>NC_142245.1:37255779-47255779 GCF_052056855.1 Sturnus vulgaris | reverse complement strand
AGATCTGTTAGGATTTTAATATAACTTCAGGAATAATATGAAGTTCCTTGAGTTATAGCATAACAGTTCCTAGTGCAAATACTTTAATAATAATGTGCCTTTTTATACAGTATGGTCCTATTGCTCAGATACTTCAAAGTTTCTTACTAAAATAATTTTCACATGCATAAGGAATGCCAGATAATTCTTAGTCTAACCATGGGCCAAGGAAGAACTTTTCCTTCAGTCTAATACATTACAAGTCATACCTCTACATATAAGCATGTGTTATGAAACTCTATGACAGGTCCCATTTTAATATTTTGAAGTTGAATTCTGAAAATTTAAAATCTCTGTATGACATAAAAGCAGGAGGTAACCTTCCAACCACTAGTATTGGAAAGGGAGTCCTGGTAACATCCTGGGGAAAAAAATAATCTTTTCTCTCAGGCGCATTTGCCTTGCATAAATGTGAAGGCAAAGACTAGGTTTTTACTCAAGCGTGAGGATACATACAGTTTTGTCAGCAGCCCCATCACCAAAGTTTCATGTTCTGCTCTAATTCTCACTGGCTGTGTTTCCCAAGCCTGAGGACCATACGTCATGTTAGAGGTCACCTTGGTCAGGGCAGCTCTACCTCCACCTAGCTTGTCCAGGGTAAATCAGAAGATGATGGGTAGAGCTACTCTATCTCCTTGCCAGGGAAGTGGTAGCCATTCACACAACATCCACCATCCTGAAAGGCATGGCTCTTACTTTTTCATTCTTACATTACAAAAGAACTGCAGTTACTCAAGATGGCTAGTTATATCCACAAATTTATATTCCCACATTCTTTAGTCTTAAAATGAGGTAATTCTTTCTTTTCTCTTTGCTTTTTTGCCTTTTTTTTATTTTAAGTGTTTTCTTCTGGTGGGTTTTTTTGTTTGTTTGGTAGATGGGGCTTGGTTTTGGGTATTTTTCCTTAACACAAATACTGCAGAAATATTTAGTTACATAATAGTCATGAAACACAAATTTTGAGTGGTAGAATACTAACCTGAATAAAACAATATCTTACTTTCTCTCCCCTATTCAGGGCAACGTAGAATAATTAGAAGTTATAATTTGCATTAATGCCCATTGAAACAGAGTATCATCCATAAAGGCTTCTGAAAAGTGGTTTGGTCATTTGCTTTGCCCCTGCCTTAGGCTCTGCTGGACTGGCTTACAAGAACATACATTTCTAAATAGATCTTTTTTCCCCTCAACAAGGCATCCATTACTCTTTTATAAAAAACCCTCAGAAGGCGGCTGCTGGAATTTCTCCATCAGCAGATCCAATGAAAGAGCACAGCCTAAAAAGTTTATCATACTGAGTGTGTGCCTGAAGATACACTGAGAAACACCACTGGGGTAATAGTAATCACAATAGGAGGTACTACAGTTTCGTAATAGAAAGAAAGGACCTATAAACAGCATGGGTTAACCATAAATTAAAATACTTTTTTTTTTTTTTGCCTATTCCATGTTTTAGATTTGGATCTAGTGTATGATTACTTTCCTTTTCTTCTTCTGGATAAAAGATGTGGTAATTTTTCTGAAATAATTGGGACAAGTCATCACTGCAGCACCAATGGTGTGATCAATGACCCACAGTGCCCTCCATCCCACATAGAGAACATAGCAACATCCAAAGAAAATTAAATATTATTTACGTTATTAAGACAATTCTATGGTTGTGTGCAAAAATACTGAAAAATAATATTCTCACAGTTCTCATCTATAAAGAAGTATCTGATATCAAAATCTCTGAACCTGGCTAACCAGGAAATATTGGTATAAAGTCTAAACATGCTGTCTTCCCATGATGTCACTGAAATGTTGGATCTTCCCTTTTTTTTTTTTTTTTTTTTAATGTATTTTGTAGGAAACTGTCATTGAACAGGCTTCCCTTTCCATGACATTTCTGATGGTATCAGCTGACTTCTACTACCAATGTTCTTGTGACACTTTGTGGATTACCTAGGCTACTTGGACCAACCCAACTCCAACTGTCAATTCAAAGTTGACTGCCCTTTGCCCTTCCCTCTGAGAACTCTGGACTTTGTGTTCTTGCTGTTATTTCTCTCAGGTCACCACCACTGAATTTTTCTTCTGTCTCATGTAGACCACTGGTTCCTATAGATTTTTAAAATCACTCTGCTCAACTCATTGGTTGAATTTTGGATTTTCATGGGTTTTGGGGGGATTTTCCTGGTTGTGGTTTTGTGGTTTTTTTTGTTTTGTTTTGTTTTGGGGGTTTTTTGTGGGTTTTTTTTGTGGTTTGGTTTTTTGGTTTGTTTTTTTGTTTTTTGTTTTTTGGTTTTTTTTTTGCAGGTGGAGTAGGAGGAAGTGGTATTGTCTTGATGTTTAAAAAACAAGTTTTATTTATTGAAAATAAAACTTATATGGAAATGAAAGCTGCTTTTGTATACATACTTCTTCATGTAGCCCTCACCCATCCTTTGCAAGGTTGCCCAAAAAAGTGCTAGGTCCTAGGGGACAGATTTCTTTCCATTATTATTTTATACCTGTGCGTTCCCTGATGGTGTCTCTCTTTAAGAATATGGCAGTACTCACACAACTCAACATGATTATTTCTGAATAATTTACATAGGATATTTCAGAATAACTTGTGACTCTTGCTTCAGTACTTGATTTCCATGACCTCTGAACACCTGCCATACTGCTTTTGACTCATGCCAGTAAATAGAAGGTTGTAAAATTAAATTAATATTCGTCAGAATATCCTTGTTAACACGATCTCAGATTTTTCAAATTTTCGATGTTTTTGCTCACTAAAACACAGAATTCTTGTGTTTCTTTATATATTATGTTATTTATTCCTGGAGTGAGATTCTTAAACAGTTGCCATAGTTCCTTTCATTGTGATGGATAAAATAATCCAAAAATGCAAATGCTATTCAAGCCATTTTCTCTGCAATATTTTCTGAATCCTCCTGGGTGAAAAGCTGTTGTGTGAGCAAGTCTGTCATCATTACCTGTCTCCAAAGTATGGATGCAGAAGATGCTCTTAGCCAGCAGTCTGATTATGCCAAATACCAAAATAGTTGACAAATTGAAATGAGATTTGCTACTGGCTTTCTATCAATCAGACAATGAGAATTGCATCCTTTGAGCAAACAATATTGTAGACAATTTGCATGGAAATTAGATATTTTAAAAGCATTTTAAGCTGTTGTACTATTCATAAGAAAGCACAGTACAAAAGGAATGATAGAAAAACAATGTTCCTGCATAAGAATATTATAAGTGTGGTGTTTCAGAGACATATCATGCAGAAACAAGTAATGATTTCCTGACATTAAAAGATATCAAAGGAAGTATGAGGAAAATTGTAGGACTAGGCAATCCAGATATAAGATTAAAATTATTTAACTATTGTACCAGTCATGATAGACTAAATTAATAGTGAAATATTAATGTAAAAGCATGTAATTTGAACTGTTGTTGTTCTTAAGACAGAAAACTAAAATTAAGAGACTGAGGTATTTGTGTTCTATCTGTAATGATGGGTGTGCTAAAACACATTCCAGATTACTAAAAGATTTGGCTAATGAAATGTCAAAGATCATAGCATTGCCTTTGAACATTCAGTAACAAAAATGAAAATAAAGAAAGCTGAAGAGTGGAGCTGTCTCTAGTAGGAGTTTGTGAATTGAAGATACAATCAGATTAATTCTGACCTCTATAAAAATACTGAAACAAACAGGTAAACTTTCAAAATTTAGAAGGAACGCATTTAAAAGATTAATGCTCAATCTGGAACAGAAAACAAGCAAATCACATCTGGTAAATCTCAGAAGCAATCTATGGAAATGATGTTTAGATGGAAGCACTGCAGCATGGATCCAGTGACTGGACAAACCTTCCTGACAGAGTAAGTATCGGTGTACCAGAACAGAGGGCTGTGCAAGTGAGATTCTCCAGAGGGTAATATTTCATTAATAAGCAGGATTAAAGAATAGAGATTGTACCAATTGCGTTTGTAGATGCATTCCAAGCTGGAAGTGGTTGCTTAAAGATGATCTCAAATTCAAAATGAGTTTGTTAAACTGAAGAATAAAAGAAAACAAAATTCAACCACTAGAAGATCCTTTTGCTTTTGCAGAAATAGTTGCTCATGCAGGATTGGGAATACCTAGCTAAACAGTAGAAAACATCCTGAGTGGAATAGCAAATCATATTTAAACATGAACAGACAATATTATATGCTGCAGCATATGTGTTGCAACAATAAGAAGATCCTACAGAGGGATTTATACACAGGACTACATCTAAAGGACAGTAAATAATCCTTTCCTTATACAGCTTTGGGAAAGTCTCAGCTGGAGTACCTTGTCTATATTTATCACTCTGAGACAGACACAGACCAGATGGGAAAGCATCAATCTGGATGGAGAGCAGCCATCAGAAGATGGAAAGAAACCATCTTGAGTCTAGAAAGTCTAACGACATGAAGAAAGGACAAAGGATCTGGGGTTTGAATAATACCTAGAGGAAAGCAAGAACAGACTTTTAAACTTCTAAGATGCACCAGCAAATATGAAGCATGGGTAAATACTGAAAGGATTTCCTGGGGGAGGTCTAGTACTTCTTTATCAGTAGATTTTTAGCACCAGCTGTCAGCCTTTCTCAGGCCTCTGATTCCAGTTTGATCATAAACTGGCATGCATATTTCTAATGTTCTCCTTGTGTTGATTCTTATTACACAGAGTACACATAGGTATTTATACCTATTTGAATCATTCATTCTCAATAATTCTTTCAATAATTTCATTCATAGGAAAGTAAATCTCAGAATTTATCACTATACCTGACAACTACAGGAAGCTCACTTGAATACCATAGAGTTTGGAGTCAGGATTTCATCTACACCTTGGATACCAAGTAGTAAAACATGTCTATGGTGAAAATAGAATGAAATTTCATTGAATGAATTAGTTCTGTGGTCTGGATTTAAGTTATTAATTTTTTAACCATGTAGATAGTACAAAAGCAGAAAAAAAAATAAAGTATGGAAGAAGGTTTTCCAATACTACTTGACCTCTTGCAAAACTCACAGCTTACTGGGAGTCAAGTAGGACAGTCAAATGATACGGGACAGTTAAATCTTTGCTGTAATTGTTTTCATAACACTGATGACAGGAATATAACCAATTGATGCTTCCTCTAGTCTGCAATCGTAGTTGTACATACCATAGTTAGATATAATGCTGCAATGAAATGTCATATAATGTCCAGTTCTGAAGTCTATTGGGAATAAACCTTACAAACTCTGATACTTGTAAGAACCTTCTGTCTACTGATTAGCAAGAAATCTAACATATCCTTTGGCTGATAAGAGAATTTCAGTTCTAGGAAAACCCAACAGGTATTACAGGATAAGGTTTAGGCAGTGGAAAATTATACTCTTCCATACCATAAAAATACTTAGTATTTTATTTAGTTAAAAGAGTTTGATAGAATTCTTCATCACATTAAAGGTCATAGTCAGATAGTTGATGCTGTGAGAATCTGATGCAAAACCAAATAGTGCACAGGAAACTAGTAAAAAATGATGCATAATTGTGACTCATGCATCATAAAACATAAGAAGAAGGAGTTAAACAAGACAATAATAGTGTGGAGAAAATCAAAGGAATAATGATTCGAAAATTGAAATTTTCTGAATGCATCGAACAGGTAAAATATCTTCAAGAAAAATTTTCTCAAAATGAATAATAGCAAACATTGTTAAATAGAACTAGAGAATTTTAGCCTAAAAGTTATCTTATATCAGAATTTCTTTAGGAAAACAAAGCACTATTTAACTTCCTATGGCAACAACCTGTAGCCATGTCTCCATTCTCTCTTGATATTCTGCTGAGATTTCTGTCTGTAGACCCCTCTAACTGTTATTTACCTCAGCAAAATAATTAGTTTGAAATATAGAACACTTAGAACTATAGATCTACATATCCCTTAACTGTACTGAAAACATTTCCAAATAGACAGAGTTTTGTAAAAGCAGAAAAAGTATATTCATAAAAGTATATCCACTTAGGATTTTTTCCTGATTATTTCAGGAACACTTTTCACTTAAATTTTCTGTTGATCATTGAAAGCTTTGGTATCTTTAACCTTTGCAGAGGTTGAAGGTGATGACAACATAATATCTCTGAATTCTCCATGGCATTTGATGGCACTATACCCATATAGTTTATCTCCTGTTCACCTGACAAATAATTGAAATTCTATCTCATGCTTCAGAGTCATGTGACAGAGGTAGAAATAATTGACAGTCAATTCTCTAAATTAATTAAGTGGGTGCATTTCATAAGCCCATATGGATCAAGAATAAAAAAACACTAACTGACAAAACTGGTGAATGGTTTAAAATAGCATGAAGGAGAAAGATTAAATCTGTGTTCTATCACTCATTGCACAGCAACTTATGTTGACACAGGTTTCTCAAGAAATGTCAGGACACTTTCATTTTATCTTTTTCTCAGATATTTTGGCAGAAGTTCTGGAAGAAATTACATCAAGTAAATTTAATTGAACATTCCATCATAAAATTGATATTTTGAGCTCCTCTGATGGCTTAGTAGTTGCAATATATTGGAAAAACCATCTATGTTGAGGATTCAAACTTTATTACCACAACACTGTAAAATACTGATCAGCCTAATAAATCTTCAGCTTTCAGCAAAGATGGTTGCATGCACTCATAAAATCTTCAGATACAGATGATTTGAGATCACTCAGTGCTGGAAAATGAAGTAACTCCCCTTTCTTAACCCCAAAACCTCCCCCCACAGGTTGCCTGAGTATACAAAAAACAGAACAAAAGACAGAGTTTTACGTTTGCCTTTAATCAAGAGTAATTGATTATTTTACAGAAAAGGGTGGGAATTATCCCATTTTCTGCCTTCACAATGGTTTCTACACCCTCAAGTTGGATGTTAACTTGACAGTGGGACACAGAGCTAGATGTTCTTGATGACAGAGCTGCCACCAAAAGAAAGTTTCTGCTCCCAGTTTCTAATTCAATTTGGAAACTTCCTGCCTTATTCTGCTCATTTTTCCAATTTTCCTTGCCACAGGTCTCAATATCTTCAGCCACTACACTTGAGAAACTACAGAGCATAGAAATATTTGTTTGAGATTTTTCTTAAAGCCTGAAGATTTCAAAAAGGGGAAGGGGAAGGGGAAGGGGAAGGGGAAGGGGAAGGGGAAGGGGAAGGGGAAGGGGAAGGGGAAGGGGAAGGGGAAGGGGAAGGGGAAGGGGAAGGGGAAGGGGAAGGGGAAGGGGAAGGGAAAATACATGCTTCCTCTTTTGTTTTGATTTCAATTAAAGCATGATTAATTCTTACTGTCAAATTGAAGGCAGTTTTCAAAAGATACATTTCGTGAGTCACTGGATTAATTTCATCAAATTCACTTTGCATTAACTAGATAGTTAATATCAAAATGTTGAAATGATATTGCTTTACTATGCAAGCTTGATGAAATGCTCCAATTAAAAGTCTCTGAGCCCCTCAAGTGAGCCAGGAAAATAAGGAAGACTAGATCTCTCTAGAAATGTGTCATATTCAAATGAAGAATTAGAGGAACTAGCATTTAAAATTAATGACACCTTTTGCATCTCCGTTTTGAATGCATTTTATTCTAATGGAGACAGAAAAGAATTAGAAGAAAATTTCTGGGTTTTCGAGTGGTGTGGAAAACAGTTGAGAAGTCTCCTGGCAGTATTAAATGTTTCTCAATAGCTTCAGATTTTCACACCTAGATTCTTTTGATCTTGTGGGAATCACTGTTTTAATCTGTGTTAAATGTGTTTTCAGCTTCAAGGTTGAAGAGAAAAAAAGTCTAGATACATGCATAGTTTCAAATGCATCTCTGTATATGGTTATAATAAATGCACCTACTTTAATTTTTTTCTTTAAATTCTCCAAACCCAAGAACTCTAGGGCTCTTTGAATATTTGGAGTTGACAACCATTTAGGTATTACTATGATCTTGTTTCTACATTCCTAGTATTTTGCCATATTTTTAAATTCTAAACACACGAAAAATTCGTCCTGAAAAATTTAGGTTTATTTCTTATCTATTACATTTTTGAGAGGCTGCTGATCTCGCAATATTTTAATTAATATTTGCTCTTTATTTTAATGTGATCAGAAGGGCTCCAGAAGAATAGATAAATAATCAGGATGGACAGTTTGCTGAGCATCTGTCAAGAATTTGATTGCTAACAGAAATAAAGTAGCACTCAAGAGAAGAATGTACTTCCAAAGACGTTTGAATTGAATTCATGTTTTTCAGGTTCTCACTGGGGAAGATAAAGTCTGCTTTCCCTATAAATGTTCCTAGAAGATTCTAATTTTCATATGTTTTTTCCATAAATTAATTGTGCTTAGAAGGAGTGTTTTTTGAATATACAGTCTGTGATCCAAAAGCTGTCTGGTGTAGGCAGAGATGAACTGGTTGGGTGAAAGCATCAAATCAGGTTTTGACTGCTTCTCTGGTACCTCTTCTTTCTCTCCACAGTTGCAGATGTCAGGATTCTTTTATACTTCCTTCCTCTTTTGTGTTTCCTCCACAGTCATTTCTGTGCATGCCATTTGCAAGCTCTAGAATGCATGCCATTTGCTAAGCCAAGGCTGGGCTATGTAAGCACCCTCAAAGTGGTCCTATTTTAAGAGAAAACATGAGAACGGGCCCAGGGATACATATATTTCTCTCTGCTTGAGCAGCCTGTTCTTGCCACTTTGCTACCTCTAATTTCTGCATATTGATGGGATTAGAACAAATATCATACTTCAGTGGCTTACTTCAAGCATTATTTTAGGGTCCAGGGTTTTTGTTTTCTTTGTCTGTGCAATGTTTCAGTTGATTTCCTAAATGGAGGCTTTTTGCATTTTTCCAATTTAACTGCTAAACAAAGTTTTTTTGGTAGCTGTCAGGGTAATGACTAAATAACGTGCATCAAAGGGTATTATCTGGCTTGCAATATTCCATAATTACTGCAGCGCTGAGGAAAGAAATGGAAATTATATCCCAAAGGATGCTGTGAGTCTACCTGATCATCTTTTGCATGCTCTGGTGGCCTTCCAAGGGCTATTTGACCATTTTTCTGCAAAAAGAAAACTTGATTCCTGGAATGATAATGTTTGGCATGGAATGGGTTTCCATGGAACATTCCCTGACTCCAGAAACACCCAGAATTGTTCAGAGCTAGCACAAATTAAAAGTCATTAATCCTTCTTTATGTAAGGGGGCTGACCTTGAGCGAGGTAAATTGAGGGTGTTTTATTTAAATTAACTGCTTTGGGAATAATCTGAGCAATGCTATTTCCATTTTCCCTATAAAGTTTTATGTAAAACAATGGAGTGTGATGAACATTTGAATTCTGTCTGCATCAAAGTGGCAAAGACCCATGAGGCCCCTAGTAAGTCACCAGGAACATCACTACTTAAAAGACTTAAAAGACACTTACTTGCTTAGAAGAAGGCATAAAAGTCCAAAGTTATCGCGTTTATACAATCAGTGCTAATCTCCAAATGCCTTGTATAGTGATAAGTAGCTGAACAGAAAAGACACCAGATGAACAAAAGTGTCCTTTTAATCCAACCTGTTATTACTTGAGACTGATCAAAACCATAAAATTCCTGAAAATTTGTTTCAGCTATGAATTGCCATAGCCCAGTGATAATCAAAATCAGTAACGTCTCCCTGCAAAAAACCCCCAAAACATTATGTCCCAAAAGGAGGAGTGTCTCAAAATAGTAAAACTGATTTCTCAAACATTTAAATCAAAAGTAAGATATGTTTCTTTTCTACATGCAGTAGTGTAAATACAACTGTTACAACTATGAATTTCCATAGGCACAGAATTAATTTATGTCATGCTGGAGTGTATAAAATATAAGCCTCTCTGAGTCCCTCAGAGAGACAAAAGAATACAGGGATTAAATTAAAGCCTTTAGAGAAATTAAAACATATTAAGTCACATAGATATGAAGTAGAAGTGTAAGTCTTAGTAAGTAAGTAGGAACACTTTAAATGCCTTGAGTAAAAAGCCCTAAAATCTAGTTTAAAGTTCAGTAACTTAGCCCTAGACATAACAAAAACATAGTAGAACACTGCCTGCATTTCTAGATAAAACAATTAGAACCATTTACGTAAAGAGATAGAGCTATATGCATAAATTATATGTAAGAGCTGAAACTACTTTTGTACTTTAAGAATTAAGTTCTGGTAGGTGTAGAAAGAACGTTTTAGAATTGTGTTTTTAGCTTATTGGATGATTTATGAATAAAAACCCCTGAATTGGAGTGAGAGAATATAGAATCAGAAGAGAAGAAAAAGAAGAAATGCCAGGGAGCTGCTACTGCTGCCTCTATTTGGGACTCTATGCCAGAAAGCGTTTAGCATGGATTTTAATACTCTGAACTCTTTGCCTTCGAGACTGATGTATTTCTGCAATAAACAACTTTACAGCAACCAACAGCTGCTCTTGTCTCTTTGAAGATCCAGACCCATTAAAAACTCAGCAGTTATCAATGATAAAATTCTCATTTCTTTCTTCTCAGAATTGCTTCCAGTATTTTGAAACAATAGTCAAAAATTCTCAAACTATCGAATCAATTATGCTTTTACAAATGTACTCCTGTGTTTCCAAACCAAGACTTAATGCAATGCTTGGTTTGCATAAATAATTTCTTCCATTAAAAATAAACAAGGACATGTCCAAAATTGAAAAGTATCTTTCTTTCAGCCTGAACTCTTATGCTGGTTTAATATGGTGAGTATAATAACAACTATATTAGAACAAAGCAGTAATATTGTTTAAGAGTCAAAAGTGAAAACTCCCATGGTGTTTTGTTTGTGATCCATATTAATAGTTTTTACTCTGTATATTTGGCCAAAACTATGCTTACAGTTTGTTTATTTCTCCTTGAAAACACTTTTGCACTTTACCAGTGAAACAGGGGTAATGTCTAACAGAAATAATTGAGCCTGCTAGCATTCATTTTCACAAAGCTTAAACTAGTGAGCCAAGATTAGGATATTTACATCTGACTAAATATTATACAATATTTTGGGATAATGAGACATGGTACAACATATAAATGCTGGAAATTTGATTTGTAGTTGTTGGCCACCCAAATATTTTATAATTCATCTATTGGAATAGAAAATAATCTGCTAATGTGTTTTTAACAGACTGCAGAATAAAAATGAGCACAAATTCTATTCAGTATCACAAAAACTTTGGTCCCTGAAATATGTCCAAAGCTCTTTCTTAAATTAAGCAGGCTTATATGTCATTTGCATGTAGCAGTTAATGTAGTAGTGCATCTGCTACTCTTTGTCACCTAAAAATTATTTCCTTGCTTCCAGTGACTGTGAAACTATTTTGTTTGAAATTATGATCAAAAACTCTTAGAGACCCTAGCTGTCTGACACTTCATTAGCATAGTGCTACACCCAGTTAAGAGTTCATATGAAAATGCCAAAGGCAGGTGTTAAATGCTACTTTGAACAGTGATGAGAACAATTTGGAACCCCAGCTTTTGTGGGAGGCAGCATAGAGGGGCCTGCTGGAAGAATCAGTCTTTTGCCAGAAATGTGGGGACCTCTGGAAGGCCTCAAGAAAACGTCTGTGCCAGTAAAAAAGACTGCATCTCCATTTTTTTTTCCCCCCAAGATTCAGTGAAAGTACTCAGTGTTAAAAGTTTCAGTGATAAGAGCCAAAGTAACCCAGCCTGTCTGCAGAGAGGGAAATGAGGAAATCAGAGGACTTGCTGCTGAGCATGAATTCTACTAGCACTAACATTAAGGGACTAACCCTCTAGCAAGAGCCAAATTTCCTTTCCCAATGCAAAGTGGTGCAACTGTGGATGGGGACCAGGAGCCTTCCCTGGTGTCTCTTAGTCAGGCAACCATTGCTGCCTGAGGGACATGCTCTGCTCCCACAGCACAGATCCCTTTCCACTGAGCTGCTGCTTGGCTTTGCTTTCCACTCTGGTTTGGAGTTTTGTACAGAATGAATAGGATGACTTGGCTTCTGTGACAGCATTAGAAAGGCATTTAAATAGCAGGTGGGCGGGTAAGAAACCATTTACTCCATCCACTGAAATCTTAAAGTCGGCAGTCTCACAAAAGCTTTACCTTTGTGAGCCTGAGGTGGCTTCAAACAGGCATGCTATAGTTTTCGTGATATGGAAACAAAAGGGTAGTAAGAGCTCATAACCACAGAACTCTGTGAATGGGGCAGAAAAATACTTCAAGGGCTGATGTTAGGACTAGTTTTAATATCAGAGGACATGGGAGAGTTATGAATAACATAATAACTGAATTTCTGAATGAATGCTAACCAGGGAGTAGACTCATACACTTCGTGTATCCACAAGGGAAAACACCCTTATTTAAACTGTTGGGAAAGTCATTGGCTACCCCTGCAAAGGCAGAATAATCCAGAGAGGTACCAAGATAATTGCATTCATCAGGAGAAACCATCTTGCCATCCAAGCAGTGCATGCTGTTGTGCACTCTTGTGGCAGACAAGAGTGACTTGATCAAGAAAAAGAGGCAAAAAAAAATCCAACTGCTTACTATGCTAATACTTTTCCATTTTGGAGATTTCTTGGCTGTTCCTTTAGTACTGTATTTTCCAGTTTTTGAAACAATATGACGTATTCAGATAGAGGAACAATTGGGATTTCCACAATCCTTTCTGATTTCTGCAAAGATATTAACTCTTGTGACTTTAGCAGCCTTTCTCCTGCTAAGAAAAGCTCATTCAACAGTAGACAGATATTAAAAATTACAAGTCTACTTTTCAAATCTAACACGATGATCTTTTAAGAAACAGAATTTCTACAGGGCATTTAGTCTTTTTCACATAGAGGGAACAGACATCCACTGGCTAAATGTTTGTGGCAGAGAAAAATGGCTCAACGTCTTTTGTTGTCCTCCATAGAAAAAACTGATATTCCTAATCTCTTGTTCTTTAGAGGATATCTGTCTTTAAGGCATAGAGTGCTGGTTTGTTGTCAAATTTTTAGGTTGAATCAATGAATAAACATACTCACGCTTCTCAAAGTTTTCTCTTCATTTAATTTTTTAGTATTTACTGCAGCAGTCTAATAATTTTAATTTTATTTTCACCAAGTTTATAAAATGTATGAGATTAGTAAACATAATTTTCCTCTGATACAAAGATGTTTCTACAGCTTCTCAGAGAAAGAAGGATGCAGAATTTGACAGAGATAAGTGCTGTATACTTAAAAGCTTGTCATTCTCCAGCTATATTAGTTGCTCTAATAAAATATACCTCTCCCTATGAGCATTGCTTCATGGGAGAGCTTATTATTGAGTTTAAACATTTGAATCTCTTCAGAGCTGAGATTTGTATTAGCCATCTGAACCTAACAAGTATTTGACAGCCCCTTGGTATACAAGGTCTAACAAAAATATTTTATAAAAATTTAACAGGTCTGGGTGCCTCTGCACTTGCTTGAACCAGGATGCCTTGTGAGCAATATCCTTTCTGAAGCTTACATTTGATTTTTACAACTGAGCAGGCAATGTTATTTCAATGCAAAAATGAGCCCTCCCTTAAAAATATTTTTGAAGCTGCATTAAGGATTTGTTGATGTTGTTGCTAGAATTATATTTACTTGGGTACAGTCATATGAAATACAACCATATAACTGCAGAATCAAACTCAGTGAAAACCAGGATATGCTGGAGGTGCACAACATGATTGTCAAACTTGTCATGCTTTGTTTTCTGTTCAAGTGATTGCCTCAAAGTGTTGTTTTTCCAGTAAAAGGTTAATTTTATGCTGTATGGCATCTAATGCTGTGAAATTTTTAATTTGGGACTGTAATATTTTAATTTTTTCAGTTTGATTCCCAGTCATCCTATTTTATTTTATTTTATTTTATGTCTAGAGTTACCAGTTAAACAGTGAAAAAAAAAAAGTAGCTATGAGTATTAATTTAAAAATAAATTTATTCCAATCTTTCTTATGAATCTACTGTATTTGTTTCCCCTTGTCCTATAGCTGAAATTTATATGCACGAATGGTTATTTAAAAACAATTTTGAAGTCACTTGGTTGAACACACATTAATGATACATCCTGAATTTGAAAGTAAAAATGTCAGAAGTACTTGATCAGTCATCTAAACAGGGAAAAGAAACAACCCTGGGCCTGTTGAGAACATCCAACATAGAGAGGCAATAAAAACTAAAAAGTGAGGAACGAATGAAAATTTAGGACTGAAGGCAGCTAAATTCATGTATAAGGTGGAATCAACAGAAAAAGAATTTTTATAATCAATAAATAATATCCCTTGTCATAAGATAAACTCAGCATCAGGCTAGTGTCCAGCTAGAATTAAGAATTAGAATTAATTAAAATTTCTGGTAAATGAATAATACCCACTTGTGTTATTTGGGAAGTTCACCAACAACTTTTCAATTACAGAAGATTTCAGCTATGACTATGGCTATTGAGGTGGAGTACAGGTGCAGTGGGAGTACAGCTTGCAGCCATCCCTTCCAGGTGGAATTTGATTTAAGTCCCTAGTCAGAGAGAGGTAAAAGGAAGGTCAGACCATAGAAGGATTTGTTCACCTTCTAAAAATCTAGCTTAATAATAAATGAAGATATTAGTAAAAGATTAGAAGTAGTCACAGGGAAAAAGAAAAAAAAAATCAAAACAACTTTTTAAAGAGGCAGATTATTCCTCACATGCTGAGGAAGTGTCCCTAGGTGTAAATATGGCTGGCAGATGCTAAGGAAAACCAAAGAAAATGGTCCTTTGATAGATCTTAAGTTAATTACCTACTATGACTTTACCTAGACAGTATTATTTGAGAAATTCATATGAGCAGGTGATAAAAAAAGTTACAGAGCAAAGAAGTACTGAATGTGTGAGTTTATTTGACCTGAAAAGATTGTTTGAATAAGCACTTGTACTCCAAAAATTTCCTACTAAGCTGTAGACATTGATATGTAGGAAATTGTGATTCATGCAAATCACAATAATTATTAGGAGAAGAAAAATCATGCTATGGAAAAAAATATATAATTGTCCTTTTTATCTCATCAGAGACTTAATTCATCATGTCATTAAAACTGTATATTTCAAATGAAATTTTTGCTGAAAGATGTAAGTTTTTATTTTAAACAGAGTGCACTTACCTCTAGTGTCTTTAATTTACAATGAAGAATATGTTGCAGTGAATCCTCATTTTGAGACTCACTGAGTATTGAAAGATAAGGACAGACCAGGTTTTATACTCATAAGAGTATGTTTAGCAGTTCAGGTAGCAGTTTAGACAGCAATGTCAAAATTGTCATCTCCACAAATTCAAGAGCTCTATGTTTCATCTTCTCATTTCCATGACAGTTCTGTATATTTTTGCTTAGAATTGCTTATGACTTGGTGTAAAATTCATAAAAAGGAACGAGATCTACACTAGGACCTAAAACTTTCTCTACTTGTGAACAAATGTCTGAGCCAGGCTACACACCAAGCTCAGAGGGGAAAACCAGCTTGTTGTTTGTAGAAGTTGTACAAAACTGTTGGGCAGGAACAGTCCCAAAGAGACTGTATTGACGAGTAGTTGGGATGCTTTCCTCACATTGCTGCGGATTCCATCCAACACTGCATTAGAAGCTCAGGTATCAAACACCACGGTCTGAGTTTCATTCTGGAAGCTGCTTTAGCACTGATCACCTTTACAGGATTTGGCTATTAATTACCTAGCTGTCTCTTAATGCAGGTTTTTAATACAAAAAGCCTGTAGAAAAAACACATTCTTACCCCCAGTTCTTCTTTCTCACATACTGCTGTAAATGAATATATTGTAGTACACAGTACTTCATTAGGAAGGCAATTGTATTCATTAAAAGCAGAAAATATCCTGCTATTGCGATATTCAATGGATTCACTAAAATCTTTGTCCCAGTAGAAAAAGCAGAGTATATGGCAGAATTTGGAGAGAAAAGAAACTCAAACACCTCATAAAGGGATATTAAGTCAAGCTGATAAGTCTTTTATTCAGCCCTTAATAAGCTTACACAGGGATAAGCCTGAATGGGAGAAAGGTGTAGCCCAGAACTTCTTAAACCATTTAAATCTTATTAGAAGACTTCTTTTTTTTCAGAGATAGGAAAAGTTTCTGTCACTTACCATTTGGATGATGAGAATAAAAAATCAATTTAAAAAAAAAAGAAGAGGAAGGAATTTAAAAGACAGAGGGAAAAGAACAATTTTCCATTCAGAAAAATAACATTTTATTACTCTAAGGTCCATTTCTGAGTCATAATTAAAATCTATCAAGCATAAAACGTGTGAATATTCTGGACTACTAAGTGCAGACACCATGGTGGAATTTTCAATTGCCATTATTAGATTAAGATAATTTTCAGGCAATATAATGGGCATTAAATTACTTAGTGTCAGTTTTACACAGAAATAATAGTAGTGTATTACTGAGACCAGTGTTAAATACCTCATAAACATTAAGCAATATTTTTCCCTGTCTTAGTAATAGCTATATTTCTTGCCTTTATACTTAATTTAATTGCCATTCCTTTTAGCAAGAATATGTGGAATAGCAAAAAGCAACAAATGCTATCTCAACTACTTTTGTGGCTTCAGGGGAGAAGGGAAAGGAGTACTGAAGTGGTATATGCACATTTTCATTTCTCTGTCCATTTTGTCTGTATTACTAATTTGCTTGAAAATAGGGGAAACCTGCTTGTCTGGACAGGCTCAAACAGCTGCTTGTCCCTCAGCGTAGATATTAAATAGATAAAATTAAATACTTCTTGCTTTCTTAGGTGGCAACAGGTCTAATACGGAACAGCAGCATGCAAAGTGATAAATCATGGCAGTGCATGACTCCAGTGGTTTTCCCTTTGAAAGTATTCAGTCAAAAGGTATTTATAGTATGGGAGAATTAAAGCCTGTGGATCATGTGACCTTTGATACCTGTGATACAGATCTTCAGAACTTGCTCACCCTGGAATAAAACATGCTCACACTACAGGATAGGTATGATTTCTGCCCTTTGGAAAGTTCCCTAAGTTGACTCTTTCCTGCAGACAGCGAACTGCTTCCTTTTCCCAGACTATTGTGAAGGTTTAAAATAACTCCTCTTTTGATAGGAGAGTGAACAGGAAAAGTGAAGTTAAAAGCAGTGGTCTTCTGGGAATACTCGGCTCACATAAAAGAGTGGTGAGTGACTTATAACTGCCTTGAGGTCCACTCAGGACCAGTTTTTGTTTCTTTCTTTGAAAGCTCTGCTTGGGAAACATGCTTGGCAAAGCTTCTGATTCGTTTCTGGTGTCAAGGTCTGGAGAATTCTGGAAGGTACTGTTGCTGAGGCCAAACTGGTATAGCTGGGATAAAAAAAGACAGTATAATTCAAGGTTATATGAAATTTCTCCAGGCCTTTTTAGTTTTTCCCCAGAGAAGACTAGAGATCAAACAGTAGATCATCCTATGGGATATCCCTGAGAGACATGAGGAAAGCCTCATTCAGTGGGTTCTCTGGGAACAAATATTAGGTGTGTTCTAATATCAGACTAGGGTTATACAGTTTATAAGAGATGAAAGGTGAAAATGTGCAGCAGCTGAAAATGACAGGTGGCAAGCTAGTTACTCAGTTAGAGTGAAAAAATTTCTTTCAACTTCAAGAGAAGTGTAGTGGTTCAGCCAGAAAGCTGGAAGGAGTGCAGGTGTGGGTACCCAAGTATCTCAGAGGCAGATTTTGTAGAGAAGAGTGGGCCATGCTGCATGGCACTCATGACCTAAAACTCCAGCTGGGAACTGCCCAAGTTGGAGTGAAATAGAAACAAGTTTTACAGAGGAAAGGTGAAGCTTGAAATTCTGTTCACCTTTTAACAGAGGAAAAACATTTGGTTACATTTTGTTGTGTGGGAAATAAGAACAGCAGTGAATGGTATTCTTTCAAAGTAGTGTAATCCTGTGTTTATATTATTCTGTTTTTCATAGAGATGAAGGACTGGCTACATGACCCAGAAGGCCAGCACTTACTGATTGCAATCAAGTCTTCATGAGGCCTCCAGAAAAGCAAGTGATTGAGTCCAGAGTCTGGAAGTATGAAAGGAAGTCCTAGGGCTGCAGCAGGAAAAAAAACCTCTTTAGCATATCAAGTACATCTTGTTAATTTACAATCCTTAAAAATATACTTGTTAATGGATGTGAATTCTCAAAGAACAATACCATGTAAAGCATGTCTGGCTGTCATTCCTGTGTAGAATGTCTACATAATACAGTGAAATAAATAACTACAAAAAGTGAGGGTTCTGCCATAATTTTAGTGTTTTTTTCTCCAGAAAGGACATACAAGAAAATTCACACAGGCAAAAAGGCAAGTTGATTGGAATTTTTAATGTAGTAGATATAATACCTATTACTCAAAATCAAGGTTTTAATTCAAATAATTTTTCATACTATTTCTTTTGAGAGCAAATTTTTTAAGCTGTCTTAAAATTAATTGAAAAAAACCCCCTCTATCTCCAAGAGATTGAAGCGACAGTCTGCCCAGAGGGGAAGTATCATTAAAATCATCTGAAGTCAACGAACTTTAATGGAAATTAATTCATTGAAACAAATGTAATGTGACATCTGATATTTCTAAAATAATTGATTTCCATTTGTTAAATTAAGCAACTGAAGCTCGGAGTTATGATTGAGAGGCACTCTTTCCTTTATTATTTTCAAGGAACATGGCTAATGTTGATAGTGTACCACTGGGTGTGAAATATACAGCTTGTGGAAGAGAAAAGGGTTCAAGAGATGCTGTATTTGATGGATAGGGATAGGAAAAGCATCATCAAACTCTTCTTTCATTACTTAATTTTTATGCCCCATGGTACATAATGTGTCTACAGTTTTATACTCATATTTTAAGGTATCAAAATTAATTACTCATTGCCAAAATTATTCACTGTGATGACTTTAAGTCAAATAGCTTGAAGATTATAAGAATTAAATAAGCTTTTGATTCATCTGCCTATGCTTCATGATTTGTTGTAAAATGCTTAAGGTTTGAGTAACCTCCCCTGACATTTAATCACAAAATCCTTGACATGAGAGAGGAGCAGGGCAAGCAGTAATGTGGGACACAGCATTCCACCTGAGCGGTGTGAGGGTGGGCTGTTTGCCCCCATGTTTTTGCAAAACAATAGGTCTACACCAATTCCAACAACTTCCCTCCTTTCCAAAGCAAAACCTACATCCATATCTCAAAGAGGAGTCTGGGTTAGTCTGGGTGACAAGCAGATGTGGTTCCCCAAGTCTTTGGCACATTTGGTAGAGCAGGTGGGACAGGCTGGTGTTCCTGATCCCTGGCATCCACACACTTGGAAAGCGTGTGTCTTATGGCCAGACAGGAATGCATAGGGGAGTGGTGCTTACCGCACATTTTTAAAACCTATTGGACTGTTATAAAGCAAGACTAGATCTCCCTAGTCTTTTCTGAAATGAGCATCAGATCCTCACAGTTAAGTATTTAATACCTTATACTGTATCATTACTTTTCTCATTAATTCTAATTTTCACTCTATTTAACATAATGAAATTCTCCTTTGGAAAACAGAGAACAATGACCAGATTCTCACCTCTCCTTGAGCCTGTCCAGCAGAGCAAATCAACAGGAAAAGTACATTAACTTCTACTGAGAAATACTGCAATGTCCTGAAGCAGACGACTTAGATAGTTTCTCTTTGTGTATTATGCAGCATCTATCCACTAAAGATACATACATTATTAATAAGATTAAAATATACATATTATTTGATATAATTTGACTCCTTTCAGTCTTTAATTTATAGATCTCAGCTCTTTAAGACAACTGTAGACACTTACTTCTGAGGTCTCACCTTTTCTCTTTCTTCTTTTTCCCACCACGTAGAGCTTGTGGTCAAGCATTCACACTTCTCAAATCTTGTGGTGAGACCCCATGAGAAGCAAACAGTGCATATAAAAATGTTTCTATATGATGCAATTCTTCCTGCCAACACACTCAAGTACAAGGGACCTTTTGGGTCTCAGAGGTAATTTCCCTGTTGTTTTAAGCTATTATTTAATTTTTTTTCTCATCAGTAATGATCAAACTTTGTCTTAAGACATGTTTCCCTCTCTTCTCACTCCCTCTAAAATGCTTTTACAAAACTCATCACTTTCATTATTTGAAACCTTCTTCAAATACCCTTTTTGCACTTACTGGGATCAGTTAATACATTTAACAATTAACCTCTTTTAAAGTGCAACCTCCTTCTGTGATAGGCGATACATTATGGTTGCAAATTATCTGAGAACTAAAAAATTATTACATTTTTATTGGAAGCTTATGTAATCATGCATCATGGCTTAATATTTTATTTAGTGTCTTTTGAGTAATGGGATTAACATAAAATGAGATGAGGAGATAAGCCTTAGGAATGATACAATATTAAAATATATATTTCCAGATGCAACTGAACTCTTAGGTAAATTCTGACAAGACCTTGGGAATGTGTATGACCTTTCCTCTTTCTTAAGGAGTTCTTTAAAAAGGTCAGAAATATGAAGTTTATAAATCTTTACATTAGTAATAGCTCAAATAAAACTATTGTATAACCCTTTTCTGTATGACAGAGATAAAATTTGTTAAGACAGAAGACACATTTTTTTTGCCTCTCTTTAATATTGAAAAAGGACACTGAAGGCAATATTTTCAAACATTCTTAATAATGATTCGTACACTTCTTTAAAATGGTAGAAAGAGGGATTTCCAGTTTTGACTTCTTCATTTGCTAAGGTCATTTCTGTTATATGAGTAATCTGGATAATTGTCAAAATCTATGTAGCTTTCTACAGTGATTTCTTTATACACACACTGTTCATGTGCATAAAACAGCTGTCTATTTTAAGTCAAGAATTCTTAGAGTTGAGGAAAACTCCACTTTTCAAAGAATGATTCAGCCTTCTATGCCTGGTTTCACAGTCAGAATCCTGTGGCATTAGTTTTGACAGCTGACTTCTTCTCTTTACATGTCTCCTACCTTATTACAATGGACTTCAAGATAGGTTGTCAGGGGAAGTTAAAGTCAAAGGCTTTCAGAATTGGCTTTCAATCTGTCAGCTCTTTTTTGCTGTTTTCTTTCTCTTCTATTATAGTTTGCTTGTTTATTTAGTGCATGATGTTTTTCTAATCAGAAAAGTAGAAAGAAGAGGGAAAAAGCCATGACATTTCTGTTCATGCATTTTACTAAGCTTAAACTGGCTAGAAAGAATTGTCTTGTTTTATGAGACAGATGAGCAGCACAAGGATTGTATTCAGACAGCTACAGCAATTACTGGACGGTATTTTGAAATTGTTACATGAAGACAATCTTTTCCCTGTAGTGATATTTTTAAAATTGGTTTTCATTTAGGCTTTTGTTGTTACTGTTGTTGTTGTTGTGTTTGGAAGTTTAGGTGAACTAATCATTGTCCATATACCAGAAGGAAAAAAGGCTTTCAAGAAGAAAGGAACAGAAAGTGTTTCTAGTTCTTGTATTGGAAAAAATTATCTGGTTAATTTTTGTGTTCGAATTTCTAGCACAGATTTCCACCAAACAGTGGGGACATTCCATGCCTCAGTACGAGACTTTAAACCATTTGGGGTTGATACAAATTTTCTTGTAACTAAGAGATTTCTAAGAAAGGCATGTGTTATTGGTGTATGAGTACAATCATTATGAGTTTGGTAAAATAAAACTGCTTGTTAAAAGGAAAAGTAAGCATGTAACATTATAATGGGAAAATATAATTAAACAAAATATAATCTTAATTTAGCAAATCAGTCACAGTAGAGACACTGCAGAACCTCAGGTTTCATGAGCTGTTGAAATATTTATTTCTGTACCTACTTTATAGTCCATACTTGTACATCCAAATAATTCTTAGTCAAAGTAAAACTTTTTCTTTATTATATGGAGTATACAACTGTTGCCCAAAAGAGAGCACACATTAAAACTAATGAAATAAAACATCAATCTGAAGCCATGATTAACACAAATTTTTTTAAGTAATGTGTATACTTTTCCTTTTTATTATATCTATTTTACACTGCTTTTCAAAATATAAAGCACTTATTTAAAGGCAGTTTGATAGAATGACATATAAATAAAGTTTATATGGTAAACAATATTTTCTCACCCACGTAGGTGGAAAAGATGGCCTGTGCAGACAGTAGCATTAACTATATAAGATCCAATGCATTAGGACTGTTCCACATTAATAGGGGGAAGTTCTGGATTATTATCTTCACTTTTTGATCATGGACAAGGAAAGTGTACAGGAGGAGAGATGGCAAGTGTCTTTCAGAAGAGCTTGAATTGTAGGTTGCAATACTTCATATTATGATTCACCAGCTATTTTATGTTACTCTTTCATACATTTTTCTGTCTTGAACTTTGAATTCACAAATCTCTAAAGCACACAGGACATGTTTATATGTCTGCATGACTACAGAAGTAACATGTCCCTTCTTTCTCTGAGGGATCCAAAGAAACTGATAAACAGAGCTCCCTGTAGATCTATCTCATTCTCACAAGCATACCTCTGAATGTACTTAAAGAAATAGAGACAGTACAATGACAATAAAAGAATTCTGGATATGTTTTTACTGATACTTTCCAGTAAGCATATAGGGATATGTAAATTCATGTCTTTAAAATCCATTGAGAAATACTTTGAACTGTGACAAGGAAATAGCAATTGCAGCAAGCAAAATTAGAAAGAATCAAGTCTCATAATCAGATGTATAATTACTATAGGGCATTTTGTGGCAGATTTCATTTTGTGACTTGATAAAACAAATGGTTCAGTGATTTTCACTTATTAGATGCCTGAGGGTAGGTGTGATATGCATGTTTTATCAAATTTCAGCATGTACAAGTTTTTAAGGACTTTCATCTAATTTAGAACATGTCACATTTGGGGAAAAATAGTACAGGGGAAGTAAAATAACTTTTAAATTATTTAATTTTTTTTTTTAAGACCAGGATTAACTTACGTATTTATATGTATCACCAAATTTTCCCAGCTCACTGCTTGGCCTTAGTATTTTCCAGAGAAGACAAGCAATTTCTCGTTCATAAATACCTACTTAACTTCTTTTGCTCTCTTATATTTCTATCTTCTATGTTTTAATTTGGTGAAATTGTAATGATCACCTGAGCCGCTTAAATCTTTGACTTTGCAGCAATAGTGTCAGAGAATTTAATCAGAAAGCAACAAACACTGACATTTTGTGTAGGAAACAAACAGCAAGCCCCCTGGTCTCTTTGGAATAACCATCACTATATTGTACACAAACCATTTCAGTAAGACTTACCTTGTCTGACTTACCTACTTTTGCAGGTTACAGTCATAGTGGAAACACAGTTTATATGAAAGATTGTGATAAAATGATGGCAAAAGAAGCAATAGAACAGGACAAGAAAATCTGTTTACACAATAGCTTGTGGAAATGGAGCTTCATTTCTTTTTTTTGCCTTTGAATGGAACATATTTCTAAGTCTATCACCTCATAGGCTTACATAACTAAATAAGGATAGGCTAGGTGTTTTAAACCATATAGAAGATTATATCCTTTTATTAATCACATCAGCTTAATACATAGATTATTATTGTACTTAATTATTATGATAGCTGGTCATTAGAATAAGAGATCATGTAAAGCAATAAATCAAGCAAATGACACAAGATTGGTTCTGACCCGAAATAATACTGGCTTGAGTGGAAGAGACACTTATTTTTTCAGATTATGTGAAAGAGCAATGACAACTAACCTAAGGCTTTCGATTTTTTTCTGGTAGATAAAAAGAAGAGAATTCGATTTTACCTAAAATTTTCATTATTAATAATGATTTTTTTTTATTATTTATAATAAAATTTAAATTTCTTATCTTTTAGCATTATGAAGATATAATTAGAGTGAGATTTGTGTTCTAGACCCTTCACCAGCTCCATTGCCCATCTCTGGACACACTCCAGCATCTTCAGGTAGTTCTTGTAATGAGCAACCCAGAGCTGAACAGAAGAATCTGGGTACTGCCTCACCAGTGCCAAGTGCAGGGGAACAATCACTGCCCTGGTCCTGATGGCCACACTATCACTGATCCAGGCCAGGATGCCACTGTCCTTCTTAGCCACCTGGGCACACACTGGCTCAGCCACTGTCAACTAGCATCTCCAGGCCTTTTTCCATGAGGCAACTTCCCAGCCACTCTGCCCCCAGCCTGTAGTGCTATCAGGGGTTGTTGTGACCCAAGGGCAGGACCTGGCACCTGGCCGTATTGAATTTCGTACCACTGGCCTTAGCCCATTGACCCTGCCAGTCCAGATCTCTCTGCAGAACCTTCCTACCCTTCAGCAGATCAGCAGTCCCACCCAATTCAGTGTTGTCTGCAAACTGATGGAGGGTACGCTGGATCCCCTCATCCAGATCACTGATAAAGATATTTAATAGTGCACAGCCAGTTTCTCTAGGAGAGTGCTGTGAAAAAGGGTGTCAAACATTTTACCAATGTCTAAATAGTCAAGATCCACCGACTTTTCCTCATCCACTAAGCAGGTCACCTGCCATAGGAGTAGGTCAGGTTGGTCAAGCAGGACCTGCCTTTCATAAACCCTTGCTGGCCGGGCCTGATCCTTGGTTTTTCTTCACATACCCCATCATGACACTCAAGACTATCTGCTCCAAGACCTTCCCTGGTACTGAGGTCAGACTGGCAGGCCTAGAGATCACAGAATTCTCCTTCCAGCTCTTCGTGTAGATAGGTGTCATACTGGCTAATTTCAGTGAACTGTGACATCCCTGGTCAGTTAGGACTGCTGGTAGATGATTGAAAGTGACTCAGTGAGCTCTTCCACCAGCTCCCTCAGTACCCCTGGGAGTGCTGGTGGAATTGCTCACCAATCCACTTTTATTTCCCTCTGTTATTAAGGTTATAGCGAGTGTGGTTTATTAGTTGGGAGCTAGTTCATACAATGATTTGTATTTCAGAAAAAAACCCCACTGTCACCCCCTTCTCATTTTCTCTATCAATAATCAAAACACAATTGTTTTCATGACCCAGCATATCATAGTCTGGAAAAGAAGGTATGACTACTCGTACTTGATACCTGTTCTTGTGAAAGCGCTCCTCATTACAAGGAATTAATTACAAGTCTTTCATTACAAAATCCCACTTGGCCATTAAACAGTACTAATGTTTTCCTAATATGCTTAAAAATGAATAATTCATATTCTCCATGAAAATAAACTAGGATGGTGAATAGCAGAGCAGAGCAATTACAGTTATGTCCTATTTTATATGTCTTACTATATGCCGGCTATGTGTGAATTTATGCCATCTTTTTTGTTGGCCAGGGTGAATTTCATTAATGTATGTATATATATATATATATATATGTGTGTATGAATAATTATGTGTATATATAAATGGGATGCATGGATCAAAATTAATGAGCTTCAGTGTGTGTTGGTGACTATTTTACACACACACACAGACACACACACATATGCTCAAGAAACTTTCAAAACTTTGAGGAAGTAATAAAAAAACCTGGGCAATACTTTTGATCATGGAATAACTGCTTGGAAAATCTCAGCTCTTTTATGCACTGTCATTTCCCTGAACTGTGTCAAGGCTATAGGTACAGTCTTTTATGTTTTTTTGGAGTTGTTTTTTTCTTCCCCTGCATAAATGGTTTTCAGTTAGTTTTCAAACATTCCCCAACACATCTCACACAGAGGTGAAACATGGTGAATATAACCTCACATTTCCTGATTAACCATGACTATAATTCTTCCTTCATACTTTTTGCCAACTTATTTGTTAAAAAAAGCCAAATAAATAAAAAACAGCAAATAATCCCTTTAGGGGTAGAGAGGACCTATCCTGCCATTACCCCTAAAAAGTTTTTTTAAAAATAAAAAAACACATTAAAATTTTGTTTCGTTTTGAATGAGTGTGTTTTTCCATGTCTGACAGTTCATGCATTTCCACAAGGAAACCAGAGCCTAGTCTGCTATTCCTTCTGCAGAAACTTAGTAGTTAAACCTTTCTTGTTGATTTCAGTTATAACTCATCACACAGTGTTATTGAAAAAAAGAAAAAATAATAATTTGAGAAAAAAGTAAAGCCTTCATTTTATTCTGAATTTACTCTATTACTACTTCTTGTAAGCAAGAAAGGTAAGTGTTGGTTTAATTAACATAATTTCTGGCCCACAGGATTTGGAAAAGAGAATTAATCCCACAGGATGTAATGGGGTATAAGGATTTGATAAAACTTCTGCAGCGAGACCAGTTTCCTTGTAACACATCCTTAATTCATGTAAATGTTGCCAAACACCACCAGTTTAAAAAAGCCAATTCAAGTTGTTTAAGTTAATTAAACAGTGCTACTGCTCCTGATGTTCTCTTTGCAGAGTGTACAGGGGCTTGAATCCCTGGTGCTTCTCCACTGCAGCTGTTCCCAGCCGCCCTCACAGCCCGGAGATTTGGCCATGGGAGGGACAGGCAGGATGGGCTCCTGCTGAGCAGAGGCCCAGATCAACATCCTTGGATGCTGCCAGACCTCTGTCAGCCACCATGGCTGGGCTCCCTAAGCCCCAAGGAAATGCTCAGCCATGCCTGGCCCCTGCCTGACCCTGGCCTCCAAGGTGGCACAGGAGACATGGGCTCTGCAGTCAGACACCGGTGCTGTCCCTCCACATTGCAACGAGTTAAATCCTCTCAGAGGGAAGAAAGGATCTCGATATGAAGGAAAGAAGAAGAATCTTTTTCTCATCCTACCACCCCCAGAAGTTCAGGTGTGGTTGGATGCTGTGTACTGTTTGGCTAACACAGTCTTCCTCTCCTTCACCACACTTTTTTTTTTCAGGAAAACTGAATTTTGAAATTGAAAGTAGTTATGAAAAAGTCTATGGTTGGACAAAATACATGAGGAAAAATTTTTAAAACTTTGTCAGTTGATGGAGAGATCAGCTCAACTTGATTCAGATTAAAATGTAAAGGACAGTGTGGGAACACCCAAAGTAACGACTGCACTTTGGTGGGATTAAAACAATGGTCCCTAGGTCAAGGTGTAAGGACTATTAGCTTCTGCCTTCTGAAATTTTAGATCATGTTCATAGATATACATATACATATTCATAGATACAGATATGCATGTGTATGCCTGTGTTCATACGTGTATATGTGTATAGGCAGAGAAAGCTGTTTTGCATCTTCTTTTTGTCTTCCTGTGCCTATCTTCTTCATTTGGATAAATAATGCTTCAGTGAACAGCACAGTAATCTTAATCTATAACAAATAAGAATCACCTAGAAAGTATCATCCATTCTCCTGAATTAACATTTATTTCTTATTGTAATAGAGGCTATTCCTCTCCAGTACTTTTGCTGAATGCAATATTTTACCACAGTAACAAACAAATTAGAAATATTTGAAAGTCATTCTTTGTCATCTTTGTATCCTTTTCTCCAATTCCCATTTGACAACCCAATGATTTATAGTATTTAGATTAATATTTATGGAAGATCATTTTAATGCAATATTTGATAGCTTAATTTGTTCTCTTTTTGACTCAGATGGTTACATTTTTACTGACTGATGCTTATTTAATATGAATCCTGTCATCCACTGACAAAGAAAACAGAAAAGATATTGCAGCCAGAACATAGTTCTTTATCTCACAGTAGTAATTTAGCACAGAGGATACCTAGCTGTCTTTATAGACTCAACAGATAAATGATCCTATCATTGGTGAAAGTGAAGAAATTCCACGCCTTCCTAGTAGATAAATAATCTTTGTTTTCTCATGGTCTTGCTTGCAATCAAAACAATTTTCTTCCAGGTTATCTTTTAACTGAGAGCTAACATAAAGCAAGAGTCGTCTAGATTTTAATCTTAAATCTGCAGTCATTAGTTCTTTAAACAAAAAGACAGGGTGTAGAACAAAATCAACCCAGAGGATTGGCATTGTGGATATGCCTGTCTGCAGAGGGTTCTGCAAAGCACAAATGCAAGAAAAAACACTTCCTTCTCTGCTAAGGAAAGATATATTTTGTGATTTATGCCTTAATTCACTGAAGATTTTGGTTTGCAGAGGTCTTTCTCTGGTCTAACCGTAGCAGGGTAGACAGCAAGGGAAAGCTACAGCTGTAGTTGTCTTCTCCCCACACTGTGCAAGTCCAGCAACACCTACAGCTCACATTGGCATACAAAGGGTCACTTTAGCAGTCTGTATTCTCATAAGAAGCCATGCATCTGGACAAAACACCTGAAAACCTGTCTTTAATTTGTACAAGTTTTAGAAAATTTTCTCCCTCTCCTCTCCTGCCTGGCTGTTAGCTTCCTGAAGGCCTTGGGAGGGGTCAAGGAGCTGAGACAGTAGTGTAATACAGGGAATAGATTGATGGCAGCTCAATGTGTGACTAGAGAGAACCTAAATCACAGGCAGATATTTGAGACCCTATTACTGGGAAAGTAAGAGTGCTAATTTCATTGGACCTGTAAGTACTGGCCAAGGGCTTAAGGGATCAACAGCTCTAAGTAGCACAGCAGTAAATTGAAGAATAACTGGCATCAGCCCAAAAGTAAGGTTGTGTAATTCTGCATGAAAATCATAGCTTTAAGAATAATACAAAAATATAGTTTTCAAAATTATGGTGAATTTTTTCTAGAAGAATATAAAAGACAAGAGAAAAAGTTAAATTCTTGTAATGTGGAAAACGAAATAATTAAACAGAATACAACATAAATATGGATCTAATACAGGTTTTAAGTGTTGCGCAGATAAAATTCGTGGTAACAATTCTAGGAGGGAAGTTAAAAAATAATCTATTCTTAACCAGTTGGATTTCTGTAGACTTACGAACAGTTAGGTTTTCCAGATACGGGTTAGGTGCCTATGTTGTTGCTTTTGTGAATGACCACAGGTACTGTTGTTTTTATTGCACTATTAGGCACTGATCAGATATTTACCTTACACTGAAGTCCACCTGGGGTTGAAAATTTAGGTGGTCATACCTTAAAATCCTGGAAAAGCTCATTCTACTAACACTGTGGAACTGACACTGACAAGACTGAGGTTACAGAACAGCATAGCTCAGTCAGGTCAATGTTCTTTAAAAGAAAGACTGGTGGAAGGAGTGGCATACCTGGTTTGTGTCATAACCCAAAAAGCAGAGCAGCCTTGCAGTGCTCCACCACTTTACACTGCAGGAGAAAGGCTCAGTTGCTTTCAGGCTTTTCTGCCTGTCCACCCTCAACAGTATGTTAGTTATACATACGAAGTATGTCAGTCAGACTAACAAAATCTTCTAGCACTGTAAGACTGAATCTCAATACAGAAGGGATAAATTACTAGTTTTCTGTCTAGAATATGCATGTGGCTATGCACCTTGGCTGAACCTGAAATATCCAAAATGTGGACAACATAGGGCCAGCCCACTGGACTTACCAGCTGCATGTTCACACCAACAATGAAGTGGAGCTAGGTGTTTAGCTGAAGCTGTCTGGGCTGCCTGCTGATCATCCTTCTACTCAGCAGCTTTTGGGCAGCTGTGCTTTTGCAATAGCTCTCTGGTGGGGGGTCTCAGCACAGTGCTCCTGCTTCTGCCCAGCTCTGGCTTCTCGTGTGTGGGAACTCCTGCCTTTAGGACCTTACATCCTTTCACTCATCTCTAAACCTTGCCCAGTTTCCTTGAGCCATGAACCTGAATTACATACACAAATCATGCAGTTAATTTCTATGCTTGGTAAACACAAAGATGTTCTTTCTGTAAATGAAAATCTACATAAAAGATCAAGCCTGCTCGTACAAAGTATTTAAAATAAAAAGCTTTCCATAGAAAATGATTCGTATAATGCATTTTCTTTCTGACTACCAAGTTCCAACTTGTGAATATTTATACTGCACATTCAAAGCTTTTAAAAAAGATTAACATTTTTATTGGTTATGTCAATTGTAATTTCAAAAAGCCTGTTATATCAGGTTCACAGGCAAGGCTAATTTTTAATAGATAATACGTAAACTAGAATAACTCATTGAAGCAAGCAGGACAATGAAATGCATGAAAGTGTTTCTTAAAAGTGTTTATTTTCCCTCATATTAGCATAACACATAGGAATAATATACATAGCAATCAAGAAAGACAGCAGATATCTTGATGGCACATCATCCATCAGTAGAGGCATTACTTTCCAGAATTTTAAGTAATAAGAATTTCTGACACGGTTATTGATGGGGGGATGTACAACACTGACCATTGCCACCTGTGACTCCTCACCTCTCTCTGGAGAGCCACTGGAGAGCTTGAATTAATGCCTAAGTGACAGACCAAGGTCCTCTTGGTAGAGCCCTGTAACTTCTCTGTTCTCCTTCCCCATATAATTCTCCTATAATTCATTATAGGAATTCTTCTCACAGAATTCTGTGTTTCATATTCACCCTTGAGCAAAGAATGCTCTGTAACCGCCTTCTTTATGTTTGGAGCACCTTCCATCCATCCTGCTCTAAGTTGCAGCATTTGGCATTGTTTCAAATGACACCAATCTATTTTTGTGATCCTTGGTAGTGCCATCTCTTCTTTATCACACAGAGAAGAGTAGCAATGCAAACTGTTATTCTGTCATTGACCTGTAGCTTAGTTTTAGAGGTGCTTCATTCACCTCACCCGTTCAACTGTTCCTAATTAATTTGCTCAAACCATCAAGAAAGGATATTACTTATTAATAATCTCATAGGTGAGATTTATCGCCAAGTAATACAAATAAAGCATCCTCTGAGTACAATTATTGAGCCCTGGCAAAATATTATTTTAATCTGGGGAATCTGATGCTATTTCCATGCTAAACAGCACTCAAGCCTTACAATAGTAATGTGGAAACTCACTGGCTGAAGCAGAGCGTGTGTGAGGAAAAATGAGAAAAGCAAAGGAATGCAGTTAAGCAGCAAGAAAGGAAAACATGAAATTAATGCACTTCTCTTGTTTTAACAATACCTGTTTATTGTGGAAAAAGAAAGGTCTTTGGATTAGGAAATCTCACTTCTGGATTAGGAAAAGGCCTCCATCACATCCACAAGCTTTCCCCAGGATATATTGTTATATTTTGCCTGAACTCTTCTTCTATGAAAGAGCTGCTGAGAAGAATACTACCATATTTCTGTTTCCAATGTACAGAAGTTTTATTGTTTCTATGAAATATTTGCTTAGGTGTCTGCCAGACACTTGAGTTGTCTGAACACCTGATGCCTGCACTTGCAGTGTCTCTCCCTGCAGAGATCTGGCAGAGGTCCCTCATCAGCTGAAGCCACCAGAGTTCCACACTGATGCAAGAGGAGCATCTCTGCCTTTGGAGTGGGAGCTCTGCTTGCTGTGCAATAAAAATTGCCCTTTCCATGTGTTTTGTTGAGTCAACTCAAAGCACAAAGTGCTTGTCAGTTTTCCCATCCAGTGTTGGACCTCACTCAACAAATGATGAATCATGGGTGTGTTCTACTTCTGTGCTTTTTCACCTTTATCACTTACTAATTTTGGAACTTGCAGTTTATAATTACAGCGCTGAGCCAGGGCTTTTGACTTGGGAAAGGAGAGCGTTTTAAAGGGAAGCTTAATAGCTGCATCTTAGTTGAATACGCCATGAAGAGCTAAGTCTGACCTACATTAAAAGCTCAGAAAAATTTTCATTCTGCAGATGAACAGAAGGCCCTAACACTGAGAATAAAGCACATATTAGTTTCTCTCTAAACCACTGGGATCCATAGAAATAGAAATGGAAAGAGTTTTGTGGGATCTCTCAGTGCTTGTTTCAGGATGTTATGTGGCAGTGCACTTTGTCAGGGTTTGAGTCAGTTTACAGCCTGCTGCTGTAAACTGGACTAAGCAATTTGATTTGCCTTAAATATCTCTTGAATGCCAGCAAATTAAAGGCCACTTCTATATTACATTTTAAATTTGTTGTTAAGTAATATAGGTAAAAAGCTGATTAAGCTATTTGCAAGATTTTTCTGATGCTGCATCAGAGAGTTCTGTCTTTTAAGCAGATTACACCCTTGACACTTTGGTTCCGAGTCTGCATCTATTATATTCTTGTCATGAAGAAGGGAAGCTTTTGATAAGGGGAAGAAAATTAGAGAATAATTTCTTTTCCTGAGGCTGCACCTACAATCAAAGGAGGATATCAACTATTACAAAACCCTGAGCATGGTGAATTTTACTCCAGAGAAGTCAGTGATCAGGGTTCTTCTCTCTTTTTCTTGGGTTATTAAATATTCTCTCAGAGTAAACCATCTATCTGATGATTTTCCACTGACTGATACTTTTCTCTGGGAATGGGTAAACTCATTTTGCCAAAACTGCCTCTGGATTTGGCTGTGGCACACACCACTCCTAGGGACATGGCTTACTGCAAAAAAACACTACAATTCAATTATATTGGTGAATACAATATTATTTGTGAAATAAAACTGCCTTATTAGGATATTTAGCCTTCTTGGATCTTTAGAGAATCATTAAAAAATGTAATTCCCTATTACCTCAGTGAAAAGGAATTAATGAAAGAGCAGAATTATCAGAAAAGTCTGAAAGGAAATGGTAATCTCCAAGGGACTGGATTAGTATTTTGAAAGGAAAAGCCGAGGTTAAGTCTCAGGACCAGAATGAACACTGAGGGAGAGGCGGGTGACCCTATCCTGCTGAGGGGGTGTGAGGGCCACTGAGTGAATATAAGAGTCACTGAGGGGAGGGCAGGTGTCGCTGGTGTCACTGAGGGAGTAACAGGTCACTGAAGGAATGGCCCATTGCCCTTGTGCTGCTGAGGGGACATGAGGGTCCCTGAGAGGAGCCAGACGCCATTTGTGTTGCCGACTGGCATGGTAGGGGCGGCCTTCCCGCCCAGCCGCGGCAGCGTCGCGCTCCGCTCCCCCGAGCTGCGGCGGGAACCCAGAGGCGCGGTGCCTGCCGGGAACGGCCCCGCTCCCCTCAGCCGCGACGGCGGGAACCCAGAGGCGCGGTGCCTGCCGGGAACGGCCCCGCTCCCCTCAGGCGCGACGGCGGGAACCCAGAAGCGCGGTGCCCGCCGGGAACGGCCCCGGTCCCCTCAGACGTAGCGGCGGGGCGGCCCCGCTCCCCTCAGGCGCGACGGCGGGAACGCAGACGCGCGGTGCCCGCCGGGCGCGGCGGGGGGGCCCCGCTCCCCTCAGGCGCGGCGGGAACTCAAACCTGCTGTGTCCGCCTTTCTCGGCGAGGCACCGCGTGGAATTCCACGCGCGGTCCGGGAGGCGCCGTGAGGCAGCCCCTGGGGTGCGACATGGCGGCCGTAACAGGACTGCGCTGTTCGTGAGGAGAAAAGATGAGGTAAGTCAGAGGGGACACCAAGAACTTGCTGGGGGAGGATTGCTGGAATACCGTGGCGTCACTGTGGGGCAAGGAATGAACATTTTGGGGTAAAATTGAGGTGTTTGGGAACAAAAGCTGCGGAAATGTGTGAGGGACATGGAGCGGACATTTTTTGCAGGAAAATCTGAGGGGTTCTCGAAGGGAGAAAATTGTTTTTGTAGGAAATCTGAGGTAATTTGGGAGGATGGGCGGAGAAAAATTTGTGATAAAACCTGAGGTAACTTTTAAGTGCCAGAAGGAATATTTTTTTGGGTAAAATCTAAGGTAATCTTCAAGGGACTGGATGAATATTGTGAAGGGAAAATCTGAGGTAAAGTCTAACCACCAGAATGAACACTGAGGGAGAGGCGGGTGACCCTATCCTGCTGAGGGGGTGTGAGGGCCACTGAGTGAATATAAGAGTCACTGAGGGGAGGGCAGGTGTCGCTGGTGTCACTGAGGGAGTAACAGGTCACTGAAGGAATGGCCCATTGCCCTTGTGCTGCTGAGGGGACATGAGGGTCCCTGAGAGGAGCCAGACGCCATTTGTGTTGCCGACTGGCATTATAGTGGCGGCCTTCCCGTCCAGCCGCGGCAGCGTCGCGCTCCGCTCCCCCGAGCTGCGGCGGGAACCCAGATGCGCGGTGCCTGCCGGGAACGGCCCCGCTCCCCTCAGACGAAGCGGCGGGGCGGCCCCGCTCCCCTCAGGCGCGACGGCGGGAACCCAGATGCGCGGTGCCCGCCGGGAGCTGCGGGGAGCGGCCCCGGTCCCCTCAGACGAAGCGGGGGGCGGCCCCTCTCCCCTCAGCCGCGACGATGGAGAAGCAGACGCACAGTGCCCGCCGGGAGCTGCGGGGCGGCCCCGGTCCCCTCAGACGTAGCGGCGGGGCGGCCCCGCTCCCCTCAGGCGCGACGGCGGGAACGCAGACGCGCGGTGCCCGCCGGGCGCGGCGGGGGGGCCCCGCTCCCCTCAGGCGCGGCGGGAACTCAAACCTGCTGTGTCCGCCTTTCTCGGCGAGGCACCGCGTGGAATTCCACGCGCGGTCCGGGAGGCGCCGTGAGGCAGCCCCTGGGGTGCGACATGGCGGCCGTAACAGGACTGTGCAGTTCGTGAGGAGAAAAGAGATAAGTCAGAGGGGACACCAAGAACTTGCTGGGGGAGGATTGCTGGAATACCGTGGCGTCACTGTGGGGCAAGGAATGAACATTTTGGGGTAAAATTGAGGTGTTTGGGAACAAAAGCTGCGGAAATGTGTGAGGGACATGGAGCGGACATTTTTTGCAGGAAAATCTGAGGGGTTCTCGAAGGGAGAAAATTGTTTTTGTAGGAAATCTGAGGTAATTTGGGAGGATGGGCGGAGAAAAATTTGTGATAAAACCTGAGGTAACTTTTAAGTGCCAGAAGGAACATTTTTTGGGGTAAAATCTAAGGTAATCTTCAAGGGACTGGATGAATATTGTGAAGGGAAAATCTGAGGTAAAGTCTAACCACCAGAATGAACACTGAGGGAGAGATTAGGTCTCTAAGTCGTGCTGAGGGGTTGTGAGGGTCACTGAGGAAATACGAGTGTCACTGAGGGGAGTGGCAGCTGCCCCACATGTCACTGAGGGAATAACAGATCACTGAAGGCTGATTGCTTGTGTGCAGCTGAAGGTACATGACGGTCCCTGAGGGGAGGTGGATATGAAGCCCAAAACTAGGCAAGAAAGTAAAACTCTGTAGTCAGACTGCTACAGAACAGGTATTTGTTTATTCGGAGCTGGGAGTGAGGCGGATCTCTCTGCCAAACCTCACTCAATCTATTTTAGCCTTCAGTTAAATTTGAAAAGTCCTCCCATGCAATGTCACAGTTACAACGTATCGTTAGGATACTCATAGTTGTATAAAGCTGTATCATGGTTTTATAACAATTTGTTGATTTTGTGCATGCGTCAGTTCCTTCTGTGGTAGCTGTCAGGTTTTGATTTTTTTTTAATGAATTTTTCTGTAGTCTTCTTCATGTTTGAAGTTTTTACCTCTATGTCTAGCACTTTTCTCGTGCTCCTTGGTTTTTTTCAGTCTAACTTGTTTTTAGTTAATTTTGGAATTTGCAGATTCCATTGAAATTTGCTATTATTGCTCTTGATGGTGCGTGTTGCCTCACTGGCTTTGCTGCCTTGCTTGCTGTACATGCACATCTTGCTACAATATAACTTATGGTTAAGGTTTTGTTACATAACATTTAGGATTCAGATGCTGCTTATGTTCCTCTGAGGGGGAATATGATGTTCATTTGAGGGTGGGCAGGTGTGCTGTGTCCCTCTGAGAAGGCATAAAAATCCCTGAAAGAGTGTGCGCTGCATGTTGCTGAGGGGACACAGAGGTCATTTGAGGGGGACGCAGGTGTTTCTGGTGTCGCTGAGGATCCGTGAGGGTTCTCTGGGAAGCACACTGGGTACCCTTCGTGTTACTGAGGCGGGGGCAGATGCCCTGAGGGCTACTGAGGGGGGGATGTGGGTTTGCCGCATGTCACTGATGGGGATGTGGGTGTGCCCTGAGGGACACGGGAGGGGCGGGCGGCTTCCCCTGTTGTAGCCACCCCCTCCTGACTGGCACCACAGGGACGTGTTACCCGCACAGCTGAGCCCTGCTCCCCTCAGCCATGGCACCGGGAACTCAATTCTGACTCATATTTGCATAAAGCTATATCATGGTTTTGTAGCAGTTTGCTGATTTTCTGAGGCATCAGTTCCTTCTGTGGTGGTTTTCAGTCCTTGATAGTTTTCTTGATGGTGACTTGTGTAGTCATCCTCATGTTTGAAGTTTTTCTTTATGTCTAGCACTTGTCTTGTGCTCCTTCATATTTTCAGTCTAATTTGTTTTTAGTTAATTTTGGAGTTCCATTGAGACTTGCTATTTTTGCTCCTGATGGTGCCTGTTACCTCACTACCTTTGCTGCCTTGTTTGCTATAAGTGCACATCTTGCAACAATATTATTTGTAATTAACGTTTTGTTCTATAACAAATAGCAAATGCCATAAAGTCTTTTTCAAATCTCACCTAATCTGAAAGAAAGTGAATGAAAAAAGAATCCATACCCGTATAAAAAACAAGAATAGTTAAAATGTGCATTATAATTATATTAAATATTCTAATGATATACGTCTTTCACATTATTAAAAAATACTCATTACAATCTAAATGAGGCTTATTATCATCACATTCTGAGAATTGTAAAAAGCATGGGATTGAAAGGAATTGTTTTAAAAAAACAGGGATAAAAAAAAACATAGGAAAAGAAAAAGTATTCAGTAAAATTTAATGCAACATAGACATGCCAAAAATGAAGGAATATCTCTTTTGCTAATGATGAAGAGCGAACTGACAGGGGTCTATACACAGCAAGGAAATGTTAAACGCACCATTCCAGGAAGGGATACCTTGTAACACCCAGAGTTAAAAATACCCAGTGGGGGGTTTGAGGCACAGCCTGTGGGGCTGTTGGGTGGCGGTTCCCTTCTGGCACGGGAGCTGGAGCTTCTGAGGCCTGAGCGTGCCGTCGTCCATTGGCAGAAGCCGAGGGACAGGGAGGGAAGAGCGACGGGAAGCAGAGGCAGCTTCGAGCTCAAGAGTGGAACTGCGAGGCAAGAGCGAGTTTGGAGCTGAAGAGGGGGCACGAGAGGCCCTCTGGGCAAAAAGGCCTTTCTGGCATGGCCGGGGCACCTTCAAGGTGCCGCGGCTGACTTTGAACTGGGTGACCTCCCCTGTGCGCGGGGCCGGGTCTTTGCTGTGGTTGGCCTTTTGCCATTGTGCTCCTTTGGCTGCCCGGAGAGAGAGGCAACCCTGTAAGGAGGGTGAGAGCCCCTGTCTCCGCACCTGAGGGGGGAACCGGAGCTCCGCGAGCCCCCAGCCCGGCCGCCCTGTAAGCAGGGCAGGGCTTTTCCCCAGACGTGGCAGCTTTCTGCCTGCTGCTGTCCCCGGGGCAGCGTAAGCCCCTGTAGTCGGGGCGCGTCACAGCCTTTGTCCCTGTGCCAGCCCTGAAGCGCCTCAGCGCGTCCAGGCCACTGTGCCTTCCCCAGGGTGCAGTGCGGTGCAGGTCGGATGCTTTTGTCTGCCACTGAGCAGTAGGGATGGCTGCCTTGAGCAGCTTGGCTGCCTGGAACTTGCTCCCCCTTCTGGGACTGTCTTGCCCTCCCTCCCCTGTCTTCCCCTTAGTTGGTGTGAGTGAGCGAGTGCGTTTGTGCTTTAGCCCTCCTTTAGAAATAGAGCAGTGTAGCTTAGAGCTCCCAGGAGGGAAAGAGGAGCTCTGTGCAGCCACAGGCAGGTCCCCAAAATGCTTGGGTGGAGAAAGCGTCCGGCCTTGCCCCTGCCCTCTGAGGACGGTAGCGTGAGCATCATGACCCGCCTGTAGCCCGGGCCTGGGTCTGGGCCTATGGTGCCCTTTGTGCTGGTGAGCTGGCAGCGTGCGGGCCCTGTAGTCGGGGCACGTGGTGAGGACTTTTCCCCAGGGGCAGCCCCTTTGTCCCTTTGTCCCCAGAGGCAGCCCCAGGTGCCTGTAAGCAGGGCTGGGAAGGCTGCTGTAGCCAGGTGACAGGAACGACTGCTGCCGGGCCCTTGCAAGGGTGCGGATTGAAGAAGTGCTGGTGCCACCTCGCTGGCGGCCTCATTGAGGAGGCTGGAGGGGCTCCTGCAGCCGGCTGTGTTGCCGTGCTGAGCTGCGGCTGGGCTCCGGCCGGCCTCTGAGTGGGGCGCAGGCCGGAGCCTGTGCTCCGTGGTGCTTGTTGGGGGGTGCCGGGCTGCGGGGGGCGGCCCCGTAAGTGGGGTTGTGTGCGTCCCCTGGCCTCGGCGGGCGGTTGGAGGGACCCCCTGTAATCAGGCGGGTATCCCTGGCCCCGGCCTTTCAGAGGCGTGGGGCCAGGAGTCATGGGGCCGGGCGTGTGCCCTCCCTGTCGTCGGGGCTGGGCTCCCGGCCCCTCGGGCCCCTGGGGCCCTTTGGCTTTAGGCCGTGAGTTTGACTGCCTGACTGTAGAGTCTGGTTCCTGTTGCCTTGGGGCAAGGCCGAGCTCCGTGGCTCCCTGGGTGTGGACCGGCCTGTAAGCAGGCTACGGGTCTGGGAGCCTTTGTGCTCCCTTCAGCTGGCAGCCTGCGTTGGGCACCCTCCCGCTTAGTGGGGAGCGCCCCGGAATTGGAGAGAAGGAGCCTCCGTAGGCCTTGGGGACCAGGGCCGCCCTGTAAGTCGGGGCCGGTGCTCTGGAGTCCCGGGCACTTTGCGGTCCAGGCAGCGGCTTGAGCCCCCTGTAAGCAGGGCTGCAGCCTCTTGCCCGCTGCTTTGCATGCCCAGCTTCTTTTGCCCAGAGGGCCCAGCTGCCAGCACGGCGCGGGACTGAGCCGGACGTCGCGGTGGTGAGTCAAGCTGAAGCTGGGGGCTCTTGTGCAGGTGTGGGGGGGGTGTTTGGGTGGTGGCTTGGAGATGTCGCTGTGGGGCTGTTGGGTGGCGGTTCCCTTCTGGCACGGGAGCTGGAGCTTCTGAGGCCTGAGCGTGCCGTCGTCCATTGGCAGAAGCCGAGGGACAGGGAGGGAAGAGCGACGGGAAGCAGAGGCAGCTTCGAGCTCAAGAGTGGAACTGCGAGGCAAGAGCGAGTTTGGAGCTGAAGAGGGGGCACGAGAGGCCCTCTGGGCAAAAAGGCCTTTCTGGCATGGCCGGGGCACCTTCAAGGTGCCGCGGCTGACTTTGAACTGGGTGACCTCCCCTGTGCGCGGGGCCGGGTCTTTGCTGTGGTTGGCCTTTTGCCATTGTGCTCCTTTGGCTGCCCGGAGAGAGAGGCAACCCTGTAAGGAGGGTGAGAGCCCCTGTCTCCGCACCTGAGGGGGGAACCGGAGCTCCGCGAGCCCCCAGCCCGGCCGCCCTGTAAGCAGGGCAGGGCTTTTCCCCAGACGTGGCAGCTTTCTGCCTGCTGCTGTCCCCGGGGCAGCGTAAGCCCCTGTAGTCGGGGCGCGTCACAGCCTTTGTCCCTGTGCCAGCCCTGAAGCGCCTCAGCGCGTCCAGGCCACTGTGCCTTCCCCAGGGTGCAGTGCGGTGCAGGTCGGATGCTTTTGTCTGCCACTGAGCAGTAGGGATGGCTGCCTTGAGCAGCTTGGCTGCCTGGAACTTGCTCCCCCTTCTGGGACTGTCTTGCCCTCCCTCCCCTGTCTTCCCCTTAGTTGGTGTGAGTGAGCGAGTGCGTTTGTGCTTTAGCCCTCCTTTAGAAATAGAGCAGTGTAGCTTAGAGCTCCCAGGAGGGAAAGAGGAGCTCTGTGCAGCCACAGGCAGGTCCCCAAAATGCTTGGGTGGAGAAAGCGTCCGGCCTTGCCCCTGCCCTCTGAGGACGGTAGCGTGAGCATCATGACCCGCCTGTAGCCCGGGCCTGGGTCTGGGCCTATGGTGCCCTTTGTGCTGGTGAGTTGGCAGCGTGCGGGCCCTGTAGTCGGGGCACGTGGTGAGGACTTTTCCCCAGGGGCAGCCCCTTTGTCCCTTTGTCCCCAGAGGCAGCCCCAGGTGCCTGTAAGCAGGGCTGGGAAGGCTGCTGTAGCCAGGTGACAGGAACGACTGCTGCCGGGCCCTTGCAAGGGTGCGGATTGAAGAAGTGCTGGTGCCACCTCGCTGGCGGCCTCATTGAGGAGGCTGGAGGGGCTCCTGCAGCCGGCTGTGTTGCCGTGCTGAGCTGCGGCTGGGCTCCGGCCGGCCTCTGAGTGGGGCGCAGGCCGGAGCCTGTGCTCCGTGGTGCTTGTTGGGGGGTGCCGGGCTGCGGGGGGCGGCCCCGTAAGTGGGGTTGTGTGCGTCCCCTGGCCTCGGCGGGCGGTTGGAGGGACCCCCTGTAATCAGGCGGGTATCCCTGGCCCCGGCCTTTCAGAGGCGTGGGGCCAGGAGTCATGGGGCCGGGCGGTTGCCTTCCCTGTCGTCGGGGCTGGGCTCCCGGCCCCTCGGGCCCCTGGGGCCCTTTGGCTTTAGGCCGTGAGTTTGACTGCCTGACTGTAGAGTCTGGTTCCTGTTGCCTTGGGGCAAGGCCGAGCTCCGTGGCTCCCTGGGTGTGGACCGGCCTGTAAGCAGGCTACGGGTCTGGGAGCCTTTGTGCTCCCTTCAGCTGGCAGCCTGCGTTGGGCACCCTCCCGCTTAGTGGGGAGCGCCCCGGAATTGGAGAGAAGGAGCCTCCGTAGGCCTTGGGGACCAGGGCCGCCCTGTAAGTCGGGGCCGGTGCTCTGGAGTCCCGGGCACTTTGCGGTCCAGGCAGCGGCTTGAGCCCCCTGTAAGCAGGGCTGCAGCCTCTTGCCCGCTGCTTTGCATGCCCAGCTTCTTTTGCCCAGAGGGCCCAGCTGCCAGCACGGCGCGGGACTGAGCCGGACGTCGCGGTGGTGAGTCAAGCTGAAGCTGGGGGCTCTTGTGCAGGTGTGGGGGGGGTGTTTGGGTGGTGGCTTGGAGATGTCGCTGTGGGGCTGTTGGGTGGCGGTTCCCTTCTGGCACGGGAGCTGGAGCTTCTGAGGCCTGAGCGTGCCGTCGTCCATTGGCAGAAGCCGAGGGACAGGGAGGGAAGAGCGACGGGAAGCAGAGGCAGCTTCGAGCTCAAGAGTGGAACTGCGAGGCAAGAGCGAGTTTGGAGCTGAAGAGGGGGCACGAGAGGCCCTCTGGGCAAAAAGGCCTTTCTGGCATGGCCGGGGCACCTTCAAGGTGCCGCGGCTGACTTTGAACTGGGTGACCTCCCCTGTGCGCGGGGCCGGGTCTTTGCTGTGGTTGGCCTTTTGCCATTGTGCTCCTTTGGCTGCCCGGAGAGAGAGGCAACCCTGTAAGGAGGGTGAGAGCCCCTGTCTCCGCACCTGAGGGGGGAACCGGAGCTCCGCGAGCCCCCAGCCCGGCCGCCCTGTAAGCAGGGCAGGGCTTTTCCCCAGACGTGGCAGCTTTCTGCCTGCTGCTGTCCCCGGGGCAGCGTAAGCCCCTGTAGTCGGGGCGCGTCACAGCCTTTGTCCCTGTGCCAGCCCTGAAGCGCCTCAGCGCGTCCAGGCCACTGTGCCTTCCCCAGGGTGCAGTGCGGTGCAGGTCGGATGCTTTTGTCTGCCACTGAGCAGTAGGGATGGCTGCCTTGAGCAGCTTGGCTGCCTGGAACTTGCTCCCCCTTCTGGGACTGTCTTGCCCTCCCTCCCCTGTCTTCCCCTTAGTTGGTGTGAGTGAGCGAGTGCGTTTGTGCTTTAGCCCTCCTTTAGAAATAGAGCAGTGTAGCTTAGAGCTCCCAGGAGGGAAAGAGGAGCTCTGTGCAGCCACAGGCAGGTCCCCAAAATGCTTGGGTGGAGAAAGCGTCCGGCCTTGCCCCTGCCCTCTGAGGACGGTAGCGTGAGCATCATGACCCGCCTGTAGCCCGGGCCTGGGTCTGGGCCTATGGTGCCCTTTGTGCTGGTGAGCTGGCAGCGTGCGGGCCCTGTAGTCGGGGCACGTGGTGAGGACTTTTCCCCAGGGGCAGCCCCTTTGTCCCTTTGTCCCCAGAGGCAGCCCCAGGTGCCTGTAAGCAGGGCTGGGAAGGCTGCTGTAGCCAGGTGACAGGAACGACTGCTGCCGGGCCCTTGCAAGGGTGCGGATTGAAGAAGTGCTGGTGCCACCTCGCTGGCGGCCTCATTGAGGAGGCTGGAGGGGCTCCTGCAGCCGGCTGTGTTGCCGTGCTGAGCTGCGGCTGGGCTCCGGCCGGCCTCTGAGTGGGGCGCAGGCCGGAGCCTGTGCTCCGTGGTGCTTGTTGGGGGGTGCCGGGCTGCGGGGGGCGGCCCCGTAAGTGGGGTTGTGTGCGTCCCCTGGCCTCGGCGGGCGGTTGGAGGGACCCCCTGTAATCAGGCGGGTATCCCTGGCCCCGGCCTTTCAGAGGCGTGGGGCCAGGAGTCATGGGGCCGGGCGTGTGCCCTCCCTGTCGTCGGGGCTGGGCTCCCGGCCCCTCGGGCCCCTGGGGCCCTTTGGCTTTAGGCCGTGAGTTTGACTGCCTGACTGTAGAGTCTGGTTCCTGTTGCCTTGGGGCAAGGCCGAGCTCCGTGGCTCCCTGGGTGTGGACCGGCCTGTAAGCAGGCTACGGGTCTGGGAGCCTTTGTGCTCCCTTCAGCTGGCAGCCTGCGTTGGGCACCCTCCCGCTTAGTGGGGAGCGCCCCGGAATTGGAGAGAAGGAGCCTCCGTAGGCCTTGGGGACCAGGGCCGCCCTGTAAGTCGGGGCCGGTGCTCTGGAGTCCCGGGCACTTTGCGGTCCAGGCAGCGGCTTGAGCCCCCTGTAAGCAGGGCTGCAGCCTCTTGCCCGCTGCTTTGCATGCCCAGCTTCTTTTGCCCAGAGGGCCCAGCTGCCAGCACGGCGCGGGACTGAGCCGGACGTCGCGGTGGTGAGTCAAGCTGAAGCTGGGGGCTCTTGTGCAGGTGTGGGGGGGGTGTTTGGGTGGTGGCTTGGAGATGTCGCTGTGGGGCTGTTGGGTGGCGGTTCCCTTCTGGCACGGGAGCTGGAGCTTCTGAGGCCTGAGCGTGCCGTCGTCCATTGGCAGAAGCCGAGGGACAGGGAGGGAAGAGCGACGGGAAGCAGAGGCAGCTTCGAGCTCAAGAGTGGAACTGCGAGGCAAGAGCGAGTTTGGAGCTGAAGAGGGGGCACGAGAGGCCCTCTGGGCAAAAAGGCCTTTCTGGCATGGCCGGGGCACCTTCAAGGTGCCGCGGCTGACTTTGAACTGGGTGACCTCCCCTGTGCGCGGGGCCGGGTCTTTGCTGTGGTTGGCCTTTTGCCATTGTGCTCCTTTGGCTGCCCGGAGAGAGAGGCAACCCTGTAAGGAGGGTGAGAGCCCCTGTCTCCGCACCTGAGGGGGGAACCGGAGCTCCGCGAGCCCCCAGCCCGGCCGCCCTGTAAGCAGGGCAGGGCTTTTCCCCAGACGTGGCAGCTTTCTGCCTGCTGCTGTCCCCGGGGCAGCGTAAGCCCCTGTAGTCGGGATACGTGTGCGGACCTTGCCCCAGGAGCAGCCCCTTGTCCCTTTGTCCCCAGAGGCAGCCCCAGGTGCCTGTAAGCAGGGCTGGGGAGGCTGCTGTAGCCAGGTGACAGGAACGACTGCTGCCGGGCCCTTGCAAGGGTGCGGATTGAAGAAGTGCTGGTGCCACCTCGCTGGCGGCCTCATTGAGGAGGCTGGAGGGGCTCCTGCAGCCGGCTGTGTTGCCGTGCTGAGCTGCGGCTGGGCTCCGGCCGGCCTCTGAGTGGGGCGCAGGCCGGAGCCTGTGCTCCGTGGTGCTTGTTGGGGGGTGCCGGGCTGCGGGGGGCGGCCCCGTAAGTGGGGTTGTGTGCGTGCCCTGGCCTCGGCGGGCGGTTGGAGGGACCCCCTGTAATCAGGCGGGTATCCCTGGCCCCGGCCTTTCAGAGGCGTGGGGCCAGGAGTCATGGGGCCGGGCGTGTGCCCTCCCTGTCGTCGGGGCTGGGCTCCCGGCCCCTCGGGCCCCTGGGGCCCTTTGGCTTTAGGCCGTGAGTTTGACTGCCTGACTGTAGAGTCTGGTTCCTGTTGCCTTGGGGCAAGGCCGAGCTCCGTGGCTCCCTGGGTGTGGACCGGCCTGTAAGCAGGCTACGGGTCTGGGAGCCTTTGTGCTCCCTTCAGCTGGCAGCCTGCGTTGGGCACCCTCCCGCTTAGTGGGGAGCGCCCCGGAATTGGAGAGAAGGAGCCTCCGTAGGCCTTGGGGACCAGGGCCGCCCTGTAAGTCGGGGCCGGTGCTCTGGAGTCCCGGGCACTTTGCGGTCCAGGCAGCGGCTTGAGCCCCCTGTAAGCAGGGCTGCAGCCTCTTGCCCGCTGCTTTGCATGCCCAGCTTCTTTTGCCCAGAGGGCCCAGCTGCCAGCACGGCGCGGGACTGAGCCGGACGTCGCGGTGGTGAGTCAAGCTGAAGCTGGGGGCTCTTGTGCAGGTGTGGGGGGGGTGTTTGGGTGGTGGCTTGGAGATGTCGCTGTGGGGCTGTTGGGTGGCGGTTCCCTTCTGGCACGGGAGCTGGAGCTTCTGAGGCCTGAGCGTGCCGTCGTCCATTGGCAGAAGCCGAGGGACAGGGAGGGAAGAGCGACGGGAAGCAGAGGCAGCTTCGAGCTCAAGAGTGGAACTGCGAGGCAAGAGCGAGTTTGGAGCTGAAGAGGGGGCACGAGAGGCCCTCTGGGCAAAAAGGCCTTTCTGGCATGGCCGGGGCACCTTCAAGGTGCCGCGGCTGACTTTGAACTGGGTGACCTCCCCTGTGCGCGGGGCCGGGTCTTTGCTGTGGTTGGCCTTTTGCCATTGTGCTCCTTTGGCTGCCCGGAGAGAGAGGCAACCCTGTAAGGAGGGTGAGAGCCCCTGTCTCCGCACCTGAGGGGGGAACCGGAGCTCCGCGAGCCCCCAGCCCGGCCGCCCTGTAAGCAGGGCAGGGCTTTTCCCCAGACGTGGCAGCTTTCTGCCTGCTGCTGTCCCCGGGGCAGCGTAAGCCCCTGTAGTCGGGATACGTGTGCGGACCTTGCCCCAGGAGCAGCCCCTTGTCCCTTTGTCCCCAGAGGCAGCCCCAGGTGCCTGTAAGCAGGGCTGGGGAGGCTGCTGTAGCCAGGTGACAGGAACGACTGCTGCCGGGCCCTTGCAAGGGTGCGGATTGAAGAAGTGCTGGTGCCACCTCGCTGGCGGCCTCATTGAGGAGGCTGGAGGGGCTCCTGCAGCCGGCTGTGTTGCCGTGCTGAGCTGCGGCTGGGCTCCGGCCGGCCTCTGAGTGGGGCGCAGGCCGGAGCCTGTGCTCCGTGGTGCTTGTTGGGGGGTGCCGGGCTGCGGGGGGCGGCCCCGTAAGTGGGGTTGTGTGCGTCCCCTGGCCTCGGCGGGCGGTTGGAGGGACCCCCTGTAATCAGGCGGGTATCCCTGGCCCCGGCCTTTCAGAGGCATGGGGCCAGGAGTCATGGGGCCGGGCGTGTGCCCTCCCTGTCGTCGGGACTGGGCTCCCGGCCCCTCGGGCCCCTGGGGCCCTTTGGCTTTAGGCCGTGAGTTTGACTGCCTGACTGTAGAGTCTGGTTCCTGTTGCCTTGGGGCAAGGCCGAGCTCTGTGGCTCCCTGGGTGTGGACCGGCCTGTAAGCAGGCTACGGGTCTGGGAGCCTTTGTGCTCCCTTCAGCTGGCAGCCTGCGTTGGGCACCCTCCCGCTTAGTGGGGAGCGCCCCGGAATTGGAGAGAAGGAGCCTCCGTAGGCCTTGGGGACCAGGGCCGCCCTGTAAGTCGGGGCCGGTGCTCTGGAGTCCCGGGCACTTTGCGGTCCAGGCAGCGGCTTGAGCCCCCTGTAAGCAGGGCTGCAGCCTCTTGCCCGCTGCTTTGCATGCCCAGCTTCTTTTGCCCAGAGGGCCCAGCTGCCAGCACGGCGCGGGACTGAGCCGGACGTCGCGGTGGTGAGTCAAGCTGAAGCTGGGGGCTCTTGTGCAGGTGTGGGGGGGGTGTTTGGGTGGTGGCTTGGAGATGTCGCTGTGGGGCTGTTGGGTGGCGGTTCCCTTCTGGCACGGGAGCTGGAGCTTCTGAGGCCTGAGCGTGCCGTCGTCCATTGGCAGAAGCCGAGGGACAGGGAGGGAAGAGCGACGGGAAGCAGAGGCAGCTTCGAGCTCAAGAGTGGAACTGCGAGGCAAGAGCGAGTTTGGAGCTGAAGAGGGGGCACGAGAGGCCCTCTGGGCAAAAAGGCCTTTCTGGCATGGCCGGGGCACCTTCAAGGTGCCGCGGCTGACTTTGAACTGGGTGACCTCCCCTGTGCGCGGGGCCGGGTCTTTGCTGTGGTTGGCCTTTTGCCATTGTGCTCCTTTGGCTGCCCGGAGAGAGAGGCAACCCTGTAAGGAGGGTGAGAGCCCCTGTCTCCGCACCTGAGGGGGGAACCGGAGCTCCGCGAGCCCCCAGCCCGGCCGCCCTGTAAGCAGGGCAGGGCTTTTCCCCAGACGTGGCAGCTTTCTGCCTGCTGCTGTCCCCGGGGCAGCGTAAGCCCCTGTAGTCGGGGCGCGTCACAGCCTTTGTCCCTGTGCCAGCCCTGAAGCGCCTCAGCGCGTCCAGGCCACTGTGCCTTCCCCAGGGTGCAGTGCGGTGCAGGTCGGATGCTTTTGTCTGCCACTGAGCAGTAGGGATGGCTGCCTTGAGCAGCTTGGCTGCCTGGAACTTGCTCCCCCTTCTGGGACTGTCTTGCCCTCCCTCCCCTGTCTTCCCCTTAGTTGGTGTGAGTGAGCGAGTGCGTTTGTGCTTTAGCCCTCCTTTAGAAATAGAGCAGTGTAGCTTAGAGCTCCCAGGAGGGAAAGAGGAGCTCTGTGCAGCCACAGGCAGGTCCCCAAAATGCTTGGGTGGAGAAAGCGTCCGGCCTTGCCCCTGCCCTCTGAGGACGGTAGCGTGAGCATCATGACCCGCCTGTAGCCCGGGCCTGGGTCTGGGCCTATGGTGCCCTTTGTGCTGGTGAGCTGGCAGCGTGCGGGCCCTGTAGTCGGGGCACGTGGTGAGGACTTTTCCCCAGGGGCAGCCCCTTTGTCCCTTTGTCCCCAGAGGCAGCCCCAGGTGCCTGTAAGCAGGGCTGGGAAGGCTGCTGTAGCCAGGTGACAGGAACGACTGCTGCCGGGCCCTTGCAAGGGTGCGGATTGAAGAAGTGCTGGTGCCACCTCGCTGGCGGCCTCATTGAGGAGGCTGGAGGGGCTCCTGCAGCCGGCTGTGTTGCCGTGCTGAGCTGCGGCTGGGCTCCGGCCGGCCTCTGAGTGGGGCGCAGGCCGGAGCCTGTGCTCCGTGGTGCTTGTTGGGGGGTGCCGGGCTGCGGGGGGCGGCCCCGTAAGTGGGGTTGTGTGCGTCCCCTGGCCTCGGCGGGCGGTTGGAGGGACCCCCTGTAATCAGGCGGGTATCCCTGGCCCCGGCCTTTCAGAGGCGTGGGGCCAGGAGTCATGGGGCCGGGCGTGTGCCCTCCCTGTCGTCGGGGCTGGGCTCCCGGCCCCTCGGGCCCCTGGGGCCCTTTGGCTTTAGGCCGTGAGTTTGACTGCCTGACTGTAGAGTCTGGTTCCTGTTGCCTTGGGGCAAGGCCGAGCTCCGTGGCTCCCTGGGTGTGGACCGGCCTGTAAGCAGGCTACGGGTCTGGGAGCCTTTGTGCTCCCTTCAGCTGGCAGCCTGCGTTGGGCACCCTCCCGCTTAGTGGGGAGCGCCCCGGAATTGGAGAGAAGGAGCCTCCGTAGGCCTTGGGGACCAGGGCCGCCCTGTAAGTCGGGGCCGGTGCTCTGGAGTCCCGGGCACTTTGCGGTCCAGGCAGCGGCTTGAGCCCCCTGTAAGCAGGGCTGCAGCCTCTTGCCCGCTGCTTTGCATGCCCAGCTTCTTTTGCCCAGAGGGCCCAGCTGCCAGCACGGCGCGGGACTGAGCCGGACGTCGCGGTGGTGAGTCAAGCTGAAGCTGGGGGCTCTTGTGCAGGTGTGGGGGGGGTGTTTGGGTGGTGGCTTGGAGATGTCGCTGTGGGGCTGTTGGGTGGCGGTTCCCTTCTGGCACGGGAGCTGGAGCTTCTGAGGCCTGAGCGTGCCGTCGTCCATTGGCAGAAGCCGAGGGACAGGGAGGGAAGAGCGACGGGAAGCAGAGGCAGCTTCGAGCTCAAGAGTGGAACTGCGAGGCAAGAGCGAGTTTGGAGCTGAAGAGGGGGCACGAGAGGCCCTCTGGGCAAAAAGGCCTTTCTGGCATGGCCGGGGCACCTTCAAGGTGCCGCGGCTGACTTTGAACTGGGTGACCTCCCCTGTGCGCGGGGCCGGGTCTTTGCTGTGGTTGGCCTTTTGCCATTGTGCTCCTTTGGCTGCCCGGAGAGAGAGGCAACCCTGTAAGGAGGGTGAGAGCCCCTGTCTCCGCACCTGAGGGGGGAACCGGAGCTCCGCGAGCCCCCAGCCCGGCCGCCCTGTAAGCAGGGCAGGGCTTTTCCCCAGACGTGGCAGCTTTCTGCCTGCTGCTGTCCCCGGGGCAGCGTAAGCCCCTGTAGTCGGGATACGTGTGCGGACCTTGCCCCAGGAGCAGCCCCTTGTCCCTTTGTCCCCAGAGGCAGCCCCAGGTGCCTGTAAGCAGGGCTGGGGAGGCTGCTGTAGCCAGGTGACAGGAACGACTGCTGCCGGGCCCTTGCAAGGGTGCGGATTGAAGAAGTGCTGGTGCCACCTCGCTGGCGGCCTCATTGAGGAGGCTGGAGGGGCTCCTGCAGCCGGCTGTGTTGCCGTGCTGAGCTGCGGCTGGGCTCCGGCCGGCCTCTGAGTGGGGCGCAGGCCGGAGCCTGTGCTCCGTGGTGCTTGTTGGGGGGTGCCGGGCTGCGGGGGGCGGCCCCGTAAGTGGGGTTGTGTGCGTGCCCTGGCCTCGGCGGGCGGTTGGAGGGACCCCCTGTAATCAGGCGGGTATCCCTGGCCCCGGCCTTTCAGAGGCGTGGGGCCAGGAGTCATGGGGCCGGGCGTGTGCCCTCCCTGTCGTCGGGGCTGGGCTCCCGGCCCCTCGGGCCCCTGGGGCCCTTTGGCTTTAGGCCGTGAGTTTGACTGCCTGACTGTAGAGTCTGGTTCCTGTTGCCTTGGGGCAAGGCCGAGCTCCGTGGCTCCCTGGGTGTGGACCGGCCTGTAAGCAGGCTACGGGTCTGGGAGCCTTTGTGCTCCCTTCAGCTGGCAGCCTGCGTTGGGCACCCTCCCGCTTAGTGGGGAGCGCCCCGGAATTGGAGAGAAGGAGCCTCCGTAGGCCTTGGGGACCAGGGCCGCCCTGTAAGTCGGGGCCGGTGCTCTGGAGTCCCGGGCACTTTGCGGTCCAGGCAGCGGCTTGAGCCCCCTGTAAGCAGGGCTGCAGCCTCTTGCCCGCTGCTTTGCATGCCCAGCTTCTTTTGCCCAGAGGGCCCAGCTGCCAGCACGGCGCGGGACTGAGCCGGACGTCGCGGTGGTGAGTCAAGCTGAAGCTGGGGGCTCTTGTGCAGGTGTGGGGGGGGTGTTTGGGTGGTGGCTTGGAGATGTCGCTGTGGGGCTGTTGGGTGGCGGTTCCCTTCTGGCACGGGAGCTGGAGCTTCTGAGGCCTGAGCGTGCCGTCGTCCATTGGCAGAAGCCGAGGGACAGGGAGGGAAGAGCGACGGGAAGCAGAGGCAGCTTCGAGCTCAAGAGTGGAACTGCGAGGCAAGAGCGAGTTTGGAGCTGAAGAGGGGGCACGAGAGGCCCTCTGGGCAAAAAGGCCTTTCTGGCATGGCCGGGGCACCTTCAAGGTGCCGCGGCTGACTTTGAACTGGGTGACCTCCCCTGTGCGCGGGGCCGGGTCTTTGCTGTGGTTGGCCTTTTGCCATTGTGCTCCTTTGGCTGCCCGGAGAGAGAGGCAACCCTGTAAGGAGGGTGAGAGCCCCTGTCTCCGCACCTGAGGGGGGAACCGGAGCTCCGCGAGCCCCCAGCCCGGCCGCCCTGTAAGCAGGGCAGGGCTTTTCCCCAGACGTGGCAGCTTTCTGCCTGCTGCTGTCCCCGGGGCAGCGTAAGCCCCTGTAGTCGGGATACGTGTGCGGACCTTGCCCCAGGAGCAGCCCCTTGTCCCTTTGTCCCCAGAGGCAGCCCCAGGTGCCTGTAAGCAGGGCTGGGGAGGCTGCTGTAGCCAGGTGACAGGAACGACTGCTGCCGGGCCCTTGCAAGGGTGCGGATTGAAGAAGTGCTGGTGCCACCTCGCTGGCGGCCTCATTGAGGAGGCTGGAGGGGCTCCTGCAGCCGGCTGTGTTGCCGTGCTGAGCTGCGGCTGGGCTCCGGCCGGCCTCTGAGTGGGGCGCAGGCCGGAGCCTGTGCTCCGTGGTGCTTGTTGGGGGGTGCCGGGCTGCGGGGGGCGGCCCCGTAAGTGGGGTTGTGTGCGTCCCCTGGCCTCGGCGGGCGGTTGGAGGGACCCCCTGTAATCAGGCGGGTATCCCTGGCCCCGGCCTTTCAGAGGCGTGGGGCCAGGAGTCATGGGGCCGGGCGTGTGCCCTCCCTGTCGTCGGGGCTGGGCTCCCGGCCCCTCGGGCCCCTGGGGCCCTTTGGCTTTAGGCCGTGAGTTTGACTGCCTGACTGTAGAGTCTGGTTCCTGTTGCCTTGGGGCAAGGCCGAGCTCCGTGGCTCCCTGGGTGTGGACCGGCCTGTAAGCAGGCTACGGGTCTGGGAGCCTTTGTGCTCCCTTCAGCTGGCAGCCTGCGTTGGGCACCCTCCCGCTTAGTGGGGAGCGCCCCGGAATTGGAGAGAAGGAGCCTCCGTAGGCCTTGGGGACCAGGGCCGCCCTGTAAGTCGGGGCCGGTGCTCTGGAGTCCCGGGCACTTTGCGGTCCAGGCAGCGGCTTGAGCCCCCTGTAAGCAGGGCTGCAGCCTCTTGCCCGCTGCTTTGCATGCCCAGCTTCTTTTGCCCAGAGGGCCCAGCTGCCAGCACGGCGCGGGACTGAGCCGGACGTCGCGGTGGTGAGTCAAGCTGAAGCTGGGGGCTCTTGTGCAGGTGTGGGGGGGGTGTTTGGGTGGTGGCTTGGAGATGTCGCTGTGGGGCTGTTGGGTGGCGGTTCCCTTCTGGCACGGGAGCTGGAGCTTCTGAGGCCTGAGCGTGCCGTCGTCCATTGGCAGAAGCCGAGGGACAGGGAGGGAAGAGCGACGGGAAGCAGAGGCAGCTTCGAGCTCAAGAGTGGAACTGCGAGGCAAGAGCGAGTTTGGAGCTGAAGAGGGGGCACGAGAGGCCCTCTGGGCAAAAAGGCCTTTCTGGCATGGCCGGGGCACCTTCAAGGTGCCGCGGCTGACTTTGAACTGGGTGACCTCCCCTGTGCGCGGGGCCGGGTCTTTGCTGTGGTTGGCCTTTTGCCATTGTGCTCCTTTGGCTGCCCGGAGAGAGAGGCAACCCTGTAAGGAGGGTGAGAGCCCCTGTCTCCGCACCTGAGGGGGGAACCGGAGCTCCGCGAGCCCCCAGCCCGGCCGCCCTGTAAGCAGGGCAGGGCTTTTCCCCAGACGTGGCAGCTTTCTGCCTGCTGCTGTCCCCGGGGCAGCGTAAGCCCCTGTAGTCGGGATACGTGTGCGGACCTTGCCCCAGGAGCAGCCCCTTGTCCCTTTGTCCCCAGAGGCAGCCCCAGGTGCCTGTAAGCAGGGCTGGGGAGGCTGCTGTAGCCAGGTGACAGGAACGACTGCTGCCGGGCCCTTGCAAGGGTGCGGATTGAAGAAGTGCTGGTGCCACCTCGCTGGCGGCCTCATTGAGGAGGCTGGAGGGGCTCCTGCAGCCGGCTGTGTTGCCGTGCTGAGCTGCGGCTGGGCTCCGGCCGGCCTCTGAGTGGGGCGCAGGCCGGAGCCTGTGCTCCGTGGTGCTTGTTGGGGGGTGCCGGGCTGCGGGGGGCGGCCCCGTAAGTGGGGTTGTGTGCGTGCCCTGGCCTCGGCGGGCGGTTGGAGGGACCCCCTGTAATCAGGCGGGTATCCCTGGCCCCGGCCTTTCAGAGGCGTGGGGCCAGGAGTCATGGGGCCGGGCGTGTGCCCTCCCTGTCGTCGGGGCTGGGCTCCCGGCCCCTCGGGCCCCTGGGGCCCTTTGGCTTTAGGCCGTGAGTTTGACTGCCTGACTGTAGAGTCTGGTTCCTGTTGCCTTGGGGCAAGGCCGAGCTCCGTGGCTCCCTGGGTGTGGACCGGCCTGTAAGCAGGCTACGGGTCTGGGAGCCTTTGTGCTCCCTTCAGCTGGCAGCCTGCGTTGGGCACCCTCCCGCTTAGTGGGGAGCGCCCCGGAATTGGAGAGAAGGAGCCTCCGTAGGCCTTGGGGACCAGGGCCGCCCTGTAAGTCGGGGCCGGTGCTCTGGAGTCCCGGGCACTTTGCGGTCCAGGCAGCGGCTTGAGCCCCCTGTAAGCAGGGCTGCAGCCTCTTGCCCGCTGCTTTGCATGCCCAGCTTCTTTTGCCCAGAGGGCCCAGCTGCCAGCACGGCGCGGGACTGAGCCGGACGTCGCGGTGGTGAGTCAAGCTGAAGCTGGGGGCTCTTGTGCAGGTGTGGGGGGGGTGTTTGGGTGGTGGCTTGGAGATGTCGCTGTGGGGCTGTTGGGTGGCGGTTCCCTTCTGGCACGGGAGCTGGAGCTTCTGAGGCCTGAGCGTGCCGTCGTCCATTGGCAGAAGCCGAGGGACAGGGAGGGAAGAGCGACGGGAAGCAGAGGCAGCTTCGAGCTCAAGAGTGGAACTGCGAGGCAAGAGCGAGTTTGGAGCTGAAGAGGGGGCACGAGAGGCCCTCTGGGCAAAAAGGCCTTTCTGGCATGGCCGGGGCACCTTCAAGGTGCCGCGGCTGACTTTGAACTGGGTGACCTCCCCTGTGCGCGGGGCCGGGTCTTTGCTGTGGTTGGCCTTTTGCCATTGTGCTCCTTTGGCTGCCCGGAGAGAGAGGCAACCCTGTAAGGAGGGTGAGAGCCCCTGTCTCCGCACCTGAGGGGGGAACCGGAGCTCCGCGAGCCCCCAGCCCGGCCGCCCTGTAAGCAGGGCAGGGCTTTTCCCCAGACGTGGCAGCTTTCTGCCTGCTGCTGTCCCCGGGGCAGCGTAAGCCCCTGTAGTCGGGGCGCGTCACAGCCTTTGTCCCTGTGCCAGCCCTGAAGCGCCTCAGCGCGTCCAGGCCACTGTGCCTTCCCCAGGGTGCAGTGCGGTGCAGGTCGGATGCTTTTGTCTGCCACTGAGCAGTAGGGATGGCTGCCTTGAGCAGCTTGGCTGCCTGGAACTTGCTCCCCCTTCTGGGACTGTCTTGCCCTCCCTCCCCTGTCTTCCCCTTAGTTGGTGTGAGTGAGCGAGTGCGTTTGTGCTTTAGCCCTCCTTTAGAAATAGAGCAGTGTAGCTTAGAGCTCCCAGGAGGGAAAGAGGAGCTCTGTGCAGCCACAGGCAGGTCCCCAAAATGCTTGGGTGGAGAAAGCGTCCGGCCTTGCCCCTGCCCTCTGAGGACGGTAGCGTGAGCATCATGACCCGCCTGTAGCCCGGGCCTGGGTCTGGGCCTATGGTGCCCTTTGTGCTGGTGAGCTGGCAGCGTGCGGGCCCTGTAGTCGGGGCACGTGGTGAGGACTTTTCCCCAGGGGCAGCCCCTTTGTCCCTTTGTCCCCAGAGGCAGCCCCAGGTGCCTGTAAGCAGGGCTGGGAAGGCTGCTGTAGCCAGGTGACAGGAACGACTGCTGCCGGGCCCTTGCAAGGGTGCGGATTGAAGAAGTGCTGGTGCCACCTCGCTGGCGGCCTCATTGAGGAGGCTGGAGGGGCTCCTGCAGCCGGCTGTGTTGCCGTGCTGAGCTGCGGCTGGGCTCCGGCCGGCCTCTGAGTGGGGCGCAGGCCGGAGCCTGTGCTCCGTGGTGCTTGTTGGGGGGTGCCGGGCTGCGGGGGGCGGCCCCGTAAGTGGGGTTGTGTGCGTGCCCTGGCCTCGGCGGGCGGTTGGAGGGACCCCCTGTAATCAGGCGGGTATCCCTGGCCCCGGCCTTTCAGAGGCGTGGGGCCAGGAGTCATGGGGCCGGGCGTGTGCCCTCCCTGTCGTCGGGGCTGGGCTCCCGGCCCCTCGGGCCCCTGGGGCCCTTTGGCTTTAGGCCGTGAGTTTGACTGCCTGACTGTAGAGTCTGGTTCCTGTTGCCTTGGGGCAAGGCCGAGCTCCGTGGCTCCCTGGGTGTGGACCGGCCTGTAAGCAGGCTACGGGTCTGGGAGCCTTTGTGCTCCCTTCAGCTGGCAGCCTGCGTTGGGCACCCTCCCGCTTAGTGGGGAGCGCCCCGGAATTGGAGAGAAGGAGCCTCCGTAGGCCTTGGGGACCAGGGCCGCCCTGTAAGTCGGGGCCGGTGCTCTGGAGTCCCGGGCACTTTGCGGTCCAGGCAGCGGCTTGAGCCCCCTGTAAGCAGGGCTGCAGCCTCTTGCCCGCTGCTTTGCATGCCCAGCTTCTTTTGCCCAGAGGGCCCAGCTGCCAGCACGGCGCGGGACTGAGCCGGACGTCGCGGTGGTGAGTCAAGCTGAAGCTGGGGGCTCTTGTGCAGGTGTGGGGGGGGTGTTTGGGTGGTGGCTTGGAGATGTCGCTGTGGGGCTGTTGGGTGGCGGTTCCCTTCTGGCACGGGAGCTGGAGCTTCTGAGGCCTGAGCGTGCCGTCGTCCATTGGCAGAAGCCGAGGGACAGGGAGGGAAGAGCGACGGGAAGCAGAGGCAGCTTCGAGCTCAAGAGTGGAACTGCGAGGCAAGAGCGAGTTTGGAGCTGAAGAGGGGGCACGAGAGGCCCTCTGGGCAAAAAGGCCTTTCTGGCATGGCCGGGGCACCTTCAAGGTGCCGCGGCTGACTTTGAACTGGGTGACCTCCCCTGTGCGCGGGGCCGGGTCTTTGCTGTGGTTGGCCTTTTGCCATTGTGCTCCTTTGGCTGCCCGGAGAGAGAGGCAACCCTGTAAGGAGGGTGAGAGCCCCTGTCTCCGCACCTGAGGGGGGAACCGGAGCTCCGCGAGCCCCCAGCCCGGCCGCCCTGTAAGCAGGGCAGGGCTTTTCCCCAGACGTGGCAGCTTTCTGCCTGCTGCTGTCCCCGGGGCAGCGTAAGCCCCTGTAGTCGGGATACGTGTGCGGACCTTGCCCCAGGAGCAGCCCCTTGTCCCTTTGTCCCCAGAGGCAGCCCCAGGTGCCTGTAAGCAGGGCTGGGGAGGCTGCTGTAGCCAGGTGACAGGAACGACTGCTGCCGGGCCCTTGCAAGGGTGCGGATTGAAGAAGTGCTGGTGCCACCTCGCTGGCGGCCTCATTGAGGAGGCTGGAGGGGCTCCTGCAGCCGGCTGTGTTGCCGTGCTGAGCTGCGGCTGGGCTCCGGCCGGCCTCTGAGTGGGGCGCAGGCCGGAGCCTGTGCTCCGTGGTGCTTGTTGGGGGGTGCCGGGCTGCGGGGGGCGGCCCCGTAAGTGGGGTTGTGTGCGTGCCCTGGCCTCGGCGGGCGGTTGGAGGGACCCCCTGTAATCAGGCGGGTATCCCTGGCCCCGGCCTTTCAGAGGCATGGGGCCAGGAGTCATGGGGCCGGGCGTGTGCCCTCCCTGTCGTCGGGGCTGGGCTCCCGGCCCCTCGGGCCCCTGGGGCCCTTTGGCTTTAGGCCGTGAGTTTGACTGCCTGACTGTAGAGTCTGGTTCCTGTTGCCTTGGGGCAAGGCCGAGCTCCGTGGCTCCCTGGGTGTGGACCGGCCTGTAAGCAGGCTACGGGTCTGGGAGCCTTTGTGCTCCCTTCAGCTGGCAGCCTGCGTTGGGCACCCTCCCGCTTAGTGGGGAGCGCCCCGGAATTGGAGAGAAGGAGCCTCCGTAGGCCTTGGGGACCAGGGCCGCCCTGTAAGTCGGGGCCGGTGCTCTGGAGTCCCGGGCACTTTGCGGTCCAGGCAGCGGCTTGAGCCCCCTGTAAGCAGGGCTGCAGCCTCTTGCCCGCTGCTTTGCATGCCCAGCTTCTTTTGCCCAGAGGGCCCAGCTGCCAGCACGGCGCGGGACTGAGCCGGACGTCGCGGTGGTGAGTCAAGCTGAAGCTGGGGGCTCTTGTGCAGGTGTGGGGGGGGTGTTTGGGTGGTGGCTTGGAGATGTCGCTGTGGGGCTGTTGGGTGGCGGTTCCCTTCTGGCACGGGAGCTGGAGCTTCTGAGGCCTGAGCGTGCCGTCGTCCATTGGCAGAAGCCGAGGGACAGGGAGGGAAGAGCGACGGGAAGCAGAGGCAGCTTCGAGCTCAAGAGTGGAACTGCGAGGCAAGAGCGAGTTTGGAGCTGAAGAGGGGGCACGAGAGGCCCTCTGGGCAAAAAGGCCTTTCTGGCATGGCCGGGGCACCTTCAAGGTGCCGCGGCTGACTTTGAACTGGGTGACCTCCCCTGTGCGCGGGGCCGGGTCTTTGCTGTGGTTGGCCTTTTGCCATTGTGCTCCTTTGGCTGCCCGGAGAGAGAGGCAACCCTGTAAGGAGGGTGAGAGCCCCTGTCTCCGCACCTGAGGGGGGAACCGGAGCTCCGCGAGCCCCCAGCCCGGCCGCCCTGTAAGCAGGGCAGGGCTTTTCCCCAGACGTGGCAGCTTTCTGCCTGCTGCTGTCCCCGGGGCAGCGTAAGCCCCTGTAGTCGGGGCGCGTCACAGCCTTTGTCCCTGTGCCAGCCCTGAAGCGCCTCAGCGCGTCCAGGCCACTGTGCCTTCCCCAGGGTGCAGTGCGGTGCAGGTCGGATGCTTTTGTCTGCCACTGAGCAGTAGGGATGGCTGCCTTGAGCAGCTTGGCTGCCTGGAACTTGCTCCCCCTTCTGGGACTGTCTTGCCCTCCCTCCCTGTCTTCCCCTTAGTTGGTGTGAGTGAGCGAGTGCGTTTGTGCTTTAGCCCTCCTTTAGAAATAGAGCAGTGTAGCTTAGAGCTCCCAGGAGGGAAAGAGGAGCTCTGTGCAGCCACAGGCAGGTCCCCAAAATGCTTGGGTGGAGAAAGCGTCCGGCCTTGCCCCTGCCCTCTGAGGACGGTAGCGTGAGCATCATGACCCGCCTGTAGCCTGGGCCTGGGTCTGGGCCTATGGTGCCCTTTGTGCTGGTGAGCTGGCAGCGTGCGGGCCCTGTAGTCGGGGCACGTGGTGAGGACTTTTCCCCAGGGGCAGCCCCTTTGTCCCTTTGTCCCCAGAGGCAGCCCCAGGTGCCTGTAAGCAGGGCTGGGAAGGCTGCTGTAGCCAGGTGACAGGAACGACTGCTGCCGGGCCCTTGCAAGGGTGCGGATTGAAGAAGTGCTGGTGCCACCTCGCTGGCGGCCTCATTGAGGAGGCTGGAGGGGCTCCTGCAGCCGGCTGTGTTGCCGTGCTGAGCTGCGGCTGGGCTCCGGCCGGCCTCTGAGTGGGGCGCAGGCCGGAGCCTGTGCTCCGTGGTGCTTGTTGGGGGGTGCCGGGCTGCGGGGGGCGGCCCCGTAAGTGGGGTTGTGTGCGTGCCCTGGCCTCGGCGGGCGGTTGGAGGGACCCCCTGTAATCAGGCGGGTATCCCTGGCCCCGGCCTTTCAGAGGCGTGGGGCCAGGAGTCATGGGGCCGGGCGTGTGCCCTCCCTGTCGTCGGGGCTGGGCTCCCGGCCCCTCGGGCCCCTGGGGCCCTTTGGCTTTAGGCCGTGAGTTTGACTGCCTGACTGTAGAGTCTGGTTCCTGTTGCCTTGGGGCAAGGCCGAGCTCCGTGGCTCCCTGGGTGTGGACCGGCCTGTAAGCAGGCTACGGGTCTGGGAGCCTTTGTGCTCCCTTCAGCTGGCAGCCTGCGTTGGGCACCCTCCCGCTTAGTGGGGAGCGCCCCGGAATTGGAGAGAAGGAGCCTCCGTAGGCCTTGGGGACCAGGGCCGCCCTGTAAGTCGGGGCCGGTGCTCTGGAGTCCCGGGCACTTTGCGGTCCAGGCAGCGGCTTGAGCCCCCTGTAAGCAGGGCTGCAGCCTCTTGCCCGCTGCTTTGCATGCCCAGCTTCTTTTGCCCAGAGGGCCCAGCTGCCAGCACGGCGCGGGACTGAGCCGGACGTCGCGGTGGTGAGTCAAGCTGAAGCTGGGGGCTCTTGTGCAGGTGTGGGGGGGGTGTTTGGGTGGTGGCTTGGAGATGTCGCTGTGGGGCTGTTGGGTGGCGGTTCCCTTCTGGCACGGGAGCTGGAGCTTCTGAGGCCTGAGCGTGCCGTCGTCCATTGGCAGAAGCCGAGGGACAGGGAGGGAAGAGCGACGGGAAGCAGAGGCAGCTTCGAGCTCAAGAGTGGAACTGCGAGGCAAGAGCGAGTTTGGAGCTGAAGAGGGGGCACGAGAGGCCCTCTGGGCAAAAAGGCCTTTCTGGCATGGCCGGGGCACCTTCAAGGTGCCGCGGCTGACTTTGAACTGGGTGACCTCCCCTGTGCGCGGGGCCGGGTCTTTGCTGTGGTTGGCCTTTTGCCATTGTGCTCCTTTGGCTGCCCGGAGAGAGAGGCAACCCTGTAAGGAGGGTGAGAGCCCCTGTCTCCGCACCTGAGGGGGGAACCGGAGCTCCGCGAGCCCCCAGCCCGGCCGCCCTGTAAGCAGGGCAGGGCTTTTCCCCAGACGTGGCAGCTTTCTGCCTGCTGCTGTCCCCGGGGCAGCGTAAGCCCCTGTAGTCGGGATACGTGTGCGGACCTTGCCCCAGGAGCAGCCCCTTGTCCCTTTGTCCCCAGAGGCAGCCCCAGGTGCCTGTAAGCAGGGCTGGGGAGGCTGCTGTAGCCAGGTGACAGGAACGACTGCTGCCGGGCCCTTGCAAGGGTGCGGATTGAAGAAGTGCTGGTGCCACCTCGCTGGCGGCCTCATTGAGGAGGCTGGAGGGGCTCCTGCAGCCGGCTGTGTTGCCGTGCTGAGCTGCGGCTGGGCTCCGGCCGGCCTCTGAGTGGGGCGCAGGCCGGAGCCTGTGCTCCGTGGTGCTTGTTGGGGGGTGCCGGGCTGCGGGGGGCGGCCCCGTAAGTGGGGTTGTGTGCGTCCCCTGGCCTCGGCGGGCGGTTGGAGGGACCCCCTGTAATCAGGCGGGTATCCCTGGCCCCGGCCTTTCAGAGGCGTGGGGCCAGGAGTCATGGGGCCGGGCGTGTGCCCTCCCTGTCGTCGGGGCTGGGCTCCCGGCCCCTCGGGCCCCTGGGGCCCTTTGGCTTTAGGCCGTGAGTTTGACTGCCTGACTGTAGAGTCTGGTTCCTGTTGCCTTGGGGCAAGGCCGAGCTCCGTGGCTCCCTGGGTGTGGACCGGCCTGTAAGCAGGCTACGGGTCTGGGAGCCTTTGTGCTCCCTTCAGCTGGCAGCCTGCGTTGGGCACCCTCCCGCTTAGTGGGGAGTGCCCCGGAATTGGAGAGAAGGAGCCTCCGTAGGCCTTGGGGACCAGGGCCGCCCTGTAAGTCGGGGCCGGTGCTCTGGAGTCCCGGGCACTTTGCGGTCCAGGCAGCGGCTTGAGCCCCCTGTAAGCAGGGCTGCAGCCTCTTGCCCGCTGCTTTGCATGCCCAGCTTCTTTTGCCCAGAGGGCCCAGCTGCCAGCACGGCGCGGGACTGAGCCGGACGTCGCGGTGGTGAGTCAAGCTGAAGCTGGGGGCTCTTGTGCAGGTGTGGGGGGGGTGTTTGGGTGGTGGCTTGGAGATGTCGCTGTGGGGCTGTTGGGTGGCGGTTCCCTTCTGGCACGGGAGCTGGAGCTTCTGAGGCCTGAGCGTGCCGTCGTCCATTGGCAGAAGCCGAGGGACAGGGAGGGAAGAGCGACGGGAAGCAGAGGCAGCTTCGAGCTCAAGAGTGGAACTGCGAGGCAAGAGCGAGTTTGGAGCTGAAGAGGGGGCACGAGAGGCCCTCTGGGCAAAAAGGCCTTTCTGGCATGGCCGGGGCACCTTCAAGGTGCCGCGGCTGACTTTGAACTGGGTGACCTCCCCTGTGCGCGGGGCCGGGTCTTTGCTGTGGTTGGCCTTTTGCCATTGTGCTCCTTTGGCTGCCCGGAGAGAGAGGCAACCCTGTAAGGAGGGTGAGAGCCCCTGTCTCCGCACCTGAGGGGGGAACCGGAGCTCCGCGAGCCCCCAGCCCGGCCGCCCTGTAAGCAGGGCAGGGCTTTTCCCCAGACGTGGCAGCTTTCTGCCTGCTGCTGTCCCCGGGGCAGCGTAAGCCCCTGTAGTCGGGGCGCGTCACAGCCTTTGTCCCTGTGCCAGCCCTGAAGCGCCTCAGCGCGTCCAGGCCACTGTGCCTTCCCCAGGGTGCAGTGCGGTGCAGGTCGGATGCTTTTGTCTGCCACTGAGCAGTAGGGATGGCTGCCTTGAGCAGCTTGGCTGCCTGGAACTTGCTCCCCCTTCTGGGACTGTCTTGCCCTCCCTCCCCTGTCTTCCCCTTAGTTGGTGTGAGTGAGCGAGTGCGTTTGTGCTTTAGCCCTCCTTTAGAAATAGAGCAGTGTAGCTTAGAGCTCCCAGGAGGGAAAGAGGAGCTCTGTGCAGCCACAGGCAGGTCCCCAAAATGCTTGGGTGGAGAAAGCGTCCGGCCTTGCCCCTGCCCTCTGAGGACGGTAGCGTGAGCATCATGACCCGCCTGTAGCCCGGGCCTGGGTCTGGGCCTATGGTGCCCTTTGTGCTGGTGAGCTGGCAGCGTGCGGGCCCTGTAGTCGGGGCACGTGGTGAGGACTTTTCCCCAGGGGCAGCCCCTTTGTCCCTTTGTCCCCAGAGGCAGCCCCAGGTGCCTGTAAGCAGGGCTGGGAAGGCTGCTGTAGCCAGGTGACAGGAACGACTGCTGCCGGGCCCTTGCAAGGGTGCGGATTGAAGAAGTGCTGGTGCCACCTCGCTGGCGGCCTCATTGAGGAGGCTGGAGGGGCTCCTGCAGCCGGCTGTGTTGCCGTGCTGAGCTGCGGCTGGGCTCCGGCCGGCCTCTGAGTGGGGCGCAGGCCGGAGCCTGTGCTCCGTGGTGCTTGTTGGGGGGTGCCGGGCTGCGGGGGGCGGCCCCGTAAGTGGGGTTGTGTGCGTCCCCTGGCCTCGGCGGGCGGTTGGAGGGACCCCCTGTAATCAGGCGGGTATCCCTGGCCCCGGCCTTTCAGAGGCGTGGGGCCAGGAGTCATGGGGCCGGGCGTGTGCCCTCCCTGTCGTCGGGGCTGGGCTCCCGGCCCCTCGGGCCCCTGGGGCCCTTTGGCTTTAGGCCGTGAGTTTGACTGCCTGACTGTAGAGTCTGGTTCCTGTTGCCTTGGGGCAAGGCCGAGCTCCGTGGCTCCCTGGGTGTGGACCGGCCTGTAAGCAGGCTACGGGTCTGGGAGCCTTTGTGCTCCCTTCAGCTGGCAGCCTGCGTTGGGCACCCTCCCGCTTAGTGGGGAGCGCCCCGGAATTGGAGAGAAGGAGCCTCCGTAGGCCTTGGGGACCAGGGCCGCCCTGTAAGTCGGGGCCGGTGCTCTGGAGTCCCGGGCACTTTGCGGTCCAGGCAGCGGCTTGAGCCCCCTGTAAGCAGGGCTGCAGCCTCTTGCCCGCTGCTTTGCATGCCCAGCTTCTTTTGCCCAGAGGGCCCAGCTGCCAGCACGGCGCGGGACTGAGCCGGACGTCGCGGTGGTGAGTCAAGCTGAAGCTGGGGGCTCTTGTGCAGGTGTGGGGGGGGTGTTTGGGTGGTGGCTTGGAGATGTCGCTGTGGGGCTGTTGGGTGGCGGTTCCCTTCTGGCACGGGAGCTGGAGCTTCTGAGGCCTGAGCGTGCCGTCGTCCATTGGCAGAAGCCGAGGGACAGGGAGGGAAGAGCGACGGGAAGCAGAGGCAGCTTCGAGCTCAAGAGTGGAACTGCGAGGCAAGAGCGAGTTTGGAGCTGAAGAGGGGGCACGAGAGGCCCTCTGGGCAAAAAGGCCTTTCTGGCATGGCCGGGGCACCTTCAAGGTGCCGCGGCTGACTTTGAACTGGGTGACCTCCCCTGTGCGCGGGGCCGGGTCTTTGCTGTGGTTGGCCTTTTGCCATTGTGCTCCTTTGGCTGCCCGGAGAGAGAGGCAACCCTGTAAGGAGGGTGAGAGCCCCTGTCTCCGCACCTGAGGGGGGAACCGGAGCTCCGCGAGCCCCCAGCCCGGCCGCCCTGTAAGCAGGGCAGGGCTTTTCCCCAGACGTGGCAGCTTTCTGCCTGCTGCTGTCCCCGGGGCAGCGTAAGCCCCTGTAGTCGGGGCGCGTCACAGCCTTTGTCCCTGTGCCAGCCCTGAAGCGCCTCAGCGCGTCCAGGCCACTGTGCCTTCCCCAGGGTGCAGTGCGGTGCAGGTCGGATGCTTTTGTCTGCCACTGAGCAGTAGGGATGGCTGCCTTGAGCAGCTTGGCTGCCTGGAACTTGCTCCCCCTTCTGGGACTGTCTTGCCCTCCCTCCCCTGTCTTCCCCTTAGTTGGTGTGAGTGAGCGAGTGCGTTTGTGCTTTAGCCCTCCTTTAGAAATAGAGCAGTGTAGCTTAGAGCTCCCAGGAGGGAAAGAGGAGCTCTGTGCAGCCACAGGCAGGTCCCCAAAATGCTTGGGTGGAGAAAGCGTCCGGCCTTGCCCCTGCCCTCTGAGGACGGTAGCGTGAGCATCATGACCCGCCTGTAGCCTGGGCCTGGGTCTGGGCCTATGGTGCCCTTTGTGCTGGTGAGCTGGCAGCGTGCGGGCCCTGTAGTCGGGGCACGTGGTGAGGACTTTTCCCCAGGGGCAGCCCCTTTGTCCCTTTGTCCCCAGAGGCAGCCCCAGGTGCCTGTAAGCAGGGCTGGGAAGGCTGCTGTAGCCAGGTGACAGGAACGACTGCTGCCGGGCCCTTGCAAGGGTGCGGATTGAAGAAGTGCTGGTGCCACCTCGCTGGCGGCCTCATTGAGGAGGCTGGAGGGGCTCCTGCAGCCGGCTGTGTTGCCGTGCTGAGCTGCGGCTGGGCTCCGGCCGGCCTCTGAGTGGGGCGCAGGCCGGAGCCTGTGCTCCGTGGTGCTTGTTGGGGGGTGCCGGGCTGCGGGGGGCGGCCCCGTAAGTGGGGTTGTGTGCGTGCCCTGGCCTCGGCGGGCGGTTGGAGGGACCCCCTGTAATCAGGCGGGTATCCCTGGCCCCGGCCTTTCAGAGGCGTGGGGCCAGGAGTCATGGGGCCGGGCGTGTGCCCTCCCTGTCGTCGGGGCTGGGCTCCCGGCCCCTCGGGCCCCTGGGGCCCTTTGGCTTTAGGCCGTGAGTTTGACTGCCTGACTGTAGAGTCTGGTTCCTGTTGCCTTGGGGCAAGGCCGAGCTCCGTGGCTCCCTGGGTGTGGACCGGCCTGTAAGCAGGCTACGGGTCTGGGAGCCTTTGTGCTCCCTTCAGCTGGCAGCCTGCGTTGGGCACCCTCCCGCTTAGTGGGGAGCGCCCCGGAATTGGAGAGAAGGAGCCTCCGTAGGCCTTGGGGACCAGGGCCGCCCTGTAAGTCGGGGCCGGTGCTCTGGAGTCCCGGGCACTTTGCGGTCCAGGCAGCGGCTTGAGCCCCCTGTAAGCAGGGCTGCAGCCTCTTGCCCGCTGCTTTGCATGCCCAGCTTCTTTTGCCCAGAGGGCCCAGCTGCCAGCACGGCGCGGGACTGAGCCGGACGTCGCGGTGGTGAGTCAAGCTGAAGCTGGGGGCTCTTGTGCAGGTGTGGGGGGGGTGTTTGGGTGGTGGCTTGGAGATGTCGCTGTGGGGCTGTTGGGTGGCGGTTCCCTTCTGGCACGGGAGCTGGAGCTTCTGAGGCCTGAGCGTGCCGTCGTCCATTGGCAGAAGCCGAGGGACAGGGAGGGAAGAGCGACGGGAAGCAGAGGCAGCTTCGAGCTCAAGAGTGGAACTGCGAGGCAAGAGCGAGTTTGGAGCTGAAGAGGGGGCACGAGAGGCCCTCTGGGCAAAAAGGCCTTTCTGGCATGGCCGGGGCACCTTCAAGGTGCCGCGGCTGACTTTGAACTGGGTGACCTCCCCTGTGCGCGGGGCCGGGTCTTTGCTGTGGTTGGCCTTTTGCCATTGTGCTCCTTTGGCTGCCCGGAGAGAGAGGCAACCCTGTAAGGAGGGTGAGAGCCCCTGTCTCCGCACCTGAGGGGGGAACCGGAGCTCCGCGAGCCCCCAGCCCGGCCGCCCTGTAAGCAGGGCAGGGCTTTTCCCCAGACGTGGCAGCTTTCTGCCTGCTGCTGTCCCCGGGGCAGCGTAAGCCCCTGTAGTCGGGATACGTGTGCGGACCTTGCCCCAGGAGCAGCCCCTTGTCCCTTTGTCCCCAGAGGCAGCCCCAGGTGCCTGTAAGCAGGGCTGGGGAGGCTGCTGTAGCCAGGTGACAGGAACGACTGCTGCCGGGCCCTTGCAAGGGTGCGGATTGAAGAAGTGCTGGTGCCACCTCGCTGGCGGCCTCATTGAGGAGGCTGGAGGGGCTCCTGCAGCCGGCTGTGTTGCCGTGCTGAGCTGCGGCTGGGCTCCGGCCGGCCTCTGAGTGGGGCGCAGGCCGGAGCCTGTGCTCCGTGGTGCTTGTTGGGGGGTGCCGGGCTGCGGGGGGCGGCCCCGTAAGTGGGGTTGTGTGCGTCCCCTGGCCTCGGCGGGCGGTTGGAGGGACCCCCTGTAATCAGGCGGGTATCCCTGGCCCCGGCCTTTCAGAGGCGTGGGGCCAGGAGTCATGGGGCCGGGCGTGTGCCCTCCCTGTCGTCGGGGCTGGGCTCCCGGCCCCTCGGGCCCCTGGGGCCCTTTGGCTTTAGGCCGTGAGTTTGACTGCCTGACTGTAGAGTCTGGTTCCTGTTGCCTTGGGGCAAGGCCGAGCTCCGTGGCTCCCTGGGTGTGGACCGGCCTGTAAGCAGGCTACGGGTCTGGGAGCCTTTGTGCTCCCTTCAGCTGGCAGCCTGCGTTGGGCACCCTCCCGCTTAGTGGGGAGTGCCCCGGAATTGGAGAGAAGGAGCCTCCGTAGGCCTTGGGGACCAGGGCCGCCCTGTAAGTCGGGGCCGGTGCTCTGGAGTCCCGGGCACTTTGCGGTCCAGGCAGCGGCTTGAGCCCCCTGTAAGCAGGGCTGCAGCCTCTTGCCCGCTGCTTTGCATGCCCAGCTTCTTTTGCCCAGAGGGCCCAGCTGCCAGCACGGCGCGGGACTGAGCCGGACGTCGCGGTGGTGAGTCAAGCTGAAGCTGGGGGCTCTTGTGCAGGTGTGGGGGGGGTGTTTGGGTGGTGGCTTGGAGATGTCGCTGTGGGGCTGTTGGGTGGCGGTTCCCTTCTGGCACGGGAGCTGGAGCTTCTGAGGCCTGAGCGTGCCGTCGTCCATTGGCAGAAGCCGAGGGACAGGGAGGGAAGAGCGACGGGAAGCAGAGGCAGCTTCGAGCTCAAGAGTGGAACTGCGAGGCAAGAGCGAGTTTGGAGCTGAAGAGGGGGCACGAGAGGCCCTCTGGGCAAAAAGGCCTTTCTGGCATGGCCGGGGCACCTTCAAGGTGCCGCGGCTGACTTTGAACTGGGTGACCTCCCCTGTGCGCGGGGCCGGGTCTTTGCTGTGGTTGGCCTTTTGCCATTGTGCTCCTTTGGCTGCCCGGAGAGAGAGGCAACCCTGTAAGGAGGGTGAGAGCCCCTGTCTCCGCACCTGAGGGGGGAACCGGAGCTCCGCGAGCCCCCAGCCCGGCCGCCCTGTAAGCAGGGCAGGGCTTTTCCCCAGACGTGGCAGCTTTCTGCCTGCTGCTGTCCCCGGGGCAGCGTAAGCCCCTGTAGTCGGGGCGCGTCACAGCCTTTGTCCCTGTGCCAGCCCTGAAGCGCCTCAGCGCGTCCAGGCCACTGTGCCTTCCCCAGGGTGCAGTGCGGTGCAGGTCGGATGCTTTTGTCTGCCACTGAGCAGTAGGGATGGCTGCCTTGAGCAGCTTGGCTGCCTGGAACTTGCTCCCCCTTCTGGGACTGTCTTGCCCTCCCTCCCCTGTCTTCCCCTTAGTTGGTGTGAGTGAGCGAGTGCGTTTGTGCTTTAGCCCTCCTTTAGAAATAGAGCAGTGTAGCTTAGAGCTCCCAGGAGGGAAAGAGGAGCTCTGTGCAGCCACAGGCAGGTCCCCAAAATGCTTGGGTGGAGAAAGCGTCCGGCCTTGCCCCTGCCCTCTGAGGACGGTAGCGTGAGCATCATGACCCGCCTGTAGCCCGGGCCTGGGTCTGGGCCTATGGTGCCCTTTGTGCTGGTGAGCTGGCAGCGTGCGGGCCCTGTAGTCGGGGCACGTGGTGAGGACTTTTCCCCAGGGGCAGCCCCTTTGTCCCTTTGTCCCCAGAGGCAGCCCCAGGTGCCTGTAAGCAGGGCTGGGAAGGCTGCTGTAGCCAGGTGACAGGAACGACTGCTGCCGGGCCCTTGCAAGGGTGCGGATTGAAGAAGTGCTGGTGCCACCTCGCTGGCGGCCTCATTGAGGAGGCTGGAGGGGCTCCTGCAGCCGGCTGTGTTGCCGTGCTGAGCTGCGGCTGGGCTCCGGCCGGCCTCTGAGTGGGGCGCAGGCCGGAGCCTGTGCTCCGTGGTGCTTGTTGGGGGGTGCCGGGCTGCGGGGGGCGGCCCCGTAAGTGGGGTTGTGTGCGTCCCCTGGCCTCGGCGGGCGGTTGGAGGGACCCCCTGTAATCAGGCGGGTATCCCTGGCCCCGGCCTTTCAGAGGCGTGGGGCCAGGAGTCATGGGGCCGGGCGTGTGCCCTCCCTGTCGTCGGGGCTGGGCTCCCGGCCCCTCGGGCCCCTGGGGCCCTTTGGCTTTAGGCCGTGAGTTTGACTGCCTGACTGTAGAGTCTGGTTCCTGTTGCCTTGGGGCAAGGCCGAGCTCCGTGGCTCCCTGGGTGTGGACCGGCCTGTAAGCAGGCTACGGGTCTGGGAGCCTTTGTGCTCCCTTCAGCTGGCAGCCTGCGTTGGGCACCCTCCCGCTTAGTGGGGAGCGCCCCGGAATTGGAGAGAAGGAGCCTCCGTAGGCCTTGGGGACCAGGGCCGCCCTGTAAGTCGGGGCCGGTGCTCTGGAGTCCCGGGCACTTTGCGGTCCAGGCAGCGGCTTGAGCCCCCTGTAAGCAGGGCTGCAGCCTCTTGCCCGCTGCTTTGCATGCCCAGCTTCTTTTGCCCAGAGGGCCCAGCTGCCAGCACGGCGCGGGACTGAGCCGGACGTCGCGGTGGTGAGTCAAGCTGAAGCTGGGGGCTCTTGTGCAGGTGTGGGGGGGGTGTTTGGGTGGTGGCTTGGAGATGTCGCTGTGGGGCTGTTGGGTGGCGGTTCCCTTCTGGCACGGGAGCTGGAGCTTCTGAGGCCTGAGCGTGCCGTCGTCCATTGGCAGAAGCCGAGGGACAGGGAGGGAAGAGCGACGGGAAGCAGAGGCAGCTTCGAGCTCAAGAGTGGAACTGCGAGGCAAGAGCGAGTTTGGAGCTGAAGAGGGGGCACGAGAGGCCCTCTGGGCAAAAAGGCCTTTCTGGCATGGCCGGGGCACCTTCAAGGTGCCGCGGCTGACTTTGAACTGGGTGACCTCCCCTGTGCGCGGGGCCGGGTCTTTGCTGTGGTTGGCCTTTTGCCATTGTGCTCCTTTGGCTGCCCGGAGAGAGAGGCAACCCTGTAAGGAGGGTGAGAGCCCCTGTCTCCGCACCTGAGGGGGGAACCGGAGCTCCGCGAGCCCCCAGCCCGGCCGCCCTGTAAGCAGGGCAGGGCTTTTCCCCAGACGTGGCAGCTTTCTGCCTGCTGCTGTCCCCGGGGCAGCGTAAGCCCCTGTAGTCGGGGCGCGTCACAGCCTTTGTCCCTGTGCCAGCCCTGAAGCGCCTCAGCGCGTCCAGGCCACTGTGCCTTCCCCAGGGTGCAGTGCGGTGCAGGTCGGATGCTTTTGTCTGCCACTGAGCAGTAGGGATGGCTGCCTTGAGCAGCTTGGCTGCCTGGAACTTGCTCCCCCTTCTGGGACTGTCTTGCCCTCCCTCCCCTGTCTTCCCCTTAGTTGGTGTGAGTGAGCGAGTGCGTTTGTGCTTTAGCCCTCCTTTAGAAATAGAGCAGTGTAGCTTAGAGCTCCCAGGAGGGAAAGAGGAGCTCTGTGCAGCCACAGGCAGGTCCCCAAAATGCTTGGGTGGAGAAAGCGTCCGGCCTTGCCCCTGCCCTCTGAGGACGGTAGCGTGAGCATCATGACCCGCCTGTAGCCCGGGCCTGGGTCTGGGCCTATGGTGCCCTTTGTGCTGGTGAGCTGGCAGCGTGCGGGCCCTGTAGTCGGGGCACGTGGTGAGGACTTTTCCCCAGGGGCAGCCCCTTTGTCCCTTTGTCCCCAGAGGCAGCCCCAGGTGCCTGTAAGCAGGGCTGGGAAGGCTGCTGTAGCCAGGTGACAGGAACGACTGCTGCCGGGCCCTTGCAAGGGTGCGGATTGAAGAAGTGCTGGTGCCACCTCGCTGGCGGCCTCATTGAGGAGGCTGGAGGGGCTCCTGCAGCCGGCTGTGTTGCCGTGCTGAGCTGCGGCTGGGCTCCGGCCGGCCTCTGAGTGGGGCGCAGGCCGGAGCCTGTGCTCCGTGGTGCTTGTTGGGGGGTGCCGGGCTGCGGGGGGCGGCCCCGTAAGTGGGGTTGTGTGCGTCCCCTGGCCTCGGCGGGCGGTTGGAGGGACCCCCTGTAATCAGGCGGGTATCCCTGGCCCCGGCCTTTCAGAGGCGTGGGGCCAGGAGTCATGGGGCCGGGCGTGTGCCCTCCCTGTCGTCGGGGCTGGGCTCCCGGCCCCTCGGGCCCCTGGGGCCCTTTGGCTTTAGGCCGTGAGTTTGACTGCCTGACTGTAGAGTCTGGTTCCTGTTGCCTTGGGGCAAGGCCGAGCTCCGTGGCTCCCTGGGTGTGGACCGGCCTGTAAGCAGGCTACGGGTCTGGGAGCCTTTGTGCTCCCTTCAGCTGGCAGCCTGCGTTGGGCACCCTCCCGCTTAGTGGGGAGCGCCCCGGAATTGGAGAGAAGGAGCCTCCGTAGGCCTTGGGGACCAGGGCCGCCCTGTAAGTCGGGGCCGGTGCTCTGGAGTCCCGGGCACTTTGCGGTCCAGGCAGCGGCTTGAGCCCCCTGTAAGCAGGGCTGCAGCCTCTTGCCCGCTGCTTTGCATGCCCAGCTTCTTTTGCCCAGAGGGCCCAGCTGCCAGCACGGCGCGGGACTGAGCCGGACGTCGCGGTGGTGAGTCAAGCTGAAGCTGGGGGCTCTTGTGCAGGTGTGGGGGGGGTGTTTGGGTGGTGGCTTGGAGATGTCGCTGTGGGGCTGTTGGGTGGCGGTTCCCTTCTGGCACGGGAGCTGGAGCTTCTGAGGCCTGAGCGTGCCGTCGTCCATTGGCAGAAGCCGAGGGACAGGGAGGGAAGAGCGACGGGAAGCAGAGGCAGCTTCGAGCTCAAGAGTGGAACTGCGAGGCAAGAGCGAGTTTGGAGCTGAAGAGGGGGCACGAGAGGCCCTCTGGGCAAAAAGGCCTTTCTGGCATGGCCGGGGCACCTTCAAGGTGCCGCGGCTGACTTTGAACTGGGTGACCTCCCCTGTGCGCGGGGCCGGGTCTTTGCTGTGGTTGGCCTTTTGCCATTGTGCTCCTTTGGCTGCCCGGAGAGAGAGGCAACCCTGTAAGGAGGGTGAGAGCCCCTGTCTCCGCACCTGAGGGGGGAACCGGAGCTCCGCGAGCCCCCAGCCCGGCCGCCCTGTAAGCAGGGCAGGGCTTTTCCCCAGACGTGGCAGCTTTCTGCCTGCTGCTGTCCCCGGGGCAGCGTAAGCCCCTGTAGTCGGGATACGTGTGCGGACCTTGCCCCAGGAGCAGCCCCTTGTCCCTTTGTCCCCAGAGGCAGCCCCAGGTGCCTGTAAGCAGGGCTGGGGAGGCTGCTGTAGCCAGGTGACAGGAACGACTGCTGCCGGGCCCTTGCAAGGGTGCGGATTGAAGAAGTGCTGGTGCCACCTCGCTGGCGGCCTCATTGAGGAGGCTGGAGGGGCTCCTGCAGCCGGCTGTGTTGCCGTGCTGAGCTGCGGCTGGGCTCCGGCCGGCCTCTGAGTGGGGCGCAGGCCGGAGCCTGTGCTCCGTGGTGCTTGTTGGGGGGTGCCGGGCTGCGGGGGGCGGCCCCGTAAGTGGGGTTGTGTGCGTCCCCTGGCCTCGGCGGGCGGTTGGAGGGACCCCCTGTAATCAGGCGGGTATCCCTGGCCCCGGCCTTTCAGAGGCGTGGGGCCAGGAGTCATGGGGCCGGGCGTGTGCCCTCCCTGTCGTCGGGGCTGGGCTCCCGGCCCCTCGGGCCCCTGGGGCCCTTTGGCTTTAGGCCGTGAGTTTGACTGCCTGACTGTAGAGTCTGGTTCCTGTTGCCTTGGGGCAAGGCCGAGCTCCGTGGCTCCCTGGGTGTGGACCGGCCTGTAAGCAGGCTACGGGTCTGGGAGCCTTTGTGCTCCCTTCAGCTGGCAGCCTGCGTTGGGCACCCTCCCGCTTAGTGGGGAGCGCCCCGGAATTGGAGAGAAGGAGCCTCCGTAGGCCTTGGGGACCAGGGCCGCCCTGTAAGTCGGGGCCGGTGCTCTGGAGTCCCGGGCACTTTGCGGTCCAGGCAGCGGCTTGAGCCCCCTGTAAGCAGGGCTGCAGCCTCTTGCCCGCTGCTTTGCATGCCCAGCTTCTTTTGCCCAGAGGGCCCAGCTGCCAGCACGGCGCGGGACTGAGCCGGACGTCGCGGTGGTGAGTCAAGCTGAAGCTGGGGGCTCTTGTGCAGGTGTGGGGGGGGTGTTTGGGTGGTGGCTTGGAGATGTCGCTGTGGGGCTGTTGGGTGGCGGTTCCCTTCTGGCACGGGAGCTGGAGCTTCTGAGGCCTGAGCGTGCCGTCGTCCATTGGCAGAAGCCGAGGGACAGGGAGGGAAGAGCGACGGGAAGCAGAGGCAGCTTCGAGCTCAAGAGTGGAACTGCGAGGCAAGAGCGAGTTTGGAGCTGAAGAGGGGGCACGAGAGGCCCTCTGGGCAAAAAGGCCTTTCTGGCATGGCCGGGGCACCTTCAAGGTGCCGCGGCTGACTTTGAACTGGGTGACCTCCCCTGTGCGCGGGGCCGGGTCTTTGCTGTGGTTGGCCTTTTGCCATTGTGCTCCTTTGGCTGCCCGGAGAGAGAGGCAACCCTGTAAGGAGGGTGAGAGCCCCTGTCTCCGCACCTGAGGGGGGAACCGGAGCTCCGCGAGCCCCCAGCCCGGCCGCCCTGTAAGCAGGGCAGGGCTTTTCCCCAGACGTGGCAGCTTTCTGCCTGCTGCTGTCCCCGGGGCAGCGTAAGCCCCTGTAGTCGGGGCGCGTCACAGCCTTTGTCCCTGTGCCAGCCCTGAAGCGCCTCAGCGCGTCCAGGCCACTGTGCCTTCCCCAGGGTGCAGTGCGGTGCAGGTCGGATGCTTTTGTCTGCCACTGAGCAGTAGGGATGGCTGCCTTGAGCAGCTTGGCTGCCTGGAACTTGCTCCCCCTTCTGGGACTGTCTTGCCCTCCCTCCCCTGTCTTCCCCTTAGTTGGTGTGAGTGAGCGAGTGCGTTTGTGCTTTAGCCCTCCTTTAGAAATAGAGCAGTGTAGCTTAGAGCTCCCAGGAGGGAAAGAGGAGCTCTGTGCAGCCACAGGCAGGTCCCCAAAATGCTTGGGTGGAGAAAGCGTCCGGCCTTGCCCCTGCCCTCTGAGGACGGTAGCGTGAGCATCATGACCCGCCTGTAGCCCGGGCCTGGGTCTGGGCCTATGGTGCCCTTTGTGCTGGTGAGCTGGCAGCGTGCGGGCCCTGTAGTCGGGGCACGTGGTGAGGACTTTTCCCCAGGGGCAGCCCCTTTGTCCCTTTGTCCCCAGAGGCAGCCCCAGGTGCCTGTAAGCAGGGCTGGGAAGGCTGCTGTAGCCAGGTGACAGGAACGACTGCTGCCGGGCCCTTGCAAGGGTGCGGATTGAAGAAGTGCTGGTGCCACCTCGCTGGCGGCCTCATTGAGGAGGCTGGAGGGGCTCCTGCAGCCGGCTGTGTTGCCGTGCTGAGCTGCGGCTGGGCTCCGGCCGGCCTCTGAGTGGGGCGCAGGCCGGAGCCTGTGCTCCGTGGTGCTTGTTGGGGGGTGCCGGGCTGCGGGGGGCGGCCCCGTAAGTGGGGTTGTGTGCGTCCCCTGGCCTCGGCGGGCGGTTGGAGGGACCCCCTGTAATCAGGCGGGTATCCCTGGCCCCGGCCTTTCAGAGGCGTGGGGCCAGGAGTCATGGGGCCGGGCGTGTGCCCTCCCTGTCGTCGGGGCTGGGCTCCCGGCCCCTCGGGCCCCTGGGGCCCTTTGGCTTTAGGCCGTGAGTTTGACTGCCTGACTGTAGAGTCTGGTTCCTGTTGCCTTGGGGCAAGGCCGAGCTCCGTGGCTCCCTGGGTGTGGACCGGCCTGTAAGCAGGCTACGGGTCTGGGAGCCTTTGTGCTCCCTTCAGCTGGCAGCCTGCGTTGGGCACCCTCCCGCTTAGTGGGGAGCGCCCCGGAATTGGAGAGAAGGAGCCTCCGTAGGCCTTGGGGACCAGGGCCGCCCTGTAAGTCGGGGCCGGTGCTCTGGAGTCCCGGGCACTTTGCGGTCCAGGCAGCGGCTTGAGCCCCCTGTAAGCAGGGCTGCAGCCTCTTGCCCGCTGCTTTGCATGCCCAGCTTCTTTTGCCCAGAGGGCCCAGCTGCCAGCACGGCGCGGGACTGAGCCGGACGTCGCGGTGGTGAGTCAAGCTGAAGCTGGGGGCTCTTGTGCAGGTGTGGGGGGGGTGTTTGGGTGGTGGCTTGGAGATGTCGCTGTGGGGCTGTTGGGTGGCGGTTCCCTTCTGGCACGGGAGCTGGAGCTTCTGAGGCCTGAGCGTGCCGTCGTCCATTGGCAGAAGCCGAGGGACAGGGAGGGAAGAGCGACGGGAAGCAGAGGCAGCTTCGAGCTCAAGAGTGGAACTGCGAGGCAAGAGCGAGTTTGGAGCTGAAGAGGGGGCACGAGAGGCCCTCTGGGCAAAAAGGCCTTTCTGGCATGGCCGGGGCACCTTCAAGGTGCCGCGGCTGACTTTGAACTGGGTGACCTCCCCTGTGCGCGGGGCCGGGTCTTTGCTGTGGTTGGCCTTTTGCCATTGTGCTCCTTTGGCTGCCCGGAGAGAGAGGCAACCCTGTAAGGAGGGTGAGAGCCCCTGTCTCCGCACCTGAGGGGGGAACCGGAGCTCCGCGAGCCCCCAGCCCGGCCGCCCTGTAAGCAGGGCAGGGCTTTTCCCCAGACGTGGCAGCTTTCTGCCTGCTGCTGTCCCCGGGGCAGCGTAAGCCCCTGTAGTCGGGATACGTGTGCGGACCTTGCCCCAGGAGCAGCCCCTTGTCCCTTTGTCCCCAGAGGCAGCCCCAGGTGCCTGTAAGCAGGGCTGGGGAGGCTGCTGTAGCCAGGTGACAGGAACGACTGCTGCCGGGCCCTTGCAAGGGTGCGGATTGAAGAAGTGCTGGTGCCACCTCGCTGGCGGCCTCATTGAGGAGGCTGGAGGGGCTCCTGCAGCCGGCTGTGTTGCCGTGCTGAGCTGCGGCTGGGCTCCGGCCGGCCTCTGAGTGGGGCGCAGGCCGGAGCCTGTGCTCCGTGGTGCTTGTTGGGGGGTGCCGGGCTGCGGGGGGCGGCCCCGTAAGTGGGGTTGTGTGCGTCCCCTGGCCTCGGCGGGCGGTTGGAGGGACCCCCTGTAATCAGGCGGGTATCCCTGGCCCCGGCCTTTCAGAGGCGTGGGGCCAGGAGTCATGGGGCCGGGCGTGTGCCCTCCCTGTCGTCGGGGCTGGGCTCCCGGCCCCTCGGGCCCCTGGGGCCCTTTGGCTTTAGGCCGTGAGTTTGACTGCCTGACTGTAGAGTCTGGTTCCTGTTGCCTTGGGGCAAGGCCGAGCTCCGTGGCTCCCTGGGTGTGGACCGGCCTGTAAGCAGGCTACGGGTCTGGGAGCCTTTGTGCTCCCTTCAGCTGGCAGCCTGCGTTGGGCACCCTCCCGCTTAGTGGGGAGCGCCCCGGAATTGGAGAGAAGGAGCCTCCGTAGGCCTTGGGGACCAGGGCCGCCCTGTAAGTCGGGGCCGGTGCTCTGGAGTCCCGGGCACTTTGCGGTCCAGGCAGCGGCTTGAGCCCCCTGTAAGCAGGGCTGCAGCCTCTTGCCCGCTGCTTTGCATGCCCAGCTTCTTTTGCCCAGAGGGCCCAGCTGCCAGCACGGCGCGGGACTGAGCCGGACGTCGCGGTGGTGAGTCAAGCTGAAGCTGGGGGCTCTTGTGCAGGTGTGGGGGGGGTGTTTGGGCGGTGGCTTGGAGATGTCGCTGTGGGGCTGTTGGGTGGCGGTTCCCTTCTGGCACGGGAGCTGGAGCTTCTGAGGCCTGAGCGTGCCGTCGTCCATTGGCAGAAGCCGAGGGACAGGGAGGGAAGAGCGACGGGAAGCAGAGGCAGCTTCGAGCTCAAGAGTGGAACTGCGAGGCAAGAGCGAGTTTGGAGCTGAAGAGGGGGCACGAGAGGCCCTCTGGGCAAAAAGGCCTTTCTGGCATGGCCGGGGCACCTTCAAGGTGCCGCGGCTGACTTTGAACTGGGTGACCTCCCCTGTGCGCGGGGCCGGGTCTTTGCTGTGGTTGGCCTTTTGCCATTGTGCTCCTTTGGCTGCCCGGAGAGAGAGGCAACCCTGTAAGGAGGGTGAGAGCCCCTGTCTCCGCACCTGAGGGGGGAACCGGAGCTCCGCGAGCCCCCAGCCCGGCCGCCCTGTAAGCAGGGCAGGGCTTTTCCCCAGACGTGGCAGCTTTCTGCCTGCTGCTGTCCCCGGGGCAGCGTAAGCCCCTGTAGTCGGGGCGCGTCACAGCCTTTGTCCCTGTGCCAGCCCTGAAGCGCCTCAGCGCGTCCAGGCCACTGTGCCTTCCCCAGGGTGCAGTGCGGTGCAGGTCGGATGCTTTTGTCTGCCACTGAGCAGTAGGGATGGCTGCCTTGAGCAGCTTGGCTGCCTGGAACTTGCTCCCCCTTCTGGGACTGTCTTGCCCTCCCTCCCCTGTCTTCCCCTTAGTTGGTGTGAGTGAGCGAGTGCGTTTGTGCTTTAGCCCTCCTTTAGAAATAGAGCAGTGTAGCTTAGAGCTCCCAGGAGGGAAAGAGGAGCTCTGTGCAGCCACAGGCAGGTCCCCAAAATGCTTGGGTGGAGAAAGCGTCCGGCCTTGCCCCTGCCCTCTGAGGACGGTAGCGTGAGCATCATGACCCGCCTGTAGCCCGGGCCTGGGTCTGGGCCTATGGTGCCCTTTGTGCTGGTGAGCTGGCAGCGTGCGGGCCCTGTAGTCGGGGCACGTGGTGAGGACTTTTCCCCAGGGGCAGCCCCTTTGTCCCTTTGTCCCCAGAGGCAGCCCCAGGTGCCTGTAAGCAGGGCTGGGAAGGCTGCTGTAGCCAGGTGACAGGAACGACTGCTGCCGGGCCCTTGCAAGGGTGCGGATTGAAGAAGTGCTGGTGCCACCTCGCTGGCGGCCTCATTGAGGAGGCTGGAGGGGCTCCTGCAGCCGGCTGTGTTGCCGTGCTGAGCTGCGGCTGGGCTCCGGCCGGCCTCTGAGTGGGGCGCAGGCCGGAGCCTGTGCTCCGTGGTGCTTGTTGGGGGGTGCCGGGCTGCGGGGGGCGGCCCCGTAAGTGGGGTTGTGTGCGTCCCCTGGCCTCGGCGGGCGGTTGGAGGGACCCCCTGTAATCAGGCGGGTATCCCTGGCCCCGGCCTTTCAGAGGCGTGGGGCCAGGAGTCATGGGGCCGGGCGTGTGCCCTCCCTGTCGTCGGGGCTGGGCTCCCGGCCCCTCGGGCCCCTGGGGCCCTTTGGCTTTAGGCCGTGAGTTTGACTGCCTGACTGTAGAGTCTGGTTCCTGTTGCCTTGGGGCAAGGCCGAGCTCCGTGGCTCCCTGGGTGTGGACCGGCCTGTAAGCAGGCTACGGGTCTGGGAGCCTTTGTGCTCCCTTCAGCTGGCAGCCTGCGTTGGGCACCCTCCCGCTTAGTGGGGAGCGCCCCGGAATTGGAGAGAAGGAGCCTCCGTAGGCCTTGGGGACCAGGGCCGCCCTGTAAGTCGGGGCCGGTGCTCTGGAGTCCCGGGCACTTTGCGGTCCAGGCAGCGGCTTGAGCCCCCTGTAAGCAGGGCTGCAGCCTCTTGCCCGCTGCTTTGCATGCCCAGCTTCTTTTGCCCAGAGGGCCCAGCTGCCAGCACGGCGCGGGACTGAGCCGGACGTCGCGGTGGTGAGTCAAGCTGAAGCTGGGGGCTCTTGTGCAGGTGTGGGGGGGGTGTTTGGGTGGTGGCTTGGAGATGTCGCTGTGGGGCTGTTGGGTGGCGGTTCCCTTCTGGCACGGGAGCTGGAGCTTCTGAGGCCTGAGCGTGCCGTCGTCCATTGGCAGAAGCCGAGGGACAGGGAGGGAAGAGCGACGGGAAGCAGAGGCAGCTTCGAGCTCAAGAGTGGAACTGCGAGGCAAGAGCGAGTTTGGAGCTGAAGAGGGGGCACGAGAGGCCCTCTGGGCAAAAAGGCCTTTCTGGCATGGCCGGGGCACCTTCAAGGTGCCGCGGCTGACTTTGAACTGGGTGACCTCCCCTGTGCGCGGGGCCGGGTCTTTGCTGTGGTTGGCCTTTTGCCATTGTGCTCCTTTGGCTGCCCGGAGAGAGAGGCAACCCTGTAAGGAGGGTGAGAGCCCCTGTCTCCGCACCTGAGGGGGGAACCGGAGCTCCGCGAGCCCCCAGCCTGGCTGCCCTGTAAGCAGGGCAGGGCTTTTCCCCAGACGTGGCAGCTTTCTGCCTGCTGCTGTCCCCGGGGCAGCGTAAGCCCCTGTAGTCGGGATACGTGTGCGGACCTTGCCCCAGGAGCAGCCCCTTGTCCCTTTGTCCCCAGAGGCAGCCCCAGGTGCCTGTAAGCAGGGCTGGGGAGGCTGCTGTAGCCAGGTGACAGGAACGACTGCTGCCGGGCCCTTGCAAGGGTGCGGATTGAAGAAGTGCTGGTGCCACCTCGCTGGCGGCCTCATTGAGGAGGCTGGAGGGGCTCCTGCAGCCGGCTGTGTTGCCGTGCTGAGCTGCGGCTGGGCTCCGGCCGGCCTCTGAGTGGGGCGCAGGCCGGAGCCTGTGCTCCGTGGTGCTTGTTGGGGGGTGCCGGGCTGCGGGGGGCGGCCCCGTAAGTGGGGTTGTGTGCGTCCCCTGGCCTCGGCGGGCGGTTGGAGGGACCCCCTGTAATCAGGCGGGTATCCCTGGCCCCGGCCTTTCAGAGGCGTGGGGCCAGGAGTCATGGGGCCGGGCGTGTGCCCTCCCTGTCGTCGGGGCTGGGCTCCCGGCCCCTCGGGCCCCTGGGGCCCTTTGGCTTTAGGCCGTGAGTTTGACTGCCTGACTGTAGAGTCTGGTTCCTGTTGCCTTGGGGCAAGGCCGAGCTCCGTGGCTCCCTGGGTGTGGACCGGCCTGTAAGCAGGCTACGGGTCTGGGAGCCTTTGTGCTCCCTTCAGCTGGCAGCCTGCGTTGGGCACCCTCCCGCTTAGTGGGGAGCGCCCCGGAATTGGAGAGAAGGAGCCTCCGTAGGCCTTGGGGACCAGGGCCGCCCTGTAAGTCGGGGCCGGTGCTCTGGAGTCCCGGGCACTTTGCGGTCCAGGCAGCGGCTTGAGCCCCCTGTAAGCAGGGCTGCAGCCTCTTGCCCGCTGCTTTGCATGCCCAGCTTCTTTTGCCCAGAGGGCCCAGCTGCCAGCACGGCGCGGGACTGAGCCGGACGTCGCGGTGGTGAGTCAAGCTGAAGCTGGGGGCTCTTGTGCAGGTGTGGGGGGGGTGTTTGGGTGGTGGCTTGGAGATGTCGCTGTGGGGCTGTTGGGTGGCGGTTCCCTTCTGGCACGGGAGCTGGAGCTTCTGAGGCCTGAGCGTGCCGTCGTCCATTGGCAGAAGCCGAGGGACAGGGAGGGAAGAGCGACGGGAAGCAGAGGCAGCTTCGAGCTCAAGAGTGGAACTGCGAGGCAAGAGCGAGTTTGGAGCTGAAGAGGGGGCACGAGAGGCCCTCTGGGCAAAAAGGCCTTTCTGGCATGGCCGGGGCACCTTCAAGGTGCCGCGGCTGACTTTGAACTGGGTGACCTCCCCTGTGCGCGGGGCCGGGTCTTTGCTGTGGTTGGCCTTTTGCCATTGTGCTCCTTTGGCTGCCCGGAGAGAGAGGCAACCCTGTAAGGAGGGTGAGAGCCCCTGTCTCCGCACCTGAGGGGGGAACCGGAGCTCCGCGAGCCCCCAGCCCGGCCGCCCTGTAAGCAGGGCAGGGCTTTTCCCCAGACGTGGCAGCTTTCTGCCTGCTGCTGTCCCCGGGGCAGCGTAAGCCCCTGTAGTCGGGGCGCGTCACAGCCTTTGTCCCTGTGCCAGCCCTGAAGCGCCTCAGCGCGTCCAGGCCACTGTGCCTTCCCCAGGGTGCAGTGCGGTGCAGGTCGGATGCTTTTGTCTGCCACTGAGCAGTAGGGATGGCTGCCTTGAGCAGCTTGGCTGCCTGGAACTTGCTCCCCCTTCTGGGACTGTCTTGCCCTCCCTCCCCTGTCTTCCCCTTAGTTGGTGTGAGTGAGCGAGTGCGTTTGTGCTTTAGCCCTCCTTTAGAAATAGAGCAGTGTAGCTTAGAGCTCCCAGGAGGGAAAGAGGAGCTCTGTGCAGCCACAGGCAGGTCCCCAAAATGCTTGGGTGGAGAAAGCGTCCGGCCTTGCCCCTGCCCTCTGAGGACGGTAGCGTGAGCATCATGACCCGCCTGTAGCCCGGGCCTGGGTCTGGGCCTATGGTGCCCTTTGTGCTGGTGAGCTGGCAGCGTGCGGGCCCTGTAGTCGGGGCACGTGGTGAGGACTTTTCCCCAGGGGCAGCCCCTTTGTCCCTTTGTCCCCAGAGGCAGCCCCAGGTGCCTGTAAGCAGGGCTGGGAAGGCTGCTGTAGCCAGGTGACAGGAACGACTGCTGCCGGGCCCTTGCAAGGGTGCGGATTGAAGAAGTGCTGGTGCCACCTCGCTGGCGGCCTCATTGAGGAGGCTGGAGGGGCTCCTGCAGCCGGCTGTGTTGCCGTGCTGAGCTGCGGCTGGGCTCCGGCCGGCCTCTGAGTGGGGCGCAGGCCGGAGCCTGTGCTCCGTGGTGCTTGTTGGGGGGTGCCGGGCTGCGGGGGGCGGCCCCGTAAGTGGGGTTGTGTGCGTCCCCTGGCCTCGGCGGGCGGTTGGAGGGACCCCCTGTAATCAGGCGGGTATCCCTGGCCCCGGCCTTTCAGAGGCATGGGGCCAGGAGTCATGGGGCCGGGCGTGTGCCCTCCCTGTCGTCGGGGCTGGGCTCCCGGCCCCTCGGGCCCCTGGGGCCCTTTGGCTTTAGGCCGTGAGTTTGACTGCCTGACTGTAGAGTCTGGTTCCTGTTGCCTTGGGGCAAGGCCGAGCTCCGTGGCTCCCTGGGTGTGGACCGGCCTGTAAGCAGGCTACGGGTCTGGGAGCCTTTGTGCTCCCTTCAGCTGGCAGCCTGCGTTGGGCACCCTCCCGCTTAGTGGGGAGCGCCCCGGAATTGGAGAGAAGGAGCCTCCGTAGGCCTTGGGGACCAGGGCCGCCCTGTAAGTCGGGGCCGGTGCTCTGGAGTCCCGGGCACTTTGCGGTCCAGGCAGCGGCTTGAGCCCCCTGTAAGCAGGGCTGCAGCCTCTTGCCCGCTGCTTTGCATGCCCAGCTTCTTTTGCCCAGAGGGCCCAGCTGCCAGCATGGCGCGGGACTGAGCCGGACGTCGCGGTGGTGAGTCAAGCTGAAGCTGGGGGCTCTTGTGCAGGTGTGGGGGGGGTGTTTGGGTGGTGGCTTGGAGATGTCGCTGTGGGGCTGTTGGGTGGCGGTTCCCTTCTGGCACGGGAGCTGGAGCTTCTGAGGCCTGAGCGTGCCGTCGTCCATTGGCAGAAGCCGAGGGACAGGGAGGGAAGAGCGACGGGAAGCAGAGGCAGCTTCGAGCTCAAGAGTGGAACTGCGAGGCAAGAGCGAGTTTGGAGCTGAAGAGGGGGCACGAGAGGCCCTCTGGGCAAAAAGGCCTTTCTGGCATGGCCGGGGCACCTTCAAGGTGCCGCGGCTGACTTTGAACTGGGTGACCTCCCCTGTGCGCGGGGCCGGGTCTTTGCTGTGGTTGGCCTTTTGCCATTGTGCTCCTTTGGCTGCCCGGAGAGAGAGGCAACCCTGTAAGGAGGGTGAGAGCCCCTGTCTCCGCACCTGAGGGGGGAACCGGAGCTCCGCGAGCCCCCAGCCCGGCCGCCCTGTAAGCAGGGCAGGGCTTTTCCCCAGACGTGGCAGCTTTCTGCCTGCTGCTGTCCCCGGGGCAGCGTAAGCCCCTGTAGTCGGGGCGCGTCACAGCCTTTGTCCCTGTGCCAGCCCTGAAGCGCCTCAGCGCGTCCAGGCCACTGTGCCTTCCCCAGGGTGCAGTGCGGTGCAGGTCGGATGCTTTTGTCTGCCACTGAGCAGTAGGGATGGCTGCCTTGAGCAGCTTGGCTGCCTGGAACTTGCTCCCCCTTCTGGGACTGTCTTGCCCTCCCTCCCCTGTCTTCCCCTTAGTTGGTGTGAGTGAGCGAGTGCGTTTGTGCTTTAGCCCTCCTTTAGAAATAGAGCAGTGTAGCTTAGAGCTCCCAGGAGGGAAAGAGGAGCTCTGTGCAGCCACAGGCAGGTCCCCAAAATGCTTGGGTGGAGAAAGCGTCCGGCCTTGCCCCTGCCCTCTGAGGACGGTAGCGTGAGCATCATGACCCGCCTGTAGCCCGGGCCTGGGTCTGGGCCTATGGTGCCCTTTGTGCTGGTGAGCTGGCAGCGTGCGGGCCCTGTAGTCGGGGCACGTGGTGAGGACTTTTCCCCAGGGGCAGCCCCTTTGTCCCTTTGTCCCCAGAGGCAGCCCCAGGTGCCTGTAAGCAGGGCTGGGAAGGCTGCTGTAGCCAGGTGACAGGAACGACTGCTGCCGGGCCCTTGCAAGGGTGCGGATTGAAGAAGTGCTGGTGCCACCTCGCTGGCGGCCTCATTGAGGAGGCTGGAGGGGCTCCTGCAGCCGGCTGTGTTGCCGTGCTGAGCTGCGGCTGGGCTCCGGCCGGCCTCTGAGTGGGGCGCAGGCCGGAGCCTGTGCTCCGTGGTGCTTGTTGGGGGGTGCCGGGCTGCGGGGGGCGGCCCCGTAAGTGGGGTTGTGTGCGTCCCCTGGCCTCGGCGGGCGGTTGGAGGGACCCCCTGTAATCAGGCGGGTATCCCTGGCCCCGGCCTTTCAGAGGCGTGGGGCCAGGAGTCATGGGGCCGGGCGTGTGCCCTCCCTGTCGTCGGGGCTGGGCTCCCGGCCCCTCGGGCCCCTGGGGCCCTTTGGCTTTAGGCCGTGAGTTTGACTGCCTGACTGTAGAGTCTGGTTCCTGTTGCCTTGGGGCAAGGCCGAGCTCCGTGGCTCCCTGGGTGTGGACCGGCCTGTAAGCAGGCTACGGGTCTGGGAGCCTTTGTGCTCCCTTCAGCTGGCAGCCTGCGTTGGGCACCCTCCCGCTTAGTGGGGAGCGCCCCGGAATTGGAGAGAAGGAGCCTCCGTAGGCCTTGGGGACCAGGGCCGCCCTGTAAGTCGGGGCCGGTGCTCTGGAGTCCCGGGCACTTTGCGGTCCAGGCAGCGGCTTGAGCCCCCTGTAAGCAGGGCTGCAGCCTCTTGCCCGCTGCTTTGCATGCCCAGCTTCTTTTGCCCAGAGGGCCCAGCTGCCAGCACGGCGCGGGACTGAGCCGGACGTCGCGGTGGTGAGTCAAGCTGAAGCTGGGGGCTCTTGTGCAGGTGTGGGGGGGGTGTTTGGGTGGTGGCTTGGAGATGTCGCTGTGGGGCTGTTGGGTGGCGGTTCCCTTCTGGCACGGGAGCTGGAGCTTCTGAGGCCTGAGCGTGCCGTCGTCCATTGGCAGAAGCCGAGGGACAGGGAGGGAAGAGCGACGGGAAGCAGAGGCAGCTTCGAGCTCAAGAGTGGAACTGCGAGGCAAGAGCGAGTTTGGAGCTGAAGAGGGGGCACGAGAGGCCCTCTGGGCAAAAAGGCCTTTCTGGCATGGCCGGGGCACCTTCAAGGTGCCGCGGCTGACTTTGAACTGGGTGACCTCCCCTGTGCGCGGGGCCGGGTCTTTGCTGTGGTTGGCCTTTTGCCATTGTGCTCCTTTGGCTGCCCGGAGAGAGAGGCAACCCTGTAAGGAGGGTGAGAGCCCCTGTCTCCGCACCTGAGGGGGGAACCGGAGCTCCGCGAGCCCCCAGCCCGGCCGCCCTGTAAGCAGGGCAGGGCTTTTCCCCAGACGTGGCAGCTTTCTGCCTGCTGCTGTCCCCGGGGCAGCGTAAGCCCCTGTAGTCGGGGCGCGTCACAGCCTTTGTCCCTGTGCCAGCCCTGAAGCGCCTCAGCGCGTCCAGGCCACTGTGCCTTCCCCAGGGTGCAGTGCGGTGCAGGTCGGATGCTTTTGTCTGCCACTGAGCAGTAGGGATGGCTGCCTTGAGCAGCTTGGCTGCCTGGAACTTGCTCCCCCTTCTGGGACTGTCTTGCCCTCCCTCCCCTGTCTTCCCCTTAGTTGGTGTGAGTGAGCGAGTGCGTTTGTGCTTTAGCCCTCCTTTAGAAATAGAGCAGTGTAGCTTAGAGCTCCCAGGAGGGAAAGAGGAGCTCTGTGCAGCCACAGGCAGGTCCCCAAAATGCTTGGGTGGAGAAAGCGTCCGGCCTTGCCCCTGCCCTCTGAGGACGGTAGCGTGAGCATCATGACCCGCCTGTAGCCCGGGCCTGGGTCTGGGCCTATGGTGCCCTTTGTGCTGGTGAGCTGGCAGCGTGCGGGCCCTGTAGTCGGGGCACGTGGTGAGGACTTTTCCCCAGGGGCAGCCCCTTTGTCCCTTTGTCCCCAGAGGCAGCCCCAGGTGCCTGTAAGCAGGGCTGGGAAGGCTGCTGTAGCCAGGTGACAGGAACGACTGCTGCCGGGCCCTTGCAAGGGTGCGGATTGAAGAAGTGCTGGTGCCACCTCGCTGGCGGCCTCATTGAGGAGGCTGGAGGGGCTCCTGCAGCCGGCTGTGTTGCCGTGCTGAGCTGCGGCTGGGCTCCGGCCGGCCTCTGAGTGGGGCGCAGGCCGGAGCCTGTGCTCCGTGGTGCTTGTTGGGGGGTGCCGGGCTGCGGGGGGCGGCCCCGTAAGTGGGGTTGTGTGCGTCCCCTGGCCTCGGCGGGCGGTTGGAGGGACCCCCTGTAATCAGGCGGGTATCCCTGGCCCCGGCCTTTCAGAGGCGTGGGGCCAGGAGTCATGGGGCCGGGCGTGTGCCCTCCCTGTCGTCGGGGCTGGGCTCCCGGCCCCTCGGGCCCCTGGGGCCCTTTGGCTTTAGGCCGTGAGTTTGACTGCCTGACTGTAGAGTCTGGTTCCTGTTGCCTTGGGGCAAGGCCGAGCTCCGTGGCTCCCTGGGTGTGGACCGGCCTGTAAGCAGGCTACGGGTCTGGGAGCCTTTGTGCTCCCTTCAGCTGGCAGCCTGCGTTGGGCACCCTCCCGCTTAGTGGGGAGCGCCCCGGAATTGGAGAGAAGGAGCCTCCGTAGGCCTTGGGGACCAGGGCCGCCCTGTAAGTCGGGGCCGGTGCTCTGGAGTCCCGGGCACTTTGCGGTCCAGGCAGCGGCTTGAGCCCCCTGTAAGCAGGGCTGCAGCCTCTTGCCCGCTGCTTTGCATGCCCAGCTTCTTTTGCCCAGAGGGCCCAGCTGCCAGCACGGCGCGGGACTGAGCCGGACGTCGCGGTGGTGAGTCAAGCTGAAGCTGGGGGCTCTTGTGCAGGTGTGGGGGGGGTGTTTGGGTGGTGGCTTGGAGATGTCGCTGTGGGGCTGTTGGGTGGCGGTTCCCTTCTGGCACGGGAGCTGGAGCTTCTGAGGCCTGAGCGTGCCGTCGTCCATTGGCAGAAGCCGAGGGACAGGGAGGGAAGAGCGACGGGAAGCAGAGGCAGCTTCGAGCTCAAGAGTGGAACTGCGAGGCAAGAGCGAGTTTGGAGCTGAAGAGGGGGCACGAGAGGCCCTCTGGGCAAAAAGGCCTTTCTGGCATGGCCGGGGCACCTTCAAGGTGCCGCGGCTGACTTTGAACTGGGTGACCTCCCCTGTGCGCGGGGCCGGGTCTTTGCTGTGGTTGGCCTTTTGCCATTGTGCTCCTTTGGCTGCCCGGAGAGAGAGGCAACCCTGTAAGGAGGGTGAGAGCCCCTGTCTCCGCACCTGAGGGGGGAACCGGAGCTCCGCGAGCCCCCAGCCCGGCCGCCCTGTAAGCAGGGCAGGGCTTTTCCCCAGACGTGGCAGCTTTCTGCCTGCTGCTGTCCCCGGGGCAGCGTAAGCCCCTGTAGTCGGGATACGTGTGCGGACCTTGCCCCAGGAGCAGCCCCTTGTCCCTTTGTCCCCAGAGGCAGCCCCAGGTGCCTGTAAGCAGGGCTGGGGAGGCTGCTGTAGCCAGGTGACAGGAACGACTGCTGCCGGGCCCTTGCAAGGGTGCGGATTGAAGAAGTGCTGGTGCCACCTCGCTGGCGGCCTCATTGAGGAGGCTGGAGGGGCTCCTGCAGCCGGCTGTGTTGCCGTGCTGAGCTGCGGCTGGGCTCCGGCCGGCCTCTGAGTGGGGCGCAGGCCGGAGCCTGTGCTCCGTGGTGCTTGTTGGGGGGTGCCGGGCTGCGGGGGGCGGCCCCGTAAGTGGGGTTGTGTGCGTCCCCTGGCCTCGGCGGGCGGTTGGAGGGACCCCCTGTAATCAGGCGGGTATCCCTGGCCCCGGCCTTTCAGAGGCGTGGGGCCAGGAGTCATGGGGCCGGGCGTGTGCCCTCCCTGTCGTCGGGGCTGGGCTCCCGGCCCCTCGGGCCCCTGGGGCCCTTTGGCTTTAGGCCGTGAGTTTGACTGCCTGACTGTAGAGTCTGGTTCCTGTTGCCTTGGGGCAAGGCCGAGCTCCGTGGCTCCCTGGGTGTGGACCGGCCTGTAAGCAGGCTACGGGTCTGGGAGCCTTTGTGCTCCCTTCAGCTGGCAGCCTGCGTTGGGCACCCTCCCGCTTAGTGGGGAGCGCCCCGGAATTGGAGAGAAGGAGCCTCCGTAGGCCTTGGGGACCAGGGCCGCCCTGTAAGTCGGGGCCGGTGCTCTGGAGTCCCGGGCACTTTGCGGTCCAGGCAGCGGCTTGAGCCCCCTGTAAGCAGGGCTGCAGCCTCTTGCCCGCTGCTTTGCATGCCCAGCTTCTTTTGCCCAGAGGGCCCAGCTGCCAGCACGGCGCGGGACTGAGCCGGACGTCGCGGTGGTGAGTCAAGCTGAAGCTGGGGGCTCTTGTGCAGGTGTGGGGGGGGTGTTTGGGCGGTGGCTTGGAGATGTCGCTGTGGGGCTGTTGGGTGGCGGTTCCCTTCTGGCACGGGAGCTGGAGCTTCTGAGGCCTGAGCGTGCCGTCGTCCATTGGCAGAAGCCGAGGGACAGGGAGGGAAGAGCGACGGGAAGCAGAGGCAGCTTCGAGCTCAAGAGTGGAACTGCGAGGCAAGAGCGAGTTTGGAGCTGAAGAGGGGGCACGAGAGGCCCTCTGGGCAAAAAGGCCTTTCTGGCATGGCCGGGGCACCTTCAAGGTGCCGCGGCTGACTTTGAACTGGGTGACCTCCCCTGTGCGCGGGGCCGGGTCTTTGCTGTGGTTGGCCTTTTGCCATTGTGCTCCTTTGGCTGCCCGGAGAGAGAGGCAACCCTGTAAGGAGGGTGAGAGCCCCTGTCTCCGCACCTGAGGGGGGAACCGGAGCTCCGCGAGCCCCCAGCCCGGCCGCCCTGTAAGCAGGGCAGGGCTTTTCCCCAGACGTGGCAGCTTTCTGCCTGCTGCTGTCCCCGGGGCAGCGTAAGCCCCTGTAGTCGGGGCGCGTCACAGCCTTTGTCCCTGTGCCAGCCCTGAAGCGCCTCAGCGCGTCCAGGCCACTGTGCCTTCCCCAGGGTGCAGTGCGGTGCAGGTCGGATGCTTTTGTCTGCCACTGAGCAGTAGGGATGGCTGCCTTGAGCAGCTTGGCTGCCTGGAACTTGCTCCCCCTTCTGGGACTGTCTTGCCCTCCCTCCCCTGTCTTCCCCTTAGTTGGTGTGAGTGAGCGAGTGCGTTTGTGCTTTAGCCCTCCTTTAGAAATAGAGCAGTGTAGCTTAGAGCTCCCAGGAGGGAAAGAGGAGCTCTGTGCAGCCACAGGCAGGTCCCCAAAATGCTTGGGTGGAGAAAGCGTCCGGCCTTGCCCCTGCCCTCTGAGGACGGTAGCGTGAGCATCATGACCCGCCTGTAGCCCGGGCCTGGGTCTGGGCCTATGGTGCCCTTTGTGCTGGTGAGCTGGCAGCGTGCGGGCCCTGTAGTCGGGGCACGTGGTGAGGACTTTTCCCCAGGGGCAGCCCCTTTGTCCCTTTGTCCCCAGAGGCAGCCCCAGGTGCCTGTAAGCAGGGCTGGGAAGGCTGCTGTAGCCAGGTGACAGGAACGACTGCTGCCGGGCCCTTGCAAGGGTGCGGATTGAAGAAGTGCTGGTGCCACCTCGCTGGCGGCCTCATTGAGGAGGCTGGAGGGGCTCCTGCAGCCGGCTGTGTTGCCGTGCTGAGCTGCGGCTGGGCTCCGGCCGGCCTCTGAGTGGGGCGCAGGCCGGAGCCTGTGCTCCGTGGTGCTTGTTGGGGGGTGCCGGGCTGCGGGGGGCGGCCCCGTAAGTGGGGTTGTGTGCGTCCCCTGGCCTCGGCGGGCGGTTGGAGGGACCCCCTGTAATCAGGCGGGTATCCCTGGCCCCGGCCTTTCAGAGGCGTGGGGCCAGGAGTCATGGGGCCGGGCGTGTGCCCTCCCTGTCGTCGGGGCTGGGCTCCCGGCCCCTCGGGCCCCTGGGGCCCTTTGGCTTTAGGCCGTGAGTTTGACTGCCTGACTGTAGAGTCTGGTTCCTGTTGCCTTGGGGCAAGGCCGAGCTCCGTGGCTCCCTGGGTGTGGACCGGCCTGTAAGCAGGCTACGGGTCTGGGAGCCTTTGTGCTCCCTTCAGCTGGCAGCCTGCGTTGGGCACCCTCCCGCTTAGTGGGGAGCGCCCCGGAATTGGAGAGAAGGAGCCTCCGTAGGCCTTGGGGACCAGGGCCGCCCTGTAAGTCGGGGCCGGTGCTCTGGAGTCCCGGGCACTTTGCGGTCCAGGCAGCGGCTTGAGCCCCCTGTAAGCAGGGCTGCAGCCTCTTGCCCGCTGCTTTGCATGCCCAGCTTCTTTTGCCCAGAGGGCCCAGCTGCCAGCACGGCGCGGGACTGAGCCGGACGTCGCGGTGGTGAGTCAAGCTGAAGCTGGGGGCTCTTGTGCAGGTGTGGGGGGGGTGTTTGGGTGGTGGCTTGGAGATGTCGCTGTGGGGCTGTTGGGTGGCGGTTCCCTTCTGGCACGGGAGCTGGAGCTTCTGAGGCCTGAGCGTGCCGTCGTCCATTGGCAGAAGCCGAGGGACAGGGAGGGAAGAGCGACGGGAAGCAGAGGCAGCTTCGAGCTCAAGAGTGGAACTGCGAGGCAAGAGCGAGTTTGGAGCTGAAGAGGGGGCACGAGAGGCCCTCTGGGCAAAAAGGCCTTTCTGGCATGGCCGGGGCACCTTCAAGGTGCCGCGGCTGACTTTGAACTGGGTGACCTCCCCTGTGCGCGGGGCCGGGTCTTTGCTGTGGTTGGCCTTTTGCCATTGTGCTCCTTTGGCTGCCCGGAGAGAGAGGCAACCCTGTAAGGAGGGTGAGAGCCCCTGTCTCCGCACCTGAGGGGGGAACCGGAGCTCCGCGAGCCCCCAGCCTGGCTGCCCTGTAAGCAGGGCAGGGCTTTTCCCCAGACGTGGCAGCTTTCTGCCTGCTGCTGTCCCCGGGGCAGCGTAAGCCCCTGTAGTCGGGATACGTGTGCGGACCTTGCCCCAGGAGCAGCCCCTTGTCCCTTTGTCCCCAGAGGCAGCCCCAGGTGCCTGTAAGCAGGGCTGGGGAGGCTGCTGTAGCCAGGTGACAGGAACGACTGCTGCCGGGCCCTTGCAAGGGTGCGGATTGAAGAAGTGCTGGTGCCACCTCGCTGGCGGCCTCATTGAGGAGGCTGGAGGGGCTCCTGCAGCCGGCTGTGTTGCCGTGCTGAGCTGCGGCTGGGCTCCGGCCGGCCTCTGAGTGGGGCGCAGGCCGGAGCCTGTGCTCCGTGGTGCTTGTTGGGGGGTGCCGGGCTGCGGGGGGCGGCCCCGTAAGTGGGGTTGTGTGCGTCCCCTGGCCTCGGCGGGCGGTTGGAGGGACCCCCTGTAATCAGGCGGGTATCCCTGGCCCCGGCCTTTCAGAGGCGTGGGGCCAGGAGTCATGGGGCCGGGCGTGTGCCCTCCCTGTCGTCGGGGCTGGGCTCCCGGCCCCTCGGGCCCCTGGGGCCCTTTGGCTTTAGGCCGTGAGTTTGACTGCCTGACTGTAGAGTCTGGTTCCTGTTGCCTTGGGGCAAGGCCGAGCTCCGTGGCTCCCTGGGTGTGGACCGGCCTGTAAGCAGGCTACGGGTCTGGGAGCCTTTGTGCTCCCTTCAGCTGGCAGCCTGCGTTGGGCACCCTCCCGCTTAGTGGGGAGCGCCCCGGAATTGGAGAGAAGGAGCCTCCGTAGGCCTTGGGGACCAGGGCCGCCCTGTAAGTCGGGGCCGGTGCTCTGGAGTCCCGGGCACTTTGCGGTCCAGGCAGCGGCTTGAGCCCCCTGTAAGCAGGGCTGCAGCCTCTTGCCCGCTGCTTTGCATGCCCAGCTTCTTTTGCCCAGAGGGCCCAGCTGCCAGCACGGCGCGGGACTGAGCCGGACGTCGCGGTGGTGAGTCAAGCTGAAGCTGGGGGCTCTTGTGCAGGTGTGGGGGGGGTGTTTGGGTGGTGGCTTGGAGATGTCGCTGTGGGGCTGTTGGGTGGCGGTTCCCTTCTGGCACGGGAGCTGGAGCTTCTGAGGCCTGAGCGTGCCGTCGTCCATTGGCAGAAGCCGAGGGACAGGGAGGGAAGAGCGACGGGAAGCAGAGGCAGCTTCGAGCTCAAGAGTGGAACTGCGAGGCAAGAGCGAGTTTGGAGCTGAAGAGGGGGCACGAGAGGCCCTCTGGGCAAAAAGGCCTTTCTGGCATGGCCGGGGCACCTTCAAGGTGCCGCGGCTGACTTTGAACTGGGTGACCTCCCCTGTGCGCGGGGCCGGGTCTTTGCTGTGGTTGGCCTTTTGCCATTGTGCTCCTTTGGCTGCCCGGAGAGAGAGGCAACCCTGTAAGGAGGGTGAGAGCCCCTGTCTCCGCACCTGAGGGGGGAACCGGAGCTCCGCGAGCCCCCAGCCCGGCCGCCCTGTAAGCAGGGCAGGGCTTTTCCCCAGACGTGGCAGCTTTCTGCCTGCTGCTGTCCCCGGGGCAGCGTAAGCCCCTGTAGTCGGGGCGCGTCACAGCCTTTGTCCCTGTGCCAGCCCTGAAGCGCCTCAGCGCGTCCAGGCCACTGTGCCTTCCCCAGGGTGCAGTGCGGTGCAGGTCGGATGCTTTTGTCTGCCACTGAGCAGTAGGGATGGCTGCCTTGAGCAGCTTGGCTGCCTGGAACTTGCTCCCCCTTCTGGGACTGTCTTGCCCTCCCTCCCCTGTCTTCCCCTTAGTTGGTGTGAGTGAGCGAGTGCGTTTGTGCTTTAGCCCTCCTTTAGAAATAGAGCAGTGTAGCTTAGAGCTCCCAGGAGGGAAAGAGGAGCTCTGTGCAGCCACAGGCAGGTCCCCAAAATGCTTGGGTGGAGAAAGCGTCCGGCCTTGCCCCTGCCCTCTGAGGACGGTAGCGTGAGCATCATGACCCGCCTGTAGCCCGGGCCTGGGTCTGGGCCTATGGTGCCCTTTGTGCTGGTGAGCTGGCAGCGTGCGGGCCCTGTAGTCGGGGCACGTGGTGAGGACTTTTCCCCAGGGGCAGCCCCTTTGTCCCTTTGTCCCCAGAGGCAGCCCCAGGTGCCTGTAAGCAGGGCTGGGAAGGCTGCTGTAGCCAGGTGACAGGAACGACTGCTGCCGGGCCCTTGCAAGGGTGCGGATTGAAGAAGTGCTGGTGCCACCTCGCTGGCGGCCTCATTGAGGAGGCTGGAGGGGCTCCTGCAGCCGGCTGTGTTGCCGTGCTGAGCTGCGGCTGGGCTCCGGCCGGCCTCTGAGTGGGGCGCAGGCCGGAGCCTGTGCTCCGTGGTGCTTGTTGGGGGGTGCCGGGCTGCGGGGGGCGGCCCCGTAAGTGGGGTTGTGTGCGTCCCCTGGCCTCGGCGGGCGGTTGGAGGGACCCCCTGTAATCAGGCGGGTATCCCTGGCCCCGGCCTTTCAGAGGCATGGGGCCAGGAGTCATGGGGCCGGGCGTGTGCCCTCCCTGTCGTCGGGGCTGGGCTCCCGGCCCCTCGGGCCCCTGGGGCCCTTTGGCTTTAGGCCGTGAGTTTGACTGCCTGACTGTAGAGTCTGGTTCCTGTTGCCTTGGGGCAAGGCCGAGCTCCGTGGCTCCCTGGGTGTGGACCGGCCTGTAAGCAGGCTACGGGTCTGGGAGCCTTTGTGCTCCCTTCAGCTGGCAGCCTGCGTTGGGCACCCTCCCGCTTAGTGGGGAGCGCCCCGGAATTGGAGAGAAGGAGCCTCCGTAGGCCTTGGGGACCAGGGCCGCCCTGTAAGTCGGGGCCGGTGCTCTGGAGTCCCGGGCACTTTGCGGTCCAGGCAGCGGCTTGAGCCCCCTGTAAGCAGGGCTGCAGCCTCTTGCCCGCTGCTTTGCATGCCCAGCTTCTTTTGCCCAGAGGGCCCAGCTGCCAGCATGGCGCGGGACTGAGCCGGACGTCGCGGTGGTGAGTCAAGCTGAAGCTGGGGGCTCTTGTGCAGGTGTGGGGGGGGTGTTTGGGTGGTGGCTTGGAGATGTCGCTGTGGGGCTGTTGGGTGGCGGTTCCCTTCTGGCACGGGAGCTGGAGCTTCTGAGGCCTGAGCGTGCCGTCGTCCATTGGCAGAAGCCGAGGGACAGGGAGGGAAGAGCGACGGGAAGCAGAGGCAGCTTCGAGCTCAAGAGTGGAACTGCGAGGCAAGAGCGAGTTTGGAGCTGAAGAGGGGGCACGAGAGGCCCTCTGGGCAAAAAGGCCTTTCTGGCATGGCCGGGGCACCTTCAAGGTGCCGCGGCTGACTTTGAACTGGGTGACCTCCCCTGTGCGCGGGGCCGGGTCTTTGCTGTGGTTGGCCTTTTGCCATTGTGCTCCTTTGGCTGCCCGGAGAGAGAGGCAACCCTGTAAGGAGGGTGAGAGCCCCTGTCTCCGCACCTGAGGGGGGAACCGGAGCTCCGCGAGCCCCCAGCCCGGCCGCCCTGTAAGCAGGGCAGGGCTTTTCCCCAGACGTGGCAGCTTTCTGCCTGCTGCTGTCCCCGGGGCAGCGTAAGCCCCTGTAATCGGGATACGTGTGCGGACCTTGCCCCAGGAGCAGCCCCTTGTCCCTTTGTCCCCAGAGGCAGCCCCAGGTGCCTGTAAGCAGGGCTGGGGAGGCTGCTGTAGCCAGGTGACAGGAACGACTGCTGCCGGGCCCTTGCAAGGGTGCGGATTGAAGAAGTGCTGGTGCCACCTCGCTGGCGGCCTCATTGAGGAGGCTGGAGGGGCTCCTGCAGCCGGCTGTGTTGCCGTGCTGAGCTGCGGCTGGGCTCCGGCCGGCCTCTGAGTGGGGCGCAGGCCGGAGCCTGTGCTCCGTGGTGCTTGTTGGGGGGTGCCGGGCTGCGGGGGGCGGCCCCGTAAGTGGGGTTGTGTGCGTCCCCTGGCCTCGGCGGGCGGTTGGAGGGACCCCCTGTAATCAGGCGGGTATCCCTGGCCCCGGCCTTTCAGAGGCGTGGGGCCAGGAGTCATGGGGCCGGGCGTGTGCCCTCCCTGTCGTCGGGGCTGGGCTCCCGGCCCCTCGGGCCCCTGGGGCCCTTTGGCTTTAGGCCGTGAGTTTGACTGCCTGACTGTAGAGTCTGGTTCCTGTTGCCTTGGGGCAAGGCCGAGCTCCGTGGCTCCCTGGGTGTGGACCGGCCTGTAAGCAGGCTACGGGTCTGGGAGCCTTTGTGCTCCCTTCAGCTGGCAGCCTGCGTTGGGCACCCTCCCGCTTAGTGGGGAGCGCCCCGGAATTGGAGAGAAGGAGCCTCCGTAGGCCTTGGGGACCAGGGCCGCCCTGTAAGTCGGGGCCGGTGCTCTGGAGTCCCGGGCACTTTGCGGTCCAGGCAGCGGCTTGAGCCCCCTGTAAGCAGGGCTGCAGCCTCTTGCCCGCTGCTTTGCATGCCCAGCTTCTTTTGCCCAGAGGGCCCAGCTGCCAGCACGGCGCGGGACTGAGCCGGACGTCGCGGTGGTGAGTCAAGCTGAAGCTGGGGGCTCTTGTGCAGGTGTGGGGGGGGTGTTTGGGCGGTGGCTTGGAGATGTCGCTGTGGGGCTGTTGGGTGGCGGTTCCCTTCTGGCACGGGAGCTGGAGCTTCTGAGGCCTGAGCGTGCCATCGTCCATTGGCAGAAGCCGAGGGACAGGGAGGGAAGAGCGACGGGAAGCAGAGGCAGCTTCGAGCTCAAGAGTGGAACTGCGAGGCAAGAGCGAGTTTGGAGCTGAAGAGGGGGCACGAGAGGCCCTCTGGGCAAAAAGGCCTTTCTGGCATGGCCGGGGCACCTTCAAGGTGCCGCGGCTGACTTTGAACTGGGTGACCTCCCCTGTGCGCGGGGCCGGGTCTTTGCTGTGGTTGGCCTTTTGCCATTGTGCTCCTTTGGCTGCCCGGAGAGAGAGGCAACCCTGTAAGGAGGGTGAGAGCCCCTGTCTCCGCACCTGAGGGGGGAACCGGAGCTCCGCGAGCCCCCAGCCCGGCCGCCCTGTAAGCAGGGCAGGGCTTTTCCCCAGACGTGGCAGCTTTCTGCCTGCTGCTGTCCCCGGGGCAGCGTAAGCCCCTGTAGTCGGGGCGCGTCACAGCCTTTGTCCCTGTGCCAGCCCTGAAGCGCCTCAGCGCGTCCAGGCCACTGTGCCTTCCCCAGGGTGCAGTGCGGTGCAGGTCGGATGCTTTTGTCTGCCACTGAGCAGTAGGGATGGCTGCCTTGAGCAGCTTGGCTGCCTGGAACTTGCTCCCCCTTCTGGGACTGTCTTGCCCTCCCTCCCCTGTCTTCCCCTTAGTTGGTGTGAGTGAGCGAGTGCGTTTGTGCTTTAGCCCTCCTTTAGAAATAGAGCAGTGTAGCTTAGAGCTCCCAGGAGGGAAAGAGGAGCTCTGTGCAGCCACAGGCAGGTCCCCAAAATGCTTGGGTGGAGAAAGCGTCCGGCCTTGCCCCTGCCCTCTGAGGACGGTAGCGTGAGCATCATGACCCGCCTGTAGCCCGGGCCTGGGTCTGGGCCTATGGTGCCCTTTGTGCTGGTGAGCTGGCAGCGTGCGGGCCCTGTAGTCGGGGCACGTGGTGAGGACTTTTCCCCAGGGGCAGCCCCTTTGTCCCTTTGTCCCCAGAGGCAGCCCCAGGTGCCTGTAAGCAGGGCTGGGAAGGCTGCTGTAGCCAGGTGACAGGAACGACTGCTGCCGGGCCCTTGCAAGGGTGCGGATTGAAGAAGTGCTGGTGCCACCTCGCTGGCGGCCTCATTGAGGAGGCTGGAGGGGCTCCTGCAGCCGGCTGTGTTGCCGTGCTGAGCTGCGGCTGGGCTCCGGCCGGCCTCTGAGTGGGGCGCAGGCCGGAGCCTGTGCTCCGTGGTGCTTGTTGGGGGGTGCCGGGCTGCGGGGGGCGGCCCCGTAAGTGGGGTTGTGTGCGTCCCCTGGCCTCGGCGGGCGGTTGGAGGGACCCCCTGTAATCAGGCGGGTATCCCTGGCCCCGGCCTTTCAGAGGCGTGGGGCCAGGAGTCATGGGGCCGGGCGTGTGCCCTCCCTGTCGTCGGGGCTGGGCTCCCGGCCCCTCGGGCCCCTGGGGCCCTTTGGCTTTAGGCCGTGAGTTTGACTGCCTGACTGTAGAGTCTGGTTCCTGTTGCCTTGGGGCAAGGCCGAGCTCCGTGGCTCCCTGGGTGTGGACCGGCCTGTAAGCAGGCTACGGGTCTGGGAGCCTTTGTGCTCCCTTCAGCTGGCAGCCTGCGTTGGGCACCCTCCCGCTTAGTGGGGAGCGCCCCGGAATTGGAGAGAAGGAGCCTCCGTAGGCCTTGGGGACCAGGGCCGCCCTGTAAGTCGGGGCCGGTGCTCTGGAGTCCCGGGCACTTTGCGGTCCAGGCAGCGGCTTGAGCCCCCTGTAAGCAGGGCTGCAGCCTCTTGCCCGCTGCTTTGCATGCCCAGCTTCTTTTGCCCAGAGGGCCCAGCTGCCAGCACGGCGCGGGACTGAGCCGGACGTCGCGGTGGTGAGTCAAGCTGAAGCTGGGGGCTCTTGTGCAGGTGTGGGGGGGGTGTTTGGGTGGTGGCTTGGAGATGTCGCTGTGGGGCTGTTGGGTGGCGGTTCCCTTCTGGCACGGGAGCTGGAGCTTCTGAGGCCTGAGCGTGCCGTCGTCCATTGGCAGAAGCCGAGGGACAGGGAGGGAAGAGCGACGGGAAGCAGAGGCAGCTTCGAGCTCAAGAGTGGAACTGCGAGGCAAGAGCGAGTTTGGAGCTGAAGAGGGGGCACGAGAGGCCCTCTGGGCAAAAAGGCCTTTCTGGCATGGCCGGGGCACCTTCAAGGTGCCGCGGCTGACTTTGAACTGGGTGACCTCCCCTGTGCGCGGGGCCGGGTCTTTGCTGTGGTTGGCCTTTTGCCATTGTGCTCCTTTGGCTGCCCGGAGAGAGAGGCAACCCTGTAAGGAGGGTGAGAGCCCCTGTCTCCGCACCTGAGGGGGGAACCGGAGCTCCGCGAGCCCCCAGCCTGGCCGCCCTGTAAGCAGGGCAGGGCTTTTCCCCAGACGTGGCAGCTTTCTGCCTGCTGCTGTCCCCGGGGCAGCGTAAGCCCCTGTAGTCGGGATACGTGTGCGGACCTTGCCCCAGGAGCAGCCCCTTGTCCCTTTGTCCCCAGAGGCAGCCCCAGGTGCCTGTAAGCAGGGCTGGGGAGGCTGCTGTAGCCAGGTGACAGGAACGACTGCTGCCGGGCCCTTGCAAGGGTGCGGATTGAAGAAGTGCTGGTGCCACCTCGCTGGCGGCCTCATTGAGGAGGCTGGAGGGGCTCCTGCAGCCGGCTGTGTTGCCGTGCTGAGCTGCGGCTGGGCTCCGGCCGGCCTCTGAGTGGGGCGCAGGCCGGAGCCTGTGCTCCGTGGTGCTTGTTGGGGGGTGCCGGGCTGCGGGGGGCGGCCCCGTAAGTGGGGTTGTGTGCGTCCCCTGGCCTCGGCGGGCGGTTGGAGGGACCCCCTGTAATCAGGCGGGTATCCCTGGCCCCGGCCTTTCAGAGGCGTGGGGCCAGGAGTCATGGGGCCGGGCGTGTGCCCTCCCTGTCGTCGGGGCTGGGCTCCCGGCCCCTCGGGCCCCTGGGGCCCTTTGGCTTTAGGCCGTGAGTTTGACTGCCTGACTGTAGAGTCTGGTTCCTGTTGCCTTGGGGCAAGGCCGAGCTCCGTGGCTCCCTGGGTGTGGACCGGCCTGTAAGCAGGCTACGGGTCTGGGAGCCTTTGTGCTCCCTTCAGCTGGCAGCCTGCGTTGGGCACCCTCCCGCTTAGTGGGGAGCGCCCCGGAATTGGAGAGAAGGAGCCTCCGTAGGCCTTGGGGACCAGGGCCGCCCTGTAAGTCGGGGCCGGTGCTCTGGAGTCCCGGGCACTTTGCGGTCCAGGCAGCGGCTTGAGCCCCCTGTAAGCAGGGCTGCAGCCTCTTGCCCGCTGCTTTGCATGCCCAGCTTCTTTTGCCCAGAGGGCCCAGCTGCCAGCACGGCGCGGGACTGAGCCGGACGTCGCGGTGGTGAGTCAAGCTGAAGCTGGGGGCTCTTGTGCAGGTGTGGGGGGGGTGTTTGGGTGGTGGCTTGGAGATGTCGCTGTGGGGCTGTTGGGTGGCGGTTCCCTTCTGGCACGGGAGCTGGAGCTTCTGAGGCCTGAGCGTGCCGTCGTCCATTGGCAGAAGCCGAGGGACAGGGAGGGAAGAGCGACGGGAAGCAGAGGCAGCTTCGAGCTCAAGAGTGGAACTGCGAGGCAAGAGCGAGTTTGGAGCTGAAGAGGGGGCACGAGAGGCCCTCTGGGCAAAAAGGCCTTTCTGGCATGGCCGGGGCACCTTCAAGGTGCCGCGGCTGACTTTGAACTGGGTGACCTCCCCTGTGCGCGGGGCCGGGTCTTTGCTGTGGTTGGCCTTTTGCCATTGTGCTCCTTTGGCTGCCCGGAGAGAGAGGCAACCCTGTAAGGAGGGTGAGAGCCCCTGTCTCCGCACCTGAGGGGGGAACCGGAGCTCCGCGAGCCCCCAGCCCGGCCGCCCTGTAAGCAGGGCAGGGCTTTTCCCCAGACGTGGCAGCTTTCTGCCTGCTGCTGTCCCCGGGGCAGCGTAAGCCCCTGTAGTCGGGGCGCGTCACAGCCTTTGTCCCTGTGCCAGCCCTGAAGCGCCTCAGCGCGTCCAGGCCACTGTGCCTTCCCCAGGGTGCAGTGCGGTGCAGGTCGGATGCTTTTGTCTGCCACTGAGCAGTAGGGATGGCTGCCTTGAGCAGCTTGGCTGCCTGGAACTTGCTCCCCCTTCTGGGACTGTCTTGCCCTCCCTCCCCTGTCTTCCCCTTAGTTGGTGTGAGTGAGCGAGTGCGTTTGTGCTTTAGCCCTCCTTTAGAAATAGAGCAGTGTAGCTTAGAGCTCCCAGGAGGGAAAGAGGAGCTCTGTGCAGCCACAGGCAGGTCCCCAAAATGCTTGGGTGGAGAAAGCGTCCGGCCTTGCCCCTGCCCTCTGAGGACGGTAGCGTGAGCATCATGACCCGCCTGTAGCCCGGGCCTGGGTCTGGGCCTATGGTGCCCTTTGTGCTGGTGAGCTGGCAGCGTGCGGGCCCTGTAGTCGGGGCACGTGGTGAGGACTTTTCCCCAGGGGCAGCCCCTTTGTCCCTTTGTCCCCAGAGGCAGCCCCAGGTGCCTGTAAGCAGGGCTGGGAAGGCTGCTGTAGCCAGGTGACAGGAACGACTGCTGCCGGGCCCTTGCAAGGGTGCGGATTGAAGAAGTGCTGGTGCCACCTCGCTGGCGGCCTCATTGAGGAGGCTGGAGGGGCTCCTGCAGCCGGCTGTGTTGCCGTGCTGAGCTGCGGCTGGGCTCCGGCCGGCCTCTGAGTGGGGCGCAGGCCGGAGCCTGTGCTCCGTGGTGCTTGTTGGGGGGTGCCGGGCTGCGGGGGGCGGCCCCGTAAGTGGGGTTGTGTGCGTCCCCTGGCCTCGGCGGGCGGTTGGAGGGACCCCCTGTAATCAGGCGGGTATCCCTGGCCCCGGCCTTTCAGAGGCATGGGGCCAGGAGTCATGGGGCCGGGCGTGTGCCCTCCCTGTCGTCGGGGCTGGGCTCCCGGCCCCTCGGGCCCCTGGGGCCCTTTGGCTTTAGGCCGTGAGTTTGACTGCCTGACTGTAGAGTCTGGTTCCTGTTGCCTTGGGGCAAGGCCGAGCTCCGTGGCTCCCTGGGTGTGGACCGGCCTGTAAGCAGGCTACGGGTCTGGGAGCCTTTGTGCTCCCTTCAGCTGGCAGCCTGCGTTGGGCACCCTCCCGCTTAGTGGGGAGCGCCCCGGAATTGGAGAGAAGGAGCCTCCGTAGGCCTTGGGGACCAGGGCCGCCCTGTAAGTCGGGGCCGGTGCTCTGGAGTCCCGGGCACTTTGCGGTCCAGGCAGCGGCTTGAGCCCCCTGTAAGCAGGGCTGCAGCCTCTTGCCCGCTGCTTTGCATGCCCAGCTTCTTTTGCCCAGAGGGCCCAGCTGCCAGCATGGCGCGGGACTGAGCCGGACGTCGCGGTGGTGAGTCAAGCTGAAGCTGGGGGCTCTTGTGCAGGTGTGGGGGGGGTGTTTGGGTGGTGGCTTGGAGATGTCGCTGTGGGGCTGTTGGGTGGCGGTTCCCTTCTGGCACGGGAGCTGGAGCTTCTGAGGCCTGAGCGTGCCGTCGTCCATTGGCAGAAGCCGAGGGACAGGGAGGGAAGAGCGACGGGAAGCAGAGGCAGCTTCGAGCTCAAGAGTGGAACTGCGAGGCAAGAGCGAGTTTGGAGCTGAAGAGGGGGCACGAGAGGCCCTCTGGGCAAAAAGGCCTTTCTGGCATGGCCGGGGCACCTTCAAGGTGCCGCGGCTGACTTTGAACTGGGTGACCTCCCCTGTGCGCGGGGCCGGGTCTTTGCTGTGGTTGGCCTTTTGCCATTGTGCTCCTTTGGCTGCCCGGAGAGAGAGGCAACCCTGTAAGGAGGGTGAGAGCCCCTGTCTCCGCACCTGAGGGGGGAACCGGAGCTCCGCGAGCCCCCAGCCCGGCCGCCCTGTAAGCAGGGCAGGGCTTTTCCCCAGACGTGGCAGCTTTCTGCCTGCTGCTGTCCCCGGGGCAGCGTAAGCCCCTGTAGTCGGGGCGCGTCACAGCCTTTGTCCCTGTGCCAGCCCTGAAGCGCCTCAGCGCGTCCAGGCCACTGTGCCTTCCCCAGGGTGCAGTGCGGTGCAGGTCGGATGCTTTTGTCTGCCACTGAGCAGTAGGGATGGCTGCCTTGAGCAGCTTGGCTGCCTGGAACTTGCTCCCCCTTCTGGGACTGTCTTGCCCTCCCTCCCCTGTCTTCCCCTTAGTTGGTGTGAGTGAGCGAGTGCGTTTGTGCTTTAGCCCTCCTTTAGAAATAGAGCAGTGTAGCTTAGAGCTCCCAGGAGGGAAAGAGGAGCTCTGTGCAGCCACAGGCAGGTCCCCAAAATGCTTGGGTGGAGAAAGCGTCCGGCCTTGCCCCTGCCCTCTGAGGACGGTAGCGTGAGCATCATGACCCGCCTGTAGCCTGGGCCTGGGTCTGGGCCTATGGTGCCCTTTGTGCTGGTGAGCTGGCAGCGTGCGGGCCCTGTAGTCGGGGCACGTGGTGAGGACTTTTCCCCAGGGGCAGCCCCTTTGTCCCTTTGTCCCCAGAGGCAGCCCCAGGTGCCTGTAAGCAGGGCTGGGAAGGCTGCTGTAGCCAGGTGACAGGAACGACTGCTGCCGGGCCCTTGCAAGGGTGCGGATTGAAGAAGTGCTGGTGCCACCTCGCTGGCGGCCTCATTGAGGAGGCTGGAGGGGCTCCTGCAGCCGGCTGTGTTGCCGTGCTGAGCTGCGGCTGGGCTCCGGCCGGCCTCTGAGTGGGGCGCAGGCCGGAGCCTGTGCTCCGTGGTGCTTGTTGGGGGGTGCCGGGCTGCGGGGGGCGGCCCCGTAAGTGGGGTTGTGTGCGTGCCCTGGCCTCGGCGGGCGGTTGGAGGGACCCCCTGTAATCAGGCGGGTATCCCTGGCCCCGGCCTTTCAGAGGCGTGGGGCCAGGAGTCATGGGGCCGGGCGTGTGCCCTCCCTGTCGTCGGGGCTGGGCTCCCGGCCCCTCGGGCCCCTGGGGCCCTTTGGCTTTAGGCCGTGAGTTTGACTGCCTGACTGTAGAGTCTGGTTCCTGTTGCCTTGGGGCAAGGCCGAGCTCCGTGGCTCCCTGGGTGTGGACCGGCCTGTAAGCAGGCTACGGGTCTGGGAGCCTTTGTGCTCCCTTCAGCTGGCAGCCTGCGTTGGGCACCCTCCCGCTTAGTGGGGAGTGCCCCGGAATTGGAGAGAAGGAGCCTCCGTAGGCCTTGGGGACCAGGGCCGCCCTGTAAGTCGGGGCCGGTGCTCTGGAGTCCCGGGCACTTTGCGGTCCAGGCAGCGGCTTGAGCCCCCTGTAAGCAGGGCTGCAGCCTCTTGCCCGCTGCTTTGCATGCCCAGCTTCTTTTGCCCAGAGGGCCCAGCTGCCAGCACGGCGCGGGACTGAGCCGGACGTCGCGGTGGTGAGTCAAGCTGAAGCTGGGGGCTCTTGTGCAGGTGTGGGGGGGGTGTTTGGGCGGTGGCTTGGAGATGTCGCTGTGGGGCTGTTGGGTGGCGGTTCCCTTCTGGCACGGGAGCTGGAGCTTCTGAGGCCTGAGCGTGCCATCGTCCATTGGCAGAAGCCGAGGGACAGGGAGGGAAGAGCGACGGGAAGCAGAGGCAGCTTCGAGCTCAAGAGTGGAACTGCGAGGCAAGAGCGAGTTTGGAGCTGAAGAGGGGGCACGAGAGGCCCTCTGGGCAAAAAGGCCTTTCTGGCATGGCCGGGGCACCTTCAAGGTGCCGCGGCTGACTTTGAACTGGGTGACCTCCCCTGTGCGCGGGGCCGGGTCTTTGCTGTGGTTGGCCTTTTGCCATTGTGCTCCTTTGGCTGCCCGGAGAGAGAGGCAACCCTGTAAGGAGGGTGAGAGCCCCTGTCTCCGCACCTGAGGGGGGAACCGGAGCTCCGCGAGCCCCCAGCCCGGCCGCCCTGTAAGCAGGGCAGGGCTTTTCCCCAGACGTGGCAGCTTTCTGCCTGCTGCTGTCCCCGGGGCAGCGTAAGCCCCTGTAATCGGGATACGTGTGCGGACCTTGCCCCAGGAGCAGCCCCTTGTCCCTTTGTCCCCAGAGGCAGCCCCAGGTGCCTGTAAGCAGGGCTGGGGAGGCTGCTGTAGCCAGGTGACAGGAACGACTGCTGCCGGGCCCTTGCAAGGGTGCGGATTGAAGAAGTGCTGGTGCCACCTCGCTGGCGGCCTCATTGAGGAGGCTGGAGGGGCTCCTGCAGCCGGCTGTGTTGCCGTGCTGAGCTGCGGCTGGGCTCCGGCCGGCCTCTGAGTGGGGCGCAGGCCGGAGCCTGTGCTCCGTGGTGCTTGTTGGGGGGTGCCGGGCTGCGGGGGGCGGCCCCGTAAGTGGGGTTGTGTGCGTCCCCTGGCCTCGGCGGGCGGTTGGAGGGACCCCCTGTAATCAGGCGGGTATCCCTGGCCCCGGCCTTTCAGAGGCGTGGGGCCAGGAGTCATGGGGCCGGGCGTGTGCCCTCCCTGTCGTCGGGGCTGGGCTCCCGGCCCCTCGGGCCCCTGGGGCCCTTTGGCTTTAGGCCGTGAGTTTGACTGCCTGACTGTAGAGTCTGGTTCCTGTTGCCTTGGGGCAAGGCCGAGCTCCGTGGCTCCCTGGGTGTGGACCGGCCTGTAAGCAGGCTACGGGTCTGGGAGCCTTTGTGCTCCCTTCAGCTGGCAGCCTGCGTTGGGCACCCTCCCGCTTAGTGGGGAGCGCCCCGGAATTGGAGAGAAGGAGCCTCCGTAGGCCTTGGGGACCAGGGCCGCCCTGTAAGTCGGGGCCGGTGCTCTGGAGTCCCGGGCACTTTGCGGTCCAGGCAGCGGCTTGAGCCCCCTGTAAGCAGGGCTGCAGCCTCTTGCCCGCTGCTTTGCATGCCCAGCTTCTTTTGCCCAGAGGGCCCAGCTGCCAGCACGGCGCGGGACTGAGCCGGACGTCGCGGTGGTGAGTCAAGCTGAAGCTGGGGGCTCTTGTGCAGGTGTGGGGGGGGTGTTTGGGTGGTGGCTTGGAGATGTCGCTGTGGGGCTGTTGGGTGGCGGTTCCCTTCTGGCACGGGAGCTGGAGCTTCTGAGGCCTGAGCGTGCCGTCGTCCATTGGCAGAAGCCGAGGGACAGGGAGGGAAGAGCGACGGGAAGCAGAGGCAGCTTCGAGCTCAAGAGTGGAACTGCGAGGCAAGAGCGAGTTTGGAGCTGAAGAGGGGGCACGAGAGGCCCTCTGGGCAAAAAGGCCTTTCTGGCATGGCCGGGGCACCTTCAAGGTGCCGCGGCTGACTTTGAACTGGGTGACCTCCCCTGTGCGCGGGGCCGGGTCTTTGCTGTGGTTGGCCTTTTGCCATTGTGCTCCTTTGGCTGCCCGGAGAGAGAGGCAACCCTGTAAGGAGGGTGAGAGCCCCTGTCTCCGCACCTGAGGGGGGAACCGGAGCTCCGCGAGCCCCCAGCCCGGCCGCCCTGTAAGCAGGGCAGGGCTTTTCCCCAGACGTGGCAGCTTTCTGCCTGCTGCTGTCCCCGGGGCAGCGTAAGCCCCTGTAGTCGGGGCGCGTCACAGCCTTTGTCCCTGTGCCAGCCCTGAAGCGCCTCAGCGCGTCCAGGCCACTGTGCCTTCCCCAGGGTGCAGTGCGGTGCAGGTCGGATGCTTTTGTCTGCCACTGAGCAGTAGGGATGGCTGCCTTGAGCAGCTTGGCTGCCTGGAACTTGCTCCCCCTTCTGGGACTGTCTTGCCCTCCCTCCCCTGTCTTCCCCTTAGTTGGTGTGAGTGAGCGAGTGCGTTTGTGCTTTAGCCCTCCTTTAGAAATAGAGCAGTGTAGCTTAGAGCTCCCAGGAGGGAAAGAGGAGCTCTGTGCAGCCACAGGCAGGTCCCCAAAATGCTTGGGTGGAGAAAGCGTCCGGCCTTGCCCCTGCCCTCTGAGGACGGTAGCGTGAGCATCATGACCCGCCTGTAGCCTGGGCCTGGGTCTGGGCCTATGGTGCCCTTTGTGCTGGTGAGCTGGCAGCGTGCGGGCCCTGTAGTCGGGGCACGTGGTGAGGACTTTTCCCCAGGGGCAGCCCCTTTGTCCCTTTGTCCCCAGAGGCAGCCCCAGGTGCCTGTAAGCAGGGCTGGGAAGGCTGCTGTAGCCAGGTGACAGGAACGACTGCTGCCGGGCCCTTGCAAGGGTGCGGATTGAAGAAGTGCTGGTGCCACCTCGCTGGCGGCCTCATTGAGGAGGCTGGAGGGGCTCCTGCAGCCGGCTGTGTTGCCGTGCTGAGCTGCGGCTGGGCTCCGGCCGGCCTCTGAGTGGGGCGCAGGCCGGAGCCTGTGCTCCGTGGTGCTTGTTGGGGGGTGCCGGGCTGCGGGGGGCGGCCCCGTAAGTGGGGTTGTGTGCGTCCCCTGGCCTCGGCGGGCGGTTGGAGGGACCCCCTGTAATCAGGCGGGTATCCCTGGCCCCGGCCTTTCAGAGGCGTGGGGCCAGGAGTCATGGGGCCGGGCGTGTGCCCTCCCTGTCGTCGGGGCTGGGCTCCCGGCCCCTCGGGCCCCTGGGGCCCTTTGGCTTTAGGCCGTGAGTTTGACTGCCTGACTGTAGAGTCTGGTTCCTGTTGCCTTGGGGCAAGGCCGAGCTCCGTGGCTCCCTGGGTGTGGACCGGCCTGTAAGCAGGCTACGGGTCTGGGAGCCTTTGTGCTCCCTTCAGCTGGCAGCCTGCGTTGGGCACCCTCCCGCTTAGTGGGGAGCGCCCCGGAATTGGAGAGAAGGAGCCTCCGTAGGCCTTGGGGACCAGGGCCGCCCTGTAAGTCGGGGCCGGTGCTCTGGAGTCCCGGGCACTTTGCGGTCCAGGCAGCGGCTTGAGCCCCCTGTAAGCAGGGCTGCAGCCTCTTGCCCGCTGCTTTGCATGCCCAGCTTCTTTTGCCCAGAGGGCCCAGCTGCCAGCACGGCGCGGGACTGAGCCGGACGTCGCGGTGGTGAGTCAAGCTGAAGCTGGGGGCTCTTGTGCAGGTGTGGGGGGGGTGTTTGGGCGGTGGCTTGGAGATGTCGCTGTGGGGCTGTTGGGTGGCGGTTCCCTTCTGGCACGGGAGCTGGAGCTTCTGAGGCCTGAGCGTGCCATCGTCCATTGGCAGAAGCCGAGGGACAGGGAGGGAAGAGCGACGGGAAGCAGAGGCAGCTTCGAGCTCAAGAGTGGAACTGCGAGGCAAGAGCGAGTTTGGAGCTGAAGAGGGGGCACGAGAGGCCCTCTGGGCAAAAAGGCCTTTCTGGCATGGCCGGGGCACCTTCAAGGTGCCGCGGCTGACTTTGAACTGGGTGACCTCCCCTGTGCGCGGGGCCGGGTCTTTGCTGTGGTTGGCCTTTTGCCATTGTGCTCCTTTGGCTGCCCGGAGAGAGAGGCAACCCTGTAAGGAGGGTGAGAGCCCCTGTCTCCGCACCTGAGGGGGGAACCGGAGCTCCGCGAGCCCCCAGCCCGGCCGCCCTGTAAGCAGGGCAGGGCTTTTCCCCAGACGTGGCAGCTTTCTGCCTGCTGCTGTCCCCGGGGCAGCGTAAGCCCCTGTAGTCGGGGCGCGTCACAGCCTTTGTCCCTGTGCCAGCCCTGAAGCGCCTCAGCGCGTCCAGGCCACTGTGCCTTCCCCAGGGTGCAGTGCGGTGCAGGTCGGATGCTTTTGTCTGCCACTGAGCAGTAGGGATGGCTGCCTTGAGCAGCTTGGCTGCCTGGAACTTGCTCCCCCTTCTGGGACTGTCTTGCCCTCCCTCCCCTGTCTTCCCCTTAGTTGGTGTGAGTGAGCGAGTGCGTTTGTGCTTTAGCCCTCCTTTAGAAATAGAGCAGTGTAGCTTAGAGCTCCCAGGAGGGAAAGAGGAGCTCTGTGCAGCCACAGGCAGGTCCCCAAAATGCTTGGGTGGAGAAAGCGTCCGGCCTTGCCCCTGCCCTCTGAGGACGGTAGCGTGAGCATCATGACCCGCCTGTAGCCCGGGCCTGGGTCTGGGCCTATGGTGCCCTTTGTGCTGGTGAGCTGGCAGCGTGCGGGCCCTGTAGTCGGGGCACGTGGTGAGGACTTTTCCCCAGGGGCAGCCCCTTTGTCCCTTTGTCCCCAGAGGCAGCCCCAGGTGCCTGTAAGCAGGGCTGGGAAGGCTGCTGTAGCCAGGTGACAGGAACGACTGCTGCCGGGCCCTTGCAAGGGTGCGGATTGAAGAAGTGCTGGTGCCACCTCGCTGGCGGCCTCATTGAGGAGGCTGGAGGGGCTCCTGCAGCCGGCTGTGTTGCCGTGCTGAGCTGCGGCTGGGCTCCGGCCGGCCTCTGAGTGGGGCGCAGGCCGGAGCCTGTGCTCCGTGGTGCTTGTTGGGGGGTGCCGGGCTGCGGGGGGCGGCCCCGTAAGTGGGGTTGTGTGCGTCCCCTGGCCTCGGCGGGCGGTTGGAGGGACCCCCTGTAATCAGGCGGGTATCCCTGGCCCCGGCCTTTCAGAGGCGTGGGGCCAGGAGTCATGGGGCCGGGCGTGTGCCCTCCCTGTCGTCGGGGCTGGGCTCCCGGCCCCTCGGGCCCCTGGGGCCCTTTGGCTTTAGGCCGTGAGTTTGACTGCCTGACTGTAGAGTCTGGTTCCTGTTGCCTTGGGGCAAGGCCGAGCTCCGTGGCTCCCTGGGTGTGGACCGGCCTGTAAGCAGGCTACGGGTCTGGGAGCCTTTGTGCTCCCTTCAGCTGGCAGCCTGCGTTGGGCACCCTCCCGCTTAGTGGGGAGCGCCCCGGAATTGGAGAGAAGGAGCCTCCGTAGGCCTTGGGGACCAGGGCCGCCCTGTAAGTCGGGGCCGGTGCTCTGGAGTCCCGGGCACTTTGCGGTCCAGGCAGCGGCTTGAGCCCCCTGTAAGCAGGGCTGCAGCCTCTTGCCCGCTGCTTTGCATGCCCAGCTTCTTTTGCCCAGAGGGCCCAGCTGCCAGCACGGCGCGGGACTGAGCCGGACGTCGCGGTGGTGAGTCAAGCTGAAGCTGGGGGCTCTTGTGCAGGTGTGGGGGGGGTGTTTGGGTGGTGGCTTGGAGATGTCGCTGTGGGGCTGTTGGGTGGCGGTTCCCTTCTGGCACGGGAGCTGGAGCTTCTGAGGCCTGAGCGTGCCGTCGTCCATTGGCAGAAGCCGAGGGACAGGGAGGGAAGAGCGACGGGAAGCAGAGGCAGCTTCGAGCTCAAGAGTGGAACTGCGAGGCAAGAGCGAGTTTGGAGCTGAAGAGGGGGCACGAGAGGCCCTCTGGGCAAAAAGGCCTTTCTGGCATGGCCGGGGCACCTTCAAGGTGCCGCGGCTGACTTTGAACTGGGTGACCTCCCCTGTGCGCGGGGCCGGGTCTTTGCTGTGGTTGGCCTTTTGCCATTGTGCTCCTTTGGCTGCCCGGAGAGAGAGGCAACCCTGTAAGGAGGGTGAGAGCCCCTGTCTCCGCACCTGAGGGGGGAACCGGAGCTCCGCGAGCCCCCAGCCCGGCCGCCCTGTAAGCAGGGCAGGGCTTTTCCCCAGACGTGGCAGCTTTCTGCCTGCTGCTGTCCCCGGGGCAGCGTAAGCCCCTGTAGTCGGGGCGCGTCACAGCCTTTGTCCCTGTGCCAGCCCTGAAGCGCCTCAGCGCGTCCAGGCCACTGTGCCTTCCCCAGGGTGCAGTGCGGTGCAGGTCGGATGCTTTTGTCTGCCACTGAGCAGTAGGGATGGCTGCCTTGAGCAGCTTGGCTGCCTGGAACTTGCTCCCCCTTCTGGGACTGTCTTGCCCTCCCTCCCCTGTCTTCCCCTTAGTTGGTGTGAGTGAGCGAGTGCGTTTGTGCTTTAGCCCTCCTTTAGAAATAGAGCAGTGTAGCTTAGAGCTCCCAGGAGGGAAAGAGGAGCTCTGTGCAGCCACAGGCAGGTCCCCAAAATGCTTGGGTGGAGAAAGCGTCCGGCCTTGCCCCTGCCCTCTGAGGACGGTAGCGTGAGCATCATGACCCGCCTGTAGCCCGGGCCTGGGTCTGGGCCTATGGTGCCCTTTGTGCTGGTGAGCTGGCAGCGTGCGGGCCCTGTAGTCGGGGCACGTGGTGAGGACTTTTCCCCAGGGGCAGCCCCTTTGTCCCTTTGTCCCCAGAGGCAGCCCCAGGTGCCTGTAAGCAGGGCTGGGAAGGCTGCTGTAGCCAGGTGACAGGAACGACTGCTGCCGGGCCCTTGCAAGGGTGCGGATTGAAGAAGTGCTGGTGCCACCTCGCTGGCGGCCTCATTGAGGAGGCTGGAGGGGCTCCTGCAGCCGGCTGTGTTGCCGTGCTGAGCTGCGGCTGGGCTCCGGCCGGCCTCTGAGTGGGGCGCAGGCCGGAGCCTGTGCTCCGTGGTGCTTGTTGGGGGGTGCCGGGCTGCGGGGGGCGGCCCCGTAAGTGGGGTTGTGTGCGTCCCCTGGCCTCGGCGGGCGGTTGGAGGGACCCCCTGTAATCAGGCGGGTATCCCTGGCCCCGGCCTTTCAGAGGCGTGGGGCCAGGAGTCATGGGGCCGGGCGTGTGCCCTCCCTGTCGTCGGGGCTGGGCTCCCGGCCCCTCGGGCCCCTGGGGCCCTTTGGCTTTAGGCCGTGAGTTTGACTGCCTGACTGTAGAGTCTGGTTCCTGTTGCCTTGGGGCAAGGCCGAGCTCCGTGGCTCCCTGGGTGTGGACCGGCCTGTAAGCAGGCTACGGGTCTGGGAGCCTTTGTGCTCCCTTCAGCTGGCAGCCTGCGTTGGGCACCCTCCCGCTTAGTGGGGAGCGCCCCGGAATTGGAGAGAAGGAGCCTCCGTAGGCCTTGGGGACCAGGGCCGCCCTGTAAGTCGGGGCCGGTGCTCTGGAGTCCCGGGCACTTTGCGGTCCAGGCAGCGGCTTGAGCCCCCTGTAAGCAGGGCTGCAGCCTCTTGCCCGCTGCTTTGCATGCCCAGCTTCTTTTGCCCAGAGGGCCCAGCTGCCAGCACGGCGCGGGACTGAGCCGGACGTCGCGGTGGTGAGTCAAGCTGAAGCTGGGGGCTCTTGTGCAGGTGTGGGGGGGGTGTTTGGGTGGTGGCTTGGAGATGTCGCTGTGGGGCTGTTGGGTGGCGGTTCCCTTCTGGCACGGGAGCTGGAGCTTCTGAGGCCTGAGCGTGCCGTCGTCCATTGGCAGAAGCCGAGGGACGGGGAGGGAAGAGCGACGGGAAGCAGAGGCAGCTTCGAGCTCAAGAGTGGAACTGCGAGGCAAGAGCGAGTTTGGAGCTGAAGAGGGGGCACGAGAGGCCCTCTGGGCAAAAAGGCCTTTCTGGCATGGCCGGGGCACCTTCAAGGTGCCGCGGCTGACTTTGAACTGGGTGACCTCCCCTGTGCGCGGGGCCGGGTCTTTGCTGTGGTTGGCCTTTTGCCATTGTGCTCCTTTGGCTGCCCGGAGAGAGAGGCAACCCTGTAAGGAGGGTGAGAGCCCCTGTCTCCGCACCTGAGGGGGGAACCGGAGCTCCGCGAGCCCCCAGCCCGGCCGCCCTGTAAGCAGGGCAGGGCTTTTCCCCAGACGTGGCAGCTTTCTGCCTGCTGCTGTCCCCGGGGCAGCGTAAGCCCCTGTAGTCGGGGCGCGTCACAGCCTTTGTCCCTGTGCCAGCCCTGAAGCGCCTCAGCGCGTCCAGGCCACTGTGCCTTCCCCAGGGTGCAGTGCGGTGCAGGTCGGATGCTTTTGTCTGCCACTGAGCAGTAGGGATGGCTGCCTTGAGCAGCTTGGCTGCCTGGAACTTGCTCCCCCTTCTGGGACTGTCTTGCCCTCCCTCCCCTGTCTTCCCCTTAGTTGGTGTGAGTGAGCGAGTGCGTTTGTGCTTTAGCCCTCCTTTAGAAATAGAGCAGTGTAGCTTAGAGCTCCCAGGAGGGAAAGAGGAGCTCTGTGCAGCCACAGGCAGGTCCCCAAAATGCTTGGGTGGAGAAAGCGTCCGGCCTTGCCCCTGCCCTCTGAGGACGGTAGCGTGAGCATCATGACCCGCCTGTAGCCCGGGCCTGGGTCTGGGCCTATGGTGCCCTTTGTGCTGGTGAGCTGGCAGCGTGCGGGCCCTGTAGTCGGGGCACGTGGTGAGGACTTTTCCCCAGGGGCAGCCCCTTTGTCCCTTTGTCCCCAGAGGCAGCCCCAGGTGCCTGTAAGCAGGGCTGGGAAGGCTGCTGTAGCCAGGTGACAGGAACGACTGCTGCCGGGCCCTTGCAAGGGTGCGGATTGAAGAAGTGCTGGTGCCACCTCGCTGGCGGCCTCATTGAGGAGGCTGGAGGGGCTCCTGCAGCCGGCTGTGTTGCCGTGCTGAGCTGCGGCTGGGCTCCGGCCGGCCTCTGAGTGGGGCGCAGGCCGGAGCCTGTGCTCCGTGGTGCTTGTTGGGGGGTGCCGGGCTGCGGGGGGCGGCCCCGTAAGTGGGGTTGTGTGCGTCCCCTGGCCTCGGCGGGCGGTTGGAGGGACCCCCTGTAATCAGGCGGGTATCCCTGGCCCCGGCCTTTCAGAGGCGTGGGGCCAGGAGTCATGGGGCCGGGCGTGTGCCCTCCCTGTCGTCGGGGCTGGGCTCCCGGCCCCTCGGGCCCCTGGGGCCCTTTGGCTTTAGGCCGTGAGTTTGACTGCCTGACTGTAGAGTCTGGTTCCTGTTGCCTTGGGGCAAGGCCGAGCTCCGTGGCTCCCTGGGTGTGGACCGGCCTGTAAGCAGGCTACGGGTCTGGGAGCCTTTGTGCTCCCTTCAGCTGGCAGCCTGCGTTGGGCACCCTCCCGCTTAGTGGGGAGCGCCCCGGAATTGGAGAGAAGGAGCCTCCGTAGGCCTTGGGGACCAGGGCCGCCCTGTAAGTCGGGGCCGGTGCTCTGGAGTCCCGGGCACTTTGCGGTCCAGGCAGCGGCTTGAGCCCCCTGTAAGCAGGGCTGCAGCCTCTTGCCCGCTGCTTTGCATGCCCAGCTTCTTTTGCCCAGAGGGCCCAGCTGCCAGCACGGCGCGGGACTGAGCCGGACGTCGCGGTGGTGAGTCAAGCTGAAGCTGGGGGCTCTTGTGCAGGTGTGGGGGGGGTGTTTGGGTGGTGGCTTGGAGATGTCGCTGTGGGGCTGTTGGGTGGCGGTTCCCTTCTGGCACGGGAGCTGGAGCTTCTGAGGCCTGAGCGTGCCGTCGTCCATTGGCAGAAGCCGAGGGACAGGGAGGGAAGAGCGACGGGAAGCAGAGGCAGCTTCGAGCTCAAGAGTGGAACTGCGAGGCAAGAGCGAGTTTGGAGCTGAAGAGGGGGCACGAGAGGCCCTCTGGGCAAAAAGGCCTTTCTGGCATGGCCGGGGCACCTTCAAGGTGCCGCGGCTGACTTTGAACTGGGTGACCTCCCCTGTGCGCGGGGCCGGGTCTTTGCTGTGGTTGGCCTTTTGCCATTGTGCTCCTTTGGCTGCCCGGAGAGAGAGGCAACCCTGTAAGGAGGGTGAGAGCCCCTGTCTCCGCACCTGAGGGGGGAACCGGAGCTCCGCGAGCCCCCAGCCCGGCCGCCCTGTAAGCAGGGCAGGGCTTTTCCCCAGACGTGGCAGCTTTCTGCCTGCTGCTGTCCCCGGGGCAGCGTAAGCCCCTGTAGTCGGGATACGTGTGCGGACCTTGCCCCAGGAGCAGCCCCTTGTCCCTTTGTCCCCAGAGGCAGCCCCAGGTGCCTGTAAGCAGGGCTGGGGAGGCTGCTGTAGCCAGGTGACAGGAACGACTGCTGCCGGGCCCTTGCAAGGGTGCGGATTGAAGAAGTGCTGGTGCCACCTCGCTGGCGGCCTCATTGAGGAGGCTGGAGGGGCTCCTGCAGCCGGCTGTGTTGCCGTGCTGAGCTGCGGCTGGGCTCCGGCCGGCCTCTGAGTGGGGCGCAGGCCGGAGCCTGTGCTCCGTGGTGCTTGTTGGGGGGTGCCGGGCTGCGGGGGGCGGCCCCGTAAGTGGGGTTGTGTGCGTGCCCTGGCCTCGGCGGGCGGTTGGAGGGACCCCCTGTAATCAGGCGGGTATCCCTGGCCCCGGCCTTTCAGAGGCGTGGGGCCAGGAGTCATGGGGCCGGGCGTGTGCCCTCCCTGTCGTCGGGGCTGGGCTCCCGGCCCCTCGGGCCCCTGGGGCCCTTTGGCTTTAGGCCGTGAGTTTGACTGCCTGACTGTAGAGTCTGGTTCCTGTTGCCTTGGGGCAAGGCCGAGCTCCGTGGCTCCCTGGGTGTGGACCGGCCTGTAAGCAGGCTACGGGTCTGGGAGCCTTTGTGCTCCCTTCAGCTGGCAGCCTGCGTTGGGCACCCTCCCGCTTAGTGGGGAGCGCCCCGGAATTGGAGAGAAGGAGCCTCCGTAGGCCTTGGGGACCAGGGCCGCCCTGTAAGTCGGGGCCGGTGCTCTGGAGTCCCGGGCACTTTGCGGTCCAGGCAGCGGCTTGAGCCCCCTGTAAGCAGGGCTGCAGCCTCTTGCCCGCTGCTTTGCATGCCCAGCTTCTTTTGCCCAGAGGGCCCAGCTGCCAGCACGGCGCGGGACTGAGCCGGACGTCGCGGTGGTGAGTCAAGCTGAAGCTGGGGGCTCTTGTGCAGGTGTGGGGGGGGTGTTTGGGTGGTGGCTTGGAGATGTCGCTGTGGGGCTGTTGGGTGGCGGTTCCCTTCTGGCACGGGAGCTGGAGCTTCTGAGGCCTGAGCGTGCCGTCGTCCATTGGCAGAAGCCGAGGGACAGGGAGGGAAGAGCGACGGGAAGCAGAGGCAGCTTCGAGCTCAAGAGTGGAACTGCGAGGCAAGAGCGAGTTTGGAGCTGAAGAGGGGGCACGAGAGGCCCTCTGGGCAAAAAGGCCTTTCTGGCATGGCCGGGGCACCTTCAAGGTGCCGCGGCTGACTTTGAACTGGGTGACCTCCCCTGTGCGCGGGGCCGGGTCTTTGCTGTGGTTGGCCTTTTGCCATTGTGCTCCTTTGGCTGCCCGGAGAGAGAGGCAACCCTGTAAGGAGGGTGAGAGCCCCTGTCTCCGCACCTGAGGGGGGAACCGGAGCTCCGCGAGCCCCCAGCCCGGCCGCCCTGTAAGCAGGGCAGGGCTTTTCCCCAGACGTGGCAGCTTTCTGCCTGCTGCTGTCCCCGGGGCAGCGTAAGCCCCTGTAGTCGGGATACGTGTGCGGACCTTGCCCCAGGAGCAGCCCCTTGTCCCTTTGTCCCCAGAGGCAGCCCCAGGTGCCTGTAAGCAGGGCTGGGGAGGCTGCTGTAGCCAGGTGACAGGAACGACTGCTGCCGGGCCCTTGCAAGGGTGCGGATTGAAGAAGTGCTGGTGCCACCTCGCTGGCGGCCTCATTGAGGAGGCTGGAGGGGCTCCTGCAGCCGGCTGTGTTGCCGTGCTGAGCTGCGGCTGGGCTCCGGCCGGCCTCTGAGTGGGGCGCAGGCCGGAGCCTGTGCTCCGTGGTGCTTGTTGGGGGGTGCCGGGCTGCGGGGGGCGGCCCCGTAAGTGGGGTTGTGTGCGTGCCCTGGCCTCGGCGGGCGGTTGGAGGGACCCCCTGTAATCAGGCGGGTATCCCTGGCCCCGGCCTTTCAGAGGCGTGGGGCCAGGAGTCATGGGGCCGGGCGTGTGCCCTCCCTGTCGTCGGGGCTGGGCTCCCGGCCCCTCGGGCCCCTGGGGCCCTTTGGCTTTAGGCCGTGAGTTTGACTGCCTGACTGTAGAGTCTGGTTCCTGTTGCCTTGGGGCAAGGCCGAGCTCCGTGGCTCCCTGGGTGTGGACCGGCCTGTAAGCAGGCTACGGGTCTGGGAGCCTTTGTGCTCCCTTCAGCTGGCAGCCTGCGTTGGGCACCCTCCCGCTTAGTGGGGAGCGCCCCGGAATTGGAGAGAAGGAGCCTCCGTAGGCCTTGGGGACCAGGGCCGCCCTGTAAGTCGGGGCCGGTGCTCTGGAGTCCCGGGCACTTTGCGGTCCAGGCAGCGGCTTGAGCCCCCTGTAAGCAGGGCTGCAGCCTCTTGCCCGCTGCTTTGCATGCCCAGCTTCTTTTGCCCAGAGGGCCCAGCTGCCAGCACGGCGCGGGACTGAGCCGGACGTCGCGGTGGTGAGTCAAGCTGAAGCTGGGGGCTCTTGTGCAGGTGTGGGGGGGGTGTTTGGGTGGTGGCTTGGAGATGTCGCTGTGGGGCTGTTGGGTGGCGGTTCCCTTCTGGCACGGGAGCTGGAGCTTCTGAGGCCTGAGCGTGCCGTCGTCCATTGGCAGAAGCCGAGGGACAGGGAGGGAAGAGCGACGGGAAGCAGAGGCAGCTTCGAGCTCAAGAGTGGAACTGCGAGGCAAGAGCGAGTTTGGAGCTGAAGAGGGGGCACGAGAGGCCCTCTGGGCAAAAAGGCCTTTCTGGCATGGCCGGGGCACCTTCAAGGTGCCGCGGCTGACTTTGAACTGGGTGACCTCCCCTGTGCGCGGGGCCGGGTCTTTGCTGTGGTTGGCCTTTTGCCATTGTGCTCCTTTGGCTGCCCGGAGAGAGAGGCAACCCTGTAAGGAGGGTGAGAGCCCCTGTCTCCGCACCTGAGGGGGGAACCGGAGCTCCGCGAGCCCCCAGCCCGGCCGCCCTGTAAGCAGGGCAGGGCTTTTCCCCAGACGTGGCAGCTTTCTGCCTGCTGCTGTCCCCGGGGCAGCGTAAGCCCCTGTAGTCGGGGCGCGTCACAGCCTTTGTCCCTGTGCCAGCCCTGAAGCGCCTCAGCGCGTCCAGGCCACTGTGCCTTCCCCAGGGTGCAGTGCGGTGCAGGTCGGATGCTTTTGTCTGCCACTGAGCAGTAGGGATGGCTGCCTTGAGCAGCTTGGCTGCCTGGAACTTGCTCCCCCTTCTGGGACTGTCTTGCCCTCCCTCCCCTGTCTTCCCCTTAGTTGGTGTGAGTGAGCGAGTGCGTTTGTGCTTTAGCCCTCCTTTAGAAATAGAGCAGTGTAGCTTAGAGCTCCCAGGAGGGAAAGAGGAGCTCTGTGCAGCCACAGGCAGGTCCCCAAAATGCTTGGGTGGAGAAAGCGTCCGGCCTTGCCCCTGCCCTCTGAGGACGGTAGCGTGAGCATCATGACCCGCCTGTAGCCCGGGCCTGGGTCTGGGCCTATGGTGCCCTTTGTGCTGGTGAGCTGGCAGCGTGCGGGCCCTGTAGTCGGGGCACGTGGTGAGGACTTTTCCCCAGGGGCAGCCCCTTTGTCCCTTTGTCCCCAGAGGCAGCCCCAGGTGCCTGTAAGCAGGGCTGGGAAGGCTGCTGTAGCCAGGTGACAGGAACGACTGCTGCCGGGCCCTTGCAAGGGTGCGGATTGAAGAAGTGCTGGTGCCACCTCGCTGGCGGCCTCATTGAGGAGGCTGGAGGGGCTCCTGCAGCCGGCTGTGTTGCCGTGCTGAGCTGCGGCTGGGCTCCGGCCGGCCTCTGAGTGGGGCGCAGGCCGGAGCCTGTGCTCCGTGGTGCTTGTTGGGGGGTGCCGGGCTGCGGGGGGCGGCCCCGTAAGTGGGGTTGTGTGCGTGCCCTGGCCTCGGCGGGCGGTTGGAGGGACCCCCTGTAATCAGGCGGGTATCCCTGGCCCCGGCCTTTCAGAGGCGTGGGGCCAGGAGTCATGGGGCCGGGCGTGTGCCCTCCCTGTCGTCGGGGCTGGGCTCCCGGCCCCTCGGGCCCCTGGGGCCCTTTGGCTTTAGGCCGTGAGTTTGACTGCCTGACTGTAGAGTCTGGTTCCTGTTGCCTTGGGGCAAGGCCGAGCTCCGTGGCTCCCTGGGTGTGGACCGGCCTGTAAGCAGGCTACGGGTCTGGGAGCCTTTGTGCTCCCTTCAGCTGGCAGCCTGCGTTGGGCACCCTCCCGCTTAGTGGGGAGCGCCCCGGAATTGGAGAGAAGGAGCCTCCGTAGGCCTTGGGGACCAGGGCCGCCCTGTAAGTCGGGGCCGGTGCTCTGGAGTCCCGGGCACTTTGCGGTCCAGGCAGCGGCTTGAGCCCCCTGTAAGCAGGGCTGCAGCCTCTTGCCCGCTGCTTTGCATGCCCAGCTTCTTTTGCCCAGAGGGCCCAGCTGCCAGCACGGCGCGGGACTGAGCCGGACGTCGCGGTGGTGAGTCAAGCTGAAGCTGGGGGCTCTTGTGCAGGTGTGGGGGGGGTGTTTGGGTGGTGGCTTGGAGATGTCGCTGTGGGGCTGTTGGGTGGCGGTTCCCTTCTGGCACGGGAGCTGGAGCTTCTGAGGCCTGAGCGTGCCGTCGTCCATTGGCAGAAGCCGAGGGACAGGGAGGGAAGAGCGACGGGAAGCAGAGGCAGCTTCGAGCTCAAGAGTGGAACTGCGAGGCAAGAGCGAGTTTGGAGCTGAAGAGGGGGCACGAGAGGCCCTCTGGGCAAAAAGGCCTTTCTGGCATGGCCGGGGCACCTTCAAGGTGCCGCGGCTGACTTTGAACTGGGTGACCTCCCCTGTGCGCGGGGCCGGGTCTTTGCTGTGGTTGGCCTTTTGCCATTGTGCTCCTTTGGCTGCCCGGAGAGAGAGGCAACCCTGTAAGGAGGGTGAGAGCCCCTGTCTCCGCACCTGAGGGGGGAACCGGAGCTCCGCGAGCCCCCAGCCCGGCCGCCCTGTAAGCAGGGCAGGGCTTTTCCCCAGACGTGGCAGCTTTCTGCCTGCTGCTGTCCCCGGGGCAGCGTAAGCCCCTGTAGTCGGGGCGCGTCACAGCCTTTGTCCCTGTGCCAGCCCTGAAGCGCCTCAGCGCGTCCAGGCCACTGTGCCTTCCCCAGGGTGCAGTGCGGTGCAGGTCGGATGCTTTTGTCTGCCACTGAGCAGTAGGGATGGCTGCCTTGAGCAGCTTGGCTGCCTGGAACTTGCTCCCCCTTCTGGGACTGTCTTGCCCTCCCTCCCCTGTCTTCCCCTTAGTTGGTGTGAGTGAGCGAGTGCGTTTGTGCTTTAGCCCTCCTTTAGAAATAGAGCAGTGTAGCTTAGAGCTCCCAGGAGGGAAAGAGGAGCTCTGTGCAGCCACAGGCAGGTCCCCAAAATGCTTGGGTGGAGAAAGCGTCCGGCCTTGCCCCTGCCCTCTGAGGACGGTAGCGTGAGCATCATGACCCGCCTGTAGCCCGGGCCTGGGTCTGGGCCTATGGTGCCCTTTGTGCTGGTGAGCTGGCAGCGTGCGGGCCCTGTAGTCGGGGCACGTGGTGAGGACTTTTCCCCAGGGGCAGCCCCTTTGTCCCTTTGTCCCCAGAGGCAGCCCCAGGTGCCTGTAAGCAGGGCTGGGAAGGCTGCTGTAGCCAGGTGACAGGAACGACTGCTGCCGGGCCCTTGCAAGGGTGCGGATTGAAGAAGTGCTGGTGCCACCTCGCTGGCGGCCTCATTGAGGAGGCTGGAGGGGCTCCTGCAGCCGGCTGTGTTGCCGTGCTGAGCTGCGGCTGGGCTCCGGCCGGCCTCTGAGTGGGGCGCAGGCCGGAGCCTGTGCTCCGTGGTGCTTGTTGGGGGGTGCCGGGCTGCGGGGGGCGGCCCCGTAAGTGGGGTTGTGTGCGTCCCCTGGCCTCGGCGGGCGGTTGGAGGGACCCCCTGTAATCAGGCGGGTATCCCTGGCCCCGGCCTTTCAGAGGCGTGGGGCCAGGAGTCATGGGGCCGGGCGTGTGCCCTCCCTGTCGTCGGGGCTGGGCTCCCGGCCCCTCGGGCCCCTGGGGCCCTTTGGCTTTAGGCCGTGAGTTTGACTGCCTGACTGTAGAGTCTGGTTCCTGTTGCCTTGGGGCAAGGCCGAGCTCCGTGGCTCCCTGGGTGTGGACCGGCCTGTAAGCAGGCTACGGGTCTGGGAGCCTTTGTGCTCCCTTCAGCTGGCAGCCTGCGTTGGGCACCCTCCCGCTTAGTGGGGAGCGCCCCGGAATTGGAGAGAAGGAGCCTCCGTAGGCCTTGGGGACCAGGGCCGCCCTGTAAGTCGGGGCCGGTGCTCTGGAGTCCCGGGCACTTTGCGGTCCAGGCAGCGGCTTGAGCCCCCTGTAAGCAGGGCTGCAGCCTCTTGCCCGCTGCTTTGCATGCCCAGCTTCTTTTGCCCAGAGGGCCCAGCTGCCAGCACGGCGCGGGACTGAGCCGGACGTCGCGGTGGTGAGTCAAGCTGAAGCTGGGGGCTCTTGTGCAGGTGTGGGGGGGGTGTTTGGGTGGTGGCTTGGAGATGTCGCTGTGGGGCTGTTGGGTGGCGGTTCCCTTCTGGCACGGGAGCTGGAGCTTCTGAGGCCTGAGCGTGCCGTCGTCCATTGGCAGAAGCCGAGGGACAGGGAGGGAAGAGCGACGGGAAGCAGAGGCAGCTTCGAGCTCAAGAGTGGAACTGCGAGGCAAGAGCGAGTTTGGAGCTGAAGAGGGGGCACGAGAGGCCCTCTGGGCAAAAAGGCCTTTCTGGCATGGCCGGGGCACCTTCAAGGTGCCGCGGCTGACTTTGAACTGGGTGACCTCCCCTGTGCGCGGGGCCGGGTCTTTGCTGTGGTTGGCCTTTTGCCATTGTGCTCCTTTGGCTGCCCGGAGAGAGAGGCAACCCTGTAAGGAGGGTGAGAGCCCCTGTCTCCGCACCTGAGGGGGGAACCGGAGCTCCGCGAGCCCCCAGCCCGGCCGCCCTGTAAGCAGGGCAGGGCTTTTCCCCAGACGTGGCAGCTTTCTGCCTGCTGCTGTCCCCGGGGCAGCGTAAGCCCCTGTAGTCGGGATACGTGTGCGGACCTTGCCCCAGGAGCAGCCCCTTGTCCCTTTGTCCCCAGAGGCAGCCCCAGGTGCCTGTAAGCAGGGCTGGGGAGGCTGCTGTAGCCAGGTGACAGGAACGACTGCTGCCGGGCCCTTGCAAGGGTGCGGATTGAAGAAGTGCTGGTGCCACCTCGCTGGCGGCCTCATTGAGGAGGCTGGAGGGGCTCCTGCAGCCGGCTGTGTTGCCGTGCTGAGCTGCGGCTGGGCTCCGGCCGGCCTCTGAGTGGGGCGCAGGCCGGAGCCTGTGCTCCGTGGTGCTTGTTGGGGGGTGCCGGGCTGCGGGGGGCGGCCCCGTAAGTGGGGTTGTGTGCGTCCCCTGGCCTCGGCGGGCGGTTGGAGGGACCCCCTGTAATCAGGCGGGTATCCCTGGCCCCGGCCTTTCAGAGGCGTGGGGCCAGGAGTCATGGGGCCGGGCGTGTGCCCTCCCTGTCGTCGGGGCTGGGCTCCCGGCCCCTCGGGCCCCTGGGGCCCTTTGGCTTTAGGCCGTGAGTTTGACTGCCTGACTGTAGAGTCTGGTTCCTGTTGCCTTGGGGCAAGGCCGAGCTCCGTGGCTCCCTGGGTGTGGACCGGCCTGTAAGCAGGCTACGGGTCTGGGAGCCTTTGTGCTCCCTTCAGCTGGCAGCCTGCGTTGGGCACCCTCCCGCTTAGTGGGGAGCGCCCCGGAATTGGAGAGAAGGAGCCTCCGTAGGCCTTGGGGACCAGGGCCGCCCTGTAAGTCGGGGCCGGTGCTCTGGAGTCCCGGGCACTTTGCGGTCCAGGCAGCGGCTTGAGCCCCCTGTAAGCAGGGCTGCAGCCTCTTGCCCGCTGCTTTGCATGCCCAGCTTCTTTTGCCCAGAGGGCCCAGCTGCCAGCACGGCGCGGGACTGAGCCGGACGTCGCGGTGGTGAGTCAAGCTGAAGCTGGGGGCTCTTGTGCAGGTGTGGGGGGGGTGTTTGGGTGGTGGCTTGGAGATGTCGCTGTGGGGCTGTTGGGTGGCGGTTCCCTTCTGGCACGGGAGCTGGAGCTTCTGAGGCCTGAGCGTGCCGTCGTCCATTGGCAGAAGCCGAGGGACAGGGAGGGAAGAGCGACGGGAAGCAGAGGCAGCTTCGAGCTCAGGAGTGGAACTGCGAGGCAAGAGCGAGTTTGGAGCTGAAGAGGGGGCACGAGAGGCCCTCTGGGCAAAAAGGCCTTTCTGGCATGGCCGGGGCACCTTCAAGGTGCCGCGGCTGACTTTGAACTGGGTGACCTCCCCTGTGCGCGGGGCCGGGTCTTTGCTGTGGTTGGCCTTTTGCCATTGTGCTCCTTTGGCTGCCCGGAGAGAGAGGCAACCCTGTAAGGAGGGTGAGAGCCCCTGTCTCCGCACCTGAGGGGGGAACCGGAGCTCCGCGAGCCCCCAGCCCGGCCACCCTGTAAGCAGGGCAGGGCTTTTCCCCAGACGTGGCAGCTTTCTGCCTGCTGCTGTCCCCGGGGCAGCGTAAGCCCCTGTAGTCGGGATACGTGTGCGGACCTTGCCCCAGGAGCAGCCCCTTGTCCCTTTGTCCCCAGAGGCAGCCCCAGGTGCCTGTAAGCAGGGCTGGGGAGGCTGCTGTAGCCAGGTGACAGGAACGACTGCTGCCGGGCCCTTGCAAGGGTGCGGATTGAAGAAGTGCTGGTGCCACCTCGCTGGCGGCCTCATTGAGGAGGCTGGAGGGGCTCCTGCAGCCGGCTGTGTTGCCGTGCTGAGCTGCGGCTGGGCTCCGGCCGGCCTCTGAGTGGGGCGCAGGCCGGAGCCTGTGCTCCGTGGTGCTTGTTGGGGGGTGCCGGGCTGCGGGGGGCGGCCCCGTAAGTGGGGTTGTGTGCGTCCCCTGGCCTCGGCGGGCGGTTGGAGGGACCCCCTGTAATCAGGCGGGTATCCCTGGCCCCGGCCTTTCAGAGGCGTGGGGCCAGGAGTCATGGGGCCGGGCGTGTGCCCTCCCTGTCGTCGGGGCTGGGCTCCCGGCCCCTCGGGCCCCTGGGGCCCTTTGGCTTTAGGCCGTGAGTTTGACTGCCTGACTGTAGAGTCTGGTTCCTGTTGCCGTGGGGGAAGGCCGAGCTCCGTGGCTCCCTGGGTGTGGACCGGCCTGTAAGCAGGCTACGGGTCTGGGAGCCTTTGTGCTCCCTTCAGCTGGCAGCCTGCGTTGGGCACCCTCCCGCTTAGTGGGGAGCGCCCCGGAATTGGAGAGAAGGAGCCTCCGTAGGCCTTGGGGACCAGGGCCGCCCTGTAAGTCGGGGCCGGTGCTCTGGAGTCCCGGGCACTTTGCGGTCCAGGCAGCAGCTTGAGCCCCCTGTAAGCAGGGCTGCAGCCTCTTGCCCGCTGCTTTGCATGCCCAGCTTCTTTTGCCCAGAGGGCCCAGCTGCCAGCACGGCGCGGGACTGAGCCGGACGTCGCGGTGGTGAGTCAAGCTGAAGCTGGGGGCTCTTGTGCAGGTGTGGGGGGGGTGTTTGGGTGGTGGCTTGGAGATGTCGCTGTGGGGCTGTTGGGTGGCGGTTCCCTTCTGGCACGGGAGCTGGAGCTTCTGAGGCCTGTGTGTGCCGTCATCTATTTGTTGATGTCCTGTGTGTACATTGGGAATTAGCACTTGTGAGTTGATTTTAACCTTTAGTTTTTTTGAATCCCTATGTTGTGGTATTTGGTTACGCCTAGGGAGAGCGTACGTGGCTTTTTTTACTGAGTGATGCGATATTTGAGTTTTCTTTTTTTTTCTGATCTGGAACTTGTTTTAGAATGGAGCACTCTAGGTTGTATTAATTCTTGGATCTTGTGGCGCCTTGTTCTTTCTTGCCACTAACATTCGGGGTTCACACTTGGTTTTCCAACCTTGTTGTCCGGTTATGAATTGATATATTCCTGAGGATGGCACAATATGTTTTTGTTTCTATGAGTTGTTCACGATTTCCCGATTTTTTATATATTCATTTCCCGTAGAAATGTACAGTTTTCAATTACAGAGGCACGATGTTTGAAGCTCTTTAAACTTACTCTTGGCCGAAAAATTTCATATTTTTTTTCTTCTTGTCTATTCGCAGACAGCTGCTTCTTCTTTCGTTTGAGGATGTCTAAGTAGTAGCGCTGGGTGTCTCTTTTTCTGTCTCAATAATTTCTCTTATCTTTTAGATTCTAATTCCTGTGTTTCCTTTTTACAGAAGAATCTCCTCTTCCTGCCTGTTTGTTTGCTCTTCTGGTCCGGTTGGTAATAGTCGAATTAAAGTTCATTAGATGTTTTTCTGGAAGTTCCAAGTCTGAGACATGAGCGTTTGAGGTATCTATTTAAGATACTGTTCTGAGTTCTCCCTCTCTTGCTGATGAGGTTTCTTGCCTGCGAAATAGAACTGAAGATGAGGACTAGAGATGTCTGAAAAGGAAATGCTCTGGTGTTTATTGCTGAATCTATCTTAATCTGTTTAAAGGAAGGCGCAAGTCAAGTCTTCTCCAAACAAAAGTAGGCTTCTCCTTTCCTGTCTCTTCCTGTGCCTTTTCCGTATAATTTTTGTTCGTTTTGGTAACCTTGCTTTGAGGAGTACAGCAGTGTGTGAACACTTTGTGTTTTTTAACAAGAGGCGTGCTCTGATTACAATTCAAAGTTGATCAATTGAGTCCGAAATGAGGTTAGCCCAGTTCCAATAGCTATGCAAGTGTTTGTCCCTAAGTTAAAAGGGCTAAACCTAAATCCCTATGGGGTTTTTTGTCATCTTTTAAATGAGATTTTCATTTTGCTGGACATTGCATCTGTGCTTCATTATTTTAAGAAGAAATGTTATTTTCCATATCTATTAGCGTATGGAAAGTTTTCCATGACACACTTAGAGTGGATCACAGTTGAAAAGCAAGATGGTTTTTTAACATTTGATGTGTCAGGGACTTGGAAGATATCACTTAGAATAGGTACAAGTCTTCTTTCTTCTTCTTCTAATTCTTGGATCTAGAGTTGAATTTCTAGGCTTGCAACTTTTTTTGATTTACAGTTGCTTTGCAGGCCTGACTTGGCAAATCAGTTACTAGAGACCTTTAGTGTACAATTTGATCTCAGTGGGATTGAATAAGAACTGCCCATTAATTTTCTCATGATACAAGATTTCTTTGGAAAACTTTCAAAACTTGGAGATATTTGCTTTCATCATGTGTGTAGTCTGAGATAGTACAGCAGATATAAATAAAAGCCTCTTAGAACAGTGGACACAGACGCATAATTTAAAAACAGCACAGCACCAAACATTTGCATATGCTATGTTTGTTTGAAACATGGAGTGTTTAGAGAAATGATTTGTGGGTGTAGCATGAAAACAATTACTTTATTCCTTCAGAAAATTGCATTAACTTCAGAAATTGCTTTTTTTTAACAAGGTGTCCGTGCATGTAACCCCGGCAGCAAAAAGCATCAGTGGAAGTGGTACTATACACTGAAATAAGTGTTCTCAAGTTTAAATTCATTCCATAACACACCCAGACTATTTTAATTAAAGCTACATCTCCATTCTAGAGGCCGCTTTGTAGGATGTGACCCAAATAATAAAAGAAAACCACACCTGTGATCTATCTGTGCTGATGTTTAGGTTTGTAGTTGGTGGGTTTTGCCATATGACAAGCTAAGTGAGGAGTAGTAGTACTTGTATAAATCAAAACCTGTTTTAATATCATGTGGAGGTTGGTTAGAATTTATCTGAGCTGTGGGCTGCAACCTGCTGATAAAATTGTTTTGGTAGGTCTAGTCAATTTCCATGTGACACAAAAAATGAGGGGGGAGGAGGAAAAAATGGAAAACTACCTTCAGCATCCTGGCATTCTGCATCCCTGAGTACTCAGGTATAGGCTCAGGCATGGTCCAGTTTGCATTCAGCTGCCAGAGCCCTCCTTCAGGCCATTTTTTTTACCTTAAAACCAGCTGTCAAACTGCTAATATGGTAATTACAGGGGTAAAGCTGGAGACATGCTCCTTAGCAGAGCTCTAATAGCTAGAGACTCTCCCAAAATGAGGAGAATTTCATGCACTGCCAAAGCTGTATTTTCTGGAGCATCTTTGTTCTCCCAAATTGGCACGGAACAGCCTCCCTTAAGGATGCCAGGACTGGAGCCTTTCCCTAGCTTCTCTGTGCACTGCGAACAAGAGCACAGTGTTTTGTTCACTCACTCCTGGTCCTCGCACAGAGAGGTAAACACAGAAAGTTCCAGATCTGCTGAGTTTCACATAAAACATCAGGTACAGTATGGGATGCTGCAGGGGAAGCAGCAGTTGGAAGTGGGATGACCCAAAGCAGCTCAGATAAAGCTTCCTGAGGTGGAGTCACTAAGTGATACTGAAGAGGAGGAGCACCCCACCTCTGATTTCCTCCACAAGGAGACATTTTTTGCATTATAGGCTGGTAAATCCTATCAACTCTTTCAAGCTTAGGAATTTTTCTCACTTTTAAGCCTTCTAAATTCTATAACACATTTCCTACTTTTATAGATTCAGCTATCTTAATTAATCTTGAGCATTGTGTGGGTCTGGCCTTGCAGCACAGAAATCCAAGTAGGTTCTGGTTTACATTTAGAGAATCTGCATGCTCTCGGCTTCTGTTCCCTTCTTTATTTAAATTATAAATCAGGCAGAAGGGACAAGGAAATTCATTCTGAACTGCATGAGCCTTTTAAAGTGGCTTCTGTTCTGGTTTATGCTAGTTTTAATGTTCTTTGGGAATTGAGTTTGAAATTGGGTCAAACCTTTCCCTTTGGGTCAAATTTTTGCCAGAGTATCTATGTCCAGTTTGCACTCATTGAAAATATTAGTCTTACAATGCAAAGCGAAGCAGAGAGAGCAGAATTGATGCGCTTCACTTTAGTATCTTGCATTTCCTGGCCTGATGCATAAAGGTATGATGCTGAATGGGTCTGTTTACCCCTGTTCTTTCTCACTTCAGGGGCACCAAGAGTGGTTTAGGCAGGAAAAGATGAAAATATTTTGGTGGCTGAATTTTCCAAGAGAGTTCTCAAAATTATTCCAATTTTTTTCTCCTTGACCAAGCATAGTTACAAAATTATCTCCTTCAAAGGGAGCTTCATTTTGATTTTTTAAATATTTTTTTCAAGTTATTCTCTTCTCCTCTGCCCCCGTAGCAAGGTTTTGATTGCTTGCATAGACGGAAACGTGAGTTACAAATTTGATTTCTCAGACTGATGCTTTCCAAGGATCTGTGTAAATTCTCTTTTCCAGTATTTCAGAGGGTTTCACAGAGAATTCCATGAACAAAAATACCATCATTATTTGATTTATTTGATCTGTTATCCTGGATATCTGCTGAGCCTCCCACCATGGGATGAGATCAGAATTTCCCCTTTTATTAGTTATGGACATATTCCTGCCACTTAAATGCTCCTAGATCTGGGTAGGTGCTCAGGGCAAGCACAGCAATGCAAGGTGCCTGTCGTTTTCCTTGTAGACACGTCATCACATATTCCAGCAGCTGCCCTCAAATGCCCTGACCATAGAGACAATAGTTTTATCAGAGGGAGGACATGGTTCCATCTGCTTCTCTCAAGGTGATTTACAGAACTGGAAGTGATTCTCTGCTTCCATTTTTCCTCTCAGTGATGACCACACCTATTATTAACTCATGAAGGACACATTTTCTCCGTGTCACAAGTGGGAAAGCTGCTTATCAGCGTCTATGGTTTCCTGTTTCCAGGAATTTCCTGCCCCTTGCAGTGTGTGAAATTAACAGGCAGCCTGTGTATCTCCGTTCTCAAAGCAGAGTCAGGGAGCCTTAACTTGCCGTGTTTCAGGTCTGGTGCTACACATCCCCTGCTAGTGGTTCATCTGACAGATGGGTACAGGAGAGCTTTGCAGTTTTATGTCCTGCTTTTGACAAACACAGCCTGAATTGCAGCTTTCCTTCATTATTGCGACCTTGTCAATAAAATACTAATAGGCAAAGAAGAAAATCCTTAGCTCATCACTTTGTCATGGTGTCACCTGCTCTGCCAAGATCCTGTGCCAGGATCCTCTCCTAGCAGGATCTAGATTGCTGTTGCACGCACAGGAAGGTCAGATAGCAGGCTGCTGGGTTGTAGGTTTCATTTTCTTGGAATCTGCTGCTGTACTCCACAACATTAAAGGCAAAATTCTTGTTTGATTTGGTCTTTATTTTCTTTTAAAAATTAAATCAATAAAATTTGCCTGCACAGGCAAAAGTGAATTTATGGTAGTATCCTTTGAGATGGTCAAAGGGCGAAATAGTTGTGTAATGTTGGCACCTTATGTTCTCTGAATTGTATTGTAGATACTGGTCTTAAGCAGGTGAGTTACTACTCACCTGGTCCAAATCTCCAACAAGATAAGCCAGATGTTGCAAAATGAAGGCCACAGACCTAGGGGTTTTGGTTTTGTGTTGTTTGTGAGTTTTTGTTGTTTTTTTTCTTCTTCATAGCATTGCTTTCTGTTGACAGTCAATAATATGGCTAGAGCCCTCACCTTTCACTTTTTCCCCTGTCTGCTTGTCATCACCACACAGCTTACGTGCTACTTTGTTTCTCCAGAGTATGCCAGAAATAACACTTAGTAGTTTCATTTGGGCCCTGAATTTTGGTCACTTTGCTAAGGGATTTGCTAAAGAAGTTGCTGTGTAGCTGAGTATTTCTTGTTAATGTTGTGCATTTAATTATGGTTTTACAAACTCCTGTAATTACTTGTGGACTTCAGAGATTGTATATGTTGGAGGAAGAAATATAAAACACACTCTCTTTCTCTTCTTTGTCTTTGTCTAGTGTTTCTTAGCTTTATGTAAGATAAAGGTGGAAAAGGCAAGGTCACCTGCCACGGCTTGTCTGCCATGGGAAATCTGGGGATAGCACACTGCTGCTGACATTATTTACCAGTGTGGCATCTCAGTGCTTTAAGGAAGCTTTTTAATTTTATATTTCAAAACTCCAGCAGATTTACTGGAAAGATGTCTGCATCATTTCTTGTGCTATTTTTAGTTGTACCTTGGAGAGTTTCAGTTCATGTTGTGTCACTTTGTTTCCCTGTAATTTAAATTCTGGTTGTTTTTTTTTTCAAAGGGATTCCTCCATTGGTGTTGCCTGATCAGCGAGTTCTTTACATACACAAGAGTGGCCACGCAGAACTGACAAACTTCAGCTGGAGGAGAGAAGATGACATCCTTAGGTGCACCACAGAAGGAAATGCATAAACTGACCTTGGATACACCCCAGAAAGAAATACGTGAACTGTCCTGGGATACATCACAGCAGAAAATCAGTAACCCGGTAACTGCTCTTCATGTCAGCCATGTCTCCCTTGGGAAATGGGACTTGGCTGGTTTATGTCAGTAGTGCTGGTTTATGTCACTGTGCACAGATGCCACTGAGAGCTCTGCACCACTCAGGTATTTGGGGGAGGGTGTCACAGGTGACATGAAGAGCTGATGGTGTTTAGAAATTGTGCTGTAAACAAATGGACAGGACTCCCGAGCGAGGACAGGCTTTCTGTCAGCCTTGGAGGACAATCCTGTTTCATGTGCAGTTTACACAGATATCTGGCGTTTTTGCAGAATGTGCTGGAAAGTATGATAAGAAGTATTTTCACTTCTTATTCTCTGTAAACATGGGTGGTGCCTGGCAGCTTTCCTGAAATATTTATTTTGTGGTGCCTGTAGCTTCTTTCTGAACAACTAAACTTGGAGTCTTTTTTCATAGTATATATCTGAAATCATAATAAATCCTCTTTTCTGTGGAAGATTTGAGCTGATGTGATTGAGCAGTTTCAAAGACTGGATTTGACAGAATTTTGTTTGCCTAGCTCAGAGTCTGGAAACCTTTTCTGAAAAATTCTAGCATTATCATGGTCTGTGACAGCAGCCTGACTTTGGCTTACCCTAAAAGGGGTGACCTGAAGCTGTATCTTCCATTGTGTCTTTAAAAAGGTAGTTCATTTGAACCTGCAGGAAATAGTATTTTTACCATTCTGTGCTAGACCAGTTTAAAAATACTGAAATCTGTAAAGTATTTATGGGGAACGTGCAGTAACACAGACCTGCACACGACTTCCTTATCTATTGGAGCTTTTCACTGTCCCACTCTTGGGCCCTCAGTGAATTTGATGGTTTGTTCCCAGTGTATGTTCACTGCTTGCAAAGTGAATAGAGTTAGGGATGAGGAGGGAATAGTTTCAACCTCCTTCATGAGAACCTATCTGGAAGAGGAAGGAAAGCTCTGTGATTAACTAGAAGGTGGAAGGACTGAAGTGCAAAAGGAGAGAGAGGATGAAAGTTAGTAGATGGAGATCTTGGTGAGAAAGGAGATGTGAAGAGAAGAATTAGAAGATGTTTAGGACAAATGAATAGTGTCAGAGAGAGACTAAGAATCCAGCAAAATTGGATCGCTGCAAGGGGATTGATGAGTGTGATGGGTGAAAAGACTTAGCAGGAGAATTCAACTAGAGCTTAGGTGTTAAGAGCCTATGTGGAAAAAAGAATGAGTATTTGAGATTGAAATATGGAGGCAGAGTTAGGGAAGATTGTGCTGATGGCTTTGAAGCAGCCTCCAGACAAGGCAGTGAGCAACCTGCTCTATCTGCCCTTGCTTAGAGACCAGAGGTGTATTCCAACCTCAGCCCTTCTGCAGCAGGGCAGGCTATGAAAATGTCATGGTTTCAGTACATTGTTCCATCAGCAGCAAAACTTCATAGCTTTATTACAGGTTTGAGTTCTGAGATGTATTTCTTCATTACTGTACTGTTGTCAATCATGCAGAAAATACGCTTTCCTCCATTATGCCCTTTACTCCACCATCTGACAAGAAATGATGTCGTGTCCTGTAAGGGTGAATGCCGGCCTGGCCAGGCTTTTGCACCACTAATTAGTGGTTTGTCATCAGTCTCATCTGTTTTTGTTTGGATCCAGGAGTATTGGAAAGGCAGTCGAGCCAGATTCTCGTTTTCGGACTTCAATGTTTAATATATCTTACCAAAATTTATAGAAAGCATAGCAGCACTTCTAGTTCCTTGATAGAAATAGGAAAAATGGCTGCAAGCCGAGCCTGTTTCAAGGCCTTTTAAAGCTAAACAGACCAATAGAAGTTTAATACCCATATTATTTATACTCTTGACCCAGTAATAGATTCCCGTGACCCTTAGAGTGACTTTCAACTGACCAATCTAAAGGTAACTACCTAATTTCCTTGAAGAGAAGAAGATGAACAAGAAGAAAGACACCACCCAAAATTCTCCATCTTGTCCCGTAACTACCACTATACATCAAAACCTCCAATTTAAAACCCATCACCCAGTGAAAATACACACATCTAACCCACTACACATTTATGATTTCTAACTTATTATTTATATTTAAAAGTCTTCTCTAGGATTTCAGGTCCAGTACAGTGTTTTCCAGGGACGTCTGTGCCTGGAAGCACAGAGAGCTCAAAAAACTCCAGTTTCCTGAGATGCAACAATGTCCCATGTGGTGGGGCAGCTGTCTGATATCCAGCATGCCGGATAAAAGCAAGAAGTGAGTACCTGGCATTACAGTAGGAACTGATAGTGTTATAATTGAGAAGGAACTCCTTCTTATTTCTTCTTCTGAAATTGCTCATAGATTTCTAAAGGTGTTTCCTTTTTGGATGAAATTTTTCCATTCCATATTTCAGATTTAAAAAAAAAATCTATCTGAAAAGATCAACACTTTCACTTTTCCTACATACAAGAAATCCACAACCTGATTCAAAATCAGGTTATTTCAGGTGCTATAATTTCGTCCTTACTGAGATTGAAAGCATAAACTGTTCAGAAAACTAGTATTTATTTGATCATCTGTATAACCATCTGTTAAATGACAATGTAGCAATTCTTCAAGACTTCAGTCTTGATTTGATTACTAAAAAGATTATGAGCCTCATCAAGTTTGAAAGAAAAATCTTGCTTGGATAAATTTAAAGCAAGGGATAGTTAAGCTGGGTAATTTAATTATGGTGATGAAAATGGTGCATTTCCTTTGCATTTTCTGTTTCTTTCCAAGGAAGAAATTTAGAATACAATGAATTACAGAAGTTTGAATTTTGCTTAGGCTGGGTGGATTTAAAGAGAGCTTTAGCTAATGTAGCCATGCCTGGGTGAGAAGAACATTGTATATGAGCTCACACTGTTCCTGCTCAGACTCTCTCATTTCAGAACATAACAATTGAACAGGTAAAAGCACAGTTTTAGTCTTAGATCCAGAGTTAAGACAGTAATATATGGAGTCTGTTCTTTTTTTTTTTTTTTTTTTTTTAATTTTTTTTTTTTAGCTTTTTATTCTAAAGCCGAAAGATTTTTGTTTTTCTTGAAAGAATATGTTTGGGCTGTATTTAACTTTGCAGAACAATATCTCAGCAGGAATAACCCAGAAATCGAACTTCAGCAGTGAGACTTCAGGCATTTTTGTGTAATTTTAATGCCTATAATTGTTTATTAAAACAAAAAAAAATTTTTATCAGTTTCAGCATTAGAATATCGAGAATGAAATAATTTGCTGTTATTTTATCTCCAAATTAAAATGTATTAATTTTCATGCTTTATGTTAAGACTATCAGCTGCACTGGGCTACCTTAAAACGAGGGGGAGCTCTGTTCTTATTAGGATACCAGTCTTTAATGCATTCTTCACGAGATAGCAGTGATCACAACTCATCTATGACGTCAACCTTTGTCATTTCCAAAGTAATTTTAGACGTTTATGGCAACCAAAACCTATGTAGTTAACTTTAAAATACACACAGAGAAGTACAGCAAAGCGGTCAGATCTTCTAAACTAGTGTGAAATTGAGAAGAACTGCATAAATATTAGTATTTATATACCTGTTTCAGCAAACCAGATGAAGATGCAAACATTAAGTTCTTTAATAACTCTGCAGTAGAGCTTAAAAAGTGCCATTTTGTGAGAAGGTAACTATTTATTTTTACCTGAGTTTTGTGATAAAGGGCTTATTATACTAAATCATGGAGTAACATGGGACTGGTAGTTTGTAAGAGCTAAGAGAATTTCTTAGAGAGTTTACATTCCTTGGTATAGAATTTCCAGGATAAAAAGTTAACCTGGGTTCAGTGTGGAAAGACTTTAAATTTTGTTTGTCATTTTAAAATATCTGTTAGATTTCATTATTTTTGTCCTTTCTTGTCAGGTATGTTAGGTAGAATTACACCCACTGGCTTTAAAATACACCAAGTTATTTGTAAAAACAGTTGAGATAACTTCTAACAGAGACCCCTTCATTTTTCATTTACCATACTATTTATATTGAAAAACAAATCTAGATTCCCCCTGCTATGCCAAATAATTATTTCTTACTTTAATTAGAGAGTACATGCAAATATAGTATTAGTGCCGCAAACTATTATTTTTAGGGATTGATGTACTCATTTCCTATCTGTTTTTCAGGGATTAGAATAGTTTAGATAAAAATAGACCAATTATCATAGGTGTTACAGAAATTATTTATTACTACATTATTTTCGTAGTTGAATTACACTGTTGTAATCCATTGTACATATTTAAGAAAACATAATTCTAGTGTAGTAATTATTTTGATTCATCTCAGCCTGTACATCCAGTGGTAGGTGTTAACTGCTGACCTTTTGATTCCTTGAGGAACAGTGGCAAAAGAAGTCCATTAGTCCAAACATAGAGGAAAATAAAAAGGAAGCTCTGAATTAAGTAGTATATTTCGCATCTGGAAAATATAATATGTGAAATTCTGCTTTTATTTACACTGGTTCAATTTCAAAGCTTTTACCTATCCACAAAATGTAAAATATTTGATTCCTGGCATACACTGGAGAAAATGTACTATAGATGTGGATGCAGTCAGCTAAGAGCTTTCTTGTAAATATGCTCTTCTCCTCTACAAAGAATGCACTCTTACTTGTAAATCAATAGTCAGGCTTATGCAAAACAGTAAAGTGAGACATTCATGCAAAGCAGAAGCTCAAATAAATGTCAGGATGGTAAAGATTAATGCTATAGTGCATCAAAACAGCTTGACTGAGTCAGGATTACAAGGGAAAAGAAAATAAGATCTTGATAAATTCATTTGTTAACATTTGAGAAAAGATTTATGAACCATGAACATTACATAGTATTTTACTAAGCAAATAGAATAACTAATAGTACAGGAAATCACTGAAGCTTTAAGGAGGTGATGGTTTACGAAGAATAAACACATCAATCTCTGATAAAGAAGCAGTTCTCGAAATAATATTTTCCCAAATGTGTGTATGGTGTTTTACTAAGTCTAATATAATGTAGATATACATATGTATGTTTACCAGGGTAAATTGGCAGAGTAGTAGCCTTCATTAAATCTAACTTCACTGATTTTCTTTTATACAGTTGTTTTAATGATTAAACAGGTAAGTATAGACGTGTGTCACTAGTTTCTTGACTAAAATTTTTATTAGAATTTCTGCCCTATATGTTCCTTTCACTTTCCTTGATTGCATTTCCCTGGGAAAAAAACAACCAATAGACAAACACATACACACACACTCCCCAGTTAAAATAAGAAACCAAATCAGTTAAAATATGAAACCCAATCAACAACCCAACAAAAAACAAACCTCCAAGTTGTTCTTTATTACTTTTTTTTTTTTTCTTTTAAGATAATTTTGAAGAATTTTGAATTTTGCAAAATATATTAACATTTATCATTAACTGTCCTGTCTATGATAAGTATGAAAGGAATCATTCAGATTAGTTTCACATTAGTTTACTTTTCCACAACACAGTTAATATTTATATTTACCTTAATTTATAAATAATATGCATGGAAGTTTTAGATAAGTTGATTTTTTTGTTTGCCAAAATTATGATCAGATAAAAATAAACTCTAAATAAAAAGACTTTATTTTAGAAAGAGAGAATATATAAAAGCATGAGTGGTAAAGTCTTAGAAAATTTTATCAGACTTCAGTATTATTCTTAGATATTAGTAAAATACTTCAAATTGCTTTTACAAATGCAGATTTTTTCTGAAAAGGTAGAATCTTAAAATGGATGAGTTGAAAAACTCAAGGTACACTGAAAATGAAAATAAATTCTCTCATTTGTGAGCATGGGGTGTAATGATGGTGTGGTACTTGCAGTCTGAACAATGAAAATATGAGTACGGTAGTGTTGCTTAACTTTGAATTAGAAAACTGTTTTTTTTTATTGTTTTCCATAGTTAGTTGTGCTTCAAGAATGTTGCATGCCAAGCACACACCAAAAATCTTTCAGGAAAAAGAACCAAAAATTCCCTGACAAAAAAGGGTCTCTTTGCAATTTCTATAAGTAGATCCTCTCAGTCAATTCCCTCTTCTTAAATATGCAATCTGTTCACTTAAAAATCAAAGAGCAAAAGATTACAGAATAAGGTATTGGCCAAGCAGCAATTAACAGTGCTCTTAATTTGTTCACATTTATTTTAATCTCACCAGAGTAGAATATTTTTTTAAGTAAATTCTATGTAGTGAGAGAAGGTTATGATTTATACATTTGCATCACATATGCACACTAAAGTTTTCATGATGGCACTCATAATTGATTCGACTGTAGTATTGACTATTTCATTGTTACATTCAATATACCACTGCTACTAATTTTTTTGCCTTATAGCTGAGACCTGAAGCTCGTTGTTAATTTTGAATGTTGGAAAAATCTTACTGCGTATACAAGTATAAAATAATTCAGCTATGTGAATGCTAATTACAGTTTATAGTGTTGTTTCTCTAAAGAAAGAAAATTAGCCTTCGCCATGAATTGGTAATAAACTGTATGTGGCTGTGAGTATCAACAAAGATGAGGAGAGATAAAAGCCATTAAAAGGTGACAGGATATGGGAGACAGGGAATAAAATAGATTCTGATAATATCAGATTTACTTTGTGGTCCAAAATAGGTAATAACAAAGCTATGTTTACTAATCTACTGGTATTCTGGTCTTCTGGTGTCTCCAGAGGTCAGTAGTCATTGATACAAACGTGTAACAGGATGAGAGATTATCACCTTCCTGTGTTTGGAGTTTAAAAGACAAGTGTGTTTCTCTATTTTCCCATCTGTAAGCTCCTAGAACTGCAATTTGGTCCTTTTCTATCTGTCTTGTATTTAAGCTCGAGAAAGGGCTCCATATATTCATCTGTCAGAATGCTGGAGGTTTTCTCGGTGACAAGAGATGCTTTATATGCTGATGAGCCTGATAGCATTTCCACTGTTTCCAAAAAACATAGTTATTGTATCATAGGTTCTCTTAGCTGTCAGAGAGAACTGTCCAACTCTATGGAGGACTTAGGAAAAAAGACAAATACTACTTGAAACTGGACTCTCATGTCTGTGGTCCAAACTATGGCAGTGGGGGGGAAAATTAGTGCAGGATGAGCCCTGAGAGCTCTGCAGCAACATGAGATTTCTTTTCTTCAGATTTCATGGAACAAATATTCTGATTAAAAATGGATAAGGGAAAACACTTTCCAGTAATGTATCCACCAGTACCAAAAATTCAGAGACTTCTGGTTCAAAAGAACATGAAAAGTAGATGCCATTAACAAAACGTTATAAAATACGAGAAAACTTTTGAAATAAATATTAACAGACCGTAGATTAGCAAAATGAGTGCTTTGGGTTCCTTAAAGCATCCTTGTAAAAAATATCAGCAAAAGCAAGTTTATGCAGATTTGTAAAAATACGACAAAGTTTGGTTGCAAGGTTACTCTGCTAATTACTAAATGGATGTAATGTACACGTGAACATGAAATTAGAATCTGTTAGGATTTATTTAGAATGATTCATGTGTAGACTGGGGTTAAAAAAGGGGCAAAGTTCTAAGAGGGAAACCCTCCATTGAGTCACAAGGTTCAGAGAGGGCCCCCTTGCTTTCTAATTTCTCATGGAGTCTAGGTGTGACTGTGTCCAGTCCTTGTCCCAGATTAGGTCAATGATTTATGTCTTAAGAATTTAATAGCGAAAAGCAAGGAGCAGGGGAGACCTTCCTCTCGGGTCATGATGTTCAGAGAGGACCACCTTGCCGCCTGAGCTCCTTGTCCCAGAGAATTCTATTTGTGTCTGTTTCCCATCTTATTCCCAGACTTCGTAAGCAGTTTATGTCAAAAGGATTATGGCAGGAGTTTATTACTGACTAATTTACAAAGTGGTTTCATAGAATTTACTACAGTTATAACAGTGATTTATCTATGTATTCTTCATATTTATGCTATATGTGCTGTAAGGCATTCAGATCAATACCCGCACACTCATGGAAGTATGTACAAATGTAAATGTACCTTTGAAAAATGCCTCTCAAGAGTTATGGAAATACTCATACCAATACTTTGGCCTTCCTCAATGGGCAAAGGATTGAGCATCAAGAAGTGAGGGTATCAGCCCGGGTCTTATCATCTGACAATGGTCCTCTAAGTATTCCACACTCGAGAGCTGGCAAGCTCTGAGAGCTGTCCCACTCACAGGCAGATACTGGCCGCAGTCCACTACAGTCCAGGAGAGCTCAAAACATCTCATTTAGGACTCCTGTTAACAGGGTCTCAAGATGATTTGCTTTAAACAGTATTTTTTCCATTCTCAGGTCGGCAACTACTGGAGTTTTCAAAGGAATGGAATTTTCCAATACCATGTAAAATTGTTTTTCAAAACTCCAGCAATCACAATACTGCTCTTCTTAGGCTACAGCTCAGGTAGAGGAAGTGACAAATTTGTCATAGGATGACTAATTTTCCCCAGCTCTTGTTCTTCACTGTAGGAAGAACTCTCACAAGGAATTCCTCGTGTGACCAGTCCATTCCACCTTAGGTGTGTAAGAGTTCAGTCAAAGGATGCTTCACCACTCAACTCATTTCACAAAGGCCAGTGGGTAGCCTGAGAAATACGTCTTTCAGGGAGGTACTGAGCACTTCCTTTGTGAGTCATTCTCGAACGACCATTAAGACCATTAAAAATTATTGAAATCTCTTGAGAATGTGTTTTATCAGTGGATTGAGTAGTCACAAATTATTATTTATGAATGACAAGCAAATTCAAGGAGAACAGGCAGAAGAAAAGCTGTGCTTAAAACTTGATTCTGCTGAAACATATTTGTGCATCAAACATGAACAGACTAGGATTATTTTTTTCACTTATCTTTTGATAGGAATAAATGATAGGAAGACAAATACCACTGGAATCTAAAACAGTATTGAATGGAAATATTTTCAGTCAGTAAAAAGCAGTAAAAACAAATCTGGTGCAGCCACTTATCTCAAACGAGAGTACTGCAGCTCATGTCATGTCACTATGTAGTCTATCAGCTTCTCTGAAAATGTCCTCTTTCAGCTTTTCTTTGCGGACTAACTATCTTGTGTAGTACTAGCCTAAATATATTTTGACACAGGCACTTGAAATTAATTCTGCTAAGTCCCTGATCACAAAGCATAGTATGTGGCGGCTCTTATTTTTCTATCTGTAGTGTTCATGCCATTATAAATCTTCAATCCAAATAACTGTGGAAGAGCATCTCGTAAGTTTTCCATTAGTTTTCTTATGGTATAATAAAAAAGTTTAAATTCCAAATATTTGTAGAATAGAAGAACTTCCTTCCCAGGTACATGGAGCATTGGTAAATTATGCTAGAAAATTAAATACAAATTGCCACAGAGAGAGAAAGGTGACAGGTAGAATGGAACACAAGATGTCCCTGTCACTGATGGGGGCTTTGAAACTTGATGAAATGAAACCTGTGCACTTTCTCAGAGGCACTTACAGCCTCATATTGTCTCTGTTGCATTTGTTACTGAAAATCTGAACAAACTATTCTCAGTATCAGGATAAACTGCCTGTGTACAATACCAGAAGACAGAATGCAGTCCACTTGGTTAAAATGTTCTCTTAAGAGAATGAAAGGTTGGACCACTTTGCCTTCAAGTACAGTTCCATTTAATTATCTGGAGGCAACTTGTTTACAGACAGACAAGTAAAACGAGATTTGTGTAGTAAAACAGCACACTGTTTCAGATGAACTGTGCACTTTTGCTCCTGGCAGTTTTCCCTAATGCTCTGGAAGTCAGAAGAATACCAAAATAAAAATTACGTGGTCCTTAGAATAGTGTAATTCAGAATATTAATTACTTAACTCAAGAGCTGGAGTTGAATATTACTAAAGCCAGTGGGAGTTCCCCAAATGAGATTAACAAGGTTTAAATTAGATTCTAATTTAATCTCTTTGAATAAATAGTGGGGTTTTGCCTTATTAATTTTTCCTGTTTGTCCATGACTCCTCTTGCCCACATGAAAGACAACAATAAGAGATGTATTTTGAACTTACTATTCACCAGGAAAGAAAAAAATATTCAAGCTTTATTTTAAATTTGGTTTTCATTGTAAAGTACGAGAGGTGGCTCCTTATCTATATCCTCTAAAAAGTCAATATGTATCATCATACAATTTTAGTAAGCTCATCAGGAATTTGTAATTTGTGACATTATTTCTAAATAGTATCTAAAAATAGTAACTTTATGGTGAGAATTAACTCTGTTCATTAAAGAAAATGATTATCACCAAATTCTCTTATGATAATTTAAAAAAAAAAAATGAAAACAAACCAGAGGCCTCCTAAAAAAAGTCACAATAGTTAATATAAAATATCTGGTACCGAAATTGACTATCTTACTAGTTTCTCTAATAGCAGCCCAAAATAATTCCTGCCTGCTATACTGCTATAAGCGTAATACTCTATTACCAGCCTTGTCTTTTGAGTTGGTGACAGGGTGGTGTTACCTTTCCCTGAAGGGTGATGGAAGAGCTGTTGAGAACAGTCTTGCAACAACTTCATCCTTTCTATTCTGCAGCCCTCTAGGGCTGTATATCCAGAGGAGTATGGAGAAAACACAGAAGGCCTTTAGTTCCTTTCCTGTTTTGGGAAAAGCACCCAACACTGTGAGGGATGAAGATCAGAGCACATTGCTTACATTGTCTGCTGATTTGTGTATTCTAAGTTTATGAGAATTTCTGGGTGATTTAGATTAGAATTTATTTATTTTTCTTTTTCACATTTTAGCCCACTTAAATGCCACTTAAATTGATTAATGATACTATATAACTCCTGGGGCACTTCATACTTAGCTGCAGTATATTGGTCCTCATAGATAAAAGAGGCTTCACAAATTTCATTGTGATCTCATCTCACCTATTCTCTTTAATATTACCTCCTCTGCATATTAATATCGTACTCCTGTGGTGATTGCAATTACACATGTTTAAAAGGTAACTGATAAAAAGAGCCTGTCAGCATTTTTCATATTCATTCCAGTGTTTAAGCACTTGTGTGGTTAGACTTTTTAATTTCATTTGGCTTCGCTGAAAACTAGCAGCTGTCCCTTTTTTCACCTTTCTTCAAAACCCATGAGCACATCTGAACACTAATTAGCATGCATGGGCTGAAGGGTGGGCCTGTCTGAAACCCTTCCTTCAAAAGGCATCTTCAGGAAGGTGCTGAGCAAATGGTATCTAAGGAATAAAGACTCCCCTTGTGGGGAGGGTGGGATTTGGAGGTTCTCAGACTGTAATATATTTCCATTTGTTTCAACATAAAGTGTCTTCTAGACCAGCAACAAGTGTGGTGATAAATTTTTGATTACTTTGGTTTTGACCAATATGCAAAAAAATATATTTATCTCTTCTTTCTTAAAGACTTCTAGGATTGCCTTGTAAATCTAATGGTTAAATGAAGAGGTTTTCCCTGGATTGCCATTATAACTCTTTCATAAAACAAATTACACAGTTTTAATTAGAGAGCTGGAGACAAGAAAGTGAGACAGAAAAGACAGTAGAAACTAGAGTAATAAAATTAGGATGCATAGGGATGTAGATTTCTGCTGGAATATAAATATTTTCAGAAGTACATACAGTTATATATTAAAGTGAATTATGTAATTAAATAATCAGAAACAAGTACAGTAAACTCCAGTATGTAAGAACACAAACCCCCTATATTACTAGAAACTCATATTACTGGGAACAGATGCTTCCTCTACAGATACATAAACATAGAGAAAACATTATTAAAATCAAATAGAAGTATAAATAAAGATTATTTGAAATAAACAAATAGGCCATTAGAAGCATAATTCCACTTTAATAAGACTAGAGGAAAAAAAAAGACCTAATAAGTTACACTCAATATATTTCAGGTACTATGATTTCAGCCAAAACTTTGCAAAGCAAAAGAGAATACTTAGGTTTCTAAATGCCATTGAATTCTAATGAAAGAAAAAAGTTAAGTTCAAACGTCATATACTGTATTGTGAAGCAGAGCAAAAGGGTACCCAAGATAGTGTCAACAAAGATAACATCAAACCTCAGAAACTCAGGAGAAAGTAAAATTTAATGAGTGCCTAATAGTAAAACATCTATGACCATAAGGTATTCAAAACCAGAGCAGCTGAATTGATGTGCAAATATTTTAGAATGTTACATAAAAGTAAAAATGAATCAATATTCAAACTTTGTCACATTATTGAATTCTTAGGTGTATTTTACTCTTGCTGCCATGCCATATGTGTATAAAAATGAGCTAAAGATCACTGCCCGTCTAGGCCACGCATTCAAAATAGTCTTTGATGTTAAATAGTACCAAGAGATGACTGTCCAAAAAAACCAGAACAACCAGGATTGATAACTCAGCCATCAAAGTGTAGGGAAGCAGTTTTCTCTACTTTGTGTCCCTTAATGAGACTGTGCTGGATTGATAACCAGCAATCAGCATTTTGTTGTTACTTGGTTTTGTTGCTGAAAAGGCCTTTGCCTTATTTTATGGCTATTTAAGCCTTACTTTATAAACATACATTTATGCTGCTTACACTAATTACAGGTCTCTTTCCTGTTTGCTCTTTGATAATGAAGTAAATGGTATTTTCTTCCCTGAAATGTCCTTACTGGTCCTTTACTACATGTCCTGTAACACTTCATTTAAATTTCAGACAGTAAAACAGGGGATTATATTCCACTATCTACTCACGTTGCTTCAAATAACAGTATTTTCTCTGCAATTAGGGAGTTCTCTAAAAAGTGACTTGTTTTAAAACTGATATGCTGTCACACAATGTTAAACCTCCCTTCCCTTCAGTAAATCCCTTGAAATTTGTCTGAGACATCCATCAAACTGAAACAATTCATCAATTCAGAGATCAAATAAAACAGGTTTTTTCTTCACCAAAAGTTACATGAGCACCTGACTACACAGAAAATGTACAGATTAAAATCAAAAGTCAGACTTGCTTTTTGTATGTTGTCTTACAGCCTGAGTAATCCTTGTAGCTCACAAAATTTCAACAGACTAAACGAATTTATTTTCACCTGAGATCAATGAAAATGCAAATTTTTTTTCTCATGCCTGATATTTTCATTAATACAATGCTATTTATATGTATTTGAAAGGAAGCCTGAAAACCTGACTGGTGTAAAAGGTAGAGCTGTTTGGATTATGAAAACCTTTTCTGCAGGTATACTGGTAAACACATGATTCTGTACATGGAAGAAAAAGCTAATAAAATCATTAAATTAAAAAATAACCCCACCTAGCATCAGTATATAATATTGCTAAAAATGATACTTGCATTTCCTTCTCTAAACAAAGGCATATGGCAAGAGCATGAAATACAATATCCTAAGTGTTATATATGAAATTATGTTTTCATTAGCTTTAATGCAACCAATGGTGGATGTGATTTACACTTTAGGAATACGTTTTCCTCAGAATATATTATTTATATTTTTGGCAAGGATAGACTACATTTAATTCTACTTCAGAGCCTAATAAATATTGAAATTCTGGGTTGGAATCACCAAAAAATTTAGTATTTTGTTTCTAGAAGGTACCTGTTTTAATGAAGTCCACCAGAATTTAGTATGCAGACAACCTATGCATTTGAAAATATTTTTCTCTTACCTGTAGAGAATAAAATTTTATGTTTATGTCATTATTTGTTTCATCACTAAATTACTGAGCAGAAAACCACCTACTTTCATCCTTCACATTATTTACATTTAGATATCGAGATGAGATTTTCCTTCTGCAAAACTCATAGAACACTAATAATGCCTTTTAATAGCCTATTAAAATTTGTAGTAAAGCTGAAAATTGAAGTATAGTTTTGGACATGGTGAATTGTATTTATTTATGAGGAATGAGCATTTATGAGCAAATGGTCCAATTCATTGTGATATTACTCAGCTGAAATGAAAACCAAGTATCTCGAGATTTTGGTTCTTTTACCTCACTCTGAAAATACTTAAATCTTCACCTTTCATTTTTGTGGACAAATGTAGAAACCAGGCTGGCAAGGAAATGGGGGGTAAAAACTCTCTCACTTATTTCTAGAAAGAAATAACAGAACAAGGTAGGAGGCGCAGCATCAGGTCCCAGCTCCAAGGTCCCTGCTTCAAGAATTGCCATGAGCAGCCATCTCACAAGATAACTGTCCTTCAACAAATGCTAAACTAGCCTGGTCACATGACTTAGGGTACAGCTGAGAAACTAACGAGAAGCTGAGGAGGCCTTTGAAGCTCTTTTTTTTCTGTTGTTACATGGGTAGCAGTTAATAAATGAGAATTACAGTTTCTACAATGATAAGCACACTTGACACCTATATGCAGGGAAATAGTGGAAAGATGGAGATCTGCATGTCTTCTCATTCCAGGATGGTGCCTGCTCAGTGAAGTGTTGGAAAGCTGCATTATCTTCAGCATTTAGAGTTGTTCGTGACAATAAGAATCATTGATCCTTGGTGCTTATATTCCAGGTGCATCTGAATCATCTGGATCTAACCATTTCCATACTGAAATAGATCACTGATATATTTAACTTTCTTGCAAGTTGTTTTGCAAGCACTGAATTCAACTCCAAGTGGTATTAAAGCATCCAGTAATTCCTAGAAATTTTTTCTGTAACATATTACTGCTTAATAGACCTTAGTGAAAAACACTTATGTTGCATTTGGTTGTTTGGATCAATGTTTTATCCTCCAGGAGTGAGAATGCCCCAGATTTTCTGTTCCCCTTAGTCAAGTAACTCAGTCAGAAAGGAGGCATAATTATTTGGTTGTTCAAAGACACATACAGTGACACAGATCTTTCAATAGCTCCTCAGTCAGTTTGCCTGGCAGAAAGGAGAGAATGAACACACCATGCTCTCTAATTCCTGTTAAGTTTCCCACCAGCAGGATTAAACCTCTGGCTATCCTTGTCTGTGCACTGTGGAGGCAAAGAGAAAGTATTTTGGTTAGGCTGCCAGCTACGCTTTCACTGTTTCTTCAGATGCCTTTGGTGTCACTGCACCTTTCAAAGGAATGAACCAAGTGGTGTATCTGTGCTGATATTATTATTTCTCACCCTGAAACCACATTAGAACTTTAGTAAGTGTAGATCTGAATGAGGAAGTACATTCTGCTCATAATCCCATCCAAGGAATAAGGCAAGGTGCCTAAAGATGGCACTAATTTAAAATCATGGAGGCACCAACTATTTTACTCTAAGCCTTGCTCTCTATTTGTTGGTTTTCTTTCCAAAATCACTGCTTTCTATGTGTGACAAGACCTATCAAACTGATTACTCTCTGATAACAGAGTGACAGCTTGCTGGTTGGGCAGCCACAAGCACTTAGCTGGCCCTTTTGTCACTGCTGACATCTGACTTAGATGTTCAGGCACTAGCTTTTGATGAGATTTCAGGAGAGTGCAGAGTCCATGTCTGACACATTCAATATGCCATCTCTCATCCAAAATAGACAGAGCAGGAGCTTTTTGCTAAAGTTCTGTTGCAAGGGAATAGTTTGTTTGCCAGCTGTAAAACCCCATCTCTCTGGAAGAGGAGCATGTGCCAGGTAATTACTTAGCATAGCTATTTTCCCTTCTGTTCTCAAATCAGAGGTAAATTATAGAAAGGACCAACAGCCTAGGTTTGTTTTGTCTTCTTTTAGAAGCTTTTCTAATGAGCAAGACAGTAAGATTTTGCTTTTTAATTTGAATTGTTTGGAATAAAAAGTCAAGGGTCAAGTGGAATTAAGGTTGCATTCCTTGAGTTTTACACATAGAATTTTTCGTTTTTGCAGCTTAAACCATAAGTAACAAAATACAGTTAGTGACTTCTAAACACAAAAGAATCAATATACCCTGGATATGAATAATGTAGACATGAAATTCTGAAATTATCTCACATGCAGAATCCATGAACTCTTTGAAAAGCTTAAGATCTCTCCCTTGAGTAAATGCCTAGTGTATGTTTAGCCTAAACTCTATCACTGTTAAGTCTTATTATCCTTTTATCAGTCACATTTTGTGAGATAGTTCTCTTGTCCCACACACCTGCATGAAGCACTGAAAGCCTGAATTTCAAGCATAATATTTAAGAGCTGGTTTCAATACCAATGGCCTGCCAAGAGTATAAACTTAGAATAGAAGTCTAAAGATATAGGATGGGAGGGTCCTTTCTTTCTTTCTTTCTTTCTTTCTTTCTTTCTTTCTTTCTTTCTTTCTTTCTTTCTTTCTTTCTTTCTTTCTTTCTTTCTTTCTTTCTTTCTTTCTTTCTTTCTTTCTTTCTTTCTTTCTTTCTTTCTTTCTTTCTTTCTTTCTTTCTTTCTTTCTTTCTTTCTTTCTTTCTTTCTTTCTTTCTTTCTTTCTTTCTTTCTTTCTTTCTTTCTTTCTTTCTTTCTTTCTTTCTTTCTTCCTTCCTTCCTTCCTTCCTTCCTTCCTTCCTTCCTTCCTTCCTTCCTTCCTTCCTTCCTTCCTTCCTTCCTTCCTTCCTTCCTTCCTTCCTTCCTTCCTTCCTTCCTTCCTTTCTATTTTGGCAGCAACAGACAAGCATAGTTTAATTGTTTAATAGTTAAGTAAAAGTTATAGCAAAAATATTCAAAAGGGTGGTCACTCTGATGGTGTAGAAAACAAACTCCTTGAATCTCCTTAAAGTACTGTTTTCCTATAATGTTGCATGGGTAATTACTGCCTTTTGAAAGAGACATTAATCTCTAGAAGTTAGCCATTTTTGACATCAGTGATCATCCTGTGTTATGTTATGTTGATGTAGAGAGTTAGGAACCAAACTGATATATTAGATAATTTTTTCCTATGTCAGATCATTTGATGCTGTTCATTACATTTACAGTATTTTGTTTCTTGAAATCGTCACTGGTTTCGAGTTTGCTTTTAAACACCTCCAATCTCAATTTAATTGTAGTTACAATTAAATTATAACAAAAGTAAGAATAGGGTAGTTACTGAGGAAAGTTAATGGAGTTTCGCTAATTAAAATGCATGGAAATAAAGGAAAAGCAAACTAACCTATCAGTTTTTCTTAATTAATGAGGCTTCTAAATGAAGGAAGCACAGTTTGAATTTAGGAAATATATTTTTACAAATAAAAATATAATAGTATATTTCCTTCTTACGGATAAAATGAATCTTTATGTGGTTCTGCTTAATCCAAGAGTGGTTTTGGTGATTAACCATCCAGCTGCTAACTTGTTAGCGTCATGGTTTAGTGGTGATCATGGCAATGATAGGTTAATGGTTGAACTCAAAGATTTTAGGGGTCTTCTCCAACATAAAAAATTTATAGATAGTTCAGCAATATTAACATTTGAATATGCCTTTGAATTAATTTTATGTTCAGTATTTTATTTAAGAGAGCATTTACTTTTAGGCATAGTGTTGTATTCTCAATGCTGACTGGTTTCCTTAGAGTTCTGTGAGCACTCCAAGACAAAGATATAAATAGGAACTTCTAATGTTTATCATCCCCCACTGTCCAAAAGTATGTTTGGATTATACATGGAGTTGGGGGGAAAAAAAGGTAGAAAAGATTTATTTATTTATTTATTTATTTGCTTTCCCTTGCTAATTAGTCATTGAGGTCACTGAATGTAATCACCTCTGAACTCTGTGAGAGATGAGAGACTGGATTCTACAGATCAGTAGAATGCTGATCTGCTGAAATTCTATTTCTGACAGCATTTATGTCAACAGATTCCAGGCAGCCTGTAGTAAATTAATGGACGCCTGGGCACTGGTTCGTGTAAGTTTTCTGTGCCATCGTTTAGCCTCAGACTATAGGTAATTGTTGATAAAATCAGAAATTTTTTTTTGCCTTTTATATTTGCACTACTTCTAGTTTAATTGTTGTCTAGATCTCTCTTATGAGATGTTTGCAGGCTTCCTCTAAGTTGTATTTTAAATGACATGTATTTTTGTTTCTATTCAAGAGTGTAGCTCTAGTACATCATCAAATTTTCAAGTATTGCTCATGTACTGGTCTTGTATAACATCTGTAATTTTTTGCTGAAGAGCTTGCAAAAGCAAAAATAAATAACCATCATTCATGCCAAACCTGATCATATTTTCAGAGTTCACACATAATTTTCTTGGACATATTTTTGATAAATGAATAATATGTCATCGTAAGAATAAGCTTTCCAGAAATTATTTCTTTGTTCATGCAAAAGCACATAATTTTTTCTCAGAAATCAGGAATTTCTGTGACGGTATGCTGTGGTACGAGAAAGTACATGAAAGTTATATAAACTAGCATGTAAAACTTCCCAATGAACTGCCTTGGAAAAAACATGCACAGCAGTTGACATAATTCTTTAAGTAGGAAGTATCAAAAAACAAAGACCAGGAGTATGACTACATTTTTTTTTTACAGAGGACTGAAATTATGTATATTACATCACTGTTCAAACTAAAAGTAGAAAGTAGAAAGATTCAAGTCAATAGGAAGTTTTAGGAAGCTGAAGAAATATGGGGGAGATTGCTGTGCTGACATATGAAGATAGAGCTTGGATTGTGAGGACGGCAAATGGAGATATTGTTGGTATTCTGGTGAGTCTAGTAAATGGATTTGCTGTATTATTAAAGTACTACTAGTATATTAGGCAGGAGGGATGGAATACCAAAGCTGTACATACACTGAGGTTCTGTCAACAGTGGATTTTCTTCAACTCCTGGCATGAGGAAAAAAGGAAACTAGCATTAACCTGCTGTGTCCTGTGAGAAGGAGAAAAGGGTGATTCAAACTACCTTCTGATTCTTGGTCTTACCCATCGCCATTATGTTTCCTATAAAATCTAAAATTATAATCTTGAAAATATTGTAAAATAGTTACTTGGAATGACTATGGAGATGGTCTTTCAGGAGATCTCATTGTACTTTATAGTACAAGCAAGTAATACAGAATCAGCTGCACATCATGAACAGCAGGAATATATCCTTATCAGCAAGTTATCAGTATGGACTCATTAATCATGTTCTTTAGCTATAGTTTATCCAACAATTTCTCTGCAAGAAGTCACAGAAATTTATTATTTTGCAGATTAACTTCTAGAATATGCCTTATAAAGCAGCTTAGATCACCAGAGGGTCACTATAGATACTGACCTCAATGACAGGGAGGAATTTTAATACCAATACTGTAAATTCAAGTCTTCAAATACTGTAGAAGGGAAAAAGGAGAATAGTAAGATCTATCGATAGCTCTCCCAGTTTCCCAAGTAGGAGGTGAAAACTTCCTTCTCAGAATCAGGAGCATTCTCTGTAACACATTTCTTGATAACTTCATCCACAGCCCAGCCTTTAACTTGAGCTTTGCTGAGCTTGGCAAGCATTTACCCTTTTTGTCCCTGCTGTTTGCATTACACATTCTTTACATGATTTAGTTGTACTTGACAAAACCTTGTATAATTGTTGTCCACAGCCAAAATTTTCTAGCAGGTCCACAGAAATGTTAAGAAATAGACCTGGAAAAAACAGTGCTTCATCCTTTCCCATCCCTTTATGTCCAGACCATCTTTAAATTATCTTTACTGGTGCTTTTTTAACCTATTCTCAAACACTTCAAATGATTTCTACAGCATTCAAAGCAATTTGTTCTAGTGCATTACTACCTTTACTGTTAAAAAGGTTTTCCTGATATCTGAACTGAATCTTTTTTGCTGTCATTTAGGAGCACTATTTCTTGTTCTGTGCATGATAAAATGCAAATTCTTCCTTTCCTCTCTGCAGCAGTCTTTTATGTTTTTAAAGGCTACTGTCTCCTCTACAACCTTTTCTCCCCTAGATTTTAAATAACCATTTCATTTTTTTTTTCTTGGTTATGATATTTTCTAAACCTTTGATCATTCACTGAATTGTGCCCAACTGATCAATATGTTTCATGAATGTCCAAAAATTGAGCAATGATCTTAAGATACAGCTACACTGCTGTTTATACATTTTTATCTGTTTATATGCCCTTTCCAAAAATGTCAATGTTTGAGTCATAGTCATGTTGTAATCCATTTTACCAGAAGGAGTTTTTCTGTAGCACTGCTACCAACTGAGACAATTTCATATCTTGTAGTTATGCTATGTTGTGCTCATACCAAAATAGAAAAATTTCTATTTGCCTTTACTGAATTTGATCTTATTTTTTCAGGCCTTTTCTCAAAGTTATCAAGATCCAGTTCAACTCTAGTCCATTAACCTGTTCTCTTGAAGTTTCATTTTGTTTAACTGCAACAGCCAGTACTAGGTTGGTAGGCACGTGTAGAAGTTCAATACATGTTTTTCCAGATCTCAGTTACAAGTTTTCTAGCCAACTTCTGAGAGTTTTATCTTGAACACCTGTCCCCAGGTTGTTTACAAGGAATAACATCGTATTAACAAGTAAATAATAGATTTTTGTTGCTTCTTCCCTTCTCATGAGTCTTATTTCTCTATTATAGGAAGAAAGCAGATTTCTTTGATATATGATTTGTTCTCAATAAATCTTTGTTGTCTGTTGATCATCTTTTTTTCTTTTTGGCACTTCTTTGGTCCTCGAATTTTCTTGAAAAATCATCTGTCTGTGGTAAATTTATTATTCAGTTTTGACAAACCATACTCTGCTCCAGGGAAGTCTTAGTTTTTTGCTCATTAGTCATTCAGTTTCTCACCATATTCCAGTAACTCCTTAGAGTAATCACTACAATATATTGCTTAGGTCACTGCTTTAAATTATATAGGATAAGATTTATTGTATCAAGTAATTTTAAAATCTCTGACTTTCATAGGTGTTCACTAAACCCTTTCCTTATTCTACGTTAAAATAGTATCTTTTGGGGATAAACGGAACTTGGGTGAGTCACCTGATTGCATTGATCACATTGATTCTTTGCAAACATTGAGGCAAAGAATATCATCTACCTGTTCACATTCTTTATGCCATTTAAATGAATATCCATCTTTGTTTAACTGTAGCGTGACATTTTCCTACAGCATATATTACAACATACATTTCCCACATCATTTTCCCTTATCACTTACATTACCGCTCTCGTTACTTTTTATGTCCTTTACTAGCTTAGTCTTTTTTGTGCCTTGCACCTCCTGATTTTCTTCCTTTGTGTTATTACTCTGTCATCTTCCCCTTGAATCTGACCTAGTTTCTGCTATCTGTAAACTTCCCACTTAAGTCTCGAGGTCCAAGAAGAACCCATTGTTTAGCCAGGCTGATATCCTATTACACTCCTATTCTTCCTTTATAATAATTGCTGTTTCTGCTTCTGCTTCTTTGTTTGCCTATAGCTTATGTCTTTAACTTGCTCCCTATAGCATCCTAAATGCTGCATATGTGAGACAAAATTATTCTGCCTTCTTGGAAATGTCACAACTTACCAAAAATGCTTTATGAGCACATACATAATATGCTCTTGTACCTGTTGAATGAATATTAGTGACAGTCAAGGAAAGTCATGTCATAACATCATCATTTTCAGTTCTTAATGGATCAGTAATAAATTCTTCACCTCGATGATAAAATTTTAATATTATAGCCAAAATCATTGATATAAGCAGTATGTATAAATATGTGCTAGAAAAAAACATTTAAGCATCATAAATGGAAGTTTAAAACACCTTTTTAGAAGTTCTGTTTTCCCGGACTGAACTTAGAGGGTCTTCTTGGAATGGAATATACATTGCTACTTTCCTCTAAATATTAAAAACAATTCTTGTTCAGAGAATCATATTACACAACTGTGAATATCATTACAGTGTCACCTCTACTCTTAATCAGGTGCCACTTAGGAAGGCACTCTGAGTCAATTATAAGAACTATACCACAGTTTTAATATATACAGAATTAAGGGTCTTTTCTTGAATATATTCAGATAGCTCAGTGGCAAATCTCTGTCTGTTGCAATCTGAGGATAAATTAATTAAATTTTATATAATTAATCTATATTATGGGTGGCAAGAATGAAGAATTTGTAACTTTCAGGAAATATTCTGGATATCCATATAGCTAATTAAACATTGTCTTTTTAACTTGAAGTTCTGACTCTAGGAGCTCTTCATGGAACGTTTTCATGGCTTGCTAAATGCATTACCAGAAATATGACATAAATACTGCTGGATGCTCAGATAAATATTGCATATTGGCATTTAAAGGCTTCATGACCAGAATTTTAATAACTTCAAATAAAACAAGATGCCTGATAAAACCAAATTTAGGATGGTGTCAAAAATTTTTTTTAGTGCTGTCCTTAAAAGGAGAGAATAATCTGCATGCGATGTGGTCATTTAGAGTAGCTCTCAATATACTTGCCATTAATTCCAGTAAATTAAAAAGTAATACTATATGCTTTGAATATATAGTGAACTTTGATAAGGCAGAACTCTTACTTGCAATTCCTTCCATCTGTTGTTAAGAAGTCAAAGAATAAGTTAATGAAGCTATTAGTTCCAAAACCTAGGTCTTAGCTGTACAATAGATTTGCTGAAGAACATATGCAGGATAGACTTACTTTCTGTTATACAGTTTAAACCATTAGGAGGAAAGACTTAAAAATTCCACGTCATGTGGTATTTTCTTGCCTTTGAGCTTAGAGTGTAACTCACAAAGGATTGGAATAGTTTTGAGACATTTCTCGTTTCTGATAAGCAGAGATAGTTTTGGGAAGGCAGGGGCATCTGGCTCCTGTTCACCAAAGGTGACAGATAAGGAGCCAATCATCAGTGAGTTAGACTGAAAGTCCTAGGATGCCAACTTATACCAGAGAAACCTAAGATACATAGAAACATAGACCAATACGTGACAAAAAACAAAACAAAACAAAACCAAACCAAAACAACAACAACAAAAAATTTAAAAAACCCCAAACAACAAAACCAAAAACCTCTGGAAGATGAGGGGCATTCACAACACCCAGTAAGGTTAGTGCTGCTTACCTAGAGGAGAACTGGAAGCAAATCCAGGTAAATAATAATTGCAGTTGCTGGTAAAAATCTGGTTTAAATCAAGTTTGAGTCTAGCCCCTCCAAAATTGTTGTTCTTACAGGAGTCACTGTGTAAGTCTTTGCAAATCAAAAGTTGAGCTGAGGAATAATTAGGCACATGCTGTTGCCACCATATTCAATCTACAATGGACACTGCAAAGTCAGCAACTTAGAGTATAGGAAAAATATGTGTAGGAGATTTCACCTCTGGGTTTCAGAGAATTGATAATACTTGAAATAATCTTTAATACAAATAAGAGCATAGTGTTGGAAACATTCATAGGCCGTATTGAGCTAAAGGGAAAGTAAGTGCAGGCCATTTCAGAACTGCAAAAATCATTTGTCAGTCACGAGGAAATTAACAGAGTTATACACAGAGTATGACTGTAATTGCATTTCAGTCATTTCCTACTGTAAGGTAAAAATAAAGGTCTGACTTTTAGGTAAAATATCAGAGGTTGTTGATTAAGCCAGTTGTTGTGAAATAGTAAAAGGTCAAGACAGTACTTCAATTTCATTTAGTTATAATTCTCCCTGCCTCAATTTCACATAAAATAAATCTGTTCTCCTTTCTGTTACCTATTATACAGTACTTGCCATGCAAGTCACCCCAAATCATTCCATCACCTCCACTTCAGATTTGCTGTACCCTCGAGGCAGAGCAGACACGAGGCTGATGTTGCTTACTGGGTTGTGTTGCATGAGTGACAGATGATTTGTCCAAGGTCCCATGGAGACTCAAGTCACTGCGGCGCTTTGGTGTCCTCTCTCACACCCTGACTGCTCTGCTGCCTTAATATTTAGCTTTTTAAAATGTGCCTTATCCTCCAGCAAGCTTTTAAGAAAGCCCAAGATACCCGACATGTGCATTTGTCACTGGTATTCTTTTACTAGTGATGGTTTTTCCTGGGCATTTCTATGCTGCTTTTCTAGAAGAATTTGCCATGCAACATGGAAATATGCACCTTCGTATTTCTCTCAGCACAAACATAAGAATTATTTATTTAATCAGAGAGAATATGCAAAAATATGTTCTTTTTAAGGTGGGAAGAGAAAGGAAAAGATTGAATAAAGAAAGGAATTTCAATATCAAGAAGTGCAGCTACTTCCTGGCCGACCATCCCAAATCCATTATTCAGAAAAAGAGCTTTTATGCAGGTTGACAGCACTGGGACACAAATAAAAGAAGACACTAAAGAAGTTAAAGAGGGGAAGCTCTTAAACTGTGATAGTCTGTCACTTGATCTTTAACAGCAGAAGGAAGCAAGTTATCCAGGTTAGCATCAGGCTAATTTGTGCCACTGCTAGAAAACCTCTTGGATTGCATCACTATTACTTAAGCCTGGCGGACAACAGAATATTCACTGAACAAGATGTTTTAACTTTAAGGAAACTACAGTGTTTAATAGCCACAGACAACTTGTGCAGATCACGTAAGTGCAATTCCAGTGAAGGCCTTTGACAGAGAAAGGTGTTTAAGTACCTAGTAATCCAATTAGTTAGTATTCTCCATTTATTTGCAGAATCAAGTAGCACACTAATGCAGAGAGGTAGAAGCCTAGGCAATTTTTTCTCCTTTGTGACCAAAGAAAGAAAGAAAGGTTTGTCATTAAAAAAAACTTCAATTTTCCTGGTAGAAAAAGTAATCACTAGGACCTTTTCCAACTTACTGACTACCGTACTTGAAAGTCTTACTTTATTCTATGTTGCTGACCGTTCTTGCATTCATAATAGATGACTCTTCAGGTGATGATCTTCAATATCAGGTATGTCAAGAAAAGTACCATAAGGCCAGAAGGAATTTTTGACTCATCTGGATTTATCAAGATCGCTCCAATCTAGTTGAGACTTAAGGTCTTTCCTATAAGGTCTTTCCTTTCCTTTTCTCCTTCTCACTGAGTTAAAGAAATATATTAATTGCTATCCTGCACATTCACATTTTTGAAGCAGTGTCTCTATATACTGACTGTTGAAGAATATGTGCCAATCTCTCTTGCTGAACATGGTCTTCTGTCTTGGTTCTAGACTTCTGGCCAAAGCCCTGTACTGGACAGTATGTCCCTTGAACCTTTACCAAGATCCATTTTATATAGCACTGACAAAACATATCAAACTTCATTTAAAAACCATAGCATTTTTTCTACTTTAAGCTCTCTCATTTGGTCAGTGATGTTCTATATGTTAATTTCAATTTATTCATAGCTAGTCTATGCTTTTTAGATTTATGATGTTCTATCTTTGATAACTTCAAAGCAAGTAAGTTTTTAAGACCTTAGATTTTTTCCATCTTAAAGAATGGAAATCTAAGCTATTGAGCCTATCTGCAGATTGGGTCATTTATGTCTGGATTATAACTATATTCATCTTCAATCTCATCAACTACATATTCACACATAAGCAAACCTTCTTTTTCCAAAATCTCTCATTTCCAAAAATGAAAGGCAAAGAATTGGTTGAAATGTTGCCAATCCGTTTAATGACAAACACTTATATGACAAACACTTCTCTCTAAAATTGTCACTGAGGCAAATAATTTAGAGAAATAAATAATTTTTTAATGGCTTAATACATGTGCAAGTGTTATTTTTTAAAGAAAAAAAATACCCCAACAAAACTTAAAAAGCCTGGGTATTTAGATGGATAGACAGGTAATATTTTTGGTTGGTGTAATACATAGCAAGTAACATGCCATTTTGGTTCAGACAATGAACTAGAAAATTTGTACCCTTGAAGCTTAATTTCTCTTACTTTTATTTTGTAAGTTGAAACATCATGGGACTTTCATTGCAATGTAATGGATATACCATAATCTCAGTTTAATTACACACATCGAATATACATTGGGTGTTTTGGAGGAAAAGCTATTAATCTATTTCCCAGTATACTCTATTTCAATGTCTTTTCAAAGTCCTCTAAATAAAAAGTTTATAAGTCTCAAATGTATCTCTTTGCAAATACAGATGAAAATAAATCTTATATCTGAGTACATGATATTCCAGCCCATTACTCAGACTTCTCCTTGAGCCCTTTCACTGTGTGGAGGAACACCTGATTCCAAGACATCATCTTCAGAAGAATCACAGTTTGAGGCAGAAGTCATAGAATTGTCACATATTTTGCCTAACAGGTAGGTGAAGATTGCTTGGATGTGTTTGCACTCTGACTTTCCATCCTGATGTTGTAAACCTCCATTTCATTCATCTATTGTTATTGAAACATGAATAATCAATGACTAATGTGGAAACACCTCTGTTATAAACTGAATCATCCTAGTAAGTAGAAACAAGTTTTTCTCCTTCTGGTTCAGCTAAGGATGTGAGCAGAATGACGAGCATCTCTTACTGTTTAGCTAAAACACATCCCATAAAACAAGTTACTTGTAAATGAAACAAATCATTCTTTCTGACCAGTAGAGGCAGGTAATTTGTCTAACACATACACATTCACTGACAATTTTGTTGCTGTATCAAGTAGTACAGCAAATTTAAACTCAGCCAGCAATTACAGTATGGCCATATATTGAGAAAACTGCCTCAAAGTTTCCAACTCACAGCTTATCTGGTTTAATATTCCATTTCTAGAGGTTAGTACTAAAAGCTTTATAGGAAGACATAACCAATGATGGATGAACATATGCCCCCACAGTATATTTCCTTCTAAATCTAATAAACTTGGATATAAACCTTTAGGCATAAGAGTTGATATTTTTTAAATGTTCTACTTTTAACTTTTACATCTCAGTGTAATCTAGTCATCCATTGAATATGCCCTTTGGGAGACTAGATAAGGATCTTATCAGTCACAAACTCCCTGGCAAATCTGTATTGTGAAAAATAAAACAAACAAACAAAACTAACCATAGTGTGTTTCGCATTGTTTTCCTTTTATTCTTATACTTCTGTTTAACTCAATAGTTTTAGAAAAGATAGATCTGTAAGAAACTACCATACCGAACTTCCTTTTCCTAAAACTGCTCAATGCCTTTTCTTTTTTTTTTGTCCCCACCTATGGGATAGAACAATACTTTTTTGAAAACAAGAATTAATTCTAATTCCAAAGTTGTCTTTGATTTACACTAACACTGCATTGAGTATGTAACAATATCATATCTTCATAACTATTACATTGAAACTTATTTTGCTAAGGACTCCTTAATAATATAATCTATAAAGTCTACACCTACAGCATATAAATTCAGATGTTTTTTCACAGCCAGTGGAGATCTCTGAATGTAGTTACATAGACATTCAAATATAGTGCATATAGAGTACTCTTGTTTGAATTAAGGGCTATCTGAAACTCACTAACTTTTCTTGCAGAACTTTTTGCAAAGTACTTTCTAATATGCCAAAGAATCTGGGTATCAGTCACCTCAAGCCTGTAGTCAGCCCCAAATAACTGATTATCTTTGAAAAATACCTCAATTAAAAGAAATTAATTGCAATGATGTTAATATAGTTTGGTTTTAATCTACACTGTGATAAAAAAATCTAAGGCTTGCTGAAGAAATCCGGGTAGCTGCCAAAGAAGACATCTTTATGTATTAAAGAACTTTTGATTAGGCAGTTAAGTTGAGGAGACTGCTATTACAGCAAAGACACATCTCTTTGTCACTGGCAGGGGGAGAACACTCACTCTGCATAAGACGAGACTGGACTGTTTCAAGGACAAAATATTAAATAGATCTAGAGATTGAAATACTTTCAAGAAAAATCTGCCAATAAATCCCAGCAAGCTTTCCTAAGAAATAAAAGAGTTCAAAGCCTGAACCCTATGGCAAATACCTTATGAATGAAGAATCTTTGCCACAGGAGAAAATTAAAGTTTGTGAGTGAAATACAATGTCACGTCAAGTGTAAAGATGACCAAACTGTTGAGTTTCAAGTGGATCAGGAAACTGATGAGGAAACTGAAATACAAGGTGTTGGGGGTTGAATGCTTCGCTTTTCTTTCTGTGGAATTTCTCCCATTGTTATGCTAAGTAATTGTGGCTACACCTTAAAACGACAGATAATGTTCTCTCGTAGGGGGGTGGCTGGAGGGGGAGGGGGGGGGAACCGGAAAAAGAAAGGTGGGATAGGGGGGTCTGGAGCAGGGGACGCTCTCTCGCTTGGCTCCTGGAGTGGGAAGACAACCTGGGCTCTGCTCTGGCATCTTCCCCTGTCATCCCAGCGCTGAGATCCACGCTCCCTGCCTTTGGACATCGCTCCGCTGCTCTCCCAGCTCACCCTACTACCTCCGGACACTCTGCTGAGCACCACGACCGACACCGTGAGTGGGGAGTAACTTTCCCCATCCCCTCTCACCCCTGGGCCGCGGCCGCCATCACCCAGCCCTCTTCAACTGCGCGGGACCTGCCCTGCCCCCACAGCACCGGTAACAGCACAGGGAGACGGCCTGCGGCCAGAAGGGACTGGAGCGGAGCTAGACTGTTTCTGTTGCCAATTTTTATAGCTGTTGTTGTTTTTTTTCTGCTTTGTTAAATACCAGTAAAGAACTGTTATTCTCATCCCCATATCTCCTGCCTGAAGGTGTCTGAATTGGACCTAAAATAATTAAAAGGGAGGGGGGTTGCACTCTGCATCGCAGAAAAGGGGCTCCTTCCTTTCCTTACACCATACCTGTCTTTCAAACCGAGACACAAGGTATTCAGTGTTATAATTACTGCTGTTTAGGTAAAAACAGCAGAACAGAAGATTAACTACAGATATTCCCATGAAAACAAAATCTGTATATTGGACAACATCTGAAGTGATGCATAAATAAATAGTGGTTTCTTGATCACTGATGTCGAGGAATTTAAATTAATCTCGAGCCTCCCAATAAACTGTCCCCAAAAGAATAAGTTATCAAGTCTTTGATTGTAAAATGTCATAAATGTTAGCAGAGTCTGTTTTAAGAGCATATAAAACAGAAAATGAAATGCTGCAGGTATACCGTGTTCAAAGGGCTTGACCTCATTGCACTTAAAATAAATCAAGAGGAATATCTTTCAGATTATCAGCTGAATTGGTTTTAAGCAACATGAGATCAGAATCATGCCTCTGTTATTAGAAGATAAACCTTTTTTACTCTACACGATATTGGAACAAATTCAGCAATTACCAGTGCTGTAAGAAAGAGAGAGGTAAATTAGACACTGGTTTACAATAGAATGTCACAGAAGACATGAAAATATATCCTGAAGTAGGTAGATGGAAAGAAAATAAGAAATTGATAAAGCATCACAAGAGATAGATTGTAAGGAAAAAGAAGTTTCAGTAGAGAAAGAAAGTATTGAAAGAGACTGATGAATATCCTCTCTTAGGTGGATATGATATAAAATGAATATCAAATTGGCCTGAGGTCATATGTAAGCATCAAAGCAGATGTTCATTATCCACCCATAGAGTCTGATAATCTTTCATCAAGGGCATCTGATGCAGACTCTCCCTGCTACAACTGGTCTGTGATGGTTGTGATTCAATGATTTGCTACATCCAAGAGCATGGCAGAGCCTTTCATCTCCATCTCATGTCATGCTGCTTCTTGTCTTTGCACCAAAGGGTGTCATGCCCAAACATCCAACTTCTCACATCTTTCAAATACCAGAAAAGTCCCTGTCCTAGATAAAAATAATACTAAAATCTTTCCTATGACAGTATTACCTGGGGTAATGATGTACTAGGAAAAATCAGAGCACTCTACTGGTATGATTAGAAAGAGGAGAGTGACTGGGGAGAAGAAATTCTCAAAAATTATATGGAGAACAGCACTAGAAGATCTGCAGTCTTTGGAGAAGAGAGGCAGAGAGAAGGGAAAAGGAAAGCTTTGCTTGTTCTGAATTTTTGAAAATTACTAAATTTTCTTCATGTGAGAATCCAGTAGTTATTGATTCATTGACTATGCATGCAGAACTCAAAACATACAAAGTGCTGAGCTTATGAAATGGCAACAGAAAAAGCTAATGATCCCATAGAAGGCTAAATGGGGAAAAAGGTTCAGGAAAGAGACACAGGGTGAAGTTCAAGGACAAGAGGATCAAAGAGTGCTCTTAAAAAATTATGGGAAAGAAATATTTTGGCAGTGAAATAATTCCTGAGTCATAGAATAAGGAGTAGATGAATAAGTAAAAGAAATTATATGGAAATAAAATAATAGAATATGATATAGAGCAGACACAAAAGGATAAACAGGAAAATGAAAATTAAAAGAAACCAAGCTAGTAAAAGAAGGATATGAAAAATGGGGTTCAAATCAACCAACAGATAGAGATTAAGCTCAAATGCTAAAGAACATCTTTAATTTTTATATAGCATGAGGCTATCAAGCTATTTACTCCTTTGAAGATGATAAATCACAAATATATATATATTACTCATAAATTCAGATTTTATACCATTATGGTAACTATTTCTTTATAGCATGTGCTACCCATTATGAATAATTTTGCATAGAAGTTACTTTAATTTTACATCAACTTGAAGTTATCTTTGTACTATTCATTACATCTTGTAACCACTGATTTTTTTATTTTTATAAATCAAAATACAAACATTTATCTTATTTAAAAAAAAGCCACTCGAGCTGCAGATGATCTGCCTATAAAAATGCAAGTGCTATATTTTCAAACATTGATGCCTCATATCAAAAAGAAATTGAAATGTATACCTCTGAAATGCTTTGGGAAACAATTAAGGGATGTACAAATGTAAACAAATAGATCCCAAGATAAGTATTTCATTTGTAACATGTAATCATCATCTAATCAGATGACATAATTAGAATGAATCCTCCTGGCCTTAAAATCTATGCCTGTCCAAATACATAATTGATAAACATGCAATCGTATATCTGTGGGGAGTATTTCTTTCTACTCTGTTAAATGAGTAATTTTATATTTTATTGTGTGTCATGACTATTGGTATCCATTCTACATTTCCAGCTTAGCTAATGCAATTAGGTACAATATTAGTCAAATATATTGTTTTCATACTATTAGGCAATTATCTACAGTATTTTCTGACAAGCAGTTTCACTGACTAATTATTTATGCTACAAAGGGTGTACATATTTTTATTTTTATTAAATTTCATTCTAGTATTCAATGCCAATTTAACATAGGTAACAAGAAGCATATGTAAATTAAGCTACAAAATGTCTAGAAATTCTCTAATTTAGATATAGTCTATCAATTTTATAATTTCTTAAATCTGCAAATTCTGTAATTAACTAAAAGGTTAGCAAAAGTTAGAGAATGTAGCAGTCTGTGGCAACAATGTTCTCATCACACTATTAATATACACATATATGTGAACACATCTATAGAATATGTTTACGTAGAGATATATTTGTCACATATATGCATATATAATATCTATAATAATATATTATTATGTATATATGATGTGCAATTGGAGTGATTTGCAGACATACCCTTTTGTTTTTAATGGCTCTTGGGAAATTACTGTGGCTATCACAATAATCTGCCCCTGGACGATGAAGAAGAGATAGAAATATTTTACCCTTTTATGATAACAGTATATATGCACATGTGTATAGATACATGCACAAGCACACAATGCATGAATATATACTTGGAACTCGTAAACACTATAAAATAATATATAATATAATATAATGTAATGTAATGTAATATAATATAATATTATATAATACTATGCATTATAAAGATAAGTAGGCTACTGAATATGATCATAATTTCCAGTTATCTCATTCTCCTTGCTTTGATAGAACTTATCCAGTCAGTGCTGTGGTCATAATTTATATTATATAACAGATTCTATAACAAATGGATTGGAAGAAAAGACCAAAATTCGGAATGTTGCAATTAGGCTTGATTTAAACATCTCAGTTTAACAGGGTCATAGCTCAAAACAACTAAAACATTTAATGAAGCCCGTAGGGAATTTGCACTGTGAATTGCATTTAAAACCTTTGTTTTCAGACACAGATGCAATAAATTATACCTAAAAGTAAAAACATTCAATGACAATATATAATCTCTATTTTATTCTCCCTTAGAGTCCAAGGCCTTACAAGTGAATCTTGGTTTCATTCTCTCCATTTTACGTTTTTCTCCATCTTACATCCAGATGTAAAGGTTGTGCTGAGTGTTATTCTTATGATAAGCAGAATAATAAAGGAAAACCCTGGATCATTCATCAAGTCCAAATGGCCCGTGGATATGGATGCACTGCCAACTGTACTCCTCTATTTCCTGTGCACCACTAAAAATTTTTGCCAGAGAAAAAGCTTTGCCACACAAACTTTCATTCTCATTCTGAAGGAGTCTTCATATGACCCTTAAGTAATAGGTACTAATTAAAAAATTATTTTTAAAATAGAATGTTCCATTTCAAAGTCTATAGAAAACTACCAAAGGGTAATAAAGAATGGAAATGAGAATTCAAATATTTTTTAATAACAAAAACCTTGTTTGATCACTGAAATAATGTCCAAGTAATAGCTTCAAGCATTACTTCACCTGTGGGAAATATAACAAACATTATTTTGAATACAGTTAATTTTGTGACAAAATCAGTTTGTATGAGTTTTGCATAAAATTATTTTTATGCCAGTACTGATGCATCTGCTTATCTGCTTAAGTGTATTTTAAAGTACACTTTTCAAATTAATCCCCAGCGAAGGATTTGGATTTCCTCTTTTTTTCTTCAGACCAAGCATCTCAATTGAATATTTTTGGGTGCTTCTTTGTTGCATTGTATGCAACAGTACTGTAATATTGCTGCTTTTCTGCAAGAACTAAAGAACTAATGTGCTTTTCCTTATTTTCCTTCTTTTTTTAAAAAATTAAATACACCTTTGTAGAAAGTGTAATATAGGCATATGCTACATGTCTTACTTTATCTAATTTGAATAAATTTAAAGTTGCATGAGTGTGGATTCAGTAATTTCACTGGTAAATGAGGAGCAGTGGCACAGGCTGCCCATAGAGGCTGTAGAGTCTCTGTCCTTGGAGATACCCAAAACCAGATGGGATGTCCTCTGGCTGGGCAGAGCTGGACCAAGCAATCTCCAGAGGTGCCTTCCCACCTCAGCCCTTCTGTGATACAGTGAACTCTACCACAGCTTTCCTTTTGTGCCAAAAACCCCAAGACTCCCTGGAGCTGTAGGCTCTCTGAGCACCTTTTGTGTGTTTATTACAAACGCAATTGAGAACCATCTAAAACCATCAGCAAGATGAAAGTAGTAGGAAGGAAAAAGGCAATGAGAGAGGGAGAGAGAGAGAGGGAGAGAGAGAACATGCATATGTTGATTTTACAGCTGAAATCCTCAGCAGAACATAAATCCAAAGTACTCATACTTTTAAAAATTTTACTGAACTATGCTCATTGTAACAGGAGCCTGTGCTCAACATCCAGACTCCTGATTTGAGGATGTGATTCCTCACTCCTCTGTTAGTTTAAGCAGGGCTTCTTAGCCTTCTGGAGACTGTGCTATCATGCTGACCAAATAAATTCATTGTTTTCAGATGAAGAAATTCCCCTTGGGCCCCCTTTTCTGGTAAGAGAAGGGCTGAATTAGAAAACACAGCAGTAAATTAGAGAAGAGGCAGAACAAGTGTCCTGCCCTGCATCCCACTCTGACATCAACATTAAGTGGATACTGGGTGTGACAAACAGCAGCATTCCCCAAGAGATATAAAGAAGTACACAGACATGGAGACACAGCTAAAACATTTTTAAATAATTATAAGGTAGTAGTTCAGAGTCTTCAGTGAAAGTGGAAAGTCTGTTTTGCTAAGTGGTGTATGAACTTGTACAAACATGTATCTCCTACTTCAAAGTGTTCTGTTTATGAAATGTACTGCACTTATGACAGGTTCCAGATTTGAAACGGGTTTTTTCTCCTCTTATAACTTCTCAGCCTTTTTCTGGAGTAAACTAGCAGATCTCTGAAGAAGAAAGAATAGTACACCAATAAATCAAGCACCCTGGTAAAAAATCACGTCCAGAAAACTGTTTTCACCTTTTCTGATGTCTAGGATGGCTGCATATATACTACAAAATTATTTATCTTCTGCTTGGCTTCATTTGAATTTAAAGGTAGAAGGAGAGGTTTTTTTCCCACTTTCTTGGGTTTATCTGCCTCTAAGAGTGAGAGTGCTGGAAATGGGCAGGTAATTTAAAATATATCAGAAATAAGTGGCTAAGGTTTTCTTAGCAGTTTTCTTGTACGGATAGTATGTTTGCATTAGAACATAGTTCTGTGCACGTCTAGCCCTACAACTAGCATTGCAGATATGGAATGCTGAGTGAATCCTTAGAACATATAAGAAATAGACCAGATATATGATTTAAATCTGTAACAAAATTTGACTGATTGTATGACCATTGCCCAAAAATACATGAGATTTGTTGTACTGGAGAAATGGAGACAGAACACAATTTCCACTTTATTCTCTTAGTAAAGAATTCAAGTGTCTTTTTTATTCTTATTGACAGAAAAATTTCTCCCAGCAGGTAGGTGCCATAACATCTTTCCTGGGGTTTGGCTTAGGTCTTAGTTGTCAGGTGTCTCAGAACTGAAGGATGTCCCTGAGAAAGCAACAGGAAATGAGATTCTCTTGGCTTAATTTATCCTTTTTTTTCCATCTACAGTATTCCAAAGAGTGCTTCAGAAATCTTCCCAAAAGAAAGGACTCCTTTAACAATATGAAGTCATCAGAGAATATTCATTACTCAGTTTTTTCCTGAAAAGATCCTCAACAAATTCTTAATTCTTAATTTAGTTCAAATTCCTTACTCCATTAAATAAGGGAAAAACAGCTTTTCATCACATCTATCAATACAGGAGAGCTCTGAAGATATATTATTTTTCTATTTCAAGTTCTTCTATTAAAGCAGTTACGTAGGACAGACCTCACTGCCACAAGAAGAACCAGAGCAGATTCATTGCATGTTCCAGCTCATTCTTATTTCAGTGAGTTTCTTTCAGCACTAGGAATAAATTATTTTAGGTATTAAGTTTTTTTAAGTGCCTTAGTCCTTTAGGTGAATGAAAAATTAAGGTTAATTCCTTACTATGAAAGAAAACATGTAATCTGATCTACCTGGACTGATTGCTTCAGTTTTGAAGATATTTTCACTAGATCTTTGTAGCTCATATTTTATCTTATGGTATTAATATAGATACTGTCAGAGGGTTCCAATGGAACCTTTAAATGTTCAACAAACCAAGACTAGACTACAATACTACAGTACAGAATTTTCAGCTTGTTTAACTGCAGTGAGCAGGAGTATAGGATGTATCACTCATTAACATGCATAGGAAAATCCCAGTTTTGGAGCTGGGTATAACAATATCACAATTTAATGAGATTAATGAACTTCACATTTTATAAATTTACCAAAGGTAATAATGTTTTGATTAGCAGAATTATGCCAGAAGAAGGATACTTCACCTATTTTTAACCTTTATGCTCCAATCATTATGTATAAAACTTAAATTTTGATTACTATGTATTAACAAGAATTGTAATTGTTAGCTATCAATATGCCTCACAACTGAACAATTATGGTAATGAACTATACCTCTAGGTCTCGTCACCACAGTTTAAGTTTATTTTTCCAAATGAACAGCCTAGTTCAAAACATTAGAAACTAATGAAAATACATTTAGTATGTTCCCTCCATCCAATTTTTCTTATTACAGCATTAGTGTAATTACTACAGATCTGTCCATGCTTCCTTATGCTGTGAATATGAACATGTGTGTTCTTGAAAACTTGAGATTAAAGCCCTGACAAAAAGGAATGCCCTTTCATAGGCCTAAGCAACTGATCCTCCTTTAATATAAGGAGCATTAAGGTACTTTGTCAAGGTAAGGGATGGAGTTCTTCCAAGTGCACACATTTTACAGACCTTTCACTTTGCTGGAGTGATTAACTGTGAAGAAAAACGTAGTCAGCTGAAGTCATTGGGTCTGTGCAATTTTGTGTGAATAAATATTTTCTGTCAAAAAATAAGCACTGATACTTTTTCTTTCACAGCATATAAAGGTGGTGAAATTATTATATCTATTTCCCTGAGCATGCAGTTACAATATTGATTTTCTTGTTTTCTACCAATGTATTGTTCAAATTTATTATGAAGCAATATTTCCTTTGAAGAAATGTACTACATAAACCAGCAGGTTTTTCCAGTGTGAGATTTGCACTAAAAATACTGGTTAACACAAAAGCTCTGAAAATAATGGGGGTGAGGAGCACTTTGTCTGAAGAGAGCTGAGAGCAGCATGACATAAAGCACCTTTTCCATCTGGCTCTAAATGACATGCCTTTGCTCATTATTTTTTTCTGCACATGCAGAAACACGTGCACAAAAAAATTGGCAATACAGAGAAAGTATGAACAAAAACATTGTGTAGCCCCAAACATAGTGCAGCTCTGAAGAGAAATATAAAATATATATTCATAATACTAATTTTCCATTAAAGTTGATGCTTTTGGTGCTAAAACATATCTATGCAATTATTAATGTCATTACCTTCTTTAAGACTACTGTTGAGATATCTGTATTACTATAAATATCCATGTCCATAGTCTGCTATCCTAGAGGGTGTTGCAGGGCAATATAGCAAATATCTCAATGCTATTTAGCAAACGAAGGTAAAATGAGTGATCTAATATCCATTTTCCAACTGTAAATGTTCAAAGTGTTTAATACTGGCAAGATGGCAATATAGTTTTTCAACAATTAAATATTATTGTTCTTACTTCATAACGGGTGAACTCCAGGGCACATAACATTCCCTGTCCAAAACAGGATATGCAAAGAAATTACTGAGACATCACGTTATAATCAAAGAAATCAAGCTATTGTAAAAAATTAAACTTTGTTATTTTTAAAGAGAAGAACAGCATAGACAAACAAGACACAAGCATAAGATCATATGGACAAGGGGGATGACAGAGCTCAACTCCTATAAACTACTGTCATTTTTTCTGATCAGCTGACCTGAAAATCTGGGGACAGTGCTCTTGTGTCAGCATTTTGTGGCTTTTACTCAAACACATGAATCAAAGAGGAGGCAGATCGGGTTTTTTTACTGTAGCTTCACAGTTCCTTAAAGAGCACCAGAAAAACTCCCAAAACATTCCAGCTATTGTCTTCCTCCTTAAATATGGCATCATTCAATAAAGGGAACCACTTAACTGTGTTCTGCTCTTTGTTTTGACAAGCAATGCTGAAAACATTTCACGCTATGTTAAAATCAGCTCTTCTGAGTCTTCCCCTCTTTCACTTCGGTTTATCATTGCTGCTTTTAATATCAGAAATTGTATTATTCCATTAAAAAACAAAAGTGGAACCTACTTTTCACAAAGCTTTTTGGTTGTTTTATATAAACAACATCGTAGTAGGTTACTCCTCTTAGAGCGAGTGTATTTTTTATTTACTTGTATACTTGCTTGGTCTTCCCTATTAAACTCTCTTTATCTCTTTCTTTTCTGCATTTCATAGCGCAGCAAACAGTACTACTGATCGGCTGGTATATCTATAATGTACAAAAAATATATATGCAGGTTTCTAAATTTTTAATACAAAATTCATATGTATCTCGAAATCGTTTTGTGTATATATATATATATATATATATATATATATTTATGAGTCTGAAAATTTTCTCTATGTCTTAATTTTATATGATGAAATTCATTATTATTCCAATGTGACATGAGTCACATTTAATTGACACACAGGTTTTCCTCTTTCCTTCCAAAAAAGGAAGAAAATTCTGTCAGCAGTGTTCATTAAAATACATTTGATGAAATTATCTCAAATAGTATTTACTTTATTATTCAATCCCAACCTCTTTAAATTAATTTTAAAAATTTATTTATTCAAGGCACTCAAACCTCTCCATGAATTATTCATTACCTGAAGTTGAAATTGAACCATCAATTTTTTTCTTTCTACTCTGTAACTCAAATGTCACATGGTTCAAATGGCTTCAAATCTCAATTGGTTTGAGAGGCTTCAGTCTGCTTGCAAAGTGAGATCAGGCTTTCTATAGTACAATCTAGAATTAATATTATTTCATAATTATTGTCCATGATGGCAGGTCCGATAAGCCTCAAAGTGGTATTTCCATTAAAATTAGTTAGAGACACATTTTTAAAATAATAAACTTCCAGAATAATTTGTACTTTTCTGTTTCATTTTTCTTCCCTCAGTCTTCTCTCTCTTTTTTCTTTTTTTATGTCATATTTGCAAGATGAATAGAGTAACAGAAATTAAAAAGGAAAGGAAAAAACACTAAACCTTAGAAAAAAAGAAGTGTGTTGGCTGATTTTGTTAAATATCGGTCTCACTGGAGGAAGGAGGTTTGTTTTTCTCAGTTTTTGTTGACAAAACTCTTTGATTCCTTAAAAACCAATCATCATTTTAAAATTATTTCAATTTTAAAATGTGCCTATTTGTCTTGTACCTTGGAAAAAATGGTTGTGGATATCCTCAGATGGAGGCACTTTTAGGAATGCCTTTGTACACATTGTTGGCATGCACGGTAGAGCATTTATTATTAGAAGCATGGGCACAGCATCTCAGATATAAGAATGTAAAATTTATCTGGGGAGAATGCAGGGCAGGACACACATTCTTTTCATCAAAGCAATATCAGCAACCTTATACTGAATTACTGTAGTGTGTCTAACTTGTGAACAGAAAACCACATGTACATCAGATGTTCTTGGGGATGAAAGGACATATTTACATACATTTACACATCCATTAAAGGAGAAGCTGCTTCCACATGCTGAGATATCTGATTTGTGTCCTTTAAATTGTTTTTGCTAAACCAGAAAAGTTGTGAGCAGAATAATCAAGGAGTGTTCACTTTACTATTCTGTTTTCTAGATATATAGACAAAAAAATTTAATTGAATTTTTAAAGTGTAACTTTTTTTTTCTATTTTGATTATAATAGCATCCAGATGGCCATTTGAAAGGAAGAACTTAATTTTAAAAGTATATTTAGAAGGGCTATTTAGGTTCCTGCTGTACACCAGGACACCTTGCACTAGACCAGGTTGTTCAGATCTCCACCCAATCTGGCCGTAAACACTTCCAGGGATGCAGCATCCACAACTTCTCTGAGCAATAGGTTCTTGTACCTCACCACTCTAACAGTAAAGAATTTTGTTCCTAATACCTAATCTAAACCTACATTCTTGCTGCTTATAAGAGATTGAATTGGGTAATGTCTTAAGCATTGTTAAGATCACTGAAGGACTTTGTCCATTATGGCAAAACTGTATAAAGAAGCTGTGACCTCCAAAGCCCACAGACTCATATGCTGAGGCCAGGTTTGCACACAGTTCTCCTCAGCTGAGGGGGAAGAAAGTGAGTGATTGAACGTGTGATGATTGATCACCCCTGATCGGTTAAAGACAGAGGCAGTAAACACCCATCTTCATTTACACAAACTGCCTTGGTTGCAAAACCTCCCCCCTGTCCTATGAAGGCCACATACATATGGGACATTTACATGAGAGACACTCAAGGAGGTGTCATAAAGCATCAAAGACCCCCAAAGCACCACTCCAGCTGATTCCTGAGTCCTTGCATCAGACTGCACGTGGTCAAAGTGTTGCAACAGATCCAAGTCTGTTATAAGAGACTGTAATATTTCACACACACACCACAGGGGAGGTATCTGGGTTCTCCCAACTGTCCTGAACATACACTAATCCACTGAACTCTGTTTTATGGGACCCTCACCACTGAGAAGAGCAGAAGAAGAGGACTAAATGGGCTCCATCAGAATCCATGGAGTGGTGATATTTTTCTACTTACTCTACCTCTCTGTCACACTCTTTCCCTCCTCTCTCCCTGTTTTCTATTTCTTTCTATTTCTCTCTCTCTCTCTTCTCTCCCCCCCCGCCCCCCCATTTACTGTTAAGTAAAATCTGTATTATTGGAGTCAATATATGGCCTCATTTGCCCTTAATTTGGTTAGAAGCATCTCTCTAATAGTTGTAATAACCTGATCTTAACACTGACTGCATTTTTTTTCCTGTCAAAACAGACTGGCAGTGGCTGTCTGGAGTCAAAGCTTTTTAATTCAGAATATTCAAAAATATTCCCACTTGCTGCTGCTACACAAGTTTTCCATGCAAGGACTGCTGAAAGCTGTTTGAAAGCTTCCACTGAGTTTTCCAGTAGCTTCATTACAGTAATTGGAATCAGGAGTTATTTATTACTGCCCACATTGATTTTGTATAACACACCGATAAATGATACTGCTGGAGAATGTTGTTCCCTGGCAAATGAATTGAACTGTGCAACAAAAAGTCGTCTGACTTTGCACTTTAAAATGCTGGGCCATTGGTATTCAGACTGCATATAATCTCATAGTATTGTAATGGTTTTGGATGCCCAAATCATTCCAGGCTGATTTATACCATTTTCCTTTACCAGTCACTTTCAGATTAATCACAATTAGATACTGCACACATTAATTCTTTTCCCATAGCAATTGCGGTTTTTTGCAAATCTTAAATAAACCGAAATGGTTGAAGTATTAGATCTTTGGTTATCAAGCTACTATATTGGAATTGGGACATCAAGAATATTTAGGAAACATAGTGCTGTCCTGCATGTCATTCTGGTGAACAAAACAATGTGTAAAAAGAACTAAGAAACAAAATGCCAAGAATCATGGAGAGATAGTAGTGATTTGGTGCTTTTACAATGGAGTCAGTCAGTGTTACACCACCTTACCCATGGCTATGACCATGCAGCCCATCTTGCTTCTTCCACAGACACCGTAGTATTGAGGGCAAACCTTCTGAGATGAGCACAAAACCATGAGTCTACTTTAGCCAATTTTTTGTGCTTTTGATTACTTCAGTGATTATGCAGAGTGAGAGGAAAAAATGGCTTGGAACAAGAGAAGAAAGGTTAAATTTTTGACTAAAATAAGAGTGACTTAATTAATGTCTAAGGAAGAGGCTTTATCACTCTAATACGGTCCTGAGGATGACACTTGTCAATTGTCACTTTGGGAAAGATAAATAAGATACATTATGACTTCACTGTTCCTATATGATTTTATCCATGCCATACCCAGTTAGTGTATTCTGTTTATTCTTGATTCATTGCATTCTGGATATAACCCTGTAAAATAATTTTATTTTTCTAAAATTAATCAACTTTTCTTAGTGTTTTTACATTATTCTGCAGTCCCTCTTGGGCTTCTGTGTAGGCAGAAATCCCTTGACCTTTTGCATGGATACTGTTTATTTATCTTGTTTGCAACCAGGAACCCCTTAAAAGTTGCATTACACAAAATTTTTAAAGATTAATTTGAAGTCATTAATCTGCCTGTATTTTATTCTAGAATTTTCCATGGAAATAGTTTATTCTAGAGTGATGAGGCAAACTGACCTGAGTGGGATTTCTTCTTCATGGCTTTCTGTGACCTATATGGGCCAGAGCAACATGTTTAAGAACCAACTGGGCTAAAATGGCCTTTTATTAATTTCTGAGAAAATATTCATGGTTTTCTCAGACTTATCAAACCAAAAATTTGTAGTTTTAGCCTAGTCCCCTACAGTTGCATTCTTATTCTAGTGTTCCTCAGACTTCTAAGAACAAAGTGTTGCTGCTGCTGCTTCTTCTTTCTTCTTTCTTCTTTCTTCTTTCTTCTTTCTTCTTTCTTCTTTCTTCTTTCTTCTTTCTTCTTTCTTCCTTCTTCTTCTTATTTACAGCTTAAAAAGTAAATTTTTGTTTATTTCCTAATGGAAGCCATGAAAAAGGTAAAAAAACCCAGGGTATCAGACAATAAAGTCTAGGGTATGAGACAATACCATCATTCCACCAGAACCCAAAGACAACATATGGCGGAGAACGTCAAGAATCTATGTTGTGGTCTCTGAGACTGTTTTGAAATGCCTGTAGTAGGGATTGCCTTTGTGAGCCAAGATAATAATTAAAATCATTATGAAGATGGTGCTTGTAGATTTTTTTCTTACAGACAAAGTTTTGATGCTGGTTGCTGTAGAAATACAATGTAAGTCAGGCAGTCATGTGTAGCTCTGCTAGAGAAGCTCTGTTACTTACATAGATGAACACAATGGCACCAAAAGGTGCTATGGGCTTGTTCATGGTGCTGCAGCTGGGTGAAATACCTGCAAAATTTCTTGCTGCTCATTCACTAAAGAATCGTTTGGAGTGGGATGGAATTTTGACATTCAAATACAAATCAGTTGCTTTGTAAAACACTCTGCTTTCAGCTGCTAGCAAGCAAAATCCATCAGTGCTTTGTTGCTCTTCAGATCTTATCAGCCCAAATTGCACTCAAATTGTCTTACCTAGACAGAGAATCCCAAATCCCAATACGACAGAAGGATCCAGAAACAAGACATACCACCGTCAAAATAATTTTTGGGAGCTCAATCCAGCAAGAAAGTGTCCAGTTACATTCAATGTATACAGATGGCTCTTCAATTTATCACTTTCGAAATGTTTCCTGAAGGAGGGAGGGGGGCAGGAGCACAACATTTCTTTTTCTGTGGTACCCTCGTGGCTGGAGTGTTCCCCGAGGGATGGTGAGTGCTTGATTTTCTTCCTTTGAAGTTCAGTTCACGCACACAGACATGCCTCAGGAGACAAACAGGGGAGTTCCTATGACTGCCATCATCATTCTGAAAACGTATTGTGAGGAAGTGGCAGTGGAAGAAGAGTAAGACTTTTAACTCCTGTTTCAAGTACTTTCCTAAATAAATACTTAGATATAAAACAAAGATGTCAAAATACTTAGCTGTAATTAAATACATTGTGTACTGAAATCCTCTTTAAAAGAAAAAAACATGAGCAGTTTACCTAGATTAAAACATGCCCATGTAGCATCATCTCTCCCAAAGAACTGGCAAAAGTAATGTAGTTGAATGAATTTATTTCAACATCTGATTGCCAATTCCCGCTAAGGTTGGAGAGGACCAAGGAAATATCCCCTAAGAATTAATACCATCCCAACAGTCTGGGGTCTGTCAAAGCAGTGATTGGCACATGGCTGAGTGGCACCTGGAAATCATGCAGACCTTCCATCCAGTGCCACAAGGAAGAGCTCAGGGGACAATGATAGCAATTAATTTCTTTGCCATCTTATATTCACACCCTGCAATCAGCTATGCTTATGTTTTGTTTTGATGGTTATTTGGTTTTTTTCTGTTCATTTTATGTTCTATTTACCAACTGTAGTGTCAGAATATGTCCTGCATAACTACAGTGAAATTATTTGTCTTGGGATTTGAATTGGCAAGTACCAGAATCACTGGGCCAGAAATGCCTGCAATGTATGTTCTTTGCCCAATAAATAGTAACAGATGCTCATTTGCAGTAAAATAACTAGAGCATCACAGTATATAAAATATACCAAACAGCACAAAATATGAGAAATTTTCAAATCTTTATTAGGCCAGTTACCTCTTCTTTGCAAAATAAGTATACTCAGGAATGAAATTTCATTTAGAAGAAACATTTAAATTATTGGGTAACTACATTGTTTCCATTTCTATACTTTTTCGTCTATCATATGTCTTAAATTCATTTAATATTAGTTGAATAATCTCTGTAATGCTTTGCTAATGCAGCATTGTCCCAAAGTTACAAATAAACTACTCCATGCTCAGAGACTTTTAAATCAATTTTTCCAAAATTTTCATCCTAAAAGCAGGTAACTAACACATGGGTTTTGAGGAATTATTGACCCATTTCAATATTTTCTGAATGCATATAAAGTGTCATTCATGTCAATCAGAACTTCTGACATTCAGCTACTGTAAAATTCAGGACATATTTTGTAGTGAAGGGTCAAGGAAATTTCCTTTTTTCACATGGCAACAGTTGTTACCAAACACTTTCCTCTTGGGACATCATAAGGCTTTATTCCTTGCCTAAGCCTTGTGACTGAATATAGCATTTAAACCAGGTGTATATATATATAAATATATAGATAGCAATGTATATTTGTTGGTTTATTTTTCTGTGAAACTTAATTATATTTCTCGTCAAATGCCACAAGATTTTCCCCAGAACCATCAACAAGCTTTCAGGTTTTTTATTTGGGTTGTTTTGGTACGTTACCAGAGTAGAAACAAGTTATACATAACAGGCCATTTCCACTCTTTGTGTGGTTCTAAAACAAATTCAATATGCCATAGGAAAAAAAAAGTGTAGAGGAAGAAAAAAAATACAAATGCTAAGATAGCAGAGTTAGATCTCATGCAAGATGTCTTGCAAGTCCTTACTCAGTCATCCCAGGCAGTTTTGTTATGATTGATAGGACTATCAGGCCTGAGGAAAAATATCAGTGCAACATCACTAGGCATTAATCTTTATAAAAGTCAGAACGTTGTTTCATCAGAGCACAGGCATTCATAGAGTCTATCATCTTTCTAGTCGAATCTACAGGTGATTCCTTACAGTTCACAAGGTGAATTAACAAACTCAATTTAACTATGTTAGCTTCAAGTGAGGGCAGATTTTGAATGCCAGGAGAATGATTTTCACGTGCAACAATCATTTCTCACATTCAACAATCCCAGATAATCCACTGCTTTATTTTATTTAATGTAAACTGTAAACTGGCCTGACCCTTTCAGTTAGTTCTTCTAAAAACAACAAAGTGTAACATTTCTCTGTGCCTTATACTAATGATGTACAACACGAGCAGAATCAGAAAGCTACACAGTCATGAGACAGAACAAGAGACAGGGCATGTAGTGTTCTAAATGCCTTTGCAGCTCTGTGAAAGCTTTATTTAAATAGATATTAGATTAGACTATAAGTTTCCTTCTTTATGTTTTAGTGTGTTTTTTGTTGTTTTGGTGGTTTGTTTTTTTGTTTTTTGGCATTTTTTTGTTTTCTTGTTTTGTTTGATTTTGTTTGGGATGTGCTTGGTGTTCTGTTGTTTTAGTTTTGGCTCTGTTGTGGGTGAGATTTTTTGTTTTGTTTGTTTGGGGTTTTTTTGGTTGGTTGTTTTATTTAAATAAAAAATTGTCTATAATGATTCTAGTAATTTGGACTCACTTTGGCTTAGAAAGTCCAAGGGAAATAAACAGAAAAATCTATTCAATTTTCTATATAATATCTACCATCTCCTCAGACTGAATTGATTTACAGGAAATACAGGCTTTGGACATTTCTTCAGAAAATGTCCTGACTTTTTAGAGAAAAAATGGGATAAAGGATCAGGCTCAACAAATATCTCTAAGCAAGGAAATGGGCACTATAGGAGAATGGACTATAATACTATCCTGGCCCATATGGAGAAAGAAACTCAATGTTTTTCTGAAAGAAATAATGAACTGCCCAACAATTTAGCCTGGATTCTCTTTGGATGTCCTCTGCAGCACTCCCTGCAGTCAGATGGTAAGAGTCTTGGAGTGGTGAGGAGGATACTCTTCATACACAAACTTCTTTTATTCCATACTGCAGATGTCGTGAATGTATTCTCTTCAGAAGAACAGAATAATGGGATTTAACAAAACAATTTTCTTGATATCCGTTCAATATTGGCCAGCATCAAGAGTACATCTTTAAAGAACTTTCCCCATTATATATATATGTATCATATTATATTATATTATATTATATTATATTATATTATATTATATTATATTATATTATATTATATTATATTATATTATATTATATTATATTATATTATATTATATTATATTATATTATATTATATTATATTATATTATATTATATTATATTATATTATATTATATTATATTATATGTAGCAGGAGTGTAAGATTAGTTCTGTGTATTGAACCCTACAAAGGTCTCGTTTAGAAGACTGAACAATTTTCTTGTCTGTTTTTAACGAGAAAAGCTAGCAAATTAACCAATAATTCATGACAAAAATACAGTGAAATAAATCTCAGGCTCAATGAAAGCAAAACTTAAAAAGCAGATAATATAGAAGTACTGAACCAAAGATAGAAAAAAAAAGGTGGGGGAAAAACAGGAACGAAAACTTTCAAGATAAAACTGAAACTACCATATCACAGGTACATTTCTATATGAGTGTTAAAAGTGCATTTTATGTCTGAGAAAAAGAAGGCTAAGTTATCAGAAGAGCCTTGATAGTCTCAAGAATCACACACAAGCAATAACTGTACCACAGCATATGATTCAAAGTTCAAAATCCATACATGGTGGTGACAAATCTTAAACAAATTAAAGGTTATATTCACAATGCAGAATGAAGCAATAAAACATGATTCTCCTGCTTATAAGGCAAATATGTCTTTTGCAGTTTCTACTGCATTACATTCAAAACAAAACATACACTTTAGAATTACCTACCTCAGGATGCTCAATAGGATTTCACCTGCTGATTTTCCATATGGGAAATTTTCTAAATAGGATACAGGTAGTCAGAAAAATGCAGGTATAAGACACACATCATTAAAAATATAATTTTCGAGTTTGCATCTATGCTTGAAATGGTGGATAGAAAAGGGAAAAAATAACACAATAATTAAAAGAGAATTCTAAAAGGTTGAATTAACCTGCTTTAAAGTTAGGGGAAAAGAAATAGGTTTTAACTCTGCTTTGCTTTCAAGAGACTGCAATGCTACTGCCACACACTGTCAAGGTGAAATGGTACTTCAGCAAATGAAGTAAATCATCAGTGAATACAAGTGTCTGAGAAGCCTTTGTTTCTCCCCTCTCCCTGTCTTCTGCTGAAATAGAAAGAATAACAGAGCAGAAGTACTTTAGGCCAGTTTAAGAATGCTGTGTGCTATTCTAGAGTAATAATCTCCACATTTCTGCTCTAGTCAATGCACTAACCATATGCTATTTTCTTTCATTGTTTTTCGTATTTCAGAAACCATTCCTCCCTAGCCTTTTGCCATGAGCCAGACAGGAATGACTCATATGTTCTGAGATTTAAAAGGCATATTCTGTAAGCACAGTTAGTGAGTCTTACCTGCCAAAAATAAAGCTCCCCTAAGTTTTTTCAGATGAGGTGTCCAGTCTCCCTTAATACCCTGACTTCAAGCACAGAACTGGGATTTACAAGTGTTTTATCTTCCTTTTGTTTGAAATTCTTTGTTTTGAGCTTCTTGAACTTCTTAAGTTATGTCAAAATGATACAGCAGTGTTGGGCCTGACACCAACTCTACAGAAGGAGGAGAACTAGGAGGAGGTCAATGCCATAGCTATAAATGGCACTCTGGACGTGAAGAAGTAAATACGTAGTTGTTCACTTTTTTTGGCACTGGGAGGAAGTATGTTATAAGGCTGTTGAATATTATGCTCCCCGTACATTGTTTCCATAACTAGAACAGTTAGGTAACTGCCTCTTACTGCTAGCTCAGAAGAAAAACACATCAGAATGTCCCTTAATGCGACATCAAGAAAGAGAAAACATTGCCCCTGACCCAGGTTTTTTAATGTCCTCTGTCCTGAGCCTTGAAACTCCTCTAAACATGAACAGGAATCTTTCTTGTTATGCATTGTTCTGTACCTCTCAAAAATATGTCAGCTGAGATAGTTGGAATATAGCATCTTCTGGGCACACTGAATTTTACCCTGTGTAAGTTGGCACCCACTTCAGAGTGTGCAAATGGCTGTGTGAGAGACAAAACATGTAAGCCTAAGTACAGTCTAAAGGGGACCACAAAAGCCTTACTTGGCAAAGGAGCACAGAAAGGAAAGCCTTTTATAGGATCAAAACTAATAAATGTTTGCAGTGGTAAAAAGTTAAAGTAGCTTAAATACTCCACTTCAGGACGATATTGCCACATGTTTATATTTCAGCTAATTTGCTGAAAGACATGTAAAGCTTTATACACTATTTTCTACACTGGGGAAGAAATTCTATTGTGAACAGAATGCAACATCACTACAATTATTACAACTATTATCATACACCATGACTTATGTGGAGGATTCTTTTTAACACTTACATAAGCATCTATTTCTATTAAAGAGTAATATATTCTTGTACTACTTCAGGGGAAGAAGTGCAAAGAAATATTATATATAAACATAGCACCTGGTATTTTTAGGATAAAGTCAGTGCAAATTTATTTTTCTTGCTCACCTGGTATCGTTTTTTCTTCAAAGCTTACCTGGATACTAAATTCAGCAACAGGAAAAGCTCAGGAACAGTAGGTGTTTCCTTAATTGAACTCTGGTAAGTGCTCACAGTTCACTGCACAAGCAGTTATTTACTCATTTATTTTTCTATTTATTTTTTCTCAAGTGACCTTTCTTTTTTGGAACTTCTAAAGATTATTTTGTCCCAGAAAAGTTGTTTCTGTGCAGTGGTTTGTGCAAAGATACTGCCATATAGAAATCAGCAAATTATAATACTTTACTCCTTTGGCTTAACATCCTCTGGAAATCCAAAAATGGAAGAGATGCCAGCAGAGGAGAACACTGTCAGTGCTTCTCTCTGTGGCAATCTCATTCCATTGGACACCACATGGGAAGATGCTACTGTTGAAACATATCTTTTATGTATGAGAAGTATTTGGTCATGCCCATCCAATTTCTCCTGTACAAAGGGAACAGCTAAGTTGCCTTTTTCTTGGCAGAAAAAAAGCCCACTGAAGTGGTACATAAGCCCATGCTGGGGCTCAGCATTACTGCATAAATTACTGCTGAATGACTCCAAAGTCTGAGCATACTGGACCTCATTTTAGAGAAAAGCCAACATTTTTTTCGTGCCTACCTACATTAATTTGGAAGAATATTTTGTGATTTTCTTTGGAAGCTCAGTTATTACCATGCATCATCTCTTTAGTTTTAGGATGAATCCAGCTGACCTCAGTATCACTTGGCTGGAGACCTGACATAGCAAAATACATAACCTGCCTTTGTTCAGATACAGATTTAGAACAAATAATGGAATTTTTAAGTTTAAAAGTGTATGTCAAGTACACAATAATAAAGTATAAAAGTATAAATGTATATATCTAATCATTAGTTAACATTTTGACAATGCCTCCAGTGTGAGAATTAATGCATTTAAATGGAGTATGCGAACAAAAGCCAAGAGAACAAAAAAAAACCCAAAAAAACCCCAAGGAAAATGCAGCTATATGGAGTTCCTTCATTCTGTTGTAACATAAAGGACTTTAGGGCTTTGGATTGGAGGTCAGTGTACAAAGTACATTTTTTGCTATTGCAAAACTCACAAATATCCCTAAGATTTTGCACAGCATTTGAAGAAATATTTATGAAATGTCAAGTATATTCACATAAAAATGTCACAGGACTTCTGAGAACCAGTGATACTCCATATTATTGCCTGATATTTTTTTTGGCCAGCATTTAAACATTCTCAGACCATGTCAATTCATGCTAGAAAACAAGCATGATCTTATATTTGTAATGAAAGGTGTCACGATGAAAATTAAGGACAACACTTTGTCTCTGAGCATTAACTCTTCAGAGAACATCATTAAATTCTCTGAAAAGAAGAACAGAGCCAATACCATTCTCAGATGTACTGTAAAACATATTTAAGCTTAAATTTTGATGTCAGCAGCTTCGGAATCATGAAGTTCCATTACACAGAACTCTCCAATAATTCCATTTTCCTCTCCCAAAGAAAAAACACCTGCTAACACAGGTGTGCCTCATTTTCTCAGGTAAAGGACATAGGATGCCTTCACGTGTGTTGAACTTCTCCAGCAGCCTGACTACAGCATCCCAGCATCGCATTAAAGAAAGCATCTAAGAAAAATACACCGAAAAACCCCAACAACAACAACAAACAAACAAAAAGAACACCCACAAAAACAACAACAACAAAAACTGTGATTTCTTTTACCTCCTTACCCTGTGTGGAATCCTTGCTGAAGTGTGAAGTGAGATTTTCCTGACGTGGTACATCTGAGGCCCTGTACATTTATGGCAGTGTTTTCCAACAATTTCAGTATATATTAATACTTCAAAATTTTGCTAAATGATGTCAGTTCCTTCACCTAAGATAATTCACCCATATGATTACAAGACACACTCATGAAAAGGAAGGCTTTTTGATACATCATATGTTTTATGCCTATTTAAAATAAGATATTCCCAAGATGACTTGGTATGCATATGAAGATTTTCTGTAAGTGTTTCCATTTTAAGCACACCTTTTCACAGATATTTGCTGATTACTCTTAGTTTCACCATGGATGTTTAAAACAATCCTTAATTTTATATTACCTTCCTGAGTTTGTACTCTTTTTCTTCCTTGTTAAATTTTCAGTAGATTTTCCTCACCAGTAGCATTGCTGGCACAAACTGCCATCAATTTCCTTGTCCCTAGGGCCTTTCCATGTCCCCTGCTAATAATTCAACCAGTATGGCTTGATAAGAAAACACTATTAGTAAAAAGTAGAGCACTACAGAAGGATGCCACAGACATTAAAATTACAACTTGTAAACAATTCCACAAAACAAGTATTCCTGCTTTTATCTGTTTCCTCCTGCTATTTTAGGAAATGAGAAGTGACAGGAACACTAGCAGAAATAGTGTTTTAATCACATTCTAGACTAGCCATAGTCTGAAATTTGTATTTGTTATCATGGTTATTTACACTAGAATTTTAGGACAGAATGGAAACAAAAAAAAAATGTGTTATGTGCCCATTGAAGACTATGTAACCCAGTTCAGATACTTGCAACTCTTTCTTCTCATTTGGTTTATAATCCAGATCTTAATCTCCCAGAGGTAATAAGCTGCTTTTTTTTTCTGACTGCATAGTGCTGTGGATCAGATCATTACTGCCTGATAATAGTCAAGGAAAATGGTGACATTTACAAAGCCTTCAGGTATGAATTTAAGCAATTAACACTGTATTAGCAGCCTACAAACGTGATATGAAAAGAATCCCTAAAGATACTCTCTGCTATCAAAAGCCATTTCTTTACTCTTTCTTTTAGCTGTCTGTAATTACCTAACCAAAGAGAGGCGATTGAATGGCTGGGTCCCAAAAGGATAAGTTAGGACACCCTTTTCCTATAATCAGGCAAAATGAAAGTACAGTGACATCACCTACATAACCTTCAGAAATGGTAACTCAGCTCTCATTGTGGTGGTGACAGCTTATATTTGAAGTAGTCCAAAGACAATTTCTTTTTATCCTTATTCTCAGCTAATCACAGGGGAAAGTTCCTGGGTATTCATTTTAAAATGCTGCAATAACTCCGTAACAGTAAACATTCACTTTAGAAGGACACAGGAAATACTTTCTCCTTTCCATATAAAAAGTTAAGTTTCTAGTGGAAAATCACTGAAAGCTCATATACTTTTCTCCAAAACTCATAATACTTAAGCTTCAAGTTACTACCATTAACACCTCCTGCTCCTTTCTCTGGACAGACCCTTGTGATTGCTGCTGCTGCTCAGTGTTTCTGTCCTTTGGGTTAGGTAAGCGACACAGAGGAAACAGTGAAGTTTTGGTCTTATACAAGGCTACACTGAGGCATAGCTGATCTCTATTACACAGATGTCCACATGATTGCATGAGGGTCTAGCTCTGGGATTTTTTTTTCCCCTTTAAGAAAGAAAAATGAAGTTATTTACAGAACTGTTATAATAAAAAAACCCAAACAAACAAACAAAACAAAACAAAAAAAACCCAAACAAACAAACAAAAAAAAAAAAAAAAAAAACAACCCCCCCACAAACCCCCACAAAACAGAAAAAAACCCCAAAAACCAACCAAACAAAAAAAAAACAGAAACAAAACCAAAAAAACCCCACACCAAATAAAAACAACATAAAATAAATAAATAGATCCTTTTCCCCCAATCCTATACCTCCCAATCAGTTTGGAATCTCCATGGGCTGCAGGGAGATAACCTGAATCACCATGGTCTTTTCCACTGGACTGCGAGGGAATCCCTACTCCAGTACCAGGACCCCCTCCACTACCTCCTCCTACTTTAGCATTGGTATCTGCAGGGCTTTTTTGGACATACATTCTCACTCCTTTCTTACAGATGCTGTGCACCGCTTTCTTCTCTCTTAAATATTTTATCACAGAGGCACTGCCGCCACCAGCAGTCACTGCCTCAACTGTGTCCAGTGGCACGTCCATTCTGGAGGCATTTCAAACTGCCATTGGCCACAACAGGGGCAGCTCCTGGTGTCTTACAGCACCTGCCCCCATTATTGCCCCATCACATACCAAAAAAACCTTTCAATGCAAACCAGATATTACATCTCTGAATGTATTAAAAAACAGCTCTCGCCCCATTCTTCATGCTGGCTACAGTTTTACACAAAATCATGTGCTGAAAAGGTATCAAAAGTCATCAAATGAAAGCAGAATATCACAGAGGGGCTACCAAATCCCAAATATTCTGGGAAATACTTTATGTCTTCCTCTCAAAAACATTCCCGAGAACTCTAAGATGAAAATCTCACAGAATTTAAAAAAAAAAAAGAATTCATGTTACTCCTGCTCTTGTTCTATTGGTAGGTATTCCTTTAGTAAATACAAAATGTTCTGCTTGCTATTTTTCTACTTTTTCAACACGATTTGCTTAAAATCTTGCCCATTATGTATTTATGCCTGTCATTTCTTTGTTTTTTGTGTTCCTTTGCCAGTTGTCAGTGTTACATTAAGCTGATGGTGTGGAAACTTCTGGATAATTAGCTTAATAAATGACATTTATTGCTGAGTGATGATGGACATGTAAAGAAGCTTCAAAAACAGAAGGAAGAAACAGAGACATAGTCAGGGTCTCTGCAAAGGAGAGATTTGGATTACACTCCTTGAGGCAAGGAAAGCTGCACTGCAGGCTGTGTAACTTTCTGATTTAAAAATGGAAAAAATGAGTTGGTGGGTTTGGGCTGCTTGTATCCAGGTTTTCTCTCACAGAGAGGCTTGGATGCATTGGGTGGGACTGGGTTCTTGGTTAGCTTTTGTGTCTGGTCACTTAAAACCCATGTTTTACAGCAAAGTGAACAGACTTCCAAGGAGGACTTTGTCAACATTCTTCTTGTCCTCAGTACAGCTTATTATAAATTCTCACCGGCATAGGCACAAATCCACAAATCCACACTCTGTGGTTAAGGAGCCATAAGATTGGGACACAGTATGGTTTATATCTAGAGCTGTATGTTTAGGAGAGATTCATATGAGCATCTATAAACTGCTTATGTATAAGACTTGTGCTGCTGTTTCACTCTGTTAAAACTTTAGAAAAGACTGCAATAGAAACTTTGTTCTTGATATCCTATAAAGTAATTGTGATTAAAATTCTTTCAATATAAATTTCCGTGCCAATTTTAATAGTAACCATAAATAGATTGAAATATTTGATATAGCTTTTGAAACTCCCAGCTAAAAAGTGAAAAATATTTAATATACTTTTCAGTCAGAAGTGGACATGTGTTAATAATTTTGCCATCATTTGAAAAATCTGTTGAAAATAAATAGAATATGTGAAACAAATGTCAATTCAGGTAACTGCCTATTTTTATTCTTCTGCTATTTACCTAAAGTCAGCTGTGTAGCAGTACTATCTTTGTTTCTCAGTTTCTGCATTCCTGCTGCTTTATCTTCATCTGTAATCATGAAAGCTCCCTTTGTAGCAAGAAAACACATTGTGAAAAATGGAAGGCAATGGTTTGAAGGAAAAGACAAAAAAATACTTTAAAAAAGAGCTGTTTTTAACAGAAAAAGAAAATAGTTGTTAATAACATAGCTGAAAGACAAAAAAATCTCTGGAGAGTATTCAAACAGTTCAAAACCTTCAAAAAGCAAGTCATTCCACTGTGACTGGATGACTTGTATTGATCTAATCTGGGTGTATCTCATAATGATGGAGATGGGTACAGGTTTCACTGTGTTAAATAAAACTGGTCTTCAATTTCTGCTAGAGGATTTTGCACTAGAAGGAAAACATCTTTTGTCTGTGTCCTAGAAAAGGAACAGACTTTGTAACATTTTGATCTGTTTTTTTTTCACTGTGTCTTGAATTATTTGCACTGTAACATTTTGAACCTGTGTCCATTGTTCAGCCATGACCTGCCCAGTGCTTCTATGATTGATCTCCTTATATCTCTAGATTCAGGTCTTCCACAGGCTTTTGAAGACCAAAAGAGAAAGAAAACTGTATAACACTGTAGGGTCAGGGGCAGCACTCCAGAGGTCAGCAGCATTTCTCACTTACATCTATAATCTGGTATCCCTGAAAACTCAGAGGAGTGTTTTAGCAGTAATATGAATATGAATTTACAGCCAAAAAGATCACCTCCTTGACATCCTCTTTGTAAACTCATGTGAAAGAGAAATTTCAGTGCCTACAGAGAGAAGGGCTTCTGTGAGACAGAAATTTGCAGTAACTGCAAATTTATTTATTTTTATTACCACCTCGGGGCCCGTTCACACACCTGCCTTGGAATCCACCTTTGACCAGGGGCACATTCAGTCTGGTCTAAGTTTAACACTGCTCAGAGGAAATGCCTCTGTTTAGCACATGAAATCTGATTCCAAATTTCATTGCAAGAGGTACTGAGAGCAGGTTTGAGAATATTTTAAGGGGAGAAAAATGACAAAAGCAATCTTTAGTAGGGCTTGCTAAATATGTTCAATGTACAGATAGCAGTTCTAGAAACCTCATCATCCAATATTCATAATGCAAAAACTGCTCTGCTTAAGACCCTCTTTTGACTGAGCACTCTTTTGAATTGGGAGTGCTGGTTCATACCAGGTCACAGCAGCTCTTACACTTCTTCCTCCACCCTTCCTGGATTTAACAGGAACAAACTCTCTCTTTACCGAAACTAGGACTGGTCTCAGAGTGTAAAACATATAGATGAGCCCTACCTTGCAATTTCATTGTGGTTTCTTAGGAGTTCATCCTTGTTCTTGATCTGACATCTCCTGTCAGTAAGGACAAGGATGGCAGTTTCCCCAAGATTTGACATGCTGAGGATAAGCTCACAAGAGGCATACAGATTTTAGTCTTCCATCAGAAATACAGTCAGTCACTTAAAGCATACCCAACAGTCTTAAGATATTTTTTGTCCATTAAAATACACTGAATGCTGAAAAGCAGCATTTTAAAAGGAAATAAAAATGAAACATGCCTTCACCCCTGTCATTGAGCATGCCAATTTTTAAAGTGTCACAAGAAAACAGAGTAAGATCTTCAATGTAGACAAAAGTGGTAATTTTTGTTATCTGAATTACATACTTTTTTCTCTGTTAGTCCATCATGAGCATGTTAAATAACTGACTCCATAACATGACATCTTTCATGGGGATTCCCCCACTCCCCATTTCTAGTCTATCTATCTTCTCATACATATCTATAGGATCAAGCGTATCCAGTCTCATTATATATGTAATTCAGTGAGAAAACTTGACTTTTCTTTCAGTATTCTTCTTCATTAATCAGATCAGAAAACAGAAGACTCTTAGGCAGGCAAAATCAAATTACTTTTTGAGGGTTTATGTCTGAGAACTGAGACTATGGATATTTTCAGAGATATGATTGTTTCTAGAGAATAATCCTTTACACAAAGGCTTTACAGCATCTCCGTATAAAATCAAATTCAAAGTTCAAAAAAACTCCAAATCAAAGCAAAAATAATTCCCTAATGTAACCTTGAGTTTACTGAATCAGATAAAATTGTACTGTTGAAGGATGCTTTGACTAATTGAATGAGAAAATGGTATCTTCCTTTTCAATTCCAGGACCACTAGATCTACCTCTGTGTATAAAGAATATATTTGATTATCATCCTTAAAATATTTTATTCAAAGGTTAACAACGAATCTTTAAAAAATTCCTGAATAAACTTCACAACCTTGCCTAAGTATTTTCCCCTCCTATTTTTCATGATCACTCCTTTCCTTGGTTAACATGTCTCATTTGCTGCTGACTTTCCATTGTTCACGTGTTTTTAAAGATTTTTCTCTCAACTTGTCTTCCTCAACTACAATTTTAATATTGTCAGGAAAACATGAATCTGTTCTTGTTCACCTTACCACAGACATCCGTCTCCATAACCCCAGATACCTCATACCTTTGAAGGCCATGGTCCTCTCAGACAGAAGATAGTCTGAAAAGCAATACAGGAATAAGTACTTCAGAACAGCCTATTAAAGGGTGGTTTTTATGTGAGAGATGGATATGCATGCTTCTTAATAGGAGAAAATACATCCTTTTAAATATTATTGTAGAAGTTCTAAACTCTATCCCCAAAATAATATTAATCTTATTTCGGTCTTTCAGATTTTTGACTAAGGTAAATTACTGTCTGCCCTCATGAGCTTGTGGACCTTGGCCCTTTATCCCTGATAACTCTGGCTCACTTTGCTACAGAGCATAAAGCACATGATTTTAATATTCCTACTGATCAAACAGAAACTGAGGCACTTCAGAACAACTAGTAACCTTCGCCTTTTTAACTCTATAGCTTTTTCTATTCTGTACATATTACAAGGGAAGATCTGTACAATGCATTTAAACACAAAACTTTTTTCGGATGCATTTACTGCAAGGAAGGTACAGTATTTCCCTGAAAAATTCAATTTAATCTCTTATAATCTGTTTCATAACAGTTACAGAAAAACTCCTTTCACTGATTTTTTATTTTTAATTTTTGTTCAGAGGTAAAAAAAATCACCATTACTATGCAACTAATAATTGAGTCCTACTTCCTTTCCTCCATAGCAGTCATCTGCTCTGTTTTCAAGGTTTTCATTTGCCACGTAGCTTTAAAGGTACATGTCTAAGAAACTTTCCCATGAGAAAATATTGCAGTTTTGAAAGCAAATAAACTGTCAAAACAACAACAACAACAACAAAAAACCACAAAAAAAACCCCAAAAACAAAACAAAAAACCCCACCAAAAACAAACAAAAAAACCCAAAACCAAAACCAAACCAAAACAAAAAAAACCAACCCAAAAAACCAAAAAAACCTCATCAGAAGCCTATAGGCACTTTTTTTCCCCCAAGCAAATACATTCTGCTTCACAACATACCTCACACTACCTGACAGGAATCTTTCTACTACAAGGTATCTAATCTCACTCAGAACAGAACATAACAGAACACCAGGAGAAAAGGACGGAGTTTACTAGAAGTGCATAAAACACAAACTAAATCACAAACTTCTTTAGGTTGAATTATTCCTTTGCAGTTTATTTGAAAATGTATGCACTTTGTTCAGGCTAAAAGACTGGCGTATATTTTTGCAGTTAAACTTCTGTCTTCAGTCAGAACAATCACAATCATAATTAGAAGCCAGAGCACCCCGCTTTTTTAGCATCCATTGTGTGATGGTTAAATAGGGTTCAGCTTGTAGCAGCAAAATACTTTATTAACTGTGATCCAGGCAATCTGCTCAGTTGTTATAATTCTGCAAAAATATTTATTGTGAGCATCACACAGCAACTGAGCTGGTGTCAAAAACTCCTAATCAGTAACTAGGGTTAGTAACTGGTTAGTACAATAGTAGCATAAAATAACACCACTGATGATATGTTATTTTACACCAAGTGAAACTGTTGGCAGGGTAAAACAGACACAGAACATTTTGACATAATCCTTATTTCTAGAAATAGCAAGTATGGACAAAAGGATGAAAAGCCTACTCAGTAGCCTATTAGGTAACAATACAAACCACTCTGTAATGCAGAACATCCAATTATATAGTTGATCCTGAGCTGAACTCAGTACATTCATTGTGCCTGTAATTCACCTTTTGCAGTGATAAGAACATATTTGAAACAAAATTGCTTTTATAAAAGGATGCAGATTTCCTAAATTCCAATCCAGGGACATTGAGAAGTATATTTTCTAATATGCTGCTTTAGTCAGCAAAAGTCACAGTGAAATCTTTAATTAATTCATAACTACATAGCTACTTGTCCCCATGACTGCTGCAGTCAAACTATCTCTTTTTGCTGGTGCCAAGATCCGGGTTGGGAGAGTACTCTCATATTTACAAATTTCCATCTTAACTTGTCAGGCAACCATTACTTCTCATTTCATTCCAGATAAATCTCCAAAATTTTCAGCCAAATTCTGACATTTTTCATGCATAGATTGATCTGAATTCTGATCTCTGTCTTGTTGTTGTTGTCACTGTTGTCTTTTTGTTGTTGTTGCTGTTGTGGTTTTCATCGTTTTTTCCTCCCAGAAGTGCTTGGCTCACGGCTTGAAAACCTAGAGTCTATAAATGGCCTTGAAAAACAAACATCAGCAAACTGCTTTGGCTTTTTCCATGTAGCGTGACAGGTCACTTAAATTATGGAGCATTAGCTAGTGTTCCTCTCTAGATGATTAAAGCATTTTAGATAACTATAAAGAAGGAATCATGGACAGAAAGAGATTAATATCCACAGAATTTGTGAAAAGATAAGCCTGTTTCCACTGTTGGAAGCAAAGGCCTATTTATTTGCGTGGCAGCTCACAGTGAGGGCAAGGGCTGACCTTCTGTTCCCTGAATGATGTTAAATAACAACCTCTTGTACTCCTACCTCATACAGGTGGGAATTTCAGCTTTCCTATGCTGCTAACTTTTCACCAATCCTCTGCACTTCCGTCTAAATTTGTACTGCTTTTCACATTGGGTCAAAATATGTCTAACTGCACAACTCTTCCTATTTGGGTAGTTGCATGAGTCTTGGAAATATGGAGTCTAGGTCCAGCTAAAGGCTTTACAGATGATTGATACCAATAGAAGACATCATTTTGTAGCATATAATCAAATTCTCTTATTTTCTAGAATAGGAAGGTACAGTATTAAATGTATAGAAATTCCTGTTGTTTGAAAACCAGTTACTGGTTCTACTTTTTTATAATATTCACCTAACAAAAATTCCAAAGAAAATTCAGATGGATCTCACAGTTTAAGGTTATACAAGTCCTTGTTGGAATATTGGATAGTTAATTTATATTAATATTAAATTTCTATTATTTAGTATCTTCTACTGCAAATATAATAATTGAGCATTAGTTAAAATTATTTATACCTTGACCATGCAGAACAATTTTTTGCAAAGAAACCACCTTATGAAGGAAACCCATGAAGAAATCATATTTTCTCTGGCAAAATGGGATCATTTAGCCTGAGGAATAGAATAGAGTTCATCAGAGTCGTCTCCTTATGTCTGATTGCTGTTATTTGGTTTGGGCCCATTTACTCAATGCATATTGCTTCTCTCTTGCAGTCAAGGATTTCTATTTCTTCCTCTTCAATATGAGGTTACTGATGCATTTGAGTTGCCTGTTAACAGATGCCACTTCATGACAGTGTTGTCTGAACCTCAAAATTGGCAGTGAGTCCTGTTCCTTTCTTCTCAGGGACTCAGAGAAACCTCAGGAAACAGTGGTTGGACCTCCACGGTTCAGCTCCAGCAACCCTTAGCCCTGAGACCAGCAGGCATGACAGAAATGGAGATGAGTGCATTTAACCTTGATGGCACCCTTCCCCACAGCCTGAATAACCCCTTGCCCAAGGCACTGCTCCCCACAGCCTCCCTGTCCAGCAGCACCCATCCCATGGGACAAGCCCCTGCATCACTGGACTCCCAGCCTTCAGATACAAACCAACACTGGATCCCAACTGCAAACAAACATCTTGGTGCCCTTTTGCTCATGTAGTAGCTACTTCTCTCCCACCTGGAGTGCAGATTATAATTTAAAAACCAATCAGTACTTGCTTGCAGCAGGGGTCTCTCCTCCCCATCATCTAGCATGGATTTCTGTGAAAACAGTCCATTGGGCTCAGTGTCACACTAGCAGAGAATCCCTCTGGACTCTGTTTGTTACGAGAGTTGAGGAAGATCCCCCTCCCCTGCCCTCAGCATCACCTTTCTGGGATAGTTCCTCTCATCTGTGATTTATGCTATTCCTTCCTGCTAGGTGGAACTAAAGGTGAATGTGCTGGGACATTATTCACCAAGCAAAATGACATATATAATGTAATGGGGATAAATACTCAAACTGTCAAAACTTACTCAGAAAAGTCCTGTTACACTTCTTTAGGTGGGTGAGATGAATTTTAGCATCTGGGGAATATTCCAGTGAAAAGGAATGACAGTTTCTATTGTATTATATTTTAGAAAACTTCAGTTGCTCCTCCTGCCCCTCCCCAGCTAGTGGTACTGCTCTCTGCTGATTCCTCTGCCTGAGACCTAAATGCAGGCAGCTTTCACTTTTCTTACAGCAGGATAAGGCTTTATAGTGAACTTCAGTGACTACTAGGAGAAAAAGTAAGTATTTTGCCTTGACAAGTAACATTAAGCACCCTGACAGATGCAGTTTTAAAGATATAATTTGATAGGCAAGTACCAAGGATGAAATTCAGCCCTGCTTACCTTTAGTAATGGCTTACTTCAGACTCCTTGCTTACACTTCTGCAGGACAAACTGTGCCTGTTTGATCTACTATTTTCATCTGTGAATAAGTAACTGATATTTTCTGGGAGTCATACACTTGACAAATATATATACATGTATATATGCCAAATACACTCATTTTTATATCTAAAAACAGCTTTTCATCATATTCTCTAACACATTTTATATAAAGCCTTTGTTATAGCTGATCCTTTTTTCTTTGCTTAAAAAAGATTAATCAGCAACAATTCCAAACAGAAAAGTATATTCCCAGCATAAAAGACTAAGCATGTGGTTGAATACTGTCCAGCCAGTGTTTTTATGGAGCGCAGACCACCATTCCAGGGATTCTAGGAAGCCTAAACAGTATAACAGCAGGGTCTTTGTTCTTTCTTCCTAAGCACATGAAAAACACCAAGGTCTTGCCTCTCTCCCATTCCACAGGCTATGGCCAAATAGTGTGCTAAACAGAAGCCAGGCTTCAGGGTAAGACTGCATTATTGCCATCAGATCCAAGGTGCTTTCATTGTATTTGCTTTCATATAGTTTGATTAGTGGCTGCAGAAAAGAGAGAAGTGGGAGAAATACAGCTCTTTTTGCACTCCAGTGCACAGATGGGCAAAGTCACTTGTTCTTCTCCTTTTATCTTTCTCGTTCCTCATTATATCAACCCAAATTCTCACTGATTCTCATCACAGTGAATTGCACCTCACCCATGAGCCAGCAGTGTGTCCTTGTGGCCAAAAAGGCCAGTGGTATCCTGGCGTGAATTAGGAAAAGCATTGCCAGCAGGTCAAGGAAGGTAATCCTGCCCCTCTCCTCAGCCCTGGTGAGACCATATTTGGAGTGTTTTGTCCAGTTGTAGACTCCTCAGAACAGGAGACATGGAGCTTCTGGAGCAGATCCAGCAGAGGGCTAGAGAGTTCATCAGGAGACTGGAACATCTTCCTTATGAGGAAAGGCTGAGGGAGCTGGGCCTATTCAGCCTTGAGAAGAGATGACTGAGAAGGGACCTCATCAATGTCTATCAGTATCCAGAGGGAGGGTGCCAAGTGGATAGAGCCAGGCTCTTCTTGGTGGGGCTGAACAATAGAACAAGAGGCAACAGGCAGAAACTGATACACAGGAGGTTCTACCTGAATATAAGAAAAGCTTCCTTACTGTATGAGCAACTGCACACTGAACAAGTTTTCAGGGGAGGTTGTGGAATCTCCCTCACTGTAGATGTTCAAGAATCATCTGGACACAATCCTGTGCCAGGTGCTCTGGGATGACCCTGCTTGAGCAGGGAGGTTGGAACAGATGAGCCCCTGTGGCCCCTTCCAACCTGACCCATTCTGGAAGATATTGTGATTCATTTTGCAGCTATTCCCATTGATACCAATTAAACCATTTTAGAGAAGTTAGAAACCATTTAGAAACCATTTTACTAAAGTTAAGAGGGGGGAAGAAAAAGAACTGCAGCAGGTAGAAATGAATCTTGGTTTTTGAGTAGAAAACACTCTGATATTTTATTAATAATCAATGAGGTGCAAGAATCATATGCAAGAGAATAGTTTTTCAAGATTGGGAGAATAATGATTTGCAAGATTTTGTTCCCCTGGCAGGTGATTAAAGAAATAAACAGAAGATGTCCTCAAATAATCTTACAGGCGTGATTATGTAATAGCACCAATTATGGAGGGGTTTTTACAGAAAGCAAGGAATTCAGGTACAAAAACTATGAATTTTCTTCTTACATTTCCTTAAATTATTTTCTTCTATGGACCACAGATGCAATATTCGCAAACCCATACCCTTCCAAAAATGGATATGGGGGCATCCTTTAGAGGGGAAAATGGGTAATATTCCCAGAGAAGCTGCCAGCTATCATTGAAGCCACCCACAAGCTGTCAACATGCTGCTAGCAATTTTTTCTTCAAACTAATTAACACCTTAGTCAAGATGTATTCGCCTTTGTCTCTTGACTTACCTGACATTTTTTTAATGATTTAAGTCGGAAGTTTGAAGAAATTCTGCAATGAATATCTATATGTGGGGGATGATCACCATGTAGAACAGGACCATTCTCTCCCAAGAAGGGCATTAATTTTTCCCACAGCTGAATTTACAGAGGAAACAATGGCAGCTGCATGAATCTGAATCTTGTTTAGTTTCTCTGTTTCAGTGCTGCCTTCTCACTACATTTTCAGATGAAACTGTTCATGCCTAAAATGTTGCAGCTACTATTATTTCCTCAGAGAGAGTGTGAAGTGTATTTTTGTGTAAAATAGCATAGTTACTGAAGGATGGTCATTCTACCATTGGTCCTTTTCTGACAAATACTATTCATAGAGGATTTATGACTACTACTTAGAATAATATCTCTGGAGTAAAGCATTGCAAGGGTCCAAGTCGCACAGCCCTCCCCCGACTCTGGCTGGATTTTCTTAAGAGAATCCACCAACTCCTCTTAGCTGCTTTTGACGTCAGAAGACTAAAACTTACAGAGGTAGGGTTTGAAAATTCAGCTCTGATAGATAATACATGTAACATCTTCCTGGGCCATCTCCTTTGGAGTATACAATGAGAGAGCTGTCGGACCTGGATAATGTAGCAATTATATTAAGTCTTGTAGTTCTCCAGTTTTACAGATTTTAAAAATGGTGTCATTTAAACATTGTTTGAATAGCGACAATGCAAGGGGGAAGGGAATAAATTTCATCTCTATTTTGTTCACTGAGCAAGCAATAGTTGCTGCTTTCTGCAATGGATAGAGAGAAGTCAGTAAAAAGCAGACAAACCTCTCACTGTGTCAGACAATTACCTATCTCAACAAGTTTCAATAGCAAAACGGAAATAAGAAAACCGGAAAGATTACTCCTCACACATCTTGAGTCTTCACATGGATGTTTGGCCAGTTCAGTTCTCCCCAGCTTGTCCTTCAGTGTGTGAATTGGGAAAGCTGCAGCCATTCACCAGCCTGGGGAAAACAAAGCATATTTCCTTGAAAGAGTGCACTTCACAAGCTTCAGGAGGTACTGCTGAGGCTGTATTCCACACTTGCTTGGCAGTGATATGGTCTCCAGCACTACATCTATCAAACATTAATGAACTCATCTTCACAAACCCTTTGCAAGGCAGGGAATCATTATCTCCCTTTTACAGATGGAGAACTGAGCCACAGCAAGATGAGAGTGATTTGCCTAGAGGAAATCTGTAGCCAAGCCAGAAACTGAAACCAGACCTTTCAAATTTCAGAGCATCATTTTCAGAGCATGCAGTTACAGTCTGATATGCTGGCAGTTTTTGGATTTGCAACAGAATATTTCTGTAGATTTTTTTTCCTTTTTTTTAACTGGATCCCGCCTGCATTAGAACAGTCTTCCCCTAGTTCCATAATGCTTCCTGGCGTCTATATAAATGAAAAGGGTATAGCAGAGAAAAACATTTGGAATTTCACTCTTGCTTACAATTTTTTAGTCCTGTCATCATTGTATGTCTAGTTTGGAGCCATTAGTCATTCGTTATCATTGTCATTATTTCTAACACAATACCTGAATGTGAAATTCTGTTTTGATAAAATCTCTGCATCTCTTTTTATGACTCCTAAACCAAGACAGTTTGTCATACAGGTGAAAGGAGAGTGTGGGTTATCTGCTGACAGTTACCCTGAAATCAGTCCATGGTAAACTGGAATACTTGAAGAAGAACAGCAAAATAAGTAACAAAGTTCATAAAAATGCATCACTTTTAATAGAAAAGGCAGTAAGATTTCACACTTACCTTTGATATTTAGGATGAAACAGTAAAGCCATTCCTGTAAGTCCAATAACACATACAAAACCCAAAGGCTACAATTCCAATTAATTCAATCACTCTGTCTGTGCTTACTGCTGCTGCTTTTCAGCTACCACTGCTATGTTATGTGCATTTAAAATGAATATTTCATTTTCCAAACTGGTAGTTGGCACAAGGTATGCAGTAACTATTAGTAATATTACTGAATATGAGACAGTTAAAAAGGCAGCAGCCTTACCAAAACACATCTTGATGGCAGAAAAAGGAAAAGAAACTTCAGCAAAGAATTGCTATCAAATGAGTGATACTTCTAAATTTAATTTTATTTGAAGATTAAGGAAGATTGTAGTATAAGGTACTCAATGGATACCATCTGAAGTTGTCTTAGTAGTAATATTATCTTACAATCAGTATCTTATGTTGTATGCATATTAAAATCTGTATGATCAGGCTACACATCAAGAAAAGGATAAAAAATAAAATCAAAATGATCTAGATATTCTGTCCTGCTACTCAGCTTCTGCTATGGTTGATATTATTTAGATAAAAGTAAAAAAGTAAAACGTTTTCCTTCCAGGAAGGAAGGAGAAAAGAAATTAGTCTATTTGCCAATTAGAAGTATGACTAAATAGGCAGAATCAACACAGTCATTGTTTTAGGATTGACATAGGTGAAGCAACCAGTTCCCTGAAATCTCTAATGCCAAATATATACTGGGTTGACTACAATTAGACAAAATTAGTAATATAAAGTAATAGTCAAATTCCTCAAATTATGTATAGCTTTAGCCTATATACCATCTATAACCACCTAAGTTCAAAGATCCTTTTTATTGATGTATATTTGTTACAGTTTCATAAGCCTTTAAACTGACTCTAATATTTGGTACATAAATATGCGTATGATTCTCTTGAAGCTACAGCTCTTGGCTTTGTATAAGATTGGGTTCAAAAAGGAATTTTCATTGTATCAATATTTTAATGAAAATCCAGTGTATGTATGGGCAAATTTTAAATTCTCAAATTAATATACTGTGCAGCTGCTATAGATGATAAGCTAATATATGTGCATCCTTACCAGAGGCAACAGTCCAGGGGAGGGGCACAGCAACTATAGCTAGAATTTTGGAAAACCAAATGGTCCCTGACCTTGACTATCCAATCACCCACTCAAATTTTCTTTCAAGAATAGTTTGAGCCTATTCTTAACACCACCATCTGTAATTATAAGGTTTCTCAGTTTAACTGATTATCAGCTTTTCAGAATTTACAGATTTTGACTATGGAAAATATGTCCTAATATTTGCAATATGTGTAAATGCTCACTTCAAATTATACAACATGAAGAAATGTATATCACCTGGAATGAAATTTCAGTCACATTTAAATGACATTGGATACAATGAGCAATACAGGAACAAATGTTTCTGTTATTCTCAACACATTGTTAAGAAGCACTGACAATCTGCTTTATTTACATATGGCATTTCTTTAATGTATTTTTCATTCTCTTGATTCACTGGCAGGAACTTGGGCTGGAGTTATGATATTTTGCATATATAAATGCTGTGGAAATGATTCTTATAATATTTCTTCCTGAAAGTTTCTGTGTCAAAAATATGGGACTATTCACCATGTTTTCAACAGCAAGTAGATGTAATTCAAAATAACAAAACTGCTTTCTTGTTTTACTGTCTAGTGATTTTATCTCCAGTGTTTCCTCCTATAGACTGCATTAAAAGATTATATTTTGCAAGGAAATCAATGGAAAACAAATATCTCTTCTATGTGTGACCATTGCATTATCTAATAGAAGAATATTACTAATATGCAAAAAATAAGCAGTCAAAAGTTGAGAAAATCAGGATTAAGGATATATATTTAATATCAAATTATGTATCAAAGTATATTTAATATTAAATTAGCTCTTTTTTCTTGCATAAAATATTAATTATAGTGATTAATTACAGTATCACACAATGACACACAAAGTCTTGCTTTGCACTGCCATGCATAATAAGACAAGTGCAAAATCATTAATTTATAGAGTTAATTAAAGTTCAGGATAAATTTGTGAGTTAATTTAACCAGAAACTAAATTCAGTAATCCAAATCCTCACTGAAATATTCTGATTTTAATATACAAAGGGCATATGTTATTTCTAAGTCATGACAAAACATGAATTTTACTCCTGACATTTAGCATTTGTCAGCTTATGAAGACATTGAAAGCACAGACATAAAAACAGTCAAATAGAGCATTTGGTCTGGAAACCATCAGCTCCTGCATCACTTTTCTTTCTTCATATGTGTAGGAGGTGGAATTAGAAGACTGAAGGGAGAAAGAAGGGAGAGCTGGATACTTTTTTGTTTAATTGGTATCAGTTATCAAAGTGGCCTGTATTGCTCTGATCTCTAAATGCAAGATTTACCATCTGGACATGCAGTGAGGGCTGCGATAAATGAGTCCAGCCCTTCTGCTTTTCTGAAATGTGAAGAAATTAGGATGCTATAAGTGGGCCCAAAAATCACAAAATACAAATTCACCATTTTCTCACCTGCTGTCAGAATTGAAGAATAATTCTGAAGGCTGGGTTTGTGTTCGCTATTTATAGATATGAAAACATTATTAAAGGATATTTCTGCTATGTTGAAGTCACGTCCTGCTGGGTCTCTAAAGCAAGTATTTGGCAAGGTCTAAATCAAGTAATTAATTTAAACCAAAATGTTATCTAAATGGAATCAAGCACATAAATATGAGCCAAAACTCCTGGACTATATCGCTGATACCTGTTAGGCATGGGATGTGTTAGCTTTTCCTTGAATGAAAGTCAGTGCTTTGGCTTTTGGTTACATTGGCATTGGGCTTGTTTTAAGAAGAAAGTCGAGCATGTGAATGAGCACATGCAAAACAATAATTTGAAGTTATTAGACCTGGTTTTACATGTTTCTATGTTTATTGGTCTGGCCTAATTAAACTACTTCCACTTTCACCAAGTCAAAGTGTTTGACGAACGTTACAGAATATTTCTAAATGGAAAAGGTTTTGGACACATAATTTAAATTTCTAGTAAATTTCGATCAAATATTTTAGACAAATTGAAGAGCTCTGAAAAATCCTCTTTTCTCACATATTTATGTTTTCTGAGCCATATAATCAGTTGCAAAAACAAGTGATTCACCACTCTGGAATAATTTCAGAATGTGGACTGAATTAATTTTAGAGATGAAAATACATAAAAGAAAAAATGAGAGATGTTACTGAAAGTAACAGAGTAGCAGGAAAACATTGAAGAATAGAGAATGCTTTGCTTCAGAAGTTTGTTTTTTGATGTAATGTATTAAGCAAACAAATACTACATTACCCATGCATTTGGAAACATCCAGGACCACAGGAAGAATGTGCCTGCAAAAGAGTTATTAATTACATCACAGTAACCACACTTGTATCATCCAGCACTTAAAACTCTCTAAACCCTTATGTCCTGTCTTCCCCAGACCCTGATTTATTACATATATATTCAGATGGCACTGTTCGTCAAGTTCTCTGCAGCCTGGGGAAAGAATGCTTTGGGGACACCTCATTGTGGCCTTCCAGTACCTTAAAGGGGCTTATGAAAAGGAGGGCAAAGGACTTTTATACAAGCAAATAGTGACAGGAAAAAGGGCAGTGGTTTTAAACTGAAAGAGGACAGGTTATTTTAGATGTCAGGAAGAAATTCTTTACTCGAGGAGTGGTGAGGTACTGGAACTGGTTGCCCAGAGAAGTTGTAGATGCTCCACCCATGAAAGTGTTCAAGACCTGGAAGGGCCCCTGAGCAACATTAGCTAGTCACTGGCACCCCTTTCCGTGGCAGAGGGGCTGGAACTAGATGATCTTTAAGGTCCTTCCAACCCTAAACATCACTTCCCTGGGCAGTCTGTTCCAATGCTGTACAATCTTTTCTGTAAAAAAAATAAAAAATCCTACTATCCATTCTAAATCTCTCCTGGTACAATCTAAGGCACTTTCTCTCATCTTGTGACTTGTTACCTTGGAAAAGAGACTGATACCCACCGGGCCACAGTCTCCTTTCAGGGAGTTGTAGGGAGCCATAAGGTCACCCCCTGAGCCTCTTTTCCTTCAGGCTAAACAACCCCAGATTACTCAGTCACTTCTCATCAGACCTGTGCTCCATATCCTTCCCCGGCTCCATTGCCCTTCTCTGGACTCACTCCAGCACCTCAATGTCCTTCGTGTTGTAAGGGGCCCAAAACTGGACATGGGATTTGAGATGTAGTCTCATCAACTATTCTAATTAATTAATTCTTAAAAGTATTACCCCTTAAGTACATACCTGTGCTGGTTCTGTCTTGATCCTGCAGACACAGAAGTGATGTGAGCCTACCCTCGCCAGATGGTTCTGTGTTTTAAACACCACCTGTGACATGTGGTCAGAAAGTCAATGAAGGTTTATTGCCAAATTTTTACTACATTTTCAACATGACTGTGTTTTACCTTTAATTTTCTAAAGTTGGAACTGAGATTCACTGAAGTTAATAGTTTCTCAATGCAGCGTCTATTATTATTATTATTATTATTACTATTATTATTACACTTTAGAGTATCAGAGTTTGAAATCCTGCACTAGTCTGCCTGCAGCACACACCCCATCACTCTTAGTCTGCTGATCCTGGGTTGCACAGCTGTCCCAGCTTGGCAGGGCATGCAGCCATTCCTGCACCTCTGCCTTGGGCTGACCCACCTCCCTTGTCCTCACTGCTGCTTTTATAAAGCACATTTCCAACATTATCTGGGGACTTTATGTCTCCTCAGGCTTCTTTTACTTTACTCCACTTTTCTTATCTTTTTTTTTTTTTTCTCTCCTTTCACAGACGTAGAAATGCCCTAACTCTTTTCACTTTCCCATTTGCCTCAGAGACCCAGCTGCTCCCCCGATCTCCCTTGCACACTCTTTTCTCTTTCTCTTACTTCTCTATGTATGGATGCATTAAGAGACATTCCAGGCTCCAAATGTAAAACAGGACTGCAGTGCAATAATCTTTAATCTCTATCACTACACTGTGATAATCTCTCACAAACAGGCTATGTATGGGAAAAAGGAAGCCAACTGACACATATTTAGAAATCTGATACATATTTCCCTCATTCATTGATGTGCTAGTTGTTCACTCTGAAGGTCTTGCTCCAAGGACTGTTCCACAGTGGTCATAGATTTTATAACGAGAACAGCTTGCCTTACCACAGGTTAACCCATTCTGCATCCCTGCACTGAACACCTTCCAGTCTTTATTTCTTCACAGGCTATTTTTCACTGTTTTTAAAAAACCATATTAGCACAGATCCACTTTATCCATAGCTGTCATTCCATTTTCTCATACCTGTAAATTTGCTCTAGTTTCTTCCCCTGGAGGCTTTATTTTTCAGTTTCATTTTAGGCACTTTCCAGTACAGTTCACTCCCCCCCCCCCCCTTTTTTTTTTCCTTTCAAATCTGCATGGACTCCTCTTCACCAAACCACAGAACCTGATCAGCTTCATCCATCTGGACCTGTCAGCTGTCTTAGTACTACCAGAAACACTCTTTCTTAAAATAATATTCTCTGTTGGTGCCCATGACACCATCTACTGATTTTCATCCCCTTCTTCTCTCTCCAACTGTTTCTTTGGCACAGCCTTTAGAAATCCTCTTCTGTCTTGCCATCATTTTCATTGACAGTTTCTGTTTTTCCAACTCTTCTATTTCTCTAATTTAGTTTTGTAATGTCCAACTACAAAAAGAACCCCAAAAACCAAGACCAAAACCAAACCACAAACAAACAAACAAACAAAAAAGCCTCCAGAATCCCACTCTATCTCTGACATATGATTTTGGACTTCTATCTCTTATCATTGCAAAAACAGACCTCTGTGCTGACCCCGTCAAATTTTGTACTGAAGGAAGTTCTTGAATTTGACAGTCATCAAGATAAAAACTACAGAAAAATTAAGATATATGTCCATGAGAAATAGGTCAGCTAGCTTCCTTTTTGCAGACTAGTTTATATCAAACAGTTTAGAAAAGCAAGTAATTTATATCTGGTTGCAACACATATTGATTGCCAGTAGAAGGAGGAGATGGAAAAATAATCAGCTGCATCCTGCACAAAATATTTTGAACTTCTGAGTGATCTCAAGCCATTTATTCTGTTAGTAATCACAGCTATGGGGTGCTGTGAATTTAGACAGGGCAATTCAGGAGGTTGCTGGCCCATCTGTCCACACCATGTTCCTGCCAAGCACCCCTGTCATAACAGTGGCAGGAAAAACGAAAATATGTAAGCAGTTTCCAGGTGATTTTTAACCATAAGCAAGGCTGGAATCACAACAGTACAACTGGTTGAGCTGCAGTGAGCAAGGCACACTAACACATCTGCTTCTGCCTTACTATGCAAAATATCCCTAACAGGTGGTGAGGAGAGAAGTGAGCTACTAGGGGAAAAGGATTGTTTTAAACCAGAGTAGCTTTTTGCCTTCTTGAACTTGAGTCAGAATATCACCATTTCTTTCTTTCACACTCTTCTCTGTTACCCTCAAGGCATCAGTGTGGCTACCTAGGTCAGGGCCAAGACAAGCGTATCAAAAGGGGACCCCTCACAAATGGTTTTACAGAATTTTTCACTGCCTGGTGTCCACCAAGGGGAGGAAAGAATTTGTACTCAAGTACCTCGCTTAGTGATACCCTAAGCACTTTGAGTCTATTCTGTGTTCTCTGACCCAAGACAACCCAGGCAAATTTGCACCCTGTCCAATGTACCAGGAACAGGATGCTCTGCTGCCAGCCCTCCCAACACCCACAGAGACACCACTAGACTATTAGTACATAAACTAATTATTGAAGAGGTATCTTTTATACAGCTTAAAAATGGCAATGACTTGTACACAGTGCTAATTAAACCTAATTTCTTCATGTGTTTGCAGGCATTAGTGCTCATTGCTGAGGAATCCATTATTTATCTACTAAAACAGTCCTGTTCTTGGCACTGAGTAGCACCAGATGAAAGGTTAATTTTTGCATGTTTAAAGTTTGGTGAGGGCAGTGTAAGCATGGAAATTAATTTCAGTGAAGCAGCAAAACAATAGGAAATGTGCCTGCATAACAGTGTCCTTTACTCTTTTGACTAATAAGAATTCATCACTTTATGGAATGAAATTCACGGTTGGAGTCATTCCTGATAGGTTATGTGATAAAGCTCATCTACAAGCCCATAAAGAAGAATAGAGGCGCAACTGTCAAAAAGTCCCTGGACTCCTGTTAAGCATTTTGTCATGCAGCAAGCTCTTCCCTACTCTCCTGACACAGGAGTAGTTCAGCTTGGTAGAAATATCTTGTGCTTCTTGAGTGCTGATGAGAGACACATTTCTCAGAGAAGGATGCAAGAGCCTGAGACAGACCAGTGAGCCAGTAGAAGGAAAATAGGAGGGTCCTGCTTCAGATCCTGCATCTCCTACAAGAGACAAGGGTTGATCCCTTGGAAGCCTTTGAGCTGGGACTTCCAACAGAGTCTGGAGACTGATCATAAATGCAGAGAAAAAAAATCTCTGAGTGAAGCATGGCCATGTTTAGGTATTTGCTAACCTGGCTAATCCTTCATTTAAGCCCGTGGAATAAATCGATCACTCAGCATGGACAAAGTGGAGTGTCAAGAGCACTAAATGAAGGCGACTGATAAATGATGTGTTGGAAGAAGGAAGCCACTCCTGTGGAGAACAAGGCCAGCAGTGTGGCTGAAAAGGGGAACTTAAAGCTGGTGCTGGTTTTGAACAATATTTGCATTTGCTTTCTCCAAACATGTGTCATTTTGAGAAATTGAAGTGTGCTGTTTATTCTCAGCATTCCCCTTTGGTTCATTTCCATTGCATCACATGGTAATAATTTCATATTGCAGAGCTCCTCAAAGAGATCACACAGTTCAAATTATGAATTTGAAAGCAGAAAGCTGACAGTGAAATCTGTTTGCTGCATTTGCTGGAAATTAAAGAACTTTATAGGATTGTTTTATTTTTTCAAATTTTTTTCTAGCTAGGAAAATGAAGTGCCAATGCAAAGGAAAATATTTTGAAGTTCAAGGGCTTTTCCCCTGCAGTCTAATGCTGTTTGTACTAAAGAGATAATTGTCACTAGGAATGCATAAACCCACTGTGTTTGATTCTCAGTGGAGAAATCGTACATGCTTAAAAAACAGCATCAAGAAAAACCTGACCAACTGTGTTTGCATTACAAATGCTTGGGATCCATTTTACTTGGAAATAATCTAATGTGTGATGCCTTTAAAATGTTGAAAGGAATTTCTTATACAGCTATCATCAAAAGACAGAAACATAAAATACATTATTATTGTTAAAAAACACTGAGGAATCAAATAATCCAACAGCCAAATATCTTCTATGACTACATTACTTGTTGGGAGACACCAGACATGGCATGTGAACTTTGACTTCTTTCAGGTATCAAATATTCTCTTTGTAACAATTAAGCTTCTCTATTACCAAAGTAAACAAGTTTTGATATATTACAACTATTTTTTTCCCTACAAAGCATCCTGAATGCTCCTTTCATCTTTGTCTAGAAACTGTTGAATAATATAATGCTGTATCTGTGGGACAGGACTATTAAAGGATTTTCTTAGTACAGTATAAAGATTTTGAATTGTAAATATGAGTCTGCAGAATTTAACATAAATGAGATTTATTGAAGAAAATTAATAAACCTAAAGAGAAATTTAAAAAGAACGGCAAGTAATTTACTCCCATATACGAATGGCTTTTTTTTTCCTTTTTTAAATTTAAGAAGCAACATATGAATCATTAGTTTTTCTACAAAACAAGCATTAATGTGTTACTTAAATAACATTGATATTGTTGGCTGATTTTGTTCAGACAAGAATACTGCAGCTTCTTGTCAGTCTGTGCAAAAAGTTATATATTTTATGTCAAGAGTAATTTTCTAGAGGGTTGGTTTCCAAATTAGCTTTTTATTCTTCCTTTGGGAAATGCCTTTCTGAGCTCTTTTTAAACGAAATGAAATGAAGACTAATGAAGATAAGGAGAGGAATTTAAGTCCAAATATACTAAAATACTTCAGTAGCTAAATTCTGAGGAATTACATGCATCATGTCATTCTTCTTTCCATTGACATTAACAGTCAAACCTTATGGATGACTTAGCATTTAAAAAAATCAAATAAATTAATGCAAAAGCCCAGAAATTCATGCAAAACCAGCTTTATGATCCCTCATACAGACAGTCAGACATAAGGTGAAAGACCATCATTAAAATTTTGGTAAGTATTATACAGTCAGGCATTAAGATGGACAAGAATGAAACAAACTCCCTAAGGAAATGCGTTATTACCCATGTTGAAGGCTATATGAAAGAGTTATGAAACTTTCTTCTTTCCTTTCATATTTGCATCAATAACTCAGATTAAGATGCCATGCTCTGATGCAGTCCCAGCAATATATCTAAATGCTGTCTTTATATGTAAGAACTTATTTCCATATTTGGCAGAAACTCTCAGTAATATTCTCGTCTGCAGCTTCAGATCTCAGTACAGTAGTGCCACGAGATTTAAGCTGCAGAATTTAAACTTCCATCCTTGTACACAGATCTTGAACAAAAGTTTACTTCACCCGTAAAATGTCAGAGTTGTGGCTGTAGTAGGCATTCAAAGGATATGCTAGATGGTTCCCTAAAGCAGCAGAGGTTAGTGAATCCTAGGATCTGATCCAGTCCAACAAGTTCCCAGAATTGTCCCCACCTCAGAGTTACTGAGGAACACAAGTCTGAGTGACTGATTTATGAAGAGCTGGAGGAGTCCTCTACTTAATGAAAATGAGGAATAGTGAAAGGTGACTACAGGAGTGAAGGAGGTCTCATACTTGAGAAATGTGTAAGAGGAGGAACAAATTTAAAAAGGGATAAGAATATTTTCTCCCTGCAGCTTCTAAGCCTTGTCAGTCTCTCTCTAAAATTTGGTAGGAAGCACAAAAAGCAATGTGGTCAGTAAACATTGACTCATCTCACCTCTCCCTCACAACTTTTTCAGCTACCCATATTGTTCCCACTTATTTCTCTCAGCTGTCCTGTCTCACTGCTTTACAGATAGCAAACTGAAAGGAGCCCAAGACAGGAAAATTAAATAGCATCTATATTTCTGCAGAACTTTAAGGTAGCTCTGACTGCTGACAAAACAGTTTTGCATGAGGAACAGGAAAATAAAGCAAGCTAGTGCGTTTTCTTATTTTCCTATAATCCTTGTGAAATAGAGAAATTATCTTTGAATTTCAAACAAAAAAAATAAAAAAGATGGATTGCTTTCATACTCATTCTAAGAGAGCAAGGACATTAAAAAGTATCGACATGGATTGAAGCCATAAAACTTTACAGAAACTTGCTGTCAAATGAAGAAAAATTGTCTTACTTGGCATAAGATAAACAAATTTATAACAAAAAGAAAATTCACAGTAAAAGTCTAGGAGACATTAAGAAATGCCAATAGTTCTTTGAATATTCTTGCTTGGTTTTCTTCCACTTTTCCTCTGGCTTAAGTCTGTTTAATTTAAGCAACTGAATAATCACCTTGTTTTCTTTATATTGTTGAGGAAAACAGGTGAGATTTTCTCTCTCTAGCTGATGTATTACCAAACTTTCTGACCCCTCATATCTTCTTCTTACAGAGAAAAACTCATCATCTGTAAAGAATGAGCCTCTAACAAAGCTACGGCCAAAAACAGAGTTGAAAATTCTGCTGGCAGAGCAAGAATTAGGTATTTCTGACCTTCAGGCTGCCTGTCATGGCAGGTTTAGCAATACTTTCAAGCATCAGGTGTGCCCCATCAGAAATGTAATTTGTTCTGTGAGAGATACTTCTATTAATCCCTTAAATTGTTACCAAATATTGTGCTGACTGAAAAGTAATTTTTTTCGTGCAAAACATTAATTACTCTATGTTTCATATTGTCCTTCAGGTTCTTGATCGAGCATTGTAATACTGTGGGACTAATTTTTGTTTCCTTCTAGCTGACTAGAACATGAATTTAAAGTACCTTCTAGCTACATAAAAGAATGGTTTACTTCACAAGTACACATTTACAAGAGTAGCAGTTAATTAAATGTCTGAAAGACATTTTTTTCCCCTTGTCTGTTCTGCATAAACTTCTCCATCAGACAAGTACATTCTTTAAACAACTCTGTACTGGTAGAATCATTTATGCATTTTAACTCTTTCTAGCAGTATAAAACAGTTAAATACTCTTAAAAGCTTTAACATAAAAATTTTTTTCAGTAAGTTCTAAATTTTCTGTTAGCATTCTTTTATTCTTTGGATTGATTTTATCAATAAAGAATCTAGCTTGGTCCCAGATGCTTGTCACAAGCGGAAATATATTATAAAATTAGTTGGAATAGCATGCATGGGTGATATTGATACAGCATTATTATATTTTCAATTTTTGGGTTTTGTCCACTTGACTACTTTGCCATACAGTGACTGTAAACTGAAGTATCATAATTTCATTAAGGTTTGATTTTTGCCTATAATGGCTTCCTTTTCTTCTGGGGTTATTTATTAATAAATATTTCCATATCTACCCTCTTCAAGGGTAATGTAGACATAGAACTGCTACAGCTGCCTTTCAAACACAGAATATAATTTAGGACTTCAGGGGAGAAGAGTATGTTCCAGGTCAGGTCTGATCTAGATTTAAATCTTCTGTTGCAAGTCACAACGAGAACACTTATCTTTGAAAATAGATGACTTTTAACTGAATGTGTTTCAAATAAACCATACTTTAGATACAAGGAAGTGAGAAAGTTGTTGTTTTTTTTCAAAGACTTTGCAAATTTCAAGTGGAAAGTCTAACTTTTCTTTAGCAAATATGTAGGCAATAAAAGAAAAAGGAGTGTATGATTAAATAAATAATAGACCTGCTTTGTCTTACTTTCCTATGTGCCCAGGGCAGTTATTTCATAAGATCTGCACCTACCCAGTCATCTTTGCACTTTGGGCCCACCTCCCCAGTTCACTCTTGACAGCATTGGAGAAGACAAAACACCAAAAACTTTCACAAAGGTTAAGAGGTACACCTGCTTCTGTGATTCAAAAACCACAGGTTCAGCAGTCATAGATAGAAACTACATTAGCCCTAGAGAACTTTACTTGTTTTTCCCATTTTGGCTTTTAGACAGCTCTTATTATCTTCCAAGAACTTCTCATATATAGGATATGCATCAAATGTCTCTGACAAGAAAAGAAATTATTCAGGCTCATTCAGCTTACCACATAACAGCTGAAGAGTGAACCTGTTCAGAGGAATGTTTGCAAAGACAGCTTAGTGCTGGATAACAAATTCCAAATGTTTCATATACCATATTCTAAAGCAACCATGACAGTCCACAAATTCAGTGAAGTCATTGTCTAGTCAAAGAAAACCATATTCAAATTTGTTGTAACTATTTGCAAGAATATGACACGCTTTTTGGTTGCAGTTTCATACTGAGAAATCCAGTAAACAGCATGGTGTCTTCCAGCCAGCAAAGTGTTTCCACTTACTTTAAAATTACGAATCAAAGTTCCAGCTTAAAAGAAGGACATATCTATTAGATATGCTTCTCACATAATGAAATGTCATTTCTTTGAATAAATGAATTTTTAAAAGTGTCAGTGGCATCTATCAGTCAGACAGGTTGGTTGGTTAAATATTCATAGGAACTTTGCAGTAATCCTTAAACTCCTTAAGCCTTTTGAATTTCCAGTAGGTCAGCTATTCCATCCAGATTTGCTGGCAGCACCAACTGACTTCTTCCTAAAAGGGGGCTAGAGGAAATGGCAATAAATCATGCCATTGGTAAGTTTTCATTATTCATCTTAAACATTGCAAATTTTTCACATGTAATGAATTAATTACTAAGTCTGGTAACCTTGCACAGTGTATATTTGCCATATTTTGGCTTCTACACTAATTCATTCAAGTAGTCTCAGATACATCTATTTCAGTCCATAAAATAACAATAATAATTTAGGTTATTATGATTAAAATTACAATACACCAAAGAGTCTTGATGTAGAAAAATAACTCCTATGATTTTAATGAAAAAATCTTAATAGTCATGTTTTTTTATAAATATTTTAACTCCTTAGAAAGCCCTATGCCATCCTGCTGGAATCCAAATTATTTTATTATTAAATAACTATATGAATAGGTGAGCATTAGAATAGAAAATAGAAAATACAAAGGGCTGAATAGTTTATTTCGGAAAATGAACCTGAAAGACATTGATGATTAAGATAGACTTGCATTGGAAAACTGACTCTTGTTAAATATATTCAACAGTTTGTATTAGGAAGTCTGGTTTTAATTTTCTTATAATGTCTCCATAATTTACTTATAGGTTTTTGTCTGATAACTTTCAGCGTAAAAAAACCCATACAGAAAAAAAATACCATGGCAAATGTAGTGTTTTGTGTTATCTTAAAAATTGAAATATAACAGTTCTGATATTCACTTCATTTACAATTTCAATGCAGCCTATTCAAACTGTTTGACATTGCAGCTATGTGTGCTGTTTTTCCTCCTGTTCCAATAGGCTTTTCAAATTAAGGAAAAGTACCGATCCCTATGGATGTGGGTTACTGTATAGCCAGGAGATGGGCCTCATGTCCCCACCTGACATAGTTCCTTTACACTCTTGCTAGCCATGACTAGTATATTAAATATGCTCCTAACAATTTTCTGCAAGTGAATGTATGCCACAGAGTGCAGAAGAGATGAGAAAAACTCATTTAGACGATCAGACACTGGTCTTGAAGGAGTTACATGTGATTAAACTTTTGTACCACTTCCTTGGCCATGATAGAGTCTCTCCCAGACACAGTTTCCACTGTGGCAGGACCTAAAGGAGGTCAATTGGCCAACAGAAAGAATCTGGGGTGTAGAAACGAAACACTTTAGTCCTGCCTTGTTACACCCAAGCTCACCCAGAGAGTGTTTTAAAGGAGCTTAAGTACTTTGACACCACTGGGTGGAGCACAGAAGACAACAAAGCTCTCAGGAGGTTGAATTGCAGACTTTAATTGCAAACTTTAGAGAGTAAAATTCGTGTCATATTTCCAAAAAATCAACATCCAATTGAGCAAGGCACTTCACAAAGCACTGTCTTAGCAAACTCAAACTCATCCAGCTTTAAGTTACATAGATTTTAAGAAAAGAAGGTTAGAAGAAGAAAGAGGAAGAGGAAGGGGAAGGGGAAGGGGAAGGAAGAAAACTTTTCCTTCCTGCAGCTTCAATCTCTGCCTCTGAGGAAAATACATATTCCTGTCCTGCTGTCAGACAAACTAGACTGTCACCTAAAATTCCATGAAGCCATGTTCCTATTTTTTTCCTCTGCTAAGAGTTTTCTAAAACCTTTTGGCTTAATAATGACTTCATGCATAACAGTACCACTGAAATCAGTGTTGTAGTCTGGACATCCCTTATAATTGTATGTAAATTTAGGAGACAAGTATGCAAGACATAGCCTCTGACATAAAACTAAAGAATTTCTAAGCAACCCTATATCTAAATAAGTGAACCTCCTTTGCTTTTCTGAAACCTTCAAGAAAGATGATTTTCAAAGTAGAAATAATTTGCACATTGGTAATGGAATGATGAACAGCCTCATAAAACAAAAAGAAAAAAATCCACCTGAAAATATACACCACACTTCACTTGCTTTTTTATCTCTTCTTCTTTGACAGAGTTTTGGCTGGCTGCAATTTGCTTTCTCCTCGTGTCCTGCAAGGGACAGCAGATTTGTAGATAAACTGATTAGGCAGACAGAGATGCTTCTCTCGTTCCTCTCATTTTTCTCTGCCACCTCAAGTGATGCAGGAGTCACTCTCAGTGGCAGGGTTGTCACTGCTGGCTGTGGCCCTAATGATTAATCATTTTGCACAAGTCCCTTGTGTTTCTAAGCCATTCCCACAGGACCTATTCAACCACACTTGTCTTAGTTTGCCGCATTTTGCAGAACCTAAAGCATTAATCCTGAAATCTATAATGTTTTTTCGTATTAGGGTACTAATTTAAAAAACCTAGAGATAAGAGAAAATTCCTAATTCAGAAGGAGAAAAGAATAGTAGCTGTAACTGTCAGGAGATCCAATTTTTTTCTCCAGTTTCTGACAGTTAAAGTCACCATTGGATTCTCTGGAATATGATATAATACAGAACTCATTTCAGAAAGCACATTATGATTTTCTGTAGGGCTGAGCAACCATACCTTTCGATGCCAGTGGGACATAGAGCTTATTTGGAAGGAAGACATGTAATGCAACTTGCTTTCACATTGCTTTCTGTCTTTAAGATCTAACTTCCTCCTTCTGGCTCCATGGACTGCACCATCAATCATTCTGCATTCTGGAAAATAGAAACAAACCTCTTTCAGGAGCTGCCTTTAGGGATGTATGAATGCCAATATGTCTCCAAATAACCTTCTGTAGTAGTAGTCAAATGCTGTATTTGCTGTCAGATGCCCTTCTAGTTGCATTTGTTCATGATACAAGATGGCTGGAGTAAACATGAGAAATTTCAGTAAAGCACCATGCATCCTTTAAGACTTGAAGGAATATTTCTCACAGCACCTTCTGAGGTTCATTAGCATCAATTCCTTTGTCTCCATGATGGTTGGAGGGTGTCTGAGACAATATATATAGGGAGTAATAGGCAGTATCCTTCACCAACTGAAAAAGTGGATAAAACTTCAGGCATTGTTCTATTAATCGATATTCTGCCAGTTCTCCTATTCAGCTCTGACTTTACCTCACCATCTCTTTTTGAGTCTGAAATTGCTTTTCCCTGCACAACACTTCAGTTCTATACCCATGAGTATTTGGAACAAGGATGGTCCTTTTACAGTTATCATCCATGTTTGCAATGGAAATATATTTGCAATAGGTATTCATACATACTATTACCTTCACAAATTCTGCCTGGAGGGTAAGAGATCTACACACAATTGATTACTTGGAAATGTTTACACTAGAGTGATCTTCAAACAAACTATCCAGGGCTTAAAAATAAAACAAATAAATCCTGTTTACTGTTACACTGTATCCTCTAATTTGGTGCCGGAAGAAGAGAAGGAAGAACCTTTAAAGACAGCCCTCAGTGGTGTGATGAGGCAAATCATTCACTGGGGATTGTGTTTCTCATTAATTACAAAAACTACTCAGAATGCAAGTTATTCCCCAAAACACGGAAGTAATTACTTATTCACATTTGCTCACTCTCTTCTGTGAGTACATGTACCTAAACATGAATTTTTCTTCCATAAATATAGATGCTTGAAAATTGGATGTTCGCCTTTACTAATTGTAGAAGCAGAGAACAGTTTGAGTTGGATCTTTAAATGTCATCTAGGCCAACATCTGCTGAAATCATCAGGAGCATCTTCTAATAGGAGAGAGACACAGCAACCCGTCTCAAGGCAGGTCCCAGAGCAGGCTACAGGAATTGTCGAGTAGAAATAATTATCCCTCTCCTGAGGCTACGTGCAGGTTAATTGCAGTCGAAATCAGGGCAGAATGAGGCTGGATGACAATGTCTTTGTTCATGTCTGTGTATCCAGAAATGCTTTGACTGTACAGACGGAGAGCAATGAGCATATTCCTGCCCACAGAGACATGCAATCAAACTGCAGAATTGGATTCAATAATTGCCTGCAAGAATACAACCAGCTTAGCTCTGTCACCCACTCAAAACTGCACAGAAAAAAGCATCTGTGCAGATTCATAGGATGTTCTTAATTGCTAGAAAATATCTTCCCATAATCAGTCAATCAAATGAGGAACTACATATATATAAAATTGTAGCTCACTAATTAAAGAAAAACAACAACAAAAAAAACAAACTCCCCCCTCCCCCCCCCAAAAAAATACCCTGTCTCTGCTTGGAAACTTTAGTCAGGAATTGTACTCTACATCTGTAAATTGAATTTCTAATTTTTCTTTTATAAGTCTGTAATCTTCTGTATTTTAAAAAATTTTTCAATCATTATTTATTCTAGAAGATCTGGGAAAGGATTTGCTTTTTTCTGCTTGTTTATCACCTATGTGCTGTCCAGTCTATTTATCAGTCTTTGCATATGCTTTTCCATCATCTTCAAGAAATATGAGTGATTCCATGCCCCAAACTCCCATTTCTGATGCCCCACTAAAGAAAGTCTCTAAAGGTCATGTAACGACCTAAGCAGTCATTACATGAAAACCATCCACACAATGTGCAGCCCTTCATTCACTAAATACTTATAAAATCAGACTGCTCGCTGTTCTAACAACTCATTTTAATGTTGGTGCTTATAATATTGATAATACTAAAATAAGTGACATATCTAAATGTGGTAATTTTATTTTGTCAGTATGGTTTCTTTTCAATATTTACATCTTACCTCTAGAACTACCTCCAGATACTATTTTATGAAACAACAATTTTGTTAATCATCTACATAACTTTAGCATTTTAAGAACAGACAGGCCAAGACTGGAGGTATCAAATATAGCAGGAAATAACTTCTCAAACGTCTAGCTTTTCAGGGCTTCCAAATAAGTCTTATTACAACTGATTAAATAAATTAAAAAATGTTATTCAGAACTTCAGATCCTTCTAAATGCAGAAAATACAAATGTTCTGTTTACCACCATATCTTGTTGAGTGAAAAGAATTAAACAACTGCTGTATTTCCCTCTTTTTGGTAGTTAGGCTGTTAATAATGGGGAAAAAATCTTAATTACTGCAGCAAAATTTCTCAATTATGAATCCCTTGAACAAACTTTGGATAGATAATTTCCCTAACTGAAGGCTTAAAACCATGTTCAAAATAGAGTTCCAGAGAAAGCATGAATTCAGATATAAAATATTCCACATCCAGTTTTGAGGCTCTTTGTTCCCAGCTTACCTGTAAGCTGTGATGAAGAAAATATGCACCTACTTTCAACTTTCTCATGCAAATTTTATATGAACAAATTTGAATAATACAGAAATCATCCAATCTTGTGAGATTCAGTGATGATGAATTATTCCCAGCAAGATAGTACCCTTTGAGAAAGTGTCACTGTTAGAACTGCATAGTAATAGCATTTTTAAAGGTAGATGAAAATTATTCAAGCTCAGTTGGGCTCCATTTTAAATAAATTTATTTCCTTTACAGGAATAAAAGTTATGAGTAAAGATAGGTGAACAGGTTTGAATTCATCCAACCCCCTTATAGGCTTATTTTCTGTATTTCACATAGAAATCTTAACTTAAAGTAAATGGCAAGCATATGATTTAAATACGGGGGACACCCTTGTGGGAAAATGGCAACATTTCTTGCTCTGCAAAACACTTAGTGTGAGCCTGCTTTTCCACTTTAAATGGATGAATAAATAAATTAAAAAAAAAAAAAAAAAGCTGAATTTAAACACATTCTCAAAGTTAAGTACTTGCTTGAGTGCTTCCCCGAATTGAAGCCAAACTGAAGGATATAAAAAAAACTAATAAAGACGGTAAAGGACGAAACAGAATGATTTGAAATCCATCTAGCGTGCATTCCTGGGGATTTTGTGAAGCCTCAATTTAATACCTGTGTTTTTTTCTGACACCAATATAATAACACCACAAAATAAATCTGTAAAAGCTCAAAAAATTAAAGTTTAAGGCATAAAGCCAGTATGTGAACAATAGCTTACTTCATACCCCAGAAAGCCAAATCTGACTTAGATGGGCTAGAAAAATCAGAATATAATGAGGAAAAAGTTGAATAGGAGTTTTCACAAAAGACATTAGAAAGAGAGTTTATATACTAGTGATGCTGTAATTCATGAAATGGAGCACTTCTCTTTGTTTCATGGAACAATTCATCTAATGAAGTTGCACATGTCTGTGTGGTTAGTGATGGCTGATTTAAAGACCTGTATCATTTCATGTTAGTTTATGTAATCCTGGTTATGTGGCATAATTCATAATTTTAAATATTCTTTCGACAGCTAGAACATATGCAATAATTTGAAATTTTGCCTGTCCAATCTGCAAAGTTTGAAGCAGATGGAAGTAGTGTCTATCTTCACTTAATTTCTGATACCAGCTTAAACAGCAGAATTTTTTCTTTCAAAGGAATATGCTGCTCTGATGCTGCCTCACAGCAAGCCAGACAAGACAGACAGCAGGCTCCATAACTAAAAGTTGTAGAATTCCTTTCACTTCCATCCCCTTTGGATTTCCTAATGCCTGACCTCACATGGCAGAATTTCACAAATTCTATTTCTTCTGAAATATCAGAGCACGTGTTAGAAAGGTACAACATCTGCCATCAGCCATGAAAGTTGGGGTGTTGTTTGACTTGGAAAGAGAACAAAGAAACACACTTCTTCAAAAGTGTATTTGCAGTCTTGCAAACGGCTTGCAAACTGAGGCTTAAGGTAGAATTTGGAAAGCCTGGTAGGATCTTTTAATGCTTCCTCAGAAATCAACACAGAGCATCTGTGTTACTTGGTGTATATAATAAACTTGGTTCTGTCAGTTATTTATTCTGCATTGTACTAGGAGTTAAGAACACGGTACAGATGGCTTTATTCAAGGTACAACCCCACCCCCAAACAGCACCTTCAAGATGGTGGTAGACATAATAGTGAGACCAAAAAATCCAGAAGGAAAACAGTCAGCAGGTTGTGAAAATTAGTATATCAACAGGCAACAGAAAAGTAATGATATTTTTTCCTCTTTCTAGGAGAATAAGAAAAAATTTTGGACTCATCGTATTTCAAAGTGAAGATCCAGCAATTCTGGTTGTACCCCTGCTGTATTACCGACTGTCACATGGCATTAACCTTGCCACAATCCTCTCTGAGTTAGGAAAAACCAAATAGATGCTGTTTTTAATGCAGATGCAAACATTTTCATCTAAAACTGTTAGTTATCCTTGCACACTTTGGACTGCTGCATGAGGAGCCCTTTGGAGGCACAAGGCAGAGGGCACTGCCTGAGGCAGAGGCTCAGAGCCTGGCCAATGCCTTGGTGCACAGAGAGATAGTCAACAGCATCCATGGCCATCTTCTCTTGACAGACACATGGCTCAAAATACTCCACAAGTGGAAAAACTGCTACATCAAGAGCAAAAAAAAAAAATACACTCCGCAGCTGTACCCTTTTCCCACTCTCCAAGAGACACAGGGAAGGGTGGACTGCATGGGAAAGCAAGCTACGGCTGAGACTGAGACCCTAATGGTTTGTCTTAACCTGGGGCTAAAGGCACAGACACAGACACAAAATTAGTTTGTCTAAGCTTAGTAAGTTACTTCTGTGTGCAAAATCCAGTGTTACAATCAATTCCAGTAGTAATGCCTTTGCCCCGCTGAGAAAAGTTCGTTTTACTCCAGGAAACTACTGTAAACATGACATGAAACCCCAAGCATAAGGGAACACACCACACTTTGATTTTAATAGATATCAACCCCATATTAATAGGGAAAAAAGCCAGCTTTAACTACAGCATAGTTGTATCAATAATAAAAGACCAGTCCATCCTGATAAAACTTTATAGTAGATGACAATACACCCTAGAGCGAATTCTGTCCTATGTCTTCAAATTTGCTGGTAATGTACGCTGTATTTTAACAAGTTCATGCATATAAATGGTCTCATTCAAGAGATTTATAAGGAAGACTAACAGTTTACAATTATTTTGAACAGCATAAGAAACACCTTCCTTGCCCCACACTTTCACCAAAATATTTATAGAAATTTTTCTTGCCAGAAACGTAATCTTTTATCTACATTGTTTGTAATCAAAACAGCTTTAAGGACATGTCTCTCTCTGCAAATAAATTAGCTATCTCCTTGTGCAAGTCAGTGAAATTATTATCATGAAATAAATACTGTGCTGTTCTCTTGATTTTAGGGAAAGCTGAATGAATTAATTTCAATAATCTACTTGTGAGATACAGTAGGGAAGTTGGGAAAAAACATTGAATAGCAATAAAGACTTTTCTTGAGCTCCCTGAATATATAGATCATACCTCCAAAACAGGACAGGTTTCTGTAATGCATGCCACAAGAATTTGGCTCTTTTGTAGTTTCTCATTCTGTAAGAGAATTTACAAGAGAAACAGAAGTCCTCTTCAGTTTTCTTCCCTGGTTTTGTGATTTATGCCGATTCCCTTTCATGGTCTTCCTTTGTTGCAAGAGAGGAGTGACCACTGTTACAATCTACCCAGAGACCATCTCTCCATCCCTCCTCTTGGACAGTGCAGCTCTTCCCTCTCACCCTTCTCCTGCAGGTAACGCCATGCAACTTGAAGAAGAGGGTGTCAGTGAGACAGAAAATCGAGAGGTTTTAAAGACTCCAGGGATGAAAGAAAGTTTGCTTTAACAGTATTGCTTTCCTATTATAAAAAAAGCAAAGGTGCTCTTTGGAAGCGACTTGGGCCTCGAAGAAAGGTTCAAGTGAAAAGTTTAATGTTGCAGCCCATGCTTTCTTACGTGTTTTGGTATCAGTGTCTGTATAAGAGTCAGTATTTTGTATACCAGCAATTTTCCTGACTGCATGTCCCAGGCTGTGATATAAAAATACTTCAATAGGTACATATTCATTATTTCTTTTCCTTACTGCTACTTTTCAGTTGATTTTGCAATAAAGCAAGCTGAGCAGAGCCAAGATCAACCTTAGCTCAGCATACTAAGAACTTCAATATTTCTTTACTTCGCCATATGTTACTGCAATCCAAGGATAGAAAGTACAAACTTAAAGAATTTTCCTCAAATGAAAGATTGTAAATTGCCTCATAAAAACAACAGCTTCCACAGATCTCTCATGTTCTGCCTAAGGAAAACGATACAAAGTCATTGCAGCAGGTGTACCAAGACAGTAAAAATGACTCCACGTGCCCCGTTCCTCTCCTTTAACTTGTGTTTCATTTCTGTATCTGAACCTGGTACCCAGCAGCTCCAACACAGATCAGCTGTATCAAGAGTGGTGGAAGGGTTGAAAAAGAGAGAAGGAATAGATTAAGTAAATAAACTCTGTAAATATTGCTCTTCTTTGGGAGCGCTTGTAAAATTCCTTGTACACCAGACAGAGAAGGTAGGTGGGTAAAGGAAAGATTTGGAATTAGAAATGACAACACAACAGAATTTTCTTGGCCTTATGGTGGAACAGGAGCCAGAAAGTAAAAACAGTTCACTGACCTACTTGGAGAGAAAAAATTCTTCTATGCTCTAATATTTCCCCATTTCATTGGGGAAATATTGTTCTACTGTTCTATTGTTCATTTTTCTATTTCTCTGGTTATTAAAACTACCACCTAGTAATTAGATTGTAAGACAGAAAAGAAGGTAGATAAGACTATGGCAATGAAGAGCACAGCTATAGCAAAACAACTTCAGCATCATTTTGACATAAAACAGTAACTATCTTCCTTTAGTTATGAGGTTAAAAATTAGTCATCCCATGTTATAATTGTTACAAGAGAAAACAGTATTTCTACTTCAGTTTCAATTATTTCTACAATATATAATTATTTGCTGAGACCATCAAACATTTCATAGGGATTAAAAGTGATTAATAAATGCATCCAGACTGAAACAGATTTAAAGCATGGAGCTAAATAATTCATCATACTTGATTTCCAGGTGACTTACATAAGTTGATTTAAAAGAGCCTCAAAATGAAAAGATATAACAAAAAGTTGATTAATCTGACTTTTATAGATATTGGACAGTATCAGAATGGGATTTCAACCTCACATGCAACTGTGACTATGTGAATATACATTTTCCTACATGCAGTGAGCTGGAATTTTAATTTTTTTGGCCCCTGGACAAGCAACAGAATTTATGAAATCAGGTTAAATAGATGTAGTAGAGGAAGAGAACAAATATTAATTTTCCAGTGTTTTTACTTTTAAATTATGGGAGTCTTTGCTGTTAGGCATTCTAAATTCATTATTTCCACCATATTCTAAAATTACTAATTGCTTATAGGTGTACATCTAGAAGATCTCAGAAGGTATGCTTGCATGATTCACAGAGATGGCCCAAGGAGTTCATGTAAGGTTTAGGGATGACCTGAAGTAAAAGAACTTTCTTTTCTTACCCTCACTGCAACCATTTGCCTGGTGTGCTTTTTTAGTTCAGTCTAAACCTTGTTTTATTCAATCCACTACCACTTGGGCTGTATATGAAATTTGCTATAGGTCTGACAAACTTTTGCAATGGGAACTACCTATTTCAGTTTTGGCAAAAAATTTCTTTAGTCAGATTCTCCCTAAAGCACTCATGGACCAAGACATCCCTAGACTTTCACCAAAGGACTCAGCCATTTAGTGCCTGGAAAGCTGCCAGCCACTTTTGAAAGAAAAAGTAGCACCATTTAAGCTAGCAAAATAATGCCTAGGCTTTCTTGCTCTTAAAATGTTTTATATATTTAATAAATACATAAATAGTGTGATATATATGCTTACAATCATTCTCTCTGTATTAAGTAAAAATTTGTTTCAGCAGGGAATTTGAGAGGAAAGTGACAAACACTTTTAGAGAGAAAATAGAACCATAGTTAAATTTATATGCAAACATCTAACCAGGGTTTTACAGGCAATTTATAATGTCTAATCAGAACCTGGCATATTGAAAGAAATAAAAACTTTAAATCCTGCCATTCATCCATTTAAATTAAACGTAGAAGCCCTTCTGGGGCTCACAGAAATTAGAAACCTCACCTGAATTTATGTTACTGCAACAAGACTTGGGGGATTGATTTTCAAGGGTATGGGATTGGCCATTGTTGCTTTTAAATGTCAGCTCTGCTTGTCAAAGCACAGATGAAAACCAGAAAATAAATAAAAATATGTAGTAAGTATCTCTATCACACTTTTTTATTTAGTCATTTTGGGTTTTTTTATAGGCTTCACTTCAAAACTGTGGAAATATAACAGACTGAATTCCTGCAAGCAAAAAACAAGAGGTGAGCAATAATGCACCATGAATGCATGAAGGTACTCCTCAGTTTAGCTCTTTCCTCCACTCACAATGTGACAGCATCAAAAATATTTTCATTTTGTTATCTTTTAGATCTTTACAATATGGATTGATCACAACATTCTGAACTTCACCCAGCTGCACAGGGTTAGAGACAGTAAAGTCACTGTTGTACAATTGCACCCTCCTCTCTTTGCTTTACAGACTAGAGAGACCTATTCTATTTCTTTCTCAGAGTTAATTGACATTATGTTACAATGCCAGGCTGATTATCCAGTCTGGCTCCTGAGTCTCTTTTTCACACATGGGGCCTCCTCTTCCTCCCTGACAGACTGGCCTTGAGCAAGGTGTGCAGGTGCTGTCTGGATACTCAGGGAGGAAAGTGCTGGGCAATTTCAGGAAATTTGTTTTGAAATCCATTGTCTGGAAATGTTTTGTCTAGAAACTGCAGAAGCTGAATGCTTGTGAGAAACAAAGCCAAAATTAAAGTCAAGGTAGATGAACAGAATTCATTGTAATCTAGTAACTGTGCAAGTATTTTGGCTACATTCACTCTATTTGTCAATCATCGTGCCATCTGAAAAAAAAAAAACCAAGCCAATTATATAACCTCCAAAGAAGGAAAGCATGTTTGAGAGTCCATACTAGCTTCAGAGGCCAGCATTACATGATATTTCCATTTATGCTATGATATTCAATTCATATCCATAAACTTCCTTAGCCTCTGAAGTATATAATTTAGTAGGATCAATTTGAATCCACATGTATGACCACTTTGCCCTGCCAAGCAGCTGTTGGTATTGACAGCTTCCAGGTGCCAAAAGCTGAGCATGGTTATCAGTAGCTGGCTGTGCTGCACAGTTTGCTTGTTTCTATAACATTGCAGTTTCACAGCAAGAAAGAATCTCAAATGCCTATTTGCATGACTTTCTGCTCTTGGATGAAGTTTTTAGGTTAATAATTAATTATTTTGGGGAGGTATTAGTGCTATTCATTGGAATAGAATTATAAGCTTATGACGACTGTGCACCAAGAAAACTGATCTGGCTGACTCCTCAGCCAAATGGTTTAGGGCTTTTATCTGCCTTTTCCTCTGTTCTGGAACACAAGGTGTGGGTCTTTGCCCCAGTCCAAAGCACTAATGTGCTGAGAAATGAACTGAATTTGCACTGTGGCAAAATTTATGATGGCATATCTCCCAAAGAATCCCCCCTTGACAATATCTCTCACAGCTCTGTTAGAAAGGAGGCAGATAATGAAGTTTTAATTTAACTCCTGCACCTTCTAGAGGTTGTAAAATTCCTGTGCAAAAAGACTTCTATACTCCTTATATCATCATAACCTGACATAATACAGCAAGAGAACTAATAGTTTTGGAAGTCACTAATTATGATGGAGATTTGGATTGTAGTATCAGGGAGTCTTGAAGATTTCTGATTGTTCAGGGAATAGGGACAGCATTATGTAGAGATTTGCTTATCCTCATAAGTTATAAAGAGGCCCTGAAGCTAGGACAAGTGAATGAGAAGGGGGAAGGATAAAGAAAAATTGTTTTCTTATCAGTACTTTCTCTCCTTATTCCAGAAGAAAGTTACTTCCAGAGAAATAAAAATGAATACATTATAAGGTGAACAGTGAGGTTCACCTGTTATGTGGCAACAGGGAGGCAGCCAGTGCATGCACTGACAGCTGCTGTCCCAGCCCTTCCTCAGGTAACATCCTTCAGGAGAGCAAAGCACAAGAGTTTATCTTGCTGCAGCACCCCATGCTCCACAGACAGGCTCGACACTGTGCCTACAGTGTGGAATCCAGGTGGCCACCAACCAGATGGTCAGCTTGGCCATCACAGATTACCAGCCCTCTCTTCAGCCAACACAAATTAATTACTAGGTCTCCCAGTTCAATAGAACCTACCATAAGCTGGTGAGTGTTTTTGCTACATGAACTATTTAGTGAACTGAGGGAAAAACCTGCTGCAGGAAAAAGGAAGTAATGCCCCATAATATTAGGTCTGCAGTATATCAAGTGCTCTCTATTTCTGAAAGAGATTGATGCCCTCCATTTAATCAGCTCTCTTGAGAACTGCAACACTTTTGTTCTGCAGGAGATCTCATAAGCTGGTCTCCCCAAGAAATATGTTCCTGTTGATATTTCTCTGAAATGTGTAAAAGAACAAACACACTACAACTCATTTTTACCAGGATTTTGTGTAAGGCCTTCACTCAGCTTAACTATGGAAAACCAAAAGAAAACAGAAAGCAAAACCCAAAACAAATGGTGCCCTCTTAGGCATGACTTTTTGCATGCACTGGTATTATGATAATGAATCATAAAGTGTCAACAACAGCATACACAAATTTTACACAGCAAAAGGTAATGTTTGTTTATTTGCATGCATTACATAATAATACCAGCAGTAACTCCGTTCTGCTCAGTAAAAACAAGCACCAGATTTTTACAAAGCCAATTAATGAGTCACTGATCATCACAGAGCTAGAAGCAAGATCAGTTGCCCTTTGCTGCCTGTTGGCTGCTGTCAAAACATTAATTCATATAACTTAAATGTTGACAAATCCAGCAGTTGCACAATCAACCTTACAGCAGAACTTCTGAAAGCAATTTCTTAAGTTTTTGTTTATTTTCCAAAGAACTGTTTCATTGCAGCCCTCTCTCACAGAAAGTAATTTTCAGCCTTTAATGATTTCTAAGCATCAGGCAGTCCTTTCATGTCTGGAATTTGTCTCAGTTACTGATCTGATCTCAAGCCTCACTCGGTCATCTCGCCCTCTGTTTTCAATAATCAGCGAGAACAAAACAAAAAATAAATCAAGAGATTTAATATTCTTGTCTGCAGGCCCATAAAAATGGTAGGACTCATCTAACTGGGATGGTACTGAGTACATTATAAAACTGGGGCTATGAAATTTTCAGGTGTAGAGAAAGGGGGACTCTTAAGCATCAGCTTCCCGTAAATCTAAGAACTAAACAAAAAGATCCAGCTAACTGGAAAAAAAAGTCATAAAATTCCTTCTATTACTCAGGTATCTGATACAGAAGATGACAATACTGGGCAGAGTAACAGTGTTATCTAAAGTTCCTGTTCTGGCGATTTGCTTTGCAGCAGTTCTAGGCTCTTCTGCTCGCCTGGACCTAATACAGTTACCATCCATTGCATTTTTTCTGCAAAATTTGGCAGTGTTATCTTTGTTGGGTCTTAACTGTGTAGAGAGAAGTTAATATCAAAGGGATGATAATTTAAGAAATAATTTCAGACAGACTTTTGCATGATGATTCAAACCACACTGCTTTTATTTCTGTTACAGCAGGGCTTTGAATCCCAAGCAGAGGCCAGCAGCTGGCACAGGGCAGATGAGCAGAAGGCTTGATGAGCCATGCACACACACAGTCCTCAGGCCCATATGCCAGCTAAAGAGGCTAAAGCTCTTGACTGACCTCAGCTGGAAGACACTTCTCAGTCACATCTGCTGACCAACCTCTCTGAGGCAATCAGTCCATAATTTGTTTTTGTCAAAATGACTTAGGTTGCTTTAAGCAGTCTAAACACAGCATGTCTGCAAGTGAAGTCATTTGAATTGGAGCAAACTGAGGCAAGCACACAAGAATCACTACTGGCATGTGAGGTGACAGAGATTTCTGAAGAGAAAACCTAAGGCAATAGCAAAACCAATAATATTGTCACAAGTTTTAATTTATATAATCAGTTTAAATAATCACAAATAATTACAAGTTACCTTTATGTCTAAAGGGTGTAAGAGACTGCAGCTGTGACTGAGGTGACAGCTTCGCCTCAACATGTCACAGAGAGCAGTACTTTCAAAGCAGCTAATCCTTTCCAATCCACATTTCCAGTTCCCATTAGAAACTGGCACAGCACTTTGATATCTGAATTGCCCCATGCTACAGGGAGCTCGTTCACATAGAACAGAAAGGGCAGGAATTGTGGCTTGAAAATACCTTTCCAAATCCAAGATGAAACTCCTGGCTGTACATCAGGGTTCTGGTTGCTTGCAGAGAGATGAAGGACATCCCTGCGTATGGCTAGTGGCTGGACAGCTTGCTACAGCAATTATATTCAAGAGCAGTTTGGTTTTAAGTAACTGTAGCCTCTGGAGAGTCAGTCTGTCGTATCAAATTAACTGTAGAACTAGTATCAGCTTTGTTATGCTTAACAATGTTTGCTTTTCTTTATTCTACTTTAAAAAATAATAATCATAAAAGCCCCCATGCTGGCCCAGTTTCTCTTGTAACGCCTGACAGTCCTGTTGCTCTGACAACATAAACCAGCTGTACCCTCTGATGGAGCACTGAGCAGCCAGATCATGCCAATGAATCTGATCCCAGGACTTGGTCTGCTCCCAGTAAGGTATTATTTTCTATTTGGCAAGACTAACTCAGCCATAAATACAGAACATAATCTATCTCTGTGTGCTGTGGTACTTTTTAATCTCTGATCACATCTGCACCAGGAAAACTATTGTCTTCACAGTAATTGTTGAACTCCATGTGTCTAAATTCCCCCATATGCCACATAGTGATGTGATTACTGAAGACACACGACATTAATATAGTGAACAAAGACTAAAAAATCATAGCTGAAGCATTTTTCAGTTAGTAGGGTCAAGGACATCAAGGTTTCTACTGCCTAACTATTTCTGAAATGTAAAGAACTGGCAAACAGCTATATGCATTTTTTGCCTCTTGCATATATATATATATATATATATATATTTAAATATTCTAATACACAAAATAAACTTAGCATTAGTATTTTGTTTACCTGTAGTCTTCAGACCTTTTTCAGTGATGACTGACAGCTACTCTAACATAGTTCTAACAGAGCAATCAACAAATGTTTTCTTCTCCCCAAAAAGCATCCAACTTAATTACACATGCTTCACTTGGTCACCATCCATTTGGGAGACCTCTGCCCTTCTCTCCTCCTTCTTTCCTACCGTTTCAGGCACCATCTCACCTTGCCATCATCTCTGCCCTTTCTTTCCAGTGGTGTCTGGGTTTCTCCTCTTCCTGGGTGCTCAGGACACCATATCTCTTTTCCCAAAGCAGCAGCCTTCTATGAGGCAAGATTTCAGCTGTGGTGGTGCTGGACCCCTTCTTCCTGTTTGTTTCCATTTGCTCTTGCCTGTCCCTACATTTCCTACAGGATGGAAATAGCTGCCTTTCCTGGTGGGTAACACTACAGTTTCCAAAATTCTGTGGGAAGATAGCTGTTTTAAAGGGTTGCTAATATGTAATGGATTTAAGAATGTAACTCCTCAGAACCACTTTGAACATCCTGCCATGGGATGGCTCCATGTCTTCAACAACACAAGATTGTTTGACCAAGCTCTGCCTCAGCCTTGCAGTGGCATAACCTCTTGCACAACCCTTACTGTACAGATCATGCTTAGTCATTTAAGAAAAGGTGAACTCAAAAGCTGAAGAGATCCTGTAAAATACTTAAAACAAACTACTTCACCATTTTCTATTAGCAAAGCAAAAGCCAAGTAAATATTTAAAGATCTTAAACTTATTGAAACAGAGAAACACACAGCCTGCTGGGAGAACCAGCACGCTCCAGTGTGGTTTTGCTGCCAGCCATACAATGGCTTGTCCATGGAACAGCTGGATCCAGCCCTGGCTCTGCACAGAAACGACATAAATTGTGAAGGAGTCCAAGCATAACTGAAAACAGTGAAATTTGCTTGCACTGTTTCTTCATTAAATAAACTGTGCTTTTAAACCCAGGAGCTAAGTTTGGGGACCCTCACCATTTGAACATTACCAGATGGGAAGCAACACAGACACTCATTCTAGCAGGCAAGAAGTCTTTCTTAGCTCAGGAGTCTCTTGATATTGTGGGCATGCCTCCACAGAGTTTCTGAAAAGTTACTGCCCAAAATAATTATTTCTTTACCATTTTTTGCTTAGGATACCAGACCACATCAATGCTCAGCCACAGCTCTTCCTCTACTAGACCCTGGCACACAAAGAGATGGGGTCACAGATCCTTTTTCCCTACAGAAATAAGACTCTTGAATCCTACCCAGATCTAGCACAGCACATCACTGACTCACATTAACTGTCCACAGCAAAAAGTGCCTGAGACATCTGGCCATCTGGCCACTATGACCAGCAAGTGCAATTAGCATCTCTTTTTCTCATTTATCCTCTCTGGAGACCATCTACATATTCATAGATAAGGCAAGTGGCACTTACTGCATTCCAAGAGTTTTTCTAGATCCTACCTCTGTTATACTTACTGCAAATCTACAAAGAATTATTTTCACAATTAATATTACTGTGAAAATCAAGCAGAAATAAAAGAAGAAAATTAAATTATTAATAACAGCAATTGCCAATAAAACCCGAAGAAAATATGCCTGCTTTCTCTGAAGAAACCCATTTCTTTACTTTAAAGCTGTCTGATGCACATTTTCCCCAATATCAGACATATTTTTCAACAAAACAATGAATATTTCTTATTGCTCTCAACCTTAATCTAGTGATCTGGACTCAAAATCACAGACATTTGATAAAATATATTTTGTTGTATTAAATACATTCTGTATCACTTAATAACACAAAATTCTTGTAAGTTTCTTCCCTTTAATTATATGTACCAAACACCTATCCCAATCACCTAGGCAAGTTTCAATAACTAAACAAGTTTCACGTCCCAGTCTTTATGCATCTTAGGAAGATACACATCATGCTTGGTCTTTCGTGGTGTCTCTGCTATCAGAAAGAGCATAGCTGGGATCTCAGTTTGCTCAAATGTACCCAGATTTGGTATTTGTAAAGATGTCTTTGATCACCTTTCCCGTTGCACAGGGCATCTTCAAAAACCTTTAAGTATTTGCTTTCCTGAGACAGACGGGATAGAAGAGCCAGGTGGGGTGGGATTCTCATGAATAGGATAAAGTAAGGCCTATCCAAGAAGTTCAATGTTCAAAGAGCAAGCAAAAATCTTACATAAAATATCTTACATTACCCCAATTACTTGCAATTAATCACAGAGTGTTGCAATACTGTTTCTGCTCACAGAGATTGAATCTCAAATCAGATAAATTAACGGGCACGCTTCATCAGATAAAGACCAGACAGTCTTTACTTGTGGGTGCTTTAGACTGTTCTCCAGTTAAAACCCTTTTAGATCCGGCATTCAACAATGAGATTTAGGAATGGATTATATCTCAATCATTATTTTGATAAAGACAAATTAATAAACCTCTTATTGAGTCATTCAACACAGCTCCTGTGTGGTCTTGCATTGGAAAGAGGAGACTGTTACAGTGGTATCCTGATCTGTTGTATGGTATTCCCAGAAAACAAGCTTTCCAGACAAGTTTACTTCTCCTAAAATGTTACAGATAAATCCAAAATTTCAAATGTCAATGAAGAAAATGCAATCAAGAAAAGGGGAAACAGTTCTTCAAAAAAGCCTTTCACCAAAGGTACAAAATGAGGTGGGGCAGCCTTTGTGTAAATTTTATTCAATACAAAAAACCTATTCCTACAAAACCTATTCATATTATTTTTATTCATATTTATGTTTTGTGTGACCTTTCTTTTGTCATTAAACAGTGCAAAAAAACAGCCTTTAATAGAGACAGCCCAAGTATGAGCTGATATATAGCTGACTGCCTCCAGAGATTGCTGCTTCTTTGAGCTCCTGACACCAGTGCAAATTTTCAACATGCATCTGTCAGAAAAAAATTAAAAATCCAGAACAATACAATCTTCAAGAAATGTACTGGCATGTATTTAATCTGAGGTGATTTTGCCCATGATGTGTTTTCATAGACATGTGTACAAAAGAAATTTTGCCATATTGCCCTAAGAGTAAAATAAATCTGGGCTGTTCTTCCTCATTTATATGATTAGCCATTGGCATTCAGTAAAATTTAGTTGTTTAACCTGTCTGAAAATGAAGAAGCCTTTTCTTATCCTACCTGTTTGTGTGAGCACAGTCCCCAATTGCATTATATTTATTCTAAACTATATTCTATCACATACCTTCTAAGCTTTCCCAAAATCTGGCTTGGGTTTCTGACAAAAAAGACAACTGTGAAACTTATAAAAAAAGTAAACATCATAAACATATATAGCTCAGGAAAAAAGTGCTTGGCCGAGATTTATGTTGTCTAATCTTTTTAATAGCCTTTTTTTGCAGTGAACATATCATTAAAAAAATTACTTTAGCCTGTATTCAGGATTCAGCTTCTGATTACAGTGTTTTTTATATTCACAGAAGGAAAAAGAGAAAGTCATTATCCCAAATAATAATTGCTATTGCATTTGAAGTTTGTATTTACTAGAACAGGACTATTCCTTCTGCTCATCTTGGCAGTTCTTTCTAAGTCAGTTATAGAAAGCTCCAATAATTTTCCTGGTGAACAGTGTAGCTAGTTGCACGTGTCTTACAGTGGAGAATTTGGGAGTTTAAGGGCCACATATTACAACAGAGTGCTCCCAATTCCTTTTGCTCGTGTGTGAAGAAACAGGGAGATTTACAGATGGTTATGCATCTTGTAGATTTACACTGAAAAAAACCAGCAGAATATTCCCTTAAAGCAATCTCTGAGCTGCAGTGGTAGAGGTAGGACTCAGTAATTACATTTAATTTAATTCAGACGGGTTTATGAGTCAATTACTCACAAATCTAGCAATAAAAAATTGAGGAGATGTGAAAGAAAATTCCACAAATCTGTGAGTTGTTTCTCTGATTATGGAATAAAGAGGATCAAAGTACTAAACTGAAATAAATTATCATAATTTCATTGAAATTATTGGTCTTACGCTCATTACATTATTTAAGACTGAAGAAGCTGGCAATGCATTGGAAGCAGCTACGTTTGCAGAAAAAGCATAATTTTATTAATATGTTTTCAACACATAAATCAGAACACTTCCTCTTGGTTCTATGGAACACAAATCAACTTACTGAAACATACAGTATGGTGTTACTGAGAACACTTTAAACAAGGTTAATTTTCTTGACAGTTTAAATATGATTGTTCCAGTTTATATAGGCAAGAAAATGTTTTACATAATCTCAGTTCCTGTAGTGCCTGTGATTCTGTCAATACTCAGCATTAATTGGGATGGCTCTGCTTGTTTCTACATTTAGTGAGTGTTTAGTTGAGTCCATTTCTATTGCACTGCGTGGTTGAACAGAACATACTGAAATGCACTTCCTATGGTCTTCTAGCCAGGCAAGTGCACAGTTTAGCAGTGATTGTAGACACAGGAGTCTGATACCCAAGGGGTGAGTCCTTTATTCAGATGCTGGCTCAGATTTCTCATTTCTGAAATGATTTTGTCCTCTCAGGATTGCCCTAAAGGAGAGATCTGAGGGAAGCCTTACATATCACAGGGAATATTCATTCCCAGTCTAATTGTTGATACTGAATACTTGACTTTTCCCTTCTGTGGATGGGCCTAAGGAAATGCTCATTTAGCCCCATCATTTAGCTAGCAATGTCTTTTCCAGAGGAATACAGTCTCTCTTGCCCTGTACAACAGTGTGAAGTATAAATAAACATATATATATATATAAATAATATTTCAGCAGACATTTTATTCCCCACTTAGGATTACTATAGCTCAGACTACATGCCAACCTTACATCAACCAAATTTCAGATTTCCAGTCCAGGAGATCTGTATTTCAGCACTTGCTCTAGACAGGATCTAGTTTATCAAACGTTTGCACACAATAAAAAATTCCAATACTTTTGTTTCAAATATGCAGAAAACTTTCATTTCAAATGTGCTGAGCAAAAGAAAGCTTCCAATTCAGTCTAGGGAAGATGCACAGGATTTCATTTTAAATCTGTTAAATTGCAATGGTTTTCAGGAGATGAAGAGCAAGCCAGCTCATCAAACTCTCACTCCATTTTTATGCTCATCTCAGAGCATATAGCATGATATTGTTCAGGGGGGAATTCTTCATTATGTTCTGGGCTGTATAGTCCCCTGAGCAGTTCAGCTCACAGGGAAGAATGCACTCCCAAACAACACCCTGGGAATTGCTCGGAAATACCATTTAATTTAAGTGTTTCCCATTAGCTAACCAATTCAAAGTTTTTGGAACTGAGTTGAAACAAAACAGGCCTTTTTATTTTCTCAGTGTAAAGACCTAGACTTTATCAAAACAGCAGTTTCATTTGTGTCTTTATTTTTAAGAGAGAGTAACAATCTTGACTTTCTTCCTACCTATATTTTGATATTCAATTTCATTATGGGGAGTAGAACCCTGCTGTACATTTAAAGACTAACGTATTTCAAAATTGCCCTTTATTTTCTCATTTGACATCTTAAAAGTGCAATGAAAAAGCAATGTAAGTTAAGCATTCAACTTCATACAGAAGTGTTTGTACAAATGTCCTAGAAAAAATTGGCTTCTGTAATAAAGAGCTCATTCACTTCCATTAACCATATTTTTTAAGTACAATTCTATTTTTTTCACCATTTTAATGACTATTGTTATTTTGCCTCTGAACATACCCATCATACTCTTTAAAGTCGCCACTGTCCTTTTGCTTACCTGGACAACTGGGTACTGGTAATCCATACAATACACACCATACATAGCCAAAGATCCTCCAGCTAAAGGCCAAATGGACACAGGACTGGAAGCTTCAAATCCGAGTCTCCGTCTTTCAGCCTTGTGGGAAGGACTCTGGCAGCCCTGCGCAGTGCTTGGCTCGGGCCTCTGGGGCCACTCAGGTTGACACTAGCTCAGCTGAAAATAAAAAGGAGCTGCCTGGCTCGGCACAGCTCAGCCCCTCTCTTCTGGGATCCAGCAAGGCAGCACTCAACCATAGGCAGCAGAGGCTCCTAAAATTAGAAATCCTCTACTTAACGGAAAAAAACCCAAAAACTGAAATTACAGGAAGTTTCTAACACTTCCCATGGAACATTATTGAGCTTAAAGAGGACAAGGTATTTTCCACTCCATTCTGACAGGCAGAAGCACTGTAGATACTTTCAGGGGTAAATTAATTAAAACTAATATGAAGCATCCAGCTCTATCTCAAGAAACATTCACAGTCTCTAATAAACAATTACTTGCTTCTGAATCAGGTGATTCACCTTAGAAATTTAGCATTCTGTGAGAATGAAAAATCAGGACTATGTGCCAGTTTTCAGACTTGAGTCAGAAGAAAAGTAGATGTCTCAAAACAGCTTATGCAACTTAATAACACATTAACTAAAAACTTGGGTTTCTAGATCAGACCTGTCTTTCCTCAATACTGGTCCTCTGCTAGATCTAGCTTCAACAGATGACGTTTGGAAGGAGAATTCCACTGTTTGTTCTCACCCTAGAACACACATTGTAAGATGTGTAGTAATACCAACATCCTTTAATCATTTAGGCAGTGCTATTTGTTATCTTGAAGCTCTTCAAATTTGCGTGGATTTTATATTCTGTTTTTTCAGCTGGAGACATTGCAATAAAACACAATCTTCACCTGTTAACAACAGAACTACATTTATGTCCCAGGTGTTTTAACTTCCTCTGGTACAAATTCTTACTCCCTGTCGTTTCCTGCCTACAATCATACAAATGTGTTATTTTAAAGAACTTGTTTGTTTAACAAATGCTATTTTAATGAAATTGCTAAAAGTACGTCTATATTTTAATTATTTCTAGCTTATATCTACATGCATTGCCAGGTAGTTAGACAGTTGCAACAGTTTTTTTAATACTGAACAAAAATAAGTTTTTTTCTGTTTCACTTTTCAATTTCTTACATTTGAAAGAAGAAAATAACAGAAGTTTTCTCCAAATCCCTCATGCTTCTGAAAATAAACCATTTTGGATGACATTTCAAATTACAAAAGAAGTTACAAAATTGATGAATGTTCTTGCAGTTATTGCCAGCTTTTCTAGTAGAAAAATTTTTTAAAAAAGAGAATTTTTGCACAGATTCAGTATTTTTGTCTCTATTTAGATTATAGTGGGTGTAGAATAATAATAAATCAAAGCGATAAAAAAGACAAAAGTGGGGCACAGCAATAAAATGAGGACAACACAAGAACACAGCAATTTTTTAAATGGCCCTGAATTAAAATTTGGGTTTCTGTTACCCTATCAAACATATCTGCACGTTTCCTTAACAGTAAAATGTAATCTGGTGGCTTTACATTATAAAAAGTCTTGATTCATACCAATACTTTTGATCTTCTACTCACTGGATTGTATTCCTCAGCTACTCCCCTTAGATATGCCCAGTCAAGTTAGCAGAACTAATGTAGGTGTACTGTCATTTCCCCAAGGTGTTGTGTTACCATATGGTAAATTAATATATTTATGAAAATAACTCTGTAAGTTGCACAGAGAATGTGCGTTCCTATATTGAATATCTTCTCAACCTCCTGAATGTCTTTGGCAGTAAGGCAGCAGCAGATGTGCTTTTCTGTGTGATTAGCTTCTCAATTATTTCAAAAAGATAATAAAACCAGCTCCATTGGCTCTGGGCCTCAAATATACCTTTCTGAGCATCAGCGAAGCTTGCTTTGGTTTAGATCACCCTGCATCTCACTTTAGGTTCTGCCCAATACATAACCAGCAGATCAGAGTCCATTGGTAGATAGGAAAAATTACAATACTGTAAAATATACTGGGGCAAAATACAGTAGGAGGAGCTGGGATGGTCATAGGGTGGATTTGTTACGGCTGGAAAGGGCATGGGTGTAACAGAAGGCAGCATGGGAAGGACACCACACAAACGGCAGGTTCCTCCTTATTGTGAATAATCACCACAATTTCTGTCTTCTAACAATGACGGGACAGACACAGCCAAGGGCTCCCACCTTCTCCAAGCACCTACAGCCCTATTCCCATCCCTGCCTCAAACACTCCTTGTCGAAGAGTTCCAAACAAAGAGCTTCAAAAGCCACTTGAGATACTTGCCCCTACCCCCTCTCTGATCCCTTCCTTTGGGTTTGTTCTGTACTTAGACTTTAGCATATATTTGATAATGTGCAAAGCACTGAATTTGTTATGAAAGAATTACAAAGGTTTATTATACTTCCTGCTGTCTTTAACGCTTTTGAAAAAGTGAGTGCACATCTGCTTTTAAGAATGGCTCAAGAATTTCAAAAGATGTATCAAACGTTCTTTATATACCTTAACTTCCTATTGTTGTAACAGATAGTACCTTTCATGAGATGGCCACAAAGTACTTCCTGAAAGGAGGAAAAATTCTATAGTCATTGTTAAAAGGAGAAAGTTTCAATTTCTTTCCTGTGTGTTTTGTTCTGGTTTCTCAGCGATGCAAAAAAGTTACGGCGTAGAACTGCAACACAATAGTATACGTGAACTTTGCTTCAGTAAAAGCACTAGAATGTGAAGCCCAGAATGGAAGCAGAAACTAATATAAAGTGTGTTAACACGTAAGATATGGCATCAAAACCTCTGTTAGGTTCAGGAAATTTCAATTGATAAAAATTACAGTGGAAGTCCCATAGAATTATCACAACTCTCTACATAATCATAAATAACAGCTCATGAAGCAGAGCTTATTATATAAGCAAACGTTATTATTAATACATAGAATTACACAGTATCACAGACTGCCAGAATTAAGAAGTACCTTCTTTGGCTCAGGGGTATGCAGCCAAACTTCGTGTACCATGTGGAGTGTTGGATTTGCTGCCCATGAAAAGCCTTCAGGGATGCAAATAGTCAGAACACTCCAGTAAATCAGGGCACCCACCTTGTTATCAACCCTGGCTGGGATTCCTGCATATCCATCATAAACTAGATTACTATGCAATAAGTAGGGTACCACAAAAAGCAGGAAGTCTGGCATGTATACTAAAAGATTACTTAAGGCTATATATATAGTACTGAAAGCAGACATCATGAGTGTTAAGAAAATGACAGAAATTACTTAGCTGCTAATCAAACACATTCACTAAATAATAGACTTGTCCATCTGCTGCAAAGCCCATTAACAGAGGAAATTAATGGCTAGAAGAATTGAAAGTATTCAGTCTAAAGCACTAAAGGGGAAAATCTATAATCTTTGTTGCAGGCAAATGCTACCCATTCTGATTTTAAAACTGCTGAAATCGTCACTTATATGTAATGGAAAATAAAAAGCGAACAGAAAAAACAAGGACAGTAGAATATGATGCGCTGTGTGTCTCATGTTGTCTATTATAAAGTAAAAACTATACCAATATTCTTAGATAATTTTGAAGTCCCTCTTTGTGGACACACACATTTAGAGAGCTAGGGAATTAAAGGTTGGAAATTCTTTTTCATGCCTGGATTTCTCCTGCCTCTCAGGTCCATTCCCAGGCTGACAAGCTGACTGCAGCTTCAGTTAGGGAGGAAGTCTCCCAGGGTGATAATATGGTGAAAAACAGAGTGGAATTCATAATAAAGATTAACACCTGGTGTCTTTCCCGTGGGATACATCCTGAGGTACTGTCCCAAGGATGTTTTTCCCAATTGTCCAATGAACTACTGTCCTGTCCTAGCTGCACGTAACACACTTTAAATACGGGATGTCCGTACAATAAAGTTGGCCTTTTTTCCCCAAAGAGGTCCGTGTGTGTTGCTGTCCTTTCTCTCTCTTTTTAGCAGTGTAACCACACCTCTTGATTAGGTGTACCCATTACAACTTAGTTATTCTTGATTAAACAAGTCCTGAATTGTGAATTCTACAAAATTCTATTAATTTCACTTCTCAAATATGTTTCTAGGTAATGTGTCCTTTTTACTTCACTTGTCTGCCTTTATACCCTCTAACTACTTCACACCAAGTAGGAAACATATCTTTGCAGACATTACAAGTCACCTTTATATATATTATAATTTAAGCCATTCCACTGAATTAGTCTCAAGTTTTTTGTGTGCTGAATTATTATCTAAAGAGCACTGGAAGAACTTTGAAACAGCAGGTATTAAGCAGATGTAGACTGGCAGAGCTCCCCACCATGATTCATCTCAGATGAACCTCTCTTCATGTGTGCTTAAAATGGACTCAAAAATCTGAAAACATATGCTTTCTTAAAATGTAACTCCACTTTTGATCCCATTGAAGTAGAAACTTATCTGATCCTCCTGAATCTGCATAACAAGTTTCCTCATTAAGCTTCCAGCTCTGAAAACATCAACAGTGTTATCATTAGGAGCACAGCCCTTCTCACAGTACTTAGGAACTTGCTTTGCTAAAATCAGGAAGGGAGGTACTATGAAAATGGAAAATAACAGAAAATAGGGAAAGTGACTCACAATATATTGAGTTCTTAAAAGGTCTTAGATAAAATGATAATAATAATAACTTTCACTTTCCAACAAGAGAACCAAACCTTTTCTTTAGCCTCAGACTGAATTTATTTCATGTCAACTGGCTTCTTACTCACTGAAACATGCTTCATCTGCTCTAATATATAATGCCTGAGGACTTTGCAATGCTATGGAAACATATACCTCCCTGTAGAATTTTCAAGAGCTATTAGAGTGAAAATATTAGTCAAAGGAGACTTCAGTCTTCCTTTATTTTTTTTTATAATATGCTGCAATGGACATCTTATTTGAACTCAAGTGGTGTGAATTAAAGGCTACTCGATTGTCTTGTTTTAATGGACAACTATGTTAGAAGGATCAATCAATAGGGCCTTCAATGTCTTTTGATAGATATGTTGGCAAGGCTAAAGACATGAAGAAAGCAGGTAGCTAGCTATCACAAAAATATAGTTAAATACAGACATTTCAGGTACATCATTTCATACGAGGTTGGTTTTTCATTTGGTTTTGGTTTCATTTTTCTTAACTAGTTACTTGCAGTACTTTGTTGGAGTGTTACAAGATTTCCTGTGGTGTTTATTCTAACTGAAATGGAGATCTTTCACATGAACACCTTATGTGCATATCCTGAGAAAAATCTGGATCAATCTGTTATGGGAAATAGCCAATGAACTGAAGCCAGCACCTGAGGTGAATGCTCTTTCTTCTGTCACTGCTGCAACTTGTATTTGTACCTTCACAATGAGGCAAGACCCAAGCAGCCAGTCTTGGATCAGTAGTTTCCAGATTTCTTTTCACAGATTTCCTCCTGGGAAGAGACTTTTCTCCTTATCTACCTTGTTATTTGTTCTTTCAAACACCACAATGACCTTTCACTAATTATTAAGGAGTTCAGAAGTCCTGTTTGTTTGTTTGTTTACTGAGTAATTGCAAATTATTACTCTTATGGAACATTAAATAGATAGCAGATCATTTAAGTACAAGCATAACTTTGAGCACAGGCCATTGCCTGGGTCTAAAGGAACTAATGGAAGATATAAATACCTATGTGAGTGCCCTGAGGATTCAGGAGTTGTGACTTCGTGCTTGGAAGTACATAAACATTGCCTTCTCAGCTGGCAAGGATGAATCCACAGCTCCTTAGGCACAGACAGGAGGAATCAGGAGGTACAAGGATACTTTAACTCCTATCTTTCTCTCTCAGAAAGGGTCCTAACTCAAAACCAGATAACACATGCATGGGAAAGAGCCATGAAGTTCCAAGGCTCTGCTGATCCCTCTGCAGCCCTGCATGGTGCCAAATGAGCTTCACCCACTGATGCTCTCAGGGAAGGAAAGGTTTTTATGATGTTACACAGCCACCAGAGAAGAGCCAGGTGACAAAAAGAGCTGAGTCTGCAACACCTACTACAACAGCACCTGGGTCAGCAACAAGGGCTCCTAGACACCACTGTAACACACACCAAAATCTGCACTCCAGCAACTTGAATCTCAGCACAAAGCCAAAATGTGGCTGTGGATTTTCCCATGGCAACTCAGCTGTACCTACTCCAATCTGGAAAACAGCAAAATGTAGGAAACACAAAAATACCTGCACTTCTCACATTTCTCTGAAAAATTCCATCAACGTTTCACTGCCTAAGCCTTAAGGATTTGTTGCTGGCTAAGAAAGAAAACATTCTAGGGTAAGGTGATGACGATAAAGGGAAAAGATCCTAAGTGGGAGAGAAAAAAATGCATTTAGAAACTACAAACAACTTTCAACTTGTGCCTTTTGTATGAGAGACATTCCTCTCCTGAGCCTCAAAGTTTTTATGGGTTAGAGTCAGGACATGAAAAATATATTCTCTCCTCTCTTCCAGTTCTCACCTGTGAGTCATCACAAGAAATCTGCAGATAATTTCCACTTTAAAAGATGCCCTTCAGGTTTTGGGACAGATCCTCTGAAGAATCCAGATCCTAATGTTCTGCAACAAATGACTATAAACACTTCAGAAGGGATATGCAAGGAAAGAGAAGTGGCAGGTTAGCTCTGTATATTAGAAACCTGGAGCTTTATAGTGAGAACGATGAAGTTCAGTGTTTACAGATAAAAGAGGAGGAAGGCCAGTAAGGCAGATGTCACGGTAAGAGCCTGTTATAGACCACTCAGCCATGTGAGCAGGCAGATTAAATGCTCTCTAAGAAGCTGCAATATGTCTCACAATTGCCAGTCCTTTTTCTAGTGAGGGACTTACCAGATGTGTGCTGGAAATAGCACACAGCAGAGAGGAAACAGTCTAAGGCATTCCTAGAGTGAGTGAAAGATAACATTCTGACACAGCCAGTGAGTGAGACAACTAGGGAAGGCGTCCCACTGGACCTTTGCTTGTAAAGAGAAAAGGATGGACAGGTGATGGGAGAGTTGGAGTCTGTCTTGGGCACAACTACCATGAAATGAGAAGAGATTCTTGGAAAAGTAAGAAGAGTCAGCAGAACTGCTCACTTGGACTTTAGGGCAGACTTTGGCCTGTGCAGGAAACTGGTTGACAGAGTCCCTTGCCCCCAAGTTGCACTGCAGAAGGTTTAGATTGGATATTAGGAATATTTTCTTCACCAAAAGAGTTGTCAAGCATTGAAACAGGCTGCCCAGGGAAGTGGTTGATTCATCATCTCTGGAGGTATTTAAAAGATGTGTAGGTGTGGCACTTGGGGACATGGTTCAGTGCTGGACTTGTCATTGCTGGGTCAGTGCTTGTAAATTATGATCTTAAGGGTCTTTTCCAAGTGAAACAGCCCTATGATACTGTGAGGAGATGAGAAGGTGACAATATTTGCCACATTGTTTGCACAAATCACTTCAGCAGCCACAATCCAGAGCTCAGTTTGTTTTCCATTTCTGCAGCCTCAGAAGGAAGAGGAGACCATACAGGAAGATGGACCATACAGAGAGCCCAGACTGCAACAGAATTCCTAGTTTCCTCTTACCCTTCCTCTCCATAGAAATGCAAATAATTTTCAGTGATCAATAACCTTCTAACTTTACTTCGGTACCTAAACTAATGCTATAAATAGTATAAGTACTTTCTTCTTTAATACAGTGAGCAGTCTTTAGATATAAGTACTATTTCTAAGGTAGATGACTAAAGAGAGTGTAAAAGTACTAACAAGTAACTGGAATCTGTAATAAAATGGTAATTGTTACAAATTTTCATACATAAACTAACCCGTACTAATGAAGGATTGATTCCATATGCTTGTCTTCAAAGGCACAGGCTTTGTTTAAAGCAGAATAAAGAACAGAAGAAAATCAGCTATTCTCACTACGGCATCACATTTACTTTATGAAATAGACACAAAATTCCTTATCTATCAAAAAAAAATTAAAAATAAAAAGGATTACACAACATATTCTGAGTAGTAATAAAAATGGCCATTTATTATATTTCACTTTTCATCAAGAGGTTTCAGGGTCAGCCTTGCTTTTCCAGAAGAGAAAATGAGGCACAAAAGATGGGGTGACTGCCCAGAGTGATCCATCAGGCCGACACAGATTTGGAAATAAATCCAAGTTTCCTGAATCCCAGCCCAGTGTTCTGTCCTTAGCAGTAAATGACTGGATATTTTATCTGCCAAAGGACACCTTTACCCAATCATTCACATGTCTCTGAAACCAAAGACCCTCTGGAAAACACTAGGTATTTACAGTTCTGTGGTGTCTGCAGTGTCTGACACTTAAAGTGTTTGTAAAGACATTTTTAATGCAAATTAGTGATGACCAAGAGAGAAATGGCTGGCCTTCATAATTAGTTGTAACAAAATTTGCTACTCATATGCTTTCCTACATATTAATATGCTTTTGAAGTTTTCATTCTGGAGGCTTACTCTCATGAGGCTTAGTTATCTAGCTCTTCTTTCATAGGCAACATTTTAATTCAATAATGCTTTACATGCAAAAACAGTTTTGACAAATGAAACATCTGTGTGAAATATATAAATTAAATTGCACATGGAGAAGGAAAATCTGAGACTCTCTGAGAAGGGATTGTAACAGCAGTATGATTTTGAATATAGTACTGATGAAACTTTTGGAAAAGTATCCTTCCTTTCTTCATGAAAAGATAACTTGCAGGCAGATGTCTACTCACTTTTAAAGTCTGGAGACTCCATTTCTTTACAGAGTAATTACTAGATAATAAAAGTATAGTCACTGCCTGGACCATTAAACTTTGGCAAAGGTGACTGAAATAATCTCGGGGGAACCAAGAGCTTGTTTAGAGCAGGGATATTAAGCAGCAGTAATTAAGCAACACAGTGGGAGTGGGAGTCCCAAGAGAAAACATGTTACAATGACAATTTTTATTACACATCTCAATTACTTCTTACTATACACTTTAGCTTTCTGCAGCAGAAATCTACCACTATTTCAGACCTTCAGAAGTCTGAAGCACTCCACAGATGTCCTGAGCCCCTTCTTTGGTCCTCAGACCAGGTGGCACATATCCACCCTGGAACAGTGAACTTGCCCTGGAAATAGGATGGCCGTATCCAAACTGCCCAGAATTAATAGTTTGTTCTATATTAATTCTCAAACTCTTCCAAGAATTACCTGGAAGACTGCTTATGCACCATGGCTGTGCATGGGACTTTTGAACAGTTCAACTGTGCAGGCAGCCTAATTCTTTGCCTCTGCCCTTACCCAGGCACAATTTAGCAGATAAAACAGAGCCATAATGACCTCCTAGCAAAAAAAATATGTTTGTCAGGTGTGATGGACAAACAAAGAATGGACAACGGATGAAGAATGGCACATGGAGAGGAAAGATAGGACCAAAGTTCTTAACTGGGATAGCAGGGAGCTAACAGTGTTGTAAATAAATGTGAGCAATGTGGGATGAAAGAGGCTGCAAAAGTCAAGTTATAAAAGACTGAAGGATAGAGCTAGTGGAAGGTATGGAGCAGCATCTGTGTTTTAAAACCACTAAGGAAAATGAAACTGAAGTTCAGGTCAGCCCTGGGCAGGGGCTCGGTTGAAGACAATTCTGAGATCCAAGAAATGTGGTGCTGCTCTCCATGAACAGAAAGGAAGTAGCAGGGAGAGCTAAGGAGACCAGGTACTCTTGATCATGGTTATACATCACTAAGCTGGATCTCCAGAAAGTAGAGCCAAGCACGCATCATGAAATTCACCTGTCTAGACTTAGATACCTGAATGCCTGGATATTCAGAATAGATGTGCTGGCAAGTCATGGCTTCAATGCATCCAAGCTCAAGGCAATAGTAGGTGCTAAATTCATTCAAGATGCCATCTTGGTCAAGCATTTGTGGTTAGAGGTGCTGCAAGACCAAGCTCACAGAAGCTACCAGGAGCCCCAAAAAGTCTATGAGAAATGGGTTGAGAGTCCCTCCATCCAATCATCCTTTAAAGGACCATAGAGGAATGCCACAATGTCTGTTACAGTAGTCTAGCCAGCAGGATCTGGCAACCAGAAAAGAGCCTGGGAAGCTATTCTGTCCTTTACGGGAGCAGTCAAATCAGAAAAAACATATAGACCACAGCAAATGGTCACTCTTCCAAACAGTGCTTTTACACTCAGATATGATTTGCATGCTTTATTCATCTAGAAAATTGAATGTTCCGAGGCATACAGCTCTTACATCTAAATGAGCAAGTTCATTAATGTCAGACTCTCGGTACATAATCACTGCTGAACAACTGGAAGACTATCTGGGGTTTCTGATGAGTCAGGGACCATTTTCAGTCTCTCTATTTTGAATATTTTAAAGATATAGGCACAGTCAAAACATTCTGGTTGGTTTCAAGGGCGAAGAATGGGTTCTGGTGCTATTCAGCATTCTATTGCAGATGTATCCATTCTGGGATGAATAACAGTTTTGCTACTAGCAGTTTTGCTGTTTCTTAACAGAAGTCTAAAGAAGGCAAACTTCATACTGGTGGCTAAAGTTGGGATTTTTAAGTGTAATGTGGGTAGTAATATGATATATTCAGTTGGCTAACAGCTGAGGTGTTGCAGTTCTCTAAATATTGTAACGCATACATATATATTTAGGGGGAAAAATACATTATAACATTTAGCTTTCCCTGGAAAATTATGGTACAATTTAGTGTGTGTTTTACTCTGTTTCCCCATACTGACTGAGAGTCACATGGACAGGCAGCATGCTGAGGATTTCATTTGTCAAGAATGTTCCTGAGAAAACTAATCTTAAGGACTAAGAAACTCCTGGAAGCTTTTCATGCACTGAGGTGCCAAAAGAAAACAGGAGATTTGAAAACTGAATCCTCGAAGTGTTTGTGCTGGCAGCCAGCATATGACTCAAAGTTTGCTGTTATCTTTTCTCTCAACATGGAGACACAGTCCTGTAAGGACTTACAGAGCACAGCTACCCACCTCAAACACTCTTAAGGCCAGAAGAACTTTGCAATAACCCTAGCACAGAATGGAGCAACAGGATGGCACTAACTCTGGGCCTGGCAGAGGTGAGATCTGGTTAGTACATCCTGTGTAATGCATTCTTATAAAAATTCTCCCATGGCAAACTGTGTAAAAAATCAACTGTTCGTGTGCATATCACCAGTGAAAGAAAGATCACCCCAAATTATGGGACAGAGGGCATCTGTGAGCACCACTGAAGCTCACCCCCCAAATATGACTTAGCATTTGGACTGAAAGTTGAGCCACCACAATGGGAACTTGAGATAAAGGTAAAGGTGGTACTCTTGTCCAGATGTTATCTCAGGTCTAGGAGGAGGTTAACAAAGATGGGACAAAAGGATGCAGAGGCACCTCCCACCAGTCAGATCACAACAAGCCCTCATGCTCTACTAGAAATGCCTACCAGGGCACTATAACACTTCCTTCTAATATATGCACCCTTTTATACAGTTGTTGACCAACTACAGCCACCAGTAATGATAGGAGTAGCTGTGGCCTGATGCTGTCACATCTAAATGAATATATTTAGAGGTATTTTGATAAATATTGATAAAAATCCTGACAGTGATAAAGTTTCTGAGGCTGGAGTGTGCTGCAGTGTATATGTACATATAAGAGTTGCAATTTTTCTCCTGCTTATCAACGCTTTAAGCCTTGAAAAGCTTTGCTGTCTGGTAGCTGTTTTCCACACTATTCCATATCAATTATTCTGCTAGAGAGGAACAGACACACTGTCCTTTCATGGACAACTCTGTTCTGCTTTGAAGTGTTTCACAGTCTCTACTTACTTTCTGAAAAAAAAAAAAAAAAAAAAGGCGCCTGATTTAAAAAAACCTGTTACACATTCTAATGCCATTGATTGCACTAGTATTTCTTTGTGCTTATAAACATCTGCAGCTAAAAAATTGGAGATTGACCTAAACTTCTCTTCAGAAACTGGGAAAAACTACAATTAACTGGAGTCTTATAATAAATTATGTAGAACTCATTACCCTTTAGGAAAATAAGTGGACTTGGATCAAAGCACTCATATGATATATTTTGGTCTAAGAAAAGCACTATTATTTATACTGAAATAATGGTAATAAAGAAGCTTTCAGGTGGCCAAGGAGGGATTTTTATGACTCCAAGTCTTATTTATAATAATAATTATTTATTGCCACTTTAAAAAGCTTTTACACCATTACCATGCCTGCTTTTTCTCAAAGATCAACAAAACCATAAATATTTTCTGCCCCTTAATGTACATTTGGGGTGAGGTTCCTCTGAGGATGCAGATACTATCTCAGCATGCTTACACTCCCCGACTCCATTCCTTCCCATCCCTAGGTGCCTCATTGCATATGCACAGGACCTTGGCTGTGGAATAATTCCAGTGCTGCAGAGTGTTTTGGTGACACAGAAATGTAGGAGTGTATCAGGGAGAGGAGGAAGGCAAGTCAGAAAATGGGCTGTAGTGTTTTGACCGGGATGCAACAAGCACCTACACATGAAATGAAACAGCAGTCCTGAGGAAGTACTTTAGTCTGATTTCAAGTTTGGGTGGGTTTCAACCTCCTCCATCCCAGAAAGTTACATCCCAAAAGATTGTCCCTGATTTACACAGGGAAAGCTCGTTAAGTCTCATTGTATTTAAAAGAATAAACCGATGTTATATTTACTTCCACGTAATGGTTTAACAAGGAGTTAAATTCTTACCTATGCTTCTACAGACATAATTTTCTGCTTCAGTGGTGTTTCTTTGTCTGGAGTGGGGGTATGGTCCAGCTTTCTCTCCTGTGCTATACCTCATATGGCCAGCCTGAAGACTGATTGGAATGTACAGAATTTAAATATTCTGGTCCTAATCCATTCCCTAACAGTCAATTGAGATAGCACAGGGATATAGGGTAAATATCTGCTCACCAGATGGCAGATCTTTTTCTTACTATTTGCTTTCAAAAATGCAACCTTAGTTAAGGATACTTCTGTCTACCAATTGTATGGCCATTCACAGCTCAAAGGCAGCTCTGCTATTAGCCACAACATAAGAGACAGAGCTTTCTATTCATTAAATGAATTTTCTGCTTGAAACGGGAATTAAATCAAAATAGCAGTGTCAGAATAGGTCAATGACTCCATACTAAGACAACAAAAAAACATAGTGACTAATAGCAAGGAGAGAACAAATCTCTCTAAATTCAGAAACTATTTTACCTCTTCTCTGACTCACTGATATCTTGTTTTCAGGTTATCTATTTGCATTTGTGACCAGAAATTAGAAAATCGTGAGAATTAACTGGAAAAATAGGCCTGCAAAAGACCAAATTAGTCACCACGCTTTGCCTTCCATAATCAAAAGTTATTTTGTCATAATTTTTAAGTTCATAAAATTCCAGGAGGATAGCCATTCCCCTCCCCCATACACCCAAAGATGATGGTATTGACATCCACAGCATGTGAGTCAAGCCCTCAGGGACTGCAATGCACCATGGAAGGAGAGATGGAGAGGCTGGACTTGGGGCTGCTGCTGCCTGTGCATCCACAAGAGCTCTTGAGGCTGCAAAGTGAGATGAGGCCTCGCCCCCTCCTTGGCCTCATGCTGCTTCCAGATGGGGAGAAAAAATAAAGAAAGCCGATAGAACAAATTTTATGTGTTCCTGTGCACAAAAAATTGCTTCTACCACTGGCAGAAAGTCACAACCAATAGTGGTCTTAAATTGGAGCAAGCATTTCAGAACTGCTCGTTGACATGTATTTTTCATGAAGTATGAGCTATAGTGATTGCCACACTATCACGCCAAGCTACAGAGGCAAAGTTAAAAAAAAACCCCAAAACCAAAAACAAAATACACCACGAAAAAGACAAATGAAAAAGCCCCAAACCAACACACAAAACCCCTCCAAACACACACACACACACATACACAAAAAACAAACAAAAAACCAAACAAAAAACAAACAAACAAACAAAAAAAGAAAACAAACCAAAAATAAAGCAAAACAAGGAACTCTGAAAAATTCCACATATTTCACAGGTATTTCTCAGTGCTGGGGGACTCCTTGTTTTCTCCCTTCATTTTTGCTGTAGTTTCTATGGCACCCTGTTTTGGAGAAATCTGAGGTAATGATCTGAAGCCAAGCATCTTTCTTGATTGACAACAGGTTGGAACCTATAAATTATTGAGAGGTAAACAGAAATGTAAAGATGATATTCAGGCATGAAGGTGAGCCCCTGGGGATGCAGTACAAGGTGGGAGAACAAAGAAAAGCCATGAACTTCTCCTTACCTTGCTGGTGTCTCCTGGGTTTTCCCACAGTTGCTGGAGAGCCCCAGGTAACTTCAGAGGTATACTGAAAGTATTGAGTTCCTACAATGAATTTCTCTTCCGTATCCTGCACACTTGGTGAGAACAATCGTGCCAGAGAGAGAAGGTTTTCTCCTAAATAAAAAAAAAAAAAAAAAATCAGAAGTGAAACAGTCTAGCCTGAAGATCTGTGAGCACACCCTAGCCCCATATGGCTGAAGTGCCTCACCTCACCGCTGGGAAACTGCCATAGTTCCCTGAACTCAAGAATTACTCCAGGAGCAAGAGTTGGAGATACATTTACAGCATATGCTACACAAAACATTGAGAGTGAGAAACTTGCTTTTATTTCTGTTTAAGGGGTTTCTGCATGAAGATTTTGAGGAGGAAAGTAATTTGGTTTTGAATGAGTGGAATGAAGCAGGGCCACAAATCCCTACCCCAGCTCATTTTTAACTATATGCTAAATCCAGTCCTTGCTCATTCTGCAGTGCCAGCTTTAACTCAGAAGGATTACAGGTGGATGGCAGCAGTTTGCAGAGTTCATACTGCAGAATATAATAACAATATCCACTCATATCCTAATGAATTCCCATTTATACAGTGTTCTCATTCCCATTACTTCCAAAATAATAGTATACACATAGCTCCTCTTTAATCTGTGCAAAATTCTCTGAAAGGTATGCCACAGAAATATGCAAATATGGCAGGCAATACAATAACACCACTGAGTGAAAACAAATAAATTAACATAGTCTTTAGCAAATCCTCTTACTTGGGCAAATCCTATTCTTTCAGACAAAGAAAATGTCTCCTTTTTTTTTTTTTTAATAGAGAACTATGTCTGAAAACAAAATGCCTCTGCAGGCATAAGCACAGGATTTCTTTTTAGTAATCATAACTAAATTTATTAGAGCATTTTCTATTCCACCACATGTCCCAATATACCTCCTGGCTCTTTTGCAAGCACCTGAGGCATGGAGAGAGAGTCATACTTTGAAGTGTATAAATTGCTTTTTCTTTCAACTCAACTGGGTTATGATTTGCTTGAACAGAAAATTGCCCGATTCAGAAAAGAGGAAAAAAAGTTAAGGAGACCCTTAGCAGACTCAGAGGATGGAGAAGAGACAACAAAAGGTCCTTTCTAATAATAAAGCCCCGGGTTTAAAAAAAAAAAAAAAAAGAGTTGTTTTCACCAGCTAAGACTACAGCACACAGTTTCTGTCTTGAGGCAAAACCAAGGGGATCTGTTTTTTCACCAGGTTTTCCTAAGGACTGAAACTGGGGATGCTTCAAGGACAGATCCAAAGCAAGATAAAGCAGAGAGCACACAGAATCTGGGGATATGCCTCTTTTATTAGGACTAAGTGATAAACTGTATCCAGGCTCCCATTTTAGTGTGATCTCCTGAGCAGAAATAGGAGCAGTACACCATGGAAAAGGACTGGTGGTAAATGCCAGATTGCCAGAGAGCACTGGACTTGCTGTGCCTGCCCCAGCCCAGCTAAGCCTGTGTCTGCACTGACAATTCAGTTGCTCTTAGGAGGTGTCTGACAGCACTTCTGCCACCAGCAGATAACCAAACAGGTACAAAGAGCTGAATCATTCCCAAATAACCAACTTCCCCTTCCTCCTCCTGGGCAGCAATCCACATAAAATCAGGATAAGGATAAAAGGCAATGAGGCTAAGTAAAGCTTAATTACCATTTTCATTCCCAGCTTTCAAAATATATACATCTAAAGCCTGTAACACTTGGTAGAATTTTTTCAACCATGGATTTTGTGATATAGTTCCCAAGGACTTTTGCCACTAATTCAGTTTATTCTTAAGCTCACACACCTAGAAAAGACACACATCTAAATTCTGTTGAAATTATTGGAGGGTTTTTCATTACTTCTTGACCTATTTTACTCATGTTTAGACTTATTTGATAATCCACCCTTTGCAAATGCTGCAAAGACATTTCCTAATAGCAGCAGCAGGATATAGCCTTGCACTTTTCTGCAGGCTTTGCTGTGATCTTAAATGCAAAAAAACTTGAACAACATGTTATACAATGACCTCTTGACAGGTGAAGAATTATGAAAGAAAGAAGTTTGCACACTTTGGACCTGTCTTAGAATGTTTATTTCAGATTCTTGAGCCCATTTTGGACTGAGAGAATCTCCAGCACTGATCTCTGTGACATCTGCTTGTGTTCATGATGGGTAAGAGGCTGCAAAACTGCACAGATCTCTCTCCTTTAACAGTGACTTTCATCACAAACGTTTGGTTTTATACAAATAATATTGCTTCTGAGTTGCTATAAAAAACCTGTATGACAACAAACAAAACAGAAAGTAAGTTGGAAAATTACAGAGCTGCTTTTTTTTTTTTTTTTCCAAAAAGCCTATTCTGGCTGCTGAGAGGTTTTTTTTAAGATCTGAATTAAGACCTAAAATTAAAAAAACCCAAACTTTCATATATCTAGCTTATTAAACTTTGTTTACAAGGAATTAGAAAGAAATGTGACAGTTCTGCCATATTTTCTGGTGCTATAGATCTGAAAGTCAAAAAACCCCTGCTTTTCTTGCATTGCTATGGCAAAATGTTTCACTGACTTCACCAACCAAACTGACATGCATATCAGAACTACGAAAGTAAGACACAGTTCAGGTCCCAAGTGATCTAATCTGCTAGGCCAGGCATCAGACCTACTTCCTATGTTCTTCAAATCCGTAAAAATGAGTCTATAAATTCATACATATATGTAGGTAAATGTAACTTCAACAGAAGGTATAAGATGATCTAAAGCAATAGTATCTATAAAAAAAATTACTATTTATGAAAAATGAAAATAAATACTGCTATAAAGAGAAATGTGGTGGGAAATAGGTGGTTTGTGTGCTGTAGATCATCATAGGTAGAGGACCATACATAGATACTTTTGTACAAAATGCATCAGACTGACTGCGTGTTCAGCATATCTTGGTGAGTCTGACCATGGCAAGCCCAGAGCACGAGTCCCGGCCGAGGCAGAGAGCTCAGGGACTGCAGGCAGGAGGTGAGAAAGGGCAGAGGTCGGGTAGGGCAGGAGCTGGCAGGCAGAAAACGAGTGCTGGTGACAAAGACATTTACAGGCAGGTGATTGGCATTAGGTGAACACTGAGGAACAGTGTTGCATTGTTTTGGATGTCTTCTTTGCAATATTTGCCTTTTCTTTACAAAACTTTTGGGACTTGAGGATTCCTTCTTAGCGGTAATGTTTTGTTGGTTTTTTTTCCCCTTGAGCAATGTGTTTCAATACTTGGTTAATTAGATATTTTCCTACTTTGCATGGTGCACACTGAAGATAAAAAATGACAGAAGAAATATTGCCTCTAAAAAGAAAACAGAAAGAAGAGAGAAAGGAAAGATGTGCAAAAAAGAAAAGAGACAGTGTCACTGCCAGCATTGAAAATGAATGACATCTGGAAAATCTATTTATATCTTGTTGTTTAAGGGTTTAAACTAACTTCAGTATTTTCAAACCAACAGTATACACATTTTAGAGAGAAACTCATACTTAAAAAATTATTTTATCTTACATTGTAAAAATGCTCAGAAGGGAGAGTACATTTTATGAAATATATGGCTGTGCCTTTCACTTTCCAAGTCAAAGATAAATGTGCTCAGAATCTTCCAGTAGTGAGATCAGTGTAGCTTTACTTACTTCAGTACTGTCAAAACCTGACAGCAGAATAAAAATGTGTTAGGTACTAATATTAATAAATCTAGCTAAAAAACTCTGAAAATTATATAAATGTTTTGTTTTCTTTATATTCTTGACCACTGCACTCAACCTCACATTAGTTAGAAGTAATTTCTTTCATTAGGTTAAATTTTTTGCCATTTTGGATACATTTTATTTTTCTTGGCTTAGTAACAAGGCTCAAAAAGAGAGGGAGAAAGAATTTTTAAACTTTGATCTTACTTTTCACACTGCCATACTTTTTGCCTCATGTATCATGCACTCTTTTCTTCATGTCCTCTGAAGATTTTCTGAAGTCCAGAGATCTTTTGGTTTTATTTAGTATTTTTATTCTCACATGTAGTAAACCTCTAAATTGAACTGAGCCAGCTTTGTCGGCAAAGACTTAATTTACAGATCATAAATATATTCAGTGGTAGAATTTTTGCTTAAGTTAATCTTGCCCTTCAAATAACTATTATTTTGTTTAGTACAGTCAATTCTAAATCAAGTTAGCTAGTTTAAATGAAAGCAGAACAATAAAATATTCACATATTTGGTTTAGGTTGATAGATTCGTATTTACTTGAAATACTCAAAAAGCTTAAATATTATACAGCTGGCCCATATCTAGTTAAACATAGTTGAGATTTTTGTAGAAACATCTAATTACAAGATAATATCTTTATAGGAGAGAGATTAGTACAATAAAAGGAGTATTATTATAAGTGAAGATAGAAAATTAACAAATTTGGACTGTGCAGTATGTAAAGAAAAATCTTTTTGCTAACAAGTATTAGTAACTTTCACACAATATGCTTGACTCTTTCCCACCAAACACTAGTGGCTAAAGGAGGAATTCAGGCTTGCATACAGAAGGAATTAATTCTGGCTTTCAGTCAAAAAACAAAGTTGTACGATGTATCTGGTCAACCATGTGTTTCCCAGATAAAATATCCTTTCTTCTCATTCAATCCTCTTTCACTCTGATGAAAGTCTTGGAAAGCTTTTCTACCTGGTCTTTTTTCACTGGAAATCTCAACTACTATAGCCACAATTAATCCATGTGGTTAAGGACATCTATGCAATAGGTATCTGGTATTGTAGAACTCCAGAAGTGATGCTGTAAGCAACAGAGGCAGTCTTGCATGAGCTGTTCTTTCCTGAATAAAGAAATCCCTACCATGTATATAAAAAGTCTCATTCCTCAGGCAAACTCTCTAATGCCGTTTCCAGGTCTGCAGCATTTGACCTCAGTGCCTACTCTTATTTTTTATTAGCATGCCAAATTTTCTAACATCCTAACATCATCTTCCTTTTCCTTCAGGAAACCTGTGGAATACGGAAAAAAAAACAAACCAAACCAAACCAAACCAAAACAACAACAACAACAACAACCACATCATCAAGAACCTAAGGAAAAAGAAAAGGGTCAAAGAAGAAATTGCAAAAGAGATCTTCCAGCAGGCAAAAAACAACAAAAAAACCCCCATATTCTATCCATCAGAAATGTTAAAAGTAGCCCAATTACCAGCATCCTTTATCAAACAATAGTTCATTTGTTTAGAGAAGCACACAGTAATAGAAATTGTATTTCCAGATGTTCATGCAGGAAATTCTAATTGTTTTTTAAATAAAGAAGTCTATTTGGGCAACAGAAACCAAACAGGGTTTGATTCCAAAATAGAAACACCTTACCTTTGTAATAATGCCAAAAAAACCCACGTTTGCACTTTTTAATTTGAGGTCTTTTTGGAAATAAGGGACACCTGCTATTTGCCCCAAGGATTGTGGAGAATTTAACAGCTGCCAGACTGCACAAATAACAGAAAATTTCCTGCTAGCATATGTTTTATATTTGCAATGTCACTGTTACTTTGCACATCTGGCCAATGTAAAAAATGCCTCTTTCTGATATCCCTTGAAAACCAACCATCTGTGATGCAATCTGTAAAGCATCTGTAAAATGACCAAACTTCATTAAACAAGAACAGTAAGGAATTTTGTGATATGTGCATACATTTATCAGTAGAGAGAACAGGACACAGGCCAGCTTCTTCAAGGGGAGTGGACAAAAGTACAGTGCAAAAAAAACCCCAAACCCAACAACAACAAAACAAACCAAACCAAACAAACAAACAAAAAGAAAAAGAAACAAACCCCCCAGAAACAAACAAACAAACAAAACCAAACAAACACCACCAAAAAAAAACCCCAAAGGAGCTAAACAGAATATTGCTGGAGTTTATTATTAGTTATTAGTAAAATATAAGTAATATATCAGCCTACCCTTCGCCAATTTTCCATAGCTTTTAGTTCAGATGACCTGCTCCAGTGGACAGGTCCCCAGTCAAAAGGCTGCTCCTAAATACTTCAGTGGGAATTATGGTACAGCACCATGTGAAATAATCCTGGGTTTACCTCCCTGTCACCATAATCTTGGGTATACCAGCATAAGTGCATTTCTTTCTGATCCCATCAAATTCTGTGAAAATTAGCTGAGTTTAAAATAGAATGTTCTACCATTCCAAGTGCTTAAATTACCTGTATTTTTCTCACAGATCCCTAAACTTAAATTCATTCACCTGTACAGTACTTTGACTTAAGTGGATTCACCAATTTGAAAATATTATGGCTAATAGTTAAATTTGTGTACTATAGCAGAAATATTGTGCAAGATATCCTTATGTAATTCCCTCTATTTACAACAATTTTCAAAGGGAAGGCATATCATGATGGTGCCAATGTGTCACATTCTTTGAGGACAAAATATGGTATTATTTACACAAAACAGTAGCAGCATCAAAGCCAGACTTATTAAAGAAAAAGCTTCTATTTCACAGTTGAAAACAGAATGATAAAGTCTAATCTGGGATATTCAGTCATTGACCACCCTCATAAATGTAGGTGCTATTGATTTTTCTAGCGGATCCATCCTCCACAGCAGCCCTTCAGCACAGTAACCATAGAATCATAGAATTGTCAAGGCTAAAAGACCTCCAAGATCATCAAGGCCAACCATTAACCCAGGACTGTCAAGTCAAATACTAAACCATGTCCTTATTGTCACTAAATGTCACTATGTCACCAAACCATATAATGCAGCTCATGCTTCAGGCTGTGCCCAGGGTTTGCTGGGGCTCATCCCTGAGGTTTGCTGCTTGTCCCACTCTGTGTCTGCCAAGTTCTGCCTGTGGCTTCAATACTGCTTGGCTTAGCTGTAAAAGCCATTGTTGTATTAGAATAGCACCTGCCAAACTCACCATATGGAGGACAGAGTGACCGGGACTTTCAGAGCAATGAAGAAATAAAAGGATGTAAAAACCTGTAAGGAAAACATAAAACTTACCTCCAGCAGATCCTAGAATGAAGACAAGGAAAGCATTTGCTTTAACACCACCTTCCTCTCGGCGAAGGACTTAGGATGCTGATTTCCCACTGTACTCCTCCAAAGAAACCCCACCACCCACCTTAGAACAAAAATGGCAGTGCTATGAGGAACATTACATCTGGGAAAGGGTTAAATACCACAAAATATGCATAACAACATAATCTGCATTTTAACTTACATTTTATTGTTCAGACCTTTTCTGTGCAGTAACATTATTTTTTTTCTCGCTTAGGTCTGCTTTAACAATAGTTATTTCATTAGAATATTTAGGTTCCAGTTATATAAATTCTTAGCCTTATATGTAAGAACTCTTTTTCTTTTTTGAACGTAGGAGCAGACACAAGAGCTTTTTCAACTCAGATAGACATTAAGTGAAATTCACTTCTTTTACATCTGTTGGCTTGGGTAACTGTTGGGATCTGTAAAGTAGGATTGCATTAAACAACCATTTTCAACACAGTGATCAGCTGGAACCAGAAACTTATTTCCAGCTAATTCGAATATGGTATTACAGAAATCTCAAAGTAAAGTAAGTATACAAATCAAATGGTTCAAAGAAATGCAGTTGAATTGTGTGACTCAGCCAACCTCCAACTTCACATCTTAAGCCTTTACTCCAGGTATTTAAAGTCTTTTATGAGCTCCTGGTTATCCACCCGAGGCAGAGCAAGTATAGCTAGGCTGAATCACTTAGCCAACTGTTAAAGTTATTATTTTTATTGATAGGCAGTGTGCTGGCATGAGAAAGAACAATGCTCTTAACATTACAGCTTACTGGAAAGTGTTTGCATTGATTCAAATAAAATCAACTTTCTCTGAAGTGAACATAAACTATTAACTTTCCCCATCACTTTTTCAATCTCCTTCAGATAAATCCTGAACTTTGTTTGCATACCATAATTGAATTGAAGACAAGTCCCCTTTTCCTATCAAAACATATATCTCCTGGGAACAATCAAGGAGCAATTGATTACAAAGATCAGTGTTAGTTTATCCGCCACATGACATGACTTCTTACACAAACTCCTTGACCAACACCTGAGGTCAATACAAGCTTTCTTCTTCCTCTCTCTGTAATTTGCAAGAAAGATTAGCAAGGAAAGATTCCCATAGAAATTGGTGGGTAAACTAGCAGGTAGAATGCAGTTGCACACTTCCTTAACAATAATCTTTATTAAAAAAACCCCCTCTCAACAGGGAAGCCTTAAAATACAAATCCACTTATGGCAAAGGAAAACCTCAAGGTCTCCTCTTCCAGCAAAGGTCACACTCTCCCATCATTCAAACCATGACCGCCAGGATTTGTCCTATTGGCTTAAGCTTAAATCAGGCAATGTGGCATAAAAAAACCAGACTGACTCAAAATCAAAGCTCAGAAATTCCCCCCTGGACACCCTTGACATTCTGCTTTGTTTCACGCTCCAGTTTCCAGTTTGTGTAACCACAAACATGAATCATGGCACCTGCCAGCTGTGTAGGACATCACACCTGATGATTTTACCTGCCAGCAGCTCACTAGGCTTGGCTAAGGGCTACATGCCCCACACACCCCCAGAGACCTTGCAGGTGTCTGCCACCCACACCTGCACCTCTGCTCCCTCACAATGAAGGACCCTTCTCACCCTTACCTGCTGCTGCATCGCATCCTGCCTTGTAAAGGGGCACTGCACAGCTCCCACAGCCAACTTTGATCAACCCTTATCCAGTTCCAAAATCAGGGAATCAAGCATAGATGTGGAAATTCTGGGGATGGCAAGCAGTAAAAGTGAATAGAAGATCAAAAAATGATGCTGTCTGCGTGGAACTGAAATCAGTAAAGGACAATTCTTCTTTGTCATGCTACAATGGAATGAAATCATTATTTAGCGGCATATTGGGCTTTTTCTATACTAATGTCATGATTTGCAGCTATTTCAATATTACTAAGATAACCACTAGACTGGCACAAAGTTAATAATTAAGTGTAATGTTATAAACTTCACTGAATGCACTTTTGTTTGAACACAAGGGCAAAATGTTCAGTCTGTGGAGCCTGTTTAGCTGTGACCTCCAGTTATGAGCTTGAGGTTTATCTGCTTGAATTTTCAAGAGTGCAAATCTTGAAAAACTACCCATTACATTGTGAAGAGCAAAGACACCCCTGTAAGAGAGGGAACAGGTGCTAATGAAACACAGGGAAAAAATCCACAGTGCCTCAGACTGATCACTAGCAAAACAGCATAGTTGCATTGATCTCTGTAATTTCTTTTGTTTAGCTGCATTTACATCACCTTCATAAGATGTCAGTATCATTAACACCTCTTAATGTCTTCAAGGATGATTGATTTTAATGCAATTTGTAAGTACAAAGAACTGCAGAAGCCCAGGTCCTCATTATGGCATCTGACCTTAAATCTCATTTCAGGACTTAATGAATCAAAGATCACTGTGCAATGCATCCATCTAAAATCTGCCAATCCTAACACCAGAGATGTTAGCAGCCAAATAGTATATGATAAAAATACTAATTATAGGTACATTGGTAATTTGGTGTAATGTTATTGTACAGAAGAGAAATGCCATAGAAGCAGCAACATTTTTAGAGCGCAAAGACTGTAGAATGAGGGAGCTGTGTGAAGTACATAGAAAGAAAGGAATGCAAATAATGTTATAAAAAGGAAGATAAGTGCACACTGGATACGACTGAGATTTATAAAGACAGCTAAGCATACTCACAGCTGACTCATATGTGTGGCTTCAGATGATTTTCAGTACTTTTTAATTACCTCCATAACATTAATTTCATAATCCACATCTTAAAATATTTAGAAAATTCTGGGCAAGTGGGTTTATTGCATGTAGGTTTTGTCATTCTTTTTATAAATTTAGGATTAATTTTCCTTCCTATTTCTAGTATCACTACAATACAAACGATTATGTTATATTTATCCCATGATAAGATTTCTGAGACATTTCTTATAGGTGGGGATTCTGTTTATGTGAGAGATGTCACAAACACAGGATGTTGTTTGATAACCCCTTGCACTATAAAATTATCAATATCAATCGGCTTTCAATTGCAGTCAAATAATAAGTGACTATTTTTTAAGAGAAAATTGAAATTAATGGGAGACATTTTTCCTCAAGGATTTATAACACCTTATGAAAATCTCTTCTGTGTTCCACTAGCCTTCATTACCAATGCACATGCCTTAAAAATCTTGATGAGAAAGAAAATGTGCACAGGGCATCTATGATGAGGATTAGATATTCTCAACCCAAACCACTGGAATTAATGTCAAAAGCTTAAATAACAGACATTTAAATGATGTGAGGATTGAAAGATGATTACCTGATTGGTAGTCTGCATTTTAAGGTCAAACTAAAAGGTTCTGCAGTAAGCCAGACTGAGTTTTTTGCTAGGCAGTGTCCCAAGTCTTTCACACCAGATCATTCTGTCTCTCGGCCAGTGGAAAAGAAAATAAACTAATTCAGGTCCTGCAGCACATTTCATTTCAAATTGACTGGTGATTAACTAGTGAAATATGTACACAAACCAGCCCATATGGGCACCATGATTTTTACAGCATTAACTGCTTCCCCAATCCAATTTATTTATACTGAATGAGAATTTATTGATCCTCAAGAGCTTATTAACATGTGAACAAATCAAATGATGCATTAATTAACCCAAACACTGCAAAGATTTCTAGATTGCTGTCTCTGGTCTATCTAGAATTAATTTTCTGAACAGAGACTTGTTAATGACAGATTATCTATAAATAAGAACACAAGTTTAAATAAAAGAGAGTTTCCCCAACATACAAAGTTTCAAAAATATGGAACTAAAAATGCGACATCCACAAATGTCAGTTATGATCAGTACCTTGCAACTCTGCCATTCACTCTGTATTTGTGGTATTTAAACAAAACAGGCATCTTAATTAACTACTTCTGGTTCCCCTAAAACTAATAAACCTTGGGTATTATAAAATGTGAACATAATGCACACCAACATAGAAACATACTGGTGGCTATTTCAGAGATCACAGAATCTGGCATGAGACTGTTCCCAGGCACACAAGTTTAAAAGGACTTATGCCTCTGTCAGGAATCTGCAGAGACCCAGCCAAGATTTCCTAGTCCTACCATGTACAGAGAAGGAAAATAAATGTTTCACCTCCAAATAGAACAGGGTTTACCAGAAAATGCACTCTCCTTTTAGAATATAGACCCACATTCAGTATCCATCATTGCCATATCTATCTCTCAATCTGCACAAATCCTGCTGGATTATGCATTCTGCATAAGGTCACTCTGCATCCCAGGCTTTATTTGCAATACAATTCTATTTTTCTTACCATGTTTTTTTAGTTTATAAAAAGATTTTGCTACACTCTATGAAAGATAGAAGAACATTCTGAAATAAGCAGTCAAGGAAAAGTTGTCTTGCTCTTACCAGGCTTTCCAAAGAGCACAGTGCTGGATATCGGGAATTTTAACATTTTTCAGCTACCTGTAAAAAAACTCAAACCTTTTGTGTTTGTTTTAACCTTTAAAAGTAATTAAACTTATTCCCAAAGGTAAAATTTTCCTTTCAAATCAAACATTTGAAACCTTATTAACTTCAAAATTGAAACATTACAGCTAATTTTCTTCCCCTTTGCCTACCCTAAAAACTTGATGAAATGAAACCCAGCTCACCAAATGCAAGTTTGTGTTTCTTTATTAAGAAAGTGACACCTTCACTCAGTGCCACTGCCAATTCCCTTGAAAATCTAGTTTTAAACATTATATAAGGAGTTGCTGAATGCTGTGCTCCACAGTGTGGGCTGAGCAGCTGAGAATCTTCCCCACGTACACAGAGGTGTCTGTGTATCATATGCCTGCTTTAATTCAAACCTCCTGGCTCCCTGCCTCTCCCTCTCTTGAGCCTTATTAGTAGAACTTTTATATCAGCTTCAGCATTACCTGCCAGCCAAGTTTCTGTACATGGCTTCTTTCCTCATTCATCCTGTCAAGAAAAAAGGAGGAAAAATTGAGAACTTCTGAGCTGATTTGAATATTCAAATCCATTGTGCTTGGAGGACCTTAAAAGTATGGGAGAAATAGTTGATTCTGCTTTATATTTGTCGTTAAAAACAGTAGAATAGATTCAAGGAGAATAATGCAAACAACGGAATTAAAATTACTCAAATAACTAAGTGAGTGAGGTGGATGTGCTCGATCCCCTTAACCAAAATAGCCATAGTTTGGTACAGACTCCAAAGGAGGCAAAGGCCAGAGGCATAGTCAGGATAAGACCTCCTCCAGAAATCCCACAAATTGACTCAGTGAACATCAGTGCATATGAGCTTGGAACACTGTGTGACCAGCACATGAATAGCAGATTCTATTTCTAAGACTCACAAGGAAAATTGTCAGTAAAAGGAGTCTAATGCATACCCTTCCCATGCAATTTAATTATTAGCCAAGCACTTTATCCCAAATATATGACAGCTGTCAATAAATGAGCCTTCTTTGAGGTCTCCTTGCATGGTAGTGTGGATGCATGGCTGTGGTCTCCCTCACTGCTGAGACATTTCTCCAGTTTTTAAATTCCTTATCTGACACTAAGAGATCCTTCCTCATCCAAGGCAGAGACTCCTTATTCACAACAGATCCCTGGTACATTGCTGATAACATGCTAAAACAACACCAATGAAATTCACATGATTCCATTAGATATAAACCATCCTTCAAGTCTGAGACTAAGCTTATACCCAGCTTCACCTAAGCTCTATCAGAGGTTCAGAAAGTAAGGGGGTCCATTCTGAGCCTCATGACTCAACAGAAGGGTGGCCCTTACCCTTTTGCATCTTCAGTCTCTGTTTAATTCCCTCTAAATCTGAATTTTCCTTTGTGTGTTTCATCCATGGAATAAACAACAGAGTGAACCTTGTCATGGAACTTTGTCAAGTCTCAGTTTTATAAGTTCATATTTAAATTACGTTTGCTAATACTATTGATGGCAATCCTTTGAGTGACCCTATATCTATCATTCACAATATGGAGAAAATTTAAATGAGAGGAGAAATAAAACTCAACAAAATTTGCAAAATTTCTTTTCATCAATAGTTATTCAAAACAGCATTTCGGAGGAAAGGTTTTATGTTTATTATTCCATTGCTAATGAATTGGCTGCATTTCTTACAGCTATTCTTCTAACATCTTTAGTAAGCATTCAAATGAGAGTTGGATGTCATATAAGCTCAGCATTTCATACCAAAATCCACTCCCAAAATCTAAGGGATTTCTGTAAGTCAGAGGAAAGGCATAATGTTCCCATGAGATTTTAATGCTCCAAAGAGGTGGCCAGCTGTGAAAACTAGGAAATACTAATTCTGAAGCAAATGCTCCACAGAGGAGTAAGCACTGTCATGTAGCACCCGTGGTGAATGTCACTAATGGGATGGGTGGTAGTGCCTGGATTTTGCACGCTTCACCATGCAGTGCTGAAGAGGTTTGGAGGTCATTGCTGCTCAACTAAATGCATGTGTTCAATTAGACATTTTTCAGTAACAGGGAGACAGACAGGTGGAATGAGTGCATTTAACTTTAAAATCACCCCCTTGTGTGTTTTTATGCCTGGTATTTTCATAGGTCCTTGCTTTCAGTGAGAAAAATTGATAGAGCTGGCATCTGTCTGGAAAGCAGAAGACTGGAAAAAATCACGTGCAACTTGTCTGGAAGTTTTTAGATATTAGCAGATTTGAAAGAAAGGAGAAACAAAATGTAGCTTAGTAAGCACTAAGACGACAAAGCATGTTAACACTAACAAGTTTCACGGTTCACTAAGAGCAGATCAAAAGGCAGAAATAAGTCAATGCCAAATCTCTAAGGTCCTGTTGTCCATTCTTCACACATTTCTGGGACAAAGGAATTATTTTTGATTCATTTTAATCTGTCTCTATTGGCTGGAACTCATTATTGAGACACTTTAGTTTAAAAAAAAGAAATCTAACTTTCAGACTGTGAAACCATTATTTGATGTGAGATAAAATATCACAAATTGAGTGAAATGTAGAATTTTGTCTGAAAGGAGTTTTTGGTTCAGAATACAATGCTTATTTAAAACCACCGAAAATTTTCTGAGTTCTTCTGCTAAATGATTGTAAAAAATGATTGTGAATTCCCTAACATCAAATCAGTTTCAGTTTCTTCCTACATCACCACTATTATCTTGCCTTATAACAGAAAATAATTGTCAAACTTCAACCCTTTCCTACTTCATTGGTAAAGAATCTTTAGCGAACTACAGTAGTGGCAGCAGGATAGTAGTACCCGCTTTCAACCTGGTGGCTATTTCTTGGTAATAATTTGTTCAGTTTTCTACAAAAAAAAAAATCAATTTTTAAAGGAGATAGAGCAACTCTAAACTGATATTGCTTCACTGAACCAAGGCCAGATAAGAAGCTTGTCCAACAGCACCTGAGGATGTTGTCTAAAGAGTCTGCTTATTCCCCAGAGTGGTACTGAATAACATTAAACATTTATATAATTCCTGTTACAAACGAGGGGCAATCCCGTGGAGAATAATTTCATAGATCTATGAAGAGTTAATTTATTGCATCCCTTGTGCAGAACACTAATAGCTGCTATCAAAATACGATGTGGTCTGAAAGATGCCAGCACAAAACTAGTCTCTGTTTAGAGATGTTTAGTTTGAGAATTGTTGGCAACTAATCTATACTACACACAATAAAACGTTCGTGTATCAAGTGCCCCAGGAGTAGGGCCACAGAAAGATACAGAGAACAAAACTACTTGATTACTGTTGGGTTTTCTAGCAGATTTGATTTGTGGTAGCATTTTTGCCATTTTACAGTAAATAAACTACCTCAATACCACCATGGACTGAGTGCTTTTGCTAGTAGTACCCATCTATAAAGCATATGAAGTTCCCAGAGCCTCAGGTATTTTTATTAAATCCTGTGGAAGGGAATGTAGATGCACCTTTCCCCAGAGAAAACTAAGTGGTGTACCATCAGGCATCTCTAACAGTGGCTGCAAAACCTTACAGAATAACAAGAACTAGCTTTTAACTAGAGATTTTTCAGATTGCACCAATCTTGATAGGTGCCATCTGTGCTTTTGTGCATGAGTTCCTCTATTTCCCTAGACAGAAGGTGAAATAACAGGATAGAATGCAAGTTAAAGAACAAAGATATTAAGTAATCAAAGAGGTGAAACACCTTTTGATCTGTTATGTTTGGTAATTAACCTATATTGCAAATAAATGACTAAGCTGTCTCCCTGGCAGTACATTTTGGAAGAAAACTTTTGGCCCTGTAGGCACCTCTGCAAACATTAACAGCCCATAAGGGGGGAACAGGCAATTCCTGTGCACTCAGTATAGGCAGCTAAATTACTTGCATGAAGGGGGCTTGGCAATTTGGTCCATAAAAGGGAAAAACAATTCACATCCCAAAGTAGTGAACTCTCAAGATCTCCCGTATAAATGCTCTACTAGATTCTGATTTCATTTGCACCAGTAAAAATTGTTCAGTTCATGTCAGCAGGGATGAGGATATCTCTGTTGATTAGGACTCATAAAGGTCCTAATGATGATTTAATGTAATTTTTTTTAGTTAAAACTATTGTTTTCCTTTGTTGTGCAATATTTTACTCTCAGAGAATCTGAATCTGGAGCTCCAGGATTGCAGGGGCAGCAAACCACAAATGCAACCTGTGTTGGCTGCATTATCTGCATTATCTACATTGTACAGCTGCTGTGAATCTGGCATCCCTCTGAGTCCTAAGTAATGGCTTCCCAAGTACCCAGAGAGGACCAGACTTAAAAAGTCTCAGTCTCTGCTAGAAAGGGCTTCTTTGTCACTATGTTTGAAATCCTAACCTGCATATCATGGTCATGCCTGTAAGTGACACTCTTTGCTGTTTTCATAGATATTGCCTAACTGGAGAACTCTGTCCAGCTGTTATTATTAAATATTATCAGTATTTAAAAGGGGCTATGGAAGATGGGGACAGGCTTTTCAGCAAGGCCTGTTGTGATAGGATGAGAGGTACTGCCCATAGAGTATGTTCATTTGGATAGCACTGATCTGAACACAAGGGCTTCATACTTGTCATAGCAGCCCCAGCAGAACTTGACACCTACACCCACTCTATTCGTCTGCCTTTGGACATTTGCAATCAATGTTTGCCTTGTTTGTTAGCCTGCTGCCATTGCAGTTCTTCCGTTACAAATCCAGCCATTAAAGAAATATTACTGGAAAAGATTTGCTGTAAATCTTACTTGTCCTAATAACAATCCATAGAACAAAAAAAACAGGCTGTTAAAATCTCATGTGGGATGGATGTTTCCCCTTTTAATTTAACAAACTTGAAAGAGTAAGATTGATGAGATCTCTTTTTTCCCCTTTTAGTCATCTTTCTTCAAGGTTCTTAAGTAGCAGCATAGAGGTGCTGAAACTTTAGTCCAGGTTATGCCTCACATCCTCTCATAGGAGCATTCAAGAACATAGCACTGTGAATTTTCCACTTGTGACCAGCTGTGTGCTTGTCTCAGAGCCAAGAGGCACTCCTGACAGCCATTCATGATGTGCAGTTATCTAATGAGCTGGAAGTTCATCTCTAAATTGTTCATCTGCACTGTGATCAGGGGGAGGCTGCTGCATCGGGTCATGTTGCCATGGGCCACAGAGCAAAGAGGGTGGAAAGGAACCAGCCATCAGACCACTGAACGATTTGTACAGGCTGCATCTGGCCTGTGGAAGAGGTCAGCTGCTCTTTCTTGCAGCACAGTTTGCCAGGAGAGAACATGTGAGTCCTCACACACACTATCCTCCTGATAGTGTGAATGATTATCATTCTCAGCTCAAAGGTGAAACTGTGAATGCAATCCCATAGCACCAGTGAGATCTTCTGGGTCAACAAATCGCTCCTACCAACAAAGTGTAAAATTCTGCTTTATAACAAATGCAACATTTTCAAAGAGGCAGAAAAGGATAAGCAATTACAGAGTTAAACATAATAAGGAAGGTAAATTTGAGATGTAGTAAACTCAAGAGTGAGCTAAATCCCCTTCATCTCCTCCATTCTTTCCCAGACAGGTGAAAAGAAGGGCATTTCTTCTTTTAAGAATCAGAATGCTATAAATGGTGCAGCAAAATTGCAGTGCACCAGTATTAAAAGTTCAGAAGAGCATCACTGTGTACAGTAAGAACTAACAAATCCTGAGGGCTGACATAAACTGTGTAAGAACCAAATGCCTAAGCATTAGAAACACAGACTGAGAACTTCTGCTGTGATCTTCAGCCTTAGCAATTGGAAGCAAAGAAAGAGGAAAAGTTTCTCTGTGCACTTGTCAGGCACAAAAAAATCATAAATCTTTGGTGTGATACATACTTGGAAAGATCAGTTCTAGAACCCATTTCAAATACATACAGGAAAGAAGAACCCCAAACAGGAAATTAATGTTATAAAATAAATAGATGGATAGTGGCTTTAAAACAGCACTGAAAATATTGAATATTGAATATTCCCAAATCACTTACGTTTTGGAATAGTTTTTCAATCGAATTTGTGAAAACAAAACAAAACAAAAAATCGGTTTTTAATATGATACCGACCAATTCACAGGAGCAAGGTTCTTAGCTTGGATTCAGGCAATTTGATCTGGATAACTAGTTTGTAGTCACGAAGTTATGCATCAACAGATTTCCCCACCCACCTCCCAAGCCTCCCAAAGCACATGTGAAGTGGGTGGCAATGACTCAGTTCCACATCTTTGTAAATCATCCTGAAGTTCTCTCCTTTCTCTGCCCCTTTGTCCCTTTGTGCTGCAGATCAGTCAGATAAGGCCTGGGATGCAGAGGAGCCCTGCAAGTGCTCTCATGGCAGTGCTTACAGGAGCCAGCCTGTGCCCATACCCATCCTTATAAGAAGTTCTTGTAAATAATTGAAGAGATTAATGATGTGAAATCTCATGCTCAGGAGACTCAATCTCTAATCATTAATCTAACACATGCTTCACTAAGGCACGGAGCCTATTACGGATAAAACATAAGAGGAATATTTATTGATCACTGCAATACTTCTCTAATATTTTTAATTGCTAGTTTTTCTTTATAGTTCTAGTCACTAGAGCTGTGAAAACAGCCAAGTAGAAATGGTAACACTAGTTCAACTAATTAAAGTTTAAATTAGTTTGATCTCCATGTCTTTTGCAGTTAATTATCACTCTAATACCTACAACAATAAAGTCAAATGTAATCCATGAATCACACTGGATTATCTTGTGATAATAACAGCAATAAAGGAAAATGATACACAGTGGGAACTTGGTTCTCAGAACCAAACAAGCTATCAGGAATAAAACACTAATGAATAATGCACTTCATTACAGACAAAACACTGCTCCCCATTAAGAGTACCATCAAATTATACAACATTACTGACAATGGTATCTGAAAAGACATATCATAGACATGAAATCCTTCCAAGAAAAGGGTTGAGTCATCTGTATGCTTTTTTTCTGAAACATAATCATTTCACCCTTGGAAAGCAAAGAGCTCCATAACAACAAGAGCAAACTCATTTAAATATTTCCCTGCATGTAGGAAGGTAAGTATAAGGGATACAGTGGACAATAAGAATCAGTGTGTTATGCTGGGGCTTTTTCCCTCTCTCATTTATATATAATTTCTCTTTTTAACTCTGGGAATTCAGGCAGTTTGGCCTCTTCACAAAGTTTCCATGAACTAAGCTGTTCACTTGGCCACAGAATCTGACTGCATTTTGTTCATTCTCTGAGTAGTTTCATTGCTAAATAGCAATTTTGGATGTAATATGTTCTAGCTTCAACTAGACAGCATGAAAGCTGCTTCATCTATTGCTCTATTGTCCAAAGGTTGGGGTACTTCTAACAAAGAAGTTTCAGCCTCTCAGGACTGGAGTACTTGAACCACTGCTGTCCCTGTGCCAAGGGCTGTCCAGCCATTACAGTGCCTAGATGATTTCCAACGGAAAAATTCAAGAAACTGGCTGATTAGCATGTACGGTTTTCACATCATCACTGGACCCCTAGGTCTCCCCATGCACATCCTAAGGCGATAAAAACCGCTTTCAGATAAGGGATCAGATTTATCACACCAGTTTTCCTGATCACCCTGGTAGTTCATAACATTAAAAAAGCTCCTTACTCAGTTTAGGTTCCCTCTCTGAAGGGCCTGGTTTTCCAGATGCATTACACTGAGCAAGGCACAGGCTGGGCTTTGAATTTCATTTGAGCACATAAGGATCAGGGATCTTTCTCTTCTCTCTTGGGAAACACTGCAATGGACTGCAAGATAAATAGAAGGAATTTCTTACCGGCTATAACTCATATTTTATGAAAAGCTTAGAAATGCGTGACATATCGCTATTTAGGCAGCTAGCTAAGATAGTGTTGGAGCCATCTCCATGCTTATAGGGAGGGATTGACCTCAATTAATAAATTATACTTTAAACCATTATAGAATGCATCTCCTACTGTGAATTACCAAATTAATGATGTGCAAACTGACAACATATTAATTATCCCAAGAACTGTGGCAATGTTAATGAGGCAAACTGAATATAGAGGAGAAGGCAGCATAGCATTTCTTTCTTTTTTCTTCTGGGAATTACCGTTTTTCAGGATTTGGCATAAAAGCAGTGATTGTGAAGTTTGTTACACTCTTGCGTTGTATTCTCTAATCACAGTGGGAAGTGAACATAAGGAAGAACATAAAAGTGAATTGAACATTAGGAAGATGCCTACTGAGCCCTTTCAGTGGGAGTTAAGAGAAATGACCACAGAGACACAGATTTCTAGAAATTCCCACTACAGTACACCCCATAGGCCTGCCCTTTGGAAGCACCTGATTACCTTTCCTAGTCCTTTGACTGCAGAGAAGCTGCAGATGGTGGCACTCCTCAGGTCCTGCAGCTGTGTGGAAGATCAAGGATCACCCAGCCAGCTTGTGGGAGTTTATAGTTCTCCTCCTGATTCCTGCTGAGTTTGGCCAGTCTCTTTGGATGAGGCCTTGAATTCATGGGAGAATCTCATGGTGGAAGTTAAATATCGAAATTACAGAAAATTGCTGCCTAGCATTCTGGGTTAAACCATCCTCCTATTTAGTGACTCCACAACCTTCTTGGGCAGCCAATTCTAATGCTTGACAATCTTTTCCACCAAGAAATCCATCCTAATGTCCTGTCTGAATCTCTCCTGCCAGAGCTTGAGGCTATGTCCTTTTGTCCTGTCACTGGTTCCTTGGAAGAAGAGGCCAACCCTCATCTGGCTACACGTTCCTTTCAGGGAGTTGTAGGAGCAATAAGGTCTCTTCTCCAGGCTAAACTCCCCCAGCTCCCTCAGCCACTCCTCACCTTCTAAACGGTGGCTTACCCTCTAAATCCTTCACCAGGAAGGAAAGAGTAAGTTGAGAAACTGTCATATAATGAAAGTAAATAGAGAAATAAAATTCAAATTGCAATTCTTTCAAGTTAACACAATCTAAAGGTCTTTTCTGAGCTTTGTGAAGCAAAACCAAAAAAGGTTATTTGCTAAATCCTTTCTTAGTTTTAAGGAGAAGAAAATGTACATCAAAGTTCATCTCCAATTTTCACAACTTACTTTCCCACAGCTAATTATTCCTGCTAAGACAACTCATTACTTCTTTTGATCTTCTTTAGGCAGTGGGGAGATAGCTTAATATGCATCCTTCTTTATCCAGAAAGAATTTAGATGCAATTTTCTTGATCTATTCCCAGCTGATTTGTAATTAAAACTTATTTGGAACAAAAAATAATTCAAGGAACACACAATCTTAAAGAGTAATGTCATCTTGTATCAGAATTTGTAAAGGAAAAAGCAGCTGGAAAGAATATCACTGCATTGTGTTGCTTAAGTGCCAGCAAGAAGGCATCCAGCATAGTGAGCCAACATTTTTCCTTTTTTTTAATCCAGCTTATTGGGAAAAAAGAGCAGAAAGCTAAGCAGCCTAGGGGACAGGTAATCCAGACCATATATGCAGCTGATCTCTGGAAACCCATTCTGGGGGTCAGCAGGGCACAGGGGCTCAGGCAAGGGCCAGGGTGGTGCCTCCTTCCTGCACATCAGCTCATTGGCCAGGAGCAATGGGGCCAGGGAGCACCAAAATTTCCCTGGGTACGTGAGGGAGGGGAGAACCTCCAGTAAGTCAGGGAAAGCTGGAAAAAGTTTTCATGAGGCAGTTGGCCAGACAGGGCCAGTCGGCCCACCTTTCCAAATGATTTCATATGAAGGTTTGGATAGAATCAATAAATTATCATGAAGCACTTTGGATTTTGTGAGATTGGTATTTCTCGGTGAGCTTTGCTGAGTAAGGAAAATGTGCAGGCTGAGCAGGAAAAAACAGTCAATGTGGACTGTGGTTTTCTTATAAAATTTTTAATAGATTGGCAGAGAGTGTGTTCTAACTTTACTGCTTTAATAGTGAGTCTCCAAATGAAAAAAATCGTTCCTCATCACATTCATTTTGTGACATAAATGACAAAGAGAGGACTGGGCAGGGCACTCATGTACTACCACTCCAGTATCTTCAAGCATGAGGCAAGCTGAACAGGGTTTACTTGGAGTCTGATTTTTGTATTGGCAGGAACGACAGTTCTCAGATCCCTGGAGAAGATGGAGACGGAGAGGAAGGAAAAGGAAGGCAGAGTTGTCTATCAAAGAGTTCCTCTTTTATTTTGCAACCCAAAAAGCAAAGTGAGACATCTTACCCTTGTGCTGGCCATGACTGCTCCTTCCTCTGTCAGTATTCTGCACTCCTGAAGCCTGTCACCTCTGGATAGGAGGAAAACATCACCGGGGTACATCTGAAGTCTTTCCTGTGGCAGGGCACTCCCATCAAGCCATGGGAGGAGACAGAAAAGGAATACAGCTCTCTTAGTAAAGTACAGTCAAATACAAACTGGACATGTCAAACTTCCTATAGTAATTATATCAATGCAAATGCAAGTGCTCATTAGGCTTACTCTTAGGAGCACTAATTTAGAAAAATTAGTGAATGTTCAATTTAGGAAATCTGTAAAGAACAAGAAAAGAATCAGCATACAATTTCCCATGGTAAATCACATCCAAATCTAAGAAAATCCACTGAAATACCACTGATTATTACAGAAAATATGCAGCCCCTTAATTAATATACAAAAAAGATTCTTGACTTTGTATGCTAATGAAGAGAAATATACTGATCCGAATTTATTTTTCACATGCTAGAAACCTAATATCAGATCATAATTATCCAGGGGCACCTCACTTTTCTTTCACCTAGCATACAGAAAGTAGTCTTTATGTAAATATACATGGTCACAGACAAGGAGACTTAGGAGAAAATTTAATCTAATCTCAGTGCAAGGTTACTACTCCAGTGGCTGACAACCACCTTATTCAGAAAACCATTTCTCTGCTCTGGAGACAAATAGTATTATTTTATGATGACAGTTTCTGCTTTGTGGTACCCAGCAGTGTTATTTATTTTGTCTCCATGCAATCCTGTGTTTTCTCTGTGTGAGCTAGAGAGCATCTGTAGATCCTAACTTTGGGAGGTCAGGAGTTTGACACAATCTGCTTCTGTGGGAGGTTTTTTTCTCAATTTGCATATGCTGTTATTGGTCTTTTTCTGCAGCCCAAGTAAGTGAGTCCAATTATGGAACCCTGCTGTGATCAATAAACATTGGAATTGTTGCAAGTATTTGGGGAATAAGATATGAGACTTTCCAGTGTGGAGTCTGTTCAAAGTAGGAGAAAATGCAGTAGCCTAAAAGCCTATTTCTAAAAAGGAAAAATCTGTTTATTAAAAATCCCTGGGATTTGAGACTTTGCTTTCTTTTTTCATTTCAAAGAAGTCACTCTTATGGCTGATGAAAGACTTTTTTTCAATGCACTTTGTATTTGTAACAAATCAGGAACTAAATAATAGGGACATCTAGCCTTTGGAAGGCCATTTAAATGCCTTATCTTAATTTACACCGTAAAAAATATATATTTATGGCAAGCATATAACCCTAGTTGCTATTTGTATAAATATTCATTATAGCTACTATAATGAATGGCATATTAAAAAGGCACCAAATTATTCGAAATTCTAAGGAAAAGACTTGTGTGAAAGAAAGATTTTTTTCTGATTTGCTTTCAAGCCAACTCATGGATGTGATCCATATTATCATGTGAAGTCGGTTGTATGGCTATGACAGCCATAATTGCACTGTGTTTTCAGGATACAGACTGCCTTCAAAAAAAGTCACGGTGGATACATGCATTTGTTAGAACTCTGTATCATACTTTTCACCTAACGGAGTGGTATTTAAATGAATTACCTTATCTTTACGTGGATTCTATACCCAAGCTCCAAAGTCACTAAGCCTTTGACAGGTTGCTAAGAAGAAAAGATATTTTTATCATTACTGCAAGCAGGTACATTTTAAGATGTTTAAATATACAAAACGCAGAAATCAAAAGTAGAAGTATTTCAAGCAGCACAGAGCTCCAATGAACTCCCCACAAAGGACCAATTCATCAAGCACAAAATCATATAGAGTAAATGCAGATCAGCCCTGAAATTAATTCTAGTCCTCTTCTAATCCCTCCATCTAGCCACCTGTGCACACACCATTTCAAACTGCTTCTCCCAAGTGACCATGCATAACCTCTGTTAATGACATCAGTAAATCTCAGAGATGATAGCTAGGAATCTCCCTGATGTCACCATGAATGATTCACTCTGCAGCAAGGACTGGCAGCCAACTAGCTGTCAAACTGCTGCTGCTTGCTTTAATAAAATGGAATAGGAAAGGACAGGTTTAGGAGAAATGGTTTAAATAAATCTCCCAAATGTCATTAATACATTTGGCTGACAGATGACAGTGTAATGTATGGCAAATTATAACAGCAAAGAAATTTCAATTTGGGGTCCCAATCCTCACCCTGGTACAGTTTCAGTAGTGCTTCGATAGTACTGAAAGAAAAATTGCTCAATGTGCAATATATGCTTTTAGCAGAGAACATCTCTAGCCAAAGTAATGATGCAGTAAGTCTTTTCAGCTTTGCTATATAGTTTAGAAAGTCTTCAGAAAGTATCTTCATTGTAATGCCAACATAGACTCAGGCTATCATCATTCTCACTGAGAATCCCAAGGAATTTTCCTGAGATAGGTGTTGTTCTTAGATTCCTTTTGTGGGGCAGGAATCAGTTGCAACTGTAGTACAGTGTGCAATGTTCCCTTTGGGTGACAACATCCTTCAGAAATTATATCCACTCCTAGTTAAAAATACACCCTTCACTCTAATCTGCTATGTAGGGCAAGAAGGCCTCTGTTCATTCAGCCATGATTGAAGCAGATTTTAAAAGTTTCTCCCTTTCCTTCATCTCTCTTCCTTTATTTCATCACTTTTTTGCAATGCCAACAATCACTAATTGTGATACTACACTGAGAGCCATGAGGGAACTGATCCAGCTTAAAAATAATTTTTTGCTGTTACTGCTCTACTGATATTTTTCAAAGCCAGAGCTGTTCCCTGACCAACTTCTTTATTTTGCTTTTAGAAAAAATTAAGCTACTGTCAACTTTTTATACAGATGTAATATTCAGATAAATGCAGTGCCATTTTACTCTCAAATCAATAGAAAATCTAATGCCTAATAACAAATCAAACACATTACCCTTGAAGTTACATAAGTATTGAGAAATAAAAAATTTGACTAGCAGCTTGGCAATGATGTCAAATGTATTATGTGATATTTAGACCAAGACCTGGGTACCCACTGCAATGCTTCCCATGTTGATTTTATTCCTCACACAATAAATAACTTCTTCTTGCCTCTGCCTCTACCTTCTAGTGGTATAATCCTCACTTTAAAAGTTCTTGATGAACACGTTTGATAACTTACTGGAAATTAAGGATGACATCTTGAAGTGCCTCAAGTCCTTAAGGTAAAACACTTCAGTGAATAACATTTTCAACTACTTTCAAATCCTTAAAAAAAAAAAAAGGAATGATCTTTCAAGTAACAACCTCATCCAAAATCAATACTGAAAGGATACTCTTGTATGCCTACACATCCTGTTCAGTAGATGTCTCCTCTTTCCCCCTACCAACAACGTTGAGGTAGATTTGAGTCAGTGCATTTCAAATTAGATATTCCCTGGCCAGGAATGAGTCCAACGCTGACACAACAACAGAGAAGTGTGTGACACATCAATTTGTACTCCCCTGCCTGGGAACCTACACCTGCCTCAGTCATTATAGCCTGTAGAAGTCTCACTTAAGACAGTAATTTAATAACAAAAGGATTTTTTTTAAAAAAAGGTCAAGTCTCCCAAAACAGAAAAAGATAGTACTAAATAAATTATTAATAAACTTCAGTGAAAATTGTTGTGATCTATGATAAGAGAAAAAGCTGTTTTTCATTCAGCATCCCTACATTTCAACATTGCTACAGGCAATGTGATCACAGGCACTGTGATCTGTCCCTTATGTTGCTCTCTCTGCCTTAAATCCTGCATCCCTTTGCCTGGTGCTTCTATACTAATTCTTTTGGAAAAAATAGGCACAAATGTTAAACTCCTTGTCAAATCTGTCAAGGATAATAAAGGATTCTACAGCCTGATAGTGGCACTACACAAATCAATGGAAGAGCGTGATATATAGAAATACATAGAAACATCATCTATCACAAGAACTTTCAGCAAGGTATCAGGAGAGAAATACACCTGTCTTACTCTTGACCTCTATTAAGTATCAAATTGTGGCTATTCTTACATTCTTAATGTTCTCATGCAACAGGTCCAGACATTTAAATCCTGTATAAGATTGTGAATACAAACTTCATCTCCTTTGTCAGTGGGAAAATAGACAACAGTGTCTATTATTCTTATATTAAGCTTCAATGAAAGGAAAACTAAACATTCATTAAAGTATTAAATCCGCTTTGAATTTTAACTGTACGCTGAGATTCTCTATGAATGTAGAAGCTGAGAGCTGACAGAAGAACAGGAGAAAGGACTTTCCTTCTCTTCTTCCAATAGTGCTATGGATGATACCTGTGGGAGGCAAAAGTGTGGTATCTGCTGTAGTATCAAACTCCACTTAATATTGTTACTAATTACATGTTTCCTTTAGGAAAAACAGAGAGACACACAAAGTCTAAAGAAAACAAAGATGACAAGGTAATTTCTGCCTCTTAAGCTATGATGTTTTCAAAACAATTTTGGGAGAAATATTGACAGAGCAGAGTTCTACCAGTCTCCAAGACATGACCTGACCTCCCCTGGGCCATTCTGATTCTCAGATGGTTTCGTTGTTTACTTCTAGCTCTTTTTTGGCCACAGGTACAAAGAGGTGTAAAAAAAAATTTCAACTCTCCCGAATGCCAAAGCCAGACTTCTGTGAAGTCTGCAGGGAGCCTTAGGTCAAGGTAAGCAATAAGGAAGAGAACAGATCAAATGACAGTGAAAGGACAAACAAGGCCAAGGATTCAGGTTTCACTTATGTGTGCTATTCAGGACTCTCTGACACAAATGGAGGAGTAACAAGCACTGCAGTGCAGCATGCAGCAGTTTCCTGAGGGGTGGAAGAGCAAAGACACACAGGTTTTAGACCCAGCTTAGACTTTCTTCCTATGTCAGATGCTTTATGATCTTTCACTGGACTCAATCCCCTAAAATGCTTATTTGTCTTCTACTGAGGAACCCAGAACTGGACCCAGCACTCAATGCAGAGTAGGGGTGAAGGACCATCTCCCTCAACCTGTTAGCAGCACCATGCATTAATGCAGCCCCTGATGCAGTTGGCCACCATTGCTGCTGCTTGTGTTCACCTTGCTGATCACCAGGTCAGACCCCTATAATTTTTTCTGCAGAGTTATTTTGCCATTACAACACTGTATGTTGCATGGGGATTATGCCTCCCCACATGCAAAACTCTGTCAAGCTGCATGAAGTTCCTCTTAGTCCAGTTCTCCAATTTATTGAGAACTCTCTGAATGTCAGCAAAATTACCTGGTGTATAATCACCCATCCTTCTTTTGCATCACTTGTGAACTTACTGAGAGTCCATTTTGCCTGTCTACATCATTCATGAAGAAGTTGAACAGTACTGTTCCAGCATTGACACCTGGGGAGCACTGCTAGGGACTGGCCTCCAACTCATCTTTGTGCAGGTGGATGACACAACTTTGAGCTTCACCATTCATCCATCCATCCAGTTTTCAATATACCTCACTGTCCACTTCCCTACCTTATGCTTCATCAGTCTTTTTTAATGTTGCACACACTAGTGCATGTCCATTTAAAAAAAAAAGTTACTTAACCAGGTCCTCTTCCACCAAGAATAAGGCATGTTTGTGCCAGGATCCTGAATGCCAAGCTTCACATTCCCAACCAGTTCTTCTGGAAGTGTGAGGTCCATCAGAGCATCTTCCTTTGTCAGATTCTCCATGTATGTTCGTTAATTTTCCACAGTGCACCACAGAAACTTCCTGCATTTTTTGTGTCCTGCCATATTACCCTTTCCCCTGAAAGTGGTTAAAGTCCATCAGTTGGCTGCCATATTTTACAGTTGTGAACCACACATGAATTTATGCCTAATGTTAAGAGAAAGCTGTGTTTAATTTGTTTGTATAGCCAAATCGTCTACAATCTCATTTCCTGCCCTCCCCGAAAAAGCCCCTTCTGTTTGTTCACTACATCTTGGAATGAATTTAAAAATCCTTTGGATTCATTCAGTTCTGCAGCTGTTGAGTTTCTCTGACATGTACTTAATCATATTTATTGTCTGTGGAGTGATTTCTCCTTAAGGCGGGACAGCTTTGAGGTTACATAGGATAAGAAATTGTTGGGTGATTGCTTCATACCTTCTCACAGTTCCCTTTGATTGTTTTGAAGTCCACATGAATATGAGCCAAGAGATAGTTTGAAAATATTGTCAGTACTGAAATTTAAATGGTAACAATCATTCTCTTCTGCCCGTTGGACAATATAGAAAATTTAAAATATAGAGATTGAATATGTTTTCCTTAACAGAATTCAGATATCAGTCAACATTGAGGCAGGAGTGTTTAGAATTTTGAAGTATACTTTTTTCCAAAATACCAACCACTGCAAGTCAGTCACATAAATATTTATATTACAAAAATTATTTATTATTTATTTTCCATAAATTTATCTTGTTACCGATTGAGGATGAGCAAAACAGTTACAAAAATACAGTAAAGCCACCAGCCATTCTCCCAGGCTTCAGAGTGTGTTTGCTGACGTGCACCACATCTTTATTATGCACCACTGCTTCTTTTGGTCAGAAGGGAAAAGAGAACGGCTTTATGGAATATTCCTTCCCCCTGGATTTCTGGCCACCATCTCTATAAGGCCTTTAAAGCCTTTACTGGCCTGAATATCTGCCTTAAGGCAAAGTTCTGTGCTTCTGTGGATAAAGCAGCCTTCTGCCGTCTAAAGCCTCCTCTGCCCTGAGGCTCTTCAGCAGCCAGTGGTGCTCAAAGCTACACTTACCTGCTTCATTTCCAGGGAGGACTCTTAGAGATTTATAGGCCCTGGCAACCCCCTTAGGTGAGAGGGGAACTCCTGTGGTATATCAGTTAGCCATTCTCTGTGCCATCAACAAAATATAGGTGACAGCTAAGGGATCAGAGTAAGACCATTCCCCAGCTCCTTGTGCCCTATTGCTCCTAGTGGTTTTGCTGCTTCACTAACAGAGTAGAATCTTACAGGGGACAATGAGAGTAGGAGAACTGGCAACTCAGAAGGTAGAGCCTCATTACCATGAAAGCAGAATCTCTGTAAAATAATAATAATAATAAAGTAGAAGTAAAGGAAATTAAAAGTAAAGTATACATTTATACTGTTCTCCTAAATGAATTATTCAATTGAGTTGTTAAATCCAGTCAACACTCTAAAACCAAGTGAGTTCCTCTCACTAGTCGCAGCCAATAGCAAGAGTTATATATAACTAAAGGCAGATTTCATGGTATCTTATTACAAGAATTCTTACATACTTTCAGATTTCTGTTGAAATTTGTCCAGATAACAGCCAAGAAAGAACTGTGAAAGAGGACAAACAGTTTTTTCCTTTAACTTTGGGCTTCAAAAAAAGGCTAACAAAATCCCCCCAAAAAAGAACACTATCAAGCCCTACACTTCTACTCAAATACAGCAGGAAAATAAAAACAAGACTATTCCACACTGTTCTGACAGCTATTTTATCCAATGCAGTTTATATTCTGTAGCCCAGCTGAATCTTGTCTCTTGGGTTCATAAGAAAGCTTTACTTCCAGAAAATAAAGACAGCTCTCTCTTTGCCTGTAAGGGAAAAGGGACTAAAGACCAAAGGCACAAAGCAAAAAACCTTCTCTTTTTTTATTGCATCTCTATTTATGAAGTGCAGAGATAAAAGGAAGGGATGCCATTGGAGAAGACGAGAACGAGTTACAGCTCAACAAATTAAGCCTGCTTGTCCCCACCATTACGCCTAATGCACCACATTTCATAAACTGTACTCTCAGACCTCCATTTACAAATGCTCTTCAATAAACTCATAACTCAGGACTAGACCAGACAGACTAATAAGGAGGCAGCCTAGTTCCAAACCTATCATTAAAATAAAAATAAAGTATTGTCTAGCTTCAATCTTTTCCTCATTTCAGTTCATTCTTCACTACAGACTTCTTCACTACAGACACCAATTTCAAACCTCCGTTGCTGCACTGAATTGATGGAAGTCTACCCAGCTGACAGCAGAGACAGGATAAAGAGGTACCAAAATATATATTCACAATTTTAAGTTGTTTATGTCATATCTAAGAGTTCAAAATTTATTTGGAAATTTGGTGTCTCTTGACATGACAGGATCAGCTGTAAGTCTGCTCCCTACAAAAGGTCACAGGCATGCAGGATACACATGCAACCCAGGGCTCAGTGATTAAAGGCACAGAACATTTTCTGCCAGGGTCTAAAGCCTTCCACTTGCATTGACTGCAAGGGTTGGCAGCCGTCAGCATGTCAAAGAATCAGCTGCAAATCGTCACACATTGTTTTACTTTAAAACTGTGGTACTTCCACCTACTAATATCAGAAGGAATATTTAAATTTTAATGCTCATGGTAATCTTAATTACAGCCAAGTAGGGTGCAGTTATTAGAAAGTAACATTTGACATTCTGTTTGAAAATAATTGTTATTCATGGGTTTTGATTTAAATGAAGTCTCAGCAAAATCAGAATAAGAGCTATTTAAGTCCAGTACACTCCCACACAGCATATATTTGCAGGACAATATCTTCTGCTATAATTGCAAATTATTTCAAACATATCTTCAGGTTAAAAAAAATATTTCTATGGGAGAACAAATTGAATTTAAGCTAGTTACATACACAAAGGTAGAGCAGTCCTTATTTTCTTGCTTGTTTTTTTCTTAGTAAGTAAGAAAGCACCCTTCAATGGTAATAGTTCAGACAGTAAGAGCATAACTCAATCCTTGAAACATAAGGTCTGTTTGGAAATAACTGGAACAATGTGGCTAAAGCACAGGCCTGCCTGAGGATTTGGGAGAGGCACATGGCCTTCCAGAGTGGAGGCTGGAGGACAAGCAGGATGCTTTTAAGCCACTGCAGTGCCATCACACAAAGTGTTTAAGAAATTACATCCCACCATGTCTCTTACCTTAGCGGACTTCAGTGGGAAGAGAGGTTTCCAAGTTCCTAAAGGCATTTTTCTGTGCTTTCCAGTAAACAATAAAGGATAGAAAAAGTCCTTTGAAGATGAAACAGTGAGTTTATATTGACCTGAAAAGGCATTGAGTCTGTCTCATAAAAGTCAGTCAGTTGGGCCATATTTTCGATATTCTGATGTGACTTCTTAGGTTATTTGGCTGGGTGTAGCCAGTTGTCTTTCTTGTGAGGAGTAATATATTTTTGGATGAGTAAAAGCTAAACAGCTTTTCAGAGAAGAGGTTAGCAGGCATGACTGTAGAGAGTAAAAAGAAACAAGATTTCCAGATTAAATTATAAATTTTCAGTTGCTCAGATTCATGAACAAAACTAATTGGTCAAATTTGGATATTTTCACACCTCTCTCTGTATAAGAATCAAGACTGAAAAGAGCAACTTTATCTTGTCCATTTCTGGCATTCACATATATAATAAGACAATCAAAAAGGCAGTTGATTTAACAGAGGTCTTTCTCTGTCTGTCTCTATCTCCTTATATTAATTTAAATTTTTTATACAGGAAAACTCATTAAATATTCCACATATGAACAGAGATAAAGACAAACCTATAAATTACCAGAAACAGTGAAAAACCTTTTTTCACACACACACACAAAAAAATTATAAAAACAAGGCAAAGAAAAAAATACATGCTATAATATTTCACAGATCATTTTTCCTCTGGTGCAAATTATCTGCAAATATTATCTATTCTTAAAAGTTGAAAAAGATTAAGCAAGTAATCTCATAAATCATCTCACATTATGTTAGGAATAGATTAGTACAACCATTCCTTGATCTAATTTTGAAGTAAATGATTTGACAAATTATTTTCATTTTGTGGTGCTTAAAATCTCAGCTCAGAATCCTAGAAGAATGGCAAGCCACTTGATGCACATGCCTGAAAATGGCTTAAGTACGATGCCTTTAAGAGAGGATGGTGAAAAGGAAACATCACCTGGCTGGCTGAATGTTAATGAAATCAAATCAGAAAACCACAAGGAAAATCATAACACCTTTCTTACTGTTTGTCTTCTGTGTCTTTAGGACTGAAGGAATAATTTATTGGATGAGCAAGAGCATTCCCAGTGATCCACCCGTCAGAGGCAAAACCAGATATTTGAGTAGAAAATGAAGGAGCTGCTATCATGAAGAAATATGGAGTAATTTCTCTTTAAGAAAAAAGTAATTTTAATCTTTTTTCATTCTAGTTCAAAAACTAGAATCCTTGAAACTGATTGCTAAAGGAGACATAGACAATGCTTATAGGGAGTTTCAGTGGTACAGGCTGGACAAATTTCTCTGTACTTCAGGAACAAGTTCCTGACCAAGGTGGCAATAGATGGACCCATGGATTTCTCATGGAAACTGAATGGATTAATTCTTACCTTTGTGGTTTGCAGAGTGTTCTAAAAGAGGAAAAGCTAATGTGTAAGAAAGCAGTTCAAACACCTGCAGTAATTAGGCAGTAACAGACCACAGGTCTCAGAAGAGCAGCCCCTTACCCAGCTGCAATTGAGTCACTGGACAACAATGACACTGTGCTTGTAAGTAAAGTAAGCAATAGCACCAGCTTGCAGGGAATTAATTCCTTTGCATTTAAGATGTAGAAAGCTGAAGCAGAAGACTTGGACCATCTTTAAGAGGGCTTATTTTATAGAAATAAGGCTGGCTAAGGAAATGTTTATTTGAGAGCTCCTGTAGCACCAGGGATTGATTTCATTGAAACATAAAAATGCTTAGGAAAAATGAGATGGTCTCTCCCTTACATTTTTAGACATGAGCAAAGCATTCAATGAATTGGATATGTTTTACAAGACAGCCCTATCAAAATTACCATCACTAATTTCTGTTAACTAATTTATCTTTGGAGTTTTCTTCTCTCCAGCTTTGTTTCCACTTCAAAAATCTAGTGACACATTTTCACTTCTCTTCAGAAGTGTATGTTGTATAATTTCTTCAACAAAGCCATCAGTAAGCTAAAGGATTCCCCCGTGAAGAGAAATATTTCTCCAAGGCGGCTAAGAAACTATTAAAGAACCTCAAGCCTATGAAATTAAGGCATAATTCTTTCCCATTTTGTATGCAGTGCTTCATTTACCAAGACCAGATGCTGCCATGCTGCCATTCTAATCATATGGATGAAACCATATTTAAAGGGGAAAAAAAAAAAAAGGCTAGCCCAAAATCTAAATAGTCTAAGGTTGTCCCGGTTTTAGTACTTATGTATTTCAAAAGGAGTGTGCTGTCTCACAGCCATATCACTTTGGAATTAAGTGCTAATCATTGTGGAGTTAAGGTAAGCCATGTAATAAACAGCTGACATGATTAGCCTGAGAGGAAGTGGAAGCTTTAATCAGCTCCAGAAACTGAGGTTTCTGTCTATTGCTAGATAGATAACTAAAACTCAAGTTCAAAGTGAGTGACATTTGAATCAATATGCTACAAAATATTTCTAAATGCTGAATTAATTTTCAGAACAAAATTCCATGTCCCACAAAGTCATGAAACAGCACTACAATAATACTGAGTTATTAAGAGTAAATAATATTAAATAAATTTTTGAACAGACCATTTTCATAATAAACTTTTTTTGGCTCAGTTTTACAATGTATAAGGAAAACAACCCTTCCATTAGTATCTCTGGTTCATTAATTCCATACAAGCTGCTTTTTTCTCTGCTCAACACAAATTTTATATAAGGCCAGCATAATACCTGCAAGATTTTAGTTTATCTCCAAAGCTTTCCTGTCTATGCAAATGGCACAACAAAATTCTTTAAACTGCAATAAGCATCAGTATTTCTATATGGGCAAAGGAAGAGTAGAATGTTTTACATTACCATGTGTGGCTATGTTTGTTAACATTAACCCCTCTAAATCAGAACACATTATCAGTCTACAGTTGAGCCCACTTAGCCCACAATGCAGTAAATAAATTGTGCAATAGTATGCCTTACTAAGCTGCAGATTGACAGAAGCTTGTTGATATGGAGCACAGCAGCTTAATAGGTACATTTACAAAATCATTACAAAGCCATAAAAAACTTTCCAGGTGAAAGATCTTCACTTCTTTCCTTTTATGTTCTATGAAACATCTGTTTCAGCTGCTGCTTGTAAAAAAACCACAGGTCTCCAGAGTGAAGATCTGTCACCTTACTGACTCAGGAGGAGCCTTTTTTTCATAATAAGCCTTGGCCTCAGACTCTTTCCTGTGAACTCAGGGCGCCCTCTCCTTAATTTCAGTTTTCAGTTAACATACCTTGAAGTGATATCACAAAAGCTCCATTGAGCATTCTTCTACAGAAAAAAAACAGAAAAAACCAAACAAAGCTACACAAAAACAACAACAACAAAACAAAACAAAAAGAAACAAAACCAAACAACAGAGTGCACCACTGCTAGCAAAACTGTTCCATCTGAATCTGTTGTCTCACAGCATAATGGCCTGGGGATGAGTTGCTTCCTACAGTGCTCAATTAGGGTGAAAGCTATAGCTTAATAGGTTCATGGGAAAGTTAACCATGTATAGCATCACAGACACATACTGGGAGCTTTATAAGCACTTTAACTGTCTTTTTTCTGGTAAAGTCCTTTCCTCAGCTGCAGCTGAGATTCTGAAAATCCCTGGCAAGCTGTTTATTGGGCGTTATCTCCTGTCTAGGTGGAAGAGCATTCAGCAGATCACAAAGGACTTCGTGTCAGCTTGTGTGACACAGACATAACAAGCAGGGCTGCATGAACTTTTCTGGAGAGAAACAGTAAGAATAGAATTCCATGCTGAGTCTTCAGTGGAAACAAGAATTTATCCACACACATGCACATGATGTAGGATTTATGCATTTAACACCACCATCTTTTGATCACCGATTTTCTGCATTACATTTTTTGCTTATATCTCTATTTAGTTAGAAGGAAAAAAAATCTCCAGAGAGCAACTACAAGGATATAAAATCAGCTCCTGCTTAGGCTGACCTTCAGTGAAGATTTACCCTTTCTATTGAGCATCTATCCAATGCTGATAAGCTGGACTCCTTAACCAGCAAAAAGATGGCTAATATGAATATGCACTGCTCATTTGCATCTTTTTCTACACACTAGATAGCAGAGTCCAGGGGCACTACAGGATTCTTGATGGCCCTAAAAAGGAGAAACAGAAAAAACAGACGTGATCAAAAACTGATATCATGATACAAACCCTTGCACTAAACAAAAGAGAATTTCATCTCTCTCTGGAAGATTTCCTAAAAACCTCCTCCACATTAATCATCCTTCTCAAAATGAGCCAGAGTTTAATTTTTCACCTGGAGACTTCTTTCCATAAAATCGTTAGCTGAAGATGAAGTTATTGCTTGAAAGTAGACAAAGAAGAAAAGTCAAGAAGTAGTCTAGTACTTTATCAGCCTTTCCCTATTAACAAAATGCTATTTAGCAGCTCCCATACTGTATCTTTGCCCTTATTATGAGTAGAAATGTTACTTCAACACATTTAAGCTGCTACTTAAAAAAAAAATAGAAAAAGAAAAACATCAAGATAGATTTTTGGATACTAGTTTCTAGTTCGAGAAGATGCCGTCTAATTCACTACTAGAGTTTTAATGACTAGAACCTATCCATCCTGCATTGAATGTGCAGTAAATTATAAAGAATATAAATTTTTTTGCATTTAGAACTTCTTTTTTTTTTAGTTTTAAGCTAAGGACATAGAAGGTGGCAAAGGGATTTACCCAATGCAGTTAAAGTCAGTTTACTCTCGGTTCACTGATTATTTAATTGGTACACAACAATACCTGATTAAATACAAAAAGGTTGTTACAGGGGTACAAAGGTGGGCTACAGCTTTGCCAATGTCCATATAAATGGACTACTTGATTTGAAAATTAATTAACATTTTTTTTAAATTGAGAGTGTTTGGTGGTTTCTTGCTTTATTTATTACTGGAAAGAGAGAAACAGTCTCCTTTCCCAACTTTTCTCTTTATTGTCATCCAACTTCTGCAGTATATGCTGTCACCATTGACTTCTGTGTTTCCCTGTAACATCACTCAGGAAAATTCCCTATTCAGTAGGCTCTGAAGATTTATTCTGCATTCACTCTTATCTTTCTGCCCTATTAAGCTCATGACAGCCATGCTCAAAACAGGAAACCATTGCACAGACTTCTGGCACGAAAAAAGAAGCGTTTTGCACGAGATGTGAAAAACCAATGGAGGAATAACTGGGTAAGCAACAGGCTGGAGAACTTTAGAGAGAAGAGTTCCTGCCTTTGGCTAGGGACCACTACCTGTCATTCAAAATGCACTGGAGACCTGTCCCTTGGAAACAAGAAACTTGTGGCTAACTCTAGCACCTGAGCAGAAAGTTTCTGCCAGTCACTGGCTAGTCATGTGCCATAAGATGGAAAGAGACTGCTTGTAGCATTGTCTCAAACGATTCATATGGTTCACAAGATCCTCAATCCACAATCTAGCTTCAAAACAGAGGAAAAACAGAAAATAATATGCCCCATTGAATAGCATGGCCATTCAGGAGCAAGACAGCATGACAGTTAATGAGAAAGAGAACAATCTAATCTTATACAGTTTTGGTTTTCCATACTATCTACTCTAGGACAGTCATAGATGTAAAAAACCCCAAAAAACTTTAAACAAAAGCATGAAGGAAAACATGTACTATAACACATTATCTGTTCTAGATATTCTGAACAAATCTTAATCTTTTTTCCTTAATTTGACCTCCAGGTAGGTTAACTGAATGGAAACAAGGCATGCCTCACACAGGAGTGTAACAAAATTACAAACAGCTAACTGGGCACTGCACCTGGTCTTCCTAGCGTAACCAAGATCCCCTGACTTCCCAGATCTGGCAGAAAGCAGTATCAGGAGCAGGAGGCTCTGAAACGTCCTGCAGGGGCTGTTGGTAACACCTGCCAGCTCTCCAACATGCAGTAAGAAACTGGGGGACAACTTCAGTCTCAGGGGAATCCATGAGCATACATCTTCATGCCTTTGCTCTGTCCAGCTGACATATTATCTCTCGTTTTTTCCTTTAAATGTGATGTTCTTTCTTTCTATTCTTATTCTGATTTGCTGATGTCATGAAGTAGGTTACAGCAACAGTTCAGTGACTAGAATTATGAGGTTTCACATATGAATGTGGGAACATTAACACTTGTTACAGTTAAGGTCAAATTCCACAAATATTTTTAAGAAAAACAATAAGGGGAAGACATTTTGACAGCATCAAAACATTTTGTTTCAGCATGCTGAAAATAGGACATTGAATTTCAGCCTTTCAGAGCACTCTTGTCATTTCAATGGATTTGCAAGGGTCAGAAAAAAAATGTGGTTGAGGTTGAACTACACCCTTCAGTGTGACTAACAGCTATCCTCCTTTGACTCAACAGTAAAATGCAAAGAGCATTTCGTATGCTATCTGAAATAGAGCTCATCTTCATTCAAATGTATATATGAAACTCTCTGCAGCTGGATCCATCTCTGTTTGAAGCTTTTGAAGTGCATCACAATGGGAGAAATAATGAACTTGTGCAGTGGACTAAGAAAGAAAAACTGAACCTTGATTTTAAGGCTGTTACAATATTATGTGGTTTGGTTTTGAAGTTAAATTAGGATTTTAAATTGTTGATCAGTAGGTAATTGTTCAAGTAAAACCAACACTGTGTAGGGAGGAAGAAATACAGGGAAAAAAACTCTAGGAAATTGTATTTTGGATTAACTTGAAATATTTCATTTAGACATGAAAGAAAAAGGTTGCTTTTATTTCTCTGTTATGTAACTTATTTCCCCACCGTTATCTTTTAAGGGAACTGACTTCAATCAAATTTTACATGAAAGATGCAATTTCTAATGAAAAAAAGTCAAAACACTGTAACTGGCTTAGAGCTTGAAGGATAAATATTTATACCTCAATTGCAATTATAGCTTGTTTTCATCCCTTTCCTAGAGACAAATTGAATTTTGTCTGATTCAGAACTGCAGGAAAACAAAAACGCTGAAAGACAGTAATTCCCTCAAAAATAACTGAGAACTCCTGCCCTGCTTTTTCTATTGCTAACAGGCAGTATGGCACTTGCATCCCACGCTCCCAGTTTGTCTGCTGAAAAATAATTTATGACATCTACAACTTTGTCTTTCTTTAAAATAGTCAAACTTTTACTCTTTTAGGGAAGGAGAACTGAGGAGCCAAAAATCCAGCAGCGACAGGGTTTGTCCATGTAACTCAGAAGACTGGATGTATGGATGCTTCTTATCATTAAACCTTGGAAGAACTATGTGAAGAACCTGCTCAGTATGCTGCTTGCCCGTTCTCCTTCCTCACAGTGCACATCCCTCAGCAGATCCAAGCTACCACTCGGCCTCATTACTTAATTTGAAGGGAATCTCTGCTTTTGTTTCATTTCTACAGTAATCCCCTTATTGTTTTCAGTATCAAGCTCTTGTTTTGAAAAAGCCAGATAACACCTGACAGCAAAGTATTCAATGTTCCTTCTTTATTGTCAGCAATGTTTATGCACCTGGATTGAATCCCTGAGTCTACACCAAAAAAATGCTTTTGGAGTATTAAATTTCAATTTTTGAAGAAACCTTTTTCCTGAAGCAGCTTTTAATTTCTTTACAAGCTCTGTAAACCATTGTTCTTCTGGCTGAAGAGTTGCTCTGCTACAAGAGTGGCTGGTGAAAAGATTGCCCGTTTGTCTCATCCTTCTGGAAGAAACACCACCTTATATACTCAGCCACGTTTTAACTCTGTGTTTTGGGTATCCACTTAACTTTCCAGTTCCTGTACAACCTGTTGTCTCTGCTGCTAAGGTTTACAGTGCTTTAAAGTGGGATTTGGGTTATAATTACTGGATTAGATGCCCAGGTACAGCGAAGATGCTGCCAGTATATCTCCTGGGACTAGCACAGAGATTGCTGCAGGTCAGTTCCCATCTTGTCCCTCCATATAACCTCAGCATATCTCAGATCCTCTCACATCCTGCTAGATCAACACAGTAAATCCTTTTTACTGTAGTTTGCCCTCCTCATACGGCCAATGCAGGAGCACACTGGAAGACCTGCACCACTGTGTTTTTGCTCTTTGATGAGAGACCCTCACTGTAGAATAAGGCAGCTTGAAAACTCTAAATCCCACAGCATGAAGCAGACACTAGGCTTTTTCATGCAGCACAGGTAATGAATTTTAATGGTAGGATAAGGTTTTGTTGCCTTTTAATGTGAGTCACTCTTGAATACATCATCACTTTACTTTCCCTCTGTACTTTCATCCATTACAACAGAATGTTACCATAAAATTTAATATTTCTTTCCTAACTGTCACCCCTAGCAAAAAACAGTATTGTAGGCAAATACAGGATTTCTTTATAGTTCTCCAAATATATTCCTAGCTGTAGAACATTAATCTCTTTATGACTGCAATTAAAAACGTGTCCAACACTATGTACATGTCTGCATGCAAAATATTCCTATGTGGTGCTATGAGGACAATGGGCTTACTATGACTTCACTTTTTTCTTTGTGATTTATTAAACTATTGATATAGTTTATTCAATTTGAGATTGAGAATAGTACACAGAATACTTTTGCCAGGTGGCTTCTTCTTAATAAAATTTTAGATTGACAGTTTAATTACTCTAGTGTTTGTCATTCACAATTCTTACAAGTACCTGTCAGTGTCCATTGTAAAACTTGCCTTTCAGGTGTTTATCTTTGCCACATTTTAGGATTCAGGTTGGATGTCTTCTTTTAGATTAAAAATCTTTGAATACTTCCAATTGAGATCACTTACCTTTTTCTGAGAAGAGCAATAAAAATTAAATTCAACACTTTACCTTCAGTAATGCTTTAGTCTCTTCAGTTTCCTTATGAATTAGCTTCTTCTCTCTCTCTGGCTGGATGACTTTCAATCACTTCTTCCACATCCAGTGTCCTCTGCGTGTGTGTGTGTGAGGGGAAAGAGTGGAAACGATTATGAATATACATTAAAAAACGTTGAACTTTAAGTGTAATAGAAAATGTGTTATCACAAAAAACCCAAACAAACAAACAAAACCCCCAGGCAATTTAGAAGCAATCTTTTTTTTTTTTTTTTTTTTTTTTTTTTTTTTTTTTTTTTTAAATCTGAAATATCAAGGTTTTAACTCTACATAAACTCTACCAGACCCAAGAGATACACACATTTTATTACTTTCTATTTTATAGTGTAAATACTACTTTCTGGTTCTCCTCCTTCCTTGCTTATAGCTAAGTAGTTTGTAAAGTTAGCTATCCTCCGTTTGGGAATTAAGACCTGTCAGGGATATCACTCATTTCGGGTCTATCTTAGTACAGATTTCTTTCCTATCACAACTGACAGCATCACATACTTTTAAAACTTTTATGGCTGTCTTTGAAACAGCTCTGCCTTAAAATAACAGGTTTATTCAGACACTTAGGAAGTATAAATTTACCAGAAGTTTTTTAATAGCTTTGTTTGTATGTACCTGTATGAATTCTCAAAGCCAAAAAACCCCACATTGTTTTGATATAGTAAAGAACAGCAATTTAAAATTAGTTGCTCAAAACAAATTTTAAATTGTACTTTGAAGAGGAAAGATTTTTCTTGTTTCAGGTGTTTGCTTAAATTTCCAGGAAGTATTTATTTGGAATTTTCTCGTGCATTACCATTAGTTCAATACATGAAGGTCTCAATTGTACATGGATTTCATTTTGATTGAAATTACTCAAAAAATTCATCGATTTCTTGAGTGAATACATGTGCATGTGTATAAAACTGAAAAAAAAAAAGGTAGGCAAAGAGAGGTAAAGTGTTCTGCCTTGGCCATATAATTTATTCATAGTGTGTCCTTGTACACCAGCCATTCTTAAGCATTTAAAAACATTTGCCTTGGTCATAGCGTTCTTTTGCACTCTGTATGTTCACTACAAATTTAATTCAAGGTAACAAATTTGGGCTAAGGTTCTTTCAACAATTGACATCAGATGTTGCTGCAGAGTGAAATAAAACGCCCTGAAAGCCTTGGAAAAGATTAAAGCACAGACTTTTCCCATTGACATATATTTTAGTTTCTCTCAGCAACTTGATCAGCTTTTAAGGTGGATAGCAAATTCATACTCAGATTAAACTGAAGGCAAGTTCATGACTGTATTCAAGATAGCCATAAAAATTATTTAAGCATTTTAGAGCAACTTAGGTTATATTTTCAGTAGCACTAAAAATGTTTTTCATACCCAAACTCTTTGCCTTTGGCGTTTTTGTGTGCATGTGCCCATAGACTATGAAGAAGCCAGCATTTTAATACACAGAATCACAACAAATCCTTGCCTTTCTAAATTACTTGAATTATCTAACTGGTACACATCTTCTCAGGGCTCTTTCATCCACATTTCTTCTGGTATGCATGGATTTGCTGGCAGATCTGCCAAGCTATCCATACAGGGACATGCCTTCTCATTCTTTTGTTTCCATTACATACAGACAGGTCTCGGGTGCCAGTATCACCAGCTGGCTGCTAACTCACATCAGCTGAGCACCAAGGTACTAACTCTCATTCTCTTTCAAAAAAGGGAAAGAAACTTGATTTTGGAAGAAAAATTTTCAATGAGAGAAAATTGCAGTCCTTTTGACTGCTTGCTGCTCTAGAAGAGTCTGTGCTGCAGTAAGCATCCCCCAAGTGGCCATAACCCCAGGGCACACACATTAGAGGCAAGAGGGAAAGCAGCATGACTTGCAACTCCTACACAAGCTGTATCCTACACTAATGCTCTTCTAGAGACATGAATTAATTCTCCTTTCCTAGCCTCAGGAAAAAGGTGAACACTGCCTTGAGCCTCACTTTTTTTTTCCCCCTTTCCTTTGTGTCACCTTTTTTCAGTTGACAATTTATTGCTTTTGCTTGTAAAAGGAAGCAGAATCATTGTTTTGAAAACTCCATCTACTCTGTAGTAGCTTTCAGCTACTAATTTTCACAAACTGGTACCTAGACTAAGAGCAGAAATTAAATCAAATTAGTTCCTCTGAAACTGATGTAATGAGTGAAGCAAGATTTTCTTTAGTAAGTGCATAAAACAAACTGTCAAGAAACAGCAAACAGTCTCAATGATGAAAACTAATAAATATTTTAAACATATGCTGGATTTCTCACTGAATTTTTTTTTTTATAATACTAAGTGGTTTCACTTACCTATGATCTTTGCCCTGATTTTATTAGGAACTGAGTTGAAATCTCTTATGAAAATAAGAAGCTAGTACGTAAGAAGGTATAAGAGCAGGAAAGCAGAGGGGAGAAGATATTTGATCACAAATAAAAGTGAAGTGAAAGTCTTTTGACTCTCATTTTCCAGAGAATTAGATCAAGGGTCAATACCCATGGCAGGCTTATTTTAAAGCCAACTGGTCATTTTATGGAGTATGCCCACACAGACCACTGAACTAGGAGACAAAATTTGAATTATAACAAAGTTCAAAATGAAAATTCACTCCTGAGAAAAACTCTGATATGTCAACTCTTGCTTCTATCCTGTACAAAAAGGGAAGGTTTTCATTAGAAAGCTAGTTGGTGACAAATTAACAGTCGGTTCTTGTTAGACTGAAATGCCATCTGCTAAACCATTTTCCTTGACTATGCAGAACACTGCAAACTGCCCTTAAATTTCACTGATGCGTAATAAAAATTTATGGTGCCTCAGTAAGAGATCAACAATCCTAATAATAACATTTACTTCCCTAAAATACTGTGAAAGAATTCAAAACTATAACCACTTTTGGAAACAGAAAAATAGGTGGTTTTGAAATTTCTGTATTTTAGAATAAAAAAGATAATAAAAATATAATAGAATTTACTAAACTACAGGAAGTTTCAATGACCATAAACTAAAACACAAGAAGTTCCAACTCAACATGGGGGAGAACTTCTTTAGGTTGAGCATGACAGAGGACTGGAACAGGTTGCCCAGTAAGATCATGGAGTCTTCTCCCTCTTTGGAAACATTTGAAATTCACTTGGACATGTGGGGATGTGTGTCACCTGCTCGAGGTGACCCTGCCTTGGCAGTGAGATTTGAACGGGATAATCTCCAGAGGTCCCTTCCAACCCTTACTAATCTGGGATTAGTTGCAACAGAGGACTGTAAAATAATATTTCAACACAGACCAGACTCAGGTTTGTGCAACACCAATTGTAAATCAGTCAGGAAGGCAAAGGTCAAAAGAGAGTAGTTTTCACCACGAGTATTTGAGAATGGAGTGAGAAAGTGTCATAAGAATAATCAAGAACATACTGTGAAAAGACTTATCATTGGAGCTTAGATAAAATGTCCCAACAACAGTAGCAAAAACTTGAAGAAAGCTGCAGGAATTTCCCTGAATGTGAGTTAGGTAAGGTACGAAACAAAAGATAATAAGTGGAAGATATTAAAAGTTCAGTTTTTGAAAAATAAAAAGGGCAGATCTTTTTCTCTCTGCAGGAAAGGCTCTGAGAGCTCGATCTGCCAAAGAGTCTGTCTGAGCTCCATCAGTCACCACCTAGTATGATGAGTGGCAAGGATAAAGCAGAGCAGCCAGATCTGGAAGAGGAAGAGGATAAGATGTAGGAAGCAATGAGGTATAAAGGAGGAAAGTGGATAAGCAATCAAAAAAAATAACAAATGTTCTTTTAAAACATTTTCATTTCAAGCTTTTCAAGAAGGGTGAGATTTAAAAGGGACTAGAGGAGCAGAAAAATAAAGCAGATGTGAAATGTGTTTCATTTTCATGTTTTGTTGTGAAGACACAGCACACTATTCTTTTGTCCTTATTACAGGTGTGAAAAGGAAAAAAATCTTTTCCATCCCCATACAGCTGTGCAGCCTTTTTTCAAGGGCTGGGAAGAGAGTCATCAGTATAGGAAATAAATGAAACAAAGAGTAGGTCAGGACAAATGCATAATCATAATCAGATGCTTAAGGGATCTGAATCGTCAGGGGAGCAACTTCAACACACTTCAAGAAAGCAGAAAGTAGAGTGACACAGGAGAGAAGATGTTTTTCCCTGGGGTCCCAGAAAAGCAGCTGGAAAGATAATAGGGAGGAACTAAGGAAGACCAAAGTCAGAGAAGGACAGAAAGAAATTAGACTGAATCAGGAAAAGAAGCAAAGGATCAGGCATGTAAGATGCTTCTAGCAGGGAAAAAAACCAAACCACGTTAGGCCAAAGAACAGAAAAAATGATAGACCCAAGGGGTCCTATGGGTAGTGCAGAGTCTCAAGAGAGCTGGGCAAACAGAGCTGTAGGTGTCAGTGAGGACACTGTCAGAAAGGAGCCAGAGTCAGCACAGGATTGGTGGCAGGATCCTGTGCGTGAGGTGATATATGGAAGCAGGCACGGGCACATTTAGAGTACAAAAAGCCTTTGCATCTGTTAATTTCTTTCAGAATACTGGAAAAATAACATGCTGAATGGAGTGATTTAACCCCCTGTAAATGATGGTGGCACTGTACATAATCAATAACTGCATCTACCATGCTAAGTAATAATTCTCCTGCATCAGTCAATAAAGAATTCCTAAATTCACATAAACGTAACATGCACTAACTGCACCCAAGGAACTGTTGCAGTGTATCACATCAATATTCACCAGTCTAATGTCTCCCTAAGCAGGCATTGTCAAGATACACCCAAATGGCCTCAGTGGAGCTGTAACAGCATCCTGTATACAAAATCTGTGGACTAAACACTGGTTTCATAAGCTGCAATGTGAGAGAATGTAACAGGTACTGCCTATAACACCAGTCATCCATGGGTAGTGGGAGAAACTTCCAACAGGAATGGCAAAACAGATTCAAACAGACAGCAGCAACACAATCACTCTACCAGTGCTTTTCAAGCACCATGTTTGGCACAACTTCCCTAATTTATCCTGAATTAGATATGTTATGGTTATATTACAATTTTAAATTGCAGTGTAATCATACAAGTAAAAAAAGAAAAAAACACAGAAAATCCCCAACTTTCCAGCATCATGGAGAACTTGACAGGAATGCTCAAAAGGGAAAATTCCTAATTAATGTAGCCCCATCCTTCTGTTTGAATTTTGTGGAATGCATGATGTTGGAAGAGATCATGCTGTATCATTTCCCCCAATAAAGATTCATTTGCAATAAAAACAGGTTTGCTTTCACTCAGAAGGATTTCATCCTCCAATAATGGCTTCCCAACCCCTCCTAACCTTTCCACAGAAAGGAGATGCTATTTTGGACAACATGGAAGTGGTACAAATGCAAAAGAGCAGAAAATAAAATTTGAATCCTTTCACTTTTCACTATTAATAATTTGGCTGCTGCTGCTGAAGTACTTAAAAAAATTATATTGGTCCTCTGATTATATATATATATATATTTATATGTCTGTAGCCTCTTATTCCTGCAAACAGAAACTGTACCACCTCATACTGCAGGAAGGACACAAACAACATTCAGAAACTTCAGAGAGTAGTTTGAAAAAAAAAAAAAAAAAGAAAAAGAAAAGAAGGAACCAGCCCTTTTCCCCAGCTATATTTGATCTAGATGAAATACACAGTAGGAGTTATAGTACAGACCTAAACCAGTACCCTCTCAAGTAATCTCAGTGTTATTGTGGTACTATAGAAACTGGGGAAGTGTCATGACCCTTCTCTGACAACAGCAGGAAAACTCATGATAGATCAACTTTAAGCGAGTCTGCAAGTGAAAAGCAGGATTCAAGAGCTCTATTTTCTCATGCCACCACTGTTGCAGTATTAGCTGTGGCTCTTTCCAAGGACCATGGTATTGTAATTTCTATTGAAGGTCTGTCATCACAGCCAAAGAGCAGACCCACACAGCATAGATGGAATTAATCATGACCAAGACTTGCTTTTGCTAACAATAACTTATATAAATCAAGTGAAGAAAATCCACTATCTCAAGAAAAAATAGTTGAATCACAATGAGGGAACATTGGCTAACATGTCAATTAGGTTGTTGCAGCAGCTGAACTTTCCAGTGGAACTACAGGACTGTGGTTCCAAATGATTGCAGTCATTCAGGCTAGATTCTGTGCCCCTCTCCAGCCAACCATTTTCAGATCACAGGATATTCTGAGCTGGAAGGGACCCACAGGGATCATCAAGTCCAACTCTTAAGAGAATGGCCCATCTGGGGATTGAACCCACAACCTATTTTCAGTATCATGGTCTATTTCTTCATGGAGAGCTGCCATTACAACAGTTCTTTCAAACATTTGAAGATGTGCTTTGGAACTGAGGAAAGGGGGCCTATGAGGTTTAGAAATTTGCGACTGATTTCCTTCAAAATATATCAAGCCTATATACATTGAAATCTCATTCCCAAACCAGCAAGTTGTGGTCTCTCCTTTTTTTTTTCTTCTGAGCACTTAGAAATCAAGCTTTCCACTTACTTTCTACAATGAGAAATATCTTTAAAAAATATTACTCAGATTCCCACAAAATCACTGCTCCAGTGTTCAACACACAAGTGTCATGAGATACCTGATAAAACAGGAAATAGCAATCTCCTAAATGGCAAAGCCCACACTTCTTTTCTCTTTAGGTGTTACAGAGATTTAGATAGGTTTTATCTTCTTTGTTCATTCTGGCCATCACAACTGGTTGCAAACCTATCTCAAGAGATCTGCATACAGCATTTATTTTTTGATTCATTTTTCCATGACTTCACAAATAAATGTAGGGTAGGTTTGGGGTTTTGGGTTTTTGGTTTGTGTTTTATTTTTTCTTGTTTGCTTCATTCTCTTTTCCTAATGAAAGGGTAAAGAAGGAAAAAAAGTGTGATAGTTTCCACAATTTACTTGCACAGACTTTATGCTTTGGGAGTACACAGCCGAGAACTACAGAAGTACTAAAAAGGCCTTTGATAAATGTTGCCCAGTGGCATTCATTTGGTTTCTCTTCAACCAGCCTCCTCCTCCAGTTCTCTGAAGAATTATAATTGAGTCTGACACAAAAAAACCCTCTTTTTCCCAAGTCTGTTCAATCAAAAATAAATAATAACAAACAAGTTGTCTTGGGGTGACTGTATGATGCCCATATCCCCAAATCGTCTGTTCTGTTAGTGTTGAACATTAAATTCTGCAACTTTAAGACTGGTTCCAGGAGTGAAGGGGGGGGGGAAGAAGTGCAGAGTTTGTTATCAGGGACTGCACGGGCTCCCCCACATTCCTGCTCACAGACTGTGTTATCTGCGGTGGACAGCGAGAGAGAGCTCTCCTTTGCTCTTGGTTGGTTTTCTGACTAGCTAAGGCAGAAAAGCCTCCTAAAATGTTTTTTTTGTTTTTTTTTTTTTCTCTTTTTCTGTTTTCCTGGAACTGTTTGAACCTTCTCTGGACTGAAAACCCAGAAGAGCACCGGGAGCTCACACCTGTGTCCCCCCGGGCCTGGCCTGGGCATTGCCCAGCACAGGAGGGACTGAGAGCAGAGTGAGCCGGGCAGCCACGGAAAGAACTCTTCTAAATCTGCCATCTCTTCAAAACAGCGAGAAATTTTGCTGTTTGATATTGTTCATTTTTGTGCTGGGAGGTGTGTTGCCTGTTAAATAAACAGTTTTTCTTTTTTCCACTTCTCTCCAAAGAATTTTTTTCTTTTTTTTTTCCCCGAGCCAACTGAAGAAAGAACTGCTTAGATCTTTTCTTTTTTTTTTCCTAAAAAACCTCATTCAGAGGTTTCCTCCCAATTTTACCCTAAACTAAGACAATACTTCTGGCGCCCAACGAGCCAAAAGGAAGATTCATCTGGTAGGTTCCTACCACAGATAAATGCAACCATAGACACCAACTGATTTGCAAAAGCTAAATATTTCCAACAGTGCATGAGTAACTTGGATGTCTGAGTTCCATACTTAAAAGACAGTTAGGAATCTTGCTTCCACTGACTTCTGGTGAAACTCAAGATACCTCTTTCTGAATTAGTGTCATCCAAAGCACAAATACCAGTTTGGCCAAGCTTCATTCTGCCCTGCTCCTCATCACACCCTCTGTATCCCTACTAGGGTACTTTTCTCCATCTAAACAAAGACTTACTATCATCCTTCCAGAAAATCCCTGAAATGTATCACTCTGTCCAGAAAGCTTAAATTCATTGCAAACCCTCTATAAGTAATTACGGGCATATCAGTGCCTATGAAAGTTTTTGTGAGAGATCTGCAAATCAGCACTGGCCCTTTTCCCATGATTTGGGTATATATAAATATATATATATATGCTTTTAAAATTACTTTGAAATGAAAATATATACCTGACGTCACAAAAACTTGACAGAAAATACTTTTAGTACATATTTTGCAGAAAATATTATTACAGCTGTCTGAGGGATGGTTGATTACAGAAGCAACTATAACAGCAGAGAGGAACATCTGAATGGGAAGTTGGGACTTAAAAGGACTTCATAACCAAATGAAGCAGCTTTACATTGTGACATAAAAGAGAATGACACAACAGCAGTCTCCTCTCAGACTGAACTTTCCTCTCAGACTGCAAAGACTTGGCAGCAGAACTGAAAATAAGCCTCAGTTCTCAGCACGCTTTCCTCCCTCAGCAGTGTACTGAGCTATCACACCTCCACTAGGATGCCTGAAGTCAGGAGAAGGTTATCTACTCAAATTTTACTACTGATCTTTCTTCAAAAGAAATGCTTAAGCTTTATTTTCTGAAAAATGTCTTAAAAGTAACACTTCATGTCTATCACCCCACAAAAACCTGCCAGACTATCTAGAGGCGCAACAATGAATATGTAACTATGATTCATTTGATGGTGTGAGTAAGGTTTATTCCTTTTGAACTCAAGGTCTCAGTTCAGGCCTCTACCAGGGAAGGCAGCCTCACAACTGTGTGAGGTTCATGTGCAGCCAACCCACAGAGCTGTCACTGCTTTAATGTCTCTAACACTTCCCAGTACTCCCAACAGATGAAGATCCTCAGCTATGTTAGTGCAGCTGCCTGAAATACATTCTGAAATACGTCCTGAAAACAGAAATAGGACAAGCAGAGCCAAAGATAAAATAAATTATTTCACATCCACTGAAATCTGAGTAGATTTCAGACTTTGAGTTCTGCATAATATGGTCCTTGTTAACACCAACAATTCCAGTACAGAAAACTTCACTGTTACTAGCTGACAATGCAGACGTGACTTCTGCTCAGTGCTAAAGAACAGCTGTGAGCCAAAGGTGAACCTTGCCAATGTCTCTACCATTTGGTTCTAAAGCACAATGGAACAACAAAAGTATATTTTAATCACCACAAAAAAGCTAACTATTTTAATTACTTCTCTTTTTTTAAGTAAAGAAGGATTTATGCTACAGTTTTGAACTCCAGCTTCAACAAAACAGAGAAAATATGCCTAGTTTTTGCCTGAGATTTTTACTGTTACCAAAATATGGGCATAGCTGGATAATGGCACCTAGAGCAGCTCCCAGTGGATATTTCTGCTCAGTAACAGATGTGTGTGTGAACATGTAAAGAAATGCTAGCAAAGGAAGACAATGGTACAATGAGTGACAATAAAAACAATACACAACATCAAGAGAATCATGCTCCACTAAATTATGTCAGAGGGTTGGTGCTGAAGCCGTTTATGGGGCACTAGTGGAATGCCTCAGCAATGAGATTTAAGGGCCTATTTCTCAATTGCTTGTGATGCACAGTGCTGCTATTACCAGCACAAGGCAAGCATGACACAAAGCTTGCATGGCATTTTTTCAGTTATACAAGATGATTAAAACTCTGACCCAAGAATCCTGCCACCACTTCACTCGTCTGACATGACTGTGCCGAGTTAATCATTTATCCTGTCTCTGCTGTTTAACAGCAGAAAGAACAGCTTTGCTCTTGAATGTTCTCTGCCCACTTGGCATCAAAAGCTCACATAAGCACAGAAATGCCAGATCATTATCCAGAGGAATTATGGCAAGGAGGATGGAGAGCAAAACGTTGCCTTTGTTTCTCATCTCAATTGGCAATAGAGAAGGAGAACTGGATAAAGTACTCAAAGAAGGAGTACAGCAAGGCTGCCACTTCAAAAAAAAAAAAAAAAAGCAGAAAGCTCCAGATGGTTGTCACTTTTACAGAGCTGCCTCAGCTGTTTGTGGCTCATAGCCTGCCCTAGTGCCAAGCTGTCAGAAACACAGTGTGAAATGGTCAACCAGAATCATAAATGAGGTCCTTGAATGTACACACTGGAGTGTCAAATATGAACTTAACACTTCCTCTCCTGAGACTGCAGTCTAGTATGTCAAAGTACATACATCAAAGGAATTCCAAAAGGACTGGAAAGGACAAAATATTATTTAACCCACAGGATAATCTACAGTGGAGAATTGACCTATATTATTCATAGACTATCTATCATAAGCAATTTTTTGTGCTCTGATTTACATATATTTGCCTCTGTGCACTCTGACCCTTACAGATTTGATGGTAATAAGACTCATCTGTAGCTTTTATAATTTACATGAGTTTTAAAAAAATATTTAACTTCAATTTTCACTCTGTTTTAAGAGGTGCAAGGGAAAGGAACAATGGTTATACCAAATTGACAGAGGGTTTCTGTAAAGAAAGCACCTACAAAATGATTAATCAATGACTCATTCCATAATGGAAAGATGTGATTTGCACCATTAAAGGAGTAGTTCATCATGGCCATATTGGACATGCTCCTGTTCTGAATCAGCCACAGCAGGAGTTTTGTCAGGAATAATTACCCACAGGACTAGCCACAAAAATCAGATTCACTTCATGGAAGCCCCCAAAGGATAATCACCTCACTGTGAATTTTGTTGACCACTCATGCAGAATGAATCTAAATAAGCATTTCAGTGAGAAAAAGCTCTAAAACTTGGTTCAAAGCTGTGAAATTAACTTGTCTTTCAGTCAGTTTTTAAACGTTTTTTCTTGTATTTACCAAAGAATGAAAAGAAACAATGAAAAATATGAAAACCTACCATATGCCTGTGGGAGTTCTAGAAGTAATTTAGGGTCTCTATACAATGGCAATTTATACATTCAGAGAATTAAATATTTTCTTACTTACACAATAGGAAAATTTCTGAATAGATAGTAGAAACTCAAGTAGTAAACCAATATGACAATGTAAAAAGTCCTTAGAAAGACAGAGGGAAGTCAGAAGACAATGCATCAACTTCAAGTTTCAAACTGTGCTAAGGAGCAGCCAAGGCTGACACTTCCCCACCTGGCTGATGACTGCCTTCCCAGCAGGAGTTTGTGCTGGGGCTGTCTGCACAGCAGTGTCTTTATATCAGCCACTCACTCTGTGTGTTAGCCAAGAAAAAAAACACTATGTGTGCTTATAGTTTGGGTATGACCCTGTTTGCAAACAACTAAAACTTGCCCAGATGTGTACTGTACAGTCCATAGAACTCCTGATTCCAATAACAAAGAATAACATGCCTAGTACCCTTTTTTGCTCTCATGGATCCTACATCCTACTGCAGAGCAGACTGGCTGCTACCCAATTAAGCCGTCACAAGAGTGCTGAGCTTAAGTCTAAGGGCAATCTACAAGGGGGATATTTGCATGCTTGCAGAAAAGGTGTGATTAATTTTTTACAGGTAATAGTGATCAATGATTCTTCTTTGCCTGCAGACTTGAAAGTATGAAGTTTTTCATCAGTCTGACTAAACCCTCTAGCTTAAAAGGAACACAAAATATGAGGAAATAAAATACAACGTCTTCCCAAAGAGTCACGTGCAACATGTACTTTTTCTTAAATCATCTACCTGAATTCATAAAGTCATCTTTATGGCAACTTTTACTGAGCAACAAAACCAGAAAACCTGTTAGCCACATTCAATTCTGTTGTCAGCTCTGGTTCATATCTCTGGTACTATAGCAGTCTCACAGCAATACATACAGAAATTATGAGATTAATAGCTGACATCTGTCAGACTGTAGTGCCTTCATCACATAAACTCAAACTGCTAACATCAGGGAATTCAAAGTGTTCAGCAAATATTTTCTACAGAAAAATTAGTGTAGGGTCAGGATTCAGAGTTACAGGTCACTATAAAATGGGCTATCTGCTCCACATACTAGGAGAAAAACTGGAAGATGTACATCAAAGGATAAACCTGCTTCCTCGGGAGATTGCAGTGATGTCCTGACAGGGTATCTGTTTCCATCAGCAAAATCTCATTCACTCATTATATTGATTCATGTGTCTGTCCTGAACCTTGTGCTGAACCTAGCACCTGTAATTCCCCTCGAGTTTAAACCCTGGACTTTTAAGAAGCAAATCCTTAAAAAAAAAAAAAAGCCTATATTTGCGAAAGACAGCTCCTAGATTTCCAATCTAGTTTTAAAATATTCCCTAAGCTTATGCAGAGCTAGGGCTGTGCTGTACTGCCTGTTCACTACTTTTATTAGCAGAAGAATTTGTATTTTCTCCAGTCTTCCTTTCTGCAGCACTAGTATGTCTGTGTGTATGCAGGCACACATCTGTGCACATACAGCTGGCAAAATATAGAAGTCTTGTACTAACATAATGTAGTAAAATAAATCTCTGGATGAAATTAAACACTAGCAAAGAAAAGAATTATAAGAGCTGAAATGTGAAAGCATATGCAACCTTTCAAAATTTCATGCATTCTTCTATGTATCTGGCCTTTGCCAATTCTAAACCATTTTCTACAGTGGTAGACAGGATCCCTGGTTCATAGTTTTTCACAAATCAACTTTATTTTACCTTGTTGCTGATGATCTAACAGAGATTCTGTCCCCTTTACACAATAGAATTTTTCCCACTCCAGTGGAAATTACAGACGGAGCTGGAGCACTGAAACAGAGAATGGTATCTTAGGAATAACTCCAGCCATTGTAAACTTGGCAGCATTTTTTTCTTTTTTGCTTTTTTTTTTTAGGATAGTCACAAGATTTGGCTCACTCACCTATAACTTCCATGTTCCCACTGAGGTCCAGGATATAGAAAGAGAAACACATAATCTCCTCTTCAGGCAGCTATAAACAGAGCTCACCAGACAAGTACAAATGGCTTATACTTGCATTCTTCATTAAGATTAATAGACTCAAAAGCCGGACAGGAGCAGCCTTATCACGCACTCTGGTCTTCCACCTAACATTTGGACTTCCCCTGAATTTATCCTGGAGTCAAATTTAATTACTGTGATTTGATCTTTTTTTTGCATTTCCAGTGACAGAATACAGCAAAACTGTGAGTTGTTACATTAGTTAATCTACTTCTCAGCTAAACACATTACCTGAATTTTTCTTGTTTCCACTTCCATGTGTTGGATTTTACTATACAATAGGGTCACCACTCTACCTCTGGTATCATTATTCATCTTTTATACCAGTATAATAACAAAATAAATGTTGTCATACATTCTGCTCAAAAATCAGAAATAAATTGCATTTAAGAAACATCTACAATTTTTATTGTTTATACAGAGGTATATTCTTTGAAAACTGGTTTGATTTTTCATAGAAAATTACTAAGAGCAGAAATCTATAAACAGAATGATTGCCTCCTTCCTCAGGACCAGTTTGTACTTCATACTCATAGTTTTGTTCACAAAACAAGTCCAAAAGAACATCCAACTTTCTGCTCGTCATGTAAGAGTAAATCACAACCACAGACCTTTTTCTCCATCAAGATACTATGGAGGGAAGATGTAGTGCTTAAAAATACAGCATGGCATAAGAATTTTTAATATTATTCTTACTCATTTCAGTACTTTGACGAAATAACAACCTGTACATTAAAATGGTAGAACTTCTAGTAATTTTAGAAAGTGAGACAAAATGAATCAGCTTTTACATGCTTACTGTGCCTCATGTTTTTACCTCACACAGCTCAAGAAGCAGTTACTGTGGTGTGAAGGCATATCATGGCATCACTTCACATGTTTTCAGCAGATAGAGCTGGTCTGCTAATTTGCCATGGAAGCACCACATCTGTAAAACTATAAACTTTGTTTGAGATTTGCTTCATTTTCTCTGGCAGTTAGAGAACCTCACAGCCAGAGTAAAGAACCTCCTCACGTGGGGGGAATTCACTCACATAATGAATTTCATGCTGCTCATTCTTTATCTGTAGAGCACTGGTTCAGGGCTTACAGACAAATGCTTTGTCTTTAGTGCTTTGTGACTGAATTACTGTACACTTAATAAAGAATGTAATATAGTAATATTAGTAATATATTAGTAATATATTTTCATACATCCATGTTACCATTGTTCTTTGAAATTTGGAGAGAATGCTATGTAATCGTTGATGTGAGAAGGCACAGTTACTTATACAAATAATTGGATAGGAGGTGTTTAGAAGACATTTTGTGCCTCAAAAAGCAGTCAGTAAATTGAATAGCTCACTGCTCTAACCATGGATTTTTTCACATCATATTCATATCTAGAGGAATAGATGTTCTTACAAATGCAGGATGATGATGGAAGGAGCAGGCAAAACAGCAGCTGAGCTGTGAAAGAGAATTTTATTAAGAGAAACTTGACCGTCTGACTGCAATAATACAAACATGATTACTCTGAGGAAATTACTTTCCATAATCATATTTTCTCATTGTAAGATTATTGTACCATGAAAGTCTCCTTTTCAAGGAGCTGAGCATAGTCAGTTTGGGGCTTTTTTTGCTTTGACTATTCAGGGCAGAAGTTCTATTAGAAGAATTAGAACCTGCAGTAATCCATCTTCCCCCATACTGACCTTAGCAACCATGGCAGAACCCTTTCAGATGTGGCTTTCTAGGCTCAAAATATTTGCTGGGATGGAGGAGATGGGGCAGGAGATGAACAGTGGAAGATCACATTCTTCCTTAGTTTGGTAGGGCATAGATTAACACAGCTAAAAGTATTCAAAACCACATTATTAATGAGTTCTTTCATTTGCCTTTGAAAGAAATACTTTCAGGTGACACTTTGAGGGGGCCTGTTCAGTACAGGAGGTGTGAACAGGAAACTGGAAGTAATACAAGGATTTCTGCTTGGCTGTGAGAGGGGCTGTCTGTCAGAGGTGGATAGATAGATAGATAGATAGATAGATAGATAGATAGATAGATAGATAGATAGATGATAGATAGATAGAAAGATAGATGGATGGATGTCTGCCAGGCATAGCTATCATAATTTAAGTATCACCATACAGTCTCCAAATGACATTTTTCCTCAGTTGTAACTTTTGAATAATAAGGCAGGAGAGAAGACAGCTGGAACACCTAAGGAGGAAGCCAGGGGCACAGTATGATCAACAAGATCATAACTATACCAGATGCTACATTTGTCACCACATATTATATCTATAACTGTGATCTCTGCCACTTTACCTGAAGCAACAGAATATAAACAAGTCAGCATTGTTCAATCATCAGGGCTGAGTTGGGCTATTATCGGTGAAAAAAACCAAAACATTTTCAACAAAGCCAAACTTACCAGACTGGAGAATTTATTATCTTCGAGGATGTGAGAGGACTTGAAGACATTTCAACTAGAGGAGGACACTTTTTTCAATATGTCTTTTTGCTCTTCATGTGTTTTTTTGGGTTGGGTTTCTGGGAAAGCGGGAGGGGGGTAGTGTGCTGATTTTTTTCATTTATTTGTTTGGTTTGGGGTTTAGGGGGTTTGATTTGGGGCCGTTGGGTTGGGAGTTTTTTTATATAGCCAGAACATAGTCAAGTTTCCCAGAGACAGCTTCTAGAAATTATGTTTGCATTTTATAATAAAATGGGGAAAACAAGTATTACCTAAATAAAACATCATCCGTAGTTAAAAATACGGTGCCTCACTTCTTTCACAGTAATAAACTTTCACCTCTCTCATGTTCTTGATTTTATTTCTTACAGAATACCTTCATTTCACCAGGAGCATCAAAAATATTTTTAGCCTGGGAAGGTTTCTTAGCCTTCACATCAGTAAGAAGGTTTAAATGGTATTGGTCTACTCTGAATGTGATCCTACTACTCTTGGAGGACTCTGCATAATATTTGAACTTTCCTCAATGCATCAGTTGAAAAGACACTTGTCTGTAAGTTTTATTACATTTCTCCTTGCAGTTTTTATTGCCTCAGGGTTTTTCTCTTCATTTTCAATGAGGTTCAGAAAACCTAAGGGGCAGGTCTGAGGAAAAAATATATTCCGAACTTGAAAGTTCAAATAGTTTTTTTGAGTTTCAAGTACCTCTACTCTTTGTTACATGATTAAATTGTTCAAAATTCCGACTCCATGCAATCATTTACAGTTGTCCAAAGTGCAGTCATGCTTCTGTAGCAACTTGTGTAAATCAAAGTAGGCCAAAATTCATTACAAAGCTGATTTACACATGTATAGTTCACCATATCAATTATTTACTAAAGGTCCTTGTAACTGAAGTGCCTAGAGTATAATTTAGTAAAAGGTCCTCTATGATACCAGAGGGAGAAAATATTCCTCTAAAGTTTTAAGTTATCTTGCCAGGAAAGTCAATGAACATCTGCCCAAAAGAAAAAAAGATTCAGAGATATTATATAATAGAATTTTCAAATGTAAGACATAATATTTTTTATCTTCAGGGTAAAGATATGCACCACGTATCATAGAATCATAGAATGGCTTGGATTGGGTGAGATCTTAAAGATCACTGAGTTCCAACTCTCTTGTATGGTATGTCTTGTCCTCTAGTACGAACACATTTTAAAAAATATTGTAAACCCCAGATGGATATTTAAGGAGTTTGATTTTTTTACTTTTCTTGAAATTTCTACGACTTGAAAAGAGACATGCACATCCAAAGCAAGCCACATTTCACACTGAGGACACCAAAACAGGAAATCGAACAGTAAAATTCTCTGAAGTGGCACACAGAAATTTTCCTCCTCTTCAGAGGGCTCTAGTCTCAACATCATAGCTGTCCTACAAGAAGTAGGTTATCTTCACACTGAAAAAGCAGCATTTGCAAACATACAGAGGCATAATCACGGAGAAAACAAGCACGTGCTAGGAGTACATATAAGATGATGTGTCTTATGGAAGAAAACTATAAATATGTGAAAACAGAGGAAGTCTTTTTTCAAAACCTTTACAGTGACACATCAGTTTCCATCTACTCGTATCTCTGTTCTTAAGTTATTAATACATTTGGCCTTCTCTCACAAATAGAAAACGGAATTAAGAACTCAGTCATTAAATTTACAGAAGGAACTCTACCATTCACCTCAGCAACATCCACAAGCACGTCTGATTTTGTACACTGGTGTTCTGCAACAGCAAAAATTTTCAGTAGCCATTATTATGGTTAATCTTAATGTGACCCTTACTCCCTCACTATACCTTCTGGAAGAGGTGACAAACTACAGCACTATGGAAACACAATCCTGCCAGATTCTTCAGCAGATGACAAAATGATATGGTATCTATCTACTAGTCTATAAGATACTGAAAGTGAGTGGTGTGCCTTCACATACTGTCAAGAGCACATATTAGCACTACCAGTAAGCCAGGCCTAATGCAAATACAAAGAGTTGTGTTTTTGGAGAATATAGCTCAGCCACAGGCAAAAGTGCACCGGGTAAAAGGCAGACCATGTAAAATACATATGTCTCTTGAATTGATTTGGTTTAGTTATTTTTATTATGAGCATAATCTTTATAGCCACACGTAAAATTTCTTCAGAGGGATTTGAGCTATAAAGGATTGTGTTTATACAAGGCTTCCCTTTTTGCATTTAGAAAGACCTCTAATTTAAATACTTACAAGCAACTGCTCTAACTCTCATTATTTTACAGGTATTTTCTTTTACCTATGTCACTCTTCATTATCACCATCACTAGGCTAATGTATTGATAAAATTTCATCTGCAGCTGTGGTATGCCATTTGTCCTTATCAAGCCTTTAAACTGAAGTGAATACAAGTTCAATTCCTTCATGTTTTTCAAGGCCATATCACAACACTGAAGACAATCTCTCAGATTGGAAAATGTGCTTGCATAGGCTAAATATGAGGACCCTGAAAATTTTTGAAGATCAGTTTTTGATTTGATCTTTTTAAAAGCAACTTTCCCTCTCTAATTTTTCATATCCCACTTGTCAAATGTACTCCATTTCAAGAATCTGCATTGCAATGGAGGAGCTTCTGGCAAATGAAGAATGCTGTAAATCATACAACCATAATGAAAGGTAAAAGCTACATTAAAATTCACTGTGCTCCTCTGCAGGAATTTGTAGCAAAGATATGAATAACATAAGTTCACATGTGTCTGCACTAAAATAGTCTCTGCTGTATTCCACAACTGCTCGGGACTGAAAATGGATACCAATGCCAATAAATCAGTTCAAAAATAAAGCCAAGATCTGTACAATTTCAAATCATAACTTTGTCAGAGCAGCAGAACCAACCTCTGTTCTGAAGTGGAAAAAAAACCCCAAAAAACTGGACAATGATGAGTCCCCAGCAATGCATCTAAAATCAAAATACCTGCCATAAGCAATAGGACTCACTTTAATACTACCTCAAGGTCTCATGAGAATAAATCTACTCCATTACTGTAATACAAGTAAGTGCCTAAGAGGTCTTTTACCCAGACACTGATTGAGCTTGACTTTGGTTATTTAGGAATGAGTCACTAATTCAGCATTATGGAAATGAAGGAAAATAGAAGACACATGGGGCAGTCTCATCAGGAAAGCTGTATTCTTCTATGTCCTCTTGGTATTATGAACTTTCAGTAATCCACAATTGTTTCATACATTTCTCACCTTTTTATTCTATTTCATTTTTCTTCTGCTCAATTTAATTCTTTTTTGTTTCTCTTGCTTGCAATTATACAACAAAGTAGACAGTTCTGCATGTCAGTAACACAAATTTCACAGAAGTTAGTCACACCCTTGGTTTAAAATCATTCCACTGATTTCAGAAACCTTGTGTTGTTTACAGGGCAACAAGATCAAAACATGAAGATCAATAAACTAAGTACAGCTTCAAGTGCAAATAATTCAAAATTTAAAAGCACATCAGAGAGGTGAAAGTCAGAGGCAGTATTGAAAGGTGTATAAAAATGCATGGCAATCAGACTGGTGGGAATGCTAACTGTGTCCAGCAAGTCCTGTGTAGTGGGGAGGAAGATAAGTCAACTCGCCAAGCCAGCATCATAGATTGCCATTGGGCCTTTGTGTGAGGTTTCAGTTTATGCACTGATATGTGAACTTTGATTTCTCTGACTTATTTGAAATAATATTGCTATTATTGCTTTATTATTGGTAATAGAAATTTGGCATTCTCCCGAATCCAATAGAAGTATTATTTTGATGGTGGAAATATCTTCCAGATCTATATTATGCACTGTATAAGTGCTATAAAAACACTCTGCTTTGTGAGATGGTGCATTGCTTACACATATATTTACAACTTTGAAATACATGCCTTGGATACATTTCACAAATATGGTTAATTTTTTATATTTTTTGTTAAATCTTTTATCCCTCACCTCCTGCGCCTTAAGTCAAAGTTATACAAGACAATTTATATTTTAAATTCTGGACAGTTTTGAAGAGTCATCCTTAAAAAATGCCTCTCTGATATATATTTTCTCCCTTACCCACTGTATATGCATAATACTCTATATATGTAAAGAGAAAAGGGAAGGTAATGCTTCCCTTTGGTGTGTAATCTGTCTTGATCCTTGTCTCAATCCCTGATATCTTTGCTGTATTTTATCTGCCCTGTCCAGCTGCAGAGGGGAGGGACTGAATGGCTTTTGTGGGTTCTTAGCATCCAGCCAGCATCCACCCACTCCAAGTTTAAACACAGCAATAAATAAAGCTCCATGCCTACCTTAGTGTCTTTTTCACCAATCAAAAGTTGAAGCTGCTGCTATCACCCTCTTAACAACACTGGCTGCTATTAAACTGCCATAAAACAGCTAACAGAAAATGTAGGGTACTTTTGCTCTTCAGTTTGCAGTTGCTAACAAAAATGATATTCAGGCTTTATATCATTTTGCATCCTTTTTTCATCCAAAGATTACACACTTCAGCTGACATATCTTGAGATGTGAAAATATAGGGCATTTATGAAATACAAAGAGTATACAAGGAATGCATGGTGACAGTCCTGAAAACTATCACTTCTTTTCCCTTCCTGAGGTCATAGATAACACTCAGAGACTCTTCACTGGAGTCTGTAAAAGGGTTCCTATTTGCCTTTGTCAGACAGAACTGCGTTAAGAAAAATGCAGTGGTAATTACTGCATTCTATAATGTCTATGCAAATTATATGTGGGGCTTCAAGTTGTTAGCTGAAAAAGGCTGACATTCTCTTGCATTTGTGAGTTCCTGTGACAAGAGTCATCCTCAGTAACCAGAGAGAAACCAGTCTCTCACAGGTTCTGTCTTTTTTGCCCTTAAACATTAGGGCAAACCTTGCTCTTTTTCTCTCTTGCATCCTCTATTGTTCATAAAACTTTTTTTCTAGAAACTAAGAAACTTATTCCAATTGAGTATCAACGTTTATTACACATTTATGGGAGACAAGTTGTATCTTCACAATTCATCTTTTTACACAATTCATCTTTCTTTAAGTTGTAAAACTGTGGAAATATAGGCTGGCTCATCTAACATTTGAACCATGTAAACAAGACTTTATTTCCACTTGCAGCAAAAATAATGTCTGTGTGCAAGAGAGGGATGTTCAATAAAATGGATGATGATTATGGGCTTGAATAAGTCAGGAGAAATGAGCTATTAATGGTTTTATGCTAGATGTAATTTTTAAGCAGACAGCCATATCCTGAGGCAGTCTCTAGCACTTCTATTCCAATCTGTTCAAAGTGTGTTCATCATCTGATGAAATTGTTATAACACTGTATAAATGTTCTTCCCACTTACCCCAAAGCAAAAAAGCCCTTAAATTCTGACTGTCTGAGGCACTCAGTAATAGTGCTCTCCTTTAGCATAACAGAAAGTCACCTCAGTCACCTGAGTGAATGGTACCTACAACAAACATCCATAAAAAATGAATGGCAGGAGCTGTTTCTTCTTCCGTGGTTGGTGCTCTCTAGAATTTCAATCTACGTTTCTCCATTCAAAAAAGTCAGTTATATGCCCTGCAGGACAGCAGATGTATTGGACTTGGAATGCCTTTTCATCACTCTGAACACAAGCTGCAAATCCAGCTCTTGCTTCTGACAGGCAGTGACCCTTCCTCACAAGCACACCGAGGCTCATGGGTCCAGCTTATCACAGGGGCTGAGGAAGCTCAGCACGTTCAGAAACAGCAACTCAACATGTTACAAGTGTTGAAGGCAATCTCGCCTGTAAGGTGTTTGTCTAATAACTGGAACTGTCCTTTGACACAGAGATTTGCCAAACCTGAAAATGAAAACAAAAAATGAAAGAAGCAACATCTCTTCAATTTTGTCCAATTCAAGCCTCCAGAGGGGAAAAGAGCAAATAGGAACTAAACAAAACTAACATTCCTATATTGTGCCAAAATAGAAACCTTCCTGAACAATTCTTTGTTGGTAATTTTTAAGGTCACATCACTTCTTACAGTTAGGAATCCTGCAAGTAGTTTTAATGTGAAAATTTAAAAATAAAAACAGCTTCTGGTACATTTTAGTGACGTATTCCTTTCAGCTGAGTATGTCAGATTTCCAGTATTGTTCTCTTACCTTGAAGGAAAAAAAAATCTTCAAAACTCTGATTTCTGGCCTTTAGTGCAAACAAAAACCAATACTTTTTATTTCTTCCTCAGCTCTCCTCTAACTGCACATTAATATGCATTAAGGACAACTTGGGTTTTGATTCACCTGGGCAAAATATTTCTATCATATTTTAGTTTTAAAGCTGATTCACTAAGGCTGCAGGATTTGAAACTGAATGCCTACAGCTTGATATCTACAATACATGACAGACGATATATGACCATATAGCAAGAGGTTCATATGCAAAGGAGTACAGCAACTCTTACAACCAGCTCAGTTTCAGATACTTTGGCTGTCATTAGATAACCAATCTAAACACACCTTCAGACGTAGTGAACAAGCAGAGATTCTCAGGTTCATATGCCCTCCAGTTTCCTGAAATGGTCTGAGATGTCTTGAAGTACATACTTCAAGAAGACAAACTTTAAGAAAACAGTTTCAATATTTAAAGCATGAATAATAGGGATAACTCACTACACCATGTCATGGTTTAACCCCAGCCTGCAGACAAGCCCAAGGCAGCCACTTTCTCACTCCCCACCAGTGGGATCTGGGTGAGAACAGAAGGGTAAGAGAACACATAGGTTGTACGAAAGATAGTTTAATCGGGAATCAAAAGCTGTGCACAAAAGCTAAGCAAAACAAGGGATTTAATTCTCAGCTTCCCATGCGTAGGCAGGTGTTCAGCCATCACTCCAAATGCTCACTCCTTCCTCCTTTTCCCCCCACTTTATACACTGAGTGTAATGCTAGATGGTCTGGAATGCCCCTTTGGTCAGTTTCAGTCACCTCTCCTGGCTGTGTCTCCCCTCAGACTCCCAACCAGCTCCAACTTCCTCACCAGCATAGCCTTACAAAAAGCAGAAAAGGCCTTGGCTCAGTGCAAGCCCTGCTCAGCAACAACAAAAATATCAATGTATTATCAACCCTGTGTTCAGCACAAACCCAAAACACAGCCCTGTATCAGCCACTGGTAAGAAAAATAACTCTACTGCAGCTGAAACCAGGGCATAGCACCAGTCCTGTATCCTAATGTATAGAAAGGTGCAGTATCATTTCAGAGGGAAACCTGGTACAGCAGGAAGAAGGGAGGAGAGGAGCCTTCTTTTATTAGCTGCTATGCTTGGCTTCCTACAAGTTTAGCCTTATGACACCTAAACTGTGTGTGCTCTCACAAAAATGCAGCTTCTGTCTGAACACCATGACTGTCTATCCTATACAATAACTCCATCATGTCCTCTGTCCCTTGAGCCATACAAAAACATCTCCAGCTTCTTCTTAGGTCCCCAGAGCTTTGATAGCAAGAGCCAGAAAAGTAAACTCTTAGGAAGCAAAGGTAAAGATAAATCTAATTGATATGTAAACCAACAAATGTGACATCTCAGACAATTTAATTCTTTTTCCTTTCTCTGATTTCTAGAGAGCTTCTTATCCCAGGAAGATATCCACATTGAAAACTGCAAGCAGAGCAAAATAATAAATATACAGGAATCTTCATCCTGAAATACGACTGCCCAAAAAGGGATAACCAGAAGAAATAAATGGTCAGGAAAACAGAATTATGCACTTTGTGATGACCTGTCAAAGTCAGGAAGTGATACACTGTCTGCTGTTCATACTTTATCTGACCTCTTAAAGAGGGAAATGGGCTGTAAGTCAAATCAGATATTCATTTTCTCCTAAATGCAGGAAGCTTCATAAATTTACCAGTTCTACAGAGAAAATAAAACATATCATGTCTAAAAAATGAAGGTTAATCCTTCAGTCGTGCCATTCTTCAGAAAATAACAGACCTTTCTTCATGTCAAAACTGAGTCTTTCTTGAGTCATTATATAGTAATACTGCTTCAGAAAATGTGAGAGGAGGTGGGCATCAGTCAGATGTGCATTGATAGGAAAGGGAAAAGGTGGGGTTTGGTAATTATATCATGTTCTTATTTTCTTTTCTAGGTGTCAAATGATATTTTGAGGAATAAACTGAATTATTAAAAAGAGCATTCAGCCTGCCAAAAAGACACCGCAATATTCACTTTTCATTAACAGCTTTCTTAATATACTGTGTGATATATCCAAACAAAGGTGTTTATCAAATCAGCACCAACGTGGGGAATTTTAGTAAGGCAAGCCTTTAATATCACACAGATTACACCCATTTATTATCTAGTACCTCAGCCAATTTCAGTCTCTTTTCCCAAAACATTCTGCCTCCAGCTACTATCCAAATTTGTCCTTGCAAAATGTTATTATGAATCTTGAAAAACTGTGAAAAACAAATGAAAAAATATTTTGGTGCCATAAGGATTTATATGATGACGAGAAGAGAAAAAGGCATATTTTAGCAAAGAAAAAGTGTGTCTTTCCTTGCAAAGTCCTCTTGGACATATCAATATATTTAACTGTATGCACATGCTCAAATTCCAATGGATTCTGTAGGATTTCATAAGCTACTTACAGTTAATAATTGCTGAAATATTTTTCAGAACACTGCTGATTTTAATCATATTCCCTAGTGTTTTACCATAATCAGTTTCATATTGGTAAAGATTAAAGTAAATGCTATTGGCTATGACTTTCCATTTTATCCAGTTCAAGCCATGGAAGGCAAAATATACAAAGAAATAGTCTCTGGCTTTTCTCCTATGAAACACAAATAGTTCCAACAGCCACGTTCAAGTTCGATATTAAGGACTGTGTGTTTTCAGCTGTTAATTATTATGGTAGGTTGATGGCTTTATCTACTCATCTCTCATCAAGATGGCTTTCTTTGCTATGCAAGATTCTTTCTCTGCCTTTCTTGATGAAATGAAATGCTATTAAAAAAAAAGAAGAAAATTTTGAAATTGAGTGAATATTATTAAATGGAATCGGATGATATGAGGTGCAGTGAAAAGGGCCCAAACATGCTGAAATGATGTTAACTGAAATCTAGAAATCAGTTAAAGAATTGGAACTAACAGGAGAGGAATTATCATGAAATGTATTCTAGTGGCACAGTGTGGCTGGAGTTTCAGCTGGTAATAATTTCACAGGGTCTGAGCCTCTGATTTATCTCAGGCAGGGCCTGGTCCTGGTGTCTCTTCTCTTGACAATGTTAAGGCCTGACAGAGTTGAGTGAGCTCTACCCAAGATTTTTGATCAGAGAAAGTGACATCCAAAAGATGACACCACAAAATAATCTGGACATACACCCACACATCTCTGTATGGGTATGTACATCTATGTCTTTCATTACCACTCCTCTTTGCAGAACTTTACCTTATTTTCTTTTCAAAGCTTTAACACACTAAGTTAAGTGAATAAGATTTTTTTTTAATCTTGCCTGATGTAGCATTTTAAGGTAATAGAGTGATGCCCTTCTTTCACCTATGCATTTTGTGGCCATGAGGAAGGCACCAGAAAGATAAAACTATTTGTTCTTTCAACACAGTCCAATGTCCCCAGTAAGAAATGAAACACTGAAAAAAATCCATGGTGTCAGAAACATGCTGGTGAAAGAATAATTTTCATGGCTGAAGAGGGAATTCAGCCTTCCATAAATTCACTGTAACACCTAGAAAGTCTTTAGCAGTTATGTACACATATATAATATGTATGTATGTATGTATGTATGTATGTATGTATGTATGTATTTAAAACTAGATTTGAGATCTAGGGTTTTCAATAAAACAAGATTTTAATAGGACTATTATTTAAACTTTTGACATTTCTCAGAGAAAAATGCTCTTCCTTAAATACATACATGTGAGGTTTTGTGGACCTCCAGGTGTTCTTGGGCACCCACACTGCCAGGTTATTTCCTTCTTTAAAAAGCCCATCAAGTTAATAGTTGCTATAAAGTTACTTATTGTAGAACACATCAGTCTCAAAGGCAAAAACAAAGTAAAGCAATGGCATAACAGCAATGACAAAAGCAATGGCAAAACTGCAGTGGCAAAATGCACATGGTATAAAGCCATGGCACAGAGCACCAGCTCTCCCTAATGCATGTTTTTTTATAGAAACTTTCCAACTAGCTAAGACACAAACTCGGACCACTACTCCTTAATCTATTAGAATTCTGGTTTCTTAGCACGCCAGACTATGTATAGACTACATACATGGCCAATATTTTTCTAACTGAAAAACGTAAGCAATATTCTTAACTCTAACTCTATTATGTCTGAAGCTAGGTTCTTGGAGCCTCTAAGGAAACACTAGTATGTTTTTCAACCTTCACTAGAACATGTACTACTTCTCAGGCATCTAAGACCTTTTACTTACTAAAAGCACTTAAAACTTATTCCATTCACTTACTTACTTATTCACTCCATCTATTCACTTACTCATTCCATCCAAAGACTTTAATTCAATCCCTGCACTCTGATTTCTCTATGAAGAGATCAGAGCGACTCCTGACTGACTCCAACACATACATTCTTAACAAAAAAGCAAAAAAATATTAGAAGGTAGGAAACAATAATTTTGTTTCTGTATTTAAACATTTATTTGTTGTACTTAATTACCATCAAGACATTTACTGCTTTCCAGCAAAGGCTATAAATCTTTTCATATTGCAATCCATGTCAAAACCCTCCCTTGCTTGCAAATGGTTCACGTGCAACAAGGCATTTAGAAAAATTCAGGGATTTTTGAGTGTGTGCAAAAACTGCTGGCTCCTTTGCACTTAGCTGAGCTCAGACAGCATTTTAAGTCTGAACATAAGCATGAATACTGTGAATGTATGTGTGTATGTGGGAAATAGGTACTTATTTATATTAGCAGAATCACCAAAATGTTTTTATTAAACAGGACCCAAGATCTTTGTTTTTCACAAACCTCTGAATAGCCAGAGTGCATGCATAAAAACAATTATTTACATAATAGAGTGAAAATTAGTTCTTTAGTGTCCTGACAATTAACAACTTGATATCAGCTAGTTCCTTCTTAAAGAAATAAATTACCAAGAATAATGAAAAAAGAAGCTAGATTTCGTTGGAGACAGATGGGGTGAGAAAAGTCAGTGGTAGGATGAAAGCATTTGAAGTACAAGGATTACTCAGACAGAAGTAACAGACTTCCTGACCTCCGTAAATATGGTAGAGAGATTTCTGACACTGAGGAGAAAAAAAGATAGAAATTAATATGCACCTGCATCAGTCTACCAAAGAAACTAAGGAAGGGGAGAAGAAAACAGCTTTCTGTTTTCACAGTCCATGGTTAATTAGCATTTGATTTTGAACAAATCTCAATGACTACATCATCCGCATTGCTAACAGATGAGTAGGGTGTAACCACTGTCCTTCTATTAATTTTTATCTATTCTGAACTTTAAAACAAATAATCAGTTATCATGACTCAAAATTTGCCATTTACTCCAATTTGAGTAAAGTTCATATTGAATTTTATTTTTAGGCTGCAATAAGATAATGACTTGGAACTCACTATCATTTAAATAACTTTCAATTTTTATTTTTTTTTTGTGAACATGAGATTGTTGGATCTAAGCCCACTGATGAGTTGTAGAAAACACGTCAGAGAGCTTGGGTATGAAACTGACACTGTGACCCTCACAGAAAAATAATTCCCCTAGTCAAGAGCCTCAGAAAAGCCAGACTGAGAGCATCTTACAAGGATCATTTACCTGGTTATATGCAGTGACTGATTCATACAGATTCCTTGTTTTTCTTCCTCAGGACATGCATATTAGAGCAATATTAACAACCGAAGCATACTCTTTGTTCTACTGCTGTTGTTTTAAATACCTTTCCACAGAAATATCATTCCACAGAATCTCCATTAAAATATTTTTAATTCATTATTTTGATAATAGATATTTGCTTCTGAAATTAATATATGTAATTTTATCTAGAGCTTAAATAACACTATTTTGGTCTCTTTCTAATGTCTCACAATTCATAGACAGTCGGGAGTTTGCAATACTGTTTATGAGCATTAAAAAAAGATAAAGATTTGGATTAATGTTTTTAAACTTCACACTTAAAGTAATAAAAAAGTATGACTGGGTATTAGTTCAACAGTCATGAGGTTGAGAAACATCCTTAGCAAAGCAAGAGATTTGTATAGAACAGAAAATTTCGAGGCACCTAGAGACAAGAAACACAGCATGTGAAAAGGTCACACAGCTTTCACCCTGCTGGAGAGCACCAAAGAACTGCATGGAGAATAAAAGTTTGAGGAGCCCTCTGATGTTTACATTACTGCAGCCACACTTTTTTTCTGTCCCAGCTAGCAAGCACAATGGAAGAGGAAAAATAGCCACAGGCTGAACACAAACGACCAGAGGCAGAAATTACTCCACCTCAAAGACAATGTAATATAAAATCAGCAATAGAAGGCTCTTCTTAATCTATCCCATTGGCAATCAGCTGCCAGTTCCCTCTTTCCCCACACTCTACACAGGAACTTTTCAGGTGACCATGAGACCTCTCTTTCTGTACTAGCACATTACTCGAGTCTTTCACTTCGAAGGCAAATTAGCAGCATGTCAATCTGAGCATCACACACGGGTCAGAAGAATCTGGTACAGCAGTCAGGAATATGGAAGCAGAAATGGACTGACCTCTGGGAATAGAGCAAGCACCTGTTAAAAGAAGACGAGCTCATGGACAGCTTATGAGGGGAGGATGATAGGATTAGTAACCTTGCTCTGAACCTTGCCCTCTCAGTAAGAACCTTTTCTCTGATTTACCAGTAATCACATTTTGCCACTGTATGTTCAGCAATCATTTATAAAATAAAATATTTCTACTTTATAAATAGGGTTAATTAAGTCAGGATTTTAAGGAATATTTTTAAAAGCCTTTCCTAAACTAACACTTTACAGTAGTTTTTGAAACTGATTTTTACAAACTAGTATCCATCACACTGCTTTTTTTTTTTACATTATTTTGTATTTTTCTCCTACTGATGAAGCTAAAATAAACAGACAAATCAGTCTAATCTGATAACAGAAGTGCTTAGCCAAATATATGTACCTGAGGTTATTTAATGTGTAAAAGTATATCTATATTTATATTTATACACACTGATGGAAGTATGAGTGCTTGTATATCCAAAGGCAACTCCATCAGTAAGGAATGGCAGACAAGCTATTTATCTATAATTTAATTTTCTATATTTAAATCAGAACCACATATCACAAATTAATCTGTTACTGACTTAGTTTCATCCCTCTCTCTTGTCCTTCTCTAAATGAAGCCTTCACAGGAATCAAATATCTGGACTGAAGGAGTAAAAGAAAGAAGGGAGGATGATAACCCATTCTTGTCCTAACAAAAAGGATTTATTACCAGAAGAAATTCTACACTGCCCTCTCCCTTTTACCACTAGATTTAATGAACCCACAGTGTGAACTGGTTTAAAAGAGGCTAAAAGAGGACTTGGACTTTTGGATATTACAGCTCTGCTTATAAGACGCAGTAAAGCAACAGCCCAAATGGCATTTAGTTCCTCCAGGAAACCTTTCAGTCAGGATATATGACCTGTAGCTCTGCAAACACTTTGAACAATTTCCCCAAAGTGAAGCATTCAATCTACAGAAATGGAACTATGTGTAAAAACGGATTTAATACAACAAATTATCTACATGTATTTAGTTTATCTACTGTATCTAATTTAGTGGGTTTTAGTGGGTTAAGCTAAGATGGATCTAGGTGTTTAAAAGACTTCTGCAGAGTTTCTTCATCAGACTGTTCCTTCAAATCATACCCTGACACACGTTTATTTCAACTCCTCTGGGACAGGTTTTCTCATCGAAAATTCTTTGTTCCAGAAAATCTCTTTTCACCTCCCAAGACCATAAATGAAATCATTTTAGAGCTCCCAGGCCAATAGATATAAAATTTCAATTGTGTCAAGTCCTACAGCTGCGGGTGAAATCTGAAAGGATGTAGAAATTTGAAGAATTTAAGCAAACAAGGGACAAAATTTCAGTAACAGCAGGTATCTCTGTGGGCTGTGAAAAATGAGTGAGGGTTTGTTTTTTTTTAAAGTGTATAATTAATTTGATTAGGCTGTAGTATCTCAATGTTGTTCAAACCTTACAAAGTCAGTTTATGGTCTGGTATGTGTCTTCTTAGAGGTTTCTTTTCCAAAACATGGAAATTAGTCACTGCACACTCTTAAAACTAATTCCCCTAGAAGGCATTTTCAGAAAACAATCTCATTAAAAGCAGGAGAGTATGACCAAAACTGTAATTTCTATCACTTCAATGCCCTTAACCAATTTCAGGCTCTTTCTACTTTGCTGTAAACACCACTTCATTGTATCGACTTTCTCGTGCAGTTTACATGTTATGAAGAACCAATTTCATTTTTATTTATGCCTCAACATATGTTACAAATCTGGTTTCTGACATGGAGTAAAAAATGACTACAGGGGCTGAACATGTGCTGGGAGCATTAGCAGGTGCCACATGTATAGGAAGCATTTGGGAGAAGTCGAGGGAGGCTCTGTCCCTGGGGAGGCTCTGCCTGGCAGCCCCTCAGGGGAGAGGAAATTTCCACAGCTGAGCTGCCAGTGATTTCCCCCTTGGAGGCAGGCAGACCCCTGGATGCCTGGGAAAAAAAATTCCCTGTGAATCAGGCTGTAGGAGGAGACCTAGCACATAAAAACAGTGAATTCCAGTCCAGACCATATCCTTTATCAATAAACTGTTCTCAGATACAATATTTGCTGCTTCTGAGCTTTATTTTTGTCCAAGAAATCTATCAAAAAGAATCCTCCCCAGCTCCCCTTACAGTGGGATAGGGATATATTCCAGCCCAGAGGAGAAAAATGAAATTTTCCAAATCACTTGCATTTTTTGGTTTAGACAACATAACTATCCTTTTGGCATACAAATTGAGATTTTATAATTTATTCAAAATTTACTCCCTTATCCAAGAACTACCTGAAGCCAGTAGGTCCTTATTAAGTAGGACTTATTAATAATTGTGTTTGATGGATTGATTGATTGATTTAATACCCAAAAATCTGTGTGAGTCTTGGTACTGCTGAGCATATGCCCAAAGACTGGAGAGAGCCTTAAATCTACCTGCAGAATAAATGTCATAACCATCACCTACCTTGATTTTGGATTGCTCTGTCTCTGTTAGTGAAAATTTCTATCTTAGCTCACTGGATGAGAAGAGAGAAGGAATTTGTGACATTTCAGCCTAATGGTGAGATCTACCAGCAGAAATATTGGAGTTGACATCCTGCTGCCAAGCTACAGTGTAAGCTAAGTGCTCACCTCTCCAGTACCATGAATTGGACTGTGGAGCTGCACAGATGCTGAGCAGTGGACCTTAACTATGGTGCTTAAGCCCTGGTGGGCATCAGCATTACACATTGACTGCTTTTGATCATTGCTTTCCAACTCTGGTAGACCACTCTCATATAATACAGCATCTTCTGTTCACAGCTATCTCTGCAAAAATATTGCAGTCTGCTTCTCCCACTACCATTAAACACCAAAGTGCTTTTAGAAGTTAGGTGCTGTGACAGAAACCTTCTGTAATTAATCCCTAGAATTCAAATCCTAAAAACTTTGTTCTTTATCCTATTTTTGAACCCTACTTCCTCAACATAAAGTTTAACAAGGAGGAGTTTCAACCACATGAGAGTGCCAATATAAAGATGCTTTGAACTAGTATTTGCATTTCTCTTGGAAGACCACACAGGTGAAACCGTTCTCCTGAAAGTCAATAATAGTATTGTTATTTCATTATCTTTGGGGACAGAGGCCCAAATGCAGCCTTAAGTGAAGAAAAGAAAGCTCTATTGCCATGGTGACTCTGAAGAGAAGGCTAAGAAAGGGAAAATATTTGGACAGAATGAGAAAAAATAAGGTAGCTCTAGTTTTTAATATTAAACTCATCATTCTAGTTACTAACTAGCATATGTAGTACATATAGACAGAAGTGGAGCTCTGTGGAGTAAGGAAGGCTTCAGAAAAGATCAGCACCTTTAACTGCTTCTGGAAAAATTCCTTTTTTTATCCCTTTCCCCCCCCAATTCTATCCAATTTTTAAAGATATTATTTCAAAAGCAACCTCTGAAAAGCATACATTAAAAAAATCTAAAAATCAGACAGTTCAAATAAGCCACATCAATAACAAAAGAGGAAGATAAGTGTTCCAAACATGAAGTACATCATACTGTTTGTTCTGCAAAGTACTGGATTTTGGAAAGTTTTTGGACATTGTAGAAGTAATAATAAATCTCTTGGGTTTTGGGGTTTTTTTTGCTGCTCAATAAGTGATTCTTAGACATATGATCAAGCTTTTTCTGAGTGCGTGGAAGCCAAGAACATTCAGAGGAGTCACCTACGTAGGCTAATTTTTCTGTCTTGCATATTTGATGTAGTACTTTGTGTTGTGACTTCAGTGAACTTATATTTGGCATTCCTTATATTTAGATGACAGGGATTATGTGTGTGATTGTGCCAAGCTTATATAAACCTGATTTATAAAAGACAGAATTAAAGCAAATTCTTAACTTCTTCGGTGAATGTGCAAAAATATATTAGTTGCACATCTTTTAAACTATACAGTATTTGAAAACTGCTGTAAGTAAAATAGACATCAAAGAAAACACTGAATTTGGGCTGCATTATCTACTCCATGGAAAGCATATAATTTTCTGGTGGTAACTAAACCAGCCACTTTTCAGGCACAAAACCAGCAAATATGTCTACTGAAAAAATATTTTTATATCCTTTGAGAACTTGGGAACTTTTCTTCATGGGGCAAATGCAAACACATAGCAATAGAACTGGAAAAGCAGTGTTTCAAAACGGTCGTTGGGTGTCTGGTTCTTTCCTGAAGAATTCAGGTCCTTTTAAGAGAGAAAAGTCAAGTTTAGGGAAAACGATTCTCTTGGACACAACAGCAAGCATCCCTGGCTTTTTTCCTTGACAACCTATGAATTACTATTTTCAAGAATAGAACAAATTCTAATACTGTGATAAATACCAAAGAAAAACAAAAGAGATTTCTATTTCTATTCTAAGATTTCTTAGGCTGTTGTTTTGGTGGGAAAAGTTACCATTTGTAGGAAGTTTCCCCTTTGCAGTCGTCCAAGAGAATCAGAAAGATCCTTTCACCCTGAAAATGATACTGGACCACTGGTCCTTGACTGGCCTCCAAGATTATATTACATAGATTAGATGAAATGATGACAAGATTTGTTGAAAAATAATGAAAATCTGCTCCAGGGTAGAGATTGGACTAAATGGGCACATTTCCCTGCTGGTGCAGGTAAATATGTATAAACTGTATGAACTGACAGAGGTTAACAAAAAATAAGTGTAGCATCTTTATAGACAGGTGTCTTATCCTGGAGGGAAAGTAACAACTGAGTGGAAACATTAAGTAAAGAGAAGCAGATTGCTGCTACAGTAGAGTGGGTCTATTTGTCATATTTACTGTGGGACTATCTGAAGCATTTCTACCAGAAGCCAACAGGCTGTCTTTTCATTCATAATTCATACTGATCTTCATACAATGATCCCTTGTCATAATGAAGATAAAGATTTCACATTTCTGTAGCATGGTTCATCTAGGTGAATCACAAATTACTTAAATATCACACTACTTGTTTTGCATTTAGAATTTTTTTTGCCAGCCACTGAAATAGGGCCGTTATTTCTTGCTGTGCCAAGAGAAAACTGAAACAGATGGAAAAGTCAGCTTAGTGACCCCTTGATACATATCTCTCTGCCTCCTCTCCTCTACAATACAGTAAATGAATTGTGAATTCTCTTCATTTTGAAAATAATTCCTGCAGTTCAGCAGTTCTGAAGTTCAAGCATCATATTTTTCTTGGAAAATCTTCTGTTGTAAGTATTCAGCCATGATGGGAGTCTATGCATGGTGGCAGAAGATACAACACTGGCTATTCCCACTCCATATATCTGAGACCAGTCTCCTAGAATAACATTTTTAAAAACCTGCAGTAAATTTGTGGTGATATTTTTGTGCTTGAGAAGCTAGAATTCAGAACTTTGATTCTTGCATTTTCAGAACACCTAAAATTATTAATTTTCCATTTTTTCTTCACATAATTTAAAAACTTACTTTACATCTTGCCCCTTTTTGACAAAATAGGTTTGAAGCACATAATTTTCCCAAGTTTTTTCTGACTTTTATTAATAGGATGTTTACATTTCCTTTTTCAGTGCTGTTTTTGTTCAAGTTGTGTTTTCAGTCTTTAAGGTTATATTTTTTTTAATAAGTCCAAAACAATATGGATTTAATTTTTTCCCTGCCATTCTACCTACTTCTGCCCATGCAAAAATAGCAGCTAAATAGGTAGCATCTGTTAACCTCTGCAAATCACTTTGTTTCATCCTATTCCTGTGTGATAGTTAACTATTTTACCCCTGAACAACAAGGGAATTTTTTCACAAATCGGTACAAAATTCCTTTCAGATAGTTACCACCTAGGTACAATTGTCATAAATTTGTCTTGAATTCTTTACCAGTCTTAAAATCATACAAGGTCACATGGAACCTGGCTTCTTCCTTCATAGCACCTACTGCACAAGGTCATTGCATCTAAGACAAGATATGTATCAAGGTTTGACTTATTGGGATTGTAATAACTCAGGAAAATGCAGTCCAGTCTAGTTTACACACGGCGTTGGAGCAAAATCATATGTTTTGCTTTGATCATTGATTGCAGCAGGAACTCGATTAACAAAAGTCCAGAAAAATAATCAGCTTCTAAACTCATCACAGATAAAGTACAGCACTCTTTTGTTATTATAGCAGGAGCTTACAGTTATTTCCAAACATACAGGGCCAAAGTTACTCCTAATTTAACTGCAATAAATTCTGCAGAATTAGATGAAGAAATAATGAAGACAAATTAATTCAAATGAAAATGGCAACTATTTCAATTGTTGTTGAATAAAAGTGTTTCTTACCTTTTACCTCACCCGGTACATCCAAGTGTTGGACTTTGCAGGCATTTTCTTTTTATTTCTGTGTGACAACATAATGTCAGAGAAGAACATTGCTCCAGTAGTAGTTGCAGATAGCTTAGTTTGGGGAATCCAGAAAACAAATTTCATGTCAGAAAAGGTGTCGTTAAAACCTGAGAGTGATTAAGCAAACTTAATTATCAAGATCCCTTTTCTTGATGAAATTTTGCAAATAAGGACTTAGCAACATGGAGTCACTGAGGAAAATTAATCCAAATTATCTATAGGTGCTCCTTCTTAATGTTTTTATATACTATACTAAAGATTAATTCAGGATAAAAGGGCCTTAATTAAATATTAGTATTATCATTTTCAAAGCAAGTTAAATTAACTAGCGTTGGAACCATTTCTGTTCTGACTTGGATCATCTATATAGGCATTCGGCACTGCTTAACTAATCCATGTAGAAAACTAATTAGACTTAATTTTCCTGGATGTTCTCACATAAACCAGCTGACAGATATGCACTGAGTAAATCCCACTTCATATAAAATATCAGAGTTGAAATACAAGAGTGGAAATGCCTACACCATGTTCTCTGACAGGCAAGGAATCAAGTATTGCAGTCAGCATTCCCTGAGGGACGGGCAAGAGGGAGTTTATAAAAGGCAGTTCTGTTGAGCCAGACCCCACTCTCTCCAGCCCAGACCTGCTTCCTCACATCCTTCTGCCAGAAAAACAGTAAGAAATTTTGATAAAGAGGAATTTGAACGGCTGAAGTCTACCTGGAAAGTAAATAACAGGTTCCTTGAAGAGACAGACAGAGCAGAGAGAGTGAAGCAGAAAGGAAGCTTACACAGAAGGAGTTTAAAGGGAAAAAGGTGACACACTGCTAGCAAAAGGAAGGTCTGCAGTAAATGGAACAAGTTGAAGAAAATACAACTGAGAGGTTAGTATTGAGGTTTAGGGATTAATTTCTTTCATAACAATTTGAGGACAGTCTGAAGTAACAGAACATTGACTTTCTTCACGGGAAACAGAGTACATTTCCAAATGTACTGTCTGCACATAGCATAAAAATACAAAAGAGAAGAGATATAGAAGAGGAATTAGAAGCCCAGCCTTCTGTTTACCAGACCTGTTTTGCTGGAAGAATTCTAAGAAGTTTGCATAGCAAAAATTGGACCAATCTGAGTAGAATCTTTTAGCAAACAGGGACTCATAGCAAAATAAATATTAAGGTTTAATAAACAAGTTTTGATCACTTCATTTGTGATAGCATATTTAGTACTTCAAATTAGAGCTTTCTAATTATTATACCAATGCTATTTAAAGAAAGAATAAACAAAAAATTCACAGTAAGCTAAATTTACAACAAAGTATGCAAAACTAAAAGGGTTACCCAGTGGCCCATAGTGCAATATAACTATTTAGTAAAAAAAGAAAAGCAGCTGAATTTCTCTACAGAAAGAAATTAAATTGTTTCCTCTACAATGCAAGGAATTTGTGAGAGTATATCTCTTCCTCTTCTATGTTATGCTTGAGTTACCTTGGACTCACTGGAGACTGAATTAGCCTTTCTTTGTTTTTAACTCCTTGATTAAGTAAAAAAAAAAAAAGGTTAAAAATTCAGCCAGAGGCTTTATTAATTCTGGCAATTGGCAAAAAGTATGTATCAGAAATAAGGCAAGATGAATCCTAGCTGAAAAGATAATCAAGTACTTATTTTATGCCCACTTTGCATTCTAAGGTTGCATTTTTTATCTTCATTATTGCACTGCTCCCATTATTTTCTCAAGCCCCATAGGAAAAATTGTGAGACACTGGTTTGTAATGCTAAAGTAAAAGTTTATCCAATGAAGTTACAACAGTTTATTTCACCTAGGGAACTAGATTTGCAGCTTCATCAACTTCAGTTGCTCATTTACACTTTTTAAAGTTAAATGAAACAAAACTGGGCCTTCATGAAGACTTTGTTTCCTTTTCACTGTTGATAGAACAACACAATTGAGAACTATATCAACAAAGAGATTTAAGTATCTGAAGCAAGGGGCATGAAGCCTAAGCCTGATGTTTATATGCCCAAAACAGCTGCTCTTAATTAACAGCTGCTGAATCCTGGAGTTACTTATGTGCCTGCCAATAAATGACAGTAAAAAACTTAATGCCTACTTCTTCCTCATCAGCAAAAGTCACACCAGGCATTTTCTCAGTCTCTTTCCCCGGACTCTGAATACATCAAGTTAAACGTTACAAAGCACAGCATAAATGTCCTTAATGCAATTAGCTTTTAGACAGAAACTAATCTAGAGACACTCTATAAGCTGCTAACACAGGACTCTGGAATTCATATTCTAAAGGAAGACTTCAAATTCCAGGCTTCAGGAGCCAGAAAACCTGAGGGTATTGCACAGATTTGGCACTACATATCATGTGAGACTCCTGTGCAAACAAGAAAATTACAGAGCTGAAGAGTGAGGTGGTGAAATATCTGGTGATTCTCAATTAGAGTCATGGGCTGGACAGCACAGACCTAGCAGCTACTGGACTTAGCAACTAAAAACTGGTAGGAACTGGAAGCAAGGTTGTTTAGCCACTTTCATTGAAAATACTGCTCACTTTTGCATGAAATCCCACTCACCTCACACCACCTTTAAGCCCTTCCCTAAATCCCAGAGTATTCCACTGAGAAATGCAGCCAAGAATACAACAGGAAATAGGCAGAGAGAGACCAAGTTGTGTGAAACTTGCTTCCAGATGAATTTTTAATGCAAGATGTAATACATTTAAAGCATAGAAAACTAGAGTTCCCAGATTCTTCCTTCTCCCTCTCATCCATGGACTTTAACAATAAAGCTAGGTAGCCTAGCTTTTCCCTGCTCAAAGCAATATCTGTGTAGCAGGGCTAAAGATCATTAAAATGGAGGATGATATATTTTAAGCTGCTAGATTGTATGTGTGTCTATTATCTAGATAAGAGGAAAGCAAATAAATATGATTTTAAGCACATAACTTTAAATGTCTGCAGAATCAGAGAAAAGGGAATGTTTAAAAGTAAAATGCAGAAATACAATACTCTTCAGAGACACAAGCACAAATACATATTTCATTAAATCTAGCTTTTTGCTATCTATCAGGAGAAGCCTTGTCTGGCTGTAACATTTTTTACAGACAGTAAGGGATGCCTAAGAATTGACCATGAAACAAAGACAGATTTTAGCTTTGTTTATTCTAAAAGAAAATGACAATTTATAGGCAATAACAAGTGGTGAATGATGTCAGGCTTTTTCACTCCTTTCTTTTCCAATTTTTTTCTTAACAAAGTAACTTTGAAAAAGATTTGCAGTAAGATCAGAAGGCCCAACATAAATCACTTAAGCTCGTTAAAATTACATTGACCGGGAAGAATAAGAAAGAAAAGGCATTAAAATTGCTTCTTCTATTTTATCATCGATATGTACAAGATTCTCAAGGCTCAATAACAAACCAGATGGTTGTAGAATGAAGTATTTTTTCCGCCAGGCATTCCTCTACTCTTTAAGGCTAATTGGCACTTTGCACAGAAGAATTATCGAATCTCGAATTAGCCACTTCTGATAGCACATCACATCTGTTTGTCTGTCATTCTCATAATACACTGGGATTGTTGAATAATTTGTTTACAAATAAGAGAACAATCTGTGCTAAAAGTTTTGCAGATGAATAGGGACATCTGGAGAAAAGCAACATTGCGTTGATTGTTTGAGAATAGCCCAGGCAGACTGAAAAACAAAAACCTTTGCCGACCATTAGTCAACAAGATGGTGTGTCTTCACAGCTCTGTTAGCTTGAGGTACAATTTAAATGTTGTTCCCAACTCCAAACAATGCTGTTTTATTTCATTTACAACTAGTGTTTCCTGCACTGTCAGCATATTTTTTTCCCAGTTTCAGTCTCTACTATCAGATGAGTTTTTGTGAAATTGCCTGCACAGCTGTATGCTTGAATAGACAGAAAACTAAGGGGCAGTAAGAGAGAAGATCTTTAGTAAGAAACATCTGGCTTGGATGAAGGAAAACAAGTGGGGCACAAAACCAGTGGGTCATCATTTTTGAGAGAAAAGAAACATTACTTTGTAGACAGATAAAGGAAATGAAGCAGTGATTTCAATATACTCCATTATTTAATTGCCTTTCACTGTAAGAGTTATATATCCCTCTGTCTTTGATAATTTCTTGTGCCATCTTAAACATTGCAGCCCATCACATGAAGAAAGTGTACAGAACATCCTAGGATTTCTCCTTTAGCCAGTGTTTCCTTCAAATGGTACAACTACTATTTTGTGAAATTATCAGCAACAGAAACCTTTTCTTTTTCTGATTCTCTACTGAGCAGGTTGATATCATGGATAGCCTCATACTAATTTCAGGATTCAGTCTATCAGAACTAGGAAAATCTCTTATAATAAAGAGAACTAAAGTTAATTTCTCATTCAAATCAGCTTGAAAATAAAATCAAGTTTGCAGGTTCCTGTGGATACATAAAAAACAAAACATGCTTACAAAAAAGGTCTGGTATTACTTTTATAAGAGCAAGTCCTTCCATAAGTTCAGCTTGCTTTATTTTTTGGAATAACTTCTAGCTACCTTGCAAGAACTAGATAAAATTTGACCAGCAGATTTAGGTGGGAAGGAAGTACTTGACATTTATGAGATGTACCAGTGATGAATGACAGCGTGGGAAAATGAGCAGAATTGTCAGAAGCCAAATCCCATAAAATCTTAGATTATTTGCAAATCCCATTTTTTAAAAATTAAAAATTATTACACATTACCATGTCTGAACCCTATTCTACCCAGATCCATGTAAGATATGGCTACTTTGTTGCTTCTCTCTGTCTATGTACTGTGATTTTACTATATAATCAGAAAATTTTAAGCTCTAACTCTTCTGCTGCTGACAGGAACAAAGCTTCTGAGCATGCGAAAATAATGTTAAAAAGTCCCAAGACAGAAATTGAAAAGATAATTAAATACCCAGATTTAGGTATTTTGGAGATGTGACACCACGAACCAGCAGCACAGAAGTGGGTATTGAGCAGGATCAGATGCACTCATGGGAGTAAGAAAACAGTGTATTAGTGGCCAGGAGTTTCACAAACACTTCACAAATTAAATATATACAGTACAAAAGGCTGCATGTCAAAAAAAGAAAAAAAGGAAAATATCTATGGATTGGCTTTGGATAACCTTTACATCTGAGGTACTGCTGACCTAGAGGGGCTCTTGTCCAGCAAAGAGATCAATAAGCCCTCTTCCCTCATTTGCAACTATATATATATATCAAAGTTGATCCAATAGGTGCTAATACTTAGCACTGTGTGACCTAATCAGCATCTTCAGTCCAAAGACCTCATCACAAATTGAGATTAATGGGCTAGGCACGCTTTGAACATTCAGAAAATCATTATTCTTGCAGTGATGGATGCACAAAATACAGGAGGATAAAAAGACATGATATGAGAAAAGAGGAAAATAGTATGTAACTTATGTTTATCGATCTGATCCACTTAAACAGCACAACAGTAATTATGATTTTTTTTTCCTAGAAAACGGAGGCATCTTGCAAATAAAATACAATAAATTCTCTAGTGGAAGAACATTGGGGGTGAAATCTACACATAGCACTGTAAGGATCAAAAAAATTATTAAGTGAAAAGGTTAAGTTATGTGTAGGTAGAACATGGATTTATAGTCACTATGCATATGTGCTAATACACATAAAGAAGAGGAAAGATACAAAGGCAACAAGCAGGGAAATATGAAAAACTGCTTGTATTTTCTTTTTCAATTTTAGATTTATTCTAGGCTTATGGTTAGAGTTACCATGAAGTCCACAAAACAAGCTCAAGAACAGACAGCTAAGAGATAGGCTGGACTGCAGGACTGGAGAGACCTAGATGAGGCAGCACTGGAGACAGATCATCAATTCATCAGTGAGGAGAAAGCTGAACAAAATCACCTGAAGGGACAAGATGACAAATGAATTTTAGTGTGACTTCAGAGGAGGTGGAACAGACAAGGAGTACCCCCTTAGGGCAGTCAAGCAGCCATTCTGGTTTCTGTATGTTCTTCCTGGTGTCAGACACAAACACAAACCATGGTATCAACACCCACACGTGTCCTTCTCTCCTTGTGCAGCTGCAGCACAGCTGTTTGTGCTTGCTTCACTGTCAGCTTTTGAGCACCACAGCAGCTCCCCTGACACAAACCCCATCTGGAGTGGCTGCATTCTTGCCATGGACCTACAGCAACAAGTGCAAGCCTGGGAGAGTGGGGCTAGTGCTGTCTATCAGTTGTAAAGAGAATAGGATCAATCCCCAGGGTGGGTCCTTTTTTCTTGAGTGCAATGTTTAACACCAAGTTACTGCTTTTTGGAGACATAGAGGTAAGAAAGACAATGCTTTATTCAGAAAAGGACTGCAAAATTACCATTACTTATCAAATAAAAACTAATTGACATCAACAGGAACAGAATAAGACACTTCTTTGTTTGATCAGTACTACTTTATACAACTACTAGCATAATTTCTTTTAAATTAAGCAAAGCAGTAAATAAGGACGATACCAAGAATCACACCAAGACACCTGCTGAAAAAATCCTACAGCTAAGTTAATGTTTATAAGACAACTGTTTTATTTGCAGGAAAGTACTTCTAATAAATGATTGTTTAAGACAGATAAAATTTTAGAGACATAACAAAAACACTTTTTGCTGTGTAACTGAGATTTACCTGTAGAGCAAATAACACTAATAAGGCTGAGCAGTCATTCTCCACTCCAAGAAAATATGCATGACTTGAATTTCACACTCAAAGACATTATATTGTGAAATGAAAAATTTTAAAATAAAAAAAAGTTTAAATTGCCTATATTTCGTATCCAAAATACTTCAAAAAGATGGAAAGCTTCCTGCCTCGGTATGACATTTTCTTGGTGCTAATTACCCAGAATGAAAAGAGCCACACACTTAGTAATTATAAAACTTCTTCTAGCAAGAAAGGCACAAAACGTGTTATGCTTGTTTGCAAAGAGCAGCTTCTCAGTGTTCTACCTTTGAAAACATAATTTGCAGCTGTTTCAATGCCTTCTTATCCTGCCACATTACGTTAGACTTCTAAACAGAGAGCATTTCATTAGTTTCAAATAAATTTTCAAATTTCTTGTAGTTGTTAAAAATAAAAGTTCAAAGTAAGAAAACTGAGACAATCCTTTCTGAAAACAACCAGTTACCAGGAGAATTTGTTCTTTACTAGACTAAAAACCAATACTTTTGTTGGCATTTCCCAGAGGAAGAACATTACTCTGGTTAAATTTAGGTTCATTTTACTCCATAAGCTGTTATTCTATTCTTCTCCTTGTCTTTGTGTAAGCACACACTGAGTTTATTTTTTGCCCATGTTTAAATGTTGTTGCAAAAACACTGAAAGTTATGAGTGAAACAGACATCATATAGTAAAAAGAAAACTAGCTTCCTGAAATGAGGCTTCCTAAACCTACAATGCAGGCTGATTCCAGTTTAATGGATGGGAGGCCATGTATCCTTCAGATAGGGACAAAACCCAAAGGTTCAAGAGCTGTTTTAAACACACCTTAACTTTTCCAAAAATTGCATCACATCTTCTGCTTAATATTTAGCACAGCAAGTAGCATCAAGTCCCTGGTCATCACATCTTGTGCTTAGGGTTCACTGCGATGAAAAATAAAAAAGAAGTTCCCTATAACTACTCATTCTGATATCTCAGTCTAGACCATGCTCCTTTGTCAGACAGACCAAACTCCCAAGAACCAATCTCCAATTTCACAAAAAAAGCCAAGAAAAAAGTTCAGTATAGACACTTGTATTATTTGGGTCATGGACATAGACAGAGATCATGATTGACATATTTGGTCTTACAGTAGGCAAATTTTGGCAAAATAGACAGTCATGCAACAGAGCAAAGATGCTTCAAGTGTTTTCTAGAGACAAACATGCCACTCGTTTGGTAGTAATAGACAAAAAGATTTTTCTTGCAGCTCTTCTGTTGCTTTATTGCTTAAAGTTAGAAAAAAATCACTCTGCCAATCTGTGCCATAGTTTCTCAGGTAGAGGCTGAAGACAAGCAGTTTATTAAATTTAGGAAAAATCTTGGAAGGTTCATGTATAAGATTTTTATGAGCAGTAAGTTTGAGTAAAATCTGATTTCAATCTCACAGAAGTAACACAAAGCTGCATACAAACCAAACCATAATTTCCACAGCCTGCACCTTTCTCATCTGATTGTTGGAAGCCAATGCAGGTTTGTCAGCAGCTACTGCATATACAACCACAGAGAGATATAACATAAATAGCTTTTTGTTGCATTCAATCAAAGATTTCTACTTTAAAATCAATTTACACTCTTATCTCCAAATTATATCCTTATCTTGCTAGTGGCTATAATCCTCACTGAAATTAAGCCAGGATTTGGCACACTAATAATCAATAATTAAGTAGCAAAGATAATTATAGAGACGATGGGGAATTTACAGAGAGGAGTTGTTAGTTTATAAATTGATTGGTATTCTAACAGGAGGTTTTATAATAAGGCTTGTGTGGCTGTTACTAACAGGCACTTGGGACATGATCCATGACTCTCTGCCACCCTCGGATTTTAGACCATTACAAAGCAGAACACTTGTGAAGAAGGAAAAGGCAAATAGTTGTTATTTGCTTACAAGAGCAATTTCCAACCAAATATCAGTTTGAACATCTCCCCAAAAGTGACAGAAGAATGTAATGAAGCCAGTGAAGCAATGCTGCCTGTCTTCTGTTTTGGCAGTGTGAGTCATTCATTTACTATTATCCTGGGCTGCAGCTGCCCTGTATAATGAGGCTAATGAAATGTCCACTACATCTCTCTGGCATTACTGACATACAGAATTGAATAACACAGCACCACTTGGAAAAAGTAGATATAAAATGTGTTGAAGCAAATAAATGCATGTGTCTGAAGGAGGCACCACAATCCTTGTTTTTCTCATTTGAACATTCCTTCTTGCATGTTTTAAAAGATTCCACTGGCAATGTTTTTAAGTTTCTCCACTTGCTATTACAGATCTTTTCTTTCTTCTCAATGTTCCCATAGTATATCTGTTGCAGACAGGTAAAAGATGTTATAAAAGAAAGGCCTTATGAAATCAGGCCTTGCTCTTCTGAATTACCAAACTGGTCTGTCACTTCTTCTGAGTGCAACTTTCAAGTTCCCATGCAAAACATTCTTAGGTATGAAAAGTTTGTCTCTCTTGGGGAGAAAAACAAGTGCACCTGTATAAACAACAGATGTATCACATGAGAATCCACAAAGGAAAAAATGTAAAGACCTGAATCTTAGCACATACGCACAAAAACACCTTCTAACCAATGAATTAAATAGCAAGAAAACTATTAACCAACGGGAGTTCAACATGAGGTCTATAAAAACTGTATAAAAATTCATTATGTGAATAAAGAATTGGCTTTTCTGCATGAAGAAACGGACTCCTGGCTGATTTTTTTTCATTACAACATATATCCACCACTAAAGTATCCATGTGTCTGTATAAAAAAGTTAATACATATTCATCAAGGATTTAATAACAGTAGATATTAAACATTCAACACAACTTCTGCTGTACAAGAAGTTGCAATAGTTTCAGTGAATACTTTCACAGATGTGTACTTCTGGGCTGGTAACTCTGTTGGAGGGCAGTGTGATTTCCTGCAGTGTAGAACAGAACAAAGACTAATTGGCACACACCATCTTTCTGATTGATGATTATGTGAAATCGAAGTGACTAAAATGTTTGGAATCAGCAATACGAGCAACAGTCTTCTCACCGAGCTACAGTAAAATGGAAGGCAATTCCACTGACAGGGGAGAAGTCCTTGTTTGGACAACACCTTATCTTTTTCACTTTGGCCTGCCTTGAAGTCTGGTGTTGTTCTTGGGGTCGTTGTTGAGGTGCAGCAGGTAAAGAAACAGGAAGGGCCTTTGCAGGGGTTTTACAGAGATTTTTATTTCAGCCACGCGTGTGCACAGTCCAGCGCTCAGAGGCAAAGGCAGAGGCAGAGGCAAAGGCAAAGGCAAAGGCAGAGGCAAAGGCAAAGGCAAAGGCAGAGGCAGAGGCAGAGGCAAAGGCAGACGCCTGATCAGGGGCTTTGGGTTAAGTACATGGGATGAGCAGGGCAGGGGAAGAAGCATCAAAGACCAATTACCAGGAGACATGGGGGTATCACAAGGGTGGGGTTAGGGTGCAGGGGCCAAAACACGGAAACAGGGTGGGAGTGACCAAAAGGCTGACAGGGAGAGGGCAGGGGTGTGACCTAAGGAACATGACAGGGATTGTTCTGCCTTGATAGAACAGGGTTTGTCATCAAAAGGAGATAACGAGAGAGAGGCCTCTTGTATCTATCTAACTGAGAGTGCGTTTCAAGGTCTCCACAGTCTGGTGCTACTGTCCTCCCCTCTACCCCAGTCACACAAAACTGAGAGCAGAAATCCCAGCCTCAGTTGGTATACAAGACAGCAGGACTCACGAGATAGCTCACTTTGTCTATCTGATTCCCAGTGAAAAAGCATTACAGTAAGATTAACTTTTGCAACAAATGAATTTCCAACACTAACACAGCAGCAATAAGGACAAGTTTCCCCTGGGATCCACTAAAATGAGCACATCTGATCTGTAAAGCCAAGATAACATATAGCATAAACACACTTCATATGTGGAAAAAAGTACTTCGAAATACCTCAATATAAGCAGTAATTTAGCTAGATTCAGCTCTGTTTCGGGGTGACAAATTGCTCTAATGCATGTAGACTAACTCAGCTTCTACTGAGTTAAACAGTGGGATTCATTTTATCATCAGTTAGTGCTAACCTTTGATATATTACCTCTGACCACATAACTAGATCTTTACTGGAGTATTTATATCTATAAACTCACTGCAAGAGCATTTCTCTAAAGGGCACTATGTCAAACTCTCATTTTAAATTATTTGTTGACCCATTTTTTCACAAGAGAAATCTGCTACACTTCCATAGAAGAAAGAAAACAAGTACAAGATGAGGGAAACAAATTCTAGGTTGAAGAGAGAAGATGAGGAAAAATAAATCTGACAGATGTTGATTAATATGATCTGACAAACATTCACTCTTTTGAGACTCTGAGTAAGTAACTATTATTATTGCAGGGAATTCAAACCATGCAAGAGTATTTTAAGACAGAGTAACCTAACAAAAAAAATCACAGAAGAGAATGAGCATTTTCTGAGCTCTTCCATTCTGTTATTGGGCTACTGTCTCAAAACATACCATTACTTCACGCATACAATAAGGTATGATAAATTATGATACTTTATTTTCCTGTGTGAAAATATGAGCAATTTATGGAGAGCTATATGATGTGAAGTGAATGTAAAACCACAAGCAGAGAAAACCAGCCTTCTCCAGAGCATGGACCAGATAATCTGAAGGAAGCTCCACAGATGCAGCCTATGGAGACCACTTGGCTCTTACCACCTCAGCTAAGGACTAAAAGTTAAGCAATCTGTAATGCTACTTTCAGCCTCAAATAATACAGAACTTCAGAAGAATCCAGTTCATTCCCAGGGCTTGGACTCCTTCTTTTGGTGTGCACCTGATTTTGGTGTAATCTGATTCCAGAAAAATCTGAAATATCTAAGCGATTGTTCTGTTAGTACATTCTGGTCATCAGCTTGTCACTGAAGTTGGCTTTGGTTACCTCCAACTGAAATCAATGGAATTAGGACCAAAATCTTAGGCACTCTCATAAAATCAGCATCTTTCACCTGGTTGTATCTATCTTTACATCCAAAAAATAACTTTTAAATTATAGCTCTTATTTTTGTGATTTCTCATTAATTTGTTTGCAATTGAAATAATAATTACCCATATTTCAAATGTTTTGAATTTCTCACAAGGGAATCTGTACAGAAATAAAAATTATTCACATTTCTCAACTCTTCTGACATTGAAAGCAAATAATTTATTAACATGACATTTCCCCTGGGGGAAATCACCACTTATGTTTCATGATACAAGTAATTAATGTTTTTATTCAACTTACCTGAGACTATGAATAGTATTTCAAGTGGGTTCCACCCTCATGTATCTGGTATCAACCATATGGTAGGAAGGAATAATTGCTGTTTATTAAGCCTACATTAAACTTTCAGAGAACAATTTTGTGAGATGCCATAAGGTCGTATACTTAGTGCAGTCATTAATCTTCTCTGGGCATCTTTAATCAAGCAGTTCTGTCAAAACCAATAAAAGATGTTAGGCTTACATAAATGCTTAATATATTATGCATGTTTTTGTCTTTAAAAGCCAATGTGCTACTGAATTATTTTCACATGTGCAATCTCTCTCCTTTAAGCTCTCCAATCAGGTTTCCCATATAAAGTACATTTTTAAAATGGTTTCTGAATCTGTAGTGAAAACACCATATGAACATGACATGCTGGTTTTAGAATTATTGTGAAGTATTCACATCAAGAGCTCAGGAGATGGATAAAACATTTCTAACACAAAGAAAAATAACAGCAATCAAACAATTAACATCTAAAGTCAGTAGCCAAAGTCCATGGAAGAGATAGGTATAAATTGTCCAGTAAAATAGCCCTGGAACATTGAAGAGAATAATTTTATGGGCTATTGGCATTGCCATATGGTATTTGCAAAGAAAGTGGAGAATAGAACATGTCTAAGGGATTATTGATGGCACCTCTGTAGTCTAGAACAGAATTACTGCAAACATTGACCTCTATGTCATCCTGCTATGCTCCACCATGGTGGGAATTTGGCAGCAAATGTCTGTTATAAGTCACATACACACTTTATCCTTCACGTGTGCTACCAGAGAGAGTCTGGAGGAGGCAGGTCTGGCATTTGGTCACATGCTTTATCTCACAGACAGTTCTGTCTTTCCTGAGGAGGCTGCTGTGGTTGCCATGCTTCCATGGGGAATTCATATGGTACCACGAAATATCAGTGCAGCTACATACACAGGAATTAATTTGAATGAAACAAGAACACCTTACATCCAAAACCAAAAAAGAAATTAAGTAAGTAAAAAACCTGACTTCCAAATGTCAGCTAAAATGTCTTTTCCTTTGGGCCCCCTAAGCATTTTAAGAGGAATTCAGGAGGGAACAATAACAGATGTTAATGGAAAGATCAGATCCTTCGATGAGATGTGTCATCAAAAGAGGTGAAGTATGGCTTCTATTCATAATATAACTCTTCAAAAGGTATTATCAACCCCTTTGAGGAAACTCAGCTAATGTTAAGCAAAGCACCCTTTCCATACCAACAAAGTTCCTAAGGCTCTAACATCTGGAAGTCATTACCAAAATGTCCTCCAAAGGAGCCCTGCAGAAAGCAAGCAGGAGGAAAGGAAGAGAAAGCACTAGGGGTAGTTGGGCCAGGCAAGGTAGGGAGTTGTTGGATTGGTGATGAATATTCATATCCAAAGGTTTTTCAGACACCTTTAAAAGACTGACTACTTGCATAAAGAGAGAACATATACTACTATTATCTTTTTCTAAATTGAACCTAGAACATTTTCTTGCGGCATTTTAGAAGACACAGGAGTGAAAACTTCCATAAGGCATTCTGTTGGAATTAGTGTTGAGTAACCAGCAGTAGTATTTTAATGGAAATAAGTTTAAATACTGTTACCAAACAGCTCAACACCTCTTACAAGCGGAAAACAGTACAGCAATGAGGACAAGACAGTCACATAGGGGTTTGTATTTTGACTGGTCATTTTGAATAGTTTGAAGTCACAAGTTCACAAACAACAAATACAATCTCATCTTAACATCAAAAGCAGTGGGGTTTGAAAATATGCAATTGTGATACTTTTCAAGCAAATATAGTCATGTTTTCAGCATGATGCTTCTTTCAAAAGGATTTAACCAAACCTTGGCAGCATAAAAAAGTCATATGAGTGCTCACTTGATTCTCTGTGTATGCTTCTACAGAACATATGATTCTCTTACTCATGCTCGGAAAAAACATGCTTTTCAAAAAATCGATGAGGTCTGAAGAAATTCTCTTACAGAGAAAGATGTAAAAAATTCAATGTGCTCAATTCATCAAAACAAAAGTGAGTGATGACTCAATAGAAAACATCTTCTTCGGCTTGAAAAATAGAGTGTGAAAAAGTGCTTTAGAAAGATAAAGTATAGAAAAATTCTTTTTTGTTGTACTTGATGAATTAATTTTATAAATAAGGTTTCAATTTCTATAATTGAGGCTGATCAAGCATGGAAATAACTAAGGAAAAGTCTGTTTGTGTACAGTCTGTTACGTTAATATAAGAAAAGTAGGATATTTGAGAGACATGATCTCTTGAAATACAATTTGTTATGTGCCACTGTATAAAACATAAGTCTATATAGAAACTAGAAGAAAATATTAAATTTATGCTCTTTCAAAAATTAGTGAAAGAAAGTGAGCTTAACATTTTCAGTCAGAGTAATCTCACAAAATTCAAAAGCTTTCTCACAACCTGTCCTTTAAAGCTGCCACTGGCCTCCTTGGCTGGAAGAGGCTACAAAAGGCTGTTTGAACGAAAACAAGCAATTGCAGGAGCCAACTAGTGTGACTGCATAAAACAGTAAGAGTGTGTAATGATATCTAAAAGTATTTCATGAGGACAACATATGAAGTGCAAAGACCCAAATCTGAACATTTCTATTTTCATGACCAAGATTTTTTTAACAAGTCTTCATTGCTTTGATACAACATAACAATCAATATTTTTAAATGAATCATGAAAAGATACTAAGCAAAAAACCGTGAATTTTTTTACTCATTTGTTCTTGACTGTTGTTTTGGTTTTTTGGGTTTTTTTTTTTTTGAGGAATGGCTCTTATAGAGGCAATGATTAATTTGTTTATATTTGAATCTTTAAGTGGAAATGTATGAATAACTACACATAGCTGACATTAACAGGAACACTATAGCCTATTCAAGTGAAGACATGTTTTCATTGCAGCTGTAAGTATGTGATAACATTCCAAATTTAGTGATTGCTGGAGGTAATAAAAAATTTGGAATGGCGTTGGATCATTATTTTTAATTGCATTCTCTTCCCTTATGTCTGATACACAACACATTCATTTAAGCGGTGAGAATGTTACTCTAAATTTTTTGTTGGAAAACTTTGGTATCCAGAGAGAGCTTAGAGATTACTAAATAATAAAAAATTGAACAGAAATAATAAAATAGTAAACACAAATATGAGAAAATAAGCCCCACAAATTTTCATGTCAAAAAATAATTTTTCCAAGAGACAGTTGAACATCTTTGTGACTGGCAGAATCCTTGGGGGAAAAGGTTAACCACTAACCAACCAAAACCATATGACACATAAAAACGAATTAGCATTTGCAACAATGAAAAAGGATTGGGAAAAGAAAGCATTTGAAGCAAATTAACATATATTTGCTATTAAGTTTCAAGAAAAGGTAGGTAGCTCTGAATCGAAATCTTTTTTCTCCTCTTTTTATATTCAAGAAATTATCACAAATTGAAAATCAGTAAACAGGAAAAATACCAGAATCTCTTTGCACAGCTTGTTGATAATTGGGAATTGGTTTCCAGACAACAAACTGAGAGAAAGTAGGTACTATCTATCTACTTAGACAACACAGTCATATACTGGAATGATTTCTTTCATATAAGAATCAACAGTTGTTTTTAAAATTATTTTCTTTCTGAAACAATGGAGTAAAAACTAAAAGCTGTATAACTGTGCCACATTCTGCTCATGGTTGCTAGGGTTTTCTTCATTTAATTTACCAGACTGATCTCCCTGAGGCGTGCAACATCTACACATCAGGGTCCCCAAGAGATTCTACCACAGACACCCCACGCTGGTGCACACCAGGGGCTCAGCCTCAATTGCAGCTCCTGCTCAGCTGGGAACTCATCTCACTCTGGGAATCACATTCCACAACGCAAATGGACTAGGTATAAATGAAGGGGGGAAATGACAACCTGGTAATTTCACTGTGATTGCTTTTTTAAAAATAAAATCTTGTTTCTGTCACCTTCCTAAAGTAATAATCACATTATCAAAAGGACTTGCAAGTATCAAGCTTAAATACACACAAATTATTTATTCTTTCATTATTCTTGTTAATCAGAGAGTTCAGGCTACTTTTATCTTTCTATCTTATATTGTAGTGTAAAGAAGGAAGTTTTCAGTCGTAACCATTCACTAGATTAACAGACAAATTTTTCAATATCCCTTCCAAAAATGAAGATATCTCCTCAAGCTGCTCACTGTCATAAGGGCTAGAAGCCTGTTCAAAACTCTTTAAGATGTATGGAAGCCTTATGCTTTTTCAGTGTTGTTTTCTTTTCCAGAACTCTTCTAACAGTTGGGCTGCATGGTTCAATTATTTCATTTTGGTTACAAAGCCTCCAGAGTTCCCAGTGGGTAAATCCTGGTAACAACTGTGTTCTACCTGTGTCTGTAACAAGTCAGAGAAGCTGAGAAGATAATTTTTATGTCTTTAATTCCCCACTGGTTGGTCTTTGCTGCATGCCTGGTGATGGCATACAGTCAAGCATATAAAAGAGGGTTAGCATTTCTCAGCATGCAGGGCAGCTGCAATCTAGCCCATTAATTGCTTCAGTCACAACCAAAAAGGCATGCTAGAATACTGTCACACAAACACTGCTCAGGGATATATCTGCCCTCTTCCAAATCCTGCTGTTTCTAAAACTGGGGCAACACAAACCTTTTCGCATTGTATTCTAGATTTATTTTTCCAAGTCCTGTTTAGCTAGAGGTTGCTTCCTGTTCTGCTTGAAAAAAGAACCATTCTAAAGAAGTCCAATAGAAACCCTGCATTTTAAATTATTTTCCCCAAGGAAAAAAACCGTAAGATTCAGCTATCTTATTACTTTATAAATGAGCTTTCAGTTTTGAATGCTTTTTACACTTCTGTAGAGCACATCAAATTGTCATTAAATACATTTTCTAAGTAATTTCCTTTTCCCAGAAAGGGTTTTGATAATTAGTGATTATTTTTCTTCCATTGATTATGATTAGTTTGTGGATCTTATTTTACTGAATTAATCTATTTATTTCTGCAACCCCATGTATGCTTAGATATGTTTTATCCCATAAAACCTGTTTTGACCAAAGGACTCTCTTAAATGTAACTTGCAATATTAATTTCTGATAGTGTTCTTTACAATTAATCTTGACAGGGCAATAATTTGCATTTTTAAAAAGACTGATGGTCAGGATAAACAGTTTAATGTTGTGAATAGTAATGTAATAGGTCACAGGAGGATATTTTGGGAAACAGAATTACAAAGACCATGACAACTGAAAGGGAGCAGAAGAAAGCACAAGTGAAAGTTATTGTCAAATTTGTTTCCTAATAGACTTCTGCTGGGCATTCTAACACTTCAGTCAGACACACTTCAATCTCTTTCAAACAGGCACAGACCCACAACAATGGCTTTGTCATCAAGAAGTTATATACTCAGATTATTGCCTTCCAAGGGGAGTTGTGCTATTCCTTTTCATGGATGAAAGTCATAAAATTTAAATCACAGAATTACTTTCTATTTTTTTGAGAACTTGGAAATTTATTTCAGGTAAAAAACCAAAAAATGTTACTCCAGTTTTTAAAGCCTTTCCTATTCCCATCACCTTTCTAAATCATACAAACTTCTGGAGGAAAAAAAAAGTCTCTATACAAACTTTTAGGACAGATAATGAAGCACAAAAGTAGAGTGGCTGTACTATTTCTGACTAAATGGACATGACGCCCAGCAATCTGTATCCAAAATTAACTGCCTCGATAACTGGAGGCTTAGGAAAGAGTAAAAACACTTTCGATGTCTCTGTCCAACAGAATCAAAGCAGTCTTACTTGGATAGCACTTTTGGATACCATTTAAGTCCAGGCTTCTACTCAGAGGTGAACCGTGAACATCTCCAAGGAGGGGAGTCCCTGGACAACTTTTCCAGTGCTGCACCCCTCTCCTAGTGAAAAGATTTTTCCTAATTTCCAGAAATCCCAGGAATCACTGTTTAGTCCCTTTGTCCACTGTATGTAGGGTTAGGGTTAGCACAACAAATTCCCATACACTCTCAGAAGGACATTCATGATCTTCTAGAATTCTGTTTCTTTTATTTAACTGGTATGATATTTTTCCAAAGCAACCTCTTTTATAAACGGAAGAATCCTGTCCAGTGAAACTGCCCTTCCTGCAAAGTTACTGCAAATGGCTCAGCAAATGGTTAGTCAAACCTTTAACAGAATTAAGTATGAGATGCAATTATTGATTTCATAAAATTAAGCTTCGTATTGTTGTACTGCTGACTTCCCCCATCACTACCCCCTTAGAAAAGAACTGTCTTTAAGAACACAGTAACAACAGCTTTCAAAGGCTATTCTCCTTGGAGAAAAGTAGAAATATTTATCAGATCAATACAGTCCTCATGAATTTTCAGAAATGAAGACTGTGTTTACCCTAGAAATTGATTTCCTTTTGTGGCTGCAATGTTGTATCATTACTCATAAAAAAATCTGGGAAATTCACTGTTTCAGTTAAACTCTAAAAAGCTATGGGGTTACAAGACTCAAAATTAAATATATATTTCTTCCCAACATTATTCGTATGCTCGTTTTATGCCTCCAAATTAGATCAGATTAATTAATTTGAATCGTATTAATACAGGTGAATTACAAAAGCAATATACAGAAACATTCATCTTTTCAGGTCCCATATTGAGTAAATTAATTTTGAATATTAAGAGGATCCTATATCATTTCACCAATGTAATAACAGTGATAAAGTATCTAACAATATCTGTATGCATCAAAAAGGCTTATTTTCTGCTAAAAACATTAATTCTTCTCTAATTAGTATTTATGCCAGAATTTCCCTTTTCCAGTTGGATATGCCATACATTTTTGCACAGCTAAGCATGCTTTCCCTGTGAGGTATCCAACTCTGCCATACATGCATAGCACAGTCAGAATATACACAATCAGAACATCTAACTCATCACACACATTAGTTCTTCCATGTTCCTCAGTTGTCTCTGGGTATGTGGCTGGAATAATATTAGTTTTGTCACAACAATTGATGTGGACTGCTCCTGACTATTTAGCAACCTGGTTTGTATGAAGTTTTATGAGTTGGTTCATTCATTTTCTTGGGATTGCCATTCCTGCTTTTATGATTGTTTGAAACCCATCAATGCTCCCATGCAACTGGACAGGTTTTTATAATTATTCTGTGCATGTCTTGTCCACAGAAAAGAAAAAGAGGGCATGTGGCCTAGAAATATGGCACCCTAGATCCAGTTGCCCGAGTCACAATCCATCTTATCCCAATATCTCCATGTTCAGTTAATTCTGGTGCATCACTTAGACCCCCCCTGGCTCTTGTGAGTTTCTGGAGCATGTAGCAATTTACATATAGTGAAGAAACTTTAAAGGATCTTAGGTAATAAAAATAATCCAAACCACAAATTAAGCCACAGCAAGATACAACGAGGATGCAAAAGCAAAAAGAGATATCAGATAATGTAAGCAGGACTCTGGGACATCTGAGTTTCACCAGCCTACCGTGGTAAGACCACAAGCACAACAAACAAGTTTGTTTACTGCTTCTAGGCCAACTTGAAAACAATGCCAGCAGTTTTTTCTGAACACAAATCATGGTTAAACTGCAAGCTGGATAACTGGGCCACAGTTTGCCAAGAGCTGCTCATATATGCAAAATATTAACTATAAAACAGCTTTGTACAGTAACTTCCTTTCACAGTTACAGATTTTTGTAGTTTACACTACCCATTTGACAAAGTAAGCAGCAAACAACAGGAAGAGAATTTAATGTGAATTGCTTTTTAGCAATTCTCCCAGGCAGAACATTTTGAGCAGTATTATTTAGATTGTCCCTTGGAGGCTTATTTTAACCAGTCTTTTGTAACTCTGTTGGATTCCTATGGCAAGGAACTCATAGGCTGCATAAAAATTATCTAGGTGAAATATGCATATTAGTCTTGCAGGCATATTAATTACTTTATTATTTTTTAAAATCAAATAAGTCCAGATAAGAGGCTACTGTAATTCAGACTGCACAAAAATTTTCAATTAAAACATTATAACTAATTAGTAAGCAATTATTTATCAGCTCTATGATGCATATAGAAGCAAAAAGTGTATAGATGATTGATAACATACTCTGAAGTTTGCTATTAGCACTCAGTACTGGAAAGTCCCTAATTTATATTTGCATGTTTTTTAGATGTTAAGGATCATTCAGACAAATAAAGATTTGGAAAAAGAAAGAAGAATGATTTCCAGCCTGTGACACTCCAGAGGGCTTCTGAAATAATTTGTAGAAGCAAAATTTAAACAAGAAATGGATTTCGTTAGGAATCAGTTGGGAAACTATCAGCTAGGAAAATTATATTGCATTTTTCTCTGAAATGATCTATTATTATTTTGGCCTTTGTGTATAATCACTTCCAAGTACTGCAAAGTATGAGATATTAACCTCCTGATATGGGGTAGAAGTCTGAGCAAGTAGAAAGAAAAATTTCCTCGTTACAGTCAAGAATAATAAACGTTAAATCAGGGAGAGACAAATTCTAAGATTATGGATGTATCTTTACAATCTTGTATTTAAATTAATTCTACACTCGTCCAAGCATAAAGAACCAGGGAAGAAAATAAATTCAGTATTTCCTGTTCAAAGCTCATTCTATTCTGCCAGATTTATTTAAACACTTAGTGGTCACCCAGATGTGCACAGAATATTATGAACCACCACACTTTTCTAAAACATTGTGCTTCAGAGAAAGATAATTTTCCCTATCAATTGAATTGGCTTAAAATTGGGCACATAGATGACCATGAAGGATGTTAGCATTATTTTTAAACAACAAGGAACTACATCGAGTTTTGGTGATTCTTATGAGTCCTTTCCACTTGAGATACTTGAGATATATTATATGTATATTAATAGTCAAAATCAATAACTTGGTTTACTAATATCTTAGGGTAACATTGTAAAGCACTTTAAAACAGATCAATAGTTACATCAAAACTATGAAGACACTTACTCTAACATAGATTGTAGACACAATATTTTTCTTAGTGCCTGAAATTTTAACTTGTTTGGATAGAGCCAAAAATCAATTGCCACTATACTGTCCAGTAGTATTAATTTTTTTCTATTTCCTAGTCACTGAATTTACGACTTTCCTTCCATCAGTATGGACCACATGATAAATGGACATGCCTTGTTGTCAGCACCAAGCAGGTGTCTAATCAATTTAGCTTCAATTTGTTCTCACAAGGAAGTGTCTGCAAGCGTGAGTGTATCAGCAGGTACAGCAGTGCACAGTCTGCTGCCAGAGGATAAGGCAACTGAGGGAACACAGATGCTCAGTTGTCTTCCTTTCCCTGGCACCGAGGGAGATGGGAAGGGACCCCTTCAGAACTGGATGCATTGAGCATAGCATGAGCACATTACGACAGGAGGGAACAGCAGCCTCACTGGATGCCAGTGTTTAAGCCAGGTGTCATCTATTTTCCTCCCTTCCTGCTGATGTGCACGACAGGCACAGCATGGCTCACAGAATAACACTTCTTTGAGCCACGCTGTGCCTGTTGTGCAGATAACACTGAGAACAACACTTCTTCAAAGTTACTGCAACTTATTAATCTCCAAAGAAATATAACAACAGCACGTGACCCCTTACACTTCTTCCATTTATTCACTTGTAGTTACAGGACTTTCCCTCCTCTGATTATCCCAGCTGGGTTCTGTTTTTTCGGTGCAATCAATTCACACGCTTTCATTCTATCCTCCTAGCACTACATAAAGAAAACTAACCAAAACCTTTTGATCTATTGCATCTCTCAGTTTCCATGATCCAGATTTCTTTAGCTATCCTTTCAGCATTCCAAAGGTTCTTATTAAAACGTATCTAGAGGGAGAGGCACTTACTCTTTGTACCTGCAATTTCTACAAAGAAAGCCAGCGACTGCATCTTGGAGCAACGTCAGCATTCAAACTTGGAGCATTTACACAATGGGCCGACAGCAAGGATCTCCAGTTTATTTTAATTGTGAAGTTTTCAGCTTTCCCCCCTTCCATTCAAAAAATGTCAATATGTTCTTTTCATGAGAACTCCAGCTCAGGTGTTCCCATCCAGCAGCAAATAAATAGGTTAAGCCTTTGTAACTGAGATTAGCCCATAGCCATGTTATTATAAAAGCAAGCTGCTCATATCAAGAATTGCCTCAACTCCTGACCTCCACTGACACAGCAGAAGGATGCTGTTTGGAGATGTTCAATAACTGCTGAAAAGGGTCTTCTGTACCACATAAGAGAGAGACTTCATTTTGCCTAAACATCCAATTCACAATATCCAAACCAAAAAGATAATTGAGAAGTAAAATGGAAGGAGTTGTGTGGATACATTTAAAATATCATGCAGATAAAACTGAAAACCCCAATCCAGAAAAAAGCTTCAAAAAATCCTAAAAAAAGCTTTATATCTTTCTGCCTAAATATCTTGCAAATTTTCAGTAAAACATTATTTGAAATCTGTATAGTCTGAAATTCTATTTGTAACCTAGCTTCTACAGGTCGGCATGGCTTTAGAAAAGCTGAAGAAAACTGAAAAAGAAGTAAATAATTATACAGATAAAAGCAGCTATGACTTAAAGGAGATTGTAGAAACTGTATTTATGAGCATAAATATTAGATTTAATCAAAGAACACACTCATGCTCTCTGTGACAGATGGCTTATCATTTGAGAGAGATTATTTTGGAAACCAGTTTTATTTTGGCTAATGAACAAAAAAAAATTTAAAATATTCTAATTTAGAAAATATTACATCCTATAAATACTTCACAGGTGATTATGTAAGTAAACGGAATTATTTGGTGCCTCTGAAGATGGTAGGAATATTATCATAGTTGTAGAAATAAACTTTAATGCAATTCATATTAGTAAGGGCTCTGCAACAGTATGAAGGAAGATAGTAAAAATTAAAATACTTAACAACTTAACTAGCATATTAGTGCTATTAGGATTAATCTTGTAGTCATGCAGGCACCAAGGATATTACAGAATTCTTTTCTTCTTCTCTATTTTCTGTGGTTGTCTCAGTAAAAAACCATAGATAAGCTTGAAACGTTGAAGGATAGGAAAGACATAAAAGATTATTGGAAGAAGATGTAAGAATTGTCAATTCTAAAAAGGGCAATATATAAGGAGGTAACAACTTTCACAAATTAATCACACCTCAGCTACTCTTCCATCTTACTTTGTTTCTCCGTTGCCTTTCATTTCTTCATTTCTTTGCTGAAATCAACATTGATGTGCTGGGATCATCAGTTTTGGAGATCTCATTTTTTTGACATTCAGAGATATACAGCAAAAATTCTCCGTTTATTTCAATAAAGGGTGGGGAATACTTTATTTCTCCCTGAAAAGTACTGCTTTACTGATATAATTAGTAAACTCAACTACCAACAGAAAAAAGTTAGCATACACAAATGTATATGTAAGTATAACCTTACCTTAAATATAAATTTTAAAAAAATTCTTGTATCTAAAACTGCAGTTTTGAAATGACATGTTATTATTACCTGCTCTTGTACGTTGTGCTAGTGTACAGGACGCTTGTGTCAATGTTGATTTCTTTTAATACAACTGTTAAAGGTGTGAATTGTCTGTATTGGTAGACTGTTTTCAACACAGAAATTCGAAGAAGTTGCATTTCTCACAGGAAGTTCAGTAATTTTAAGTAAAATCTAAAAATTTTTTTCAACTTTATCTAAGGCTAAAACAAATTTAACAGTATTAAATTTTATCGCACAGTGTATATTATATAGTACGTGGACTGCTTGAATAATATTATCCTGTTGAAAGTGCACATTAGATGGTTTTTTGTTGAATTACCTGTTAAGATAAAGGCTCTCCATGAAAAACGTAGTGCATCAAACAGGAAATCCCAAGTTTCAGGGACTCACGGAAAGCCTACAGCCAGTGCAGAGGGGACTGCATAAACCAGGGTCTGAAGGTCTGTCAAAGCAAGACCAAATCCTTTTTCAGCACTGAACACTAATCTTGTAAACATCCCTGACCACTTCCTAGACATAGGAATTTGCTTTTGTGAAAGCTATAAATGATTTAATAAATGAAGACATTTTCATACTTAAACCTTTTCCATCACCATATAATCAGTAGGTCTCATCATAAGAAAACCTTTACTCTTTAAGGGTGGCTTCACGAATATTTGTTGAACAGCATACTGGATTCAACAGGAAGGATGTCCAAGGAGTTCTTTGACCTGGAACTTGAGGTTAAAGAAACATGTCACATTTGTTCTGGTATTTACCTACAAAACCCCTTTGAATTTGTTTTGAAGATAAAGGAATCTTGAAATATCCCTCAGAATCATTAGCTATGTATTTTTTTACAAAATGGGCAAAACTAAAATAACCTGTGTGCCTACATGTGTCAAACAACTCATGTGGAAGAGAAACATCACTACATCCCCCCATTTCTCAGTCTTATAAAGGCTGAATAAAGGTGCTTTATGAAGCTGTTCCAAATAGGAACAATAGAGCTGGACTGAACATTCCAGTCTGGGCAGGAGTGGTTCAAAAACAGAATACAAACTGTGGTTGCACTATCTGACCCTTGCACTGTCACAAGCCTGCCCAGCCTCTGGCCTCAAATCTTGCAAAGTTTGAAAGAATTTTACTAGAATGGTGAACAGGATACCAAATTCAGCAAAAACCACAGAACTAAAAGCCTGGCTTTTAAGAATAAAGCCTTAGCATTTTTAAATGATTATTCCCTTAACTGTAATTTTTTTTTTTCTTATAACTGAATATTGATACAGAAAATTTATGACAAAATTGAGACCTGTAAAGAAATGAGGGAGAGCAACAGAACAGCAAGAATTCCAGGAGAAAAGACTAAAAACAGTACCAAAACCTTTAATTAAGGAAAGAGTAGTTTAATCCTGGTCTGAAGTGGTTAAAATAATTCAGGGACTGATAAAAAGACTCTATAACAAAGACTTCAAATGCTACCAAAACCAGCTTTTTTCCATTCTGAATGTCTCTTTTTATTTGTAAAGACTGGCATTACAATTGAAAAGGACTCAAAATGGAGTAATGTACACATCATTGGTGTTTCATGATGCAACTGATGGAGTCCCTGAATGGATATTGCTTCAGCTTTGCTTTTAAAAAATAATTTAACAAGAAAATATTCAACTCCACTATCGATCACAGGTGGCAGAAATGAAAGAAAAAAAAAAAAAAGGAAACAAAAATTACTGTCAAATTCATAACATATATTCATATTCTTGGTTGATGACACTTGTTCCAGATGTACAATAAAGCCCACAACACTTTATTACTATGGATATAATTATTGTGAATGTTTTTTCATGTTGATCAACTTGTTTCTGAAGGTTGTTTTTTGATTGTTTTAAACTTGCATAATAAACATGCAATGAAACATTTCTTGTTAAAGTGTTTTTTGCAGCTGTCTTGTATTCATACAAAGATTTCATAAAGTAGCAGTGTTGTATCAGAGCATTACCAAAATAAGAGCAAAAGCTAAAGAGGAAGGTAAAAGTGAAATGAACTTGATGAGAATAACCTAATCTTGTCCTGAGACACTCCAGTCTTATTAAAAAGATGTGCACAATCAAATCCCTTCCTCCCGAACCCACCAAAACCACAAAATAAATATTAAATTGGAAGGGAAGACATAAAGAAAAAAAAAATTATGTTATCATGCACTCATCTTCTGCATAGCTCAACCCACATATAGTAAGGCACTATTTCCCCACAACTTAGTGTCCACAACAATCTTTTATGGTGCTCTGTGAACTACATATAGTTCCTTCCAGGATGATGAAATAAACAGACCAAATGAGTGTTGCTACCATGTCACCCCCACGTGTGATCTTATAGACAAGGGTATCATCTGGCAGTTTCAAAAATAAGCTGTCTCAAGTCTCTACTTGTGTGTGCATGTTATGTATAGGGACATCTTTTGTCTGTGCAAGTGGTTGGTTTGGTTCCAAAGTTACTGTAATTTTTCATTGTTCTTTACTCCAGTGTTCTCAAAGCAAATATACAAGAAAATAAAAGTGCAGTTGGGTCATTAAAAACAGAGCTTTGGTGCTCCAAAACGCACACAGCTTTGGGGATTTAAGAAATCTTTCAGACATTCCCAAAAGAGCTGGGAAATACATGGACATTTTTGTCCAGAAATCCTCATTTTTGCTTAGTTGAGCTGGTCTTCATATTGTTTTCGGAAGCAATCACCAGCAGGGAAAAACTCCCAGCACCGTTCTTGATACATTTTCCATACATATGATTCCTAAAAGAAGCAAACAAATTATTTAACTTGATTTAATGAGGAAATCATCCACCATTACCTTTTTTCTTTTTTATTTATACATCACTTCATGTTTTTGATTCTGTGCATGCTAGATTGTTGAATATCGATCTACAACATCAGGCTAATGATTTCAATTAGTTTAGAATAGCTTTTAGGTTTTTGTCAGCTGGTCAAAAAGCACTATAGAAATGCAGAGAAGAGAACCAGTTAGTTTAGTTCTTTTTGCATATGTAGGAGCACTGTAAAGCTCAATTAAAGCTATCCACAAGACAAATAGTGGGGTAAGCAGAATATTTTCTGTCATAGAAATTGGACTGAATTTCTGCATCAGTCATTTCAAAACATGTCTACAAACAATACATAAACCAAAATGACTTTTATAGTCAGTATTTTCTGAGTCAGAGGCGTTTGGTATTTCTTCCTTTCTGATTATTTGTTTGGGTAGAGTTCTGTGTCGAGACATTCCAAAGAATAGTAAAGAATATGTCAGTTTATTTCTATTTTAATCACACCACTTAAATGCGTTTTTTATGATGCAAATTTCATAGTAGAAAGAGCATATGTTCCACCAGTTACAGAATCATAGAATTATTTAGGTTGGAAAAGACCTTTTAGATCATTGAATCCAACCATAAACTAGTACCAGGTCCACCACTAAAGAATATTCCTAGAAGTTATGTAGTATGCAGCACTCTTAATTTTCAAACTATAATTTAACAGTATCAAAACTGAATAGTTAGCAGAAATCTGTCTTAAGTGAATACAGCAGGACTCACTGCCAAGAAAACAGAAAGAGCAAATAAAAAAGACTTTTAAAAATCTCAGTTAGTATTAAATTCTCAATTGATGAACATATGTTCAAAAATAGCAAAGCAAACACATAAAATCTCATACTGGACAAGGCTGAGATTTATGCAAAGAAGATGATTACAGCACACATGTCAGAGTTCAGAAAGAGCAAGCTACATAGATCCATAGCAAATCACCCCTCTGACCCAAGTTTGTATGTGATACTATTCAGTTCTTTTGGGTTTTGATCTACAATACAGGAACATTTGCTTGGTCAGTTGAAAGACTACCACAAGGAAAGAAAAAGACTAAATTTGATACATTTTCTTAGTGACTTCTAATATACTTAAAGGAAGTTTGAAGGGGGCACCAGAATTTTGAAAGAACAGAGAAGAACAAAGAAACCTCCAGAGAAAAGTTCACATAGTTTTCATTTTAAATATAAGCACAATTTTTTCATATGGACTTATTAAGGAATGTAGATGTAGAAAACTAAATGTAAATGATAATAATAAAAAACAAAGACTATTAAAAAAAGAATCTAAAGGGAGAAATGAAGAGTGCTGCTTTCACAGAATACTTCAATGTTCTGTTTCTCCTTTTTTTTGTGCATGGTATGTATTTATATTTTGTGGAAATAACAATTTAAAAATAACAGGTTCAGATACTAAAATGGAATAGAAAGTGCTACAGAATTTATAGTCCCTAACATTAAGGAACCAAAGTCTTAAGAATTGCTTAGAAAAATGAGAATTAAGTTCCATACCATATAGGCTATCCATTAAAAAAATATTCCTTTTTCCAAGCCTGAACGATTTTTATTTTAGAAATGGCTGACATTATAGAGTTGTTCAACCTACCTGTCCTGTATGCTCGGTTTCATCTTTGTTAATAAGATACATCAGAAAAAACCTACAAGGAAAGAAACAGCTATTATGAATAGAGTGTTTGGAAACATTAGATAATCCACAAGGAGATGCATATTCATGGACTTACAAGTTCCAGATTTTCTATCTATGATAATATTCTAAGACAGATTAAACACTTTCCTGACACTGTTGACATTAATTGTTCAATGAGTAATGTATTAAAATGCATGATAGTCAGTTTGACTTACTGTAGTTATCAACTCAGTTTAAATGAAGATTTTCCAAACTTTCTAATCTGAAAATTACAACAGACATTTTCTTGCCCACGAAAACCCACTTGGAAGCAGACAGAAATGGTATTGGAAATTTCTTTTTTTCCTCTTCCCACTGAATAAAAAATGCTGAATATATCAAAGAGATTCACGTTGTTGAAATTACAGGTTGGGGCTATTTTAGTAGTGTATGCAAGATCAACATGAGCAGAAAAGAACTTGTAATGAAAAAAAAAACAAACATTCATCTCGAGGGTTTGAGCTGACATTATCACACTGGGTGATAATTTCAAAATTTCACTCATTCTCTCCAAACGTACCTAAAAACATAAAATATGATCATGCACAAAAAGAAAAAAACCCAATTCCTCAGGCTTAGGCACTTTAAAGCAAGTATGCTGTAGTATGCTATTTGTTCAGTATTTAGTAAATAGTAACAAAAATCTGTATAATAGCACTTTCGATGTATTTTGTTTGCACGACCTGTTTTTCAGGTGGAAGGTTTTTATAGGGATGTTTGACTTTGCAATCTCATTATTTTGTGCATTTACAGTGCCAGTTTAAAAACACAAAGACACAATCCATCCCCTGCTTCATACTGACAGCACTAGTATAAAATACACTCTGGCACTGGATTTTCATACATGAAAGGAACAGCATGATACAGTGGTTGTAGACCTGATAATTGGTTTTATTTAGTTGTCACTGGTGCTCTGCTTGGATTTTCCAAAGGTGGACCTGATGCCCTTGGTTGATCCCTCTCATCTCTAGCTCCTCATTAGTTCCCCTACCTCTCTTTGTCCCCAGTTCTCTTAGTCAGCCTCAGCACTTCACACAAAATATTTTGTCCAGTGTAAGTTTTTTTGTCTTCTGTGTTTTTTACCTCTTTCCACCAGTCTCCAGGCCAGGTCATACTGCTTCTCTGTACCTTACACACCTAATTCAATTTTACAATTTATGTGACCTCTGCAGCCACATATCACGTTCATTTCCACCTATAACCTCATACAAACTTCTTGTGCCACAACCAAGCTGGAAAGTAGGATATGAAACTTCTTAATTCCTTGCTGTCACTGCCACAGAATTATACATTCAAAAAGGACAAGCGCACATCAAAGCTGAACAATACCTACTATTACTTATGCAAGAGAGGTAATCAGGTACCTGAGGATGCTGCAAGGATCATGAGCTAGTGAGGAGTGCATTTTTAGTGTACTCACAAATAATTGGCCAAGTTGTGCTCCTGTAGTGTGTGTGTTTCAAAGCCATGAGGCACTGTATCAAAGTAGTCATTTCCTATTCCACAGATAAAGCACTTTGTCTAGAAGAAAGGATACAGAGCACTTCAACACCACATGTAACACTTGCCCTGCTTTCAGAAAAGGCAAAAAAGTAACAATTTTCCTAAAAATGGCAATGCATCACATATAATATGCACTGAACAGAAAGGCTTTTCTTTTAATGATTCACACTGGATATCTCAGTAAAAACACTTGGATAGAAGCTTAGCTACCATCAGAATAGCTTCTTACTGTTTAAAAAATAAATCTTTGCTAGTTCTAAGTGAACAGGTATCAGGAGACAGAGTAGCATACAATGGTCACAGCTGACTTTTTTCATGTTAAGCAGCACTTACTGTGACACATGGCAATATTTACCTCAATGCTTCTCCAGCTGAAATGGAATATTTTCCAAGTTCACATTACAAAGCAGAGCTGGTTTGCAACACCTTCCTGTCTTCTAACATATGAACTTCAATGGCAGAATAGAAAACCACAAAGTACCAGATACTTTCACACATATACTAACCAAAGAAAATTACACCTGAGATGAAATGTAACATGACAGTGTTAATACCCTGTGTTAGAACCCTCTAGTTTGAAGATCTAAAAGACTTAAATAGCGACAATGCAATTCATTATAATTCACATTACATGTTATCAGACCATGTAGAGGATTGCATTTTCCTCTTAGTTTGAAAAATTATCCACTAGCTAAATCATATTTTGGCTGAAAACATATACTCATGAAATCTGAAAGTAGGTATCGTTGAGCAACAGAATGTTCTTACCTCCATGTCTTCCTTAACTTGCTCTTGCTGATCTCTTAACTCACCAAAAGCATCAATAATTAAACCTAGGGTTAAGTTAAAATGATAGTTAATATTCAAGAATAAAATTGTGACAAAGAATATTTGGAAATCCAGGGATAACATAACTCTGATAAAGAATATAAAATGAGAATCTTCTGCAGAAATAATAGAAGCCAATATACATTCCAAAGACAAGAAAACCATAATGAAAAAAGAGCAAGCCAAAGAAACACCAGCAACATGGCTGACAGTACCATTTTTAATTGTAAAATGGGACAAGAAGACTTCTGTTTTATTCCCAGTACTCTAATCTTGACTTCATACATTAAGATATATGTGGGTTTACAGTGATTAAGGCCCTACTATAGAAAAAAAAATACTGTATATTTAACAGAGTTAAGATATTTATTACATGGCAGATACAGAGGCCTAGAGCTCCATGCATCCTCTCTCAAGATGGTTGTCATGTACTACAGGCTTCCACTACAGGGACTCTGACAAAAGTAAGGGGTCATTTGAGGGAGATACAGGAAGAAGAAAAGAATCACAGGCTCTACAGCTCAGATTAGGAATGGCTTATAACATTCCCTTCGCTTACTTCAATACAAATAAGAACTAACTCCACCATGACTATTGACACTCCTGTACACAAAGCTTGACAATTAAGGACTCTATTCTTCAGCCACTCACAAAATGAAAAAACAAATCACATGAGATACGCCACTTCAGGGTATAAAAATTTTTCCACCCTCCCCAAGCCTTATAAAAGAAACTTGTTGCTTGAGTAAGAGTAATAAACAATTTACCAAAAGCTTAAAGTTGCCTTTTGAATTTCCTTGTAGTGAGTGAGAAAGCACCCTTACTGCCATCAAAAGTATCCTAAGTTATCTGTCAGCTCACAGAAAGCAATGAGGTATCAGTATTTATGACAGCAAGTAAACCCAGCAAAACTATTTCTCAATTTTTCCAAAACTGAGATTATATTTCTGTTAACTTGTGTGAACTTTAATAAAAAACGACCTTTTGGGCATTCTTGACAGTATTTTAAAGGTACAGTATGAAAACAAACAGGGGTTTAAGTAGTTCAGGTAATAACAGTGAACATAATGAATATAATAAAAAAATCCTTGACATGCCAAAATAAGGTATCCACTATCCAGATAACAACAGTGAGAAACACTATCAGAGAAATTGTTTCACTGAAATTCCAAAGGTAACTAATGGCAGATAACTTTCTACTGTCATTAACCAGGCTATACTAAAGAAGCTATTTCATACCAAGCACCTTTTTTACTCTTAGACATTGTTCAAACAAGGAGGCATCACACAAAACAGCAATTTTTATATAAGAAAAGATTTAATCTCTTAAAACTATGGTCCAGTTTTCACACCACTATAACCAATCTGAGGATCTGCCAGATAGTCAAGAACTTGTGATGTTGGCAGGACAGCAGTACTGATTTTGTCCATGAAAGCTCATGTAGGAAGGGTTACACTGAAGGACAATTTTAAGCTGTGCCACAAGATTTCTGTAGGAGACTTTTAGAAAGGGCAATGACACGACAGAAACTGCAGTGACATCAGTATTAGGGTAAAAAAATTACCTTTTTTTCTATTGATCCAATTAGAGCTTGTTGATTTTACAAAGACTCAGAAGAACAATGTATGAGCCAGCTGGGTGTGATTTTCTATATAAGTCTGTCCTTCATGATCTGCCCTGCTCTTCTGTCTGAATCTTAGGTTTGTGATTACCACAGCATTGAGATTTTTGTACTGCTAAATAATGCTTTCAGTCCCACTGAAGATTACAAATGCATACCTTGGATAATTGCAAGCAGGATGACAATTACAAAGAAGAAGAAAGTGATGTCAAAGATAATCCGATAGATTTCATATTCATCTCCTGCTGGATCTTCTATTTCATCACCAATGCCTCCTCCTGCACGTACTCCAACGTACATATGAAACATGTAGCACTAGAAAAGACAAAAGAAAGGTATACAAAGGCTGTTTGCAGCTAAAAGCAAAAATATCCAGTGTTACAAATTCAGTAATGGGTAGAACTGGTCTGTGGTCTAGGAACTATGACATGCCAAGCCATTTTTTTCTCTCCTTTGAGATTATTCATATTTCTGATGGAGGAGAAATGCTGGTGTGCAGCTGAAGCTGCAGTATTTCATGTTCTGTCATTATGTAGCAGTTCAGTAAGATCAAAAGTTCAAATACCAGCTGATGCTGCTGATGCTCAGCAGCATCCCATGATTAATGTAAAATCATTTCAGCAGTGTAAATAGGAAATATCATCACCACTATAGCCATCTCCTTTTCCAATTCCTTAGCTCAGAAGCAAATGATTTTCCCTGTTTTTAGTTTTTCAAATTCAAATTTAAAAATAAACAATACTCTTCCCCAAGCCAAAATAAAACAAAATCTCACAACTAAGCAAAATCTTTATGAGTGCTTATGTGGAGAACAGGCTAGTGATTGAAAATGTCTGAGAATAATACTGTGAAACTATGATATGAAAAGTGGTATAATAGGTCTGTCAGTGCAATTGTCTGAGATGCTGAAAATACAAAATTTCCAGTTTTATCATGCTATAATTTAATATAAAATTATTATATCACTATCTAGAGGTCTAGAGCAGGGGATTGGATTTTTTCTTTAAGCAGCTTTGCAAACTACAGGTTCTTATCCTCTATCAAAAATAGTGATGAAAATAACTAACTCCTATATCCTAACCATACAAAAATATCTATTTTATTTCTATGCCACACTGTCCCCAGAATCCCTTCTGTAAGAAACTGATCTATTTCCTTATATCAGTTATATTCTTACATTCTTACCATACTATGCTGAGTGACCCTTTCCTAAAAAATCTAACAGCTTCTAGAGACAGTTTAAACTCCAAGACCGAAAGGTAATAATTAATGAATGAATGTATTGCTACTATCGAAAATGTTCTGGGTTTTTATTTCTAAAAAAAATTATGTACATTCATTTTTCTTTTAAATCCCATTTCAAGTCATAGTGCTTTTACAAGAGACAACCCCAATTTTACAGCATAACACGCTATTCTAACTCATTCCTGTACAATATTATATAGCCTTGTGATATGTGTGTTTTCAGAGAATTACAGATCATGTCAGGTCAGAGTGACTTCATGAGGTCTCTACTCCAAGTAGAGCCCACTATAACCTCAGAAAAAAAATGTTTTAGGCTTTATCCAAATTAGTTCATTACAGCTTCCTGAGGATGGAGATGAAAACAACCTCTCTGAGCAACATGATCCATTGCTTGGCTCCCCTCAGTCAGAACACATTTTTCCACTTTATGTCCACAGATTCCTGCCATGTACTTCCTGTTAGCTTGGATTGGTCTTCCCAATAATCTTTCTGCAGACACTAGGAGCTCCTCTTACACATCCTCCACCCTGAGACTTTCTCTTATCTAGGCCAAACAAGCCCATTTCCCTCTGATTCTCTTCCCACGGCAAGTGCTCCAGCACCTGACAATTTAACAGCCCTTCATTGATTCGTGTCCCAGTTTACCTGGTTTTGGTGTGTCCAGTGTCCCAAACCAGACAAAAATACAGACACACTACTCTGCTTCAACAGTTTATCTATTTATTTGGCTTTTAAATGTTGTTGACTCCCTGGAAGAGAGTCACATTGCATAGCACACTGAAATACAGGGCAATGCATCTCTGAAATTCTTTGTGGTTTAAGCTCTATCTACCACTCAAAACTCCAAAGCCTGGCACCATCTTAGTTAGTACAAAATAATTTAAGGCAGTTCTGAACATAGTAATTATTGAACTGCCTATTAAAGATAACTATAGCAATTTATGCTAAGAGAAACTGATGGATTTCACAGCATAAAGAAGAGTTTAAGTATGAAACTTATGAAAATACTTGCCTATAACTGACCCTCCTCCTGAATCACCTGTTGAATTTCAAGATTCAGAAGTGCTGCCCGTTAGCTAGCTCAGATTCACACCTTGTTGTTTTGCATTTTTTGAACAAGTAAAGCAAAATATAGTACCACATTTCTTCTATTCCTTTATAGTTGAGTTTGTTAAGCGTACACAAGATCTATTTGTTGAGGATGTTCATCACATTAGCCCCTTTGCTTTCAATTGCAATATTTCCTGACTGCTGGCTAATGATAAGATTGCATGAATGCCAATTAACAAGAAGGTCGGGACAAAACCACAACAGCTTGAAAAAGAGACAAAAAAGAGAAAGCAAAATAAGACTTACTGTTAGCATATCATCACATTTCATGTCTGGCATATCACCGTCTTCACTCTTGTTGTAGAACTTGCGGAAAAAATTGAATGCCACTACTGTATACAAGTACACCACTACTGCCAATAACCCCACTGTTAGGACAAGCTGGAAAACAAAATTACAGAATGGGTGTAACACAACTACGGAATTTTGATTCATCTTTTCTTTCAGAAAAAAAAAAAGGAAACTAACAATAACCTGTATGTACTAGTAGCAGGAAACCGTTCACTTTTTTAATACATTTTTATAATACAGAAAAATGTATCTGCATATTCTCATGCAAAGATTGTGCATTTCATTTTATTTTTCATTTTTATGTTTCACAAACATAATTACAAAGACAAATCTTATGGATAGATACACAATGAAACAATCCATTAGAATCTTGTAAAATCCCCATAATCAGATAAAAAATGTGAAAATTCACTACCTAATAGTAATATCAATATCACCTAGTATATAATTAATTCAAATAAAGTTATCTACTAATTTAATAGGAAAACATCTTTTTTTTCACATGTATGAAATCACATATTAAAAAAAACCCGTTCCTAATATTTTAATATCTCAGAAAAGCAGCAACAAGTACTCCACTGCTCTACTGCAGCATCATTCAGATTTTGCTCTGAGCTTAATGGAAAGCAGCTGGGAGGGAGTTTCAGTGTCCTGTAAATTAATATTTCACTTGTATAGCTCCCAGATCTAAGAAGTTCCTTATAAATAATGCCCCCTTAGTTCATAGGTAATTTGTTAAAACTTCAGGACTATTTTTAGAAGGGAGAATACTCTTTCTTTTGCTTACAAATCCCATTGTCTAATTTCCTCATCAACTCAAGTTCCAGAGTTCACGACAAAAGAACATTTCTGTTGTTAACCTGCACAGCACCTGACTCAAGTAATGAAGGGATTTTCTTGTGTACTACTTAAGTGAAAAAGCTGAGCAGAGATGACAGATGATACCTGTTTGCCATTGTGGGTAACTGATGACAGGATAGTTCGTAATGTCTTGAATCCCATTGCAATGTCAAGGAGGTGAGCAGCGAAGAAAAAATTGTTGTAATGGCCAAGGACTGACATGGTCATGTACCAGGCTAGGTAAAGGAAAGACTAACAGAAAAAACAAGTACATTCAAAATAAAATTCATGGCTTTCATCTTTAACTTAATTCAAGACAATAAGGAAAAGTAGAAATTTCTCAAATATGCTTTTCTTTAAATAGAAAACAGTTCTTTTTAAACAGAGAATTTTCTAGATATCATTGAGAATTTTCTATTAGTGGAACAATATTAAATGCTCAAATAAAAAGTCAATAAGATATGGGCAAAATCAAGAAATTCAGAATTTATATTAGAAAATCTAATTTTGAAATGCTTAAACCCTTATTTGCAAATGTCTCTACTGTAAAAATTTTCTTCTGATTTAATTGACTTTTAATAATTTCTAAATAATTACATTAAAATACTAATGCCCAAATTTAGCTAATGACAATTACAGGACTCTTCAAGCAACAAAAGGAATTATAAAACCAATTTGATCTACTAACACTCCTATTTAAACATACAAGTATTATTTAAGTAACCAGAAATGTAAATTTCATTTGATCGTCTATCAATTAATTTTTATTGAACTAAAAGACAAATACTTATAAGATAAAATCCATTCCTTAAGAAAATACTAGTCCCAAACACTGTTTACAGATCATGCTGTCTCTAGACCTGGAAGCTCACTGTTTCCACTTTTCCTGAGTACCTTCAGATTACACTTGTGTTTTCCATCTGTCCTAGTTCCAAAATAATTTTTCCCCAACCGTTTTTCTTACCAGTAAATTTAGTAATTAGGCAAACAATAATTGTAAGATTGAAAAATCATATGATGACTGACTTCTTAAACTGCATTTGAACAGTCTTGTTTATCTCTCCTTGGTTTTTTTGCTTTTAAAAACTCCCTTTTTTAAATTATTGAAATAATTTGTGTCATTCTGTGATACATCTTACTATTGGTTTCAGTGATACAAATTTAGCAATTCCAGATACATTAACTATATTGATTTGACTGTGCTCTAGGAATATTGAAGTGTTCATAAGACATATGAACAATAGGAAAAATGGCAATTAGCATTTATGCAGTCAGTTTTCTAATTCTACAGTGCAGTGCTTTCTTGTTGCTTCTAATAAAGCATATCAGACAGAGGGCAGGAATTGACTGAGCTTCTATTAACTACAACCAATGTAACTGTGAAAATATTTTGACAATGTCTCTTTAAGCTTTCAGGATTTTCTTCTTGTAGTAAAATAAATATAATCCAGAGTATTTCACACCTCTCATGGAAGTACTTTGCATTAACAAGTGCATATTTCATTTTACAACATCAATATATGTATATGAATATATTGAGAAACTCACATTATCAGTGAAAACAACTCCTAATTTCCACATCTGATACTTAACATCAATGGAATTTAGCCTGTAAAAATAATAAAAAACCCATTTTATAGCAAAACACAACTGGAAAACAGGAAACACAATCTGTAGGATGCGTATTTTCACATAACAGGAGTCAACATCTGATCAATTTCTCCAAAAGCTGAATACATCAGAATCTTGTTCTGATTCACACTTTTACTCTGGAATGAATCTGTCCAAAAATAAAAAAATTCAGCAAAAAAACAAACAAACAAAAAAAAAAGGCGAAAATCAAATTCATAACTACTATTTTGAATTCATCAGACCCAATGCTGATTGATTTCTAAAATGCTATTATGCTGAAATAAGTGAAATAAGCTGTCTTTAAAATCCATGGAGAAAAAAGTATTTTATTTTCTTTTTAATGCAACCCACATAAGCCTGAAGTAGTTAGTCAAAAAAGGTAACCAAATTTGCACCATAAAATGCCAATTCTTTACCTTAGTTATTAGAGCATACCTTGAATGACACAATTGGATGACATTAAAGACAGACAAATTTAGATCAGATGAATCTCAGAGCTTGTTCAGAAAATTGACCCATTTTTCTAAGGATGTAAGGAAAATCATTAATGAAAATATGATAATTCTTACTAGTTAATGAGTTTTGATATAGGCACTTAGGAAAATCCTCTGTTAATGTTACTTTTTGTAAAATAGAAAGCATACCATCAGATAAAAAACATTCTTTACTAATTGTCAAATAGGTAGGAAATATCCTTTTTATTGCACTGTGTCTAAATTTTGTGCCAGTCACTGAATATCAACAGGGGATACTTCATTGAAAATGGTGCCAGTTGACCATTACAAAAAGAAAGCATTGAACCAAAACAAAACAATGAGTTACAGGGTGCCTGTCAGCTTTCTGTGTGTCTTGAAGACAGACCACAGAATGGATTATTATTATTTGGGGTATCCTGCACAAAGCCTCTGCAAGGATGCACGAGGCTTAAGATAGCCAAGTAAATAACTAAAGGAGGAGGTATTTTACATTAGCATCCATAAGGGGAAAAGTTTGAAATTGAGATTCCTACAAGTACATCATTCCTTTCAATGGAACAGGCTGGGAATTTGGACATTAACAGTGACTATATGCCTGCCTATCAACCACAATAGCTGAAGCCCCTATCCACCTGCAGATATACACTTCTAATTAGACAAAGAGGTATAGTCACACTTTTCTAACTCCTGTAGAGTCATCATAGCAAGTGTAAATCTTGAGACTTCAGGTGTAAAAACTACTACAAGTAGAATTCCTTGCTTTTTCACTAGCCATTATGGGCAAGAGATAGACTGTCACTTGAGGAAAAAGTCTGCTACCAGGAGAAAATTATTTACAATTTTTCTCTTCTTGAAAATGGAAGAATTCTTCTATCATGTGAGCATTTGGCAGAAGCCCTGCTTATTTTCCAAATTAGCCTTATGTCACCACCTGCTGCACATGCTTGAGCCTCATCTGTCTCTTCTATTGACTGACTAAACTAATGATCACAGAAACAACAGCAGTTAAAAAGGTAAAGGGACAGGGAAATTATATGAACGATGGCACCTCTGAAAATTAACTTTCATGTTTGTGTCTTCCATATTGTTTTCTCAAATATACTACAAATATACAACATCTATGATGTGTCTAATTTAACACCATCCACCCAAAAGTGGAAAAACAGCACTGCTGTCTCAATCTCAGTGTGCAAAATTTAACTGTCTTTACTGTCTAATCTACAGGAGAGCTGCAACTGTATCATCCTTCTATAAGCTGGTTATAGTTAAATAATACTGCAATATATTTAAATAATTACTTAAATATTAAAATAGTTATACATTTAAATAAGTACTCTTTAAAAATATTCAAGGCTGCATCGATGAGCTGGATGGCTCTTCAAAGTCAGTAAAATGCAGATTTTTTTAACACTGTGTATCACTGGGACAGGCAGAAGCTTTTGAAAAAGCATGGTCACCTGCAAGTAGAATGCTTTAAGTCCCTTGCAAAAAGACAGATGCAAATCCCAGGCTATTTTCCCAAAGGGAAGGGAGAGAAGTAGGAGCTAGGGGTTAAGGAGATCCGTTCACTTGTATTGAAAATGAAAATGCTACACAGTTCAATTCCCTTCTGTGTTGTGAGACACAGGCATGAAGTCTGGCCTCAGCCTGCGCCACCTCCTCCTGGCACAGGCAGAAGCACCAGAGCTGCAACCTGCACCAGATCACACCATTCTCTATTTTCTTCCCAAGCTACTGCAGTAAGGGGTCAGTTCCAATGCCCTTCCCACCTCTCTCTTCACTGCATGGTAAACATATGTCAAATTTGAAATCTGGAACATGTTTAAGTTTTAGTAGCTTCATTAGTATTCATTTTTGAAACTTTTAAAAAGTGGATAAATGTATCTTCCTGAAGAGAAGAGATATTTTTTAATGTGGCTGGTTCTGCAAATTTTTATAATAGTTTTTTTATTTTCCTGCAACATATTAATCTGTTATGAGTATGAAATGATTCCTCCAGGGAGAACATGAAAGACGGATGAGGTCATAATTTTCTTTAACTGTATATAACATGGAGGAGATAATAGAGATGTTAAAAAAAAAAAAAAACAGGCATCCTTCAGACATGATTCTTAAACTAAATTGTACATCAGCCTCCTCCATCTGCTTCATTCTGGTCCGTTTTTTCAAGATTATTCAGAGAAACATTATTTAAATGTTTTTCCCCTCATACGATATGAGCACACAGGGAAGGGAAAGTACTTTTATTTTGTTTTTATACCAATAATAAAAGTAGTAGGTTGTTTTTTTAAACTCAATCATGGGTCCTACTGTAATCCAACAAGAGCAAAACAGCATAGAAGAAAGCATTCCGAAAAGTATTTCTGCCATAGCATTAAATTTTGTTTAGTACTGAAATGCCACAGAGTCCTTGGGCCTTTACACTGCAGCTGATTGATTGCTCAGACAGACTCCTGGTTTATTAACATTCATCTTTTATAAAGATGGATAAAAGAGCCATCCTTACAAAATCAGCTCTTGCTTCAATGCAATTCTAATCTACCAGTAGTCTCACTGCCTACATCTCATAATCCTTGCACACTCATAGATAAAATGTTGCTTTTAGAGGAAACTTTAAATAAACCCTTACATCAGAATCTCTATAGCATTAAAGTTCCACCTGCTAAAATACGTTCTCTCTAGTTGAATACCTTTTTTATAATGCAGAACTGGAAAAAAGTTGGGTCTTTTTTTTTTTTTTTTTTTTTCAGTGCTTTATAAAAGCTGAGGATGCCCCTGTCCTACAAAGGAGAATTTAATACTCTGAATGAATAGGGGCTTTTCTTTATTTTGGCCCCCAAATGACAAACAAATGCATAGTTTAGGAAAAAGAAATTACAAAAGGATGTGAAGATTAATCATTTGATTCCCAGATTTTACTGGACACTAGCACTTAAATTTATTCCATCATTTTTTTATAACCAGAACACATATTGCCATTTTTGCCCATTCTTTCCAACAGAACTGAACTGAGAACTTGAAAAGGAGATTCCAGCCCAGCTGCAATGACACTATCAAAAGAGTGGGAATGTGATGTGTTCAAGCAGCTGTTCACTAAACTAAATCTTCATACATAAAAAACTAGAGGAATCCTGCATACACATTGTCTATAATTAAATAAATCTACTGTATCATTCAACATAACAATTGATTTCTTATGCAAATATACATAAATGAGCAACAGATGTTTTGTCTAAATGACAAACCTTGAACACTTGATTTTAACTTACAAAAAAAACCCAACAAAATAATAAAAGAAAAAGAAACAAACAAAAAACCCCAATCACAAACTGTAGGCAAATACTTACACAGCAGAAAAGGAGCTATCCTTCTTTGGTTTCTTCTTTTCTCGAGCATCACTAAAATCAAGAGCAGCTTTGTCCATTCCTAATAATTCACTGATCCTGTCACGGCCATAGAACTCACCATATTTATCCATAACCTACAGTTTGAAGGAATATTCAAAAATATTCATCAGTGGGGTAGATCAGCAGTTATTTGGCCTGGATGTGAAGACAAGAGGTTTAACATACAAGGAGTCTGAAAATAGTGCTTCATAACTATGGATGACATTGTGATCAGAAATTCTTGAACACAGAGTTACAGCAAAATATTTTCAGTGAATTCAAACTAGCCCCTCTTTCTTACAAAATCTAACATGTTTCATAAGTAATTTTGCTGGAAATAAACATTTAATTGCTTTCATTCTGACTGAACACACAGCTCCTTCTTAAATATTATCTGTCTCTTCTCATTTTAAAAAGAATAGTCAAAGAAATACAAATTTTTCCATAACAAGATCATATCTCAGTGACTACTGTAGGTGAGGAGGTATTTTGCCAGCTTTCTAATAGGAAATGTTTTAAATATTTATTGATATTTTTGCAGATTTTTACAGAAGCCTTTTTTGTAACAAGTCTGAAAACAGTGCTTCGTGATATGGATTATTTTGTAGACTGGAGATAAAATACAAATATATATAAAAGAAGACATTCATTGCAAAATAGTGTACTTGAAGGCATTTAAATCATACAGCACAGTTCCTCAGCCAAAGCTAAGGTACTAAATCTTCCACACAACATACTCTCTTCCTTTTGATTTGACCCTTCCTTGACCAACTACATCTACAGAAGCAATGTAAAATTTTATTTTCTTTCTCAAGTACTCTGTGAAAGCTACTGCTTTCCCTTTGCTTAGACAGACAGGTAGAAATCTGTATATAACAACCTAAAATATGAAAAAAATCACATTTTCCATAGCAAAATGAATACACAATTCAAAGGAATCTTTTTGGTCAGGTTGACCTAAGACTGTTATAAAGCAGAAGAGCTAAGAGTACTGACATATTTTCAAAAGTATGATACAAGATTGACATTAAAGCGTGAAGAGGGTAAATCTGATCCAATGACATGCACACCCTCTTTTTCAATTTTGACCAAACACCCTAAAAAGATTATTTTGCTATAAGCTATTGTACAAACATTAGATTTATTTCTTAAGAGCAAACTGAGATAACATTTAAAATAGCATTTGTAAGAAATGAGCTTCTGCAGTCCCTGCTTAGACAGGACTATTTTTGAGAGAACATTAGCTTATGCAATAAAAGCTCACCTGCACACCCACAAAGGAGCCCAGGGACACAATGCTTGGGGGAGAGTACAAAGAATACCTTGCATAGCTAGTCCCAGGGCCATCAAAGGCCCATTTCCTCAAGCCCAGAGGACTACAGGGGCACAGTGGCAGGCAGCAACTCAAACTATTGATTCACAGTGAATCTGCCTGGTCCCTCCCAGGGAGGTCCCAGGAGAGCCTCAGACCCAAATCTGAAAACCATCAAAATGAGCCACAGGTAAAAACTCCCCAGATCACCTGTCAGACTAAGAGGATTACTGCCAAGGGATGCATACACTATGCATCCCATAAACGGCATGTTATTGGATCTTACAGAGAGAAAACAAAGATGGAGAAAGGGATGGATTTAGGTGACTTGGGGAAGAAAAACTATGGGAAAATAGAGAGGTAAGGGACAAAAAAGGCCAGTGCATGTATATACCTTTTAGGTAGTTACAGTTGCCTGATTGTGTCCTGTGTCTAAATATTTCAATCTGTCCTGTCTTCCTATTAATTACTTTTTAACCTTCTATTGTTTGAGGGACACTGTTCTTCATGTATGGAGGAGAATACATAAATATAGATGAGATATTTTATGTAATTTGCATTATATGTAAGAGCACACACAAGATTCTTCATGTAATTTCATTAATGTACTTGAATTCATGCTTTTATACAAAATCTGTATGTAGAAAATGTTTGAAATATATTAAAAATAGTTCTAAGAATGTGGTAAGAAATTCTGTGTATTTTAAAATTGTAAATATGTAAATTTACACTGAATGCAAGCTATATTTCAAGGAAGTGTAGTTGTCCACATTCATCCAAACATGAATAGAAGTATGCATTAGAATTTTATTTTAACCTCATAAACCTTTTTAAAAATAAGCCTTACCTTTCTTTTCACAAACTTGTCCCAATAGTTATTTGGAAAAGACCTGAAAAACACAGATAAACGAGATTACATTTTAAACAAATATATACTGATTCTGTTTCTAAGAGTCTCTATGTGGTGTCTATCACCAGTTAGTCACTTGTGAACCCTCTGGAGTGAGAGTTGCCAAATGGTGTTCAGCCTACCATGTAAATGTGAGAAGTACAGCAAAGCCAAAGCCTGCAGACAGGATTCTAGAGCAGATACATCCCACACACAGTCCCACCAGGCAGAGAAACAGAAATTCAAATATGTGATGCAAAGCACAGCTCACTCTTGAATTGACAGCAATGCACAACCATCATCACTGTCCTTGCCAAAACAAACTCATCCTGTTTCTTTTTTTTTATGAAGAGAAATAATTTTAAGGCAAAAATTTGGGAATGCATAAGATTAAACAGTAATAGTAAAAATTATAGTAAACATTAGCCCTGCAGGTGCCTGAAAATTTTGTATAACCTTACAAGAAATATATCTCTAATAATTGTTTATTTCAGACAAGATGGATTATAAGTATGTAATTGTGGAAAGAGAGGAACGATTAATTACTTGCAGGGCTATAAGGAGACAGGGTAAGTAAAAACTCACTGTGTGTTGATTACAAGTCTATCCCACTGTCCCTTAATATCATCTTCTGATGGCTGCTCAGTTATATATAGCCCATCGAATTCCAATTTCCTTGCCACTTCCTTTTCTCTCTTAAAAATAACCAGTGGAACCTGCAGTTGAAAGAAAATACAGGAATAATGTAAAATGCATTGATATGTCTGCAAACTTTAAGAAAAGCTGGTTGATTTGAAGAAATAAGTATCAAAACTGAAGAAAGCAAAAATACTACTTGAAAAAATTAAAAGGCTTAGCAATTCCTCAGAACACAGAAAAGGAATTGATACATTTAGGATTTGGTCATTCTGAATCATTTAACTACAGGTTACTAAACAGCTGTAAAAAGATGGTCAAAACACCTGAAGAGGGATCCTTCAAATAAAAAGTTTCTCAGTTTTTTCAGTTTTTCAGTGCTATGAAAGGATTAGAGGTAGTCAAGTGAAAGAGAGCTAAAATATTTTCTTAATTCTTAGAAATTCTAGTTCCAAATATTATTTTGGGATGACATTTTTGGATTTCATTTTGATACCCAGAGATGTTAGAGGCTCCTGTTATTTGTTAAAGAATTTGTTTTTGAGGTTTTGCAGTGGGAAACAAAGTGTTTTGCTGAAAAGAGCAGAGACTAAGCAACAAAAAAAGAATTGCTAGCAGCTGAGACACCTAGCCAGGCTTTACCTACAACTCCCTTTCATCAGCTGGATGAGTTCAAAAGTACATTTCAAGAAAGCAGATGTAAATAATGATCCAAGTTAAGAGGATTTTTTCTAAGAAATCTGTTACCAAAGAAAAAGTAAACTCTACTCTTTCCTGGAACTATTTCACAGATCCCCAAAATGTACCTACCTTGACTGTAATAGTAGTCAAGAGTATACTGAAACAGTAATAATGAAAATCAAGACTACTCAAGCAACATGTTGATTACATTAGATACAATAAAAAAAGAGTTCCAACACTATTTTCAGACAGTTAAATAAGACAAATGTAATAGATTTCATGCTAAGCAATATTTAGAAGCAAACCTATCAAACAGAGGCCTGCAGTTTGGAAGATTTTGGACTTAAAGATCCCGAAATAGAGACTGAAACCATATTTGGATCATATTTTGGTTTCAGAAATGGAAAAACGGCAATTAATTAAGATAAAATTGTCTCATTCGCCTTTCTAATAATCCTATGTTTCTTCCTACTAGTTTCTTCCTTCTAGTCAAGGAATAAATGTTTAAAAAAAAAGTAGCATAAAAATTCATAGTAGAAACAAAAAAAAAGTATGAGATGGGAGAAGAAAACATCTCAAAACCCAGAAACCTAAGCTTTCATGCTGCATGGCAACCAATGCAACAAAAAAATAGTTTCATATCTATTGACCTGTAGGGATACTTAGAGATGAAAATCAACATTAAAAGTAGTAATACAATGAACATTTCCTTGACCTACAAATGCAGATTGGTTCTTTTAGCACAGAACAAATTATTAGCCATTAAAAGAGAAGAAGAAAAATATTAAGGATCATATAAGACCTTAATAAAGGTATAAGAACAAATGAGCAGCTGGGTCTTATCAAGGGTCTATTTAATTGAGCACTATCCTGCACTTTGACTTACAGCTTTTGCCCTGGAAGTGTGTAGAAATGGGGGAAGTACATGTACTTCTCCCAGATCCAGAGATTGATGACATTTGGTTTTCTTCAACCACAATCAGCATTTCACAAATGGAAGTGGCATCTTTAGCTTTCACATCCCTAACAGAGATCTTCTCCAATATATTCCCTTAAAAGTTGCTTAGGCTCCTGCTAAAACACTACCATCAGAGTTTGTGTGTAGGAACAGCAGGCATTTTATAGAGTCACAATACACAGCAGCAGTGCAAAATCCTGCAATCTTTCCAAATGACCTAATTGACAGACCAGTAATGCAGCATCTAAAACTGTCATCTGCTTTATGGGAGTTCACACTCAGCCTTCGACAGTCACAAGCAGCTTCTGAAGCAAGTTACTGCTGTAGCTGTCTGACTGACAGCAAATCAAACTCTGTCCTACAGCTTCCTGAATAGACATGTCACCTAACATAACTTTCTGTGTACATTACACTAACAAAACAGATTTCTTTACACGGTGCCCCAACCTGCTTAATCAGGTTGATTTTGTTCTAAATCAGAACACTAGAAAGATAAAAAAACCTTTAGACCTATAAAAAAAGAGGCAATTTTTTTCTTACTTTCAAACAATAATACCCTATGATGCAAAAGAATGAGATGACTGTGTGTAGGATGGCCAAAATCCTCAGTGTGGGCTCCATGTAGCCACTGCTTTCTTCCAAGACATAATGCACTGCAATGACCCTCTCATCATCATCGCTTTCCAGGATGTTCAACTTGGTACTTTCACCATCAGATACCACAGGAAGCTCCTTTTCTTCTGTCACAGCAGATGTGGAGACCTGTTTAAAACACTTAATGTTACAGCTGTATTCCTTTGATAGGAGCTTTACAACACTGCAAGCTAAGTTGTTGAGCTGACAAAACGATACCAAGGAAAATATAACTGTAAAGAAACTTTAAAGACAGAAATTTTTTTGCATAAAAATGTCCACAAGGAATACCTCAGGAACACCTTTTTGTCTTACTACACCAGTCTGTAATAATGTGCTTTTTCTATCCCTTTTTTTCACTGTCTGTCCATGTTAACAAATTGGTCCATGTAAAGACTTCAAATTCAAGAAAGGGCACAGCCCTCTTAGAAGAAGCCCTGACAGTAGTCTTTATTATCACAGCTCTCTGCCAGAAAATGATTTTAAGTCCAAAGACTCTAGATTTGCATTAATGATACTAGAAGTCTTGACAAAATCAGTGATACTCTAGGCAGCTTAAAATGATGTGACTCCTGGCTGTACACACCCTTTCAGGAGAGCATAATGGCACTGGAAAACATCTCAACTGACACGGATTAGTTTAAGTTACCTATGAAGGCTCAGCTTGGCTGGTTCACTCTACTGGGAAATGGAGCATCTGAGGCAAGGGTGTGCCTCTCAGCCTGCTGCCTTTGTCCCAGCTCAATGCTCTGTCAATAGCTATTTGTGTACTGGAAGCCTGTTTTTACTTCACACAAACATTTCAGCTGTCACCGTGTTAGATTTCTGAAGCGGTAGGATGAAGCAGTAATTTAACCTGTTAGGCTAGGCAGTTTTACCATAGCACATTGACTACAAAACCCAGATGTTTTCCAGGTGCAACCTGAAAAGTAGTATTTTGAGAAATTTACCTTATAGAAAAGAAGGATAAAGTTGATGGCAAAAGCAACAAATAATGCCAACATCCTCATGTTGTAAAAGTTTCGTGCAAAATAATTCTGAAAAGAGAACAGAACACAAATATACTTTGCCTAATAAGGATGCAACCATCATTGGTAAGTTGCTGCTGAGATATTTTTTTCCCCCTTATGGAACTTTTTAATAGAATCATAAATATTAAAAAAAAAAAACCAAACTAACAAATATTTTGAATGATGAACAAGTTCTCTTCTACTCCATATGTGCAACAATGAATAAAGGACCTTTCGTTTCACTCCATTCACAAAGGATGAAGGATTTATAATTGCCTCTTACATATTTTTCATTGTCCTCTCAATATACTTGGAGACAACACAGAGACTTCACAATGTAAGAGTAATGTATTCATACAGAAGTCTCTATCTTCCCTGTAGTTCAACATTCACACATATAACAAATTTCTACTTTTACAAAAAAACCCCAAATCCCTGCATATAAGTTTATCTTAAATATTTTCTATTCTGAAATCAACTGCATTTTTACCAGGCCAGCAAAAATGCATGTGTGACCTGAGTTCCATGGATAGAAAGCTTTTCTGACATTTTGACACTATGAAAAGGACTGCAGAAATGTACCTTTTCCCTTTCTGACAACTCACAAATCTTTACAGCACACATTTTGAATGCTTTAACACTCCAGCAGGAATTCTGCCATTTTTCTGCCCTAATCATAGATGGCTATTAGTGAAATATAAAGTGAGACTATTAGAAAAAAATTAAGCTAAATTCAAATGATTGCAATGTGACTAGCCTAAAAATGTATCTCGGTTCAAAAGCCAAATTTAAACATTTAATTTCTCAGTACGATTTTTACTGCAGTTTTGTAGTTTAGCTACGTTCTCATGCTAGAAGTAGGCCATCTCTACACAATCATATACTATTTACATAGTACAAGTGTATTTATTTTTACTTTGCATTTCACTCTGATATTTTACTGAGAGACCCTCAGATGCAGTTTTGCATTTTCATTAAATCTAAAAAATTTTCTTTTGAAAAGCTTGACAAATACTAACTTGCTATTTGACAAAAAAAATAATCTGTAACATAGTTTCTTATTCGCTTCAGGTTAAGCATTGTATCTTAGTTGAATCTTTTTATAGGACAGCTTGGAATTTCTCCAAGGTGTCTCTCAAGGAAGGAGAAATACTACTGTCACACTAGCTACTGTAAAAATTCAGGAATTTTACTCCCAGAAAAATGCATGGATGTTTTACAATGATGCACAGGCATCTCTGAATGTCTAGGTTTGGGACAATAATAGTCCTCCTAATTATTAATATCTTGTATACTAAGTTTTTTGTGTGTTTCTTTTCTCTAACATTCCCATTATATCATTGCTTCATATCCTTTTTATGGACAATGGTGGATAGAAAAATGAGGTCCAGCAGATGCTATTTGTCTTTACATTGTTAGAATATGGTGGTACATGTCCCTGCCAACAGCTAAACACACAAGCTAGAGAACAACTTACAAGAAGCTTCTGCTGGTATGCAATGATATTCTTCCAGAAAACTGATTCTTGAACTTCTGGTTCTCCGTATCTGTGCGTATGCAGTTGTCTTAATTTCTGTTTCCCTTTGTCTTCCTTGGTTTTCTCTTCTTTTTCTCCATCTTCTCCTCTTAGGATACAAATGAAGGCGAAATAATATGTCAAATTAATAAAACTGATAAATTAAAAGCATACTCTGAAATAGGATATTGCATCTTTTAATGAGGCTCAAGTAGCCATGACTCGTGTAGTTCCTGCACATGACAAACATCCCTCTTCAATCCAAAGTGCTGGCAAAGGTGACAGTCTGGTTAAGGCTACAGATGAACTTACTGGCTTTGCACGCTGAAGTGGAAATGCTACCTGGTGGAGGTAGGTAATCAAATATCTGCCAACCTTGCTATCAGAGGTTCTTCATGACTGTGCAGCTGATTCTTGTGGTGGCAAAATGTATGTAAGCTGACAGCTCTATGTCTGCAAGCTAATAGCTCTATGTCTGCATGAGTGCCTACATGTTTAACTACTCCCCTCCAACCTCATGCACTTAAACAATCTAGGTGTCACAAAGGCTGCAGAAATCTTGGGCTCTTCTTGCCCTTACAAGTCAAATCTCAAGTTTGAAATTCTTCATTTCGGCCCACCTGATGAAGTCATAAGTACTTACTCCAGGAGGAGATGAAGTAAGATTTTGTCAGCATCTGGTGTGTGGGTATCACCCTGCTGTCTCATCAGAGAAAGCCATGGGCTGCCTTCTCCAAACACATGATCTAAAGAACTGTGAATTTTCTTAGAAGTTAATGTGAACTGTCAGCATAATAGATGAAAAGATCACAGAAGTCCATTTGAAGCAAAACTAGAGTGAGAGGCAACTTCTAAACTACATTATTTATTTCTCTGTTCCTATCTACAAACAGAATGACTGATGTCCAAAGCTGACTCCTTTTCCTAGAAGACATTTGATAAACTTTCACTTGAAAGTTTGTCATGTAAGGAGTAGCTTCAGGCCAGCTAATAGTGCCAGACACTGTACTCCTGGCAGAGAAAACAGGTATTGCTGCAACTCATGCAGTCAAGCGGAGCAATCAACAGTGAATGACCTTCAAAAGTCAGGAAGACTCTCTCTCATAAAGTTATAGTGGCCAAGTTAGAAATTTACTGCACTGGTTGAGAAGAGTTTTTGTCACAGACAAGTGCTTGTCATCCCAGAAGATCAGTAATCATTAGAGTCTGAGACTAAGGGATTTTCTTAGAATTTTGACAGTGATAAATCAGCTGCAGAAACTGTACAAAAAATGTACATTTAACAGGAACCATAAAATACAGGGATGGAGGGCCACAGTTTTCACTGGTTAAAACCAAGCACTATATTTTGCTTTCCACTATTATTATTCTGAGGTAATGGCATTAACATTAGATTTTAACATGTCTTAAAAGGGTTTAAATTATCATTGATCAAATCTCTTCTTAAAGATGTGAGAATACTCTGTAATTCATTAAAATTGTACTGGAATGTTAAGGTTTTGCAAAATGCAAATAACTCAAAACCTGTCATAGCAAATGGGAGAGGGTAAAGCAGATCAGTCCCTACCACTGATGGACAGTAAGCAGGTCTTTAGAAATAAGGTGCTCTTACAAAGTTTTCAAGAATTTTTTCCTAGCTTTAAGATTTGCCAAGAAAAAAAATAATCAATCAAGCACATTCTAAAAAAAATTAAATGGACATTACAAAAGATGCTTCTGGAAGAGATAAATTCATAGAATCAGACTGGTGCTTATTACATGGCATTTCCTTGCAAATGTGCACAGATGAGGATTGTTAAAAAAACACCCCAACATAATTGGAATGTGAATGGACAGAAAATTAAAAGTAAAGAAGTACAAATGAACTTGAGTTTTTTTTCAGTGAAACAAAACAATTTTTTTTGTAGGATCAGAGGCTAAAGTATTACATACTCAGCTTTTTCAGGTTCTGATTTTGTTTCTTCTTTCTCTTCCTTTTCATCTTCTTTAACCTTCTCCTACAGAAAACCAGGATTAAAATTGTGTGTAAAAATTCTTATACAGTACAGAGTTAGTTAAAAGAATACCTAGAATGTAGACTGTTAGGGTTTTTTTTGTTGTTGTTGTTTTTAGTTAAACAATGGAAAACCTGAAAAAAATATGATAATTCAATTTATAGTAATGAAGATAGGCAATTTAACATTCAAGTTAGTGGCATCAGAAATAGTAAACACCAAAAATTATACATGTAAATTATGTAAATTTACTTGTACTGTAAATTATAAATTTATATTTATACATATAATTATACAAGTAAATTATACACTTTAAAAAAAAAGTCAGAAAACCCAGAAACACGAAGATGCAAGTTTTATTTCAAGACTACATTTAATATATGAAAGAGAGAAATATCTATCAGGTACAGAAGAGAGGATTACCTGGATTTTTTCCTGTACTTCGGGCATTGGGGCTAAGGAAGGAGTGCTTAGTAAATCACTCAAACCAGCATTTGGATTGTGAGGGATCAATTTATACTGTCCACCTTCTCGTTTCAAATCCAAACCAAATATATCTGAGAGCAGATCACTCTCTTCTGTTAAAGTCTGCAGATCCGTCAAGTCTTCCGCAGGCAATGCAGCTTCTGTTGGTTTCCTCTCCCCTTCTTCTTCTTCCCCACGCACCTCATCCTGAGTGGGATCTGGCATGTTAGCCAACAGTTCAGCCACCTTGATTTTCTTGGCTCCTTCTACAAGGCTTCCTCCAAGCAGCAAACTGCATATGATGCGAAAAAAGCCCCGGACAACACTGCAAGCAAAATGTAGTAAGCCCACCAATATGCTCCAGTAGGAAGAAAACAAAGCCATGACCATGTCCTTCATGGTCATTTTCTTCACTTTTTTCATTTGTTTCTTTAGACTCTTCATGCTGAGCATTTTCATAAGAGTCATTAAATTATACTTGAGAGCTACTAAAGCTGACTTCATGGTCACGAGAGAGAAGAAACCCATTCTAGGATCTTCTTCCTCAGGATTATCTTTCTCATTCTCCTCCTTATTAGCTGACCTTTCGTTCAGATCTGACTCAGAAATCTGGGCAGCCAGTTGCATTTCAAAGATGGTATCCTCACAGAAGTTAACAAAAAGCTCCATCTTTTCTTTCTCCCCACCTTCATTTACAACATCAAATATAAACTGTCTCTTTGACTCTTTTACCTGAGGTTTTTCCCACTGAGTCCGACTTGACTCACTTATTTCAAAATAAACTCGCTCAATGCGCTTTGCGCTGCCCATGATTTCTATACGTCCGAGGAAAGGCTGAAAGTAGTTCAGCACACTCTCTGAGAGCTCAAGGAAAGTCTGCAAGCGCGTGTCATGGGGCATGTGTTCTGACAGGTTGGTCAGGAGAACAGCGACATTGAAACCAATGTCTTTTGCCGGCTCATGAAATCGTTTCACAAACTCCTCGTAGTCCAAAGTCTCATTCTCATCTGTTTCAGCACATGACAGCAGAAACTCAGTTTCAGACTGAGTGTAGTGCTTATGGCTTTCCATTGCCCTGTGAAAATCCCTTTTCGAAATTATCCCTTTACCATCAGGGTCATATTCTTTGAATGCATCAGAGGAAGTCAAATCTTTCAATTTTAAGAACATATCAAAAAACTTCAGAATCATCTCCACATTGTTCGATGATTCCACAAGCATATCGACCATCTGCTTTCCAATAGTTCCATTCACAACATTACCTAGAGGTGATGACAGGATATTAGAGATAATGTCAGCAAATATTTTGGCAAAGAAAAGTGAATTATAATGATTAGTGAAGCAATCAAAGAGTAAGAATGATAAATTATTGGATAACACACTTACATGAGAAAGCTATCTATGAAATCTGAAGTCTTTTACTATTAACTTTACCCTAAGACTTGGAAAAAATGTGACTAAGTATTTGCCATTACAGAAAGGAAGACTTAACAAGGCCTGTAGAGAGAGAACATATATTTAATACAGTACTAAAAGTGGGGTAGCATATTATAAATTTCACTATAGTGGAGCATAGACAGATCTAGGGTCACTAGCTCACCATTATCTAGATGAGCAGCTCAGTAGGTTCCTTACAGAGCACAGCCTAAAGAATTTACTTTGCTATTCAGGAACCTTCTATGAGCCTAAAGCCTGGGGAATCGTAATTTCAGGACCTTGAATATAGTCACTAGATGAATTAACTTGTTCTTTATGGGTAAGACCACTACCAAAATAAATGCAATGTATTAAGGTTGTTAATAAAATGACTGACAACTGGTTTTGTCCCCAGAACTCCGGATTTCAACTTAAATAGTAAAAGCCTTTTCATCGAAACCAGAAGATAAGTCAAGTTCATGGAAAAAAACCCAAACTTCTGCTAGCTGTGGATTTTATAAAGTTCTGGCATTCAGAATTAATATAACCTATTCACTACCCTACCTAAATCTCACATTCACTTTCAGTCCTGAAAGATCTTCTCACATCTGAGACATGAAAGTTAAAAATGCAAAGAAATATAGAGCATTATCTCTCAAATTAAGAAAACTGCAAATGTAAAAACTTTCCTAGAACAACTGCAAAAGAGGTTACACATTTTGACTACCTTCCAGCATTGACAGCAACATGACAACCATATCTTTCTGAAGATCCATTAATTCCTTCAATAGTTCAATTTGACTGGAATCCTAAATAACAAAGACAGTATAAAAATACAAATTATATATTGATTTCTTTTATACTGACTTATTTATGTGCATGCATATTTCACCTTATAAAAAGCAGACTTAGAAATAAAGAAGCTAGAAGTGTCAAAAACGGTGAAAATATACTTAATTGCTTAACTCCTCCTAGTATATTTACACTATCATCTGTTTAGAAAGAGTAATTTAATAAAGACAAAACTGAATGTGATAAAAGTTTTAAAGCAATAACTGGGTATGTCAAGGTCACAGACGATGTTTCTGTAATGTTTCCTGTCAGCTAAGATATTGTCACTTTTGGTGTAGTCAAGTATACAGCTATGGAAAATTGTAAAAACAGCTATAGCAGTAGCACATGGAGCTCAAATTATAACACGATTTTAAATGAGCAATTTCATTATAGGCCACTGAACATTTTGGAAGGAAAAAGAAAAGCTGAAACGAAATGTTAAAATATTTATTAATAAAGTTCCATTAGTAAATCCTTAGACATGCATTAAATGGATTTTTTTTTAGCCACCTCTCATCTCATTAGGTTTACCGAGTTTACTATGTCTCTTGCCTGGAGTCTATCTGGATCGAATTATTCAAGGACCTAATTTCTTCATCAGTGGCACACTGTTGCATCATGCCATTGACCACAAATACTTGAGTAGTGCTGGACTGGAGTGGGTGGTACAACAAACTCAAGGTACTTTATGGCTTTATGGTACTTTATGGCTGTGGCAGGATGCTTTGCCCTGATAAAGCTACTGGTGGCACCACAGTGTAATTTGTAGTGTTGAATATGCTGAATGGCTGGCCTGGCTTACCATCTTTAAAAACAAATCAGTCCATTTGAAGTCAGATTTGACAGATAAGCTGCTAAACTGACCTAGAGCCCTAGGACTGTCAGCCAAATTCCTTCCACTATAAAAATCCCAGGCCACTTTCATACAGTTAGATTCTTCCACAAACTTGAAATATATGGCATTTCTCCTGCGGATTTGGGACACCTCTCCACAGTTACTTCCCAAGGATTGAGAGAAAGAGGAAGAAGTACACCACAAAAAGGAGTGTGGTGAGATTCATCAACCTCTAGATAATGTTTCCTCTGCTAGCTTGAATATAATTGCTTTAACAGAATTGCTTTCATATAGTGCACTTTGACATATGGTGTTATAGTTGATCAGTGGTTTTAGCTTTTATACTGTGTAGTAAGTAATTCTGCTTAAGATCTGTCTGTTCACTTTTCTTAATAAGTAACTCATCTTTTATAAATTTATCTGATCTTCCATCATTAAAACTTGCAGGACAGTGATTTAATCACACCTCTGAAATTCCTTAAATTTAAACTGTTAACAGAATCTGAAGCTAAGGGTTTACTTTCCTTTAAACCCCTTTGTGTGAAGGTGTTTAAATGCAAAAATGAGTTCTTTCCATTTTTCAGACTCAAATAAAAGGTTTTTATAATAAACTTTGCCTAAAACACTCACTCCACCCTCAACAATGACAATTTGGATCTTGGACTGAAAACAGCATAATTTGGAAATAACAAGATTTTTAAATGATTTGCTCTCTAAGTTTTCACTACAAAACTTTTAACTACAAAAGTTATCTACAACCTGGATGATCTTTGTTTATTTGGACTAAAAATTGTACTTTCCTCTTCTATCTTAGATTCTTAAGTAGTATTACCGTTATCACATTGTTACTTCCTGGAGAAATAAAATACAACAAACAAACAAACAAAAACAAGAACAAAAAAACCCTACAAAACAGAAACAAAACTGTGATTTAATTTTGCTCCTGTTAAAATCTTGCTTCAAATGTTCTCCAAAAGTGCTCTGGAAACTCAGAATTGTAAACAAAACCCATATATTTAGCCTAGGCAGGCCATTCTAACAGAGAAAAGCCATATGGTAACTCCTTATAACTCCACTTAGTCACACCCAACACTTTTGAAAACTGATATTTTAACAGCATCTGAAAAAGTTTTTAATATATTCTTGTAATAAATATTAACAAATAAAAGAGCCCATGTCTATTCTAGTATTTCCTCCTAGGCCCCAAAAGGAGTTTCCAAAAGTCAAAAGCTTGATCTCCAAGCAAGAGAAAGACACCATCACTATTTATAGGGATGCATTTGGAACGATATGCTGGGAGTAGACTGTGTTTCTGTCATGCCATAGAACATCACAAGTAAATCCACACTCCCGTTGTGCAAAGCTGCTGGGCTATCTTTGAAGCAGCGGGATGAGTACCATTATTGTCTAGATTCAGTAATCAAAGATGCTGTGAAGCCACTCTGGGCACAGCTGAGCCTATAAACTTGTCATTACTGTAAAAGCAAATCTTGCCAATAGCCACATCCTATTTCATAATCAACACAGAGCTACCATGTGTTTGACTCCTGTCAGTAACTACTTAAATACCTCTTTCCAGTTTGCCTTAGTGGAACAGGAAGAAAGCACAATAGCCTTCACTGTGGCCTATCCAAACCAAATACTGACTATTTAAAAATTCCTAAAATAGCAAAGCTGTTTCAAAACAAATGTGTAATTATGTTAAAAATTTATGAAGTTGAAACATGCACTGTTTAAGGATAGGACTCCTTGCACCTAATTTTTACACTCTAAATAACTGTCTGTGCCAGTCCCCTTCACTATTTCTACAGCTTATGAAATGAGTACTCACATGCGAAAGAAATTCACCCATTATAAGATTTGACTACTCTCTACTAAGAGTGAAAAAGGGTTTAGATGCAGACGTGTGTTGGACTAGGGTTTAATAATGGTGAACTAGGATTCAGTGCAGCAGCCATCAGTGAACATGATGGGTCCTGCATAAAAGGAAACTGCAGAAAACACCGTGAGAGAATTTTTGTCCAAAAGACAAGAACTGAGAGTTCTTTCTGAGTATCAGTGATATCCTTTGTTTGCAGTTTGATCTGATCTGCTTTGTACCTGTGGCCAGTGATCCAATTACAGGCTGCTACTCACACCCACTCTAGTTTTGCAATTTATTCACTCAATTTTATTGTATTCTATCATCTCTGTCTTTTATTTTCCCCACCATCTGTTGTTATTAATGACTCAAACATATTAACGTTTATTTCTCTTTTACAAAAAACTAGTAACTTATAAAGGAAATAGTAAAACAAAAACATACCTGAGACAGCTTCATCTGCATGTGGGCAAACACATGAAGGAAACCAACTACAGCATCCCACAGCCTGCTGTGTGCCAGACTTTGCTGATTCCCAGTACATGGCCCCTTTTGTTCAGGCAACAAACAATCAAAAAAGAAAACCAAAGTTTTTTTTTGCAAGAAATTCAACAAAAACAGGAAGAAATACACATTAGTGCATAGCTTAGGGCTGTCCTTTAGAAACTGCTATGAAATATTAAACATACCTAGAATTATGTATTTAATCAGACCACTGACTGAAAACAATGCCTGCTCCTAAAAACCATTCTGCCTGCTTTAGCCAAGCCTCAATATACTAATTCAGAACCCCAAAGCGTGCATCTGTTTGCAACTTTAAACAATAAATGCTGAAGGGGTACAAATATTCAAGCTGTTTCTTCCTTATGTAGTTCTGTAAATTAGGAAAAACCTTAGATAAGGTTAAATGTAAAATTCACATAAGGGATTAGAGAATCAGTTTCCTTATTTTTCCCCCAGCATATTGTAGAGCACAGTGCTAAAAAATACTTAAAGAAAATTCTAACTTCAGAAAAACAGGACCATAAAAGCTTTTTAAGCCTCAAAGGATAACAAATAAAATCTCTACCAGATAAAAATCCTACTTGTGATTTGAGAAATATGTATACATCAAATATATTTAAACAAATGCATATAAGTTATCTCTTCTCATTTTCATTCAGTGCTATTCTATCATATTTTGCCTCATGAAATATAACATATTATTTTCACAACACCAGTGTAATAGACATCAAACAGTGTAATGAGATCCTCTCTAACCCACTTATTAGATGTAGAATCAAATTCTAATATTGTAAACTTACTTACATAAGTAATTAATACAGAACTAAATGACACTGAATTCTTTAGATATCCTGGAAGAGCTGCTATATTTCTATTTTGACAGAGTTGATTCCAATCTCATTTATTCCTGAGTCCACCTCAAGTGCACCTCTACAATTCTCAAGATAAAGTGTGAATTCACCATTTGAAACATAGCATTGTTGCCTTAAAACAATCTAATTCCTGATGGAAAATACTATCTAATGTTATAATGACTAAATAGCAACAGTGATCTGCACTGAAATTAGTTTTCTCAGTGGATTAAAGGTAAAGGCCTTAGCAGTCAAAAATTATAAAAAAAACTCTATGACCTTACATAGATGATTATTTATTAATAATTGTAAACTTTAATAAATTGATAAGATTGGAAAACAGTAGTGACAGGTGTATATACATGTATTTGAACGTTTTGCTTCATACATAAACGAATAGACTAAAATAATGTTGAAGAATAAATACATCTATATTATATTTCTATGTTATATCTAGCTATTTTATATTCTCATGCCAAAGGTATGATTAATTCTCTTTCAAGTTCATAACATTCTAATGAAATTAATTTACCTGGATATACTCTGTGAGAGTATTGAAAACTTGTTTTGCAACCTGGATGGCTTTGGAAAAATTTCGTTGTCCTTGTTCATCAATAACATCCTTCCCAGAATAATACCAATAGAAATCACTGATGGATTCCTAAAGAAAAAACAGTTGTGAGAAGCACAAAGAGATTTTGTGGCCAAACTGGCTCTAACTGGATATTCATCAATATAAGAAAAAGAGTATTTGACAGTTCCAGTTCTGAAAATTACTTAGTTTATAAAGTCTTCAGATGAACCACCCAATGATTCTCAAGTACTACTTAAAGAACTATAGTTTCATCTCAATGGACTCAATAGGAAAACAAACACAAGGAAAGAAAGAACTTAAATAGCCCACAGCAAACCTCAAAATAAAATAAATTAAAATTAGATTAGTTGGTATCTGATCTTAGAAATAAAACCACCTGCATTCTGAAAAGGAGTGCTCAGTAGTACTGCCACGCTGCATGCTGTTCATTAAACAATGTCTCTTTATAGTGCTCGACACCTAGCCAATAGTGGGAGCAAATGTTGCTTTGTGTGCACAATTCCTCTCTCCAAAGGCGAGCTTATTAAATTTTCAACAAAGCAAGCAATGGAATGAAATGTCTCTACATCTTCTACAGAATGCATAAAAATAGAAAGCAATGTTGATAGCAGCAGCAGTGTAAACAAAAAAAGAAAAGGAATTTTCAAAGTCTGGAATTCTCAGAGCAAATAAATGAATCGCTAAAGGGAACTTAACTAGATAAATAGTTTTTTTAAAAAAACATGAAATAATATTATCACATATATATTATCACATGCAGTGATTTTCAGAAAGAATTATAGGTAAAAATTAGGAACATTTATCACAAAATACGTTTTCACACAATCACAGGCTGCAATCTGGAAACAAAGTACATTTCTTTCATTACCTTCTACTGCCTTGTGACAATGAAAGGTTTTAATATTAAAAAGATTTGGGACATAATTAAAAATAGATGATCAAAAGGGTTTTAAATCTAGCCTTCTGCAGTTCTTTTCTTTTTGCCTTTTTTCCCCCCTCCTTAGAAAATGCGCTGTTCTTATGCTTCACTCCACATCAGCACGTGAGCGTTCCTTCACAGAGCAGCCAGTGCTCAGCCTAAATCAGAATATGGATGACCAAGCAGCTGTCTGAAACTGAACTTGAGCAATACAAAACGCTTGTCACTCACAGGGTAGTTTCAGTGAATACCTGGCTACCTGTGCTCACAGACACACTGAGCATGGCCCCATCTCCTGCCGCTCTCCGTGGATAACAGCCTCCATCGCATTCCTGCAGGTATAGGCTGAAACCATTTCACATGTATGTTACCTTTGACTCTCCCAGTACTAAGTAACAATTTTTAAAGAAATGCAACCACTAGAGAATTTCAGCCTTTCTTGTCAACTTGGGCTACAGGGACCAGAATAAGTATGATGATAAATAAATGCGTTCTTCTAATTAAACTTGTATGGAAGTAAGTCATATTTTCATCTACTTAGTGTATATAAATTACTTACCTGAACTCTCAATAAGTAATCCACAGTAGAAATGATAATATTAACAGTTGTGTTGTTACCAGTTTGAGTTCTCAGGTAATTCTGAAAATCTAAAAATTCAAATAGAAGTTTAATTTAAATTTATTTAAGTTTTAAAACTACTTCTGAAAATTAAGTCTGATTTACGATGACCTAGAAAAGTTTAGCTTAGAGGTATAGGAATTGGATTTTCTTCTATTTCTTAGGTTTTTTGGAGTTTTTTTGTTTGGTTGGTTTTTGTGTGTTTGTGTGTGTGGGCGTATCAATAAACCATTCTAAGTGTTGCAACATCTTATTGCAAAGATCACATACCAATGAAGCCAGAACCTTGTTTATATATTTCACCTGTAAAACTCAACTTGGTCTTTCTTTAATCTGTTTATGACTAGAACTACTTCAATATCAATGCAATTATACTTAGAATATATGCTGTTAAGAAAAATTAAATGACATAATTATACAAATCCTGATAACTAAGAAATATGTCTAATGCCTCAAAAGGAAAAATATCCTTTTTTTTCTCTTCTCATTCCCCAAGAATGACAGAAAGAACACAGGGAAATATACTTAATAATAAAAATACACTTAAATTATCCATTTTTAATGTGGTTTTTTAATATTTAAAAGACATGTTCTTTCTCCAAGAATGGTATTGTGTACATAGTAACTTCATATAGAATTCTAACATTAGCGGGAAACTTTGCACCAGAAAGCAGACACATGCCAAAGGACAATAAATACAAATTCCTTCTACATTTTCCTCTGAATCTTCTGTGTCTAGAAGCTATAAACCACGGACATTTTCCCATGGGAATTTAACTTTCCTAGTAGGTCAAGACCCAAAACTCACAGTTTTGGAAACTATTATCTACAAAATTCGGGCTGTTAAAAACACTTAATTCCACTTCAAAATTTTCCCTTTGTGTACACTCTATCAGCTCTTCCACCTTTCATAATATTTTATGACAGTTGCCAAAACTTCAACAATTAAGAGCTTTTATCATCAGTTACCATCACCTTGATTTGGCTGCCTGGCAGCCTGCCCACAAACCTGAATTGTGTCCTTCACAAAGCAACTGAAGGAAGCGGAAGAGGTCACAGGTGAACTCATCATCCTGCATCACCTTTTCTCCTGCAGAAAGGCCAGATGGAAGCAGGTTATCACAGTCTGCCAAGTAACACCCCACAGCCCCTGAAGAAAATCTCCATAATTAATAAGAAAGAGAGAAGGGGAGAGAAAATTTATAACCACCAATCTATCTGAAGCACCCATGACTTGTGCTTGGCAGATAGTTATTTGGTTATTAAAAAAAAAAAATTACAAAACGTAACTTTTGATTCATAAATATGGCAGCATGAGCTTGGCAACATTTTACAAATAATTCCTGATTTACATTCTTGTTTGACTTCACTGGGCATGGAGGCTGTGTCACATACAAAGGTTAGGGTTAGATCAATTTGGTTCCCATTCATCACAAAAGAAGGTACTTAAAATACAGAATGAGATTTAATCAATAGGTTATGAAAATCACTCCTCAAATAAACTATTTGATTTTAAAATATTCTAAAACAACCCATGAAATTTACAGCTATGTGCACTCTCAAGAACCATTTAGACTGAATGAGGATTTAGTACCTGTCTGCTGCTGACACAAAGTGGACATGTCTCCTTGGAGAAAACAAAGCCATACATTTATATTGAATTAAGACCAATTGCCAAAATGCTTTACTGAATTAGGCCCTTCAGTTAATTTTATGGTAAACATCTAATATCCAAATGAAAAAAAGCCCTTTTTTATTCCCCCCACAGGAAACAACATTCTAAAAACCCTCAATTAGTACATCATTATTTCAAGTACATCAATACATACACATGTGAAGAGGAGAAATAACCGTTCACCCAGGAAAACAATCACAACTGAGGAAAACGTAGAACAGCTTATAAAATGAGACACGAGGACAATATAGGTGGTTAAAGCAATAAAGGCCACCTATCAAAAGTAAGAATATTCCCATATAGAACCTTGGGGAATATTTTTGACTATGTATGCAAAGGTAGAAGTCACAGAAACGTCTACTATTTAAGAATATACATAATTTGAATAGATATCAAGCCTTATTTGTAAACAAGAAAAAGAGGGATATAAAAATGTAAGCAAACTGTAAAACAGTTGGAAAACATATTTATTTGAGGCGATATAATTTAGGCTCTACAAAGACAGGATCTTTAGTGTGTGAACAGGAGACCAGAAAAGTAAGTAAAGGCATTATTTTTTCTTTTTTAAATTTAGATATCTTAGTTAATTCATGATTACTTCCATGCTGTTCCACTGGGAGATAATTCTAATTATAATATCCACGTTTACAGATTTTATAGTTTTTATAATTTTATCATTATATTATAATTAGATTATCACCATTTGGGCTAGATTTAGCTATGATCAAGTTCATTATTTCTTACTAGAGAGCTGAAATATAAATAGTATTTAGTATGATTTGGCACATAAATAGACATGATTGGAAGTTCAACTTTACAAAAAGTCATGAGCAATTATAATTTCAAGGTAATGGGCTTATCAGTCCACAGACTGAATTTTAAAGTGAGAATTTTCAGTACTCTAGGAATAGGAATCAAAAGCATTTTGAAAACTAATATGAATATTTTAAAGTACAAAATTTCACACTTTTCTGTTGCCCTCAAGACAATGTTTGGTATTAAGAGTATGTATCACTAAGGCATATGCCAATATCATTTCCTGTTCCATAGGGAAAGATAAGATGCTTTTCCTCCTAACTCTAGACGTGTACTTAGGGCAGTTGCAAAAAATACTTTGAAGGACATTCCATGACATTTTTCTCCACAGAAAATATAACTACCAGGCAGTACCAGTCACAGGAGACTGAAAACCCTTTTAGCTAATTAAACAATGAAAAATAAATTACTATTTCAGTCAGTCCTGATGAATGTATACATGCAATATACACCCAAGAAGGCAAAAAACAGGAGGTGGCTGGGCTATTTAAAGTATATTATCCAACATTACATGCAAGTTCAGTCCTGCAAGAGAGTTTCATATGCTGCTGGCCAAATGCCATAGTAGAGAAGATTTCTCAGGGTTAGTTACTTTCTTCTTTTAATTTAATTGAACTCCTGTCATGCTTAAAGTTATGTATGGGGTCACATGCTTTATTGAACTGGGCACAAAAATAAAAATTACAGAAAGCCAAATATTTGGTGAAGCCTATATCACACATGTAAAGCTTGTAGCTTGACTGCTGAGATGGCAATGATTTTATCAAATAACTCATCGGGAAACTTGCTTGGAAAAACCAAGACCATGAAAGGCCCGATCATCTATTTCTTACATATTAAGGCACCACTGAATCAAAGCCATTTGTAGGAATAAGACTACAGAATAAATTACAGTTTCATATTGTTGACTTCTATTTTCTTGCTCTCTTAGGAAGTAAGATATTCCAGAACACGAAGGAAAACAAATCTTAAGTTAAAATGTTATACAGACCCTGGCTTTTAGTACAATTACTGGGTTTTAGGAATTTTTATTAAATAAATTCCATTCTTATTATTGAAAGGCCTGCTAATTAGCTCCACTGTTGTAATGGGTTGACTTGGAACGAAGAAACTCAGAGAGAAGTTCTCTCTAAGGGAGCTTCCTCTGTAGGAGTTGGGACACCTTCATCAGCCAATTAGCGAAAGTCAGCTCGCTCCGTGAACACGCATTTCAAAGGAGGTAATCTGGAACTGAGCCTTTTTGTCTTTCTGGTGGCTGAGCAGGTGACACCAACCCGGGCTTCCCCCCACCATGCGGGGAGAGGCTCGGGAGGCCGCTGGGCCCCGTTTGCCAACGAGGAGACCCGATGGCCGGGGGGAGGAGAGGCTCCTTGATAAGGCCTCCATGGCTTCCTCCTCCACGGGCCTGCGGCTCTGGGAGGGGCCGGGTTCCCGCTGCTGGCTCGGAGCAGTTTCGGAAGGACCAGGCCTGGGGGAGGCAGCCGGGCCCTGTCTGGGAGCAGGGGCGGCCATCAGCAGGGTCGGGCCCTGTGTGGGGAGCAGGGGCGGCCATGAGCAGGGTCGGGCCCTGTCTGGGAGCAGGGGTGGCCATGAGCAGGGTCGGGCCCTGTCTGGGAGCCGGGGCGGCCATGAGCAGTGTGGGGCTGCAGCCCAGCCCCAGAAAGGCTGACTGACACCTCAGCCGCCCCACAGCGCGGCCTGAGCCTGGCCCAACTCTTGTAATTGTGTTAAACTTTAACTCTTTAGTGCTCAGATAAAATTTGCAAAACCTCCGGCCTTCCTTTGAATATGAAAGGGAATAAGATTTCTGAAGTCAGTAAAGCAAGAGCTAAGTTATTTTAAACAGAAGGAGAATGAAGAGATGCTGTCAAAATGGCTGAAAATCCTTTTATAAAATTGCAGAGATGAACTAATGTACTAAATATTCCTACAAACCATGAAGAAAGACATGAAGAGTTAGAGATGTTCCATTTAATAAATGATTTGACCAAAAAACACCTATGTTAAAAATATTTTGTCCCGAGGAAAGAAAGGGATCTCAGTTTCTGAAAATAAAGCATGAACAGAGAAAAAAAATAAAGAGAACCTTTGCTGTAAAACATTTCATTCTTAAAAGTAATACCCCATGAAAGAAACATGGTCCACATCTACAACTTTTAAAAGGCTGTGGATGGGAGGAGTGTCACAATTCCAAGTCTGGGCGAATATAAATCGTGAAAATAAAACCATGAGAGGACTGTTTTCTTCCTTCTTATAAAAAAATCCCTACAGCTTCAACAAGAAAAAGCTTCTATCTCCGAAAGTGGACTAAAAAACACTGAGTTGTAAACTGACCAAAGTAGTTGTTGTATATTTGTTTTGTTGTTATAAAAGTTGAAAGAAAGAAAAAAAGAGTAATCTGAAAAAAAATCTTATTCTGAATTTGGTTTTTTCTCCCTTTGTTTGTGTAGTTAATAAATTTCTTTTTTTTATACTCTCTTAAGTTTTAAGCCTGCCTTGTTTTTTTACTCCTGGTTCTGTCTCACAACAGAAAATGAGTATATTTAAATTGGCAAATCAAAACTAAGACATTATTTAGTGCATTAACCAGAAATCGAAATTAAACCAAAACAACTATAAATAAATCACAACTTGAACACAAATTATAGCAAAATTCTTCAAAATCAGAAGATGTTTAGGTGCATCATTGCACAAAAGCTGAAAGGTCTGTTACTTTAAGAAATATTTTCACATATTTTAAAATGAAGTAGAAAAAGCCCATCTCAAACCATCTGAACACACTAAGATTTACAACATCCTGGTTTTCAATTTTTACACCTGGTCGAAATCAGACTAGAACCAATGTTGGTATGGACAGGAATTATAATTTTCACATTGTACTTACTGACTAAAAGCAGTGCCTCACTGGTAACTGTAGAACTGAAATGGAGATCCATTTCTTTCTATAAAATTCAGGAGAGCAACCTTTGCTGCTGTGCACACAAATTCATGCCAGTTCACACAGAGATTTGCAAAGAATGTACTTACAAACATACACACTTCATATAGTATGATTTAGGTTATTATGAAAAAAACATTCTTTAAATTTCTGTTGATATTAGATATATTCTGGCAAATATTTGCTTAGATGTTAAAATGCTGCCATTGCTCATGCTGTATGTAAATGGTATGGCTGTACACACAAAGGCTTTAAGCCTTCAGCTTTTGCAAAACTGGCAGTTTGTGTTTGTGATATACAGGAACAGAGGTATCATGTGTGGGAAACAGAAATAAAATTCAATGAAAAATTAAATACATGGGGTTTTTTTCATTGAAAGTGCATGTGTCAAAATTCAATTATTCTCTCCCTCTTTCTTGATTTTATTTTTTAAATTCTCAGTAGAAAAGATCTGACTTCTATTGCTACTCAGAAACACAGGGTCCATAGTACATATTAGAGAAATATAAAAATACTTTCAGCTTTCAAGGGGGAACAGTACTTTTTTTATGATAGCTGTTAAGCAAAAGTAAATCTGTCCCATGATAAAGCAAGTGAATTTATTCTTATCAAAAGATCCCAACAATATTAGGTTGGATTGTGAATGCTGCATGTGTTTTACTTCTCAACAATCTAATTCAAGTAAGAAATGTACTTGTTTCCTCAGTGAGTAAAATTCTCTAAAGTTATTTATGTTCCCTTTTAAATGCAAACACTGATTCAAATACAGTTTTATGAATGTGTAAAACACTTCTCCAATGCAGGCTACAGTGGATTAAACAGAATTTAAGCATCTAATTTAAGTATGACTAGGTTGGTGAAGGCCAAAAGCATATTTATTAATTCCACATTATTAATGGCTGAAACCAGCCCTGATGTGAACCCACAGCTAGTTATTATATCATATGAACTTCTCAGATTGGTAAAAGTCCTTTAAGAGCTACTGTCTCATTCTAAAATTAAATTTTATTAAATAAGATTTCTGTAAACTTACAGAGAAATGAAAGAAAGCCATGATAAAATACCAAAAAATTGAACATTAAAATAAAGATTTCCTGAAAATGGGGGGGAAATGGTAAAATAATCTAAGTGTAAATTTAACTTCTTAAGTTTTGTACTTCATGTAAGTAAAACAAATCTTTCCAAAAGAGAAAAACATTGCACTTTCAAGATTTTTGTGACTCACAGTGAAATGGCAAGGAGTATGAGTGTTAAATGACAAACCACTGCATAATAGTAAGTATTTCTACACGTCTTTGATTTTGAACCCCCCTTTTTTGGAAAAGGAAACAGAACAATCAAAACAAAATACATACAGAAGAAACAACATTGAGTACGCCACAAAAACAAGTAAGAAACACATTTGCTAAAGAACCATCAATGTTGTTACCAGTGGGGGTTCCAGGGTTTGGAAAGGGAAGGTAGTACCAGTCAGAGGAATATCAGGACAAGGCACTTACGATGTGGACAGCACAAAGAAACAATTGGAATAGAGCAATAAATTTCACATCCATGTTGACTCAATAAAGGGCTTTCTATCTATTGCTAAGGTTGGCATGGGACCAGAAACAAGAACTGCACATGAGGAAAAGTTGACTTTATTCCCATAAGTTTTTCTTTGACTTCGGGAATAACAGTTTCAGGCACGTAGGTTGCAAAGTCAATGACAATTACTCATGAATGTGCTTCTGCAGCCAATTCAGATGAAATGAGAAACAGGCCAAAATGCACATTTTACATCCCATCATTTCCTTGGGAGTCAATAAAAATATCTTTAATTGAGGAGCAATTAATTACTCATGTACTAAGCATCTCTCTCAAAAAAACAAAATCAAAAGAAAATCTTTCTCATCTTTGTTACTTCCTTTGTACTATTTACAGATGGTTATTCACAGGACTGTAGACATATGAGCTCAGATATCCTAGTATCCTAGTATCTAGGATACTTTGAAACTGTTCACTACAGGAGTTTTCCCACAGACACACTGGCTTGGCTTTCTTAATGCTATCAGGTATTAATACCAGTACCTGTACAACACTTATATAGACTATTTTTCAATTGCCTGAAAAAGGTGTGCTTCATAATATAAAAAAAAAAAAAAATTACTATTTGAAGGTAGCATATTATTAACAATAATGTAACTTTGAAAGGGAAAATTAGAGTCTTTTTTGGTTGGATATGGTTTTCTTTTGTCTTGAATTTTCAATAGCTAGATATTAATATGTAAGTAAAGATGATATTTGCAAATATCCTTTTGTGCCAAGAAATCTTTGATGCAATGATTCCTGTATCTTGACATTGCTACTGCTCAGTAACAAAGAAAACAAACAACAAAAAAATTATCCTAATCACTCTGTAGAATTTTGTTAAGTTGCCAAATAGAAAATTTCCACTGAGAAAACAAATAAAACACCAGATCATCCTCCTCCCCAACATTTGGCTAATGAAAAGACATCTGCTGTGTTGGAGTTCATTGTTTCTGCTGACTGCTATACATATTTTTTATTTTAAATTCTCTTTTCACATGGTGACGTGAACATCTCACGGCAACTGCTCCTACAAAGCTCTTCCTTTACTCAAAGTAAGGAAACTGTGAGGTATTGCAACCATGACACACCAAGTAGCTTTCATAGTAAGGAAGAATCACCTGTAAACAGTATTGTTTCCTCTAAATTAGCAATGCACCACCTCTTTCTTGTATCAACTCCTGACAGCATTAGATAAACCTAGCCAGTGTCAAGTCCTCTCCTTACTAACCACCCTCAAATCCTCACTGGATCCACCACTGATTTCCTGTGCTTGCACAAATCAATGCAGCAATAAAGCCACATTCAATACACAATAAAAAGGCTACAGGAAGACTAAAGCACAAGGCTTTGTGTATGTATATATTATTATTTTTCCTTTTAACATTCGTCCATTGCAAATACTGGGCTAGCTAAAATGAAAACATATTAAAAAAAACAGGAAAGAAAAGTATAAAAAAGCTTGTTGCTCTTACATCTACTGTTTCAGTCACTGTGCAAATCCTGAGGAAGAGAGGAAGACCAAAATGGGAAGGTTTGACATGTAAACCAAGAATTTTAGAATGAATAATTTTAATATTAACAGAAAAATCACACTCGTTTAGTAGTCTTACAGTAAAGAAAAATCTAGTGATATTCAGGAGCTGTACAGTGCTGACACAAAGCTAAGAGCAGGGAAAATAAGGAATAGGCAGTTGTTTTTAATAATTACCACGCTCATGGGTGATGACTGAGGAAGGGAGGACAGGACAATTAGTTCAAAGAAAAAGAAACAGGAAAAAAAGAAAAAAAGGTGAGAATTTGTTTTAGTAAATACAAAATATAGTTAGTATTGGTTTTGCCAAAATTAGTTCTGTACTAAAAGAGAAACATCAAATAAACAAAATGAAAAAAAATCCCTCAAATGAAGAAGCACAAAAATATTCTTAATATCAGTAGAGTCAATTATGCAGCATTTAGAGATTTATTTATATTTGCATGCAAAATCAGTAATTTCTAGAAACAAAGGCAGAGGTCAAAAGAACAATGAGCCCATATCTGGAGAGTCCAGTTCAGAATCCAACATTATGAGTAACTTTAGTTAGTAAAGGTAGAAATGTTGTCTAAAAGAACACAAAGGCTGTGCAGAATAATCTTCAGTAAAACATGACAGTAATGGCCAAAATTTATATGCCAGATAGCTGTACCAGTGCTCAATTTACAATCTTGTAACTGAATTTTATCCACATGGGTTCATTTTTTTTTACTCATATAAGTCCAAAAAGATTTAATCTATAATTTAAACTGAGAGAGCACATTCAGAGAAGCAGAATTTTTGACTGGCCTTGAAGTCATTCAGACAAACATGATAGTTAATGAAAAATCTTTATTTAAGCAGTTGAACATTAAAGAAATAGGCCGCATAAAAGACCTACAGGCACAAGGGACAATGAGATATGCAGTGTTGCTGGTATGAATTATGATCCCTCAAATGCAATAGGGATAATACAGTCAAGCTTTTTTACCTTGCTTTTAAGATAAAAACATGTTAAATGTTTAGGTCACTGTAGGATTTAAACATAAAAATGCACTGTAAAAAATTCTGAAGGGAAGAAAATGTGCTTTGGTAGCTCTATTAAGCATGTAAGAATGAACTCAATGTATCCAGACAATCACAGTAAGGGAGTAGTAGAACTTACTATCAAACAGAAGGAAGAAATTGACAGTGAACTAACAACACCAAGGGTGGAAAGCCAAATTGGTTCAAAGTCAAAAGCAGAGTGAAAATTTTGCAATATTTCCCCAAAGACAAATAGAAAAAAAATATTTCAAAGAAAAAGCTTTCCCAGACTTTTTTCCACAGAGCAGATAGATTTCCATCAAACTCTTATAATTAATTCATGTCTTAAGTAAGTGGTGTGGGTTTCAGTTTAAGAAATCAGGTGGGAATTTTTAATTTAATTTTATGCTGGCTGGGGACTTTTGAAATGTTTTACATGCATAAACACTGCTGTTAGTAACTGGAATATGTTTCCAATTTTACATGTAATGTCTTCACTTCTTCAGAATGATAAGAGTCCTCTGAGACCATTCTGAAACTCAAGACAGCTAATGATGTACTGTGGACAAGGACTGCTTAGGTGTGTCAATTAAATATAAATCACTTTTAGAAAACCTGTTTTGGATTCAGCCTCTAGATATGTATTTATAGGGTTCATGGAATCATAGACTATCCTGAGTTGGAAGAGACCCATAAGCATCATCAAATCCTAAATCCTGGCCCCATGTGGGACACCCCAAAATGTCACCACATGCCTGAGAGCGTTGTCCAAACACTGTTTGAACTCTGCCAGGCTGGTGCTGTGACCATTTCCTTGGAGAGCCTGTTCCAGTGCCCAAACACACTCTGGGTGAAGAACCTGTTCCTTATACCTAACTTAAACCTCCCGTCTGTTCTCTCAAATTCAGCTTGTTTCTGCAAAACTTAAAAAGGTAATGGAAAATTTCTGTTGAATCAATAGTACCTGATCCCTCTTCAGTCACCATGCCAAGGCCTTCTGCTTTGTTCTGACGTTCAAACGCATTTAGGTCAAGAACACTGCGGTGAGAAAAATTATATTTTTCCTGTGATTAATTAAATATATGCAATATTTAATTCTGTGGAAGTTAAAAAGGATGTGTGATTTCATTGAAGTTTACAAGCATACTAGTATTAAAAAGATACATCTCAGTGGCTTGATATATGTGTCTTTTACGAGATTACAAACCTCAGTTCAACAGCCTTAACCTGCTTTTGCCATGAAAGTGACCACAGAATTCAGCTCTGTATGATTGACCAAAAAATGCATTTATGATACACATACTCATTTTTAGGTGCTATAAAGAAGCCAAGTTATTGACTACTTTTTTATTATAGCCCTGTTCATACCAAGCAGCAAGGTCCATTAAGAAACTGCCATTATTAGTTCCACTTAGTGTTTCTCTCCCTCCATGTTCTGAAAAGCTGAAGCTGCCAAAAGGGAATATGCATTCAACTAACCAGATTTAAGGACCATATACCTCATGTTTCATTAGTGAACCTGCGAGGTTCTGCTTTTCAGGGCTGTGCATGCCAGCTGGCCAGGGATAACTTTTGTTCATAAGCAAAAATGGTTATAAAAGTCAGATGAACATAGAACTGTGACAGCACCTCTGCTGGCAAGAAACCTCACTGATTTCAAAATAAAACTTGGCCACAGACAGCTTTAAGAAAAAAGAATACATAATTAAGAAAAAGAAATACATAACGTGATACCCTGGACATAACAAGAACACTGAATCAACTGATTCAGGGAGCCTCTTTTAGTCCTATGTTTTATGTTCATTAATACAACATTTACTGATACGGCTTATTCTAAGAAATTACATACAAAACATTTAAACACATACATTTATATATGAAATAAGCACGAATGGACAAAAAAAGTCATAGTATCACCTCAATTTATTAAAATTCATTAATTTAGTAATAAATTAGACATTCTATTTCTTTTTCTGATTTCTTAAAAGTCCTACGAATAATTCTAACAAAGCTAGGTTTTCCCAAAATGTTTATGATTACTTAACATTGATCATTAACTTGATCTCTGCAGGATTACTGGATACCCCAGAGCTAAGGATTCGCCACTGAGGAATGTTCGTAACTCTGGACTTGTTTTCTGCCATATCTCAAGTAGACTCAAATTCCGTAAATATTTTTGAAAAGAGCTTTCTTACAAAGGTAGATCCATATCACAAAGATTTTCACACCATGAGCACCACCCTGTCCTTAAACCAAATCTAGCACATTACAATCCCCAAGTGCTGTTTGTAAGATCTATGTAGAGGATCATTCCAGAACTATAAATACCATGGAATCAAATATAAATCCAAAATAATAAATTTTTCAAGTCGATACTTTCTTACCTACAGGACTGCATAAGACCAGCAAGGCTCTGAAAGAATCCCACATCCTTTTTATCCTTGAGGTAGTCAAGCATTTTCTGCAGCAAACACAAATAATTTACGCAGAGAATTAAAATCCTTATTACGTGATAACCTAGGTAACTTAAAACTATATGGGCTCAATACTATTAGAGATGTTGCTGTTTGGAAATATCTGTAATATTTAACAGCCTTGCAGAGAAAAATCCAGATATCAAAACCAAAAAGAACATTTAATGCTTATGTACTTTATAGAAAAGGTCATACATTTTAGTTATGCCTTCCTAAAGCATGGAAAATAAAGATAGCGACTGAAGTCAACACAGCCAGAAGAATTTAGTGTTTAATATAAATGCAATCTTGCCACTACTATGCTAAAAATTTGTGTTGACACTATTGTTTCAACACCAGATGGGGCTTTTCATAACCTCAATTTGTTTTAAATTATTTTAGCTGCAACAGCCTGTTATTAGTAATTTGAGCATATTTGAATTTTTTTGGCTTTATTATAATGTGTAATAACTATCTGAAAACAGATTGCAATACCAAGAATTTTTGAGTGAGCTAGATTATAGAATGCAATGCCTTGTTGAAGAAAGATACAGGATGATACTAGAGCTGTCAGTTGTGGAGAAAACCCACAATGCTAAAGATCAATCTTAGTAGCAAAGTTACAAGAATTCATGTTCTGAATGAAGTAAAATCATTTTTACAAAAATAATAGGAAAAGCGGATAATAAGTAACCTCTAAAATGGAGAGCACATAAGCAGACAGTGTTAGCAAAATGTATCAGTGTAAACCTAGGCAGACCCAAGGCGACAGAAAAAGAATACCACAATCAACAACATTATACCAATGAAAGCAAAGAGTTCCAGAGGATGATGATAATAATGACTTTTCAAAATCAACACTGTTCCTCTCCCCCACCCATGCTATTCTTCCCAAGGAAGACTGAAGAGTCATCTTAGAACCTAAAGGAAATTGGAAAGTTCAGCATAATACCAGAAAAAACAGGTAGAAATGAGATAACTGAAAAAATAAGAATTCTAACTGTATTACCAATGCTTTTATAAGTATGTAATTTAGAGTAGCGGCATTTCTATCAATGTAAAAATACTGTTTCCTGCATTTTGATTCATTAAGACTTTAACAAATTATTTTTTAAACTAGATTGCAGGATTACAAATTTCATGATTTTCCTAATTTGATATCATGACATCACAAAGAACTGGCAGTGGTTCAAGCAAATAATTTCTGCACTACTTGCAGTCTTTCATGTCAATTCCTGGCAATGACAGCTTCTGAAATGAACATTATTTTGATTGCATTCAGCTGTTTCACTTGGGACCTTAATTATTCCCACTTGTCTGTATTCTTTAAACTGTACTACAATAATTTAGTAATGGCAGGTATAAACCCTTCTCAACATAGCAATCTTCAACTAGTACAGAACATTGAAAATGCAGGATCCTTTAATCATATCAGACTTGTCCACTGGGCACCAAATTATCTTACAACAGATTAGTTATTCAGGATTTTCTCTGCTTTTATCAGCAAGAGTCTCCATTGCATAAGCTAAGGACTTCTAAAGGTATGTATCACTCTTTTTGGTGAAAACTGAGATCAGCAATTTTGCTCTACTGGCTGTAGGACAATAGCAATCTCCCAAGAAAACTCCCCTTCCCAAAGAATTCCTGCAGAAGTAAATGACACAACATAGAATTTCCCCCTTACACCTGAAGTGCAAAATAAATCTCTTTTAGCCTTGCAAATAAATAAGAAATACCCACCAAACAAGGTATTTTGTTTATGATTTTATCCTGCACACAAGAGTAAGAGGATAAACAGTGTGTGACAAATAGTCACACTACTTAATGCGCTACTACAGTAATAATGACCATGGTATAAAGATGTATACTGGCTAGAATGGGTAGAAGAAACTAGTAGCTTACCTGTTGAACAGTAGAATTTCCCCCATTTAAGATGGCAATTCCTAGCTTTAGGGTAGCAGCAACCATTGGCCCCATCTCACCTTAAAAAATATTTTAAAATATATTTTTGGATCATATATAAAATTAAGAATATTTCATTAATTTATTTATCCATTCAATGAATTGCAAAACTGACCTATTTTTCCTTAATTTCTTCATGAGTGCCTATAGACAAAAGTGTAATGCATACAAAATACACAGAAGAAGCAAGATATAAGGCAGGAATAACTGAGTTCACTGAATATAAATAAAGCTTCAACCACTGAAGTATCCAACAGTTGATTTAAGGCTGGGCTCACAATGATAAACTAGCTTTCAAATTTAACAATATGTCCTCTCTGCAGATGTTTTCTTCTGGTTTCTTCAGAAAACGACAGCGACCCAAGCATTTAACTACAGTAAACAAAATTTGTAATCAGGAATTTTAGAAACATCACTATTGTAGAAACAAATCACAAAAAGAAAAAAATTGAAGTATAAACCTTAGAATAAGATGGTTTCTAAGGGAAGAAGCATCATTTAAACTTCTGAAATATTTTATCGAAGTATTCTAGTAAAGCAGATATTTGGAGAATAGGAAATAACGAAAGGACTCAAGTCCACACCTACTTCAGAACTGTACACATTCCAGAGCTTGAGGGCCATTTTGTCATTCAATGTTGCTATAATGTAGCTATAAAGCTATGACGTACTTCACGCATCCTCAAAATTAGCACTACAAAAATTAGTTATAACTACGAAAGAAACAATAGGCTCATGAAAATTACTCATTATACTTTTCCGGATTAGCTATCAAAACTTTTGAACATTCATTTTGAAAGGAAACCTTAGAGACAAACACCTGCAAGTTTTGCCCAATATAAAATAAAATCACTTCAAAGCTCATTATAAATAAAATTTAAAATTTAATCTACACACCCAAAACCTTACCTTTACTTGCACTGATTGTCTGCAGAACCATCTCAGCAGCACCCCGATCATGCAGTCTGGCTTGTTGATACAGAAGCTTTTGCTTTTCCATTTCTTTTTCCTGAATAAAAATTCCGGTCATTTAACATGAGATTTGAATTACTATCAATCCCCCAAAGGTTCTTGGTTTTCTCTTAGTATATGGGCTCTATGGCAACATCATGAACCATTTTAATACATACGATGCTATTGAACAAATAATTGACAGGTTCAAGTAATAATCTCCACTTGGTATTTTTCTTTAAAATGCTTTTAGCAGTTTATCTGGAAAGAGTAATCTCAATTGTGAATCATTAGGTTACTTCAAAGCCCATGTTCATTATATATGCTGCATGTATCAAACTTGCACTTTTGTGCTGTGTTTTTGTGCAACAGTTCATACTCTAAATAATCTTCTATAGTGTGACCATAACTTCATACTGCTCAGTATGTGGCTCTTGAGTTGCAAGTTGTTGCTGAATACTAGAGTAAAAGAAGCATCTCAGAATTTTTTTTTCAAAACACATCATTATCTTATAATACAGATTGCCCCCCTACTAACAGAATATTTGATAGAATACACTGTGCTTTTATATTTTGTATTCTCTAGCGGCAAGAAACAATACTGCATGGCGTTGCTTGAGCAATGGTGAAGTTTCTTTTTTGTAATTTAAACTACTACTGAAAACACAAAGAGCATAAAGAGCAAACATAAAGGCACAGTTAATTCCAGATGAGTTTCAACTTTCATCGGGTTAATTGAAGTTTGCTGGAGAATTGAGGATGACTAAGCAGTATAAGTTGCAAAATGGAAGTTGCATAGAGCCCTATGACAGCGAGTCCATCAGATGGCGTGGTAAAAAGCTTACTCAAAAGGAACATGACACAACCAGTTAGTATCATGTCCAAAAACACAACGCCCAAAACATGTATGACCTAAAAGCAGGAACAGCTGCAGCAGAAGTAGCCAGAATGACAGCTTTGCTGCCATAAACTTTCCATCCAAGTTACGGAAAAAATACATTGGAAGATGGAAGAGGTTTAAAAAATGAAGGCTTGCTAAATAGAGGGTATGAGTAATAAATTAAAAAAGAAGAGGTAAAAAAGAGAAATATGTTCAAATGAATGAAAAAGAAACCTTTAACTCAAAAGCAAACCAACACAGACATTTATGCTGTTACCAGAGAGTTCTCGCCGAGGCTGGCAAATTTGTTTCTTAAATCTTTGATAATATCGTGCTGCGGAAACAAAATTCATCAGGGTTTTTTTTTTCACACTATTAGCTCTCCTGTGGTTAAATTGTATCTTTCTTTTTGCTTTATATTATGTGACAGATCTAGATGGAGGCACAAAAAGGAAAAAAAAATGGCAGCGTTGCTTTGTATTTAGCCATGCTAGGGTTTGAAAGTTTTGCCTTCATGTTTAAACCTCTTCCTGGGAGTTCAACAAAAACAAAACAGAAACATACACACACGCACACACCATACACACAAACCACCAGAAAACCATGACATCACAGGTTCAGTATAATAAAATATTTCAATTTGCTTCAGAAGCCACTGAAAACTGATGAGCCTTCCTTTTCTTAAAAACTATTTCCTATTTCTAGGTACTTTTGGTTTTAGACCCAACACCCTTTCATCCCTTTTTCATTGCAAAATTTACTATTCACAAGTCTAACACCAGCTACACTACTTTCACTATACAATACTTTTTGGTAAGAACATCAAAGATTTATAAGAATGCTTACAGTGAGGATGTATCTGCATAATCTACAGACCAACTTCTTGCAATGGCAGTATAGAAGAACAGTAGGAAGAGGCATTGCCAAACATCTTAAAATGAGAGAAGTGGCATTTCCCATGGAAATCAAGATGTCTAGGATATTAGTAATAAAAGAGACCAAAAAAAGAAATACCAAAACCAACCAAACAAACCAATCCACCAACAAAAAAACCACAAGCATTTATTTAAAAAGCAACCATTCTTTGATGATAACCCACAAAGATCATGGTTCCTTCTTCAGCTTCACAATGCATTTTCACTGTTGCTCTCTCCATGCCAGTCAATACATATATATGAATATATATATATGATGGCAGCACTTACATGAAGTGGGCCAGCCATTGCCTACAAAGTATACTAAATTGATAAGGTTATCCCCATTTCTCTAAGATGTGCTTACTGCTTACACTGCTAACAGTTTTAGCTTTTTGCAGTTCATCCACATGCTTGCCAGTTGAAGTCAAGAAAACTACCAAAGTAATTAGCCAACAATTTGAGCTTTCTGTCATTCACTAAACCATTACAAAAGTAGCAAAAAATACTTCACTTAATGAAATATTTAAAATAATTCAAGAGAATTTAAAAAAAAATAAATAAACCAAAAGGAACACACCCCAAAACAAAAACAATCCTCAATGAAGAACAAATCTATTTTATCTTGGATGTTTTCCACTTATATAGGAAAAAGTTGACCACTTATAAATGTACACACATGTGTTCTCATATTACAGACTTTTTCCAGAAACCTACCAAACCAAGGAAACTTTTGAATCATACTCTTGGAAAGCAGAGGCCCAAATATTTTCTACTTTATTCTGTTTTTTGGGTTTTAAATCATTAGGAGCAACCATATGCCAAAATAAATTAGGCAAAACCACAAGTTTTAGTTTGAATTTTTAGGCAACAAACTTGCCAAACGTAAGGAGAAGCTTTAACTGATAAGTGTGTCACTGAAATTTTTAAATTTTCTTGTAATTCATAGAGACTGATTCTTGGAATCCTCTTGGATCTAGGACATAAAGGAGAGGTATGTTTGCTACTACCACTAAGCTCCAAAAGACAGACTGCTGGCATAAGATTGTACTTTTACAGAGTGTTCTTTTTTCTTTCTTTTTTTTAAAATAAAATAATGAAATTAAGCTAAAGAGAATAAATAAAAAGATGTAAAAACCAGAAATTGCTTTCAACTCAGCTATTAGAAGACAAATACTTCTCCTTTGAATTGTCTTCATATTTTATAATTTTCAAGACATCTGTTTAGTCCAGAGAACAAATCCTATTAGGCAGGTCTTATACTGGCAAAACATCTGCTCATTTCAATGTCAGGCATGCATTAAGTGTAAGCTATGTAATTAAAATACCAAGTACTCATGCATAATACTTCTGTATCTTTTTACATATACAACTTTATATATGCTTTAATCCTTTAAGTTCAATATATGCTGGTTTCTGCTCTATAAATAAAATTGAATTTTTCCTAAATCACTCCTTTTGGACTTCATCATTGAAGCACCACTGCTTGTTGCAAGGACCTTTAAAGGTCCTTTCCAACCCAAAGTATTCTATACATAAATAACGTATTCTGTAGTGTAGGGTGAAACCATGTATTAGGTTCCATACAATCCATTAAATGTAGGAAAAACTGATGAAAAATGCATTTTTACACAGTGGGATTGGAATGTTTACTTTCTTAGAATTGATAAATTGAATATGGAGTTTGATCTTAATTCATATAATAAATAGTTACTTATTGTAAATATGTGGTATACGGAAATTAAGTTGTTTATTCAGGACTTGTGACAGTAAGATGTAAAGGCAATCATCTTCAAAGGGCTGGAGCCTTATGAGGTTGCATTATTTCTATCTATAGAAACTTGAAAATTTTGTCTGAGGTAAGTGATAGCACAATCTATCATTTTGTCAAAAAATTTGTGAATACAGAAGCCTATCAACAAAGTTTCTACCAGTAACAGGAATGAAAAGAACTGACATAGGAAGCTCTATTTTCCCCATTTCCCCATTTCAAGAGTCAATTTAAATCAATTTAATACAAATTAGTTTAAAAATATGAGCTAATTTTTGACTCTTTGACTTCTCATCCTACACAGATTTAGCGCACATTAATATGTCAGAGTGACTCAAATGCAGAAAATTATTTACTTTCAGCTAGTGAAACAGTTTGATTTGAAAGAATTTCCTATATATAGAATCAAAGGAGACAGTGACACCAACTTTACAGGGAGTCAGTTGAACATCTGTTCAATATGACAAAAAGTTAACTTAGAGACAAAGGGGAAGGGGCAAAGACAACTGTAATAATTCAAAGCAAATGCCAGCAGGTAAATGCTGAGAGGAACACACTAACATACAGAGAATATTATTGTCACGTCCCTATTGTTCACACTATTAACCCGATACAGATTAATTTTACAAAAATGAGACTACACTGGATGACATATGGGCAAAAAAACAGTCTATAAAATACACTCAGCATCTTCATCACACTCTAAACTTGCCCAAATATCTCTATTGCTCTGACTGTGAAAGGATTGAATACTTCAAACACCACACATTTTTACAGTCGAGAGGAGCAGAACACTTTTATCCCCATACAAATTGAACAGTCACTCTTTTCACATGCACACACGAGACAGAAGAAAAGAACTGCCTTCAACATTTAAATTTGATCGCCAGACAGAAAGAAACACAAATGTGCACACAAGCACACACACAGCTGGTATGTACAGTTTCACATCTGCACAACTGTTTAATGCCATGTATGAAGGAAGCAAAAGTTCTTTCTTGTTGTGCTTTTTTTTCCTTTTAAAATATTTCACAGTCAGCAAGAAAAAAATTTCTATGAAGCATATAATATTTAGTGTATGGTAACCAGGTAAACAGAGTGATACATATGTAGTATTTGAATAGCTGAATTATTGGAATTTTAAAAAGAAGAAATTGTATTAATAGATTGTTCATATATTTTCTTTGGGTTTTTTTAATACGCACTTTGTGTTTGTAGCAATTACAATACCTTTTAAATAACTTTTTGTGAGCTCATTCATCTTCCAGGATAATGCCTTTATCATATGAAGGTGGAACAGACCTGTGCAAATTTTTGGAGGAGTAAGAGTAAAGTTGATTCTGATATACATCTTCTCTCCCCACAGATGCATGGGAACCTCTTTCTTTTGTGATCTGAATGTTAATAGAAGGCTAGCAAACAAAACATTGCAATCACCTTGCTCTTTTCCATGGAGAAGGTTACAATTGTTTCCCTACATTGCCACAGGAGACGAAATTTGAAGTTAGACTGAAGTCTGACCATTAGCTAAATCTGTGCGTTTCAAACCTCAAGCAAGTCATACATACTTGCTCTAGCTGTCATTAGCCACAGCATAAATAACTATTTATATACCTCAGAACCAAAAATTAGCTACTCCACACACCACACCTTCTCCCAGAATATCAGCCTTGCAGCACTACCACTACTACTACTACCGGCCTGAGTCAACAGTGGGAACTGAGACTTCTACCTGCGTGAAGCAGGCAAGTAGTCTGCTGCACAGCCATGGCACACCTCTCAGAAACAAATGGTGAGGCTTTCATGATGAGACACAAAAGGCTGTGTAAGGAATTGAGCCAATAAAAAAATTAACATTGAAGTTTCAGTGCTATTGCCTCTATGTTCTTAGAGAAAACATGGAAGAACTGGGAATCATTTAAGGTAAGGAGTTTCTGTCACATACTATAATGATGAAGGCTAAGGACTCAGTTCCAAAGGATCTGAATCAGACATGAACTAATACTGATGCTCTGTGAGAAATATTGGAAACAAAATTCTGTATCAGAAATTAGTGTCCGCTAAAATACAGAAGAAAAGTTCAACTACTTTCCCTTAGTAACCAAATAAAGTTTTAGTATTTCAAATTAAGTTATACCCAGAAAGAAGATAACTGATGCACAAAAGGCATGAACAGCAAAACGACATGAACAAGCCAAATGATACTGTTTTCCCAAAACGCTATCACAATTTTACATGGCATACACTGCATAAATAATTCCTGAAATCTTTAAAGAGCTTGCGCACAAAAAGGGTTTGGTAGAGATGTCATGCTGGAACTGAAACGTTAAAAATTATTTCAAGACCCTTTAGTTGAACTTATCCAAGAAGTTGGGCCTGAAAAATCACAAAATTAGACCCAGACAAATACACACATATTTTTTTTGTTTTACCTTGCTGCGTTGTGATCCTGTCACCTTAAGGAAGGGCAAGGACAAGAAGCGAAATAGCAATAAGAAAAAGAAGTCCAAAATGTTTTTCTGCAGGTGACTGACCAAATACATACATAAAATTGTCTTTTGAACATATAAATACATTATTTAAACATAAGTTTCACAGCTACAGGAAAAATAATAAAGAGAAACAAACGAATAGGATCTTCTCTCAAGACAAAAAATTCAATGCTGAACAAAGAACCCATTATAATTTAGGTAAGGTGCACTAACAAATTCCTTACTGATAAATTTTTTCATACATCTCAACGACTTCCTATTTAACAATTTTCATATCTATAAGCATGAAGCTTTTGATATCTAAAAAGTATGTACAGGCTAACTGATATGAGCATATAGGAATGAACATTTTTCGTTAATGATAAGTTATAGACTCTATTTCCAGAGGAAAAGAAAGAAAAAACTCAGAAAAACCCACTGAAATTTGGGTTTATACTGAGATATTTACCAAGAAACAAAAGTTATATTGAGTATAATACTTGTATCTCAACTGGACTTCTGAGTGATTGAAAACAATTTAGTATTGAGATTCTTTCTGATTTCTTTATACAATCAAATAGGGAATATGTACTTAAATAATTCAGTGCTATATCATGCAGCATCATGTAGAAAACATACAGAACATTCTATGTCTACAAAATAATGGAGTAAAAGTAAACAGGACCCAAAACACTCCTTAACAATCAGAATAGCATAGATAGTTTTATAGTAAATCAATCGGTATATTTAGAATTTTTTTAAGAAACCATAGAAGTGTTTATTTCATGTTTCTGTGTTTTAGTACAGATATGAAGTGTAAGCACTAATTGATTTGAAAGACAAAAGAGATACTTTTAATGTCAGCATCATAATATGCCAAAACACATTAAAATATTTTAAAAATTAAAGAGCTAATTCCCTCAGTGCCCCTCAGAAGAGAAAAAATTCTTGCAAACTCCATTTTATTAATGGAAAAAGAGAGACAGATCCCAGAGCAAGCACATGACAAGGACTCAACACTTACACTTGTAATCAACTCATATCTATCCTTAAACAGTGATGATCAGTAAAAATTCAACATTAAACTGCAATAAATATAGATTTCCTATTCTCAACACAAGCAAAAATCTTAGCAATACCAATGAAGAGAAGTTCACATTTTATTAAGAAGCACTAATATATATGCAAACATAAAACTACTGTATGAATTACTGGTATATAAATGACTGGTATATAAATACTGGTATATAAATGACTACTGCAAAAAGTAGTATTATAGTATCTTAAGAATCCAAACTAAAGGCAGGGCAGAAAATTTAACAGATACAGTCTGTTATTATCAGACTTTTAGAATAAGTTACTATCTGTAATACGTAACTGAAAAGTTAAATGAGATAAATATGTAAGAGCCACTAAATTATTCTCCATTTAATCTTATGTTATGTAATACTGTGCACGTTTTCGTTTCACTAATATTAATCTGGGGAGTCATATCTGCCATATCCAGCTTGTGACATGCAGTTCACTGGCATAATAAGCTGCAGTAAGCCATGAACCAAAAAACATAAATGTCAGCTGGAAGCTATGAAATAATGTCTAACATGACAAGAAAAACAAAACAAGTATATAATCTTACCTCAAAACTCTTCACTTCTTCTTCACCATCATCATCTTCTTCATCATGGCAGCTCTGATACCATGTAGAAAGAAAAAATTTGCTGATAATTTGCAACGTATTGATAACATTTTATAAATTATTTCTCTTTATCTTCTTCACTAACTTAATTAAAACACAATATAAGCAATAGGTATCAAACAAGTTACCTTTGCCATAATGTCAGCATAAGCCATATACAGGAAATCTTCTTCCAATTTGCTGGAGAGAGGGAAGGTATGAGGAAGATTAGAGTCATTAGAGAAGAACCAAACATCTTAAAAATATTCTAAAATAATTTCTATGCTCGTAAATAATTATAAAAGCATTTTTGGAAAATGAAGACTTGATTAACTTATACAAATAGAAAAGTATAGGCAGCTACAAACACAGTACTCAGAAATTCACGAACACCTCCTAGTAAAGTGAATATAGTTAATTTTTAATTATACTTAGAATATATTACATATTCAGAATGCAATTGTCAATAGGGAACACAGACAGAAGACAGAAGTGTAGTGAGCCCTGAACACAGCATCCAAACTGAAAAAGTCAGGTTAAAATCTCTACATACCACAAGCTAAAGAGGTTTGAGTGTAACTCAAACTCACCGTGTGTTCATATGCACGTTTTGGCCTAGCTTATGCAATCTCACTTGAAAAGAGACATATATGACTTCAAATACAGGAGTAATCTGAAAATCTGCATACACTCTTTAGCCTCTCACACCATCCCTACCATTTTTCAGTCAAGGCTGTTCGACTGAATAGCAGAATAAGTTGATGTAAAGGATCAACTCTTTTAATGCTTTCATCTTCTTCTGGTGGTTCCTCTCCAGGTTTCTTTAGGGGGAAAAAAAAATTTAAAAATATTTTCAATTATCTATAGCGAACAATGTTTTACTCTGTGCAATTTACTAAACATTAAATATTAATATATTTAATTTTGGACAATCAGGAGCAAGCCACTTCCAAGCAAAACACGTGAAAACTGAACCCCGCCTGTGTTTATGACTATGAAGACTTACAAAGATGATACCACTTGCAAAGCTTTGGATTTCCTCTCCTCATAAAAATCAACCCTCTTCCCTAGATTCTGAAAAGAACTTCCGTCTTTTACTCTGTTATCCAAAACTAGTTGCAACCAAATGCAATCATTTACTGTTATACTGTGTATTACTATGTTACCCAGCTTCATCAGATAAAAATGAGAATCCCATTTCAAGACTGTGCTGGGTATAATGTTCAGTGAAGAAACTCTGAGAGACTTTGAGGGAGAAGAAATCCAAACCTGAAGCTTACCAGCAGTTTTAGACACAAGGAGCTCTATCTACCAACAACAGTAATGTTGGCAGGATGTAGAATTTTAGGAGATGACAAATCAATAATATATAAATGCATAAAGAGGTTTTTGCTTTTTTTCATGTGGTTATTTTGCTTTCAGTTTTAGACAGCTGTAGTTGGCTTCCTTTGAAAGAAAAATGTAGTCTTAAATACTATAATGACAATGACCAAAGCAGTCTTCTGAAAAACACCTATACAAATCTGTCCTCTGAATCCTTGCCAAAAGACATTTCAGAAAGTAAGTTTTACCTATCAAGTTACTAGCAAAATTGCTTCATCCAGACACTTTTTTCTATGAAGAATCTGGTAGTTAAAAAAAATTGTTTGCATCAAATATGCTCACTCTTCCTCCTTGTTTTCATCTAGCACTATACACCAAAATACAGATAAAAAGAATACCATGCATTGATAAGATAGCACAAGTAATACATTATTATATTGCCATATGTTATATGTTAAGCAATAAGGATGTGTTGGCCACTTCAGAGATACAAGGAAAATGGATTGTTGTCTATTAAGAAAACAAATTTCACATGCCAAGCAGATTCCTGTGGGAATGCTTCTAGATGTCTGTGAATACAACTATTTCTATGGGTCTGTGAAGTCCACCTTTCCCACACAGCTGTACCGAACATGACTGGCTGCAGTTGAGAATTCCCTTCAGTTGACATCTATGCACAATGGCTGTTTCATATGCCACTCTATAATTACCATACAAGGATCATTTCACATTTTTCAGTGTGTGATAATATTTGCAGTATCAATAATAAGACCAGAACAATTATGGATGTCTTCCTCTGCTCTTTATTTCCATCTTGTTTAGAACGCTGACCTTTCACTTTAATTAACTGGCAGTATTCTGTACTTCATAATGTTATCAACCAGAATATCTCCCTAATTCTATAAAAACTGATGAAATAGAAGGGCAGAAGTTGTGTTAATGTGTTACTAGTTTACACATTTATTGAAATTAAATGGAGGATCAAATTCACCAATGACTGAGTTAAATAGAACTCATTATTAAGCAGAGCATGAGCACTAGAATCAATGGTTTTCTGACATTTCTGGGATATAAGTATGCTTAATTTTCAATGTCTTGAGACATTTGCCCTATACTTATTTAAGTGTAAAACAAGAAGCTTTACCTGAATGTAACATAAGAGAGTAAAACAAATAGGTCGGGTAAGTTGCAGCTGCTATTTCTAAATTATGAAGACTTAAAAAATATTCTATATAATCTAATTGTATTATTATTATTATTTTATATAATCTGAATTTCTATTAAACACATTGTTCTTACAAGTTACTATGTCCACTAACATCTACCAATAAAACAAGTCAACAATTATGTCAAATAAGCTTAAGTGTTCATATAACCTTATAATTTTTTTAAGCAGAAGAATTTTTACAATTATTAAAAATTTTGAATACCTTAGGATGCTAACATCAAATGTCAAGTCTAGTTCCCTCAGAGGCTTGATTTGTTGAATCTCAATTAAGAATCAGCACAATTAAGCTCCTCAAAAAGAGCACAAGTGTATACTTTTCTGCTTTAATTTCTCAAGTGGAAGAAGGAGTTCCACATTTGTATAACAGACTTAAGCACAGATGATTCTGCAGGGAACAAAACTGCAAGTGTAAGTTCAGTTCTCTGCTTTTATGTAATGGAAATGGCTCAATTCCCACATCCCAGAAAAAGCTCTTACCACCAGTCTATAAATTGCCAAGATGTGGCAAAGTAAGGAAGAAAGTAGCTTTGACTGTATTTGTTCCTTTAAATTATTTTAACTTAGCAGAAAAGAATGGTCAAGGTTCTCAGTATCGAGAATGAACTCACTATAGCATAAAAGATTGCAGTGTATGAACTACAGAGAGTTAAAGGACAGGAACCTTGCCTATAGTTTCTGGATCCTGGATTGATTAATTTTCCTATTTAATATGTGAACAGTCCAGAAACTTCAGACAACCCTTCGAGAATACATCAGAGAGGCCAAGGCTCCTCCTTTCTCCCCTTCCAGATGAGTTCTGCTACCCTAGCCTAGACTGTAATCCCATCTTGACAATTCAATAAACTTTTAATTCCTTGCTAAACCAGGATACAGTTTCCCTGAGAGGAACTTTCACCAGCAACACAACCACATTTTTCATTATGTCCACAAAGCATTTTGTCATCTCCACAAAGCTGAAACTCAAACTCTCACTCTTCTGAGCTCTCTAAGGCAGCATGAATGTGATACAAATTTATTGAAAAGACAGATGGAGTTTTGTGTGCTCTTTTGAACGAAAGGTGCAGTACATCTTTCCCCAAGAGAGCAATGGAAACACACATACCCACATGTTTGAGGAATTACAAGGGAATTCCTGTGGGGTTTTTTTAATAAAGGATGATATAAAAGCCAGGCCAGTCTGTTTCTGTCTTCTCTGTGAGAGTTTTTCACTCAAGCTACCAGTTGGCAAGGAGTTAGCAATAAACTTAGCAAAAATACAGGTTCATCGTGGAGGAAAGGAGATAATCCTTCATGTCAGTGTAGCCAAATTACCATGCCGAGTTATTTCTTTACATGCACACACCTGCACATGCATGCACACATGCAAAGATCTATGATGTTCCACTGCACACTCATACTTCCAACTGCTAAAATATAATTATTTTAGAGACTGAACCCGCACTATTTAAAACACTTGCATTGTGTTGGGATACATAAGGATATCAGTTTAAAAGTCTGTATACAAAGTAAACATTTGTGGAAGTCTCTTGTTTTTTCAAAAGGCTTGTTCAATGCAGTAAGGATGCCACGAGAAATTAATTCTACATGTGTGCTGGCAAAACTTCCACAGTCTGTCTGTGTTGAGCTCATTGCTACTGATTCCCCTTTCGCTATTTTGATCCTAATTTTAAAATTTGTTTACAACTTGGTTAGCTGGTTTTAAGTGTAAACTTTAAGCAGTAAAAGCAGATTATTACTTTCTTCCAATAGAAGTATTACAGTTAGTTCCTCTCTCTGTTGCAGAGAGCAGGCTCTCCTTACAATTAAAAGATTGATTTCAGACTGTTCTGTTGGACCTCCCAGAGACTGAATCAGTTCCCAGCACTAGTTCTTGCCCAAGCTGTGAAAATTCTTTCAGAGAGAAAATTGTAAGGGATGAGGACCCCAGACTTAAATGGAAATCACCATAGGTATTTTACAAGGCTAAAGACATGGCTCTAACACTTCACCACTGGGAAAAATCTTCATGTTCCTGACAAGAGAATTATTTTATGAAGAAGCAGACTGACAGCTTCTAAGGAAATGACTGATCTAAGTCTAGTTTCCTCTAGTTTCATACTCTAACCTTTTGACATAAATGGCTTTAATGTGGATTATGTAGTCCTCAAATACACAAAGGTTAGCTGCAAAACAGGAGGGAATAGCTGCTCCATTTCTCCACAGGGCAAAAGATAAGAGAGAGGGGAATGACAGCAATTGATATATAATTTAGAAATAAAGCCTTATAAAAGGTTACTGAAGCCCTGAAGCAAACAGCCTGAGGGGATTTTGGAATCCCCATTGAGCATAATTTTTAAACAGCTGTCAGAGTGACTTGGTTATAGCTCATCCCTTTGGGTAGAGATAGCTTAAGTGATATTTTAGCTACTTCAGAGATTTATAATTACTACTATACAAGATGAATGTTAACCCGCAATACATTCCTATGACCCTTTCACCCAGACATACTGCTAAGTCTTCTATCAGTTTGTCTTCAAAATAGTGTTCTTCTGTTTCAATCCAAGATTTATCATAGCCTTGAAGAAAGAGATTGACGGCTCGGTGTCTAAAAAGGAACATTTAAAACAAAAGCTGTAAACTTTTAAAAAGAAGATTTGGTCAATATGAATTTCATTTAGCTTGAAGAATTGTCCAGTTATTACAACAGTAATTTAAAGCGGAAACAGAATTTCTCTGGTTAAACCTATCAAAGCACCCATTTAAAAGAAAATTTAAAATAAAATGTTATATTTAAAACTGTGTCCCACTAAAATAACTAATTATAGTATATAGTAATAATTATTTAGGAACAGATAATAAATAAAAATTCAAAGAATTTTAATAAATGAATAAAATAAATTGCCACTTTGGTGAGTTTTTTTAATATAAAATAATTTTATATTTTTAATACAAATATTACAAATATTACAAATATAACAGCAATAGATAACTTTGGATTGTGCTCAAATAATTTCATCTTTTAATATTCAGGATTAGACTTGGAATCAGAAATTGAAAATTATATTTTTTGTCATTCTTTTCAGAAGATAGAAAAAATTAATTAAATCTAATAAAAGAAAGGAATGTACAAACTATAATACCAAGTCGTTTATCAATTGCTGTTTTTCCTTTTTTTTTTCTTTTGAGCTTGCCTAATAGCTCTGTATGAATGTTAGTGCATTTGTGAAAGACAGAACAATATAGCTCTTACCTTGGCAGATTATACAACGGTGCCATTCTAAAGCAGGCAACTACTGCTCGTTTCCTCTGTTTAGACAGCAGCTTATGCCACACTGCTTTTTTGGACCGCTGAGGATGCTCAACCTGTTACACAAAATACACATGGAAAAATAATGTGGCAATATTCCTAGTGTCTGGAAACAGTAATATTAGTAAAACTGTTAAGTTAACAGATAAATCAAGTAGAAAAAGCACGAGAAAAAGAATAGATCAGAAAAAGTGTTCTAGACAAAGTTCAAGCATTCAGACAAATCAGTTTCAGAATTTAGAAAATTAACTTAAAGCAAAAATCTCCCTTTCCTGGTATGATATAGATATTCTTCTTTTTTACTTCATTCTACCTTTTCTACCTTTTAGATAGAATACTATCATCAATAAGGCCATCTCTCAGGAAGAATTATTAAATTATTATTCTTCATTCATTCTATCTTTAATATGTAACCCTTTACACATGTACAGGTAAATTGTACACCTTCACATTGCCTCAGACAATATTTTGAAGAAATTTTCATGGATACAAATAATCTTTTATTTGCAATATTTACTATGTTCAGCTATGATGGAAAGGAATTAACTTTAAAAAAGAGTGACAAGTACAAAGACTTAAGACTAAATCTTTTCTCAGAAGTAGCACAGACGGAATGTGCATAAAATACGTAAATACTTCTGAATACTGAACACATAAAATACTTCAAAATACTTTAGCTACATTTCATAAAACTACAACTCTGTCTTAAAATATATTCTCTTTCTGACTCTTGGCTCTACAGTAGCATGAGATTAAATAGGGTGTGCTCCATCTTTTTCTGTTATGCTTTTAGGGTTTTCTTCTTCCACCTTTTATTCTTGTTTCCATCCAAAGATAATTACTTCTGTGATCCTGAAGAGCACCTGCATACTTCTGTATATAGCCTGACTGGATAGCTGGGAACTATGATTGCAGGCTGTGCTACAGATCACTCCTTTCCCACAGCCTATTCAGAGTTTCTGTGTTTTATTTCACACATCTTCCATAAATATAATTTGATTTAACCTATGCAACTGTTGTAGAGTTAAGGAGGGTCGAAATTTAGGTGGGCTGTTTGGTTTTTTTATGGGGGGGTTTGTTTCTATTACAAACAACTACACTCATCTGTGTTTCAACAGCATCAAAGAAGTCAGTGGAAGTTAGTATTTCTACTCTGAAAGTCTTGGTAATTCTCCCCTGTCTCCCTTGAAACACAATCGAGCATTATATGTCAAATATGTAGCGACAATTCTGATATTTATGTAGATTCAATATTCAATCCAAATTTGGTTATCCAGTTTAGTGAAATACAAAAAATATTAATAGTTAAACAATCAACATTTAATTAAACAGCCAAAAGCACTGTCATTCAGTGAAATATATAATTATACTTGCAAGATTAATTGGTAGCAATCTTAAACAAGTTCTTTCTAAAAGATAAAATGCAAATGAAAAATATTTTTAAGAGAAAGGACAAAAAAAAAAAAGCATTCACTGCAAACATGTTCAGAGTCACAAAAAAAAAAAAAAGGCAAGCCAGTGCTAATAATTTAAAAGTCAGACAAATCCAAATGTGAAAGTTAGGTAATTAGTAAGATCTTTACAAACAATTATAAATCCCTCTATACTTTCCCAAAAGAAATAGCCTCGGCCTACGCAAGCAGATTTCTGAAAACAATAAAAACAAAGAAGTTAGGTCTGCATGGAAAGAAAATACAAAGAATGGACTGATGGTTGCCAGTGTGATACAGAAAGCATTCCAAGTATGTATATATGGAGAACAGAGTATTTGTATACCAAGAGCAAAGGATTACTCAAGACTGTCATAAAAACAGATGCAGTGCTCGTATATTCATTCATTTGAAAGACACTAGATTTCCCATTTCAGTAACAAAGCATTTATCCTGAGAATTTATCTACAGAAAATAAGTAAAGCTGTAGAGCTCAATCTTTAAACAAATAAGTGTAAAGTAGCCATAAAAAAAAGCTGAAAACTTGTCAACAAGTCATTGGTTAAGTCTGATCAGAATTACTGATCTTAAATGTTGATCTGGCAATTATTACAATGGGAATCCATCCTGTTCTGTACTACTCCTGGATTATCTCAGTGAATAAACCAGTGTAGAAGAGGAAAGCTTTCCCTCCCTCCTCTCCATATTTCTAGATTTTCTCTAGTCTTCTTTCCTCAGAACAACCCTATATCCTTCCAAATCAGCACCCATTCTCCTCCCTCTCTCTCTCTCATAAGGCAAAGCATGATTAACAAGGATTTATTTCCATGTTCTATCATTTTTTGCTTGCTCCACACATATTCAGCAAGAGGTAAAATTTAGTGACTCCTCCTCATTCTCCTCTACCAAACTGTGTAAGGCTGTTGAACCTGCAGTAAATTCAAGGCTGTAAATATCAAGGCTGGCAAACTATATGAAAAAGGGTTGTGAGATGCAACAGACAGGTCACATCAACACACTTTCTTCAGGGTGTACATGCACACATCTCTCAGGTTCCTATTGATGGAACCAGTGACCTCCTGACAGTGAGGAGACTTCCTGACATTGGATCAGAAAACTTTCTGAGTAAAACCAGCTAATCTAATGAGAATGCAAAAGAATCTTGAATTTTCAAATGTCCTTTGAAAAGGAAAAGACAATTAGTAAAATCTGAAGACAGTTTGAACCCTATGTTATGCAACCAGCAGTATTCATCTCTGCCAGTAGGAATATCCTCCAAGTGAATGTCCTGTTTTTTTACTATATTTTAAAAATGAAAAAACATAGTAAATCTAAAGTGCAAAATAGGCAATAGTTCAAAAAGAAAAGTCACAAAAAGAATTTATCAACTAGTCTCTGACCTGTAAGATGTAGCCATATAGGAGATTTTTAAATTTTTCCATATTTTAAAGAATATGGAAAGGACACAAAATAAAGTACAGAATTACTTATATAAAATTTACTGTAGTTCAGGTCACATGGAAAGCTCATATATTAATACAAAAAATATTAAATAATAAAACAGAACTTTTTGCCAGATTCTGGAGCAACTTAAAGTTTCTGACAGATCTTTTTTTAGAAAAAAATGATTCCTGCAACCTGCTTTGACTGTTTCTTGAATGCAGCAAGGAATGTATGAGTTCGCCAGATTGGCCAAACAAATTGTTGTTGGAGCTGCTGCAAATACACTGTGAGACAGATATGACCATGATATTGGACTACAGACCTCAGGATTAAGCATGCAAACAGTAGGCATCAAAAGAAAGAAAAAAGAATATAACATTAAATACAGCAGGTGAAAGTACACTTGAAAGAGTGAATACTTTTATTTAGATTAAGAAGCAATGGAATTGGTAAAACGTGTCTAACCTGTTCCAGGTGAAACAGCACATTAGCTATATCAAGGACCCTTTCCACAGTCTTCTCTGGATCTGAGGAATCTTCAGTCCTGTTTGGCAAATCTTTGTAAAGTGCCATCTGCCATCTAATGGCAGGATCCTCAAGCTGCAGGAGAAAGATTTCACATGGTGTTCCAAACAGTTTAACCAATAGAGAAACTCCTTCAAAGATAAACTGAAACACTTTATATGGCTAATCTACACCTTTACATGTATAACCCATATAGCATCCATTACACTGTGAGAACAAGACTAATTTGTGCAATGCTTTGTAACAGCTTCCATAAAATATGAAGCGTTTTGGGTTGGAAGGCACCTTTAAGGCCATCTACTTCCCACCCCTCTGCCATACACAAGGACACTTTCCACAAGACCAGATTTCTCAAACCAATGTCCAACTTGGCCTTGAATACTTCCAGAGATGATGCGTCCACATTTCTGTGTGCAACCTGTCCCACAGAACTAAAACACTAATAATCATACAAATAGCACTGGCACCAACAATGAATATAATACTTGAGGAAAAGTAATGAACATGAGGTACAGAGACAAAACTTAGTACACTGCCTTTCCTATTATTAAATGAAACAACATTGAAAGTGTTGCTCTACTAGTTGGGATCACTTAGTTTTCAGTCATGGAAATTAGTAGTATGGCTATTATTTACATCTATTCCTAAAAAAAAAAATTAATTGTTACAAAATCCTAATTTTATTGATTATTAGCTAAAAAAACTAAAAGTTAATTTGGAAAAGTGAAATCAAGATGCTTTTGCTTATCAGCCCACAAACTACAAAGAGCTGTGAGAGGCAAAATGTTTTTTATCAAGTTTTTCTCTTTACATTTCATTTTTTCTATTTCATTAATTTGTAATTATCTGTTTTACAATTGGTGATTTTTTTTTGGTTTGTCTCCCCATTCCTTCTGCTAATCAAGACTGATGTAACACACTTTGCAACTATTTACTGTGCCAATGACACTGATGACCCATTACACTACGGCCAGTGATCATTCCTGATTATGCAGTTACTGTTGAAGATACACTGAAGGCTAGAGAACCTGGGGGACTAAACCTTACAGATTTCCCTAGGGCTGGAACTCAACACTTACTTATCTAAAACTTTTTTGTGGATCCAGATTTCAATTTGTGCCTAAGATGAGACAATAATGCTAACTTCACCTCCACAAAACATATTATGATACATGGTTTACTCAAGTTCCAGGAATTATTAAAAACTTACACAGTTGTTCATTAATAGCTTATTATAACCTAGAAAGCCACATTTTGCAGGCATTTCTTCCACCTTTCGGCTTTTCCATTTCTTAAAAACTGTCACATCCACAGTCTTTGTTTGAGCATTTGACTGGATCATCATGAATGGATAGTCCACAAAAGACTTTTTAATCACAGGTGGAGATGTCTTTTGATCTGAGGACTCCTCACATTCTATCAAGGTACAAGTTTTTTGTATAGGTAGTTTTCTAAGGGTATGAGTTGTTGGCACTTCAAGGTGTGAATTAGAATGGCTGGAAGAAGATTTTGGTGACTTGAGCTTCATCCATGTCAAAATGAATGCAATTTTCGTCATCAATTTCTTGAAATAAAAGGCTTGGTACTGAGTAACAGCATGCAGGCATGCAAGGAAAGGAAAGACAGAAACAGGGTGAAGACAAATGTAAAAATGCAGACAAAGGTAGACAAATGCATGACATAGATGCCACAACATTAATAGCTAAAGATTCAGAAGGATGATTCTCTAACAGAGAGGTACTCCAGAAAGAAATCTATAGCTCTAATGTAAATAACAGAATGTTAGGTGTCTGTGAGAAGAAGTGGTTAACAGAAAACACCATTTGAAGAAATAATATTGCTATGGTTGGAAGAAAACCAGTATTCAAAAAGCAGTCTTTTTCCAATGGTTTGAAAGCCAACTTACACAAACACCACTATAACTAAGTTACATATTAATTCATAGTAGAAAGTAATAATTTAAATTTATAAGACCATTAGGCCTACATTCCCATTATATCTGACATCTGGCATCATTTTTTTTAACAAGAAATATCATACTTGACTGTATAGTTACTGAATCCTAATGACATCAGAGAATGACACAATAAATTGTATTGTAATTTGTTCATAACTACTGAATTTAACTTTAGGCATTATATTCTAAGTAATTAGTTACATACTTATATTTAGTGTTAACCCTAAATGTGTCACTGATAAATAATTACTTTGTCTGCAGTTAACTACTTGTCACTTACAGGTCTAAATCAGAGCTTTTAAAATTTAATGAAGCAGTATGTAAACAGCTGTAAAATAATGCTAACTACAATAACAGTTTGGTTTTGTTATCTATCCATTATGTGATTCTCTTTCAGATTTTCATCTTCCACTGGGAATTAATTGAAAAATAGGAAATTCTGTAGTCACTGATGAAGTTTACAATTGGAAAAGCCAACAGTGTGGACTTGGGATTAGCTAAAATTACTTTTGTCTTAAACATCAAAGCACTGTGAAATTGCATCACTCAAAGAAATTTAAAAGCACTTTTATTCTCATGTAGTATTAACAGAGAAGACATATGTTTCTTAACAATAGCAAACTTTTAACTGAAGCATAGGAAGTTTCTGAAGAGAAAGCACAGACCAAGGTATTAGGATATATCATGACTTCCAGGCAACAAAGCAGTAATGGACAGAAATTTCTTAACAGCAGAATGGATCACTGAAGAAACAGAACAGAAACTGAAGTAGTTAAAACAGGAGGATAAGTGCTAAACAGCAACATGAAATTCCAGGCAAGACTTGTAACTGCATGGCTCACAAAATGAAAACGTACAAACACTGAAAATGTCAGAACAGAAATATTTATCATTGTCACTAAGAAAACACTATTCAAGTTTATACACAAAATCACCCCATGTTCAAACGTTCTATGTTCATGGCATTCACATTGTTTAAGTACTGTTGCTCTTAATATCTTCAGAAACACTGCTTTCTTCCTAGTACCTTGCCTATGTGTTTTCTGCTTCTCAGTATACAAAAACATTGGTTATATAAGGATAAGTATTTCAAGGTTTTAGGATTTAACCAAATCTTTTGCTTTCAGAGTAAACGTTTCTACGTGCAAACCCTATAAATGAAAGCTATTGGATTAAACACTTTTGTTGTTAACATGGAAGCGACATATGGAAAACATGACGGGAGAAAATTTATCTTCACATATTATTCAGGAAGAACCATCCCACTACCAGCTCATTAAAAAAAATAAATTACTACTGCCATGCACTGATTGCAGTGGAATCTAGACTTCTGAATGATTCTTAAGTAACTGTTCAGAAAAAATACACCAGATTTTCAACTCATGTTTACTTTTTGGGGACCTTTTAATAAGCACAGAAAACAGTAATTTAGTTTTTTCTTGAAATGAATAAAACATGGGGCGGGGGGAGGAGGTAGAGGACAACTCTAAGTAAAGCAACATCCATAGGTATGATTCCATCTTTCTTCAACAGAGGAGAGACATGCATAATTTTGTTACGCTTCCATATTCTGGGTTCTTTTTCTTTATTTAAAGCATTAATAAAGCAGTTTAATTACACTGGCCATTTCAAGACTTTTCCCCTAAAGCTATTCAACTGGCACTAACTGGAATTCAGTAACAAAAATCATTATTTTTTCCCAAAATACCTTCTTTTCCCAGGACTGAAAAGCAGGAACCAAACTGAGAAAACTGGAGATTTTTCACTTTACAGAGTACGTCAAAATGGCAGCTTCCTTGTCATTTATACTTCAAGTTGATGCTAATTAACTTTGAGCATTTTGTAGAGTTTATCTCATATAATAGTAAGTGGAGTTCAAACAGTGATAGAAATTCCTTCCATCTCCAATTTTGAATTAATGGCATGAATGGAGAGAGATTTGAAGGGCCGTATCTTACTGTATATAATGCACATATACACACATTAAAAACCTAACATTCAATAGTTAATATGAACAAAGTTTTTTGACAGAAGAGAATAAGCAACTACAAGTTATCCTAATTAACCAAGGCAGGTTTTCATTATACAGCAACAACAAACGAATTCAAAGGAAGAAAAATCAAATTTTAAAACTGCATATAGATTACCTTGCCCTGAAGGTGAAGATTACTGCGGATGACATCTCGTACTTCATCTTCAGTGTCTTTCTGCCAATAGATTACAAATGATATAAATTAGGATAGAAGGTAATTAGTAAATGTTATGATTAATTTAAATATCAACCTTGGGCTTCATGAGATGTGAATGAAACTGACAATGTGAAAGATTGAGAAAAATCTCAGAGAGAAACCTCTTCTTATCCAAGCTTGCAGGATCAGGTTCTGGATGGCATCATACACATCTGTTCACAGTAACACACTAAATGCACACCTGAATTCAAATTGCTAATACACACATACTGAAAGTTTAACCAAATAAAACCAATAACATGAACAGAGCCTTCTATGATTTGAGTTCTGTTTGTTTTGCAGAGCTCTTTTATAGCACTCTTTATAAGATTCAGTTCAGCAGTCCAATGGCCACTTCCCCTAAAGTGTAGGAAATATTACGGCTTGAGAAAAGGAGTATATTCCAAATTAAAATCAAACTATTGCACTGGGAGTATATACCTAAAAGAATCCCTTTTAAAACAGTCTGTCCCTACAGAAATTCTTTCATTCACATGAGAGTAATTAAAAGGAATTAGTTATGATATTGGGCACAGAAATTATGAAACAGCTAGTTCTTAACTTTATGAGAATCACAGAATCAACAAGATTGGAAAAGACTTTTGAGATGAACCGAATTCAAGCTTCATAAAATATAACAAACACTACTTTGAATTCAAAATTAAGAGAGAGAAGTAACTAGTCCAACTACTGAATGTTATCTCTATTCATATACAGATCATTCTGAAATACATCCACGCTAATAGATAAGTATGCTCCAACTGAAATGTTTTAAGCCATGAGGAAAACATGCAGAAATATACCATAATCACCCCCTGTGCCCTTATAAAACAGAATTATAATCTTGATTCTCTGTGCATGCTGTAAGAATGAACACAGGGTGAAATATTCAAATAAATAAATAAATTAGTAAATATTTCTACCTTTTAGAAATGCAAAAAAGAGCACCTACCATGCTAAATCGATTTTTGGCCAGTGCAATTAGCTCTTGGTCTCCAGGAGCACAAATGTTGAGGCCTATTGGAAGCAATCTCTTCAGTGCTGCCACAATGAGAGAGGTCTGCATAGAGTAGCGGTCACCTTTTCGCTTCATCTTCTTCCTTTCCTGGTCAGAAACTGCTGCCTGCAGGATAAACATGAAAAGGACACCAAATCCAATATTAAATGAAAGAATTGTACTAGCAACTTTTTACTTGTCTCTGGTCTAACAATTTCCTTATTACCTATACAGGTGTGACCTCATCCATTGGAACTGGCATTTTAACATTGCCAATATTTTGCAATGTGTTTCTCAAGTTGACTGTGTTTCACATCTCAACCCAGTGTTTTCAACAGATTTCTTTACAGAAAAAAAACCAAAACCAAAAGCAAACCACTTCCCCCCCCAGAGAAAAAAACAAACAAAAAAATCAAACAATAAAAGGTGCTTCTCTGGAGTCTTCCTGACTCCTTCCCTTTGCAAAGAGAAAAATATGAAAATCTTTACACCACCTTAGACATCTTAGATTTGGTGTCACTGATAAGGAAAGACATGTTGTTGATTTCATTCTGTACCACAAAATTCTGCTCTTCCCTTTTGAAATTCTGTAAATATAGAGAAGATCTCAGTTAGAAGCATCTATATGACTACTCCATCTGAATACACCTTAAATAAAAACACAAATTAAGTAGATATTTTTAAAATCCACAAGTTAAGAAAAGGGCAGTAAAAATGAAAAGTTGATCAACAATGTCCTGGAATTTCAGCTTCATTTACATTGCACAACTCGGGTGGTGCATGTTCGGGGATTTTCCTAATTTTACAGAGAAGGAAATGTTTCCCTAGCTATGAAAAAGATATGATAAAAATCTCACTCCAACTCAATATAAAAATAGGTTTTTATAGGTTTTCAAGGTTTTCCCTTACTAGCAAATTATTTATTCATTTCTTCTCCATTATAAATTTACACTATATTCAGGTACCTAAGAAAATATTTAAATAAAAGACTGAAACGATAAACACACAGTTGATTTCATTATCTGGTATCTATCTACAGTGTAATCACTTTTTGTGCACAGTGTGGTTTATAATAAATCTTACAGTCAAATTCAGGCACAAGTACTGAAGTTATATGGCATCTTGTTCCCCAGACCTCAGATAATTGAAACTATAGCAAATACAGAAATTTAGTATAGATAACAGTCCATACAAAGATCGAATGTTGGAAAGAAATTAGACTCTTGGGTTTTTAATTCTTTGGGTTCCAGAATTCACTGAATCATGTTTTATTTAAGAAGTATCAGTGCTTACTAGGTGTGTAAGGCTAGGGGGTTAAAATAATTGAAAAGGAAAAAAAAGGGTAAGGATACAAAATGCAATGAGCTTAATATATTATAAAAAAAATCCTAATAAACCAAGCAAACAACAAACCCAGAACAAACAAAACAGAATCTGTAAGTAAAATATCTTTAATCAGTTTACTATGTTACAAAATATGATCCAACTCTCCTATCTTCTCTGCCATTTCAAAAGTGTCAGAAATGTGACTCATTAACACCTTCTCATCTGCAGTTTCACTTCTGTCATTAAATGTTTTTTTTAAAACATTACCATTAAATAACTGATCTACCTATTAAGAAACCTCATTAAAACAAGTATTTACCAAGGAATTACTTACATGAGACTTTGACCAGTAAATGAAGACCTCAGCCACCATGCGGAACAATTCTTCTGCTTCAGGATTGGGCTCTTTCAGCCATTTTGCTCTAAAATTTGGTAAAAGGGTGAAAAAATGGGATAACCCTCATTGTCTTTATGCTTTGAAATCACTTTTCAACATTTTACAAGGATACAAGTCAATAAAAACAATAATATGCTTTTAATCCTTTCTGGTAGCAGTGGCTTTTTGATTTCCTATTTCAAAACCCTTAAAATCTTTTAATATTAATCCTAATTCTAATCCAGTAGATCTGGATTGCAATTTTGCTTTGTTTTCTTCTTAAAAAGACCCCAGCTCCTCCTAAAAGTCAGAAAACGTTAGCTTGAGCAACTGCAAGATTGTCAGATTGAGTAAAAGCCACTTCAATTCAGTGATAGGCACATCAAGGGATAAGAGGTGTTATCAATAAAAAGGAAAGTTTTATGAGATTCATTGACCTATTCCTCTCCACATACCTGTTATAGTCCACAAATCTAATCAACAAAGGGTAGAAGGCATAGAGGTCCCGTGCCAAAGTGGTGAACTCATCTAGGATGAGCAGTTCAGCCTCCGACATGTCACCTCTGCCTTCTGCTCTTAGATGTTCTTCATCCGATACAACCACTGCTGCCTTTTTCTTTAGTTTATCCATCAGTGGGAGGAAGTGTGTCTTTAAGAGCTGTGGCTTCGCTTTACTTATGATGGGCTGGGAAAACACTATTTAAGGCAATGAATATTATAATATATACCTGGCCACAAAATATAACTAAAATCTTTTACCTTTTCCCGCTTTCTTGAATCTTACTTCTAGGCTACAGAGCCAAATCCTGCCCCCATTGAAATCAGCAGAAGTTTTGCCAAGAATTAAATGTGGTCAGGATTTCACAAAGTCAATTCACTTTGTCTGAGGGCAGAAATTGCAGCTTCACAAACTAAGGCTGCATGATCATAAAACTTGAAACACCTCTTTACTGGTATTCTGTCAGCATGGTATTTGTCTGCATAGTTTTATTGAGTAATGCTGAAGTTATTTAATGGTATGGATGGATACATATACAGTTACATACTGCACACACAACTTTTCTCAGCTACTGGTTTCTGCTTTGAACCTTGCTTGAGCAAAGGGGAACTGAAAAGCATGCTCTGGTTGTTTGAAAATCCACAGAAACAGCTTGCCTGTATTCTTCAGCACACTAAGAAGTCTTGTATGTAGACACAAATGGGAATGATTCAACAGATTCATTTCAGACTTGTTAGCACAAGCTTTTTGAAAATCTATTCATAAGAACAATTATGTAAATTAGCACTTCAAGTGGGCCCATTGGTACCAAACCATTTGTAACACACTGATTAAATTACACAGAATTTTAGGCAGTTGCCACGTATTCTCAGAGTGCATTACATTACTAACTCTCAAGACACTAGGAATTCTGAATGCTACAATGAATGAAATTACTACTACAGTAAATACTGAAAAGTCTTAACAAAGTCTAATTGAAAAATTGAATCCATGCCACTGAAGTGACCTTTCCTCAGAGATTGTAACACTGAAAATTCGAAGTGTTTTTAAATTAATTTCAAGTTGTTCATGAGATGAAGTCAACCTAACTATTACTAAAATGAACAAGAATTTCAGCATTTCATTGTAATGGATAAGTTAGATATACACCTTCAAACCCAGGTTTTAAGGATCCAGCACTCACACAGAATAGCAAGAAACTGTACAATGCCTGCAAATGAAACTATATAAGGAAAATGGGGCTAAATTATTATAGCCCTTGAATTTAGTATACTGAAAAAGGTGTATGTGTATTCTCGGGAAAAATAAATAATCTAATGTACATCTTATATTACTTACAGAGAGATTAAAACATACTGCTTACACTGCTTTTTCTTTATTCTTGGTATTTCTGGTTCATCAAGATGTGTATTGTTTAAAAACATTAAAAAATATGAGAGTTCTTCAACTCCAGCTTTAACAGGGTAAATACAGAGCGATTCAAAGTCTGCGTGTGTATATATACATTCTGATATATACACATGCATTTGCTTCTTTATTAATTTATTTTCACATCTTACCTGCTAATCTCTTCATCCAGGCTCCTTCATCAATACCGAGGTTGTTATAGATGATTTTCAATATGTTACCCAACAGAGTGTTCATGTGCTCTGATGTCAAGGCTGTGCAACACATTTCAGCCCTGTCAGGATTGTTCTCTGGCCCATGCTCCCACCAGTGGGACATGTAACTGCACAGCATAGGCAGTATGACTTCCATGATGTGTGGCATTTGTGTGTAACGAATACCGGATTCTGCCAGTTCCACTATTTCTTCCATTAGCTTCACCAAGGAAGGAATATTTGGGCAAACCTCTTCTACGCTAGTTGGCAAATTGAGAACTGTTGAAAAAAAACCCAACCAAAAATCAATAAACTAGACCACAAAAAGAAAACAATTCCTTTCAGCTGCTATTCAATAAAACTTGTTTTCTGTTTACATTTGCACCCTTGTGATCCAAAGGAAACATACCAAGCACAATAATAAAAAATGCATCCTTTCATACTGTTGAGTAAGAAACTGTTTATATGAACAGTTCTGTAATTAAAATTCCTATATCAAAGCTTTAACAATGTAAATATTGTGGAATGAATTAAGAGAAATCAGATGCACTTTTCTATATACAAAATAAAGGTTAAATTTCAAAATCCCTCACATCATACGTTTTGCAGTTGAGGAAAGAAATTGGTACAATGAAATATCTCTCAACAACACATCAGAGAAGATCTGGAATTCTAATAGAACAAACAGAAACCATTGCCTGTCCTAAAAAATTGAGCAGATTTGATAAACTGATTCTAGAAGTGAATATGTGATTGTAAATGTTTACTTTTTAATTTTTTGAATTTTTAGTTCCTTCCTCTGAAAAGGCACTACAGTTGCCTCGATTTTTCAGGCAGTTTCTTTCGTCTACAAAAAAATACCTGCAAGCACAATGAATGTCTAACATACTAACAGACACATAACTTGACATATACACAGATATCTGTAGAACAAAAATTTAGCCTGCAACTTGTGAATATGAATGTCTCTACAAGCATTCCATAACTCCTTGTACTAAGGCTGGTCTTTTTTGCCAAGCAATATCTTCTCCTATTTAGAGCAAATATATTCTACAGACATCACATAGTCTCCCTAAAGATCATGCAATTTTGGTAAAAAAAAAATCAATTTTCTGTTAAAAATCATGACAATACAGTGGATTGTCCTTCTGGATACATTAAAATAGATAAAATATATGGGAAGTATGCGTAATAGTTGATATTTTCAAGTTCGGATATTCTCATGGAGAATAAATCTGCTATGTGCAATTTTTTAAAAACTAAAGGTGAAGTTATAAAATTATTGCCATTATAAACTGACATCTTATATGAACCTATACTGTCATCTTTGTGTATCTGTAATAAGATTCAGACTCAGCATATATGTAGAGCTTGTAAAATTCTACTGAAACTTCTATTTATTGCAGGAACAGTTTGTGCATGTGACCTTATTCAACAATCATGTTGCAGCATAAGAAACATCAAGAATGGAATAAAAAGATACATGCAAAGTAACATGCATAATGTCCCTGTAAAGTATCTGCACTGGTTTTTATGTAAAATAAAACTAAAAAACAATCTACATAATACTCTGCAATTTTTTTACTTTATAAGGGCATAATATGAAATTCATACAGCAAAGCTATTTTCCTTCAGTTGCAAGTATGTATGTTTCAGGGACCCAGTGCTGTTTATGTAAACTGAGGAACCAAAGCTACTTATGAGAATGCACAATTTTATGATCAAATATAGAATAGCTGAGGTACTAAAAATGTGCGAAGTCTCTTCATTAATTCAATTCCAAAGTGGTATTTTGAGAATGGTATCTCAAAATTAAAATATCAGTAAGATTAGGAACATAAAATGATCAATTTTATCAGATTTAGAAAAGAAATTTATTAGAAAATTGATTGAAAAAGGAAATTTTAGACAAGAACTACAACCATGAAATTACAAGAAAATTCTTCCACTATAAAATGTATGCAAAACCACACGTCTTAAGGCAAGCAGCATTTATAGCAAAATCACGTTTTCATAATGATGTCAGTTTCTGGAAATACCTGCTCTATCTCTCGCGTTCTTGGTATTGTAGATTGAGTAGATATTATGTTTGTTCAAGTGAGTTTCCAAAAAAGCCACGGGAAAGGCCCCTGAGAAAGCAGCCAAGCACTCTCCCAGTGCTGATCGTTGCCTGTGAATTAAGAACAGCATTAACGACACACATCTTTGATCACAGAGCCACAGCATGGGAAAGGTTGGAAGGGAGCACCAGTGGAGCCACCTGGTAAGTACTGCCCAAGCACACCTTGGGGTTGTACTCTGAGATCAATGCATTTCAAAGAGAGAAGCCACGACATTATTGGGATTGTCAACACAAGAACATGCAACAGAATTTGAATATATGAATGATATGTAAAGACATAAAATGTCAAAAGTGCCCTACACAGCTTACTGAAAATGAAAAACATGCAATGGAAACTGAAGGAATTGTAAAAATGCCTTCTGTTCTATTACTTTCCTCTCAGCTTTACAGACTGTATAATCCCTACTATTAAGAAAAAGCTACTGGATAGAACAAGAGACCAAGATCAACTATCATTTTATCTAAGTGATATATATATTTTTTCTGAGAAATAGTGATAGTCACTTTCATGTTAGTCTACTATGAAAATCAATTTCTTCAGTGAGGGGAAAACTGCTTCTAAATGATCAAGAACTCTGAAATTTTAGCACAAAGACATTGCTTGAATATCTTCAAATATATGACATTGATTTGATAATCAAAATTCTTTGTGTGTCAAAATTTTAAACAGCCTGTTTCTAGGAAGAAGTAAGTGATGCCCTGTCACTTCACTTGGGTTTCTTCACAGGACAGTTAAACTACTTCTAATTTTCAACTGAATTGATTACAGCAGAATTTAGTGAGGTGAGAAATCCCTAGCTGAGACCAAATCACACATGTGACAGAAAGAGAAATTTGAACTCAGAAGAATCATGAACTTTCAAGATAAAAGGAAAAAAATACCTCAAAACTGATCCTCTGATTTAACAAGGTTCATCCTCGCTCTACAGTTTGTCTCAGTCTTGGGGATTTTATTCTTTCTAGATCTAACTCATTAAACTTGATTTTGTTAAATATAACTTAAGTCCCATTATTATTCATAGTGTTTTCTCCTTCTACCTTTTTTTCCCCTTTTCATTAAGTCTTCATAAGCAGAACAGATATTCATCACACACACCTGCAATGTCCTTTTCGATTGCAATGATGGTGGCAGACAATCATATACAAAAACTGTCACACGGATATATTTTGTCTTCAAAACAAATTCCTTTATATCCTTTAACTTCTATTTGCCAAACAGCAAAATGAATTAATTTTATGTCCTTATTGAAATCAACGAGACCTGATTTTCCACAGATTTGGGTTGGTTTTTTTTTTATTTAAATATTGCTTCCAATGATTTTTCATATTGTTGCCTATGATACAACCACCAAGTAAACAAGGGTATGTCATGGGGCTGCTCTGGAGTTATGCACAGGTTGATCTGCAGGAGAGTGCCACTTCCTAGATTACTGCTGCCAATATCTGAGATGTATGAATTCTGTTTAGCCTTCCTTCAGAACAGTGTTAGCCACTACAGTGCAATTATTCAGTTTTAAGAACTTAATTTTTCAAGGTATCTCTATTTTTTGACTAAACATGGCTTACATAGACCAAATGTAACTTGGAAGGGCGTTAGCAGATAGAGAGATGTATAAAACAGCAATTACAATGCCTCATTTACCTGGGTAACTGAGCTAGACAAGAAAGTGTTGTACAAGTGACAAATTCAATTAAATTTAGGGTAATGAAAAAGAAATATACATCACAATTAAACATTAGAGAAGGAAGAATATAACAATTGCTGAGCTGAACGACATAATTTTACAATACCTCAGTTAACCCTCAAATCAAATGCTGTTTATTATAAAGTCAGATAATATTATTTTTAGTTTTTATTTTAATTAAGAAAATGATTTGACAAACATATAATGCAATATTTCAAGCGTATTATAGTAAATGCATCTGCATTCCACTTAACAGCTGAGCACATCTGTTTTTTCTTTCAAGATATATTTCCAGTAATACTCTCCTATATAAATTTCTGAACTGCAAATTCATGATGCTAAATATAAATGCAAATATTAAAAATAGAAGAACTATTTTCCTTCTTACCTCTCTACATAGATACTCTTGCTGGTTCCCAGAGCATATAAACTGTCCAATATTCTGTAACAAGAGACCTGAACATCTTCCACTGAAGAGGAAGAGAAAACTATATTTACAAAGAGATTTTTCTTTGCAATACATTCCCAAATAATTAAAATAAATTTCTTCAGACAATAATGGAATTAAAAATATTAAGCTAACAAAAGCAATCCACAGAAATCACCCACTAAATACAAAAATTCTTTGGACACTCGAGCGCTACACTTTTTACTCAAAACTTCCATTTACTTAAATATCATGTTAATAGCTAAAACAGTAAATCTATTTCACCAGTGCACAAATTTTATTAAATTAATGGCACACTCTTTACAAATGGCACCTATACAAATAGAACACCACTGTGCAAAATAAAGGCAATCCTGTTAAACAGATATTTAATTATTTTATCACAGTTTATTTATTTTTTTTTTAATTTAGGCACTGATACCAGCTAATAGCATGTACTTAATTTACACTTTGAACTTACATAGGATTAAAAACAATAAATAATTCTTTGGTCCATATGAATACTTCACTAAAGGATGTTTTAAAATTATCAAGTAATTCAGTCATGTGAGAATAATCTTAAAAATCTGTTTGAAAAAATGCTTTTGTAATGCACTCTGCAGCAACAGTGTAAGTACCATCAAGAAGTACAACACTCCCATTCTTGCCATAAATATATTTTGTAGCCTCTCCTGCAGTGCTAGAACAGGCAATGAATGAAATATTGTGAGTAAAACAGGGTAAGGCTTCACAGGCCTACAAGATATAGCATCAAAGCTACATGGCCCAGCCCTTTATTGTACTATGATTTTAGTTCAGATCATCTTGGAGTCAAGTGTTTTTACATCATAATAGTAACCTGAGGTAGATTGAGCCATCTTTCTACATGATGCACCCATAGAGTAAACTTCAAAACTCGTACTCTCAGGTATAAGCACCAGGTCAAGATACTTGTACAAGTAAGAAAATCTTACTCTTAACAAAATGTAAAGAGAAGTTGTGCATAAGAAAAGTTAGTCTTTCCATTATGCTCTAGACAAAGTAAATAGGCCCAATTTTAAATAATTATTCTTTCTCAGTTCATGAATTCTAAATTCAGCGTTTTACACCAGTGTGATGTATGTAGAATAGCTGATTAAGAACACCAACTCAAGTGATAAAGAATTCAAAGCTAAATATTAAGTTCCAAAACATGGGATACCAGAGACCAAAAATTATACAAGGCATGAACGTGTTGATGCCTGAAAAAGTGGTTTATGCTGAACAAATTACTTTTTCTGGGTACCATCAAAGTATCTGGAATTTTACAGAAATATGTGGATGTTTACATCTCATGACTTTCAAATCCATCAATACAACTCCAAATTTTGGAAGAGTTCTTTTAAGTCTACTTTAAATTATACTTTTTGTAGATTCTAAAAAGAGAAAAAATGTAACTCAGTGTTCTTTTCCTCCAGGTCCTTCTCGTGGATTTTCGTAACTGAGTAACTGAGTTAGCTATGCAGGGCAGGATTTCCCCCTTTAGTGCCATCTGGACAGTGATATTTCTGCGAGTTCCTAAAATATATAAAATTTAAGTTTTGTGTGCAGACTGCAAAGTCTTCAAAATTTTGGCTGCAAAATTTTGGGTTTAGGAAAATAAAGGACCACTGAATCCACTACAATCAGAGTCTTCACAGAAATACAATATACAGGCTCCCTTCTCTGGTGTCTGAATTCCTCAGGAGCTCCTTCCATTCTTCCCTTTTCCCTTGAATTTTCAGAAATTAAGGACCCACCCAGATTCCCCCCTAACTGAAACTGAGGTGCATGTATGATGGTGTAACATCATTCTTGTATTATAACCTTATTTACAGACAGAGTAAAGACAAAGTAACTTACACAAAGTGAATTCTTACACATGAAGTAATCACAGTAAATCTAAGATAAAGTTATAAACAAAACTGATCCTTCTGATTTTCTAATCATGGATACGTCTGCTTCAATATTTATTTAGAGTCCACTAAAACCTATAGACTGTTTTTGGTTGACTGCTGGAAATATTTGATTAAATCAATAAAAATTTGGTTAAAATTACATAGGATTTGTCCTTCTTTAATAGTATTGAGGGTCTAGTAATGCTTACTAACATGACACTATGGATATTTTAATGGCCCTTCTACATATATATATATGATAATATGATACATACATATCAAATCTTCCCCAAATTGATGCTGTCCAATATGCTCAAATAATGAAGATAGCACTGGCAGAAGAGCAACTGTGGTGTAATTAATGATCTGTGTAACTCCTTTTGGCTGGTTTCTGCTGTGTGTAAACTGGCCTTGCTTAAGATTTTCCATTGTTTTCTCCAGATCCTCAGCAGCATTGTCCAAAAATGCTCTCAATGCCATCCTAACAGACTCCAGACCAGTTTTCATCACGGTCCTGTTTATAGCATGCAAAAAGAATGAAGAAGAATATTCTGTTAGACAAGCATGGAATAAAGCTTAGTCCTGGATTATATGAAATCGATAACAGAGATCTGAAGAGAAATCTTTAATCTTTTAACACTGCAAATTCTCCTCAGAGCAGATTAACTGCCTGAAAACAAGTTTCATGGGTATTCTGCAGAACACAAGGATACTTTATCTGTTTTTCTGCCAAGCAAATAGTCCTTCAAAATTTATAAAGTGATTCATTTGCCTTCAAAGAGGAAAAAAACCAAAAGGCACATAATAAAAAAAGAATTAGTAGATCTGGGATTTCTGACTCTAGAAAGAGAACTGTCTTAAACTAGAAGTCAGAAAATCTTCCTAATTTTAAGTCATATTTCTGTCTCCAGAACAATGGCACCAGAAAGGAATGAGTAAAAACAACCATATCTGTTAAAATCAAATCAAATCAACCAATCAATCAATCAATAAATGCATTTATTATGTAACTGTAGCATTATAATCAATGATGTAAAGATATAATCCAGGAGAATTATTATATTATTTAACAAGCTCAATCACAAAGATCCTTTGTTTAAGGAAAGCATCCATTTAGGCATGCCTGAAATAAATTGAGGTGATGTTCTTTTGTAAATTGAGTATCAGTCCAGTTCTTTTAGTCTGATTGTTTATTTTAAAGAGTGAATATATACAGTTTCAAGAGCAGTATCTTTAAACTTCCATGTTACCTCCATTAATTCCTTAATCTCCATCTGGAACTATTTTCCCATCTCTACCAAGAGCTGAATTACTGACCTTCACTTGTATCTGGATTCCATCTGTGTGAATGCATGGACCATTAAAGACAAAAAAACCCCAAGATACTGCAAACTAAAGGTGTACCATGAAAGAGCTGAGCCATATTAACGGCCATGATCATGACTCTACCCCCTAGCAGATGGAATATAAAAATTTTCCATAAAATCAACTGCAAAGATAACGAGAAAAATAACTATCTGCACATAATGCAGCCAATTGTTTTGAAACTTAATGGAAAGCGAGAAAAGTCACCTTAAAATTTCCATGGAGGCAGTTTAAGCTATCATTTTGTTTAAAACTGCAAAGATCTAAAATTCAACTATCAGTAAATATGGTTGACTTTACAGTAAATTAAAAGCAACACCTCCAATATATCAAGGTTGTCTCATCCATAAGCCTCACTTAAGCAGTTCAATTTAACATAAAAGTAGCACTGAATTCTAGGCAAAAGGTTTGTGATTTTTTCAAATTAGAACCTGAACCAATTCTGCAAAGAAGACACTGTACGAGACAGACTTACCACGCACTTAACTCCTGAATTTTTTGATTAAACAGTGTAAGGAAAATAATAAAGTATTTCTAACTTTATTGTGGTTTTGAGAAAGTGACATGATTAAAACCACACAAACTAACAGCCAGAAGTTTCTGGACACCACTGATCCATAATGAAGTTTAAAGTGTAACCTACAAATAGTGTCCTGTCAAATCCTAGTAATTGACCTGCTTTGCAACAGGAATCTTTTCAGCACTGCAACTTCTCGAGAGTTGAAATTCTGTAGCCTTACACAGGTAGCCCAGATGCAACTGCACGTTACTTTCTTCAGTGATCGTCCTTGTACTTTGGAAAATATAATCAGTATTACCTTGCATCCAAGGTCTGTCCCAGTATGTGAAGACAGTTGACTATTGATGTTGCATCATTTCCTAGAGAGGGAGGAAAATTATCCATCAATTAAGCTGAGCATAGCATATAGCTCATTGACACACTGCTAACTGTACCTCTGGATTTCATGAAAGAATAAATGACATAGCAGAAGGGCAACTGAACTTCTGCATAATTTCAAGTTAAAAAAACATGCAGTTTTTTGTCTTAGCCTTGTTTACAAAAATGCAGTAACTAGAGGCAGGAAAGCATCTCTCATAAAATAGCTGAGGCAATCAAGATGGCACTCAAATGTGGGGTTAATTAGAGCTGCAGCGCATTGTCTCATTTTCATTTGATTTCTCTAAGTTTTGCTTTAATTACTTCAAGTTTATCTGATTGTTTATCTTCCCCCTCTCAATAACATAAAAGCTGTTAACTTTCCAAAGTTGCTAAAGAAGGAAGAGAACACCCATAAAAACGTCATTAAGAAAGTCAGTTCCCTGGTGTTCCCCCATAGTCTGCAGTCTTAATTGGGTCCTTGACATAATACACATATTCTGTAATTATTTTTTCCTGTTTAGGTATGTAAAAAGAGGACTTACACACAACAAGCCTTCTATACATACGTACATCCCAAAATGCTGCCATGTACAAGCCTCTTTCCTCTAAGATCACTTTTTAAGTCCAGAACAGATGTACAGCACACAAATTTGAACCACAGCCTATTTTTAAATTTACTTTTTAAAATGAAATTATGCAAAAATAAAACTCCTTTTCTTGCTTCTCTTTAGATTTTCTTGATTAAAAAAAGGAGAAACGAATTGAATGTTTAAGAAAGATTTCTGAAAATACTTCTGTCTGCATACAATGATACAGCATACTATATTTTCTCACTAGCGGTTATTTCTTAAAAAAACAAGCAAAAATTCAAGTAAAATTAGTAATTGTTTCAGTGAACTAGAGATTTTAAAAGATAAATTGCAAGGAAGGTGTGGGAGGTTCACTGCAGCACTGAGAAAGTGATTCTATGCTATCAAAATTAGGAAATACTCTTGTGGTGTTCATCCACAGCAGATTAAACAAACCGGAACCACAGCTTCCATGGCTGCCTCATCCAGGCAGCCTCACCTTTTTGTCACTGGCATGTGTGATCATGCAATGGTACAGCAAGCAGATAAAAAAGCTGAGGCAACCTAAAAAAATCCTACCAAAATCACCACCCCAAAATATTAAGTTTTTTTGTCAGATCAAACTTTTTTCCTTATTATTATTCCTATAATCTATTCCTGGTGATAGGAATGCCTGTGCTGATGAGAAGAGTGCAGGACTGTGTTACTGACAGCAGGTATGGAGGGAAGTACTCAAAGTACACCAGACTGTGGATTAGACCATCACAGAACCATGGAATGGCTTGGGTTGGAGGGGACCTTAAAGATTATATAGGCCCAATCTCCTGCTGTGGGCAGGGACACCTTCCACTAGAAAAGGCTTGCTCAAAGCCCCATCCAGCCCAGCCTGAACACTTCCACGGATGAGGCAGCCACAAATTCTCAGCAACCTACTTCAGAAAATTACTTACTAGAAATTTAAGCAGTTTAAAAACTGAATCAAGCTACTTACACAAACTTGGTTTTTAAATTGAGAAAACATAAATTAATACGTTCAATGCACCAAAATTATTCACTGAAATCTTTCCATTTCTGCCCAGTAATACTACTGAAAATAAATCAATATAGTCTTCCCAACGTACAGCCACAGCCCTCAAACAGTAAATTAATGTAGTCAAAATCAACTTTCACATTGTAAAGAACTAATGATTCCATGCTAAATGATAATTCCATCATCTCAATGACTCTCTCAAATAACAAATGTGACTATTTAAATTCACTCTGTAAGACATGTATGCTTAATTTCCCAATTAAACAAGCTCCTATATACATCTTAAGCTATATGACTTTCACTGATGATTTTCATAAATGCAGCTGTATATTTAGAAGTGCCATTCGAATTCACAGTAATATAAAATACCTATACAGCAAAACTATATAGAATTTTTGATATTTGTTACAGCAAACTCCACACTATCCATAAAAGTTATTATTGAGTAACGCTTGCTCACACAAAATGCACAAATAACTTTCTAGGCCCCAGGTGTGCTCACTTATGAGCATCTTCTCTTCCACAAAGCCTTTGTCTTTGCTGGAAGAAGTGCAACTCTTAATCAGATTTTCTCACATCATGCAATTCACTTGCAAGGGAAAGCAAACTATAAGGTGATTTTGACTTGAGTTATTAAGCCCAAAGTAAACACCACAATCATACTCCATAGTCTCACACAATGACCTTGTCACAACTCATGCTGAAACTACTGTGTTGGCATAAAGATTTTGTATTCTGTTTGTTACTAGAGTCTAGGAAAAGAATTAAAAATCAAATTGTAGCCATCACAAATAATCAGCTGATCCTATCTCCTAGCACTTGAACCCAGTCAAACAACAGGAAATAAGCAAGCTGAGATGTGGAATAGAAACGATCTTTTCTTTAGTAGTGAAGAAAGTTATGTTGACTTGGGTTTTTAATTTCAACCATGACTCATTTTAGAATAAAAAACATTCTGAAAACCAAATGCACAAATAACAAAAAAAAAAGTTTTCCAAAATTTTAATAGTATACCTGAGCTAGTTCATTCTTTGAAGAAACAACCTAGGGTATAAATCAGAGCTTATGTGTAGGTTTGTGGCATATTCCACCCTTCAGAAAAAGCTGTAACAATGCCACACAGCTGCAGAAGTAACTCTATTCGTGCCATGATCTTTTGGCTTTATAGACAAATCCACCCATCTCCTCCCAAAACATTTAAAAACGATTATGTCACAAAACCTTCCGATCTTTCTTCTTAGTTAAATGTTTTTCATAATGGTCTGTAAAATTTTTAAACATCACACTGCTGCAGCAAGTGAGCTCCTTCCCTTCAAATTGAACGAAATATGCAGGAATTGAGTTAGATGCATGTTATCATAACCAAATTCTAATTCACTAGGTAATTACCCAATTAGGTATGTTCATGGATGCTGCAGTTTGCACTGCATCCATCACAGAAGCCATGTATGCACAGGATGTACTATTCCAACTCTCCTAGCACCACAGCATAAGGAAAAATAGCAAAGGAAATGACTGTGCCACACGTTGCATATAATGTACACACTTGATACGGACTTCAAATTGACTTCAATTCAGTGATTTGCACACGGCATAAGACAAACAGCGAGCTCCTGCCAAGGTCACAGAATACCAGAAAGAGAGTACACATGCGTATGTGGAGTCAAGCACATCTGGGAATATTCAAGAATTCCACAGAACATAACTCAGCATTTCAGCCCACTTCTAATTTTCTTTAATGACTTTCCAATACAAATGTGCAGTTCTGATTGTCAAATATTTTTCCCAAATGATTTAGAATAACATTACAGATCAGTAATTTTTTTATTCATCAAAATTCTTTGATACAATAATGAAACCCAAATATTAATTAAGACACAGAAAACTAAACAACCCCCAACCCCCCCAAACTGAAAACTACAAAAGCTTTTTATTCCACCTAAAAAAGTCTTTGATCTATCAATCTAAACAATTGGTGGTCTGTGTAGACCATGCATTTCAGCCATGCAGCATGCAACAAAGCAGTACTTAACACAATGCAAAAATGGCAAAGAAAACCAAGTGATGGCCATGCTAGTATTTGTCAAGTCTCCTTACCAAACAGTGAAATCCTATGCCTGACAAGAACTCCAAGTTTGCAGAACAGGCTGAAGACAAAAGAAAAAATAAAAGAGAAGAGAAGGGAAAAGGAAAAAAATAAGGGAGGGAAGGGGGGAAAAGAAAGAAAAAATAACAGCTGATATATGAGCAGGAAAAGCAACATGATGTCACGCAGAAAGAATCAATTGTCTGAGCAGAATGTGGGACAGAATACTAAAGAAAGAATTTTCAAGTGCATATCCTTAACAAACATGGTTAAATAAGCACATATTATAATCAAAAAAACAAACAAAAAATTAAAAGCAAAGCTAATTAATATAAAAGCGTTCTATACAATAACCCACAAGGAAATAACCATCAAAGCTTTAAAAAGTAAAATGTGGTCATTGTGCTACACAGGATATCACTAACAATTTGAAAATATAAGGTTAAGGGAATCAGATTAACTGAGGTGTGTGATGGCAGATGTTTAACTAGTTCAATTAGGATCTTGTAACTTGAATATAGGAGGAATTTCTTTTCAATTAAGCTTTTTTAAAAATATCACCTCTTACATGATTTGAAACAATATGACCAATGATTTTGTTTCACATGTTTGAACTATTTCCTGTGCTGATGAACAGCACTCCATTGAGAAAAAAGAGGAGTGAAATTTTGTGTTAATTCAGAGAAGCAGGAGTAAACTGCCCTACTCAAATTGACCTGGGCTCCAGATTAAGGAGGAATTAAATCAATCTTCATGATCTGGTTTGATGTGAGAATTTTCACCATGAATATCCATTTTGGTGTTATTATTTTATGCTGCAAACCCCTTCATCTGCTATAAATGACATGAACAATATCATGTCATTTTATCAAGCTACTTAATTAATAGGCACACTGGCTATTTATTAGCCTCCAATTTAAAAGCAAAAGGTATAATAAGCATGTCTGCACAGCCTATGGATGAGTTCTGGACATGTTGTTCCATTGACAGACAAGAGCACGGTGTCAAATGGAAACATTTATGTCCAGAATCACAACAGCCAGGTTAATGTGGTATTGAATCCAGCTAATTAGCCAATGCACACTCTAGCAACAGCAACTGCTCTGTTTTAGAAATGAGTCTGCTTGGTGCGTGTTTGGGGATCTCTGTTCACTTTTCATTCCATGATGCAGACATATACTATATATTCTTTTATGAGGATCTTGGATCACCAAGTCCAACTCGAAAAGCTGTAGAGAAGCATGGTAGCATCTTGCAGATTTTGTGTCCATTCTGGAAAAGACATAAATAGTTCACCACTCTATCCTATGTTCTGACATACAAATGTTACTGAACTGACTGTACCATTCAGTAGATGCCATGCTTTCACAAAGTGAGACTGAAGCTATTGTCTAGAGTCTCTTCAGTTGAGGTCAAATAAATAAATAAATAAATAACTCAAAATTTCTAATACCTAGATTGATGTTCAGAACAAATTTCATGCAACTACAGGAGTTCAAGAACTTGTAACATGGTCTACTGGATGAGAAATTTGAAAAACCCAATCATGAAGAGGTTGGTTACAAATACAACAGAATATAATACCACCACATTTCAGGAAGAAGCCTGACCCATATTTGTCAGCAAAATAGATCTGGATTTACTGTATTTTCCGAATACGGAATGGTTGCTGCATATGCTAAGACACTCACTGCATTATCAAAATCCAAAATTATACTCTTCCATAGCTTAATGAATGCAAGTTTGTCTTCACTGGAGAAGGAAAGCAGCCAGGAAACACCCTTAGCTTGAAACAAATTCTGTGTAGGAGATGTACTCAATAGAATTGGCTATTATTCATCCAAGATTTCCTTGTATCTATTTCCTTCTCCCTGGCTGACATGTCTGCATAGCACATAACCCAATCAAGTATGGCAGCAGCTCTGACCTTTTTGCAGGACTGTATGTTCAGGAATCTCACACAGCTATAGAGCACATGTGCACAAAATCCTGAATCTCTGTGCAGGAGGTATGCTGATGTATCTGACATATTCCAGAAGTAGGGAGTTTATTGGCATGACTTAACAACTGTAAAAATACTGTTATCCAGGACATTACCGACAGAAACTTAGCAGCTCATAGGACGGGAAAATTATTTATATACATGCATTATTTTATATGCATGATACAGGCTTTAAATCCCTTGAAGAACAGCATTCAGATAACTGCCAGGTCAGATTAGCCCATGAGATGATGCAAATTCAAGACAGCCATTACTGACTTGAGCTTAATATTGTGCTAGAAACTTCACTCAGTATTTACACAGTCTTGCAAGCCCTGCATGTCTGTATGACCACCAACTGGCTGTCAGGCTCAAAATACAGCAATACAATATTGCATGGCTCATGCCCAAGAACAGCCAAGAAGGCAACCATCACACATACCCACATTACAGGTACTCAAGAGGTTCTGTGTGAAGCTTGTAATCCACCTTACTAAATGGGAGATCTGGGTTTCAGTTCAATCAGAACTGAAATTAAATGAAAACATCTTAGAAGATGATCTTAAAAAAGGAGTAACTTCTGGGAAAGAATCAAGTATTTCTGTGATACTACTACTCATTACTATTTATTAAACTAAAGAGCAGAAAGAAAGCAACTCCCTTATTTCTAATTGTTATGAGGGACATTAATAATTATATTTATTGAAACTCAGCTACAAATAAGTTTGGCTTGTAAATCTAACATAAAATTTTGCAGGAATAATGATTTCAGTATATACCTATTTCTAGCAGTGAACACTGATACAGAACTGTATAACCTGTGCCACACACTGTGCAAGTGTTTCGCTGTTGGATATAAGGATAAATTGAAGTTCCCTGCATGCTAAAACCATCACCTTTTAAACAGCACATAATAATAACTCTGTACTCCTCTATATTTTATACAATGAATTTTCCTAATGGGAAAAGAAAGTGAAAAATGTTTAATTTGTTTGTACAGAAAAGTATCTCTGTGCCCCCTTCTTCTCACTTTCCCACAATCAACTGCTGCTCTTTAAAGACCAACACACACATGCATAGACATTAATATTGATTTAAGCTTTACCTTGTCACCATTTCTTTCTCTTTATTAGAGGCATGGCCTCCACTGCTGAGAGGCCTACTTGCTGAAGATAAGAAATACAGGCGATGATTTTTAAAATACTGATCAATCAAAGGGAGCACAACCTGAAATTATATCAGAAAGACTGGTTATGTCAGGACCTTCTTTGCTATGTTCTGTATTATACTTTTAAGTCACAACTGAAGACAGGAAATCTCAAACAGGTTTTCGATTTTAAAACTGTTATATATATCTTTTTGGATTTTTCTTTAATAGCTATTCCTCTGAATTTATTTCATATTCAAGGCACTTAATATGTCATCAAGAAAGGCAGCAGAAATTTACATTATCACTGCGACTTATCTGTGTTTTTTTTAGGAGGAGTACAAGGCAGAAAGTATAATTTAATTTTATCTCATAAATTAAGACTTTTCCTACACCATATAACCAAACACAACTATTTCTCTTTGTTATAATGTAGGTTTAAAAATATTTACCTACCACTGTAAGCATGCTAACAGCACTTAGTTCTAGACTTTTCAAATAAAACTCCCAAAACAACTGCATTTACTAAAGGCTTGTGCCGCAGAAGTTTTCCTGTTTGATTCCTGCAGTGATTATTAATCAGTGCCCACTACAGATGTCAGCCGGGAGGAGATCCAAAATAAATGGCCAAAAAGAAAATATGAAATTGCTTCTTTTTTGGAGCACGGTTCACAGGAGAGTGGAATGCTAGCTCCTGAGTCAAATGGAAGTACTCTAAGGGACTGAAATAACAACTTACTGCAAAGGATACCAGGGTTAGAAAATGCTGCAAAGAGTTGCCTTTTTTATTCACTGAAGAATTCAAAAGGCATTTTGAATATGCAAATATCATACAAGCCTTTATGTGTGAAAGGCATCAGCAGATTTTCTCGGTTTATAAGGCGTAAAATGGTGACAGTAAAAGGACAACTGTGCTGAAAGGAATTTCATGACTGTCAGGAGGAATGGGAAGTGCAAAGTCCTGCACTTGGGGAGGAATAATTCCAGTTACCAGCCCACACTGAGGGCTAATCAGCTGAAAAGTAGTTTTTCAAAGAAGGACCAGGGGATTCTCGGCAGGCAGAAAACAGACCATGAGCAAAAAATGTAATCTTATTGCAAAGGCAGCCAACAGCATCCTGGATTGAACTAGACAGAGTGCTTGTCAGCAGGTCCAGAGAGGGGTTCTCCCTCTCCACTGAGCTCTGGTGAGACCACAATCTGAAGTGCTGTGTCTGGTTCTGGGCTCCCCAGTACAAGAGAAACATTGATATATGGGAGAGAGTCCAGTGAAGGGTCACAAAGATGATTAAGGAATTAGAGGATTTTTCAAATTACAGAAGATTGAGGAAGCTGGGACCGTAACCTAGGGAAGAGAAGGCTCAGGGAAGATCTCATCAATGTGTGTAAATATCTGAACAGAGGGCATAAAGAAAATAGACCCAAGGTCTTTCCAACTGCAACAGGACCACAGTCAGTGGGCACAAACTGAAATATGGTAGGTTCTCTCAGACCACTTTTTTACTGTCAGAGTGACTGAGCACCAGCACAGGTTGCCCAGAGAGACTGTGGAATCTCTGCCCTTGGAGATACTCAAAAGATATCTGGAGATGGTTCTCTGACACTGCTAAGGGCCCTTCCAACCTCAGCCAGGGTCTTGTGGAGACAATAGCATGGTTTTAAAACAAGAGAAATAACTACCATGACACTGACAGATACACAGCCATGTTAATTTCAGTAACTACTGCTCACATTAATCAGCCTGAAGATTGTAAAAGAGAAAAATCTTCAAAATTAGACAAAGCAGAAAACAGAAAATGTGGGGAGCTTTTGAACAACATTATATGAGTAGCTGCATATCATGGAGCAGAAAATAACAGGAATAAAAATATATTGCCCTGTAATCTTCCTACATGTATACTTCATCCCACATGGTTTTAAAACTATTTTTATTACTGCTCTTTTTAATTAATCAAAGAATAAATTTAGCACAGAAAAACACAATTATAACAATAACAGTCACAGAAAAATATGTTCTCACTTCTGTTAATCACTATGTTGACAAAGAAAAACCAAAAATATACTGTACTTTGGCAAAAAACTTGATTTCTTGTTCATACGGGAATTGCTCTCCTTTGCCTCTGCTGCCACCATCTGCAGAGAGAAGAAAAATAAGTTCCCTGTCATATATCCTAATTACAGTCTATTCTGCACTTTTCTTAGGAAGTGTACAGTATAAACAAATAATACTGGTCATCTTTAGAGGCAGATTTAAGGTACCTTAAACAGAATAGGCACTAGTTAAAGTGGCATTTTATGGCTACCTCGTTAGAGGAAAAGTAACAGCAAATAAAACGTATAAAGAATAACTGTCCAAATCTTGACAAAAGTGTAGGCATCTCATAGTCCAAAGAGATATGGGTGTTTTTGTGAGATAAAAATCTGGTGCTATGTTTATGTTTTCCTGTTACAGGTTACAATTTGGAAACCTGAACTCAGATTCTAATAAAATACCTTTCTCCAGTTGTTCCCAGGAAAAACAGAATTAATGAATTTTCATTCCTCATTCGTGAACTTGGTACTAAAGAACAAAATTAATGGCTAGATTTACCCAACTAAAATTTAAATTGCTTCACTTTTCCCTATTTTCCCCCTTTTTTCACGATAAAAAACAAAACCTCTTTCACAATAAAATCTCTTACAGCTCTCAAACTATTATCATTTATTTAATGTCTTCTTTCCCTTAATATATTGAGGGTCTCAAATGGTATTTGTTCCACCAATGTTTCTAGTGTTTCAGTATTTAATCATTATCATTTTTGCACTTATTCGAAATTTATGTAATTAAGAATGATGAAGTCATGGTAATCAAGCATTAGCAGCAGAAGTAGCCTCGTGAGTTATCAAGACCAGACTTTTGCTATTGTAAGTAACCATGGAAGAAAATAATTACTCATAAATTTGATAAATTTCCACATTCAAACTAGATTGATTTTTAGATGAGCATTGATTTATTCAACCTCCCTGATGTTCCTGTTACTGTCATTTACAGGATATATGACTATGAGGCACAGTATATGGTTTGTATCATTGCAACTCCCACGGTCACAACAGAAGCAGCATCTGGCCAGTTTTTTTGGTTTTTATGTATCATGTGTGAAGCTGGCTTAGGTCACCAAACTTTTTATTTTTTTATCTCCACCAAAAGCAGAGAATGTTAAATCCTTCATTGTGCTGTTGACAAAACATGTGCTGGATATTTCTGAAAGAACATTCCCATTGTGGGAGTTTGTTGAAGAGGTTTCCCTTTTTGAGAGAAAATTTCAGAATAGTACAAATGACTGGTTTCATTTGGTCTCTAAAAAAGGGATTACATGTGAATAGTAACTACTATTGTGAACATGTGAAAAATTATAATTTAGTGCGTAAATGCAAGGGGGCAGCTAGTTTTATTTTTTAAAGAATGAAAGTCAAATTTTAGCTGAAAATTTTTAATCTGATGAATGAATATGGGAATTTGGAATGAATTTTGTAACTCCAAAATTCATGATCTTCATCAACTACAGGAAATTAAAGGAAAAAATTAGTCCAGAAATGTACTAATCTTTCAAAAATTTTTCAGGTTGTTTTTTATAACATCAGACATCTTAGCTAATAATTGTTTTTAAAAATGTGCAAGGGGTACTATACCAAACTCCAAAATGTACTGATGGGCTTCATCCACATATCTTATAAGTTGCTGAAGGAAACTGTAGGCAAAGCGTTTCTCAATGGAAGGCGTGTCTAATTCCAGGTCCTTAAGTCCCCTGTAAAAAGAAGCGAGTAAATTTTTACACATGCAGAAGGACTCAAAACCATCTTACCTCTCCATGTAGTCTGACATAATTTCCTCTGGTAAGGATAATGTGCTTATTAATATAAGATTTTTTTGTGTTTGATGTAAGCAGCACTGTCACACTTACTTAGGTTTTAAGCAATTCGTTAAGACACAATCAGATTTCCCAACCAGAAGGTTAGAAAAAAACTACACTTGTCAATCAAAATAATCCACGATTATTGTAATTTCTTTCCATTACTTGTAAGGCATTACCATCTTACATTTCCCTACAAGGATTGATTCTTGGGTGAGGAAGTTTGGAGGCTGAAAAAATACTTTGATTTAAACAATCAAACTAGAAGTAAATCTAATATCCATCACTGCAGACATTTCCTGAAAAGTCTTCTTGCAATGGAAAAGTTTTGAATAGCTATGTAGCATTTGTGAAGAATCAGAGGAAAAACAAAACAAAGCGATGGAATTGCTTTTCCAGCATGTTCCATCCATCTTAGTTACTAGTCTGATATAAAAAACCACATCTTTCCACAAGAATGAATCTCCAAAGCCTGAGTCCATGTCATGGGATGATGTCCCTAGCAACAAGCTGGCAAGGGCAAAAGCCTTGATAGCACATGAAAAAGACATTCTTAAACAGCAAGGGAATCAGTCACACCTCATCTCCCCCTGACTCATGCACCAATTATATTGGTACTCAGCTAGGTTGCAAGTTCAAAAGTATACCTACTGCTTATATATGGAATAGAACTGCCTGTGTATTGCACGTTTATGCTTTAAATTAAAGCATACACCTAGAGACACAAATCTGGTAGACAAAAGATAAAGGAGACAATGCTGGAGAGGAAAAGTCTCAAGTTTACTAACTAAGGGACCATTAAGAAACTTCAGACACAACTTTGGAGAGGCCACCTGAACTTTGGAACTCCTTAGAGAAAGGGACATGAGAATTCGGATTATTTGAGGCAGTTCAGTACACAAAGCAATGACAGACTGAATAGAGGGGGAAGAATCAAGAAAGAGGCAAGTGCAGAAGAGATGAAAACAGGTTTCAACATAGCTGGTCACATGTAAGCTGTGGCCTGTCAAATCAATTGACTGACTGAGCCCTGTACCTCATCACTAGTGCTTGTCCTATGTCCTTATTAAATGCTTCCAAACCTGTATCCCTGTGTAATGTCACTCACTATTCCATGTGCTGTTAGGAGTAGATGGCAGCTACTGGCCAGACCAGCATCAGCTGGATACTGGGCCAGCAGCTGGAGTAAGGCTTGGGGTGTAGGTGCCCCCAGGTCTGTGATAAATGGGGTGGTGGAGATCTCATGAATCAGTAGTTGGAGATCCAGAGCTTCGGGGAACATCTCTGTGGGCCCTACAGACCCTGAGCCCAGAGTGGCAGCTTCAGCAGAGGACTGGAATAAGTGCATTTGGTAGTAGCCACTGGAGTCAGACAAGGGCATAAAGCAGGGTCGTGTCTGCAACTCCAGCAACTGGAAGTCCCAGTTGCCTGCAACTGGGGTGGGAATGCTGTGGTCTAAAAAATTCCAGCTAATGTGATGGAGCAGTGCCAGTAAGATGAGTGAGGGCTTCTGTACCAGCAGTTGAAGTGGGCCTGAGTGCCACATGCTTGGCAGGGGGCAAATGTTTCTATTTTCCCTAAAGTTATTTTGCATGGGGGTGCAGAGACCCGAATGGTCACTGTCAAATAAAGAGTGTAAAGAAATGTGAGTAAGGCACATATGGCAGAAACTACAGTGGTGAGCAGACCAGATTAAAACATGAATCAGGCCCTTGTTTGTTTAGACAAGGCAGTTGTCAAAGGTGCAGCAAGTACACTGAGTTTAACATCATGGAAAAGGCTGCATTTAACAGCATGGGAGGGTGCAGATGTAGCAAGAACTAGTTACTGGACAATGGATGTGTCCAAGTTAATGATTATTTTACCATCCTTCTCAGCTTTCTACTCCCCCCAAAAAACCCCAAAAGTCACTTTTCACTTGTGTTTAACAGCAATAAAAAGAGTTAGTACTCCTGAACACAGCTGATCATTTTGACAGAGAATAAGGAAAGAAACCTTTGCAGTCTGACATCCTTCTTTGCTCATCCTACTGCATTGACAGGAAGTAAACTCAATTATACCACCTAACCTGAAAGATTTTACCAAAATTATTAGATTAACTGTGGGACTCTAGAAATAGGCTGGAATTCATGTGACAGAAAAGAATGGAAGTGGGTGGATTTTAGGTAGATGTGCAAAGCTAATTAATTCACATTGATTACTTAAATTGATCTCAGTGACAGTTTCCCTGACTTACTAATGTTCAAGTCATGCACAGCTCAGATATGCTTTCAGCCTTTTCTAGTGATTCTGATTTCCTAAGTATACTGATGAGGCAGAAAAGACTCCAAATTAATTAGAATTTTATTCATGCTACATTTAGGAGGTAAATACACCATATTAAAATGAATTATGCTTGTTATTCTGCACACCATTCACTATTATTACATTTACACTGTGGTTTGTTTAAAAATTATTTTAAAACATCACTTTTCACTTTTAAAGTATTTTAATAATTCTGTAAATGAACTCAATTGAAATAAATGAGTCGTATGTTTTAGAAATAAAACTGTCTTATCTAACAAATTGTCTAGAAGTTCCTTTAGAGAGGGACATGTGCTTGAAGATGTGCATGAACCTGTAACTAAGAATTAATAATTCTATCACTCGTAGAAAACTAATAATTTTACTAACAGTTGGATGCACGGACACCTGCCAGAAAGAAAAGGCTGCAATATTGAGAGGGAAGGTAGAAGACATGCAGAGATTCTGGAGAACTCTGCCTCCCAAAAACCCTGCTACTGACTCTGTAATCCATTTCTTCCTTACAATATTTTAATGAAGGAGCTCATCCTGATTCCCAGGTACTGAAACATAAAAAATTATCATTGAGTTCTGGTTTTATAGAAGAAACCCCAAAAAACAAACAATAACAGGAAAGGAAAAAACCCACCACAACCAACCAAACCACAGAATAAAACAAAAGAGATCACTGAGGACTATCAGAAACCTTCTGTGACATTAATACGGAACTGAGAATTACCTGGAGACAACATATCCATTAATCTGTAGAAATTTCAGAATATCTTGTGCTTTTTCTCTGTCCTTGGCTTTTTCTTTGGCTGTTAATGTATCATAAGGAACAAGAAGGGGATGGTTGCCTCCTCCTACTATGGAGCATGAAGAGAATTAAAAATTAATGAGTTCTGTTGACATGGTAAGTCCCATTATGTAAAAGTACTATCACAATAATACACAGCACATTACAGTAAATTCTATTCTGAATTAACAGTATATTTGTCTGTTTATTTATACAAACCTTAAAAAATATTCAGATAGAAACTTGGACATGGTTACATCATTTTAACATACTTGCTACAAGTACCAGCAAAATATGCTCAACCTATTGCAAAAAACTCTTAAGGAAGAAAAAAATGCTTAACTGTTACAAACATGTATATTAACTTATTATAACTACAACTTTATTTAATGGAACTGAAAATATTTCAATGAATAATACATAATTTCCTAAGAAAACCTATATACAAATGTATAAACAAACAAACATATAAACAAATATATAAACATACATGAAATCCTACTTATAAACATTCTAATGGCAAAGTTCATCAAGTTTAGCAAGATATACAAATATAGAAAAATATATTAAAGTGATACAGTTCCACTTTATAGTAATAAAGACAGAAAATTAGAAGTCATCATTCAAACATGGTTCACACAACTGTCCAGAAAGATCAAAAGAATGCTGCAAAACCACAAGTAAAAAGAATAAACTTTATTGTATTGCTTACTAAAATCTGATGTATTGATATCTATTGCATGTAGGTATTTAATTTGGAAGGAAAATAATGCTGCTCTTGTTAATATAAATATCTGCATAAAAATCAAAATTCTTCGGAGTTCACCTTCTAAAATCACCATCACATAAAACAATAAATTCCTATGGCAATTGCTCTGAAACCCCAGGAAACTGTATGGGTAATGATAAGATTTATCTGTGAAAAAAACACTAAATAAAGTATCTAAAAATAATAATATTTTTTAAAGGAACAAATTCCCTACAGAAAATACTGGAAACATATCACTGGATGATTTTTTTTTAAGCTACATATTCTGAAATTTTCAATTAGTTCTACCTGAATACATGTAATTACAGGCAAAATGATAACCTAGTGGGTTACCACTCTGATGGTGGATTGGGTTTTTTGTTTAGTCTGGATTTGTCTTAGGAAGTACAGTCTTCAATATTGGGATGATTGGATTTTATTCTCTTATCACCAACATGATTGTAATTGTACCACATGACAGCTGAAGACAAGCAAAATGCATATAAATCCACATTATCATTTTGTTCTTGACACATGGGTAAAAGAATAAAAAGACTAGGATGTGAATATACTGAAGGAAAACCCTCAGAATTTTTGAAGGCCATGTTTTGCTCAGCTGACAAATTCATCTACTTTTCACATATAAAAACCCTCCATCAGAAGTGTCTTCTTCAATCACTACAGCCGCCTCCATCCCTCCCATTCTGCACAACACAACCAATACTATACAGTATTCTCACTGAAGTGCTTCTCATTGGCAAAATTCTGCTTTCAAAGCTACGTAATGCAGTTGAAATATGAAATATCTCATCTTTCTGTAGCCTATGACTTCCCAAACTTGGCACATCTTGAGGATACTTATCCTGAGGAAGGTTTTACAGAAAAGGAATAATATAAAAATTATATTAAGGGGAAATATAATTAAAGGCATGGCAATTTAAAGTGTTTATCAAAGGCACTTCTAGATGAAACTTTTCTTTTTTATAATACCTTAACTGCTATACCTTTTCTGGAATTTTACAAATTTAGACCAACTTTGGTGCATACAATGTATAACTAGACAACTTCAGATAAGGTAAAACCCTAGCTTAATCATTTGTGACTGAGATCTTGTTTTCTCCATGTGCTAACATAGTGTTATCTGAAAAAAACCCCAGCTTTTACACAAATAAAGAAATGCTTTAACACAGAGAAAAAAAATAGTAAATTACACAACAGATGAAAAAAAAATCGTTTAGGTAAGCATAAATCATAAAGCACATGCAATTTTTGTATGGAATCAAGTATCTGCTCTAGGTTTTTCCACTTGTCAATTCAACACATGATGTGTGCAGTACTTAGTAAACACCCTTTAGATCTACCTGCAATAAAAGAAGCTATACAAATGAAATCATAGTCCATTGGGTAATAGTCTGAAAGATTAATGCTAGAAGGAAAATGGATTAATGTGGCTTAGATTTATTTACAACCTTTGAGTTTCTTTCTCTTGATATATTTGAATTGGTAAACCACTTAAGAACAGTTACACTTGGTACTATAACTTCAGGCACTAAAAATCACAGTCAATAATAGATACTTCACTGTTTCTTCTTTGTCAATTTAAATTTGCTGTTCCTTTTTCTTCTTTTTAATGTTTTCTGAAATGTGTGATCTAAGGTAGTCACAGAAAACTTAAAATACTGTAAATATCTATAGTTAACATTACCTTTTGCTTCAAGCTCCAGTTTCTTTTTCTTTGCCCATATGTTATGATAGTTTTCAGCCATCATCTCAGCCATAGCCTTAGGAAAATGGAGAGCTTATTATTGTGAGTTGCAATGAATAACTATCAAGAAGGACAAGTTTCTGGTTGATATTAAATAACATGTTTTGTTCTCTGGGAAGTTTAATACAATTACACTGTAATGATTCACCAAAAACAAGTTTTTACTGAAAAAATGTTATATAGAATTTGGGTACAATCAGCATGGGTATGAGTCAGGAAGCTGGTGCTGAAGGAAAGAGCTCTTATTACAGAAAGCAAGGAACCATAAAGAGAAGAACAGTCTGGAAATAGTACTAGGGTGTCAAACGGGGATTTCATTCTCAAGACAGGGCCAAAAAAGAACCCTCTGAAGGCACTGTCAAGGGAAAGAGAACAGCAAGCCAGAACACTGAATCAATACTGTTACTGCTGGCTGTGGCAGACTTATTATGGACCTATGGATATAGCTTCTTCTCTGTGGATACTGTGCTCATTTGTGTAACCACACTCTTAAAACCACCAACCACTTTAGAGCATAAATTAGTCTATATATTCTTCCTATAAAACAAACTCCTTTGGACTGGTGAACTAGAAGCTAGACCCCAAACCAAGCAAAACAGACAAGCTCTCCAGTGTCTACTTAGTAGGAAGTATTTCAACATGAAACAACTTTTTAAACCCACATCTACTCTCCTCCTGGTTGTGTACTCTATACAGAGTGGTGGAATTTACCGTAGATTTCACTTTACATTCTTTCATGAACCTACAGAAACCTCATATTCAGTAAGAATTTTGAGTAATGACTATTTCTCAAAATCAATTTCTTTATTTGTGAGAATATTCATGAATTTGGAAACTTTTCAGTCCTATCTGTCCACAAGACAATTTGGTTCATAAACTTTTTTCCAGTGAATAAATTATGGTCCTGGAATATCCTGGTATTTTGACAATCCCAATTAGGACTTTAAAAGGATGCACAGTAGCCTGTGTTTTCATAGCACCTAGTAAAGCAGAGTGTTGTGAAGATGTTTTTAGAGCAAAACCTAGCTGCTCATGGAGATGGTCCTGATTCCTGCTAGCTAAGCCTGAACTCTAACTTGAAAGATATTAAACATTTTCTAAAATGTTCAAAATTACACATAGTTAATTTTCAAAACTCAGCTCTTATTAATATCAAACATGTTTAGATATTTCCTCAATACCTGTATCAGGACAATTAAGAGTTGAAACTGCATTTTAATTAAATTTGTTTATCTTTTAAGTAACAGATTCTGAAGTTGGTTTCAAAGACGACCTCTCTCTGTAGGGCAAATGAATCATAAAGCCAGCAAGATCTGCCTTATAGCTAACAGCTACAAAGGAAATACAAGTAATGACAAGAGTTAGAGGGTACAGCATAAAAAAAATAAGCAAGGGACTAACAGAAGTTCCAATACCCTTTCTGTGTGACTTGTGACAGGTTGCTTACTTTTATCTGGGCTTGCTTTACTGCATCATAATACTATGATGATGTGCACATCATGAGTTGTTTCCTGAGCATTAAACAAAGTCTGCAGAGTCTTTCAACTATACTGAGTTTATACAAATATTCAATGGCATAATTGTAAGGAATCTTTGTCATCAATTTAAAATAAGAATGTAGTGGTAGAGGCAGTTATTCAATTATCAGTTTTATGAACTCTTTGGAATGATCTACTGACATTTAATTGGCAGAAAATTCTTCTAATGCTAGTCAGCAATCTAAAACTGCTAGAACTATGAAACTGGAAACTGCAAGACAGAAATCAAGGAGTGGAAATCCAATGTGAGAATTTGTTTAGAGGTACAGTAGAGTATATATTGCACAGTTAGTCAATTAATTTACTACCACTGCTTGTTTGCACTGTGGCAAAGCTCAGTATGGGGAAAAGTTAAGCCTGTGTTTCAGGACCCTGTTGTATCAGCTTTGTCATCACTAGACTGGTACAAACACTCATGCTAACTAACTGAAAGCTATTTAGTATATGCATATATTGCACTGCAATTATACTTACAGGAAATTAGTAGACGGTAAAACCTAGCACCATAATCCAGCAAACACCATGAAAAAAATCCTATCTAATGACAGGAACAAATTATCAACTAAAACACACTGGTCCAAATAACAGCAGCCTACTGACACATCTGTCAAATGTACTAAATGGTTTATGATTCTTATTACTTCAGTTTAGAGAAAAAAAGAGTGTTGACAAAATGCTTTGAAAAGATGGTGGAGAAATGAAGAGGAAACAGAAAAAATTGATGCTGCTAGCTCTTCTAAACAGAATTCTCTTCAAAATGACAAATGTTAAAAAAGTGATCTGCAAAAAGCAATCCAGGACTAAAGAAAATTTTGAAGGTTTTTAACATGAACCATGTTTCTTTAAGAATCAGAGGCTCAGAGAGCAATAATGAAAAAGACCAAAAAGCCCTCACCAAACCCAAAGCATATCAAAACAGCTAATATTTGGTACTAGATTGTTTAAAATAAACTAGCAAGACAGAAAAAATTAGATTGTAAAACAAACCGTAAGCATTTTAGCTATTTCTGACTTACATGTAAGTCTCTGGAGAGGGTGACATTGCTCATGTCAATTGCACGAGGAGTGTAACCATGGGCTGTATCTACAGAGATCTGAATGACAAATGTGCAAAACAGCGGAGTTACGCAAGCATTTAATATAAAAAAGTTAACCTTAACAAGACACTGAAAGTAATTAAGAAATTTAAAGAAAAGTCACTTGTAGATCTTTAGAGAGCAAAACAATCCTTTGTGGCCCAGCTGAAAATATATCAGTGGTGGTAAACGTCAGTGAAAATTAGGCAAAGGGAAACAGTTTGTTCCCAAAGATGGATGGCCAGACATAAATCCCTTTCATTTTAATACAAATTTCACTTGAACTCATTTAGGGTTTGAACTTATTGTGGATGAGGATAAAGTCATTATTAAATCTTTGAATTAGATTATATTTTCTTTTTTCTCAGCAGGTAAAATCTCACACAATCTAGTTTAAGGTGAATTCAGGAAAAATAGAACTTTTAATTTAGCTTTTCAACCCTACTTCTACATTAAAGACTAGAATCTATGAATAGTTATCTTTTATCTTCTGTCCCTCCTCCCCATCCAGAAAATATCAGCATTCTTTTATTCTTTCTTTTTACTGTTTACATTTGCCAGAGGTTTGCTCATTACACTGACACAACTGGTCAAAGAAAGATAAAAAGTGTCAGATAAAAAGCCATTGACACAAGAAGTGTGGCTAGAAAAGGGGCACTGACAGACTTTCCTCTATGGATTATAGAGGGAACCTCAGTATCCAGGCTTTCTTCCTATGTGTGATATTATTTTCATATGCATGTATACGACCATACAGAGCCCTAAAAATTCAAAGGCTTCCTTTCAAAAGGCAGTTATTATTAATAGAGAATAACACAAAGCTTTCAGGAAAGTGGCTCACTTGACTGGTTTGAGAGATGCGGCGTGTCCGATTATACAGTGCCATGGAATCTCCTTCCCGTGTTCTTTCAATTCGCCATCCCCATGCCAGCATGGTTTTTAGTGATTCTTTGATTGGCCATCGATAAATTTCTTTCTCCTAGAAGGATGTACATGCAATTAATTACCTTGTTTATTATGCAGCTGCACAGAGCAAAAAGTAACTACTGGACTTTTTCCTGGTTATACTGAGATGGAAAGAAATGTGCTGAATTCAACCATTATGGGGTTGTGGAATTGATGCAAATAAATCACATAGATATTAAAAAGTTTATTATTTCAGAGGCAGGGAGAATTCTGGCCCTGCAGGAAGCTGATGATCTCAGGGATAACTGTGTCAATAGCATTCTCAGACAAGAAATCAAGGATGGTATTGAGCAGAAATGATCAGAAGTAATGCAGTGTTTTATCTGCTAGATGAGCCAAAAAACCATAATCATAAACAAGTCTGTGTTGGAAGAGAACTCTGGACATCTTCCTCTACCTTCTGTTGGGTCAGATAAGGTACCTAACTGGGCTATCAAGATTAGATTATCTAGGTCTTTCTGTGTCATGCCTTCAACATCCAGGTGATGTCATCACCTCTTTGGGCAAGTTATCCCACTGTTTAAGCTGTCAAGATAAGAAGGATTTTCAGAAAGCATTTCTGCTAAAGAAGCTTACATCCATTGCCTCTTGTCCTGTCACTGTGCACCCCTGTGAAGAGAATACATCCATCTTCTCTGTTATTAATGCCTAGGAACCAGGAAACCGAGACCCTACCTCCAGCAACTTTCTCTTCTTTAACCTGAACAAACCCAGTTCCTTCAGCACTGCTTCACTTATATCAAGCTCTCCAGATGTCTAATCAACTTTGTGGTTTTCTGCTGGAGACTAGACAAAGCCTAAACTTAAGTCTTCACTAAACAAGAAGGCGTTCCTGTATGACATTACTGCAAAAATAGAGTGGCAATATCACTCTTTTGTTTCACTGTAAGTTATGCCATGTAGTTTCAGCTATGTGAGAAAAAGTTTGAATGGCCTATTTATAATACAATAAAACCCTTCTAATATATTTTCAGGATTTTGAGGAAGGCAACAACCACACATTAGTTGACATAGTGTTAATTTTTTTTTCTTAAAATTATTAAAAGACAAGGAAAAACTTTCAGTGATATTTCAGTAACCCTGTATCAAGCATGAACAAATCTCTTACCTTTTCAGACAGTAACTTATATTGTTTCATCAATGGTTGCACTTTTGCAGATTCAGAAAATGTTTCACCATAGGTCCATCCATTGGCAAACTGAAAACAGCAATAAGAAGGATAAAATGGGGAGATGCAAAAAATTATGAAAAATCATTTTTATTGTTAGAAATTAACTGAATAATGCTTCTGCAGAGCTGTTCTCCTCAAGTTTCATTTCTTCTATTTTCTCAACCGACATTTATATTATCTACAAATTAAGATATCAATCATGTAGCATACTATCTTTTTGCAAAGTAACAATTACCAAAGCAACCTTATCAACACATTTTCCTTTTAAAGATTTTTATAAAGCAGAATACTGTGCTACAGTTGAGGAAATATTTTTGAACACTGGACAAACAAAATGTACCAAATAATAAAAAGGCTAAAGATCTTACTTGGTTAAAAAAAAAAAGAAAATTCAGGTCCATAAAGCTGTTAAACAATTAGCAAATATATTTACTCAAAAGTCATCAATTAAAATTATGAAATGATTAAACATTATTTTGAAATACTCATATGCACTTAGATAACTTCCCCCAAATATATTTCAAGAAAATAGTAAGTCTATATCTTACCTACATACCTACTTGTAGCATTATGAAAAATAGTAACATTCAGAAGAAAATATTTTAAAGATGAAATTGATTCAAATAAAATATATGATTTTGCTTTAAAAGGGATGTAGATTTTACCTTTTCCATTGACCATTTGTCATGAGCATGCTCTGCATATTTGTTAATGAAATATTCTAGCTTTTCAGGGATCGTAATGCTGAAAGTGAAAAGAAAATCAGCATTACATCACACAGGCTAAAATTGAACGCTTTTTTTGGTAAAGAAAACTTCAAAATAAATAATCAATAATGCATAGACCATTTCCTGTGCTCTTCTCCTCACATACAGTTTGCTCCAAGGCCCAATTAAATCAAGGAAGATATCTGAATTATTTCATGGGCACTGAACGACAACCACAGCTGTTGTAGGAATTTAACTTCTTTGAAACATATGCAGGGAAAAATCAATAATAAGATCAAGCACTAGTGCTTTTTGTCCCATATTTTATTAGTATTAAAGCCATAACTACAACCTATAGTTTCAGAAATATGGTAGTAACTTATTGCACAGTCTATAATAAACTAAGTGTGCTCACAGTCCTTTTTGAAACATTATCTACTTTATATATTCCAGAAAAACGTATCAAATATCAGTTCTTTACTTCATCAGCATTGCTACTAATGAAAGGGAATAATTACTTTTGATCACTGATGAAATAGTAATATCTTCCCTTCTAACATAAAGAATTTCAGTACAAGTAGTGTTAGAGTGCCATCTACTGTGAAAAAAAAATCTGGATTTTCAGTCTTATTGCGGAAAAAGCAGAAATGTAAAACCAAATTATGTCAGAATAACAGTTTGCAAGAGCCTCACACACACAAAGGTCAGAAAACATTCATCCAGCACTGTCAGCAGGTTGTTTTTATTGTTTGAAAGATTGTATTTTGAGGGGAACTCTATTAATACTACAATACTTCAAATAATTTCAGAAATTAAATAAAGTTACAAGCACACTAACATCCTATTATCTATAGCTTCATACAAATAGGTCCAGTACTAGTAAGCAAAGCAAAGCTGGATTTGCATGTTAAAAGAATGTAGGATAATTTGGAGGTTACAATGACAGCAGCAGTTTTGTCTTTGTCTCGAAACATCACAGAACTGTTGACTCCTATAGCAATGAAGGGACATACAATTTCAGTAATATTAAGCAAAATTTTGAGTTTTTCAAATCTATTCAAGCTATCTACAATTTTTTTTTCTGAAAAGACACACAGATAAATACTCAGTTAAATGATTATATAACATTCTTGAGGAAAATTTGTTAAACCTTCATCTATTTATCTACATCTTAGAAAAAAGAATTTAAATGGTCACTGATGTCCCTTCTATGCTCCAGATTGGATCATGACTTTTACTGCAGTATTTAGATGTGCATACATGTACATATAAGCATGCTGCAAGGAAGGTGTCAATCTGCTGACAGCCTCCTGTGTGCTGAATGTTAATACAGGCAGAAAGCTCAAGGGGGCAAGTGAAGTAAATGTTTTACAACAGGAATTTTTAAAGATATAATGCATAGCTCTGCTTCTGTCAGACTATTCTATACAGAGGGAAATGGCACACATGCTGTAGTCAAAAATCAGGGCAAAAAATTTCCATTCAGATACGTGCTTTGTCTGGCTAATATACTTTAAAAAGCAGGACGAGAGCCTGACTGCCTAGAGAGAATGAAGATTATTCTGCCGAATTCCCATTAGTCATAGTAAAAAAGATTATATGAAGGCACCATCAAACAGGTACACTGTTATTCACACAAATTGGAATTAGTGTCTTGACACATGTTAATAATGGCAGGGGTGATCTAGACTTGGATACTTTTTCAGCTCCTAAGAACATGCTGGTTTTTTTTGCAGCAGACATGAAAGACAATTGGGTAGTTCTATCCCCTGGGTAAAAATGCATTAAAATATTCTAAGTTGACCAATAAATTAATGATTTAACTTGCTAGTTATTGCTTTACTTGATCTAAAGTGAATACATAAATAAAAAATATTAAAATCTATAAAGTAAGCATTCAGAAGAAAAGCTTTAAGTTCACATCACACCAAACAACAGACTCCTCCCCTCTTTTACACATTCATGATAAAAAAAAAAAATCCCAGGTGCAACAGAATAATTCCTTACTTTGAGGTATCAACAGGTTGAGGATTAAAGTTCCCATCTGAATCCATTGAAGACTGTTTTTCCATCATATTGACATAATTTGATTCCATATAATCTGGAGGTAAGGCTCCTGCAACCGCACTCAGACAAGGCAAAGCCAATTTGAACAGTTCTTGTTCATACTTCTGTGGAGCACACAGGGGACAGAAAGTGAGTCGTGAATGGGAACTGCCAACATCACCAGTGAAACTGGTGCAGCTACAGATGAAACCAAGCAGCCAGAGAATGGCTTTTGTACTCAGCATGGAACTGAATTTTTGTTCTGAAAATACAGAAAACTGACTGCCCAAAGCAGAAAGTTAGATGCAAGTCTTAATCTTGGTCAAGTAAATGGGAAAAGTGTTGACTTTACTGGTAGCAACACTAAACATTTTTCAGATGCCAGGAAGACAGCACAGCAGAGGAATATGCACAGCATTCCTCAACAATTAAATTTGGAATTTTAAGCAGGTTTGTTAACAATAGTCACAGAATGAACAATAAATACTTGCCAAGACATATTATTAAACTTCTATTTAATACAGAATTGATTCATGGGTGTTGAAAGTACAACTACTAAACAGAGAAGTGTACAGATCTGTACAAGTACATCTCAAGATTACTGCTTTGGTGTTATAGCTTTTTAATTAGGAGATAAAATGTTATACCTACATTAAATTAGAAACTATAAGAAGAAGATTTAAATTTACTAAAGCCTGTATTTTTTTCCTTCAAAGTGGATGATACAGTGTTGATATAAGATGGCTAAAAACTACAGATTAAAGAAAAAAGATTGCACAGTAAGAGTTTTACAGTAATAAATGGATACAAAAAGTATTTACCTTTTGAGATAAAGCATCAAAAATACCCCAGAACAACTTTCTGGATAAATGAAGCTCTTCTTCTGAGGCAGCACCAAAGTTACCCCATCCACTTGGCAAACAATAATACTTCCAGCATCTTTCATAATGATTTGTCAGCAACTGAAACAGAACATATTTTGAAAGCAAACAGAAATATAACTGCTGAGGTTCTTCCGTTCTGGCATTCAAACATTACACAGATGCTACCAGAAAAATTTCTATACTTTTATCAATAAACCATGTTGTATATGCATTTTTAAATCACTGGAATGCATGAGAATTTTTTTCATCCTTGTTTCAATACCATTTTTCAAAGCTTTTTGGAAAATATTGCAAGTAACAGTCAGTAGAGAGCTGACATGATTTCCTTTTTTCCAGTCTGATCAAACTTGAAGATGGAAAAATGCAGACATTTATAACATAAATGTGTATATGTGCATAAAAAAGACAGGAATTAAGAAAAAAAAAAAACCACAACAAAAAGCAAAAAACAACAATCTAGATCTGATAGATAGAAGCAAGGATTTTGATAGCCAAAAATATAATCTTGATACTGCACTGTTCTTTTACAATTTCAACAGATCAGGACAAAAATCCCAAAACAATACATGTAGTATATTTATATGTCTTCATATTTAAATAATCTGTTAATATATATTTATTTTTTAAATTGTTGGATGATTTAAGAAAAAATACAGAGAACTCAGATGCATTTAAGATGCAAAAAGAAGTTTTATCATTTATGTAGTACCACAGAAGTCTCAGAAATAGGGCTCTAAGAGTCAAATATGTATTTGAAAATATTTTTAAAAACTATATTCAATTACTTAATGGCTGACAGGTTTGCTTTTGGACAACATGTGGACAATAAGATATACGAGTATGTTTTTAAACCTATTCAAGAGAGCAAACGTAGGTTTATTCTTTGAGAAACCCCTGATGAAGCACTGAATATGGTTTTAGAAGAAATAAAAACAAGGCAGTCCTATTCCAAAATGTCTGATCTATATGGAATACAGGAACAGCATCACAGATTTGAATTTGCATACTGCTTAAAACCTGAGGCAATTTTTAACTGTAGAAACCAGCAAATGTATTCAGAGTACATAGCCCTATATTCTGATTTGCCTTCATCATTTTCTCCTCTCTTCCCATTCAAAATTACATTTTCAGATGCCTGATTAACTTACAGCTGCCTCTTTACATTACTATAACTGGCTTGCCAGCACAAGCCTGTAAGGAATGCACACTGCAATACAATACTTTCAAAACAGAAACACAGCAGATATGGGCAGGAGTCCCTTGTGAAATCACTGGAATCAGTTTACTATCAGTAAAACCTTTTAAAAGTTATACATCTATCTTCAGACAAAAAGTTCAATTTCTTCATAAGCTCCTATTAGTCTTTTAGGTGTCAATGGGCAAAATCCTTTGCCCATGCTAATGCCATGGTTCTCTTTACATCTGTGTTTCCACAAAGCCTTACTAGCCAAAAGGATCCAATTATTATTTCCTTAATGTTCAGTTCAGCAACAAGGGCAGCGCACTGCAGTCATGACCACTGGTATCATAAAATCTGTTCTTTTTGATTAACAGATGTCCAGGACCTGGGTTTGTTTCTTCCCCCCAAAAAGAAATAAACCCCGAGGCACTACAGCCATACAGGAAGTGCCAAGTTATTGTTTGGTTTTAGCAACACATAAAATGCCATAATGCATTAGAAGGGTCCCCTTCAGGGCAGTATACTAAATTATTGACTGTTTTTTTCAAATAGACATGGAAGGCTGCTCCAGATCTTTAGTCTGATTGAGGAATTCTGAAGGGGAATAATCAAATTTATGAAGTCTTTGCCTTTGGACTTCAGCAGCAGGCCCTGACTTTGAGATTAACGACTTAAATTACTCTTCTTATATCAGAGTTGCAGATGTGCTGATGTGCTCTTAAAGCATAAAAGCATATTAACTAAGAAAAGATTAAGTATCTAATTCAAAGCCATGGTGGGAAAGCATTAAAAAGGACTGCTGAAAAACAGGGAAGTAGGGAAGTTGTGGAACCAAATGTGGAATCGATGTGGAACCAATGCTATTAAAACTGATGATGATATCAGGAATCTTTAAGGAATGTATCAGCTCCAAAAGGAAAAAAGCATCATTTTTCTTATGCATTAGGAACCAGAATAAAAAGATACAGCTAAACTTTTCGGAGCTGAAAACAAAATGCAGCATTACTACTAAACATAATTACTTAACAGATTTCCAGGCAGCAACAACCAAAAAAAGAGTCCTTTTTCCAAGAGCAAGGAAAACCAATGCAAAGGCAAAAAGTAAGAGTACATACAAACTGTAAATTTTTATGTTTTATGCATTGGATTCTGTGCCCTGCCCCCAAGGCTTTTTCTATTCTGTTTTCATATGGCTGAAACAAACAGGAAATGATTAAAAGAAAAGCAAACAGGAAATACTTAAAAGAAAAGCAAACATTTGAACCAGACTTCATAATTCCATATAGATGGATGTAAATTAGACTGAATTTCTCCCAAAGGAACAATTTATCCTTAAAAACTATGGTATTAGATTACTGCAGAGTGGAAATAACATAACAAAGATTACACAGACTCTTCTCCATGCAACTATTTTCTGTTGCATTTTTATAAAGAATATTGCTGAATACTAATATTTCTTTTTACCTTGAGAGGCATCTTTGCATGTTCATTTAACAGAGGTACATCAAATACTAATCTCCTCAGCAAATGCTGCATCATGGAAGGGCGCAACTGCCTGAAAGCAGACAAACCATTTCAAAAGGGTGCACCAGCACAGTTTCATGTAAATAATTGATAAATACATTAAAGCAACATATCAGTTTTATGCTGTTAAAATTCTTCAAATGCACAAAGTAATAAGATTTTACTTGTGGCACTAGGGGTCCAGAGGAAAGCACACAAGTGTATACCAAAGAAAATATTCTAAACAAGCTGCAAATCAAATGCTTCAAAGAAACCAAGAAAACATCTCATCTATAAACAGAGAAAACCAGGAAAAGAAATACTGAATTTTGATTAGGTCTATTAGGATCACCATACCCATGAGAAAAGGATATAATGTCAATTTATTGTAATATATCTCAATGACTCTTAAAATATCTTAGAAACTAATGAAGACATAACAGCACTATCTCTTTAGATGTGCTAAACAAGACACAGCATTGGCACCAACTGGAAGGACAGAAGTAATTGTTACAGTATGAATTTTAGAATGGCATGGACATTAAAGCTTTCCAGATAAATAGTAAAATATGGTAAATTCTATGGGCTCCTATCAATGTAATATATATATTAAATTAATATATATCATTGAATGTGATCTAATTTTTACACATTTTTACAGTATTATAATATAAATGTCTGTCATTTCTGAGCACATTTCCACACTAAGCAAAAAAAAAAAAAAAAAAAGTCATGGTGAAATACTAAAAAAACACCAAACCAAATAATCTGGTGAACTGGAAGCCTAAATTTTAACTGCAATTAGAACTTGAATTCATATTTCCCTAGTCAGCTTCTCATAATTGAGCCTGTGGATTTGTAAAAAATTGGATAATAACCAACTGGTTTTGACCCTGCAGACACACATACAAAATCTGTCCCAAAGCTCTTCAGTAAAGAGACATAACAATACTAGTAATTGCTTAGGATTTCAAATAGAACACATCATAAATAAACCTCTACATAGAATTAGATAAGTTACTGAATATCAACCACAAATCTGCCCAGCTAAAATTATTTAAATGGCAATTTAGTTCCAGAGTTTTGTCTTTTTGCATCCTCTTAGTTAATCACCAAGGTTTTAATTTAAAAGATTTGGTGATTGCAGAATAACTGAGGACTGAATGAATGAGAATTGAGGAATGACTGGTGATTAATAAAGCTGCAAATTGAATAGAGTATCTTAAAAACTATCACAATCACCTGGCGGGAAAAAAAAAAATCTTAATTATGCTACTGGTGGTATAGTTCTACATTCCTATATAATAAATATCACAGATTACTTTATCACTTAGCATTCCTGTACAGCCAGGAGTATTTTCTTACCCACAGATAGAGAGCAAACACTCTTCAATAGAATCTCGCTGAGCTTTGGTAAGAGAGCATCCCTTTGAGAGTCTGTACACAGTGTGTAATAAGGAATCGATGAGGGAAGCGTGGTGCTCCGTGCCAGCAAACAGAGGAGCACATCTGGTCAGGAGAGGCAAGACTGCTGTGCAAAGGTATCGATTCAGAGCCAAAGCCATATCTGTAGCACTTAAAGCAGCCTATAAATTAAACAGGACAGAAATTAGACTCGTCTCGTCAGTGTGCTTACAAATTAAAATAAATTGTTAGTTTTGTTCTGCAGTTATAAAGGCGGTAATTTCCAAAATACAGAAATGAGGATATGATAACTACTGGAGCTAGATGCCTACCTTCTTCTGCTGCTTTTGAAGTCTCATAGATAGCTTTTGTTTTGTTTTTAATGAACAAAAACTGTAAATGTGGCCATTCAAAAACAAAATAATTTTCAAGATTATATTGAAGAATGTCTTAGTTGCTGAACAGAAAACTCCAAAATCAGGTAATACAAGTCAGTATCTTTTTGCTATGAACAAGGCCAAGTTCCATGTGAGTTAAAAACCCTCACCTGCTCTTTCTTAAATATCTGGTGGAAAAGGACCTGGGGGTATTGGTCAACAGCTGAACATGAACTTGTGCCCAGGTGTCCAAGAAGACTGATGGCATCCTGGTTTGTATCAGCAACAGTGTGGCCAGCAGGACTGTGATCATCCCCCTGTACTCAACACTGGTGAGGCTGCACTTCCAATCTCCAGTTCTGGGCCCCTCACTTTAGGAGGACATTGAGGTGCTGGAGTGTGTCCAGAGAAGGGCAACGGAGCTGGTGAAGGGCCTGGAGTGCAAGTCCTGTGAGGAGCAGCTGAGGGAGATGGGGCTGTTTAGCCTGGAGAAAAGGAGGCTCAGAGGAGACCTTATCACTCCCTACAACTGCCTGAAAGGTGGCTCTAGTACATGTCAGCATCTTCTCCCAAGAAATGAGACAGAACAGGAGGAAATGGCTGCAAGTTGCACAAGGGGAGATTTAGATTACACATCATGAAAAAATTCTTCAGAGAAAGAGATGTCAAGCTTTGGAACAGGCTGCCCAGGTAAGTAGTGGTGTCATAATTTTGGAAGTGTTAAGAAAATAATTATATATATATATATTCCAAAAAGTGGACACGGCACTTGAGGATATGGTTGAATGGTGAATATGGTGGTGGTGCTAGGTTGACAGATGGACTTCAATAATCTTAGAGGTCTTTTCTGACTTAACAATAGTATGATTCTATGATCCTAAATAACAACATCATTTTTTCCAAAAAAAATGTTTTCATAAAAGGTCAAATAGAAAACCCAAACTTAATGTCTTAGCTCTCATAATATCTCTCTAAATCTAAGCTTTCTGGACCAAGACAGATAAAAGAAATTAGATGGAAATAAGACTCACAGGGGGAAAAAAAAGGCCAGCAACATTGAGGATGAACTAAAATAGAAATGTGATAATTTTCTAAATAAGTGTAGGTGTCCGTAACAAATGCACAGAGATGAACACTTTCTGTCTATCTCTGGAAAGAGGATCCCAGTCACTTCTTCCCCGCTGCTTCATTGGCAGCTCATCTGATTTTGATTCCATAGCAGAAGCTCATAAAGTCTCCTGGGGAAAGGCACTGCATCTTTTATAGATAACGGTATCAGTGCAAGCCTTAAAAAGTAAACGTTACACTAGTTGTTGCATCTTCAAATATTATCAAAGCTCAGAAGCAACATGCACTTCTGCCAGGATTTGAGAAATGCAGAAGATGTGAAGACAGAAAAAATGCTTTTTCAAGGAATGAAAAATGCTGTAGTGTTCAAGAAGGTAAGAGAACCAAAATAAAACAGACTGAAATCCTTACCGTATCTAATGAGGCAGCAGCACGGAGGTCTGGCAGAAAGCCAACTTCAAGAAGGTGTAGAAGAAAATCCTGGTCCTCAATTCCATAGACCCTGTCAAGGAACAAAACCATGGCTGCCTTGTGATCTGGGCAAAACCCCGCAGACATGTCAGGTTCCACCACAGTACCATCTAAAAGGAAGAAATAAGACTTCAGTGACAAGGATCCTCCCTCAGCAGACTAGGCAGTCACGCTGCTACTTGTCAGAGCTTTTGAGTCTCTGTTAACACCTAGGCATCTTCCCCACATTTCTGTTACACAAAGGAAACATATTTACAGTTAAATAAAAAAGAATGCATAAGACAAATCCTACCCAGAGACCTCAATGTCCTTGCATGTTTTTCTGTTCATAGTTTTAATATTAAGAGATTCTTAACAGTTGATATTCTAAATGCTAAGTACCTGAAACACAATAATTAACCCACATAACTTCCTAGTTCTCAGCAGAAGCAGATGGAAAGTAAAAATTACAAGAATGCTACATCAGAGATCCTGGAAATCCAGCACTGGTGAGTGTATCTTTAATGTATGACAAAGAATTAAGAATGTGCTAAAAAATCCTATTTATCTCAAAACTTTCAAAATATCTGAAAAAAATCATTTAAATATTTTAAAATGTTGGTACTTTCATTTTGGAAAGTAAACAAGCACTTATGTATCTATGAGCTGTAGTTTGCTACTGTGATCTCACCTATAGGTCTATCCCTATTTGAAACAAAAATAAGTAATATGCAAGTAGACTGATTGATCTTTTTATTTCTTCTGCTGTAACCTATTGGAAAATCTTGTGCTGTGAGTGTCTAAACAATCCAGGTTGAATTTATAATGTTTTCTCTCCAGATACATAAAAAAGCAGAGGTAATCCCTTTCCCTTTTATATAGGTGCTCACATAGCTCCCACTACTGCAATCAATTTCACATAGGCAGGAAAATGAAAGAAATGCATTTGCCTATGTATGTCACACCTATCTCTTCACCATAGCTGCTGGAGAACAACTCTGGTATCTTAGTAAGATCTGCTAGAAACAATTTATAGGGTTAGAACAACAAAACCTAAGGATTATGTTATTGAGAAACGAGACTGCTGTATTTTTTAAAATAGTTCTAAAATCAGAAAGCATGCATTTTAAAATTTCTTTTCAAAGTTGTAATAGATTTCCCTAATTCAATTTAACAGGATTTATATCAGTGATTTAGGGGTACACAGAATTGTTGACTACGGCATGCAGAAACATTGTTGAAACATATATGAGATACACATGATCTGTCTTTTAATTCACATTATAAATAATTGAATTTCTATAATATTTTTAAATGCTGAAAAAAGTATGAGTGTCAATATGTCAATAAATTACAAATCATAGGAATAGGATGGGAGAAAAAAAGTAGAAAAATCTTACCTTTTGCTATGGTTGGCATATGGAAAGCAATACTGATTACTCCCACCAAATCTTCAAGTGGAATCAAAGATCGTAGAATTGATCTGATTCTAATGGCTTCCCCTTTACCAGCATGGATTAGCTAATAAAAAGACAAATAAAAATTTAGCAAGATCTTATTTTTATCTTCTTTACAAAAGAATAACTGCTCCCAAAATTGCATTATAATTAACAATGTAAATTTCATGCAATCTGCATTGATTTGCTGTAATAAGGATGGATATGTATAAAGTCTAAAAATCTACGTTTGCTTATGAAATAAAACAAAGTTCATTTTCAGAACAGAAATTAGGTAAAGGTGGTGAGCAAAGCCTTAAAATGTAGCAGCATATGGTGGGAGGCATGGGGATGAAAACAAAAGCAGATTTTCAGATTGAAAAAATTAGGGGTTTTGTCCTGGTCAAATGGGACACTTTCAAGTATCTCAATCATTTTGCTTTTTAAAAAATGCAGCAAGACAGGGAGAAAACCAGACAATTTTTTTCGAAACAAAATATGAAAAACAGGTATTCATACACTGACCTTATTAACTACATATCTCTCTCATCTCTCAAGTTATCAAGCCCTGCACAAATCTGATCCGGATCTGTATTAATGTATTAATATTAATTTAATTAATATTAATATTAATGTATTAATCGGAGCACATTTCAGGGCAAAATGAGAAACTATATATTAGTAAATTTCTGAGGAATAATAATGTATATTGAATCATAAACAACAAATTTTTTTTATAGTTTCAATCTCTTACAAAATAAGAGGTAATGTTTTTATAGTGTTTCTAATTTTGCATCTAATGCCTGAAAAAGTGACATCTTTCATTTGAGAAGGTTTGTTAGTGTGAATAGATTTTGAGATATTGATGTATATGACCAAGTATAATACTTATCCCTATATTTTAAACAATGCCCTATAATATTTACTTTTTTACAAGCAACTTAAGAATGTTTAAAATAGATATGCAGAATAAAACCTTAGTTTAAAAAATATATCACTCTACACCACCCCAGCATATAGGGACATTTGAAGAATTCTGTTGACATAATGGACAGTCAAACAAACAAAAAAAAGTATCATGGTAATAATTCCCTTAAAAAGAACAGCTTCCGAGCATCTTTTTTCCCTTGCCAATCAGTAGAACAAGACATTATGTCCACTAAGATCCTATGTAGCCATACTACTGCTTTAGCACCTGATAACATGATGCTGAGAAAAAAAACGAATGGCAAACCAGTGATCAGTACAACTGTGCCTTTACCTCCCAGTGTATGAAGACATAAAACTTACATGCATTTCAGGGGCACAACGTCCTAAGAGATCAATCAAGGCAGCATAAAAGGTCATTATTGCATTTCCCATGTGAATAGTGTCATCTTCTTGTTCTTCTATTTCACTGTAATTAGATGTTACAACAAAAAAAAAAGATTTAAAAAATCCCAAAAAACACAAAAAACATTTTAAACCATGGCAATAAATAAAGAAAATCTGTTAACACATGGACTTACAGCAGACTAAGCCAGAATAAATTTTGTCCCTAAAAGATTGTAGCAACATCTCCATTGTAACCACTGGTGGCATTTATCTGTCCCATTTTGCATCAGGAGTGACTCTTAATGGAATGAAAAAGCACAAAAAGTATTCTAGAGATGTCTTACTACTTAGAGAGAGTTACTTAAATTAATAGTGCAGAGGAAGCACTGTTTAGCAAAAGAGAAATCTCTCTCTGACACAGAATCCAAGGAAGAAAGAACTGAGAATTCAAGTGTTAAAACAGAAAAAAAGTCATTTCACATCTAGGATTACAAAACAAGTAAACAAATATTATGGCAATGTAAGCAATTCTGCTGCACCTACAGGGTTTTACTAGATCCATTACTTGGGGAAGGTCCATCTCTTGTTCGGTCTTCTGATATTTGTATTGCCTCCTCCATGGCAGCAAGCAGCCCATTGCCTCCTTCTCCTCTTAGAGCAGGACCAAAACATTCAGGCCGGCGAATAAGCAGCCTGACCACAACATTAGCATTCTCCTCCACACTCTCTCCTACCACACAGAACAAATATGAAGATACAAGATTATATCAAAAAGAGTTCTGAAGTATAATCAGAAAAAGGTACACAAAAGACCAGAATGCATAGATACTTTTTACTACAAAACAGATTAAATATCACAACAGAGTTACATAAACACACATACTCCTCTAGTACTGTAATGAATTTTAAAAAAACATATAAAATAAAATACATTTTAATTCAAAATTAATTAGAGCCAAGGAATTAACTATCTAGTAAAGGATATTTAAAGCATCACTGAAACTACTGAATTTTAGTAAAGATTCAGTAAAGTGCAAGGGTTAATGAGGGGACCAATATAATTACTTGAACACTAAACCTGGACTATCTAAATCTTCATAAATAGATAGGGGTTTGGCTCTGTATCTACCATGAATTTACCACAAAAAGATTTAGGACTCTCTGCTCCACTTCCAAAGGAGACATGGGCATTTCAAAAATCAAAGCTGGATCAAAAAAATGGGGCACAAGTTCACATTAGATGAACATCTAGATGCCCATTTCATAAGTCATATAAGTTAATGTGTGTCTTGAATAATTCTACTCTTTCTGCAGGTTCTTTTAATTCACAGTAACTTATAAGTTGGTTTGTATTCTATTTAGAATTACAATCTTATTTGCATATTAGAGGAAGCTTATAAAATGTTTAGGCTTCTACTCTACCATTGCAAAAAACAGCAAAACGAAGAAAATCCAAATATCGTTCTCCTTCAACTGGATTCCATCCAATGTCCGGGTAGCCTTTACAAATCAACAAAGGACAACTCTGCAACCCACATCCAGCCAAGTAGCGAACCACCTAAAAGCAAAGATGAAAAAAAATATTGTGAAAAAGAAGTCCAGCTTCAAAGGCAAGAATCTTCATACATTGTCAGGATATGGTATCTGCAATCTCTTATCCCTGACCAAACTGTGTCACGCTTTGGGCAAATCAGAAGAGCATCCTCTTTCTCAGTTCACTTTTCCAGTCTCTTCCTACTCTCCTGCCATGAACTGCAAGACTTACTTATCTCAATTCCATCATTTCACTCTGTAGAATTATGTTTTGCTATCTGTTACTCATTTTTCTTGCAACTCTGAGCATTACAAATTAGCCAATTTTGCAATATTCCCCAACCACACAACATCCATAATTGAAAACACATCTTTTTTTTTATAAAGAATAAAAGGTCTGTTCTTTTATTTTGACCATTCACGTTCACTTGCCTTTTTTTTCTTCCTTTCTTTTTTAAACACATAGCAGTAACACTCCCTGTAATTCAGGACTATAGGCTCAGTAGTAGTTTTCAGCTGGCCCTTTCCTTTCTGAAGTGTAAGAATTGTAAGCATAGCCTTTAGGCAGTTTGGACAGCTTTTTCTTGCTGAGTGCTTATAAGAATGGTAAGACTGAAACTGTCCTTATAAACACACATGGTTCATCTTCCTATTCCAAGAAAAGAACATCTATGCTTTTATTACTCCAGACAGATGTTTTGCTATGAAAATCATATAATCTCGAGAATCTGAGGTCTTCAAAAAGAAATTGGATATTGCAATTCCTCTGTCTTTTCTTAAGAGATAGTTGTTAATGTCTACCTTGAATCTGACTTTCCATTATTTAACCTGGTTTTTTTATCCACTACTGACAGAGTAACTATTATTCTATTCCTCCTTGCAGCAGCAATTTACGTATGCTACACAATTGTCACAGGTTTTCTTGAGTGTTTTATTTTTTAGTGTAATTAATTCAAATTTCTTAAACTTTTCTGAAACAGATTTAAATGTTAGGGGAAAATATGACAGATATAGACCGATATCTCCATGAAAATTTGCCATATACTGTAACAAGTTGTCACAAAGCTGCTAGTAATCCTTATTGTCTCATGTCACCACTCCATTCAAACGACATTCAAAAGAACCATTCAAAAGAACAACAAAGAAAGACTTTAGCAACGAAGTTTTGTTGGATATGGACTCCACTACTGCAAAATTAAGAGCTGCCCTTGAAGCAATTCCTTTTGGCTACAACTGTGTGTGTGTAATCACTGCAAACTCAGTTCAACTCAGACCACCAGCAGAAAGAACAACCAACCAGATTCTCAGTCTTCCCCTGAAAAGCACCAGAAACTCCCATATAATCTTGGATTTTGCTTTCTCCAAGAAATGAGTATCTGCTCCTCTCCACAGGGGAAATAAAATGCTTGATGAAGAAGCTACCAACCTTCTCCAGATCAGGCTCCCTTAAAGCCAGAGCAAGTTCATTGTTATCCATTACAGACGCTGCGGCAACATCTAAAGGAGTTGACCCTCGCATAGAAGGGGAGGCTGTTAAAATAACATTTAGCTTTAACACCAATTTAATGAATGCCAACAAATTCATAGGAAGCGCATTAACTTTTAAAAATAAGATGCAACATTTTGTCATTAGTTAACACATTATTATAAATATATAATTTATACATCTCAGTTTATAATAAATCATCGTGCACTTGTGTGAAATTTAACACTGATACGAAATGAAAATACAGTATGGATGTGCAAGCTAAAAGCAGCTTGTCTTACACATTCCCCTTCTCATCATATATGTTAAGATCTCATTCTCATTTTCCTAACAGACACAACTCTGTTTTTAGGAAAATGCAGTAATGATTTTATGTCTAAAACACGAACATGCTGTCAAATCCATTGAAATAAAAAATATATTTATGCTTTAAAATATAAGTTATGTATTTCTTTTAAAAATGGCAGTAAATATAGCATTAGGAAAATCTAAGGTTTTCATATTGACACTCCAAAGGCATTTGATTTGGGCTCTTCCTCTTCCAAAAGATTGTGAGTTTACACTTCTTTTCTCTGCCTTTACATTAATACATTTGTGACCATTAAAAAAATTACCATGATGATTCCTGAACACTTATATATTGTCAATTTCAAGTACTAAATTAAATAAGGAAAAATGTATTTTCTCTACAACACTTCAGGCAAGAAAAAGAAAGCAAACATATTTAAGAAAGTTTCAAGGTTCATTTCCAGCCATCTAATCATGCCTCTAATCGAGCAAATGAGTTCTGTGTTTCTCCCACTGCAACAGCTGTATACTGACCAGTACACAGAAGAAAGTGTAGGGGTGCAAGCTTGAGCAGTGAGAGGAAAGCCTTAATGAAATGCTGCCAAAACTTATTAATGATTCTTCTCGTAAAAACAGGAATATATTCTATTCCTCAAAATTAGCACCAGTAACCATTAAGTCTCTCTAAATGTTCAGGCATATACAACAAAGTGTACTAAATAAGCTCAATTAATGCTACTGTCAGGGGAGTTGTTTAGAGTTAGTAATACAGTTAATGAAGATATTTTGCATGGAAATAGGAGAAACTTCAATACATAGTGAATAAGCAGAGGGATGCAGAAAAATACAGGGGAATTCATATATAAATTAGCAGGAAGTTTTAGATTTTATTTGAATACTTACCAAGGCCAACACTGCTGTTTTCCAATAAATAGCTAAGATGATCAAACATAGCTTTTTGATTCTGCCTGCTGATGCGGCAAAAATAACATAGAAAACGACAGCAGTTTGCCACCATCTTTGGGAAAGTGATTTCCTAAGAAGCAAATAAAAACAGACTGAATTTCAAACTCTAATACAGACATACAACAGGCAAAGGATCATTTACATAAAGCCTTTTAACATAATAATATGTAGGTGTTGTACCCATTGCCCCTCAGGGAAATTAACTGCTTATGTTTCCCACTGGAATCAGCAGCACTTTCTCAGGTAGTTAGTAACACCTTAAGCTTCAAAGATTAAGGTATAAGCTTTAAAAACTAAAGCTGGGATCACCCACAGATTCTAGATTCAAACATGAAAGAAGGTGTATATTCAGTTTCATAGTGTAATAATGAGGGTTTTTTAAAATTAGTCATTAAAAAGATCTCCCCTTTAAAAATATAATAAACATAGAAAATGGTACAGTTTTTCTTTAAAGTATCTGAAATTACAATACTAATAACATCTTCCTCTGGAATAAAAGGACAGATTATTCTAAAAAACTTAGACAATTATTATATTAATGGAAATTAGTAAGAGATTATGATCCCAGTACCTCCAGTGACAGTTCAGTGTCTTACAGGATAAAGCTTTAACAGCTCTATCCTAAACTCTCTGCCTTCTAACAATGAATTGCTTTACCTTGGACTCCCCTCCACCAAGCACATTCACCATCACTTCCATGACAGTTTCATGCATGCCTAAAGCTCTCATGAGATTTGGATGTTGGTAAAATACTTTATTATTCATGATGTCTCTACGGGAAAACAAAATAAAAAAATGTTATGGAGTAGTAGTTTACCTATTATGCTATTTGCAAAGCTGATTTACTGTGCAATTCTTCACCACCTCCTGAAGTAAAAAACTGCCTCAAGGACTTTTCCCATTGAGTTTCAATCTCTCCTGTCTATTTTTCTATGCATATTGTGGAAGAACATGACCTTTGTTTTCCCGTATTATAGTTAGTGCACCCCTTGATTACACTGAAGTAGAAAATTCTTCTATTTTCATTAGAAATTCCTTTCACTTCTAAAAGTATGTTCTGACAAGAGCATTCAAAACTGCTATATTATTTTAAAGTTTAAATTCAATTATGCAATAGCTTTTGACACAAAATTCTCTTTAGATTATTAAAGTGTTGAGACATTTGCTATCTGCCATCGAAAACAATAAAAAATCCTAGGGGAAAGAGATATCCAGCTATCTTCTAAGTGTCAAAATCAGAAGCTGCACAAATGTTATTCATGAGTTACTGTTCAGCAGAACTTTTCCACATATTTAATCTGAACAGATTTTCATATTTAAAATCAGACTTTAAGATCCTAATGTCAATATTTTATTTGACATGGTATATCCAATAAAAATGTCTAGTTTATAGAGTAATTAAATTTCTAAACACTATAATTAGTCTTGAAATCAAATACAATCAAAAATAACTGTGAAAGCAATTAGGTCATGGGAGAAAAGGATTAGCAGGTCACTAGAGAAAATACTGTTGGGAACTGTTCAAATTTCACTGTATGCTTTAAACAGTCTTTTTTTTTCCTCCTTTCTCAGCTAAAACTCCTTCACTCAGGCAAGAAAAAAATCAGCCTTTTAAAAATGAGACATGAAGAAAATTATTTGACGTTGAGTTTTTGACTCCCAGTAATATTTTTTTCAAAACCTAAAACTGAACTTCATATCAGTGCTGATGCCTCCAAAAGCTGTCTCATCTCCTTTCTGCACTAATGCTTCAGGCTTGGAAAAAGATCTCAGTGGTATCAATCTTCCAAGACATTCTAAACTCCTAGTTATCTGCAGCAGCTTTCTTTTACAGAAAGCAGTACAGAAAGTCAAAATGTCACCTCAAGGACTGGCCAGCAACATTGCCCTACTTTGCAAATTACATCCACTTTCAGTGTTCTGTTTAAATGCGAACTGTATTATAAAATGTCACACTTAGGGAAAAAAACTTAACAGCATTTCTGAGGAAACTGAGTTTTAAAGCAGCAATAAGCAACATTTCCATTTCTCAGCTGAAAGAATACCATGCACAGCAAAAAAAAAAGGGCATTTTTGAATCGGTGTTGGAGCTCAGGTTAGCTAGACTATAGAAGGTACAAATAACGCAACTGGGTAACTTAGAAGCTAAACAAGACTTTATAGAGACTACCAAGGTGATATAAATCACGATTTATAGAGACTACCAAGAAAGTGCATAGGAAGAGGTAGTGAGAACACTTGCTTAACTTACACCAGACTTTCATTAATCAGCAAAAGCACTGTTAACATTAAATAGATTCAGAAAATCTTGGTTCTTAATTCACAGTAGAAAATGTTGAGGAAAAAATAGATAAGAACAGAGAACAAGATATGGAAACCAAATCTAGTAATCACTCACTCATTTTAGAATTCATAAACTGGAGTGAAACAAAACATTTTCCATTTGTATAAAAGGGTAAATTTAGAAATGCCAGTTCTTGACAGATGCCAGCCCCTGTCTTTTGTCAAAGCCTTACCATGAGTACCAAGGCTTCAACAACCATGAAAACATTGATGAGACCTGACGGTAACCTAAGAATTAGGCATTGTTTATAATGAGACAATATAAAATTATGTATAGACATTATTTGGATATTTGAGGTTTTCAGTAAGCTAAAATAATAAAAAAAATTAAAAGGAAGTATTTTGCACAACAAAAGCTTTGCTTCTGCTTGTATCTCTGCAATTCTTTATATAATGCTGTCTTTGGTTCTCATTGCTCTTGCTGACTGGAGATTTTCAATAGATCACAGCTGATGCTTACTATCAAAAGACATGTCTTTGAAAAACATGAGGAAAAAAACAACCAACCTCTTTCCTATTAGAGACTATCATGTTTGCTTTACTCTTTCCTCCAACTGACCTCTTTATCAGCCTATACTTCACTATTATTAATCATATAATTAGGAAGAATAACAGTGTGTGAACTACTTCCTGGCTCAAACACACCATCTACACTCAGTACAATAAAAAGGATGGCATATGAACAGACATGGGTAAGCATAACTCTATTAGCTGACTGCTGTGGCAAATCGTATGTGTCAAGAGCCAACAGTCAGAGTATTCATAAAAAATGGATAGTATTCTTGACAGGATTCTTCACAGCCATACTATTTAAAATGGGATAATAAGATAGGTTCTGACATTATAAAATATTACATACATCTTTTCAACTTTTTTCAGAAGTCTTACATATGTCAACTGCTCCTCCCCCCATATGATACATATAATGCTGCAAAGGCTTTATCTTACTGCTGAGGATACTGTATAACTGAGAACAGTGCCTGCATTTAAACCCATATTCAGATTCAAACTTCATACACAACCTTGGCCATAACCATACAGCAAATAACAACAACAACAAAAAAAAAATCTGTAAATAAGGGGAAGTTACAAGCCAGTTATTTACCCTAATCCACGAATCATAAGCTTCTCCTCTTCCTTCCCCATTCTGACACTAAGCAAGGAACGGATTTGGCCAAGGGATGCCAGAAGATTGATGGTGTCTTCCACAGACACGCTATTAATGGTGTAGGTCTTTGGCAGGGCTCGCACCAGGCCACCAATACCATCATACTGGCGATGCAGCAACACAAACATGGCCCTCACTAACTCCGGGTCCTCTATCACTGACTCCTGGGCCCAACGCACCATCGTCTCCGAAATCAACTGCTGGAGAGTAGCTGTGAAGAAAACAAATAAATCACAGAATTACCATTAATTGCTCATCTCCCTACTGCTGTCCCTCAGAACCCACTATGCAGCACGAATTGGAATGAATTCAATTCTTAAGAAGCATCTTTTCCTTGGTATTTCTTTAACAGTCTACCAAAGAAAAATAAAACCACACAAGAGAAGCAGAAATGTCTCAAAACCAAAAGCTATACTTAAAACTAAACACAAAATAATTATGAAAACAGAGGATGCTCACAAAGTCACCAGATTTATTTCTGTATGTTGCTTTCAATATTTTTCTATGAATATAGGTCTGAGGGCTTTTTTTAGCCTATTATGAAGTAAGGCTGAAAAATTATACTGGTAGCACATGTAAATGATATATTACTTATTTACATGCCTAAGCCCTGTATGCACTCAAAGTTTTATGATGTACACAACAAAATAATTTAACTTATTCCTTTGCCAAAGACAAAAGCCCTTCAAAAGAAATAAAGACACTAATATTAAAAAAATGGCAAATCATCATTTGCATATTCCCAGTTCAGTCTCTAATGAAGCAAGAAACCTGTATCTGGTAGTGCCACTGATAATTTTTATTAGTTGGGATATATGTATGCTTGGGAAAGATATGTTGATATAGACAAGCTATGTAATTGCAGCTAAGGTAATTACAATTAACTCAAACTAATAAACAAAAATAAAAGTACTTACTGAAATATACCGAAGAAATAGGAGTTTACAGAAAACAATGTTTAACAAAGAAGAGAATTTGTGCTAATACAGGGAAAGGGGAAAAAAAGAGTAGTACTAATGCATTTAATTGTTACTGTCCAGGCACTCTACTATAGGTATTTCCATTGACATGGAGTACATAATTTTTAAAGATTAAAAACGCTTTCAAAATAAGTAAAAAGATGAAATATGTCTGGGCTGATATTTCAGAAGGAGTGAAATAATAACAAGAAGGACACAATGCTAAGCTTTTTGGGTGGGTTGGTTTGTTCTGTTTTGTTTTTTTGGTTTTTTAATCAAGACTCCCAGGAACAGGCAATCGCTTTATTCCTGTTTTGATAACTGCAATACTGCATTTCGCCTACCTGTGGGTCTGTTTGTTCAATATAATAGTCTTTCTACTAATATGAGAAAGAGAGAATCAGGTTTTATAGAACTTTTACGCTTACTACAAGGAAAAAAAGGAAGAGATAAGATTCATCACCAGATTCTGCATGGGCCTAGCATCTAATTATCACATAAAAATAAAGGACATTTGAAAGTGCCATGTACCACAAAAAAGAGGGAAAAAAGATAAAAATAAAAGCAACACTGACAAATAAAAAGATAAATTTAAATAGTCAGTTGGCACCAACTGCAGAACTAGGATGCCATTGGCAGTGATTCTTATCAAGATGAAAAGGCAGAAAGTATCAGAAAAAATGACAAAACAGCAGTAACAGTCAGCAAATCTTGAGTTTTAGGTTGGGTGTGGAGGCTTCTGCTAATTACAGTCTAATTGCAGACTATTTCATATGGTAATCTTCATGCAAATACTGATTTGAAGCTGCTGCAGCTGAAGAAGTTCTCATAAAGCAGGACCTTGCTACAATTATTAAGTCTGCACTAATTCTATTAAAAGCAAGATACATTCTGAAAAATTTGTGAGTCCGCAAAGGATGTGGAGCAAAGAGAAATTTTCCTCTACATCCCACTGGGAGACAAATCTGCCTAATAAATCCATTTTTGCTTGTTTTGAGTTAAGCTACAAACTTTAGGGTGCACAGATATGTCACTAAAAATACACCTTGTTTTGGCTGAAAATGTGTGAAGAACTTCCTGGTCTGTTTCTTTTCCCTTTTGTAATAAAGTTGCAATAAACTTATTTAATTTTGCTTACAGGATGTCTTATCATCATCATCAACTGTCTTCTCAGCTTGTTTCTTCTTCAGATATGTAACTTTTTCCATAAGGTATAGGAGGCGACCCCTAATGGTTGAATCACTGTTGCCATCCAAGGTTCCATCTTCATCTAGTTCAATTCCTGAAATTTAAAAAAAACACACAACGTAGCAAAAGAATAAAATTAAGCAAGCTACATACATGTTGCGTTTACAAACATAATTAAACTGAACTGTTGTTCTGCTCTGAGAGTTTTATATGGGACATGCTTAACCAGCATTTGGAGCAAGTATATAACAGGCATATGTGCCAAGCAGGAAAAGTGCAGATAAGGATCAGGTAACCTTAGAAATTTAGCTAATAAATTGTGTGACGTTATACATAAAACATACAATAAATTGATTTCCCCCAGTATGCATTTTTCCACACTAACACTGTGTTTTGGATATATGTAGTTCAGAAGTGCAGATATAGTCCCAAGAGATACAGTATGGCTGAAGTGATAGTAGCAGAGAGTTTTAGGTAAAACGTGAAAGAAGTGGAAGTACGAGTGTTACAACAAATATACTTTCCAATGATCAGTCAGAAGTAGCCAATCTCACAATACAGTGCTCTTTCATGACATTACTATAACAAGTTATAAAAATGTAAAAACAATTAATGTGAAGATTCACAGAATCACAGAACAGCTGTGTTTAGAATGAGCCTTTAGAGTCCAGACTCCTAGCTCAAACAAGACCAACAAGTGCAAGTTGCCCAAGACCATTTCCAGTGAAATCTCCTAAGGTGAAGAGGCTCCACAACCTATTCTTGAGTTCCATCACTCTACAGTAACAAATAAGTAGAATTTCCTGATTTTTAATTTGTGTCACTAGACATCTCTGAGAAAAGTCTCTCTTATCTCTCTTAACTGCCCAACAGGTATTTATATACCTTGATACCATCCCCCTTTGAACTTCCTCTTAAACCTCAGTCCTCTCATTCTCTCCTTGTACAAAAGATGGTCCAAGAATTTAAGGATCTTTGATGACTCCTCCCTGGCATCATTCCAGTATGGCCATGTCTCTCTTGTACTGAAGACCCCAGCTTTTGTGCAAAGGTACTTTCTAATTGGTCCCTACCCTGTCCTTGCTGCTGGGGTTATTCTTTCCCAGATGCAGGACTTTCCCAGCACTGAACTTCATGGGATTCCTATCAGCTCATTTCTCTTATTTTTAAACTTACTGATTCATGCATACATTGCAGAGGAATTCAAAATCTTGACCTGTACCTATTACTCACACTAAGTCAACCATTTTGCGAATTTTTTAGTTTCCAAAATAAATTCTAAAGTTAAGGGTTTTGTAGAGAGTTCTTTTGCAGTCTTGAGCTTTATAGAATGTTTCTTCATGATATAACATCATTCTTCTCAATTTACTGCATCTAGTTCTAGTTGTCTGATTTTTTTGCAGTAGATACAATTTCATTTCTGTTGAAAGTTATTTTGTTAGACTTTGTTGTAACAGGAAAACTGACACTAAATTAAGCAATGATCATCAGTAAATTCATATTACACTAAATCATATTACAAAATTATTTGGATGGCAGTCTCCTCACGAAAATAATTAACAGTAAAGACACTGAAATGTCTTATCAACTGGAACACAGAGATGGCCTGAAATTACCCAAATGAAATGTCTGTTTTCCCACAGTTACACCACTCCCTGAGCTCTAGTTGTACTTTTTTGATTTGCAAACTTCCAATACATTGTCTCTCAACCATTCAACAAAATGTGAATCCCCAAGTGGTGGCTGACTAAGCAAGCAAGTATTGGACTTTGGATGTGTAACTGCTTTACTTATTTTGCAATATACAGAGTAATTAGTTCTGTTCTCTGATAATGCATCCTCTGATCCACAAAACTCATTTTCTACTTGTAGATAATGCAAATTCCTATTTTTCTCCACAAGAAAAGTTATGTTAAGTAATTTGAGAGTAGAATGATGGAAAACAACTAAAGAAAAATTGAAAGAATCAAAAGGTAAAGCTTGTTTTCCTTTCAAATGTTTATCTAAGTTATGTATTTCATCTACATTTCCTGTTACCAAACACAAAAAAAATACTGAAAAGCTGGAAAGCATCTAACATGACCCACTGATGTCTAGACTGCTTGCCCCATAAGGAGAGAATGAAGGAACTGAGTTTATCAGCCTGCAAAGCAGATGCTTATGAAGCAAAACATACAGCATTCCCTTCTAGTTTAATCAGATAAGGATATTTCCTTGGTTTTGACTACAAGCTAATTATCATTATTTTTTAATATTTATAATTTTTACAGTGTAATTTATAGACTCTTCAGCTGATGTTTCTTACATAGAATTACTCATAAAAACTGCTTCTAAAGCTAATATAATTTTAAAAGTAAAAATATTCAGCAACAAGACTTACCACAGTGTGTCATTAGGTCTTCATGGAAATCCAAGAGTTGATCCCGAATTTCTTCAGGGCAAGGACAATCATTTTTATCATCTTTAAAGTTCAGCAGCATGTTAATCTTAGGGAATACAAAGAAAAGACAAAATACACTGATGTACAAATGGAAAAACTTTCAAATCAAACAGAACTCTGCAACATAAAAAGCAAATAAAGTGCATCAAGAAAGAAACTGTCCTTTGTAAGCTGTACCTGTTCTTGAGGAGGGGATCGAAATTCTTTTGTTTTTCTAGCTGTGAGGGCAGCAGACATGTTCAAGGCCTGCATCACTTCATTGTACCGGAAGCGTTGATTCTCTTGGAGCTTGGCCACAAAATCATCGGAAAATGCTACAATGGCTTCTATTCGGTGTCGTACTTGGCAATCACACAGGTACTGGAGCAGATGACACATCTGGAAAAACAGCATTGTAAGAGATATGAGTTGGCAAGAGAAGAAACATCTTCTGCATATTATGCAAGCAAGGATAGATTTCCTACAGCAACAGCTACTATCAAATGAAATGTCTGGATCATTTAACGCTGTTACTACTCGTAAAGCAATCTTAAACCAGGAATATTTGGCATTTGCAAGAGATTCATGTGCCTCAGACATAACTAAAGTTATAAGAGAATTAATTTACCACTCTCTTCCAGGGAATTTTTTTTCTGTTTGGATCCATGAAAATGAAGAATTAACTACTGAGGGCATCAAGCAAGTAATTCTTTTAATGAAACTATGGTTGCTAAATCTATGGTGAGCAAGTTTATATCATCAGAAAGATACTAAATCTTGTTGTTTTCGCTAAGGAAATTACCTCTCTATTTAACTAAAAATTATTTCAAAATGCTTTATTCCTTGAAAGATAAATTACCACATGAAGAAAACAGAACACCCACTATCAAAACAGTATTTTTACCTGTAATTTAACAGGTTCTGGAAGTTTCATCTGAAGGAGTCCTTCCTTTGGCATCTGTTCCCCTCTGGTTTCTTCCTCTCCTTCTTCTGACTTGAACTCATCTGAACTGAACTCCTTCTCTGAGAAATCAACTTCATCCTCCTGGCTCATTGCTTCTTTGAAAACTCGGGGTTCAATCAACTGCAAGATGTGTTTCAGATCCTCATTGTGGAAGATTCCCATAATTAGAAGGGTATAAAAGAGCTTGATGAGAGGGACAAACAGAAATTCTGTAGAACCTCCAACTGGATCTCTGACATGGAGGCTTCCCTCCTGGACAGCTTCAGTCAGCATCTCTATGGTTTTGGCCTTCAAAATTTCCAGAGGGAATTCAGGACTGAACTGAAAGCATTCACTGCTAATGCTTACAAAACTCGGAGAGGAAAACTGCATTCTTGGCCTTAAGGAAGTGCTAAGTCCTATACCAGGAAGGCCGTGTTTTTTGTTTTCATCAGGAAACAAAGTAATACTCTTGGTCTCATCTGTCATTGGAACTATAAATTCATTATTCATCATCAGCCTGGCAGTTGCATAGGTATTAAGATGGATGTCAATGAGTAAGTCATAATATCCTGCACGTAATAATCCTGGCATGTATTTATTCTCAATAGCATAGAGGAGCTGAGATTCATCCACATGGCTACACAGAGCGTGGGCCACTCGGTTGTTGCCTAAAGCACAAACAGCTGAATACAATCGGAGGGTGTGGTAGTGAAATTTCAGCAATTCTTCTTGTTCTGTCAGCTCTAAAATATCAATCGTTCTGCAGAGAAGAAAAACCAGCATAGTAAATCACATACGCAAAAATATCTTTTTAAGGGATTCACACTTCTCCCTAAGGGTAACATTAGCACAATATCAGTTCCAGGAATGGCTTTTTTCCACATTTCAGCTTTCATGTGAGAAACACTGTCAACGTAATAATCAAGACTAATAACAAAGTTTAATCTCAAACTTATTCAAGTCACTCCTAAAATCATTACTTAAACTACTTTCAGTGGGAAAAAAAGTCCAAATTATTTACTTAACACTGAATATTTTTTTTCATACCACCACAAATAAGAATTCACGTAACTGAAAATTAGGGTTTTAAAAACAGTTGGAGTTAAGACATTTATATAATTTACTGGTTTTAAATCTGGGGCTGGAAAGTGGCAACCAGACTAACCAGTACATTTGAAGAGGGTTTAGTGGTGGGGTTCTTGGTGACTTGGTTTTCAGTTTAGGCACTGTCAAAATGCTCAGACATTTGTGCAACAAGGAAATCAGAGTTAAATGTCTTTAATTGTTTTAATTAAATTTAGGAAAATTAAAGCAATGGAATCATTAAATTGGCCACAAATCTTGAAAAAATCTCTACAAAACCAGATTTTTCCTTATTTTACAGATTATCTTTAATAATGTATAAACAGCTTCTTTCATTTTCTTTGCAAATCTGCATATACTATTAACACATTCGGAGAGAAATTAGAAGAGGTTGGAAAGAGAGTACAAGAAGGGAGATTTTAAAACACTAGAAATTTGGATAATTTTTAACATAAGTTAAATCAAAACATGCTGTCTATATTTACATGTGTTATAAATATAGAGAAGACCTTGGACCTTTCTTACATAGATTTACTACGTTCTTAATCCCAACATAACTCTGATACAGTATGAAACAAACATCAACCTGTTTTCCTCAGGAATATGAAGGGCCATGAACTGCAAAGGATTCAGGCACTGTATCATCCAGCCTTGACGTTCACTGATCCGAGACACATCCACCTTCAGGAAGTGGTTTGGCACTCTGCTCCAAAGCACATGAGTCAGAAACTGGACATGGAGACGTGGAGGACATTGAGAGACTGGATTTTTGTGTTCACTTTTGAATAATCCAGCAGATAATGGCATTACATTCTGGAAAATTCCAACCGAAGAGACAATCAGTATCTTCACCTTTACCAAACAATGCATTTTTTTTCTAGAAACATATCCAATATATAGTAAAGTACAATAGAACAGGAAATCCACATTTTCATTTTTAAAAACAAGCTAGGAACTGTTGGAAGATCAGCAGCACGACAGCATTTTCTGTATTTGTTTTTTAAGAGCAGCCAAATTCGAAATAGAAACTTGACTGCTACATGTGGTTACTTCCTTGGACACCACTTTTCTTTTACTTCTGATTTCTTAGACATCCAAGTATCCGAAGAAAGGTAGCAAAATTTAGCTCAGTTTTCTTGTGTTCTGAATGGACTTCAAAATTATTGTAAAACTCTAATCAAATTCTTCAGATACACCAGTCATCCATGTTCTGTTTGTAAAATTGAGAGATTTGCTTTACCAACTGAAGTAATTTTGTTTCACTACAAAATGCAGGATTCAGAAAACTGATTGGTTTCAACCCGTCTTATTCAATGTACTGTATTTTAAATTCATTAAGTATTTAAAACTGAGTTAAGAATAAAAACAGCAATAGTGAAAACACTTGGAATCATAGACATGTCTCAAATACCAAGAAAACATTGCAGGAAATAAATGGCAAAAATAAAATAAACTTCTTTTATATGATTTGTTATTCCTAATACTTGGTTTTGTGCTGGTTTATTTACCTTTATTCTTCCCAATTCAAACTGGAAAACATTGGGGCTTGTAGCTTGAGCAAATACAGCAGGAAACAACTTTGTACTTGGTTCAACCTAGATCAAAGGGAAAAATTATTGCCATAACAGCGATGATTACTTTTTCTTACAAGCTTGTACTAAAGCCTCTAATGATGCAAGCTAAGGATTCGGTTTTTCCCCCACTATAAGATATCATAAAAAAATACTCACCTGATAGTAGGTGCCTAGCTCCTTGCCATTAGCTGTGAAGGTCAGCAGGCCACTGGCAGCATCAACCAAGCACCCAATCTCCAGACCATTATTATTCCGTCCTTGCCCTGGGCTCAGGCTCTCTCCTGCGCACACCATATAGCAGTTGCTGCGTTTTATACTGAATGTCAAAAGATAAATGTATTTATGAATGGTGTGCAAAATTTCTGCAACGAGCTAAGAACAGCCTTGCGTGGCTGCAAACATACAGGGCCTTGTGGCCGAAAACAATGGATCACATCCTAACCACTGCCAAAACTCAATGAAACATGGACATCATAAGTGAAAAAATAAAACTGAAGATGACAATGCATGAAAAAGTTCAAATCATTTGTAAAATACCAAAGACAAAACTGCTTTGCAAGTCAAGGTTTTAAATCATTTAATGTTAAGCATAACAAAAGCTTCTGGCAGGCATAATAAACTGATTATCATCACTATCACTGAAGTGCTGATATGAGCTCATGTGATAATTTTGGCCTCAGAAGTCAATATTTACAGGGTCATAATTTCAAACTATATAGAAAGCTGCACTATCTCTACTTTTCAGCGCCTATTGATTTGACTAGATCATTAGTCCACTGCTTCTTCACAAGCAAGAACAGGTAACAAATTAACACTTTAATTGTTTTTTCTACATCCATCCAATTACATTAAATGGAGTGGATTTATACCTTATAAATTGCAAGTTTCTTGTATGGATATAAAATATAGGTCTTTTCAAGCAAATTGTAACCAACCTCTCATGAACCTTCCCTTTTTCGTCTCCCAGTGTAACTGTGACAGTACGCACTCTGTCCAAGTCAAAGCTTGTGTCATACTGGTGAAAGTCTGATGTAATCCAGCCCACCCAGACATTGGCAGGTTCTTGACCAGGAAATATTCTCACAGAGTAATAGTACTGTTAATGAAAAAATAAAATTATCAAATGTATTTATCTCCCAGTGCATCAGTTTGATTCAGAATTAATTTGCTGCTCTAAATCTGAAAACATGTCATCTCTTCAAAAGTAGCATAGGCTTGTTGAAGTGCAATTCACAAGCAAAGCAACAAAGATTATAAACACAAACCAAAATACAGCCAACAAAATATGCATTTTCAAACAAAAAAATGGACAAGATTAAATATGCAGCATATATGCTTGTATTGAAGGCTTCTACATCATAGCATTTTAAGATCTATTTCTACAGATACTATGGTTTTTATACTGCTGGTGACCCAGTTTCTAATATCTAATATCTTTTAGAAAGAGAAGAAGACATCCAGAAGAGGAATATTTGTTTTCCTTTGAACATTGAGAAATGAATGCTTATGGAACTGATCTTGTCAGAGAAAAATCTACAAAACATACATAAAACTTTCACGGGGAATTCCATTAAGTAAATGTTTTAAATGTTCTGAAGAATTAGTGGGGATATTTTCAAAGGGTCCTGAGCACTGACCTACTAGTTTGACGTACCTTTTCCAATTCATTCCATTATTCTGACACTGTTTAATCTTCCTCTTTTATGTCTGGTGTTAACAACAGTAGTTTCAAAAATGGATTAAACTAGTTTACAGGTTTTCATTTGGAGATGGTTTTAGTCTGACAATCAAATCAAAATGAAAGGAACAAAACAGTTTCAACTGAAGTAGAGGTTCAGAACTACCACAGACATTTAAATTGAAAATCAGACTATTTCTGAAACTCTTACAACAAAAAAAAGTGTAAGTACTTTAAAAAACCAAACCAAAAGACTGACTAAAAAAACCCCAAACAGCTAAAACATCATCCTATATTACAATACCGTGGAAGTTTGCATCAAATAATCGTAGTCATCCCTATCATCTGCTAGCACATCCTCAGTAAGCCGTGCAGAATGACTTGTGCTGTAATCTGGCTTTGTCCTCCTGAGCATAAATCTGCAATAAAAAAAGTAAAAATAAAATCTCTGCTAAAAGCTCAATCACAAAGGCTAATTATTCAGAAACGAGACAGAGAGAAGCACTTTTTTAAAAACCCTTGAATGAATTCTGACCTTAAACCGTATATTCAAAAGTTACTTGACTGGTCGGTCACACATGAGTGGCATTTTTCTCTACTTTGAGAAACAGAAGGGGGAAGAGTAAGAAAAGGTAGCAATCTACTAACCTTTGTTTAAGACGTGAGGGCTTTTCTTGAACATAATCTTTATGGTTATTCAACTCTGGTTTTGTGGCATCTTTTTCTCTTTCTGTCCGGTCAGGAACTAGATGACCATGAGCAGTTTTCATTAGAACCTCAAAATCAGAATCAGCATCATAATCCTCCAAGTCATTTTTTGGGCCAAAAAGACCAGAGCCTGGTAACCCTCCTGCAGCTGATCTGGAGAACACCTCAGCACATTCAATGGGCATGCTTAATCGAAAAAACATGACATCTGTTTTACTGTTCTGGGAACCAAAAGACTTCTGTGTGACCTTCAGACAGGGGCAGCTGTCTATGGTGCCATCAATTCTCATCACCTACGAAACATAAAGATGTAAGTTTTTTAAAGCTGATGCTTTTTCTGCCATGCAAATATTCAATTTATATTTCTACATCCACGACTTGCAAAATTTGCAACAGCATGCTGTCGACAGTCTAATGCATTGCAATCATGTGCTGCCATTTTGAAGGGAAATAAATACTATGAGGAGTGGATGTTTTTGTTGCTCCATTGTTAAATTTTAAAAAAAAGTCACAAAGAAATTCTGCTTCTCACTGTAACTGTGCAACGTAAATCCAACTCTGCCCAGAACAAAACAGACCAAGAAATAAAAATCAGGCACGTACATATGAAAGAACATAAACTGTTTCCTAAATACCACACACCAACTGAAAAAGAGTTCTTATTACATCATTTCAGAAGGATTTCATGGTAAGCCTACAAGGCATGAATTCTGTTGCACAAGGCATGAATTCAAGATGCACAACTGATTGGGACATAAGTGTTGACACAACTGACTAATAAATATTTATTACAATCCAAACCAATTAGCTATGGAAAAATCAAAAAGTATGCACAGTAAAACACATGGTATCTGTTACTTAAAAATGCCCACTTTCTGGAAATTGCTTACATGGCTCTCACACACAAGGAGGTCTTAATTAGGACATCAGAATGTCATGCTAACACACATCACAGGTTTTGCAGAAAGAAAAACTACCAATCAAAAAAAATTACATTCTTTGCAACTCTACCAAATGTAAGAAATTTGTAACAGGCGTAAGGTTCATCCAGAATTGGGTCAACATATCACAGCAAAATCTTGTTTGGAAGTACAAAAGTAGAAACATAACTCAAACATATTCAAGTGTCTAGAAACATTTTGCTAGGATCACAAACCTCAATATGTTCATGGTTTTGTGGCACTGGTAGAAACTGAGGAAGCCTTTTACTCAGCCAAATGGTGATGTCTCTGTTTGTATTAACAGCAAAGGGTTCATACCCTTCTTGTAAGCCACATATAGTGAAATATTTTAGAGTGCTGACATCTTTTCCAAAGTTCATTCTTCCCACTTGAGATGGGCCGAGGCTGCACACAGGTAGAAATCCTTAAAACAAGATGAAAGAACAAGTGGGTTGTACACAATGAACATCGGTGAACAATTCTCTTCCATAACTGAATTTAAAACCAGTGAAAAAAATAAATCCTAAAAGCAAAGACTATAAAGGTAAGCAATCATCAACAGCACATCACATCTTACATGTCACCAAGTAATGTATTTTAAATATAATTTTGAAAAAAAGAAAGCCCTCTAATAGTCATGGATATATTTAGGCAACAGTCAAACTACTCCACAGAGCCTTTGGTCAATCTCTCTTCTGAGCTGGTACAGTATTGCCAATTTTACTTTAAGTCTTACTACTTTTGGTATTCTTCCTAAAATGTCATAATTCATTGTATATTGAGAGAATCTGGCTTTAAAAGTAATACAGTGATTGCCCAGATATAATAGTGGAAAAAAACTTCCAAATATGCACAAAGTGCATGTCATAGTCGTTTTTTTTAAATAAAATTAATTTTAAAAATTCAGAAAACTCTGGCTCTGGAAAATGAGAACTCACTAAATGGCACCATAGCTTCAAGAAACTTAAGGTATTTTGGTTTGGGATCATGTTTTTTGTCTTACCTTTTTAATCAGCTTTATATTTTTATGCATCTTACTCTTTCACTAGCACAGGGAACACATTTGTGACTTCTTTTTATAAACCTTTATTTTTTTTTCCCTCATTCTCCAGAATGGGCAAGGGCACTTTCCCCATATGGCTGTTCTGCAGGCACATTGTCCTTTTTTTTTCCTTTCTCAATTTCAGCTTCACAGTCTAAAAACCTAAGAAAATCTTGTATTTCCTCTGTTTCTTTTCATCCTGTTTTTCAATTTCCACAGCTACAAACTACTTTGTAGATTCATTTGACCTAGTTATTAACAGAACGTTTTCTTTTTTACCAAGAAACATGAAGTTCTGTTCAGTGATTCTGATTCATGTGCATATAAGAGGTATTGGAAAATACAAGGACAAAATACAAAGTAGTTCCTCACTTTTCTTTAGGCAGCCCAGATTAAAAAAAAAACAAAAAAAAAACCAGCAGAGCATCTATTCATGGTGTTTGTTCTTCAGAGACAAAGCACACTCCAGAGCACCATCTACAGGAATTAATGTCCACCAGATAAATGATCATCCTTCAATACCACTTTTTGAAGATTTTACTACATATACACAAGACTGGTTGTCATGTGTATTTGTATTAGACATGATAAATTTAATAATGTAACACTACTAGTCATAAGTTGAAGTCCAGATTTTTATCCTCACAGCTTGGCTTTTAAATCACAAGGCATCAACTCCTCAGATAACACAGCTATAATAAACAACATGATATATGTCAATTCTGCTAGTGCAAATCCAGTGATGGACAATAATGCAAGTATTTTCCAGCACTGAACAGAATAAAATTGTATTAAACAACTCATAACTAGGAAAATCACATTTTCACATAGAGATGTGCCATGATAAAGCCTAGAAGCTCTAGTAGGGAGAACTTACTAGGCTCCCTGTTGAGTTAAAGGAATCCACAAGCTGTTGCAAAAGTTGCTACGGAAAGCCAGTATCAAAATTGTTTTTAATAACCTTGCAATTCTCACCTCTTTACCCAAAAAATGGTAATTCTTCTACCTAGCATTTTCCTGTGGTTTCAAAAAAAAAAAACCCAAACCTCTCAGATAGATTAGATGTGAAGCAAGTATTTTAAATACACACACAAATAAAATGTAATAAAATGTAAACGAGCATTTGCAAGATTCCCTGAAAGAAAACCAAGAAACACTGGAAAAACTCCTACACAGGTAAAGCCGTCATCGATATTTTTACTCAATGTAGTGTGTCCCGTCAAACTTGCCAATGGGGGCAATGTGAAATCAAGATGACAGTCCCTCTCACCAATACAGTTCTCATTGATAGCAGAGGGTACTGTACCTGTACTGACTCCTGCACATAATTGCAACTCTACAGTAACTGCGGCTCTGTATAGATTGAATATAAACACTACAAACAGCTCCTGCTCACAGAGATCATGACAAAATAAAATTTGGGTTGTACAAGTGTACCTGTTCATATCTACAGTTAAATTTATCTGCTACAAATGTATAAGAAGATGTAATTATGTTTACCACTTTTACTACTGAGATGATATTTGATAAATAAATTCATTTGCCATAAACCCAAAGAGCTCCTCTTGCTGGTAGTACAACCTAACATGCAGCACAAGCTGTATTACTAAGCTGGCAGAGCACCATATTCCCTTTTCATTGTTCCTAAGTAAATTAAATCTACAGGATTGATTTACTGTAAGGCTGCATCAGAAATTCTAACTGCTTTCTAAAGCAAAAGGTCCATTTGTGCAGCAACACAACACAAACATGATTCAGTGATTGAAGTGACCTGTAGAAAGGTCTCAGCTCTATTAAGCAAGAGCCAGTAACAAAGCCAAACTAAAGCCAGTCTGCAAAAAAACCCAGAACAAAAATCCATAAAATTTTTTGAGTATGTAATGTGTGTTTCCACATACACACTCATAATAAGTTGTCTTACCTTCCCCTCACCTTTCCCCTCCAATATTTTCGTATCAAATATAGCTTTGGAGTTATCAAATCTAAGACCAATCAGCACATCCCCTTGAAAACAGACTAGGACATCTTATTTCAAAGGGCAAGCTTTTTCCTACAAAAACAATACTAAAGGAACTTAATGTGAATTAAAAGGATATTGTAGAAAATCTGAGAAGCTTGATATAAAGTCTCTGACAGAGTTATCAAAGCCTCCAGGCTCCATGTCAAGCCAGAAGCTCCTTTAGCAGAGACATCTGTTTCAATTTGAACTTGCAGCTAGAAACAAACACCACAAAAAGTACATCACTGTGATTTCATCAACTTGGAATAAATGCAGTCTTACCCTCAGAATTTAATGGAATTAGAGTTTCTTTCAGAGCCTCTATTCCCCAATGGGAGTATACTAACCAATAACTGGAAAGCCTTTAAAATTTAATGGCATCAAGATGATTTTTTGCATATAATGCTAACAGTAAGCCGATTCTCATATCTCCACCCTCACCACTGCATCTAAGGAAATCCAAAGGCAGTAAAGTAACAGGAATCAGTCCAGAAAATTAATGTCAATTATGTAATTTTAAATAGCATAAAAATATTTCTGATTCCTAATGGAATGGCAGAGGAAGGAAAAAATCTCCCAAAGTACTCCTGAAAGTAAAACACTCTGAAATCCAGATGAAAATAAAGTGGTTAAAATTCAAAGAGGGAATTGCCTAATTAAGAGATATGAAATTCGTATTTCCCATGGGAATAGCGTAGGGATGAGTAACCCAACAGTAGCATGCGGAGCTCTCATTGTTCAAAAAATTTAACTTTATCTCTCAGCTACAGCTGTATTATTTAATAGATGCATAATATTTATAGCAGAATACATGCACCTACAATAAATGAATGCTTAAAGCTTATTTTTTTTTAAACATTACCATAGTTCAGAAGTTTTATGCAGTTAACTTACTTAATACAGTCTCTTAACCCTTTTCTGTTTCTATCTGCACACAAGTATATAATTAAATTTACAAATAAAATATTTCTTTGGTACAGAATCAATCTGCCACCTGACAAACCATCAAAATCTTAAGCAATCTCGTAAGTTATGTTTTCACAGTAAACTAGCACCTGCTTGTGGATGTTGAAACCTGCACCAAGGACCCTACAACAAGCACAAAGCTCAATCTGCTGACTGAGAATTAAGCAGAATATTTTGGAGGATAGTTTTGTATCAGCTGACTGGATCAGGTGTCATTTCTCCTCCCAGTGCTAAAACAAACCTTAAAGACGGCTTAAACTCACTACCACAGCTACTCACTAATTGGACAGACACTTGGTATTATTTCAGTACCTCATCTAGATAAAATCTGATGTCCTTGCCCCCTGTGGCAGGGAGGTGGACTAGGTGCTCTTAAAAGGTCCTTTCCAACTCAAATCATTCTATGATACACTCTATAATTCTAGTACATCATATGGTGATCTACTGCAGTGAGGATGAAATATTAAAAGTCATGAATGCCTCTTCAGACACATCCCTGAAAAACAGTTAGAGGGTCTCACAACAAAAGACAGCCACAAAGACCACAATAGAAAAAAGCCCTTTCTCATTGTCACACCCAGCAAATTTCCTTTCCAAAAGCCTAATATTAATCAAATAGAAAAGAGAACAAGGCAGGGGAGGCAGAGACAGGGATGAGAATGGGGACAGGAAACACAAAAGAAATATATTAAAATGAAAACAGAGCAAAAACCAGGCAATAGCATGTTAACAGCATGATATATTACAGAACTTACCATCAGCAACCTCAAAGTCCTTAAATGCAAGTTCTGAGCCTGAGTCATCAAGCAGGATTTCACCATTTAAGGTGAACATCATAGTGTGCTCATTCATGTCCACCATACATCCAACAACATCTCCTGCCAACCAAGAGCGGCCAAAATGCTCATTACCTTGATGCCACCGCTGTGCCTGAAAATAATTAGAAGCATTTAAGAGAAAAATAGTGATAATGTAAGTGTTCTTCTCCTCTTTCAGGGTAGAACTAATAATTAACTGCCTTAATTAAGATGGCATTAAAATTAACACTTTCACAGAACATCATTCCAAAACTATGTCTGTGAATACTCCAAGTTGACTCTGAATATGGAAATCCATCAATTAACCTCCTGCAGGCACCCCTCACATCAGCATTATAAAATATTGCTAAGAGAGCTGACAGGGAAAATTGCTATTTCAACATTTTAGTAAAACGTAAGAGTGTGGTTTAGTTTTCTGCAGAAGTTCCATGAAGGACTTGTAATCACAATAATAGGCTATCAATGACAATGTTTAAATAGCTATTTCACACATCCTTTCTAAGAAATTGCTTTTATTTACTTCAGCAGTCTATAAATTCATTACTTTCAAACAATCTGTATTGTTTCCTTAAGTATAATTCTTAAAAAATTTTGCACAAAATTTTTCTCTCATATCAGATTTTGGAAGGAATAGACCTGTCTGTGAATGAGACAAGCACTGTGATTCTGATAGATTCCAGAGTAGCTCAGGACATGGTTAATGATTCCTCTGACTGACTTTCAAGTCAAAGACTGCAAAGGCTTTCAATGGGGTCTTGGATTTGAGTTCAAAGAAATTAACATCTCTTAAGAACTATTGTAACCAAGTATAGAAAAAAAAGTGTTAATAACTAATAACAGCTAGGATTCCTATTAATGTATTTCATCCCAAGTAGATGTTTATGTTCTGTATCCATCCTAGAAGTTGTACAAAACCAATGAACCTTTCTTGATATCTTGAAGGTTAGGGTTTTTTTCCAACCAAGGAAAGAACCCATTAAAATCAAACACAACAAAATTGTTTTGTAGATTGAGAACTAAATATCAAGCCCTAAGATTCAGAAGGCAACTATGCCAGTAAAAATAGAGGACTTGAACAGTTTATGTAAGACACGTTACAAAAATCTTTCCAGTTCTCTTTTCAAGGCATCTTCTAATGCAACATAGGAGTGGGAAACAAATACATTCCCACAGCATAAATGAAATACATCTTGAGAACTTTATCATACTGGCTATATCCAGAAATACTGTTGATTTCTGTTGCATATTTCAACAGTAATGAGGAAAATTAATTCAAATATCAGATACAATGAGTCATCAGTAGCCTTAATAACAATTAAGGTTTGGATAGCAGTTGCACTTGCCTTCATACTGAAATTAAAAATTTTAATGAGCCATTTAATCTGTTCTGGTGATGGTAATATAAAGGTTTTTTTCCCATATATTCTTATGACAAGATTCCAATGTCTATTTTCCACACAGAGTTAAATTTGAGCAAACCTTAGTGGTTCTATCATCCTTCATTTAAGCTGTAAGGATTTCTGTGAAAACTTAGCTGTACCCTTTGGAACTCTTACATTTCTACAAAAACTTTGTATCAAAGTTTGCCTCAAACGCTTACTGTTAATAATCTTAACCATATTTATTCCCTAATGGCACTTCTTACAGAGAGAACCACCAAGTAAAACTTTAAAGAAATTATTCATAGCTAAATACACCTTTTCCAGTACTTGAATTTGATTAAGCCACTTTCATTTTCAATTCTTTATATATGCTGTAAAAACACGTGAATTTGTGAAAAAACATTACAGAAATGCCAAACCTAGCTTATTAATTTTCCAGGTGACACTGATTCTAGTTATTCTGCCTAGGTCCTCAGAGAAATAATTCCATGAAACATCAATGAAAGCAGTGAAGGCAACTGAGGCAAATGTTACATGGAATAAGATACAAAATTTTAAAGCTTTGCAGTCACTCGTATTATTACAGATAAACATATACAAACCTTAAAGCCATCAAAAACAAAAGCTTCTTCATCTGAGCCAAGTTCCTGATCTGGCAGACAACCAGGCCTGGTCCAGCCAACTCTCATGTCTCCTGCAGTAACTGCCTCAAACTCAAAGTACCACTTCCCAGCCTTCACTGCATAAGTCTTTTCTGTGCGAAAGATCCTGAACTTTTCCATTATCCCACTGCACATGTCAAGTCTTGTTGCTGTTAGGGTTAAAAAAATAAAAATAAGTATAAAGGGGAATGAAAAAAAAAAAGCAATGTAGTCCCTGTTTCCAACTACTGACAAAAAAAAAGTGAAAGCAAAAGGTAAAGGAATCCCTTTGGGAATAGACATGAAAAGAACAATGTGCCTGCAGAACAGCAATGTAAGGAAAGTGTCCTTGCCCATTCTGAGAATCAGAGAAAGAAAAAAAAAACACCAAGAAACAAAAAAACACGAAGAAAGGAGAAGTTAGGAATCTGAATGCAGCTACAAATCGATGACTCAAAGGTCACACTGATTCTTTTTCTCAGATTAGGGAAAAAAAGGCCAAAAGCATGCATCTTTTTCCACAAATTTGTAACGTGCCAAATAAAGCCTGTGCAGCAGGCATTCCAGCCTGCATTCAGCATTCCAGTCTAATCACCACAATTCCACTTCTTCCTGAGTTTATTATAAGATCAAATTTGTCTGCACCTACTTGCACCTGTTTGTTAGGCCATGCTAAGAACTTCTCCCTTTCTCTTCTGTTTTCTCACACACATCAAGGTCCACATTTCTGATACTGCCTAGGATAACCTATAAAATCACATCCTTCAGAATTAACCATCACTTCTCATGAAGCCACCACGCCTGACTTCAGTTAGGTGAGGTTCATTAAGTTCCCTCTAGGCAACACAATTCTCTACCACATAATTCTTTATCAGTAGAATTTTCTCTTTGATAGTCTATACAATTAATGCCTTAAAAACACTTTTAAAAACCCTTAGTACCTCACCTATACAGATGAAGCACCACAAAGCATGGTAACTGAGAAATTGGGTTTTTTTAAGATTCTAAGTAGCAAAATGCTTTCTAGAGTCTAAGCAATCCCAAAAATACAGGTGCTGCAGGAAACCAGTACATAATAATAACAAAACATATAAACCAATACTAGAGAACTTTGCAAAGTTAATGTTTAAATAAAAATTAATGCTTGGAGATGCAGAACACCACTAGAGGGCTCTAAATCCCTAAATAACAGCGTGAATTTTGGCTGATGAAAGAGGATCCTTGTGACACGTTTTATGCACCTCCAAAACTTGAGAAGCTCATAAACTGCAAAATCTAAATCCCCAAAATGACTATAAAAATCTTCTGCCAAATAGATTCCAATGTTTGCTCAAGAAAGACCAATTACTGGGACACTGTTCTGCAGTTCCTTTCCTCTGGGAATTTTGCAACAACCTTCATCACATCTTTCAGATTCAAGGATTGCACTAGTGCTCTTTACATTTCATTACTAACTCCATTCACAGAACCAGCTCAACAAGCTCTGCATTCTAAGGAAAAAGACAATGGTTTTCAACAATTCATTCCCAAAGCAAGGCAGCAGCATGTGGTTCTCAGAGCTGTAACTGAAAAATGGGATTACTATACCTCAGCAGGATGTGGAGGAGACTGTGGAAGAGGAGTGTGCTCTCTCCCCCTTTCGCCTACACCATTAGAAAGCCCCTATATTTTCACAAGAGACAAAAGCCTCCTGTACCAGCCAACCCACCTTCTCAGAACCAAGAAGTCATGCTCAATCACTTATTGCAGCATCTCCTTCCCAGAAGTGGGAGGAGAATAAATTCTAGGGTTATGCAGCAGGGTTACACTCTTCAGTCTTGGCAGATTGAAGAGTGAGACCACGGCATTTTGCCACCAGCACTGTCCATTCCACTAAGGAACATTGTTCTACTGATTCAGCAACCCAGCCTTGTTACACATTGAGGGTCTCAGCAATGCCTCATATTTAATGTAATTTAATGGCAGAATCTCATAAAGGCTGAGGATCAGAGCATGCATGTGCTTTGGAAAAGAAATTCCAAATGGTAGGTCCCTGTGTACACCATAGGTATGAGTTATGTCTTCTGCAGAAATGCTTTACTGAAAGTCTATGGCCTAAATAGGTAAAAAAAAAAAAAATAAGGTTTAGACACATTTCTCAAAATTTCCAAATTTTGCTGAGATTATAAAGATGCTAGTTTCAGTTTTGATTATTCCATATTTCCTTATCTCTAAGTGAGCTTCTAAAATAGATTTGATAGGGGTTAGATCTATTTATTTTATTTGTACATTATGTCTCCTGATTTCTTGTACTTTCTTAACATTATATATGCTGCAGTTATTAAGTTAAATGTTATGTACTTTCTTTAAAAATTCTTTGTTAATAGTGCAGAATTTTTTTCTTGTCCAGGATGTCTCAGACTGAAAATACTACCCACAATATCAATAAAACATTCAACCTGGCAATGATGCAAGTTCAAACAAAGCTCTGTAAAAAGTGAATTAAAATTTCCTTACAGTCTAGTTCAACTTCCAAGACCTGAGAAAGCCAAGGAAGTGTAAAGGCTTTAACAGACTATCTAATTCTTGACTTACAGGTTGACATTCACAGAACTTTGTTTTGCACTCATTAATTTTAGAAAATTTCACCTTAGCTTTAAGTATTTAAATATAAGACTGTATACATACTGTAGAATTCTTCATTATTTAAAGTTATAATTTTAGGAATATAAAATTTACATCTACTGAGATTACGTATTTTTTTCCTATTTTGTCTTGAAACAGCAAATATAGTGTTAAATAAAAACTATTCTAAAAGTTTTGTTTATTGGTTTAAATTGTAAATAATTGCTTTAAAATACAAAAATATTAAATTTTGTAAATATTAATTTGAGGCCACAGGATAAGGAAAGGAAACAATAAGGAAAGGAAGACATTAAGATCTAAGAGAGCAGAAAATGGAGGAAAGCACCTATTAGATTTGGAAACACCTGTTCAAAATGTTTTATTGGACCAACAAATTCAGTATCAAAGTGGAAAATGCTAAACTTTTTTTGAGAAAAAACGCCAAAGTTAATTACCATGATCTTGATCAGGAGCTTCCAGATTGTAACCATAGCCTAGAAGGGTGCGGACTGCCTCCCGAAGACTGTCCTTGTTGGACTTCTTTGTCCGATCATCCAAAAGAGCGTACGGTACAAGGCGAGGATTTCGTCGATTTTTCACATCCTGCATAAGTATGAAAAAACAGTTCAATTTCAGAAACTGTGTTTTGTCTTACATACAAGATTATTCTCAATAGCAGCATAAAAATTACTCTTTATACAAACTGAAATCATGTAATTTCAAATACGGCAAGGAATCAAAGAAGCTGCAATAGTCTAGAAACCACAAGACTGAATTGGCTAAAAAATAAGTGATATACAAATAAACAAAGCTCTGTGTCTTATACCTGCTGTAAGTTTCTGTCAAATTTACTTAATAAAGTAACAATGCAAACCACAGAAACAAGGATAGATCCAAAGAGTATGATAGAAAAGTAAAAAAAAAAAAATTCATACACTTTTTATGAAGCAGCGACCATAACAAGAAACTTGCTTCTAACTAAAGCTGAGATATTTCTATACCACAAATATACCATGGTGTTTGTTTAACTATTATAGAACTAAACAAGATAAATGAAATGCCCAAATAAGAAATGTGAAAAAAACAAAAGAACAAAATACTACTAATAAAAAATAATAAATGCATGCAACGCTAATTAATAAATTACAAAATAGACAATATGCCAATACCTTACTATAACAACTATTTAAGACAGGTTTTCAAAAATAAAGGGGTTTGCAAGAATATCATATGCATTCCATGTGTAGAGTTTTTGCAATAGAGAATTAAACTAACCTCTCACCAGTTGAAATGAAAGTATTAGTAAGGCTTAATCTTCGCATTTTAGGTTTATTAAAAAACATTGATTAGGTTTTCTTCTACTGCAAAATTATCTTATTTGAAAGTAGTGTTTAACTGGATTACTTAAAAGGCTAATCTAATTTTTAGTGACTAACAGAATTGTTCTCTTGTCTGTATTTTCTTCTCACAACCTGTCAGAATTCGTTGGCAATGAGAGAAACCATGCGAAGAACTTTCCATGTTTGTCCTAATATCAATATTTATGAAAAAAATTACAGACCGGACATACAATATAAAAAATAGTGGCTGTTTGTTCTCTTCAGGACAATACCAAAGACATTGAGAGGCTGTCACTATTGGTTAGATTTATTAAGAAGTCCAAAACCAATACCTATTGTTTTACAAGATAGTGTCTACAGTGAAAGTACCTTTCTTCTTCTATAGCATTACGGTTCTAGTTTTAGGAACAGATGTGGTTTCAATTCTATCCTTGCAAGCAGAGAAGAAACGGCACATCCATTCTGAAAAAATTATTGCAGGCATCTTTTGTTATCCTTGAAATGCTGAGATGCAAGACTATCTGCCTCTTGCCTTGTCATAGTGAGCAGATATTGAAAGGTCAGTTACAAACCAGTGATTGATAAAATCTGCTCCTACTAGCTATTCCTCTAGGAGAAGAAATATTAAGGGACAAGCATTACCTACATGCTAAAAGGGCTAACAGAAAGAAAAAGGCAATGCATTGTTGGGGACACAAATTACAAAACCATATCAGCTCTAATTATATTCCGTGGAAAGGACAGTGGCAGGGCCAACACTAAAACCATTTGAGGCATGTACTTTTCATACTGATTTCAAATTCTTAATCTGTCATCCTGCTTTGTCCAATGTTTAATTTGGTAGCTGTGGAAAATGGGCTGTGTCCTTCAAGCAAATGCTGAAGTAAATGTTATGAAAAATTATTATTTGATATAAGAGTATTCACATTAACATCTGAGGTGGTGAAACACTATGAGTTTAATTATTTGTTATTAAAAGGACACAAAAAAGAGAATTAATTTCCTCTGATGCACTATATGCCCAAAAGACATTGTGAAATACTGTCTTAAAAATATCAAAGTTTGGAACAATAAATATATAACTTCTTATCCATTATATAATGTTAGACTAATGCATTTGTACTTGCCATAGCAACTATTAACACAAATTAACATACAGGCAATCAGCTGATAACAGTGTATAAAATGAAATATAGTGTAAGTGCTTTAAAACAGCTAAACACAAAATGAGATCAAGGAGAGAAAACAAAAAGGAATACAGAAATTTAATGCATTAAATCAACTTAATTTTACAGATTTTTTTTTCATTGGAGCTACTTTTATTTAACATTGCGACCTTTTTCACCTATTCAAGACTGCGGCTAGATCTTTAAATTTGAATGTGAGAAGAGATTTTCCTTTTAACAACTTTGTTCCTTTTTTTCCCTATTACACATCTATTTAAATTTTGAATGTGTTACTTAATTCTGAATTATGAACTCTTATTATTATATTCATCATAAGTTTTCATACTAATGACCTTCTTCACCTCTCTGGTATAAGTGGAGAATGATCCTGTACAGTGATTGAGCTTTGCACATTCGCAATCAAGTCAACAAGAAAACTGATTAGCTAAGAGTGGTAATTTTTACTGAGTACATTTCCAAGTAGTACAGAGACTAAATTCCACCTACTCAATACAAAGAAGTTACTGCAGACTGTTAAAATAAGTTTTAACATTCAGCCTAAGTTTTAAATTTTTTTTTGTCAGAATTTTCCAGATTTGACAAGTCTAATGATTCATCAGAAGGCTGTTTTGTACAGTTTTTCTGGCAACTACTTGTTAACAGACAAATGGTTTGAACTGGGTAGCACACATGATATTTATATAATTCTTTTGTTTTGAATTCAGAATCTATCATATCACAGAAAAAAAGGGGAAAAAAGCCTATGTATCTTATTACACAGCTTCGTCTTCATTTCATGTAACAAACATCCATTAATAATTTAGAATTTAATTTACTTTACTTTGGAAAACATTGCAGCCATAAAAATGCCTGGAAGAATGTGCCCTGGATGGAAGTAATAATGTTAAATGTCAGTGATATAGCCCTGACCATGAAAAGTCAGTATTACTTTTCACAGTGTATACAACAGATTCTGACATATGCAGCCAGTGATAAACAAACAACTATTTGAATGGGCACACATACACTTATTTGTAGGGTATAAAAGGATATGAATAAGGTCAACAATGGGCCAATTTAACTGCATACATATTTCTAACTACACATAGCTCTTAAAAGGAAAAGAACTACAGAAAAAATACCTAAAAACACACACCCCCCAAAAAACTCAACAAGCCATTTAAAACTTTTGTGACAGGTAAAGAACACTGCTCCAAAGTAACTCAAATGAAACACACACCATATGTAAAGTGCATTCTTTTGTTCAATGAGTCTACGATATGTAAATATCTGATCTCATGGCACTGGACCTGCAACTGGTTTTGGAACTTGCACAGACAGATCTCATGTGAATGAAACGAGAAATATCCATATTGCCTACAACCAATCGTCTGTCACAGCAAGAAAACCATAGTCAAATTCTATAAGCAGCTCTAAAAGAACCTATTAAGAGATACAGTGTGTCTAATAAGGCTGTGTGCTTCAGCAGTAATTCAGTAACAAACAAAAAAAAGGGTCATATAAACCTCTAAAAGACATCTGAAAATATTAATATAGTTTTCAGAGCTATAAAAGTTGTATTGCAAAGCTTTGCACTCCCGAACCTTCCCAAATCTCTGAGTAGTTCATGTACAGTACAGACTACTAGACTAAAGGGAACAAAAGGTCACCAGAAATATATGTAAATAAGTGCTTATCAGAAAGAAAGAAAGGAAAAGATGGTGAAGTTAAAACACACTGTAGGAAGAGTGCAGGAAAAATATGATAATGCTTTATTGGGAACACATATTTTGTGATTCAAAGTACTAGATCTGTACAAATACATATTCTGTGTGGTACTGAAATTATTTTGTTCTCATAAGCAAGGCTATTAAACTACAAGCACAAAACAAATGTATTTCAGCGCACATCCAGTGAGACAGATGTGCTCGTTTTCTCAGCTCCCTTTGCACCATTATCAAACCCTCATTCCACAGCTGTGAATTGATTCTGCTTGTTGTCCTATCTCCACCGACATGCAAGATCCACACTTCTCACTAGCACAGAGATTTCTGAGAAATTGCCACAACAAATGCTACAGGGCAAGCTTTGACAACAGTGCTGCCAGAAAGCAGCGAGCCACCGTGTGAGTGTGTGCAGCACAGACACCGTGAGCAGGATCATTTACCTACACCACACCTTCCCTGCCTTGCTATCCAGAGGGCTAGCTTTTCCACACCTCTCACAGCAGCTCATGTTTAACCAGAAACCAGGAAAACTAAAAATCATCTTATAGAGGAAAAGGCAAAATACCATTCTAACCTGGTATTTAATAAAAAAGTAATTTTCAAAGTCCAGAGCATGAGAACCAGAAAGCAAAATAAAGTTGTCACAAAGCTGTATTCTTAGTAATGTTGATAATCCAAATGTATCCAACCAAATAAGAGGTTGTATTCCTCACCTGGAATACTAGCAGTTCAGTTCTAACCTTGGAAGTATGTGCATCCTTAGTAATATGTGTACAGCTTCTGGCATCTTCACTGAGGACCACAGCCATATGGAATGCCTGGCAGAATGTGCCCTGACTATAAATGGAAGGTACTAATATATCAGTATAAATCATGTGAAATGTCAAAGTGAGGTAACATTAGTGGTTTTTACAAGAACAAGATGCTGGTTTTATATAAATTTAATGAAAAAATAAGCAAGACATGATTTTTCCCACACATGCATATTTCACCCAGCCTGACTTTTCAGAGCAATGCCTCTCTTGCATGGCAGCTTTAGGCACTCTGAGAAGACCAACTCGTGATCAACTAATGATGACATATACTTTCTATAAATCTGAAAAAAATAAGATCCTCACTTTAAAAGACCAAAATGTCTTGCATTTTTCAGCTGAAGAGAAGTAAGATTTCATATAATTGCTTGGCAATACCAACAGAACTATTCTAGGATGGGAAATGCAGTGCATCTTTTTAAAGATGCTTTTCACACAATGGAAGGAAAATTTTAGCTTGCTAATATTTATAAGCAATTGTTAAAGCTGTGAGATTTTTAATAATTTTTCCTTTTTCAGTATAAATGAGATTTCTGATTGTTAACTTTTCTAACCAGAACACAATGCAACATGAAGAAAAAGCAAGATACTCTTTGACTAAGCTATCTGGATATGTTACAATGTATATAAGCAAAATGTGAAAGAATCTATGCCTGTGATCTCTACAATCAGTGAAGAGACCGAGAAGTCATGTATGCAGAAATAGGAATGAGGCATTTTCTTTTTTTTTGTTTTCATTTGCTTTCTGATCTCTAAGTTTGACTCTTATCTCTTCTCTTCTGTCTTTTCCTTATTTATATGGATGTTGGGATTCTCCTGTATGCATAAAATCACAGTTTTATGAATGTCAAAAAAGTACCCTAAGCTCATGGATAAACTTATATGAGTTCTGAATGTTTTCCATTAGATTGTGAAAATTTTGTCACAAATACATGCTTCTATACTTCAATGCTATTTTTCCATTATCTTGTTAAGAAAAAGCCCTAAAAGTAACCAAAAAACCCCTAAACCCCTCATGTAATTATGACAGAACTTAATATCTAAGTCCATGAAGGTAAGAAAACCAAAACCCTTCTCTCATAGCACAAATGTGATGGTTTTAGTTCATTCAGTGGAAGGACATATTGCTTCTTTGCCTGGATCTAACTCCTGTATCTACCCTTGTTCATTTACTATTTCCCCAGTTCCAAGACCACTAATTTTCAGGTAATCATGTTCTCCCTTAAAGGGACACTGTCAAGTACTTTCATACTGATTTTTATGCTTGTTTTTCCACTTACCCTTGCTACTTAATGTGTTCTTGTAAACAGAAATACATATTTTTTCCTACCTGCTATGTTCCTTTTGCTTTCTCCCTTCATGGAGCAATAAGCAACTGTGAGTCTGTACTGTCAAAAAATACTTGTTTGTGATCAGTGTCATCACATCTGTCAGGACAGTTCTGGGAACAGGATTTATTACTTAATTTGTGCTCCCTCTCCTGGCTGGCTGGCTGGTTCTGCAGCAGCAGAACAAAAATACTGTATATAGTAATGCATAAAATGTAGCTTATTATATCTTGTTAAGAAAAAAGCCTGACAAGCAGTGATGGATTTAGAAGAAAGGAAATTTGGAAGTTGGAAGGTATTTTTCCCAACAGTTTTTAAAGAAAGAATTTTTTTATACATTAATTACTTGAGAGTATCCCTTTAATTTTTTTCATTTTATATAATCCCAAAATGATGAGGCTCTCATACTGAACAGACCTACTAGATTATTTAATTCATCCTACAGCCACAGCACAATTGCTGTTCATAACATATTTCCCAGTGATTAGCTCATCTACTTTAAAACACCTGTAAGCTTCTTTCCCTTAAGAAACTCTTTTACAGCTCTGCAAGATCTGTTTATAGTATTATATTTATTATCATCATGTCACTTTATCCCAGTACTGTAGCATGTCACAGTAATATGATGGGATGACAAAATGTAGCCCGTGAAATAAACCCATAGGAGTCAAGCAGAAGCATGTAGCAGCGTGGACAACAGCCAGAGCTAGCAGCTTGCCATGGGATATGTATGCCAGCTAAATGAGAGGAGCCTCTGCAGTGCACTCAGAAAGGAGCACCTTGCTCTTCTGCTCTCTTCTTATGGATTTTAATAAATGGTATTTGTTATCTGTACATTGTAAGCACTCTTGAAACTCAGATGTTGGTCTTTTTTCCGAAGAAAAAGAAAATATTTGAAAAGAGAAATATTATGGAATTAAGAGCAAATCAACATCAACATCCAAAGCACAGTAGCTCCTGCAAGACATACTATTGCTGAAAAAGAGCATAACTATCCATAACTATCCATGAGACTATGGTAACTTGTCTGCCAGGAATAAGGGAGTAAAGCATACTATTGATCATGTAAATCTCCTTCCTGAAGGTCATGAATATTTCTGAGCTCTTGTCCCCATTTAACAATCTGCTGAAAGCATAACTATGACACTGTTCACTGCACCACTCCATTGCATTCTCAACAACAGTGCACAACTCAACACACAAAGGTCTTTAGTCAGTCAAAAAATTCTTGGATGTTTAAAGCATAAGCACTCAATACCACAAAACCCCAATTAATTGGTTTTCCAACTCCAAATATGATCAGTTTTACAGGAACTTAAGCTTTTCGGTTTTAATTCTCCAGACTCCTTTCTGCATGCCTGTAACTGTCTTTGTTTTGATAAGGAAGAACAGTTAAATATTTATCATATATACCTAAGCCCAGTCAAATTTTAGAGCAGAAGCATTTGTCTAAGACTCTTTCAGAGCACAACCCAGTAGTCAAAATCAGAGCTTGATTCACACCAACTGCTTAAAAAAATATCTGAAAACTAAACTAAACCATTCTGATAACGTTTTTATAAAAAAAATTGTCCTTGGGAATCAAAATGGATGCAGATGCCTAAATCCTATTTGTCTAGTCAGACATCTTTGAGGCTATGGAGTCAATCTTTTCAAACTCTTGAAAAATGGGTAATGTACAAGTTATTACAAGGCTAAGGAGTTTTAAACAAAACTTCTAGTTGCCATGAGTTTTCTCATACCAGACTATAAATTTTAATAAGTGAGCAGAGATTTAATTTTCACGTTAAATTTTGTCATCTGGTGAGCAGGACATTTATTAGAAGGGAGCCTAGGGAAGGCCAGAGTTCCAAGAGTTTCCCTCAGGAAACTATTTTAGGAGTCAGAAGATGAAATATAGAGAGCTGATCAGTGAGTAGATCAGAGTCCTCCTTTTTCCCCTCTGCTCTCTCCTGGTGAGGCTCAAAAATATCTCCTCACAGGGCTACAACATTTGTGGTTCAACAATCAGTTTAGTCTCTTTCCCTAAACACAGCACTGAAAACATAAGACTGACTTCATTATTCTTCTGAAGTGATTAATTTTAGGTTATATCCCATACTGGATTCATCTGATCAATGTTTTTTGGGGGGTTTTAGGGTGTTTTTTTAAAACCCAAGTTGTGGTCTTGAGCAACTCCACTGCCTTTTGGGAACCATAATAAAACTAATGATTTATGACTATCACATCACACCTCTTCAAATGCAGAATTTTGTATATCAACAGGCACAAAAACCAAACATACCAAAACATACATAAAGACAGTGTATAATAAAAATATTGTGAAGATATAAAGGAGAAACTTTTTTCATTGCCACCCACTCCCAATTTATCTTTTACATATCATTCCCAAACCAATAACACTGAGAAAGCCTTTAACATCATCATTTAATTGACTTTCCTACTTAATATCTCACCAATTCAGAAAACATGCAATTTAGCTGCAAATTCACTCCAATAAATACGGCAAAATTATTTTTTTCAAAGATACACTGATACAAAAGGTAGGTTAAATTGTTTTCAAGATCTAAGAAAATGTATTCACTACACGTGAGTCATAATTTTCTCAAAGCTAGTTAGAAATATAATTAGCTAAGAGATTTGATTCCAGAAACTTCTTAACTTTATCTTAACCAAGCAATTCTGTTGCAAAACTAAATTTAATTTTGGGCTATGTCAAGTTTCTATCAAAGTTGTAACTATTTCCCAACTTTAATTCATTTCACAGCTCCCAATTGGCAAGGTCCTCTATTGAAAATGATTGCCTTCTGGAATAATAAAAAAAATGGGAGACATGGTAAAATTCTTGAGTGCATTCTTTAATATAGCAGAAATACTTCTTCTGAGCATACAGTTTTTCATTCTAGAAATGAATTCTGCACTGACTCCATAAACACAGAACACAAATAGTGAGTTCAAAACTAATTAATCCCCTCCCCCTATCTGACAACAGAAAACCATCATTCCAAATACTTCTCATGATTAATATTCCATCAGAAATGTTAACAGCACTTCACAAGGCCACCTCTTACTTAAAGGTTCAGTATTATGGAAAAGTTTCATCCTGGGAAAAGCAGAGGAGTTGTACAAACAATTATCTTCAGTGTTTTTCTAGTAGAGCATATACACATATTGCAGTCTGCAAACAGAAGAATTGACTCACTGTCTCTCTAGACTCAAATACAGAACATAGATTTCCTAAGTAGCTTACAAAGTAACACAATGACAGCTTCATAGTACGATACTGTAATGAACAATACTGAAATGCAGATATGCAGCATTTATTTTGGCACAAGAGCATACCTGTATGTAATAAGGTGAAGTGCTTAATTTGATATATAAAAACCAAGCTTATTTTTTTATTTTACACACAAGTTTTACAAAAAGAATGAATTCTGGTCCTGTAGGAGAACAAAATTTGACATATATGGCACTGAAATGTAAAACTCAAATATTTGTCAAAAACAAAACCACAGTTTGTAGGAAGAAAAGGGTATGTACCTACAAAACAGCTGTTTCTCATTTTTTGCGAAAATAATAAAGCTGAGCTTTTATGCTCAGCACAAAACCATGAAAACTCATTTTCCCCAAGGGGTAAATTGTCCTATAATTTCACTGTGAAATGCTACAACACATTTATTAACACAAGTGAAGAGATCTTTCTGTATATAAAATTCACAATCAATCCTAAAAGGAATATAAAAACTTAAGGGAAAACTTAATGTAGAAGCTGTCTTGAAAAATATTAAATTAGGCTCATGGTATACCCAAATGACTGGTATTGGGGGTTTTTTAAAGAAACCAAAGAACCTGAGTTTTGCTTTTAATAATCCACCATGCTTTACTCTTACTCTCCTCCCTTGTAACACATTGGGATAGCTACCAAATATTATTCTTATTCACTGGAGCAGAACAACTAAAGTAGGACTGGAACTTTGAGACTGACTTAACTATTCCCAGTTAAACACATGTTCTGCCAGTAATACAACATATTAGCAAAGTTATTACTAGAAGTTTACATTCTGATTTTCCTGGCTAAACAAAATTATTCAATTCCCAGAACTGCAAACATTTAAATTATTCCCTTAGTGAAAGTCAATATTTACATTTCCTAAAATACTGGAGCACATTAACTTCTTGCATGCAATTTTCTCACCCTGAGATCAAGACAGCAAACAAGACTATACCACCAAGTTTTTTAATACTGCTTGTAAAAGAGTATCATACTGCTATTTAGCAGGATTGCTTTATATTATGTAGTTTTGTTTTCTTTGACTGACAAACTTGCATTCACTAGCTGTTTCCTTCTGACTGTGTGCCACCACTATTTGCATTAGGTGTGAAGTATCTCAATAGATAAGTGCTGGTTTAAGTGTCTGAATTTAGCACTTACCTGCTGGATGCCGTATGTCCAGCCTTGCCTTATACGGTCCCTTGCCCAGACATTGTGAGCGTTCTCTGCTAGTTTATCCACCATAGCTTCTTGAGAGGGGGTCAGCTTGATAAAACTCAGATCCATGGGTGCTGGCTTATATCCACTCAACAACTGATAGCTGTTGAAAAAAAACAGAACTTGCAGTCACTTTTCAGCAAGAAAAAAAATTAAGAGAAAGCACAAAAGAAAGAAATTACATCTATGCAATATATCTATATAAATAAGACATCTACCTTTGAACATAAAGAATAATAATGTAAACTTGATTACTGATTTTTTTAAAATTCTGTTTCAAGCTAATTGCATTTTGATGGGATGATATAATTGGTGATGAAAGCTACACAAAATGGTCTGAACTAAAAATGTTTTTAAAGTATTTTAGTAATGCCACAGTAGTAGATGAAGATGTTGTTTATCTAAATGCTTATGTCAACAATATTATTGCTACCTCTGAGCAGATGACAATACTTACTAAATTCTATCTACTTCCTACCGAACAGAGAAAATAGATTCTTCCTGTTACACAAAGGGATGCTAAGAGAACAGGTCAAATGCCTTACTCAAGACCAGTTTTAAAATCCACCTTGAAAGCTTGTCTCCATAATAATTCATAACTTAACTATCCTTCAAATCATAGGAGCAAATGTTTAAAATCTAAGCATGACTTCAGAATACAAAGGCAGCTTCCTCTCTTTTTTCAGTGCTCCTAGGAATGCTACTTTCGTAAAGTTATTCCCTTCCAATTAATTATAGAAATCTCCTACTTTACTTATGAGCAATCCTTCAATAGAGGACATAAAGCATTAAAGGTCTTTTCCAACCTAAATGATTCTGTGATTCTATTTCTCCTCCAGCATACAAAGCACTGTTTTTGTTGAAACAAAAGGAGTCTGTGGAAAATAAACAACATTCTCTCACTGAAATTATACACCCTGGGGTGTATAAAGAATGATTAGTGTAAATAATTGCTCAATTATTTTCTAAACAATTTGGTAATTTTCTTGTATTTTCTTTATTTGTACTGACAGAGAGAAACCCATAAAAATAAACAGTATTTATCCCCATTTATATCCTAAAATATTCAAATACTTTACCAACCTTAATTATCTTCTGTGACAACCATTTTAAAACAATTTAAACAAATTATTTGTTGAAAACAATAATTTAAAATGACTAGGTATTTAAGAGGGATTACCATCTATAAATAAGAGGTTGAAACTTCCTTCAAAATTACCACAGTAAATAGAAAAAGTATAATTTTGAAAAATTTAAAAAAACTTAAAAAAAAACTTTTTCAAAAGTTGAAGTTTGAAAACAACAATTCAAGAACGTAATTCCAAAATTCAGCCATCCACATAATTCCCAATCTGCAGGTTTCTATTACACAAGAGTTCACTGCCCTCACAGCTACCTCTCATCAGGTATCTGTGAAGTCACTTCAGTGAGATGAATAAAACAAGACAGTAATGGAAACAGTAAAACGTATGAAAGTAACACACTTGTCAGATTGGCAATTACCGTGCTCTTTCCTGTCATGCTCCCCTGCACAAGCTTGTAAGAATATAGCCACAATGTTTTCCTTTCCTTTTTGATATTATATGTGAGGTATCAAATTCAATCCATTATGTGAGGTATCAAAATTCTGACTTTGTATGCATGGTATGACTTCAGGTTTCTAAAGTTATGACTGTTAATGACATTAAAAATATTCAACATCACTGGTCTTCTTATATTAGAAAGTATAATTTCTTCAGACTTGAGATTTAGCTGCAGTTTTTCAAAAGCAGGAAATTTGATTCACTTGAACAATCTTGCAAATGCACATATATTACTGCCCAGGAAATTCAGAACGAAAATACAGAAGACCCGAGATATCTTTTCTTCTTTGAGAGATATACAGTTATTTTGGGACATTGAAACTGAAGAACAATTTGGGGGGTGGAACTTAAATTATTTCCCTGCTTTTATTCCCATTCATTCTGGCAAAGCTGCCACATCAGGGATTCTGAAACTGTAATATCAAGGGTATGTAAATCTGAGCAGTGTGGTAGATATCAAAGACTTGATGGTCCAGGTTCTTGCAGCTACCTTGTAGTAAGGTATTACCTAGAAGCCTGCAGAAATCTTGGCAGAATGGGGCACAGGCTTTTGGCTCACAAAAGGAAGAAAGAAGACCTGCTTTAGGTAAACATGCTGGAGGTAATTACACTGGCCTCAGGGACTGCATGTAATGCAAGGGTATGGGTCAGTGAAGGATTGCTGTGAATAATGGAGATATGCAATACCAGAGGAGCAGCTATTTCTGCACAGAGCACATTCCTGCAAAGAGAAATGAGTTGCTACTGGTGGCAGGAACTCAGCAGTCAGCACTTACCATTGCTCTGAGTCATAACCAAGGAAACTAAATTACTATCTTAAATTCAGGAATAACAGACCATGCAGAAGTTCTTTCCTAGAAAAACTGCAGCATTTACCTTTCTGCCTTTCTGACTTTTTACATATTATATAATCCTCCTTCATCCCACGGGCTCAAGCATATGTTGGGCAGTAGGGCTGTCAGACAGGCATATGAAACTAAAGTTCCATTATCTCAACTGTGTCCAAGTTCCCAAATTCTTTATTCTCAAACTTTGTGTGTGTACACTGGTGCTAAGGAGCCAGGGCAACTTGGCTGGGCCATGATAGCTGGTTTCAGAACTGTGGTACCCAGTCCTACCAATGCTGCTGCAAACAGATTACTTAGAAAAAAGTCAAGTGATTGTACCAGTTCTCTACACCTAAAGTCATGGCCATTTGAGAACTTTCAAACTTTAAATATCTGCAGCACAGTAAAATACATTGGCAAATTTACTGTAAAAATTCTTTACAAAGTCTCTGTGATACACATAATATATAAAAGAAACACATAACAATGAATGTCAGACATTACAACATAGCACAAAAAATCCTAAAATTTGTCTATGCATCAGGTGAGAAATATCTGGAATAAAAACTGTGATTTATGGTATGTGAATATTTCTGAAAATTCCGGAGAATTCATGCATACACATGCATGCCCAAGAACTAATAAAACTAGCAGTGCAAATATTGAATTCTTAAAATAGAATTCACTTAATTCACACTGCCTAACAAGAAGACATTGAACTTCAACTTACTTCTTTGGAAGTTTCATTTTTTTCACTTTTTCTTCAGCACGTTCATCAGCAATTCCTACATGGCAACCTAATGCCAACAGGGTTCTAGGGCACAGAAATCAGAGATTAATTACTGACAATGTTTCTATGTTTAGAGTTCCCACTGTTTATAGGCACACTATAGTGTCTATAAATGGCACTATAAAACAAATGAGACCTATGGAAATTATTACAATATGATATGGAAATACCAACACCAGCCTTTTTGTATATGTAATAAGCTTTCTGATAGTGTTAAGAAAATGCCACAAGATGCTCCAAAAAATTTAGTAAAAATATAAGTAAAGTACTTCAAAATGGAACTATGATATAGTATATTCCATCTATGAGGTATCAGTTTGAAGATTGTCCTTGGACTATTATTTCTGCTTTATATACTTACTCATACCACTTACATACTCACTCATACTGCTTCATACCCACATCTTTCTATGTTTTGTTACTTATATCACAGCTATACAAAGGAAAAAAGGCATAAAATATCACTTATCCTTAGCATGAGGAAGCTATTAAAGATTTCAGTTGGATCTGGATTTTTTTAGGATATGCTACTGAAGAGAGAACTGACAGCAGAATGCATGACATCATTAGGCCAAAACTGCCATTTTACTCACTCTAGACAGTGTATTTTGTACCCACCACAAGGCTTATACCACAGAGCCACTGAATCAGCCCACTGCAGTCTGACTCTGCAAAATGCACCTCATTTCAAAAAACAAACACTAGTTACATAAACGTAAAACAGGGCTAACAGCACTAACTGGGTTTCTGATTATTTCTTCCTGCTTTCATTGTAGCCACATTGTAAAGCAGCATAAACTCTAAGTCTCATTTGTCTCTAGGATTTGATCTGTAAATTATTAATTATTTGTTCCTGCATTTATATTCAGTGTTGGCTTATAGTCTTTCCTTAGTCTAGGTGCATTAATAAAATATTGCATTGAAATGAATAGAAATCCTAGACAAAAGTCAGAGACTTAACTTTGGAGAATTTTCTCAAAACTTGAGGGTAATAACCATATCTTTGATAGAAACTGATTAGAGAAGAAACCACAGGTGTAATACCTTGGACTCCATTCCAAATTTTCCTGAAGTGGAAGAAAGGTGTCAAACAAGTTTTTTATTTGTTCTTGCCACTAGCTAAAACGGTATTTTCTAGTCTTCCTCTAAGTATATTTACTGCTCTTGAACTGACAGGAGGGGAAAAAAAGAGAGCAAGATACTCTTCTAACATCATTTCTCTTGGCAGATGAGTTGTCTGTTTCAAGGAGATTCTTACAGCATATTTTTAGTGCTAGCTACATGAAGCCCTACTGTTATGGACTGTAAACCCTGATTTAAAGTTAGACAGTAAAATCAGAAATGAGGAAATTAATATCCATGGTCCCTTCCTGCAAAACACACTATCTGCTAAAAATACTCCATGCAGCTAAATTTCAACTGCCATAAAGAGTACATGATTCTTATGCAGCCATCACCAGCATAAGTAGGAGAGGGAACATATCTAATAGTGAAATGCAGTACAGAGAAACTAACCTCTGGTAGCCCTAATTTTCTTGTAATATAAGCCAGGAATTATCTCTACTCAAATAAAAAAAATTCAAATAAGAGTGCCAGAGGAGGATAAAATGACAGACTGTACTGGCAGAATCTGAAAGACCATTAAAGCACTTCAAATCTAAGCAAGGAAAGTGTCTGAATGTAGCTCTCACCATAACAATCATATATGTAATTATCACACAAGACTGAGTAAATACATAGAAACAGGAAAGTCAGTCAAAAATAATATGCAAGAACAAGAAAAAATATGCAAGTATATTGCAAGAGCGAACTATAATATATATATATAAGCATGTGCAGAAACAGTATGAGCAAGCATATTTTAATCCCATGACATTTTCAAAAGCAACTCATTCCTGCATGTTGACATTTCCTACAGTATGTAATTTTTATAACTCATAAAAGTATTCAATCATACTTAAAAATATACACAGATCCCAGGATCTGGAAAAGAAATGTTCTAAAAGATAATATGAGCTAGATCTTCCTTGATTTCTAACTCTCTCATCTGGCAGCAAAACTGGCAACAACCCACGAAGGAAAAGACAATTACAGCTGGCCTTATTCTCCACGTCCTGCAACTACTTCAAGTATGCAGTGTGATGCAAATTGTAAATAAAATTATTAGAAGTTTTAAAATAACATTTTCTTTCCCACTTCCCCTCTGTCAAGGCTGACAGCTAGTAGACTAGACAGGTTACAATTCAAGTCATTATCTATGGGTCACCTAGAACTGATTAGTGCACTAATCGCACATTTTCACTAATTCCACATTTTCAAGCTTGTCAAAACAAACTGAGCAAGGACTCGTCCCTGCACAACAGATGCCTACATGATAATAACAGCTCAATACTACAAAATTAGAACTTCATTTATCAGAAAACAAGGACAAATACAAGGAATTAAGAAGGACTTAGTTTAAGTAAACATACAAATTTTGAAACACATAGAAGGACTGAATGCTTTATATTTTGGATATTTTCCATTTAATGGAAAGACTCTTTCTTGAGTAAGCCATAAAATTAATTTTAAAAAAGCGTAATCCATAACTTGTATGTCTATAAAACAGAAATATGGAGGTTTTTATAGGGTTGGATCAGAAAAGCACTGGATATCGAACCAGTAATCATGTAAGGGCTCATTAAATGTTCAATACTTAGTGAAACGTTAGCAGTGTGCATTTAATTATGAGAGCACGATTTTTCTGATGCCTGAGCCATATTATATAGAGTATTCTAGGAAAAGATCCAACTGTAATGAAAGTTAATGACATCATCTTTTGTAGTTTCATAAAACAGAAAGGAAGAATGTATTTTGAATTCTTAGCACATTCCTCTGCTGATGGGGAATGCTCAAAAACTTTCCTTGTAATTCTAGTATCTTTCCATAGAAAATTTGAACTTATTTTCTTCCTTCCAGTTCAATTTCTCTCTGAATTCTTTACCTCTAAATAATGGCAAAATATCCCTCTCTAAACTGTTTAGCACTTAGGGTCATAAATATGACCCTAAGTACTTCGTTTTTCATCGAGTAATTTATTTACTGTGGGAATGTGGGTAGATCAGTAAATAGCACAGAGAAGCTGACCTGAAAAGAAATCTGCAAGAAGTTCTAGAAGGAGTGTTCTACATATAAACACTATATTGCACTATCAGTTTACATGGCAAAGATTTTAAAAATATAGGAAAAATATTCACAGAGAAGTAAAATCACGTGCAGACATTCATCCTTTGTAAACTCTCTGAATAGTAAAACGCAACTATATTCTAACATGAAGAAAAAAAGAATAGATTTCAAGAATGGGTGACTAGAGAACCACATCTACCACAGAGCATTTATCAGTTTGAGAAATATTTTTACGTATTGGCTATATGGAATGCTACATATGGGAGAAATTACTTACACTAATAGATTTTTCAATTAATTCACAGCAAAGTAAGAACTCACACTTCCTTTACTGACAAAGCTGAGGTGAGGAATTGTATTTTGTAAACCAGAAACTAGATTACTTCAACAAACCTTTAACAGCCCATTGAAATTTTCTAGCATTCCAGCTGGAGAACTTCCATGACATTCACACATTTAACCACTCATCCACCAAAGGAGGGAATGCCTACTACTGTTTGTTCTGTGGCAACATGCACAAAGACACAGAAATAGCAGCAAGGGATCTTCTAAAACTAAATATCTAATGAGTGTCAAAGTGTGTTTTAGCAATAAAGAAAAAAAAAAATTAAACTAAATTGAGTTAAACCAAGTAAGAAGCAAAGATTCTTTTTTTTTCAAAGTTTGGATCTCTTTCTTTCCTCTTAGATAAAAAAATTGTCTGAATTGTCATTTCACAATCAGCATTATCACAATAATTCTACAAAGACTATCAAAGTAACTTTCAGTGCCAAGTATATAATTAATTTATGTATCTCACTCCCTCATTTGCATACTATTACATTCACCTATATGTCAAATTTTAATTTGCATGTCAATTTATAATTCTTCTAAATCTCCTTACGAAACTCTAACTATAAGCTTCAAAAGTTCTAGCAACTTACTTCAGTGTTTCAAGTGACATTTGCAAGTTATAATTTCTTTCCTGCTCTGGCAATTTCGAGAACTCCACTAAGCACGGGTGTTGTCTTTTGTTGTCGTCTCTAACCTGAGAAAAGAGTAAAGAAATAACTTAACAAGCCTTAAAAACCAAAAGAAATTTAAAACCAGACCAATCCACAAGGTACTTAAAGCTGATCCTGTTGGAATTACTCAGACTGGACAGTACTTCAAAAAAGAATGTATTCTGTATTCTCAGAGCATTATCACTGTGTTCAAGGCAGAATTTGCATTTGCAAATGAATTTCAGATTTGCATCTCTCAAGTGGAATAAATGCTAATTTGTACATGCTATTATACAGATGTTCACAGGAAATGTTTAAAGTTCAAGAACAGTGCAATCTATATTGTTTTAACATACAAGCCATAAAGTACCATCTCAGCTTCAGCCCTATGTTTCGAAAGTTCTACATCTAGTTTGCATGCTGATACAGATAGTACTGAAATCCTTACCTGATGAAAATAACAATATGAAAGAAATCTCCCGCATCTCTTAATTCAGAAAGTGTTTGTTTCTAAGTTATTTCCAGTACCATAGAAGCAGAAGTGACTGTTTGGAAGTCACACACGAGTGGAACATGAATTTACTTTTAGTGTAGTGATGGGAGAGCCATATGGACCATAATTTACAAAATGCTACATTTTATAAACTTAAAAATTTGATAAAAAAAAATTTAACCTGCTCATTTTCTAGAGTTTTGGTCTAACAATGGCCATAACCAAAAAAGACAAACTTGGAGGGTTGAATTACAAGCACTCTATATCTCTCAGTTTAGCATCTTCTGCTAGAGTTCAGACAACAACATCTATAAAGCTTGATAAAATATATTAGCTGGAAAATATTACCTAAAAGACCCCAATGCAGTTGTTAACATCTATATGGTTGAGACAACTTTTTAAACTATGTATTATAACATATTTGTGTCAACCTTTGATGGACCATAAATTCACAATTCATATTAACCTCTAAATCTGCAAAGTGGAAGTTATTGAAAAATAACATTATTTTTGATCAATCAAATAATTCTGTTGAAAAACTGAATGTTAACAGTTAAAGTTAGGAAGCCCAATTGTTATCATTTTTCAAAATTGATCTTTACACTATTACTTAATCCAGTTTGATTTCATTAAAAAAAATCACATTTCTCTATAAGATTTCTGAATTACATAGTTTTTGCATTTTGATCCAAGCACGTAATTCTCAAATTGAACAGTCATTTGTTTATGTTTTGGATTGAAAAATCTTTACAGTCTCCAGGGGATATTTATCTTGATTTGATGAGATTAATGTTCTTCGGACAGATAATACGGCAATCCAACTGTAAAACTACTTATAAATAGTAATAGAAGATAAAATGAGAAATATATTTTAGCACCACTGAAAATATTTATTTCCAGATTCCTAAATTCTACAGTAATCTGTATTAAAAAAAAAAGGGTACCATCTCTCAGTTTAGATCTATGTAAAGCTAATTTAAGTCTTAATTGTCAGGTATTTTCCTCAGAATTCCAATATTAATTTATTTCCCCCAGTGACACTATTTCTGTTCAACAACTACAATGTATAATAATTCTATTATCTAGTATGCATATTTTTTGGGTTACCTTCCTGTTTCTTTTTCTGAGCACAAGATAAAAATCTACTGCCTTGCAAGCACATTATACTAGTGGCAGAAGTCATGACATGCATCAATTCCTAATTTTTGTGGCTGTTTTTAAGTGCTCAGTGACATTGAATAGAAACAAAGATATGCAAATGTGTCTGATGATTTCAATAGTACATGTATTCAGACTTAAAATGAAGCAAATTAACAAAGTCCATAATTTTTCTACATTAGCTTGCCATATTACTTTGTTGCATGCATAGAATGCAATAGTAACATAACACGCAATAGTGGGTATCACTTCGGTGATGCTACATACAGATCTGATGACCCACATATGTAGGAGGAATAAAAAATGCTACAGCAATTCTTTCTTAAATAATCTGGAGGGTTATTTAAAGCTTCTTTTAGCCTTTAAAATTTTAGACTTGGTGAAAAAACACCCCTAGCTATTACACAGAATACATCTTGCTCTGAACTAAAAAGACAAAATCTAATATTAGAGGACTTGTGTGCATCTAAACAAGATAATTTCTGTGCCATGCCTTCCCCCACTACTCAGTAACTGCAGCGCATTAATTCAGAGAACTAGAATTGGCAACAGTGGCTTAAACGCAGATGATACAAAACTGGGAGGAGCTGTTGACTCCCCGTAGGGCAGGGAGGCCCCTGCACAGAGACCTGGAAGAATAACAGGGCTGGGAAATCACCAACCCTACGAAATTCAACCAGGGAAACTGCTGGACCCTGCGCCTGGGATGGGGCAGCCCTGGGTGTACAGACGACAGGGAATGGGATGCTGGAGAGCAGCACCATGGAAAGGGACCTGGGGTCGTGGTCAGTGGCAAGCTGAACGTGAGCAGCAGTGCCCTGGCAGCCAGGAGGGACAACCCTGTCCTGGGGACATCAGGCACAGCATCACAGACGGGCAAGGGAGGGAATTGTCCTGCTCTGCTCTGAGATGGGGCAGCCTCACCTCCAGTGCTGGGGGCAGGTCTGAGTGCCACAATGTAACAAAGACATTGAACTCATAGAGAGTGTCCAAAGCGGGGCAGTGAAGACGGTGAAGGGCCTTGAGGGGAAGGCATTGGAGGAGCAGCTGAGGGCACTTGGTCTGTTCAGCCTGGAGGAGACTGAAGGGAGACCTCAGTGCAGTCACAGCTTCCTCAGGAGGAGAAAAGGAGGGGCAAGCACCGACCTGAGGGAATGGCCTGAAGCTGTGTCAGGAGAGGTTTCGGTGGGGCATTAGGAGAAGGCTCATTGCTCAGAGGGTGTTTGGGCACTGGAACAGGCTCCCCAAGGAAGTGGTCACAGTGCCAAGCCTGACACACCTAAAGGAGTGTTTGGACAACACTCTTGGGCACAGAGTGTGACTCTTGGGAATGGTGCTGTGCAGGGTCAGGAGTTGGATTTGATCCTTGTGGGTCCCTTCCAACTCAGCTTATTCTGTGATACTGATAAAATAATTTGTGAGGAACTAGTATGACTAAGAAATCAACCTCCAGAAAATGACCAGCATATACTCTGTCAGGATCCCAGAGAGAACATCCTACCACAATGCATTAAAGTAAGGTAATTTAAAAGCTTTAACACCAGTTTTCATTTGGAACATTACTAACTTTATCACTGCTTAACTTGATACTTGTCATGTATGGTTTCAATAGTGTTCAACTGCACAATTAGACTCTCAATACGGAATGGTACACTAAGAGTTCCTGCAGATTGCTTCACAGCTGGTATGATTACACCACAATTAAAATGTTTTGACACGTTAATTTAACTGAGCTTTTGCATTTGATTTCATGGGGAAATTACTTACAACAAAATCTAAAGATCTTCTCTGTTAATCATATATTTTTAAGTACTTCTGTATGCTACACCAAATAAATACCTATGCCAAGTTACCTTAAATCTGTAACCTGAACTCCTCACAAGCCCAAGACCTTTCTAGTAACAAAAATAGAATACATACATATCTTTACACTTATGTCTAGTACCTACTGCATGTTTCTATATACTCTTCACAGCAATACTTCTTCATAAAACAGCACTTGGGAAACAAATAACAAGCATAATAGCACATATAATTTTTTTACTGAGTAACTTCAAAAAGAAAATTTTTTTCATACTCCATGAAAAGTAGGAGAGAGATAAGAAAATAGTTATGTAGAGCACCTAATAAAGACATGAGACTGAAGAAGTAGAGAAAAGGAAAGCAAAAATCAGATTTAGTGGAATTTCCTATGGGCAATACTCTTTTGGGACTTCTAAAAGAGTAATGTCAGTCAGCACATGTAAAGAGAACCAAGAATCACTGTTTTCATTGGCTTACTCCACCAGTCAGTTGAAAATCTTGCTCCAAGAACAAACAGGAGGCGAAAAACTCACTATGTGCCTTCTATGCTAAAAGTTGGACTGAAAATGTCAGCACCAAATAGCTTTAATATCAGAATTCTTTTCAGAAATGCCCAAGTGCTGTTGGTTTCCACATGCTTTCACTAGGAAGGTGTTTAAAAGCTTACTAATTTTGAGGGAATGATGAAAAATGCAGTCCCATTAGTATATTGAAACCAATGTGCTGAGTAATACTATGCAATTTACAGAAAATTAAGTTGGAAGGTACATACTGGTCCATACTGCCAGCCAAGTTCAATCTTATTCATAACCCAAAGTTCATGGATGTTCTCTGCTAATTTTTCTCTAATCCTTTCCAGGTGGGGAGGCAAAACAATCTAAAGAGAGAAGAGATAAGAGAGGAAGAGGCTATTACAAATAAATTGCTTGACATCCGAGACAAACTTTCATAACAGACAAACTTCGTGCAAACTAGATCTCTCAATAAATCCCAAGAATAAAATGAGTCTGGGACAAGGTGCAAATTCAATGAAATGAAGTAAAATAGGCACGTAATATGTGTGTGTTTAAGAAGGAAAATGCAATTTTTTATTTCCATACCTGACTAGTATCTACAGGAACTGGAGTGAAAGCTGCTTGTGACAGAGACACAGTGGGACCCAGTAGGTCTCTTGTGTAGCTACGATCTTGTTTGTACTCTCGGCTGTGCTCCACTTTCAGCTTCTCCTTTGGCAGGACAGCTTCAAAGCATGGAGCATATCCAGGTGGAGGAAGGAACTTGAACTCTCCATGGCGACCTCCAAGCAAGAAACGAACCCTGTAAACATCAGAATTACTTTAGGTAACCAAGACACCTCTGGTGGAAAGCCTAATCAGTCTCTAAGCCTAAAGAATATGAAATGCTATTTTAAAAAGAGAAAAAAAAAAGGGGGGAGGTGGAAGTGTCAATATTGCAGCTTTTCATTGTGTACAGGTCAAGAAGTAAAGAAAGGTACAGCGGCACAGCTTCTTCCACCTCTGAGAGGAAGCCGTGCTGCTCTACCTTTCTTTGCCACGCCTACAGCAAACAGCTGGTCAAACAGGAAGTAAAAAAAAAAACACGGGAAAAGCAAATGGTTCTTTTTTCTAGTTGATTTTACTTCACTGAAGGCATTTTAAATCACAAGACCAATAATCTCTCAGAGAGAGATTAATCAGTTTACTCAGCACACCTGTAAAGTAAGCAGCAGCCTTTTAAGTCTCTAAAGGCAGAGATTAAAACCCAGAGTAATCAATCATGCATTTCAGAACTCTCTCCATTGAGGAGGTCTCCATTCAATCTCATTTGAGAAATGAACTTAAAACCGTGTGGTTCTTTCTTTTCTCTCAAAAAAACACTAAATCCTTAGAACACAATACAAAAACTCCTAAATTTCCTTCCTTAAAACTTTTATTTGTTACATTAATAGAAATCCAGGTGAAAGCACTCTTTCACTCATGACAAAATGATAAATATGTCATGGCCTTTTATTACTGAAAATTTCAGTCAGTGAGGTAATAATGGTGTAGCAATGACATAATACCAACATGACATAGCAATGACATAAAACTGAAAAATCTTCCAAAAACATTGCCATCCCAAAGGAACCAAAAACATCAAAAAAACTAGCCTTAAACTGGAAGAATTTTGTCTCTGTTTTGTTTACTGAGCATCATACAAGATTTTTGTTAATGCTATACCAGCACACACTCAAAAACCGCAAGCAGCACACAAATAGTATATGTCAATAATTTTTCTTGTAATAGAAATAAAGAATGCAAGTTTATAGTTTTGCATTTTGTAGCATGCAGATCTATAATTTTACTACATTTTATCTCCTGTACTGTCAAAAGCAAAGTCTAAAGGAGTGTATTTTGCATCTGGAATAAGAGGTGAGTGTGTGCTCTGTGTGATAGCTTCTGTGGCATTCTTTGAATGATCCCTCAGCATCGGTCTGCCTCCAACAGAAATCAGCTTTCAGCCTTCACCTTTGCCAGTTCTGATAAAGTTGGCTTCCCCACTGGAACACCCTGCAATCTTTTTCAATATTATGGTCTCAAACTGCTCAGTACATGGAAACAGATGTTTGGCACCTCAAGTGTGACTTGAAATGTTATAGAAAACCAGTACAGCAGATTACAGATTTAATTCATATTAACTCATGGTGCAGCAAAGGAAGTGTATGACCACTATTTCTTAAGGTAAGTGCAGATAATGCCTCTTTAAATAATACCTCATAACAAGTGAGTTAGGGAAAAAATATTTTTAATATCAAAGGCTGACGCAAAATACTGCCCTGGAGTGAATGTGTAGTAATGTGTGGCAATGTGTCAGTAAAGAAATTATTAAGAAGGTGTTTCTAAGATATGTCTGCAAACCACCAGAATACACTGGTATGCTGAAAAGCAACAGATGCAGTGTGTCTTCAGGACTTCTTTGTAGCCCTCACTATCCAAGAACTGGAACTTGTCCAGAAAAAGCAGATGTCAGAAAGAAATTAGAGGAGAGAGCCAGGAAAATATTCAGCATATTCATCTATACAGGAAAAAAAAAAAAAAAAGAAGACTTGAAAAAAAAAAAAAGAAAAAACCACAAACAACTGGATGGGATGCTAACTTTATTCCTGCAGAGAAGCTGACAACTGGGAAGAAGAGGCCATCTATGTTGAAGTTTTCAAACATTCCTTGAACTGGCTGACCATTTATTCGGAAAGAGATGCTGGGGGCACTCAGGTCCAAACAGCAGCTAATAACATCATCAGTTCGTAACAGATGTTGGTTGGGAGAATTTACTGTTCGTGCTACACAGCCTATGGAAGTAACAGAGACATATTTAGTCAAACTTATGAAAACTGCACTGGTTTTCACAGAAGCCTAAAAAAGAGAAAAACATCACTATAAAGCACGAACACATTAATACGCAAATATCTAACCTATGACATCCAAGACTTTGAAGATTTTAAGATTAATCTTTAAGAAAAATATTTTAAGCTCACAATATATTGAATAGCAGCATACAGTCATATCAACACAGTCATAAATAATAAAAATCAGTTACATTTAATGTAAGTGAAAATAATTACAGATATCCCTATTAACAGTCAGAATCAAGAAAACCACATTTTATTCTTTACATTACAAAAGTGCAAAATGAAAACAGCCATTAGTACCTAATATGAAAATTAGTATACTTTTGTAAAGAATGCTTCATTATTTAGACAAAGAAAACTATCTCCCTTTGACTTATTTATGGAAAATTCAGTACTCCCTGTTAATGGCCACATCACGGTACTCTTCCAAAACTTGAATGAGATGATACTATTCAGTTTCATAATTAAACTGCAAACCAGTGTTTTTCAGCCATACACAAAGCTGCATTTTTAAAGCATCTATATTCAGTAATATATATATATATTTAATCAGTCTTTTATGAATTCTAAAGGATTCTTTTATCTTACATCAAATTCCATTTACACAAGCATACCTGCTTCCCAAGAGAAACAAGTTAAAGAATTCAGAAATAGAAAGTGATTGTGCCTGAAATTTCCTGCCATCTACAGTACAAAATTTTTGGGAAACCATGAAAGCTGTTTGAAAACATGTCTACACATGTTTTCCAAAAATAACTTATGTACTGTCTGCAAGAGATACATCACTATGCACACTAAGAGCAGAGCACTAACTTTTTAACTAGGCCGTCCAACTTTTGTACAAATGAAAGACTTAACTAGCATACATTTCCAAGAAGTTGATGGCATATGCTTTTAACAGAAGCAAAAATAATAAAATCTCAGTAATTTTTTTACAAGTGAATTTTCATGCACATATGTCCCCGACCCCTGAGGAAAAATAAAATACCAACACTTCCAAAACTCTATATATGAAAAATGACTTTGTTATACTGCCAGATAAAAATATCACAGCTGAGATTGAGCATAAAATAAATCACAAAAAGGAACAATTATTTAATGGCAGGGATAAGTAAACTCTAAAAAGCTACCAGTGAAGAATGGATATTTCATCTGCTTAAAGAATACTACTTGAGATCAGATGCATTTTTAGACCTAAAATTTAGGCAAATATAGGTTATGGAGATCAATGCAAGGCTGACTGCTAACAGAAATATGTATTGGTCATTGATGACTACACAGCAGATCAAATTATCTAAATGCCTTTTCTGGCCCTAGGCTTTAAGGATGAGTTCCACTTCTCCATAATAAGTCATTTCAGGACTGAAAAACCAAATGCAAATGATTCTCATACAGGCTTGGTCCAGAACAGAAACCTGGGGGCAAAAATTATTGTTGCGATTCCTTAATACAGTAAATGTTTCATGCTAAGAAGTTTATTGTTAAAATGTTGTTGCAGAGACTTATCAAGATGCAGCTTGGGACTGTGGAAGCAAAAGAAAGGCCGTGATTTTCAATATGCAACAATTTAAAGTTCTTCCATGTTTGAGAAGTATGTATGTGTTACACAGTAATATCAGTGAAGAAAGAAGACACAAATCTTTTCAAATGTACCAGCTGCATCCACAACAAACAGAAAAATTTGCAGTACAAATGTGGTATGACTTTTTTTTTTTTTTTCTGGCAGGACTACTGACTTGAGAACCACAAAAATCTATTTATTTTTTCTGTTGTTACATTTCTGACTGAAAAGTTTGGAGTGAGTAGAAAAATAGTTCTGATTTTCAGTAATCTTCTTTTTCCTCCCTAAAAGTGACCTTAAGTACAAAAGCTGTCTTGGTTAGCTCATTATTTTCTGGTTCTTCTGTAATGATACTTTTTCTGTCAAACTCAGTCACAATACTTGTAATGATACCATTAATTATGCATCATTGTTCCAAAGTAATTCTCACTAAACACGAGAGACTAAGTAGCAGCTTCTTTCCTAAGATACCACTCCAGTTGATATGCTATTATTTATTAATAAAATCCGTTGCTATTTTGATTGGAAAGTTCTTTTGAAATGCAAAACGGTATTCTTTTCCAAGTATCAAGCCACAATGTCTCAAAACTGCAAAACCTTTGGATGATGCAGCTGACTCACTAAATTATCTCTCATCTGCTTTAGAAAACCTGCTCATATCTTTATAGTAGAAAGAACTGCCAATCCAATGAGCCTTTCCCAGTTTCCAGGCAGTTCTCTAGTTCACCACTGCCCAATGATCTCTCAAAAAATCAAAAGAAAAAAGTTTTCTCAGCAAGGTGAAATCACAGTAAAATCTCCTTTCAAGGAGTTCAGGACTGTCCAACTGTAGGACTACCCATTCTAAATTATATCTGGGAATCTTTTTACAAAAGTTAAAACTTGTGAAAAAGATTAGGAAAAAGAGAACAAGCTGTCATTATTCTGATTTTGCTGAGCTAATCCAATTTAAAGGGAGAATAGGTATTTGTGGAATCAAGAGTAAATAAAAACGCTTTAGATACTGAGTTGAGCTTTCTCTAACACTAGAATCTTGATGCATAAATTACTATTAACAAATAGACCCAAAGCAAGCCAAGAACATTTTAAAGATGAATACCTGAGCAAATACAGCATATACAAGCTAGGAATGTGATTCTGCAAGTCTTGCAACAATCAGTCTCAATGTATGCAAATAAAACATCACTATATTAAAAAAAATCTTGTTCTAAATGTATGGCAAAAAACATAATTAAAAATCTTCTTAAGCTCTGAAGTATCTCTGAACTTCCAAAAACCCATAATAAAAATATGGCTTGACAATAAAAAAAACAAAACAAAAATGAAAAATGGAGTCCTAAAATCTCTCAGACTGTTCTTACACTACCACATAGGAATTACAAATCCAGATGGCTGTCATACTTCAATCTTTGCAGCTTTGAAGTTTTAAATAAAATTTTCATAGTTACCATGAACACACAGTCCCCTTGCTCACCCACCCCTCAATATCCCAGGCTAAAATGTAAATCATTAGTCTACCTATATTACTTCATATAAACCAATCTTTTTCAATACACAATCTAAGTTTAAATAATATTCTAATATAGGGTACTGTTTCTGTATGCTCCAAGTCTCAGATGAAATAACTGACTTACTTTGCTGCTGTTGAAACCAAATTCACTGAGATCGCAAACACAATTATAATGCTTAAGCAAAAATAAACAACAACCACAAAGTATCCAAGAGAATACCTGACCACAGATGTAGACCATCAAAGCCATAGGAATATAAGTCATCACCAACACCATTTCCTCCCCATTCTGCTCCTCCCCCTGGGTAGGGTGAGTAGCCTTCTGTTGAAGCCCAGCCCACTCGTAGATGAGTTGATTCTGCAGTCACAAAGGGCTCTAGATGGTCCACCATCAGTTCATAGTACCATTTCCTGTATTGGGCCGAGCCTTCACTAATCCCCAAGAAGATGTTGGGTCGCATGCTTAAACAGAAAAAATAAAAATAGTTATTAAAATCTGATCTCAAGGAAAATATTAACTGCTGCATACTTTTCATTGACTCAAATTGCAAGCTTGTTGTGTGTGATTAAAACAACGGAAGTAATTTTACTTCATGGAATCACACAGATTACCAGCTTGGAAAAGACCACAAGGATCATCTAGTCTAACCTCTCTTGACAGAAGCATAGTCAGGACAACATGGCCCAGCATTTATTCTGGTGAAAAATGGTCCGTACATTTTAAGTAAAAAAAAATGTTTGCTTCAGCAACTGAAACAGTATCCTCCTTCAGATCCAACAGTAATTGGTTTATGTGTTTGAACAATTAGTAGATGTTAAATCCTGCAAAAATAATCAGAGCTATTCACCAGTTACCAACATAAGCGTGCTAAGTACACACTGCAGGTTTAATTTTACCTAGCAAACTGCATTCTGTAATACCGATTATCCATTTAAGAGAATAACATTTAAAAAGATACAAAAGTGAAGAGTCATTTTAATATTTCAAAATTCTCTTCCTTGTTCCAAGCCCTGTATAACTCAGTAATTTGCCATGGTTATAGAAATCCTTAATATCAATGTGATGCTCCTACTCCTACTGGTTTTACAGTACTTCACAAGACTATTCAAAAAAGGCAAGCTGCTACTGTGCTTATTCAATGTCTAACTGAAGAGTAATATATAGAGTCGTATCTAAAGGTCATGAGGAGAAAAAAAAGGAAAAAAAACCTATGCTTTTCTGATTAGATTTTGGGGATAATATTGAATATAGACTCTCATCCCAAAAAAATCTGTCTCCAGACAATCATGTCTGTGTCAGCTTTGTACTAAGAAAGACATTCAATCTTGAATTAAAGCCATGGAGCACAGAAGTATCCAAAATCAATACTAGCTATATTTCTTCAATGGTTGGTTACCCATATTGCACAAAATCTTTTCAACTTCTACACTGAGTGTATGTAGTTTTCACATTCCTCCATTAGATTGGGTTATTATTAGTATAAATATTTTCTTTCTCCATTCAGGCTGACTAATCAACAAAAATGTAGCTCTAAGCTAGTCCCAGTGTGCTTTCTGGTAGAGGGAATGCAGGGGGAGGAAGAAGGGCTGATATGGGTGGTTAAATACAAGTCAGTGCAATAGCAGATTACTGATCTGGCTGCTTATAAAATAACAAGTTTTATCAAGTAAGACCAATAAACTTTTCTTTTAGAAGCATATGGGTTGTTTTTTGCCAAATGTTTAAGTATAGATACTATTCACATTGTTCCAAGTCAAAAATTTATTGCCCTTAAAACCAAAATGCATTTGACAAAAGCTTTAGGCCAGAAAATTATTTGTTAAAAAAAATATTAAAAAATTATTTTAAAAAATTATTATTTGTAAATTATTAGCAAGATCACCTGCCTGAACATAGAAGCACCTTATTCTGCTTTTGTCCAGACTTCATAATTTAATAAACCTAATCAGTCAAATTCCTCTTGTACAAAAGAGGTTTGTGCATAGAACTTTCCAGTTCCCTGAAAAAAAATATGTAAAAAAGCAGTCTCTTAGAATGTTCCAGTAATGTTCCACTTACAAAGTTCTCTTGCCGAATATTTTTGGATCAAGGTATACATGTCTTAGTCTAACACTAAATTTCTTCAATTCCTTTTCTTATTGACTTTTGAAAAAAATATTATTTTCCTTATAACTGCAAGAATAAGAATCTTCTCATTCACAGCTTTCTAACGCAAAGCAAAAATAGAAAACAACTAATTTGCTTTTTCTACCACCTTATTTGGGAAAGAAAAGCCTATGTTCATTCCTTGTATAAGAAGGATTCTTATGATTGAACTTCCCAGAAGCTTAATCATGAATTGCAAAATCATCGAGGCTGGAGAAGACCTCCAAAATCAAGTCCAACCCTTTGATCAAATGTCTTCATGACAACTAAACCACAGCACTAACTGCCATGTCCTGTCATTTCTCGAACACTTCCAGGGATGATGACTCCATCACTTCCCTGACCAGCCTGTTTCAGTGCTCAACCACCCGTTCTATGAAAAAATTCTTCCTGACATCCAATCTGAACCTCTCCTGGTGCAGCCTGAGGCTATGTCCTCTTGCCCTGTCATTGCTTGTCTGGGAGAAGTGGCTGACCACCAGCTGGCTACAGCCTCCTTCCAGGGAGTTGTAGAGAGTGGTAAGGTCTCTCCTGAGCCTCCTCTCCTCCAGAGTCTACAAACCAATTTCCTCAGATACTCTTCCTAAGACTTGTATTCCAGACCCTTCACCAGCTCCACTGCTCTTCTCTGGACACGCTCCAGCACCTCAAGGTCCTCCTTGTACTGAGGGCCCCAAAACTGAACGGAGTATTCCAGGTGTGGCCTCATCAATGCCAAGTTAAGAGAGACAATCAATCAGTTCCCCAGATTCTTTAGCTTTAAGTTGCCTCCTTATGATATGCACTGTGGGATTTTTATGGTTTTCAGCATCTGATAAATCCTATGAACTCTGAATTGTAAGTACTATTTCTGTGTTTCAACTTTCATTCTCAATCAGTGATTGAGACTTTTAAAAATAAAAAGTTTGAGACAGAACATCCCACAGACTTTCATACAAAGCCACATTCCTTGGCCTCGGCATCAATTAAAACTCTGGAAAAAACATTTACTTAATAATATTTGTAAATTACACTTTACCAATTTAAGATGGTACTAGCTTCATCATGTGATTAATGTCTGCTTGAAGGTAGATTCTAAAATGCTCTTAGTGGAAGGAAGGGTGAAGGCACTCTCTAATTCTAGGCACTGGTGAAGGTGTTTGGCACTAAATTCTTAATTTTGACCAAAGGTGATTAGGAAATCCTCACAAGATCATACATATAAAGGCAATCGCAGGACATCAGCTGGCAATACTTTGAATGCACAGCTAGATCTAGACCACAATCTTTAGAAGAGATTACAGCTTTGCAGACTTAAAACAGTTTAGGACGTCTACAGCCTGTGACAGCTCTCTCTGACCCACGTTTCAAATTTAATCACTATGGCAAAGGGAATTTAAAAACCTAGTAAGAATAAAATATCATAATAAAAGTTTTGAAAGTAAAAGAGATTTTTTGTAGTGACTATTTCTTTTAAGCACAAGTTAGGTTTTTTTGCTTTGTTCATAGATACATTTTTTAATTTTTCTTTGTACCTGCTCACATGGTTGACAAGGCGTGTCTGTAAGAGCAGATCTCTTCCTGGCAGGAGATTATCACAGATTAGATGTTGATTAGACCGCACAGCTACTCCATGACAAACACAGAGAGAACACAAAACATCCAAAACCTGAAAAAAAAGATTCTTTTACTCTTAAATATTTTTTCATTATCATGGTTCATTACTTCAGGAAATATAATGTTCTATACCTTGTTACTGGAAGACATGTAATGGTATGTAATTCATCCAACACAATGATTTCATTTTAGAACAATTCTGAAATTCTCCTAACATTAAAACATTCTCCCCACTTCTCTCACAAATTGTTATGTATCAATGTTTTTGCCAAAAAGAGGGTAATATTTCTCCTTGCTTCTTCAAACTGCTCTATACATTTTAGGATAACTTTCATTCCTCATTATCAAAACAGCATTAAAATATTTGAAATTAACTTTCACATAGAACAACGAGCTTGCTTTGTTCATCTAAATATACTTGTTTTGTCTTTACCTACCTTATGGTTTCTTCCATGCTTGTCCAAAAGACAGATAATTGATTTAATATGTCCTTCCTTAATAATGTTTAGAGCTTCTGGACTTTCTACCAACACACAATGTAAAACTTCTAGAATTCCTGGGGGGAAAACATAATTATTTCATTGAAGTGCATATAAAGTCATAACTGTACGTAATAGTTCGTAATCTGTTGCTCATGAACAAGAAATAGTTTCAAAAATCATTTTATATGACAAACAAATCCAATAAAGCAGGAGCCATTGCCTTGAAGAATCATTAACCTTAAAATGTTCCTCTGCAATGGGGAAATAAGAATCTCCCATGTGTACCAGACCAAATCAACACCCGCTTTGGGATCTTCTGCCTTGAAAAGACAAATATTGTTCATCATTATCAGTTGCTACAGCTGTGGTCACAATGAGAAAAATCAAAGGGGCTGAAGGAAAGCTGAGCAACAGTCTTAAATCTAGAGATATGTAATTCCTACTAGGAATGTACAGCTCTCATCATTGTCTTCAGTTCTTTATTCAAGCCACATCTCCAAACACTCAGCTTAATCCTTGCAAAGCAAAATCCATAGCATGAGTCTTCTACTCTTTGCCATGCCCCTCTTTCTATTCAAGGAAATTGTAGCACTGCAAACTCCCCTTGATGTGGGAAAAATAGTGGTTTTGTCTGATGGCTCTGTCTCAGTGAGAGTACTCTGGCTTTTCTTTGATCCTAGAGGAAGAGAACATGAGCTGCTACAGATAAGCTACAGCACCATCACCATTCATCCCCATATTATTTAATGTTTTTTCCAGAGGTCTGAGGGACATAGACTGTCATCACTAATAAAGACTAGGGATTACTCAAGGACTGAAATGTAGAAAAGGTACAACAGATACAGTGACAATTTGATTTATCCAGTAAACAGGTTTCAAAGTATGTTCCTTAATATATTTGTAGACAAAATCATGCATATGTAAACAGAAAATGCAGGTAGATAATGAGCTAGAGGTGAACTCTCAAAGAGATTCTATAGCCCTTAAAGTCTAAGCACACAAAGCCTTAACTATAAATAAAAGAACATGCTAAACCTGAATTTGGCAGTGGTATGATCTGTGTTGCAATAGATGTGGACTTCCATTATTCCACCATTCTATGAATACTGACAGTAACAACATTGTTAAAAAGGATAGAAACCTAAGAGTCATGAGAGCCAGCTAAAAGAGCAGATGCTCTGTAGCAACACAGCAGTAGCACAGTCCACCCACCCTGCCAACCACATGAGGTCAGGGGTCACTGATCATGGTAAAAGTACCTAGGGAGGTTAAAGAAGTGTTACAAATGGATCCTTAACTTAGAGGGATAATCTAGAACAATATCAACAATTTTGCATGTCACAGTGATCTGGGAATGCACAAAAATCATTGCATTCAAAACATGGTACTGGACATTTGCCATGTCTCATTGTAGCACTGAAACACACTTTATTAATATAAATAGTAATCCAGTATTAAATCACACCACATAAGTGTGGCAACCATATCCTTCGAATTTTCTGTAGGTGGAGTCATAACATTTTGCCTTAAAATAATACACAGGGTTCATTTTGTAATCTTAACATTTTCAATAACAGAATAAAAATACTTTGAAGATGTAAACATTCAATAATAAATGCATGTTATCCATTAGATCCAGCTGCCCCAGCACCTTCTTGAATTCATCTGAATGCTAATTTACCAAATACATTTTGTTCCCTGTGTTTCAGAAAAAAATCACATATGAGTGTACTGCGTCTGTTCAGACTGATTCACTTTTAGATTGACTACATTAAAGACAACAAGACTTGTTCCAATTTCATTGGAGTTGCTCAAGGCAGTGGAGCAGTAAGCATTTGAATCTAATGCAATTAAACAATATGATATGCAGAATTCATGGTAAGGAGAGTGAAAATTTTCTTAATGACTGACAGATGAAAGGAAGCATGTATATTCAGGACAGTATCTTGACGCCTCTTGTCATACTGTAGAATACTAGAATAAAATGCATGCACTTAAAGAAAAATCCTTAAAACTTGGTTTTATCTGGTTCCAAAAGCCTTTATTTGAGTTAAATAAACTTCCCTGTCCAAACATTCAGGAGTCACTCTGGCAGTCACTCTTGCACCACCTGAGCTTCGACCATGGCCCCTTTAGAGCTACACCCCACACTTGCACAGTCAGATCAAGTGTCCTTGCCAGCTCAACCCCAAGTTTCTCATAGCAGAGTCTAAAATGTCCCAATCCTTAAAATAATTTCATTGTGGTGCAATGACTGACAAAATAACAACTTAAGCAGGGTACTACCAAGGACAGATCCCCAGCACGGGAACCTGAGCTCATTCAGCTGGTTAGAGCATGGTACTGTAACACCAAGTATGTGGGTTCAATCCCTGTACAGACCACTTACTTAAGAATTGGACTCAGAGATCCTTTTTGGCACCTTTCAACTCAAAACAGTATGTGAGTCTGAGGGCACCTAGGCTTTTAGACCCTTACTGTCTAAGCATGAGAAAATCTGGGGGTCTTTGACTCCTGGTGTGTCTGTGAGTGTCACCTGCCTGGGTCACAGGTTCCTGGGACCTTTGCTATGCTAAGAGTCAGCAGTTCAAGGCTTCTCATCTCACCTAGAGCTCAACCAGCAGCTTAGCTGCAGACTGCAAACAGAGCTTCCTGCACTGAATGTATTCCTCAACATTAGATTACTAACTTGCTGTATTCTACTCTTTTACCTACGTTTTAATGCCTTTAAAATTATAGTAGGACTAGTTAATCCCATCTGGAATATATTTCAGAGTGAAAGACTAATCTAATCTTAATTTATGGATTGAAGAGACAGCTGAGACATTTGCATTGCAGCTTTGTGATATCTCACTTCTAACATGGTCTCTCTTGGACATATTTCTACTTGGACAGAAAATTTCCTTCTTTTACTTCAGTGAAGCTTTAGAAATGGATCAATTTCTGATCTAATTTGTACAATCAATTCACAGTTGCTGCTTATATATTCAATGCCTTTGTTCTGTTTTCATAACACTTTTAGTTCCAGGACAAGAAAAAAGCAAAAAAAAAAGGAATTTTATAGATAATAGTTGGTAGCATCAAATTTTTATTGCAATACATTCAAGAAAACACATGCAGAAGATGTAGCTGACAACTTTAATGTTTGATGTGATTCACAGAATGTGGTGGTGTTTCTTCCTCATAAATGCTTTACCTTAGAAAAAAAAGTTATTTTAATATATGTATCCAAGTATTCTTAGTTTAAAAGTTTAATATAAGCCAGTATTTCTCCCTATTGAAGATCTACCATTGTAAATTAAAACAGTGACTATCCTCAGCCCATCAAGCCAAATAAAGCTTAAAATCTGGCAAGCAAGCATCCCACATAAAATCACAGAATTATATTTATATACTAAAAGCTAAACTTACTGTGCCTCTCAGGATAACTAAAGCACAGCCTAATTAGCATCTTTTATAACTGACACCCTCAAAACCAGAAAAAGTCTTTATTATAAAATCAGTTTTGGAGGCAACACGGAAGTTATGTTACCAATACAGATGGGGATGGAGTACAAGTGGCCTAGCTCCTGGCAGAAAACTCAGAACAAATGAGTAGTACATTCAGAGTTCTTGCAGCATGTCAGGAGGTTCACTACCCAGAGTAACTAGTGTCAGAATACTCTGTAGTTTACAGAATAAATCTTATACCTGACTATCCTATCATAAACAATTAAGTTTTTCATTTTCAAATCTTTTTGGTTTGACATTAAAATTTAAAAACACATACGTAACCAACAGAAACTATGTAACACAGCATTTTTAGAGCTGTCATAAGAAATTTCATCTTGAACCTCCAAAAGTTGAGTGAAAAGCTTTGCATTATTTCTGAGAGCCCTTACCCTGACAGTTTCAGATGCAAAATTAGGTCTTTTAGGAAACAGTTTCACCATTAAGATCTTGTGATATACATTGAAATTAAGCAAGTTGTGATCAAATCCAATGCAAATGCATAATTGTGAGATCGTTCTCCTTAACTTAATGCCGTCATACCAAAGGCAAAGTATAGTGGAAAAATAACTTATGATTTTTATATTTTTCAAATGCTTGTTTCAGTTTAAATTCAGTTACTCAAATCCTCAATAGAGCAAGAAAATCGCAGCACTTACAGAGCAGGTTCCTCAAATAATAATGCAAACCAACACAAATTACATTCAGTTACGATATGTGTTTAGTTAGGGCCACCAACAGTAGTGTACCAGCTGCAACGACAGGATGACCTGCAAACCTCTAACTAGGCACCCGTGCAGCAAGCAGCCATCTGTCTGAGTCACCAGCTGAGAACTAAAGTAGTGATACAGGCAAAGACTCCTATGTTCCTGTTGCCTCATCTCTTGAGCTGCTCAAGCATTCAGAGCATAAATATACCAGGCTGAAACAGACCAGGTGCATGCCAGAATTAGGAAGTAATCCTGTAGTAAAACAGGTCCCCTGCCCGAAGGACACAGATCTGCAACTAAAACATGAAACAAAACTCTGCAAAAGTACTTCCATAAAAACATTGCTGTCTGGAGAGGTTCACGTGGGCAAATGCATCGAAGTCTCTATACCAGTCTCTGCCCCAAGAAAAACTGAATTTTAAAATCTCTCCTAGCCCCAGGAGTTGACAAAGGGCAAAATCTTTGCAAGAGGAGAAGTATCAGTGTGTAACTGCTCTTTACAAGTGCAGTCAACCAGAGCAGATCTTGTCAATCAGCTTGTGAATGCTGTGCCACTTTACCCTCAGCTCTGAGGAGAACACTCCTCCTACTGACATTTGACAATATTTTCCCATGTTGTTGGTCAGTTCATCTCAGGAACAGATTTATGGCAAATAAACAAAATGCCCATGAATGTTTAATGACAAAGCTGAGGGGAACACAAACACCTTGTTTACTATAGAACACATCTGTTCTCACGGCTGCTGCTGATCCACTGAACACAACCAAGATAAGACATTTATTAATATATGCCAAATGGTGACCTGCAGTGGGACAATTTCTGGAACTACATGGAATACATAGCAATAACAAGGTATTTCTCATTTATTAATGCCACTGTAAAAGGCTGTGTTATGCCTGAGCCTTTTTTTTTTCTCAAATGTTTACCAGTCTAATATAAAACAAAGGACTTTTCCTAAGAGAGACAAACTCCCCTCCTGGCCTTAGTATTCCAAAGACTCCTGAGCACACCATAAGTCTGTGGCAGACTGATTGAGGAATGGAAAGAATCGTACGGGGAATGCATTTTCAGCTCCTGAGGACAACTCTTTAATCAAGCATTATGCTCCTTCCAGTTCATGGAATAACACATGACACTAAGCCAAGAAGATGATGGGAATAAGTTACAAATACATAACTGGAGAGCCATGTAACACTGTTATTGTAACTACATTTCCCATTGGTTTGACTACAAATCTTCCTGCCCTTTGAATTTGCTGTAGCATTATTTCAAAAAAGAAGTCTTGAAAGGCTCTCAAGAGGCCATCTTCCAAAAAAATTGTAAAAAGTACTTTATTTAAAGCAAAAAAGTCCCAACTGCTACTGAAAAACATTTCTTGTTAATTTTAAGTAGAAATTCACACCTCAGGAGCAAAAGAAGTGATTAAAAAGAAAATGTGTATGTATTACATAGGTAAACACTGTTAGGCAGAATAAATTTTATCAATTCCATAAGACATATTTAGTTTGATGTAAATCCTGAAAAATATGCAGACTTACAAATAAAAGAGAAGATACTAGAATTAGAAAACAACTTCATACAACTTACACTATTGAACTGGTATTTTATCAAATGCTTTAGTTGTCTGCATTAAGAGGTAACATTACATCCAATTGGTCAAGGAAAAAGCAAGACTGCCAGAATTCAAAGTAGAAGTACAACTGAAGCCAGTATGTAAAAAAATGTTACAAATATAAATCTCACTTTATTAACGTAATTTACTCTCTCATAATAAAAACTTCATTATAATTAGGCTGAACAAGCATATTGCCAACTTTAAAGGATTTAGAACTGGTCAAACAAGGAAGTTAAAATACTGAAAAGCATACCAGAAGAGGCTTCCAGTCTTTCTAATCTGCTTATCAACCAATCAAGAGATCCAGAAAATTGAGCACAGTTTTTACGATTTCCTCGAATCAGAGCCGCTATTGGGAAAAGAGAGTGAGAGAGAGAAATTAAATCAGAGTTATAAGTGCATTTGAATTCAAATAATTCCTGTCTTCTCTTGTCAGAAAGGATCCAGTAAGATACAATCTTAGCCTTTAATTATTGATGTTCTAGACTTAAATTTAAATAATGTAAGTGATAGTTAGAATTCAGCAAAAGAAATACCTTTGATATCAGACTGACCTTTAGGTAATTTGAATTATTTTGGCTCTACAATCATCTCAATAATCCCTATAAAATGCTCCACATGAAGAAGCCTGTACTTACACCAAAGTCAGCCGCTACTATAGAAACAAGTTTCTGTAAAACAGTGTTCTTGTAATGACAGAAAACATGGCAAAATTAGAGTGCGAAGCAAACAACATAGGTGATGAATGCAAATTATTTTCTACTGTTACAATACATTTGTTCAAGAGTAATAGGAAGTAAAACAAGATAGCTGTCTAGGAACTGTTTGCTATACTTTTGTCAAGGTTGTAGGGAGGAAGTGACTGCTTTGAATTTGTTTCACCCTCATGCTTTAAGCTGAAGATTGAAATAGACTGAATCATGCACTGACTTGATGGGTACCACTGAACTGAAATCTCCCTGAACACTGCAGGCACCCACAAGCTTGCCCTGTCCTGGATTATGTGCATCTGCAAGTATGTACATACACACAAGCTCTCAGAGAAGCATCTGCTCTACTCCAAGAAAGAACTGAGGCACAAAGATTTCTGTTTGGTGTGTGGAACAGTGCAAACTAGTTTCCTTAAGACTGTTTTCCAGTGCCACCAAAATATTATTTCAACCTGAAGTTTCTGTGATTATTTCCAGCAGCAGACAGAGACTGTTGGTCCTTGCTGAAGCAAGACTGAGCAAGCAATATCCATTAGTCATCCATGTAATTACTGTACAGATCCAGCATTATTCAGAACAGAGCAATGTACAGACTCATCATAGCCAGATCAAAGCCAGGCTTCCTAAGCATTAGCTGTCAGAAGATAATGCAGTTAGAGAAGGAACATCAGAGGGCAGGAGGGGCACAAAGACTGGGAAGCCAACAAAAGCTTGTGTGTTGTTCTCATCACTACAAGTCCATGGAAGCAGTATTTTGTACAAAACAGGCAGACTCTTCAGAAGGAATTTTCTAGTCTTGCCAGTTGGAAATCAAGCCACTACTCCCTCCAGTCTGCACTGTGCTTAACGTAACGAGAGATAAACTAAACTGTAACAAAGAAATTCACCTCTACCCTACCTCTATGAATAACCAAACCACAGCATTTTACACTCTATCATCTACCATCTACACCCCAAAAGGTCATAATTTGTTTTTATGGAGATGTTGACTCTCTGGACTTAATCTGGATACTTTAAAATGTTTATAATTCCTGACATAACTTCTTTAATTGATTGCTAATACATTAAATAACTGCAAATGCCAAAATCTTGCTTAATTTATATTCTAAGTTTCTACACAGTGGAAATTCTTCTGTACTACAACAGTTATGTACTTATTTCTTCTTTATTTTTCACTATTTTGAGCTAAAATAATCCAAGTAATCCATAATATGTCTTACCTAGTAATTCATACAAAGAATTCAGAATAGATTTCCATGCTTCTCCAGCCTCCTTCCCAGCTACATCTGCAAAGTGAGCTGCACTGCTGTATACATTCAAGCGATCAATACATTCAAGAACAAGGTTGATCATACCCTAAAAATAAAAAAGCTCATATCGTCAGAGGAAAAAGAAAGTATTTTTAGATGGAAACACAAAAGATTTTCAGAAATCTAAGAAAACAAAACATAAAGGGTAGGTATGCAAAACACAAAAATACAAGCAATCCCAATAGAAAATTTTCCTTGACGGAGGTAATAAACATCTGCCATTTAGGATGATCAAATTAAAAGAAAAATAAACAGTATTAATGACATAATTTTAGGCATGATTTTATTCTGGAGGACGTTTAGGCATCTGACAAAGTATAGGCAACTATTATTACCAGAGAAATAATAGATAATATTAAACAAAATGCTTAAAGAATGCTTAGTAAACCAAAACATCCTTCAACATCAAGAGATTATAGCAGAAAAAACTGATTCACACAAAAGGAGAAAATTATGGGTAGAGTTCAAGGCACAAGGTCATCTAATTTTATTATAAAGGGGAAAAGAAGCAAGGTCATAAATGTATTTCTTCAAATATGCAGGAAAAAAAGCAGATCTAGGGAGATCATGAATATAGCAAATAGTTTGATTCTTATAGGATAAAAAAAACCCCACTGCAACCATAATCTATATTAGACATCAACCCTACAGATACTGTGAAAGAATACTTGCAGACAACACAGTGGAAATCAGGAGTAAAATTGAGAAGTACCTCTTCTTGGAAGAGGTTCTGGCGATTCTTCAGTGCTCGGAGCCTGTTTTGTTTGTTTTCATGCTCCAAATGTTCATCAGGGGGGTGAAAGTAGCCAATCAAGTCCTGAAGGCTCAGACTGACTGACTCGATAGGCAAATCGATGATGGAAGACTTCACTTTCTTGTTGAGAGAATCAAGGCCCCTGCAAGAAGATGCAAAGTCTCCCGAGAATTGAAATTTAATTTACTTTGTCATTCAAAGTCTTTATTTATTTAAAAGTAAAGTTTGTTTAGATGCTAAAGCTCATTTTCTGACAGCATCTTGTCAAAAATTCTTCATATTTGCCCATTCACCATTTAACAACCTACCCCTCCCTTCCCAAACAAAACCTGAAAGCATGAAAATTGTTATTTCTGTTTTTTTTTTTTCAAATCCAAAAACCACATTTCAATATCCTACCTATGGATGTAGCAGTTTCAGAGGCAGAACAGAAGGTGAAGAGAAGTTATTGCAAACTGGAACAAAGCATCGTGAAACTAGAGTGGACACAAGTTAAAGAGACCAGTCCTGTGGTGCTGTGGAGAGTCCAGATTGCCCATGGAGGCTCTCAAACACATCCCTAACCTGTTCTTAAGCCCTTTTCAGTGTGGAAAGATGCAACACTTCTACACACTCTGTCTCAGCACTTCATTAGCCTTATAGCTCCCCTGATACCCAATTCAAGCTTGGCCTTGCTGAAGTCTATGAATATTGTCTCTTAGAAGTTCTAATCCATGTTACACCTGCCCCTTGCTCAGCTGAATCCCTTCACAAATAATGCAGAATTTCAAAAGGATATCTACAAAAGTTATCTTTAAAAGTTAATTTTTATTGTGAGCATGTTATCCAAAGCGCAATTTTTTTACAGACTTCATGAGGAAGAACTGGAGTATACACTTAGAAGAATAATTTTCATCCTCTTCAATTCAGCTTTTTCTTTTGAAGTAACATCCTGCCAAATCTGCACTGCTAAACACTGCTTTGGACTCCCTGTGCACTCCACAAAAATCTCCACTGTAATTTAGCAATACCTTAATTTGTGAAACCTTATTATTAAATTGCCTTTCTCTGTCTTTATCTTTTATTGCATTCTTAGAAGCTTCTATGAAGATGTATTATTTACAAAGTGACCTAGGGCTTACATTTCCTTTGTATTTCAAATTTCATACTGTAGACAATTTTCCTCACAGGTGATTCTGTCCTGTTTTTAAGTACCTTGTTATATGTTTATCAACATATTGAGATATCTGTGTCTTTGTCTATGCCCTTGCTGCAGGTCACCATCTCCAACACTGTCTTTTTCTTGTGACAAATGAGTTGTTATGAAATTCTTATCATTCCATACAGTCTTACTGCATATCATTCTTTTTCTAATGCAAGCTACACTGATGAAAGGGCCTTTCATCAATTACTGAAATCACAAGCATTTGAGAATTAGCATTTTATCAGTGTTATTTAGGAATAAGAAGATAAATGCAAATTACATACATCTGACAGGTTTTTAAATGGCTAACTATTATAAAATACAACACAACATTTTTCATGTTTCAAAATATTAAAGAAACAAGTAGCATTAAAAGAGAACAAATAAGCAATGTGTAATGTGAAGGTGGAAAGAAGGTATAATTTTAAAGAAAACTTCTTGAGACTGTGAATTTCTTCAGTATGTTTGTGTTTTTTACAGATCTATAGTTACACAGTTATCTCACTCTTCCAGGTTTTTCAATGAAGACCGCCTTTAAAAGCCATACTTAGAAAAGAAAAAGCTACATGACTTAAAGCAAATTTTGGCAAGGAAAAATCTCTTTTATGTTTTTTTTGCATTTTCAGTATGTTTATGCATTTAAATCGAGATTGAGCAATAAATTAATGTTAGAAGACAGAGAAAAAAAATTGACCAGTATCTGTCAAAGTGCTTATCTGCTGATAACACAACGAAATGACATAAAGTCCAGTTTGAGAAACATTGATCTATTTGTTTTTGAAGGACAAATTGTTCCCTGTTGTATTAATGGAAACCTTGAATAAAACTGAAGAGAAAAAAAAAAAGAAAAGTGATGAAAAGATCAGTCTAAAAGCACACCTTATGAACCTGTTGAAAAGGAAGACTGTACTACGGATGACACGTGCTGTACGGGATTCTTCATTCTGAGATCTGGACAGTGTTAAACCATCATCCATGTGCCCTTCATGGTGCATTATTGCCTGAAAACAAAAGCAAGAAGCACTCACTTCAAAATGAAATGTTAAATAAGAAGTCTGAAAACTCACATAGGAAGGCAGGCTAGGAAATTATGAAGTCACATACAAAAATAACAATTTTATTAAAAACAGATAATTCCATGGTTTAGTTTCTCATGCCAAAGGACACATCTGTACTGAGGTTTAGTGTCATAATAATCTCAGCTTTTGTAAACAACATACTTTATTTTTAAAAATAAATGAATATATAAAATCTGAGGGGTTTTCGTTTGTTTTTTGTTTTCATTGACATTCAAAACACTTCCCTTATAGAGCGGCAAACCCCCAAAGCAGACAAGGTCATAACATGTATTCGTTACTGGTCCTCATTCCTAAGGGTGTTACTGGCCTTTTCTGACTATCCTTTGAGTTATTTCCAATAACTTTCATGTCTGGTTCTCATGGCTCTGAAGGTATTCAATCCAATTCACATAAATATTTTATACCTCTGCTCTAACTGTGTAATTCTGGTATCTAAAATAGTCATGGAAAACACTACAGTGTTAAGTTGCAAAAGAATCTTTTCCCTACTCTATGATGCTGAGCTAACATTCAGCTTAGTTGCGATTATTCTATAAATAAAGAAATCTCTCAGGACTCAAGACTTGAACATTCTAGCCCAAAAGGTAATACACTTATAATGTGGAAAAAAAAGACTTTGAGCTAAAAGCCCCCCCAGTCCAAACTACTTTGAAGAAAGGCATCTTAGCATATTCTATAGGTTGTTACTAATATTTTAGTTTGAAATCTAATATAAACAAATTTATCAATATTTGTGAGATAATGTCTACAGGTTAACACATGGACTTTGTCAGGCCTTCAGTTTGAGAATTCAGTACATCACTTAACTTTTTAATATGACTGAAAAACCCCACTCTTTCATCTGGCAAGCATGCTGAAAATATTTGAATTCCAGAACTAATCCGGCTCACCTAGCTCCCTTCAACTCCCAACCCCCCAGCCCCCATCCACCCTATCAGACTGTGAGTGAATGAAATCCATTCCTATTTACAGTCTTACCTTTCGCTGCAGAGAACCCATCCTTACAGACTTTGCATCAGCTGACTGGTATGTGAGCCATAAGCCTGTATCTACATGTTGTATGAAGCATATTGAATCCCCATACTTTATTTCAGGTGCTCCCATTCCATCCACCTCTTTTCTTGTCCCTATGTCCAATTTTTCCTGAGAAAGAAAAAAATGTATACACAAACAATAACCAACATGTTTGTATTCACATAAAACAATAAATATTAGGAAATTGTCCAGAAGAGGACCTAAAAGAAAATTTAAGATCCTTCTTTAAAGATATTACTAAAAATATGGGATAATGTAACTTTTAGTTTAAGACAAAGAGAAATCCCATCCGTGCAAAAATCTAGCCTGGTACACTACAGAAGTTCTGTGTATTCATTTCACCTGCATAGGAAAGAACTGAGATCACAACTGACAATACATGTCATTACTGAAATATAAGAGCTTAGAAAACAACCCCAGATACATCAACTCTCCTAGCTGAACCAGGCATTAACCTCCACAAGGTTTTTCTTGGGCATTTGGGGTTTTTATCCAGCCTGGATAGATGAGCTCCATCCAACAATCATTGAGAGATGGCCTTTAAGCTGTCACTGCCCAGCATGGGCACAGTACTTCTGGAAAAAAGCAATCCACTTCTGCATGACTGGCCTGCAAACTATTAATGGCATAACAGCACATCATTCCAGTTGGTGTCCTGTAGAGACAGCAGTTGTTTCAGGAGAGGAAATGTAGTTCCCCAAACAATGCTAGAGTTTGTGGCTCTAATTTGAGGTATTTCCCCAATACCTAGTCTTCCTAAGCACAAACTACTTCTGGACAGACTTCAGAGTATGAACAAACAGCCCATGCATCCTGCTTCATGGCAGACCACCCACTTAATCTCTCCAAAAACATAGGGTTCAACTGACGGATATACCTTCGGCTGTACGTTCAGTATGCAACAAGACCTACTTAACCAAGTACAGCTTCAACATTCTGGGATTCTCCTGATCAGCAGGAGATCTTCCTGCAGCTACTCAGAGTAATGTTACAAATAGTGAGACAAAAACTTCTTCCCGTTCTACCTGTCTACAATCAGGAAACATTAGAAGAATGATTACCTCATACACACATACCCTGACAATGTGGGAAGACAGCTTCACAGTAAAACCTGAGAAAGACTGGGGTTTGTACATGAACAAACAACAAATTCTAATTTATTAAAGGTTTTTTTAAGCATTTTTTAAGTAAAGGGAAACGTCCTGTAACTAGATTTTCAGCCTACAATCATGAATGCATTTTGAAGCATTTGGAAAAAAAAAAGTACAATATTACGGACGTGAAATTCTTATGATTCCTTTTCATAACATTAAATTTTCAGATATGTTATATTCACCAATTCAGCTTGTTTTCTGATTGTTTCTGGATACAGATGTTAATTTCAGTACCGAGTAAATGACTTTCAGTACTTCTTAAGTCCTGAAATTCTTATTAAAATCTTGTCCGTTGATACATGGTAGTAACTAATTTATTAATAATCTAATAATCCAATTAGAGCTATTGTATGCCTCTATTATCTTACTAACCTATTATTTTGCTCCTATCATTTCTCTAAATGCTGTATTCAATTCTTTCAAAAGCTAGCACAAATAACCTGAATGTAATAACAGTTGGAAATTGAAAAGCTACTTATAATATGACATTGCAAGCAAATGATGATACAGAAAGAAATAAATTAGATCCTGATTTCAAGCTCCAGGTTTTTTTAATTCTTTTTATAACTGGGAGATATTGTGAACACATACTGTGCTTCTACATTATAAGTTTTTCTTATTTCAGGTATCACAATTAATTTCTTAAGATGTGAATATAAGAATGCATGAATTTTCTCAAAAAGCACTGTAAATAAGATGAGGGATTATTAACTTAAAGCATTTTTGCATTCTTTGTAAAAAATCTACTGGCAGTAACACAAAGTGAAGGGGTTTGATACTGAAATTTTCATTCCCATTAGAATTAAATTTATTTGGCATAAAAATTGCAGTGCCAACAATTTGTCAAACAAGATCTCTGTTCTCACTGATGTAAGTACACTAACAGCTCTGAGTGTATGTTTAAAGCCCAGATTAAAATCAATCCCAGTGAGCTCTGTCCTGAAAAACAAATTTAGTAGCCAGGAAAGCTATTATAGTGTCAAAGTTGAATTACATGTAGGAGAGAAACAGAAGACTAGAGGATGGTGTAGGGGCAGCAGGCATTACACCATTCATTTGGGAGCTTCAAGACTGAGATTTTTGTGGGAGTGATCAGGAACCACAAATTGTTTTATAAAGGGCAAGATTTGAATGGAGTGCTCGGTTCATATAAATAAACAGCAGGTAGTTGAGAAAGTACATATAATGAAACAATCTCATTATCTACAGTACAGTAGTTCATCAGTGAAAATGGGGATCTGAAAAATATCAGAAATCGCCATGTCACTAATTAATAAATGGTGCATTGGCAAAGACAGTACATGGGCAAGTAATGTGCAAGTTTCCAGCTACACTCTTACCACATACCTAGCCTGTCGTTACTGAACCATCTGCTAATTCTTCCTACAGCATTTTTACAAACAAAACCTTCAGTTTTATTTGTAGTCTAGACCCATTCTCAGATGATCAACCTTGTCTAAACAAGGATCTAAAATCTTCATTTATTACACTGGACCAAACACAACAAGTTGGTTTTGCAACAGTCTGTAAACCATCTCAGTACTGCAAAACAAGAATGCATTAGAAATGAGCAGACTTCTTGAACAATATGCCAGATTTTCTCCAGAAGGCTGTTCTCTTTGTAAACAGTGTTCATTCCACGCATACAAGAACACAAGCCAATCTTCCCACTTTTGTTGTTGGCTGAATGAACAAAATCTTTTAAAAATGGTTTCATTCTAATGTTGAAAAATTATTCTGTGAAGCCTCATCTTAACTATTATTTCAGTCTAAAGTTTCTGTTTAACTCTTTATAACATTCCAAAATGGATTGCCTTGATTAAGGCTTGTTCTTTCAACTCTACCTCTTGCCCTCTGACCTAACCCATTCCCTCTGTGGCAAACTTTCAGGACCGGTATCTTAAGACCTCACCAACAACAGGAAGCTAATTTATGGCTGCTTTTTAAGCTACATTAATATAATTTCAATACAATTTTAGAAGAAAAAATAAGAAAGAAAAAGCTGAAGACATAAAAATAAAAGCCATACCATTTCATTAAAATTGATATATTTCTGTCCTCTAGAGAAGACTCCGGACAGGAAAAGCAGACTTGGTACAGAATGTACAAATATTTCTAGACTGGTAAAATTACCTTATTTCAGTGGAATAGTGATATTAAAACAATGTTCTTTATCAGAAAGAATCAATATTGAGCAAATGGAAGAGAAAAAAAATCCACAAAACTTGATTACTACAAATGCAAGTCTATTAAAAGAGACATATGCTTGGGAAATAAACTGTAAATATCTGTGGACATCCTGTGCTGAATGAAGCAGAACTACCAGAGAGAAAAAAAAAATTCTGAATTTCAGATTCTTGAAATGCATTTTGCATTTAATGATAATTATTAGGGTAATATATGACAACCAGAGAACAAAGGCTGATTACTAGAATGAAAAATTAAGTGACTGTTAGCACCTCAGAAAACCCTTATCTTCTGAGTGCTGCTTGGTAACACAAAAAAAAAACAAAACCAAACCCAACCAAACAAAAAAACCCAACAACAACGAAAAAAAACCCAACCAAGCAACCAAAAAAACAAAAAACAACCAAACAAAAAAAGAAACAACCAAACAAAACAAAAAAAACCCAAACCAAACAAAAACCCAAAACAACAACAAAAAAATCAAACAACCCCCCCCCAAAACAAAAACCAAAAAAAAACCCAAAAGCACAAAAAAAAACCCCTTTAGAATTCCAGTTCTCTTCTGGGTTATTTTTCAAATGAAGTACTGGCAAGCTAACATGTTTAAGATGATGAGCCCTTGCAAATAATAAGGGATAAAATATAAACGTTGAGCCTCCATATTTGCATGTGAATGTTCAGGTTTGCAGGTGATACATTTTCAGCACTATCTCTGCAAACGTGAAAGCTGCTTTTCTTACAGTAATTGAAGTTATCACTCACACGCTTGAAGGAAATGATCCTTTCACATTTTCCTCTCCCTTGTTTGTTTTTGCCTATTTAAAGGTAACTTACAATTGTGCAACAAATGGCAGCTTAACAATTCTTCCCACTTCTTTGCAGCTACTGCAAGGAAGAATTATGACTGTGGCAAAAAAAGGGATGAAATTTCAATATGAAAGACATAGCCACTTGAAACACCCACAGGTTTTAATGCTCTGTACTCAATAAAAATGTTTAGGGGGTCCCTCCTATCCCGGGTGCTAAGTACATACAATAATATAAGTGAAAGTTTGGATGGTTTATTCAAACATACTCGGAGGAAAAGAGAACCTTAATCTGCATACCTTATTTACAGAAGCCTTTCTAGCACTCCTATAATTTGAAATGGTGTTTTTAATACTCTTTCCCAGAGAGGGAAGGGACCTAACAATTTTTAATGCTGTTAGCCTTATAAAGTGAAACATGACACTCCTATAACAAGTCCAAAGCAGGAGACTGAATCACAGAATTGTTCAGGTTAGAAAGCACCACACTGGGTCATCTGGTCCAAGTTCCGTGGTGAATTAGTCATTCTAGAGCACATGACACAAGACTGCATCCAGATATGATTTATCCTCAGCAAAACATATACTCATCCTCCTCCTCCATGGTATCTCTGTAATTCCCTCCAAGTAAGTAATTCGTTAAAATTAATATTGATATCCACAACATTTACATGAAATATTATCTTCAAGACTTCCAATTTCTTCCAAAATCCATCTTTTAAAAACAGTAGTATTATATTTGTCATGTGCTGATTAGCTTATATACCCGTCTTAAAATTCTCTCATTACTTCAATTGATCACCATAACAAGTTTCTACCTGCCCCAAAGCCTTTTGTCTCTGCTCAGCTCAGCATAGGATAGGTTTGGCCACTAAAAACCAAGTAAATGTTAACCTTTCATTTTGAGCATGGCAGAACAAAACCATTTCCAAATCTAAACCCTCGAAATAGTTTCAAATGAGACTTCCAAATTCAGGCTGGAAGAAAAAGGAATAGAAAGAAGAAACTTCAAATACAACATCACCTAGTCTCCAAAATACATGTGCATATGCTACATAGAAAATAAATATAAACCACCTTATCTGTATCAACAAGAGACATTCTTTATTGCTAAAAATTCTTGCCTTCAAGTATTTTTTGGTCTAAATAAACTATGTAACACTAGAGCCCAGTATACTGTTCTACTCTTTCTGGAACACTTCTGGCTGACAGCCCATCTTGAAAAATCAGGGAGTGAATTATTCTATCCCTATTGCTTTCAAGTGTTGAAATCTATACTAGCTGCAACAGGAAACTCCCAATACGGTTGCACTGCATTACCCTAAAATATTTAAGCTTTCTATGACTTTTCTAATTGCTTTCAAAAAAGATACATTGTCTGGGTCTCAAAACACCATCCCCTAAGTCTTTGTTAGCAAGGTGCAAAAGTCTATAAACCTGCTTTTGGGTATCTTTTCTTTTCTTATCTTCTCAAGCAGGCAAATAATTTATATATATATATATATATATATATAATTTAAATGGTACAGGGAAGTTACTGAGTAGTTCTGTTTATTGCTACTTTGTATTTTAGAAGACAGTTTTTACCACAACAAAATTAATGTTGGAAAAATTTCAGACAAAATGCTACAGGTGTAAAGTATGAGAAATAAAGGATATTTAATAATTTATCATAGTATTATTCTTAACTGTTTACCTACTACAGAAGTACTGGTTTAAACTTGAAGTGCTTATCAAAGCTGTCAGAATAAAAAGTCAGACCCTGGTGATTTCAGATTAACATACAGTAAAATATCTGCTAAGAGAAATCCTGAATTTCCAATTTAATTTCAGTAACTCATTATAAAATTTTCCTATGTTAGACAACAGATATAAGCAGTGAAGCAGGAGAGAAGTTAATCAGAAAAACAAATTAGAAATTAGTATACAGCTCAAAAGTGGGTAAGCGGTACCAAAAAACCCAACCCAATCAACAAAAAAGCAACAAATTAACAAGAAGAAAAAAATAAACCCACAAATAGACAGCCAGGCAGCAATACATAGAGAAAGCATGATAAAAAGCTTTCTAGTTATTGATTATGCTGCATTTTGGAATTCTTTTAATCACTGAAAAGTAGAAGGCTCTAATAATTAAGGCAATAACAACAAACAGAAAGTATCTAAATCTTGCTTTCTAAAGAGATCGGAATTATTACGAGTAATACGAATGCTGCACTGATTCCATACCTTGGAAGACCGAAAACAGAATGCTGTAGATTTTACATCTGCCTTCTCTTTGTCTGTAAGAAGAAGACTCTTGTCATCCAGGAGACTTAAATATTTTCCTGTTGTTATATGTCTTAGTCTGAATGGCTGTCCCCATCTAATGTGGCTGCCACTCCACCTAAGAAAGTCCATTAAAAAAACATTTATTAAAAAAAAATATTTTAACTACTGGCAAAAATATTTTACTTGATACAAAACATAAAATTCACATCTTGGAGTATCAACAAGAAAGTGGTTGCTTCATGGTTATCCCCTACAAAACTATTCTAATTAATAATCTTAAGGTCTTCCTTTGCACAAGCTGCCTTTGTTCAGACTGAATTCCTCTTGAGAGAAGGTACAGACCGCCTACAGAAAAGGAGGCTTATGCTGTACACAAAGAGTTTAGATCTGCCAGTTCCCTCTCCAACATTTCATCTACCAGCAGCTGCCATTCTTCACTCTCCCCGAGATCTTTTAGCAGTCAGGAGATTTTAAGCACACTTTAAATGTTGAGCAAAAGTAAAATGGCTAAATAAAAAATAAACAAATAGAAAACTTTCTAAAATAAATATGAAAATTTATTAAGCATAAAATGGCCCAGATTCTTCATATTCTATAGAAGGAAAAAAGGCAAAGCTTATCTAAGCTCCCCAAAAATTACTCAACTTAAAACACAGGTCATAGGTTTCCAACATCTTGCCCTAAACTGAAAATTCAGCCCTGATGTTCTTCCTGTTTAATTCCTGAAGATAAACTTGTGTAGGGGTTGCTAAGAAGTATGTACTTGACAAAGGCTTTTCAGATTGGAAAACTGTCACAACTAGAATATTTTCCTAGTTCTTCACAGAACTTTCTTTAAAATATCTTCAAAACTTTGCACTTCAGATGTATGTGAATGCTGAATTTTGGAGAGGAAATCATGCATTTATTCTGTATACATATTATGTATATGTTTTTGTATACATCTACATGGAAGTCTGAAAATCCCTTGAGTTTCTACTTACACAGGTTTAAGTTAAAAAATTTTCATTTTCCTTGTCACACAGATGTAGCCAATTAAGGCACTTACCTATTTAACACCAATAGCCATTTGTTTAAATGTGTCCTCTTTAGACTTGGCCATACTGGATGCAAAGTGTGCAAAACAATTTGGCAAACATTTTCAAAGTGCAGTTTTTTAAACATTTCTGTTTTACAACAAGATTTATTACACTTCAGTGATTAAACTTCTAAATCTTTTCAGTTATTGGTTTAAAGAGAACAGAAGAATAAAAAGGTTTTTGTCATCAACTATTTTCTTTTGAAAATTAGAGTCTCTTCTGCTTAAATTGAGGGAGCTTTGGGGTAGAAGGAAATATGGAAGCTTTATATCTTAGAAACACATTTATCTTTTTCTGTCTTCTGCACAGCAAAGTCCATATACTCCACAAAAGTACATCTGAGTCCAGGGTTCTATCATAACTTCTGTTTCTCTAGTCAGTAAAATGTCAGGTCACGAATCTCAGCTATTGTGTTGCCGAGTCTGGTAAAATACATCTGTTCTGCACCTTTTATATTACAGGTCATGCTGGGGAAATGCCTTTTCTCTTGTCTCATTCAATTTTCTTTTGGCCCCAGTAGCTATAGACCATAAGAACAAAAAAATGGTAGTGTAATTGAGCCATGCTTCTAGTTCATGCCTGCAGGACAGGAAAAATAACAATTCATGTGCACTTACAAAAAAAGTCTTTTGAGCAGGAAGTATCTTATGAAACCATTTCTAACTACTAAAAATATTTTTTGCAATGTGAGAGCATGAGCTCTGCCTTTTGGGAAAGAAAGCAATGCTGAGCAATAGTATTTGATGTCCCATGGCAGGGCATCCCAAGGGCATCTGTCCGTGTAGACTGCCCAGGCAATTTTTTGAGAGTTCTCCACTAATAAACAGATTTGAGGGAAAAAAAGTTCCTTTAGAAACATGTAAAATTCACATAGTATTTTATCTGCAGTCATGCTGGGAAGGACTACAACTGATTGATAACTTCAGGCATGCATACACAAAGCTACAAATTGAACTATTTGCACGAATATTAATGGCCAGCAATTCAGCCCTGAATGTATATAGCAATTAGAATATCATACAGGAAAACAGGTTGGTGAGGGAAGTATAGGAGAGAGTGTTATTCTTAGGGTTTTATTTGGTTCTTTTTTTCCTGGTAAGAAAATCTTGTTTTTAAAAAGGAAAGCTTATCACTCCCTTTGTAATAATTGTTTTGACAGTTCTTACAATTTCCTTCAGTCATATATGTTCAAATGTTTACCCTTCAAAATCTTGCACACAATGCCTGTCAAAGTGATATATATGATGGTCATAACAGAAACCTGTCATTTCTTGGATCCCCGTGTTGCTGCAGTTCTGCTTATTAAGGAAGTAAATGCCATGGGGAAAACAAAAAGCCAGAGATCCTTCCAGTTTCATTGTTGCCACTGTCTCTATTTTAGTCCAAAGGAAAAATCTCATTGCCCTACCATTGACATTTAATGTCATCCTATTAATAAAAATGCACACACAGAAAACAGTATCACTGGAGTGTAACCTTTTCATAAGCTGCTCTGATTTAATCTCTAAAAACCAATCATTTATTCCTCACTAGAAACTTTATCATAAGCACAGATCATAATATGATTTAAATTCAGTTTTACACTGCAATTACGTTAACCAACAAGGCACAATTCCCTACTATACTCCAACACTTCCAATAATGCATGATTGAATTTTTTCTTTTACATTTTTTATTTTAAAGTCTTCCAAATGGCTTAAACAAACTGAGGGAGGAGTGTCACACATGATTTTTATTTTAAGGAAACCAGTTCTGTTTCTGTCATTTATGTGCTAAAAATGTAAATTGTGAATTCACTGACAGCTATAACAATTTTTAAAAATAACCAAACACATACTCTCTCGATAGGAACTTGTTTTGTATTTAATGAAAGTCATATAAAGCATTTTTAAAGGATTATTTTAGTTTTACTCATCCAGATTTATAATTATTTTTATTTTATATGATCGCTCTTACTACACAAAAAGTGTCCTGCCAAATGTCCTCCTTTTTCTGAGATAGATTTTACTTACGCAACTCTTAGAGTCTCTAGTCGCCAAAGGGAACGAGCATGAATGGACACAGCACCACCTTCATAATGGACAGTCCTGAAAAACAAGCAATGGCACAGACTAAATGTTCAGCAGAATTCATCATCATGTGTGTTTGTTCACTTAACAAACAATCTTTCATTCTAAGATTGTCAAAACAATTGTTGCATTTGTCATATTCAAAGGTTATTAGATTCGAAACCCAGTCTTGTCAATTAAACCTTCAGACTTAGTTATTTAAATTCTGTTATAATTGTCCTTAGCATCCATAACTGACATTCATGCTAACAAGTTTTATACAGCATTGCTTAGACTTTTTTCTTAGTGTTTTAAGGATGAAGAATCTAGGGGGGAAATGGTATTGATAACCTGATAATTACATTTCTAGATTCTAACAAAAGCCAAGTATCAAATAATTATTAAGATTTCTGACTGCACGTATCTCCCAGGAAAGGTAGGGTTTTCTCAGAGCTTATGCTGTTAAAATAACTGCAACTTATTACACTGAATTTTGAAGATGTACTTATTTAGCACTTTATTTTAGTGCCATAACACCTAAGATATTGCAACAACCACACTGACACAGTCTTCACACATCTCAGATGCTAACAGCTTCCTATTTACAAATTTTAGTATGTAATGACCTCTCTAATTCCTGCATATAACAAGAAACCTAAATATCTCTAGAAAAATGTCAATTAAGCCTGAAAAAGATAGTTTTTTCCTCCATTATTCTACACACAGATAACTGATCTATACTGGATGCACAAAATGGTTAAGACCTATGGTCACCAAAAGCCCTGAGCAGATAACCCTGCTTTGCTTCAAAGTAAACACCAAGGAAAGTTAGCATTGCCATTCTAAATTTAGGGAGTCATTCTTTGGATTGTTTCCTGCCTGTGCCTGTATTTCTGCCCTATGACACGGGCAGAACTTAAAAGCCTAGGCCTCTCCTTTGGGAAAATACGTAAGAGTCACTTATGCAAAGGAGTGCTGTCACTTTGCTTATCAGATCAAGCATGTCAGGGGGACTACCTATACTACAGTTGTATAGATCCTGGAAGAGCTGATGGATTGAATAAATGCTGGTAATTTCAGTCAAGATCAGGCACCACCTAAAATAGCAAGCAGCATAACTTTAGGGAAAAGTAGTAACAAAATTGTAGGTATTCCTCGTTTTTTTGCTAAAACCAATTTTTGACAACTACAGTTTTAGAATCAAGTACATACTTCTTACTAGGCTTTAGCTTCCAAAGTCCTCCTGTAGATATAATACAGGACTGAATGTTTAGCAAGAGGAAAACCCAGCATTGAAAAAAATAGTTCAAAACCAAAAGAAATAAAATATATTTCTCATTACTGTTAAGCATACATGAAACTATAGATGTGCTAAAATTAATTTGGAATGCACCAAAAAGTATTATGGAAATAAACAGTTCCAGACATTGCAAAAGAATGAAGATGAGTCATAAAAGAAAAAAAAATTAGTCCAAAAACAAAATAAATATATCTCACTACAATTACAGACTCAGAAACACTGAACATTCATGACCCAGGTATAAATAGAAACTCCGGCACACATTCCATGTAGCAAGAAGTTACCGGTCAACATAAATATGTACAATATTCACCCCTTGACCTTATATCAACTATTTTCTCCAGGTATTATCTCAGCCATTTGCTGCAATGGTTTGTGATGTTAGGAGCAGCTGGCAGGTATTAGCAAGCCTCTCATTTCCCTCACTGATGGAAATGAAATTCAAAGGCAATCTTATTTTTTGTTGAAATTTACCTTTACTAGTACAATAAAATGCAATTGCTAAACAACCTGAACTCAGCTATTTCTCTGTTCAGATATTCTCCCTGTGCTTCAGGTATTTGTTCAAATTCTTCTGCTGCAGCTAACAGACCAAGACTGGATTTATGCAGCAACATCTGAAGAATATCAGATCAGATGTCACCCTGGTTGGTTGGTTTGAACTGGGAGGGTGTGGGTTTTTTGTTTGGGTAGCTTGGGTGGGGGTTGTAAGTTTTTTTCAAAGTTGAAACATTCTGATTACATCCTGGCTTATTTCAGTACGAACCTCACTCACAAAAATGCATTTGGAATCCTTGCACTTGCATATTGCATAATATAAAATTAAATTTTATTCATCAGTTTTCAAGCAATTAATTATATGAAAAATTGGGTTGAAGCAAAGGTTTAAATTCATAATAATGTTTCATTCTTAAGTTGGTACCTTTCTACTTTTCAGGGATGAAGCTCTTTCTCACAACCGCAAAGCTGTCACTAGTTTCTCAGTTTGGTTATTCTTTTGAAGCTAGTTTTGGATTACACATAGTTTTTTGGCTAGTGTAACATTAAAGACCTAAAAAATCTCCCATCTTAAACTTAAAATAATGGCTTCTCACGGATGGAGTAGTTCACTTTTACATTACTGTCTATCCATTATTTTTTTTCTCTGTTCCTTCAAAGGGGAGCTATCAGTCTTGGAATGGTCATGTAAGATGAGAAGATGAGAAAGAGATGGAAGAAATCCTAAAAAAACCATATGACTTGTTTACTAGAGGAAATAAAATGGATTCTAGGGTTGTGTGATAGTTCCATATGAAGGACCAGGTATGGCAGCAACAGAGGGAGAAAAGGCTAAAAGACTGTAATAAAACTTAAAAGACAAAAGTCAAAGAGGCATATGCTGAGCCTCAGCAAAAGAATAAGTTACAGCAGTCTGGAGGGGGACTGAAAGAGACCTGGTGACTGAAGGGCTAGAGATCAAGGATCCCTAAAGGGAAGCAAAATGAGAAGCCTGAAAACTGGAATAAAGGATGAAGTGGCAAGACTTTGAAATAGGAAAGAAGATACATTCTACAAAAAAATAAGTTTGCACAAAGCATTAGAATAGGGTGCAAGCACGTGTGTTTTTAACTAGACACTGTCTTTGTTATAGAAAAGACAATAAAGAAAAGATGAATAAAAGAATATTTTGAATAAAAGATTTCTTCAATGAAGGGCAACTCACTTTGCCTTTACTGTAACAGCATGCATGCTGAACATCATCTCAGAGCAGATGAATAAGTTCATAACCCAGACTAGCTCAAAAGTTTTTATGCTAAGGAATTGAAAGTTCATTTTTAGCTCTTTTTATAAAAATAAATGTATTAAACTGCTCTGAGATAGCTCAAACTAACTTCCTTAATGCTTGCTCTATATATCACTATTTGATGGGATGCACCTCATTTCTTTTTATATATTTCTGATGACAGTTCAGTGCTAAAAAGAAAGGATGAATCATAATATTTGAATTCTTCTGGAAACTGACACTAGTAAGTCATATCAGTTTCTGTACTGCTAGGTCAAATAAAACATTGCTTTTAATGACAGGAAGTAACGCACAAACATTCTCTAAGATTTAGTACAGATTTACATTGACAGCATGAAAAACAAATTGAGTTGCAAGGTGTAAGGAAGATGCACATTACTTCCCAAACGGTAGAGAAAATCTCCAGATTACAAAACCTAATTATTAAATTGTGGTTAATTTCAGCGTATAAGGAAAATGCAAAGAACAGCAGGAAAAAGAGGACAAGAAGCTACGAGTGTTAGTCTTCCTCAAAGCTCGGGATACCTTGTATCTTCAGAGCCATACCCATCATATTAATCTGTGACAATTTTTCTGTTTCTTCTAATGTATTTTATTCATATATTCTACATTTGTAAATTAAGGACGTTAACCACATTTATTTCAAAATAAAATACCTATAAGTAATTCAGAACCTTTGAAGTAATTCAGAACCTTTGAAGTAATTCAGAACCTTTGAGACTTTTCAGTTAATCTTTATAATAAACCTTCATCTAGTTAGTTGGTGTAATCAAGTCATTTTTTGGTCTGACCTATGACTGTAAGTCAAATTTAAAACACCAGCCTCTTCCTGACTAAGTTAATCTATTTATTTCGCCTTAATATCCAAACAAGAGCTGGGACTGGACACGGCATTTGTTTCCCAGCGTCCGGGTTGTGTGTGCAGCACCACGGAGAGCGCCACGGGACCCGGCCCGGCTCTCCCCGGCACACGCTCGGCTTCGCAAGGGGGGATGCAGAAGCAAAGAGACAGTAAACATCAAAAAGAAAGCTCCATATCTGACTCTATCACGTTGAATTACAATAATTAATTAATTACACAGGTTTAAAATAGACTACAACGTGTCAATGCCCCTGGAGAACCATTATTGAATTTTTATTCTTATTATTGTTCAGCAGAGAGAGGGCAGTCATTTCACTGAAGCTCACTGACTACAAATGGAAATTAAATGAAGTTAAAATAAATTAAATGACAGTGTTTCGATACTGCTGAAGCAGTCTTGGTTGAAGAGCCTGCAAATCCTAAGTTCCACAGCAAGAAAATAATGGAACGAATCTCAGTTGATTGAAATGAATCAGAGCCACATAAAGAATAATAGTGTACCTGCACCACACACAAATTAATAAATCCAAATAAGATGTCAAAGTTCAAGTGAAAGAAATTTTTCCAGTCCTCTCAATGACAGATAAGGCTATTTTAGTTTGAAAAATCAGTCACTAAAGAGCTCTATGTATTTTTAAAAGCCCAGAAATCATTATTCAAGGCTCAAGGGTTGTTTGGAGTGCAGGGGAAATGTTATTGACTTATGCTGATTGAAAACTTTCTGAGATCACATTTCAGTCATAGATCATGCTCCACACATGCCAGATCCCAAATGTTCTGACAAACAATAGACCTCAATAGTTTGTAATGCTGTGAGAAAAGGTGTCAGAGAATGGCATGGAAAATAAAAAAGGAGCTGGGATTGACTAAGTCATAATGATTTTGACCATCACTTTAAAAGCCTGTCCATCCCTGAGACGAACATTAAGTGTTCAATGTAATTACAAAAGCCTTAATATATTGTTTCACACAAAGAAAGTCTCAAAGGCAGGAATGGTAAAACTGCTTCTGAAATTAGGCTACATTTATCCATTCCCTCATGAAGGTGTATTCTGAATGGATGGTTTGAGAAATTGGAATCTGCTCCAGCCCAAACGATACTTTGAAAAGCCAGGAGCACTTTTCTCTCTATCACAGGTAATTGCTTTCCACAATGAAATATTTCTGAAGGATCCAGATTGCACTGCAGGCATCACTTTTAAACACATACTGTAAATCAAAATGCAAATTAGTTGCAAGGGGAACACTCATGGTTCCTTTCTAGACTATTGGTGACTATCAGAGCCCTACTTCTGTGAAGTCTTTAAATTCTAAAAGAATATGAAAGATGGTGGTATAATCAAGAGCAAGCACCACAACCCAATCAAAAAATAAAAGTTCACCATGTAATTTTGATTACATACTTCTACTGCTGTCTGCCATTAGCTTTTTTGGGGACTTCTATTAAAAAAGCAAACAAACAAACAACAAAAAAAAAAACAACAGAAAACTCTGACCAACCACCAAAAGAAAGAAAGAAACAAACAAACAAAAAAAAACCCAACCACAAAACACATCCTCCCAACACTAGAAAGCAATTCAAAACTCGACAGTCATGCCTCTATTAATAACCAGCTGACATAACTACAGGAAACTAAAAATAACACACATAATACAACAATGTCAACAAGGTAAAACAATTCCACTTAATTGAACTGCAAAAAGAAAGGGGGGAGGGAATTGCTGTCTGATTCAATTGTAAAAAACTTATTACGAGCATTTTTCATTTTTTTTTTCAGAGAGTGAGCCAATAGAAAGCAACTTCATAGAAGCACTTTAATGTATACATGCTCTAAATACCAACTCTCATCATAATTAGAATAAATGTATTCATTCCTTTGATATTATAAATTCAAAAGTGAAGACTGAATACTATAATTATCAAATAACAGGTTAAAAAAAAAAAGAGTCAAAATTTCAACTGGAAAAGGAACCAAGATAAATATGGACTCATAGCTAATGGTGCTGCTGCAGAAGTTTACTCTGGCTTTGAAGTCAGATGGAAATCAAAGTAACCACCGTAAGAACACCAAAATGATGATACCAGGCCTTCTCTTGTCTGTCTATACAGCTGTATCTATTTTTCAATCGACCTGGAAATGCTTCTAAAATTTGCCTTAAAGTCAAATGACACTACTCTGTAAATTTAGGTCTAGCTTGTTAGAGATAACTAAGGCACTTTGAAGAATAAAAACACAGTTTAAGGATTTTATGTGTAAGGCTCAAACCAGTTGCCTTAAAACAGCGACATACCTAATTAGAATATGCAGTAAATTATATTTAATTCAGGGAAATTGCATGTACTTGACCTTTTGTCTGTTTCTTTTTTTTTTTTTGATCCTTGGTTGGGTCAGTGAATGGGGATTCCAGGGTGTTTTTTACCCTGCCTGTGGCATTTTAGATATAATACCACTATATTCCTCTACTGTAATATCAAGTAAACCATCATATTACCACAAACTTCTTCATTTGTACTGCTTCCAAATAGAACGTTTTTTGATTACAAAGCAAACTTAATCTAGCAACTTCACGGAGGAACTGCTTAAAACTGCTTCCTAAGGAAAAGTTAAGTTTCTGACTCGACAGCAAAGTCCCTCTTCCACAACAGAGTGATGCCACCCTACCTTCCAGGCATCACAGTGCCACAATCTAAGGGCCATGTGCCCTTAGACACACAAACTCAACAATTAAGCAAAGAAACATAGCACAGACAGAAAAAGAATTTGAGATGCAGAAAATAAATCTATAAGCTTTTTATATGACTCCTTCTGCCACTGTACTAGGCCTCTTCCAGTGTAGATTTAGACAACTTACACTCAGGGGCAGCTTTGTTAGGTACTGTAATCATGAATACAGAATCTGCTTCATAGGTCTCCACTGGGCTAAGTGAGAGTATAAACTCCAGTATGTACAAGAGTATAAACATTTTGAAAATGTGTGCTTTATTTTGAATTCCTGGTACTCTTTGAAACACTTTTATACTCAAAATTTATGCAATTGCATCAATGCTCTAAGAATACAGTAAAACTAAACTACAGTTATTTTTGGAAGGATACTTCATGTCTGAACTATTTATTTATTCCCTGAAATAGATACCAGGTGACATTATAGAATAAAACTGTTATTTTAGGATTGTCTGATCTTTTATTTATTTGAAAAGGCATAAAGAGGAAGCCTCTGCAGAAAAATAAAAATGAGATAGAAGAATTAGTGAGTCATAACAGAGATGGTATTTCTCAGTGCTCCTTTATGCTGTCACTTTGCAGAGCAGAACTGCTCTTCAGGTGTATGCTGGAACAAAGCAAACCAAACAAAATCACAATAATCTATCACCAGACTACTTCAACAGGCAATGACAGGAGAATATGGAAATATTGTACTTCAAGTATATCATATCTTAGTATGCCTCATACGCAAAAGTTACAGAATTGAAACTGAAATGAAAGACAAAATAACTGGTCTAAAAATTTCCTACCTGCCAAAATTACCCATATATTTAAACATAATTCTGCCAGATGATGAATCACAACCATCAAAATTATGTATGCATACATACTGAAAACTGAAAGGAGCCACATATTATTTTGAATAGGCAACTGGAGTGAATATTAATTAGAGATAAAAGTATAGATGTTTAAAGCAATAACTAAACATACTAATACTCAAGAGGAGAAAACATAGGTCACGGAGGGATTATAGCTAACTCATTATAATTAAAAGTAATCATAGATCGTGTTCTAGGTTTATTAGTAAAAATACCTTAAAATAGTTCAGAAAAATAGAAAAAATCCAGAAATGAGACTATGGAAAACAAAGAGACTTATTTATATTTTGTTTGTTTATCAAACAAAATTCCTGAACAACAGTACAGAAGACCTAATCTGTTTTTATAAGGCACTTAGAAGCAATGTTTCTCAGTATTGCTACGAGGAAAATAAAGGCAAAGACATACATACTATTTGTTGCCTACTAGCTCTGCTTCTTTTGGGGTTTTAGACAGCTACAGGAAAAGCATAAAGAAATACAGAACACCATGGACACTGCAGAAAGAAATACAATTTTCCAATTTGTTTATAGGCACTGGTCTGCTGATTAAGAAATTAACCATATTCTTCCCATGTTATAGGACAGAAAGATTCATCATGCACAAGTAAAGCAAATCAATTTTTTCTTAATTTGCAACTTCACACTTCACAATTGTGTTTTACATATACTCTTAGATTTGTTGAAAAGAGACAGATTTTTAGTATGTTCTTAAGCAGTGAAGCTCATTACTGAAGCATTTGATCACCCCATAAATCTGAAGTTACACTGCCACTACATTTTTTAAAAGAATTTTGTAGGATTTAGACTGAAGTAAGAGCAAACACTATAGGATCCTATTTATTTATCACCTTAATTTTACCTCACTTTCAAGCTGAGGATAATAATAGCAGTGATTAAGCTGTAATGACTCTTACATGGTAACTAAAATTAGAACATGAACTGATCACATTTTAAGTATCAGCATTATGAACTATCTTCTGCATTCAAAAACTATTCCCTTGTCTGAAATGAGGAATATCCACAAAGTGTTGGTCACCAGCTGTATAAAATTCTGAGGTTTTTCTCATTAACATTTAAAAATTAATAGGAGAATTTTGCTATGAGAGCTTCCAGAGTCTTGTCCTTATCTTTAAAAATGAGAATAAATAAAATAAAAAACACATTTCTATTTGCAAACCAAGAAATCTCATTTTGATGAGTGAGTTAATGAATGGCACTTCCTTTGTCATGAAAATGAATCTACCAATATGTTGCATTAAACAAACTATTCTAAAATACCATTTAGCAACATTTAGCCTGAAGGTAGAAATAAATTATACGACATTGCCCTACCAAAAAGAAGTTTAGGGCATATGTGAGAGCAAATAAAGAGGACTGATGGAATCACTCCACTGGCACATGCCACCCACTGTATCAGTCTTCTCACTATTTCGATTTTTTAGTTAACAGAGAGATACACATACCAGGTTGTCATCACTACTTCCATTCCAGGATTCCTTGAGTCAGGAAAATAACCATAAATTAAATTCTAAACTGCTGTGACAGGTAGATCTGAGATTAATCCCAGATTAGTTGCCTTGAAGGATTGGGCAGTATTCTTACATATCCTGCCCTGAGGAATTTTTTTGTAAATACAGAAATACAGTGATGAAAAACCCAACACATTTAATTCACAGTGCTTTTAAATCAGGAAAAATGACAATAAACTATCCAAAAAATCACTATTCACTTTACATCTTGTAAGTGAAATCAGACTTGAACAATATGGAAAAGAAAATACAAAAGGCTCATATCCAAAGTTTATCTCAACAATATTTATTCTCATCACAGCGCCTTTCAAACATCTGTACTATGACTGACACTTAATTCAGCAACATTCATTACTATTATTTCATTACAAATGGAAACCTACCTTCTTTGTTCTTCTCCATGTTCACCCGAAGGGACTGTCAAACATTCATCCATGTGACCATGCAATAACCTCAGAACATCCCCCCCTATCAGGTATCCTTGAATAAAGGGAGAAAATTGAGTTCATTTCTCTAAACACAGCAACATGTAAAACTATAGTTCAAACTGTAACAAATACTATCAGGTTGATTTCACTTTTTTCCTGTTTGACATTTTATATTACTTTTTAAAAAAAGTCCAAAGAAGGGGAAGGTATCTCATACCCTGGGGAGCCAGTTGAACATTTCCAAGTGAGAAAAGCTCCAAGTCAGCAATTAGGGAAGGACTTATCAGGATAAAGAGAACCCACAAGCAAGGGATCCTACATAGTTACCACAACTCAGACAAAGACTGAGCCAACCAAAACAAGGAACTAAATACTCCTCTCCCAGATTACAACAGAAGAAGTGGGAAACTCTTCCATCTTACCTAACCACTTTTCATTTAATTTTATTTAAGCTAAGAACTCCAGTTAACACACAAAAACAAAGACTGATTTAGTCAGTTCATTATTTTTAAAGTACTTTTTGGAGTATTTGGCAGTTCTCTGTAAGAAAAACTTCTGGGAAGATCTATTCCAAGCTCTACTTGACAGAAAATTCAAAACAAATAATTATAATTTATTTTGACTCCAAAGGAAAACTCCTATATTGAAAATACCTCCACTGCACGTGCAGGTTCACAGCCAAACACTTGGCTTTACAGTGTGCAGGTGTGTGTGTGTGTGTTCACAAACTAAGGCACAGACCATACACACAGCATCACAATATTTGAAGTCCCAGGACTTAGCAGCCAGAAGCTGAAAATAAGGCCATAATCCAAATCAGTAAAGATGTTAACAAAAGAGATCTTTATTCATCAGTCGTTTTGCATTAGAGTTGTGACATTAAAAAGAAACATAATTTTATGCTATCCTACAAATACTGTATTATAATCAGCAACTGAAGAATACTAAAACTTAGTAGGTTTTCAGCACAATTCAATGGTATTTTTTCAGTCTGACAAGCTAAATGTAAACACTTTTTTGTTTCCTAAACACACCTTCCCTTCTTGCTAAGAACAGTTAATATCAAATTCTACATTTGAGTGGGATACTGTAACATAAATGCTTGGCTTTAGTGTCACAGTAAAAAGGTTTTTTTAAAAGTTATACCTGTAAGTATATTTTGAAGCAATGTCTATACTAATATGTAATGCTGTGAAGACAGATCTGTACAGGGAAATGGTGTTGAAGACCCTTCAGTCACACTGCACACCTTTCATGGGTTTTTTTGCTATATGAAATCTTTTTCCTGGATGCATCATGTAATATTTCAGGATATATTTTTTTAAACCTTTGAGATCAGTATAAAATTGGAATTTATGTGGCAAATTTTAGTACTGATTTTTTAAATTCTTGATTTTGACTCAGCAGGATAGGCTCGGGTAACTGTTGTTACATACATTACTTTTTACATGGACCTGTGTAAATGGAATTCAATAATTTAGGTTTTGTTTTTAAAGTGACCCCCATCTACTTCATTGCACAGAATTAGCATAATTACTTGATTTTACTCTGAAGCTCTGTTTTGACTTAAACAATAAATTGACTTTTACATAAGCCAATTTTAGAGAAATGCATGTAAAAAGAAACTATTTTCTTTGAACCACCTCTAATATCTTAGTTCATCTTAGAGATTAATTATCCATTATTTTCATTTCAAAATAATTTCATTTAACTGAATAGTTTAATTTATTAATTTCTTTTTAATGGGAATTTTTTATTGAGAGGGTATTGTGGTGCAGCTATTCCCATACAATAATACTTTACTTATGAATGTGACAAAGCATTTTACAGATACTAGTAAAAATAGGTTTATTTCCTTCTTCTTCCTTTTTAGGGAAATTTTCTGTGGTTTTGCTACTGTTTTACTGAGGACATAGAGATAAGGCCTTACACACTTAGTGTGAGATTCACTCTTCCTTCACCACAGGATTACCTTGATTACAGGAACAGTTGCTGCTTTTTCAAGAATAAAGCCTTTGCTCTAATCCTTTCTGACACTAGCCAGCTGAACTTCTCTAGAAAACATGTTTAGCTTAACAAAGATAACGTCTGTATCTGAGAAAAGTGAAAATGGAAAAGTATAGCAACAAAGAGCAGGCACATACACAGATAAATGCACAGCTGCAAAAATCTTATTACATAATTTTCACATTATTTCCTGGGAGTATGAGTGCACAATATGACACTATGTCCTTGTGGATTTCTGCTTCTCAAAGAGACAGGCAGGTCTCAGTAGTGAGGCTCACCAGGTAGATATGGCATAGCACAAACCTGGGTCTCAGCACATAAACCGTGCTGGGATTATTAGCAAAAATGACACACCAGTGCTGCCAGCAGTGGGAGGACAAAGAGAATGGAATCAATAGGAAGAAGCAAAAGGAAAAGGTCTTCTCTTTTCATTAACAAAAAGGTTTTTCTCCATAAAGTTTAGGACACTGCCAAGCAATGCACTAGCATTTTTTAATAATATTTTTTACTATAAAATATGTCAGAGAATCTGTATGTGCAGAGTGATTCTCATATGTATAAAATACAATGACTGTATAAAAAAGAGATGTTGGCAATGCCTTCCCTAAAATCTGAAATTAGCAAAGTTGCAAGAACATTCCATGACGAAGTTTTAAAATATGCCAGATAAAAAGAATTGATGTGAAATCTCAGTGTATTGCCTCTTTAAAAAATAGTACCCAAAAAATCACACAAAAGGAAATATCCTGCAGCTTTAACCTTCTTTAGATTCTATTACAACACCCACTCAAAACAGTCGGTCTGCAGGAAAGTAGAAATCATTAGGCTTTACATTGTGACAGACTTTTCAGAAAAATGCTGTTCTTCGCTATGGAACCAGTATTGCATAAATTCAGGGATCCCTGTTCTTTCAATGTTAGAAATTACATTAAAACTCCTTCCTAATTCCTATATAAAATAAATAGTTCTTGAAAGCTGTTCTCTTTCTGTCTTTACCCTCCACTTGTTTTCTTTCCAACCATATGTTACCCTTAAAACTATTTCCCATCTTCCGTCTTAGGATTTCACATCCTGATTCCAAGCCTCTTGCCCATTTTCTACTCAGTCTCAGAAACATATAACATGACTGCATACATCAGAATAATTTGAGATAATATTTTAAATCAGGACCAAAAGCCATTTCAAAAAACATATTACAAATGTTATCATATCTTTAGCAAAATGAGATTTGAATGAGATGTTCAGCATTCAGCAAAAATATGTAGAAAACTATCAGTGTTACTTTCAGTATAACCTTCCCTCTGTTTTCAGAACAGTTGTATATTTATTTATTGTACTCAGCGTTTACATACAAGAAAACCAGTCCCGCACCTGGCATAATCATTTGATTGTTTAAGTATTTCATTTACTATCATTACTTCCATTAATTAAAGTTGAGTCAATCTTACCTTGGGCAACTTCACTTCCTGAACTGATTGGTGCCACACTCCAGAGTGTCTGCTGGAAGGCTGCATCAACATGTAAGCTACCATTGCCATAAGAGAGATGCTAGAACCAGGAAAGAGGGAGGCTTTTATTTGAGGTTAATTGAAAATCTCATTACAGTATACAATAATAGTAACAAACATTCTCTTGTTTCTTTCAAACATTAATTGCTCCCATTGACTGTGTAAGGAAACACAATGTTTGATCTGGGTACTCCTCAAGGGACACTGAAATAAAGCTAGAATAGTAAAGCATATTTGCCTCAAAAAACCATATAGGAACAGTATAGAACAGAGTCAGCTGCTTGGCCTCTAAAACTTAGTGAACACTCTGAAGAACTAACGGATAAATGCTTTAAGGTTCTTACATTTGTGCTCTTCCTTCTACATACAATGAGAATTTCCAATAAGTTTGCTTATTGAGATATCACCCTAATCTGTATTTCCAGTGTAACTCACCACTTGAATATTTCTTGCAGGCCAGTGGCTTCCTAAAACTCCCACTGGGTCAAAGAAATTACATAAACAAACTACTGACTTCCTAAGTCACTTAAGACAGTTCACAAAACACATTCTTGGACAAAGTTCTCAAGATCTGAGCAAAACTGAAACAATCTCTCCTCAGAAAGCTCACTTCCTACCTATGCATTCAATGGATGATCTTTGGCTGTGTTACCCCCTACCTTCTGCCAATGTTGCAGATCTTTGCCATAAGTGCAACAGGTGCTGTGTTTTCTCACAATTCTGTTTGTATGAGTTCCTGTTAGTTCAGTGACATTGTCTCAAAATCCATACCTCAAAGCATCTTGTAATGCATCCATACAAAATTTTTGTCCCTCCCACATCATCAGCCACTTCCATGGATAGATTTTCCATACCAAACAACATAACCTTATGTTATGGAAGATTATGGAACTACGCATTCTGTGAATCAGCAGCTGTTTTGAAGCATGCCGTTTATCTTACCAGGTATTAATTTTTCAAGTACAGTAATATTTAGATGCTTTTATCAGAATTTTGTTTTATACTACTGGGAAGTAACTGTGTTTAGAGTGGTATTGGTGTCTGTTTCCATATGTTGGGACCAACATTAACAAATTCTGGGTAAACTAATTAACAATACAAAAGATAAAAATGCCAGTGGAAGTCAGAAGAGGGTAGATTCTCATGACATGTGCAGAGTTCTGTCTTCCTGACTGCACATCTTCTAGCTGTACAAAAGTACAAGAAATAGCATATCAGCTCATTTAGAAGGCTCCCATAACAGCTAATGATCTACAAAGAGTTCTCACAAAAGCCCTGTTTACACTGCACCAGTGCCACTCAGCACATGCCATGAAGAACATTAATGAACAAACATGCCCTTTGTCTTTTATTCTTCACTTACTGCAATTATATGACTTAGTGAATGGCAGACCATGATGGGAGATTAGAATCTGCAGCACATCTCCAGTTCTATTTTTGTCCTATGGGCCTTAATTTTGTTCAGGTTCTTCTGATATCACCACATAGACCCAGTTAGTGACAACAAGAAATTCAATCGAAGCAGGAATATTGCTTTTCAAGGAAAACACATCATTTAGGATAGAAACAAGAGGAGGAGGAGGAGAACTCCTCTGTCATCTAGATCTGGTACCAACAGAGCACTTCTTCTAACTGTTTTGTACATGTTAATTAACTTATTTCCAGGCACAGTAGTATCTATTGAATTAGTGTTACACTTTTATAGACAGGACACTGAACAAAAATACATTGCTGACATCTCTCTTCAGAGTACTTGTAATTTTTATTAATTCATTGGATTCCAGTTGCAGCTCCAACTCTAATCCAGATGCCTCAAGGGGAGTCATCAGGGAATTATAACTTTAAAAAATATAGTATACAATATAGGACTTCCAAAGCAGGGTATATTCTGCAATTCCCTTCTTATTCTTACTTCCCTAAATTAATTACAGCATCCTTAAATTTACAGTTGACAGCAGGAGTCCTACCATTTACAGTTCCATAAACTATGGTGTTCACTCCCTGGAACCATTCATAGAAAATGGTAAAAGAAAGCTTTGACCATGTAAAGAAAATACTCTGTTAAGGGATATCCAAGAACTCAATTACGTCAAATTTATTGAAAAAATCCCAAAATATTAGAGATGCAAGTATTTATCCTGGCATTCCCTACATTTTTAGTGCTATACTTTAACAATCTCAATGTTGTTTTAAAGCCATCTGCTCCCTAACTTACCAGAATTTACCTTCTCGGTTTTGTACTTTCAGCACGACACAGCTATCATGATACAGTGTCCAGGACATGGACATGACACCCACACTGGTGCTGAACAGTCTCCATACATGCTACACAGATATTTGCTACCTGGCATATCAGTGCATCTGGTAGAAGTGGAAGGATGCCATCATTGATGAGGACCACAAGTAGAGCACGTCTTTTGGGTATGCAGTAACACTTGAAAAGCAGAAATATGTTGGGTTCAGGAATCCTGCGGTCTATTCTAATCCTCATATGGGTCTTCCCCACTACAGACAGGTTGTCTCAATCTTTTCTTCACCGGTCCAGATTCAAGCAAAGAGTTAGATTTGTCTTCCCTACTGATAGACTGATAATCTCCTAAACCATCATTTAACCTGCAATAGGGTTTTTATCACTTTTCAGATTTAAACCATGGCATTTCATGAATATGAGTTGACACTATAGTCCACAGACAGTTCATCTCAAGGATAAACTCCAAGACTCATCTCTGAGAATATTGCAGGTTTCCCAACTGAATTTAATGACGTATTGTAAACTCTATACTGCTCTGCAGCAAAGTAACAATCATAACTCTGTCCCTAGGTCTCCAAAAAGGACACAGTGTATTTAAGCTCGCTGAAGAGCTTGGGAATCAGAAGGTAATTTCCATAAGAACCCTTTAGTAGTGATTGCTGCAGCATAGCTGCATTTACAAGAGCTCTGAATAACCAGAGCTTTTAAATTTTACATCTGCATGGAAGTTTCTCTCCCCCAAAACATTAATGCGTGAAAAGACAAAAATATAAAGAAAGGAAAAATTTTTCTTCAGGCTTCTTCTTGGCTAAGGTGTGCCAATATTGACAGTTTACCTAGCAATATCTATTTTTATCTGCAGTTTGATAACTCTGCCTTCAATCTCCAGCCATTTGAAATAGCAAGAATAGCTAAAAAAAACCCAAAAACTGTTTACTGGTAGACTTGGAAAACTATATATAAAGCATTGCACTTCACAGAATGCTTAAGTACTGCACAACCACAGCATCAACCACACTCCTTCAAATTTTTTAGTACTAGCTGGTATAGAGATAGATGGAAGCTATTTCCTTTCTTGTACACAGAGACTCTGACAGCCCTTGATTCCTGACTGAAAATTACTACATTGATCCCAAAAGAAAAGCAGTTTCAAACAATTTAGGCACCTATTTCAATTTACCCAAGCACCTCTGAGATGTTCCAAGTCATGAACAGACACTAATCCCACAATAGAGACACATGAATGTACTTCTATCTATAACTAAAGAATACCAAAAAAATTTTAAAAGAAAATAAAATATACTCCTTTTCATTTTTTCTTTTTTCTTCAATTAGAAAATTGAAAAAACATTTTGCATCAAAATCTTGATGAATTAGCAAATTTCAGTAAAAATTGAAAGGTTAGACTAAATAAACAGTCTCTAGAAACAAAATCAGTTGTTAACTTCCACTTATGACATGTCATTTCTATTAAAATTTATTACCTGGGTCATTTAAAAATTATTCTGTTATAGAGAATTATATTGAAACAGCCCAAACAAATACAAATAGTCATCCACAAAGAAGGGAGATATTGGACAGAACTAAAAGCAGTAACTGCATTTATGTAACATTTTTATAGAATTAAGGGGTTTTTGCTTATGTTTTATAGTGGCAATATATTTATATTCATTGAAATGTCTATGAATGTTTTGAAACCGTTTGAATAAAAATAAGTAAACTGACACTGCTAAAAAAATTTGAAAATCCTCGTTTCTTTACATTTCTACAGAGTGCTGAAACAGTTGGCCACAAACCCAAAAGCTAAGGGAATTTTTTCATTGATAGAGACAGAAGATTGCAGCAATGTCCTAAGGGATTCCAACGCCTTTACTCAGCATAAATTTACCATCAGTAAAGGGAGAGGAGAAACTAAAACCCACAAATACTCAGAAATTTACCATTACAATGAAAACCATCTACTCTGCTACCGAATTGCTGAGCATGGGTAATTGCAGATGCATGGCAGGAAAGGCATAAGGGATCCATGGAGGATAGAAAGGGGTAGTTTGCTTTTCCCCTGTTCATAATAGCTTTCCTTCTGCACTGTATCATGAAAAGCCTGAAGCACATCAGCTACTAGGCTTCCAAACGACAATCATTTTGCATGATTAGTCACAAGAGCTTTCATTAACAAAGTATTAATTTTACAGAAGCAAGCATCAAAAGTTAGGAAATGTCAAATTAAGTACCCTATGGGAAAAGAATGGCTTTTAGTGAACACATCACTCTACAGTCTTCAATGGCACGATACTATTTTTTGCACATGTGCTGCTTCATTGTATATACAGGATAATGGAGCTCACTTTGTCAACAGCTGCTCAGTGCTTTGTTTTCCCCTCAATCTTCAGTCTGCAGCCTCATGCTTTATTCAATATAATCAATTCTTCAGAGCTTTGAAAAGAGAATTATTAATTTCCTCATAGGCTTTTCTCTTGCACCAATTACTGTATTTTTTTGCAAAATACAGCAAATATTAAAGATTTAATTTTCTCAAAACCCCAAAGAAGTAGTATTATAGCCTATTTTCCACTGGGGAAGGGAGGTACAGAGATTAAATTGAGAAATTTTCATTAATATTGGACGCCCATTAATATAGGTTGAGGTGATTGCATTATATGTAGTTTATTGGTCAAGCCACATCTTACATTCACCTCAGCTGCAGGTATCAAGACTGAGCTACTCTGAGATTTCAACCTCTAATAAAAGGAGGAGATGCAAGAGACACAACTCCAGTAAGGCATATTCCCAGTAAGGGATGAGTTGTGACCTCTTGAAAGCAAGCCAAGTAAACAAGATCACCTACTCAGCAAATTCCAAGCAGAGTCTAGTACAGAATCTAATTCTCCAGGAAAATAATTGCACCAATCCTCCAAATGCAATTGCCAGCCTGAAATTTCATCTTCAAAGTTGCTTCATACCACAGCTTCCCTGGTACACAGCCCTGACATATCCACTGAACTTTTATCCTCACTGAAAGAGCATTCCATAAAAAGCCAGTGCAACTGAATACTTAGGAGATTTAATAAAAATATACCATTACCATAATTTTTGCATTTTCAAATGCCTGCAATTGTTTTAAATTTTAAAAAACTATTTTTGTGTTATCATTTATATGTCATTTTCCTAAATTAAAAAAAAGGGAAAAAAAAGTAAAAATTCCATGATTACAATTCTCTACCTGTGGTTCATTTTTTTAGACATCTCCTTTTCAAGTGATTATAAAAATCGTGACAGGAATTGGCTGTCAGCATACCACATGTGACTGCTCTGCCTTAATACAATGGGTTTCCTAGATAACTGCTGGTCATAGTTATCATCCAGCCTAATTGCTCCAGGCTCTACCCACTCTTTTCCTTTCCAAACCTCTACCCCAGTCTCCCTATAAATTCGTCCCTGTGAGGGTGGTGAAGCACTAGTGCAGAGACACTGGGGCTGCCCCATCCCTGGAAGTGTTCAAGGCCAGGTTAAATGGGCCCCTGAGCAATCTGCTCTAGTGGACAGTGAACCTGACCATGGCAGAGACGCTGGAACGAGATGATCTTCCAGGCTCTTTCCAACCCAAAGAAAGAATCTATGATTTCATGTCTCTCATCTAGACAAACAAGCTTACAGCCCACACTATCACCCTCCTCCTGCTTCAAAAGATTCTCCTTAGACCCACAAAGTGAAAGCAGGGTCTTTTAGCTTTTTTCTCGCTCAAACTCTTCCTCACCACATCAGCCAGCATTAGACTTTTTTTCCAGATCTCACAACTCGTAACCCTCAACACTTTTTTCATTTCTTGGACTCTTTCTGGATCTTTGTCCAGCAGTTTGGTTTCCCCCAGAAAGCTCCCTCCTCTAGAGAACTTTCTTGTCGTCCTTTATTTCCAGTCTCACTCCACTGATTGTTCTCTCAATTCTCCCTGCCAAAACCACACAGTTTTTCTGTCCTTAATTTTGAACAGAACTTTAACCAGCAGGTGCCTACTCTTCCCTTGTCACCAGCTTCTTGTCCCAGACAATTTCTTAGTCCCTACCTGCCTTCAGTTGACAATCTTTTCAGCCACTCATCAAGTCCCACTCAGTTTCCCTCTTTTCTGCTTCAGTCCCACTCGTTTCACTGATACATCACCTGCCTTTTGTTCCTTCTACTTTGTCACAGCTTCGTCCTCCACATATTTTAAATGACAGGAGATCACCAGCAGCACAAACACCACTGAGTTCTCAGCTGCCAATACAGTGCCTGCCTTCATTTCTGCCTTGAGCAATCCATTTCAAGGAATATCTGCTCCCACCAGGGTTGGCATGTGTTTAATTATTCACTGTAGAGGGAGTTTAAACAGTTCATTAACACAAAGGAGGTGCTAGCTTATGTAAAATAGACACAAGACATCCAGCTTATGTAAAGTAGACCAAGTCATCAGACTTTCACCTACTCAAAGAATTAAACACTCTTCCCTGGTCATGGTAAAGCCACATTGTTTCAGGAGAATGTTTCTTAACTAAGTTGAACCAGGGAGAGGTTTGCTTGCCTTCTTATTAATTTTTGAGGGTTTTTTGTTTGTTTGTTTTGTTGGTTTTTTTTTATTAGGGATTTTTGGTTTGTTTATTTTGGTTTTTAGGGGGCTCTTCATAAGTTACCAAGAAGTACACAAGAAAATGAAATCGATTTTTTTATGTGGCATTTTTTTCCTCCTGTCTTTGAGCTCAATAACATCTGATCTCTTCTGGATGAAATTAAAAAATTATCTCAGACTGATTAAAAAAAAATAAAAGAAAAAAACCAAAAAACATAAATAGGTGCTACTAATTCTAGTAAGTGATGTTTTACATCACAAGCACTTCATTATAAGCACTTGGAGCAGGACTCCATAAGGCAGAGCAGCTTGACAACATTAATTATTGGAAAGTCCTACCAGCCTCCACAATAACATTTCAAATTGTTGTACAAAGACTCCATGGGAACTGCCTTATGATCAGTGTAATAGAGCAGCTGAACACTACTTGGTTCCACTAATATCATGTTTGCTTATGTAGATTAAAGTTATTCTTTACAAAAAACTTTTTTATAATTTTTCAACAAAGAAGAAACAATGGAATTGTGAATTTACACAGAAGAAAGTAAAGTCAAATACTGACTTTCATACTTTTAGAAAAAATGTGAAAGGGAAGAATAATGTTTTTTTACATTTCAAAAAACAAACCTCACACTGCTGTGTTCTCTTACTACTGCACCAAAAAATGGTAAAGATATTTAGAAGCTGTTCCAAGCATATGATAATAAGAGAAATAAAACTAGGAGCTGCAAATAAACAATGTATTTGATGCAAAAGGACGCAGAGGCAGCGCCGTTGCAATCCTGAGGAACCTGTCCTACTATCCAGGAGTAATGGCACACATCAGCTACACCTTTAAATAGTTCAATCTAATTTGGATGCTACTATTTTTGAAAGAGAAATCTGCCATAAGTTCCAAATTAATCTCATATTACGTTTAGGAAAAAAAAATAAATAAAGAAAAAAAGAGTAATTTCAATCAAATAAGTATCAAGACGTGTTCACAGATGTGCATAATGCAGCTGCAGATCAGCATTGCAGTCACTGAGACAGTAACTCAGTAACTACATATAAAACACAGGGTTGAAGAAAACAGAAAGCCAGAGGCCTAAAGGCTCTGAAGAGCAAGAAGAAATGCCAAGGAGAGCACAGGAGTGCGAAAGCATGACTCCCTCCACAACGTTTCCCTCTGCACTACAGCTGCCCTGACATTTACTGCTCTACCTAGGGTTAGGGTTAGGCCGAGGGTTATGTCCTGTTCAGAAAACCGCAAAGCCCAGACATCCAATGACTCTGCAGCCAAAACAGGAAAACCAAAAGGAGCACAGGAGTGCGACATCATGACTCACTCCACAACTTATTCCATAGCAGCGCCTCATCCTCATGCAACTTTTAATGCACTCCCTAGGCTTAGGGTTAGGCCTAGGGTTATGTACAGTTCAGAAAACCACAAAGCCCAGACATCCATTGACATGGCAGCAAGAAAAGGAAAGCCAAGGAGAGCACAGGGTTGGGACATCATGACTGACTCCACAACTTCTTCCTTGGCACCGCTGCTTCTTCGTAAGACATTTAATGCTCTCCCTAGGGTTAGGGTTTAGGCCTAGGTTTATGTAGGTTTTAGAAAATCACAAAGCCCAGAGATCCTGTGACATGGGAGCAAGAAAAGGAACGACAAGAGGAGCACAGGAGTGCAACATCATGACTCACCCACAAGTTATTCCTTAGTAGCGCTTCTTCCTCATGCGAATTTTAATGCTCTCCTTAAAGTTAGGGTTAGGCCTAGGGTTATGTAGGGTTCAGAAAACCACAATGCCCAGAGATCCAATGACCCTGCAGCAAGAAAAGGAAAGCCAAGGAGAGCACAGTAGTGCTACAACATGACTCTCACCACAACTTCTATTGCTGCACCACACCGACCCGATCTAATTTAAAAAGCTCTGCCTAGGGTTAGGGTTAGGGTTAGGGTTATGCCTAGGGTTATCTAGGTTCCAGAAAACCACAAAGCCCAGAGATCCAATGACTCTGCAGCAAGAAAAGGAATGCCAAACACAGCACAGAGGTGAGACATCATGGCTCACTCCACGATTTAGTCCTTGACACCACCGCTTCCTCATGCGGATTTTAATGCTCTCTGAAGGGTTAGGGTTATGCCTAGGGTTAGGGTTAGGGTTATGTAGGTTTCAGAAAACCGCAAAGCCCAGACATCCAATTACTCTGCAGCAAGAAAAGGAAAGCCAAGAGAAACATAGGAGTGCGACATCATGATTCCCTCCACAACTTCTTCCTTGGCACCCCCATTTCTTCATTTGACTTTTACTGCTCTCCCTAGGGTTAGAGTTCAGCCTAGGGTTATGCAGGTTTCAAAAAACCACAAAGCCCAGAGATCCAATGACTCTGCAGCAAGAAAAGGAATGCCAAGGAGAGCACGTGTGTGTGACAACATGACTACCCCCACAACTTCTTGCTCTGCACTACACTGACCCCATGTGACTTTTTCTGCTCTTCCTAGGGTTAGGGTTAGGGTTATGCCTAGGGTTAGGATTAGGCCTAGGGTTATCTAGGGTTCAGAAAACCAGAAAGCCCAGAGCTCCAATGACTGCAGCAATAAGAGGAATGTCAAGTGGAGCACAGGAGTGTGACAACATGACTCCCTCCACAACTTCTTGCTCTGCACTACACTGACTCCATGAGATTTATGCTGCTCTGCCTAGGCTTGGGGTTATGCCTAGGGTTATGCAGGTTTCAGAAAAACACAAAGCCCAGAGATCCAATGAATCTGCAGCAGTAAAAGCAATGCCAAGAGGAGCACAGGAGTGTGACATCATGACTCACTCCACAACTTATTCCTTGGCACTGCTGTTTCCTCTTGCAACTTTCAATGCTCTCCCTAGCGTTAGGGTTATGCCCATTGTCAAGTAGATTTCAGAAAATCACAAAGCCGAGAGATCCAATGATTCTGCAGCAAGAAAAGGAATGCCAAATGGAACCCAGGACTGCCACAACATGGCTTCGTCCCTACCTAACTTCTTCCCATCTGCTTCAAACACATTCAGCCTTAACTGCTCTGCCTAGGGTTAGGCCAAGGGTTAGGGTTAGGCCTAGTTTTATGTTAGGTTCAGAAAACCTCAAACCCAGACATCCAATGACTCTGCAGCAAGAAAAGTAATGTCAAGGGGAGATAGGAGTGTGACAACATGACTCCCACCACAACTCTGCTCTGCACCATACCCACCCTCTGCAACTTTTAATGCTCTGACTTGGGTTAAGGTAACACCACGGTTAGGTTTCAGCAAACTACAAAGCCCAGTGATCCCATGACTCTACAGCCACAAAGGGCATGCCAAGGGGAACACCGGACCGAAGTGACATGGCTCCCTCCTTACCTCTCTTCTTGGCATCTTCTTCAAACCCATTAGGCCTAAACTGCTCTGCCAAGTGCTAGGGTTCCACCTAAGATTGGGTAGGGTTCAGATAACCACAAAGTCCAGCAATCCCATGATTCTGCAGCTACAAAAGGCATGCCAACAGGAACATCAGACTGACACTGTCTCCCTCCATGCCTTTCTTCCTGGCATCTGCTTCAACCCCATGTGGCTTAAACTGCCCTGCCTCCAGTTAGGGTTCCACCTAGGGTTAGGGTTACATCTAGGGTATATATATACAATTGTTGTATTATACTGAAATCTGTGTACTGTAGATTCATAGCTGTGGAGATTTCTCTCTTACCTGACTTCTCAGTCAGAATAAATCCGACCTCATGGATAACCATTTTCAGTTTTTTCTTTATTTATGCATTCTATATTTCAACTTCATGTCTAAGGATTTTTTCTTGAATTATGTTTAAAAGCCATTTAGAGACTATGAATTTGAAAGAAATTGCAATTAACTGAACTGCTAAGTTATTGAAAACTGGCAATATAGAAAGCAATCAGGATATTAGTAGTTAACAAGAGGCATAGGCAAACCTCAGTGCTGAGGTAGATACTATGTACAAGTTGAGGAAACATGCTGGAAATATTACACCTCTTCTTTATCAGGCTGTACTGCCTCAAGAAAGGAAACTGCAACTCTGGCTTGAACTTAAATGGTGGCAATATTTATAGCAGAACATCTTTCTGCTCTGTACTAACAGGGTTCAGTTCAGCAGAGCCAAGTTCCCTCTCTCAAGGATTTGGTACTAGCACAGTTCACACATTATATAATGTCACAAGCACTTATGTAAGTGCTTTTCCTCAGAAATGCTACACGGTATAGTAAGAATCCAAAATCCCATTGTCCAGGTAGATGCTGCAAATCAGAACAAGCGAACGACTTGCCCTGGGACATTACTGTGAGTCAAAAGTCAAAATCCACCTCTCTGGACCTTTGTCTTATAATTTTAACACTGATCTTCCTATCGCTTCAGTATTTGTTCAATGTAAGTAAAAAGATAAGTCTTTGGGGAAAAAATAGACCCTATTGTCCCAAAATACTTTATTTTGCGGAAAGAGGAGAAGGGCTACTACATCAAAGTCCTAATATTTTCCTAATACTTAAGAGTGTTGCCAAGCAAATGAGGTCTAAACAAAATCTACTGATTTCACTGAGATCATAAAGTGTCAATGTTAAATTAATTAAGCTAAAGCTAGACAATTGGAAGACCAACTTAAGAAGCTGACATAGTTATTGTCTCCTCTTGCATTATACAAATTCCACTAAGATCTGACTACATTTTGAAAAAGCCATGCTTTATGAATGTATTCTATTCATTTGTTATTTTTACATGCACATCTTTGCCCCAGGATGGTTAACCTATTTTACTTCATTAAGAAAGAATCAGCAAATTGCTTGAAAACATAGAGCAATACTGCAATATACCAAGATGACATCCCAGTCCTACTCCTAACAGCATATTTACATAGAGAATTTGATGGAGAACTTACATTTTCCTAAAATTTTAAGTGTAGCTTATGGAACATACATAATGCAACTCTCAGCACCCTGATGAACATTATTTTCTGTCAAGAAATCCATATGGGGAATTCCACTCCCTTAGAAAAAGCATTCCTCAGCTAGATTCACTACAGCTTACTTGGTCTCATTATCAGAGCAGATTCACAAAAATAAATTCATCTCTCCACAGTCCTAACTTTTATAAAAGGCATCAGTTACCACACTCTTTTAAGAGTTGTACAAAATAGCAGCTACAACATGACATTGAACTCAACATGTAAACAATGAACTGTAAGTAGTTTAAAATTTATATCCTTTGAAGTTATTTTTGTAAACATCCAAATGGATTAGGACCAACAGTTTAAGATAGAGAGAGCTTTCATGAAAAATATTCACTTATTGCTAACTCATTGATTATTCTTTATCAACTGTTTCAATTTTCATAAAAGCTTCATTGCTTTATTGACAGTGCTAATATAATTACTGAATAGGTAGCAAAACCAACAATATTTTTATGATTGTGGAGCTACATAATTTACCAGCTCCAGTTTTGAAAAACATCTGTTCATAAAAGTATGTGAGCGCATGTTAGAGCAAAATTAATTGGCTGAATACTTGCTCCATCTTACTGGCAAACCAGAGCTGTATAACTGGAATAGGCTTAATAACTATTCATTACAATCTAGCTCTAAAACATGTTAAGACTGTAATAAAGTGTTATTTCTCTCTGCAATGAAAATATTATTTTTAGTATATTGATATTTTGCATGGAACACACAGTACATGCATTAACACCACATCTTAAGGAAAATCAGTCTCTGCAGACAGAATTTTGCCTCTTGCTGTATAAAAGTACATGTGACAGCTTTGAGAATCAACAGCTGAGGCACAAACCCAAAATAATAGACTGAGCTGATTATTACTAATTAGAGGCCAGGACATGCCTAGACAGAGACACAATCTGTACCAAAATTCAACTTCAGCAACTCAACTCAGCAATTCAAAGAAATCCAATGTCTTTAAATAAAACCTTTCCATTAATTAGATTTCTCATAAATTCAGTCAACAAGTTGTTTTTTTCACTATGTGCAGATATAATTCTCATAAAAGTAATTATTTAAAAGAATTTTAAAATGCAAGGATGATCAGAAATTTTTCAGAATATCTAATTACAAAACTCATTAAGTGAGCTATTGAGGTTCTAATTAGAACTTACCATTATATTCTAACAATTATAAAAACTCATTTTCCTATGAGTTTCAAATAGAAGGGAGAATATTTTCAATTTTATAATTGACATCTTATTAAACTGTTCACTTTTTTCTTAAATACTTTAAAAACCAGGGGAAAAAAAAAGACTCGTAAAAAATAAAAAGTGAATAACAGAGAATAAAATTTAATGATATATGCACATCTCATAGAATCATAGAATCCCCAGAGTTGGAAGGGACCCATAAGGATCATCAAGTCCAACTTCCTGCTCTGCACAGCACCTTCCTCAAGAATTACACATTATGCCCAAGAGTATTATCCAGACTCTGTCAGGCTTGGTTCTGTGACCATTTCTCTGGGGAGTCTGTTCCAGTGTCCAACCACCCTCTGGATAAAGAATCTTTTTCTAATATCCAGCCTAAACCTCCCGTGACACAGCTTCAGGCCATTCCTTTGGGTCCTGTCCCTGGTCACCAGAAAGAAGAGATCAGTGCCTGCCCCTCGTCCTCTCCTCCTGAGGAAGCTGTAACTGCACTGAGCTCTCCCCTCAGTCTCCTCCAGGCTGAACACAACAAGTGACATCAGTTGCTCCTCAAATGCCTTCCCCTCAAGACCCTTCACCATCTTCATTGCCCTCCTAGATCTGAGAAAGATTTTTGAAAAATTCACAATGCTTCCTCTTAAAAGAATTGTTTTTAGAGTTGATAGGCCAAATCACTGGGGCTGATTTTTCAGAAGCTTCCAGCAAAATTATTTTCTTCTTATTTTCACCTACTTTTTGCCATAAAGAGTAGTTCAGGTTCTTGAAACATTAAGAATAAAAAAAGGAAATTTGTCTTAAAGTGTTGACCTGCTTCATTACAGAGCAAATGAGAGATCGTTTCATGAAGAAGAAAGTTGTGTAAACCAGTGATAAGAAGCAGTTAGCGTAATAACTTGTAAAATATTTCAATTATATTTAATCATTTAGTATTTTAATTATATTTAATTATTACGTGTCAGTAGTTCTATATATTACACTGTACATCATCTCAATAAAACATGGACTTTTTAAGCTCACAAATCCTATGTACCTACATTAGACAGCCCAAAATTTTGTACAAAGTTTTAATATATATGATAGTGTTGTTAATCTATGAACACTCACACAAATTCTAAATATCTCAATTATGCAATTTGGAAACAATTTATTTTTTTCTGTATTTCCTTATTTTCATCTAAGTAAATTTTTAAGCTCCTATTCTACTACTGAAATGAACAAAAATTAGATTAGCCATATATCAAAGTCACACTTTACAGACCTTCAGTGTGCTCTTCTACAAAATATTATTAAAAAAACCAAACAGTTTAAGCGTCTTACTTTTAGGATGCAGAAATGTAAGCCAGATATTACTGCACAACTTTCATTAACTCTTTTTTTTCTGTAGAAGAACCACTGTATAGATAATTTTATGCAACTTACCAAATATCTTTCTGAAGAGACACTGACTAAAATCAGATCATCTCCAACACGCACTTTTTCTCCTTCTGATCGTTGTTTGGAAGCAGGATGTATAGTCCACCAGCAAGCCTCACCTAATATCAATATTGAGTAACAGCAAAGAATGAAACAAGAAAGAAAAGACCCAATGTTACTGATATTACTGTCACACTTATTTCAGACTTAAAAGTTCTGATCCAGTTTTTACTGGGCTAAACCAAGTGTCCATGTGTTTTCTGTAACTAGTATCACTCCTGCACCACTTTGTTGGAAACTCAGCTCTAAATAATACATGTAAGCAAAAGACTAAGACTTCTGGATCAGTGATTCCAGAGCTGAATAAGATGACGGCTCCCTGTGTTCTCTAGGCAAACTGGTTCAGGCTGCTTTTGCTAAAGCGATTCCCTGTCATCCTCATTACAGATTCTGTAAAAGACATTGAAGAATATTCTGCTGAGAATTTGAACAAGGAAGCAGAGCAACTCATAACTAAGTACAATGAAAAAAAAGCATTTACATATCACTTTAAATAATATTTAAAAGATCATATAAATCCAAATTCAACTATGTTCTTCCACTTTTACTGACTGTTAGTGCATCTAATCCCCCAGAATATGTCTAAGTATTAAAATCACAAATTCTGTTCCCATGATAAATCTTGCTTTCAGATGGGCTTCTTTAACTAAACCATGTTATTCAGAAAAAAGCTCAGATCTTTGAACAGTTCAACTGTTGCAGCTATTACTCTTACTACTCCTATCTAAAGCAAAGCTTTACAAAACAAGCAAACTTAATCTAACTAAGCAACTCTTAGACTTTTTTTCTGAAACTGACAGTATTCTTCATTATATAGTCTTTTAAACTAGTGGTTACCTGTTGTGTCCTCTTGCAATCCTACATCAAATGCCAGCTTATCCATTGATGATCGAGACGTAGAGAGACAGCACAGGTACTACCAAAAGAAAAAAAGCATACATTGCTTGTTCTGCTCACTTCTAATAATATAAAATCCATCAACCTATAACATAGGATCAACCATTCTTAGATTGCTCACCATTAATTATTACAAGAATATGTATGCCTGATAAGCTGAAATGCACTCAGGGAGCAGTGACAAAAATATGATCTAAAATAACCTCTCAGTCTACCCAGGTTATCTTTTTACTGAGATGGGAATACTAACAGTGGAAATAAAGGAGCTGGTTCCATCAGATTTCATCTCCATGAAGCCTCACTTGTAGATAAGGCATTGGGAACCTTTGTAATTCATCAGGGAATTTCCAACTAACACTTCTGTCTAAAATACATGTAAGAAGGAATCTCCTTTTCCACCCAGTCTCTAACGTATGCTCAGGTTGACAGCAAGGTGCCAGCTGTAGATTCAGTCACTGTTCAAGCAATATAGAAAATCCAAGGGGAAAGAAATGAAAATTCACCAAGACTGATGAACAGGGAATTCAGCACTAGGGGAGCCAGACTTAGTTTTGGTACTTACCCAGATACAACCAGCTTGGTTTTGTATTTCAAAGCACCTACCCTTCACAAAGGTTTCTAGGAACCACAGTAAAATGCCTCTGATGTGAGTAATTCTCCGGACATCAGTAAATGGCAATATTCCAGGCACTTCCAAACATAACTTTCATACAAAAAAGAAATCACTGCTGGTCCCAACTCATGTACCATGGTTACATACCATGCCACTGTAGGAATGGCGCAGCAAGATTGCATGTCCGTAGAGCAGTGTTCGATGTCCACCACCTTGAGCAGACTGAAAGGTAAAGAGAAATTATATACTAGTATGTTTTAATAAAATTGAGCCTTTTGAGAAAGAAAGAAAGAAAGAAAGAAAGAAAGATGAGAGAGCTCTGTGTACTTTGAGTCACCACTTATTTGGTAAAAAATGTGTTCTATAATCTCGAATCCTTCTTCCTCATGCTGAAAGCAGATAGCCTCTAAGAGCAGCTTTGATGGGTGTCATGCTGCCCTCTACAAACTTACCTATTGTTAAATGTCTTCATAGTCACCCATTTTCCCTACAAATAATATCCTTTTCTAGAGGGATGACACGCAGAGGGAGATTTTTGAATATTCTCCTTATTTTACCAGAGAGTAATGTCTTCAACTACACTGAAGACCAACAACCTGCAAATTGCTTTTTCCCACACTGCTTTAATAATATCAGACAGAATTCATTATCTGCTAGAACAGGTAAATGCTCAAAGACATCCAAGCTAACTCAACAGTATTTGGGGAGTCTGAAAACTCAGAAATCATGTCCAAGTAATTGTTCCTCTTGAGAAATACAGCATCTTGAGTAAAAGAAAATTAAAGTGATAAAATTCACTTTTATTCCAAGAAACTACAATCATTTCCCCCCAATATTTTCACTACAGTTTCCATTTATCACTAATCAGTTTAACCACTCATGAAAGAATAAATAAATCTTGTTAAGGCATGGAAAAACCTTCAACTTCTTCTGAAGATTTATGTATTCTTTTATGCTGAAATGCAAATGATCAGCACTGGACAGAAGCAGAGACTGTCTGACAAGACACTGTCAAGAGCCTAAGTTCGTACTTCTCTGACAGAACAATTCATGTAACATTATGCACAGCACACTCTCCAAGAAGCAGTGATAAGTAAATATTTTATGAGTCCATAAATGTGACAACTCCAAAAGCAGTATTATTCTTTCATATAGGAATGCTATATTTAATTTTAAGGTATTTAATTTCTTACATATGGTATTTATACCCTTGCTTTTACCATAGAAGACTGACCTTCTGTTTGACTAGAACATCAGATTCATTAAAAATAAATTTTAAAAATCATACTAATCTCTGGCAGCTACATTTCAGTGCTGAAGAACAATTTAACTGAGTGGCTATGATGGCAACATGAAATTATTTCCCTTCCATGTTTATATTTTTGTTCTTTATCTCTTTTTGCATTCGCATTTATTGCACTTTGAATTACTTGGTCAAGGAAAAAAACAAGAGGGATAGTGGTAAAACACAAAGCACTTCAAAAGTCATAATTTTAGCATTTTTAAGAAACTGCCAAGAGTTTCTGCATTTTATGTTTATTGAGAAAAGAGTAGCTTGATGGATGCAATGTATATTTTGACTGTCAACAAACTACGTAAGAGTCAAAATGCAGGGAGGCACATTGAAAAATCTCTTTGAAAGACTGAATGAGATTAAGTTTTACTAAGAAATAGTCAAAGTCATGGAGTTTGTCACAGGCAGAGTCTTGACAGTAAGATATGAAGACTTAGCTCTGAACCACCATTAGCACCACCATTTTTTTCCAAAGGCACAAGGAAAGAACAGGCATTTGATAATTTCAGGGCTGCTGTGCCAAAGATGAACACTGAATGTGTGCTACTCATCACACTGGGGAAGAGAGAAAAAAACTGCTGTGAACATACTGCCCTACCAGCATTTCAGATTTACCTGCAAACCTTATCAACAGCAGAAATAGGTACCCAACTAACAAAGTCAATAACATAAACAAAATTTCAAAATTTCACCAGTGTTTTTATCTAAAGTATTCTATTTTATTATCCATAAATTCGATATCTAACAGATTTGATTGCCTGTTGCACAAAAGCTGAGAATAGCATAACCAACAAAATCAGAGCGATATCAGCTTGCCCTTACTTTGTCTATATCAATTTGTCTGCCTAGCACTTTTTTTGTTAAATTCTCACTTGTAGCTGAACAAGAGAAAGGTTGGTTCTAAAAAAATTCAATCACTCGCATGAAAAAATGGAAGAGCGGGTCTTTAGATAATTTTTTTCCAAGAGGATTACAGCAATTCTCTTTAATTAGTATTACTCTGTCCATTAGAAGAATGCAAGCAAGTCGGCAGGTTTTTTTCTTAAACATAAAAAACATTTTAAGCATTTTCCACTTAAAGTTTCTGAGAAACAATCACAATCAAACCATTCTTCTGGAGACAAAGTAAAAAGATGAAACAGAAAAATACAGAAAAGGATAGAAAACAAGGCTGGCTCTATGAAACTGCCTTCCATTTTGGAGCTTCTCTTCCAGGACACGTACATACCTGTAAGATCATTTCCTATTTTAGCAGCTCATTTCATACCTACATACTCAGCATTTATCTTTATGCCAGAAACTGCATAGCAAGTAGCTGTTGGACCTTGATTGTCTACTGAGATTATATTTGATTTTTAAAATTATCCATTCCATTTCCAGCAGAAAACTGCAAATTTTCCACTTTTAAAAAAAAATTAAAATGTAGCAATTGGACTTCTGTGGCAAAGATGCAACATCCAAGATGAGCTCTGACATAAGTTTTACCAAATCTCTTGTAATATTGCAAAAATAACACTTCAGAAGACTGAAAGTAAGACTACTTGGAAGCCACAATGCTGACTAATTCAATCCATAATGCCCACAGACTTTTTGCACGAATGTATAAATGGCATTATAATGCAAGGCAGTTGCTAACAACCACATTACTTATCATGAGTCTTATTTTCTTTGTTTCTAATTTCCAATTTTCAGAGTAATTTCCAACTTCAACAATACATTCCTCAAATAAAACCAGGCTTAACCTAAATATATTTATTTTCAAATAATAACTTATCCACTGAAATTCTACAAGCTATGCTATTCAGGAATATCAATTATATTAACATAAAACTCTTCACATTTTATTCCTCATTAACAGAAAAATACTTAAAAACCTTCAGAACTGGCAAACACTAAAGAAAATAATTTCAGATTGAAAGCATAAGGGACTGACAAATTCACATTACATGTGAAAACTTCATGTAAACTGGCCATCTCTAATCCAGTATTTTTGCAGCTGGAATACAAAATTAATTTGGAGTCATCTCACTACCCAAAAGTCATTTCTAAAAAAAGGCAATTTAGAATAGAACAACAAGAATTAGAGCTGAATGAATAAGCATTCAAAAAAATATAAACAGCTTTCAAGTTCAATACACTGGAAGATCAGGCAATGACAGTAGATTATTAAGATCTGAGCTGTTTAATTTGATGTAAAGAGTGTTATTGCACACCAAAATCAAGAAAAATAAAAGTAAAATTGGGAAATATATTTTCCGTGTTTTCTTAATAGAAAGAGGATTAAAATGTCAAAAAGCACAAAAAAGCTACAACTTAAAAGGTATGTAGAAAATGTACAAAGATAGAACAAAAAAATTATCTATTTTACCATGAATACCAAGCCAATATAGAGTAAGATATGTTTTACCTGATTCAACCATCCCTTTGTATCAGTACAACTTTGCACACACTCCACGGTCACAGGCACAGAGATGGAATCAATCATCTCACAGACCTAAAGATTCACACAACAGCACCTGCACTGCTATGTGCCTATGGCTGCACTGCTGCACTCCTGGACACACATGAGAAACTGCAGGAAACTAATCATGGTCACATGAATATATGTTTTAAAACCATCTGTGCTTCTGGGAACCTCACAATGAGATCTTTTAGAGGCTGGTGAATAACCTTGTGGCATCCATGATTTTGAGTCAGCCATTACCCTTACATTTTTTTTATACTAACAATCTTATTTCTACTAGATAAAATCATCCCTTAGACCAATTAGAACTCCACTGCAAGCAAATGCTGATTTTTTTTGCTGACTTTTCTTCACAGTTCTACACAATCTTCAAATGTGTGAGTAAAGAGAAAAAGCTCTGAACTTCAGGGAGGTACCAGAAAGAGAACCATATGAAAGCATTTAAAAGTATTTAACAATTAAACAGTTATTTCAGTGGTTTGCCTACATAAAGAAAAAGCTTCTATAATGTCATTATTCAGAAATGTGTTGCTTAAGAAAGCCTGAGAGTAACTTCATTTAGCACATGGCTATTCAAACAAGTCTAGTCACCTACAAAAGCAATTTAAAAATACTGAATGTGTCACTCGGGAACTGATTCACACTTTAGAAACACTCATACAAAATAACATAGCAAGTTTTTAAGAAGAATGGAATGGCTTTTCCTGCTTCATTCCATGAGAGGTCCATATTAGTATAGTGGAATTACTGACATATGCTATAGGGAAAATGACAGTACAAAGACTAAGACGTAAGGAAAAATAGTTTGGTAGACTTCAAAAAGTTAATTTTTAAAAAATCAAGTGAAACAATAAATGACATGAGTAAATCCTTCAGAAATGCTGTCCATATAACTTAGAATTATGGTATAGCATGACCTAATCACAATCAGCTGCTCAGCCTTGTATTTCCTCTGTGCCCCAGATCCAGCCCTAACAGTATAGATGGAACTTATGACCAATCATTATTGGTTTTAATAGGTTTCTAAAAAAATACTAAACAACTGCTTTCATGGCACTGAATATGGTAAAGTGGCTATAAAAGAACAAAAAGAGCAACATGCTCCCCATTTTTCTTCACAAGCTTTTTTCAAGGCAACTACCCTAAGCCACCATTAAAAGTTTCAAATATGACTATTAGTGGCTGTTTTCACATGTACATTGGAGTAAAACCATATCCTATAAAGCACTGACTACTCACACTTCATTAAAATGGAACACATTGACAATGGCCATCTTGAACTAAAGCAGGTGCTGGAGACAATAGCATGCAAAATATAGGACACCAATACTTCCATAAAGGCACTTGCAAATATGAATACAAAAAGTATCATGCTCTCCCATCACAAGGATGTTCCAAGTTCATGAAGTTCAGTAGTTTATACTGTTAGACTACTGCTAACTACAAAGTATTTTTTAAAAAATACTTCTATTTCTAAATCTAGACACTTAGACTAAATGCATAAGCACAAGTACAGAATTAAACACAGAATTGGCCACAGTCACCTGTTTTGAACCTTCTTAAATGTAAACCTATCACCATTACATAAATAAACCAAGCAGGATATTGCACCCACCACGGATGGAAATGCTAAAGAATTAATTTTACATAAAAAGGGAAGTATTCTTCCAATGATGAAATCTTTCCCAAGTCCCTTCTCTGGGACTCACAGTGCAGCTGGCAATTTTTTCATTTCAGAGAATCCATTCTGAACATACATTCTGAAATTCTGGGTTTGATCCACTAGAAAGATATCAAATAGGAAACCTGAGTCTGACCATATGTACTGGCATGAAAAATAATTCAACTACTATGTATTCTGAGTAAAAGTATATTTAGGCCCTGATGTTCTCAATTTGAAGCAACCTGTGTCAAGATCAGAAATGTAAGGCTGTTGGCATCAGTGCCTTTATCAAGATGCAGAGGAAAGCTTTTAAACCAGCAGGCTGATATAAGTATTTATTCTGAGCTAGTTACTGAAAAAAAACTCCAAAACCCAAACAAACCAAACAAAACGGTGACTGCACCAAAAACATGTGCTTTGTTTATATAAAATTCTTTGCAACTTCTTTCATTTAAGCATATTAAAGCTTTGTATTTAAGTAACCTGCAAGACATAATGAAAATTATTGAAAGGGTATGTAAGAAATGAAAATCTTGAAAATTTTGAATCATTATTTAGAAGAAAACCCCATGATGGCAGAATCAGTCATGAAGTGAAAGAAATCAGGAAAAGAATAAAGGGACCTAGGAGGAATAGGAAGAAGGATGTTCCACGGTTTAAAACCATGTCACCATGATTCTACACAAGTATTTGCACAATACTACAACCATTTCTGTAGAGGAGATGATTTTCAAAATATTTCCACAGCAATGTAGTATCTACTCACCTATTGATTTCATTATTAATGAGCAATTTCTTAATCCATTGTAGACCAATGTTGCTGGGGGCCAGCATTTATCAAAAATCAGCAATGATGCAGTCCTACAAGCTGCCTAGAATAGGAGGCCACAACAGGCAGGAGGAAGGTGTTCAATGAGACCTCTTGCTCCCCAAAAGTACATACTGTCTAAACTTTTTTCACACTGAACACACTTCAGATGACTAATGAGAGCTTCTTTCTGATACCAGGCAACATTCAGCTAGAAAATCCGGGAAGGCTTGTTCTCTTAATACCACTATGATCAATTACATGAAAACCTGGAAACGAAAAGCGAAAGAAAAGTATTTGATATGGTGGGTTGACCTTGGCTAGATGCCAGGTGCCCCTCAAGCTGGTCTACCATTCCCTCAGCTGGACAGGGGAGAGAAAGTAAGATGGAAAACAAGGAGAAATGAGAGGTCATACATGCACAGAAGTAAAGGAAAAAAGCCAAAATATTTTATTTGTTACTCCCCATAATCAGGAAATGTGTGGCCACTTCCCCGGAAGCAGGGCTTCAGCACACATCATGGCTGCTCCAGAAGGCAAATGTTGTAAATAACAAATGCCTCCAATTTCTCCTTTTTGCAGCTTTTATATATGAGCTGACATAATTTGGTATGGAATATTCCTTTGGAAAATTTGGGTCTAGTGTCCTAGGTGTGTCCTACCCCAAGATCTTTCCCACATCAGCCCACAGATGAGAGGTGGAATGTTGGAGAGACAGTGCTGCTGCTGTGCCAGTGCTGCTCAGCAATAGCCAGAACACTGGTGTGTTGTCAACACCAAAGCAAAGCACAGCACTATGAGGGCTGCTGTGGGGAAAACAAACTCCCCCTCAGCCAGTCCTAATACCTTTGATGATAAAACACTCAGATTAATGTAGCTTAAGGCAACTAAATAGCCAGCAGAGAGAAAAAAGGCCCTTTTGGTTAGTAATTCAGCCCACCTAAAATCTGAGCATTCTGCTTGTGGTTACACAGAGAGCTTAGGATATCCATGGCTCTAAGTCTGGCATTCAGTTTTGTGAGATGAATGCCAACCAGAGTCCAGAAAACCCAAGCAGTGGTGAAAACAGAGTGTGGAAACAGGCTGAATCACTTCAGAACTTGTGAAGTAACCCTGGAACAGAGCTAGAAGGCTTGTGAGACAAGATTAGTCAGGCAAAACTAAACAACTGATGCTTGGAATACTAACACTGGAAAATTAAATCTTCAGCAAAATCAGAGAACTTGAAAATGCTGCGAACAGTAAAGACTACAAAGCTACAGAGAACAAGCCAAGAAATTTTACATCTTCTTCTTGCTCATAGAAGTATATATTTTATTTTAAAATCTTGATACAAAAACAGAATTTCCTTTCCAAAGTTACAGCATCCAGGCCCAGAACCCTTAAATTCTTCTAGCAAAGAAAATAAAAATGCTAACCCTTCTGCAATTACTGTGCTCTTGGGTTTCTGTTTCCAGTGGTTGGCAACAAACTAGCATTTAGTTGCTTAGAATTTAAAGATCCAAAGTAAATCAAGTCACTGACATGAGGCATTATGCTAATATTCCCTCACTCTGCTCCTATTACATAAGGGCAATACTAAAGGGTGAATTCAAACAGTCTAAAACGCCTTTCTTTGTCTCACTGTAGCCTACGCACCATGTTACATTAGAATAACTAATAGGAAGTTGAATCTCTCAAGACATTATATATGCTATACATATTCATGTCCTTATACTTTACTTTTAAATCACTATTGACTTTCTGTGAAATTCACTATCAAACAGAAAATGCTGCAAAAATTCAGCCATGGAGATTCGTATGATTGATGACTGCTGGTACCTACTCCAGATAATGATGGCCACTGTGACATAAAAAAAAGAAAAAAAAAGTAAGTAGGAAAAAACAAGTTTAAAAGAGTAACAAAAAAACCCTTATTTTTATTATCTTGATCAGCAGTTACCTCCTATTTTGTGCCAGGGTTAAAAAAAACAAAAACAAAAAAACCCAAACAATCCAAACAAACAAACAAACAACAACAACAACAAAACCCACCAAAAAAAAACCCCCACAAAACAAACAAACAAACAAACAAAAAAAAAAAACAAAAAACAAACCAAAAAAACCCCCCAAAAACCACACCAGAAAAAAAACTTCAGTTAAACTATAGGTTTTCTAAAGATGGCTTGAATTAAAAGCAGCATCACGTGTAATTATGCTCTATATAAATATCACATAAAAATTTGAATTTGAATAAACCAGCTGGCCAAAAAAAAACATAAGTATGTTTTATTCAGTTGAGAACACAGAAATATTTTACTATCTACATTAAAAAGACTGGAATAATTAGTAATGATGACAAATATTTGTGCCAGCACCATGCTAAATGATCCCAATTTTGCTAATATTGACCTGTTGGAAGGCAGAATTAGAAATCCTCTGAATATACTTCATTATTAATATTTCTGACACTACATTTATATTATCATTTTCCTAGCAATGGGAAACTTCACAACAATGAAAAGCAGACACAGCAGTAAAAATTAATCAAAAGTAAATAATATTGATTGTCTATTTCCAGAGTCATATGTAAAACAAACATTTATATTTATGGCTGAGGCAACACTTCCATTACAAATGCCTACTTTCAAGCACTTCCAGTGTCTTGGAAAAGAAATTGCACAGGAAGATAAAATTTATCGATTTCTCCTTTAGCCTAGTGAGGATTTCTCTTCCCCCATTCTCCTCCTCCTTATCTGCACAGGACATAAAAGAAATAATAAAAATCTTCCTGGTTATTTTAGAGCAAAATAAGTGGAGGAGGGAGGCATTTTTCACAGGTTAAGGATCGTGACTAAGCTTTTTCTGTTGTTGTATGGTACAAGGAATGTGAATCATCCTTGTCACTTGAGAAGGAAACTCACAGATAAAGAATAAGACAGACAGCCGAGTGGGAAGAAAAGATGGATCAGCAGAGGAATCATGCTAAGAAAACTCCTCTGACATCATTAAATCCAGCCCTTAAAATAGAACTGCTTATCTAGCTGAGAATTGTTCACTTTTGGAGAGTGACAGTGAAGCAAGACCACACCACAGAAAAGTAAACTCTTAGGGGAGGAAAATCAGTAAATAAATCAATTTAGAAGTTGAATTGGGAATAGACTTATAATTAAAGTAGAAAATGGGTAAGCAACACATTTTGGAGAAAACTGCAGCTAATTGTTTAATGTCAGTCATTCAAAATGCTTGGAGGTTCACCAAGTGCTTTGTCATAGTCTTAATGAGACAAAAACCAAAATGAACAAACAGCAGCTCCAAGAAACAGAGCTCCTTCAGCAAATGCCAGTGACAGCCCCATCCCAAAGGCTGTCCAACCACCCCACAGGTGAGACACCAAACCATCAGAACAGCATTCTTGTGACAGAAGAAACAGTGTGGTGTCCCTGCTTTCCAAAATGTTTTACCGTAATTTCTGTTATGTATTCATTGTCTCAAGATTTTGTATTTACCACATAATGCTACATTCTCACTGAAAGGATTAGTATGAAGTGAAAATTAGAGGAGCCAGACAAAAGTCCTTTCTCCATGGCCTGCCTTTGGTCCTTCATAACCATAACCCCAAAACAAACTAGAGTCACTGTGATTTCTAAATTTTTTTTTTAATTCAGTATGTTTTATGTTCAAGAAGGCCAGTTTGATGCTGATGTTAAAAAATAAAAAATAGCATTCATTAAATTAAATTGTCAGAATCCACGGGAAGTATAATACCAAATATTTAACTTCCTTACCTTCATCATAAATTTCTGTAGATCCATGAGAAGGGGAAAAAAAAGAGAAAATGTGAAATGAACATTTGCTTTCAGGTGCATAAAAATGGGATTTGTTTCCCCTGAAAAAGTGAGTGGGAAACACTCACTAGAAACCACATTTAAAAGGAACATTTATCATTGCAATTAACATAATTATAGCTTGTGCTAGAAAGCAAAACAGCTACTCTGAACAAGGCTTTAACCTTTTTTTTCTGTTGTTGCAATAGTTTTCTCAGAATTTTCTTCACTTGAAATACTATAGCACACTAAATACCTATTGCTTAAAGATTAAACACAGTACAGGTAAAACAGGAGCCATGCCTGATCATCTTAAACAACTTGTTCTGATGAGTTTCTAACAAGTACAATGTGAGTTGTTAAATCCTGCACGCAAAGTGCAGTGCTGAAGAGCAACACCACGATTGTAGCAACATATTATATGCAAATGCAAAATAAATTAATAAAATTTAAATATTAGTAAGACTTCATGCACTGGTTTAAGAGTGCCACATGGCTGATACTAGAAGAATTTGGAAGCTTTTAGGTTAATTTTCATGAAGGTTGCTCAAGAATAAAAGGAGAATGATATGCTACATGAAGTGATTTGCTTTTCTTTGTCAGAGATTTAAGGCCACCTTTCCCCTTTTGTCCTCATCACTTCACGTTTTGATATCACACAGGTTAAAACTGAGGACTGAAGTTTGTCTCTATCCCAAATGAAAAGATATTCTAGATGGAGAGCTTCCAAGCAAGGCTGGCTGCTTTCATTTCATACATGCTTTTTTAAAGAGAAGTATCTGTTCTCAAAGATGTACAAGATGTTCTAGCTAAAAGAAAAAAAAACAAAAAACCCTATAATCTAATAATCTTAAAATGTTCAAAGACTTCTCCCCTTCTTTTAGATCTATTTGGTTGTTATTAGAATAGCTTTGTAGTTGTCACTCTGAAATGTTGCTGCTTTTACTGGGTGGCTCCAGAAACTAACCAGGAATCTTTGCTGAGCTTTCTACAGTGGGATGTGTGTAAATTCATTACTAGATAAACACATGATGAATTCAAATGAATCCTTTCCTATATTTGTCAATACAGACTTTTACTTACCAACATGCTGTCAGTTTATCAAGGACATTAGGTCTATCAAAAAATCTCTGTCTCTTCCAGCTCTCATTCATATATAAAATTTTATTCAGAGAATTACATGACCCCACTGCTTTTTCCATATTACAAGTACATTAAACAATAGCTCTGCAAAATCTTCTGGCTTTCTTCTTGATAATTTATTTAAATGCTTGATTGCAATCTTTTAAGTACCTTCAAATTAAAGTGAATAGTTTAGATCTTCCATTGATTACCAAAATGACACAGCAGCTTCTTGTGCTGGATTCTTTGAAAAACCGGTTTAATGATTCACTCTTTTCAACTGATATATTAAATGAACTATAGCAAATGAAAGAGAAAAAATTGTAATCTATTCGGGTCAGTCATATCATGTGTTTAGAGCTACTTTGGTTCCTAAATAATTTTTAATTTACACATCATTCTTAGAGATAGAATGTGCTATGAACAGACTCTCTCAAGAAAACCTGGAATACGACAGTGTGTGAAGGAGGTTTGAGCACATATCTATTTATCTATTGCTTTGAAAAACTACCATACTCTGAAATGTAAACCTTGCAAAAATTTTTTTACAGCAAATATTTAAACATATGTTATGCTCACAAATGCAAAGTGAATGCTCCTGTGAAAGCTCAGGCCAAGCCTGAGAAGCTACATATCATGACCTATGAGGGCCACAGCTGCGAGCAAATGGCCAGCATAGAGGGTTCTGGACACTCCTGTCATACTGTTCTGCAAGAACATTCTCCAAGGTTTTTAGACCAAATCTCCTCTTAGCTAAAGGAGAATGCTTACTTTGAAAAACATAAATCCTCATCTTGGGAAAAAAAGGGAGAGAAATTAAAAAGTCAGCAGAAATTATGTACTTCACATACGCAACAGGCTGTTAGACAAGAAATTTCTTCAACTCATTCTCTGCAGAGGGAAGAACTTCCTGCTCCTTAACACTTGTTCTCTGCGTCTCAGGACAATTGTGCACATGAGTTTCTGGACTAACATTAACAATTCAGAATATATCTATGAAAATTAAACAGATAGAACACACATATAATTTCAAATTTCTTGAAGTCATTCCAACTTACTGTCCTGGTTTTGTCTGGGACAGAGTTAATTTTCTTCCTAGTGGCTAGCAGAGTGCTGTGTTTTGAATTTAGGATGAGAACAGCGTCAGTAACACACATTCTAGTTTTTGCTAAGCGGTGTTTATACTAAGTCAAGGACTTTTCAGGTTCTCTTATCACCCTGCCAGGGAGCAGGCTGGAGGGCACAAGAAGCTGGGAGGAGACATAGCTGGAACAGCCCACCCAAACTGGCTAAAGGGATATTCCACACCATATAGAGTCATGCTTTGAGTACAAACTGGGGAGAAAGCTGGAGCTACGGCTCAGGAACTGGCTAGGCATCAGTGATGAGCAATTGCATTGTGCATAATTTGCTTTGAATATTTTAATTCTTTTTGCATTATGATTATTATTATTATTATTATTTTGTTTTCTGTCCTATTAAGCTGTCTTTATCTTTATTTCAACCCAAAAAGTTTACCTTTGTTTTCTCTTAATTCTTGCCCTTGGTGGTTGGGGTGGCAGTGAGCTAGCAGTGTGGTATTTAACTACCTGCAGATTTAAACCCCATCAATCCTTTCTGGAGCCCAAAATGGGGCACTAAGGGTTGAGATAACAACAGATCTGACCAGAGCATGCTATAAAAATTATTTAGAAGTATTCATTTTATTAGTTTATTAGTCTCTGGGACCAATGTTGATTTATTTGCTCTCAGAGTCCATGGATATGTAGAATCATAGAATGTTTTGGGTTGTAGGGGATCTTTAAAGATCATCTAGTCCAAAGCCCCACAATGAGCAGGGACATCTTCAACTAGAACAGGTTGCTCAGAGCTTCATCCAATCTCACCTTGAATGTTTCCAGGGATGGGGCATCCACCACCACTTTGGGCAACCTGTTCCAGTGTTTCACCACTCTTATCATAAAAAACAACTAATATAGAATGGCCCTTTTTCAGATTAAAACCATCACCCCCATCCTATCACAACAGGCCTTGATAAAAAGGCGATCTTTCTTACAGCTGCTGTATATGTTCTCAAAGTTGAATGATATAACATCTCACTTGTGGTACATGTTGTGCTGTTTGTCACCTCTAGGGCTAGATTAAGGCCATTATTTTGTTTTATTTTTTGACACCGCATTAGGATAGGATAAAATTGAGGGTGTGAGACTAACCTGGAGTTTGTACTCAGCATTGGCACCATCTCTGTATTCCAGGATCCATCTATTGGAAACTATTAATAATTATATATTTTATCTTTACTTTAAGGATAGCCAATCTATGGGGGAGATACCTTCCTCCATCTTCCCTTTCTCCAGGCTAATTACAACACCACTTGAGAATTCTGAATATCCTCAGGATGTTCAAACCAGCATGTTCCTATTGCTAGGGCTCCTGAATGTGTTCCGGGTCTTGTTTATGTTTAAACAACTATTTAAGAATGCCACCTACAGATCTGTGCTGAGGCTGGATAGTGATGAGTGGCAGGGTGTGTGGGATAGAAGAGGCAAGTGCCTAGGACAGTGGACACCTCCAACATTTTGGAATCACACCTCTGAAAAAGTGCAGAATCCTGAGAAACTAGTGAAATATTTGGAAAAAGCATTTCATCATCCTGGCAATTGCAGAAAGACACAAACCACATGCTATGGAGCCCTGTTCAACATTATTCAGTACCCTCGATGGACAGAGAAGATCTCTGGATCTGATGGCAAAATGACAGGCTCTGCAGCTATCTCAGCCCTGGCAACAGGCACTGCAGCTGAACCAAAGGACCAACACATGCCAGTGTCAGTCTTCCCAGTACACAACAAGAAATACTGGAAGCAAAAATGACGTCGTTTAGTGAGGGATGAAAGAGAGTCTTCTAAGAGGAAGCAGGAGGAAAAAGTGGACAAGGCAGACTACTCCAAAGCAGGGCCATCACAAGAAAAAGAGGAGGAAGAGAGGAAGGGAATGATAAGGGAGAAGAAAGAGCAAAAATTCACAAATGAGGTGCCAACCACTGGACGTTTTGCCCTGAGTGAGCTGTGAGATGTGTGAAAAGATTTCAGCTGCTGTTTAGTGTCTAGGTAAGCCCATTGTCACCTTGCTGCTCTTATGTTGGAAAAATAGGAGCAGGAACCCAGAATTAGAGGGTAAGGAAGTGAAACAGCTGGGATTCCTTTCTAGGTAACGAAGCATTGACAAAGTGGCTGGCAACAGGGTACAAGTCCTTGGGTTCTGAAGGCAACTTCTGTCAGGTGTGAAAGAAAGGTATCCCTTCAAGAAATATGTCACCTAGGCAAGTGGACCACCATGGAGAAAGGTATCCAGTACCTGAGGAAATAAGCTGTGCTGGAGGTGGATGAATTGGCTCGCCAACTCCAGTAACATGAAGAAAAATCTTTCTTCCTTCATCATCTCAACTGTGGAAAAACTGGTCAGGAGCACAGAGATCCAGCTCCTCACCTGTATGGGCCAGTATCTCCACTATTAGGAGTAAGCTTTTCTCTGCTCAAAGAGAGGACACAGTGAGTAAACACAACCCTGTGGTTTGACCTGAGTGACCACAGAGAGGAGATGAGGAACTAACCTGGAAAATGTGCCTCAGTCCTAGAGGCACAAATATGTGAGTTGCAAGGAAAAGCAATCATAATTGGGGTTCTTCCAGGAAAATTGCTGGGGCAGAGCTGAAGGGCTAACCTTACTCTTAACTGAAGGGACTTCTGATTCATATGTACAAGAAGCGAGTAGTCAAAACTATTGCTATGACTACAAGGGCCTTGCCCACAGAAGGATGGTTGAAAAGGACTATTGGACTTTACTGGACTGTGTGGATCCAATGGTCTGGCTCATCAGACCCACAGTAGTACATAGGCTCTGGTAGACACCAATGTACAGTTGTAATACCTTCAGTTCCCATTTGTACTTCTGGATTGACAGGGGGATGACAATAATTGACTGTGCTGGAGGTCAAAGTGAGTGTGACTAGGAACGAGTGGCAAAAGCACTCCATTGTGACTGGGGGGAGGACAGTGAGTAAGCAGTGAGTACAGTAAATCCTGTACAAGTGAGACCAATGCAAATTCGACAACTAAACGCATTGAAAATACTACTTCCTCCTTCATTTGTTAAAAAAAACCAGTGTCTTCTAATTTTTAATTCTTTTTCTCTAGTGTCAATTTTTTTTAGAAGTTGTTCTGAGAGGTAGGAGTGGTAATTGAATGCAACCAACAGGATAATCATATTCCTCTGATTAAGTCTTCAGTTGCATATGCTCTCTGACCTTTTGGGGACAAATACTTGTATGAGTGCTTAGCATCAAACAAATATCCTCTTGGAGGAACTAAACTGAGCACTCCACTAGCTTGGAACAGGACCTGAAAAAGTAATTAAAAAAAACCTTTGCAGAATTTCAAATCATTATATTTGAGGAACACAGCACCCATCATTCTATTCCTCTTCCTAATTATTTCCTCCTCCTCAGAATAAAGTAAATACTTGAAATTTAAAACCTACTGAAGGCTTATCTGAGGACACTAAGCATGTGTTCTTAATATAAATATTTACAGCTGTTTGAGGCCATTATATTCCTCAGCTCCTTGGACAGCTTTCAGGTAGCTTATCACCTACTATTCTAATTTATCATAATTTCACCTTAATGCTTGGGCTTCCTGGCTAGATGTAAAGAGAAAAATATTTCAATTTTGCTTGGAATTTTTTAATAGGAAAGCTGCCAAAAATCTTTTAATTTAGATATCATCACCTGACTATATCTTTTGTACAATTCTTACAGAATTCCATTTGTTTATGTAGAAATATTAGATCTTTACATTAACCTATCCAACAAGTACTGAAAACAATTAAACTGAGACAGTTTGCTTTAAATCACAGAAATCACTATTGCTACATAGAACACAGCTTGAAATTCTCAGATCTATAATAGGGACTGAAGGAGAAATACCAAAGAAACCCTAGCTTACATTTGGAAATGCCACTATTTGATTAAGTTTTAATCAATTTGCACGCAAATTTAATTTGAAATTAAAAAGCTTACTTAGAAAATGTTTGCATTAGTTTCTTTTGCTGATGTGAATTAGACTTGGGCTTCAATTAGCATCTGCTAGAATATACAATACACTAAGGATGGAATTACATATGTGGTTGAAACTATCACTGTAGGTGTGGCATTTTAAGTAGCATTTCCATAGTCACTCCATTTTGATATGCCTGTTCACTTTAACATCATACAGTATAATCTCACTATAATTTTCCTTCATGATGTGTATTGGAACTGAGTTCTCAGTATATGAAACTGAGTTAACACTGCTCATATGACTCCCTACATTGAGCGACTTCTCCAGTGTATGTTACATCTAAAATTTGCAAATTCTTTATATTGGGGGATTAAATATTTGTGCATAAATAACATATTTTCCCACAGAAATATGAAAAATTAATATATATTTTAGCAAATTAACTGTGTGAGCAAGAAATTATAAGAAAAAACTGTCCTTATATAATTCATGTAATACTTGAAAATCATACTGATTATAAAGTACCAATGTGCAATTAATTACTTTAATAGCATTGATGATATATTACTTGAATCATTTCCCTTAATGAAGCTTTGTTGGGTGGCTCACTCCAACCTCTAAAAGAACCCGGGGTTGTTTCCTCTAGTCAAATTCCATTTGTTATATTTATCCAGCCTGCACTATCAAAGCAAGAATTTATTCACTACTTCTCAACTCAGAAGTCTCTGTAGGGAAAGTAATTCTTTTGAAAAGTGTCTAAAGTGTCTTCCTTACTCTGCAAGTTTCTTTTCTCCAAAGAAATTGAAAATTAGCTTTACTAGTGAAATAAAACCGAGCTAACATAGCAACTAATCGAGGGGAAGAGAAAAAAATTTACCATTACTCTCAGTGGAACAGGTTTCTCTGTGTCAGAAAGTGAAGACAATCCTACAAAATGTTAAAATTAGCATAGCTTTGCCATCAGCCAGGGTAAACATGAAAATTCTCGTACATTGGACTCTGAATTTAAGAAACAATACAGTTCATTTCCTTTCAGATAAAAAGCTCTTCGGAGTAATCCCTCCTGAAAACAATAATTCTGGACGTCTCTTAATGCTGAATTTTCAAAATAATTTACCAACTAGATGTAGTAAAATGTGTAAAAAAGGCCAAATCATCACACCACCAGAGATACCCAAGAAAATTTCTTATCCTTACACTGAAACTGTTGCAGAGCTAAGCAGTTATCCTGAAAGTCAAGGCAGACACTCAGGTGCTTTTATGAGTACATTAGTCTTGCAAGTATACAACACCTCCCTTGAGATCACAAATTTGCAAGCACATTGCTAATTCACAGAAACAGACACTAGGATTATTTCCTTTATTTTATAAATCCATTAAAAGAGAAAAAATATCAGGGAGGTTGATGGCATTCCTTTCACAATGTATTATTCATTTTTATCTTATTTCATTACTGTCATTTTCTCTGTGAAGAAAACATATTCAGAGTCTTCTAAATTTCGGTTCAAATTTGATAAATCCATTTCATCAAATACTTGGGGTTCTTCTCACTGGTAGTTTTATAAAAAGAAGAAAAGCCATTTTCAGATATGAAATGGGAACCAGGATGCCTTACTTCCACTAGGTTTTACATTGGGCAAGATGTCTAATCTGCTTGATTCTGCACTGAAGCAGACCTACAAGCCTCTACATTCACACCTGCTCAGAGACAAAAGGATGAAGCCAAGAGTTCAACAAGTATCTTAAAACCATTTAATTTGTACCCAGCTTCAACTGCCAGCACATTTCTTCAGTAGAACAAAGATTTTGGAACAAAATCACAGGAAGAATTATAGTCATTTTATAGAAGTACACAGAGCTGGAGTAATGCCTTCTAAAACTTTTGTTAGTACACTTTACAGGCTAGAACAGCTCAGAAGTGAATTACTTTATCTTATCCTTTGAACAGCATGAAACTGCTTACAGCAAGGTTCAGCTAGTAATTTGCTCATTAATTTGACATGAAGCTTCCCTCTGGGCTTGGGCTTTAAGGTTTCCAGAGATAGATATAACCAAACACACTTGCATTAACCTTGTGTGTTCTATACTGGAAAATGGCCTATCAATAAATGCATGTGTTAGAGTGAGGTGTCTGCCTCAGTGACCATGCAGCTTTACAACAGCCAGCTTTCTACTGCTTTAATCTACTGCACCTCCAGCCCTCCATAAGACCTCTGGTATCACTCTGGAATTACAGAGGGAGTTAAAAGCTGCTTTACAGGCCAGACTGGAGCTTCGTCTGAGAGAGAATAATTTTATGTATGAAGTAAAGCCAGTATGCACTCCATCCCCCTCAGAGAGGTTTACAGATTATAGAATCAGTGTATTAGGAAGTCTAAAGGAAGTGTCTTTATCCAATGTAACTTGGAATAACACATTTAGCTTTGCTCTCATGGGAGCCAGCTCTTTTTAAAATGGTTTAAGGTCACATTTTGATGAAGTAGTCTTTCCAAAGCAAGATTTTAATGTTACTAAATTCTGAATTAAAAAAACCAAACAAACAAAAAAATGAAACAGAACAAAAAAACCCACCAAAACAGTAGATCTGATTTCTATTTATGCAAGTAATACTATATTTTCCATGGACAGATTATGAACACAGTCAAAAATAAGCCACCTCAGTGTCACCAATAAAATTCTGGCATATAATATTTCACGTGTTGTGGACTATGAGGAGAGGTGCCTGTACAGTACTGAACATGTTTTTTATTGCTGTTTTGTCTATTTATAGCAAAACTCTTCATATGAATAAAACAACAGAATCTAAAGATGTATAACCAAGCTTTCTCAATCAATTAAAAACTGGGCAAAATTAAAAGATAGCCTGACCATCAGTATGTGTTAAAAACACTTAAAATCAATTGTATAGCAATTGCTGGTTGTCATAAATACCACATTCATAGAATATGGATAATGCTGTCATACTGATACAATTAGCAAAAATTAATACTTAACTGTTATTGTTAGTTATTAGTCATTGTTTAATAAATATTATAAACATCTACCTATATATGTAACATGATACAGGTATTTTTGAGTAGAAACAGTGTTGAAAAGCCTAAGTCACTAATTAAACAAATTACTTACCTACAGGAGTCTCAGGCAAGCTCTAACTTGAGTCACTACTTACTATAAAGATGTAATAATCAAAGATTTAAATTCTGTAATTTCTGGCTGAAATAAAACGAGACCAGTGCTATAGTTATGTTATTGGCCATATTTCAGAGGACACCTGGGGGTGTCTGGTCATGTGCAGCCCAAACTAAGCATTAAGAAACCAAGGAGACCTACTATAGTCCAAGCTTTCAGAGAGGCCTCTAATATTTTCAAGGTGAACAAACAATTCTACACACATTTTATGACCACTAACTCATACATAACACTGGTGTTAGAGATTACATTGAAGAAAAACATACATAAATATGTCCCACAGAGGGGAGTTTTATCAGACGCCCAAACAAATATGTATGGTATACACAGACACATTAGGAAAGGCTTTAACAACACATTAAGCAGAGAATTGTGCTTTATTTTCTAAGATCTAGGAAATACTGGTTTTATTTTTTAGCAGCTGTTCTCTACCACTAAATATATTATGTATAGTTGCAGCTACACACAGCATCACACGTTATTTATCAGTATTAACTATCTTACTGTCATGCAGTTTAAGATTATAGTGTCTATACTGGAAAAGACAGGGTGGGTTACAGAATGGAGTTATAACGTTAGACAGCAGGGCTCAAAACAGAAAGGCAATAATCATACATTTATATTACATGATTCTCTGATCAAATTTAAAGAGATAAAATTCATTGTGGTAACATGAAATTTGGTAGGACAATTCAGGAGTGACCAGATTTTACCTAACCATGTATTCACCTCTTTTTTTTTTTTTTTTTTTTTGAGCCGTGCAAGTTGAAGGGTCATGAACACACAGGGTACCAAAACAGACAGGTTAGACTCAGTGGCAACATGAAACATTTGGGATCAAGTGAATAAAAGACAGAATCACATACCCATTTTTCCACATCAACTAGCTGTAGAAAGAAAAAGCAAGAAATCAGTAAATCTCTTTCCTTAAATATAGCATATCAAAGTCTAATTTGAAGTTAATATTTCATATTTTCAGAAATGTATCTAGTAATAAGAAAATGTATTCTATTCCATAGCTTCTAGTAATGAAGATATTCTCCTGGCACCTTCTCTTTAAAATGCCAATACCTCATTTTCTGTCTTTATTTTGTGGAAAGTACTTCAAATAATTCTAGATTATTCTAAATTCTAGAAGCCAAAAATGTCCATCTAAAATCAGATAAGAGGCAGGAAAGGAAGACTGATGCTGAATTATTTCCACACTATATTCAATACCAACCAGTCAAAAATGCAGAACACAGTATCCTACAAATCGTATCTCCATTTCCTCTTGAGTAAAGCTCTGTCATTAGTGAACATCATTCTCCTGAAAAGGTTTCATTGCTGCTATTAATGGTTTGCCATTTTAAAGAATGCCATAAGTCAAAATTAGGGGTACCAGTCAATTCCTGACCCTACAACCTGCAGCATATGAGAGTGTCTTGCATAAGAACAGAGAACAGCACATTAAAATGTCATCCATTTCTTCTATGGGGAAAGTGAGAATAACTCCAAAAGCTTAGGTTTTATATTAACAAAACTCTTTCAGGACCCATTAAAGAAACATTTTAAATTATTCTCTCCAAAAGGTGTTTGGACTATCTTACAGTCTCAGAAAGGATTGTGAATATCTACTAGAACATACTTCAGCAACTAGAACAGTTAGTATGCCACTACCTATTAAATACTTAGCACTAAGAGCAGTATATCTGAAGTAGATTGGTCTCTGGACTTTGCACAGAAAACACTGCAGAATATCATGCCTTCAGTGGTTTTACTGCGGGCACATATTGACCTTCTGTTAGCAGATGCCACATAAAAGTTTAATAATTTAAGATGGCTTAGTGCAAAACAGGAGCAAGTTTCAAAACCAGTAATATCTGAATGTCAACTTGCTTGTGAAATTACTGTAATAAAAGGCAATGTATTTAGTTCTCATCTGATAAACTAGCTCCATTCAAAATAAACTTTCTCACTTTTAATATACATTTCAGTTAAAGAGCAGCTTTATGTTTGTGTTCAGTGCTGCTAGTACACAAAATTCTAATTTGCCCCTATTTTTTTTTAGCAATCTTACTGTGATTTTTGTAATCAACCACAGCTGCAGAAATGCTTCCTCAAAAGCAGCTAAATGTTTTAAAACAGATACAAGATAAGAAATTATTTTATAACATGTTGGCAAGTTATAAAAGTAAGCAATGATTTAAATCTAAACGTAACTACACTGTGCTAATTAACAAAACAGAAGTAAGGAATAGCCAAGTTAGATTTATGTACAAGTATTTCTTTTATTACCTTGCCTTTGATACATCTTTTGCTTTGTTAAATTGCATATGCTCTGAAAACAGCACTGGAATCAATTTGCCTGTGTGACAATGCTAGAAAGAGGTGATGCATGCTTTACTGCCTTGCTCTGAGAATAAATTGTTGTCCCAAAGTGCAAGGGAACAAGGCAGCCTCAACTGTTATGAGAGAACCCACTCAAAGCTCAACAGCCATTCTCAGTTTTACAATTAATTGCCTTATAATTGCTGAACTGTCCGTTTACTTTATTTTAATGGACACCAGATAGCTTCATGAGTCACGTGCAGTATTTTCCAAGTATTTATACACTGCACACACGAATTCTGCATTGGTATATTCATGTTTAAATAGAACGTCTCTCAGGACAGCCTTGAGCACTGCATGTACACTTGTGAAACAGTAGTTTGACACCTACATGGGAAAGGCTATAAATTTATCCAGAGAGATCTGATTCTGAAAGTGTGGCACATTGCACAGCACAGTAAGATTTCCATTTGTAATTACAGCCATATTTTATAGGCCCTCTGCTGTGAGCTTCACCAGAGCCCTCCCAGGTCCTCCTGTGCTCCTGCTTCATCTCTGGGAGAGCTCCTGGAGTCACTCAAATCACACTGACACTTCCATCTTTGGCTGTCTTCAAGACTAGAAGCCATAGGAACCCTTTTCCCATGGATTTCCCAGCTCCCATCCAAATTCAGGAAACACCAAGATTTAAAGTTTCTGTTGCTGTATATGCATTGGTCATTAATCCAAGAGGAGAACTGACAAAAAAATTTGAAACATAACAAAACAAAACAAACAAAAAATCCACATACACACCAGAAACTGAACAAACAAGTAAACGAATTTTAACATTCTCTTCAACCAGACCTCATTTTGTTACCTCTCTTTTTTGGAGTGCTTAATGTTTCTTGGAATTGAAATTACCATAAATTACTCAACTCAGATTTTTCTGAGTTGTTCACCTGTTAGGAAGTCTAGATCTTTCAACTGGTCTAGGAAGGCTTAAAGTTCAGGAAGGGCTGGGGACATGGTAGGCAGGGACTGGCAGTCACTTCTTAAGTTCCCTCTCACTGTGGCATTTCACAGTAACTGCTTCATTTCAGTCATACATTACGTTAAACGCAGTCCAAAAGAGCAGTACAATCATTTCTTTCACAGAGCACAGGAATTTCTGCCTTGTCACAAAAAATAAAATCCAGATCCTTGGAATTCAATAACTTTTCTTCATCTAGGTCATTTTCTCTCCTGACCATTAAGTCACATTTTTTGGGAAAATAAAATGTTTAGGTAGGTATATATTGATTTTTCTTTTTTCTTTATCCAAAGAGTATCTGAATTTACAAGATTTCCTCCAGCAGAGGATGCAGGATCCATATCAAAACATATATACCTCAAAGGCTGTGTGCTACTTAGAAATATTCTTTCCTCATGTACCTGGGTACTCAAAGATTTTCTGAGGAAAAAGAAAAGAACACGACCCTGTCTAACACTGGAGATCAAAATTGATTGTGTACATTGCCATATGACAATTCTGAGTACAGGAATTATTATCTTGCCATGAGAACATCAGAGTTAGCAAAAGACTGAAGGATATAATAACTGTGGAATTTATTTAGTTACTGTGAACTAGTTATACTACAATAATGATTTTACAGAAAGCTTCTAATTTGAACTCAAAATAATTATTTCACTGCCTACTGCTTGCAAGTAGTCACCAACATAAGTTAATGAGTAAAAATTATGACACTTGAAACTAGAGAGTAGTGGATAATAAAATGGTACAGCACCCATATATATCTGGGTGTCTAAAATACGCAAGTAGCACTACAAAAATAAACCCAAGGATTCAAAGTTCTGTTCTAAGAACCAAGCAAAAGATCAAAGACAGCATTTAGAATGATGAAATAATCTCCCTTCTTGAGCTAGAGGAGAGAACTATACTACAGAGTCTTAATATTCCCTTAAAATTTCATGTAGCTCTAGTAAGAACTCTCAATGAGGAATATACATCCAAAACCTAATAATTTACTGCTGTGCTAATCCAGCAACTTCAGAGTGATCCGCACTTGCTGAATTCTCTTCAGGGGCACATCAGAGCTCCAATCTTTTCAGTGAAGCTTTCATTTTAATTGCATTTAATCCAACTGGAAAGCTGCTTTTTTCATCATTTTTTCCCAAGCACTGCAGATACCCAGACCTACATGAACCAAACATAAAAGTCAATTAAAAGAGCAGGAATGTCATTCTGCTACCCCTACTTTCTCTTGCTATAAGAAGCCATGAACTAACTGAAGAGAAATAAAGAGGGATCTCGTTGGCATTATGAGGAGTCATTCACAAACTCATTTTTTAAATTTGACAAAAAACAAGCTCACAGAACATGTGCTAATATCCACTAATACAGAGGCATTAATTATGAGTGCAAAAGTGGCAAAATAAGCTACCTTAAGCTATGAAAACGACCTCCCATTCTTAATTCTGGCTTCTGTATTCTGTTTTCTTTCATCTTCTTGAGCAGCACACAATAGCACTAAGGAATTTTATTTCACCATGTATAGGAGAATCTCAGCTGACTCTGGCTAATCACATTCTTGACAACTGCCATGATACTTATAATAATTACCATGATCCACAGCTGGGATGGTGAATGAAACCTTAATGAAGAAATGTATGACATCCACTAGTAGATGCTACATCTTCCCTTCCACTTAAACCCATTTTTCTGAACCAAACTCGTATTTTAAAAATTGAGGGTCTTTTCATTTCTCTGTTGTGGAAACTGAGAACATACAGTAAAATCCTTGTCTAAAATTTCAATAAAGATAAGCAAGGTGAGAAGTAGAATTGAACTAGATTCAGAATTGAATTGTATTCTACTTTTATTACAACACTTGATTAGCTTCATAAACACCTTGACTTCCTGAATTTATTATTTAACAAGCTAATTGATGATATGCCTTCTCTTCCAGCCCAGGGCTATCTGCCAATGTAGATTTTGTCTTCAAGACACTTCAAGAGCTGTGCTTTCATGTCTATTTGGTTTAACTCCTTCGCTGCATGCAACTTAGATCAGAAAATGTTACTGGGTAGAAACAAAGTAAAGTTCTCTTCTCCCAAGGTAATTTTTTACTGACCATCACCTTAGAAAGCAAACTTCGAACATATAAGCACTCCAAGGGTCATGGTAAGGCTAGAAAAAGCCTTGCTGCTATCTACCACCAAAATAGGAAACTTGTCTAGGATAACAAAAATATTTTCTTTCATGCCATACATCCTCATCCCAAACAAAATGCACACACTAAGAAGAGCCTATATGCCAGGCCAGAAGTATTTGCATGTCACAATTCTGTGATTTGAAATAGATAATGATTTTATTCCTGCCCTTGCTTGACCCTGAGGATAAGCAGAGTGCAAAAACACTGTGCCTGCCATTCTTGATCTTTTCCAGTACTTGCAGTTGATCAAAGTCAAGCCATATTCTTTTTATGCCTTATTTGAAATGGCCTGCTAGCAATCACTTCTGATGCTACATAAGGTGCACTGAGGAGAAAATGACACTACGTCTTTCTCTGTAAAAACTCCATGCTTTCTTTTCTACTGTTTTACTTCCTATTTGCACTATGGCATCTCTAAAACAGTTGTGAGTAGTTAGTATTTTAAGTAGAATAAGACTAAACTAATTCATCTTTTCATGGAGTTTTCCACTGGTAGCAAATATGTATGTTTTTTATCTACACGATACAAAAACCCACACTGCATTAAACACTGAGATCCTCTTTCTCTCATTCCTCTTCTTTCTGTCACTTTTTTTTCTTTGCAGTAAGAAAGATTTAAGTCATGTAAACTCAAAAATTTGGGATGGCAGACCTTGCAGTAAGTACAAACTCACATTGTTCAACATAGCAGCTCTGTCCCTCTTTACAACACACCACCATCTGATAAAGACTTATCCAAAGAACTTCTTAAGCAAATTACTGCATTTTGTTTTTTCAGTGAGTTATGATTGGTACCTGTAGACAATCCTTAGACTAATGGAAAAACTCAAAGTATAGAAATAAGATGCTGTAACTTGGCCTTTTTGCTCAAAAGTTTGATTAAGAAAACTTTCTGGTCAGTACTCGGAAACTAAAACAGCTTTGGTTTGTTATATCAAGAAACCTCTGGTTCATTTCTGACTCTTCCTTCCTACATGTGGGGGGTTCTTCTGGCAAACCTGAAAACATTTTCAGCCTGTCATATTCACAGCTGCTGTTAGCTTTCAAATAGGTTATTAACTAGGCTACTGTAGTGTGAATCAGAGAGCTTAAATTGTCAAGAGTGCATTTAACTGCCAATCTTCATACTATTTTTTAAGGAAGTACCTTGGTAACTTGGCTTATTCATTAACATACAGAACACTTATTAAAAGAAATGGGAGGTGTTACCTCTTTCCACTGGCATGAAAGATGAAATTACTTTCGCCCTCCTCCCATGCTGAGAAAATGACAAAGCTGCCAGCTCTCTATGTTATCTTGCTGCTTACTAATACAAAGTAATTAATGAATTCAGAGTTCCGCAGTTGGAGATAGGTGATTTGAATATTCAAAAATCCACCAGCTACTGTTGCATTTCTATCCCAAAATGGCTCCATTCTGTCTTAGAAGCACAGGAAAGCTTTTCAGCTCTGTGAGAAAACACACATTTCCCCTCTCTCTCAAACACAGAAGGATAATTATACATGCAAGACACTTGCATGTGATGACTCCCTCACATAGCCCTTCAGATGAGAGGATAAGGGCTTCACTTTAATCCACAGAAAAGACGATCCCACACATGAAATTAGACAGCAGTTTGCTGGTCAGTGGCTCAGAAAACAGATTTTAATAAAACAAGGCACCAGGAGGAGTGATTAATCAGCCATGACTGGATGATTAGATGGGAGTTAATAAGCTCATGATGCAATTTAGCTAGAAAGTTGCCTAACTGATGGGTATCTTGCAGACAGCATTTTCCTGAAAAATGAAGTTGTCAACTATTGGAGTAGAGGTTGTGAAATTAAATTTTTTCATATTACAGAAACACTTCAGCCTTGGATTCACACATAAAGTGTGCAACCAAATGCTTTCATTCTCCTAATAAGTTCTGACGTAGATTTATAAGCACACAAGCCTGAAAAATTCCTAGCCTTAATTACAATGCTTTGCCCCACTATTATTGAGACTTGTAAATAAGCAATATTTGTTTGATGGCTATTTTCTCATGTTGTCCATGAGTTATTTCTGTATCCATTTCAGTGCTTCTCTAATGCAATTCGACTGGGGGTGAGGGGATGGGGGAAGGGACAGCAAGGGAAAGGCAATGATTGTGATATTTGGAAGAAAGTACAGACATTCTAGAAGTAATGTTACTAAGGAAGGAAAGAAAAGATGGATATTAGTGTCAGCAAGCAGGCAGCATACTAGCCAGTCAGTTCTGCTACAAAGTTAAGTTTCTCCTGTTAATAGGAATGGGACAACAACATATAGAAACAATCAGTCTCATATGATGTGGAAAAATATGCAGCAGATCCAAAAATAACAGCATAAATAAAGAAAATACAAGCTATTAAAGAAATTAACAAAAAAAAATATTTTCTATCAATGCTAAAGAAACAGATACCTGTTTTTAATTGCTGTACTCGAAAATCAGTGCAAAAATCTGTGTCAGGTTTATATTAGAAAGATAATTAACTCAGTAATAGTCTACTTGGTTATGCCAAGCTGCAGAACAAATGAAGCTTTTAGCTAAGCACTTCCTCACAGATTGAAGTCTTCACTTAGACATGAGTGAATGTTATGTGTTTGCATCACTCCCTTTAATAATGACTTTCACAATCCCATTTTCAAGAAGCTCTTTCCAAATTTCAACTACAGTACAGTTCCCTCATATTTGGCTCGCTAAATCTGACTTCTTGATTAGTCTAGTCTTGCTCTCAGTTTGAAGTGATCCAATCAGCCAAAAGAAAAACAAGAAACTGATGGAAATGAAAAATCCTCCCAGAATTAGGAAGCAAAAGAAAGGAAATTTCCCTTTATGAAATGCAGTTGGACTACAAACAGGAAATAGGTATGAACCAAAATTTCCTAACTTCTTTAAATACAAGTAGAATAAGCATGTAAGAAAGAATTTAGAAAATGCTTTCTTCTCTACTATATTTTAACCAACATTTATATTTTTAGCTTTTGAATCCCCAGGAGATTTTCATGTCAAGTTACATGGAAAGCCCCTAAACACTATCCTATCCTATCCCATCCACAAAAGGTTTCAAAGAGTGGCCTGTGGTAAAAGACAATGTAAATAAGATGCTAGGATGAAAAAAAGAAAGAGGAAAGTAAAATGAGAGAAAATTTTTTTAGCATGTAACAAAATAATTCTTGTACTTCACTGATAAACTATCAGATATTAAGCAGAAATTATTACATTTATCCATGAAGATCCACCAATCAGTTTATTTCAATAATCTCTTGTTCAAACTTTTAGATCCTTGTGTTAAGGCATTATTTTTCTTTACCTTTTTACATCAAACCAATAAAATATTGAAGTATAAGATTTTATTCTAATCTGTGAAAGTGATTAGAATTTGACTGGGAAAAGTTGGAAAATATACTGGAATTTCAGAAGAAATCTTATTAGAAAGCTTATTGGATGTGCTATTTCTTCTCTCAGCCCATGCCATGGCATGCATGAGTTGAGAAAGACTCAGCAAACTGGGTAGCGTCAGACATCTGAGCTACAAAAAAGGCTGTGCAGTCTCAAAACTCAGCAAGTCTGCTTTTCCACCCAAAGGTCTCAGTTCCCTAAAAAAATTTTATTTTATACTTTGCAGCATCTTGGAATACTCAGAGAGTCACAAGAAGCACTGGTATCTCATACTGCTTGCAGTAATAACCAAGAAAGCATACAGAAAGAGAACTGTGGTCTTTGGGCAAAGGCAAATGCTGGCTGCCTAACATTCCTCTGAAGATCTCCAAACCCACCATAAGGGTTTCTTTAGGACAAGGTTTTGTATTTCCCTAAGTAATGTACCTAAATAAATAAGTGACATATGGCTGAGGAGAGATAATAAGAAACCCCACTTGAAATTTCTTGGAACAGATATAGGATTTAATCAGTTACTGACATTAATAAAATTTGGGCAAATGCACAAGTTCTTTTGAAGAAGCCAAGCAATATCCAGTAAATCACTTATACTCTAACAAACAAACACCACCTGGAAATGGAATTTTACAGGAAGACCAAAATGCATGAATGCCCAGATAACTAAAATAGTTTGTTTCCAAATGACCTACATATGTCATATATACCTAGACTATGTCAATTTACCACACTAAATAATCACCACTAGGAAAAAACAGGATTTCCAAATTTCTCGTTTTCCTTCTGCTATTTGCGTACTGTTATCTTGTGACTCATCCCAATATTTTTTTAAAATAGAAACATCTTTCCAAAAAAGTGAGTGTTCTGCATATTTGTCAAGAAACTATCAGCTATCAAAGGCTGCTTCAGGAGTGGAAGCTGCATTTACCACTGTTATTACAAGCACATCAGCAGTACTGCAGTACTTCATCAGCAGTATCTACAGAAACAAGCATTAACTACAGAAAATCATATACAACAATACAGGACTCCCAAAACTGAAGCAGATGACAGCAGCCAACATAATTAGAACACAGGTTTACTAGCCGAAGCCTGAATACCTTTTGTTCTTGTCAAGTTTCTTTTCTTTGCTCTGCTTACTTAGAAGTTCATTATTTCCATAAAGAAAAATAAGGCTTGGGTTTTCACCCGCATCACATTAAAAAAAAAATAAAAAAATAAAATCAATGCCTTATCTATTAATCCACAGAGGGAATGACAATTATTTAAAAGACTAAAGGGCAACTAACTGTCAAACTAGTAAATGCTAAAAAGACTGTAGTGTAGGCAGAAAGAGGAGACTGCAGGAGAAAGGGAGGACAATCTTCAGAGCTCAGCAACTATCATGTGTGTAAAAAAAAAATATGGATCAAGATCAAAAACCTAACAATGTGGGGATAATATCTGCCCTTCTCACCATGTTGACAGTACTCTAAAACACAGGTTTTAGTTTTCACTTGAAAAATGGACAGGTGCATACAAAGAAGTCAGTAAGAGTAATAGAGAGCATATTCCCTCTTTTTAAACCTAAATGTATGCGTGTGTGTGCGTGCGTTTGTGTGTGTATATGCATATTTATTGGACATGCTTCTGAGGAGGAAGAAATCAATCCAGACTGCCTGCAGGAACACAGCAGGAGCCTTAACTGCCACTGACATCCTGCAAACACTCCAAAATGGATCCTGCTGCTGTGGAACCCACTCCCCACCACAGAGGCCAGAGGCAGCTCAGCAGGTTGGCTGGACAGGATGCTGTGGCTAGGGGCAGCTCCCTTCTCTGTCCCAGAGCCTGCAGCCCTGACTGAACCTTGAGGGAACAACATCCTGCTCACAAGAGTGGCCACTCAAACACTAAAAAGCTAAAATCCAGGTTTAGGAAAAGCTGAGTGATCCTGACACACAGAGGCAAGCTCATGGTCTATAGGTGATCCTACCACTGAAAAAGTACGTCAGTGCCCCTGTGAAGGGCAAGGTTTCACTGCTCACTCAGGGGTTTCTCTGCTGTGCTCAGGTCCCAGACTCAGCTACAAATAAGGCACCTGGAGACCAGGGACAGAATCTCACCTCTGCCTACAGAGCTGCTCCCCGTTCTCATCCTTTTTCTGTTTACCTAACACCGCTGGTTTTAAACCCCTCCATTATTTCACTTTCCTTCCCTCCACCCCCAACTCAAGAGTTCTTACCATTCTGATAAGTAATTTAAAAATAGTAATTCTCTATGGTAAGAGAGAAACAAAACCCAGGTATGTTAACTTCAGACCTGAAATAGTGTAGCTTTCACACTACAGTAGTACTTAAACACAAAACTGATGCACTCACCTGTTTGGAGGCTCTTGTTTCATTATAATAATTGAAACAATTTGATGACTCTCCAGCAAAACATTACGAAACCAGAAAACTTCTTAGTAAATCAACACTAAGTAAATCAACAGTCACCAAGGAATAACTGGGCATCAAAAGAAAATTTCTCCACAGAGGAATGCTTGTTCCAGAGAGAGGTGAAATAACACCTGTTCTCACTAAACCTATTAGTTTTGCTAAGATACCATAGATTTGCTCAGTAATGTAGCTACCATGGATTCAAAATTCCTACTGCCCTGGGGAGGTGCAATTACATACATGGAGATGAATCCTCATGCATAACATCCCTATCCAGACCTGCCCAGCAAGAGAGTTCACTGACAGCCACCAAGAAATGGTGCACATTTATCAGCAACTCTTGACAAACACACCACAGAAGCAATACAGAGATGAACCCACCCCCTCCCCAAACTCAATTCCTTCCCATTTCCTGTTCAAGACAGGAATCCAGTCTGTTCAGCCCTGCTCAGTCTCACAACATCAGTTCTATCTCTTCTTTTAATGCTACCCTTGTTGGTGTTGTTCAAGTGTAACCCCTTTGGGGAGGACCATTCCCATCTAATCTTAAACAATAAGGAAGTCTATGATGCGTACAGAGCACCATTAGAATCAAAAGCACCCCAAGGTGATGATCCCTGCAGGATAAGGAGAGTTAGGAACAAATTCACATTACAAAAATCTTGACTGAATTTGAGGATTAGGGTGGTTTGCTGTTTTCTTTAATTACTACAGAAGGTATCAGTAACTCCTGGAGGCTGAGCACGCTTCAAGAGGGAGAATCCCATGTGTAATCTTCCAGCTCCAACTGCTGAGATCCTATGGAGCTGCCTGATAGGAGACTAGTTTCTTGCTACCCAGTACTGCAGACATGATTAACATTTTCCACAGTGCCAGCCTCTGTAGCACTGCTATGCATTTCCAACACTGATAACATTTTTCACCACTCACCAAAATATTCTTTAAATTTGCTATTATAAGTCACCGAGTTGGAAAAAGGACCCTTCCTTTTTAAAATTTTGAACCAACATAGGCAAATATTTCAGGAAGCTATCCCTATTAGAAGACATTACAAGACAAATAGAGATCTGGAGAATTTTCATCTATATTATGAGATGTTTATTGAGTATAAGCAGTCTGTTTTAAAATTTTGAATAAATATTACTTCCAAAAAGTAAAAGTTATACTTTATTTAATTTAAGGTCTTGGGCTTTACAAATAATTCATCATACAGCTGTGTGCATTACAAGAGAAGAGAATACAATGTTTAAGTATCACTTTATCTAGGCCTTGCCTCAGCTGAGAGATTAATGTAAGACTGCAATTTGTACAATCAGTAGTAGTAGAATTGTAGCAGACAAGAATCATATCTAATCACGAACAATTTAATACCTCAAAACACTTTTGACTAAGCTAAAGTATAAGGGTTTTGCGTTCTCAAAAAGTTATGCTAACTATTACCAAAAAAGTTAACAAATTTAAGGCAAACAGAAAAATGTCACTGTTTTATGATGCATCCTTTCACATGCCCTTAACCTTTTCAACATCAAATCTGCCTCATGCAACACATAGATGAGAGAGGGTGGTCACTTACACTTCTGTTTCATTTCAGCTTGTAGTGCAACCATTGTACTAAATATTGATTTAAAAACTCGTTTAAAGACAAAACAATTAAACGCTATCTATTTTATGATATTCACTACCATAAAGCTAACCTCACAAATATTAGTTCAATTTTCACAATAGCCCAGATAACTTATCAATAGATTTAAGGAATCCACTAAAATCAATGTAATACCCAAAAAGCAGAGAGGTTAGTCTGAGACACTTAGGACCCAATTTCTAACATTATTTTATGCGTAGCTTTCATCAGCTACGGTCCTCAACACATGCATAAATCAGTCCTGAGGTATGAAGACAAACAAAATCAGAATAAAATGCAAGTAGCAATCACTGCTTAGCTTATTGATTCCAACTGCTTATCTACACTGGCCTCGTCTAAAAACTCAGTGTGTTACTAGCTTTGTTGAGACATCTGCTAGCATTAAGAAAATGAGTGGTTTAGGACACTATCTCAGCCTTATAGGATTGAGCAGCAAACCTGAGACTCTTTAACATTCTAAAACGGTATCTGAATGTGAGGATTTGGTGGGCTTTATCTTTTCATCATTTTGCATAAATAGCCTTTAGCACATAAATTCCAACTGTGGTGATTAAAAACAACAAAACAAAAGGGATTTGGTTCAGGAGACAAATTTAACTGTATCATTTTCAATTCTGCTGTGCTTAAATTTCATTTTAAAACCCTCCAAGTTCTTTCAGGACCTGACAGGGAATCTTTACTGAAAAGCATCAGTATGCTGCCATACTTTATTTTAGCAAGCTATAGCTTATAGATAGCACTGGGATAATACCTATAGAACTGACAGGCAAAAGGCATAAAAACAACCAATCCCCTTCTTTTTTTTATCCAAGGTAAAAGTCACACAGTACACTTTGAGTTCTTCATTCTAATCTCTCTGCCAGTATTTCTCAGCTGTCCTCGTAGCAGCTCAATACATAAAAGTGCCAGTTTCAGTGACTTTTACATTGCTTATATTTGGTCAGCAACTTTTTGTCCAACTATTCTCAGTTTATTTCCTAGGACTACATGGAATCTAGATCAATTCTTGTTTTAATCCTCACTTTCCCATTCCGCTTCAATGGCAGAATTGAATTAACCACAGCTCTCCCTAAGTTCAACTGCAACAGTGCCCAAATACTCCAAGAACGTCATTCCACAATCAGATTTTTCCTTCCACGACCAATGCTCTCCTTCCCACGGGTTAGGAGAACACCCAAAAGTATCAACAGCCTGCTTCCAGCTCTGAACCTCCATCTCTCTGGAAGACCAGCTCTCACAGTGGCATGGGCAGAGTTTCATATCTTCATTACCAACCAGAACGACAGGATAGGGCTTCCAAGCACAGCAGATCTTCATGGCACACAGTATTAGAATAGTACAGAAATGGGCAAATAAATATTGGTGAAAATGAAACCAACTGCACATTGAAGTGTTCAGTAGATAATACAGCAACTAAGATCAATTTGCAGGAAACTGAAAAGGGATTTAACCCTACATTTCATTTTTCCAAAAAGTAAACAAATTTCAAGCATACTAAGACAACTGAAAGATGATCTTTTTCCCCTGTATAATGAAGTCTAGAAAGACAAATAGCAAAAAAAAACCCACTAACCTTTCTCAGAAAAAAAAATACAACGTGATTTTATGCATAAGCACTTAAAATTATTTCAATATAAATTCTAGACAGTCCCACACTCTCCTGATGTATTCTAGTTCCTAGTTTATTATTTCATTCAAAACAGAAATTGCAACTACTTGTACCATCACCTTCTTGCGACAGGTGACATGCAAAGAAATCCTTACTTATTCCACTACTACATTTTTTTCTAGTAAGCAATCAAAAAGCTGACACTTGAAGCAAAAGAACACGAAAGCAGCAGAGAGAAATCCATTGGGTTCCATTGAGGATAAGTGAGTTTGGTGCATCTGTCCTGCCGGAGTCATTAAAACACAATTCCAAAGGAAACACATTACACTCTAAGTGCAGACGATTTTAGTAGTGAGCAGTTCATGTAGCATGAAGCCTAGCCATTAGCAAAGGAATTCAATGTTCCAAACACTTCACTGATAAAATTGGAGAAAACAAAAACCAACAAACAACAAAATCTACAAGAGTCTCATACGCCTATATACACCTGAACTACTAAAGCCCACGTATACACCTCGTGTTGGCACAACAAAGCACAGATCAACAAACAGCAGCTCCCGAAACTCTCACCAAAATAGATGCCTCTTACTCTACACCCTCCCAACGATACAAGATTTTCCTGTGGTTGTATGGCACAACAGTAGAACTGGAATGGTTTGGAACTCACCAGTCTTCTGGTAGACCAGAGTGAAGAGAATGTTTTACCACTGTTGACAGAAACTAATTCAAGCTGCCATAAAAGACAACTTATTAATAGAGTACTCAATCACTCCAATGGGATGGTGCAGTTAAGAACAAGTCTCTCTTTGGGATACAAGGTCTCCCATCCACACACAGATGTACACCACACTGGCATGTGAAAGCAAGTCACATACACCTGTATTTATGTGTGTCATATGTAAATGCACACATGGGTATATAGTCTATTCATCAGGTATGGCATGTAAAATATAATCCAGAATCTTCAAATTTCAGTGGTCTCACTTATTACAATTATCATGAAGGACTGTATAAGACGTAATAAGGTGGAAAAATAGTACATTATTTATATAATGGGACTGTTGGATATATTTCAGAACACACAGGCAAAGCAAGTGTAACTCAGGGAATAACAAGCACTTATTTTTTTGTTCCAGCCAACATAGATGATAGATGATTTTGTGCTTGTCCACTTACAGGAAAATGTCCTTTAAATGCCAAACTAATTTAATTTCCTGTACCCAGTCACTGTGCCCAAAACTGGTTTTTATCTCTTTGAAGTGACAAAAGCATTAGAATAGAATGAAAGTTTAAACTAGCCCATTTTTATATAAATACGGAGAGTAGCGGTATTTGGAGTAGTCAGATCCTCTCATTAGAAAAAAATAATTCATATTGAATCATATGAAAACCCTCTAAAATATAGTTCAAATAATAGTAGCAATGGGCTTTATGAAGGTTACCTTGCACTTAGTTTTAATTTGCACACCCTCTTGGCAAACGTTTATCTTAATACCTATTTTTCATGCAGCATGTTTGCTTGAGGATTATTTAAAAAGAAAAACCTTTCAGACAAAATCTAAATCATTTTTGAACCAACTGAGGCTAAGAAAATACCTGACATTATTCCATGTCAAATATGCCTGCATACCTTTACTTGTGGATACTCTGTTCTACTGGGTTTACAGAAGGACAAAGGGAAATTATTTTCCTTGTCATAGAAGGTGAGACTGGTAATAGCAAACAATGTACAGGTCTGTTGTTTAGCTTTTATGAAAAAGTCATTTAAACCTCAAAACTGAAAGAAGACACAAAATTATAAATCCCTCCCTCGCACCTGAAACCTGGCATCTTCCTTCCCATGTCCTTGCGACATAGAATAGTGAAAGAAAGCTAAGGTGCAGAAGGTGCAATAGCACAAGAGCAGTTGATGGTAATGTAAAACAGAAAACTTTTCCTTCCTTTCTTCTTATAGGATATATAAAGTTAGATCCCTTTCTCCTACCCAATATTCATCGTATCTGGAAGAACTCTTTAACCCTGTTTCTAATATTTTTCCATTGTCCAGAAATCGCACAAGTTACTGAATTCAAGAGCACTAATGGATAGATGGCCAGGCTTCATTTCCTAAGAAAATTAGGGAAAATTCCCAGGAACTGATTTGGTTACAGCATTTAATCACTTTCACAAGAATAAAGTACTAGATGATAGAGGTCTTAAAAAAAAATAAAACGCATTTACAGAAAGAAAAAAAAAATCAAAGTATTTAAATAGATAATCAGAGGAAAAAGAATCAGAAGCAAAACACAGTTCCAACAGACTGCAATGACCATTCCTAAATTACTCCAGAAGCTACAGATTCGCTTTCTCAGGATCATTCCAAGTAATGAGCTTTAGTGAAATACAAGGCACTTGGGTCCAGAGAAGGTTCACTGGAAATAACAACCAGGCTAAGAATAGATGGCCTGAATGCTTTTTATGGTTTTAAATGCTTTATAAAATCATAAGGACTTCCATTTTCATCATATATCTGATAATAAAAAAATTACACTGAAAACCAAGCCAAAACAATTACGAAATAATACCTAGGCTGTAGGTCACCCTTGTGTAGGACAGTGCACCTGTAATTCTGCTTGCCTAACACACCACAGCCCAGACTATGTGATGATATTCCTCATTGTATAATTATTTACTATTCCCTCTCCACAGGATTTCTCCCTTTTTCCTTATCTATTTCTGGTTTGGTGGTTTTTGGTTTTTGTTTCCTTCCTGCAGATGAACTGATGAAAGTGGTACATGCATATAGCACTCCAGATCCCAGCAAAAAAAAAAAAATTACTTCTTTAAAATAAAAAGTGCAAATAATGCTACCTAAGCTAATAAACAAGGTTGTGGTTTTATTTTTCAAACCAAAACTATTTAATCAAGCTATGAATGCTAGTGTTTTAATAATTGTCAGAGATAAGTGTAGTATTTTATAGGGGAATGATGAAACCTCAGAGAACAAAATAACTACTTAGTGCCTAGAAGAAACAGAGCACTACACACATTCTTTCTTGGGAAATTCCAGTAATTTTCCACTGTTTTCTTTGATTCTAGCATTTATGTGGTTCAGGAGAGTCCAGTAGGTATACTCAGATGGCTCACTGATCTCACAAAGTATGGAAATTCTCATTTTGGGATTCTTGCACTAAAAAGGTAGGTATTTATTGCAGAAGTAATCTTGCACATTTAGAGCATACTAATTGAGAAGTAGCAGTAAATCCAGTAAGTGCATACAATTATTCTTAGGCACAAGAAAGCTGCTTATTGTTCTGACTCAAGTCAGCGTGAGATTTTGTTCATATTACTCAACCATTACATTACTGCTAACTTACCTGTTATATAACAAGAATACCTATTATATAAACATAGCATTCAAGAGATTACACAACACAAAAGGCAAAGCAGCACAAGGAGATCTCTTAAAATTACAGCATCTTAATGATTTCTAATGTAATGAAAAGTAACTGGGGACTGAAAAGACCTCCCTTTACAGGATTCTTTCCACTAGAAAACTGAGGTCATGCTGAAACCAATTTTTATCAACAATTTCTAAAAAAATTGCTATACTTTCTTCTGCTAAGTTAAATTAATCACTGTTTTTTTAATAAAAATAATTGATGCTTCTCCAGGAAGGTAAAAATGCTTCAGGCAAGAAAAAATTACCTCGTATCTTAAAACTTCTTTTAACAGGTACTTTAAACAAATATGAAGCTGTCTAAAGAAGTACCTGCCCTATGATATACAAATATAAATGCAAAGGCAAAATTTGTATATTTTTAATAGAAACTACATAGAGATACCAAATGTCAGTTCTATTAATTTATCAGTAAGTACATATTCAGTCATTTTAGTCTCATCATCACTCTTGACTTTCAGAGACTTATTAAAAAGAAAAATATTGACATTGACAACATGACCTTGTGTTCACCTACAAACCACTACTTTCAAGACTGTTCTCTTTGAATATCAATATATTAATATGCAAGAGACACAAGCAGATTCCTATTGCTTTATCTTTCCTGTGAACATGTCAGAAGACCTTTGAGTACAGAGCACTGTAGACCAGTGCAGCTGCCATCAGTGTTATTCAGGCATGGGTGTAACTGTCCAGAGCTCTGACCTTCATGGTTATGCACAGAAAACATGACTAATTGTTTCCAGAAAATACCAGATTACCACCAAGCATGGTATGTCTCATCAGTCAGTGCATCCTACAAAATCTTCTACTCACATCCAGTGCAGAAAACAGTCCAGAACTAGTACAAACATTCCACCTAAGACCCCTACAAAGCTCTCTTAAATCTGCCCTGTTCCCAACAGAATACCTAAGCTCACATTTTGTAATCATTCTGCAGAGAGGTTTGCTCATTCTCCCATGTTCTCTGGGTCTGATCTCTATATTAAAAGCAAATAGTCTCTTAACACATGGCCCCAGCACTCTGCTGCAGACAGTGCAACAGAAAATTTGCAAGCTTCTGTTATGATTCAAAGAGAAGTTTCAACACTTCATATTCAAAAACTGAATGCTTTTGCATTCACAGCATTCTGCCCTATAGCATTACTTTATCACACATTCCCTTATACTTCCTTTAGTTCATGCTCCTGCTCGCATCTGTTGGGAATAAACAGAAAGAAAATTGTTGCTCTACTTCACACATGTGGCCATACACAGTCACCACTGTGCATCCTGGGGTTTGGACTGTGATTTTTGCCTGTATGTGGCTGTTCTTTTGATTTTATTTTTTTCCCTGTGAATTTGCTTGCTCTTGGTTTCATTTTAAGACCTTTTAACAGTCTTACCCAATATAGTCAGGAATGCTCAAAAAGCCTATTTGTTCAGAAGAAATGATCAAGCTTTATATGACACATTATGGGATTCTCAAATTAAAACACCCTTGTAACTCTATAGTGACTCATAGCACATTGAATTTGCACACATAGCACAGAATTTACAAGTCTAGCAAGCTTCAGTGGACTCTGCAAGTGCTTATCATTTCCAAAAAACCAGACCATTCCTGTAGCCAAGGAGGAAAATTCAACACAATCATTCTATAAGCATGTGACAGTCATGAAACCTGTGGTACCATAGGAAAGAAGTACTATTCTGCAAGATGAAAAAAGGTGAATATTTAATAACTTACCCCTTCTGCCTTTTCTTCTGTGTTAGCCAGCATTTCTTGGAGGGCCCGCACTGACAGTGACTGCTCCAGCACAAAGGTGCAGATGGACAAATCAGGTGGAACATTCTAGGTAAAAGAACCATGAGATCACATTAGTAATACATGTGCTGAGTAGCACTTCCCAGTGGCTCAGTTTTGCCTCACTATCCATGGATCTGAAAGATCTAACATCTCTGAGGCTATGAAATCCAGCCACATACTGGCCTGCAATAGTTAAGTTTTAGCCAGTAAGGGGAAGCAATGCCCTCCTCAGCATGTGCAAGTTGATACCTGGGTTATCAGGTCCCTTCTAAAAAAGAAAGAAGAAACCAACTAATTTTACCAAGTTCACCAGAGGCTCACCATGAATGTCAGGACTAGCACACTCTCCTGTGTGTCTGCAGAGAGGAGGAGAGGGATCTTTCCATTCTCTTAAAATCTAATGGTGGTTACAGGGGAATAGAGGCAGACTCTTCTTGGATGTGCTCCTTGAAAGGAATAGGAGCAGCAACACTAGTTGTAGAAAGAAAATTAGAGAATAAGGTTCCTAAGCAAAGGAATGACAGGTCTGCTTGGACATTAGCACATGGAGCAAGTGTCCCAGACATTATGCTCAGATTGTGAGGGAAAACAAATTCAGTCTTTAGGCTACTGGTAGTTAGCCAGACCTCATCCTTATCATGAAGGTCAAGATGAATTTTCATAGCAGAAATACTGGACACCAAGTACCAATATCAAGCCAGCAGCTTCGCAGCCTTGCAGGGAACTATACTTCACCACAACCTGCTCTGACCAGGAAAAAACTAAAGAATCTTACAAAAATTATTATTTAACTTGTCATGCTTGAAAAAAATGTCACTGAACTATTGAAAAGTTAATTTTCCAGACTATCATAAAAATTCCTACAGAATTGAAAGAGGGTTGTAATAGCAATGTCTAAGGTACAAAGTAGCGAAGTAAAATTAGATTTTATGTGGGGATCTTTTCTTCTGTTAATAGAATATGCAACTCCTACACACCTTTACTCGGCTCCAGAAATTCTTTCGTATTCCTTCTCTATTTTCTTTTCATGTAAGTTGCATATTTTCGTTTAGGAATACGTTTATTGTCTGTTGGAATTCAGATTTTTACACCATGAATGTTTTTACTGGTAAAGCTGTAAAACTGCACACTTACTCAAACTGTGTACAAAGTGAAGAGGCGACTTCCAAGGCCAAATTGTAAAAGGTAGTTGCAAAATCTTTTTTTTCCTTCCCAAAAAAGTTAGTTTACTCCGAATACCTCAGACTCTTACTAGCTTATTATATTGCTGTTCATCCCTACTAAATACAGCAATTCAGCTCTGTTTAATACATAATAGATCTTTCACTATTTTCCAATCCTTATGTTTCAAAGAAATTAATGTAAAATTGTACTTTAAGCTTCAGCCAGATGAAAAAGGTTTTAATAGCATCTTCTTTTGCATAGGCTTTGAGTGACTTATGCAATGATACTTAGGCATGGAATATTTTTCAGCCAACTCCTTCAGAATCAGGTCTCTAATTATTTGTCTGTGTTCTTGTTAACCATTTCTCTTTCGTAGCTAGTCAGACACTGCAACAGTAATTTTCATGCTAAGACTGGTCAACAACCAACCAATTAGATTGTCCTCAAAACATCTTTGTAATGTAAGTACCATCACAAGCCCTTAATTTACAAAGCAGGAAAAGAGAGCACTCAAAGATCTCAGGCTGCAAGGTGCTGCTTCTACTGAATAAACACAGGGACAGTTCTCCAGCCTAGAAAACCTCACAGTGATCCCAACAGTGCAGCTCACCCTCCATTCTACCCAGTGAAGACTGACAAACAAGAGTATGAACAAGAGAAGAAATGCTCCACACACTGTGCTCAGAAATGAGCCAAGGCTCCCTTTTCTGCATCTGTAAGCAAAGTCTCCTTAACAATATTCCCAGTGTTATTACTGTTATTTAAAGTAGCATTTTTGCTGGCAGAACATGTCTCACACACACTTTTGGACATACCAAATTTTTTACTACTGAACCCACCCCACAAGTTATATACTTTCCAATATTGAAAATCCTGCATCATTTCAAACACTGATCAAACCAACATAACTAGGACACTTCTCCGTCATCCAATTCATTCTCCTTATTGTTCAAGACAGCCATGAGCACTTCCTTTCCTACCCATTAAAACTGAGGTATGAAGTCCCAATTAATATTTTTCAGCTATTCTCATTGCAGGTGAGTAAAACAACTTTTTGCTGCTAGGGAATAAAAAAGTAGGTATGAGATCATTTTGCTTTAATTAAGTGAAAGGAGTACTGTGTTCTTACGGTCTAGCAAAATGTTAGAGATAAGTTTTTTTTTTCATGAGCCAAAAGGGAGAGCACATTATCCCACCTCATCTTTGTTGCATGAATACCTGGGTACCTGGTGGCCCGCACGGAGAAATGTTTTTCCCTTAAGAGCTGAGGAAAGATGCACCTACTGATGCTTGCAGGGAGCATGTGAATTAGACCTTCCTCTCTGGCAGCTCCTCAGCCTCTGCTCTACTGAAAATCCAGCAGGCATGACTGCATCAATCCCAGCACGTACAACAACCAAAGCATGGAAGAACACGGGACAGATGCAGACCTGCCAATGTATTTAACTCAGTTACAGCTCTGCTCATCCCTATACACTTTATTTCAATGCTGACGCTTTTAATGCTACAGATTTAAAGGACGAGGCTTTGGGCCTCAGACACAGACTGAGGGTTCCTCTCTTGAGTAACACCCACCAAAGACAATAATTCCAATAATTTTAAAACTCTCATTTAAATATAACAAAAATTATTCACAGTGTCTTTTCCAGCTCTTCAAAGTATAAAATTAAAATGAGGAAAGAAAAACAGAGTCTTTGCCAGACCTCTGATTATCTACCTTATTGTCTCTCATATTATCTCACACAGAGAGGACGGTGTATGAAAAATAAAAGGTATTCTCTGGCAGCCTAACATTCTCTACTGAAAGACATCTTCATACAAAGTACACAGCAGATTTTAGTACCCAGCCTGGAGAACAACTGCATATTCTAGTGGCAGCAAGGAAAACCTGTAGCAATTAGTTTTCAACATCAGGCTTTTCTGAGGACAGGTGTAATGTGTTGGCAGTGACTGCTCTGCTATTAAATAACAAATAATTTTAAAGAAAGTATTTTGCTACCTGTCTAACAGCCCACCAATGCACTTTTAATAAACACCAAAACTGCCAAGTTTAACTAACAGTTAAATGGTAATAATGAATCTCTATTTTGATAATGGAACACAAACTATAACCCCAAAAACTGATCAGCTCAAAAGCAGAGGTCTCATCAGATATAAATAACCATATTGGCCATCTTCAACCTTCTTTTCCACCAATTTTTATCATATTTATATTTGGTGCAGTAATTTTTTTAAGGAAGACACAGAAAATTAAGTAATATTCCAAAGTGGAGGGTTGGTTTGTTTTGTGACAGAGTATATAATGTCCTTGGACAATCCAAGGAATCTGTATCACTTCAGCTCATATGATCAGTAGAAAATTCTGATAAGCAATGGAAGCATTCAATATAATTTATTTTTAGTTCATTTCTGACACATTTACAAAATACATTGTATTTTAATGGATTTGAATATAAAATATTTTATACTCACTGACTTAAAAGGTAAATAGTAGTAACTCCAGTTTATCTCAGTAGTAATTAAAGCATTACTGATTTGGCTGCCAGTTCATGTTCAAATTTGCTCTCTTGTTAATTTCTCTTTCTAGAAATTTTTTGCAGTCATAATTACAGCCTAATATGCAAGTAGTTCAATTTTTTAAAAAGGTATTACATAGATAAATAGAAATTGTATATTGCGTTTCAAAAGGAGATTCAGTACCACTAGAAGAAAACAGTAAGTTATTATTACCTTTTTCTATTGTTCCTTAATCATGGCTTGTAATAGCCCAATCATTAAAATCAGACAAGTTAAAATAAATGTAACAGTCATCTGGAATTTTTAAGGCATATCCATTACTTCAGTAATCACTGGATTATTTAGAAAATTGGAGAATTCCTTATTCCTCCTGTCATTTTAAACTACATTTATTGTGTACACGAGTTTTCTGTAGTAATATTTGCATATTAAACTACATTTTACTCTGTGGGAAGCAAATCTGCAAATTAGATAATCATACCCTTTATTAAAAAGGTATTTTGAGTAAAGCTTTTGAAATATATTTAAAAATAACCCTAACTGTATTCCAACCCACAGGTGAATCATGGGTACTGGATGTATTCATTATGCTCAATTTAATTTTCTAGAGAAATTTTATTTACACAGTCCAATGGAAGCAAGAGGCTGAGAAGCAAAAGTCAGTGCTGTTGTCATTACTCTGACAATCACACAGTGCTAACAAGCCACTGTAATGTACAACCTGCTCATACCCATGTATGTTCCATGTAATCTTGTGAATGGAAACTGAACTTCTGCCTCTCATAAATATTAGTACAAGACTGAAGGATAATAAATTGCATCAGCAAACAGAATTCTGTCTCTAAGAATAAGCAGCTTCACCTCAGTTTTACTTCTCTTCCCAGTTATTTGCAAGTTTATTAGTTATTTTCCTAAGCTCACAGTTCCTTTTGTTCTTCTTCTAACCAAACTCCCAATTAAATGGACTTGCAGGTATTTAGTTTTTAATCGTATACTGAGTATTCACACAGCAGTGCCTAAACAATCATTTAATAAAGCAGCCTGATGTTAAAAAATGAGATGTGGGTGTTCATAACTTTAATGCTAGCACATTTACTAGATGCCTAACAGAAAATCCAAGTAGAAGTGAGGTGAATCCCTTTTTCCTCTCCAGTCCTCTGGCTAGCTCTGGAGCAGAGAGGGGTGGGAAATCCTCAAGGACAAAGGCAAAAACCAAAGAAGGCTCTTTTCTCCCGTGGGAAGGTGATCCACAGTTTATTCTGTTGCTCACATGGCAAAAGGAGAGAGGGGGAAGATGGCGGCGCTTTTACACTGAGGCAAAGGGGCGGGGAGGAACAGACACGTGACCAATGGGACACGGCCAAAGGGGAGGGGCTAAGGGAGGGCTGAACCAACTTCTGTATCCCCCCGGAGCTCATGGGCAAACCATTTCCTCAGTGCAATATACAAACATAACAGTGAAATATAAAACTATGAACAGTGCAACTTATGAAACTAACAGTGCAACACAACATAGGAGGACTCCGAAAATTTATTTCAGTACAGAATTTAACAAAACATCTGCAGTCGTATTTGTGGGAGTAGCCTGAAAGAAACTGAACCCATCAGCTATTTTCAAGTTACATGTAAATTTATACATCTCTATTGTTCTGGAAGCCCTTTCTATTTAAATAAGATTCTGTCTGGTGACAGTGATGAAACACACTCAATATTACTAAGAAAAAAACTTCTATTTCTGGGACTCTACATAGAAGGCCTAACTTTCCTTGTTTTCAAGCTTGTCATCAAAACAATGGAGCCAGTACAGAAATATACGGGTCTGACAAGTCCCATGAGCCAAGCAGAACGAACGATTTCCATCAAATCCCAAAGCAGAAAAGACAGAGAATGAATTATGAGCCTTACGGTTTCAGTTCTGTATAGAGGAGTGAAGTAACACTGTCCTCTCCCTAGAACTCCTCCAGGAGCAGTGTCAAGCTTCCATGTGTTTACCATGAGCAGACTGTGAAGGTTGCCTGGACACCTCCTACAGAAAGTTTGCCATCAGCTGCTTCTGACTGTTTCAGTCTGAAACCACCCCCTTCTGTGTGAGATTTTTATAGGACATTGCATCCCAAGCAGTTGTTTCCCTCAAAAGCAGAGAAATTCTCAGCATTCAAAACTTTTTATGTTACTACACCTAAAACTTGTAAGGCCCTCATGATTTAGGAAGAGCAATTGTATAAGGGAGAGGGTTTTTGTCACAAGTAAGCTTTTCACCTTTTCTAGGAAAAACTTCAAAAATGTGGGGCATGTTCTGCTTCCTGAAAAATGTCATTTTTGCATAGTGAAAAGTTTCTTGTTAACATTTGAAAGCTCAAAAGAGTCCTTTTTCCATAAGAAAACTGTTTCAGGAGAGAAAACTTAAAAAAAAAAAAAAAAAAGGAGACAAACACAGGAGAACCAGGTAGTGGTGGAACTGAGGTCAGACACAAATACATGGCAATCATTCATTTTCAAATCTTAAAACACAAGACAGCTCCATGTCCTCAGTGGCTCTCTTGAATTGTGTTGGTTGCCTATGCCACATATGCCTATGCCTTGTTAATCTGACCTAAACAACTGACTGTTTTAATTCTCTTAAAAATACTCTCTCTGGTCACATCTATAAAGTTCCTCCATCTTGTCCAGATCTCTGAGTGCAGAAGTCTACCATAAGTGAAGCAGTAGATTTGATAAAACCAGTGCTGGAAAAAACCTTGATACACTGAGCACACTTTCTGTTGATACATCGAACATTCTTCATGGTAGTCTTCTTCTGATTACAGGGAGTTACTAGTTTTTATCCTCTATGAGTTTTCACAGCTGTGAAGACAAAAAATCCTACCCCACTTTTATTTTCAGATAGTGAAATGTCATTTGCTGGTCACTGTGTAACAGAGCTCCCAGCAAAGAAAACTGTGTGTGCCTGAAACTTAAATCTATACAAACTTGAAGGGACAGAAGGAACCTGATTCATGGGGGTTTCTCATTCTCACAATCTTCTTTAAAAATCCATAAGAAACCTACTTCTACTTCAGATGTTCTTACTTAAATACAATTACAGTATTTTCCTTTACGCTCAAAACAGTTTCAAAGTTTCATTTTACAATTTTTCAGTTTTTGTTCTTTGGAAATAGCTTTGATCCTGAAATCTGTCAAAGGTCTTGAGGCCATTGTTAACAGAGCAGACTATCTTAATCTCTTGGAAGCTGTAATTCCTGGTATGGTATTCACTTTCTGTATAGATTAAGGGCTGCCTACATTCCATCTTTAAATGGATAAGAGGCTTTTTCCTCTTACCCTCCATCTCTTCCCTCTAGTCTTCTTTCTAACCTAAGGATATAAGTCCCATATATCTACATTACTGACAGCTGTTTCCTTTTTATCTCCTTTTTGAAAATTTAAAACTCTTAGCAACAGATAAAAGCGATATTAGGTAAGGAGCCACACAACTACACTGCAGCATTGATGGATAAATTTGGTCAATCAGCTCAACTCCCATCACAACATTTGCTTCTGTAGCCAGAAGCTTAGATGAACATTAATTGTGTATCATCCTAACGGAGTGAAAATGTGTTAATTTTTAGGGTAATTAGGAAAATTTCATGCTGATTAATAAAATAAGAAAAGTTCATAGGATCAACAGTGCTACAGAGGGTCTAGGCACACATCCAAATCAACAAAACATGGTTTATCTTCATATTAATCCTGAAAATTCTATCTTATTATGCTAATCTTATGTGCATTATTCAAAACTTCAACATTCCCTTTTATTCTTAGAGATTATGTTGTATTTGTGGCTACTGCAAAAAGGAATGGAAAAATCTGGGATATTACCAGTTGGGAGGGTACAGTTGCTTTAGAACGTGGAAGGCAGCAGTCACCCTTGGATTCTTGCAGCATCAGAAAGAAGACCTTTATAAAATACTATTTTGTCCCTCTCTGAAAAACATCGCAGATACCCAAAAGGAAAATCTTCCTAATCCCTGACCAGACTTAATATAAACCATACACATTAGAGCAATCTTATTTTTAAGTAGCAACCCTGCAACCTTTCAGGATCAAATAGAGCAGACATGCACATGTTTTGTGCCTGCAATAAGTGACACAGCCTGACCTGTGTCAGTGGAAGTTCTTGCCCCTGCATAATAATCAAATAACCATTATTTGCGGAGATTCTTGTACTGTTATATTTATCCCATATCTGAAATCTTCACAGTAAAATTTTCACACGTAAAAATGACATCCAAATAAACACAAATACTAATCCTTTGAGAATACCAGCTCTTATGAGCAATTCATCTACATTGCAGTAAACATGAAATACCATGTCTAAGCAAATAAAATCTTCTTATCTATCTCATAAATTATCAACTAAAAAACATAGCAGACACAAAATTTTCACTTTTAAGGATTTTGTTGTAAGATTTCAACTATCATATTTTCCATTGTATGTTGTTGAAATCAGTGGTCAACCTGTGTACCTAAGAAAGTCTTATATTGCTGAATGGGGCACTGACAGTTTATGCTCTGAGTCACCCCTGACTTGGCATTAAATGAAGGAAAGGAGATGTCTCATCAGCTCTCTCATGGGAAAGACAGTTTAAAATTATATTTTAAAAAAATATATTGCCTTAGAAAATACATACATCCACCTCTGTAATGTGAAGCAAATCATTCTGAATTATATATTGAAAATTATTCAGTTAAAAAAAGATCTTATTGCAATTTGACTTAATTTCTATGGGCCTTTTTATTTGCTAATAATCGATTTGCACACACTAGAAGGAGAAATTCTGTATTACTGGGCTTTCTAATTTATTGAAAAATGGGCACTCAAATGCTTTCTTGGAAAGTCAGTTCATATTTCATATTGTACTGAGCAGAATATTTGTTTGCTTTCTGGAACTTCTGTCCAACCTTTCATATAAGTCCTGTGCTAGAAAAAGCTTGTCCTTGCTGTTTCTTTTAAAGATCAATACATACCTTGGCTGTCTAAAGCATCTTAAACTGTCAAAACTAATTCATCCTACATTATCTAAAGCCATTTGAACACTTGTTGATTTTGATTTGCATTTCTGTCAATTATTGCCTTACTGCCAGCTGTAAACATTGTTCTGTGCAAATATAACTGGTCCATACTCAGAGAAACACCAAGAAAACTTGAAATTCATAACTCCCTGTTATTACTAAAAGACATTTAGATGTGGGATAGAAGTAGAGTTTGCAGTATTGTTAAGGGAAGATTATATCAGACATTTGAAATCAGTCCAGTGACATTGGTTTCCTTTACTTTTTTAACTGCATGTAAAAAGTCACTGTTCATGAAAAGGCAACACTTTTGTGGATGCTGTCTTTGTAAATATGTCAACACAGGAGTACAAACATCGGGAAGATGGAATAAACTTCCCACTCCTAAATACATTCTTTATGTCCAGTAGGGAAGAAAAAGAGAACTTGGAAGGAGTTAAAGCTCAAAGACTTTGATTAGCATTTTTCACATATGCATATCCATCTCTTATCTACAGGTTTTCAATCAAACAGCAAACATTCAGCAATTATTCAAAAATAATTAAACACTCAGGAAAAGCAGCCTGAACTGTTATCTTGTGCATTTATGCATTATCTTTAAGAGCATAATAACTTCTTTTACCATCTGGCCTTTGGTTTTTTTAATGCAAAATAAAGAAACTGTTCTTTTGTTTGTGAAACCAGAAAAAGTTCTTCTTGTATTTGTATATGGTAACCCAACAGACAGCACTAGGAAAGCTACTAAAACAACTTGCATTTAGGTTTCAAACACAGGGTCACAAAGCATACATCTTCCAACTCCAAACTACTTCCATTTGCCCAACCTCCCTCATCCAATTCAGACTACTTATAAACTAACACTCTTAATTTAATGTTGAAAATACTCTTGTTATGACAGCAAGTTACAGCATTCCTTCAGTTGCAACAAAAACACAAATAATCTTCCTCCTTTTTCATGGGGAAATAACCAGGAGGTGAGGTCTAAAATCTTTGAATTCACGACCCAAAAGGTCTGTTTCAAAAATTCTTAAGAAATAAACAAAAACATATTTGATACTCTTTTCCATTTTGTTTCAGATATGCTCAATATCTCAAATACCTCAAATAAAAACAGATTCACTCATTAATAGGCCATATTTCTTTGTCCTAATTTCTGAGAGCCCATTGGGCTAGGATTATTCACAGGAGTCCGCTGAACCAGATTTAGCCTAACAGTTCTTAAAAATACCAAGTACAAAGTAGTAATACCATGACTTGAAGTGCTAAGAAGGGGTACAAAGCTAATTTAAAACTGCTGTTTTAGACGAACATTGATCTAAAAGGCCCAAAATAAGCATTTATACTTTTATCTGTTCCTAGCTTGAAACACAGATTTATGAATGGTTTTTCAGGTTTTCAGATGTGCAGCTACATATCAGTCTAATTAAAATTCAAATGACTGCTTTGTAACTACTCTGCATGTACTAATGAAGTACATTTCACTCTAAAACCTTCAGAGAAAATATTTGAAATGCTGAGCTCCAGGAGACCTGGCAGAACATGCCAACTGTGTAACCTTGCAATGTTCAGTTTCCCAGGGTAAGGCAGCAAGCCTGAAGCTTCTGGGGTTGTGCCTGCACCGAAAAGCCAGCAGCTCTAACTTGCAGCAGACATGAATGTACCTAAATAAGAACTCCTACCTCAAAATAATTTGGATTTCCACTAAATATCGCTTATTTATATTTCAAGGACTTTCTTATTGTATTTTATTACAGTTAGTGCATTTGGTGAAGACAAGTAATCTGTTTGCAGTTTTTAACACATAGTCCCAAGATTATTAAGGAGTCACAAGACTCGTATGCCAAATGGGGAAAAAGACAAACCCAACCCCAACCACCAAAATCCATCAACTGTGCACTTGGATAAGGGCACTGCTTTCAACAGACTGTTCAAAATGCAAACAGGTAAATCCAACATGCAATGATAAGAACTTTCGTTTTTACTAGGAACTGTACTAAAAATGTTAGGACTCAGAAAATAAATCACAGCAAACTGGCAGATTTTTAGAAGTTTCTAGAAACTGTCCTACAAAATTACTTTGATTCTATCTTTCAGCTTTTGTCACTATATGTTCAGGTTACATGTCATGAACTCTACCAGGATATTTAGGAATTCAGAACTTTGCTTTGAAGGTTTTTTCCCAGGTGCTTTATCGATTACATATCGAAATTACATATTTCTAAAATACATTTTGACAAGAAAACCCCAAGTACATAATACATTTAAAGTCTTTTAATAAAACTCCATGGGTTCTAAATAATTAGTACTAAGAATTCAGGATTATCCCCAAAAAACAGAGAACTGGCCTATAATAATGTCTTACTTTTAAAAATATTAACTAATTGAGCATGATTTAAAAATAAACTCTTTCCCATTCATGAATGTACAGATAGAAGACAGAGAAACTGAAGACAGAAAGAGCTTTAAATTCATATTTCATAGCAAATAATGCCTTATTAAGCTAAAACTCAATGTATATCTCTGGCAAAACTAGATTTGATAAAAGGTATTTCTTTAAGATCAGAAATAATCCATTCCTATGTGAATTTAAAACTACAAATAACTCCTTCAACAGGAGATATAATGAAAAATTAAAATAGTAAGGTTTCACAGATTGGATCTATTATTATACTGTTTAATCTGTGGTGACATGCTTGATATCACACATTTTGTTTCCTTTTTAAAAACTACCTGAGTTACAAGTGACAGTAGTAATATGCTAAACTGTATTGTTATGACTAATAACAATGCCCACCATTTTCAGCTGATATAAAGCCATATTTCTGTTGCTGCTTCACAGCCATGGTGATCTGACAGTGTTTTTCCTAGTCCAAATATTTCATATTCATTTTAAATTATTCACTTTCCATCTCAAGAAATATTTATGTTGGTTTCAGGGACTAAGTGCAAGGATCACAATCAGGTCTGATGGGTATAACTACCAATCTGCATTTAGGCTCAAAATTTACACAATATTTACAAGAAGTAAAAACTGAATTGGATATACATAAATAATAAAGATAAAATTTAAAAATTTTTAAATCCTATGTTGCATAAAACTACATACAATGTTGTGAAACACTGTTCTTATTTACTTTACTCCCACAGAGCATTTTACTGGAAAAGAATGACTCACTGAACAAAATCCTGTCTGATCTACACCTATGAAGACTTCATCCACCTGTGTCTAATTTTTGTATGTCAAGTAGGCTAAGTAATGTATAAGTATTCATAAATTCTCTTAATTTAAATTATTGAAATTAACAGTTTTAGTCAAAGTCTGCTAAATTGAGTCCTCTGAACATAAGAATATATAAGATTAAATACCATCTTTACCATTAAATGGATATATTCGTTTAGGTAACATGACACAAAAGCAATTAAATGGGCCTAGAGGTGCAGCTACAAAGCCCTGACAAAATTTTTTCGTTATTTTAAAAGGATGACGTGGAAATACGTGTACAGAAATGAACCACGGCAATTACATTAAAAAAAAAAATCCAATCAACCACCTTACTAAATGGCATATTCACAGAATGACCCAATGTAAATACAAGCAAACAACACTGATCTAATTTCTCAGAGTGAATCAATTTTTTAAAAACTCTCTATTTCATTATGTCAGTAACTGCTCAAAAAACATTTACTTGTCTCCATATGTTAATGGACACCATATGCTTTTTTATCTATTTGGATTTACACAATCAAAAACTGTAGATACTGCTTCTCAGCTGTCAGAAAGAGTTTCAGACTGAGTCTCTCTGGAGACAGACTATTTGTCTTGGCCACTGAGAATATGTTTGCTGTAAAAGACAAAAAAAGAAGGCAACCCTTGCCTTCAGATGTTACACTCTGAAAGACAAAGACAGAAAAGAGTTTTTCTCCCAGAGTACAGGAGTTCAGGCCAATGCCCCACCAGTCAGGATGACACCCTTCTCCAGACACATCCATACAGAATTTGACTGCTGGCATGGAAACAGCTTGCATAAATACTAAAGAACCATATTTTCATGTAGCCTTGTCTGCCAGGTATAACCTTCTCCAGTCCTCTCCACTTCCTTTTCAACATATCCACCTGTCCAGCTCCTGACAATTCATCTGACCAAAAAAAGGGCAAAGATAAAAATCCAATTATTTGTATTTGTCAGCACAAGAAATACTGTCAGTCTTACCATCACGCTTTATTTTCTTACACAACAGTAGCATCTAGGGGCCAACAAATAACAGGGCATCACTGGCACACTCTGGATAATGGAGTCACAATTCCCAACCAACTGACCTACACTGGTCCAGCACCAAATACCAAGAATCTTTCTGGTGTGACACAGAAGAGACTCTTCAAAAATAAAATGGAAAATAAGATGTCAAAGTCTTACTTTTATGTGAAATACCTCCTTAACTTTACAAATAGAATTATTATCAGTTCCTGGACTCTGCTCTCAGCACTGTAACTTATTATATGTAAAAAGATCAAACCACAGGATCACACATGGCACTGCCTTCTTCCAGAAGTTGAAGGAAAAAAGAAAAAAGAAAAGCAAAAACCAACTCGGGAGGCCCTTTTAGACCCTCAAAAACCCTCATTATGTTATCCTCCCCTCTAACAAGTCCAAATTACAGAGACTTCAAGAGGGAAAAAAACCCCACATATAGCTTTTATCAGTACTTTTTAATGATGCAAAGTAGGTCCATACCTGGGGGCATAATGAAATTAATATGAATTTACCACCTGCCATAAAAACGGGGAAAAAAACCCCAAAACCTTATGCCATTTAGAAAAGTGTAACTCAGCTTTCAGTGTTCTGCTGTGCAGCAGTTCACAAGGGATCAACACCACCTTTGTGACAGACCCAGACCTGAGTTTTTTCATTCTACACTATGGACAGGAATAGTTTTCAGAAGCTATTAAAACACAGCTCCCTGTTTGCTTTTCAGCAATCCATGCACTATTTAAATCTAAAGAAAAATTACTTCACTAGCAGACAACATAATCTTTTAATGAATGGACTTCTTCATATTACCAATCTGTTTACATATAGAAAGCAACAACTAACATTCAAATGTAAAGAAACTGATCTCACTAATCTTGAAATACGTTAATTAATCTTAATTTTTGCTTTAATAAAAGGGATGGTCTTCCACACAAGGAATTAATTTAGAAGTACAGCAAACAACGATGAAATAAATTTACCTACAGATGACTGCCAAAAAGGAAGTTTACAGGTCTGCTGATTTTGGCTGGAGCAGAGTTCATTTTCTTCTCAGTGGCTGGTAGGGGGCTGTGTTTTGGATTTGTGCTGAACACAGGGTTGATAATGTAGAGATGATTTTGTTATTGCTGAGCAGGGCTTACATAGAGCCAAGGCCTTTTCTGCTTTCTCACTTCTACCCTTCTGATTCCCTCCGTGATCCCTGGGAGTGAGTGAGCAGTTGTGTGAGGCTTGGCTGCTGGCTGGGGTTAAACCACAAAAATGACACTTTTGCCTTTTTTTCTGACAGCCATCACTTATTTTCTTCTTACTTACAAAATAAAAATTCATGATATGGATTTGACAAAACTTGCTGAAGAAATAATTGCATGAGCTAAGGAAAGTAAGAATTTTAAATTTTGTCTTCAGCATGTCTTCTTTGGATTTTGTCATTCCTCCTGCTGCAACTTTTTCAATGTCAAAAATTGTTGATGGTTTATAAATCTGATATTGTTATACACTTGACACTTCCAACCTATTCCTAGAACAAGATCTGTTTTGAGACAGATTTGCTTTGAAACTGGTAGAAATTGAAAGAGAAATATTTTTCTCGAGCTACTACACCTCTGCAGATGAGGTAGTCATGAGTTTATCTTGGGCAAATCTGTATGTTTTATATTCAGGACTGTGTCTTATTAATAAAATTAGGCATAATTTAGACCTGATGTCTTGCTTATCTATTATCTTGTTCTTCAAGATATGGGGTTAATTTGAGCAATTTGCAGCCTTGCAATACGTCAAAACCTTTTCTGCTCCTCAACCCCCTCCACCAGCCAGCAGGCCAGAGGTGACAAGGAGCTGGGAGGGGACACAGTGGGGACTCCAACCAACTCAAGGGATATTCCAGACCATATGACCTCATGCCTGGCCTACAGAGCAGGGGGGATGAAAAAGGAAGCAGAAGGTGTTCAGAATGACAGCATTTGTCTTCACAAGCCACCATGGTGCATGATGCAGCCTTGCTTTCCTCGAGATAAACACCTGCCTGCTCATGGGAACAGGTGAATGATCTTGTTTTACTCTGCCTGCACATGCATCTTTTGCCTTATCTCCCAGTGTTATGGCTGTAGAGAGAGAAGTATTAATAGTCAGCAGTTACCAAATTATTCTATTAAAATATATCTTCAATTTGACCATTACTTAAGTAATGTGAACTATTTAGTGATCCCGGGGCAGGAAAGTGCACACAAAGAATTTGTGCTAATAAAACATCAGCTACACTGTGAGAACCCACATCCTGAAAGATATTGGAGAAAAGCATGGGATAGTAACAAGCACTCTCAAAAATTCACGTCCAGGATGATAGATCAAGCCTATTACTCGTGTTTGGCCTATTACAGGTGCTTGGGTTTGCATCCCATCCTTGATCCCTGCCTGTAAATCAGATGCCTCACTGCTGTTTGCATCAAATGCATCACAATCCCACTCTAACTGGAAAACAGCCTCTAAGAGATGCACAGAATTTTTTTAATAGGCTCAAGAACTCTGTTGGGACTATTTTCAAATTATCACATACCTCTTTGAATATTTCCTATGTTCCTTCTTATATAATGCAATAGTAACATGCTATGTATACAGACATGAGGAATAAAACCATTTTTATTTACCCTTATTTATAGTTAACTTTGCTTTAAGGATTTGATAATTTTATGGCTCCCTCAGTACTTATATCTACAAATGACTTCAGATGAGTTCATCCTAGAAACTGTCTGCCCTTAAAAATTAAAGCACAGACAAACTGCATGGGCTTTCTTTTGTTTGCTTTTTTTATCCTCAAGCTCATGAAGAATGAGAAGAATACAGACTGTTTCATAAAACAAGGAGAAAAAGCAGCATCAGCAAACAAGCACACAAAACTGATATGAAATCTACACTGCATTCCTTAAAGACAGGAATATTCAGGAGTTTTATATGGTGAGAGAGAGACTGCAGATTTAATATCCAAACTTACTGAATGATAACAAATTCATTAAACAGATCTTTCAGGCCTCACAGGCAACTAGCACTACAACCACTTCTATCCTAGCACATTTTTATTGTTAAAAAGATTCATTTAAAACAGAGCAGCATGAATTACTTCATCAAGATCACTGCTATTATAATGAATCATTAATATCCTAGTGAAAAATTTATTATTATGAATAATACATTCAAAATGATGAGACAGAAAATGAAACATTAATCTGTGAAGTATCAGAGAAAATCAAAGTGATATTATGAAAGCTGGCAAGATAACCATCATTTTTTGTTCTAAATCTTTCTAGATGTCTTTCCAGATGCTTTACCTTTATTATATTTTCTTATTGAATATTTATGTTTTAATTAAAGAAAAAACAAACATGTTAAACAATGTTCTTCCCTTTCTATGAATAAAATGTCCAAGTATATCCATTACTTTGTCCACAAAACTAGTTCTTCCCTCAAGAGGCCCATTTTTGTCTTCATAACATTTATTTGAGCATATGTGACTGTGAAGCAAAATCCCTTATTTGCAATAAACAGCAGTTATTTTTTCAAACTACTCTATCTACTGCATATATACCAGAGTTGGAGGAGGCTTAGATAAAATATGTTCAATGAGGTAATTTTGATACTTGCACTATGTTCAGATAGGGAATCAGGTCTAAAAGTAATAATCATTTCAATATAAACACCACAGAATAAAAACTTACCACAAATATAATAATTGCCATCTTTTCTGTGGAGTTAGAGTCAGAGCAATCAACTTGTCTTTCGAGCTGCAGTACACAAAAGTTGCTCTGTGGCTTACTACAACTGCGTTCAGACAAGCAAAATAACAAGCATATTATTTGGGGTGGACTTCTGCAGCTAACTAGTTTTAAAGGAAACCCAGAACAGAAAACACCACACTAGAGTCCAGCCAAAGAACAAAGGAACAATTAAACTTTGAATGGGCATTAAATATTCCTTATATTATTGACAATTTGATTTGTCCCTTCTCCTTGACAGATTTGTGTATATTACATCAAAGCAAGCAATGTTACAACTATCCTTGCTTTGTGACATGAAATGACAATTCAAACACTCCGTGGTACCTTAGAATTCGACGTGGATTCCAAAAAGCAAAGCCTGTTGCCAAATCCTTCTGCAGCAAGACACAATTTCTGTTGCTCCTTGTGAACGGTTGCAGTGCACTGCAGAACCACCTCATCATCCTACCAAAAAAAACAAGGAAAAAGAGAACTAAGGTTATATTTCTGACACAAAAAGACCTATGGAAGCTTTTAGAAAATCACTGTTAAATGCACAAACTGTTGCCCCTGATCACAAGTAGAATCAAACTTCAGTGTATTTTTTATTTTGAATTGTAAATGTGGGTAAATCAATTAAAATAATTATAATAACTGCATATTTTTGCAGTTTCGCTTTTTCTGTTTGCCTGTCCTGATAATAAAAGTTAGAGAAGGAGTTTTATTTTAACTACATGCAAAGTACACAATAATTAGTATTTCTTTCATAGGTCAGTCATACAAGCGAAGAAGTAGAAAAGCTAAAGATCAATTAATTGACAGGTACCATATACATTTGAATTAATTCGTTTATGTATATACTGCACATATTCTATTTAGTGCAACTTGCTTAGAAGGTTGTAAAGAAATATGTAAACAAAAGAAAAAATATTTTTCCTACCTCCAGAGTAATTTTGTATATATAGTTCATAACTTAGTGTTTTTACAGTAAGTTGAAAAGTATAATCTTGTGTAAATAACAGATTTTTTCTTCCAAAAAGCTAGTGTCTATTCACTGCTGCTCCTTGTAAAAACTGTGAACTACCCACAGTTTCTTAACAGAAGGAAGTGTGGTGACTTGCTGAGCCTTTTGCGAGCAAGGAAGACTTTGTGATAGAAGATAATAAAAGCACGATGAATAAGCTAAAGCTTATCAGAGCAAGTACTACAACTATCTAATACCGAGTTTAATAGACTTTTATGAACTTGCCAATTAAGTGCTCTGTGCTTATCCTAATGTGCAAGCATATAAAGAGAGACAGGAAATACTCAGAATTATAAGGGAAAATAAGTTATTAGGACAGTGGTCCCATAGTGCTGCTCAGTATTTCCGAGAAAGGAGGGTCTAGGAGGAACCAATGATATCCTGCATGCAGCAAAGCAAAGAATGTGTTCCTTAGTCCTTAATATGTATTAACTAAAATTTTACAGAACTAATTACATGTAGTAATAGTTAAAGATCTTATCAACAAGCCCCAAAAAACAGGCCCTTATTTAAATCACAGTTCTTCTAAGTAACATAATCAGTAGCCGGAGAATCTCTGTAGAAATATGATTCAAGTTAAAGAAAAAAAAATGTTGCAATGAGTCTATTTCCTAGCAAAGATTTTCTGTTTTAGAATAGAAAAATTAGCACCCCCTTATGGATTCTGCCAATTCATCAATGAGTTTCCAATAATAAATTTCAAATTAATGATTATGAAGAGGCCATACTTAACACTGTAAACAAAATTCAATAAATAAAAAAAACCTACAGGATGAAGCATGCAACTGGAAGCAGAACAGGCTGAGACTACAAAAATGCATGCATTAAAGCAGGAATGTTTACCAAAAAGGAGTTGTTCTAATAGGCAGCTTGCTACAGAGAGACATTCAGAAAAGTTCATCAAATTAAATAAAAGCCTGAATTTAAACTGAACTGAATAATTTGAAGCCATCCATAAACAGTCATTCTGAAATAAGGTACTTTTTCCATTTGGTTCCATTTACTTCACTCAAATAATTAAACCAGACTAAATTAAAGTGTATCTCAATCTGAAAAAAAACAGGAGCTTACATGAGGTTTAATCAGACATTTGGAAAAATTCATTCCTGTTACTCCTTCTAATTGTCCCCATATGGAAAAGGTAAGTATAGGTAAAGCAATTTTCCTTGTATACCAGCAACAGTGCCCATGCTGCAATCCACAGACAATTGCAGAGGTGAAAAGTGATAACTGTTTCCAGTCAGGCATTAAATCCAAAAAACGTAATACATGCATCTGGTACTGGTGAAGTTCGCAATGTAAAATTGTAGCTGACAAAGAAAAATCCCTGAAGGCCAGTATCAAGGATGGAAGAGACCACACATACAGACCTAACAGCTTTGCTATGTACTCTTTGTAAATGTAACATCATCTATTAACAACCAGAGCATCTGGGGGGGAGAGTAAGCGGTTGTGTTAATTAAAAAAAAAAAAAATTAAAGTACTAAAAATGAAAAAAAAAATTTAAAGCACTACATTACTATTTCCTAATCTTAATTACACTGGATTCAAATAAAGTTTCTTTTCAGGTTAAAAATAGTAGTGTTAGATTAAAGCTACAAAAATACATTCGCCTCCTTCTTTCTCTTCCTAGCCTTTCTTCCTGAGGTAACCAACCCAGTAGAATGGAAATTTCAGTAACCCTGTCCCTATTGTGCTGGAGTTGTCTCCAAAAAGGGTCGCTAAAGAAGATTCTAACATTGTTCTTCCACAGCCAGAAGCAAACAACATAATAAGGCTACTTTCTACTGAAATGAACCACCAATTTTGTTTTGTAATGCTCCATTTTCTACCATTGTATGCTAGGTTTTTAGAGAACATCTGAAAAGTGTTCTACATATCCCATCTACAAAAATTATTCTAAGCTGACAGCAGCAAAAATATAAGTTGGTTTGGGGCAAGTCCCTGACACACTTAATTTTAGTTAATTATCTAATGTATCATAGCCTTCCCTGCAAACCAATTAAGCTCAAGTACCAAGCATACATGCATAATGCAGATGCTGACTGTTGGAGGATTAAGGACAGGAGTATAGCAACTACTAAATTTCCTGACACACAAACTTACTCAGTTCATTTTGCAAATATTTTCCCCTTCCTTCTCTGTGCAGTGTACAGCATACATGCATTATTTTGTTATGTACTTGGCAAACAAAACAAGACGTTTTATTAAGAAATGCTTACAAGTTCATGAAAATCAAATCACCCTCACATACCCTTTTCCAAAGTTTGTTTCTGGGTTGACAGGACATGTTCATTAAAACAAATCAAATTTTAACTCTCTCATATTTTGTTTTCTATGGAGATGGTCGCAATAAATGTTCTCTTAATTCAGGCCATGGAGTCACGGTGTTGTGGAACTTATTGTTCTAGCCCAGGTGGAGTTGAAACAACTGGCACAGAAGGTTAAGATGTGATGCCATTGTCAGATCACATGAAAGGTAATTACAGATAACGATGTGTCACACACACAGAGTTCTAAGTTACTTTGCATTTCTGTTCCCATCACTATAGAATTACCTATTATAAGCTCCACATTAGATACAGTCTTCCAACTTTTACTGACTACATGTTCATAGATTCCTACAGATATTGAACTTGATTGTGTTGCAGAATTATATTGACATACATGATTCCATTACATTTCTTTAAAGCAGACTGCTAAGTGGGTAAGCATCTCAGCAGTGTTTTTCTAAACCTTTTTTCAAATCAGCAAATGATAAACAGTTCCAGTATCAGGAGAGCTAAGAATGCATTATTTTCTTATCTGAAGTCACACCAAAGAGATCTTCACTGAAGGTCGCTTTGCTCTACTATGAAGAACACTACAATATGCATCATACTAAATGTCCAATAAGACAAATATCTTTCAGATATTCTTACATCTTGAATTATAAGATGCCTCAAATTGGTTCATTCCTTCCTATTATCTTCTGATATTAGATCATCATAACTTTTTCTGTCAGATTAGAACTGATCAACGTAATTTATAGTTCAAACAGCTGTAACTGTAGCTTTCCAAAGTTAAGCAAATACATCAGCTCTCTTCATACATGACTGAAAATTCAGGGGGATAGAGGCAATGCAGAGTTCCTGACAATAATGTTAGTGCCTTTTAAACAAATCTGTAAATGTTGAGTTATTTGATATCTCAAGGTATCATATTAAAATAGGAAGTTCTCAAGCTCCTTAATAGCATTTACTTTCATTTGCAGAAATTATTTGACTTCTCTATGAAATACATTCAAGTCTCCTAAGATTACATTAAACATATACCACCCAGTCAAGAAGAAAGGTTAATTTCTCATGTCAAGATCTGGGTATGTTATTCCAATATGAATGTTCTGACTACAGTTTACTTTTCCAAAAACACTAATTTAAAGTTATGACTGGACAAAACCACATATGTATACATATGTATGTGTATGTAGATATATTTTTGTCATATTGTTCACACATATATGCATGCATATATTTCCTTGTAATAGCGTTACTCTGTCCTATTAAACCCTGAAAATTGTTACCTCCCATGTAAAGTCAGTTCTGACTAATCCTTAACCTTCTCAATGACAATTCCTATTAAAGAACTACACTTGTCTGGTAATTCCCACAGGTGGGCACATCTACAGTGCAATAGCTGTTAGCACCTCTTCAACATGGACATATCTGGGATTTAGAGGGTGAAGTATTTGCTGTGGCATTTTTCTGGAAACCTGATACTTGGTGGTTTGTTTGGTTGGGTTTTTTTAAATATTCATCATGTTTGATTTTATTTTTATTCTGCACATTGTAGTCCTTTAAACTTTTAATCATTTCATATATTTTGATAACTTCTGAATTCATTCATATCTGGCAATGGTTTAGTGGGGAGTCAAAAGATAAGAAAAACTGAGTAATTTTTTTTTCCTCCATTCTCTGAGAATGAAAATATATTTTCCTACAGTATGTCACTCTCCTCTTACAAACTACCCCATTACTACCTCCAAGTGTTTTATTTTAACTATGCAAGAAAAGCACAGTATTGGAGTTTCTACTATTGCTACAATCCTCTGCATGAAAAGGTGAAGATAAATATTACCACAAGCAATAAAATTATTTAGAAACACTGTATGTGCTTCAGCCCAAAGTGATTAAACTCATCACAACTATAACATTTGTATTTTCCTTCCATTTCATGAAGAAAACAGGGAACCTTTTCCAAGTATTTTCCTTGATTTTAGATTTTATACTTTATATTTTAGTCCTGTGGAGAGAATGCAACAAATAACACATGAGTTATTACTAATTTAAATAATTTGCTGTGCTCTTCACAATCTGATTATATATAATCACCTCCCTGAAAGATATAATGCTGACTCTGTGTTTCTACTGTACCCTGACAATATACCAATTCTGAAAATGTGTAGAGAACAGAGAGTGTCACATTTACAAAACTCAACATTCAAAGATTAAACTTTGCAAGTTATGCTTGTACATTCAAATTCCTAAAAACCCCTGCTGTTTTGTATGACAAATACTGCAGTCAATGGAACATTTCCTCAACTTCCCTATGCTATAAATCAGGATCTCATGATAGACTTTAATTTAATATCTCAATTTTTAATAGGTCCCTCAAATGCCACACAGGCAGAGTTCTGCTTCACTGCATCAGATTTCCTGCTCAGCTGTGCAACTGAACCCTGCAATGGGAATACTCCCATAGTTGCCACACATACTTTAATGCATTTTGTAAATTTACAAATAGAAGTTTAGCCAGTACAAACTGCTTTCTGCTTAAGGAAACTGTAGAGTACGTCTTGACTTATAAACTTCACTTCTACTTCCTTTTGCCTTGTTGAGATAAACAGTAGATAATAGAGCAGAATAAAAGTTTAAAGAACTTGTGAGTCATCAAGCACAAGGCTTATATAATTATAGGCAACCATATGCAAACGTTCACAAAGGGTTCACAAATCAATCCCCCAAGATGACCCTAGACCTCTGACCAGCCAAAAAAAAAAAAAAAAAAAAAAAAATCAGATGTCACTTTTTTTTTCTTATAGGCATCTGAGTAACATAATGTGCTTTAAATCTTGACAGAAGCCCTACTACTAGTTGCCCCAGAGCCCCTTCCTTTCTGTGTTTTGAAAGGTAAAAATCTACAACAGACAAGTCAAGTAACAAGTATTAGGATAGTATTTCTCCTTCTCCAAGTCCCTGCAGACAACAAACAAAACCCTTGATGCATAAGATTCATGAAACACCACATACCTAACATGCAAGAACTATGATCAGCAGAGATTAAATAGCTTTTCAACAATTGTATAGAAGACAGCAACACAACACTCAGAGTAGCATTACTTCACTGTTAATTCTATTCTTGATTGATCATCCAGTGCCTTCAACAAACTACCAAATTTTAAATACCACTTTAGGACAATGACTCTAGAGCTTCTGACATCCGAACACAAAGACTCTGACCCAAATAAGAAAAGGCTACAAAATTTTGATTACTTTATCTGAGCTTGAACCACAACTACACTATCTCCTTAGTTGCAGATCACCATTGCAATAGTGCAATGCAGCCATTTAGACTTCATTTTGAATAAGGGAAGGACAGAGAGCAAAAAGACTGATGATATGTACAGGAAAACAGGAATTATCCAGGAAAGCTGTTGGGATGCAGTCCACTTAGATTATCGGAAAACTTAGCAACATTTCTTTTTTGTCAGTAAAACGTGGAATAGAGACAGCTAATACTGTTCCTTATTGCATTAAGGAAGTAAGTGTTAGACAGTCAGGGAAAAATTTTCTGAAAATAAAGTAGGGCAGTTTAGAAGCTTCACCATTACAAGACCACAAAAATTGCTGTAAAACTTCTTTCAAGATGATTTATGCATAGCTGAACTTGTCTTAGGATGAGAAGAAGAGAGATTACTTTTCTGGTCACACAATTCTAAACGGTCTGAACACATTTAATTGGACATGTTTTAGTTTTATCCTGTAGGAGGAGTAATTTCCTAAGAATTCAACCTTATTCCAATGGAATTCTCCTTCGAGAAAGAAAACCCCAGGCACAACAGATGGAATTCCAAAGGACCAGATTAGCTGGTAGTTCTCAATACAATACAATATACATCTGGCTGCTAGTACAATAACCATGTTACCTCCTCCTCCTTCCCCCAAAAGTTCTAACTTAGTCATCAAAACCATTTGCAACATTACAGCAATGTCATGGCAATCTGCAGTACTAAAGACACGTAGCAGCAAAGGAAAAAAAAAAAGAAAACCAAACCTGAAGAAAATAACCAAATAACCCATGTTGAGTCACACAGATTCATATTCTGCACTTGCCAGAAAAAGTCTTTGCTAAAGAACAATGATAACAAAGAGCCTATCAGAAAGCAAACACTAAATACGAGGGAAAAAACTCGTTACACACCACATGGACAGTGTGATGCTATATGGCAAAGCAGAGTTTATCTAGGAGCTGTACTTCAACACTGCAGAGTGTCTCAGACAGATGCCCATCCCAGTCTGTGCATTCCACAGCCACCCAAAGGAAATGAAGAGTGTGATCAGAAGGCAATGAACAAACACAATGCACAGCTCCAGCACAACCAGGTAACTGCACCTTCCGTGCTCTGAGAAGTGCTCCATGGAGAAACAAGCATAGCCCTGGCTTTGATCTGGCTGGGCACTGCTGTGGTACTGAAGGTGGCTGTAACCTTCAGCTGCACATGCTAGCCACCTCCTCTAGCAAACTACTTACTAGTGATAGCAACATGAACACAACACTGAAAGCAGAGGTGCTATGTACATATAATCCAAATGCTTCCTCTTACAGCTCTTTATTCCACTGAGGCATTATGGAACAGTGTCAAATTTGGTTTCTGCATTCATGTGCGTGTGCTAGCATGCTCTTGATTGACTTCTACTAAAAACGTGTCTGCTAATGATCATATTGCCAAATTAGATGGTTCATTTTATTATTTCTCACCAATTAGCTCCTGTGGTCCTACAATCTTAAAATAAAAAAGCCAAGTTCAGCTGTCAGTGTCTAATAATAAATTTGTCTGTTACCATAGTTAGCAATGGCTAACTCTGCACCTGACACAGTTGACAGAGAAGTGGTGGAAAACATCTGCAACAAAGTGTAGCTACTAAATTAAACACAAACATCTGGTGAGCTGATTTCAGCTTCTTAACAGCCTCAGTATTTCAAATTTATCTCTGATGTAATTCCACCTATTTTAGGAATTTGGTAAGAATCGACTGCATTACACCCTCACTCACTAGTTCTAGGCTATGCCTCTTCTGCACTCAAAGGTGTGATAACAGCCTGGGAGATCTCTATGCTATATTTGATTTTTCTAGTGAACAACAGTAGCAGTAAAGACAGAGGTGAGAGCATGCTAGAAAAGGTGTCCACAAGATTCTGCAGGCAAACACAAGATTATCTCTATTATCTGAGTCAGTTTGGAAGGTAGCAAACTGACTCTAACAAATATCAAGGACTTAATAACCCCACAGCACTCAACAGCTAATAAATCCCGAGACTCATCAGTATCTGAAAATGCTGTATCTGAAAATAATCACTGAAGTGTTTTAGTTTTACAACACTTTTCTAAGAAATACCTCATTAATCTCAGCTGGAAGACAGAGGCACTTGTTAAAGCAAATAATTTGTTCAAGGTCACAAAATACTGAGACCCAAACTGAACAAACACTTTTTTCTGTATATTCCTATTAATGAGTTCCATAGCAAGAAGCCTCTAGAAACACACCTCTTTCATGAACAAGGTCCTCTCACTCCAATTCAGACCGTGAAAATCTCTCTACATCATCCCTTTCATGCAAGAATACGTGAGGGAAGGTTTATCAGCCTCCAGTCTTGGATCTTATGAGCAGTCTCAGGCAGCTAAGTTTGTAATATGACCATCTGCTCGAGTCTGCACATTCCACTCTAGTTCACTTTCTCTTCCCTTCATATTTTATCAGCAGTATTTCTTGAATTGTTCCAATTCAGTGCTCTGACAAACTGATATTTTGCAGCAGCCCAATCAATCATGCGACCTTCCCTTCCAATTCCCAAAGGTTCACCTGTCACTGTGTTTATTTTTGTAGCAAGGGGAAACATTCATTCCCATTTTCACCTGTTTCAGCCATGTAATCCTCTATCAGTATTTCTCCCTGCTTTCATTCTGAAGCTGTAATTTATGAGATTAACCCTTTCACTTCACACATTTACCAAATCTCCTTGTTTCCATGAGAAGGCTACCATCTTTCTGAATTCTTCTTAGACTAAATCCATTTTAAAAAATTCTCTCAGACTACTGTTCACAACTTCTCCTCTGAGCATCTTTGATTTATGACCTATTCTTTCCTGTAGACCATTAATAAAATCATTAAGATGGGACGTGGTAACTTCCCATGAACATGTCAGAAAGAGCTATTGCCAGTATTTAATCTCTACCCAGTTTAAGATACCACAAAATGTCCATCACACCGTTGGAGCTGAAATGTATTATGAAACCCCAAGCAATCCTTGCACTGAAAACACAGTTCCTAGATATCTTCACTATATAATCAAATGCAAAAAAGATTATAATTTTTTCGTTACAGATATTGGTTGTACCTTCAAAATACGGACTAATATCCACTGTCTCCAAAGAGAGATGCTGTTCAACGTTTATCTCTTCTTAACCTGCCCCCAAGTACCTATTTTGCAAAACCTCAATGTACAAAATTAAAACTGCAGCAGTCTTAAAACACTACACTGCAAACTTTATTTCTCAGAAATTATAATATCTAGATACCAGGAAATAAATGCATTTTGTAGGGATAGTGCAGCTGACAGGAAGAACACTAAACTGACAGAAGTGACAGATGAATTTCATTCCCAGATCTCCCACCAAACTTCTCATTTGTCAATTATTTCCATTTTTTTGTTATAGAATGAAAAATAATTTTAGTATACGAAGACTGAAAGATTCAGTGCAATAGTAGCATAGGATTGACAATTTATGCATAAGAAATGAATGCACCCTGAGGTAGAAGACTTGGTTATTAAAGACTCTGTGCAGGTATTAACAGAATAGTAAGCAGATCCCCATGCATTCTGTGCTGATCCTGCCTTTTGAAATTGTACAAAATTATAGGTTCCTAAAAGAATTTCTCTACGCCTGTTTTCAGGGCACTCAGTTATTTAATCATTTATCTCGAGTCCTTCACAGTCTTCCTGTGGAGCTGAACAATTCACGGAAAAGCTGGAAGACTGAACTAACACACTGTATAATGCTAACTTAGAAGCATTAAGGAATTTTCAGGCACAGAGGAAAATGGCTTTCTATCACCAGGTTCTCCAGCCAGCAGGTAACTCTTCACAGGTTTTAATCAGATGCAGTGACAGAAGGCTGCAGTGAACTGTGAGTCCCAAAAATATGTTATTAAGCAGGTGCAAAAATACCTTTCAGGCTTGTGTACATGTTGCAATGTAACATTCAGAGACAGCTCGATTTTTATTTCCTGTTTATTCCCTTGAACAAACTCACCAGCTATTGTACATGAGCCAGTGAAATGGAAAATTATCACCAAGAATATTGGAACAGCAGGAGTATGTTTCAGCTACTTCAACTCTAACTTTCAAATGCTTCAACACACAAAATTATGCACAAGGACAAACTTAAACTATAAATCACAAGTTTATATTTGTATATTCATGTTTTGTGCTTTCATACATCTAAATATACCGATATATTTTACATGACATGGGATAAATGATATGCCTCACTGCTCTCAACTAGGAGAAAGGGCAAAAATCCCAAACATCAACAAATTCTTGCTATGTCTGTTTATGCAGTGGAAATAATGTTTCTGTGGGTTTTTTTTAAATCCTACGTTTTCCCAAACAAATGTTAAAAGTAGTTTAATAATGGCCAAAAGGAAAAATAATCAAAATATTGATTTCATGATCATATGCTGAACTCCATTTTCCCCATTTTTCTTTAGAAGAAATTCTATCATTGCTTCCACTGTACTTTGAGAGTACTGGGACACTAAAAAGTATCATGTTATCACAGAAGCTGCATTTGATATACTAGTAGGCCTTCCAGAATATTTCAGAAATATGTCATTCTACATATTCTACTAAAGATAATCGAAAAATAAACATTTTTATTTCCAGTATGAGGTTCTATGTATAGAACAAGCTGCTCTTTATCAAGTGCCACGCTTCCTAAAAATCCACTATCAATTGTAAATCAGAGACACCTGAGAAAGAAAAGAACATTTTAACCAGGGAATGGATTTGGTATAATGGTTTCATCTGAGCCAAAAAAAAATCAAGGCTGGATCTTTTAATGTTGGACAATTTTTCTCTATTTTTCTTCATATGCTACATGCCTATGAGCAATGCTGGAATATTTTTATATTTTAATTCTTAATGTAAGATATGTCCAAATCACAGAATCCAATGTAATAACTCATATACTTATTAAAAAGAATTTAACTTTTCATTACCATTTTTCTTCCTTCATTCATTTCAACTGACGTTTTAACATTTACTGTTAAAGGCATAATCCACAATTTCATGGAAGGTTTCACATTGCCTCAAACACAGTACATCCATGTACGGTATTTTGGGACACAATTTTATTTCAATGCTTGTCCTCTAAATTCACTAATTTAAGTGTTTAAAAAACATTTAAGTATGGCAGCAAAGCTTCTATCAATCATCTGTGTACCAAAGAGACTAAGAACCATGAGCCCTTATGTCTTTCTTTTGGCTCTACTGAGTCCATCAGGCTCACTAAGCCCCTGCAAACCCTTTAGACTAGGATGTACTACCCTTAAAGAATCTAAAATTCACTCAGCAAAGTCTATTTAGCTCCATCTGTCACTTACAGCTACTCAGCTTCAGCTTCTTTTGCAGTGGATAGCAGGAGATCAGTTTTCCAGAAAGCAAGACACCTTATGAAACTGGGACTAAAGAGAGCCCTGATAAACCACCCTCAGCAGGTGGTGTATCTACTACCTATCTCTGCAAGTGGGATCTGCTCCTCTCCTTGGACTCTGTCAATGCTCATCTTAGGCTGGGGTGACCAACACTTAAGTGTCCCAGTTTAGGTGAAGTGAATCCCAGCCTTAGCATGCTTATAGAAGCCTGTCCAGTAAGAGGCACCAGGGAAACTTTTGCCTTCTTCAGAAGGTTCTTGTGTTTTTAGTGAAGAGGCAGTGTTAAAACTAACAAGAGCTGAAGGCATCAAATGTCAAGAAATTTAGACAAGCTTTGCACAAATATTGAAATTATTGTATCTTAAATAACAACAAATAGCACAGCGTGAACCAGGGCTTCACATTCTTTCACTGCCCAGTGCCTTAACCAAATCAAGTAAAGACCAAGCAAAGAATACCTAGGTTATTAATTTCAACCTGAATCACATGCACATCTGGATATTCAAAAGAAACTGTCAGTCATCTATTCCATCTCTACTCACAAACCCCGAGTCCTGGGTCACAAGGTCAGTTTCTCCTGAGTCTTGGTATTCACTTACAAGTACATGCAATGCAGCCTTTAACAGCTAAGGGGTGGCCACAGTCAACATGATGGCAACATGAATAAATCCTGAGGAATTTCAGGGTTTACAGACCTCAGCTAGCACGACCTGTGTGCCAGCCAACTCTCCAGTGCTCTGTCAGCTGCTCCAAAACATTCAGATGAACCAGGAAAAGCATATGAAAATCCTATGACTTATAAATTTTGTGAGGCTTTGGCAGTCCAGCTTCCACACAACTGTTGTCCCAGGATGAGGAGTGGAATGGCTGCAGTCAGGCTTTAGGCATCTATGTCCAAGCTAGTGCTATTACGTAAGAAACTAATGTCAAGGAAAAAAAAAATTAACTAAATAGCTGGTATAGGATTACAGCATACAGACCATGGAACAAGATTTATATATGCACACAGACAAACACACACATTCACATATACACATATATCATTAGCAAATCAGTATTACTGGCAGTTAAAACTTAAAATTCAAGATTTCAGGTTTGACTTTGCTTCCAGCTCCCAATAATTCATCTTAAGTAGTGATAAGTCATAAAAATTTTGTCTTTTCCCTACATGCTGTCATAAATTTTAAGAACATTAATGGTAGGCAGAGATTTTCTTGACCCTTGTTGAACAGGCCATTGATCTCAATACTGCAGATGTAAAAAAATATGAAAAAAAAATCTCTTGGGAAAGAAAGATATATAGACAAGGGCAGATAACTTGAACCACAAACTTTGCTTACACAAATGCAACTTATTCTCTACTTCAGTACTGACCTCCTTTTAGGTTCATCCTAAAGCCCACATTTACTATTGAACTAGAAAAACGGTGAAAATTAAAGGAAAGTGGAGCCTATAGAATGAAATTATATAGGTCTCTTTGTGCCTTACCACCTGAAAACACTACAGCATGCAGTAATTAAATCAATTTAAAGCAGTAAGTCACTAGCATACACAACCCTACAGAACAACCACTGGCCTTAGTGCTCCAGAAGGGAAATGCTGCCATTGCTGCCAAGGAACTACAAGTTAATTGACAAGATACTTTCTGCTAGGGACAATACAAATTCATTAAATATGAAACAAAATGTTGACATCACCATAACATTGTTTATTGCAGCTGATGACTCAACCCTGCAGGTTTTGCATTTGAATTGTTCTAAAAGGGTTGGTTTTTTTTTCTGAAATGCTCAGACATGGTCTTTACTTAAACACAAACTTATAACGATGTTTTTAAGATGGCTTTTTAAGATCTGAAAGCCTGAAATCTGTCACAAATACTTAAATAGGAAATTAAAGCCTACATTGATATAGTGATAAGAATACTGAGATAAAATCACAAATTGCAAAAACAAAAAGTGCACAGATGCTCCAACTCATTTTTGGCTTTCTCAAGAATCACTTACAATAATAATATATCATTGTAAGACTGATTATATTTACTCTATGACACACTGAGAAGCTTTCTGGAAGGTGCTGCTTTTGGCAGAAATACATTGCATTATATCATATTGCTAATGATAGGCAGAGCCTAACAAAACCATACTTAAATGATTACTAAAATACACAATAACAAATGGACAGCAATCAAGGTGCGCCTTTACAAGACATATTTTAAAAAAATAGAGAGATAGATGGATAACAGTAATGTTAATTTTAGGTTTATTTTAACAGCTTGAAAATTATCTTCTGGTGACTGCATCTGTTCCATTTACCCAGGCAGATCTGGGTTCAGTTCTACTTCACAGCTTAAGAGGAGGGGAAAAAATGAAAAAAAAAAAAAGAAAAAGTTTTGATTTTACTTGGTTAGGTTTTGACATTTTCCAGTTAAGCTGGGGTTGGTGGGAAGGACTGTCCTTCAACAATCAATTCCCTTTAATTCTTGCAATTAGATGTGCTGTCTAATTCTGTTATCAGAATGCAGCTTCTAGTAACATTTACAAAAATTCAGAAACCTTTCAAAAATCCTGAAGTGTATTCCTATGTGGTTTCACCATAAGCAAAATATTTTGTTAAAAAAAAAACAAAACAAAATATTTTTAGGCTTCATGGTGCTCTTCTCCAAAACACACAATTCAATTCTTAGTCTTATCTCCAAAAACCAAAACCAACTTTTTTCAACTCCCTCTTTCATGTTCCTTCCCCTTTTATTCTCAAGTCATGAAACAACAGTCTATGGAGTTTTAAAGACAGAGAAAAATACCAGACCAGCAACATTTCCCAGAAACAGAGTTAAGTAACTGCATTGAAGTAAAGATTTTATTGTAGCATGCTGATCAAAAAGAAATGGGATCTCACAAACCTACTCAGAAGTACAAAGGTAATAAGAATAAATATAAAGCAAATACTAAGAAATAACACAAAAAACTAGTGCTGAACACCCTTGCCTAAAACAGACTGATTCTGTAAAGAACTTGCTACAAAGCTTAATGGCTCTAAATATACAAACGTTTGTTTTGTCCTCTGTTTATTTGATTGATACACTTTCCTAACTATCAAGAAACTGTCCATAATTATAAATTTAATTACAATTTCCAAACAGGTGACACCTGGATTGATTTTGCTGCATCAGATGTGCTCCTTTCTCCAAAATAAGGTATATGCTTGTGAATATAATCCGTACAAGAAAGTCTCCAATTCTGTATTTCTCCAGCACAGTCATTGCAGGCAGAGCCACAACTCTTTGTGTCAGGCTTGGATCTCTCACTGCTCCTCAGACACTCAACTGATACTCTGTCCTGACTTTTCTCAGGAATATCTCTCTGCCACTGCATTTTTTTCTGCACCAGTTTCTCCAAGCTTGTGCTCCTTTGCATCTGAATTACCAAACCACTCACTTCTCTTGCCTCAACAAATACATTCTCCTTCAACTCCTATCTTGCTAAAACGAAAATTTAAGACCTTCCTTAAACTTTTGCTTTGAGCCTTTGTCATCTTTTTCATCACCTTCTTGCTTTTCCTCATGCCAATTTGTATGCATAGCCTAATTCTGTTATTCATTAGAGATGGTCAAGAAATGTAGTACCTGGTTAAAAAGAAAATTATTGGGGAGTGGGGTCTAAGAAGAGCTGAATAGCAGATGACAAGAAAAATCACTTTTACATTCAAGAAAACTTCATGTAATTTCACACTTTACTGCCTTCATGTAGCTTTTAGGAGAACTCCATAGCGCTCAAAAAACTCTGGTAGCAGCTTTACGCATTACTGAAATCCTTAACGTTTATTGGAAACATTTTGTATTAAAAAGCAAATATAAATGCCTAATTCCTATGTAAAAATAAGAGTTTATGTGCAAATAAAGCCCAAGCATTTTATTTACTGTTATTGCTGGTGGCTGCCTAAGAAGCTTCTACAGTTTAGAAAGTTTATATAATTTTCTAAGTGTGTTTAAGCAATCTCCCTGGCAAAGCCAAAAAACAAGCTACTTCTCCAAGAACAATCACACACAAGTTAGATGCCTTTTGGGGAGATTTAGATTCTAAGGGATCATAGCAGTTTTAAATAGATATTTCAATGTGAAAGTAAACATTTACATAAAGGAGGGTGGTTTGTGCTTATGTGAAATTCCTATTAAACCTCTAACCAAATAGGAAAAAAACGCATCCAAAGATGGAGGAAAAACCTCCACAACCCTAGACCTCTCATTTGCTGGGATATTTGGCAGCTCTTTCCACACAGGCATAGCCATCACCTTCATGCATGCCAATTAGCAGCATCTATCCAGGAGTGGCAGGTGATTCCCAAAGAGTCACTAAAGATGCTGGGCCAATAAAAAGAGTACTTGCTACTACGAATTAAAATTAGGCAAGCCCTCAGGCATTTCTAAAGGATGCAGGAGGAAGCTACACCAGTGCAATGCCTGCAGCTCTTGGCTTCAGAGATGTCTTGCCCCAAACCCCCTTTCAGCTCAGACTGCTGCTCTCACCTCTGGAGGCAGCGAGCATACGCAGCTACACGAGGAGGGAGGAAAAACACATTGCACTGCAGAGCACCAGCAACAACAGAGCTGGGGAAAATCCTTGTGGCTTCCACACCATGGCTGAGACAAAATCAGCTGCAAGACTGGCTAATGAAAATACACACTATTTTTTCACTGTGTCATGAATCCAGTGTGATATTGAAATCCTGCTAAAATTTACGACTATAAAAGGTTTCTCAGCCAAGAAAATAAAGTAACCATTTTGTCTAGGTATTCCTAGAATAGGAGACAAGTAAGCTGGCAAAAAGAAGATTTATTTTGAATTTAACAAGGATTTGTTACCTTCCCTTTCTTAAAAGAGGCTTGGAGGGGAGGGGGTTTTTGTGGGTTTTATCTCTGTATGGATGCTCGTTTGTTTTTAAGATAATTGTCTAAATATTACCTCTGGCTTCATATAATTGACTTAAACTCCTATTTTCCCAATTTTAACAAGTTGATGCTCCCAACCCTAGAAGATTAACCTACTGTTCTGCAAAATTCCTGATCTATAAACAATTGTGGGGGTTTTTTTAACTATACAGGATTCACCAATTATTCTAAAAATAAGACAGCTTTGTCTTATTGCTAAATCCCACAGCCAGAAGCCTCCAAAAGTTTAATCAAAAGACCTTCTCTATAGAGTACAGAAAAGAAACCATAGTACCAAAAATTTCTTCTTTGCAGGGGAAGCCAGAGTGTTTTCATTTTCTTTACAGTAATTACAGTATTGAGCTTAGTTTGCTTACTTTTAATCCTAGAGTTGCCTACAACAAATCTACAGAACTCAATGGAAGTGAATTGTAACTTTTCCTGAAGGTTATTAAGCGAAACAGGTATTTAAATCCTTGGTTTTGCAAACTGCACTTTTTTAAAAAAAATACCTGACTTTTAAAAACCTATAAATCATTTTCTGTCTTGCATAAAAATTATAAATTTTAATGGAAATTGAAACATTTCATTCAGAAAGAAAAATCCTTTTAACACAAATCATTTTGAGGTAAAAATGTCTTCACAGATATTTTTAATGAGCTCTGATACTATTACAGCTATAAAACTGACCTCCAGTTAAAAGAAAAAAAAATTCCATCTGGTTCTCAAGAGCTGGAGATGAGTCATTTTTGCCTCACCACTGCTGCTATCTTTTGGCATATTCTCCTATATATGTGTTAAATTTAGCAAATCTCTCTGATCTCCAGATAGAGAAAATGACTATGATTGCATTTAGATGTTCAGGTTTTGCCAAATTCTTACATGCTTCAGTTTTTAACTTGTAGAATGCAGCCATTCAGCAAAAGCATATATAATGAAGTGTTTAATTCATAGCAAGAAGCGATGCTAGAACATCATTTTTACTATTCCTCTGGTCCAATGACTGATTGACCTGCCAACAGACCTTTCAGATGGTGTTTCATTGTTTGGGTTTCTTAAAAAAAGTATTTTCAGGAGCTCTATTAACAATTTATCCTGGACAGGACAAACGGCCATCACAGAGCACAAAAGACAGACAAGCTGCTTAGTTCCACTTCTCCATGTTTCTACTCAGAGTTTAAATTCAAGATCCTAATCCCTCTCCATTCACACTGTGGACCAGGATGGGGGAATCCCTTCCTAGCTGAGGATCAGGCAGCTCTCTCAAACACGCTGAGTGGACTATGAGCTTCCACCTCTCAGCATTATCAGAGTTACTCAAACACAGGTCTCCAGCAGAGTGAGGACACTTCTATTCAGACCAGCATTGCTGATAAGGGCAGAACTAAATGCCTCTGACAGATCTCGGACAAACAACCACACTGAATTCAAGGGGCTGCAATGGGCATCTCTACTCAGAGCTACAGAAAGGTGAAATCAAGTCAATTGCCTTGACCTTTATCTGTGTACAAAAAAAAACCTTTTACCTTAAACAAGCAGCATACCAGATGATGCTATCAGCAATATGACCTGCATGGTGTGATCATATACATCAAAGAGCTACTTCCATTCCTTTTCAAATCTGTGAGTAGAACAACTGCCAACTTTACCATGAAAATTATTTAAGTGTAAAACTTAGGGTGATGTCCTTTCTTATTGGCACTGAAAAACTGCTAAGGTCTCAGATTTCTTACATTACTAGGGTAAGATTATTTGCTTTTATTCAATGTCATTAAAATAAGAATCTAAAGAAAAGCTGCATCAGTGGTGAGCTATGATAAGAAAGCACTTTATCATACTAATGAAGTTGATGCTTTAATAAGACAGTTGAAATCTGAAGCAGTAAATAAACAATTAGCAAAAACGCTGGAATAGAGGAATTAATAGGCTGAACAAGATGCACAGAGTCTCAAGAAAATATAAAAATTATTCATCCATAACCGTGCAGCTCTCAGAGTTTGGCCCCTGAGAAATTGGCTTCCATCAGTAATAAAGAATGTGGTAAATTATAATTAAATTTCTTAAATCATTGCACAGTAACAAGATCCTCAGTGTTCTGTTGAGTTTGAAAGTAAATGTCTGTACTTTAAGCTTGTACATAAATGAAGGTAATCATATGAATCAGCATTATATAGGTTGTCTCTTTTCAATTGTCTTTTTAGATAGAGATCAGGTATTTACTAAAAGTGACTTTACTGTTAGGAAACCTCATCCAAGAACCCCACATAGGGTTGGTAGTGTGCTTTAACTATGCAGGAATGCATTGGAGGAAAAAATAATTTTTCAAAAAGAATTTAAAAACAACAACAACCAAAAAACTTGACCTGATATTAGCAAAAGCAATGGACTACCTTTCACTGCAGTAATCCATTAGTAAATCAAAGGGAGGATATCACCCTCATATGGCCACCTCAAAAGCAGAAATGCAGCATTTTCCGAAGGGGAAGGAAGCCATGCAATCCCACGGTCACTGCACGTAGGATTCAGGTGACTGGCAAGTCAGTTCTGTCAATAGGCACTGGACTCTGTCCACAAAATGCTAATGGTCCTGCCCACCCACACCCTGACATTACTGCCAGCAGACACCTGAACACTGCTCACATTGTTAGATTGACTCCACAAGCTGCAGATCGCTGGAGGCTGAAGGAATGTTCTGGCCAAGCACCACAGCATCACTCCACTGCTCACCACCAAACATCCCAACTTACAGTTGCCTCAATCTTACTGTGTTTATTTCAAATGCAGATCTCATTAATAACACTGGACTTCAGATATACAGCTTTGCAAATCCTCTCCTTTGTGTTGTGTTATAAACTTCTGCAAGCATTGAAGGCCAAGTAAATATGACCCTTTTTTTTTCTAATTGCTGGAAGACAACTGGATAAAGTCAAAGGCAGGGAGACCATTCCACACTGAATGAAGGCTGGTGAGATAGCAGGCCCTAAAAAGTGTCACTTGTCGCTTGATAGAAGTCCCAGATAAAGTGTCACTTAATCTATTGATGTATCTTCCTCTCTCTTTGAAATAAATCCCTAGGTCACCCCAAAGACGCTCATTACAAAGAGCAGAAATGCAAACCCTCATTTCCATCTCATTAATGTACACGTCTCTGCCACAGTGCATCAGAGACCAGCCTGGTGACAGTCATTCCTGCACCCAGCTTCATGACAGTAACTCCTTACTGGCAGGCTTCCTTTCTTCCTGACAAGACAAGAAGGCGTTAAGTATACAGAGTAGTTTGGGAGACAGGAAACCATAGGTGTTCAGTCCTATCTAAACCAATCACTGGGGACAGTAAGTGACAGATGTCTTCTGATAGCTGTCTTAGGGTCAGAAACAAACAAAACTATCAAAGAAAAAACAAACAGAGATAATGCTCACATCTCCAAACAAAGGCACTACAGCTGTCAGCTATGGGCAAGGCCTTATTGTACCTACAGAGATGCCAGCAAAAGACTTCACACTGACCCTCAATTCTTCCAATCCAGGCAGAATGGGCTCTGTCAGTCAAGGCTAAGGCTTTGCCACAGCAAATCTGGCACAAATGTCCCCAGTCTTTCCAGACCTGGCTCTGTGGGTAAACCAACTGTCTCTCCCTTTAGAATTTTACATCTTAGTCCTGGTACAAATATGATCTATACTACTGTAACAGATAATCCACATTAAAAAAAAGTTATTTTCCAATTTTCTTTGTATACTGGTAGAATAACAGGTGGCTTCTTTAAATTAAAGGAACTAACATCTACACATATTCCTCCTGTATCTATAATCACTTTTTTAGACAGAACCCAAAATGAACACAAAAATAAAAGCAGTTCATCAGAGTTGTGGTACTTTCCTTGGACTTCCTTACATTTCAGACTGTCCTAGTTCAAAGAATCCTTTTTTATTTCAAAGTCATACAGGAGGTAAAAATGCTTTAAAAAAATCTGCACATTTCCCTTGTTGATGCAATAACATGGGAAAGAGAGGTTGGAGATTAATACACTACGTACTGATTAAGGAGAGTACAAAGGAGAAAAATATTCTTCAAACCACAATAGCTGGAAGCTTTAAGGCATGTGGCCACATGACCACTATCCAGCAACTACAGGAATGTGTCACAAACAGCTTAGGAAACTGAGGACACCATCTATCCCAGGCCCCAACTGAAGGATGCTATAGACCCTTCTACAGTCAAGGATTCTACAAAATAACACCAAGAGGCTTTACAAAAAAAGAAAGGGAGAAGCAGTGAAATTCTAAGAATACTGAAATTTAGGGTGGCAGAACAAGAAAACGCAGGAAAGAGAATATTTTTGTGTTTTCTGTCTTCTTGTTGTTCAACCCAGCCACAAAATAGGGGATATGCAGAATTAAACATGCTATGAAAGATTTTCCAGCATGCTTTCTAACAGCTCCTAAGGCTCAGCATAATTAAAGATTATGGAGAAATAATTTATACATTCTTTGCAGAAAACCACAAAAGCAGGAAATTATCTGAACATTCTTTTGATAAATTTAGGTCTTGAAAGTTCCTGAAACTCAAAAAAAGGCTTACTGCTTTGGTAGGGTAAAAAACTCACAACTTAGTAAGATAAAATTTTAATTTTGAAAGGGCTTTTTTTCCTCTTTTTTTAATCACCACTCAAATTTTGCTGCAAAAAAGGAGATTAGAATAATGCCTGCAGACTTTCAAGCATGGTTATACTTTAATGGTAAACTGTGCTCTCTATTCTAGAACATGCACAATAATAGGTATACTCGCATGAATGGCAAAGAAAATTACACTGGAACCAATATAGGCATGATAGACCATTTCTTTTTCTATCCCTTCACTCACAGAAAAAATCAGATCGCCTCCTCCTCCTCCTTGTAATCAAAGTGCTTTAGTCATTTTTGCTATTATGCAAATTAAACATTAAACTGTTAATATTTAACTGCCAAACAACAGACAATTCTCAGAAAACAAAACAGTATTCATATGGTAAAAAAATGTCAAAAAAAACAACTTCTCTTTAAACACAGAGGAGAAGTATGGATTAAAACTGCAAGTATCTGAAAAACTGTATATCATATTATAAGCATGATTTTTAAAACAGTACAGAATAAAAAAAAATGAGGTGGACTTGGAGAGAAAACAATTCTGATTCTTGAGAAGACAGTACAGCACCCACAATTCTAAGTGGAAAATCCCTGACATCCACCAGTCCAATATACAAGAAAATCATAATGAGTCACCTGGATGGAAGATGGCTGAAATGTGGGAAGCTCTCTTCTTTTGATTGAATTAACAGATTCATTAATTTAAAAACTGTTAGGAGACTCTCTCTCCTCCTTACATGAGAGTGGACTATCTGTGGAAATACGTAGACGACACTTGGATAACTGGACACGGTTAAAATCTATTAAACATAACTGTTTAGGTAAATGTCTGTGCTAGTTAAGCAACAAAATGAGCAATAATAAGGACACAAAAAGTTCTTTCTTCCAATGCACGTGTAAGAGTGCAGGAGTTTGATATGCCAACCAAACAGCCCAGACAGCTGATTTGTCTTCAGCAATTCATTAGATCATTCCAGAGAGTAACCTGCCTGTAATATGCTGAGTCTTTTTGAAGAATTCTGAAATAAAGAAGATACCTTCAGAGGCCTGGATTCAAAGAAAGATTTTGCTCTTCAGTGTTTACATCACTTCAAATATATGAGAAGTTCGTAAAAATGTTTTGCTGAGACTGTCTAACTTCAGGTGAAAACAGAACAGGTCTGATGGGAAACTATGAATAAACAAACTAATAAAGTATGCACTAAATCATATATCCTCACAAGATCATGCCTCTTCTCTGCATCTCTCTTCTCCCATTCTCAGTAAAGGTTTTCTCTTCTTTAGAAGGTTGCCTCCCTTCTCTGAAGCAATTTGAGATAAAAGGAATAAATAAGCAACATTTATTATGACAGTGTTGTTCTATGAACAGAGTTCATCAACACTCTAAGTGGATTCTGCATGAGATTTCAGACTCAGCTTAGCAACAACAAATCGCACACTTAAGCTGGCAAAGCCACCATAATAAAATGCTCTGATTCATAATGTAATTTCCAAGGCACTAATAGTGAAAATAAAATTTTCGCTCTTCAAGATCACCCAGTTGTAAGTCCTCTATATTTATAAAGTATGATTTCCAAGTAATAAACAGACTGAAGTAAAATTTGAAATGGCATCTTAAATATTGTGAAGCACAGATAGTTGAAATACAATTAGAGCTCGTTTTCAAAAAAAGGACAGTGATCAATTTAACTCTTTCTAATAATGACTACAGACCAAAACAATTCCAATAGTTATAAATATTCTGAACAGTGAAAGAATGTTTTTCTAGGTGCTTGAAGGAAATAAAACCATCTATTTTTCCCATAATAACCCAAACTAATTTTTTCTTTAGCCTCCTCAAGAGCTGAAAACCATCTCATAAACATAATGAGTTGAAATGAAACTATACAGAAGGTGTATTTAACTCGCTCACATCTTACCTAGTCAGACAACTACAAATATTCTAATACTTATATTACTATCGATTTCTGGGTATTAGATTTAATCCTAATCTATGTTCAGAACACGTAGTACCAGACTAATAATATAAAGTATTAGGTAAAATATTGAAATTATTGACATGGAAAATAATAATTCACTATTTTAATATCAGAACATACCTGCATATGGGAGCAATAAATATAAGCAATTATGTGGACTCAAGAAAATATATTGAATCAGAACAATTAATACTGGCATAGGTTAAAAGGTACTATCTGAAGTCATCAAAGTTTTGTGATTTATTAAAAGAATAAGTTTTAAATATTCAAGAGTTCAGATTTATGACCAACTACCAGTATTAGGCCAAACCTAATGTTTCAGTACAATTACATAGTTACTTCATCTTCCTTTGTATAAATACTTATGCAAAAAGAATTACATTTAAAATATACTCAGAGCACAGGCATTTTCTACACAATGATCACTTGTCATTGTTCCAATTTACTGTGACGCAAAAAAACCAAAACTTGTTCATATGGGCTTTTTGATAGAAACACTGATGACATTTTGAATGAAGAGGTGATACCTGTCCTATCTCTTGCATATTTTACATGAGTACCCTTCACAAAGAGGTCCACACATGAGATGGTTCAAAATGCTGCAGCAGTAGTGGTGCTGCAGCTGGACTGAGAGGCAGTATTGCAGCATCCCCCTGTGCTGAGGGGGTTCTGCAGCTCCGGGAATTTCCATAATAGGCAAAAGCCAGTGTTGGCAATGGAAGATTATGACATATGGTTTGCAAAGTCCAAGGGGACTGACATTAATTCATCCACCAAGTCTAATGACTGCAGAACTGGCTAAAAAGTTAGATTAGTGATAATTGGGCATCAAGGAGAGGTGATCATGGTCACCATTCCCTTTGTTTAGGAAGAAGAGGAGTATAAGAAGGGTATTTTGAAGGCTACATTCAGTTTCTTAGTTAGAAACTGAAGTCAAAGACCTCCATGGCAGCATTCATCACAATGCTTAAAAATCCTTGTCCAAGGCCCAAGAAATAGGCTGTCTCAATGCAACCATGAGATGAGGATAAGAGGAGATATACAAAGAACTGGGGAAATCAGAATTAACCAGAAAAGCAAGTCTGACATCCTGCAAAGTCCGCTGACCAGCACCTGCAATAGTGAACAACAAAGTACAGGTAAAACTCGTAAGTGCTTGTACAACAGTATTAGAAGCCTAGAAATGTGTTAGATAGGAGACTTTCATCAGGAGATTTTATCTGAAACACAAAATATTCAATATGCAGATGCAGCAATTTTTATCTCTCCATATGCAGTATAGACTAATGTCAGCTCAGGACAAGATGCAAAAATATAATTTTTTGGATGCAGTGACTGGTTCCTAGAAGAATTAGTTTTAAATCCCCCAAGAGAAGCTCTTTAGGCTTTATTCAGAAGTGAAGCAAATTACTTGTAAGGAGCTGTGAGTGGAAAAACACAATGTTTATAAGTAATCACAACAAAATTTAAAATAACACTGAAAAAAGGAATATTCCAATAAATCCAGCATAATGATATTCAGTTTCAAGAAAGGACACAAATAGAAATGATACAAGAAGAAGAATCAAACGAACAAAACCGAAAAGGAGTAGTCGAAAAAAAGCATGTGAGAATGCAGCATGAGCCGTTCAAAACACAATGTACTAGATGACCAGATAAAACTGCCTAACATTTCTAAGAGAAAACAAAACAGATAGAGACCTTCCTAGCTCAATAGGAAAGTAAAGGAGATTATCTCAGTGAAAAAGCCAACAGTTTAAAAAACCTGGAAACTTACCTAAACAGGGAGAGGAAAGCACATGACAGATCAAATGTACTGAAAATAAAGGAAAAATGGAGAAAAATTCGAAGAAATCCTTGCAAAGTTTACAACAGACTGAAAGAAATACTCCCATCCATTTTAAGAGTTGTTGGGATTGTAGTTTTTTCTCATTTTCTTCTCTGGGGTGGTTTTCCACTTTTGAAAAGAGATTCTATAACTAACCTCTGGAATTTCTCACAGGGTGCTGCATAGATATATAAGGCACCTAGGGAATAATAATCTCATGTACAAGTACAGATTCAGGGCTGACCTATTGGGAAGCAGTCCTGCTGAGCAGGCTAACCATGAGCCAGCTGTCCTTGTAGCCAAGATGGTCAATGGTATCCTGGGGAAAAGGGTGGCCAGCAGGTCAAGGAGATGATCCTGCCCCTCTACTCAGCCCTAGTGAGTCTCCATCCCGAGCACCGTGTCCAGTTCTGGGCTCCTCAAGTAGGTGAAACAGTGATCTGACCCAAGAAAGCATATTTTAACTTAGTAAATGCTAAGGAACGTGTTCAAATAAAAACAGAAAAGTCTAAGCAAATTATAAAAACAGAAGACAAAGTTAAGAGGTTACGATTACTATGTTCAGAGTATAATAAGCCAGTCCCTGATATAAAGGGCTTCACTTTGTTACCTAGTTTTTGGAAATGTATCCAGCAATGTTACTGAGTAGATAACTAAATGAAGAGAAAAATGAGCAGTGTGTACTTTTGCAGTCTAAGATGGCAGAAAAATTGTGGTAGATTATTATCAACTCAAAATTAATTTAAAGAACAAAATAAGCAGTATTTTGTTCATTGTTAACAATATTGTTAACAATAAAGAACAGGGAAATATAATCAAAACCAAAAGCAATAGAAAAGAATTCTCTATAACTCACAATTCAAGTATTTGTTACTTAACATTAATTTTTCCAAGAGTAAGCAATTGTATCTAGTGTTTGCTATGCAATTGTGGTAAGGGAAACAAAAGGGTTCCCAAGGTAGCTTCTACATAGGAACATATTTGAAGGCTAAGTGATCATTAGTAATAAAACCGATGACATTTGTTCACTCGTGTTATAAATGATTTTCAAAGTGACTGTTTCTCTTAGAAGGGCATCAATGTCCCCGGACATATAGGATTTCCCCAGAGAGCAAGAAACTATTCTAGCAAGAAGCACTAGAGTTACTGTCATAAAATTAACATTCACCTTATGTAATGAATGCAAAATCAGACAGCCCAGATAAATGAAAACAGACTCCTTTACATGTTGCATTGCTTCAACATTAGCTTTGATCACATTGCACTTGAAAGGTGGCAGATTAAAAAAATTAGCCTCCCACCATAGTGTTTGCTCCTTGTCTGGACAGCCGTGGCAGCCTGTGAAGGGATCATAAAGATAAATCTGTTTGTGTGTATGTCTCTGTTTTTCCTGTGTGCATCTCTCCAGCTTACCTGCCTCTAGAATCCATCTTGCCTTATGCTTGGGACATAAACACATAGCAAGAGCTGGATTTTTGTTATGCATCTGTGCAGTGTGTAACACAATGGGGATCTGTAGTATGATCAATGTCTCCAAGGGCTACCACTCTATAATTACCCAGGGTACAATTACACACACCAAGACCTTTCATAACAGTAATTGAAATGTCTCATCATACTGGGAAGAGGACTTTTAGGAATAAATCGTCACAGTCCTTTCTCAACCAAAAATGAGAAATAAAGATTCAGTCTAGTTTTTCCTGTTTTGCCACCCTAACTATCCATCCCCCTGTGAGCAAATTGGTGGAAAATCAGAATAGTAATTCCATTCACTCACTCTACTGCTCAAAACAAAACACACAGTATAAGCTTGCAGTGTAAGCTCACAGCATAAACTTGTCCTGCAGCCAGGAGGGAGCAAAACGGACTTGGATGTCCCTTTTCCAAGACACGATAAAAGTTGTGTGTCAGTCCTGCAACAAGCAACAAGCAACTTCTTCAGCAGACAAGAAGCACAGCTGTCACCCATACAGAAGCAACAGCTATCCTTAATCAGCTTGATGCTGTTCTCATTCACGACTGTGACAAAGTAATAGGAAAAAATGGATTTTTTTCTATTTCACAAACACTGTAGCACAGGAGAAGGGAGTGAATGCCCATCAATTCTTCAAATATTACAGTTAGCTGAAACAGAAAATGCATTCACAGAGAAATGATGGCTTTCTAGCTAAGGTAATGGACTAAATATTTTCTCCTTTCAGATGACAGTAAATATTCTCAGTTCCTTAACCCTAGGAATATTAGCCCCTTATCTTATGGGGATAAGAACATAGTACATTGATACTATGTATGTATGTACCGCTGTTGTCTTTGCAAGTACATAAAACATTTAAAAATATGTCTCTGCTACAAAAAATGACACAACAGGGCCAACAAGGCCATCTACAACTTGCCAAAACCTCTGAAGTCAGGACTGTGTTTCGCACCTCTCAATTGAAGTATCAATCAGCTTGGTCAACTAAGTAATATAAAAAAGTACAGTGAGGTATACAAAGAATGCAATTAAATTAATTCTCTTCCTTCATTCTGAAAATCTTTAGTTTGGGACTTTGTGACACAAAGTTAATAAAGGCTCTCAATCATCCTGTACTGGGAATTACATTAAAATAGTGACACTTGATTGCAAATCTATTACTAAGTCTGTTTAGAATCATATAAATCTGCTGGCCACCAGTCAATGCTGGGTCCATCTGCAAATTCCATGAACAAAGACTATCCATAGCATACTGCTTGGCTTGGACTACGTGAGCCATCTCTCTTCAACAGGTTCCACTGCTTGTACTGGTGCATTTTTATGCTTTTAACTGACTTGTTTTATGCTTTTATCAGAGGCTTTTTTGACTTTTCATGTGGCTTTCAATGAAAATTTACTGCAGAGAGTACTGCCCTGTATTTGTCCAAGTCCTGACATGGATTGCCTACCTGACAGCAGAAGCATCCAGATCTGCCTCTTGGCTTTCATCAAGAGAGTGATCAACTCTTTATGGATCTGCAGAGAGGCACTGGTCAGGGCCACTGAGAAATCACTCATTTTTTGTCAGGCCAGAATCTACCATTGCCTCTAGGGTACAGCTGAGTAGCAAAATCTTGGGTGGTAGTATTCAGCATGGGGAACCAAAAGATCTGCATGAAGCACTGAAGGTCTGTGACAAAGCCAACAATCTAATAAAATATTTTCACAAATGAATTTTAGTGCCTAATCCATACTTTGTATCATGCAACATAAAAAAAAAATAGAGAAGTTTGTAATATAGGAAAAACACTACAGCAGATTCCCTGGATCAATGAATAAATCCCCTTGTGTTGCATATATCACATCTTATTATTTCCTTAAATTCTCTCCATCTCAAATGCACCTACTTTCTCTTACACAGATCTGAAATGAGAAGCTAGTAATTATGAAGGTTAGGAAATTTACTTTAATTTCCAAACTACATTTTAATTTTATTTAATGTATATGTTAACATTAAAAAAACCCTCAAGGTTCTATAATTCTGTTTTTTCCTCCCTGATGTGTAATTCCTCTCAGAACAATTAGATTTCCTTTTGGCCTTAAAACTTTCCTCCACTAAGAAGCTGCTGTCTTCTTATTTACCTCATAAAAAAAGTTCTCCATCATACGTTCCTTTTTCTCTGTTTCATTTTGCTTTCAGTTTCCCTAAACAGATTGAGTTTTGCTAGCAATTTGCACAAGAGTATTAATATTTCTCTACTGGGAGATTAATACTCTGAATAGTATATACAGAATATAGGATTTAAAAGTTTAAAACAGCAAAATAAATCTGATTTAAGTGCAAATTATCTTTTTTCCATTTCTATCATTTTAACATCATGGAGAAATGAAATCCATGTCAATATTATTATTCTACAATTGAGAAGCTGCATTAATAACCTTAATGTCACGATTATCACCTCTCTGCTTTGGGAAACTTGGCTGAATCTGTAATCAAGTTTGCAAACCCAAAGTACGAGACTGGCAAGGTCAATGACAAAGCAACACACCTGCTGTTTTGGGGTACAAGCACCTAGCACAGCTTTTTCCCTTCTCAAATCCCTGAATGCATTTAATGAGCAACTGCAAATGCTGCTTTTCCTCTGCTACAACCTGCAGTCAAAAAAAGAGTTATTTCAGCACTCCTCACATATCAATAACATTACAATTTGTTGGGGTTTTCTTTTTTAGAAAATCAAAATCCCAAGAAACAATATTTTTCCGTACATCTAACTTTTTCTCTTAGTGCCTCTTAAAGCCTTTAAGCTTCCTCACTACTATTTTGAACATTCTGTCTTCCTCCATAACACCTAAACAATCCAGACACTTAGAATGCAGAACGCTTCATTTCTTCAATTCCTCCCAATATCTCTGGGGGAAAAAAATATCTCTCCTTGACACATTGATCAGTATATTTATCAAAAAATGGTTTCCTGACATCATCTCAGTTTATACTAAAGGTTATCTCATAGAGCATGATACTGGTATATGCACTTTCAAAGAAAAACAGATTTGGCTATACTATAGAAGCATTTTTTCACCTTATCTAGCAAAAAAATCCCCTGATTCTCTTCTGTCTGGCATGAAGGCTCCATGGTTCATATTTTTGGCTCCCCACCTTGGTTTAGTATTATTACATGTGTTCCAAGGCTATGTAAGAGACAATATACAAATAAACCTTGAGAGCATTATGCATAAATCCTGCCCAGTCAGGATCTAAATCTAAGTGGAGTAGTGACTGCAAAACAGCGCCTGCTTAATGTTCCCCACAGTCCTTTTTTTAAACCGTGATAGGGGCAGATAACAGCAGCAGGTAGGACATATGTTACAGCTCTACAGAAACAAAAGCAATTCACTGAAGAAAAAAAATATGCCAGGTAAAAGGCAGATTCCAACTATCACATTACTTTCTAAATATTATGATTCTACATAGTAATCTTGACTGACTTAATGCACATTAAATATTTCAAAATGAAGTGCAAAGTTACAATTAGCCTTATGGAAAAGCATAATTTACATAAAATGCCAACAAATAGCACATTCTCTGTCCTCTGTAGCTACAGACAAGTCTAAGGCAAAGTAAGTAAAATTCTATTCGATATTGTAAGCTTGTTTGTCAGTTCATAAAATATGTATTTCGTTTCAGTCCTGAATTTTGAGGGCAGGTGCAAAGCTTTCCTTTCACTAGACATTACATGGAAAACTAATGTCCATGTTCTGCTTAGCAAATTAAACTAGAAGTAACTACTATCATTACATTTAATTAATACTTCTGATAGTAACCCTATCAGAGGCTTCCATATCTTCAAACAGTCAAAAACCAACCAAATTAAAATAAAAGGAAAAAGAGGAAAAAAGCATCTCTTCCCACAAATCAGTAACAAGATAAGAAACAAAACAAAAGAACACCAACCACCATGAAAATTATGGGTTTTCATTCATGCATATGGTTCCTCAGTGGAAGAGCTGTGGACCATGAAACAGACAAAAAAAATTCCATGTACACTGCAGGATGCTCAGACAGACTTCTGTCAAGACAATAACTTCCTGAAGCCTTTCATAAACACTAAATTGACTTCAAGTGCAAAACAGGTGAATGATCATGGAAATTCTACCTGCACCAACACAGACTAGCTTTTAGGATGTAATGAAAAAAAAAAGAATACTAAGCGAGAAATATTAACTTCCAATGATCACATTTCCCTTCCATAGTATCCAACATCTATGCATTGCATAGAAAATACACACCTGTCCAATACTGGTTTTAATAACAAAACTGACAGACACCACTATTCAGCCCTGTTGAAGGTAAACCTGCATAAAGCAATGTCAAGAAAAAAAGGAAGCTAATAGAGACAATGAACAAGCATCAAATCAAATTCAGTATCATTCAAATACCAAAAAAATGGAAACCGTGATGGATGGAAGTGCACTGCCTCTCCATCTATATCAAATAAATTTCACCATCACAATCAGAAAATTTTTCTTTTTGATATTCACCCCAAACAGCAGAGTAAAGAACTGCACTGACAATTTATATGCAAAGTGTTCTCCACTTAAATGAATCTAAAACTAATGGTCTAAAATAATTTGCATAAGTTTTCTAATTTGTCATCTGTTTCAAAAAGAAAGTATAATTCTTAAAAATGTCTTTACAGTTAAAGGCAATACCATTATTTATAGCTACAAAGCAGAGGACCTTGGAAAAAAAGGTCAAATGTCCAAGTTCTGAAAAATGACCAGATTTTAGTAAAAAATTATAAAAACTCAGTAATCAATCCATGATCTTTTGCCAAGTACTGTAACCCTCTATTATTAATCTCTTACTCCTTACTTACTCTCTTATAGCCTTAATCAGATGTTCTAAGGACGACTGGAGAACTTCAGCCAGTACCTCTGGGAATCACTTTATGCCTGTGCAGCAACTCCTTCCACTGAAGTTAAAGCTCATTAGAGGATATATTGCATATAAATTCCTCAGGTACATAATTGCTAAAATTGCCAGAAGTCTTGTATGAAACTGACAGGGAAGAGCAGTGGTTCCACAGCATAAACTACTGAAATGTAAACTCTGCAGTTAAAAACCCTAAGCAACTTTCATAAAAGGCTATGACTGAACAGTCACTAACAATTTTATAAAATTCTGATACTAATATGCATAATAATTTTAAGCTCACCTTATGCTATCAAGTGTATACTTCAGTTCTTGGAGCTTATCACACTAGCACAGGAAGAAAGAGAATCAGAATTCTTTTGACTTCAAGACAAAGGCAGACAGAAAATCTCTTTATATTACCGGTCTAGATCTTCAAAGCTAGATGACAGAGCAAAATTTTGTGAATACATTCCCACACTCAGCACAAAAATAGAAGTGAGATACCTAATGTGAAAATAATGTGACCAAGAGTTTTACTGAATTCCAAGGATTCAATTTACACTTGTTTAATTATTGATAAAAAGTTAACAACTGTTCAAAAAGCTTGGAATTGGAGTCCTTCCACATACTTACAAATGGATTGAGCTGTGCTAATATTTTTGTTGTCATACCTTTCCAAACTACCAGGGATAGAGATGTTTCAAAACTGAGGTAAGTTTATCTGAAGTATATTCTACACTGATTTTGACTGGGTTGCACACAAGAGAACTGCAATTTTCAACTGTTAGAGAAATTACTTTTGTCTACCTAAATTATCAACTACACAAATTATTCTAAGGACTCATGGCTGACTTTCCTAGTTTTAATATGAGAACTAGCTACTGTGCAATCAAATAGCTTAGACAATATTAACAAATAATGAAATAATCATATTGCAATCTAGTTAATTGCAGGTAGGAAGAAAATGCTGCAATATTTGAATTAATCAGTGCAGGGCTATAGCCATGCTCAGAGTTTTGATCCTTAAGTTCAATGGCAAAATAAAGTTTACTGCAATAATAATATCAGAGTATCTCTCATATAATTCTTCAATCATTGCTACTATGACTGAGAATTAGGAAACCATATCAGAAGCAGATCTGTTTGATAGAACAGGCATGAAAAACATGATTTCACATTAAATTGGATCACTAAAACAAGCAGGGGCATCAATTCCTGCAGCAGCCCCATTCCTCCCCTTGGGCTCCACTTCCTCTACATCCCATCCCTTGGCCCTCTTCCAGTTTCCCAGCCATCTCTCCTCATCCCCATCCATGCTGCCCCCAAACAGCCCAGCCACGGGCCAGTGGGCACCAGGGTGGGACAGCCCAGTGACAGAAGGAAAACAAGGGCCAGTAGTAAGTGACAACTACTTGAATTAGCTCCACAGTATGAGCACTTGAATCCTTGCAGCAACCCTCAGAAGAGCTGCCTAAAAATACTGCCCACCAACAACTGCCCCTGCCAAGTCAAAAGAGAACATTTTTCTGCCTGGTTTGTTTTCAGCGAGGTAGAAGCCAGATTCATGGCACACGTTTACTCTTTAAGTTAAATCAAGAAAAACTTTTCCAGAAGTACTGAGCACATGTGGGTTCGACCAATATCAGTGGAAGCTGTAGGCAGGTAGTTCTCTCTAAAACCTAAATCCACAGACTCGCATAAAACATACTTTCATTTGTTTCCTCATGCAATGGCAGCCTCAAATAAATTAATCCTAATGAAAGCTCAAGAAGAATAAGAAATAGCATGCTAAAAAGGTATAACTATCTTCCCTTCTAATAAAACTTTCTGCACCATTAGACTTTTGCTAGCCTTTTGACAAAGCTCTGAATTTTCCCTGAAAGCAAATTAGAACCTTATAAAACCATCTAATCTCTACACATTTCTTTGCTATCCATGCCCAGTAATGACAATCACTGTAAAAAGAATTATTTCTGCACTCCTCACAGATCAATAACGTTAAAATTTGTTGGGTTTTCTTTTTTTAGAAAATCAAACAGCAAAGCCTTTGGCTTCACTTGCCACACAACACTATTCAGGCAAGTATTCAACAGGGCTCCCCAGCAGATGACCAAAAAGTGACCATGTGTGACATGACTCAACACTGCCACTACTCACACAACCACCAGGCTTTCCAGTCCTAAACAGTACACACTTTCTTGATGTAAAATAATTTTTTGTCACCCCATAATAACTACTATGTTACAATTAAGCTTTCACAAAATCTCTTTTCTACACGAAACCTAAAGGTCACTTTCAGATTATTAGCACAAGATTATCATAATCATGCTGACATATTTGTCCATTGCTTCTTTTCCTATTTTTAAACTTAGACCCCTTTGATGCAGGGACTATCTTCACTTTCTCTATTTTTTACTACTGAAACATTATAGTCCTGGCTCCTAACAAGAACAGATAGAAAAAAAGGATTAAAATAAAAGAAGGACAAGAGCACATACATGTTTTGCAGTAAAACTCTCTATAAAAGATCTCGTCTAAAAAGATGATTCAGAGTTTAAAATAAAAAAACAATGAACATTGGCACAAAAACTCTGAAAGATACCTCACCCACCTGAACTTAATCAAAGGGGAGGAAACACATTTTGTAGACAATTATTATGTATGATATCTGACCTATTTACATGCAGCTCATCTCATCAGAATAAGGAAAATATATAAGGTGAAATTTACTTGATTTCCAATGTTTACATCAAAGAAAGATAAATTCCACCCAACATGACTGGCAAATTTTCAGGGAAATGATAGCAAGTTTAATAGGTAGGCTACAATTTTTCATTTAGCATCTAAATTCTCCCTAAAGAAGAGTGCACTTGTAAAAATTTTAAGAAATCCATTTTTCATTTGCAACTTACATTAGAAATAGAAATCTCTAAAGCACTTTGGGATCTAGAGAACATCACACAGGAAAAGGGAAAAATCATAATAAAAATAGCTAAAAAGGAATTAGCAGGCTAAGAAGAACTTTGATTCCTCATTAAAATGAGTATATCTGGAAAGGAAAATCTTTAATTCTTCTGCAGCCTGCATTCTCCAATGCTACCAAAAACTGTGCCCGAAACAGGGAAAAAATGCTATTACCTTCAGTTAAGTTAACATGATTAATGTCGATACATCATGTCATTGCTTATTTAAACAAAGGTGCTTCAGGCAAACAATTCTCTTAACATCCCATGTGCTCAGAACTGAAGAAATTAATCAGCTGTAATTAAACCTGAATTAGCATATTATCTGGTCCAAATATTAGAATAATGGTAACAGATACATTTTATTAAAGCTTTTTCTTCCCACTAAAATAATTAAGCATTTGTGTAGATGGTTGATCTTCACCATCCCTTGGTTTTGGCCTCCTTTCTCCAGCAGAGACACAAGAGACTATCTGTATAAGGGAACTAGGATAACAGTTTTATATATCCTTGATGGTAAAGAAAATTAGCATTATTTCACAATGTCTTTTCTGAGCAAGGTCAAAACATTTGAGAAACAGATTTGGAAACCAAGGACAATTATCCTCTAAGAGAGATTTGCAATAGTTTGACTGCAAGAGTTTCACTATAAAATTTTACTTCCACAGCCTTTTGTAGGTTTTAAAAACATATGGCAGAACTTGAGCAGATATGAAATACAACATGCATTTGCTTGAGGTTCACAGTTTCTTAAATTAATTGTAAAACATCCTTAATCCAAGAATCAATTCAGTTTCGAAATACTTTATCTAAGCTTCAGAGCAATTGATTGCCCCAACTTGTAGACAGCAATGCCACAGAAGATTAAACAAGAGGTACAACTACCACCAATTTTGATTTTGAGTCTTTTCCTACAAGATGTCTCAGCCTATATAGAACTTGAACAAGTAAAATGAATTTGCTACTCCTCACAAATGCAGATAGAGAACTAAAATCTTAGTTAACAATTCTGTACCCGTTATTTTCAGTATTTATGTACTACAGAAAGTGTGCTTCAGAAGTGTCTAAGGAGTGACTATGGTGAGTCTCACTGGGACAGAATTAACTCTCCACAGTGGCCTATGCAGTGTTGTGTCCTGGACTTGTGTCTGAACTGGTGTGGGATAGCAGAGCTGGGTTTTAGCTGGCACAGAACACAGCCTGTGCAGTGTCACAGTGTCTCTGCTCCTCCTCCTGACACCACAGCAGCCACATCAGGGACAGTCGAGCAGCCAGGAGTGGACACAACCACAGCAGCTGAACTCACCTGGCCACGGGCACATCCCAAACTGTGCAAGGTCACACTCAGCCATAAAAACTGAGGGATAACCTTTCCAAAGCAGCCATTGCCTGGAGACTCACTAGGTCTCAGTCTGCATCTGGGAGCTGGTGTGATGGCTTTTACATCACTGGGGCTAGAAAGGGTATTCCACCTCTTTACTTCACATTCCTTCTAGTTTTACTCACAAGGTTTTTTCTTGTTTTTGCTTTTCCAATTCTTTCCCTTATCCCATTTAAGGTGGGGAGTGAGCAAGTGACTGGGCTGGTCCTGGACAGCAACGAAGCCACACAGTAAGATTTGGGGTTCATGAAATTCTCTTTACATTGCAGACACCTTTCTATTGCATGTGTACAAGGTTTTCTATTTTCAGATTTACAACGCAGCAACATCAAGAACCATATCAAGGACAGTATCTGACCACCCTTTACCATATGTTTCATTACTTTGGATAATGCATCCAAGCCATTTCCTAGAATGCAAGTGTGCTACTGGATGCTCATGAAACCACTTAAACTTCAATACTACAGCTATCAGAAGAAGGGTCCTTAACACATCGCCAAATTGCTTTTTCTGTATCAGACACTGTGTGCATTTGAAGTTCTGTTGTTACAGTATTTGTTTTGTATCCTTACATGAACTTCTTTCATTAACACTATACTGAAGTGGTGATAACAAATCAGTCTTACTACAATAACTTTTTCTGTATAGTTTCTCATTGCTTTTCTAATAGGAAAAATTCTAAAGAATGTTTCCTGATGAAACCTCCCTGATCAAGAGTACAGAAACGTACAGGCTCTGAATCATGAGCAGTCTCTCACTTGTGTCTTTGCTAACTTTCATCTGCCATCACTCTACTAAATTTCTGAGGCTGGATTAACCTGTCTGGAGATCCACTTTTTTTGATTCACCTTAATTAAACTGAAATCTGAAATACAGAGTTCTTAGTAAAGAATATAGAGCATCTTATTAGGTCTGCCTTCCAACAGTGTTTATGAATTTACCTCATTCCAAATGGAAGGGAAAAAAATCAAGATGGCCATAATAAGATAATCTTCATACTTGAACATAATGTACTTTTCACAGATGATTCACACAAATAGCAAAGGAAATACTATATGACAGCTAATTTATTTTTAATAAAGACTAGATTTTGTTGCACAAGACAGAACCTTCTCATGGAGTAACCTTTATCACATGGTAAGTAAACACTGAATCCACTGCAGTCAATTTTAAATAACTCTTGCTCACACAAATTGACATTATTAATGAAATGTTTTTAATATGGATTCTACCACCTTTAATTTGAAAAGCATTGTACAAATTCTTCTTACACTTTAGCCATTGTTTAATCCAGTAACACATTAGTGTTGTTAAGTCATGTGCAGGATAAATACCACTCCTAAAAAGCCTGAGTGTTATTTCAGAAAAAATTTGGGTTAGAAGGAGAAGGCAAAATGCATTTGTCAGCAAAAAGGAACAGCAAAAACTTGCTATATAATATGCAGGACCCAAAAATCAGCAGGGAAACTCAGATCTCAGCTCTTCTCTCTCTGCACCTATACTCCCACCCTTCTAAGTTTGATTCACTCAAATCCATATTGCCATCACCTCTCCTACTCTGAATTTCACTTTCTCACAACAGAGACGTTGCTTTCAAGGAAGGGTAAGAAAAGATTACAACTGCCTCAATTTCATCCTTCCAGTTTCATTATTATAAAAAATAATGTATTGCTACAGCTCAAAATCCCTCCTGAGAATTTCTAATCTCATATGCTAAGCAATCAGATGACTCTCAAAGAGCATACCATGCCTACACAAAACAAAATAAAACAAAATGAAGAAACAAAAAACCCCACAAACATAAACCCTAAAAGCAGCAAGCAATCACAGAAACTCTTCAGATTAAATACAGATAAAGAATGGAAAAAATAAAGTTCATCAATGTGCAAAAGGCATAACTTTATTGTTCAGAGCTTTTAAAGTTAAACAGCACATATATTAAATGCAAGTAAGAACAATTTCACTGTAAACATTTATCCATATTTGATATGCAAATATAACCTTATATGGGCTCTATTAGCAGACTAGAAAAAAAATACTCAGATTAGAAACTTTTTTCTGTTCAAATATTAGAGTTAATTTGGGATGGAGTTAACTCAGTGATATTTTGTATCCTGTGCTGACCTAAAGGTTGACAACAAAATTACAATAAATCCTCCTAGCCATGTAGCATGTGACACCCCAAAATATGTTATGCTACCTTTTATGCTGCTGTTGATCACTATGATGCTGTCATGCCCATGGGATACAGTCTAAGAAAGCAACAAATAACAGAAAATGGAAAGCAAAGAAAGAGCAACAGAACAGAGTCTCAGCTAACAACTAAAAATACATCCTCTGCAGAGGCAACCAAGTATTTGTTACATTGCTAACTTTCTCTCAAAACTGAAAAATAAATCTGACTTCTTTACTGCATAATTTGGGATGATCTCTGCATTTTTCAAATATTGCACTTTTGATCAAATACCCAATAAGAATTGTTATCAATAGTTCTTCAGAAAGAAATATTGGGGAGTGGAAAGAGGGGGATAAAGATAAATATTGCAAAAAGTTTCACTTAGTTGAATATAACTGTACATACTCCTTCCACTAGCACATTAAACCAATAAAAGAAGTTAAACAGAACACCAAAGAGTCCAAACTAGAGGTAACTAGCACAATCTTCTTCCATTTACTAGCTGCATTCCTGTTTATTTATTCAAGAAATCTACATCTGGATGCAACAATCTGTTAGCAGGGAGAAATACCATCCGGGACAGCAAGCTCACTCACTGCTTCTGTGCTATGTTGATATTGCAACATTCATTCACAGATTCTGGATGATTAAACAGCTCCCTCCTTTTTCCCAAATATATACATCTACAAACGTGTTTAGATTCCACTGCTCCCTTCCATCCCCACTGTATTATCTTGGCAATTTCACAAGAGCAGTGAAAGAGCTGAATTAACTTGTTTCTTATGAAGGAACATCATATAAGCATACAGTTCCTTGTTTTGGCACCTGGAATTTTCATTAGGAGAAAACAGACTGAAGTTGGCAACAGAATTGCAACTTATAAATATTAAAGTTATGGAGAGATTCTTAAAGAGTGTAAAGTCTATCAAAATAGCCATCTCTGTTTATTATCTATGCTACATTTCTGACCATACAGCAGAATGGAACTCTGCACCTCTATTAGTGTAATAGTAGCAGGTGCTTGTGTAATGTTTTCACTAAGGGAACAGCCATGTGATACGATCAACCTAAAAGTAAATCTTGCTACATTTCCTAGTATGCTATAGTAATATACCAGTCTCGGTATAATCAAGCAAAAAAGGCTGATAGAAATAATAATATAAAACAAAACCAAATTTTTAAGTGTTATACAATTATTTACATGAAACCCAAAACTTTCTAAATTTACATAAATTCTATTCTTAATTTTCATAGTCTCCATATAAAGAAATACACAGGTACAAAATTCAGACATAAGAAAACAACAATTAGACAACGTTCAAGGATAACAAAAAAAACCCCCAAAAAAACAACAAAAAAAGAAAAGTCCCACATGGAGTTTTAGAGCTACTCTTTCAAGATTTATTTCTTGAAACTGAAATAAGCTCTGAATGTCTACGGGTGCTACAGTTTTTACCACAACCACAGCTTGTTTCTCCAATATCATTTCTCTCCTTATTCCAACAAATGCACTACCATCAAGGCTTCTAAAAATAGTGTTCTCTTAATACTTGTTGAGAAATTTAGTCTTCCAAATTCTTTCTTTTTTGTTGATAAACATAAACAAGACCCCTTGCTAATGAGAGCTAAATATACAAGGGTTCTTCTGCAGCTTTTGAACTTCTTCATGCTGCCAAGAATTACAGAATAGGATCACCAGCGTTTCCACGTGCTGTGGCAAACCCCAGGATCAAGGAGTTCCGGCTGAAACAAGTTAGCATTTGTTAAAGGCACTCTAAGTACTTGCACCCAGCTCCTGCTATTTATTACTTGGGCTCTGAACCTGCCTGCATGTATTGAAAGAGCTGAAAGAGGAGAGCAGAAACACTTCTTTGGAGAACAGCAGAAGTGCTGAGTCAAAGCTTGCAGTCCAATCAGTACTTTGTGTTACCAGTCCTTATTCAGAAACTGAGAATGAGTTTTCCTAAGACTGCAAAACTAAAATACCTCTCTGCCATCACACCACCAAATTTTATTTAAATTCCAGAAAAGGTCAAAATCTCTAACTCTTAATGTACCAACTCATGTGGTTTGTTAATAGTATGGGTACATCTGACACAGCCGTAGCCAGGAGCTAAGCCAAAGCCTTGCTGGTGACAATTCTAGGCAATTACTCAGCAAAGAAGCAAAGGAACAGACAAACTAATTCCAGACCCAACGTTACCCATATTTTAGTAGCTAGTCAGATATTTGAATTACACTTCTTTATTATATAAGTTATATCAACTTCTTGGTAGAAAATGAAGAAAAGCAAAAGGAATTCAAAGTACATTCAAAACACAAGACCGAAAGAAATGCAGGATGCATTTCTTTCTGGTTCATTAAAAAATAAAGTAATACTGTAGCCACACGACATGTGGCTTGCCAGATTAAGGTTGCAAAGAGCTGGGGGAGGCAAGACAATAACATTTATTTTCTTGCACAGACAACATGCATGAAAAATAATGTATTTAGTCACAGATGAAAAAGCTCTTTCATACATTGTGCATCTCTCTAACTTAATCTGGGACTTATAACATTGCTCATTTCTGCTCCCTTTATTCTTTGAGATGCGGCAGTGGGATGAAGCTTGGTTTATCAGAGCAAAGGTCCCTGAAGACTTAACAATGCAGACTGCATCATCCGCAGCCTATTATCACTGCAGCCGCTTGACACAAATACATTCAGCTGCTGAACACTCACTGCAGGCTGTGGATACTGTCATATGCCCTCTAAAAGCGAAAATCTAAAGAAAACAAGACAAAACATGGGCTTCCCTTAGATGTTCATCTTAGGAATAAAGGAAAGGTAGACAGTTCCTAGTGATTAAAACTTTCATATACTTACTGAAAAAAAGTTATAACTGCATATTGCTGAACAGAAAAATTATGCAGCCTTATTGCAATTAGACATAGTTACGAAAAACACTTAAGCAGCAGAACTGGTGAGGGCGATGCTTATCTGCAGATTTGGACAAGAAAAGCAATTTCTAGGAATTAAACTTGACACAAGCAGGCAATGAAGCAATAATGCATTCAATAACTTTCTGCATGTAAAAAGAATTAAAGGTATCTAGTTTTGCAGTGTATTTACATTCAGATTACTGTTGTGTGGCATTATTTTTCCTCTGAACAATTAAAAAATTTTCAGCACATTACTAAACACTGCAGGTAGCTCATCCTGTCAAACACTACTTTCCAGAAATCCTTTTGCTTAGAAGTCAGCTGAAAGATTTCCCATGAATTTTTAGAAAACACATTTTTAGAACAAGAATTTTAAGTCTGCAGATTATGAGGGGGAGGAACAAGAGAATTATGTAATGTCAATATAATTTTTTCATGGAATCAGATTCATCTAAGTCACCATCAAATAATGCTAATATTCAGGGAAGCCTAAACATATATTACAAACACATGTTTAATTTAGGAACACTTTTTCCACTCATACAAAGACCTTCAGTAAAGTAGTAATATGTACAGTGTTCAGTGACTTTATTTCTTTCTGACAGCCAAAAAGAACAAGATTCCCTCTTAGAGGGGCTGGTCATCTAATTTAGGTACCACTCTCGATTCATGTTCAAACCAATAAAGAGATTATATACTATAATGCAGGACAAGAACACAACTAAAATTTGCATGGTTACTTCTATTAGGTCTGCATAACTTATGTAGCACAATATTATTTTTTAATAATTTCCTTCTAAAGACATAGCTTTTGATACATGGAAGTGCATAGCTTTAATCAAAATGCTCAAAGAACAGAAACGAGTCCTGCAGCAAATTCCAGTAAAGGTTCCTGCAAACCTCTACAAAGGCATTTACATGTATGAAGCTTGACGAGCAACTCTGAATCTCTTTTGCATGAAGTCAAGCACAACAGAAATTTCTGCAGAATCAAGATGGTGCCAGGCAAAGATGCAGGAATGAAGTAACTAGAGGGTCATGCAGCACAAAGTTTAAGGATCAGAGATAAGAATGACTGTTTGTTTTGCAGAATAAACTCACTCCTTTTATGTCCATTACTGTACATAACTATACTTAACTCACACAGCTGCCATAAGGGTTGCAGCTTTCCCAGGAAATGATACAGCTCTACTCACATCATTGAGGTAATGTAATTACCTTAATGTAATTATCTACAGTAAGAAAATTATATAAAATTTTTAAATGCCCTGAATCTCTCGTATTTTAGGAATACATTATACTGCAATAAACACCTTACTATCAGTATAATTTTACATTCCAGAAAGGTATACACATAACACAGGAAAGTTAAGGAGCATACACTTAATGACTATTTAACTTCCAAGAAAAAAGATGGTTTCTTTTTCAAGGCATTTACTCTTAAAATATGGAATGTAATAAAATATTGGAAGAGAAAAATGGCACATGAAGCTGTATTAAAGTTTTGACTTAGATGCCTGTACATAAAAAGAGTGAAGTTAAATTTCAAAATTTTGGCTTAAAAATACCATTTTTCTTATGAAATAAGGCTACAAGGTGAAGTTTTATGACCAAGCATATTAAAATTACATTCCAATTTTAGAGTCTCATTCTAGACAAGTAACACTAAAAAAATCCCTATCACAAATTAAGAGGTAAGGCTAAAAATGGTCTTTTCCACTGAGGCTTAATATCTGCTCCTGATAGATGAGCAAAAACAACTGTCAAGAGAAGCAAAGCTCCCTAGTTTTTCAGTGTGAAGCCTATATGGATTTTTGTGGTTTCATAGGTTTATGAAGATTAAAGTCTTTACTAACTGAATTATAAAACTTTATAACATCATTTTAAGAAGCATCTCTAAAATAAGACTGCCCTTAAATACTATAAACTTTAGTGGACTACACTGTAATGAGTCAAAATATTAAAAAAATAAGTGTAGTCAATTATACATGGTCATATTTATATGACGTATATAGTGGCCACAGAGCTGGATTCAGGAAAAGCATACTGTAAAAGCTGTCATCACAGTAAATATGTGGCATTTGGATTGGATGAGATCCACATAATATGACAGAAGAGTTGAGGGATTCCAGCGTCTGCCAGATCAATATCCCAGGCTCCACCTGCAGCTGCCCTTGAGTGCAGGCTGCAGTAGAGGAGATGCTTTAATGTCAAGAAGGAAGTTGTAGAGTCGACTTCCCATCTGCTGCACGCTGAGCAGAGCATTTGAGTGTTGGTGCTGATAACCACAAGTCTCAATAAAGAGAAAAAAGCTTCGTAAAAGAGAGTTTATTCAAGTCCATGAGTTATTATCTGAAACCGAGGTAAAGGTGACAAACAAAATTCCTTCCCAGTAAGTGCAACCATGCAAAGTTTTAGAACCCAGAAAATATTAAATAAGATGTCCAACTCTTGGAATTTTTATTTCCTGACTGCTTCAATTATCTGTTTATTTTTTATGTGATGAGAGGTGAAAAGTATTTGTAAAGTGCTGACTGACAAAAACAAATGGCAGTATTTCAAAAGGTAGCACTAAAATTACGGACTAAAAATCCTATGCCTATTTTTCCAATTAAAACTAAGAACCAAAATAATGCTCAGGGAAACTGCCTTTGAGAATTTTCAGAGCACTTAGGATAATTTCTGGGTTATTACATAGGTTGTGAAAGAAGACACACAAAAAATGATTTTTACTATTCACTCCATTTATAACTTAACCTTGTTAATTTAGGCAAAGGCCACCTTTTTTTTTCTATGTCTCACCTTTCAAACTGAAATGGGACAGAGTCCTTAAAAGAACTCAGAACTTGTCATTTTAAGAGATTTCCAGAAGCGCTTAGGTCCTGTACATGCATAAAAGAATGAAAAATTATGATTAAAAAAACAAACCCACGACTCTGAAAATTATTAAACAACATAGTTTGAGTATTTTAGGAAACTTTTTTTTAAAATATACCTGAAAAAAATTACCAATATGCATATGTGCTACACAACTGTACTGTGATTTAGCTATAAGTGGCTAAGAAAAAAAGGTAAGGTGAACAAATACAATCAAAGAAAACAGTAAAACAAAGCAGGGATCGTACACACAAAATCTCATTTTCTCCCCATCCATTTACTTTAATAGGGCTAAGTGTAAAACTTTGTATCTCCTCTCCACCGCAATGAACTTAGGTGCCATATAAAATATTTGCACACTGCCTACAATTCTTTTACTTCATATAGTATTTTTCTATCTACAGTTGTAGTTATGTTTGTGTATGTTGCTTACTACAGTGTAGCCAAATTTTATAGAGACCAGGAATATCTTCTGCATACTTTACTAAAGCAACATTTCATTGATGATTTGGCAAAAATAAGCCATTTCCAATTATACTTTCACATAAATTTAAATTACACTTCAAAATAAATAACTGAAAAGCTTTCTGCTGGCTAAATTAAGCTACATTACATTTAACATTACTGTGTAAAAAAACAACAAACTACCAATTGAGTTCTCTTCAGGAATCCATCAATCCTTATTTCAAAACTTGTTGGAGGCTAATTTGACCATTTGGAAATGGTCTTGCACTGCTGAAAGTCATTAGCCAGAGTCTTGCCAATTAATATTCTTATTTATACATGCCTAATTCTCACACATATGCATTCACTGTGTTGTACATCCAACTTAAAAAAAACCAAATATAAAAATAAAGGAGCATGAAGAAAGTAACTTCACAGACAATGTGCAGCACACAAAGTATCTGAAGCACACAGACATCCACATGAGCTCAGGCAGTAAAAATCTCCAAGCTCATGATTTATCAGCTACTTACTGGAAAATCACAATACTCATAAGGTATTCCTTATTCAAATTGTGAATTTAAAAGACACAAAATTTCACAAAAGTGAAATGCATGCTTGAGCATACCAGCCAGATCTTCTATGCTTTGCTTTACTAACAATCTCTTTATGCATATAGATTTTATTTAAGCTACAATTACCTAAATTATTTCATTCCAGAGTTCATATTTAGTTCTAATAATGTTTTTTAAAAGTCCCACCTCATCATCACTTCTGCATTCCCCATCATCTCATCGACACAGCACTGGAACTACTGAAACTACTGCTGATAGAGCAGCAAGAGTCAGCTCAGAAAAATGCCACTGGAGTTTCTTTTAGTGACCGCTAAAATCACAATATGGACAAGATTTTCCTATGATGCAGAAAATAAAGGCAATTCATTGCATCCTGTGATCAAGTTCTCGTATGTTTCCTAAGAATTTCAAAGGCCTCCTACATATTTACTTTTCAGCAGTTACCTGAAATACTGTCAAAGATTATACAGTTCAATAACTATGGAATCTGGCTCCTAAGTATCACTACACTAGGTATAACAGAGAAGCAACTCAGTCCCAGAAGGCTCAAATCTGCATATCAGATGGAACAAACCTACAGATGGAGGTGAGGTGAGCCAGAAAGATGAACAGATCAAAGGGATGCATAAAAGAAAAACAGTACCATTGCACATCCACCCCCTCCCAAGCTTAAGGATAAATACACACAACTCTTTTCAAACTATCAAACTGTGCAACTTTCAAGTCAGGCTTTTTCCACTAAAATATAATTTTATCTTTTCTTTGGGGGAAAATGGGGTATTATATAACAACAACAGCACCAACAACAATATCATAGAATGGTTTGGGTTGGAAGGAAGCATCTACCATATTGGTCACACCTACCACCTCTCTGGGCAACCTGTTCCAGTGCTTCATTCTCATCATGAAGAATTTCTTTCTTCTTGCCTTAACAACAATGATAAACAATCACCACACACAAAGCCTTTGATATTACTTGAAAAGCTTTCCATTTTCTTTGGGACAGCTGAAGACACTTCCTACCCTCTCTGCCTAGAGGCACGCAGGGATGCTGGCTCCCAGCTGCACAGCTACTGATCTGACCCACTCCTTCACCAATCCTAATGAATTCCTGGCCTTTCTAAGCCCCTTCTCACGACTTTGCAGGTGAACATACTGGGCTGGCAGCCTTCCTGCTTTCTTGCATTCTCTGCCTTTTTCTGTCTCTGGGGCTGCCAGATTTGACAGACCACTGACCAAGCGTGGTGTCACATGGGCTTGTTCTGCCAGCTGCCTGGCTTTACAGCAAGGCACACAGATTCTCTGGGATTCTGTCTTCAGTTCGTCTCAATCCAGAAAGAGCTTAAATTTCAAGTCACAATGAAAGCTACGAACTTTCAGCAGTATCTCTTTTCCTCATGAAGGAAAACCCCACTTCGTACATGACCCTGACCCTCTTGTCAAGATGCAAAGACAATATTCAGACACTTTTCCTTTCTCACATGCTTCAAAGACACTGGAGAAGTATTTATATAAATACAGAAACAGTGCTGTAATCCTCAGGTTCAAGGCATTTTCCACTGATAAGTCACAGTTATCTGACAGTCTGCAGTGTGCTTGTGAGCATCATGTGAGCCCTGGCAAGATGCACCAGGTCTCTGCATCTTGCCAACATGACCCTATGAAGAGCTATCTTGTGTTACGTCACCAGCCACTGCAGTCAAACCTTGTTTTCTGGCTCCCCTGATTCTTCTCCTTCACTGTGTCCTGATTCTGTTTTTCTAGTGAAAAACAGTTTTTCTGTTTTGCTTTACTAGGTCAAAAAGTTGTCTATGTGTATTTCATTTAATGTCTCCTTCACTCTTTCATTTAACTTTTTCATTGCATTCTGGAAGAAGAATTCATCAGTAGAAGCTCAGATATTAAATACAAGGCTACAGAAATATGTTACAACTTGCCCTAGATGACTGCCCCTTCAAAAAGAGACTTTCAATATCCATTATATTCATGGCAGCAAAAAGAACTCCTCCCTCATCAACTAAGAAATAACGGTGAGGGCTACAGCATTAAGAGTAACTGAGTTTAATAACCAGAAAAGGGGGGGGGAAGGGGGAGGAGGGGAGGGAGGGTGACAAAAACGCACAAAAATAAATGAAAGTTTATCTGTCTCGTTTTCCCTGAGGTTTTTCTGTGCAGGTTTTTGGTGGTTGGCTGGTGAGATTTTGGCTGGGAGCGTGTGCTTTCTTTGCTTTGCAGCAGCTGCTTTTTTCATCCCCCCTAAAACACTTTGACCTAATACTCATCTCTTTTCCCCCCGCTTCCTCACAGTTAATCTAGAGAAGATTATAAAAGCAACAAGGATGTGCATCTTAATCTTTTTTGAACAATACTGGGGAAAGGAGCTTATAGATGAAGTTTTCTTAGTACAACAGAAAAGCAGTCTGCTCTGTAGCAGGTTTTAGGCAATTTCCTTGGAAAAGGCTGAGCACATCAGATCTCACAAACTAAGAGTAAATCCTGTCCACCAACATTTGAGCACTGCTGGCATGACAGAGCTGTTACAGCAGGGAAGATTAAGGATTCTGCAGATGGCACTCTTCCCCCTGAATCAACACAGACAATAATGGCCCAGAATAAACTTTCTGAGCTCTTATCAGCAGTGTCATTTTTTAATGAAACATTAAGAAGAAAAAGAGAGTTCCGTCTACTATTGCTAAGCATCAGCTGTATTTTATTCTGTATCAAAGAAGAATAAATAACATTCAGGTAATACTTAAACTTTCCCTTCATGAATTTGTTACCTTATCACCACTGTCCTCTGTGATAACCCTTAAGTGCCAATTACATAATTGTACCCTGTTCAACAGATATTTATGCTGCTTTCTTTGGGTTTTGCACTCATATGGTATGGCCAGATAAACCTCTAGTCACAGCTAATAGTTACACATCCTAAGGCAGCAGCTAACAAAATTCCATCACCTTTTAAGGACTACTAAATGGCATCCTTGTTAACTGGCTGAGAAGAGCTCTTTTAGCTATCAGCTGCTTCCAACATTCTGAGAGTCACTTCTTGTTTTGCTGTTTCCTGGAGTATGTCCTAAAGGCTGACTCTAATGTAACTCCTGAAGAGCAATATGGCTGAAGAATAGTTCTGTGAGGAAGAGAACAAATCTCTACATTGTAAAACTGGAAAATCACCAGATTATATAAGTCATTCACATTCTTATGTAAGCTTAAGTAACCAGCTGTTAACAAAAGTGATTTGAAAGTGACACCAAAAAAAACCCATAAAAAAATACTCCTCTCTTCAAACTTGACAGTGTATCTGTTTAAATAAGGTAATAATCTTAGGTAACTCCATCCTTATAAATAGCTCACACACAATCACGACAAAACCTGTGTAGTCCACATATAATGCATCACATTACTCAGCTGATCTGTAAAAGAATACATATGTTTACTCTTGATTTAACTTCATATAGTCAGAACAAGTTTGTAGAGACCACCACTGTGTTTCTCTCTTTTCCTCTTCACTTTTGTGCTTTTAAAATTAGTTGAAAGCTGTCAGCATTTTGTCAGTAATAAATTATGAGAATAAGCTAATTTATATATCTATGTCTGAAAGACTAACATAGTACTTCAATAAATGCAGCAAATCCTTTGCCAACAACTGTCACTTCAATTATCATTATTATCATTACTTCTTACAGGAAGATCATTCTTCATGAGTGAGAAGCAAAACAGATAATACACAGGAACCTCCAAAAATTAATTTATCAAATTCTATTAAAGGCACACAGGACCGTACACCTAAGGGTAAAGGATTGAAAATCAGCATTCTTCTTCAACAGGTCCCTTTCTGACATTTTCTGTATATACAGATGTGTATATATACATCCTTATAATCTATGGGATTTCTTCAAGGACTTCACAGTATCCATTAAGAGCCATGACACATTGTGCTGTTTTTCCAGCCCTATTCCCTGATAAGAAACAGAGTTTCTATGAATTCTGCATAATATTTTCTTTTTTTCAGACTCTCCACATTGGATTAAGAGGGGAAAAAAACACAACCGGGGAGCTCAAAGAAAAGGAAAGGCCTAAATGGTGCTTATTTCTTCAGGGGCTGTCACTGTCTTAAACGAAAATTGTGGGTTTTTTTCCTAGAGATGCTAAGGCAAATCAGACAAGGCATTCAGGAACAGAGAAGGGGAAAAAAAAAAAAAAAAAAAAAAAAAGACATCACTACTTAAAGCAGTGGATTTTGCTTGGACTCCATCTACCAGTCTGGTTTGTTTAATTTTTTTCCCCTGATATAATAACTTGCTGAAAGTAATCAACATATTACAACTGTCAGATGGATATGGTCATTTTTAGAGGTCTGTGAGTGCATGCTGAGACATCTGAGGATAGGCTGCTTCCCAGGCTGCTCAGAGGAAACTTGTGTCATTTTGGGCCTGCACATGTGCATGTGAAGGTTTTACTGCCCACAGTACAGCCCTCTCAACCAACCACATAGGCATGAGCACTGTGTCCACAGCACAGAGATACAATTCAAGAAGTGCAAAATACAGATTAGATAGAGATTTCCTAAAGAACACAAGATTACCAAAAGAACATCCTGCTCCCTCTACAGAGCTTACAGCAGAGCTTCTCATTAGGAGGTTTGCATAATAAGCAAATCAACTATGCCCCTACTAAACAAGGGAGTGCAATCAAGACATGAATCACAGAATGGTTTGCATTTCTTGCATCCTTCCATATCTCCTTACTCTTGCCATTGTTGGAGGCAATGCCAGAGCAGAGTCACGACTCAGAAGTTTGGAAGAGCCTGCACTAGCTCAAGTATTTCAGCTTGCTAAAGTTCACTTTAAATGTTGGCACACCAGTGAGGCATTTGTCACCAACTGAAAAGTATGGATCATAGTCACCTAAGAACGATCTGCTCATTATTTCCTCAGTAGTCTGGAATAAAAATAAAATAGGAATCTTATACAAAGATTGCCCACAGGATGATAAGCAAAGGATTCCAGATAACCCTTTTGATTCTCTCCAGTAAAATAACAATCTGAAACTTTGTTTCCAACCTTGCTTCTATCATCACAGACATCATGTGAGAATATCAACAACACACTAAGGTCTGCTTTTATCACAGTTCTCTTTTGCCCTTCATCTCTGTATCCAGGAGCAGCATGAAGTCTCACTCCTCTGAGAATTACAAACCATCTTCTAATTTCAGGCTAAGCTTATTCAAGGTCAGTTTATTCCCTTTGGTTTTAGTGCCAACATTGTCTTTAAGATTAACTAATTTTTATTCCTCCCGGATGTTTATATCCTCAATATTTTTAAAGGCCACAATCTAAGTTGCATTGTCCTAGGCTAAACAAGGCAAGCTCTCCCCAGTCAATTTCCCTTTTGTTATAACCAGCCCATAGGCAAATTTCACAGTTCCTGAACAAAAGGGGCAAGAACTACAGTTAAAATTACAGAACAGTTCTCATCAGCAACTTACTACAATACGATTAATATTATTTTCTACAGGAAGTACCTTTTGTGTCATATCTTATATTTGCATTTTCCTTCCTCATAAATACATTCCATTACTGGTTCATGCTGAATCCCATAAATTAGGCAATTTACATACCTTCTGTTTGCTTTACAAAAAATAAAACATCCAATTTGAAATATTTCTTTTATGTCTACACTGCATGTGCAAGTGTGTGAATGTAGTTCAAGGTTTATTCTTGTTATTTTTATCATTAATAAAGGAATTTTTAAAAGATGCAATTTTATCCAACTATTAAACTTTACACTGTGCAACACCATTTACACACCGACTGGAGTTAAAAGAAAAAAAATTGGAGCTATCATCTTAAGTACACTGATAAATTGAGTATTACTGGAAGCACAGTTGAAAAATTGCCTGATCAACTAGCAAGAAGTAACTTCAAGACTAAAAGTTTAAAACCAAATCATTTCGAGAGAAAATACAGACTTTTAGTCTACAAATAAAGTAATTCTACATGATGAGCAAACCTTCCACTTTCTCCCCATAGCTCACCAGCAGCACTGCTTCCAGTAACTTTCCTCCAGCAGAAAAGCCTTCAGCTGTCTAGTAGAATGTGTTCTGCTTTAGAAGAACTCCCCTCCAGTTTTGGGAGAATAAGAACAGCCTTTAGGCCCTGGGGAGGCAAGGGCAGAGCCAGGAAAGCGAGTTTACATCCAAGCATTTAGCTAGCCTAATAAATAATATGTGCTACAAACTGCTCCTCTAACTTGCATGTTCACGCAACTCAATCAGCATTTTGCCAATAATTCATGAATGCCAACAACAACATTGCTTGACCTCACAGTGTTTTAAAGCAGTTGAAAAAATTAATTGGAAATCAAAGGCCAGCCATGTACACACCAAGACAAAGCTCCATGGGTGCCAGGGCCCAGGAGCAGTGGGAGATCCCCATGAGGGATGTGCCTCCAGGTTTGGTGGCCAAGGCTCATCCCAGCTCCCAGCTCCCCAGAGTCAGTCCAAAGCTGGGCTGGGATGTGGGCCACCACTGAGCTCAGCACAGCCAGGGGCTGGGCAGAGCAGGGCTGGGGACAGCAGGACACTGACCCTGCTGCAGTGCTGCTGGCACAGGGTCCCAGTACATGGACAGGTTGGGAAGGGAGCCCTGAGGGGCTGTGCAGGGACAGCAAGGTCTGAGAGTGCCCACAAGGTCCTCATAGTGCAGACAGACATAAAGGAATGGATTGGTGGTGGGATGGTTTCACTAAGCTAAACTCCTCCTGGTCTTCCCCTTCTTTGTAAGGCAGAACAACTCTTGTTTCTGCAGTGTTGATTTCTCTCTAATTTAGTTTCACTTTCCCATTCACATGGCTCCTACACAACACTGGCTGTGGAATCACTGAAGGATCATTCACTCTCTTAGTGTGGAGTTTCTTATCCTTTTCATCCATTTCTTCACGGAAGAGAAAGTCCTTCCACCTTATCTTCTTTCCACTGTGCTCTAATCTTATCTTCTAAAGGCTTCCTCACTTACTGTCCTGGAATAGCTTCTTCCAACCTTTGTTTTGCAATCCCTGTTCACTTTCTTTACCTTCCTATTGTTTCCTTTTTCACCTGCACCTCATCCAAAGAATTCTCCTTTTCTCCAATCTTAACACTTTCCTACTCTTCTAAGCCTATTCTGCTCCTTATCTCTGCCTCACCAATAATCTTCATCATGCTTTTTTATCCCTTCTTCCTTATACTTTACTATTCACTGACAACATCTTGCATTACAATGAAGTCCATAAAATTCAGGGACCATAAAGACAGAGGAAAAAGTTGAGATGTCTGGTTTTCTAGTTCTTTTATTCCCTGTCTGCAGTGAGAGTCAGATAGAAGGAGAATGAAAATTAAATTCCTCAACCATGATTCTAACTGGACCACTAAATTTTCTAATGATTTTTTTTAAAGTTAATTCATCTTTACAGTTTCATATTTTGGTTTTTTCACTGATTTTAAAGGACAAGAATCACAAAAGAATTTCAGAAAGAAAGTGATCAATTCTCCCTGTCAAACATTGCAACTAGAAAAGGATTTAGAAATTTAAAATAAATTACTGCAAATAAAGCAAATTCCAAAGACAGAAATCTCAACAACATAAGTTTCTTTTTATCACCATTACATTATTTATACTATGTTATGCTTTCATACATAATCCAGTCATCTTCCACCCATTCATATTCTCAGAAATTACTTCTTCCCCACTCTTAACACTGCAACTAATGAGTAAAGGCTACTGTATAGGTATATGCATCTCTGTCATAGTCTTCTCATTTTCCTGGGATATTCAGTAAGTTCTCTCATGCTAGGCATTAATTAATTTACTTCTCAAACACTGTAAATTTTACTAATGATAAATTGATGCTACACTGTTCTCTGGATCTTCTCACTACACTGTCACAGACACCCAGCAGGGGACAGGAAGTGGAGCTGGGTAGAACAGTCCCTGCAGCAGGACAAGCTTTAAATAAGGACAAGAACATCCAGCCAAGAGGTTGGCTGCTTCTTTCTCCCAAAGTTTTTGCTGCCTTCTTAGAGAATTTAGGACATCCCTCACTAGGTACCATACAAGCAGCAGCATAAGCACTGTCACAGGCATGACCTCTGCTACAGCATTCACAGCAGTTGTGTGCTGAGGGGCTTTAATTCAAGCTCCATTTGATTACTGAATGCAAATGTTGCCAAGGGGATACTTCTCCCATTATATTTTAAAGGGACTAATCCAGGGCTCTCTCTTATTCAAGGAGTAATTTCATAATCCTCAAATGACCTCACAGCTTTACAGCTTCGCCTGACACGCTTTTTTCAAGTGTAATGGGACATTAAACAGAGCCTGTCTTCTCCTAATATTCCACAGTGAACTTATGCAAGTTCTGTCAGGAAGATACAGCAATTCTGATGGCAACTCTTACAAAGATCTTGGAAATAATTGCATCATATAGTCTGGGGGGAGAAAGATCCCAGTGAGTCACATGCTCAATGACCAAGGGGTAAACTTCTTATTCTAATTTTTTAATATGAACATCCCCCGCATAATGGTGACAAATTACAAATTCAAATTTGCCAGATTACAGCACAGATGCTATGTAAGTATATTTCTGTTAAAGTTTTCTAACACATGTACAAAAGATATGGTATAAAGAATGTTAGAATTTTTCAAAACTACAGAAGCCATTAATGCCAAATTTTCTACTGCTCACTCTTTAGAGCAAAGGAAGTAAAGACATAATATATTTTGGTTAGATTATATTACAGAGAATTTCAAATACAAATACCCTTCTTTGAAGGATCTTGGACAAAATCCACTAAGCCTCCAGAGGCAGGCTCTGTACAAATCAATCTTCTCTCATTTTTAAATGCTCTTTTCCATACAGCTGTACTGATTCTCTGAGAGTCAAGACTGTGGCTAAAGCCAAGCAAAACCTAAGAACTCCATGCTAGGAAATTCATATTCATCTGCACATTGGCATCACTCTCTTGATTTCAGCAGAGCTCCTGAATATCGAAATTAAAGAGAAGCTGGGGTTTCTAACAAGGGTAGAGTTACTGGAAGTGTCCTTAGGGAGACAATCCCCAACAAGGCTGGCAAGGAGCCTTGTGTGTCCCAGCAGGAATGCAGCAAGACGTAAGATGCTGACAGAACTTGCCAACATAGCTGCAAGGAGAGACATCAATTAATTTAGTCCTATTTCAAAGAGGGGTGCAAGGGAGCTATATCATCATCTAGTTTTTCTGTTCAAAATGGAAAAATTGGTAGTTTTGAAAAAAAAAAAAAAATTTAAACTGGTCCAAAGAACACAATTCTGGTCAAGCTCTGAGCTTGATTATCTTTTCAGCTTTAGACTATTCAGGTCATAGAAGGGTTCTCCCTCCTCAAGAGAACAGTGCCTGGGGTACAACAGCACTAAGAAATTAAAGTAATGACTAAAGGCAAGTTTAAACCACAAGACATGTTAAAAAAGGAGCATGTGAATATGATGATTCCTCCACCACATTAGGACACTTAAGACAACAAAGTTTAGGAAATTTAAGAAGTAAATATATGCCACATTTATGTGGCACATACATGTGAAGCTACCATACACTGTGCAGAATACCAAACTGTTTAACTGAATGAACACTTAAATAAGTATAAACATCTCTGTCAAGATTTCTCATTCCAGAAAAGCCACATATCTTGCTTGAGTAGATGATTCTGCATTTTTCAAAAGCAACACTGCTTCTTGGACATTCTTAGGCTTCAGAGACCAATTGTATAATGAATGTCAAGAGTAAAATACTGCTTTCAAATTACAGTGTTCTTGCTTATATCTCTTAAGTCAACATGGAGGGAACAGAAACCGCTCTTCATGTTTAATTAATAAAAGAAAGATTATTCTGTTTTGGGACTCATTTTTCACTAGAAATCTTTGATTGTAGTCAGCTGAATGCAAATTCAACATGTCTGAGTATGATAAAGAAGGACAAGGCCCTCTGGCAAATGAAATTGCCTTAATCAAGACTCTAGTCTAGTAACAGATGCAATTATTAATATATACAATTATGCACTTCCACCAGCTAGGTCTTTAGGCAATACAAAGTTTTTATACTAAACTAAGACAGACAAAAACAACTTCCAGAAAATTTTGAATAACAGTAGACTAATCCGTATGAACACAAGTTGCATAGAATAAGCCTTCATAGAGACAGACAGAAGAAGAAATAATTTAAAACCTCCATATACTCATAGAAGGAGAAAACACATTTACTGTCATGACTGCTTTTCCATTTCAAAATGCCTAGTAAGACCGAGTAGCTTTTTGACAAAATGAGCCTTTGAATGGCCTGCCTAGGAAGGTGGTGGAGTCACCATCCTTGGAAATGTTCAAAGAACGACTCAACGTGGCACATCACTGCCATGGTCCAGTTGACATGGGGGTGCTCAGTCAGAGGCTGACCTTAATGATTTCAGACATCATTTTCAACCTAACTGATTCTGTGAAAAAGCTTCACAAAATTCCACCATTCCAATGGCTTAGCCTGTCCCAGAGCTGCACAAAGGCCATGCAGGTCTCTCTCTGTTACCACTAATTGCAGCTGTTCTGCCACTGGGTTCATACAGGCTCCAATTTCCATTTTTACTGCCAGTCTGGCCAGAAAACACAATTCCAGGGGATCATGCTGACACAACCATCAACTAAATCTTACCATTAAGTCCAACCTATACTTTTCTAATTAAAGAGATACAGATCTATCAAGAGCATTATAGAGCGGTGGAACGGCAGCGGCGCTGCAGCTGAGAGATGCTTTCCACCTTGCATTTACAGAAGCCAAGGGATGTAACATTTCCTGGCCCAATCATGTAGCCCAGTGCTTCAGACAATGACCTCGTGATCATACATAAATTGAATAAATCAGTGAGATTTTGAAATCTAAATATTACTCATCAGTTTAAAATTAGTCAATAAAAATGAAAGAAGTCTTCTTAACCTCTATACCTCTTCCCAGTTTCTTACTAAAAGGACTGTAACCAAGGACTGAATTACTGACCCAGTCCAGAAAACAAAACTCGTTCTTGTTTGTAATCTTAGTGATACATTCCTTGTATAAAACTTAGTGATCTTAATGTATGTATCTTAGTGACAAAACTCTTGTACCATTAAGAGATACATTATGATTTAAAGTAAATTCGTGAATACTTGAATACTGCTTCTGCACCTACTGTAACAAGCAGTGGCAATCTTGAAAAACAAACAAAATAAACCCCATCAACACATTCAGCAAGATACTTAAAATGAACCCGTCCTGATATTTCTCACAGCTCATCATTAGTTATTCTGAATCCTAACACCCTGTTATCTTGACCAAAGTTCACTTCAGCACTCAGATGATGTTCCACTAGAAACTGAGATAAACTGTAGCATGTCTGCTCTTTGTGAGCCTGGAAATTCTCTAGAACCACTTACTATTTTTAAACATACTCTTTAGATGGAATATACTGGCATGCTGTCATTTTTTCCCTACTGAAAGGCAGTATCCAACACATTCTGGCTGTCATGAACTCATGTGAATTGTTTCTTTGTGACAAAGCCATTATGAAATATAGCACATACATTGCTAGGTTACACATAACTCTTGGTGAGTCTCAGGAGGACTGAACAAATCCCATACAGTGTATACTTGGGAGAAAAACTAATGAGAACTTGAACAGTGAACTCCTGAAGAGATTCAAAAACAAACAGCATTCATTCTTGCCTATAGCTTCTTCACAGGTATTTAGATAATTGACTGATTCATAATCTGTTATCTCCTACAGTAAGAATACTCAGGTTGCAGACCCTGAAGATGTGAAGAAGAGTAATTACACTGTAGATTAAACCTAATGAACTCATGAAAAAACAAACATTAAAAAAAGGACTGCATGACCTTGTGCAGAGCTCTGCCAAAGTACAGCAACACAGGCCAACTGGCCAAACAGGGACACTGGTGGCCACAGCCACTGCAGTCCAGGGGCAGGTAAGAGTCACCACAGACCCAGATTCAGAACACACTTGACAAAGGGCACTCAGTACTTGGCCACAGCATCTGGGATTATGCCTAACAGGTCTTCAATTCATGCTGCCAACTAACATCACCTCCGAGTTCAGCTCACTCCCATCCACACGCCAGTCTCAACCAACACTCAGCAATTTTACCAACTGATCTGGCTGCACCACAGTGCCATGAGGGCTGCATTCCATCTGCTTCCCAAACTTCTCACCAGCACAAGGCACACACACACTAGGAGTGGACAGTACAAACATGTAAAGGTTGACAGAAGATTTCCAGTACTCCTCCTCACCCATGATAACCAGAACAGAAAGGTTGCAGTGAGGTACTGGATTTGAGATAATGGATTTGCATTTCATAGGGATTTGCAGCCCTACATACTGTCAGAGCTCTGTTTAAAGGAAAACAACTGAAGACAGTCTTTGCCTCTCTCAAAAGCTATCTAACTTTGGAGTCCCTTGAAATTCGAATATTTCAAAATGAGATGCTGGCATATCCCAGCTTGGGGGAAAAGGTACCTCCTGGTGCCTGTCCCTGTCCTCCACTCCCAAATATTAATAGGAAAACATCAGTCTCAAGAGTACAAGATTGGCTGACTTAAATATTTTAATCACTACTGAACTTACATAAAACCCTGTATTCTGCTTCAAGGTTACCTGCCCATAATTTAACCTGCTCAATGATAAGATTCTTTATCACTTCCTGGAAGTGATAAGATTATTTTACTTCTCAAAAGCAGTGTTGCATGAAGGCATTTAGTGTTGTCTTGTCTCTGACTGCTATTATCTTTATTGAAACCTGATAAAAAAGGGAATGAATTCTGCAAATAATCCATAAATAATTTTATGATGGGATTTGAAAAAACAGAGCATTGCTGGAAGAATGTAATGCCCAGATAGTGACTTATTATTTTGACCTAAGGCTGGATGAAGTAATGCATCACTGAAAATATAAGTGCATCCACAGTAGTTTTCTAGGCTTTTATGTGACTTCAGGAGCTAATAGAATCTAACTGCTTTTCTCTCTATAATGCCATTTGAACAGATGCAAACTGCAAGAAACAAAAATTTGCAGAACCAGTCAGTTAACAGCTTTATTCTATTAAGAAAAAGTGGAGCTCTCATTAGCCTGCCATTGTTTTTTGTTCTGAAAGAAACGAGCAGTATAATTTGGATGTAATCACACTGGAATCATTTCAGCACTTCTCATCTCATTTTTTTATCCTTATTTTACAGCAGTCATTAAGGGTGTAAATGCATGAACATTTACCTTTTGCAAATCAGCCAGCAGCTCGCTCTCTCTCAAAAAAGAGCTGTCTTTTCATAGAACCATACAGAATCATTATTATTATTAATACATCTATTCAAGAAGTGCACTCTGGCTTCAAGCATCTACCTTTAACTACTGGGCCTTGTGTATGATTCTAAGTGGGTTTCTTGAATCAAGAACCAAGGTTCATAAGGAAAGCATCCACTTAAAAAAAAATTAGTCCTCCCCAACAGATTTCATTGATAGAAATATCACAATACCTTCTGTAGATCCTGGCCTACTCAATATCCAAATCAAAAGTCATATCCTTGATTAAGGACTAAGAAACCTTCCAATCATTTATTTTTACGTTGACAAATCCACATGCAAAGAGTGCTGTCTAAGTTAATTGTTCATTATGTTCACTGCTGTCTCTGCTACGCCCTCTCCTCTCTATCAGACAGGAATGTTGGACAGATTAAATCACTGCAAATCCCAGAAAGGACAACTAACTCTTAGCTGCCATCAGGGGTTTCACTAGATTCACACTGCAGAGATCTGCAGTCTGTTCCATCAAATATTCAGCAAAGCAAAGCTTCCAAAGACCTTACCCTGCAGCTCTTCCATTTTTTTTTTTTTTTTTTACTCATGGGTATCTGTCTTTCAAAGCAGTCCCAGTCCAGGGTTTTTTGCTACATTTTCTTGGACATTTATGAAAGAAATTCACCTGTGGCCAAATTTTCTCACTTCTTTTAATGCTCAATGCCTGCAAAATCACAGAAAAATAAAGCAATTCTATTGCATACCAAATTCTGTACTGCAGTTTTATCAAAGTACTACCAGAACTTAAATGGCAAGTGAAGATTTAATAAAAGAATAATAGAGTTTTTTTATCTGATTTTTAAATATAGTTGAAACATGAGGCTGAATGTATGACATAAGAAGATGCTAGAACAGCCCTTCTTAATACCTTGAGTACTGGAATTAATTCTTTCTGGTAATTATGTCAGTCCACAATTATCTTGACACAAGCCTCTGATAAAATCCTCATATGAACAGATGCTCACATGAGAACATCTTGTGTTTATACATAGTGGGTGGGTTCATCAATACAAAGATATTCCTATATTAGTTTGTGTATACACTTTATAATGATATTTTAGAGGTAAATTTCAAAATGTTATTGACACTATTTGAAATTTATTCATGCAATAGGAAAAATCTTTTCTGAAGGCCCCCTAAAAAAATGATGTAAAGTCTTCACGTCCAGCGCTAAAGTCAACAGAAACTACAGATGTACTGTATCACTTTATTAATTACATTTTTCTCATTAAATATTTCACAGGAACATACAAAATAATGTTTCTATTCCATTCATTGTGGAGACATGGCAGATCTTAGAATGACTGATATTAATTCTAGGCTTCCATTCCCATTTTTTCATGTCTATTCATGCTCCTGCTATTTACTTTCCAGTGGCATGCAATTTTTGGCTAACAAACTCCAAAAACTAATACAACGCAATGGGTGAGAAAATTTTTTAAAGAAGTAAATTACTAGATTCAAGATTGACTTTCACTTCACTATGATAACAAGTATTTTAACCCATCCCCAAAATAACAATATCATCTAATAAATTCTGATATTTTGACATTTTGCAGATTTAAAAGCTCTACCTTCACTCGGCTACACCTTCTCAATGATTTTATGAACAAGTGAAGTTCTGCTCATTTCTACCAATAAGATTCTCATATGGAGTCTTCATTTGGATATTGATTTTATTCCATCTTGCTGTGCAGATTTGGAAGCTACGTAGGAGAACTTGGGATGAAAACGTAAAGTCCTCCAGGTGAAGCAGAATGCAGGCGAGTCACATACCAGAATATAATGGCTGCTTTGATTTCACTCTCAGCACCCCTTGTGATATACACCTGTGCTTCTGCTGTCAATACACATTTATTATATACTATATATTTCCTCCATAGTGCTGAAAAGCAGCAGCATTTCTCTTCCTTCCTACCCCTTTCTAAAATAGAGGAAATCGATACAAGCAAATAAAGAAGTTAATCAGGTTTTGTAAGGAGTATTATCCTTCAGAATTTTCATCAGTGACCAATTCCATTAGTTTGCCACAAGGTCTAGCAAATGAACTATGGAAAGGAAAAGGTACCATATGGTAATTAGCAGTGAACACAGTCCTGACAAGATCATGTATAGATACATGGTAGGAGGGCAGGAAGAAAACCTACTCATGTTTCTACAGCAAACCCAAAATGATTGTAAGCAAAATTATTTCAAATTTCCACAGATACCACTTATGTCAGCTTGCTCACTCTGTAATAAATTTTGAAAAAGTTTCATTTTGGCAAAATATTGTCCCTAAGGAAAAACATAATTCTTTTTGCTGTGAAAATCCCAGAATCCTTTTTTTAAAAGCAGTAGACACTTAACACCCAGTTTATTGTTTAAAGTTTGCAACCATTTTTGGATGCAATGCTAAATAATACTAAGCATCTCAGCTTAGAATTAAATCTCTTGAAAAAAAAAGTCCAAACCAAATTTATTTTGTCGAAATCAGTATCCAGGAAACACAAAAGAACACTAATAATAAGTCTGTCTTATTGTCCTAGTGGCATGTTCTCTACTCAATCATTCGAAACCTGAAAATACAATATTGTCTAGGAAAAATATACTAGAGTAACTATTTCCTACGTTCCTGAAAAATTTCTGGTAGGGATGATATCTGAACTAATATTAATGCCAACCATCTTAGATATAAGACAGAATTCAAATTCTAGCTTAATGAAATAAAACACCCAACTACCTACTTGTTTCTTACTTCAGAAGCATAGGAATCAAGTGAAGCCAAAACCATCTGAAAAGTGAGTCCAGAAAAACAACAGCAGCTTGTTAAAGTGCCCAGTCTCACAAGAAGCCCTGCAGATCTTGCCACTGCTAACAGCAGCAGCAGCTTCTGTGCTTCAGTCCTCTCCTGCAGCCTGGGTACCAGCTGGACTCAAACCCAGGACAGAAACAGGTGGTAAATGAAGGGACTTGCTACTCTAAACAGGAGGATGAGTTAGTGTCTAGCAGAAGACAGTGCTAAAGAACAGATAAAAAGTTTAGAATCTAGTTTGCTCCATAAACCCCAATCACACTTCACAGAAAGGAAGCTTTGCTTTTACAAGTCCTTCAGGGTTGACCAGAAAAAAAACAACAACACCAAAACACCATCTGAAAAAGTGAAATTGCAATTTATTCAAAAGCTATTTAATTTAGAGAGGTTTCCTCCCATTATTTATCAGATAAAGAAGCCTACCACAGCTGTCCATCTAATATATCATTTGACTACTCAACTGTAGCTTACTCTGTGGTAAACTAAGTTTTTCTGGTTCTGCTTTGTTATTATATACTCCTTACTTTTAATATCTTTAATCCGTTTAATTCTGTCTAAAATGTGAATTGCATGCTCTAAAGATCAATAACTAGGCCTTTTTCCCCCCATTGCTATTAAGTGAATCACCTAGCACGAAGGGGGCCCACTCTTTCAGTGAGATTCCCAGTAGTTACCATATTAGAGAGAGTAATTTTCTCTACATTCCAGATGGCAAGTATCCCAGTGACAGCCAGAGTCCTTTTAACCAGCACACTAGGGTGAATGTAATGATTCTCTTGGGAAGCATTTCCTGTAAAATGTTGAGAAGTTGGCAGATGGGACAGAAGATTTTAAGACTAACTTTTTACATGAGTCAATTTGGACAAATTAGAGATGCTATGAAAGCAAGCTCTCTGGAGGCAGAGAATTTCTAAAGTCCTCTTCCAAGAGAAGTCTAAGTAGCCAGGAGTTTGTGGAAAAAAATCAAAATATAAACTGAATCTATAAATCTCCTACTTTGCCTCAGGATTGTTTCTCCTCACCTGGTACTGCTTTGGGGTAAACATAACAGTTTTAAATTTGAGAGTTTTGTCTTAAACACCTAGGAGGAAGACCTAAGCTAATTGTATAAAAATAATCCCCTAAGACTCACTGTTTAACTTATCAGTTTCTCATTGAGCATAAACGTTGCTTCAATACACAACAATATTTGCCTAAAATAAAATGTCTGGAATAGAAAGTCTTCAATTCCATCCCATTTACTCAGCTTCCCCTTACACAAACCACATGTTCCAGAAGACAAAGACAGTTAAAAGAGACAATGCAAAGGGGCTCCACCAAAAGGCTTGACGAGTTCACTTAATATTTCTATTTTTCCACACCTAAAATCTCACTTGGCACATATTACAGATTTGAATCCATCTCTAAAGGTCTGTAGCTCCATAAATCAGTACATGTACTGACTCATTTGTCCTTTAGTTTTGAATCCAAATCTGTGTTGGAAATAAAATTGGTTATTTTGTTTATGTTAGTAATGCCAGACAGTAACAAAATGCTTCAAAATATTAATTTTATTCACCCATTCTACCATTTCTTAGAAGACTTAAAGCAAAGCCTGTCTTTGAAAATGGCAGGGGTTCATGTATTAATTTGCAGCAAATTTTTAACTTGCTTAACTAGTAGAAAACCCAGCACAATTAAAAAATGCAAAGAAGTTTATATTCTTTGACACAGCATAGGTATAACCTATTGGAACTTCCACTTTCTGTGAGGGCTGCAAGCCTAACTGCTGGATCCATGCCTGGTAATGCTAGAAAATAATGGACAACTTAATCCATGGTTTTCTAGTACCAGGAATGGGAAATATGAGGCACATTTTCACATACCAGATGTATGTGTAGCTACTTGCATAAGAAGAGATACAAATCTTGAATCTCTGTTATCCTGCATGCTGTAATATGCAATTTGCACTTGTGCTAAGTAAACAGAAACACTCACACTGCACTTATTCTACACTCACATTCTGCTATGCTAATGCCTCCAGCAAGGTGAAAGAGAATGAAGGAAATTTTAGTAAGTCAATTTTACATTGCCAAATGTACATGGAGATGCAATTCCTGTAGATATCTTTATTTCTCAGAGTCAAATCCAGATACTGTATATTTTGTATTTCACCCATGGTAAAGAAAATTATGTAGAACCTGCCTTCAATTGAAAACACAACTTAAAAAGGTATGAAGAAAAAGATTGCAGATAAGGCAGCAAGAATGAAAACTCTAGACCAGTGCACTAGCACTGAATTAACTGAAGGGAAAGAGAAAGGGAAAAGAGCTTCTCATCTTATTCAGGAAGCATGGACTTCTCAGAGGGCCAAGTTGTGTGTAAGAGCTGTAACTGCTCCAATGGACCATTCTATATGTGCACAATTACCATAGCATTAGACAATTCCCTCTGGATTTTTTGCAATTAGTATCACTGCACCCTTTGTCTCATACAGATATGGACTACAAAGTAGTTGTTAATTAATTGTATGAGCAAATATCTTCCCCCCCCCCCAGAATGCAGCCCTGTAACAGTGCAGAGTGAAAGTATTCAACAGATTGTTTCACCTCTGGTGTTCACTACATGTCCCAATGTCTTCCCACTTTATTGCATACCACTCAATTCCATCCACCAGTGTATTTCACATTTCATGTTCATACCCTGCCAGGCACAGAGCACTCCAGCACCTCACAGCTTCACAAGCGCTGCAAAATCCCATCCAGAAGACTTGCAAGGTAAAATGCCATTGCCTTAATTTGCAAACAGGGAAAACCAACTGAAGGCAAAAGGGATCAACTAATTTTGAGTGTCCCAACATGCATTGCCTGGGAGCAGTGCTTCTGGAATACTTATGATTAAATAACAATTTACATGTTCCAAACACATCCCATACTGGATTCTGCAGCACCTTTGAGCACTCAGCACTTCCCCAACTCAGATCCATGTATTTCATACCAGATAAGCAAGAAAACACAACCATCTATGAAAATTGGTCCAGTAGTGCTCAGCATTACACAGAAGTGGGGGAAGAGCAGCAGCTCCAGCTACCAAACCCTGATGGTGCTCAGGCATTTGAAATTCCCACTGTTCAGGCCAGGCCTCCACTCACAGCAAACAGTCAAGCTCTTGGACATCCTAGAGACAGCTAGGATTTAAGAGATAAGAATCTGGCACAATCTGAACTTGAAAAGCAAATAAATCCTAAATTTCCAAACTGAAAAGACTTAATCCAAATTTTTAGATTTATGAAAAAATTGATTTACCAAGCAGGCAGTGAGTTGGTCTGATAGTAAAGCAAACCGTTGGATTTTGTTTATGTAAAAGAACAATATGCTTATATAAATGTAGCTCCTCCTACCAGGGATGTGAAATTTAAATTACAAATCCACTATGCATTTTCATTCTAAGGGAGAAAGGGGAAAATAATAAACATTAAAGAAAAATCACTTACAAATTTTTGCACATACTTACATGACTTTTAAAATAATCTGATTATAACTCAACCTATAATAACACTGACAGAAGAACTTAAAAGACAAATTTTAAGAGCTTCCAGGCAGGCTTCACAGACATGCAGACAGAAAGCCAAATTTTTCAGTGTCCCTGTTCATGCACTCACTGATGGTTTTAAAACTGAAGAAAAATCACAATTTTGTGCAGGATGGGAACACAATTTTTCTTGTTTACACTGTGGATTTCGGGCAGCTGAGGGCTGACAAATAAAAATATACAGCTTTGGGAGTTGTGGGTTTTAAGGCAGAGAGAACTCAAATCAATATTGCTACTCTTGAATTTTGTGGTGTATTAGCAAACACAGCATGCTCAAGAACTACAGAAGGCAGATTCAGACAACACAGTCTAAATGTTGTTATTCTTCCCACAGAGGTCATAACAGAGAATATCAATAGACTTTTCAAATAGATTCAGGGGCCTGAAATTGAATTTTTGAAAATCTTCCTTTTCAATTAATAGGTTAGACTTGAAAACTAATTGAGAACATACAATCAAAAGATTAGTGCTTACCTGACAGCCCTTAATGACAACTCTTGGTCAAGAATTAATAAAATTTTAATATTCTTCATTTTATTATTCTTCATTTCTTACAGGCAGGTATCAATAAGAAAAAGCCTAATAAACAACTAAGACCTAGTTACATGATAATAGTTTCCATTATGAAAAGAAGAACAGATCTCTCAAAGCACCACTGAAGCCCTCAGTGGCACCCATGCTAATTTATGCAGAGTACTTCAGGGAAATTTGACAGACCTAAGAATAAGTCAAATTTCAGAATCAAAACTGAACAGTATCAGCCTGTGCTGCAGTATATCTACCTCCTCTGTTCCTGTCATCGGGGGACTCAACACTGGAAAATCCAGTCTCAGAACAGAGTATATTCCATCACACCCCACAATAATGCCTGGAACCAAGGCAAAGTCAGCCCAGGGCTTGGAAAGTAATCTTGGTGTTCTTAGTTTAATATTTGTTGACAGGAGGAAAAAAAGCACCATCCTCATTTATGTCAGCACCTGACTGGACAAACCATAATACAACTGCACTGAAAACAAAGACCTGAAGGCAGAAGCCTGATTTTCATCCAGCCTGGGTGGGAAGACACTCCAAGCATATCCTTTGCTGAAACACACTGTGAAGAATGCTAAAAAGCACTGGTTTGTCCCTTAAGCAAACAAAGGCTGTTTCCAATGAAGAGACACAAGCTCTTGTCTCTCCAGAGAGAGGGAGCACATGACATAGGACATTTAAGTTTAGAAGAGCAGCCTTAGTACAGCAGTTATTGAAGAAAGACAGCAAAGGAGAAATAACTTCAGGCATGGTGAAGACTCAGCATCATGAGATACAGCAAAGGGATACTCTGATAAAATTTTGTAAACTTTGAAGTAGCTTATGAATATACTATTGGTTTTAAGACATAAGAGCCTAAGAATTTCTCTGCCTCAATCTCTTTTGGAGGGTTTCACAAAATTTAAATCACTGCATTATTGATCCTGTCTATGGCTACAGAATCCTGTTGGCACTTTGATCTCAAGCCCTGATCACAAAAGAAAATGAAAGAAATTGAAAAATTAATGATAAATCAAGCACAGTACAAGTACAGAGGTGACCATGGCAAGGGGTACCATTTTTGAAAAGGTGCCTTTACATTACTGCAATTTCAACCCACTTCTCCAGCCCTAGCCTAGTACTATTCATTAATAAAATCTTGAAGACCATATTGACGGGCATATTTTGAACTTCAACAATTTCACATGTGTATATTTTAAATTAGTCCATGATGGCAAACTGCAGATATACCCAGCCCCCATAGACACTTGTTCCCCAACAGACATCTGGGAGCTCCACACTGAGGTGAACTATGTGAGATCACCATTATGTAAGCAGCAGCAGAAAACAAGTCTCCAGTGTGAACGGATTTATTAAATCATTCATGTAATGAAAGTCCTGAGGTTTAGTAAGTCTAAATATACAGTGCAAGACCAACACAAGCTCGTTCACTTTCTATCTGTGCTCCTAAAAATTGAAAATTGAACCAGTTTCCAGCCTCCCTGTGCTTCCCTCTGTTAAGAGGCACTGCTGGGGCACATTCTGCATGTCATCACCACACTGCCTTCAGGCTTGCTTGTGATATTACAAATGAAAATCAATACCACAGGCTTCAAGAGCAACTGATTGATTGTTGCAGGGATCTGCAGGACAAATAACTAAATAAAATTTATTTAGTCATGCAACTTTAAAAAAATCCTACCTTTTTTTTTTACTATGCTACATAAACCAAACTTTGTTGACACATTCTGAAGCCTGCAAAAACATTGTTGCACCCTACTCTTGAAAGATGACATGAATTTTTTAAGACAAAAAGCACATAATGCATTTCTTCTGAAATACATAGATGATAATTTACTTACAGATAAACAGAAAATGTAAACAACCTGGCAGATGTAAACCAGGTAAGAAAAGAAACCAAACATTACCCCATTTACTTCTCAGCAATTAAATATCTAAAAGAATTAAAATAATACATCAGTGGTCCTTATTTGAAAAAAAAAAATTATAACAGTAATTAAGTGAGAAATAAATCATTGCATTTTGTCAGGAAATTGAAAAGTTAAGATAAACCATTACTGAATTGTATTAGAAAACTGAAAAGTTAGTTGGCACAATAAAGAAATTACGGGGGAAAAAATGCCCTAAACCACGATTTATAACTGGATCAAAACTAGAGATTGTTCTAAAAGACAAACTACCTCTACTACAAAGTCTTCAAGTAGAAAAAATTCACTGAAAGCAGCTGAGATACACACACAATAAAGGATATAGGAAATTATTGTGTCTATTTGAATATAAGTTATGGTGAAGACACTGCATGGAAAATCCAGCTCCACACAGAAATAAAAATAAATCTGAGAAAGGTACAAATGATACTTGTGTCACATCTCACAGAAAGACTGCAAGCATCACTGTAGGCTATAAATGCCTTCTAAATTTATCTTTTGGTAATTAAACATCACTAGAGGACAAACCAGGGGTAAAAAGTGATAGGAAAAGAAAGCATGATTTTTAACTGTGAGGGTAAATAGCCACAGGAATATATTGTCAAAGGAAATTATTAATTCATAACAGAATATTAGCTGCTTAGGGCTTTGCTTTCAAAGAGATGTGACTTAGCTGTTGTCCAGTGGACTTAAGAGTAGTCACTGAATATTCAACCTCAGACACATAAGGTTACCTATCATAGAGTGGAATCACCGGGCAAAATTTTGATTTGTGCTAAGATGGGAAGTGAGACCAAAGAGCAGCAGTGGGCTCTGCAAGCCCCAACAACCACAGCTAGATCTATGAGGTGTCTCAATTCCAAAGTGCTATGGCACTCTCAGAAAGAATGAAAAAAAAGCTCCAGAGACAATACAGGCAGTTTAGGGAGTGCAGACACAGCAAACTGTGCCTGCCATAACCACTTTTAGACAGATCATACATATTCAGGATGTGACTTTAAAAAATGGTAGTTACAGCTGCCAGTAAAAATCAGTGAGAGGCTTCAGCATCAGGCAGTTCTGAGATAGCATCTTCTCAGAGAAGATAACACAGCAAAAGCCTCAGTGCTAAACTGTTTCTGTCCAAGGTACAAAACACAAGTCTCACAGGCTGCTGGGTGAGCAATCCGGGGATTCTCAGCCCAGTTCAGAGCAGTATGTCAAAATCTGCCAGAGCTATTACACTGCCCAAGTATGTTGTGGTTTAGCAATGGTTCTGCTCAGTTCAGTGCCCCCACCGAAACTGCTCAAGCCACACTGCCTCTCTCAGGCTCCCCAGCCTTCCCCTCCCTGTCACCCCTGCGGTGGAATGGAGAGGAGAACTGGAGGCATAGAAAGCCAATATTACAGGTTAAGACAATTTACTGGAAATAGCAATGAGATAAGAAAACAAACAGCAACAGCAAAAATGCTGATGACAGAAGGGACAAGAAGGAAACAATTCACAGAGAAATCCCCTGAAAATAGACAAATACCAGGTTGTTCAGCTCCCTCCATCACATTTATTCAACTAGACCAGAACTCTTTCCCCTGCTCCTGGCAATCATGTGAGGTGCTACAGAACAACCCCCAGGTCCTAGCCATGCCCTCTCCTGGCTACTGCAAAAGTTAGCCCTGTCCTGGCCAGAACCAGGACATTCTACAAAGTAAAACTGAACTGTACTGAATTGTACAAGCCAAATCAGACCAGAAAAACAGATAATTAAAGATTAAGTTTTTTACAGAATAGCAACTGACCTCCATTCATTCATGCAACACTCTTCCCATTAGTTCAATAGAGGTAACAATACTTCATGGCTTCTTTAAGCAGGAAAAAGTGAAAAAAGAGAAAAAATATTATGTGCTTTTTTTTGCAAGGAGGAGTGCAAGGGAATACAGGGAGGTGTTCCACAAAAGCCAGTGGCAAGTATACCAGCAGCAGAAAGAAGCAAAAAAGCCAGAAGAGGATTTCTAGGCAAACAGTGACTGCGATTGTAACAACCCATTTCTGTTTGTTCACCCTAACGCATGAACTACATTATTTACTTTACAAACAAGCCATGGGAATGGTTTCACACGGTAAATTCTATTTTTTTTCTTTATTATTATTAAAAGCTACTTCCTCGAAATCACCCCTGCTCAGTAATCACTTCGTCCCTGATCAAATGACACAGCTCATTGTTTTCCACAGAAACAGCAGCAGTTTAGTACTGAATTCATGCCTATCCTCCTGAAAACTTGCCAAAACTTTAAATACTGCAGATGCCATTTGGGAATGAAGTATTTATTTCTTATAAACACTTATTGTTTAAATGAAGCAATAATGTAAATGCATAATTCTCCCTATTAGCCTAAGGATGTGAGCAGTCCATCTACTAGGGAGGAGGGGAGAACTTATGATCCCTCAGGGACATATGCTTCCCATCTACAAAAATACACAGCCCAGGGGGTAAAAAAAAAAGGAAACAAGGTGGGGGCCTCTCATAATTCTGTGTTTCAAAAAAAGAAGTTTGGTTTTAAAAATCAAAGCTGAAATGACAATAACACCTTCTAACACCCTCAAGTCCAAAGTTGCAGACTCTTCTGCTCTTAAATCTAAAGAATTAAAAATAACATGTACTTTTTCTTGCTCCTAAATTACAATGAAATATGTTCTTTCCAGTAAATACTGCTTTGGAAAATGGAATGGAGGTGCTCTGAAGAATCTTAACTTTAAATCTTAAATAAGAAAAAGGATCTATTACCAAACTTTAAAAACATGGCTTTCTTAAAATAATAACTAATTGGAAACCTAACAATTAACACTTTTCCCACCTGAAAGTAACAGCATTTTTAGCCAACCTTGTATTTTTCAATTTCCGTCCCTCAGGATCTCCAAGCATTAGGGGTCATCACTGAAAGGTAAGAATTAGTGACCTCTGTTCCAGAATTTCAGAGGCTCAGAGATGCTCACCACTCAGCTACCATCCTCGTACTTAACACTTTCGTTTGCAATGCACAGCTAACACCACAAGCAGTTGGGTTTTTCCTCTCTTCCTTAAATCTTTACTGTGGGACTTGCAAACCACGTCTGCTGCCCGGATGGAAAAGGAGCAGTAGAAGGCACATCATCATTTTCTTTGCTACCTGAGGGCATTCTCTTCATCTCACTGTCTTTCTAACCTCACACTCAGAGCTTCAAGAGCCTTCATTTGAATATTTAACTGGGAGGAAGTTCTCATCACAATTACATTTAAGCATATGGAACAGCAGTAATTATTAACGTTTATTTTAAATTGAATTCTTATTTCTTACCATTTTTAAATTCAAGACATCAGCCCACTTTGAAAATTAATCAATTCAGCAATCTTTCAGAGTTCCTTTTGAAGAAAAAATCCACTTTATTGTAAAGAGTAAGTTGAACTGTAAAAGTAAAATTAAAAATACTTATACTGCTGTTTAGGTTTTGCTTGCTTGCTTTTTTAAATAAACTGCAGCTATTGTAATGATAAAAAATTATTTTTCACCTCCAAGATTTACCTTGAGCACTGGCAGTAGCTAATACTTTCCAGCACTCAAAGACAAGATTAAATTGCAAAGCACCGTTACTGTAAAACTATACAGGATGCAGTAAGATTTTACTCTGCCTTTTTACCTTAACAATAAAGCATTTAGACTGTAAGTTTGTCCTCCACCCTGATTAAAGGGTGAGCATTTAGCTGCAGCATATTACAGGCTGCCTGTCCCCTCACAGCACTGCATAATCCACTGCCTGTTCCCTATTTGCTCTGCTCACCTACACAGGCATGAAGGTCACAGCTTGCATCCATTCTCATCCTGCCAGTCCTTACAATACAGGCATACCAGGGGGATAATAAGGGATGGATCTCTTTTCCTGCACTGCAGAACAGGCAGCCTGTGCACCCATGAAGATCACACCTTGCTCCTCCTCTGGCCACAGCAGCTGTTAATTTCTTAGGCTGTCCTGCCAAAAAGAGCTGCACACCAACCACAACTGCAGGTTCCTTAAGCTCCAACCACATCTCTCTGAAACATTTGACAGCAGCAACATGTCAGAAGGGCAAATGAGAGGGTCAGCAATTAGAGCCCCAAGAAAATTATATTGGTGCTTAGTCCGTATCATTTTACTTGAGGCACTCTGATGCTCACCCCCATCCTGTCACAGCAGCGTGCATTTCTCTGCCCAAGCAGCATCAGCCACCATGGCCCTCTCTGTGCACTCCCAGAAATGCTTCTGTGAGCTTTCCAACACTGAGCCCAGCCACACAAACCCCATTTCAGGATGCAGAGACAAAGTGTGCAGCACAAGGGAAAAGACTTCAGCACAGCAATGAAAGCACAATAAGCAAGTAGCAATGATTTCCCTTCAGGTGTGAGTCATAAGCACGCTTGGCAATACTTCTAATTCCCCAAACACCTTTCCCAATAGACACAAATGGAGACAAACAGGCTGCTGCTGCTGCAAAGGGCCAGGAAGCCCCCAAAATGCAGGCTCCACACAGATGCAACTGTTGGGACCCATGACTATAAAAATTCAGAAAATCTGCAATTGCAAAGCCTTCCACAAATGTACAACTTAAGAACTATAAAAAGTGAAAAGTGGATGGGGAATGTGAGATTACAGAAAAAACACAACACCAGTTACTGCTAAAAAAAACCCCACAGTTTTTTTTCAACAGTTGATTCTTTCTTAAGACTGAGCAACAGATTCTAAAAGTACTGAACCTTTTGTCTAAGCCTACAAAAAAAAAAAAAAAATACAATAGTTGCAAACACATGTAGTACTATTTTCAATTATGATTCACTTCTCCTTCCAGTACCAGAACTAGGGATTATCAATGAAGAGGTGCACACAGCAGTTTCAAAAAAAAATAAAAATAAAAATAAAGCAATGCTTCCCCACTCAATATCCATTGCAGCTGAGGAACTCAATTTGCTACCAAATTCAGTGTCACCAAGCCTGAGACTAATTCCTCCAAGACACAAATTGCTACAGGCTGACAGCACACAAGAGAAACTGGGAAAGTATATTCCTGTCCTCTTCCTTTTCTGTTATTGACCACCACTGGAGATAAAGTACTGAACTAAATGTACTCCTTGATCTTCAGTTATTTTTATGTCATTATGTAATCTGTAGTAAATACATAAATACAGCATACAAAAGCACTGCTATTAAGGATAAAAGCAGTCTAGCCTGTTTCTCTGGGAGCACTGAAGAACTGTATGAAGACACATAGATTTTTGAAGTGCAATATGTTAGCAAGAGTTAAGAGTTTGAGAATAGCCTTTCCTTTCAGATAGCAGTGTCTACTTTGGACTGGAATTTGCATTCCCTGACTAAGGTAAACTTCTTGCATTAAATCACAAGTAGAAAGTGCAGTCCTGCATAATTTCTTTTAATTATTCCTTTTAAGACATCATTTTCATATTTTAAGACTACTGAAGGATCTTCAAAAAAAACACTAAAAAAACCCCCACAAAAATATAAACCAGTGAGAGTAATTGAATACAGTTTTTATAACTATTTTTAAAGTGTCTTTCCATCACCTGATATGAACTAAATACTCTGGCAATTTTATGTAAGGCATTTTAACTGTGAGTCATATGCAACTATGCTCTTGCATACTAAATAAGCTGAAAACAGTTGGTACTGCATGCTGAGTGACATCCTTGTTTTGCTTCAATCTTCAGACTCCATCTTCATATGGTATTTCTGTTCATTTTAGAAACAATGTATTACACATTGCACATCTTTGCTTCTGTTTGCCTTTTTTATTCACTAGTACAGATCTGCATTCCAATTTCAGGTGAGTCATTAAACCCAGTAAACATCCAGCCTTGGTTCTCACTGGGATTTAACAGCAACAATAAAATCATCTTTTGTTCTTCTTACAACCTTCTTCTTGAGAAGACATCTGTGTAGTAACTTGACTAGGACAATAAAGACAGATGATCTGGCTAGAATTGCATCCTGAAACAAAAGTTGAAAATCTTGAGCTATGAAAAGCTTACTAAAGGTAGTTTCCACAAATTAAACAAATCCATTGCCTTAAACCACTCAACATTTTTCTTTCTCAAGTTTTTAACTACAAATTCACTGCTTTACCAGAACACAAAACCCAAAACCTGTAAGGTCATATAATTCATTGCTCTTCCATTATTTTGCATGTACCAAGAAATCACAATTTCAATAGCGAACTAAAATAACAATAACAAACAAATTAAAAAAAACCAAAATCAAACTGAATTATCACTGTTTTCACAGAACAGACAGAATAACCAGATTGCAAGAATTAATTAACCTCACTTGAAATATTTAATGCAGAATTTTCTACAATAATAATAATAATAAACTGAAGTTCAGTGAGTGAAACCAATAGCTAACTAAAATTAAGGATTTTAGGGTCCAAATTAAGAGTTAATTTATGCTAGCATTAGGAATCTTTCTTTCTCATTGCATTTGTCTTCATGACTAAGGATGGTCATCCTACATCCAAGATCAAATTGCAGCATGCTTTGACTTCCCATCCAGAAGGTATCTTGTATTGACATAATACAGCAGCAAGGAAATAACAAATAAACCAACTTTTAAGGACAATTAAGAGCCACACTGACCACCTGTAATATTGGTAAATAGAAAACACAGGATGAAAAAACAATTCTATATACATGGAACACAACACATTTTGTAGGTGCACAGAAAAAACAAACATAGGAGTTAAAAATTACCTCCATAGCCTTCTCCTTGGAAACATTATCTGAGAATTCCTACATTTATTCAATTCTAATTACAAGTTCTTTTTGGGCACTTCAGGAAATTCCGACTTTTTTAATCAGAGCAGACCAAAAAAAAATCCCCCACACCTTGTTAGCCTAGCTTCCTTCTTCTAATGGATATATGAAATCAAAAGAAATAACTTATTGCATATACATTGATAATGACTATAGAGATGCCAAAGTTCCTTTCAGGTTGTATAGTACATTGATGGAGCAGACAGGGCTTATCCATTAACACGTGAAGCATCAGACAGTTCAGTGAACAAACTGGTTGCTGTTTCTGCTCATTTACAACAAAACATTCTACTCAAGTATTATTTTATGTGAGGATGTGTATGCTCCCACACCACCCAGTACAGGAGGACTCAAGACTTTCAGGTCTCTAGGACGCACGTTTTACAGTTATTATTTGGTTATGCAGTTTTTCAGAATAACTGCCTTGTCCTCCCTTTCATTTTTTCCTTTAAGAATAGTTTCTCAAAAAGAACTTCTTCCCAGTCTTTTTCATGAACACAGAAATCACACTGCATTCTACTTTATATTCAATATTACTATTAAAGACCAGGCATTATTTCAAACCAACCAGGCAACCACAATTTAGAACTTTCAATTCAATAACTGTGATCTTTTTTACAACTATGCTATTATTAGCAATATAACACATTTTGTACAAAGACATCTTCATGTTTCTGATAACAAAAATAATAAGTTAACTAAGTTGCAAATAAATTCACCTTTTTTTGTTCAGTCTTCTGTCCACGAGGTCTTGAATCTATGCACTGACTTCCAATATCCTCCCACATCATGTCTGTATTGTATGTACTCATCTTCAATGGCACAGCCCTCCAACTCTCCATATTCGAATTCACCATGAATCCAGAGGAGGTTGGAATGAACCAAGACATCCTCTGTGTTCCTGGGCACACTACTTCATTTCCCTGTCCCTTGGTCTCATCTCAGAGTTGCTCTGCTCTTTGAGGCAGGAGCTGTGACAGGCTGCACATTTGTACAGTAACACAGTGGCACCCTTGCCTCAGCTGAGCCCTGCAGGCACTATGGAATACAATCAATAACAGTAATTAATTTTGTGCCTTGTTTCCTCTTTTATCCAACCGCTGTGGTCTTTCCTCTGATAACTGAATATACAGCATAGCTCCTTGTGTTTTGGCTCACTAACAAAGATATTTATTGTTCCCCTCTCCTTAGACCTACCTAGACCCAATTCTTTAAGAAAAACACAGCAATTGGTTCTTTGTTCAAATTCTATCCCAAAATTCATTTCCTCCAGGCAAACTTCCATTACGAATTTAAGGCAGTGTGTGCTACTTCAAACTTACAGGTTAAACAACTAAGAGACAAATATAAGAAGTGTTTCAGAATTAAAATAGCAATGTCACATGGAAAACTGTTTTTTCCATATGCATGTATTATCAAATTAACTGGTGACAAGAAGAACAAATCTGCACCCAGGGCAGATCTTCCACTACAGATTGGGCCTTCTGACAGTGGTTTAAATTATTTCAAGATTCCTATTGACATTAAACACAGGAAAATGCTCAGAAAAAACATTCATGTACTTTCATCCATACTCACACACATACACACCCACACAAGCAGTCAAGAGTCCAACAAAGCCAGAGCTCTTTTGGCAAGACAAACCTCAAATCAAAATTAATGTTTTGTGCCAGCACCAGTCATCAACAACTTTTTACCAGTACCTATTGCTAGACAGAAAATGCAAATCTTTTCCACGTAACTATCTCTCACATGACTGTTTAAGAGCTCCCATCATGCAGCAGAGACATGAATGTGGAGAAATCACAAGCAACCTGTGCCATTTTAAGTGACTACTGACACCACACTTTGAGCAAAACCAAGTCAAATTTGGTCACAAGCAGGTCATCTGCACTAGAAAAATCACATCACTACCTCTTGGTTGCTGCCACCAAGGCAGCACCACACAAGAAACACTAAAACACTTTATCAAGTGTTTATTATTTTTTAATGTTTTAGTACGTGTCTTAGTATCATGTCTAGCACTGGAAGAGTGCCAAACACAGCCAGATCTGTTACAGCTTGTCTGGCAGGAAACATTGAAAAAAAAAATTGCTTCAGTTTACAACCTGCTTCAGGTTAAAAGTCAGATTGTGCTAACTCATGAGCTGGATTTAGACCATTCAAACAGTGGAGGAAAATCCAGCTTTACAAATGCAAAGCGATTAAATATATCAATGCCACTATCTGAAGACTCCAAATATTTCTCTGCAAGACTCTTCAACATTTATTTCTCTCAAATCAAAGCTGACTTAAACACTTTAAATTTTATATCTTCATATGTAAATATTTGCAGAAATAATTCTTCTTGTTCATTGTGGCCATCAGATTAATTGTGCCTTTTAACTCCTCTGATAGTGATGAAATATTTCACATACATATTTTGCATTTTCTAAATGTTTTCTTCTCGTAATAAAGTCTCCTCTGAGGCTACATATATGGCAGCTAGGTACTGTTCTTTAAAAAATGTAGGTAGCTTTCTAATGAGAAATACTCACTATTTTATCGTTTTCTAGTGTTGCTTCTGGAAAATAAAGAAAAACCAGGTGTTTTTCAAGAAGTCTTGTAATTCACTCCAATGTCTGGAGTCGGAACAGGGTACATAGGGACTGGCAGTTGGAATTCTGACCATGTAAGAGTAATCTAATGGAGCATTTAAATTCTGAATGTGAACAACTTTTCTTAATTAAGTTCTTCTAAAAGGGTAATTCTATTTATTATGAAAAAGTCCTGTAGTCATGTTATAGGGCTCAGTACATGATGCCATAGACAGTTCATGATGTCTTGCTTGGATCAATACAGGTTCTAAAAGTACTGATGAGCCCTGAGATGAGACAGGCTGATCTCCAGAAATTACTTCTTTTTTACCTCACTCTAGGTGGACATTCCAAACCCTGGAATAATTTGCCCCAATACACTGAACTGCATCTGTGGAGAGATCAATAGCAAAATGGACTAGGTAATCTTGAGTGGTCCCTTTCAACCTCAGTGATTCTGTAAAAAATCCAAAAAAATGTCAAGTGTTGCATCACTAATAATTTTGACTATTCAGATTGCAATAATCACCAAGACAACCCCAGCTCAATTCAAACACCTGCTCCGTGCCTAGAAGCAGCCAAAAATCAGCAGGAAAACAATGATGGTTATAATTAATTTGGACCCAATAGTTTTGATCAATCAGTCTCCAGACAATTTACAGTGAGTGGAATGTGACTTCATATTATAGATGGAAATCTGGGTATGAATTCCCACACTGATACACATTCTACCAAATCCAGTTTTAGCAGCAGAGGTAGAGGATATAATGATTGTATGTCTTAGTTTAGCTGAGGTTTTCAATACCTAAAGAGGGCTCTTTCCAACAACACTGTACTTAAGCTGCTTCTTCAGAGGATGAACTTGCAAAAATCAGAAGCCACATTGCCTTAGCCAATGTGCTGTCAGTTAGACCACAAACTCTCTCCAATAGTAAAAATACATTTTGTCATTGGATCCTCAATCTTCACTCACAAACACTGATACTCAGAGGTGCTTTCTACTGAGATTCTTAGCCAAGTAGTAGGATAGAGCGGCAAGGGTTACTTGAAAACTAAAAATTTTAAATATCTTTCAAATATGCCAAATTCCTTATGAAATAATATTTGTTCTACAGGTGATCTTTACAACCTCTAACTAAACAAGTGGCACTTAATTTCTCAGTTTTCTGGACCCCACTATCTGTCAAGATCCCCAAAGAGATTTCCCTTCCTGATCCAAAGAAAAAGCTAAACCCATGAGAAAAATTAATACCATAATAATTGTTGTTTAAAAATCAAACCATATTTAAGTTAAATAGCTATGAACAGTCATAAATCATCATATTGCTCATGATTTAGTTATCTTCCCCAAAAAAAAAATCCTTTTCATTCTTTATATTGCAACCTCCAAAACTAAAGATTTGCTTGATTCACTCCTCTATTTAACCCAGTTTGCCAGTAAAACCATGCCAGATGAGCTGTGCACTGAAATGTACCAGAAAAACGCAACAATATTTCTAATGCCCAAAGTATGCAGAAGAAAAAAAACCAAAACCCAAACAAACAAAAAACCCCAAACAAATTTTAAAAAATCAGTTTAACAGCTCCCTGAAGCAACCTTAATAACATAACATGCCATTAAAACAAACCAAAAGAACTCTTAAACCCCAACAAACAACAAAGCCACAATCTACAAGTAGTGTTTCTGGATAAGAAAAGTCTTAAGTTCAGAACAGTATTGGAGAGAAGAGTTACACACTGCATTTCAAGCTGTACCACAGTTTCACAGACATCATGTTGACTAAAGAGATGAGAATGATACCTCTGTCAGCCAATCTCTGATAATACTCTGTTTGTCCTCTGGATCATCTCCAAATCTCCTAACAGCACCTTCTGACAACATCCAGAGTCAGTTCATGAGCACCACATCATGCTGCATCAATTATAATATTTTGGATTAACACATCTCTGACTTTCAGAAGCTCATGATGGACTCTGTGCTAACTTCAGGTAGAAATGCGCCTCTCTGCAATTACTGACGTTCTGCAGCATTGGGCTCATCACAATGCTCTGGCTTTTGTATGCTCTTTGCCTCTGCTTGTTAAAAACTATCAAGAACTATTTCAACCTACAGCATGTAAAAATCCAATCCTTGGCCCAAATGACAAATCTGAAAATGTAACAAGCAAACTAGAGCTGAGAGCAGTAGCTGTCATCCTTAGATCAGATATGAAAAGAACACCATTGATGTAACCAAAGTTACACAACCAAAACCTAGTGAATTCTAACACTGCTCACTTTCTCATCTGAATTCTCTTAAGACATCCAGAGGAAAAAAAATCCTTGGCCACCAGAGATTGTGAACTCAGGAGCTTCTGTTAGAGTTGAAGGAAAAGGCCCATGATTCCAGCTGAACCTGACAAAACTGCCTTCCACAGACCAGAGAATTTGATGGAAGAAGTACAACCCATTCCTGACAAGCTTTCTCTTTCTCCTGGGAAGTTTGATGCCACTGCAATTAAAAGCAAATGGGGGATAAATTTCTCCTGGAAGTCAGCACCAAATCTGTGTAGTCCAATTCTGATCAGCTTTCCATCCTGCAGGACTGAGTAAAATGATGGAAATCTCCTCTGCAACAAGATCTCACTTACCTCATGAAGTGTGGAAAAAATAGGTATTTTGAGCTACCTTCCAGACCTGTAGCATCAAAGTCCACCCAAATTCTTTTCTATTCTCTGTCACAAACTTTAGTACAGCTTTCAGAAAAATGTGTCCAGTCTTAAAAAATGTAGTCATTTATGATTTTACTATACTGTAGCTCCTTACTGAGAAACACAAATTATACACAAGAACTTGCTTTCCACCCTGAGGAAGGAAAAAAAAAAAAAAAAAACAACAAAAAACCTGTATTTGTTAAATTATAAAACTACTATGAATTTAAGAGACAATGCTCTTATCTCTTTAGGGTATTAAATCTTTATTAGGAAAATATATTATGCTATATTATATATATATAATACATACTTTAAACAAATGCTAAATTTAAATCAAGAAATATATTAACCTTTACTTCAACAAGAGTTGGGTTAGGAGAAGAAAATAATGTAGGTCAGTTTTAAAAGAGAGCAAGAAGTTGTTCATACATGCTTCCATTTTTCTCAAGATCATCCTCTTCAAGACAAAATATTACCATTTTGGGGTCACCACTCCAGCTCTTCACAATGAAGGGGATACATGTTTTAGAAAGAAATGTTTTCAATTCCAGATATGGGGTACTTTAGATGCAAAAAAGATTCCAGAAACCCCATACACAAATCAAAAAGCATCAAGAAAAACAGAAGAGAAAACAAGACACATTTTCATACAAGTATCACTTTTTTCTTAACTCTGAAAAATTAACTCCAGTGTTTACAGAGGAAAAAACAAAAAAAAACAAAAAACAAACAAACAAAACAAAAAACAACGTGCTATACAGTATTTCAAGTAAAAACAGTAATGAGACCATGCCACACTTTGCAGTAATTAGTTTCTGAATAAAAAGATAGAAGTTTCTGAACAAAGACAGATGGAAACTGTAGAATAAAACATATGCAAGGGTTTGCAGAAGTTTTGGTTATGTGAATGGGAAGTCCAGTAAACATGAAGAAACTTACAGGCTATTTCAGCAGGAAATAAGCTGGAAAAGGTCTGTTACCAGATACTGCCATGCAAACCATGTGTAATCAATAAAACTGGTTGAAGTTCTTTGCACTTAAGCCTTCCAGTTTTACTGGAAGACAAGAGGTCAAGTGCTGGAATAGGCAGGTTAGACAAGTGTGAGCAGCAGGCATATTCCTACGCCTATATATTTTTTTCATTATATATTCTGCTCCAATCCAAGTGCAAGGTCAATTACTCTGATGAACTCAGAAAACAAGCAGATGTATTTTAATATTTACCTGATCTCTACAATGAATTTGGAAGTGCACATAATTTCAGCCTTTTCACCACTGCCATAGTTAACACATGAGGCTGAAAAAGCAATGTTGCACAGCAAGAGCTCAATTCCACTAAGTGCTGATATTCCTAAAATGGACTTTCCTTAGGCTTGCAGATAACAAATAAAAATCACAGGTGCACTGCTGATGTTTCAGAAACTTTGTGACAAGATAATTTCTTACTTTGAAGTATAATTGATACTTTCTTCAGTAACTGAACAAATGCAATTGCAGGGGCAAATGCTTCAAGACAAACAGATCTCGCAACATTGTAATACAGACCAAGTAAAAAGATATATTTTTAAAAGGTATTAATAAAAATATTATACTGAAAGAGTAAAAAAAAATAGTAAAAAGATGCATTTTGCATGTGTCTAGTACCTAAAAAGCAGTATTTTCCCACAGCATAGATAACTTCCTGAGAAAATTAAACCGTACTCATAATCTCAAATCCAAATTAGAATTGACTTTGGGTTCTGTGGTGGACATAATAAAATTTATGCTGGACACAGCAAAAGCACACTGTTAACAGAAAAACACAAATGCAACTGTGCAAGAATATTTAGCTTCTTAACAAAGACATCAGGGAGATTTGTAGAAAAAGAAAACTCTAATTTTCTTCTCAGAAAAACAAGAGCATATGAGGGATTATTACCTTTGCAGAATTGGACAAGATGAGTAGTAAAGTTGGAACAATTTACTATTAGATGTAAACATTTTGACAGACAGTTAGCAACATGCACACAATTTTAAACTCATTGTGCAAAAGCCAGGTCACACACTTCTGGCAGCTAAGCAAGATAAATATTAATTGTGTTAAAATGGCAGACAAGGACGTGAATTCAACACATTTAGGCCATTACATACAACAGCACAGGACACAATTAGTGCATGATTCAGCTCTGGATAACATCTAGAGGAGGTTTGACATTTACATCAGCGAGAACAGAACCAGACTTATAAAAAACATACATGGCCATATAGAGACCTCGCAGTCATGGACCAACAAATCATTTCATGGAATATTTAATAGATGCAGAGTAGGTTATTCTGCTAGACAATATACTAAAATCAATTAATTTACATTTGATTTGCAGTATCATTTAAGCAATAGGTAAGAGAGCCACGTTTTTATTTGAAGCAGTCTTTGCAATACAGGATTTGTTTTTAGGCTTCTGGCCAAAAAGTGTATTTGTGCCATAAGTATTTTCTTCTAGACTTTGTTAATAGAATAACCTTTAACAACCTGTTATACCAATCTGCCTGTTTTATGTATTTCTTTCATTTAAAAGATTTATTCCTTAGGCAAGGAAAATGACATCCAGCTAGAAATTTTGAAAGAAATATAATTATTTTCTTCAGCTGATTATTCTGTTTAAAGGTATACAGTAAGGTTACAAACCCATTTCACTCACAGAACTCCTTGTTCTCCTGCCCTCCCAACAAAACAAATTACTAGGGTACAACCACCAATAGCAAACCGTAACTTTTGTGTAAGAACTTACTACAACAAAGTGCGCTTCCCAAGCTCTAGATGTGGTTCCAATTGTCAAACTGTAATTCTGTAACAGACACAAATGATCATAAACAAACCTCACTCATCAACAGAAGTTACAGGGATACATAAAGAAGTAATTTTGTTAGCACTGATAATCCCACACAGTTCACAACCAGTTTACCTCATTCCTCACTGAAAGTGTGTTCTGACCCACGTTAGTTTATTTTGTTAGTGTTACAAAAAAGTGCAGCAACGCCTTCCTGTGTGAACAGAAGTGCAAATGCCATGCATAAGAAACAAATGTCCCCCATCAAGTTTGGAAGGTTGAACACTTGTTATACACCATCTTAATTGGATTACTTTACAGGATTAAAGCCTCAGAAAACTGACATAGTAACTCTCACCTAGAGGTTTTCCTAGCGTCAGCAGTAGGTACCTTTGTGCAGAGGGACAGACTAAGTAATTCCCTAAGTCAAGCACAGGATGCTTGCAAAGAGCTGATTTACCAAGTCTGAGGGACAGCCCCCCAAAACAAACTGGTTTTGAAGGGAAAAATATTGTCACTGATGTTCCTTTATCTTTTCAGCTTGTCAAGAGAAAAATAAACTGCAGAACAGAAAGCAGAATAAAAAATGGGCATAAAATAGAAAGTATCTAATTCTGCTTCAGTAACAGATTTCTAGTATAAGGAAGGAAGAAATTCAGAAAATTCAGCTGCAATTGCAGCTGACACACAAATTATGAGATAGAATCCAACTGGAAATTTCAAAAGAAAAATCAGCAATACATTACTCTGACACAATAAGAATAAAGTGCTGCTTGTAACATTTTCAACACAATATGTCAATGTTGTTGATATAACTTTAAACCATATCCATTCAATTTTCAGTAGATTAAAAGAAGTATAAGAATTCCAAAATCAGAAGGGAGAAAAAAAACAAATATGCTTGCAGTTGCTTGAAGTCAATAAACAAGTGTAAATATCTCAGTATGTTAAAATGCAGGTATACAGTTTTTTGCTAAACTGAGCAACACATCTCACCTAGAAAAAGATACCTCCATTCAGCTTTAAGAAAATCTAATTCTCACTGCCTAATTACTCATTTTTCACCTCCCACTCATGAAAAATAAGAGTTTCTTATTGCATCTAAACTTAAATTACACTTTCTATGCAAAAGTGGAGTTTTTTGTTTTGTTTTTTTTAGAAAAGCCAGGCAACAAACTATGCCTCTCAAAAGGATGACAAAGGTCACCTGCAAGTTCTGACATCTCTCCCTCCTACATTCCATCCCTCTCCCTTTCTAGACAAATTCTATTCAGTTAAATCGAAGATTTCAGAATCTTTCAGTTCAGTAAGATTAAGCTTTCCAGAAGTGAAGCATGTTAAGGAAAAGGAGAAAGAAAATGCAGCCTAATCATACATCAAGACAAATGATGTTCTGAATACATTTTACTGAAATTCTTGTGGTAACTTCTGACATCTTAGTAAACTTTATGCAACATTTTCAAATATTTATTTTCTTGTTCTGAGAGAGAAAAAAAGAACAAAACCTTGACCTTGTCCTTTGTCAGAACAAAAGTAAAATTTAAAAGAAAAAAAAAGATAAAGACAAAGAAAGAAATGTCAAATTTAAGAGACCCCAAAAAAAGAAAAAAAAAAAAAAAACACAAAAAAATCACAAACATAACCTATCAATTTGAATTAATTCTTAAATTCATAGCTACAGAAAATAGCAAGTCCTACCACAGGCTTAGGGTGAAGCTGTGCCACATTTAAAATCAGGAAGAGGCATCAAACTCAATACTGGAAGAGAAGGACCTCAGTGGCTCTGACAAGTCCAAGGAAAAGTGACAGGTATGAATCAAAGTTTTGGACTCAGATCTTGAAACTCCAAAGAAAAGCAAGTTAAAATGAACCAGAAGATAGGGTACAGAACAAACACAGTACTCTTCTTGTAAAAGATACTGCTAACAGATTCCAGAAATGGACTTGGAAGCATAACATTGCAATATTCTGAAACTATCCAAAAATGCAACGTTTCTTGTACAGGATTTCAGGAACCTTCTCACAGCAAAGAAAACTTACAGGATATTTCTACAAGAACCTTGGTCAGCTCAAAACGAAGACCAGGCCTCCATTGATTCTTCTTCCATGGACTGCTTGCAAAAGTAGTAAATCTTCAAATGCATAATTCATTACATGAGACACATTAGAAGTGATTAAAGACTAAATAATAAGGCTGACATATCTGATCAGCCAATCAGACCATCGTGCAAAGACCTACTGAAAAACATCTTGAGTTATGAATCATTAATTCACAAGTTTACCCTACTGAAATTCAACCAACAACGATGGCATTTGAGTTTTCTGGATTCACCTGTGCAGCTATCACTCTCCTGCAATTACTAAATACTAGACTAGTGGTTTTTCTTTTTCCCACAAGCTTTTCTGAAGGACCACCTACACAATTCCAGGAAAACCAGGCACACTGTTGATGTAGGTAGCTGAGCCCAGCAGAGCCCAGTGGAGCTGGCACGTCACAAAGTCAAACTCCAGCACACTTGGCATGGTACAGGTTAAAATTTTGCTTTCTGTATTAGCTGGGGCAGAACAAAAAAAAAAAAAAAAAAAACAAACCCACATGTATTAAATACAAGCTTTTAAAAGAAGATTAATCCAACTCTTAAGCAATGAAGAGCTATTAAATTACCTGTAACACCAGAAGAAAGAAAGAAATGGGGTTGGAGAGGACCTTACTGAGTATTTCCCTGCATCACATATTGCGAATTTTTTTACTTTCCTCTTGCATGGAAAAGGGAATATGCATTCAGTCTCCCTGGTATTTACCATAAAGACTACAAACATACATTACTACCTATGTATTAGCATTACAAAATCCACTTCATAAACGGGCAGAAAACAGACAAAAATGGAGTCACGAGATTGACACTTGTTTTTTGGCAAATCCCCAGTATTAGGAGCACATGGAATTCTAGTGACTGTTGCAGGGCTAGGGATTCTTATCTATCTGTACAGGTATTTAGGTTACTTCTGTCACCACTGGAACCAAATGCTTTCACCAAGACAGCTTAAAGATGAGGACCATGTGTCTGCAGAGAGAAGTTTAATGATCTGGCTTGCGCTTAGCCTGTCAGTTCTAACTAAATTATTCCATTTCACAACTAGGAAATAAACACACAGTAGGTGATGTTCAAATGTTTATCAGCATGGCTACATTCCTGATGTAAAATGAGGATCAGTTACCAGTGAATGGATCCCACCATCCAGAAGCCTTATTGCAGATCTATCCAATTGCCTAGGCTTACTCTGAAAACTCTTCAAATTCCATTCATTCCTCCACCTAAATTTATATACAAGGAGTTTTGCTTGCCCATCACAGGAATGATGTTCATAACACCACAGGAAATTATCTGGCATATTCAGCAAAGGAGATATATTCCTCTTTCTCATTTTCCTTTTACTGAAGCCAAAGAATGCATCCCACACAAATCGCAGGTACTTGTTTTTCCCAGCTTTGCCTGGTTTAAAAGGAAGAAATAGAGCTGTAAGAAACAGCCATTTCTGGCTTGATTCCATTAATAGAACTCCACATTCTGGCAATCTCCAGGAAAACTCACAGACAGCCAATGCAAATTTTGTGTTGCTTCATTTCATCATTCTTTTGAAAGAAGGATTTAAGCAGATACATACTTCAAATTCAGTGCACTCAGTTTTCACAGCAGAATTCCAGAGAGGTTTTCAGAGAAGTAGAGAGATAGGACATGCCAGTGTTTGGCATTTGGTTCTGCCAGCTAATATCCTTCAGATGTTATTTCCCAGAGTCAACTAAAAGACAACCAGGTAATACAGGTCTGTTGTTACGAGCATTATTACTCAAATCCTCTGGGAAGCTCTCTCACAAAACACAACAATCTTGTCACTCCATCTCAATGACAAAAAACTTGTCCTGCACCAAAATGTCATCCAGCTTAAAAATTAACTGATCCATGCATCTTACGGAATGATACATTGTAGATTTTTGCCAAAAGGGGAAGTCTACTGAATTACTAGGAAACCTAATATACTTCACTTTTCTACAAGCACATGACAATTATAAGAAAGTCATTCATGACTATGATAAACACTGAAATATGCCACAACAATGAAGGACTGACATCATCTTTTTATTTAAAACTTTACGTAGTTTTAGTGTGAATGCTCTTATGAACATATTAATATTACTTTAAAGCTGCTATAGCATGACATTTATAGAGAAATTGCAGCTGTCACAAAAGTTAACACAGCTCGTGTTATCACACCTTACCTATCATATCTTTCTCTTTCCTAACAGAAGGCATCTAGGTACCACTTTGTTTTTATTAAGCAATTCTGAGAAGCTAAGAACAGCTTCTGCTAAATCACATGCCTCAAAAACATTTGTTCCAACCTACAGTAGCTGAGTAACATCACTGGGCTCGAGGGCAGCAACACATCTGAAGACTAAACCCTTCACCCCACAAGTTGCACCACGGTTATTCTGTTAAAAAAAAAAAATACAAGTTCTTTAATAACTGAATACATAACTAGTTAATGAATTTCACAATAACAAGGGACTATGGTATAAAACTACACTGCAGTAAAACCACATGGGAGCTTCTGCTAGTCTTTGTTAGGAAACTGGGGTGACCTCTCACGATGGTGCAGGCAGTGCCCTTAAGCTGCTCTATTTCTTACAAGGAGAAGAAAGAAATGGCACAGCTGTGCCTCTGATGGCCACAGCTGTGTGACTGTGGTTGCAGTAAATTCCATATTGCTGTGGATGCCTATAAAAAGGCTTGAATTGTTATCAAACTGCTCCTTTGTGCCTTTGCTCAGTTACTGGGATGCATCAGGCAGACTCCGAGGCCCTCCATTTCCAGGGTGGTACAAACACAGCCAGACATGGCTTCAGTGCCATACACCTGCAAAACACACTGTAGGTCCTTAGCAGAATACAGACTGGAGACAGGAAATTATGCCAGGCTATCCTTACTCTGCTACAGGGAGAAATTCCAGAGTGTAACTGTGTCAAACAAACACATTAAGAAGTTAAAATTCTTTCATTCACCCTAGCAAAATGTGGTCATTTTACAGTTCAAAAGTTATTTATGTATTATTACTGAATAAAACAAATTTATGTCACTAAAATTTTAGTAGGAAGTGTATGAATATATACACTTTCCTTCTGTCATCCACACAAAGCTTCATTTCAGTCAGACCAGGATATTTAAGAAAAGCCTAGGTGTAATTCAGAAAACAAAACCAAAACTAATGCAGATTTTCAACATAAACCAAAATTAAGAAAAATATTTCTGTCTTTTAAGTTTAATTCACATACTTCCTGGGGTCAGTCCACTGTCAGTATTTCTCCACACAGCTTCCAATCTTTTACCTTGGTTCAGAGAAATACTTCAACAAATCCATATCCCTGCTAAAGACAGACTGGTTTATTTTCTTAAATTAGAATCATCCCGTGCATTTTCCACACAGCCATGTAAGAGGAAAAATCACCTTTAAAATATCCCTGTAATAATACAGCATGTAAATGGAGAAGTGCAAGTCAGACATAGCTCATTCTAAATCTTGGGTCAGAAATAAGTGGTATTCTCTTCTTGCAGTCTGTCCACATCTTAAGTTCCTACAATGGATTCTCCTCAGGTCTTCACGATTCCAAAAAGCAGGATACATCAAAATATCTTCAGACTCTGACAGGAAATGCAGCTCTGTCTCAGAATATCAGTCAGCCAACTCACAGGGCTCGGTATCAAGAAACTTCCCTGGTGGACCAGCTATTAGCTACAGTTTCCCCAGCTGCCTTGTCACACATCAAAAACAGACAACTTTCAGATACAGAACATGGGACAAGACAAGTGATTTAATCCAGTAATATAATCTTAAAGATGGTATAAAATGCTTGGCAACCAATTTTGGAATCAAATAAATTATGCCTAAAAGGTTCACATGTAATCCCCGAAAAAGAAATGGACTGCATGTCCTAGCTAAAACCCCTTCACTACAAACAAGCCATCCAGCTCAATTCCAAAATAGAATTTGAGATCATATTCAGTATCTGTACTGCAGTGCAGTGCCTTAGAGAGGAAGGTACAAATGCTGCAATCTCAGCCACGCCATCCCTCACATGAGCTGTTAAACAGTGGTCTCTTGTGCCAGTCCCTGGTGTATCTTCAAAAGCCACATACTGACAAGTACAAGAAATACTTTTTAAAATAAACAAAGGATATCCAAAGTGGGTTTCAGTATTCCTTCATTCTAAAATTGCTTCTAATGGCCATGATTGCTTTTGAGCATTTTCTTCAGTGCATTCTGGCAATCATATGTTTGTTTGATGACTGCAGTTACCAGAATCTCACATATTCTGATAAACCCCTTTAAAAGATAAGCAGCATATGAAAAGCATTGAGAGATTCAAAAAATAAAGAAGAAAAAAACAACAACTTTTTTTTTCTCTTCTGTTTCACTAAGAGATTCACATAATTATTCTACTGTTTAGTTACTTATATTACAATAATCTTCGGATCTTGTTTCTTCTGATTCCTTTTGTGTCCTTTAATTCCACAGAATATTCATACAGGATGGTAGGTAAGTATATGGCTTTTAGTCAGTGGCACTCATTGGCCAAATGCTGCCATGAGGAATATCTGGAATAGAAGAGACTCCGGAATCACAGAATTCCTGTCCTAGAAATGTGAACACATAACGTTCTTAATTTCAAATTTCTCTGCCATAAACTTCATTCTTTTATTATCTCAAGTATAAAAACCCAGCACCAAGTGAATAAAATCTTCTGCATGTCAAACATGAATCCTAAGTAATGTTTAAATTTATTTCAAACTGCTCTTCAGTGTTGCAAAGCACACTACACTTTCCACTGACAATCACTCATAACTATTATACCCATGTAGAAAATAAGGCAGCACAGAATACATTCACACAAGGAAGAGGTCGTTTCACTTCAAGCTAATTTTCAAAAAAAAATTAGAAGGCATTAGAAGAGAGTACAACATGGAACATTAGCATTCCAACCTAAATTAAAAAAAAAAAAAAAAAAAAAAAAAAGAGAGATGAAAAGAGATGATGACTCCGTCAGTCCTGGGGAACATGTGCTGCTCACGCTGATTATGCTTCTGATTCCTGACAGGCATGGCAGTCATCACTGTCTCAGAAGACAGTGAAAAAAAACATAACCCTGTCAGCCCTACTTCAGTGTGTGCTGTTGGTGTCTCCTACCATAAACAGCTAAAAGCAGACCTGCCTCTAATTTAAGAAACTCCACAACTCCAGAAAACCATACACACTGGCACCAGGAACATCACAAGATTAAACAGCTAAATTACACGTTTCTCATCACTTTTAGGTACACAGTGCTCCTGAAAGTTAGGACACCTTTAAAAAATATAAGGGAAAAAACCAATCAAATATTTTTTGAAACCTTGCAATTGGTTTCAATCCTCTCACCAGCTTGCCAGCCCACTTCTTGCAAAAGCTTTCCCTTATGGGTGGGAGCTCTGTGTCCCAAAAAACAGTCCTTGCACATGCACATTAAGGAAGGAGTCAGTGCATTTAGGGGAAAATACTTTCTGTTTTCCCTTGGAACTTGGAATTATTTTCACTCTCATCTAATTACACATCCTAGTAAAAATAACAGAAAAAGAAACAGATAAAAAAAAACAGGTAATTTCCGTATCAACTATGAATGTTTTAGATTCTTAACTGTGAAGACTAAACAGTGAGGTCTGTTTTGCACATACCCTTGATCTTTCTACTATTAACAAAAAAAAACAAAAACCCAAACTCCTCTACAGGGAAGAGGTCCTGCCTGGACACACAGCTAATAAACACACAGCAGGATACTTGTTCCCCTTGACTTCTCCTGCACAGTACATGTTTCCTCCATGGGAGAAGTCAGGAGAATGCATGTCCAAGCCTAAAGAAGGCCATGCATAATGCAAGGTCATCTCCACCTGCAGCACTCAGCAAACTAACGAGGGAGATGCCTGTTTCCAGAGAAACAGGTAATTCACAGAACTACACAAGAGTTGCTTGAGAAAAACTGAACAGCACAGAGCTGAGCTCCAGTCTGTCCAAAGTTGAACCAAACAAAGTAAACTCTGATGCTTCCAGAAATACAGGGCATTAATAGGTTGTTTTCACATCTCAAAAGTGACATATCAAACTCAAATTATTCCCAAAAGAAACAGAAATCCATCCTAGCAGCAGAATTTGCAAGAGAAAATGCTTAATGCCACTTTACCAAAACAAAAATGAACCAGAAAAAAGAAAAGTGCAGCAAGTAAAGAAGAGGAATCACTAGACATATAGGAATATGTGAAGAGGAGAGAAAAATCGAAACTTCCAATCAACACATGGCAAAAATACCAATTCAGTTTAGTAGCTTAATGCAAGTAAAGCGCATTTTTAATTGAGTAAAATCTCATGTGCAATTTTAAATATTAAAAAGTACAGTGTTTACATTCCAGGGTCAATTCTAAAGATTTTGGGACGTTTATTAGGTCCTACTGAAGGAGAAAATATGAAGAGCACTGTTTACATGTAGTAGGCCTACAGATGTCATCCTGAAAGTATTCAAAGCACAAAATGCTTTTTGCTTGCATACAGTGTTCTTCGAAAAGTTCTCTTTTATCTACAAAACATTTATGAATCCATCTGTCCCTAATTAATATTTTAAAATAAATAACTAAAAAGAAAAACTGCATCAACTACCAGGATAATATCAAATTTTCATTGCTTTCTACCAATGGCATTCAGAAAGTTACACATACCTAATAGCTTTAGAGACCACTAATCCAAGCTCTGTAAGAATATAGAGGTGGAAGACTATATCAAAAAATATGTCTGAAAGCACTGACTTTTCCAAGTAATGCTCATAACTTGGACAAAGTGGAAGGAAGAGAAGAGTTAAAAGCACTGTTTACATACCACTACAGATTATAGACTCAAAACTTCACATGAAATGGGTTTCTCAGGCCTTTGTGATTAAACTACATGACAAGCCTCCCCAAAGCCTCAGTTTACTATATTCAAGGTCATTTTACCACCGGTGCAACATTCTAAACATTTTAAGTATTATCTAAGACTGGGTTTGCCAAATCAGTAATAAGCCTGACACACATCAGGAGTGCTGTTTTACATAACATACTGCTGCTGTCAGGTGCTGGAATTTAACATCACTGTAGATGTGCTGAGCTGTATTAGCATGCTCAATGCTTCTCCCTCCCTATTAAGCATTCAGATAACATGAACTAAGCTTAATACTCAAGCCTGCAGTAAGGCTGCCATTGCACAAGTCTTCCAAAAATCTTCACCAGTAAGAAGTACTAATAAAAAAAAACTCTCAGAAATTGAGATGACAAATTTTCTTTCACAGAAGTGTTCTTCTGTTTTGTCTTTAGGTGTTAGGCAACACTACAAGTCACATCAAACTGGCAAGAAAAAAAAAGTTACCGATCTTCATGTCAATGTTGCGTAACAGCTGTATTTTCTGTAAAAGTAGATGTTCCAAGAATCCTCAAACAAATAAACAACAAAAAATAACATTAAGGTATACATCTACTATTGTGCGGTTTCTGATAGAAATAGAAGACAACTGAGATCCAGGACTCTTAATGCAGCAAACAGCATATGAATACATTTCACATACACTATGTTGCTTTCTTTCCACCTCCCTTTAGATGCATTTTCTTACAAGCCATTGAACGTGAACGTTTTCTAAATCAGACCATACTAAATAAAAGGGAAGTTAAGCTTTATCCTACAGTCTCAGTGCTTCCAGCTTTACTTAACAAACGTCTCAGCAATTTTTCCTCAAACTGTGGCACGGTTTGTATACACCACCATCGTAGATGCAGATGCCTATCTGCAAAACTTGCTAGGATTGTGCATATAAAAGGCACTTGGGAGATGAACGAGAAGATAAATAAAAGCATTGCTTGAAGAAACATAATCCAGATAAGCATTAGATGCAGCAGTCCCGATGTATTAATTAAACGGAAGGCAGAAGCACTCTAGCGCCTTAACATGCCCTGGACTGAAGTAACGAAAGGATGCGCACGCCAGAAAAAGCCGTGTTAGTCCGTGCCCAGCGAGGAGAACGCCTGCAAGTTAACGTGAACCTCCGTGGGGAGTGGACAGGGTGAGAGAGGTGCTTTTTTTTTTTCCCCCCAAGCCTATTTTCGCGAAGGGAGTGTGACTGCAGCTTCCGCGCTGGGGCCGGCTGCCGGGTTAGTCGCTGCAGTGGGCGCGCACACCGCGGCGGCGAAGGCGGCGCGGAGCGGAGCGGGGCTGCCGGGGAGGCGCCGCTCGCCCCCCGCCCTGCCCGGGGCCAGCACGGCCGCCCCGCCGGCCCCTCCCGCTCATCCCGGCACGGCCAGCAGAGCTGGTGACTGACTACCGCCCCCCGCCCGGCCACAGAACCACACGGGGCTGCCAGGTGGAGAGAGAGGGATGGAGCCGGGGCTCCGGAGCCCGCTCCGAGCTGCCTCCGCCCGGCTCCCACCCCGGCCGGTCCGGGCGTCGCCCCCGCACCCCCGGCCCGCCCCGGCGCCCCGCCACAGCGCGGAGGGGAGGGAGGCAAGCGCGTCGCTTACAGTTCGCAGGAACTGGATCTCGTCCTCGCCCTCGCCCCCCTCGGCCATGGCTGCCCCTGTCTCTCCTCCTGCCGGGCGCTGCTCCCGGTGCCCGGGCGGGCGGCGGCGGTCGCTCCCCGCGATGTGCCGGCGGCAGGAGGCTCACGGCCGCGCCGCACCGGGCTGGGGCAAGTGCGAGGGCGGCGGAGCCGACGGCCCCAGCCCGGCCCTGGCTGCGAGCGGGGTGCGGGTGCCCGTGCGCCTGCAGCAGCAGGTTGACAGCGCTGCCCGGCTGGCTGTGCCTGCCGCGGGGTGGGGGATGCGATTAACCGGGGGAGGAGGGGAGGCGGAGCTCCGGCCCCCCCGCCGCTGCAGGTGATCCGCAGCCCGCTCCAGCGCGCTCCAAACGCGCCGCCCAGCGCCCCTTGCCGGCGCTCCGAGGAGCGGCGGCTGCTCCCGGGGCCGCTGCCCGAGCCGACCCGCCGGCCCCGGGCGGAGCGGCCGCCCCGCGTTCGCGGGCACGGCCCGAGCCTGGGGCCGCTGCGCCCCGCAGCCAGGCACCGGGAAAAGCCGGGCGGCGCCGTGCGGCTGGGCACCGCTGTCCCGCAGGAGTTAGCCGTGATGTGCTGCACTGAGAGACGCCTCGGGAGAGGCAGAATTAAACGGCTCTGCGCTGGTTATTTTGTCAGCCGACCGTACTGTCGGGGAGAGGAGATGGAAGGCACAACATGGCTTCACTGGGTGTTGTACTTGAACCATCCTCTGAGTGTGCTTAACCCGGGGCCAATGTAAGGTTTTAAAATACCATTTCCATGAAGGACGGCTACCATGCATTTTCCATAGGGTGAAGTCAAGAGTTGCCACGGAATAGCTCATCTTTCATGAGCATTCGTGCAGATCATACCTTTACAAGGACACCTGTGTCCATCAGGGAGGATGCTTGGCCTCCAGAAAGAAGTCTGGCAAGGCAGAGAGCCGCCAGACTCCTAACAGCAGCAGCGACTCTGAAACAAGCGTATGGCAGAGAGCCTCTGTTAGTGCAATGCAATGGTCATGGAGGGGAGGACAACAGGGTATCTCAGAAAAGAGTTAAATTAACACTGGATCGTTGACAGAGTGAAATGTGTGTGGGATGTATAACTGCAGAAGGCTTCTGAAGGACCAAAACTGGTAAACATAATGAAATCACAATTATTTTGGTAAACAGACTGTGTGGCTAGCATAGCAAAATACGTGGAAAGTGTTTCTAGGGAAGCTATACCCATAATCTGTAACTTCATGCTGTTCAAGGGCATCATGAAAAAGTGCGGCACTGTGAGATTTTATCATTACAGGCAACAGTAGAAAAGCTGTTCGTCTGACAGATTGGAAACTGCAAGAGCAGTCACGACCCATAAGACCTCTAGAGCAAGTAATATACGAATGTTTAATATAGAGGTTCTGAAGATGAACTCCAGAGTTATGACAGCTTAAGCATTTCCTCTGTAATTTCCTGGTTTCAGTTACTACTGATTTAAAGTGACTTTTACCTCTCAATTTTACTACACACTGAAAATATTTTTCTATTAAGAAAGATAAAATGAAGACTTTTTTTACATTGTTCATTCATATTTCATTCAAACCTCTTAAGTATCTCTTCTCGAAATTATTTAGACTGAGAGATATTTATCGAAATAGACCCCAACTATGAAAAAAATCCTGAATTTGGATAAGTTTAAAAAGATAGGTTTCATGAAAAGGCACTGAACAAATAACTTTTATCATACTATCCTATCACTTTTTCCTGCTTAGCTCACAAGTCAGTTCCAGCACAACTATTTGTGAATATATTTCATATGGTTGTAAATCTCAGTTCACCTGGTCCAGGGTCTGGATCATAGAACATCCAGGGTACTTTCCAAAAGGCTTTGAAGATGAATATCATGTTAGATGCCTTTTTTGTTTGCTGCATGTAAAGCATTATAGAGAAAGGAAAGAAAAAAAAATTATAAATAGTTCACTATAACATCAGTTCCTGGAACATCTTGTACAGTTTTCAGGACATTATGACTTCATAGAATTTGTTCCAAGAACTGTGGAACTGATCATACCTGGTTTCTTATAGATTTGGAGCTCATAATTAGACTCCTTGGCATTCATGAAGACAAAACCTCCATCTGAAGCTTTTCCATGCTAGGGCAGTAATTTTTCTCTAACACACAGCTTTGTTGATGTCTAATATGAGTGAAATGTATGCTGCAGTTGTTCAGACACCAAAGAGTGTTATCTGCTATCTTCTTTACCTGTGCATCAGTTCTAATAAAGTGGCTAGGAGCATGTACGGTACTATTAACCTTCTGTTAAATTGTTGGAATTTTCTACTTAGTTTAAAAGATATTATGCAGTAACAGAGACACATGCACTACATCTGGCCACATTAGATAATTTTCTTAGGAAGCAAAGTTAAAAAGTAGTGAAGATTCTTCCAGAAACATTCTGAACAGGGTGATAAAGGCCTAACGTAGATGGAAGCTTCTTGTTAAATTATTCGTCAAGGACAAATATCCATATATGCAGTACACATACAATATTATATTTACACATGTGCAAATTACATAATAAATGTATTTCCAGCATTTTAGCTGATGTGAGGTTTTAATCAGCAGCTATGGTTAACTGCACTGAATAATTAAAAGCAACTGATTGATTGAAACAATGGAAAGTAATGTTTAAAAATGGAAATAGCGTGATAGTTTCAATCATAACAGGAAGTAACATAAGGTTTATAGAATTATTTCTTAGATGAACCAGTGGAAAAAGCAAAAGAATAAACATCCTCCATGGCTGATATTTACAGGTGGAATTCAGAAGAATTGCATATTTTGTGTAGGTGCGGAAGAACAGAGCTCCCTGCTCCAGGACTGTCAGTCCCAAGGTTTAAGATGCCAGAAATTTACTTTGTGTTCTGCTATTTGATCATTTTCAATCTTTGTTACATCTCATCATGCCCACTGTTTTCCACAAGTCTGAAGATTTTTATCACCGGCAGCTGTGCTTTCCATAGAAAAAATGCAGAAAAAAAGTTTCTATTTCTGCCAAAACAATCCTGTACTGGTTTGTGAATTTACAAGTTCAAACATAACCTCTGAAGCTTAACAAAAAGTTTTCACAAAAAAATTGGTGTTCCCTTCCGGCTCTAGTTGATGTTTCATTAGCCATCTAGTTGTCTTTATGAGACACACATAGGATGTCTACTTATTTTTCACCCGATCTAGAAGCAGCCTTTTAAATTTTTGGTCCAGTTCTCCCACCTGTTATTTACTGTAGATCTTTTGTGGTCCTGTTCTTGTTATGTTTTTCTTAAAATCTCACTTGAAATCTGTCCATGTCCATGCCTGTTTGTAGTTGTCACTACGACAGATACCTTACGTAGTGCATTTTGCAAGGGCTTCTTGCTCCTGCAAGCCTAGGTTATCAAGGCAGCAGTGCTGTGAAGATCCATTATATGCCCTCAGGAATTTTCACAAAAAAACCTCAGCTTTCTTTGTGTGATGCAGAGGCAGTACAGCAGCACCAGCATGACAGCACTTCTGAGGTATCACAGCAGGATTCTCAACTGAACATAAATTGACACTGTTATAAGGATTTTAGCACTTTCATTTCATACATTTTAATCACCTAAATTAAATATTAGAAGAAGATTCATAGGTAGTTTTGTGTGCACATTACTCAAATAATAATCTATGCAAAACAAACAATGTTTGCTGTTTATAATAATAACAACTATTGTGAACATTCAGTATTCAGTAACATGAAGGGAACTCCCAGGTGTTTCTTTTTTTTTTATAGCAGAATATACTACCACTATTTTTCTTCTTGGAAGCACAGAATAAGATAATGCCAATAGGAATTAAATGGGGCAGATACTATCCTTTCTTCCTGGTGCTGATCTTTCTTACAGCATGTCAGACTTTTCAGCCAAATATCAATCTTGCAAACATATTATTCCAAATGCTGTAAAACTGGAAAGATTGCATCTCCTATCACATGCCATAAATCAGCTCCCTGTGGCCAGTGAAACTGAGTCAATCTAAAAGCTCTGCCAGTTTAGGTCCCAAATGTGACTTGGAATGAATAAAATTAGAAGACCCAATTCTGCACAGAATTTAAAAGATTTTATTGCAGATTAGCAGAGTTTAAGTGAGAGTAATTATGTCTAAGATCGTGTAGTTATATGCTTGTCATGATCACCCTGGAGTTCAATACTATACCGCATTTTCTTCAATTAGTGTTTATCCTGAAACCATAAAGTACAGTCTAAGTGCTAATTACGTGTCTGTCATTAGGTACATGTTCTGTACTCTATATATAGCCTGTGTGCAAGAATTCACACAGGGATACATTGTTATCATAAAATTTTGACAGCAAAGCTTTTCCTTTTATAAAAACTTCTGTTCTGCAGCTACTGAGCTCATGTCTAAGTGTAGTCTGGAACATGGCTGTGCCAAAGTCTGGAAATTACACTTCTCACCTAAGACCAAGAAACCATCACTGTCTGAAGTATCCTTCCTGGAAAAGCTCAAAGCTTTTATCTTCTCTTTTCATTATTTGATTGGAGGGGCGGGAGGCAGGGATTATTAAGACTAAGGAGGACCTATGGATCTTTTGGCTTATCTTTTGGGGAAAAATAGTTTGCTTGTGTTGCTTGTGTTTTCATGTTCCTGCATCCTTTGAGGTTTTTATTGCTCTTCTAATATTTTTCTGATGTATTCACTGGAAGCTGCAGGGAGGCACAAACCCAGAAGAAATTTTTTTTTGAAGGTGGGGATTTTTTCCCCTTTGGTCATTTTGGGGGGCAATAACATATTATCTTTCTAAATAATGTTGGTTTAAATTAAAGAGCACATTAAATAGCACTCTCAAAATAGAATTTCTTGGTTTTCTCAGTCTTGTGACAGGTTATGTCATTATGTAACTATTTATATGTACTATATGACTGCAATGTATATAAGGATATATCCATTTCTCACACTTGTATGTATAAATTGAGATATTTCTGGTGCCTTCTTCAGCTTACATTCTTGCAACTGAAATACCATCAGTTTTTAGCCAGTGAAAAGGAATCAATAGGAAGGTAATTCTAATTTTGTTAATAATTTATGTTAACCATATGTCAGTCTCAAAAATCAATGCTGTTGCAAATTGTTGGAGAAAGTCAGCACTTCAAGGTTTTTCAAAATCTTTTAAACTAAGATTCCAGATATTCCATGTTTCTGATTTATTCTGATTGAGTTAATATCTGAGGACTTAAATAACTCCCTGGAACAAAGACAGGGAAATCTTTCCTTCTTATTATCATCCAGCAATCCACTGTATAATTTTTCCAGTAAACTTATAAAACCAGCAAAATTTCATCCCCTGTCCCTACCATGACAATCTTTGCTGTGAAGTTCCGTTCTGTGATATTTAACAACTCTGTTTCTAAAGCAACAGTCTTTAGAAAGTCTGGGTGAGATTTTAGTAGCCATAGCACTACTCTGAAACTTGAGTAATGCAAATAATTGTTAAGAGATTTGTCTGCCTCAAAAAAACTTGCTTGAGAAGGCATTGTTTTCACACTTTCATTTTCAAAAACTGAAATTTCAGCATTACAGCAGACTTGAATTTTTTCTAAAGAGATAAAGAATATTTTTTGTTTGGATGCCGAGACAACCAAGGGAAAGGGGGAAGGGATGAAGATAGTACAAACCTTAGGACATGAAATTTCTGTATTACAGGTGTTAATCAGATACCAAAGGTCAAAGTTTTTGACAAGTTCTGGAGAAACAACTAATTCTTTTGTCTTTAGAGACAATAAAAAGAATATTCTTCCATGGGGAAATATTTACATTACTTAAAACGCTTATAAATTAGTGATAAAATAATTTGGTAAACAATGCAAAACTCAGATTGACCATTTTCCAACTGGATATTCTTTATGCCAGCCCGTGAAATGTATTTTTCTCATAAATATTATGTGAGGCGATGATGTGGTAGCCTGGAGAAGCTGCCAGAATAAAAGGGGGAGAAAAGGAAACAAAAAAAAGAGAAAGGGAAAATTTTCAAGGTCTTCAATGATAAATATTGAACCTGTGTACCACAACATCGTTACAGCAATATCTAAATTTTTACCTTCTGTCTGCCTTTCTAGTACAGTCCTTCAAGAGTATCATAACATAAAGCCCAAGATTTGATTATTCACATAAGACACAAAACTATCCAGCACTTAAAACTAAAACTCAAGCTGGTCATAATGCAAACATCTTATTTGAGTTGTGATTTTGACAACACAAGTGCAGGACTACTGTTACTGGGCAAATTATTCACTGTGAACAAATTATTAGAATCCTAGAATATGCTGAGTTGGAAGGATCATCCAAGTCCAACTCCTGGCCCTGCACTGGACACCCCAAGAGTTTTGTCCAAACGCTGCTTGAATTCTGCCAGGCTGATGCTGTGACCACTTCCCTGGGGAGCCTCTTCCAGTGCCCAACTACCCTCTGGGTGAAGAACCTCATTTAGCTTTTTCTGAGTCAAGAACTGTATGCTAAGTCATTCACTAACATATTTGTTATTCAGCATTGTTAACAAAATATAGGGCCATCATTTTCAAAGTTATACTCTTGGGTTTTGCCTTAGAATACTTCTCACAGCTTCTGTGATGTCTGTGGTGTCATGTAAGTGGCAGAGTATTGTTTCTGCTGCCTCACTGGGTGACAGAGTCAGAAGGACAAGCATTGCATACCGTACGTAAGCACAAATAACCCTGTGCACATGCCAGTGCAGATAACTGAGGAAAAAAATAGATGTTCCCCACATACTCCTCAGAGAAATCTGAAACAAGGCTGCTCTTCCCCACCATTATTCCACAGGCCAGCATAAACACAGGTCCGCAGTTTTCCCAGTTAATTATTAATTTCTTTAATATAGGCTAATTACACAGGTTAAATAATTTTTTTCTTTATAATTATTATGAGTTTATTCCAGCCTTCCTTTAAGTTATTGTAATGTCCTCTACATGCGCTATTCTGCCTGGAAAGGCATGCATGAGCTATCATTTTCTTTTCACATTAAAAGCCACAAATCTAAACACCATTGCACTATTGCAGAGGAAAAAATGTTTGGCTCTTAACTCAAGATTAGTTTCTGTAGCCCTTAAGAAGTGAAAGCTCCATGGAGGTAACAGAACCAAAGCCACTGAGATTACATTCCAGTCACAACAAGCACGTAACTGTTGTAGATAAGGTATCTTGGAAATGATATATGATAAATAACCAGCATTCACTTGTCCATTTCACTAATACAAAAAAAAATAGTCATTAACACGATTGTAAAGCAGAAACAAATAGATTGATTTATTGAAAAACAATAGTTATTATAAAGGAGAAGCAGAATTCCTAAATTGGAGTCTTGTATCACACTCCAGGAATAAATTAAGACACCAACAGTACTTACAGCGTTCTTGCTAGAGTACAAAACAGATATTTGCTATAGTTCAGTTACTTCTATAATTAAAAAGAAAACTGATTTCTGAAGCTCTGTGAGGAAACTATCTTACATAAATATTTAGTTTAGGTACCTAGTATCTCATCCCATAGTATTAATGAAATTCCTCACCTCTAGAAACTGGAAACACCAGCTGTTTGTGACTGTTCACTGAAAAAAATAAGGACATATGCTGAAATGCACCTAAATCAAAATTTATAGAGTACAATGCGCTGAATTCTGAAAAGGAAGTATTTGGGAGTTTGTGTTGTTATTTTAAAGACAGATACAGTTTGCTGTGCTGAACTGAACCTAAAATCTGTGAGAGTTGCTTTCTAGTCAGCTTCTGTGGCAAGGAAAGAACTGATGCAAATGGAAATGGTCAAGTTCTTCCCTCATTTTCAGTCATAAATTTTTGATCTTGGTTGAATATCTGTTTCTTAATCTTTTGTACAGTTGATTTTTTAATGAGTTTTCCTATTGTGTACAAAATTCAAATTTAATCTTGCTTAAAACCCAATGACTCTTGTTGGGTCCAACAATACACAAATCATTGACTGCTTCAAAAATATCTTCTACCTCTTAGACTGATTCCATAGGCAAAGGTCCATTACATTTCCCAGAATATGGCATTTTAAATAAACAGCTCTATCATTGTTGTCAATTGCATGGGTATTTCACCAAGCTACCAGTGAAAACAGGCTGTACTGCTTCCTTTTTCGCATCATTTCAAATTCTTAACTAAGGTGCTTCTGCTTTTCTGACAGCAGAGACTAATTTTGTAGTCACTGAAAGAGAAAGACAATATTAGGTAATATATCAGGTATTTCCCATCTTATTGATTTTTTCTCTTTGATCTTAATAGTACATAATATTAACCAATATTATAATATCAATATTAGTACTCTAGTATCTTTCTTTTCACTCCTTTTAGTGCACAGCTCTTTTTCAATAAACACTGTGCAGCCTGTTAAGAATGTTTATGTGACACTGCATTGTATGACTTTATGATACAGCAAAATAATCACCTAAAAACCGTATCCATGAAGTAACAATTGAAAAGTGGTGTTACTGAGTCACCCTGAGCAGTATGATTTTACTTCATTAAAAGCAAGAAAATCACTCCTACTCCACTTAGATGGTCCACTTAAGATCATCTCCTCTTTGAGGTTACTGAGATCATTTCAATAGCTTTGGAGATTTTATAACTCTAGTTCAGTTGGGCTAACCTCCTGGTAATAACAGTGTGAAAAGGGCAGCTCAGGGCAGGATGGTTCAGTCTGAGTAAAGAGAGTGTTCTCACACCGTGGGATGACTGAAGCATCATCCAGTTCCAACATTTCTAACAGGCCAGCATAGTCCTCAGCAAGGAAGGGAAACTGCACTGCAGTGCCACCCACCTAGAAATTAGAGAGAGCCATAAATGTACAGATATTTATAAACCATCTATAAGTAAATTTCCACACATCATTTCAAGGCAGGCATGGTTTCAGTTGAAAAATGCAGCTTTACATTAAAGCAGAACCCCCCGGCTTTTCTGCATATCATAAATGGGGATTTTAATTGTCCAATTAACATTTTCTTTTTTAGCAATACATCATGATTTCCAGCATTAACAGCAGCATTGCAGCTCAGGTTTCTCTGACAACTCTGCCTAATCTGCTTATTAAACGTTTTCTAAAGGCTTGGTTCCATGCTTGCCTCTTAGCATATACAGTCACCAGCAAAAAGAAGTGAATGTAAAACTCTCCCACAACAGACTGGTAACATTTTACACACACATAATCCAGATGTATATCACTACAAAGCAGCAGAGCATAAGGATTTTATGCTTTGGAACAATATTGGTAGATTTTGAGCTAACTGTTACAGGAAACTATTAGAAGAAACTCATAAACAATTAACAATGGGACACTCATGTTTCTGCTGATTTAGCAGAAGGCAACAATTTGCTGGTGATTCACTGCTTGTCTCCTAACAGAAAACATAATTTGCTAATCCATTTCAGTCCCTGCCTAGTGATCCTAAAGGATAATATTAGCATTTTTCATCTGTCTTAGCACACAGAACAGATATAATAAGACTATACACATATACACAGATAAGACTGTAGGTATACCCATCAGCATTAAGTGAGGATGGAGATCTCAGTGCAAATAGAGCAGCACCAGCTGCAACATCCACACTGAATTAGACTTTAAGAGTGACAGAACTAAGAATGCTTTTCTCCTCTTGCAGAAATGTGCTTTTATTACTGGTCAAGAAGACAGGCTTCCATTTAGGCCATGTAGCAGATCTTTCCTACTGGCACCTGAGCTTACTTTAATTAAATCCTAGCAAGACCATAAAGGAGAGAGCTGTTTTAAGAATTTTTGCCCAAATCAAGTAATACTAGCTTTAGGATCAGTATTTTCTGCAGTGAAAATGCTACTGCTTACAGTCCCTGCACCCCAGCTTGTATGATCAGTAATTGGTTGTTGGGTTCTTCAGCTGTACTTTGATGTCCTTGGCTACAGGGGAAAGAGCTGTGACTTTTACATGCAGTGGCCCCTGCACTTTGGATCTGCTCTCAGAGTTCATAAATATAATTTTTCACAGACAAGATAAAACATTCAATTCAATTGCAGGTTCCCACTGTCCCTGAAGCTCATTATCCTTCACTACTGGTGAAAGAAAGAAACAACCTAGGAATGGAATATATACTGAATTTCAAGGAGGTAGCTATTTGTAGTGATATTTCCATTCATTTATTTTCCTTTGTGGTGCTTTCATAACCACCACTTCTGAGCTGTGCCCATTCAAAGTGCAAGTGCAGCTGAAAAGTACTATTTAGCCCACTTGAACTGGCACAGAAAAACTAGATTTATCAACAGAGCTGGGTTTATTTCTTTCATTGCATATGGCAACATGCACAGCTTTAATTTTTACCAAACTAAAACCAAAATTCCTCAAATTTATGTAGTATACTTATGCCCCATGATCCAAATAGTGGAGAGCAAAGTCTTAGGTCATACTTTCTGTCTGCTGCATTTTAAAAATGAATGTTAGAGGCGATTCCTGCATGTGAAAGATGTCTTGGTGTCTGATTTGGGATGGGAGAAAATTACTCTAAGCACATTTGGCTTACATCTAAGATTATGTAACGTTTTTTGATATTGAATAAAATTGTTCATGCTAGTCAGAGGTACAAAGTAAGTTTTACGAAACATCCAGGGTAGGACACTAACCAGCCAGATGTCCAAGTGGTTTGGTCATTCCCCAAACACCCCATGTGTTTTTTTCTGTCATATGATCAGGGAAGTATATTAAGTTTGATAGAAAAGGAGAGACAAAAGTCTTTCTTTAAATATGACAGCCAATACATCTGGATTAAAAATTTCAAATTATCCAGTTGGTTTCACAGTGAAAATTAAAATGCTTTGACTCTTCCTAACTAGGAAAAAAAATAAAATGAAAGTGTTTGCAATAACACAATAAGCAGAAAAGTAAAGGAGTTTCCATTGCCTTTCCGTACTGTCTTTAGGTTTTTTATAAGAAAAAATGTTACTTTCTGTGAAAGAGAGCACCACAGTTACAGTTAGTTGAAACCAGGACTACTAAATCTGTACCACTTCCTTGTAGCAAACCAGACCCACACAGCGAGGGGGAGCAAAGCATGGGAATTAGAAAGGAAAAATGACTTCTATTTCAACTCACTTGCACTTGGAAAAAGACAGTCCCAGCACATGGTCTTATCAGCCACTCCAAAAGCTGGCAAACTCTGAGCAGCGTCTGGTGACTACTGCTTTTAGCTGCCCTTTTAGTCATGGGTTCACAGCAGGGAAACGAGACATGCCACGGCCTTAATCAGCTAAGTCACACTTCCCAGGAAAACACCCACACACAAAGGTCAGAGCAAGACCTCTAAGAGGAGGGTAGAAAAGAAAATGAGATAGGAGGTGATGGTGAAACCCAACGGTTGTACATGATATAGATTCCTTTTGGTGCCATGGAGCTAGCTTAACTCAGGGGAATGATAACACCCTTTAGTCTCTCCTCACTGAAGGTGGGCAGATCTGTCACGATTAGATGACAACTGTCCATCAGCCTCACCTGTCCTTCCCTTCATTTCAATATTTGTAGGCCCAAAGAACCAATGACAAGGAAAGATGGTGGATTTACTTTCAGTGTTTAATTACTTTAGAAAGATCAGCCACTGATGTATTTTGGTTTGTTTTTACACAATGGAATATTTTACGTATTCTGCTCCCTATTATTAAAAAGAAGAAAAAGTCTTAATCAGACATGGCAAAAGGAGGCAGATCACTGGAATTGTACTTAAGGAAACATTTCAGCACAAGCTGAGGAAATCATGTCATTTCCTTAAACCCTGCAACACTCAGTAACTGCATTTTTCAAAATACAAAAAGCCTATTTTTCTCCGTTTTCTTAGATTATCAGGTTTGCCCTTGAGCATACAAAAGCAACTAGTTTAAAGTCCAATTGGATTTTCCTTTGATTTGTTCTTGATGCCACAGAATCTTGACATAATAAAGATTAGATCTAGAGATAATAAAGATTTTCAGCCATCCCACTGTTATTGCCAGTTGCAGCTTCCTTAGTATTTTGCTGAGATTTATTTGTATCTATCAGCTTCCTTCAGGGTATTACTTCATGTCACAGAAACTGTATTACAAATATTAAAAACCAGTTATCAATCCAAAATTATTAACTTTTTTGCTACTAATTCTTCTTAGTATGCTAAAAAATCCTTTTAAGCATACATAATTTAAGATTTTATTACTAAATGTTCTTCAGAATGCATATTAGAATTTTGTTGGCATACACAGGGCCTGTTCCTACAACTCTTGTTCTTCTGAGTGGCTTTGTTATGATAAGACTGCAAAAATGGCACTTTTAAAATGTGACAAAACAAAAGATATGTGAAGTTTTTGACTCATAGGCAACTGAAAGGATCAATTCATATACAAGGATCAATTCATGTGCAGAAACAATGGCCGAGCAACTGAACATGTGTCAAGAATAGACCAGTCATTTGACTTTCAAAAACTATATAAATACATGAGTCCCATCTTTTTGATCAGAATATGAATCACACAAACTACATACTCCTGAAAAAGCCCTCTCTTGCTACATTTAGTGGAATATATCCAATGTAGATTTCTCAGGGAGGCTGTGCTCCCATCTGTGGTGACATTAGCAGTAAAAAAATATCTCTTCACATGCTTGCTACCCATTTTCTCAAGTGAAACAGAAGTCACTGCATGACGGGGAAAAGGCAATGTGACAGCCACAAGCAGGTATGGAGCAGCAGGTTACATCAGGGGCATGAAGGGCTGTGATCTGTGGGGAAATGAAGCAACGGGGGCTGCTCTGGGCTGCTTGGAACCACACTGACCAGGAGCACCACACCTGCCAGGTCTGTGTCTCCTGGTGTGCTCAGTGTGCCTTCACAGAGGACCTTTCCACAGAGAGATCTACAGTGATCAGGAAAGCAGTTCTATCTCTGGATATTTAGTACACCTTGGATTTGTTTTCACATGCTATCCTGAACATACAGCGCTTGGACTGCAATATTTTGTTGCAGGTAATTTAACCACACATTCAGTGTAAGTTGGAAGTCCATAGATACATAGGACTGTTACAGAGCCATTGCCACTAAAGGCAACCAATGCCATAAGGGAAACAGCTGGTAGAGCAGCATCCATGAGAACATTGTTGCATAAGCACACTTAATCCCATTATAACAAACAAGACATTCAGTACAAAATGAAAATTTCAAACATTGCACTGTCATAGAAGATCGAGAGACTCAAGAGGATATCAGCAATGCATTACTGACCAAAGATCAACTTGTAAGAGTTTATATAGGTGATGCAATTATGTAACACTTAATGTCCAAGGCAGCAGGAAGTTCCTTTCCCCAACAAACTCTAATGATTGTTCTTAGCATGTGCTTCATAGGAAACAATAGTAGAGCCTGATGCTTAGAGTAGTTTTTGAAGCAAAAGGTATTTGACAGCAGGAAAGCATGAAACCATGACTCATTTGACCAAGGAGCTGTACACCACATGTGAGAGGAGGAGCAGTAGGGCCAGAGAGACACCAAAACACTGGGAGAGATAAAAGTGGATAAAAGAAGATGGTTTCAAAGGATGAGGAAATCACAGAAGCTTAGATTTGAACACATATTTTGCTTGCAGGATGAGTTTCATTGTACAGATGGTAACTATTTCATCTCAAAGTAAAAGCCATTACATTGTATGTGCTGGCTTCTGCTCAACAAATATATTCTGTTTCTTTCCTACCCCCTGAATTTCCCATTTTTCTCTAATATTAATTTTAAGACATTGGAGCTTACATAGTCCCAGCCACAGATCCAAAAGTTATGGCTGAAGTGTAGCTCCAAGCTGTTCTCTGGCCCTCCTCCACCCAGAGAGAGCTCTGGCTAAGTACAGAGCTGTAAAATTTCCTTTAGGTGACCAGAAGGCTTGTATATTTGTGTGCCTCCTGACAGATAATCTTTTCCAGACACTCACACATGTATTTAGGGATGGCAGTAGACATAAAACTGAAGAGCTGAAATCTAAATGTCTGCTATGCAGCTGACGGAATGTTTCCTTCTCGGTCTGGTCTTTTCTTTCCCTTTCAGTGTTACATAAAACAACCTTATAGGTTTGATTCTGTTTAGTTGTCAGCTATAGTGGATATTTTTAGTACAAAAATTTCAACACTATCTTGAAACAGTGTTAAGCTAGGGACAGCCAGTGACATGGACAAGTGTAACTCAACCCTATTTTTTTAAACAATAGAGATACTGAAACAGTTAATCTCTCATGCTGTAGCTATGTTTTCAAAGTAAAACTGCCAAGAGGAAAGGAATGCAGTAAACATCTCTGAGTAGACAAATACTATAGAGAAGATGGCAGATGACAAGTTTCTTGAAAAATTTTAAGAAATACAGACATGGAAAATTATAATCTCCTAAATAAGCTCCTTATCCATGACTTCTTCTGTGTTTGTCTCAAGTAGCATTTGCCTTCTGCCCATATTCACATGCAATTTGCTAACTTTTGGTAAAAGAAAATATGTTATTTCATGTTGAGCCTATAACAGAAAGACACGAAAAAGAATCACAATAAATACACTACTGCTATCTGGAGCTCTGGGCAACTTTACAAAGATTCTGGAAGCCAGATAGGTACATCCTATGTAACAGTGATGCCTGCACAAACACTTGAATTTCTGATAAAACTTAAGCAACGTGGAAAAAAAGCCCCCATAGTTCTACACTGCCCTTCACAGTCACCTGAGCCAAAGCAGTATCCTGAGAAAAAGCTGCAGGAGATAAAGAGATCCTTTCTTTTTAAGAGCTCTCTGCAATTAGGTGGATGACAACAGTTTGTGTTTGTGGCCTAAGAATGGATGAAAACTGACAAAGAAAATTTTAATTTATAAGGAGATGTAGTATTTTCTTTAGTTTTCATGGAAGAAAATTTAGTCCTGTTAAAGGAAACCTTTCAATGCAAAGCAGACTTACTTCCTTCAGTAATATTCAATATTTAAATAACCAGTTTAACAAGAACACAAAGACCTAATTTCAGAACTGGATATCAGCTGAATATGCAATTAATAGCCCAAATGGATTTACAGTCTGAGCCTATTTAAATGACTGTTGTGATTAAGATGTTTGACTGTCCTGTTTCTTTCCTATTTGGAGTTATTAATAGCCCCATATCTCAGTGATTCTATCTAGGTAAAGGGACTATCAAAGTGTTCTTTTCCATTTTCAAAAGTGCTTTCCTAGTGTTGTCACTCTGAAGCTTTATTTAACCACGTAAAATTTTTGCTTATATATCTTTAGTACTTTTATAACAATTGCTGTTTCACATTACCTATTTTGTTCCCCTACTCGATAGAAATATTTATTCATTATCCAAGATTTAATTCTACCTGTAAAGATCATTGATTCTTAGCTTTTATCACCTTTAGTTTTGTTTCTGAATTGTCAGTGGTACATGTATTTATATCACCACATGCTAAAAAACTGATTGTTATACTCCATTTATAATAAGAATTGCATCTAGTTGAACAGGTATTTTTTTATGACTTCTTGCAAAATTATACTAGACATCATTTTGATTAGAAATAGCAACTTGTCACATACTGAAGCAAGAACCATGTTTGTCTGAAATTGAGAAGGTGGCTGGCTATATATCCAACTTTGATATTAAATCCTGTCTAGTTAGCTTTCAGAGTAATTCTCCTAAACTTCAAGGGCTATATGAGAAGAGAAATGCCAAGCTTCCGAGGCAGAATATTCAGCACTTTAGTGTATCATGTTTTGACTTTTACAATATATTTTTGGTAATAACTGGCCAAAGGGAAGGGTCTGTGTTTTATTTACTGTTAGCCAGTTTAAATGCATAGTACTTTAGAGACAAACTGGAACAGTAAAGGTGCCTAGTCTTCAAAATTTGTTAAAGACAACACAATTACGGCCATGGACTCACCAAGACAGAACTTGAATTGTTTGGATTTTATGCCCTGTCTTTGACTTTCCAGCTACTGATGAATAACTGCATAGTGGGAAGACCCTCCAAATCTAAATTCTTAATGAAAAATCTTATTGTTTTAGTTCTCAAAAGCTAACTTTGGCATATTAAGTTTTGCCTCCTAGAAAACTTAAGTGAATCTAAGAGTTTCTCCTCTTATATCTATAAATATTATTCTGAGATCTCAGAGTGACTGTGAACAGATTCTGATAACTGAGAAAGCTAGCAAGAAATGCCTGTGTTTTCCCTGATCTTGCCTTTCCAACAGCACAACTCAACAAGAATTTATTAAAGAATGGAATTGCAAAATTCGGGAGGGGAAAACTCCCGAAGCCAGAGATTTTCCCCTGTGTCATTGTCTGCAAGCACATGAGAAGAATCATACTATCTATAGATAATAGGTATTTCTGAAACAAAATCAAGCATCAACTAAAGACAGATATTTTAATCCTACAGCCTACATGGCTTTCTAAGAAAGATGCTATTTAAATCAGAGGTAAAGGTATTATGCAGAATTAACTGATAAGGTCCTCTAATCTTCTTCTGTAAAAGAGATTAGAGTAACTGATGATTTTAATAGTCTCTTCCGAGCTTAAAAACCATGAAAGCCTTGCTCTGCTTTTTTTTTTTTTTTTTTCCCCAAAGTTGATCATCAAGAGTGCTGTGCCTCTTGACATTTTTGGACAAGTCCCAAGATAATACAGATATTGCACAGATTACCAAAACTTAAAACACTCCCTATAACTTTTGAGAAAAAGAAAATGTTGAAAAACTAGCCACACAGAAAGTTTAAGTAAGAGGATGTGTGTATAAATAAGATTTTTCATGCCCAGCGTTTGTGTGTTCTTACTGCACTTGCTGTTTTGCTAACTCTTAGTGTGTCCATCAGGCTCGCAGTGCTCATGTAAACTTGTTTTGCAGCAGCTCAGTTTTTATCTGGTCTTTGCAGCTTGGGGGGCTGGGAATGCTTCTCTATTTACTTTTCTTCTACAAAACCACAGAGCCCCTTCCAACACACAGAAACTGTTAGAGTGATGAATTATCCATTCCCTCTGCTCCCAGATATAACCATCTCAGTTACTTGTACAACTAAATATTTGTTGTCATCTCATATTTGTAAGTATTCTACCGTTGCCAAAGTAGGAAAGCAGCAACACATAAATCAAAAGTTTTAATTTTCCATTCCATATGCCAGTCTGCTAGAAGATCCAAAACAGACTGAAGTAGCTGTAAAGAAACACAGACCTTACAGCTGTGTGTACAGGAGAGCAAATGTAGTCTTTTACCAGACCAGTTAATGTTGTGTAGACCTTTTATAACAATTATTTGCTTAGAGCTTTTGGAAGAGCAGTTCAGCTGCTGTTCTGAATCTATCTCCAAATAAGTATTTTTCTTTCCATAGCCCATGCAGGGAACCGAGCACAGCCAGATTCCTAAATTGAGAGCCCATAGGCAACGTGACTGCCCTGTGCTCAGCACAGCACACACTGCCACCCACAGCCAAGGCAACCTTTTGCCATTCGAAGTGGACAGAAAAGCACACTCTCCCAGCAGGCCTCTCTCATGCCCTGGCAGAGTTTAATTCAGCAGAAACCTGTGCAAACCACATGAATCTGCCAGAAAATGCTCCATGGCTTTTGCTTACATGGCCAGCTGGGAGCCTACGGAAACTTCATCTCTCAGGATAAGACAAGGTGCAGGTGCTGCAGTAGGCTTAGGGCCATCAAAGCAAGAGGCCTGCACTTACCTATTTTTCCTAACACACACAGTTCCAGGAGAAGGGAGAATGTCTGGGATAATGTCACTGTGCTGTAAAACCACTCTTCTCCCAGCTCTCAACTCTGCCAGCAGCACATAGTGACATATGAGGGGAAGCTTCAGGCTTAGAGGAGAAAGAGCCCAGACCAGAGAGCAGCATGAAGAAGGTGAAAATACAGGAAAGGGGATAATAGGATTTAGGGCTAAGGACTAATGTTTTACAAGAGATCTGTTTTGCTGGGCTCCACTTTCAGCAGTAGACCTGTTAGCAGTTGTAGAGCTCTACTCTACGCTCTGCCTATATTGCAATTTCAGCCCCAAAGTCTTCCCTTGGTTCATTTCTGCGGTGAGGAAATCCCTAAAAGGGAGATAGTCCACACTTCAGGCAGCCCCTGGAGGAGAGTAGGATGATGGGGTGTAGGGCATGGAGATCAGTGTGAGCACAGCCCCTCTGTCACCTCTCTCTTCCCCTGAGCGTGCCTCAGCCTATCCTCCTCAGTGTCCCCTAAGTGTCTCTGTATATGATGAGGAGGGAACCCTGCTCTTTGCATGACCCATGGAGTAAGGACACAAACTCAGAATCATCCTTCCAGCCCTCAAAAGTATCTGCAAGAGCAGCAAATGCTGCCTGGGGAAGGGATTCCCCTAGCAGTAACCAACATATTCTCCACTGTCCAGGAAAATTTAAGCTCAAGACGGCCCTCCCTGTCCATTTAACCTCTGTCTCCCTCTCTAAGAATTTCCTTCCTTCCCACACAGGAAGTCAGCTTGATGGACTTTTTTTTGCCATATGCCAAAAGGACACCTTTCATTTTTTTAAATGAACAAATTAAAATGTCAGTGACCTGGACTTGCATGAGAGATTTAGTTATTTTGCGCTTTTATTTGGGTGCCATTTGTACCTTTTTTCCTTTGCTACTGTTGGGGAGAGGGTCAAGGAAATGCTGTGAAATTACTAGTTTTCTGCTATGCTTCAAAGTACAGTCTAGGGTTCCTTCCAATTGTTTCTAGAAAGTTATTCTGCATCTTAAACTCTTGTGGTTTGTCTCCATGCCTGGGAGTTTTGGATTGCCCTTTGGTAAGTGAGCAGAGAGATATTTTGGGGTAGTAGTCCTTTAGTCTGGCCAAAAATAAGTACAATTAAGATAAAATAAGGGAAAAAATAAGAAGTTTTAGCCTAAAATTAAGTGTTGACAGAGCCACTACAATGTCCCATCTCAGTTACAAGTTTCAGATTTGGACCACATTATGTCACTTCACGATAGCACAACAGAGATTTCACTACGTGACTCTTGCAGTGTAATTGCAGATAAGAAGACTGATATCTTTCAGTAAATTAGTTGTGTTAGAAAATCCTTGGTATGTCAGGACTTGGTGACTTGGTGATCAGGTAGTTACTAGAGTGTAAAAAAATAAAGGTCTGTCTTCGTGTTTGATCTACAGGCTCCTGCCTGACTAGTTCTGCAAGATGGGGAGGAAGAGGCAAATTCCTCCTTGACAAAGCCTGGGAGACAAACCCCTGACCGCAGCCATAGTTGCACCAGGAAAGCAGCACTGGTCTTGGCAAAGCTTCTTTGTGTCATACAGAGCAATTTTCTTATGCTGTTGTGCCCCCCACAGCTGGTGTTTGCTAACTCACAAAAACATGATACAGCTATTTAAGACAACGGTTACAGAATGCACTGAATGTGGGAAGGATGTAGCTGTCCCTATTGAAATATGGCTGCTGCTAACATTTTTTTGGCTCTTGTGAAAATCATTGTGCTTCTGCACTCTTCCATGACCACATTTGGGCAGGACTTCATTTTAGATCTTATCAAGAAGTCTTTTGCAAAACTGTCAAGGCTTCTGTTTCTACATTTACTCCTTCAAATACTTCAAGGATTCTGAATGCTTTTCAGTGCTTAGCATAAGTGCAATGCAACAAAGCTTTGGCGGTCCAAAATATTTATTTGCACAGTACTCCTTGCTGTTATAATTTATAGCCCTATATGGGTATTTTTATTATGCTTTTTAGTTCATAGTAATTCCATAACTTGAAACACAGTCCTTGGATGTCAGTGGTTCAATACAAATAAACAAACTTGAGCAGTAAGAATCTAAGTCCATTACCCTTTTAGTCAAAGAAAAGTGCATGTCTGAACTGTGGACTTTCAGCCAGATCTCATTACCACAATTTTCAAGTCAGCACTACAGAATAGTTTAAACACCACCAGCAAACCAGGAACATGAACACTGGCAGGGTAAGCTAGGTGTCCTGTCAGTAGCATTATACCTTCCAGCTTAAAACCTGATGGCTTCTTTTGCCCTTTCTCCCACATTTCTAACCTAAGTTGCTGTGGAGTCAGGGCTGCCATTTAGCAAACTACCTGAGCTATGCATTAACATGTATTTAGCCTTCCCATCTTTCTCTCTCCATCTCTCTTGGACATTCACAGTAAGCAGCTGGACAGTGAAACAAGACAGTGTTATTTAGGTGCTTTGGCTTTCCAGGCAAAGTGGGGAGAGGGTCAGAGCTGCAGTCACTAAGGTGGCTGAGGCACCTTCCTGCAGCCACAAGCACTGGAGCCAGCAGGGATGAGTGTGGAGGCTGGGGATGGGGCCAGGCAATGACAGCACCAGTTCCCAGGAACAAACACCACCAGTAGGTCACTGGCAAGATTCCATTTTGAGCAGCCCACTGTGCATTAGTGCAGTCTAAATAGGTATTTGGCAAGCCTCACATCACCTCACACGAGAGCATCTCATTCCTTAATGTCATCATTAATTCTGCACCAAGCATATCCCTTTTCAAGGAGGAAATTATAAAGAAAGGCAAAATTCTTGAGGCCAACAGTGCAGAGAAGCCTCAAGAGTTGTAGTTCCAGAAGAGAGACCTTGCTGACAACTCCAGTGCTTTCTACCGGATTACTACAATGCAGTGAAAATCAGAAAAATGGGAGTAGAAGTAGTCAAAAAAGAACATAAATCTGAACACAATCTGATCCAACTCAGTCCCATGTTAGGTATTAGAAGTAAATCAAGTAATCTTGAAAATCCTAGCAGTTTGTCTTCACTACTCAAGAATAAAACTTAAGGTCAAATCTTTCACAGAATTCCATTATAAATCATGTTGTTGCAGGAGATATGTATATGCCCAGTTTTAAGAAAGAGAAAATATGAGTGATTTTAAACTGTGTGCAAAGAACCTACTAAACTACTATGGTAATGACATGCATGGGAATTAAAATATGCAGTCTCAAAACCAGAAGGTTGGAAACAAAGGAACTCAAATTGCATTTCTCTAAGTAACTACTAAAATAATATAAAGGGGTATAGATAACACCATTCAAAGGATATCTGTGAAAGCATGTTAAAAAGATGCTTCTCTTCACAATTTGTCAAAACCTTTATTTCTAGTCAGCTGGGAAGAGGTTCAAACTGTTTATCTGACTTCCACATGCACGGTACATGCATTTATTTTATTGCTTACCCTCTGATGCGCTGATGCCCAGCAGCTTCTCAAACGTGTACCTGATAAAACAGTGCTTCCTATAAATTTGGAATACTTATTGCAACATCAAGAATGATGAAAGAAAAAAAAATACTGTCAGCACCAAGCAAATCTATTTGGTTGATGGATTATAAGAATTCCTCATTAAGAACCTTGATTAAAAGTTCATAATGTTCTTCCAATATGAACAGTGTCTCTTGGTAATTATCCATTCCTATATAGCACTTGGATCCTTTACATAATCAAAAGTTGTAAGACTAAGTTCCCACTCCAGTAGAAAAATTAATCATGCCACTTAGCATTTCTTCTCTGGCAGAAGAGGTTGGTATTCTCCATTTCACATGCAACAAAGAGTACAATTGCCCACAAAGCATGTGAAGAACTGTGCTTAGCTTTGCTCAGAAGGCATATTGTATAAAAGCTGTAAACTCTCAAGCTGAATATAGAATTCTCACTCTTTCTAAAGACTATTCATGCTGATCCACACAAGCATTGATGATTAACTACACTGTGCTCCTCCAGTTCTCCTTTATGGAGCATAAGGCTGTGCTTGTAGGATGGCACACACCTGCTAAATACATATTTATGGAACAAAATCCAATCTGTGCATTCACTGTCCTTACCTCATCTGCTTACATATATTCTGTCCAGCTATCTCTCTGAAAGAATGAAATATTTTATGCTTATACATAATTTTTTCCAGCAAAAAGTTATTTCTTAAAATTATTGTGCCTTTGAAAATGTAACAAGCTCAGCAATATTTTTGGTCTAATAAGCTAACATCCACTGACCATGCATTCTAGAATTAAAGAGGGTATGTACAGATTCCAGATTTTGGGATCGATAAGAATTTTGCTGGCTAATAAAGCACAATCTTGAGTACAGTATATTTTGGCTTCTACTGGATAACTGTATTGAGCAACATTTCATTTTACTGGGAAAAGGCAGCATGGTTGCTCTCTACCAATAGAATATATTTTAAAGTCAGGCCAGTTACATTCTAAGATGGATCAGGTTTTTATCATCAATTGGAGTTCAGCTAATCCTTGCATTCTGACAGAAGGATCAAAAGATTACAGGGAGTACATTATCTACAGTTTTTCATTAAGGAGTCATATCCATTGGCTTTTAAAAAACCATCTTGGGGCTCAAATTGGAGCGCAAATTACAGGCTGCTAAGTCATATCTCAAGTGCTGTGTTGTATGGTTATCCAGCTGTCAGTTCCGCAATCCTACAAGCAGTGGCATCTTTCACACTGTGCTGCTCTAGTTGCTTCTACAGGCAACACTTTCATGCACTGTTGCAGCTACTCTGTGGCAACAGCTGGTCAAGAATCCCAAGAACTGGGAATAAAATTCACATGAACTATTAGAAGAAAGCAATCTGCTTTGTGTGCTAACAAATTTCCACAGTAGCTCCATAGTAAATCAAGAGGTGACATATGGGAACTGGATTTCACTGATCCCTAGCCATCAGACAGGATGAGTCTACATCATTCTCCAAGTGCACACTTGGCTCTCCTCCCTGCATACATTTGGGCATAGGTCCATGCTGAAGCTGAGTGCACCAGAAACTGGATGCAAACTGCAGTCTACACTCAGCCCATCTCCCCTTGCTGCAGTGTTGCAGGGCAAATGATGACCAATTTGCACTCACCAGGCTGAAACAAGTCTTGTTGTTCACGGTTTCTTTTGTTTGTTTGAGGTTTTTAATTGGCTGAAAACAGAACTGCTGAGGTGTAAAACCAGGATGACTCCTGTTCTTACCTCTGCCATCAGAGTGGTACCAAGGAATGTTAATCAATATAGGTATTGGTGTTTTATATAGGTAAATACTGGCTTGTCATTACCAGTAGCCATCTAGGAAGGATTTATTTGAAATATTCCCTTGCAAAGGCAACTATTACATTTCCATGAATATTAACAAAGTGCAGGTTAAGAGTATACCAGTCAATGGAAATACAAAATAGACTCCAGTACCACAGACTAGCCTGGAGATTAGCATTTAAATTTACATTTGTTTGCTGTTGAGTTCTTTGTGGTTTTGTTGGTTTGAGTTCTTTAATCCAAGATGCAGAACCATTTAAATATGTAGAAGTAGAGGTCCTAATGACTGCAGTCTTCAAAAAATTAATTAAAAACGTATCAGAACTCTCCACCATACTGTGCAGAACTGAACCCAGAAAGTGGCTGTTGTGGTTCTGAAAGATGGAATTGTATCTCCCAGTCACAAATCCAGTAACAGATTACGTTTCTTATTCCAAAACATTTCCCTACTTACACGGCTGTTTCCAGGGACTGGCAAAACAGAATATGACTAGAGGACCAGCCAGCTGCACTGGGTAGAGCTAGAAGATAATCAAAGCAGTATACTTAAATAAAGTGCCTAAAAGTTCAATGCCAGTTTTGGAAAAATCTCACTTTTGATAATGTGGGATTTTCAGCCCTTGAACAGTAATCTGTGCAGGTACCTGCTATCCTTCAGTCATAGCTGTCACAGCTGTCACAGCATCAAGCCTGGGAGAGTTCAAGAAGTGGACAATGCTCTCAGGCATATGGTGTGCTTCTTGGGGTGTCCTGCATAGGGTCAGGAGCTGGACTCAAAGATCCTGATGGGTCCATTCCAACTCAGTATATTCTATAATTCTATGATTAAATAATGACTTTTCCCCAATACCCATTAAGAGGGGTACTCCTTACAGCAAGGGAAAATATCTTCCACCACAGATACTAAAAAGCTTGTCATGTTTGTGACATAAATATATGAAGCACTTCAGTTTCTGCTTCAGAGGAAATAGCCAAGCAGCCACACCCAGAAAATGTCTTATGGAAAACTTATTTCAGAGACAAGACCAAAACCACTCACGTTTCTTCTTAAGATAAATCAGGGGTTTTCAGTAAATTAATGCAAAGAAATATATTTAACTTTAGCAGCAGTCTCGTGTTTAGTTTCCTCAAATCCTGTAATTATCAGCTGTGTAGAAAATAAAGTGATTCTTACCTGGGAAAGAGACAGAAGCACAGTTCTGGCATTTATTTTTTTCTAAGCAATCAGCGAATTGCACTGTTACAAGCCTTGGAATATCAGGACTCCTTCTGTAAAAAATATATCCCAGCTGCACAGAGATAAACATTTACATCGTTCATACACTTACTCGATCTGCCTAATTTTCCAGCACCCTCAACTCCTCAGTCAGTTTTGTGGGCAGTTGGCTTAGGAAGATTCCCAGCAACAATAAAACTGAGTGCAAAGCATTGACTCTGCAAATGGTGGCATTTCCCACATAAGATATGAAAACATTAAAGTATGACATCCAAGATACTTGGCAAATATGCATGACTGAAAGAGAATTGTAATGTCTATAAGCCAAGTAAAAACTCTAGTGGAAGAATGGAAGCAGCAGCAACAGAAATATGATGAATTTTTTTTTAAAAAATGTTCCACAGAGGTATAGGGCCAATAAAAGTACCATAAGGAAATGAAAAAACTATCTCAGTTTACTTATAATCAAGGCATATTTTACTGACAGATCAAGAGACCACATGATATCTTATATAACATTAAGAATTTCACATCATTACAGGCCTCATTTGAACTACAAAAGCAAGAGATTTTGTATACTTCATTCTGACAGTTCTGGAGAGAAACTGTAATAAAATTCTCAAATTTATTCAGATTGATTAGCAATAACCATACTGCAGCAGCTGCCTTGCCATTGCTCAGCACTTTGTGTGCACGAACAGCACGAAAGATGTGACAGTACTGTGATTTTCCTGATATTTGTAGAATTACACCACACAAAATATATATTTAAGGAGGAAGTTTAACTAAAAGGCAGCTCTTGTTTAAAAAAAAAGGCCAAGTGAAACTCCAGCAGTATATAGAAAGTTAGCACAATGTATATTCACAACTATCCAACACTGTGATGCTCAAACTCTTATTAAATAGTATTTGTTTGAAAATCACAAGAAGCTTGAAAACACAAAAGTATTTTTGGAGCATTTGCCAATCTTCATCTGCTGAACCAAGGCACTCTAACACCTTCCATCACTCAGAGTACAGAACAGAATCAATGCCCAGGTTGCTGGTTCTGTTGGGCAATCTCCCTCAAGCATCCCTGAGATGGACAGTTACCATTAATCACACTGGACTGGAAAGTTCATCTATTCCTAGCTTGATAGGGTAGCACTTTCTCTCAGGTAAGTGCTTCAGAATGAGAGTAAAAATTACTTTCTTAGTCCCAGCCATCTATTTCAATGAAGCTGAGCACTGAAGGAGGTTTTACAGCATATCCTGTTACTCCTCAAGTATTTTCGACAGGACTCAAACACTGAATATTCTTTCCAGATTACTGCATTAGGACTGATCAAACTGGTGTTTTGGAGACGTACTAATTTCTCCAGATACTTTAAGAGCAGCTGGATCAGCACTAGAAAACCTGCTAAGAGGTGTTCTAGCTCACTTCAGCTCTCAAGCAATGAATATGACAACAGAAAGATAATGCTGATCAAGAACTGAGAATAAAACAGTACCACAAAAAGTCCTTTCACTGAGATTCGCTCCCTTCCCCAGCATACTTGTAGCTTTGAGGAAATGCAGGCTATTTGGTTCTGTTCACTAAGTAATAAAAAATATATCAGAACCTGGGGACTTTTTGAGGAAAAACATGTATTTTACGGTTCAAGAATTTGAATCATTTATCTACAGTGTGATACTTTAAACTCTTTTGGAAAAATAACCCTGCAAATGCATACAAAAATCTCCAACAAAACCCATGTCAAACCCTTCTTGTGGAATAACCAGAAATTAGGATGCAGTAGCAGGTTCCAGTTGTGGGACATAGTGACACAGAAATAGGCAAAGCATGCAATATGATGCCTAATGAAATACTGCTGATCCAACAGCTGTAAGTGTAAAATCTTCATGTACCCCTAGCTGACTGCTGACTCCTGTCTTACAATGTCTTCAGCTAATGCTAATCTTTAGAGACAAGATGGTATTTGGTAAGTACCCTGTACACTCCTACATCATGTTAAGTTTTTAATATCTTGCTTTAGTAATCCTCACCATATGTGTATATCTGGTATTGTAACAACTGAATAAAAACTTTTATTCCTTTAGCTGCCCTGAGAGGTGAGGAACGATATTTGGAAGAAAGTAAAAGCAATAAACCCAAGTGCTTACATTTATTTCCTAAATAAAGCACAAACAAGGTCATGCTTTCGTAAGTAGCAAATCCTTGACCACATGAGTAAAGTTCCTAGGTCAAGTGTTGATAGTAAAATCTGATCTTATAGGCCTTAGAGAAACAATGTGTTTATTAGGTCTACACTCATATTCTGAAGAAAGCTATCTATTTGGTTACAGAAAAATTAAACAAGGCCAAAACTGTAGCAGCAGATAATTACTGTGAAGCCATCCATTACAAATGACCGATTATGCAAAGGAGGGCCTCATGCAGTGCTTAGCAGGAGATCTCATGAGCAGCAGCTTCCTGAAATAACAGCAGCTGAGTACAGACAAGTTTGAGACAGCAGTAGAAAACACAGCCTGACCAGGCAGGCAGGAGCACACGTTGCACCCATGCACCTGCAAAGAGCAGTTTGCTAAATAAGTCCTTTGGGCAGCGTTTTATCTGCCTGACTTGCCGTCCCACTGCCGTCCTAATCGGTGGAGAGATACAAACACATTTGTTCTCACAAGGTCACAGCGGGAACAGAAGTACGGAAGGAGTCCACCAACCACAGAGAACTGACATCTTTTTCAGACCTCACATTTGCACTCTGCTTCTGAACCTCAACCTAGATTTCCAACTGATGGCCAGATCAAAAGGAATAAAGTTGTCGAGTTCCTGGGAAGAAGCTATTTGGCAAGAACCTTGATGAAATTCAACAAAACCTGAAAATAATATGTATTTTCAGTTAAAAATACAAACATATGACACTCACAGGCCATTAGAGAACTCTCAGTCACATCTCCACACCTGTATTGTGAAGCCAGAGAAGGGGAAACAAGTACAGACCAAGTATATAAAGAACAAAACATTCCCTAAAAGTTGCTCACAGAGAGGAAAAATTGATCTTTCCAACACCTTGAGTAAGGAAAAAAAATCCATTACACCTACACCAGAGGTATTTTATCTGCTAGACTTAAGGAATTGTTGGTTCAAAATTGCACTGACATCTATGTGCAGATACAGAGCTGATGCAGAGTTTTAGTTTTTGAAAACCATGGAAAAAAATGGCTATTCTACTTTCATTACAATATTTTTCCAGAGTCAGAGAATGCCAGTGTCACTGAAAATCCCTTCAGAAACAAAAAATAGTAATAAATTCAACAACTTCAAAATGGGGGGGAGGGTGTAGTGACATGGGCTACACTTTTTTTTCCAACAGCTTCTTACTTAACCCTAGAACAAATTCACAACCTAATTATTATTTCCTCCTCCTTCTCCCACTTCTAAACTTGCAAATTCAACTCCTCAATCCCAAGTATGCATTAGATTTATGAAAGCTCCTTAAAAATTATTCTGAAATTACATTTCCTATACTTTGATGTATACATAAGGGAAACATTTTTATTTTCATTTACTGCAATTACTAATATTGTGAATATCTGGGTTTTAAGAGACTTATGTTTGCCATAACTCTTAATCTTTCAGTTCTTCCTTGAAGAACTGCCTGTTCTTCTGCAATTAAGTTACCCTCTGGAAATCCCACACTACTCTAGCTTCTTTTGTTACATGTAGTACATGCATAGAAATTTCTGCAGTAGTGCTGCAAACTTTCCAGTTTCATAAATCATTTTTATCAGCTATTTCTAGAAAGCAGTGATAAAGCCTGTTAAATCAAATTTGTACTCAAGATAAATTTCGCTTCATAAAATATTTAAGTCATCAGCTACCTAAAGAATTTTAAAAGTGTCTGTTATAACAGCAAGGCACAGATAAATTCTTTACTTCTTAGTAGTTCATACCATTTCAACTTCAGTTGAGAATTACATTAGTTTTATTTAGTTTTACTATCAGCTTATTATTAATTGTGGGCTTAAAACAGCACACTGACAAAGGATGCAATTAATGCATGTTTTGGTTTTGCTATCTAGATGAAAACAACCATGTAAAAGATGCAGTTAAAACACAGGGCATAGTTTAACACATTGTGTGGCCTTCTCCTTAGTTTTTTAGGCAAGACTGACATACACAGTATAAGGCTCCTATAGGCAGAGCTATGAGCACCATTTAATATCGTCCAATGCTTGCCAGGTGAAAAATCTTCTCTTTCTGGAACAGCAACTTGTTCAGATGTAAAAGAAACTTTAAAAAGACTCCTAGTTTCATTTTGGCAGAATCTACAGAGAACCCTGACAATGCAGCTAAGGAGAAGGACTGCTGGAGGGAAAAGGAGAAAGAGGACGCCAATTTGACAGGGAGATGGGATAGGAAAGACCATGAGCTAAGAAATAACATGGGGTCAGTTTGTTTCCACACTCCTCCCACATACTTCATGCTCTTTCTATAGGAAGGAATGGCAGAGACCACCCACTCCGGCCTGGGATCACTCCCCTTGGCCTGATCAGGAGCTGTAGGCACTGGTGCTTTAGGGGCAGTGAGGAAGAAAAGGACACCTTTCATCCCACAGTTGTCACGGCAGCTTCAGGCCAGCAAGGATAATTACTAGCTTGCTTTTGCCATCCTGGCTGAAGTTGAATCACAAATCTAAAACACCAAGTTTGGTAATCTCAGCTGAGGTTTCCTTTGCACAGCTATTTATATCAGGCACGTGGCATGGTCAGAAACTTGCAATATTCAGCCATGGTGGTATTATTAGAACAAACATGGGGGCGAACTCCACTGGTTTTTCAGTTCTGCCTTTAGCTGGACAGTTTGCAAATGCTGTGTGAAAGCAGGGTGGATGTGTTTGCATTCTGTTCACAGTGCATCTTCATTTGAAAACTGGCACCTACAGAAGCTTGACAATCAAATGAAAGACCTTTGTAGCACGGCTGAACAGGCTTTGCTGTGATCAGGCCATGATAAACTAAGGGCACAGGAATCCATTTCTCCAGTGACTGAGAACATGTGCTACCGTTTCTGTAAGGAAACCACCCTCCTAAACTAATTAATGGACTTACTTCTTTTATTGTTCTTCACTTTAAGACACTGAATCCACTTTTTCAGGGGACTTTTAGTTCAGGTAAACCAAAGATTTAAAAAGGGAAATTAATGAAACCCAGTCACAGTTACTAGTAAACAAATCCTTTTAGAAAAGGCAAGGCCCTCAAAGGCCTCTCATTTTATTTATTAATTATATTATTAATTTATAATCATATTATTATTATTATTTATTACCCTTATTTTCTGGACATGACTTGTGTTTTAAGAAACAGAAATTAACTGAAAGGGTGTTTAACTTTGACATTGCTAAAGAAGAAAGCAGAAGAGTCACAAAAAATGTAGAAATCCTAGTGAAAAAAAAAAAAAGAAAAGCAAGTTTTAGGGGATTTTTTTGATAAATTACCTGACCTTGATAGAAGCCCCTCATGACAAAATAAGCTGCACTAGATTCTTCCCAGGAGTAACAGCAGCCCTGAAACAGACCTGGTAATGAAGGAGCAGGTTTAAGGGTAGTATTCCCTCCTGACAGTCATAAAATATATGTGCCTCAAAATTTAATCTCCAGGCTGCTGGCCTGACTTACAAGAAAAAAATCAGTATCCAAAGTAAATTACAAGAACTAAACCAGAGTTGTTTACAAAGCATTCTACATTTTCCATCATCTCTTATATCTAGAACCTTTGTTAGTAGTATTTAGAAAAGCACTGCAAAAAATATTTTATGCATTCTAAACTTGTCAATCTTTCAAGTAAAATAGCCTTACCTGGTACAATTACGAGACTCTTGCTTCACAATTTACCTTAGTTCTGGGAGACGAGAATGAAAATTTGTCTTACCCAAAATGTCAACTGACAATTTAAAACAGCAAAGCTTTAAAAGAATTGTCCCTGATAAAAACATTTGCATAATAACAAGGAGTAATAATTCCAGATTTTCCCAATGACAAGTTTTGCAGGCAAGCATGAAGATTTTCTCGGTGTGTGTGATGGCACGTGTGAAGGACTAAAGGAACTGCACACCATTTGAAACCCACTGCTTGTACAGGAGGTAACACCACCACTGTTAGACAGCAGAAACCTCCTGCTGTCAGCTGTATTCAGTGAACTGGCTGCCACTGATTTCAGGAAAATAAATCAATAAACAAATCAAGCTGAGCAAGTCAAACTTTGACCCCATTCACACAATCAAATTTTCAGACTAAAAAGGCACTCTGCTTCCAAAAGTAAGAATATGGAAGAAAGCCGGAGAGGAGAGGAGAGGAGAGGAGAGGAGAGGAGAGGAGAGGAGAGGAGAGGAGAGGAGAGGAGAGGAGAGGAGAGGAGAGGAGAGGAGAGGAGAGGAGAGGAGAGGAGAGGAGAGGAGAGGAGAGGAGAGGAGAGGAGAGGAGAGGAGAGGAGAGGAGAGGAGAGGAGAGGAGAGGAGAGGAGAGGAGAGGAGAGGAGAGGAGAGGAGAGGAGAGGAGAGGAGAGGAGAGGAGAGATTCCAAGCATTAAACTGATCAGCAGAAGTGCAATTACCAAAAACAAAGCAGAGAGGATTTCAATTTTCACATGCTACAAATTTCAGGAACAAATAATTTTTTATATTAAGAATATCTTACTGCATTTTTGGCAGTCTAAACGAGTGTTCTACTGAGAAACCATTCCCACTACAAAAATCAGCTGCTCAGCAAGGACATGTCACAAGTCCCTTGACGTGGAGGGAGGCAGGGGGAGGGGAGATCCATTTAGAAATTATTTTTGTAAATCATTAAAAGATGAGCCATTCTAAAAGTTAAGAACACACTCATGCAACTACTTTAAAAAAAAACATAGCAGCTTCTATAATTTCAGGTTCATAGTAGAAGCACATATTAATTTTGACATTGCACACATTTTATTGTTGTTGTTTAAAGGATTCTAATAGGATGATACCATCTTTATTAAACTGTTGATACAGATGACCCTTTTAGCATAAAGTCAGATGAAGACATTACAAAAATTACGTAGCTATTAATAGATTGCAATAAACTATTAAAATAACATCATTCTTACAACATTGGTCTTTTGTTTTCAATTAGAGACCACAAAATGAGGGGGTTCTGTCATATTTTACTAAATTAACATTTAAATAATACTTGAGGCACTTTTTAGAAATTATTGAAAGCTATGAACAATTAGCACATAGTTAAATCTGAAGAATATGTCTACAATATTAACTGTTACATATGACAGTACTATTTGCTTCTAAAAACCAGTCTTCTAGAAGGTTAAAAAGTTTATAAAAGTCAGCTCTAAGCTTTCTGGCTGTCTATACTAGCAAATAATGCTGCTCTCATAATTTTCATGTACAAATGATTGTTTATTTACGAATTAGCTTGAAAACATTAACTGTAAGGTAGGAAGTGCCAATACCTTTTATACAGAATAGACAGATTGTAACTTGCTGAAAGGAAGAGGAAGCACAAAGCAGACAACTCCCTGGGCTCTGTCATCTCATTTCACAATACTCTGTGAAACCAGATCTCTGATACTACTCCAGAAGATTGTAATAATTCTACCATTGATAACAATGTGTGGTCCCAAGCACAAGACTAAACACTGAGCAGATGATTTTTAAAAGGACATCTGTTGTATTTCAGTTGTTCTTGATCATTCAGTATAAAATGTTTTGTGACTTTGCAGAAAAATCACATCATATTTCTGTCCCTGGACTTGCCAAAACACACTAAAATAACAGAAGTCAAATTCTGTTCTTTGCACATCCACAGCCATGGAAGATAAATTCTTGCCCTTGATTTCAAAATCTTCCAGAGAACAGGAAAGCTTAGCAGTTTACCCATCTCACCCTACACCTAGCTCCTCTGCAAGAGTCTTTGTGGAAAAAACGGAAAATAAATAAAAGTATGCTGCTGTGACTGAGAAACTAAATACATTCATGATCCCAAGCCAAGGGCACCAGGCAGATTTGATTTGAAATATTAAGTTCCTTGGTTAAAAATTTAAGACAATCAGACAAGCTATTGGGGTGGATGGAAGAAAGCTGTTTCCAGTGGGAAGAATTTTCTTGTTCCTTCTGGCAAATGGGCCATCAAAAATGGAAGTTCACCCACAAAAATCACAGTTATTCTGTATCATATCCCAAAATGGGTTCCAGCCACTTCTCCACTTCTGCCACAGACAAATTTTTTCTCAGTGCATAATCTTCAACCTGCAAAGGAACCACGAAATGTCATGAGGATTTTGAAACTCCTTTTATACAGCTTTAAATGTTTATAAAATTTTTGAGACATCTGCTCATAAAAGGATTTTGAATGCTCTAACATTACTACAATTGACCATCTTAGTTACCTGATCTTTACATATCTTGCCAACAGCAAAATACTTGGAATTGGGACTGGAAAAGTAGAGGCCAGAAACTGCAGAAGCAGGTATCATTGCTAGTGATTCTGTTAGACCAATTCCTGGAAAAGAGAATGAGGATTTTCTTATTCTTTGAATTAAGAATAAGCACAAATTCAGAACCTTTTTTTATGTTGGGCAGCTTCGAGCAAACTCAAAAAGCAAGCAGCTTTCAGATGAACTAAAACCAAACAATTTTTTCACTTGATAACCTTTAAGAAAACCTCAGAGCTTTAAGCATACTGCGGACTTTCAACACAATTACTGTAAAGTAACTCTACAGTTTGAAGGAAAAGACTTGGAAACTTTGGCAAATGAGGTTTTGAAGCAAAGAAAGGTACTTTTGGCTTTGTGAAAGTATCAGTGAAACATCTGACATGCAAAATATCAGAAGAAAACAAATGTAATTAATTCCTTTTTAAGAATTACCATCTCAAGGTTCCTGTGGATCAGGAAATACTCAGCTGAATTAGCTTTTTTATTCTTTCTCTCTGAATGTCTTCTTACAATCATAAGGATGCCAGAAATTCTTTCTGTGCAGCAGAACCCTGTTTGCATGCAATCTACTAATTAAGGACACAACTCCTCCACCAAAAGCACTGTCAATGTTTTGCAGATTCTTCCTTGAATGAGGCAAAATAAAAATGGGAATAAAAGGGGAAAGACAGCAATTCCCAGAAGCACTTCAGTTTAGTATTTTATTTAGTTTGGCAACACCCAATTTGTTGTTTGGTTGGAAACGTTGATTTCACATAAAAAGCAATTTAAGAATCTTACTAAAGCTGAGTTACCTGTGGTTTCCTCAATGTTTGCAAGTTTCCACATGGTGAGTTTTTCTGTATGGTCAGGCTGGCTGGGATATCCAGGGGCAGGGCGAATTCCCTCATATTTGATTTTGCGTAGGCCAGAGAGATCCAGCTGTTCACTACTACTGTAAGCCCAGAATTCCTTTCGAACTCTTTCATGAAGCTCCTCAGCAAATGCCTTGGAATAGAATAAAAAATTATTATTATTTTTAAATTTTGTACAGACTGATGCAACAGCTGTTTGATTAAGATGAACAATGCTTTCTCACAGTCCCATTTTCATTTTTAAGAGCACTCTTAACATAGGTGAGGCATTTGAAAGAATTAAAATTCACATGAAACTTATTTTATTCATTCAAGTATTTCAGTTACTTCTCTTATTGGTAGAGAGTAGTTTTTTGATTGTCCTGCTTCAAAGAGGTAAAGACGTGGACAAGTAACCCAAAAAGACAAAATTCATTAACCTATGGTAGAGACACTTCATTATAGCACTGAGGTCATTAGGCCTTGACTATGTGGGTGTCTTTCCCAGATCTACCTGTGGAAAGCGACATCATTCTTGCCTCCATGCTAGGATCAGATACAAGCATGTGCTGCTGCTCATTTTAGCAGAGGACCATCCCTCTAACTCAAAGTGGGCAACAGCTTTTCTGAACTACTCCTGCAGCTTTACATGATTTTACCATCACCAGTTGCCCATTATTATTATTATTATTATTATTATTATTATTATTATTATTATTATTATTATTAAATATTATTATTATTATTATTAATAATAATAATAATAATAATAATAATAATAATAATAATAATTTCATAAACCCTGCTATAGCTTGAAGTCCCCAGCTAGAGCTACCTCCACTTGCATCGTACTGAAGAGGCTCTAAGTTTGCTGAAAGTCGCAAAGAAATGTGCGATAAAATCTCATACCTCTGCCAACCGATCACCGAGAGCCTTCACCATTATGATGTTGTATTCATCATCCTGTTTCCTAAATTCATTGCATAAATCATCTACACCAAAGCAGGCCACAGCAAACAGGCCTAAGTAGTCACAAATGCCGGAATCCAGTGGTGCTATGAAGTCAGAGAGGCAGTAATATGGATCTGTGCAGGCAGAGTCCTTTTCAGCCTGAAGTAACGAAATTAGCGTGATAAATCAGAACATTTTAAAATACATCATTAGTGCACTATTAAGCTAAAGACCAGTACTTTTAAGACTGAAGGACTTAGGGCATTTCTGACAAACACCTAACTAGTCTTTGAGCCATGGTAGTTTTCCTATAGTTAAATCAGAAAAAAATTATCTGTCTTACTCTGAGGGTATTTGGACCACTGAAGAACAAAACACCAGAAAAGAGAGATACAGCACTGAACACACATTTTGCTTCTATTTACAGCTACTAAGATTTAACAGCTTATACTGCAAAAAAATTACTACAAAGTAAGGAATACTCTTGTGCCAACAACTGGGTAAGAGGAGGAATATTTCATCTCTACCCCTAAGAGATTTCACATTTGTTAACAAAACTGATGGCTGATGTGCAAATGGAAGAATTCTTCAGCAACTCCCACTGCAGAATGGTTATAAATTTATAAATACTCCTCGTTTCTTACGCTACAAACTATGTGCTCAGTAATCCAGACAAAAATACACCCAGGATACAGACCTTTTACTAATCACACACAAACACAAACAAAATGTATATATTACAACTGGAAAGTTGAGTCCTAAGCAAATTTCAAGAGCGTTTATGCAAAGGGAAGGGGCCCAATGGAAAAGGACCCTGAGGTACAGATCAATACCCAGCTGAACATGAACCAGCAGGGTGCCCAGGTGGCCAAAAAGGCCAATGGCACCCTGGGCTGCATCAGAAACAGTGTGGCCAGCACGAAAAGGGAAGTGATTCCTCCCCCTGTACCAGCCACCAGTGAGGCTGAATTTGAATACTGTGTTCAGATTTAGGATCCCCAACTGAGGAAGAACACTGAGATGCTGGAGCAAGTCCAGAAAAGGGCAGTGAAGCTGGTAATGGTTCTGGAGCACTCACCCTATGAGAAGTGGCTGAGGGAGCTGGGGAAACTGAGGCTCAGGGGAGACCTTATTGCTCTCTACAACTACCTGAACAGAGGATGTAGACAGGTGGGGTTGGTCTCTTCTCCCAGGTAACAACTGACAGAACAAGACAACACAGTCTTAAGCTGTGCTAGAGGAAGTTTAGGTTGGACATTTGGAGGAATTTCTTCACAGAAAGTGTGATTAGATACTAGAATAGACTGCCCAAGGAGGTGGTGGAGTCACTATCCCCAGAGATATTTAGGAACGACTGGACATGGCACTCCATGCCGTGGTCTGGTTGACATGGGGTTGTTCAATCATAGGTTGGACTCAATCCCAGAGGTCTTTTCCAACCTGATTGATGCAGTGAAATAGGGAATTATACTGCTCATTGAATCCTTTTCCAAAATGGAAGAAAGGTAACAGAAAGAGGTGCCTGAGCACCCAAAAAGAAATCTTGAATCATCAGTATATTCATTGTGGAAGCATGATTGCTATTTAAAAGGTGGCACAGGTCTTGTAAATCTACCCAACTTGCAGAGAGAGGAAAGATATTTAATGGCTATCACTTAGCTGAAAATTCTTTTTTTTTATCCTGTGACAATATTTTAGCAATGCATTTTACCCATTCCCAACTGCATCTTAAAAGCAAATAAAATACTCCCACCCCTAAAAAACAAAGAGAAATTGTCTATTAACCTACAAGGTTACAAAAAGTACCACAACATTAAAGAAATATCCTCTTTCCCCACAGGTGACATTTATGTTAATTTTAAGGTTCATTTGCAATTATTAGAGCTAAGGAAAATATTACATGCATCTCTAACTTTTAGATTTATATCACATCCTTAATTAGTGTCAATGTCATGGAGAGAACTTTGTGTATTAAAAGGAACATTTTATATAAGAACCAGAAGACAATTATTCTCTTCTGCTTTGCTCTGCTGAAAACTCTCGTGAGTTACTATATACACCAGGCTGGAAGAGATGCTGCTAAAATACATGGAGTTCAGAAAAACGGTATTCACAGAGTTTCATGGGCTTAACCTTTGAGAGAAGTCTGAATAATTGGGATATACAAGGTAAAAAAGGCTAGGGAAAATAACAGTATTCCAATAATAAAAAGCATTACAAGAACAACATTGAATCAGATATTTTCCTTGGGAAAGTCCTGGGAAAAAGCCAGAAAAAGGAAGAGTAGTAAAGCTGATTTACATGGAATATCAAAATGTTTAACTAAGCCATAAGTCTCTGAAACATCCACGCCTGTGTGCCTGTTGAGAGCATTTTATATAAACATCTGCCATGGATTGTCAAGATGCACTAAATCATCTCAGGGAACTGCAACAGATAAACTTAAGAGCCAGGTATTTCTTAGTACAGTTCTGCAATGTTAGCACATGACTGTGCTCAGAGTATTGTACTCCAGAAATGTAGGCAGTTAATTATTTTTTCTGCCCACATGTGATGACTCTGAATATGTGAACTATGAAGAAGCCAAATCAGAAGATAGGGAAAAAGGGTATCTTGCAAGTTCAATCTACCAAATTAAATGCAAATCTAATAAGTATGATTCTCTCCATCAAAATTAGCAGCCAACTAATTCCAAACGGCCCCTTCATATAGTGAATTTTACAGAAAAAATAAGGCTATCAGAAATACTTATCTCCATTGAGCTTTATTTTCCAGGTTTTTTAAATTTTAACTGGTTGAAGCATTAACACTCTGAAGCAGAATTTTTCATCTAAAGTAGAATCCAGGGATATTAGAGAACTAAGGTTCGTTAGGTTCTAATTTAGCACAAGATTTTAACACAAGATTCATGTGATTAATTTATGCAACGCACTGCTTTAGGACATCTTCAAATTGAGACAGAAAATGCACATCATATCTGAAGATGTCAAACCTACAGAGCATTTTGTACGATTATTACAGTGCAAAATACTACAAATACTACAAAACAAAAACCTGGCTCATCACTGACGTTATTACTGAAAGAAATGACAACATAACAGCTGTAGAGAGATTACAACAACCATTTTCACCAGATTTTAATAGGGTACTTCTATTACATTCCTGAAATTCAGGGGGAAAAAAAGTCACTTAACAAATGTGCTGTCACCGTACCTGTTGCCTCAATCCATAAAATTTTGCTATTGGTTCTGAAGATCCCACTGCCTCTTCTACAGCATACAAATGGATATCATCTTGAACACTTCGAGCTGGCCAGAACCCAACCACACCTCTGGCTTGTAATTTCTTTTCATTAATCAATATTTTTAATAGATCTTGAGCATCATTATAAACTCTCTTTGCTTCCTCACCTATTAAAACAAAAGAAAAAAGTAATTGTACTAGCAAAGGCATGTTTTCATAATTGGCTAAATAGGTTTAGGAATTGTTTGAAGATTGATTCATTTTCCCCATAATTGTCCAAATGACTGCAATGATCTGTCAGCTACAGCAAACAGGAAGATTGCAGTGCAATCATAGGGCTGTAACAACATCTTGGAGGAAAAAAACCCAAACAAAGCACAAAATGTTTCAGCCAGCACCTAGCAGAGATAGAGAACACAGAATAAAATGAGCAAGAGACCTGGTCTGTACACCTACATGACCACAGTGCACAGAACATTGCTTTCAGTGTCACCCATGCATTTTCGTCACGTGTTTCAAAGCCTACTGAAAAGCTTCTAAAGGAGCTTGCCATCTTCACCCACAACAGGAACACAGATACATTAAGTGCTCTGCTGCCATTTGTTGTTAATAAAATACCTCCCTGTGCTTTGACAGGTGAATGCTAAATAAGATGACTGAGTACTTTTCCACAGTTATTTTTCAGCCTCATATGGCAACAGCTGGTTCACTAAGCATTGCTTTGAACAAATTATTTCAGTGACATTCTTTGCATGTATTTGTACTATTCCTATGTATTTCAAAACATTTGGAATCTTACTGTAGCACACTGGGCCTGCTAGGACTAGTTATATGAAGTAAATGCAATTTCAATACCCACCTACAGTTTTATCATTAAAGATCTTAGGGAAACTCCGGTTGGGATACTTTCCCCTAAGTTGCCAGACGTCAAAGAAGGGCTTCCAGTCAATGTACTCTACCAGCCTCCTCAGGTCATAATCTTCAAAGACTTTTGTGCCAATGAATTTTGGTTTAACTGTAGGAATCAGAAGTACAGTCCGACATGATGAAAATAATTTAAAATTGTTTTTATATTTGCAGCATAACTGATGTTCAGCAGCCTCCACCCCTGCAAATAATCTCTTCCAAACTAATTGCCCTAAAATTCTCATAGTCATATTTTCCCAAATCATACTCCACAATTACAACGTACCAAAAAAAAAGCTTAAAAGGCATATAAAGTTGAAAAAGAAAAATTAAGGGCTTTTGTTCTTCCACAGAAATACATAGTTTTTAGCTGTTGGACTTTGGAACTTATTTAATTGGTCTGAATATTGGCCAAGACACAAGACCAAAAAAACCTACACAACTTATCAATCCCTAACATACTTCATGGGCCTTTCATATTTACCAATTCCTTTCTATACACAGACTTGTACTATGACACTGCAGAATATTCCTGTAACTTTTTATGTAATTTCTAAGAACTTTTACAGCCACCACACACACTTAGATGTGCACACACACAAGTGAAAAAGCAAGATGGATCTGTTTAAAGCCACAAGCTTTGCACTTGTTTTGCCTGTTCAATACTTTGTAACACATTAAGATAAGTTATTGAAAATTAACATCTTGTTAAGTCTTGCAAATGAAACGACAGAAAGCAGTGTTAATGTCACTGCAGGCTGCAACCAGAGTGCTGTTTATATTTCTAGTATAATTAAAAAAAACCAAAATAGTACAAAAACTGATGGGGGAAGGGTAGGAAAGAGTAGAAGGAGAAATTTGATAAAAATACCATGTTACAGCATGCGTTCCCCAAATATGGTACAGTAAGCTGTGCGATGTAATGAGCCAAGCAGACACTATTTTCAAAAGCCATTGTTAGTGTTTTCTTCGATTATATGTTGTTACATGATGGTTAACTCGTTGTATTGAGATTTTTTCAGTTATCTTTATTAAATATTAATTTATTTTTAAATGAGATGTAAAAATCAGAATGTTTGAATTAATGCAAAAAAAATCTCTGTTGAGACATACCAATTTACTTAAGCTGTTCCACTGCTATATTCTGAAGTTTAAAGCATAATATAATTAAAAATATATCTAAAATAAACACACAACATAAAATAAAGGCACAGCAACCACAAACAACAACATATAGCTGACCTGGTATACGGCCTGATAACCAATCATTATGGAAACCTTTTCTTCTAGCTTGCTGTAGAGACAAATATCTTCTTTCCTGTACAGACATAAAGGTTAATTTCAGAACACCACCTTTCAGACACATAAACTGTAACTGTGGACTTCATGGTAGAGTTTTACTCAAAATACTCTTCAGGATAAATCTAACAACAGATAATTTCAGTCTCAACAACTCCCAGTTCCCAGGTGTAAAGTAATATTACAGTACAAGCAGATCATTATTTTTGCCTGTATAATTCTTCCTTTATTACTTCAAAATACACTAAAATACAGGTAGAGAAAGATATTCTCCTACTGTTCTGATCACTTGCCTAAACAAGACTAAGACATTATGAAAGCATGGTGGTTTAAAATTTTCTATAGAGTGTGGCTCAGTACCAGCAAAAGCTACCAGTACCATTTTCACTACCGCAGCTGAAGCTCCACATATCCTGGTACTGCTCCAGGAGAGCACTGGTCTCCTGTAGGTTGATTGAGACGACATGATTGCCAGCTCCATGGAGGTCCTAGATACCACTAATTAGCCATTGAGGACAATCAAGATTTTGCCAAGAATGTGTAAAGATTCATACAGAAGGCTTTATAGACTAGAAAATTTGATTTCATAAGCACTTCTGAAAGTTTTCAATCCATTTTACTGCAAGTTTTAAATCAAAACAAAAATACCTGAAGGTCTTCAAAGAGCTGAACAGTGAGAGTAAAAGCAAGTTATTCATAATAGCTGGACAGCAAGTGCCAACCACTTCAAACAGTAAGATAATCAATTACATTTGTACCTTGAGAGACTCATAGTGTTCTTGTCTAATTTCTTCATATTCCTCTAATATTTCTTCAAAGAAATCATCCTTTACATTGTCATCTAAGAGCTGGGAGCACTGAAAAGAACAGGAAGGAAAAAGCACTAAGTACATCGTGTAACACACTATGGTAAGGAGAGAGTATGAATTTCAGACTAGGTAACTTGTCTTTTGGACTCTCTTGGCAACACTGTACTAAGCCTTACCAATAATCTGCAACCTACATTCAAACTATTCCAACCAGCCATGTTTACACTACAATTATTACTGAGATCTCTACCCTACTACACAGGTAACATTAGCAGAGCCAAGTCTAGCTCTGGAAAGACCTGAGAGGAGAATACTCCAAAACTTCAGAGACTGAATAGTCACGGAAGCAACACACAGCTTGGCCTATATTTTACCACCACGTATTTGCCAGCCGAGACCACCCATTCCTCTGAAAGAGAATCCACCCCAAAAAACTCTAGCCTCACTTTTCTCAGTACAAATGTTGCTATCTAACTTCAGAAATATATCCAAATTAGTCAGAATAGCAGTTCACATATAACTCCATCAGTCTTCACTACAAAACTACAGTCAAGGACCCAGTGAACGTCACCCTCACTAGAGTAATGGACATTTAAATAAGCCAGTTGAGAATGACGTGGCAGCACAAAACAGCTGAAGCAAGTATAATTTAGAAACTTGTCTCTGATGTGCCCCTTCTAATTTTCTGTCACAACATTAAGCCTTAGAGGAAAGGATGAAAGGGACAACAGAAAAACAGGGCATATATCTTGCCATGGACAAGAAACTGTAATTTAGAACTTACAACCACAACACTCTTGGATGCATCCAGGACATGAACTACAGGTGCGCTATATCGTGGGGCAATTTTAACAGCTGTGTGTGCTCTTCAATGAAAAAGAAAGAGAGTGAGCATTTCACAACTAAAGCAAAAAAACAACAAAACCAAAAACCCAAGCAACCCACCAACAAAAAAAGCAGACAAAATCCCCAGAGAAATAAATCCTGACTTAATGCATAGACCAGAACTTCAAAAGAAGAATTTCATTCATCCATCTGCTATCCATGAATCATTAAACACAGATTTTAATAACAGGTATATAAACACTTTTCTTCAAAGAGTCTCAGAACACTTCATAAATAATGTGCCAACTCACATTCCCTCGATGTCTTACTAGCTGAATAAAAATCAGCAACTCATTAGTTTTGCGTCTCAGAAATCAGTACGAATATTCCAAACTAAGCCTGCCAAGAACTAACAATTTCTTAAATCCTTTTTACTCATCTTACATTTTTTCCTTCCACATGCTAATTTTTGGGTCTGTGGATTAGCATTAACCTAATTCAGGGATGATTATTTCATTTCTCAAAATCAGAGGCACAAGTCCTCTACACAGCTAAAAACCAAATTCTGCCAGTGGTCAATAAATATTACAAACTTGCACCTTGAAGATGCAGTGAACTTTGCATTGTAACTACAGGTGCAATGAGGACAGACCCTTCTCTTAACAATCTTCAAATTATGAGGCTACTTGCTGAAGCCACAAAATATGGACTTTAATAGGTCTGCTACAATCTGTGCTGCTCTGATAAAGAAAGCAACACTGCTAACAGTTTCTAGTGACGCAAGAATGAGCTCTGCTCAGGGTCCTACCAAAACTCTGCAAGCAAGTGTAGGAACAAAGTTCTTATAGGCCTTATAATTTGCTTTCTTGTATGCTAAGGTCAAACAACATTTCTAAAATTAAACTTAAATCAGAGCCCAGGAAGCAATCTTCCCTAACAAAGGTAAGATCCCCTTTTTCTTCAGGTTCTGTCAAATATTTAAATCACTTGGACATGGAGGTTTACTCATGACTGTGCAACACAGCTGTGTAAATAATCGTCCAGCATCCTCTGAATTTGCTTCCAGAAGATGCATTTTTCATCTTGGCACCTATTTTTTACAAAAAGGTATCTCTTCTGCTTTGATAGGAACAGACAAAGGAAACAAAAGTCCTAAAATAGAACTGTATCAACCACGACATGTTAACTTTTGTATTTTTAAGTAAATTTTACGGCAGTGAGAATGTTGTCATTATTTCTAAGCACCAAAGTAGCATAGTAAGAAATAATAAGCATTATTTCTCAGCTATTTACCAAAGTAGCATAATAAGAATGCAAAAATCATCATAACTGTAAATTATGAAGAAACTCTATTGTGTAGATTCTGGAGACTAAACCAGCCTCTCCCTCTCTCTTTCAAACTAACCTCACTATACACTCTTCCAAGTACTCTTGATCTCCTTATTCCAAATAATAATGCCTATTTATTACAGTGCAGAAAATGCAGATGGTTCTTCATTAGCAACCTCTGATATATACACAACCTTTAGGAATGCACATGGAAAGTTAAATTTAAGACTAGGAAAATAATGTTTAATATACATTAAGGTTCCAATCTTCCATAAAGAGTACCTTTACTGGACATATATTTTATAGACACTGCATTGTATCTATATGTATCTATACATCTATATATGTACACATATATATTTAGATACATTAATAAAATCAATTTCTGTACTCAAAAGTATATGTATATTCTTTAGTAATTTCCATATTCAAGGATAAAACTAGTGCTGCTTTTCTGTCAGCTACATGCCTCTCTGTGAATAAATTCTGCAGAATTGTTTGATGCTGGTTATTTGACATCAATTACTAGGCCACAATGCCCTGGGTGAAAATACTGAGAAGATCTGAAAAGGCTCTCCTAAGACCTCCACTTAGGATAAAGCCTTCCCTTGACTTTCCTATTTTTAAATTTTTTTTTAAATAAGAAAAAACCTTCCCGTTTGTTCTCAGTATCAAAGCAATAGGAAGAGGCTCATATGGAAAAGGAGAAAAGAGATACAGTGAACCTTGTGTTATACATGCAGGAACAACAAAGGCAGGTAATGATCCTACTCTCCACTGTCTGTCAAAATATGAGACGATTTGCTAAAGCCAAAAATACAGAATACAGTATGTGTTACTCTGATAAAGAAAGCAACACTGCTCACAGCTTTTAGTTACACAAAGAATGACCTCTACAGTCTTCTGAGCTGTCACCTCCTCAAGTATATTGTACACAAACTAGTCAGCAAAGTGTGACCCACAGCTGTTATACACGCCCAGAACACATCTGTGGTAATGCTAATACTAGGTGTCACTGAGCTGTCAACATGGTCTTCAGGAAATCACAGCAGCTGTATTATTCCATTTGAACAGATCTGAGAGAACAAGATTTTAAAAGCTCAGTCTATGAAAATCAACATGGTAAGTACTTCGAGGCAAGCAGCAGAGCTTCATGCCCTACCAGCCAGCTCGGGCTGTACTGGAGTCTCAATGCAGTCATCACTGCACTGAACAGCGACACAGGAAAATACAGTAACTTCCTTGAAGATAATAGCTCCCTGATGTCAACAAGGCCATTTCTAGTCTCAAAATCCTGCATTTTTAGAATGTTTTGGTGAATCAAAATAGATCATTCAACCCCTTAGAAAAGCAGAACTACATTTATTTACATATATGTGAGAACTTTTAGAGAAAACATGGTATTTCTACATATAATATACACTTGCAAAAATTAAATGTTTAAGATGTCGATTATTTGTTACATAGTAACTACATTTTACCTCAACAATCTAGGACTTCTGAAATACGAAATAACAGTCAATCTTATGGTGAACACATATCACTATGTGTATTGCAGAAAAATTAGAGAAAGGGGAAAAGAAATGGCTATAAATTTTCTTTTTCACTAGTTAACACTATTTGCATATAAGTTGCCCATCTTCCCAACTGAGATATCTTACTTAGAAGTAGTTGCTCCTCCAATGAGCAAAGGAATCTTTATTGCCAATCTCTCCATTTCCTTGGCGACAAAAATCATCTCATCCAAAGATGGGGTGATGAGACCAGACAGGCCAATTATATCTATTGCAAATTTACAAACACACATGCACAAAACTTTTAACCAATCCATTCTAGAAAGACACAGAAATTAGTACAGAAAAGTCTATTTCATACGTCAGATAGTTTCATGCATCAGATAGAAAATAATCAGATAAAAAGCAGGATAAGTCACTAGAAGGGAGGTTTGACCCAATTAGAAAGTGAAAGCTTTCCAAGAATGACAGCAATTCCAAATTCCCAGTTTAAAACATTTCTCAGTCTTCACAGTTGCTGAACATCTACTGCTCTAGTTTCAGCAATAAATAAACAGCCCTTTTGATTAGCAAGCTCCAAATCTCAGTAGTTCAGCACTAAGGAGGGAAGCAAGACAAAATAATTTTTCAGTTCTGCTCTTAAAAACAGCAAGTGCTTTCAAACTTCACCACCTATATGTTTCACACAATTCATCTTCTCCAAGATGCAGTAGACTATTCCAAATAAACTGCAAGTTGCTTCAGAAAGTTAATTATTTATTAGAACAATTCATTCCTGATTTCACACTCACTGATCTGGCAGGCCAAATGCCAAGTCCTTTTAATGATTTAAGACCCAAAAAGAAGTTACTTAGACATTTCAAGGCTCCATTTATCCATCTGTAAAACAAATACTACAATATTTCTTTTGGATCTGTAAAACAAATACTACAACATTTCTCTTGGAGTTGTCCTTTTGATATAGTGTTTCAGTTCCTCAGGCTAAGTTTCACAGAAGTGCCAAATGCTAAATAATTAATATGGTTAAAGCAGAAGTTCTGATTTCTCTGAAGACAACCTGATGACATTATAGACAGTATAGGAATGCAATAAGCAGGAATAAAAACTGGGATTTAAAAATCAAAGAATTCAGAAGTACTGATGAAGTCTCTATACCTGCTTTGTTCTCAACAGCAGCTCTTAATATCTTATCACATGGAGTCATGACTCCTAAATCAATAACTCTGTGGAAAGAAAGGAAATGACACAAGATCCTTTAAATCACAAATCAAATTTCTGCTACAAGGCAAATAAATTCCTCTTGCTGTAAATAACTGACCTAAAAATTGAAGTTAAGATTGAGATTTTTGTTTGTTTCTCTTAAGACCTTTTGGGAAATGGGAAATTGGGGAATTTTCATATAGGAAATACCTCTGGGTCTGGTAAAAGTTTCAGTAAGAGTTACAGATGGCATAATAGTTAAAAAAATTCAAGTGTAAGAGGAGCTTTTTTTTAAAACAAATTTTTGTGGCTGTATTAAGTCTGGCTGAGATGAGTTAATTTTCTTCACAGCAGCTGGTATGGTGCTGTGTTTTAGATCTCTGGCCAAAACAATACTGCAAATTAAAGTTTAACTCTTGATGAGCAATGTTTTCATAGCATCAAGGCCTTTTCTGTTTCTTACTCTAGCACACTAAGGAACAGATTGTGAGTAGACACAATTAGGCAGATGACCCAAACTAACCAAAGAAATATTCCGTGGCACATGAAGTTAAGCTCAGCAATAAAAAGGAAGAGCAGGTGGCTTAGCAGGAGTTAGCCATATTTTGCTCAGGAACTGGCTAGGCACCAGTCTGTCCATAAGAGATGACAAGGGATTGCCTTTGCATCACTTGTTTTTTCTTTCTCTCTTCTTCCACTTCTCCTTAAGCTATTAAACACTTTTCTCCACCCACAATTTTTCTTGCTGTCTTTCCTTCCTCTTTTCCCATCTCACTGAGGTTGGCTGGGTGGAAGTGAGTGAATGGCTGTGTGATACTGAGCCACAGCAGCAGCATTTCTGAAGCTATCTGGATAATACAAAAATGTTATGTGGACATCAATCAAATCAAATGTTCATCAATCAAATGTTTTGTGTATCTTACATCAGGAATATAAGATGATTCACAGCAAGCTTGTTTGCCTTACTAAAGCACACAATTTATGAAATGGGACATTCAACTTCCTTAGTTAGCATTTTCTTCCTATTAACCCTAGCAATTGCTGAGGTTTTTTTCTTTTTTCAAGTAAACCACCCCAGCCTGCTGATTGCATTCAGCCTCACTCATACTCATGGTGACAGAGAACACTATGGCTTCCTTTCACTAAGTCTAAACAAAGCTCAAGAAAGCCTGAATCTAATCAACAGAATTTCAAGAAGAAATTAAATTGAATATATTGCATACATACAGCATTGCCACTAATTTCAACACTTTGTGTTTTAAAATAAAGGGATAATTTTGGCTCTTTTTAGAGCAAATGACAACCCAAAGTCAAAACTAAACAAAAGGAATAACAGTAAGACAGAGTTCCAAAACCAATTCAGCTTTGCACAATGTCTGACAGACGCTGAAAAGAACACTAATGGAAACATGACCATTCATTCCAACACTGTTGCCAACCCTTCTGCATGTACACAGGCCATGAAAGATCTGACTTTTCTTGAAGTTCTAACTTTTGAAGTTCAGAAACAGAATGAGAATTTAATCTCTTATTTAATAAAACATACGTCAGCAAGTTTTTAAAACCTCGTAGTTAACAAACAACGTGAAAAACACACAAGATTCACTTGCATCTTACAAGACTATTTTTCCCCAACACAACCCACATATAGTATTGCCTAGTGCAATTGTCATATCTGATATCTTCAGACATTATAAAAACATCACAGTTATTATATTTAACTGATTTAAAACAAACACAAAAATTGATGTTCTCATCTATATTCCAATTGATGTTAAACTGCAGAATCACCTCAGATGTCAATTTGTTAGGAAAACAATACTCAAGGACACAATACTCCCTCTTGTCTCCCCATTTAGTAACAGCTGCTATGATCTGTGCTCCCAATCACAACCTGGGGAACAGAGGACAAGTCTCAAGAAATGCCCAGCTCTGTTATCACCACAACTGCAGCTACAGAGAGGTATTAATTACTGGCCCTTCCACAGTTGTGTTCCCAGCTACCTAACATCTCTTTACCTGAAGTTGTTGCAGCCCAGAACAACTCCCACAATGTTCTTGCCGATATCATGTACATCTCCCTTCACAGTTGCCAGTACTATTGTACCCTGGTAAGGATCCTGGAAGTTGAAGAAGTAGCAAGAGCTAAATTACTCAGAAACCTTGGTATGTTTGAACACATCCTTTAACAGTGCAATCCTAATCCATGACCCAGACTTCTGTTACAGTACAAGTAACTGCAAAGCATTGTACAGATAATACAGTAAGTATTAAAAACCATCTTAAAAGATCCAGGTAATAGAAACTTGCACATTAATTATTCTTACAAAATGCGTGGATATTATTAAAAAAATCAGTGTTTGAAAAAACGAAATAGCAGATAAAACCATTTCAGATCTGGACAGCATTTTTTGCAGTGCAATAACTGAACTCCTAAGGTACTTCTGCTCCAAATATACACCTTGCCAATACAGAGATTAAATATTTAGAATAAAAGAGTATGAATACTTATAATTACACGTCTGTTTGTGCATCAAGATCAATTTTTTGATACAATGCTGAGAAGAAGAGGATATTAGCAAACTTAGGAGGGAAATTAGAGGAATTAGCAAAAGCAGAAGAGGCTCATTTTTATGCAGTACAAATAACAAGGGAGTTTTTAGTGCAGTGATCAGGCTACTTCAGACTACCCAACCTGATCAAACAGGCTGAAGAAGGCTCAGCTTGAAGAAAGGAGGCTGTTCTGTCACAAGCAGGTCCTAGGCTAGATGGCATTCAGACTGACAAAGGGTGCTGCCAGCAGCACAACAGTGGAACTTCTCACAGCAGTTCTCCAGCAGGACACAGGACTTGGCAATACCTTTTCAGTTGTGTAATCACTGCCGTCATTTGGAACAGCTCCAGGCTATAACAGTAGTATATCTAAGTTGCTGCAGCATCAGGTGCCAGTAAGCAACTATATAAATTGCACAGAATTTAAATAAAGCGGAAACCTGAGCCTATTCTATGTGAAACTACAAATTATTTTTCCAGACAATATCTCATCTCCTTCACACATGGCAGAAATGGATGACTGAATCCTTCTATGAAGCATATGATGTTTCTGGACATATAGAGTAGCTCTCTATTTCATGAACCTACATTGCTTTTGTAGTTGCAATTTTATGGGTTAAAAAATCTTGATATATTACCAAGAGTGATATTAGTATTTCCTGTGGTTCTAACACATTTGTTGAATAAATCCCCACCAATGTTGCTGTTTACTAACATCTAATGTCTCCCCAGCGCTTCTGTTTTACGGAAGGCCAGAGAAGAAAGGAAGCAAAATGGAGGTCTCAATACATCAACAGAGAATTTTGCAGCTGAAAATATACTGCTGGAATGCAAGAGAAAAATGGGGAAAGAGAATTAATCAAGGACTGAGAGAAGAACAAAACATGATGCCTCACATTTGGTATCATACCTTATCATACCTAATAATTACTGATGATTTAATTAGTGATTGATATAAAAATAAAATTGGCTTTGCACATAAGAAGAAAAATCTTTGCTGGGTAGCAAACAACATGGGCAACAGCACATACCACTTTAAATAAACCCTATTTAAGGCACACTTATTTCAATTGTCTTAAGCAAGGAGGTCCTCAAGTTCTGGGCACGCATCCAAAGGCTGCCTTTGTTTTTCATTTTCGATAGAGATCCACAGCCACAACTATTTATCCTCAAATGTAACTATCAATGCTTTGCATTTCCTGGCAGTCTGTGACTAAAACTGTCCTGGAGGGTACAGTGGCCTGGGTAACATCAGACAGATCAGTTACCAGAGTCTGCAAATCATATTCCTTCAAGTCAAGGTACTTTGGGAATAGATGCAGCTCTTCCATTGCTTCTCTATACAGTGACATGTCTTTTTTAAGAGGAAGCCACTACATCTCTGCTCAGCAGGAGGCAAAAAAAGCAGGATGAGAGAAGCCCTGTCTTTTCCCTCCTGCTCTCCTCAGCCACACAGAACATCTCATTCACTCTCTTACAGAGTGTTTGCTATCTTTTTTAGTTAGAACCTCTCAAATTCCACTTCAATTGTTTTTTAGCCAGAGAATAAAGTGCTCTCAGAGGGTTCACAGAAGATCACAATCCACTGCTCTTGGAATCAATGGGGTAGTGATTTTATACAACTTCAAACCACATCAGAACAAAACAGAGGGTGCCCAATACCAGCACTGTCATCTAAATGAAATGAGAACAGCATGAGCTGGAGAGAGATGATGAAGTAAAAGGTGATTTGTGTCAGCCAGAGAACAGATCTGCTTGAGATACAGGAGAGAAGACACCTTCACATCCAGAAAGAGCATGGGAGAAGAGACAAGGCATTCTTCTTCTTTTATTAAGATCAGCCAGGTTTAATTATCAGGCCATTTTTCTTTCAAAATTATTTGCTGTATCTGTTAATATTTATGCTGGACAATCAGCCATACAAACACACTGTAAGAAGATTTCAAGGAAAGCATTAGGAATCATTAATAATATTAAAGGAGAATTAGAAGCAAGTAGCAAAATCTGCTATAAAGTCAGAATAAATAACATCAGAATTAAATGTCTGTAAAAATACAAGAAATTAGTAACATTGATATAAGTGCCCACAAAGGCTCATTGGCGTAATTCAGAAAATGTTGTGAGCTTAGGCACACACCAAGCAGAGTTCCACAAGATCTGCACTTTATGAATTTCAAACCTACTTCAAATTATGCTGAGATTGACAGTTTCCATACAACTGCATCAGCTCTCAAGTATAATACATGTAAATAGCAACAAATAGTTCCTATATTTGTCATAGCATTCTACAAAAGAACTACAGCAAAAGGACTGTATCTTGCCTCTTCTTCTATGCTGCCCTGCTTGGCTCTCCTTTCCTCTCTTTCTTTTTCCATATAGGGAATAAGGTGGCCAACTGCTTTCTTCATAACTCGAGCAGACTTTATCACCTGCACAGATAAAGGTGAGGGAAGAATAAACAAAAAAGACAAGGTATAGGAATAACCTCAGTTTTCTTTTAGCTTTCTCATTCAGGCAATAAATGAAACTTCATTTGCAGCCCCAGATGCCAGTTTTCAGATCATTCTGTGCCGTCAGGCTGCTGGCCTTACTGGCTAAGGCTCTACACACAACATTTTCTTCCACAGTGCAGTCTCCAGAACCTCTCACAACAGAACTGAAAGCTACAGATGGGCCCGTAACTTGGAAGGCGCTAAACAGCAAATTTCATTCAGGCTTTTCTTCTCTCTTGCGTTTTTTCATGGGCTAAGACTTAAAATCCATTTCAAATAAAGCAAAAACACTCAGGAAGAACAGAAACAAACACAATCATGCACAAAGAAAGTCGAGTTCCAAAGTAGAACAAGAAAATGGCTGCTTCTCAGCAGTACCTGAATTTTTACAATTCCTGCACTGTATCTGAAAAAAAAGCCAGTATAGAATGTTTTGGCTACATTTTCCAATGCTGGGCATTGTAAAGTAGGAAAATATATGACATCGTTTTCTCATTACCTGAGGCAGAAACATCTTTCCAGCACCAAAAAGATCACCAACAATTTTCATGCCATTCATCAAAGGCCCTTCAATTACATTTAGAGGTCTAGGATATTTTTCCTGATTTAATCTTGCTTCTTCTGTATCTGCAGTGACATACTTCTCAATGCCCTGAGACAAAAAAAAAAGAGAAGCTTTCCTCTTGCTAGAAATACAACTTTTATTTAGTTGCCTTCTCCCCAGAAAAATCCCATAATGAAAGTACAAATAGATACTGTAGATAATGATAGCCTTTAAAAATACCTCAAATGTGTATTGAAAATAGGCTTTCTTAGGAATCAAAACATAGCAGCTCTTAGGCAGATAAAGTTATTCACAGCATGAATAACAGATTTGTTCAATTTTTTAACTATGTCATCAGAAAAACCCAACGCTCAAAGGTTGTTCCCACAGTGCAAGTGCCACTCAGTGCAGCACTACTGAAGGACCAAAAAAGCCCTAGGAAGTAAAAGGAGTGTGTTCCAAAGTAAAAGCAGTATGTTTCTATCAATATCAGTGGAATAAAATATTAAGAGTCAAACACTTCAACTTCTGAAGCTTAAAGACACACCTCTACAGTTTTCTCTGTTATTGAAATTAAACAGATCAGTTGCATTTATTATGCATTTTTAACTAATAGCTTGTGATAAAATGACAGCTGAAGAACTTTTTAAACCAAGTATTTCCCTTAAGGTCTGAGCTGAGATAATGTCTCTGAGCTCTGATGGGTAGGACAGTTTCCTGCACAGATTCACCTTTATGAGAGCATATTCCAGCCTTTCCTCCACAGAGCCTTTACGCCACTCATCAGTCTGTACAACTTTTTTTCCTCCTTGGGCATGATTCTGAAAAGAAAATACATCCATAGAAGCTTGCAAGCATAAGAAATACAATTATGGACTTCATTTTCAGAAGAACTTGGATATTTCCAAGAAGTGACTCATATAATAATTTTAGACTATTTAAAAGGTTTATATACATGCAAATCGTGTTGCAAACACCTGTGATGTAATACAGGCACCAAGGGAGTCTACATCCCAATAGGTACACACCTCAATGAAAATGTAAACAAAATAATTTTTACAAAAAGAGAGAGCCGTTTGACAATTTTTATACTTGTAAAAATGATGACATGACTAATCCTAAGGGATTTACTTCTGGGAACATATTTTAAATTGATTCCTGGCCCACACATTACATTTAATTTTAAAATTCTAATTAATTTGGCACTAATTCAGTTTCTGCTGGAATAGGTTATGTTATTCCATATCACAGACGTGTTTTCAATCAGTCAGCCTACAAAACTACTGTTTGTCACACACATAGACTGCCCCAAGCTACCACATATCCTCTTTGTCTCACATTCATACTCCTCTTGGCTATGAACACAGACGCCAGAAGACCTTCACAGTGCAAGAAAGTTCACAGGCACCCATCCCAGGAAGGCTTGTGGAAGAGCACCTTATCCATTAATTCAGCCAACACACTTCAGGGCAAGTAATTTCTTCTCCTTACTCAGTTATTAGATATAATCTGACATCTCTCAGGCCTTATGAATTTCCTATGCTTTTGAGTGCTCATCAGCAAGTTTTTAAAGATAAAGCCATGGAAACAAGACCTCACTCATGGGAACAGAAAACAGAACAAACTTTCACTCATGTTTATACAAATATTAGCCAACTTCACAGCTTCTTGTTGCCTAATCTTATTCCCCTCATACACCTAAATTGTAAGAATGAAAGAAGGAATAAAATATTGTCTGGAGACAATGTAGAGTTATAGTAATTTTTAGTTATATTAAAAACCTGATTGGACATGTCCCTGAGCAACCTGATCTTAGCTGACCCCTGATTTGAGTAGGAGGCTCATAGTAGATGATCTCCAGAAGTCTCTTTCCACGTCAGGAATCATCTTATGTGATTCACTGAAATGATGGCAAGTGCTCTTCAACCTCTGGCCAGAGACTTTAACAAGAGAACCACTCCAGCCTAAAAATAACTAATGACACTGTAAGGTGGACATGCAGGAAACAACAGTGTTTGAGAATATCTGCAGGTATGTACGTCATGGAAAAGGGTTTTTAATCTCAAACTTCAAATGAAGACTGATACCCTAAATCTCCAAAGATTTTTTTTTTTTGCCACTGGATTATTTTACTCCCTCAGTAAAACTACCACCACAAATACAAGCAGATTTTCCAACAATGGCTTCCCAAACTTACAGACCTAGGACTCATCATCCACTTTCATTTCTACTTTTAAGGCTTTGTTTAAATTCATATTCAGCCTTCTGCAGAAACATTGCTCAAGTAATCCCTTTCTAACTCTCCCTTTATTTTTCTTCCTCTTTATGCAATCTTGAATACTTCAATGGTGCAACTCAGCTTAAACAGTCAAGATCACTCCCAGGTGAATTGCTTGGACACCAAGAACACCATCTAAAATAGCTGAAGCACAAGGGATGATAGTCAGTCTTCCTGTACTAGTTTTTAACATGCTGCGACTGTTACTATAAAGCATGTACCACCACAGGGCAAAATACAAACCAAGTGAAACTCTGCACAGAAATATTGCCTCCAGAAATTACAAAACAGGCATGCAAAACTTCCTGTGCACTTGAATCTAAGAGCCACCTAACCCAGAAAGATTTTTCTGTATCTTCCATTCAGAACAGAATTTCACCAGTTACCTTATGGACAATGTGAAATCTTTGTCCTTTATCACCACCATCACTAAAACATCTCAAACCAGTAAATAGCTGATCCTCAATCTTGACATGTTATATGATTTGGAAGTCTATGGCACAGCCACAAATCACAAACAACTATTTCACCTTTTCTATATACTCCAAGCAAAACACTGCCACCAGAGAGAGAGGTTTACTCTTTGTCTCCCACAGTGCACTTGTCAATTACATTCCAGCACCAAGATCAGTTTGCTTACGAGTTGGCTTTCTTTTCTGGTTTTTAATTGTTTTTGTTGGTTTGTGAGAGTTTTCTTTGGAGGAAAGTTTGTTTGGGATTTCACTTCTTATTTTTTGAGCGGTTGTTTTTTTCATTTATACAATGCCTATGCAGCTGGGTCTCCTGAAGCATATGAAGAACTCTGGTACATGCTCTTCCATGGCATGAAACTGGAGAGGTTTGATCCATCACAGATTACTCATTTTATTCTGTGTTAATAACTGAACCGCTTGTAGCACATTGGTAAAGTCTTACACCCAGTTAAACTGACATATGCAGTTTATAGGCTGTCTTTACCTATCACCTGCAGGGAGGTGGTGAGATTCAGGTGCTAAGCTAACTACTGTTCAAAGCTTAAAACTAGGAAGTTACCTGAGCATAATGTAGAAGTTTCTCTGTCGCATCAGGATCTTTGTTCCAGATTAGATTCTCACACAGCTGTAGCAATTCTTCATGGATATCATCATACACAGGCAGATTCCCAGCATTCACAATTCCCATGTCCATGCCACACTGGAAAAAAACATACAGAATCCCCCAGACAAGGCTGTCAGACATAGCACTGCATATCTTCCAAGCGCAAACACATGGAAGCCAAAAGCACATCGTACCTTAATCGCGTGGTAAAGGAACACTCCATGCATTGCTTCTCGAATGGCATCCATTCCTCGAAAGGAGAAGGACAGATTGGAAAGACCTCCACTTATTCTGGCTCCTGGCAGCGTTTCCTATAGGAATTGCATACAGATTTTTAGAAAAGTGCTTTCCAAAAAGGAAATCTAAGTAAAGCATTCAGTTCATAAAACAGTTGGCCCCTGAGCTCAGTGAACTTTCTATGCACCCTTTCTCTTTTTCCTGTTCCAGATCCTTCTAGTTACTCAAATTCATAAAAATAATTTCAAATCTGCAGGAAAATTTACAAGTAGAGGAAGATTCAGCGGCTACTGTGGTTTCCACCATCACAGGTGCTATTCTGAACACATCAGTCCTCCCACTGCAGCATTCTACATTTTCTCCATAAAAACCTACTTTTAGCTCTTCCTGTCCCCACTCCTCTGGAAACAGGAGCAGACTGGCTGCCTGCTTGCATGTCTCAGGAGCAGGCTGCAGCTGAGCAGCTAAACTCAAGGGTGCACCCCCACTTCCAGGAGCCTTTGTGGTGACAAAGCAGCCTGTGGGGTGTTCAGTCCCAGACTGTTACTGACAGAACATCTCCACATCTATCAGGGTGTCTTGCACAACAGTGCAAGTTCCTTGGCTGTATGCAGGTGATGTTCTTCACAGCTATACTTCTTTACACATATTTTGGCTACAGAAAAAGTGAGGTTGCTGAACAAATCCCTTCCACTGAAAAAGGAATTTTACTAAGAAAAAAAAGCATTTTTTGCACACCTTCAAAGAGGTCCTTTTAACTTGCACATAAATGTAATAATTACCTCATTTAACTAATGTGGTATATTTCCAGTACAGAAAATGGATTGAAATATATTTATAGAATTATCTGAAATTGTTCTGCTGGAAATACAACAATATTGGGGAATGTTTGGACTTCAGAAGAGTAGTCCTCCTCACTAAGCTAAAATGTGTAACATTTTTCAGCAGTGTTTTGTTGTTGTTCTTGTTTGAAGAGGCGTGGGGTGTTTTTCTGTTTTATGGGGGTTTAGGGTTTTAAGTAATCTCAGGAACATACTCCAGGTTAAAATAAGCTTATAACTCACTTTTATGGCTTTAGTAGCATTGATAAAATTTATGGCATAAAGGTTATGTTCTTCCATTCCAGTTCCTATGGTCAAAATATTAGGATCGAATATTATATCATTTGGATTGAAGTGCACTTTTTCCACAAGGAGACGATAAGCTCTGGAACAGATTGCAATCTTGGTTTCTGTTTCTGTTGCCTAGTGAAGAAAAAGAATTCTGACATGAAACTTACAGATCACACAAAAAATAAAATCTCCAGAAATCATTTACAGCTCCAATGACTCAAGACTGAGAATGTGAGTATCACAAATATTAGAAAAGGATTATATATAAAAATATTATATTTTAAATATCACCACCCCTATACCTGGAGTTTTCACTCAGCTTATAAAAAGCAATCCCACTGCCCAATGTTTCATCATCCTATGCAAAGCTTAATATGTGGTTTTCAACATAACTAAATTAATTCACAAAGATTTCACTCTCATGAGAAACAGTTTCTGAACTAAAAATATATTTTACGAAGGAAGAGCTCAGCATGTCTGAATAGCAGGAGATGCTCTTGAACTAACAGAGCTCCGCTTAGATCAGTACACGGATTCTTCAAACATTTGAGCAGCATAAGAAATGTTTATAAATCAGGGTCAAAACTACTGCTAATGTTATACAGAACTTCTCTAAATCAACTGTGTCAATGAAATAAAACAACTTTGTCTTGAAAAAGAGGAAGAGAGCCTTACACTTCAGAAGAAAAACCTCTCTTTTAAAGTGACACTCACCTGCCCCACTTCATCAAAAGCCATAACAACCACAGCTGCTCCATATAATTTAATTTTCCTCGCTTTCTCCAGAAAGTCTTCCTCACCTTCCTTTAGACTGATGCTGTTTACAATGCATTTCCCTTGGCAACATTTCAAACCTGCTTCAATCACTGAAAAATTTGAGGAGTCTATGCATAATGGCACCTGTAAATAATAGAGAAGTAAGCCAGGAGAACACATAGAAGTTAAGAACTACAGTTCTATGAGCTGTTTGCCCATTTGGACATAAAAATGCACATGACATTAATCCGCATTTACAAATAAAATTTTCCATATGATATTCAGAGATTCACTTTCCTTTAAATGCAAAACTCAGAGCAAATTTATTTCAAGAGCTTCCATCAGAGCTCTATCACATATCATATAGAGATCTCTACTTCTCCCTGTAATATCTTGTGTTTCTGATCGAGATACTCATTTCTAGAGAAAGCACACTGCAGAACTATCTTTTAAAGCCATTCTATATCCATAGTAACTTTAAGTTTTGTGGAAAGCAATACCATTATGCACTGCCAACATATACATTATGGCTCATAACTACTCCAGAACAAACCTGCATCCAGCTTTTCTAGCCAGTGAAAAGGATTGGCATATATTTATATGAAAACAGACAGAAAAGCCTCTGTTTCATCCAAAGGCCTTCCCTATTACAGTATCACTTCCTCTCGGGAGACAACTACATCTGCCTAAGCTAGTTATTAAATGAAACGGTATCAACATCTTCTGCATGCAATTTACAAGTCAGTAACATGTTCTTATCGTTACTCAATTACAACCTTTGCAATATCAGGTTCTGAAGAAATGAAGTTACAAAATCTGGTCATTGCAGCAGGGCCATCCAACATCCCATCATCCATATTTATGTCAAGAATCTGGGCCCCCATCTCAACTTGCATTTTGGCAACACTCAGAGCTTCCTAGAGAAGAAAGTCAAAAACCAAAACAACATTGAGAAGAAAAAGGTCCTAGTTATTCTCAGGATAACATTTCACTTCTCCAAATTAAGCATGCAGTCAAAAATTTAAAAATTTGTAAGACATCCTATAAGAAAATAAGGAAATGGTCTGTGATGTACAACAATACAAAACTGTTACTAATATGGAACAACCTACAATTAATTTGTTTACAGGACATGACATCAGAGACCTGATGTGCTAGTAGCATCACCAACTGTAGAGAGTTGGTCCTATGCTTAATTGAATAATTTAAGATTTGCATGGTAACAAGGACTTGTGACTGCACAAGATTACAGGTAAATGCAGTCTCTGATGGTATGAAATAAGGGCCTTGCATCACAAGCTCTGGTGTTTTGTAGCACAGGATACTTAATTTTTAAAGGCAGTTCAACTTTTTTACAAGCTGCAGAATAATCACAAGTGCTAAGAAGGAAAACTAAAGCTTTTGCCCCAGCCTACATAAATATCTGAATACTCATGTCTGTTAACTTTCTCTTCTCTGTCATCCTGTACAGTCCCTAAGAACCCGTGTTTAAAGGTCTCTTCATTTAAAAGGCCTAACTTGCTTCAGGACTCCTACGAGCCTAAGAGTCAGACTTCCAAAGATACAAACTAAGGCTTTCATTTTGATTTGATGTAACATCAGAGTATACTCTCCGGCAGAGTCTCAGCTCTCAAGAAAAGTCACTCCTGTATTTGTTTCAATATTACAGTACCAATTCACACCAGTAAAGAATGAGTCTTCCAGCCTCTTCATTTCTGCCCTGGAGTAGTTTCAAAAACACAATTACCTTCTAAGCATCTTTTTTTGTACCGATGCTCATGTAGCACGGTGGAGTCAGAGATCAAAGTAGGTAGCAATGAGATATAACCATAATGCTGAGCAGAACTGGGGAAGCGAGGAAGGGGAGAGAGAGCTACACAGTGCCACAATCTATCCTAAGTCAGATGTACCTCATATCTTGAAAGAGGGATTACACCCACCTTCTTTCCCCTCTTCTCTGCAAATCAATCCCTAGATGCAGCAGAGACCATTTTCTAAACCATTATCAGTTGTATAACTAAATTAAAAATTAAAAGTTTTCTGTAACACTTGTCAAAAAAAAAAAGGCCTTGTAAAGCCCTTCTCACAAAGTAGTTGGCAAGCAGAAAAACAAAGAACAGTGAAAAAATTAATCCTCCACATTTTCTTACTCTTGTAACTGGTGTAAAATAGTGCTTTTTGCCAGCAAAACAAACAATAATAGTGTAATAGAGCAATGGAAAATCACAGCATCAGCTATAAAGATTATTGTTCATAGGAGATTATTGTTAATATGTATACTTCATAGTTGCCTGCCATGATGAGTTTAGCAAACTTCCGTGATCCTGCAACATTGCAGCGTTCACCAATATTAACGAAGTTGGTGTATGGCCCAATCCTGAATGGCTCCAGACCTTAAAAAGATATTTTTGAACATATTTGTTAAAACAGAAAAGAAAAAACCATTCAAGAAAGACAAAAATCTATTTTCTGAGCTGCAAAATGAAGGTCTCTCTACGAATAGTGATTTCTCAGCATATCAGTGCTGTATTGAGTAATTAGCAAAGCAATGCAATGAAACAACTGCCAATGCATACACCAAATCTTTCTATTCTTCCTCAATGACAATCAATAATTTACCTGACCAACGAAAAATAACAACCAACTTTTCCAATACAGAAGTGAAGCTATGATTCTTTGGACATCTGTGTGTATGTTCTCTCAATTTTCAACTATGTTACATCATGCATGACACCCTGAGAGAAGCAGCAGCCCACGGAATTGACTGACCAACAAGGGTAGCTTGTAAACACAGGCCCTAGTTCAGAGAAACAAGGCCAGTTGGACCCTTGGGGAGCAGGCAATGCAGAGGCAAACAAACTCTTCAGTAGAACCAAATAAACTAAGCCACGACATCACAGGCCAACCATGATATATTTTATTTATGCTAAACTGATTTGACGTGAGGTTAAAATGCCAGACTGAAAAGATGGTACTGTTTTACTCAGATACAGGGCTCAAAGGCTTAAAAGAACACCTGAAGTGTGGAACATGCAGATCTAGACTTCATTAAAACAAAACATGTCCTAGACCTGGATGTAATGCTGGAGCACAGTCCCAGTATGACTGAATCAGCATCTGAGGTGAGTCAGGGCAGCCCTTTCACAACTGGTGTACAAGATCTCATCACAGCTCTGCCAATAACTGTAGCCATATTACCTGGTCTCTCTGTGCTTGACCCTCCCTGTTGTAAAGTGAAGACAAAGATACTCATTCACCATTACAACATGTCTGAGACTTGCAGAGTAAATATGCTGGTTTGATTATATTATACAAGATGGCAACAAAATCATTCTATTACTCCTTTAGCCAAAACAGTAAGACTTAGATCTGGTTACACATCCATAAGCTTGCTGGATTCAGGTAGAACCAGACATTCACAGCACTGTTCTGATCAGCAGAAAACAGCCAATAAATTTATAAAGGAAACTTGCCTTTATTATGGAACGTGAACTGTTACACACTTTACCTGACAGCAGCATGTATCCTTGAGAGAGAGAAGGCGGAACACGAGGCTTACAGAATTTCACAACTTCGGCAATTTTTCTGAGTTACAAAAATAAGAAAGTAAAGTTTTTAATTAAAATTAATTTACTCCAGACAAGACTTATAGCTACACTTCCAATTTAGCCCTGTAGAGACAACACTAATTAGGTAGTTTCACTTTGTGAGGCCAAAGGCAAAAACATAGAAGATACTAACATAGCTATTTGCAGGAAATGTACAAGGCTGAAAGTTTTTCAGATACAGAATGAGATACAATGAGATTGGACAGGACACTTGAAGGATTTCAGAATCAGTCCTCGACCACACTGACTCTTAAGCACATTCATGACTTGCTGAGCTGGGCAACTGCTAATGACTGAAAAGCCAAAACCAACCAACCAAATAAAAAAGCCTACAAAATCCCAAGCAAACAAAACTCAAAACAAACCCAAAAACTCCAAGAAGCCAAAAAACAAACCCAAACAAACAAAAACTCAAAACAAACAAAAAACCAACAAATAATCACCCCCCCACAAAAAAAAAAAAAAAAAAGAAAAATACCCAAGGGGCAAACATTGTTCTGTACTGAGACACATTTCTCAGATGCCAGAATGACTCATGCTGTTCACATTCACTTTCTCTTCACTCTAGTCTGGACTGACACACACTGTCCTTTACATGTCACCTCTTCCCAGTTTATATCAGGGTAAAAATTCATCACAACGGCCCTTTCCTTTTCAAGTTTAAGTGAAAAAAGGAGGCTTTTCCACTGACCTACTTGCAGTGAGAGACATCAAATGCTCCTTCTGACTAGCCAGGACCAGCACCAGCTGTACAGCTGGTAATAAATTTGGAGAATTTATGTTTAGGAATTTCCCCCACAAACACAAACACAAACACACCCCTTGCTTCCATCTACCATCAAAGGAAACCTTAAGCTTCACCTTGTGGGTAAGATTGCAAAAAGAGAGAAAGAAGATACAGCACATTAAAACAGAGAATGAGAAGTCTATTCTATGCATCAATAAAGAGGGAGAAGTAATTCCAGAACAATTTTAGATGACAAAACCAAAGAGGTTTAATCCTTGTTTGAACCATGCCTCTACTCATTCTTCATGATACGCACAGCTATGAAAGCCAGGTTGGTCCCACTTCATATATTGCTGCTATTGGCATTCAAGTGATCCATTTTTTCAGGAAACTCTAAGACAAGCCATGGAATATTGTGCCACAGGAGCAGCACTTAAATTTACTTCACAGTCCAACCAGAGCTGTAACATATGAAGTACCTGATATGTGCTGGTGTGGTACCACAGCAACCTCCAACTATGTTGACCAAACCATCCAAAGCAAAATTCTGTAAGAGGAAGGAACATTTTGTTCAGAATTATTAAAGCTATGTCATATACATATACTTATTTGTTTGTTTTTCTCCACATGTGAAGCAATTCAGGAAGCTTACAAGAAAAATACTAAATTAAAAAAACAATGAGGACTATATTGTGTCTTTAGGATTTGTTTTGAGATCAGATTCCAAGGCTAACCAGCAATTTCAACAGGAAATTTCAAGAGACTACATTTGAACATGGCCTATTTTATTTATACTGCAGCTTCAGACACACAGTTCTGTCTTACACACATCCAGTGGCATGGGGAAGGACAACCTGCACTGGAACACTCTGAACATTAGTAGTTCCTGTACACATAACTCTGTAAAATTGTGCCAAGGTCATAAAAAACCACTCAGCTTTTTAAACAATTCCCAAATATAACAGTAAGAACACTGGAGTGCAATGAGTAACATGCACAGATCAAGCGGCAGGAAACCTTAGCTTAGGACATAAAAGTAATTAAGGTTTTCCGTTTCCTAACTAGTTTTCCTAGTATGATACTTCAAATCACTATCATTCAGCAAATTGTCTACAAACAATCCAAATGATATAGGAAAAAAAGGGAAAATGACAAGGGAAAAAATCCAACCCAAATATTGTAACAAGTATGCACATGATATAAGCAGAGTTCTTGTCTAGTAGTACCTCAGATGTGACATAATCAGAAGAAGTATTTTATACCTTTATATGCCTGGCAGTCACTTCTGGAGTTTCATCATAACCACCAAAAGTATTGGGAAGACCTTAAAACATAATTTTTTTTTTTTTAGTATTACAATTTGTATAAAGTCCAAAAGAAAATAACTAAATTTCATAAAAGGCACATTTAAAGCAGCTACAATAGTATGAGGACTAAAACACCTCATCACCCTTGCAATCACTATTCAGCAGATCATTAATTATGCAAGAAAGCATTCTGGATTCATTGTTACAGAACTAACAACAGTCACTTTCAGCAGTTTAAAATATTCTTACTCTCTTTTTAATAGTAAAAGCAATCATCTTTTCAAGCTACTTTAACTCTATCATTGCTAATGAGATGGAACAGGTTAGCTACATTTCATGTGCCTGTAAGCATAGGAACATGCGCACCAACACACCTGCGTTGGGGTAACAGATGATGTAGGCGGTTGTACATTTTCCAATTGTTTCAATGAATGGACGCATTTCAACTGCCCCTAAAGCACAATTTAAGCCAATACTGGAAAATAAATTTTCAAAAATTATGTTGAAGTAAAAACACCTTTTACACACAAAACAGATGAATGTTAGTGCTGGCAACTGCTAACGCTTGCAATCATCTAAAACAAAACCAACCTGATCTCCAATTTCTTTAATCATCATCAATACAGCATGACTGTGCAAAAGGAGAACCCTCAGGTGGAAGAAAAGCACGAGAGGGAAGGGGGCTGGACTGAATTGAACTGGGAACAATAGATCAAGATTTCATTTCAAAATCCAGGAGGAAAGTGGCAGCATTTTGACAGCAACCGCAGCAACACGACGGTTCTGTATTTTCTAGGTAAGAGAGAGAACAAGTGGAATGAGAATGACAGAGTGGAAAGGAGTCTTGTGCTACAGGAAAAGTATGAAAAAAGGTTGAAAAAGCTGCTTCAAGCTAACTCATCATTTTCTTTACAAATTATACATAAATGATGTCAACTTTGGAAGACAGCAAGTGCCTCCCTTAAGAAGCCTCATGGCAGCACTAAGCTTGGGCAACTGAATCTTTTACATCTTACTAACCAAGACAGCACTACAGCAGAATTTTTACATGAATAAGTTTCTAAACAATTTTACCAATATATGAGACAAAATCATATTTTCTCTCATTCAATGACAGATACATAAATGATACTTGCTCTCAAAATATCTCCATTTGTATTAAATACAGAAATTTCTCTTGCAGAAAGTATGTAAGATATCTTTTACATGTTTCCTGATCTTTCTGCACCATTCTATAAACACACTTGTGAGCACTGCAGAACTCGAAGGTGCTCATAGAGCTTCTGGATGAGGAAGATGTAAAAAAGCTTTCTCCTTTCCTGGAATAACAGTCTCAGAGAGGATGCAAGCTAACCCACTGAAACAGGAATGCATAACAGCCACATCTCCCAGCTGACTGAGCTCCACAGGCAGCTGGGCTAATTAAGTGCCTGTATGCCCACTTAGTTTCACAGATGTCAAAAGGAGAAAAGCCCTACCCAGGACTGGGAGCATAAAATGGTTTTTAACTTTTCTCCTGTTTCCAAGAAGTAGCAGGCCACTGGTAACTCCATAAGTACTAGCAATAAATGCTTGCAGTCAGATTTACTTGTTGAACAGAATGAAAAGTTGTTGAAATCTGAGGGGCTCACCACAACATTGAAACCATCTTGAATATCACAGTCACAGATCAAGATAAAATAACACACAAACCCCTTCTTCCAGTAACTGAGAGATGAGATAGTAAGGGTTTGGTTGTTTTTCTGTTTTGGTCTGGTGTTTGAGGGGGAGGGTATATGTTTTTTAAAACAGAAATCTGTATCTTTGAAGTGCTTTCACTAATACATCTTATACTAGCCGGAAAAATTTGAAAATAACCTTTTTTTTCTGATTTCAAGATTCAGTGTTTATATATCTTTAAATCCATTATACAGATTTCCAGGTATAGATAGCAACCCCAAGGAATACAAAATTCATTACAGCAATGAGGTTCTAGAATTTATTTCAAAGTGTGGGCTCCCCCACACTCAAGATTTTCAAAGAAAGGAAGTCAAGAACGGTTAGCAAGACTGCCCTCATCAAATGCAGATAAATGCAGTGTATTTCCTACTCTTAAGTCATTCAATTTACAAGCTTCCAGCTCATACTCCCCACACTCCAAACTGCCTGAATTATTACCCGTTACAGGGGTTGCTGACAAGTATATTCATGAGCATGACACAATCCAAGCATTATTTGTCTCCGAACTGTAACACAGACACGCACATTCATTCAGAAACAAAAAGCAGCTTCTGTGGCCAGTATCGTTTCCTCACAGCACTCAACATCATGCAAGAAAACATCTGAGAAAAGCAAACTGTTAATCATGCCTTAAAAGCCAGTAGCCTTGAGCCAAATAGCTGATATTCTGTCACTGCTACCCTAGTGTAATAACCATCATACACCCATCTTAAACATTACCTCCCTCTCCTGCTCATTTCTCCACAGCAGTCATACATAAACTGCTGTGAAAGATAAGGCGGCAGAGCACCCTTGGGACCAAAACAAAATCCACATTATGGCCCAAAACTCAGCGTATGTCTTCTATGCTGCCACAGTAGAAACAATCATAGGATCTGGAACAACACATCTGAGCATCTTTCATAGCAAGCAGCTTAACATATCTTTCAGCACTTGCTAAGTACAGTTCACGAGTTTCTCAGACACCACTTCCATCACCCAGACACAAAGCACACACTTTTTAGGGTGGGCTCCAAACCAAATTAAAGTAAGGATGACATATCGCCCTAATCAGGGCACACACAACCCAAACAGAAACACATGAACACGTATAACACAATTCCTAGGATACTACTATTAATCAGCTTTTTCATAACCCTAAAGCCACTCTGCACCAATTTGGCCACAGAAACAATATTAAATGCAATCTGTTCCAACCACTAAAACCCTTCTGCTACAATGCTGTATAGCAGCCTTTTCACAAATGAGAAACAGGCCCTAAACATTGAGACCCATAAGACAGCTTTTATGAAATATGCTTTAATAAATTCTTGATTTCCATTCCAGTGCCCTTCTCTCTTCTTCAGAAGCAAGAGAGAGCAAAATTATCTGAGACAGACTCATGCCAAATATGGATGACGAGGCCGGGATGCTGACAGAAGTCAACTACCACCCTGTTCCAAGAGGCTCCATATGTTACTTCTGGAACACCGTCTGGTCTGGGAAAGTGGAGCCTCAAGGGCAGTCAGGAAAACTGTGAATGTAGTCTTCTGCTTCTGCATCACTGAGATGACAGATTGCGTGGTTTAGCTGAAATTTTATTGTAAAAACAAACAAGGGCTCATCATAATGTGCATGATGTGCAATACTAACAGCGAACTAAATGCTTTCAGTTAGAATATCCTAAGGAAAAAAACCATCTATTTCTGGTGTCAGCTTTTGTGGGAAGAGAACCAACCTGAGAGTGAAAAAAGGCAAAGAGGGAAGAGAAGACAAGAAGGAGGTAGAAGAGGGTAAAGAAGCACTGAAGAACAGATAACCAGGAGAAGGTATTCAAATGAACAATCCAAACCTTGCAGAATGACCAAATCTGACATGTTATCCATTTGCACAGCTCTTAACCTCATATTTATTTGAACTTTTCTGCCCGGATAGAAAAGAACTTAAATAATTTAGGAGCTGCCAAAAGAGGCACATCCTTGAGAAGAACACTCAGGGCATGTTTTTCTAAGAGTTCAGTAAAAAGAACACTGCAATAGTATCTTATGCTTTGTTCTTTCAAGACACACTAAAACACTTTCAGCTGGCACTGCTTCCCTCTAAGAAAGACATACAAGTCCTGCCCGTACTAGGCACTGGCTCCTTGCACAGCCCAAGACAGTATGAGATGGCAAACTAGTTTCAGATTTTGATCTAATTGTAATTTCAGTGTAAACACAAAGCCCAAGAATATTTAAAGCAATTAATTAAAAATTCAGCTTTCTTTGTAAACATAATTTCTGTTGAAGGAATGATAGAAAAACGCATGTGATTATGTATGATCACATTTTATACAGCTTCCACTTAGCTGCAAGCAAGGGTTAAAATAGAAAAGAATCTCAATCTACAAATAATTAACTAAGAGAATGAATGATACATTTCCTTACCAAAGTGGCTTACTGTGGGAAACACTAATGACAAATGCCTCTCCTGTCTGGCCAGAGAGGGTACGCCCACTCTTATCCACAATAGTTCCAGAAACCTAAATATCAATTGAACACAGAGAAAGGAGAAGAATTAAATGCACAACAAAATGAAAAATTAAAATGGGTGAACTGCTATAACTCATAGTAGAGAAACCTGTGCTCCACTTAAAGTGATGAGGCACAACTCAAACAGAAAAATTAAACCCTTTTTACCATATAAATGTTCAAATATTTTTTCTAGGAGAAAGAAGACTGGTCAAAGATTTTTGTCTTTCCCTCTCTCCCCACTCCTCAGGGGGGAAAAAAGAAAATGAAAGCAAAAGGAAAAAACTACTCTGAAACACCCAGCAGCCAGGTAGCCTGAATACTATGGTATCACTCTGATGACAACCTCTGAACCAATCTGCAGGGCTTTTTGTTCAGGCAGCTATCAGCAGTCACCTTCTCCTCACCTCCCCATTTAGGTTATTTCAGGTTTTAGGAGTACTATTAAGTTGTTTGGTGGTGGTTGGTGGAAAGGTGGGAGAGGTGGGTCTAACCTCAAAAACAAGTTACTCCTTTCACCACAAAGGAACAGCAAATGTTGCGACTCACTGGAAGTTTTAACCTGTATAATCACATTTCTTTAGCAGTATACAGAAGATGTGCAATTAATAAATAATTATGAAGTCGAGAATTTCGGAGGCATCTGAGTGAGCCAGGAAAAGCTCCTCAGATGTCCTGGTTCTGGCCAGGATAAGGATAATTCTTGCAGTAGCCAGGAGCGGGGCATGGTTACAACAGAGGGCTTGGGAGATGCTGGTTCCAAGCCAGAGGGAGCAGTCAGGGTGGCACGGCTGCAGTCAGGTTGAGCTCCATGGTGAGCATTTTTGCATGTGAATCACTTGATCTTTTATACACTTTTGTTATTAATATTGTTGCTGTTACGTTCCTCTTCTTATTGCTGTTTCCAGTAAATTGTTCTTACCTCAACCCCTGATCTTTACCTTTTGTGCTTCCAATTCTCCTCTCTGTCCTGCCACAGGGAAAGAGAGAGGGAAAGAAAATGGGGGAGCAAGAAGGCAGCGCATCGTTTGGAGAATCTCACTGAGGACACTGATTTGCAGAGCACCATTCCTACACCACAACACTAGGTCTAAAAGCCTTTTTTTCCAGAAGATGGAATGGGTTTAGAAGACTCCATGAGAAAGTAAATCCACTATTTACTTCAAAGCATGCTTTAATATTGATGCCACGTCCCACCTTCTAAGTACTCAGTCAAGGAAGGTGATCAGTGGAATTTAGAGAGTTGTGCTAAGGGTTGTAACTTCCCAAAGTAACTGAATTGAAAAGAGAACAAAGAATGAAGAACCAGGCTTAAGGACCACTCTGTTCAAGGCAATGAAGACAAAAACTCAACTCAGAAAACTCTCTGTGCTAACTGACCAAGCACAAAGTTGTGAACACAGTACTTCTACACAATAACACCTCCAAACTAGTCTTTACTGTTCTAGAAGCTAAAGAGACTTTTATGAATGCAATTTCCAAGCTCACTAGGGGTGAAGCAAAACATCAGAAACTACAAAGAAAGAAATGGAAAAGGCAGAAAACATCACTAGGCTATCACATAATCCCTGACGTCTGCATTTTGAATGCTGTATTCTATTGTCATTCCACTCTGCCTTGAGGAAGTGGAAAACAAAAATGGGTCAATAATGAATGAACCAAATGGTTCAGCTAAATAGAAGAGAACTCTTCGGGCTGAAAAAAAGATGACTAAAGCAAGTTCTCACAAAGGACTACAAATGGTGTAACTATGCAGCAAAGAAAACACAGAACAGCTGCTCATTATCACTTTCAAGAGATAAACGACAAGACACAATAGAAGTTATCAGGTGGACTGCCCAAAAGTAAGCAAACTTTCAAACCAGCACATTCATAAGCTGTGAAAGTTACTGGCAGATTATGTTGTAGATGCTTGGGTCCCACATAGATTGGAACACAGATGCAAGGAAGGAGTCAGAACTTTCAAAACAATCTTATTTTTTTCCTGTATTTCTCCCAATGCATTCATGACTGACAGCTATCAGAAAAAGACACATCAAAGAAAGAATATGGAGTAAGACAGATTTGTCTGACTTCAAACAGCCACTCATTCTACTAGAAAATATGTCACAATTTGTTTAATTTCATCCTTGAAGCACTAGTTCCTATTGCCCTCAAGACAGCAAGTCTGAAAAAAAAAAACATAATTAGACCTTTTCTTTTGGAAATATGCAGAATTAATACACATTAGCATAAAGTCATTCCTTAGTATATGGCTTGATCTGCTGAACAGAGCTACCCAAAGCTGATTTCACAAAACTGTAAGAGGTTTTACTTTCACGATCATGTGGAAAAGAGTACATTTCCAATAAACTCATTTCCTTCACTTCAAAGCACTTTAATCAACTGCCATCTCAGCTAGTTCACAAATGAAGCTTAAGGATATGTAAAATATTGAAATATACTTACAAATATGGGTCGGGAAGCATACTCTTCCTCAAACAACATCTGGAGTGCAAAAAGAGCTGCCTACAGAAGAATATGTTGCAAAACATTAATGATGTTTTGAGAGTTCTTCAGATTGTTAATTTCTTTTTGTTTCTATAGGTTTGATGCCCTATTTTTAAAACTTATTTATTTATTTGTTTGTTTGTTTATTTATTCCCTGGCTGATTATGCAACTTGCTAGCTCATATCGCCTGCCAGAACTTACTACACTCAGGAAGTTTTACCCTTAGCCCCAAAATCTTCCAGATGTTACCAAAACATATTTCAGAACAAGAAGAAAGGAAGTATCACAGGGAAAGCAAAGAAGACCAAGACTACTCCAAAACCCAAATCACATCAGCACATAATTCTCCCACATATATGCAGCACAATCCCTACCCCAAATATGGTTGTGTGTACTCTTCCCAGTACACATTCACTGCCCTTGAGTCTGTTTAGACACATAGTTCCCAAAGGGTTCCAACCACCACAAATTTTTACAGTAAGAACTGCAAGTGACTCCTTTGAAGGTCCTGAAAACGTCCTCCCTCCTTAGGGTAAGAAAGCTGGCCGTGAACATGCACTTAGCATTATGTTAAGCCTATAGGCTCCTAGCCAAACATCCATGATGACTGGTCAGATCTGCAAAGGGCGAGTGATGTGACTGCACATGTTATTCAGCCTGTGGAAAAAAGCCTAAAGAAACACTGTGTACGTATCCTGCCAGATTTTTCCACATAAAACTGCAAGACAGTATAAATACCCTAACAACCCCCTGCACTGAGCAGTTATTAGATAGAGGTGTTAAAATCCCATGAATTGTGGCATATTTCAACATTTTATTCCTTCTATTTTACCTTTCTAATCTTCCATTCCAATTTATTCCTTCTTAAAACTGATGGCAGAGTTCCCCCCTAGAAAACGCCTTTTAATAGGCTTACAAGCCTTCCCACACCTGAAACCAGATTCACTGGACATTTCCTCTCCAGTGGGCATCCTTTGGACAGACATGCTTACAGTGAAAAATACAATCAGAAGCATTTGGAGATGTTGAGCAATACAGTAGAGCTTCTGGGAATAAGAGGACAGCTGGCACAGACAGCCAGAAAGATACAAATGGCACATATTAAGAGAAACCTTCTGGAAAAGGCTGATTAAAAAACATGTCCTCACATTCCACCCGCTTGCTATCAACTGAAGAGCCTTTTCATGTATTTAATAAACAGTAGCTGATAGCTCAAAGAATACTATCTTGAATTTCCCTAGGTAGTACACCAAATACTTACATTAGTGTGGTGGGGCTTTTTCCCCAGAAATCTCACCTTAGCATTGGCAGTATCAAATATGGTTTCCACCAGCAAGATATCAACTCCTCCATCCAAAAGTCCTTTGGCTTGTTCTGTATAGGCCTCAACCAGTTCATCAAAAGCTGCAAAACAGAAATTATGTTAATTTCATGTGGAGAAATGCCTATCAAGACTACTGCCTAAGTCAAATAACTTGGTTATAAATACTTACTTATGTTCCTGTAATCTGGTCTCTCCACAGATGGTGACACAGAGAGTGTTCTGTTTGTTGGACCCATGGCTCCAGCAACATATCTCCTAATTCCTAGACCAAGGCACAGGAGGGGAAAAAGACCCTAAACAGTTTAGCTCTGGCTTTACAGTGACAGTCAATGTAAAATACTTCTGAGGATACCACGACAGACATATCATTCAACGATGAAGAACTATAAAACAGGAAACTCTTGTCTCAAATCTAGAGTTTAGACAGCACAGGATCACCTAGCACAGCCAATTTTTTTATTTTAATCCAACAGGATGTTCAATGTATACTCACAGGACAGAACATTTCTAAAAAGGTCAGCTGTCTCAATTAATTTTTGTTCTAAGAGAATAATTTGTCTCTAACACCAGAAATTTCATCTAATTTCTCTAAATGCACAGCATAGAACTGCCCTGGCATTTTTCACTACATAGCCTTATTTGAATATTCTGGTATGTGTCATAAAACCCTCACTTTTTAAAAGCATATTCGAAATCTCTTTTTTTACTGCATACTGTGAATCACATCAGTAAGGTGCTATCTGAACAGTAGCAGCACTGTTAGCCTGAAATACAGTTTGACTCTAGAATACAATTAGAAATGAGTCTTTGAAAGAACATTGTCTACGGGAGTGCAAAGGAGCTCTAATCCCTCTCATGTAATGCCTGGAAGGCATCGGTAGAAATGAAATGAAAATATTAAGATGATTCCATTAGTTACCAAATAAAGTTAAACCACTAAACAAACACTAGGATCAGCTGATAATCCATGTTTACCTACAATCAGCTATCCTAATTCTGGAGTACAAAGACTTGTGCTGTACAAACCTAAGAAACTTCTAACAGTCTCTGCTGAATTTATTTTCTCTAAAACACGTCTGAAGATGTGTATCACCTGCGGTCTAAACCAGACAGGCACAGGACAGCTGTGCTGAAGAACACCTTAAGGACTAGATCCTTCAAACATAATGAAATTAGTGTGATATAAACAGAGATAGGAAAATGCTGTTACTGTGCCTAACTTGCAAACATGCACAGCGTCATTTTATGTCCCCATAATGTAAACCATCAAGCTATCCTCTAGTTAGCAACATTTCAAAGATTGCAGCATTGTCAAAACCACGAACAAGTAAAAAGTTAAAATAGTACTAACCTGTCTGAGCAGTTACAGTGTCTGCTGCTTTTCTGGCCACCTGTGCAGAGACTCTGTTTAATCGATATGCCTGGAACAATCACAGAAAATTACTGAGCAACCTTTAGTTCAGTCCAGGGTAACTCATCTCCAGAGAAACACATTTGCATCCAGCAGCTGCCATATTCTCTGAAAGGTCCCCAAGTCACACGAGGATGTATCAGGACTATCAGGAGGCTTCAAGAGAACAGCTCAATACATCTCAGTAACGGTTATATGGCAGGTTCATTCCGTGCATGCCACAGCCTACAGCTCCTAATCATAAAATTTCATTCTTTAATGAATTAATTTCATTAAATGAATAAATAAATAAATCCTGCTGAGATTAACAGTAGCTGAAGGACAGGACTTTGATAACAAAATTAGCCTACTCTTAAGTTCACTTTTTATTCAACTAGTGTATTTCCAAGTATTTAGTGTCATATATTTCCCCAAATTCTCAAAACAATACATAACAAAAACCAGGCACAATAAATGCAAACTAGAAAGGACTTCTACATACACCAGCACAAACAACACAGAAGCAATATCCAGGAAAAAAGCAGCTCCATTGTGGCATTTGGTAAGTTGAAAGGACTGAAGCAAAATAACCCTGTTCACAGAACTGAGAGATCCGTGAATGCTCAAACAAAAACCAGGACTAATTATTATTGCCTATACCTCTGCCAACAAGAAGCACTCTATGTCTGTGACACAGCAAGTGCAATTGTCCACAGCAGCAGAAAGGAGCTGTGATCCCATCACATGGCTCAAGAGGTAGCAGGCAGCTGATAAGCACAACACCAGTGAATCCTGGGACTAAGCTAATCTTGGTTTGCTAGGACATGATTAATATTTTAATGTGTAAGTAGTTTAGCATTCTTACCAAATGCTCAAGGCCATAGTCAGCCTGTGCAACTCGGGTGCTGCTGAAAGTGTTGGTTTCAATGATGTCAGCGCCTGACAGCAGGTATTCCTGCAAGACATGAGAGAAAAAAAGCCTGAGGTATGGAATGCAATTTACCCAACCACTTGGTCTCATCCAGTTGACAAAAAGTCACAAATCATTTCCCAATTCAAAGCTGATCAAACTCTAAAGGCCTTATTCAAAAGCACAGGGTCAAAGCAATAGAAGTGTTCCATATAATCAATTTTCAGAATTTCAGTGTCATCCACACTTTCTATTAACAAGTGACATTTATAGAGTCACCTCTGCCACTGGAGCACATTCTAGATTTCTGCACAGGGATATGGTCAGACACAGTCCAATCACCATCAGCAAGCAAGGGCTGTTGTGCGAAGAATCAGAGAAGGCCCAAATGAAACAACAGAAATACTAGAAAATTTAAATTATTTGTACAGCACAAGAGCATGCTAGGACGGAATACAAGCTTAGGAGAATTATGTTTTGTGCAAATCTCATTTAAAGTTTAACTAATGACCGAGATTCACAAAACATTTAAGACTTCTGCTCCATTTTGGTTTTCTAATTCCCACTGAAGTAAACTAAAATCAACGCAAACTTAAACATTTTTGCAGATTCTAGCCTGCATTTGTATAAGCTCTATCAGCTGTCCTTCTCCCTAACTCATCTTTTTGAACCCTTTGAACCCTGATCATATGATCATGATCATATTCAAGGACATTAAAACTCTTGAAGTGTTAATCAAAAACACTGATGCCACCATTGAACATAAACCCCTCAGGTTTTCCTACAAGAAGCAGAAGTCATTGAGCTCAAAAGTGCAAATAAAGTCTTGATCCAAAGGACAGCTGAAAATAAATTTGTTTTAAAACATGTTTTGCTGCAAACAAATATGCTTTTTCTCAATTCCTCTTGAAAACATATAAAAACATCTACAAATAGATATATGAAAATATACAAGCTCTTACATGTCAACCAATAACATATTAATTTTCTGAAAATTATCTAAATGTGGTTAATGTATATTCCAGAAGGAAATAACATACTCAAAGCAGAAAGTTAATTTTTGCCTTTGAAAATACATCACGTCTCTTGCCTTTGAATCTGACCTTGCCAGCCAAGGTAGAACTAACATTTACTTTTTAAGCTACTGATATTTGTGAGATCTAACTCACTGGGTCATTAACCAAAAAAAAACCCCAAAATTAAGTATTTCTTTGTAGAAATATTTTCAACTATTATTGCAAGTTCCTTCTTGTTCCATCCAGTTCTCAGAAGAAATAACCCCTGTAGCTGTAAAATATGAAGTCACCACCCATTCCTCAGAAAACTTCTGACCCAATAGCTGCTGCAGGGATGGGTACCAAAAAAGACAGTTCTTTTTTTGCACTCTTCCTAAAGCACCTATAACTGGCCATGACAGGTAACAGCTACTTGGTTTGAGTCAATACATACATTCTCAAGTAACATCACTATTGCCCTGCTAAACCTGTCAAATTCAACTGTTAAAGCAGCTTACCCTATTAAAACCACAAACTATTATAAATTCCAAGATTCATGAGCACTGTTGCTCAGTTGAACTCAATCTACAGATTGAGTAGAATTTGTAATTCTACTTCTGAAATTTTTATAGGTCAAAGACTGATTCCTTCCAGCTCATCATTCTTAAAATCCAGAGAATGGCAGTTAAAATTTAATTTAAAAATACAGATTACCTTCCAAGTTTAACCAATATAAGCCAAATCGTATTCTCATCAATGAAATACAGATTTTGTCAATAAATAATTGTAAAAGCCCAGAACAGATGTGAGGCTTCAACTGAATAACTAATAACTGCAACAATATTCAAGTATTCCAATTATTGCAGTAAGACCTATGAATACCTGCAACTCAATAAATATAAGACTTAGGAAGTTGTTTTTTAAAGTCTAATCAAGACAGGCAAGCAATGAAATCTATTTGCAAATTCCCAATCATCAGCAGATTAGACTGTTTTATTCTCTGGGCCACATGTTAATATTCTAGGGAAAAAACAAGACTGTGGAAGCACATATACTCATTAGGAAGCTCATATACTCATAGGCCTACTTCAGGCTGCCACATCTAACAGCCCTTTAATACAAATTAAAGAAAAACATCTAGAATTCAGATATGTCCTACTTATAATGTATTTCAAGTGCTAGCCGAGAATAAGAAGAGGAAATAAAAATGAAATAAACCAGAATCTGCAATTAACAGAAACACATCAGGGACATAAGTCAAAAAGGGATTTAAAAACAGCATTTCATGGGTGACATCAGGAACCAAGACAAAAATGCTGTGCTCACACAAGCAGAACAGTCAAATCTGCTCATTCTTTTTCACATGGTTACCTAGCATTCTTTTCCCTATTCCCAAAAGACAGTGGAGAGCCAGAAGTCTGTGGTATGGAAAAGGGGAGTGCAGAGGCCAAGTTCTCCCTCTTTCTCTTGTCGAGAGACAGAAACCAGAACCACCAACCTTGTGTATGTCACAGATTATATCAGGCTGAGTTATACTGAGAAGGTCATTATTGCCTTTCAGAGGCCTGGAATGATCTTTAAATTCCTGCCCTCGGAAGTCCTCTTCTGTCAGCGCACGTTGCTGGATCATGGTCCCCATGCCCCCATCCAAAACCATTATCCGCTCCTGCAGAATAGATTCAATTTCATCTTCCACACTCTTCTGGGGATCTGCTGGAAAAAGATGAACCCAGTATTTAAGGAGTTCTGAAATTCCCTGTCTATACATATGGCCAACCTGAGCTCTTCCCATTCAAGAATAAAGTAACTAATCCTCTACTGAAATCAGACAGTAATTGGTTTACTTCACCTGCAGTTCCAATCACCTGATGTAAGGTAAGCTGCATCTCTCCAAATACAATTGAGCTCAACTGGTCCTTTACCTAAGGACAGTCACTCACACACAGTCAACCACAGAAAAAATTAACAGAAGTTCAGAGGGCATACATGAAAATCCCTACATAAACTAGTTTCCAAAACTAGTTTGAAAAGTGTGATAATTTCCACTCCAGCAATGTTTGAACAGCAGTGCAGAGCTGCCTCTTGGTACCAGACACCACACTGTAAGTGGTACACAAGTGCAAAACAGAAATTAGTAAACTTCAGCAAAAAACAAACAAATACCCACATCTACTCTAATTGCCTATATCATAATGATAAAAAGAAATAAACTGAGCAAACAAAACCATTTTTCAACTGAATCCTAAATTGCCTTAGGATTAGAGTAGTAAATGATAGCTTGACAAACATCAGGATATGCCAACGGATAATAGCAAGGCTTTACTTCCTTTTGCACAAAAGTAACAAGATAATCTTTTCCTCCACAATAATGCCAGAACAAAAATATATCACGCAAATCTCACGGTTAATTGTAAGATATTGAGCGGAGTAAATGTAACCACGACTGAAACAAAATACTGCAGACATTTCAGCACTATCATTAGAAATTAAGATGCAGTACTGCTTCAAGATCCCAAACACAGCCCATCCCAAACATTAACCAAAAAGCTTTATCTGAGGCATTAAAAAACAAACAAAAACTCAATCAAATAAACAAAAAACAACTGATAAAACTCCCAAGACCACAGCAAAAGTAATTATACTTTTCCCCTTTAGAACATTCACAGAATTATTTCAGAATGCAAATACACATACAGAATCACAGAGTCAGGTCAGGTTGGGAAGGACCACAGGGGCTCATCTGGTCCAACCTCCCTGCTCAGGCAGGGTCATGCTAGAGTGCATGGCATAGGATTGAGATCAGGCAGTTCTTAAATATCTCCAGTGAAGGAGACTCAACAACCTCTCTGGGCAATCTGTTCCAGTGCTCAGTCACCCTCACAGTGAAGAAGTTCTTCCTCATATTCAGGTGGAACTTCCTGTGCATCAGTTTCTGCTCATTGCCTCTTCTCCTGATGGCTGGCAGCATTGAGAAGTGCCTGGATCTATCCTTCTGGCACCCTCCCTTTAGATACTTACAGGCATTGATAAGATTGTACATATAACAAAATAATCGAACAACCTCTTTTCCAAAAATCCAAACTACAAGAGTAGGACCCCACTGATGTTTCACAAACATGTGAATGATGTGCTATTCTTCATCTGCTTCCTTCATTCAGCTTCATCTTACTTTTAAAGACTTCTTTTGTGTTTAGGTTATGAACTATCATCAAAGCCTTTGTAAAAAAATGAATTCCAAGGCACAAAACTATCCTCATGTCTCATTACAACATAACTTACAACTACACACAATGGTATTTAAAAATCACTGGAAACTGCTAACTGATTTGACTTTTTTCCTTCTGCATCTTCTGTTTTAACATCAGTACTCTTAAAAAGCAATGTGCTGGAGAGAAGCTGAGGCCATGAGGAAAGCATTGCAAGGTTCCATTTATACCAACACTCTGGAAAAACAGCTCTAAATCAGAAGTAGTCTCAGCATGAAGAGAAGTCAAAGAAAATGTGCTCTACCAAGTATGAAGCATTTGAAGGCAGATTAAAATACCGAAAGTAAGCCGCCCTTGCTTCAAGTTGAAAGTTTTAACATCACACAGGCAAGCTCAGCAGGTTCTTACATAAGAGCTTAAATCTACTCACACTAAACCATCAAATTATTCATGAAAATAAAATCAATCCTTGAGCTAAAGGCTTTTAGAAGCAAGACACAAAAAACTGTATCTCAAAGTAGGTCTGCAGTGCAGACTCCCAATGGAGTGTAACTCACATGCTTCCAAGAGCCACAGGCCAGGGAGACACACAGGCACTGAAGCTCACTGGGGCTTTAACAAGCCTCCTAAGCCAACTCCTTGGCCCTGAGAGCTGCAGCCCAGACAGCTGAGATGGGCTATTGGAGTCCTCCCAGAACCAGTCCTGCTTTCTATAGGCTTTAATCTACATGCTCCCCAACTATCTCCTCATCCACACTGGAAGGCAAAGATTTACCCTTTGGTTGTAATCCTGCGCCTCACCTGGTCCATTTTGCTTTCTCTATGCTTGCCTCACTGAACAGAAGCAATGAGCAGTCTACAGTTTTCTGATCATAGGAGCACAGATTTCTACCTCATTGCTGCAAAAGCCTTACTCAAGTTTTCCATATCTGTGTTACTTCAGCAGCATCAGTGCCAGAGACATGCAGACTGTTTTACATAGGAATGCAACAGCTCCAAGCCCAACAAAAGTCAAGTTACCTGTCCTTGCTATGGATAACATCTGACTCTTCTTCCAATAGGAGCATGCACTACTTCAAGTCATGCCCTGGCATATTTGATGGTGCAATTTCAAGTTGAAAACAAAGTCTGCAGACTCCAGAAATCAAGGAAGTGCTGAACTCTGCTCTTGGGACAAAAGCAGGGAGGGAGCTAGGAATCAGTTATACTAACAAGTACCATCATCTTAATTCAGCATTCAGCTCATGCAATTCCCCTCTCCAGCATAAACAGGGTGCAGAATATTACAGAATAAAAGAAAAAAGTGTTTGGACAAATTCCTAGGCAGGGAAAAATCAGGTCAGCCTTTTCTTTTTTGTTGTTTTTGCTTACGAACCCTGCTCCTACCACTGCTCAGCCAGTAGCTGATGAAATTTTTTTTTTAATAAAGGTCACTGGTGAGCTTTGGGAAATGGATATCTTTTTCCATTCAGGAGTGTCCAGGAAAACAAACTGCTTCTATAGCTATAACAGAAATAGTAGCAAACTAGCAGTGGTAACAGGACCAATTACCCAGATTTTACACTCTACTGAAACGTAAAACATAGAGCCCATTACCACAGAGTGTGGTAGAGCTGGAACTAGTTTAAAGACCATACCAAATGAACAAAAATAACAGCTCTTACCTAAAAGTCAATGGGACACAACGCAAAATAATAAATCCTAATACTCTGCTTTACTTCTCCAAGATAAACCCTTGTCTTGAAATCATATGAGCAAGGGAATTACTTGTCTGCAACAGAGAAATTATCTGAGTTACAAGAACTCTTCTTCCTTGTAGGGTGGCTGTTCACCCCTACAGTCAATTGCTAACAATGATAAACTTCTGCCAACTCTAACCTTCCATTTTTCACAATGGAAGCAACTAAACAGTCAGGGAATAAGACAAGATGATGTTCCTTCATCTCCTTATCCCAATCTAATCTCACACAGGTCATATGTGCAGAATTGAAGGGATGTGTGTTTTCTACAAGAAACACCACTTCAAGGTTGCTATTTGCTCTAAACCAAACTTTTGTGATGCCTGCAATGATTCTCAAAAGGTATCGTTTTTTATTATTGATGCACTTCCATTACAAATTTATTTTTAGTATAAAACAGTCCCATATACAAGTACTTGGAAGGGAATAAAGGATTACAAGTTGTTTCCAAAGCTTTTATAAAGGAGCAACCCAACTGTGACAGTATTAGAGTATTTTCATCACATTAATGTGCCAGAACACAGGCAGAGGAACTTGCAGAGAGAGAGGCACTTACAGGACTTGCTGTTTCCTAGGTTTACCAGCTCCTCTCTTGACTGGAAACAGGGCCTCTCCATATTTGCACATCCAAATTTAACAAATCAACCCCAACAGCTCCAAACACAAGTCTCCCCATAATTCAAAAAATTACTGTGCAGCATGCAGAATTTGCAGTATTAGTATCCAGAAAGGATGCTCTTGCAATCAGCCTGCCACAGACAAGCCATAATCACAGCATTATTTGCTGCTCTATTAATTAAATTCTATCCAACTGGATGTCCTCTGGCAATAGTAAGAGCTTCATGAACTGCAGCAACAGATGTTGTTACACAGGTCCTCTGCAACAGTGAGCAGCAGCACCCTGTTGCTATGTTGTTACCCAGCCTATCCAAAGAGAGAAGTATTGGATTTTACCACATCACCTTGGGCAACTATGTGCACCTTCCTAATATTTCCATGTCAGCCCCGTCTTATGAACCATTCAGTTCTTACAGAACAGGCAGACAAGATACGTACGTACCCAATGCATTTACAAAGTTAGCTTGAGAGCCAACCAACCACTACAAAAGTCACTGAATTTTCAGAATAGCAGAGTCCTGTTAGCTGTGGCCACTGTCTCTAGCTAAACATTCAAATCCCAGTTTAGAAATCTCCCCTCCCTGTGTTAGAACCACAAATGCTCATTTTCTGACATTTAACTGTTCACAACAGATACTCATTACAGGCAGGACTCACAGGCAAACACACCTGCATGGCCTCACTTTGTGGGATGTCCTGCCCCTCAAAGGCTAGGGAGCAGCATTGTGCTCAGCTTCTCCACAACCCACTCCTGAACCCAGGTCCTTTTCCTCACTGCCAGAGAGACACACTTACTGCCACCTACTGCCTCGTGCCCGCTCGCTGAGGCTCCACAAATATCACGGCACCAAACTTTTGCTTTTATCTATGCAGAACTTCTCTTCCACTGCCACGACACCTTCACACCTCCCATTTCAGCCAAACCCATTCGGTTCTGCAGCAGGGCAGTCGCTAGCCCATGGCTTGATCCCAAACGGCACGGGAGAAAAGGCAGGGCAGGGCAGGTGATATCAACATCCTCTTTGCCAGAGGAACCTGGAGAAACCTGAGGCCACCGAAGCTGGCTACGGAGTCGGTGCCGAGCAGGACCGCAGGCCTGTTTTGACATGCCGAGGGATGCAACCCCGACCAGAAGCACAGCCTCAGCACCAGGAATTCTCTCACGAGTATTGAAAGGCGAAGGGCTTGGGATCTCTGCTGGCGGCAGCACCACTGAAAGCAGCCACCGACAGACCAGTCCATTTTAAAACACCAAAGCCTTTACTTATCTTCCCCATCCAATGACTTCTGTTTAACCCGTGAAATGGCACTTTTGACTCAAGAGCCCCGAGCAGCTGGAGAACACCCAGCCCCTCCCACCGAACCCCAGTTTTCACTTTCCCGCCATAACTGCGCCGCCGGACGGATCGGTGCGGGTACCCTGAGGTCCCTCCCGACCCCTCCCTGGCAGGATGCAGCTGCTCCAAGGGGCCGGCGTCAAAAAGCGCGCACTCGCGCACTCACGCGCGCACTCACGCGCGCACTCACGCGCGCACTCACTCCCTCCCTCCCGACACGGCACACGCGGCTTCTGCAGAAAAGTTACTCGCGGTGCGTTAAGGGACGCTCCCGGCTGCACCGAGCGGCGGGCATCACCAGGGAATGGCAAGGGCGGGCGCGGCCGCCGCCCCTCACTGCCCGCCCGGCCACCCCCGCCGCGGTCCCCCCGCGCGCCCGGCGCTCGCGGCCGTTACCCGGCGGCCCCGTGGGCGCCATCGCTGCCGAGACGTCACCGCCCGCGGCCGGGGCCCGCGCGCAGCCCGTGACGCGCGAGCTCCGCCCCGAGGGCGGGCAGGGAGCGCGCGCTGCCCTTGGCCTGAGGGGAGCGGGCGGCGTCTGTCCCTGGCGGGCGGACAGACAGACAGACAGATAGACAGACAGACGGACCCAAACAGACGCACAGATCCAGGCGACAGCTCGGCCTTCGAACTAACTCACCTCGCGTCAAATGCCCCGGGGGAGGGATGGTTTTGGAGCCAGGCAGAGCTCAGTAAAATTGAGTTGTCTCACATCGCGGGGAGAAGCGGGGCGGGGATATGGTGTAGGGGGACGATTCTTTAAAATTCAAGCGACGAATGCGCTGCAATGAGAGACAAATGTAGTGTTGGGAGGAGGCATGTAAATGTTCCTTACGGAAGCTGGAAGCCGGACTTGTCAGTGATGTATGGATACACGTAGACCTGGAAGCAAGATCATACTAAAGGAATCAAATCTAAGTCACAGTTTGCTTGACAGTCGAACAAAACAAATAAAATGTGACATATTTTGACACAAGGGTTTCACGTCTCGTGGTACATCCTTCCAACTGCTTATATGAGGACTCACCTTTTAAGAGAAAGATTTGCAGAGCAGCCCTGTAATCACCACGCTGTGCACAGAATTTACTGCCAAGAGTTAAAGTACCTCAAAGGAATAATCAGTCCTCTCAATTCATCGTAGTGATTGAAGTGCCAATAATAAGCATGGGGAACATTGTCATTTAAACTAGTTCAGTGGTCAAGATATGAAAAGAAGGAAGCCTGTAAAACGGATCATTGACCAGCCCTTCCTGTTGAAATAAGTTAAGCAAACAAAGCAAATGCTGCAGGTGAAGATGTGGGGACCGCTGGTTCTGAGTTAACAGGAGCAAACTGAGGTGCTTCCCTCCCTTAGGTGCCTGGGCCTCAGCTGTGTGCGGCAACATAAAGCCTTCTATCAGCTCAGAGTATGGGTTGCTATTTAATAATGGCTTCCACACTTCCCCTGGAAAGTCTTTAAGGGACTCAAAATGAGTTCAAAGCCACTAGTGTAGGCAATTCCTGGAAGCTAAATATTCACTGTTTAATTTTCTTTTGAGACACAGAAACAGTGGTTACAAACTTTTTTGAGTCCAATGTGATGTAGGAACTTTCATAATCAACTGTCACTTTGGTCAATGGTAAATCAAGTATATATATTTAAAAGTTCACCTTATGTTTAAATAGTGTATATATCTCATTCATTTTCAGAAGAAATGCAGGCAGCCTAAAGATCAACTAGGTAGTAGTCTAACTTCAGTTGTAGAGGCCATGCTCAACTTTTGAATGCCAGAAGACATTGTTGGAGAGCAGACCTTACCTATCAGCAAACCATTGCAGTGGTCAGCCTGAGCTCCTAGTGCAAAAATGTGTCCCAAAATTCCAGTGTAAAATGTGATTGTCGGGATACCCATACTCATCAAAAACCTAACAACAGAAGTGGAATACACTTAACAGAAGCAGAAGTTAGGTATTCCTACTGAATGCCTAATTTGATCCCTAATACACACAATTTGCATAAATTACAGAGATGGGCAATGTTTTGAGAACTGCTCTTTATGAGATTTTATGGGGTGCATTTCCTTGCTTGACTTTTTGACAGCTTCTGAACTTTTTTTGTCATGTCACATAACACTATGAAAATTTCCTCTGGCAACAGTGCAGGTTAAAATGCTCACAGTTGCTTTGTGGCAACAGATCTTTGTACCACAGCTCAGCACGTCCTTGCATGTGCTGATGTAGTTGTTTGTATAACTGCTGCAAAATAGGTCAGTGGGACAAAAAAAAAGATTTGAAGGTGCTTTTGAAAAGGCTCATATCACATATCCCAGTTCCTTTGCAGTTTCGCAATCAAATTAAGCCAGTTGGACTGTGTGATGCTGTGAAAGGTCATCCTCCTGTTTCCATCCTTTTCCTTGTGCAGGTGCCAGCCCATGAACGCAGTTCTTCTGTAAAAGTCAGGTATCAGTGGTAACGGAACTCTGATCCAATTCATCTGCAGTGGAATTATCTCCAGGGCTGACATAGGAAGAGCAGCAGGAAGAGAGGGCAGCAACTCTCCAGCCTCAGACTGTGTTCAGTCTGCTTGAGAAACTGGAGCTGTGCAAACTACCGAAAGAGCACAACTGAAGCAAGATCTGCTTCAGGGTGAAGAGAAGATGAATGAGTGGATGAGTGGTAAAGGTAGCATTCATCCTTCAAAGAAGTAGCAGCACAAAACTTCAGCCTTGATTTGCTTTGCAGTGTTAGAGAATGTCAGGTCCCTTTTCTTGGTTTAGTTTCAATGCTGACAGTATTGCACAGTGCTGGGAGTCCAAATGCATGTCCCTATCGCAAGGCTGACACACACCTGCAATTACCAAGATTTCTGAGCTGTTTCTTTGAGATTCTCCAACACATGTTTGGAGGGAATGTTCAAGGATTTCGTTAAATTAGCCTGTCAAAATACTGTTCCCTTTAATACATTTGGAGCAATACCAGGAGCATCTTATAGTTGCAGAGCAGTGAGTAAAGCAGGGGAGAACACAAAGGTGGCATCATTCCTGTGTGTGAGAAACCTGACCTTAGCACTGTTGGGAATTAGCCCTATTTAAACATCAGGTGCAGACATGGAGTCACGTCATCATGGTGAGAATCCTGGTTTCTGGAGGAGATTATAGGTCTTGGTTTAGTGAACCTAGCATCTTCCTAATTGCAGCAAGACTAAATCCAAATTACTACTCTTAGCAAAAGAAATCAAAATCTCTTAAGTCAGATTGAGTTCTGGTGTTTATTCCAAGTATATTTGAAGGTGTTTTCAAACCATTGTTTCCCCAGCTCCTTCCACACACAGAGATGGACTCTCACTGGAAGATCTTTTAAAACCAGGCAGTGTTTGAAGAAAACAAACCCATTCTCATATTTTGATTATTTTTCCAGTGCCAAGGATCTGTTCACTAGCTTGTTGCTCTACTTGCACACCCATGCATTCAAATAACATACTCATCTTACATTTGTGTAAGATCAAATACATGTCTTTAGCCCACTCTTACCTTTTGGGTTTGTGTTTTAAATACCTCCACAATGTTAATAACAAAAATATACCTCTCATTTTCATATTATCTGCCTTCGTTTCTGAGGATGCAGTTCTTGATGGGTTATTTACATAAGTAATCCTTATTTAAACAAGAACGGTGGAATTATTCATGTTAGTAAAGAACAGTTGCATTTCAGAGAAATATATTCAAGTGAAGCATTCGCAACCCCATGCAGAAGTCTGAAGGGGAAAACAGATTAATCTGATTTCAGAGCACAGCTCTTGGCACTCTCTTCTGTGAAATTACCACTTGTGCTGTTTTGCTGCAGCTGGATTCTTGCCCTATTTTGGATGAAGTCGCACTACTTGTTTCTTATTTTCAGAATTTCCTTCGAGCTTAAGAATTACTGTTTAATTTTAATAATTTTGTAGACCCAAATCTTAGAGGGTGGGTTTTTTGGGGTTTTTTTGGTGTTTTTTTTGTGGGTTTTGGTTGGTTGGTTGGTTGGTTGGTTTTGGTTTTGGTTTTGGTTTTTTTTTTTTGGTGATCCAAATACAAACTATCTGTTCTGTATAAGTCAAATTGTTATCTTAACAATTTTCTTCCTGAATGCAAAAGAAAGCTGAGTGCTTCGAGATCAATTCTAAGTACACTCCAAACATCAGAGTATTAAAGATGTGCAGTTCAGGGAAATACCAATAAACTTATTCTACGTATTTACCATAGATTTTGGACTTCACTTTTTTTAAAAAAGCCCAAAGTCTTCATGACAGTGAAATTAAACACACTAGAGTGAACTGAATATAACCTTTTGCATCACTTCAGAGAATCTTTGTTGATGAAAGAGTATTGATGAAGAGTGTTAAATGCCTGAAAGGACTAAAAAGCAGGCATGAGAGGACTGGGAATTTAATAGGGGGTGTAGTCTTACAGTTTACTTATACTGCTGGCAAACTGTGTCAACTGCTTTCAACTAGTTACAGGTTTGTGCCTGTAAATCTTTTATATTCATTTCATTATGAAATTTTGCAGCATTTTTAAAACTTTTACGTATGCACCTTTCAGGCATCCACATCAAAATCATAAAAGAGAGGCTGATGGTGTTCTCAGGGCCATACCAGTCAATAGACAAGCTCAGAGGTACAGACTCCAGCAGCTGAAGGGAACTGTCAGAACACCAGCCCTAGGCATACTTGTGCTGCCTGTGCACTATAAATGGGATTACACTTCTCCTGACAAGCACATCAGTTTGTGTTCGACATAGCTTGAGATCTATGAAAATGTGGTGACTGAGGAGGATTATAGAAAGGTTTGAGCAGCTTTGAATGGTGGACAATGAGAAGACAAAGCCAAGTAGCCCAACCATCTGCATCCTGGTAGCGCAAGCATAGCACAAGGAAAAGTGGCATGCACAGGCCGTGTGATGTGTGAGTGGCACTGGAGAGCTTCCAGCAATGCATCTGGCTGTCTGGCATGGCTCCATCCATGGCAGAGAGCAGCCTCAATTCTATTGCTTTCTTTCATTAAACAGCAAACTTTGTAAGATTGTTTTTGCAAGGGCAGAGAGAATATTTGTGTCTAAAATACCTTGAAAGACCAGTACCCTACTTGGCTTTCTCTAACTTACACATAGAAACAGTCCCGTATGTTGTCAATAATCTCCTAAAAATCAAGTTTTCTAGGTAGTTCTCTTTTCTTTAAAGGACTTTGAAACCGCAGGACTTTGAAACTGTATGGTTCATTCAGTTTGTTTTGAAGTCTAACACGTTAGGTTTCAAAACTTTGTGGAAGCTGTTTATTATCACAGACATAGCAGTGACATTTTCTCTACCCTTTCTAGAGGTACCATGTCCCTTACCTTGAGAGGGAATTGAGCAATGCTATCCCCTCCTATGCATTCAATGCATTTTATAAGAGCAGAAACAGAGAGGGCAGAAGGAAGCTGATGAGGTCAGGAGCAAGGAAAGAGCAGCATGGATTTAAGTCCCAGACATGAGGTAGAAAACAAGTTTAAGGAACCTCTTCCAGAAATATAAACCTTTCTAGGAAACTTCTTTTGCTGGAGATATTTCCACCCTGTTGCTTACTGACACCTGTCAGGTCTTACTCTTTGACAAGTTTTCAATATAGAACTGAAAAGTTTTTCTTGTTAGCCTGTGGTCTACAATAATTCCCTTTAAGTTTTATTTTCCTTTGACATCTCTGGTTTTTGTCTTGTCAAACTAAAAGACTTCACTTTGGGCCTTAATACTTGTTAAGCCTAAAATGTATTAAGCAATCTAAGATCTGCTGACAGGTCCTCAGAAGTCATTAGCATTAGCATTGCTACATCCTGCTAGCATCTTCAATGTATATTTTCCAGGATCAGGAAAGCAGTCTTAGTACAACCCCTCATAGAGTAGAGTCACTGTCAATGACTTGAACTTTGAGGCAACATAAGAGAGCTGCAAGAGAAAATAGATCTGAGTCTCCCTGTATATTCTGGCACATGAAAATACTTAGTACTATCATTCCCTTCTCTCCTCTTTGCTCTCCCACATGCAGATAGGACAGGTACACTGGGAGCTGGCAAAGCATCCAGAAGGGTATGAAGAGGGTGGAGTTTAGGGCGTAGGTTAATCACACTTAAGTCTCTTGTCCCCTCTTTACCATGTAGAGCAAAACTCACTGCAAGCATGTGGATTTTGATGCCAGCAGTGCTGGTGGAATAATCTGTGGTTTATATTTCAAATTTTCATGTGGTACACAAATACCTTTCCATATAGAGCTGATGACCAGAGAGCTTACTATCATTCCTGTCTATCAAAGGGTCTAATAAGTACTTCAGGAGTAGCAGGTAAAGCTAAAGATATTAAATAAAAACAAAGGGAAGAACACTCTGTTGCCTTAGTACAAATCAAGAATAACTGCATTCTGATCAAGCAGAAATAAAGTGTCTCCCTTTAAAATACAGTTCAAGAGAGCCTTGAAATCATTAAACTAGATTTGAGTCAACATCTCCAGTCAGAAACATTTAAACTCTAAGGGACAGTTAAAAGCAGGAAAAGGGCAGTGGCAGACAGAGGCTGGTGTCTGAGTTAGAAGGGAAAGTGATCTGCCAAGAGCCAGTAATGCTGGCAAGAAGGGAGGTGCCTCCTCAGAAAAGGCAAATTAATGGTCACTGCTAAAGGCAATCCTGTCTGAAGAGCAGCACTTCAGTTAAAGGGCACCACTACAAAAAGGGGTAATGACCCTGACCAGGATGTTGCCTTATGGAGCTATTCCAAAAGGCAGAATGTTCATTTCACTATAGCTCTTCCAGTTGTCCCTTGCAAATAAGGCCAGCCAGGCCATCTGGGTTCATGGTCTGGCTGGAAGAAACAATGAGTCTTACAGAAAATCTACTTAAGCTCCCAGAAGAGAGAGAGTGTTGGGGCAGTCAGGTGGGGTCATAATTGAATGGTTTCAGTTTTTCATGCTGAAGGAAAATTTAAAAGCTAGTTATTAATTTTTGATGGATAGAAGGTGTTTGCATAACCATAACCAAAACATTTAGTTTGTAGTGCTGCTGGAATGAGTCTTCTTAAGTATAGACGGCTGATAGAAATGTATTGTTTGTTAAGAAGAAGGAAAAGTGTTAAAAAATGTGTTGTCTTTTTAATATATATAAAGTTTACATTTTTCTTTTTGCCACAAGCATAATTTCCACTTCTTACAAGTGCATATGTAGCTATATTAAAATTAAAAATTGGGAAAAAATTAAATATAATTCAACAGTTAAAGAATGTGAAACTTGTACATTTTTATTTACGTACTAAAATACTGACATTTCAGCCCCTCAAGCCCACAAGTCTCTTCAAATAATGAGATAGTTATTATTTCCAAGTGTCAAAAGTGTTTGCTGGACAGTACAAGTGTTTGCCAGTTTGCTGTGGCAAATCAGGCCTTGTCGCCTTCCATTAGCAAATAACAAAGGTAAAAGAGCTGCCATGGAGTGTTGTCCCTAGACCCTGCACAAATAGCAGCAAGACCACCCAAGGTTAGATTCTGTGCCTTTGGTTTAATGACAGCAGCAACAGACAAGACGTCAGGGATGTGGTGTTCGACTGCATCACATCTGCCATGCATGTTCATCACACTCACCTGGGCACCCCCAAACATTACTGGTGTCTGATTTGCATTTTAATAGCTTTGCTAAAGAGTTTGGCAAAATTGTTACTGGGGTTTCTTTCCTGGGAGGTAATATTTCCTCTCCCTTGGGCTTTCTGCATTTTGCAAACTTCCTTCAGAAAGCTGGCATCATGCCCACATTAATTCTGGTAGGTTACTGGAAGATAAAGAGATAACCAGAGCAGCCAAAAATACTTTGGGAAACAGTTTGGAAAAGATAAAGGAATGAAAAGCACATCTTTTTTTCAAACATATCTAATCAGCTAGTGGAGGGTTTATAGATGGAGTAGGTCCTACTGAAAGGAATATAGAAGTTCTCAAAGCAGATGTATTACTTTGGCAAAAAAAAGGACTAAATTTTTGGCGTCAGTTTGCAGAGTTCTACAAGGTCGTGAACCACAAATTACTGCCAGTTTGGAGACTCTTGGTCGCACATGACCACTTGCCATCTCCTTTTTAGATTTTCCATTATTCCTCCTGCTCGTAATGGTTGGAGCCAGGATACAAGTCTGAACAAAATTTTGATACAGCCATTCTTTGCTTTTCTGTGGTGCCTTTTTTTAAATTATAATAATTTGCTGTGCCTGTATTGACAGTTCCATTCAAATCAAGGCCAGACTTGCTGGCAACTTGTGCAAGCATTTCTTCTCTTTCAGTCTTATCAGCAGACCAGCTAAAACCTGAAACAGGACCTTCACTGTCTGAGCCAAAAGAGCTGTTCTATACCTGGGCTTCTGCCACAAGTTTCCCTTATGCAGCTGAAAGGCTCCAGCTCAGGAGAGCACACAGGATAACCACTCCTCCTGAGGACAGCGCTCAAGGTCATTTTTCACTCAAAGCATTAACAGGAATCCTGAAAAGAAAAACGTTTCCATGTGTTGGGGCTAAATAAAACAGCCAGGTTTTGAAACAAAACAGCCAGGTGCAAGTAGATGAGGGATGGATGGGTGTTAAAATAGCCTCAGGACATTTATTGTCCCAGGACATTTATCCAATACATTTGATTTCCAAGTAATTAAAGCAATATGCTGATAAATGAATTTGTGAAAAGGAGTATTACAAATGCTAATGAAATTTCCCAAAACCTAGCAAATTAGCAGAGGAATTTCTATTGAAGATTAGAATTTGAAATCCTATTCAAGCTCATATATGGAAAAGATTTGGCTTATTGTTTAATGTAGCTGCCTTAATTAATGAGGGGAACTAGCACTCCTAGTACTGGCTCAAGGTTTGTTGTCTGCACATAAATGTTCTTTTGTTGGGAATAATAAAGGACTTGCAGTGAAAGTGGGTGGCTAGGTCCCTAATTCCACAGTAATGCAATCACGTTAAGGTAATGTAAATACAGGCTGCTGCTCCAGGGGATAATCTACAGTTCTAAGTACTCTAGATATGTATTCCCAGCCAGCATGGTAACCAGACCAGGGAACTGTTCTATTTATAAATTAATGGGATCATGGAAAAAGTGGAGATAGACTTGTCCTTTGTGGTGGCAGTCCACACCTTGGGTTAAAATTAGAAAGTAATTACACATTTTAAAGAGACTAACATGAAATAAAATCCAGTTTATAACAGTCAGTTTTCTTATATAAAAATATTTGATGTAAAACAAGTAGAATCTCACCAGAACATGCTAACAACTGTCTATAGTCCAGACTTAATGCTGTTGAAGTGGCTTCCCAAATAAAATACCCTCTGAACACTAGCAGAAGGTAAACTCATGCACAAGCAAGTAAGTGCACAGGTTATTAACCATGAAACTTGGGGAAGAGCGGCATAGGTAATGAATAGGTATTATTTCCACATTAAATATACTGGAACTATTTGTAGAAGCCCACCAAAAATATTTATACCATCGCAGTGATGAAAGCATGCTCCAAAGCACCTGTTCATTTACTAGCAATGATCAAACAATTACTTCCTTACAGAATTTGTCTCAACCACAAGCTATTTCAGTCAAGAAAGGAAACTGCTTACCATCCAAATCCAGCTGCTCACAGGAACTATTTTCCTCCTTCAGTGAGACCACTCATGTCTGGCATAACCTTTACAGACACCATGAACAATCTGAATAAAAGCACATGATCTCCCCCAAGAATTCAGAAACGAAACACGATGTTCTGATGAAAATACAAGCCTCTAGGAGTGGCTCTGACCCAAGCCTTTTGTGGTCAGTGGATAAAGAAAACAGTGATGGAAACTGTACAAAGAAGGGAGGTGTGAAGGTAGCATAAAGCTGACAGCAGATTTCTACCTGTATCAGCACCTTTTAAAAAATCAGTGAAAATTATTAAATCTGAAAATTATTTCTATGAAATCAAAATTATCTTGGCAGGAGGTTTTTCAAAGAACTGATATATTCATGTAAAGTCACAGATGACATCTATATTATAGTCATTAAAGCAACTTAAAACCTTACTGACTTTTATGAATTGTAATTTATTCTACAACCTTCATCCACATGTTCAACAAAATAATACTGTACCTCCGGCTACTGAACCTTGATTTGACCCCTGTGATTGACACATTCATTACCCTTGATTCAGCTACTGTACTTTTTTTAGCAAAACTAGTTTGCTGCCAGAATTATGTGGACAGAGAACGTTGCTGTGTTGATTCCCAGTGTGAAAAGCGATCCTGCAGAAATAGACAAATGCCACCTACTAAAAACAGAGCCTTAGAGGAAAAGAAAATCTCTGTAAAATCCATAGCCCCTGAATGTGATCACAGAATATTTTAAACGACCTTGAGGATTACCCTCTTTAGGGTAAAATAACAGTTTACTTATATTGATCCTGGGAGAAATCATTTCATGATATATCTTCATTTTACATGAAAGACATATTAAAGTAATAATTATGGTATAACATTTTTAGATGTGTGAATGGATAATTAATCCCTGCAGTTCTCAGCTACTGGTTCTGTTCATTCTACTTTAGAAATTAGAAGCTTGATATAAGATTGGAAATATTACTTTGCAAAAGTTTTTTTCTCTTGCCACTGATAACATTATCTCTGACATGCTTTGATAACAGAACACAGCTAAAGGAGGAGCTTAGAAGTCCCTTCCATACTATCAAAAACAGGAATAATATCACAATATAAAAATCACTGGATAGAGAACATGAACACCTGAAAGAGGTGTCAAATATAAACTGTCTTTGTGCCAATTTTTTTTGCATAATCCTGCCTGTAGCACTGGCATTTTGCTTTTGTGCCACATTCAGAAGCTCAATGTTTTATTCTTCCAGTCGCATTAAACTGTGACAATGAGAGATATACAGATTTATTTTTAATAGGATTCAGCCTGACCAGCAGTCACTTAACTGGAAATGGCTTTGCTTTAAGGCAGAGCTTCCTGACTTAGCTTGTGTAGGCACTGTCATGACAGAAAGGAATGGCACTGCACCATGTCATTATCAGCAGTGGCAGTATCAGCTTCTGGCTGTGCACAAGGCTGCACATACACTGCAGGAGATCAGATCCTAGCCCTAGCAAGTCCTCTGCTGGCCTTTGTACACAAGGGAAAAGGAAGAGGTATTTGGTCATTGTGTGTCTCCTCTGGGATTGTTTTGAAATTGCTCTCACTCCACCCACCATAACCTGCAGGGTACCTGCTTTAGGATTGAAATCACACACAGATTTTTAATGCTTGCCATCTATGTATTTCCAAACAATGGCCAGGGAAAGCACCATTGCATACTTAATGCCTGCTTTTTTGTACATGAGGAAAAAGTGACATACAGAAAAGGCCAATGTCCTCGAAAGCTCTGAAATCAATCTAAGCTTGAAGTTTAACAAGCTATGGACATCTGTGCTCAGGTGACCTAAATGGAAACTCTCCGACTCATTCTGAGCTCCATCTCTCTTCATGAAACTAGACCTGTCCCTCCAGCACACAGAGACGTGTTTAAGCAGACACAATGTATTGAAATGTGTGACAGACTTTGAACCATTAGCATCTGAAAATTTCTTTGATGTCCAGAAATGTTTCCAGTCCTTAGAGGGAGCCACTAGGTCAATTGCCAACGACAGAGTCTCATAAGGTTTTGAAAAGCAGACTTTATTTAATAGGCACATCATTGCTTTAATAGCACTGGGCTGCACAGCTTGCTTCACCATTTGTAAATGGTTTTGTTTGATTACATTGCATTTCCTCAGTGTCAGTAGGATTCAAGTAAAAAAGTTACTGCTTTTATTCTCTGTCATTTCTCAAGATGGAAAAAAACAGTAAACGTCTAGTGCACAGGAGCAGGGTACAGACAGAACTGCCTGCGACGCAGCAGAAGTCAAGACAAACTGAATTTTGAGCACTGAACAGTTAAAGCTGCAAGACAACCATAACTACATTTGCTCAGATGGGAGTTTGCTTTATGCAGGATAGAGATGAATGTTGCCCACTAATACATACAATAATGCATTCTTATATTGAGAAACAAAGACTGTCCAACACAGACAAGAATGAGGGTTTCATAACAAAACAGTTCACATGAAATTAGCTTCCTTATTATTTCTGATTATAAAAGTTGTATTCCCTCAACTGTAAAAGTTAAAGGCCTAAAAGAAAAGAACTGCTTACAGAACTCTAAAACTTCACTTTAATCAGCTTTTCCCCTTATAGTACAACTCTTTGTGACAAAAGCATAGCATTCTGGATATTTTTGTAATTAAGTAGTTTGTGTGGGTGTTATCTTTCTTCCCTGAAAATCTGCATTTAGTATTTTATTAAATTTAACTAATAGAAGCATACAAAATCAGAAATCATGAGAGGAAAGTAATATTGCTCTATGAAAGAAAAAAAGCATGACTTCTAACATAGTTTTATGAACATTGTAAAAGAAGCGTGTATGGCATTGAAACATTTCAAAAATGGAGAAATATTTTGCGAGTTTCAATGTTTTTAGGTTTTACTAAAAAACAGGTTAGGTTTTACATTCTGTTTTCTCTATGTATATTTCCAAAGTTTTGCAATTTTTTTAATAGATTTTCTAGCATTGCATAGGACAGACAACCTAAAACCAACAAGGCAGGTATCTAGCGTGCTGCACACTTTAATATACACCGGTTACTTCAGTTACTAGCACTTTACACTGACGGTACCTACTGTATTTGTAAAATTTGTTTTTAAATCAGCTTGTCAAAGCTTTTGAGAAGCAATCTGGGCAATAAGGTGGATATTTTTAGTATCTACCATGAATACAGCCAATTACTGAATCAGAGGTCGCTCTCTCCATACAGTGCTGATGAAAAAGAGGTGTAATCCAGAGCCCCAGGCACAGATCCCGGGCCGGTGTACGGAGGCATTCTCTTGATGCAGTACTGAGCCTGCTCAGGAGGCAGCTCTCGACGCAGCTCATCTGCCAGGATATAAGGCTGGGAGGGGGAAAAGGATTGACAAATTCAGTATGTGTTCTTCAAAACCACAAAATTATTTTCTGTAACCATGCCTGATAAATTTGGATATCTTGCCTATTTTTATGAGACAAAATATTTTCCTTAGTAAATTCCATCACAAATTATGAGTTGAAAGGGACAATTCCACCAACAAACTGATTAGGTCAAAATGCAGTCTCAGGATATGTGACTGTGTATGTTAGCTACCAAGCACACAGCTTAGCCCTGGATAGTCTGTATTTTTGCAGTGCACTACTGCCCCTTCTGCAGTGACAGGACAGATACAGGTAGTTCCTGTTTGTTTCAAGGTTCTAATATATGTGTAAAGAAAGATGCATTATTGTTCTTAATGGTTTTGCATTTATGACATGAGGGATACCCTCTATTAACAGACTTGACACTGCTTAAAATAGCAATCTAATGAAAACCACTTTTTCCTGAGACCATCTTTCACATGAATTGCTACTGAGAACACGTCTGGAATTTAAAATGTGGTCCACATTAACTGAGATCACAAAATCAATACAAGCAGCTGGAATGAGAAAAATCAATAGAGTCAGCTTGGGCAAATAGACCTGTACTGCTGTGATCTCTCCTTTCTCCACAGCACAGGCTTGGTTTCCTGACAATACCGTTTATGGCCCTGACTCCTCCAGAAGCTCTTGTGTTGCCATTATACTCCCTTGAATCTTCAAACACCACTCAGTCACAAGTGCATCTGGCAGTGGGGACGAAAGTATGCCAAATTTCAGGAGCTTCCTCTACAAACCCAGTAACTAGAGGAGGCCTCCTCCTGCTGCTCCTGCTAGGATACGGATACACCACATTGCATTACCCTTTTGAGTGGCCACAACATGGCTCACCGCCAGGTGTAGTCTTCTTGTGCACCCGATCTAGGGTGTGTTCCAGAGGGCCAAACTCTGTATTGAAGCATCCAGACAACAGCATGAGAGGCAGAACAAGTTCCCCACTAATCAAGGCTGTGGTGTGGAAATAACCTGATGTACAATATATCCATTATACAGACAAACTGTCTAAGTCTTGTCTAAGATGCCTAATTTTATGTTATGAGGATACACAGACTGAGCCTTGTATTCTGCACTCATTTCAGGTAAGAGTCTTGGTTCCAAAGAAGAAGAAAAGGCACATGCTTTCTCTGAAGTCTGACAAACTGCAAACAAAGCTCCACTATTACTAAAAGGCTTATAACAAGAAGGGCTAATCAGGAGAGCAGGAGAGCAACTGAATCCTTACAGCAGCAGCACGGTGACTGACCTTATCTGAAGCCAGGATTCTGAAGGAAGCTATCACTTGCTCAGCCGTGTCTGTGTCTGCTGTTTCTCTGGTCATGAAGTCAATGAAGGACTGGAAAGTGACGGTTCCTTGCCCATTGGGGTCAACCAGAGACATGATTCGGGCAAATTCAGCTTCACCCTTTCACAAAATCCAACACAAAGAAAATGGTCACCATAATACTGATCTCCAGCAGTCCGAGCCTCTCGTGAGCCAGTCAGAACCACTAGCTACAGAGCTTATGAAGCATCTTCCTGACTCAGGAACATCAACATCAGAGCCAATGAAATCTACATCTTAAATGCCCACCCCACTTCTGTAAAAAGGACTATGCTTTTGAAAACTGTATTCTTTGTGCTAAATACATAAAATATGTACCTTTCAATTAACTGTTGCCATCTTCTCTCCCTCCCACCCTCCCACAATGCCTCTTTAACTTGTTCTAACACTTCATTTTTCATCTCATCCTAAAACCATTGTAATTTAGGTACCATGCAGGGAAGTGAAACAATAGCCCAACAAACAGTGTAGTCACAGACCCACTGAACTAAAAAGGGAAACAATTCTGAACATTTCATGCTAAAAACAGGACAGCTTGACTAAGGATAATCTCTTTCTTTTCCATTAAAAAGGTGAATTTCAGAGGAAATGTTTAGAATAAATAATTGAAGCAAGGAAAATTCAACCCCCAAGACAAGCTTATGAAAATTAAACAGTATCAAACTCATTCTTCATCATGCAGGTAGAAAAGAAGAAAGTTACAAAAACATTAGTTCAATAACTGTTATTTTCAACTCTCAAAGTTTCCTTAATTCAAAGAGCAATGCAGTGCACCACAGAATATGGTTTTCAAGTGTATTGCTTTACTTTTAACTTCCCTTTTAACCATTTAAAAATAAAGAAAAAGCAAAGTACTATCTCTAGTGTAAATGACATTAGTACCCTCTCTATTTAGATAAGCTTTAGTATTGCTGTGGTTAACATTTTAGCTGTGAGCAGAATCAGTTGACATTTTTTTCTCATACCAAATCATAACCCATTGAAATTAAGCAAGCTCTGAAATCATCATGGTCCATCAATCCATTCTTCCTCTATTGGCCAAAACAACGTAAGGAATATAGAAGGAAAGGTTTGAAGAATCCAAGGTAATTTCCAGAGAGATGACGAGTTTGGATCATTGGCATATTGGATCCAGTGCATGAACAGTATTCATTGATGTTGCCAGATCAGGTCACGAGAATCATCATCAGTTTTAAAAGAGGAAGAAGTAACTAACATATTACACACAGGAAAGAGACATTTTCACCACAAAAAAGTAACATCAGGAAAGGTCAGGGGAGAGATAAGGGAGGAGATGAATGGGACAAGAATACAGAGAACACAACCAGAGAAGACAAAGAGAAGAGCAAGGAGAAAAGTTTGTTACTAAACTAGTCACACTCAGCAGATGCTCAAGCTGCCTCCCTGATATGAATGTCTTTGAAATGTTCTGCTTGGAATCTCTAGAAGCTAAAAGTGCAGTGAAAAACAGTGAAATACTTCGTCCCAAGGCCAAAGGAAATAGATTATGAGAGAGTCTGCTGATATATGGGAAATAAGTTCAGGGATTTTCCTTCAGACTGCAGGCTGCCAAGACCCTGACTACAGCAGAGATGTGCATACTGGCTTAAAGGATGAGACCTGCAAGACTTAGATCAGTTGAAGACCTTGTATGAAATGAGGTTGCTTATTTTTCAGGCAATAACATATCTACAACATTCTAGACTTGAAGCTGAGTAAACATTAAATGGCATGAAAGCACGAAGGTAAATGTTTCCTCTGTGCTGTGATAGATTGCAGTGGCTTGGAGGGAACTGTGTCATCCTGTATTAGGAGAGAGCATATGAGAACTTGTATTGAGTCTGAGGAAAGGAAAATTGACAAAAGTCTGAGTGCAAGAAGCATAGGAGCTCTCCCAGGTATCTAGTAGTATCCAAATAAAATATCTCAACCAAGTAAAACAAGAAAACTGAAAAATCTTTGAAAAATGCAAAGAAAAATACACTTCAAAGTGATGCTGACAGTCCATCTAAACCAGTTGTCTTCCCCAAGGCAGGATCTTTTTAAATCATTGTGACCAACAGACTGGAGTTTATACATGCAATCATTTTGGCTATTGTTACATCTGAAAACAAAATTATTTCAGTTTCCTCTACCTGCAAGTCATTTCCAACCTGTCCTAGACTGATGAGGCAGGCTTTAAATTCATCAGACTGTAGATTGTCAGATTCGTCCTAACATCCCATCACAGGTCATGCATTTGGGAAGGGGAAAGGAAAGAAAGTCACAGATCAGGTTAGTTGGTTAGTAAAGAACATTCTATTTGCAAATTAATAATCACATTCTTCCAGTATTTCATGGAAATATAATGTCAGCATATGCAATGAATTACCTAAAAAGTGTGCAGTTTCTGCAGTTTCATGCTTTAGACTTTTTCTTAGTAGAAGAGGGTCCTCACTTCAACTACAGAGTTAAAACTGCTTCCTTCCATCTTTTTTTTACAACACTTTTGCTAATAAGGCAGATTTCATTCTATGAACTGCCATTTTTTTCCTTCCTTTTCTGTTGTCATGCAGTGTATGTGAGATGCAATAAAAATATCACTGAACCTGGGCAAAACATATTTTCCCCACTCAATTACTGTTACTTCATTCTTGATCTGGTAATACTACTTAATAGAATGTGCATATCTCAAAAGAGATAAGTACAAAATAAATTTATAATTGACAATTTCTTTTCAGTCAGGTTTTGCTTTGAAAACTGACTTTAAAAAAGCACCATTGAATTCCAGGTTAAATGGTTCCTAGTAATTCCACATCAAACTGGAACATTGTTTTGAACCAATATCTTTTTCTATTTCTCAGGTGAAGAAATTCACACTAACTTCTTAAAAGCAGACTGGCTTGTCTTTTTCTTCATGTTCATACAAAATGTATCTTATCAGATTGGTGCTTTAGAGTGAGTTAACATAAACACAATTAAGGAGATATTTCAAGATGAAAAATTATTACCCTTATTGATTTTACAGACAGTTTGGAGAGGATCCAAGGTCTTCTGTCTGCTACATATTTACTTGCTAGATTAATAATTTATTTTTGAAAATTTCTACATAGCTATGCATAGATAAAATTATATGAGTTTTAACAAATACACTGGGCTTATGTAGTATACTAATAGGATGAATTGGTGTCTTAGTAAGTTAATAACACCACACATTTTTAAAATACCATGCTGTTATTGACTCCCTCTGCATCAACATCCACCAGCCCCACAAAGGGAAGATGAAAAATAACAGTGGGAAGTCAAGGAAGAGAAAAAAAGCAAAGTTACAAATCTGGAGCAGCATTTAGTTAAAAGCCATAATCACAGTAAAGTTTTTATCCTTTAATGTTTCCATTTTAGATGATGCTTCCTGCTATAAAGCATTCAAAATTACTTATTTTATCATTCTCAAATGTTAATCTAGGCTGGTTTGAAACTTTCAAAAGCTGTCCTGGAGACAGGCTATGACAGGTCCCACCAGGGGTGAAGTTACTCATTTTACCTCATTTCTAAAGCTGAAGATACTTCTCAGTGACTGCAGAAAAAAGATATAAAAATGGGAGCTAAGAGCCAAATCCTACCCCTCCATCTCCCTAGCAGGTGTTGGTGAAGGATCATCAGCTACCACCCCACTCCACGGGGGTGGGTGGGCATTGTGTGCAGGAGCTCCCAATCCAGCAGCAGGAGCTGAAGCAGTGAAGGGCAGATGGGAATGAGGGGCTGGCACATCCTCCAAGATACCATTTTCTGTGGGAGAGAAGTGCAGTGGTTGTGCTGCAGCTCAGAACAGTCATATGGTTAAGTGGGACTCCCTAGTGAGGGTTCAAGTAGTAGTGCCAAGTGCTGTAGCAGGTTTTCACATTCTTGTAGTGAAATTTTCAAATCTTCATCATATGTTGCCTAAAAAAGCATCTTTGCAGTATATGAGAGTTTCATGGAATTCAAGGGCATTTTGCAATTAAGGCATAGATCAAGCCCGTGTGAAGGCTTTCTCAATGGGAAATGGTTCTTGACATGTATTTTTATTGTTTGCAGACCAACATTAGGAGCTGAAATTAACCTTTTAATGCATATAAATAACTTTGCCTTGTTCATCTTTTCCTGCCAATACAAAGAAAAACACTAAAATCTCCTTCATGTTTCATTATTAGTCCCCAGAAATCTTTTCCCTTCTCCTTGTGATTTATATATGACCTTATAAAATAAGTGAGCTTCTGAGCCCAACTAATCCATTCTTGTATATGCCCTTAATTTTCCTGACTGCTAATTGACCTGCTTAAGCCTGAACATATGATTCCTTTAATACGGGGCTGTTGTTTTTCTGTTAGCAAAATATAGGGTGGCATGATGCCATTTTTCTGCATGCAGAGCTCCTACTTGAAATCTTTAGTTTGCGCAAAAATCAATAGTAGAATGTATTAGCAGCCATTAAGATAGTACAGGCAGAGGAGCTGCAGATTTTTCATCACATACTTTGCAATCTTATTTAGAATTTACTAAATATACTGAATCTGAAAAAGGAATCCCTGCATAAAGAGACATCAAAACCACTGACTGACAACCTATCTGTGTGGTATCCTGATTTGGCTGCATACCATTATTCAGCTATGCACCATTTTGAACACTTCTAAACTGCTTCTGTGATTCAGACACTGTGTCCCACTTTCTCTTTTTTTTTCTCTATGCAATCACATTAAGGAAGGAAATATAGCAGCATGGCTGAAGATTTATATTTATAACTACAACTAGACTGTGCCTTCAGGCACAATCTCTAGCAAGGAGTAGGACAGCAGTGGTAAGCAAGGGTAAGCATCAGGAATAACCCCTGGGACACCATCCAGCGTGTGTACAAGCCTGCTGGGAACACAAGAGCCAGGAGGGTTACCCCCATGAGCCAGGGGAGAGAGCCTGTTTGCCACTTGCCTTTTCAAGAATGACTTGTAAAGCTCTCTGTGCCAGCACATCTCTGCTGGGGATGCACTAAAAGAAACAGTACTCTTCCTGCCCTTGTAATTCTTACATGCACTCTGAGAATTTTTTAATATATTCTTCCCAGGGAGGAAGAGAGGGGTTCCTTTCTCAGATTCATAAGCAAAAACAGTTGTTTCTAGAAGCACTATAAAAAGCGTTGTTAGATTTATGTATACCAAAATACATACTTTAAAATGGGGAAGGGAGCTACTCTGCATATTAGTACTTTGCTGACATCCTCTATACACACTGTCAGACATTAAGAAGTGTCTTAAATGGGAGAAATGCCACACGAGTCAAAGCAATACCATGCATAAATTATTCTGTTGTACTTAGATATTTAAAGCCTCCTTGTCAGTGACAGTATTAATTTTTGGGATCCTTTCTGGCTATTTATCATGGTGAAGAGCAGTCCAATCCTTCAAGTGTATTTTTAAACTATATCAGGCATTCAGAAATGCTAAGTGCCACAAAAGTTTTACATATATTGTTAATTCTATCTGACATGAAGAAGACAGTATTTTTCATGGTAATGCTTACATTCAGATAATCCAGTTTTATCTTCATTTCTATTTAAGGAAATCAAAACCAAAAAAGAATCCATTACTGCCTTCTCTATCTAAACATGAAAAATATAAAGTCTTCATTGTTTTCTGTACACTGAAGTAACTCTGAAGCACCTTGAGTTTCCTTCATTCACCAACACTAAATATTCAAGTGTGCAAGGACACAGGGAAGACAGAAAAATTAAAAACACGCCTGTCTTTTCCCAACATGTTTGTTCAAAGTCTCCTTCTTGCCTGTGTAGATTGAGTTGCATCTGTCCATTAAGGAACAGTGTAATTTAATCCTTACAATCTTCTCTTTTATCAGTGTTTCTACTATCTGTTCCCTCCATAAAGCCTGGCCTGATGGTTGAATGGTTTTAGATCTTACCTTCTTCCTTTCCTTAACTTGCATTGTGCTACAGAGAATATAATTGTTATACTCTGTCCATGGAAAAGGCCATCTAAACCAGTTTCCCATGTCTGATTCTGAGCGATGGGGTATGTTAAAGAGGGCATTTGTAAAATGGTCCTTTCCTCATGTGATCCTTCCAGACCTCTTTTTTTAAGCCATTGGATTATATTTGTCATGGGGAAAGGCAGGGTCTAGAGTTAAACTTGCAGATCAGGCCCGGGTTGTTGAGGCCATAGAAACAGATGAGGATGTATGATAGATGAAACATCTGCCTCCTTCTGCTTCTGACCTGGCCATTCAGACTTCCTGCAATAGGAGCCAGGGCAAAAGGGACACAGCCTAAAGCTATGACCCATTATGGCCTGAGGAAAGAGATAGTCAGGAATAGGTAAGAACCTAGGAGCTGGGAAGCAATTTTGTGTTACACATTATTGCTGTAGCCCATCTCCAGTGTGCTAGCAGCTGTGTGACACAACCACCTTCTTCCAGGTCATACAACCTTTCCTAAGGCCTTACTCTGTTTTATGCTTTGGTATTTCAATGTCTTACTGCATCTGCAAAGTCTGAAAGTCCATCACAGTAGGGCTGGTTGGTGTAGGATTTAGCATCTCCCTTCAGGTAGCCTGAGGCACGAAGAGCTGACTGTGATATCTCCTCAGCCACTGAGCCAGCCTTGCTGCAAGCAGGCCAGAGAACTCACCTATGAGCTACAAAGGTACAGGGATGCTAGAAACGGCCATCCAGTGTAAAATATACTTTATTCAGTCACTTTGCTTCCCTATCTTTAGGGAGCTGTCAAATCTTTGTGCAAAGACCTTGGTTTCCCTTAGAGAGGTCTCTCAAATACAGGCATGTAATTTATCCAGGCCTGGTATTTTGTCTGCTTTTAATAACTCTAATTGCTCAATTATCTGCTCCAGTGCATTGGGAAAGCCATTTGGTATGCTACTTCCTTCCACCCCAGGAAATCTATCTCTGCTTTTGTGATGTTATCTTCTGCTTCCTTAGAAAATACAAAAAAGAATTATGCTGTACAAGAATCACATTAAGATTTTTCCATAAAATCCGTTCCTAGTTCTGTGTAGCTAAATTTCCCTATGCTTGTATGTTTTTTGTCAAACCAAGCAGAGGCTTGACAATTCTGGTCTTCTTCCTAAACAGTTAGGGGTATTCTAAACAGATTTAGGAGACTAACTATCAGCATCCAGTGACTATCAGCATCTAATCCATATCAAATGCAAGTGCAGGTATGGGCAACCAATTTGAGTAGAGCTGAACAAATGGGATATTAGTGAAAAGAAAGTGGCATTTTGCTGTACTCTGAAATTATTTGGAGGAGCTGACTCAACAGACTGGTGCTTCACTATGGTAGGCTTCTTCAGCATTTGAACTGTGAACTTGGTTTTAAAGGTGGGTTCATGTGAGCACAGAGCCATCAGAACTAACTCATGTTCAGATTGCTCTCCAACTGCAAATGTCAGATCCCCATCTGCATATATTTTGCTATTGTGTCTATTAATCTTTACCTTATAACACTCTGCCCATGAATACTGCATAAATCACAGAAGAGAGTTAAGTTTCTTCAAAGTAGTGTTTTCCTTCCTACTTTTTTAGTCATCCGTATTTAGATAACTAAAAAAAGTAACAGCCTCTTATTTCCCACATACAGCCAGAAAAATAAAGGATATTCCTGGACAGCTGTAAGTGTCCCAACTGCATTCCCTATAAATACATTTCTAGGGAGACAAGTTGTGATTCAAAGGGGAAAAAAAACCTCTGTGATATAGATTACAGCTAAATTTAATGAGATGGAAACAACAGCAAGTTCTTAGAACATGCTGTACTGTGTTAAAATAAAGGGTCATGTTATTTTCCAAAACACACAGATTTATGCAGTTCTGCTTATTATTTGAACAAATACTAAACCATATAAGCAGAGCTATAATTCTGTATTACATTTAAAAAGCAAAAATTAATCTTTAATTTATGTGCACAATGCTGCTAGACTCTGGGGAGTTCTGGGCAACAAGATCTAGTTTATGACATCCCTGCCCAAGGTGGGGAGAGTGGAGCTAAGATGATCTTTAAAGTCGCTTCCAACCCAAGTCATCCTATGACTTTATAAGGCTATAAATTATTTTTTAACTGATCTTTTTTTCTCTTTAAAAAGAACCCATTGCTAGTGCATTGGCAAGTTTTTTAAAAGGCCTATGTTTGGAATGCCAAGAAACTCGCTTTTGGGAAGAATAAATATTGCTAGCTGAGCAAAGCAGGAGTACTGTACCCTGTCAAAGTGATTGAATGATGCTCTGAAGTCATTCATTTGTTCCTGGGTGATACCCTTGGCATCTCTTGTGAGGATCTGAGTCTCAACCTCATTGATAGTTCGAGCAATGGTGGTAAGCAGGAGCTCCCATCCAACACGGATGTGCTATGAGAGAGAAAATCTGAGTTATTACAGAAGCAAATATATTCTAAGAGTATAAAAAGTACAATAAGAAAAAAATCAGCTCTAAATATTTATGTGATACTTCTTCCATACCACTAACTCTGTATTATGACCAAGGATCACTAAAAATAACAATGGCCTTCAGAAAAATTCAAAACTAGTTTCTAAATGGATATTTCTTCACTAAAAAGTGAAAATAAACGAAAACAAGTCTTATGAGGTTGTCAGAAAGCCTGCCAAATTACATCTTCTGCGGCAGTGCCTTTAAATCAGGGAAGTAATCCTTCCGGCACACAAAGACACACGGCACAAGAGGACAGAATACACTAATAAATACAAAAGGGAGTAAATGGCTACCTCCATGGTATAGTTGGTGTGCTTGTTGTCAAACACCAGGGCTTCTTGTATAAGCTGATGATCTCCTTCCAATTTGTCAATATTGTGTTTATAATTAATGATATTGTGCTCATATTGCTTCAGCTGATTCATCTGGTCCTCCAAAGGCCCTGTCATTTCTATAGAACTGCGGGCAATTTCCTGTCAAAAGAAAAGAAGCAATAGTAATAAAACCTTCATACAGTGGAGATGAGAAATTTTGCTGTAGAAAACACATTTCAAAATAAATGTGTTACTTTTATATCTGGAATTAGTATTGAGACCCCAGTGAACCTGGTATCTTTTCTTCAAAAAGCAGAAGCTAAACAGTAATTTTTAGTGATTGATTTTTCAAAGCTGCATCTCCTGGTGACCATCAAGGTACCACTTGTACAAAGTTCCACAGTTTTAATCTTAACAGGTGCTAAATAGTTTAGGATCAAACAGCTGGTGAACTCTCATTAACTTTTCTGTTGCCCTATATATAGAGTTAAAAAAAATTATAAATCACTTTGTTCATCAGCTTCTGCATGAGGGTCTGACACTCACCTCCATCTTGGTCTGGATCCATGGCCCAATGACATTGGCCTGAGCAGCGAACTGGCGGCGCAGGCGCTCGTTGGCGTGCTGGCGGGCTAATTCCTCCTGCAAGGATTGATCCCTCTGAGGCACCAGCTGCTTCACCTGTTACAGTGGGAAGGCACTAAAGGTGAGTAGGCACAGTTGAATAGTTTAAAAGCAACTGGAACAAGTAAGTCTACAGCTACTAATTTTCATTATTGGTCTGAAGGTCGATATCAGAAGAACAAGCCAGAATGATCACTATTTTATTTACAAATTCTGTGCTGATGTAAGAAATTTGTAACATGGTCTTAGGCAGCCTGACCTGACAGACTGACACACAGAGAGAAGAAATTCTCACCTATGGTTGGATTTGAGACAATTATTTCACTTTAACTGCTCTTAGAGCCATTACTTTGTTTTTCTTTTGAAAAATTAAGGTGATTTTTCAATTGTTCTAAGAAGAGTCAGTGCAAAGCATTTTATTTGAGCACCTCCATTAGAATAGGATGAGACATGTTCTGTCATGCACATCTGGAAGTCTCTAATTCATTGCAAATGCTTTTGCTTGGCTTATCTTTCTGAATTCCCCAGGGAGATTCTAACCTTTGTCCTCACTGCTTGATTTTTTTTACCCATTGAGGGTGTGTTCTTGTCCCTGTAAGTTCTTGTGATTCTACACAATCATTTACCTGCAGTATTTTATCTGTCTCAGTTCCTAATGAAATGAAATTGGTGTGATTGCTTTAGGAGCCTCTCTTTAATCCCGTCCCAGTACTTTTCAGTTGCTAATGTCAATTTTAACCTAATTGGACAGAAACATTAATGGTCCCAAAGAGGCTGATTTTATACAACATTTTTGAAAAGCAGCATCTGGGTAGAAGAAACACAAAAATTTAGCTTTTACTTTATACTAAGCTAAAGGATACAATCATTTTCAGTTCTTTTAACAGCACCTCTGGCCAGGTACTAGCCAGAGCTCTGCACTAGCCTCAACAGATGCTTCTCTTGCCCTGGCAGAAAGCCAAAGGGGACATAGGTAATATTGTGTGACAGCAGCACGGGGATGTTGTGAAGTGAGCCTGGCAAACATAAGGGAGAGCATAAAAAACTGTAGAAACTCATTCTGGCGTCTGATGATCTAGAATAATTTAGAGATTTATTGTAAAGATCTCTGAATATTCTCAGTAATTCTGAACCGGAATAATGTGCTACAATGCTCCTTTTGTACTTAGCAATTTAGCATACATTACCTTTTCCCACTTGCTACGAATCTCTTCGACTGTAACAGTGCTGTAAGGATTGGTTGCACTTATTCTCATGTTGTAACTCTGGATAACTTTTTCAACTTCATTCTGGATTGACAGTATGGCCTGTCGTTCACCATCTGCCTCTGGCAAAGTAGCTTTAAATTGATCGTGTGCAGAGATTAAACTCTAAAATCAGAAACAGAGAGGAAAAGCATGAAAACGCTAACATTTCTTCAGCATCTGCAAGATCTGCTGTAAATAAGCACAGTTCCTCTCTCAGACTCTCAAACATGCTGGCTACTGCGTGTAGATACAGGAAATAATACAATTACCTGGATTTCCTCTATGCTATGAACAATAAACATGTCCTGTAGGTCTTCCATAGCACCTTCCATCCAGTTGTTGAAAGGAGCAGCTCTTTTGGCAAACTCCAGGTGAAGCTGATCAATCGTTTCAAGCAATTTCTCCGTCCTCTGTACAGGTTGGGAAAAGTGCATTCTTTTGTTATTGGGCCAAGATCTAGCTCCACACACATACCCACCCATAAACAAAGTCATGCCTCGTCTCTTCAAAAGCATTTGATTGCATTGATTGATTTCACCACCTGCTTTAAGGATTCTCACTCAAAGCAATAGAACTAAATGCAGTAAAAGTACTCTCATATCCAACACTTTGAAAGGGGTGGGTGTATGCCTTTGAAGTACAATATTGATATTTTAAGTATTTTTAATATATTTTTAAGTATTTTTGTTATTGGGAACTATCTGCAAACTAATTAAAATCTGCTAATTTTGATTTAGTAATTTCTTCTGAGTACAAAAAGGAAGAATTACATATATGCTTCCCATCTTGGAATTTATGTGTGTGGCTTCCTCTTTTCCGAAAGAACAAGGCTTTGCAAAGTATCTCAGTGCTTTGAAATACTCACTACCAAAAATTAACCTACTGCTGGACAGAAAGGTATGCAAGACTGCAAACTCAGACTAGGATGAAAAGGTATCTAACCAATGGCTTCTTTTAGCCTTGCTGGACATCAGATTCCCACAGAGGGGTGCTACAAACCACATGCCATTTGTTGCTGCTTTAGAACTGCCCGGGGCAGCTCAGTACTGTCAAGTCTACTCTGAGTAATTCAGTCCATTTGCAAAAGTAACCACACCAAAATGAAATGGACATCTGAGGAAAGGTTTTTTTGCTATTTGGACTCCAGTGTGGATGCTCAGTGGCACCATTTCCTGATCTGAAATAAATGGTTCATTTCCCTCTCCCTTCCTCAGCTGAGCTGCTGATCCTTATTATATGGTTTACCTCCAGTGCTTCTCTCCTTTTCTGAGTGAGTGTTCCCAGGCTGTCCCATTGGTCACATATCTTTTGACACCTATCATTGACACTTGCAGCATCGTGGTAGTCCAGTTCACTAAGAAAGAGCAAAGACAAAACTCTGTGTGACTTTTTGAATGACAGAAACAGTGTCCACACTTCCACTGCCCCTCAACAATTCTTCCCCTCTTTTTTGCAATATTTCTCCTATGGTAAGCAAGTGTTGCTGTATATATGTTGTGTTTAGGCATTCAGCATTTCAAGAAGCACAGCACAGGAACAGGATCAATCTCCTCTGTTCTGAGAAAAATCAAGTGACATCCAGGTATTAAAGACAATTAAGGTGTCTGAGCATCTTTGTCTTAGCCATTCCTGTGACACAAGCAATTCAATCTCCTGATGGCCAGAATGCTTCAGTCTTGGTCTTTATCAAGTTTGCAAAGATTGGTACCCTTTTAAATTAATTGGCCTGAAATATCTGGGTTTTTTTAAGTAATCCAATCCTTTCCTCATATGCTTTGAAATTATTTAACTGAGAAACACACATCAGGTTGCATTCAAAGCATAATCTCTCACAAGCCTGGCAATACTAATACGGGTTTCCAAGATCTGGGGAGCAGAGAATAATTTTCATCTTCCTCTCCAGGACCTCCTCTTGGATCTACACCCCAGAGCTGGGTGGTTCAGAGAACAGGGATCTCCAGACCAACATATGCCACCAGCATGAAGGAGTGCATTCACAAAAGATAGCAGTTACCATTACTTTTTCAGCTGTTTAATAGGCTAATATCATCCTGACAGGAAGCAACTTACTATTCTGCCTGCCACTGGAATAAATTTTTAAGGCTCTGTCCCGAGATTCTGCACTGACTCTGCTTCAAACTGAACTTTTGATCTCAGTGGCAAATGATCGTCATCCATAATACATGTGTTTGACACTTTGGAAACTCACTTTTATTGATGCATCACCATCCATTGAATTTAGCTCTTGGCTTTGCCTTGAGAACACTCTGCCCAGTACTAAACATTGCAGAGACTGTAAATATGTGACACATGGCAATCTGAATCTAAGGTTTACTTTGAGGTTTGAACAAGACAGCAAATGCAGATAGAATTTGTTCCCTTTTTTTTTCTAGAATTCTTCTCTAGGCAATTGGCAAGAAGAATGAACAGATCACACTGCCAGTAATACAGAGAATCACAGAGGACAAAATGAGAACAGAGGGAGCTTCCCACTGTGATGCCAGAGGCCAGAAGCCAGAAGCTCTGTAGGCCAGGGGAAGTGTTCATGTTTCCTCTTCTAAGCCCAGTCAGATCAATCTGGTTTGGGATAAACCTGAGAAGTATGAGAAGCATTCAGTTTAAAAGAAGCTTCAGATCTGCTGTAATCAATTGACTGTTGAAAGTGAAGAATGGTAAAACAGGTAAAAAAAATACCATAACAGAATCACAGAATTAAAAAAAGACAGAGTGGGTCACGTTGGGAGGGAGTACAGGGGGTCATTTCGTCCAACCTCTCTGCTCAAGTAGGGTCATCCTAGAGCACATGTCTCAGGATTGAGGCCAGGCAGTTCTTAAATATCTCCAGTGAGGGAGACTCAACAACCTCTCTGGGCAATCTGTTCCAATGCTCAGTGTCTCTCATAGTGAAGAAGTTGTTCCTCATATTCTGGTAGAACTTCCTGTGCATCAGTTTCTGCCTGTTGCCTCTTGTTCTATTGTTCAGCCCCACCAAGAAGAGCCTGGCTCTACCCACTTGGCACCCTCCCTCTGGATACTGATAGACATTGATGAGGTCCCTTCTCAGTCATCTCTTCTCAAGGCTGAACTGGCCCAGCTCCCTCAGCCTTTCCTCATAAGAGTGATGTTCTAGTACCTTCATCATCTCTGTATCCCTCCACTGGACCCACTTCAGGAGCTCCATATCTCTCTTATACTGAGGATTCCAGAACTGGACACAGCACTCCAGATGTGCCTTGCCAGGGCTCATTAGAGGGGCAGGATCACCTCCCTCGACTTGTTGGCAATGCTTTTCATAATCCATACACCATTGGCCTTCTTGGCCACAAAGACTCACTGCTGGCTCTTGGACAGTTTGCTGTCCACCAGGACTCCCAGGTCCTTTTCCACAGAGCTGCTTTCCAGCAGCTCAGCCCCCAGCCTGTGCTGGTGCAGGGGTTATTCCTCTCCAGGTGCAGGACCCTGCATATGCCTTTGTTAAAGTTCAGTCAGTCTTTCTCTGCCCATCTCTCCAACCTGCCAAGGCCCTTCTGAAGGGCTGCACAGCCTCTGGGGTATTGGCCCCTCCTCCCAGCTTTGTGTTGTCAGTGAACCTGCTGAGGAGGCTTCTGCCCCTTCACCTGAGTCATTGATGAACAAGGCAAACAGCACTGGGCCAGTGCTGGACCTTGAGGCACACCACAAGTGACAGGTCTCCAACTTGACCATGTGCCTCTGGGTATGACCCTCTGGGATCTGCCATTCAGCCAGTCCTGAATCCATGTCACTGTCTGCTCATCCAGCCTGCACTTCTTGACTTTGCCTATGTGGATGTTGTGAGAGACAGGGTTAAAGCCTCACTAAAGTCAAGACAGACAAAATCCACTGGTCTTCCCTCATGCATCCAGGTAGTGGACATGGACTACAGCCCATGGACTTGTAGATGTCACGTTTGCCTAGGTATTCTCTAATCCACTCCTCTACACAATTTTAAAAATTACAGAAACAACCCAAAATTATGAAAGTAAACTCTCATATGTAAGGAGAAAATTGCCAGCAAGTCACACTGTACAAGTTCTCCTTAACTGGAGAACTTGCTTCCTTGTTTGGAAGCCTTTTCATTAGCCTTCAAGGGATACAACAAAAGCCTGCTAAGAAATTTTAAGTCAGGAGCATAGAGTCTTAGACGAAACAGGTTGAGACTGATTTTGCTGTCATGAGTTTTTGGCTGAAAGTTGTTTTGTTTTTTTTCATTATAGCATATTAAGTTTATTGGATTATGTTCCTGAGTGAGCAAACTTTATTTTTGCTTCAATGGATTACTTATTTCCTTTTGTCAGTTAAGGGTAAGGGCAGGTGTTCTTCTATGAAAGTGAGGGACTGATTGTACCAGCTGTGGTCAAAGTCCTGGAAGGTGATACACCACCTTCCTCCACAAGCTCTGCCAGGGAGATTCAGTTATTTCCTCTAAGATCTCTATTATCCTATTCCTTCCAGTGGATCCTATTCCTTTGCTGTGGACAAATAGGTAGGAGAATATCAAAACAATTTTTAAAAAGGGCACAAATGGTGCTAACTAACTAAATCCTAAGTTAGTTCACCAAGTGGCATTAAACAGTGTAACTCCACTACCTTTCTGAGCCTGCTGTTGGTTACTTCAAATAAATGTATCATAGGTATCAAAGAACATTTTTCTGCTCAAAGCAGGAGCAGAGAAAGTAAGAAGTCATCAAAAATTAATTAATTGGAAAGAAAACACAGGCTTACATTCCCTGTCCTACTAATTTTTGTATATTTTTCAACATCGAAGAGATTAGATTTGCATTTTGTAAAAATGTTTGCTTTGCAATGCATGAAGTACTGCTTCTCATGTGTTACAGACCTTCTAAGAGAACAGTCTTTGTATTTGTTTGGCTATTTGAAGCCTACAGCCTTTGGAATTTAAAATCATTAAGTTACTACTATTGATCTTACAAGTAACTCAATCCTATCTGTCAAAAATTTAAAATACAGTCAAATTTTGACCTGATCCAGAGAATCACTTAAGTGTGAGCTCACTTTGGGAACAGTGATAGTGCCACAAAAATAACCTGCTGAGCAACATGTTTTAGCAGAGCTTCCAAACAAGGCTCATGTTAACCATGCACGTAAGCACAATTTGAGCCCAGGTCTTCAGAATCAAAATGACTCTTAAATCAATCTTACAGAAAATTGTCTGCTTGGCTGAAAATCAGTTGGTATACTACAATTGATGGATATACAAGAAACTACATTCCAAAAATTTTGTCTTGATAATTGAAAACATTGAAATGAGCATTTAAGATCATAAATTAATATGGGTTTTTATAGTACAGCTCACTCAAATGAGCATTTGCTATGTCATAAATGGCAAATCTCATTTTAGAAATGTTTGTCCCCCTTCAGCTTTGTATAAAGCCCTATCCAAGCCCTGTCATACCTCTTCGCCAAGGAATATCTAAGTCTGTACAGACTGGGAACACAAAAATCTCATATCAGCATCCTGGCTGGAATCACCTGTTTCATATACACATAAATCCTCTATCTAAATAGCATCAACCAACAAGCTTGTAGCAACTTTAACCTTAAGCACACAGTGGACTGATCTGTAGCAAAAAATACTAAGACAGGAAACTGTAACTAGTAGAGTTCAAGATCATACAGCAATAGTTCTCCTTTGAAATTGCAATATTAGGCATCCAAGAGATTGACTAAAACAAAACATGGAGGTGTACTGACTTGGAATTTAGACACAGATGATGATGGTTTCTGTAAGGGCCCGCTCCAGTGATGAGGAAAAAAACAACCAACCCACCAATCAAACTAACAAAAATCAATAAAGAAATACACACATTGACTTCAACAGGCTTTGTACCAGATGCCAGTGCACATTTCTTCGCATTCAGACATTAATCTGTCTTTTAAAATACAGATTAAGAAAGAAAATAGCATTTTCTTCCATAATTTTATTGTGCGAGGAATTATGTATAAATAATTAAAATCAGTATTTAAATAGAAGCTGCCCATTTGCTTGCTGCTAGTGATAAAACCTGACCTTTATGACCTTTCATTCAGTGTTCCCCATGAGCATTAAGCCTGAGTTACAGAGTCACAGTGAAAAACCAGGCACTGATAACACCATTGTATGGAGAAGCAGAGAAGTCAAATTAGAGCATCTCTAAACGCAATCAGCTTTCAGCACCTTTGCAGCCCAGGCCACAAATAACTTGTTTAACTTCACACAGCAAATTACTGAAACAACTGAGAAGAGACAATCCCAAAATAGACAGGATACAGTGTTCACTGGCGTCACCAGAGGTAAAGGACAGAGGGTTCAAAACACTGCTAAGCAGATGCTGTACTGTGTATACGACAGTCCCAAAGTTTCTCATAATTCATAAAGCTGAAGCTGAATTAGCAGTGATTAGGTGTTACAGAAACTTTCTTTAGTATAAAGGGAAACAAATCTCAGGGCAATCCCAAGCACAAATACAGGCTGGGTACAGAATGGATTGAGAGCGACCCTAGGAGGGAGGACTTGAGAATGTTGGTTAACAAGAAGCTAAATATGGCCCAGCCATGTGCACTCACAGCCCAGAAAGCCAAATGTGTCCTGGGCTGCATCCAAAGCAGCATGGGCAGCAGGGGAGGGAGGGGATTCTAACCCTCTGAACTGGTGAGACCTCACCTGGAACACTGCATCCGGCTCTGGGGCCCCCAGAGAAGACATGGACTTGTTGGAGTGGGTCCAAAGAAGGGACACAAAGATGATCAGAGAGGTGGAGCATCTGTCCTAAGAAGACAGGCTGAGAGAGTTGGGGATGTCCAGCCTGTAGATGAGGAGGTTTTGGGGAGACCTTATAGCAGCCTTCCAGTGCCTAAAGGGGACTTACAGGAGAGCTGGAGAGGTACTTTTAACAAGGACCAGGGGGAATGATGTTAAACAGCAAGAGGGAAGGTTTGAACTGGATATTAGGCAGAAATTCTTGACTGTGAGGGTGGTTAGGCACTGGAACAGGTTGCCCAGAGAAGCTGTGGATGCCCCATTCCCAGAGGTGTTCAAGGCCACATTGGATGGGGCTCTGAACAACTCGATCAAGTGGAAAATACCCCTGTCCATGGTAGAGGTCTTGGAATTAAATGATCATTGAGGTCCCTTCCAACCCGAGCCATTCTATGAAATAACTCCATAACAGAGATCAAGGCATACCAGAAAGTGTTTCATAATCTCACATATTCCAGGCAATCTCCATTCTCTGTGGTTTTTCAGATTTCTTCCACATTAACCAAAACACAGTACTTACTCTGCCCACTGTGCTTAATTTTTCTTTCTTTAAATAATCTTGAAGATGGGATTTTTTTTAGATTCATTTGAATTACACAATTACTGTAAGTGCTGCTGATATCACATATGAACTACATTTTGAGACAAGTGTCTGATTTTTAATCATTAATGAATATGGAGCTGTTTGTGACTCATGGTCCTTCACAAAGTGAAAAAAGGGCATGTTTCTAAGATTTCATTTCTTAGCAGTAACTGTTCTGCCTGTTCAAGGTAAGAAAGTGAAACTTGGAGAGCTGAAGCCAAGGGTGGGAATCTGAGAGCAATTTAGTTTCCACTGTCCCTTCTGTGAAATGGAGACTGGCACTTCCAAATATAATATCAAGAGATTGTGAAAATAAGCATATTAGAGACAATTAAATCTGTAGGAAATCAGTGCATTACCCACTATTATAGAGATAATAAAGGGATGTGAAGCCTTTTGAAAGGACCAATATATTTGTGAAGATACTTGACCTGTAATTTGTGTAAGTGAAATTATTTTCTAAGTAAAACAACTCATAGCCTGTACCTCTCAGCAGGCCATATGAACAGAGAAATAAACACCTCCAGGATTCCCATCAACCCACATGGGTAGAGCTAATGCTAAAATATTCCTGTGAATTCAAGTTGAAAATGTTTCTTTTCAAACAATTCTGGTTAGTTGAATATCTATATTTGGTTGGGGGTAAGGGGGAGATGAGGGAAAGGTCTCAGTGACCAGCTCAGATAATATACTTATGAAGCTATGTCTGGAATTCCTACGTTGGTACCTATGACACTATCAAATTCATTGGAAAGAGTTTATCGCAAAGTTAAATGTCAGCAGCTGCAAGCCTTTAAATGGAACATACTTCAGCTCCTGGGCAATGGCAGCGATCTGTTCCACCCTGTCCTGGTGAGCAGCCAAATCGCTCTCAAAAGCTTCATGTTTCCTTAACATGGCACGAACTTCTGTCAGAGAGGCAGACTCATAATCCTTCTGAAGCAAGGTCTGCTCTTTGCCTGAAAGAGGAAATGAAAATATTACTCGTTTTTTAGCAATTTATTTGTTAGGAAAATTGTAAATTTAATCAACTTTTTAGTTGAGGTATGGTGAAAATCATGTGTATGAAATTAAATCCCACCCCGACTGAAATCAGCAGCAAATTGTCAGCACATGTTAATTCGAAATGTATATTTTTAAAGCTCCCACAGTAATGTCCTGGTTTTTGCATAGGCTGCTTATACAGTTCTAAAATAGTGGGTATTACATTGCTGGAGAAACTGGCATAAAAATAGTATATTAGCAAAAAACTGTATCTCTAAACCACTGATAATTTTTTGTAGAATAAACTTAAAAAAACAGAAATCACACTGCTATGCTCAGTTTCACTCTTACTAATGATCTGTTTTTATTTTTTATGTTGTATCTTCATTATTCATTTCAGTACTTAAAAAAATCATAAACCTGAGATGAGTGACTGCCTTTTGTATCAAACACTGAATTCTAAGAGGAAAATGCCAATTTATCTACAAAAGGCTAGAGAAACAAAGATTAAGTAGAAACTGAAGTGCTACTGCTGAGTAGCTCCTATGTTTGACAACTGAATCCACACAGACAGGCCCTGCAGCTGCACTCACCACATGGCATTTGCAGTTCTGTGAATCCTAGAGCCAGAAGCAACTATTGTTCCATTTGCTGTGTACCAGCTTATGTGAAGTTTTCCCTACACAACAGCTATAACTTGTCACCGTGACTAGTTTATGCTCCGAAAATCGGCTCTCAGGGCTGGTAAACACTGTAGTTTCCCTTCTAGTGTCTGCTTGGCAACCATTTATAGCCTTGCATGCTTCCAGCAACTCTGTTAGAGGATGGACTCTGATTCACTTTCACAATGTCAAAAGAATCTAGCTGGCAAAAGCCAGAAGCACGGCAGAAACAGGAAGACAGTCATCAGGGTGATAGAGCAGACCTATGCTTAATAGTCCCCAACAAAACTGAATGCCACTGTAAGGTCCTACAGGTGTTAGAACTACAGGTAAGGTTAGGTTACCATTAAAAGCCAGAACTATAAATGGCATGTAATCCAGGGTTTGGAGCAAAAATCCAGACACGAGTCCAGTATCATGTAGTTTATCTGGTCATCATGATGACCAAATAATAATAAACTCAGAATACTTCTGTTAATAATTGCACACTCAGCCTGTGGTATGACTGCATTCCTGGTTGGATTGCTGGTGTACAATTATGTAGGAATACATTAGCAGTAATGGCCCCTATTCAAATGCAGAATATTCCCATTAAGTTTGACTCACTACCTGAAGCATGATTTTTACAGTTACATCTCATTAGCCACATGCCAACAAGTAAGGATCGTGACTACAGTCAACAAAACCTGACATTTTATCTGTTATTATTTTAGATTGTCTGAAATTGTCCAAACTACTAATGAGTGAGTTCGTGGCTGGCAAACACTCAGCACTGACAGTTCAACTTTGAACATTAAAATATTAAAAATGTTAAAAGCCATCTCTTCTCACCATATGCCCACTGTTCATGAGTGGAAGCCTTCTGCCTAAATTTCTCAGCCAAGTGTTCAAGTCTTTCCAGTCGTCGTATTTCATTCAGCAGCCACTCCTCATAGCCTTTCTCAGCTTGTTCAAGTCTCTGCCAGGCGCCGGCAATATCCTGTGAGGAGCACACATGGGAGAGATGGGTGAAATTATAATACATTTATCTAAATTTACAGATTTTTTATTCATTCACAATTTGGCTTGAAAAAGAGAAGTTTTTATGTTCAGATTTTGTAAAACCACAGAATCATAGAAAATGTTGTCAGGCAGTTGTGTTTTAGTGCAGACACCTGCTCCTCATAGTGTGTTGTATTCAGGTGGGTTCATGAAAGGAGTTCCGATGGAAATGGTGTCCAAACATGGCTACAGTCCAATGTCTTCACAGCAAATTGTTTTTACCTCCCATTTTACAATGTGTGTGGGTTTTTATGATATATCCATCTGTTATCAAAATGGAAGTGCTTTGCTTTCACAAGTTGACAATAGCAAGGTAATTGGTATCTAGAGGATTTGGTGCTTATTTTACCTGGAACACAAATTCATTTCACCTTCTGTGGTACACAAAGTTTTGTGAGCTTCCTCACAAACTCAAAGACATGAGTGGGAAGCTGAAGTAACACGGGCCTTATTTTCTGCATACAGGGAGTGGACAATAACCCTTTTCAGACAGAGCAATTTTTTGTTTATGAAAACCAAAACACAATGATAGAATAAAGTACAGAAACAGGTTTACTATATTCCACAGGAAACGTTTTGACCTGCAGTCAAGTCACAGTACTTATCAGCAGATGAGAATTCTTGGTATGGACTATTCTTATCTTCATAGACATAAGAGAAAAGTAGAATAGAAAAATGTAGAAACATGTATTGAGCAATGTCTGTTTGATGACTAAAATGTCAGTGAAACCACTGAGCTTTGCTTAAATAAGCTCAATTATGCACTAGTATTGATAACACCCCCAAAGGAAGCTCTATATCATCTTGCATCTCCAGCTAATTTGCTTTTTGGAAAGCCTTCAAAGAGGCAGGAGCATGCTCATTAGAAAGTAAGATCCTGGAACAAAAGGGAATGTGTAAAAAGAGTTTGGTACAGAAAAAGTACAACAAACATTTCTGAGAGTGACTTAGAATGGCCTTTCAATCCTTCATATTGGGATTTTTGGGTGGGTCATTGATAAAGCAAACAGAATATTGATGTCTCCTTTACTTACTGAAACCATTTTCCCCTCTGATGGCATGAAAGCTGGCCGATTGCTGATTCTCAGTTTTGTTTGCAGGGTGTTGAAATTGATCTCCAGCTGACATTTCTCCTGGACTTTGGGAGGTTTGTGTTTGCGACGGTAGTCCCGGAAATCCTCTAATTTCTTCTGCATAGCCTGCATTGTTTTTTCTGGGGTCCTGTTTTCCAGCCAAGGAATTGTCCGGCGAATCCATTCTAACAGCTTTCAAACCAACATAAACAAGTCAAATAAAGGCAACGGAAAAACAACCCCAAAAAAGATTATATTGAATCTTAATTTTAAAAAATTAAATCTTACTTAAGTTGATTCCATTTTTATATTTTTGACTTCGGTTGGTACTGATGCCTTAATGGTCAGTAAGCACAAGATACTCAAAGCTGAACAATACTTTTATATTGTATTGCTTTATACAAATAGCAAATTTACCCAGATATTCCAGGTATTTCTAGAAATATCCTGATTTTCAGAAAGATTAACACACATCTAAGGTGTCTCTAATTACTCAAAATCTGAGTTACCTAGTATCATCTGCCACTTTCCAAAGTATTCATTTTGGTGTTTCTGGTAGTCATAGTTATAGCACAGACTTAGGTCAGGACCAAAACCAGCCTCAGGTCATATAAAAATCTTCACTCAGAAGGCCACTAGTGCAAATTTAGATACAGAAAGCAGTGCAGTGATCTCAGTAGGTTTTAGCAGGTTAAGCAATAAAAGAGAGCTCTCATTTGTGCACTGCACATCTGTAGTCCTGCTCAGCAGATTTGCCATTAAACAAGAAAGAACAGGAGGAGCACATTCATCTGTACATCCATCTGCTGGGCTTGCTCACAGGTGAATTGTGAATAATCTGACAGACCCTCTCCAGGTGTGCTTTGCAGTATACAGAGCCAAGGGACTTGCTTGATCTGGTAGGTTCCACATGTGGTTAAGGATGGCTCTATGAAGATTAGAGAGACAGGAATCTTGGTCTTGGGGCAGACGGATGAAAATCTCAAGACAACCTTTAGGGCACGTTAACAAGCCTGACTGACTTGCTGAAGGTCACACAGGAAGTCTGTGGCAAAGGAGTCATCTGAAACTGGTTATCTTGGGCAAATGGGCTTTGTAATCTGCCACTGTGAGATGTACCCTTCACAGTGTTTCCACTTTGCTGTCTTGAAGTGAGTGCACAAATCTTTCAGCTTTCAGTATTTCATGAACGTTGTTGTCACCACATTACAGCTTGAGCATCCTTACCTCACTTGCTAGTCTCTCATACTCTTCCATCAACCTCTCATTTTCCTGATTCACAGCAAGCACCTTACAGATCCGGTTAGCTGCAGTCTCAGCCTGTAACACACAGCAAATAAACAGGAAATATTCATAAACACGTTCTGAGAAAGGTATAGGCTTGGAGAACGAGAGAGAATGTGGCTGCTGCAAATAAAAGATCACATTCTTTTATTGTTGATGATTTATGCTCCTTAGATACTCATTTTCCCTCCTTCTGCAGCCATAGACTCCAGTGGTCTGAATGAGGCATGGATCAGCACAGAGGTCCTCTTGTTGTACAGTGAAGCCTTATTATATAGTTGTGTAATAAATATTTTCTTTTTTAAAGACAACTAAGGCCATTCTTAAAGATATCCTATTAGGTTATTTTTTTAAGTCACATCCAAAAAGTATTAGCTTTGTTAACCACACTGGAAAGACACTACATGTGATGCAGGAGTCTCAGACCTCTCTATATCTGCATATCATATGTACATATACCCTTGAGAATAACTGCAGCTCAACCACTGACGGCAAATCTTTTCATGCCTCCTGACAAATTTATATGTGAAGGCTCTGTGTAGCTCTGCCATATTTAAAATTTACTCGTTTGATACCACAGAGCAATACTTTCATACAAATATGACTCTGGAATAGATATAATCAAATAAATATCCATGTAGACTCCTGTGTTAAAGAGAATTTGAAATTCCCCTTTTGCATGAATGGCAAAACCTTCATACTCAGGAATGAGGGAGTGCAACAGTGCAGTTGTGCTATGGTAAGGCATAGGCGACCTAGCAGACAGGAAGGGAAATTCAGTCCTGAAGATGAAGGGAAAATATCAAAATACCAACTTACTTTAAAGGTTGGGGTTTTTTTGTAACATAAATTGGGTTATATCCATTTGTATGCTATAAATGTATGAAGCAGAAGAGCAGGAAATGCCACATTTATAAGTGAAAATCCCACCCATGAAAGCTCTCCTGCTGATGCTCATGCCTTTTATACTAGTACTTTCATCCACAGATAATCCTGTTGGTTCAGTGGGAACCAGGCACAAATACTGTGTTGGATGTCTTCTGTGCCTTTCTGTGTCTTTAGGCATCTTGAAAATATAGCCCTAAATTACTACTCAGCATGAATAAGTCTCAGTCTCCAGTAAGATGTTGTAGCAACAAGCAACAGCTCCACTTATATATGTATTGTATATTGTATATATATTGTATATATACAATATAATCAAATCAGTTTTTTCTGAAATAGTCCTTGAAATTACCAAATAAAGACCCAAAATTAAAAACAGAATGTCTATTTGAATTAAAGAAGTTAACTTGTTTACACAACATTTAACTAAAACACGTTTGAGAGTTGGTTAATAACAAATATTAGTGCTCAAGTAAGACTTGCAAATGTTAATTAAAACCATATAGCACTAAATTAGTTGTGGGTTTTTTAAAATAAACTAATGGAAATATGAAACAACCAATCAAAAACACAGCAACCTGAAGGGACAGTCGATTAATACCTGCTCTGCTCCAGCAAAAGCATGGTAGAAGCAGGACACATATGTCATGATAGCTCTCTCATCAGGTTTGGGAGTGTTCACAATATCTACAAGAGGGGGGAGAAATTAAAATAAAACAAGAAAAAAAGGAAGCAAAGAGTAGAAAATAGGATGAATAAATAAATTCACAAGTTCATGTCCTTCTTATTGTTTTCTTGTCCATAACTCTATATTCAAGAAACTCTACAAAGCTGTAATAAATTTATTGTTAGATTGAGGAGTGCTGCTGAGGTGCTGATTGAGGGAATAAAAAGTACACTAAAAATTCAGTATAAGCTCATACAAAAAAGATTTTTTTTTAATAAGCTTGATCCAGCAGTATTGTCATGGGGAGAGTAACCTTAATTTTACCAGGAAAGTCTGCTTAAGAACTGGCACACATATGTCTGGTGACTTAAATTCTGTGGGTTTTGACTAAGACGCAGGGAAGGCAGACTACATTTCAGTCTGGGGAGATGTTCTCTGGAAGTTGCACATGAATTAGTTACTAAACTTAGCATGATATATCAACATATTTTATAATACCAATGCCTGAAGTATGCCCAACTCCAAACCACCTTACTTTTTAGAATTTTCCTTCTTTTTTTAGGACATGATTCCAGAACTTGTCTGAGATGTCTATATATATTTCTGTGTCTGTTTTGCATAGGAGCATCATTTGATGTTGCTGTTTGTACTTACCATTAAGCATTTAACATTTTAAAAACAGTCCTGAAAGCGTAAGAGAAGGGTTTATTTTCTGAGCATGTTACGATGATTTTGACATCCGCAGCAGAAATAATATCCAGCAGAGAGAAGAAAGATGGCATTCTACTATTGTTTTCACTCTGAGCTCATTTTTATCTTACATTTTTAATGGTGCTTCAAATGAATGCACACAAATTCATTTAAAGGGAATATCATCCTCTCCCATTCAGTAACTTGGTGTCAAAAATCTACTGGATATTATTAGTAAATATGCAGAAAGATGAGAGAGGAAGGATTGTTTCTATGGAACAAATGGATAGACCACTACTGGCTCTACCAAAACAGCAGCTCACAGAGAAAAGAGGCAACAGGAAATGAGCTCAGCTCTAAGATGCTGTTCTAGTGAGGAAAAGATCCAAAAAGAAAAAAATTGCTGAAAAAAACAAGACAGAAGGTGAAGGATGAGATCTGATCCATCTACAATCTCACCTTCTGAGCACCAGCAAATGCATGGTAGTAACAGGAAACATAAGTCATAATGGCTCTTTCATCAGGTCTGGCAGTGTTTACTACATCTGTGTGAAGAAAAGAGGGTTAACTGCTCAGAAATTCTCACAAGGTACTTTCATCTGATTATGCTAATGGTGTCACTTCAGTGCTGTAAGGATTCCAAATAAATACACAATTATTCAGGTTGCATCTGTTTACTGATATGGGTGCAAAGCCACTTAAGATTTAGGAATCAGCAAACACAGAAGATACAACTCTTCCTGAAATGGCAAAACATCTGAAGGCTGAGACTGTACAGAAGGGTATTGCTACCTTCTGGTTTGTGGAAACTTCCAAGCAGATGGCATGGCTGGCAGATCTACTGGGTTCAGCTTCACTGCCACTCCAAAGCAACTTCATCTGAATCACTGCAATTACTGCAGAGCTAAACACAGCCACTGACAGTCACAATCCAGAACTGCACTCAGTGTGTATCAGCACAGAGTCCCTGTGGCTGACAGGGTACTGGCATATACTGGAAACCTGTACAGCTCCTGCAGTCCAGAAATACATTTTGTGCTAAGAAAAGTTGGATAGTAGCAGCTCTGCAATCTCTGTGCCAGCCCATCTTTTAGTTAATATAGCATAAATCACAGGAGGATTTGGATTGGCTGGCAAATAGCTTTGTCCCTACCATGGCAGGAGAGTGAAAATATAAAGTGAGTGCAATCAAGGTATACATCCATGGGTAAAAATGGACCTTTTCAATACTTAACAGAGAAAGGCAGGAAAAGGTGTTTTTACAGCAGTCATGGCTGAGTAATTAATGATTCTAGTGCAAGCTGCATGAATTCCTGGCCATGTAAGGAGTGGGAAGATCCTGACTTGAAAAGACCCTGGAATGAGGTGAAAAATTTTAATGTTAACAGTGAGATTTCTAGGTTCAGGATCAATATATTTACTGATTTTGCATCTACTTTATGCAGCTGTGAACAAAATTTTGAAAAGTTTCCATGGAGAGCACAGTGGAAATAAAGATGGTAAAAAGTGACCGTGAATAGTTAAAGGATATTAGAAAGAATATAATTTCATTACCTCCTCCCCTACCAAGGGGAGAACAGTAAGATAAGGAAGAGAATGTGCAGAAAATTTGGGGAGGAAATAGAAGGTTTCTTACATTGACTATGAAGAGGAAAAAATGTAGAAAGGCAAGGGGACAGCAATTCTCTGTTTATGCCTTGCACAGTATTTCCCAGCAAAATAATTAAGTGGTGCTTGAAAGGGGAATTGCAGTTCAAAAGATGAAAACAATTTGTTTTAAAGCATGAAAGTGAAACTACTCTTCAATGAAGAGGTTACAACCTCGATTTTCCAAATTCTCCTGTCTAATTTTACAAATGAAGACTTGAAGAGGAGCAGGTGTAGTCAGTTTGAGTGCTCTGGATGATTCCCATGTTATCACTGCGCTACTGACAAGCCACCAGAGCTGTCTCTCCTTTCTTGGGGGAGAATGCTTTGAACTAATGTAGGCAAATTCCAGTAGTTCAGCAGCACTTTTTGCCCAGAGTATGAAAGTTTGGTTATTTTGAAGAAATTCGGGAAGCTCTCAAGATAATTGGAGACACGTGAATTATTTGTTAAAATTATCACTTCAAAAAGTTACAACTAAAATAAACCAAAAAATGCTTCCCTCAACCTAGCTGTCTTTCAGAGGAGGCATGTGTTTGTATATTTTGAAAGTTTTGAAATTACTTCTACTATTTCTATTTTTGGCCCCTCTCTTAAATGTTAAAAAACTGAATATGCTTTAAGTTGCTAACAGTTATACATCTCTTTATTAACTTTTGATCCTGCATTTTACCTCAACACAGTGGGGCCATGTGCTGAGGTTAGTGTCCAAAGCACTATAATAAATGCAAACATTAATAAACAATAAATAATAAAGCAAAAAGTGAGTGAAATTATCCAATACATGCAGGAAAGGAATGAAAGTATTTTTTGAAAACAAATTGGGTTGCTACACGATGATTCACATGGAAGGAACACTGAAAATTTGCTAGAAAAAAAAAGAAAGATATTTTACTGTGTCCTGCTTACAAGCAACATAAACTTCAGTAAGGTATAAACCTCACCTTCTGCATCCAGCATCTTTGGGATATCCAAGTGCTTTTCAGCAATTTCCATGGCAAGGTTGATATTCCCTATGGGGTCATCCTGCATTAAAGAAAAAAATATAATGAGTCAAAGACAGAAGTTTTTATTTGAAGCAAGACTAGAGTAGGTACACTAAAATTTAGCTTCTGTTTTTCCAAACTGTAAATTGGAGTCACAACTATTATTCTTCAAAAAACAGAGTCTAGGTATATGAACTTTTGATCCATCTGCTGCTAGGTTTTCAAAAGAAAACTTTAATAAGCTGTTACCTACCACTAAAACTCTGCTGGAAATGCATTCTGGAGGTGAACACAGATAACAGTGTACACTGAATTCTGAGCTAATTCTGAATGAAGTACAGCAGCAATACAGACACTAAATGCCACTGGACCAGCAAGCTAAATGGGATTTTTCAATACAGAATTAGCCTGCCTGTTTTATACCCACTATACAGTACATCCCAGGGATATGATTTCCACTGAGTTCTCTGCTGGTTAGGTGCATGCATGACAAGAAGCAAGCAAGAAAAATTGCTCTCCAGAAGGAGCGAAATTTGCCAGTTTGACCTTGGAAATAAAATTCTGCAATGCCTATATAAATGGAATTTTAGGGCTGTGGAAATTCAAGCACTTCCTCTGGTTTTGAGGTTTTGGTTTTTGAAGGCAAGAGAACGGAAGCAGTGAGCACAGTTCAGATGAGAGCACAGATTTTGTGTCTTACATTACAAACAGCTGTAGCTGACAATGAAAGAGTGTGTCAAATTAGGGCTGCCATTAAGGCAGCCTTCCCATATCAGCTTGGAGGGAAAACATGCTATGTGAAACGGCAGTTCATGCCATTAATGCTATTATTATATTGACAAAGCCACAAACTAATAACTGGTCATAGCCACTCTGAACAATGCCCATGTCTATAGAGAGAGACTGGGAAAATTAGATGCAGAAAATAAAAGTAAAAAAGATAGTAAATCTAAGTGAGACCTGTTGACTAGGTTAAAGCACTTTGCTTATGAATGAGTGATGAGCACCTCCTATTTGTGTGCTTGGTACTAAGTAAACAGTGCTCCACTGGTTAAGGGTTGCTTTAAAATCATAGCAGCTTCTGAATAATTGGAAATTTCCATCACCCATGCCTTTAAGCAAAACTACAAGCCACAGTAACTAAAAATCTCTGCTACAGCTAAAGAAATACCTCATCTAACTTGGCATAGTCAAGGAGATCAGGCCTGTGTCTATGGATAAGGGCGTTGAAAGCAAGGCCATCTTTCCAGCTACAAGTTCACACAAAACATATTGGTGAGAAAAGGAAAGGACAGCATGCAGGAGATAAGAAACAAGACACCAAGACAGCTGTTAATGTAACCAAAATGAAGAGTCAATCAAACACAGCCAGGCCAGAAAAGCAAGATCTATTTTAGGATTCTTTTTCTGCATGTGCTTTACGTGCAACAGCTCAGCCTCAATTTGAAACCTGACCTGTTCTTATTTTGGAAACCTCTAAGAGGAAAATAGTAACATTGAAGCCGACCTGCTTATGTTCTGTTCCCTTTTCTCAGCATTCATCCATGGGATGGTTAACTGTGATGTTCTTTAGCACTGCGTACCACTATTCAAAGCACAGATTCCATCAAACTCACTTCTGTTCATGCCATGCATAATAAGCACATGTGCACAGAGACAGGTAGCTCAGTCATTCCATTACTCTGTTTATCTGTAGGAAAGGTTGCATATAGAATTGGAGAACAAGCTGGTACTGATGGCTAATATTTTGCCCAATGGTTCAGATCTGAAATTATCTTAACAGCTGCCTCAATTAAAATTTTATGTGTTCAGTACTAAGTTCGTTTAATTTTCAGCACTGCACACTTCAGGGGCCCTGGCATAAATTGTACATATAAACATATAAAGCAGACTAAGTTTTAAAATAGTTTCAGTTCATTAATTTATCTTTTCTTCACCAAGAACTTTCTAATAACGGTTGATTTCACTAGTAAACCAATTTGCAATGAAAGGGCATGGAATGGAAAAATACAGTTGATGTTCTAATACTCTCTCTCATCAATGCAAAGTGGCACACAACAGATTAAAACCATGATTAAGGTTTCTGTTGCACTGGTGTTTACATGAGACCACAAGAAGCATTCATTCCAGAGAGGAGAAAACAACATGTATATATTGAGACCTAATGTGAAACAACAACATTCTACTTCTTTCTAGGTTTTTTTCCTTCTTGGTAATGATACCAAGAAATTCTGAAATTACTTCTCATTCCTCGTTTCTCCCTCTCAAACCAAAGTATCTTTTAGAAAACATGCATTTTGCCATAAGTAGCAGATTGTCATAAAATAGTTTTTAATACCCGTGAGGTACTACCTAAGGAGGTTAGGTTATTGGTTTTGCTTCCACTAGTCTGGAAGTATAGGTAGAAGTATAATCTGAGAATTAGTGAATATTTTCTGAATATGTAAGGCTAGTAATTTACTATGTATACCTAATTAGCAAGAGTAATGTTTGTTCTAGGAATTTTAGGATTAATTGTCATGTCATTGTTTACTGGTCTGCCATCTACAGTCATTTGCACCAGATAAAAACAGGATGGGCAATACTATAAGTGGTAAATAGATAATTCCAATTTATTTGATTTAGCATCCTATATTGGGCAGTGTAAAGACTTCATTAACTGCCAGAATCTGAGGACCAGATTATTTGCAATTAAATGCTGAATCCATTGTAATGGGAAGGAAAGGACACAGGACAGTCAAGAGGTCCTCTCCCTCGTGTCATTGAGACTTTTTTTGGGAAGGACCTTAGAAAGTCAGTCAGAATTAGTATGCACTTCTCAGCCTGTCATTTCAAAAACATGCTAAGCAAACCAGAAGCCAGCCAAATCACTGCAGGACAGCATGCTGTACCACCCAGACTGATGACCTTATTTAGCTTGGAGTAGTCAATAAGATCAGGTCGGTGTCTGTGGATAAGTGCACATAATCCAAGGCCATCCTTCCAGCTTTACAACAAAAAATAAAATGGAAAAAAAATTAGTTAATGAATTCATGGCATTTTACAGTTTGATCCTTGCTCAAGGCTTAAATTAAAGCAGGAATTCTGTCAAATCCTGAATTTACTGTCAACTCTCTGAGCTGCTCTGTTACTGTTCTCCTTTAACTATAGTACATATCTTACTCTACAGTCCATACACACTTAAGGTATACTCCATGTACACTTCATATACTTTCTAGGCAATTTACGTTTTGTGCAACAGTCCCAGATTTCAATTGCTTAATTCATGCAGTGTTCTAGGACAGCTGAAGTACACATTCATCCATGAAAGTGCATCCTCTCCCATTACACTCAAAGTGTATTTGTGAAAAATAAAAGGAGAGCAAACCTGCAATTACTTGAATTTGCTGAAGCAATTGGCTTTTTTCTCTGTTACTTCTGAGAATTTTACTGGCATAACCATGTGCTCAGAGAAGTAAGAAATCATAAATCATCTCAGTTTATTTAAAGCACTTCACACATATGACAGCTTAGATCTGAGTTCTTACACTTCACCCTGACTTCAGACTCGCTACCTTTTGTGGCAAGAACAGGAAATGAATGGAGCTACAAATAATATATTTTTTTAAAGATTATGAGAGGCTCCTTTCAGCCAGAAGCAGTTATTCTGAAAGATACTTTTTGTAAACACTTTAAGCAATCACAGGGACTGAGGGTTTGAGGTCTTTTCCTGTGCAGTAATTGTGTGAGCCTAAGCATGTTAAGACTGTTAAAGTCCCTACTACTGAGATGTCTGGGTAGGTCCTTCAAAGAACCATTTCCAAAAAAAGGTAACAAAATCAAGCATAACATTGTATAATGCAAAATTAAATCAAACTGAGCACCAAAAAACCCCTTTTTCCCCAAAAGGTGTAAAATAAAATGATCTGGATAGCCCACTGCAAAGTAGTACTGTAAGAGCCAATCCATCCAAACATAAATCAAGGTACTTCCATTCAAGATGTTTTCCCCGTATCATGTATCAGATCAGTGTATGTACATATATACACTAAGATTCTGACACTGTAACTTACAGTATACCATCGATCCATAAGAAGTTCTACTCAATATATCATTGCATATTCTAGGAGAGTAACAACAAATTTCAGATCTCTGAAAGACAATATAGGGACTGTAAATCAAACAAATTTTTCTTCTCTTGGAATGTATGTGTGAACTGTATCTTCTCTGTCACTAATTGTGCTTTAGATACTACACATTAAGAATTAATTTGAAACACTAATATAGGGCTCATTTTAAATACTAGAAGGGTCTCAGGGAAGAGAAGATCACCTGGTTAAACAGTGCAAATGGTAAATCATGTACTTTAATAAGGCAGGCCAGCGGCACAGATTCAGGAACTAACCCAGTGAAATCCCCAAACCAGGCAGTCTGTATAGGGCCTGGAATTCCCATTCTAGCTCTTAATGAAAACACAGAAACACAAGGCTGGAGCTTCACTATATTTTCCAACTTAGGTTATGAGCTTGATTCAGTAAAACAAATGTGCTTACAGTGCTGCTCTTGTGTATGTACCAAGTGCATTTTATACTCCTTATAGTAATGTACATTGCAAAATAGTAAAGATTGATTCATCATGAGATATTCACATGCCCAACACACTGGTCCTTTTGCCAGAAGAACTTCTCTGTGGCTCTCATTTGAAAGCAGTGATTTGCCACTATGCTGCAGCACTCAGGAATTCCCATATAATACAAAGGACTTCTAAAAATGTAATGCGGTCATTCTGTATACAGCAGGATCTTTTTCTTTTAAATAGTAACTCTGGAAGTCATAGTAAATGATGCTAAAGGTTAAAATAACACTCTGAAGATAGAGCAGGAGAATTTGAAAAAGATCTAGTTAACGGTGAAGAGCAAAATTCTCTGATCAAATATATAGCTACACAACTGTGGGGAAAATTTGACATAACGTTTTTGAGATTGCTTCTACCTCTTGAAATAATGGAAGTTTACCTTAGATGGAAGTTCTGAATGTTCACATTTCTGTAAGGAGCAGTTTTCCTTTGACACCACAGCAGCAGCCCTTCTTTGGCAGAGGTCTCTGTAAAAGACACAAGGAAGTAAAAAAAAAGGAAAAATTTTAAAAGTGCCCAAGTAATTAATTTCTTGTCATCTTAAATGTGGTTGGCCACCTGAAACTGAATGGCATGAACCAAAATTTAATCCTAAAAGATGTTCATATAAATGGACTATTAGAATTTCATTAAAATACAGAGGTCAGTTAAGATTAATTCTGAAACAGTGAGGGAAAAAAGGGACAGATAGAAAGGAGAGTGATATAATCAGATATTTATTTGCAAAGACCATGACAAATAGACAGCACTAAAAATGTATGTTTGAAGTAGAACCAAAACACAAAAGGTACAGCTCAGAAGCTCAGAAACATAGTCATGTTTCTGTCTCTGTAGCTGACAGACGTGACAAGAACTTCTGCACTTAGAAAGCTGGCTCAAGGTCTCTGTCAAGATAAGGAGAGTAAATAATTTTCCCTCTAGAAATTAATTTTGTCACCAGGTAGAGAACTTATAGTATCATTTTCTGTGGAAAAAAAACTTTTTTGAACACTTGTCTTACTTATACACTTATTCATTTAAAAATGTCTTTAAACAAATTTCTTAATTATGTAACATAATTGTATCACTCTTACCTTCCACTGAAATATCTTGAATAGCAAAACGAAGGATGATAGTCCAGATCATACCCAGTGTCATTTTCACATTGCCGTCCACAATTTCTAAGGTGAAAAATAGATATAGTGGTAGTATTTAAATGTTTTTTTCAATTTAATCTTATTTTATCATATATTTCTATAAATAATACATTGTAACTAATCAATTACTTATACTTCTACTATAATTTTTTATTCACACAGTTAACCTGGGTTCATTTTTCAATAAACTCATTCTCGTGCTACTCTGTCAGTAGGACTGAAGGTTACTGAGGTTAAGGTCACTTCAGTCTTTCCATGCTAAAAGGCTTCTCTCAGGGTTGTTGTAAGTTTCAAATCTTCACCTTTTAGGATGATGTTTTAGGGAGAACATGAAGGGAAATATTGGAAGTTTGAACAGTGTCAGTGTTAACAGTTTTTAAATACAACAGAACCAAAAAACATTGGGGTCTTATTCCAATTTTTAAGAAACTACAGGATATTAACAGTACTGTTTTTTAATAAAATGGCATTCAGTATTTCCCCTATACTATATAGATATGTTTGAGAATTTACCTCTTGTACCAGTCCAGACAAGACATGAAGAACAGCTAAAGAGACACAACACCTCCTGACAGCTTCCTGCCAAGCTGTTCAGAACCACGGCCACGAGGCTGTAATGCCTCACAGCTCTGAAGCATACACACATTTAAGTATCTTTAATATAAATGTGGGCTTTTTTACCTCTGGGGTTTCAATTTGTTCCAAGACTGCTTGAGACTATCTAAAACACGGGGAACATGGGAATCTCTGCCACAAGTCGGGTCAGAATTCAATGCTCCCATATTGTAGTTAAGTGATACCACTTAAATTTCTCAACACCAAAAAATGTACTGCCAGATCACTTAAGCATGGTGGCAGTGTTAAATCATTCTGAAAAGTAAGTCAAGGGACTCAGAATAACATTGTGAGACTATAAGGAGAGTGAAGCATTGGAAGGGAAGAGATGGGACTGCAGACTGACTTTCCAGTCACCTCACACCAACAGAGCAGTGGAGCAAGGAAGGCACCAGCTGCTCCCCTACTTAAAAGTCACCTCCAGCCTTTCTCAAAAAGTGAAGCAGCTGTGTCTGCCTGGGGCCCCACTGGTGTTCTGGCAAGGAGCAGGAGGAACTTGCAGCAGGAGGAATTTCCTCCATTTAAGATCAAATGCCAATAGAGGTGCCAGTAGAAAATGCAGTCACTCAGCTACTTAAAATTGCCTGAATCCTGGGGCAACTTTTACAGAACAAGAGCAGCTGCTGTCTCTGAGACTTGAGGTACACGTTAAATTGCAGTAGAACGTGACACAAGCTGTTATTTGAACCTATGGAATTAACAAATGTGATAGGAAATATGTAACCCATCACTCCTCTATACTTATTTTGTTAGTGTGATAATTCAAGTTTATATGTAAATGGTTAACTTCCCACTTTCCCCTTTGGACCCTGCACTAATTTTCCAGATTTCTTACACCACTCTGCCTGCCTTCCATGCATCCTTCCTTATTGGCCCTGAAAGATCTCAAATCTCAAAACAAAACCCTTCCAGACAAAAAGAGACCAAATCAGGCTTCAAAGTCACTTAATATTTCTGAAACTAACACATACATAAGAAAAACAGAGAGAAGAGAAGAGAAGAGAAGAGAAGAGAAGAGAAGAGAAGAGAAGAGAAGAGAAGAGAAGAGAAGAGAAGAGAAGAGAAGAGAAGAGGAAACAATAAGAACTGTCTAGGGAAAAGGTAAAGCAAAGCAATTTCTCAGAGGTTTTAGTCCCTTTTTTAAAATTCTGCTTTTGTTTTATTTACTTAAATTTTTATTCTAACCTCCTTGTAGCAGATTCACAGATCATTTGGTCTTTATATTTTTCCCACTTCCCAGAGAAGCAATACAGAAGTATTTAAAATTAACAGGATATTTGTCTTTTGTGGTTCTCCATATCTCATTGATTTCATTCAGGATGCAAGTACTTTGAAAATGGAGTTACTTCACTTTTTTAAAACTTAAGGGAAAACTTCTAAGTCCTGGACTGTGAATGGTTCATAAGGATTGCTTTCACAGTTTTTTCTTTTAGCTTCTTGACTCTGTAGTCTCATTTCATGACCAGTGGAGAGAGAGATTCTTTGACAAGACAGGTCAGAGTAGATAAATTTGGCTCCTGCTCAACATCACAATTAAAAGTGATCAGCTCTCTCCACAGACAGCCCAGAAAAATCAATCTCAGAACAATAAAAATTACTTCAAAGAACATCCCTGGACCCTTAGAAATAGTAATTTTATTTTTGTACTGGTGTCCCACAGGAATCAACATTTTGAGGCCCCATTTTAAATGCCAGTTGTTCCCCTTGAGCCTATGTGCTCTTCACCATTCAGTATGTCAGATAATGGAACATGATCCTCAGCAGATTTAGATACAAAACTTCCATGCTTTGGAAATTGAAAAGTATTCCAAGCATCCATGTAACTCAGAGAATGCCCAAACAGATGGGTGCGGGCAAGCCCACGTACCCCGTGCTCACACACAGGGGCAGAGGGTTAAGGGGTTGTAGACTTTGACAACGAAACAAACTTAAGGAGACTCTGCTCTGCCTCCTTGCTGGCATTAACTCCAACCTACTGTAGTGACTGCCCGGTCAACAACGCTCAAAAAATGCAACAAAATAAAAAAACGAAGTGGAGTGTGTTTTAAAAACAGATCAGATTGCTGATCCAGTCTCCAGCAGAACCACAGCACCAGTTGTCAGCCCAAGTGAGAGGGCAGGGCTGTGAAGTGTGGGAGCAAGAATGCAGTTCCAGGGGGCGCAGGGACTCTTTAAACACACACTGGTGCCAGAGGTCCCACACTGTGAAACCATACCCAGTCAGATGTGATACTGCATTGCTGCATCAGCACAACTTTGTGCCTTGGGTAACAAATTTAGTAGAGGGGATGCAGTAAACTTAAAAGGGCACCAAGCACTCTGTGCCAGAGCTGGCTTTATGTTCAGGTTGTGTAGAGTGGGAGGGGAAGGCACGTGAATCTCTCTGCTCCTGCCCACATGGATGTAATCTAATGTGGGCATCAGGCCATACTCAGCATAGTGTCATGTCTTACAATGACAGGTTCCTCTCTGCACCTAAGCTATCACAGTAGCTGTGAATTTTTCTCCCATGCTTCCATCTAAGAATTTCGGGTTTTTTAAATGAAAATTAACTCTTTTTTGCTTTTAATACATACATTTTACAGATTGAGAATTCCAGAAACAGGGAATAATAGCTAAAACTATCATCTTAATCTCTTGGGTTATTAGGTATGGCCTGCTGTTACATGCAGGAATAAATACTGGATGCATGGACAGTCAACTTGCAGCAAGTGCCTAAAAATCTAGAAGAGGTTACTGCCCTTTTTCCTGCCACCTTCCCAAAGAGAATTATCATGGAGCACCTAAATCACAGAGCATCTGAACCCATGCCAGTTGCTGCTAAGGAGAAGAGCAGGATTAGTTTAAATGTTTAAAATGTCTGATCTGAGTTATCCCAGATGCTTTGCCTTCAGAAAGTGCTCAAGTGCTGTTCCCCAGCCTGAGTATCCTGGCAGTAGCAACCAGCAATAAACGGGGCAAAATAAGGGACAAGGGAGTGCAGAGGGCTGGCTTGCTCCTTTCAGGAGCAGATATGAGCTGATGTATCCAAGTTTTAGTACTCCAGCCTTGTGCACACTGTGATCAGCGAGAACAACCACTCTGTCCCACAGGATACTTCTTTTGTTACATCTGGAAGCCTCAGAGTCTCCTGCACGACCTGACAGAAACTACATTTCGTTTGCTCCATGCTCTGTAATCTCAGTATTTCTTAATCAGCTATCAGACAGGCATCTGTATTCTTAATCTTCATTTCCACACATAAATTGTCTCTTCAGTACCCTCTGCTGTCCATTCAATGCCATGTCACGCTCAGAAGAACCTTACTGAAGAGATTTAAGGTAGCAGAATATTTTTCCATCCCACTTCATTTAATTGAACAAAGGCCTAGGTGCCCCAGCAGTCTGTACAACTGATGGAGGGAGCCAGGCACCTCTGAAATGCAGTAGAGCTCTTCTGAGATCTCAAGCACCTGTGGGAATTACCCACTTCTCCCCACTGGTGATATATTCCTCAAAAATAGTCTGTTATGTGACTAAAGACAGATTATATGGATTTGGACTCAGGTGACCCACCCAGGTTAGTCTCAAATAAATAAAGAGTGAGTTAAAAAAAAATGCTCTGCCCATGGAGCACATTTCTTGGGATTTTTGAGCTCTAAATCTAGAAACTGAACATATTTGATGAACAATACTTGAGGAACCAAGTGGGCTAGGTCAAACCAAGGTAAACCCAATGAATGCTGACAGATCTCTCCATTATTTCTACAGATACCCTTATCCCACATAGTGAATCTCCTGTTCCATCCACAATTGCAGTAATTGATCCCTGGGATCAAGGCTTGGAAGCCAGAATAAGGATACGTATAAGCCTACAGGAATCTGGAAACTGTAAGAAGAGGCTCATAAAGCAATCTTAAAAGGCCTAGAAATGTCAGTAGAATACAGGAGTGCTTATCATCATCATAATGAGGTTACAGCCAAAATTTTGCTCTAAGGACATGTCAGAGTGGGGAAAAAAGCACAGAAAATACAACATTGACGCTACGGAATCAAAAATAGTTGGATATCATGCTAGCCACATCATTCTTGGTATGGTAATGGCTATGGAAACCATTATGCAACTATCTTCATGGACCAACAAGTTCTACACACACCTTTGTCGTTTTTAAACAATTCATTGAATCTCCTAGTGAGGCATAGATTCACTTACAGCAAGAGTCTGCCTTCTTTAGCTCAGTTTACATCTGTCAGAATCTAGCTAGCCAACTGCACGTTGGTACTTAGCTACCTGAACAGCAGAACAATAAAAAAACAATTACTTTAGTAAATAGCATCCCACTCCACTTTCTTCATGTGTTCAATCTCTCCCCAGTTACCACAATTTCTTTTGATCACTCTCTTAACTAAACATCTGAATTTTAGAAACACAGCTTCAGAAAACCTCATAATAAAGTGGGAGTAGGTTCCAGCCATTCAGCAGTGATATCAGTCTTTGTTTTGTCTGAATAATATCTCCCAAAGATGCCAGACTGTATAAAGCACACCCTAGAATCCAACCTGGTTTCTATAGGGGTTCCTTACTTTTAATAATTTATGGGGAAAACGCAATGTTCTGTAAGAAAACAAATCATTATCTGAACACCTACTGAAACACAGACAATTCAATTTAACCTTGGAGACAGACTAAGCTTAATGCTTAGTCTATATCCCTATCCCTCTCCAAGTGTCCAAAAATTTCCACCTCTTGTTCTTTCACAGATACAGTCCAGCAATCAACATTAAGGGATTTTTGAGGCACTCATATGTAGAGAAAAGTAATGTGCACATAATGTGACCAAGGGTCTCCACCAGACTGCTCTGTAATGTGGCCTAAGAAAGGTGCACTGTCAAGATCTGTCACGTACCTTCTGCACCAATTGACACAAGTTTCACTCCTTTGCTGGCGATGTAATCCAGAGCTTTGTTGACATTAGCAATTTTATGGAAGCGCATCTTCCCTCTGTCTGGTTTTGGTAGCCTTTCCCCTGCAGAACAACAAATTTAATGTGTTTATTCTTATATACACCTTGCTACAGACATAAAAGTGATTAGAAATCAAGAGTGGATGTGCCCTAACACTACCTAAAAGTCAGCAATTATTTTAATACGTATTTTTCTGAAAGAATGCCAAAGAGGTTTGAACCAAACCCTGAAAAGAAAATTCACATGTTGAAGCATCTGATTTTGATCTTTCTGATATAGCAGTAAAATCAGAGTAAAATTTTTGTTTGCCCTAAACATCTGGAAGATGTGTATTTCCTTCTACTCCGCCTCTGGTTCATTGCTACTGTCTGTTACAGTAGCTGAATATTAAAAAGGCAGAATGTCCTCAGAGCTCATCATCCTTATCTGCCCAACTGTAAAGAGAGGCTGGATTCCATCCAGCAGATCAGCCATAGCATCTTTTAACATCTGACCAAGAAGAATGGCTTTTTACAACCTCATCCAGCACTGCAGAGCAGCTCATTTCAGAGCATAGGGCTAATGTGTTTGAACAAACTTATTTTTTCAAATGATAACAAAGATTAATAATTTCTAAAAAGATTCTCCATTTCATGAAGAATGATCATTTGAGGAATTTCTTTCCGCACTGAAATCTGCAGCAAAAATCTCAAATGTCTTGTGTGTTTGTAGCTTGGGCTATTCCCTTCCTATTAAGGGGCATTCTGATCTTACCTTGGAGACTGCCCCACTGAATAATTCGTAACAAAAGGGACATGATGAATTTACATCAATTTGCAAAAGTTCTTGGATGTTCCACTGTTTTGAAAAATGAGACCTTTAATTTGTGACTAAATATTGATCTGGGTGCGCTTTAGGCACTCACTTTTGAAACTGTTGGTACATCCAATAAAGTCTTTAAAAGCAAAGCAAAATGTTTATGCTAAAAGCAAAATAAAATTAAATTTTAACCTAAGTGTAAAGGCTTTTTAAGTGTCAGGAGCTAAGACAAGGTCCTCAATGTTTTTGGTTTGTCCAACAACACTGTGATGTCATTGATACTCTGATACACTGTGATATCCTGGAACACAAGCGCAAACCAGAAAATTTTGGAGATAAGCAAAAAAACACAGCTTCTTTTCTCCTCCTTTTTGCTTTACAGTGTGTTTCATCTCTCACTTTTCAGTCTACATAGTGTTTGTGTTCACTGTTTGGAATAGTTAACAACTTTTGTTCCTTTAAGAGTGTTTCAGTTAGTGTGCTGTAAATAGACAGAAAACTTTATTTTAGCTAACCTGAGATAACTTCCAAGAGGAGCATGAGTTTGAGGCCATTTCTGAAGTCCTCCTCAATGTTCTCAATCTGTGTACCTGCTTTCCTGAGGTGGGAATTGCACCAGGCTGTAAACGTCTGTAATAGCAATTAAAAAACAAACAGACAAACAAACAAAAACTTATGAACAAGGCATTTTCCAAACAACTGCTAAGCAGCTGAGTAAACACTGCATGTGAGATTTGGATTCCAGCTCCCATTCATTCTGTACATGTTGCCAAGTACAAAATTCTTATTCCAGATGTTCATGAAGATGTTTTATTCTCAAAAAGAAATAATTTTGTGGTAGATTCCACTTGCAGATGCATCTCCAGACAGAAGTTCTATGCATAAAGGCAAAACCCGGACAAAAATGCAGATACTTAAGTTTGCAGGGGAAAAATTATCACAAAAAACAGCCATGAATATTTTTGTGTCCATAACTAGTAACCAAGTCTGTTTTTACTTTCAGAGGTGAAAAGCAGAACTAATTCCATTGCAGAAGTCATATACATGTTACCTTTTGTATGAATCAAGTCAAAACACAGGCTACTATAAAACTTAGTAGTTAAATTAGTCTGCTTTTAAATATCCATTACTTCTCTTAGCCTTCTGACAAATTGTTCTTGCTTTTCAGTGTCTATTAAGATACATAAAGTAAGTTTGTATTTACTAGGTATTTTAGCAGGTGTTTAACTCTAGTTGTGTAACAAAGTCATTGTTACTAAACATTTTTAGTAAGTTAGACTTCAGCTTCTTAAAATTGTCAGATATTTGGAATTCCCCTTTTTTGCTACATCACATTTCCAGTTTTAAAAACGTTTAATTCAAATACTTAAAAAAATCCCAAGATACATCCCAGTTGTAAATAAGAAATTGCCTTTGGCCTTCTTTATTCTTGCCTGTTTCTTTTGACTATTTAATTTCTGATCTCTCAGAAACAGAATAAGGAAGGCCACTAGATTAAGCCAAAGATAGATTTGATACCTTAAGAAAACACGGACTGAATTTTCCCAAATGGTCTAATCTTAAAAAAACAACTTTTTGTTAAAGAATAACATTGTGACTACTTTGGGTTTGACTCAGTTTATGTGAAGAATTGATGGGCAGCTTACTGGACTCTTCAAGGAACAGCTTCCTTTTATCATCTCTTGAATTGAAAGGAAATAAAAAGTGCTATGGATATGGCAGAGCTGTGCAGTGAAATCCCTAATTCTAAGCACCCAGAAAAAGGAGGAGAGAGAAGAAAATATTTGAAGTGGTTCTAGACAGAGGTCTTTGTTGACATGAAGAGGATAAATTTTAAGTAGAGATGTAAGTTGTTCTGTGCGCATATAGGGATAAGTAAGATTGCAGCTGAAGCTTATCTGCAAACACATTTAATAAATGGATGTTTGCATCCATTCAGGAAGGCAGAATGTTCCTCATTTTAAGGTAAATACCTTTACTGAGTTCATGAGAGACCTGAAACCAGAGCATAACAATCCCCACAGCACAGATTCTAGGCACCTCCACCCTCAGGGCACAACATGATGGAGTGTTAGGATGGCATTTGGTTTGGATCATTATAGGGTTAGGATCTAGTTTATATGACTAATTTGCCTGCCCCAAGCAGTATCTTGTTTTGGTGGTATGTATCTCAAAAGGCTTAGCACCACATTAAGTCATTTGCAAACATTAAAAATTATTACAAGCTTCTTGGAAGGAATAATACAATAACAATATAGGAAAAAAAAGCTGAAAGCACTCAAGGGTAAATGCACATGAATCTTGCATGGCAGTTTGGCAATAAATATCAGAAATCTGAACCTTTAAATAAATGACCCTTCCATTAATTAGGCTTAAGTGATGGACATATGCTTATTTGTAGATGCTATTGCAGTTTGTAGAACTGTTCCAAGCACACCATAATAAACTCAGAGAGGAAGTTGGAGAACACCCTCAGCCATTTCCATCTCTTCTTTTAGATATCTATGGTAAATGTCCATCTTGTACCACTCAAGTAAATGAGTTTTCCTCATTTTTCATTTAATTAAGAGTTTAATGGCAACAACCCCACCAGTTGAGAAGCCTTAAAATATGAATCTGATGCCTACTGTGAAGAAGGCTACTTCTCAGTTTCTTAGGAAGAAATGGATCCTGGCACTTCTTAGCTCACACATATATATACATATATGAATCAACTTACTTGATGCTGCACTGATAGACACAAAATATAAGTTTTATCCAAAGATCACAAAGTTTTCAAATAATTTAAATAGTTTCTCTTGAAAATGGACATTTTTATGGCACTGAATTTCCTGAGACAAATGGTTTTTTCATCTCATTCATTCTATGCAGACAATAATCAGTCTATGTTGCTGTGATATAGACAAGGAAAAGATGCTGCTAGTCCTGAGTCAAGCTGTTTTCAATAAATAGTTTGATGACAGAGTGGTTTTTATGATCTGACTTTTAATATTTGTAGGTTATTTAAGATTCCTTCCAGTTATATTGCATTTGTAGCATTTTGAAGGATAAATTGGAATTACCACGAGGCCTCCATCCGCGAGATAACAAGTTCTGTTGAAGCACTCTACTGTGATTGGAGTCTTTATTTAGACCATCTGTATCTAGATAGTTTGGATTACCTTCTATATCTAGAATAAAAGAGTTACATCTTTTATTTAAACTACAGTTGCTCAGTTTTCTGTTTTATCAGTGCCCCAGGCCATGACTTGATGCTGTCCCCCTCCAACAGCTGTCCTGTGCCTCATGGGAATGCCACTGCAGTACTTTACAAAAGACTCTCGGTGTGTGGCTTCTTAAGGCTGGTGCCACCCAGCTAGCTTGTCTTTCCCAGGACTACGCATGGGGATAGAAATGATACTTAGGGAAGTGCTAACTATGTTTCAGTGAAGCAATTCTTAGTGACTGCATGAAGGCTACTGCACAATTTAACTTGCAAATGTGAACATTTTCTTCAATCCACATTTTATTTAACTCTCATCCCTCTATTCTTATTGTGATACCACTTTCTCTCACTGCTTTGGCTTTAACTAACAATTCTATTCATAGTTATTGAGAAACAATTCAAAGCACGTTCAAGTCCTGGAGATCAAGATACAGCCAGCCTATAGTACCCTGGAAATTTGTAATCCATTGGGATTTAAAAGCTATTAAATGACTTAGACAAAGCAAATTCCTTTTTCTGCTGAGCTGTACAGAACATTTCAGAGTATCAGATTGCCCAGAGAAACAAAGCAGGACTGAAGGCACTAAGCTGAATAACAGGAAGGACACAAATAAGTGTCTACAAAGCTAGACATTTCTTTTAGGATATATTTGCTCTATGTGGCTCTGTAAATTGAAAATATAAATAAATAAAAATTTCTCCTTTGCTAGTTTGTTACTATAAAAGAAAGTTTGCTAACATTTTCAGAGGAAAGACCCCAGAAGAGGGGATGCAGGGCAGGACGCCAAAGAATTTGCAGTCCCACAGGTAAATGTTCTCTTAATGCACCATTAATTGTCTACTGCTGTCACAAGTCTATTTTGGAAACACTAACTCTAGGAAAGAGAATGCAATTTATGTTCTATGCCCACTTAGCCTCCTTGTGAAGATTGCCAATAGCATATTCACAATTCACAGATCTGTGATGCCAAAGTGTATACCTATGGGGAAAAAAAACTCTTACCTGGTAATTTACTCAGGCCACTTGATTTGTCTCTGACAAATAAATTTGCAACCAAGGAGCGTAAAAAGGAGATATCCCTAACTAATTATCAAACAACTGTAGATAATGCCAAAAAAAGAATAGAGTATGCAAAATTTGTACAAATATTTTTACACAGGCACAATGAAAAACATCTCTGCTGGGAAAAATGGTGTCTTTGAGATCTGAGCTGTCCTATAGTTCTGTGAAAGCTCACATCCTTTTTATGTGAATGTAACAATAACTTACTTTTGATAGTGATTCAAAGCCAGAAAACAAGATGCTATGATAACAAGTTTCACATGTGCACGTAATAACATGGATAAAGACAATTAAGAAAGCACCAGTCACCACACACTGCAATACTGGTCAGCCAAGACAACTTGTTCCACCTCCTGAAGATGTAAAGTAAATTTCTAGTTTGGCACTGACATTGAGTCCATAATGAATATCACTAAAGCAGCAGCAAAACTGGTGTGCACAGGGGATACACTCCACAAGTTCAAAAAGATTTATTTGCTTGCAATCAGTATTGAAATTCAGAAGTGGATCCAGCCTAATGAAACACTGGGAACCTGAATCCTGTTTAGTACATATGTCTCATATCAAGGTTAACTCTGTCTTTCACTCACTCCAACTCAAATAAATTTCTGTCTGCTATAGTATTTATATGTGTTCAAAATTAATATTTATTTTAAAAGCCATGTGTCTGCTTTTCTGTACCCCTATCAGTAGCCCAAGAAAGGCTACTTGCTCAAAGGAATTATTTGGTTTTACTTGAATTGGAAATTTAATACTTTCTGTACCTGCTAAGGAAAACAGAAGCAAACTTGGTTTTCGTTGACCTTAAATTCTAATAACTAGAGCAGGAGAATACAACTGACTAAAATTAACTTCAAATACAAATATTCAACACAATTGTTTACATATATATTATCCTTAATTATTTCAGTCTGATAGAGCTGTTTCTTGAAACTGCTTTACAGCCCTTCTTGTAAAGGGCTTTTCCTCTCTGTTAGCTGAGGGTCTTCATTACTTCTAGGCTAAATAGGATGCAGTGATTCACTCTGCAATTATACAGAACATTGCTGGGCTCTGAGTGCATGACAAGGGTGTTACAGAAGGAGCTCTGCCAGAACATTCCCAGTAGGCCAGACTGAGGTTTCCCCTTGAAGAATTTCCCATCTGACTGTTATCCATGTTTTAAAATACAAGTTGTGAACTTGCAACATGATCTCCTAGCTCCTGTGTCCACAGCATGTTCTGATGGCTGCAGAATCAGGGGTTTTCTCTGGACTTAGGATACAGTCTGTGTTGGCCCTCGTTCTCTTAACTGTTTATTCTGTTCCCAAAAGAAGAGGCTGGAAGGTGAAATGCAGCAGAAAATACACAGCACTTTTAAAGTAGATTGATGTAAACCAATAACTAAACATGATATCTTTCAGTTGTCCTTAGAGCATCTAGAGCAGCTATACTTGTATACATTCATGAGTATATTTTTATGAATTGAAAATAAATAAAATCTTGCATTTTAGCTGTTACCTTGAATTATTATTAACTATTCCCTTGTTCTACTTTTTTCTTGCAGTGGAAGTCTAAATGCATTGGCACATGTTAGTAAAATAACTGGAATAACTCTAATAGGAGAGGTGCTTCACCGGTGCAACTGGATCACGTCAGAACACCAGGAAGCAAAGTGTGATTTTAACACCAAATGTTCCAGAGCATAGCAACAACTGAAGTGAAGCAAAGGGAAAACATTGTGAAGGATGGCATGAAGGTTAAGGTAGGAAAAATATTTAGCATATTCCAAAATGTTATTAAAAGGAAACCCTCAAATCACAGGCACTAGGTCAAAGCCAAATTCCTGGAACACCAGAAAGGATAAGCACGGGACCAGCTCACATTGGAAGTGAGTAGAAGCTCCATCACAAGTACCCCAAATCCAAAGCTGGGGTAAGCCCTTTGTGCTTCAGCACATCCATCCATACAGCTGAACAGATGGTGTCAGAGATGATACGCTAGCACATTCTGCACTGTCAGCAGATCTGCTCTACTAACTCAGGGGACTTCCTCCCAGTCCCTTAGTTTTATCACTCACAGAAGTCACCAAAGGGATGCATTCATCACACAGGACTTTGCACATGTCTTATTGGCACTCTGCATTTTGCTTGCATGGAAGAGCCTGGGGGGACCTCAGTCCTTGCAAAGCAGGTGGCCTAATCCCATGTGAGTCTAGGGTTTCCCATAAAACATGCAACTCCCTTCAGTACTGAATGACTGCACGTCTGCTTTACAGTGCTCACTATTACCAAAAAAAACACACAGAGCATGTAAATATCGCTTGAAGAATAATTTGACAAGGTTGAACCTTGAGCAATGTCAAGATTATAAAGCCTTTTGTTACAAAGTGAATGATATTAGTTATTTCTTTCAGAGGAGACAATAGAGAAAGTTTATGTTGTCCCAGTGGTCTAAACTGGAAAAAACCCTCAGGTGGTAGCAAGTTGCATGGAAAATTTAATATGGGTCACTGACTACACTATCCTCAACTCAGCCTTTTTCTCTTAAGAAAAGAATGGGAAGGAAAGGAAGGAAGCTGAGAGGTTTCACAAGGTCTTTGAAGAGGCTAAAACAGTTAAAATATTGGAAAATTTACTAGGAGCAGGCAGATATCTTTATTGGATTACCTAAGATAGCTGGAAAAGGCAGAGAAGTTTTAGGCACATAAGGCCATCTTTACATGCAAGAGAGAAGCCTCAGGCTTAAGCGTGAAAATTTAGGTAAGTGTTCGGACAACTCAGAGCTTTGATGGACCATCAATATAATGCTCCATCAGCTCTATTCCCTGAAGGAAGCCCTTTCCTTTTTCAGTACTATCGATGACACTCATTAAGAGAGCTATAAGAAAATCTGTAAAATCCAACTATGTGACTTCTCAAAACATATGCAGTACCATAGGGTTGACTGTTGGAGTAGTTTTTCAATTTAAAACGATTCTGCCTATTCAAAATGTATTTTCAAACAAAAATTTTGATATTTCAGAAGTAAGAACACATGCAATATTAAAAATTCCATTTGAAAGGATTTAGGATCCATAGGAAAATGCTGGTCTAAATCTACTTTTAATTTTTGGAATTTCAAGCATCATGCAAGTAAGAGACGCCTACTCAGAAAAATAACACAGAAATAAAAGATGTAGGGATCCTACGAAAACCTTTAGTAAAAGCGTGGGCATGGCTTTATCTTGCATTATAAAAATAGTAAGATATTTTTACTCATTCTTATCTTTACAAGAATTTCAAGCTACCCAATCTGTTAAGGTGAAGGAATCAGAAAGACAAAGGAACTGTCAGGGGGAAAAAAAAACAAAACAAAAACCAACATTCCTGCCTGCTTCTGAGGTGTTCTCTGAATTCTGAATGCTCTTTAACACACTCATATGACCTAAGCAGACCAGAATGGTCTATGGTAAATTTACATGTGGGAATTTTAATTAAAAAGGGAGAAACAGTCTTATAAAATGTCTGGCATATTTTGTTTACATGAAAGTCGGTAAGCATCAGCTTCTGCTAAATCCAGTCTTACATTAAAAACTAAACTTCCAAGGACAAGCAAGCAAAAACTTACATTGTACTACAGTTCTAAGCCTGCATTTAGGTACATGCATGTCCTTTGCTCATTATTTTATCTAGACTCTAGCCATTAGTCCTAGTTGCACTGGTTAAGCCAAAGTATTTTAAAGGTTCCCCCACTCAGACTCTACAGAAGCAAATCTCTTTTATGTAATGTACCTAAGTTCATTGCAATAGCAGCCAGCTATTTATCAAAGAGGAAAACTAAACACAAAACCATAGGGGGAAAAAAGAGTGTGTTTAGGAAGTCAGAGAGTTTATTCCTACTAATGGTGAGTAGTGGCCCACTCTAAGTGGAAGAGCTTATTAAACACACTTCTGTAGGAATCTGCCCTGAAGCATTTCCTATACCACCCTTTACTTATTTGGATAACAGAACAGGGTGCATGCTTATCACATTTGAGTAAGACAGCAAAACAATGGGTCTGCAAGCATGTTTCATGACAGAGCTACAGCTCAAATTAATTTTAACAAATTAGTGAAACAGCTTGAAGAAAGCCAGACTCAGATAAGCAAGAAGTCGCAATTCTCCCAATCATACTTTCTATGATCTTCAGGGAAGATTCATATCCTATCTGACATCTAAGCTGCAGCCGTGAAAAGGGAGAATATCAAGAAGACTGTTTTTCCTGCCAGATTGTGTCCTGCCAGATAAGCGATCCAAAGACTACAAAATAAGAAATCAATCAGCAGAAAACAACTCCCTTGTAGGAATCCAAGCACTTGGCAAGCAACAGGTAGCTGTAAATTTTGTTTCTGTCAGAGTGTTCTTTAAGCGGTGATCCCCATCTCTATCTTCTATTTTCATATGATCTTCTAATTTCCCTTAGCAAAAAGAAATCTAATATTGGAGATTTGTCAGTGATATTGGAGAAAAAGAAAAGAAGATCATGAGGATAGAGAACAGTAATGAAACAAAGCTGAAGACATAGAGGGTAGAAGGAGAGTCAAAGTCAGTAGGCAGAAGAGGTTTTATGGGAAACTAAACAAACCAAAATAAAATGAAAGTGGATTCCATGATCTGTTCTATGGGTACACACATTTCCTGAGGTCTGTATTATCATCCTTGAGAAGAGACCCTGACACTTGTGTTTTCTCCCTAGTTTTGCAACAGCCTTTAAGGCACTTAAGACAGGAATTTTAAAAATGCTTTTACTGTCCTAAATGCTGAGCAAATTATGACCTATGATTCCTCACAAGGGACTATAATCCTTCTCACAACAATGAGAGCAAATATTAGCCATAGGCCAGTGCTTTTCAGCATCCCACTTCTTTATTCAAGGGTAATAATAAACCCTCCATATTCCGCAGCACTATTTTGGGGGAAAATTAACCATTGTTTTTGAGATGCTCAAACACTACTCTGAAAAAAAGCCCGATAAAGAAACAGTAGTAAGAGAGATTAGAAAGTTGATAAGACTATAAATGTCTTCTAAATGTAGAACTGAAAATACGAAATGAAAAAATGAATCAAAAAAAATTCAAAAAAATGAAAAAATGAATCAAAACCAGAACCTACTCTGAATAGACAGAACACAATACATAACAACTACCAACATGTTCAGTATCTGTTCACTGTCACCCAACATTAATTCTGCATCTAAAAACCAAACCAAGCTTTATAGTATAAACCAGTTGCCTACTACTGTAAATCTAGTTAAATGCTAGTTATTCTTCTCTCCTTAAACTCTTTAGTGAATGTGCCAGCCCCTCCAGTATGGAGAAAGAAGTGACTCAAGGAACTGTTAAAAATAGCAATGACTGTGAGTAACCCCACAGATGCAATCTGAGAAAGCATTTTCACATACAGAAATTTTTTTAGCTTTCACCTCTAGGATGAAAAGTCACTGTCCCTACCTCTCACTAATAAGGTCAGTTTTGGGCACCTCCAATGAAGCTGCCATTTCTGGTGGTTTAAGTGATGGGGACACCTGTCCCCCTGAGAGCTAAACTGAGCATACAACTCACCTCATAGATATTACCAAACAGTCTGCATGTGTTAGCAACCTTGTCACTTACTCACCTGGCCTGGGTTCAAAACACTGACCTAAAAGTGATAGGTTCCCATCAGCCACACAATCCCAACCAATAAATTTAAAGTCCATCTTCAGCACAAGGTTATCTTTCATCATGAGCTGAGGTGTGGGAGCTATCAGAATATTCCATGCAGAAGGCTTTGCAATACTGAGACTTTTAATTAATAATGTCACCACCTTGCTAAGCAGTGCAAGTCAGCTTTCTCTTGGATGTGAATGACTATTTTTGCAGTACAGTTTGTTCATTCACATCATATGCATGAATCCCTGGAAAAAGATGGTCCCCAACAGCATCCAGGCAATACTCTATGAGAATTCTTTGTCCAAATGCACAAATCCAGCTGTATTAGCTCAACCTTGGATAATTCATAGTAGCCAGATGGAGTAATGGGGAGCAATCCCTTGCTGTTTGTAATGATCTTACCTCTTCATTTTCCCTTCTACTTCAGTAACAATATGCATGACATCATTTACAGTTACACAACAATCTTTTGATGACTCTGTTCTCTTTGTCTTTTATGTAAACCAACAGGTACGTTAGTACCTCATCATAACAGAATTAATACCTCTGGATTTTGGATTACATATCATTATTCAATGCACATTCTTAATGTGGAAGATTAGCTTTAGAGAATGGTAAAAAATGGTATAGTCTGTGAAGCAAACAAAGCTCTCAAATTACTAACAAATATCCAAGTTATAATAGCCCCCATATTATATTACATTCTCCAATAAGAATGAAAAGACAGACTATGAGTAATGACTGAGTTCTTGTTCTTCCACAGCTTTCTGTACAACTTTTTTCAAGTTATAAAACTTCTTTACATGTCCAAAATCCTTATCCCACAGTAGAGGTGAAATATAAATACATTCCATGGACTGAGACCTCTAAATGCAGACAGGCTCTGTTAATCTTTACAATGGAGTGCAATTCACAGTCTCATGTACATTTTGAAAACTTAAAATGCTGTAGAAAGTGAAAGAACTTGTATTTCATATTCCTCAAAAAACAAATATTGGTGAAAAAATTATCTGTGAATCAAGTATATTCCGAACTCGGTTCTTAAATGGCAGTAAAGCTTTAAAAACAAAACCAAACAAAAGGAATCAATGAAACAATACCAATGCAAAATTTTGAATAATCTATTTTTAGTCAATGGCTTTTTTTATCTTTTCAGATGTTGATTTTGTATTTCCCTCAAAGGCAAAGTTTATGAATATGCTGATCTCTTTAAATTTGTTTCTAGCATTTATTAATTCAACAGTTAATAAATCATGGGATGATTTTTTTCTTGTTATACGCAGCACTGCCAAATTTTCCCCTTCAAAATGCCTCCTACTGAAATCTACAGAAATAGAGATGCATCACCCACAAGGACCTGTGCCTTTCTGACAGAACCAGGGTACTCCTACACGGCATGGCAGGGAGTTCACAGCATCCAGCCTGAACCTCTGAGGACTGCATGGCACAGCAGTATTTTTCTCTAACAGGGTAAGCTGACTTTAGAGTGTCCTATCCAAATATTCTCTGCTCTGATACACTGCACTTTGCAGAGCTTGCATGTACACGCTATAAACAAGCAAGCCTGACATTACAACCTGCAGTAGTATGGCTACTAACATCTTACACAGCATTCCTGATCACTTTACACTGCAGAACCTCACAGTGCATGCATAGAAATAAATTAGTTTTTGCCCAGTTGTCAGGGCATTAAAATAGATTTGCCACTACAGTGCACAAAATTGAGTGCTGCTAAGAAATTTGCACATTTTTATGAGTTCTAATGGACTCTGTCATCTGTGTAATAAAGACTGCATCTTTGCATTTATACAGAGGTACATATTCACGTCTCATAAAGTGCTGTCCAAATGCCCCTTCCCAACCAGTCAGGCAGGGCACTAGGGACCCAAGCAGAAAGCTTGCAGAGCATAAAGTGCATAGGTTGTGTTAGAAACTCCAAAGTACTGATGCATGCTCCCAAATATCTGTTTTTCATGCACCCTCTCTCTTGCTCTCTATAAGACTTTTAGATACAGATCTTGGGTGAACAAAATTAAGAGAACTCCTGATACTTTTGAAGGCATGCTCAGTTAATGGAAAAGAGACCTATTTGCATTCTGGATCACTTTTGAGCAAAGTGACATTTGGGAAGTGTCACTCAAAATGCTAGTTAGACAAAGGATCTAAACATTGAAAAATTGAGGGAAAAAAAGCACAGGAAAAGGTATTTTATATGTCATGGGACCAAAATATACAACAAGAAGTTGAAATGTGATAGAGTCAAAAGAAATTCACCCATTTCTTTGTGGCTCAGAATGAGTTAATTCTGCAACACCATCTTTCCTGTATTTCTGCTTCACAAGAGTATCAACAAACTAGAAGTCAATGCTCCTCACATACTGCCTGGGGCTTTTTCTCAAGTTTATTAAACAAAGAACATGCATTACTGCTACCCCATCAGTGCCAAAAGAACCTTCTTAATAAAGAGATAGGAGCTCCTATTGTTTCCATTCTTAGGTCCTTCTTCACCAGCTGTAGCTTACAGTGCTCCTCCTGGTTTCCCAAGAGCTCATGAACTATCACAGATAGTGCTGGCTAACAGTTTTGTTACAGCAGATACATATTTTAATGGCCCAAATACTATTTAGGATGAGATGAAAGAAGCATTCACACATTACAGTATGGAAGGAACTAAAGGTATGCCCTCTGGAAATAGAAGGATTAATTAAAGTAGGCTAATCCAGGATTTAGTTGACTGGATTTCCAAATGTCTTTGCTTTCTCTGTTGATTTTCTTCAGCATGCTATCTTTATCTAGTAATTATACATTACATTGCCAGGTGAGTAAGTAAATCCATTTTAAATTTGTCAACACAGAGTCAGAGTGGGATAAACTTATGTTCCTATCCAATTTAGCAACATTCTTTAAAGTACTTCCATAATCATAAAAGCAGGTCTTATGACAGATATCGAAACTTTTTTTCAATTTTATCCTCACCAAAACACACATCCTTAAGTCTCTGACACTAATAAATGATAGGAAAATATGTCAATAGTCAAATCCAAAAACATTTTCACAGTAAATGTTGTCTTTGCATTCTGTTACGTAGTACATTTTGAGATAACCAAATGTAGTTTCACTTGTAATCGAAACTAAGATTTCAGTTGAGACTCATAGAGAAAGGAAAACCTTATACATTAGTTCCCAATTCCGCAACAAAAGGCTCCTCTGTGACATACATGTCACATTGCTCAATGTAGTATTTATCAATACACAAAGCACATAATCTTTCCATGTGAATTACTTCACTATTGTAACTGGTGACTAACAAAAAAAATCAATTTTTATTTCATGCTTGTTTTAAGAAACTGATTTTTAAAGAATTTAGTTATTTCTGTGGTTAAATATACCACTTAAACATACTGGGTTTAATTTGTTTATGCTTTAATTATTTTTTATGAAGTATTATCTATAGAATAAAATTTTCTAAAACATTTAAAATATCCTGCAAGAAAGCAGACTTTCAGACAAATTTCTGAGTTTCTAAATAATATTTATTGAGGCTCAGGTTCCTAAATTATTTATCTTTTCTTTAAACTAGAATAAATAGCAAAACATTACTTGGGACTTTTGGATGACTTGATTATATATGAATAAGAAATTTAACTAACCTGTTCTCAAGCACTTAGCTAAGAATAGATGTGTTAATAAACAATGACTGTAACTGCTGAAGGCATAAACAACAGTTTGTGATAAGCAAACTGTTTTATCAATTAAATAAACAGTTCTTTGTTAATAGTGTCTCTCTTCTCAACAGGAGCCATGCTGGGACATGTGCTTGGTCATGGAAATGAAGGCCTTAGACATAAGGAAAGAAAACCAACTTCAGTCTCATGTCTGGTGTTTTGCTTGTCTTTTACTATAATGCCAGGTGGGTGATAAGTGCATTGTACATAATATGTGCATGCACAGATACAGCTGCTTGTGGGGCTGCACTGCAAACTACATTACTGAGATGATTTAGGATTAAGAAGTATTAAGAAGAGGGAGGGTTTCTTAAAATTTCTTCCATGATCTGGTATATAGCAGAAGATCATTGTATCAGCAAATGAAGTGGACTGGAAGCCTATGGATAGTAGTAGAGTCAAAGATGATCAGCTACTCTGCCAAAGAAAACATGTGGTAGAACTACTCTCCAGAACCAAACTGGAGATGAGCTTGGACTACAGGGGTTTTCATAGCTCAAATGAACTCCTCTAGGTGAAATAATACCCCAGAGCTACATAATCATTTATAAATGGGTGTTTGGGGTTTTCTGCTTTTTAAAGAATTTTAGTTCAATGCAGCTGGATACCAGTTTTGTTCACATTAAAGAGTGCAATGTCTTAAGCCTTGCAGCAGTGAAAAGCTACATTGGTGCCAAGATTAAATATAAAAGAGAGTTTAAAAAAATCACTTAATGCTAGATAGTTAAGCCTTTCTGTAACTGCCAAAATAGTAGGCTGATTTTCAAAGGTGCAAAATAGACAGAAATTCCTCCTGACATCAGTGGAAATGCCTGGGTGTTCAACACCTATAAAAAAATATGAGTGTTTCCTTAGATGCTTAAGGAATAATCATGGATGCTAATTTTAGCCTGGGGTAGTCACCTTCCACAGACTCCTGCTATGGTAGTGGGGGTGAGCAAGGCTTTTCAGAGGAGCAGTTAAGATTAGAATCTGTCTGCTCTAAATTAGGTTCTGCAAGTTATCAAAGTAATGGATGCCTGGACTTCTTTAATTTACAAATTTTTGAAGAGAAATAAAAACAAACATCAGATTTCAAGCTGAAGGAATTCTGGCAGTTAAGAGCAGTTGGAAGTAAGCATTTGAAGTAAATGGAAAATATTACTCATATCAAGTACAGTAAACACTTATCACTGCCATCTGCAAAGTCAGCACACTGGTATTACAACCACTGTTTTGGAGATGAACACATGGACAAAGAGATGTGTCCTTATAACTCAAAAGTAGGTAAAACCAGGACCAGACAAAGGAGCAGCAGTGTCCCTTCTTTCACTTAGGACATAAATTTAGGATTTATTTTCTTCCCTCTGTGCACACTCAGAAATTTTAGGTCCAATTATAGAAAGTAACTAAAAATCAGCCAGACAGCTGTCACCTTCTGCTCCCCTCTGGCCTTCAAAAGTATGAAGTGTATTTCTACGAGCTACCATTTCCATAAGGAGACACTTTCATAAAAGAAGACCGTTGCATTTCAAAGCCTTCTGCCTCTGTCTCTTCCTGCAGAGCAGTAACACCTGTCCTGTAAGTCTTTCACATCAGTAGTTAGAAGATTACTGAGACCATGCTGCCTTGATCTGTACAGAAGTGCTCCTTGTAGTGCCAACAGGAAGAGCTACTACAGCTTCTGTACAGAAACAGCCACAGAGGGTGATCATAACACTGTATTTGTTGATTAAATGATGTGAAAAGAAGAACCTTCTATCTTTAAATGCATGCCAAATTTTATCATGTAGAAATAGAGCATTGGATAGGACCTGTATAGTTATGATAACATTTGTGCATCAAGTCTCTCAACCTAAGGCATATTTCAAACCAACAAATCCAGTGATCTCAGAACAAATATCACACACTCTTATCACAGCATTTCATGAAATGGTGTTCCCCAAACACTGAAGATGTGAAAATTACCCCAAACTACAAGGAATGAAATTTAATTAAGGGAGAAATGGAGTGCTCACAGTGAATACACTCTCCTTCTGGTATCAACTGACAGTAAAGAATGCATGGCTGTAAAGGAGATATTCACCCAGAGTCAGCAACTTCTCAGTGCTCACAGTGAAGGAATACCACATCAGCTACACATTGTTTATCCCAACAATTATGGCTCAGAAGAAATTATGTTTGGCAGTAAAGCCATTGAAACCAACTCAACTTTGCCAACTATGTAAGCACTTTTATATTTGTTTATTTGTAAGGATATAAAATAAGACACAGGAGGAACATTTTTTTACTTGGTACAAAGCAAAGCAGTACAAATTCCCATTTAATTCTATTTCATTGACATGTTTCTTCCTGCATCACATCTACCTGCATTCCAGCTACAAATCCAGTATATTCTTCTGTCAGCAGAGTCTGCAGTACAATTTCTAAAATACTACTAATATCTACATATTCATCAACATTTGCAAATAAAGAAAATCTTAATGCCTAGTCTTCTTGAAATTAATCAGTAGAACTGTACAGTGCAATTCAGAAATCACTGGCTAAATTAAAAGTCATTAAATAGATCAGAATTTATGCAACAGTGATCAATTCATGTGAGGCATTTGTTGGCATCTTTGCAATACTGAGATTTTTCCATCATCTGATGGATCTGATTTTTCCATCATAATGATGTTTTCTGTCTTGTAAGACAGAAGGGTTTTAATGAAAGATTTTGACCTGGCCCCATTAGTCAAAAGTAGTCAAAATTCATTTTGCAAGGCTGTTTTAGTTTCATTTGGAAATTGATGATAGAATCATGGTATTTTCTTACTGATATTCATTAGTTTACAGAATTTACCCCAGCCTTGCTTTTGTTTGCACAGGGCTAGAAATTGTATAAGCATGGATTCATTTTTACTGTGGTCTCAGGGCTGAAAACCCTCAGAGGTCTACTAAGCAAACACCTTCCATGTTTCTCTCTTCAGGTCTCCAGTGACCCAAACAGAGATTCAGGCAAGATGCAGACATCCCACCCTCAAGAGATTATTGCAAAGTCCACTGCTTAACACACAGCTTTTCTCTAGCTCTTAAGCACATTGGTGGCAGCTTATGGAAACCCACTTAGATCCATACTTTCTTCCAATCCTTATTGTCTTACTAATTGGATCAGTGCATCTACAGACAGACCTTTTACTATACAGATTTCAGGGGAGGTTGTGGTGTGTATCTATGAGTGAAGGAAGCAAATAGCCTCTGCTTCTCATTATAAAATGGTTCTTATAATTTTTTTCATAATATGTTGCTGGCAGATATTTGGGAGTCAATGGTAATTAACTGCTAAACTGAGACTGGGAATTATGGATTTGGCAACACTTAAAAGCATACAGAGCCTGTAACGGATCAACATTGAGAGGTTCATTTGAAAACATAATATTGAGTAATTTATTGATTTCTCTCACTAAGTATTGGTAAAGAAAACCTTTCCATTCAAACAAGTACCTACCTAATCATTTCTAGCAAAGTGAATTTCATAATAGTTTTCTTTGCTTTTTCATTTATATACCAGCACCACGGTATTCAGGGCTGCACACCTTATTGACAGCTCCCAAGACAAAATATGACCATTCCACTATTCTTTCAGCATACTCCTCTCAAGCACCATTCCATGCAAGTAACATCAGCAAGAGGAATTTAACACGTTACTATTTTAAAAAGCACTAATCTCTGAGGGGCAAATTGTACAGAACAAGCCATAAACATATCCCCTGTTTCTACAGAGACTCTTGTTCTCATGGCAGCTCTTCATAGGATAAGAGAAATTGCCACTCCACGGTCTTCTGTTGCATCAGTGTCTAATACTTGGGACAGTTACAATACATGCTGAGAAATCAAGACAAGCTGTAGCAGAAAAAAAACCTATGTTTGTCTATTGACCACCAAGTTCTCAGGCAGACCTTCTATGGGGCCATCTCCCACTGAGAACACACATAGCACTTAAAAGAAAACAAGATATGTTCCTTGTATGTTCTTAATGTTAGAGCTTTTGGCATCCACTGAAAAGAAAATTCTTGATGCACCCAAAGGAGGAGCATCTGGCCTTGGAATGCTGAAACCTATATTTCATAAGGCATACTCTGTATCTACAGTAACATGTATCATTTGGCAAGACATTTCTATTCTATACAAGACAGCCAAATACTTACTGAACACTAGGGAAAAAAAGTCTAAAAAAGTTGAAATTGTTGGCACTTTTAAACTATTAATACTAATAGAAAATTCTGCATTTCAGCCAACAGAATTCCCAAGACACCTACATAATACTAATTATCTGCATAAAAGGTAAGGGAGGGAGAGAAGTGCAGTGTAGGGCTCAGCATATGAAATAGCATATGCTACTATGGCACATGGTTTTTCCATTATCATTCTGCTTTTGACGCTGGATGATTTTCCTCCTGGCAAATTCAATCCCCTCCTGAAAGCAGTTCTGAAGCTACTCACTCTTTATAAGAAATATCCTCTTTATAAGAAATATGCAACTGTTAGCAGATTAATACTAGGAATAAGTAATGAGAAGGTTCATACTCTCTTAGAAAGGAGAGGACCTTTTGCTTCCCTCACACCTCCTACTTTCATGTCCAGACCCTGCTCATGTTGCTCACTTGCAGAGGGGAATCCGTGCCTTCTCAACAATTCCACTGGTATTCCAAGTGGGTAAAAAGTGCCACCTCAGTGAAAACCCTCTAGTGGTGGTTTCTGTGTCTGTCATGCAAGCCTAACCCCAAGGCTCATTATTCAAGGAAAGAATTTTACATGGTTTAAAACAAAGAAACAAACAAAACCCAGCCCAAACCAATTTTATTTCCAGATAATCTCAGTAAAAGAGGAAGACCTAGGCTGGAATGCCCTCTACACATTTCAGATATTGTTATATTCTCCACAACAATTACTTCAATCTGGAGCCTGTGAATCCATGAAAAGTGGTTCTGCCGTACTTGATTTTGCTGGTAGCATCCAGCCTCTCCTGCCAACCCTTTTCTGCCTTACATTTATTTTTCATTCATTCATCCTTGCTTATTTTTCTTGTCCAGTGAAGAATGAAGTTGTTTCTTTCCACTATATCTATCTTCTCACTCACCAGAAGAATTCTTACAGGAAGAGGTTTCTGATAAGAAACCAACTTAGATTCCATCCATAGAAGACCAAGCAAACTTTAGAGTAAATCCAGGATACTGACTGTAACTCTATTTATAGACTCTGAAGTCAGACTGAACACAAGGTCAATTTCTCTATCAGGCTGCACTGAACCTCTCAAATCTGCTGAACTTAATAAAGCTGCAGCAACATAAGAAAAATAAGAACTATGTCCGTAATCCGTAGTTCTGATAGCTCCTGCCAAATAAATTGCAATACATGTGACTTCCAAATATTTTTTTTATTATTCCTTTTGCTTGCAAGGACAACAGGAGTTATATTACCAGCCAAAGGAGGTAATGCACATAAATCCTTATAGGTCACATTAGAAATGTAATCTGATATGCACTGCTGAAGACTAAAAAGACACAGCTTTTTTCCTTAAGAATCTTTTCCAAAAGCCTCACTCGTGAACAACGTTCAGTGTCATCAAGAAGATTTGCATTCAGAAAGAGGGCAATATCAAGGTAAATAAATATTTTAAATCTTCTTGTTTATTTTATACCAGTATAAAATAATCCCATGCAACTGGTCATCATTTACATTGACATCTACATTAAAACCCTTCTGCATTAACAAAGCAGTGGTACCAGGGCTATAGAGCAAGCTAGAATAAGATCATTCATCTGTAACAATGTCAGCAAGGCAAGGAACATGTTCCCAGTTCTTTCCTTAAGTGTGTTAGGACAATAGTGTCAGACGTCTTAATGACTGTAGAAGGCACATGTTAGATAGCTGATCTCAGTTTAATGCCTTACAATACAATACAATGTCTTGAAAAAGAGACCACACCTGTTCCACAACCTACCTTGGAAATCTAACAAACCGCATTTCCTGTCAAAGTTTTAAAAAAACACACTCACTCTCATAATTGCTTATAGCAAAAGTTACAAATAGGCAAGATTGCTGTTTAATATATGGCTCACCAAGCAGTGTTGGCAGATCAAAAACATTGCAAAAATATAGTGTTTGTGCATTTCAAGTAGCATTGTTGTGCTTGGTTTCCTAAGTGACACTGCATTTCCTTACAGTTCTATTGAGATAAAGAGTAGTGAAAACTAAAAGGTTTGTGGAGTCTGTTGAACTTTTCTTGAAAAGGAATAAATTTATTATGAAGAAAAGAGAAATTATGTGTTAAGTCTTCCATTATAAACTAGTATGATTTCCACTTCCACTCCAGTCCAGCAGGGTACGGACCAAAAGACAGCTGATCTCTAGTCTGACAGACCACAGAACCAACTATTTATACCAGTTCATACCAATATCACTGCTGTCCTCTACCAGCGAGAAAACTGAGGTTAGAGGTGAGCTGACCTTGTCTAGGGTTACAGAGCAGAATGAAGAAAATAATCCCACCCCCTCTGGCCAAGCTTTCTAATTTCCAATACTTTTTTATTTCTGTGTAGTACTGAAGAAATAAGGGGCCACTTTCATTTTCAGATGCTGTTATAGCACACATGGGCAGTGGAAGTGTAGTGGGTCAAGGAGCAGACTTCAGAAATTTCCTGTGTCATGGTACACATCTATATATTCCTAAGACACAAAGGCCATGGTACTCTAATTATTTTCTACTGTAGACAGCATGTCCGTCCGAAATACAATTTTTGCCTTCTTTAAAGTTGCTGACTGAAATGCCCAATCACATTTAAGTTTTTGCAAAGAGCATCTAATGAGCAAATGGTCAAATTGTTGCATTCCTTGATATCTTGAGTTGACACAGGCTAAATGTAACCTCAACTAAGTAATTTAAATTATTCACATTCAGAGAGACAGTGCTAAACTACAACTCAGCTTTCTTTCCTATAGCATTCTTCATATATTTTTGGACATCTGCGACCACCAAGGAGCCTGGATTACAGCAGACCATAATACTCTACGAACCATGGTTATAATTAGGCGTCACCTCCATTGTAATCCTATGGACGTCATCATGTGTTACCAGCATCTGTTGACAGATTTCATACCAGGCATATCACTGAAATGGCAAGTCTGGAGAGGGCAGCCCACAATAGAAACAATGGCATTTATTTTTGGTTTGTTCCAAGACTGTCTAATAGAAAATATATGCTGCCAACTGCCAGGGCTCCACCAAGATCACTTCTGAATATTGTATTACCACTTAGAACAAAGATCTGTGCCCATGTACTTGCAATCTTCTCCTAATGAATAAGGAAACTAAGAAAGCAACTTTCTGCAACTGTCTTAGCACAAATTAGGAAGAGATAGAAGCCTTGACATTCTACAAAGTTTGAGGCCCTTTATCATGTGATTACTTACTTCTCACATAATAATAAACTCAGATTTCTTTCCAAGATGAGGAATAAGGGTCGCCTCTTGTAAATTTTTTTGAATATGGTATCACATTAATATTAAAACTAAACCCTTGGAACTGGCAACATTAAGTAGCAAAACCACACTCTACTCTATGGAAGCAATTCAGAGTCCGGTTTAATGTGACAGTGTCGGAATTTGACTTTCTAGCGAAGTACTGCCTATTCAGAGGAATGGAAACATAAAATTTTCCATGCAGTATAGTTGCTCCCCACTTTCTTGCAGAAATCAAGACTTATTGTAAACATAAGAATGTCTACCTAATCCAAATTCTCTTTACTTTTTAACATCTATCTGCATTGAAGGAAAACTGCATTAGAGTGCATTAGTATCCAGTAACTTGTCAGTTTTCTTTTAAAAACAGCCTTCTCTGAAATACTGGGCAATTGAATCCTAATCAGATGTAATACAACCTCTTACAGCTGAGCAGTTTCAAATCACTAAAGCACTTTGGCACTAAGATAGTTTTCATTCTCATTATAAAACACGAAAGTATAGTTCACCATCTGAAGAGTGCCAAATTAAAACAAATGCCAGTGTTGATGAGTACAACTTAATTATTCGTTCGGAGTTGCAGCAGCTGGTAGATCAAGAAAAATGAACTTCAACTTAGAACAGAACTTCTCTCCCTATCCTCACACAGCAGGACCTGAACAGGCATGAATGCAAGAAAATTAACAAAACCAGCTAAAAGTAACAGAAGGAGGGAGGCTACAAGCCAAATCTGAGAGGAAAATGTTGCTTCTATAAGTTTTAATGGAAAAGCAAACCCACTGGCCCCAACTATTCTAACAGCTCTTATTTTTATGATTACACTTTTACAGTATAGCTTTTATAGAAGCTGTAACAGTGGGACAGACTGTCATAAGACCTAAATTGGCACCTTCCACTTCAGCTGCTCATCTATGCAAAATGCATATTCAACCTTATTGCCCAGAGCTCTGTCTCTCACTCCCTCCCTATTTTCATTCTTGTAACCAGCAGATAACCTTTTAATCCCAGATCTGTCAGCTGTGACTTCAACATCACCTTTTAAATTAGGAGGCAATAAATCCTTTGCATTATTTCATCTTTCTTTTCCATATGCTACTTAAAACTAAATGTTAAGAAATTACATATGGCAAATATTACTAAAGTACCAAAAAGCTTTGACATGACTACTGCTGGGATTGTAATTTCTGCTTATGTTCAGAAAAAGAATATGGGTAGTACTTGGTGGCACAATAGTTTTCTTACACCTACAAGGCAAGAAGCGTTTCTTCTAAAACTGTGTATTCTGAGGAGTTAACAGACTTTTTTTCCCCCTGGAATGTGAACTGGCACATAATCATGACATATAGCTTTCAAATATAGCCTGGATATCTTTCTAGCCTGGATATAATTCTATATTTCATATAATTCTATGACAATATTTTCCTTGTCAGGTCATTCAGTCAGAATGGAGACAAATAACAAATTCTAATAAGAGCTGACTTGCAAGATCACAATTTCAAAAGTGACTTCTCAGTCTGCTCTCAGAAATATTACAAACTTTTCTGCACACTAATTTTGAACCATCTCATTCATCCTCTGTTTATAATTGCAATTTGCTCTTTTTGAAAATCAATCAGGCACACACATCGATTCAGAGTCTGCTTTCCAAAAGGAAGACCCAGGAAGTGAAGCTAAAAGTTACTGAAATACTTATTCATAAATCTAGAAGTACTGACAGAATATTTGCAGTGCAATATAAAAATAAACTCCTGACTCCCATAAATTATTTTCATATGACATAGGTCTCACTTAAGAATCAAAAAAGTGAATGCTTTATCCTAAAAATATGGCATAGCTATTATACATTATATAAATGGTTTATAAAACATAAAATATATTTTATTAAATCCCCTTGCTGTACAACCCCGACAACTGGAGACAAAGTATGACAGTAAGATGGGGCATCATTCCACACAGAATCACATAGACAGATACACATTATTTCCAGACCTTCCTTTGCTGTTTCTCCCATGCTGGGTCCAGGAGCAGGTCCCTGTCCCATTCTTCTTCTTGGGTCATGTACTCATCTTCTTCATAATTGTAGGTGTACTGCATGTTTGTATCTATCTGATTCATGCTATTCATGCTACCCGGGGATCAGCTTCTACTGTGGCTTCTACTACAACTTAAGTTTAGTTTACTTGCTGAGAGGTTGTAGGTAGCAGTGTCTTTTTCCTTCTTTCTTTCTTTCTTTCTTTCTTTTTTTTTTTCTTTTTCCAAGATGACAGGGAATGAATATTGACTAATCTTGCTGAGAGCAGAGGCTGAAACTGCCAGGTAGGTGCTGACCTGTGGTGACCTTCCCTGCTGTGTCCCTGTCTGCGGCTGCTGCCGGTCCCTGTGGCTGACCCTGCGGAGGAGCCCGGCGCGGCTCCCCGTCGCCGCTTATTATCCCCGCCGGGCCGTCACGTGGCGCTCGGGCGGCGGCCCCGGCCCCGCCGCGGGCACCGGGCGGGCAGCGCCGCACCGGGCACAGGGCAGCGGGGGCTGCCGCCCCACACGGCTGGCCGCAATGCCCGCCCGCCTGCTCTGCCAATCTGGTACATACCTGTCCTTTGGTTTGGGCTTTTTCTCTCTTACTCGCATCTATTCCTGCTCCCCAAGAGCCGCCTACGATCTGATAATACAGCTCGGCATCGCTTAGCCTTAGCCTGAAGTGCGTGTCCCGCCTTGAGCCACTTCGCACTTTCAGATTAAGGATTACAAGAGCCAGCCCAGCAAGGACACCCAAGTGATGGAACGTTTTCCAGTGGAAATAGGTCTGGAATTAACCAGACAGCATGGAAGCACAACTTTAAAAAGCAACACATATCTTTTTGTCCAGGAAACACGCTCAGTAAATCCAAAAGCAGGCACCAAGAAGCACATACAAAGTTCTGTGGGACCAGGAAATTTACAAGTGTACGGCAGGAACCATTTGCCCGTGCTTTCCACAGGGCAAAGTCTCAAAGGGTAGCGCTGAGATCAAGCATCCTGGCAAGCATGTCCGGTATCTCCCGTGCCCTATCATTCCAGTTGCTTTGGCAACAATGTTTCTTCTGGGAATTGGCAAGTTTACTACGTTCTTCATGGAGCTTGTCATTAATGCCTGCACCTATCATCAGCCAAGGTCATCTTCTCTAGCGGTGTCCACACTGGATACAATACGAACCTCACTTAGAAAATGAAAATGCTCACCAAAGCTGAGCTTTTGGAAGCCATAAGTAACAAAATCAGGTGTATGGGAAAACTTTGCTCATTAAAGGCTCCGTAGGTCTCTAAGCCAATGGGAATGAATAACCAGGATAATTTACAACTAGACAGCATATGACATCCATTTCATATTGCTAACTAGAGCTCTGTTTTCTTCCAAGTCACCTTCTATTCCTTAACTCCAAGCAATATAGAAGAACATGCACACATGCACAGAAAATGCCTACTCCTCAGCTCAAAAAACTTTGTAAATCCAGCACTAAGGTTGCAAATTGGAATTCAGAAGAGGATTGCAACAATTCATGCAATAACAGCAAGCTGAACTTCTGAAGACTGATGTATATACTATGAGATAAACAGTCTAAAAATGAAATTCTAAATCTAAGCATTCAGACATAACCACATGCTTTTCACCTGCTCAGTGCAAATACTCTCAAGGTTGCTACACTTCTATCTACAGAACAAAGCAAATGCTATGCTTAGACTTTTTTGCTCAAATGCAGATGAGTATTCTCAGAGTATCTTAGGATACTCTGAGACAATATCAAATAGTAATTACAAAACAACATAGTTAATGTATGAACACATTATGTGTATGCTGGTGTAACTTGTGTGGTTTATTTTTATAGCTCAGTAGTCACCTTTGGTTTTCAATACAAGTCTAACTGCTATCACTTAAATGATAATTCAAGTCTTCAAAGTCAGTAAAATAATTTCTTCTTATGCGCTACACAGAGCACAGGAGAAGTTTCTAAAGGAAATGCAGGAAGCAGTCAGAGGAATCCTAGAAGTACACACATAAATTTTAAATGTGACCCAGAGCTGCCCCCCATACAAAGAGCTCTCCTGCTCTGATGCAACTGTGACCTTCCATGCACTCCCTCATTAGAGGGAAGCCATTGCAGCCAGTTTTGTGCCTTTCCTTGGCACTGCCTTGTCTGGGGATCTCCATGGATGGAAATGGTTCTGCACCAGTCCCCACTGTGCAGTACAGGAGCTTTACAGGTATTGATGGCTTAATACAGGGAGGTATTAGCTACAACTTGCATTTTATTTGTTGGTCCTCACCCTCTAATATGGGCTGGGGTGCCCATGCACCTCAGTCATGAGATAAAAACTGAGGTGCTTTGGCAAAGAATTTGTTTGACAAAGAATATACAATCACACTGTAGATTTGGTCTGGAATCAGACCCGTGTTTAAATTTCTAGAAATCAAAGGACATTCTACACAAATTTTCTAGAATTCTTAAAGAAGATTATTAAGTTTTTCATAAAATAACTGGATTTTCTCAAAATACAGCTAGCCACTGCTGCAAAGGTACTCTTCATTTTTCCATGCTTACTTGATAAGCATAGGTAAACACTACTTGATAACAAAGCAAATAAAACAAAAATGTCTTCATTGTTCCTGGGAACCAACAACCAGAACCACAGTATCTCTCAGCTAGTCTGAGAGATTAAAAAAAATTAAGTGTTTGAAGATCCACTTTGGCCAGGTTATATTAGTCCATTTGGGATCAAAAAATATTTCAGAATGAAAAATCTTTTTAATTCTGAAAATGTCAAAATAGAAGGCTTCAACATTGTCAGTGTGCATTTGGGGAATATTGGGCTTTTTACCTATGAAACAGGAAGCTAAATGGAATAGCCCCACTTTAAAAAAACAAACCAAACTGTCTAGCTTGATGGAATCTGACCTGCTTTAGGTTCTCTAACTAACTGCTCACCGCCCTCTTAATCAGACAGCATGAGTAGGCAGGGGAGATATTTATAGATGGAGCTTTAGGAGGAGTATCTGGTATTTTGTTTACTACTTTAATTTAATTTTATAAACTAACTGTGTGGACGGTAATGAGAAGCATATGAATGGAGGTCCGTAGTGGAAAGAGAGCCAAACTTGAAGTGGAAAGGGAGCTGCCTCTTTCAGCTCAACAGGAGAATAGGAAAGCTATGCCTAGCACAGCAGTATGAATAAAGCAGTTTGCTTCACCAAGCTTCTTCCCACATCAGAGGTAGGTTAGGACCATTCCCAAATAAAGCTGGCAGAATCACTTGCCATGAACTATGTGTGCCTAAGGAGAAAGAAAATAAAACCAGAACAGAAATAAGCAACAGAAATGAGCAGGAAAGAAAGGACAAAAGTCTCAAAGAGAGAAAAAGAAAGAAACACGATGAACCATATGATAGGGAATCTTAAGTTGATATGGCAAAGGACCTGAGAGTCAGCAAGTATATTTAATGTAGAAATGACACATGTTGTTTACAATGAGGCAAGACAAAAGAAAACTCATGACTGCCAAACACATTAGAAAAAAAAGGCAGAGGGGAATCAGGAATAAAGATGGCAGAGCTGAACTGTCAACTACTTTTGTCTTTTATTTGGCAAAAGTTGTGCAGTTGTAGTTCATGCTAACGTATACACTAGCAAGGGCCTACCCAAGAAAATGGTGCCTTGAACCCAAAAGAACACTGTAGCAATCAGGTATTGCTTCCCATGCATTTTGAGGAGCACCAAAAGGCCAGATCTTTCCTAGTAGCAGCAGCAGCTCTGTGACTTCACACAAGTGAGTACCACCCAAGTGAAAGCCTTCTAGCATGCTTTACATGAAGGTACTTGAGAATCAAAGGGCTTTTCTACCTAAAGGACATTAATCTTTATAATTCTTCTTAATTAAATTAATGTTTTTCACAGAGTTTATATTTAACATTCATTTAGTTGTCAAAAGCATCATATTATTCTTTCAAGAACTCTGTCCTCTACATTTTTACTGCTTCTCAGATTTTCAATCCTTCAACATCTTTCTTATGCTTCCCTCTCACAAAATTGTGGAATAAACCAACACTTTTATTAAAATTTCAAAAATGCTGAACACTGCAACAGTGTTTCACCAGATCATTCTTCTATTTGAACTTAATGAGATTTAGAATAAGAAATGAGCCAGATTTCTCTACTTAAATAATTGCCTGTGAAACAATCAACTGACATGGAAATGGTCACCATTAGTTTTCAGCTGTAACACTTCTGTGCAGGAACACAATAGCTCGTATGTGCCAAAGCTGTCTCAGAAAGGCCACAGGAAGATAAAGAACCTTATGAGAGCTCAATCAGTCATTGAGTCTTTAAGTAATCATCTTGTCCTAGTCACGGGCCTGTTCCTTTGTGAAAAAGAACAGTAGGATGCTTTCTCAAGAAAGAAGTCAATGAAAGGTAAAAGAAAATAAATTCAAAGTGACTATTCTTTTGTGTAAACTGTTAATAGAATCTTAAAATAGGGATCAAAAAGCCCTTGTCTTTTCAAAGCATGCCATAACTGTCGCTTCTACATAAAATATATTTTTACTTGTAGCAAATATCCACTAGTTTAAAGCTTAACCAACAAAAATCTGAATTATTTAAGAAAATTATTATTTAGCTTGAGCCACAATGTTGGATTCTGTTAAAAATTATGCATAAATTTCCTTAACAAGGCTAAGCAGAAAGGCAAGGTGTGTTATAAAATGTGTTCATCATTTATTAGAGGTGTTTGGGGGTTTGGTTTTTTTTTGCAATACAATAAATATAACCTGCCTTCTTCAATGTAAGAAACACACTATATTGTAAGAAGAAAACCAAGGAATTACATTCTTTATATAAATGTAGTATGAATTAACTTCAAACTCACTTAATATTTCTAAAACCAACACATACATAAGAAAAACAGAGAGAAGAGAAGAGAAGAGAAGAGAAGAGAAGAGAAGAGAAGAGAAGAGAAGAGAAGAGAAGAGAAGAGAAGAGAAGAGAAGAGAACCATATATCTGGGAACCAAAACCCTGATTTTGTCTGAGCTAAGGAAAAGCACTGAGCATATTTAGCCCTCCCACATTTAGCACCAAGAGGCACAAACTTTGACTCTGAAAACTCTCCATGCTAGTCATACATGGTGATATTAACTATACAGTAGCTAATTACTTTTTTTTTTTTAAAGTATGCTATTTCCAATGACAGGCTTGGAAATAAAAATTAAGAAAGAACAGAAAAAATTCATTTGCTGGCTTCATAGTAACAACTGTCATTGCCAGAAGATCCCAAAGTGTTTCATCAGCTATATATAGGGACGACTTACTCTGTCCCTGGAAGTCAGCCATGGATGAAGTGTAGCAAGAAACATTTATGGGACCAACAAATACTACCAAAGCATAGCTTGGGCTTCAGGGGTATGGAGAAAATGCTGACTGCACTGACATCACCGGCTTTTGCCAACCCTTTGTGCGGAAGGAAAATCACGGGGCTGAGACGTGGTGTCACCATGCCAGCTCAAGATGCCCTTATGTGACCTTGAGCAAGTCAATTCAGATAAAATTTTCCCAAAAATCTGAGTGTTAGCTTGTTAGACTACTATCACTGAGAGAAACGAGCTTACTGTGCTGCACTCTGCCATCTCTGAAACAGTGTCAGCAATGCTTCCTTTGGTCTCTAATGTCCACCTAGAAAAGAACTCTCAGGAGCAGAGGCTTTGTCTGTCTAAAAGCCCCGAGGAATCTACACAACAATTATGATTACAGTGTGCTTTACCTATCATACATCCTTTACCTCTGTCTTCATGTCTCCAGACTGTGTTTGGCCTGCACCCAAACATCCCTAGCATTATTCTAGGATGTCATACTTACTCAGGGATTTAGGGTCCCTTATACCCTGGAGGCAGTGTTCCTACTGTTTGTAGGGCCATGCTTAGAGCCCTGCATCCTGCACAGCAGATGGCCCTGGTTCTCAGAGAGGGTCAGAGCAGGTAGAGGGGGGAATCAATCAACATCTGCTCTCTGCCAGAGTCACTAGGCAGTACTGATACCTAGTAACAACCACAAACTGCAAGGCGAGTGCTGAAAGGTGCAACATAGCTGGGCAAACCCTCTAGCAATGGCACTGCCAGGCAGCACTGCACAAGATCATACCTTTCATGAATGAGAAGAGCCCTCAGACTTCACATTCTGACACATTTCTATTCATAAGGAACCACGACACCTAAGGTCCCTTATCCCTTGAGCTAGACTCTTAAGGGTGTCTTTTTGGTTTAATGGTTCTTGTCAGGGTAGGTGCAACTCCCAAAGACAGATTAGATCATGGACTAAATAAAATCAGAAGCTTTGATAGATGCTTTGCAAAGATTAGAAGTGGGCAAAGGGAAAAGTGGGAAAAGTATATCGTGATTTATATACCACGCTGCAGTCAGTCTGTTGGCACACTGCAGTTGTGGAGCAACATGCAGTCAGCTACAGTGCAGTACACACAGTAACAGGTGGGGAAACTACAAATAGGGCTGGCGTAAGAGCGGAAAAAATGGCGAAACAGATCCAGGATTTTAAAAATGGTTCACTGACGAGAATGCAAGGGGCAGGACTAGGGGTATAGCATGGTCTGTTACAAACCTTTTGAAGAAACTTTCACACATTGTGTGTTCCCAGAATCCTGCCTATGTTCCTATTTTATGCTGGCTTAGCCTTATCAAACAGAGATACTAAGCAAAGAAGAAACTGTGTGACTAGGGCAATGAAAAAGCTACAATTGATGATACAATTTGTACTCATTAATTCAACCAGTTAAAAATTCCCTTTGTAGGCCAGCCTGTGACCCTTAACTGATTTAACTGAGACTGTCATCTAAAATGGCACCACATCGTTCAGCAATAGTTTTGGTCACAATGAAGGAGGTGTGTGTGTGTGAGAGACAAGGAATTGCAAGGACAATATGCCTTTCTTTATCTAGAAACAAACACCATCAACTAAGTTTGAGTTTCCAGACAACAATTATCTGAGGGGCACAGGTTTTAAATCACTGAGGTATGAGGTAGAGATTATGGGCACAGGGTATCAGGCGCTGCTCTATTCTAAACTGGCATTTGTACACATTGTCTGACTGACCCTCGACAAGTTGCAGTCACAATGCCCTCATTTCTCTTTCCAGATACATCAGTGTAATATCACTAACATCAATGATACTCAAGCTGCACAATCAAGAAGGCAACCTGGTTGAACAAATTGCCAGTTTGTAAAAATGAATACTATCTGCTTATTATTCATTCCACAGAAGTGACATAAAGATTAATAAAAGCAGTGGTGGGAATCAGGAGAGTCACTGTGCTTCCAATTGCAGGAGAGAACATTTAAACCAATGCATGATGAAAACACCAGGAAAATGTAGGATTCTGCTGGGCCTAAAGGTTCAAACTATCAGGCTTACTCAGTGGGGAAAGTACAGTAGGTAATTGTACTCTGTAAAGTACATAAGGGAAAAGACAAATTCCATACTGACAGCATTCATTATCCTAAAACTATCCATTGTATGGGGAAATGTAAGTATATACAGTTTGGACCATGTGCTTCAGTTTTCTTTATACAGACCGGGGATAATACTAATACTGTGAAGTATAAGGAAGTGTGTGAAAATCAAATACCAGATAAATTTGGAATGCTTGAAGACAAGTACAAATACTGTGATGACCAGAGTGGAAAACCATAAGTTATATATTTGGGAACATGCTCCAACTGAGTGCAACAGACATTCACTGGATAAAGAAGAAAAACCATAATGCTGTTGAGCACTGCTTATGCATTACACCGAACAAAGCACAATTTCTGGGAAAAAAAGTTTGTGACTATGCAAATAAAGTCTGCATTCTGATACATACAAAACAGCTTGGAAAACTTAAGTCTGGCATAGTCCACCATTAATTAAATTGTGATCTTGATTTTTGTTTAAGATAACTGCACTACAACTAATTATAAATAAAGTATAAATTAAATAATTATAAATGGGTTTTGAATTGGAAGACGATTCATACACAATGTCAAGAAAAGCACTGAAGGCTTCCAATGCAGCCCAGCAGTTGCATAACCCCTACAGCTTCTGCTAAAGAAATAACATCATGTTTTGTATCTCAGATCTCTCTGTTGCAGCTCACACACAAGAGTCATTAAATGTGTTACAGTGACACAGACTAGAGAAATTCTTTTGGATTAAATTAGTTATAAATTGTTTAAAATATTTTGTTGACCCCCTGCAAATTAAAACGAGCCACATACATCACCATACTGTTAAGAATCAGCAGGTAATACAAACCAAAGGGATCACACTGTAAGTAGAGTGAGAAAGATTCTGAAGTGTAACCTCTCCCATGTAGTACTTGAGACTATCACAGCAGGAAGTGTTTGCCACCAAGCTCATTTAAAATAAATGTATCAGTATCAGTGCCAGAAGCACCTAATTTTCAGTGCTCCACACTCTCCTTCACTACATGCTCAAGCCCAGGCTGCCTTCCTGGCCCTATACTAAGTGCTTGTCAAGCCTTGTGTAGAAATAGTGCCCTCATCTCTGCATATCCAAGGAATTGCCTCTGATGTCACAGGGTCTCTAAGTCTCTCTCAAGTAGTTTCTCTGCAGACAACTCCCTTAAGTCCCAATTATGGACGGTGCAGGCAGAGTGTCAGAGAGTAAGAGATGCAGTGAAGAAACCAGTGACATACACTTGTCAGTAAGAGCTGTTAGCAGTTATCTAGAGCATTGCCAGTTGTCAAGACTACTTTATGCAAGGCTGCAAGGCATAGAGACAGCAGGGCCACTATTTTAAATCTGAAAACATGACACCTCTAGTAATCAGCAAATCTGGAGATGTAGGCTTATTATTAAAACTTGGATGCATACCCTCATCTAACACACTATTTCTTCTAATTACAGGGCTTTTTCCCCCCAAGAATTCCCACAATACATAAGAGCATGAACAGTTTTCAATCCACAATGAAAGCAAATACAAAAGCCAAACATTTTTTTAAATGGCTCTGAAACACAGAGAAAAACTTGGGGGATTTTTGTGACTGCAGATACTCTGCGTGACTCAGTATCATGAAAATGCACTTTCTGACTCTTTAATGCTTTTAAAATATAACAGTATTAATATATATATGTATTCATATACACATACACAAACATTAAAAAAAAAGTGTAAACACTGTTTTTCGCAGTGTTTAGAGTGCCACTGTTTCAGGCATTACATGAACACATTACTCATTCCTACACAAAAGAGTGTAAAATAATTAAACTTTAGGATGTGAATAAACAAAATATGTAACTGAATACAATTGAACAGCAGCTAAATATTCTCTTCTGTACTACTGAATGTGGATCATATCTATTTTCAGGAATTGTCATATTAAGTTGTGAGCTCATTGTAGTTCAAATCATGTATTTACCAGCTACAGAAAAGGTCCATGGACTGGTAGTAGACAAATGAAGAAATGAAAGTAGGACAGACTTCAGTGGTCAGCTTGGGAAAAAAGCTGAAATTTGTATTTAGTGCACCCAGATAGGAATTACACTATTTTTTCTTCAGGGAAAGAGCTGTGATACATTTTAACATTTTTTAAAAGACCCAGAAAGTGACTGGTTGACAATCAAATTAAGGTTTGAACAGCTACAGGTCAGGAATAGGTGAACAAGATCTGCTGCTGTTCCAACACCTGTCAGTTGCTTGATTAACAGGCAAGTGAAGGAGGTGATAGCAAGACTGTACATTGCAGTAAGAAAAGCGTGTTAAGCATGTTCCCTATTGATCACTTCTTCCTCCTTCCCATCCTTCAGTTTATTGTCTCTTTTCCTGTTTACAGCCCTGCTGTGAAGAATGAGACACGTCTAGTACACAACGCTTTCCTTATAGTTCATTACACCCAAGTCCCCAAAGGCCACATTGCTACAGTCCAATTACCAAGTTCTCCCAATGCATTAAACAATATGACTCACAACTACCACACAGTAGGTCTATGACACCTACTCTCTCAGTAGATTGTCTGGCACAGGCTCTTTTTCATACTAATAAACAGTTAATTTATATACCCAGTATTGTACTCCCCAGGCTAAGAAACATCAGAGCATGACAAAGGACTATACATTCACAGCAATCACAAGAAACATTTCCCTGCTTTTCATTGCAACTGTTATGCAGTCTCTATAATCCAACTTTCTAGCTGAATTTTTACACAAACAAAAAAGTCACAATTCATCAAGCAGCTCAGCACTGAAAGGACAGCTTTTTTATTCCACTGTTTACCTTCTCCATTAGTCTTCCTTATTCTCCCTGATGCTCCTAGGATAAACTAGACTACCTCAAGTGGATAAAAATGGATTTACAAAGATGACTATTGCCTAACTTTTCAAGACGATGCTTTCTCTGCATGTCTAGCTAAAGCTAGTTTGCTTATTTTGGGTTTGTTTTTCCTTATGTAGAATATATATTTTAAAGCTTCCTTTATAGAAATTTTGATTCAAAAGCTTTTAGTCTATGCTACCATATGAGAAAGCTTTTAATACAGTAAAACCCCTAAAACAGCTTTCCACCACCCCATCGAAAGGGTTTCTATTTATTATAGATCCGGAATGCAGCTAGACAAGAGAATCTATGGCTGGGGAAACTACAATAGATTTTCAAGGAAATCCAGGGAAACATGACAGTCTCTTACACTGGTCAGTAAGTCAATGATGTGCTGAATGCACTGCCTAGCAAGGAAACTTTTCCCAGCTCTTCAGTTCAACTCAAGAATTATTCTCTCTTCAGACCTGATCCAGCAGTGAGAACTGCAACTCCTCGTAACTTCAACCAGCACTGAGTGGTGATGGTTGACAAAAAATTCAACATGATCAAGCAATGTGTGCTCACAGCCCAAAAAGCCAACTGAATCCCAGGCTGCATCCAAAGCAGCATTGCCAGCAGGGCAAGGAAGGGGATTCTGCCCCTCTACTCTGCATTTGTGAGACCCTCACCTGGAGTGCTGCATCCAGCTCTGGTGTTCCCAACATAAGAACATGGAACTGTTGGAGCAAGTCCAGAGAAGGCCACGAAGTTGATAACAGGACTGGAGCACCTATTTTATGAACACAGGCTGAGAGAGTTGGGGCTGTTCAGCCTGGAAAAGAGAAGGGTGTGTGAAGACCTAAAAGTAACTTTCCAGTATCTGAAGGAGGATATGGGGAAGCTGGAGAGGGATTCTTTGTCGAGAACTGTGGTGATAGGACATGGGGAATTACTTAAAACTGAAAGAAGGCAGCTTTATATTAGATGTTTGGAAGAAAATCTTTAATGTGAGGGTGGTGAGGCACTGGAACAGGTTCCCCAGAGAAGTGGCAGACCCTCAACCCTTACAGTGTTAAAGGTCAGGTTGGATGGGGCTCTGAGTAATCTGGTCTAGTGAAAGGTGTCCCTGCCCATGGTGGGGAGGTTGGAACTAGATGACCTATAAGGCCTCTTCCAACTCAAACCATTCTCTATGAGTTACGCTTGATTATGTCTGCCTCCAGTTACATCAGCTGCGCACTCATACAGCTTCACTGACCTCATCAGAATTGCCCCTGAGTTTCACTGATGCAAGCGTAAAAAGATCAAGCCCTTATGGGAGCAAGAAGGCAGGGAAAATAAATCTTAACAGGGAAAATAAACCTTAACTTACTCATTTTAGATCTGTGCATTGTTATGTGAAAAAACAGCTCCCATCTCTTTGCTTCTAGCAAAAGCTCAGCCAAGGGAATAATGGCCTCAAGGCCTTCCCAATGTGTACCTCGCAGAAAGGTACAGGTACCTTGCATTGTCACAGGGTACAGAAAGAACTGAAAATGAAGAAAACTATATTAATGCTGCCTAAAGAACACAATAAAGCACTGTTCTTCCTGATAATCACAGTAACTCTATAAATTCAGAGACCAGAGGTGTACTCTTATAAATGATAACGTTCTAAGAGGGAGCAGATATGTACATGAATTAACAAAGGACATGGATTAGCTCAGAGCAGGAGATTTAACTGCAGAGTCTCCCAAACTACAAAACTTCAGCATGTCTCCTAAAACCAACAGCAGAACACAATATATTCTTTGACAACGAGATTATCTTGGGTGAACAAGCTGTTCAAGCCAGTGCTCTGAAACACATATTGGTTTACAGTTCTGTCAGCAGCCACACACCCACATTAAACACACGGATTTGTTAACACCTACTATTGCTTAAAACATTAAAGAACTTCATGCACTGTGAAAAAAGTGACAATCTTTGCATATCCTACAAAGGCTTTACTATTACTTCATTATGCTGCAATCAGATTGTATTTTAGATGCCAGGCACTGTCACATTCCCAATTAGAAATGGCATGGGGAAATATCGGGGAATATACCAAGATTATTAGCAAGTGAGGGGACTCACAGGGAAGGTGGCTTTCTTCTGTCTCCTTCAGAATTGTTTATCATGGTGGCTTACAAGATTACAGAAGGTGCTGCAAGAAGGAAAAAAGAATCATCATATTAGTAAATTAATTAATAGCAATTTGCGAATGCTTAAGAGCATTTAATACAAACACTGTAATTTGGTATGTAAACAGTAAATTGCATAGGTAGCACTCAATTCCTTCACATTCATTCTGACATGTTACAATCAAACCCTACTGAGCTTTCCCTTTTTTTAATCAGAAGAGATTCCTTTTTCCTCTCTACATGAAATCCCTCCCATCTGTTGCTTACAAGTGAAACCAAACCAGAAAGATGTGTTTCAGGAATGCAACTCATGGGAGTTTGATCAGACAGAATGAGATCTGATCTACATAAAACCTCTGAAATCAGCATACAGTGTGATGAGAGTTCCTCAGTACCTCTTCATTCTACAAATCTCTTCCTTCTGGGTTGCATCACTTACCAAGGTACATGAAGCTCTGCTCAATGCACAGCTGGTGAGGTGAGTTGGAAGGCAAGGAATATAAAGACTAGACCTCTCTCTATATAAAGACATCAATTATATTTTCTCCAGAAGTACCACAAACTTAGTGGTGGTACTTTTACAAAAGTAAAGAACATTAAAAGTTTCATAGTGTTTGCCTTTCTCAATCCAACCTTTTCAAACACACTCCAGTGCTTAGAAGTGAATAACTTACAGAAAATGCTTGAAACAGATCACATTTTCCCCAATTAAAAATGAGCATATGATAATCTATATTCTAAGACCCTATGAATTTTAACAGGCAATATATTATTTCAAATGCAGTTTAATAGTAATCATCATCAGAGGTGATCTCAACTGCATGTGGCTATGAGAATAGACCATCTATGTGTGAAAAAAAAATAAAGGGACTACTTGAAACAGGTTTAGATTTCAGTTCAAAAAAAAGCACCTCTTTGGAGCCCAGCATGGAGCAAATCTCCATGAAGCTCAGCTTCAACACTGGATAATTACAATGCCAACTAAGCATATTTCCTAAAAGACTTTCTGAGCTAATATTTTTCCACAAAACACTTGTTTATAATCAAATCAAGAACAAATATTTTTCCCTCTGCAGAAGGTGCCTCTGTTTCTCCAATTAACTTCCAAAGGAAATCCCAGCTTTACTCTGGAACCAAACAAAGATGGAACAGAAAACATAAAGGTATAAAACTTTTGTCTTGCAGCTCTCTATGGGATAAAAGAGAGTGGGATAGGAGTACTGCAAAACCTGAACATATTCCAGCATATACAACTTCTAGTTTATCTTTCTGGCTAGAGTATTTAAATAATGAACCACATTTCTAAAAACAAATAAACAAGACGGGTTTTCTTGTTTTAGAACCAACTTTCTGCCCCTTGCATATGTTCTAGGTATTTTAATGTTTGGTATTTTTAGGCATGGAAACATGCCTAAATGTCTGCAGGTTTTAAGTTATGCTAAAAGTAAGGTCACATAAAATTTCATGAAAGAAAAGGATGCACAGAAGCCACAGGGAATGTGAAAAAGTGCAATAAAAACTAGCCTTTTGATTTGCTCCTTTGCTAGGTAATCAGAATCTCAAGTGTTAGAACCATCAGAAAAATAATATCAATCCTGTTAAATCAGTTATATCCTCCAAACACTTTGACACTGTTGAAACTGCAGTGGTAGCAACTCTTACCAGCTCAGCAAGTGCTGTCATTGCACCCAGATCATACCATGTCAGAAGAAACGTGACACAGAGTTAACACACACTGTCTAACAAGGCACTGGCAAATATCATCAGGCACAGAGTTGGAGATCCAGCTGCATTTCCTCTCGGCTGCCACACCTACAATGGTTTAACTTCACACAAGCAAAGAAAAATCAGAGAGGAATAACAAACTGTTGAAATCAAGGAACACCTACTATGGATAAAATTAAGCATTTAAATAATTCTCTGCAATCCCAGACTTTTATCAGCATTTTTTATTCCTTCTGCATGTTAAATGATTGCCAAAGACAGCAGCCTTACAAACAAATCTGTTATTTTTGTCATAGCTATGAAGCTTCTCAACAATATATGGAAATAGTTTTACAGAACTGGTGCTGGAATTGTTATCTTTGGTATCATCTTGTCCATCTGCTGACATTATTTGGGATAAATTTTATTTTTGACTTTTTTGTGCCAGGTTTTTCTTGGTTTGACACAAGCTATGTTTCCTTTATGGCTTTGTGCACCAAATTCCAGGTGCACAACCCTGCAATCTTGAATGCAAGCCGATGGGAGACATCATGGGTTTAAACATCAGAAATTTATTTTTAATCTGAGGTTAACCAAATCTTGGATGAGGAAGCTCAGTGAAGCCACAGAATTCCCACCCATGGAGATATCCCAGACACAACTGGGCAAAAACCATGAGCAAAATGCTCTAAGCCGGCCCTGCTCTGGGGCTGAATCAAATGGCTTTTAGAGGACTCTTCCAGTCTACATGGTTCTGTGGTTCTGCAGCTGGGATCTAGCCCACACACATTGCTGGAGCTTTCAATACCTTCTGCTCATGGGAGTCCTGCACTTTCCCTAACATCACTCACTCCACATATGGAAAAATCTTGAGGTGGAACAGCTCTAGTTGTTCTAGTTCTGCGATCTCTTCTCTGTGAAGAGATGTCTGGTGGATCCTCACTCCCAGCCCAGGCTGTTGTTGCTGGGCTCAGCACAAGGCCAGCAGCAGCCCTGCCACAGACACCTGGCTCAGGTGTCTCCACCTCTCCATCCCTGCTGCCTTCACACCGTGGTTGCTGCCTCAGAGCGGGAGGCTGGGCCCTGCCCCACACCTGCATGGTTTCTCCACAGGGACACTGCCCTCCAGGGACCTGTCTGGATGGTGAAACCACCCACATGGCCACTGCAGCTGCTTCCCTGATGGATACCATCCACATGCTGATACGGCTGCTCCTGGAGGTGGCACATACTCAGCTGCATCATGGACTCGTTTGGGTTGGAGAAGACCTCTAAGATCATTGTGTCCAACCACTAACCCAGCACTGCCAAGCTCACCACTCAACCGTGTCCCTAAATCCCACATCTACGAGTCCTCTAACCACCTCCAGGGATGGTGACTCCGTCACTTCTCCGGGCAGTTCCCTTCAGTTCCAATGCCTGATCACCCTTATGGCGAAACAATGTTTCTTAATATCCAATCTAAACAAGCACAACCCGAGGCCATTTCCTGTAGTCCTGTCATTTGTAACTTGGAGAAAGTGGCCAACTCACACCTGGCTACTGTGTCCTTTCAGGAAGCTGTGGAGAAGGACAACGTCCCCCTGAGCCTCCTTTTCTCCAGGCTAAACAGCCCCAGGTCCCTCAGCTGCTCCTCACAGCACTTGTGCTGCAGGCCCTTCACCAACTCTGTTGGCATTATCTGGATTCGCTCCAGCACCTCAATGTCCTTCTTGTACTGAAAAGCACAGAACGGGGCACAGGATCTCACGATCCTTTCCCTGGTCCTTCTGGCCACACTATTCCTGACACAGCACAGGGTGTCACGGCTCCCTGGACACGCTGGTGCCTCCCGTTTCGCAGCTCTCGGCCCGCAGCTCCAGCCCCTTTCCGCTGCCGGGGGCGGAGCGGGGCGGGGGCCGGGGCCGGGCCGGGAACTTCCCGGGGCTCTGGAGCAGCCGCTTCCGGGTGAGCGGCGCGCGCAGCCCACGTGCGGCCCGGCGGGCGAGCGGCGGGAGCAGCGGGTCGGTGCTGGGGACCGGGACCGGGACCGGGATCGCGACAGGACACGCGTCACGCCGGGCGCTGTCCGCCTCGCTCCCCGGCTGGGCCCGGCCCGGCCACACGTGCGCGCCCGAGCGGCGGCGGGGCCGGGAGGGGCGGCTGGCTGCGTGCGGCTGCTTCACCGGCGGGCCTGCCCTGGTTTTCTCCCCCCAGTTTTCTCCGGAGGCTCCTTTCCCCCCAGCGCGGAGCCATGACGTCCCTGGCGGAGCAGCTGAAGCGGCTGGCGCTGCCCCAGAACGATCCCAGCCTCCTGGACCGCAGCGAGGTGGCATCGCTGCTCTTCACCTGCAAGGAAGCCGCCACTATTGACAGGGACACGTTTTTTGCCATCGGTGAGTTTGGGCTCCTTAGATGCCACTGGTTTTAAAAACGCTCCAAAGAACAGCTGGAGAACGATAAATAGGAAAGGCAAAGCCGGATTCAAAAAAGACCTAAAGAATAGGTCAAAAAGCTGCCGGCTAGTCAGCATCACCCCAGCCCTTGGGAAAACCAAGGAGCACGAGTACGTTTCTGGGCACAAAAGGGTAAGGTGAGGGACAAGAGTCAGGGAACCCCAGGATGCTCAAGGGCTGGAGAATTTGCTCAGTAAGGAAAAGTTGGTGGGAGGAATGTCTCTGGTCTCATTCGGTCTGGAGAAGAGAAGGCTTTGGATAGGAGCCTGCCATTACCTTTGAGGTGGTTCCCAGAAGATGCACCAGGAGTGTATGGCTGGAGGGCAGGAGGTGAAAGAATAGGAGTTAAAACTGGATAGAAGGAAAAGCTTTTTCAGTGTGAGGACAGTCAAGCAGTTAATAAGATTGTCCGGGGAGATTGTGCCTTGGGAAAAAAAAAGTTACTTTTTTGAAAACTCTGACAGGATAATGCTCTGAGCAACCTGGTCCAATTTTGGAGACCCTTTTAACCCTACTTTGAACAGAGCCTGGGACTGGAAATCTCTCTGTGCTTTCTGATACGAATTCTGTTTTCATGAGAACATGCTGATGCTCTGCTTTTGGGTTACATTATGGTCACAAATAATGTGAAGTGGCAGTAGTCTTTGCTGTGTTGGGACACTTCAAATTCTTTATGCTCTATCCCTTTCCATTTTTGTATAAAATTTTGTCCAGGAATGTGATACTCTTGAATAAGAAAGCTGTTTTCTAGAACCAGACAGATTGATATAATGTTTTCATTTTAATTAACAGGATTGTAGTTATATTTCTTTGATGCAGCACAGCATGTGTTTTTTATTTCATAAATAGTTACTTTAGAACTGCTTGGCTGAGTTTGAAGGAGGAATTTTTATGGTCTCTTACCAAGTATTGGACCTCTGATCCAATGTTTGATCATTCCACATTAGAAAAAACAAAATCTATACACTGGGTTTGAGTTTCCTATGTTCCAGTTTGCATCTGTTGTCCTCCCATCCTTCCAGTAAGCATCACTGAGAATAATCTGGTTCCATCTCCCTGATAACCCACACTTTATCCTGTTAAGCAGCTGCAGGCAGCAGGAAGATTTCCTTTTGACTCTCTCTTCTCCAGGCTGAACAGTTCCTCCTTTACGTTGTATGTTGCTTTCCAGTCCCTAGACCATCTCAGCATTCCTCTGCTGAACTCACACCCAGAAATGTTTTTTCTTCTGATGATGATCTCAAAATTGCACACAGGGCTCCAGCTGCAGCTCACAACTAGAAGGGGCAGTTCTCCCCTCCCTCAGCCTGCTGGCCGTGCCCTCAGGGGCAGCACAACCCAGGATGCTGCTGGCCTTTACTGCTGCAAGAGCACTCTGCTGATAGCTGCTTATGTTGTTTTTCTTTGTCAGTTGAGAAATAGTTCAACTATATCAAAGATTTTGGTCTTAGGCCTCTTTACTGTTTGTTTTGGTTTGTTTGGTGAGGATGACATATACCAGGATAGCAAAAAAGTTGAATGTGCCAGCGAGGAGCTAAGGAGGTAGGACTGGAAAACAAAAACTATTATGTTTAAAGCATTCCTCCCATTTTTATTTTTTTCCCCCACAGGGTGCACTGGTTTAGAAGAGCTGATGGGGATTGATCCTTCATTTGAAGAGTTCCAGTCCAGTTTGTTTAGCTCCACATCCAAAGGTCTTGAACGCAGTGTTCAGACTAAAGCAGTAAATCAGCAGCTGAATAAGAATATTTCATTGTTCCTCATTCACCTGTCCCCTTACTTTATGCTTAAGCCAGCCCAGAAGTGCCTTGAATGGCTGATTCACAGGTAATCCACTGAATATGCTACATGTCAATAGATAAGGCTAGAAATGCAAGATTTATTTTTCCCCAGTGAGAAAAATTTTGAATAAGTTTACTTTAGCTTTCTGAAAATATAGGTTAGAATGTTAATAATGTGCATTTGGGCTTAGTCTTTATGGGGCCAAATGCTCTTACCAACTATATTTTTATCTTTTTATAAATTTCTATGATTATTTTGATCTGTCGTGGTACTCTGTATAAAAGCAATTACTTCCTTGCCTAGCTTTCACCAAAGTTGCCCAGCCCTGGGCATCTTACAGAGCACATAGAGGAACACTTCTATATTGTGCTTTTAGAAGTGGGCTTTGTAAAATAGCAAATTTCCGATATTAACTCTGAACCATGAACCCTAACTATTCTTATTTCAAGGTTTTGTAAGAAAGTGTGAAGAAAAAAACAGTGAAGTATTTAGTGATGTTACATTTATTTTTATAAATTAACCTATTCAAATTTAGAAAGTGCAGTATTTCTTACCATAAAAGAGTGTATCATTTTCCTGAAACATACTTCTTTGAATCACAGTTTTTCTGTACACATATTATACTGAGAGATTCATACTGAATTATTGTAACGTTTTGTTTAATATTGAAATCTGTGCAGAAGAAATTAAGGTGATTTTTAATTATACAGGGACCTAAAATTGTTGATAGTGAGGGGAAAAATATGCTAACACTGTTTCTTCTAGCACATACAGGCTGGTGGCCACCTTGAGTTTTTGGACTAGGTGGACCATAGATCTGAGTCAGTAAGACAGCCATGTCAGGTCTTACTTAAAAGCAAGTAAACAAGGTGTTCTGAGAAGAATGTGGCTGGGACTTTTGTCCTTTTTTGCATCCAGATACTTTTTAACTAACATATGTATGTTCTTTTCCTTAGATTTCACATTCATCTCTACAATCAAGACAATTTGATTGGGTGTGTTCTGCCATATCATGAGACTAATCTATTTGTGAGAGTTATTCAACTTTTAGATATAAAAAGCCCAACTCATAAGTGGCATTGGATGGATCCAATACGGGTAAAGTATTTAACAGATGCAAGATGAAAGGTTGAGGGACTTTATCTAATCATATCTTGATTCTTCTACTCTACTTATGAATATGGTCCACCAATTTATGTGGTTAGTTTTAAAACTGTACTGAAAAGTTTAATTACAGGAATGGAGTCTGGATGCCCATGTTGTTTCTGCTATCTTTCCTTAAAGGTGAAGTTGATATTAGAAAGCTTTGACTGTAATTGCTCTTTGTTTTGGCTAAGTTAAAGCAGGCTTTTAAGGTGTAAGTATTTGCTACTGCTAGGAAGATACATCAATTACTAAAATTTATGTTTATTTGCATGTAGGTTAAATGTAATTCTCTTAATCATCTGTCTTAATGTAGACACAAAACATTCTAGAGCAGTGTGTGGAAATCCATTACTTAGTTTAAATGGTGTTAACTGATCAGTTGGATTAATTTGGAGATTATAGTAATTTTTGCTTTCTGTGCTTCACTTTAATCTTAGTGTTCTAATTTTACTTTTTTTCACTGTGTAAAGAAACCTGGAGTCCCACTGGCAAGAGGTACTGTCATTACACACTGCTACAAAGACCTGGATTTCATGGATTTCATCTGCAGGCTGGTGGCAAAATCTGTGAAGGTTGTTCATTTATTCAAGAACATTGTTTTCTGTCACTTTGTCTTCTCCATGTGTTTATAATAGTGTGCTATTTCTTAATATTTTGAACTGCATATCAAAGAGTAAAATGAATCATTTATCAGTAAGCAATATGAGGACTTCTTTAATTATAATTTTTGAAGAAGGCTGTCAGAAGTTCTTATAAGGAAGTGGCTGAGAACCAGTGAGCCATGACCAAACAACTTGGCCATACTGTATTATTTACTGTGTTGCCTCAGGGTACTTAATTGTCTTCATTTCTTTCATAAACTCCTTCCTGCTGTTAGTTTTTAACGGTGCTCTGAATTTCTGTGTCTCTTCTGGAGGTTGTCATGGGTGTTTTGAATACAGGTCTTCAGATATTAATGAGAATTTGAAATTGAGAATGCCAGAACGTGGGCAAATTCTTTTGTTCTTTTCTGCTAATTTCTAATAGAGGGCTAGTTCTGTAGTCTCAGAAGGGTAAGATGTATGACAGATCCAGTTATTTAGAGAACTGGCATGTGTCTGCTGTCAGACTAAGCAAAGCAGACACAATAACAGAGTTTATTCACAGATGTAGAAGGAGGTGTTAAACATAACCCCAGCTCTGAGTCCTGAGCAGTACACCAAGATCACAAGTGATTTTGGTTGCCTTATTCTGATTACCTACATCAGCACCCATTTCCATCTGCCATGTCTGTGAAGAGGAGCAGTAACCTCTGGCAAGGGTTGCTGCTGTGAGAGGTGATGACTTCAGTTGTGCCAGCCGAGTTGCTGGAGCTTGCAGGCTGGAGTTCTAAAATTTTGGTGATTTGAGGAAGCCATGTGTGCATTTCCACTTGCCCTGATGTCTGAACAACCGATTTTTTTCTGTGATCCAGGTCTTCTCAGAGTGTCCCAGCAACTCAGCTCAACTGAGAGTTCTCCTTGTGTTTTATGCTTCCACCATTGTGTCGGCTCTTGGAGCTGCAGAGAAGATAACAGACACTATGGTCTCTCTGCTGCTCCCTTATGTCCAAAAGGTAGGTGAAGCTGTGTTTCCTTCCTGTGTGATGAGGTGTACTGTGTTCTGCAGACATGAATCTGCAGATAACATCCAAGAGAGACATCCTGTGTGTGATATGTACTGTACCACTCAGCCTGATTTGAAATCACAGGCAGGTGAGGGTCCATGGAGAATAATGGTTTTTCACACTTTAGATAAGTGCTTTAAGAACTGTTTTCTACTCTGCACAAGGAAAGGAGCTGTGATAAATGGATACACGGTTTGAAGAATGTCTTTGCTTTGAGATTTATCATACTAAACCATGAGGAAATGGTGTCAGGGTAGACAGCCTGCTTTAATATCCTCTCTCTTCACAATTGTTGCTTTGTCAACAAACAGTAGTTAATAAATGTGTCTTCTTTATCTGTGGACCATGCAAGACAGCTTTTTCTTCTTGGAAGTTGAGTTTATAGATACCTTAAATGTTAACACATGGAAAAGAACATAGTGGGATTCTGTAGATGTCAGAATAAAAATAATTTTTATGTTAATGTACTCTTCTGTGTTATTTTGTGTTAAAAATACACCTTTATCTCTTTTTCTAGGGCTTGAAATCCTCTGTACAGGATTACAGAGCTGCAACATACATGATAATCTGCCAGATGACAGTAAAAGTGACAGTGGAGACTTCCTTGGTGCATTCCTTGATGGTACAGATAAGCAAGACATTATTTAAAATGCCCTCATTAATCAGGGATGGGCTGGCTTGCTTGAACCTACTTCTGCAAACTCAGAATGGAGATAAACTTGGGAAAAAGTAAGTCTACATGAATCAGATTTTCCCACTTTCTAAAATTCCAAACTGCACTTTGCTAATGTGAAATTTTTATATCCTCATCATTAAAGGGACACTTCCCTGTCAGAAGTTTTGATAGTTGACATTTCAAAGGGCTACTTTGAAAATTTGTATGCTCGCAGCAGCAAAGGAATCTCAGTGGTGTGAGCTGGTCATCTCTTGGTCCTTCTGCTACTTCTCTTAGTAAGGGATTGATGTCAATGTGCAAAACTGAACCCTGTCAAGTAAGAGGTTTTCTGGAAAGTGCAAAGAAGTTCTGCCCCTTCAATGGAAGGGCTTTGAGTTGGTGTTGAGTTTAACACCTGAAGTATAAGTGCTTCTATACCACCACTTGTGTGGTCTCACTTCAGGTGAGGTGTTCTCCTAGAGGTTCGTGTGATAGATTCCCATCCATCCATCTGCCCTGCTCTGGCACAGCTGACTTGTGCTGGTAACATGCATTTGAACATAGTCCCACATGCTACAGGGAATTTGCTTGCTGGCAGAGAGGAGTATTCCAACTGGAAAAATCATATGAGGGGTATACAGTGATCAGCTTCCAGATACTTGAACACTGTCATAGGTTAAAAGGCAGGTGTGGGGTTGATATGCTATATAGCATCCAGCCAGGTGGGTATAAAAGGGGACAAGATGAAGCTTTATGTTACTCAAAAGGAAATTACTTCTCCTCAGAGGATCTGTCATTGCATGACTACTTCTCATCCCTTTTGCTGCTGCCAGAGGATAGATATTCTCCTTGCACTGTGAGGCTATCTCTTCCTGTAATTCATACAAGTATTTTTCCTTTTACTACCAGCTTTGCAAAAAATGTAGGTAGTTCACTGTGCCGTTGGAGCAGCTGTGCTCAGTGAGACTGGCAGTATCCTCTTTTCTTCTTGGATATCATATGTGCCAATAAACATCTGGCATTAAGGAAGTGGAGCCCTTTGAATCTTTTCGGTGTTTGTTTACAATAGGGCTGTTACCTGATGCTGAAAATTGGATCCTTGTGAAGTCTGCATGGTTTTTTGAAAGTGTTTGTAACCCAGATGAGCATACATACTTTTCTTTTTTCCCCCTTTCAATTGTGCAGGCCATTTAATTATCTGTGCAAAACCCCAGAACTGGTAGCACTTTTGCAAGGCCTGTCAGCAGGCTATGATATTTCTCCTCTCCTCGGCTACCTGTTGCCTCACCTTGTTCACACCATCATGAAAAGTGATACAGGTAAGCTAGCACAGGTTCTTTGTAAACCTTGGATCAGCCTTAAAGATAGATAACTGTGGTCATTGTGCAGCTGTGTAATTGCTTTTTTCCATTGAAACTGTGCCAATACCTGTGAAGACCTAATTGAGCTTTTGTGTGTTTGCTTTTTGTTCTTCCTTTTTTTTTTTAAACTTTTTTTTTCTCTTAGAGGGGTATTGTAGTACTGTAGTACTTGTGAAATCTTGCCTGGGAATAGTCTGGGGCTGGCATGTAGTTGTAGCCTGTGTCTGTGCTAGAGTCTGTTTGCACTGTGACATTAGAGTGCTGAATCACGACTGGGAAAGCTCTTTTGTTAAAAGGTCCAGATTCACAGCAAGGAATGCTCTAGGGAAGTCGCTGGCACAGCTTTTAGCAGCAGGTCTGAAGCATACCAAAGCGTTCTTGAATTTATTGGCAGCAATCCAGGCTTTGGCATTTTAACAAGGTTGGTATAAAGTATTGCCAATGGACCACAGATAGTTAGTGTTGGTAATCAGTGAGCACCATGGTCTTCAGGTTGTTTGCTTGGTTTACCAGAGGATGATGCCTGTATAAGCTATTTGCATTAATCAGTGTGAAGAGGCTGTTCTCTAACTATTGTTCATCTTTTATGATTGTTCTTAGAGGAGCAAGAAGAATCTGAGGAGATAGAAAATAGCATTTACATCATGCATCTTCAAGCTATTCTTGAGAGTATACCACTGGAAAAGGATTTAGATTCTCTGTTGGCTTCGTGAGTTGACTTCAGTTCTTTTTCTTATGCAGTACAGTGGTCACTTCTGGTTTAATAATAAAAGATTCCTGACAATGGCATTAGCATTATATTACCATGATTTTCTGAGTTCATAAGTGAAGTCCAGACGTGGATTTTGAAATTTAAACATTCAGTAACCCAGAAGAGCCATTCATTTAGCATTTGTGGAAGTAGCTGTGAGACAGTAAAACTTCAGGCCAGCAGCAAATCTGTACTAGCAGTAAATAATGTATATTAATCCTAATCTGTTAAGCACTGTGCTTTACAACAGTAATGAAAAAGTATGCAAAATATGCATGGCTTTTCCTTTTGTTTGTAATTTTAGCAAGTTTCTTGAAGAGTTTATCTCCTGTGGTACCGAGATTGAATCTAATCCCACCAAAATGGCTGTACTCAATCAAAAGATCCTTCCTCTTATCAGACTTCTCGAGAGAAAGTAAGTTCCATTTTTCTGTGACAGACCCATAGTCTGTAGAGTGGTGATAACAGCTATGGTCTTGGATTACTGGGTGTAGTAAGCACAATACTCTTGCTCAAATAGATACAAAAGAAATAACTGACTCCTAGACTCTGTCCAAATTTTGTTTTACTAATCTGTCCTTACATATTTTGTTGTCACTGTAATACATGGATGCAGACCTACTGGCTTTGTACAGCTCTTTTACTTTGTAGCATGACCTTCTCTGCTCATTATGTATCCTAATGGTCTGCATATCGTTCATCTGTGTTAAGACATAATGATTTATTGCCTTTGCAAAGCCACTTTATATGTCTGGTTTGGATGAATGCATGTGCATTCAGTTCCTTGGTTTTCCTTGGTTTTCTCTTGTAAATACATGTTTTTCTATAATCCTCTGCAGAAAATATTGATTATTTTGTCTTTTGGCAGGTATCCGAAAGCCTTAGACTCTGTTTTGGAGAAACACCTGGAAGACTGCACAGATGAGGCTGACCAAAATCTTTTTCATCAATTTATTTCTCTTTCATTAAGCTGTGGCAAGTACAAGGTAGGTAGGATTGTGATCCTAGCTCTTATATGATTATTCTGTCAGAAGGCTGATTTTTGACAGAGTTCTGCTCTCTATTCCTCCTTATAAATAAAATGTCTACCATTCCCACCAAAAAAAGGAAAAAAAACCAAACCCAAACAAACAAAAAAGAACCCTAACTTGGTTAAATATTTTGATGGGGAGCTTGGTCAAAACTGTGGTAAAACAAAAGCTATCAGGTCTTTTAAGTATTTTTTTATCATAAGGACTCACGAGTGTGAGTTTTTTTCCTGGTTAAAATTTATATGTCTCCACCTGCTCCAATTCCTACCAATAATTTTTTTCCTTAGAAACTTAGCCACTACGTACACTGCAGTGGTCAATAGTGACGACACAGTGGTTCCCAGCAAGGCCTCATCTTACTTAAGGTTGTTGTCAGTGGCACAGGTGTCTGTTTTGGGAAAGCTGAGAAACAACTTTATCACTGTTGGGAGAAGATGGCTTGGTCCTTTTTCTTGCACTGATTTTATGAATGTTTACAGTCGGTAACAGGGAAGAATAGAGTGACCACAGAGTTCTTCCTGTGCCGTTTCTGAAGAGCAATTGAAGCTCAGCCTAACACAGAGTAACCATTACTACAACAGATCTGGCCAAGGAATTTATTATAAGAGCTGGTTAGTATTATGGCTGTTGTTTGCAATGAATGAAGGACTGAAAGCACTTAGGAAAATATGATGAGCTACATAAAGAAGCGCTTCCTGTATTTTTGTACTGATTTAACAAAGGTGCAGATTCTGTGTCTGAGTAACAAGTGGATTAACAGAAAAACAAGGCATGCAGAGCAAAGGCATATGACTCTCTTCCAGCTTTTAAGGTTCCTGAGATAAGTGCACGCAATTGGACTAGCAGGGATGCCTTTTTAACAGTTTCTATCTGTGCTCTGTCACACTGACATTGTCACTAGAGCTTTCTCAGAATCCTTAGATAAGCGCAATGCTTTTCTAGGACATAATGGTGTCTGTGGCTTACTGTACTTTTCAAGCTATCTTCCAAAAACTGTCTGCAATAGTGAAGAAATTTAATAATTTAAAGCAGTTATACAATATTATTGTACTGTAATTTAACTTTCTAGGTTTTGATTATGCAGGTTTTCTTCTGGTACAAAAATTGCCATAAGTATATCTCCCGTTATTCTTATGTATATTTAAAGTATTTTTAACATGCACTGGGGTTACTGTGCAATCTGTATTTCAGTTTCTGGAAGTCTCTGATACCTCCCTTCTGCTTAGTTTGAATCATCCTCAGCCTGCTGTGCGGGTCCTGGCTCTTCAGCATTTGAAGGATGTTATTGAAACTTCAAAGGTTTGTGTCTGAATCTCTCACTTACAGAACTGACTTAACATAGAATGTCTTCAAAAAGCTGCTTGCCAGACTTACCAGTTGAAGATGAATGGTATGTGTAACTGCCTGTGTCATCCTTACTGCTTTTTCCATGGTGTTTTCAGTAGGCTTCTGTCACCATTTCCCCATATTCTGGAGTCTGGGTATAGTTCTTGTTGAGTAAGTTGCTCACATTCTCATAAAATCCAAGTTAATAGATTAATCCAAGTTTCTTTCTTTTGTTATTGAAAGTTAGTCTGCCTGTGACGTTTAATTGAGATGATATTACCACTTCTTTTACACTAGAATTCAGATAGATATTTCATTAAAAGCCTGTAAAGTATTCTACAGACAAATGATTTATTTTCCCTTTGACACTGTTTTCCTTTATCTTTTCAGGAAGGCTTTGATCAGGCTTTCATAGAAGAAGCAATCTTTGGACGGCTCAAGGATGACAACAGAGATGTTGTGATGTCTGCTCTCAGTTCTTTGGAGGTGTGTGTCTTTGGCATGCGAGATTTTACCTGGATTTGAATGTGTGTGTGTCTGGAATTCATTCTGTGTAGTTTTGTTTCTTGTCTTGTGTCCTTATTGCATTACTTTTATCCTTTAATGGGGTAAAGAAACACAGATTTTAGGAGGTTTGTGTTACTTGCTGTCTCACAAATTCCCCCCAGATCTCTGCTACCTGATCTTTCCTAAGGTGTTGGCAGTTAATTTATAAATTTTGTTTTTCTTTTTTTTTTTTTAATGTAGATACTGAGGCATACTTAAATCTTTGATTATTATTTGAGACATGCTTCCTATTCATTCTATAAAAAGGCAAGCCACACTATCTGTCTTTTGGATGGAAAGTGGTGCAGTCACAAGACATTACTCTAGTGAGAGGTGCTCAGTTGAGTTTTTCCATATGCGAGTCATTTGGTCAGTTGATAGTGGCAAAGTCCTGAGCTCCAGCTCAGGTTTACTGGATAGAACTCTGGTATGCATTGTACTGATTGTTTCCAGCTAGAGTAACAGTCTGTCTTTATGGCTTCTGCTAGTAGTAGTGGAGAATATTATTGGCAGTAGTGGAATTGGTCCTGTATTTTCATTCATTCTTGATCACCAGTAAATAGGAATAGAAGCACATGAGTGCACCTTTAAACTTTAGTATCTTTTGTTAATGTGTCTTATATCTTTGTGATCCAGATGCAATGTAAAGTAAAAGCAGTTCTTATTTAATTATAACATAGTTTGAATATTGTTTATCAATTCAACCAAACACTTCCACATTCAATAAATTCTCCATACTTTAGCATGTCAACGGGGCATACTGGGCAGCCTTAGTACTTCTTTTCACCTGACAGTACATGAACATCAGCATGAGTGCAGTTGGTCATGTGGGATCTCTGTTTCCATTTGGTATAGCAGATACATTTTCCATTGTGATGTGGTAAACTGTATTGTATATTGTTGTATTTTCATTAATTCTTCTTGAATATGGTTCAGATTTTCAGGAAACAAGTCAAACCAGAAGTAATAGTATCAAGCCTTTTGAACATTTTCCAGAAAGCTGATCTTTCAAAGGATGGAAAGTGGTATGTTTGTGCTTTTTTTTTCAGTCTACATTCTTTCTGTATAAATTAATTTTTTAAAAGTAACTGTAAAGAATACTTTAAAAACTCTGTTACCCTGCAAACGCTTTTTGTTATGCTATTTCTATGCTGAGTTACAGGAGAGATGTTCAATTTCTTTCATACCATTTTCCATTAATTCCTTATTCGTTCTTGCTGCTGTTTCGATATAGAAAATCACCATGGAGAATAGAGAGCAAATCAAAGAAATGTTGCTGATGTGATTGAGTAATGTATTTTCAACATGATTTGTTCTCTTTTAGGTACAAGGTTTTGGAGCGAGCAGTAAAAATTTTAGTCAAAGAGGAGATTCTGAAAGAGAAGAAAGAACTGTTAGATGCAGCAGTAATGCAATTACTACCTTTTATGATAGTCACTAATGCAAATTCAAAATCTTCAGATTGGAAAATGGCTGTTTGTTTGTCAGAGTCTGACCTCTGCTCCTTACACCCCTTACTGAAAGGCTGGCCAGAAGGTAAAGGATTTCTTGTAACTAACTTGATAAGAGGAAACTTGTGGCAAGTTAGGACCTCATCCTCACTGAACCTAAAACTATTGAACAGGGCAGGCTGTCACTATCAGGCTATCATGCTGTAACTGTGAATGGATTTCTTAAAAAAACTCTTTGAAAAGAGGTAGAAATTGTTTAGTATGTTTCTGACTGATTCTAAATATTATTGAGCCACCAGTATGTTAATATGTGAATTTTATACCTAGATTATTTGATTTCTTTTTTCCCCCCTTGGAGTAGCTCTTGAAGAGGCATTTAAATCTACCAAGTCTGCAGAGTTGGTTGGAGTGGCCAATGAGAAAATTATTCTGCTACTTTCTGGAAACTTGACTTCAGGGAACCCTTCCTTACTCTTGCAAATGGTAAGTGTACCATGTCAGCCTAACCTTTACTTGACTCTAATCAAACAAATGTGATATAGAAGAACTTTGCATGGCTGCTCTAGGCACTAGTATGCTATTGTCAAGCTGCTAGGCAAATACATGTATATGTACGTGTGCATATATATATAATTATTTATATTTTTATATATATGGGTATTTATATGTATGTATTTATATACAATTTATATATATGTGTATATATATATATAAATAGCAAACCACAATACCATCCATATAAAACCAATTTTTTCCTTAACATAAGGAAAAGAAGTGATTACCTTTTATGACACATGATTAGCGTAACTAAATTCAAGGAATTTTTAGTTTCCTGAAAAAAAATTTTCTAGGGAGTAAGCAAGTATACCTGTGGGTAGTTCATAGAAACTGATGTTTGTGCATTGCAAGGTTTCAAAGAGTTTAATTACAGCAGACAGTAACTTTTTACCTATGATAGAAAGTAAGCAATATTACACCATTTTTCATTTACATGTTCTGTGTAGTCATAGTGAAGTCCCACTGTTATACTATGCTGATTTTTGTTATCCTCCACTCTTTTTTCTAAGGTTGATGACCTGATACTCGTTGCTGAAACAGAATCTGACAGTGTGAGACAGAAAGTAACTACTCATATAATTGGTTCAGTGCTTGTTCAGTGCTGCTGCAATACACAGATGAAGGAAAATTATTTTCCAGTGGCTATCAGAATCTTCCGCTTCTTGGATAAAAAAATTCAAAATCTCAGAACTTGTGAACCTGCAGAGGTAAGATGTAGCCAGTGTGGAGAGGGTTTTTTTCTTTGTATTGAGAACAATATTAAGAAGGTTTTTTAAATTGTTTTTACTGAAGGCCAGGTTCAGAAACTTTAAGAAGAACTGAAAAATCTCACCTTCATTTACTTCTCAGAGCAAAAACACACACTTGGTAATAGTGCCATTAAGAATTACTCTGTGTGTTTCCATTGGAATTTTCTTGACTTATTTTGTTGAGAAACAGCTCTAGGTTTTTTCTGTGTGTTAGAAACCCATGTGAGCAGAGCAGTGTTTCTGTGTGTACATCCCCTCACACGTGTAGTCGCAGATGGTATTTATTTATTGTAACCTCGGAATTGTTCCATTAATGATTTTTTGTATATGCAAGCATCTGAAAGATATGGATTGTTTTCCTGAAACAGAGTTAGATGAAAGTGTTAAACTGACTGTCAAAAATTCCCAGTCCCTTTGAGAGAGACTGATATTTTACTCTTTTATTACCTCATTTATGTACACTGTAATTATGGTAGAAATAGCTAGCATAGGTTTTAAAACTGCAGATGCAAATTTCAATGTAAAATCAGAAATGTAATTCACTCCATAAGGATACTTCTTTGGAGGTTGGAAACTAAATGTTGCTGAATTTTAATGCTATATTTCTGTTTTCTGTTGCATGGAATCGTGACAGAACACATTAAAATCGATTTTCATTCACAGGAAACTTCCCTAAATTGGTCTGTTGAAACAGTAGAGGAAACTTTGGTGCCTAAGGACTTGTTAAGAGCATATATAGAAAAGCTCAGTAGTGATGAGGCTGCTCACGTAGAGGAGTCAGCTATGGTCCTGTTCTTATTGAAAAACTTCATTAATGGCCTAAATCCTCCCCTGTCCTTTTCAAAAGGTAAGTGTTAGATTTTACCTGTCCCTTACCTCAGTGAAAAAGGAAAGTTAATGAAAAAGGAAAGTTAATTTTTTTTCCTTCAGAAGTGGTTGGAATCAAGGAGATGTTGCTTCCCTAACCTTCTTGTTTATTGACACCTGTAAAGATTACTTACTTGTGAACATTAAATCAACCAAATGTATTGTCCTCTTTTAACTAGAGGACTTTTAACTGTGTTCTCCTGGTTTCTGAGTGTTCCTATGCACCTGCTGCATCTTAATTATAACCTATATTTTTTAGAGGAATCTTGGTGGAATCCTGAATCTCTGAATCAAGATAGCCAAGACTACCTGCACCTCCTTTTGGGGCTGTTTGACCTGCTTGTCAGTGGAGCTAGTGAGGGAAGCGATGCTCTTCAGTACAGAGCATTGATGAATCTCTTATTCAAGGTATTATTTTTGCATTTCTTGCTCTGAATTATGAGTCATCAGCTACTACATGGTTGTATTAATTTTACGGAACACTGAGAAAAATGATCAACAGGTCATGCAATGCTCCTTGTGGCATTCAAGTAGTGTGAGGAGATGGAAATGTAAGCTTCAGCTGGGTTACTTAACCCTAATTAAATGTAACAATGGAAAACTAAAGTTAAAAAAAGAAAACAAACCACAAATGTACTAGTTGAGGCAAAGATGACAATATAACACTGATTTGCAGGACAAGATCAAGAGTCTAAAGTTTGAGCAAAAAGTTTCGGTTCTAACTGGTAGCACGACAGAGGCTTCCTCTGTAAAATCTGGTAATGTTTAAATACAGAAGCTGAAAGAAAAACTTGTAGGAGAAATTATGTGTTTCCTTATTACATCATCTCATGTGTTTTCACATTCATATATAAATAATGTCTGGACTTGTATATATATGCAGCATTTACTCAATAACTTTTTCTTCCCAAAAGACACCATTTCTCTGTTTTTCTGAGACAAAGTTCTCTTTCGGTGTACTCCCTTGAAGTGGTTGGGGTGGTATATCAAATGTTTTCAGTAGTAGTTTGGCAAATATATTAAACAAGTGCTTTTTCTTTTTTTCTTTCTCATTGTGTTAAATTTAAGGTACATCTAAAAGATTCAGAAGTTCTCTTCAAATTCCTTTCCATTTTATGGACTTACAGTTATAACCTTTCAAATCAACTGAACTATGAAGTCAGTGCAATGTTACAGACTCAGGCTCTGTATATTGGATATGCACTGCTTGAATCACAAACAAACCAGAAAAAGAAACAACTGCTATCACCATCATCTCCAGGTAAAGTAAAATATTATCTATCTGTCTGTCTGTCTGTCTATCTATCTATCTCTCATCTTAGAACTCAATCACAGTACTTTTAATTTCGTGCAATTTTACTATATTTTATACCATGAAGGGTATCTCGAGTTACTTATGTTCAGCTGCACTGGGCTGAGACAGTTCTCTTGCTGATCCACTGGTGCAGTTGTAAGTAACTGCTTGAAGTAACTGAAGCTACTGTTTTTTTTTAATTTTAAAAGTGTTAAAGGAGCACAGTGCTGTGCTGGAGGAGTCAGTTACAGGACATTAATGTCTGAGCAGTGTCAGGGTGTGACAGTCAGTAGCAATACATGAGCTCTGAGCTTAAACATGAATATAAGGACTATGATGGAGTTCAGAGTCATGAATCTGTGAGACTTGGGTTGGTTTTGTGTGCCCTAGAGGTTTACAGTGAAAAGAGATGACTACTTAATTCCAAAGTAATGTTGATGCCTCTTCAGAGACAGCTACAGTAAAATTTTCACCTCTCACTTTACTCTGTTCTTTTCCTTCCCCTCTTCTTCTTGCAGTGGTGATATCTTTGCTAATTAACTTGGGTAGTCCTGTGAGTGAAGTTCGAAGGGCTGCTCTCAACTGCCTCCATTCCTTGAGAGGAATTAAGGAGTCTCTATTTCATCCTGTCCTTCATCATTTGGAGCAAAAGACAGAAGAGATTGTATCTGACCCTACATACATAGCACAGGTATTTTTTTAATTAAGGTGTACATTAATACAAGTTTTATCTGCTGCTGTGAGCTTCTATCTTACAGAAAAGAAATCAAGTTAACCAGGAAAGTGAATCATCTTTGTATTCTATAGTGGACTGATTTATAATTTTTTTAGGAACTGTGAAAACATTCAAGTGATTTATTTCATGCAGAGAGCTGAGACCCTAAGAGGCATTATCAGTGGTTTATTTCCACATGAAGAACTCTGCTTATATCTAGATTGAAGTTTTATGAAAGCATCAAATAATTGTTATAATTTTTTTGAAAGAAAATTACTTAATTTTCACTTTGCTAATGAACTAGATTATGGGAACTCTATTTGAGGAGCTTGAGACACAGCCAAAACAGAAATCCCAGAAGAAAAAAATGTTGGAAGCTTTGGAAAACATACTTGATTGTGTACAGAGCCCTATTTTCCCATCATATATTGCAAGAAACCTACTGAAAATTCTTCATGAAATCCATGGTGAAGTAAGTGCTGCTTTTTGAGTTTTTTATGGGTTCTGCACTTGAATGAAATGCTGAAATCACATTTAACTTAGTAATAATGTTGTTAAATAATTCTATAATATGTTAGATTATTAGGTATAAAGTTGACACCTCCAATAATATGCAGTAAAGCTGCAAAGTATGGTTTAATAAAAGAAAATATTTGCATACTCCTTCCAGGAATGTAATGGCTGCAGAATTTTGCTCTGGAATTTTTAAGGAAACTCCCTTGATATTACTAAAAAAGACTGTTTCAGAAGAGATTGTTACAGAAGAAATGTATTGCTTAGTGAAAATAGATTTTTCTGTACAGAGTTGCAGGGTATTAAGTAGTACTGTGAATTTCTTTTATATATATTTACCTACTCTAATCTAGCGTATTCAGAATTTTCCAAGTGCTGGAAAATATATGACTTCAAAGTTCAAAATTTGAATTAAATTAAAATTTTTATGTTCAGTTGTATGTGTCTTGAAAAGATTGTGAACTGCATAGAGGGGGTGAGTGGTTTTGCTTCACATTTGGGTTTTCTGGAAAACAGCAGTCATAAATGGGTGGAAAAATTACCTTGTTTCTGTACTTTGAAATTACGAAATACTACTCTGCAAAGGAGAATAGCTAAGGAGCAGATGAGCAGGTACTTGAGATAATCTCATATTATGTCTTGTATTTTTCCAGTTGAACAGCTGTTGCCTGAAGTAGTGTATGCAGTGTGGTCTGAGAGAGGGGATGCTGCAGTACAATGAAGCTACTGGAAAGTTGTTAAATTGAGAATGGGTAAAAACTTCTGTTTCACATTTTCTCTGTTTGCAGATGGTTCTCTCTCACCTCTTGCCTGCACTAGACCGTTTGCTAGAGAAGGTCTCTAACAAACGTGAGGCAATATTAAAAGATGAAGTCATTCTCCTTCATCTAATCCTTGGAAAGTTTAATGAATATTCAGCAACCCTTCTGTGCAAGAATCAGCAGAGTCTGGATTTATTTATCAAAAGTCTGCATGCTGACAAGAAAATATATGAAGAAATTCCAGCATTTCAGATCACAGCACTTGGGCAGGTATGGCTTTATGAAATACCTTCTTTTTATGCTTAAAGCAGCTAGCAGTGTTTGAAATTGGATTTAAAAGGGCTCCTTCTGTGTGGAGGAGTCCACAGCTTTCAGCCTGTCCTTTTTTTACTACAAGATTTCAATGTCTCCATAGTGTCTTTGAAACATCTAAACAGGCTGCAAAACTTGAACTCTTAAAATTGTCAGAAGGAGATATTGCTGCTTGCTCTATTTTTTTGCATTTTGACAAGAACAAAATAGCAATGCTGTATTTACATGCAGATGAATTCCTGTATTGTTGCAGGTACTGCTGTTCCACAGGTCTTAGGTTTTTGTTGGTCAGGCAAGAGCTTTACCTAATGTTTTTCATCTAAGGAAGAGTTGTCAACAAAATACAGTAGGTGAGAAATAGTTTCATTTGAAGGAAGTTACAAATTCGGGCCTATGTTGGCCAGGTGTTGGCATGTACTTCCCAAAGGCTGGCAACAGCAATTTTGTTCCCCACACCAGTCAAGTGGTTTGAAAAATTTTAGAAATTGGTCTGTTTGTTGGATATTTCACATGTATGTGATTTACATCTTTAAGATTCCTAGATATATACAAATACGTTGTTAATATGCAAATTTTTGCAATACTGCATGATGGGGTGTGTCTTACAGAATCCAACATACATTAATTCCACACCCTGCAATTTTGTTATCCTCTTAAAGTAAACCTCTCTGCATCCTTTTTTTCTCCCTTTTGTAGATTACTAAGCCATTCTTTGCAGCTGTGTCGGATGGGATGGTGCAACAGAAGCTACTAAAAGTATTGTTTGACTTACTCTTAAACTGTAAGAACCCACTTTGTGCCCAGACAATCAGCAGTGTGTTTAAAGGGGTAAGTGGCAACCTCCAGAAGACAGAAATATGTTCAAACCTGTTGCAGTGTGATTTTGTGTCACCTACATTCAGTAATACTTGTTGTTTATATCATTTATAGTGGGAAAGGAATGGGAAGCTTTTTGTCAAATAATAGAATAGTGTTAGTGGTATGAAATGTTTGTTAAATGACTGCTTTTAAAGGGTGTTTCTTTAAAAGCTACCTATCAGTTATTTACTACACTAAGTGAATGAATTCAGCAGAAGTCACTTCTTTTCTGCTTCACTGATTTTCACTTTCTGAGATATGACAGGAATATGTGGATTATATACCCATATGTGCATGAAAGGGATGTGTTTTTAAAAAAAGGCAGGGCACAGATATGTGATGTGACAAATTGTTCATTGGTGCTTGCATTGTTATTGTTTTGTTTCAGATTACAGTGTGTGCTGAGCAGATTGTCAAAGAACTAGAGCCTCCTAAGCAAACCAAAAGTCTGACTACTGTTCAACAGACTAGAAGGCAGAAAATGCAGCAACAGAGGTAAAATAACTAGAAACGCACAAGTACTGTCCATGCAGTTTGAAAACACCACTTGTCTTAATACATTGCATAATTGGTACTGAAAATATGAGCAACTGTTTCTTCTTTTTCTGTCCACAGTAAAATAAATCCAAGCTACTTTTGGCATGAGGAAACTAGCTCATGTTGCTCATGTCATGAGAACTGATGGAAATACAGTCAAAATATATTTAAAAATCCAGTGTATTTAATGTTGACAGTTGCTGTTATAGAATCCTGACACAGTTGAACAAGGTTCACTTTTGTTAATAGTAAGGTTAGTTTTAAATATAGATGCAGACAGATTATATACACTTGGCTGAAACCTAACAGATGTTCATCAAAATATTCGTTAGTTGACTGAAAAACAGTGTTTTGTTTCCAATAAGATGCTAATATAATTACTAATTTCAGATGTTTGTCCTGTTTCTTCTCTCCATTCTCATAAGGAACTGTTTTGTTCACTGTACTTACTCTCTTTAGATATCCTTTCAGCCGTATTGAAACAGGGTATTGAGTTAATTTTCCTGGCTTGACCTGGAATAGCTTTTGTGATTTTCCTTCACTTGACCATTTTGAATTATCATCACCTATTAGATTGACCCATCTGTAAACTGTACTTGTCACAGTTTACAAACACACAGGCTCACACACCCCCACCATTGCCTGCATAGTCACTGTGTTAACCACTAGGAGTTCCAGAGAACTAAATTTCCTGGATGGCAAGCAGATCATTATTTGGACAGTTACCTGGTAACAGATTTTTTTTCCTCCACTTCCAGAAGTGTTTCCAGGAAACACTTGGTTTTTCATGTTCAGTCTGAATGCTTTTTTGTTGTTTGTTTAAAATGTGTTGCCGCTTCAATCAGAAGCCCACACATTGCCACCTCTCCAGGGAGTAGCAGTAAAGGACGTACATTACTATGTGAAAGAAGAATTGTCTTTTTTTACTTGGGGGTTGTGTGTGTGTTTCCTGAAGCACTGTAGTATTTCCTTTGCAAATCCATGATTGTTTGTCTTGTCCTTTTAGAAAGCCTCAAGATGCAGAATTGGCACCAGAAACAAGCCACTTAAGCTGGCAGAGGGTGATGCTTATTCTGGAGTTGCTGCAGCATAAGAAGAAGCTTCGGCGTCCACAGGCGTTGGTGCCTGCACTTTTCAACCTCCTGAGCAGGTAACAGTGCCCCCGCAACAAAGCCCTGGAGCCTTCTCTGCAGCAGACACTCCAAAGCATGAAAATATGGGCTACTGTGTCTCTGCTTTGTTGCCATGTCTGGTAGCTTAGCTTGCCTTTTTCAACTGAACTTCTTTTAGGCGAATCAGAGGAGAATGGGAAGTTATTATGACTTTTTTGCCTTTGAAACAGTCAGATTTTTACCTGATGCTTAGCTTCTCTCGTGTGAAAACATTTTTCAGGCCGAGGGCTTGGGATTGCCAAGATGGATGACACCTGTCTTAACTGGGGCAGGACTCGTGTCTTCAGCAGAGCTATTAAAATTCTCTAAGGTTTGAAATTCCTCCCAACACATTGTGGAACAGTCTTAGTCCAGTGCAACCTAACTAATCTATTGTTTTTCCTGCCAGCCCTATATCCAGGCACTTAGGAAAGCTTATATATGGATTGGGCGTTAGTCTTTCTTTCCTTATGACTTGCTTGTACATAGACTGGCAGTTATGGTCCAGATTATACTTATGTTTTTGGCAGTGCTTTGATAAATGTCTTTTATTAGACTAGTTGATGCATTTGAAAACAAAAAGAAAATTTTGGCAAAGACCTTTTGGAAGCCTCAGTTTAGAACTTATGTGGAATTAAAATTGCAGTTTCTTATTTGTATCTTAATATGCAGTTTGGTCACTTATATTTCCATCTCTTTTTTTTTTTTTTTCATGAATGTATAGGTGTCTGGAACCCATGGCATCAGAAGAAGAAAATATGGAATATACAAAGCAGCTGATCCTCAGCTGCCTGCTAAACATCTGTCAGAAATTGTCATCAGATGGTAGCAAGGTCCCAGCAGGTAAAAATCACCATACTAATTTCTTGGTAATTTTCTCACCAGGTCAGCATTAAAACAATGGCCTCTAACTTGTTTTTTTTTCCTCAGTCTACACTGTTTTGTTGATGAGAGGGTATACAATTTTGCCTTCCTAATAATTTTTTGTAGATCCATTGGGTATGGTTTGCAAACTGTAAACCGTGCTCGAGTGTACTGTTTATTCCTACATGTCTAACCATTAATGTGTTAATCAGTGAATATTTTTACCTGCAGATGTCCTGGACAAAGAAAAATTCAACGTGGAACTGATAGTTCAGTGCATCAGGATTTCTAAAATGCCCCAGACACACCACCATGCTCTGCTGCTCCTTGGTGCTGTTGCTGGAATGTTTCCTGTAAGTAACACCTGGAATTTATGCGTCAGCTTTTCTCTTTGGTTTCCAAATATTGGCTAGAGTGAAAAATATACAGATCTGTTCTTTGGGGAAAAAAATCCTGAAAAGGGACCAGAGGCAAAATGGACAGGTTCCCTGCTCTTTTAGGGCTTTCTGTTCCATTTTAGTTAAAAACAAACCTCTGTCTTGATTCTTTGGTCACCAGCCATTTATGGCTCACAGTGGAGTGCAGTAGAAATGGGAGAAGCTTTCTGACAACAGCCCTGCCTCACCTTCCCACTGTGGCCACAGTTCTCATGCCTTGTTTCTTCTTTCTTCTGCTTTTCTATATAAAAAGGCAAAACACCTGGCCTGATAGCACGTGCATTCTTACAAGTTCCTATCTTGTACAACACTGAAAAATGTAATTGTAGTTGATAATAAAACTGGGTTGTTCTGATTTTAATTGACCAAGAAACAGGCCTTTTCTTGTATGGAGTGAAATTTGGCTGTACACTGTTCTAAGATTCTTTTGCTTTGAAACTCTAAACCAGCAAAATGTATCCAGGTGTATCAAACTCAATTTGTATTTTTATATTCACATCAATATTTTCTCCACACGTTTGGAAAGGTAGCATGCTTTCCGAAAGACAAAACTGGTATTTTTGAAAATTTGGTAGGATTTTGTGGTTTTATTGTGTGTTTGTTTATTTGTTTTTCCATCTTACTGCCATCACCCACTATAGAACCAGGTATTTATTTAACATTAATATTGGCTCTTACAAAATTTTCAAGGTCAGAACAGAAGGAAACATTTTGTATTCCCCTCATCCCACTTTTAAAATCTAAAGCACTTCTTCCAGTCACTAAAACTAAATGAAAAATATCCCCCTATTTATTGCTCTAAGTCCTGGCAAAATCTAGGAAACTAACTTTTGATCTAGGTGACACCTCTAATCCAGCCTTCTTAAAATTGGTTACTGTGATTACAGTCTAGGCCCTCAATGAGCCAAAAATTGAAATGAGCGTGGTTGGTTTACACTGTATGATTGTGGATATTGCAGATGTTTTACTGATAACAAAACAGGTGGGTGGGAAAATCACTGCAATCTGCTACAACCACATTTGTGCTTCTGCAGATCTCCTCAGAGTTGGTTTTACTTGTTGTATTCACCTGGCACTGAGTGGAGGGATACAAGGTGTTTTATCACACTAAATTCTCAATTTCCACTCTCTAATTACTTGCTTAATGTGTATCCTGGTTTCTAAATAATGTTTAGAGCTCTACCAATCACACAGTAAGTAGCATTAAGGGACAATATGCATTAAAAGCTCATTTAGGGAGATATTGAATGATAATCATGATTCTCTTTTGGTTTTTTGGGGTTTTTTGATAGGAATGTAGTGTCATTGGTGGGAATGAGAAATGCCTTAAGGTACAATAGGCACAGCAACATGAACTAATTTCATGTGTTCTTTTCCAGGATAAAGTTCTTCACAACATTATGCCCATTTTTACATTCATGGGAGCAAATGTCTTGCGTCTGGATGATACCTACACGTTCCAAGTAATTAACAAGACAGTGCAAATGGTTATTCCTGCTCTTATACAGGTACATTTGTCTGCTTCATGGAAAGATTATGAATTAAGTAAATTAATTTAAAATATTAGAATATTTCGAATATTGGTGGTACAATAAGTTTTCACCTACTCTAGGATTATTTTGATAGACATTAAATTGTATGTAATATAATGTAATTCAGACTCCTCTGTCTATGACGGAGTTCATCAGACTGCTGCTTCTTTTCAGTCTTTTGAATTCCTGCACTTTATAAATGGTTTGGCCAATATTACCACAATACGTGGAGAGGAACTGAAATACACTTGAAGTTCCAGCTTTTTGTCATAAAAATATTAGGCAAGTTCAATAGAAGAACCATTGGAAGGAAGAATCTGATTATTAGTCCTATAATATGTCATCATCATAGCAATAGTAGACATGGTCTGAAAGAAGTGGAAGGGTATAATATTTGACAAACCAAATGCTTTTATTCTACCAGCTGGTGTTTGTGGGGCTTTTCTTGGTATTGCCTGGACGTCTTAGATAAATTGCTATGAACCGAAATAAAACAGATCTTTGTTTTTCAAGTCATCATTTTCTTCTTCAGATTTCACTTACACCTAAGAAATCTTAATTCTTGATCATAATTAGATTTAAACATTAAACAGGATGTATAAATGTCATGTAAAAATGAATTGGGGAAAAAAATGTCTTCAATAATGGGCTGAGGACTTCCCAGACTATTTTCAATTATATGTGTACATTTTCATTCTCTTATAGTTCTCTGTTATATAAAAAGAGAGAAAAAATTATTTCTTTGATGTTTTTCTTTAAAATCTTTACTAGCAGCCCAGATAAGTTTCTGTGACAAATTATTTGTGGCACATGATTATTGCATGTGGGAAGAGACTAATGTCACTTGAGACCATGTAGCTCATGTATATTATTTTTCCTAGGCTCTTGAATCTAAGACCCTAACTCAGGCAAGGTTTTCTGAAGGATGTGGCTTTGCTTTCACTTGAAAATGTCTTGTTTGTTTCAGCTGATGCCAAGTAGAGTTTTTCTATTTTTTTTTCTTCCCCCCTCCCCTTTTAATTGTTTTTGAAACATCTTTCTTGAACACTGAAAAGGAACTATATGATTAAAATCTTTACTTGGGAACACTTAGGTTTTCCTTGAGGTTATGCATTTTGCAATGCTGTTATCTGGCACGTAGTGCTTTCTCTTACATTCCAAAGTTGCAAGGAAGACCTTGTACCCATCTGCAGTAACGTGTCTGAACTGCTGTATTTGTGCACAGGCTGAAGACAGTGACTTGTCAGAGTCCTCGGGAGGCGTGGAGGAGGTGGTGATCAAGATCATCCGTGTGTTTGTGGATGCCCTGCCCCACGTGCCGGAGCACCGGCGCCTGCCTATCCTGTCCCAGCTGATCACTACGGTGGGAGGAGACAAATTCCTCTGGGTTCTCCTGGTGCTGCTCTTTGAGCAGTATGTGACCAAAACTGTGACAGCAACATCAAGCACAGACAAGGTTAGCAGGCTGAGGGGGTCAGCTTTTTCCTTGAGATCCTGATCTCTTTCGTTTGTGGTCTTGCCTTTAAAAAGGTTCTCATTAATGCCCAGGTTGTGCTGGAAAAGGCAGTGAGCTCTGGATTTGTGCTAAAGCAGAACCTGACAGTGATGTTGACTAAGACTTGTACTGTACATTCGATAGTGTTATGTCCTGGGGCCTAAACAATAAATCAGATCATACTGTACTGCAATCCTTGATCTGAAGAGCTGATAATCTCATTATGTAGTGCTTCAATAATAATAAAGTTGGATTTTTTTTTCTTCAATTGTGTTTGTGAAACATAATACTGGTCTTTCTCCACAGACTAAAATGAAAACCCTATTAAATTTTTGTGTAGGCAGGCCTTGAGATTAGGTGAAAGCATAGTTTATGGGGAAAACAGAAAGAATTATTAAAGGAACATTGGTTAGAAGATAGTCTTTGCTGCAGCAGTTTAATCTCTCTCTACACCCTCTGGAGTTATGTTCTCTCCAAGAGATTGCTGCTTTTACCTCTGGTGTTAATCCTGGCAGTGTCCAGCTCAGCATGGCATTTTCACAAGCTCAATGACAAGTTTTTGAGTATTTTTAATATTATTGATAGAAATATTATTTCTTAATCCTTGAAATACTCTTTTATTTTCCCTGAACCATTAACAGGATGCTGTTCTGGAAGCAGACACTGAATTTTGGATTTCCATCTGCTGTGAGTTTAATGTACGTTCGCAGTTCCAGAGCGTGATGAAAATAATCCAGTACCTGACAGAGCTGCCAGAGAACAAAGAAGGTAACCACAAAACAGAGCCAGCAAATGCTCATAAACCTTCCTAATGTAAGAGACAAAGTGTAGTGGTTTCAAACTAAAAGAGGACAGATTCAGACTAGATAAGGAAGAAACTTTTTATTCTGAGGGTGGTGAGGCACTGGAACAGGTGTCCCAGAGAGGTGGTGGATGCCCCGTCCCTGGCAGTGTTCAAGGCCAGGCTGGATGGGGCTTTGAACAACTGTAATTTTACTTTATTTCTGTGATCAGAAATTAAATATCTTTTTTTTTTCTTGGATGCAAATTTGTTTTGTCCATGTCTTCAACAGACGATCCTGAGACAAAAAAGTTAAGAACGTGTAAGACAAAGCCAAAAAATCTGGAGGGGCAGCTCTTTAATGTGGAGTCTCACTCTGACAAACAACTCCGGCATTTCAAATTCTTGTCAGTCTCCTTCATGTCACAACTTCTGTCCTCTCAGAGTTTTGTGAAAAAGGTAATAATGGCAGCTTGCTGCTAAACTGATCACTGTAGGTGATTGTGCCGTATTGTAATAGCTGAGGTGTAATTTACTTTTTAGTATGACTTTGTATTCAAAGGAGTTGCACTGTCCAGTGTATCTTACTGACACCTTTATTGACACAGTTTTGAAACCTCTCAGTTATGTTACTTACTTTTTAATAAGGCTTTTCCAGGCAGACTCCATTTATGTGACTGATGCATAGGTAACCAAGTGAAATTCTGGTCCCAGTGTATTCCCACTGGCTTTATGGAGCTTGGGATTTCACTCACAGCCTGTGTAACTCCAAATTCAATGTGGAATTCATGCTGTTAATTGAAAAGACAAAATGTTATGAATTTCAGGCTCTGACTCTAGCTGGTAGTCCCAGTTTTTCAGCTGAAAATCATCCACCAGCATGAAATGTATTTGCTAATGTGACTGCATTGTCCAAAGTTCTCAGATTTCTTTCTAGAATGATGACTTAAGTACAAATGTAGGGACTCGTAATTACCATGTTAGTGGACACTTGATTCAGAAAAACAAAGTTTTTGTATTCTGGCATTTTAGTTTAATGGGGGGAGGTAAGTTTCATATTTTCATTCTTGCTTTTTAATCCAGATAGTTGAATATGAAGGAACAGAAGAGCTGCAGGAGCTGGAACAGAGGTATGCTTTACATATGCCCTACTCCTACTTTTTGCTTTTACTGCAACCCAGGAATATCTTTAAGTGTAGTGCCATTAGAATATCTTTTACTCTAATGATACTTTTCTTAATGTCCTCTGCAACAAGCAGTATTTATTATGTTCAAGTTACTTGGTTTTGGTTTGGTTTTTTCTTTTAATAGAATGTGGAGCTTTTTATTTCAGAAAGATTGCTCTACCCAATATCCACTCTCTTTCTGTATTTTTGATGAAGGTTATTTACATGCTTGGCCATAACTGTCATGCTATTCATGTCTGAATCACTAAAGGAATTCCAGATTTTTAGCAAAATATTGGGTAGAAAAAAAAAAATCATTGTTCACAAGTGCCTCCGTATTGGTCTAAGTACCAGTAAGCAAAGATCGCAGTTGTAGCCATTGTGCTGTAAAAGCCAGTGATATAAAATTGAGGGTTTCTTTTGCAGAGGTCAAACTTCTATGTTTGTTCTAAGAGAAAAAGGGTGTAAGATTTATTTTAAATGCTATGTTTCATGAATGCTAATTTTTTTTTTCTGTTTCATTTCCTTGTATTGTTCTTGTCTTGTGAGATTTTATGCTTTCTAGTAATAACAATGGACTTCTTTAGTCTCCTTGTTACTTACTAAAAGTTACTTCCTTTCTCTCTAGGCTGTTAGAAGAAGTTCTTCACTATATAAACACTGTGGCATCTTCAGTGGAAGGAAATGTGGACAAGCCAACAGCCAAATTTTGGAGGGTTCTGCTTAGCAAGTGCTATGATATGCTGGATAAAGTATGTTTCAATGGGACATTGCTGCTTTTGCTTGTTCATATGATTATAAACTTCATAGGGTTTCTTGTTGCATTAGTACTATATTTCATTGGATGGTCTGTTTAAACGTTTAAACATTTATATCAATGTTTAAACTCAGCTAACAACTTGAATAACTACAACTAACAGCTTCTTAGAACAATCAGAGCAAAAATCAGGAATGCTGCTTTCCTTTAGTTGAATAGTCTACTGGCTGTAAGCAGCCATTTCACTATGTCTGGTAGAGCAAAATGGCTCTTGGCAGCATTTCTCACTGTTAACTCATAAAATTACTTAACTAATGCTCTTGCATATTCCTACATGAAATTAAATCCTTACACTTCTCATCTTACTATTTTTTCTGATTAGAAATATATTTGTAGAATTTGAATGGCTATCTTGTTGCATAAGTCAGAATATACATCTTTTTACAGCTTGAATTATTTTTTTTTACCTGTAAATCATATTCCAGTTTTCTTGGTGTACATGCAGAGGGCATTGGCAGAATTATTTTACATCAAGAGGGATAGCTCACAAAAGCAGACAAAAGGACTTGCTGAGGAAATATCAGAGCTAGTGGATAATGGCTGCTTAGCAGCCAGTGACAACAGACTAGCTGGAATGTGCTTTGTTGTTTTGTGTGCCTCAGACACAGCATTGGTGGGTTGTCCTCTCTTCTTTGATTCGGAAACCCATGAGGGAAGTTGAAGATAGGCTGCCATATCACAGTGCATGCAAAAGCATTTATGGTATTGCTTTGTTTGTTTTCTTGTAGGTCAATGCCTTACTGCCAACAGAAACCTTCATCCCTGTAATTGGGGGGCTGATGATGAATCAGCTGCCTTCAGTGAGACGCAAGGCCATGGACCTCCTGAACAACAAGGTGCAGCAGCGCACCAAGTGGCAGAAGAGCCAGGTGAGGCAAAGGGGTTAAACTCACTTCCTTTAGCAAAAAAGCTCAGAGGGAGATTGATGTGCAAGTGTTTGGCCCTGTGTAAGGATGTCAAGTACCAGTGCCAAGCCTGGCAGGGGCTCTTGAGCAGTGACATGAAGGCTGCCTGCCCACAGCTGCCTTGCAGATCCTGAGTTTCAAACTGTATGTCTGATGTGTGTGTTCTCCTGTCCTCAGATCCTGCAGCTCTTAGAGCTGGTTCCTGAGCTCATTGCCATTGTCAAGTGTAGAAGAAAGGAGGAAGAGGAGGAGCAAGCCATCAACAGGCAGACTGCTTTGTTCAGCCTCAAGCTGCTCTGCAAAGGTTTTGGCACAGAAAATCCAGCGCCATTTGTGCCTGTTCTGCAAATGGCCATTGAGCTCATTTCTTCAGAGAAGGAGGAAAAAAATGTGATGGGAAGCGCTTTGCTCTGTATAGCTGAGGTCACCTGTACACTGAAAGCCCAAGCAATACCTCAGCTTCCAAGGTACTGTTGGGTTCTTCTTAGTAGAACCAACTGCAGCAGGAATTAGTTATACCAAAATGCATTACTGAAGGAATGCTGATGAAGGCCAGATGGCAGTCTGCCCTTGTGTGTGTTTTGTGTAGACGAGATTGAAAGTATTTCTAGTGCTTGAAGGTGCTTTGTGGTCATAAAAGTCAGAAACCATTGGGGAAAATTGCAAGACTTTTATAATGCACAGTAGACCTCCTTATGGAGTCTGCTGCTGTCACTAGAGTGGCTTTAGAAAAATCAGACCCCAGTCTGTATTCTTTCTGTAGAACATATTGCATTTAAAAACATGAGAACAAGTACAGATGAAAAGCTTTCATGCTACATTATTTTATTCTCCCTATTCAAGAAGAATTCCAAGTATCTAATTTGTTCTTTGTAAGACTGTTTCATTTCTCTACAAATATAAGTTTCTTATTGTCGTTTAAACTAAAGACAGGGCTTTGAGTAACCGGGTAGAGTGAAGGGTGTTGATCTAGATGATCTTTAAAGATTTCTGACCAAACCATTCTGTGATTCAAATCTAATATCCTTCGTTAGCTTCAAAATAAAATATGGCGACAAGCCCAGAATAGTGAGTTTTCTCAAATATGCAAATTGTGAAAATCATCCCTGCAGGCTTAACAGATGGATTTATTTGATTGGAAATGTAGCTCTAAATGGTCAGTTATTTCACCTTTCTCTGTTTATGTTTGGTTATTCACAGGCTGATGCCAGCACTCTTGAAGACTTTAAAAAGTAAGAAGGAGCTGGTCTCCAATGAGATTTACCTGCTGAGTGCCATCACTGCTCTGCTAAAGGTTGCAGAAACACTGCCACACTTCCTCAGTCCTTACCTTTTGGAGTGCTTGTTGCAGGTGAGCTCTGTGATTCCTACAGGTATGTAAACGGGGGACAGGACCTGTCCAGATCCCAGAAGAAGCTGTAGAGATTACTTTCTTCCTCTGAAACTGAAATAGGAGTGTGTGCCAACTATGTGAAAGCTCATAACATGCTACTCTTTACTCAGTTTCTTATGCAGGTAACTCAGACACAGAACCTAAGAGCATCTCCTTCTCCTCCCTCAAATAGGTTGCCTCTTTGAAAAGGGAGATGAAGCACTGAAGATTTTTCAGTAATATCCATAGTCTCCTCAAATGTATATCTAACACTCTTGTTGCAGTCATTCTAACCCTCTGCTGCTGACATGGGCATTTTTCAGTGTTTATCTTCTGAAGACTGTGAGGCTTTGTATGCAGACAGCTTAATGTAAGGTGTCCCAAGTGGTGCAAACAGCAAAGTTCTGACATTTGCAGCACACAACTACTATAAAATAAGCTCTTAAGTTGCCAAGTAGGCCAAACTTTTGTTGGAATTCCTCACAGGTTGTCCGCTTGGAAAAGATTGTGGCCGAGTTTGGTCCTTCTTCTCAGATAAGTGTCCGTGTATCAACACTCAAAACCATCCTAGCGACGAGGCTGGCCCCCCGAATACTCCTGCCTGCAGTTACCAAGTGTTACAGTGAAGTGCTGCATACCCGCAAGGTAAGGGTTTTTTTCATCCTTTAGTACTGTGATACATGAGAAGAAAAAAAAGAAACAAGCAGGCCAAAATTTGGTTCAGCTGTGTCCCCTCCCAGTGCCTTGGCCACCAAGCAGAGTGAGAAACAAAGGAAGTCTCACAAGTACTGTTCAGCAATAGCTAAAACAATTTGTAATCAGCATTGTTTTGGTCACAGATCTAAAACACAGCACCATGTGAGCTGCTCTGAAGAAAATTAACTCCATCCCAGCCAAATCTACCATAGTTTTTTTATTATCATCTCTGGGGTTCTCTGTACTGCTGCAGTGATTTAGGAAAGGTAAATCTGTAAGAGATCCAGCAGTTTGATGTCCTTTGTGTGTTAGGTGATGAATGCTTGGGAGATCATCCCATTCATAAAGGACTTTATTTATGTGCTAGGAGCATGAGTAAGTCAGAATTCTCTCCAGTATGGCAGAGGGAAGACAAAATGCTTTTCAGGAATCGTACTAATTTAAGCCCCCAAAAGTACAGGGAAAAAGCTTTTTTTTTTAATTGACAGTATTTCAATGAGTAAATGCATGAAGTACATAAATCCAATTCTCTAGTTATGTTTCTCAGTTACTGTCAGTATCACAGTTGCCTTTGCATTGCTTTGCTTTTGTTTTGGCAGAACTGCCTAGGTCCCCTTATGAACATTTTGAAGGAGCACATTGCTGGTATGGAGAAGGAGCACCTGATCTCCCATCAGCCTGAACTGACAGCATTTTTCATGAAAGTCTTGGACTTCCGAACAGAGCATGCCGAGGTAGCTTGACTGGGAGCATGAGCAGCAGCTGCACCTCTCTACATGCCAATTCTATCACTTGTTTAAAAAAAGATTAGTAGATTCCATTGTATACATTTTCTGAAATTCTGGGTATCAGATACTCTATCTCAAAGTGGTTTTATGGTAGTTAAGTATTTAGTCTGAAATAGACAAAATTTAAATGTGCTTTGAAAGCTCCAATTCTTACATTTCAAACTTAGAATTATGTTTTCTGATTTTTCTAGGATGATTTAGAGGAAGTTGGTAAGATAGAGGCTTACATTATTGACTGTCTAATCAGTATGGTTATGAAACTTTCCGAGGCTTCTTTCAGGCCCCTCTTCTTCAAGGTAAGAAGTCTAAATGTAATTCATCTGTATCAGCATGTTTGTGTTTTCCAGTGCACAGGCACAGGAAGCAGCTAATCTGCCTTTCACTTTCAGCTCTTTGATTGGTCCAAAACAGAGGCCACCCTAAGAGACAGGCTGCTGACATTCCACCGAATAGCAGACAGCATTGCAGACAAGCTGAAGGGTCTCTTCACCCTCTTTGCTGGTCATTTAGTGAAGCCATTTGCTGAGACACTGAACCAGGTCAACATTTCTAAAACTGGTAAGTTGTCAGTTACTGGCTATAAAGGTCCTTAGTCTTGATTGCTGAGAGGTTAATTGTGGAAATTTTCATCTTACAGGATTTATTTCACAGCACACATAATTAATTTGTCTCTTTTTACTTCCTCTGGTAAATGAGAAATATTTCTCTGATGGAACCAAAGGACGTTTTTCATCCATGGGCATGGGGCTGTTATTACAATGTTGAGACCACGTGAAAATTTCCCATGTCAGTCCCAGTGAGTTCTCTGAGTATGAAATTGTGTAGAAAGAGGGAGATTTCTTTCTCTCTTTACTTTTCTCTTTTTCATTCATTGACTTCGTGCTTTCTTGGGCAAAAATAGGTGTTATTATTTTCTATGGAAAACTATTTGCCCCTCCTGCAGGGGGAGGTTTTGTGTTTTCATTCTGTTGATATTTTTTTCTTGTCCTTGGCTGGTGTGTAGATGAAGCTTTCTTTGACTCTGACAATAACACAGAAAAGAGCTGTCTACTGTTGCAGTTTACCATGGACTGTCTGCACAAGCTCTTCCTGTTTGACACCCAGAAGTTCCTGAGTAAAGAAAGAGCAGAAACCTTGATGCAGCCTCTGGTCGATCAGGTATTGACAAGTCCATAAAAACAATTCATAGGTGATTTTTTTTTACATAGCTTAAAAAAAAAAAATCAGGTATCAGTCCTCCCCCTTAAGAAAAAGGAGGGGATTAGTTCATTGCCTTTGGGCCACAGACAGCATTGATTTCTTTGCCTAAGGCTCTGAATTACTGATTTTTTAAAATTCCTTTGTTTAAATGTCTTCATTCTATAAGGTTCCTGCATATTATTGAGCTCTTGCAGACCAGGGCACTCCCCGTGATGAGCTTTGACTTAATTCTTAAGTACCTGAAAGCCAATGCTACAAGTGTTTTTGGCTGGGTTTATCTGAGCCTCGATCTGTTTTACTTCCACAGCTAGAAAATGTGCTTGGAGGAGACGAGAAGTTCCAGGAAAGAGTGACAGCACACCTGATACCCTGCATAGCTCAGTTTTCAGTGGCAATGGCAGATGATTCTCTTTGGAAACCACTGAACTACCAGATCCTGCTGAAGACAAGGCACAATTCTCCTAAGGTTGGGAGCTATCAGAATTTGAACTGGTTTTCTTTGTCGTGCTAGGAAATGGGAACAGTGCTCCCAAAATAAGAAGTGAAAATCAGAAGTGAATTAACCAAGTCATTGCAGAAATTAAGTCATAGCTGAAATTAAAATACTGGTGCTGTACCACAGTACTCCCAAGTTGTAGAGATTGGTACAACTCACTCTTCTGCTCTCATTGTAAGCAGTCAATATTCCATGTCTTTCATACTCTGGGGTTTGGACTTTTTGAAGATTTTGTAACAGTTGGAATAAGAGGTAATTGTTTGTGTATGAAGACAGGGGCACTTCAGAGGGGCAACTGGAAGACAGTTACCAGCTTTCAGACTTGTTCATAGAGTTTTGTCAAGACTCTCCTACTGACAGGTTATAGACATCAAGGGAGTGTACTTGGTTTTTCATAGTGCTGAGCCAAGCCCTGATACAGTGGAAGTGGCATTGTGACAGGAAGTTAAAGTCCATTATATCAAATAACTTCCAGCAACATTACCTGCTTCTTGCAACCTGTTTTTTATTTGCGACTATGTTAACCCAAATATTAATATTTAAATTAGCTCAAAACTAGTTCCCTTCAGTAATGAAAGATTATAACCTTATAATGAATGGAAAGAAGATAGGGGTGGGGGAACACAGGGAACTATAATGTAATGTTTGTTTCCTTATGTAATTGTTTTGGTTTAGGTCCGATTTGCTGCCCTGCTTGCTTTGATAGAAGTTGCACAAAAACTGAAGGAGAACTACCTGGTCCTGCTACCAGAATCTATTCCATTCTTAGCTGAGCTTATGGAAGGTAATGCTCTAAATTAGCATTAGTGAATGGTGACTTATTTCATAGATTCAGACAGGCTCATTGTTATAACTGCTGTAAATCTTATGAATTTATATATGGTAGTTTATACTGTGCAAAATGCAAACTAAAATGAATTATGTGAAACACACGCATGAAGTTCAGTTAAATTACAGTGGTTTCTTCAGTGTTGTAGCCTGTGCATATCTCCCCATGTGCAAGTTTTAGGTCAGTGTTAGAAAGAGTTTGCCTAGTTCAGTGACAAAATATTTCTGAATAACAATTTCATATATGGCGTTTGAGGATGGTTCTAGCCTTGATGAGTGATGAAGCCTTCCACAGGTAGCCTTGTAGTCACTGCTCTACTTAATTCTTGCTTAATTTCTTCTTCTAGATGAATGTGAAGAAGTTGAACAACAGTGTCAGAAGACAATTCAACAACTGGAAGTCATTTTGGGAGAACCACTCCAAAGCTACTTCTAAGTTTATGCCCTTCATTTTCAAATTTTGTCTGAATTGTGTTAGCTTTACACATTCAGGTGTTACAGGCAAGCTGTCATAACAATTTTTATCAGAGACAAGATTTTAACTTTTTAATAAAATATTTTAAGAATCTTGCTGTATCATTTCTGGATGGAGTGGGGACATTTCTTATGACTTTTCCTTAACTGCTCTTTTCTTAACAGTGGGAAACTGGACACAGGCTATGAACAAATCCTTAGTAACAACAGAGTAGTGAGACTCGCTGAATTCCACTGTCCTTGGGATTTACAGTTACTGTCCCAGTGGAAGGGTTGTCATGCTCCAAGCATGGTCCTCACTGGCCCAATGCACTGCAAACCTGAGAATCTGTTTTTTTCTGTCGTCTGTAGGGAAGTAAAAAGTATACCCATTGAAGATACTGAAAAAGATGTTCCAAGAAACTATGATTCATGTAGGAACTAAATCTGTTTTACAGTCTTTAAAAACTGCTGCTAATTGGCTGAAGTTCAAGAATAAATTGCTTGCTATGATAATGAATTTACCCAAAAAATAACTACTTGTTTTGCACCATGAGGTGCTGGTTCATTGCACTGGTACTAGAAAGACACTCAAACTCTATAAAATAGGGTTTAAAATGCAATGAGGTAGAACTGACACTATACAGAGAATAATCTTACATCTCACTGGGTGCTGCGAATGAGCCTCTGCCCAGGGTGCAGCATGTCATATAGATCCCATATGTGGAAAGATGACCACATCAAGCTCTTACAGGATTTTCTTAAAACTGTTAATTGTGTCTGCTGCCAAACAAAAATGACATTCCCATGAGAACATCTGCTGAACTCTTAGCTAAAGGCAAGGATACACAAGTGGTGTTAGTGCATGGAGGAGCTGCTTACCAGCTCCTGTGCTCCAGTGAGTTTATCCTGCAGCCAAGGGGTATGTACAGCACAACACAACACAGCACAGCACTCTCCTGAAGGCCACCCCAGCACGGCCACAGCCCAGCCCCAGCGCCTGCTCAGGTTAACTGCTCTGTGGATCACTAATTCCTTGATATGGAAATGGTTCTCCAGACAGGGTCACTTTACCAACTTGGAGATACTGGTAAGACAATAACAAAGAAAGGTAATGAACCAAAAAGAGATCATAGCTACTTAGCTACACTTGGAAAAAAGCAGAGTTCACATATGTTTTTATTTATGCTTTTTATACATTAAATCTGGTCACTTGAAGTTTTAGTGTACATATTATTACTGAAATTGCTTCAGTTTTAGCAGTCTTAAGGTATACAGGGATCCTTCAGGCATATATTGACAACCAGTAGTGACTTATTTTTAAAAATAATATAAAAAGACTGACATTTGTACGGAAAACTGAATAGGAACAGGTTATTTCACATAGATAGTGTTTTAACACAAGACTGAAAAAAGATCCATTCTCTAGTCCACTCCTGAGTAGTCGAGTGCCATTTCAGCTGAAACCCTACCTGGACTAGCTGGATTCAGACATATTTTTAAAATGATACCCACAAACATCTTCTTTAGACCCTAAGGATTCTTAAGCCAGTTAGGAGCCACTTCAGATCAAACAAGCTTTCAGAAGTTCATGTAACTGAAACCAGCTAAATCACTTTCCCGTGTTTCACTTTGAAAAACTAAAAGCTAGAGATCTTGGGTCCTTGTAAGCAGGAGGTGACATAAGTGTCAGAGAAGGTGCTATTGCAGCAGCAGGCTAAGAGGTAAGATCAAACTCCTTGCCCTTTGCCAAAAGTAAGGGGTCAATTGTTTGCTTAATCCAGCCTCATAGTAAAGGTTATAGGTGCTAACATAAATTAAGATATAGAAAATTATAATCCGTTGTTCTCCCTTAAATAAATTATAAACATCCCTTTGGAGGTGGATAACACTATCTTTGGATCCTATTCCAGTCTCATTACTACTTCACAATATTGAATGGATCTAATAAGGAATGCCAAATGATAGTTTAACTTAAACATACAGAGTGCAGTTGTTAGACACAGTATGATGCAGCATTTTCATATTGCTAGGTTCAGTAACATAGGAGATTTATCAGAGCAAACACTGACTTAGCTTGCCAGGAAACTGTAAACTAGAGAAGGATTTAAATTTGCCTTTAGCATTTCTGATTCTTGCCTAACTCAGAGAGGCAAATGCAAAAGCCTAGATAGATTAAAGGCAGGCTCAGCATGAGTCAGCACCTGTTTGTACTTGACTAGGAGGCACTGTCATTAGGTTAAATTCTTTTAGTACAGATTGAAAAGAACTACCAGCTCTTCACATCCAACAAGTGAATATCTCCCGTAACTTCCACCATGTTGATCTTTTCAAGTTGTTTAAAACGATGCTTGTACTCCAGAGTGTGAACACCGTTAATAGCAACTTTGAACTCGTAGGCATCACAGAAAATAATCAGCTGGAAAGCAAGAAGGGAAACAGTTAAGATTTAAGCTCAGGTAAGATGTGAAAAACAATCTGATGACCTAGCATAGATTTGGGCAAGACGTGTTTCTGTTAACAGAGAATGTTTCACACAAAAGCAACATTTAAAAACAAAAATGGGGCATCACTAAAATCCACAGAATCACAGAATAACTTAAATTGCAAGGGATCATAAGGATCATCATGTCTAACTCAATTTAATTTAAATTTCCTCTTAGCACAGATTGAATTTTTGCAACTACTTAAAACTGTTACTAAATAAAGACAAATCTCTGCTTTCTATGGTCCCATTTAATCCTAAGTATTTTCAAGACATGAAATGCAGGAATAGCACTTTTATTTAAATCTGTATTAGTAATAGGACATTTAAGCACAAATGTTAATCTGTTTGGCAGCTTTTTCAGTTTGACGCTCTTTCAGTTAATCTTACCTCAAAGTACATCCCTGGACTGAAAGGGAAGCTAGCAACTTCCTTTTCTTCTTCTCCCCAACTGTCATGAAGGTAGGAGTTTCTTACGAAAACTTTATTTTTCATTCGGGGATTCAGATGAAAAGCAATGTCCTTTGATCCACTTGGTCTCAGATTTATAGCAAAGCTGGAAGATATTTTTTTAAAGTTTACTGCACCAAGGGTTTAGACACAACAACAGCAGTCAACGCCATTTACCAAGTCCTTAGCCAATACTCAGGCTGTTTGGGAGCCAGGAGTGTGATTCACCTGAAGAACCAAGCAGGCAGCCAGCCAGCATGCACTTGTCTCCTCTGCACAGAAACCTTTGCTGGAGGCAGCAAAATGTAGGACACGACCCTGCTAGATTCACTTCATCACTCACAGCTTTCTGTACATGTCTCAGCAAGAAGCTATTGAGCCAAGAGCTGTTCCCCTTCTGCACTAGGAAGCAGCATTCTCACATGAACATACAGAGCTGCCTGCTCCCCCACCTCTTCCACTCAGGCAACGCAGAGTGGGAGGCTTCATTTTACCTAAAGACATCATATTCTTTCTGCCAACAAACTGGTTGGACTCTAAGGAAAAGTTCAAGGATTCTTTTCATGCATTTAAGACTGCTGGGACGCCACGCATACAAAATGTTTTGTAGGCAGCAAAGCTCTGCCCAGGCTGAGTGAATATTCTGCTGTCTCAGACATACCCACCAAACAGGGTTACTAAAGGGGAGCTCTGGAGAAGGGTGATCAGAAGGAACAGTCATTCAAATTCAAATGAATGCTTCAACCTGTGGCAAAGACCTTACTGCATTTGAAGAAAAAAAATATTCTCTCCCCACCCAAGTTAGCTCCAGCTGTCAGATTGTTGCCCTCTTTTGAGAATTACTCAGTCCACATAGGAAATATTGCAACACTTCCAAGCTGTGATGTTCTCTTTTTCACCAAGAAAAAGAAACATCTACAGCTGTGTGAACTGAGCAAAAGACATAACTTATAAACTCTATATAAATATATAGGTTTAAAAGCATAAACATAAGAAGTAGACAACCTGCATGCTTTAACAGCCAAACCTCTTCATACTTATATGCATCTGAGCACATTCAGCACTTCAAAAGTGCTAATAAACTTTTCAAGCCAAAAGAAGGAAAAGAAATGCTACTCTCTAAGTATTAAATATCCTATTCAATTTGAAGTCCATCCAAACTTTGTGGATAAAGATTCCAGAACTTGGATTCCAGTATGAATTCTGAATGCTGTTCAACTGCAGGGAAGAAACATGCCCTGAGAAAGCAGGAGTGCAATACACATACACAATGCAAAAACATGCTTCTCGTAATTTTCATTTCTCATTAATTGCTTCATTTTTAGGCATGTTTTTGCAGAGCCAAAACCACCCTTCAAGTAAAGAGCATGCTGAAGCGCAGACAATTGCCCAGCTCCATTTTGACTTTTTTCCCCAGGCTGAACAATCCCAGTTCTCTTGGCCTTTCCTCTTAGAGAGGCACTCCATCCTTCTTAATCATTCCGTTCATCACTTTCATCACTCAGTTATTGTCAGTTAGGTACCTTCATGCTTATACCAAGCAGGTTTGTCAGAGAAATTTTGTAACATGCAGCATTAGAGCACACCAGCAACTCGCCTCACTTATGTTTCACCTATTTCTGCCAGATCCTTACGCTTGGATCTCTTTAGAATAAGAGCCCTCTCTGTACAGTACATTTGCTCACACTTCCTGCACAATGGAAAGCCCTGAACGAGCACACAAATTTGTGAATGACACAGATTTAGTAGGTATGACACTCGGGTTTTACCTTCACTTTTCACAACAGAGCTGCTTTTTTAAATCTTCTCTGAAGCAGTAATCCTGCTGGTTCCAGAGGAAACTGCACTGTAGTTTCAGGTGATTCCAGATGCAAAGTTGCAAGTGAGTAAGGATATACAGAGGCAATAGAAAAGCCTACTCATTCTCAAGAGCACCTCAGTTAAATAACAGAAAAAAAAACCAGTAACACATACCTCTTTGCGTTTTTATTCACTTCTCCTTTAATGGCAATTGTGCATCCTGGATGAAGTGCAGTATCAAGTTTCCCAACATAAGGAACACCCTAGAAGTACATCCCCAGTAAACATTTTGACTGTGACTTACTTTTTTCACTTTTTTTAATACAAGCTGAGCTTTACTATGGCAGGAAGAAATTTTGGCCTACAATTGCAAATCTGCACTTAGAGCTAAAGTTATTCCTACCTGATTCCTGCATATTGCAGGATCCTAATACTAAGGTGGAAAACTTACACTGAAATATATACATCAATATATTGGGTTTTAATTTAGACTACCACCTTGGGTTGAAAACAAACATTATTTACAACTACTTCTGCCACCAGTAATAGTGGAAGGAGGGGAAGAAAGGGAATGAAAAAAAAGAAGAAAAAAGTAAGCATGAAACTCCCTGTAATAGTTTAAATTCATATCACGTCATTATTCAGACTTATACCTGACTTCTAATCCCTGGAATTATCAGTCTTGCTTTAAAGAGTAAGACTCATGCTAAGGTGTGCTGTTGTCCCAGGTCACACAAATACTAGAATTAGAGTCACTAAATGTTCTATCCTCCTGGCAGCAGTTCATAATGATAGACAGTGCAAGTATTTTATTTGTCTTATTTTTCATTGTGTTAGAAGTTATTTTTATCCAGGGAAAAGAAGGGAATGCACTTCACTTTTATGTTTTTGCTGAAGTCCACCACTTGAAAATTACAGTATTGCGTGTTACTTAGTTTTGAAAAGCGGACTGAAGAAGGCAGGCTATCAAGGGACAAAGCATTTAAAATTATGGCACTCAGTGCAATTTCACCTTCTCCACAAATTCTATTTGTATATATTCCTGGCTTCAACCCCTTTTCAGTTGAAGTGTGCTCCTTGCTCCAGTGTGGATACAGTCCACCCACACAGGTTTTTGCAAAAAGATGAGTACTCACTCCATCTATATTCCATGTTAGCTGGATGCAAGTTCCACCCCTAAGGTGGAATGCTTGCATTGCATTGCAGCTACCTAAAGTGTAGACAGGGATCTGTCAGCAAGAGACAGGTTCCACACGTTAACATAATATGACTGCAGAATACTTTTGCTTTGCAGGTATTCCCTAAGGTAGAGAAAACAAAGTATGCCTATTTGAGAGAAAATTGTGAATATGACTTGGTCCATTAAAACATCAGATACTTCACCTTTAATTTCTTTGTTTATGGTTGTGGATGCTATGTTTACCTTTTGGGTTTTCTAAATGATTTAGCGAGAGTCTCATCTGCACTAGCAGCAGAGAAAAGGATTAACCTCTACAAAACCTCATTGATGATCTTTCTCCAGCTGTCAATTCCTTTCTTGTTATCTTTTGTGCATGTCTTTGCATTAATAACTGTATTTTTAATTTTTGTATTCTACATTTGCCACAAATCTACAGGAAACACTTACCAATTCTGAACCATTTGGCATTTCCCCCTACAAGAGAAGAAAAGAACATTATCTAGCTTATCAGACAACAAGGAGATTCATTCAACCTTGTACAAACATACGTACATTTTCTGTGCTTATCTTTGTTACTCCTAAAGACGACGGCTGAGAGCCTTGTAAAGACTGCAGAAAGAGAGACATTGAGGTGTCATTGCTAATATCATATAACTTTAGCATAAAGCTGGTTTAGAACAATGTAAGGATCATCATGCTTTGAATGGTGAACTGTTAAGATGGAAATCTAGGGCTGTGTCAATGAAAAAGACAGAAACCCCTACAAACCTACCCCTATAGAAAATGTAGAAACTCCAAAAACTACAGAAAAGTTCTGAAGATCAACTGCTGAAGCCAAATCAAGATTTCTGAAGATCACCTCATTACAATTTGAATCTTTATTTACCAGTCAGAGCACTGTTAAGCCCTCAGGATCTCAGGATACCCAGAGAGTATTCCTCCCTGAGGTAGAAATACCAGTATGGCAAGTCCACACAGCAAGGTTCTTGGGATTCTAAGCAGCCCTCTACATCCTTGCCCCTTCTCGTGAGAAGGACAGACGAGCAACATGGTCATGGCAGAGACAGTTCCAGCATAGCCCCAAAATATTGTGTCTTCAGGTTGTTTATTTCAATAGAAACCCCCAACTTCCTCCTCAGAAAAGTGTATTAGATGCAAAGACTAAAAGGAAAGAATCGCCTTTCTCCATTCCTTCCTTCCACAAAGCACACAGCATCACCAGCCACAGATTAAACTAAGTGTATGTTTTGTGCTTGGGTCAGAAACCAACTTACAGCACCTGCTTGCCCTCAAGCTCTTCTTGGAGCCAGTCCTCCAAGATCAGGATGCAGACAGCTTTTGCAGGAATATTTTTCTGGCAACATGCCCAAGGCCAAGTGATCAGACCCATGAAAATCTGTTTACCAGCTTTGCAAATGATCTTTAAACATAGCAGACCTATGTTTAAAGCTTAGACTTCATTATGCTCAGCTTCACCTCCTACCAAAACAATTATTAGTCTGCTGACCTGAGTTAGACCTGGTATTTGGCAGCAAGAGTCAAAAGCTTTGCCCACAATGTAGTGAAGACTGTGGTAAAGAGACTTTCAGTTTCTGTTCTAAAAGTCTAACTCTTCCAGAACAAAAGGATGTCTGCTTCTGCACAGGAAAAAACTCCCTGTTAGTTTCCTATCAGCAGCACAGCTGGCAGCTGAGAGGAGGCAGAGCACAGCCTTCACTTTGGATTCACTGCAGTTTGGTCCACGTGCAAGTCAAGCTACAAAGTCTGAGAAAGAACACGCCTTCTCATCCCCATAGATGTACTCTTCTGACTTCATTCAACAACATGCAACAGTTAAGCAGGAAAAACGGGGCAGTGTGCACCAGGAGATCCAGCTGTGGTTGACCTTTGCATTTCAAAGCCAAACAAAAAGCTACAGCCAACTAAAGGCTAAACTTGTCACTTAGAAGCACTGAATACTCAAGAGTTCACTCTGGAGCCCCTGCAATATTTGGGAAGTCTAATCCACCCCTAGACTAAGTATCCAATCAATTCTTATACCATCTGTCCTGTCAACTTTGTAAGCCGTAAACTTTTGTCACTTTCTTGCCCCTAACTGCAAGACTAAAACAGGAAGACAGAAATCCTCATGAGAATCACATGCTGAAATGTTGGGAAACCAAAATCTCTTTACTAACATTGGACTGTGTAGCTGCTTCTCCTTCCCTCCTTTTCACCAAATCCCACTATGCCATTTAGCAGGACAGAGGAAATTACTCAAACAAGTCAGCTATCTATACAATTTACCTTAGAAACAAACTCTATGGTTTTGATCTTCACTTTGCCACCTACTCCAAGAGTATCTATTTTTTCAAGGCTAATTCTGTGGTTGTAGAGCAGCAAGTGCTTTTTGTTTACAGTCACCTAAAGAGACAGGAAAGAAAACAGAAAAACTGTATTAAACATACATTACACCAGCCATGTATCAACTTGTATGCACAGATCTCTGGTTTACACTGGTTTGGTACAGAAACAATTTGGTACAAAACACTCCAAGGAGTGCCCTAGAAATATCAGATCAACTAAGCTCATCCATGATTCAGTCTCTCCGTCACTATTAGGGAGATTAATATGCCTACACTAAAATTTGCATTTCACACCTTTGTTTCTAACACCTAGTCATTTACCAGTGTAGTATTATCAATGTAATAGAATCTATTATTGCAGTCTAACAGAGCAAGACAAATACACCTCACATGTCCCCTCCAAAAGGGCCGTCCTACACTAGTCACAGAACAAGGCTATCCCAAGATTAGCCCTTTGCACATACAGAGGGAAGGGTGGAGTAGCCATTAACTGTGGCAGGAAGTTACTTGCCTACTCATCCAGTTTGGAGGGAAGCAATACAAAATTAAAGATCTGATTTAATTAGCACCTCTTTAAAGAAAAGCTTTAAACTTTTCTGTAGTTAGACTGTACCTAGGTAACAGAGACACCTAGACTTCCAATACTTATTTCAATTATACAAAACACCTCTACTTTATTGGCCTGACAATGGCTGCAGATGAAGAATCAAACCAGACTCACCTGGAATTTATCCTTTAAAATCATGATGACAATCTCAAATGACTCTCCTTTTTCAAAGGGCATCTCATAAGTGATCTCCTCCCAGCCCCACTTCTCTCTCTCCAATGTGTTGCAAACAATGTAGCCAGACCTTCTGAAGCGTGGGTTGAAATGGAACGCCACATCAGCTCGAGGCTTTATACTGCTGCCACACTGTAAATCCACCTGGAACCTAATCATTAAAATAAGACAAACCACATTCAGCTCAGTCTCTCAAGAACTTACCCAAAAGTTCGGTACATTTGTGTTTTACTGTAGAGTCTCAGAACAAGCAGACACAACGAATGTCATTGGATAAGAAAAAATTCCCAAACAAACATTTATCCTCCTCTCTTCCTACATAGCTGTGAAAGGCTCTCCCATGAACTACTGCAGTGAATATAAATGTTCTAATTTATTTAATGGTCATTATTCATATAATGTAAACTCTCCACTTACTGTGCTCACCACCTTCCCCCCTACCATCACCTTCAGCAGAACATATCAAATGAACCTTGGACAAAGTCAGGGAACAGAACCCCCTTACTGGGCACAAGCATGAGTCCATACCTCCTTATCCAGATTAAGTTAATTCCTACACACAACACACTCAGTTATCAATTTTGTTAGTCTCAGATTACCCTTTAAGCCTGCATTCAATCTGATGCTATCACAGAGATTTAGATCAAGGCTTTGTGTGCCATCCTAAGTAGGACCCCTGGACACATTTCATCCATTACATTCTTGCTCACATGGTGACACTGCAAAACATGACAACATAGTCTCTACCTGTCTGCATCATCAAGAACAGTCCCATGTATCACAATCAACTCTCCAGGAACAAGGCCACCATGTATTGTCCCAGTATATGGAATGATCTAGAAGAGGAAAGAACAAAAAAAGAAGAAAAAAAATTCTAATACCATTTTGTGATGGAAGAAAAAAAACCCAAAATAGTTTAAAAATCAGTATTCTCATTCTTGATTATATGATGCTCTACAACATTAAAAGAAACATAACTAGCTTTTAATATAAAAGAAACCACAACAGGAAGGGAAAACCTGGTATATTCTCCCCTATGAAAACCAAGCTTTTCAGATAAAATTAAAACTAAATTTTCCATCCTCCATTCTTAGCTCTCAAATGAAGCCATAATATTTTATTGCCTCACTATTCATAGAGCATAAAGAGGATTCACTTCAAATTAGATCATTCCCAAGGGCTATTATCAGCCCCTTGCTGGTACCAGGAGGCAACTTCCACAACTCCCCTGACCCCAGACTACAGGAGCTCCCTTTTTGCTAGTTCTTATTCCATTAGTGAAAACAATGATAGGAAGAGACTATGTCACAGAATGTCTTCTTAGTAAAAACTACACAAAGACAACAAAATACCTCATCCTAATGAGCTGAGAACTGCAAAGTGCACTGATGCAGCCCTGTTCAGGAGTCTTGGATTTTATGGTGTCTACAGTATGCAGTCTGGCTCAAAGCCTCACTATCTTTTCTTCCTTATCAATAGCTGGAGAAGGTAACATATGGATGTTACACTGAACTGAAATGGCAGTATGGTGAGAGCTGTTAAGCCATAGGGAGGGATATCTCAGTTAAGATAAAATTCCCAAACACCCTGGCACAGCTCCCCTGCAAAGACTCAGACATGCACAGAAGCCCTACCTTGATCATCCAGCATTTCAGGAAGGGATGGAAGCACCTTAACATTAAACTGTGGAAATTCCCAGGTGCCTGGCCCAAAAGCAAAGCAGTAAGTCTACATCTCATCACATGTGTGATGTGCTTCAGATTGAAAAAAGAAGTAAATGGTAGAAAATATTGCTTTTACTCTGATTAACAGACAGGAAAACTTGCCAAGGTTGGTTTTGGTAGTTTATAAGATTTTAGGATACCTTTGAAATGAAACCTCAATTGCAAACAAGAGTTCCAGTAATTTAACAACAAAAATAACAAACACACTACTCTTGAATGGAATATTGGACCATAAAAAAACAAGTTGAGATTTTGTTTTTAAAATATATAGATCATTGCATGAAACAGGCAGATATGAAAAGGATATGTGTTTGCTGACATATATTTTTGTTAATCTGTGAGAAAAAAAGAACAACAGAAATTGCCTAAATCCAGAGTGTTGATAATTTCTGTCAGTAGACACACATCCTTTTCTGCTCACTCTCTACTTTCCTTCTCAGCTACTCATCCACTGCATAAAACCTAATTCAGAGTTTTCTGAATCAGGAAATCTTCTGCATCAGGAAAAAAAAAAACAACTTGCTTCTCAAGCAAATTGTCAGGTGAAGTCTCATGATTTTTATTGGCTTTAGCAGGTGCAGCAGAATAGGATCAAAATGTGAAATTAAGAGTCAAAAGTGAAAGAAAAGTTAAATCCCTTTGCTTACTGGCAATCATTTGGTTCCTTAAAATACAAGCTACACACCAGAAGGTAATTTTTATTCAAACAAAAAGAACAATAATAATAAAAAAGGAAAAAGTGTATCTTGATTGTTCTCATTTTTACACTCTGCTCCTGAGGGGCAGTAGCTCTATTGCAATAAAGTAATAAGTTACTGGTTCAGTCTCCAAAGACAAACCAAAGAAACACACACAGGTCAGGGCTACTGGGACTTGACAACTTTAGTGAAGCAATTCTATGCCCCCGAAAAGGAACTGTGGCAAAAGCACTTCTTTATATTCAAAAGGATGCATTTATTTAAAAGAAAAGGTCCCATCAACTCTTCAGAAGCTAAGATGTGGAACCTACAAGACCATAATAGAGCATTTTCTGGGTGCAATACCACAGACTTAATGAGACTCTGTCATCACAGAATGTGCCTGTAATTTCCTCATGTCTCAAGATGCTCTTCTACTTCTTTTTCCTCATTTATAAGAGTAGTGCTTGTCACATGACATGATCCACCATCATTCTGTCTATCTTCCAGACCTCCAAAACTTAGCTCTAAAGCCAGCTGGTCAATGTCAACTGAGTTTGAAAGGTCTTGAAGACGATATTCTTTCTAAAAGAAAATGCCAGTTTTCATAAAACAAGAGGAGAGATTATGGCCTTACAGAGGAAAGGACTGTGACAAAAGCTTTTATCCAGCATGCTGGATATCAGACAGCTGCCCCACCAGATGGGACATGACATCATTTCTTGACAGATGGGTGGAGTAAAGGGCATAAAGGAGGAAAGCAGATCTGCGTGCTTGAGAACAGTACAGTAATGAAGAAATACATCTCAGAACTCAAACCTGTAATAAAGCTATGAAGTTTTGCTGCTGATGGAACAATGTACTGAAACCATGACATTTTCATAGCCTGCCCTGCTGCAGAAGGGCTGAGGTTGGAATACACCTCTGGTCTCTAAGCAAGGGCAGATAGAGAAGGTTGCTCACTGCCTTGTCTGGAGGCTGCTTCAAAGCCATCAGCACAATCTTCCCTAACTCTGCCTCCATATTTCAATCTCAAATACTCATTCTTTTTTCCACATAGGCTCTTAACACCTAAGCTCTAGTTGAATTCTCCTGTTAAGTCTTTTCACCCATCACACTCATCAATCCCCTTGCAGCCATCCAATTTTGCTGGATTCTTAGTCTCTCACTGACACTATTCATTTGTCCTAAACATCTCCTAATTCTTTACAGAATACTTTACTTTACAGATTTCAGTATTTTTAAACTGGTCTAGCACAGAATGGTAAAAATACTATTTCCTGCAGGTTCAAATGAACTACCTTTTTAAAGACACAATGGAAGATACAGCTTCAGGTCACCCCTTTTAGGGTAAGCCAAAGTCAGGCTGCTGTCACAGACCATGATAATGCTAGAATTTTTCAGAGAAGACTCCGAGCTAGGCAAACAAAATTCTGTCAAATCCAGTCTTTGCAACTGCTCAATCACATCAGCTCAAATCTTCCACAGAAAAGAGGATTTATTATGATTTCAGATATATACTATGAAAAAAGACTCCAAGTTTAGTTGTTCAGAAAGAAGCTACAGGCACCACAAAATAAATATTTCAGGAAAGCTGCCAGGCACCACCCATGTTTACAGAGAATAAGAAGTGAAAATACTTCTTATCATACTTTCCAGCACATTCTGCAAAAACGCCAGATATCTGTGTAAGCTGCACATGAAACAGGATTGTCCTCCAAGGCTGACAGAAAGCCTGTCCTCGCTCAGGAGTCCTGTCCATTTGTTTACAGCACAATTTCTAAACACCATCAGCTCTTCATGTCACCTGTGACACCCTCCCCCAAATACCTGAGTGGTGCAGAGCTCTCAGTGGCATCTGTGCACAGTGACATAAACCAGCACTACTGACATAAACCATCCAAGTCCCATTTCCCAAGGGAGACATGGCTGACATGAAGAGCAGTTACCGGGTTACTGATTTTCTGCTGTGATGTATCCCAGGACAGTTCACGTATTTCTTTCTGGGGTGTATCCAAGGTCAGTTTATGCATTTCCTTCTGTGGTGCACCTAAGGATGTCATCTTCTCTCCTCCAGCTGAAGTTTGTCAGTTCTGCGTGGCCACTCTTGTGTATGTAAAGAACTCGCTGATCAGGCAACACCAATGGAGGAATCCCTTTGAAAAAAAAATAACAACCAGAATTTAAATTAAAGGGAAACAAAGTGACACAACATGAACTGAAACTCTCCAAGGTACAACTAAAAATAGCACAAGAAATGATGCAGACATCTTTCCAGTAAATCTGCTGGAGTTTTGAAATATAAAATTAAAAAGCTTCCTTAAAGCACTGAGATGCCACACTGGTAAATAACGTCAGCAGCAGTGTGCTATCCCCAGATTTCCCACGGCAGACAAGCCTTAGCAGGTGACCTTGCCTTTTCCACCTTTATCTCACATAAAGTTAAGAAATACTAGGCAAAGACAAAGAGAAAAACAGAGGGTGTTTTATATTTCTACCTCCAACATATACAATCCCTGAAGTCCACAAGTAATTACAGGAGTTTGTAAAACCATAATTAAATGCACAACATTAATAAGAAATAAAGCTTGTGAGTATACTCGGCTACACAGCAACTTCTTTAGCAAATCCCTTAGCAAAGTGACCAAAATTCAGGGCCCAAATGAAACTACTAAGTGTTATTTCTGGCATACTCTGGAGAAACAAGGTAGCACATAAGCTGTGTGGTGATGACAAGCAGACAGGGAAAAAGTCAAAGCCACATTATTGAGTGTCAACAGGAAGCAATGTTATGAAGGAAAAAAAAAAAAACAGAAAAAAATCCAAAACAAAACCAAAACCCCAAGGTTTGTGGCCTCCATTTTGCAACATCTGGCTTATCTTGTTGGAGATTTGGACCAGGTGAGTAGTAACTCACCTGCTTAAGACCAGTATCTACAATACAATTCAGAGAACATAAGGTGCCAACATTACACAACTATTTCGCCCTTTGACCATCTCAAAGGATACTACCATAAATTCACTTTTGCCTGTGCAGGCAAATTTTATTGATTTAATTTTTAAAAGAAAATAAAGACCAAATCAAACAAGAATTTTGCCTTTAATGTTGTGGAGTACAGCAGCAGATTCCAAGAAAATGAAACCTACAACCCAGCAGCCTGCTATCTGACCTTCCTGTGCGTGCAACAGCAATCTAGATCCTGCTAGGAGAGGATCCTGGCACAGGATCTTGGCAGAGCAGGTGATACCATGACAAAGTGATGAGCTAAGGATTTTCTTGTTTGCCTATTAGTATTTTATTGACAAGGTCGCAATAATGAAGGAAAGCTGCAACTCAGGCTGTGTTTGTCAAAAGCAGGACATGAAACTGCAAAGCTCTCCTGTACCCATCTGTCAGATGAACCACTAGCAGGGGATGTGTAGCACCAGACCTGAAACACGGCAAGTTAAGGCTCCCTGACTCTGCTTTGAGAACGGAGATACACAGGCTGCCTGTTAATTTCACACACTGCAAGGGGCAGGAAATTCCTGGAAACAGGAAACCATAGACGCTGATAAGCAGCTTTCCCACTGTGACATAGAGAAAATGTGTCCTTTATGACTTACCTGCATGAGGGTAACTCCGGCCAGTCCTTAGAATTAAAGCGAGATTTTGCACCAGTGCGAACAAGGCTTCGGCAAAGAGAATTACGGAGACGCTTTCTGGATACTACAAGCAGCTAAAGTACAACACAGCGGCGGTGTCCCCCCGTCCCCCGCTAGAAACCAAACACTCCCGAACACTGGAAGGACACAGGACCAAGAAACCTTGGCCACTTCAGCCTTACAGCGAACCGAGGCAGTCCCGACTCCCCCCAGCCCCGCCGGGAGCAGTCCCTCTGCCCGACACACGCAGGGGCGGGCAGGGGGCATGTCCCTGCATTCTCCGTTCCGTCTCTTACCTGCAGGACGCACCGCGGCGATCAGCAGCTCCCGCACACCCGCGGGACGCGTGCGGCCGACGCGGCCGCCATCGCCGCCGCTCCCGGCCCCTTGCCCGCCCCGGCCCTCACTGCGGTGACGTCACAGCGGCACCGCCCGCGCTGGGGTGTGGCGCGTGCCCGGCGCAGCCTGCTGGCCCCGGCGCGCGCAGGCGCGTGCCCCTGCAGCCGGCGGGGTTGGGTTGAAGCGGGGCTATGGCGGCTCGGGGCTGGGCTTGCACCGTGTGAGGGGAGTTGCGCTCCTTGCCCTGCGAACCCTTCGCTTCCTGTGTGTGTTGTGCTTCCTCTGAAGGTGCCGTGTTACAGCGCAGCCCCGTCTCCTGACAAGGCACGTCGCACACAGAGTTACAGAATTGTCAGGTCCTTTCCAACCCTCTGGTGATGAAGTCCAACCCCCATGCGAAGGCAGCGTCACCTCGAGCCGCTGACGCAAGAATGCATACAGATGGGTTTTGAAGGTCCGCACACAGGGAGGCTCCACGACCTCCCTGGGCAGCCTGTTCCAGTGCTCTGCCATCCTCAATGTAAAGAAGTTTTCCCTTATGTTACTGGGTTTTAGTTTATGGCCATTGCTCCTCACCCTGTCACTGGCATCACTGAAAAGAGTTTGGCACCATCCTCTTGAACTCACCTTTAAGATACGTCTGTGCATTAATGAGATCCCCTCTCAGCCTTCTCCAGACTAAGCAGGCCCAGCTCCCACAGTCTCTCCTCATAAGAGATATTCCAGACCCCAAATCATCTTTGTGACCTCCACTGGACCCTTTCCAGGAGCTCCTTCTCTCTCCGGTCCTGAGGAGCCCAGAACTGGACACAGCACTCCAGATGTGGCCTCTGTAGGGCAGAATAGGGGCAGGATCACGTCCCTCAGCCTGCTGGCCACACTCTTCCCAAAGTACCCCAGGATACCACTGGCCCTCCTGGCTGCAAGGGCACGGCCAGCTCGTGGTCAGCTTTCATCCACCAACACTCCCAGCTCCTTCTCTGCCAAGCTGCTCTCTAGTAGATCGGCCCCCAGCCTGTGCTGCTACTTGGGCTTTTATTGCTCCCAAGGCGCAGGACCCTGCACTTGATCTTGTTGAACGTCACCAGGTTTCTCTCTGCTAACTTGTCCAGGCTCTCCAGTGACCCACGATGACCATGGTCATCTCTGTGACCAGACCAAACACAGTTTCAAAGCTCACACTGAGTCATTCGCTGCCCTAGAACCTTTGTGTTTCTGAAACCTGGAAATCTTATACCCAACCCAATCTTAAAACCACCACCTCAGGGCTGTGCTTCCATCCTCCTGTTCCCTTGCAAGCCCCACTAAGAGTGATTTTGGCAGTTTTGGTCTAGTAAACAGGAAGGCCAATGAGGTTCCTTGCAGTTTCACAGCTCATGATGTGTAACAACAGGTTTCCCCCGTTAATATGCTGGATGGGGAAAAGATGAGCACAAAAATAAAGAGTGCAATATAAAAGGCTCACAAGCTTAAATCACCATCTCCTATTCAGTTAAGGACATTCAGTATTTCTTTGCCTTGCAAAAAGCAGTGTATGTGGCTATAGTGAATTTAGAATGGCATTCAGTCACTTGTCACAAAGACCACTACAGTACCTTAGCTAGATAATATCCAGTCTTCTACTCCACAACTGACCAACACAAAAGCCCCATTTCAAATCAGAGCTACTTGCTAGAGTTCTGCTGGTAGTTGTAGGATTGCTGCTTTAATGGGTACCTCAGCTCAGCTATATAAGATTTGAAGGTTTGAAGGATTAATTCACAGAAAGGTATGGTAACACTTCTTTTGAGGAGAACTGAAGAAATGAGATATTCAGATGAAAGAGCAGCAAAGCAGATTGCCTGGGGAAAGGTACCTTGGAATGCATGGTTGTGAGAGAACTGACAACCACTGTGTGTAGTCAGGTGCTAGCAAAAAGCCTGCTATTCAACTATTCTACATAATTCCACAGCACTACTTAGAAAGAGAACAAATAAAAGGTCCAGAGCCTACCACTTAGTTTTTCTTTGAAGCTATTTTTCCAGGCACTGTAGTTGAAAGAGTAGAACACTTTAATAAAACCAGACTGACATAAGTACATGAAATACACTCAGTTGTCAGTATTAGACTGCAACCTCAAAACAGGTTTAAAAGTTCAGATCAAACAGCAAAGACAGAAACTATGCTGAAAGGTTGGAATAAAAAAAATATGATGCTGAAAGGAAGAGCAATAAGTGGAAGTATTTCTAGAACAACAGAAAATAAAGTTTTACTACTTTACTACTTCTTGCCCAGAGCTCTTCTACTTTTGGGAAGAAATAATCCAAAGGAAATACAGTGATTTGAATTATGCACCGGTTCCTTATTGAAGCAGAACAGCTGTTTGGTTAACGTGATTTTAGGCTGAGTCATAGGCAGTTCATAAAATTTTTGAAATAGGAAAGTCCCTATTTCAAGTCCCAAACCTGATGCAGCACTGACAATGCGTCAGTTGGGTTGTGGCTTCAGCAGCTTTGTGCAACAATGCTGTTGCTTTGTCCATAGACTGTTACTCTCCTGCTGCTTGTGACTGCTATTTTTAGCACCATTTACTAATGGCAGTCCTGACAGCAAATAACAAAGTCTTCCCTTATTTCCACAGTCCAAGTCCTAATTCAGTCTTTTTCTTTTAAATTTGATGTGCACTCAACCATTGCTGGGACTGTGTGTAATCCTGTTAGCAGAGACTTCTCAGGTTCCAGCAGAATTTTGCTTGCTGGAAAAACAGAAATGCTTTGTCAAGACAGATGCAGTCAATTTCAGCTGAAGCAAATGTAGCAGCTATTCTTGGCCATAAGGTAGTGTGTCATCGAGGACCCTGTTACCGCTAAGAAATTTTACCTGCCTCTCCTGTCCTTAATGCCAAGCCTATAACCTGCGCCTCTCAGGGTAGCAAGCCAGGGTCCAAAGTCAAGGTGAAAACATATAGTCACACTTACTTGGCCTGGTATTTTATGCACAGTTCCAATTATAAAATTTCCATCAATAATGGAATTCCCTTGACTTGGCACTAATAAACACTGGTCTCCATTAAGAAACCTGCCCATGGAAGTTACTCTTGGCTGATTTTTTTACAGTCTTGTACCAGAATACCAATTCTTCCCTAGTTTATATAGTACTACAGGCCACAGGGATAAAGCCTCTAGTACATTGGAGTGTTCAGCAGACATTTTGTGCTTAAGGTCTTCACTGCATCTTCTGTAGTTTTAGTGGAGCTGTTTGTGCATTACAGCATTTTCTGATGGAAATTATTCCCCTAGCTTCTTTGAAAGGCTTTAGACTCAAAAAGGACATGAGTCACCACCTCTTGGTACACCAACATTAAAATTTCAGTTGACAGCTCAGCTGGTTCAGCTTTTACTTAGCTGCAAGTTAGTCAGCGGCCTTCCATAACTCTTCCTTGATATGTCACTATTTAGCTTTAGCGATCATTCAGACTTTCCAGTTTTCAGTTTAAAGCTTGCAAATTACAGGAAACAAACCAGAAAGTCATTATTATTAAAATGGACTTTCGGATTCAAACGCTTAAAATGCTACAACTGCTTCAGGAACTAGCAAGTATTCTATTTTTTTGTTGCAATGCCTGCTTTTTAAAGCAAAATGTTGAAGAGAAGCATAAAAGCAAACAAGATACAGACTAGATAGATGAGGGCCAAAGGACAAACAAGAAGTTACTAGACTTTTTGAAAGCCAATTATAGGCCATATAACCCTTAAAACATACTCACCCCTTCTTTCTTAAATCAGTGACACTCTAGGTTTATTGCAGTAGTCAGGATCACTGCTTCATTTGTGTTGCAATACAGGACAGCAAACCTGTGCCTGTGCTCGCCCTGTCTGCACACCTCGCCACACCTCCACCCCCCGGCGGCTGTGCCACGATCTGCACAGTGATTCAGTCCCTGCCTACCTAGGGAGATAAAAACGGGAAATATCACACATCTGTGCAAAGGGAAAGACTGTGTGATGTTCTCCAAACTGTGACCAAACCCAAGATCCCTAGAATTCCATCTTCACACCTTCATCATCCTCATTGCAGTTGCTTTTGGATATCCTTGGTGAGTCTGCAGTTAGATGAGCTTATCTGCCCTCAGCTCTCCTGCATTTTCAAGTGCAAGGGCTGTAGTATCACCTCTCACCACGAGATGGTAGGTGTTTCCTGATGGTTAGAGAGAATCAGGCTTTTAATAGACCTTTGAGATAGTGAACTTCTCAGTTCAGAGAAAGCAGAGAAAAGTAAATAAGGACAAAAAAAAACTGTTCAAGGGATTGTGAATGAAGTAGGGGAAGCTCACATATATTGGGTGCAAAGACAAAAATAAATTCTCAGCTTAGACTCAAGATATTTTTACTACTGTAAGGATTTGGGTGCCCCTTTCTTATCCTGGCTCTTTCTGTTAAGGAACTTTTAGTTATATAAATTATTTTTTATGTCATCAAAAACATGAAACTTCAGTTATTCTTTGAGACAAAAAACATTACCAAATTAAATATTGGGTAATTTTGAAGCAAACTTATAGTCAAAAAAGAATAAGCAATTTCACGTGAATGTGTGAAGTTGTGTATCCATCCCTTGCTGTATATAGGTACACAGAACACATTTATTATCCAAGTTACTTGTGCTGCTCTTTCTCATTTAAGAATCTCGTGCCACTCTCATTACCACAATAACAAATATACATTTCCTCAAACGACCTGCCTTTGATATTAAGAATCACTGTTTTACAAAGGCAAAATACAGAGATCAAGCTAATAAGTATGCCCAGCTGTTAATTGCCCCTCTGCCCCTAACAGAGGGTTCAGCAACCCTTTCCCAAGGCTGTCAACTTCTCTTTGCCTTCAGTTTCTTGTAAGATGGAGTCAGACCCAGTCCTTGTCCAAAATACAGACAAATACTAGACTGCACCTCTCAAAGTAAGTTCTTTTAGTGCTGCTGATATTCAGCCTGTCTGACCAGTAGATCCATACCTTCCCTATCCACTTAAGGCCAACTTCCCATAGCCATGGAATCAAGACTAGCGGAACTCACAGACTAGGAAAAGCACTTTTCTGTCAAAACAGGCAACAAGCTCATTTAATGGTGCTCTGCCCTTCTGTCCCAAACGGAGTCAAAATTTAAAATGGACAAGATATATAGAAAGTAGTTATGAATAATTAATTGTTTTGCCTTCATGGACAGAAAACAATCTGCTGCAAAAATTACAAAGTAGGCTGCTCTTTAAGTTATTATAAATGCACCTTCTTTGACCTTGTTTAAACAATTCTGCTGTCTGACAAATAATTTCCAGCTATGTCTGGCTACAAGAGTCAAGAGTGCTACCCTATCTTAAAGAACCATAAGGCACAATTTACATTTCTTTCCTCTTGTTGACAGCTTGACTTGGAACTGTGGGAGGCCTTTTGAGATAGTGAAAAATATGCAGTCTCTTGCCCAAAGCACTACCCAGGTCAAACTGCAGCTCTCCATTTTTCAGTACTGATTCAGGAAGAACCTTTGGTTTGCAGTTTCTGTACAAGTTATTTCAAAGCAAGCAGCTGGGACCATGCTGACTACACCTATCCTTTATGGTAGGTTCCAAAGGACAGTCCCAAACCCATCCTCTCCATGGATCCAAGGGAAGTGCATGCAGAGAGTAAGGCAACTGGACCCTGCCACCATTTTGCTGAGGATACCCCATACTTGTCCACAGAGGAAAACTATGTTCTCCTGGAGCACAGCACTGTAACTTTGTCATTGAAGAAGAGTCATTAAGCTCATTATATCTTAGATAAGCTTGCAGGAATGAAATAATACAGTGGTTTGATCAGCTTCACAGAAGCTAAAATGGGTGGCAAAAGCCACTGATCATCCTGCAGGCACAGAGACAGCAGGCAAAAAACTGGAAATCCCTGAAGGGAGAGCAGGTCTTATACAGGAATAGGAGAAGGATATAATGGAACAAAACTGATACTCTAGTAGAGCCTTTTTAGTGTCTAGTATCAGATTGGTTATTAATTCAGGAAAAGTTCACCCCATACAGGTTTCATACCTCTCTTAGTCAGTAACTCAGCTGCAAGTTTCTAGATAAATATTTTTCTTCATCATCTTATCAAAATTAACTCATTTTTCACGTGGAAAAGACTAAAAAATGCATCTTCCTTTCTTCAACAGCAGTATGTGTTGCAAATAGAAGTGCTTTAAGGAACCATTAATTTAATGTATAAGCTATTTTTACACAGAAAAATTAATGGATAGTTCAGCAATTCCAGGGTGACTGGTGAGAAGAAAAACAGCTGTTTTCCTAGCTGTAATAAAAACCAAATACAATAAAGTCAAATATTGACAACTATATTTCTTCTAAAAATAGTACACATTATAACAGAAGACATAAGAATAAATGGAACACTCAGAACCAATATCTTGCAAACAGATATAAAACTCAAAAAAAGAATGTGTACATCTCCATTTATGCCATAAAAGGACGGAAAAAAATATTTCAAGTATAGTAATGAGTAATCCAGTGTATGGTGAAGTTTAAGGCTAACATTTTCAACCTTCAGAGCTGAATTTTTGCAGAATCCACCTATGAACTCTCAGAAGTAGCTTTATTTCCATTTAACGTGAACTCTTGCATCTGACATTAACTTTTGGAGAGCATCAAGGGACCAAATTCATCTTCACAAAACAACAGCTTCTTCAAAATTTTACAAGTTGTACTCAGAAATCAGGAAAAGGGGTAGATTTCAGATGAACATGTTGATTCAGGAATGTTACTGTGTCATTTCATATTCCCATTCTGATTCTTAGGTGAGGATTCCAGCTCCTACCTGATCTGGATCTACCAAAGCACAGCATATTTTAATACCACACAGATATACTGTGGTACATTATGGGAGGGAAAAGCTGTGTGCATACATGCCAGCAGTCACCACTCTGAAGAACAATTTAACACACGGACATATGATCCTAAGTCATGTATGCACTCAGCCCAAGGTATGGGAATTACGTTGGACAAGCTGCATTAAGAGCTATTTGCAGACCGGCAGTGGATACCTCTATAGCAACTGAAAGCAGCAGCAATAGTCCCCAAAGCTGAATCTAGAGCATCTAACTCAAGATAGAAGAATATTTGCAAAAGTTAGAAGCTGACAGACCTCTGTTGGGAAACCCCCACTCTTAAGAGAACTGCAGCCCCAACTAGACAGAGCAGTAAAATTTCCTCCTTAGAATATAGCTAGAAAACTAGAGTTCTAAAGAGTAGCAGCCTTTTTTGAGGAATGGTTAAAAAAATTCATTACAAATTCCAGTCTTTTCTAAGAAAATTAAAAATTCAAACCTCAAATTTAGGTAAATTCCTTTACTCTGGAACAAGACTTTCAGCTTCTTGAAGTCACTAAAATAAAGTCAATTTTATGTTAGCCCAGAACAAGTATCTGACATTGAAAATGTTAGTCCTAATTCTAACTCCTCTGTAACCATATCACTTAGTATCTACAGTAAAGTATTACTAGAGGTTCCTTTTCAATCTCCTACAGTAAGAAACTCAGCATACAGCATTAGACTTCCCTCAGCTTTGCTACTAATTGTTATTATTTCTACTTGAGAAAAGTAAACAGTGTATCAACCTGCACCCCATTCTAGTTTTGCCCCACATCTTGACCAGTGCTTTGGTATATACACCTATGTACATACTACATTGTCTGAGCTGTCAGAAGAATGGTAGGAAAAAGGCCAATTCTGAAACATTTAAAATGTAAACAGTGTTATTCAGACTATCGAAAGCCTTTAAAAACCATCAGTCTAAACCACTGTAAGTACTTTAATAACCATCCACCTAGGCTATAGGTGAATTCAGCTGTTCATTAGAGTGGCTTTAATCAATATATAGTGCTAGTTTCACACAAGACTGCAACTGCCTTGGTGTGGGACAGAAAGGCCAACCCACAGGACCATAAAGAAAACCACAGCCTGTGACAAGGGAAGTTACAGTCAATACTAACAATACCTTGTGGTGCCATCATCTTACACTGCAAAGTAAGAGGGATTTGATACATGCACTCAGAGTGTACACTGTCTTTAAACTTTTGGAAAGCAATTTTAAGCATAGAGCCTTTTAATTGGTTCTTTTGGCCCCTAAAGGTTATGGGTTGAAAAATCTCTCTGAATTGCATGATTTCTTCTTAGAGTAAATATATGACCTATGATGTAGTAGCATGTGAGTAATTATTTTGTTTAACATCTGCTATTGTTTAATGTCTGCTCTTGTTCGTAAAAGAGACTTAATTTGCTCAAATATGATGTTGAATATCCAAATTGCTGCCTGTAACACTTAGGTGTTCCTGTGCCAAAAACGGTATCACAAAACTTATAAAACAACTAAAAAGGAAGAAAAATATTCCACCTCATCTTGTACTAGGCAGAACATACAAAATTGTGGAAGGGCTACCAGTAAGGCCAAGAGGCTTGCCTTCTAACTGTGACTTTCCCCATTGCAACAGCATACAACTGATATGGCTTACAGCTGCTGCAGTAGAACAAGTGGTCTAGCCTTTTCAATCCTTTTCTGTTTAGGAAGGCTGTGAACAAAGCAGCAAAGAAATGGAAGGTATTTGCAGACTCAAGAACACAACCTGGATTATTCCATCCACTTTTGGAAGGTTATCTTTGCAACCCTGAGGGCATAAAGCTTACATTTGTGTATATAGTAGATGAAGCTTACACAGTATACAAACCCTCAGTACAGGCTTTCTCTCTCTTGCAAGGGAAACTTCCAATGTATTAGTGGTAGCTAGAATTTAACATACACAGATTAACAACTTTCTTTAACCTAGAAGTCATTCTGGTAAGTTCTGGTCCCTCTCTTGGGCCATTCCTCCTCCACCCATTTCAGCAGCACTTTCACAACATCAATTCTCTTATAAAATTTACAGAGATCAATCAGCTGCTCCACAGTCCGGTCACTATTCCGTAGCAAGAATTCCAAGGTGGGACTTTGGGGCTTTTGTTCAAGGAAGCACAATTCATCATAAGTCATCCCCCACTTGCTTGCTAAATTTCTCCAGTTTTTCACTGTTGGATGGCAGGGATCCAGCTTTAGCCTCACTGTGTACAACAAGTCCTCATCATTGAGCATGTCACTGATGGTTGGTGCACGGAATAAGCACAAGGAGCAGGTGACATTTTCCTTGCACGTTTTCTTGAGATCTGCAGTGAAAACCATTACATGGAAAGAAATTAGGATCTATTTCTGTGGTATCACCAGGAACAAAAAGTTAAAAGCATAAAGGGTTGAGGAGTATTATGTTGCTTTGAATTGCTTCTGAAAAAGTTCCAATAGTGATATGCAATGCCTCTCCTCATGAAGAATTCATGAAATTAACTTTCTAAAACTTCTTTCTTCACTACATTCTAATCAAAAGTGGCTTTGTTCAAAAAGACAGTAATTTTGAAAGTAACTTATTTATACTTTTACAGAAAAGACATAGGATTCAATGCAGAGCTCGAAGTCCTCTTTTTTGGTTTTGGAACAATGTCACTTCCTTGAATCTGCCATGATGCCCACTTACATCACCAACAGGATTATGTGTGCATTCCATGCATCTTGTGTACCTGTGTTGTAGAATGAAGGAAAAGGTTTTGCATTTCTGAGCTGCTGCCTTTGTAACAACATGAAATATATGCACCAGGAGAATCTTTGCTGACAGATCCAAACACAACTAATATCTAGTACTTTTACACAGTGAAAAAGTAGATATGTTCCTTTGCTTTGTAAGGGCTCTTGCAATAAAAACTGTCCCTATTTTACCAACAAAGACTATTTTAAATGTACATCATGGAAAGGAATAAAGTGCATACTTCTCCATGTGTGAGAAAAACAAAAATACCAAGCTGCTGGAAAGAGGTGGTGATATGTTCTAAAATCTGCATCAAATACTGAAAACGGCCATTTGGAAATCTCCTACACATCATAGTCAGTATCTCCCCCAAAACTGGGAACAATGTGGTGCTATCAGACTATATTATATATTAATACCCCTTAAGCCATGTAGAAACCAGTTCAAGTCATTCCTCTAGTCAAACTCTAATACCAAGTCCTTTAACACTGCAATGGTGCAGGACATGGTCTGACCATTTTGGCTGCAGGTATGTCCTTAACTCTCCCTGCTCCTTTTTGAAAGCAGGGAGAATCTAGTATCTCCAAATAGATAATGGACACAGCCTAGAAGCTTTTCTTAAAGTTTCTGTTCTCCACCCTCATTGTACAGCTTGAAATAGGGAAGTAGCTAGTCCTACTTCTGATGAAACTCTTTGAAAAAGGAGCGAATATTAATCAAAAGATCAATTAAAAACAACAGAAAACAGTGACATACAATTTACAAATGCTGTATCAGAGGCCTGAACTGTATCTCTGGCAAAGGACAAATCTGGTAGTTAGTGCCACCTACTCATGAGGACAACAGCATCTGTTAAGGCTGTTTGTTTGTGGGATTTTGTGCCTCTTCTTTTAACACCAATTATTTATTTTCAGTAATTATTGTCAAATTGTGTGAAAACTCCAGAATAAAATGTCTGCATGCATGTTGTACTTTATTTTTAAAGAAAGAACAAGCTATTGTTAGTTTTGTAACATTGCTCATCAGATTGCTTTTTTAGCAGGCCAAGGACAACTTCTGAAGTTTTCAACAAGTTAGGACGTGCAGCAACAACACTGCTGCAGACACATAGCTTCATACAAATGCTTAGATTCCCTGTTAAAGGGAAACATTTCTGGTGATATCTTAGCTCACAGGTATTCCACAGGCCTTGCAGCTGTTCTCCACAGGAATATGTATGTTAACTCTTCTGTTCTTCTTGTGCACCCTAAACTCTTGCTAAAGTGAGACTAAACTTTCTTGCTTCATTAATACCAACCTTTACTTATACAAACAAGGCAAAATGAATATAATCCAATCAAATTTCTGGCTGAGCTTAGAGGGCAGGAGAGCACCCTATCTGAATTTCATCTTACTTACTCTGGCAGGGTTGCCAGGGTAAGTTTTGTCCTCCAATAGAAACAGGGAAGAAGGGGTAAAGAAAACACCTCTGTAAAAGGGCACAGATATAAGTAAACAAAACTTACCCAACCTGCTTCTTGTGCTATACCATCTGGAAGACTATCAAAAGCATCATAAAGAATCCTTAGAAAAGGTGCCCCTTTGTTAGACACTGACAAGCACTACCCAGCTAATTGCATGATCCTAATGCTACCTGATAGGACAAACTTCTTTACTAACAGGAAACTCAGTTTCTTACAGTTAGACTAAGAGAACTGTATATCATACTCACACACCCGTCCCCAGCAGAACTCACACAACGACGGGATAAGCACTCAGAGCCTACTGCCAGCTTCTGCTCTCTCCTGACAGCTATTTACACATCACTTCCAAAGGCAGGGGTACTAAACTTATTTGGAAAGCCCAACTTGCATAATTTGTATGGTCTGCATCACTGATCACCATCTTCTTAGAACAAAGGGGAAGCTGTAAATGAAATGAGCTCCATAAGCACTAATTTTCTAGGCAGCTCTTTGTTATGACAAATAGCGGTTTTTAAAAAAGCACTTTCAGATAAAACCTAGGAATAAAATATGGAGAACAATAAAGCTGACATATTACCTGAAAGTGATTTTTCGGTATGGTTTTGTGTGTCTTTGTCTTCTGGCTACAAAGCAGAAAACAAACAGAAAGTCAAAATAAAACAATGTAATTGAACACCAGAATAAGTACTTGACTAATTTACAACTGGCAGGAGATTACTTAAAAGAATCCCAAGCCACTTGTAAATTCAAACAGGGAATATACATATAGTTTTGAGGAATTGCTAACAATCTGCATGCTTTTCAGGCAGCATTTCCATGCTTTGGCTCATAAAACTACCTTGTTGGTTCTATGCACTGAGCAGCAGCATTTTTATTAATGATATGCCATAGCATTGCATCTTTTTACTAACTCTCTTAAACATCCAAAAGTTATTTAACAATTCATATGGTTTGATTTAAAAAGATTTTCTAAATATTGTGCAATGTAAAAGCCAGGAATTTTGCCTGTAACAAGCAGCAGTAAGGGACTGTTTTGTTGATCTAGGCAAAGTGGAGAATTTTTTTTTACAAACTTCTTTACGTACATAGGAAGCTTTTATGGACAACAGGTGGATGCGAACATTTTTGTGGCTCATATCTAACCCTCCTCCTATTTGAAGATAACATTCCCTCAATGGTGTTTCGTCTGCTCATTAAACATAATGAGATTACTTACACACGTAACATTTAAATTCTACTACTTAGCAACCTCTAAAAACTGGAAGGACAGCCCCTTGATTGTAGAACTGTGGGGAAACTGCAGCTGCCCTTACTTTAACTATGCAGGTGTGGAGCCAGGTGAAATAGCTTTCTTCTGCTGAGGTTTTAAAGATGAAAGTGGAAGGGGATTTTCCCCTTAGAGAGCTGCAATGAAGTATTGTTGATCTTTTTGTACTGTGTCATTCTTCCAAAACTGTAACAGCAGGCTCCTTAATTTTGCAGGTTGTGCATACAAACAAAAGTCAATATATAGGTAACAGTTTACTGTAATAAGATACTCTAGTCCTACCTGCTACACATTCTTTACTAAGAAATCCACTAGAAATAGAATACATGTAGTTTCAGTTGCTGTGGTGAACTTGCATACATTCACAATCTAATTATAAAGAAGGTGAAATCTCTCAAAATATTTACAGACTTGGTTAAGAAAGGAAAAATTTGCATTCTTTTTTCAGTATTTATTTATTCTCTGAAAACTACAAGACCACACATGCAACATCAAAATGTCAGCTCTCTGCTCAAGAGAGATCTAACACTGCCCATGCCAATTGCAATTGAATAAGCCCTGCCATTATCTTCTAGTGGTTTACTTTTCTACCACGACAGTTTTATCTGGACAGGACTTTTTAAACACAAACTCAGCCTTCATGGCAACATGTGAGCACCTAAAGCTAGAAAAAATTAAATCTGAAGTTCCTGATTACAGTAATTATCTCCACTCCCACAAATTCCTTAAAAAGGCAGAACGTTACTACTGAGCCTCAAGGAGCAAGTGTAACTCCTTGGGGAGAAGGAGGAACTTCACTTCCCAGGACAGCTCAGCCTCACCAGAGATAACAAATAAGCAAATAAAAAAAACCTAAATAATAAAAAAAAAAAAATAAAATAAAGAAGCAGATACTGTACACTTAACTGTTGTCCGGACCTTCATTTCCCAGACTTTATCAATAAAGTTCAAACCCTATTGTGAAAGTCAATGCCCAAGTACCCTTATGTCATTATACATGTCTTATGAGGTATAAAAAAAATAAGAGTGGGTAGTACTGCAAAAAGTACAAAGAAAAGCAGCAATACTTACCTGTGCCATACATCTGTTTTCAAAATTCATATTTTTACTGATCAGTCATTATCCAGTTTATCAAGTCAGATGCACTCAGGTTTATTCAAAATCATTTTCTTGTAATGTAATTGCAATGAGACAATGTAGTTTTACTGCCAGGGAAATGAAGGCATTAAGCAAGAATATTTTTTGCCCACAATGAAGATCCAATCATCCTCTACAGGTCTAATCAAAGCCATAAACTTATGTACAGTCTGAAGGCAAGCAGAGCGTTTTCCAGCTCTGTGGAACCACCCTAAGACACTGAATTATCTTTATAGTGAATCTAAGCTACCAGTAAATGCTCTCTTCTTGATGATGGGAAGGAACAGTTAGCTCCATCATCTGTGAAATGCATACCAAACCCGTGTTTGTTTCTGATGGAATTCAGCTGGGACTCTGGCATTAGGAACTCCTTTTAATTCTTCATCTTGCTGGAAAATGCTCATTCATTTCTTTTCTCCAAGTCTTCTGCTCAACCCAAAGAGAATGAATTTGAAATTCAGCAAATAACATTCACTTGAAAGATGATAACCATGAAGAATGGGAGTCACTCAGCACTGCCCTTCCTATGGCAATGTAAGGTTTCACAAAAACTGGACAGTGTTTCAACTATGGGAAGAACAGTATCCCAAAATCAAAGCAAAACAGTCTAATGCCTCCCTAAGGGCAAAATCTAGGATTCCTTACTTCTTCACTTCTCTGCCTGGCTTTATTTTCACCAGGAAATATTTTCACCAGAGGGACAGCATGCATGACAAAGCTTTAACTCTTTGGTGGCTCTTCTTCAGCACATCTATACATTGATCAAAACCTAGTTAAACTAAAAGGTACATGTTAATGATAAAATAATCTCTTTTTTTTTGCTCTTCTTCACAAAAGTTCCCTTAATTGAACTCTTGAAAAGAAAGCAAATTTCTGGTATGTTTTAATGAATAATTTTGTGCTCTCCAGATATAGTTTGAAAATATACTTATTTGTTAACATACTTAATTAACAGCAGTAACTTAATTCACATTCAAGTATCATTTTTCTTACCTGTTGGATTAGGCCCGAATCTGATGTAAGGGTCTTGATGTTCACAGATGCAATTTCCAAAGTAACTTGGTCTGTTAGGTATTCCTCATCTAAGGCAAAGAGTGTGAAACACTGGTCTTTCACTCACACACAAATTTAAATTATACGACTACAAACATAAATTATAATACAGATGTCTAATATACAAAATTTTACTCCATATCATGATCAAACACTGGGAATTGCTAGATTAAAAGCCCAAAATGTTAAATCAGCAGTCTGTAACAACCATGCAGAGCATGACTATGAGAAGAAATATAATCCTTGCAGAGATTAGAGTAGCAGCCGTTTTCTACACAAATATCACACTATTTTTAAAGCAAGAATCATGTTGTTCTTTCAGAAAGCTGACTACAGAATATTAACTGAGCCAATACAACCAAGTAGATTGAAGATGTCACAAGTCACTCTAATTTTTGTTTTGCTTTTCTTATCACACTTAAAATGACAGTTAAAATAAGTACTGCGTAAATATTTATCTTTTATTCTGCCCCTTTGTGAACTGGACTCATCCTACTGATTTCTACTACACAGGAATTTGCTGAAGCACTGAAATAATCAATTTCAAAGTGTGTTTATCAACAACCCTGGGAGTCCACTGAAAAGCACAGCATTCCCTAGTACAGCACAAACTCTATTAACCTTTCAAGCAACACTTCAGCCCTCAAAATGGGATACAAAGGATGCACAAACCCTTTGTGAACCTTGTGCAAATGGACAAATTTCACTCTGCATGATTAGTAAGGTTCTCCTCATCAAACTATTTGCATAATTCCCCTGAGTCAGGTGCTGACCAACCATTAACACAAGCTTAGAAAGGGTTATATTCTACATGTTTTTACACATAATAATGCTCCATGGAGGTGACCACATTTGTAGCACTGGTATGTTTCCCTTTGTTGTTTGTTTAGTGACAAGATCTCATTGAAAAACCTCTATTATCTTTATGAATCATTACATAACAGAAAGAAGCAGTATTTTCTTAACTCACTCAAGAAATTGATCTGAATCAAAGAATTAATCCTTAGATTTGCAGGAAAAAGAAAACTAAAATTCATTACTCCCCTCTTTTTCTGGTTTTATAAGACTGTTGAAAGATATTTCATCCCCTGTAATGTCAATATTTAGTAGAGGATCATCATTATTCTTTATAACTCTAGGTCCAGAGACAACAATGAAAAAACAAAAAAACCCCCAAAGTCTGTCTGAAAATGCAGAGCATGGGCATCAAAACTGTGAAAATAATATGTGTGATTTGTTCTATATTTGAGTGGAAATAAAATTACTACCAAATCCTGATAAACACTACTACACGACCTCTGCTATATAAAAAGTTCCCTCAACTGCATTTTATTTCATAATCAGTAAAGGGTGCCAAGAACTTTAATAAGTTATGGCTCCAAAATAGCCAATTAATTAACTGACTAATAAAAGCAATACTGTCCAAATATGAAATCTGAAACAAACATAATTGTGTGATATAATGAATCAGATCACATCTGCTACAATTTTTAGCTGTCAGACTCATACTTCTAGTTTCTATTTTTAATAGAAATAACTAAGAAAAGCTATTCTCAAAGAAAGAATTAAATTTATAGAAATTAACAGAATACTAAGAGGTATTTGTATCACATTCAATTTCAAAGGGGAAATGTCAAGCTATATTAGTAATTACATCTTTTTACACTTAGTAAGTGGAAGCAAAAATGAAAATTAAATATAAACCAAGTGCACTTCCTTTTTATGGGAAGTACTGGCCTTTCTACTTATGTGTTATCTTTCCTTTCTAAATTAGGTGCATTTAGAATATGCAATTTTGGATTTCAAACAACCCTGAAAATTTTGAAATTTAGGAATTTATCTAATTAATTTTGAGGATGATCTAATGTCACAGGTGAAATAAAAAACAGGACGTGGAAAAGAATATTCCAGTGTAATTGCTTTGGTGCTCATAAACAATTCTGAAGGACCAAAGGACCAAACCACCTGCCTGCAAATAAACATAAACTAGTTTATGACTTCAAATAGTCTTCGTCCCACATGATCCTTCCCTGCTGAGCAGCACTTCTGAAGAGTACTCATTTGCTCTATCTCTCTCAAGCCCCTGAATAATCTCCAACTTCTCCTTAACCCCAGTGGGATACAGCTCCCACTCCTTCTCAGAAATTTCTATTGTGACAAGCCTGGTTTCCTGTGTCAGTCCCACTGCAGATCTGCTGTGCAACACAGGATGGAGAACACACTACCCGAGAGTGCTCCTCAACCAAGCCCCTGCCAGTGCATTCCCTGGACAAAAGTTGATGGCGGACCTGGGATGACAACAAAACCCCACCCCACACATCAAGGAATATACAAGGAGGATATTCACACTGTGTAAGCCATGTATTTTTCTTCAGAACCTGCACTCCCTCACTACATTTTCAGCAAGGAGAGGCAGGAACTTGTGCAGAGTGGACCTAGCAGTAGGTTCCCCAGCAGATGGTATTAACACCTGCTGAAGGTGAAAGATGGCACGAGGAGTTGACTGGTTATAAGGCTGGGAATGCAGTCAGAGGCAAAAGACCTGAAAGGCATTTCTTGATCGTATTTCTAACATGAAGGCACTGGTAGTCCCTTCAAAGCCACCACCTAACATCATGATGTCTCTACCACCTGTTGTCTGAACCCTGTCTTTCAATAGCACCACTGTATTTTCCTTTCAAATGGAGAACCTGGGTCTTCTGATGATAGTTTAAGAGTAACTTTCAGATCAAAACTAAACTTGGGAAGGAGATTTCAAAAATTAGATATACACACCAAACTGACCTTAAAAATAAAGAGGGCATTGCATTTAAAACATCAATATCTAGCAAAAAGTATGAGTATTTCAATCTGTTGGGTAACACCACTGGTTTTATTGCAGATGGCAGTACAGATCAATGATATCTAAGTAGACAGAATTCACAACACTTACCTTTAGGTACTCCTGTGTCTTGGACAGGATATTTTTCAGTCTGTCACAAAAAGGCAAGAAACACAGATGTTTGCTATTTTGAGTGCAATTGTGCTGGGGAAAGAGTGTTTATATACTCTTTCTTTATGTACTTTCCAATTATAGTTGTATATCTCAAGTTGCCACTAGTTGATCTGTTCACCATCAGATACAGCAACACTCCTGTGGGAACTGAGATGTTACTAACCCTAGTGATTAGCACATAAAGAAGTAATAGAGATTTCTGCTTTGCTACAGTATTTTTAAAGCTATTTTTAGTGAAAAATGAAAGAAAAAGTTTAGGAAAGAAATTTTGTACTGAAGTAGCAAGATAATCCTGAAAAGGTAATGCATGCCAGGAGGAACAGACATGACTGCAAATTCTCATTTCGGAGATTAAGCTTTCAATAAAATGTTACCGCATTGAAAGAAAAATAAATATTTTCCCTTTCTGTTCTAAACTTACATAGCTGATTAAGATGCAATAGGAAACTATTATTAAGAAAACTCCTTAAACTGAGTTTAAGGAGAAAGCTACTGATTCCAGGCATGACATAACTTATCATTACATCTGAAATTTACCTCCTTCCCTATTGCCCTCGCCTTTACGTGAAAGTAGGTGTGGCCTTTACAGAAATCACATTTCAAAAATTTTTCACAGAATTTCGTATTACTTCTCCTCCCACCTCGGCAGGAGCCTGGGATGTTTGCGATCCCGACACAAGCGGTGCTCGTGTGCCAGCGAGCCCCAGACGGCGCGGCTTGGTCCCTCCCAAGGCTCAGCCGGGCCCGCCCAAGGCACCGCCGCTCTTGGATGCTACCTTTCCATGACTTCAAATCAGCTACAGGAAGTAATAATAGCTTAGTACTGTTGAAATTTTAAGCCCTAGGTGGGTTTTTTAATCCGACCAAACTGTGTAGAGAGAAGAGTCAGCACAAATTTTTCTCAGTTGGGGCTTTTTTAAATTAAAGAGATGGCACTGCCACAGCTTTTGGAGGTTATCCCATGGACAGCTCCGCTGATAATACCATCTAGTTCAGCTGATGCACCTGTTAGTATTTTTGTTTATACTTTGACTGCACAGGTTAGTAAACTAAAGTTTGCTTGTGCAGTCATACAGATAAGCAAAATCTTGTGTATAAACTCAGAGTCTGAGTTAGCATCCTTGTATGTTTTTTCTCACCGTGGCATTACATAACCATAGAGAACTATAATGATTTCAACTGCACTAGACCAGAAGCACATACCATTGTTAAGGAAAGAGTGCTTGGATCTGTATCCTCCACTGGCTCTTTTGCTGCATGATCTGCTGGAAAAAAGAAAACATTATCGCTGCATAATCATCAAAGTATTTCTGACAATTCATATTTTGTTTCCTTGTCTGACCAAGATAAAACATAAGTATGCAACCATTATATGCATTAGCTCATATTTCCATAAGAAAACATGACAAACTGGAAAACGTCAGAACTACTAGCATAGAGATGAGAAACTACATGTAATAAGGACACCCAACTCTAACCTAACAAAATATAGCCTTCAATGAAAATCCTAAACTATCTTTAGTGAAAAAAAATCATAAAACATGTCAGCAATAAATAATAAAATTCACAAAATTTTCAAAAAGCTAAGTTCTGTTCTCCTATTGACAGCATTCCATTTTTTCCTCAAAGAAATAATTCAAAGAGGAAATGAACATACCCACTACAACAAAAATTAATACTATAACAAACACCAGATTAGAATAGAAAATTGAAAATACTAATTTTAAAAATATTGGAGCAAAAATTAATTATTTGTATATAATAGAACAGTAAAATTCAACTATATTAATATCGAGAGGATCAAAATATGAATCTTCAAAATACCTGCATATGAATCATGAAATGTTAACCCCTCTGCATCAATGGCTAAATTGACAAATACTAGTGGGATACTGATGACAAGTGCACAGAGAATCCAAAATGAATCTCATACAGAAGCTGGGATTCACAAAACTCTTCCTGTAATTTAACATCATCCTGCCATATTTTTCAGCAATCTCTTCTTTTGATAAGTATAAATGTTTTCAAAATTTGAGAAGTATTTTAAATTATGTGGTAAGCTCTTCATTCTTGTCACTCTTAGTCTAAAAGTCACTTACTTAAGTACACATTAAGTTTTCAGCTTAAGACATGATTGTAATCAGTATTTGGTGATTATCTTCTCAGGAATATAAAACCCAGTAGATTTAGAACAGAGTCACAGAAATGAAATATAAAGCACACATTATAAACATTGAGTCCCAAAACAGAACAAAAGTTACACAGACACCATTCTACCCAGCTCAAATTTAGCATAGTTGCTTGTTTGGGGACCACTCCTACAAATCCACTCAATACAGCAGAACAAGCTGAAGCACTGACCAGTGCAAGACAGCACAATAAACTCAAAATAAAAACGGTGGCAGAAGTGGGACAGAGTTGTTCTCCCTCCTGCTTCTGTGAGGCTGCCCCACCAGCAGCAGTTCCTGGGTGTCCCTGAGATTCCAGGTAAAGCCAGAGCCCCCAGGAAATCCAAAGGCAATATCCAGGCAGGTGGCACATGATCAAAGGGGTAGATGACAAGGGCTGAGCATAGTCTTTGCATACTGAATGTTTAAAAAAGGCAGGGGCCTATGAAATTGCAGTTGAACATGCAGTTCACACTGCAAATTAGGAAGGATATGCAGAAGAGGAAAACAAACTAATTAACTAACTAAACCCCCCCATGTTCTTGTCACGTGTATTTCTGGTAACTACGAAATCCCTGCTCCAGAAACATGGTATTAACAAATGTTCTGGATAAAGCCTGCCCTGATACCAACAGTCAGCACAAACTCTCAAATGCAGAGAGGTTGAGGGTCACTGGAACATGGGAAAATACCTTAAGTTGGCATAAGACATTGCCTGAGGGTAAGACCAAAAATAGAGGCTCCTAGCGGGAGCTGCAGTGGAAAGCTGCAGAGAAAGTGGGCAAAGAGAAGCCCACCCAGTAAAGGAAAGCTGAAAAACAAGGAGCCATTGGAAGCCAAACAAAGGTTCTAGGGTAGAAGACCAGCCCAGGCATCCCTAATCTCACTGTTTTTCCACTCAAAGCTAGTGCCAAAGCATGGACCTGATTGTTGGTTTATTCTGGCAGCCTTTCAGCTACTCCTTACAGATTCTTAGATGAATTAAAAAAAAAAAAAAAACAAAAAAAACAACCAAACAAACAAGCAACCAAAACCCAAAAATAAAGCAACAACCAACCAAACAAAACAACCCTCAGCAGAACTTTCTTTATCCCATGTAAGAGGAGCCTTGAGGCAAGGTGAAGGCAGACCCCACACAATGTCCATGCCTTGGTGAACTTCACTGGCTACTGTAGCTATGGTGAGGGCTCTGTCCCCTATTCTCTGTTACATCTCCATGACACCACCAAGGTACATTTTTACCGGTACCTTACTTTCCACAATCCAGAGGGAAGCACTGAAAAAACTGCAGAAGCTCCAAGAATATAGGCATTTGAAACAAGGACTTGACAGACCCAAGGGCTTCTCTACAAGAAGTGATGGGGTACACTCCTGCTTTCTAGGTCTCACACGTAAACACAGTCATGGGAATCTACATCTTTCTTGCTTAGCATCCATCCTGAAAAGTATTTTAAAACTGTTTTTCATTTCCTATACCTCAATTGCTTCCCTTTACTTAATAGTTCTTTATGAAGAATAGTAATTTCCATTGTTTCGTTTAGGTTGCAGAGCACTACCAAGTCCCCAGTTTTTTTTATAAGTGGCATGTATATTTATGAATATTTGCACCTAAGATTAAAGATTCTGCATATTGGGCTGCAGATGATTCACCAGGGTCTTGCTGACCACTCATAGTAGGGAAATAACCCGAAAACCACAGACCTAGTATTGTGAATAAGGCAATTTGAATGTCTTTTCTCTCTTTCCCACATGCATCTGCCTCAACATTCCACAGCTCGTGTCACAGAGCTGGACGCAGGTGCACTAAGCAGTAGGGAGGAAAGTTCTGTGTTTATCTCACATGTACACCATCCACAGTTTTGCATGCTGAAAGGCCAACAGGAACTGAGGGTATCATCTGACTGACTGTCTGGCTTTATGGTTACTTTGACAGACAGCTTCATAACAACATTACCTGGGATCCCTCACAAAATCACTACCACCGTACTTGCTCTGACAGGATACAGACACTGGACCACATTTACTTCCCCACACTTCTGCAGGGAGCCACAAGTGACTTGACTCAGATGGACATAAATCAGCATGTGCACATGGACTCGGACAGACATAAATCAGGTTCAGTGGTTGCTCCTGAGGAGGTTCATTTCTGCCACGCAGCACCTGCACACTGCTCAGCAGCTGCCACAGCCCTGTCAGGGCCCACCCAGTATGACCAGTCTGCAAGAGCAGCAGATTTGTACCAATGCCCTCGTTTTCTCTCTGTTCAATACTGAACAGAGGATACGATGCTCTGCACCTACCAGTGCGAACCGTTTTTCTGCTTTTCACCCTTGCATTGGAAAGATTTCTGAACGCAAGTTTTAGAGACTTCAGCATTTTAACCTTTAGGCAGGAGGGGGTCACAAAGCACCAAGCAGCAGAGACAGTATTCCCCTCTGTTACAGCTTTTCTCTGCAACACAGTCTCGACACCACTAGTAGTGAGTGAAGCACCTAAGGTCGGCTGTAGTTACATAGTTCAACCATGCACCTAAGACCTTTTCCACACCAAGGCTGGGCATACGCATTAATAATTTAACTTAAACTAGTAATCACTCTAAAACTAATGCTGCTCATAGAGATGAACTCTTTGATTAAACCCAAATAAAAAATGTTGCTTTGACTAGAGGCACATTAATTTGAGATTTGAATAGGAGAAGACATGGCAAATTATACTAGAATATTCAGTACCCTGAAAAGCCCAAGTCCATCAGCACTTGTGCATTTTTGTTTATTGTTAACTACTCAAAACTTTGTCCCTGTTTGAGCAGATAGGTATGGAAAAATCTGTGACGCTAGCACACCACAGGTGAGGTGCTTAAAAGTCATTTGCACCATTCCCATACTGTGTAAATTAATGCGTGTGGACTTCGTAGACACCCGAGCTCTGGGCTTCTAAAAAACGCCTTTAAAAAAAGTATTTTGAACATGCTGCTAACTAGCGCAAACTAACTTTGACGCTAAATACTAGAGCAGGCTTGACAAGACAAGTTACACTAAATCACATCAGCAGAGCACATGATAAATTATTACCGTACTTAATTGGCGTGAGCGGAGGGGGAAGGGAGCAACTTAAAAACTCTTTCCAGCCCGGCCAGGGCTACGCTCCTCACCTGGCTCCCAGGAGCCGCGGCCCCGGATCTGCCCGGCCCGGGGTGAGCGCCGCGGGCCGCACCCCGCGCATCGCCTGCCCCGGACCCCCGAGAGCCCCTCGGGCACCCCCGCCCGCCTGCCTGCCCGGCTTCCCGCGGCGCCGACCTCACCTGGGGGCAGCGGGTCCTGCGGAGCGGCCATGGGGCGCGGCGGGTCCCGGGGCGAGGAACGCGACGTGCCCGGAACCACCGCCCCGCCGCGCCGCCCCCTTCCTGCACCGCCCCGCCGCAGGTAGGGCGCTCCCGGCAGCGACGGAGCCGGGCAGGTCGGTCCCACCCATGGCGGTCCCGGGCGCGACGCCCGCCGCGGTAGAAAGCGCGTCCGCCGGGAGCCCGCACTTCCCAGCGGGGAATACCGCGCTCCAGCGGACACGGCGGGTTAAATCTTCCGTGCGGGAGGTGTTACCCTGAGTGAAACGCTGTTTCGCCAAGACCACAGACGCTGGATGCTCATACCACTCGTATGCTAGTGAGCTACTTCAGCAATATGAAATCAGGTGCTCGCTCTCCTGTTCTTGCGGACATTTACGAGCGTCAATCACTGCCTTCCGACAGAGAAAGGCGGTCTCCATTAGGGCTTAAGGTGCGTCTGCAGGTGGCTCAACGTGTACGGACGGAGTTTACAAACCTTGCAAGTACTGCAGAGCAACGATCATAAATAAACTGCACTGGTTACTCACAGACACTTAAAATTCGTCCTCTTATGCTACAGGCACATTCGATACCATGACAAAGTCAAATCTTTGGATGTAATTGCTTTGAAACCCCACTGTCATCTCTGGCAAATTCTCTCATTTACGGTTTCGATGTAAAGTAATACAGGCTTCTTAAATGGGGTGCATTAAAACACTCTATAAATAAGAAATATTATGTATTGCTATTTAGTGTACAATACAAGCAAAAGAAGCTGGCACAACTGAATTTGCCATTTTAAAGATCACCTTTGTGAGCCACCTGGCTCATTTACTGAAGAGGTAAATTTACAGACAGATTCTCTTTTGTTACTGAGAGAGCTCCAATTCAACCAAGTGGCTTATGCTCGCATAACCAAAAGTAGCCTTTGGTCCATTAAGCATTAAAATTTTCCATGGTTATTTTTGATCCCTTGTGCATGTTACAAATAATATTTTTTTCTTTAAGTGATAAAGATAAAATTGCTCTTATTTCCACAATTTAAATCGATGATAGTAGCTGTCATCCTGTTGTCATGAACAAGCATATCTCACACTGCAGGCTGGAAAGGGGTGGGGGGAATGCACCACCACACCTCTTATTTGGTTTTTAGCTAACATCATTAATATTGATGTTTTTCAATTATTTTCTTACTGAATTTCACCCAAAATAAAATTCATCTTTTTTCGTCTGAGATAAATGGAGGCTCCACCATTGGGTTATACACACAAACATACATATATCTCTATATAGCTTAATCTCAAAGGTACATCTAACTTGATCACTAAGATTTCTGCAACTCATGATGTATAAAGAACAAATAATATTTTTAGGCCTATCATTGGAGTCCAACCGTTCAAGGGGTCAGTTGCCTCTCATTTCTTCCACATTCATATTAAAACTCATTCTCAAAGAATAAGGGCTTCCTTAAAAAAGGTAACACCAAATCTAATTAGAAATAAAACTGCTGATTTTGTGCGTCTCCCTAGATTTCCATAGCGGCACAAGGGTTTTGGTGATAGATAATTAGGCTGAGAGTAGAGGAAGTGTATTCTTACCTACACAGACCTGCACAAATGCTATACTAATAATTGGAGTCTCTTTTATAACTGTGAGGAATGATACAACCACACTAGAGCTAAGAATGTTCTAGAATCAAACCTGTCAAATTTATGCTTCAATCAAATGAATGCCATGTCTGGCCTGAGGACCTCCATGTATGTATTGCCTCTGTGTGGTGTTCAAAAACTATTGGATATTAACCCAAAAGTAGACGCAGTGACTGTAAAAACTTTGGGGAAATATATTTACAACCTACATTAAAATGTATCCATTGATTTCCTTCAAAATATCCCTAGTACATTATTGTTACACGGAAGGCTGTAAACAACAGAAGCCTACAAAACACTGGTGTTGGGGGCTAAGTCAGGTTTTACAATCAATATGGAATTTACTCTTCTCATAACTTACAACCTGAAATCTTCCTACGTGAGGATTAAAAAATTATTTCAGTAAACAGTAACAAAGTGTTTTTAGTAGAACACTTGTGCCAGCAGCCAAAACTGTTTAATGTTGTCCAAAATCATGTATTTTAAGAAGTATATATCTATAAATTGGATTGGCTTTTCAAGTGGAAGCAGGTTTTTTTAATTATTTACAGAGAGCTCTTTAAAATAATGAAATTTAATAATAGAAGTGAATAGTCTAGATAATATTGCTGCTTTAAAACTTAGGTTAGTAATCATAATTTAACAATTTTTCATAGTACTGAAGGAAGAGACTGCAATTACTTTCAAGTATCTCTAGTGTACTGATAACAGTACAGATTAATTTGGCTGTTGCATGCCTATTCTTGTATCATTCTTTAATGAGTGTTGTCGAAATCTCTCTTACTTTGCTAACTGACCAGTGCAGAAATTATTTTAGCAAAAACTAAATACAACCATATGATAAAAACTAAGTTCAGAAAAAGATAACTTTAGGCAATGGCATTCCATAGAATGCTGGATTAATTTTCTCATCAAATTTCTAAACCTAAGTACTATCTGTATCTTATCTTGTTGTAATCCTATAAGCTACTAAATTCAGCATAACTAATCATAATGGGAAGAGTTCAGAATTTTGTAAATTTCCACTCAAATGCAGAATTACTCATTTCAAATAGTTTTCATAAATCAAGTCTATGCAGATATCTTCTCACTCCTTCCCTCTTGGCCCCATCAAAAAACCCAGCCATATTTGATGAGGACAGAGGCTTTTCTCAAAGATCTACAAACTATCTGGTAATATACAGCTGGAGAATTTATTTCCCAAATAAATACCAATTAACACAATCTCAAGGGGCTTTCCACCTTCTAAGCACAAGACTGCAGATAAAAACATGGATAATACAGTCCTCTTTAGAAAAATATAACTTCTATATCCCCACAACTAAAAGAAAAACAAAACCACACACAAAAACCACACACACACACACAACTTCCCCGCCCCCCCCAAAAAAAAACCAAAACAAAAAATATTTTTTTTCAATTGATCCTCTATAGCTTTTCCACATGGAAATAGAGAGCTTTTGTTCCAGATGACAAATGCTATGATAACACAGGGGATCAGTAATATTCCCCACGCCTTGACACAGGTTGCCAATAGTCATGGTAACCGTGGGCCTGCCAGAATCACATGGCAACCTTGTTTATTCTTCTTCATCTGTTTGCTTTCTACATTTCAAACATCTTTACTTAAGGAAGTTCACATTAAGTAAAATACCTCTATGTCAACATAAACTCTTTACCCCTCCTGTATTTCAGATTTAGGAAGAAACCTCCCTGCATTTTCTCTCCCAGTATTCTGCAGATCGTTTTTAATTGTCAGCAGCTTCAGACTGCTGCTAGAAAAGTTCTTGAAAATTCTGAGATTGCTTTGGAGTAGGAATAATTAACCAGCAGCTAAAAAGTTATAACTACTTTCTTTGCCAATAATGATATTGGTCTGCTCTTTTACAGTTCTTTTACAGGAACGTCACGATTTTGACATTTAATTGACAGAAACAGCACTATATGGAGAAAATGTAAGAAATGACACATACCTAGACCAACTTATGTAAGCCTGTGGATAATTTGTTTGTCTGACAGGACTGCATGATATGGAAATGTTCCCACCACTCCAGGAGCTGTGCTTGTGTCCAAGTCAAACACACATCACAGAAACAGTGAAACCTTGCTTTCTCTAGATTGACATGTTGAAGCTGAGCCTAATATGATTGATTTCAGGCTTCAGCTTATGCCTCTGCAGGGACATTAGCACAGTCCCCCTGCTTGGCTTCTTGTTTCCGCAAATGTACAATTTAGATGAGATCTATACCTCATGGTCAGATTTGCTGACAGCTAAGCACGCATACTGAAAGAGCAAGTGCACAAATCTTAGGTGTTTTTTAAACAAGATTTTGTATTTTCATCACACCTAGAAGTATTCAGAAGTTTGACAGAGCTAGTAGACTCATTCCTATGTTGGTATTCCTTCTTTAAAAAAGTATAGGTACTACAGGAATGACAATAATACTGTATAGATTACTTCTATTCTTCACTCAGATCATGCTGTTATAAACTATACAATGCACTTTGTTAACATCCAGCTGTAACACACGCACATGAAACAGGGAAATGAGAATACAGGTGTACAGCTAAGATTCATAGTCAGTTATTCACCACCTACAAAAACTTCCTTTAAAATGTACTTCCTCCCTGTAGTTTGCTATTCTTTATTTTTTACTGCATTCTATCTTTCTTGCTTTTTTCCTCATAGTCACTGTGAAAATATTACTGTATTTTCTCATTAAACATTTGTCCTTTTTTCCACTATACTGAATTTGACATACTGTTTTGCCATTTACAGGCCACACTCCTGAGATAACCCTAGACATCCATAGGTACTTTTCAAAAGATATTTGCACCCGTTGCCACAGACTGGAACATAGGTTGTGGTTTTAAGGCAGACATCAGTAGGTGGGAACAATATGTCAGTGAGGCATGACTTGCTAGGAAACATAACTTGTATCAGCCTAATGACAGCAGGACAGTACAGAGGTGAGGGTGTACAAGCTCTCCACGGTAGGAGGCCTGACCACAGAACTCACGTGCCCTGGTACTTGGCTGCTTTCTGTTCTTACATCAGGTGGTTTACTGAAAGTTCTTACCCACAGCTGTGCCTTGCAGTATCATTTAGATCTAGACTACCACAAGATGTTCCACTGCTCAACAGGCACTGCCCTCCCACTGCTGCTGTTTGCCAGACTTAAACAGAAGTTTGTGACATATTGATTCCTCTGGTTTACTCTCCTAAGTTTAGGAAGGACTAATTCGAAAGTTAATTTGGAAAAATAAATAAAGGCAAAAGTTTCAAGGGCAAAAAGTTTCAAAATAAAAATCTACATTTCAGATTACTGAAATCTAGTTAATAAACTTAACAGCTGGGATTTATCAAGTTTCTCCTAGTGAGAAATGTGAAGCCACCCTGTTTTACCATGTATCACTTAAATCAGTCCATAAAAATCTCTACGATCCATTTTTACACAGTTAATGCCCATAGATCATTATTTCTGTCTACAGCCAGAGTCCACAAGCTCAATTCTGGCAAATAAGAGCTTGCTAAAAAGCACCAATGGAAGTAATACAATAAAACTTGCAGGACTTGATCAGTTTCAGGCCAAAGGCAAGTTTGGTAATTGCAGATTTGCTGCACCCACTAAAAGACTGTCTCTCTCTTGCGTACCCAGATCTGTGCCTATGCTAGAGAACATCAGAGTCATGAGGAAGAGGTGACTCTGATGTGCTTTACTTAATTCTTATTTAAGAATACAGAATAGTGTTTTTAGTTCCTGTGCTCAAGGCTTTCTTTGCTTGCACATACAAAGCAAACGTTAGTGCCCGTAAATGACACTGTCGACATGTGTAACAGTGGTGCACATTATGAAATCACAGAAGATGTTTGTTCCTATGACAACCACACTGCAAAATTAAATATATAGGCCAGAATCTTCATGACCCCAGCAACCTGTAAACTGTGAGTATCCCTCCCCCCAATAAGGGCTTGTCTTCAGCCCTCGCTAAAATTTCATAACATCATGGCAGATTTCTTTAAAAGAAAGAGGCTTTTTTTAGATACTCACAGCTTTGTAATATGCTGTTGGGTTTTGATTGCAATTGTAAGACTGCCTCTTCTGCAGATCTTTCCTGAAAGTGATTTCACATAGAAATCCTATATTAGGATTTTTATGTTCAGGATTTTTTTGACATTTTTATACCACTAGCAAAGTAGCATTCATAGATTTAAATCGACAATAAACATAAAAATAAGATTGAAAATACCCTAGAGTTTAGAAAACTATGTTAACTTACATTCAGCACTGCTATCTTAGATAATACTTATGTATAAAAGGAGTATTTTTTTATTGCCTATTAAAATAATCCATAATGTATTTTTATAGTCAATTCCTTATCCTTCTAATATGGCAGTAAAAAGCTAAACCACAACTGACTTGTGATAGAAGCATTTCAGAGGTGAAGAAATAAAGTACCCTCTGTAACTAACGTAAAGTACTCTGAACTGAAAACTGGGTGAACACTATGACTTAAAAATATGATAGTTTACTTTTAACTTCTAGAGTCCTTTATGTAGCCCAAGCGTGTGGCAGTGCTTTATTCTTCCAAGGTTTTAGGGCTTTTCTAAATACGCGTGATGGAAACTTTTTTTCCAAAATCAAAGGTACAAAATGTAAACAAATACAATGAATTCACCTTAATCTGCTGAACAGAAACAGTTTCTTTGTGAGAAGTACAAACCACTTGTGATAAAGTTTGGAGTACTGATACTGAAAGCAAACTATGGCAATGTAAACATTAACAGTTCTGCTAATTTCTTCTCAAATATCTAACTAAGGTATTGCTCCACTGATGCTGGAAGTAGGAATAGGTTCTCATTTAGTCATCTGTTCCCAAATTATAGTTGTACTGCCTGTACTCCAGAAAGGAAAGAAAGGAGTATTCACATGATCTCTGTGGAACCAGACTAACTACTGCCTACTTCATCTTACAGTCTCTGTAATTCCTAGACACCATCCCTTCGAGGCATTTTCAGCAATGCAAAAAGCTGTGACATACTGGCAACACAGGTGAATCTTAAAACTTTTAAGCTCTCTGACATAGTAACCCTAGACTTGAGGCTTGTCTGCATATTCTGGTAAAGGGTTATTCTCCAAATGAAGAGGTATAAGAAGAACCGAGTTAGCATGAAAATAAAATAAAATCCTAATTTCAGCAACCCTGCACATTAAATCAGTGCAACACTTAAGTTTTCACAGAAATATGACTTTTTGCAATTCTGGAAATTAATTACAGATAAACATCTAACTGTTGGGAGCAAAAGATTGTTTCTGAGCTGCCCCAAGAGTGGGGCAGGGGGTCATGTGGCCCTGCCCAACTCACTTGTATAGTGCTAGGGCAGCATGGCCCCAGCCCGCTGGGTCACACTGGAGTTCACTGGCATATAGTGGGACAGACTGGCTTATACACATCTGGTCTGAGTTATATAGATTGGACTGGGTTTAGACTGGGGTTATAGGGAGATATGCTGGGACATACTTGGTTTGCTCTGTCTAGAGAAGAGGAGGGTGAGGGGAGACCTCTTTGTGGTCTTCAACATCCCCACAAAGGGAAGTGGAGGGGCAGATATCGATCTCTTCACTCTCAGGACCGGTGACAGGACTCAAGGGAATGCCCTGAAGTTGAGTCAGGGGAGGTTTAAGTTGAATATCTGGACAAGATTCTTCGCCCAGAGGGCGGTCGGGCACTGGAACAGGCTCCCCAGGGAAGTGGTCCCAGTGCCAAGCCTGACAGAGATCAACACGTATTTGGGCAACACTCTCGGGCACATGGTGTGATTCTTGGGGATTGTGCAGTGCAGCGCTGGGAGCTGGACTTCGATGATCTTTGCGGATCCCTTCCAACTCAGGCATTCTATGATACTGGGCAAAACTGGTTGATACTGGCCTGGATTATACTGGGATGGACTGCCAGGTTGATAAACTGGCCTAGACTCAGTTTAGACTGGGATGAACGGGGAAAACTGGGACTTACTGGGCCCGACTGGTTCATACGGGTCGGGACCGGCCACCCTGGTTCCACAGCCCCGCTCCTCCGCCGCCCCTCGCGCCCCCTCCTCGCGCGGCCCTCCCGGCACCGCGCGCACGCGCCCAGCCGCCGCCTCGCGCGCCGCCGCCACTTGTTTTGGAGGCGCGCGTGGTCCTCTCCGATTGGGCGCCGCCGCCCCGCCCCGCCCCGGCCCCGGGACCGGGAGGGGAACTACATCTCCCAGCGTGCCGCGCGGCGGCGGCCCGGGAGCAGCGGGCGCTGGAGCGGGGTGGCGGTGGCGGCGGTGCCGCTGCTTCGCGAGAGGATCTCGGGTGCGCGCGGCGGTGCCGCGTACAGGTCGCGGTGAGTGCGGCGCCCCCGCCCGACCGGTCCCGCCGCCCGCAGGAGCGGCCGCGCCGGGAGGAGACGCTGCCGCCGCCGACCCGCGGCGCGTCCCTCTCCTTCCTGTGCCGGCGGGGCGAGGGCTGCCCCCTCCTCCGTCAGTCGCGGCGGCGGCAGCAGCAGCAGCATGAGCGGCGGCGGTGGCGGCCGGAGCGCGGCGGCGAGGGCACGGCTGGCAGCGCGGCTGCTGGCGGTGCTCGGCTGCGTCCTGACAGCGGAGGCCCAGGTAGGAACCGGCGGCTGGCTGGACGGCAGGGAGCGGGGTGGGAGCGTGACCGGGCAGGGATGCCCGCCGGCTGTGGGCAGGGCTGCGGAGCCCTCCCGGAGGGACACCAGGGCAGCGGCGGGAGGTGAGATCACTTCGGGGGTCGTGGGGGAGAGGGCAGCTCCGAGCCGGGTCATGTGCAGGCTCCCCACGGAGAAGTCGGGGAAGCTCTTGTTGAAGTCTGTAGCCCACGTCCTTCCCCTTGCACACCCTGTGGCTGGTCCTTGCCGGGATCCAGCCCGGGGCCGGTGCCGCCGGTCTGCGGGAGAAGTTGGTTGACCTGGGAACCACAGGTAGCATCAGTCAGTGGGATATGTTGGGGAGCTCTGGGTTGGATCATACCCGTGACTTCGGGCAGAAAGGTCGGTGCCCTGATGAAGTCTGTGAGAAGCCATATGTTCCAGTGGTGATGCCAATGCCTGGGCTTGGCTTGTGCTTAGGTCGTCTCTGTTTGCCCACGTTACAGGCAAGGATGAGAACACTCCTTTCTTCTGTAAATTGCTTTCATAGCTTTAGGAGGACATGTGTCTGTAGTTAGGAGCTCGCTGTTCATCCACAGCGTGATCCTGACTGGAATGATAGCTGGTGTCAAGTAGGAGAGGCTTGCAGCTGGGCCAAAGACATTGGAGTGAGTTTATAGAGGAATACACGTCCACGTGGAGCAAAGCTTGTCCTCTGGATTATTGTTTTTCTTATATTTTCTAAATTTCCATGGTGTATAATATACTATGCTGTAAGTGGCCACCCAAGGCAGTGATGACAGCATAGATAACTTTTATTGCAGCTTTTTGTGTTGTAAGTTGAGGTTGTCTCTGATTTACACAATTTTAGCATAACTAAATGCTAATTGAAACAGAGTTCTTAAAGAAGCACTTAATAAAGTGGTATGGGGTTTTTTGTGATGCTTGGCAGAGAGATTAGTTGTTGCTATTTCATAAAATTTTTAGCATACTGTGTTTAGAGTTTGGCTTGTGCAGGGAAAGATAAGCTAACCAATAGTTCTTGGAGTCATGTTACCTCATTCTGTTCTCTTATTCTGCAGCTATGGCAAAGTAAAGCGTCTAAGGAACAAAACAAGGTGTCCCAGGTGGTCTTCTAATTGTTGAAGCAATTAAAGTACAACAACCTGATAACACTAATAAGGTTGTTTATATAAATAGATTGCTTATTATTATATGCATTTATTCAAGTTTTTTCCTTAATTTAAGGTGCTGACTGTGTTTTTCTTTCTATATTTCATAAGGAGAAATTGATGCAGGTTGGACATTGACCTTTTCTTCTGAAAGGTTGATTTATGTTGGAGAAGATAAGTTAAAAGTTTCACTTCTCCAGTATAGCTCCAATAGCTGTTTAAGAACTAAACTAGGTTTGACAATACCTGGAAGCACTTTGAGAAGCATATTGGAAATGTAGAAAAAATAGCAGCTACGCAATGTCAAATGACTTCTATCGTAGGCTAATGCTTTTAGATTTTGTTGTAGAGTTCAGACTAGCGAGTAAAGAGATGAAAAGAAACCATGATACTTGTCCATTGTAATTGGAGTGTGATAACTTACAGTGTAGTTTGACTTTATCTTTGTGGACTAAGTTAACTAATGTAGTTCAATTTAAAAAAGGCAAAGTACCAATTGTGTGAATAACAAAGTAGGTCTTGCAATATGTAGTTTGAACCGTGTAGTATACTGTTTTTATTTTGATATCCCCAATTAAAAAATACCCAAATTCATTAGAAGATCCAGATGTTTACAAAAATGAAACAATTTTCTTCATGTTCTTTGAGTGTTCATCGTTCCATCATAAGTGAGAGCACTGAAGCCTGCACTTAGGCTAATTAAAGAAACCTCTGACTGGGGTACTTGAAGCCAGTGTTGCTGTTGCATCACTGTGCTGTGAACTGACTCCACTGCTGTGCGGTATTAGAGTTTCATATACGCTGTTAAAGTATTTTATAATTTGTAGTTTGGTACAGATACAGCTTAGTTTAATTTTAGAGCGTGCTTTCCAAGGAAACATTGATTTTGCTATTTTGCGTATACAGGGAGCTAACTGTTCCTGTTCTGAAAAAACAGTTGTGAGAAAAAAAAAAGTTAGTTTGCTTGCTCTGGTACTCTGAATTAATTTTTCTCTTCATGGTTTCCTAAATCAGTTATAGTTTTTGAGGAGGATTTATTTCTGAAACTTCATTGGTCTAGGTAAACTGTACTGCATTTTCAAAGATGTTTTTAGAATTGAGGTCTTAGTTAAATAAAAAGGCTGCAGCTTTTTATTTTTCCATTAGGATTTGACACTGAGTGTAACTATTGCATTTATCTGGGACAGTTTTCCCCTGAAAAAGCATTTTCCATTTTGCATAGGTGGTAGAATTATTTTTGTAAGCAGTGGATAGCCTTATGAGCTGGTCATCAAAATAGTTTCCTACTCTTTATCTTCTCAATCCAAAAAAAACTTTCTCGTATCATCCTATTTATGCAGTTCAGTAATATTTGAGCAAAATGTTCAGAGTTATCTTTTTGCCTTTTTAAATTATAATGAAATTTTATGCTGTTTGCTTCGTGGTATGATGTTACCTGTAAGGGCTGCACCTTTACAGATTTCTGCCCATGTGCAATCAATAGGAAAATTTGAAATTAAATTATTACAGATTAAAGTGCATGGGGGTTTTATTTCTGTAAGCATCATTAATAACAAGTTTTTTCTTCTGATTTTGAAGTTGGCAGTCATGTGTTTTGTGAAAAACCTGTAAATATACATTGGCTCTTTGACAGTTGTTTGCCTAGGTTTGAAGTCGGATAACGTTAACAAGGCAAGCATAACAGCAGGAAAAACTTTTGGTTAAAGTAACTTTTCTTAAATTTGTTTTACTTCATTGCCATATCTGCTCTACAGAGTTGTGACAGCCTATTTAGTGTCTCAGCAAAAGTAGGATCTACATAAGGTGAATTTTCCACTTCAGTGCTTTAATGCCATATCCTTACCTCTTTATTCTTGCAGAGAGTTGGGGAAAATCCGTTTTCCAGGCCTCCTTTATGCTTCATAAAGGAGCAGAAACCTACAATTTGGTTTCTAGTGGCTCTTTTACATCAAGCTTGGTTATATAAGGGTATCTGTTCTGTAGAGTACGAGAGTGATTTATCATGCATAAAACAGATTAGATGATTTCATAATCTCATCTATGTGAAATCTGTGGAGAAAAAAAAAGCTACAAGATATTTTTTCCTCCTTTTCCACATAATGTTTTAACAGTTAGAGGTTTTTCCAATACCGTACAAGATATAAGATGTGTGGGCATTTCTATTTTAAATAATTTCTAGGCCATGTCAATGAATTTCCTGTCTGGCTAAAGAACAGAAGCAGGAAACACCAGTGTTTGGCTCCATTGCCTTAAAAACATGTCTTCAGACATGTTTGTAGTAGTTTAAGAAGCTATGCCTAAGAGAGTTAGTTTAGATTTATTGAAATTTATAACTGTTCATAGAACCACACTTCCAGTATTTCCACTTTTCAAGGTCTCAGCAAGAGTGCTGCCATAACCTAGTCTGCAAAGTTAGTGGGAGCTGTCCTCTCTGCTGCATGCACAGTCTTGCCTTCTCTTCCTGTGTTGGCAGTAGAACTTCTGCACTTGTAGTGTGTGCTGCTTCTCATAGGGGTGGTCTTAACCTAGTGCAGTAGCAGGACAGCTTGCTGTCCTGGCACAAGAAGAGGGATGAGACCTGGAGAAGTCATACTCAGTTTCATGACAGATTCACAGCATTCCAGTATAGATCCCTGTGTCTTGTTTTCCTTGTATTTGTTTGTTGAATTTATTTGTGGAATTGTAAACTTCTTAGGCACAGAAGAACCTACACTCCTTTTGCCCATGCTTCTAAGGAAACTAGATGGAGTGTTTTCACACTTTGAGAAGAAATATGAAAATAAAATGACAGTGTGTGATTGTAGTTTTTTTTTAGGCAATTCAACTCTTGAGCATTTGGTAGGAGAACGGTTGATATGCAACTTTGCTAATATACCACGTGTTTGTAATTTGGAAAATCTTGTTGCTCATTCTTCAGAAAGTTCTATATGCTGAAAGCATCAACATGTTTCAGGGGTGAAATTGTTAATCTTGCTGACGTTGGTTTAGCAATGCATTTGGAGGTGGGTTTAAGCTCAAAGTGCTACAGTTTTACTTTGAGTTTATGAGGTATGTTACAGAGTATATTTTGATGAGAAATATGTGCTATGGAACTGCATTTCACTAGTATTTCTTTCAATTACCATATTTTTCTCTTTAAAGGATTTTTCTGCAGTTAATATTCTATTTCTGTATTAAAAATAAATGTTTATGTGTTTTCTCAATAGCTCACAGGAGTCCTAGATGATTGTTTATGTGACATAGAAAGCATCGATGACTTCAATACTTTCAAGATATTTCCCAAAATACAGAAACTGCAGGAACGTGATTACTTCAGATATTACAAGGTACACTTAGAGTGGTATTTTCCTGAATAATTTAAATAAAATGCAGAAAATATAGGAAGAATTGCATATCACGTCAATTTGCCAGTGTTAAGCTGCCTATTAGAAGCCAACAGCTCTTCAATTTGGTTGAAACAGGTTTTCAGTCCCTGGCAGTTATGTTGGTAATAAGTCTTGTTTGCTGTGTTCATCCTGGAGTCAGTGACAGTAAATCATGACTGCTTTCATTCAATTGATAAGTGGTAATTTTAAAGATAGTGCCTTTGTACTGCTGCATCTGGAAAAGGATCATATTTTAGCAATTTTATGACAGCATGGAGTGCTTATCTTCTAAGAAACGTGTGTAATTTGAAATGGAAATACTGCCATGATTTACTTTTCTAATAAGGTGCTCTCTTATTTCTGATTTTAGTGTTTGCTATCTAGACAACTGTTATTCCATTGAAAAATAGCTAAAACTCTTTCCTTTTCAAGTAGTAGGTAATATCACTTTTTATTACTTGAAGCATTTCTTTGCTCTATCTGATGTGCAAATGATTTGAAGCCTGATACTTCTGTTTTCAGATAGGCTTAACTTGAAAGTGAAGTTGCATTTTGACTGAGCTAATCAGGTGGCTGCCTTCCACTGGAAAAAGGAACTCACACTCCTCTAGGGCAGCATCCTGCCCCTTTGCTACTTTTAGATCTCAGTTAGGCAAATGCATCTCTTTAACCTGGTACATATTTAGTTTGGGTGTTTCAGTTTGTCATTTGGTAGGGGGTTTTGTTGGGGTTTTTTTGTTGGTTTTGGGGTTTTTTTCTCCTCAGGATGTAAAAAGTCATCTAGCCAATCTGGAATCAGACAAATATTAAACTCACAGATGATGGAGTTATGGGTGTGCAGAATGAGAAGAAAGCACTAGACTCTTTTCTTTCTAGCCTGAGCAAGCAGTAATGTGTAACTGCACCTTGAATCTCCTGCTACATGATATAGTTCTAAATTTGCTTTTCAGGAGAAACAGGATATGTGCAACTTCAGTACTAATACATCACGTAGTAGTGCTAATGAGATTCTCCAGAAGCAACAGAAAGATACAAAACAAAGTACATGAAGATGAGGAGCAACAGGTGTATGAGACTTCATACAGTAGTAATTTTATCTTGCAAATTTAGAGCTAATGTTCATTTCAACAGCAGTTCTGCAGATCATACTCTAAGGGTGTGTTGCAATCCTGTCTCATGTTTTATACTGGTCTTCCTAATAGATGAGCAGTTCCAAGGGCCTGTGTGCAGTCCACCCAGCATCACACTTCACTTAGTACTTCCAGTCGTGGCAGGGGAGAATTTGTGTTGAGCAAGCACACTGAGTAAGTCAGTCAGAACGTTCTTCACCCTTTCCTGTTTCAATAAGAAACAGCTTTTTTGCTATCCCTGTGCAGAATGATGGAAGTGCTTTTAAGCACAGAAATGGATGTGGAAATTGTGAAGGTAGGTGTTATGGTTTAGGAATGCTGCTCCCCACCAAACCACACACCACTCACTCTCGTTCCCCTGTTTTCCTCTCTCTCTCCATGCTACATCAGGATGGAGGTGAGAGTTGGAGGCACAAAAGGTAAAGATCGTGGGTTGAGATAAGAACAGTTTTCTGGAGACAGCAATGAAAAAAGAAAATGAACAGTAACAGCAACAGTACTAATGACAGAGGGCATAAGCAAAGAAGTGATTGACAGGGAGGGGAAAAAATAATAGACAATATCAGACGACTCCCTCTGCCATGTTTTCTCGACTGAAAAGAACCCCTTCTCCCTGGAAGAAAGTCCTTTTCCCCTGCCCCTGGCAATGATGTGAAGTGGTATAGAAGAACTCAAACCTAAATGTGCAGTACTGAATGGATGAGGTAGTTTGTATTTAAAGGCCAGAGAAAACTTCATAAAGTCTTGCAGAAATTGTGCTAGGTGGTTTCTAAATACTAGTACACCCCTCAGTGAAAGAAATAAAGAAACAATTGTGTCTGTAGTTTCATACATCAAAACACACAAGCTGTGGAAACCTCATGATCAAGAATATGTCCTTTAATTTGTGAAAGGACTGAATAATACTCTGAGTGATAATAATGAAATCAAATCCCTCATACCCTGAAGAAGATTGGATGTTCTATGTAGACAGTACCTTACTGGTTTGATGAAAGTACAAGTGCTATACAACTTCAGTTTCTGTGTGTACTGGTTTTTGGTGTTCTTCAGTCATTCTGGGACTAGTACATCTTGATCTTCATGTGTTCTTTCTGAATTTATCTGCTGTTTAGGCAGCAGTATTCTTTTATTTACAGCATTCCTCTGTGTAAAAACAGTGGCTGCCTAGTTACTTATATCTTCCTCAGTGTGTAAGCACTTTTTGTTATGAGAGTTTGCTTTGAAGATGGTTGTAATTTAACTGTGTTAACTGGTCTTTTTTGGTAGAAGTTGGTGGGAGGCGAAAGTTTTATATAATAGGCCTTACTGTGAAGGTGATACAGAGTGTAAAACTATTTTGTGCTTTATTTAGAAAGATATGAGTGAACAAGTACAAAAAATAATTTTGCATTATTTTTTTCTAGGAATGGTGTTTGTGCATTAACTAGAGGAGATGGGGGAAGCTACCTAAAATCTCTGTTTTTATTGTATCTATGCTAGCAAGGATGAGCTGTAATGGGAAGATATTTGTCATCACTTCTAAGAAGTCATACCATCTGCTAAATGTCTTGTCAGGATTTTTTTGACTGAGAAATATCTTTAACATTTAAAAATAATAATCTGTTTTTAGTTTGATTTCAGAAATCCAAAATCATCCAAGCACTTATTTGAATTAGTAAGTTTCAATTTCAATTTAGTAGTGAGAGATTTAATTTTTGCTCTAATATACTATGTGCTTGTATTCATTCACTGGAGACCATTATCATTAGCAGTTTTACTGCACAAAACTTCTTATGTAGTTAGACTAATTAAAAGATACCAAATGGCAGACCAAACTTCCCCAAATCCCCCTAGACTTAAAGTACTTAATGTAACACTTTTTTCCTTGTATCTTCTCCTTTAATTTAAAGGATTTCCTGATACTGAGAGCTTTCTTCTACAGTTGCCTTATATAAGTGTGGATTGTAAACATCTGATTTTGTATGTTTAGGTCAACCTGAAGAGACCATGCCCGTTTTGGGCTGATGATGGCCATTGTTCTATCAAAGATTGCCATGTAGAGCCTTGTCCTGAGGTATGGATCAAATAATATATAATAGAAAAAGAGTTTTGGGCTAAAAATTTGCCAATTTGAAGTCACTAGTACTGTAGTAGCAGCATTTACTAGTGAAAACTTAAATTTAAGTAAAAACTACTAATTTGGATTCCAAAAGAAGAAATACCACCAAAATATTTTAAGGTCTTAGTCATTTTATGAACAAAGCAGATAGCTTCAAGAATAAGTCTCTTCTAAGTCTATAATCATTTTGCATATAACAAATTGAGAAGGTAAAGGAACAAGATAATTTTTCAAAAAACAAGTTTGCTTTGACCTCTCTAGGCATGATACTTAATATGTAGATTTTAATCAAGCATAAATATTTATATGTGCAGTGTAAAAGCTGTGATTTATTTTTTGTTTTTAGAGCAAAATACCTGTTGGAATTAAGGCTGGGAGCTCTAATAAAGTAAGTACTTCTTTATTTTTTAAGTTTTCTGATTGTTTTTTTTTTTAAATCTTAACTTTGTAACAGTTATGTGACTTTTTAGTACAAACCTTCAGTGTTCACATACTGATGAAACAGGTAAGGTAACTGATCAATTCCTGCTTGTGGCTTTACCTTTTTACCTGTATGTATAGTAGTGTTACTGACATAGCTGGTACTGTTGTGTCATTTTGAGTCTATTGTTGCTGGAGAGCTCATGTAGACTAAATCAATGAGTGACAAGGAACAGCAGTGCATGGCCACAGAGTGCCTGATGCAAAATTGTTGCTTCATTTCTGAGTATGGGTCACCTTTTAAATAAAAGCTATAGCTGAAGATGCACAGAGGCAGTAGCAGTGCAATCTTTTTTAACAATCATAAATGATCACAACATCTAATATTAAAAAAACCAAATGATTGCATGAAGTTCTGCTATGCTTTATTTTCAGGAGGTCATTAGTCCAGAGATTTTGTCTAAAGACAGTTAAGGCCAAAGTGGCCAGTGCAAACTTAAGCAGTCAGTCTGTGCTGTTGGCTTTTGCCTGCATGTCTCTGAGCCATCCTTCCTAGATCACTGAGTGATCTTAGCAAAGCCAAAAAAGTCAAGAGGCTATATATGCCTAGGAAAAAGGTCAGAGCAGAAAGACTACACACACATCCCAAACACAGTGCCCAAGAATGAAGATTTAGCAGTTGATGGCATAATGTGCCCAAATGAGAGATCTTCTCCACCGAGTGCCTTGACTGTGTTGTGGGCACTTACCTCTTGATTAACTGCTGTATCTCCATCCTCCCCAAGAGGAGGAAAATGAGCAAGAATGAGTGTAGTTCACAATATCATAAAGGACTTAGGAAAAGGACCCTTTGCATTAGGTTTAGATCTCATGCCAAGAAACATTATCAGAGATAGCTGAGATGAATACTTCATTGTGAATTGATGACTTGTATGCTGCTGTCTGGAACCGAGCAGGCAACTCTGTCCAAGCTTTAGCTCAAGAGGAAATCTTGTTTCTTTTATACAACATTAACTTACTTAAAGTTACCTGGTAATCAGAGAATAAAAATCTTTCTCACTGACATGACCTAAGTATTAGTTGTTTGTCATTCCAGCACAAGCAGCAGTAGTTATTCTGGAAAGCTGTCACTTTCTCTGGGTAGCAAGTCTTGTGTTTTAACTGAATAATCTGATGCCAGTTTTCTTTTTCATTGACTCTTTTATCTTCCAAGCTTGATTGTAGAGAAAATGACTCCTGGAATACCATAATGCCTCCTAAAGAGAGGGACTGTAAGACTTTAAAGACCGTCTCAGAAAGGATTCCTGTAGCAGGCATTTGAGCTTCCTGATTGATTAATCTTGAGAGCCATAAATAAGTTGTTAAATAGTAACCAAAGAGTATACTGTTCTTTAGATACTTCACATGAGCATATCAAATTGGATTTAGGAAGTGATGAAACAGATGTCTTTTGCTTTCACCACAATAAAGAAAGTGGGATAGATTCTTTGGGAAGCTGTCACTTGCTGTATGCTCGTTACAGTGGTTTCCTTTGAGTTGCCTTGTAGGTTGTTGAAACCAGCTACAGTACTGAAAGTTGGGCAATTCTGTACCTTTAATCTGCAGTAGAATACACTAATGCGTGCTGCTTTCCTGTTAGGGAAACAAATATTTCTGGGTGAAAATTGTCCTCAGAACGGACATAAATCTTACCTACACCATTTTCTTACTCCTTATGGTTCAGTTAAATGATCTTTTGTAGAGCTAATTGAAAATTGACAATCTCATTTAATATCCCTTTTAAGGAAATATCAAATTCGTTTTGGTATGAATGTTTTGTTTCAAGGACTGTGCAAGTACTGCGCCATTAGCCTGTGCTAATTTCCCCTTTGGGGAAGTCTTGCACCTTATAACTTATCTGTAAAGTACTGGGTTAAACAAAAAAAGGATGTTTTTTTCCCCAGTGACATACATGTCCAATTTCTCTTTTTCATCCTGATAGTGTTGGTCTTGGAAAGCTGAAAATAACCAAAGGCATCTTTTTAATCATGAGAGTTATAATCTAATCAAGAGATACACTCAAGGTAGAATCCTGTGGAGAGATTTACTGTGGCTATTGTCCAGTTTCCCATTGCCTTTCTCTCCTAATGTAGAGGAGCTTGTAAACTTCTAGTTTTATTTAGGTTTTGGGGGGAGGATGTTATTTTTTGTTTGCTGATCGATAAAGAAAACAGTTATTTCTGCCCATCTAGCTGCAAAAAACATTGTTACACTTGTACAGCTTCCCCATAGGAGTGCAATTAGCAATAGAGGGTGTCTTTTTAATTTTTGTCAACACCATAAGCCTTTTGAAATACTGCTGTAGAGGCACTCAGTAATTTCCTTTTCTATAGTTCTATTGCATTTGAGTGGTGAATGCATATTTTGTGGCTACACATTAAAGCTGTATTAATCTTTGAAGCAAGGGACAGGATACAGTAACTCCAGGTTACAACATTAAACTTTGTAATTCACTTCCTGGCCTTCTCTTTTCTGTTTTTTTTCCCAGTAACTGGCCTTAGGAGATCCTGGTTGGCAAGAACAGATATTTTGTCCTGATCTTGTCAGGGGTCACAGAGCAGTGATCTGACAACAGTTGCTATTAAACACTGGAGAATAGGAAAGGCTGGAAAGATGTTTTGAGACTTGAAGGTTCATTTTGTTAGAAACCTTAAATTTTGGATTCTAATCTTGGCAGTAACCTTTTTTCACTTCAGGATAGGGATTGGTTTGCAGCTCTAGACATGCAGAATGTTTACTTCAGCATCTCAGTATGTTGTTCCAACGGCAGTATCTGTTTCAGTCTAGGTTAAGGCCATTTCTTGTTCCCATTTTTTCCACTTAACATCCATACAATGCTAAAGAATGAAGTCTCACACCTGTCAAATCCAAGAAAATTGAGTGATAAATTCTTTCTAGAGTAAATATTTATGGGCAAGGCCCCTAACAAGATTTAAATTATTTGTTTTTTCTAATCCCTTCACATCTTAGGTCTTCTGCTGGTCTTCCTTATGTTAGTTCAGGCAAATGCATTTTTAAAATGCAAATCATTTTACTTACTCATCTGAACAGTTTTAATTAAATACCTTCTTTTTTTAGTGATACATATTGTGGTGGTCCTTTGCCTCTGGCATCTTGACCACAAAGCTGTCCTCAGAAATGATTTATTCTTTCTTTTAAAATTTATCATTTATTTGGAAAAAACGCACATATCCCCCCCGCCCCCCCCACCAATCCAAAAAACTGCAAAAGGATCTTTTCAGACAGTGCTGTTATTACCTTTTATGTTCCAAAACTTAGAAGAATTTTTTGAGCTTTAAGCTGACAGACTTAAATTCCCTGCTTACATAATCATGTTATTATAGAATAGTGGAATTTAATCTTTAATTCTTCACTTTTTTCCTTAGAAGTATTCCAGAAGTAAGTATTTTAATGGATTACTTTTAAAAAAGTATTTCAGAATCAAAGTTAAGCTTATATATTTCAATTCTGTCTTTAAAATAAGCAAAATTTAAGTTCAGCTGAAAAAGCTTGTCTTCCATACCTGTGCATATCTGAATTGAGCCGATGAATTGGATTAAAGGAAACATGAGGGGGAAATGGCCAAAACTAATAAATATACCTACAGAAATGAAATTAAATGAAACTTGGGCTATGATTATACTTGCAAAAAAAAAGTGTGTTTATAGGTATGATGCTGCTTGTCTTTCAAGGTTATTTTATGACACTGTAAATAAGTATCTGAAACACTCCATATAGGGTCCAGCATAACAAAAGAGCTCAATTTAAACAAAAGGCAAAACAAAATTTTGACATCTTTAGCTGAATTCCCTGGAGCAGTTAAATTTACATAGAGAAATCAGCCTGATGAACTTAAGTGAAAAAAAAATTGAAATAAGAAATGTACCAGAACCCTATACTGCTTCTAGAATAAGCAGATTTCCCCATATACTAGGGAACTCACTGCTAAACTTGGAAATACCCAACATCTGTTCTTGAGAATTTCAGTAATTCATTTGCATATTACATGTGACTTTTTTTACAGTATTCAAAAGCAGCAAATAATTCCAAAGAATTGGAAGACTGTGAACAAGCTAACAAGCTGGGAGCAGTTAACAGTACCTTAAGGTATGCTGTGATTTAATCAACAGTACAAAAATAGTAAGAAAAGAACATTTTATTTTCTGTCTGATGTGCTGGGTTTTGTTTTTCATTCTTCCCATAATCCATTAGAAAGTAAATGGGAAATTATGCAAGAAATCTAAAGGCAAAGGTATTAAATGATAAAATAACAATAAACGACCTTTTTTTTTTTAAAGTAAGCTTTGGTACTACTTAAAAGAGGTATCTTACAGCATCAAGAGTCAGAAGAAACTTGCAAATAAAACCACCTTTTCTCTATTCTTTGTTCTCAATGACTGTGCTGGATTAAGGGGATTGGTCCTGCTTCGTCCCACTGTTGCACTGATGTGCCTATTTGTGATCATTCAGTGAACCAGATCAGGGAATTGAGTTACTTTTGTTGTTGGCAAAGTTATTTTTAGCTTGGATCAGTCTCTGATCTTGCTTATTGCGTGGCACTATCAAGGTTGGGTGGGAGGAATTCTGCAGGATAGTGTTGCTCCTGGGTGCAAAAGTCTGTGGAACAGCATCTAGAAAACATAGCACTCTACTGGATTCCCCACTTTTGAAAAATAGAAATAGAAAAATCAGTTCTTCACTGTTGGTGGAGGGATATGGTGTCTTTGCCCACAAATTTCAGCAGTTCTACCTGGTAAAGATGTTGAAGTTCTTTCTTGTGCCATGAAAAAATGACTGTTTCTGCCTGATGTGTGGTGTTTTAGGGGAAATAAAAAACTATTAATTCTGTTCTGTTTCTTTAAGGCAAAAGAGTGCAAGACTGTAAATGGAGAGCTAGAGAAAATGCCTTTTTGAGAGTAGAATAGATGATTAAAGTTGGGAGAAGGCAGGTAATGGATCCTGCATGTGGAGGGCAAGTTTGTCGTTTGTGCTTTGCAGGAAAACCTCCATGTTCTCCACCCAGCAGTGCATTATCCTCTTGGTTTTGAGTTGTTTTCCATTATAAGTTGTATTTCTTGTGGTTATCAAATCTTGTGTATTGGTAATTATCAGAGAATTTCCTCACCTAATGTCAAGTATAATGCCTCCTATTGTGATTTGGCAGAAGGTTAGAAATATATCTTGTTGTAGAATTGCCTCTCTTTGTAGAGTTGATCTGATACTAGTTTGATCAAATGGAATTGGTTGTTTTTATTATTTCAAGGTGCTTCCCTGCACCCTGGTGCAGAGTTCCCAAACTTAACTTTGCTTACATTTTGCTGTCAGTAGTGTGGCATCAGTAGTTCTGTGCTGCACCCAGTCACAGAAGAAAGGTTTTGACAGTGTTTGTACTTCATAGTGTGGGAACTTCAAACTGCTTGTCTCTCTAGTATAGTGCACCTTTGAAAATGCTAGTGAGTGGAATACCATTATTATTAAAATGGCTTAGGACAAATCATATTCATAGAGTACTTTGGCTTAGAAGAGGGTTTTAGACATCTGGTCTCCCAGTAAAAAGTAAGGCACTAAAAGTTGTAGCGTTCATTGAAAGTACAGGCTATGAAAACAGGGTGAGTCCTCACTCCCCCAACCTCAAAGTGACAGCTGCTAAAGTAGTACTTTGAAATGTGTTAAAAATGTATTCTAGGAACTTGTTTTACCAAGCTCTTACTGAAGGAAGAGAAGCTGCAGCAGTTTGTTCAAATAATGGTGAAATCTTTGTCTCAACATTGACTTCTGAAAGTATTGCAGGTGATGCCTGCTTGAATCTCAGTGCAATTAACAAGGGATAGCTCCATATATTCTCAAGTTTCAAATATACTGACTCAGAAGCTATATGTGGGTTGTATTTCTTTCAGAAGCTCTTACTGACATTGCTTATTTAAAAGTTTAAAATTGAATATATTTTTTTTCCCCTCAGTAACCAAAGTAAGGAGGCTTTCATTGACTGGGCAAGATACGATGATTCACAGGATCATTTTTGTGAACTTGATGGTAAAATAAGCTTTTTCAGAGTGTTTGTTTTATTTGCTGTCTCATAAAAATGTAAAAAATCATGGGTTCTGTACAAATAACTATTTTTAAGAAATTTAAATTTTGTCCCAAGTCACAGAAATGTGACAGTTCATGTCATACACACAAAGTGTAAATTTTTGCAATTTTACCAGGAGTGTTTGGTAGCCTACACAATGCACATTCACTGCTACCTCCTTTTAATATATTGTACAGGAGATATTTATGTAAATAAGATGGGAAATGGGAGGGGGCTAACACTTCTTAAAAAAGCTTCTTGCAAAAAAATCGCATCTAGCACAAATATAAGACAAATAGCTTGCAGCTGGTTGTTTCTTACTACTGTATTGTTTTGTTGCTATTTTACTGTGCTTGGACTGAGTTTTCCTCTTCCAGCCTTGCTTCCCAATGAGCTCTGTACCCTTATTTGTAAGGACTTTCTTATTGCTAAAACATTAGATACTAGATTGAATGTTACAAGCAAATAAAAAGGCTCATATTCGTGGAGTAGAGGAAAGACAAAGATCAAAGGAATGTTTTTCAGATAAGTGTGCGAATTGCCAGCTTCAGGAGTGACTACTGAAGTCCTTTTTAATAAATACCTTAGAAAGCTTTCTATTCTAGGAATACTTAGGGCATAATGCTAGATGTTTTATCTACCTTTAGGCTTATGTTTGGTGTCACCTGAGAAAGTAGCAGCTGCAGTTCTCTTTCAGCACTTCTGCTGTGTCTGATCTGAGTGCTTTCTATATGAGCTGTTTCTGTAACAGCTGATGAGCTGAACTGTTAGATCTGAACTGTTATATGGAATTATCTACTGTTATCATTATTATCTTCAAGTAGTCTGCATACATTTTTTAGTAATACTGAGCTATGAAAGGTATAGTTGAGGAGCATTTAGTTTAGAAGTAATGCTAACTTAAGTAGCTCCTGATTCTAACTCCCATGTCTCCTTATATCATGCCCTGCTGAAGGAGGATGTCCCCAGCTGTGTTCTTCCAGTGTGGTTTTTTTTGCACTAGCTCTGGTGTGCATCTTTCTGCATGGTAAGCTGATTAGGCTTACCTAAATAGTGGAGAAGTAAGTTGCCACCTCCCGTATTGCTGTGATGAGCTGGCTTGTCGGGTGAGTTTGTGATCTGGAGCAGACAGAATGAGAGAGAATAACTACTGGCAGTCATGGGGAGGAAGTAGAAACCCTTGCTCTCTTCTCCTCTCTTCCTGTTGGGCTTAATCATAAACTAGGTAAGGGAATGATCTAGCAGACTGGGTCAGCTTTCCATCTTTCTGTTGCATGGCTCCACAGTGCACATAGACTCAGTTGTATGTGGATATCAAGAAGTAAAATGGACCCCAAAGTGATCAGGGCGTGTAGGAGCTGCTTAGGTTAGTCACACTGTCAAATAAATAAATAAAGCTGTAATTTGACTTTGTCTCATCTGGCACTCGTTGTGTTCTTGTATCAGTCTCCTTTCTTTGTTTTTGCTGCTGCTGCTGAAGCAATGCTTAACTGCTCATGCAGAATCATCTCTTCTGTTTAGAGAAGTTTCACTCTCTGTTTCTGTGGGTTTTTTTGATATCTGAGGAAGTACTATGTGGCAATTCTTGGCCTATTCCTATGAATAAGTCTCTGGACTTTGGGCTTGTATTGTATGTGGGGTTTGTTTAAGCATGGTTGGTCTTGGCCTAGAATTTCAAGGAGGAGTGAATTCCTCTTGCTTTTTACTGGTTGTAGCTTGAAACTATTTCTGTTTCTACAGTGTTTTTAAGCAGAGAGAGTCCTGTTTCACAATTTTCTGTGGATAAGTTACCTGAAATTTATAGTGAACTTCCAGGATGAGGGTATAGCTTGTTGAAAGGCTGCTTAAGTAACATGCTTCTTTGTTGTAACCAAGAGATTTGTTCTGTAATATGCTGAAATTTTTGTTCAGTTAAGCAATGTGATTCAGACTTTTCTGCCAGTATACAAGGGTATTTGGAGGAAAAATAGCTTTAGCTAATAAATTTACAGTATGTACCAGCAACAAGATGTACTACTTTTATCTTGTCTTTATTAAAAACCTAGCGTATGCAGTATACTCATTTCATAAATGCAATCTCCTCAACCAAATACTGCCAGACAAACCCTAAATTTGGAGGCCATTTAAAACAAAATGCTGTTTATGTCTTAGCCTATGGTCAGGGAATACAGTGCATGTCAAGTGTTTATGGTAGACTTAAAGAAGCCACATAAAAAATCATCAGACATTATATAAATTAGAGACACACAGGAGACTTTGGAATAAATTATATATTCTTGAGCTTTGTATTTAGCATGTATATTGCTGCGTTTTTACATGCATGCCACTTAAAATCCAACTGGAAGACAGAATAGTATTATGGGAGCTCTTGTTTGCTTTTAGTTCTGTGTGACTGGTTAAGTTAAATCTTTTTCTATTGATCACTTAGCATATGTAACAAACTTTTTCCTTTTTAGATGAGAGATCTCCAGATGCACAGTATGTGGATTTGCTGCTGAATCCAGAACGTTACACTGGATACAAGGGGCCTTCTGCTTGGAGAGTATGGAACAGCATTTATGAGGAAAACTGCTTCAAGTAATTGGGAGGGAGAGGAAGCCTATTTCTTATACTTGTACTTCAGTTTAGCTAAAAACTGATCTTTGTGTTTTCTCACTTATTTTTTAGGCCTCGATCTGTCTATCGTCCTTTAAATCCACTGGCGCCTAGTAGGGGTGGGTCTTGCCTGTTTTGTTTTCCAGTGCGCTTCTTTTAACATAGTGACTGTTGCAGTACAAGTGATACAGATAGCAATCTTCAGTCTGTAGGTGTGCTTTCTGCTTTTTTAATTTCCTCTGTAGAAGTGGCTGTGCATTTTTTAATATTTAGACTAAGGCTTGTGGTACTTTATTACATACGTGCCTATTAATGTCAGGTAAGCTGATATGAATACTAAATTGTAAGTCTCAAACTGTTTACTAAGTGTCACATCAGTTTTCCAATTTGAATGCTTTCTTGTATTCTTGTTTCTTTTCTCAAAAAGCATTTCGTTTAGTCACTTCAGTTCATACTTATCCTGGTGTAATATAGCTTTACATTTTTCATCCATAGTGTGCAATGTATAGCAAGTATACAAATAATTGCATTATTTGAAGGACTGGACATTTAGGAAGAATCAATTATGTGCAGGAGTGTTTTTAAAAAGGTATTCTAATAATTTGGGATTTGTTTTCAAATTTAAGTTGAAAGCTATTACCTGGTGTTTCAAATGAATCAGCTTTCCCTTGTCAGTGTGTCTCATTTCCATTAAAAATTAACTGTTAGCCAATAGATTCAGTTAAAAATATCCCCAGCCACTAAAAAAAATCAAGCTATATCAATATTTATAATTACTAAAAGATTATATATTGTTGATGCACACAAATAAAAAGAATTCTAAGAATGGTTTAATGCAGGGATCAGAATTTCAGGAAGGAACACTGGACTGATTGTTTAACAATGCAAACTGAAGACTGACTTCCTAACCATCTTTCTGAAACTAAAATACAGCTTTCAAGAATATGTGAACCAGCTGCTACTAAGATTTCAATTTCTTAGTGACTATTATTATTCCAAAGTGTTAAGTCTCATGTGATCTCGAGGAACAAGAGTAGAAGGAAAGAAAGTAGCCTATTTTATATAAATTAAATAAAGTTTCTTGCACTTTTTGAGTGTTTATAGTAAAGTTTCATTACTACTTTGATGTAGAAATTATCTTTTTAATGCTTATGCATTTCTTTTCCTTTCCTCCCTCACCCCCAAGGTGGAGATGATGGTAAGTCATCTTATTTTCCTTGACCTGCAGAAATGAAGTTAGCATTAGAGAGTTTTGGATTTTATTCACTTTACTGTTATTGAGTTAGAGAGCAGGAAAGTTACGTTTTTATGCAGACTATTGATCAGAAAATGTTTTTAGTGGACTCATACTTTCATTTGGAGTAAGGTGAAGGAAAATACAATTCTCTTCTTGGTTCTTATTCTTGTAACAGAATATGTGTTGTAATAATGCTATTAGTTCTTCCAGAACCCCATTGATACTGATGTCTTAAAAGAAGAGGGACAATTTTTTGTGTATTTTCTTGAATGCCCTTGATTTTGGGAAGATTAGGAGAGAGTGGGGAGAAAGTATTTGATCTGCCTGTAGTGAGGCAGACTTCTAAGATCTTTCAGTCAACTGAAAGTTTCTTGGGTAAAAGATCTAAGTCTAAAGGAAACCTTTAGGCAAGTCAAGGTGAAGGCTGTCACTCTACTATCACGACTTTCACCAGCAGTGCAAATAATCAGACTTGTGCTTCCATACACTGCTGAATGCCCGGTAGCTTAGGCATGCTCATTCTTGTATTTCTCCTATTCTGTTCCTAGCAGATTTAAACCAACCTCCAAGTTAGCTGCTTTAGTGCCTATTCTCATTTTAATAGCTGAATTATTTAACTTCATGTCTAGATGGCAGCTGATGTTGTATGCATAATAATATAAAGATGCTGTAATGTTGAAAATGAATACTCTTCATTTAACTATGTACTTTGTATTTACAGGAGAATCTTTCTACACATGGCTAGAAGGTAAAGGCCCTTGAATGCGTTAATATAGTGTTATATTCACTAGAAGGAGCACTGTAGTAGTTTTTTTGTCTCTTCAAATATTTTTCACAGTGTAGGCTTTTTAATAAATTGTGCAGAGCTTCCAAGTATTGTTCAAGTGCTTCTTACCTTGAGGGTCTTTAAAAATCTTCTCATTTACTTAGACAGCATACTCCTTAAACATTTAAGCGTTTTATCTTTTATAAAGGAGTTCGCTTCATTGCCAGTTACTTTGAATTTTCTGATTGTTTTAGGCATTTAAGCAGAGGCATTATTAGTAGCTATATTGGTAAGCATTATTATTTGGAAACGGCTTTAAAGAACATTAGAGTTTTTGGTGGCTCTGTTCCCAGTTTATAATTTAAGTCTGTGTGTTCAGAAGGCAAAGCAATTTTCTTTTTATTCATATTGAAATGGAAATTATTATTGCAGTAGTAGCAATCAAAATCCCATTTTGGAGGTGTGCAGAAAATTTAGTCAAATGTATTTTAATTTTAAAATTGGTTCATTCTGCCTTTCCTACGCCTTTACTTGTCTGCTGGTATTGTAAGAAAGCATAGAAATTTACATGCCTTTAAAAATGTAATGTGTGTAGTGTGTGTGACACATGTCAGCCTCACAAGTAGGCTTCACCATCAACTCTTCCTGCTTCTGTTTTTGGAGATTGCAATGGCAGGGAAGTTGCCCAAACATTTTTGAGAGGAGCAAACTCTTAAATTTCAAGTGTAGTCTCTAACCTTGGTTCTAATTGGAATTATAAGTAATTTCTGCATATAAATTGTATTCTGACATGTATGCCACTCTATTTCCATTTATGCTGTAGAAGTCTATATTCATCGAGTCATATTTTTCAAGCTTTTGTCCTATGCATTTAAATTTTCAGTGAATTTACAGTACAGCAATCAAGAGTTATTTTTGCTGTTTTCCAATGCTGTGAGATTTTCTGGGGCTTTTGGTGTTTTTCTTTAGGGCCAGTCCTCTAATTCAGTGGTAGCTCTAATTGTAATTAAGATGGATCGCAGTATACTTCTCATTTCCAGACCGTCAAATTTCAAGATTATTTCAAATTTATTGCTCAAACGGTGTAGGCATCTTATTTTTGTGTAGCAATGTATCTGTACCAATCAAACAGATTCTTATTTGACTATGTTTACTAGAACACTAAAAAAACAAGCAAGAAATGTTAAATGTCATTCTTGGTATTGCTTTATATAAAAAATAGGAGGTAAACTTTTCCTATGAAGGCTATAAGGGCTTATCAACAATACTCAAGTGCTGTAATTATAATTCTTGAAAGTCAGCAATGCATACTTGTATCACTAAAATATCAGGGTATATTCATTATAAGAAATTATTTCCAGTATTTCGTTTGTGATCTATTTGTCATTTTTCCTGGACAGGTCTGTGCCTTGAGAAAAGAGTGTTTTATAAACTCATTTCTGGACTCCACGCTAGCATCAACTTGCATCTGTGTGCAAATTATCTTCTTGAAGGTATGTCTAGGTAAAATTGCTAAATGGAATTCTACAATACCTGCAGTATGTGTTTTGATTTTTCTGAAAATTGTTGGGGTATTAGTTGCTTTTATGTTCTAAATGTATCTCTTTTATCACCCCTGCCCCCTTTTTTTTTTTTCTCTGTGTAGAAACATGGGGGAAGCCCCGCTGGGGACCAAATGTGAAGGAGTTCACTCGCCGCTTTGACCCTGCTGAAACGAAAGGAGAAGGACCAAGGAGGCTCAAGAACTTGTATTTCTTATATTTGATAGAGCTGCGTGCTTTGTCAAAGGTCGCTCCATACTTTGAGCGTGCAGTTGTCGACCTTTACACTGGCAATGGCCACGAGGATGCTGAATCTAAAGCTCTCTTACTAGATATCTTCAGGGATACCAAGTAAGGCATAGGGATTTTTTTATCAGTAGTTTGAAATTTTCTGTTGTATTTGGAAGTGAGAAGAGGTGACTCTTAGATAGGATAGGACAAGAAAGAGAGTGGATTTTAGAAATAAAATTTAAGTAATGGGAGAGATCGAGGGGAATTTATATGTTTGATAGGAGAGATTGATAGTTTTGAGGTTTGAATATACCAGTCTTTACAAACAAACAAAAAGCACTCAAACTCCAAACAACTCAACACCCTGGACTACTCCCTATGTGTTGCTTTTTCTGATTCTTCAGTATAAGATGCACGGGATTTATTTTGAAAAGGAAAGTAGTACATGCAGTCTTTTAATGGTCCACTGAATAATCCAGGTTTTATCACAGACTTAACCTCTGGTGGTTCAGCCATCCCTTCTTCCTTCTATTTATTCCATAATGTTCTTAAGTTCAGTTTCTTTGCTTGCCTTTTTGCTAGTTTTTGTGATTGTGTTGGGTGGTTTCATTGCTGTCCCTAAGCATGGTCTTGCTAGAGATAATTGAGATGTAGTCAATGATCAGCTGGAAGGCAAACAAATAGCCAATTTCAGTATTAATTCGAACAAAACTCTGAATAACAGATTTCAAGTTACAGTGATTGAATAGTAAAACTGATACCACTGAGTAATTTTTTGAGGCCTAATCTGCAAACACTAGGAACTCTGAAAAATATTTTATACTGATGGCATCAGCTGCTCACCAAGCCTAATTGAACACTGTATTTTATGCCTTTTGTTTTGATTACATTTTGTCTTTATTAGGTCCTTCCATATGCACTTTGATGAAAAGTCCATGTTTGCTGGAGATAAAAAAGGAGCCAAGTCACTAAAGGTAAATCTAGCTTTCTGAATAGCATCCAAAATACCCATTTTGAAATTAGGCTGTGTTATTTTAGAAAGCCCTTCTGCCTACCACAAACATACTGCTGAGAGTAAGGTTTTATCCCTGCCTTTATTAGACTTGTATCTGAGGCCTTTTAATCAACTTTATGGTAAGGTGCTGTCCTGATCCAAGCAGACTGAAATCTCTGGCTTTGTGCCTTGAGTCTGGCGTCAGGATTGTGGTGGGGCAAATGAGTATTACCAGTAAACAAAGTGGTGCTTATTTTTAAGTAGAGTATCTGTTTAACATAATTATCTGGATAAAAAGAATCCACCCAGTCATGTTTGCTTTACAAAATGATGACTTCTATAACACAATATGCAGTACACTCTCGTAAGATAATACTTAGCATTAGAAAACAGTTCCTAGACATGGGAACCTAATGGGAATGCTGTTATCTACCCATCAACTTCCAGTGTTAACGTGCCACTGGGATAAACTGTTATTCCACAGTTGGAGTGGTGCTCAGTAATGAAGGTCTGTTTTAATATTTATTAACACTTACACCACTTATTTCAGTAGTGGTTTGGAATGTCATCAGCATTACATAAAATGCTATTAGAAACGTGGCAATGTTATATCAGCCAAGCTAGTGTTTTTTGGATCTGAAAAAATTGAGATCACTTTAATTAGTTCTTCACTGTGCTTGCTCCTGCTCTGTCTGAAGCTGCACAGCAACACTCTACCCACAATTTTGAACAGGAAATATCTTTTGTGAGTTATAACATGTTTCTCAAAACAAATGGTTGGTTCAAAACGGATTTGAATAATGGAAGAAAAAATGGGCAGGGACACAGATACAGTAGCTCAGAAAATTTGGAGGAAGCTGGTAGGAAATCAGTGTACAGACTCCAAGCATCACCCTGCATATTCTGTATTTTGCAGTGATTTTTTTTTAAGTATTAGCTGTTAGAAGTGGGTTGGAAACCAGATTCTGGGTTTACATGGATCTTTGTTATAGCCTGACTACATAAAGTAATGGTTTTGTTCAGTTTTGGTAAGAGAATTGATATTCAAATGGTACTAAGTTCATTAATGCTCTGTTTTTGTAAAGTTAAGTTGTACATTAGTTTAAGATTTTTTTATTTTGTTTTTAACTGATAGGAAGAATTCAGATTGCATTTCAAAAACATCTCCCGCATAATGGACTGTGTTGGATGTGACAAATGCAGGCTCTGGGGCAAGCTGCAGGTACAGTTTATTTTGTGTAAGTGTGTGTGTTCTGGCAGGGGCAGGTCCCAAGAAAAGCGTCTACTTAATTTTGGTAGGACACCTCTTACCTTAGCATTCAGACTTGCACATGGTTGGTCCTTGGTATCCATATCTATATATTAAAAATAGATACATGTTTACTTTACCATACCATTCAACATTTTAAACTTTTTTCCAGTTGTTATTTCATTTAGTCAACAGCTGTTTAGAGTTTATGTTCTAAAAGAGATACTTTTAGAGCAGATGCTTCATGGTGGGATATTACTAACAGTCAGTATCTTACCTGTATTCAGTGATCAGATGAGCCTTGTAGAATCACTTATAGGAAACCTTCCTTTAAATACAGCACTTACTTGTTAGGGAATCCAGTGTGATATTTAACTCCACAAATTGAGGTATAAGAACAAAGTAATTCAGATTTTCACAGTTTATGGAGAGGGCAGCAAATGAATGCAAAGGTGTGCAGTAAAGCTGAAAGTTGAAAACCAGTTTCATTTTCTTGGCACTTACTGTTTTTATTTTACTGACAACAGTATTTTAAACCTCAAGACTAATGTTAAATCCAGACTGAGAAATGTTATTTTGGAGTGCCTGCTGTACTGTACCACTGTTCTGCATTAAACTTACCAGAGTGCAATTTTCAAAGAGTTCATAGCATCAAAAATTTGGTGGTCTCTGCTGAATTTCTGGAGTCCTGCTTATCCTGTCCTAGTTAATGCTTCTGATCTATTGTTGTTTTTCCTCCTCACTAAGAACTAAAGAAGGTCAGATTTCCTGACCTATAAAGTTCTCTTGCAGCCAGCTTCAGCTACTTTTTGTCAAAATCCAATGGTTTCTTATGAAGCCAAATAAAAGTGAAATTAAGAAAAGCTACTTCTGTTCTATTCCTGTATAGAAAATAGGGGTTGAAATTGGAACTGCTTGGTTTGCCACTAGGATTGAAGGTGGAAAAAACGCATGTGTTGTGATACCTCACAAAAAAACTTATTTTGACTTCAAAAGGGAGGGGGAGATGTGCTCCTGCAGGAGTGGGGCATCTGTAAGATAAGGGGCAGGAGGGAGCTGCAAATATTGTAATGGGCATATTTTCATATGCATGACCAAGAAGAAAAGAGATGGGAAAAGAAGAGATGAAAAAGACAAGGATGAAGAGCAAGTATACTTGAGGAAACAAGTATTCTTAAATGTGACTAAACCTGGTACACAATGGATGTCATGCCTTTGCATTAGTGCCCTGGTTTTTGTATAGTTTTTTGGGTTGAGGGTCAGTATATAAGAATTGGCACTAAAGTTTGCCTACATTAGTGTGTTTTTCTTTTTTTATGGTTTTATGAGTGTTTGAAGGAATGATCTTACTGATGTTAAAACATTGGACTTCTCTTATAGACTCAAGGCTTAGGAACTGCTCTGAAGATCTTGTTTTCTGAGAAAGAAATACAGAGCCTTCCTGAGAATAGCCCATCAAAAGGTTTTCAGCTCACACGGCAAGAAATAGTTGCTCTTGTAAATGCCTTTGGAAGGTAAAATGTTACAATTTTAATAGTAGAAAAATATAAAATTCAGTGTCAATACTCAGTTTCTGTGGAAAGATGGTATTGTACATGTAGCTGTAGGTTTTTAAAGGCTGAATTACTATCAGTGATATTGATAAACTTAATGCCTTCAAACTGAGCATGTAGATTATTAGCCTTAGTTTTCATTCCGTGTTTGGATCTAATTCATCCCCTCTATCTCAAGTCTCATCAATCTACTTCTACAAGATGAAATTTAAGTATCTTAAATTTTATTAATTTTTTAAAATGATTCCCTTCAAATGATGAAACCTTTTAACAGCTTTAAAAGAAGTGTACATAGAGCATGCTTTGCTCACCATGTTAGTTCTTCAGATCTTGAATATAACAATCTGTTCCTGTTTAAACAATCTATTTAAACAATCTGATAAAATAATGTAATAAACTTTACTACCTGTGGTTAGAGATTTTTAAATGTTTGATGAAGCTGGGACAATTAAACATGTATGTAAACTTTATTCCCTGTCATATATTATGTAAATGTAAAATGGAGAGTCAGATAGTAGACCTTTTGAGAGAAAGTGTATCTTAAGTGTGTTCATCTTTGGAACAGAATTGTGAGAAAAAATCTAAAGGAAAATGAGTGTGATAATTTGTACTTCTCCTTTGCTGACTTGATAACACTATGATGGTTTTTGTTTTACAGGCTTTCCACAAGTATAAAAGAGTTGCAGAATTTTAAAGTTTTATTACAACAAACTAGGTAATGAAGGTCTTTGCAAAACCCTTTAGTGAAGATCATTTACATGACTGCATTGAGCAGAAGGAACTGATCCTTACAGGACTCACATGAACTGATAAAAAGTAAAATCAAATCACAACTTGAATATTTATGTTTAAACTAGGAATGGTTATTAATTAGAAAATATATTTATGAATGAAATATATAGTTTTTAAATGTGTAAATTATGCTGATCTGTTTATTTTTTAAGTTTTCTGCTTACAGTTATGTCGTACTGAAACTTCATAAATTTTCTTATTTCCTTGTCTTTCTGAGACAGCTGTTTTATATGAAATCATATGTACCTCCACCCTGATTTGGCCTGTCTGGAAAGAGGGGAGTCACTTCTTGTGTCTCCCCATTTACTGAGCTCCAGTGTATTTTGAGGATTTGGTATGTTAGTTCTAACTCTCAAAAGGAAGGTGGGGGGGACCTCCAAAAAACAAAGAAAAAAATAACAACAAAAGAACAAACTACAAAAAGGAAATAAGGCTCTTGCTGAGTTTTAGCTTCTTACTGTAAAATGAAACTGACTTAAAAGTAGCAAATTTACTGAGCAGAAAATTTTTTCATGCTGCGCTTCTTTGCATCATGATGACACCAACAATTTTTGCCCTTATCTTGTGCTTTTCAGCACTTTTTTTTTTAATTACTACCTTGTCTCTGATGCAGCAGAGTTGAAAGTGACTTTTCTGCAGCCTCTTACCTGCATTTACTTGGAGGTAGGAGTCAGGATGGGGGAGATGGTTAGTGGAGTGCTGCTAGCTGGAAAAACTCAGTCAATCAAATTTCTGTTTACTCCATAGTATTTCCTAGATTGTAATCACAATTTCAATTTCCAAAAGTTGTCTTTTTAGTGTCTTAAATGTTAAAATAGCACACTTTGGTCTTCAAGCCATGGAAATAAATTTGCTCTTTATGAGTTATGTTTGAGTGCTATGTTAAAAGGTCAGTGTAAAAAGAACTTGCTTTTGTAGTCACTTTTAAAAAAGATGCTTTTTAAAATTCATAATCATACTGACATTTAATACCACATACTCTATCTATGCAAACCCTCACTGTATCTTCTCTAAAATGATATTCAACATAAAAAACGGGTATGTTAATAACATTACTTTCATAAAATAAGAAATTATTCATGTGTCATTGTCCACAAATGTCAGAGATAACTTACCAGTGTCAAAACAGAATTCAGAAATAGCATTACCATTAGTAGCAACCAAATATTGGTTTAAATTTAAAATGAAGTAATAATTTATTTTAAACCAGCATGTTTAAAAATGAAGCTAGGTGTTATGAATGTAGGAAGTGCTGGTGCAGTGTACATCTCTTGTTTTTAAAAACAAGTTTTCACAAAATTAAGTGCTCTTAAACATTTTTCACCCTATTAGATACTGAGTGACCTATTTATATAATTGATTGTAACTGTATTGGCTTCCATAATGTGTTCCTTTACCACTGAAATTTTCTGAAGGCTGGAATATACTCTGCCCTTTGTTTCCATACCAGCCTCAAATTTCTACCTGACTGGAAATGAAATAGACTGTTCTGCTGACACTTGGCTTTTATAAAAAATGCTATTGCTTAAGAAAGTTAACCCCTTTGTGTCAAACTACGATATGCTAAATGAAACTTTAAAAAAATATAGAAAGGGAAACAAAAAAACAAACAAAAAAATCCAAACCACCCTTACGAAGTTTTGGTGATAGTTGCACAAGTTAGCAGTGAGCTGGTATCCCAGTGGAAGTTTCTGTTTAACCTTATAGGTAATTGGATGTGGTGTTAGGGGAAGCTGATGCCAGTTTGGGGATGTTAAGTTTTTCCCTAGAAGCCTCTCTGGCCTGTGGGCACCTGTGTCTGAGCAAGTCAACACAGGCTTTCTTTTTCTAGTTAAGCAGAAGAGCAGGAGGCTTCTAGGTGGATTCATCTGGCCTCCTCCAAGCTCTGTATTTGCACCCTTAGAGTTTATTTCTCTCTATTAAATTGGAGTGGGAATCTAGGTAAGTAGCTCAGATGTGAACAGCTGTGTTTGGTAGATGAGTTACACACTGAGTATCCAAATCTTCTGAGTAATTGTGTATATTGAGTGTAATTTTTAATTGGCTGTTAATTCTTTGCCTTTTGGATAGACCTGCAAGGGCTAGAACTGTAGGCTCACTTGTGTGAGGAGTGCTGTATAACTGGGATTTATCTGTATTGTTATATATTACAGTGCCTAAAGCTTTAGGCAGAAATTTCTAGTTAAAATAAAAAACAAAACCATATGACTGCGCTGCCCCAGGAAGAACCTAAGTCTCCGAAATGTTTCTTCCTTTTTTCCCCTTTGCTGAGTGGGGAAAGTGAATTGCTTCCAGCCTCCTCCTGGGGATGCAACTTGCTATTTTTTTTCATTTTCCACCTGTGCCTGGCTAAAATCAACAGACACTGAAGCAGAATCATGCACTTGCTCATGGGGCAGGTGAGAGATGCAGGCATGCAGATCCTGTACACCTGGTCCTTGCAGCCCTCGTTGGCACAAGGTTAATACTGTTGGGTAAGGACATAAAGAGATGTGAAGCTTTTCTTCTTTTCCTTTGTGTCATGGGAACACAGGAATGCAACTGAACAGCAAATTGTGTGTGTAAGTTCTGTTGCACCTGAAGGTACATATCTCTTGATGGTCAACTATGGAAGGCATTTCACTTCACTGTCATTGTAGAGATAAGACATAAGATTTTTCCTGTAACAAATCTAGTTGAAACAATTTTCCTGTCACCATCTTTTTTACTGTATTTGATGTACATTCTGTGACTATGCTGCCTATGAAGTTTTGCTGTGTGAGTTGAATGACTTAGTTCTTTATATGTTAAAGTAAATTTTAAAGATTTACAGCTCTTTTTTTATACTAAAGGATAAGGTTAGTTACACCGTCCATGACCTGTAAACTATTTTAAATTCCAGCTCCCTGTTGGAGATCAGCTTGTCCACACTGTCTGCCATTCATTTCAGAGTAACAGTACATTTTCTAGTACAAATGACACAATGATTGTAATCTCAGAGGTAGTGAGAAGACAAAGACAAAAATGCTTAATTGTTCCCAAGTCATGAAGACTAGTGTGAAATGGTGACAAAATACGTGGTGCAAACTGCATGGGTAAAAAAGTAGGGCACTGTTGCTGAATAACTTGTTCTTCAGTGCCTGAGAAGGTAGGTCAGAATATAAATTTAAAACAATGAAATATAGAGACTTGTGTAAGCTGGAATAATAAGTGTTTTCCTAGTTTTCAGCTGATGATCTGTGCTGTCATTGTATGTGCATGAAATACACTGTGCCACATTTTCTTGAGTTGTGTTTGATGGTTGGGTTGCCTTTATCTGACCTTGCTTTGTGCTTTTCTGGGAAATGACCTGTAATATGTTGTAAATAATCTTGATGCTCATGTTTATAAAGTAGCAATCAGCAATTCATCACTTTACAATTTCTCCATATAGCTATCCTATTAAAACGTAATATTTATTAAAATCAAAATCAATGTTGGAACTGCTTATTGGGATCTAAACACTTCTGAATCTTTGCTATGTTTGAATCTAAAAAATACAAATTAAAGTATTTTCTGCTACACCTTTTTTTGTGGTTGTGTTTTTTGTTTCATTTGAAAATAAATTTTTTGCTTTTCGTTTACCTTTCAATGACACTTGGTAGCTATTACATAAATTACTTTTGTGATAGTAATGTAAGATTAAAATGAGCAGATTTTCACTCTCACTTAAATTTCATTCAAAAGATGAAGGTAACCTTTATATTTCTTGCTGTTTACATTGCACTGTGGCATGTCTGCACATCAGGAATCCATTGTAGCATTATGCTATGTTTCTGTATAAATATGGCCAAATTTAACCCCTGCTTATTGTTTTAAGAGACAAAAAGGCTTATTTAGATATGAAGTCTGTTCTCTCCCTTTCTCAGAATAGCTTGTAAAATCAATGTTGTAAAGTTTTTTTGGTTTGTTCATCCATTGGGGCTCCTCATGTTGAAATTATTTCCCTGAATGGGTCTCTCTTTTTCCTTCCATGTATGCAATTTTAACAAATTCTCTTGCTGAAAATTTGATAGACATATTTTATCCCCAGCCTTGGTAAATGACTGTTGCACAGGTGATGATAAGTTATATTTAAGATCTTACCTCTCACATTGTTGTTCAAATCTCCTGTGTTTTAAAATATTTAATTCATTATTATGGTTGGTTACAGTCACCATTCCACTCTTTTGCATGCATACTGTGGCATAGGGCTGCAGTTTGTTCTAAGTGCAGAATTCTCTTAGTTTTCGCTCTGCAGCTGTAACTAGTGAACAAAATGAAATTCCTGCAGACTTCTCTTGCACTGGATCTTCAAGCAGTTTTGTAGAAACATGATTGTAGAACTCCAAAGGGTTTAATAAAATTTCAGTTCTTCTCCCAGCCCTGTGGCACTTTTTAATCTGACTGATAGTTTAATTGGCTTTTTTTCGTCAGTGAAAGCAATGTAAGCTTTAGGGGGACCAACAGTTTACTTCTGCTAGAGGTAAGGCTTTGGCTTTACCACTTTACCACTTTACCAAAACGCTATGGTACTGCTCTGCCTTTGACTTTCAAGGAGATCTAATCAGATCTACTCATCCCTTTCTTTTTTTACCCTGTATATTCTCTGTGAAAGGTACACAGGAATTCTCAACTACTTGTACTTTCTGAAGTCGAGCATGAGGAAAACATACTACAGCATCCCCATCTACCATTTGGGGATGCTGTAGTACATCTCAAAATGCTATACTTTTATAAAAGTAAATATTAGTAAAATTAGTATGTTTTTCTCCTGGGGAAATGTGGATTGAGTTACAGTATTTGTTTCACATAGGTAAGGAGAAAGACATGCTGGAGATGAAGAGTTCTTCACTGCTGAGTACTGGGCATAAAAAAAGACCTGAAGTAAAGTCAGAATTCCTGTTTGTCTTAGATTAGTAATTACTTTTAGGCTTACTCTGCCATGTCATATCCTGAAATGGTATTTATCCACCATTTCCCCCCACAACTCCCTACATTTATCTCTGAAGATACAAGGCTGAAGCACATATTTTCTGGCTTGCTCGTTATGTAGAAAGGCACTTCTGAGGTTTTTCTGCTTTATGTACTCTCCTGGCTCTTGTTCCGTTCCCACACTGTAATTCCCAGGTTCTTAATCAATAAATAAGCAAGTCTGTACTGTTCTATGTATCCTCCCTGGTGAGGTATTTGACTTACTCTTCTATATAATATACATAGATCTGATTGATGGACATGATTGCATAACTTTAATTTTTCAAGCATACAAATTTTCAGCTTGTTTTGCAGTACACAGTGCTCCAGTTGGAGCAGATGCCCATCTTCAATCTTCTGAGACTGTCTCTAAAGCTGCTGACAAGATACAATTTTCTTACTTTCTTAGAAGAATACAGGGTACAGATAACTTCTAGCCTCCAACTATAACACAACACTGAGTAAGCAGTGATATCCAAAGAGTAAATTGTGCTCTGAGAACATAGCAATAACTTGAAAAGACAGTATTTAATTGGGCTGATTTTTTTTTTTCTTACAGGCTTTTATGTGTGTGTAAAAATTACAACTGTCATGCATTTGAAAAATCTATTCATGTGTTTACAGTATAATGATCATAGTAATGTATTTCTAACTTTATACACAGTGTAAAAATAAAAATACTTAGAAAATAATTATGCCATTTCACTTCATGAAATTTGCTCTTTTAAAATGAGCATAAAAATTATTAAATTATACCTTCTAACAACTCTATTCAAAGCCAAAATACCATGGCTTAGAACAAGGTATTAATTGGAACAGTCTTCAAAGTTTAAATCATTAGCTTATACTTCTCCTTGAACTATGAAAAGCTCATGACAAGGTTCTTCATTTATGTGTGCATAGGAAAATTTCTAAAAACCAAAAGGTGAAGAAGAGTTGCTAAGCTTTGTTTTTCAGAACATTGGTTTTAATATTGGAATGTCCTAGATTGCTGTAGTTGATTGAAGTTAAATAGGGCTTGGCCGGTCTGTGTCCAGTGGATCTTGTTGGAGGGATCCTATGTAAGCCGTGAAGCTGTTGTTCTGATGGCTCCAATCATAGTAGTCTGGAGAGAAACTTAGAAAGAAAATAGAAGAATTAGTGACTAGCAGATTGGTTCTGTAGAGACCTGGTTAGAGAAGATGGGGAAAATGCAGTCATGTAGAGGTTGTTCTCATGAAGTGTGAAAAATAAAATAAACCCCCAACCAGGGGTACAGGCAGATATTTATTTTTCTGATCTGTCAGTTATTTTGGCCAAAGTGTTCATTATCTTGGTTCACTGAAGACCCTCCCCTTTCTGGTTTGCTGTTCTAGAAGGTGTTGGAAAATCCCAGAAGTGATGCTGCTCATCCCTGCTAAGTCCTGGCACTGCAAAGGCCTGCTGGAGAGCTAAACCTCCCATGTCTGTGTCCCAGAGACCAGGACACACTTTGCAGCTCTCACGTGCTGTCTTTTCTCCCATGAGCAGCATGACACAGTGCATGTGGCTGGTTTGGTTTCCACTGGGAGCTGTGCGTGTGTTACCCGTGTGGCTGGTTCCCTGATGGCTCAGTATGGAAGAGAGGGTGCCTCTGGCTCTAGGATGGGATACCAGAGCTGGACAGGAATCCTTACCTAAAACTCACAGCTGTGCAGAGAAGACAGAATTTTTGTGCCAGTGCTGGGTTGTACAGGATTTCAGCAGTTTGGTGGATTTTCCTAAGCTTTCAACATATGGGAAAGCAGATGCTCCCTTCATTTCAGGTCTCCCTCAAGATATTTAGCCATGTTACGAGGGCAACCTAAGTTGAGAGGCTTCTCGCTACAACCATCACAAGCTGCTGCCTGTGCTGTCCAGCTTTTCTGTGCTCTGCCTGAGCATGGAGACAGCTGTTCTTCTAGACAGTCTTGCTCTCACACTTGAATAAGTAAATGGCACTAATGCAGCCACTCTTGGAAGAACTAGAGGATGAAACAAAGTTCTGACCCCAGTTTTTCAACAAGTACAATTCTTAAATTATGTAACGATTTTCACTTCTGTGTCTTTATGGTGTCTAGGGGGCCCTTAGATCCACCTCCACGGTCACTCTCTGCTGCCTTTCCACTTCAGCTTCCCCTTTTGCTTCCCCTCATCCTACTGAGATTTATGCAGCAATTGCAGCTAGCCAATTTTCATCCATCTTCTGCGGTGTGTCAGAGTTCCTCCTCCTCCAGTTTCTGTTTTGGGAAGCAAGCAGCTCACTCTTGTGCCTCACCTGCCCTGTGCCCCCTGTGGTGCAATGTTCCAGGCTAGATCGTCATCACTGTCGTATCTGCGGGGGTTGTCAAAGAAGTAAGATCTGGGACTGAAGCCGTGGCTTGGGACCATTCCTGCATTGGCCTGAGGGAAGGGAAACCTCAGTCAGTATTTGCAACAGATATCAAATAGGTGTTTTTCAATTGCTTGGTGCTTGACTTCTAGAAGTTGCTGTCAACTTACCTCACGGTTTCCAAAATAAAACAAACAGTTTATTTCTGTTGTCTTCAGCAAATGCAAATTTTGCATTTACTGTTAATCTCTACCAGCATACTGATACTGATCTCAGTTTTTATTTATCTTTATTTCTTAGCTAACACCTGACCTTTTTCTGAAACCACCCTCCAGTCCACGCTCAACGTTGCTGCTGAACTCCTGTCCATCCAGGCCATTGATGCTTTTAGCAAACTGACTTAAAGTGAGCAGTAGGAAGCAGCTGAGGAGCTGAAGGAAACATGAAATGTCTAAAGAGATTTGATTTTTACCTCTCACATTGCTAACACTCCCTCCTGGTGCCTTACCTCCCTTACCACAGGAACTGATCATGTTGAAGCTTGGCATCCTGCTTAGTGAACCTACATCTGAAAAGTCCCTTAGGCCTTCACCAAGCAGTTTCAGCATCTACTCTTTAGTGCTATGAGGGTCAAATCCTGAGGTCAAGTCCTTTGACAAAACAGGGAAAGGAATGTACATATAACTCTTTCATTTAAAAACTGTTTTCACTTTGTTTCCCTGTGAGTCAAAACAGAAAACATACAAGATGCAAGAAGTTAGCTTGATTCCAGAAACAGCACAGAGAGAAATCAAAGAACCTGCTGAACCTCAACACTGATCCAGTGCTCCCATCACCAGGAAAGAGGGATTTTCTGTGGTGTGGATAAGCCAGGATGACATCTTCTCTCTGCCCTTAAAAAAGAGAGCAGTTTGATCTCCCCCTTTATTTTATATGTTAAGTAAGTTTGACAAAGATGAAAGGAAAATTAAGTGCATCTCTGTCATGCCCCCATTTCCAACATTTGCTGGTTAAAGGTATGGCAAGGCAAAGGGCCACATGCTGCTGTAACCCTGTGTCAGCACCAGGGCCAACAGACAGCTCATTCCAGGCGATAATCGCTTGTGGAAAGGAGTTCCGTATTTGAGCAATGCTGAATGCAGGATGCCTCTACTCAAACTTTCTGTTTCTGAAGTCCCAAATGAACCATGAAACCTAAAAACTATTTCTCAGGATTGTTTATTTTAAAAAAGAATATTGTTGATTTTTATCTAATCAGACTTGTTGTTATGACTTTTTTAACTGAAGGAGGGTTTGCTTTAATTCTAACCCCATGCTTTCTGGCCAAGTAGCAGCCTACTGAATACATTAGCCTGAAATCCTGCAGGCCTTGGTCTCCCTCTTGTGGCAACCTCACACTGAAGTTCAGTTTTCTCTTGTTTCAGTCTCTTCATTTTTTGTTCCATTCTACTTATTTCTTGTCTTCCTCTAAATATTTGTCCTATGTGAGAAAAAAAATCGATATATGACCTAACCCATGTGACAGATAATGTTTACCCTAAAAGAGGTATCCATAAAAGAAGTGGTATCACTGATTGCCTCTTCTGAACTGTGTCTTTATGGAGATGTAAGGCTTTCTGCAAATCACAATGCAAAAATAAGTTTTAAGTGTAACTGCAATGCTCTTGTGGGAGAATACCACCTGTTTGACTCCATCTGAGCTCTTGTTTGATTAGGATTCCAAGCCTTCATGGGATCGGGTTTTTGAAATGAATGATTAGACCACTTCCCTTATTTTCATTCTCTGTAACTCTCCCCTACACTATCCAATCTTAGCCACCAGGTCTATTCTCACTAAGTCCACTTCAAATGAAATGAGATGTCTCTGTGGTCACTTTTTAGAAGAACAGGACCTCTGGCCTGTACTTAAAAACATTTATTCTCTTTGCAGTTCTAGTTAACTCCTAAGCAGGAGTGAGACTGAGATATTCTTGGTCATGGACACCGGGATCCATGGGGTTTCTTAGTGCAAGGTCAGGTATTACTTCCTTGTTCGTTTTGGCTTTATCATTGTCTCTGAAAAGTGAATATGAGGATAAAACCCATCACCTAGAAAATTATTCTATTATTTGCTTCTCTTACTTGTTTATTTACATTCACATCCCTTTTAAGTAGTACTAGCTTTGGTTTCATTTGGCCTAAAGAAACAGAGACATTACCTCACTAATCCTAGTTTTTCCTGTGTGCCTGTCAACCAGCTAACCTGGAGACGTTGCCTACAGCTATAAAAAAAGCTTGTCCATCTATTAACTACCTAGATATTAAGGACACTTACCGGGAATTATCCTTACAACTCATACCTTAATCTCTGATCTTCTGAAATAGCCAGCAAATCAGGAAATGCTTATTATGGCCACTGGTCTTTGACTTGGAAAAAATTCAATGGGTACAGGGCTGAAAAAATTCAATCTATTATTTCATAACCCTGTTGAACAGTTAGCACACAACCATTTCCACTGCTATGTGATGAAAGATGCCAAGTTTTGATAACAAACTCCTTTTCCACCGATTCCAATAAAGTGCTGTATTATCTCAAAGGGAAGTAGTCCCTACCCTTAAGAAAGTTCCTGATTTTTAAGATAAGTGCCTGAGAAACACCTGGCCTTCCTTCTGGATAAACCTGATGAGTTTCTTTCAAGAGGAGTTAGCATAAAGAAGTGGAAAGTTTTGGTTGCTTTTATTCTGCTGAGGACACATTGAAAAAGAGAAGTCAGAATGTAAAGAAGCAAAAGATCCCTCAGCAGCTGAGACCTCCAGATCTTCCTGGACATTACACTAGAAAATACACTAAGAAATTCCACTTACTAGATCTTTTGTAGGGTTTCGGACACGGAAGAAATACACAACCAAGGAAGTAGGCAAGAGTTCCCAGATGAAAAGGATCACTCCAAACACTATGTAACCTGCATCTCCCAGCTGACATTTCAGATCTGCCTGTTGAAAAGTAAAAGAGTAAAGTGTTTAAAAATAAAGATGGCAACTCAGTTAAAGGTGCAGGAGGCAATGCCAGAAATTCCATTCAGTAGAGCCAGATTAACCTGGCTAATGATTAAAGGTATACTAAAAAAATCAATATGCTATTTTGGATACATGATTTCCCTTTCCTCCTCCTGCTATCTTTCCTTCAGAAATATCAGTTTAATGCAGAGGTCTTTCCAGCTTAAAAGCCTGGCAATCAATCACTTGATGAAGTGATGAAATGCAGGTAATGAGAAACTAGTTTTCCAGTCCTTTCCTGCTGGGAATAATTGTAAAGGAACAATCAACGGTCAAGGGCATTGCTTTTAAAAATGAAAAGCTTGGGTCTGTTCAAATTGGTGCACATTCTAAGGTTGAATAACCCTGCTGTCACATGCAGCAGTAGCTGTGATCTTCCCTCCAGATCTCCACCAATGCCCATAGCTACAGAGGGCAAATCCTGTCCTCTCATGTGGTTTGTACACAAGAGAAAAGAGTGTTTCTGACCAGTGACCTGAGGCAATACTACAGTACACTTATTGAGCTGTAATTTTAAAAGTGACGTTTCATTCTGGTATCAAATTAAGTATCCACTCCTCAGTTACAGGTCCTTTACATATAGTTCAAATAACTTACCTCAGAATCCATGCAACCCTAATGTCACAAGCCAGAATAGATGTTCAAAAAAATGTAGTAGTAACTCAGGGGCTAAAAAGCATTCCAGTGAGCTCCCAGTGAACAATCTCTGCCTCCAGAGGGCAAACAGGACCAAGTAGTCTGGTCACACCAGCCCCTGTTACTTCAGACTGTAGGAGTCAGGGCAAGAATTGCCCCCTGCAAAAGGTCAGCAGGAGCAGCAGCAACTCCTCAGGGCTTAACAAGAGGGAAAATTCTTGATTCAGGAGACAAGTCAGAGCCTAATGCCCCTCTGCCTAAACCTATGTGCTCTAATTCCACTGGCAACACCTGCATTCCTCTTCTCTGCACTGCAGCAGGGTTGACTAGAGGTCTCTTGACAGACCCTAACTCATAACAAGGTCCTCAGGACAATCCTATCCTACTCTTTACCTACTTCTTAATTAGAGTTTTACCTACTGGTCAACAGAAATTTGTTAATGGCTGCAGGTTTGCTTGCCACCCTCGCAATGCAAGGTCCTTGCATGGCTGGGAACACTGTTTTGGATCTGCAGGTGTTTGCTGATTGCAGGGGAGACATGGGATTTTGGGGTGAAACAAAAGATACTCATGACCCAGACCCATGCCTCCCATTTTGCCTAGCCTTGAAAGAGCTGGAAAAATACTGGAAGTTAAATATATTCTTCAAAGCAGAGAAAGGAGCTAGATGCTGAAATTTATTAAAATTCAACACATAATCCCCTGCTATTTCCTTTAGTGTTTTTATTACTGTTAGTTTTCAATGTAAATCGTTAGTTGCAATTAAAGGTTTGGAAGAGTCATAGCCTTAACCTCAAACTACAGAAATTACCATGCTAATGCCAGAATTAAAGTAAATAACCCCACAGCCCTGGATGGCAGTGGGTGTTATGATGTCTTAGAACTGAGCATTTCAGTGGAATCAAGTACTGTTTTTCTGCTTCTCTAAGTACAATATATTCTTTATAATGGACAAAATACCGGTCTGTTTCAAGAAAATCTGCTCTTTCTTTTGACAAGAAAATCAAGGTAAATAAAAGATTGATATTTAAAAATTATTTGTGCTTATTTGTGGTTTAAATATTATCTTGTGGTTACTTTTCTTTTAGCACAGAACTGGAGTTTTTATCCTTATGACAAAATTGTCATAAATTTGTATTCCTGGAGCAAAACAATCTTAGTACATTGAATAAAAGAAAAAAATAGGCCTTGAATATATTTATTCCTCTAGTGATAGCATTTAGGAAGTCAATCAACATTCTTATGAGGTTTTCTCATTAGCCAGTATTTTCATACTTGCCTGATCTGACACGTTGTACCAATCATAATCAAAAGAGTTGACTTTCTTGGTTTGGGAAAATGATAAGATGAACAAGTTGTAACAGGCTCGTGAGGTATAAAGTAGTATAACAGTCACTCCTATACTTGTCACCTGACAGACAGATGAGCCCTGGAAGAGATTTAAGCACAGGTTATTATTCATAAGGGGAGTTGAGAACAATTTGCTTCGCATGGAGAGTTGTCATGCTACTCTGTCTCATGCAATCAACATTTTGTCTTTCCTTCTTTGACCATTATATCCTAGTGTATGTATTTTATCTATGTATTCCTGTATTTTATCAGCACAGTGGTTTCCAGGCAATGGTAGCAGTTCCAGCCCTTACCAAGATGGGCTGTGACTAATTTCTACGTTTTATTGAACAAGTGCTATTTTCAGAGCAGTGAAAACACGTAAGACCCGCACTTGGTATGAGGTGGAGTGAGAGAATTCAGCCTTCAGTTCTGCATTAGCTACAGAGCATCCTGTATCAGATGCTGGCTAGCATGATGCAACCTTGCATCTTTTTACAACTGCTTGCTTTGCACCAATTTCACAAGTACAGAGCAGGTCGTAACAGTCAGAAGTTAAACACGGCACAGACAGGAACAGAACATCCTGCCTTAGCTAATGTCAACACAGAGGAGACAAAGTGGAAGCACAGCCTATGGGCAGAGTGACCATGGCAGGGCAGTCTGAGTGCCAGCTTGGGCACAAGGGGAAGAACAGGACTGCAAATGTGGAATTGCAAGAGTCCCTAAGCTCTAGAAAGAAAACTGAACAAAGCAGGGAAAAGAGCCTGATCCAGTGAGAGCAGTGCCTGCCTGACCACTATCTCAAGTGGGCAGGATCACTGTCAGGGCCTGAGACACCAGCAAAGGATTTGTAGCAGGAAGGAAGGAAGGATGGAAGAAAGGAATCCAGGAGCCATAGCTGCAGGGACCTGTGTGATCCCTCTGATCAGAGAGGCAGGCAGATGTACAAAAATGGGACTGGCTTTGAAAGAAACTCAAAGTAAATTCTTTGTAGTTGGCTATGGAATAATGCTTTGCACAGACAAAGGAGGAAAGATGGGTTCAAGTGCTGTGTGCATTTAGAGGTAAGTTGCCTTGCAGTCATTTACTTCTCTAGCCCTGCCCTTTCCCTCTCCTGGCAGAGACCACACCAGGAGGATGGGTTCCTTTCATCTGGGTGAGAGAGACAGGCCAAGAGAGAAGTTCCTTCTCCCTGCAACAGGGCCTTTTAAATCAGTGCAGGAGACTGGAAATTATGCATCTTACTCCCTCTGCTCACACACTCAGCTGCCAGGTTTGCAGCTGAAGGGTAGAGGTTCAAAGCATGTGGCTGGTAGAGCAGACACAGCAGAAGGGCTAAAGAAATATCAGAGGAAGTCACCAAGCCTTCCCAGGTCACCAAGTCCTGAATTCCTGGACTTCAGGAGACTACCAGGGCTCCAGCGCTGCTCACCCAAGCTGTTGCCTATTGACCCTGCAGATTTATTGACCCAGCTCCTCAGTCTGCCCTCCAAATACTCAGTGCAGTCAATGTCTCTGAATTCCAGCTTATAACAGCCTGGAAACACCACCATTCAGTAGGCCTTAACCTGCAGCCATGTCAGGAGTGAGCCAAGAGACTGCAGCTGCTTAGGAATTGAAGCCAGATCCATAGCAGGCAGTGGTGAAAACTGTGGCAATACCAGCGAGCAGGAAATGCTTTTAAGAGGAAATGTTTGCTAGGCACTTCTCTGTTCTCCTTTGATACTAACAAGTCAGTGGTGCTGTCATGGAAACCGAGGGAGAGAGAGAGCAGAGAGAAGCTGCTGACAGGCACATACCATACCCCAGCTCAGTGGCACTCACAGATTGCAGATAGCAGAAGCAAAGAGCAGAAGAGGGTTGGTATTTCCCTTTATAGATTTCCCTACATAGCTGTCATTCTTTAAAAGTTATGAGTTAAATGTGTGGAGATTTAACAAACTTCCCTCCCACCAAAGACAAAAAAGCAGATAAAAGTGTCCTAGTTTTGCTTCCAGTCAAACACACTTAGTGGGTTGGTGAAAGGAGAGGGCAGCATTGAAAGCAAATCCAGAGGAATCATTTTCAGCCACAGGCCCCTGCAGAAAAGAAGGGGAGCCCCAAGGTGGTAGTGTGTCCCACCACATGATGCATTTGGCCAGCACAGACCCAGCCCAAATCAGCACCTAAGGGCAGGGCTGTGCCCCTCCTTGGTGCTGGCACAGCCCCTGCACAGAGCACCACGATGGTTCCCCATGCCAGGTCATGGAGATGAATGTGTTTTCATATGTGGTTGGAAGATATATGCCAGCAAATGGGAGATGCAAATAAAAGGCTGCCAGTACTGATGCCTACCTACATGCACCACAGAGCATGCATTATCTCCAATGCTATTTCTGTCATATCGCTGCAGAGAATGGATATTTCTTCTCTAGATAGTTTTTTGGCATAACAGTAGCAGGTAAAACCAGGTTGGTTTATTCACTGCCAGTTTCAGTCATCTGTATCCCTAAAGTATGTGCAGTCAAACCCTACTGGAAGTCCTCAGAGGAACTCCCATTTCAGGTCAGCAGAAAGGAGGAGCAAAGCACTCTTTCTCTCATTTCCACATTCAAATTTTCATCAGCTGAGTGTTCTGTCCTTTCCTGTCTGCAGTAATGTTAGAGATTCTTTGAGTTTTGTGAAATAGTTTGGAGTAAAGAAGATTTGGTTTCCTGCAGGAGGAGAAAACAGAACAAAACAAAAACCAAACAAAAAACAGAATCAAAGCCTCCTTTACGTTAACACTGCTTTGTTACAGAGATTTATGCTCCTGTGATTTGCAGCACAAGAAAAACTTTTCTTACTAATAAAAATAATCCATTGCCAGTGCCCTTTGGTCAGCAAATGACAGGCTTGAAAGAAACAAAACTGAGCTGTGTTTTTAAATCTTCTATTCAGCCCTGAACTTTTAGTTGTTGTGCAGCATGGCCAGATCTGATTAAACAGGAAATGTACTAATTTCATCTGATTAAGTAAATGTAGAGAGGAATTCTATGATACGGTTTTCTAAATAGCAGCTGAAACTTAGATTTTTGAAGGATTTGTTGTGGTAACAGCAATGTGTTATTGGTTAAACTGATAATTGAAGATTTAGCTGCCTTCTGCAAATTCAAGGACTTTTAAAAGCCCAGTTTCATTATTTATAGATACAAAACATCTTCACTTATTTTATAATAAACACTGCATTTTTACGTGATGCCACCCAGCTCCTTGACCACTGAATGTGTCCAAAGATATAAACCTAACAATATTTCTTTAAAGAACATCCTGCAGAGTAATAGGAGACATTTTTAACCCTTTTCCCCAGCTGACTAAGTTACAGTGTATTAAGTCTTTTAAAACACATTCTCATTAGTATAGGGATATATATATATAAGAATATGCAAATATTAAAGGGAGATTCATACTTCTCTGTCTGGCTTATTTTCGGCATGCTGCTACCTTTACTTTAAACAGTTAACTTAGTCAACGATTTGACAAGCTGAAGGATTTTGAAGTACAGGCCACTTCTATGTTGCAGTACTGAAATGAAGTGGTCTTCAGACAAGGGACCCAGAGAAAGCAGTGTCCACTTGAAAAAGAGCTGTGAGAAACTCCAGCCAAAAAGTTATGCAAAATCTGCCTCCAAAAATACATATCTGAGTGATCACTGCTTTTAACCAGAAGCTCCCTAGGTACCATTTAGTATTTAATTCATGTACTGAACACGATGGCCAGCCAAGTGCAGACTGTGAAGTTTAAGGCCCCCAGCTCTCAGGCTTTGTGGCTTTGCTTTGCACTGCCCTTGTATCTCAGAAGGTACTTGAAAAGAACTGAAAATGTACCTTACCTTGGACTCCAAGTAAATGTTGGCTAAAGACATCTTGGAGATCTTATACAGGCAGATGGAGAGTGAAACAGCGCACAGCACAAACAAGGTGTCATTAATTGCCACCCGGACAGAGACAATGATTTTTCTCTCTGAATTCTGTGTCCTCACCAATACTGCACATGTTAAATTCACCAAGAGGAAGAGGAGACTTATGAAAAGAGAAGCCAGGTAGAGGGGCAACCTGGGAGAGTAAGAAAACAGTTTTAGCAACATTGTTCAGCAAGTGTCAATCATGAGATGGAAGTTGCACTCTGAGAAATGAAATCCGCCTGCGTTGGGCTGCCACAGCTGACAGAGTAACCAGCTGCCTGAGCCAAAATCAAAGTGCTCCAGATTACTGGAGAGATTAACCAAGCTCATTTCAAACCTGTTTTTACAGTTACACAACAAGCTGTAAGTAAAGAAACTAATATCAAGCAGCAAAATGTGGAAGGCTGCAGCAGAAATACAACACAGTTCTTGAAAACTACTTAAAAAAATTCATGTACCTTCTTAGACTGACCACCACTTCATACACAGCACAAACCCTCTGCCTACTCATTCCCAGAAGAAACCTCTCCAAAGGCTGAGTTTCCTGGAATGTACTGTTTTTGACCCTGGTTTTACTATACCACCATTGCCATATAGAGCATCACTGACTGTTAATGTTTGCTATCAGATATCAAATTAGGGAAGTGTCTAACAGCAGGAAAAATCCCCAAGTTACTGGTTCCCTTGCTTCCACCTCTGTCTCTTTTGCTAAACAATTTGGTTATGGTCAACCTCCTGAAAGAAACATCAAGAAATTTAACTATGCATATTGATTCTGGGTTGCATCTTGCCATCTAGGCCAGGAAAAAGGTGTGTTTACACAACCACAGAAGCAGACCTGGAACCAACATGTGACAGACAGAAGCCTAGGAACTGGACTGTTTTTATCCATCTGGTTCTTTTCCAGCCTACCCAGCGCTGATACCTACAACTTAAGTATACGTTTAATCAAGGTATTACATGGTATGTAATTTTTTTATTACTGCTTCTAATTCCTCCTTATGCTTACATAAACCTGTGGGGATTTCCATTTAAAAAAAAAGGAACAAAAAAAGCATGCTTCCATTTCAAGTGTTTGCTTAGTTCATTATCACTGCTGACCAAGGGAATTACTGATAAGATTCATAATCTGCAGTCACTGAACAAGAGGTTTTGGCCACAGCTTTTCATGCCTGTTGGGAACTTTGAATTTGGCTGACAACAAACACACAGACTGTCCCAGAGGAATCCGGTTCTGATTGTTTAACAATACTTTACTCAGTAGGGATCTTCTCCTTTCACACATTCATATTCTTTTGGGTTAGCATCAATGCAGCTACAAAGCTGAAGAATAGCTGGCTTCTTTTCAGAGGGCAGGAGACATACCTCTGAGATATTTTGACTGTATTACAGGGAGAACTGAAAGCCTAAAAGCATGTGAATCAATGACTTTCTTTCCAGCTATGTCTGGCAGTGAGCAAGGATGCTGTTTTTTCCTTGCCAGGCACGGAAATTCCCTCTCAGCAGGAAGATTGTGCTCATTCTTAACTTTCCAGGGCAGGGCTCTGTTTTTAGGATAAGCAACTGGAGGTAGTTCCTTTAAACCTCATAGTCTAATGCTGGAAGCATTGCACTCCTGAAGCTCCTCTCTCACACAGTTTCCTCTGTAATGGTGGCACATTTACAACTTTTGTTAGTACCTCAGAAGTCTTTAAATAGTGGTCTCATGTCTTCCCCTCTTTCCCCTCCCAAAGTCCCATCTCTAGCCCCCTTATGGGGGCTCATGAGGAAAGGTACACTCTTACATCTGCCTGGCTTGTAGGACGGCAAGTATGTGCCCTCCTTCTGCTCGCCTTAGCCACAAGGACCTTCTGCTGCAGCACAGCCTGCATGCTGGCATGCAGCAGCAAGCTGGCTTGCAACCAGCAAGGCTGAGAGGCTTCCAGGCCAGGCTCCTCCTTTGCAGACTTTAGCACAAAAAAAAAAAAAAAAAAAAAAAAGGCACTGTCACACTCTTGTGCCCACACACTTCCATCCATCTGTGCCAGGGTGAGCTGTCATGGCCAGTGAGTTGTGCAGCTCTTCACATCATGATCTTCCAGCCCCCTTATTATCCTGGTGTGGCCAAGGGAACGGCTGAAAGTCTGCCTGATTTGCAATGCCATGGAAGCATTGTTGCTGAATTTATGGGAAAGCACTGATAGAGATGCAGGCTGTCTCTGTAGGGGAAGTTTTAGGGTCTCAGCAGATTAAAGGCAGAAAGTATCTTTACAATTCAACTACAAGGGCACCTACAAGGCATGAAGAAGCATATGGAGTTTTATAGAAAACAGAAAAGCAGGGCAGGAAAGGTGCTTTCAGTGAAAGCACAAGTGAAAGTTCAAAGGCCTATTGTACCTAATCCCCACTTTGGGACTAGTCTTTAAAGGAGCCGTGTGTAATCTGGTTTGGCTGGGGAAGACACATGCCAGGCTGTTCTGTTCTTTCTGTGTCAGGCTGAATGTACCCATAAGTTTTCCTTTGAGCTGAAAATAAAACCTCAGATAAATGCAGTGAGATTTGCCTTGTTTAACTAGAAAATCTGTTTGAAACTACTTTATTTTGTATGCAGTGTCTGAGGCTTGTGTGTAGCAAGACATGCATACATAGCACAGCAAGCCTCATCCGAACCTGGTGACAGTAAGAAATCCCCAAGTCCAGGGAGACAGGTTGAGGGACTGTTTAAATATTAAATTGGGCTGGCACAGGCTTCACCTTTAGCACTTTTACTAATATTGTGAAGGCTGTTCTGAATAAAGTTTGCTTAAGATTCTGGATCCTGGATAGGATTTTTTTTTCATTTCATCTGAAATGATTCTGATTTCTGAGATCTCTGGGTCTCAGTACACAGACAGTTCTACCTCTCAGTTGCCCCATTTATGTTGCCATCATCTGTTGCAAAAATGGCAATACCAGGCAATAAGGTCTGACACTTATTAAAGAAAATGGGGGGAAAATTTGAAAAGTGGTCATTTTGTAATGAAGAAAAAACAGACTCAGCAAGTGCAGATTCCAGACCTATCTGTAGGCCTTGCATCTTTCCATCATTCATCTCTTCCTCAGCATCTGAGCAACCTGATCTAATGAAAGATGTCCCTGGCCATGGGACATGGGTTGGACTAGATGATCTTTAAAGGTCCTTTCCAACACAAGCCACTGCATGAGTGTGTGTTCTTTCACTAGGTTGTTACAATTAATTCATGTGTGGTTGTGCACATATTACATCACTTCAATTGCCCTGTGTAAGATAGGAAACGAGGTCAGCTTTATTAATATAGCTCTTTTAGACAGACTAACCGCACCCTTGCTGAGATCTAGGTGATAAAACTAAATACAACTGAAAACCCTTACCAACAGAGCTGAACAAGAAAGAAAAAGCTAGGCCAGATCCAGGACTGATCTGTATTAGAAATCCAGTAGGGAAGACTTGGGGCAGATATGGAGCTGTCATGAGGAGGCTGATCTGTGTGAGTAATTCCAGCCACAGTACATTTGTATTTAGGAACATAAATGCTCCAAGAGCTACATGCAGGTTGCTAATGTAGTCACTTCACAGGCATTGACTAAATACCACGAGCTCCCTGTGCTTCAAGAAAGACATTTTCAAGCAGTGTTCAGGAATAAAGCCTTGCCACAAGCATGAGTGACAGATGAGGCTCTCACCTGTAGAGCCATGCAGGAACCTGTCCACAGACAGTTCTCCACCACCCTGACCTGCAGCCCAGGCTCTGTGCACAGCCATCCTCTTTGTTCCTCTTGCCCATGTGCCCCATCAGGGGCAGGCACATCTGCTCTGGGGGCCTCCTTGGGCTGTGCTCTGCTTGTCTGCCAGCCCACTCACCTGGATGTTCTGCCCACAGGAGCCATAGTACAAAAGGGGGGTTTCAAAGCTGCAGTTCAGCCTGGAGTCCACATTCCTGAGTCAGCCATCACATCCTTCATTTCCTATGCTCTCCCCAGCCCACCTCAAGCCTGCTTTCACCAAACGTGGTGCCCAAAGCACTTGGTACAGGTGATTTCACAACAAACTGTATGAAAACCCATCAGGATAACAAATTTCTAGAGCAAGGACAATGATAATATTTGCCCTGTTGATACAGTAGTATGTTCTCCTAACAGTCAGCAAGATAACAAGTCAGATTGCAGTTTAAAATTATTCTCTTTTCCTATCCTGAATTCATATTGTAAATTATTTCTTTAGAATGAAGACAACCTCTCTCTCTCTCTCTCTTCCCCCTCCTTCTAAACAGCATTGCCCAACTAAAGCTTTTAAGTGCTGCCACAACAAACATTAATTTATTGAGCTCTTCCTGGACATTACTGCCCTTTGGGGTTCTCTCAAGTACATCCTGACAGCTTCTTCTCCACAACAAAATGTCAATTGAATCTCTCCACCTAAATGCAAATCTACCATAACCTCAACTCTATGGAGTAAGGGGTGATTATCTACAAGCTCCCAAACACCTCAGGAAATTGAATCCATCCTCCCTACCTCTTTCCCTTCACAACTTGTCTGTCATCTTCCCAAAACTTTTAAGACTTCTATTACCACTGATCTCACAGATTAAAACAGACCCACTCCCACTCATTCCTGTAAAAAAAACCAAAACATCACTCTGCTTCTTCAGCACTGGATCTGAATCTGCCTAGTAATACAAATGTTAAGAACCAGTAAACAAATCCCCAGGGTGGGTGTTTTCCTCTTGCATTTCAAATATTTGCCTTTGAAATACGTGACTGTCCAAAAATGATCTTTGTGTTGGGAAAGGACACAGTCTCCTAAAGGTCATAGGAAGAAAGTGGCTCCAGAAACCATCATCATAAAACACTGGCATACTAATATGAATAGCTGAAATATAGGCACCACAAATTAGAAAAAATGTTTCTCAAACAGCACATTGAATGTTTGCATATTTCTTACCTGTATTTCAGTAGCTCTGGGGAATATTTTGACTTAGCTTTGAAAATCACCTGCAAAACAAAAAAAACATTGCATCAAACGTAGCATACATGTCAGCAAAGGAAGACATTGTGAGTGACAGCAATTCTGTCTCACAGGCCACAAGATATGTCATGACAGGTCTCATTACATAATGGATTTGCATGGATTGCTCACCCATGGCAGGCGAGCTCTAAGCAAAGTACTAGAACCATTCAGCAGGTGATGAGATGCACTTATATACAAATTGTCTACACTATTAATTTCACTTACTCTGGCTTAGGAATAAGATCCTTCATATCAGTATTAACAAATGCATCAATGCCAGCATAATCATAGAGGGAAATTATTATGGGCTCTTACATGACCTGACAGTAGGGTGTCCCTCACACAGATCAGCTCACACCAGGCCCAATGTTCCCATGAAGAGCCCATCATAGTACCCTGGCCTGAAATTAGACATATACTTTTACATTCATGTTACATTGTCAAAAAGATGCCATGGAGAACCAAACTCATTATTTTACTCTGAGGTATTATTTGGCTTCTGCTGACTGTCTCTTCACTGTATAACAATATGTGCTTTTACAGAGAGATAGCCCAGGCCCAGCAGTCAGCTTGCTGTACCAGAAAAGATAAAATACTGACAAGTTTTCTGTAATGTAGCTAGGTGCCATCAGTCATAGTTATTTAACTACCACCAGAAATTACACAAAATATATATTACCATATTTTATATCTTATTTATTAAAAAATTACTTGAAAGTATAAGCTAACATGGTTTCCAAACAAACTTAGTTTACAAATGTTCATTTAAACCAACAACAAATCACACTGGTTACTAGCATTATAAATACCGCATGATATACAACTTATTCTGGGTTGTTTCCTAATTATCTTCTCCTCAAGTTATGCTATCTTACTAATTTACCTTGTTTTTGCATGCCCTGTAGTAACGTTTGCATAATATTTGCTATGATTATTATGCTTTCCCAACGAAGTGGGACTTAAATGATCACAATGTGACTGTAGATGTGTCTGCCTGTCAATCTCTTTATCTGGCCTTTACTAATCTTAAAATACTTCAGAAAACCGATGAGAAAATGAAGTGTCAAAGAATCTTGAAGTATCAAAGATATGATCCTTTATCACCCTTCTAAAAATCAATGACTCAAAGGAAAAAATATGTCCTCTGTGAGGAGAAGCCTACATCGTGATTCTACATATCACCCAATAGGAGAGAGTCTGCACAGCACAATATTGTAAGAAATTCTCCAGTTATGGGAACAACTGAGAGTCAATCATGAGACATAAATCTGGAGAAAATCAGGCTCAACTTGTTCCAGAGCTCCTGGAACAACTTGTCATTTAACTCCTATTCACCATAAACAGCTGCCTTGACATGGAAATTATTTTTGTGATGCATCAGCCTGCTTCACACTAGCTGAAGCAGCAGAGAACACTAAGTTTTTCAGCAAACTGAGAATAAAATTAAAAACTTGGGGGAAAAAAGTCTCTTAATATATTCTGCAACCATTGATACGGTTTTCAAATATATAGCATCTCTGATAATATTCCTTATTGAAGAGTTTGGTGGTTCATTCTCCAAAGTCCTGGATCACGAAATTTCACAGGAGTTCAGGAAAAAGTTTTAGGCCATTTTATTTACTTGCTTTTGAAAGGAAAGGTACAAGGGGCTTGCAAATGTTCTGCACTTCTGCTGTGCAGAGTATCTGTCACTTTCAGAAAAGGGATGAGGCTCAAAATAATTCCCAGATACTTTTTGTACAAGATTTATTGCCTACTCTTCTTATTCTGGAAGAGAGGGAGGAAGCAGATTCCTGACCTCAATGAAACTAAACAAGTAATCCTTGTCTCTAGGGCCATTCCACAGTCCTCACCTATTGTGAGTAGCACTTATACAGATTGTACCTGGACACCTTTCAGGAGTTGCACTGAACAGAAGAGTTCAGAACCTCTGCAAAGAACTTCACAAGAAAGCAATTTCCAGTGGGCAACGAGTTTTTCTGGTTTCACAAAACCTAGCTAACATCAAGTTTCCTAAGTGCCATCTCCAGTGGTTCCCCAAAAATTATCTACTCGTCCCTCTTAAGTCACAAAGTCCTGTCACATAAACCAACCCAAGACAACTGCCCAGCAAAATCTGCACGGATAACTTAGGTAAAACCAAATGCAATGCTCCTGCTACAGATCCAGCAGGACCTCAAGATTCAAGATCTCCAAAACAGCTGTTACTGGGATTCTGCATTTGGTGAACCTGTCCCAGGTGATACATGCTCTGAAATTTTCAGAGCAAAATGACCATTAAGAAAGAAAATAAATACTGTACCAAAAAACCCCAAACAAACAAAAACCAAAACAAACTCCCCCTGCCAAAAAAAAAAAAAAAAAGATGCAATATAGAATGAAAGCTACACTTTCAGGCATGGAGAATTCTCACCAATTCACTGCTAGGCAGGAGCACAGGCAGCCAGATTCTGCCACCTTTGCTTAAACACTGCTGGGGCCTTAGTTCATGAGTAGCCCTGCTGGAAGCAATGGGATTGTCACAAAATAAAGGGTTGTTAGTGGGAGAAAGGATGTCAGAAGCTGATCTCAATATACCTTACATGCGTGGGTGCAGCTTTTTGCTTTTAGCATTTAGCTCAAGAGGCTGGTTGCTCAATGGCCCCTCCTTGCAGCACGGTTGAGAAAGCTTCCAGTGAATATCTGAGTCATCTAAGCAAGACTTCCAGCAAACCAGAGCAAACCAGACTACTCCTAAGAATAGACTAAACAGCAGAGGAGGCTTTAAAAAAGATCTTCCAGAGAGGCCCAAGATGAACATGGAAAATGCAGTGAAAGTCCTTGCTAATTTTCTTATGTTTAAAGGGTTACTCTTTAGTCTTAAAAGTATTTCCCCTTCTGCTTGTTCTTTGAAGGAGAAATATCCTGTTTTGACTCTCTGTTTCTGCCAAAGGGTTGGAAACCTCAAACGAGATTCTCACACCCCCTCCTCCAACTCCCCTGAGGTATATGTCTGGCATATAAAACTGCACCAGTTCAAAAGGACTCCAAAAATCTCTTCACACAGCCAGAGAAAATTCCCATTGCAGGAACTGATGTAAACAGCTGACCTTAGAGACATTTTACCAGGCCCCAGGAGTGGGGATGGCATGGGACCCATCAGCAGCTTGGCTGCAGAGTGCTCTGGAGAGCTGCTGGGCAGCAGAGCAGGCAGACAGGGCCAGGCTGTTGTAGCTGATGGGGGTTCCAGCTAAACAGGAGACACTTTGGCTCTATAAGTATCAGTGAAACAGCTGTAAAAGCCAAGACAGATATTCCCAAAGTGAAAGAAAATATAAAATCTCCCTGGAGCAATTTTCATGTCCATGCTCTGATTTAACTGAACTGATGTGATGACTGGCACAAGCCTCTGCTGTACCTCCAGTGCTAGCTGATCAATCCACTTTTACAGGAGCTACAGCTCAGCTTACCAAAAAGCCTCAGATATGTGGTAAATTCTTGCATATGTCTCAAGCTGGTCCTCTGCACAGGAATGATGTTCATCCTTGTTTATCACTTCTCACTTCAAAAAACATATAAGAAACATAGCATGCACTTTTCCTTCCCAGTTCCTTTCACCACAGTCCCGCTCTTCCTCTGTCACACTCCATACAAACTTCCCTCTGCAACCTGAAAATATGCCACAAACTCATCATCCACACATTTACCTTTCTTCTGCTGTGTATCTTTCAGTCCCAGGCCCACCTTCCCCTTTCTTTCTTTCTTCCATGTTCATTCTTTTATTTGGATCATATTTCCCAAAACAGGCAAGTTTTCCTTCTACTCTAAATTCTACACAGTTTGTAAGGCCAACAGACATGGGCAACATGACTCACTACCATACTCAGTCTTCCATGAATTGGTAAAAATAGTCCTAAAAGGGCAGGGATGATGGTGGGGGCTGACAGCCACAGCAAACTTTCAAGAGTAGCTTTCATATCCAATTATTTTTTAAGTCAAACGATCTCATCCATTATGTCAGATACTGACAGCCAGCCAATCTGCAATTGGCATTTGTCTTCTGTAAATACAATGCTAAAGGCAACATTTTACAGCAAATACGTTTACTGATGCTTTATCATACGTAGTTAGATTCCTGTATAGTTCTATATACATCTAAAGTTTGTTTTAAATAAATAATAAGCTTTATAATACATGATTTATTGATTTCTGCTAAAAAAATCTCTAAAATAAAAAGCTCTCTCTGTTCTTTCACTGGTGAGAACTTTGAAATGCTATCCTCAGTAATTCGAGAATGAGAAATTTTCTTAATTTTCCTCCCAGAGCTAACATTTACTCTGGTTCCACTGAAATACATGAAACCTTTATGAAAGCCTTGTGTGTTTTTACCTCACCCTGCCAGGCATGGCCAGCTCCCCTCTGAACTGCCTTACTGTGTACAACTTCTCTTCATTTGAAAGTCCCTGATTGTATCAGCACTGCCTGGGAGGCAGGGTAAGCTTCTCAATCCAGATGCCAAAGAAAAGGGAAGATGGAGGCGGAAGGAGAGGTAAAATCTGCCTACCAGCCTTCTCCACCCATGCTTGTCTCACAGCTCTTTAGCTCAGCACTATTTTCCCTCGATCCTGGAGAAGTTCCCAACCTGATGACAAAACCTAGAGTCCACCCAACTGTTTTCTGTGCCTGGCCACAAGGGAGGCCTGGGATTTTCAGTGAAATTTATAGTTCACGGTCTTTGGCCCTGACCTTGTTCTTTGAGTCTGTAACCCTCCATCCTAGCCTCTCTCCTGCTTCATTTGTTTTCTGTTCCCCAGGGAAATGCAAAGCCTGAGCAAACAGGACAAAGTGAAGCAAGTCCTTCTTTGCCCACCCCTCACAAGCACCGAAAAGGCAACTTATTTTTTTCCCAGAGCCTCTTTACTCTTTTACCCACAGCAATAACTGTAAAGCCTGAGGACGCATCTCAGTGTCCCCTTGTCAGGGACAGGGAAAATTTGAGAAAGCAGGGCATAAATTAAAAGAGTACCCAGATCCTCAAATCCTCACTTTCTTCATTATCCTGGGATCCCTCACTGTGGGATCCTCCACTTCTTTCCCTTTGAAGTGGAAAATATTTTGTTATTAAACAGAAAATAAACCCTCGGAAGCTGCATGTATGAGGCAAATATCTCTACGGGATTTTTGGTCTCTGGAGGTGGAATTGAACTTTGGCTCCCTATCTGGTGGATCAGGATCAGGGAGCTGCTCTGTCTTGGTACAGTGCAGTTACTTGATGGTGTTGTGCTACTGTTTTACAAAAGTGTCACTGGATCTCATCTTAATTTGAGATTTATTTTAATGATTTCCAAGTAGACAGAGGGCCTACTCTCCTGAGAGGGTAGATCACACAATTCTTTTTTCTTTAGAATGGAATGAATATAGACACAGAATAAAAAAATTCTAATACACTTACTTATTCCATTAGAAATCATATTAATTTTCTCCAGCATGGGATCTCTGAGAGGAACTAATATTCTATAAGCCTTATCTGCAGCACCCTTTCTGCTTGCCCTAAGTAGGGCATTACAACAGTATCAAAGAACCCTGAACTTGGCTCTTAACCCAAAGATCCTGTTTTGAGTCAAAACTATTTTGATTCTAACTTCCCTTTTGTTCATAGCTCCCCTGCTTTAGCAACCTGCCCCAACACACTTGAGGTTCTTCTGCTGCAGCTGCTGATGCTCAAGTCTGGGAACAAAACTTTGCTGTGCTGATGTCATCAGGGCTTATTTGTCTTGCTACACATAAAACACAGCTGAAATTCCCTATGGCTTTGGGATACCTATTGAAAAAGAGAATAGTTGTGGCTAACTTTCTGTCAAGTTCAAAGATGCTTGTTATTCGAAAAACGCCCTCAGGCATTTGCCAAGTGAATTTTTTGTTTGGCCAGGAGGATTTGCAGTATTTTTTGAATCACTTTTTTTCTTCTCACATCTATTTCAGTTTTCCTAGCAGTGCCACATTTAGGAATGGTGGGTGCTGTACAGCAGATAATAAAAACCTACGAATTCCAGAGACCCGTGGGATGTCTTCCAGTGCTCTGTACACAGATCACTTCTTTCCCTCTAGCTAAGCACCAGTGAAACAGCAGGGGTTTCATGCAATGAGACACAGCTGCAGACCCTTCTTGCCCGTCTTCTACAGAATAAAAGGATAAAAGTTGCTTCTAAACAGGTCTGTGAAGTTTTAAGCCATTACTGAAAACAAAATTTTCTCTCTCCACCCCTTTCACACTAGTTCTTGCTTGCCTACTGTGGAAAGCTATATGTACATTAAATACAAGATGCTGAATTTCAAGCCAAACCACCTTTTAATGGTTAGAAGTAAAGAATTAATAACAGTGAATTAAAAATATATGCACTTACTCTGTCATATATTCGTAGAATGGCTGTGCTTGTATTACTTAAACTTTTGTTTCAGCTGGGGAGATATTTGAGATTAAATTTCACTGACAGCAACTAGCTCTAGAGCAAACAACAATACTAATCTTATGTCTGTCTACAGTGGCCCAAGATATTTAAAGATTATGACGCACATCACAAACTCTGAAAGTCCCTGGCAAATATTGTTTCAAAAGCCTCACAGCAGCTCTTCAAGACAGGTAACTATTCCACTCTTTTTCAGAGGGGCTCAGAGGAAGATCATTAGGACTCAGGATGACAAAGCAGAAATTCTGTCTCAAAGGCAGAACCAACAGCCTTAGCAATTTTTATGTTTCCAGCCGCTGAATTGTACTTCCTGAACGCTATCAGACAACAATGCTAAAAATAGGTGAAAAGGCCATATGCGTGCATTCTGTGTGCTGTCTTTTCAGATCTTCCCTAGACAAAAGGATTGTTACCTGCAGCACTAAGCCTCCTGAGTGCTGACACTACTGCATAGACTGCTGTGTCCCCCCTGTGCCCACTTCAGGCCAGGCTTCTCTTGGCCAAGGGCCAGGAGGCTGCATTCTGCCTCCAGACTTCCACAGCAGCCCTACATGCATGTCTGAGGGAAGAGTCTGACCTAAGGCTGTGACTTAGTCCCAGCACTGTGATGGGATGATGGACACACTGTGTGCTGATGGACATTTGGCCCTGGGAAGCTGCACAGTTATCAAATGACTCTCACAATAGCTATGGGATAAAGCATAGGTCACCACATGCCTGAGCAGGATTTGAGTAGTATGCAGATGAAGGTTCCTGTAATCCCTTAATATATCTCAAGTACCAGGGAGGGGAGCAGGGTGAGTTAGCAGGCATTACAGACACTGAATCCATGAAAGCAAATCTAAGCAAAAAACTGGGTATGTTGTTCTAGGTATTTAATACCCTCTACAACTCAAGTGATTTTCTTACAGCTGTCATGCTTACCATTGCTGCTTTTCCAGCTCTGGGATAGCAGTTCTTGCATGCAGCCTGATGTCTCCAGTCAGGCTGTTCAGAATTGATAAGGCCTGTCATCACTACAGAGCACTGTTAAACACCTGAGGACCACAGAAGCACCAGTCCCCGGCACCCCCAGGAACCCGAGCTGGTTCCAAGTGGGACACACAGCAACACCCAAAGCATCCTGAGCACTGTCTCGTGTGCTCCTGGGTTGGCTGATGCTCTCCTGACCAACTGCTCCTGCACTGAGAAAGTGGACTTTGATCAGGGCCACATGAGTGCAGGCTTGGCATCCTGCTCAAGGCACTACAGTGGGATTGAGGACATAAAGAATCCAGTCTCTGCCCCCCTGCAAGTTTCCTGTGAGATCTTAGGCAAGCCCAGCAGCCTTCCTTTGTTTCAGCATGCCAATATCCCATCCTTCAGTCAAGTGCAAGATAGCCATGCTCACCATAAATATTTCCAAGCACTTCTAGCTGCAGCAACCTGGAGCCCTGTGCAGCTTAACTCATCTGGCTTCTTAGATGTCCATGGCACAAATACACTCTACAGACCTCTTCCTGAAATGGAGATACTATTTCCTTTACTCCACTATACAGCTAAATTACCTTTACATCAGAGAGTGCTTGAAATAGAGGGTGTATCTGTGCACAGCACTTAGCACTTATTGAACAGAGTCAAAGCTGTTTGTCATACAGATCATTACAGGAATTTGGGCCCACAGCAGGACTCCATCAATTTCAATTTCAATTGTTAGACACATAATAGAAATCTCACTCAGAAACGTTAGCCAACTTACGAAAAAAATGGGACTAGGAGTTTGTTGCTGGCAAAATCAGACATTACAATTCTGACTGCACACAGAGATCAAGTCTGGTAAGCCAGGAGGTTTTTAAAGTCTAATAACAATAATAAGGCATAATAATAGAATTACATTTTTGGGCGTCCATATTCCAAGTTTTCTGATACGCTTTTCCTCCAACCTTTGAATTATTTTTATAGACAGTAGATATGTTAATTGGTATTCTCACAGTGATCACTTCAGCCTCCAGTTTCATTGTAACACTGATCACTTGCATATAGACCAGAAGTGAAAATACCCGAATAAACAACTGAAATTTGCTTTTTGCATTGCCAAGGTACATTTGTAAATTACATTTTTCTCATGATGCTCACAAAATAAGACTTTACTATTCAGCTAGATTTAATCAACTAAATATCTGTTGCTTACCTGTGTGAAGTAAAGATTCATCAGGGTCAGGGTGAAAAACTGGAGGCAGACTGGGAAGCAATAGAGAAGCCAGAAGATGAAGGGGCTGAGAGAATTTGCTGTGACAAAGTCTTTGAAGTAAAATGAAAAGAGCACTGTCCTAAGAGAGGCCCAAAACAGGCACAGAAACAGAAAGACAGTTTGGTAACTGAACCTCTTGTGCCTGTAGTGAAGGACCAGCCAGAGCTGGACGTAGATGAACACAAAAAGCAGTGAATAAAAAACAGTATATACAATGGTCAGGCCCAGCTTCACATACGGAGGGACAGCTGGCGTCAGGGTCGGCGGAAGGGTGTCATTTTTCAGTGGGTCCCACTCAGGGGCCTCCATTTGATATCGGCAATCGTCAGAATTATTTAAGTTTGGCTGCCGCTGTTGCCTCCTCCTCCTTCTCCTTTCATCTTCCTACAGCATAGGAATCAAGAAAATGAAAGAAAACAAGCTGCACTTCCTCTTTGGCAGCTCACTGTGGGCTGGTAGCACATGATCACAATTCAGAATGATTCATTAGGACTGCCTTTGTCAGCAATTGGCAGGGAACAGCTCAGAAAGCTGCTCTTTGCTGATGTCTCTGCACAAATCTTTACCATCCTTAAGAAAAAAAGAAATCCACCAGCCCCTGAACGGTTTACTGCTGATTTTTTTCCTAAGGAAAATTATCTGGATTTTAAATTAGTTAAGTAATGTTTCGTTTTCCACAAGAAGCAAGTACCTGACACTTTCCCAGTGGCAGCCACATCATATCTTTGTAGGATTTTTTTCTTGTTTCCTGTTTAAGAAGTACTTCATTTAGCTGCATTTTGTTAGAAATCATTTTAAGCACCTTCAAGTACTCCTGAAATTCAAACTTCCGTATTAGGCTGCAACAGTTCAGCCTGGCATTGCAGATACTTTTGTGTTTCTGCAGAATTACACAATTGGCACAGCAAATCTAATGCATTCAGTTTCTTCTTATGATGCTTCATTAGAATGGGAGAAAAGATACATCAGGACTTCCTGATATAAACCTAGCATATACAGGAACAAAATAAAACCTCCTAAAGATCTAAATTCACCAGAGCACACATGCAGCTACAGGTCCTTTTCTTCTTGGTTGTTTTTGTGCCATCACTCTGGAAACAGCTGACCAGACACACCTTCTCACAAGTGTGCAGATGTGCCCTTGGGATGAAATCTATAAATTACTAGGTGCTATGGCAGGCTGATGGACTTGACTCATGGAGGTGAGAAGTAAGAACTGAAACTGAGTGGTTTAGATATTTGTGGTGTGGTCAAAATGCTTCATATATCTCTGGGTCATGTATAGCGCCGTGCATCGTACAACAAGAAGATTTTGAAAGCTACTTTGGTTATGGTTGGAGCACGGCCATGTTTTTCTCTATCATTTACAGTAAGCTGATTGCACAAAGTGCTTATTACCTGGACCAACCCCCAGGGAAGACCCCCCCCATGTCTGGTGAGCAGTGAAAAAAGATTCCTGTAGTGGAAGGGTCCATGTAATGAACTAACACAGTGTACATGGTATGCAAAAAATGACACTATCAGCCAAAATAATGATTTCCATTATTTTGTGCCTTGCACTAAGAGGAGTTCAAAACTACTATTTTGTTGAAAAAGACAATTATCATAATTGCGCTTATTAATATAAATATGATATATAAAAATTTGGGTATCTATTCAAAAAGGCCTCAAAGTGAACCCCATTCTGCCCTAGAAATACCCACCCTGAGCCCTTAAAGCTCTGTTCCAAAATCCAAGGTTAGGTACCGAAACTTAAGTAGTTTGATTTTTAAGGTGCTCAGTAAACTCAGGTCTCATTGACTCCAAAAGGATTTGTGGGTTCTCAGTGCTTCTGTAAATCTGGTCATTGATTAATATTTCTAGATATGAATCTTTAAGAATCTTACCAGGAGCAGTCAGCCTTGGAAATCCAAGATAAACAGCTTACAGAGGCAGGATGGTGTTTGATTTGACTATGTATAGAAATGTACATAACACAGAGTGAATATCAGAAAGATGAGAGAGGATAAGAAATGTCTAAGCACTAAAAATCATGTACATATACAAAACTATGTTAGAGCTTGCAGAAAAATAATTGTATGGCTTCAGCACAAATGAACTTGAACTTAGTTTTGAACTAGCACATCCTCCTAGACCCTGCATAATTCCTGGAACAAAAAAAAAAAAAAAAAAGAAAAGAAAAAGAGAGTAAAATTTATTTGATACCAGGGTAGGACATGGAAAACGGAGCAGTTGCTAAAGCATGTTTTTCAGAGAAACTGTCTGTACTCAGGCTGTAATGTTCATTAGGAAAAAATAGGGGAGCTAAAGGGCCTGAACAGTTTAGAAAATATGTATAACAAATAGGATACAATAAATTATATTTCAATACGTACTACAGAAGGCTCCATCTCCCAGATCAGGGAAATACCTCCCCTATATGGATACATACTTCCTCCTAGCAGACAAGGAAAACATCTTTCTCCGTTCCACTAGTAGGCCAGCCTTGTGTATCTGTTAGTCTTCCCAACCCCAGTGCACACTTACCTGATCTAGAGGCCAGAGTACAGCAATAATAAATCCAGTGGGTTACACACCACCTCTCTGCTCGCAGCACAAACTTTCTGATTTTGCTTGTGGCTATCATTAACCCACAGTGGTCATAAGCACTCTATTGCTTTTTATCAGTGACCTATAACAACTCTTCACAGCTTGTGTTGTAAGACTTTAACTTGCTTCATGGGGTAAAGGCTTCCACTGCATTCCTTCCGCAAGAGCCACCAGGATTTTAACACTGCCACATGCCTGAAGTATTCTGTAAAATGTGCAGAGGAGCAGGAACCCATTTCCACTCAACAATTTGCTGGTTTAGTGCCCTTGTGGATGTGATTGCCAGCTCATGTGTTGTAAATAGCTAAATAAGAAGCTGCTGCCAAGCTGCCAAGGGACAGCAAAAACAGTGGTCACACAGATTGTGCCCCAGACAAGTGTCCTTGACACAGGTGAGCAAAGGTTGGTTGGGAAACTCTGCATTGCAGCATTATAAAAAACTTAATAGACCAAACTTCCCGTGCAGCTCTTCAGTGCTTAGGAAGTTCAGCCACCTCCTGGTCTCCAGCAGCCCTGCTGCTGTCTGTGGATGTTGGGCAATTCCAAATTATCTGTTTGTGTTACTGTTTTCTTTCTAAGGGCCACTGGTCAAAGAAAGAAACTTCACTGAACTGCCAATGTTCAAAAAGCTGTTTATTTAGGCTGTCCTACTGCTATTTGACTTGAAATGAACAAAAGTAGGTAACAAAGTGTCCGAATTCTGCAATTTCAACTGCTGCCCCTGCTCCTGTCCAAAGAGGTCTGAGTTCTCATCTTCGATGCCACTTGCAGTTAATGAATTTGCTGGCAAGACTGTTAGCACTCTGCAACTGTGAAGTGTGTAGTTCTAAAAGTCTTTTAGAAAGGCTTTTGCAGAAAAATGCTCTTCTGAGAAGGGAAGAAAATAAAGTAATTTAAGATTTTGCTAGGTACTGAGCCATCTTCATATTTGATTTTATATGATGGTAGTCTAGAAAACTTGTCCTTCATTACATGGCCAGGTTTTTCACTTCTTTTGAAGCTTCATGACTTCTTGGATTGTATTTCTTATAACGACCAGGCTCTCATGGTTTAAACCTGAAGCACTAAAGAAAGTACCATAGCTGGATCCTGAAATCTGTCCTTCAAGAGTTGCTTTGTCCCAAAGTTATCTGCAAAATTGTGAGGCCTTTCTATTCAGTTCCACCCCATCTGAGACATACCAGGAGAGATTGTCAGATAGACAGGTCTCTTGCCAAACTAAATAAAAATAAGCTTGTATTCTGGTTCAACATTTTCTTTTGCTCTGCACCCCATGAGGCCTATGATTGCAAAACTCAACAACAACATTTTGAAGTAAATAATTCTTCCTATTTCTACTCATAAACAAACAAGTGGGACAGAAATTTGATGCTGAACAAGATCTGCCAAGTATATGGTGGAGAGTAGGAGTATTAATACTCTGAATCAGGCAAAGGGAAGAGATAACATGGAATTCATGATTAATTAATTCTCCCAAGTTTGTCACAACACTTACACCTCGTCCTTTTTCATTTTGTGTCTCAAAAAAGGATGAGCTCAATTCCTCGCGCTCTGCTCATTTCTATTTAAATAATCTATTGAATAGAACATTCCTCTGAAGCCTTTTGTAATGTGATTATTAGAATAGAGAAATTTAACTATGTGGTGTAAGTACACACCTTCTGCATCTAATACTTAGGCCAATGCAATTTAGTGCATTACGTGACAATATGTCATATTTCTTGATGAGACATGGTGGCCAGGATGTTGAAAAAAATGGACATTTCTTTTGAATGTGTTCAGCAATCTGATTTAACTACAGGGCAAGCACCTAAACTAGTGCCTGCTCAACCTGATGGATGAATTAGCCAATAAATCCTGAACCCATAATTTCTCATTTGTCTTTGGATTCTGAGAACGTTGTTTGAAGTTTTTTGAATACTGCTGCATTGCAGAGTGTATGTACTTAGCTTTGCAAAATACTGCTGATGGGATACTTCTGTCCTTCATTTGGAATGGGCTCATCTCCAAGTCGTGGTCTACGTCACCATCTTTGGGATCCAGCGTCTCTCTGCCATTCAACATTTAGCAACTGTATTAAAAGCCAAACAGAGGGCTGGGAACCAGTTTTCTCAAGGGAAAAAAATGTCCTTTCATTGTTGGGCTTTCTCTGTGCCTGGGCATGTTACATTTCACTATTAATCCTGACACAGACCTCATACTCAAAACATGTCTAAATAAAACCCTCATAATAAATCAGGATTTATTACTCTAATCTCATTTAGGTCATACAGTGGCGTAAAACAGCACAAATGTGGGGCCTTAACCCATAATCCTTAAGGCAGCCAAAGGTTCCATTGGCTTCACATAAAGTAATGCCTACGCTTCGAGGGCAGGAGCTCACCACACAAACTAATCAGAGTAATGCAAACACCATTAAAGCAAGAAAAGTGTGGTTTCGTAATTTCAGCCCATACTTGACTAGAAGAAAATTTTCCAAAATATGTAACGCAGTCAATAGAAGATTAAAAGTCTGGAAACAGAAGCATCTGAACACAAGTGCCTTTGTTTCATTTTTGAACTTTGTCTCTATTAGGCTGGTTGAATATTGATTTCAGGCTCTCCTGCAGACTTTTCCATTGTGCAATATGCAATAGGGGCAGTCTGAAGCTTGGAGTTGTAGTTTGGATTCCAGACTGGTAAGAAAGTCCTGGACACCCTGAAATTTCTGTCTGTGTTGCATGTTCCTTGGGATTTAAAGCAAGACTCAGGAAACTGAGATCTAACATTAAAAAGAATCAAAAATGATTTGTTGTTTTTCACTGTTTAAATCATTCTTTGTAGCTTTCTGTTTCTTGGATGCCTCCATAACCCAGGAAGACACTTTGAATGCTTGCTAGCTCAAGCAGAATTTATCCTCTCCTTTGCTAGCCTTCTCTGCTTTCTTTGACTTACAGTTTACCACCTTCTTTGCACTCATCCCCAGCCCCCACTGGAAAAACCCATCAAAAGGGAAATAAAGAAGTTGGGCATTTCCCTTCAGTGGGGATTCCCTTAGACAGATCCGTCAGCTGTGTATGAGGTGACTGGAAAAAAGAGGTGGATTAGATTTGTAGTGATAACTGAGGAAGGTGGATTTGAGTGCTAAAGGTTACTTGGCCCCATGTTAGGGCATTTCACATTACCTGTGACACTTCCTAGCAGGGAACAGGTCTTCTCTTCATGAGAATCTTGACAGGTAAATAATGAAAGTCAATTTGAAAAGGGATTATTTTAGCCACAGCCAGGAAAGTGAGTTAATTAATTTTTTTCCCTTGGCTTCTGATAATTAGACAGTATGAAGCCTCTGGCTCACAGCTAACAAAACCCTCCATGTTAAAAATCGCCTGATTCAGCTCTGATTATCTGTTCATTCAAGCAGCTGAGAATTCAGCTGTGGAAGCAAAAGTCCAGAATCTTGCTTCAGCCTTCTCAGGTTAATGTCTCAACAGAGTTTTTAACTCCAGTGTCCTAAATCTATGCCAGTTAGCACCAACATCCAGGCTATCTCAGCGGAAGATGGGGGTTATGGTAGGAAGTGTGCTCACAGCTTGGTGTTCCTTCAATTTCTGAAACTGCATTGCCACGGCTGTGCTCTGAACGTGGCCACTGCAGAAACTTGTCAGCTGCAGGGCTGTCCTTGGAGCATTGGTGAAGACAGTTTTGTTAGGGAGGGACTCCAGTCTAGCCTTTCTGGGATATGAAAACAGGGTGGAGAGGTACAGCCACTGTAGCTGGAAGCAAAGGATCTTGTCTGCCACTGCAAGGTGATATAACTGAGCAGAGGAACAGAATTCTTGAGATAGTGTCAAATTCACAGCCCAGAGATGCATCCCTACAAGATGAGCTTTCTTTGATCACTACTGAACCTCTACTTAAGCACATCTGGAAAGAACTGAGATACATGTGTATTTCCTGGGCTAAAACCAAGTAGTAAACAAACCTTTCCAGCAATTTCGCATTCAGCTCTCGACGAGTCATATTGAGCCAGCAGCGCCCTTCTTTGCCCTACACATGGATGCTTTGGATGTCGTACCCCATGTTCACCCTCGTGTGTTCGTGCCGGGACTTGTCCAAGCTGTCAGTGCACACCTGAGGGCAGAGCACTCCGCCAGCACCTCCAGCTTCGACAGAGCAGGCACTTTATCACCCATCTGCTGCCCCCCAGCACATCTGCGGCCCCACCCTCTCCGAGAGCCCCTCTGTCAGCCGGGAGGAGGCGACGACACTACGGACGAGTCCGTTTCTCGCCTCCCTCTGTCCCTGCTGCCAGCAGGAAGGGACAGGCAGGGCTGGCTCAGAGCCCCGCACTCCGGGAGCCGCCCCGTGTGGCCCCGGGCCGCGGGGACAGAGGTGGCGGCACCAGGGCAGCCCCGGGAGCAGGGGCAGGGCAGGAGGAGCAGGGCAGGGAAGGCAGGGAAGGCAGGGCGGGCGGGGGAGACGGGGCGGGCCCTTCCTTCCTTCCCTCAGAGCGGGGCGGGCGCAGCCGCCGCCACCCGCGCTGTCCCTCCGGCGCCACCGCGACCCCTCGTGGGGAAGGAGAAACGGGAATGGCTCCATCGGCTGCTTGTTGATGCGTTTGAATTCCGGCTTTGTTAGGGTGCGGGATTTTGGGTTGGGTTTTTGTTTGGCTTCTTTGAGATTTTTTTTCCTTCCTCTTTTTCCTTTTGCTTCTTTTTCTTCTGTTCACCTGAGATGGACGCAGAGACTCCAGTTCCGTGTGCGCTGAGGGCATTTGCTTTTCCGCAATGCCAGCCTGTTTTCTCCAAAAAGCTCCCCTGGAAGAGACACAGAGGTTGTCACATAGGTTCATGTCCCCCAGCCAGCTGCTTTTAGCCCGGCGATTTCCTGTCCCGAGCAGCAGCTTTTACCTGGTTTTTATTTTATTTGCCCCTGTTCCAAAGCAGTAACCAGCATTGTCCTGATTTATTCTGCAGGGTTTTACTTGTTTCTTAACTGTCCCTCAGTGGCAGAAATAGATTGAGCTTTACCTCCTCCTCCTTAACATCATTAAAATACATTTATGTGAAAAATAATAGTACGTGGCTTAAAAAAATATTGGTTTTACTGGGGGAAAAGTGCCAAGGTTGTATTGTATGTCCATAAACAGAACTGCGTTTGTTTCAAACACAGTAAAGCAAAGGATGGTCTTTTCATGAATGCAGTAATCATGCCAGCTATTTATGTTTGTTTTATCATGCAGAACATTAAGTGCATTAGACTTCAAATGGCCCAGCTGAAAAAATTGCCTTAGTGGGTGGAGCAGAGCAGAGAGTAAAAGTGTAAAAAAAAGAAAATAATGAAAAGGAAGAAAAAAAAAGAGAGAAAGTAGAAAGTTTGAAGAAACAGAGCTGCAGATGTTTTTACAGGAACGACATTAAAGAGAAAATCTGCTTGGAGAGAGCAGTAAGTGACATTTTGTAACCTCTGGGGAATTTTTGTAAAATTCTCACAAAGAACTTGTTTGATGATACCATCATGTGGATAGCAAAAACTCTGTCTTTTTCATTTCTTTTCATAAAACCATGTCTATGTAAGTTTAATATATTAAATAAGCATCTTAGCTACTATTGTGGCTTAACCCTAGCAAGCAATTAATCAGCGTTATTATACTAAATCCAAAACACAGCACTGTATCAGCTAAGAAGAAAATTAACTCTATCCCAGCCAAAACCAGCGTAACTACAATTATAATTTCTTAATAATAATATTTGACAATAGATTTATGATAAGTCATAATTCTAAAAACCACATTATATACACCTATGTTAATATTATCCTTAATATACTGCTAAATATAATTTAAATTAGGTAATAATTTGTAACGTCTAAGCACTAAGTAGCAAGATATTAACTATTTAAATATTAGGACATGATGAAATTAAGGTGGTCGCTGCAAGTTTTTTGGACACCATGGCAAGTGCTTTGTAGTTTTGCCTTTAGTGAAAGTTTTTCCTTTAGGATCCTTACTTAGGAGGACAAAACGGTAATGCAACAAATGTTTTAGGAGGAACCAGAGTTGTTAAAAAGTGATATGGTTGGTTGTAAGGTCTAACACATATGTGAGCTGAGGTTTGGTGAAATGAGGGCTTGCATCAAATCATATCAGTTCCTTGTAAGTACGGGGAGAGCTGAGGAATTCTGCAGAGACGAGAGGTTAGAAACTATCCAGTGGTACCTGCTGGGAAAAGAAGAGGAATCGAAAGATTTAGCAGCTGGGATGGAGGGCAGGCAGTAAGTATTTAGCTTGGACATACTTCTATCGCCTCCAGCTGTACTGACCGTAGTTTATTTTGGAGTAAAATCCAGTATAGTAAAATGGCAGGTTTCCAATCCTTTTATAGAATGGACAACTTTGCAGAAAAATTACTTTAATCGTGTTTGCTATTAAAATATTTTAAGAGGTGTATTCCTGTGTGCAGTTGTATTTGCTTCATCTTAACTATCTCATTGGAAAGAATGTTTCATCAGAAACTGCTGGGGTTTGGGCTTTTTTTCACGTTTTGTTGTCCCTTTTTTTAAGAAGTAATGGCTATCTCAGTCTCAGCTAAGGAAAGGTGGTACAGCCATGTGATTAATGAATATAAAAATATACAGAATTTCAAACTACCTTAATGAAAGAAACCGAGCAGCTGAATTTGAATCTTATTAATTGGTATGAAATGTTTTCAGATTTGCATAACCTAATTTATGGGTTTAAATGCAGGAGATGTACTACAGAGGCCTAAGCCAACAACATTGATGGCAGCTAAAATCAAAAACTATTTAAAGTAATTGGCAGTTCTTGGGTGTTCTTGTTCCAGCATATATCCTGCTAAGTACAGGGTTTTGGGAACCACAGGTATAAAACTGTAGCTGTTCAAGGTATATGGCACTTGGCCATTAATTTCACATCACTGTGCGTCCTGTTGTCCTGTGTTAAGAAAGTTTAAAGACATGAGGGAGAGAAGGAGAGAGAGAGAAAAAGAAAGGAAGGAAGAAAGGAAGGAAGAAAGAAAAGATTTGATTCATTTCCACGACTGCATCTTCAAGGGTAGGTTATGCAAGCCTCTGTCTATCAGCAGGCAGCTTTGGTTATAATTTGGTTACAATCTTATCAAACCTTTTCTAACAACCTACCTATTTTCTTATGTTTGTCCATAATTTTTAATTAAGGGAAGCAAAATGGTAATGTCAGAGAATGCATTATAAAAACAGTGTGATTTGTTAGTCAGAAGACAGTAGGGAGGATGCATGGTCATCCCCCATAGAGCTCTGTAAGTGAGTAACAAAAGAAAAATTAAATCTTCTAAGTATTTTTAGAAGACAGACTAAATTTAAAAGGTTTTTTATTTGTTAAAGTTATAGAAGTTTGTAAAAAGAAAGTAATTTCTATTTAAAGTAAAATGAAGACATGAAGCTAGTTTGCATAGTGTATCCTCTTTATAAAAGGCTTATAGGAGTTTATAAAAATTTATTTAATGGTAGAAGGAATGAGATATATTTTGGACAAAAACAAAATATGCCTTCTGTGCTTTCTTCTGCAAGACAGATAACATGGAAAATTATCAGCCATTTAAAATTCACCATAAAACACTGAGATTACTGAAAACAAAGATGTTTCTATTAAATTTTTAGTTATATATGCAAAGTAATTGAAAATCTTGAACACTCAGTAGTAACAAATTCTATCCTTTCAGGGGGATTTCACTGATATAAACTTAGCAGTCTGAGTGAGTGTGTTAGCTTTCATTATATATTCTTTGATTTTATTAGCATCAACCTAATTTTTAACATTTTTTACATTTAACCAATTTTATGAGGATTTTTTAAAAAATTTCCTTGCTAATTATAAATCAGTGCATTTTTAAACTCCTAGGAACCCACACACTGCCAAATTGTTAAAAAGAAGCTTGAGCATTACCAGAATTGGAGTAAGTAACTTTACTAACAGTGCCACCACTTGTCTTTTTGGGCAGAGACAAAAAATGTTGATTTTATCCCCCCTCTTAGGGACCTATTTCTTTCTTGGAAAATAGGACTCCTTTTTTTGTTGAAGTCACTTAATATACTGATCTCACTCACATTTCTATGACATACTGGCTGAAGGTCTAATCCAATGAGAATTCTTATACATGGTTAGGGTATCTAGGAATTTGTGTTAAGAATTACTCTAGTCACTGCAGATGTATTCAGCATCTAACTACTCACATGCACTTGGAGAGAGTATTTCAAATGCTGTCTATCCATTTAAATTCCATATCAGTATCTAAATCCATGTAGTTACAGTAAGGAAATACTAATGACCTTTCCCAGTTTCAGTCTACTAATGTACAGATGGTCTTCAAAGCAAAAGAAAACAACTTAAAATATGTTGAATGTGCTTAATCAGTCACTACTTCTAAAAGACATTTTTTGCAAGCTGCCATGCACACAGACACCAGATCTTCCTCAGGTGCACTGGCTTAGGTTGTGCCTTTTTATTGTTTGATTGAATTTTGCACATATCCAATGTCCAGAAATCTTGGGGGGAAATATATGGCAACAATTTATAATAATTTAAATAATTAAATAAAACAAATAAAATTTAAAGCGTTTAAGTTTTAATTACAAGCTCCAAAATAAGATTAGTAATTTTTAAAAAGTCCTAATTAAGATTGCTCTGTTTGGTGAATATATATTGTCATATATTATATCATTGTTTATGGATCTTGTAATTAACACTAAAATTAAGTGCTCTTTCTATGCATAAGCTTTAAAGTCCCTGCCCTTGCTTTTACATCGTGCGTGTGTGTAGTGACTGGCGGCAGCTGAGGGCTGCTTACAGAGGGCATTGCCCATTAATAAGTTTGGTAAAAAGGTGTGTTTCTCTAGATTTGAAGTAGCAGGTCTAGCAGCAGCGCAGCTCGGATCATCCCCTTCCCTGCGGGTGTCTTCACGGCAGGGGCCAGCGGAGGGTGCTGGTGTTACTGTTCTGTTCTGTTCTGTTCTGTTCTGTTCTGTTCTGTTCTGTTCTGTTCTGCAGTGACAGAGCACGATGGAGAAACCCGAGGGCAGCGCTGTGCTGGGAGTACCGTGTGCCAGCGTGTAGCTCCCCTCCCAGCACGGCCTGTGCGAGCTGCCACCCACCACAGCCTCGCAAATCTGTGAAATGGTTCATAATGACTGATAGAGTACCGCCTGCGACCGCAGGAGATTGGGAGCGTGAGAGGAACAGCTTCCTTTGAGAGGGAGCCTGCAGCAGAGTGCTCCAAAAAGCCAGGTGGTAGGAGTCTGTGGTTTGTCTCACTTTCAAAGTGTAAAGCTTGACACACTGGCAGACACAGCCACTGGACTCAGTCTGTCATGGAAAGGGGTTCAGTTTGCCTGTTTCTATTTTGAAATATCTTTGTGGAGCTGCACAACAGAGGTTTACATCCTTTAGCAAAGAGTCATAGAACATGCTGAGTTGAAAGGATCCCCATCAGGATCAAGTGAAACTCCTGGCTCTATACAGGAAATCCCAATAATCACATCATGTGTCTGAGAGCGTTGTTCAAATGCTTCTCGAACTCTGTCAGACTGGTGCTGTGACCACTTCCCTGGTGAGCCTGTTCCAGTGCCCAAACACTCTCTGGGTGAAAAAGATTTTCCTGATATGTAACCTAAACCTTCCCTGACTCAGCTTCATCCTGTTTCATTGAGTGCTGTCACTGATCACCAAACTAAAGAGATTGGTCCCTGCTCCTCTGCTTTCCCTTGTGAGGATGTTGAAGACCACAGTGAAATTTCCACTCAGTCTCCTCCAGACTTTGACTGCACAGTGCATCCTTTGTGGTGAGCTTCCACTTCCCCTGTGATATTGTAGATTCTTGGCTGTTCACAAAAAATCGTGACGCCAACTTTGAAAAGTCACCTTTTAGAGGTTTCAAAGTGTGCAGTAATAAAAGTGTCCTGTACTGTATCCCATTCATATTGAGTAGCATATGCTTGAATCTTTACTGTTCACAGCTAAGAGACCTCTGCCAGGGAAAAAGCTGCTGGAGCCCTCAGCTTTTGCTTTGCTATAGCTGCAGTTTGCCAACTATCCTGAAGTGAAAGCCTGCAACACCAAGAAGTCTTTAATGCTCACTGAATAGAATCTGAAGACAGAAATAAACTACTATACATAGGAAGCAGGGATAACTTCTAAACACAGTGTTTAATCCTTTTAGCGTCTCTTGTGCTGTTATCTTTTTGGTTGGAATTAACTTCACCCAGTTTTTGCCCCTTGCACCAGTACCAACGCCCTGTTTGTGCTTATCAAGACAGGCCTGCCTATTCCTTTCATTTCTTCAAGCATCCTATCTTATTACTGAGTGGCAGCATTTCTCTTTTATATAAAACCAGCAGATGTTCATTTATAGAATTCATTCACCTTAGCCAAGCACTGCTGGAGATAAGAGAGATCTTTGATCAAAGAGAAGATCCATTATATCCTGCAGGGTGCTTACAGGATCAGTGGACTCAAGGTTTCATTTGGTATGGCTGGGAGTGCACATATGGCTAGGCAGCATTCCACTGCTTGTTTCTTTGCCTGCAGGACAGGATAGCCCAACTTGTGTTCTTCATTACCAGCCCCCTTTTTGAAGTCATCAGGGTAATTTGCATAAGCAAATGTTGGTTGTGACAGGCCTTGTATTTGTCTCCTCTGACTTAAAATACTCAATTTCTCTTTTGTTTTCCCACCATCCTTCTCTCATCTGACTCCTTTCTGAAATCCAGGTTTTCTTCTCCCAGGTTGTTCTTTCTTAATTGAAAGAAGATACCCTGAAAGTATGGAGTGAGATTACTGAGGCCAGTGAAGTCCGACAGGCTTCCTCTTAGTCCCAGGTCTGGCTCTGCCACAGCAGGAGCAGCTGAGAGCAGCTGGTTCAGATACTGGGACAGTAACCGAGTTGTTACTCTGCTGAAGCAGCACATGCAACAAATATTTATGTCTGGTACCAAGAGGAGAAAAGCATGTTCAGAGGAGATAGGCTATTTGGAAACAACAAATGTCCTGACCTCAGGCAAGGCTGAACAGTCTGGGGGGGATTTCTGTTTAAGTCAGTCTGAAAACTATAGTATACTGTAGGAAATGTTCAGAAATCATAGAAACTAGAAAAAATATTACCATTAGCAGCAGTGAAATTATATGGATAATGCACTTGTAAGTTCTTCTGTACATATAACATATATGCTGTTGAATATAAGCCCCAAGGTTCCAAATACTCAGGCAGAAATGTTCCCAAGTTTTGGAAAACACTTAGATGCATGAAAAATTCAGAGCATGCTGATGAATATCTGGAAAGAAGCATCAGTAAGCAAGAAAACTAAGTTACTCTTGGTCATAGTTTGCCATGTAAAATGGACAAGACGCTCTGGAAACCTTAAATGTAAGTTTTTATTCAGGCAAGAACCATACCAAACAATTTCCTCTCTAATTGTCCTACCTTCGTATTTCACTTGAATAAGAGGGTTATTTGAACAGTACTGCACTGTCAGGGGTAGTTTAATGCTGTTGCATTAAGTCAATTGGTTTGTTTTACTTTATTCTGAAGCATACATCCTGTTTTCAAAGTAATGGTACAATTTACAGGGAACAGAAACAGCTTGCAGATAATTCCTCCACCACGCAGAATGAAAATTATTGCATAAGTGTTTGTATTTTTCCCTGATTACTAAACTGTAATTTGTCGGTCATATCCTCCCCAATGGGGCTGAATTTGGCAGTCAGCAACTGAATCCTTTGTTACATATTCACTCTAAAACACTTTACTCCTAATTTTAATTTGGGATGGCTTTTTCATTAATTTCTGCCATGTGGTAGCCCACAGAGTATCTCAAGTTGGTGAGCTTTTTTCTCAGGCTTGGGAGCTTTAGGAATAACTACACAACTTTGCACTCTGCATACCCATAGAAAGAGTAATTAGCTGAAATTGGATTTTTTTGGGAAGAAACATGATCTGCTCCACTTCAGAAAGCTGCTTTTGGTTTCTAGGAAATCCTCACTGAGTTTTCTATGTGTCTTCTGATTTGCTAGGTGGACCAGGTGTATTTCTTTGGTATCTTAATTTTTCCCTTTGTGAAGTGGAATAACAATAAATGTTTCTTAAGTCATCAGAAAAGGTTTTAAAATCTGGAAGAGTGGAAATCTGACAAATGGAAAGTGCTGTTGAAACTATTACATCATGATTTTTGAGAATATTTTACTGTGATTGTTGTGTGAAAATCTGCTTTATGTTTTAGCACTGTTGCAAGGAATAAGCGACAGAAAAAAATTACATTTTGGATAAGACAAAGTCCTATTCTGAGTACTCAAATAACTGAATTTTATTTACTAAATGGAAGAAGCAAAAGGCAGTAGATTTCCCTCAGAAAAAACACAATGCTCTTGTTCGTTCAGATGCTGTGGCTCATTCTTCAGAAGTTAGTCTTCCTCCTCAGATAATAAAAAGGTCAATACCCACCAAAAAAAATTGAATAATTTTGTTAAAACTTGGGCCCAATGTAGTACACATTTTCTTCCCAATTATTTCTTTTCAACAATTTAATCTCCAATTTTTTTCAGACTATACAAGCTGTGGCGTCTAAATGATAATTTAATATTGTATTTAATGTCTCTAATGATGGATATGTTGCTGGATAGGATGAGCATTTTAAGGGACAAATGCATGAAACACTTAAATAAATAAATAACAATTATTATATATTTCAAGAAAAAATAGAGAATTAAGGACCAGACATAGTTTTGTTTCAGATAATACTTTTTCTTTCCTAAGTTATTTCCCCAAATTTAGAGGCCTTACTTGTAAATAAGTAAAACCCATGCTGGCAGAACCGTGCAACTGTATAACTTTGAAAGATCTGTGCTGCTGGAAAACATTAAAATGTTTTTCATGCAGGAAGTTTGAGGGCATCATAAAAGATTTACAATGAAAGGGAAACAGACATGAGTTTCTCTGAGAAAGAACTCAAGGAATGAGAACTGGTCAATGAGCCATAAAGAGGGTCAGCCCTAAGATTCCAAAAGGTTAATAAAAAGACTCTTCTGGAAAAAAAAGATAAAGAAGGAAACTAGGATGCAGATAACCAGTACAGTGTTAAAGGCCCTTGTGGGGAAAAGGTAAAGGAGGAGGATGTTAACAGAGGGTTCAGAGAGCGCAAGGGAGAGAAAGCAGGACAAGTGAGGTAATTTAGTTAGAGGTCCAATAGTGACCACAGAGAAAGAACTAGTAATTACCTGAAACGACTTTGGTAACCTTTTATTTGCTAGTGTAGCTTTTGAAGTTGTAACAGTCTTGCTGTATCTCCCCCTTGATAAGCTTAGAAACCTGCCCCTGACTGCAGACACGTAGGTATGCCCGTACTCCTAAATGAGAGACAGCCGAGGATCTCCCTCATGCACTGAACACTTGAATATCCAAGCTGCCCAAGTGTTAGCTGATCTCCTGCCCGCTCCAAAAGGCTCTTTCCATGACCAAACACAGAGTGGTCTGGAGACAGTTTCCTCCAAGGACCACACTCAAAAGGCAGACACAAGCCACAGCCAGACTTGTTCTTGCCCTTTCCCATCTTCCACAGCTAGCTGAAAGCCTTTGTGACTTCAAATACCTGCACATTCCCTCATATCACAGTGTGTCACATGCCACATGCCCCTAGTTTTGTGCTTTAACTAAACCACTGCTGGTCTCTGTAATGGTTCATTTTATTTCAGATACACTGAACAGGAGTGGGAAAGAGGGGGAAGAATGAAAAAATACATGTCTTAGGGCTATAGTACCCCAGCAGAGATTAAGGCCTAAATTCTCTTCAGGCTGGACACTCCAGTGAGGTCTGGGGTTAGTAGTCGGGACACAATCCAATGCTTGATACTTTGCCTGAAGGAGCACCCTCTGTCCTCTCAGCTGGGAGTGTAGACTACACAAGGAATTTGTTTCCAGCAACCTCTTGTAGAAGAGACTTTTCGTGCTCTCACCCTGTCACTTCTCCAGTGAATAAGTTATTGCATCAATCTCAGGGTTTGCAAATCATGCCTCTTTTTCTTCCCAGGGGCCATGTAATTGTTTCTGTGCTGAGTCACTTTAGTGCAGATCCTCGTGTTTTATTGTTGCTCTGTGACAAAACTGTAGTGTTTCTACAGTGTGTAGTCTAAAACACTAAACTCTGTTTGGAAAGGAGTGGGCTATGGCTTGTATTAGTCTGCAGATTCCAAGTGAAGTGAACAGAAATATAAGTCCTTGGGTCAGAAAGAATAAATAGCTGTAATTCATGGAATTACTCCTGGGTCTTTTTGAATCTGGACTGTTTAAAGTTAGGGTAAAGTTCACAGTTTTTACATAGTTTAAAAAAGGAGCAAAATATCCTCTTTCAGCATTCAAATGTTAGGTGTGTTACAGCCAGCTACACACATGATGTCCAACATTTTAAACATAACTTACCCCTAAGCACAGAAATTAAGTCTTCATGTTGAAAATGTACAGTCGGTTCTTGAATTCACACATGTTTAATCTAAGAATAAATTACTATATTTATAGCACCTCATAGCTAAAATTTAAATTCAAGATAGTGGAAAACTTATGAAGAAGAAAACAAAGAAGAAAAATGATATGAAACTACCGACTTGACATCCACCAGTTTTTACTACCATTTTGTGAGGCGTGATTGGCAGAATTGTCACTCCAAAATTTTGCCTGTTGATAATGTACTTGGAATTTAAGATTATGCTTCAGCCATTCTCAGGCAAGTTTTGCCTAAAGGCAAAAGCACAGACATCCATGCTGCCCCTCAGAAAATTATCTTAAGCATCTTAATTTATCTCACAGATAAATTACAGTAACTTGTAGAAAGCCTTGAGGTATGCTGATTGGATTCCTGAAGGCAAAAATCCTTTGCTGTAGCCAACTTTGAACAGCTGACCAGGAGACATCAGGAAATGTTTACGTCCTCTTTTTTGGATAGATGAATTTTCTTTCCTAGTAGACCTTGACCAAAAATGAAAACATTTACAAGCAACCTCATTAAAGGAAATATTAATACCTATTGTCCAATCTAACCAAGCATGGGATTATAGGGAACTTTGTTCTTCCTCTCTATGAGGCTTTCACAAATATATTTATATGTAAAGATAAACCACAGCCTAACTTTGAGACCATACAGTTTATGAGAATAGATGTTATATTGATGAAATATTTCTTCTCTTAGCTGGTCCTTTTGTAAAAAGTAGTAATTAAAACTGTTGGTCTTTGCTGCACCACTGCATCACCTATCCCAAATGAAAGTCAATTTCTCTGTTTTACTCACAGTCACTTTAGGTAATGATAGATTCTCCTGAGTGACTTTCACTAACTTAGGCAATGGTTTCCACTCCAGAAAAATCAGTTTCATATATAAGACTTTTTCCTTGTTAAAAATATCATTCAATAATCACGGGGGTAAACAGGTTGTCTTCTCTGAATTGTGAAAATTTAGACTCATCTGAGAAATCATATACTCTTTCTAAATGACAATTGTTGCAAGATATATTATTCTAGCAGGCAGAGAATCATGCAGAGCCAGGCTCTGTGAAGCTGGCTGGGTGCTCTGCAGACACAAGAAGCTGACGTGAGAGAGTAGCTTGGCCATCACAGGAAAGACTGTGTCAGTGTTTCAGACTTTATTAGCCCTTCAGAATGTTTGTAGAAAAGTTGAGGATGTAACCATTTGTTAGTGAATTTCCAGCCACCACAAGCATCAGATCAGTGCTTGGCCTCTCTTTTATTTCTGCTTGTCATCTAGAAGCTTTGCTAATGAGATTCAATGTGGCATCTTTTTTTTTTTAATGTGTTAAATCTGCATCTGAAATTCACAGCCAAAATCTGGATGCCATGTAAAAGAGAATGCAACATTTATCATTACTTTTGATTTTGGAGCACATTCAATATGAAGCAATGGTTTAACTTGAGATGCACTAAATATCACCTCTTCACCAGACTACAAGGATATGTATTTTCCCTGTGTATAGTATTTTTGTTCTGAAATCTGACACAATTATCAGTGGGTCAGAGTAACTATTACTTTAGTCTTGGAGAAGATAGGTGGTAAATGATACCTTTTCCATAGCTGTCTTCCTGTCTCATTCAAATTGGTTTCCCGCATCCCATTCCCATTGTTTAAAAAACAATGCTCCTTCATATTGTAACTGTTTTTTGTGTGTATGAGAAAATGATTATACATTTTGTCTTCCTGTCTTCACTGTGTTTTTTAAAACTCTGAAGTAATTTTTTATTGTCTGTTCGGAGACTTTTATGGCACAAAGCAAAAACTTTTAGCTAACAGCAAAACAGTAAGACTTGGAGTAGATGCAGTAGTTAGTGCTGAGCTGAATATTAAACAGAAGACTAATTATATGTCCTCTGGCCCTATTACGACTCTCTCTTACTACAGAGAAATTCTAGAATTCTTACTGAATTAGAGACTCTGTTCTTGAAAGAGATCAAACATTAGGATGTAAGAAGGATATTTTGAATATATATATGTTTTTAAAGGTAATATTTTTCATATGTTTTCATACATGTCAGATGGGAGGATTGTAAGGCTACTTTTTTTTGTCTAGCCATTTTACAATGCTGATATTTTCCTGTCCTATTTACCATCTAATTTTTCCTAACTTTTAAATTGGGATGAAGAAAAGTGTTCATGACTCTGCACAAGTGTAACTTCCTCTTTGAGATTTCTTTTCACTCCCCTATTAGTACAGTTACCAGCTCTAATAATGAGAGATAGAAATTAATTAAGACAATCTCAGAAATACAAAGTGTCTCCAAGACACTTTGACCTAGGAAGGCACCAGACCTAGGAAGGGTCTAAGGACTTCTGTTTCTCTCATGCTCCTTGCCCTGCTCCAGGGCAGGAATCTGCTTCTGCTATGTACCATGATATCACAGCAGAATATCTCTCCTGTACTGATCAGGTCATTGGCCAAGTGTTATCACATCCCTATTCTTGCCCAGCTGTTCTCTAGAACAGGATGAGTTTCCAAGGAGATTGTCCTGCAATACTGTTGCCCTTTTTTTGCCCGGCAATAGCTCTGCATGAGAGAAAAAGAAGGGATTCTACAATCTTCCATAGTCTGCCCTAATGCAGAGGCCAAGATAGAATATCACCATTCATGTGAACCTCTTCTCAAAAGAATCTAAGAGTGCCTCAGAATTCCTTTCTTTCTGAAGAGTTCTGCTGCAAAATACACTTTTTTTTATTTAAGATGCTCCAGAATTATGTGCCTTCTATGGTGATACTGGCTCATGTAGAGTTACAGAAGGAATCTCATTGTGTTCCACTCTAGTGGACAGTGAACATTAAGTTCTAAGACAGAGTGATTTAAATTTATGATGTGCACTCCATGATCTTCCTGTGAGCCTTGCCTCTGCTTGTGATTCTCTGATTCCCATGACCTTGTCTCTCTAAAAGATGCTCCTTCTCAGCAGACCTCAATACTATTCTTTCCTGCCAGTATCCCAAATACTCAGTTCTCTCCAGTTTTTTACCACATGGTTACTCTGTCCTTTGATCCATCCGCTAAAATGCTTTGTTGTCATTGGACTGCAGAACATCATCATGGGAGGCCCAGGCCATTACTTTTCCTTTCTCCAGTCATGCCAGCAAAAGGAACACTAGCTCTGTTTTCTTTGCTAATGAAACCTGGGGAGGGGCTTGAGAAGGGCAGGCTTCTCCATATCTCCATATCCCCTTTTCCAAATCTCTTCACATTTAGGCAATAGAATTCTCAAATATATGTGTGTGTATATCTGTGAGATATTTTAGCACTGTATGAACATAGAAACTCAAATAAAATCCATTGGACTGTCTCAATTAATTGTTAAATGAAGAATTATTCCTTAAGGTCTATTGTTTAATGATCTGATCATTAAATAGTGATCATCTGGTCAATCTAGTGTCGACTCAAAGATTTCTATTATTCTGCTTCCACTTTGCCTAATCTATGACTTATCTGAAAATAGACTCCGTGCTAAGGAAGCATTTGCTGATACATGGTTTCTTTAGTTATTTCCTTTAGTTATTTCAATGTCATAGTTACCTGTAATCCTCAAGATCACCCATTTAATTCCTCCATCTGTTTGGTACCACTCTTCAGATATTTGAGTTGAAGATGCTCCATGTCTTTGAAGTATGATCTTAATTAAATCTCCCCATTATCATTTAATCTAGTACACATGTTCAGTTCTTTAGCAATTTCTTGTATGTAATTTCCTTTTAACCCCTGATGTTTTGTTTTGTTTCGTTTTTGTTTCAGTCTGAATTTTCTCCAGTGGTGAATTTTCTGTGACGCTTCTGATCTCACAAGCAGTCTCTGGAAAAGCAGTGTCATTATACACCTTTAGAAAAGGTCACTTCCTTGTAACAAAATAAACCCAGCTCATTTGTTGTACAGGATCTCAGTGGCTGCTCAGGGAATATTGTTGCTTTGTACACTGCTGCCATATCTGATTTAATATCCAATGAATATGTGGCGTTCTTGGCATTTACTAGCTATGAAAGATCTTCTGGAAGGTCTTTCTCAATTGTGACATTCCTGTTTGCATTTAAATACTTTCCTTTCCTTCTTAAATCTTTCTGAAGTCTTTTGCATTCTCCATTCTGGTTGGAGTTAGCAATTAATATCTTCCAATTAATTACAACATAAGTAAATGTGCTTTTCCTTTCCCTTTTTAGGTCCTTATTGAAGATGCTAGAAAAGACAACGGGAGACTTATTTTCTTGTCTTAGAACTAGCAATCCTTAATATTCCTCACAGTGGGAGCTGTGTAGAAGGTAAGCTAGCAACTACAACAGAAACATTGCAATCCTCTTAAGGTAAGTGTAGACCAAACAATCTCAATATGCTGACTAATGGACAAAGGGTTTACCCTAGCATGGCTATTACCCCATGTTTCAAACATGCAAATGAAGATATTTAATTCTTGAGCCTTCAAATATATTTCAAATTTACTACACTAAGTTTCTAGCTTTCCAGTGGTCCTTGTCCTTCAAATTCTGGACATAATACTGAAATCATGTGAATCTGACACGAAAATGTTACTCCCTCAGAGTTTTCGTCTTGTTTTGCTTGTATCTTCTTTTTGTTGAGTCTTACTGTCATAGTAAATGCGACTGTGGAAAACATTAAGCCTAAAAGAAATTATGATCGTGTGTATATGAGGTTTTGGTGTTACCATGGGGGCTCATTTAGGCTTTATCTTTGCTATGGAGCTGTGTTGCACAAGAATAAGAACCTTTAGGTTCTGCAAGTTTGGAAATGGGCTTATGCTGGGGGGAATAATTTGGAAATGGATTTATGCTATTCATTGTAATAGGAAGATGATTTTGTGATGAAGGCAGCTGATGGTGTGCCAGTGCACATATTTAACGTGAGTAAGAAGTTACAGTTGGCTTGTGGTTAAGTATTGATTTGTCAAATGAGGTGAAAGATACCTTGGATGGATATTGAGTCATCTTTGTGGCTATGTCTATGCTCAGATATGGTGCTGATCCAGCCAAAAGGCTGCCCTTGTGGCAGTGATTAGCCACATATTCCTGGATATATTTAAAGGCACGGATTCCATGAATGCACCAATTACTGTCTTAGAGGCTCTGAGAATATGCAGGTGAAAGTACAGCGAGAACTCAAGGAGAGCAGGCTCGTCTTCCTCCCAGACCTCCACACTACTTTGTCTTAGTGACTGTTTTCACTGACAGACAGAACCCAACAATAAATAGCTGCTAGTGATAATGGCGATTAGATGTGTTTCTCCTTTAGGCTGGCAGGATTATAGCTCTACCCAGGAATGTCTTGTGCTCTTGCCATTTGCCAAATGCAAAATCACACTTTTTAACAAGAAAAAAAAAAAATTAAAAAATTAGAAATAGCAGGTATTAAAGTAAAAAGCCATACAAAAAGCTTGTGGGTAGCACTTCAGCTGCCTTTCCTTGAATGATTATCTGCTGTAAACATTCTGTGGACATATTACAGCATATATTTTACTGGCCAAGATTTAATCCCTAAACACTACTGTCCTCATTTGGAAGCTGTAGGAAAAATATATTAAATATAACCATTCTTCAGTTGCTTCTGAGTGTTCCAAGGGAGCAGGACTACACTGTAAAACAAGAAGACATAGTCAGAAGTAATATATTTTTATATACAGTATTTATTTTCTCTATATTTCAAATCAGCAGAATTCTTTTGTTTGCCGATTTATTTTATTTATTTTTAAATTTTATTTTATGACCAAATGCAATTCTGACATGGATGGTGTTAATTTATGAAACGCGTTCCAATGTATTTATTAATTTTCCCCGACAATAAGCACCTCGTATCAAAATTATTTCAGAAGACAGCATGGGGATTCATATTTTTGTTTCACTTTGATTTTGGTATTTGGTGTCTCGGTGCGCTGGCTGTCGGGAGGTACTGCAGCTGCTGGAGTCACTTTAAGCACACATTTTCCAAACTAACGCAGGAACCCCACTGGTCCCGGCCGAGAGCCGTGGTGCTTTGAAAGCATCCGCCGGATGCCTACGACTCCGCACCGACCCAGCTTCCCGAGTTTCGCGCCCCACAAGCGACACCGATCCCGAAAGCGGCTGAGCGTCCCCATCCCCGCGCCCCGGAGGGCTCCCGAGGGTCGGTCCCCGCGGGCTGCGCGGACGCCGCTTTGCTCCCGCGGGCGAAGTCCCGGGCCGGGAGCGACCCTCGCGGCCGAGCCCCGCCGCTGAGCCCCGCTCGGGCTGTGGGAGCGGCCGCGGGGGTCCCGGGGCCGCTGTTCGCCCGCCCCTCGCAGCCATTGGCCGCGGCCCCCCCGCTCCCCGCCGGCCCCCTTGCCCGCGCTTATAGCGGCGGGACGGCGCTGCCGCCGGGAGCCGCCGGGATGCTCCCCCCGCCGAGCTGTCCGCGCTGGGCGCTGCTGGCCCTGGCGCTGCCCGTCCTGGCGCTGCCCGCAGAGCGGCTGGCGCTGCTGCCGCACGGCGAGGACCGCGGCGATGCCGCGCTGGAGCCCGGGGACGATGTGCGCTCGGCGGCGCTGGAGCTGAGCACGGCGCTGCGCTTCTACGGCGCGGCCGTCCGCTCCCTCTATGTGAGTGTGGGGCCCCCTTTGGCTGCCGGCGGCTCGGAACCGCTCCTGGCGAATCCCCGGGGAGCTTTGGGTGGGTGCACGGTGGTGCTTGTGGGTCTCGTGTGGGTTCCGTGTGAGTGCCGAGGTCAGAGGTCGGTCCAAAGAGTTTAATTGTTCCAGTTGTGTGCAGCCAGGTATCGAGGCCGTGTTAATTCCCTTCTCACACTGTGCCGGGGCAGATTCTTCGAGGTGCACAGCCTCCGCTGGGAGACAATGCAACAGATAGCAGTAGCGTAAAGAAAATGCAATCGACTAACCAGAGTAAATGCCATCCCCAAGCGTTTTCTGCACTCATAACAGAGTGTTTTCGGCTCAGCAACATCCTCGTTGTGGTCTGTTTTGTGTGTTTCGGCATGCCAGAGTCACAAAACTGGAACGGGGTGTCTAACCAGCAGCCTAACATGTCCAAGACTTGCACCTCTAAGCACTGGAGAACTTTCTGTTCCTTAATGTCTTTGGCATTCTCGGGTGTTCATTGCTTTAAAAGTCTCTTGGGCAGAGGAAGCCCCATATTCATAGTAATTGTAGGCTTTGGGCTGCAAGCACATCTCAGCCTTGTGTTCATGTCTCACAGCTGAATCTACATCCCCAAGTGGTGTGTGCATGTTCATAGCTGATGGAGGGTGTTCAGTATTTGAAGATGGGATTGGAAACAGATTGCCTGGAGCAGAGCTGCTTAAAAGCAGCCATAAGGAAAACTCTTTGAAATGGCAGCACACTGCAAGAGTACTACACACTTAATCATTGCCTCTTTTCCCCTGAAGCCCTATCTAGGCTAGCAATTGAACATGCTGGGTAGCATATTTAGAAAGGTTTTGGTAGGGAAGGCACAATGTATTTAGTGCATTAATCTGGCAAACTAAATCTCGCCTCCCTGTCCACATAAAGCAGTGTGGTTTAGTATCATGGATCTATCTCAGTGGATTAACCTACATGGAGACACTTGGGAAACTAGAGTTCCATGTGATTGCAGTCATTCAAAATTTGATGTAGTTTTCATGCACTTGAGTCTGTTTCATGGGTATTCACCGAAGATATAACTTGCTTGTGCTACACTGAGTTATAGTAGTGCTGACGCTAACATTACACTCCATTTCATTGTCCATACTGCCACTACTTGGATAAATCCCAAAATAATATCTGAAATCTAAAATTTTGCAGGATTTGGGTTATGCTTGTGTGGAAAATGGATATTGTTCACTGAAGTTGGCACTGATGGTGAAGTATTAAGTGGAGTTCAGGCTTCAGTTTGACCCTTAGTTAATTTTCTTGCCTTCTGTACTCTAATTCGCTCACTGATTATAACCCAAGTAAAAAATACACTTTTTAAAGCACTAACATATTCTTGAAAGACAGTGGGCTGTATATTCAGCCACTGAGAAGCAAAGATGGCAAGCAGCATGCAACAGAGGTAAGCAATAGAGATGGGACAAAGTTCTCAAAGAGCAGTAAATTGATTAACCAGTCTAGTTTTCTTTAGTTTAATGATACTGTTACTTGCCCCACACTCAAACAGGAACAATTCTAACTAGTTTTTGCCTGAAAGATTACCCATATAGAGTCTACTTCCAAATCACTTCCAGGACTTTGCCAGCATTACTCAGTACTCAGGATGGGCAGTTTTAATGAATGGCATTTCTATACACTATGCAGAGGCTTTTTCTTGCACTGCATCTGGCACAAGTACTGCAGAACAGAAGCACAGTACAAACTTCATGGGGGAAGGAAGAGGAGAAGTATACCTGTTAAGGAAATGTACTGAGTAGTTTTTAATGCATTTTCACATTACATATTTTTATTGTATATTTACAATGTATACTTATGAGGCTCTATGATCTTGTGTGGCTGGAGTTTCCAATGTAGTGCTAGTTGTAATAAATCTTATCAAGCTGATACAATTAATATTTACTGCACATAATTTTGTGTAGCAACTTTATATTGGTTCTCTTTCTATCTTTTTTAACAGCTGAGAAGATGAATTGTTTAAGTTAGCTGTATACATGAATAGAAAGGCAAGTCATTCTGTGAGGTGATTGTTTAGTACCAACTTGTCATAAAATCCTTGGCAACAAAACTTTTCCTCATAGACAGAAAAGAGCACTTTTATTTCATATAAGTGGAAATAGACTTTCACATATTGTGATCTTCAGTATGGTGCTTTTGTAAGTAAGATTTATAGCATTGAACTCTCACTAACTCATACTATTCTATTCGTTCTAATAGCACATTTTAATTAAGGCTTTTTCAATTTACACTAAAGCTCACTGGTGTGGAAAAATGGAAGGATTAGGGGTTATCTCCATTTAGGAAAGAATTGAGAATCCTCTAATGCAAACTTGGTACAATTTTTTTAATCAATACTTATTAACTTCTTAAATTAATGGTTGGTCATGTTTGTATCAGAAAGCTTTGCTGCTTTACATCAACTGTCACTTCATTATAAAAATAAATTCAAAATTTCTAAACGTTTTTTATGCAAAAATATTCAAACCTCTAAAATGCCTAGTCATTGAACAGGGAAAAGTACCTCATTTGTTAGAAACTTTAATTTTTTGTTGTACACAAATACAATTTTTCTTTTAATAGAAGTACTTCCTTACTTTGCATTCCTCTTCTGACTTGGTTTTCAAGGTGGACCTGTAATTGTGTATGTGTGTTACTGGTTCTGCTACAAACCACAAATGTATGTTAACTATGCGTGTAATCCAGAAGTTTAAGGTTCTAAAAATACATCTATGTTGGTTCCTGTCAATTTGAATAGTGTTATACCCTAAAAGGAAAGATGTACGGTAAAGCTGGTCTTTAGACAACGCCCACCTGAGGCCTCTTTTCCCCCCTTTCCCTTTTGACAGGAATGATGCTTTGATGAAATTCAGTACTTATCCCAAATTACTTCTCTTTATTTTGGGATTCACACTTAAACCTTTGTTTGTGACCTTGAAAGTAGCAGGGTGAAGTTAAAGGAGTATTCACTGTCTTTGTCAATATAAATTTATTGTTGAATCTGAAAGCTAAAAGCTTTTTTTTCATTACTGGTGAGTTTCTTTTTTTGCCTTAAAAATCAAGGCACAAAAGGGAGCACCTTGTTCATTTATTTTCATGTGATGGCTTGCAAATGTTTTCTGGGTTATGGAAACATTCTCTTAACATTTAAAACTGAACTATCTCAGTTAAAAACTTGCTTTAAATAAATGGGGTTTGCATCTCCTTAATAAAATTATTTCTGACATTAAAGTTTTTAGCAAATAGGAAAGGAATAGCTAGATGCATGTCACTAAGAGGTGAAAAGAGGAGGGTCATCTCTTCTGGCTTCTGCTTTATTCTGCAGTATTAACTAGTCGCGATTGTACTTCCTCTTAATTCTATTTTAATCTCTGCCATAAATGGGGGATCATGAAGCTGCAAAATCTACACACACCAAATCTGATGAAGAGCATGGAATTTGTTTAAAATACTTCAAACACCAGTCATCTCTCACAAGAGGATTTAGATGAGAGTAGAGATATTTGTGTACAAAAAAAATGTAAGAAAGCAGAAGGAAGAGGAAAACTTTTAACTTGCACTAAATATATTACTTTAAAGAGGGAGTGCATCTCTTTGCTAAAACATCTCAGCAAACAGACTGTAATGTCCACCATTCTCCATCCTGTCTTCCAGTGGTATAGTATAATTGGTGGGTTTTAATTTTCAGGGCATGCTTTAGCTTTGCTTTACAGAGATATGAAATATTTTCTAGTGTACAGATGTTGTAAGAGTTCTGGGAAATTTTCTGGACTAGATTTCTCTTATCTGTCTGACTCCACTTTTAGGGTCTGTACAGAGGTAACCCATGCTGTGTTTTTAGTTCTTTATTCCTCAGATTCATAGTTCACCTTAGGATCTGTGGCCACTGTCAACTCATAAATGAGTAGTGTAAAAATTATCACAATACTCAGCTTCTTCTCCCCCTCTCTAACATGACCTGCTTTCCCAAAATGTTTGCACAGATTATTTACTGCTTATATACCTTAGATATACTGTTCATGCATAAAGCCAGCTCACCTATATTTTTTTTACATGCTCTTAACTTTTTTGATGTTTTACACTGTAGCTGCTAATGAAATTATACATCTGCAGAAAATAGTCAGCATATGTCAAGCCACTTTTAAAATAAATTCTGATATCGTGTGGGAACTATTTGCTAAGTTTAGCTGATGGTTTGTGATAAACATTATCCAGTTATACAACAAGCTGGCTGACCACTGGTCTGTGGCAGGGGACATGCTCTGACCCTCTGGATAGCCAAAGGAGAGTTCAAGGTATAGGTGTTGTGTATGGAAGAGTGATTTGCATCATAAGTTCTCATACTACACTTTTTCTGATGTACTGTTATGTAGCAGCAGTGGTGGTCCAGATTTTATAGATGTTGCCAAGGCACTTGTAGCCAGCATCCTTGATGGGCTTGCACAGACCATAATTTCTCTTTGAAGAATATGTGTGGCCTCTTACTGGTCTCCTTGTTTACAAATTTATAGATGGAAAAGGGTGAAGAAATATGTGGAGACAATAAGAGTGATCAAAGACAGAGGATAGCTCTTAGGGAATGCATGGGTAGGCTGAGGCTCTTCACTCTGGAGGAGAAATTACATAGTGGGAGAGACTGGGTAGAATTTTTGTATTTCCCAACACAAAAATTAAGGCCATCAAGTGTAGCTGAAGCTGGAAGGCAGACTGAAAGCAAACAGAAGTTGGAGAGACCTGAGGATATGAGTCACAAATTCGTGGAGTTCCTTTTCAAAGGATTTTGTGGATGCATAGAGTTTATATGTGTTAAAGGAAGACTCAACAAATAAGCGATAGAGATACACTGACCATGAAAAATACTCAAACCACAGGGAATCTCTTGAGATGGATGCAGCTGGAGGCTCACTGGAGAAGTATGTGCATGTCCTCTTGTTTTGCTGATTCTCCAAGCTAGCAGGTACAGCTGGGAACAGGCCACTGGGCTAGGTGGCCTTGCAGTCTGAGTCAGTGGCTATTCTGACCCACTTCTAGGCATTTGTAAAGATTTTATCATGTTGACGGTATCTTGACTGTGTAAAAAGATCCAGCAACAGTTTGTTCTCCTTGGACTCACAAGAATTCCTGTGAGTGAGATAAGTATGTGGGGGACTGCAGTTTTAATTTCATAGCTTATAGGGACAGTTCTGGGACCTCTGTCCACTTTTGAGTCCCCTGTGTATGTGGCAGCAGCTCCAGAGTGAGTGCCTGGCTGCCTGCAGGTAGTCAGATGTGTCCTGTTATCGAGTAGTCCAAGACTTGGAGGTGGATTTGTATGTGGCTGAGTCAGTGCCAAACACAGCTGGTGGAAGGGCCTGGCACAGAAAGCTCTGTGTGAGCACTTTGTGCACCAGCTCAAGGCTTGACACCTGTAGTCTGTGTGTGAGAGCCAGCTCTGGTTTGTCAGTGGAGTTTGGCTGTCTCACTTGGATGTGCCCTAGCACCTACTGTATGTATGTATTTATCTCAGTTTCAGTCAGAGGTGGCTGACTGTGAATCATCATCTCACTGATAGGTTGAATCTCTTTGAGCCAGTACCTATGCATTTACAGACCAAGTGTTTCACTTATGTGAATTCCTTTCCCCACCCCCCTTCAAGTATTAGACCCATTTTCCTATCAGACTGTGTCAGGGCACTCAGCTGTAAAGGAATTTATAGGGTGGCTTATAACTGCTGTGGAAATTCTGTCTCCTAGAGTCTAAAGCCTCTGATATAAGAGCTGTGCTCTGTGCTCACACCATGTATGAAGAGTGAGTAGCAGCTTGTTGTTAGCCTTGCACAGTAACAAAGAAGTTCCTAGGAGGGTAGTTGTAGTGAAGTAAAAACTAAAGCAGTCCTGGCCAGGCAAAGAGAAATCTGTACGTCTTCCCAAAAGACTTTCATGCAAGCTATTACAATATATAAGCATGGAACAGGGTTTTTTTGGGTTGGCATTTATGTGTGAATTAGTTCTTTGCTCAGAAATTCTATCAGTTTCTGAAGCATTGGTGGAAAGGTTATGAACATCCTTGTTAGAAGAGACAATAGGTGTCTGAAATTTAAATAGCTGAAATCTTTATCTAGGAAAAAAAGGCTGTAATATCTGTAAAGTTGACCTCTGATTTTGGGCAACTGACATCTCAGGACTCCTGGCATGGGATAAAAAACAAAAGCTTAAACATTCACAATTACTTTTTAAGTACAAAACTGACTTTTGATTAAATTTCTTCTGGAATTAAAATTAAAATATTGTGATCTGGAGCACATGTGTGAGACAGTTGTATGAAGAGTATTTGTGTTATAATTTTCTTCTTTTTTTAGGTTACCACTAATGGGATTATTGCAGTGAATGAACCCTCAAGTGAAGAAAAATACCTTGGTCAATTCCCAGTGAGTTTTGGGGCTATTGCTCCTTTTATGGCTGACCTGGACACAACAGATGGACGTGGAAATGTGTATTACAGGGAAGATTCATCCTCAGATGTCTTGCAACTTGCATCAGACTATATTAAAAGAGGTTTTCCTGAGAGTGCTTTTGATCCCAGCAGCGTTGTTATTGTCACCTGGAAGTCTGTGGCTCCTTTCCGGGCACCAGGAGAAGATCATGCTTTGGAAGAAAAGGTGAATATTAATCAGAGCTTTAAGTCATGTTGGACATGGTCAGCTAAAGTGTAACACTGTAACCTTTCGCTTTGAAGTCTTGGAGTTCTTTGTTTTTAAATGAATTTTGCAGACCTAAGAATGTTTATTATCGTTGAAAAGGCTATAGTAAAATAGGAGTTTCCGGAACTTTTACTTGAGATTTATTTGAATAATGTGTTGTTAATTCAAAAGAAACTGCTTGAAACGACATTGCTAATTTTGTTGTTTCCTAATGACTTTAACTTTGAGTGTTAAATGTGTGTGATAATAACTGAACTAGAATATCCTGACCTCCCTCTGTGCAATGTAATCCTGCTGTCTTGCATTTTTCAGCAGACTCTTAAGTAATTTTGACATCAAACTGTGTAAAATCAGATAACTATATGGAGTAGTCGGATCTTAAGGCCATTTTGAACAGATGATATTGCATTCAGAAAAAGCTCATGTTTTGTAGCTAGTATTGGATTAAGAAACAGAGATTATTTTAATTTTTATTCACAAATAATTTCCCCCTTTTTAAACCATTCAGGTACTATCCTGCAAGGATATGTAACTTTGTACACCATAATTATCAAAGTTGATGAGAACATTACATTACTTAGCACATCTTTTTATGTTAACAATTAATTTCTTTTGCTGAACTTGGCACAAGAATTGTGTTTATAGTAACAATTCTGCACCCTAGTAGCAATGAGCAGCTGATGTCTGAGGTGCTGTCCCAGTGGTTCCTACAGTAGGCAGGAGTGTTCCTATGGGAGAAGACTTTAGCAACATGAAACTTGAACTTTAAACATTTTTTTTACAGATTTTTAAATTTAGTCTATCACATTACTTCTGTTATTTTAAGGAAATGAAATAGCATCCTATAACATTACAGAACTTAAAATTGTTATACGTTGGGCAGCCTATCTATTTCCTACAGATTTAAGTTACTTTCGTTAATGTTTTCTTTTTAATGAGAATTCTGATTTTCATTTTGTGTTTTTTAAAAAAATATCTTTCTTGACTATTTTTAAGTGAGTAAATATGTATTAATTTCTTTTCCACAGAGAAACACATTCCAGGCTGTCTTAGCCTCTTCTGATTCCAGTTCCTATGCCATTTTCCTTTATCCAGAAGATAGCTTGCAGTTCTATAGCACATACTCCAAGAATGGCGATGAAAATATTCCTGCTACGGTTGGCTTTAGTCAAGCCTCTACAAACTACTACTTTTGGGAAAAGCCAGGATCCTACAATGTCATTGCTAATGATGAAGACAGCATTAGAAACCTGTGCAAGTATGCTTTTTTCTTTGTCTAAACTCCTGAAGAAAACATCAGTTCCATGTTTTTTTTAACTGTAGCATGAATCAATGAGATCTAATAAGATCCCATTAGCTATTGCATGAGAAATCACGAGATCTGCCACTGATAAATATCCGCCCCCTTGAGGACTTGGAGGAATTTGGTGAAATTTGTTAAAAGTCCATACTCCTATTGCCACTGGTAGGAACTCTTGTATACTTAATTCTTCTTTAAATAGTACCACTTAGACTTCAACTCCTCATAATCTATCCTAGGCAGGTTGTTTTTGAAAGAAAGAGTGAACAAGCAGGAAAGGGAATGAGTTAGAAAGTTTTAGTTAGTGGTAGCAAGATTTTTGTGGCCCTAAAATCTTCTGTTCCCACCACTTTGGAGACAACAAACATAGACATTCTCAGCAGAGCTCTGGATGAGGAGGAAAAAAAATGTTACCCAAACTGTCAGGGGTGTTTTACAGTTGAATAAACTGTACCTGTAGGTAAGTATGTAATGTAGATAAGATAATTAGACAGTTTTGTCCTGACACTTTGCAGTGAAGGATAACATTGTATAGGCTAGAAATACCACACAACTTGCTTTATTTGGCATATGCTTCTCTTTGACAGAAGCAGCAATGCTGGGAAGCAAGGCATCTGGGTGTTTGAGATTGGTAGCTCATCTGACAGTATTGTGCCTGCCAAAATCAGCAATGTCTTGGAGAGCATAGAGCCCAACGAAGAAGATCAAGAGATGACTTCTAAGCCCTTTATGTCTGACTATGGTTCCACTGAAATAACACAGCAGTATATCACAAGTAGTACAGACAGCACTGAAGAGGATCAGCACCTTGTCACATACAGTGTTCCTCAGTTAGGTACAGAAGACTTTCTGACTTCATACCAAGATGTAGCAGGAACACCTTCAACTGAGTCTTTTTACAGTCCTCAAAATTTCCCGACAGCAAAAGCTCCACCTCGCCAGTTTCGGATCCAGCAGTTTCCCCCACAGCCACCTCAAGTCATAGATGTGGAAGAATTTGATGAAACTGGAATAGGTAAGGTCTTTTGTACAGTTTAGCTGCTTCTAACATGGACAGGCTGCAAAAAAGGCACGTGAAAGAAATTGAATTACAAAAGAAACAGTGTTTCCTTCTAATTAACTTCATATCTAAAAATCTGGACACATCATAAGTTTCTGGTATTCATTGAGTTAGTTTATTTGGATGTCACCTCAGATGCAGTTGTTGCCAGTCTAATAAACTAGTTCCCTAGTTAAGCTAACAGACCTTTCTCAAATGTGTTACTGAATTCAGGTGATTCAATAAAGCCTCAAGTCTTAGAAGGGTGGAATTAGCAATACTAAGTTCTGACAAAGCATTTCGAGAAATTTCAGATGTAAGAGCTGCTATCCATTAAATAACAGGGTAAAACTATTAGGATTACAGGGTGCATCAGTTGCTGCACAGTCCTGGGTACTGTACTGATATGTTTTGTTCTGAAGTTGGGAAGTCCTCTTTTTGTTTTGATTCAGAAACAAGGACAAATTAAAGTTATTGTATGTTTAGCTTTGACAGGAATTTTAACTGATCTGTGTTAATATAGATCTGCTGAAGTCAATAGAATCAGACAGTTTTCTAACTAAATAATTAAACAGCCCTGATGTTTTCTGCAAAATAGTAGAAAGTTATTTGCACATTGCAAGGTTAGCTGATAGCAATTGCAATAGTTCGTTTTCCTTAAAGAGAAAATGAAAAGGTGATCAAGTGAGTCCAGAGACACTTCTAAATTAGTCCAAGGATATGTGAATACCACAGTAATTATATGTAATTAAATGTCTGGTCTTATTGTCCACAGTGTTTCGCTACCACACAGATGTCCAACAGACCTGTGCTAACAACCGTCACCAGTGCTCTGTTCACGCTATTTGCAAGGATTATCCCAACGGGTTTTGTTGCAGTTGCATTGCTGGTTACAAAGGAAATGGCAGACAGTGTGTAGCAGAAGGTAACTGGTTTGAAATTTAGATACATAAACAACAATTACACACGGCATTCTTGAATGAGGTGACCTGTATTCAATTCCAGAATAGACCCGATAAAAACTTTTTGAAAGACTTACCACTGAGATAGAGTGAAAAGCATTTGAATCAGTGAGAGCTACTTTTTAAAATAGTTTTTTCAGTGAAGCAAATTGTTTTGAGTGGTCAGTTTTATGCTTTATGCATTTTAATGTGACTTTCTAGGAAAAATAAACTTCTTCTGTAACTGACATTATTTAAAATAAGTCATAACATCCAGTGGTATTTCCTAGAATTAGTCATGAAGTTCCAACATGTTATAATCTGATATGGTCCTCACTCTAGAAATGGACAGTTCAAAGTGGTGAACAAATTGACTTTGATCGTTGAACCAAAGAGTATGGCTCCTCTTTGACTCTTAAGCTGCTTTACTAAAGGGTGATCTGCCAGATTTCTGTTAAATACCCATTTAAACTGTGTTCCCGTGTAAAATCCATAAAGGAATTTCTTATGTATACACTTGTAATCCTCGTAGTGATTTGGCTCAGAGTACAGATGCATTTCAACAGCTCAAATAGTTACTGCAAGACTGTGTTTTATAACCTAGGAAAGCAAGCTAATACTTAGCTTTCAGTTCATAAAATTGGATTTTCCATAGAAAGAAAAGAAGGATGTGATGATAATGAAATTTAAACTTCCACGTGGGAAATTATGTACAGGAGAAAATTAGCAATCCAAAATAGCTACTCCTGTATAACACTGACAATCTTCAAAATGGCCAAGAAATGTAATAGGTTAGAGTAATAGAGAATCAGTTATTCTAATGCCTAATGGTGTTAGCCTCCTTACAGAGAATGAAAAAAATCACATTCAGTGTGTATTGATATGAAGTGTGATCTTAAGAAGCTTCTGTCTGCCACTTACTATCAGATATACTGTAACAATGTTACGAAGTTATCCTTACAGAAAGAACTTTCAATGAGTATAAAGGGCAAATCTCTTCAGGCAAATTTGGCCATTTAATCCTTCACATTAGACAATACACATGCATGTACCCACATAAGCAAGTGAACACGTTGCAATTTCTTGTCTGAACTCTGTGAGTATTTGTTTGCCATTTATTTCAACACTAAACACTGAACATTGTGAGCACTCTGGACATGTTCCTTGGAGACTATGAGAGTACTGTTGTTTTGTTCTGATGCCTTGTATTGATTTGCCAGGTTCTCCTCAGAGAGTCAACGGCAAGGTCAGAGGAAGAATCTTTGTAGGAAACAACCCAGTTCCAGTTGTATTTGAGAACACTGATCTCCACTCCTATGTTGTGATGAACCAAGGGCGTGCTTACACTGCTATCAGCACAATCCCAGAGACTTTGGGGTATTCTTTACTACCTCTTGCCTCTATTGGAGGTATCATAGGATGGATGTTTGCTGTGGAACAGCAAGGATATAAAAATGGATTCAGCATTACTGGTAACTTCTAAATTAAAATAATGTTCAAAATTGCTTTGCTTTTCTCTGTCTTGGTAGAAAAGAAATGTGAATTTAGAAGCAATATAGCGTGAAAACACACATCTATTCTGAGCTGCAAATTGTTTTTTTGTAATAAGATTTCACAAAAAATACACAATTTTTCTTGTTTACCATATATAGGATCTGAAACACTTTACAGAAACAGCTGCTGCATGACATGCAAATGATTCTGTTAGCTAGTTTGAGGGAAACCCCTGCTTACAATTTGAGCTTTTCGTAAGAGATTAAGGCCAAATCTGATTGGCTGTGCTGTTGTGAATTCAAGCTGTAGATTCAATCTCTTCTAGGAGAACACATGTTTCTTTTAAAAATTTGATCCTTTACAGACTTGTAATATGAATTTCGTTGAGCACAACTTTTTGGTTTGGGATTTTCTTGGTTTTGGTATGTTTGAAGCTTGTTCTGGAATTTATAACACACATTTCACTTGGTTTTGATTTGAAAACAGATGTACTGGATTTTGAATTTTTTTTTTAACTCTCTGTACTCCTAATGGAATTTTTTTCCAAAATGTCCTTTTAAATGGTCGGATAAGGCCTACTGCTATTAGCTTAGTCAGAACTTCTTTTTAAATTTAATAAAAGCTGGCTGCCTCAGATTTATTTGTGATTTATCATGTTCAGTGCTTAAAAAAATTTGCTTGCTGTATCCAAGTATATTATCAGTATACCTCTGAAAGTTATTTCATTAGAAACACAAGACATTAGCAACTGTGCCAAATCAAAACTTGCAGACAATAGTAATTTATATTTTATCTACTAGAAGCAATATTTGGAATAGAAGGAGTTGGCAAGCTCTATTAAGTTTAGTGTTTAACTAATTCTCTTTCTTTAGGTGGTGAGTTTACACGGCAAACAGAAGTAACTTTTCTCAGCAACAACGAGAAGCTGGTTGTAAAGCAGAAGTTCAGTGGCATTGATGAACATGGTCACCTTACCATCAGCACAGAAATGGAGGGCAGAATACCTGAGATCCCATCCGGGGCATCAGTCCATATAGAGCCGTACACTGAACTCTACCACACTTCTAGTTCTGGTAAGGTTCCATAGAATGAAATTATAAGTGCACAAAGCAGAGACTAAAACAATCTGAAACACATTATTTTATTACCTTTTTAACAAGTGTGTTTAGGACCCTTTGACTTATAGAAAGTTGCATTTTACCTCTTAAGAAAAGGTTTCAAAAGAAAGTGGATTTTGAGTGGGACAATGCAAATATTTCTCATCTTTTTATCGAAAATTACGAGTTTAATTTTCTGTGAACTGTTGTTTGCAAAACACTCTTGATTTCCCTTTTTGTTGGCCTTTTTTTTTACGCTGTTGATGTTATACAAGTTGCAAAGTTTTTCTCTGTAAGTCCACAGCCCTTTACTAGGAGCTGTACTGGCATATAGCTTCTTGTGGTAATGTCATTAAGTGAGCTGTGATCTTTGATGAGACTAAACCCATTATTTACCACTATATCTCATGTAAACTTCATTACAATGAGTCTGCAAGCATTTATCAGTAGTATTTGAGCTGAATTTTAACAACCAATTGGGAAATTATCTCTTAATTCCCTTATCAGTTTCCTACATTGTCTCTTCAGTACTCCTCTCCCCTCTCTCTCAATTCCTTTATCATTGATCCTAGATTTCCTAAGAAAACCATTCTTCACTCACTATTTACAGGGCAATTTTGATATGCTTACTTATTTTGCTTTCCTCTTCCTGGATAAAATTGGGTGTTTCAATACAGAAAGTAAAGAAGTGAGGCTAGATTGTTGCTGCTGGCCAGCCAGCCCAGCTGTCAAAGAGCAATACAGATGAAGCAGCCTGTGGTGCACCCGTTTTCTAGAGATAGAAAATGGTGTGGTTACATCCTTACTGCCTTATATTCACTAATGTCTAGGTTTGGTAGCTAGTGATGAACCCATTTGTGCTTTGCCTATTGTTTTGGACTGGGAGGAGGAAAAAGTGGAAGCAGCAGGAAGCTTCTGCTTTGTGCTGAACAACTTGAGAGTTTGGGCAGCGTCTGCTCTACAGAGCAGTTGTCTACTTGGCAGAAATGCTGTTTCCATGGTGGTAAAGTCAGAGGCTGGAGGGAGGTGTCCTTCAGGCTGGATTTGATTTACCAGGACTTAAACAGCTGCAATTCTGCTGTCCTATGGCGTATCTAAAGGACTTAGCAGAAATCCAGCTTTAGCCAGCTGTTGCAAGTGGATTGATATAGGTATGTTCTGGTGTCCAAACAATGAACAGTGGTGTTCTGAGGACCTTTCTGTTGGTGGGAGGGTCCACAAGCCCAGATCTTTTTGAAGAGTTTTGTTCATAGTTTTTCCTGATACAGAAAACTGTTATGAAGCATACAGGAGCTCTCAGACGTGCATCTTCTTCATGGCTCTGTTAAAGTCCAAGGCTAATAGCTTACAATGAACAAAAAGTGGGTATAGTTTAGGCTGGTGAGACAGCTCTTGTCCTTAGCTTGGGACTAAGTTATAGAAGTCCACCTAAAGGAACTTCTGAGTTTGCTGAGTTGAATTTTCTTTTCATTACTTGGAAACCCAAAAAGTAAGGTTAAATTTTTAAAATATGTCAAAATAAATCAAATTACTAATTTCTGAAAGCTGTGATACCTGAGAGTAAGTGTATTCAAGTGCTTGTTCTGTTGCATGGAAATACATCCAATTTCATAGTCCCTAGCCTTTGAAATTCCCATCTGCACTACACAGACTTCATCCCAAGTCTGCAGATAGCATTTGACAGCGTGCTTTTGGTCTCTGCTCTGATCAGTATGTTTGCTGTCATGTCGTAGTGATCACTTCATCATCCTCGAGGGAGTACACAGTGACAGAGCCAGAAAGGGATGGAGTTGCTTCCACGTACACGGGTGCCTATCAGTGGCGCCAGACCATCTCCTTTGATGAATGCATCCACGATGACTCCCCCCCTTCTACTCCTGCCACTCAGCAGCTCTCAGTGGACAGTGTGTTTGTCCTGTACAACAGAGATGAGCACATCCTGCGATACGCCATGAGCAACTCCATCGGCCCCATAAGTGGTACGTATCAATTGCAAGTTTTGCTTATTCTCTTTTGTGAGTAATTAAGAGCAGTCATCCATTTTTTTAGCCTGCCCTAGCTGAGTGTTAATGAGTTAAATTAACTAATTTCATTAGCTGGTAGAAGTCCAGATCCACCAGAGAAGGAGAGAAATGGAACTGTTGAAAATTTGTATTTTTACTTGAGAAAGAGTATTTAAGTAATGCTCTATTCTTGAAATTCACTTGGTTTTATGTCTAATTCCTTGAAATACTCTCAATATACCACTTTGAATGTATTCCCACTTGGATGCATAGAATATGTTGTTCATTTTTACCTGATTTGTAGTTCCTCTATTAATTTTTTGGGGGGAGGCCATTGTCAGAGAAGAGAGAAAAGAGGGGAATGAGATTTACCATGGGTGAATTTCTATAATTTGTCTTGAAACATGGCATTTTATCTATGAATTGTAGACAGCTTATGAAAGGGGTTTCTTTTTAAGATGAGGTATCTAATCTTGCGCTAACATCAGAAAGAAAGCAAAGAGACAATTTGAAAATGCACACCAGCTGAGTAAAAAAGCCAGGCTGTGCTCACTTTTGTTTGTTACAAAATAAAGTTCTGCTAATTAAAATTAATAAACCAAGCTCTTAAAAATCATGTTTTGAGTCTGGTTTCAGTAGCTGGAAGATGAATTTTCTTTCTGTTTTGCTCTTCAGAGAGGTTTTGTGGTTCTCTTTTAACTCAGTTGTCCTTTGTGCAAGTAACAAACAATAAAGGTGCTATTAAATACGTATCTAAGGTATCACCTGCAAGGCCCTTACTTCCTAATGCAAAAAGTGTGTTTCCTTGTTTAATGTGCATTATGAGCAACCTTCTTCCGGACCTTAACTGGTTGCTTTTACTCGGACAGAGTCATCAAGGCTAAATATGGTCTCTCTTGCCAGATGGTTCTGCTGATATTAACCGGAATCCTTGCTACACTGGCACTCACAACTGTGACACCAACGCCGTGTGCCGTCCAGGAACTGGAAATCGTTTCTTCTGTGAATGTTCGATTGGCTTCCGTGGAGATGGAAACGTTTGTTACGGTATCAGAAGACTTCAATTCATTGCAAAATGAAAGCTAACGTAGAATTTATTTCCCTTGGGGCATACTGACCTTTAGGAGTAGCCATTCCAGCAAAATGAACTGCCCTGAGAGGCTAGAGGGTTGCTGGGCTATGTATCTCAATAATCAAAGTAAGCAAGTTTGACTGTCTTGAAGAGTATGTTTTCCTGTCTTGCAAAGCATCTTTCCCACCCAGTTTGTCCTTTTATAAAACGTGTGGGAACTTAGTTGAGAGAAATTAACTGTAATGCAAGTTCTGGTTAAAATGAGTCAACTAGGTTAAAAGATCTCGAGGGAGATGAGAAATAGGAAATGCACGTGTGGACAGAGTACAGATATGTGCAATTCATTGGAATAATCTTTTTCATGATCTACTTTGAAAATCCATTTCTGTTCAAAAATACTCGTGTTTCCCAGCTCTGTCTAGCTCTGTATTCCTAGTATGTTTGGGTTTTGCCTTGCAATCAAATCACAGCACTAATACTCATTTTCAAGAGGTGAAAGTGTGTGTTAATGAAATGTGTCATCCCTAATACTTCAAAAAGTTTTGGGGGTTTTTAAAACCCAAAGCACAACTCTCCTTCCACTCCAACCCTTTAATCAACTTGCAAATGAAAACAACGGCATCACATTGTCCCTTGCAGTCCTCTGATGCTGTGAGTTGGGGAGCAGTGGATTAGAGATGTGTATGGATAACGAAAGGGGAAGCTTTTCCTAGAGTTCATGCTCTCCTAGTAGTTATCATTGCTTCTGACACCTAAGGCTGCATTTTCTTTGGCTTCTCTTTCCTCTGCAATTTCCTGTGCCTTCCCCCTATTACTCCATGATAGAACTTCTTCTAGTTTGTTTTCTTCTTTTTGGTGCAGATTAGCTGAGGTCACAGTTACCTCAAAACTTATTTTCAGGTTATTAATATCTCTTAAGAGGTATGGTCTATCCAAGCTGTGGCCTAAGTACAGAAGACTGCTATTAATCTAGAGTTGCCCAGTTTCTGTTTTTCTGGCATCCATATGAAATGCATTTTTGTAATAACCAAGATCCTTTTAATACCCCAGATATTGATGAGTGTTCAGAGCAGCCAGGGCTGTGTGGCAGCAATGCAGACTGCAACAACCAGCCGGGAACTTACCGCTGCGAGTGTGCCGAGGGATACCAGTTTGCAGCAGATGGGCGGACTTGTGTTGGTGAGTTTCATGTTTCTTAAAAGCACTGCCCAGCAGCCTTTGGGCTGTGATCCATCCCACAGGGACAAAAAACAGAGCTTCACGAACTGTGCTGATTTCTAATGTGAGTGAAATTCAGGAGTTTGTGCTGCAGCTCATGATTACCGGGTTTTTTTGCATTTTCTAAGTGCTGTGCTTTTGACTTTTTGGGGTTTTGTGTTTTGTTTCTTATGTCTAATCCAGAGTTCAATTTAAGAGATGAGGTTTCAGTTACAGATTCATCCCTTGGACAAGATAGTGCACAGTTCTAAACTAGTGTGTCTTTGCTATTGCAGGCTTATTCTGAAGTGATAATTTATCACGATGAAAGGGAATTGTAGGTGCAGATCACTGTTAAAATCTTTGTGATTTGGCTCTTAGTTCATTTTTAGTGAACCATTAAATATCAAATTCAGTAGTTGTCACTCAATTAGTTTATTTCTCTGTAATTTAAAAACTTTTTTCTGAAGGAAGCCTGAGTTAATCTGTATTTGCTAGACTAAGATTGTCCTAACAAGGGATATCTTTTCCCTCTTTGCCCTGTTTTTCAATCAAGTTGTAGAAATTCCTTTTGGAAAAAGGAGTCCACAAATGGTAGATAGAAGGGGGATAATGACAAATAACAAAAGAGAAATAATGACTCTACCTCTAGAGCTGCAACTGTCAGGATAGGATGGAGATTAGAGATTTTTTTCTTGTTAGAATTTTTATCTTTGCAACCTGACAGTAATTCCATACCAACAAAACCTATTCACACTCTTCCAGTATGGCTGGAAGTTCCTCTTTCTTTTGAAAATAAGTGATAACAGCTGAGGATTTTCTTCTTCTGTTGTGACAGCTTTGTGGTGGAAGTTTAGCTACTCTTTGATCAGCTAATGTATCCAGGTTATTGCTCCTTATAGCCAAGACTGTTCTTCAGCAAAGACGGAGGAGTCTTCATCTTGAAGAGAGTAATGCAGAGTTACATTACTTTCCTTGAGTTTGTGACTTGTGTATTACACTCTCACAAGCCAAATTTCTCTGCTCCAGTAAGAATTACAATTCATGTCTGTTCCCTAATTCACAGTGCACCTGAAGTCTCTTTGTTGCAGAACAGCCAGAAAAAGCAGCTCTTTCTACCAAAGCCACTGGAAGGGATAGGGTGAGATGTGGGAGAGCAGCTTTATGTTCCTTCCCTTATGTCCAACACTGCACTTTTGTGACTTGGACCTGAAAGGGAACATTCTTCTCTCCAGCCATGACCTCACCAGCTTCACTTTACCACTTTCCCATGGAGCTGATGTTCCACTTTTAGCGAGTGCTAAGCAATTCCTTGCCCAGCTTGAAGGATTTCGGTTTGATCCCTTCCTTCAACCAAAACCAAATTCCATTTTTAAGGCTGAAGAGAGGGAAGATAAACTCTAGTTTCCCAACAGATTTAAAATGCAATGGTAATCTTTTCACAATATAGGGTCTTATACAGAGAATTTAAACCCCAGAAGGGGCAACAGCTGCCATCTGTGCTTTTGCAAGTTGTTCTGGGTTACCAGTTCTGACTCAGCTTTTTTGGAACCAGCACTTTTTTTCATACCAGCTGTGTGATTCACTGGGTAGCTTTATAAGAGTAAATAAACCTTGTTCTCCTGTTTGTAGGATGAGAAACAGACTTGGGGACTCCCTTTGAGCTCCAGCTCTTACCTTATGTATTTAAAATACTGTTCTTAATTAATTTATTTTTAATCCAAAACTTATTTCATCAAATAAAGATATGAATGATTCTAACAATGATGTCATTTCCTCCAGAGAGACAACAAAAATGAGTGTTTTCAGATATGGCTCGATAGAAGATTTTTTTATCTCCCTGCTGACACCGTGCTAGTTTCCATCTGTGTGCTGTGATGAAATGAACATTGTAGAGTCTTGTCTTGGCCCCCTGACAAATCCTTGTCATAATTGTGTAAAGACAGCAGCCTCAGTGTTACAGCAGCCTCTGTTAGAGCAGCTGGAAGTCTGTTCCTAGATGTACACACTGAATGCCCTATTTTCAGGCCCGAAATTTTGTAGTGTTTTACCTCTTTCTATTTCAAGTATCATAGTTTCCTTTCCTGTTCTCTAACATAACAGGTAAGCATAGCCAACTTCCAGAAACAATTTATGTGCTCCAGCAACTTCCTGAAACAATTTATGTGCGAAGTAGTGCAGTACCTTCGGAACCACAGCTGTCAATATGAGCGAGTTAGGAAAAGCTGCTGGTCTAATCCCAGATCTCTCCAGTAGTCGACAAATGTGTTTATTTCAATTGAGTGAGTCACAGCTCCTATTTGTTGCCAAGTAACAGCAGCCCTGGGTCAGTACTAGGTTAGTGTAGCAGGTCATCTAATTCCCAGTGCAGTGAACTGGCCACTTAGCTAACATATGAGGTAGCCCTGTGAGATGCCTTACATTTCTTCATTCAGGACTCTTTTTCATAAACAAAGCTGATATGGATATTAGGATCTATCACTATGGTAGCCCATTCTATATTAACAAGCACCTGTGAGGTGCTGAGACAGTCAATTCATTGTAAAACATTAATAAGATTTAACCCCACTGAAAGGGGAGATTGCAGGAAAAAAAAATCCCAACCCCCAGAGCAAAAACCCCTCAGTTCCTTGTTTCCTTTCTCTTATGTAATCTTTCACAGATGTTGTTCTCTCGTATGAACTTACTAGGAGGCTTAGGCTTTGTGAAGAAAAGTTCGGATTTTCATCTCCTCTGTTTCACATTTACCCTGCAGCTGTGGAGTACGTGGTAAACCACTGCCTGAGGGGCACACACAACTGCGACATTCCACAGCGTGCTCAGTGTGTGTACACCGGAGGGTCCGCCTACATCTGCACATGCCTCCCTGGCTTCTCCGGAGATGGGCGTGCCTGTGAGGGTGGGTAGCACCATTTATTGTGGGCCTGTTATACTCTTCATTGCACTCTTGGGCTGGTCTTTGCCCTGTCCTATACCTACTTGTCATTTCAAGTAGGAAATTTCATAGCATTTCTTCTTTTCCTCCTCTCACTTTTGAATTTACTCTTCAATATTTGGTCTATAGAAGGTCTAAGATGAGATAATTGCAGAAATTGCAGTAGTTGCAGCTGCAGACCTTTGTCTGCTGCAACTGTTTGCAACTGTATTGGTTTAAATTACTAAGGTGGTGAAACAAAATTCTCAGACTACGTAAAATATTTTGCATTCTGTTTCATGTCAGTCTGAGTGCAGTGGGGGAGCAGCTTTACCTAATTGCATGTTGGAAATACAGCTCGCCAAATCCTACTTCTCTTGGTATGTTAAGTCATTTCTTTGGGAAATATGGACATACATGTCTAAAATACTGTGTGAGTTAATAATGTCCCTTTGGAATAGGAAAAACCTGGGATTTGTTGAGATAGGGAACCTAAAATACGGGCAGGCGTTCCCCTCAGCCCCTTTTATCTCCCTTGCATTTCTGTATTAGATGTATTTCCAAAGAACTGTCTGTATGTCTAATCACATACCCTAAAATAGGAGCCTGAAAATGCGACAGGTTTGTGCTTTATTTCATCACTCTGATTTGTCCATCAGAAGGAAGAGTCACCTGAGGCTGATCTTTTCTTTTACAGATGTAGATGAATGTCAACAGGGCCACTGCCATCCAGATGCTTTCTGCTACAACACTCCTGGGTCTTTCAGCTGCCACTGCAAGGCAGGTTATCGTGGGGATGGTTTCCGATGTGTGTTAGGAGGTAAAATTCTACAGTTCTTGAAAGTTGGACCGGAAATATAATTTGAGATTTGGAGGATATATATCTTAATTTGGTTCCCTTCTGAAACACAATGCCTACTGCCACATTGGTGTCTTTATTCTCAAGTCTTCCAAGATTAGGACTTTACCAAGCTTGTGTCAAAACTGTATCTTGACTACTATCACTTTTTCATTCTATCCTGTTCAATGGCCCATTTTATGTTTTGTTTATTCTATCCTCAACAGTTTTCAGCTCCAAGCTGATACTGTCTTTTGAAGTTGCCTTGTGTAAAGGTTTGACTGTGGGGGTGATTTGGTTTGCATACTCAGTAATCACTTACCATAAAATATCTGGAATTGTTGGCAATGCAAATGAATGCAATATTTACAGGAGAAAAGTGAAAAATGAGACAAAAGTCACGAGGCCCTTGTCTTGAGATCTAGATGCAGTGAGATCTAGATGCCTACATGCCACATACAGCCTGTGGTCTAGAAAGACTGCAGTTTCCAGCTGGCACTTACTTGTTTCTGTATTTATCCAGCTTATTCGGTATTCAGGAGTAAGTTCTTTATCCTCACACTTCTGTTTCCCCATTCTACTTTGAGGCTTGAAGTATAAAGCTCATTCTGAAGGTATGCTTAAAGAAAAAAAAAAAAAAAGGAAGGAACATTGGGAACATAAAGTAGCATTGTTATTTTGCTTTAATTCAACAGCATGGCAAACCTATAGGACAGACTTGGGTTTTGTAGATGATGAATCTTTCATCGAGGAAATAAAGCCTAAATTCTCAGTATATTCAAACACAATTCTTCTTCCTCTAAGATTCTTGCTGTTGGGCATTTCTCAACAAACTCAAAAACTCAAAACTGTACAGTCAAGAGTAACAAGAATATCCTAGGGCCAAAAGGAAAGAAAGGGTTTGGGAGTCTTGGTTGGGTTATTTTGTTTTTTTATTTTAGTAGTGGAGGTGCTTGCTTCAAAGTTCTTGTCTGTGTTGCATGATATTAGTACCTGAGACTTAATATTTTTATTTTGCCTCTATATTCCCTAATTCTGAATTTCTGACTTTTTTTTCTCCACAATTAGATGCTCAGTTTTTGAAACCAAAAGGCAAAGGATTGTAGAGGAAACAAAAAAATCACAAAGTTGATTCTTGTTTTAAATCATATTTACATGACACTTCACCATGTGCACAGTAACACATTATGTAAAATCACCCAGTGCTTGTAGGTTTTTATATCAAAGGTAAATTTCAGGAGGTTTTGAAGTGTTTACTTCTGAGACGTAGCTTTCACCACTTTGTCAGTCTTTTAATATAATTTTTAACTAACATTTCATGCCTGATCACCCATGTGTATTTTTATTTTCGTGCCAGATGAATGAGAAACCAACTGGTGTTTATGATCTGTGTCAAAATATTTAGCTAACTATCCAGCTGATAAAAACAAAATTATTTCTCCTAGAGGAGAAACTTGATATGAATAACTTGAAGCGAATCAAACCTTAAAGCTTCTTGTTTTTCAGGCAGAATTGTAGAGGGAAAAACATTGCTTTCATGTCTGCCACATGCCCTTTGTAGATGAGGTGGTTTGGTAGACTGATATTTGCAATCAACCAATTAACTTTATTACAAGGACACTGTTAATTTCTTCTCAGTATATGTGATGATTTACTTAAGTAGGGTATTTTTGTGTTATTCTTAACACCTTTTCTTACGCAGTGGTTAGCGTGTCTACTAAACTGCTAAGCTCATGGTATTATTTTGTAGTAACTTTTTCCTACTTATCCTGTACACTTCTTCACTGTCTGTGCTCAACACAATTATGTCTTGAATGGCGATTTTTCCATGTCACAATCTTAAGATTGTGAGAGTTTAAGAGGTTTATATCTACTGTTTTAGTGGGGGAGATCTTCCAGGCTTTGTTAGTCTTCATATATGCCTCGCTGGTAATTTTTTTAGTACGGTTTTGTATTACCAATAGAAGACAGGCTTTTAGAAAGACTTTTATCAATTATCTCTGCTCATTAAATGTTCTGAGCAATAGAAAAAAGAAATCTGTGTAGATAAGAAGTCTCACTTTTGCTGAATTGTGTGTGACTGAAGTACAAAGTATCTGTGTTGCTCAGCTAGTCTGCAGCAATGGCAATGTTTACAACTTAGCACTGCTCCCTTCTTAGAGTTAATAGAACAATAGCTGCCCTTGGGGTGTCATCTGTTGCTAAAGCTTTAGTGCCTCTAGATTGGATAGATCCATCAGTTAATCATTGTCAGGGACAGAAACAAACTATACTTTCTGAAGCCTCACAAAAGTAGTTTAGTTTACTCTTGCCCTCGATTTGTAAAGTAAGTTGCTTGAGAATGGAGATTGCAGAGGAGGCTGTATTGTATTCAGCTGTAATTAGAGACCCTTTCTCCCCCTTTTTACCCACTAAGGTTTTGATCTAATAAGCCTCAGTGTAGTAACTGAAGTTTTTCCTGGTTGTTAATAGCATGGAAAGTTTCATTCATCCAAATACTCAGTACTTTCTGCTGTTCTCTGTTCCTACCCATGTGTACAATTACTTGCTTGTTTGGTGTCTTTATTATTATATGAAACCTACTGTTAATTCTCAATGGTAACTCTTGAAACAAGTAGACTAACAAGAGAAATAGATTTGAGTCACACAGATGGGAATGTCTGTAGGAGTGAACCGGCAGGTTAATGAAAGAGTTAATGATGCTGGAATGTCCTGCTGCTCCCAGCTATTAAGGAAGTCTGTACTTCATTATTTCCTCACGCTTCATTTTTCCATTTCAAAAAACCCAGATGTCTGAGTGTTTCTACCCCTGCAGACCCCAGACACTGTTTACTAAACAGAAACAAGCCTGGATTCTTGGAACTAGGAACTGTTAAGAACTATTCTCTGATCATCTGTGTGCAACTGGTTTCACATGAGAAACACACTTACCAGGACAAAACTGTAAGTGAGGAATTACAAAGAAAAATGAAGGGACAAAGGGAAGGTTTTTCATTTAGGTTTTTAATTTTTTTTCTCCAGCATCTGAGGACAGCAATTAAAAATGTAAATGTAAGTCTTTGAATAAGAGAAATCCATACATCTCAGTTTCTCATCCTTTTACTCAGCTTCCATCTTTTCTAAGAAAAGTCCATAAATCATTTTCTACATTGCTAGTACAATAGCAATCCTCTATGACTAAAAAATACCTTGAATATTTGTATATGCTTTAGTTTGGTTTTTTATCCTTTCTGTTTCTTTCTTCTCATATGTGAGAAATGTGTACGCGTGTGTTTTTCATCTCATTTTTCCATATTCATGCTACTTCCATTTTCATTTTTACAAGTTCCATAATCTATTTCAGTGACTTTTAAAATCTGGATTGCTACTGGTAATTCACAAATCAACTGAAAAAATGTTTAATATTCATCAAATAGAAATTGATTCTTCTGAAAAAGGATATACATTTAGCTGAAGTTCAGGATGCACCATTCTATGTATCTAGTCTGACTTGTACTGTGTTCCACAGGACATGAATTCTTCATCACACCTTTGTTCTCTGTTCTGCTCTTCAGCTTCTATCTCAGGAGCATTTTTCTGCACACTTATTCAATTTCTCACCGGTCTTTTGAACTGTGGTTGCCAGAGCTGGATGCAGTATTTCTTGAATCACCTCCTGAGCCTCATAGTCTTCTCTGTGCCTGTATATTCCCTGTGTATATGCTGAATTCTTTTTCATACCCTCTCACAATCCCTACAGCACTGAGCTGTGATCTGCTGATAGCTTTTTTAGGTTGTAGTTTCAAAGATTAGTCTATCTTTAGAAGCTTGTCTATACAGTTTATTCCAAGAAGTATGACTTTACATTTATATCCTGTCCTTCTCATGTGGCCTGTTTCAAATGATGCAACCTTTGGTTGCATATCTTCCTCTGGAATGCAAATGATGGAATTAGATTTCTTAATAGGGGAATTTAAAAGTAAGACTAAGGTAATATGGGAATTTGCTAAAGATACCGCTACTCCATGACATTTGACTTCTGAATCAGATTATTTCTTTCAGTTTTTAATTATTTGCCAAATCAAGTGCTTTGTTTCAAAAATTATACAGTCCTATGGGCATAAATAAAGCGCCTTAGGAAAACAGAAAACTGTTAGGTCAGTGTATTACCTTCAGCAGTCGAGCATCAACTGCACCAAAACCCAGTGAAGATGGGGTTTTACTTAATTTACAGTGAATGCTGATTAGTAATGTTTAAATGAATACACTGAAAAATACTGTAACTTGATCCTGCTGTTAATGAAAAGCTGATGCCACCCCTGCTTTTTTTAATTACCAACAATTACCTAGGTCCTGCTTTTACTGGTTGGTTCATCTCCGGCAGAATGAACTAATCCTGGTGTATACCATTTTTATCATCACTGACATGATCATTTGCCTTGCCTTTCAAATGTGAGTTTCAAGAATGGTAATGACCTCCTGAAAATCAGGGCTAGTTATCCCTCTATATGGAGCCTTGAAACAGGCATGGCTTGTTTTCCATTTGCTACAGTCAGATGCAGTAGTAGATGTAACAGCACCATTATACCAGGTAGGTGTTATTTGCTCTTGGCGCTACCAGCTGTATTTAATGGACTTTTTCTTCATGCCAATCATGAGATCAGAGAACTCTTTTAATGCTAATTGTTCTGTGTCTTTGAACAATCTTGACTTGATGAAATAGAACAGTATTTATGTTTAAGGCAGGCTCACTAAGAAATCACATTTAGGCTGCTGTAGTGAAGGAAGTTTAGTGGCTCTTAGGTTTGTGTCTGGATGCTGGCTTACAAAGTAGCCCTTGAGCTACCTTAATATTTGCCCTTTCTTGTTACCCATTTTGCCTAGCTTATGCTGTTAGCTCATCAAGGTCAGGAAATGTGCTTTATTTGTTGTGTCAATCTCATCTTTCAAACTCTATCATAGCTAGAATAATTTCAGAGAGTTAATTAATGCAATATAAAACTTGCAAAATCAGAGCATCTTCTCCTAACTCCACTGAATAAAAGGTATGGCAGTGTAAGCAGACTATTTATCTCAACCCACTGTCACCTGTATCCAAAATTTTTGTGCCTTCGTTGTTGCATAGGCTACAAGACTGGATTGGGTTTCAACTCACTTTTCTTTCTAAACTGTAAGCATAGTAATCCTGGCCATCGTTCAGAGATAAGGAGAAAAAAAGAGAGAATGGAAAAAATTAGATAACGGAAGTGCTTTGTTGAACCATCCTTTAGTTTAATCACTTGTTTGGTTTATAGGTTTTAATATTGGTTAAATTCATATTAGGGAGTCAAAAAATGTTGAACAACAGATTAAAATTATTGAGTCATCACAGATGAATACAGTAACCCTGGCTTTATTTCTTTTCAGAATGTATGTTTAACATAGATTAGTTATTGTACTTGATACTGTTAATAAAGCGATCACTAGTATAAGGGATTTTCATGAGTAAAGAAGTAGTAAAATACACAGTTATTCCTAAGAGTGTCAATGGGGTATTTGCAAATATTTTTATGCAATTAAAAATCCTGCATTGATGGGTTTTTTAGAAAGAACCAATCGTATGCTCTGCCTTCTAGAAATTAAGTACTAACTTTGAAAATTATTTTGTTTTGACAAGTTTCTTGACTTTAGAGTTGCTAAGTGCATAAGCAGACCATTTATGAGATTGGTCTTGATCACTGCAAGATAAGTTCTCTTAAAAAATACAATCAGAATTCCTGAGTAAACTCTGCAGATATTAATGTCAACATTGTCTTCAAATTAGAACAGATATTGATATTTCAAGTCACCAAAAACACTAATATATTTTATGTGTAACCACTGGCTCCTATCTGAGAGTGTATATACTCTCCTTTCCATAATTCATACAGACTATTGAGTAAAAAATTGTAACCTGTTGGTATATACATTATTTCTATGAGTTTCCAATGTGAAGAAGAAAAGGAACAGTTTCTACCTTTGTTTTTATATCCTCCTTAGGAGTTAATAGTATTTCTCAAAGCTGATAGGAATGTAAATATGAATTTTTTTTCTGCACTGGACAAAAATGTGTGGGGAGTAGTTTACCAATATTCTGTGTTCCTCCTGCTTTCTCCCGTGACCAGTGCCTATAATGAGAGTTTAGAATTAAAAAAACTGTGACAAAACCATCTGATTACCAGAATCAACATTTCTTTTACCTGCATATTACATAGGACACTGAATATATGAAAACAAAATCTGAGACAGATAATGGAGGCTTTCCCACAGGGCCTGGTTTTGTAGGTTGATTCAAAACTCTCCACCACCCACATTAAAACCAATGCCAAATATTTCAGTTGTTCAGTGAACTGTTGTCCAGTCGTTTATATTTTTCTAATTATGTCCAGGTGCATGAAACTTGTCCAAAGCTTTTGTTTGCATAACTACTTTAAATATTAATAAAAACTTGCCTTTTTTTTTTTTTTTTACAGAGCATGGATTTACACCACAAACAGTCTTTAGATGCATGGGATTAACTTTTTTGCTCAGCTGGGGTCAATCTAATCTGAGCCACACAAAACGAATCCTGTCCATCAGGCAGTGTAAAAACAAGGAAAAGAATAAATGGAAGTGTAATGTTAAAGACATTTCAGCAGACAGTTTATGCCAAGTATTTCTAAATGTCTGTAGAAATCATTGACAGGGAAAGGATATTCTCCCAAAATTACATCTTTCTCTCCTAGGGATCTCAACTGTACAATAAAACCAAGCCAGATTTCTTTGTCTGGAGAAAATACATTATTTTTATTGTATTCTTTTAATTTCATCATGTTGGCTTCTAGAAGACATATTGATCTAGATGACTTTCCCTAGTGCATGATAGATAATATAATAGGAAGGTGCAAATTTTAGTTCAGACTATTTTTTAAAATTGACACATAAAGAGACAGATCCCTGAATGTCCTGATCTGACATCTGAAAAGTTTCTTTCCTCTGTAGTCTCTGCAGTAATATATATGCATGTGGTGTAGCCAAAGGGCATGGTATGTTTCTCTGTGCTTCACCAGGGTGTGGACAACCTGCCCTGCAATTCCTTTCTAAGATCCAGAAGACTCAAATGAGTGTTCAAACTTTATAACTGAACTTTAAAAACCTAATATACATCATGGCAATGAATTGCTTCACTTCCTGAGATCTGTAGAGAATTTGGCATCTGCTTCATGTTGTGGTTTTCTCTTGTGGCTTTGAAGGGAATCTCGACTTTTAGTATTACAAAAAGACCTTTAGCCACTGTAGGGTCTAATTAGTCACATTTTAAGGCCCATAGATAATTGCCAATGAGTAGACATCACAGTCAAAAGTCAGACAGAATGTTCTTGCTCATCTGCTTCAAGGAGAACAACCATATTTTCCAGCTTCTGTTAATGACCATTCAGTGATGGAAGATGCAGGTGACCCGTTTGATCTCTTTTAAACTAGGCAGTGAAAAATAAATAAGTTTAAGGCAAATGTGTCACACTTATATAGAGCAGACTGATTGAATCTGTTCTGAATCTGTACATGCCTTCAAGGCTTGTAACAGTCTCATGTTCCACTAGAGGTTAGAATTCTTGTGTATAGATGGTCAGCATATGTTAACTGTAAATGGACTGTAGTTTTTAGTTAAAACAGAAATATTCACTGCTGTTTGTTTTGTTCTGTTGGGTTTTTTTCCCCAGAAGTAGAAAAGACCAAATGCCAGCATGAACGTGAAGCAGCTCTTGGCAGTGGAGGTGCTTTCTTCCCGAGGGATCCAAGAGTTGGTCACTTCATTCCCCAGTGTGACGAGCATGGGCATTACCTACCCACTCAGTGCCATGCTAGCAGTGGATATTGCTGGTGTGTGGATAGGGATGGAAATGAGATTGATGGCACCAGAAGTGGCCCAGGAGTTCGACCACCATGTAAGTGGCTGAAGCAGTTGTTTCTTGTGGATATCTTTCCATCTGAGTGCACTGTCTCCCAAATGTGGGGCTTAGTCCTTCCCTGAGATACAGCACTGCCTTGGAGCAATGCAGATTTCTGCTGTCCCAGTGGTGGTATGTCTCATGCCCTTCAGTGACCCCAACATACACTTTTCCTTCAGCCAGGGCATCTGGACAGCTGTGGTAAACTTCTGAATAAAGAAGGTTTTCTAAGTTCTTCCTTGCCTTGAAGTAGTGAGAGGCCAGATAGTCTCTGCCCTCTGGGAGCTGTAATAGCTGACTTGCCTCAGGAAAGGAAGGATGCTCCTTCCTACGTTTTCCTCACTTCAGCTGCAAAATAAGATGGTTTTTCTAAACATTTGAAGCAAAGAGCAATTACAGAGCCAAACATGAAACGATATATTATGTCAATTTCTCCTTCTCTGCCGGCCAAGGGGAAAATTTCAGAAGCTTTCTGCATCTGATTATAGTTATTAATGTCTGCTTATAAGGCTGTTTCCTTCTAAGAAGTCTGACTGTAATTGCGTTTCTGCAAATAATAAGGAGCCTTGTTGTACTGTACGAGCTAATTTTTTCCCCATCTGTTTCCTAACAAGGTCTGAGCACAGCCGCTCCTCCTGTTGTTATTGGGCCCTCTGTTCGACCAGACACAGTACCTCTGCCACCAGGAACACACTTGCTTTTTGCCCAAAGTGGTAAAATTGAACATGTCCCACTAGAGGGAAACAATATGAAGAAAAGCGGTGCAAAAGCACTCTTGCATATTCCAGTAAGTAACTTACTATACTAAGTTCATGTTTTTTAGAAAATTCCTGACAAAGATGAAAGCTACTATTTGTCTACACACATTGATAATTTAGGTTGAAAACACAATTTTTGTTCTTCATTAAAATTTCAGTATCCCATCAATTTGCTACTGAAAATTCCTGACTAGTCAAAAATCTTAAACCTAAGATATAGAAAAGATAATAATTTCCTTTTAAAGAAAGTCTCACAATAGATCACAAGACAAAAATTTAATCTCACATGCCTCCAGCAGCTCTTCAAATAAACTCCTCACTATTCACACTTCTATTGGTTTTCTGACTCTGTTATAAACGTTTAGGAGACCTACAATAGCAGTAGGTCAAAAGTAAGTGGATTCCTACTCCTTCGAAGTTTTTTCCTTAGTCTTAATCTATTCCTATTTTTTTCAGTTGGTTGTCTCCACTTCTTGGCTACACATATATTATTCTTTTTTCAGTTTTTTTTTTGCTTCTTTCCCCGTGTGTAAGCCCAGTGGGTGGTAGATCTTTTTCCCATGCTTCGTACTACCATCTTGAGAATCTTTTTTCCTGGAAAATGAATTCCTGATGCTGAGAACCTCTCCTTTCCACCACCTGTGTCACATGCCAGCCCTTTTTCACTTTGATTTGCCTGGAGGAAGGAATTTGAACCCTAAACTCAAACTCTAGTCCTATCTTCTTTCTGCCTGAAAGATTGCATACAAACGTTTCTTGTTGATGAGAATATTCTTTCCACCAGAATGATTTATGTAGTACTTGTTTAAGCTAACTTTTAAAATAAAACTTTTCTTTGCTAGAAGTTTTTAGAGTCAAATGGTGCTACATGGGAAGCACAGCCATAATGCATGGCTTGGATGTCAGTGCAAGTCAGATTTGATTGAAGTCATTATTCCCCCTTAAAGGGAAAGAATGAGAGGAAAAAGGTACATGAAGGGGTGACACAGTAAAATGTCAACATGAACCTTCTTTAGATGGGTACGCAGGTGAAGCTGCAGAAGTCAAACTGTTCAGTACGAGTATCTCCAATGCTTCTTTGAAATAATGGGGAACGATATCTGCTAGTTAAAAGGGACTTTTAACTGGAAGTATTTTTCTAAGATATTTGACAGTGACTGTTACCCAATGATTTTCTCAGCCTCTCCTCCCCATTTCCTACCTTTCCTCAAGAATTTTGTTTCCTCAGGCTTGAGACTTGAAAGTTAATGCTGCTGATGAGTAACTTGTTTATCCTAAGCTGATCTAACTTGCCTGTTGTCCAACAGGACAAAGTTGTTATTGGAGTTGCTTATGACTGTGTGGACAAGATGGTTTATTGGACAGACATCAGCGGCCCTTCGATCAGCAGGGCCAGCCTGCATGGTGGGGAGCCAACAACCATAATCAAAACAGGTAACAGCACAAAATTCCTTTTCTTGCTACTCCCTAGGAATGATATTAGACTCGAATTTAGTATAATATGTACTTCCTAGGTGTCGCCTGAGCTGATTAAGAGTAATGTTTATATATTAACATGAAATACCATCAGAGGGTATCTTTGATTTTTGTTCTGGCAAGCCAGATAGGTGCTGGATAGCTGAGATTTTGTTATATGTACTATTTTTTTCTCTCCTGAACTCTGCCTGTCAGCTGCCTGCTCTGCTGGGAAAGGACTGGTGAGCATGGAGGCTGAAGAGAACTCCTGCTCTCTCTTCGTTGGCTTAGGGATCAAACAGCTGAAAAGTTGTTAGAACCCATTTCAGCTGTGATTTTCCCATGCCTGCCACTCAAGATGTGGCATGGAAAGTGAATAAAGCCACCTCGTTTTGTTTTCACCCTCTGTAGTTGTTCAAGGATTTGAGAATTAGACTAGATGGAATTGTGAAGTTAGTGCTTATCCAGTTTATATCTTGCTCTTACATTCTTTCCTTCAAGACTGCTGCTCACTGCAGTCCTTGTTAATTTTCATTAGAAGGGTTAAGGTCAAGCCCACGCATCTTGGATGTTAAACCCTTTTATTGAGTTGAAAGGGCTAGGGGAAGGACAGGTTTAGAGAACAAAGTGAATGGTTGGGGGAGGTGTCATTAAAAAAAACAACAGCAAAAGTAGCTGGAGGCACATTTTAAATGAGTGTCCTCAAGATCCTAGAACACTTGTGAAGTCAAGATACTGGAAGAGGTCACCTTTGCTTTCAATCCTTTGCAGATATTATTACAAAAACTTACGAAATTATTTTAGAAAAATGATCAGCCAGTTATAAAACTCTGCAATAAATTTGGTTTCTTTTTCCTTGGATGTGTAGAGGATCATTGCCTGGACTTTGTGCTTTGGTATAGTTTGTGAGACTCCATTCAGGCTCTTAGGAACAGCAGATAGATGGGGGTGGCTTGGATCCTACCATTGGCCTAGGAAGGAAAAAGAGAGAGCTTAAGGCCATCCCTAGCCATTCCAGCTAGTATGGAGCTTCATATTTCTATACCACTTGATGGCTGAGGTGTTCTGTGAGACTTCTTTTTACATCCCGAATTATTTAATGAAAGGGACTCTAGCTGGCAGTGCAATCCTGTGCTTGCCTGTGCAACTTAGAAACTCTGCAGGGAAAAGATTTTTGCTTTGCACTATTAATGATTTTTTTTTTAGAATCTGCACTTTTTAAAATGGGGGAAATTACTATTTACTAAAAGCTTTAATATAATGTGAATTATACACATGTAATGAGAGTGTGTGTAGGCATTAAAATTCTTGCAATGTATAAAATGTTGGAAAAGTATTTGTGGAGGCTTTCAGCTAAATTTGATTGATTATTTAAGGTAATTCAAGATGCTTCAATACCAAATTGAAACCTCATGAGTTTTATCTGCTATAAAAAATATTGTATGTCTGGAGCTTTCACGTGTATTCTGTTGTTCTATTGGTAGCATAGGACGTGAATGCTTTTCCTGAAGAGACTGGGAGAGATGTTGCAATTTATTTTTTGTATGTTAATGGGCATTTCAATAAGGATTCAGATCAAAGTAATATTGAATATTCAGCATTCGAATGGATATCTTCTATGTGGGCCAAAACTAAAACTTTCAAATTTAATGAAATAGGAAAATGCCTTCCCCTCAGAAGACTCGTGAGAATTTTTTGTTTTGTTTTGATCTTTGCCTTCTTCCTCCTGTGAGCTCCAGCTGCTTTCTTCAGTTCATGCGTATTTTTGCGGAATGTACTACATTTTTGGTTGTTTTTTTTTTTTTTTAAAGCTCTTGTGATCCAAGTTGTGCTGCTTTGCAGAAACACTGTTTAATCGTGGAGCCCCATCCAATTCGGAGCCCTATCCAGTTCTCCTTTATCCCTGCAGCTGTATAGGCTGTGGAGGCTTTCTCAGCTCTGCAGCTGTGGCAGCAGGTTAGGAAGGAGAGCTTTCCTCTGTGGTAATTGCTTAAAGTCCTATCAACTGTGCATGTCGGTAGAAACCTGCCCTTAGGGACAGAGCCTGTGACTGTATCAGGCTTGATGACAATATAGCAGGAGCATATCTGTGCCTCTGGAAAGACTGGTGATAAATGAAGCCTTTAAATATTCCCTTAACCCTCTCTCCATGGGGGATAGTTTTGTCTGGCTCATTATCAACCACACAGAAGGGGCATTTACTTTAGACTTCTATAAATCTCCTAACATACAGCTGACATAAGGAAATTGAAACAAGGAAACTAGTCAGGGAGCAGGGGCTCCTGGGAATCAGTGACAGCAAATTTTTTGCCTGCTACTGTCTTCTGTTTCCTAAAAGAGTCTGGGAGCTCCTCCATTACCATTTAGTCAGTAATCATCTGATCCCAGAGACTGGGGACTGTTGCCACAGTCACCTCATTTTGAGGCCACCCTCAGCAGACTCTGCCACTAGCAAAGAAAGAAGTAGGAACATTTGAGGATCTGAAGTATATGTAAGGTGGTTTCTTGCAGCTGACAGGTTTAGCTCCACAGAAGCACTTAGAGAAATAAAGGAGTAATGTGAAGTCAGTATAACTGAGTCCAAGTGTGCCCAAGAGCCCTCAGGAGGAGTAAAGAAATTCCTGATTAACATTTACTTTCTTCCCCAGCATCCCTCCCCTCCGGCCATGAGCTGTGAGTCAGAAGCAATGAGGTACATCTTGTTTGTTCCTTTCCACCTCTTCAGCAATTAATATAAATCTGTCATGTGTGCAGATAAAGTGCTAAGTGTAATTCTCTTGAGTGGGAGAGCAGAGGATGCTTGAACTATTGTGCAACTGTTATTCACAGCAACCTCACAGTAGCAAAGTCTAGAGAGCCCTATGTTCCGATGTTCTGGGCCAAAAGCCTTTTCTCTAGAAAGGTTGCTTGTGTTACATAATGTTTGTTTAATGGCTGTCAGTGAATAAACTTAAGAACTAAAATAAGGATAAGGGGCTACATTCCATTCTGTGTGTGCAGCAGCATTTGAAAGGTGCTTTTTTTCCAACAGCTGGCTGGTATAAAAGGTAACTTTGCCTCTTTTGGGGAGTGACCATGTACAATTGTTTCCTTTTCTTTTGGAACTGAAATTGAACAAAAATAGATATATTTTTTTTAACTTGTCTTTCGCTTCCTTAAATTCCACTTGGCCTGCCTGCTCTTTTTCAATGGAACCTTGAAAAAAACAAGCAGTTTCTCATAGTGGCTGAATTAAACTTTATAAATTCTTTCTGCATCCTGAATCCAAGTTAGAAATTACTAATACTAGAGCAGTAAGGTCAATATCTGCTATTTCCTGTTGCTTTTGGAACAACTAACTGTCCAAGAAAAACTGTGCACATACAGTGCTAAAATGTGTTCCTAAAAGAATAGCTCTTCAAAAACAAAGAACTGGATCTAGATTGCATCAGTAAGTTAATGTCATTGTCCCTAGTGTTTAGAGTTTCATTTTGTTTAATTGTTACATCAGGTAAACTTAGCACAAATTCCGTTTTCAGAGTGGTGCTGTGTATGCCAGTGCTAAAGGAGAAATATTGAAGGGTTATAAAATCCATTTTACGGCCTTCTAAGGATGGTAGAATAAGATTTTGACACTCTCTGCTGTTCCTTTCTGCTATCAACTCTTTCTGTGTTTGCCCCTCTTAAGTGCAGTTTCTATGTGTGGCAAGTTTGTTCCATATGGAACATTTCATTCTATGTCTTTATGAGAGTTTTGTGTATTTAAACTTTGAGGTAAAATGTATGTTCCTCTTCCAAGTGATATAAAGTAGCTTTTGTTGGACCACAGCCAGAACACTGAAGAAAATTTCTCTGTTGAAGGTTATCCTTATGATGCTGACACAGTGTATTTGGAATAAATATAATGCCTAGGAATGTTTTTCTCTGTTCTCCTGCAGACTTGGGAAGCCCTGAAGGGATAGCTGTAGATCATCTAGGTCGCAACATCTTCTGGACTGACTCTCAGCTGGATAGAATAGAAGTGGCCAGGCTGGACGGGCGCCAGCGCCGCATCCTTTTTGACACTGGTTTGGTAAACCCCAGGGCAATTGTCCTGGATCCTGTGAGAGGGTATGGATATGTTGTCAAGAAACACGTGCAAAGTTTGATTTTATTTATCTGATTATTTAATGGACTGAGGAGAGACCTGTGTTCCGTGCAGAATCCCACTGAATGGAGTAGGGCTCTGGGTTCAGGTCAAGAATCATGGACTTCCACCTTTTAGCAAATTGTGTGTGTATTAAGGAGTAAACAACGAAAGGGCCATGCATATTCTCAGGCACAGAATATACATCCAAGGAAAAAAACTCTACCACTGAAAAATGGCTATTAACATTAAAACATCAGAGAGCTAATGATCCCCTCTGGGGGTCTCTGCTGAGGATAAACTACTCTGATTCCATTGTGTGTTGCTTACTTGGTACACTGAAAAGAAAAATACTGTTTCAAATGGGTCCCAAATGTATGCCAAATACTCTTGCTTTAGCCTGAGCAGACATGATGGGAAGTGAGATGAAGAACTCGAAATGTAGATGTACATTTTGAATGGCACTCAGAACTGTTGCAATATAGGTCTTTTTGGCTGGCATTTTGATCATAAGCTAAACAATGGAAGGAAAGCATTTTTTTCTTATATCTGTGCTTGTTCCTTTTGTTTTTAATGGAAGTTTATTTACTACATTTTTACTACACTTTTTTGACTTCTGTATCAAAGTGCAGTATGGCCCTTCTTATTTATTTAAATTATTTAGGGGCTGTGTGTTACTTTTGTGTTCTTAGCATTTTCTTAATTACATCAATCTTTTGTGATTAGTCCCTGTCTTAACTCTAGCCTTTTCCTTCTTCCTAAGAAACCTGTACTGGACTGACTGGAACAGAGAAGCTCCTAAAATTGAAACTTCATACATGGATGGTGCAAACAGAAGAATTCTTGTTAAAGATGATCTTGGATTACCAAATGGACTGACATTTGATCCTTATTCCTCAATGCTGTGCTGGGTAGATGCAGGTAAAGGGGGCTAAAATATTTCTTTGTAATAGTAGTAGTGTATGTCCAATCCTGAAATTATGCACAGCCATAGCTTTTGGCTTTAATGATTTATTCATTGCTATTCACATGAGACTGTGTGCAAGCTGAAGGATTTCAATTCTGATGACAAAACTTTCTAGGAATGTAACAGATCTATGTCTGTGTGTCTTATATGTGGCTATTTTTTAGGTAGTGCTTAGGGCTTTGTAGAAGTTTTTAGTTTAAGACTAGAGAAAAACCACAGATTTATCTAATATGCCTTATAGAATGTCATCCTGGCACTTTTGTTTTGAGGTCTGTAACCTGAGGCCAAGTCTGGCTTATATTTGACTGAAGCAAGTGTGGAAAAGGAATGCACCCAAAAGATCAAGGGATTAATGTTCTGCCACAAACCCATTGTTAGTTTTGTGACAGTGTCTTACCAATGGGTGGGGGGGACGTGTGCTTTTAATTCTCATTTAATTTTTATCTTTTGGCATCTTGCTGTCTTTAACCCTGTAGACTCTGGCAGGGATGTCTTCCTGTGGAGGTGCTTTTACACTTCAAGTCACCTTTCAAATTTTGGATAAACTGAAATGGTCAAGCTCTCTTTTTCACTGTAAAACACTTTCTCCAACCTCCAAATGTATCTCCTGCTATCTCTAGTTACTTTCTCTCTCTTCCTTTCTTGTTCTCACATTTTCACCTTCTCCTTTTTTGTCTAATTCTGAAACACATCACTTAGGAAAAACCTACAGGTGTTTAAATTCATTAGCAGTGTTCCCAGCCTGCAGTGGCTTTGCAGCTAGACCTTTTTGCACCCTGTTTGCATCTATGAGTTAGATGTTTTTCCTGCAGTCTCACCTTCATGGCCCAACCCAGTAAACATTTCAGGAACATGCTCACCACGCAAATTTTGCAAAAATGTCTTCCAGAGGAGGTGGAACCAGTTAATGGCTGAAGTATCCCTCCAGAATGGAGGAGGCCTTCTGTCAGCTTCCACACCAACCCAAGGATTCTGGAATCCATAGCAGGAATCTCAGCTTGTGAGCATTGGCTATGGCTGCATGAGACATTTGTGTTCCTTTAACTTCAGTGGTGTGCTGAGTAGCATTAGCGCTGGAGTATTTATCCATTCAGTTTTTGGCACATGCACACATGTGACACATGGAGGAAGGCTTTGACTAAGCAGCACACTGAAAGATTCCCAGGACTTTCCACCCTGTTCATGCCTACATATTTGTGCTTATCTTTCATCCCTAATGAGAGCTCTCTTGTTCTGATTCAAAGGCTTAATTGTTTCACTACATCCAGGTACCAAGAGGCTGGAATGCATGAACCCTAATCAGCTTGGTCGACGAAAGATTGTTGAAGGGATTCAGTATCCTTTTGGTGTTACAAGCTATGGGAAGAATTTATACTATACAGACTGGAGAAGGTACATTATCTGCTAAGGAAATTAGGGAGTACTTCCATTTTTTTTCTCTCTGGTAGAAACTGAAGTATATTCTGCATTTCTCATGCCTGACCTCTCACACATTCCTGTTTTGTTGCTTTCCTGGCAAGAGCTGATGCAGGGCGGAGTGGATATGTAGAGTTGACCTATTGATGCTGCCAGTTAAATGAGTTTTTGCTTTCTAGCATAGTGATTTTTCTTGAAGAAAATGCTTTTAACACTGAACATTCTTGGGAAAGGAGTGGGCAGTAACTTGTTTTTCTTATAGCAGCTGCATTGTAGAGGGCAGACATTCATCACTCTTGGCTTTCTATGCCCTGTGTTATATGAATGTTCAATCAAAAATAAGGGGGGAAAAAAGTGTTCACTATCTTGATGACACTTTCTTTATTGCAAATGCTCTAAAATGTTGCCATATGAACAAGACTTAGAGATTTACTTTAACTTCTGCAAGAAAAACCAGTCCTTGCATTTTTAAATAAATATTTTTACTTGATGTAAATGGTTTTATGGGCTCTATCAGCAAACTCTTACCCAAATGCCTCTATCAATTGCAGCAGCAGTAGCTATTACTGTGTGTGAGGATTTCCAAGTTAGAAATTAACATTTGGGAAGTGCTATTCTAGAACAGGTTTGAGAAATGGTGTGCTACAGGTCTGTCACTTGACTGCCCTTTTATACTTAGGAAGGTAAAATTGCTTATGACTAGCTGCATTCCTTCTGGAGATCAGGCTCCACCTGCAACACATCATTTCCATAATTGTTATTCTTAATAGCTGCAGTGTCAGTTATACCACAACACTTGTCAGAGGGGCACAATGTGAAAAATGTGCCAAATGCATCCCTCCTGTAGAGGGACATTGTTGGTATCAGAAGCACCTTCAAAATTGTTAAGGTGTCTCTCTGATAAATTTCTCAGCTGGTGAGAATGAAGGAATGAAGGTCATAACATAGTAGGTTTGTCCAGGAAAGGTGATGTGTTTGGGGATTTTACTTCTGGTATCTCTTCCTAATTGTAAAAAGAAAGCAACTTCAAATTTTCCCCACTTTTGGTTTTGTTTTCATTTTTTGACTGGTTGGTTGGCATTTTCATTGGTTTTCTTGGGGGTGCTTTTTGTTGTGTTGTTTTGTTTTGTTTCCCCCTATACTTTCACCTTCATCTCACTTCTGTGTATTTCCTTCTGCATATGGCAGGGATGCTGTTGTAGCAGTGGATCGCACAATTTCATTAGAAAATGATAATTTCCAGCCCCACAAGCGCTCACGACTCTATGGAATCACCACAGCCTTTGCTCAGTGCCCAGGAGGTAATCCAGATGATTCTTGAGTTTTTAAAGTTGTGTAACACCTTAATGTATAAATGAACTTAGTAGCAGCTCCCATTTATACGTTGCCAACTGATTTGGGTAGTGAAGATTTGGGTTAGTGCTTAGATTTCTGTTTAGTAAGAAATTAAAAGCCACCTAATAATTTTTTTCCATAAAAGCAATTGTTGTAATTGCCACATGAAACCAGAACTGGAGGGGGAGAAGGGGCCTGTTCTATCCTTTGTGAAAGGACGTGTATGATTAAGACGAGCATCTGACCTGTAAAAAATGCTAATGTATCATCTTCTAAATTGAATGCTATATTCATGGCTAGGGCCTTATTCACTTATTAGGTTTAAACTGCAGAAATATTATAGTCTTCCAGACGTCCTTAATGAGATCCAGTGTTTTTCAAAATGGAATGTTCAGAAAACAGCAGGTGGTAGAGTGGCTGGACTGAGCTGGACCTTCTGCTCTGTTGAATGTTAAGTTTTTCAGACATGCTATTGAAAAGAGGAAGAGACGAAGCTGATACCCTTGAAATATAATTTGGTTTCCGTGAAGCTGTATCATTGTACAGTTATGTTGTTCTTAGCAAATCACAGGAGAAGCATTCGCTGGTTTTTATTACAATATTGCTGGAATTATAGGAGTTGTGCTATTTTTACTTTGGAACTGAAAAATCCCCTTAGGATAATTTCTCTTCAAATTACTCAATACATGCAATAAAAAACAATTTAGTGGAAGTTTTGGCTTAGAGCTTAAAAATACATACAAATGTCATAATTAAGAAATCAGTTATATTGTTGTTACTAGTTAATTCACAGATTCATTTTTGTAAGCAGTGTAAAATTCAATGTTGTGTGCCTATATATATATATTTATACCTACAATATTCAGAACCTTGGTGTAATTTCTTTCTATGTCTTATGTATGTTTCAAGTGGTTTTCTGGATGCATGCCTTTCCTCTCTGATCCACTGCTTTTGGAGCTGACTTCTCTTTCATTTTACTCTTTAACGTCAACACTTCCCCAACTGCTCAATTTATTTGTGTTTGCTTGTTTTCATGGATCATTACTCTGTCTTTGTACGGTTGGCATCTGAGGATGATCTGTAGCATTTTGGGCTTTGTCCCGACGTTGCATTTCTCTATTTACTCATTGACTTCTCTTCATTCTAGTATCTGTGACCGTGTGGCCAGTTTATGAAGGGTATTTTAGGAACAGCCCGCTTGATTCATGTTGCCTCTTTCACTCTGATAATTTGATCTTTCTTTTATGTGAATGTCAAGTTGACACAAGGGATAAGGTGACTCTTATCTCCCCAAAGCTTGTCTCCCTAGTGTAGCCATAAGTCTTAAGATCTCTTGCATGCATTTTTTTTCTCTAAAGTTTTGCATCTCTGTTTTTTTTTCCCCAGGACATAACTACTGTACGGTGAATAATGGTGGTTGTACTCACCTCTGCTTGGCTACCCCAGGAGGCCGTACTTGCCGCTGCCCTGACAACACAGTTGGAGTAGATTGTATAGAAAGAAACTGAGCGTTAAAATAAGCTTTAGAGCAGCAGACACCTTTTGGAAATGTGCTGTAAACAATTCACTCCTATCAACACAATCAGGCCCTAAAGATAAGTGCTCCATGCTGCTGACAGCAAGCCACAATGCACATATGCAGACACACACACACACAGAGGCAGAGGCTGTTTTTGTAGCAGTTAAGTAAGACAGAGCTGCCCAGGTTGGCTCCAAATTCACCTTATTCCTTGTTAAATTATCTCTTGCTTTTGAAGGTAAATGTGGATATGTCTCTTGGCAAAATTGAAGTAACAGACCCAGAACAGAGTAAAGGGAATGGAACTACTCAAATCTTGAGGCTGAATTGTACCTTGGAGCTCACAGCAGTTTTCTGCAGAAGTGATATGCTGAGCCCATCATATATATGGTTGGGCTTATCTCTAGCCGAGAAATAATCAGGGAATCCCAAGGATGAACGGGTGAGGGCAAATACCCAGTAATAGCATGTATTTACTGCCCAACCATATTCCTTCTCAGTCCTACCACTCCTTTCACTTCAAAAACTTGAATATCAGCTACAGAAGTACTTTATCCATGTGCTGTAAGGTTTATAATTCTCACCTTGGCTCATGTGATCCTTTCCTAAAGCACATGATTTGTTATAGGTAATCAACATTGTTTAGTGGATATATTTGAAGTTTTTGTTAGGTTTTAAGAGATTTATCTTTCTTCTGTTTGAGGTGGATTCCTGAATAGTTCCCTCAAATCCACTAAACAAAATTTAGATATTTGGAACAATCACTGATAGGTCATCAAAGAATTGATGTTGATTCATTGGAAGACAAGTGATTTTAAAGAGATAGTCACATTTGTTTTCTGACAGGCTTTTAAATAGTATTTCTATGTTTGATTCTATAAGCCTCAAAGTGGTCTCTGAATTTTATCTTAGCAATCTTTCTTCTTTAGCAAACCATGCCATGCCTTTTTGTAGACCACAAGAAAGGATGGCAGTTAAAATCTGATTTTCAGAAAGCTCACCTCTGTTTTAGTGCTTAAAAGAAAAAATATAGTCATGCCCCATTTATGTGCCAGTGTTCAGTAGCAGCAAAAACGATGTTCTGAAAATCAAAGTGAAGTTGGTGTTTTCATCATCACCAGTAAGTTTGGAGAGGGAAAATCTAAATGCATACTTATATGTCAAATTAGCAGTACAAATCTGGGAGTGAAGTTTGGTTTCCCTATTTTGTATTGGGAAGGAAGCTTGCCTGCAAACCAACCTGTGGCAGAGCAAAACAGGGCTTGTGAGGCACCTGCCAGAGCACATTTCACTGTGTGTCATGATCAGAGCTGTAAGCTAACATCCCCATTTCCTCACTCCCTCTTCAGACACAATAATGACAATTTTAAACAGAGCCAATTCTGAGTCTTAACTGTGTGACATACTCCTCTTTAATTGTATATTTATCATAAAATAACAAAACATATAAACATTTAAAAGATTTTTTTGTATAACTTTTTATAACTTTTAAGTCATTCTATTCATACAGTTAATCAGGTATGTCTTACTGTAAATATCAAAAATTTGTTGAAATGAAGGTGCTTGATAACTCTTTCTCCAGAAATATTCGCATATCTGGTGAAATATTAAAGTTTACACTCTGTACAGGTATCTGCAGTACAGTCAATAAAAATGGTTGGTTTTTATTTTCTATAAAAAAGAATGTCATGCCTACAGAAGGAAGGGATATGTGGTGTCTGAAATACATTTTCTTTTTGTGTTCTTGGTTTTAGCTAACTCATATCTAGTGATAGTACTTCTCTTCCAAGATGCAGCATCATAGGGGAAAAAATGCTGTTTGGGCTGTGTATTCTGGAAGCAGTAGGATACTTCAAAACAAATTTATGAGAGTACTTGAAGAACATAGGGCTTTCTCTGTTTTGGCTCAGTCTTTTGGCTGGTTGTAAATTCTTGTTTACCTTTGTCAGATAAGTATAATTCAGTTATCCCCTACTTCAGACTTATAACAGTGAAAATATAGAACAAGGACAAGAATAAAAAGGGGTAGAATTTACCCCTATGCTCAAAAATGCCCCATTACTGGGTCGCTGGGTGATAGGGTGCTTTGCAAGGTAAATACTACTGGGATTCAAAGGGTGTCATTTGGAGTTACAGCACGAGATTGTTGGTGATCTGTTCTGGGGACTGCACATGGAATTGGACTGTATGCATTGATTTATGTTTTTTTAAAATTTGAATCAACACAATGTTCCTCTTCATGCATTATGATGGTTATTATTAAAAACTAGTCAGCTAATTCTATGCTAATTATTCAGCAATGACAAAGATGTCAAGGAAAATACACCTCAGCAGAACTTCTAGTGTTGATGTGTGAGCTTTTGAGTAGTCTGTAGCACAAAGAGAGAAACAGTATTACTGTGGACTGGGCTTTTAGACTGAGGAACTCAGGTATCATATCTGGGAGTAGGTAGCACTAAATGAGGGGAAGCTTCAGCAGATCCATGACACTGGTATAGATGTGGCAATTCACAAAACTTTAAAGTTTGCACAGTTTCAGTATTCCAGTCCCTAGAATTGAGGAACTTTTAAAAAGCTCTAGCACAATGTTTCGTTTCTCAGACAATGCTTGTTTCTAACTTCAACTGTTGTAGCTCAAAGCTGTTCCCTCAGGGAAGGGAGGCCAGTAGAAGCTGTGGCTTTCCAGCCATGGACCAGTCCCACTGTACCCCAAGTGAGGCAGTCAGTGCCAGTGAGGGTATCTGGGTTCAGCCCAGGAACCAGAACACCAAGCAAATCTGCAGTGTGTAAGCTGGGAGCCTGAGTCAGGATCATAGATCATAATCAGGTTTGGGCATGGTGACCAGGATCAGTGATGGCCAGCAAGTGCACAGGGGTGACCCACAGCCACACTGGGAACCTGGCCAGGACGTGAATCAATGAGGTGCAGGGCTGTGGCACAGCTCAGGCAAGGACCAGGGTGAGAGCCCCAGCTTTAAAGCAGCCTTTAAGAGCAGAGAAAAAAGGTTGCCTTCGCTGAGAACCCCTAACAGAGCTGTTGGAGGATGAGCCTCTGCTGAAGTTCCCTCAAGTTTTCTTCACACCTTTTGTTAACTGGCTGGCCTTGAACAGTGCTTGGGTGGTCTCTGCATGCTGGTGCTTCAGAGTTCTCTATTCCTGTATCTGTTTGCTTTCTCATTGAATCTTGCTCAATCTTTGGCCTCTAAAATTGTCAGTGATGTTGAGTTCCTTATTTTAATCACAGTCTAGCCAAGAATGTTAACTTTTGATGACATATTTAGCATCAGCCGCTTGAGGGTATTCTTCCTGTGTCTATCATGTTTTTCCACTTCAAAGTTCACAAGTACTTTGCATGCTGAAAAACTGAATTTTCAGTTTCCTTCTTCTAACCCTAGAGAGTTAATAGCATCTTTCTCTAAGACAGGGTTTTCTCCTGCTGACCTGGGTCTAATTCACTTCCTCAGTCCTTTTTCCAGCTTGTTCAACTTGTTGCTTGTTCGACTGTTCTAGACTCACCTCAGGAGCAAGTAAATTTCAGATATATTTTTACATTATATTTGAGGTTAAAGAGATAATATATTATATCTCTATATTATATTTAATGATTAATAGTAATTTTTTATTATTATAATAGGCTGGGACTGGTAGTCCTATATCAGTCTCTGGTTCTGTGTAACTGCAGTTCATGGGTTTTTTGCTATAAAAATCTGTAGATTCCCAGGTTTTCCAGGAATGAAGAATAATTGCTTCAATGCTTAAACAAAAGACAAAATACTTCCTAGAGCTATTCCAGAGGTAAGTTAAGTGTTTTCTTAAATGGGTCCATTCAGATCTTCCAGCACACACAAAAATACTTACTGGTAAGATTATTAATTATGTTTACCAATCTTGTAATAAGCAGCAAAAAAGTGAAACTAGTGCAAGTAGGAGTGGCTTCCTTATGACTTATTTGGATGATTTGGCTACCATCTGAAGGGTGTTTGAAAACCCCAACTTTACTCACCTTTTAATTTAACCTTCCTCATGGCACAAATCCATTGTGGCTTTCTGAAGCTCAGCATCCTGACCAGTGTGTTGTTCCAGGCTGACAAACTGCTAACTCTGCAGTTATCCACTTGCACAGTTTTGTCGCAACATATTAGACTTTTAACTTGCCGGCGTGTGATTAAGAATGACAGATGATTACTAGAGGATAATGGCCCCTCCATGGCAGTGTCACAATGCATCAGTTTAACCTATGGTTAAATGGAAACTGGGGGGTTTTGTGTAGTATTTCATAACGTATTCCTTGGAGAGTTTGCTGGGGAAGAAAAAAATAAAAAACAAAAAAAGCCAACAGGATGTGAAACACACATGGCTATACGAAATATAGTTTTGAGAAGCCCCCTGTTTGGCCTGTCTCTAAGAATGAAATATTACCTCCAGAACCCAAGTCCCCATCTGGGGATGTGGCAGGAGATTGTTCATGAACTGATTGAATCACTTTCTGTGTTTAAATTCCAGTCTAATTGAAGTCTGTCCTTTATCTTATAAAGTTTAGGATAGCATGGCAGTAAAACTGGTGACAGGTCAGTATATTGCATCCTACAAATGTACACATTGATGAGTCAGGAGCTTTGCTTGACAAGTAAAAGGCTCGGCTGGCAGTGGAATGCAGTGAGTGACCTTCCCTGTTGCCCTGTGGCAAAGCAGAAGAGACTGCAGTAACTTAATGGGGTTTTTGACCAGAAGGATTCAGGAGCTGATGAGTGAGGACAAACTGCCATTCCCAGAAATAGCCAGGATGTTGTGTTTCAGCCTTTGGCTTCTTAGTCTTTAGTATTCACCAGAATCCATTTGGTTTGTGGTGGTGTTGCTCACTCCAAGTAGGCAGTGTTTCCTTCTCCATGGAGTGTCTGGAACACACGGGAAGCACACAGAGGAGCTGTGTAGTGCAAGGCCTTCAGCATGAGGAAAATGGGCAGCTGTAGAGGTGTTAGTGGGCCATGGCACATGGTGCCTCTGGATCTCACCTGGTAACTTGCACAGCAGCACTGGGGAAATCTTCCCAGGAACTTCCCAGGGTTATAGTGAGAGGGAAAATGTTGTGAAAGGCAACTGAAGGTTTATGGCAGTGGATGCAGAAGTGTGTGAAGTTTGAGAGGTGGGGTAAGCAATTAGTAAGATGATGGTTGTACTGTGTATTTGAGGTCTTCAGTCAGTTCAGCAATGTGCTGCTGGGTGGGAGTCTATGATGCAGAGTAACTGTGTTACACTGGATTTCAGAAACATTTCCAGTCTCTTCCTTTCCCACTAGAACCATACTATCCCAGGCAGTTCAAGCACGGTTGATTGCAAATCCTGTTCTTAGAGGGCAAAGTTTTGTTTGTCTGAGGGCAAAACCCAAGAGCAGGAGATTTTGTTTTGCACATTTCTGTTCCCTGCTTTATGCGAACAAGACACCTAACCAGATAAGCCAGAAGACAGTAATAATCCATCCAGCTCCCAACCAGAGGGGGAGCATGCTGCTGAGCCGAACTTCCCTCATTTCTGACACAGCCCCAGATACCCTGGTGAGCCACTGCTGGCATTTCATGGTACAGCTGCTCCCTCGAGTTGGTACTCCCAACTAATACCCACCTGCACCACCTTCTCCATGACTAGATCCTCTAGCTATGACTTCCTGTGCACATTAATTGTACAGCAAGTGTGTTACAGGGACCTCCTTTAATACTAAACATCAGCAAAGTACTAGTGTGCTAAGAAGCTGGTAAACCTGTCCAGCAGCTTGAATCCAAAGGTCCCTGTTGATGCATTTATAAGCATGAGATTCATCCCCTTGTGTTGTATTACAAGCTGTCTTATTAGTGATTAACCTGTGAGAAAGTGTATCTCATGTATTTTTAAGTGATTGCACTGTTGCAATTTCAAACCTACACAAATGGGAGATGGCAAACCACACATTTAATCCTCTTCTAGGCAGAGTGTCCTCCTAGGCTTTTGCTTGCCATGTGACAATGCAACCATGGCACTGATTTCTTCAAAACAGTAAAGGCTTATATACTGCAATCAATTTCTCTGCTTATATGGCTTGTTACTAGATTTCTGTGCTGATAGGCCACACTGGCATTTTTATCTGACCTTAACCTGAAGAACCCATGGGTTTTGCTTTATAGATGTTTTAGCCTAAATCCTGGCATGTCTGCTAGATTCTGTACTGTCGCACCCAACTAATAAGTCAGAGGATGACGTCTGATATGGCCTTTTGTATCTATTAAATTAAGTGTATTTGGTCCTGGGCCAAAAACAATTGGCATGATGTATCTTCTCCAGACAGATGTCTGTGCTCTGTCACGGCAGGAAAACTTTCAGTAACGACAGATGTCTGTGGTCTTCATGTGCTTTATCCTAGCTGCCTGTGATACCCATCTCTCTGTTAGGTTTTACTGATTAACTTTATGGACCTGGAGCCTGGAATTTTCCAGTAAAGATGTTTTTAATGTTACCCATTGATCAAGATAGAAAGGAGGAAATGGCTTCTCTTGTGAGATTTATGTGCTCCCTGTGAAAGTTCAGTCCTCACCAGCTGTTCCCTGGAATCCAAACTTTTCAAGGGTAACTTGTTAGTACTCATATTTGTCTGTCTGTTTCTTAGTTTGTCTGCTAGATTGACTGCCTGTAAGAAATTACATTAGGGTCTGAAAACCTCTATAAACTGTACATTTGTTCTGAAATAGTGTTATATTACTAGTGGAGCAAGAAAATTTAGCTTCATTTTCATTCTCTGGTGCTATGACAAATTTATGTTCCTGCAATTATGCAATTCTTATTTCTTTCAATTTGAGCTTGGTTTTTACTTTAATGAAGAATCGTAAAAGGAGAATGAGCATGTTCTTGTATAAAAAAACCCTCCTTCGGACATTGTTTTAATAAGCAGCAAATGTACAACAGTTAAGAAATACACAGGAAGAATTTCTTTCACAGATTTTTATCCAGATTCTTTTTTTCTTCTAGAACCACAGCTTTTATACATATGACCCTCAATAACCTTGGCTTCAAAAGGCAAATATAAAGATGAACGCACATTATACTATTTATCAAGTTTGTTAACTATATGCATTCTTAGAAAATTCATGGAGAAATTTGGATTGTAAGGAAGCTCTGGAGTATGTCAAGTCTTCAGCTGGTACAACTTACGTGTAAGAGCAGATTGCTTAGGACCTTGCCCAGTCAGCTTCTGAAATGCCCAAAGATGGAGATGCAGCAGCCTCTCTGGACAACATCTCAGCCCTGAACCACTTCAGTGCTGAAGTCCAAGTCCAATGGGAATTTCCTTCAATTTGACTAATGCCCATGGCTTCTTGTCATTTTCCCTTAGAGAGTTTGGTTTTTGGCCCTTTCTTTAGGTGGTAGAAGACTTACACTAAGCTTGCATTTAGGGAGTATATGTATTGGAAGTTGGAATAGTTGGTGTCTTTTCTTTTCCTGGTCATTCTGAAAGTATGTTATTCTTCATGGCTCTTGACATTTCTGTCTTGTAGGAACCCTATTCCAGCACACAAAATAGCTATTTGTGCATTTGGTGGTCCTGGTTTGAATTCTTAGAGCTACAGCCCCTTTCTCCTGAAAGCCCTAGGACTGAGCTGAAAGGCTTTTGGATACAGGAAGGCAGGAATACTTGGAGGGAGCTTCACTGGGAAGGGTGCTGTGAGACACACAAAGAAATGTTTCCTATGAAGTTCTGCTGGGCCTTAGACTGGTCAAACTATTAAGCTGGGTATGCACCAGGTGAAATTTGGACCTTGTAGTGACTGACTTGCAGGAGGGGAAATGAGGGTCTCAATGCCACATCTGAGATGAGTAAGACCCCTTCTGGACCTGCTCCTCATTCCTTTTGTGCGATTCACTGAGCAGTGATGGCTAACAGTGTAATTCAGTGTCAAGAGACATTCTGTGCCAAGTTACTCTCTGCTTATAAATATTTTTCATAGAGCAAGATCAGCAGCTTCAAACTCACTAGTGAGATGTGAACATTGCCAAAATTTAGGTCGTTAAACGCCAGGCTATTAATATAGGTATCAGGTCAGCAGCTTACCTGTCAGGCTGCAGTCTTGAATCATGAAGTTCAAGAGCACAGCCCTCAGAATTTGCTGCAAAGATACACGTGCTGCAAATGCAGGATGGGGGCTAAGTGTTTTCTCAAAAGATCAGTAGGACAAGAAGGACCTTCATCCAAATGATTGATATTATGTTGAAGTGAAGCCAGTATTAATGTTGTCATGGTAAAGGGAGCCTTATGAAACACATTTAAATTTAAAATTCTGTCTTTTCAATTACTAACAAGACATAATATGAACAAAACAATGATTTAAATATAGAAATCTGAAGTATAATTGTGGATTTGGAAAATGAACTACTGCAGATGAGATCTCTTCTATTCTGTATCTCTCTGCATTTTGGATTCTGCATTTGTTCTGCTCTGGGTTGCAATTGGTCTCACGGAATGTTTAAAAGACAGTCAGTCCAGCATAAGATGCCAAAACATTCAGCAGCAAAATACTTCTGCGTGCAGTATACCTTCAGGCAAGTCTCAGAATTTATTCCTTGCTGCCAATGTATACCATCAAGTTGTAAAACACAAATAATGTTTTAAACTTTAAGTGCTGTATTAGTGTAATCAGCTAAATAGCCATCTAACTACAGTTTCTCATCCTCAAGTTAGCCATAATATTGCACATGGCTCAGGTATAATTTTCTTAATGCAAAACTGCCCAGTATCACTTAAATTACAGTAATTTCTGATTCAGCATTTCAAGTGGTTAGGCAAGTTATTAATTCCAAAGGGAGAGCCTTCAAGTACAGTTTTCTGTTTGTTTTCATGACTTGAGAAGCTTCCTAGAGTTGTGCAAGAGAACAATGTTTTATTCTTTGTATCTTGGATCAATGTGCTGCCTTGAGCTCCCAAGATGCATCCAGCTGCAGCTGCCTCAAATAGAAAATAGATTGAAGATCAGAGAAGGTTTGGGGGTTTTTAAGGCTGCTTATAATTGGATCCCACAACCCTATTACTTCTCTGTGCAGTCTCCTTACAGTGCTCAAACGGCTGTAATTCTAGAGTTTTGAAAAGGAAAAGAAAGTAAAATTGAAGTTATTCTGTAGAAAATGTTACTTTGAATTAATCTTATTGCCAGGCAGCTGTTGAATGGTTTCAAGTGTGCTAAGTTACAAGCTCCAGATGCGTGGGAGAGACTACATGCCACCTGACATCAGTGAAAACAATTTGGGGTGGGTGCACTGATTTGTAATACCCTTATAGAATAAGAGTCTGCTTTGTGCTTTTATGTGCAGTATCACTGAGGAAAAGCTCAAAGAGGGCTCTCTTAAATTATGGCTAAACAGCCCTGAACTCATGAATTTCATCACTGACTTGACTTCTTTCACACACAGCATAGGTAGCTCCAAAAACCCTCAATACCTGAGCTGATCAAAGGGTCTCAAACACAATTTTTAAAATATCAGTTTTAAATCACTCCATCCCCTATTTTGATAGTAGTAAGGGGGATTTGTTATTTTTCCATCATGAAACCATATTTTTAAACTTGCCATACAAACAAGCTGAGAAAAAGTAAAACTGGGCTTGAGTCACATTTTCTAGTAATTTTACTGCTCCTTTTCTTTTCTCCTTTTCTGTTGTTGCTTCTCTCTTGCCTCTCTTGCTCAAAGTCTGAAATTTATTAATTCAGCAAGTAAAGAGTTAATGTGCCTTCGTTTTGTTGCTAGTGAATGACTGAGGCCCCCTGGTGCCTTATTTATTAGCAGATCTGGGAACAGAATGAAGCATTGCAGTTTTCTGTTTGTCCTTGTGTTTAATTATACTGGTAAAACAGATAATGCTCTTTGCCACTACACATTCAAGTCCGGACCCCACATTTCTTCAGTACTCTCCCCGCTTTTCTTTTCCTTGCAGCTTTCCTCTCAACAGCTCTGCAGTAGCTCTCATGAGAGGTGAAACACCACAAATACCAAGCTGCACAACACACACGGGAAGGGTTTCATTTTTTCTTCAGATTGACTTTTATGGTCCTTTGATGCTTGCTAAGTTGGACAGTGCTGCTGGTTTTTGCCCTCTGGATTTTGCATTACTCTCCTTTTTGTTCTCCCCCTTATTTTTATGAAAGATATTTTGCACTGATTCAAGCCTGGCTCACATTTCCTTGGTTGCAGTTAAGGTGCTCTGTAGTTCGTTGCTTCTGTTTATGCAAGAATCCTCATCAAAGACTTCATTTTTTCCCATTTAAAAGACCATACAGAGATCAAAAGTAAGACTTGAAAAGCCAAATGTCCCTTGAAAATAGCTTGCCCAAAATATCAGCAAAAGCTGCTATGAGAATTCAGAGAATCTGAAGGTTGTTTTCCGATTAATGCAGCTGTGGTTACAGCTTAGGTAATCGGACACCATCTAGTGGCAGAAGATCAAAAATAATCTGATTACAATCATGTTGAGCCTTCCTCTGGGGTTTATTCAAATGCTCACGGTGATCAGGTTCTTTCTGAAGATCTTTGTGCTCATAGATTAAAAAAATTTACTTCTTTTACTGTCTCAAAAGCTCAGGAAATTGAATGTCAGCTTCTTGTCAAATAATCTGTTAGTAATTTGCAGCCCTCAGGAGGGTATTTACAATTTGAAATTATTTTCTGATGTATGTGATCAATCAGTTTCTTGATTAGGAGTATTCCAATGTGTGTAGTTCAGTAAAGTATTTAAAACCAGTTGGCTCCTACTTGTGCACGGGATTTTTATTTGGGTGTGAGTTGGGTGTTGGGTTCAGTGTGGGAGTTTGGGTTTTTTCTTTTGTCTGCTCTCATTTAAAAGCATGAACTATTTGAGTTCATGTATTTAGAACAATTTGGTAAGAAAAGTTCTGCTTAGTATTTGCAACACATGTTCTGCCTAATGTTTCCTTAAAACTTTGTGTATTAGTTGTTCTGAGGTTATTGGAGAGTGCAGAGTCTTTAAAAAGCAAAAGACAATTCAGTGTTTACTTTGGATATGGTTTATGCAAACAAACATTTGTTAAGGCTTTAGTACCATTTGCCAATATTTTTGTAAAAAAAGATACTACTTTTTTTTTACTTGCTTATACACTGCAAATAAGATATTGAGTAACTAATTTTCTGTTGGCTAGCACAGCATGATGGATGAGTTGTGAAAGTTTTTGGCTGATAGTGTAGATTCCTTGTCTTGGTCTCTTAGCATAATAAAGCCTAATTTAAAAATAAAGAACAAATTTCATCCTTCATTATTCAGAGTTATGTACTGCTAGTAGTTACTAAAGCTGAGAACAGCATTTGGTACTTTCTTCCCTTGAGCTCTGCAAGGTCTCAGGGATAAATATTTGTCAAAATAACATAAAACTGAAGAATAGTAAAATTGAAGCTCACCCCTTTCCTCTCTAAAATGCATATTTCTTGCAAGCACAGGAAGCTGGTACAAAATTTGTGCCTTTTTCACTGGATCTGTCTCCCAACACAAATGGATGTCACCTGTTAGCAATGTATTTCCTTTACTTTGCTGTGTGACAATGCTTTTCTCTTCAAGACCTAAGTGAAAGGCAAGGTCACTGCTTTGAAGCCTAAATGTCTTAAATTGGCATTTAATAGCAGAGCTGCTGAGAACAAAAAAGAGCTGTCCCAAAGAACAGAACAGCTAATTTACAGCATCCAAACAGGGAAGTGCAATTTAGAAACTGTGAACTCCAGTCCAAATTCCATGTTTGAAGAAGGGCTGAAATTTGAAACTTCACAGCTGGATCTCATTCTCTTTTATGAAAAGCCCCTTATCTTTTACCAGATCTTTAGGCTATGCACAGAAAACTTAAGACACGACCCTCTGTCTTGAAGTAAATGTGTCAGGCAGGTTATGTGCATAAAAGCAGAAGAAATGAGAGATCTTGCATCAACAATCCTATATGAGAAATCCCAGTAGATGCAGTCCTGCTTTATCCAGCGTCTCTAATGAACCACATGTGAAGTTGAGATTCATGTAACTAGTGAAGTAAATTTAAAACCTTTATTTAGTATAGCTCAAGCATAAGTTTATTTTAAAAAACCCAAGCCTTAAAATGTAGCTTCTGCATTCCTTTACACAGGAAACACAAATGGTTTAATCAGTCCCATTAGCACTAGGAACAAAATATCTGCAGCATCAAGTATTAAACATCCCAATGCTGCTGCTCCCTTACGATTTCCTGAGGCACCTGTGAAAGCCCATCCTCAGCCAGTCCTTATGGGACCACCCAGGGGCCACACGAGCACTGCACCCAGACTTGCTGCCAGCACTTTGAATGACCTTTTCTACATTCTTAGGAAGTACCAATACACCAGCAGTCTTACACAGCTGCAGGATTTCACACACCCAGCCAGCACCACCTCTCTCTCTCTTTCCAACCCAACATCAGGAAGCTTGCCCTAAACCCGTCCTCCCTTCATAATCTTGCAGGCAGCTGCCTGGTTTTGTGCAGTTCTAGCAAGTTGTCTTTGATGCTGCTTTTGGCTGAGAAGCTCAACGAGCAGACTGATCTGATACAGAGATTAAATCACTGACAATCCCTGTTATTTGAAAGAATTCGGATTTGTGAGAAGCTGTGATTTATCAGAGCTAACAGCTCTGGGGAACAGTTTTAAGGCACAGGTGTGAAATACAAGTAACATACTTCAATTATGGATTAAAAGTAGCCACTCTGAATTTAAGAGTGTTAACACCTACTGAGCAGAAGTTGTTAGAGAGGAGAAAGGTTTGGTGGTTAGTGCCTGTTAGAGTTAGAGGTCAGAGGGTCATCACTCAGGTTAAAGTTTTGTAGAATTTGTTGGGGGTTGGATAAGGATCTGTCTGATTCCTCTGCTTTGCTCCGTGGTCTCCTGTGGGTGCATTTTCTGCTTCAATGGTGTGCAGAATTGCAAGCTGTGTATGGTGAAACTTTCACAGGCTTGAAAAGAAATAATTGGCAGTTTTAGAAATACTATGTGTCTTAGTTCTTATGCAAGTCAAGTGTGGAAGAGAGTGCTGAGCATCCCACATTCAAAGCTTAAAAATGAAGCTCTGCATTAAAATATTTTCTGTTGATAGTTTTGAGACAGAAAAACAACGTGACTTGCTCATTTATTTTGCTCTAAAATTGGGAAAACAGCTCCTCACCCCATGGGTTTGTTGCCAGGATCAACTTTAGACCGTGAGAATGAGAAAGGCTACAGAATTCCCGTTTGTCAGAGCCAGAGCAGATGTAGCCATGGTGTAACGTGAGGAGGGGCAGGAGGAGACAGGCTGCATCGATCTGCCCACCAGGGCTGCTCCACTGGCAGTGACAGCCATGAGCCACAGCTCTGCTGCCTGCTCAGCATGTCTCTCATACATGCTCTCATACACAGCTCAGCTGTCTGCTCCTCACTCAGACACAAAACACTCCTGAATGAACAAGCACTCACACAGGTTGTGGCCCTAAGTCCAGACTCATGAAGATGGAGGAGCAGGAGATGGGGAATTTTTGGGCCCTTGTGCATTTTAAACAAATGGAACTCCTCACAGGCCTGCTCTAAATTAATGACTGGGGAAAGGCTTTGTCAGCATACCTTTCCTGCTTAGAAAACGGTTCTCAAACTTAAGGCAATGAAGAGCTTTGTCTGATGTGGTTTGATTTAAATTCTAGCCCATATGTATATGCATGTGAGATAAATACATTAGAAAAATTACAGCATCGTCCATGGAAGGTTACAGGCTTAAACAAAATGTGATAGGTAGGTGAGTCTGAACAGCAGGCTGGAACTGGGCCAGATGAACAGAAACAAGGTCCCTTGTCTTCAGTGCTTACCTCTGTTATTGGGTTTGAGTTAGCAGGATCTGCTGGGGAACAGCATTATTTCAAATTGTACAGTGGTGGGTTTAATGACTTGCAAGAGGAAGGTTTTTCTGAGGTAACCTGGGAGGCAGTGTGAAAGTGCAGGAAGAAAAGTAGAAAATCAGCCTTTTGCTAGGATAGAACTAGCCTGTGAAAGTTTTTGAAGCAAGGACAAGAAATACAGAGTAGAGAGAACAGAAGTTTTAGAAATACATTACATAAAGAACTGTTAAACAATAATCATCCCATACTTCACTACAATCCCCAACTAGTAGGCTGTGATCCTTGGCTGACAAAAAAGTGCTAAGTTGCAAAATCAGCTGAAACAAAATGTCAAGAGCTTTTGTAAAGGTTTGTCTACTTTTCTTCCAAAAAAAGTTGAGGTTAGATAGAGTTCTGCATGTTCTCACCACATATTTAAGCTGGTGGGATAATTAGCATTTCTTTTGTACTTCCAACTCTAAAATCTGCCAACTAGCAAACAAAAAGCAAAGAGGATGAATTTTAGTGAGAGAGGAAATATTTAAGGTCGGTACTGACATGCCTCATCTCAGCATCAAACAGGAGTGCTCTGCAATGGCAAATTCCCACTGATAAACCAGGGAGCAGCATCAGATGTAATAGTTTGTCTTACTGCAACACTTGCTTTTTGTGGGACGTTCTTCATCTCTATATTTTGCTGAGTGGTTTTAAGCACCCCCTGTTGTCTGGTTTCTCAGGGCCAGTATAATATCAGAGTAAAACATAACATTGATAAATCTTCAAAATTGTGTAATGGTTAAAATGTTACAGTGTCTTTAGCCTAGTATATTTTCCACACCTTCTAGTTCAGGGTCTGAAAATAAGAGTAGAGGTAGAACAACTTTGGTGGTGCTGTGTTAGACAAGGAGCTCTTCTTCAGCTGAAGGTGTGCCCAAGTGTCTGCTTTTCTCTTCCTTCTTTGCTTTCCCCAGGCTGAGTTGTGTTGGTTTTGTACAGTGGCTGAAGGGTCCTGCTCATGAGGGCAGGCACTGGGTGTCAGCCTAGGAAGCTGATGGCCACAGCTGTAGTTTGCCCAAAAGGACCAGAGTCACTTGGAAATTTGGATCAGTCTTTCAGATCAACAGCCCAGCTGGCTGCTTAACCCTAGAAAGGGGGAGCTGAGCTCCAGAGAGCAGCAGGTCCTGCTGAGGCTGTCCTTCAAGGTCTCTGCTCAGACAGATTTAGCCCTGCCTGCTGCAGGAGAGACTGATGGTTTGGGCAGAGCTCCCGGTGGGACAGACAGCCAAACTGGAAAAGGGAGCAGTGGTGAGAATCGAGGCTGCTGTTCACAGCGGCCTATGGAAACACCACTATCAGCCTGAAGGTGCTGCAGCAGCCATGCCTGGGCAGAGCACGAGCAATGCCTTTTGTCCAGACTTCACCCAGAAAATAAAGTTAGGGAGCGTGGGAGCCCAGCAGGCTGTAGGGAATTTGTCCCACGGCACAATGTGCGGGAGCAGTGGGTACCACTAGGTGGTAGCGTATGGACACAGAATGCCTTTTCCACAGCTGGCATCTTGTCAAACCTAAAGCGGGGGCAGCCAGGATGAGCTTGGAGCAGGGAGAAGCTGGGCAGGCTTTGGACACGCAGAACTTCTGCTGTGATTCCTTGACCACAAAGGAATGCAGCTTTGCACGTTCCCTGCAGAGCCCGTGGTGATTGTGAATTTTAATGGTAACATCAGGAAGTACAGAGGGTTCAGAAAGTAAAATGTTAGGAGAATATGGAACAAAAAAAAGATGAACAACCAGCTCTGGGAATTAAACTCTTTTCTTCCCATTACCAATAAAAGAGCAGCAGAACGAAGAGAAAGCCATAACCTGGCCAAAGATGCTAATGAGGTACCCCTTGGGATGGCAGGGTCCCAAACAGAATTTGTGGGTGATTGCAAAAAAGCAGTTCTGAGGAAGCTGCTATCATTTTATTCATCTGTCTTAGAGCTCTCAGCAGTTATCATGCTACTGAGATGACTCTGCATCAAGGCATCTAGGCCCTATGCAATCTTTAGTGTATGGGTCTCTGGACAGTGCTGTGCTTCACAAAAAATCCTGAAAAGCTGAACTGAAATAGAGTTTAGTTCAGTTCTATCAGTAATATGTATTGTGGCAATTGCTGGTAGTTTTCTTGAACAAAGACATTATGAATGGACCTTAACACTGGAAATCTGAGAGACTTAAACAGGCAGAGAGGAGCTCAGACCCTATTGTTTGTTCCAGTCATAGGGGAAAAAAACCCAAAATCTTCCTTCGGAGAGGAATTGAGGCATCTTTTCAGGATTGACCACTGTGCTTATCAGGAAGCTGTTGTAATGAATGTAGTCCCACCTTTAGAGAGCCTTCGCCTTTCAAGTCTCCCAAGATTTTCATCCACCTTCCTTTATCAAGTAGGTATTGTCAGGCTATTGATGTAGCTGAGTCAATTGAATGACAATGTAGTTAAGAAAACCCAAAATATTTGAAAACATCTTCTTCTGGAGGGTCATCACTTGTCCTTGAGCCAGGGTTTGAATAACTTTGAGATTTTTCAACACTCTAGCTTTTTTTCCACTCCAGTATTTCAGGGAGAGGTTCCAAATTCTGAGTGTAGTGATTTAAAAGATCTTTCTTATGGAGTCATTCTGGGCATTACAACATGCTTTATTAATTAATGAATTAATTGACCCCTTTGTAGTTATGACCACAAAATAATGAGGGTAGTTACTGGTACCTTGCAAAATAATGATGGAAGGTTTAACTACAATAATAGGATCATATCAGTGCTTGGAAATAAGGGATGATACAAATTGTGAAAATCAGAGATAATTCTATCTCTACACTATTATGCCATTCAATTTCCTTCTCTATGCCAAATAATTTTTATATATGGCATTTTGAAATAGCAATATTTTTAAGTGAAGAACTGACTTAACTACACATTTCTAGGCTTAATATTGCACGGAGTTTAGCAAATTCGACACAGTATTTAGCAATTGTCTGGGAGCTTAGAGAAATCTTCCAAAACTGAATTCAGTTGTCTGCCATTGTAGGCAGCCTTGCCCTATTATCCTTTTAAAGGGTTTATCAAGCTTCATCTTAAAACTATTAGGCCTTTTCCAGTCACTGTTCCTGACTGGAAATCTGTTCCAGAGCATCACTTTATTGATGGGTAGAAATAATCCCCAAACTCCAGCCTAAATTTGTATGTGGCTGGTTCACAGCCATGTGGTTTTGTGCCAACATTATGCCATTTTAAGCCTTTCTTTCCCCCTCTTTGTGTCCTTTCCAGTGTTTTTACAAAAAGCAATCATATTCCCTCACAGACTTGCTAAAATGAAACAAGCTTAGCTGGTTTTGTCTCCTCTTATAAGATAGTTTTAAATCCCCAGTATCTTTCTCTGCATTCCTTCCAAAATTAGTCAGGATTTTTATGAACATGGGGACCCACGATGCTGTGTTTTGTCCTGGAAAAGCCTCATTCAGGCAGTGCCTCACAGTGTGGCACTCAGCACAGGGTTTTCTCTCAGAGTGCTGCACTGCGTACAAGCTTTTGGCAACTAATCCCTTCATCCATCATCACAGGCATGCCCAGCCCAGTTGAGTGTCCTATGTCTTTACATTTCTTCTGCTGAGAAAGCAAACTGCGGGAGGAAAAAATTAAAATAACTGTGACAAAAAGGGAAATACAGCTTGAGGCATCTTCCCTTAAACAGGACACGTCAGACAATCCTTTGAGCAGTGTGAGTATAGACTTTGTAATTTCTGAATTGGTCAAGCCATAACAAGAGTGTGGTTTCTTCCTGATTAAATCTTTCCATATCCTGGTTCTATAAATACAGTGGTAAAATACTAGGTGCAGCCTGTGGTATATATTTGATAGGATTTGGAGTTCTTCCAGTTTGGCCAGATAATGTCTGATGCCAATGTTTTCCCAGGTAATTTTGAGGCATGTGGATTGGTAAGCAGTAAAAAATATAGCAAAGGGTCCCAGATACCGGCTACACAGTGCAGAATGATACTTTTTGTTCCAGATTTTTTTTTCTTTTTAAATGAGAACATTTTAGGCCTATTAATGTTACTTAAAGGAGAAAGCTTGATCTGAGTTGTGCCCAAACCTGCTCTAACTTAGCTACCTTCCTGGAAGGAAGATGAAAGGAAAGTAGTTAGGAAGGAAAATGCCTTTCTGTATTTGCTGGATTTGCAGTAGGTGACAAAATGAAAGTAGAGTGGAATTCTCACCCATGAACAGCGTTTGGAAGGACACCATAAGTTCTTGTGTTAGAGATGCCCCAGGGGTAGATACAGCTACTGCTTTTTTGAACTTAATTCTCATTTTTCCTATTCCAGTTAATATTGGTTGGTTCCTTTGGAGTAATTTCTCACTTACACTGGTACACAGAATACAGAGATATGCAAAGGACTCCAGAGAGTGCTTTTTTTTCAAAGCAGGAAGAAAATAGTATATTTTGTCCAGTTCCATGTTTTTTCAAGGCAATGTGGCTCGGTCCAAAGCAATTATCAATAAAATAGGGTATCCAGAGCCATTTTAGTCCTTGAGTCTATTTTCTGTTCTTTCTATGTACCACGGTCTAGATTTTCTTTCTTGCAATGTTTTGCATTTCTTTCTTGAGTTGTTTCGTTACTTTGTAAAAGTCAATGAAGTATTAAAAAGACAAAAAAACTGTCCAGATGCTGAAGCTCATGACAGCTAAATAGATCAGCTTGATTTTTTTTTTTTTAATAGCTATTGAGCCAGTCAATCTGTTCTGCTGCCTTGCTCGACTGAATAAGGGCTACTTCACCTGTGTGAGGCTACACTGCCTAAAAGACAAGCTGTACAGGGGACAGGTCTGTAGCTGCATCTTCCTCTGAAAAATTATCAGGAAAGTGTGTACAAGGAAGGCCTTCATTGGTCAACTGATGAGCAAGAGAAATATTGGGAAAAATCATATAATCCTTATTCCCTTTCTCCTTTTTTGCTAAATATTTATTTATTATTATTTTTATTTAACCCTCACTGTCTGGTACAAGATAATAAAGGTAAGTGTAAGTTTTTTGTCAGAACCCTATTTTTCAGTAGGCTGTACCTAGTGAGAGATGTTATTGCCTCAGTGGCAATGTTGCAAACCATATGGAGAAAGTGTTGTGTGAAACTGCTTTTCTCACCCACCAAGGAAAGTCCCTCAGGAGAATGGATTTCTTGAGTATGAGGCATAATAGGAACCACTAATCCAGAAAGATTCTGCTGCAAATCCCAGAGTTTAGTCTCAGGATTAGGTGATTAGGTGTTCTGCTTGAGATTTTGCCCTCATTTTCCATCTCTCTGATTTCTGAAGTCCTTTTCCTTTTTCCTGCCTGCAGCCTCTCATTCTTCCTCCTGGAATGAGAAAGAACAAACTTTGTATCTATTCTATGATCTAAATGCTCCAGATTGTCATAGAACCTCTACTGTTGTTCATGCTGGGACAGACATCTCAATTGCCATATGTAAGGCTCGTGTTCAGTACTTGATCAATGAAAGGATTTGATCACATAAAGATCTTGAATCACAAGCAGATTCATGTTTTAAAGGTTTATAAATATAATATAGGTAAGTCTTTGCAGACAGGATAGATTCTAGTCATAAATTTGTAGGCAATAAATTTTAGGCCAATAGACTTCTAAGGAGAGCAGCACATAAGCATAGTCCTTAATAAAACCTTATTTCTGTTTCGCTGGATTTATACATTCAAATGTTATGTTTCTCACCTCATTGAGTTCTGCTGAACAATTAGCAGTAGAGTGTTTTGTTTTATGCAAGTCCAAGAGTCATTGGGTAGAGTGCTTTGTTTTATGCAAGTCCCAAGAGTAAATTAGGCTTGGGGGTGGCCTTTTGGTTGTCTCTTTTTCTTGTACATAAAGTACAGAAGAGTTTCTAACAATTGCATGTTCCGATGGGGGACTGGAGATAAAATAAAGACGCTTTTTAAAATACACATTTTACCTGAAAGTAACTTGAAAACTGAATGTGTTATCAGGACTTGCCCTTCACTGCCTTATTTTCAGAATTTGTGGAAAATACCAAACCATGTCATTTAGGCTGACAGTTGTTCTGTTTCCTCAACTGGAGCTAATGAAACAGTGGCAGATGTTTATAAAGCCACTTCTGCAAGCTCGTTATGATATATGCAATAATTAGCTCTCCTGGGAATGTATTTCTCAGCAGCCTGCACAAATGACTCACACTGACTTCAGTGGAAGCTCCGTGCAGGGAATGCCTTTATGTAATCTTGATAAAGAAAAACACCGTCATCTCTACTTAGAGAAGACAAGTTAAATCTATAGATACAGCTGACTATTTTTATGTCATCCTCCCGTTTTACTGCCATTGAATTCTGCCTAGCCTTATTGCTCTTTCAGAGATTTTTTCCTCCCACCTCTCCTGTGGTGTTTGATTTACTCAGGCACTGTGACCCATGTTTTTCCTTTTAGGCACATCATCCCCACTGATGGCAGTGTCACTCAAGATGCAGAATTGATTTCTTTGGCTCTAGGACAGTCCTTTTGTCTCCTAAAGTCCTCTCAGCAAAAGGCAGTTCAGAGTTTTATCCTCCTCTTGTGTACTCCTGCTATACACGACTGCAGCTGCGATGATTTTAGCAGAGCAGATCCTGGTGTGCGCTGGTGTGAGAGAGCTGACTGCTGCTTTGTGCTTTCTTTGGGCTTTAGCTGTCGTGTTTGCACAGAGCAGTTTGTGAGCGTGACATTTTGTGCATTGTATAAGCTCCGGATGAGTCACAGAGGCAAAGATTCACGGGAATCTTTCCAGTAACTTCAATAGGCTTTGACTCGAGCCTCCAGCACCCTCGGCTGGAGCAGATGGTGTGTCTGCAGGAAAGCAGGCAGCCTGATGGACATCGTTTAGGGCCGTATGATGTCACTGACACTGGTTTGCATCAGTTGTTAGTGAAACCACAATTCACATACATGCAAAGCCTCTCCTAAGTGTTGCCATACTAAGTACAGTCCTGTTGCCCCTTTATTCCATTGTTCCATCCCTGATAGTGGGGAGCAGCAATAGATAGATGGGGAGTACCTCATTTCCATTACAATCTTCTCTCCTAAGCATTAGGAACTGGGACTGGTTTAGTTCCTAAAGCATGGAGGGGGCTTTTGATTTTTTCACCTTCTGGCATTTTTTTTATTAAATTTAACTTGGAGGGGATGAAACACTTTAGTAGAAATTTGCTGTCTGTAATTTCTACACAAGGAAAAATAGAAATGCTGAAAGTGACTTCAAAGGTAGTACAGTAAAAATCTACTTACCCAACACAACCTTTCTAAAGCCATCCAGTGACAGAAGGAAGCAGCCAAAAGTGTATGCTTTGGAGTAGTGGGAAACCTTTAACAGTTGTGGAATTATCACTAGGTATTTGCTGTCTTTGTAGAAACAAAGTTACTCCTGTTACTAAGTTTCCATCCTAAGACCTGACAGCAGGTAAATCACACGGCACTCTCTTGTGCTGTGGGAAGGACACACCTTATAAAGGCTTGTGTCTCTCGGCAGGCTACACATAAAATCGCTGACTGTTTTTGAAGGGACTTGGAATGATCACTTCCTTTCTGCTGTCTTACTTTAAATGTTTTTTATTTAACAGTAAAATTCTGGGAAGGATAAAAAATTTCACCACTCCTTACTCTGGGTAATTCAATGCTTTCCTTGTGCTGGCTTTGTCTGCCAGAACAATGTGATAGCAAACTCTCAGGAAGAACAAAATTCCTACAAGCTGGGAAGGGATCAGAAAGCTCTTCTGTTCTGCCTTCTAAACTTTAGTGGTGTTTTAGATACTTTACTGAGCTTGTAATTTTCAGTGAGAATGAAACTGGAGAACTTTCACTACAAAATAGCCAAGCATCTATTGATCAAGACATAGAATGCAAGAGTAAAAATTAAAATCTCTGTGTTTCAAAAAGTGTATCTAGGTGTCGAACTGAGCACTAAAAAGCAATATCTAGATGAAAAAAATGTTGCAATCAACCACTTTCACGTGGTATCTTTTCTTCTTAAAACAGCCCTTTGCACGAGGACCTCTCTCACTGCTCACGCTCTGACAGGCTCATGTTTCAGTTTTCCTCCTGAGGCAAAGGATGGGGGAGAATCCTTCTCATGGAGAGTACAAACTTAATCTTCAAATGAACAAAGGCTCCATGACTCATAAGTTTTCTCCTCAGGTCAGGTCAGCCATTGCCAACAGCTTCCTCTGTTTACAGTCTGTTGCACTGCAGCTAGGGGTGTGGATTGTTCATGTTGCTGCTCACTGTCATGCTGCTTATGAAAAGAGAGGGGAAACTATGTTTGTCTCTAATAAACTCTGAGAAGTGATTAAAAAAATTCAGGAATGAAGTCACCACTGTCTTTAAATTAGAAATCTTCCGAGATTTGGATAGCCTTCTAATAATTAAAAGAAAACAGACATTTACCTTGTACTGTCCCAAATATTAATAGAACGCTTATTATCTTTAGGGAGGAAAACAGTCAATGGCTTGTATTGGTTTCGGATGACTTTTACTAACTCAAATTATTTATAATTTGAGCTTGTAATAGGTATCACATATTTTAGAGTTAATTTTTTCTTGGAGAAAACCATTATATTGAATAGAAAACATGGGTTTGAACAATATATATAACATGTCTGTCTACATGTATGCTGCCACATATAAATTTTTAAATGATGTACTGGATCACAGGGTTCTTTTCTTCATTTATGTATGTCATTAAAAGTTTGGCTCAGTATGTTATGGAAAAACTTCCTTCCTGAGCAGTATCATGCTTTGCCAGTAGCTGAAGTTTTAGGATTTTTCATACATTGCCTCAAATCTGGTTTATTGCTTCAGATCTAAAAATTACATTTCCTGTGCTATTAATCTGAAACCTAAATTTAAAAAGTGCATGCAAATCTACTTGCAGATAGTGAGGAGATATCAGTGGTGGTACACACAGGTATGGGGCAAAGAAAGAGATGAAGGAAGGAATTACTATTTGTGAACTTGTACATTTTTATTTAAAAAGTGGTCTTGGAGGATTTATTCAGCAACATGCTCCTATATCAAGGCACAAATTCCTACAGTGGCTGGTAGAAGTTGCCTATCTGTATGTTCTCTGTTCCTGCTTTAGAGTTTTAGATCGTTCCTTCTGCTTCCTCTTGTGGCTGAAAACAGACTGGCTCACAGATAGCCCAACTCTGTGCACCCATTACTAGAGATAAAAAGTGAAAAAGGAGAGGGCTGTTACCCCTGTTTTGCTGTTCAATGACACAAAACGAATTCATGGTCAGCACGCAGATGTGCACACCACAGAAACATCATGGCCGGAAGAAAATTACACAGTAAACTCTACTGAGCTGGAGGGAGGTTGTTGCTCTGTATGAAAGAAGCACAAATATATAATTTTTTTTCTTTGCTGGGAAGGATTTATTCAAAATCTAAGCAGTAATTTAGATGCAGTAATTAGATTAAGCAGAACTAGATTACTACTTCTCAATTTGGACATCCCTAAGACCAGATAAATAATGGCATCTTTAGCCCTTGTGACCTGTCTAGAGCCATCAGACTTCCTCTCCATTGCAACTGCACCTTCTCACAGAAGTCTGGCTAAGTACATGTTTATAGGTATAATATGTCACACTGGTGAAAGCAAAGTCTTCTGAGCATTTCAAGGTTTTATTTATATTTTTTCAGCATTTGAATTTTTTTTCTGTGTATGTTATAATGCACGGTTGAGGGCTTGAAGAAGCTTTCCCCTTTGTGTGAGCCACAGCCTCCCTGTGCTTCCACCAGAACAGAACACTGATTTCTAATGGTCTGACATTTATCTGGTTGAAAAAAGACAGAAGGCAACTCTTAGGATCTGGTGGTGGATTTAATATATATCGAATCAGTCTGTCATGATTTCAAGTGCTTTTCACAGGAGTCATGCATAGAAGTGATTCATTTTAGATGCAGACCACGTTTTCCTAATTCATATCAAGTTACATATGGTGCCATGGGTACCATATATCATGATGCTTTCCACTTTTGCATCAGTACGTATGACATTTTGGTTTCAGTATCTCTTGCAAAGTGATTCTTTTATAAAGCAGGAGTATAAAGCTGCAGCCTCTCCATGCATTACAGAAATTGACTGATTAGCAGAATCAGGTTATTATTCTACTTCCTTAAATGTTCTGTGTAACTCCATGTGTAGTGATCAGTCCACGTCCGATAGTTTACTAGCATTACCACCCACATGTATTTAATTTTTTTTGTCTGAGACCTTTATAATTTCATTTAACAGTGCTCAGGCTGCTGTGCAATGTGTAAAACCTGAAGAGTTAGTAGTCCACAGTAAATAAAAATGGAGTCCAAAGCCTGTGGATAAAGCAGGTAGTTTTCACTGAATATGGGAAGAGAAAGAATAAATCTTATGCCTTAATAAAATAGGTGTACTCCTCACAATGTACTTCATGCTCAAGAATGAAAGCTCAGTGAGAGCACTGCAGTGCTTGCTTCCATCACAGCACTGATCCAAATAAACTGCTGTCCAAGAGAACTCACCTTGAGTTAGCTTGTCAAGTGAATGTCAACACAGTAAGGCTCCAGAGCTGCAAGGATTTGCACTGCAGAGCAGCTAAGCTTGTACCCTCATGTTGCAAACATGTGCTGACAAATCTGCCTTCAAATTTCCCTCTCTCCTTCCCTGCTGCAGCTGATTCAATGGGTTGTGTGACTGGACCCTGAATTGTGTCTGACAGAACCTGTACTGGTGACAGCATCACCTTCTACAGGAGAGGAAGGGATGACTCTCTGGCTGCAGGAAACCGCTTCAGCTGGAACTTTTGGTGATGGAACTACTGCCTGCTAGGCCAGTGAGGACAAGGCTGGGAACTCATAGATAGTTGCAAGATGAGCTGAGATACTCTGTGCTGTTGGGCTGTTCCTGTACTGCCCAGAAGCCCATTCCAAGCACATCTGTATCTCTGCTTATCTCTGGCCTCTCTGGACTGTACTCGCTCTCTAGCACAGTCTTTTGTGAAATCCCAGAATAAGTCATCTTGTGTTCATCTCCAGGGTTGACCACTTTTTACCAACCACAGCTCTTCAGAAGCTCCAGGAAGTTCAGCAGCTATGAGACTTTTCCTCTGGGGCTGATGGCAGCGGGCAAACACACTGACTCATATTTGATCAACTCCTGCTCTCTGCAAAGGCTGCCTAAATCAGTCAAACGAAAGGAAGTGAGTGGCCTTCTCTTTAGCTGGTGTACAGGAGAGCAGAATTATCCACATGCTGGGCTTAAAGGTCAGAGGTCTTCCTATCTCAACAATTTTCTAGAAACCTGATTGACAAAATCTGGGGCTCACTCTTTCCTCCTTGTTTTCTTTTTCCCGTTTTCCAGTTAACAACAATCTCAATGGGAGATTGCACCATTGCAGGTTTGCATGCCTGGAGTAGGTGCTTGTTTTTTTCATCATTCATTGAAAACTGTTCTATCATTGCCTTTTTTTCCCCCTCCACTGAAATACTATGGGTTGTATTTATCCCTGAAAGGGGATATATTAGAATATTCACAGAAGTGAATGTTTAAGGAAAAGCTCACACTTTGTCTCCCTTACTGCCTAGGTTTCCTCTCAGTATCTTAGCAGGGTCTTTGTCTTCAGTTCTGATTTATTCTTCCTCCTAAGGACCTCAGTTAAGAGTTCACTCCAAGCTGCTATTGTAGGTCTGGATTCAAACTTTGGGGTTTTGACTTGGATAACAAGATTAAATGCCTGCCTGAGCAACTTCTGTGGTTTCATTGGCTACCATGGCCTCAGATGACCCAGGCAGGATTCAAATATTATTAAACAGATAAACAGTGAAAGTTTAAATATTAAGGCAGAGCATGATTTGTTAATGTACCTGCTTATGCATGTACACTTAACACTCCTAAGACTCCTTCACTGGCAGGAGGTTACCGGGCCTGATCAGAAGCAAACATTCTTGGAAAAACAAAATGTCTGGTTTATTCTCTTCAATATCCCTAGGAATTGTATCCCCTCTTGTGATTAGATGTTATTCTTTTATACTTTGAACAACTAAATATTTTTTAAAAGACAAAATTTCTCACACCAGTTAATGCCTAACTTTATTTGTTTGCTTGAGGGTAAAATGCTGTCTTTCTTTGCTTTCTTTGCAACTTGCACTTGTAGAATATCCCATTTCAGGGATTAGGCTGGCAACTGGAAGCAAATGTATTTGTAAAACAAACCCTAAAATCAACAGAATCATGGTAGCAACATAAGCTCTTCTATCAGAGCATGGGAAAAAACTGTAATAACCTCCAGTTCTTCACAACAGAGTAGCAACAGTTTATTATGCATTTTATATTAATTTTCCTTTTAAAGAAAAAGTATATCTCCTTCTTCTTCATAATACAGAATAATAATGGGACTACAGATGAGGCAGTTTTTCTAAACAGTCTCAGAATCAGGACAGGTATCTACAAGGGAGGTGGTGGGCTTTTCTTGTACAGAATAGGTGTATCATAAGATGTTTAGTTCCAAATAAATCTGAAAATTCAGAATTTAAAACTCAAGCAAATATGAGAGGCAGCAAAATCATAATTAGCTGCTTTCTGTTTTGTAGAAAGCAAACTCTCAGATTTCATACATTATTGGTAAAAACATCCAACACCCTCACCTACAGAGCTACCTACAGAAGCTAGAAGAGATCAAAGCAAATTTGCATTATTAGACAGGGACCAGGAAGAGACTGTAAAGTTGTGGTCGTCAGTATTTTTGTTCTCTGTTTATAAAGAAACCCAAGAGTATATTCATCTCTCATACTTTGAATCTCAAAATAATTGGGAACATTTTTATACCAAAAATTACTACCTGAACATTTTTCAGCCTGTAGGATGATGGGAAATTTAAAACTAAGAGTTCATAAAAGCTACTGATTTACAAGCTCTCTAAGTCTCTGATTTTGGTATATGAAAAGTTAGGTAATATCAGCAAACATCAGACTATTTCAGATGCTTGCTTTTAAAAGCTGGAGTTGATAACTTTGGGAACAAATCATTGGTCCTTTGGAGGCTGAAACAGTCCTTTCTGTCTGCTCTGTGATGAAGGAGGAACAATTGGACACATTTTCCCTGTGGAAGTGGTCACGGAAATCATATCAGTAGTTAGGGTTGTGATTTTGGAACTTACTTTATTTTCAAATATGTTGACTGTATTCTAACTCTACTCATTAGAGGTACTTGAAGAAAATGTAACCCACCAGCCATGTGGCCTTGCCTGAAGAGATGAGATTTCAGAGGTTAGCAGGGGTTGATCTGCAGTTACTCCTAAGGGATGACATAAGGGATTTCCTAGAATTGTGATCATCTGCAGGGAGGGAAGGATAGTCTTGGATTTTATTATAGTGACTCATGTTCCCTCTGGAACAGACATGAAAATATCTATCCTCATCAATATATCCTGCACCAGCTAAGACAGCATGGACCAGCAAGGACTGCATGAGAAGACCACTTTTAAAATTATATTAAAAGCAAGATATGCCACTGACATTGTGTGATCTACACTAGCTGGCTAGTGGTTTTTTGGCTGACATCACCACTCTTCCTCAGTCACGGTGTGCAGAAGAATTGAATGAATCAGCCTCTACTCAAAGGAAAATAAAGGTCATTATCCTTCAAAGGACTTCAGATTTGAAACCTTCTTGGTTCAGAAGTCCTCTCAACCTAGGCAGTAGCACAGGGCCAATAACAGCACCTGGTTCTCTCTAGAGGTAGTAGCTGTGTGAGAGCTGGTGTCTTAAAACGAAAAGGGAAATCCCAGTCAGTGCTGTCAATGCCTGTCTTCACTGGCAGCAGGTAGTAAGGAGTAGATAAAGATGCATTATTTTCTTGTACACTTAACTTTTAACTAAGTAGCTGGAGCCCAAAGTGGCGTGTTCTTGCATGTACGTGGTTGCTATGGATGGAAAAGCTGCTGACACTTGCTTCTTGAAATCAATAACATGGATCCCATTGCTTTCAGGGGAACAGGGGCCAAAGCTGCAAATCCTATCGGATAATTATGAATCAAACAAGGAGTTGCAGTATACAGTAAAGCTCCACATGGCTGTGATTCAGAAAAGCACTCCATGTTCTTTGTTAGGAAGATAAATCATGCAGCAGCAGGAGACATTTTCAGCATTCTCAATGCTCCTCAGGGAAATGAAACTCAATTTTGACTGCGCAGGGTTATGTACCTCATACCTCTATGAATTTTTTCCATCTTTGAGGATTGTTTGGGATTGTTTCCTTCACAAAACAAGCAAGCAAACAAACAAACAAACAAAACAAAAAACCCCCAAACCAAACCAAAACAAAAAACAAAAAAACCCCAACAACCAAAAAATTTTAAAAGCCTCAGAAACAAAAACAAAAAAACCAAACCAAACAAAAAAAAAAACCCCAAGCCCCCCACCAACAAAGACAACAAAACTCCCAATTTTCTCTTTAATATGTTCCAGTGTGCATTTGTTCCCACAGCTGATCACTGAAACCCCAAGGAGGCAACAGCTGTTGTGAATGAACAATCAGATTGCCCAGCTAATTAATGGTTTTAAATGGACTTGGGTGGTTTTTTTGCCTCTCCTTCTTGTGATTTCAGTGCTGATGAAACTGTTAATAAATTCTTAATGAGGAAAATGTTACATAAATGTTGGGTAAACCAGGTCTTCTTTTCTATTCAAAGCATAACACATAATTAAAATGTACCATGTATAGAATCAGAGCTCCATTTAAATCATCTCAACCTACCCACTCTGTGCTGAGATGAATATATCCTGCTTCTCATTTGATGTGTCCTGTTGTGTTAAATGTACCACATTGATCTAAAAATGGCAGATTCTGTGGGTGCCCAAGGTTGTTATCATAACCAGACGCTGCACGCCTGCAAGACACGCCTCAACAGACCATCTCTGCTCGTAAGCAAAAGAAATGTGTAAAATGATCTCACTTGTCCTTTAAAAACAGGTTTCTACTCCATTTAATCCATTCCTTCCAAATAATCAACTGAAAATACAATTTCCCCATTGAAATTGACAGTGTACTATTCTATTTTCTTTCTGTAGCATTTCCTGGTTTATTCATAGTCAGATCATCAGCAATCTGTAAGGAATTTTTTTAATTAGCTGGAAATCACTACTTTTAAAAACTGCTAAACAGTGCCTTCTTAACATAAATTTTTTAAGTATACTGATTTTTTCTAAGAGCTGTCCCAGACTTGCATTTTCTTTTAAGAGTGTGATTTTTAAAGATAGAGTGTTATATTTCAGAATCACTAATCAAAGGTTAAGATCTTCAATGTGGAATTTTTAGGGAATCATATATTTATGGTACACTCTCATTTTTTATAAAATAGACATGTAATCAGCTATCTTTCTGGTGTAAAATTCTGCTGTATTGTTTGTGATATTAACCAGCCTCAGAACACTGAGAATTATTTAGCTCCTGTTCACTGCCATGAGAAGAAGGCTATGTAAAATTATGCTTATCATACCAGAGTCCCAAAAGCCATGAATCAGTCTTTCTACAACAAAAAATTGCTTTAAAACTCGTAATATTTCTGAAAATGATGAGTATTAATTTATTTTTTAGCCTTCTGTTTTCTGAGACTTTAGCACTTTCATTTTCTGTGTTTCAGTCTGCAACTCTGAGGATATGTGTAACTTTTAAAGAGGAAGTGGAGTTTCTTCACTGACCACATAAATGCAAGAGCTGGGCTTTTATGAAAGATAATTAAATATTATGAAACTAGGGGTGAACCAATCCAAATTGACATGGCTGAGACAACAGCCCTAGAGTATGAAAAATACTGGGTGTTAATGTACAGAGTAAAGGGAAGATAAATAATTCTGAGTCCTGACATTGTGTCCCAACAGCCAAGGACCTGCACTCACAGTTCAGCTCAATTGTTCCTTTTCCTTGCAGGCACCAGACAAAGGTTTTCTTACATGCACTTGTCCATATTACCGGGCAGAGATTTAGCTTATTTACCTAAGGTGAAACTATTTGATGATTTCTAACCCCTTACCACATGTTCCCTCCTCACAACTTGAGTTTTTATTGTTTTTTTAAGATAAAAATTTGGTCCTTATGCATCTCTAACTCTGAGGTTACATTGTCTTTAAATGCTGTTGGCATTGCAATGTGCTGAGTGTATGCAGTAACAAAGATACACACTTCTGACCTATATTCAGGGGCCAGCGACGTGGATCAGAAAGGGAATGAGCTTTTCCTTTGCTTTGGCAGTGATATCCTGGCTGTTTTCATTGCAAATATTGGAGCAGTGCCTCTGTGACTCAGTAGGTAAGCTCTACCAACCAATTAGCTGAGTTGTTAGTGTGGACTTTGATTAACTTTGTACAAATTTAACTTTCTTTTGGAAAACCTAGCTGTTTGTTTTATGTTGTTGCTACAGTTCTGGCTAATATCTTGAGACTTACATTATAAAAATGAACAGATAACTTATTGTAGTGATACAGACTTTTTGCTTGGCATCAGCAAGCTGCATTCATGACTACTGACAGCTGAAGCAGCCAGATGTGTGTGTACGTGCATAGTTCTTTAACCACGTGGGCTTTTGCACAATAAATCCATTAGTGCTGATTGCTTCCCTTTCTCCAAAAGGCCCTGCTTTTTCACTTAATTTTGCCATCTCTATTTCTAAATCAGCAAATAGCTTTGAGTAAAATCCTGAAGGGCTGGACATTTGTGAATTATGTAATTTAATGCATTAGTCACAAAATTTGTTAAGGGTGACTCACGACTTTACTGCCTGCATCTTCTAGATGTAAAATGGATCTTTGTGACTTGGGTTTTCTTTCCTTACCTTCAACCTTCTTTATTCTTTCCTGAATGACAAATGTCTCGCCTGTTTTATGGCTAGGAGCACACACTGTATGAAAAAGGCACCTGCTTTCCCTCTGAGAGAGAGACGGGGTCAGGAAGCATATGTGGTACAGTCTCTCACTGGCAGAACATCCTCCTCTCTTGAAGGCAAATTATAAGTACCTTTATGGAGGTTTGTCATTTTGGACTTGAAACACAGCCTGCAACTTGAAAGTCAATGTTCTTTCACAATAATTGGTATGCTACTTCGGAGTCCGGCAACTGAAGGTAGTTAGAGAGAGAAGTGATTTCCCTGTGACCCCGACTATTTATTTCATACCAGTGTTTACGAAAGCATTTGCATATTTCTCAGCACCCGGAGCTGTACCGGGCAATGAAGCTGTTACAACACCCCCCTGCCAGCAGGAGAGAGCTTCCTTCCTCTCCGTGCCCCTCCCACTGCCCTGTCCCCTGCTCTCCGTTCTGCCGTCTCCTACTGGCGTGGCAGGTCAGGGAGCTGGGCTAGCCCTGAGCACAGCCCTGAGAGCCAGACAAAGAGGAAGGAGGAGAAAGCTGGGGCAAGGGAGAAGATTCCATCCCCTTTTGACGATTCTAAGATCAGCTAGTGCCACAGCCATAAAGCATGTAGATTGTCCCAAAGTATCATTTTTCCCCTCCCTGGGCGTTTAGTCCCTGAGTCATTGCCACATAACATAGAAAAACATTTTTTGAAGGCTTGGGAAATGCATCTGGATGATCATGAGATATGAAAGCCTGTATTGCATTCCTCCTCAGGGAAGAAGTTGTCACAGAAGACTGTTTTTTCTCAAAGCAGTCTCCCCAAATACACCCTTAAGCAAGACAGAATGCAGCTTCTTCATGAGGTGGGTCCTCAAGACAAGGTCCATGAGTCAAACTCTTACTCATTTCCATTGACATGCCAAGGAGTCTTTTTTGAGGCACGTACCTTCTAGACAAATAGCACCATCAGAAATAATTGTAGTGATGCAGCTCTTCCTTCCAAACAAGCCAACATTTATTAATTCACAGGACGTAGTTGGCAGTGCCCTTTGATTACAGGGCTGAGTCAAAATTTAGATTATGTCTACAGGTGCAGGAGTACCCATGCAACAGACTTTGCTTTTCCCAGAAAATATCTTCCTGCTTTCTCTCCTTCTAGATGTCTCTTATATGTCTTTGCTTACTATGTGATGTTCCTTTAAAGTTTGAATTATGAAATCGCTCCTTATTTATTGGACCTTCTGTTATCTCACCATGGTGGTTTTCCCCTTAGGAAAACAGCCCATTCATCTCTTGACAGATCCCTTCATACCAGCCTGCCTGCCCTGGGTGCTATTTGCCCACAATTTGCTTTGTATGGTGAAAGCTAGTGATCAACTGTTTTCTGACCTCCTCCCTGTCCAGCAATACACAGGAAGCTGGAGAAGCACAAATATAGTTCATAAAAATAGTAACCAAAGCCCCTCTTTACCTACAGAGGGTTTATTTAGGGGTACAAAGAGTTGCCCCAGGAGTGTGGAAATCATGCATAAAGCAATGAGCTAAGTATTTCTAGTTCATATGAGCAAATGGAACAACATTTCAGGAGTATTTAGCTCATGACCTGCATCTTTGAAGACCAGAGCCTGGTGTGCTGAAGAGAAGAACATTGAACCTTGTGCTTACAGACACTTTATGGACTTTGTAAAAAGGATGATTTTGTTAATGGTTAGCCAAGTCAATAACAAGACTGGGAAAACTGTTAATGATATATTTACCCAAAAGTGCAGCTAGAGCAATTTGCAAAATGATGTTTGATATTCACATGAATACACAGACATATCCCAGGGAAAAATCGGCAGAGTGTCTTGAGTGGAGTGCAAGCTTCCTGACTCACAGGGCAAATAATAGAATCAGGGGAGTATCACTTGGAATGATTCCTTCTGGAAAAACAGCATTATATAAGCATAAAATTCACTCCAGTTGGAGTGGATTTAATTTCATTTCTGCCTGCCCACACTTGGGGTCAGAGCAATAACTCGTGCCAAAGAGTCTTTGACTCAGGAACATCCAGGTTTCCTCATGCTGCTGTGCTGATTGAACACTTTTGTTATGCAAACACTAAATGATGTGGAGTACAGGCAAAAAAGAGAACTGTTTTGCTCTGGGATGTGGCCCTATGGCACTCAGTCATTCCCTCCATTTCAGCCCCACCTCTGAAGAAAATGGCTTCTTTGCTTATGGACGCTGCCTGAAGTGCCAGTGATGCATATTAACGCCTGCTTTGTTCCCTGCCTTTTCATGAGATCAGCTCCTCAGGGATGATCCCACTCCCTGTGCCACATCTGTGCTAGCCCTGCCTCAGCCTGTACATTACAGCACAGTTTCTGCTCATCAGCAGGGCATGGTTTTCAGTGGCCTCTGAACCACCAGTGGCATCCTTCTCTGCAGGCTGGGGAAAGGCTGCCACTCGCTCCCATCTTCCACTGCCTCTCTGGGGGCTTCACAACAACAGCAGCTGATGGTCTGTTCAAAGGGAGCTCCCACATCTGTCTGTAACCATGGTGACCAGTGACTTGGGCCCAGAATCCTGGAGTTCCAGGAGCTAGAGATGAAAGTGAATGTGTAATATTTCTCTTCTGTGGCACTTTCTCTGTATCCTGAAAATATCTGCATATTCTCCTCATACTATAGCCCTGGAGTTCAGACTTATAGAAAGTAGATTCCCTTTGCATTTTTAAATACTTTTAGAGGCTGTTTTTTATTTCCAAGGGAGAAACACTTGGCTTCAAAGAATATATTTAAGACAGCGTAACTTCTGTGATCATACTTCATCCACTGGATATACATAAATATCTTCAGTCAGAAAAACTGCACAGAAGATTATTAATACAATGCAAATCTTATTAAAATATGATCTGTCCCTTTATTTTGTATTACAAACTGTGTGTTTGCTGAGTACTTTCTATTTGCATTAAGAGACTCACTATTGCTGCTTGGCTTTCTGCCACTTTTCATTGCTTAACTCCTTTTGATAATTAGCAGCTCTTCTGTTTATTAGGTTTTTATTAGTCTAGTAAAGCATTTCTACTGGGCACTGTTAAAGCTCTCTCTCTCTCTCTCTCTCAGTACTCCTCATGCTTAGTGACTGGTTTCTCCTCTCTCTGCAGCTCCATTTAGTGAACTCCCAAGCTTCTCAGTTTGAAGTCTTGCACATAGTGTCACAGCATGCAGCAGTGCAGGAGAGAGGAGTGTCCCAGTCATAGGTTCACCCCACAGCCCACTCTGTGTACCCTTGTACAGGAGTCCAGATCCCACAGTGGCTCCTATACAAGTAAATGGCAAGCCCAGACACTGGAGGCTTTGCATATCCCTGGGGATCTGCAGGCAGGGCAGGATGTAGGTAAGCCCTAACCTGACAGACACTCATATAAACCTTTTGAAGAGAAGCAACAAAAAAGCACCACCATCTGTGTAATATGTTTGTATAACAAAGTTAGAAAGTTACTGGGTATCAGAGTGACTAAAAGGAGTGATGTGGGTTCGGCTGAGACCTGGAGAATTATTTTTGCTGCCTCATGCTCTGTTTGGGCTTTTAAACTGAATTTACTTAGTCTGTCATGTACACAGCTGCTATGGAAGCACATATATGTAAATATTCATTAAGATAAATACACCAGCTTTAACAAATGCATCTCTTCTCAATGAAACCAGCCCATCTGGCATAAAGTAGTACAGATATTAAAAGCAGGGGTAACAAGTAGAAATTTCTCCTTTCGTGTGTCAAAGTAGATGTCAACAAACTTGTCTCTATTGCTATGATACTGTTACCTATACCGTAAGTGGTCTCTAGGCTCACACACTGTGGGGATGGAGGAGAGGAAGATTTTCCTCAGGACAGCTAAACTTAAAAATGGGAGTTCAATCCTTAACCATGACAGAGATGACCTTGGATTTTTCAGCAATGCTGCTAGAGTGCCTGGGACTTCCATTTGTCTGCCACAGCAGAACAACGGGCTGCAGGAGCTGCTGCCACAGCCATGCCTACCGAGGGTGTAGCTGTCGCACGGGCAAAGCTCCCGCAGCCCAGGGGCTCTGCAGCTCCTCGCTCCCCTTCATCTCTAAGGCTCAGTATTACAAAGTGACAGACTTACTCTGCCCGTGGTGAAATCTCTCAGCCTCCATGGAAACTGCCTGAAGTGGAAAGTTCTAAACACTTTCCAAGAGCTACTTGACACTCTGCAAACTGAAGCTGTAGCAGTTTGTCATTTATTTATCTTTCATTTGCATGTTGGCCATCTTGCTGAATGGTGCCTGGTGCATACTTTCACTAAGGTAAGGCTTCTCTGGATTACTCCAGCGTTAATATGTGGTGATGACACTCAGTCTATGTGAAGTTGCACCTGTGTGGTGAATATTTGGTCTGCAAAGCCCAAACTACTCTCCTCCCTCTCTTTCTCTCTTCCTCTCTCCCTCTCTTTCTGAAAGGTTGAGGCCAAACTGTCAAATGCTGCTTCTCTGCTGCACTGTCTGTCAAATAAAGGTGCTTGTGAAGACACAAGCTGGAATTTACAATAAAATTTGGTAAACAGAGGAAGGAGGCAAAGAAGAACAAGAAAACCTAGCTCCCTGCATACTGTAATTTGTCACTGGTGTTCTGATGTCCCCTCAGACCACTGAACCCTTTTAAAAGAATAGAGGGTTTAGCTTATGACATCTGATGCTAGCAACAAACTGGAAAGTTTGGAAACTGAATCTCAGGACCTGCGCCTACTGAAGTCTGACTAATGTTTTGTGTCTTTGTTACATTGACTTGATCTCCGGTTCAAATTACCGCTCAGAAACTGAGACCATAAGGAGATAAAAGAGAAGTTTATCTGTATCAGACATAACCTTTGCATCCTTTGTGCCTAGTCTCTCTCTGGCTGAATTGACATAGCTTGACAGGATGTGAGTGAAAAAGGAAATAAAATATTTCCAGATATTTTACCTATACAAGAACCATCCTTGCTCAAATTACCCTACTTTTGTTTTTCTTTTATTTTCTTCCAACATTTGCAAAAGGTGTTTCTTTTTGCTGACATTTCTGGGAGACTTTTTTTAATAGACCGGTTTTAGATAAACTCACTACGTAGCAGAAATAATGCATATGATTTAGTGAATGAGTCACATGCAACAAATAATGAATTATGGATAGTAGAAGTCAAAAGAGAAGTCACAAGCCTAATGCAGCATTTAAATCCTGTTTGCAACATCAAACGAATGTGCTTAGATTCAGTTCTTTGCATATTTGCCAACAAACTGGCAACTTTTCTGGTTTCCATGACCCAGAAAGGAATGTCACTGATTTCCCTTTGCTAGTTCTTGCTTTCCATACCTTGCTTTCCAATCTATTAAAATTTAAAAAATAAAATTAAAAAAAAATAGGAAAACCTAAGAAACATAGAATCAATAAATGTCCTTTTGTTAAGGCTTTAAAAAGGGCAGCCATTAGCTAATGCAGAGACACCACCACAACTGCCAGGAATTGCCAGCATTACTGAAAGACTGAGCCCAGAGAGGAAGGAGCAGGTACCTGTGAGAGGCAAACTGCTGCAGCCCCTCTGCCCCCATCCCTGTGGCCCCTGTGCCTGAATGAGGCACATTCAAGGCCCTGCTTATGCTGGGTTTGTCTTGTGGTTAAATATAAATCCTAATTTTGGTGTTTCTCACAAGTGTTCTGATCACACATATTAAACTCATGTGAGCATGGGTAGAAGAAACCCAAAGCACATTTTGGTTAGTTGCAGTAGAGTCCAAGGCTTGGAATGAAAGTGTCACTGCAAAATTTGTTATACCCCTACTTTTGGACCAAGATTGCATCTTTTATGTGTCAAGCAAACAGACAAAATAGTTGCTTGCTTTTGCATCTTCTGACACAGACATTGGTATGATCTTGAGCTAACACAACCTTTCTCTTCAGGATTGCACAGCTCAACATCTGCTCTGCACATACCAGCCCATCTCTCTGACCCCACAGGTAGAACTGGCTGATGCAGGGAGGGCATTTAAAGCAAAAGCAGGGAGGCAAAGCTGGCTGGCATAGCTCCTGGACTGTAATGTGTCCCTGATTACCTCCTCTGCAGGTTGGCTATCAAGCAAAACCCTTTGCCATCCCTTTTTCCCAATTCCTTCACTTCCAGACAGTTTCACTGCCTGTTCTTTCTCTTGTCCTTTGTCCATGGCTTACCTCCTTCAGCTTTGGTTTCCTCTCCTTCCCCAGATAAAATTGTGATGGTCTGTTTTCTCCTCTCTTCTTCTACTTTTTACTAGTGGACCAACCTGCAGTGCAAGCCCCTTGCAGCGAAGACTGCCTTACTGAGAGTTTGTGCAGTGCCCACCACACAGACATCCCGATGTAATCTGAGCCCTTTTGGTGTTGCTTAGCCAGCCCATCCACTGTATGAGGAGAGCACTGCCCTCTGTCCTGGGGATGTAACAAGCTAATTTTGGCCCCTACTGTCTTTGAAGCAGCTGAAATCATGTCTCATATGGGAGCTGCCTGATGATGGACATTGTCTTAATTAATTCTGTGACAAACTTTCTTAGTCTCCACCTCTCTCTTTTACCCTCTCACTCTTCTGCAGCTCCATGGTTTTTTCACACTACAGCGCCAAAAGCCAGTGGAGTCAAGGTACCGTGTATTTTCTTGTCCATGCCTTTACAGGTTTGATGGAAGCCTCAGGTAAAATTTCCTCACACTCCTAGGCTGGTGATGCTGAAGTGGCATAGGTGGAGCAGGGAAGAGACATTCTGTTTCTCACAGGCGAGCAGAGCTGTCCCAGGCTGGTGGCCTCTTTCTGCTCTGGCTTGTGAGGTTGTTGGCTGCTGCCTCCTCCCCTGCCTGAGGTGAGGGAGCTGCCTGCCTCCTCCAACAGCCCCAGCCGGCCCAGCTTGCCAGAGCAGCCCTGGGAGACAGGGGCTGGCAGTGCCTTCCCTGCACCTGGGGGCTGCCTCTCACACCCAGCACCACATGCTGGCCTGGGCTGCTGCTCATTGTCTGCAGGCTGCTGGGCAAGGCATGGGCTTGAGTGAAGCTTCCCAGCCTTGCTTGGGAGATTTGGAGGCTGGCCCAGGGCTGAAGAGGCATCTGGCCACCTTGTACAGAGCTGAGCACCGTTTTGCCACTCAAGCACAGGAAGACAAAGCAGAGCACTTGAAATTCTCATGTGCTCCATGTCCATTAAGTCAACCCAGACAACGTTTTCCTGCTAATACTCTGTTAATGTGTTGGGGTTTGGGAGGTCTTTTGGCAAAGGAGAATGCTGGGAATGGGTCTGTGAGAAATGGTTCCAGAGAGCTGATGCCCATGTAGAAAAGGCAGAGGGATGTCCCTTTCCCTTAGGCCCTTTACAAAGCACTCCTGGTCCTTTGCAGGGACCTTGCTCCAGCTTGCCATCCAGCTGCCTGGCTCTTGCAGTTACCCTGGAATCACTTCTCCTCCCTCACTGTGAGGAGACTGGAGTTTTGAAAGGCTTCTCTTTGCAAAAGCAGCTCCTCCTACCCCCTGCTTCAGTCTAGCCAGCAGTCAGAGGTTGCCATAGGAAGTAATGTGGGCACCTCTGCCACGTGGTTGATCTTAGCGATTCTGTGCCTTTGCAAGGCAGAGAGTTTCATCCCTGAGCTGCCTAGGCAACCTGCTTTAAGCCGTGGTTCAGAGCAGTCAGCAACCCACGAAGGTGCCTGCTAACAGAAAAGCCATGGAGAAGTGAGTCTGGCTACTATTTGTAAGGATGGACATTATTGTCAGTGAACCACACTTCGTGTGCAGCATTTGCTCTCGCTCACGACATGATGGCACTCAGCCTGTGGCCGTATTCTGTAGTGTAGGAAAATGAACATTTTTGGTCAGTACTAGTCATCTGATCCATTCCTATTTGGAGGCAAATTTCATGCTGGAAAATGAGTGTGTAGTTAGCTGACAGAAAGGAAACAAAGGCAAAACTTTTCTCAACTACACAGAATGTTTTTGTTGTTGAAAACAGTGCAATTATAATGAGCCTGATTCATTAGCTCTCTTTTAAAATTCACACACCTTCAGAGATAATAATCTACATTTTAATTCAATTTTTAAGTGACTTGGTTTGACCTGTTTTGCTAGAAATAGTAATCCTGCTCATGAATGCCATCTGCCCATTCAGACTGCTCGTGTACCAAATAATATCTTCAAGGCTGGAGCTTACAGCTTTAACTATCACATGATACACAGTCCCATGCCTCTTAATCAGAGCATCAAGTGATTTATTCAATGTGCTTTTTTATTTCCTGCCACAGCCTGCCCTCTCTAAAGTTTCCAACAGCTTGAGGCAGCCAGAATTCATTCTTAGGGCTGTCTACTTTCTGACTGGCAATGCTGTTATAAGCAGCAGTCTTTTCTGCTTTATTTTGCTGTATTTGTTTCTCTCCCAGTAAGCTTCTCCTCATAAAGTGAAAGCCCATGGTAGTGGAGATGGAACAAGAGGATCTTTAAGGTCCATTCCAATCCAAGTTGTTCTATGATTCTACAATTCCCACACTGTCAGACAAAGCACATAATTCTGCAGTGAATGCAGCAAGATCTTCTCTGGCTTCGAAACCTGCTTTAAGAAAGAAGGTAATATATTTGTGCCCCACCTGGCCCAATAGGACCCAAAACCAAGGTCAAACTTCAGGCAGTACTGCATTGTCAATGTAACAGATAGATTGACAACATTGCATAAGTAACACTGCACGATGTTTCTGTGTCACATTGCTGCAGAAAATCTCAGTCTGTAATGTATTTGGCAACTGGGTTTTTTTGTGTTTATGTGGCCATAAAACCTGAAAACAGCATCTTGTAGGTGAGCCACAGGCCAGTCTACAGCACTGAATGCTCACGCCAAGCTTGCTTTTAAGACAAGCAGCCACACTGATTTAGACACATGCAGAGCATTCATTTAGTCAGATTTTCTGCTGGAAATGTAACTAGCCCTTTTATCATAATTTGAATGTAACTACCCAAAACCAAAATTTGATCTAAGCACCAGACTTTAAATCCAGCATTTTTTTGTTTTATTCTTAAAAGTTCTTACAATCCCATAAACTAAGGAAACACATCACATCACTCACTCTTTCCTAGGGCAAACAGAGACTAAAACTATTGAGAAAAATTTTGAAAAACTTAATGTTGATCTCCTGACTTATAGCCTTTGATTATAATCACATGACCATCCTTTCTTCTGTTTTAGTAATAAAAAGCAACAACAAAATCACTCTGAAATGAGACAAAAATGTCTCTCTTTTGTTGGAAAATGTTTATATTAAGATTAAGGATGTCTATTGCTGTTTGTTATTATTTTAGGTCACAGTGAAGTTAAGGAAGGGAACATTCTTAACGCCTCCTTCTAAAATGGCTATCTCCCTGAATGTAGGGACATGATTTGATTCCGGCCATTTTATTGCAATGACAGCCTCCATCTGTGACTGAGCTGCACTGTGTTTCTCTCACAGCTGTGCAAGCAGAATGTAGGAGCTGTTATACTGTACACAGGGTCAGGAGGGAGGCTGTAGTGAGAGCACTGGAGCACAGAGCCAAAGGCTCTCCAACCATTCCCAGCCTTTCTTGACTCTTAAACCACATTCTGCATTTTTGTGTTTTAAGTGGAACATTACATTGGAGCTGCAGAAGCAGAACCCCCCAAGTGAGTCATTCATATATCCTGTGATTGTGATTTTGTTTACCATCCTGACAAGATAAAGATTAGAATCCTTTGAAGGATTACTAAAAATTGTACGTTGCTGCTAAAAGAGCATCAGCCGTCTACATTAGTATTATCTTCTAATTTTTGTAATCTTTCTCATTCAGTTCTTAGAGATTTTGTGTTAGCAGGAACAGACATCTAGCTTTCTTAAAGGGCCTAGCATTGCTATGACTGGCTGGGACAGCATTAGTGCTGCTGAGGTGACACTTCTGGTGATATCCAAAGTACTAGAGCAGGATTTCCTGAGCATGTTCAGTACAAGTAGGATATGTCAAAGCAGCTGGTATGTAGAGTGCATGCCACAGAGGAGAGCCTCTGGTCTCCAGCATCACCCTGTGAAAAACATGTATTCAAGAGCTGACCTGGTAAGGCATTACCAATGTAAGAAAAATTGATCTCACTTACACACTGTAGAGACGTTATTCCAGATGCAAGAAGGTGCAAGAGTCCTTCTTCTGTCTCCATGCTGTCCATATGAGTTCTGTCTATAGTCATGGTGACTTGGACACCAGTCCCAGGTACCTGAAGCAGTAGCTTTTTCTAAGTTTTCAAACAGGAACCCTGTTATACAGTGGGAGAGGATGGCATATATATTCTGCTGGGCTACTCCACTCAGTCCCCTAGTGCCAACACCAGTTTGAAGCTCTTTTCTAAGAAGACAGATGAAGGGGATGATCAGCTTTCATTTCCTACTGGTCATGAATAGCTGAGAGATGTCTGAGTTGATTTCAGGACATGACAGGACTGTGTAGGAAGAGCCAAAGTCTCAAAACCAGTCCCAAAATTCATGATGTTGTCATCAGACACCTTCTAGCAGCAGCCTGCTGCAATGGCTCCGTGCTGCACCTGAAACAATTCTTTGTGACCTCTTTTCCATATAGACTCTGGCCAAAAACTGATGCTCTTGGGTCTCAAAGAAGACTAGCAACTGTAGAACTGCTGGATGGGAAAACGAGTCTATCTGAGTCTTCATCAGGAGTTTAGCACCACTGCACCTCAGCTCTGCCAGTTTGAAAAGGCTCACAGAGATGGCTATCTGGAAACTTCTATTTTATTCTAGGCAGTATCACCCAGACAGTGGTTTGTGGCTGGGAGACTTGCAGTGGGCATTGCTGCAGTGTTTGGAAGCAGAGCTGAATGGTACAGCAGCACTCCTGGACATGCTGATAAATGAGGTCTTCAAAAAACCTCAACAGGAACTTAGTCTGATCTTCTTCCCCAACCAGTCCTGAAGAACCAAAGCCTAACCCAATGTGTGGTACAGCAGATGTTAGAGGGCTATTGTAGGTAGGGCTGGGGCATGAATATCACATGAGGGGACACACTGCATACAATTAATGGTCCGTATCATCTTTTTCCACTCAACTACACTGGAGCTATTGTTGCTGTCTTGCTGAGCATCTGACTGAACATCTACAGCAAGTATTGGCAAGAATTGCTTTTGACCACTTGTGTAACCACATGTAATCTTACTTGTGTTTTCGATTAACTCTCTTATCAGAATGAAAATTAGTAGAAATTGCTGAAGAAAATTCTTGAATAAATTACTGTAACCAATAATTGACATCTGATACTGGGTTTTCCTCAGGAAAGGAGCTGGAATGTATGAGCTAAGTAAAAGTTATTTAGAAATATAATCACAAACAGTGTAATGCTCCAGTCAGGAAACCAGTACAGAGAAGATCTAATAGCTGATCAGGTAATGGTAATTTTATAATGTGGTATTTGCAATGAGTATGTTTAAAAGGGAAATCTTAATAGACTCCTCTGATTAATTTTATTTTTCAGCCAAAACGTACACGTAGAAACAGTACAGTTTGTGAGTGTAATTAATATACTTGTGGGAAAACCAAGAGTTTTTTATAATAGAGAGAGCCAACCAAATACCTAGTGCAGTAAAAACTGACGAGTTATGTGGTATTTTACACCTCAGTAATGTTTTGGTATATAGTCACAACTTCATTCAAAATGAATATTGCATACTTCATTTTCTCTTCATTGCCAGTATAAAATGCTTCAAGAGAAAATTCAAAATACCCTGGACTGTGAAGTGTGCACAGTACTAAGCTGAGCTAACAAGAACATCCTCCAACTAAAAAAAAGAAAGAACAGTCTTCTGTGCATCAGGAATAACAAAAGAAGCAAGAGCTATGATCATTATATTAAGCTGTGCAGCCAGTTACTTAGTGCTAATCAATAGACACAGATTTAGAAACAAACATAAGCCCTTTCCAGTAACACAAGTAAGCAGAGGGCTGGGAAATAGCATAGGAACAAACCTGCTCTGCCAGGAGGAAGCCATCTCCATCACTCAGGCTCCACTGCCGTCAGCAGTGACACACACAGGCCCTGGAAATGGTTCTTCAGCACTGAGTGCGGGCAGCATTGAGGCTTTTCTGCTCCCAAATTACACACACATGCCTTCTTGCCTGAGCAGAAATGTCTGTTTAAAATTGTACTCACGGTGAGATTTATGTCCTACCTGGCCTGGAGCCAGCAAGTGACAAATTGACTTCGTACAACATGCATAAAGCCTGACGCTCTCACTCTCATCCAGAAAAGCATTTCCAGACTTTCAAGTGCTGCAGACCTCTGCACCTTCATCAAGTGCTTGTGTTTGCCTTCCTGTATGGTGAGCACTTGCTCAGGGTGAGCAGGTGCACAGAATCTAAACTCTACCCTGGCTTTGGACCTCTGCACTCCTGCTCAGAGTGTGCTTCCTCTGCCCACAGCCACCCCAAAAAACTGCATGGGCCCTGGCACCTCCCAGCAGCCTGAGTTCCACAGGTTAATGACAGCTCAAGAAGTTAGAATAAAACAGGCTTGCACGAGTTTCTGACAGACCTGACACACACAGCTCGAGATTACTCTCACAGCCACTTCATCCTCATGAATCTGAGTTTTCTTTGTTCAGATCCATCCCTTAGTGAGTCCAGAGGAGTTTTTTTTCCTTCTTCAGTTTAAGGCCTTGTCTTCTTTTACCTTCAGTGATGAGGAGGGGAGAGGGGTATTTTCAAGGTTCAGTTCACTCCATATATGCATAGCTGCTGGATGGACTGAGTTTCCTCCTGGAGGTTACTATCTCTCCCCACTTACCATGTAAGAATTTTTATTTCGACTGCATGTCTAATTTATTGTAGGGAGAAGTTAGGTAAGACAAAGATCAAGATCCATTTACCTACTGCAGATGTCTGACTTCCAAGCAAAACTCTAAATGCCATCAAAATATTTAGAAATGTCCGGATAGATGTGCAAACAGATTTCCTGGTCACCTGAAGGTACTACGGAACCAATGCAGGAATTGCTTTAGGTCTCTGTGTCAGACAGAAAATTTTGCTATAGTATTTCATAGTGTCCTGTGCTGCATTTTGTCTCCTGGAAATTCAGAAGACACTTCCTCTTGGTATAAGAAAAGAAAGGACTTTTACATCTGGAAAATTTCCAAAAGCTTAGCAAAGATGAGAAGTCAAATTAAATAGTGATTACATGTTTTCAACAACATTGCACTGGCAGTGATCTGTGTCTTCTTCCTTCATACTAGCTGCTCCCTGTACAGAGATTGCCTGAGTCACCCCTCAGACAACCATAATTTTGTAGTAAATCCTCTGAAGTCAAAGTGGTGTAGGTCTGGTGACTACAAATACAGACTCAAGCATGATAGAACTGCACTTAGCCAGAATCTGTGCTGTTCGAGTGTGTGGTGAACTTTGCCTTCATGGTGAGGCATAAGAGATGTTCATATACACTGAAATCAAAAGGAATGGCATTGTCCTTCATCTCGCAGGTGCATGTGCCCCTCCAGCCTTGTGTTGGCAAAGTACTCGTGACTGTGCCATGAAAGAGATCAGCAAGCTGATCCAGTTGAAAACTTGCCCTAGAAAAAAAGCAGATTGTTTTTCAGCTGGGTCAGTGGGCTGATCCAACTTGCTTCAAGATCAGACAAGCATGAGCACTCCTGTTCCAGCACGTGGGCTTAGTGAAACTGTGCCCTAGATGTAACTGTGACTATGCAGAAAGTAAAAAACTAATATGCTCAGCAAATACTTGAGGTAAATCCCAAGTCCATATTATACTGGCAGCAGAAGCCATAAAGGTAATTCAGTGAATTAAGACTAATAGGTAGATCAGCATGGTCATATGTGTCAGGAAAGCTTAAAGAAGTAGTCTCAACCATCAATTCTTCATAAACCCCACAAATATTACACTGACACTTTCAGGGAGGCACATCAAGATTTAGTGACTTTGTTTTTGAAACCTTAGCACACTCACAGTGCTGAGGAAGATCACTGTCTTAAAGAGTTTGTGGCTCTGGATGTCTTCATGTTTTGCTGAAACCTGCTCACCAGTATTAGCCCTAAGAGAGTTGATGCCTATGCAGTTGGGATAACACACGTTTAGATCAAGTAATTTGGTATTTTAGAACAATTATAATTTCTTTAGTGTAACTAGAATAAGAGGATCCTGGCCTTGCTGCCCTTGCAGTTGGAAATTCAAAAGGAGACATCTAAAACTGCAGTCTCTTAAAGGTATATGTAGACGTTGAATTGCATGGTTTGGTCACCCTTTTCCTTTTTTTATTTTTTTGTTAATGCTGTGCTTGGAGAAAGTACATCAGTTGGAGATCAGAAACAATTTTTGCAGATCAGCTCAGATTTCTTATTGAGAGTCTTTTTGGCAGAACAGGACAGAGTTTTGAATTTTTCACTCAGCTGTCTCAGCTCCTGAGTATGGCCTTAAGGCCGAACTGTTCCCTCTTTATATGCCTATATACAAAACTCAAGCAAACACAATGGAATGGCACATTGCAAAGCTTTTAGACTCTTGCACCACTTAGCACAGTCTTTTTAGCTGTCTCTGCACTGTTTACTCATCCTCCTGCACCACTGACAATAAAAGCCTTCATCAAAAGGAATCCTTTTTCTTTCCTTCCTTTCCTATGTGCTTTTTAACTCCAGCAGCACTGCAGACACAGCAGCATATAACCAATTCAAAGGAAAGCAAACAAAAGCGACTTTTGAATTCCAAGCCTCTGCAGGACAGGCTGCTTGTGTGAAGCTGAAAAGGAGCCAGAGCATACCAGCAAGGAAGCTGTGATTTCATCCAGCAGTCTGACAAAAAATCCAAGGTTCCACTGCAGCAGTTTGTGCAGAAGCAGCAGCCTCCCTCTGGCTGAGTCCATGTCAAATGTTAACAGAGGAGTGCCCAGGAGGTGGATGCCCATGTCATTCTATGTCGCTGTCCCTTTGCTTTTTAGTAGCAACTCTCTGAGGAAAGCAGGTATGTTCTACAGGTTTTTAAACAGTTTTTTTCCATATGGTGATGTCTAATTTCTAAGGGAAAGGGAAGCTGCAAGGAAATGGGGAAGATAGTTGAGAAAAAGAAAGCTCTCCATGTAGGGTCATTCTTTTTGCCATGGAGTGGTGGTAGTGGTGTGTGAGGGTGTGCAGGAAAATTAACCTGAGTGGAACTGGCTGGGGCATTTGCCTGGGGTGCAGGTTAGCAGGGAAGTCTCTGGTGAGGTCTGGCGTGAGGACTCAGAGTTGATTAGCACCTGAGTCATATGTTTTGGTGTTTGGCCGGGGACTGATATTTGTGGTTTGGCATCTGTGCATCAGCTTGTCTGCTAGGCCAGCAGGCAGGGTAGAAACACTGATCAGGTAGGGCAGAAGGTTTATGATGGTGTGTGCTGGGTTGGGGAAACACTAAAGATTGTATCAAACCCATTTGCAGCCGTGTGACTCGGAATTACTCTGCTGACAGCAGTAGAGTAATACTGACAAAACTGTGAACGGGATTTTGCCTTGTAGTGTGAAAAAGAGAAGATTTGGCAGAGGGCCTGGATGGGTGCTGGGAGGCAGTTTCTGAATGCATGTGACTCTGAAAAAGTCTGTGCCGATTCCTGGATAGATGTCTGTAGCCCTACAAGCATGCATCACCCTTCCCTTCACAGGAAACAAAGAGGCTGCTGCACTTCAGACTGCCTACCCACTGAATTATTCAATGCAACTAAACAACTACAGAGCTCCAATGAGTTACATAAAACTGCAAAACTGGCTCTCACTCCCTTGACTTGAATCCATAGCATTGTCTCTTCCTGATCGCTACATTATAGTAGTAAATCCATGGCTTGGGGGCAATGCTTAACACACTTGGAGAAAGAGCTGAAAACATAGTAAGAGGAGCGTGGAGGTGAACTGACAGAACCCTCTAAGAAAGGTTTTGCTGAGGAACAGTCTCCTGCTCCTTGTGAGAAAGTGACAGTGTCTGAAATAGAGCATGATTTGTGCCCTGTTGTGTCTTCAGAGCCTGCCCAAAAATGCTAATCTGGAGACAGAAAAGCAGAAAAGCACAACGGCTGAGTGTTGTTACAGAGATTATTTCATGTGCTGGGTTTATTCCAAAACAGGCAATGCAAACCCTGCATACCATCCATGCTGGCTCTCTTGCACCCTTTTGCTTGCCCAGGATCATAATTCATGTTGTCAGATTCCCCTACTCTGCCAGAGCTGAAGCTGTGTCGTGGTTTTAAGTCCAGCTGGAGATGAAACACCACACAGCCACTCTTAACACCCAATGGAATGGGGACAATGCAAATAAAATTTTTCTCTTGAGATAAGAACATTTTAATAATTGAAAATATATTAAAATACAATAATAATAGGAAAAAAAAACAACAAAACAACAAAGTGATGCACAATGTAATTGCCCACCATCTGCTGGCCAATGCCAGACCCCCCTTCCCGAACCCAGATCAGCTGGATTCATCCTTCCAAGTAACTCCCCCAGTTTATATAATACATTCTGTGGTGTGGGATATCCCTCTAGTCAATTCAGACCACCTCCCCCAGCTGTGCTCCCTCCCAGTTTCTTTTGCTTACCTCCTCACTGGCAGAGCAAGACACAAGGAAAAAAAAAGTCCTTGACTAGGGATAAGTGACCTAGAAAAAAACCCAAAACATCAGTGTTTTATCAACACCATTCTCATTACAAATCCAAAGCACAGGAATGTAGTAGCTACTGAGAAGAAATTAACTCTACCTTAACTAAAACCAGGACAATATCCACCCCTTTTTCCATACCATTATACCATGCCAAGTTTTACACTGCCCAATATCCCATCATCTTCCCTATCCATCTGTTTTGATAGATATACATACAAACATTATTCTCTTAGTCTGTGGAATGCCTCTGTCAAATGTTCATAAAACGGCCACACACACACACACACACACACAAAAAGTTTGTTGAATTCTTTTATTTCATGACTTTGGCCTTCATCTTTGGTAACAGTCCTTCAAGCAGGAAAGATGATGTGAAGTGTTGGATTGCTGCATGGTGCACATTTGAGTCAGTTCTCACTCCAGCACTGCTGCACTTGTTCTGTTTTATCAAAGTTCATTCTTCATTGGTGTGAATGTGACAGTAAGAGGGAAGTCAGGCTCAGATGCCTTGAATGCTTGTGGCTAAGACTGATGCCATGAGATGCTCAGTGAGGTGATGCATACATAGCCACCATAGAAGTGCTAATATTACCACTGGGTAGTTATAACACAGTGTAATTAATTGTTTCTTTTCACCCAAAGTCAAATCCCTTTGAGGCACACTAGATTTTGCACATCACCCACATCATCCACCAAGTGCATCCAGGTTTTTTAGCAAAAGTAGTCCCACGGATGAGTTTGCCTTTGCCTGAGGCAGGAATAATCCAGGTTTTCCCCAGTGTGTTTTTAAAGTTCTACAGGAACTTTATCAGCTTCTACAGAATGGAAAAGTTTTGATTGGGCAGGGCCATCCCAACTGGCCCTCTGGTGTTGACTAACAAGGTGGCTTTCACAGAATGTGCACCCCAATGTTTGAACATGCCACCACCCACTGCTGTCAGTGTAGTCTTTAACAGACCATTACATCGTTGGATCTTTCCAGAGACTAGTGCACGACAGGGAATGTGATACAACCACTTAATGTCATGCTCTTTGGCCCAAGTGTCTCTAAGGTTGTCTTGGAAATGAGTTCCATTGTCTGAGTCAGCTCTTTCTGGAGCTGGACCCTTGTGATTGCTCTGTGTCTGCTTTACCAGGAGCTAAAGAGCATCTTGAATGCTGCTTAACATTCTGTCCATGAAGGTGGTTTACTTTTGAATATGGAGATAGCCAATGCTCAGGAAAAAAGTGTTTGCAAATATTGAACATTTATCTTTGCTGAATTACCTTTTCTTTTCCAGCAAAGTTGCTAAGAAATTAATTGCTGGACTGGAATCAGAACTATTAGATTGATAAACAGAAATCACAGGGAGAAATGCAGTATTGGTCTTATGCAGAAATATTTTAAACAGCTTTCTTTTTTTGTTTTATGTAGCATTAATACATCGGTAAAAGTCATAGTCAGTTTGCCAGAAAATTGTAATGTTTGTCTCATAATTAATTCATAGTCTTCTGATTAATAGGTTTGTGTTGTTGACCTGCATTATCTATTTTTCTTTTAAAAAACCAACAAAAACAAATCAATATAGAGGGACTATTTTTGTGAAAGACAAATTTTGCTGCTGAGTCTTTCTAATGTGACTACATTGAAACTCATGAAATTTAAAGGGGTATAGCCTTAAGAAAAAGGTTGCAGAAATAAATTGGTAGAAAATATAATGTATAATGCAGTTAGCAGGTGTAAAAATATATGTGATATTATGAAGAAAAATTGATATAACTTATAGAGAAAAAAAATATCTCACAGCTTGATGGAGTTTTTTTGGGTAGAGGAAGGAGATGGAAGTCCCCAGTGAAGTCTCAGAAATCTGCCCCTGGAATTGTATTGTTTGACATAGAAGTTATCTGAGAAAAGAAGCATAGTCTGAGGTGAGAGATGGCAAATTCCTCTAGGTAGCAAAAACGAAAGTCAGCCAGAAAAAAAAGGCTGTCATGCTAAGAGTTATTGGGTTAAAATGGCAGAAAAAAATCTGTTGTCAAAGGAATTCTAACATTGTGTGCATAGAGAGAAGTACTGAAGAGAGAAGTCCTATTACTCAGGCAGAAAAGATCCCTGAGTTATGACAGTTTTATAAAGGGTGAGAAAGCTGAATAAATGGTACACAGTGAATGATTAAATAGCTGGGGACTCTTCAGAGTGGAACAAAAGAAGCACAGGGGAGATTTGACAAGGAGTCTTAAAAACATGGGCAATGTAGGGAGAGGAACCAAACAGTCATTATTCTGTCCTTAATAAAGCAGAAGAACTAGATGAAACTAAGAGAAATGGGTGGGTAAAAAGTCCCAAACAAATTAAAAGAGGTGCTTTTTCGCCAGACATGTAATTCAGCTTTAGAACACTGCAGAACTTGGTGGGTGTCTGAGGCTTCTGGGGGCTCACACAGTAATTGGACAAATCTGTGGAATAAAAATGAGTTAAAGTCTATAAACCATGAAGACACCCCATCTGTCCCAAGATGTTCTTGAACTGCAGACTGCTGCAGACTGGTACAGGTACTAAGTGTCACCATATAGTGTCCTGTTCATGTAGCTTTCTGCAGGCAACTGATGCTGGGATGAACAGGTCTGCTGTGACCCAGACTGGCCATTTTGAAGGTGAGACTGGAATCCAACAGGAAACGGAAACAGTGAAAAAGACATGGAGATATTTGCATTGAAAAAAGCCAAAAACTATCCCTGTGTGTCAAACTGAACAGTAATAAAGAAAGTTGAGCTGTCACTAGACTAGTGAGGAGTATCAGATGGTTTCCAATCCTGTCCAGGCAAAATAAATCGGGTTTTCTTTCTTGCAAGTGGGATTTGGACCTGCAGTTCCCAGAGCTACCATTCTGATGATATGCTTCTTCAAAAAACAGATTATTATATTGACCATATCTTGAGGATAACCTTTATTAGGATATTAATGGATAAGCAAATTATGACAGAAATGCTCATCTGGAAACAAGGTCACTTTCAGGGGCCTCTGCATGCTTTTGTGAATTTCCTATTTTTGTATTATTTGCTTTTATAAAATATCTACCCATTCTAAACGCTAAAGTACGATCTTAATTTTTCAAGAAGAGCAGTGCAAAAATTCAGAAATGGTGCATAACAGGTAAAAATGAAGATCTGCTAGAACTTTTCCAATGAACCGCTACTAAAAAGAAATTAAAAAAAAATAATAGTACTTTCTATGAATTATGCAATTTCACAGCATTGATTGGGAAAAGATAAAATAAAGCATGTGTGTTATTGAGAACTACAGAGATGTTTTTTGCAGTGGATTAAGAAGAGAGTATTTTCCTATGGGTTGTAGATCCCTCTAAAGACAATGGTGGCCTAATAAGCACATGTGAAAATTGCAGTCTGACATGCTTTTAATGAGATTTCATCCCAGTTTCACCTCTTGAACTGACTTACTTCAAGGCCACATCCTTTGCCTGACTGTTTACTGCAGAGCAGGTGTGAGTCCTTAGACACATGACAATGTGTAACTGTAAGAGACTATGATCTGGTGTAATTCATGCATTTACAAGCCATGAGTAGGTGCAAATTGAGACTCAAAGTCCTGTCTATATGTTTTAAAACCATTTGCATTTCTCATTAGGCTTCTCTCCTTCTTTGTAGTGGGAATTACTCTAGCTTCAATCATTTCTGCATAAATCAAGTTTTCTTACATCATCCAAACTCACTTCACTAAAGGCAATTTAATTCTAGTTCAACATACATTGCAACCAGTGATTTACCTCAGCTGTTTTTGAGTAAACTTTAAACTGGAATAATTCCTCCTAAATGGAAAAGCAAGGCTGGTCAAAGTAGACTCACTGATTCAAAACTGATGATGCAAGTGATTTTTAATTCTTTTATCTAGATTAGACATTGAACAAATTTAGGGGTCATGCAACATGTTTCCACCAGGCTATCTGGCTACCTCCTCTTCTGTTCTGGAAATGGGCCCTAGAACCATCAGTAAAACCACCCTGATGTCAGAGTGTGCTGACCAAGAATAACTGCAATGAAAAATCAAGCATCACTGGAAATCAAGTCCTGTTTGCAGTAAGCAAACCTAAACCAGGATTATAAACAACTAGGGAAGACTTCCCACAACTCCTGTGCTTCAATCCACTTTTGGATACAGTTAATTCCACCTTTGCTTTCTACCTACAAGATAATGTTTTTCTTCTGTCTCTGGTAATTCTATACTACTGTAGCCAAACATGAAGAATGCAAACATGAAGAGTGTTCAGCCTGTATTTCTTTGTCCTTGAATTCATTCAACAGCTTACTCCTCCAACATTGATCTGGAGGTGAGTAGGTAATCAGAAACAGACTGTTTCTCCTCATGATATAGATAGACCCAAACCTAGATTAGTATTTTTAAATTTTTTTTAGGCCATTCCTTGATTCCCTAAGTGCAAAACTATTTTCCTACTTTATTCACTCTTTTGATTTTTTTTAAAGTAGTATAGGAATAAGGAATAAGAATAGGAATAAATAGGAACAGGAATAAAGGAGTAATGTGCTTCCTCGGGAAAACAGACTGTTATTCATTCCCTGCTGAAAGGCTGCTCATCTCAGCTGACAAAAGATGCCCTTTCCACAAATCACTCTGATTTAAGATCGTGGACTTAAGACAGATCACATATTATATTAATTACTCCACCGTTTTAAATATTTTTTTTAATTATATCATTAAAACACAGGTAAATTTTCCAAGACAGGTACACACTCACTGGAAAGAGGAGAAAATGAGATTGTAAAAGTGACTAACAAAATCTAGGCCTTACATTACCTTTGCAAGGCTTTCAGCTGAAACTTTTATGATGAGAGTAGATGGAGCTTTATTGAAAAGCATCTAGTGGGTACTTAAGAAATTTCAGGAATGGACAGTGGCTTACTGAACACTAAAATTTTGGAACCATTGACCTCAATCCACTCTCCGTGAACATAAATACCACACACTGAAGAATCTGAGTACTGAAGAATTTTAGTGATCTGTGCAGGTCTCAGTGCTGTGGGCTTGTTAGATTGTTCAGGAGAACAGTAGAGAAATACCACTTGTATTTTTGCTTCGTGCTTGTTTTCCATCTTATTATCTTCTCCATCTATGCAGAAGAGAAAGAGTTTTAGTAGAAACCCAGGAAGAATTATGCTGAATAACTTCAAGCAAGATTCAGGTAGTGTTTGTGGGATAGAGGGAGTTATTAGTGAACCAGTGAAGTTAAGAAGAACCAGATTTGATTTGAAGTTATTCTAGTATGAACTGGTGTCATTCTACTCACTTCCATGGAGGTGCTGCAAATTTATATTGATGTAAATTAATTCAGAATGCTTAATACTGTACTGAAAAAACTCTGATTTGAAATTGAAGAGCAGGCATAGTGATGTATCTGTGCAGGATCTTTAATTATTGTAATTATTAAAAAAATCTGCATGGCTGAAAGGGCTGAAAGGTTGTACTTTGAAGCATTCAAGTGAGAAAAACATTATCCTGATAAAATCTTTAATTGCCCCTACTTATCTTTCTCAACAATATTTTTAGTCCAAACAGTTTGGAACCTTTTTTTAAACACACATGATAACTGTTCAGTGCAATTCTACTTAGGTTATGGCATACTTCCCTTCTAAAGATTTTAGTAAATACCTGTGAAGATTCACTCAGATATTTGTATGTGATGGCAAATTCTCTCCTGAAAACTCCTATTTTCAGTAAAATTTGTGTTACCAATCTGAAACGTTCATAATCTTTGCACTGTAAAATCTAATATTCCAAGGGTGAGTTGATGTGCTGTTGGCCATTGACTTCATTTTCATTGCTGCTGTTAGAGTTTTGCTGTACAACCACACGAGGCAACGTACAGCCTGCTTAGCTTCACTGGTCTCCTAAATAATGTGCAAATGTCAACTACCACGTTTGCTCTGTCCTACATCTGCTTCTGAGAAAAACTGGGCAGCATCAGAGGGAACAGCAAAGAGCCTTGGAGGTATTTGCAGGCAGGAGTTTCGTGGCAGAGGCCAATAGAATCCCCTGTCCTCAGGATGCTGTCAGCAGTGAGAAGGGACACAAACATGCATTCATCGTCTGGCAACTGTAAGATCTGAAAGATAAAGCAGTGGTATCTCTTCAGAGTAAACAGGAAGTCCTGGTTCTGAGGTAGAAGAGACTTCTCTTTCTCCTCAGCTGCAGGAAGTAAAGAGGATTTGTGTGACCATTATTAGGGCAAGGACTTTCTGAGTCTGGGTTTGGGAATCTTGGCTCATTTTCCTCTCCAGCAGCTGCAGTGCCAGATGGGATGGGCTGGACTGAATCCCACCATGTTGTCCAGGAGTCTAAAATAAACTGGCTTAAAAGTAGGATTTAGTCTGCCTGAATTAGCAACTAACTGTCATCTAAACTCCAGGACATTGATTGAACCACTTTTCTCCTAAGTTCTTTGTGGCCACTGAAGTGGCTTGGGCGCCTTTGAAGCCACTTATCTCTCCGAGCTTCTCAAGGGTGGGCACCTAAGCAGAGACATGGGGAGTCACTGAGGCTCCCACACCTGCAGCTCTGTGAGTGCTGTGTAACCTTGCTTGGCAGAAAAGCAGAGTGTCAGTCTCCTTTCTCTTCCTTCCTTTTCTATTGGAATACTGGTGCTGCTTGCTTAGGACTGCTTTTCTTGAGGGATTTAAGCAAATTTTGAGTGCAGAAATGTTGCCTAGGTGCTTAATTCCCAGAGAAAGGCACAGTCATGGGATCTGTACTGCTGGTCCTTGCAGGGAAGTTGCCCTCTTGGCTTGGAATAGAGAATTGTTTAGCCCAGTACCCATCTGACAGGGATAGCTTGTTCCCTGTCAGAAAGGTGAGGGCAAACATGAACAACAGCCAAAAGCAGGTGCCAAGGGAAAAAAATAAGAAAGGTGGCCATAAGTAGATGCCATGAGAAAAAGAATGAGAAGCAGGGTGTACAGGCAAATTGAAGTTTATATTTGCAAGACTTAACCGCTGTTACCTCGTGTGTATCTAAACTTACTTTGGCAGGTGGGTCATGGGATCCTGCTGTTTGAAGCATTCCCAAGATCTGGCTCTGACCATCCGTGTAATCCTTGCAGGCAGCCTGGCTTAAGTTTTACAAAGCCAATATGACACCAAGGTGGCCAGCAGGCCCTGGGATGATAAGCAAAATGCAATTACATGGTCCTCACCAGAAAAGGCGGCAAAGGTCAGGGAGTAGGAGGCCAATGCATAAGAGAGACATAAGGATGTGAGAAGAATGCACTTGTGCACCCTCTGTATATACATTTTTCTGATGTATATACATCAGGATGGTGATGACAAACTTCGGCACGCATGAATTTTCTTATTAACATCGCCTGTACCGTATTGCTCCCACTTTCATAAAATTACTGAGTGCCCTGGCAATGCAAGGTGAATTCCTGAAGCAGGCAAGAGCAGTGACATGCAGTCAAGGCTCACTATTTATTTATTTGCCTAGGCGAACCTGTTCTGTCAGGGAATTGATCGAACAGCATTCACGGCAACCATTTCTGCTGGGCATTCCAGCCAAGTGCCCGAGCCCAGCTCCGCAGCCGTAAACCTGCTCCAAGGATTTACTGTGAGCAAACAGCACAACAGAGCGCAAACGCTCGGAGCCCTTCGTGAGCCAGCGCAGCACTGCGGGGACAGCGGCTCGCAGCAGCCCGGCAGCGCCAGGCGCCAGCGGACGGATGGCCACGGATACGTGACACGCATGTGAAGGGCATTTTGAATGTTGGCGTTAAGCCGGGCAGGGTGGCGGTGGTGGAGTGAACAGGCTTAGGGGGGCACCTCCCGCCCGCTCGGCCCCCCAGCAGGAGCGGCAGGCCGGCCGGCTGCCCGTGAGGCACTTGCCGGGCGCTGTCGCGGCCCGAGCACAGGAGCAGGGGGAGCCGGCAGCCCCAGACCGGCCGCAGCGCTCGCAGCAGCGCCCTTGGGCCGCCAGCCCGGCCAGCCCGGCGCAGCGACGGCGGCGGCGGCGGGCGCGGGGCGGGCGGGAGGCGCGGGCGGGGCGGGCTCTGTGTTGCCGCGGAGACGGGGGCGGGCGGCGCGGCGGGGCCGGGCAGGAACCTCCCGCCATGGGCTGCTGGGACGCTGTCAGCGGGATAAGAGCGGAGCGGACGGCCGGGCGCGTCGGCCGTGGCGGGGAGAGGAGCGGGTAAGGGCGGGACGGGCACCGCCACGGCGAGGGGCTCTCCTGGCGGCGCGGGGCCGTGGGAGGGCGCTCGGCACGGGCCCTGCCCGCGGGTTTCGGCGGGCCGAGGCCGGGAGCCACGGCGCCGGGGCGGGGTGTCAGCGGCGCTGCTGTCGCCTGGAGATGCCGCTGGAGGCTCGGGGCAGCCCGGCGGCGGCGGCAGGAGTAGGCGGAAGGAGCCGGCGGAGGTGGCGCGGGCGGGGCCCGGTCCGCCCCGGGGCTCCTGGGCAGCGGCGGCCGCCGGCGGCGGGAGGGGCGCCGCGGGCTCGGGCTCGAGTGTTCCCGGGGCCGGCGACGGGCGCTCGGCGGCCCGGAGCGGTCCTGCTGGCGTGAGGCCTCGGCCTTTGCCGAAAGGCGGCGTTTAATACCCGGTGTGTGTGTCCAGGCGGTGCGTGCGGGTACTCCTCCGCCCCCTCCCGTGTTACTGGGATGCTGTGCGGGTCAACGAGCGCTGGAACAGATTGCCCAAAAAGGTTGTGCAGTCTCGCTCACTGGAGATGTTCAAGAACCGTCTGGACTCAATCCTGTGCCCCGTTCTCTAGGATGACCCTGCTTGAGCAGGGAGCTTGGAGCAGGTGCCCCACCGTGGTCCCTTCCAGCCCGAGCCGTTCCGTGTGCGCTGCCGGCCGTGGGCAGCGCCGTGCGAGGTGTTGGCGCAAAGCGCGGGCACAAAGCCTTTGCTGTCAGCGAGGCGTGTGTTGCAGATAAGGACTGAAGAAAAGCAAATGCGGGCCGCTCACGGAAACGCGATAACGCTGGCGGACGTGGAATATGCAAGAGTCGCAGCGTTTCAGTACCTGAGCTGCCCCTTTTCAAAAACGTGCATCAAAGGGAGTGGACAGAGAAGCGATGGGAACTCCTCTACATGTTCTTGGAATGTGGGGAGAATGTTCAAAGATGGTTCTACGAGAGAAAAGCAAAAGTCTAAGAACTGGATATTGCCTGGTACCCCCAGAGGTACTGAAGAGCTACCTTTTACCAATATCTGCAGTGAAGGGAGAAGGCAAGAAAAGCAAGTGCATCATTGGAAGTGAAAATAAAACTTCTTGTATATAAGAGAAAGCAGTGCAGTTGAAGACATTCGGAAAGAAGATCAGATGGCTGAATGTCATGGCCTAGGAGTTGGGAAAGCACTAATGTGGTTATAAATGGGACTGGTTAAAGAAGAAAATCTGAATGGCAGACATTTTTCTTCTTTTATTTCTTCTTGCTTGTAGTGCCATGTGAATCAGTAAGACTTCATTATAAGGATGTACAGGAAACTTGGAGCTAGTGACACAAGCTTGTGTACTGTTGCTGATGAGTGGTGGGACAACTGTTTTAGTCATGTGTATCATAATCTTGTGCTAGGTAGCAGAAAAGAGGTGTCTGGAACATTTAACCTTTTCTGAAGGAAGGATCAGATTTTGCTTGCTTGGACAAGAGACCATGTCTGCATAGAGCTTTTATCATAGTGGAGCTACAGTGTGGTAAGGACTCAGGAAAATATTCGAGTGTCCTTTGTGTCTGTATTGTAGGCTCACAGGCTAGTAGTGCAGAGAAGAAAGCATCCTCTCAGGTGCTTTAGAAGATTTGTGATTTACTGGCTCTGAGTGTTTCTGGTGTATGTTTTGAATTGAATGAATGAAAAATAATACTGTTTTCATATGTTATAGATAAGGAAAAGAAACATCTGTTTCTAGGCTCTTTTAATTTAGTTGATCTTCCTTGTTGTCCTTTGGACAGAGACTCTTGCAAGCTAAAAGCATATCGTTTTCAATACTTCTAAAATCAAAGCTAGTTGCCAAAGGAAGTCAGTGGTCACTTGGTTTATAAGACTATATACAGATTTCTTAAGAGGAGCTTTCTTGATGTCACTCACTTCCTGCCTCCCCTTTTTCCTTGCCCTGTGATTTTTTTTTAATGATACGCAAAGACAGCTTTCCATCAAATATGCTTGATTATAAGAAGTTTTTATGTAAGCTTAATAACCATTTAATTAAGACTCTCCTTTGATGCTTCTTTTGCTTCCTCCTTTCTCATAGTCCCTGGTAGGTTTTTCATGTGTCACCACATCAGTTGTTAGTGCAGCTTAAGATAGTAAGGAAAGAATCTGTGAGTACTTTGAACAATAGTGTAGGATCTGTTGGAAAGTTAGACACTGGATATGTAAACAGTGGAAAAGAGAAACTGCATTCTTAACATGCACCGAAAGTAAGTTGCTGTTTTCATACAGTTCTCTTTGCAGTCGAGGTCAAAGAGCATAAGCAAATACTGTGATTCTATGAACAAGCACTTCAGGAAGCTCAGCTCTATATTTCTATTGTCAGTGATTTCTGTAACAGACCATGGTGCTTCCGTATTAGTATAAAATTGTACACCCTTGCAGCTGGTCATTTAATATTTGCTTCATATTGGCAGAATTTTGCCATTGCCATGGTAGTTTCTTTTCAAATAAGATAATATTGCCTATGGAAGAAATCTGAAGCAAAACTAGTTTTGATACTTGTCTTTTTGGGGCAGGAAGGAGCAGAGGGAATGTAGGGTGAAATGATTTTGTAAGAGGATTCTGCTGCACCCAGAAGTGCTGTCCAGAACATGCCTGCTTGTCCTCTGTGGGGGAATTGCAGTTCTTTGCAGTGAACAACTGTCGCTGACAAGAGTACACTAGTACATGTTTTATTCCTTTTTGAGGAGTTGTCAGGCTCTGTGGACATCCTTAGCTATGAACTGTAGTAGCTGTTGCATGAGATATCACTACATCTTTTTTGCTATATTTGTTGGAAAACTGGATTATATTGTTAGAAAAGGGTTGTAATATGCAATGGAGAGAGGCCTTTGTATAGATATGTCTGGGATTACTTTTTCTCCTGCTTTCTTTTCCGGCTCAGAAATGGTTGTGAGAATATCAGGTACTTCAGAAAATTATTGCTTGCTGAAGGTTCGTGGCCTTTAGATAGTGTCAAGTAGTTGAGCTGGTGTCATTGCAGCTATTGGTTCCTGTGACAGCACTGATTTGAGGATGGTACACCTGGGACAAGATCAGGTAGAAGAGACTTGAGGTTCCTTCTGTTTATGATTGAGACTGGTTTGTCTGAGCTTGCTAAGCTGATTGAGCAGCTTGTTACTGCTGAAGGAGGAAATCTCCCTCCTGCAGCCTTCCCTTCACTGACAGTGAGAACTGCCTGATCCCTCAGTATGGCAATTCAATAACAACTCCAGCTGAAAAAGCTAGTTTTCTAGCCATATCAAGAAGGAGCTGGATGGCTGCAGTGCTGGAGGTAAGAAGAAGATAAGAATTGCTGGAGAAGAACAGAAGCACCTTCTTGCTAGTCATGAGTTGTCAGGTGGGCTATGCTGTCTTGTATAACTCTACCACAGCTGCATTTTGGGAGATGTGGGCTTTTACTGAGGTTCAACAGGGTTTCTGATTCAGCTGTCATGGTCTGTTGAGAAGAACTAATAAAGCAGCATGGTATGCGCTGGATCAGGTTTTCTTTTCCTCTGTTTGGATTCAGGTCTTGCATTTGAACATGGCTCTCAGGGACTTTGAAATTACTGCAAGGTGAAGTCTTACTTCTATACAGAAATGATACTGAAATGTGTGATAGAGAAGGAGAAGGCTATGTGTAATCTTGAGTTTTTCTTGCTGTAAGCTATTAGCTCTTTGACTCGTGCTTGTAGCCTGGGGTCTGATTAAAATCTCTTCTTCTGGGGAGTCAGGGTTTTTTGTACCAATTATTTAAGTAGAAGTGTGAATCTTCTCAGTGTGATTTTTAGGTAACAGTGTTCTGTGAAGATACAGATAAATCTGATGCTGAGTAAGAGAGCAAGATGGGAAAAAACTGTGGAATTCCTTAGCTTATCTATGTTGAAGAAGGGATAGGTGTGTAATAGTGTCATCCATGTAGTGAAGTCCTGGAATAGTGCTGTATCTGGGTGCCTGTACCTTCTGCAACTTCTATTGTGTCTTTGTTTCGGATATTTCTCTGAAGTTCCCCTAGGTTTTTTTTTAGTCACTGTTGCACATTTAATCTTCCTTCATATTCTGTACCTCATGGATTTTGTGATTTTGATGTGTTACAAAGGAGCCAGGGCTTCTATTCTTCTGTCTTCTTTCTCTGTCTTCAGTTTCTTAGTCAGCTTCTCCCCCATAAATAACTCCCTACTGCCTGCTCTTACTGTGGGTGAGGTTTTGCAGTGACCATGCAGTGGGGGGAGCACTGAAAGCGTTGTCTTCTGCGCTGCTGAGCTCGTGTAGCTCCCTGCAGGCATCTGGGACTTGCCCTGTGACACTTGTGTTTGGATGGGGTTGTTGAGCCACGTGGTGCTGAGGCACAGGGGGAATTACTCTCATACTATGGAAGAGCTTTTCTGCACTTCCTGGATAATTTAAAAGGTGGGAAGTGGAAGGCAAATCATGAATAAAGGTTTGTGGAAGATGGTTGGAAGACTCGTGCCTGGCAGACTGTGTCTGTCAGCTGCTTGCTTAACCACTGACGATCTCAGCTAATTCTCATGTTTATGAACTCTTGCTCTCTCTTCCTGCACCCAGAAAGTTGAGCTCCTTGGCTTCAGTTAGAAGTTATCACCATGATCCATGGAAAAGTACAGGAGTATGAAGTACTAACTGTGAGGTGGGAGGAGGGAGTTCCGGATTTTTTTTTCAGTTTTTGACAGTAGATAAAAACCTTTCTGTTTTCCAGAGAAAATTGAAAAGATAAAATATTAGGAAGATTTACTGTCAGGTAATGCCAAATGCAAGGGTTTGTTGGAAGTATTAAAAATGATGTTAATTTCTGTGCAGTTTTATTTCAGCAAACACTTGACATCATCTATTCCTCTCTAGTTATTGTGGAGGCATTTACCGAAGATTTATGTTATTTGGGGGAATAAATGACAAAAAGTATGTTACTAGATCTGTTAACTTCAGTAAGGCTACTGATTTTACAGGCCTTAGTGTATTAATTAAAAGATGGAGAATGAGTAATGGAAACAGCAATCTGAAGGGATGAATAGCTCTCAATGCCTTATTTCTGGAAAAATGTCAATTAGCAAGAAAAATATTAGAGACTTAGGGCAAGAAATGTTCCTGATAGTTTATAATTCTGTTGCAGGATCTGATAAAAATCCAGCAATATAATAATTGTTAGAAGATGTCAAAAATTGACCTCTCTCTGGTTTTGATTCACTAGTTTAAACAGATGCTGAAATAGTCTTAAAATTAACCAAAAAAGTGCTAGTCTTTGTGTTGGAAGGCAAAAGGGTTTAACAATCTTAATTTCCAAGAATTGAGATCAAATGGTCTTACGATTTGCTATAGAGAAAACAAAGCAAAAGCCCTCAAGAGTAAAACTGTGTGCTACATGATTTTTATAATTTTTCTGTGTATTACTTGCATCTTTCAATGATGTGGGGAGATTTGAGTCAGTGAGGAATGTGTAGTTTCATTTTTCATTTGCATGTTTCAATTAAGAAAAGATCAAAGGAAAGCAGAAAACTTCCTTTATGTGTCTGAATATATAAAGGAAATGCTGGGGGGAATGTGGGCGTGTATTTTCCACTCCAGAAGGTACTCCTAATTACTCCAGAATTATTTTTAGAAGCCTAAATTACATCAGTTACAAAGCCAATTGGATTACTGGAGTCCCTCTAAGTCTTTAGCATTTGCAGCAAAAAGTATCATATAATGTTTGCTCACTGAAAATCCTACTTGGCTACATATGTACCTTCATCTGGCATATTTCATGCATTTCAGCAGTGTAAAATCTTTTTGTGTATTCATGAGTAATACACATTTATAACTGGGGACTTCCTAGTTTGGCACTATTTTTTTCTTTGTATTTTGGATGGATTAAAGGTTTTCTCTGGTGATTCAGCATTTGTTAAATATTTGTCTATCTAGTAATAGATACACTGGGAAACAACATATTTTTGGTCATTATTATATGTAGCAAAGTGTAATTATTAATTATAATTTTTCTCTTGGAGTCTGTACTCCTTGACTAATTTGCAGCGCTGTTCAAACTTGAAAAATAAGTTAAAAATCCTAGTTGTTCCTTATTTGCATTCCCATTGGAGAAAAGCTGTGTAAAATGAGGTATAGGGGTCATTTTGCCTGTAGTTAGCTGGAATGTTGACTGGGTCGTCTGGGTCCAGTTCAGTGCAAGAGGGGCATTAGTTTTTAATGCCTCTTTGCTGTAAAGCCTGGAAGAAATACACAATCTGCTTCCCTAACACCACCGAAGCAATTTTCACTTTGTAAAGAAGCTGGCATGCTGAGCTTAACAGGAATAGGAGTATATGTAACTCTCAGATATTTAGTTAACTTGTTAAATTGCCACTTTGAGAAATGTTTACCTGCTGTTTTGTCTGCATCTGACTGCTAATAGCAAATACCAACTTCACAACCAGTTTTGAAGATTCAGAAGTGGAGTTAGACTTCAGTCCTTGAATTACTTTTTCTTTTTTTTTTAAATCTGATCATTGATCTTCCCCTCTTATTTACTTGGTCTTAATGGACGCTTTAGTCACAATGTCAAAACTTCTCTTAAGCACTTGGTAGTTTTAATCCTCTAACTACTAAGCTTTCATTTAGGATAGCCTTTACTCATTTACATCCCTTCAGTAAGAGTACCTCAAGCACTCAAGAGTACTCACATCTTTACTTCTTCTCTTTCTCCAAGTATTAGTACAATCAAAGTGTATAAGATTATAAGTTACAAAAAGTTTTGTATGATCCTCTAGTTCCTGACTTGAGCAGACATTTGTTGTTCAAAATACAAGGTGGTCTGCATACTTGCAGTGTGGCCCCAGCTACAGTCACAGAGGCCACACTGTCTCCAGTACTGTGGGTTCATGTAAGAGCATATCAGGAGCTCTGCCTGGTCGTGCAGGGCTGGTCTCTGTGGGCTCAATACTGGAGAGAGTGGCACTGGACTTCTGACTTACCTGCCATAGTAGCCTGCTGCTTTCCTTCCAATTTGCAGTGTCTGTAGAGGTTAGTCTTGACTTTTAGATTTAGTTCTTACTGTGTAGCCATGACTGTTAAAGCTTGCTTGTAGTCTGTTCTGCAGTTCAAGTATCAAACCTAAAGTATGGAAGAAGGTATTCAGGAGTATTACTTGTATATATTTTAATTTAGGGAAGGACTCGTTAGCCCTCTGAACAGTGTTCTGAACAAGGCTCACTTAGGAGCATTGCCAAATGTTTTACAGATGATCTTCATCTTTCATTTTTCTTTTATAAGAACTTAGTGATCTCTCATAGAGTCTGCCTTGTGGTGGAATATTTGTCAGTTCCTTCCTTTAGTACCATGTGTTTGCAGAGGTGTTGGCCTCTGACACTTTAGAAAGATTCAAAAGAAATCCTGGTCTTCAACTCTGCTAACAAAGCTTGTCGCCAGCATTTTCATGCTATTGGTAGCAGCCTCTTATTCTTTAGTGCTTTTTAGCTGATGTCCATGATAGCAGGTATATTTTTTTTGACGCAGTTAGTACTGCAATGAGTATCTTTGAAGGCCCTCTGCTTTCCCCATACGTCTTGTAAGGAATCCTTACTCTGTCCCTGTATGCAGTGGTCTGAAATATGAAAATTTTAAATGAACTGGAATGGATTTAATTTGGCTAACAACTATGTTGTAGTTAATGACTTAGGATAGTATAAGACCACAATCTTAGCATAAACTTCAGTATGGCATATGTAAATGCTAATGTATGGCTTGAGTGTAGGTGGTTGGTTGAGAGCCTGTCTTTCATTAGTGTTGTACTTTTTATCTTGCTAGATGAATCATCTCGCATTTTTTTCCTTGATTTCAGGCTTGACAAGAATGTATTCACAGGTGTTTCATATTGTTTGATGACTAAATAAGATTCCTCATGAAGCTGAGAGGTTGTCTCAAAGCACTTGTCTAATATGCAGCTACCCTGTGGGATTCTTTGCCATTATTTCTCTCTCAGTGGTATTTCCCCCAGACTCAAAAGAAGGAAACTATTGATACTCTGTTAACTTGTGAAGGAATATTATTCTTCATGCCTCAAGGCAGAACCTGACAACCTGCTGAATTTTAGGAAGAAAAAATGTCCCAAGATGACGCTTTGGAAAATGTCAAACAGAAAAACATGAACTGGGGGGGTTGGAGTGTGTGTATTGTTGTGTGTAAGCAAGAATAATGTGTACATGTTAATCTGAGATACCTCTGAGTAATGGTTCTGTCATTTAGAGCTGGTTTCAGCAATAGTTATGCTAGACAAGAGAAATTCTAGAAACATGTTGGGGAGAGCAGACATAAACATTCACAGGTCAGAATATATCACAGGAAGCTGATTAAATTCTAGCAAACACATTATAGGTTATGTTTTGAAAGAATCCACTGACCAACTTTTGGAAGTGTAGTCTGCAACAGCCTTTGCCCAAAGACATTACCTGTGAATTTGATTTCAAACTGTTAAAAAAACCTGAGGCCTAAAAATCCAAGGGAAATTATAATTTGGGAGTAAGCAAGGGTTTGGCTTTTTCTTTCTTATTTCACTGTGTGGTACACCACAGGTGTGAGTCTTGATCAGAAGGATGACAGCTCTGAAAAGGTTTCTGAGAAGGTGACCTGCCTGCACCTGCCATAATGCCTCTGTAGCTCAAAGTGTCTGTAGCCTTGAGTGTGTTTGCTGACTTGATTTTATAAATATATATATGACAGGTATTTTTGGAAAGCACCTGTTTCTTTTATTTGAACAAACCTGGCTTATTATTTGTCTTATCTCATTTGGTATTTTTCCCTTGGCATTCCTGTTCTACATGAGGAATGGCTAGTTTAGCCATCATCTCAGTGTTCCCTAACCATACACAATATGAAAAGACATATTTTTATTTCTTTAAAGACTTTTTTCAGTAGGCACAGATAACGCCTTTAAATATTTTTTTTCCAGTGTAAATTACAATGCTTGCACATCCACAAGAGGTAGAAATTTTTTAATTCTCAGGTTGTATAAGCACTGAGCTTCACAGATTTAAATTTTTAATACCATAGCAGTAGAACACAAGTAAACAACGTACTTATAGAAGGCTTACAATACTTGGGGAAGCAGGACTCTCAAACTTCAGGTGTTGCAAGACAAGCATTCCCCTCAAGTGAAATGGGAGTTAATACATAAAGTGGCAAAACTAAGATAATGCAGACATAACATGCTTGTGTATACTGAAACATCATTACTCTGATGGTCTCGCCATACTTTTGAGGGTTCATTAAAATAATACTTGTTTTCTGTCTTGTGCACTTGACATACCTCCCTGGCTTGTTAAAGGGACAGTGCATGTGTTTGCATCCAAACATACCAAGCATTTTTGGTTTTCACCTTTTTCTTTGTTCTGGGGGGAGAGGCTCTGAATAACTTGTTCAGAAATAATGTTGGTCTAGTGGATTGCACGTAAGGCTCAAAGCTGGTTACTGAACTCCTTGATGAAATCAAGGACTTGGTCAGAAATAGCACTGTGCCAAAAAAATTGACAGCTACCTGCAGTCTTTTAATAAATTCTTTATGTTAAGAGGTTGGTTTTTCATGTGCAGTGTCATGGTTGGAGCAGCACTGCCTTAATATGTAATAGGTTTTCTACTTCTGTAACCACAAATAGCTAACAAATAATAGCAGAAGACAGAGCAGAAAGTGGTTGAAAATATTAAGCAGGAGGTCTTCTGTGGAGCTGGAGTGTTATCTGGTATGAAAATGAACCAAACTTGAAAGGTCTTGATTTTGCTCTTGTTTGCTCATGTTTTTGACCGAGTAGTTGGATGGTTAGCAAATGTTCACTGTGTTTTGTAAGCTATTCTTTTGGCTGATTGCCCTGCATCAGTAATGCAAAGCATCAAAGTGTCTCAAGCTTTTGGAGATGCTGTGCTTAAACTTCAGGTTCTTGTTTTCTTTCTGTCTGTGTGTTGCTCCTGCTGTGTAACCTATTTTGGCAATGTCAGCTGGGTATTTCTTTCCAGCTTGTGTAAAGTTTTGAATCCTGTCAAAAGAACAGAAAAGGAAGGAGGCTGATTTTGGTGATGCATCTACTTAGAGGCTTTACTTGTATTTTCCCACCGTGCAGATTTCAAGGTAGCACTGTACTTCCCATTTCCTTCCAGGCCACAGTAGATATGTATTTCTCTATAGCATGCTCCCATGCACTTTCTTTTTCTCCCTAGTTTGCACAGAGGATTTCATTCTTAGTCTAATTGTTAGTGAATTTCTTTAACCAGACAATCAAAAATGCTGTCTGCCACTAACAAGCTAAACTTAGTTTCTGCAATAACCATGATAATCTTTGCTACAATAGCAGCAGCCTCTTGTGGAGTGTCTTAGTGTTAATAAGATTCTAATGCTTTTCATTATGTATGTGTCCTCTGCTAACAGAAGCTTGAGCTTAAATTGAAAGTTTAACCCCAGACTAAATCTGATTAAATAATGATTGATATATTAATGCTAAAATCCTTGAAAAGGCAGCAAGCATGCTCTCCAGAGCATAAACTTTAAGTACAGGCAATGAGGCTGGGATAAGTATTTGCTAATTAAAATGAATACTGTATAAAATAAATGTAATGTTTGTTGGCCAGAAATGACTTGTGTATATACTTTATTCAACAGAATGGGTGAAAAGGCTGCAAGTTTTGAACTAGGGTCCAGAAAAAACTTGATTGCACAATGCCTTGTAGAAACTAGGGGTTTTTTTTTTCAAAGCATTAATTTTAATAGCTACTGAAAATGCAACTTCATTGCAGTCTGTACTTATAAGGACTTGCAGCCATGTCATATCTGGTCAATGTTTATGTCTTAGCTGAAACAGAAAACTAGGGAAGGTAAATAAATGAACGACTGCATTTAGCTATATGTTATCTAGTTCTTACTCCTACTGTAGCTGTTGGGCAACAGTTTCTGAAAGTAATAAACTTGTATTATTGGCTATTGACTTAGTACTGTATTTTGTTAAGATGCTGCTATTTACTGGATGTTCCAGGCCTTTCTGGGCAATGCATTGTTGAAAACATAATTAAGGAAAAGGTCCAGTTCACTCTAGTATACAGAGTACTAGTTCTGACTGTGCTTTTGTTGCATTTTCTTCTTTCCACAAATTCTAATTGTTGCGAGAGATAACATCTAATCACTAACACGATGCAAATTTAGTATATTAATAATTCAGTATTCCAGATAGCTAAATTGGTCTTGGTCTTATTTTTGAGTTCCATCCTTTTAAGAACAATATTGATATTTTCTTACAAAGTCCACTTAAGTACAAGACAGTCTTACACTTGAAGATGTTCAGTTGATCGGCAACTTCATAAAAATGGAAAGAAGTTCAGAGAAAATACGATTTTCAGGTGCAAGAAATCGATTTCTACTACGAAGTAAATAGGAAATAACTCCCTTGAGAGGTGATGCAGAAAGAGGCCAGAGGGCAGACATGATACAGGTTGAATTATGAGCATGATGCAAAGATGGGCATGAAAAGGGCAGGAGAATATCAGATTATTCACAGTTAAGTGTTTTTTGTTTTTGTTTTTTTTAAACTTGTGGGTTTTTTCCTTTTACAAATAAATACTATGTAGTAGAGGTGATTTTTATGAAATATGATAGTCATATTCTTCTAGCAAATTAAATAGCTTTTTTTTTTTTTTTTAATAGGAGCTGACTACGTGAAGCCCTGACATGTAGTGTATTTCAGAACTGTAAAACTGTTATTGTCTCATTGGGACTGTGTAAAATGTTCTAGTAAGTTTCTTTCTGCTCTCATACACCTTATTTAGGTTATATTACCAGCTGTTTCCAAAGATATGTTTGTGCTGTCAAGTCTGTTTCAAAATTTCATTGCAGAAAAAGAAATCGGTACAACTCAGAACTAGCTGGCACTTGTCTCAACAAGTCCTAAAAGAAGTGCCCCATTATCCTGCATGATATCTCTTTACAATTTTTTCTGCACTGTAGAATCAGAGCATCTTAATTCCTTACCCATTCTATATTAAATTATTGTATTACGAATATATGCCTAATGTCTTTTTGTGTCAATGGCAACAAAATTTTACTTTATCTTGCTACTGGTAGTGGGAATCCACCCTTTTGATAGAATATGGCAATGTATGTTAAGTCCATGTAACCAGGCAAGCCGTGCAGGAAACCTGGAGGCAGAAGTTTTAGCTGGAAGGACACAAAAACATGACGGACAGCTTATCTCTGTCTATTAGTCTGGTGCAACTGCAAAACTACTAGCTTCTTAAACTATTCTATTTCAATTAATTGTGACTATTAGCTGAATGGGTAAATTAGTTTTTCATGAGGCTGTAGCTGAAACATGTTTCCTAGCAGTTGAAGGGAGGCCAATTATTAGGTGCTTGCCTGGGTAACCTATAGTGTTTGTCTCTTAAGGGCGTCTGTCATGTTATGTTCATGCTCATTATAACTTTAGGCTGAAATATTTATTAACTTGCCATCTGAGAATACTAAACCAATAAATTTAGTGGTTTTCTTTCATTTTTTTCCTGTCCACGTCTGTTTTTGGTTTTTTCCTCACAATTAACTGTGGATGTAATAAATGTCTTCTGAGTGCTTACCTAGGGACCTTTAGTAGTTTAATGTTTTTGAGGCTTTTCTTGGTTACTTCCCTTTACATTTCCAGTGATAAATTTCTAATTGATGATTTTCCCACTGACATTTTCAGTTTTTATTAACTGCATTTTCTGCAGTGCTTAGTGTAATAGAGAATTGGTATTCTGTCAGGACAGACTAGGACAGATTTAAGATGCATTTACGTCAACACCTGACTGCATAATTCAGTTCTCCTTCTATCCCTCACGTGTACCTAGAGCTGCAAGTTCTTCAGATGTTATATGTGCAGGTAGTGATCACTAAAACTTCATACTGTTTCTAGAGGGAAGTATTTAAACTTGTGTACCTGGCTCATTTTTGTGTTTTACAAATGAACGGATTTTATTAGGTTAACTTATCTCATGTATGCTAATTATTTTCTCTGTAATAGAATTTCAGTTGTGCACAATCTTAAGCTAAAAGTGAAAACCAGGGCTTTAAAGCTCAAAAAACCCTCAAGGACTCCTCCGAAATTTCAAATGACTATCATAAAATAACTTAAAATATTAATCATTATATTTTTCTGTTTTTAAAAACAGGTGAACCAAGAGTGCTATTTCCAGAATATATTTGCTTGTTCTTGCAGATCGGAGATAAATGTGTTAAGCTGGCAAAGTGATTCTGGTAAGAACTTTTTTGCTACTTTTGAAGTGAATTTATGTGTATTATGTATGTGTTTGCAGATTTGCTACTAGAAGGAGCTTTCTGTACCATTAGTGCAAACAAACTTGCTTTTACTTCCAAGGTCTTTTTTTTTTACATAGTAATTGCATATTAATCCATCTGTTATATTTAAATGTTACATTGAAAGTAATTCGGCTTTTTTTTGCATATTCTGTGCTTGGAAATGATGAAAATATTTGACTTTTGAAGCTTTTACTTCATCTGTTTATACAGAAATAGACAGAGTTAAATGCACTGTAGCACTCATTAAGTGAGGTTTGTGTGGATTAAATGATCTTGTTTCCATAGCTGCCATCACTGATTATTGTTTTTTGTTTTGCTTTCTTCTCTGATCCTCTTGAGAGTTTTCTACAGCTGAGTCTTGCATTTCATGTCTTGTTTGAGTTAAATGTTTCTCCATGTTCTAGTGCTGAGCATCCAAAGCAAAATTAATTAGTCTGGGAAGCAGAACCAATATTTTTGGTATTTCCTCTTGAACAGTGGCAGCAGAATTGTCTCTTGAATTAAGCACACACTAGTAGTGACTGCTACCCCCTCAGTTGTTCTGTAAGGAAACCACTGTCTGGTTTAGTTGTAAATCTAAAGCATTGTACGTTTGCAACTCTCAAAGTTATTTGAACTCTAATTTTTTCTTTTCCCCTTGAAACCATTTGTATACTGTTGGAATACATAACATATTGTTCAAATAAACTATTAAAGAGTGTTTTCTGTACAATTTTGTCAGTGCTATGTGTTTTTCACTTGTGCCTCTGGTCAAATACCTTTTAGTAGCAGAGAAATATTGAAGCTAGCATAGAGGTTACAAAGAAAAGCTGGAACAATGTCATTAACTTTTATTTATGCAGTGGGAGGGAATGCTCTGTTGGAGGCTTTTACTTGTTAGATTTGTGAAATCAGTGTTTGGGGTCCTGGGCCATTAAGTAAAGTGTCACTGAACTTCTCCAAGTTAGTTCTTTTCTTTCCCTTTTATCCTACATGGGTATATTGGTTTCTCAGTCCAACAGACAGTCTTTTGGAGGGGGTGAGAAACATGGAAGAAATGCTCCCTTCTTTCCTCCAGTCTTTTGTCTATAAGGAATGTGTTTTCTGATGGAGTTAATTTCTGCCTTTCCTCTACTTACAGCTCAGACATGAGCAGTGCCAGTAACTCACTGGCACGGGAATTCTTGACTGATGTCAACAGACTATGCAATGCAGTGGTACAGAGGACAGAAGCTAAGGAAGATGAAGAAGAAGAAACTCATATGGCAGCACTGGGACAATACTTAGTTCAAGGCCGTGGGTTTGTTTTGCTTACCACTCTGAACTCAATAATTGATCAGGTAGTAGCTTTTCTTAAATGATTGTAACTTTTGTATTGGGCTTTGACTGTGTGTATTTGTCTGGCTCACGTTGTTCTTGGTGCTGGTTTTCTTTCCTTTTTCTGGAGAGTGCATGAGTTAATTGGGAAGACTAGAAATTAAAAAATGTATGTTGTAGTTGCATTCTGTCCTTCAGCAGGAGCAGAAAATGGAAAACTAGATAATCATAGACCTGTTTGCCAGCTCATATTTGACTAAAGCACGTGTGAAGCTCAAGTGCAGTAGCTGGGTGGAAAGAGATTTCTGTTGCACGTTCCAGAATCATGTAAAGTGCCAAAATGATTGAGTCACCTTTTTGTGTTTGAAAGTTATTGACCTTTAGGACTGAAACCATTCTGATAGTGCTGCAAAGCAACCCATAAAAGAATTGTGTTAGAATTATTTGCTTTCTCCAGTTCTTCCTGGAAGTTCTAGTATGTAAGTGTTAGAATCCCAGTAGGAGTGGAGATTTTTTAGTGGTTGTTCTGTTGTCTTGATTTTCTTGCTGTTACATTTTTGAAACAAAGTTTCAAACTTGTCTGGGACTTCATGTTGACTTCCTTAAATCGCTAAGTTTTGTGCTTTTGACTTTTCTGGTTTTCTTTTTTGAGTAATTCTTTCTACAAGGGGGATTAGGAGAGCTTTGTATAGAAACAGTTGAAGAGGTGTAATAGATAGCTTGGATGCTTTCTGATTAGCTCTAGCTAATTATTATAGCACTCTTTGTAGTTAGGTTGTTTTTCCAGTGCTTAAAACAGCAGAAAGACATAGGGAACTGAATGCTGAATAACTTGGTAAAATAAAGAAGATTAATCTATTTTTTAAAAGTACAAGATCTTTTGTTTTTATTTTGCTCTGAGCATAGGAGCTGACATGTCGAGAAGAACTTCTGACCCTCCTCCTTTCCCTTCTGCCATTGGTGTGGAAAATCCCTGTCCAGGAAGAAAAAGCAATAGGTATGTTTTATCACTTACAGTATTAAACATGTAAAATAAGGGGGGTTTTTTTTGTGTTTTACTGCAGAGCCTAGGACTAGTAAAGAGTAGCTCATTGTAGTATATATCCTCTAACATGAAATAAAGATGTGGATTCTGCAGAGAATTTAAATTTTAAAAATGCCAAAAAATTACGCAGAGAAGGTAGAGGCTTTTGGTCAGTGTGAAAGGAAATGCTTTTGTTGTTGTCTAAAAACTGAACAAGGAAATGGCAGTGATCTGAGTCAGATTTTTAATTTCGTTTTGGGCTCTTACATTTGTCTGATGCATTCTTTTCCCTTCCAAAGGGTAAAACAAAGAGAATGAAGTAAGTGAAATTACCTGGCTGTTTGAGAGAGTTTAAGGATTCATACCCAAGCTCTTCCAGGCTTTTATTTTTTTTCCCCTATTTGAAACTCCTTCAAATTGAAGGCTTTTGTTAATGTTTGTAGATTTGGAGTCTTTAAAGGGCCAGTTTCATAGAGCTCTTATATAATAAACTTTCCTGCTTGCTCAGTTGCATCATTCTTTCATGCTCCTGTAAGTCTGATGGAATTAAAAAATTGTTTTAGTTATTCTGTGACAGCTTAGTGGCTTTTCCAAGGTTAGTTTAAAAGGCTGTTGTGTAAATAGGTATTAAGATTAAGTTTGTACACTACATAATGCACAGGTTTTTCTTCTACAATTACCTTCTCTTAGTACTGAAAGAGTAAGCCTGATGTATCCAGTTGTGCACTAAGTAGTCGGGTGTTTTCTTGAACTGAAGTAAGTCCCCCCTGTATTAGGCATCTTTTTTCTTTCTGTGCAGGTAATAACCTTTGTTTGGTAAAGTACTTCTGATTAATTTCCTGCCTTCAAAGCAGATGATGTTTCTTCCTTAAGTATCACAACTGTGACTTTTGAAACAGCATGGTACAGTCATGCTTTTACATGGAAGCATCTTTTCTTTCAGCTTAAATATAGCTATGTGTGGGCTTCTGGGGCTTTGTGGGTGTGAGGGCTGTTGTTAACTATGACATTTTTCTAAATACTGAATTTATGGGGTGGAGGATACTTGCAGTTGTTTTATGGTAGCTATTTTACTGCCCAAAGCATCCAGTTAGTTCTGTCACTGCTTGAAAATAACAGTGGAATTAATCCAAAAGCATTCAGAGTTGTTTCTTTGCTTTCTTTTTTGATAGTTTAGTTGGAGTTTACTGATACAAATGAAGGAGTAGTACTTCTCTTTTATTCTTCAAAATGTTCTTGCCCATTGAATCAGATTTAAATTTTATACTGCATACTTGAAAGTTGGGGTTTTTGTCGTGGCTTTTGTAGGAATATTCAGGACCCTAAACATTATTGCTTTCTGTCTCCCTTTTGTCCCTGACTATTTTAAAATCCCCCACTTTTATTTCTGCTGCTTGTATTTGGAATAATTAATGGTGAAGTGAAAAGTCTGAGGTCTGCATACTTGAAGATTTGCACTGATAATAGAGAAACAAATTTGTTCTGTTACCTACTAGTACACTGTCAATGTCCTCATGCATGCTAGGAGGGCTGTGAGCTAACACACCCAGTTCCTATAGCAGCTGAGTTGCAAAAAGTGACAATGGAGCATCAGGTTAAAGACTTCTTTGTCCCTTTACTCTGCTTACCAAAAAGTCATTTCACCTGCCTTTACAACGTATTTTTGAGAATGGTTTTTTGAGAGTAGTTGTGCCAACAAAAAGTTTCAGGAAACCTTTTAGTACACTTTTGTTTAACCATAAATAGAAAATGAAATAATTTGGCTAGGCCTTAAAAACAGCCAGTATGGCCCCTGAACATGAGTTGTTGCTGCCTGTTTTATACTGAAAATGTCTGACACAGGTGCATGCAAAACCATGATCTCTTAAGATACAAATTTGCTATGTATTTTAAATCTGGAAGTACTTAGCTATAAAAATCAGGAAAAATGCTTTACATATTCTAATGTTCCTTTGTTATCTTTCTGTTTCAACAGATTTTAATATACCCTTTACAGTAGACATATGCCTGACCAAAGAGACTAATACAGGTTCCATGAAATCTACTCAGGAAAAACTAAGCTTAGATGGAAGTGCTCATTCATCTCTTCAGACTTCTGCAAAAGTCAGTCTTCGATCTCGAAAAAGCGGCCGTCTGCGCAAAACCACCCACCGCTACTCTGTGCGAGAGGCGAGGAGGTCCCAGCTGTCCACTTCGGATTCCGAAGGCAATTCTGATGAAAAGACTGCTGTGATAACAAAACACAGACGCTCCCAGATACTGCAGCCCTTTTTAACCTCTTCTCTTAGGGACAGCTACCCTGGAGGTAGAAGTGATTGCCGACCTCCTGAAGTGGTGGTACCAGGTTCTAATACCAATGCCCCTAATCTAGAAAGTTCTGGCAAAGTTATTCCAGCACATGAGGTTTTGAATGAGCCAGCTGCAGGAGCTTCTGAGAACAACATGGATAATTCTCCTTTTGACTTATGCCATATCTTACTCTCTCTCCTAGAGAAAGTGTGCAAATTTGATATTACTTTGAATCACAGCTCTGCTCTTTCAGCAAGTGTTGTGCCCACATTGACAGAGTTTTTATCAGGATTTGGAGACTCCTGCAATGTAAGTAGTAACACAGAAAATGAAGTAGTTTCTGCAGGGTGGACAGAAGAACCTGTGGCTCTGATCCAAAGGATGCTCTTTCGAACAGTGCTGCATCTTATGTCTTTAGACATTAGCAATACAGCAACGATGCCTGACAATTTACGAAGAAATTTAACAGACTTACTTAAAGCAGCATTAAAAATCAGAATTTGCTTGGAAAAGCAACCTGGTCCTTTTGCTCCAGGATACAAGAAAACACTACAGCAGCTGGTTCAGGATGACTACATTTTTTCTAGATATCGTCACAGAGCCTTGCTTCTACCTGAGGTTATAGAAGGGGTCTTGCAGATTTTGATCTGCTGCCTACAAAGTGCAGCCTCCAATCCATTGTACTTTAGCCAAGCTATAGATCTGGTTCATGAGTTCATACAACAGCAGGGATTTAAGCTGTTTGAAGTAACGGTGCTTCAAATGGAATGGCTGTGTATGAAGAATGAGAGAGTACCTGGGGAGGCCTCAGAGCATCTGAAAACCCTGATCAACAGCATCATGAAAATAATCAGCACTGTTAAAAAAGTGAAATCAGAACAGCTCCATCAATCAATGTGTACAAGAAAGCGGCACAGACGATGTGAGTACTCTCACTTCATGAATCACCACAGAGATCTCTCTGGGCTCTCTGTATCTGCTTTTAAAAACCAAGCTTCCAAAAACCCTTTTGAAACTGCTGATGGAGAAGTTGATTATCCCGAGAGATGCTGTTGCATTGCTGTTTGTGCACACCAGTGTTTGCACTTGTTGCAGCGAGTTTCTTTGAGCAGTACCTGTGCTGAGATTCTCTCAGGTGTATATAATGTAGGAATATGTTGTTGTATGGACCCAAAGTCTGTGATTGTCCCGTTGCTCCATGCTTCTAAGTTGCCAATATTAAAAAATTTTCAACAGCACATACTGAACATCCTTAACAAATTTATATTGGATCAACTGGGTGGAGCAGAAGTCTCGCCAAAAATTATACAGGCATCATGCAATATATGTACTGTTGACTGTGATCAACTCTCTCAGCTGGAAGATGCCTTGCAGGGCAACTCCAGTGATGCCAGTCCCACCTCTAGTTCCTCTTGCAGAGTTCAGGGAATTCTGCCTAGCACTGGATCTGAAGATATGTTGTTGAGATGGCATGCTTTGGAGGCTTATCAGGACGTCATTTTTGAAGAAGACAAACTACGTGGTGCACAGATCGCAAGCCATATTTGCCACTTAATTCAAAAGGGAAATGTAGTGGTCCAATGGAAGCTGTATAACTGTATCTATAATCCCGTGCTTCAGAGAGGAGTTGAGCTAGCTTGCCATGCTCAACATCAGCTTGGACTAAGTACAGCTGATAAACTCGTGTGCAGTTACCATAGCCAGGATTTGCCTTCTGAAGTGCTTCAGGTTTATTTGCAGATGCTCCCTGTGTTGCTAAAATCCAGGTTGGTTGATTTTCTGTTTATTATTGGAAAATGTGCTAATTAGGTACAGAGCTTTGTATATATGATCAGAATATAAATTTTATTTGGACTCTAGGCAGTGTTTGGCTATTGCAGGTGGTAACAAAATAAATGCTTAAGTAACAGGATACAAGCCTGGATTCATAAACCATTGGAAGTGAGGGCTCTCTACTCATGAGTTATGGTTTTTAACAAGCCAAACTCTGTAGCAAGAAATAAAATCTTTGTTCAGTGTGACCTGTTCTCTGCCTCTTCATTCCTTGTTCTAAAATTAGTCAGGAATGTTAAACAGATTATGTCATTTTTCTGTGGGAATTAGAATACATAGTTTTCTGATCTGTTTCCTTTTTCCTTCTAGAATGGTCACTATAGAGACTACCTTTCAAAAATAAGGGTTGATGTTTACTTTTCCTGAAATAACTGTTTTTTAACTTACAAAATCCTATTAATTTAAACATAGTTTAAGAACAGAAACAAAAAAAAACCCCAAACACAAAAAAGGCACATTCTCCCAAGGTATAAAATAGATACTTTTATTATTAAATTGATTACATAATTGTTTAATAAATATATGGAACTTTTTTCAGAATATGAATGTGTCCTTTTGTCCAGGATTTTTTTTTGATTTCTCTTGGAGTCCTGAAGTGAATTTAGTGGGGTTATCCAAGACAAAGAGTAAACTAGTACTCCAGTTTATGTAAAGGGATTATCTAATACAGTTTTTAACATCTGTCCTAACCTAAACTGTATCAGAAGCTATTAATTTTTGAAAGTGTCCTTAGTGGCAAAGAGGCAAGAGAAGTAAAGCTTAGATTAAGAAAAAACTTTAAAGTGTCCTATTTTTTTCCTGGATTAAAGGTGGAAATAAATAAGTAAATGATCAATTTGATTCTAGAGTAACTTGGTTAGAGTAAATCTGATCCTGTGGGAAGGAGATGGGAGGTGAGTAAGGTGGATATCTACAAGCGAACGTAGTATGTGTACAGCTCCTTACCCTAAATTTTGTATGAACTTAACATAATACTTGGAGAGTAGAAGAAGGGAAAAATAGACCTGGAAGCAGATATATGGAAAGTTTTTTGAAATTGGACACATTGGCATAACAATTGCACAAAAACTTATGCTTGAAAGGTATTCCTGAATTTATCTGGAATTCATCATCCATGTAATAGTAGACAGCTAGGAATATGTCATCAAGTTTATTTGAGAAGTAATCTCTGCTTTCTAGTGAAATCACCAGCAGAGGAATAAAGATAGTTACTAGCTTCAATTGCTAATAAAGAATTTGGGCTAGGAAATATCACTAAAGAGCAAATGTCATAAATAAAGTTAATTAACCACCTTCAATGTTTAGAACATCATATATTTTTGTGGTCTGCATTTTAGAGGGAGGTATTTCCTACATTACATCTCACAAAAAAGTTGAATTTTCCACTACCAGCTGGATGATGCTGAGTTAGGATCCTAGAATGCTGCAGACAAGTTCCTCTTCTCTTTAATTTACAATAATTTATAGCAATTGCTCACTTACGTGAGTTTTTGGCTGGTTTATAAGGTAACCTTCTTGTGCTTTCTCTTGCAGAGTAATTAGAGACTTGTTTCTGAGCTGTAATGGAGTGAATCAAATGATTGAGTTAAATTACTTAGATACATTAAGAAGCCATTCTTTGAAGGTGTTAGAGACCTTGATACTCTGTCTTGATGATCAGCAGGAAGACCAAGCAACACCAGAACTGGAAGGCCTGAACAGTGAACAAAAGGAATCCGTGTCTGAATTGCCCACTTCTCTTTGTAGCCAGCATACTGTTTCGGAAGTTCCTCAAAGCCTGAGCAAGTTTTATGCAGGCTTGAAAGAGGCTTACCCAAAAAAGAAAAAGTTTGTGAGCCAAGACATTCATGTCAACACAATAAACCTGTTCCTCTGTGTTGCTTTTTTATGTATAAGTAAAGAAGCAGATGGTGAACTGGACTCAGCTAATGAGTGTGAAGATACATCGGGATATGATAGTACAGCTAGTGAGCCATTAGGCCACAGATTGCCATATCTGTCCCTGGAGAGCCTTACTTTGCCCTCTCTGGAGCATATTCACAGGGCTGCAGATATTTGGTCCATGTGTCGTTGCATCTATTTGTGTAGTTCAGTTTTCCAGAGACAGTTCCATAGACTTGGAGGCTTTGAAGCATGCCAGAGATTACTAACCCTGATAATTCAGAAACTTGCAAAAAATAAGGAAAAGGAGCAAGAACAGAGGGAGAGAGTATTGAGTGAAAGCAGCAGAAGTTCACATGGGAGTCCTCGAACTGAGCTCCTCAACAAGGATGACTCTGTTCAGCTGGCTGAAAGCAGGGAGGTGACGCAATTGGAGCTTGATAGTTCTGGCAGTCCTGCTGGTGCTGAGCAGCTGGTGCCTGACTCTGTCTCCTGTGACAGCCCTGTGAGTATGGAACATGCTTTGGTTACTTCAGTTGCCAATCGTGAAGGGATAAGGACTTCTGCAAGAGAAGAGACTGAGTGGGCCCTTCAAGGTATCAGACTTCTAGAAGCTCTGCTGGCCATCTGTCTACACAGTGCGAGCACCATGCAGCAGAAGTCTGAAGGGGAGATGTTTCACCAGGTACTGTGCGACTTTCCCCTAGCTTCCTTTGCTCATATTTGTTTCATACAATATTATTTTAACAGCAATTTAGTCAAAAGTTCTTCTAGAGAGGTAAAAACTTCATGCAGTTTTTATGGTGCCATGTTTTGTATAGTACTGAAAGTGTACAGCTCAATAGTGAGCTTAGTAGTCAGAGTAGTGGTCTGCTTGAGTGATACTCTTTTTATGAAGAGCTAGACTATATCTGTTAGCTGGAAATAGTAACATGCATGAAAATGTTTTTCTCCCCCAAAATACAGAATACCTGTGTGGATGATATCTTACTTGAAATAAGAGAGCAGCTTGCTCAGTCAAAAGTGATAGAAACTGACTTGGCAAAGCCTCTGTTTGATTCACTGCTTCGTGTTGCATTGGGCACTTTTTCTGCTGATCTGGATCATTCTGAAGAAAAAATTGAAAAGGTATGAAACATCAGCTGAACAGTCTAATTTTGAAAAATGTGAGATTTTCTTGATTTGTTCTCTGGGTCTTTTTAAACTCCATAGGAAAAGTTTAAATGTGTTTGATTATTGAGACAAAGATGAAATCTCTGCTTCTCATATGGAAGTGGAATGCTGTTTATCGATATGGTCTCCACAATTGCTGCACAGAAATGAGTCATGCCCCAAGAAGTAGCAAGCTCAGTCAACCTGATTTTCTCTTTATTCTTTCATCTCACAACAGTGTGATGAGCTCTTAAAGGAAGAGCTTCAAATGGGAATGTTTAATGACCTTAGTGGCTGTAGACATCTTCACCTTTGAGTGAATGTCAAGGTGCATGCTGATGGTGATAGTGATTTAGAAACACAATTTTAATGCTGCTTGCTAAAATTTGATCAGTTGGTAAGAAAAATCCCTCTTTGCAGTTTCAGTTTTTTTACAAAATAATCAAGTATTTTTGATATATCTCAGGTTTCTTGGAAGTATATGATTAATTTGTTTCTTTTCCCAATGGGCTCGGAGAAAATAGGCATTTGGATGGTTCTAAATTATTTGCTGTTCTGATCCAAATTATTTTTTTTCTGACCAATGACAGTCTATTTGGTTGTATTTTATAGACCCATTACACTGAGAAGGAACCTGTGTCACAGCCTGGAGAAATCTCTGAAGAAACTGAAGAATCACAGTGCTGTAGTCTCAAACTTTTTGCTGAAGAGGAAGGATATGAAGCAGATAGTGAAAGTAACCCTGATGATAGTGAAACCAAGAATGAAGGTAAAGGGGACCTTTCTGAATATACAAAGCTGTCTTTATGATATAACAAAGCTTGTTTGTCTTTTGAGATGTACCAAAACAGTGCAAGCACCTTTTACAAATAGAAATAATTAACTTACTTTCAATAGGATGGAGTGACAGATGGAGAGATGATAATTATTCTTACTGAGTGTTACAGAAATTGTTCTCTCTTGGTTGTTTTGGTTTATGTGACTCTTGCTCTAAAGTCATGTTGCTCAAATGTGTTTTTGTGATCTAGAAACCCCAGAGATACGTATTAGTAGTTTGTTTGAAAATCAATGCTCAAATATTTTTTCTTTAGAATTGTAACTATCTGGTGAAAATTAAGTTGTCTAATTATGTTATAGAATACCAGATTGAAAGGGGCCCCAAGGATGATCTGGTCCAACCTATTTTCACAAAAGCACAGTCTAAACAAGAGAGCCTGGCACCTTGTCCATCTGAATCTAAAGTACCCAATGTACACTTCCCTGGAGAGATTTATTCCAATGTCTGATTTTTCATTAGGGAAACCTTCCCCTTGTGTCTATATGGAATTTCCCAGAAGTAACATGTACCTGTTTCCTTTGTCCGTGTGACTCCTTGGACAAAAGGAGTCTACCTTCTTTGTAGACAGCTTTTAAATGGTGATAAGATGTCCTGTAAGCTGCCTTTTCTCAAGGCTGAGCAAGCCCAGTTCTCTCAACCTTCTCTCCCATCTTTGTGTAGTGGGAACAAAAACTGAACTCGGTGTTCCAGGTGTGGCCTGACAAGCACTGAGTAGAGTGGGATAACAATTTCTTTCTCTCTGCTGGTGCCCTTGTTGATGCAGCCCAGCATCCCATTGGCTTTCTTTGCCACAGCAGCACACATTCACTCATACTGAGCTTGCTGTCCACTGGGACCCCAGCTCTTCAGCCAGGCAGATCCCAGTCTGTGCTGCACTCCTGCATTCTATTTTCCCATGTGCAGACATTGCATTTGTCCTTGCAGAACTTCATATGGTCCTTGTTAGCCCACTCTCACAGCCTATCCAGCTCTTCCTGCAGGGTGGCTGTCCCTTCCCAAGTGTCCACTTCCCCACTAGTTTGTAATCATTGGCAAATTCCATCAGGATGGATTGATCCCATCACCCAGATCACTCATGAAGACAAACAGTGTTGGGCCCCATATCAGTCCCTGGGGACCCTGTTGGTGGCAGTGTCCAGTTTAAACAGGATTTACCACCACTCTCTGGGTGCAGCCAGGCAGTCAGTGCCCACCCACTGCACAGACCCCATGTCTCCACCCTAGTGCATCAGTTTCTCTTGGAGCCTGTGGGAAACTTTGGAAAGCCTTGGAGAAATCCAGGTAGGCATCCACTGCTCATTCCATGTCAACCCAGCAGGTTTCTCATCTGTGGAAGGCAATCAGGTTTGTCAAGCACTCTTTGGCATTTCCCAGTCACCTGCTTCATTTGACTTGATAGCCCCCTTTTTACACAGCATATCTCTATATTCTAAACAATTCATGTGCACATATCTTGCCTGTATTCTGTTTGTGTAATTAATTTTAAACATGAATTTGCTTTAATTTTTTCCTTTGTGCTGAGCACACCTGGGTGCTTATTTTCTGATACAAGATCAGCATAAGCAGCAGCTTTTAATAAACTGCATCAAAGTGCTGCTGTTTACCTGTGTGACTAGGCTTTATCAATAGATTTATAATATTTTAAAAGCATTTCTGATTTAAAAAATTAATCTGAAATACTTTCATGGCACATTTGCATGTAACATAGGTCTGTACCAAATAATTTTAAGTGGTGTATACAGGGGAGGCTTATATGTTTGGTTTTTTCTTTGATTGTCATGCAGATACTCTGTCATGTGTGTTTTCAGAGTTAAATAACTTCCAGCCTTTTAATATGAAATTATTGAAATTTCTCCTTTCTTGGCAGGCTCAAAGTTTGTATAGAAGCCTGGGGCTCTATTACAATGATTTTTCCGTTGTTTTTCATGAACTGCATATTTTGCCATTACTATGTGTGTCCAATTCCCAGGAAATTAAGCCAGATAGTTTAAGAGCATGTAATGGGAGAAGCTGTACCCTTGCCCTTCTGTGTTAACAGAAAAATATAAAAATCTGAAGCAGAATATAAAATTAGGCTAATTTCTGGAAAATTGCTCATAACCTAGTGACTATTTTTGGTCTATTCCTATGAGAAGGTTTGAGATATGTCCTTGGATGTTCTGCTTAAATGATGCAAACTATTCAACTGAGTAAATTTCAGTAATACACATGTGGTTTCTTTTTAGGATCAGACACAAAGGCAGAACTAGGATGTACTGGTGCTTCAGGTTATTTTAATGGCCTAGCTGAAAACATCAATCAAGGAGAATTAATGTATCCTGAAATCTGCATGTTAGAATTAAACTTGCTCTCAGCTGGTAATGCAAGCTTAGATGTGCTTGCTCATGTATTCCAAAGCTGCCTGAATATCATCAACCAGAAAGAGAGAAATGCCACTGTCCTTATAGAACAGGTAAAAATGTTATTAACAGAGGCAACATTTTAGCAGTTGTGTATCTTTAGTTTTATCTACCTAATAGAGTGATCTTGAATATTCTCACTTTTTATGGGATCTGATAAGATGTGAAACGGTGTAAATGACTGATATTGTAAACTGCATTGCATTTAAGTTAAAAGGAGCTAAGTAATTTCTTGAAAGGTATTTGTCCTACAAAGCTTTTGAGTTTTGGAGGTGTCTTTTTTTTATCAAGATTATTCATTCCCTAAATATAGATTTGATGATTGTCAGGGTCTAAAGAAAAAAGGGCAGATATCTGTTTATATGTATGTATATGTAAGCATTCTAAACTTTCTAAAAGAATATGTACTTTTAGAAACTGTGAGTCATGTACCTCAAAAATATTCCAAGCTTTTTTTCTTCATAAATTTGTATTAGAAGTTAGTTGTGCAAATAGTCATGCCTTCATGATCCTTTGGGGTTTCTGATAGTTACCTTTTTATAACAACTGAACTGAGTATCCCTCCTGCAAAGGATGATAATTTGAAATTCAAAGTCTCTCTTCTGCAACTGAATTTACAGAACACGAAAAATTGTTCATTGGCAAATATAAAAACAGTCCATAATTTCAAGTAATATGAATTATCATTAAAATCAATAGTAGGCAGGAATTAATTAGAATATTTATTTATTAGTTCTTTGAGCTGGTGTATATTCTTCAGATATTCATCTTACCTATTCTTTTCAACAGGGAGCTGTTAAACACCTTTTGGGAGAATTTTTGAATCTATTGACACAAACAGATTCTAGTTTTCATGGTGAGTCAAAGATCCAAGTAACTTAAATATTGGTTTTTAAAATCTAATGTATACACAGTCAAACAGTGCAAATGGAAAATTGGCAAAGGAAATTCATTGGTGTGTGAACTTATGCAGCTGCTTTTTTAAAAGAAACTTGCACAATTTTAGTGTAAATATAGGGTTATTTCTGAGCTAGTGGAAATAAGGTAAAGAAATGCTGGCAGATCTGAAAGTGAAAGTTGAAGCCATAAACACCAATGTCAGTGTTAAACAATGCTTGCAAAAAATAGCTGATGAATTCTCATTTCATCACAATGTGAGTCCATATTTCCAATTTCTTTGTAACCTGGATCTTGATGAGGTCTTGAGTTTTATTTCTAACTGGAAAGCAGCTATCCAAGAATCCAAGAATGTGGAAGCATTGCCTATGAAAATGCTTGCCCTAAGGTAGCTTTTTATAATGTTTCACAACAGGAGGTGATGTAAACCCATCCCAGGACTTGGATCCATGGTGGCTTTGTGGGGAGACCTTTGCAAGGCAGACACGTGGTTTCAGACTTTGACTCCATTTTGGAAACCCTAGACAAAATTTAGCATAGCACAGATTGATTCACTGAAGTTTTGAATTATAGTATCAGGATGTACTGTTGGCTCTCTCTAGAATTCATCTTGTAATTGTTGCTGCTTCCTTAATTTGAAATGTTTTTGAAAAGCACTTCAAATCCCAAATTAATCATTCCTCATAATAGCATAGAATACGTATTTTTAAAGCTTAAAAATATCTATTTCAACAATATTGTTGTCTCGTTATTTTTAGCATGTCAGATGGTGCTGGTAGATCTGCTAGTTTCCTTGATGAGTTCACAGACCTGTTCTGAAGAGCTAACTCTTCTTCTGAGGATATTTTTGGAGAAGACACCTTGTACGGTATGTATGGAGTAGCACATAGCAAAATTCAGAGGTCTAATGGGAAAAATTAAGTAAAAAGAAAATCCTTTTGTGTCCAAGAATCTTGAGAAATAAGGAGATGCACAGCAGTGTTTGAACTGATCAGAGCAGATAAAATTTGGATGTAGAAGTAGTTCCTTCTCAAAACTGGAAGGAGATGAGAAGGGTTTTGAAGGGTGTGTTGGTTCTGGGAACTCTCTTCAGCACAAGAAATCAAGAATCCTCTTAAGGAGACAGACGTTTTGGTTATAAATGACAGAACAATAGTACTATAAAATTGGAAGCAATTCCTTCAGAGTTACAAGGCATCTCACTATTTTGAGAATGCTTTAGCAGCATGAGTTACTTTCAAAAGTGTCCTTGTTTGGCTGGCGTGATGCTGAAATCTACTGCTTGTGTGGGATATCCTGCTGCAATAACTCTGGTTTCTGTGGGAGTCTGTAGAAAAATACAAGTGGAAGAAAAAAATTACTGTGCAGTGTGAAATAATACTAAACGAAACAAAGATTCACAAGTTAAATTTTCGGTGATAGCTTGTAATTGTTAGCCAAATAACAAGAGAAACTTTTTGTCATAAGGGCTGAGCTAGTTTTGTTACTCGTTATGCAATAACAAAGTCATGGCCTGTGTGTGCTTTCTTAACCAGGCTCAATATGCAGGGTATAAGGTGCAGTCTTTTTATGCTTATAACAGAAGTGAGATAAGATTGCACAATCACCACCTGCTGCCTTTCAGCTGATTCCTAAGCATAGTAGCTTGAAGTCTGACCTGCCCAGACTATATCCCCAAAGCTTTGTTGGGCCATAGTCTGTTGATGTTGCTACCTGCTGCTTTGCAAATATGTGTAGGTTTGGATATATGAGCTCACTTCTCTTGGAAAAACATGAATCCAAGTTTAAATGAGGAGTAGACTTCTATTTAGTTGCATAATACTTGACTACATGGTGTAAACAGTTTCTTTTTTTTTCTCATTTATTTCTTTTTTTTCTTCTAGGAGGTACTACTTAAGGGTGTATTGAAGATTGTAAACACTAGTATTTATATGAATCCATTACAATACCTTGCCTTTCCTTTGCTGAATGGCACAAATTTGAGTAGCAGTTCCTCACAAAAATGCACTAGCACTTCCAACAACAAAAACGCTGGACTACTAAAAAGAGGAAAATTGCCACAGAGTAAGAAAGAGGCAGATGGTGAAAACTTGAGTCACCAGCTACTTTCTTCTTGGCATGTAGCCCCAATTCACTTGCCTTTAGTTGGGCAAAACTGTTGGCCCCACATGTCCGATGGCTTCAGTGTCTCACTGTGGTTTCGTCTGGAGTATGCTCATGAAACAGAAAATTCAACAGAAAAGGGAAAAAAAGTGAAGAGGAGAAGCAGATTCGTAGCTGTAAGAGAGAACAGTTTTGACAGCACAGGTGAGACTATAGTATTTTGTTTTTCTTTAGGTAGCACTGAAGGATTCTGGTTACAAATGTTACTAATCTCTGTACTGTATACAAAAGTCTTAATATCAATCATAAAATTTCAACAGCAGTGGTAGTTAGTGATTTTTTTCATTATTTCTGTATCATATACTTAGATACAAATTTTATGAGAATACTACATTCCTAAGGAAGCAGGCATTAATCTAATTCAAGAAATAGGGTTGGAAATATTGTAACTTCAGTAACATTTATGCTACTTCATGTTATGATGAAAATAATAAATGCTGCAGCTGTGGTTGTGGAAAAGAACTGCTCAAGTTTATTTGATTTAATGTATTGATGATCAAGTCTTAGGCTGACTCTGTATAAATCCTCTTAACTTTCCTTGTGTGTGCACCATGTAAATGCCAATAGCTGTACAATAATTTTCTGTTTATACTTTTGTAGGGGCTCAACTGGTCCCAAACTGTTCTAAGCAGAATCCTTTGGATTATAATTTGTAAAGGGAAAATTTATTTAAAATGTCTCCCATTCACAACACTTGGAATATCTTTACTCTTTTTTTTTCCTTCTTTTAGTATTAAATTATAAGGAGGGAAAACCCACCCCTGAATCTTGGAACTCACTAGAGTTGCTTTTGTTAGGTCTGTGCTTTTGCTTGATAAAGAATACTGATGATGCTTAAAGGGTAGGATGATTTGTGCAGAAAAATTTGAAGATTTCTTGGTGCACACTGATAGTTTAACATAGGAATGTAATATGTCAAAAGCACCATTGGTGGAGTGTATTCAGTTCAGTGGATTTATATATTACAAAGAAAAACATGTGAAGTGCTGGGTTAATGTTAAATTCCTTTGTTTCTGTTTGCAACTTAGATTTCTAAAGAGAATCAAGCTTATTAGTCAACCCACTTAAAAAAAACAAAACAAACTGTCTCAACCAAACAAAAACCAATCCTATGCAGTACCTGAACTGTTTCTTTTCACACTTGATATATGCTGTGAAAGGCGTTGTTGTATTATATTGTAATTGCAACACGTTTATATTTCTAGAAGAAACGAAGTCTATAGGAATGGAATATGTAAGCCTGGGAGACAAACTTGTTGAAGACGGCTGTATTCATATAATTTCACTGGGTTCCAAAGCTCTGATGATACAAGTTTGGGCAGACTTGAATACTGGAGCATTCATATTTCGGTATGGTGTATTAGTCCAGAAGCAGTCCTGTGGACATATTGTTACCTCTATAGCAACTTGCAAAAAATAGTGATGAAGAGTAGAGAACTAATTTCTATAATAGAGACATCTTGCACACTGATGGGTAGCATCAAGTAAGTGTTTTGGGTACTGATCTACAGGTTTATCAGCTTCAACTGTTAACTCTGATCTTGTATGTTTCATGTAGTCATTTATAAATAACTGCACACAAGGTAGCAATTCAAGTTCTAATGAAATGACACAGTAAATGTGAGAAAATGGAAAAGATTTTTGCAGCTGTAAGTTTTCACACCTCAGCTGTGAAAATTGCTGTTATGTAGTACTTACTGAGTAAGTTTTAATCTTGGTTTTAATCTTGCAAGCACATTTTAGCCCTAATTTAGCTCTCACAAATAATCCTTAAGTATCCTTGAAATGTGTCCAAAACTGCAATTTTAGAACACTTTATTTCAGTGTTCAAAGCACCTGCATTTTTTCAATAAATTGAATTCAACTTTTCTCTAAAGTAGTGGTATCTTTATCTTCAATGTAAGCAGATTTATGCAGACAGGTTAAATAACTAAGGTGAAAGTGTTGTGATGATTTCCTTAGCTTATGTTGAGCACTCTAAAAATGGAACTGTGATCAAAAAAATTACCTGTCAAAGTTAAGGAACACAGTCTCAAATTAACGGAGGTCAAAATGTGCAGATTTGGGGCTTAAAATGCAAATATGAAAGCACTCGCCCTCATTTTTCCTTTTATGTTTTCATAGTATGTGCATGGATCCAAATGACGAGATGAAAGCTGGTCTGCTGGCACAGGCTGAATCTCCAGGGAATGTTTTCCTTGTGGGCAGGTGGCAGCATTTGGCATTAAAATACCTACAGAAGCCAGAAGGCAAGAAAAATTTCCATGGAAAGCTGTTGCTGTGGGTTTCTGGTCAGAGGTAAAGAACACGTTAGTTGTGCCTAGGTATTTATCTTCTTTAAAATATATTTTCTGGTAAGAAAACATCTGCACTATTTTGGTGCAAGCTGCAATTAATGTTGAGTAGCCTTCTAGGAGAGTAGGAGAGGGAGTATGTTACACCCTTAGGAATTTTTTAGAATATTAGAGATACCCAGAATATTCATTAATTTGAGAATTGTCAGTTTATACCACGGACCAGTGCAGACATCAATGTTTTTCTTCATCACAAATAAGTGAAAGAGGCAGGTACTACAAGATTTTGAGTAAGATCAAAAATAACTTATGGCACGTAATTAGCAGTAGCCATAATGAAGGAGGTGTAGGTCAGGTACTGGCAATATTGTTGAAAGTAGGAATTAAAAGGAGTAGGAGAAAAGGCAGTCACTTTGCTCCACTGAGAAAAATGAATAGAGAAGTAGTAAAAGAAGTATTTCAGATAAGAACTGACAGTGAGAAGTAGTACTTCCACTGTGAAGATAAGGTCCATGCTCCTAAATGAGGTATCTGATACAGTTTGAGTGGGCCTGTGCCTGCATGAATTATTCACTGATTAGAGAATCGGGAATTTATTATATATCAGTCTTTACCCTTTCTTCCTGAAGACCAATCTGTGAAGGGTATGTTAAGTCTGTGCGTGCTGGTATTCAATGAAGTCCAAATATGGAGATATAGGGGAAAGCTAAAAATACTACAATGTTCTCCCCATGGGTAGCTGTTGAGGCCTCTCTGTATCTAGATTTAGTTGCTAATTTGCTAATAGTTAGGTTCTTTCAGCAAGCTTTGAATGACCTTTACAGTCCAATCAGTCTGTTTATGTAAAGGCACATAAAGTTAATTGGATGCTTTCTGAAAGCATCAGGCTTATTGACTGTGGCTGTGCAGCACACCAGTTTTGACAATGTTTCCTGGTACAAGCAAATCCTCAACATGTTGTTTTTCCAGCATTTGGGAATCACAGTTTTCATGATGTGTATTAGCACGCTCAAAGGACTTTGTCTTGTTAGGAATAGTAGAAATGATTGAAAAATTGTGGTATTTTAGAAGTGTGTATAGTGATAAATACCATTTCCTCTTTGAGGTCAGAGGAAAGAAGGAAGGAATTTCAGAGCTAGGAAAACTTGATTTCATGGCAACTCTAGGTGGGACTCTATTCATCTCTTTTGTGCAGTATTGGAATTCATGTATCATTGTTACTGAGCTTTAAGGTACCTGAAAGATGAAGAGGAATTCAGTAATTTAGTGTTGATGACAGCATGGCTTCTCACCTCCTGAATATTGAAATGAATTTTAACCTAAGCTGAATATCTTAGATAGCAATATTGATCAGTTCTTATATTTGAACTTGTTTGTTTATATGTATTTTTAGGCAATGTGAGATTAACTTAGATTTTGCACTACCAAGGAAAACAAGCTTATCATCTGACAGTAACAAAACATTTTGTATGATTGGCCATTGCACATCATCCCAAGAAGATCTGCTTCGATTGTCGGGTAGATGGGATCTTGGAAACCTGCTTCTATTTAATGGTACTTGTGTATGCTTTTTTTTCTTTAATAAGTGCTCATTTCCTCTTTCCCCTCCAAAATCCAAGGTGTATTTTAATATATTTTTTAACATGCCAAGTTTTAACAGTAAAAACAACAATATACCCTTTAGCAGCATAATGTCAGGGAGAATGTAGGCAAATGTTTCAGTATTGGATGCTTCCTAATGTGTCCTTCTGCCATATTCTCTTGCTTTCTGTTTAGTTCCATAACTGGCAATTTTCTTAGACTTCTTAAAAATAATACCTTGAGGTAGGGGATAGAGAGCTAGTGATATTTGCTCTATTTTTTTTTCCTTAAAGCACTCAGTCTCTTACCTAGAAAATTTATTTCACTAACCTTCTAGATTCAAATTACGTAAAGCATATTAAAAAGTTAACAAAATCTGAATCACTGAATGCTCTCAGTTAAGCATGCTTATTTCTGGAACTTATAGTGTTACTTTGGAGATTTCTTAGATGTATAATTCTCCTCCTTCCTTGGGAAGGTCTTATCTAATACTTCTGGGTGTTTGCTTAATGCTGAAGGCTGGAACCCTGCTGCTTGTCACTGGCACTTCAGATGCTGTGGCCCAGTCAGGACTACTCCACAAGTGAGATCAGTTTGCGCAGGATTTGTGGTGCATGCAAGTCTTGTGTGTAGATGTGTATTTGTGGGCCATAGGCAAAACATTTGTCACAAAGGTAACCTATAGAATCTACATGGTCTGATTGCCATGTGCCTGCTGCCTGCATAACAGATTGTGATGGGTATCCAGATGTATCCAGAGAGCTCTGGATTTGCTGCTGTACAGTTGTCATGCTCCCACGCATCAGAACTGGGTCCTTCTGGATGCTTCTTTTGAGTTTATGTTCTCAGGTCACAGATGACCCAAGATGTGCTGCCCAGAAAGGGGAGCAAAGTTCATTTGGTCTTCTTCCTATGGGCTGTTTTTCCCTTCTGTCAGCTGTAGTGAGCTGTGTTGCATCCTGCTCAGTCACTGCCCAGGTCTCCAAGAAAATGCAGCATGTTGTTACTATCTGTAATCTCGCTTTGAAAGCTTTGAGGAGGCTTGGACAGCTGACTTGAATTTTAAAAAGTTAAATTATTCAGAGATGTTGATCTTTAGTTCACGCAGATCATTTTCCTGACTTGGTTTCAGTTGCCTTTGCCACTGAATTAATCTGGCCTGTGATGTGTCAGAAGTCACTGATCTACTGTAGCTAATAGCAAGCATTAGGCTGCACTGATTATTTTATCATCAGAGTCTACAAAATCCAGTTAATGATGTTCCTTGTAAAGTCTCTGATCCTACTAGCCAATGTATGAATTTTGCTTTATTTTTATAGTAAAAAGTTAACAGATTGTTTTATGGATTTTAGGTGCAAATATTGGACCAGAGGAAGCATTTTACTTATACACGTGTGGCCCAGACTTCACATCTGTAATGCCTTGTAAATATGGCAAAACATCGATTGACTGCTCAAAGTACATAAGTAAAGAGATTCTACAATGTGAACAAATTAAGGAGCTCTTCATGACAAAAAAGGAAGTGGATGTTGGGATTTTAATTGTAAGTTTCTACTTAACAATGGTCCTTAATCTTTTAGAACTGATTGAGAAAGTGGGAACATGTTTCCAGCTGTCTCCCAAAGTGCTTCATTTGATCAAATCCTCTTCTCATTAAGATCATTGCAGGACTCTTCCTACTTATTTTAATGGGAGCTGAACTCCACACAAGGTGACCACTTCATCTTGCTTTAGGTTGTATTCTGAAAATTTCTGTATGCTACAGCATTTGTAAATAATACTGCACATTAAATCATAGTGGATAAACAAGTACCACCAAAAACTCTAGGATGGATACATAGCTCTTCCCTCCATTAGTGTAAAAGCAGCCAAGGACTGCTAAATTAACCTTTTAAGATTAAAACTGAGAGAAGAGGAGAAATGAGGATTTATCTGGCTTTAAGGAAGCAAAAGAATTAATGCAAATTCCTTGAATGTTTTGGAGGAAATAAATTTGCATCATTTTTGGCTGAAAAATCATTTTCCAGCTGGCAAATTCTGCTTTCCTCATCTTTCCAGACTGAAACATCCCTGCCAGATGCAGGTGTAAATATACTTATTGCTACAAGAAGAAAAAAATAAAACTTGCTTATCAGTGAAGCCTGCTATATTCTGGGAATTCATACACTAGTGATTCCTGCCATATGAATTGTTACCACTAGAGGGATTTTTCCGATTTCATTTTGTAGCTGTAGGCAAAGACTCATTCTGTCTGGATGTGATTCTTGTAGACAATGGTACTAAATTTTGAATAGGTTAAGAAGAAATGACTGGGATAAGAGCTTAACAAATCAGTCATGCAATTTATAAGCTTATTTTGCCTTACAGAAGACCAGATAGGCAGACAGAAGAACCATGTGCTCAAGTGATAAATTAATCTTTGCAAGTGCAAGCTCCTTAAGTGAAATCATTTCTCTATTTTAAATAACCTTCCAAATAAGACCGTTTTACATTTCTGTGAAAATAAGTTAGTTACTTTCCATAGAAGCTTTGGATTTGGTTTAAATCTCTTCATTAATGAAATGAAGAGTGTTGTGTTGAATTTCATATGGCAAAGCTAATTAAAGAATAGAATTAAAACAAAAAGCTGGAGAAGACTTTTAAAAAACATCACTATTTTGTACTTGCCATTTTAGAAAAGGAAACTTTACTCAAAATACCTCTATATGCTCATTTTATTTTAAATTTGTTAGTAACTTTGGTCTTTATGCAAAACAGTTATGTAATTCTATAGGTGATGGGGGGATCCTTGGAGTTTTCTGAATTTTCTGTGCTTTAGCTGTTGCATGAGTTTGCTTAGATTTGGGAATCCTGTTGCATTTTAGTGTACATGTATCCACACACAACTTCAGTGCATGTTAATGGTAAAATAGAAATTAAGTGCCAAAGTTGTTAGTATTTGCTGTTAGGTGACTTTTGTGTTTGGCTTTTTGTGTCCTTGGTGTGTGGGGTTTTGTATTGAATTTATAGAAAAAAATTAAACTCCTCTTTTTTTCAGGAGAGTCTTGCTGTTGTTTATACCACAAGCTGCCCTGGTCAGTACACCATATACGAGCCTGTGATTAGACTCAAAGGTCAAGTGAAAACTGTTCCTTCTCAGAGACCTTTCAGTTTGAAAGAAGTTCAGAGCAATGTGTTGGACTCCCATCACCTAAAAGCACTTCAGCCGGTTGAATATAAAACTCTTCAGAGTATACTGCATGAAATTGGAGGCACTGGTGCATTTGTTTTCCTCTTTGCTAGGGTAAGGGGGCTGGAGGAGAGGGATGTGTGTTTGTCTTTTCCCATATAAACTTTTCCTTGTATCTTGAGTAGAAAATCACATTATTCTAGCTGCCTTGCTCTAGTCTGAATGTGATGCTTTTCTGTTAAAGAAAACTTGTGGAAAATACCCTTGGCATAAGACTGCATCATGCAGGTAGTCTTAAACTGGAAATGTAATTATAATTCCGTTGCATTATGGGTTTTATAATATTGCCAGTATGTAAGGTGGGGAATTACATTCTGATTTAGAAATGAGGCTTTTAAATATCAAAAGATTATTTTTAGGGACATTTTAGAACTGATTATATTTTTCATCTCTAATTTTGAGACACTTAAATTCATTGCCTGTCTTTAACCACTTTAACCACAGGATATTTATAATGCAAGTATGAATAAATATGAAACTACATGGTGTGCAAAGCTTTATTTTTATTTAGTGAATAGTGAGAGCTTTTTGGTGGTAACTGTTCAGCTGTTTTCTTATCCTAAGAAAAAATGCTATTTGAAAAATAGTAAGGCCTTAATTTAGGTACTGCTTAACTGTGACCTGTACATGGAGAGGCTAATATTTGTGCTAGCAGTCTCTGAAGTACTACAGTTAATTCGAAGTACTACTGTAGGCCTAAGATGTGTCTGATTTATATGCCTCTGGTATTTCTCTGAAAGATATGAGAGTAGTAACAAATAAATGCACATTAGATTATCGTTATAAAGACACTGCCTGTGGTAAATTCACCACTAATACTGAAATCTGAGGTGAAAATTCTAATCCATGTTATTTTATGATGGAAATTTATGCTGAGTATCTGCAATAGATTCTGCTGAAGACTGTTTGCAACAGTCAAGCAAACAATAGATCAGCTGTGAGAAAATGCAGGTTGTATAATAAAGGTGTATAAATGTAAGTGCAGCAGAATTAACAGGTACATGTCAAGAGAGCCTATAGGATCTGAAATCCCATTAATGTGAGATTGCATTCTTGTATATTTTTTGGTAAAAATACTAGTTGCTCTTAGGATTCAAGAATTGTAGAAAGCAAAGAGGGAAAAAGGATTAATCCTCTTCATCTACAAAATTGCTGGTCTCTTTATGGATAAAATCAAACTTTAATGTTTGACATTTACAGCTAAACTTAGTCTAGAACTTCAGAAATCTTTTTTTATAGCTTGAACACTTCAGGAAAAATACTTTTTTTTCAGGGCAAATAGTTTATTCTTATTAGTGGCTCATGTATTTCACAACCTTGTGACTTTGTAGTATAGCAAGTACCTTCTACTTAAAATTTATTTAGAACAGATTTTTTCGTAGAAAGGATTCTTGTAATGGGACTTGTATTTCCTTAGCAGATCATAATTTAGCACAGTAGAAATTATCACTTCAAGTACAACATCTGAGTGTACACACAGCCAAATGAAGGTTATGTATATAATCTCGAATGCTTTAGAAGAGATTTAATCTGTAAGTAGTTATTTAGGAGTGTAACTTTTTTCTAGATGTTTCTCACTTAAACTGTCTTATTAAATTTGCCTTTTCCTCAGGTAGTAGAGATTAGCAACTGTGAAGACACTCAAGCTTTAGCACTACAACTGATACTATCTTTAACAAAATACAATCAGCAGAGAATACAGGAGATGGACAACTGTAATGGTTACTCTATGATTCGTAGGGTGTTGATCAAACCACAATGCATTGTTGGATTTTGCATGCTGAAGGTAAAGTCCTCTTTTAAACCTGATATTTTGTTCAATATTGGGACAAATCTAGAAACTTCTGAGATTTTAGTTGTTTGAAGCAGTTTTTACAAACTGAACAGTGATTTGAAGCAAGATTGGGGTTGACCAGGTAGATAGGTCTTTCCTATCAAGAGTATACTCTCTCTTTAAAGATTTAATTTGTTTTATAAATTGGATAGAACACCTGCAATGCTTTGTTTTGATACTCAGAAAAAATTTCTCCCCACTTTAAGACTCTCCTTGAAGGATGCTGCAGTGATGAGATTCTTTATATAAATGAAAATGGGCAATTCCATCTTGACCCAGATTCTACTGCAGTTATTCAAGATGTCCAGTTGTTAGAGAAGCTGCTGCTTGACTGGAAGATATGGTCTAAAGCAAAGGTAAATAATTTTGGAAGTACTTCAGATCTAAAAGTCAATATTAAAAAAAAGTATTATCAAGGCTGAAATTAATTTCTCCAGTTATGTTAGTAACTGGAGGAGTAGTAGTTAGCTAATTACTGTGATTTTCTAAAATTAATGTTCCCTTGTTTTTCTTTGAATATCTGTTTGTAATATCAATCTCCTGTGATCAATGATGGAGGTAGCCTTCGTGTATTAAATTCTGTGACTGTGCAGCCTAAATTTACAGAATTTAATTGAATTGATAATTTTTTTGTGGCGAAACTGAGGACCTGTTTTCTGTTGGAGTTAAACTGTTGAAAATAACCATTCAGGGTTAATATATCTAAGAATGTACAAAACTAATCTTAGACAAGTAATTTTTTTTGTAGGCTAATCATTAAAACATGCTTAATTTTGTATGAGCATGACTTTCCTAATTGGTTTCTAACCTGTTCTGACTTGACCACTTGCACTCCTTTAGTCATCATCTTAGGTGTAAAACGAACTTGACTTTGTTGTGTTTGCTGGGTTTTTTTTCCTCAGTATATAGACTCACAAATATTTTTGAAGCTACATTCTGGTTTTTTTTGTCTTTCAGCAAGGTGTTTGGGAAACTCTGTTAGCAGCTCTAGAAATCCTGATAAGAGCTAACCATCACCAACAGATGTTTAACATTAAACAGCTGTTGAAAGCTCAAGTGGTCCATCACTTCCTGTTGACTTGTCAAGTTCTGCAGGTACTTCCACTCTGAAATCCTACTTTGTCCTTGGCAAATACTTATTTTTATTGGGGGAGGGTGGGATAGAAGGGACTAAATTCTGGAGCAGAATTTGAGTATGTTGTCCTCTGTGCTTCCAGACTACTTCCATCTTCAACAGGCATTGTTGCTATAAACTGGTACAGTTCTCTACTGGGTGCTCCATTTACTGCTGGACAGAAGGGACAAGAGCTTGTAACTATCTGGTGTGATTTGGAAACCTAGGCTCTAGGTTACTTGTACAGCCATACACCAGTAGGAGCTGAAATGAACTGTCCCTTTTATATAGAAAGACCTGAGATGTCTCTTGCTGGTTCTTGTCTTTGTTACTGAAAACCAGATACTGTGCAGTTAGTGAAACTATCTGTGCTGTTATCTCATCACAGTTAGTGGGGCAGCCTGCCTGTAGTGCTCAGTCTGAGCACTCAACTCAATTTTGATAGAGTAGTAGCTTCCTCCCTGGCATGGAAATAGTTATGCCAGAAAGGACTTTAGAGAAATGCTTCAGTCTTATGATAGGCACTTCTTAAGAGCATGATTTTGAAATGGTTTCCTGCTTATAGTACATGTATCCATTTGTGAAAATATATATTGTAATCACTTTTTTCTATGCTCTTATTTTCTATCTTACATTCCTTTTTATTCTGAGTTTCTCACTTCAGCACATGAAATGTATTTTTCTCTCTTTCAATGATGTTTTTTACAAAAATATTGTAGTATCTGTAAATTTTTCGTTTCTTCATTTTTATGTGGTGTTCCCTACTTTTGGAACTTGTTAGTGTTATAGTCAACTTCTAAAATTGTGTATCAGTGCAATTGTGTAGAGACAGAATGTTTCATATTTCTCCTTTTATTTTGCATATGGTGAAAAATTAATTTATAAAATTTATAAAATTTTAATTCAATTAATATATACATTTATATAATTTATAAAAACTATCCAATTGGCCAATGACTTGGCAGTTTTGTGGGGGATGATGGAACAAAGGTGAAACTATATAAGCCATTCTCTTTGGAAAAACTTGCTTAAATTAACTTCATCTTTTCTCACAGCAATCTCAGTTAAGGTGCTTGGGTATCAAAAAAGGTGGTAAATTTAGAGAAGCTGGAAAGAAACTAGATAATCACCATGCTCACCTTTCAGTGAGGTTTCCCACAAGTTTCATGAAGTTTTGTTCTAAAATCCATGTACTTTTAATAGATTTTTTTCAGGTAGCCATTGTCAAACTATATAGAATGCTTGATTAAGGTCAAATTATAAATATCGTTATCAAAGATGCTCAAATGTGCATGTTTGTAAAAATGGCTACTGAAGTGGAAATACAGAAGATTCACTGGGGTACTGTTCAGAAATTTGTTAATATGTTTGAATTACTGGTATTTGCAGCTGTTAATTTCTCTACAAATATTTAATCCAATGACAATAAACTATACTTTCAGTGGTGATTCATGTCCTAAAATTCCAGCATTTCATGGTAGAGCAGTATAGTATGGAGAAGATGCTCATTTTTCTAAAAATCAACTTGCATAACATATGCAATATTTGGTGCATAATGGACTTAAATAACATTCAGGACGTACAGTAGCTCCTCTCAAAATTAAAGAGTACAGCTTTATTAGCTGAGCTTCTTTACTTGTCTGTTCTACTGCAGCATGACAATTAAAAAAAAAAAAAAGAGCTTGTCAAATTGAAATTGCAAGTAGCCTACAGTTGTACTACCCTTTCTTTCCAGGAGCATAAAGAGGGACACCTTGCATCCCTGCCTCGGGAGGTTTGCAGGTCATTTGTGAAAATAATTGAAGAAGTACTTGGTTCTCCCCCAGACCTGGAATTGCTGACATTGGTCTTCAATTTCCTCTTAGCAGTTCACCCTCCTACTAATACATATGTTTGTCACAACCCTACCAACTTCTACTTTTCCCTGCACATAGGTAAATATGCCACATTTAGATAAACAGAAAGATAAAAATCTGGTCATAAACTAATTTTTTTTTAAAGTTGCTATATTTTAATGACTATATATTAAAAATTATTGAACTGTTGGGACTTAATACTGTAAACGACTTTTACTTCTCTGAAGCATGTTACAGTTAGACTTTGTTTACTTGGAGAACTTTCTTCTGTCTATAGCCATAGGTAATTTCTCTGGTGGTTATGCCTTTAACTTTCTTAAAGTTTGATGCTGCTAAATGGTATGCTTAAGTTTAGCTGCCTGTGTAGATATTTGTCTGCAGGGAAATTTAGAAAAAAAATCTATCTTACCTAGTAAATGGTATGTGGGTAAATGGAACTTCTTCAGAAATGTGTATTTGGTCCTTTCTCCAGTTCTACTTTCTTGTTTTGTTACTGAATTCCTGAAAAACTAAAGGGCCAGAGGAGCATTTTTAGCAATTGATGACTTGCACTGCAAGACATCATTGTCAGGCACAATCGGTTCATTGCATACAAGTTCCTGGTGGTGCTTGTGAGCTTTGAGGGGTGCAGACCCAGAACAACAGCTGCTTTAATATATCTGTACTGGATGATCTTGGTGACAAAATGACTGATGTGAGCTTTAAGAGATTTCTTGCTCTTCTTGAAAATGTGAGACAATGTATAATTCCTGCTTTAATATTAGCATTGTACAACCTAAGCTATAACCCATGTAAACATGGAAAGCATCATCCAAGTTTGAAATATTTTCCTTTTGCAAATACCTGTGTACCTCGAGCTTTAGTGATCAGTTTCAAAGGCAGCACAGTTGTGTTTATCTGTATCTGTCCTCTAATACTAAGTGTTGTAAAATTCTGAGTAAGGGGAGAATGCATGTTTTGATACTTGAAGCCCTTTTAGGCTGTTCGAGAGCAGCCACCTCTTTTTGACATGACAAAAAGTCAGCTGTCACTACTTGTGTGTCTGCAAGGACCATCTCTAAATGTAATTACTTTAGTACATCATAGTATTTTTATTGTTCTAAAGTAAATTTTGAAGTCCTATCACTAAACCAAAAACTGCTTTTTCTCAGTTGTTTGGACTTGTGCACTTCTCATTAGCCTCCAGTGATCAGCTCAAAATGTAACCACCCTACTAGTGTGAGTCTAATTTATCAGCAATACAAATATAAAAAGCTTTTATGTAAGTTTCCCCCTTATCTTTTCTTTCTAGATGGCAAAATTTTCCAGGAGAAAGTTGAATCACTTAGGTACCTGAGAAATTCCAGCAGTGGTGGGAAGTCAGTAGACAATTCCACATTCGTGATTACATCTCCAACTGGATTTGCAGCTTTACCACTGGAAGGTAAAACAAGGATGCTAAGACTACATCTTTTGGCAAATGCCTAGAGTGCCTTAAAGCATTACTTTCCCACAGATATTTGTTACAAAGCTCTCCCTGTCCCTTCGAGTTTGATGCCTGAACAGCAGAGTAAGAAGGATGGAAGAGAACATGCTACCTAAAATGCCCTTCATTCTTAAGTTGAAACAAATTGCCACGTTGATGGCTCAGGCAGTGAAGTGGACCAGATAAGCAGAATCATTTGTTAAACAGACCTGCTAGAGATGTATGACAGTGCCATGACTAGGCAGCAGTTAAAGTAGTGAGCCATGAACAGCTATCTTATCTGGGCAGAAAGCATTAAGTTGATATTTTTGTTTGTGCATAGTCCCTAACATCCATCAGTATACTTCAAATCATGTGCCACTGGCTATATTCTGCATATCTCAATGTTATACCTTTTTACAGTTGTTATCTTGTTGCTACTTTGTTTAGGAAAAGGAAATTGTGTCTTCAAGCACTACTTCAGTTGAAACAATGTTTATTCACTTTTTTTAGTCTTTTTAGTAAAGAAGTGGTATGATGAACATACCTCAATACTAAATTGTGTATAGAATCAGTCCCTTTCCTGTATGGAAAATGTATGAAATCTCATTCTTCTAAATGAGTACTTTTAATGTTTTTTAAATATCAGTATTACCAAATTATTATTTTTGACTAGAGATTATTCATGTGTACCAGAGGAATACTCAACACATTTTTTTGTGAAAATAGATGTTTGTGTTTGTGATACTTAATTAAAATTTCCAATATTTATAAAAATACATTTATAATTTATATAATTTTATATTTAATCAGGAACTATAATAGTGATAGGATGTAATGGGTACAAATTAGGAGGACAAGTTTAGGTTAGATATTAGGAAGAAATTTGTCACTGTGAGGGTGGTGAGACACTAGAACAAGTAGCCTAGAGAGGTTGTGGGTGCCCCAGCCCTGGCAGTGTTCAAGGCCAGGCTGGATGAAGCTCTGAGCAACCTGGTCTAGTGGGAGGTGTCTGTCCTGCCTATGGCAGGAGGTGCTGGGACTAGAAGATTTTAAAGGTCCATTCCAACCCCTTAGCACTGTATTATGCTATAAAATACCTGAACTTGTATGTGCTAAGTAACCTGCTACCTGCATGTGGGTGTGCAATTTGTTGTACTACCTGCTAATATGTTTGAAGGCTTGACTGTAAGAGTGTTGCAGCTGTGTAGATCTCCCCTGTTGTGTGAAGGCCAATCTTGTCTGGCTGTGTTGGCATGTGTGTTTGTATATTCATGTATTTCTTTCATAAATTTCTCATTAAAAATACAATGCTAATGCATCAGTACTAATGGATGCATAGTTTTCGAAATACTTGTGAATTAAATTCTCCTTTTCCTAGACTAACAGGGAACTGCTTCTACTAGTCTTGTATAGACATCTTTATCTCATAAACTGTATTTTGTTAAAGACTTCTAATTGCTCTGAAAGTTTGACTGTTTCAGATCACAATGTGCAGTTAAAAGTAAGCACTGTTAATTAAAACGTAGTTATTTGTTCTAAATTTGAAGTATGTCTAAAACCTTGGTGCAAAAGAGTTGCTGAGGAGTAATTTGATGTCCACTGCAACACTACAGATTGGACCTCTTACAGAAAGCTCCAAATAGAACAAGCTGCTCTATTTGACCCTGCTTTGGGCAAGGATTCTGGTGTAGACACCTCCAGATGTGCCCTCCACCCTCTGTGATTCTATAAAGGTTCCAGCTGAGGATTAGGTGAAAGGATCATAACTTCAATGTAGAAACTCTGGCATATTGGCAAAAATTACTTTGCATTTTATTTCTTTCACATTTGTGACTTGCTAAATATATGGCTGTGTAATAGCTTACTATCTATACTTTGATTAACCAAATCTGAGCTGTGTTAGGCATTGATTCATTTTTGTACATAAAGTTCACTTGGGCCACTACGATTTTAAGTAGATGACAAGTGTAACATTAAGAGAAAAGCAGAGTTTTAGTGTGAAAGAATTCTAAAGATACCCTTATTTCTCTAGGGAACACATCCAAGGCTAGGGTACAGCAGAAGATAAGCTCTCGGGCACCTAGAAGGCTCTCTAAAAGCTTACCAGCATCACCTACTTCCTCACCCCAAGTTCATCGAAAAAGACTGGGCAGCAGTGTTGGTGACCTGCAGATCCTTGGTGAGCGTGACTACGTTGATCTTCAGAGTAGAATTGGTTTTGTAGAAAGTTCTGAAACTATAAAGAGAGTACAGGAAGAACTGTTCCTTAGCAGCTGTGAGTCTGCAAAAACAGTTTGTGACTCAGAGCTAACATCTGCTGAAACATTTGAGGATATTGCAAAAGAAGTAGAGTTATCTGAAAATGCATTAGAGAGTAAAGAAGCTGATGCAGACCTGAAATGTAATGAAGCTGGTGCTAGTGGTGGTGGTGGAGCTGAGCTATCACTACGTCGTCCAGACAATCTGAAAGGACTGCCTTCATTTCAGAAAGGGCAGAGTAATTTTGCGGGGTTAGGCTTGGCATTCTCTGTTCTTGGAGCATCATCAGCCATTGCTCGCTGGCCAAGCTTTGCTGACAAGAATGTTCTTCCTGAAGACTGGGACAGTCTTGCCTTTTCTTCAGCTAATGAGAATACCCCAAAACCATCTGAAAGCCCTGATGACAGGTAAGCACAAAATAATTAACATGAGCTTTAATTTCACAGTTCTTGCTCTTGATTACTATTCCAAAAAAAATCTAAAGTCTGACAATTAAGGGAATGTTTTCAATAGCTGTCACACACAAATCTATTGAGCTTTTAGTATATAGAATTTTCTGTTTCAGTTTTTGTTTTATTTATGTTACAAATTTTTGAAATCAGTATTTTTGCTCTGTACAGTAAAAGTGGGAACTGCTCACAAAAAAGTAGTTCTGTTTAGATTATCCTTTTTACCATCTGCCATCTAAAAATAAGTGTTAATAGAGATTGGTAATTAGAAGTATTGGAAAAATTGTCTTCCAAATTTCTAACCTGAATCCTCTTCCTGTCCCTCAAGAATTGCAATTTTGCATTTTTTTAATCTTTCCTGCTGTGGTGAAACATATTTCTCTGTTTTCAGATGTGCAGAAGACTATCTTGTGCTTATCTGTTGTGGATTATATGATCTCTTGCGTGGAGTTCTCCTAATCCTACCAGATATCATGCTAGAAGATGTGATGGACAAACTCATCCAGCCTGATTATCTTATAGTTCTGGTGAACCACCCATCTCCTCTCATACAACAAGGAGTCATTAAAGTAGGCCTATATCAAATGTTTCTCCTAAAAAGATGTGTACCAGCATGGTTAATATGTTGGAAGTATGATGGGATTTTAATATTTTTGTTTAGCTTTCTTCTGTTTTCTGCATTTATATCTGAGTTTTAAGATAAGTTTTCACTGTACGAGTTAAAAAAACCCAAAAAACAAAGAACAAGCAAATCAAAAAGCAACATAAATGCAGACTTTGAATAGATAAATACAGTCCCTAGTGTAAGCCAAAGGCCTTAAGAGCTTATGATAGCATTACCATTGTAAATGGAAGCAACAATGCAGAAAGTCAGTGACACAAAACATGATGCAGTGTGTAAAAAACTGCTTGCACCTTAGTTTGTGTTGTAACAGTTGGCTTTGAGTTGTTCTGAGGAGTCATTCACACGTGTGGACTGAAATGGACTTGAGGCTTCAAAATGTTTTCAGAGATTTTTGTAGTATTAAGGATAATGTTTCTATATGACAACATTATGTAGATAAAAAATTTGGAGTAGATTTATATTTTAATTTAAAAAATAATAAGGCTATATGGCTTTAATAGTAACAAATGTCATGCATGCATTTGCATGCACACCAAAGTGTAAGATGGAACAAATATAAAAAATTAAAGTATTTATGCATTTGCCTACTGTTGTGTGTGACTTCATCTGCCCCAAACTTGATGAAAAACGTAGGAGTGTTCAGATCAAAAATATCTTATCAGATGTTGATTGTAACAAGGAACATGTAGATAGCAGCTGCAGTAGTTTAATTGATGTTTTACAATCTTGAATTAAAAAAAAATTTCAATCACAGACAACAATTTAACTTCCAGGGCAGTTATATTAAATGTTTAACTCTTACACCATAATTATGCATTTATTTTTAGTTGTTGGATGCATATTTCAACAGAGCAAGGAGGGAGCAGAAGGAGAAATTCTTAAAGAATCGTGGCTTTTCTTTGCTAGCCAACCAGCTCTATCTCCATCAGGGGACTCAGGAAGTTATAGAATGCTTTTTGGAAATGCTTTTTGGCCGCTCTGTTGGCTTGGATGAAGAGTAAGTAATGCTGTGCTTTTATATCCTGTAACAATGTGCGAGTTAGGTGAACAACCACAAAAAAGGTTCCTTCAAACTATTTTGGTATGTTTTTGTTGTTTAACATCGAAATGTATTAAAATCCTTAGGGCTATTGTGTGGCCCTTAAACTGCTTGTAAGCAACTTCATCTGATGGAGGCTGTCAGCTGGGATCTTGTAAACACTCAGACTTTGTGCCTTTGTGCCTCAGAGGCCTTGAACTCAAATGTTGTGTAGTTAGTTTAACTCTCTCTGTTCCTACATGAAACCGATTTGTATCCTTAGAAGTTTTTAGTAGTCACTAGACTAATCTTGGATTTTGGTAGGTAATTAAGGAAAATCTTGATGCCACAGCTGCTTCCTCGTCTTGGCTCCAGATTTTAATGGCTGGCTGTTTTAGGGAAAATCCCAGAGATAACATCATTTTCATGAACTGAAGAGCCATCTCATATTGACAGAAAAGGAGATTACCTTTAAGCAGACAGCTGTACAAATAAATATTTTTTAGAATTAGTCTGACTACTTAATGCTTGTACAGAAATGACATGTGTAAATACAATCATTGGAAAAATCTTGCAAAAAGGTCCTTCTCAATTGCTGCCTCTGCAGGATTTGTAGCCAAATTGCTTCTGCATCTTGACCTGATCTTCACCACTCAAAAACTATTCCAGTTTAACTGCAATATTTAGTTATGGCTGCTTAATTTGCCCCAAGGCAGAAAACTGTTACTTCAGGATTTATTGTGGGGCTGGAAAGGTAATTCTAATGTCTCAAGTTTCTAGGATTGTGTATAATAGTCATATGATGGGCTCATAACCTTATAATAGTAAAGCAATTTCTTAGTGCACAAATAAAATACGGTCTGAAGCACTGCTTTGAATTCTGCAATCGCTATAAGCCAGGTGCCAAACTTTATTAAACTTCAGCAGTAATGGATATAGGACGTCAAACCTGCTGCCCGTCAGTATATTGTTACAGTGATGACAAGCTATATCTGTTCTCTCATGGCGTCTATGTATTGGAAAGGTGATGCAACATTCTTCTGCAGTGATTAAAACCCCCTCTATTTGCATGAAGTCTACATTGTAGACAGTTGGTAGTTAGCTGAAGCGTGGGATTTACTTTTTAGGATCTTCGTTTCTTTGTGGCTCTATGAAAAGTTTCTTTTTCTCTTATTGGACTTTTTAGTAGATAAGTATTGTTACTACAATGAAATGTAGGAACTTACCATGGACATCTTTGCCAAAATATGAGCATATGATACATAATTGGTATTCTAGTTGCATGTACTATTTTTGTTATCAGTTTGTTCTTTAGGATGCCATTTACTCTTATTTCTGTTAACAGATTTGATCTGGAAGATGTCAAGAGTGTTGGACTCTTTCGAAAATGGTGTGTCATTCCTGTTCTGGGTCTAATAGAGAATTCTCTCTATGATAATGTTCTCCTGCATAACTGCTTCTGTCTTCTCCTGCAAATCATAAATTCCTGCTCAAAAGTTGCAGACCTACTGCTTGATAATGGTTTGCTGTATGTGTTGTGTAATACGCTGGCTGCTCTCAATGGGCTGGAAACAAAGTAAGTATTGTTTCTGTTGCTATCCAATATTCTAGGCACAGCCTTAAGGCTAGCAAGAAATTACTGTGTTGTATTTTTTCTACTTTTTAAAATTATCAGAGCATGTGCAAACTACTGGGTTTGAGGTTTTCAGCTTTATACCTATAAGTTAATGTTTAGTCAGGTCAAATAATTGAGTATAAAATGTTCCCTCCATACCTTAAATGTTCAAGTGGAATGACATTTTAAAATGTGAGTTTGTCACACCATCTGCACTTTCAATGCTTTTCTTAATAAAACTAAACAGTGAGATAAAGGCCCAGGAAATGGTAGCATTCTTCTGTATCTATGCCAATATCAAAACTGAAGAAAAGGCTCTTCTGTACTGCCTATGATTTAATATTTGAGACTTTGAGTAACTTCAGTGACTTTATTAGCTATAAAGATTCTGTATTTTAAAAAAGGTTATACAAGGAACAAAGGAGAGACAGGGCTTTGTTATTTTATTTCATTAGTTGGTATCCTGAAGAAATGGAAAGGTTTCCTTTTTACCTCAATATAGTTTTTGTTCAGCATGATTACAAAATGAGATTATCCTGATTTTTTTTTTTTTTTTTTTTTTTGAGAAATATAGGATTTCAGACTTGTTCTTCAACTTAAAAATCTGATCGTAATACATCACTGCTTTTCCAATAAAACTCTGCTGCGCTCAACATTAGAATGCCTCAAAAATCTGCAGGCATCCAATCTGCCAAAGTTAATGCTAAAGAAATGTTTTGAATTATAATTTTCTAGTCTTCTGCAGTAACATTTTTATATGAGGTACAACATAATCTTAGGTCCATTTGGCAGAAGTAGCAAGGGGAATAATAATGGGTCTTGATAAGGGTTACAATCTACTAGAATTGTCATGTTTCTGGTAACTACAACTTTGTTTGCAGCATTCCCTTGAATGACTACAAGTTACTTGCATGCGATATACAACAGCTGCTGGTAGCAGTTGCAATTCATGCCTGCAGCTCCTCAGGTTCTCAATATTTTCGTGTTATTGAAGACCTCATTGTGCTGCTGGGTCATCTCCAAAATAGTAAAAATGCAAGGATGCAAAGTAAGTTGTCTGCTAATTTTTGGGGTCATGGGACTGGAAAAGTAAATCCCTTTCCTGCTGTTTTTTGTTTAATTATCCTGCTGAGGGAGAAGGGGAAGTGTTCTGGTGATGAACCTTTCTCTTCTAAGTGGTTCTCAAATTAATAGTTTCCCTTAGGAGCCTGCCTTGTGGTGTGACTGTAAAAGTTCTTTAAGGATATTTAAAAGAAAACATTCTGTACAGTTTCGTTTAGCTTGTTTTAGAGTAGTCAAATTCAATGGCTTTCCTATGAGAACTCATTTCTGTAGTGTCTATATCTGTGGAATAGTGAGGTGACTTTGTGTGACCGCTGTTGAATCTAGAGTTTTATAGTTCTTGATGTTGCGTTTTGACTTGTTATGAACATCTGGTAAAAATTCTTGAAGATGTGTAAAGCATGTCATGTATACTTTGTATGCCTCTCTAGATATGGCAGTTGTTCTGCAGTTAAGAGTTCTTCAAGCAGCCATTGAGTTAATAAAAACCACAGCAAGCCAAGATGCTCAGGAGCAGGCCAGTTCAGCGCCGGCACCCTCAGCACCACATCGCGCAATGTTTCAAAAGCGCAAAGGCATGGCGGGTGAGTAGCAGAAGTGTAGCATTCTTGTACTTTCTCCTGTATGTATTCCTTGATGATTCCATGATATTACCTTCTCTGGGGGCTCTCTTAAGTTCACAAGTTGCTTAGTAAAGATGTTTTTCAAGTAATTTGTAATGCTTGTAATAGCCAATCTCACGGTAAGTGAATGCCAAAATCTAGTCAATGCTTGTAACTAACACAGCTGTGATGTGGAGGTTGCTTTGTTGCACATCTCTTCATTAGAGACCATCCTGAAATGAATACTTGCCCCTCCAATTTTAGACTTGGAAGTGCCACTGTGATTGTGTTTTTAAAACCTCTGTCGAGTTCTAGTTTTAGCAGTAATACTTTGCCTGTATTTGATAGCTAGTTAGTCCTCCTGCAAAGGTTTTGGAGTTGTCTGGTTGTAAGTTGATTTTGTATGTCTCATACAAATAAAGGTGCATTAAAGACTTCACAGAAGGTATAGTTTAAAAACCTGGCAAACACTTTTTATTCTCTGTTTATTATGGGAATGTTTCTCTTGAGATGGCCAGCTTTTGAGACCCCTCTCCATCCATGTTCAGTACAGTGGAAATGTTTTTATATCAGTGAACTTGGTAAGGCACTAAAGGTAAATAAAAATAGTTATTTCCAAAAGAAGGAAGTACAATCAAGGCGTCCCAGTTCATTTCAAGAAAATTCTGAGGAATATTCTTATAAGTTAGAGACTATGCTTCTATTAGCAATAATAGGTATGGTACAAAATGTGTTTGCTGATATGTCTGGCTCATCATTTGTGCTGATGAACTCACTCTGCAATATGTTATATTTTGTTTTATCACTAATTTTCAATCCTTTATCCTATTCATACACTAGAATAGGAATAAAAATAGTGGGTTTGAATGTTTAGCACAAAGATATGGAAGTCATACAATAAATCCGATCTTGAGGCTAGCTAATTTCGTGGTATTAGTTATTATTTGAAATTTATATATTTATTCTCAAAAAGCTTTAAAAAATTAAAAATAAAAAAGACAAACACCCAATGACACTTATGTTCCCTTTGATACTGATGTATTTCAAATGTTTGTTGCATTAAATGATGTGGACTCTTTGGATGAAAGTAGTTGCTGAGTGATTGAGGTTTTTATGCATTTTAGTAGAATTCTATTTGTGCTTCTCTCCTTAAAGGTTCCAGGAAGTTTTCACTTGCTCAATCTGATGCTCTGCTGGTGAAAATGCGCTCGCTAGCAAGTGAGGAATTCAACATGATGATGCAGCGGAGAATGAGCCAAGAAAATCCTATCCAAGCCACTGAGTCTGAGTTTGCACAAAGGTTACAGAGGCTGACTGTTCTAGCTGTTAACAGGCTCATTTATTTAGGTAGGATTTCTTTTTGGTTTGTTTCTGTTTTGATGAAAAATGAATTCTTGCATTTGGAATGATGAAGTGTTAGAGAGGAAAGCTGTTCCATTGACACAGGTTTCATGGATTTAGCCATAAAGCATTGTTCTCTATGATTTGTCTCTCAGTATTATGTAACTGGCAATCTAGGTACTGTTTTTCTCTGAATGAACTGAACAAGTTGTTTTATTTCTACATTAGTCCCTTCATGCATTAACTGCCTGAATTATTACCTGAAGATTTAACTGCCAATGGGAGCATCTGCTCTCATAAAATGCAATTTTTCTATGAAATGGCTACATTGGTTAGCAAGACTTGATGACTTTGAGAGCTAGTTCAAATTCTGCAAAAGCAAGGGAGAGTGTAAATATGGTAAATATATCAGTAAAGGCAGTATTTGATATAAGGCCAACTAAAGATTTGTAGGATTGTCTTGCTTGAGATGGTATTGATCAATATATACTTAAATTTTAAGCCTCTACCGAAGAGTGCCTTGATGTGCTGGGTATAACAGAAAATACAAGTCAAAGCACACTTTCAGCATCCCAGCTGGAAGTTCCTGAAGAGGAAAGCCAGCAAGAACTGACTAGCAGAATAAATCCTTTTCTGAAAGAAATGGTCAAAATGTTGGTGGAAGGAATCAAAGTATCAATTGTAAGTAATTAGATGTTGTCCACATTAAAGTATGTTTCATAAGATTTCTTTATTAGGAACTTCAATGCATAGTATATTCTGTTCATCAGTGCTTTTTTTACTACCTCTCTCCAGTCAACTGTGGCATTAAAAATCCTGTTCAGCTTGCTACTTATTTGTGGTTGTAAAATAAAAAATGTCTCTCTTCTGATTTTTTTACCTTTTACATTTAGCAAAATTCTGCTTGAACAAGAACACACAGCTTAAATAGACTTCCCTGTATTATGAAAATTTGCTCAGTTTCCTAAACTTCAACATTTAAGTTTGCTGAAGCCTATAAAACCAGATCTTCTGTGCATTCACAGGTGGTAGAGATTTTTTGAGCGGTTTGTTTTTAGTATATTTTAGAGATGGGAAGGAGAGCTTTTTCATTTTGATCTTATTAACTGTGTTTATTTTGTGAAGTGAAAAACTTCATAGAAGAAAGTCCTAACCCTGTAAGATTAAAAAGTTGTCTCCATTACTTAGGGCACCAGCAGAATGAGCACTCCAAAGCAGCAGTGGAATAGAATCCTCCTGTTATGTAAAGACACATTCCGTACACAGCTTGGGAGGCTTCTTGTGCATAGCTTGTCTCCTGTAAGGCCTCTGCAGGAGAGGAAGCAAGCTTTGGAGATGGTACACGAAGTAAACCAGCAAGAGATTTTGCGTGACTGTCTTAGCCCGACTTTGCAAGTAAGCTCAAGAGTTTTCGAGAGAAGTTTCAAAAACCTATATTCAATTTTTTGTCTAGATTTTACAATTATTTAGAACTGTATGTGGCTAGTGGTTCACTGCTATATTCACTGCAATGTTTAGTGACTGACAACTGTCATACAAAACACCTGTGTGTACCTCTGCAATTGCTATCCTATCCTGAGAACAGATAGAATTAAGTCTGGGTATGCTGATGCTGTTCTGCATCAAACAGATGCCCTGTATAGTGCAGAGACAAAAGGTGATACTAGTTTTAACATGAAGGATTTTACTGAGGAAACTAGGAATTAATATGCCCTAAAAAAGCAAATTAAGGAAGGAATTATCCTTGCTTTGGAACTATTAACTGCAGATTTCCTGAAGCTTGTAAGAGCTGATTGCAACTAGATTTTAAGAAGCAGTCAATCCTCAACCAAAGCAGTACTTTCTTTTCTTACTTAGCCTTTATTAGTCCTTGAAGTGGGATTGTGTATTCCATATTCTTAAGTTAAAAAGTTGAATAGCTTCTCACTGCTTTTCTGAGTTTGTCAGAAGTTAGTTATGTGCAAGCTTGAAAGCAGTCATTTCTTAGAGTCACAGGGAGAAATCAATTAGGAATGTTGCAGTTTGAGATCTTCAGGAGCTGCAAGAATGAAATAAAAGACATGCCACAGTTTGAGTCACTGTATACTAAGGAGAAAAAGTATTTATTGGATTCGTTTATGGCACTCACATATTTCTGATCATGTATACATTATTCAAATAAGTTTTATCAGATAGGAAAGAGCTGATGTACTAGCAGTGGCTTCTGTGTGACAGTGTCACGTTGAGTGTGTTTACAGCTTTTGTCTGCTTAACTTCATTATCTGTCAGCTCTCATTTGTTTAATCAAATGAGGTGTAGTGTTCTTGGCAGGCCAAATTAGAAGTCTCTGGCACATATTTCCTGAAGTATAAATAAGGCTGCAGGAGCTGAGTACTGGGGGAAGAAACAGTTTTCTTGCAAGCCATTTGAAAAGCCACAGGATGCTGGGGCAAGTTTTATCATGTGAGGATAAAATTCAGCATGTTTTTCTAGTTTCATAAAAGTTTATCTTTAACCATTAAAACTGTCTTTTTCTTTGAATTAGACTAGAAAAGGGAATAAAAGAAGAGGGGAAAACACTGTTCAGTGTTGTGGAAACAAGCATGATCATACAGCTATATTCTCTTCTTTCCTTCTTTTCATCTTCTAGCATGGGCCTAAATTAGTGCTCTATTTGTATGAGTTAATGCACAATCACAGTGATGGAATGACCAAAGAACAACAAAGAGCAGCAGGAGATTTAATGAATACATTGAAAAGTTGTGGTTATAAATGCATTCCCCTGAGCCCACGACCGAAACCAGATTTCATAAAAGCTTTGAAAGAGGTTTGTGAATAAAAACTTTGCTTTAAAATCTGGATGTATTTAAGATAGCTTTCTTATATGGGATCAAAGTTTAACTGCAGATTGTGGTGTTCTTTGGTACATGGCTTATTCTTTTGGGAATTCTCTTTGGGTTCTCAGTAACTGTCACATACTCTCTTCACAGCAAGCTCACAAGCTTCTTGGTTAAACATATTATTTAATCCAGAGGAAGATGGGAGTTCATAATAAGCTACTAGGATCTCTTATTTTCAAGAAAATAATTATTGATTTCTTGCAAAGAGAAAAATTATTATATAAATAGAATAAAATGGCAGTAACGGAAATGAAGCCTTGCTGGTTTTAAATGCTGTGAAGATATCAGCTGAACACTTTTGTCACTCTTCCTTTTTAAAACTGGCATACCCTCTTGCCTCCCCTTCCTTATTTTGTCCATCTGAGAAAAGAAAGTAATGTGTAAAACTTCCATTCAGGATCAGAAGAAATATGAGATGGAAGAAGGTGTAAACAAAGCTGCGTGGGAGAAGACAATGGCTAATAATCGGCAGAAGTAAGTACCTTAGAGAGGCTGCGAGAACTTGAAGAAATATGTTCTCTGTTCAACACTTGCCATTGCAAAGTTGCTTGTGCAATTATTATGGATGGGTTTTTTTCAAATTAACAGCATCGTTAGTTTCCAGGCTTTTAAATATACTGGTATATTATAGGCATATGCATTTTGATAGGTTGCATAATAAATGGCATTGTGTGAAACTCAATACGAATTTTTTTTGCACATTTGGCATTTCACCCTTAATTTTATGACTAGGTATCTGTCCAATCACCTCTCCTGTTGCTGTGGTCTGTGCAATTAAATCTCCCTGCAACTAAACCTGATTTTCAACAAATGAAATACTGTATTTAGTATACAATTTGAATAGTTTTGTGAACTATGTAGATAACTGCTCCTTGGCATAATTGTAAATTTCAGTACATTGTGGTAGATTGAGCTGTCCATTAATTTAAATTGCAGGCTTTGCCATAAAAATCAGATTTGAGATGCACACACAATGTGCTTTAAAGTAGGCAAGTGCAGTAGCTTTAAAGGTCAGCTTAGACAAGTCCATGCAGACAAGTGTTAAGACTTTATTATGACTTAGGAGATTTAATCAGTGGTAAATTAGTGTCCTTACTCCAGATTTTTATTGTAATGAGCATACATGAATTAGTCAAGCATGTTAATACATAGCTGTTGATCTTCTGACTGGCTTGTCTTGTCTTTGGCCAAAAGTAATAGGTTCTTTGATTAAGAAGCAGAAGGTACTCATGAATCTCATTATGTAGGCTAAGTTGTTCTGCTGTAACAAGAACTGTACATATCTATTGCCCAACTGATTGTATTTTATGAGGCATTGTGGGGTCTTTCCCTTTTCAGTGTGTTTATTTGGCATTTTAAAGAACAACTTTTCTCCTCAGTCTCTTTCAGCGTCTAGATACAAAATCTAAAGACATTTCTAAAATAGCTGGAGACATCACACAAGCTGTGTCACTGTCACAAGGAATGGAAAGGAAGAAAGTAATCCAGCACATCAGGGGGATGTATAAGGCAGAGCTTAGTGCCAGCAGACATTGGCAGGAACTTGTTCAGCAGCTTACCCATGATCGGTGAGTTTTCTTATCTCGGTGAAAAAGTGAGAGAGACTTGATGCCTGACATGCACTTGTCATTCTACTCAGAGGCACATGAAATGGAGATGATACTAAAATTAGAATTACTTTAGCTAACCATCTGATAGTTAAACTTGTAAAACACTTGATTTCTTTTTTTTGCCCTATCTTTTAGGGTCAGTAGCCAAGTAGTATTTCTATCCCATTTAGATAGTTTTTTTCATCGTATACATTTTGCTGTGCCTAATACAATGAAGAATGTCCTAAAGTTTTCATGTCTTGCACAACATGGAGTAAAAAAATATTTTTGGTGTAATGTTACTCACATTAGCATTTAGATACTCTGTTCACTAAACAGTGTAGAACAAAGGATGTTAATGATAAGAATAAGATGATAAGAAACCAAACTATGGTATTTTTACCACTGCAGAACTAGTATTATCTCATGCTTGCAGCAGGAGAGTTTTCAGAATAGTGTTGGATGCATTGTATTGCTGTTTTCATTAGAGTGAGCAGCTTCAAGAACAGTCTTAGAGTAGCAGCTTGTGAAAAGTCATTCAGTGGAATAGCTCATGAAAATGAGCTACAGAATTCAGTTTTTTAATACTTTTTCAGAAATAATTGCCCAGTGTACTTCTGTGCAACTTCTGTCTTTCTACCAGTTAAAGAAGAACAGAATTAATAAGCACGTATACTGCCTCTGCTGCCAAACTCCTAATATGTATTTTTTTTAATCAGAGCACTCTGGTATGACCCAGTCTATTATCCAACTTCTTGGCAACTGGATCCAACAGAGGGCCCAAACAGAGAGAGGCGCCGCTTGCAGAGGTGCTACCTAACTATTCCAAACAAATACCTTCTCCCAGACAGGCAAAAACAAGAAGGTAATTAAAACATTTGCAATGCTGAATGTAGCATCATGTCTGAATTGTAATGGCTGTTACTACCTTATTGTTTGTGATGTCTTTATAGGTATGATAAAAACTCCGTTGTCTTACTTATTTGAAGACAAAACACATTCTTCTCACTCCTCTACTGTAAAGGACAAAGCTGCAAGTGAACATATAAGGTAAGTTTTGGATGATAGTTGCTTCCCTTTCCTATCTTTTCCCAGTCAAATGAAACAGTTATCTAATTTTTTTATCTTAAACATTTTTTAAAAAATGAAGTGGGAAATGTGTCTAGTGTCAAAAATAGTAGGCAGTTTGCTTTACTCAAAAGCAAAAGACTAGAGCTACCAAATACCATCTGGTGTGCTGTGGGTAGGACTTGGGGGATAACCTGATTAGATCACCTGGTTTTGCTTAGTAGCACTGCCTGTCCTGGATATTTAAGATCTGGTAGGTCTTTCAATCAGAGTTCAAAAGCAAATTGTCTTTCCATCCTCTCTGCTTTTATCACTGCATTACTCAACTCTGCAGTTGTGTCAATTTGCCACCTGTTATAGGCACTAATGCAGCCTAAAATAACTGCAGAGAACATGCAAAGAAATAAGTACAAATACACTAGGCAAGTCTAGAAAGTTGAGGTTCTGTTTTCTTTTCCTCTTTGGGATATGGACCATTAGTCATGTTGTTGGACAGTTTTTCTTCAGCTGTAACCTTGAAGGCTGTTTGGTTTAGGTTGGTTTTAGGTCTGCTGAAAGGTATGTAAATCCATAAGGATAGGCATTTCCATAATCCATAAGCATTTCCACTTTTAAATATTTCAGAGTTAATCGAAGATGTGTAAGTGTAGCACCTTCTAGAGAGACTGCTGGTGAACTGTTGCTAGGTAAGTAGAATATTCAGTCTTTATAAATACATTTTTGGTATAAGAGTCTGTATATATAAACCTGGCTAATTTTTGATAAGTAATCGAGCTGTTGCCTAACTTTGTGAATTACATACTTAGATATTAGTTTTGCCTTTCTTCTCTACTGTTTTAATGAGTGCTGCTTGAACTGCCAGTAAGTTTTAGGATCTGCAGACCACTTGCTAAAAGATGTGGAATGATAAATTGTATTTCTTTCAAGTACTGTCTTGCCCCAGGTACTATTTTTAGCATTCTTAACCCTTGAATACTGTTTATATAACCCAAAGTGGTATTGTGCAATATCATGTACTTTTTCTTAACTGTTTTTTGCTGTAGGAAAATGTGGCATGTATTTTGTTGAAGATAATGCTTCAGACACAATTGAAAATTCGGTAAGTGTTAGAACATATTTGTCCAGCTTTAGTTTTTCCAAATTATGATCGTTAGTAGCTTTCTTCTTCAGCAATTTCAGTGGCAGTAGTACTAGAATTAGAGGTCTCTGGAGAAAGCTAGCCAAACTGATTAGTTTGGTTTGTGTTGCTTCTGTTGACCCTGGTTTTGGAATTGGTGGTGATAGAAGAAAAAAGGAAAGATGTGGGCCTGGGACTGAATAAGGAACAGGTGATATGAGAAGCTTCTGCATCTTGCAATCAATTGCTTTGAGTTAATCAGCAAAATGGACAGAGTTTGCTTTGTTCTGCACCTGAGAACTTTCCTCAGCTGGAGCACTATGAAGTGCAGAAAGTCACAGGTGTATGAATTGTGCTCTACAACATCTCATTTTTGAATTTTCCAATATATATGGTGTTTTAGCTCCTCTCTTTTCCTATGCAAGAGGATTGTTTCATGAAGGAAATGGGAGCTGAGCTAATCCTTCTGATATACAAAGATTCTGATATGTAAATTGTTTATACATCCAACAGACACGTAAAAGTAATCAACATATGGATTGCACTCCTGAAACCTTTAAACTGCTTTTACAGAGCTCTTCCTTGCATCTGTTGAACAGACAGTTCCTGTGGTTTGAGATGCTACCAGCTCCTTTGTCCTTCACAGAGCTGTCAGAGCTGGGATTCACAACAAGCTTTGCTTGCTCTGTTTGGCTATGCAATATTTTTAGTTTGAGAGACTTTGTGGCATTGCTTCCTAGTGCTGGGTAGGGAACTGGAGCAGCTGAGGAGCATGTGTCATGTTCTACCCACTGCCTTGAGGAGAGTGGAGGATGGGGAAAGCAGCTAAAGAAGATCACAACAATGTATTAAAGCATTGCATTAAAATTAAAGTTTGCCTTATAATATGCTGTATTGTTATAAATTGGCTGCATTGCACAGTTTCTAGTTTGGAAAATCAACTATTTTAAATTATTTTTTAAATTGCAAATTCTACAGAGTTTTCATGGAGAAACTGAACCAGCATCGTTTTCTTGGACCTATGAGGAAATTAAGGAAGTTCATAAGCGCTGGTGGCAGTTAAGAGACAATGCTGTGGAAATCTTTCTAACAAACGGCAGAACTTTACTCTTGGCTTTCGATAATACAAAGGTACTGTGCACCAATGCAGAGTAATAGACCAAAGGATTTTGCTATGTCTTTATAACATGTATATTCATGCATTAGGTTTTTAAGGAGACCTGTTGCATGGGCTAATTAAATTCTGCCTAATACCTTTGAAAGAACTTGGCTCAGCTAGGCTTCTGGATGATCATAGGCATGTTGTAAAACACATCTGATATATTAAGACATTAAAGAATCTTAGTGATGCTAGACATCATTCTATTACAGCAGATATCTGGCAATATAAAAAATGAGAGAAACTTACTCTTCATAGTTTTAAACCTTTAAATTGTATGATTAAATCTGTGGTGTTTTCTTCTAGGTCCGTGATGATGTGTACCACAACATCTTGACTAACAATTTGCCTAACCTTTTGGAATATGGAAACATTACTGCTTTGACCCACCTTTGGTGCACAGGACAGATTACTAATTTTGAATATCTGACTCATTTAAACAAACATGCGGGTCGTTCCTTCAATGATCTCATGCAATATCCAGTATTTCCTTTTATACTTTCTGACTACACCAATGAAACGCTGGACCTAAATGATCCCTCAGTATATAGGTAATATGAAATGGTTGAAACTCTTCCCCCCCCCCCCCCCCCCCAAATACTTGAACTGATCATCCTATATAGATTTCTAGCTTCATTGTGCTAAACTGCACACACACACAAATGGAACTATTCAGGGACAAGTCTCATCTCTAATAACTTGTGCTTTTACAGCAAGAGGCTGCATTGCCTGAGATACTGAAATGTGTAGATTCAAATGCAGTGTATCAGACTTACACTGTTGTAATGATATGTATAATTCGTGGACTTAAATAGAAGCTGCATGTTTAAAATATGATTACAGACTTCCAGGCCAATTAGCAAAAATTAAATAGCAAAGGAAATAATACTGTAAATTACTTGGCCAGTTACAAAATTTGAATGAATTTCAATGAATTCGAGTGAATTGTCCTAGCCTTATAAATTTCTGTTATGATGATTTAACATTTGTGTGCACTAAGTCTTTGCCTTTTTAGGATGCCTCTGATTTGACTGAGGTGCTTGGCTTTTGCTTGCCTGTTACTGTGCTGTGGATCTCAGTTTGCCTTTAGCACCAGCTAGAAGTTGCCTTCTTGTTTTCTGAACTTTCTTCAAAAGTATTATATAAAAGGTGTTATTCTTAATGATGTGAATAAATATTGTAATAAAAATTACAACATATCAGTGCTGCTTCTATTGCAGAAACCTCGTTAAACCAATCGCTGTGCAATCTAAAGAAAAAGAAGATCGTTATGTGGATACCTACAAGGTAATTTGGACAACTTTCTTCTTGCCTTTGTCCCATGGCACAGTGGCTTTAGTTTTTGTAACATACATTTATTGGGGAAGAAGAAGCCCCAAATATAGTATTTCATGACTGCAGAACTCTTATTTCCAGTATATTTTCCAGGAAACATTTCCTGGAAATTGTTTAATAACATGCTTGGAACTTGTGGTTTTTTTCCTGTACCTGAAATCACAAATCAGTTTAGCCCATCCATGTGATACTGTTGAGGAATTTAAATGGTTACCACCTTATATGGGAACTTGTATACATTTAAAGATGCCTAAAGATCAGGAGGATAATTTACTGCTGTTTAGTTGACGTTACTTTGGTGGAATTTGTAGCTATTTGTTCTGTTTGATAACAGGCTGTTTTTCCTCAAGTACTGTGTTATTTTAACATGCCCTATTATAATAATGGTGCTTTTTGATTTTTTTTTTCCTCTTTAAAATGTTTTAAAGGCTGTAGGAAATAGCAACATACTGGGGAGCTAAAGCATCTGCAGCCGGACTTCAGACTTGTCTGTCACCATGGTCTAGTGTATTATTTGCAAATACTGGTTTTTTTCATGACTCTGCTGTGTTAGAAAACAAGATAAGGGTGGGGAGAAAAGCAAAAGTAATATGTAATGCAAAATAGGCCATTTAAATTGGCTAAAGACTTGGATACCTAACTGGATTGTGAGTGATTGTGTGTCTTTAGACATTTAAAAGTGTATTTGATTCCAGATCACTTTTGAATGTATGTTTCTGAAAAGTTTGAGAGTTTATTCCTGAGCAATTTAGAAAAGCTTTTATTTTTGTTGTTGGAATGCATCTAAGGAGGAGGTTTTTGATTTTATTTTTTTTTAAATTCTCTCCTATTCTTCTAGTATTTAGAAGAAGAGTACCGTAAAGGAGCACGAGAGGATGATCCAATGCCCCCTGTACAGCCATATCACTATGGATCTCATTATTCTAACAGTGGAACTGTACTTCATTTCCTAGTTAGGCTGCCACCTTTTACTAAAATGTTTTTAGCTTATCAAGGTAAGGTTCCATTTGCTTGTACTTGTCTTTTACATCTGAGCCTTGTTCCAATAACCCAGCAATGCTATATGTTACCCTGTTTAGCATAGGTTTTCCATTCCAGATAGCTAAGCATGGTAAAATTAAATCTGGTATGCTTTAAGAGTTAGTTCCATTCTTGAAATTATCAAGCTAGACCATAAAGCTGGTTATCTGATGTTTATACCTTAGTTTCTGTAGCATAAAAAGCTGACCTCTATTTCACTTGCAGTCCATGTGTAACACATAGCAATTAAAATAAAAAAATTCTAAATGTTCTCAGCTAACTAGAGAGCAGTTAACTATGTGAAGTTGCAGATGTGTAACTGTTAATGTCCATCAATGTAACAATTGAGTTTGGATTTCTTTACAGATCAAAGTTTTGACATCCCAGACAGAACTTTTCACTCTACCAATACAACCTGGCGCCTCTCTTCGTATGAATCAATGACTGACGTAAAGGAGCTTATACCAGAATTTTTCTACCTTCCCGACTTTCTAGTTAACAGAGAAGGTATACTAAGAGGACAACAGAACTATATACCCAAGAGAGTTGTATGATTGAGCTTATGGGTTGAAACTGAGAACATTTATATCCCTTGGCTGAATATGCTAAGTATGGGAGAAATCTCCCACAAATTTGTGGGATATGCTAAAAAAGCTGTTAGGGAAAAACTTGGCTTAATTCCTACATAATTTTGTCAGCAGGGCAAAGGAGTTTGCTATTTTCTCATTTTTTCCATTTGAATGACTATGTACAGCTGAATGTGTTTTGGAGGGACTTGTTAATGATGCTGCTGCTTTGTTGATTGTTAATCACTGTGTTTAATCGTTGAGTTTTGTAGAATTCTATAGACCATTTAGAAGTTACTGTCAACTAAAATGTTGGAATATTCACTGCTCTGTTCTAGGTTTTGATTTTGGCGTGCGTCAAAATGGTGACAGAGTTAACCATGTCAATCTTCCACCCTGGGCCCGTAATGATCCTCGTCTGTTCATCTTGATTCATCGTCAGGCTTTGGAGTCTGATCACGTTTCCCAGACAATCTGCCACTGGATTGACTTGGTGTTTGGTTATAAGCAAAAAGGCAAGGCCTCTGTTCAGGCTATTAATGTCTTTCATCCTGCAGTAAGTATTTGCTAAGCAGTGTGTTTGTTCATTGTTCTTAGTAACTTAATGGGGGACAGTTTGGTCTGACTTGCTTGGAGAACATCAAGCATGAAACAACATCCCTTGCTCATGAAGTCTTGAAGAATAAGAAAAGGCTTTAACTATTTCAATGCTGAACTGTAAGATCCCAGGGGGTACTGTGAGACCTAGTGAATTTTTGTTCCTCTTTCTTGCCTTAAGCTAGGTGTAGAGGATGATCAGATCTGGGATTTAGACCTGGCGGATGCTTGTTTACAGTGCCTTGCAGCAGTCTGATTGTTGTAACTGTGTGTATCTGCTTCTGCCTAATTCAAAAGCCTTTAATTTAGGCAGGTGCTGCTGCAGCTTTTGAGAGGATTAAAATAGTTGTGTGTCCTGGGCTCATGGTGTTTTCCTTCATACATGTCCTGTGTAGTGTCCCTCTAATGAGCACTTTTCTCTACAGTAAATTTAATTTCAAATAAGTCTTCATTTAATATCGAGAATTTTTTTTTCAGAACTTCAGAGTTTTCCTGGTTAATTGCAACTTGGGTATCTTGAATTGCATTCTTTAGCTTATTGCTCAGCAGGTAGTCCTGGTTTTAAATGCATTCAAATGTTTCATGTTTTTAGTGTTTGTTCTATGGCTGGAAAAACTAATAAAATGGTAGTGTTTGGCAGTGATGGCTTTTTCAAGTAGCCATCTAAATACTTCCCTTTCTTTTACTATTTTTGTGCTTAAGTGTTGATTTTAGTTAGCACCTTGAGCTTCAAATATTAAGTTTGCATGTTCATCACTTTTTAAAGTGAAAAGTCAAGGCCTTTGGTGTGACTGAGGACAAATGTGTGGTGCACAATTGGAGAGGCATGAAAAAGACAAATAGAAGGAAATAATTTCCACTCTCTTGAAGTATGAGGTCTTTCTCCTTCCCTACCCCAAAAGAGAACTTTAATATGCTCATTAAAAAGATGTAAGGAAAATAAATTTCTCCAACTCTTTCCAATTCTTTTGTTTATCATCAGCAGCCCTTCCAGTTTTGCACAGATTAGTAAAGGTCTCGAAGAAAACCTCTTTGACAGAAATTAGTCATGGCAGGTGTGTAGGAGCAGGTCACATGATAATCCTTAAAATGGTAGTTTATTCCAATAAAGAGGAGGTGACAAGGTTACTGCTCTCAGTGACTCTTTAGTCAGCATAATGATTGTGAGATGGTTTCTGGTCCACACCTTAAGCAAACTGAACAGTCTGCCTCTGAATTTGTGTGTATGTGTTGCAAAATCTTTCCCAAAGACAAACCTGACTGGCTTATTCTTGCCCCTCCCCTTTCTTTTTCTTCTGTAGACCTATTTTGGGATGGATGTTTCTGCTGTTGAAGATCCTGTTCAGAGAAGAGCCCTTGAAACAATGATAAAAACATATGGGCAAACACCTCGCCAGCTGTTTCATGCAGCACATGTTAGTAGACCTGGATCCAGGCTCATCATGGAAGGAGAACTTCCTGCTGCCATGGGATTACTAGTGCAGTTTGCTTTCAGAGAAACCAGAGAACACACTAAAGAAATCGTTTATCCAGTATGTAATTTTTAATTGCAAGATGGTTTAATGAATATCCGTGTGCTGTAATTGTTGTACCTTGTATCCTTGGTTTAGAATTTTCTTCCCAAAAGTGCTGCTTGCTATATTGTATTGTAAAGAAAAGACACAAAATTAGTAAGTGATAGTGAAAATTGCTTTCGTGCATTTGTGATATTTTGTGTCAACTAAAATCTGAGTTTCTTGGTTTTGGGAAATGTGTTGGAAAGCATTTCAGTTAACCAATTTTATGCTTTCAGTGATGAATTGTGGAATCTGTGTGCAGAGCTATAGCAAGCAAACACATACTGTGCTTTCTTCCATCCTCGGCTTTTTCACTGCCTGTAGGACAATTAAACTTTCTTCACTTCAAACACTTTTCTCTGACATTCAGTCAGAAACTACATCCTTGGATTTAGAGATCTGTATTTTTCACTAAACTACTTGAACTAGAAGCTTGCTGCTTACTCCTTTAAAGGAGTAGAACTACCTTAAAGTTAACAGTTTTTAACTGATGGTACTGAAGTGCTTTGAACTTGTCTTTCGAGTGGTTTTAGAGTAAAGACTTCATTTGTCCTTACCATGTGATGATTGTTTACAGGAAACTGACATGAATCATTCTCCATTACTAATGAAATGATGCTTTTCTGAAAATTCTATAATTTGAATCTTGTCTGTGCTTGTTTTAGAGTCCATTACCATGGATAAAAGGCTTGAAGTGGGGAGAATATGTTGGTTCCCCAAGTGCTCCAGACCCTGTTGTCTGCTTTAGCCAACCACATGGAGAAAGGTTTGGCTCTCTCCAAGCTTTACCAACTAAAGCTATCTGTGGTTTGTCCAGCAAGTTTTGCCTTTTGATGATATATAGCAAGGAGCAAGGTATGAATTTGTGCTTATTCTCTATATGCACAATATATATGTGAAATGAGACAAAAAAAATAAAATTAACGTAATGCTACAATTGTTTTTCAGCAAACTTCCCAAGTTTGGTGGCTTTTGTCAAAGATTAATTTATAATTCCATTAACAGCTTCCACATGTGTGGTATCTTTGCTGGAGGGTGAATTTTACTTACAATTTTCAAAACTACAGTAGAGGCGTTCTGTAATTACGTTCATATTTTTCGTTGAAGTGACTGAAGCATGGGAATTTAACTTTAGAACTTGACAACAAATTGGGTCCAAGAACTGAAGAACAGATGAAAAAACTCAGGTGGCAACAGGAATGAAAACTTAAGAAATGGATGTTAGAGGCAGACAATGAGAAGTTAACAGTGAAAAAGCAGAGGTGAAGAATCTTCTGCTTCCGGTTAAACTTCTTGGAGGGATTCTTATTGAGAATGTACAAACAAGTTCTCACAATCTTTTGTTTTCTTGGTGGCATATATTAGTGCAGTTTTTCTAAAAATAAATCACTTCACATTTAGTCAACAAGAACAAGTAATATTCCTCTTGAAGTTGCAAGCACTCGTTTCTCTGGGTGGGAAGTATTGTCTGCCCCTTTTCTTTGTTCTCAAAAGATGCAACTCTTCAAAAAAGTTTTGTCTAGGTTGCAGATTGTCTCTGGAGAAGATGGAATGTTCATTTGGTCTCTGAGAACAGTTTGTTTATAATACGTTACAGACAATACCTTATTTTGAAAATTGGTGGGGGGGGGGAGGGGGTTATAATTTAGCTTGTGATAAAACGTGAACCTGAGACTTTTGTTGTTGGCTGTTAAAGTGATTGAATCTTGCTGTGCACGTGACACAATCCCGTGTGCCTGCCTTCAGGTGTGAGGAGCATGCACAGCACTGACATCCAGTGGTCAGCGATCCTGAGCTGGGGATATGCCGATAACATCTTACGACTGAAAAGCAAGCAAAGTGAACCTCCAGTAAATTTTATACAGAGCTCACAGCTCCATCAGGTAAAATGGAATCAGTTTCTTGCTCTTCAATTTAATATTGGTAGTTTAAGTATTGACTTAACTTGGCAGTGGGATACTCTTGCTTTAGCTTGTTTTGGAGATGAGCATCCAATTGTATCTCCTTTTAATCTTTTTGATTTCCTTTGGAATGTGTTCATGGCTCCACTGTTGTATCTTGTTCCCTGTTGTTTTCCTGTACTCGATAAAGATTCCTTTTGAATTAATTTGATTTTGGTAGCTTTTCCTTCCTCTAGAATATTGCTGTGAATTTTTAAAAGTTTAAGTTCTGTCCCGAGAAAAACCAGTATGGAAAAGATGTAGAGGTACTTCATGTTAGAAGAACAACTCCACTACAGTTTAGGATCCATTTGAAAAAGATTGTCTAAAAGGTTGTTGTGAAAAGCTGCATAATCTTTGTCACAATCCAGTGACTGGTAAGATCCTGCCAAAAAGATTTTGGTGTATGATCTTGAAGTCTACACTAGTTCACTGTTCTTTAGCTGTGAATTCCAGGTGCCATAAAACTCCCTCTTTACTCTGTTACTGACATAGTAACAAATACAACCTAGAGCAGCTATATCTTCGTTCTCAGATTTCTTTAGCTTAGGTGTTTTACATGGCTTTTCATAGGATAACTAATAAAGTATCAAGTTTGACCAATGCTGTGGCATAATGTAAACAGAATAGTTTTTCTGGTCTGATTTTTTTTTTTTTTTTTCCTGGCTTTTTGTCTTTTCAAGGTAACAAGTTGTGCTTGGGTGCCAGACAGTTGTCAGCTGTTCACAGGTAGTAAATCTGGTGTCATCACAGCATATATGAACAGATTCACCAGCAATACAGTAAGTTACACTGGATAGAATTCATAATAAAGGATTTAGTTTATTCAGTATTACAGTAATTTTTTTTAAGCAGGGAAAATGAGAAAAAGATCTATGTTCTGGATAATTGCTAAAAAAATTGCATGTGTTTTTAGTTTTTATTTTTGAAGGCTTCTCTGACCTCAAGGCATGTTTGCTTGCCTGTTTTTATTAAGCTGCTGTTTACATACAGTTAGCCTTTAGTCAGCCCTCATCACCTGAGTGCACAGCATGCTCTGACTGTGTTCAGGACAGGGCTTGGAACTGAAGCTCTCTGGAACAGTGAAGCTCCCTGCATTAAGGAGTAACTTCTGTCAAGGAGACAGAGCCTTTCAATGCTTTAACTGAAGCTGTGGGATGCAATTCCCCAAAGTAAACAGTAATTCTATTGCAGAAGGCACTTAAACTACAGAGAATTCTCAGACAATGTATGTATTAACCACCAAGCTTCTTTACTTTGTCATATTCTCCAAGGGGAAAAGTTGTCAGTAAGGAAGGGAAGAAAGTAACTTGCATTACTTAATCCATTAGTGGAAAATACTGAGAGTAGTAAAAAGTCCCTTAATACTGTTTGATAAAAAACATTGTATAAATAGAAAAAAATAGAAAGCATAAATAGAACTGAGTTTTGAAGCCTCCATCTGAATCTTCCATACTTTTAGTTCTAACAACTTTCCGAACAGCTCATTTTAGGTGTGTCTACAGTATTACCCATAGTAACAACTGAAGTAAACGGATTTCCTAGATGTAGCTTGATACAGGTATTGGCAAACATATTTGGTGTTGTACTCCTTGATGCTCTTGAATACCTACATTAGCATGAGCTACAGAGAACCTTGGTATGATCTGCTATGCCTACCCAGTTTTCTGTTTTCAGTAGTGGCAAACAGCAGATGCTTAAACTAGGAAGAGCATAAACACAGTGATTTTTTATTTTTTTTTTTCCCCTTGGCTTTCTTCCAGTTTCTGGTGATCTGCCAATCATACTTCCTAAGCCCAGCAGCACTTTGAATATAGAAAATGAAGTAGAGCTTCAAGCCTGCAAGCTTTAGTTAGTTGGATCATAAGTCATGCACCTTAACTGCTCCCCAGAATAGGGAACTGTACTGAGACTTGGATTCCAGGTTGCTTTTTTTTAAAATAGAAATTAAATATACTTGCCTTCTGCAAAACTGAAAAGAAACTCTAGTTAGTGGGGTTATGGTTCTTGAGTTCTTTCTGTTTCCTAGAAAAAAGTGATTTTTGTTCATTTGCACAGATGATGTTCTTTGAGACCATCTTTGCTGAATTTCTCATCACTGACAGGTTTATGTGCCCCAGGCACATCAATTTTGTAGCTCCTGTTGTTGAGTCAGTTACCCAAGTCAGGTCTGCTGGGAATGTAAAGGTGCTTCCTGACATCTGCTTTGTATCCATCTTGTCAGCTGATCAGTGATAAAGTGAACAGTTTGTTATAATGCAGTACTTGAAACATGAGTATTTTGCCCTGTTTCACATTTCTATAAATGCAGTGCATGGGCATGAAGCAGGTATGTTGTTAATTGGTTATGGGAACTCAAAGGTATGCTGTCAGAACTCAAAAATGACTCCATGTTGTGCTTCAGCTGCTCTGTTTTTCCTTGCCTTACAACGGTGAAAACCCCATGAAAGCACCCTAGTGCTTTGACACTGTGATCTGTGCTGTCAGTGTCACACCTGCATGAGCCCCTCAGCCACAGGTGTCTGGTTGTACACATTATTCCAGCCTTCACTTGCTGACTATTAGATGTGTCTTGCAAACAGAGAGTGCACTTGAAGGACCTATTTGAGTAAAATTGGGAAGTGATCATTTCAGTTCCCCACTCGAGTGCTGTAGGCAGAAAGAGCTTCTGTTTAAAGGTAGATATGCATATGCATGTTTTCCTGCATCTAGATACCATTTTAGGAGTCGTCACCTAAAAACAGAGGGGAAGTAAGAAGGGGAAAACATTTCAGGCCTGAGAAATACTTATTTCATGACTTATTAGAACTTAATATAACTTAATACAGTTGGTGTTAGAATTCTAGCTTGTCTCATTGCAATATTTTTGCTATACGAATCAGTAATCCATTGCTATCAGTATGGTAGAGAGAAGCTGCTAAAGGTGGGTGCTGCTTTCAGTTGAAGTGTTGAAATGCAGATCAAGAGGAAACACTTTAAAGGAAGTGGGAAGAGCACAGTAAAAAGGTTATCAAAATCAGTTCTTCATGAAAACAAGTCTTGTTGTTGCTGTTATAGAAAATTTTGGTATAATTTTTTTCTCTTAACTGAGAGGATTAAAGAAGAATTTTTATATGTGAGGTGTCAGTGAAAATGACACTTGGATACTTTCATAAATGTCTTACATGGATGAGATGCTCAGTAGCAAGATCAAACTAGCAGGTCTGTCAGTCTGAGCATTGCCTTTTACAGTGTTACATAGATTAGACTGGCCTTTAGTGCAAAGACAATTTTTCTACAACCTGTGACTTGAGCATATGCATATTTTTATCTTGTCTGTTTGAACTTTTCAAGTTTTTTTGTAGATCTGCTATAGGCAGGCATCCTGTACCCTCATAAAAAATGCAGATGATGTGCTCTGACATGGGTGAGGAAACAAGCAGAAAACTGTTCTCTTCCTTTACAAAGATTATTCTAATCTCTGTACAGCAAGTTGTCCTAAATAAAGCATTAGCATTCTGATTAAGCAACTCCTTCAACTTAGCCAGTTTTCAGGAAGTCTGAATCATTTCAGATTATATGACTTGAATAAGAAGCGTTGCTTGGTGTTAAATTTTGCTGCTTTAATTTTTACCTAACAATTTCTGTATTTAAACTTCCTGCATGTTTTTCCAACTTGGTATCATTGAAGAACTTGGCACCAATTGAGGAATTCCTGGTAATTTGCTGTACAGAGAGTGGCAGCTTCTGAGCTGGGTTTTCCTTTTATGTTTCCAAGTGCTTCCACTAGATGCTAAAATATTGAGAACTGTCATTTCACTGTTGTCTGGAAAGAGCAGTCTTGCAGAAAACAAATCAGCCAACTTCAAGCTGTGTAATTGAGACAGAACTACGGTAGTTTTTTCATTCCAGTTCATTGGATCACATCAATACTTTTGCTGAGGTTAAAGCATTGGAAGCAAGATTGAACATCAATGATAGCTGTGTCTTATCACATTATAAAGTGTTAAACATAATAAAGCATGAACATAGTTGCTAAAATGATGATATTAAAAGCAAGGGGAACTGTTCTTTGAAATCTAAGACTTAAACTAGGCTTACCTTTTTTGTGAAAAAGAGACATTAATTTTCTTTTTGATAACAGCTTGTCTTACCTTGCTGTTTTTCAGCCTTCAGAGATAGAAATGGAGTCACAAGTCCATCTGTATGGACACACAGCAGAAATAACAAGCTTGTTTGTGTGCAAACCATACAGTATAATGATAAGTGTCAGCAAAGATGGAACCTGCATAATATGGGATTTGAACAGGTACAAGTATATATGTAACTCTCTCTCATAGCTTTCTTATAAATACAGGTTTTCCTATTTTTGGCTATCTTTACCTCTTTGAAGTTAATTTAATTTCTTCTGTGTATATCTTAATGTGAAGTCAAACCCCTACTGTTTTTTCTCATAAAAGGTGCTAAAATATTACAGTGAATATGAAAAATACCACGTTTGTGCAAAATGTTGATTGAAATTAATGTAAATCTTTTTAATATTTTCCTCAAAGGACCTTTTCTGCCTTTGAGTCTGAAATTTGGCTTGTTCCCTTTGTTTTCTTCAGGCTGTGCTATGTCCAGAGTCTGGCTGGGCACAAGAGTCCTGTGACTGCAGTTTCAGCTAGTGAAACCACTGGTGATATTGCAACAGTTTGTGATTCAGGTAATTTGTCAGTCAAGAAGGCTGTTTTGACTTGCAGACCAAATAAATCATGAGACTTGTAATTAAATTAGTTACTGAGTGTGTATTAATCATCTGAGGATGCATTCAGTCATAGAGGAGCAAGATTTTGCCTTTTTCTTTTTTTTTTCATAGTAACATACATATGTCTCAAGTGATTAGGCAGGTGTTTGAATATAATGTAGAGCGATATGAAGGCCAACAGCTTGGTCTCTTTATAAAAAGACTTGAAATTTCAAAGGTGAAACTTTCAAATGGGAGACTCACATTTTGTGATGTTGGATGCTTTCATTTTAACAGAGATTTGTTGTCAAAGGTACAATTCTTCAGGGGAGTACTGTGTATTACAGAGCACAGGCAAAGGGTAGTAAAGGACAAGGGGACATTATTCTGGCAGTTTCAGAAAACTAATATTTCTATTTTTAAACTTACTTGGACACTTTCAAGTCCATTTCTATAGCTCACAAAACAATTTTTTCTGCAAAACATTGTATTCCTTAATTAGTAAGAGACATTGAATTTCCTTTTAAGACAATTCCTTTCAAGACAAAAACAGTAATTGGATTGTTAGTTCATTGATAGAATCAAATAATGCCAGATAAACAGGTAAGAGAACTGTACTTGCTATTTTTAAATCTTTTGTTTAAAATGCAAGCTAAGGTTTGAGAACCAACTGCTTAGATAGCTAGTATGAATTCCATCTTAGTGCCTTCCCAGTTAGTACATGAAAATTGGTCATTAAAAGTAAGTTCACATAGTGCTTTCTAAGTAAAATGATCCATAAATAGGGTGTGATGGCTTCTAAATCACTGCAGTTACATAAGTATGATGTGATGGCTTCTAAATCACTGCAGTGACTTGGCAATTTGCATGCTTCCTGTCTCAGAGAGAGAGAAGTAATTGCAGACATCACTCAGTCATTTAAACCTTATGAACTCTCCAGAAGTTGAATTCTTTACCATGGAATATTTAAATATTATGGACATAACTGTGGTCTAGATTTATTTTCTTAATACTCCCATGCTATGTTTTGTTGCAGTTGGAGGAGGCAGTGATTTGAGACTTTGGACAGTTAATGGTGATCTTGTTGGACATGTGCACTGCAGGGAAAGTATTTGCTCTGTTGCTTTCTCTAACCAGCCTGAAGGTGTGTCTGTCAATGTGATTGCAGGGGGCCTTGAAAATGGAGTTGTAAGGTAAGCATTTGAAATGTTTATTTATTAAAATGCTCTATCACTTAGGCTCACAGTTTGAGAGCTGTAGCCAAACATCATGCTGGTATTTGGCTTTAAAGAAGGTGGACAAGCTGTTACTCAGCTCCCAGTCTTAGCAGTTGCTAAATAGATTGTTTATCACTGAAGTGTTTGTAAAAGCAAGTGTGAAGAAAAATGGCTCTTTCTTTCAGACTCTGGAGTACGTGGGACTTGAAGCCAGTACGAGAAATAACATTTTCGAAGTCAGCCAAACCTATTGTAAGGTAAAAAGATCTTAAGTATACAATGAATGCGTTTTTCTCTTTAGGGAAAAAAAAACAAACCAAGAAACAAAACCACAGCAAAATAGTCTCTAGTGTTGGACATGAAAATAGGTGGTAAACACTCATGTCTTAAAAAGAGCAATGCAAACCTACTAATTATTCATGAAAGCAAAGTGAGCACAAGTGTTCTGTATTTGTAATGACAGTAATAAGTAGGTTCTGCTGCTGGCAGATGGAAGTTAGCAGGATTCCCTTGAAAACTGAACAATAGCTACCCCTCTTATTTTAAACTTTTTTTCCTCAAAATCTGTGTTAAAATGAGATAATCTTAACTATGCCAGACCTAAATAGACAGAGTGTTTCTTCCTCAAAATTAAATAAAAATGCTGCCTTTTCCATTTTTTCTGATACTGGAGGGAAATGGTGGAGAAGGCAGCTTCCAGGCTACTCTGAGTTTGCTTCTGTTTTGGAGGGCTTGTGTAGTTAGTTTTCTCTGAGTCGCTTTGATTTAGATTGGCACGAAAATTTTGCTCAAGTGTTTTTAGAAAATGGTCAAAGGATTGAGTCTTTGATATCTCCAGTGGTACAGTAGTCTGCACAAAGGTCTTAGAGTTATGCCAAGATTTTTTCTTAATGTTAGCATACTAACAAATGACTCTGAAAAGTTTTGACTATTGGTAAAATACTGTTTAAAATCCAAACTACCTTTCTTTTCATTAAAAAGATTGTCTGATAGTGATTATTGTTTCTATTGCCTCCTTTAAGCAGCATGTTTCACAAAACTTGTTGATAACAATTTAGTAGCTATTGAATTTAAAATTTCCTGCTTAAATGTGACAGTAAATGGATGCTGACCTTCATGCTCTCTAGCATTACCCATGGCGTGACTGAAGGGCTTTACTAACCCTGTTACAGCTCAAGAAATGCCCGTCTGAACAAAAGTCCTGTGCTGTGCCATGAAATCTGATGGATTTAGTTTCTGCCTTTGTCAGCAAAGCAAGTTCAGAGGGCACTGAGCTCTGTTGCAGAAAATCCTTTTTTCTCAGAAACAGAAGGAAAGAGGGTAGGATTTTGCTACTAATCCTGCCCTTTGCTGTGACACTGCAAAGAAATGAGTATTAAACTGCAGGGGATGTTGAAGTGCTGGCCAAAGCTGTGGTTCAGCCTGTTTGGGTACAAATGGATAAGCAGGTATATGCAAACATATTGCTATGTTAATGTAGGCACTGGGCCTCCCCTGACAGCTTGTCTTTGTTGGCTGAACTCTCATGGGCTTTTAATGTCTTCTAGCATTGTAAATAGCCAGATTTGGTATAAAGACAGACTTTCCCTGTTTTGCAGCCTTACATTTTCCTGTGATGGGCATCACTTGTTCACGGCTAACAGTGATGGGAATGTCATCGCCTGGTGCCGCAAGGACCAGCAGCGCTTGAAGCTGCCCATGTTCTACTCCTTCCTCAGCAGCTACGCAGCTGGGTGACAGCGGGGCCTGCTGCTAACTCATGTCTCTGATGCACTTTAATCCCAATAGGTTATAGGAGCTCTTATTTAACTGGACTTTGAAGTACTTTGAATGTCTCTGGAATGACTGAATAGGTGGGCTTTTTATTTTAAAGAGCAGCCTAAGGTGTAAGATTTGTAAGATTGCATAATTGCATGCACAAACTTGAAGCATATCCAGGTCAGCAGGAAGCTCTGGTCATACTATCCCATGCCAGCAAAGTGCTCAGAAATGCTCAATGCTGCAATATAAAACACCAATAGTATTTTTTTTAATCACTTCTTGGACAGAAGTATTTAAAAAAAATTGATAATGCTTATTCCTCCTCTTAGTATGTAAAATAGCAGCAGCATCAAGTTATGTAAATATCTATTGAAATGTCAGCATATGTATATCTGATTAGTTGAGTGTGGTATGGTTAGCTCTGGGATAAGCAATCCAAAACTTAAAAATCAATGACCACTTAAAATTGCTTTTTTTGAGAAGCAAAGAACTTAGTAGGTGCTTTTTGCACCATCTTATGGTATTATAATGCTGAAAATAGAATTTCTGTTATCTTTGTAATTTTTGCCATCTTCTCTGTTAATGTAATAGTCTTTGCAACGGAAGACAGTAAAATATTTGTCTTAGTTATGGGTAGATACCTCATGGCATCATGAAACAGTGGTTAGATCACAATGAAGTGTGAACTCCCTAACTTCGTGATAGTTGGCTATTGCATTTCTGTGGCAGAACATCTATTATGTACACACACAGCTTATCTTCCAGAGCTCTAAAAAGAGGTGGTATAGAAGGCACAGATGTGCTCCTGTTCTAGTGTCATTGAGGTTCAATACACTGTAAAATGTTTGACTCCAACTGCTTGAATAATCAATGTTCATAAGCATCATGTGATTCGGAAAGGTTCATACAGATACACTATGTGAATTTGTTGTGTATTCCTGGGTGCTATTTTATGAGGAGGAAAAAATAGTCCTCTGCTGTGAACGGCTTAACAAATTTGAAATCTTAGGTCACATGAAAAATTAGTATTTCAGTTGATGGATTTGAAGACCTCTAAACAGGCACCATGACTGAGTGTCTACTAGTCATGCGAACAGTAAAGCAAGAATGCTACGCAGGTCTGATGTAATTACATTTTCCTTTGAAATTGCTTTGCTTTTTTATCACTGACATGTTCTGCTATTGCCATTCAAAGTGCTGTATCTTCTCATGTTTAAGGCTCATCTGCTTTTAGAAAACTTTACATGAAATTGTCAGTTTATGATGAAGGTGACACACACACACAAGCAATCTTTACACTTTTATTGAAAATTCCAAATAGTCTTCAGAAATTCTTGAGACTTCCTGTTTGAAGAACTTTTCAAACTGGAAAAACCTAAGAAAAATATTCTCATAGTTCAAGACACAGAGGCTTATCGTTGGTTCAATTAAGCAAGTGGCTGCATACTGTATGGATCAAGTTTTAAACTGCATATTATTGTAGCAGCATTATATGGGATGGCTTTAGTCATTTTTCTATCTAAATGTTAATGTAAGGTCCAAGTACAGACTGAAAAGCTTCCTGGCTCATGTTGATGTGATGTGCTTTGTTTAAGAGAAAAAAGACAAACATTGTAGTTTTGGGGTGCTTTTGTGCTCCCTGTTTTGGGGTGTTGCTCACAAAGGCTTATTTTTTTATAAAGTAGAATTCCACTTGTTACAAACCAATATGCAAAACTGCTGGCCTTGTAAAGAGTGCAATATTATATATTTTTATGTAAAAGTAAAAATGATTTTTTGAAGCAACGAATATTTATTCAGCTTAATATTCTGGAACTATTAAAATAACATTGCAATAGTGTCTGTGCATGATGTACTTAAATTTCCTGTAAATGTCACATTCCACACTGTATTTGTATATATACTGTCACATTGTTGGGTAATAAACAGATCTTTGTATCAAATCATTTTGAGATTATTAGAAACATGGTTTTGGCTTAGTTGCAACTTTCTTCTTTTAGGGAATCTTTCATTCCTTGCTCCAGATCAGTTTATGCTGATTCCATTGTCTTTCATATTTTAAAAATTATGGAGTGAGAAAATTCTGTTTATGGACTACATCCTGTGTCTGTCGAACTGAAGGTGGTGAGTGTAAGATGGGAAGTGGGAAACTCTAGGCATATCACTTTGCACATATGTGCATGTGTCCTTCCTTCCCATAAGATGCATGACTAGAACTGGGATGAAATGATGGCTTTCAAAGCAGATTCTCCTTCCCTCCCTTCCATCTGTCTTCTCACTGAAAACCTGTCTGAGCTGCAAAGGCAGAGAAGAAACTGCTTTCTGGATTCTTAGAAGGATGGGTGGAAATTGGAAGATTGGGATATCTCAGGGAGGCATCTGACAGGATGTGAGGCTCTTTCTGCTGGAAGCCAGGGTTTGGGAGAGGTTCATGGGGCAAGGCCTATGTTCTGATAGTGGAGAGACATGGTAAGAAAGGGAAGGGGAGGCAATAGCTGGGTATTCACTTGTGGTGGGGAGAAGGAATCTCCAACCCATTACTGAACAGGATCCCTGATCTTGCACTTAGAGATCCATTGCTTAGACAAACCCAGGACAATGAACAGAAGGAAAAGAGAAAAAAAAGCCTGAACTGAATTAAGCAAAAATATAATAATAGTAAAATATAACAATGGAGTGGTGGGGGAAATACCACCAGGCTTGCTACTAACAAACTTTTAGTTTACCTTTTAATGTCTTCATGCCTTCTTTAGCTTAAAGCTGTATTGGGCATTTTTCCTTCTTGCATATGAAAATGGAAGTCACACTCCATATGCTGCTACTTTATCACAAAAACAATCAAACAATTACCATTTAAAAAGCTCTGCTTGCCTTGAAAATTATCCACTATGTATTTAATCCTCTGCATGTAGACACCTTTTTTTACTTTGCTGCTGTATTAAGTTACAAACTACTCACAAATGACTTCTGTTTAGAGATTTATTTGCCATTACAGCTCTGGAGTAGGGTCAGAAAGGCACTGATTTTGCATTGGGGTTTCTGTAATAGGCTCTGTGTATTTCATAATTTTGAAAAAAAGATTAAAAATGAAATGTGGCTGCTCTGGTTAAACTCTTAAACTATTCTGGACTAGACAGCAGAAAGTAGTTGAGTAAAACAGAAGCTTGCTTACTGTTTCCAGCTTTGAGCTAGCATTCCCAGAAAAAAAAAAATCCTGATTCTCTAATGCAATTGACTGAAATCTATATAAGATTCATTAGAGCCAAGTTCATGTAAATTCAAGGAATAAAAATTTATGTTAGCTGTATGCGTATTGCCCCCAGAACCTGTAGGGGAGACTCCTGGTTGTGGCGGAAGGTAAGAGTTTGCAAATTTAAAAGAAAGCCGTTTAAAAGAAATATCTATATACTATATGATGAAAGTACATTTTAAAACAGTCATTTCTCACCTTTATATTTTAGCTTAAGTCATTAAATTGTTAGAATCCAGTGATAAAAATATTCTGATGACAACGGTCTCATGATTAGAACTATCTAACATGTGCTGTTTGTCTCTAAGCGCATGTAAATCCTTTGTCGATGAAATGAGGCTTTTTATAGATCGATGATGTGGTTGAGCATGGATGAAAGGCAGCAACACAGGCCAGTGAAGTTTCCGGAACTCTAGTTATGGGAAGCTTGTGAACTTACCTATTTATATTTAGTGATGTTTACCTTCTTCCTGTTGCACCTCCTTCTGCCAAGGCATTACCCCAAAAGCCATTGACTTGGTCTCAGAAGAGGCTGTCCTTGCTCCCAAAGCGCCTTTAGAAATGGGACTCTTCCTTGTTCTCTTCCATGTAGAAACCAAATGTTACTTGGAAATTCTGCTCCATTAGGATAGAATGAGAAAAAGTGCTGAGGGCAGGTAGGAGAAAACATACATCCCTCCAGAGGGAACAGCCATTTCACTGGGGAAAAAATTAATGAGACTCTGATCCTGCCACTGGGTTATTGCAGCTGACAATTTTCAGTTAAAAATGTTAATTGACACTTTTAAATGCTGCTGACCTATACAGCTTTTATAGGGAGAAGTATATAAAAATTGATGTATGAAGCTGAATTGCATTGGTGTGGCATACTAGCCCTGACAAGGTAAGTCTAAGCAGTTCCATTCCTCACGGCAGGCTGTTTCCATCATCCCTCCGTGGTTCGGTGTGAGGGCAGCACAGGCACTGCGGGCTCTCACCCCAAGCCCCGGTGTCATTCGGGCTGTGCTGTTTGAGGTACAGTGCTACAGGCTGGGGGCAGAGAGCCTGGGAAGTGGCCCAGTGGAAAAGGACCTGGAGGTGCTGGTCGGCAGCCAGCTGAACATGAGCCGGCTGTGCCCAGGTGGCCAGGAAGGCCAATGGCAGCCTGGCCGGTAAGGTCAGGGCAGTGACTACTGTGCACGGCACTGGTGAGGCTGCATCTTGAGTATTCTGGGTTCAGTTTTGGGCCCCTCAGTTCAGGAAGGACACTGAGGGTGCTGGAGCACGTCCAGAGAAGGGCAATTAACTTGGTGAAGGGAGCTCAGGTCCTGTGAGGAGCGGCTGCAGGAGCTGAGGAAAAGGAAACTCGGGAGCCCTTACTGCTCTCTATAACCAGCGGGAATGAGGCTGTCGCCAGGTAGGGGCCAGGCTCTTCTTCCAGGTAACAAGTGACAGGATGAGAGAGAATGGCCTCAGGCTGTGCCGGGGGCAGGTTCAGTTTCCACAGTAGGAGGAATTTTTCCACGTAACAGGTGATTAAACTTTGGAGTGGATTGCTCAGGGACGTGCTGGAGTCACTGTCCCTGGATGTGTTTAAGGAAAGACTGGATATGGCACTTATTGCCATGGTCTAGTTGAGAGTGGTGCTCGATCAAAGGTCGGACTCGATGATCTCAGAGGCCTTTTCCAACCTAGTGATTTTGTTACTGTGATCTGTGATCCTGTTTGAGAATACCTGGATGATCGCTCGATGCCCAGCGCCTGCCGGGGCCGGGGCAGGAGGCGGCTGCAGCAGCAGGAATCCGGAGGGACAGAGGCAGGCGGAGCGTGAGGGTGGCGGCGCCGGGGCCCGCGGCCGCCCCGCCCCGCCGCGCCATGTGCCAGGGCCGGGCCGCCCGCAGCCTCCGCGCCCGCACGGTGAGGGAGGGGAGGGACAGCGGGAGGGAGTGCCCGGGGGCCCGGGCGGGAAAAGGTGCAGGGAGGGGCGGGAGAAGGCGCAGGGCGGGTCGCGGTTTCCGCGTGGGGCTCTCGCCGTGGGCGCCGGTGTCGTGGGCAGCCCTTGGCCGCTCCACCCGGTATCCCGGTGCTCCCGCGGGCTGCTGCGGGTACACAAGGGCCGGCGGCGCCCGCGCGAGCCGGAGTTTCCCGGGGATCCGCAGGAGTCGGCGCCGGGGTTTGGGCTCCGTTGTCGCTGGCACCGGCGGGGAGCATCCTTCTCCGGAGAGCCCGGCCCGAGCCCAGGTATCCCGCGGGCGGCGGGGAGGGGGTCTCTGCCCGCCGTGCTCCTTCCTCCTCCGTCAGCTGCCTGCTCAGGGAAGTGGCCGCTTTTCCTGCTGCCAAGCTCGCGCTGACGGAGGAATAACTCCCGCTGCCCGGCTGCTGCCGGCGGTGATCACTGATGTGTGTGTGGTGCTGGGAGCTGCTGCACAGCAGAGCCATTAGGGCAGTGCAGTGAGACAGAAAACTCGGAATAACAACTTGGAAAACGCTTCTACCCTGCAGGTGATGCGGTGCCGAGCTTCCCGGAGGCGCTCTCCCTATCTTGTAGGTTACAATTCTGTTCAAATACGTTTTAAGCGGGGCTTAAGTGGAATAATCAAAATTCCCTGTGTATTTCTTTGAAAGCTCACAGCTATCTTTCAAAATTAGCTAAAGAGGTAAAACAGTAGCCAGGGGTAATCTTTCTACCTCAGACTTTCCAAATCTCTGATGGTTTGCTGGGCTATATGTTCACATAACCTGTATGCTCATGATAAATAATATTGCACTAAAAGAGTGCCCTTGGGAAATATCACATTAGTTCAGCCATTGTTTCATTTGTTTTTTTAATGTTGAGGAGCAAGATGATGTTTTTTGAGTAAAAATTTGGGTGTGATGGCAAGAATTTTTGGAACTTGGCAATTGGACTGGATATAGTACTGGATATACAGTTAGATGAGAACTGAGCTGTTGGAGTTTTGCTGATTTGCAGTTACATGAGGAGAAGTTATTTTCAAAGTCATCACATTTATGGTATGAAAATTCCATTCTTTCCTTATCGTGAACAATAGTTCTTGCCTTTAATCTAATCATTTTTGCTTGTACTACTAAGCTTCTCCGTAGGAGATGGAGTGAAAAGCTGTAGTAATTTTCTTGTATTTCATTATGCAGGCATGAGATAGAGAAAGAAAAGGATTCCTCACCTTCCCTCTCTCTTTACAGAGCTGCATCAGTTGCTGTAAATCTTAGAGTAAGAACTGAGATAGCAGGGGAAGTTGGGTTTCTTTCCGATTATTTTTCTTGTTTTTTTCTTGTAATTTCCTTGGTGTACCAGTTTGATGTTGAACAGCTGTGAGGCTGTAAATTTTGCTGTTTATGTTCCTGTAAGTTGATAATGAAATGTAACGATCTTTCCTCAATTTAGGATGTGATTTGCAGGTCATTATCCAGGGATGATTCCTGCTAATGTCACTGGGACTTAGTTGAATGATTGGGTTAACTGTGTGGTCCAAGAAGTACAGAGCTTGTGTGGAAGGGGTTCTTTGGAGTTTTCAACCCCAGGTTTTCTAATCTAGTAATTTCAGGTCCATCACTTTAAATTAAGACAGCAATTTGGTTTCGGGTTTTTTAGATTGAATTCTAGAGGTCACTTTTATGGTATGGCATTTTAAGATTGCACTTGGAACTAGAGAGGGGGAAATTGCAGCTTTTCATCCCTGTTACTTGTAGAAATCCATCCCCAAGAGCTTGAAAATTCGATTTTGTTTCTACGTTACTCAAGTTTTTAGACTTTTCCTGCATTTTGCTAGCAGTCATTTATAATGTTTAGTAATCAAAGGTTGCACTCATTACTTAAATGCAGCATCAAGCTATACTTGCAAATATTTATGCAGCTTTCTGCATTACCATAAGAAAAATTTGCCTTTACAGTGCTGTTGGGTACAATCACCCATTGTAAAAACAAAGAAGGAAAAGCTACTCTTCACAAGCATTTTTTGGAGCCTGGGAAATTAAGAACTTCAGCACACATGGGTTATGTGCACGCAGAAAAAGGACGAAGTAGGGTAAACAAAACGAAACGCCAGAAAATGCAGGGTGGGAGGCTGTCGCTGTGCAGCTTTCAGGAGTGATGCTTTAGGAAAGGGCTGTCTGGTGTGGGGTGCCAGTCAACAGAAACTGCTGGGCTAAAAGGGGCTGTGTGGCTGCTGTCACTGCTCTTTGTTAGCGTGGCCGGTGTTCCCCTAAAAGAAAAAAATCAATAGAGGGCAGGTCAGTGAACTCGGTGTGCTGCACAAAAACACGCTGGATAAATGAGCTCCTATATAATCCAGGTCTGCTGGCTGCAGCAGGAACATGTAGACTGCATGTAGGCTGCTCGTTAGCACAGTCACTGTAACTACAGTGATTATCAGGACCTGTGTGTGCCCCTATTGATCCAACGTAAAAACAGCCAGGAGCGAGCAATAGCAAATCCAGCTGAGGATTTCTGGTTCGAGGGGTTTTAGGTAATTCAAATGATAGGGAGAAGTTACTCCTTCTAAACACCAAAAGTGATGTGGTCAGCAGGTCAAGGGAGGTGATTCTGCCCCTCTACTCAGCTCTGGTGAGACCCCACATTGCATCCAGCTCTGGGGTCCCCAGCACGGGAAGGACATTGACCTGTTGGAGCAAACCCAGGGAGGGACACCGGGATTTCAGGGGGCTGAAGCACCTCTCCTGTGAGGAATATCTGAAAGAGTTGGAATTGTTCATCCTAGAGAAGCAAAGGTTCCAGGGAGACCTTACTGCAGCCATTCAGTAATAAAAAGAGGCTTAAAAGAAAAACTGGGATAGAATTTTTAGCAGGGCTAGTTGTGAAAGGATGAAGGGTAATAGTTTTAAACTAAAAAAGGGTTGGTTGACTCAGACCAGATATAAAGAAAAAAAATTTACCATGAGTGTGACAAAACACTGTAACAGGTTGCTCAGAGAAGTGGTGGACACCCCTTCTCTGGAAACATTCCAGGTCAGCTTGGACAGGGACCTGAGCAACTTGTTATAGCAGATGTTCCTGCTCATTGCAGGGGCCTTGAACCAGATCCTGTAGACTGCTCACCAAGGTACAATATAAAGATAAATGTGTCTTCCCGTGGGACTAAAGGCTTAGAGAATACTTGGACAGTTTAAGAGGAGTTGCCTTAAGAGAGAGGATCAGATCCATTTGCCAGGCTGCAGCCTCAGACGAAACACATTCTGTGAGAGGGTGTTTGAAGGAGAGGCTTCCTTGCATTCCAGGGGATGGGTATGTAACAGATGCTCTTGTAATTAAAATTTCTGTTCTCTCCAGAGTTTTATTTCTATGTAACAGTTTTATTTCATTAAGGAATATTAAGCTTAAGGTTATTATCCTAGGTCCTAAGGAGAACAGAATCAAGTGTCATACAAAGCTTTGTCTGCAGCCAGGACTTTTATCACAGCCTGGTTTGAAAGTGAGTACAGTTCTCATTGTCAACATCACACCATATGTAATAGGGCCCTAAATGATGCACAGATATGTGCTGTGTTTGCAGAGTGTGAGAGAAGGTAGCAGTATATGTAGCTTGGTATGTGAGAAGTCAGTCTCACAAAATTATGGAACCAGACCTGTCTGGAAAAAAAAAAGAAATTAAATACTTAAATGGATGCTAAACACTTCCAGAAATATAGTAGTTAAATATTTAAATGTAAATATGGCATGTAAAGGCCAAGGTTGGAGCAGGATTTGGAACAGAATAAATGTTTATGCTTCAGAATATAAACAAACCTCTTGCTGGGGTAAGTGGAAATTTTCTCCAGTGTCTGAAATGCCTAGTGCCACACTTTTTTCAGGTTTTAAAGTTCATTTTTTATGAAGCCTCATATTCTGGTTGTTTTCTGATACTGTGAAATGCTTTGCTAGGCAAGATACATATTTTCTTTTTTAAAATTTTCATATTTGGTGTTTCAGAATATAGGTAAGGATATATTATCTCTGGCATTGCTTTAGAAACATGGTTTGAATTTTTAGAAGCACTTTTATGCCTAATAGCCTTTTCAAAATTCTACTATGGACTTAACACAATCCTTATGTAAATGCTTAAACACTGGCTGGAAGTACTATGAACAGTGTTCCTGCCAACTTTGTTGTAGCCAGTGACAATTTAAATTGTCTGACTCTAATGTTTATAGCTTTTACAGTATGAGTGAATGAATTGCCAGAAAAGCTTGAGAGATCTGGAATTCTCTGGACTGTTCAAGGAGTTGCAGTTGTCTAATTCAGTTTAATTTAAATGTACGTGGCAAATGTAGAAAGGCCTCTGACTTGATTTAGCTGTGACTTTTTTGACTTTGTGATCATTAGTAAGGTAGATGTGGAGATGATAAAATTTAAATTAGTCACTCTTGGGGGGGTGTCATTTTGTAACCAAAGCTAAATGTGTTTATTCTAATTTTTGTGGATAGGTTGATACATAAAAGTGAGGGGGTTGAGTCGAACAAACAGTCCAGAGATGAGCTGTAATTCAGAACCTTCTCCTTTTGTGAATGTCTTTCATCCTTTCTGCTGTTTGACTTTCCACTGCAAGTAAAAACACATCTCAAAATTGATTGGAAGCTGTGGCTTGGTTGTGGATTTTTGTATGGTACATGGCATTTTATGCAAAGCCAGTTCCTCCACATATATTCAGTCCTGTGCCTTGTGAGGAATAGGAGTTGAAAATTGTAAACAAAGATGAAGACAATGAACCTGCTGTGTTCTGACACGATTTTATTTCATCAGAGCACACAAGGAAGAAACTTGTGTTCCATTCAAATGACACATGTATGCAGAAAACCTGTTCTTTGTCTTGGCATATGTTAAAGCTCTTGTTTTGTTTGGCACAATTAATATATTTTAAAGTAGCATTTCCCCACCTTGGCTTATACTAGACCTGAAAGAAAAAGATTATATTGTTTCTTCAAATTAGTGTTGGGCATGGCTTACTATGGCATTTGTTGTCAACTATCCTGTCTTACAGCTCAGGTTACTGATTTTTAGAAACAGTCTATTTCATACCAGGCTGTGAGAAGAAAAAACTGTCTTTGCATTGTCTCTGAGCATTTGTGTTTTGCAAAATCAAAGTAGTTTAAAAAATCTTCCTTCATTCTTTCTGTACTAAGGAATTGTGTACTTCTCTTGAGTCTAACAGGGACATTGTACATACAGGGTTTTTTTACAAGAGCGTTTCCAGTGTCCTACTTTATTTCCTGTTTGTATCTTACACCCCAGTGACTGGATCAGGTAAGCTAACTAGGTTCAAGAAGGGACATTTGTGTGGTTCTAGATGTTTGTTTCTTATCCAGAAATAAGCTGGAATATTCATTGTGAAAGACCTGAGCCTAAAACTCCTTTGGCAGTAGTGCAAAATGGCTCCTTGTGTGTGTTTTTTCTCCTGTGTCCCATCTGCCTCTCACACCCTGTGTCATTTGCATTTTGCTGAAGTTTGTATTGGTTTCTGAGGCTTGGTGCCAGACTAATCTGGCTGCAGGTGGCACTTGTGCTAAGGACAACAGGAGAACGTTGCCTGATTGAAACCTCAGGATCCAGTCTCACTAGGTAGTCTAGGAACAACTAGTCTAGGACCTGTCTAGGTCGTCTGTATCCCATCACCTTTCCATGTGGCCTTAGTCCAACCTCCAGTGACTTCAAAATAGTGACTGTTCCTTGTGCTGGGCCAGTGCTGCACAGAGGTGTCAGCACAAGGGAGTCTAACACCTCTGGCATAAATATTGTAAGTTAGTCAAGGTCTGAATGTGGATGTCTCAACTCATTTGGTAACAGTGCTGAGGACTGCTGGATATTGAGTTGATTTAATCCCTCAGGGAGTAGCAATGCAACAGAACCAAACACTGACATGCCTTACCTAGATGTCCCTTCCCAAGAGCTGCAGATCTCTTAAAAAATAAAGCATTCCTATCCTGGACAGTGTACTGTACTGGGTTTAGTCATCTTTGGACTTTGCTGGGGATGTCTAAGCAAAACGTTGGAAACCACTTCATTATTTCTTCTTAAATCTGTTACCTCATCTCTAAACTTCTTTTATCGATAGTCAGAATTCTGACTTGTTCTCTATCTTAAAATTTCTCTCTGATGCTTGGTGAGAGCGGTGTGGCATTCATTTCCACTGCACACATTTCTGAGCTTGTTTTGATGTTCCTAGGTGTAACTGGGGTGTGGAGCCAAACTGTGCGATGCCTGCAAGGTCTGTTTGTGAACAGCTGTTCTGTGTTGGCAACGTGAACCAGGGCAACCATTTTCACACTGAAGTCATGGTCATGTGCCCCACATTTGTATGTCATTTGCAGGATTCAGGCAGAATGCTGACGATGGATGATGCAAATATGTAATACAATGAGGTGCCATGGAGCAAGAGAACAGAAATAAATGGTGGGCAAGGGTTGGTTAAAATTCAGATAACTGTCCTCTCAGTGATTGCTGCATTTGCTACCTGTTCTTTAAATGGTCTCAACTTTTTCTCTTCCAGGAAAAGCAAAATGAAGGACCTAGTGTCAAACAGTACAACCAGTATTTCTCAAGCCAGGAAAGCTGTGGAGCAATTAAAAATGGAAGCATACATGGATAGAATGAAGGTAAAGTTAGACTTACTGTTGATATTTTGAATTCACTGACTAGTTTGTGGAACAGCATGCCTTTAATAATGCAGAAATCAATGTTGAAATGTAGAAATATGTGTTGAAACAATATTCAGTACTGTAAGTGAGTTACATGTTGACTGGTGGACTCTAGTGAAGCAATTTCCAAAGCCTAGCTTCAAGCCTGCCTCTGTATGAGTGTCTGTTATATTTATCAAAAGTGGTATTTTGTGAAATACTTAAAATCAACTGGCGGGTACGCAGGTGCTCTTGTCACCTGTAGCGGAATTGAAGTGCAGCTCTGGTTTCTTGGTTTTTCTCCTTTAAGAATTGGAAGATAGTCTTTAAGATACTGCAAAATTTTTGAATAATGATGAGACAAGCTGAATTGTTTTACTTTGTTTCAGTGCAGACATAATTGCACAAAAAATGTGTAAGACTGCAGTGTGCAGTTATGATTTTTCACATTTGATAACATGTTGTGTGTGAAGATTTTGTTTCATCATGCCTCTAAATACATGTGGATTAAATATTTTCATTAAAGGCACTATTAAACAGAGGTTTTCAGGTTTTTTTAAACAAAAAATCCCGTGGATTATTCTTGTATATCTTTCTGCTTTCCACTAGGCTGAAATTTTGTGAAATATCAGGCTAATAATGCTATAATACTTTTTAAGGAAACAGTGCTCATTTCTTTTGCTCTCTGCCTCTGAAAATAGGGAATAATTATTTTGATAAAAACTCCCGTTTCTACAAGGAAGAAGGTTTTTTTTGTCCTTCCATCTTTAAAAAGTAACTTTTGAAAAATAATCATAATTACTCAGTTCTCTGCAAACAACTGTGACTGAGTTGTTACAAACTGTAACTGAGATTATTAAGTCAGTAGGACAATTTAGAAATGTTGTACATTAAAATCTTCATGTAGTCTTAACTCAGCCTGTTTGTCCATCCATGCTATGTGCTGAAAGTCTGCATGTAGTCCATGTGGGGACAGTAGTATATATTTATGATTTTTAAAATAGTCTCAGATCACAAACTCACCAGCTAGAAAATTAGTATTTATAGTTCAGAAATATTAGTGCAATTCACATGAGTGGTCAATCTTGTTCATATGGAAAAAGAAATTTCAGTTGCTCTGTTTTGTGGCAGTTTTTAGCGATGTCTTGTAAGGCCATTGAATTTGCAAAAGTAGTTTCTCTATTTCATAGTGTGTTGCAAATTCATCACATAACCTGTTCACAGGGACAGGTGTTTGTTTCCTGCAGTAAAAGAAAGTCTGCCTTGGTTAGTCCCAACTCAGGTCATACTGCAACTGCATGAACAGAACTGGCAAGGGAGGGTGTGGGTGGCAGAGGAAAGGGTTGGAAAAATGTGGCCCAGTTTATTGGCATTTGAAATCGTTCTTAGTGGATTGTCTTAAACTTGCTTCCATATATGCAGTGTTAACTGTCATGTCATTTGGTCAGTTATGCAAATAGCTTCATTAGTTAGGTGTATAACATTCTTAATTACATATGAAAGAAAGACATAGCTGCAAGAAAGACATGGGTTATTTTTAGTCAGTTTAATTAAAAAGAATGCAGTTATTAGCAAATGTGGCAGACCTAAAAAACAAGTAGCTTGAAAGTACAATTATTTCACTTTTTGAAACAGCCTGGGACCAAAAACACACCAAAGAAAATCTGACATGTTTCAGAATTATGAGGGTTCCTATACTAACATAAAACTAACATAAAATACAACTTTTCAAAATGCTTTGATTTCTAGCATTTTTTGAACAAGTGTATGAGCGATTGTGAGAAGCAGTTGATTGGCTTTTTATTACTTCAAAATCTGCTTGGCTTTTTAATCTTGAATCAGTTAAACGTATGTTTCAGCACAGTCAAATTTTAGTAAGAGACTTTCCAAGGAGATTTTAAGTTCTCAAATCATCACTCAAATGATCAAGTAGATAAATGAAATTTACTTTACTTTTTTCTGATGTTTTGCATCTGATTAAACTAGTAGACATTTAACAAAAGATCAGGACTTTCCAAATAATTTAATTAAACCCTCTTTTGCAAATAACTGTAGCCAAGTTGTTCTTGCCACAATAGGCAGGATCACATTGCTAACATTGAAGAGGGGTCTGTGTTATTGACTGGGGAAATCAGAAGTTCCAGTTTATTTTTCTACTACAGAGGAACTTTGTTTCCCATGCACAGTAGCTGCTGTAACCAGCAAGATTTGGGTCTGCTCAGTTAAAATGTTGTAGTTAAAAGTATGTTGATAGTTGCTGACTCCCCACTGTGTTCTGGATTTTTCAATTAATTTAAGAAGTCCTACTAAGTTTTCTAGCCAGTAAGAGCAGCAAAGCAGTGCTGCGTTCTGAGGTTCCACAAAGACAACTCACTGCCGAGGTGTGAAAGAAATAGAACAACTTGAAAGAGAAGGATGCAGCTATTGGTGTATTGATTGGTAGTTGGAAGGAGGATTACTGTGGGTTTTTTTTGTAAACCATAGGAATCCCAGAAGAATCATAATTGAACCTGTCTTAACTGGCAAAGGAGCAGCTAGAGTTATAACAGAGAAGTAAGTAGGAAGCTAGAAATGCAACTTCCAAGCTAGGAAACACCAAAGTAAATCAGATAAACAGTGGCCTCATGACTAGTAGAAAAATGTGGTGCTCAAGGTGCTAGCAGTAAAACTGAGAAAGCAAAGTTAGTATTGGTATTTATCAGAGCTGTCCTCAGAATAAAGCACTACTTAATCTTCTCTTTGCAAGCAGAAAAGCAAGAGTGCTCTGATGTTTAAGACCCTTGGCATATCAGTTATCATTCCATTTTCTTTTTCCTTAGGAAGATAGGAAGTATTCCTACCTGGTCCTGAATAGTGTTGAGAGATGAACAGTGAGAATGACAATAAATGTGTGTGAATCTCTTTGTTTTAGATATAAAGGATAAGCAGAATGGCTGTTGTAGCAAGACTGGTAGTTAGTCACTAGGCAGAAGACAGCGTAATTGCAGCATTTTGCCCTGTCACTGAAGCTTATAATTATTAGTGCAGCTAACAGGATATTCTAACTCTGGCAGTTTTTATCACCTCTGCTATTCTGAAATATAATGGTAGAATTTCACAGTCCTCCTGAGACTATTACTTTAAAGCATCAGGGTTTAGTGTTCTGTTGGATTTTTTCCCTTTTGTTAATTTGATAACCAGATGTGTTTTTTGCTAAAGAGAGGAAAAGTAATTCTACAAAATGTTAGGTCAGTGTGATACCTATATACTCCATCTTTTCTAATCCACACACCTTAGAAGATTTTTTTTTTTAATGAAGTGTTAACTTTCTGATAGAATTCATCAATCAAACTGGAGTCTGATTTTTTTTCTTTAGCCATTTCTGCAATATGTATAAATTACTTTGAATTTGCAGACCAAGCCGTATGGCGTAGGAAAGCTGACATGATAAATGTGTTGGCTTCATTTGAATATTCAAATCACATGCATTTATTTTCATTCTTAGGAAAAGCTATTTTGAAGCTGCCCAGCACCCCCAAAGGCGAGTAGAAGCTACGATAGAGTGGGCTCCATTTAACTCCTCCCATGGCGCAATGGGACGTGTTTGGCACACCAGTATGTCCAGCACAGCCCACAGCCCTGGCTGTGGGGCACCTCTGGGTGCTGCCTGTGCCAAAGCAGCCATCCCTGCTGGAGCCTTGGTGCCATGCTCAGTGCACAGGCCTTCCAAAACTGCTCTTCCCAATAATGACACGGAGCAGGAAACTTGCTGGAGGCAATATTGTATTTTGCTCTTTTTTGGGCCACAGGTCTGGCTTTGCCAACACCGCTCACAGCCACAGGAACTCGTGTTTTCATTGCTCCTGGACTGTGACCAGCTCATTTAACTCCCTGTTGTGAATGGTCATTATTCCACTGTGCAGGCCTAAGTTACTCTACTTTTAGTGAAGAAATGGTTATAATTCACTTTTATGACTACTGTAATCCCAGTGGGAGGATTTTTTCCTCTCAAAACCTTTTATTTGTTTAAAGGATGAAAATATATGGCCTAGTGCAGGTTTAGTTTGTGACAATGATCACGTTCCTCAGTTTCTTGTTGCAGGTTTGTTTTTAAATAAATTGTACTAAATCAATTGTACTACTGTTTAAAAGCAAACTAAAATGTGACTTAAACTCTATGACATTGAAGGAAGGGTTTCTCTTCCTAGAAGGGGGTCATAGGGCATTGGAGTAGGGTGCCCAGGGAGGTGCTGGAGTTGCTGTCCCTGGAGTTAAGAAAAGACTGGATGTGGCACCAAGTGCCATGGTCTAGTTGACAAGGTGGTGTTAGGTCAATAGCTGGACTTGATAATTTTGAATCTTTTCCATCCCAGGTGATTCTGTGATTCTCTGAATGTATTAATCAGCTTCCCAATATTGCTACCAGCATTACAAGACAAGTTAAATACAAAAATGTGTGTTGAGCTTTTCCTAGTGAAACACCCTTTTTTTTGTTATATCAAAGCACAGCAATATACAGAGAAACAGGAAATTATATTATTGAGTTTATCCCTTCTAAGAGTGAGGTTTGAAATTGTACTTCTCTTCAATAAAAAGCAATATACTTGGGCTGATGTTGCTTATCCATGCATGGAACAAACAAGATCATTACAGGAAAATCATTACAATCCTTTGTACTTTGAGGTCTGTAGCTTTCCACACATTTTTGCTTTACCCGCTTCATTTTTGAGAAGCACTGGTCCTTGTGAACATCTCTTCTGATTTGCTCAGTTTTCTGTTTCACCTGTGCCCAGCAGCCTTCTGTTCACATGTAGTGTCTCTGCCATCCTTTTGTCTTACAGGCCAATTCAAAGACAAACTAATTTTAAAAAACCTTAACACTCTTATTTCCTCCATTAGGGGGGTGGTCTATGCTGGGGTGCCAACCACAGATTCTCCATAGCTTTAAACATTTTACAAAGGCATAGAGAAATTAAAAAGAAAGAAAATAAAGAAATAAAGAGGCTGTAACTGTATTCAGAAGTTCATTCAAATTTCATGGAAATTCTGATTCAATACCCATTGACTTCATAGGTCCAATCGGAAGCCTACTATGGGCTGGGTTCATGTCAAAGCAAGCAGGGCGTGGGGAAGCTTAAAGCTAGCATTGATGACACACCTGCTAGAAAAACACCAGAAATGTGATTTGTTCTTAGCTCTAGTTGTGCAAACGTGCTGACCTCGGTGTTTGATGAGGACAAGCTGTCATGGTGGTCAGAGAAAAGACTTCTTTGTAAACACTTCTGAATCATTTTCTTAACTATCAGAATATTGAAAACCCAATAATTCACCAAAACAAAGAGCTACAGATAGCTGTGAATATCTTGCTGACTGAGCAGAACAAAAAAATTTTGTATATGCTTTCTAAATTCTTGAAAAAATAAATGAGTCACTATGGCCTACTTCCACCAATATTCTTATGGCACAAAGCTGCAAAAATTACAAGGTTTAATATTTCATTTTTCATTTCACGCAAAATAGCTTGCATTGCAAATATTCAACACATTGCTACATTTTTGTATATATTTATATTTTCATAAACTTTTCAGTAAGCATAAACCCATGTTCTAAATTTGTAGACTTGAGAATTATTTATTTTAGAAGTATAAAAATATTAAATTAAAAAATATTAAGGTAGTGCTCAAGTTTAAATGAATGCTGTGAATAAAGGACTACTAATAGTAATTTACTGAGCAGAAGACATTAGTCTTGCTTCACTGAAAAGAGCAGTATTTAGCTTAAATGAGAGCTATGACACATGGTGTTCAAGTTTTGTTCCTGGTTTATTATTTCTTTTTAATCCCATGGTCATGTGCCTGAAGAACTTTTTATTTTTCAACCAGAGGACCAAAGGGTAGAGAGAGTATGTGGAAAATCTTAAAACCAATGAATGGAGTAAGAGCTGAAGCAGGTTTCTCCATAGAAACAGACACTTCAAGGAGAATCCTTGTTGCTTATGGGTGGTTAACACATAAATGTTTTAATGTTTTAAATGTTATGTGTGCTCCTGACCTCCTTCTGATGGAGAGGAACAGCTCAACGTGGGTGATGTCACTCTATGTCACTGTGTTAGATAAAATGTTTGAAAGGATTACTAGGCGTAGGAAGAGAAAATTGAGAGATGTGTCTAATATTTAAAGGATAAAGCAATTTACTCCCTGTTTTAAGATAGCTTCCATTATCATTTGTTCTATGAAAAATATTTATGCAATTCAAATTGGTTCAGAATTAAGTGTTACAGTAGTTCTCTCTTCTCTTCTATTAGGTATCCAAGGCTGCAGCAGATTTATTGGCATATTGTGATGCACACATTGGAGAAGATCCCCTTATTATTCCTGTACCTGCATCTGAAAATCCCTTTAGGGAGAAGAAGCTCTTTTGTACTATCCTTTGAGTCAGTTTTCAATTAAAAATGTCATCTGCTAAAAGTTGGTATCAGTGTTGCATGCTTTTAGCATTTTTTTCTTCAGATGTCAATACTTACCCCATTACTACAATATTTTTGCAAGGTAGTGCAATTTCTGCTAAAAAAACCCTTAAAATTAAAAAAAAACCCTTAAAAATTCAAGGTAATGCTTATCTTTCAGAGCAATGTACAAGTTTAACTTCAGTTCTTCATAAATATTCTTGTGGTCTTAATGAAAATATCAAGTACAGTATCAAATTGTAGATATCTTTGCCAGTCATAGATTTTTCTGGGACCTAAATGAGTCATACCAATTCTTGAAGCTATTTTTAACATTGTTATTTTCTTTGGAAGGTGAATTCAATTCAATTGCCTTTACAAATTTCTATCTAAAGAGAGTAGTGACCTTTTCCTCAAGTAGCACTATTTAGGAAAAAGTCCCAGTGATTTACAATGTTTAGAATGATCAGTCTTATACAGTAAGTGGTGTCAATAAATATGTTTTCTGAAGACTGTAAGAAACTTGACTACAAAAACAATCCTAGTAAAGTGCCGTTGTAACTACGAGCAGAATGAAGATGTATAGTCACACACCAGGATTGCTTCAATAAAACAGCAGAAAAATGTGGTTTCTTGCATTTTATTTTGAATGATAATGATTTCAATTATTTAGAAAGTAAAATGGACTGTGAAAAAAGTATTCCTAAGGATTTTAGTGGAGGGGTGTAAAACTGCCCTGAACAGCACAGGGAGGGGGAATTACATTTTCTGAGCAGCCCTCTACAGGCTTTTGCCCATTAGAGTAGGACTTTATGGGGATGGAGAGTAATGGTAAATAAATGTTGTTCTAGGATATATAGCGAGACCATTGTGCTGTTGACAGCTACTATGTTTGTATATTTTGTGGCCACGGATTAGTTTAATTGTCAGCAAGTAATTTGTGGAGGTTCTGGGATGTTTCATTGTTTTGACTTTAAAGTGCAGTGAGAGGAAAAGAATAAGGTGTGAAATAAGACTGTCTTCTTCATGAAGTAAAATTAAGGCACCTGATGGAAGCAACTGTTACTTTAAAGATTTCTTTTGTTCTTCTCGTTAAAAAAAAATAAAACTTCCAATCTGATGCATTAGGGCAGTTGTCTCACTGCAGTAGCTGATATGTACAGTGTATCAGCCAGCCCCATGAGGCAGGAGATAATTTTGTTAGAACTGCACCAGTTTGAGCTGAGACTCTGAACAGCCACCCAGAACACATCAAGCTTCCTCCCTTCTTCTGCACAAACTTGTATTTCATAAACATCTAAAATACCTGCAAGGCAAAAAACTAGCTGAGGAACTGAGGGCCTTGGGATATTAAGTGCTGAATTTAGATGCTAAAAAGGGCTGCTTGGTGAACAAAGCCATGTGCATTTCCCCCAAAGTGCATGTACCTTCTCCAGCTTATTTTTAGCAGTTTCCATCGACATCTGTTGTCCTGTTTTGTGCAGTGGAAATACAAGATGTCTGCATTGTACAGGTTTTGTTTCCTTTGCCATTCAACTTGGATAATGTGCCTTACTTGGCTGTGTTCAGCTACTAGTCTGGGCACATGAGACGGGGCTTTGGATGGTGATTCTGGTGCTGGCAGAACTCACCTCATGTCTCATGTGCAATTTTATTGTAAAAAATTCCTACAGAACCATACTCCTTTTAATCAGTAGGCTTTTGGGATGTCTTTCATTCAAAGATTTGATATTTTAACTGGGCAGATGAAGACATCAGTATCTTAGCAGACTTGACATACCTATGCTGAAAAACATTCAAGTGTCTTGAACAGGTCTTAGTTTTGGTAGGCTCATCCTTGGTTCCTATTTCAAAGTTTTCAGCTTAAGAATCCCATTCCTAACTTTTAACAAGAATATTTCTTAACGTATGGTGTGTTTTATTTTGGGGGTAGAGAAATAGGGTTTAGCTAACTGAGTATCTGTTTTATTGACAGCAAAATAAAAAAAGGCTTTCTGAAAATATTTATTTAGAAAGAGCAACAAAATGCTTAATAAGGTTCTTTAGGGAATCCTTCCTACAGTGTACATGATTTGGTAACTGCTCTGATCACCATGGCAACATTTTCATTTGTCCTTCCGCATGTATGGTTTTAACTGGAACAGCATGGGAGGAGAATATAGGGCATACAGCTTTATTCTCAAAGGCTTTGTAACAACTTGCATTTGTGGCTCATCATTAACATTCCCATCTAAAATAACAAAATTGCCACAGCTTATTACAGTATTGCAAACAGCTTGCTTTCTGTTTCCAATTAGGGTTAGTGTCTGACATCCTGAGATTGAAATATTTCAGTGCTTTTGAGCATCTCTGGTTATAAGAGCCACATTTACAAAAATCCAGAATTATTATTCACAAGAGGAGAATATAATTCTTTTGATCTTTAGGTTTTTCTCCAAATTTTTTCTTCAAGGAGTTGTGAATGTATTGGAGTTATGTTTTAAATACCTGGTTCCTAATGTTTATGGCTTCTTTCATCAATTCGTAAATTTCATTAGGTTAAAAAAAAAAGAAAATGTATCTATTAAGATGATTTCATGCTTCTAATTTAAAAAAAATAAATGCATGCATAAAGTGCATATTTATGTAGGCAGGTGTCTTTAATACGTTTGAAGAGGTTAAACTGTAAAAGCATAATTCCTTACCAGAAAACAGAACATCTTTCCCTAATATCCTTAGGCCTTATTTACAAGTTCCTTGAATGAAGATATACTATTGGCAAATTAGTAATTTGAAGAGGAAGAGGGTGAGATGAACTTGGAAGATCAGCACTTCAAATATAATTGTAGCAGCTTTGAATTGCATACAAATATATTACTTTTCTTAAGAACACAATCAAAAAATTGCCTCTCTGAAAAAAGAATGGCATCATCTGGTTTGCTTTTTTTAATGCCAGCTTGATCCATAAATCAACATCTAACAGAATATATTTTCCTCCAATCCCAGAAAACCATAAAATGTCTTTTTCATTATTATATTGTGTGCTGCTTTGACCTTTGAGGCAGTTTGGATAGTTTTCTAGTGATACTTGAGTTTCATGCTTAAGCATCTTGCCTCAGTTCTACACAAAAATATCTGAATATTGTACATTTTTCTAAATAATGAATATATATTATATCATGAAGTATAGACTGATAGACAAAAAACAAAAGCTCTCCAAAACATAGATGTATCTAACAGAAAGTTTTCCTCTAGGCTGAAGCAATGAGTTTATATTTTCATTGAACAGTCAGATTTGATTTCTGCTAATTTCAATGAAAACAAAACCAGACCTGCTGCCATCCTAATGCTGTACTGTTCTCTCTCTGTTTCATTTCTAATGCCATTAGGCTTGTTTATTTGTAGTTCAGGCCCAGAAAGTAATGAGTGCTCTCTCTTAACTGTGTTGGGGCTGTCGTCTCACAGAGTGAGAACTTCAGAACAGAACTGGATTCAAGGAGGTTTTGACATGTTATAAGCAATCCTTCTTTCATATCCCAACTCTTGCTGCTCTGATGAAATGAGAGTTCCCAATGGATTCGTGGTAAATTGTAATGTCTCAGTAGCACATGTGGCTGGCTGTTTTGCCTCCATCAGATTAATCTCCTTGGTTTACTTTGAATTTAAGATGCTATCATTTCAATCCTAAAAACTATTTTCCTTCTCTCCATTATACACTAAATTCTTCTCCTTTGTTTCCTATGTCATATATTAAATTAGTGGCAGGGTGCTTGGCTTTTTTAGCAGGGTGCTTAGGCAAATTTTTTAAGCTAACTTCTATGAAATTATGGTCAAAGAAGGAAAAAAATATGGAGGGAAATTTAAACGAAGCTGTTCTACATCACACCATAGGTTAAAAAAAATACAACCTTTGCTGTCAGTGGCACTAAGGTAAACAATTATTCATAAGGATGTTGTAACCAGGCATTTTTGCAGTGACTTACAGCTGGATCAGCTCCACCAGAAGGAAAGAACGCTTTCAGAACAACAGTCTCTAAAGGTGCATATTAAAGCCTAAACTTCAATAAGGCAGTCATTTACCCAGTTGGATTTCTGATATCAAAGAGTAACAAAATACGTGCTTTGAGAGGACCTGATTATATAGTTTTTCTTATCTCTTCATTGTATAGGGATAAAAATCTGTGTACATGATTTTCTTAGAAAATGCCATAATTATGGCTGTCCTTTGGGTCTGCATCAGAATATGGATTTGTTTCTTCAAGGAGACTAAAGAAAACTAGGGGGAGGAGTTGTTCCTAGGAAATACAGGCTTCTTTTACTGAAAACTAATACTTAAAGTCATTAGACTGACTTAAATAGTAATGTGTGAAAAATAGTGTGTAAACTTACCAGAATAAGTGTTACATAAAATTTCACAGGCATCTGCACATTTAATCTTTAGGTAAATAATGTACATTTGCATCTAATTGAATCCAGCGTTATAGCACTATTAAATTAAGTACAGCCATAAATACCAGAACTGGTATGGGAACAACTTTTCTGTCTGTTAGAGGAAGATGTACGTCTGAATTTGTCAAGTACATTTACACCACTCACGCTTGTGAACAAATAAAATGAGCAGCTTTACCCTAAAATTGGTTCTTCCCAAATTCCTATTACAAGTAGAAACTGCACAGGCTCGTCTATTACTGCCACCTACTGATAAAGTGATAAACAGCCGACTGAGACAAAAAAAACCCCAATACCAAAAACCACAACTCGACAAATGACCAAAAGGGGGATTCTAAATTAATGCACAAACTGTCTGAAACAGGGAGCCAGCACTCTTGTTTTTGTGAACTGCATTGTGTAAAATTTCACCTGGCACTGGAGCAGTGCTGCACTGCTGGGGTGCAGTTAAACTTCATGCTTCAGTTCCAGACCGCTCCGTTTAGGAAGACACAAAAGACAAATACATTATTTGCCTAAATAGGTCAGGTGTCTGGCTAAAAACGCCTTCAAAAGTTGAGGAAGTCGTTGTGTGTATCAGTTGGAGCTCATTTTCCAGTTTAACTCAGATGCCTGTTCCTCAGTACTGCAGAGACATCAGTTGTGCCCTTTGCTCCCTGGAGCAGGTGAGGGGGCTGCTAACAGCACTAAGGCTCAGCTCTAGGCCAGAGTGAGTCCCCAGCCCAGAGAGCACCCAGCAGCTCTCACTGACTGCTGCTCTTTTCCTTCACACTCAAACTTCACTACTGCATGTTGGGTTTTTTATTTTGTGGGTAGAAGCTGTTCTGCAGTTACCAGAGTCTGGGACAAATACTTCCTCATATGCCATAGCACAATAATACAGCCAGAACAGAGCTTAGGCCACTGCTTATGCTTAGAATGGCATTTTATGGAAAATACACTAGGCATGGCATAAGGATTTGTTTCAAAAGACCACCACCCATTCCACAAAACGTATTTGTCATGTAGCTTCTCACTGCACCATACCCTCTTGTGTCTTTGAGCTTTAGGTGGCATCCTTGAGCCCTTCACTCTCTCTAAGGCATCCTCTAAAGACATGCACAAATATTCAGCAAAAGGAAGGAATAAGCCATATGTTATAGAAAAGAACCATTGTCACTTTCTAAAAACCTTTCAAGTAACAGTAACTTTAAAGATATTGACAGTTTAACAATCTGTCCCTGGCAAAGTGTGGCTCACGTTGCTTTATCCTTAACTTTCCTGTTGCAACAACTGTTCACGGGGTGGATTCTTGTCTGAGAGGCTTCTCTCTGGAGAGCATACCAGCTTCTATCCTACTCATCAGAACACAATATACATAGATTTCCAATATATATACCTGCTGTGCTGATATGAACATGTCAGTCATACCCTTAATAGATCAAGTGACAAAACTTCAGGTGCTAAGATTTTCGAGAAAAAAATTCGCTACAGAAACTTTGAGAATATAAAGAATGATATAGATAGCAGTTTTTCTGATGTCTTCTTTCTCAGCCTTCACACACTCTTTCTGTACTGAGATTTTGCTTTACACTCTGGAAAATTACTACAGAAAGCAACTATGAAGTAGAAATTAGAAGGCCATAAAAGTGATTACATTTCTTTACAGTTCTGTCCATACCTGCTAAACAAATACTTGCAACAGGGGTGTGAATATATTTGAGGATATTTAAATAGAATCTGGATAAATGAAAAAAAGTGCATTAGAACATCATTAAAGAGGCCAAGTTAAGCAGTGGTTTGAGAAATGTCAGAGGTAGGTTTCTTTATGCATATTCCATTTGCTTCTCTCATTTGTATGTACTACTATCCCAGATCGCCACTGCAGGAATTCCCACAAGGCACAGTATAGGCAGTGCTCAGTTAATGAGCAGTTAGTCAGTACTATTTTGGTGTTGTTATTCATTGTGTAGCCCCAGGCCTGATTTACTCACAAATTCTGCTTTCCATGTAGAACTGTTCCCTGATGAGCTTCTCTGTGGTGCTCATCACGGGTTGCTTCACAAAGTATCTCCACAGTATCCTGGAGGAATATGAGGGTGGAACTATTTGCATCTTACAGTGGGAAGCTGAGGCAGAGCCTGGACAGATTGTAAGTACCTGCTGCTCCAGAATTAGCTCTTTCAACATCTCACACAATGTTCCCACTTGCTCAGCCATCAGCTCTGAGTCCTCAGCTCCACAAACTGGAATGCCTTTTGCAAGTCAAACACACAGAAACTACGGGGGAAAAAAAGGTAACATGAAAGATTTAGCTTCGTGATTTTCCTGGTCTTGTCAGTTCTCCCAAGCAGCAATGATCTTTAGCCTTGTAACCCCTATTTTGTGATCCCACCTCATTAACCTTGCACTTGCTGCAACAAATGAAGCAGCCACCTGGTGCTTTCTCCAGCAGACCACATCCATCTTAGGGCAAAGTAAGCACCATGATGGGAAAAGAGCAAGAGGTCATGCAAATTATTTTAAATTAGATATAGCCTGAATATTATATATCCAGTAATAGACAACAATGAAGTGATAAAAAATATTGTGGTCAATGTGCTTTGCAATCCCCCAACATCTTATCTCTTTACCAGGCATGTGATGAAAAAGTGTATTTGCTTCTTGTAGGTCTCTGTAGGACTTTCTATGAACCCTATTTTCTTATGTACCTGCATCCTGAAGTCTTTGTGCCACTTGTTAAAAATAACTGTATTCTAGCTGCACATGAAGTAGCTAACCCCACCAGCTGGCTGCTGCCTGATTATTGGATATTTGATGTTCCACATCTCTGCAAGACATTCCCATTTGCTCTCTCAGATGTGCTTGTCAAGACTTGGCTGCTGCCATATGGGTAGTTTTGAGTCCATTTCTATTTTTGATTGTCATGAGGATGTCAAGGATTCAATTTAGACTGTAAAATTTATTATTGCTATATTGGTAAATTTGGGGCCTAATTCAGCACAACTTAAAGCTGCTCCTCCAAACAGACAAGAAAATGCAAAAAATTAATTAAAAGAAAAAAGACTTAGCAAAATAATAGAAAAATATTTTTGAACAAAACTTACTTAAGTGGAAGTTAATTAATAAAATGTTAAGTGAAAAAATTAAGATTATACTGTGTACTACTGAAAAGCATTTAAAGAATAAAGCAGCCATCAGACACAGTCAATATGGGTTCTCAAAAGGAAAGTTCTGTTTAATCAATTTGATCTGCTTCTGTGATAGGGTTGCTGCCTAGTGGATGAAGGGAAGGAGGTGGATGTAGTTTTTCTGGATTTTAGTGAGGCTTTTGATACTGTCTGTCACAGCACTCTTCTGGACAAGTTGTCCAACAGTGGTATGAGCAGGTTCCTGATGTACTGAGTGAAGAACTGGCTGAAGGGCAGGCAGAGCTCAAAGGGCTGCAGGGAAAGGGGCCACATGTGGCTGGTGACCAGGGAAGTTTCTCAGGGCTCACATCTAGAGCCAGTTCTGTTCAATATATTTATCAACTAGCTGGATGCAGGAGCTGAGCACACCATTAACAGATCTACTGGTGACACCAAATGGGGAGGTGCTGTTGACTCTGTAGAAAGCTTTACAGAAGAATCTAGATTGATTGGAACACTGGGTAGTGATTAATGGGATGAAATTTAACAAATGAAATGTCAGATCCTGTACCTGGGATGGAGTAACACTAGGCATTCCCGAAGGATTCTGGGAACTCCTCTGCATCTGCACTCCACTGGATCAGAAAGCCGAAAGGGGAAGCAGTAAGACATTTCTTCTGTTTGGGAAGATAAGCAAAATATATTTATTGTAAAGACCTTAAGCAAGGTAAGGAAAGGATTGACAAATCAATCCTCAATATGGGCAGTGAATCTGTTTAGATTATGAACACTGGAAAAAATAAAACACATTATTGGGGTGCAAATTTACAACCCTTTAAATAAAGCCCTTCATACCCTGATCTCTAATCTTTTTTAATATTTTTTCTTTAATAAACTAAAGGCATAAAGATTTTGTGAAAAGTAATATATCAGTGTTACTGCTACATGGGGAGAAAGTTAAGCCCCAAACCCCTAAAATGGAATCTCTCACAAGACCTTCCTCTGTTTCAGATGGAGCACACAGAGATCAATAAAACACAACTCCCTGGGGACGAACTCTGCTAAAATATACACAGCTCCACACTGATTCTTGCTCTTCTCATCTGCTGCTGCTGTCCTAAAAATATCCCAGCTGCCCACTCTGGGCAACAATTAGGCAAATAAACATTAAAAAAAACCTCTGAATGCTATAGACTGGCTAGCTTTGGTACATGAGTACAGCTCTGTATCCATCATGTTTTCTCTTTGTCAGACAGAAAATGCTTATCCAGAGGGACTCTGCAAATTTAACAGAAGCATCTTAAGTTTGCAAGCAGCCTAGAGAATAAAATTTCTGTCTCTTCTGTCCCCAGCTCTTGTGCCCAACATGTTGTATTTGTACTCTGTGTGCCAGAGGTACCCTCTGAGCCTGAACTGTCAGAAGAGTAAATCTGCTCAGAAAGAGAATAATGAAAATGGTGTATTTTTTATAGAGTGGTTATAACCCAAATCAAAATATAACGCAACTCAACTTTTTTAGATTTTCAGAAAAGTAATTTAACATTATCTAGAAGTTATATTCCAGATCAATTTTTCTTTTCATTGTATACATATTCATGATTCTTACATCTTGTAAAAAAATCTTATTTTTAAAAAGCATGCTTAAAACTTAGTGCCTTGTAGCCATATTTAGACACTCCAATGTCAGCTTGCTTTGCCAAAATACTAGTCCTCATAAAAGCCCCCAAGAATGCAAATTGAAACTTATTTATTTATGGGAACTTCTGGAAATCGGGTCAATGGTTGGGTCTGACCACCTCATGATTTACATACAGGTGCACACTGTCAGTATCATACAGATGGTGATGAAATTGGGAGGCTTAGGTAAAATCTTTGGCTATAAAAATCTCATAGAGATGAAACAGAAAAATGGAATAGGAAAGGCCAGTCCTCTACAACTAAACTGTGTAAGTAATCATTTCCTACCTGATTGACAAAAATGCATATGTATCATCCTTTTGACCTGGGTATTCTGTTTGTATAATATGGAGAAACAGGTTTCTCCTGGTTTGTATGTAATACAGTTACTTATTCTTGAAGATGGTAGGTAATACCATAGGGAAAATAAGATGTTAAAGGATTGGGTGTGCTCTATTTTGTCTGCAAAGGAATAAATCACTCCCAGTAATGTTTATAAGATCAATCCCCAACAGATCACCTGGCATGGGGGGAGAACCTAATATATGTGGTACAAGGAATGCAGCGAAATATAGATAAATATTAATAGATGGACCAGTTTTTATTTCTGCAGCTAAACATGCTGAAAGGCAAGTCAAATGTAAATCGTGATTAATCAGCATTTTTTTGTGTAAATGCTTTCTCTAGTACTACTATTTGCTGACAAATACCCAGTTGCATATTAAATATGTTTTAAGTATGCAGCAAACTAAGACTGATGTATTTCCAATACATTTTCCTTCTGCTTGTAAACCTAATATATAAAGGTTAAAATCATTGGTTTGCCTTCTAGTATCTCACTCCACTTAATGAAAAATTAATCTTAACTAAGCAGTTTGAAAGGACTGTATGCAAACATTTTTCATGGCTTGGATGTTAAAAAAAATTAGTCTTCTTTTTGTTAAAAAAAAATCCATTCTACTTCATACAGATCAAGTTCTGTTACTAATTAAATATGTTTTTAATAGCAGTCATTCATGTAGGCCTTACAGCTATTACACGTAATCTTCCAGTTTATACATTAACCAGAAGCAAAAGGCAGAAAATTATGTACAAAAAGTTCCACCTGAACTTGAGGAATAAATTATTTACTGTGAAAGTGCACACTGGAACAGATTTTCTGGAGAGATTGTGGAGTCTCCCTCACTGGAGATGTTCAAGCACCATCTGGACACAATCCTGTGCCAGGTGCTCTGGGATGACCCTGCTTGGGCAGGGAGGTTGGACCAGATGAGCCCGTGTGGTCTCTTCCAGCTTGACCCATTCTGTTAATCCCTGATTCTGAGAAGCCTTGGTTTATTTATCCACATCACTTTTTCAGGTAGATTTATCCTGGGGAAGCCTGAGGAAACAAACGTCTCCTTGTTACCTGTGTGCAGGAGACCAGAGACAAGTAAATTCTCAAGGTGCTGATAATATTGTGCTCTCCTTCACCCTTCTGGCCAGGACCGAGTTGTGCAGACTGCGGGTCAGTCCTTAGGCACCCGATTTCTCAGTGGTGGCTGAAGGTAGCAGGTGAAGCCGAGCTCGGATTATTGGCATTTCATCATGAATTTAAGGATTCCTGGCCGTGACCCAGTCGCAGTTAAAGGACACTTTGATTGTCTAACACGCCCCCTGGAATTTCAGTCAAAGAACGCGTTACTTGCTGGAATAAAACACTCCACAAACTGCGATCGCCGTAGCAGGTCTTTGCCAAGGCGAAGCGCTCTCTCCTTGTGTTTTATTGAATTAGTAAAAGATTGTTCTGGAAAGCTGTTTTGTTCCTAACGCAACGACTTTTGAGAAGGGGCATTGAGCGGATTATCGAATTACGATTACCGGGGAGGGTTTCCCCCGCAGCCGGTGCCGCGGCCAGAGCAGCCGGGCGGTCTCGGAGCGGTGCAGTCTGTGAGGGGACGCGCTGCCGCCGCCGCTGCCGGCCCCTCTCCCGCGCCCCCCGCCGTGTGAGACGCGCGGAGCTGCCGCGCTCCCTCGGCGCCCCGCGGCATTGTGGGGGCTGTAGGCGGCCGCCGCCGCCGCCCGCGCCGCCGCCGCCCGCCCGGGCCGGGGCGGGACTGCAGCTCCCGGCGGCCGCGGGGCAGCCGAGCCCGGCCCGGCCGAGCGGGGAGGAGCCGCGGGCGGCCGAGCCGGGCCGTCGCGCCGGCGCCGCTCGGGGAGGCCGGCGCGAAGGGGAAGGGGCCGGCGGCTGCGGCGGCCAATGCGAAACTGGCTGGTGCTGCTGTGCCCCTGTGTGGTCGGGGTCGCGCTGCACCTCTGGCTGCTGCTGAGCTGCCCCGGGAGCCAACCGGCAGGTAGGAGAGGGGCGGGCGGCGGCGGATGCCTGGGGCATCCCGGCGGGCTGGGCTCCTGCACCTTCTCTCCGCAGGCGAGGAGAGGTCGGGGCTGTGGGGGCAGGTAGCGAGGGCGGGAGAGGAGGGGACGGGAGGGTCGGGGGGATGCTGTGGCCGGGGCAGCGGGAGCAGCGCCGGAGTGCCCCCGGGTTCGGCGGGAGGCAGCGTCTCGTACCGTGGAGCTGAGGGAGCGGCGCAGGCTCCGCCGGCCGAACCGGCGGTACCGGGCGCTGCGGTGGGGGGCTGCGGCTGGTGCGGGGCAGCAGCTCCCGCTTCCGAGCGCCTCCTGCGCCCTCTTCTCCCACTGAGGCACGCGGGGAAGAAATTCTCACCGATCCCGCTCGTGTCGCGTCATTCCCTGTCCTAGGAATAGCTCTTCGCACTGCGCTGTGTTTGCCTCAGCGGTCTTTAAAACCCCTGTGCTGTAAAAAGCTGTTCCTAGGACCGGGTATGATCCAACACAAGTGAAATCCGATCCTTGAGGGCTTACCTTGTGCTCCTTATAAAATGAGGTGCAGTTTTCAGGCGACAAATTTCATGCCTGAGGAAACGGGCATCCGTCTGAACAGAAACTTTTGTCAGCTACCCACAGGTGCTGTTTGATAATATTAAAAAATACCGTACGTGAACACATAGCGGTGTTTTTTTTAACTTGGGGTGTGCTTAGAGCTGTTTAATGACCCAGGAGCCTGTTCACTAATGGAGCCACACTCTGCAACTGGCGCCTGTTTCCCGTGCAGGGTGTGCACAGCTGTGAGGAAACGAGGGTCTGCTGATTGCCAATTAATAGTGCAAATGTGCAAGGAGCAAGGTCAGTGCATTTGCGTAGTCTGAAGGCTGCAGAGTTGTATAGGTGTCCCTCTGTCCGTATTCTGGTTTTGGATATCACATCAGCAGTGGCCACACTTGAATTATAGAAGAATGGGAGATCTAATTGTTGGACTTCTAGCCTGATGTGCGTTTGAATTACCTGGTTGGTTTTGTTCCTCTTTCTTGGTGGTGTTTTGGAGCTTCAAAGCATTAATTTAGAGTTAGAAGTGGCAGTGTGGAATCTTGCGGTAACCTTTCCTGCATTAAATGCGTTTTCCACTAACAAACATTTCTAAAGAAAATCCAGAAGTTTCTCACTTGGTTTTGCTGTGAATGAGTGGTTTAGGTCACTTAAATAATCACTGTTAAAGGTATTGGCAAAAGTAGGAGTAACACAAATTTGTAAAAGAGCAGCTTAACAAACTTGGATATCAAGATTCTCTCTGTTGCTTGCTGCATGGATGAAACATCCCAAGGGAACTCCAGCTAGAATTAATTTAGAATTTACACAGAGACCAAAGACTGAAAGGTTAAGGGTTGACTCTGGTTGGGTCACAACGTTCAGGGTGGCTCACCTGCTTTTCAAACTCTTGATGGAGCTTAGGTGCAGCTAAATCCAATCTTAGTCTCCAGCTTGATCAGAGGTTTATATCTAAATGGTTTAGCAGCACTCAATCAATGACTAATTAATTGCAAAGTGATTTCCTTTCCTAAAAGTGTGTACAGTGGTTGAGAAATGATAGGAAATCTAGGTATATGTTTCCTCCAGTACCTTAAAGTATCCATAAGCTGCTGTTACTCTTTTTTAGAATGTGGCATTTGCAAATGTTCTATTTTCTTAAGATATATGGAAGAATTACCACACTACCCCCGTCCACCAAGTGCTCAGAAACTTTAATTCTCTGCTTGGTCCCTGACATTTTTTGGGTGCCATCTCAATTACTGCTTTGGGTAGTGCTTGCTGTGCTGCTGCTGCCAATTGCTCCACCTTTTCAAGGGAATTTCCCCTAATTAGAATATCACCTATAGATCTGTACCGTTTCACGTTTTAAGGGAGTGAGACCGTCTGTGAAAGTTCAGCAAACATGGGATGAATAATTGTGGGTGAATGTTTATATCACTGTGCAAATCTATTAAAGGTATACTGTGAACTTTTCCAAAGTAAAAGAAAGTTTCTTTTTATCCTCCTGCAAGGGGACAGACAATAAAGGACACATCTGTCACACCTGGCACTGCTGTCCATGGTGTGTGGCTCCTTGCAGCTGTTAAAAGTTGCAATATTGGGTACTGCAGCCCTCACTGGGGCCGTGTTGGCATTTAAGAGCTGATAATCAATTGCTGGATGCCGCCTCCCACCCAGTTTTCAGACTGGCCAAGTGGGTGAATTGTATAGTGGGTTCTGGAAATAATGTACCATTTTTCTAAGTCTGCTGCTACCCCAGAATTATTTCCATTTCGTGCCGCAGCAGGAGTCGAGCTTTGCAGTACCTTGGTAGTCTGGATCGGAGTGCAGGCACTGCACAAAGTACACGCACTGTGTGCCCTGGTTTCTGTCAGGTTTAGGGGCAAGATTTGAACTGAAGGACCACACACTGCTGACCATCGGGCGCCAGGCTTGGGTATTCAAAATATCGAAACCCAAAGTTGTTCCATTGTGATCTTCCACTGCAAAGCAAGTAGACAGTATTCACTTCTCGCCCAGAGCCACAAATTAACTTTTGTGTTTTGGCGAATAACACTTCGTCCATTCACTGCAGTGATTTTAACTCTGTGCTGTCCAAGTTATACACCCACCTTCTCCTTATCCTATTGCATCAATATTGAAATTTGTGCTCCTGTATCTGTGTGGAATTTTGTCAGTTGTTGAGGGCCAACAGGAATGAGAATGTATTTTGCTTTAGTGATGGGTCTGAGCTCATATTCAGAGGAATCTGAGGGAAATGAAGAATCAGCTTTCCTCAGTTTGCTGTCATCAGGGTCATCTCATCCCATTCCTCAGGGTATACAAGTAATTTCCTAATCTATACAATGTCAGGAGGATGGAAAGCCCACATAAACATAAATCTGATGTTTTCCTCCAACTTTTTTTCTCATTTTCTTCCTTAACTGATTTTGCAGCTGCTCCATTTTCAACGACAGTATTAATTCAGTTGCCTTTAGGAGTTTTATTTCTTCTTTTAGGTATAGTACCCTTTTATTGTTATTCTTGCTATCTTGATAAGCAGCTTCTAACCAGGTTCCTAGCATTTTGCAAATAATTCCTTTTCCATCCTTTATCTGGCCCCGGTCACCTTTGGCTGTCTTTCACAGCTGTAGTCATGCCAGTTAACACAACCCTGTTCTTCTGAGAATTTGGAACTTGGACTTATTCCGTGCTTTCTTAAGTAATCTGTGCTTCTGTTTGACATCCAGTCAAAGATGCCAGTTTGTCACAAATGAGTGGTTTAGGTTGCTTAAAGAGTCAATGTCAAAGGTAGTAGCAAAACCAGATATATCCTGGAATTAACCTGAGCTCACAGCTAAGCACCATGCAGCCAACTCAACTTATTTCCTGCTGCCTCCCACCTCTGCAGAGGGATGGGGAAGAGGATCAGGGAAAAAACAAAAAACGGGAAAAAACCCCTCCTGGATTGAGAAAGGAAGAACTGAGTTAGAATTCATGTAGAATGATTTACACAGAGGCTGAAGACGCAAAAGGGTAAGGGAGACCGTCCTGTTGAGTCATGAGATTCAGAGTGGACCCCCTTACTTTCTAAACTCATGGAGCTGAGGTGCAGCTAGGTCCAGTCTTAGTCTCAGATTTGATCAATGATCAATATCTAAAGGATTTAGCAGCACTTAATCATTGACTAATTTAACATTTACAAAGTGATAGGATTTACTATAATTTCTACAGTGACTTCATTGTACATCCAAGATGGCAACATTCATGCTATACTGGCAGAAGAGCATCAAAGTCAGTCCACACATGCATACACACTGACAGAGATACATTTATATACAAGGATGTATGAGTGTAAATATGTAGAGATATACCTGTTTAAAATTCCCCTCGAGTTCGGTGAAACACTCACTTCAAGTGTCTTGGCATTTCTCAGTGGGAGGGGGTTGATCCTCAAGGAATGGAAAGTTTCAGCCCAGGGCTCTGTTGTCAATTTTGGGTGCTGATCCTCAGAACTTTGCAAACTGGAGAGTGTGAGCTCTGAGAGAAATCCTACTCAGGGAGTCGCTGTGGCAGCCTGCTGTGGTGCATGAGAGCCAAAGGGCTTCATTCAGGACCAGTTTTTAGGGTTATTTAGATGTTTGGCTTTAGTCATCCATAAATTTTGACCCTGTACACAATCTGGGCTGGTAATTGCTGGAATTTTCAAAAATCTGGTAACTATGGAGTCTGTTCCATTCAGGGTACAGTTCAGGTAAGGAATGTTCCAGGCCTGTCAGGAGATGACCAATTAGTCCTGCTGTTATTCCTTCCTTGGTCAGGAGCAGGAGTTCCTTCCCATGGTCAGTGTCACCCTCACCTTAACCATGGTGGGACTGGTTCCCGGTCCAGTCAAAGGACACTTCACTGCCCAACTCATTACACAAAGGCCTAATGGGAATTTCTGAGGTAGAGCAGCCCTGAGGAGGGGGAGGAAGGCACCACTTGGGAGTTGCGGAAGGAGAGAAGTAGCTTTGCTCTTCAGTTTCCATGTTTCAAGCAGTTATTATTGGAGTTTGCATTCATTACTGTAAAACCATGCTGCATTGGATAATGCTAGGATAACTAGGATTTTTAGTAAGTGGGGTTTTTTAATACTGAAAGAACAAGTATATAATTTTTGTGCAGGATTTATTTAGTTGTAAATAAATACTGTTGTAAAGTTACTATTGAGTAGTGTATTCACACTGAAGAGAAGAATAACGATGCCACCTATAAAATGAGAACATATGTCATCCGTAGGAAAATGCTCAATGCTGTACATGTGTTGCCTTTTGTAGGCCCAATCCTTGCGTGGTATTTAAGGAAGAATCTGTCTCTTAGCCTTCCCAGTACCACAAAATGTACAAGATGTAGGTATGGCTGCCTTGGCTGAGCCAAGGGACCTCAGATATCTTCTGTGTTGTATTTTTTTATAATTCGGAGTGTTTTAGGAACATTAGTGAATTTGTATACAAGAGAAAGAAATGTCCCTATTTATTAAAAGACTTCTTGAATCTGAAACTACTTAAGAGGGTCTGGTAGTACCTGATAAAGCCAGTCTTGTTTCACTTGAGTAATTTTTTTTCCTTGTTTACTAGTCCAGCTGCTCTTTACTACCTATCACCTGGAATCCCTGGTGTGAATAAAAAGTAAATCTTATCATGGGGCAGTGTTTTGCAATAGCTGTGACATAAAAATGTATAATTTGTATATTCTCTGTTGTTTCTGTGCAGTTGTGTACAATAATTGTGTGCTATCTCAACAGTTGCAGAATTAGCTACCAGTAGAGGTCAAAGACAGAGTGAGCAGCAGTTCTGCATTTTGAGGACTTTAATTACCCTCCCAAATAATCATCACCACACATTCAAATGGAAATCTTTCAAAAAGTTGATAACCTGTTTTAGTGATTACTTGCCTTGGCTTCATTGACTCACACAGGATTGGAATAGACATCCCCAGCCAGCAATTCTGTTTTCTATTTCCGTTAAGCAGCTCTTGGTCTCTGTTGTAAAATGGCTGGTGGGCAACCTACATTTATTTAATGAAGGCTCAGGGTGGCTTTTTGTCTGTTCACTTGGATTCCTAGCAGTCTTAGGAAGAGCCTGTTCCAGAGGCTTGTTGTCCTGATTAAAAATATGTTCTCCTGATTAAAAATATGTTCTCATTTCTAGCCTAAGCTTACTTGCAACTAGTTTATGTCCTGTAATTCTTAAGTCTTTCAGTCAAAAGGGTCTTTATCCTCCTTCAAGTACCTCTTCAGCATGTAACCATAGAGGTCAAAGGTGTCTGTTTTAAACCTTTGCTTTCTTAAGTCGAGCACTTCAGGTACTTCTAATTTATAGCGGAAAATAGGCTTTCCATTTCTAGAAAACAGTTTTGTTATCTATAGGTGGTCGGATGTCTTTAAATGTAAACAGTGCTGCAGTCTTCACTCATTCCATCTACTTTTCTTCCTCTATTGGAAGTACCTTCTGTAACAAACTCTTCCTTTTAACTACCCCTTGTGAAAGGTCTGCAGTTTGCCTGCATTCTTGGCCCTCAGTTGCGTCTCTCCCTGTGGAGTATTCAGACTTTCTCTCTGTTCATGATCACATTTACCTTGGTGTCACAGAAGATAAAGTACACTTCTTGTAGGCAGTTCTCAGTAACTGGAAAAAAAATAAATAGGATCAATCCTGAGACCAAAGGCCTTTCTTTTAGTGTCCTGACTTTGGTGGCTTCCTGCTTTGTTTTTTGTTCATCCGTAATTGAGACTGTAATTCACACTTCTGAACAAGATTTGTTCAGGAACATGCTTTTAGGTTTAATTGAAAACCTTGTCTAACTGGTTACAAACAAGTGCTAGCCACAGAAAGTTTGTGAGTAGGAAGCTTAGTTAATTTTTTCTAAAAGTCTTAGATAAATGCTAATTATAAAATGACCTCAGAAACTTGAGAAGGAACAGACAGACCTGCTTTTAGCACTCCAGGTGGAATCATTGCTAATTGTGTGTTTTAATTGATGGCACGAATCTTATTGAGTAGGAAGTTACTCACTGTAGGACTTCAGCTACAGAGCCTTATCAGAAAGCTCCACACATTCTGTGTAATCTTCTCCTACTTGGCTGATGCTGATGCCCTTTAAGTTGTTATTCCTGTTACATTTCTGGGGGGGGTGGCAGCTAAAAATTGGCCCTTTTGGATTTGTGAGAGTCGATCTTCTACTAGTGAACAATTATGCAACAGCTTAAAACCCAACATTTTCTAGAGTCTGCTTGTATGCCATCTGTTGTCCTGTGGCTCAGCATGTACTTCTTCAAGCACTGGTCTAATGGGACCAAAATATGGCAACAATGATGCTCTGAGGTGAAGTTTTGCTAAAATATGGGACTTTCTTAAGAAAGGATGTTGTCTGAAATCTGATAGTCCTGTCTGTCAGGTAGTAGCATGCTTGGTCACAAAGTTATTTCATCTTTTGTAGGTGTGTAAAGACTTAGAGACTGGTGGCCTTGGAAACTGAAACTCGGCAGGTCAGGTTTGGCATTGGCAGTAGATGTGCAGTCGTGCCTAAAATGCTAGTTGTCCCCCACCCTTCATCTCTAAGTATGACATGGTTTTTCATAGATAGGCCACCCACAACATAAAACAGTCCCCTAACTTTTGATGGACACAAAATAATTGACAAAGAATTCACAAAATAAGCTGATGGTATTTTCCAAATGAATTGGGATTTTTTTAGGGTTTTCAGTTATTCTGTAGACAGATGTCCGAGACATTGCAAACTATTAATGAGTGGCACTGGAATTGCATTTTTGTATTTTGGCACTGAAGCAGGGGGCATAGAGGACCAGTTCTGCCAGAGTTGGCTGAATTAAGGTTTTCAACAGTTAGCCTCTAAATTGCCCACTGAGTGGAACAGCCAGAAGAGAGCAAGTAGCCTTCCCTGGGAGCAGGCTTTTGTTCCATGGCAGCAGGGATTGGTAGCCAATTTTCATCAGATAAAGGTGCTGTACCCTGCTTCCCCTGCCCTGCCACAACCCCACCCCTTCCTTCCACAAAATAAAAAAAGGAGGCATTAGTTTGTGTTGCAAAAAGGTTTTGCTTTGTTTCTTTTGACTTTGTTTCTGATGCTTTGGCCATTGTTCCCAGTTTTGTCTAGAAATATTCAAGTATTATATAATTAGGGTATCATCACTCCACCACTGTTATTACTGCCACTTGGCAATTCAGAAGGACCCTGCTGTCCTATTTCTTTTAAGGAATGCTGTTGATGTAAAACAAACAGAAACCTCTGCCTGCAGAGGTTTTGTTCTTTGAATCTGTAAATCCTATATAGAAGCTTGTCTGCCTCACAGAGTACTGCAGAAAGCAGGGGTGCACATCTTGGTGATTTCTAGCTCTGGGGTGAAGTAGGTACTGCAGGGAGGCCAGGTAGCTCTTCTTGCAGCAAAACATGTAATGTAATCAGCAGATGAGCTGTAGCAGATTACTTAAGTAAAGTAGATTAAAAGGGAGAAAGAGCTGCTTTTGCTCTTTGGTTTGTTCTTTTTCTGTGTGTGTCAGCATTCTGTGAATACAAATCTTTATATTGAATTAATTCCTTCACGTTTGTTTGGATCTTTCGCAAAGCGGCAGAGAAAAAAGAAAGTATTAAACCTCAGGAATATGGTTCCAAAATCACAGGAATAGGCAGAGATAAAAATGTGTGGGGTTTTTTATTTCAGCGGTGTTGTTCCTTTTTAGTCTTATTTTATGAAGTGGATTAGTTGAGAATATTCTAAATAACTTCTGCTTAGCCTACTTAGTTCCATTCACTGATTTATTCAGGAAAAAAAAAAGAGAAAAAAAACTGTGTTGGTAGCAGAAGATACAAAGCCCAGCCTTTCGTGAAGCTCACTTATTTTAGCAGGGTCCAGTGGAGGTGCTCTGGTGCCTGATATTGCAAGTAAGGCTACACTGCTGTGTTTCTCAGTGCACACACTAATGATGAGTCTTTCCTTTGTCCACTCCAGTTGTATGGAATGTGGAGACTTAATCACTTTGTGGACTGCATATTACGTCAAATTTCACTGAAAATGACTGGCAAATTTAGTAGTTGACTGGGGACTCATCAATAGAGATATATTTAACAAGACTGTGTTTGTTGACAAAATCAAGCTAAATGATTTCTCACTCTTTTCATCTCCTTATAATGAAGCAAATATAATTAATTGCCTAATTTGACATTTTATTGAGAATCAGTCTCATGGGAAGAAGAGATGCATGTTCATCTTTGTAGTTTGGGAATTTGAAAAACTCCAAGAGCTGTTGACTGCTGCTGAGGTGGTTAGAATCTGAGTAGGGTCAGCAGACTGCCTGTCAGTGTGACCTCTTTCCATGGGCAGCTCAGCAGGACACACACCTCTGCATCTTTAGCCGTGTCTTCTAAAGGCACAGCTTTGTACTCTACATATGCACTTGTTTGCTTTTTCCTGTATCTCTCCCAGACTTTGATGTGTTGCTAGTTCTCAGTCAAGCTTGACAGACAGGTGGAAGTTGACCACCACTTTCATCCATTTCATGAAAATTGGTGACTGAGAATCCTGTGAAAGCTTTCTGAAGCTGAGATGAAAATCTGTACCAATAAAAGTACAAGTATGGTCAGATGTATGGAAGCCAGTCCTTACAAATATTAAAGACCAAGAAAGCTTTAGTAGGAGCTTGCCATAAACAGTGTGACACAAGGTTCTGGCAGACTGGACTGAGTAGACTTAAGGCTGACAGACTTAGTGCTGACAGCTGCTGTAGAGAATTAAATGGACCTCAGCAGCTGAGGGAGGGCTGCTTGCATTCATGTTTCTGTAGGTTTTGCTGTGGATTAACAGGTAGGCTTTGTGTATTTGTCTCAGGTTCTACTGCAAAGTCTTGGGCTGAGTAATGCAACCGAGGTGCAGCCTTGAATAAGTAAGAATTCAAAAGCAAGGTAGACAGTGATAGTGGGAACTTTGGATTGGAAAGCTTCCTTTCCTTCTCCAGACCTTTGGTCCACAACACTTTTAGGGTTTATAATGGAATGTGATATGTAGCTTTTTTCCTTTTTCTTTTTTTCACCCCCTTCACGAACCACAGAATTTACAGTTTGTTCTTGTTTTTGAAATCAGAAAATGTAAAGAAGTAATTTTCTTGCACAAGCAGTTCCAGGTAAGAGCAATATATATGATGTGATACAGTCTGTCACTTAGAATTTTGTCCTAAAAGTGCACAAAAACAGAATGTAAGATAAGTAAGTGGCAAATACTGATTGCTTGTCTAAATTGTTACTATTGACTTTGAGGTCAGCAATGTTTTCTCTTATGCTGCATCAGAGAATATTTATGCACATATAGGAATTATCTTTATAAATTAATAATAGCCTTAGTATTTTGCCCTGTACTTCTCCCTTTATCTCCCTTTTTTTAAATAGTGCAACTTCAGAGAAACACATATGAATCTATTTCCTGAAATTTTAGCATTATTCCTACTTTTCCATAGGAAGTAGAAATCTTTACTAGTCAAAGTAAGCTTTCTTTTTTTTTTCATTTTCAGTGCTTTTAAAAGTGAAATGACATAATTCTTGTGACAGAGAAGACAGACAATCTTCTGAATATAGACCACTGCAATGCTGTTCTAAAAGCAATAGGGTATTAATTCTGAAGCATCTGTTACATTAACATTGTTCCCATGTGGATGGTTCATAAGGAAAAGCTTCACTCATTTTAAAACATAAACTAATTAAAAGTATGTATATTTGATTTGAATAGCTTATTTTTAGTTGGATGTTTTTAAAATTAATTCAAGCTAACTTATGCTGTTCTGAATCGTCACCCCATAGACTTGTGCCCTTAATTTTATTTTTCTTTGTGTTTCATGAGATGGTTCTGCTTCTTATTAAAAGTGATGTTTTAAAAAAGAAATCCGTGTAAACAGTACCTCATCTACAGTCTACAAGCATACTAGACCTATGAACTTTATATTGGATGGCTTGGAGTTAAGGCTGAAGAATGAGTCAAGAACAAGGGAAAATGGGATGTGTAAGCATGAATTACATAGCTACACAGGAATTTGCTATAATGTTGTACTTCATAAACATATGCCTGTCTCATGTATCTCTGGTGTCTTGGAGAGCTTGTGATTTTTGGCTATGTAATGACCTATAAGGATATTCAGAGCCTCTGGATAAATGATATTTAACAGCATAAAGGAAAACTAAATTGGTATTTTGGTTGAAGAGTGTTTGACTTACAGGTTTTTTCAGGTGTTATATAGGGCACTAGACTTGCTGCTCTGTAGCAAACAAATTATATTCCTAAACCTTGCCACCAATTCAATTATGGCTGTTGTAAGAGGTGCAACAGTTGACTTCTGTGAAAAAATGAAGAATGGAACTAATGGCTCATTGCTTGGTATTTTAAGTCATTCTGAGCCTAAGTTGATGGAAGCGTCTCTTAATAGGTTAATATTCAGCTTAAGTAATTGATAATCTTGTAGCTCAGTACAGATTAATTTAAATAATGGTGGAACTTAACCTTCTTATAGAAAATCAGTGTTTGCATACTTAAAACTGAAATATTTAGTGGGAAATGGGCTGGCAAAGGTTTACCTGTGGAAACATCACTCTGTGGTTTTTCTGCTTTTGCATTGTTCTGAGAATCAATTCCAGAGCAGTTTTATTTGGCTTTTGGAGTCAGGGGTATTTTCAATAGCCCTAAAAAACAATAACAAAAGTTCTGAAAACTTGATGTTGATTCAGGCATGGAACAGAGCAAGGCCAAGGCCTTTCCACTGCGTGCTGAACACTGACAATGGGGTATAAGACTAGATGGATGTCTGGTGGGATTTGGCCACAGCAGTTTTTGTGGCAAATGCTGTGAAGTCCTAGGTTAGTGAGCAGTGTAAAAGAACCCATCTATTCAGCTTCAAACAGGAGAAAGGGACGCTGGTACAGAAGGTAGAGTGGATAATAATTCAACTCCTTCTGGTGGGAGTTCACAATACAGACTTGGGAGTATTTTTAGTCTCTTAATCAGATTCTAAAAAATCTTGTCTATGCTATATGCAGTAGTTTAAAGCGCACTCACTTGCATTTGTTTTCTTTATCTGCAGCCCAATGGAAAACATAGTGAGATGAGAGGGAAGCAATCCTTTGCTAAAACTAAATACAAATCTGTCTTAACTCTAGGAGGTCTGATAGATTAAACTAAGCAAATGCACTTTAGCTACTTGCTTGACTGTTTACAGGCTCTAAATCAGAGCTCAGGTCTCCCTCTGGTCATAATCCTGCTTGAAATCATGTTCAGGTTTCATGAGCTCTAAATTAAAACAGCACAGACGAAATCCTGGATTACAAGTATTGGCAGCGCCATCCAGTTTTGAATAAAGCCAGAGCATTCCCCTGTGTAGGATGTGACACCCTGTGTGAAGGCAGAGTGGTGTTCCACTTCAAAGGGTTAGAAACAATAGGCCTTGAGATCCCACACTGAAATTATAAGGCAGAAGGATGGTCTCAGCAATCTCAGCAACTTTAGAAAGAAGGGAGAAAATGGACCTGTTAGTGAAGGTTTTAGCATATTGAAGATGTTTCTCTGATTGCGAACCAAGAATGCAAAAGTAGTTCTGTTGATTGGTTTTAGTGTTTCAGTTCTCTTGCTTTTGAGATGTCCTTTAATCACAGAATTTCAGAATGGTTTGGGTTGAAGGGACCATAAAGATCATCTGATTTCAACTCCTGTGCCATGGGCAGGGATGACTCCCACCAGACCAGGTTGCTCAAAGCCCCATCCTACCTGACCTTGAACACTTACTGGGATGAGTCAGCCACTACTTCTCTGGGCAACCTTTGCCGGTGTTTTACCACCCTCTGAGTAAAGAATTTCTTCCCAACATCTAATCTCTGTCTCCTCTATTTTAGTTTCAAACTCTTTCCCTTTGTCCTATCACTATCTGCATTGCAAAATGTTGCTCCCTCTCCTTTTTGTAAGCCCCCTTTAAGTACTGGAAGGCTGGAATTTTAATTATTGCTTGCAGCTCAGGCCTGTGGTAATATGTGCATAAAGTAAATATTTGTCACTTTCTGCTTCTAGGTCCACTGTCCTTCTTTCCTCAGTGGAAGCTGAAACATTATGATGTTATTGTCGGTGTTTTGTCAGCTCGACACAATCATGAACTACGCAGTGTTATAAGGAGCACTTGGTTCAGGCACCTGAAACAGCATCCTGCCCTGAGCCAACGGTAACACCTCTGCTGTTTCGTGGTTTGGGCCTGGGGGGCAGGGGGTGAGGACTGTAATGCTGAAATGTCTTGATTTAATAATTTTTCTTTTGAAAGTATGTCCTAGTTTATTTACTTGTTTCTGAGCATCTTGTACTCGGATAGATTTTTTTAAAGTCTGCTTAATAGTATATAAGAATACTTCTTGCCTTGGGCTGTAATTTTTATACACTGTATATGTACTTTTATACACTGCTCTTGCAATTACTTGCAACTGTCCATTAGTGAATTATAAGCCTTTCTCTTTTTTGTGTTGCAATATACAGTGTGCAATTTGAATCCTTGATAATCCAGGATTCTTGAAAGCAGGCAGGATTGCATTTGGTGAAAGAACCACGAAAACTCTTGCAAACAGCCCCAACTGTAAAGTTCAGGTTTATTTCCCACTGAACCAAGTGCACCAAACTGCTGCAGTGTGAGTGGCCCTTCCTGATTGCTTGCATAGACCTGACAGTGCACAGACAGGTCTGTTTTTGCTGAGAAGTTCTGCTGCAGCTCATCCCTGGAAACGCTGCCGTCCTCACACCTTGGTACCTGCCTTCCACTGAAAGTATTTTGCTGTTCCCATATTGGTGTCACCTTGCAGCCTGGAGCGCAGGATAGCCACTTCAGTCATGTAAAATTATGACCTTTCATAGCTTATATGGAGTTCTGGGAAGACATTTAGTTGCTAGGTGAAAAGATGGATCCTTGCTCTTTTTACTACTTGATGTCTCCCTACGTATGGAATAACTATGATTGGAGCGGGAGGGGAACCTCTTGTTTTGCTACAACCCAAAATGGAAATATTTCATTGTAACAGATAGCCTGGAATCCTCCTTCCTCCTTTGATGCTATGTATCTTTTTTCTTACTATTTTTTTCATTGACTTTTGAATGTGTAGTATTTAAACGATCTTGAATTAAGTAACAAATTCAGGGTGGGAGGGGCAGGTCTCTGAGATCCTTCAGTTTTGCTTTAGGCCTTTTTTCTGTTTAGTGTGCTGGCTGTCTTGGATCTCATTTCTAGCTGCCAATCTTCTCGCAACCTCATAATGTAAAATGTTGACATGGATTTGGAACTGAGCTCCTATGAGGGGATTCATGTTGTTGCTCTGCATAACAACTGTCATTGCTGATTTTTAAGAGGTTCAAAATCTTAACCCTGTGAAAGACAGGCCACGGTGATAAAATTAAGTTTATTGAAGATGGAGGGAGGAGGGAAGAGAACTGGTGTTAATAAAAGCAAATTATTTTAGTGTCCTTGTGAAGTTTATAATAGGTGCGCATGGTTGTGCTGTGCCAGTGAAGGACAGAGAAGACCCCTACTCCTGCAAACTTCTGAACATCAGTAACCCAGGTATAGAAGTTAAATTTTAAATATTCTGTGGTCTGAACTAGAGCTAGTCATCTTTTCTGAGAGTAATTTGGGGAGTTTAATTGAGACAGCTAGTCTTGAAAACAAATACCTCCTAGAACTTGTTGCATAACCTTTCTGTAAGTACCGTGTGCAGGCCAGAAAGGGAGAGGTATTTGGGCATGTGAACGGGAGGCCATTGACTTCTAATGGATTTGCATTTTCCTTGTGTCACCAGACCGTCTCTCCCATATAAAATACATTTTTATTTGACCTATGTGTTAAATGAAGTTGGAGAGACAAAACGACCTGGCAGAGTGTCAAATCTCAAGAAAATAGCAAGGTGACAGTCTTGAGTGTCAGATGGACTTGTCTGGTGACTCTGTGCAAGTCTGACATAGGTTTTTCAGATTCTGCTTTAGAGAGAATACAATTAAGAGATGTAAAATGGGGGAAAAATTAAATGCCATACAGAAATTCCTAACTAAAATTGTAAATTTTTCCTGTCACCTTTTGTATTTTACTTGATATTTGCTCTTTAATACATTTAACAAAGGTCTGCTAGGCACCTGAGCCATGATTCAACGCAAAATGTAATTTCTGTTACTTTCTCTTTGAATGACAACATCCACTGTTCCCAAGTATAAATGGTACCTCAGGGCTTAGGTAGGTGATAATGCCAAAAAGCAGGCAGCTGAATTAAGTGGAGGTGTGTGGCATTTTGATACATGAATAATTATTTTATTATGCTAATATGCAGGTATTCATGCAGTCAAATAGCATTTTTGTCTTCCTGCTGTGCATTTATTGTGTTTCTAATTTTTTTTCCTGTGGATATGTAGGCATTGAGCTGCGATTGCTATTAGCCTGCAGGTTGCTGTATCACTGAAATTTTTCTTGCTGCGGTCTGCAGCCCATTATATTTTCTTTTCCTCCAGTGCTTGATTATTCTTGTGTACTTGTGAACCATGCTAATTAACCAGAATGTTTTGCATGTAGGCAGTGTGCTTTGTGTATATCCAGGAACTATGGATTTTTCTCACCTTACCTCTGGCCTCTCCTTTTCATACAGTTTTGAATCAGGAAATTGAAGCGTTCAGTCTCCCTGAGGACACACCTTCTGTGCTGTCTGAAGATAGAATCGTCAGTGTGAACTTCCGTGTACTTTACCCCATTGTCATTACCAGCCTTGGGGTATTTTATGAGGCTGATGGGGTGGGATTCCAGAGGAACATCACTGTAAAACTGTACCAGGCAGAACATGAGGTATTGTAGTTATCTTTTCAAAGCATGATGTCTCTTTTTTGTAGATTAAGTCCTTACAGAAAGTGACAAGCTGTGTTGGTTAGTTAGAAGAGAAGTACTTAACTGATGAGCGTATGAATTATATTTTTCATCTGTTGCATTTTAAATTCTCATACATGTATACAGAGGCACTTTCTGGATGAGGAAAAGATACAATTCACAAAGTGCTATGACTTAATATAGATGCTATTATGAAAGAGCACTTACATCTAATTCCAAAGCACAAGTTTTTGTTTGTGTTGGAGATTATAAATATTGATAGTTATTAAGGAATAAAAAATAAGCTATCGAATATATTTAAAACATGTGCAAAAACAGATTTGCTATCTTCAAGCAGAGATGCAGCACAGCTGTAATTTTTTCTTATTTGTCTTCTGGCAAGACATTTTAAGATTTCTAGAAACTGGTATTATTTACTGGTAATAATCAGACTTCATTGACAATTTCCCCCAGTCTCAAGATCTTACGGGTTTGATAGAATAGCTTTGTGCTTTATGATTCAGAGTGAAAAAACATTTTGAGCGAGATTGTTGCATTTGATATATTACATTTATCTCAACCAATAACTTGATAGACCAATTTCAAAACTTCTGCCTATGCTACAGTAAAAAGAATTGTAAATATGACTTCCTGGATGAATTTCCAAGGAGTTTGGTTTATAATAGTCGTAATAAAAATAAAGCTATACTGTAATCAAATTCATGTTTCCTAAATTGTAGAATTCCTAAATGTTCAATGTCTGATAATTTTATCTGCATTAGCAGATAAAGGAAGGAGAAAAGTTGGTATCATTAGAGAACTTGGAAATTGTTTTCTGAAGATTGGAATTTGGCAATGCAGCATCTTTATGTAATTTGTTATTATCTAAGAGCCATTTGATGGCCTGTGTAATACAGTAGCACTTCTAATGTGTGTTTTGATTTTTTAAATTTGGTTTTTTTCCCCTGTTGTTCACAGGAAGCAATCTTCAGTGCTCGCTTTAGTCCACCAAGCTGTGGAGTGCAGGTGAACAGATTGTGGTACAAGCCAGTAGAGCAGTTTATTTTGCCAGAGGTATGTGCAGTATCAGAACTGACAGCAGTTCTTTTAAGTCATCTGGACAGACTGACTGATAAAACTGGCCTTTGCTTGAGGCAGAAAAGGGCAAGTGAAAACCTCTAGAATGTTAGCTCTCAGTAGTTGCCGGGGTATGCTGAAATCTAGTATTTGTTTTACAGCATCTTATTATCACGGGCAGTTACAAAGCATAAGCCTGGAAAATACAAATTGATAAAAAATTACATTGTCAAATAGTAGCAACTTCAGAAGACTTACCTATTTCTGATTGAAAACTGTACCTGCTTTGATTCTGTGGGAGAGTTAAGCAGAAAATGTGATCCTTCTTTCTCCCTTCTGCTTTATCAGACATTAGCACACAAGATAGGGAGGCGAGGATGGCACAGGTTTCTAGGGAACAGCTGGAAAACAGGAACAGAATATCATAGGAAAATACTCTGATGTTTTTACAGTGAAGGTTTAATGAATAAAGGTTGGCTCAGAAGGAGAATTCTAGTTAGCAGACCCTCCCACGTACAAGAAATTGTTCTCAGTGGACCAGTGATCTCTCACTAGATATCTCAGCTACCATTTTAGACAGTTTCCCTTAATTTAAATGTTTTCCTGGACTTTTGCTGTGATTTCTGTAAGTTGTCTTTAGGTCTGGGTTGTTTTATTATTAAAGAAATTGTGTTATGAAGGAATGAAGCAAGAGAAGACTGAAGAGGGAAGAGAAGAAAATTTGAGCCAGTTTATTCCCTGATTTGTTCTCCTGGTTTTATACTAATGAATGCCTTTGGAAATCTATTAAATTTAAGGGGAATCTGCCGTTGGCTGATTGGTTTATCATCTTAGACAGTGTTTACTGAATACTGTGCAAATTATTATGCTGGCAGGAGACTTTTCAGGTGAGCAGACCACTTGCAGGATTATGTGCTTATGTTTTGGCAATCTAATTTCATACTAAAATTATTAAGGGTTTATTTTACGTTTTTAAAAAGAATATTGGTTACCCAGTAATTTGGTAATCTGTCATGTGAGCCTTTTCCCTGTAAGACTTTGTTTTGAGATGCTAAAATTCCAGGCATTTGTAATCTTGCTATAAATGTTTGCAATTTTCCTGAGAGGCAGACAGGAAGTATATCCTTGAGAGACAGAATATTAGTATTCATATATTTCTTTGTGTGGGCTTCCTTAATCTGATATGTGTCATGTGCTGAATGCTTACAGGGTAACACCATGTTTCTAACGTAGAGTAATAGGGTTTATGCACAGCATGCAGTCTCCTGTGATGCTCAGGAAGCTGAAGCATACACGATGATTCAGAAGAGGTGGCAATGCCCACGTGTTCCTGTCTACTTGTTTGAGAGCACTAAATTTAGTGAACTGTTTAATTGTCATAGGGTAGTGTCTGAGACAGTGTCTATTCTCTGTCTTTCCACCTTGAAGAAGTAATGGATTGTACAGACTGCTGAAGAGCTTCATTCATCTTCCAGCTGAAGTGCTGCTCTTTCTGCTCATCCTGGGGAAAGGGGAGGAAATGCAGCATTAGAATAAGCATCTGGCAGGCCAGATTGTGGGAGACAGAATCGATCATTCAGCTTTGGAACGACTGAAAGTGCAGAACAGCAGAAGTGCCAGCAGATAACTAAAACACACAGGGCTCTTACAGACAAGTTTTAGCAAGGCACTTGTTTTGTCAAAAAGCCGTGGGCCACTTGCATGAAGATTGGACTCTGAATACACATATTCTGTATTACTAATGGGGAGTAGTTGGAGGAACAAAAAGCACAGCACTGTTTTAACATTAGGAGTTTGGCAGGGCTGCATTATGTCAGTTCACCTGTTCGGTATTCACTGTAAATGCCACTGCGCTCTGGCAGCAACAAGGCTGGAATTTAAATGGGGAAAAACAGATGATGTAGTCTCAGGTGTGCCACTAATGTTTTTGCTTTAAGCATTTTCAGACCTCAGCTTTCATTAAGTGGCTTGGAGTAAGAATAGCTGAAGGCTAAAGTCATTAGAAAATTTGCTTACAAGTCTTTCAACCTGGAAAATAATGATAGTTTGCAGCCTTAGGACACCTTACACTGAGGTTCACTGGTAGTAACTGATTAAGACTCCTGGTACGTTTGAAGTTAGTATCAGTAATAGTCAGCGGTGAGAATTGTAATGTTTCTGCTTGCTGAGGCATGAAGGGACTCTCTTGTTCCTAAAGGACTCTCCTGTTCGCTAAACAAATTTCCAAAGGTTGTGTCTGTAAACAGGACACTGAGATGTGATTAGAGCCCAATCTCTACAGCAAAAAACATTGGAAGAGGACATGACAGTCACTGCAAAAAGAGAAATTGAGCCACTAAAAAGTGTCTTAGTATTGGTGTGTTTATTTTGATAACTGAGAAATAATTAGACAAACAACAGAAAGCTGAATATGAGTCAGCAGTGCCCTGGCAGCTAGGAGGGCCAGCTGTGTCCTGATGCTGCATTCAGGCACAGCATCACAGCCAGGCAAGGGAGGGGATTGCCCCAATCTGCTCTGCACTGGGGCACTCACCTCCAGTGCTGGGGGCAGGTCTGAGTGCCACAATGTAAGAAATTGAACTGTTAGAGAGTGTCCAAAGGAGGGCAATGAAGATGATGAAGGGCCTTGAGGGGAAGGCATTGGAGGAGCAGCTGAGGGCACTTGGTCTGTTCAGTCTGAGGGGAGACCTCATCACAGTTACACCTTCCTCATGAGGGGAAGAGGAGGGGAAGGCACTGATCTCTTCTTTCTGGTGTCCAGGGACAGGACCCAAAGGAATGGCCTGAAGCTGTGTCACGGGAGATTTAGGTGGGATATTAGAAAAAGGTTCTTCACCCAGAGGGTGGTTGGGTACTGGAACTTGCACTTGCTCCCCAGGAAAGTGGTCACAGCACTAAGCCAAGAGTTCAAGAAGAGTTTGGCCAATGCTTGCAGGCAGAGGGTATGATTTGGGAATGGTCCTGCAGGGTCAGGAGTTTGATGGGATGATCCTTATGGGTCCCTTCCAATTCAGCTTATTCTGTGATTCTGTGAAACAAGGGGAGGGTATTGAGCATGGAAGTTAGGCTTGAATAAACACTGGCTAGCTCCATTATTAGCTTATAAAGCTGGCATTTTAAGTAATAGATGAGAGACTTCTGAAATGCACACAGAGCTGTCATTAAACACTGAGACTGCTGCAGATGTTAAGACCTACTTCTAGAGGAAAGCAAAAAAGTAAGATGAACTATAATCTAGACTTAAAGGTGTTTCAGAACTGGAGAATTTTTGGAGAAGGTTTCTAGTGTACAAGGAAGCTAAAATGGGGAACAGACGAGAGGTTGGTATAAGTAAACAGACTTCCTACAGCAACAGAGATATATCTACAAAGAAGTTGTTTTTCTGTTCCAACACCCACACTAACAACCAGTGTGTTTCCTATGAAACTGGGAGAGACAAAATGGAATGTGCTCATCTAGGAGTCAGGAGTATAACAACCCTACCTTTTCATAAGGGAGAAATTGCTTAAAAATTTTTAAAAGATAAAATTCTACCAATACTCTTACTTGTACAACTTACCACTCGTTCTCTTGCATGTTCTCAGGAGTCTTCAGTTTAAAGTTGAGATAAAGTCCTTTCAAATGCAAGAATTTACATGCACACACACACACACACATATATATATATATATATATATATATATATATATATATATATATAAAACATGGAGTGGCATAGCCCAATTGGACAGTTAAAATCAGAAAACTTTGAAGTTATTCACTTGTCTTTTTCTTCCTTATCAGCCAAGATGTGAGGTAAGAATTCTGTCACTCCTGCAGTAGCTTGTGACACCTTTACTGTGATAAAGGTGGCCATATTTTTCTTTGAGTTTTTGCTGGTGTCAGGATCTGATCTGAGTCTCTGATCTCTGTTTGGCAGATAACGATAAAAGCTGAGCTTGTTTCCAAATCTGTTTTAACGTATTCTCTTTGTAATGCAGGATTTTATATTTGATTTTTAAAAATTCACTTCAGGTCACCTTTAAATGCTATTTTGATGATTTTAGAAAGCCAAAGTCTTTTACACTAGGCTTCTGTTAGAAGTTTAATATAGAGATTCATGATTAGTGTTAAAAGAATGATTACTTGTTACTGAGTTTCATGGATGTGTTTCATTTATGTGTAACTTATTTTTATTGAAGTGTAAGTGAAACATTTATGTTATGCACTCAAGCTAAATCTTGTGTGAAGTTGACTATTATTTTATAATTTTAAAGAGCCTAACTGTTTGACTTTGTTTTTTAAAGTCTTTGTATACCTTCATAACAGTGTTTTGCTCTCTTACCAGAGTTTTGAAGGTACCATTGTGTGGGAGAGCCAGGATCTTCAGGGCTTGGTTTCAAGAAACCTTCATAAAGTGATGGTGAATGATGGAGGAGGTGTTTTCAGAGTCATTACAGTGAGTCCCCTCACCATCCTTTCCACCATGTTTCTATTTTTCCTATAAGTGTTGAGAATTTAGCATTTTACTTTCTGTGTTTTTCTGTGTAAATCATTAATTCAGTTGGGCTTCTACTTCTGTCTCAGAAGAGAAGTTTTGTTTTGCCTTCTTGCAAAAAGTCTGGTTATTTGCTTTTTGGCAGTGTGTCTCTTCTTGTGTCAAATTGTTGCTTGCCTAAACATCCTGTGTTGTCATCATTTAGCCAGAATAATTTTGCACTTTGCTGTCAACTTCAAAACTAGTTTTCTGGTAGTACTGGTAGTTTTGGGTGAAAATTTAAAAAATGCCACAAAACAATAGTTAAAAATCTTAGTCTTTCATGGCACACTGTGTGATTCTTGGGGTGGTCCTGTGCAGGACCAGGAATTGGACAGCAATAATTGTTGTGGGTCCCTTCCAGCTCAGGATGTTCAATGATTCTGTGATTATGCAGGTGCCTAAACTGGCAGGGCTTTAAATTAATTTCATTCTTAGTTGCCAGAAAACTTCACACCTTAAAATCAGAGAGAAAACATATCAATAATGAGAGATTAATTAATCGATTAATTTCCATTAATCTATTCCTAACAGGCAGGGGAAGGGTCACTGCCACATGAACTCTCAGAAGGTGTGGAGGGAATAGCAGGTGGTTTTATCTACACTATTCAAGGTAAGTCCACAAAATGTAGCATGACATTTGATGTTATGGTGAAACAGGTAATTTAAATTACACTTCTGAGTATAATTTGTGCTGTCTCCATGAACTTGGTCACCCTAGGTTTTCCTAACCTAGGAAACCTTGTGTTTCACCAAACATTTTCTTCCTGGATCCTTTATGCTTTAAGTCAATGTCCTGATGTGGTTCCTTTGCTTGCCTTTTGTCAGCCATTCCAGTTGATTTGCATTCCTTTGTCCTTTTATCTAGACTCTCTTCTTGGATTTTTGTTACTAAAATTAAGGCAAAAAATGTCATGCAATGAAATCTTTCCCTGATATTTTTCACACTTTTTCCCAGTTCTGCTGCAGATAGAGATACTGTATAATACTGTTTAATATGGACAAACAGTTTCCATCCCTGTTGTTGCTCTTTTACACCTATTTCAGCAGAATATTCAGAGATTTTATAGGAGCCCTTTCCAGTTTCTAAGATTTTTGGTCACATAGCACTGGAGTTGGTGTGTTGTTATTGGTCCATTATAGCCACCACAAGCAGTGACTTTGAGAGTGTTATTGCTGTGTTTTTGTAGCTAGGCCTGGCAGATATAATTGGATAATTGGGCAGTCTTGTTGTCTTCTCATCTGTGTAGGAGCCTGAATTGAGGTGTGTGCTAAAGCCCTTCCATCTTGTTTGTCAGACTCTTCTTCAGTACCACAAACTACCTCCTTATCTGCAATATATTTTTAGCTTTTACCTGCAGTTATGTGATGTGGTTCAGCAGGGGCCATCTGTGCTACATCAAAGCAATGCCTATTTGATTATATTTAGCATAGCATTGTTTGTTTGTTTGTGTGTTTATTTCTTAATGCTAGATACGTATACTTAGGAGTAATTGACAGTGGCCATTTTACTCTACAGATAAGAGTAATAGTGAAGTCCCAGACTGCTCTTTATATTAAGAAACCTTAAAAAGTTGAATTATTTTATTACTGAAAAGGAATACTTTATTACTTTTAACTTTTAGTGTCAGGCCTTATACAAAAATATATTTCTTTGCTGTTCTGTAACGTTTACCATTTTGTAGAAATTTTAAAATTAATTGCAGGATTTTCATAACCCCATTAATTTGAATGCTTCTTCAGATTAATTTTATCAATGTGTGCCCTGTATGATCCAAGAGAAATGTGAAATAATATGCAGGTATGCATCTTTGTTTAATAATGGGTGCTGTTTCTTTCAGAAGGTGATGCTCTTTTGAAAAGCCTCCATACTCGTCCAGAAAGGTTTGCAAGTCACATAAAAAACCTTGAGAAAGAAGATGCTTTATTGAAGGAAGAAAGCAGTACCTATGATGACATTGTTTTTGTAGATGTGATTGACACTTACAGAAATGTTCCCTCCAAACTGCTGAACTTCTACCGATGGTAAGTTGAAAAGAAAATATTTTCTTGTTTTCTCTTAGGAATGGTGCTGTTTGCAGTGCAAGATTATGCAGATTATGTTATTTGATTGGTTCCATGAAATGCATGCCTTATGTGATTTACTTCATTATGTTGTATTTCTCTCTTACAATTCTGGGGGCGTGTAGTGAGTAAAATAGCAGTGCCTATAGTTTTTTGAATTGCTGACCCTTGGTGCCTCAAATCAGCACAAGCTGGCAAGACAGGCTCCTGCTCTAAGAGTCCAGATGTAAAAATTCTCATTTCTCCTTGTAATTTATTTTCATTTGTATCTAACTGAAAACTAGCAGATTTAGTATTTTAAAGGATGCCTTTTGACCAGTTTGTATATTTACTCAGTGTTTCAGTTTGGTGCCATTGCTCCAGTCCTGTAATCATCTTGATAGGCCTTTGCTGGACTCTCCACCCAGTATGGCCGTGTGCCTCTAGTGCTGAGGAGTCCAAGACTGCACACTCTAGTCCAGATGTGGCTACAGGAGCTTGTGTACAGGAGGGACAGAAGGCTGATAGGAAGAATTTTCATAGTGTAATACATTGTCTGTGGTGAATCTAGTAAGTTTCAAATTTGCAGTGATTACCATTACTCTGAGACAACTGTTTCAGTTAATTGATGCTGCTGTGGAGTAAGAAATATAACTGACAGATGTAATTTAACCAAAATTCAGTTTAGTTGCTTGCAGGATTATCCCTTACTTCACAAATTCCATTGCTATGAATGTAACTGAAAAACTGAACCATGCTTGCAGTTCTAAAATGAGGTTTGCATGTCTAGACTTAGATCTTTGTGATAGTTTCTTACAGATGAGTAGTTTTTCAAAATTTAATAATTAAAGGCTTTTAAAAATACCCTTCTTGTTAAAAGAAGTTAGTCCTACAAACGTTATTAACCAACCCAGCCATGATCCCTAGAATCTTAAGCTTTTTTGGTTATTTTACGTGTATCACATTCAACTATTTCAGACAGGTAAAGATAACATTTTTCATATTTGAAGGGTCATTTACAGAGGAAGAGTAAGTACAGAGTTGTTTCCACAGATTTTTTTACCACCTACGACCTTCTCATTGTCCTTGGACTGACTGCCTTATCCTGAAAGTAGGCTACTGATGTGTAGCCAGTGGCTTGTAACAGCTGTGCTGCCATCAGCATCAGGGATTCATTTCCTTCTGAGGTCAATAGTGCTTAAGGTGGTGTTACAGTTTTGATTTGTTAATTTGAATATACTTATTTTTCTGTTGTGAGACAGAACTAGGAGCAAAAGCAAGGTAGGCTTAAAACTTAAAAGGGTATAAAAAGAAATTTATTAACTACACAAAGACAAAAGAAAACTATAAATTTAGAATAAGGTTTTCAGACTACTTTTTCCTTTCTCTTCCCATTTCTTTTTAACAACAATATACAAAGACACTTCAGTCAGTTTTCTACTTAAATAATCTTATTCAGTTCACTTCAGAGAGAGGAGTTTCCTCTTGTTTGGTTATAGGGATTTTTTTCCAAGGAAGGAAACAATATTTTTTTTACTTTACTTTCACGAATAGCAGCTGCCCGGGAACCTGCAATCGTGGCATTTCTCTTAACGTCACAGACTTCCCAGAGCTGTGCTTGTGGGCCATGTCAAACTCATGGGTTATTACTTTTAAGAATGAACTGTTTTAAAGCAGAAGTTCTTTTTATTTCTTTTTTCTTTGTTTATGCTTCATTTTCAGAAAACTGAGATCCCCTTCTTTCCTTGGAGCAAAAGATTTTTAACAGAGGTGCTTTTGGTCAAATGATCTATCACATGGAACACTTTTTTCTACGGTTTATAGGAATATTCAGTGTAGTACAGTCTACCTTACAGCTCACAAAAGGATTTTCAGCTGTCTTCACAGCATTTCCTCATTTTCTTCTCATCTAAAAAACTTAGCTCTTGCTTTACTGACTTTGTATCTTTCTTGTTTTTTCCTCTCATTCAAAGGAAGATTGGAGGTCAGGAGCACTAAAGAGTTGACAGGAGTTGCAGGGGCTGGGCCAGGCCCAGGTGAAGGATGGCTGAGATCTCAGTCAGCCTTTCTGGGGCTCATCTGCAGCCCCCACACTGCCCATGGCCACCCCTGCTCCCCAGACAGGGCCCGGCTGCCTCCCCCAACCATTGGGTCCCCTGGTTTGCAAACGGGGCCCAGTGGCCTCCCGAGCTCCCCCATGGGAGGGAGCCTAGGCTGGGCCGGTGTGACCTGCTCAGCCACCAGAAATAAAAGAGAACTTTGTTTCCTGTGTCACCTCCTTCAAAATGTGTGTTCATGGAGTGAACTAACTTCTCCAATTGATTTCTTAGGCTGTCAGTAACTAAACCAGCCTTTAATTGGTCCCCTCAACTCAAAGAAGTTCTTATAGAAAAAAACTTCTCTAAGTTTATCCTTCCCCAGGTATAACTAACACAGGTGGTTTCATTAGTAAATCCACCATCTGTCCTCGAGAACAAAACTTAAGATTTGTTTTCTTCTGCTCATACACAAGTCCATGTTGTAAGATCATCATAGGATACAGCTGCATCTCCTTTGAAGGACAACCAGTCAGCCTTGGTTGATAGATAAAACATTTAAAAGTCAAGGGTAGGAAAGACATTCCTTCCTTCTTGCTTCCCCCTTGCATCCCAAAAAACCCCTTGCAGAGCGTACTGTCTGTAGTTTGTGGTGTGCAGCTCAGCATCTCATCACTTTTCTTTTTGCCTACAGGACAGTTGAATCAACGAGCTTTGACTTGTTGCTGAAGACGGATGATGATTGTTACATTGATTTGGAAGCTGTTTTTAACAGGATAATGCAGAAAAAATTGGACAGGCCAAACATTTGGTGGGGAAAGTAAGCTGTTTTTTAAAATTATCTTTTAAGAGATAGATACCATTTCTTTAATGAATGGTTTAGTGACTTAAGTCTCTTTTCATGTGGGTTCCCCTCCTATGCCTAAGGAAGTCAGTTGTAAAAAGCAGGACTTCTGTATGTATTAGAACTTTGAATCTCAGAATCAGTAATCAGTCCTTTACAATAACTTTCCAGAGTATGCCTTGACAATTATTTAAACTTGCTGAATATTTTTCTTTGTCATGGTACCTAAGTAAATAAGAATTTTCCAGCAATACAGTGAAGTTAAAAGGAAAGTACATAGTACAGAACTGTAAATATTACTTTTTGTGATGCCACTGTGATTTTTCTGGTGGGCTTGAGGAAGTGGGGTAAAAGAAACAGAATTTCTGTTATGGTCTGCACTTTATTGTAACATCTTTGACTTTCAGGCATTGCTACCCATTTCTGCTGTTTGAAATAGCAGATCTGGTTAATAAATTTTTGAGTGAACTTTCCCAGCCTGTATTACACTTGTGAATAACCAGGAGGATCAAAATAGCCCCTATCTTCCATCCATGGAATGCATTGCAGCTCTGGTATGACATCCAATATAGCAGAAACTCTATGCTACTATAGTATTCAATATTGTGTAATGATACAACGTGCCTTCCTGTTGCCCTCTGCTAGTTGAAGAAAAACAGGTCTTTGCTGCTCTGCTTCACAAATCTGATCCTGCCTGTTGCTTTCTCATAAAGTGATTTAATAAGGTGTCTGGTCGAGTGTGTGAAATAGTTGGTTATCTTGTGATTATCTCAAAGATCTGTAGGAGTGACATCTTTGAGTATAAATTCTGTAATAGTCACAGTCTTCTGGTCAGGCAAGTATGACGTGTAAGGAACAATGCTGAAATAACTATGGAAGTATAAAATTATTATCAAAGCAGATGCTTCTCAGTCTGGAGGGGTTTGAACCCTTTGTGCTGTGATTCAACAGAGTGGAAGATACTGAGTCTAAAATGAGTTCAGGTATCAGATGAGACTTTTATTTATTGTGCTTTAACATGTCAGCTTCAGTTGAAATGGGCAGAATCTGGTAACATATCTGCCACTCAGCTGTAATTCCTTCAGGGCTGTTGTCTGAGGTGACAATTCTTAGTAGCTCACTGAAGCTTTCAGCTGCTTGTGCTCATGACTGGAAAACAGCAATGCTGAACCTCTTTGTAAAACAGGGGGAGACCCTGCTGCATTGACAGCGTTATGTCTGTTAGCTGTGAGTGCGTGAAGTATTTGTGAGGCCAGCGGAGTGCAAGAGCAGCTTGTTCCCAAACAGGGACACTGGGCAGTTTGACAGAGTCCACAGCGCTGCACAGTGTGGCAGCGAGCTCGGCCCCACTGGGAGCGTGTGGGGAGACTGTGCAGAGACTGCTCCCTGCAGGCCTCCAGGAGTGAATAAAGCCTTCCTTAGAGAACACCACTGCCAGGAAGAGCTTTTTTTGTACTTCAGCCTTTGAACATATCCTTTGTTGAGCTTCACGAGCTGTTTTGGAAAACAGCTTAGAGAAGGTACACACTGCTTCCTGATTTTTAAGGTTTTAACAGGAAAATGGTTTGCCTGCTGAAGGCACTGCCTTTGTGTCATGTTGATTAACCAAAGGGATTAATTAGCAGGACACAGATGTGCCTGTAACAAAATAGAAGGGTGTGCTTACCTAGTTCAAAACTCAACAGCAAGGTGCAGATGCTGAAGACCTGACTGTCAATGTTGCTTTTGTTTCTGTTTTGAAAACTTTCTCTTACTATCCAAGATTGAGACTGAATAACAGTTACAATTTTAGCTTTATGCCCTAGATAAATAAGACTACGAAGTATAATTAGGTTCATCTACTTCTTCCTCTCAGTCGTTTGGTATCAGTACTACTTCAGTTGTTATCAGTGTTCATAGGTTCCACAGAGGACTCTCTATAAACATCTCATACCTAAATGCTTTTCAGTTTCAGACTAAATTGGGCAGTTGATCGAACTGGGAAATGGCAAGAACTGGAGTATCCAAGTCCTGCATATCCAGCCTTTGCCTGTGGGTCTGGCTATGTCATCTCCAAAGACATTGTACAGTGGCTGGCAAGCAATTCTGAAAGATTAAAAACGTACCAGGTAATAAAGATTATTAATTTTCGGTGTTAAAGTGGTCTGGGGAACAGCATGTACTGGATGAGTCAGAAAGAACATGTGGACTTTTGCCACGTTCCTGATTGCTATGTTTAGTGCCTGTTCTAGGTCAAAGCACAGATGTTTTGGACTGGGAACTTCTGGAGCTGTGATTTTGTTTTTTGTACTATTTTTGTAAGAACAGTGTATTATCATGGGAAATTACACCTCTGCAGTAGTCTGGCTTAGGTTTTTGTAGTTACCATTCTTTAGTGCTGGTAGATGGTGCAAGTTATTCCAGGTCACAGTCGTGCTTTTATGCTTTCTTGGTGGTCATATCTGTGTTTTTATTTTTTTTTGTATCATCTCAGGGTGAAGATGTGAGCATGGGCATCTGGATGGCAGCTGTAGGGCCCAAGCGATATCAAGTAAGTCTGAAGGAATTGTCTGACCTTACAGGAGGACATGCCTGCTGTTCCAAGTAGCTTAAACAAGAGAAATGTTTTTTCTTTAAAAAGGAATTGAAATAACCATTGAATCAAAATCCAGAGGAAAAAAAAATCTTTTAAAGATGTATTTAAAAGAAAAACCACAAAACTGCCACAAACCACCCACAGACTCCATCCCTACCCCCAAGTTCTCTGAATAGGTCTAGCAGATCAGTTTGGGACCTTAGTGTGCAACATTTATTGTTTCTAGCAACAAACACTTGATTCTTGGAAGTTAAGATTGTTGGAGACTGCATACTTTCTAAGAAAAACTATTGAAGTGGTTCTCTCTCTTAACAGGATGGTCTCTGGTTGTGTGAGAAAACATGTGAGAGTGGCATGCTGTCTTCCCCCCAGTACTCTCCCCAGGAACTAGGAGAGCTCTGGAGATTAAAGGAACTGTGTGGAGATCCATGTAGATGTGAGGAAAGATGATGGACTTGCCTTGGAAAACAGGGTAGTGTATAATGATCATGGAAAAGTGTACATTTGGATTCATTCCTGGAACAATAAGAAATGTTAAAGTACCTTTTAATGTTGGGTTTCAGCTAAAGTATAACAATATTTGCACATCCCTTTTGATAATTACAAGTGGACTGATACTATTCATTTTCTATAGTATAGATGTTGATGAGACAAATACCAAAATGTTCAAGATTTAAAAAAGATTCCTTTTTATATAAAGTCAAAGACCTACTTGTAATTAATAAATGCACATAAGAATGCCAACTAGCCTGTCTTTTGTAAATTAAAGCACTACTGATTTGACTCAGTATAGGGCTGTTCCAGGATCCTGTGGAGAGCTGTGCTCAGCAGCAGGGCAGCTGGTAAGTCCTGCTGCAGCAGGTTCTGTGCTGTCTAAGGGGTTGCCCTCATCTGTGCAGGTGTGGGGACAGCAGTGGGGGGCTAGGATTTGTGATTAGTTTGTTTATACCATTGTCATTTCAGATAAAAATAAAATCAAGGTTTGCTTATACCAAATCTTCAAGTACTGCAAACTTGGACTGATTTAGGAGGGATTTCTGAGAGCTCACTGTGTTACTAGATCTAAATCTGAGGTTGCACAAGTGAAAGTAAAATAAGGTTGAGGAACAACACACTAAAACTTGGAAAATAAATATTAATGCCTTGCAATGTGCTGAGAACTTACTTATAATGTGGTGTGTTAACACTGTAGGGTAGAAGAAAGGTCTGGAGGATTTTGACTCTAATCATCCAAGGTAGATTCTTCTAAAATTACTACTGCGTTTTGTTCACTTTAAGGTTGCTGGATGTTGGTGAAAGCAAAGAGCAAGTGGCCTCTCAGTGCAGTACTTATATTGTCTTATCAGCAAAGCGATCACAACTAGACCCAGTAAAACAAATTCTCACCACTGCTGGGGGAAGGCAGTATAAAATCTTGGCAAAAGGGTAACCTTGAGTTTTATTTAATTGAAGCATTTAAGCACTATTTGGCATCTCTCTGGTAGGACAAATGAGCAGATGTTTCCATGGAGGCTGATGACCAAGTTGAGGAGCTGAAAGTACAGTTGTACAGCCCTCTGGTGCCACGTGTGTGTATGTGTGTTCAGGCACTGTCTGTTTCTCTTCTGCAGTTCCTGTGTCAGCTCTTCCTTCAGTCCAGCAAAAGAGTCCCTTCTTACCACCGTACTAACACACAGTCTCCACTTTCTATTGAGTAAAACTGCAAAGGCTTTAAGTCATTGTCTAGTTCAACTTCTTTTCCTTCCAACTAGAATAAGAAAGCAAAAAAAAACCTAATCAGACTTAAACTGAAATTCCGTCATGCAAACCAAATAGCAGGCAGTTGCAGTTAGGGAGAATCTGTCATATTACAGGAATGAAATTAGGTCCTAAATTGCAGCATGAAGACAGCCCTCCTCAAGTGAAATGAATTTCTTTAGATAGTATTTTAGAACATGCTATGGACCTTTAGCAGCATGAAATATTTTCTTGTTGAATACCCGTTTTTAACTCACTTTAGAACTTTCGTAGGACAGTTTCAGTTCCGAACCAGGAATTTTAAATAGGCGATACAGCAGTCCTTTGACCTTCTGAATAGTCATAGAGTCTGTCGAGGGGAGAGAAGGAAAAGTTATCAGAAAAATGCTGCTGCCACAGAGCTGTAGCAAAGTACCAGTGTTTCACTTGCTTATAGCAACAGTGAAAGGCAGTATTGCTGCTTCAGTTCTAACACTGCAATAACGTTTTGGTACCTGAAACCATATCTGCTACTGTCAAGTGGGAAATGGTTTAACCAGTGGTGGATAGGGCAAGGTGTGCTACTATAGATTTAGCTCTTTGATCCCATATACCAAATTGAAGTATTACAACTTCATAATTTACCTTTTTTGAGTTTGTATTTCTACATGCTAAACTAAGTGACCTTTGGGACACACACCAGCCAGGTTCTAACTACTTGCATCTAGCAGCTGTTCCTTGCAGTTTGTTTCATTACCAGGAATTGGCTTTCCCAGCACAAGTAAGCAAATGGCCCTGTGGGACTAGTGACATTCTTAGGAATGGTATTGAGTTATTAGTCCCAAACACATTGTCAGCAGAGTTGTTTATATTATGAAGTAAGTTATAGGAAGTGGTATTTTTTGTAATGGATCTCGAATGAGTAGATGTGATACCTGTGTTTGCAATAGATAAACTCAGTATTTTGGTTGAACTTTCACTTCTTTTGAAGCTTTATCTAAAGGCACAGCAATAGTGAGTTATTCCTGTAATACCACACATTGTACTTAGACAAATATTTTTCTATCAAACATTTTTGTAAAAGCTGTATCTATCTGATTTTATGCAACTTGTGATAATAAATGTGATTTTTATTTTAGACTAAAGCTTGAATACTTTCTTTTCTCTCAGACTTCATTCTGACACATCTTTCCAAAACATCAGCTTAATTTAGAATGGTCTTACTCATTCTAGTCCCATTGCAGGCACTAAAACTTAAAAAGACAAATATGATGGAGGTTAGAACTAGATTTCTAACTTCACATATTAGATACTAGACCTCAGTATCTAGATTTACACACTATGTGGTTGCCTCTTAAGACTTCACTTTCTGGTTACTTGGTTAACACATCAACCAGATTTCATCCCCATTAATTGGCCTTTAATTGCCTCAGACACATTAATCATGAAACCAGCAGCAGAGGTCATAAGACAAGCATCAACTTGCAATCTTTGAGCTGGACTGAAAGTAAGTATGAATAGAAATAATTCAAGTAAGAAGAATAATGACTTTTTAAAAACAATTTATGCCTTTGTAATTTCTTTATATGACAGAGGAAAAGCTTTCAGGAGCTGACAAAGCCAGAGGCAGCTGCCATTATTTAATACAGTTGTTTGAAAAGGAGCGATGAAACAACTGCTTGAACGTAAGCCAAGACTTCTTACCTGGTAGTTTTTTTTCCACTGGTTTCTGTTCAGGTTTCTCAGGGCACTTAATTGTCAAAGCTTAAGGAAGAAGGGTGAGGCATTAGTGAAAGAACAAAAAGCCCTGTTATGGCAGAAGCATAGTCTTTCTAGTCTGTTTTTATTACAAATTGTTTCCCTTGGCTCATCCTGATCTCTCAAAAATTAGGAAGTAGCCTGCATCTGAGCAGGTAGCATTTAGATAGCATTTCGTTATTATTTGAAAAATTAATTAATTAAAACCAAATTTTTATTAATCTTTGGTAATTTATTGTCAAAGTGACTCCCTAATATGTTTAAAGACAGGATTTTTTTGTCAAAATGAGTATTAACCAAAAACTGCTTCATTTCCATTTAGTTTTCTTAAAATAACCTGTAGTAGAATGGAAATTGCTTATTCTGTTTAGAACAGGCTTTTAGGCCTCTCAAAAGCACTATGCAAAGACTTTCAAAGGACATTATTAGCCTAATTATTTTACAGAGATTAAAAGACTTATCCTTAAAAAAAGTTTTATATTATGTGTAGCCAACAAGATTCCTTGTTCTCTTTAGTCTTACACCTAAATGCATTAGAATGTAATGCTTTAAAACCTGAGATGTCTTCTGTAAAGAAGCCATTCACACTGTTAGAATGGAGTATCAATAACCTTTGTTCTCCATTAAATCTCAGTTGAGAAAATCATTTGTCTTGTGTTGAGGGAGGAAATGAGAGTTCACAGAATCAGGTTCCCAGTCAAACTCACTGAGACGGTTCAGAAAAGCAAAGTTATAAGCTGGAACGTTTTGTTCTCCATATACACCCAGGAGACACTAAGCTCATAAAATATTCTAAATGCAGAAGGAACAATTTTGGTCATTTCTGGCCTCTTACTCAGGAGCTGATTTTTCAGAGTCAAAGGCTGTTGTCCCTTAAGCTCTCCTTCTTCAGGTGCTCCATATTCTGTTGGAAGAAAAGTGCATGTAGAACCCTTCAAAGACTAAAACTCAAGACCTAAGGCAACTGTGGTGCAGGATCAAGCAGGAGGTCTCTTGGCACAGACCTGGTAACTCCTGCACCACGCAGTGCTGCAGACACAAGCCTTGTACAGCTGTTACAGCATTCAGGACGTGGGGGTGCTGGTTAACATTCCCACGACTGAGAGAGCTCCTGCCTGCTCAGCAGCAGTGGTGGAGTGCATGCTCACAGCTGCTGGAGTCTCCAAGGCAGGGAGCCCGAGTTCCTGAGGCAGCAGTATCCTGAGGGGTGCAGTTCTGTGCAGCTGCCCCATGGTGAGCAAAAGCCCACTGGCACACAGGCCCAGCCAATGGATGGGCTTTCCTAAGGCTGTAGCAGCACATGGAAAAAGGACCAAGGGGAAGAGGAATTGAAAACAGACCAAACCAGGGCTGCCACAATGCTAGAGGTGAGGAAATGTTATTGTACTCTGCTTGTACTTACTAAGACAAAGCGTTTGGTATCTGGGATGGGCAGCAAGAAATTCTTCACTTGGTTTGTTTTTCTCTGGGTTCCAATGCCCACCAGCTTCTAGCCAGTCCTTTCCAAATATTTTGCGATAATCAAGCTCTGCTCCTCTTCTTTCAGCAGGAAGGATCTGTACTGACACAGGAATGGCACATAATATAATTGTATAACTTTCCAGAGAATAAAATCTAATCAATGCCACAGACTCCTTGGTCTTAATTGCTGTTCAGTATGTTTTAATGCGACCAAGAATCTTACAAACCATGTCTCCAAATACTGACTGATCCACATATTCAGTACATTTTAGAACCATTAAGAGTCTTAAAGCCCCTCTGTGTACGCACTGAGCCATAAATGAATATCTAAGCCAAGATTTTGCTGTATATGATGATGCAAGGATGTTTTCTGTAGTCGTGGATCAGATGCTTCTACTCTCCTTTATGATAATAAACATTTGCTGAAAGTTTGATTTGATGTGGATTATGATATTTTTCTATTGTGGAAGGCAAACGTTGGAATTGCTGTCACTGAAACACATCTGACTATGCTGCTTTTTCTATTTTTTCCTTTTTTTAAGAGTATTGATTTTGTTGACAGTCCTGCAACTTCAACACAATTCAGGCACTGAGAAAAAACCAGCATGGACCCATCTTGTCCAAGTCCTCGCTGAGTTAGCAATGCTCACAAAGAGGGCTCAGTCTTGTAGCCCTAATGACTTCCCCACTGACAACAGGATGGACTAGCTGGCACTTTACTTTTCCTGTACCCAAACAATCAATAATCTTAAAAGAAACTGAAAACATCTCCTCAGGCAGTGATTTAAATTTTTGCCAGATTCATGCAATTGAAATTTATTGAAATATCACATACCTCACAGTTGTTCAAAACCTCCAACTGACTGATCTTGGCAATAATGAGCTGTATCAGGGTCTCTGGGTTCTTCTCTGTGTCCATGAAGGGGTTATTGCTACACTGCAGTGCCCGCAGACTTGGCAGTTTGTCAAGCTCATTGATAGATGACCACTGAAATGGAAGGGAAGAGTCTTTTGTGGAAATATAAAACAACTTCATTTCAAACAATACCTGTTAACACTGACTTTTTCTGTACAACAGACATGACTGGAAAAATTCTTTTGATCATCAGACCCAAGTACTGGGATCCTGTTCATTAGCTAAGGAAAGAACTGCATTCCATTTAATTAAAAATCAAACCAAACCAATGAATTAGCAGCACTTTAGATCATTAGAATTCTGTGAGAGGAATTATGAGGTTGCTGCCATAATATAAATGTGTGTTAATTGTTAAGAAATGTTTTTACATTTTTAAATTATGCCTCTGTATTGACAAAAGTATTCAACAGTTACCTCAGAATCATACATACAATCAAAGAAAATTTTAAAAAGCAAACTTCAAGTTAGTCTTAAACAAAGATACATTTATTTACAAAATGTGAAACCATCACAATCTAACCTACCTGTGATATTTTATTGTCATTTATTGCAAGGCGTTTTAGCAAAGGAAACATTTTCGTCTTGCATCCTAGGAAAAGTAACAAGAAAACACTGAAAACTTCAGATAAACAGAATTTTAAAACTATAGATAAATTACTTCCTTTACATACCAAATTCAGCATCAGGAAACTGTATAGAAGATATCCCAGTATTTCTAATTATTAGCTGTTCTAATCTGAAATTTAATAGAAACAATGATCACTGTATGTGGCGCAGGAAGTTTTTTGCAAAGAAATACAACCTAATTTTCTTAATAAAGATCTGCAGCTTTTGATGTGGTTCAGCATTACTGACAATTGAAAAGCAGCCTCACAGACAGTAGCCAGACTTCAACAGTGTTCAGGGAATAAAATTTTCAGTGAGTTAAGTGCAACAATTTCAAGCTTTCAGAATGGCTCCTGGATTTAAAATGTGTGATTTTCTAAATGAATTTTTAAAAAATAGCTTGTGGCTATTGAAAATCATGGCTGCTGTTTTGGTTTGCAGGGAAAGATGATAATTCTGCAAATTAGCAAAATGTGGTAAATCACTTTCATTTCGTAAGTGTATAATGAAAACCTAATAACATACAGCTGAAGAATGTGTTATTATACAACAAAAGCAAGATTATATTAAAACAGCTCAACTAAATAATGCAGTTGCTCTCCTCAAGAGGGCAAAATGCCTCTACTTCAAGATCTCATGAATCTTTCATGCAACATCAATACTATCATATTTCAGCCAACAAGGACTATGGAGATGAATATCTAGGACAAAGAATTTCCAGCAAATTTGTTTACAGCTACCTGGGGAGCTGTGCTATTAGATGCAGCTGATTTCCATCCAGTAACTGGTTGTCTGAAAGGTCTAACAACTTCAGGGTCTGCAGGACATTATCAGGCCTGATACATTGGAAAAAAACAAACAAACAATATTTAAAGTTATTGGGCAATGAAAACACTGCTTTCCTAAGTATATAATTGCATGCACACATTGTACATTTAAAAATGCACACATTTGTACATTTACAAATGTCCTGAAGTACATCAGATGCAGTGAAATTTGCATCACTTACTGTCATGGTGATGTAAATGTTACAGGAATATAATTTTGTGTGCTTCGTAGTACACCAGTGGCTAACAACGGATTGACTCATGTTACTCACCTTTTCAAATCTGTAATATTATTAGAAGAAAGGTACAACTCTTCAAGTACTGGCCATCCTTGAGCACAAAGAAGAACCTAGGAGCAAAACTTTATTTAATATAACAAAGGATGGGAAAAATATTTCAGAAATTACACTTCATGCAAATTTGCTCTGAATGTGTTCAGAACAAGCTATGGCTCCCCAAACCAGAGAAACAATTATTAAAGATTTCCTAGTTTTCCCTTTCTTCCAGATGGCTCTCCTTTGCCTGGATCTGCCAACGCAGATGACGTCTAAGGGGCTCTGCATTCACAGGACTCTTAAGTCCCAGGCTTGTGGCCACCCTCACAGCTGAGACTGGAAACTGACCTGGAAACTTGAGTTAATTTATTCAGTGAGTTGGAGTGACCAGGTTTTCCCTATGATGAGGTGAGGAATTGGCTGTATAAACTCTATATATGTGCAGAAGTTCCAGAACCAGCTAACACACACACCTCATCATGTTGGACAGAATGTTTTTTAATAGCTTAGTTTATCTGAGCTTGAAGCCTTTTCTGTCTTGGGACTATGCTAGCCCATAAAAGCCAAGAATTGCATTAATTGAACACACCTTGAAGTTTTCAAGTTCTCTAAAGAAGATACATGAATTCAAAAAGGGCTACAAATTGAACAAAGATACTTTTGTTTTAGATCTTACACCCTGAAATTGCATAAAATATATTATTTTACTTTACACAGTTTTTTTCTTCACAAACATTTACAGGAGGTGAAAAAACTTTAAAAAACAAACACTTATTACAAGGCAATATAAATTGCTGGCATAAAATACTTCTGTATGCCATTGTCAAAGTGTCAAACATGGTGCAGTTTTAGCACGTGGAATTTCCATAAGCACTGGAACTGATTGCTTTTCTACAAATGTGTGTCTGTGATTGGCAAATTATTCTTTTCACTGAGTTTTTTTCCTGGTGTGTAATCTCCACAATCAAAATAAGTGTGTGCTCATAAGTGTATGCTACTCTTTCTTTGATTGGGAAACTTACAGGGGCTCTTTCATTCATCCACATTCCTGTTTTAAGGGAATTAGTAAATTATTTTTAAGCCCCAACTCTTTCCTACATGTGATTGTAACTGACTAGGGGACTCAAAGTTTTTGAGATGCAAGAACACAGACAGACACAGACTGTGAGTGTCACAGTCACTGAAATCCCGTTTCTACAGGAGGTTACAAAGGCTACAACCAGTGGAGTTAAGAGATCTGGAGTGTCCAATCCAGCTGGTTTTGTGCATAGCTGACCCCTTCTCCTGTAATCATCCCCTCTCCTCGGTACCGTTCCCTCTGTTCCAGCTGCAGGTCTGGTATGTAACTGACTCATAACAGACACCATGCCAAGGGTAAATAGAGATCTCCTCAAGGGGCAGCCCATGATTTGGAGCTCAACTGCTTCACACCCAAAAATATGAAAACCTGCTGCCATATCTGTAACACACAAACACAAACTCAGATACAACAATTTTCCTGTTCCAAAGCAAGAGCAGGGAACAGCAATATTTCATCTCTTTAATCTGATAGTATTTCCCCATGTGAACAAGATAGACCAAAATAGTTATCCACTGGTGATGAAGCATGACAAGAAACCCACAGAGTCAAGAGAAATGAGGTGCATGTTCAGTAACAGAGATTCCCCCACAACAGTCCTGCACTGAGATGGATGGAGGGATGGATGGATGCATGGAATAAAAAAAACTGCACAAACCTGAAGTATTTGAATATTTTTCAATAGGCTGGCCAAATGACTTGAAAATTGCCAAATGATAGGTCATAACACAAATTCTAAGAAACTCAAATTGTCAGATTTCCAGCTACTGCTTAAAACAGCTTCCTCAGAAAAAAAAGTTCACAGATCTAACACTGAATTAACCCTCAGGAAAGACTGGGGCCTCATTGTGGATAGTTGATGGGGAGGTAACAAGTATCCAGAGGAGACCCACTGATGCTCAAAACCATGGAATGGAAAATGCAAGAGCTTTTGCAAAAGAAATAAAGATGAGAACAAGAAACAATTGTCACCATGTAAATCCATGATGTTCCTGTATCATTAGTCTGTTTATCTCAGGAAGCAAATATTATAATTGGGAAAGGCACAAAGAAGCTAAAGAATAAAAGCCATGAAACAGAGAATACCTGTTCTCAGTTACTTTCATATAAAACCTGGGGACTTACTAAATGAAATTATTAAGCAACGATATCAGAACCCAAAAAAGGTTAAATTGATGTTAAAAGATATGTATAGCAAAATTTTCAAATGGGTTTTAAAAAAAGCTAGATAAATCATGAAACAAAAGCCCCACAAATACTAGAGGTATATAGTCTTGAGCTGACACAATACCAGATTACCAGCTGGCACAAGCCCCACAATTCCATATTACTTTCTAAGAAGCTTTTATCATGTGCTTACCCTTTGCCTAGAAATTTCCCAACTACCTGCTGCTACTTGCTAGTGTCAGAAGCATGATCCTGCACTTCTGTTCTAACTCAGATTTTTCTTTTACCCTGTATAATAGTAAATTATATTATAAATATAAAATCTTAGCTTGAAAACAAGATCACAAATACAATGTCATGATTTAAATCCTGAATAAGAAAGAAAGGGTTTGGAGCCATAAATATGAATTCATTACACTCAAATGCATTAATTCAATTTCTAAGTCAATGGTTGCCAACTTCAAGTTATTTTACAGGACATTTTTGTTAACCTTGAAAGTTATATGTTATGTTTTGAGCAATCAATCAACAGTTCTTACAGTAATAAACTCTTTTAGTGATATACTAGTAATGTCAGAAGTATTTAGATATTTGCAAATCATATACTAATGAAAGAATTATTTTTGAAAACTGATGCTCAAGGCACATTAATGTGGAGCTATGTATTATTGCATAACAGTTAAGCATGTCCCTGTCCTATGAAAAATACTTCAAAACACAAACTAAAAAGAAAAAATCCAAGTATAACTATCCCAATGCCATATATTCTAACATATAACAGCAAGTAATTTTGAAATGCTGTTCACCATTAAATTGTTTTAATTTTAATTAAAACACTCCTAAGACTTTTCTTATATCCCAATCGACAATTTAAATGTATTTATCATTTGCTTGGATTATATTCATTATTGTTTTCTATTTACAAGTTGACTTTTCAAGTAACTCCCCTCAGAGCTTAAGCAGTGATATTTTCAAGTGGTTTGTGCACAGAGGTACTGACTGATGTCAGGTACATGACTTTATTTTTCCCCTTTTGTTCGGCTGCCCTGGAAAACCACTGTGAAGCACAGGCTTATGTCTCCCAGCTTACAGAGAATGAACTGGAACAAATTTATAAAACAGATTTTGGAGCCAAGGATATCTTTATGGCCAATGACGAATCATCAGCTAAAGCAGAGTTTCAAAAAAAAGACAGAAAAGCTGCATAATTTTAAATTGCTCTGGCTAAACTGGGGCTTTCTCACTGCAATTGAGTTAGCCCTAGAGAACTCCAATCTGCCTGCAGCCAGGGTTCCAACCAGCCTTTCAGTCACCTCATGGAGGGATGAAGGACAGCTGCTGGCAGGTGCCAACATTTTAAACACCACAATGCACAGATTTACTCTGATGAGCACTAGATGACATTTAAAGTGTTTGTAGCCACTTAATTCTTCCATTCCCTTCACCGTTCATATTGCTGCTACCATGGAAGGATTATCAACTGTCCTACCATAAATCCCACAGGCAGTTTTAAGAGCACAGTGAACAGACACTAAACAAAAACACAGCAGTGACCTTCCTCTAGGCCTGCTGCATGACAAGAGATTGAAGAAGCTTCTTTCTACTCAAGCCCCAGTTTTTTAAGTGCTCTTTTACTGGATAGCAGCTGGCGGCCGAAATCTGAAAAGTCATGTAATTTTACAAAACAGTACTATAAAATCTGACCCCGAGAAATCCAAATAATACTTTGGAATTTTGAAGCCATTTTAAGTAATGTGACACTGAGATGCACTTCCTAAGCCCCATCTCTGATAAAAGGCCCACTGCTAACTATAGCTGACAACAGGACTCCATTCCTAATAAGATGTCACGCCAGGAGAGGCATTTAAATGTGCAAGTTTCAGTGCCTGAAACTAGTCAGAGTTTTTCCTCTGCTCTGTGCTGCCAATAAGCAGGCATCATATGGTTCAAGAGCCATCAGTATGGGCAAAGATACCAATCCAGTCTCCTGCTATGCAAAGTGATGCCAAAACAAGCATTTCTCATCCTAAGGAAATCTTTTCTTTCTATTTGCATTTGTTCTATTGCATACAGAGAAGTACAGGTAAATCTTTAAAAGCTACCAGGAACCAAAAAGTTTTCACTTAAACTTTGGGACACGAGGCTATATTGTACTCCAACTACTTTATTTTGATTTGGCAATTTACAGATGTAGATGAAGTAAAATATTTCTTATTAGACTCCTGTGCCAATATTACTTCCCTCATTATATAGGAAGTATATTAGTTAATATGTAACTAACACAGCTAGCCCACAGCACGTTTTCTAAGGATTATTTCATTTCAGTAGAACAATAGAGTGCACAAATGTTTATTGTGGTTTCCTTGCCTCAGAAACCTAATGATAGTAAATTTTTTAAAAATCAGGAAAGGCTATTACCTCTGTCCATGTTATTTCAGTTTGATTAAGTGCCAGAATCTTCAAGTTTGAAAATGCACTGGATGTAAAAGTTGATGTAGATGGAAATCTCATTTTGTTTTCACTGCATAAAAAGAATATTTATTTGCATAATGAATAATCACATTTATTTAAGTCATTAGTTGAGTTAGACATTAAATAAAAAGAAATTTACACCCTCCAAAAATTAAAATCTGCTAAGATGTCACATATTTTAAAATATAATAAGATATATTTCCAGTTATATTCAAACACACCCTTTCCTAATTTACTTTCCTGCTTCAGGAATACATATTTATTCAAGAATGCATATTTATTCATCTGTGGCCTCTTTCTCTTGCACTAAGTTTTGAACATGAAAAGAATGATTTTCATTAATATTAAATGAAACAAGCCAGAGCTTGGGCTTAAACTCCTTAGTGTTGACTAAAAATGAAGAGCCTACATAACTATCCAGACCCCAGTAAAACAAAAGTATGTAAAATCCACTCTCAGTCAAAGAAGAAAAGATAAAGATTCTCAAATCTGCTGTCTTCAAATCAGTTTTCATTATTCACCCCAGAAAAGAAGTTTTGATTTCTTTCCTAAGGCCTAACCTAAAAATCTCTCAGTGTAGTTTATAGTTACATACTTATGGATAAAATTTCCACATAGAGGTGGTGGATGGTTAATCACTTTTATTCTTCTTCCAACATTCCATGCACAAAAAAAAAAAAATCAGTAATTTCTTTTTTTAAGCAAACATGAGGCAAAGACAATAAAAAATGATTTAGACTATGTCAGTTTGTAGTAGAAAGCATCAGACTCCAGCATCAATCTAAATTTGTTTTCCATTTTTTTCACAAATAACTTCTGAAAACCCTTCAGTCTAGAGAACATTTCTCAACAATGAAAAACTGAAAAAATTATTCCAGGTGAATTAAAATAAATTCTCTGTGCTCTCATGCACACTGATAATGATAAATCATTATATGCTCTAGGCAAAGTTAGATTTACAAATAGCACCCAGGTTGCAAACAGCTGTTCAGTGCTAAACATTGAAGAAACTGGAACACCTACAACTATTTAAAAAATACACTTTTGCCACATTAATGATAAAAATAAATAAAAAACCTGGTGATCTAGGCTGCTCCTTAATCCATTCATACCAGTAATGGATTCTGGTTATTTCACACCAGAAAATTATTGTGGCATGTGCCAATTAGAGTGCATAGATGTGTACTAGAAATGTTCTTTATTTTGAAATTATTTTACGGCTTTTCTTGTTTCAATAGAATTGGAGCTTTATTTAACAGCACCCTCCTTCATTTTCCAATATCATCATTGGACAAGAGATTTTCCCCTAGATCTGTCACCATAATCTTGCCGGTTTCTTAGCCTCATTTTAGGACAGAAATAGACTAGGGTTTGGGATAATTGAGGTTTGGTTAAAGCATTGTAACTAAATTTAGTGTCAAGACACAGTTGATTAAACAAAAGTGGGCTCCTAAATGCAGACCTGCCTGAGCAGCCAGAATGCATCAAGAATAAAAAAAAAGATCAAGTATTAAAACTTGGAAGAAAATGTTCTCTAGAACTTTATTTTTCTGACATCTGTATTCAAGAAAAGACTAGAACCCTAAGAGTTCAGCTTCTGTGTAAAATTTAGTCCACACTATAGCTCACAACTTAAGCAGTTGCTTAAGAACAAGATTTTAAAAACAAAAAAAAGTATTCAAAAACTTAGCTCCCATTAGAATGAGTTGTATCCAGTTACATTTAGTAGGCTGAATCCTGAGCCTCTTGTTTTTTATTCCTACCCCAAAGGAAGAGAAATTCAAATATGAATATTTATACCTGACATTAAGTGTTTCCAGATTTTGAACTTGAGAAGCAATAGCTATTACTGTCTCCCAAGATGATATCAGATTTTTTGATAGGTTTATATGCCTCATATCTGAAATTTCTTGTTAAGAAAAAGAAACTTATCTCAAAACTGAACTTCCTTTTTCAGAATCAGAATTAGTGTTTCGTTGTGAATCAAAGAGAAATAGATTACACTAAGAGATGTTGCTGCTCAGTTACAGCAAATTTTATTTTGATTTGTGATATGGAAATGGCTTATACTTTTATAAAAGATCTCAATGATACAAATCCTCAAATGGATTAATTTCTACAGCTCTTATAAGTCCTTATAAATTAGCAAATAATAACTGCTTTGTAGTTTTGTAACATTGCCACTACATGCAGTGTACTAAACACATTATTTTCAATATATTGGAAACCTTTGGTGTCTATAGACCATATCAGTTCTATAGGATTATCTGTTCTAGGGAATTTTTGCAAAAACCATTGCTGGAGCCTTCTGAAACTGCAGTCACAGTAACAACCTATGACTATACTTCTATTTTTACACACAATTTGCATTTCCTCTCAAAAATGCTAAGTATCTGGCTTTTTAACTCTTTAACATTGCATTAAACTTTTAAATATAAACTTCAGCTTCAATTTTTTTTTAAATAAAAGGATACAAATATCATTCATTGATGTAAACACTTGGAATGCTAAAGTATGTACTTTATTTGTGGCATCATGCAATACAGCAAAAAAAGGATACTGGCACACGTTCTGCTGATTTCCTCTTCCTGACCAGCATGGCTCACTGCACACTCACGCACTGAGATATCCACCAGTTTGTTCAGTTGCCTACATGAGAAAGAACATTCTGTTAGGTAATCTTCAAACAGAAATAGGTATGTTACATAAATGCCTGGTTTTCACAACTACATAACATCCTTTTCATGTGTATCTCTCCTTTGGAATTAGCAACGTGCAGATTACTACACTGCAGTGTCATTCGCACTCGAAAACAGACACTTCTCCATTTTTTGCTTTTACATCACTACTACAAAATAAGTCTGGTTGAACCACAGTTCCCACACCCCCACAAAAACCTCATTCAACTGAAATAAAGAGTGGTAAAACAGATTAAATACAGCTGTGCAAATTGGAATTTAATTAGAGGTTCCAAGTTAAAAAGATTTCTTGCAACATGTTTTGCAAGAGGTTCAGAGTTATTTGGGCATTCTTTGTATCACTTATCAAAAGTATTTTTTACTGCTTAGTATGCTCTAGGAAACAAGGAGAATAGTTGTGGAATATCAGCTCAGAAGGAGACTGCCACCTACTGAACTAATACGTCTCTACTGCTGGAGGCCATCAGAACTGCCATTTATTACACATCATTAAGTTACTTCCTTTCTTACCCCTCCAGGTACATGAACATGACGTGAACTGACTGAAAAACTTCTTCACTAGCAGTACAGTGACTTTCTGCCTTCCCTCTCTTGGTTACAAAGTCATTTGTGTTACGAGTAAACAAAGACTAAAACACTGTATGATATTAATAAAACATTAAAATATATCTACTTTAAAAAGACCATGCATGTGTGTGATGACTGCCAATATCATGATAATTTATCTCTCATTTCTCACCAGATATCATCATCTGCTACTTTATGAAACCAGAATGAGGATTTTAGCACTCAAATGTGACATAATCCCAGTTCCTATTTGTAAAACCTGTAAATTATTAATCCACAATCGGAAGATTTCTTATCTCTTCCACCATAGTGCAGTCTGGCTTGCTTTTAGACACATAACAATTTTATATGCATATGAAATACTACTTGACTGATCAATCAGTAAAAATGTATCTTAGATTTTCATATGTTACACTTGCCTTTGCTGTTCTGCAACAGAATCCATGCCAACAAATTCCACAATCTTCGTTCCAAATACTAGTGTATTCCCTGTCCCATACTGAACATCTTGCTTATCATTCAATCCGTACCGATCCTTTATTGCAGTAAGAAAATCTACTCCAAAATTTGCTTTGTTTGGCCGGATGAACGATCCTCCTTTAGGATGCCTAGAATAGAGTAGCCAGGAAAAGTTGAAATATAAAAAGTTATCATAACAATGACTAATTAATTACTACGTTAAACAAAAGTACTGAGAACCAAAGCAGTCAAACACATCAAAATTACAGTGTCAGTGCCATTATTAAAAATAACTGCTCTGTTACTTCCAAACTCGTTATGAACTCAGGTTCTCCAGAAAAAGAAATTTCTACCTATGGATAGATAAAAAGTTACCTATATCATACAATAAATGTGCCTGGAGTTTTACCAAAGCCTTAGGAATACTCAGAATAGAATTGCTACATTGTATTTGACTTGCATAGTTCACTAGTAATCTATCATACAAATGACACGACATACAAATTGTAGCACTCAGAACTCTTATACAACCACAAACTTTCAAAATCCTGATACCAATTTGGTAACAATTTTGAATATTCAACAGAAATATCCAACTAATAATTTATATTCAACACAGTCCTATGAAGTTTCTTGTTCTGTCCTGAGCACTGAAAAACCTTTTTTGCATGCCCATTTCTTGCCATGCAATTGCTTCGACATGTTCTATCAAAGCTAGTGAGTTTCAGGGAAGTACTAGCCGAGACAAGTCATGGGAATGGTATCAAGAGCAGACGAGGATCTGATAGGAGCATCAGCCAGGAAACATCAGGAAAAAAACTGATAGCTATAAATATCTGTCTACCATCAAGCTGAGAAAACAATAGGCTTTGGTAGGAAAGTGCCCAGGAGGAAAACATCACTTATGTAAATATAACTTCTCAAAACAGCATGTAAGTATCAAGTGGCTAATTAGCAAAACATAATATAAATCACCAATGCTGCAAAGTTCAAAATTCTCACAGAAAGAAACAGTAACTAAAGGTCCCGAATCCTATGGACCTATTACAAGTAGATGGAATAACTTGGGCACCATGTATTGACATTTCTGTTAAAAAAAAAATCAGTGCTTGAAATTTCCTGTGCCAATTTCATTCATTAATATTTCTACTCTCATATCCTAAAGAAGGACCTAGGTAGAAACTCGATATTATTTACTTTCAAAATATTTTCAGTCTAGTTTTATAATGACTAACTTTCGAGTGCAACGATTACAAAAGAAGCAGAAAGGCAAACGCCTAAAGAATGTAAATCTGCTATGAACTTTTCATGTTTGATAGACATTTTCAATACATTTTTAATCCAGTAACCTTAAGCAAATGCTTCCATTCCTTTGAAATTCTTCATAGCTTGCAAACACCTGACTGATTTAAATACTGAACTTCCTCAAACATAAAAATGACGTGATTCTTTCTTATTACCTCTTCTTAAAATAGTAAATTACCTTTTTGCAACCTGAACTAAAAGATCTCTTGCCTGCAAATATATCACTTCTGCATTTAATTAAGTCAGACAGCTTAGTAGATGGCAGATAGTACAGGATTTTGCTTGGGGCTCTGGAAAAAATCCATGTACTCCTGTCTATCTGTAATTTACACTAGGTCCTGCTGTAAGTTTATTCTGACAACAACTGTCCAATTTCCTATTACCATGATTTTGTCATCACCATCCCTCTACACTCAACAGTTCTGTTCTCCTCAACCCTCTCACCAGAGCTAATCTAGAACCTCACATCTGCATTCCTCCTGTCGTGCCATTTATCCCTATCATAGCCAAGACCTTTGGGTCTCTCTATCACCATATCCATTCCTAAGCCCATTTCTGTCCTCTCAGGTCACCACTTCTATATCTCCTTCCTCATTTTCCATGCAAGAACCAGTTCTATCCTTAGGAGAATAGAAAAAAAAAAAAAGGAAAAATAAAAAGAGAAACCTAGCTACCCTGTCCCCTGTCATTTAAAGCTACAGGAAAAATTTTAGTGAATTTATCTCTCAAGACCCTTCTCTTTTTGTCCTGATCACATGATCATAGGTTTTCTCTTTCCTCTTGCTATCACTTCCCATTACTCTGCACGCTATTTTAAGTTACCTAATGTATATTTAAATCCATTCCATAGCCTAAGCTTCTTTTTCAGTTCCAGTCTATTTATTTGATCTACTTTTTTAGGAACTGTCACAAAGCACAGGAGAGGAAACTGCAATAGGAACCTATTTTCAGGCAAAATTATTTTGCATTAAGGAGAGAAGTCACATTTTCCCTAAAACATACTGCCTGTATTAAATTTCACAATAGGACATATGAACTGTACAAGATGTATGTACATATCAAACAAATAATGTACAGCACCTGGACTAATGAAAAATGCACCTTTAGCCATCAGTCTCCATAACTGGGAGCTAAACAGAAAAATCCTAATCCAAAGAGTCATCCAGCATGCATATTATGAGATGGAAGAACCTATGGATTACTGACCAACCTGACTTAATATGAGCACTCAGAAGTCTGAGAACAAGGATTTTGTTCTCATGTATGCAAATTGTCTTGCAGCCAGAACAAAAAACTGTGTGGAAATAGAGAGGTAGAAGATATGGCCCAATTCTCTTAAGCAGAAAATGTGAAATATGCTCAAGTGGGGCTCTGGCAAGCGGTTGGCTCTATTGACACTTCCTACTAACTTTTAAAATAGAGAGGTTGACCCCAATCTCAGAAGTTATCTTGTAGGACACTTCCTATTCTTGATTCAGTAGCCTGAAGCATACAACCCATCTGCTGGCATGCCCAGGGAACTTTGAGGATACTCATTAAAATTTAGATTAGCTGTCAGCTTCCACTGAATAAGGAGGAAATCTGGCATCATTCTTTGCTAATGTAAAACAAAGTCATGGCACTGCTCATCATTACAGGTACATGATGGCTCTTCACATGCTAGGGAAATATCACACACACACTTCTCAGTACTGAAGAAAAATGCAGGAGTACATAAATCATAATAGCTACACCACACTTGAGCTGTCTGACTGCAGAAGCTTCTGAGCCACAGAGAGAAGTGCCAGCTTTATCAGCCTAGGCAGTAAACGTGGATCAAAGGGCTTCTTTGCCCAGCACCGTCTGTTTGCAATGATCAGCTCCAGGCAATTACCATCATGACTGGAGCAAATGCACTACAGGGCTCATAAGGTGTCATAAAGTGGAGCTGTTTGAATCCATGCATGTCTTTTCTATACAGAATCTGAACAAATCTCTTCCTTCTAGGGGAAGGTGTTCAACAGACAAAACTTCTGTTAGAAGAATCTACACACTGCAGTAAAGAAAATCCTTCAAGTTTTAGAACAGGCCATGGCACCAAACAATGCTTATAAATGACACTTAACACTAACCTGCCATGGTGTATCAAATTCCTGACTGAACAGCAGAAGCTTTGCAAACATGAGCAAGTACTTGAAGTTCTTGAAAGCTTACCTTAGTTAAAGAGACACAAAACTTGACTCTAAGCTTTGAAAAAACAAGGAAAGACAGACATCTGCAGTTTTAGATGCTATCTTGGGGTTCTGCTGCTGCACAGGACACGTTTGAGCAGTGGTTAAGGACAACCTTTTGTTTCAGCACAGTTCTATTGGCAGCAAAGAGCCTGAGTTTCTGATGGACAAAACTTCTTGACCAAAACCTTCTCAGGAATCTTAGGAATGCTTTCTGCCCTTGCAAAATGGAAATAATTTTTTCCTCATGGACACTAAAATGACATTTTCTTTCTGTATTTGAAGAGTTTGTTTGTGCTCTAGATAGATATTCCTGGAGGTGAATCTGTTCACCCTTGAAGAAAAAATAGTCTAATTTAATGTAAACAGGTCTTTTATGGAGCAGATCATATTGAATGTCATCATGCAACAAGTATAGGACGATTAGGGGAGGAGGGTGTGCTTGTAACCCACGTTTCCCAGGGGAACACACGTATACAAATGTGTGAGTGGGTCTGTGGGACAAGAATCTATTGGAAAGTGCACTCATGTTACAAAAAGCTGTATACAAATTTTAACACTGTTTTAAGGCTTGATTACTCCTTATTTCTCTTGAAGGACTGCAGAACATAATTTAACTACATTATACGCTACTGCAACTGACAGCTAAAGTAGTAGCTTCCTCAGTTATTAAGAAACAAGATCCTATTTTCAGGAAAAAAAAACAAACACAAAACCACCACTAGATTGTGCATTGCCATTTCTAGCTGATGAACATGCTCATGATGTCAGCATAATTTGAAGTATGGCTGTTTTGTTCCTTCATATTCATATTCTTAAGAAGTCCAATTATCACCACATAATATATAACCCAGATAAATGTACTGCCATGAAACATAAAAGTTTTGGTCATATTTTCAAAAAAACGACCATAGAGATCACATAGAGCTGTAAGCAGACCTACTGTTTCAAGTAAGGACTAGAAAAAAAATTCTCTAGTAGTGAGAATCTCAAAATCTGTTCTATTTTCCTGTTATGATCTAATTTTCAAATGTCACTCTGGAAGATGTATTTTTTAAAGCAATTATTTTCAAAATTGCCTTAAAAACAATTTCAAAATATCCTTTCACTACATCTGTTTACAGTACAAGCTACTTGATCAGCTGCTTCTGCTTATCAGAATCCAAGGAGTGAGCAAAGTAGGCTTGTAGGCAAAGGATACTCATGATAAGGTGTTAAGGGGAAAAATACAGCTTTTTTTTTTTAACGTGTGTATATTCATCTACATTCATTATTCTCTCCTAATCAGTAGTCGTAAAGAAGTGATGTTTAAAGTTGTGAGATGGTTTCCTGTTTTAGCATACTTTTGCTAAAATAAGGTAACTGTTTTTTACTTAGGTTTGCTTACATTTTCTCAGTCAGTATAAGAACTACAAACATGTCTGCACACAGGAAATTATGTCTGTGTGTCTTGGTGGGCTGCTGGAACTATGTATTCTCTTAGATTCCAGCAGGATATCTTCTGATTAGAAAATAGCAGAGTACAAAGAACAGGTATTGAAAGAAAAACATCTTTAAAGACCACAACGTTTACATTTGTTATGGATATTGAGCTTCACTCAAAACATTGATTTTTACATCAAGAATTAAGATTACTGTCTGAGATCTCATCTCCTGGAAGTACATTAATGGCTGCTAAAACCCAAAAGTCTATACACATGCATATAAATATCATATACACACAAATGTAAAGTAGTCAAGCTTCTGAAAAACTCATGAAATGTTCAATTGCTCTTTCTCTCCATAGAGATTCGAAATGGTTAGCCAATTATTTCTATTTTTTTCTCCTACAGCAGAACATAACTAGCTTCAACTTGGAAACTTTTTAAATTAAATTCAAAGCATTCAGGAAGTAACTTCCACTAATATATTAATTTAAAAGACATGGTTGCTCTAGTACCATCATTTCCAATTCTTTAGGTGAAACAAAAAATCCAGTGATGTTTAATTTTTTTCTTGTACTAAGTGAGTGTGTTTAGCCTCCTCAGGCCTTGCTTTATTATTATTTGATAAAAGAGAAAAAAAAATATCCAGTTCTCACAGGTGGGTGTTTTCTTCTTTACTTATTTTTCTGAAGAATAGATTGTTCTCTCATCTTTCACCACTTCTATGCTCAGGAACTTACTGAGCTAGCAGTCTATAGTATTTAAGAGCTACTGATGACTTTCTTCTATGAATTCATCCAGTTGCTATTTAACTTACAAACTTTTAGTTGCATGTGTCCTGACATAAAAATCAACAACTTGATACAGTTAATATCCATCCTAGAGTCCTGTATTTCGCAATTTCAAACATGTTAAGTGCTCAAATTTTTTCACTTAAAAGTAAAGCATGCATATATTTAAAAACACCACACAGCTGCACTATGTTCTGCATGTCCTAAATCCAGTGAATATATTTAACAATTCCTTAGTGATACAAATATAACCAAAATCATTAACAGGAACTTGGTATTTTCCCTTAACAAGACACATGCAAGTCACCCTAAATTTAAATAACAAATGTATTTGAGACACTTAATATGGACCAATATTTCAGTTCAGAAAGGTCCCAAGGAAATATTGATTTCCTAACTAAAATAAAAGGTCTAAAACTTACAAATGGTAATAATAATAACATCCAAAGGTCTCATAACATACCTCTGAAAACATGACTTGTATTTTCTAAGTATTTACTATACTCTAATACCTGTAACTGGATAAATATCAGTGCAAGAGCCTCTATGGATTAGCTAGTCAGAGCACTTAGAATTATGATCTTTTTAATACTGGCCAACTGATAACAGAAGGGTTTGCCCTAAAAATTGCCAAAGGGCCTTTTCTCATGACCATCTCATCACCACATATGACATGCCAATGCTGTGAATCAACTCACCTGCACTTAAAATACTGTGTTCCTTCATAGTTGCCATCATGCTTTCCCCTCTGAGGATCATCCCATTCCACACCCAGCCAAATTCCTGAAAAAAAGGTTGATACTTTTTCAAATTTATGGCATCATATCCATAGAAATCATGGCCAGAAAGAACCTCTGCAGTTCACTTAGCCTAACCTTCTCTCTCAAAGCAGATGATTATTACCAGCACTAAAACAAGTCAGTCAGGTAATCTGTTACCTAGCCAGACCTTGAAAATGTCCAAGGAGAGAAATATTCCAACACATCTGGTGAGCATATTCCAGTGCTGCACTGTAATACAGCAATGTAATGGAAAAGGTTTTCCTGCTGTGGCCATTATCCTTTATTGTATAATCTAGTACTTGTAAGAAGAGTTAAGCTCTGCCATCTTCGTAACCACCTGTTAAACTGCTGCAGGAAGCCATCGGATGTCACTTTTTCTTCTCTTCACCACATTAACCCAGATCACTCAACTTCTTCACAACACATGTGTATGGTCTGTGCCCTTAACCACCCTGGAAGTCCTCCAAGACTCCTCAAGAAAAGAGATCTTTGAGATACTCTCAAGTTTATCTGCATCCCTCTTGAACTGGAATGGTTCCACACAAGATCATTACTCCGAGTGTAACCTTGTCAAGAACTCCCCCTCCCAGGAGGGATAACAGCTTCCTTTGACTTGCAGGCCATGTTCATCACTTCACTCTAAGGTAACCCAGTACAACATGTATCTTTGCTTGTTACAGGAGATCACTATTGGCTCATGTTCATAACAGTCTTCAACTTAACTCCCAAGCCCTTTACAACAGACTCTGTGAGTCGCTAGTACTTCCTGGTCCGTACTACATGCGGAAATTTATCCTTCTTCAATCTCTTGGATTCAAATCTAAAGCTCATAAAGCATGATCTGGATTGCAATTCTATCTTGCATCACAGCAGCCATTGGGGAGTGAAGACTGTTCATCACCCAAGTCACTGATGAATATGTGAAACAATACATAACCTAGCATTTACTTTTGTAGTACTCACTTGTTATCAGATATCAAGGCATTAATTACTTTTTCATTTGACAACTTTCGACTCACTTAGCAATCCATTCACCTACCTTGTGCTTCTTCAGCTTCCAAATAAGATTCCTTATGGAGACATTAATCAAAGACTTATTGAAGTCAAGGAACATTGACTTGTTCTCCCTTTATCCACATTCACAGTCATATCATCATAGAAAGTAATTCATTTTTATTTACAAGTACCAAATACTCCCAACTAACATCTTGTCCTTCATAAGCTTAGAAATTAATTCCAAAGAAACAAGCTACGTGATCTTTCCAGAAATAGAAGTGAGGCTAATGAGTCTACAGTTCCTGGTCATCCTTCTTGCCTCTTCTAGAACTGTATGCAAGGCTAGTCTTCCAAGCATGAGGAATCTTCCCATAAATTTGAACATCTAGAGTGGGTTGACCCAGGCTAGACACCAGGTGCCCAGCCAAAGCCACTCTGTCACTCCCCTCCTCAGCTGAACAGGGGAGAAAAAATACAACAAAAGGCTCATGAGTTGAGATCAGGACAGGGAGAGATCACCCACTGGTTACTCTCATGGGCAAATCAGAATTGACTTGGGGAAAGTAACTGAATTTATTACCAATCAAAATCAGAGTAGAATAATGAGAAGTAAAACAAATCTTAAAAATACCCCAATCTCAGCTCTCCCTCCTTGTTGGGCTCTACCTCTATCCCACAAGAGGCACAGGGAAATGAGTGGCGGTTAAAATCAGTTCATCACATCTTATTTCTGCTCCTTCCTCCTCAAAGAGGGGAGTCCTTCCCCTGCTCCAGTGTGGGTTCCTCCCATAGAAGACAGTCCTCCATGGACTGGTCCAACATAAGTCCTCCCTACGGGCTACAGTATGTTTCCTCTGGAACTGCTCCAGTGTGGAACCCTTTTTTCATGGGGTGTAGTCCTCCAGGAAAAGGCTCCTTCAGCATGAGTCCCCCACAGTGTCACAAGATCTACCAAGAAACCTGCTCCAGCAGGGCTCTTCTCTCCACAGGTTCTTAAGTCTACCAGGAGCCTGCTCTGGTGTGGGCTTCCCCCAGGGTCACCACTTCCTTTCAGGCATCCACCTGTGGGTGTCTTCTCCATGGGCAGCAGGTGGATCTCTGAACCCCTGCTGACCCCCATGGGCTGCCAGTAAACAGCCTGCCTACATAAGTCTGCAGGGGAATCTCTTCTCTGGAGTGTGGAGCACCTCTTTCCCCTCCTTCTTCACTGACCTTTGTGTCTACAGGGCTGTTCATCTCACATATTCTCACTCAGCTCTTTTCTGGCCACAGCTACTTTTGTGCAAAGAGTCTCCTTTCCTTCCCCTTCTTAAAGATGGTTTCACCGAGGTGCAACTACCATTGCTGACAGGCTCAGCCTTTTCCAGTATCAGGTCTGCCCCGGAGCCGGCTGGCATCGGCTCTGTTGGACACGGAGAAAGCTTCTGGCAGCTTCTCACAGATGCCACACCTATAGCCCCTGCCACTATCAGAACCTTGTCAAACAAACCCAATATAATGTTATCAAAGGACCATCTGCTCTGGTGATCTACTGCTGCTGCCTCTTACCTTCCCTGACTATACCAGCAGAGAGATCAGGGAAAAGACTGTAAAGTTGTTCTTATACTCCTTTTGACAACTCCGACTTCTTTAAAAACACCCCAACAACTCACACAGATTAGAAGTCGCCATATTTACACAAGAACAGCGAGGAAAAATCAAATTGTAAATTGCCTCGTTCTGCTTGACAATGTTGTTTTGCTTTTTTGTTGTTTTGTTTTGTTGGTTTTTTTTAATTAAGAATACGAGCAGAACCTGGAAAACAGCCATAAAACGTGAAGATTATTACTTTTGTGGGGCTTACCTGCAGTACGAGACACACTGCCCACATAGCGCACAGTCCCATAGTCGGTGCCACAGGAGACCCGCCGACCCAGCGCATCGGGCGGCACACCAGCATCCATCCCGGAACAGCAGGAGTCCGGGCTGCTCCCACACCTGCAGGTACAGAAGAGACGCCCTTAACACACGCGCAAGCCGCTGCTCTCACAACGCCCCTGCCTTGAGCTGCTCTTTTGTGTCCCGGCGCTACCCCCGCCGCTCCCACACGCCGAGCCGCCCCCGCTCGCAGAGCAGCCCCAGCCCCCACAGGCGCGGGGCCCTGGGGCGCAGCTCACACACGGGCGGGGACGCTCCGCTGCCGCACTTCCGCCATGCGCCGCGCGGCACCCACCGCCCCGCCCCGCCAGGGCCCGGGAGCCCTTGGATTGGCCGCGGGCCCCGGGGCAGCCCTGCCCTGGCCCGCTATTGGTCCACACCGCCTTCAGGGGCAAAGCGGCCCGGGGCGTCGCCGCCGTGGAGCTTTCTGGGCAATGCCGTTCATCGAGGTGGCCCCGCCGAGCGGGCTTTCCGGCCCCGGACTACAGCTCCCAGAATGCCGCGGAGCGAGAGGCGGGCGCTCTGATTGGGCGAGCCGGCCTGCGGAGCAGTGCCGGAGTGTCCCGCCCGTCCCCGGGAATTGCGCCGCTCTGGGAGTAGCCGCAGATTTGCGGCGGACTGTGAGGAGAGAGGCAAGATGCTGCAGGAAAGCGCTGCCGTGTTGTAAAGCTGCACGCGGTGGGAAAAGCGCTGCAGCACCGGTGAACAGATACCGAGCGAGAGAGGAGTCCGTAACTCAAGGCTGAGGCGCTTTCCCGGGAGCAGCGGCTGAGGAGAACGTGAGCGATTCGCTGAGCAGTAGAGCCAGCGGAACTCCCAGAGAGTTGGATTCCACTGTACGCTGCTACATTTGTTGCTGTAGTTATTTCAACATTCAGTATTTGGGGCAAATAGCCCCTAGGGAATCCAGGGAAGACCTGTAATAATTAGCGGGGAAAAAAAAAATCGAAGTGTCCACTGTGTGTAGATTAACAGAAGAAAATGAAAGACGTGACTATGTTCGGGTACAAGTTGGTGAGGAGCAGAAACTGAGTAAGAGCTCTTCAGTTTGACAGAGATAGGTATGGCAAGATCTAATAGCTGTGGTTATAAAAACCAAAGCATCCTCATCGATGTTTTTCACACTTTAAAAAATCTTTTATGTTTCATTGTTCAATGTCTCACAACAGTTTAATGCAAACAATATCATCTGAATGTTGGCACCACCAAGACTGGAACAATCATGGCAGTAAACAATAAGCAGCTCTTTCAGTCCTATGGCTCCATTACATTAAATCTATCTGTTCTTTTGGCAGGCAGCATATTTGTACTCTACTCTGAGTCCACCATAGTGACCACAGAAATCAGGTATGGGTATTTGGTAACACTAGTACATTCCAATCAAAATAATATGGATAATGTGTATATTCTTTAGCACACTGATAGCTTGCATTTTCAAGTAACAAGCTTTGAGGGAGTATTTACTGTCTTGTATAAAGCATCTGCTCCCCAAGGGGACAATCCAGCAAAGAACTCTGTGTCTTTATTTCATAGTCCTCCTTTGCCATAGGTAATGTGTTAGAACTGGGGGAAAAGAATAGATACCCTAGTCCTTCTTCCACATTTTGGTGGTGGTGCCGTCTCATCTGGGTTCCTAAGCCCACTCATCTCCCACAGAGGGCACTCTTGGAACAATCTGTTCCAGTCTCAAGCCATGTAGCTGAAGCTACGTGAATAGTGGTACAAGTGATAGCAGTAATCCCTCTTGCTCTCCACTGTTCCTCTCCTCCACTGTTCCCAAGGTCAAAGCTGAAAGCATCCTCCACTCCGTGCACTGCCTGATAGAAAAGGTGCTGAAAACAAGAAAATACTTTTTGTTATCTCTCTGACCCCAGCTGCCCATTTTATCCCTAGTTTGATGGGTAATCCAGCCATTCTCAGAATCTACATGCACGTTGTCAAATTTATGTATTTCGTATTTCTAAGATGATAATGAGAATAGCATAACTTACTGCTTATTCTTTCTATTTCTTTGCACTTCTTGTTTCAGGGTTGTAATCAACAAATAGCCATAGTTCATTATCTGTACTTAACAAGGAACAGGACAGTCCCATTGCCAATGTGACTAGACAAATTTAACATTTTCACCTCATTACCTCAAATTACAACTTCAGCATTTTATAAGCCTTAAGTAAAAATGGATTTAGCTTCTGAATTTATTGAACATTCATGCTGGTTGGTGTAAAAGGTAAGAGATTCGGTTTATAGCACAATTTTTACATTTCTGTCAATAGCAATGACAATTCCTCTGTCTTTTACTTTCCAAAGCCTTTTATTTTCACCTGTACATTCCATCCCATCCTAAAAAGAAAGCAGTTAACTACAGGTTTTTCAGTCAAAACCACAGAAAAACTGTTTCACTTACTTCCATGCTTCATATACTAACTCTGCAATTATAGGAAATTTTACTTCTAAAGAGCTTTGGGGGTTTCCCCCCACCTCCAATCTGTTCACATATGCTTGGCGTCAGCCTGGTTTTAATAACTTCAGTCAGTGAAAGGTTATGCCTCCCTCAGCCAACAGAAGTTCATTGTGGAGTAACACAGATTCAAAGAGAATAGGAGAGATTTTATGTATTTCAAAATACATAAACAAAATGCATGCATTTACCATTTTACAGACCTCAGTAATTACAGAGTGATTAAGTAGCTCACACTATATGCTCTAGAAATAGCAACTGAAACATTCTGAAGAAAGTGAAAATGATCTAGTGCTCAAGAGATGATGCAGCTGCTTAACTGTCAGCATGTAATTTGTATACCAATGAGTAGAGAATTTTCCTGGAATTCAAAACCAGAAAATTATATATGATTTCCCTTCACCTAAAAGATAGTCTTCTACACAAATTCATGTCAGGTTTTGTAGTGCTTCCCCTGGAAGTGTCACTTTAGGCCTTCTTGGTCTATCTCCCATGGTTCTCTATGCTGTACTAAACACAGATGATCAGTAAATACCTTTTCAGTAGGTTAACTGAGAACTTAGTTGTTCCACAGGGTACACAGGTGAGGAACACTATCAGGGTTAATGTAGTTTAACCTGCATTTATTAGAAGTTTTGCACTTTTTTCTAATAAAGTTTAAATTTTATTAGAAGTTTATGCTTGAAGTGAGTCAATCATGGATTATTCCTAGCCACACCTCAACAAGGTGCCTCTGGAGTAATTTTAAAATAAGTGCTGCAGAAAAGGTTGAACAATGAGGTTCAGCTATGATAAAATGTATTCAGGAAGGATGTTAATGTGAGGTAGTAATTCACTCAAATAGGCACATGGCAGATTGTTCTTGGCAACTCTAAGAAGACTCCGACTGTTAAGAAAAAGAAGAGTAATGAAACAATGTACTCTGTTTTATCTGTACCTTTAATCAAAATCTTTAGATTATATATGCAAGTTACATAAATAATTTTTAACTTAAGTATCTCTCACAGTCTATTTGGAAAGCAAGAAGGGAAGCTCAGAGAAACTAACCACACACTTTATCTTTTCCTAACAAAGTCAAATTCTGTAAAACAAGGTGAAATTACATGAGGCAGCCTCAGGAGGCAAAAATGAGTTTTCTTCTTCTCTCAAATCCTTTCTCTGGCCTTTGTCCACCTGCCAGCTCTGACGTTCATAAGGCTCTTGCTGAGTGGGAGAATTCATTAACCTGGACAAAAATTAACTTTTCTCCCTCAGGGCTAGTGAGTTAAGTTCATTCATAAAAAGACCTAACAGGCATTACCACCAAAGCAAAATGGATCTTGAAAGCAAACAGGTAGGGCAAGAAAAGTACCTCAAGCTACATGAGACAAAAATAATTTATGGTCATATGAAATGTTACAGGCTTTAGCTTGCTGGAAAAAAAAAAATTCAGGAATTTCAAGGTTGCAGAAAATCTTGGATTAATCTTGGATTACTTTTGTGAAGGTGAATGATGAGCCAAGATTCAACATTTCAAAAGAAGACTCAGACTATTATGTTTGTCCAGGATCAAAACCAAGTTTGATGGTATTATGTGTGCTTGGTATTAACAGCAGAATAGAAATATAGCTGAAAGAAGAATTACAGTGAAAGTACTGAGCAAATAATACAAAGAACATAGCAAATACCAAACCTGAAATGTAAAATGATTAAGATGGGACAAAGAAGAGCAGCAAATGCCCGTATGGCTCTTGCACATGAATAAAAGCCTGGCCCAATTCAGTGATAAAGGCATATTCAAATTCAAACCAGTTCTATATGAGAGGTGCAAACTCCCTCACAAACCCCACGTTTTTATACCTTGTTAGCATTTTAACAATAATTGAGGAAAACAGTCACTAATATAGGAAATTTCCATAGCACATGCAGCCAGATTAGCAAAATTAACAAAAAAGCAGAAGCATGAAGAAATGTTAACAGTTTCAACATTTCTGTGCTGTATCAACAACTGGCTGATACATAGAAAGTTGCTCTGAGTGGGTACCTGAATGGCCTGAGCTCACAAGGAGAGGAGAGAGCCATCTCCTAAGGAAGGTTTTGAAATGATGCAATTTTCATCGTAATTGATGGGGTAAACATAAGCCTATGAAAAAGCAAAGACAGATGTCCCATCCAATGGCTGGCTACTCTAAGACAGGTGGCAGCACTCATTTACATCCAAGCAAGCACACAATCAGAAAACAGACTGAGGTAGCGGGGAATGCTCCAGACTGATAAGTATTTGCATTTCTCTTAATGTGAACTGCAAGAACTAAATCCCCAAGAAATGCACTGATAACCTGATCAAAGTAGAACTTGTTGGCAATGGTAGGAAGGGGAATGATTCTAGCTCAAAGGGACTGACATTGAAACCAGCATCCCCTTTGTTTCCCTGTGGGCATCTCCACTTGCAACTCAGATTGCCATTCTACAACACTGCATATTTTATGAAGATCAGGAAAAATCACTACTCCCTGTGTTATGGGAGGCATGTAACAGAGAGGGACACTTACACAACTAATTCTGCAGTCACAAGAACTCCCATGCTGCTTTAAAGAAGGGTTTTTCCTAACATTGCTTAACGTCAGGAGCCAGTACCAGTGATAACGTTGGAGAATACTGATGAAAATACACAGACTGATCTTATGGCACTAAATATAAAATCTACCTTCAATAAAGGACATCGTTATGACTGGCATTTAGTATTTAAAGTGCTTTACCAACTTAACATATGAAGGGGAAATATTCCAGCCTCTTGCGACTCCTGAATACTTCAAGGAAAGCTCTCACAATCCTATTTATCCTAACCAAAGTGAAGAGCAACAGTGTTCTACTTGTGGGCCTTTTCAGATACACCTTCAGCATATGCTTTGAATACTGGCATCAAATACCTTGAAGGCAGAAGCGTAAGACAGAATTGCATGGCCTCTTGTAACCTGGGAAACGAAAGCTAGACCAACTTTTTCCTTCTTACCCATTTGTGGTTTAAATGGTCTACAACTGGAAAATATCCATGTGCCTACTCATAATGAAGGCACATGCTGCAAAATACAGAATTAGAATAAATACTGGGGTGAATTGCCAGAATGAAACAAAGGAGCAATGACATAGCAGAAATCTCAGATGGTAGAAAAGCTTTATACAAAAAGAAAGAAAAGCTACTTCATTATGAAAGTTTGATTACAGAGAACTGTTTACATCCAGCAACAGAACAGAAATTAAATGGCACTAAGTGCACTTTGCATTGTGTTGCAGTTACAATATCCTAACAGGCACAAGGATACATTTCACAGTAAGACTAGGAGACTCTCAGGACAACAATAATCTTTTCAGTGCTTTTCCTATTCAACATTAACTGCAACAGTGCTTAGAAACTCCCAAGACATGGCACAAAATAAATGCAATTTGCTGCAGAGAGTATTTTCACATAACACATTAAAAATTTACAGGCTTACTAAGCACTGCAAGTTATGAAAAAGGAATTGTAATTCTCTTTCATTACCATTAAAGACACCTTTCACCAACTTTAAGCTATTCAGGCCCAGTAACCAGGTCCATTCAGTGAAAAGCCTATTATTCTGTGTCTAATCAGACAAAGATTTCTCCTCAGCATGCAGATAAAAGGGATAGGCTATCATCCATAACTACATAATATTTCAGACTGAAAGCAGTCATCCTCAATTTTGTCATGTTTGATCATGTTCAGAAAGATATTAAGGCTGCCCAGGAAAGGCATTACAGCAGCCTCCTTCAGTTAGTTTTCTGAGGGGGCTGAGATATAGGTCTCCCTGTTTTCCAGGTACAGTAAATGAACACCTGCATAAAACTATGTTTTAGCCATCAGAAGTCAACTACCTCTGTCCATTTCAGAGTATGCTTGAGCTAGCATCACAGCTTATAGCACCAGTTCTACCTTTCATCCAAATCATTACCTTGTTAGCCCAAAGCAAAGCTTAATATACCTGTGAATACTAAGGAAACTGAACCTGGTTAAAGCCAGCCCAGGCAAGAAGAAACCAAACATCTCTGCTTACATTTTATGAACATTTCTCTATATATTTATTTATATATGTATTTATACTTACCCCCACCCTTAAATCTTGCTCTCAGTTCCAGTTCTATTTTGGTATGTCTATAACTTTAAAGCTCTATTCAAGCAATTAACAAAACTGAAGTGGTATTGTAGCTCATAAAACAAGATACCATCCTTTGTTTTAACAAAAAAATTACAGCTCTTGTCTCTTTGGAGAGATACAGAACATGCCTCCAGAGAGCAATTCAGAACAGGAATGAAATATGAATTATGAATAAAGTCTTGGAGAAGCCCCTCAATTATAATCAGAGATTAAAAAGATCTGCACCAATTATGGTGTCCTAAAGTTACCTGGTGTGAATTCCTTTCCATTTCTAATAGCAGCTCATTATGTTGCTATTTACAGTTACATATATGAGGTCTAATGCATAGATTTAAGTTTCTGGCTACAGCATGTTTGACAATTTCAAAATCTAAAACCAGGTGAGCAAAATTATTCACTGCAGAGCTGGAATCAGCAGCAAATTTACACTTTGCTGATGTGATGAAATCTTTTCTCTAAGGTACTTCAAAATCTTTATGAAGTCACAATTTCAGACTGAGCATGTCTTATTTGCATACAAAATAGTAGCTTTCATAATTCACATTCCCCTGAAAATATCCACAGAAGGTGGATAGGATATTCACTCTAGGACACAGTAAAGTGATCTACCTGATCGTCACAAGTCAAACTTGGAAAACTTTTTTTTTTTAACACAAATTTTGGTTTACGAGAGCATTGTTTAAAATGCATAATACACATATGTGAACCTGATTTCATTTAACACAGAATTTCAACCAGAATCCTATCATAGCCTGGTTAGGGGCAGGAGAGATTTAGGTGTGAAATAAAGCCCATGACTGTGTCAAAACTATTACATTTAGACTCAAAACTTGTTTAGTTCTAGTACATCTTCTTTAACAAAACCAATTGTAAAGCAATTACAGTTAAGACTTTAGAGAGAATAACGTATATATTTCAAAACTCAATGACAAGTTATTTTTAACAGTAATTTCTGAAACACGGCTACAAGAGAAAATTTTACATAAGACTGATTATCACACCTCTCCATCTGGTTATTTTCCCATTTTCAAAAGAATTTTAATCCACACCCAGAAGTTAATATCTTAATTTTCAGTTTCTTGGAACATTTTGCTCAGCTGTTGAACTAGTGCTACAAGCTCAGGGTTTCCTCCAAGCGATTCAATTTGTTTATAGGCTTCAGATTCAAGCTCTTTCAATGTATTCCGAGTGTACTCAAAGGAGCCAACATTTTCAAGGTAATGTACACAGTATTTTTTTATATCTATGTTCTCCGTCCTTTGACGTAAAATGTTTTGCACCTGAGTACTTTCAGGTCTTGACCAAATTGCATGAATGGTTGGGAATGAGAACTTGCCTTCAGTTAAGTCTTCACAAAAACTCTTGTTCTCACTATATTCTTTGGAGTGCAAGTTGGCATAGTCATCTCTTATTTGGAAGAAGAGCCCAAGTGTGTTAAGAAGTGGCTTTAAGTCTTTTTTATAATTTGAGAACAGCTGCATGAGGCCTACAGCTAATCCAAAGAGACCGCCTGTCTTTTGCAGTACCATCGCTTTATACTCAGCCTCTGTAGGACAGGTGTAAGTATCCCTCCAGTAAATATCCAAGCCTTGACCTTTATGGAGTTCCAGAAGTTGACGGGTAAAAACTTTAACAGCATCTGGGTGATCAAGGGTTAAAACCTTCTCTAAGCCAAGAAAATAAACATAATTAGCACAGTTGATTACAGATGGAATTCCATAGATACTGTGTGCCACTGGAAAGCCCCGTCGTAGCTTTGAGTTATCTTCAATATCATCCACAAGTAAGCTTGCATTGTGCAACATCTCTGTCACTTCAATGATAACCTATTACAAGAAGAGAAAATTGTTAAGCCTGTCAGTAATTTAACTGCAAGTTTTACAAGACTATATTTAAAATGGATGTTTTAAATAACTATATTCTCTATCACTGAGGTTCCTCTTTAGACAATTTGCCTTTACTGTTAGTATGGATTTATGATTCTCTTCACCATCCAGTTTGCTCTAAGTCCTGGATCACATAGTCTTACGTGTATGTTTTCAGATTCAAAGGTAACTTACTCCCTGAAGTGCTTCCACTTGCATACTCCATTGTTGCTGCAGTTCTAAAATAGGCCATTGTCTAAGAGTCATAGAGTAACTGTTATTAGAAACATGACTAGGGGAAGATAAAATAAACAGTGTTTTGAAATGTTTAGATTTACAAACCTGAAATCTCCCAAAGTCAGTTCCTGAGAGTGTCAGGTACCATCCATTATCACATTTCTCTTGTGAACTGTGTTTTATTAAGTGGAGAGTTCATCTTTCTTTTCCCACAGTTTGTGTGTTTATATTCAGTACTGGGTTCTTAAAGGACAGACTATTCCCTCTGAAACATCATTGGAAAATTCTTGGCAGGAAGACATCAGACACAATTTCTTTTGAGTAGCTTCCTACACACTGCTTGTTAATAGGTAGACCAATACCACACACACCACCTGAGGCGTGCAATAAACTGTTCACAACATCAGGCTTGTAGTTGACCACATTTGAGTAGAACGCAACCTTAACACCTCAGCAAAAAAATGAAGAATCTTAACACTATACACTGCTTTTATTCCACAGCTGCCATGCAAGCAACAGGTATACTCAGCACCTGTTTAAATGGAAATAAATTTAAGCACATAAAACTGCATACTGTATAAACTCACTGCAAAACAAATCTGATTAAGATATCATTTTAAAGCTAATGAACTAATTACACTCGTTAGCTACAAACATTGCATTCAGTCAACCTTCATCAAAACAATTGTTAAAAAAAAACTAAGACCACCATAAAAAGGCAGCAAATATCTAGTATGGTCCTATTCTGTGGGTGCTGTAGGACAAAATGAGGACTTCGCTGTAAGCATTTTCTTGAGCACCAAGCCACCTGGTGTTCAGTGAACATTGTCCCAAAGATTAAAACTCAAACCCAGCAAATCATATCTTTCCCAAGATATGATTGCAAGAGCAACCTACTTAAACACTCATGAAATCAAAGGATAGAGTACTTACTGAAGGCAACTTTACACACCTATTTGTTTGAATAGACTTTTGATCCATTATCTCGGTCTCAGTACTATCAGGAACATTTCCCTGTGTTCTGTAAATTCATTGGATAAGACTATTCTAGCATTTCTCTTGCTAACCTATATCATACCTCTATCAGTTTCATGACCTCTTGCAGCTTCCATACATACGATTTAAAGGAAACGTTGTTTCCTGACACTGTGTTTCTACTGAATTATCTTTTGAAATTAAGACAGTGTCAAAAGTGATTCAAAGGTGAAGGAAAGGAGTGAAACAGTTCAGATATCAGAAAAAGCTTATTTTAGAATACATCAGGAAGTAGCCTCAGAAAATGAAAAGACTGGTCTCCATGATGAAAGCTGGAGACCCAGTACAGAATGCTATGTTTTCTTACAACCTGCATCTATCTAATCAGTGTTTGCTGTACTATTAGTCCAACACACGGGTTTCTTCCACCTCCTTATCTGCAATAGCTTTAAAATTTGTTTGACTCTTGCTAGGCCATTTCAGTGCCTTCTCAGAAAAAAGTGACAAAACCAGTGTTCACCTGACAAACCCAGTGTTCTCTAATTCAACAAACTGAAGTGTCTCAGTGCAGCTCCAAATATGAATTAGAAATTCAGTAAGTGTTGGGGGAAGAGGTCACTTGATTGGGGCAAAAAGTGAAACAGTGGCAGTTAACAGTAAAATAAACTACCAAGGAACAGAAGCCTCAATTGTATCATCTAAATAAATTACACAAAGATGAACAATCTAAGGTAAGAAAAAAGTCCCGGAATGAGTGCCAGAATTCAGATTTTTAATAAAAGAAATACAAATACCTGGAAATTAATCAGGCTGTTAGACACAGAGGATATCTTATGAAGATTATGAGAGATGTAAAAAAGATGACCAGAGGTGATCCTTCAGACTTTAACCATCTTTAGTTATTAAAATTAGTACAAAAAGGCAGAAAAAGCTGTAATAATTGGATTGCAAAGAAGACTAAAAGATGACAGGGTCTTGTTTTTTCCTGCCATTACAAACAACTTAAGTAGTAGAGGAGATATTAAAGCATTGGTTTTCTTCATAAAGATAATCAAAATAAGTGGTCCAAGTTTTCAATAGCAGTTATGTGATTCATCAGTTTAAAGTGACAGAACTGGTAACTTCTGTTCACACAGAGGGACTGCAGATTTAGTTTACCATAGCACTAAGCAGAAATGGACCACATGGTCATGGGTGCCCAGCAAAAGGGCAGGAGGCAATAGTGAGATGGCAACATTAAAAAATCCTAGTTGAATAGAATGGAACAGTTTGCTATAATTAAAGGGGCTCAGCATGAGAAGACAGACCCTGGGAAGCTGCAGGAACCACATTACCAGATTTTCAAAACTCAACAGGGGTCCCAGAAGCCTAAAGCAGCTACAGAGAAGGCTCTGCTTTAAGTACAGGGTTGTCCTAGATAACTTTCAGAGGTTTCTTCCAATCTGAATTCGGATCTGTGGTATTAGACTAAACTCATACATACAATACACAGGTTGCTATATTATATGTTTTATTTGGATGTTTGTCTGAGCACAAAGGGTAAGATGTGTCTAGCTAAAAGAATAAATTTTGCTAGACAGTCACACATACAGGCTGAAAAACAGAGGAGCTCCTAGATTATGAAATGCAGCCTCTTAAACCACTTAAATCACTTTGCTGCTTGAGAGCTATGAAGTGTCACTCCTAAGCCACCCTAAAAATGACTCCTTCACAAACTCTAGAAGATACTTCTGCCAAAAATTAATGCAATTAACAAAGGACCAGCTGGGTGTCAAAAGCCACAACCAATTATATTAATTCCTTACATTGCCTTGGACAGAAAATATTTTGCACGCTCTCTATGCAGTTTGGCAAAACTACAGTCTAGCCTAAAAAAGAGGATAATCTTTCATTTGAAAAGCCACAATGTATAAATACACAGCCATGCATCTTGCACACTTTGTCCAAGAGAAAAGGGAATGAGAATTCCTAGATAATACTTCTCATTAGAAAGTAATGTAGACTATATATAGACTATATGATACACTCCTCTCAGTTTTAGGTTTGTAAAGTTGATTTAATTGCTGTCTTCAATATTCTTGTATCAAAATCTCCAGATTTTATTTTCAAACACTGTATTTGTGATGTCTACAAGGTAACTGTCTAGCTTCTTTTTTAAGTCATTAAAAACTCAGTATTAATAACTGAGTTTTGTTACAACTGCAAAGGTTGAACACACATGGAAAGAAGTAACTATTCTAGTAAGACATGGAAGTAGTTTCTTTAGTGTTGCACCATAGTAAAAGCTTCGCATGAAGTGGTTTTCATGAAAATTCATGCTATATCTAGAAATTAGTGCTTTTAACATTTCTGGTAATTTATGCTATGTAGGAGAATCATCTGTTACCAATGGTCTTGGAAGAAAGATAACAACCTTTTAAAAGTAATTAGCCAGTACCTGTATTTTATCTTCTGGAACATTCAGCCAGTGATTAAAGGCCTGTGACAGTTTGGTTCTCACTTGCTTACCTACAATAAAAATAATATTGGCATTTATAAAAATAACAGAGTTCGTTATTAGGCACAACAGTTTGTCTTAACAACTATAGCTGATTTGAGACCCGATTAAAAAAACTGGTAAGTATGATGACACAAAAGTGGAAAATGTATCAGTGCATGGCTTGTTTGCTCATTGAATAAACATCAATTAGCAGCAGTTTCAGTTTTAAACACTTCACATGACTATGTAAAGCACATATTTACAGGTGACTATATTTAGTTTTCACAATTTAATTAGTAAGGAATCCTGACCATGTTGGTAGCCTGTACAGATCACCTAGTTTGTAAGGCATGTTAATTTTAAGATTAAAAAGTTTAAATTAGGATTCATTATTAGTTGAAAGTATGGGTATTTGTAGGATATCTATTTCTCTCAATTTTTAGGTCTTTCTCCTATAGTATTATTCTTCACTTGCTACTGTAAATTTGTAAAACAGGAAAGTGGCATTTCATATACTTACTAAATAACTCTAAACAAATATCTGAATAGAACTTTCCAAGAATCCAGATATTTATCTTCTCCCCAAGAAATCTACCTACAAATAGGATTTGGTCTGCTTTAGTAAAATATACTTTGTTGGAGCCAGGCAGTCACCCTGTTTCATAGGAATGAAAGACAACATCAATATGACCAAGTTTAATATTAAAACAAATTGTTCTGTTCAATCCAGATATTTGATGGATGACATCTACATGACAGAGTGAATTTCCATAGAAGTTAACCTTATGTTATACATTAGTGATGTCCACTTTCTTCAATAACTTGCTAGCTTTCATGTACAAATATCTATTCAGCATCTAGTCACGTTCAGTATGAAATAAAGTCATCCCCTATCCACAGACAATATCCTGAGACAATTCTGCTCTGAACTTTGAGAAGCTCATCTATGTATAATACCTTGGAATAACTGCAAGACAGGTTTACAAAAACAGCTCTGCATATATAGCTCACATAAACAGGCATTTGGAAAAAGCTTTAAATAAACTTCAAAGCAGTGCAACATAGACATCCATGGAACCCTTATTACTTGACTCAAGAAGTACTGAGACATAACTCAGATATTCTGAAATACTAGTCCTCACGTTGATAATTCCATCTTGCCCATAGCACCAAAGAAATATCAACATTTGAATCTCTCCCTAAAGCTTCTCTGTGACTGCGTAACCAGCATATACAGAACAGAATAATAAGCATGGCTATATTCACTTGCTGTGATAGACCCTGGAGAAACTGGACTGAGAATTTTTCTCCTTCTAATTAAGTCACCATCAGGTAAGCAGTAGCTTTGTGGGTTGGGCTCTGGAGCAAGTGTGATAATCTTCCTCCCTGGATCAGAGGTCTGCACTTTTTGTCTCAGTTCTCAATGATTTCCACTGCTTCCTGTCACCACCATCTTCTGGTTTTCCCTAGACAAGATTAACAAAATAGTCCTCTTTTCCCCCCCCAGCAGCTTTGTCCTCTGCTTCTGCCACATGTGAACAGGCATTCTTACCAGGACATATGCTGCCATTGACTTGTTTTCTCCATTTTTGTTTTCTGTGCTCAGTTTTAAACATTAACAGTTTTCTGCAGAAGGGAAGGATTGTTTTGTCTCTCCTTGAGAGTAACTGTTACAAATATCTGCCAAACTGTATGGCTTAGCAGTTAAGGATTAACAAGTATTTCACCACATTCATAAAGGAAACCGGTCAGAGATAATATTACATTAAGGAACTGTACCTTATCTATAGCTGTTTATTCTCTTCTAAATGACATGGATACAGACAACATCTGCCTTTTTTTTTGTACTAGTCCGCTAATTCTGTTTTTCTGAATATGCTTCCTAGAAAATACACTTAAAGAATGCTGTATGTTCAGCAACAAGCATTATTTCATCATGAGGAACTTGACTAATAGCACACACTCTAAACGGATTATAACATGCACATAGGATTAAGCCACTTCAGTTCTTTAGTACAGACAGTATTTGAATTGTTAGACTTGTCTACCCGGACTAGCAAGGCTTCCTCGACGCCGACTATCCAAGGAAAAAACACTACCTGTATAGTGAGACATTTATCTTTCCTTTTATAGATGCAGATTTGCTTGTCTTTGAAAGGAACATTATTGCTACATTAAATGCTATTTTATCTGATTCTGAAGTCAATCTTACCAGGTCTACGTGATAGTACAGCAATTTTCTGTACACACAGTTTATGCCTGCAGACATATTGGGATGGCAAAAGACCAAACCCCTCCAACACTGGTCTCTAAAGCCTGGATGCAGAAGATTCCATTCCTTGCCACACCTGTCCTCTCCTCAAACTAGAGAGGACAACAATACAGGGACACTAGGACAAAATTAAAAGGAACACTGCCAAGAATTATCCTGTTTCTTCACTGTCACATTTCACTGCTCGGTTAATTATTCTAAGCAGGCTATTGTAAAATTGAAGAATACAGGTCTTAACAGCCAAAATCAGAAGCTCTACCTACTGTATAGAGCTATAATAATAGGCATTACTACACCAAGCTTTTATCAAAGCTCTGCTAAATGCATTTGGTTTTATCTGCCTAAGATCCCAAATTATTACCCAAATCAAACAGCAACTATGGAAAGCTTTGCTCCTTAGTAATGCTAGGTGGAAAAGGTAAGAAAAATAATCAGAAATTCCTTCTACAGCTAAGAAGGTTAAAGCTTTATCCTCAAAACAAGTATCAAGTTAGATTAAAGATGTTGTACTGAGGACATTCCCTTCTTCTCTTCAGATGAGATGCTTCTCATCTAAAGGGGAAAAAAGAAGAGAAAAAAGTCAGCCAGTTTACTCTATATACACAGTTGTTCTTGTGACAGGGCACAGACCCAAAAACTACAGACCTCCATTCTGGACAGGCTCCTGGCTAGTATTGCTTCGCTCTTGCTGTATTAAAGTAACCACAAATTATGCCCTTAAGGCAGCACCCCACTTACAGAGAGGGTATATGAAAAGCTAGAACAGCATGGGAAAGAGCAGAGGGACTATTAACCTAGCCCCCATTACAGCTAATTCAACTCATTAGCCCAACAGAGAACACAGCTTTTTGCTAGGTTAGCTTTCTGCCAGCTTTATGTACTGAGTCAGCTTTTGCAGTGGATCTGCCACAATCAGTACAGGGTGAGCAGGAGAGGCTGAGGATCAGAGGAAGGGGCATTGTCCTTTTGGAGGAACAAAGCTCTTTTATTACCTCAGCTGTATTGCACACTTGCACGTTTAGCTGCATCCTCTGATGGATTAAAACTAAATGGATAAAGTCTCCAAGCAGACCTCTCCAAGCAGTACAAGAACACTACAAACAGCAGAGGTGAACTGCAGGAAGACAAGCAGAGAACAGGCACATACACTTTTAACCTGTGCAGCCGCTTGTGCTTGATAAAGGTCACTGATAGAATCCTCTAGCATAACTCTCTCTGCTCATAATAGGGTTAACTAGTCCAGGGTTGTGATCCTGTTTTTGCCGTGTTCCTGCTCACAATCCTGAATGCCACTATCCCATAGTCACTGCCTCTAGTCATAACGCCCTAAACAATTCTCCCTTTTTCTTTTTTCTAAGTGGAAGTCCAGCATTATACCTCCCTGTATCAGCTCCTTGATCATCTGTGTTAGCAAGAGGTCACCAATTCATTCCAGAAACCTCCTGGACTGCCTGTGTCCTGCTGTGATGCTGCTTCTACCACAATGTGAAGTAACTGAAGTTTCTCATAAGAATCAGCATTGCAAATATAAAGCATTTTGCAGTTGTCTGAAGGTCTCATCCTCTTCTTCCTGCTTAGGGGGTCTGTAGCAAATGCCCATTATAATATCACCCCTATTCATCTGCCCTTGATTCTTAACCCATAAGCTCTCAACAGGCTCATCTGACGAAGGCAGAACTCCATGCAATTCAACTGCTCTTTCACAAAATGCAACTCCCATTCCTTGCTACCCCAGATTGTCTTCCAAGGCCATCCACACAGATGCATTACAGCACTCTAGTTGTGTGTTTATACCACAATAAAATTGTTGCCCTACAATTGCATGCCAAACTCTACCTCCTCCCTTTTACTCCCAATAACGTATGCATATGTATAAAGGGACTTCAGAGAAGCATCCAATCCTGCAGATCCCCAGAAAAAGCAAGAGCTTCCCCTATCAAGTTGTGTTCATACTTCCTTGTTGGAGTGCTGGGATGATTTGCCTTCAGATCTGATCTGTAAATAACTAAGTGTCTTGTTCAAATCAGCCTATACACTTTGTTTGCAAGTTCACTAATTCCTTACTTGACTGCGTGTAGTCATCTTTTACTATAATTTTTACTTTTGCCCTGACTTGGATAGGTGGATGCTATCTCCTCCTGGTAGTCCTCGCTCTACAAAGGAGCTCAAGGCCTTAAGAGCCAAAGCTCCGCTATCAGCATGAGCTATACAACCACCTAGGTGTCGACAGGCAGTATCCATTTATTCCTCTTGATGGTGAGAAGGGGGTTGAGGATCATAGAGAAGATCTGCCTGGCTTTCTGTGCCCTTGGCCTCGATTCCAAAGGCCATATAGTCTTGCTTGATGAGTTTCAGACACCCTCTTGCTATATCCATTAGTGTTCAAGTAGAAGAGCTGTAAGGTTAAGTGTTTTAAAGGTGAAACACACCTTGGCAGTCTTTCCCTCACATGCCTATCAGAGGTATCCAGAAGCAGCAAACCTCCGTAACACAAGACTACATGTGGAAGCCTCTATTCCCTACAGGAGTCAATCTCTCCACTATCTGCTCAGTCTCACCACTTGCTGCTGCTCCAGGTGCTGTTCTGATGCTTAGTTGTATAAAACCATAGAATCATTCGGGTTATAAAAGGCCTATAAAGAGCTTCCAGTCATGTGTCTTCTTTCAGTGCACTGAACCTATTTGGCAATTGCACATCTGCTCAAGGAGCGGAAATCTCTCTCCTGGTGTCAGAGGCCACCAGCCTTCACCATTGTGAGAGTATCCATCTCCCAAACTGATATACATAGACTATTTCTGCCCCTCTGTCAATATACCTGGACATTTCAGATTCTTGAATCTGTAGTCTTGTAATTTTTTTTATTTCTGATGCTGTGCAAGTCTGCTGATCCCCTTTCACTACTCCTTTGCTTGGTGACACAGGTTTTCCACAACTATACAGCTTTAGGAACAGGGACATCACTTGTTCTGCGTAGTGGGTGCCCCCAGGCATCTCTGCAGCTCACAATCCAGAGAGGCACAGCCTCCCTCAGGAACCTGGCCCAAGTGGAGGTCTCTGATGTGCCTAGTGTAGTTGTGCCAGTGGTAGGGATCATGGCCCATGGTGCTTAACTCCTTCACCAGACTGATCATGTTCAATTACTCAGCAGTAAAAGCTGAACAACAAAGCCAGTCTTGACTGTTTAGTTTGTTAAACAAGACCAGGAAAGATAGCAGCCAAGACCAGCAGGACAAGAATGGAAAGATGCATAGTCATGAATGGGATCAGAATCTGTCCCTTTCAATAGCAAGCTATTAACCATATCAGTTTTATGACAACTGAAATTCCACATACTCCTTAGGGCTGCAAAATCAGCTACTACTGTTAACTCAGACTCTCAAAAGTAAAAGATTCACCATATGTGTGAACCAAGGCATTTTTGAGACAAGCTGCAACAGAACCTATGAAACTCAGTCCTGCACTTTATGATACTAAGTGACAGAAGACTAGATTAAGCAGAACATCGCTAAAAACTAGTATGGCAATGTTCCACTACAGTGAAGTTACTGTTTCAGAATCTATGTTCTTCTCCCAAGTAATAATTTCTGCTCAAAAAGGAATAAACATTAATTACCATACTAAACATTAATTACTATACTAGCACTTAAAATAGCACCATACTAAAAATACCTTAAGTCTAGTAGCTTTCCTATCCTAGTGCTGTTTGAAGTCAAAGAAATAGACAAGGTTATTTTAAGTATCACTCTGAAACTTACCATTAAAAGTCTTATTTCAGGAAAGGGAAGCAAAGCAATCAATTCCCTCTACTGAGCAGTTAATCCTTAGCAGTTATAAAAATCTGTGTTCTTAGACTATTGACGACATTAGCATGCTTTTTCCCTTCCCTGATACCAATCTTAATACAGTTATACAATCCCTTTTTATGCAAACAAACTTTGATACCTATCTAGATTCATTCAACCATAGGTTACTAAACTGCTTGGAGAGTTTAACTAGTCTTACAAGATAAGGAACTGGACTACTGTAGGGCCACATTGTACATATTTGACACTCAGCCAAGCTTTCTGCAAAGTCCCTCAGAGCTCAAACTGATCCAACACAGAAACAGCTTCTTGTCCCTATCGTTGTGCCTGCTCGCTAACAAGACAAGAGATTACCCAGGCACGTTTTTAAAAGGTTAGGTGATTGATACCACCTAATAATTTGATTAGCAAGCTGAGAACTAGCACAAGTTAAGCAGCAGGAGAACACTGCCAGAAGCTAAGAGGATGAAACAAAACTGCCTTTTTCAACAAAAGGCTGTTGGATTAGCTCAGGCATCTAATTTGAGCTCCAGTCTAGGTAGAAACAGCATCTATAAACCCATTTCTTCCACCCTTACCGAGCGCTGGTACTCATACTGACTCCAAGATTCACACATGTAACTGGCTCCTACTGATCTGTACTTGGCATAGCTGACCTTAGGCAAAGCCAGTTTTTCAAACACAGGAAACACGGTATGATTGGGAACCCTCACTGCTTCACCTCTTACCTCAGTACAAGCTTCCCACAGGTACACCATTTTCACCTGCTTAATTCAAGGGAAGTTTTCTCTTTTGAATCACACCGCCACTACTGCATAGAGATCAGTGTCTCTCACCTTCCCCAAAACACACACTAAATTAACAAGAAGTCAACATGGTAAAGTGGACTATCAGATTTATGATACTTTAGGAGGACAGGAATAAAACACCTGTACTGCCAGCAAGTGTACCAGTACAGAGTTATTACAGTTGAACTCACAAAGTAAACGAATTTAGCCACAGGAATCAAGGTGGGAAGGTTAAACATATATTCTAGATGCATCATTTAAAGTGAAAGGTAACTGAAGAGCTATTAGTCAAGCACTTTTGCCTGTATAAGATTTTTCTGGGCACTTTTTGGGTGTTGTACATTTCCTACTAGGAAGCTGAGCTTTTCTTCCTGGTAGCTACACTAGGTTAAAAATAATTAGCAGCTGAAGATGCAGAGGTGTTACAACATTCCTTGGTTAATGAGATAATCTAATCAAATAAAAATTAGACTTAAAGATGATGTTCGAGGAAAGCAAATTTCTTCAGGACCAGGGCATAGAAAGCTCTCTGTAATATATCACAGTCTCATTTTCAAGGTAATTCTCTAGAAAGACCACCACCCAGTTCAACACAGTCAAAAGGAATACACATGAAGAAATGGGAAACAAGCCTTCTGGCATTAAAAAGGCATACAACTGCCAAATTCTTTCCTTTTCTTAGTTTTCAACTCGGTGCTAACTGCCAAATCAAATGAAATCACTAATGTTGGCAAGAAAATACTAGATATTTGTAGAGGTTAATAATGAAATTCATTATACACAGGTATAATGAATTAGGACTCAGAGGACTCACCCTACAGGTGATAGACAACTCTTGTTGCAGATGTGCAAAAGCCACTTGGTACTTTGCCTGTGATTTATAGTGCTATTTGTCTAGGCAGAGGTCTTCTACCCTGGTCAGATAAAATTTTGATCAGAAATATCTCCTTAATATTTACCCAAATTTTGTAACTCCTTCAGCATGCAATATAAGCTGGACAGACGGCAACCAGGCAATTATGCAGCAGTCCCAATTACAAAGTTGTTCTGCTGCTATTTTTACGAAGTTAGTCACTTTGATAGCTTGTATGGTCTTTCTTTCACTTTAGGTGTACAAATGAAAGTCACAGCAATCTGATAGTTTAGTCGAAGAGGCTTCCAAGGGGCATATCCATACAGTAGTTTGCTTTCAAACTGCCTCCTGAATTCTACTATACTGTTTAAGACTGAAAACTTCATGTGAATGTATTGCTGGTGACCTGATGCTACACAAGGACTGGCTGAATATCTGACAGGTGAAGCAAACCATGAATATGGACAGCTGAAATTCACCATAAGAGCACTTGTCTCTATATACACCAAGGAGAATAAATTACATGAGAGGAACAGGCTAATAAACCCCCCTAAAAACCCCAAAAGAAAACCAAACCAAAAGAAAACCCAACAAAAAACTCCTAAAGAACCCCATACTAAACTCAAACCCTCAAACAACATCCCTCCTCCCTCAATCAAAACAAAAAACCCGAGTTCAGTACAGCAACTAAAGAACATAAGTCAGCCCTGAGTTTAAAACCAGGATCAAGTCTTCAGTACTTGCCTTTATGATTTTTAAAAGCAGCAAGTCAGCTACTCTGGAGAACAGAGTAACTGCTATATTACTTACTAGAATTGCAATATTAACATGGCAATATTACTACAGACGCAAGAGCTGTTGTACCAATCTCACAAAAAAAAAAAAAAAAGGTGGTTCCATAAGAGGAAGAAAAGAACAAATAAAAGTGAAACACTGAAAAGTGTTACTTTTTATTATTCTTAAATCCACAAATCAAGAATGGAAAAACTTCTTGCCATATACTTTCCAAGACAAAAGTTGCTGTAAAACCAGTTTTGATATTTAAACAACACAGTACAAAGAAACTTGCCTGGTAGTTGAAGCAAATACTGGTATGGCTCTAGGATTTTTTTAGATGTTTCATCCATCCCATCCATTTCTTTATTTCCTAAGACGTAGTTCACTGTTAAAGAAAGCGTTATTAACACTATTTAGATTAAAAAAGGAAGTAAACAATAGATACATACAACAAAAATGTCAGCTGACTTATAGGTTAGGTGCAAATATTCCAATTTTGCACATGACACCTTCATTATATAAAAGGTTTCTAGATGTCATTTACCAATAAACCACCATATAATACACACTAAATACAATTTTCTTTAATTATTAATGAAGTCGAACCCAACTCCTAGACTTTGTTTACTTTTTTGTACGTAGTAGATTGCTGAGGTGATAAAGTATTTAAAACTTTACCATTCACAACAATGAAGCTCCACTGCAAGTCTTTAAAGACATTCATACAAAACCCCACACGAAAAAACTCACATGACTGATCTGGTAAGATCTCCCTAAACGCTTTCTCCATACATTAGACATTCCAAAAGTGTAAATGTACAAGAGCAGAAAATACAACTCAGACCAAGACAACTTAAAGAAGCAGAATACTACTTCAGTCTTTTTATATAATTCCTCAATCTTTTGTTATAAGTCAAAATAGAAATATACCATTTTCCTACACACTTTGCCATACACCATAAATGTAATAGACTCTTACGAATAATCTTTTAGGATCCAGGGCCTACAGAGCTCAACAATTTTCTACTGATTAGCTTCAATTCACATATTTTTTGGTCACCTCCATCCGCATTTTCTTTTCAGACTGTTTTCTTTGATAGATTTGCTATCCTTTCACCTCTAGCCTTCCTTGCTGCACTGCAGATGCAGCAACTCAAAACAATTCTTCTCATTTAATTTTAAGACAGGAACTGCAGCAGTACATAAAGTCTCATGCTACTTCAGCATCACTTCTCAGATACTTTGCAAGTATCCTGCAAAGGACTTATGTCTATCCTCATGGAGCAAATGAATACTTATGTACATTAATGTCCCGATTTTGGCTAGAATAGTGCTAATTTCCTTCCTAGTAGCTGGTACAGTGCTGTGTTTTGCACTCTGGGTGAGAATACTGTTGATAACATACTAATGTTTTGGCTTTTACTAAGTAATGTTCATCCTAGTGAAGGACTCATCCATTTCGCAAGCTCTGCCAGGGAGCAGGTGCACAAGAAGCTGGGAGAGCATAGCTCAATCAGTTCCTGTCTATTCCCATCCCCAACATCCACAAGCATTTGTAGCAGTCTGTACTTGGGGAACTGATCTGTGTTAATAACTATTTTCCAAATTTAGGTTTAGATCAATTCCTGTATTTGCTTCACTGTGGGTGTTCATCAAATGTATTGGCACTTCAGGGGCAAGAAAGGATATTTAACCGAATATAGTTGTCAACAAAATGCTCATAAGACTGCACCTTTAGGGAAAGCTTTGCATAATTTCTTGGCAGTGATGCTGTGATAAGAAGTACAACCTTTCCATCCTATCCACGATGTGCCAGCACAACTGGTGGTCAGGCCCCACACTAATCAAAATCAGATTTGATACCCTTGACTTTGTATTTTGTTGCCAGCTTGTTGTAGCTGAAGTGCTTTCAACCAGCACTGCCACTGAGAGCCAACTGTCAAACTGTACCCTTACATACAAAGAGTAAGTCTCAAAGGACTTCAGCGAGGAGGTAAAATCAAAGGATTTTCAGAGTCTACCCCCAAATGTTTTAAGCAAAAGGAATCTGGTCGAGATAGATATAAGGATATACTATCAACCTAACAACTCCCTTGTGACTATTATTTGTCAAAAACCTACACAAACGATGATAGAATTGAAAGTGCATAGCTATTCAGCTAGGCTGAGAAGAGATGTTAGGATTGGAAGTGCTTTCCTATAAAAGTTCTTGCTTAGAAGTAAATATTAAAGCTCTTCCTCTTCCCTCTGGGAATTCTTCTCATCTGTAAGGCAGTAAGCCAATATTCAGAATCCCCAACTAACTTGAAATTCATTGGTACTGTATAGCATAAACCTAAATATTTGCATCTTTCTGCACAAAGCTAATAGAAGTTCACCTGAAATATTGCTTGTCAGAAGAAAATTAGCCAGGTACTTCTGCCACAAGTGCAGAGATTCTTATTTTCTTTTTCCTTTTAATAAAAGTAAGGCAAAAAAAATCTAATGAACAAAAGTAACTCAAATCAATATAATTAAAATTTTCTATACTACTATTCTACCATTAAATTAAATTTTATGTAAATCCCCACCAAGGAAAAACAAAAGTCTGATTATTCATCAGACAGCTACACATTTAACACACCCACTGGCACATAAACAGTGAACAGAACCTCCTCCAAACTTATATAGAAAGGGACACTTGATAAAGAAACATGCAAATGAATTCTTTACAAAAGCCTCTAAGCAAAAATACCATGATACCAGATGCGAAATATTACCGCTCTTTGCACAAAATTATCACATACTGCACACTTGATATTAAGGGTTTCCAGCCGAGGTGACTGACCGATTTGTTCTGGAAGTTACACTGTTGCCCGGAGAAAGACTTCCCAGTGATTTAGACACAAGATCTCAAGTCACCATCTCCCAATAAAAAGTAAAATCCATCAGTTAAAACAATAAATGAAAGGGAACACAAAGCCTTTTGATAGTGAAAGTGCAAGAATTGATCACACCTTTGCTTATTCATAAGATTAAGGCAGTTACAGCCATTTTACCTTGTAAACCAGCACATAAACCTGCTGCATTTCAATTTATATGCATAACACAGTTAATTTTCCAGTTACTTCTCAGTATCTTCACATAGACATAAAGAACAGCCACACACAACAGAAAGCCCGCACAGCACAGCCGCCTTTCGGACTGCATCAAACCTTATCTCTGATGACCTCTTTGAAAACACACATGACACTGGGATAAGGTAGTGATTCGGGCCGCCATAATGTGGAACCACTCTAAAGCTATACTTGAAACTGTGATCTGTGTCTAGGACTTTTCTAGAGAGGATCAAAGTTGATGAAGATTAATTCTAGGTCAAATGTCAAGAAAAAGTTTCCCTTTAGAACTCTCCAAAACAACTTCTCATGCTATCCTGTTCCATCCCACTCTGCGGAACCTTTTTCCCCTCTTCCCAAATAGGGGGAATGTAATAGTCTGAAATAGTCCAGGCTAAATATACAGATGGCATTTTAAAAAGTATCGTCACGCTTCAGTCATAGTGCAGTTACAGAGAAAATAAAAGACAACTACCAAAGAAGCAGAGAACTGCAGTATAAAATGAACCATTCAGAAAGTTCTCAAATCAGCTCCATCACAGAACTTAGTGCACTGACTTGTAACCAGTGGGGGAGGAAGAAGTCCCAAATAGGGGGACCAGGTAGGAGTGAAAAGGAGAGTTTCAAAAGGAATACACAGAAAACAGAGAGTATGTATTGTTTCAAATAGAGACTACCAGAATCTTAATCCAAATGCAACTGGGACACTAGTCCACATTCCCATTCTAATTAGCAGAGTCGTTTTTATAAACCCTCCTAGGCTGACACCGAACAACACCTCGCATTCAAGCTACGGGCAGGCAAGCTTCGCACAGGTGGAAGAGCAGTCACAGACCACACATTTTCCCCGAAGATGCAGCTAAGTAAACAACAGCTTTCCTTAGCCGCCACTTCAACACTAACGCCAGAACAGCATGAGCACGCTGCTCCTGGGATCGCGGCTCCATTTTAAATGGGATTTCTAGGAAAAATTGAGCACGAATGCTGCAGAAGCCAGAGAACAATACCTGGGTCGCCAAAGTCCCCGCAGGCGGACAGGGAGGGTCTGGGAGCTGCGAGCTGACCCGAAGACAGAAGATGAGTCGGCAAAACCCACGACCGCAGCTGGAGCGCTGCGTTACGTGGTTAAAACTCACATTTCACAGAGAACATGAACTTGCTGCCGCCCTGTCTGCAGCTGCCAAACTCCCGCCACAGCCACACCGAGGGAAATAAGGTTCATTTTTTTCGGAGTTCAACACGACAGGCGCAGTCTCCTCAGCTGCCTGCAGAACTCCAAGACGAGCGGGCCCAGCTCTTCAGCGCCATTTTAGGAGACCGAGAGCCGAGGACGCACCGCTCTCCCCCCCCACCCACCGTCCACCCCCATTTTCTGATCGGCGCTGTCGGGCTCAGCCGCCAGGGAGGGCCGGGAAGCACCGCCCGCTGCCAGCCCAGCGCAGCCTCGGTCCTGGAGCGCTCCGTCAGTCACTCCACCCGCCCCGGCGACCGCCGGCACCGCCCAGCACTACCGGCGGCCCTATTTTCCCCGGCCCCTTCCCGGGCAGCCTACAAGCCCCTCCTGGGCGGAGCTGGGCGGGGCGGCCGCAGGACCCGCTCCCATGCAGCCAAGCTCGGACCGGCCCCTCCGAGCGGGGCGCCCCCTCTATCTCCACCGTCCGGACCCCAGCATCCCACCCCCCCAGCCACAGCCAGCGGGGCAGGCGACCTCACCTCACCTCCGCCTCCTCCGTCGGCAGCCGGAGCCGCGCCCCCGAACAGCCGCCGCTCCGGGAGTGGCGGCGCTGGCGGCGGCAGAGCCCAGAGCGGGAGCACCGCCCCCCTCCTTCCTTCCGCCCCGCCGGGCGCCACCTTCCCCTCCTGGGGGGAAAATGCGCCACCGAGCGCCCCCCGCGCACGCGCAAGCCCTGCCCCCTCGGCTCGTTAGCATTCACCGGAGGGCTCCACCCCCCTGCGCGCAGTACTCTCCGGGAATTGTAGTCCGCTGAGCTGCGCAGCGCTGCCTGACGGAAATGCTGCGAGCAGCGAGCAAGAACAGCGTTCCCCATGAGCACCCTCGGCGCCGAGTCTCAGTTTCCATAGAAGTGGAGAAGAATGATGTCAGTATTTCCGACGAGAGGGCCAATGGCACCGCGGGGTGGGCGGGCCCTGAGGGACACGGCCCAATGGGGAAGATGGAGGAGGGGGCGTGGCCGTTCCCCTTCGCCCGTCAGTCAGTCATCGGTGCGGGAGGGGGAGGGGGACGGAGCCGAGCAGTCACCGCCGCCGGGGCCGCGCAGGACGGATCGGCCCCCTCCGCGCGCCGTGCGGGGCCGCCGCCAGCGGAGCCGCTGCAGCAGCTTCGAGCGGGGCTAGGGGTGCCCGGAGCTGCGAGGAGCTTTCGCTAGTTCTCTTCCGTGCCCCCCGCCTCGGGCTGGGGGAGTAGCGGGCGGGCGGTCGCCGCGGAACAAAGGTGAGGGCGCCGAGCTGGAGAAGGAGCCCCCGTGCCCCGCCGGCGGCGGGCGGGGAGGCGACGAGGGGCCCCGTGGGGGTGCGAGGCCGGGCGTGCGGTGGCGAGGGAGGGAGGGGGGCGCTTGTTTTTCTCCTCGTAGCGAGACTGCGGCGGGACTCGCCGATGCTTCTTCTTCCCCCCCACCCCAAACACCCAGTGGCGGGCCGGGGGGAGAGACCGGCGGCTTCTCCTTTAGCCTCTCTGCCGGGAGAGACGGAGCCCCCTCCTCCACACTCACACAGACACACGCTCCGTGTCCCCGCCGAGCAGGTCGGGCCCCTTTCTCCCCGCCCCCCTCCCTTCCTCCCTCCCTCCCCGTCCCCGCTCCCTTCTTTTCTTCTTCTTCTTCCTTTTCTTCCCCTCCTCCGCCGCCTCCTGCCTGCCCGCCCTCCCTCCCTCCCCCCGCCCGGACCCGCTGCGCCGAGCCGGGGAGTTGCGGCTGTTGCTGCCGAAACTCCTGCGGCGGAGTCAGCGCTTTCCTTTATTTAGGGGGGGAGACGGAGGGAGGAGGAGCCGCCGCGATCCGGAGCCGCAGCCCCTACAAAAGCGTGTGTGTGTGTGTCGGGGGTGGGGGGACTGCTCCCGACACCCCGCTCCCCCGCCGCGCACACGGGCACTCTTCCTCGTACAATGGAGGAACAGCCTCCCTCCCTCCCTCCTTCTCTCCTCTCTGCCTCTCCCCGCGGTGAAGCGAGCAGGGGGTGTGTTCTCTGCTCTGGGACCCCCGCGGGTGCCCTCTCGCCGCTCGGTGCCCGGGGAGGGGGCGCAGCGCCCCGGGGAGGCGGCCGGGGCGCCTCCCCCCTCCCGCGGCAGCCGGGGGTGGGTTGTTGTTGTGGCAAGTTTCTCCTCCTCTGACAGAAATGGCGTCAGTGGCGGCGAGTGTAGGGGAAGCCGCGGCGTGTGGGAGCCGGGGGGGGAAACAGCGGCTCAGGAGAGAGGGAAGGGGGTTAGCCTCGGGAGAAGGGGGGATCTGGGGAAGGAAAGGGGGAGTTTCGGGAGGAGCCCAGCGCCCCCACCCGATCCTTGGCTCCCCTCCCCCCGCCCGGTGCGAGCGGCTGGTGCGGTGCCTTAGCGCTTTGTTTTAAATTCCAGGTCCAGCCTCGGCCGCTCAGCCACGATCGAGGCTTTTACCGCAGCCTGAGCTCATCATGAAGGTAAAACACTCGCTCGTGTGCCTGGGAGGGGAAAAGAGGGAGGGTTGCACGAAGAAATGCTGTCCTATCTGTCAGTCCATCTGTCCCGACCCCGGTGCGAGGCTCGGTGCTGGTGCATATCCAGACTGCGGGCAGCTTCTCCTCCACTGCCGTGTTTCGGTGCCTTGGCTCGTTTGCTGATCGTGGGGCGGGCTTTGCTCCGCCGCGTTATGCTGGGGGAAGCTGTAAGTTTCCCGAGCAGGGGCTGTTCTCCTTCAGAAACATTGTTTGTAGGAGAATAAGGACATGGCTGCCTGGGCTGAGCTTGCTTCATGGAGGAGCAGGGCACAGTCACCCTGCTCGAGAAAGTAACGCTGTGGGGGAAATGCTGGCTCTACAACATTGTTTACTTGAATAGAGGGTAGATTTACTTACTTTCTATTCGTCAATAGGAGTTTTGTTGAGTGAATAATCTTGATGTGATCGGGAAGGGTGCATGTAAGAGATTCTCTGCAGTGAAATGATTGCTGTAAGGTGCGGAAAGATTTTCAAACAGGTTCTAATTTTCCTCTCGGTGCTGTGTAGTATTCATGTACCTCACTGTCACGCATTTTCCTTCTCCTAGACCTTTCTAGACTATTTATGTTTGGTATATTATGCAAGCTTTATATAAAAAAGATCGCTTTGGTGGAATAGAATGATTTCTTCTGTGAGTGGCCAAGAACTGTGTACCTAAAAGTAGTTTTTGACGACTGCGTTTGTTAGGGTCGTTTTTTGTTTTTTTTTACCATTTTGCTGATACGTTTCACTCAAACTGCCATTTATGTTACTATCACCCCTATGTAATTCAGCTCCCGGTCCTGCTGGGCAGCAATAAATCATTTTAAAATACTGTAAATTTTATAGAAAGCAATTGTTACAAACCTGTGATACATCAATTCTTTGGTATTTATTAATAAAAAGGAGTAGTCTGTATGCAGATTCTTTCACTATCAGAGTTTTTGCCTGCTGTCTGTGAATGACTATTATGTAAAATGTAAAGCCAGTACTATATTCACTGCTGGAAATGGTAAATGAAATAGTCTCTTAATTTCTAGATTGCTCTGAGTTGCTGAGCTGCAGAGTGTTTCCGTATAGCTCTTAAAGGCTTGGCATGTTTTTTTTTTTACTTTGGCAACTTTATGATAGATTTTTAAAAAATCGTGTTTTAATTGCCCTCTCTATGATTTTTCTTTAGCAAGTGCTAAGATCTAAAATACTGCACATGTCTGTCTTATTAAAAGTAAACTATTTATGAATTTACAATAACAGGCTGTTGAAGTTGTATGACAAGAAGCTTTCCAAATGTGGCTCATTGCCTGATGGGGGTACTGGAGATGGAAGCAAGATAAATAGGAAGCAGTATAGGGAGCTTTTTCCCCAGAAGGAAAAAACACATATTTAAATGACAGTTAAATTTACATACATTTCTAATATTCTTTTTCAATGTAAACAAATCTTACAGTTACCATAGAGATTAGGTTCAGATACTGTGGTTTTAGAGCTATATGAATATGTAGATAGACAGTGGGGAGCATGAGGAGGTCAGATCACAAGTAGAACGCAAAGTGTTCTGTGAAATAGTGATATAGACCCACTTCAGGCTGAATTGAATGTATAACAGATGATTAAGTTTAGAGTAACAAATACAAAAACCTGTTAATAGACTCGTATTTTTTTAGAAAACACAGTTTACTTATTCTTCAGTAGGGTTTGTGATACTATTGCATGTTTATTTTTAAAGTTGGGATGAATTCTGTCAGAGTGTTCAGGTGTTAAGCTTAATTCTGTAATTTTTGCAATTTGTGTGTGTGTAGTGCTAAACTTACATATGCTTGAGATAACTCCAGTACTTTATTTCCTGTGCCCTGTAGTGTTAAGGGAGGTTAATCTGTAAGTCATTACTTTGAAGCTTTAGTTATTACAGGGAAACTTTTAACAGAATTGTGGTTCCAAAGAAATTTCTAAGATTCAACAACCTAACCAAGATTATAGGAGTGATACAGTGGATCAGCCCTTCTGGCTGTCTTAAATTTGTAATTTATTAGTTAAGCTTACAAGGATACAAGCTAGTCCAATAAGAAGTAGTAAGGGAGGATGCTTAAGAGAATTATTAGCTTTCTATTTATATCACTTCAAGGTAACATTGACTATATTAGATCAAGATACTGTTTAAATATGACTGTATATTTCAGTGCATTTATTTTTTAAGTTATCCGAAGAGTGTGCCTCAAGGACACTTCAGCATATAGAGGATTTAGTGCTTTAAGACCTAGTCTTGCTTAGAGTCTGCTGACTGCAGACTTGCTTCTGACTGCACGATTGAGGCCTGTGTTTTGATTTATGCCTTGGTCATTCTTTCAAGTTCGGAGGGTTGTGGATTCTGGTGCACAGAACCTTAGAACTGGATTCCTTGTTGGTATCTTTGTCTCATTACATGAACTTGAACAGTTCATTTAGCTTTACTGACTCCTTTTCCCCACCTGTGTGGTATGGATAAAATGTTGATCTTTCTTTGTAAAACTCAGTGAAGTATATTTAGGAACAGCACCAACAATTGTATTTACACAAAACTGTAAGTCACTCATGTTCTTGCATTTCGCAATGCTTTGACACAAGATAGGTATGCTGCCTGCTAAGAGATCACCAAAGCTGTTGGTATAATTGTTCTCCTTGGTAATAACCCAACTTAATCCTAGGAAATAAAGTCCCTTGTATAAACCAGTAACTTCAGCCTATTAAGTAGTCTTCCCATGGACTGCAAAGACCACTTAAAAACAGACTTGAAATAAGGCTTACAAGAAGTGTTCAAGTCTTAACAGAATTATGCTTTTTATTGTGATATTCTACTAAATCAGGCTTTTTCTTATGTTGATTGACCTCTGCTAGTTAATACAGTTGTGTAGATAATGGCCAGGATTGCTTGCATGTTGTGAAGTTTTTTTGTTGTTTAATTTAGCACCTCTTGTATAAAACCTTTTTTGCATTAAGTATGTGTCAGAAGAATGTAGAATCTGTTTGACGATTTAAAAACTAATTGCATGCCATCAAATTACTACTTACTAAGTAGGTAGCAATATATGTAAAAGCATTCTTATAGAGTGCTTTTTTTAGCTCCAAAATGAGGAAATAAACTCCATGAAAGCAAAGAGAGAAATAATAAGCACAAGCTTGGTTTCACCAGTGATTTGTACTAAGAACGGCAGAAAATGTTCGTGAGATTTTTAATATGTATCATGGCATTTGTTTGATACATAAATATGTGAATGAAGGTAATACACCCTCCGTAGTTAAAAAGTTCACTGCCGAGTGGGGATCAAAAGAGTAGATGTGTCAGAAGCTAGAGCAATGCTCTATGAATTAAGAGATCTGAAATGATTGTTTAAATGTTTTGATACTATTTGCAAGTTAATGTTTTTCATTCTGTAAAGTACAGGCTATTTAATGGTTGTTGATACTTCTCTTTGGTAATCCTAGATGTTCCTGGGTACTTGCTCAAAGTTGCCATGCTAACAAATTAAGAAAGCCATGCCTATGGTTTATGGTAATTTTTTTTTGCTTTGGTTTGGTTTTAATTCATCCTGAATTTCCATTTTTGTTTCAAAGGTCTAGTGACCTCTCCAGCTATCCAGAGAGATCACTGGTACACCCTGATGCTGTAGCTGCTTTCCTTTAATGTGTGCCAGACCGTTGCTCATATTCTCTGCCAGTATGGCTGAAGACAAAAGCAAAATATCTAGTAAACTTTTCAGCCACTAATTTCCAACTTTGAGCACAAGTCAGTTGAAAATCCCATTGGTCTTAGGCAGGCTGGAAACCAGTCATGGAATGTAGTGACCTTTCACTTTCTGGTTAACTATTTGAATTACAGCAGAAATGGAGATTTCTAAAGGAAGAGTACTATTAGAATAGTTTTTGTGATGGAGGCAGGAGAACAGGTAAGTCTTAAGAGGTGGTTTTCCCCTATAACTTGTTTTTACATTGTGAAAAACCATTTTCTTAAATTCTTTTCTGATGTTCCAGTTTGAACAAGTGATCAGAGGCAGTTATTGACTTCCTCATGCTTGCATAATTATGTAGAAAGGAAAGCAAACACCACTTGCACCAAGCAATTACAAGTCATGTTGGAATAATCTATGCTATTTTGAAATTGTTTATTTGCACTTTTTAAATGCTAGTCTTTACATTTTACAGTAGCTAAACTGCAAGCATGGAAGTCTTGAACTCAAATCTGCATGGGTAGTATGTGGCTGTTGAACAGTTGTATTGGTTTATAAGGGCTCCAAGATAATTAGACCACATAGTGGAAAGAAGACTGAAGTTGTACTAAACTGTGAGCATTAGTACAGTTAAGTTGCCTGTATTATTATATTCAAATTTGGTGAAGGATTTTTGGATCAATGCTCTCACAGCAGCATAACTATTGTACGAGCATACTGTCTAAGAGAAATGTTAGTAGGCAGAATAATGAATGTGCATATCTTCACTGGAACACTTTGGGATGGTTATTCAATTCACTCTGTAATCCAAAACAAGTATTGTATACATGTAGAGCAGAAGCATGCTGTGATACACATTGCATGTCTGTTTTCAAAGAAATTCGGCATTGTAGTTGAAAAGCCCTTTGAAACAAAATGCAAAGGTTTTGAGATATTAAGCTTTACAATCACTGTCAAATACTTAATGTGAATGCTTTGCTGAGTGAGTAAACTGAAAAAATACTGCTAACTTTGAGAAAGGTGGAAATTATACTGTTGCCACAAATTGGTTTCAAATCTTTTGTTTAAATCCTACAGATATACACATTTTCCTTAGAAACATATGCTTTTATAATAGGCTGAAGAATAAAAGGGAGTTTGAGGTGTCCTCATTGAAAAAGGTAACGAATTTTATAGAAAAATCTAAAGCTTAACTTTATTTGGTACCCTAACGTGATACAGCCGTCCAAATGCTCGATTATTTATCAGTTCATACTTACTTGAAAGTAGTTAACCCACTTTCTGTTCACTATCTGTTCTGAAATGCAACAGTTAGACTCTCTGCATTTCTACTTAATAGGCCCTTCAGCTGTTTTTACTGAAATGTACAAAGCTGAAAACCATGGATCTTGAACTGTTTCTGCCTTGAATGTGACTCAGGTCACAGTTGAGAAGTGTTGGGAAGTCAGGTATTGGCCGACTTGCTTTTTAATTGATGTGCTTTGGTAAAAAATACTACTTTTTGCCTTTTCCACTTAGAACTTAGTGCTATCCAGTTACTGTGCTTGCTATCACTCCCTGGATATGTGCATGGAATGGATTTTTAAAAACTTCTAGAAGACTTCAAAAGGCCTCCAGGGAACTGAGAAAAATTGTTTCGCCCTATGCATAAACTAAATGTTAGTGATTTAATATGTGTTACAATAATTATTTTAAAAGGTTTTGATGGAAAGTCATAAATCTGGGTAGTTGGGTTTTTTGTTCTTCTTTCTGTTAACATGGGGTGACCAGATGAGAGGATATTTCAGGCAATTCAAGTAACGAAAAGACAGCAAGACACTTTGATATTCAATACTTGACAAGACATCTATTTTCCTTCTGAAGATTAGTTTGAACCAGGGGAGAAATTCAATAAAGAGAGCACTATTGTCTTTTTTTTTCTTCTTCTTTTTTTTTTTTTTCCTTCTTTTGCTTGGCAGACTATAAAGCAGTCATGACCTGTTTAGCAAGAAGTGTTTGTAAGCAAGCTCTGAAAGCCAGTTGTGAGAATGTCAGAGCAGGGTGGTGGAGGGTGTTGCTGAGTTACCTTTAGGAAACTAGGACTGAGATGAGCCAGCTGCTTTATGTGCGACCACTGTGTGACAGTGACTTCCTGAGTGAGTGTCTATCAGTTGAATGTGGAGTACTATTTTGGGGGTTCATTAACCTGTCTTCACTATGAAGAAAACTGTGCTGAACTATGAAAAGGCATCTTCTGTACTGTGAGCAAAAGTAGTAGGAAAAGGCATCACTCCAGTTAACATGGAGTTATTTGCTCTAGAGTGGAGATGGTAGTCAGTACACCAAAGAAGACTTTTTAGCACCCAGAACTCCCAGATTAAGTAGTCTTTGATTGTGACTTACGCAGATCCCCTTAAGGAGTAACTAGAGACAGCATTCATCAGTTGTCATTTAAGCTACGTGAATGCAAACATCTGTAGAGCTTTGTTGCAGAGCAGATCACCCAGGCTGGACTAATGTGAATAACACTGTTCTTGGGCTGACAAGTTTGCTGTTCTTACTGTTTAATCTGTTGGTTTGTCCCCTAACAACGTGTAGCAAAAGGATTTTGTTGTTTATTGTTGATAAGTAGTTTGTCAAATTAAGGTTGTACGGTCATGGAAGAATGCAGTCTTGTCTCCTACTTTCACTCTTGGCTGTTTATTCTCGTAGTCTCGTTGCTAGCAGTCCATTTGTGTGGTGCCAGAGTACACGGAACTAAGCTGAAGTTAAGAACAATGAGATACATATACTCTTCACTTGCAGACTGTTCCTGTCCTGACTGATGCCTGGCAGAGGAAGAAAGGACACAAAAGCAGAAGTGCACCAAGATTGATTAGGATTGGTTTAAACTGCGTGTGAACACACATCCTTCCCCATCCCTCTGCCAAGTTAGCAGTTTACAGTCGTTAGGCTAAACATTTTGTAAACTCTCTACAGGTGAAATTGCGATAGAAGTGTTTTTGTGCTGGCTAACTACCTGGAACACCAGACTTCTTTACATGTTTGAAGTCCGTGTTTTCTAGAAGATGTTGAGTGAAAAGATTTAACTGAATTGATGGGGTATCAATTAAATTGATTTTGTTCATTCTTTTCAAGACAATTGATTGTCTTGAAAGGAATGAATAAAATTTCATTTTCAATATTATGAACATAGATGTCAAAAAATGGAGAGGTCTTAAAGAAGAGATGGTATCAGACAAATAATCTCATTTTTTAAGCGGGCCAATAGAAGCTTTGCTTTCCTTCTTCCTTCAAGTTCTTATTTAGTATTTGGAAAGAATACCATTAGTAACAGTTATGTCACTTTCTACTTAAATTAGAGAAACAGTTGGTATTATAGTTTTCTGTGGAAATACATTTATAAATATTAGATTTCTATCCTATAAAGGTGACAATCTCTATATGCCTATAATGCATTTTGACAAAAGGTACACCAATGGGTGAAAGATGTAAGCAATTGTGCTAACTTTATTCCAAATTAAAACAATAGGGAATTATAATTTGGGGAGAAATTACATCACTCTTTGATAAGGAAATTGAGGGGAATAGAAGTCAAACTTCTAATATTTTTGGTGTATGTTAAGAAGGCCCGTCTATTTATGGGTAGACAAGTGGAGACTTGGTGACAGTTGGGTATTAATACCAGTTGGAGATGGTAGAGTGAGGTGTGTGACGTTTTCTGCTTATTACCACAAACTTAATGCAGATATTTGGGTGATATGTTATCTTCCTTTCTAAGAAGTGGTGTTCTAGCTGAGCTTTTATCTGTGATCTTTTCCCTTTTCCCTCTTAAGTATCCTTCTAACTTGGTGTTCCTCATCATTTAAGACAATCCTTCTAAATGGGATTTGGGAAATGGGATTTGACTTCAGCAAAATTCAGATCCAAGTGTATCTGATGCAAGGTTTCAGCTAGTAATAAATAATGTAGTAGGGAGTAATTTGTTTTTTCATGTTCTGATCTGAAAAAAAGTGTTTCAGTTTGTGGCAGGGCAACCTGATCCACTGTGATAATTTTTTTTCCTTCCTATTTTCAGCTGTCCTCTCAACAGCAGATTGCAAGCGCTAAATCTCATTTGTACATTTAAAATATTTCACTTCGTGTTTTCTTAAAAATAAATGTGGAATACATTCTTCTAAGATTTCAAAGAATACTTCAAATTAATTCGAAATGGTGGAAGAGACTTTGCAATATTCTTTATGAGTATTTAAGTGAAAGAGTGTTAAGTTAATCTTTTTGTTAATGCTGTGACACTTAGGTTGGCATAACTTCTTTTCCTGGGAGAAATAATAAGGGATTGAGACATTTTTTTAAATGAGTACATGTTATACCAGCATTTCAGAATTCAAGAATTTGTAATGGAAAATGTGTTTCCACTTTTTAACTTATTTTACTGCTCTGCTTATTGAAAGATAGATGTTGCTGTAATATTAAATGAATGTTACTTCAAATTACATCACTAAATTTACAAATGAAATATATATGCTTCTTAATCTTTGTGCTTCCATAAATATAAATGCATTTTTGAAAACAGAGCAATAATTTTATAAATTTCCACTTCAGTTTCTTTAGAAGGTTGTCCTGCTAGATGGGCATCAAGGGAGATAGTGAAATATTTAAGCATAAGTAAGACTGCAGTACTGTTTGAAAATTAGCATTTGATATGTACCAATACCTTGCTGCCTGGAACAGAGACAAAAATGGAGATGATAATTCAGCTTCAAGTAACTTCCATTTTCTAAATGCAGATTCATTCTGAGGTGCTCTTCCAGAACTTTGCAATGACAGTCCACATACCTTTCCAAATAGAACATGATTTGGGTAATTGTGTGGTGTCTTTGTCTTCTTTGCAGAATTTCCTGCCTATTTTCCTGCAATGTTGGACAGTTTAAAAGACATTAAATCTTGGATTCATTCCTTTACCCACAAATACTAGTGCTAAATTCCTAAAATTCAAGTAGTGCAAAAGATGGTGTCACTTGAAGACATACCGTATTAGATACACGGGTTGAAACCTGCAAAGTCACTCTTCAAATATATTCTGATATTCTTGATCCATTTTAGAACTGGACTGCCAAGGCTCCTGCCAAGTGTGTTCCCTGGAATAATTTAACATGAAGTTCCAGAAAGTATTAGTATGTATATTAGATGCCTGTCTACACTAATTCCGTTTTCCTTTGCTAGTAGCTCTTTCGCTGTTGAGCTAATATTGTGATTTCATTTTACTTTGCCTGGTGCAAGCCAAAATGTTGGATTGATAAGGTAAATGTATTTAATTTTATTTAAAGAAATAATCTTCCATTTCATACATTGTACATTAAAAAATACATATTTATATGTTCACTTGCCAGCTTAGGGTGAATTAGGTTTTTAGATGCAAGTAAAGTGAATAAACTGCTTTTGTTACATTCTATATTGTAAGACAAATACTCTTTTGGTGACAGCATAATAATAATCATAATAATATATATGAGAGAGATAGGTGTATGTCCTGCTGTGACAGACATTTTCACTGGTGTTGTGTGTGGCATTGGTAGCATCTAGAGAACAACTCAAGTGATAGTAGGTCAACTTTAAATTAGTGAAATGTTTTTATTTGTGGCTTGAGTAGCACTGATTTCAGTTCAATAAAATTATACTTACTCTTTTTGCACTAAAATAGAGAACAATCTTCCTTTTTGTCTCTGGAGTAACTTGCTATGCAGCAGCACTTATTTGAACATTTGAAATGGTGAAATGAAATCCTAATTATGATCTGACAATAAATATTAAACATAGCATTTATTATATGGAATAAAAATGATCCATGATACTTAAGCTGGCCTCATCAGGTTTCTCTAGTTGTGTGTATTGTATTTATTTAGTTGGAGTTTTGAGGAAACAAATCAGCTTTTAAGATCTTCATATAAATATAAATATATTTAAGCAAACAAAAACCCAAAAGGAAATGGTAAATTTTCTTCCAAGGTACTTGATTCCAGACAAATCCACATACAATTCCAGAACTTTGCTATCTTACTGCTGTAGCTGGATATTCTTACTATGTTTGCTCAGAATTGAACTTGGGGAGCAAAGCCCAAACCACTGCAATACTTGAATGTGATTTGCGGATGGGACTTGTGTTTATAAAAAAACTTGTTAGTCTTAAAGGAACTGTACCATCTTTTTTTTTCTGGCAGTTTCTCTTCAAACCGCTTTTGTGTGCACTGAAACAACATTCCAACCAAGTAGTATGTGGGCACATCAGTTGCTTAGTAAGGCCAGTGTGAATGCTTCAACTGAGTATTACTCTTCTAGCAGGGTGATGCACAGCATTTCTGTGAAAATAAATATTCCATTGGGGTGATTTATCATACAGTAGTACTGGAAGGTCAGGTTTATCCTTTAAGCCATGTATTTCAGAATTTATCTTCAATTATCTTCTTAGGCTCAGGGAAAAAACACTGATCGTAAACATGTAATTAGTTAGAATTTCATTGGCATATGAAGTTGATACTGTAACCTGGTGATTTGATGGAGACACTGAGATTTTATTGAGAAGCATTGTGAGACTCCTGCATTGTGTCTTACAACTGAAGACCTCTTGAGATGCCTTGTTCAACTTTTGAGAACAAAACAAGGTTTCATGTAGAAAGTAACACTAGAATTGTTGACACACAAAAGACTATCAAGTAAAACTTAAGGTAGACTTTTTTGCTTTCACTTGAGTAATCCTAAATGTTCCTTTTGAAAAGAGGCTAAAAAAATGAAGGTTTTAGTATAAGAGGCTTAAAGACTTTCAAGAAAAAAATTGGGCCTTACATAATAGCTTCGGCACACTTGAAAGCAGTGAACAGACTCTTACACTACCTATGCAACTTCAAAAATTTTATTCTCTGTTCTTTAATATGTTGAAGAGTTTTATGGAATCTGAGCAAGGATCTTTCTTTAAATAGTCACTCCCTGGAAATGGCTGCCATTAGTCACAGGCTAAGCCAGCTGAAGATGTTTTGGAAACAGGTGCAGCAATGAGTAGCCAAAGAAACTGAAGTATTCTGGGTGGATAAATTGGAGAAAAGGTATGAAGCAAGTAGTTTAGGTTCTTTAATTCCTTGTAGTCTGAAAAGTAACCTAGCTGAAAACTAACTGCTTGTATATGGTCCTTATTCCATATATTACTACAGTGGTACTTAAACTTTCTGTGTAGCATGCATCTAAAATATGCCTTCATAATTATGCAGCACTTGATAAATCCCCTCCAAACTTACCTTCAGCTGGATAATTCTGTTTCCTTAATATCTGTTTTCTTTTTAATGCTTGCAGGCTTGGGTATTTTCTGATAGAAAAGTAGAACTTACTTGAACCGGAAAATCTTGCATCATTGTTTTGAATAGTTGCCTCACTGGCTACACTTGGCCTTTTCCCCCCAAACCTCCTTTCACAAAGCTAAATGCTGAACTCTTGCATATAGGTACTGAATTGGTACTCTGCAAGATGAATGCTGTTGTGGAGAGGAATGAGAAAGAGGAATTAGTAATTTTCTTTTAACACCCTTGCTACTGACTATGCAGGAGTATTTGGCCAGTAGTATTCTCCAAAAATAAATTGACATGGGAGAGAAGTTTGCATGTATGCTTATGTTTGTTAAATTTCTGTAAGTTAGGAATTGTGTCCCTACAAGTTAGGATACCTGTAAAACTAGCTCATAGAAGAATATTATCAAAGAAACACTGTCGTTTTTATGATGAAAAAAGAGAAAAACGGTGAACTTGAAATTTTAGTCACTTTTTTTAAATCCATATGCAATTTTACTGAGTTACATATGCTTTACTCCAGAAGAGGCATTTATTTCTATTTATCTGGGGAAAGTGGGGTACACAAATAAGTTGTTGGTTTTTTCAACTTGGAGAGTGAGGGAAGAATTTACAATTTATTTAATAGTTTGAGAAACTGCCCATGTGAAAGAAATGTGTATTGTGGAAAATAGTGTTTATATTTTTCTGGAAGATGATTACATTAGTGAAAATCAAGTTTATTCAATGGTAGTAGTCTGCTTGTGAGCATGATTACTGCAGTTTTCCTTGGTAAATTATTTGTGGTACTAATTTCTTTGCTGCCCCAGCTAACCAGTGTCCAGCTTAGTTAAGACATCTGTGTTCTGCAAGGATGTGTGTATTTTACCTGACAGCAGTGGCTCAATAGGTGCTGGTAAGAAACAAGAGATTTAACAGATAATAATGTGGGTTTGTTTTTTTTTTTCTCTTTCGGACACAGATAATTGGTCATGTGATTATAATTGGTTATGTAGCTAAAATCTTAACCAATGTGCTCTTCTTGACTGGAAGCTGTCTGTAGTCTTAACCAACTATTTTACTGTAGTAGCAGGCCAAACCTAATTTTAATTGGGTTTTGTGCTGCTTAGCTGCTTCTACATAGTGCAAGTATGTGCACTTGCAAGTGAATGCTAATACTTCACTTGTCTTTAACCTTATTTGTATCTTGTCTCTCATTGTCTTTAGTGTAGTGCCATGGGTTCTGTAGCCTATTTCTAAGGACATTTGAAGATACAATTAAGCAGTCTTGTTAATAGTCCTGTTCATTATTCAGGGTCTTGCAGCTTCACTAAAATATTAGAGGGAAATCAGAACACTGAAAAACTTTGGCTAATGCAACTGTTCTTACATAATGTTATTCATTTGTATATATATATATATAGTCACCTTTTTCTTAGCTCATGCAATAGTTGTGGTTGCTTTAAATTTTTATGAGAGGATTTTTCTCCTTTTCCTTTTTTTTTTTAACTGGGAGAGGAAACTGAAGATTTTTTTTTTTACTATTTTGAAAGGTGTAATTCCTTTCTGTAAAGATAGATCTTCATATTTCCATAAAAGAAAGATAGTATGGCGAGAGATATTTGTATTGTGGTACAATTTACTGGCAGTTCAAAGATTGTAACACTGTACTCCAGATGTTAGAAAATAGAGCCTCCCTATGGACTAAGGCTGAAGCACTATTGATACTTTGCATGCATGTAGTTATTGTATGCTATTTGTATCTTAGCTAATGTAATGTAAAATAATTTTTTAATTAAGAAGTAGAATGTTCTTCACAGAAAGTTTAGAGAGAAAAATGAATATTTGATAATTATTTGTAAAAGTGGGGAAAAAAACCAAAGGAAATTATTATCATCAGGTCACTGAAAGATATATCTAGGATGTATCATCAAAGAAACCAGGATAAGATACACCTGTCAAAGATAATTTTTACTTCCAAAAATTTATGTGGTGAAGGTAATAATGATCAAATTTTCACTTATGTAAAAAAAACCACGAACACATATTTTAACATCTAGAAATTACCTACAATTCTTTAAAAGGTTCCATTTGTTGGCCAGCTTGCCTTTGAATTTCATTACAGTTATATTCTGTTAGATATTTCAAATACGTAATTGTGGCATAGGGAATTCCAGGAAAGCCAAATATAAGGGCTTACTATTTTTAAGCCAAAAATATTGCACTCTTGGTGTATTAGTTGTTTTACCCAATTGAGATGTGTTTAGTTAGCTCTTGTGTAATGTTTCCCTTGGAGACTCAAGCATAGTAACAGCCTAACAGGTTACTGGTGAGGAGTAAATGGCTAGGTTAGACCAGGAGTGAAGATCTGTCAAAATGTTCCCAAGAAGGATTTGCTTAATGCTAAAACCTAAGGAAAAGTGTAGAGATTAGTGTGTATCTAGTTGAAGTCAAACATTGTCAAAACCCAAAACAAGTGAAAAATATTTTTAGTTTGGCTAGTTTGCCAAATGAGAGTCTTAAAAGTTACTTTTGGCACTGAGCTGGAAAGGAAGACAAGACTCCTGGTCTGTGCATGCTAAACCTCCTGAAGCCAGTGGAGAAATTGAGGATATTTTTTCAGAGCAAGTCACTGGAAAGCAGAGGAAAGCCTGGTTTGCCTGTTCTAAAGTACATCTTCAGTTTCTGTTACTAGTGTTTATATCTTAGTGAATCTGAGCCTTGCACTTCGTCTGAGATGAAAACAACCTGTTTGGAAAAGCCAGGAGAAAAGCAAAAGGCAAACTGGTAGTGAGAACAGGAGTTTTTTCTGTGGGTAAAGTATCTTTGTGCTACATGCTATTAATTTAATACAGTCTGGAACGGAGACTTAGATGGCTGTATCTCCACCAAGTCTGAATTTTTCAGAAGAAACTAGATGCCAGACATGAAATCGAATGAAATTATCTTTGCAGTGATATTGACCCTTCCTTCAGTTGATATTTTTAATCGCAATGCCAGGCTCTGTGAAGGGGGAGAAGGTCTGCATATTCATATTCCTGTAACTGCAGTGCTTGTGGGTGCATGTGCTCTGTCGAACAGTGCTAATAGGATCCCTGAGTTAAATCCATGCAAGACCATGAGAGGACTGAAACAATGTTTTCTCATATTTTGATCTCTTTGCCAGTGTGGTGTAACCTGAAACAGATTTTCTGGATTCAGGTGTGCTCTAGTGTCTGTTATTGCTGTTAAACCTAATGGAGTTACCCTGTACAAGGCAGTGACTTGTGAGCAATCTTGCTTGTCCAGCTGTATGGCTCTGGTTAGTTTTCTTGTTCTGCTGTAGATCTCTGCTCCTTGAAGGACTTTTAAAGACTGCTTCAGCACTGGATCATCATCTTTGTGCAAGTTATCTGCAGTCCAGTCACATTAAATACCACATTCTTCAGGAAAGTTAAATGAAGGAGTGATTTTTGACAGGAATGATCCCATTTATAAATTGAATTAAGCAAAGTGGTAAATTCTTTTGTGGTACATTCTGAAATTTTTGAAATTAATCTTGAAATTAGTTCTCCGTTTACAGTTTGACTTCTTATTTTACAAAAACAGATTAATTAAAAATTGTTTTGTTCTGTGATCTAATGGTAATGGTACTTTGCCAGTTCTCTATAAAAATCAAAACTTAGAGCATTCCTAGAGAATTCTCAGTTAAATCACTAATACCTGCTTTGCTTGCAAATAATGTGTGCTGGATATAAAACTTAATATTAACTGTTTTTTTGAGTGCTATCCAAGTAGATTAGACTTTGAATACAAACTTGCGTTTGACCTTGCATGTACTCCAGTGCTGAAGTGCTTTCAGCCAGTTTAAAGCCACTTCAGGGTTTTTAGTGGAGATGTTTGACCGAAAGCTGTTTGTTTGATGCCCAGATCATTTGAAGAAGAGACAGCTTGACTATCAAGTTATTAAAAAAAAAAACAACCAAAAAACCCCCACGGTAAATGTCATCTTTTCTATCCAGCTAAGGGCCTCACACAGTCAATTTTTGGAATTTGGAAACAAAGTAAATTTCAGAGCTAGAGTGTGCAATGAAAAGGTAAATACAGAAAATTCTATCAAACACCCACAGGAAAAGAAGAGGATTATTTCCTAAGTTTTGAAATTTCTGTGGTTGTTTTGCAAGAACCTTACAAGTTCTAAATTATTGTGGAGTACTACCTCATCTTGTAGTTTGAGGCAGTCTGCCAATTTGCTCATTGATTTATCCGCTCCTACTCGGTTAATACTGCTGTGTGATCTTGCAGCAAAATGATACAACGTACTAATGTGAAAGAATAGCAGTTTAGTAAAAGGAACAGAAACAAGTGAATTGGTGAGTTGAAGCACTTTAGCCCTTAATCAGAGGTGTGTCAGAACAGATGCAAAAGGAAGGATGCACAGGGAGAGCCATTGTCATTAATGTAGATTTGAGTTTGGAGGGCCCAGGCTTTCCCCTTTTACACTTGTGAGTTGTTAATTTAACTCACAAAAGAAGTATGAAAGAACACACCATCTGTTTCAACTGCTGGTGGTGAGCATCTAGCAGTACACATCTCCCCCCCCACCTTTCTTAGTTTCAGAAATTAAGAACTACTGTTGGCAGTAGGTAGTATGTGTCACCAGCCTCGATTATTTAAACCCATTTTATTGGATTTATTTTTGATCACTACATTTTTTTTGTTGTTGCAGGTAGACATAGATTTTAGAATATTAATCTTAGCATTCCTGGCTCTTTCAGAGGAGTGAATAGAATAGTTTTTACTAGACTGATTTTTAACTTCGCATAATGATCAAAACTCCATCCTCTTGATTATTCAAAGCAACAAAGAAAAACAAATAAATGAGTGTGACTTGCATGTAGAACAGTTCTGTTTGATTAGATTTCTACCATAAAGAAGCTACATATTTTTGCACCAGTTAGGTTTTAAAGCACTTACATTTTTAGAAGTTTCCTGTCACTTCTGTAGCAATCAGGCTGTTTTGCTTCTTGCCACTTGTCAGCTCATAATTCTACACAAAACTTTCATATTTAGATTCTTATACAGGTAGTTGTGTATTTTGGTTGCAAATACAGCAGAAACTCTGTTAGTAATTTTTCACTTAAAATAAGATTTTTTTTTCTTTTAGTAGTCCCCATTTTTCTTCTTCCCATCCTGAATTTAACTAAAGGGCCTATTCCATCTCTTCCTTTGCTCCTTTGCAGAGATAAAGCATTATGACTATTGCCATTTCAGAAATCTAATAAGCAACTGTATTAAATACAAGCTATGTTACCAGGTTTTTTGTAAGCACTAAAAAAAATGCATTATGAAATTCTAATCCACTATAATGAGATGTCTTTGAGGCTAAAAACCCCAAAGCTATAATAGCCACAAGATTGCAGGATTTCAGAGCAATGAATATAAGTACAAAGCAAGGAAGCCAGCTTTGGCCTACATAATTTGTTGAGAGGAAGTGGGGTCTGACTGCAACAGTTGAGCTTTTAAAACTAAAGAAGTGAACAGATTGAGATAGATTGTTGCTGAGTGGAGTTGTGTACAGAGTATTTTTAAAATTAGTATTATGGTAAGTAAGTTGAGCTCTAACCAGAGACGAAACCATGTGCATACTTCCTGTCTGTCTGAAACATCGCACAAGTGCCTGGGGGTGGCAAAATGAGTTTTGACATACATCAGCACAAATCAGAAGTAGTAAAGCTGGTATTTCTTTGACTGAGTGATTTTTCTGATTACTTTGATAGCCTGTTTTGTGTATAGGGCAATTCACAGAATCTGGAAAAGCACAGGTAACTGTTTAGAAGACTTCATATTCTGTAGCTGCCTTTTATCAAAATAATTTGTTTTAACTGTGGGAGTTCCTTGTTGATTCAGAATTTGAGTGTTAATACCTATAGCCATATTAGGCTTAGTTTGAACTGCTACCTCAAAAGCTGCTTGATCATCCTTTTAATTTAGTAAGACTGTTGATTTAAAGGTTCAAAGTGATGGGGTGTTTTAATCGATCTTATGATCTCTTCAAGCAACTAGTTGCTTATTAACATCCTTTTTTTAAACCTAAAATCTCTGTTCATCCTGAAGCTATGGGGTTTTTTAATGCCCTAGACTATAAGATTAAAGGTCCCTACAATATGGCTTTTTTCCTTTGCAATGAAAGAGCACTTGAGTCTGACACTAAGGGCCAAATCTAGTGAAGCATTCTTAGCTAACCTGTGGGTGTTTGTGATACTTCTCAGTGCTAGCACTGTGGAAGTCTCCGTTGTAATTATATAAACGTTGGCATATGGCACTGAGTGCTCTGTCCACTGGGCAAGAATTTGGTGATAGTGCTTTGTAAAGTAGGGTAGATTCTGTTGGATGGTTGGCTCAGAACCTATCGGTAAGCACCCATGACTTGTTCAGGCATCTCATTTCCTCTAATGTGCTGCATGTGAAGGATTTGCAGTAGTCCAAATCCTCTGGAAGAGTGAGGCTGGTGCTTTGTTCAGTGAGTTAAGACTCCCAGTAAATCGAATTGAGAACTTTGCTGCCTTCTCATCTAAGGTTTTAGTGTCTGGGGCTGAAGGCAGCCAGCAGGCTGAGCTGGGGAGCCCTTAACACTTGTCAAGAGTTCCATAGTGTGGTATGTGCCACATTACTAGTTCACTGCCTTTGCAAATGGAACCTGCTGCATGCTATCCTTGCCTCCTGAGGGGCAGTTCTTGGAAAAATAGCCAAAAAATAAATGGAACATGAGGCAACGTCATTCTTCTGCCAAAAAGGCAAATGCCATATTTGAATGTTAAAGTATTACTTGAAAATTATGTGAAATTTTATTTGCTTCTCTCGCAATTAACTAGGCCATACCTGTGTCTAATTTTAGGCACCAGCTAGGAGAAACATGTGAGGTAATTAAATCAAACTCCAGAGGGACAGTTCAAAATACTGGGCCTATAGGTAAATATATATGTATATATAAAAATATAAAAAATTTTACCTATAGATAAAATTTACACCATGAGTTGTTTGTTTTTTTTTTTTTTTCTTTTAGAAATATAATTATTCTAAGAAGTTGCATCTGTTGAAAGCTACAAAGCAGAAGTGCACTTGTCTCCATTTGCAATACTGATAGGAAAAGAAATAACAATAGCAAGGAGTGTGGAGATGAGATGTTATAGAAAAGCCTGTAAGCACTGCAGGGTGTGGGATATTCACTTTTAAATGTAAGAATAGGTATTGCAGACACCTGTTATGAATAATACAGCTAAAATGATCCTGCTGAGAGGAACAACCCTGATAACCTTTTATGTGTAATTAAGTTTTTGTTTGTTTTTCCCAGGAATCTCATCCATTGTAATTTAATATTTGATAAAGTGGTTAGATTAAGTTACTTCAGTCTCTTTGTAGGTATTTTCTAAACTAATTTTCATAGTTCTTTTCTAAGTATCTTCTCCCTAGCCAGCAGTTTTATACTGAATTACTATGCAGCAGTGGAGGGAACATGGCAGATGCAAAATCCACTCTCTTGTCTAAAACTTCTTGCTTTGCTGTATGACATTAGACATTTTATACTACCATACTTTTGGTACCCTCCTGTGTACAATTGGCTCTCTGCTATAAATTCATTTTGTCTCCAGAACCACAATGCACAAGTTCTTAGTTCCTGAATGCTTGGATTTGTGCATAAACTTCATGTGCAGATTGGTTGTGCTTAACTTACTAAATCATATGTCTTGAGGAAGGATTCATTCTCAATAAGAAAACTTCTGTTTTTTTGCTTTGTTTCGTATTTACATTTTTTGTTTTGTATTGTTCGACAGTTGTGTGTAGGACTGCCATTACTTTTGTGTACTCCCCCATCATTCTGCTAGCTAGCAACAATGGCAAAAACCAAATCCAGAGACTACACATGAGTTTTTTACCAGACTAATGATGTGATTTAATGTGTTATTCTGTTAAAGTTTTAATGTGGTATTCTAAAAAGTACTTTATATTAAATTGCAAATCAGCTACAGTCGTGATTTCATACAAATATACAAAATAGCATCTTAAATGCTTAGAATTTTGGCATATAATTTTATCAGTACATATTTAAACATTGACAGACTAATAAAATCATAGCTGTGTTTCATGAATTGACTTGGGTCAGTGTTTCAGAAATCTCATTCTGCTCAGGAATTTTGAGTTATACGTCATTCCTTCAGCTTTCCCTTTCTGTTTTAACTTAGGAACAAAAATAACTCCTCCCCCCCGTTTTTCTTCCTCATAGCCAGTTTAGAAAGTGTTGTACAAAGGATGGAAGTTACAAAATAAAACTTCTTGCCTTGGTTATCTGCAGAAAAAGGAGTCATGGTTTTGGTTGGGGTTTTTTGGGTGTTGATTTTGAGTTTTGGTGGTGGGTTTTTTAAGGTTCAGTTTTTCCATTTAGCATTAATTTGCTTCTAAAGTTTTACACAACACAAAATAGTTTTAAAAATCGATGATAATAAACAGAATCTTAATATGCCACAATTTCAGTGAAAAAACCCTAACATTAGGCAATTATGTGATTTTTAGTATCTGTTCTTGCTCTCGCAATCAGTTTTACTATCTTAAAATATTATTATATTTTTCTGTCAGCTAAAATGCCAGTTTTATTTTTTTTTTATTTTCAGTCACCTATAATACAGACAAGTAATTTCACATACATACAGTTTCCTGTTCTGTATATTACTTTACTGACTTTACTGTGAAACTAACTTCTTAAAAAGAAAACAATCATTCAATTGTCTTTGACTGGAAAGATAAATAATGCCCAGTAATTATCAAATAGTTTAAAAAATAGGTCTGTTTGGGTTTTTTTTTTCTCTTGAGATTTCATTGACTTGTTTTTTCAAACTTTACATTTTCACTTCATCATTTTGCTCAGGAACCGCCTGGACTCGTTTGTTTGTTTAAACTATCAAATGATCTTTGTTCCAATCCGTTTGGAATACAAGCATATCATTAGTGTATCATTCTTTTCAGTGCTTTGAAACATCCCAAGTTTTTCATAGCAGCATCTCTAGACAGAACTGTGGCACGTTTTTTAAAATGAGGTAGTTTTCCGGACCTAATAATTTAAATAATGATTCTAAGCAATATCTGAAGCTTTTAGTTGGCAAAAGGGTGTTTATAAATGCAAAAATTGACTTTAACTTAGTTAAAGTGCTATATAGGTATTGAGAACGTACTTTTTGCTGAATTATTTTACCCTCTAACAACAAACACTTCATTGATTGCTTCCTTTTTTTGACTTACGGTTCTCCATACTAGAATGACTTTTGGTTCTTGTGCAAAACACAGGAAATGTGAAAGAAGTCTTTAAAATATTTCTGATTAAGTCTTCATTGAGAAACTCCTTACTTTAAATTGTTACTTTATCTGTATATGTAGAAACAGTGTTCAGGGTTGAAATGTACATAAAAGTTTGGCCAAAATTAATGAAGATGTACCATTTTACAGTACTAAGCTATAATGTTAAATAGTTTGAATATTTAGCTAAACCTTACAAGAAAAATTGCAATCTGGTAGCTGTGGCAATAATTGACTTAAGGAAAGATTTTATATTTAGGAGGATAAGCAGCAGGAGTAGGCATTCAAAATATCTTTTCTTCTTGTAGTCTTTCAGCAATACAGGACAAGAGACCTACAGAAGGAACTGTAAAGAATTGGCATTATTTTTAGAGAGCTTGATCAGCAGTTCTGGAGTGTTTTTATTAAATAAAACATTTTTATAGAGTGATATGCTATACTAATAGAAAGAACACAGACTTCCATTCTTAGGTCTGAAAGTACCATAGAGAAACATCAAATACTTGCCTTTGAGTAAGGTGTGCATTACCCCCATTCTGCAGACTTGAAAGTTGGTACAAGCCTGCTGGGGCACATCATGGTGCAGCAAGTCCGTGACCAAATTAGGAACAGAATCAGAATTCAGTGGTTTTATTCAGGATGGTAGGGGAAAAAGATACCTAAATGCTGTAATTTTTTAAAGTATAGTCACCTTTCTGGATTTGCTGTTTTGAATAGGAAATGAGGTAATTACAGTTTACATGTTTGGAAATTACACTACTCAGTAAATTTTTGGATGGAGCATTGAGTTGCTCTTTGGCAATGATTAGGATAGACTGAGTTTTAAAATCTTTAAATTATTACTTCTCATTTTCTTAGTAGAGTTAAAATATTTTTATAATTTTATTGATCAACTTACGGTTCCAAAAAAAGAGAATTAGTTCCATAAAAATTCAATTTTACATAGGTAAGTAAAAATAATGAAAATCCATTCTGCATTTGATATAGATATAAAAATTAGAAGTGTTACTTGTGATTACTGAATTTAATTTCTTGTTTTGGGTCTCTTGGTCCTTCATGATCATAGAACCTGTAAATCCTTTCCACAGCTTGCTTTTATTTGGAGAGGAAAATCAGCTTTTGAACCCTTTCAAGTCTTTAAGAACTTTAAATAAGCTTGGCACTGGACTGATGTAACTGAATAATTTGAAATAAAGAAAATATCCGCTTTGCACCTGTAGCGAAGGCTAAAGCTGTAAGTTGGTTTAAATGCTTCCAGACATCAGTGCACTAAACTCTGGCAACTTTCAGCTTGATTGAGGGGAGAGACAACAATGACATTTTGCCAGAGTTATGGGCTCTATAATGTTTGCTTACAAGATTGGTGAGGTGTTACTTGAAACTTCCTGTAGTTTTTAAATTGAAACTGGAAATAGGTTTCATTACAAGAACTCCCCTCCCCACCCCCTTCATAACTTGTAAATGTTAGGTCAGGATGTTTCCTAACATAATTTTGATTTGTGGGTAAATATTGATAAAATTGAACCGTTTTCCTTCCTAAATTTCAAAATTAATAGTTCTGCCTTTCTATGAAATGTACAACAGTAGCAAAACCAAGAAGCAAGTAAAAATCTAAATTTTCAGCTAGAAGAAAATTTGTTCAAAGCACACTTATTCTTGGGCTTTCGTGTAATAGCCTTTTCATGTGGAAAACATCACTGCCTTTTATTCTGTTTCGTAGTTTGCAAGTTTCAGAAAAATTCCTCCTACTTCCTCTTGTGGTGTTCTCATTTCTGGAAGGTGGATGAATTTTTTATTTTCTGAGCTTCAGTCTTTGTTTCGGATACTTCATTTGCCTTTGAGGAATTGTATGCCTTGGTGATATGGTTTGTAGAAACGTTTTAGAAGTATATTAACTGCTATTGCTATAAAGTTGAACATCCTCTGAACTACAGCAGGTTGAGCTATAAGCAAAATCTTGCACTACTAATTACACTGTGATTTTGCTTATTAAAAGATTGATTCTGCAGTGTGTAGGTGGATCTCTGCTGTTGGGTGGAACTTACTGCAGTTTGAAAGTATTTAAGGTAATAATCTATAAGTTAAATGCGTTATTTAGGGGAGGGAGTATTTGGGGAGGAAATATTTTATGTGTTTGTGTTATTTTCACCTATGTTCATGAAAATGTTTTTTCAGAACTTGTCTAGGAGATATTGAATTTACTCATTAAAAAAAGATGATGCTGTTTTTAAAAATTATTGGTGAGTTTTCTTACTAAATTATGGGACTAAGATGACTGTAGATGGCATAATCAAGTATGTGTGTAGTGATTCCACTTGCAAACTGTGTTTCCATCCTAAATTATGGACTATAGACAAACAATGAGAAAACACTTCCCTTGGAAAAATAACTTCAAAATACCTTAGGCAATAGGAAAAAAGTTTTGCCGCTGCTCCTCACGCTTACTATGGATGAGAAAAGAAATCAGATTTTGAGCCTTATGATGTTTCTTTTTGAAACTCAGTAATAATTTGGATGGCAGGTGGGGTCAGGGGGAGAGGGTCTTGAATCTTTAACAACCTTTCCCTGAACCCTAGTTATTGAAATGAAACAAATCTTAAATTTTCAGAACCAGTCCTTTCTTTTCACTAATTGTGGGATAGCTGGGGTGGTTTTTGCTTGTTGAAGGTGTATCACTAGTTTCTTGACTCAAGAGTCTTGTAGAGTAGTTAAATGCTGAATTTTGAATCTTTAATGCAAACTGAAATCTTGGCTCTTCAGACTTCATATACATGAAAGACTGAGGGAAGGTTTTTTTCTCTTTCTATATTACTCCAAAAGCAGTCCTTCAGGCTTTCCTAGTAACTATGTCTGCTACTTTTCTAGATTGAATATTTAATCTTGTTTTCATGTGGTTTACTTGGAACATCCTGTGCATGGTGCAGAAGAATACAGATGAGGAGATAGAAATAATACATTCACACACACTGTACTAGATGTGCTTATGGGCAAAGCACAGTGTAAAGCAATTTTATCAGCTGCTGTATGGCATGACAGACTTTACAAAGGAATTTGAATATAGTAATGCAGCACAGTTGAAAAAAGAGATGTGAGGATGATTTCATCCCACGTAGATGGAAAAATATATGTGTGTAAAAAAAAAATATGGAAAACCAACTTCTTTACAGCTTTAAAATGTATGTAAAAGCGTGATGCTACCATTTTAGATTGCAGTGTTAAAATATGTATTCCACAGCGCTCTGGAGAGGTCTCTGTGTTTTCTCCCTCACACATGGAAGACCAGAACTATTAATACCATGTAAATATCCAAATACAGAAGATATGCAGGTTGTTTTATGACGTGGGCATCTAGCCATTTATCAATCCTTCCAGGTATAATCAGCTCGAAGGCTTGGAGCAGAACCTTTCCAGCAGCCTGCTTTTCCTGCCAAAGAAAATTCTGCCACTGAATTGGTGGAAATTGCTGACTGGTCACCTAGAGACTGCTTCTTTAATTTAAGTGGTAAACCAGCTTTTCAGCTGCGGCAGCCTGTGCTGCAACTCCTCTGCGCGCACAGCAGTTGTGAATTGAGATAGCAGAGAAACTATTCATCCTACTCCCATTAACAAAACAAAATTAAGTGCTAGAAGTAGCATGGCGGTTGTCCATTAGTTTGGATTTCCTAATGGAAAGTGCAAAACTGCAGGAAGCGCTTTTCTTTTTATCCCTTCTTGCTCACCCAAGACAGCGCCGGAACTTTTTTTTTTTAATAGTAATTTGGCCGATGATTTAGGATATTCACCGCCAGGCGCATTCCAGCGGCGTTCCGGAGGAGCTGCACTGCGGGGCCGCGGGCAGCGCTCGCACGTTTTCCCGGCCGGATGCCGGGAGTTGGCGCTGCTGGTGCTCCCTGCCCGACTCCAGCACCGGCAGACTCCCGGGAAGCCCTACGTGCAGATTTACCCGGCAATCGCCTTAAGGGGACAAATTTAGTTTACAGCAATCCGCGCTTAATCTGCCGGAGCTGTGGGCGCCTTCGGGGAGAGGGCGAGGGCGGGCGGCTCCGTTCGGAGCTGGCTCGGGCAGCCAGAAACTTCTGGCAGCTTCCCGGCTCCGGCCCCTCCCCTTAAAGCGGCAGCTCCCCGGAGAGTCTTTGGTGCTCGTGTGCCCACCCGAAAGAGCAAGGCTCCCGGGCGAAGTGTTCCTCCGGCGGCCTTCCCGAAGCTGGAGCATCTGGGCTGTCCTCAGCTCCTCGGGGCGCTGCTCGAGCCGCCCTGGTAGCGCTCAGCACCCCCTGCAGCGGATGCTGGGGCAGGGCTCATCCCGCTCTCTTCCCAAAACAGCCCCTCCGTATCCCCTGCCTGGCTGCGGCCGCGGGGTCCGGGTCTCCCCTGGTATCCCTGGGCGTTCGGGTACCCGTCTGTCTGCCGGTGTCACCCGCAGAGCCGGCTCCCTGCGGTAGCCTGGCCTCGGTCATTCGTGCAGACAAAATACTGATTCCTCTTGGAACCACCTGTAACAGTCTTCTGACAATAGTAAAATAACCGAATGAACAAGCCGAGATACTACCATCAGCTTCACTTCTCCTTCCGGTGTGAACTCTTGAGATTTTCGAAAGAGTACATACAGAGATATAGAAACGTTGACAGGATATCCTGGGGTGTGTATTGAAGCTGCTCTGAATGAAAGAAGTTCCTGAGCACATTATACATGAATGATGGCGTGTGCTGGGCATACTTTTCAGTTTTGCTGTTGACAGAAGTTTACTGATTGTTTGTGATAAGCTCCTGAAACGATGATTCTTATCTTTAAACTATAAAGTGCAGGTTATGTTCACGTATAAAATGTAAATGCCAATTTTAAAATAAAATAAAGGCTGAGACAGTAGTGTATGAGACTAATACAGTTTTGCTTTAAAAGGCCTTCAAGAATTTTAGGAAGCCCAGAACTCTTTATAGGGCAGTCCCCCTTCCCTTTAAATATCACTGCAATGAATCTTGTTAAGATATTTTCAGTATGCTTGCAGTACCTTTTCCAAGATTACTGAACTATCAAATTCTAGCTGCATTTTAGCATACTGAGGTTTTTTTTTAATTTTCTAGAAACCTGGTCTGAAAAGCCTAAAAAAAAGAACAAAAACAAACCCTGATAAAAATTCAGTCTGAGCATAAGGACATCTAATAAATGACGTAAGCACAAAGCAGGGAAGGGATAACAGAAAGGTAAAAATAGCTGTATACTAATTTTTAATCTCTCTAATGTTGGTGGAATTGAATAAAACCTGCTTGAGAACAGGTGACTCAGAGTTGGTGAAAATGACAGAGTCATGGTAACAATTATCTGAAATTAATGCCAGACTCTGATCATTACTTTTATTTTTCTAGTTTGCATTCACTATGATGTATCGCGTTTTGCTAATTATTTTAACTTGCCACTTTCAGCTGCTACTCTGTCACAATGAGGAAAATACCTTGGAAATTTCAATTAAGTGATTTGGGTGGGGGGAAAGCACATGTAATTTGTCTTTCAGTGGAATAATGAAATTGCAGGAAAAATCCAGTATATATCCATTGAAGACTTCAGATACAGTTTTAAAGTATATAATGATTTATAGCTGTGGTTAAAGAAAGTAATTTCATAATTTTTCTCTCAAAAGTCACTCCAATACTGTATTTCTAGTAAACATGCCTACATGGGAAATCCCATAGTCCATATGTTTGCTATTCTTTGGAGTTCTTTACAGTAGTAAATACTAACTAATTCCAGTGAAAGGAGTAAGAGTAATTTCAAAAGATTTAGGCTAGAGATTGAAATTAACTTGTGTGTTAGTAACAGAAGTTCTTAAGTTATTGTCGTTTGAATGAATATTCTTTCTGGAAGAGATTGTTAAGAATAAGTTAAGGTAGTGATAAAGTAATCGCAATACTGATAACTATGGTCTTTGTAAGAATTTAAATTCCTGCTTGAAGTTTGGTTGTTGACTTGCCTGTTCCTCTGCCAAAAGTTTTTGAAGACCAGAGCTTCAGATTATCTTGGTGCTCAGTATTTATTTTTTTATTTTAGTTAGTGTCAGTAGCAGTGAAGAAAAAGCATTCTATATTTTTCTATAAGTTCAACTTGACATTATGGATTGGTCTTTGTGATAATTCTTTTGTCCGTATAGGGAAGTATAGACTGACACTGACACAACCAGCTCTTTAAGTTTTGTTTATAGGAGAGCTGTAGCTGTGTGCATCTGTGTGGACCCATCTAGGATCTGTCATTCTTGTTAAAAGTAATCTCAGTACTCCACGATTCCTTTTAACTTTGCAAGACGAACTGGTATGAAATGCTATCACCTCTGTAGTGGTGAATGAGTTTCTTCACTTAAGAGTGCAGTGGAGCAGGAGGGATGCTCCCGTTTTAGAGTTTTACTGTCTTTGCAGGAGAATACATTGCTGCTTTCCTCTGCTCAGATTCATATTGTGTGAAACAGCCACTTCTTGGTTCACTTCAGTGAGAGTACTGACCAAAACCAAATTTATCACCATCTGAGTCCCTCTTTCAGCATCCATCCAAGTGCAGCAAGAGAAAAGCATTGCAGCCTGCCTCAAAGGCAAGTACTGTTGGGCAAACAAGGAGGGAATGAATTTCAGAATCCCAACACGCTTAACAGATTCCTTGTTAATCTCAGTGGAGTTTTATTGCTATTAAGCCTGGATTAGGAAAGGATAGGTGTTCATGGATATACTGCCACCAATGTAGTATATCCTACTACTCTGCATGCAGTCACGCACCACACGTGCAGGAGAAAGAGCAAGGGGTTCATTAGTGCATTCATGCTTCTGATGATCTTAGTGCAGATTGATATCAATTTTATAGTGCTCAGAAATATATTCTATTGCCTGCCAGTGAGAGAGAGAGAGAGGATGGAACAGTCACTGTAAAAAAACGTCATTAATACAGAGTTAACCCTGTAGCATCTAACGTTTCTCAATTTCAGGTTTAGTAAAACTTAAATTTCTGAAAACTGGTGCATTGAATCATTAAAGTACAAACTTCCATGCCTTCTGATGTATTGGAACTGGAAGCAGCTAGTAGGAATTAACAGATGCTGAGTGCAAGCACCTCAGTCTCAAGTAGCATAAGTCTCTGATGCCTGTGAAGATTTATCTGTATTTTTCCCACGGAGAACCTGGGTGTGCCAGAGATGTCCCTTGTAAACTGTATTTGGATCTGTAGGGGCACAGAAACAATGTGGCTTCGATAAGGGCTTAAATCTCTTTGCTCTGCTCTTGTCTGGGTCTCCATGGAGGCTTGCAGCTCTTGAAAACAAGCCTTACTCCCCTTGTGTGTCACCCTCTGCATTTCCTCTTCTCACTCAGAGCCTATGAAGTGATATTTCATTGGTGGTTCAGTTATCTGGAATCTCCTCACCCAGATTATATTAGGAGAGGTTGTGTGAGAGAAAATGGACTTCCTTTGAGGGAACTGTGCCTTCATGATCTCGCTCAGTATATTGATTTGACCTATGTTCTCTTATTTCCCATGTTTTCTGTTTCTTATTTCCCTGTTTGGGTGTCACCTGCTCCTGTATTTTGTGTCACAAAACCTTGTCTTTTGTCTGGACCCTTCGCCTTCACTGTTTAGTTTTTGTCAGTCTCCTACTGTACCTTGCCTGTGGGCTGCTCTCCTGATAAGCGTCACCTTTATCATTTACTTTATTTGAAAGTGAAAAAGCAAAATCTCTTCAGAGTTGTTCTATTTACTAATGAAAAATGAACCTTAATTATTTGAGGGAAATAAAGGCCAGTATCTTCATGCGACTTACCAGGTCTTGAAGCAATTTAAGGAGAAGGTAGAACACTTGGTTGGCCTTCACCATTGTAGCAGAATTGATCACCTACTGCGTCTTCAGATGGTGCAGAGGCTGGAAGCCTATGTAGTGCTTGCTGTAGATAACTGTGGTATCAGTTTATTGTATTTATGATCTTGTATCACGAGATTGTATCTGTATATTATGAGATTGTAATTCTGTTCATTGTATTAGCTTAGTGTCGTGTTTCTTTTGCTGCCAATTCAAGTTTCATTGGGCTATTTTGTAATACTTTGCCCATAGAAATTGGTTGACCATGGTAGCTGTATTGCCAGTGGTCAGTAATTAAAAAGCAGTTGTTTTCCTTTCTGTTCCAGGCAATTGATGAGCCTCCCTATCTCACAGTGGGCACTGATGTGAGTGCGAAGTATAGAGGAGCCTTCTGTGAAGCCAAAATCAAGACAGCAAAAAGGCTTGTTAAAGTCAAGGTATGTGGTTTTCCTGCAAACACTTTTTTTGAGGAGGGGTAAAAAAGTGATTAATGTTCAAAATGGTGCAATGTGAAAGTTCTTCTTAGTCTCGGGACAGCTAAGAGGCTGTCCTGTCCTTGGAGGCTGGCATTATGGTCTTTGAAATAACAGTAAGCTTATTATTGCTGGGATGGGAGGGATTCCCCCACTCCCACAAAAAGAAATATGTTCTGTTTATGTCACTGCTTTGTCCCCTGTGTGTTTTTGACCTTCAATGCCGTAGGCTGACTTTAAAGTAATTGATTAAAATGTGATAAATGTGGGCTTATATATGGGAGAAAACTACCAGAAGATAGCTAAGACTACTAAAAGTAGTTTTTAATAGGTCATCTTTTGCTTGAGGAGCACAGGTCGCTGCCATTTAGCTGTGGCAACTGGGCAGTGCTTCAGGAATAAGCTGAAACCCTTCTGCCTTCCAAAAAACACTTGGCATATTGAGTCTTTCAGAATAGCAAGCAGGAGATCTCACCTAAGCTTTATGATAACTAGTTAATGACTGAATCAATATAAGCCACATACATGACAAATAAAAATTCTGCAAAGGGATTGCAAGATAAAAGTTTTAATATTCCTTGAAAATTTAAATTATCCTTTCTAGAAATAAAGAGAGCAATACTCTGCGAAATGACTGTATATTTCTGTTGGGATAATGTTGCTGTTTTTAAAACTTCTGATTTGGGAGGAGGTACTATTTTTCTGCTTTGCCTCTTAGCCTCATGCAAGGATCAAAACCACCTAGAAATTAGAGATTCGATTTTTGCTCTGCAAGAGTTACAGTGGGGGAATATTTTTCTTAAATCTACTGTAAATTTAAGTGAAAAACGTGTGAAATGTGAGTGGTGATAACCCATTTTTGAAGATTGCTGCACACTATAAGCTAGTCTGCATTATTTGACTCTGCCCTCATGCTGTGGCTGATTTTTGCCTATAGTGTGTCTGAGAGAGAGAGAGCAGGCACTCTCCATAAACCCTGGTGGGAAAGTCTATTGTCACTTATTTGATAGTAAAGTTATATACAACAAGAAGATTTTAGTGGTAAATCTGCCAGAAGAGCAAATCAGTGGTCTTTCCATTTCATTAGTTAAAACTCTTAATAGCATCAGCTGGTTCTGTGCTTTACACTACCCTTTGGTTTAAGTGATTAAATATTGCTGTTTAAGCTGTTAAGCATCAGTATTAAAGTACAGGAATTTTGCTGTGCCTAGATCAATGAAATCTTAACTCATTTCAGTTCTTTGGGGGACTTTCAACCCACCTCCTTAGATGGCCACTTGCTATTTATTATTCAGTGCTAAGTATTTTCTTAGGAGTTTTATCACTTGGTTTGTTCACTACGAGGTTTACAGAAAGACCTTGACATGTAATGGAATTTTTCTGTAAATTGTTGGTGGTGATTTTGTACAAAGCCCTCTGGATTCAGGTTTTCGGGTTTTTTTTGTGTGTGTGTGTTCACTGTTACTATTATCGCTTAGGGCAGTTTGGCCCCAGTACTGTTGTTGCTTTCTAGAGTAATGTGGTTGAGATTTTTGTGTTTAGGTCCTGTAACATTATCTGTTTACATTGTTTTTTCTCCACCAAGAATGTGTATTTCTTAAACTTAGCAGTGGCCCTCTGATTTTCTCTGGAAATCTGTTTAGCTGTTTCTGGCATGTACATGCTTTCCCCAGTATTAGCTCTAGCAAAGATTGTCATTATCAGGTGTGCTTTGTCTGGAATTTTGTTAGTTTATCTGCTGCATTATTTTGTTCACTTGCTGAAGGATTTCTTTTGGCCCCAGTATATATTTTATGCCTTAGTTTTCTAGAACTGCTAGAGGAGAAGGAAAGCCAGTTAACTTCATACTATCAATTTTAGTGTAAAGCAGTCATTTAAGTTTTATAACTAGATGTTCTGCTGAGAAAGTAGGATGGCAACAAAATTCTTTCGATACGGAGTACTGTAATCTTCAGACAAGTAAAATACGTTTAATTGTGTCTCCTTTTATGTGATTTCTTCTGTTGAATTCTGCTTCCCAGAATATTTTGAGGAGATACCTTCATTATAACTTTCCCATCACAGCATAATTTAATAACTTCATTAAATTGAATGCAGGTGCTATGTACTTATAATTTCGGTATCAATAGGTACTGTATTTCACAGTTTAGCAGTCCTTGGCAAATTCTATACACAGTATGGAATTCTATAGTGACGTATAAGAGCATTGCACACTTACTCGTGGAAAGCAGTAGAATTTCAGATTTGCCTGGACTTTTCATAAGTATTGAAGGCAGTATAAATTTGACTCAAGTGCAAGGTTTGGGTGTTACAAGAGAGTCTACTTTATCGGATCTATTATAGCTTTTTTTAGAGAGTTATTTGAGCCAGTTTATTTTGGTAGCATCTCCTAAAACAATTAGCAGCATCATCCACCACCACTTGCATTTGGGAGCCCTGCACAGAAGTTTCAGAAGAAATTGTTTTCTCTGTAGGTCTTTGTTAAACAGAAAAAAGTAAAGCTTCTGTAATAGGACTTACTAGGACTGTCTTTTCAGGATGGTGAAGAATACAGAAATTCCAGCTGAGTCTAGCCAAGTTGATAATGTGCTATATGTCTTAATCTTTTGCCTGAGACAGGTTCCACACTGCTAAATACTGTGAGGATTGAACCCCACAGCTAATAAATAACTGACATCACTTTTCTCTGCTTCAAGAAAGGCCAGCAGTGTCACGCTGAGTTTGGAGTTTGAATATTTGTGTTAATAACCAGTATTTTTTGAACATCTCAAGAAGCAAAAACTGTTGGTATCAAAACTCTCCCTCCAAAGAGTCAAACCCCCAAGATATCTTTAAAAAGACAAACCATTCTGGAATACACAATAGCAATTTTCTTTGTTTACCTTTCATAAGAGTACATTGTGGCTGACTCACAGTTCTGGATAGAGTTCCCTTTTTCTGCAAAATAAATTTGAGATAATTACAGAAAGTAAATAAAAACAGATGTCTTTAAATCAGAATTGATTTACCAGATATTTCGTATGAGCCACTAGTAACCCTTGGTTTCATATTATTTTGCATCTTAAATAAATATTGCTTTTCTAGATGAATGCCCACAAAGAGGGAATTAAATACCTGTATCTGCCAGGATGAAGTTCAGAAGAGTAGTCCTTGCTCAGTTAATTCCTAGCCTGAATCCTCTGTCTGCATTTTGGTTACAAGATATGATTTTGTCTGTGTGGTGGACAAAGTATTTGCCATCAGCAAGTGAGATGTGCAAGTCTAAAAAGAACGTACTGTTACAACTATATGTGTTGCTGTAGTTCTGACAGAAGATAGATAAGATGACTATTTCACTGAATTAGCACCTGCAAGGCAGCGTAACATTTTAGTGCATTTGTTTTCTAATCAGACAGTCGAGATAGATTGTCCTTAGTCCTGGTTGTAGGTGCCGTTCTTGGCGAAACTCCTTAAAATCTCCTTTCTGAGAAGGCGGTAGGAGAGTTGGTGTTAGAGAACAATGTGGTTCTGAAGGAAAATTTACTGTTGCTGTGTGCTACAGTGAAGCTCTCAACAACAGTGAGAAGTGCTTGTGCGTACACTTGTGAAACAAGTGCAGACTTTTGATGTAGCATTGCTGTAGTTGAGAGCTAGTGTTACACAGCTGGATCTCATGTTACATTCTTACTTGTTTCAAATACACAGTAAAACACCCTATACTTCAACATCGGTACACCAAGAGAGTAGGTTCTGGTGAACATCAGAACATCATTTGTGTGATAATAAAATGTACATAGGTACGTAAAATGTAATTCCAGAATTTTCTCAGTTTCCTGTAATTTTTAAACTGGACTGGAAATAAAGCTTCAGATGTAATTAATCCTATGACTTTCAGTGTAACCAAGTTAATTGAGAATGAAATGAACGGTGAATGTGTATAGCACCTGGTACAGATAATTTAACCATACATTTGAATTTCTAGACCACTTTTTTTTTCTGAGGACAGAGTGTGTAGGATTAAAGACAACAGCCTTTGTATCTTTATGGGAATGACGGGGGAAATACTTTCATGTGCTTATAGGATATACTTACTCCAGTTTTGAAGTACTGAAAAGTTAGCTGTTTTTACATTTCCTTCCAATTAACTCTGTGTGCAGGCTAGATTGACATTAACTGAAAGCCTGTTCGAGTTGTTCATTTTCTTTAGTCAACAGCACTGTCCTGTACTTTTGTGAGTCTTTCAACCATGAAGTGAAAAATGCACTTTTATCAACAAAAGATAAAGGTGCTAAAACTATTTGATTTCAAAGCATTGAAATATAAGTGTTTCTTTAAAGTTGTACTCAGAAGTCTTGAAACTTTCTCCTTTCTTCCTGTGGTACTAGAGAATTTCAGATCATTTAAGAGAGCTGCAGAGATAATTTTGAACCATTAGACAATTTTGTTATACTCGTGTCTGTCATTTCCTTTAGAGATAATGATTCTATTGTGAAAGATAAAAAATATTTTAGGAGTTTTGATAACTAAGAAATTAGCCCCTCATATTTCTAAAATGTATGAATAGAACAGCTTTCAGCAAGTGGAATGATTATGGTGATTAACTGTAAAATGAGAGTAAGTGAAGGGCTATTGACGTTTGCATGTGCTTATGCTGCTCAATTGTATCAAGTGATTGTCAGTTGAATTATATTTTTTAGGTAACCTTTAGGCACGATTCTTCAACAGTGGAAGTGCAAGATGACCACATAAAGGGTCCCTTAAAGGTAATAAATTTTGTTTATATCATGCTAATGCTTCGAAAAATATTTTTATTTTCAGTATTTGACATAAATGTGCATAAACAGTGTGGGGTGAGAGTAGAAGGTTCAACTTATTACACAGGCTAGATATGATCAGAAAGCCTAAAAAGTAATGCTACAAAGTTAGAGATAGTATACTCTTCATGTTAGCTTTTTTCTTTGAAGTTAAAGGGGATGCAGCACAGGCTGGTGCAAACCTTTTTGTTCTTTCTGTCTTAAAGCTATGAAGTATGGCTAGCACTGATTTTTAGTCACCATTCTTTTGGAGAACTCGGCAGGAGGATTTGACGGGAAAGCTCTTATACAAGAGAATGACATCACTCAAATTGGTTCTTGTTCCCCACCTGCTGGTAGGAAATAATCAGCTCAGTTAGTTGGCTTATTTTAAAGGAACGTAAAAAGAAGTGTGAGGGATACAAGTACATTCAAGTGAAACTGGAAAAACATTTTATATTTGACATGGTTAGAAATTATCTCTGTTTGCTAACACAAAAGTGTTGATTTCATAACCTCTTTTAGAAACTCCAGTGCTAAGTGAGTTCTCTATTTTAGGTAGGAACTGTTGTGGAAGTGAAGAATCCAGATGGAACATACCAGGAAGCAGTTATCAACAAATTAACAGATGCAAGTTGGTATACTGTAGGTAAGAGAAAGATTTATGTATTTGTATGAAACTTATGACTTAGAAATAAGCCTGTGACCCGGACATGTCTTAAGCATGGTGAGAGAGTTTTTTTGGAGATGCTTAGGTATTCAGAGTTCTTTTGAAAAACCTTTAAAGATAAACTTCTTATTTTGAGTTTTTGTACTCTTTACAATCTGAAATTGGGACACCAAATAAAGACGTAGTGAATTTCTTTATAACTGGTGACTACTCCTTAGATATTTAATACACTGTTGTTAAATATTCTGAAGCAAAGTTTGTTGTCACATGTCCTTAAAAAGCAAAGAAATGTTTTTAAAACTCAAGCTGTAACACCTAGTTTTCCCCACTCCCAGACTTAGCCCTTACAACAGCTGCTGTTAAAACACACATAGCTTGTTATAATCAGATATTTCAGATGTTTGATAATATACCACATGCCCTCTAGCCAATAGAGGGTAGAGGTTTTTTTAAATTTACAGACAGGAAATGTATTGATTCTTGAGAAACCTCATAGCCCTCTCCCGGTAGATATGGGAAGATGAGGACTGGATCTTGAAAGAGCTTTAGTGAGACTTAGTTCTTTTGAAGTATGGAATGTTGATAATGAAGTTGAGTTGAACAACTTGGGAAAGACTTTATTTTCCCTAGTCATAGTCCTTTCAGAAGGGAATAGATCTCTAAATTTAGATAAGACCTTACAGATAAGTGTTGGAAAAAATATATATGTTTTCCTGTTGGAGAGGTAGAATCTATCAGTAAAGGTGAGACTGGGTTAGGATGGGTTGAAACATAACTTACAAAGATAAGAATTAACATTATACATAATGTTTTGGTAATTAATACGGAAGTGGATCAGACGTGAGAGCTTTTAAGAAGCAAATGGTATAGCTGGTGTTAGAACTGTGTTGTATGTCTGTGTTCTGAGAAAGTGTGAGGTTAGCAGTTCAGCAAAAAGAATAAGATAGGAATCTATGCAGATTAAATTTTGAAAGTAGATGTCACAAAGTTGCAGTCAAAGGAGATGTCTGTCAAAAATCCTGACTTGGGAAATAGGAAGAAGTATGGGTTTCAGTCTCAACTCTTGTGTTGGTAGATTAAAGCAGACAAAAGCATGTTGACCTCGCAGAATTGGTAAAAGTGGCACAGTTGCTGGCAGTATAGTACACTTGGAGAGAGAATTGGCTCTAGCTGTGGAAGATTAAAATAATCTTTTGTCAGGAGGGTGAGTGGAATGAGATGAAAATTACCTTTACTGACAGTGATGACTTTGCAGACCTGAGTGAAAGTCCTACTGTCAGATATAGTTGCCATTTACCAGATTCTAGAATTGGCACACATCTTAACTAGCAGTTACCTAATGTCCCAGCACTTACTGAGAAGCATCTAATTATTTGCACTGTTAATGGTTTTGTGAATAAAATTGCTATGATTTCGTCAAAAACTTCGTGAAGGCATAGAACCATCTGAAGTAGTCCCTTTCCAGAAATTACTTATGACCAGATATGCCATTGCAGCAGCATCTGGAGAGGAATAACCCTTTGAGAGCTTCTTGAGACCTCTTTTAACACTGAAGAATGGACAAAGTTGCTTTGAATGTCCCTGCGTGTCTTGTATTCATAGGGTATTGTCTGAATAGAAATTGTACATCAGTTTGTTGGCATGTTTTTTTTTGGTGCTACTGCTTTCCTATAAAAAAAAACCAAAAACTAAATTAAATTTTTAGAAAAATCTAACTAGTATAGCCTTTTAAAATTAGTATAGCACAGTATATTTATTTATTTATTCATGCATAAAACTTGTAAATATAATAGGTATACATATATAAATATACACACACACATACATACATACATACATACATCAGTGTCCCTAGTTTTTCCTGCCCTGTAAAAAATCCTCAAAGAGCTCAAGGTATTTAAGTCCTGGTAAATAGATACTGTTTTTGTCATTCATATAAATGTCTCTTAAAGTCTGTGTTTACTATGAAGGGGGAAGAAAATAACAAGATTATTTGCTTTACTAAAAATGCACAACTATGAGTGTTCAAAAGTAGTCTTACCTCCGTCTGCACTTTTTTGCCATTACAATACTTTTCCACAGATTTCAGAGTGGTTTTGGTTCCAAGTTGTCTCTTTTCTTCCCTCCCTGGCTTTTCTCTTGCAGTTTCAGAATATGTGATTTTAAACACATTACACTCCCAATGCCTGCTCAGTAGATTGTTTTCAGGATGTTCCAATAGATCAAAATGTCATACTCATTAAGCCCTACGTGCCATGCTGGCTACATAAGTCCTTCAGGGAGGTCAAGCTGAAAGTATTCATGTTATGGAACAAGATTAAGATTACCTCTGGCAGGGAAGAGGCCACAAACATATTACCGCATAGGACACGTTATGTGGCTACCTGCCTAGCTCTGAATAGGTTTACCTCTGCTGTAGTCAGCTTATCTATCTGTTGAAATGGATAGATATTTTTTTTCTCTCTCATTATATAAGGAGACTGTTTTGTTAATTAACACAAACTGGATTAGAAACCTGCTGACTTCTACTTCATTTAACCAAAGGGGGGCTTAATTATGCGTTGACCATTTGAGATGCAGTTCCAAATCTATGTGGTTTGTGTGCAGTTCTTGCCATAGATACTTTTCTACAAATGTTGAAGTAAGGGATGTGCATCTCTAACTGATACTGTATCACAGTTGAACAGTGTTCAACAATTACTGTACTCTATAAGACAGGCCGGGGAACTATAGTTACAAGGGGAAGTTTCTTCATCAACAGTACTTAGTTTTATATGGGGGTGAAAAATTCTCAGACTAGATAAAAGGTTCTTTAATAGCAAGTAAATGTTAGTCAAGAATTTTGATGTACCTCGTTGCTTTTTATATATTTTTATTAATCGAGGTTCAAGAGTAGAGCACCTTCCATCTGAAAGCAAGAAATGGCTAAAATTAATCTCTCTAATCTTGCTGGTCAGTAGACATTCTCAACACAGTTATTTTGATCTGTTGATGGACAGAAGATGTTTAAGTAAAGGTGAAAGAAATATGTTAAGAAGTTGCTGGAATTTTTTTTAATGTAATATTTTAATGTTACGTGGGGTTGTTTCTGTGCCCACAAAAGTCTTTGAGGTCACTGCTGTGTGGGAGCAAGAATATAATTGTTATCTCTGCAAGAATACAATTATTATTTCTGCTCAAGAGGGGAGAAGAGATAAATTGTTGTCTCACTGAACAGTGCAAGCAAAGCCTAAGAGTTAAAATTTGTCACCAGGTTTTCATCTGTTAAGTACCTGCAGAAGACTTGACCAAAGCTTACTTTTTATATGACCAGTTTATCATGTTCTGAAGACCCCACCTTAAATGCGTGCAGTGCATTTCAGGATTCTAAAGGATAATGTATGTAGCTGAATGCACTGTATTATGAACTTGTTTCCCATTGACCATGTGATAGTAGAGATAGCAAAAAGTCTAGAAACTGGGAGCTCCAGAGTTCTGTCAGTATAGCTGGTTTTGATGTTTGTCAGCACTTTGACTAGTGTTATCTTCCTTAGGAGGACACTGTTGTTATGTAGTGAAGTGCATGAAGTCAGTAGAGAAAGACATTGAACTTCCATACAACGTTAAATTTCAGGGTTTCTTTATAAATATCCGTTTAATTTCTCTGTGGTAAGCAGAGCTTCCACTTGAATATCACAGGAGTTGTGTAATTAAATTCTTTAAAAATTGTAAATGTTAGAAAAAATAGCTTTTGAATGTTAGGAAAAATAGTTTTTGAATTGTAGTGTGTTGAATTTAATTTAATGACACCATGAATTGTCTGCCCAACTACTGGTTACTCAGGGTATGCAAGTGTAGAGTAGCTATGGTGAGAGAGCAGCTTATATATTTATATTTGGTTTATCTGTGAAGTGCTTTACTGGATCTGCTGCATTACCTGGGCATAGGTTTGTTCTAAGGGTTGACTACAGGAACATATATCTCATTCTTTTTGACATGTAAATTAATTGCTCATTAATATCCTGAGTTAAAAAGAAATGTTTTCTTTCCTCACTTCTTATCTGGTGACAGTATTTGATGATGGTGATGAGAAGACTCTGAGACGCTCTTCCCTGTGTTTAAAAGGAGAAAGACATTTTGCTGAGAGTGAGGTAATTCAAGAGTTTTTATATTACAACTTTTTATTTACAAAAATTTAAAAGTGGTACTTTTATTACCTCAGTTTTTAGTATGTTTTGTGTATCCATGCAACTAAAATTGAGGGGTATGCAAAGTGCAGTCTACAGGGTCTGGCTTACTCTTTTTTAAAAACAAGTAATACAGTTCGATTTCACCAAACTCTGGAAGTTAAGAAACAAACCCAGCATTTTATCTTTTTCATTTTTATATTATTGATAATTCATAGTTTGTAGATCACACCAAAAACCTGCAATCACACAACTACTTCACATTGTATAAAAATTATCTGTAAGTATTAGGAAAAAAAATCACGCTATACTTTTACCATGAAAAGGAATATAATTTATAACACAAAAAACTAATGTACATGTTTCCACATAATGAAATTCTGTTGCATTTTTGATGGTCAAACCCAATTTGTAATAGCTGATGAAAGATAAATGCTTTTCTTTTAAATGGTGAATAATAAGTTGCTGTTACTTGTTTATTTGACAACTGCTGCCAGTATTTTTAAGCTGGCTCATGTCTTAGATGTGACTTGCACATTAAAAGTGTGCAAACATTTATAGCACATTCCAAATAATTGGAATTTCTGAATGAGGGTTATTCCTACATATTATGTAAGCCAATCTGGACGGATGGGCAGATTTATGTAAACATGTTTGTTTGTTGGACAGCTACTGAAGATGGGGTTTTTTGCTCTATGTAAGTGTGCTGTTACTGCAGTCAGCTGAGTTTGTTGTTTGCGTGCTGTATTCTTGTGAAGATTCAAGTATTTTCTAGAATCCTAAATCAGGATTAAACATATGTAAAGGTGGGAGCCTAATTAGATGCCTAAATCTAGATTCAGATAGAAATGCTATAATTTTAAAGATCGTGGTTCTTTGTTATTAATGATTAGCCCAACTGAAGGTTGGATTTCTCCTGTTCCATAAGTACTATTTTGATATGGTTTCGGGAGTATTACCTTAGAGTACATGGATTGAAAATTGTGGTCTGCATATATTGCTTTGTGACCTGTTTGGCTGAATGAGAGTAATTCGGATTATTTTGTCAGATTGAAAGAAACCTTACATTCAGTTGACTGTTACTTCTTCTTTTATCATCTTTTTTATCATCTAAGCTTTTGATATTTTGCCAGAAGTCACTGATTTGCAATTCACTGTCACCAGCTCTGAATGAAACATGTTGTACATTTCTAATAATTACCTTGTGATTGCACAGCTACTCAGCAGGGAAAATTGCATCTCAAATTTCTTTTGTAATTAGGCCAGTGCCCCACAGTTGTCTTGTTCTGATTTTGCTACCCAAATGTGTAGTGTGGAATCTTTCAGGATGACCACCACACTCAGAAGAAGTCATACATTTATTTTTAGATTCTAAAAAGCTGGTTTTATTGTCCCTAAGTCAATTCTCTCTGACACAGAATACTTTTGAGATGCTTTTCGGTGTTACACATTGAAAAATTCAGACATGACAATGAAGGTGAAGTCAGAGGACTATATTTAATTTGGAAGGCTTTCTACCTTCTTTCAAAGAACAATAATAAGTGACTGTACAAAAAATTCTTATGTACCAGAGGCCTTCAAATCTGGAATGGTGCTCATGTAAGCAGGTAACAGCAGGCTTAAGGAGAGAAGATGCTGCATGTCTATGAATTCCTTCTGTTGAAGGATTCTTCCTGAAGAGGGAAAGTTCTTTTCTTTCCCTCTCTTTTGTTTTTGAGGCTGATAAAGCATCAATTAGCAACCCTCAATTATCAATATAGCAGCCTTTTAAAAATTATTTTAGAATCTCTCTCACATATCGAAGTATGAATTACTAATAAAAAATACAAATAAGTTGTCATGTTTGCTGCTGTTGAGTGATCTTGCTGTTTCATTTCAAAGGAGACCTTTATTCATTTTTAATTAGATGATTCAGTATTTAGCCTAATGATAGGATCGGCAGAAAATTAATCTGATAGAGATGGAATATGCCAGGTGAGCCGAATACCTGACACTTATTTCTTTGTGTTTTGATGGTCCAAATGCAGAACTTCTGGAAAGAATTGTCTGTGTGTGTTTGACAAAAGTTAATTATGCAGAGGTGCAGAGAAAGTGTTTAAAAAAGCTGCAAAACAAAACACATTCCTTTTTTTAAATCTAAGCATGACATGTATGATGTACTACTGTATTTCTTTTCTAATGACAAAGTCTCCATTGACAAAAATTGCTTCAGTGAGGCAGATGGTTTGGAGAATAACTTATGCCAGGTTCTTCTTATGTATATGCATATGTATTTTTTCATTTCAACAGACGTTAGATCAGCTTCCACTCACCAATCCTGAGCACTTTGGGACTCCTGTTATAGGAAAGAAAACAAACAGGGGAAGGAGATCCAATCATATGTAAGTTAAATATTTTGATATCTCTGCTGTGTGTAATCAATTCTGAAGCTTTCAGTGTGTGCCAAGTTTTATTATTTGTATGTTCAGGCTCCTCTTAATGAAGAAAACAGGAGGCTGGATGAAAAATGTTGTTTAGCACTCAGTTTGAAAGTCAGGTTCATGTTTATTGTTGGATGCAACCATTTCAAGTTTTCATGTAATCAGTATTTAAAATAGTACCAGGTATAGGCAAGAGCTTTTTCTTGATTAAAAAAAAAAGGTGGCATCCCAAATGGAAATGTGATGTTAAATTATATTGACAAACATCTCTGTAGTGTTGTAAATGTGTTGGACTCAAGCTAAAATAATTACAGTGCAATCTTTGTCCAGCTGCTAGGAAGTCTGTGGAAGGCCCCAGAATCCTCCTATAGATCTTTGGTTTCTCAATACAGGGTCTATGAAGGGCTTTTAGAAATAAATGAACCATGTTACTGAATGACAGAATGGGTCAGGCTGGAAGGGACCACAGTGGGGCACCTGGTCCAACCTCCCTGCTCAAGAAGGGTCATCCTAGAGCACCTGGCACAGGATTGTGTCCAGATGATGCTTGAACATCTCCAGTGAGGGAGACTCCACAATCTCTCTGGACAATCTGCTCCAGTGCTGTCACCTGCACAGTGAAGAAGTTCTTCCTCCTATCCATGTGGAACTTCCTGTGCAACACTTTCTTCCCACTGCTTCTTGTATAGTTTGCAACAAAATTTACTGATACAAAAACAAAGTTCAAGATTTCTTAGGTGCCAAAATTCTTGATATCCCTGGTCTTGATAAACCCGTGTTGCGTAGTCCAGTGCCTCTTTGTTGTTTGTGGGTGGGTTGTGATGGTTTTTTTGTGTGTGTGGGTTTATGTGGGGCTTTTTTGCCTGTTGGTTTAAAACCTTTAAGTTTTAAAGTAGTGGTTTTCATGCTTGGATTACCTTTTTGCATTTTCTAATAGCTTGGAATAAATGTTGCCCTGTATATGTAGAGGAGCTGTAAATTTACTCAGAAAGTTACTAATTTGTGAGATAATGAAGAAAAAAGCTGAAAAAAGCTGGCATTACCACAGAGAATGTGATTGTAGCATCATTGGTGTCTCTGACTGGGTTGTACAGGACATTATTATGTCAGAAGCAACGCTTACCTTTATCTTACAGCTAATACTGAGTTAACTGAGTTTAAAGACACTTAGGCCAGTATCTGTGCAATTTGAGTTAGGAAATAGTCTCTCCAAAATAGTTTTGGCTTTCTCTTTAGTCTTTTAGACTCTTTTTCTCTTCCTACAAGAGATTCTTGAGCCCCAGAAAGCAGCCTGAAAGAGTTTCATGTATTTTAAAAGAAACCATCACTTAAAAAAAAAGAATCTTGAGGGAAAAAAAAATAAACCAAAACAATGCTAAACCAAGACAATTATCATCACTGGAAATAACATGAATTTAAGGTGGAGAAAAGGAAATTCTCCTTAAACTGTCCTTAAACTTAAGTTGTCTTCTGTTACACAAACGGTAACTGAGTTTTTTGTTAACGCTGAATTTTGTACTCAAAGCAGTTATGTGACCTATGGAAGATAGCTTTTAAAGTAACGGTGGTTGTGCTCATTGAAGATGCTGTATATTTTCTGAGGATTAACCTTTGAAGTGACTATTAAAAAAGATATATAGAGAGCATCAAGAGAGTTTGTTGGGGTTTTTTTTGTTTGGTTTTTTTTTGGGTTGCAGGTAATTTTAGTTGGACTAGTTTGTACGTTTAGATTCCTCATATGGTTAAAACCAGGTGCAGCTCTGAACAGTCAAAACAATGAGCCAGAACCCTTTTAAATGAAAATGTGTTTGCACCTTGGCCCATCTACTTACATTCCAACGCTTCATTCAATGTGAAATTGAAACACTCATAGAAGTGCTTCACTGCACATCTTTAAAGAACTCTTTAAGGATAAATGGAGTTTCTCTTTGCTATTCATCTTTGTATCTGACGTTTTTTCTTCAGACATTTGTCCTCTCTCAAAATAGCTTTCCATTCTGTGTAATTGTTAAAGTAAAAGCATAGAGAGATTAAGAAGGAAAACCAAAACATTTTGGCTTAACATTGGTCCGAAACTACAACAGTATTTTTAGAGCAGTGTTTAAGTAGGGTAGAATGGTTTCACTTTGAATACCTGGACAATACATTTCTCTTCCTCCATGTGGATTGGTTTTTACATGTATTACTAGTAAACGTGCATTTCTGAGTTTGTAATGTTTGAATTGTTAATATAATATAATTATAAATGCTTTATTCTTTTTTTTTTACCAAAACACCTAATGGGCAATTCAAGTCACTGTTATTTATGCCTCTTTGATAATTCGGTTTGGATCTCCTGTAATTATCATAAACAAGTTTTGAATAGTTGAGTTTTAAGTCTCTTTCTGTTGTTTAGTCCTGAAGAAGAATCTTCATCCTCTTCCAGCGATGAAGATGAAGATGATAGGAAACAAAGTGATGAGTTGCTAGGAAAAGTTGTGTGCGTGGACTGCTTCAGTGTGGATAAAAAGAAAGCTCTGTGGTTTCCAGCCTTGGTAAGAGTTTCATTTTTATTATAATTTTGTACAGCTTTTATCATTTTCTGGGCGCTGAAGGAAGGTGTTGGGTTTTTCCATTTTGGTGTTTTTTATTAGAACTTAGTATGTTTTTTCAAATTGGCCTGTACAATAAAGGCAAAGGAAATATATCTAGATATGTTTGCTTAAAAAAACGGCATTGCTAACATGGCCTTAGTTTTTTGAAACAGCCAGAGCTTGTTGACCTGATTGTAGCTCAGCAGTATGTTCAGTACTATTGGACTAGAATTTCAGGGCTTTTTTCCTAGGCTGTTGCATGTTGATTTACCAATTTACTGAGTTTTATCAAGGAAGGAAATACAAAGTACAAAGGAAGAGGAAATTTAGTGATTACATAGACATGATTTTTCAACATTCAATATAAACACATTGGATAATATAATCAAATGCTTTTTTCTTGATTACTACAGTAGGTAGTAGAAAATTGACAATAAATTTACTTTAAACCAGAATAAAGGAAAAGAAAAAATACTCGTACCAAAAAGCTACAATGTAATTTTAATGACACTTTTAAAGAAATAAACCTCTAAAAAGAATCACAACTAGTCTAGTGATTGCATGTAGACTGCCTGATTGATATATTTGGAAATTAATGTATTTCTACATGTGGTACATCCTACTATCATGCTTTTTCATTTTTACTTTATTTTTAATTATAAATATTTGATTAATTCCTCCCTGGCAATGGAAACGTAACACTTCTGTCTAAATTCAGGAAAACTTGTGTTCAGCTTTTGAAATTATGCCATATAGTTAGATTTAACTCCTCTTAGTATGTCCAATAGCTCTCAGTTGCAGCTTTCTGCTTGTCAGCTACTGTGTCTTGTAATGCAGTCCAGCAGCTTTCTAGTAGGAGTTCTTTTGGGGAAGTTTGTGGAAGAGAAGGAGTCACTGAAATCTTTTTTATGAGGGAGAGGGCAGAATGTACAGCATGGAGATACCATGTTTACAGCAGATAGCTTTAAGGGAAGTTTTCAGTGATGAACAAGAAAAAATTGGTGTGTTTCTTTGCTGAAAGTGGTCATCAAGATGATGCAGTATCACCCATCTCACAGTTCACTCAGACAAGTGGTCAGTGAAATTGGCTTAGCAGTTTTATGTCACACTGCTGCGTTTGCCTTTGTGGTTATGCCCATGACAGATACCAGTTTCCATGGCATGCTCTCAGAGGGGTTGAGCTTGTTTGTGACTAGTTTAGTGCTGCTCAGATGGCCGTGGGTCAGATTTAAGGTCCTCCTTAAAGAGGAGCTGAAATGGTTGCTTCTGATCCAAAGATATACTAAAGACACACAGTTATTTCTTTGGCTTTCTTTTGAAGATTGGAATAGCTTCTTCTTCATGGAAAGCTTCCTGCAACAAATGAAAAGCAGTAGGGGGATAAAGTTGGAGGGTGAAGCTTGTTAACTCTGAAATAGCTTATCCTGGATTAACTCTTACTTTAGTAATCAGGTTTATAGCTCTGCAAACAAACATCATACTGCATTTAACCAAAAAAGCTGAGCCAAAGGATAGATTTATACCTCAAATAGCTGCCTTTTTTGGTTTGGCTTGGTTTTCTTTGTTATAATCCCTTCCCCAGTAGCTATGCCTCTTGGGGTTTTTTTTACCTTGTAAGCAGGTTTCCTCTACTGTATCAACAAAGTAATCTTATCTTATTACTGATAAATTTTGCATTAACGTTGTATTATGGTAATTACATGAATAATGTAATGAAAATTCAGGTTTAATGTGCTGAAGAATATGTATCTCAGCATTATTTCTTATTAATGATACTATGTACAGATACCTTGTGTATAAGCACAGAAGACATTGTGCAAGTTTATAATGTGAAAGCAGGTTCAGAGATTAGTCTAAACGTTTACAGCAAGTAACAATTAAGATTAGTAGTGAAAACCAAGTACTTTGGAGATCAGTCCTATAACCAGATAGATCACTCAACAAATTTGAAACTATAGAAGTCTTAATTTGGTAAAAAATTATTATGAGGACTCAGTGATTTACTACATTGTTTTAATCCTGCATTCATGTTTGGGTTGGTGGGGGGTTTGGTTGGTTGTTTTTGTTAGTTCTGTGGGGAAGGGGTGAGTACAGTGACTAACTGGAATGTAAAAGGGTCTGACAGTTGCTCCTTATGCCAAAGAGTATGATTTAGTAAAGCCTTATAGCATTGCTTAGTTTTAATGTGTACTAAAAGGCTTTTGAAAGGTGTAGTGAGGAAATCTGCCTGCAGCATTTTCAGAAAATTGAGTTTACATAGGATCATCTCTTTCATCCTCCTGTGACTCCAGTGGAGTTTGTTTTGCAAGGAAATTGAGAAAACTTGATTCAGGCAAAACTGAGGTGATGTTGCTTGATGTAAAGGCACTAGATGAGTTTATGGTAAGCTGTTTTCCAACATCTGAATGAATTTCTGACTACTAAGATCTTGATGCTTTTAGAAAATCAGTAGCTAAAGCCTGAAGAACCTTTTTCTATCTTTAAAGAGCTAGGAGTTTGCACTTGGAAGTTTAAAATAGAGGATGATAATCACTGGCTTCTACCCTGACATTGCAAACTGTATCTCAAGCTTAATTTCAATTAGAAAGCTGTTGTTTCCTAAGTAATTTTTTGTAGACCATAGAATACATTGAATTTTGAAACTTGGTCAGTTAAATTTTTGTCTTGAGGAGCATATTTAGCCTATGTTTTGTGATATGTAAGTCTATTTCCAAATCACTTGAAGCTTTTGACCTTAGCTCCTAAAATGCTGCATAGGCAGTGACTTATGTAAGGAGGGGAAAAAAACAGCTTTTGCCATTTAGTATCTTTGTATTTGGTGGAAAATTAGGACTCAAAGGCAAAAGCTGGTCTAAGAGAGAAGAGGTATTTCCCTGGACTAACTTAGGGCTACAGTCATTTGCTGCTCCTTGAGGTTTTGTAGTAGCCAGAATTTTCCTAAGTTTCAAGGAACTATGCACATTATGAGACATCAAATGAGTGATGAAGAGGGGTTGCTTTTCTGTTTTATATCTCTGGCAATTATTTATATATATATATACATAATATTTTTATTTTTAAATTCTTAAAGCTTTTGGATTAGTGGCTTGTATAAAAACTAAAATAGCTTTTAAAATTGCAACAAATAATTAATATATTTTCTCAGTGCTAGACTTGATTAGTCTACTTTTTAAATTAAAGAACCTATCATAATACTTGTACTTGAAGTGCTCTTCTCTCCTAGGCAGATTATTTGTAAGTCTTCCCTCAAAAAACTGCATTTCATAAATTTTGTTAGCTTTTGGTTTTGACACTGTGTGTCATCACATCCTTAGTGTTTCCAGAAGTTTTCAGGAGAAGTCTCTAAGTCAGGTGGCAGAACTTGGTGAAATTTCTGTCCTTTTAGGATAAGGAGTAGAATCAGCTGTAGAGGCATGACAGATTGAGATTTTGTCAGAATGCTGTCCTTACGTTTCTGGCAGCAGCCGTCAGTTTCCCTCTAGGAATGAGCATGACCTCATGCATTCAGTAATTTCAGGATGTCAGCCTTTCTGTGTTTTGAGGGATCTCACTTGCTCTCATCTCAGGGTTGCCAATGAGAAATTAGCACAAAAGCATTTAGAGAAGCACTGATATTTACTATTACTCTCGTTTTAGCTTCTTCTCTCTAAACTTTGCAATTGTAATATCTTTGCAGGTGGTTTGTCCAGATTGTAGTGATGATATTGCAGTGAAAAAAGACAATATTCTTGTTCGCTCATTCAAGGATGGCAAATTGTGAGTAGGAATGTAGAGTTTGATAATTGAACAAAATTTATACCTCAAGTGAAATGTAGTATGAGATGTGTTGGGTAAAGTATTATTAACATCGGTGAGCTCAGTAAGTTCCTGCCAAGATTTTTCTAATGTCTGAAAAACTCTTAACAGCCTACATGGTGATGAAATTAGTCTTGAACTTTGTCATTATTAGTAATGGGATGCATAAATCTATCTGTTTTCATTTCATTGTTAAACTTGTGGCAAGCAGAGCAGTATTACGTGACTTCAAGAATGGCCTGGAACTCTTTCCTGCTGGTTGGAATAGAGCAGTGCTTTTCAGGGATGTGGCTGTAAGCTTATCCAGCTACAGAAGGGTCGGTGGGGATGTGTGCATGCCTGCACGTACACAACATGCACACACAGAAATCCTCTTTCTTGTTTGAAGGTAGTAAGGCATATGTTTATCTCAGTTTAGACTGCAACTGCATCTTTATCGTGCTATAATGCTACTCAAAGTAGGAAAAAGGATAGAGAAACATAGAAAACCAGACTGTCTGGTATTTGCAACAAAACAAAGAACTTTGTGTTCTTAAACTCACAACAATAGAATTATTTTTCTAGGCTTTAGTTTTTATTCAAAAGTTGCAGCTATTTATTGTGGTTCAGTTTAGCAGAATGTTTTGCAGGAGGGATATTGAAATATTTAACAGTTTTGTTGTGATTTAATTACTTACTAAGTCTAGGGTATTGCTTTACCATTTGATAGTTTTTCAGGCATCAGTGCACATCATCCAAGGAGCACACATAAGATGTGTGCACACAAGCACATACCCACCCCCAATCTACCAGAACTGCAATTCAGGCTTGATTCCTTGGTTATAGACAAAGTAGAAATCAGAAAGTGCTTTGTTCTTTCAATTTGGAAGTCTTTAATTTCATAGTGACAATATACACTTAATACTAATTTATGTTTTAAGCAAGGCAGGGTTCTAAATTAATTTCAAATTAATGTGAGGGTTTAAAGTATTACATATATGGGAGATTCCAGAAACTACCTGTTTGTGGAAGTGGAATGCTTTCTTTAGTAGGCAGTGAATGTATATAGTTTAATCAATTTAATGTAGAAGTTTTGGTTTTGATCCACTGACTAATACTGTACCAGACTAGCACTATAGAATTGTCAGGATGTACTTCATGTGCCTCTTATATATGTTTAGTAAGTGCAATATAATCTTAGTGGTAGCTTTATATTGTATAGTTAGTTTACCTTTAAAATATTTTAATTTGTTTTTAACGCTTTCTAAATTATCCAGTGTTTCTGTGCCAAGAAAAGATGTCCGGGAAATCAGTGAAACTTCACCAAAGCCCGACGCTTTGTTAAAACAAGGTAAAAATAACTTTGTGAGAAACATTTGTATGTATCTGCATAGTTCTATGAATTGCACTAAATCTATGGCAGATTGATTCATGTCTTAAAGATCCTAAAATACAGGATCTTTTGTTACAGAATAATATATTGAAGGAGAACACTTACGGGAAATTAGAGGAACTTTTTTTTTAAGCAAATAAAACCTAACTAAACAAAACCCCCCAAAACAGCACCCCACCTGCTCTGCACTGACCTTAAGTGTAGACATGCCGAACAGGCACACATTGATTCTATACATTGTATTTTTCCTTTTGCTTTAGAACTTTATAGAATTACTCTCACAGTAGTGTCCCTAATACTTGTAAGTTGCCTTTATGAAATTTGAAAATCTGGAATTGTGGGTGCATTTGAAAATTTAAGCTTTTGTGATCAAACGCTTAGAATTAGCTTGTGATTGTTTCTTCCTCCTTGCCCTCCGTTTTTGGTATATATAACCTGCAGTGTAAACCTGTTAGATAGGGGTTTCCTCAATTAAATTTTCATGTATGCTCTATGGAGAAGATCCTTGTTTGTGTTTGTAGACACTAACATGGTAAAAATACTAGTAATATATCTCTGAGTGCCTTGATGTGCAGAGAACACTAGGCCAGTTTGACTGGTAAGACAAATAAGGATGGACAACATGGAGTGGTTGTTCTTTGAATTTGGGGTGAAATTATTAATTAGTAGTCTTTCCTTCTTCTCCTCTTCCCCATCGCCCCTGATTACTGTTTTTTTAAATTAAAATGTTTGTGCAAATTGATGCTTCCTGCAGTGCTAACAAAGGCTGATTCTTTTACAGCTTTTGACCAAGCACTTGAATTCCGTAAAAACAGAACTGTTCCTAGTAACTGGAAAACAGAATTGAAAGAAGATAGCTCCAGCAGTGAAGCTGAAGAAGAGGAAGAAGATGAAAAAGAAAAAGAGGATAACAGCAGTGAAGAAGAGGCAAGTGAAGTTAGTAAAGGGCCTGGATACACAGCTGGCATAAATTAGCAGGGACTTATGTATTTAAGTAGGCCTTTTTAACATTAGGAGACATGTAAAAAGTTAACATAGACAGCACTGTTACCATAGGCACTATTCAATAACTTGTTCATTCCCTGGTCTTCTGAAGAATTGCTTCACTACAAGCTGTCTCTCTGGCTACCCTGTGTAAAGAAGCAGAAGAACTTTCAATGAAGGCGTTAGTCCATGTACTCCACTCTTCTCTTTTTTGTTCTGCAAGTATGGAGTCCCTACCGTATGATCGGTTTTCTAATCATCTGTTCTTTACTCCCAGCCTCCTGTCCAGAAATAAAATGAAGACAAGAAAAGAAGAAAATTAGTGGAAAGAACTTTATTTCACAGCTGGCTGAGAGGCTGAAAGAGAGAGGCTTTTGAAGCTTTTACTTCTCTGTACCTTCTTGTGGTACTCTAAATCTGTATCTGTCATAATCACTTTTTCTCTCACAGGGTTTGAGAGCTGTTCTCTTAATTTTTAAGCAAGTGCTAGTAGTGCAGCAGACTTAATTTCCTGTTAGTAGGGGAATTGTAAAGAAGAAACTGAGGTGGTTTGGGTCTTAAATGGTTGTTAGGGTCTTTGTCTCAGTCCATCCTCCCTAGATATTGTGATTCTGGCATATCAGAAGACAGTGTTTCATCTTTCAGTCATTCATTTCTTTAAAATGTGTTGGGAGACTCAAAAGTGTGAAGTTACGGCTTTGCCACGTGTTGGGAAACTGAAAAAGTGTGAAGTAATGATTTTACCACCTTTCTATGCTTGTAATTTCTTTCTGCCTCCTCTTCAAGTTCCCAGAAGATTATCCAGCTCTGATCAAAAGTTTGCAAGGGGCAGTGCTGTGCTTAGTATTCTGAGAAGCAAGGAATAGTTCCTGAGCTTCAGTACAATTTCTGAACTTGATCAGCAGGTTAGTGTCGAGCCATGAGCAGGATACACGTAGATAGGTTTGTATCTATGTAGGATTACACATCATCTTTATATACTGATTGTTCCTGCACTGCTTTTAGGTCAAAAATACAGAGCCTTTAGCTGCAGCATTTGTAAACATTTGACCTTGTACTCTTTCAACACCTTCTCTTGAGCTACTCTTAGTTCCATGTGACATTGTTTGAGCTAATCTTTTTATCTACTAAAGATTTCACCTCAGACAAATATTTTGGAATTTACTGTATCACCTCTTGAGATAATATCTTTTTCAGTAAACAGTGATTTCAGTCACTTATTAAACTAGGAAGTTTCTAAAACAGAGGCAATTTTTTTTTTACTTCTCCTTTTTCTTCCTAGCTGTCCTTGGTGGTCAGTGTGTGTCTTCTTTCCACCCATATTTGAGCAGTTTCTGCAGCTTCTTCTCTTTGTTTTTGTTATTTTGTGCCTATAACGTTCTGGTTATTAATCGGCATCTCTTCCCAAACAGGACCTGTGGGCCTGGCCTGCTCTTGGGACTTTATCCACCTGCAGGTTGTTCTACTGCTTCCCAGGACATGTAAAGTTCTCACTGATGGCCCTCAGGCCGTCCATGTGGCCCTACTACCCGTAAACCAGAACAAAACATAACAGAAAACCCAAGCTCTTAAAGATGTCACCATGGGCTTCAAAAATAGATACTTCTGTCCTACATATACATGTTCACAGCCCATTATGTAGATATATAGATGCTCTTTTGTATCTCATATCTGTATACATGCTTCCATCCTATATAGATAGGAGTTGACATGCAAATCCTCTAAGAAGAGTACTTGCCTTGTTTTTTTTTCCCCTAATGGAAGAGACTGGAAAATGGCCTTCCTTTACTTTACAAAATCTGAGGTTGGTAAAAGAGTTGTCAAAGACCTCTCTTCCAGTGTTGTGCTATAGTACTGTGTGAATTTGTGTTTCAAAAAACATGTTGTTGTTTTCCTGGATTTTATTTTAACTTGTAGCATAGACAGATACATTAGGGACTGCAGAGTGACCAGCTAGCACTCTAGTTGTCGAACTTGAAGATAAGCAAATATGGCAGTGTGACCTGCCTGCTTTAAACCATTATCTAGGAAACCTTGTTGTCTAGCTGGATTAAGAGTTTACTAATAGATACTATTAGTATTCTATAATACCTACTGACTCTGTAGAGATTCCGAAAAAGTGTAAACATGTTTTAGAGGCATACAAAGTCCTAAGCTTTCCATGTTAGCACACTTTCTTAGAAAGGTGTTTTGCTCTCCACTGGAAAAATTAATAAGGAGTATTCGTTCACCTGCCATTCTGGCACCTCTGTGAATTATCACAATAGAGATGTAGGAGTACGCTTCAGGCATAGGACTGTATAATAGGAGTGTTTTATCCAGCCTCTTCATCACCTTTACCTTATTTCCTGCTGTATTTAAAAACAACACATTCCTTCTTCAAAACTTTATTGAGTTTCCTGAAAGTTTCCTGACAGGTTCAGTGACACCTGTCACCCCTCCCCTAAATGCTCTGTGAGACTAATGTCTTATGGCAAGCTTTTTCTTGCTGGTGAGGAACATGAGAAACCCAAGTAGCTGCTCATGATTGGTGTTCCATGATTCATCAGATGCTGGTAAAAGTCCTTTCCAAGTACCTGCTATGAGAGATTAAAAAAAATACATTTTGGAGTTCTATTCCACCCAAGTAATTTGTTCTCCATGGCCCATGGAATATAAATGTTCTTAACTAGACGTTTATCTGTACTGCATGTCGGACTGCAGCATCACCATGTACCTGTCAGAGAAGAGTTGGGCTACATGTGCCAAATTCTGATGCCTCTGCCCTGTGAAAAGGATTTCTGGTATACTGGTTGCAGTTCTCTACCAGCCTGTCCTTGCCTATCAAAGCTGCCTGCTCTGAGCTCTGCTGGTACAGTGGGTGTCAAATGCCTACCATGTAATGCCCCAGGCAGAGACATTGCTCTTGCATTACCTTTGCAAGATTGGAGTATTTTCGTTGCATTTCTGTTGATAATTGTACCTGAAGGGCAACTGTTTCAGCATATTGTGAATGCTGCTTCCTGAATTTTTTGCCTGTTTGCTCTAACGTCAAGGGCATTCAGTGGGTAAGAGGAAGTATAGAATAAGAAAAAAACCCTACTCCTTGATAATAGTTACAGTTTCCTGGCCGTATTTTCAGCTGTACATCTCTTTATTAAATAGATTCAATAGCTATTGAAAGGTTTGGGGTTTGTTTTTATTTGTATTTGTTTTTCCCAGTTCTGTTTAGTAATTATATTCTGTTTCTCTTGTTTTCTCAACTGTCTTAGTATAACTTTAAAGACAGTAAGTTTTTTCCCCTTGCTTGAGGGTAGGTGAAGCTTTAATATTTAGTACAAGGAGACTGTTGAGGAATGGAAATAATTAACATGGAATGCAAATACACTAAAGAAAAATAATTTCGTTTAGATTAGTGAATAACTAGTTATTTTTGGAAACTCTACAGGTAGTATTAAAAATTAATCAACTCATATTTGATGTATTGTTTTGCAGTAGCTCAGTCATCAGAATTTCTTCAGAATGTAATATATTAATATCTTATTGCTACTAGTTGTGGCAAGCCCCATTTCCAAAAGAAATGATGAGGTGTTTATGAGGTGTTGTAAAGTTAGCCATAGTGTTTTGTTATGAAACTCCACTGTTTATTAATCTAAGTAAATCTAATGCAAAGATTTATTAGTGCAATGAACTGAACTTCCAAAATATCCATTGTTATTTCAGTTCTGGGATTGATCCTGCTCAGCACGCGCTCAGCTGGTGCCCCATGGCAGTTCGCATGCAGTGCCATTGGCTGCGGTTTGCCAGTGCAGTGGATTAGAACTCCTAAGAAAGTGCAAGCACCATTTGCTCTTTGACTTCATCTCTGAAAGTGACGTAGTCTATCCAGGAACCAAGGAGTCACTTAACTGCAGTAGAAATAGAGCTGAGATTTCTGATATAATCTCTTGATCATTAATAGTGCTGTCTCCCAGACTTTCTGCATAAATGGATGAAATTGAGAACACATCTTGATCTATGGTATCATTTATGATACTTCAGTGATCAATCAAAAATCCAATTCTGATGTATGTTTACAGTCAATGTTTTATATATTTTGAAACACTGTAGTTTATAAAACTCGGTTTCATGTGGCATAGCACTGAGAGCATGTATCTCTCTGTGCTTATCCTGTTGCTGACTACAGTAAAACGAACTTAAACATTTAAACCTAAATTATCACTGCCGTATGTTTCTTAATGAAGGACTGTAACTCAAAATGGTGACAGTTTTCTTGCATGCATTGCTTTCAACAGGAGGAAATAGAGCCGTTTCCTGAAGAACGAGAGAACTTTCTTCAGCAATTGTACAAGTTCATGGAAGACAGAGGTAGGCATTTTAATTAGCAATACTTTGAAAAATTGAGTCTGTAAACGAGCAGTGCTTTGCAGTACAGTTTTGGAAACAGGGAAATTGTACTCATGCCTTCTGACTTCCCCACTGTTTGGAAGATTAGTCTGTCACTTGACTCATCTCCTGAAATTTAGTCCCATATTTCTGCTTTCAGAAATAAATGGATATATAAAAATATCGATCCTACTTTGTTTTGCATATATTGTACTATATTTGCTATAGTGTACTTATAGTGTGTATAATCAAACATTTAATAGTCTCAATCATATTAATTTATATTCTCAGTTGCATATATAATAACTTTAAAATACTGACACACACACCTTTTAGGTAATGGAAAAATCCCTTTACTTTGTGCTAATTTTCTTTTGTGAATCCTGATCATTAAGTGCATGAACAGTATCCGTAGATTGAGATGTTTTTAAAAGCCAGTGCCATTCATTATGTTAAGTCTTTACCAGGTTTTTATAACCTGCAAGAAAAGTGCCAGTGTCTCCAGAGGCAGGAGTTAGGGTGTCTGTATTTCAATTACTGTTATAACCAGTTAAATTAGTATCTTCTTTAACGCCATATGGAATGAGTTAAAACTGTTCACAAGAGATGACAATGTGATAGCTACTGCTAGTACAGTAGCATAGGAGGTTTCAGCTCTTGAAGCATTGTGGGATTGCTCCTGGTGAGGGTTGGGTTGGGGTTTTTTTTTATTGCAGTGAAAGGGGTGTTGTATTTTTAGATGTCATTGTTTCAGTGGGTGAAATAAAAATATGTGTAATATAGTTAGCAAGAAAATTTGCATCATTTCTGCATGTTCTGTAACGTAAGGAAGAACGTATATATATGCATTAAATAACACAAACCATTTTCCCTCTAGTTCAGTAAGTAAGACTCTTGAGGTTTAGTTTCATGAAAAGCAAATACCAGATGCAGGAGGTTTACAATACTGTATTTAATAATAGTGCATGTGATGTGAATTTCATGTTATTCTGAAAAAAATACTTCAAAACACCCTAACAACTGTCTTTGTTACCCAGGGACTCCTATTAACAAACGACCTGTATTAGGATATAGAAATTTGAATCTCTTCAAATTATTCAGACTTGTACACAAGCTTGGAGGATTTGATAACGTGAGTATTAGTATGATGAGTATTCCAGAGCCACAGAGCCTGAGGATGCTGTTTACTATTGTGGAATAATTTATTACTCTGTGAAGTAGTGATAAAGAACACAGGACTTCCAGATATATGAAAGTTTACTACTATGGTGGCATAAGACACCTTGTAGCTCTAAAAACCATGCTTTAACATGAACCAGAAACTAGTTAGATGCTAAATAAATTACATATCTACTCAGCATGTTTAATTACTGCTGCATAAAATCAGCCATCATGTGTGTTTTGTAATATCTCAAGAAAGGTTTGTCTGACAAAGTTGTTACTGCTGTCACTGCTCAGTAAAATGTATAAGACAACCAATTTAACTTAAGGTCTGATGTGAAGCTCTAATTTCTCTTTATTCTGGGTAGTATAAAGAAGAGTTTGCTGACTGAGATTAGTGAAACTGTCTTGAGAGGAGTAATTAAAACATATTGAATTCATGGCCAAGCAGATTCTGTTTGTACTTTGGACTGCTTCCCATGAATGTAGCCTGTCAGCTGAGGAGGTCTGTTTGTGCAGTGACACCTTTCTGATAGACAAGACAGGATGTGGTGCTTGGGTATTGCAGTGCATCTGCTTTACCTTCACAGATGGTTAGAAATGGGCACATCACAGAACTTTGTCTCCAAAGGGCACGTTAAGGACATAGTGAAAGACCTGGTAGGCACTATGTCTGGTGCAGTACTACTAGGGTTGAGTATTGTTAATGCTTTGACTTATTTTTTTCTTTCCAATTTAATTAAAATTCTAACTCTGATAGTTAAGTATTACTTCAAATACAAAATAAAAATGAAAAATGATGTACTGATTTTTCTGATAGTTATATTTTCTTTTCTCTGTTTTATTGCCACCTGGAGAGGAAAGCCTGCTGTGGCTTGTTACATTGTAGAAATGCTAAATTGCTTAAAGTAATTATATCAGACTACAGTTTGCATTACAGCGAAATACTGAGCGTGTGATAAATCGTAATTTTATAGATCAGAGGAAATTACTTACATTTATTTTCTGAAGCTATAAACTTTGTCCATTTCCGGTTTTTTGTCAGTGAATTGATTCAAAAACAATGATTTCATTGTCTTTAACAGATTGAAAGTGGAGCGGTGTGGAAGCAAGTTTATCAAGATCTTGGAATCCCTGTATTAAATTCAGCTGCAGGATATAATGTTAAATGTGCATACAGAAAGTAAGTAATAAAGCCATAAAGTTTATGCTAAAACTTCAGTGAACTGATCCTGTGCTAGGGGTAATATATATGAAATCCATAACTCTTTGGTTTTGATACAGGTTTTAAGGCTTTAAACTTATTGCCTATATTTAGCTTCTCTAGGTTGGATTTTTCTTCTTGAGTCAAAGTTGCTTATCACATGAAAATTTTTTTTTTTTTTAGATATCTCTATGGTTTTGAAGAGTATTGCACATCAGCTAACATTGAATTTCAAATGGCATTGCCAGAGAAAGTGACGAACAAGCCTTGTAAAGACTGTGAAAAAGAAAAAGAATTGAAGATGCGTGAAGAACCAGAGCAGGATGCAAAAGAGATAAAAGTGGACAAGGACGAGCGCAAGCAGGAGGAAGTAGCGGTAGTACAACAAGAAGAAAAAAAGTCAGCTGAGAATGATAATGAAAGTAAAGAAAATGATAAGCCCTCTGTTCTGGTAATATATTTTTAAGTTCATCTTGTATCTTGCTTATCAAGTCAGTGTGTTAATAGTCATGAATTAATATAAAGATTGAAATTTCTATGATGGATTTAAAATAAGACACAAACTCGCAGTAAACCGAATTCAGAACAAGACGTTTGAGCTGCATTTACCCTAGGTGCCTGTTTTAGGGGGTCATGATGTCAAAATATCTGACTTGTTAGAAAACAACTCCAACATTTCACTTGTTTGAGGGCCTCCTGGGTGAAATGGAGACTAACTAGTGTCCAGTTTTATCCTTATCTGGGTAATGCATGCTCACAGTTAACTATATTGCTGGTATTTTCGTTATGCATTTTGCTATGCTTGTAAGCCCTCATGAATACTGCTGTTACTTCTGTGTTCCAGTGAAACCATTGAATCTCTACAAAGACCTGGGCCATATTATGTACACATGGTCTAATGTACTTTAGTGGTCCAGAGAGACAAATGTTTATAGCTTTTCAAAATCCACTGTTGACTCAGTGGCTTTAGCAAAGGAAGTTCAGAGCCATAAGCTGATGTGCTGCACTGTAAGGGCCTCGGAATTTGCTGTGGAAGCCAGTACTGGTATTTTTGCATCCCAAGTGGCAATATGCTTTGTGAAGTGTTTGTCCTGGGGATTGCTTTGCAGTCCAGGTCTAAGAGCTGTATGCCTATATCATTGTGATAAAACAAGCTAGGACACTGGCTGCAACTTTAAACTGGTACGGTTAGCTTAAGATTTTCAAAAGGAAAAGCAGCAGAGGTGCTGTAATTTTAGGACAAGCCCCACACTGTAGCATTGTTTTGCTCTTACAATTTCGGTGTGTTTTGTCTGCCTTTTCTTAAATCCTTTGTTTTTACCTTGTGAGTTAACTAAAGGTTTTGTTATCCTAGGGAAACAAAAAAAATTTGCCAGATTCTGTGTTTACTCAGCCTGATCAAGAAAAGGACTTAAATGTAATCAAAACTGAAGATGAAACCAAATTGGAAGATAAAGAGGAGGAGAAGATCAAAGAAGCGGAAAATCCTACAGTAAATGCAGATGCTGAAGAGAAAGAAAAATCAGGGTAAGTTATGCTGTTTCTCATCAGATGAGACATAGGTGTTTTTTAAATTTTACTCTTGTAATTTGAACTTCAAATCAGACATGCTGTTGTTAGTTAGACTTGTATCTTCCAGAGACTGATGTGTTTATAACTTTGTCGTGGTTAGGCCAGTGAAGTTCATCGATCTATTTTTAAAAGAAAAGGCAGCTTAAGTTTCACAGGTTCCAGGTCTAAATGTAAGCTGAGTGAGAACAGAATATACAAAGCGTAGGTGACTATTTGATTTAATACAAAAATATTGCAGAAGTATTTTTATACTTGATTTTAGTACAAGTATATGGCAAACTTGTGGTTTCCAGCTTTTGCTTGTGGACAGTGTTTGTGTAACATGGGAAAAGATGGAAGTTTTTAGATCAGTTAAGAGCCTTGCTGTTGAATAGGCCTTATACTGGCAGGAGTCTATTGTGCAAACCTTCAGACAGATGTTTTGAAAGTTGGAGATGGAAATAATACGGATACTCAGGGCCATCTAATCAGAGTGTGTGTGACTCATTTGCTTCACGGAATGGGCAGGTTTTCCTGTTTCAATGCAGGAAAATCTCACACGTGTTTTTCAGCAGCCACACCAAAAAAAAATACAAGCAGAATATAGTCCTCATTAATCCCCAGCGTCTTAACAGTTTGTGTGTAAAACCCTCATACAGTATGATTTCTAGTGTTAAAAACACAAAAGTTCACTTTAGCAGTCAGATTTATTCAAATACAGGGTTTGTCTTCAGTAAAACCCAAAAACAGATGCTTAAGGAAGAAGCTGTTATAAGAAGAAAAGTAGATAATGACACCACCTTATACTTTCACAGCAATCTGTATATCAGAGATGTGTTGGGTTTTGTTGGATTTTTTTGTAGTTAATACCATCTGTTGCCTGACCAGTAATTCCCTTGTACATTCCAGTAATTTTGTTGTTTAGTAGATCAGCTTTCTTGATCTTCTGTCTAAATATCATTAGCTCTTAATGCTTTTTCTGGCCTATTAAAAGTTGTGGCCAGAATGTCATAGTTTAGTGTATTGATTTCTGATTCATTGGTAGTAGGGTTTTTATTTTATTTTATAAAGGATTTAGATTTTTTTAGTGGATTCTGGAATGATCCTTTTGTAAAATAGTTTTGTCATCCTGAATATTTTCGGTGAGATTTCGTTGGCAATTTCTGTAACTCAGAAATGCAGAATACAGAAAAGCCAAGTTTACCTGAACTTAGTTAAAGAGCTTTTTCTTTATGGATATGATTTTGTTTGTATCCTATGTAAACTTTACTTTAAAAAAAAAAAAAAAGTTGAACTTTGTTGCATTTGCTATTTTTTCTGTGAACTAGATAAGCTGTACTTTAACAAGTTTGCAAGATTTTCAGAATTGTTAGACTGATTTTAAAATGCTGTTTTCAAAATATTGAACTGAATAGATGGAAAACTTTGCAATGCTTAGAGATTAGCAGTTCTAAAAGTTCCCTAAATTGTGTATTTGTATGCATGTAAGTTTGTGATGTTACTTTATTTATATACCTGAAAAGTATGGTGGCTTCATGCTTACCATGCTGCAGTCATAAATGGTACATGGAAACCTAGCATTTATTTTTCAGTAATCATTTATTTTAATTTTTTTAAGTTGGAGTGTTTTTAATCCCAATTCATGACAATTTGCATGATTTATGACATCAAAAATGTTACGACTGTTCCTTGTTTTTTATTTATGAAAACAACAAAAATCTTTAAAAAAATACTTATTTCCTTTTAGGTTTTCCTGATTCCCCTGATAGCAATTGAGTGAATTCTTTTCCCTTTGCTCCTCCTTACTCATTCCAGTAGAAAACTCTTCCAACTAGTATTTTGCTTTTATGACTCATGGAAGATTGTAACGAGTTGCTTAGAATAGAAAGCGTAAGTCTAAAAAGAGGTGTAGGCGGTGATGTGGTCATTGCTGGGGAGCCATGCTACCTTTGAAGGAATAATTTAAATTGCAAAAGTGGAACACTTATAGCAGTTAATTGTAAGTATTTATAAGCAGTGTTACTGTAGTTAGCATGATTAATTTTTGCTTCTGCCTTCTCAGATTGATAGGGAGTACAAAATGCACTTGTGTCAGCTTTAAAGAGCTTTTAAAAATGTCACTGTCATCCTAAATGCTGAACAATGTTCTTAGCATTTATACCATAAAGGCTTAAAGGAGTCATTGTATTAGATGTCGTACTTCCCTATACCCAACTTCATGGATTAGAAGTGGCAGAACCTATACAAAGGTAGAAATGTTGTGGTTGAAGTTCTTTGTTGAACTGATATGCAAAATGAAAATAGGCATTTTTTAGGTAGAAAACTAATCATATGCACCAATACTTGAAATGTAATCAAAATAGATCAGTGTGAAATTCAGACTGAAATTTAGTTATTTGGTATATTTAAAATGTCTTCCTGGAACGTTTTTAAAGTGATGGACCATTTTGTCTTTCACAGTCCTAACAAAACAGCTAAACAAATTAAATCGAATGTTATATTAGGCAAACTTGTAGAGTTTTCTATTTACATTTGTATCTATAGGACTTTGGACATCTTCATGTAGCTTATTTGTCTGTAAACACAAGGAACCATGAGGATAGAAAAACTTAGGAGTTTCTTTTTTGTGACTTTCTTATGGGAGGACTGGATGATACTCCCAGCTTCCAGATCTCAAGAAATACTACTGGAAGCCAGAGTTGTTTATTTTCTACAGGTTTTGGTTCTCCATGCAATCCCATGTGTCTCAAACCTTTGAGATTGCTCAACTTTCTCTTCCTTTCTTCCCCAGAGTGCCAGTTTCTTGCCTGCTTGTGTATCTGTGAACACTGAGAGTAGCGATTCAAAGGGCACCTTGCCCTTAATTCTGTACATTTTTTTCTTGTTCTCGTCTTGCATTTTTTTCCTGTGGCTAGTGGAAGATGCCTGTCCTAGATACAGGTTGTAGAATTTGTGGTCATTAAAACAAGTTTTTAAAAAAGCCAGTAATGTGTTACATTCCCCAGAGGATCCTTTACAAAAATGACTTTGTAAATCATCCTTTTCCATAACATCAAGAAAAAAGGTAGTTATACTTGGCCAATGAATAAACAAGAAAGTTCAAAATCCTTCTTCTTCAGAAGTTCCTACAAACTTCGTATTGTGGAAGTCGTGATCTTGAAACATAGCATTGCATACCTGGTGTGCTGTTTCCTTTGTGGCATCCAATAAAATTAACTCTTTTAACTTGTTGAACGCTTGAGTCAAAGTCAACAAATTGGAAACTGAGGTTTGAACAGTGTATACAATTGAATATGTTCCAAAGAGATTGAGGCCAGGAGTGTAGTGGAATTTTTAGAAGGTGTGGGGTTTTTAGTACAGGCTAATAAAATGAAAGGTGAATCTTAAAAAATTTCGTAGTATGTGCAGTTTGGAAACTGAAGTGTAGGTTAATTGCTATAGAAACAATATTAGTAAGGTTTTTTTCCCCATATAGTTAATTCAACTCCAAGTTTCTGTGTTGATTTTGGAGTTTTTATTGAGAATTTTTTTTGTTCTTGGTTTTGTGTTTTATTTTAGTTTTAAGACTTTGCTCTAAGACACCTGGGACAGACCATTGTCAAGAACATCATACTGAAAATGAAAGGTTAAATGCTGAGAATCTGGGTACATTTTTGCTTCTAAAGAAAAATTGGAAGCAGACTTGTATATGGGTAGTATTTGGATTTTTGAGGTGCACAGGCAAAATTCTTTTAAGAGTCCCAGTTGCAGTACACAGACATTGCAAGTGGTTTTGTTCTTGTATTTTCCTTATTGTGGCTGAGGTGCTGCCTGACACCAGGAAGGGCTGTCATCTTTGGATCTTGTTCTTGTTCATCAGACTGTCATTTTCACAAGTCCTTCTTTGGCCTTAGGAAACTTCTTGAATTCATTTGTTTCTTGTTCTTGAAAACAGTCTTATTTTTTTTTCTCCAAAGAATGCATGAACAAATGTCCTTATGAGCACTTGAGAAACCTAAGCACTTCTGGTTGTCTGATACTGATGGTTTAGCTCTTTATGGTGGGGTTTTCTAGCAGCTGGTACTGTCATATTTTGGCAATATCACAAAGTGAAAATGCTAAACATTTAGTTGTTGATTTAATTCTCTTCAAGACTATCAGCTCTTCATTCTTGTGCAAGGGAAGAATCTTAATCTTGAAGTTGTTACATGCATCTTTCATGAGGAAGTAACATTTCACCTCTTATAAGCAGTAGGGTGGAACCAGGATTAATAAAAGCAGTAATTGAAAACCAAGTAAAGATGGGCATTGTTTGGCCATTGTGTGAATGATTTTACTAAGGTTTATTGCCCCTGTGGGGTAAGAGGACTACCCCACTGCTGTGCCTGTGCTGCTGCTGCAACTTTTTGTACAAGAGTTTTCTTATAGCATCTATTAGGGGTTTTCTGAAAGTGTTTACAATGGGCTTATATAATTGTCAGAAGCTCCATTTCTCACATATGGGACAAAGACATTGTTAGAGGCAATGTTTTCTTCAGTTCCTTATCTGTTGAAATCACACATCAATGTGTTGGTGGGTCTGAAATGGTAGCAAGAAGGTTAGAATCTTGAAGTATAGTATATTTGATATAGCAGACATATCTCTTAGCTTTTGAAGAGTTGAGAATATATATTTGAGATAGCTCTCTCCAGTTTGATTCAAGTTTATGTGAAATTGATTAGCTTGGGAAAATGGAGAGCTATGTGTCATGTTCAGTGCTTGTGTAGTGGAAACATATGCTCAGAATCTTACATGGCTGATGTGTATGTAAAAGAGAAATGCTTATAAGAACCATACTTAGTAATTTTATTTATAGGAATATATTTCAATGCTCTTATTTGTGATGTATGCTCTATTTATGTATTTCAGCTGTCTTTGCATGAGGAAAGAAGTTCTTGCATAGTCATTTTCAGAAACAGTCTAATTGATTTCTTTATCTTAATATAGAATACAGACTGATACATACATACATGTAATGATTGCTTTTGATACAGCCATAAGCTGCAAATGACACAATAACGAAGTGTAGAGTGGCAGTGTAAATGTGCTGGCTCTTTGTATGGAATGGAAGGGAGACATCTGGTTTGGGAAAAGTGTTTCTGCCATCGTATTTTACATAGCAAATGGTCACTGTGCAGGTTATTAACTATGGTGGCTTTCACCGAGGCTTACATGCATGGGAGTCGTTAAACATTCATCAGATCCTGGATACTTCCAAGGTGAATGTGAGTTCAGGAAGGGCTATACTCTTCAGGCAGACTTTGGAACCAGCCTTTATCCTTTTGAGGAATGTTTCAATACATGTGGCTGAATGATGAGAAGTGATAACGTGAGGTCCTGTCACCTGTCTGTGGCAGCAGAGGAACACACTGATTACAGACTACGTGCATGCATGATCGAAGTGTACTGTACTACACACAAGTGTGACTCAGATCGAGGTAGTGCCTTCCCCTTCCCTTGGGACAAGGGACCCTAACTGAATTTATTCCGGCTTTCTGTGTGCAGACAGAAGTCCATGGGCTTTTACTTTCAGATTTTCTTTGTAGCTTCAGAGGTGTTGTGGTTTAACCCAGCTGGCAATTGTATACCATGCAACCACTGGCTCACTTTCCACTCACCCTGGTGCATCCAAAACAGAGCACTGTGGTACCAAGGAGAAACAAACTATTCCTGCCAAAACCAGGACAAGAGAGAAGACATACACTGGTGATTTTTGGGGAGGTGTTATTTGTGTAATTAAAGATGAGATTCCATTGTCATGGCATGAGTAAAGTTCTTAATGACCTCTCTGCCTTAAAATTTAAGGTCACCCTAATACATCTGTGATTAACAATGTGAAGAGAGACCGAACATCTTTCAGCTCTGTATTATGAGAAGTAGGGGTTAAATTATGCTCTAGGACGAGAAAAAAGAAAAAAAAATAAGCAGGAAACAAAATTAGAAGCTAATTGCTAAACTTGAACTGTCAGTTATACTAAAGTTTATTTCTGCTAGTGATTCAATTAACTGTAATGACTTAATTGGGCCAATAATTGAAATAATCTTGCTTCCTCATTTTAGAATAACCCCTGAAAAAATAATCTTGCATGTGCCATCTCACCTGCTGTGTGTACCAGTTTGGTGCATCAGGGGAAGTGTCTTGGAGTAGAGTTAGGTTCCTGCAAAACAGGAATCCTAGGAGGCAGATATAATGTTCCAAATCAATTGTCTCATAGGTTTCACCTGGGCTTTGTTAAAACTTATGTTTAGTGCCAGACAGTATGGGTTGAAAGAGATTTGCATGATGCTGCATTTTCTTGAGTGGTGTAAGAGCAGCAGTGTTTCATTTATTACCTACATCTGGTTGTTAATACACTTAATTGTGGGCTTGTTGGTGTTAAATCTTTACATTGAATGAGAATGACTTGTGTATGTGGTTTTAGCCTTTTGAGGGTTTTGCATTGTCCTATGAAGCTAATGATAAGCAATATTTGTATCATCTAAATATTTTAATGGTTTTACTTTATTAACGAATAGTTTTGCATTTTAATTCGTTCATTTCTTGCTTCTAAAGGTTTATGTTCACAATCCTTGTGAGATGGGGTGGGGGTATTCTTCTTAGTCTGTGGTTGTAATTTGAAATGCTTTTGAGTCCTGATAAAGCTTTGTGGTAATACTTTGGATTCTGGAACAGAGTTACACTTGTGTTGTTGTGTCTCCTGTACACTGTGTATGCACATCTGCTGCATCCTTATTTCATCAGCTGCTGCTTGGGTTGTTCAAATTGTTGCAGCTTTGGGGTAGATAATGCTTGGTACTGGTTTGAAGTTGACAATTACTGTCTGCTGCCAAGAGGTTTGTTTCTTTTTTCTTTTTCTTTTTTTTTTACCTTTTCCCCAAGCCCTCCCCCCAAATGGGATTTTGACTAAACAGCATTGAAGAAAATCCAATGATCTCATGCATACATACATGGACTAATGAAGTTATGACTGTGCATACTGGATGCCTACAATCACAATTTCTTCTTAGAAACCTCAGTTTTCTGACAGTCATGGCTTCCCCTTTGTCTGGACTGCCAAATTTGAACTATTTATGGCATTATAAGACAATATCTTCCTTGCAACTGTTGGTATGTGTTCTTGGGTTTTGTGCTGGGTTTTTTGTTGGTTTTTTGGCTTGGTTTTTTTGTTGTTTTTGTTTCAGGAGCTCTATGAGCGTGTTAGTTTTTTTCCTGCTCCAAAATTATGAATGTTCTTTGCTTCTCTTTGGTTTCCTAAAATCTTGAGGCTATGATTGCTAACCAAGTTGCTCCTTAGAAAACTTTTTAATTGCAGCCATCTCTGTTTCCATTTTGCTTTTGCTTCCTGACATGCCCTCCACCTGTGTTCAGCCTTCTGTTCACATCTCCTTGACCATCTAAGTTACTCAACTTCATAATGATGGTTTCACACATCTCTTCCACGAGGTACCAATTTCTGGTATTTTCATGGAGTCTTTGTAGGATATGTTGGGACACTAAGAAAGCCATAGGGTGATTAAGATGAGACTCCAGATTTTTTCAGCTTTCAAAAAGCCACTGGCACCATGATTGCCAGTGTCTGGAAAATCCTGAATCTCCAATATAGGCATATTTTACTTTGCAGACAGCATTTGAGGATTGTGACCCTAGATCTTGGCGAGAAAAAAAAGAAGGCAAAATTTGGTTCACTGCAGTTTTGAAGTGTACTTTGTAATGGAAAATCACAAGCTCATCTTGTTGTTGGAGCTGGCTCTGCTTCTGAGCCTCCTTTTTTTTTAGCTTTTGTGTGATAATGCTGAAATTGGCTAGGAGTTTTTGTTTAGTGCAGCAGAGAGTATAACTTAAAATCATTTAAATTACTAGTGGGTGCTTTTTGTTGTTAGGTATGGAATTCTATTCAGGAATTTTTCATCTGAATCTTTGGACAGCTTTTTTCCTGATTTCCTTGGAAAGTAAATTTTTCCATAAGTGAGCTTTCAAAGCTTGTTTATTCATGTTGCATTTTTAGCTCTGATTTTAACTTCTCTGGCAAAGCAGTTCACTGAAAGCACATAGTTCTATCTGTTTGTCTGTCTATCTATCTCCTGGAAGGCCAAGACTATGTGTGTGTGTGTGTGTGCATATGTATACATATACATATATACATACATATATATATACATAAAAAATAAAATCTTGGCCTTCTGGAATTAAACTGTATGGTCCATGCCATGTATACCTGAATAGATATGTCTTCTATGACTTGGTGTACTTAATAGACAAAAATGGATTTTTTTTTTTTTAGCCTTTGTCTCATTATGTATGCACATGTGTGTATATACATATGTGTATTTGTATATTTACTGTGTCTGTGCATATATATATATATGTGACAACATTAATTTCTAAAGTCATTTTATTAAATCAGTGTGGTTATACTACAGTTGAATTTAGCATATTGTTCTGAATTACCTTTTGCCAGCTATTTAGATAGTAATACTGGAGTTTTACTTCTGCAAAGGATCATCCTTTTACAGGGAGAAAGTAGCTTGGTTTATCTGAGTATTTTCTGCTGAAAATGTTATGGAAAGGTTTAGATTATTAATACAGACTTCTCTGTTTGTGAGCTTAACTAAAATACTGATGTGAATCAGACTTGGAGCAGTACTTACGTTCTCTTATCCAGACATCCAAACTACCTGTTCCATGTATCAGGTTTTTTGATTATTGGCGGTCTGCAGTTGTTATGAATTTAGTCAGCAATTAAATCTGTTTTGTGTTGCACAGTGTGTGTGATTAGAATGATATGAGGGCCAATAATACTGCTTTATAAGTCTAATTAAGATTGGAAGATATTTTCCCCCATTAACTTTTGTAATGTAGTCTGCCTCTTTAAGCTGATTGCAGATAATTTTCTGATAACTGAGCAGCCCATAGCAACCATTGACTGAAACTAGCAAGATTTGTGGGTTCTTATTGCTTCTGAAAATTGGTCCAAAATATCTAAAGATGTGTTCAAAATTAGCTTACTTCTGAAAGCAGTGAACACCTGCTTGTGTATTTATATAGTAATTAAATGCAAGTTTGACATATTTAGAATACTTTTGGTATAATCGGCAAGGAGTGACAAGGTCATAAATCAGCATAGGTTGTTTAATTTGGTAATACAGTCACATAAGGTGTTGGGGTTTTTTTTGTCCAAAATCTGATTGTGGTTGCAGTAACTTCAAGCTGTTGAGATAGAATTTACGTATTGTAATAAAGCAAGGATGTTTTGAGAAGCAAGTTTCAAGAAGCCTTTGCAAAACTTGTAGGTTGAAAAATGGAATTTAGGAAATTTTCTCTATATTGAAAAGAATTAATTTTAAGTGAGAAAATGATATTTAAACAAAGAGACTGCATGCAAGAATCATATAAAGATGAGTTTGAACAACTTCTACTCATACAGATTTTGATGGATTTTTTTTTTCTTTTAGTCACTTTTGCACCTTACAGTCACTGGATTTTGTGTGTGTTGCTATATCCTATTTTGCTGATATTACTCAGCTGTAGTACAGTTTCGCATATTTGGAACCTCCTGTTACCTGCTCTCTAATGCATCCACAATATTTATCAATATATGTGGTTTGGAACTGAAAAGCTTATCAAGTATCTCATATTAACTCTACAATTTTTTAAACCTTTCAAGAGATGACACGAATAAGGAAGAAGATGAAGATGAAGAAGAAGCAGAGGAGGAGGAAGAGGAGGAGGAGGAGGAAGAAGACAACAATAACAATGAGGAAGAAGAGTTTGAATGCTATCCACCAGGCATGAAAGTCCAAGTGCGGTATGGAAGAGGGAAAAATCAAAAAATGTATGAAGCTAGTATTAAAGATTCTGACATCGAAGGTGGAGAAGTCCTTTACTTGGTGCACTACTGTGGATGGAACGTGAGGTAACTTGAGTTTTAGTTAGTGATTACTTCTTGAATTACTTCTCAAATACACTTATGAATTTTAAAAACTAAATTAATAGACATCTGGAGTCCTAAACTTTTAGTATTGGTGTTCTGTGAAGGTCATTGTACTGTATGAAACATAGATTTTTAACACTATATAAATGCAGGGCTTTAGTTGCTTTGAAAATCATCTTAAAATGGCTTGTTCAAAGAAGGCTTCATTTATTCCCCATCTTACTTCTAGATCTTCCATGCAAGTGACACATCACTCTTTTCAGGTTCCTCCTCTGGCTCTCTTAAGCCGATTTTCTCTGATTCAGTATTTGAGTAGTGCCTTTAGCTGAGGCTGTGAACTCAGTCTTGTCAGTGAAGCAGAGAGTACACCAGCAATAGGCTATTTAACTGGAAAACAACAAGATTCTTAGTGGCAAATATCTGCACAGCAAATAACTGCATTTCATCTGATCTGATATCTATCCTCCCTACCCCACCTTCCCCTGAGGCTGCCTTAAACTTCTCATCCAGACTCTTCTTAGCCTAGTGGCTTCTTATGCTTTTGTTAATATAAGGAAGAGCATATGCTTTTTATTGTCTTCAGTCTAGCATTACTAGAAATAAGTTGAAGTATTTATTTCTTGCCATTTAAAACTTGAAGAAACTTTCGAAACAGTAGAGAAAACTAAAATTTTTGAGCAGCTTATAATTGCTCATTGTCCTTAACTATTATCTTTTTAACTTCATTACTGTCTGTAAAAAAAAGAATAAAAACCCCACAAGTCTGAGACAAGTCTGAGGTACTTTTTTCTTATTTTTCCTTTTCTGGGAAAGCTGAGGTTCTTGTAACCTTCATCTGTTATCTGGGCATCCTGCCTCTGACCAAGAGGGCAGGACAAATATCATTTATTCAGTTCTTGCAAGATCTGCTAGCAAAGGTAGAAGAGAAGTGTGATGCTTCTCTTGCTGCCTTGAATTCATCTCTTTGCATCAAGGCCTGGTGGTTTCCAGGCCCACCTGAGTTACTGCTGAGGAGGAATCTCGCTTTTGCCAGTTTTGGTACCGATCTTCCGTAGAATTGTCATCTGCATTGATCTACAGGTATAGGATCTGACATAAAGTGTCTTCAGGCAACATCTGTAAGCAATATTGGCTGAGAAGTCAAGATATGAGGGAGATGCAGCCTGCTCAAGGTGAGAGCTGGGGTGTGACTTGCCTTTTGGTCCAGTTCTTATTGAGGAGGACTCCCTTGGAGTGCAATTTGCTGAAATTTTCATCCTACTCACCGAAGACTACTGTGTGTACCATTCCAAGAGGTTTCTTGCTTTTTAAACTCTTATTTTGGAATTCACGTGTAAGCATAGAAGTTTTTTCTTTTTGAGCAAATATCATGCTATTATCCGTGCTGTGAGGTGAGATGATCAGATTTTTATTTGAGCAGTACCACTTCAAATATGAAGAAATGAGAAGTCAAAAATGAGTCTCCTTCACCTTGAAGATCCCAGCACCCCAGTTCTTAAAGGAGAAATCAAGATTCTAAACTTTTACCTCTGCATTTTAAACAGATCTGCAGATGTCAAAGGCATTACTTCTGTGACTAGGATATGTTTGATAATAAAAGCATTTTTAGTTAACTTGCACTCATTTGAGAAGTAAGGAGTGTTGCTTGTTTGGTCTTTCTGGTGGCAGGACTTGAGTTTATATTTTTACCTGGTGTTTCAAAAGAGCCCTCTGAAAATATTTTGCGGGGGAGTAGGATTCTTCACTGAAAAGTACATCAGTGATTGAGATTTAGCTGTGGGACTGTGCATGGACTAAATGTGGCTAACTTTTTTCATACATGTAAAATTACTTCAGTTTATGGATTTGACAGAAAGAGTGTGTAAGCCTCAGCTTTAGCCAGCATCTGAGCACTTTGAAAGTTTAGTATTGTGAAGGTTAGGCTTGTAGGCTGAAATAGCTTGATTTGGCTTTCAGTCAGTGACAACCTGGAAAAGCAACTGCCTTAGTAGGGTAGGAAGAAATTCCCTCCTCTCCTTATTCATTGTAGATTACTTAGTGGGCACAAGCACTGTATGTACAGTACAGGGGATGTACTGAACTAAGATTTGCTAATCATCCAGGGTTTTTTTAATTCTGTCATTCTTCTGCTCCTCAGAGTTGACTTTCCTGTTTCCCCCTTTGGTCAAGTATGCCATTTAATGGCCTGTTCTTTAAACTCAGAAGTTTGAGCAGAAATCCTAAATAACTACTAATAGTTCTTAACACCATTTCAGTATCAGTCTGAAATTCAGAATAACTGTGTGTGGGCATGCTCACATTCTTTAGGGTACTTGGAATGAAGTTGGGTAGACTTGATACTCATCTTCATTAGTTGGGTTTTTTTTAAATGCTCTGGAACAGTGACATTAAGAACTGTGGAACGTTTTTTTTGTGGTTTTAAAGAGTAAACAGAAAGTGCAGAAGCTGTACAGCATTATGCTGAAGGATCTTGTGTTAGCTCCCGAGATTCAGGTGATATGTGTCTCTGATAAAGACCTCTGAATTATAGTGTTCAGTGGAGCCTGGCTTGTAGTCAAAGGGAATGGTAGAAACCTCCACCCTGTTAGAGAGAAATACAGAGAAACTGTCCTTCTTCTGACAGACCAGTGATGTTCTGAATTATGTGTGCTTTTTATGTAGCTAAAACTTCTTTGGGACCTAAGGTGCCAATTCCTTCTGTTGTAATTTTAATCTTTAGCTCCCAGTGCAAAGAACAGTTCATTGAGTAAGTGTTCTTCTGCAGTGTATGCCCAGTAATTAGAGGGTGCATATTAAAAAAGCAGTTAGACTGTTGAAACTGTGTGTCATTAGGGTACAACGTCACAAGACATGTTCTTGAATGTTTCAAATGTTTAAAGCTAAGAAGTATTATTTTCAACACTTCTTTCCTTCAGAAATCTGCATGTTAAAGTGCTAATTTCTGTCTGAATTTGTTGAAACACTACTTCATATACAAATTTTTTATACTTTACAGTCAACCATTGAAATTAAATGTGCAACAAAATTTCGGGTCCTGGAGAGTAATGTGTGTCATGGGTGGGTAGGGGAGGTATTATTTAAAAAAAAAGAAACTAGAATCCCCATCTAATATTGCAGTATTTGAGTATCAGACTAGTTTTTCTCCTTTATTTGATCATAGAAAAAAAATTCTACCTTTTTAGTAGCTACAGATAGTATACTGGATTTTTTCCGTGAATTTGCCAAGGCTTGCTAGTTCCTTGAGCTCACTTGTCCTTCTGAGAAAAGTGCTATCTTTGCTAGTATAAATCTAGACTGGACAAGTATGCTTTCTTCCTTGTTTCTCCTCTAGTACTTCTGTGGAAGATCGACTGTGCAGTCTCTAAGAGTATATTATTGTGGTGCATTTTATCTTGTAAGTAGTGGATATGAATGTAACAGTATCAGTACATACTCTGATGCAAGGTGCTCTTCTTTGTCTCCGTTTTGGTAAGACAAGGGGATTTTCTTTATGAAAGTGTTCCAGGTTTTCATATGAAATCTGATTTTGAAAAAAAAAAAAAAAAAAGTAATAATTCCTTATTAAATCCCTCATCTTGATTTTCAAGGAAATCTGTCTAACCTCTTTTAGGAGCAGCTCCCCATATTACCTCCTTCCTTTCCACTGTCATCTGCTCACTTTAGAGTAGTGAAGCTAGTACATGTGAAAGACAGCACTGCAGTAAAACAACCCAGGTCCTCTGAAAGTACATGCTTCTTGTAAGCAGAGCTGAAGAACTATTTTGATAATATTTTTGGGTTAATTTTGTTTTGTGAACAGACTGTCCAAAGTAAGATTAGTGATGAAGTAAGTGTTCATATGTTAGCTGGTGCAGTTCTAGAAAGAGGCTCTAGTCTGAGTCACACACCCCATTTTAGATACAGCTTTCAGGGTGCTTCTCTGTCTTGCAGTGGAGGATGATGTAATTTAGGGTCAGGTTGTCAACTGTGGCTTGGAATGTATCTTTTTTGCAGGATCTGTTTCAGCCTGGGGTCCAGTTGTCCCAGGTTTAGGCAAACCATATGCATCGGATGTGTGAGTAATGAAAGGAGCTGTGTGGTGCAAAGGTGTGAAGTGGGGGCAGCTGATTCCCTGGAGAAGATGAGAGATTTCTGTGGCCTCTTCTCAGGGTCTGTCTGCTGTTTTGGGTGCAGTCAGGACTAAAGCAGGATATGCTCTGGTCAGCAGCTGTGACGGTCACACATTAGTGTTCCAAGTTGTGCTCCTTGAGATGAAGGCTTGCATGACCACCCTTTCTAATACATGATGTTTAGGACTCTGTGGTGTGGACAGATATTCTTTTCAGATTCTGCACTTCTCTCCTTTGGTTCAGTGTGCCCCCATGTCTATCAGCTCTTGTCCCAACAGGCACTGCAGTTGCTGTGAATCTCAGACAGTGTGGGCTGTGCACAGACTTTGCATAGGAGGAAGATTAACTTCTTATTGGAGATGCATGAGAATGAGTGAATACAAATTTGGTATTCTAGCAGTGTGGTCGAGGCAGAAAGGATGCTGTCAGAATCCTTACATTTCACCATGTGTTTATCACATCCTAGTGCTGTTTTCCTGCATATATTTAGATCTAATAAAATACTCCTGCATTTCTCTGGGTCACAAAATCCATTTGGCTAGCACTTCAGGGTATTCCTTGTGCAAAACATGTCTTTGTCTCAAAGAAAGATTGCTTCAAATAGGGTTTCCCACAGTCTCACAGATTATGGGATTTTTCCATATGAGAAAGTACTCTGCAGAATTGTATTTCAGTTTTGAACCAGTTTACTGACATTTCACCTGGTAATGACAGTGTAATAGTGCAATGACAGCAGTGTCTGCAGCAGTGTAGGCAGTATATCGTAGTCTGCATGGTCTGCTATGAAATTTGGTGTTTTTTATTGTCACATGGAGGTTGAAAAAACAGAAAAATTGTTTTGGAAAGCTATTTTTCAGACTGTTGCTATTTCATTTTTTCACTGTATTATTATGTGAAATTTAAGTTAGTAGAATACAGTATTTAGCTTCTGAAATCCCTTGTATAGATCATAACTTAAAATATGTAGGAAAGCAAGTTGGAAACTTGCATGTTTTTCCCTAAATATTTCAATTCATGGCAATATTGTGGATATAATTGACAGTGGTTGCAAAGAAACTGAATTAGGACTGTATCAGTAGTCATTGCATATATCAAAATGATGATTGGGTAAGCCCAGCTGGAAAGCCAGCATGGTGATCGTGCTCAAATGCATCCTGTACAAGTTTTTTTTGGACAGTGTGGTTTTTGGGTTTTTTAAAATTGATTTCCCCCCCCCCCCCCCCCTCTGTTTTTATGTTTACCTAGGAGGGTCAGAATTTGTATATACATTCAGGTCAAAGTTAATATCAACTAATTTTTAACTGAACTGTTTCTTATGCAGATGGTTCTTGAATTTACAGTTTAAGTAGTAAAGCAGCTTATTCTTATCGGGAGGAAAAAAATTTATTTAAATGATTCTTGAGTTTGTCAGAAACAAACAATCTGGCAAGCACAGTACCACAGTTACAGTATATTCTTACTGAGAATGTACTTCCTTGGTCTTGGATTTTTACTTAAGAGGTCCAGTCTTGAATAACAAGATGCCTGTTGTTAATATCTTGGTGCTATTTAGTATGTTTTTGTCTTGAATCACTCTGATACAAAATGGAAACCTTTAACAGAAAAGGAACTGAAAAATGTCACTGTGAAGTCAGTGACTCAAAGTTGGTGACTCCGAAGGGTTACTCACTCCAGATAGCTCTTTGCAGTCACTCAGGATCTAAAGAGTTTATTTTTATTAACTGGTCCCATTTTATGTAGTTGAAAGGATTTATTTTATTGTTAAGGTTTTACACTGTATAAATAGGAAGTATACCTCTCAGAGGTCTGTACAGATTTCTCATTCAAATAGTTTGTTTTACCTGCATACATGGATTTCTGCTGTTCTATGCAGACTGGAAAATAGGTTTTGCATTTACCCTTCAGTGTAAAAAGACATGAATCCTCTGAACCTTAGCTGAAACTTCATAGACTTGAGAATTCCACATATTACTTGATTCAAATTGCAATTCTGTTTTTGTATGGCAACTAATTCTCTTTTTCCTCAGTTAAATTTCTATTGTGATGTGATCATCTGCTTAAAATGATAAATGTGTGCAATTTCTTTTTCTGTTTAGGTACGATGAATGGATAAAGGCAGACAAGATAGTGAGACCAGCTGATAAAAATGTACCAAAAATTAAGCATCGAAAGAAAATAAAGGTAGTTTTTCTCCCTTTTCTCTCTCGTTGCTCTCAATGTTGGTTTGATACATAGTTAAGTAATCCTTCCTCTCTGCCTGACCTTTTGATTGGCCTACAAATGCTTATCAGGCAAAGCAACTTCATAGCCTTTTAAACATGGCTACTCTTTTCATCCTGGTATTGGCTTTTCTTCTTGAGGTGAGGAGGGGAAGCTTCTCTTTCCTTCTTTCCTTAATTTTTAATTAAATGTATGTAGTCATTCACAGAAGACAAATGAGAAGGATACAGATTATTGTCAGTGTTGGGAGCCAGCTTGAGGGGATGAAATTTGAGAGTGCTCTGACTCTGCAGAGCAAACCTATGAACTAGTCCATATGCATGGGACTCTGTAATTTTATTGCAAAGATTTCTTTCAAAATTGATTCTTCCATAGCTGATACTTAGGCTTAGATGATGACCTATTTCTTGGACAGTGAGCTGCAAGGAAGCTTTTCCTTCTGCCACTGCTGAGCCTGGCATCCTGCAGTGCCACTACTCCTTGAGCACTTGTGTTTGCTTTCCCATTTGTTTTAGTGTTGACAAAGTCCCTGTCTTCAGTGGAAAGGTCTTGGCGTGGAATGTAGAAAGGTGTTTGTAGTCCTTTAAACAAAGAGGAGAGCTTTCCTCTACAGACTGAATGTTTAAGATAACTGTAAGCGTTGTTTAATTGTAATCCATGATAAGATGTGTGCTCCAATGAGAAAGAGTTTTTGTATTTTTTTTTCACCTAGAATAAAACTGACAGAGAGAAGGAAGAGAAGTATTCTCCTAAACCGTGTAAATTGCGACGTTTGTCAAAACCTCCCTTTCACACCAGCACATCACCAGAGACTGGGTCCAAACTTGACAGCACTGAAGCCAAAAACAGTGAACAAGCTCCAGTGAAATCAATAGAAATTTCTATCATTAATGGCCTACAAGGTATTGTACTTCAAAGCTTTTTTTAATTCTGTAAATGGGCCTTGAAACAGGACTAAATGACAATGTAGAATAACTAATGCAACTAAATGCTTGAGTCTGTCTGGCTAATTGTAATATCATCTTCAGAAATAACCCTTGGACAAAAGCAGTGTTGGCAGTTTCTGTGAATTCAGTGTGTTAACAGTCAATTACATTTTGTGTTGCCATCCTTTATTTTGTTTGATATTGAGCAAGCATTTTTGCTTCCTATCTAATTTCTAAATTTTTCATTTTGGATTTACCTAAGCTATAGGACCCATTATTCATATTTGTATAGGCCACTGTGTTCCCCTGCCCACACATTTACAGCAGCATTTGAATATCTACTTGCTTCTCTTCGTTCTACTAGTTTAGGGCATGCTTCCAGAGAAAGAAATCATGTATGGTATAGATAGTTTGGGTAACCACAAACTTTTGTGGAAGCTGTGTGACTTTAATAATCATTCCAACTTACTTGAACTTGGATGACACTGCCCCTGGGTTCCAAAACTGTAGGTAGAATAACAGTCAACATAATCTATAATGCTTCATTTCCTTAGGAAATGAGAAACAAAAAAAACCCCAACCAATTAGCGATGACACTATTATTAGTATGATAATTAAATTAATTTGTAATTAACTTTATAAATCAAGGAGTTACATATATATATGTGTGTGTATTTGAGCCAGTTCCTCTGTTTCTCCTTGAATCTGTATCTTTTCACACTGAATGAGATTGCTGTTGATTCCTTCTAGATTATATATCTTCGTTCTTTCAGTTTCTTTATTGCTGACCCTGAATTTTCTTGCAGTTGTCCTACATTCTTCTTGTCCATTTGTTTCCCTAAGTGCCTTTCTTTCACTTCCTTTTTCCAGGTTGATCATCTGGTTGGTTTGTTACAGAGTATCCAATGTGTGTGTTGTTGTTCTGTCCTTTAGATTCTGGATTTTCCAGGCAAAATAATATTTGTGTTACTGGCTTTTGGAAAAAAGGCAGATAACAGTAGTATTTGTAACCCATAAGAAATATATAAGGGCATCTTTCAGTTTCTGGTTTGGGTAATTGTGCAGAAGTTTGTATTTTATGGATTAATGCACTCTATGCTTTCTCTACCTCTTCAGAAATTCCTGGAGATGTTCTATATAACAGAGAATCTTCCTAGTTTCTAATCTAGCCGTTATACCATGAGTTTTTGAACTCTTCAGGAGGTACCATTTAAGAGAGAGACTGCTAGAGGTCCTGTAGCGTGTCTTCATATCTGTACAGTTTTCTTTAGTTGTTTTTGTTGGGTTTTTTTTTAAATAATGCTTTGTAACCGTAAAGAATCAATACAAACTTTCCTTGTTTTGTTTTTGTTTGGATTTATTTTTAATTAGCTTCTGAAAGTTCTGATGATAGTGAGCAAGAAGATGACCAAAGTGCCCCGAATGTTCCTGCTGATGGCAAAGAGGAATCTCAGTCCGAAGCCGTAAGCCAAGATAAAAGTGAACTCCGTCTAAAAGAACAGAGTGGTTCATCCCTCCCAGAAGAAACTAAAGCTCTTACAGATGCAGTAGTGCCCAAGTCTGTATCCAAGTCTCCTGAAAGATTGCGGAAAGAGATGGAAGAGTTATCTGAAGATAGCGAGTCCGATGGAGAAGATGAAGGCACGAAGAAGAGAAAGGATGGAAAGAAGGAGATAGTGGATAAAACAGCAAAACCACAAGTGAAGCGTGGTAAGCGAAGACACTGTGTTGCAGAGGAGTCCTTAAAGACCGTGTCACCTAATAGAAAGGATGAGAAGTCCAAAAACAAAGACTCCCTTTGTTTGGAAAATAGCAGTAACAGCTCCTCAGATGAAGATGAGGAAGAGAAATCCAAACTGAAAATCACCCCAACAAAAAAGTACAATGGACTAGAGGAGAAAAGGAAGTCTTTACGGACAAGTACTTTCTACTCTGGATTTTCTGAAGTGGGAGAGAAAAGAATAAAGCTTCTAAATAACTCTGATGAAAGACTTCAGAACACCAGGGCGAAGGATCGGAAGGATGTGTGGTCAAGTATTCAAGGACAGTGGCCGAAGAAAACGCTGAAAGAGCTGTTCTCAGACTCTGATACTGAGGCTGCTGCCTCTCCTCCACACACTGCTCCTGAGGATGCTGTGGCAGAGGAGCAGCTTCAGACTCTTGCAGAAGAAGGCATTTCGTTGCCTAACTGTGAACTTGAAAAATCTTTGCCAGCAAGTGTGGATGTTAAACCTGTTGAGGAGAAACCAACTGAAGTGGGTGAGAAGAAAGTTGAATTTCCAAGCAGCGGCAGCAATTCAGTGCTAAATACGCCTCCTACAACTCCTGAGTCACCTTCGTCTGTAACTGTGACAGAGTCCAGTAGACATCAGCCCAGTGTCACTGTCTCTGAGACACTGCCACCAAATCAAGAAGAGATACGAAGCATCAAAAGTGAAACAGATAGCACAATAGAGGTGGACAGTGTGGCAGGGGAGTTGCAAGACCTCCAGTCTGAGGGAAATATTTCTCCAACAGGTTTTGATGCCAGTGTCAGCTCCAGTAGTAGTAATCAACCAGAGCCAGAGCATGCTGAAAAAGGTAAAGGAAAGGGTAAACAGAGCTGTCTCCAACCTAACCAGTTCTTATTTCTAACATTGCTGATGTGTTTCATTCTGTTTTGGTTATGGTGCAGGGAAGTTAGTTGTTGCAGGAAGTAGTAGCCTGCTGTCCATTTCAGATGTGTGGAAATGGCATAATCATCTCGTGAATAAAATGTAATCTGCCAACAAGTTTATTGGCCTTTCAATAGAAATTGTGGTGGTTTCACTGAGGGACAAAGGATAAAAGAATGACGTTTATACTGGATATGGCAAAAAAGCCCAAAGCAAACTATAATAGCTTGTGTAAGGAACATTTATTGTAGCAAGATGGAAGCATTTTCAGCACCCTCCTTAGAAGCAGGAGATGCTTTTCTTGCATACAGTTTGATTTTCTGTAAGTTGTTTGTTTTGGAAAAGAAAGCCGTCTTGCTGCTAGGGTGTTTAGGCAGTCATTTCAAATTCGTATTTTTCTAGAACATTAACTTCATAAGATTTAAGTCAAGCTGATAAAAGCATTGACCTTTTCAGCTATGTTTCACTTACATATGTGATTTTTCAGATTGAAGTTCCTCTCCTGAAACCACTAGAGAATGGGGGATAATAAACACTTGTGCACATGATGTCGCTGTACTGCTGCCTGCTTTTTAACTGCTGGCAAGGCAAGATCCAAGAGCTTTTTTCTGAAAGTGACTGGCTGTTTTGCAGTTCATCAAGAGTACAGCTACTTTCACTGTGTTGTAGTGGCTAAAAATTATGAACACTAAGGAAGAAAAGATATTTTTTGTCTACAATCCTTTGACAGAAGTAGCTTTTTTAATCTCAGTAGATTTTGGCTAACAATTAGCTATTTTTTTTTTTCAAAATGCCCTTAAAGGTGTGTTACCTTCAGCGTTCTGTTGGAAATGTTCTTCTGAAAGTATGCAACAAAATGTGTTTCCTTAAAGGAGAGAGTTTGGAAGAGGTGAATGTGTACCCCTTGATAAATACACCTGTGTTGCTTTGCTAATTAGAGCTGTGTAGGTTTAGAACTTAGGTTGCTTGGGGTTTTTTATATGAAAGTAGTTTATTGCCACTTGAAAGAAGTTTTACACTATTATAAGAGAGTATTTTTACTTGCTTTAGCCTTTAACTTCCTCTCTGATTTTATCAGCATGTTACCTGTTTCAGAAAACTGGGTTCCTTAATTTAAATTGTTTTATTCCAGGGGTCATTTTTAATCTGTAAGTCACATGGTTGTGAAACAACGTTTGGAGAAGTCCTAAATCACTCTCTTTTAGCAGGTGTACTAGAATCTTTCCATGTTCCTTTTCTACTTTTTCCCCTTTTAGTTACAAATACCAATAGAATTTTTCCCTTGTTTTTTGTTTGCCTTTCTTTTCTCGGTTTGGTTTTTTTTTTTGTTTTTTTTTAACATTATCTAAGTTTTTTTTTAACACCTTCAGTCAATGTAATTACTGATCGAAGATTATGGCTTTGGTTTTTTTCTCACAGCTTCCAAGTACAGCAGACGTTTAAAAACATTTTTTAGTCCCAGTAGGTCTTGATAACTTTTTAAATAAATGTACTCTTATTTAATTTACAGTATTAAAAACAGTAAATCTGTGTGGTTCAAGAGAAATTCTGGTAATGCATATGGGAAAGTAATTTGCAATCATTATACATGTGCACTCTGTGCAAAGAAGCTTCGTCTGACTTCCATGGTCTTTCACCTCCTCTTGTCGATATAAGTAGAAAACTGAGCTGCATTAAGGATAGGCAGGAGCAGTTGCATTGTTGTCTACAAACTTAAGCTTTGAAGTGTTTTGTGGGAGGAGTGCAAGCATTTATTTAATCTCAGTTTTTTGTTTTTTTTTTTTTTTTTTTCTTCTCCCAGCTATAGTCTGTACAGGTCAAAAAAGACTTAAAGATGCTCAGGGAGGAGGCAGCTCCTCAAAAAAACAGAAAAGAAGCCACAAAACATCTGTGAGCAGCAAAAAGAAGAGTAAAACTAGTAAGTACAGCAGCTTAGTGTGAAATAAAAGGTGTGAAAGTAGCATGCCATTTATTCAACTGATTGTAGGAGATTAAGTCTTTTAATAAAAAATGCATTAGGACAAAATGTTCTCATCAGGGAATTCTTAATACTGTTTAAATGAAGAAACTGCTCTACCTAAACGCCAAAGTGTTTTTAAATGTCTTATATTATTTTTGGGCCTATTTCTAAGAGATCCTTAATATCATGTAATTCAGGAAAGCCAAGAAGAGTATTTCACACATGGCAGAATTGGGACAGGTATCTCTGTGGCATGATAGATGCCTGCTCTAGAGGGGAGACTGGGACCTGAAGGACATTATACTCTGTATTTTTTGCAAGATGAGTGTTTAGAGGTTAATATCTCTACCTTGTAGCAAATGTGAGAATAATTCCAGAAGAATATAGGTTCTTGTTTTCTTCCTATGCTGTCTGCTACGTCTACTGTAAATAATGCAGCTTTTGCAGTTTTTTGTAGTTGTAGAAGCTAATTAGAATAGAAACCACAGTACTGGGTAAGGGAAGCTTAATAAAAGCAGAGGTGTATTAGGGGTCATATGCACAGGTGTTCAGGAAACAAAAAGATAAATTACTGCTTCATTTCACTGTTAATAAAAAAATACCAGGAAACAGCTACAGACTGAAGCCTGGAGCATAACTGTAAAAAATGGAGTTTAAGCAAAGATAGAAACATATACCATGCCTTTCTTCCTCTCTGTCCTCCAGCTTCTCCCTTCCCTCTTTGTATTAACAGCTTTTAGTAAAAAGTCTTTAATTGCTGGTCGGGTATTTGCTTTCACCCCACCTGTCCTTCATGTTAGTTTATCTCCTCTTTGTATTTTCTCATCCTTTTTAATTCCATTTCACTGGTCTCCTTTCATAATACTTATTCCTACCCTCACCCCAGAAATTAAAGTAACAAAACAAACTGAATTTGCAGAACAAATACACTATTTTTAGCCTTGCCTTTATTTCCTTGGATTTGGTGAAATTTACCCCTTTTTCTCAACCTATGTCTTCATCAGGATGTGAAACTTCAAAGCTGCTACCACGTAGTCCTTGGTGTGTGATCTTTTTGTTAGACTTCAGGCACTACTGGATGTAATAAGGAAAATAAATAGATAAATTGTGATTTAGCTGTAAGCACAAAAAAAGAGCTTTTGGCAAAATTCCGGTATATCTGTTAAACTGTTTTTGTGGCAGCTTCAGCTCTTGCCTTTGCATTAAACCAACACCCAACAAGCAGCTGGCCAAGCTCTTTCACACTGCATGTCTTGGGTATTCAGTTTCTCCTGTGTAGAGCACCAGATCATAAAGGCCAAAAGCTTCAGGGCTCATTTTGTCAATACCTGCAGCAGGTATAACTGAGGCATACATTTTTCTTAATAAATATAAATTCAGTGTGTTTTTAAAAACATTTCTAACAATTTGGGTTCTACAGATTTCCTAGGCATTTTATTCCACTGCTTTGATAGACTTGTGTTGAATTACAGTCCCTTGTGCCTGCTTTCGATTCAGTTTTATTTTAGTGGTGCTAAACAACTTCATCCTTTCAATCATTACTCATGTCTTCTAGATAGATTATGTTGTTACTCGCCTTTGAGTGGTTTGATTAAAAATCTCTGTTCAGCCTGTTGCTTTAAAGTTTTTTCAGCATGAGGTAAAGTTCTTCTGTTTTGGGCCAGCAAAAGATCTTTTTCCAGAATTAAAAAAATTTATCATCGTGTCTGAGGAATTCGTAGAGTATGTCACACATGTTCAGATTATTGATAGTGATTTTAGTTGAGGATAATTAAAATAAAGGTGACATAAGGCTAAGAAAAGGCTGTGTTTGCTCTGATTTCTGCTATATATATCCTAAAAATACAGTCAAAGGTCTGTCTGTAACTGTTAGTTCTAAATTGGGATAGAGTTTTATATATATATATTGAATACTGCATTATAAATTGATGTTCAAAGAGGTAAGCAAGAGATGGACCATAACAATCAGTCTTGTGAACTCTTTGAAAAAGTACAGCCCCATGAGCAGGCTGATGTGGTTCATTTTGGCCCCATCATAGACCTGGTTTGTATTTCAGTAATGCAGAGAGCATCAAGCCAAGCTGCTGTACCAGGATGGATTCTGTTGTTTTAAAGTAAAGGATTTGGGTCAAATAAATTCCCATTGTATGAAAATCAGCACAGAGATTGCTTCTGACAAGGTTTAGTTCGGGCTTTGTTTTGTAACAATGTCTTCCTGTTTCTTCAGCAAACAGCAGTGACAGTGATGAACTGTCTGCTGGTGAAAGTGTGTCCAAGACTCAGTCAGCAAAATCGGTTTCTACTGGCATGAAATCTCACCAAACCAAATCACTCACAAGAACACAGTCTCCAGCAAAATGTGGTAAAAATGGAGAGAAGGAGTCTGATCTCAAAGAACAGAATAATCGTTTGCCCAAAGTTTACAAATGGAGTTTTCAAATGTGTAAGTATTTCCTTGAAAACACACCTAGTGTCATCTTGTGGCATAGTGCAGAAAGGCTTTTTGAATGTTCTGATATTTTGGCTTTCTTATTTCCATCCTGAAATTGCTTAAGCTTGTGATAAATCCTCATTTAAAAGAAAGAAAAAGGTAGTTGGTTTTTGGTTTTTGTTTGTTTTTTTTGCAATTGCAGCACAGGGAACTGCCTGTGTCACACTCTTCCAGGACTGTTGTTAGATCTGGCTCCTGTGCATACCTGTCATTCTGGCATGAACATTATCTGCTCTGTGAGCTTCTTCTGTTGATATTTCCTTGCTGTTTTATTCCTCATTCTCTAGTTTTTGTTCAGACACTTAGTGATTGATTCGTAATTTTCTCCCCATACGTTTTGCATTAGTGAACCAGCACATGTTTGCTGTATTAAGAATTTCCACTGTTTCAGTCAAGCTACCGGTCCAGCTAGGGGTGAGCAATGGGGAAAGGATCCTGTATTTGCCTATCTGAAAAACAGATCAGTATTAGTTAGATCAGTGTTACTCATATTAGTGCAACTTACCACTTGAATCTGACTTTGCTGGGGTTCTTTTTTTTTTTTTTTTTTTTTTTAATTTCCTCCCCAACCCTCAATCTCAGCATTAGTCTACTTTTAAAAGTATTTTTTCCCGGTATTTCTTCACAATCAAGTTACATTCTGGTGCTCTTCAGGGACATGTAATGTAAAAGGTCTTTGTCACTGCCTTGTTGAGATTCATTGAATATTTTCCTGGTGCAAAACATTTGAAGGGCTTTTGTTTCTTCCTTTCTTTTTACCTTGGCTACATGCTGCGTGCTAAAGTTGCTTGGGAAAAGTTGGTCTGTGGAGTGCTGTTTGACACATTTCTTGCTGTAGCCAAGTCAGACACTTGAGTTTTCCTCATTTTACCACAGCCTAATGTAGTTGTGACTTTTGGTCCTTTGCTGCTGCCCTCATTGCAGGTTGGTGCATTTTGCACCCCACAGTAGTTTTAAATGATTCTTAAATGCTTTTGAATGGAGTGTCTCCACTGTGGCGTCCCTGAACTAACCAAGAGTTTCTCCTGGCTGTGCCACCCCCTGCTGTGTGCCTTGCTGGGGACAGCTCCCAGCTGGTAACAGCCGGATGAGCAGCTCCTGTGCTGGCCATGTCCAGCACGGTCGTCCTGTATGGTTTTTCCTTATGGCACATATGCCAGGAACTCCACCAGAGCCATCCCACAGCACATTCCTGTTGTAACCGGCTTATTTTGTACCAAGACAAGTCAGGCAAGGCTGACCTTCCCAGTGTCTGGGGCCAAACTGAGCTCCAGGACTGAACAGCAACAGGCTCAAAGCTAGTTTTGGCCCTGCTGTTTTCATCCATTTTCCTAATTTTTGTTATCCTTTTCCTCCTTATGGGGAAGGGAATGCATTTTTTTCCTCTCTCAATTCCTTAAAAAGTCCCCGAAAAGCATACGGTGGTATCTTGTAAAGAATAATAAAAAATTAACAGATTTGGGGTGATAAAGAGCACCTGCTGCTGCCGTTGTTTCTTAGCTTTGCTGTCTGCCACCTCAAAGCACATCACTCAGATTTGAATACCTTCCACTTCGCTGACATCCAGAAGTGTTTGGAAATGCTTCAATAATAAGAATTAACAGAGATTCTTTAACTTGCAGCTGACTTGGAAAATCTGACTAGTGCTGAGCGCATAACAGTTCTCCAAGAAAAATTGCAAGAAATCAGGAAACATTACCTGTCCTTGAAATCTGAGGTGGCTTCCATTGACCGAAGAAGAAAGCGCTTAAAGAAAAAAGAGCGGGAAAGTAAGTGCTGGAAACGAAATGCTGCTTTTAAAGGGCTTAACTGCATGTTACATAAAGTACTGGATAATTTGCAGGGAGGATGTGTGTCATTAGGAGTGTGGTTTTGTTTGGCTTGGGTTTTGGGAAATGCTGTATGCAGGTATTTTATGACCATTAGAAGGATCAGATACCCAGTGACTGTGGAATAGCATTACCAATGCATGTTTCATGTTCTTGAGGCATAACTACTTCATACAGGAAAAAATACAGAGAAATGAAACTTTTCTAAGCAGTCAACAAAGAGTATTAATAACTTCTAATTTTTCTGCAAGTTACAGATAAAAATTTACTGTTGTATTGCTTTTGGGCCTAGTTAGTGCTTTCCCCTTAGGATAAGGGGGTTATCCCACGAGTTTAAGGGAGAACAGTGAAATTGAATGTTTCCTACACAAACCAGGCAGTGGAGGCTGCTTTCTTTTCCATTGCAAAGCATTGGTTGCTGGAGTCAATATGTACCAGTGCTTGCTGTTGAACAAGCAAACGTCTTTATTGCTTGATTTATCAATCTCTATAACCTGTGTTTTCCTTTTCCTGTGCAGGTGCTGCTACTACATCATCTTCCTCCTCATCACCTTCCTCTAGTTCCATTACGGCTGCAGTTATGTTAACGTTAGCAGAACCATCTATGTCAAGTTCATCACAGAATGGAATGTCAGTTGAGTGCAGGTGACAGCAGGACTTGCCAAAGCACTTTGCACTTAATGGCTGCTGAGGGCCACTCTTTTTTTTTCCTTTTTTTTTTTTATACTGCACAGTGGCACAAAATTCAGACAAGCACTATTTTGTATTTAAAGTTGTTTCTTGACAAGCTAACTTTGCACTTAAGTGCACTTTTATGAAGAAAAAGTACAACAAACTGCTTTTCCTCAAGCAATAATTGTTTCCAACTTGTCTGGGAATTGTAAGTCTAGTGACTCGAAGGCCTTCCACTGTGGCAAATGGAGGCTGTTCACTGCCTGTAGAGACAGGACAATAAGTATATAGTTGTTGGGGTGATCTAAATCAATGTGGTAAGGCTTACTGTATTCCCTGGTATTTTGTTAAAGCTGGAACATTTGATATTTTTCCATTTATTTATGACAAATATTGAAAATATTTTCATTTGTACAAGCTAATTGTTTTTTAACTGCTAAGTCACCTTATAGTGGCTTTAATTGTATACGTCAAGCACATCTATTCAAAACCTGCAGTTAGTAGGATGTCTGACATCAGTCCTGATAACCAAATATGAGGATTCCTTTAAAAAAAAAAAAAAAAGAGACTGACTAATGTTTACAGGTTTGAATTAGGCTTAAATAGGTTACTCTGGGTTTTAAGAACCCGTTAATTGGAATAAAACTACTGTACTTTGCCATTTTTCTATAAAACAGTATTTTTTTTTAATTTTGATAAAATACATTATGAAAAAGAAAGAAAATGGCTAGCAAACTGTATTAAATCTTAATGTATAAAGATTGTATTCAGCCAGTTTAAAGTGTATATTTATTCATAATGGATTATAACAGGTATATTTTTGTGTTTTCTTGTAAATGTTTCTTTTCCCCTTAAAGCAACAAATATTTCATTTGTAATGCTTATTTTATTACGAGCTTCAAGGAGAGGACTTCAAGAGGGAGTAAAGTGTGAGGTTATAATTTGTGGTTGCTGATACCAACACTGCCACAAAAGGGTAGTTGTTTTTAAAATAACTAGCTAGCCGAGTGGTAGATGTTTAATTTTTTAAATGCCTTGTACAAATTCCAAAACCAACTTCAAAATGTTTTCACTTGTATTGATTTTATGTTGAATGGATCCCAAGCTCTCTCCTGTTAATTCTATACCTTTGTAAGACATTTGTATATTGCGGAAGTGTTCATTCAAGCTATTTAATACCTGGCACTGTTAATACACAGTACTTTATTGTACAGATTGTTTTACTGTTTTAATTGTAGTTCTGTGTACTTCTTTTGCCTGGGGAAATAGGGGCTGGCATGTTTTTCTTTGTTTTCTGGCAATACAACATGTAAGAATTTGAAGCATTTTGTTTGTAGATGCTAGAGTGTCAGAATCCTTTTCATTTGACTTTTCTAAGAAAAGCATTTTCAGTCTTCGTAGTGTGCGCTTAAGGTTATAACTGATTTTATTGAAAATGGTTTCAAAGTATTCAGAATTGTACAGGACTGTAAAAATTTGTTGACAGACATTGAAGGAAAAGCTTATAGAAAAAAAGCTATAAAATATATATTAGGTTCTGCAGAAAATGGAGAGTTATGTAATATATTGTACAAATGTAAGCAAAGGCCTCTGAAATAAAATGCCATAGTTTGTGAATCCCTGATTTTGTTTCTAACAGTTTAATTAAGCAACTGTAGTGTGTTCATGAAAATTACATCAAGCTGCAGAATCAGTTTAGCAAATGATCTTTGGTGTGCAGTAATGGATATATAAGGGTAAGAAAGAGCACGTGCATTTGCCTAGTGATTAATTCAAATCCATCCTCTTTTTCAGCAGAAGGTGAAACCGTGGCCATCATTAAGGCAGAGCCACTTGAAACAAACTACTGGCTGTAGTTCAGGTTACCAAAATACTGTTACACCTTCAAGGTAACAGATTACTGATGAGACTGACACAACAACCCATGATAAATAAGCCTTGGAAAAACTGACTGTGTTAAAAGTCAAGACTGACAGGGTAATTTTAGTATTTTCAGTGAAGCTACTAAGAGGATATTTTCATCTGTTTAAGTTTAGTGGAATCAGAGTCATGGTAGTTCAGTTCTGCTCTTCAGTTTCAGTAGGCATAAGGGGTATGGACGTAACTGGGAACTACATCTGGGCAAGCAAGATTCAACTTCAGCTCTTCACTCACTACTAGTTCTTGATCAGCTCTCAGTTTTAGTTGCCAGCACATTTGCTTTGATGTGACAATTACTGACTCTGTGATCTGGGGTGATTTGTTTATCTTTTTAAAACAGACATCATTAATCAGCTCCCTGCTCCCAAGTCAAGTTTTTTTCATAAACAGGATTTTTTATTTTCCTTGATACAGAGATTATTTAATTTTCATCATATTTCTGATGCAGTTTAGTAGCTACTCAAACATTTGCCTGAATGTGTTACATTGCACCTCTCTTCTATGAAGTATGTCTGTAAATGGTGCTCTCCAGATTCACGGAAGCACTTGTCTCCCAGTAAGTAACAAAGGAAGATACCGTTGGCAAACTGTTATCCAGGCAGTTTTATCCCATGTTCCAGTGGGTGAAATCTGAGCTGCTTTTCAGGGTACGTACTATACACAGCTTTACACGTGGATGAGTTTCCTGCCTGGCATGTGCACTCTGCTTGCCGCTGGGGCAGTTTGCCACTAGCAGTGCCTGCTGGGCTGTGCCTGTACTCCTGAGCGCTTGCTTGAACTACGATCCCAAAGGCAAAGCAAGGCAAACACCCCCTGCAGTGTTCTCTACACCTTGGCTGAGGGACAGATTCGGGTTTGTGTGTCCCACAACTGATCATGTTGGGAATAGCTGAGATCAGCATATGCTGAGGGAAAACACACCTTATTTGAAGGCTCTGCAGTGCTCCCACCTCCCCTCATTTGCAGTGTTCACTGATACCTGTCCATACTTAGGACTAGGTAGTTCTCATCACACTGGAGTTTTTCTGTTGGCACAGGGATTGAACTCACTCTCAGGCAGAGTTCCTGGAGGCTGTATGCCTCTTGCTGAGTTTGTGGCCACGAGTCTGTGAAATGGGCTGGGTGATATGTGAAGGCAATTGGAAAAGCCACTACAAGTCATGTAGCAGCCACCTGCCCCTTTTCAAGGATTCTCTTGGGCTGATCCCGTCACTACCGTCACGAGGGTCACTACCTTTCCTGGCATTCCAGCAGGCAAGGCAGGGGCGATACCTAGTGCACGTGTCAAGACCAACACTTGTTCTACTCAGCAGCTGGACTGCTTGTTTAGCCTTCGGCTGGATGCTAGTGCCAACAGAGCTGCTTAGATTGGCAGCTCAAAAAGTGCATCAAGCGTGTGACGAGACCTCCCCAAAGCACTGTCAGGTTTGCTTCGGCGCCCCTTGGAGGCGAGGGTCGTGGGAAATCAGTGAGACAGCCTCTCATCACATAACCGATTAGGTTGGAAAAGACCTCTGAGATCATCAAGTCCAATCCATGACTGAACACCACCGTGTCAACTAGACCATGGTACTAAGGACCATGTCCAGTCTTCCCTTAAACCCAGGCATGGTAACTCCACCACTTCCCTGGCAATCCGTTCCAATACCGTTCTAATACCTCGTGAAGAAATTCCTCCTCGTGCTCACCTTCAGCCTCCCCTGGCACAGCTTCAGACTGTGTCCATGTGGTCCTGATGTTGGATGTTTCCAGGGTGCCGTCGTGGCCGGGAGCAGCTCCCAGCCCGGGGCGGGAGGAGGGAGCGGGGCGGTCCCGGGAGCAGCTCCCGGCCCCGCGCAGCGGAAGTGACGCGGCCTGAGCCCGTTCCGCCCTCTCGCTGCGCGCCATGCGGGCTCGCCGGGGCGGCGCGGGGCCGCGGCAGGCGGCGGCGGCGGCCGAGGGCGGGGAGGAGGAGCAGTACGTGCTGGGACAGGTGTCCGGCAGCCTCGGGGCGGCCGCCGCGCCCGCCGCGCCCCTCGCCCGCCTCTTCCGCGCCGCCGCCCCGCCAGTGCTGGTGGCTGTGCCGGGGGTGAGTGAGCGAGCGCCGGGGCAGCGCTCCGGGCTGGCGGTGGGCTTCGGGCAGTGGCGCTCTAAAATAAGTTGCGGTATGTGAAGTAACTTCAGGGCGTTCCTGGAATTTTGTCCTTCAAGTCTGTTTCTCTTGCCATTTATTTAAAAAGGGAAATAAGAAAAGGAAGCGTGCAGAAGAAGGGGAGAAAGTGTCAGAAGACAAGAGCTTATCCGTCATACAAGAACCTCCGGTGAAAGCAAAAAAGGCCAGAAAAAAGGAACGTTCAGAAGCAGAGAAAAAACTGTCAGAGAGGTGAGTGAGTGATACCTTTTTATAGTAAAATTAAATCCCCTAGCATCTACATTAATCGTAATAAGAGTTCGATGAAAAAACTAAGTTCTCATCTACCACTCATCTTCAGCTTGGTGTTTGAGATTATTTTTAAGATTGTGCAAATTTTCTGTAGTTTTCCTCTGAAGAAGGAAGTACTGCAGCTTGTTGAGACACTAGGTCTGTGAAGTGCAAATGCCCTGCTAGAGATCCATCAGGTCCAGCAGTTGAAGACATATGGATCTAGTTCTCTCTGGCTCAGGAGATGCTTTCTAGCTGTCCTCGGCTTTATCCAGCAGAGGTGGTGGTTTCAGCAGGAGCAAGGTGCCAGGCACAGGGAGCTGTCTGTGCCCTCTGGGTCTCTGCAGTGACACTGAACCTCTCTGTGACTCTATCTGTTCTCTTAAATACTTGAAGCAAGGTGCTTCAGAGCAGGCTGGAAGCTGCTCACTCTACAATGAAGTTTGGATAATACAACAAACTTGATTGTAGCATGAGGCTAACCCCTCATCCTGTCCCTGGCACTGGGTGCATGGAGCCTGTTTGCTGTGTTTGTGTCTGTAGCCCTCCAGAGGCTCCTGCAAATCTGCTCGTTGTTCATGCTACTATGGCAGGTTTGGATAGAGAGAGACTTGTTAGTGCCTGGCATTCCAGAGGTTTGTTCTGAGTCTCCTGCATACTGAGAAGGGTTAAATCTGTTCTAAGTTCCAACATAACGCAAAGATTATTTTTTTTCCCTTCAATTTTAGAGGCTGTCAAATTACTTAATTCGGAAGTATTTCTCTATTACTCCTGGTAGATAGTGAGTTTAGTCCTGGGGACAGCAAATAGTTTTTCATGTTACTGAATGGTCAGATACATTTGTTTAATGCAGAATAAAGAAAATAATGCTTGAAATTTTAGAGTTGAGCATAATAATTTCAAATGTAAGTTAAAATATCTTGGAGGCTTTAGTTCTTTGACTGCAAACCGCCTGTTTTTTTCCTATCATTTATAACCTGCCTGGTCATTTCTGGTCAGAGAGAATGCTTTGGAGCAGGCAGATGAAGAGGAGGATCAAAAATTGTTTCAAAACAAAGCGAAGCAAAAGAAAAAGGCTTCTCAAACCATCACCAAAAGTATTGATAATTCAGCTACTGCAAAACAGCAAAAGAGAAAATGGGTGGCTGATGAAGGAGCAGACAGAAGAACAGTGTTTGTTGGAAACTTGCCTGTCAGCTGTACTGTTAAGGTACGTGAGTGGGTTCTGTCTGCTAAAGAAATTAAAGGAGTTGCAGCAGTCCTCGGTTTGAGGGGATGTTTGCAGCTGAGAAGTCACACACGCTTGTGATTGGAACTGCTTTTGGGAAATGGTGCTGTTCTCACAAACCCTTAGAGGTAATCTCTGGTTTCCTGGAGTTGGGCTTCACGCAGCAGTGGATGCAGTGACTCTTTCTTGAGTGGAATTGGTCAGTTCCTTGTCAATGAAAAAATGACAGAATAAATGAGAACTGCATTTACAAAGTTACTCTGCTTCTAATTTTATATGAAACAGTGCTTCAGATCATTACATAAAACATGTTAAATTAATACTTTCTTCCATAGTTGGAGGCATGACTTCAGTTTTGGCAATCTGTAGAAGAAGAAGCTGCCACAAAAACTACAGAAATTGTTACAAATTACTTGCATTTTTTAATAGCCTAGTAAGGGACCTCCTATAAGTAAAAGAAAAGCAATCTAAGAACAGTATTACTTATAAATACTAAAAAATAATTCTCATTACCAGGTTGAATAGTGTCCTGAATATTTGTAATATCATCTGTTTAGGTACTGAAATCTCTTTTTATGAAGTATGGACGAATCCAATCCATTCGCTTCCGGTCCCTGGTATGTTATTTCCTTTAATGTTATGTAACAAAATTATTTGTTGATGTTGGAGGGCAGTAGTATTTGTAAGGTTTGTACTTTCATTGGTTCAGAAGTGGTTTGGGGTATGTGGATTTTGCTATTAGAAGAAGCCTTGGAGATGTTACCCCAGGAGCACCACAGATGCATTTTTCTTGTAGCAGCAGCTGATCCAGGATCAGAGCTTTATGTCCTCTGAAAGAGAAATGCCTTTATTATTATGCTGGTTTGGCTAAGGCATTGCTCACCTGTTTTTAAATCTTAGTAGGAAAGACATGATTGTTAATCAGTGTACTCACTAAAACAGTTGACAATAACCCTCTTGGAACTCAAGAAACATGTCAGACAAAGTCAAGGCAAGCTCTTTTAACTCCAAGGGTTTTTTTAGACCATCTCTAGGTCCAGCCACTTCTGTCATTTGCTCACTGTACTGGCTATGTTGCTTTGGGTGGCCCCTGCTTCAATTCATCTTTGTCTTAGGGAAAAACTCTTTGTGATAAGTTTACACGAGGCCCACCTAACTCAAGCTCTTTTTATCTTTAAGATTCCAGCAGACGATACTGTATCCAAAAAGGTAGCAGCAATCAAGTAGGTTCCCCTTGTGAATTTTGTGTATTTTTCAAGGGCTAAACAATGTTTAAGTCTTGGTCATTAAAAGTTTGTCTGTATTAGGTACTTTTTATGTATTTTGTGTTCCTTTGTCTTTTGTCATTACCTTTGTGTGTATTAAGTTTTCTCAACAAGTAATAATTATGTGCCATGTATACTTGTAATTTGTTACCTGAGGTTGCATTTCTTACATTTTAGGAAGGAGGAAGATGCTAGAAGTCTAATTTCCTCAGATATGTTTATGAGGAATCTTGCTCAGGGTGCTTATATGGGCTGGACAAGACGTACAGTGGGACTCCCTTGCATGTACAGGGGTAGCTTGACCTACAAGGAAAATGAAGTTGTTGGTGTGCACAGAACAAGCAGAGTCACGAATGTGTTCAGCAAGAAATGCCTGTGCACTGCACAGCAGGATTTAAGCAGTAACGTGTCCTTTTCCCATTCCAGGCATAAGATGCACCCGAATGCAAAGTTCATCAATGCTTATGTGGTCTTTAAGGAAGAAAGTGATGCCCAGAAGGCTCTGGAGGAGTAAGTCTGTTTTGTTCCTCATTCTGTGTTGACGAGGTAGTTCAGGTAGATTTATAGCTAAATATAAACAACCTCCCTTCTTTTGCTTGAGTCAGAATAAAATGTTGTTCAAACTTAAAAGTAGCTTTGCTTTTCGAATACCGCTATGCAGTGACATTGTCAATTAAGTAATGCTTATTTCACTTTTAAAACCTTTTTGTTTTGACTGCAAAAGGAATGGAACAGAAATTGCTAGTGGATTTCACATCAGAGTTGACACTGCATCTAAAACCAGTTCGGTAAGTAAGATGTGTGGCTGGAAATCCCCTTTTCTGATTTGGTCGTGGGGCTTTTATTGTTTTGGTTTGGTTGGTTTGGTTTTTTTCTGTAACAATAACTTACTGTCCTGTCGCTCTTGTTTCCTTTAGCATGACAATAAACGATCTGTATTCTTGGGAAATCTTCCATATGGTAAGTCTGAAATGGATTGTTATGCATCATTAATTTGATTTATGGAACGGCTGATATTAGGCTTTTTATTCCTTAGTATTAGGTGGATAAATAGCTTTTGCTGGAGGTAATTTTTATTTGTTAATTGAAACACATGAAGAGGTTGTAAGTTTCTGTCTAGTTCTGCACCTTGATTTTTTCCTTTATTGTAGGTAGCACTGCAAATGCTTTTAGTTCTTGCTGTTACTTCATGTTTTTTAAATAAATACGACTAAGTTGCATAGGCCATGTTTTTCTAAACTGCTCAAGGGTTACCAATACCTGTTTATGAACCAATTGCAAGTGGGGGACAGTGATGGCTTCTCCTTTTGGTGCTTTCTGTGAAGCACAGGCTAAGTGACTCTATCCAGGAAGGGCTAAAAATGGGATTTGATGATCCTTAAGGGCCAGTATCAACTCAGACTATTCTGTGATTTGCTGTGCTCTGAAATTACTTCAGCAGCTTGGATGTTTCTCGGCATGTCTAGGTCCCACTGCTGTAGTTAAACCAATACTATTGAGTTAACCCTTCCCCTCAGCAGAGAGATGTTTATATCTGCGTCAGGGGATTGCAGGAAGTGTACCTATACAAAAAAAGAAACAAAAACAACAACCCTGTATTTTTGCTATGGCACATAGCCATATCGGAATAATTGCATGGCAGCTTTGGTTGGAAACTGTAAATCCCTTCTCCCCCATTCAGATAAAATTCATGTCTCAGTCAGTGAGCAGTTGAAGAACTGCCAGGTCAAACTCATTATCATCAGTATTAAATTCTTAGAAAGAAATGCTGGCATAAGGAGGAGCTACAAAAATGCATAGCAGGATTCTTAATTTCTACTGTGTTCCAAGCAAACAAATGAAATAATTTGAAAAATCTATTTCAGTCTTGCCTTAGTTCTTTGTGATTTATGTCATACTCTTCAGAGCTGGAGAAGCAGCAAGTATCAGAGCAAATAGCCCTTTATAAAGTCTGCATTGTCAGCTTGCTGGGATTTTTCTGAACCACCGATATTTGTCTGCCAATCCGTATTCTGTCTTGTTTGTGTCCCTGAACGCGTAAATGTGAAATAACTGGATGTGGGCCAGGCTTTCAAAGCTCTGTGTCTCCCTGAAGAGGCATCTGTTCCTTGTGTTGCCTGCAGACATCCGCGATGATGCCGTGCGGGAGCACTTCCGTGTCTGCGGAGACATCGTGGGAGTGCGAGTGGTGAGAGACAGGAGGACAGGCTTGGGGAAAGGCTTCGGATACGTCCTCTTTGAGGTACGTGTGAACCTCGGAGGTGCACGCTCCAGCACGCAGGGAGTTCTTCAAAACCCACGTTGGGGTCTGCCTTCAGAGCATTTTTATTTCCTTTTTAGTAATTTTTTGAGGTTTGTGTGTGTGTATGAAGTGAAATGGTAGTGTTGTTGTGTATGGTGAAAGCAGCTTGGAAGACCGGTTCTGTGGAAGCAGATGCAAAACAAAACATTTTAGGTTTTGTACACACTGGGGTGAAAGAAGTGACTTTACTTTAAAGACTTAAAGGAGGGACAGATGAGTTTGTTTGGTGAGATTTCAATGTTCTCCCATTTCTTATGTGTCAAAATGTGAGTGGAATTCTTTCCTGCAGCTGGTCTGTGTACCTGTTCTCCACTTTTAATTCAGTACAATTTCCTTTCTCATGCCAGTCTCCCAGCCTCATTTTCCTTAGTTGATTTCCTGCAGCTCAATGCCCTTTTTTCCCAATTTTTCCTTGTCTCTCTCTGCCTCCGACTTTGGTGTCTCATTGTAAGCTATTTCACAGCCTGTTTTCAAATGTCTGTGCCTCAGTGTGTGGGCTGTGTGGAGGTGCTGGTGTTCCTGAGCAGAGATGTTGTGTCATTCCCTAAATGGAGTGGCTTGAATGCTCTGCATTGTAAAATCCTGCTTACCATTTTTAAAGACAGGTAACTGTTCGTTTGAAAGCACTCAGCTGGAAGTAATGCTGCTTTTAAAGTGGTTGTCTGGTTTTGTAGAACACAGATGCTGTACATCTTGCTCTGAAACTCAACAACTCTGTTCTGATGGGAAGAAAGATACGAGTGCAGCACGTAGCGGACAAGACGAAAGCACAGAAAAGTCCAGACCAGTCTCGTGCTCCCAAGGACAAAGTTGATAAGAAGAAAAAAGAAAAGAGCTGCTCTAACGACTCTTTTATTGGTGAAAAAGCAAACCCATTAAAGAAGAACACTAAACCAAAAAGACTAAAAACTACTCCTAGGAGTAAAGTTGGGAAAAACAAACAGTTCTTTGGTAAAAATCAATCCAGTAAAAATGCTAAGTAGTGTTACAAAAATGGATATATATGCAAGTGGTTTTTTATATGTGAGAGTGTCATAAATGTTTATACAAAATACAGCTGTTGTCCTTCTTGGTGTTTGCTCTGGGGCATTTGGCTTCTCCCAGAAGGCAGTGGGAGGTGCTGCATGATTTTATTCCTGTGTTAGCAGTCTCTCCAGCTGAGGTCTTGCTGCAGAGGCTGTGAATTCTTTTTTACGGAGTTGTGTAGGATTACCCACAATGGCTATAGAAAAAAATTACTCATGTTCAGACTGGGTCTGTGATGAAATAGAAATAATTACCTTGATTTGGTGAGGGGTCTGGGAGCACAAGTCTTATGAGGAGTGGCGGGGGTAGCTGGGAACTTTTAGCCTGGAGAAAAGGAAGCTCAGGAATGGCCTTATCACTCTCTACAGCTCCTGAAAGGAGGCTGTAGCCAGGTGGGAGCCGGTCTCTTCTCCCAGGCAGCAAGGGACAGGATGACAAGACGTAGCCTCAAGCTGTGCCAGGAGAAATTCATTCTCAGAAAGGGTGGCTAGACATCACGGGATGGGCTGCCCAGGGCGGTGGTGGAGCCACCATCCCTGGAAGTGTTTAAGGGAAGCCTGGACATGGCACTGAGTGCCATGGTCTAGTTGACCTGGTAATGTTGGGTCAGAAGTTGGACGCGATGATCCCAGAGCTCATTCCTGGGTTCCCGCTTCCCCTGCCCTTCATGGCACTTGGCGGGCAAATGCCGAAGCTCAGGCCGCGCCCCTCCGCCCGCGCATGCGCGCCGGCCTCGGCGCAGGCACTGCGGGAGGCGCCCTGTGCTGCCGCCGGCTGATGACGTCAGCGGAAGCGAGGAGGGGTCCTTTCCCCGTGCCCGCTCTCCCCAAGGTGCCTGCGGAGCTCGGCGCGGGCCGCGCGGCGGGAGCGGCGCGGGGGCGGTGGCAGCGCCATGATGGTGGGCAGGACCAGCGCCATCGCCGCGGGGCTCTGCGGGGCGCTCTTCATCGGATACTGCATCTACTTCGACCGCAAGAGGCGGAGCGACCCCAATTTCAAGAACCGGCTGCGGGAGCGTGAGTGTCCCGGGTCGCCCCTTCCCCTTTCCTCCCGTCCCGTCCCTTCCCGCCGTCGCGCGCTTCCCGCAGTGTTTCTTCCCGTTTCTCTCTCTCGCTCACCCGCCCCGACCGGGGCGCGGGAAGGCAGCACGTGCTGCCGCCGCAGCGCCGCCCCCGGGCCCGGCCGGGACCCCCCGCCCCCTCTGCCCAGGCCCCGGCGGCCCCTGCGGCTTTGTGGCCTCTCGCCGTCCCTTCACCGCAACCACGGGCCGGGGCACAGAATCACAGAACCGTCAGAACTGGAAGGTGCCTTCGAGTCCCGTCCAGCCATCCGCCCAGCGCTGCCACTGCAACTCCTGCAGCATCGCCCAGCGCCAGGCACCGTCCCCTCTTGAACGCCCCCAGGGATCGTGACTCCCATCACCTCCCTGGGCAACCTATTCCAATGCCTGGCCACCCCAACGGTGGAAAAGATTTTTAATAATGTCTCATCTGAATCTCCCATGTCTCAACGTAAGGCCGTTTTCTCTGGTCCTCTCACTGCAGACATGGTAGAAGAGACTGATTCTCACTCAGTACAGCCTTCTTTCAGCTAGTTCTAGACAGGGTCATCCCATCGGAGAGTGTTTGCTGTAGGTGTTGGGTAATCCGTGGTTTCTGTCCATGCTTGGTTCAAATTCGCCGCCCCCTCGCCTTTTTTCTTGTCCAATCTTGCTCTCCTACAGGCTCAGCAGTACTATTATAGCCACCACATTTACATGGTGACACTCTTTTTTTGGCATTTGGAAGACAATCAGGTAAAGGTGTGATCTCTTACAGTGAAGTTGTTGATGTGGTGAGGCAGGGGTCGATGGCAGTTCTCAGGTATTTAATCATCTGCATTCTAAACCCTCCTGGCAGCCCTGCCATTGGCTTCCAGGATAAGAATGAATGCCAGAGAAAACTGTTGATTAATCCAAGATGTAGAGCTCTTCTCTCATAGCTCTTCATTATTTCACATCTTCAACATTCATTTAAAGATTTTAATGATGAGTGAGGGTTTTAAAAGCAATTGTAGCCATGAGTACTGAAGGAACGCAAATGAATCATGAGCAATAAGGTGTTACTTTTTATACTGAGTTATTTCTGTTGGGGTAATATGTATATTATTCCTTTGGTGACTAATCTAAAGATAAGAAGTTATCATTAAGGTAAATTTTCCAGCAAGTAAACATGATGTGATCAGCAGTTTCATGGATGGAAAAGTCAATAACTAGACTGGTTGAAAATGAGTATTAACCTGATAGCTTTAAAATGTAGTTTAACAGCTTTGATTCTGCCTTCATGGCTTGAATTTACCTGGCCAATGTTGTCACTTAGTGGTGCATTAATTCCGCTTTCCAAAATTTCTGCCACAGCAAGATATGTCTGTCAAATATTTCAGCTTCAAGCCCTTGCTCCTGTGTGTAGGATTTTGGGCACATACCTCTTGTGTGTGTTCCAAGTCCCTTTTTCCCTGCAGTGCAAGTCATTAATTGGGAAATTTTAGTGCAGTTAACTGGTATGTGTTTGTTTTGCACAAGCACACTCGCTTTTCAGCAACATACAGCCATGGGGTTTTTTTAATGTTGCCAAATACGCGGTAGGAGAAGCACCGAATTATGTAAGGTTTTTGCAGAAGCACCAAAAATTATTTTTGGGTTTCAGGTTTCCCTAATCTGAGCCTCTATCCAGTCATGTTCTGGATAAACCTCAGAACTCATCTGATTAAGAATTGACCTTACTTTGAAGTGGAAAACAAATGCATTTTGATTTGATAGGAGGTGGCAGTTGTCATTTGGGGGACTTCACTCTGGGACTTACAGTTCTTGCATGTGATGCACTGATTTGCATTTAGTTGTAAGGCTTTAGTTAATTTGCTGGGTTTTTGGGTTTTTTTTGGTAGTGTAACAGATTATTTAGTATAGATGCTTCAGCAGTGGTGCCAGGGATCTGAGTATTACAGTACTTTTACTGTTGAGTAGACAGGAAGGCTTGGGCTGTAAAATACTTGACCAGGAAAGGTTCAGTGCAGAAGCCAGCTGCAGCTCTCTATGTAAAGATGCTCCATGTGTTGTGCAATAATGGGGGGATGGGATGGAAAGCTTGGAGAAACCACCTTTGCAGCACATTTTTTCCAGTAACCTTTTTAGCATAAGGTCCTTTTTCAGTCTCTGTGATGCAGTTTTGCCAGAATTTAGGTAGGAGTTCAGGAGACTGGCGTGTCAGTGAACTGCCTATTGTAATTGGTAAAGCACGTGCTGGCAAATGAAGAACCAGTGGGGTTTTTTGCCACCTCAGTGTGCTGTGTTTGGGCCAAAGTTTGTATTGCAAAGGCCTGTCATAAAAATGAGGTGACCAGATTTAGGTTCCCCGGAAGAAGGGAAGTTTCTGGAAGACTTATAGAACTATTGGACTTTGATTTTAATCTTATTTAGCAGATTTTGTGGGTGGGATTTTCTGTTGGGTTATTTTTTTAGGTCTTGCTGTTAGTTTGGGGGGCATGTCCATATTTAGTCTTGGGACCAGAAGATAGCAAAGCTATGAACATCTGTAGCTGCTGAGCTTCCCTGGCTGTATTTATGAATAAAATACTTCAGGTATGTTTACTATTTGCCTTCTTGAATGAATAAAATAGAAGTGTTCTGCTTTAAAATATAGACACAGGTGTCTTTTTGTTCAGAGACAGCCAGAATTTCTGACCATGCTGACTTTTGCCCAGGAGCACCTTCTGCCTGGACAACAGAAGAGGGGAGCAGTAGGCAGACTTCACTGATGGGAGCTGAAAATGCAAATGGCTTTTTGGGTTCTCTGCTCCTTTGTGGGACTGGTTGGGATGCTGCTGGGGCTACTGAGAGGCTTTTGCAACCCATGCCAGCAGGACAGGTCATCCATTGGTTCTCTTTTGAAACTTGTACCCTTGTAAAAGAGCTGTGCCTGGAGGACCTGCAGTGTGACAGCTGCAGTGTAGCTTTGTGCTTTGGATGCATGCGCTGCATTTCTGTGGTAATAAAGATTCGTTCTGTGAAAGATTGTCTTTCCCTTCTCAAAATGTGATTAACTCTTTAGAATAGAGGGAAACGTTTCATTTTCTTGGAGATCCCTGAGGGAAAACAAACTTGGGGGATTTTTTAGGTGTGGGGTAAGTTGTTTTTGTTTGTTTGTTTTTCAAGGTTTTTTGTTCCTCAAAGCCATTACTTTTTGCTTGTCGTATTACAAATGTACCTTAGTTGTTATTGCAAAGATACTTTGAAATTACTATTTCTTCCCAACCAGTATAGGAGGAATTCATAAATATCCTTTAGAGTTACTTGGTTTTTAAAATTGTTTTAGCTAGTGAACTTTTAAAGAGCCTGTAAAAAAGTATTGAGAAGAGGAAAAAAAGTTCCTTAGTAGTCAGACTATCATTTTTCAGTTTTAAAATCGTGGTGGTCCTTCATATTTCTTCACTATTTTCAGGTTAAAATATATGATTTCAAATCTGTGTTACCAGTGGTCAAAAGCTTTCATTAGTTCCAGTTACCAGCACGTCTTTTGTTTTCTTCTTTATTTCAGAATGCTTAACCTGGTGAATGATACCTTTTATGATATTTTAATAAGAAGGTATCATAGTCATGCCAAGAAAGCACAATTTTCACCTCAAAATGATGTACAAATGTTAAGCCGTTACTCTTTGTATTTCTTTTTGGTGTTTTTGCTGAATGCGCTACAGCTGCAATGTGGCTTGTTTTGGTAGTAAAACATTTCAAATACTAAATTTTAAAAATTTTAATCTCTAAGATTTTATCTGTTATCAAAATTTGTTTGCATAGTGGTGCAATTTAAAATTTCATGCAAATTAATGCTTCTGAAAAGTTGGAGCAAGCTAATTGAAGCACTAACTTTCAAGAGAAATTCTTTAATATTTAAACTCACCAAAATGATAAAATTGTAGTATACTACAGTTCTATCCAATACGTTTTTGCATCTGTAGTGGAAAATAGCATGCATAAAGTAACAGGTCAATTAGTTAGAGAAATGAAGTGTTATTAAGATGGTGCATTAAGGGAAAAGGCCGTTCCATCTCGTTAGATTGTGAACTCCCTTTCTATAAAGAACACAATCTTGTCAGCAAATGCCACGTGCTAGGTTATCACTATACTAGGGAATAATATTCCTGACTGTCTTCATCATGTGGACAATTGAAAATTTTTGATTACCATGTAAAACTGCTAGTCATATTTGGAAGTATTTCCAGCTAGTAAAATTCTATCAAAAGAAAAATCAGGACTGTGTGTGTGACAGTTGTTCTTTGTCAGTATAGGAGCTTTCTGAGCAGACAGTGAGGACAAAGAGTGGAAGGACAGTTTAACCTGTCCTGTATATGGAGGTTTTATTGGTGTAACTATTTCAGTTGATGAACTGAAGATTTACATAGATAATTATTCTAAGGAAATTGCCAGTGTTAGTGTAATTATTCTTTCTTGTAGGAAGAACTGCTACTATAAAAATATCTTTATACCTGCCTAGCTGCATTAAAAGCAACTTTAATTTTAATTACACTAGTTTTGCTGGAGTGGTACAACTTCATGTAGCAAACCAACTTTTTGCCTTTAGGTTAGGCAGTTAAATCTGTAAATGTTTGTTCCATCTGTAAATGTTTTCTTTCCTCAGGTTTCAGAAATGTATGCTTTAGTATTGCTCTTGCTGGGGGATGAGGAGATACTGCCACTTATTAACTAGTTCCCAAGTCTTTGCTATAAAGTAGCTGAGAAAGTGTGTGTGTGTATGTGCTGTGGCCTGCTGAAGTTGCCCTTTGGTGGTTCACCATGCGCTTCAAAACGAGATAGCCTTGACCTACAGACAATTCTTCTGTGCCTTACTGTTAGAAGTCATGCAGATAATTCCTGTATTGCTGTAATTCTCTTTGCTTCTGTGTGCCTGCAGTGCCCGAGGTGTGCTGTGCTGCTGCCCTGCACAGCTGGTATTTGCTGTAGCCGTCAGGAGAAGAATTGCCATTTTGGGTTGGTGCTACTGCCAGCCCTCATTAGACCTCTGAATGACGCTCTGTTGCACTGAGTGGGTTGCAGTCTTGTACTCAGTCTTCAATATTTGGAATACATTACCAGTTTCTTCTTTTGAAAAAGAGTTTGATTTGTTCACGGTTTCAGACTATAATCTGAAGGGCTTTTTAATTGCAAATTGAAGATAAAAGATGTTTTTATTCTTACAGGAAGGAGGAAACAGAAGCTTGCCAAAGAGAGAGCAGGACTTTCCAAGGTAATCCTGTGTTCAGTAATGCAGTGCTGTTTTGGAAGATGTTTCACTTGTATGATTTGTATGATTTACTTAGGGATTTGTTTTGATTCCAGGGTTACAAGCACTCCTGCAAATATGCAGTCTTTAGGTTTTTTTAATGCTCAGAAGTAATTGTAAGATTGTTCCTTTTTTGTGTCAGTTACATTACAAAGTACAACATTCACTGTGTGATTTGATGTTTTCCCTCTTTGTAATATGAACAAGGACTTTTCAGACTTAAATTTATTGATGGGATACCCTTATAACTGACCTTGATAGGTTGTTTTGCAATTAGTATTTGATTTCCTTTTTATTATTACCAATGGAACTGGAAAGAAAATACAAGATTTCTCTTAAACAATTGCAAGAAATATAGTTGTTATAAACATAATATACCTTAGAGTTTATATTTGCTCCTAAATGATGTATTTCATAAACTGAGTAGAGGTATTTCAGGCTCTGTCTCTCTACTGATTTGTGATGCAGTGTTATCAGACCTGTGTCTAATTTTCAAAAACATTCTGAGTACTTTTAACTTAGTGGTGACACTTGTTTTTTTACCAGTGTAACAATAGGGTTGTGTGCATGTTTAATTTCAATTGAGAATATTTTCTGCTAACTTTTTATTAGCTGGTGTTTAAGGGCTGGTTCAAATTTTACTCTGTATGTTTATAGTTGCCTGATCTGAAGGATGCTGAGGCAGTTCAGAAGTTTTTCCTTGAGGAGATTCAGCTTGGAGAGGAATTATTAGCTCAAGGTAATAAGATTTTTTTCCAAAGGGTAAGTTGTAAAATAATTTTCCTCTACCTTTGTTAGAAGATGATTTTTATACATCAAGACATTCTGGGGAGTCAAATTCATCTAAGAAAATCTGCTTATTTGTTTCTAACCTTGTGTGTTCAGAAAGTCCGTCAAGGAGGGAGAAGAGCTTAATGTGGATTGATTCACTGTAATTTAATCCACTCTTGGTGAATGTTTTGTGTAAATGTGTTACAGTGTGGAAGATGGTTGATTTCAAAACATTATAATTTGTCACACAGGTGAATATGAAAAAGGTGTTGATCACTTGACCAATGCCATAGCTGTGTGTGGGCAACCACAGCAGCTGCTACAAGTTCTACAGCAGACTCTTCCACCACCAGTGTTTCAAATGCTTCTAACTAAGCTCCCTACAATAAGCCAGGTACGTGAAACATTCCCTGTTGGTCTGGTTTGGAAAAAAATCAAATACTTACTTTATCCACTACACTAGTCTTGAGTATCAGGTTTTGTAATCTGTTGGTTTTTTTAGTTTGTTCAGTTAGATTAAAAGAAGCTTTTTTTTTTCACCTGAGATGGTAAAAATTGAATATGAAAATCATCATGTAGTATTAATACCAACCGGGATAAAATAGAAATACAAAACTTGTCTTGTGTTTAGGGTATGCTAAGCTCTTGAAATTGAAGCATCTGACCACAGCTGTGGTATTATAAGAGAATCCAGTGTTTCCCAAATACAAGTTGAGGGGATTGGAAAAACAGTAACTTTATTGCACTGGGTTTTGAGGTTTTTTTTCAAGGTTTTACATTTCTACAAGTGTGTGTAAATGCTATGGAAATTTATAAAAATGAATCTGTTGTTTTGGCTCCCCTGTTGTTTCTGGAGTCAGCTTTAGACACAAGATGTTAACTAGAACCGGAACCTGTGACAATTTTGGAAGCTTGGGAGTTTCCCTGATGATAAAAGTGTTAGTAGCTCTATGAATAAAATGCTCTCCTGTTTCAGTCTGAGTACTGAGTGGATAATGTTGTTAATGTGTTGGCAGGTGAGTCTGTGGTGAAATAAATGATATGTTTTATGTTCTTGGAAGTACAAGGGGACTCCCTAACAGTGTTACATGACATAAAGCAGAGATTCCGTGCTGGGTATCAGTTGGCTCTTCTTACAGCTCAGGTTACATTTCAGGTCCATATACTCTGTGGTAACACTGGAAAGTGTCAGGTACACAAGATGTACGAGTTGGGGAAATGATTGAAAAAAAAAAGGTTTCCTAAGAGAGCAGTGCCAGAAACCACACGGCAGTCGTCTCTTGAGGTTGATAGAATATTGTTTATCTGACTTTGGCTCTGTTAGGTATTGCACTGTATGTAATTTCTGTGGAACTGACTTAAAAAACTTAAGTCAAATAGATTGCCATTTTAAACTTTAATCAGCTTGTTCAGTAATTACACTGCTTAATGTTGACTGTAAAATTACATTGCTTGATAATCAGTTGCCTACTGTCAATTTTATGTAATTGTGAATGAGTTTTTCTCCTTCTTACAGAGAATTGTAAATGCACAGTGCTTGGCTGAAGATGATGTTGAATGAGGTCACACCACAACGGGGGGAAAAAAGTTTTCTTACCCCAGAAGATGAGCATCAGTAGGGGGATAAAGGGGCATAGTAGTTAATGGACTGTGTACCACATCGGGTTCTACCAGAGTTAAAATTAACTTTGTGTAGGTGGGTTTCGCAGGATTTTATTTATTATCCCAGTGAAAAGTGTATTTTGATAAGAATTCATTTTATAAATACACTGTGTTGAGTTATCAAAGTATCACTAACTTCATTATTATTAAAATACACAGTTGTAATGTTGTACATATACAGACATAAAACTACGACCTATTAAAAACCCAATGCTCATTTTTGAAAAAACGAAGTTATGGCAATAAAGATTTATCTCCACTTGTGTGTCCCTATAGTACTGCTTTAAAATCCAGAATATTTGGGTGTCAGGGCAAATGATCTAAAAACGACAACATTAAAATTTATTTTTAATGTTATGGCTGGTCTTCCAATGCTTTTAATTAAGTTTAAAACCTTGTGTAATTTCCTCAGAAAATAAATATATGATCATTTAAACAGTAATACATCACCTTAGAAGGAGATGCAAATCACAGTGGTAATAGATGACTGGCTGCAGAAAGAATGACATCCGTTTTTGTCAGGAACAAAAACATGTGATCAGTTCAAAATTACCGGCAAATTTGAAAGCTCTTATTAATACACGTGTCTGAAACAAAGCTGTTTGGAATAGAACCTGGGCAGATTTTAAGAGCACAAAGGTTGTGGTGTTTCAGAAACCTTGAAATGTTGCAAGATAGGCAGTTGACATTTCAGTCTGTAGTCTTCAAGACCATAGCAAATGGTTCTTAACAGTCTTTTAAAGGCATTTGCCTTGAGAAAAAAATTGCCCTGATAAGGTAAGACAATTATATCCCTAGGGTAAATAGCAAAAGCTAATGGAATTAGATGTTGTACAATTTCAGTGTGGTGTGGTGAATTTTCCTTTGCCAATGAAAAGGAGACAAACACTACAGCAGGCTCAAGTAAGTAGGAGAAGAAAACAAGTTTTTTGGGTGAGATCTTCTAAATGTCAAAACAGACTGCCTTCTGCTATTCTCTGGGTTTGTGCTATCAGCACTCAGGTGGCAAAAGAAGCAATTAAAAATGTAGCTTTATTTTTTTGGCACAGTGACTGATTTTTAACTTGAGAAGCTTTGAGTTGTCTTTCAGACCAGCTGACGGTACTAATGATGCTGCTAGATTAATAGTAAGGTATTAGGTGGCATAATCTAGTAGAAGTGAGATACTTTGAGAGCACTCTAGCCAACGCTGTCTCGTTTTAGCCTTGTGCAAGTTTCTTCAAAGGCACCACTGATGATCCTCGGTGGTTCAGGAATTGCCTCACACAGGATTTTTGAGAGGTTAAGTGGATAGTGGATGGTGACCTAGCAGTCAGTACCTGGTTTTGGGAGTGGAAATGGCTCTTACTGAGTCATTCTGCTGACATGGTTTGCTATGGAATAGGTGTTTTCCCCTTAGGCCCTAGAAAGCATTAATTCCAAAGATTTGAGGTGCTATTGAAATTTTCTGTAATGTGATAAATACTGAAGTTAGTGGCTGATAACAACAAACATGTCTTAAACAACTGGACGTATTTTAATCTTTGTGCTTGAATTGTTTAGGTAGCATAAGGTAAAAGTAAAATGCAGTAGCCATATTCTTCAGGGTACAATGGCCAGCGTGCTCTTTTCTTTTTAATTTATTTTACAGGGACAAACTTATTTTGCACTTAATAAAAATACTGTGAAATTGCAGAAAGTTCTGATATTAATCAGACTTTTTGAAGGAGTTTTCCTTTTCCCTCCTAACACTTAAAAGTAAAAACTAGGAATTCTTAGGTTATGTTGACAGAACTGTTAGCATATTCCGTTTTGCTGGTCACTTCAGCAAATCTTTTTAGTTCAGTTTTTAACATTGTTTTAAGGTGAATAAAACTTCCATCCCGCCTTGAAAAACAAACCTAAACAGCACAAGACAAAAGTAGCACCCTTCTGTCAAACCTGAGCATTTTTCTACACTCTTTGGTATAATGACATTGAGTTTACAAATTTGAATTTACATTTTAGCTTATAGCAAAGCTCTCCTTTGCTGAACTGTGTTTCAGCAAATCTGGGTGTCAATTCTGATTTTGATGGAAGGCTTGGTGACAGTCTGATTGTCTGTAAATAGTATTTGCTGTAATAATCATTATAGACATACATATTGCTCTAACATTCTTCGTTTTCTTGAGCTTGCAAAGTTAGATGCAAATAAAATTTAAGATAGCATAGGTTTAAATGTAGCCTTAAATGCAAATTTATTCTCATATCTGACAACCCAGAAGTACCTGGTTACTATGCTAGAGCAAACTCTGATACCTGTTTTGAGTGCCTTGAGTGGAATGCTGAATCATTTTTAACAAAACTTGAATTTTTTTTTTCTCCCGAAATGTCGCAGTGAAGCTAATTGTGTACAATTCCTTCACTGTACAATTGTGAATACTTGGAAGATATTGTCTAGAATGCAAATTTGCTGTTGCTCCAAGAGTGACAGACTGACAGAGGTGTAGCTAAGCATGCACACTAAACAGATGTTTCAGACTCAAGCAAAGACACTGCTTTCAGACACCAGCAAAGTGCAGGTCATCAGAAACGTGGTAATGATGGATATTTCTGCATCAGCAGTAGTAATGCTATTGCATAGCTGTGCATAGTACTGTATATTTCTTTTCACTTGTGCAAATGAAAAAAGTGTAGAAGTAATCCACAATTCCAGTTGTGTATTTGCTGCTATGGAGCTCACAGCTGCTGGAGAATAAGATGGGTAATCTTACTTTACTGCAGGTTAAACTACTAGTCCTCCCAGGAAGAACCATCTTCCCTTCTGTGCTTCTCCAAAAACAAGGCACTTGTTTTCAGCACTAAAAGGATTTCTTACAAGGAAGCTGAGAGGTCTGTTAGTTTTATGTTGGGAAGTCTTCTGTCATCACTTGAGAGCTTCTCAGGCAGCTTTTTTAGAAAAAACCCCACCCAGCTAGTTTCATTATCATGCAGGACTACCTTTGATGTGTCACATTTAAGTTTTCTAGATAATGGAATCAAATCCAAAACCAGAGTGGTCAGGCACACTGAATCATCTGGCACCAATTTCCTTTTCCTGGGGGCTGACACAATATTATCGTTGCCCTTAACATGAAAAATGGAGAAGTCACAGCCCTGCTGTGTAGGAGGCCAGCCAACCATCATCAAAGTAAAACTCCAGCTATTTATGCACTCAGAAGAATCTTTCTAAAGTTTCATTTGTACATCTGTTGATGGTGTGTTTGAAGTCCCTTAGACTGAACAGTGGCCCTACATGACTGTTGTGTTACAGTTAACATGAGTTAAACATCAAGGAGGTCTTTGAAGTGGTCACTAAGTGCTTTTAGTGATTGTTTCAAAGGCATGTTGTGCTGCACACCCATGCTTCTGTGTTTTTAAACATATGGACATAAGGGCTGATATGGAAAGAAAGAAAAATTCTTCAAGGCTTGTCATACCCAAGTTTTGGTTTGGTTTTTAGTTAGTGTGTTCACACTCACCAGCATAGCTTACAGTATTCTCTGTGCACTGACCAAAAGCCTGTTGCAAAGAGCTGAAACTTGTGCTTAATTCACGAGGACTGGGCTAGTTTTCATCAGAGGCGCTCCAGAAACTGAACTAGTCTGGGTAACAGTACTTGTTTTCTGCATTTGTACCAAACTCGAACTTCCCAAAGAAAATGTGGATATCTAATGCTGTTCTCACAGGGCAGAATTTGCCACATCCAGTGTATGAATGTGTGGATGAAGCTGTAGAAAATAGCCGGCCCTTCTGTGTTATTTTTTGTATCAAACTGTCCAATATGCTGGTACTACAGAATGGGCAGCTTTTTCAAAGTACAGTGGTTTCCATGTATTCTTGAAAAGAAAATCCAGGTTTTCTCTTCTTTACCTGAAATAGGGGCTAGTTTTAAAGAATATTTACTGGACATCTTTTGATGGGCTCACTACTCTGTTCTCCAATCATTCCTGTAACTTAATAGTCCTTAACTCTTAAAGGCCTCTGAGCTATAAGCTTTTGACTCCAGGTATACAGTTCCTGTTCCTGCTTCATAAAGGTCAGGCAGTGCTCATTCACAATTTCATAATTTCCCTTGCATCCTGAGATGTTTTCGACTCCTCTTTGGGATGAGAGGGTGTCTGGTGGTGCTCACCCGTGGTGGGAGAGTTGATTAACAGTTAACGAAGTATTGCAGCTGGCACGGTGTTGCTGCAGCCTACGGATCTCTTGGGATGGTCCATGCTTCAAGGCAGTTGTAAGTGGCATTTGTGTATGAAATTTCTAGTGTGCATGGAGGCAGAAAACAGATGAAGTCAGATAGTTCTACCTCTTTGCATGTTGGACCCTTAGCAGCTAAAAACTGATTTGGTCACATAATCATTTACTTGAGCACGTCTTAATCTAAACAGCAGGGGGCAGTTTTGCACACATATTTTGTGCAAGCTTACCCTGCAAAATCCTAATTTTTAGAATCTTCCTGTCTGGTGAGGTGATGCAATGCAGCATTTTGTCCAGACAGATTTGGTACGGTGTATAAGACAGGCTCAGTGGAACAGCAGTGGAATGTGTTTCTAGTGATAATACCTAATTTTTGCTTTTTAAAATCCTCTGTGTTTAAATTGTTGTGGTGACATGATTAGGAGGCTTTCCCTCTTTCTCTCCATCCTTCAACACAAACTAGGTATATAGATAAGCCAGCTGCACTGTACAACTTAAACTCTGCAACAAAATGCAACCACATCTGATTCCCAGGCATGCAAGAGAAGTTTTCCTCTGCCCAGCTGTGATTATTCTGAGTGAGCTTTGCTAGCTGGAGTGAAAGGAATGCACCAGTTAACTGCAGGAGGGGTGGAAGTCAAATCTGCATCTTGAGATTTTTGCCTGTGATGGGCCATGTGAGGAGAGCCAACCAAAAAAATAAAGAGGCAAGATATTGGTGACAGGATGCATTTTCAATGCTGGTTGAATTTTGGCTGAAGTTGACAAAATCTACTCACCCCATTGTGATCCTGCAGCTGACATGAAGTGAGCTCATTTCATACTTTGTCTCTCCCATGCCTTGGAGGCAGCTGTTCCGCATTGTAGTGGCACTCTGGCTTGAAACCGAATCTTAACTACTCCTATCTCAAAAGTGTTTTTTCTCTGCTTCCTGCTCTGTGTTTGTGGGGGGGTAAAGTGTATCTATGCTGTACAAGTAAATGGAAATTTTCCATGCTTGTAGCCATCAATCAGCATTTTTCCAAACATTCAGCTTGTTAGTAAGAAATTCTTCAAAGTCTGCTCAACACATGACAACATCTAGAGAAAGCTGTTTAATAAAAGATGCTGTGTGAAAACCATGCTTCTTCTCCTTCCTTAGGTCACTCTGGCCATGTTACACCCTGTAACATAGCCTGGAAGATACAGAAATTTGCTGTAAAAAAACCAATATTTGCCTGTTTTAGCATGTATGTAAAAGAGCATTTCCCTAGAGCTCTGAAACAACCTGGTTAGCATCTCTTGCTGTATTTAATATTATTTAATGAGAAAGAATGTACATTCAGCTTTGATTATTAAAATTACAATGATTATTGCATGAATTTGTGAATTATAATGCAATGACTAATTAAATGGAGAAATTAAGAAAAGGGATTCTTGAGCAAGCATGTTCTTTGAGAAACTCTCCCTTGTTGTTTTTAATTGATAATATACACCTAATCAATTCATAGCAGTATTTAATTACTGGTGGGAACAGTCTGGTTTTGATAAAGATTTACTTTGACCGCACATTGACCTGGTATAATACAGCCTGGTCCTGTAAGTTACTGTGAGGAAGACAACCAGCTCCTTGCACTGAGGAGGTGGAAGTTTTTGCCTATATAAATAAGGGAAGCCCCATCTGACCCCAGGTTACAGCCTCCATATTTATTGAGTTCTAGTTGGAGTGTTTGCTATAATGGCACCTGAATTTGCATAACCATGAGAGGTTGCTGTTTGGTTTATGTTTCATTTGTTTTTATCTCCATCTAAAGGTTTGAGCTTTAACATCAGGTTCCTTGGCTTATGTTAGAAGTTGTCTGACACAACTAAGGGCCCTTTTCTACTTCTTTGTAGGGATGTTATTTACTGGCCATTGGCATTGGCAGAATTCTTAGCATGAAATTATTATTACTTATGTATCAGCAGAGATGTATGTGGCACTCTGAAGAATCTGTCAAGATGAAGTCTCTGCTTCTGCAAACTCACAGCCTGCGGTCCTGATCCTGTAATTTACTCTGCATGGTCCTTTTCTCATGGAAACCTAAGCAGTCAAGAGCAGGACATTGGGACAGTGACACAGGAAGGGAGAAGGTAAGGTTTAGGATAGTATGATTGTTCTGTTAGTAACTGGGTGGGTGTTTTACCTGAATTTTGTTTGAAGCTCTGAAGCTTGCTTCTTTTCTATGTCATATTAATTTTAGACTAGATGGCTAATCAGTGCTAGTTACCAGTGTAATCAGGAAAAATCAGACTTCAACCAACCATAGATCTGAATATAAATCATTAAACCTACCAAAAGAAAGAAGTATTAAAGGCACTCTATAACTGAAAAGATTTGAGGCACTACTTCCCCCCTCCAACTGAAAGCAATAACGAGCAGTCAAGCACTGGGTTAATTGCTCTGCTGGCAGTCCTGCAGTTCGTAAATACCTTCTGCATTGAAAATGTAAGCAGCAATCTTTCAGAAATCTAGCTTGCTGTTGGATAGCAACTTTAAAAGGAACTCTGTTCTGTTACAACTTTGTAAACAGCCCAAACTGTAGTGCCTGAAATTCAGTGATACCATCATGCAAATAGGAAGGTTGAGGTCATAGGTATTAAAGCAGGCATAAATAAGGGAAACAGCCTAGAAGGCAGTGCAGTGAGTCAGTGTCCATCCTAGATGTTGGATTGCAAACAGTGAATGCTTGACAACCTGATAAAACAGTTGCAGATTGGAGAGGCACTTTACAGAAAGTTGCCCTGCTCTGGACAGCTACCCCATCCTTAAAAACAATGCAGACTTCTAAAGCATGCTTTTGATTATCCTACTCTTGGTGGTTAGAGCAGATCTGTTGGCTCTATCCTCCTTACGATTTGGAGCTGGTTTCCAGAAAGCAGAGGAGGACATGACAGGCAGGAGCTGGTTATGTGGTAACTACATGTTCAGGAAGTCAGATGATGAGATTGGTGTGCTCTGCCACCCTCCAGAACCAATGGACCGTCTGGTTCTTAGTGGGAGCATGAGCACCACTTGGACATCTTGGCTTCTCTTGGCAACTATGAAAGCAAGTGCTCATAAGGTATGTTGATTTTCTAAAGGGAACACAGCCCCTGAGATGGAATGCATTGATACTGGGGCAGTGCTCTACCAATGCCTTTGGTCATAATATATGAAGCAGGAGAAAAAACCTGACTCCTGTGTAGAACCCCTCTCTTTATTTTGGCTGTTTCCAGAATGGTGTTAGGACCTTGTCAGTTGGGAGCAGTGTTTTCTCTTCTGCATTGCCCTTGAAGATCTTCAGCAGGCCTGACAATATTTGTCATTAGACTTTAGATCTTTTCGCAGATGGTTATCTCCTACCTTGGGCAACACATTTTCGAGAAAAACAGTGATCTCACCCTGATTTTAAAGAAAAAATAAAAGATTGCAGGCTGACAGAACAGAAATGGCTCAGACTCAGGAGTCTGCATTGCCTTTCCTTTTTTGAAATCTGAGTGTTCAAATTCTGCCTGCCCAGCTCCTGGTAATGTTGCCGGTGATGTGGGTCTCAGGGGGTGACACCACAAACTTTGTTATTAATTGATACAGGAGTGATTTTGTAAATTCCAAGTATTTGTAGGTCCTCATAGTATAAGTAGTTACCAAAGAATTTGTGGAGACTATCATTGGGTTTTTGAAGACATGCTGCTGAAAGAGTAGTTCACTGGAGCAGCACTGGTTATCTTTATTTGGGGGAACTTAACTGCATTTTCCTTTTTTCTTGGAAGACCACATTATTTTTAGCTAATATCAAAGAATATCACCCTTTTTGACATGCCTGCAGATGCAGTATAGCTGTGCTCTTGTGAAGCTTCACAGGAATCAGGGACCAAAGACAGAGTTAATGATTATCTAGACACACCATCCTTTGCCCCAGAGCCAATACAGTCTGCTGCTAATCACCTTTCAAAGCCTATAAGGTGTGAGACTTGTCATTTATTTCAGTGGGAAGGACATATTCCATGAAGCAGAGCTTTGTGGGCAATCTCGGATGCCTGATGAAAGGCTTCTTCCATTGCTTCCAAAAATTATGGTGTCTTCTGGCAGAGTTTAGGCACTGCGAGTGTTTTTGTTTTCAGGGTAAATGTAAGTCTGCTGTAGCCAGGATCTTTCAATTTAACAGCTTTCAGTGAAAGTCAGAATTCTCATACACCAAAGCTCTTGTTTCTTTTTAACTTGCTGTATGAAGATCATACAGAAGAATTTGTACACTGCCCTTTGCTGGGCATCTTCTGAAGATGGAGTGCCTGCCTTTTGCTGTTTAAGGGGCTTAGCACTTTGGCTTTTGTCTTTTAAAGTGCTGAAAGTTTAACATTTGTATTCTTTTCAGAATACAAATGCAGAGGTACATTGCAGATGTACACAATGGAGTCAAATTTTCAGGGTTGGCACTGCAGATGGCATCAGGGCACACAGGTGTTTGATCCAACATGACTGGGAACAGGACATCAGGTCTGGATTCAGGCCTATCTCCATGGGACAAGGTAGTGCTCACTGTTCCTGCTAGCCCATCATTTTGCTGCAGACATTCATATGATAACTGCAGAAGATGCCAAAGCTGTGGTAGCTTTGTGTGCAGCAGCAATGGAAGATGAGAATCTGTGGGCCTCAGTGTAAAAACCAGCTTTTCCTAGCAAAGCCAAGTTCATCTTAAACTTCTTTATGGTGGAATTCTTCCCTTTTCCGCTTGCCTTCCTACACCTGTCTTTTATAGACCAAGCAGTTCTGCAGTTTTCAAGCTTGGCTGTAAATCACGAGAAGGAAAGGAGGTCCCATGTGCATGTGTGCTGGCCAGCAGCGGGCACTGGTGCAGGAGGCTCCGGGAGCCTGCTGCTTCAGCTTCCAGAGCCCGTGTCGCTAGATGGCAATGTGGCACTCCTGCAGCTACGGCTCCTGAAAAATGGCTTGCTTTTCCTGTATTTATCTCTGCCAAACTGATGATTGCACCCACCACCTCGGCAAGAGAACAGAACAAAATCATTTCATAGAACATTACAGCTGTTGTGCCTTTTTCTTTTCTTTTCTTTCTTTTTTCCTTTCTTTCCCCCACATTTCTTTGTCCCACAGCAGGGTGCAGAGGTTTAAAAACCTTCTTTCTTAATCACTCTCCTTCTAAAAACAGAGAAAACACAGCCTCTTGGGAGCAATTAGCTGTGAGAAAAGCATTTCTCAAACAATTGCCAGGAAATATTGTCTTGACCGATATTCCTGATGTAACACTGTCATTCTCAGTACTGTTATTCTAACATACTCGACTCAAAAACCAGCAGGATACAGATCTGTAATGCATGATCTGTAGCTTGCCACCTACCTTACCTTTTTATATACATTTGCTTTCAGTTTGTGTCCTCCCCCCCACCCCCTGGAGCCATTCTGTTTAGGAGAGTGAAGAATTATTTGTGGCTCTTCTCTTGTGACTAGTGTATCAGGCCAAGACTGTGACAAGGCATGGCTGAAAATTAAGGTTATGCCCCTTCTGCCTGGGTTCCTGATTGAAATTCAGTGTTGTGTGCTGCAGAGGGGATCAGGCTGCATGCTTACAGAGATCCTTCCTAGCCTGAAAGCCTGGCAGCCTGAAAATACGTGAGGTTGGTGAAGCCTGAACTTCAGTGGGAGCAGCTGGAGAGCAGGTATGCATGAAGCAGGCAGCAGAAATACACTGAGGCCAGGGTCTCAACCCTGAAACTCGTCTCCCCATTTTTGCATTCATGGAAGATGGACCAGGATGTAGAGTGTGGAGAGGTTGGAGGAATGGTGGTAAACTTGAAGTGCTCAAAGCCAGTGTTAGCAGTGGCTAGGAACTGCTAGTAGCTATCCAGAGAGCTGTGCATACACACGTGCGTGCCCACTCGCATGCACAGCCATAGCTGTTTGTATTGTGTGGTTCAAATTTTGTCCTTCCTTACATAAATTCATGGAGATTTGAGAAGCGAGCCTTGCTCTATGGGACATGGTGTGAACTGAAGCACCTTCTGGAAGACAGACAGCAGTGTAATCCTTTCATTCAACCATGTCTGCAGCTGCTTTTTATAAACTTGGCATAAATACATACTCAGTGAAGCCAGGCCTGTGTAGCTGGAAAATATTTTCCACCATCCAAAAAAACCAGAAGATTGGAAAAAGAGCCCAGAAATTGTGCATAACATGGAATGGCCTCGCTTGTGGTTTTTTTCCATGACTTCCTCAGCTCATTTTTCTGCTGCCAATTTTAGAAGCCCATAAGTCATACTTGTTAAACTTTCTCAGTTAAAATGTAACTCTAAGAACAAAGTCATATGATATGTTGCAGCCAAATAATCCTTCCAGAGCCTCTGACTGGAGAAAAGCTCCCCCGATCTGGCCAGCTCGCAAACCCGCACGGGCTCCTGTCCCAGGAGAGGCAGGGCTGAGGAGGGGTAGGTTCTCAGCCCGGGGCTCAGCTGTGCCGCCCGCATGGGTGACGGCTTCCCAGCGGGCTTCAGCAATGTCTCCCTGCTTTTGCCAGGGTGGTCAGGCAAAAATTCCAGCTCGTCCTCTAGGAGGACTTGAGGCAAGAGGCTGAGCAGAGGAAGGAGCGAGGGGAGGCAGCGCAGAGGTTTTGGCGGTGGAGGAAGGTGCTGCTGCGGTCAGGGTGAAGGAGCTGAGGGGTGAGAAAACAGCAGGCTGCCAAAAGCGAAAGTGATTTTGCTGGAGGGTTTGAAGAAAGGACATCCTCATTCTCATTCACTGCCTTTTTAAGTGTTGAATCAATATGGAAGTACATTCATGCCAGGAGCAGTACTTTTGTCTGCCAGTTTTGCTCCATTTTATAGGGCGATTTTGCTTACACCATGCCTTATGACTGTTTTGAAGCGCCATCCCTTGTCCAGGGTCTGCTCTGAGCCCTTGCAAAGACCTGATTCCCTGTCACTGCTGGGAGGATGTCATTCTAAATGGACCCTTGGCAGTAGCCAAGAGTGGGATCTGGCGGATGGCCGTGCCGGCAGTGGTGCTCCAGCCCGCCCGTGCTGGCAGTCCCAGCTGGGGCCCTGTGACCTGCTGCCGGCTTGGGAAGGCAGGGAGTCCTGGTGTCCCGAGGGCTGCCTTGGATGTGCCCAGAGCGTGCGGGTCCGGCAGGGTGCGAGGGAATCGGAGCAGGCAGAGAGAGGAGAGGCAGGTGAGAGGAGCGAGTGGAACCGTGAGGGGCTTCAAATGCTCCAAGTTCCAGCCTTGCCTCCCCCTGTGCTCCGGGCAGAGCAATATGAAAAATCTCCTTTTGGGGAAAAAAAAAAAAAAAAAAAATAAAATAAAATAAAAAGACAATGCTTATGTTTCCCCCCCCCCTAAATACCAGCTTTTGAGTTAGGTTCTGGCCCTCGATGGAAACTGGGAGAGACTCCGCAGGAAGTCGGGGGAATCACGCTGCAGCGCAGCGGCTGCCGGGAGCGGTGGGCCCCAGAGACCGCCTTTCTGCGGCAGGGCGGAACGCCCTCGCGAAGCCTGTGTGGTCTTCACGGGAAGGGAGGAACTGAGCAAACCCACTGGAAACCGGCAAGGGTGTTGTAATGTTTTTGGACAGCCTGTTTCAAAAAACAGCGACTGCCTCTCTCTCCCTCTCTCTCCCCCCCGCTCCCCTGGCAGCCTCTTCCCGTGCCATGACATTGAGGGAGGTGGTGGTGACTGATGTAACCGCGGCCAGGGAGAGTCTCTTGCCCAATGTGCAGGGGCTGAACGGTGGCCAGAGAAATTTGCTAAGGCTGGGTTTTCTCACAACGAGCTCCCTGTGCACATACCTGTAACTGGGCCAGGTGTTTGGCACGGCTGCCTCCCCAGCCCAGTACACGAGGTGGCAGAGCTACTCAAGCCACGAGGAGAAGGAGAAGGAGAAAAGGAAGAAAATGTTATTTTCCCACATGAATGCAAACCCAATAACGTACCTAGGCACTCATTGTTTGTGTCACCATGTTGTAGTTAATAACAGTGTCTGTTTGCTGAGGCCAGCTGTTCTTTGTGCTCATGGCTGGAGCGTGGGGGAGATCCTGAGGAGAGGCCTGGCAGTTTTTTTGCTGGATCACCACCTTTAAGTTATTGTGACAGACCTTTAAAAGGATGTCTTTGTATGAACTGGAATATAATGCTCAGCTGGGCTCTTAAATTCTGGCTCTGTTGAGAAAAGAGATCCGTTCATATCGATTGTCATTTTGTATGCAGTTCAGGCACCGACTTGTAGAAAATCTGGGCCAAGAGAGATATCATTAGGTATTTATGGGGGTTTGGTTGGCTCAGCAGTCAGTTTTTCCATTGTCATGCCGTGACAGTAGTGCATTACATACACCCTCAGGAGACATCCTTCTGCTGCCACAACAATAAAGGACTTTTTTTTCTTTTTCTGACTCATCTTCAGCTTGGAAAAAAAAATGCCAACCACCACCAGTAAATATAATTAGCAAAGGCAGATACACTTTAGGTAGCTTTCAGAGCCCATTGTGATAGTTCCTGTTAAAATAGAGTCTCATGGTTTCTCACCCCTACTTGGACGTCCAGCTGCATTCCAGATTATACTTAGATGTTTTAACATAGCCTGGTGATGTTGTAGGCTGAGGAGCCATTTCTAGTTCGGACAAAGAGGAGGAATATATTTAATGCTGGGATCATCTTTCATGCACACGCAGGAGCTTTGGCCAGACTCACAAGGCAGGGGAGTACAAATGGCTGTGCTGTGCCGGATGCGAGGTCTGCTTTGCTCTTTATCCTGCCTCTGACAGGGGCCAGCAGCAGATGCCACGGGAAGGAGGACAAGAAGCAGAGCAAGTCTAGACTGATTCAGCCCCAGTGTGCCCTCTTGGCTCCCTGCATAGCTATTCCCATTCACCAGAGCACAGAGGAAGAGGAAACTACTTCCTTAGGCCTGTTCCCCAGCCTTTTCGTGTCCCTGCTGTGCAGTGGCCCTTGTTTCTTTTGCTTCCCAGATGGGGCTTTGGGTGGAATGGATTCACTTTGGATCCACTTGGTCACGTGGGGATTTCTGCGTTAAATGTGTCCTGGCCCCCTCAGTGTTTCCCTAATGTAAGTGTAACTTGGAGCAGGTGGTACACAGCTGGGCTCTGCTGCTGCCAGGTGGGTGAAGTCTGTGCCTTCCCAGTTAGGGGCTGCTGCCTGTCCTATTTGTGCCATTGGAGAACCGTGAAGTTGGGACCCAGTCTTTGGATCCATATTTCACCTTGGGGTGAGGGCTGACACCAGTCACATGACTGTGAGTATGCCAACTGGGAGATTATATGGCTTTGTTTATTTATTTATTTATTTTAGCCTGTGACTAACATGGGGGAGTATTTGGATGGAGCCACTCCTCCCAGAAATTGCTGTTTATATTTCAGTCTCCTGAGCAGAGTCAGTCATATCTGAAGTGTTCATAGCCCAGCAGTGGCATGTGGGCTCTGCTGGCATGTCCTCACATAACCTGGCTTTCACGCTGCTGGACAGAGTGTGGGCTGGTTGTTTGCTCATCCCAAGCGCAAATGAGCAGAAGTTTTCCTCTGTATTCCTGATTGCTGAGCTCAGAGGGGTGGAGGAGAGGAAGAGCCAGCTTCCCTCTGAAAAGTGGCCAAGGATTGAGTAGGGCCAAACCTGGGGTTATACTGAGAAAAATGAGACAGTGTGGGAGTGGTGGTGGCTCTATAGCCACAGATAATATTGCAGAGCTCACTAGTGCAGCATGTGTTCAGCACAGTCACTTGTAACACTGTTGTGTGTATAAGCAAGTGAGTACCTGCTGCCATGTGATCAAAAGGAGAGATGTTTTTAGAAACATGCGAGGGTGGTGTGAAAAAACGAGTCAGCTGAAGCATCCTTAGCTTGTAGGACACCTGTAGGGTAGTAGGCACATATGAAACTGTGCACAGAAACTCCTCAAATATCAAGCTGGTGTTTACTTCCATTATCTCTACCGAATTCCACCTGTGTAAGCTACTTATTTCTTTAGGATCTCATCAATTCCAGATGCTGGTTGTAAATACACCTAACCTCTGGGGGAAGGGCAGAGCCAGCTTAGAAAACTTTTAGGGGAAAATGGTTTCCCAAAGCAAGGGTCTTTGCCCCTATTGCAGGGCAGAGGTCAATACAGAGAATTAGCCAAGAAGAATTTAAAGCCTAGGGCTTTAAACAGCAATTGACTAGGTGGCTAGCAAACTAATGGTATATGGGGAAATAGGATTTTGCATTCTTGAGACAAGGGAAGTTTGGAGAATCCCGTCCCCATATGTCATCTGTTGCTAAAACAAGTCTTCTGGAAATGCTAAAGTCTGTCTCTCCCCCCTCCTTGCCCTATAACAATGTAAGTAGCACAACTGCATCTGAGTTTTGTGATACATGAGTAATCCTGCCTCCAAGGCTGTCTGGGACTTCTGCATCACATCCTTGCTGCAGTTTGTAACTTAGTACAGTATTTTACCATGTCTGGGATGGTATGTTCATTGGGCACAGTGTGTCTGTGCGGTGCGAAATAGGGCAAGACTCCTCTTAGGCCATAGATATTGGGCATTTTCTGGTTTAGCACTTCCTAATTTTTCAGTAAGTCCCCATATGAGCTAATGACTGAGGTCAGGCCTGTTAGCCTTTGGTCAGCAAACTAAAACCTTTTTTTTTTTTTCGTGAGCCGAGTTTGTAAACAAGGCACAGACCCAAACTTCTAAGCTGTCATGGCAAAGGCTAGAAAATGGGAAGAAACCAATGCCAGCTCAAGTGAAGTGTGTGCTGCGAGTGGTGCTCTCATTTCCAGCAGGGAGGACTTTGACATTCTAAACCGGCAGCTCAGCCATGGCAGTGCACCAGAAACCCTCCAGAGAAAGAGGACTGTGGAAACTTGCCCTGTGTTGGTGGTACCTCCTGGTCAGGGCCCAGCAGCTGTGGGACTGCAGGGAAAATTTGTGTGGTGCTTGCTTATGTGTTCAGTGAAGGATCTGCAGGCTCCAAGCTTCCCTCCTGTTTGTGAGCTCCTTAATCCACGTCTTCAGTGGTAACTGGGGGAGAGGAAAAGCAGCTTTCCAGCCATGTTGAGCTTTTTTTTTTTTTTCAGTGAAGAAAGACCTAGATATTCGTGGTTCTCAGAGATGCTGAGTGAGACAGGTTTGGTCTTGGGAACACCTGTGCAAAGATAGGGTATTCCCAAGGAGATAACTGTGTGAAACTGGTGTAAATGAGGCCAGGATCATGGGGTTCTGTTCTCCAAATATGAATTTTATATTGAGGTCAGTGGGAGGCAAATGTATGTCAATCTTTGTGTGGATGGGGGTTTTTGCCACTGCTTGTGCACAATGGAGATCCCTGGGGAAGCATTTATGAGTGAGTACCTGCACCTTGCCTGATTTATGTCCCTCTGGCTTGTGCTGACGCACAACTGGACGTTGGCAGCTTTCTTGGTGTCTAGATCACTACTGCCATGTGGTTAAAACATGCAAAGTGTCTTTCAGAGAGAAGGAATGGTGTTAGGAAGAGGAAGCTGCTCTGTGAGACTTAGTTTGCTTTATTAAATCATGCTGGGCTTGGTTTGGTAATTCCCTCTCTCTAGGCCCAGAGTTTCAGTGGTTTCATATTTCAGCCCAGCACAGGATCAGTAAGTCCATTCTTCCAGAAAGGTCAGACTTACTTTCAATCCATCCCTCCCCTTCTCCCTGGGAGACTAAGGCTGTTTAACAGCAACAAGGGTTCAGGGTGCAGTCTGAGCAGTAGGAAGCATTTTGCTTCCTGTCTGTTTCTTGTCCTTCTGCAAGCAGGCAGGGACATCTGTCTCCTTTCCCCATGTAACCACCGAAGTGTCCAGCTGCCCCTACAAGGGAGGGTTCAGCTGCCTGTACCTCAAATGGAAGCCAAGGCCAGTTTTGAGTGCTTTCAATCTCCTAGGTCTGGCTCTTGGCATAGTTTTCCCTCTGGCCTCACCAGCTCAGGAGGAGTCCCATCCAGTCATGATAAATTTGAAGGATGTGGTTTTACTGACAGTGCCTATGGAAAATTTGTTGTGGCAGATGACAGTGCATTTATGTCTTAAAGCTGCTCTGTGGTACTGAAATGAATAAATAAGTGTAGCAAAATAAAATTCAGGAAAAAAACAGCTCAAGAGGAAAGTTACAGACTTAGCCATTGGCCTGGTTTCATTCATTTTGGGCTGGGTGACAGTCACAAGTTCAGAATTCAGTGACATTCAAACCTGTCTCTACAGGTGAAGGGACACAAAATGGGATCTAATTTGTTCTTCACGGGGCATCACTTTCTAGTGTTCTTTTCTTTTTTTATTTGGCAAGAAAGTACGGGTAATTTATATCAATGTCATCAAAGAGACATTCTTGTTACTCACAACTGTGACCTTGTATCCAGCTAAAAAAGTTATAGTGGGTAACCAGTGAGATGCTCAGCTTACATCCACAGGGCAGATTTTCCAAGCAGCAGCTATGCTGGCTGGGCTACCTGCCATGCTGGCCAGCCACATCGGTGCCAAGTGATTCTGGGAAAATGTAGGCAGTGACGCCATGGGCAAGTAACGGCGGAGGTGAATTCCTGGAAGAAGCCTTCTGAGAGCAGCAGCCCCTGGTGCAGCATACTGCGGGATGCACTACTTTAGGGACAGCTGAAATGTGGGAGAAGGGGTCACACTGGCACGCTGCAGTGTCCTATGCACACAGCAGGCAGCAGCCTTACTGAACTGGTTACGGAAAATGGGCTGCTTGGCCAGAGGAAGCAGCTTAGACATCACAGCTTTCATTCAGAATTAGCTGTGAGCTGGCCAGGAGCTGGCTAGGCATAAATTGTGTTTAGAGTTTGTCCTGCCAGCTGCGCTACCAACAAGGCAAAAACTGTCTGAGGAACAAGGCTCAGGTTCACACACTTAAACCATACCTGTCATAAGGTTTCTAAACTTTTCCCTAGGGCTGGTACTAGACTATTTACTGTATTGGCATGCTGTCTTTTCTGTTCAACTGCTGCATGATTGTACTATAGCACGTGCTGTTGACAAGGACTAAAGCTCAGATTGAGCTGTGTAAAGAGGTAACTGTGGCCTTGATCTCTCCATGATGAAACCAGAGTAAATTACTGGATGCCGAATGAGTTATTCCCTGTTTATTTCAGTTTAAGCAAGCTTAGAATCTGATCTTCAGATCATGTTATTTCTCTAAATGAACTGGTCATATTTATAAATGCATGTAATGGTCAAAATGATCCAGTAAATGCCAGCACACAATCCTAGCACTTGCAAAACATCGAATGTATATATTGGCACCTTTCTTATTTGCTGACTGCAGGACAAATAAGTTTCATATTGGGACATCCAAGTTTGTTTCAGCAGCTGGATGCATGACAAAGCCATGTTATAATCTAGGTACTGATTATGGCTTTGCAACATGTTGGCTCAGCATGTGCTGAATTTGGATGTGTAGATAGATCAATTTTTTAGTGACCTATGGCTTGATTTCAGCATGGAGAAGGTTGTCAGCATATTTGTGCTAATTAAGGAAACGGCATGGGAAACTCCTTTCCACTGCAGATACAGCCAGAGCTCAGGAAGTGTCAATGCTCCTCAATATTTTTTTTAAGAGCCAGTTTGTCTTGAAGTAGAGAAACAGTGTCTTAACTGTATTTCTAAGCTGCACTGAAGCTTGTTTGGTTCTTGCCCAAGTATTCTGTTTTAACCTGCTTCTGGAGAATGGATTGAACAGTTAGGTCACAAACACTTTAGGAGAGTGCTTCAGCTGTATTTGGGGCCAGTAGTGCAGGGTTACATTCTCTGCCTTGATTTGATTTATTTTTAATGTTGACAGTAACTGAACACCAAGAAATAAACACAAGTTTGTGCTCACACTTTGCCGGAATAACTTTCTTGCTGCCGAAAATAATACTTTTGCCCAACACTAACTCCTCTTTCATTCAGACAGTGTTTTGTACATATTATGCTACTCTTAACACGTTCCCATGTTCATGTTCCCGAGAAGGCAGGCTGAAACATTGCCAACTCTATTAAGTTCTTTCTGTTACACTGAGTCAGCTGCTGTGATTTTACCTTTGCTCTTGGTCAAAGTATTACATTCGATTACCTTTTTGTTCTTTTTTTAAACATAAGAAGTAGCATTACAAGGGTTTGTTCCGTGTTCCTACATTTCCTCCTACTTCAGTAACAAAAGCAACACATTAGTTTTGTTATTAATAAGACAGGTATACCTAGAAGCCCTTAGATTCCCAAGGGATTCACAGCTCAAACACAAAGGGCAAACAAAAATACATTTATATTTGCATTTATGAACAGGGAACCGAAGTAACCACAATAAGGGGCACTTAATTCTTTCTTAGTGAAAGGCCAAAGGAAGAAGTCTTCAGCGAGGCTGTAAGTAGACCCAGGACCAGCAGATCTCTGTTCTGCAGATGGCTCTGGACTCAGTTCTGCTCATAGGCCCCAGCAGTGCTCAGTCAAGCACCAGCCATATGTCCACGTGCCACCCGCCTGGCCAGCAGCCCAGCCCTTCACTAGGTCAGCATGCTACTCCTGTTCCCAGTGCAAGGTGCTCCCAGAGCTTCTGGCCTTCTGCCCTCTCTGCTTTAGTAACAATTCTTGCTGAATTGATGCCTGCATTGAGAGCTTGTAGTGGCTGCCTGTACTGAGCACTGAAGGCCTCCAGAATGGCAGCTTCCATGGCTGGGAGTCATGGCAGACCTTCCCCACGTGACAGTCCATGCGAAGAATTTTGCAGTTCTTACAAGTTGAAGGTGGAGTCAGCTGTAACCTGACTTAGCTTCCTTGGCATTTTGAAGTCTGGTGAAACATGATGCATAATGACACTTATTCTGCCTTTGCAAGTAGGAGACTGCCTTTAAGCCAAAGTGTCTCATCGGCAAACCTCACCTCAATGCAGAGTGCTTATTCAGATGTAACCATGAAAATGAGGGCTGGCTAAATAATGCCTCTGACTGAAAGGATCCACCGAAGCTCATTATAATGATCTTAATGGCTTCCAATTCAGCTGTGTCTGTGATATCAGAGTGCAAAGGTAATTATGGAAGTGCTAAATACTATTATTATTTGATATTAGTGACAGGGTGGAGGTGAGACCTGGTGAGCCCTGCTCTCATCTGGCCTAGAGAAGAATGAGGGTTGCCCCTTCCCTCCACCCCTCTCAAGGCCTGCGAAGGAAGAAGTGTGCAGGCAGGGTGGAGCCAGGACTCTGCTCCCTCTTCCAGATGCAGCAACCTTGACTCTTACTTTGCCTTCGTGGTGTCAGGAAGTGGCTTCTTTCCATGTGCAGCAAACTGAGAGAAAGGAGAAATGTCTCCACACCACACTTCTTGCCTCCATCTTGTCAGCAAAGGAAGCAAACATGTTTTCTCTCTCTCCTATACTAGTTTTGCTGGTCTTTCCCCCTGTTTACTCTCTTTCCAGTGACCCTCTTCTACTACCTGATGTTGCTGGATTTTTCCATCAGTTTTATTTCTTAATTGTGTGATCCGGGTGGGGCTTCAGCAGCACAAGTGCTCCTTGGCTTGCATGGGATTTCTCCTTCCTCTATGCTGGTAGCTCAGACTCTAAGGACTAGGAGGGGGGTGTTGAAACCTGGCTTTGTAGGGGTGTCAGACCAGATGACCTTCTGAGGTCCCTGTCAGCCTCAATTATTCTGAGTTTTGTAGGCCTTGTCTTGCTACTGACATAGCTCTAGCCCGTGAAAGTGCTAACCCTTTGACCCATGAGGAGATTTTAAGGAAACAGTGACAACTTACACGGTTAACAATTAGCTACCTGACTTCTGTGTAGGGCCCAACACACTAGGTGATCTGTGGGAACCCTCTGTGCTACCTGGGTGTGCATGGAAAGCTGCACCCAGCCTTGCCAGCCCCCCTGGATCACGGGTGAAGCAGTGAGAGCACATTCAATTAGCTCTGCTCACTGACCACGCCAGCCTGTGCTGGGAGAAACCTCTGTGGTGGCGGTGAGTCAGACTCAGATGGTTACTTGACCCAAAGGAAGGCTTGATGATACACTGAGGCTGGGACACACCAGCAGTGCTTATATGATGATTCACTGCCTGTGCTCTGCCATTCAAAACATCCTCTGTGTTGCACAGGCAGGGCCATTCACAGAGGCTGCAATGAGGAAGTGATGTTTGCACCTTTAGCTGCCACCTTCTCACTGAACCTTTCAGTAGCTGCCTGTGCGGTGTGGTGCTGGTCTCCCTCTGGGCAGGCTGGCACTGGGGAGGTGTGCTGGCAGGGACAGGTCCCTGATGTGTCAGGTGACTACAGCTGGGCACTTCCTGCCAGTAATGTCCAACCTCACCCTCAGAAGGTTTGGCCAAAGTGTAGTGCAGCCAGGCATTCCAGTGTCCCCTCAGCACCATCCTCTGCAGTGTGAAAGCACATCACTGGACTTTAATGCTAAACTGAAGGGCAGGTGGGAATTCAAAGTCCTTTAATACTCTGCATTCCAGCCCATAATTTGCACATCATTATTCAAAACTCTCATAAATTCTTTGCAGAGCTGTTCCCATTTCCATTTTTCCTGCTGTCAGAAATGTGCACCCCACACAGCCCAGACTGCTTCTGTGTTTCTTTTATAGAGGGGCACATAATCTGCTGTCTATACTTCCTTTCTTCCTGTTCCACCCACCTTTTTGTCTTTCACTCTTCCTCTCCTCCAGATCTTCTCCTGACAGATGCATGCACTCATATGGTTTTACAAAAATGGTCTGAGTGTACTGACTACGTCTATCTCGTTCTGCTAAATGCTTCTCAAAGTGCTGATATTGCTGCATGCACAGCAGGGAACACTCCTTAGAGCCTGGGAAACACCATTTTTTCCTGACCCAGGAACTGATACTGCTTATGACAGTTTGCTGGCCACTGGTATGATCTGAGGCACAGAAAGTTTACTCGTGTTGGCTGGGACTCACAAACATGTTGGGGCTAATAACGTGCATGGTTTGTATTGTGCTTTCCCTGAAGCTAAGTTGAGCAACATATTAGGCATAACATATTACTCAGAGCTCCTGAACCTCGTGTTTTGCCAGTGACAAAGTTGCAAAGTTGAAGTACAACAACCCTGACGTTTTCTGTGTCGTGTAAAGGCCAAGGTCCAGCAGAGTTGTGATCTCCTAGTCTTACAGTTAGTTCTGCCTGGACTTTTGTCAAATACAAGTCTTCAGCTGTCATGCATTCTTGCCAGCTCTCCTATATGTCTAAATAACTAGGTGAACTCTCTCTAGAAAAGAATCTATGCGATTAATTTAGTCCTTTCTTCCTGTGAATGAACTGTCTTCAAATTGTTTTTCAAATGTATTTTACATGCAATAGTATTATTTGTGTCCCATCTAAGCGTTAGCTGGCCATTGCTTCTCTGTGTGATCTTGGATGTAACTGTGGTTTTAAGTACCCTCAGCTGGTTATTCATAGCATGCATTTAGTCATTCAACAAACATGGTATTAGTTCTGCTCTCTAAGTGGATGACTAATACTCTTATAAATAGGAGGAATGTGATCTGAAAGGTCACGTGAATGTTCCCAGTGTGAACATATCCCCAAACTATGAGACTTCTCATTCCAGGATCCTGCTTGCAAAAAAAGAAAATGTTCATTATTAGGAAGAAAGAAAAGGGTTCAAAACCCATTCAAGCAATTTATTTCCCTGCTTTAACTCAAACAATTTGCAATTGTTTGTAGAGTTTTGCATTGCAAAAGGTTTTTGCAATGTTTGCTTTCCTCTGCAATCTCTCCTGACCTGCTTGGGAACATACGATTTGGAGCAGTCCTGATCTCTGTCCTATACCAGTGTCCTCCTTTGGAACACAACAAGACCTGAATGTTTCTTAAGTAAATATAAAAACTATCTTTTTACTTTCTTTCTAATCTCTTTCACATCTCTTTGAAAAGCAAGACAGCGCCTAACGCTGGATTCCAAAGGAGATGAGAATGCACAGTACAGGTTTCTGCACTGCCTGTAAACTGCCAGCTTTCCTCAGCTCAGTTCCGTGAAGAGATGTTGTGCTGCCCAGGCAGGGGTGGAGGAATGAGAGGTGCTTGTTAATGCAACCTCCCAAGGGGTCACGTTTCTCTGATGGAAAATGCAGGAGAGAAAATGCAGGAGATCAGCTAGGCAGGCACACTCATCTTTTCATTTTTATCAAACAAAAACAGAATCACTGACTGCTGGTGCTCTTCTGCTCCTGCAAGGTTTGGTTTATATTCTCAGGAATACAATGCTAAGGAAGGGAGGACTGGTGGCCTCAGGACATTCAGCTTCATTTCATGGTTTTGCGAGACTTGCTGAGGGTATGTCTGTAGCAAATGCTTAGCCCAGGTTTGAGCCCAGTCTATATCCATGCACTGCCTGTTTGGGCAATTAAAGCCCTTGGCTGCTCTGTGGCACCCCCTTGGTCAAGTCGAGACCCTCCTTGGCTAGAGCAGTGAGGGAAGGCACATCAGGCTGGGGCTGGGGCTGGGGCAGGAGAGCCTTGCAGAGGCCACATGCCAGCGGTTGAGCTGCTCCTGCTGTGCCCTTATGATGCCAGCCACCGAGGCACCTTTTCTGCTTGCCTCTGGTGTGAAGTCAAAATGAATCCTTTCCAGTGGAGAAACGGGCAACCATGGCACCATCTTTCTCCCCTGACTACAAGTCAGGTATGCCCAGGTGCTCGCCTGGTGGGATTTGGTAGGGTGGAGCATAGCAGAGTGAGATGCTCCTGGGGACTGGCTCAGCTCCCAGCTGGGACATGGGACTGGCTGCATCAACTCTGCTCTGCTCATCCTCTTCAGTGTCAGATGTGATGGCTTCAAGCAGCTGTAGCCAAAGTGGAAAGAACTGGGGGAGAGGACCAGCACGGCTGGCTCAGAGGTGTGTCCTGATCAGCAAAGGCAGGCACACTGTCTCTGGCAAAAGCCTGAGGCACAGGCCTGTGTGGCATGGGTCATATCTGTGCTAACAAAAAAAGCAACAGCTGTGTTTTGCTTTGTGGCTGGCTAACACTGTGTGGCCCTGGTGTGACAGATGTTTAAAGCTTCTTGCCCTCCAAAACCAACTGGTTGCGTACAGACTACCTATTGGGAACAACTGGGCCATGCTAACTCCTGGACTATGCTTGGGAACAGTTTGGTAGAGCACTGTTTGGCCTGGGCCAAAAGTGTACGCAGGACCACACTAAGAGCTTGGGGGTAGATGGTTGGGCTCCCCTACTCATGCCCTGATTCACTGGCTTGATTTTCTGCTCTAGATGCTGCTAGTCTGGCTGATGTCAGGCAAGTTACCTAATGTATGACATAAGAAGGAAAAGACTTCCAGCTTAATTTCTAGTCTTTGTCGCTTCATGCCCCCTCTCACATAGGGGTATGAGTGCATCCTTACCTGCAGAACAAGGAAGACTGACTCATTTGGATACACTGGGAAAGGGAAGTGTGGTTAAAGTCTAAATTCATGACAGTGGTTTATAGAAATTTGATTCACTAAAGAGTTGTTGTAGGCATGCCATGAAGATGGTATTCCCCATTCACATATGTATTGTAATTTTGTCCATGACTATTACAGAGTTACAGAAATGCATTGGCATTAAAGTATGTGGCCTAAAAGCAGTCAGCTGTGTCCTATATTCTCCTCCTGCCAGCCTTTGTCTTAACTTTAGATTGCAGATTAGAAAGGACAGCTGAGGATCTGGGTCCCCCCCAAGCATGCTATACATAGTCAAGGAGTCCCAGAGATTTGATAGATTCTACATGATGTTTCTTTCTGAGTACACAACGTTTCCTGACTTCAGCAGTCTCAGAGGCTTGATTTCAGTGGAAGATATTATGCATAAATGACGCTGGAAAGTGCATATGCAGTTCTTATAAAACAGTGTGTGTGTCTGCATGTGCCTGCACTAAAATAACAGGGCAAAGGTGACTGCTGTATATTATTTACCTGCTGGCTGAGATTTGTCTGCCTGCCTTTATCTCCTGCCTCTTGTCTCTCAGATTTTGTTCCTGGGAAACATTTTGGGTTGAAGAATAGTGTTTGAGGGTGCTCCACTATGGCTAGGGGAGCTTAGTTTAAACTGAAATAATTTAAACTGAAATTAAATGTTCCACACAGGTTACTTTAGGTGTGTCAATATTTGTTTGCTCATGGGTGCATCTGAATTTCTTTTCTCCCTTGGTTGGCAGCAGGAACATTTTTCTTATTGATGTCAAGTAGGCAGTAGTGGTGGGGGTGGGCCTTGTTTGTGGCTAGTGGCCAGCTGACAATGATAAAAACACAGAAAAAGATGGAAAAAAAGAGAAATGGATAGTGTAATTACACCTGATAAGCATCAACATGGCACTACATGTGATATATACACATTTGAAACCTGCACACATAAACACTCAAGAAAAACATTCAAGACATGGAATCAGGTTCTTCCACACAGCAGCTATAATTACATAAAGAAACTAAAAAGGATTTTTTTTATAGCGTGGTGCTGGCAGTCAGAGCCTCCCCTCTGAATGTGTCTGGGAGAAGAGCATGTTAAGTGTGAGCAGAATAAATGGTCTGTTTGTGGGCAGCATGGCAGACACCTGTGCAGCACCTCACTACTGCCCGGGTGCCAGGCATCGTGACTAGACAAAAGCAAACCTAATTACTGCAGACCTTGAGCAAGATCCTCGGAGGTGACTGTTGGAAAAATGCACCTACATGTTCCAGGTAGATCTTTTTTCACTGCTGTTCAAATCTTGCTCTCTATACTTGGACACAGGCAGAGCTGGTTTTGCACATTGCAGGGCAGCTGCACTTCTAAAGAGGAGCCATTTTGCAAAGCAGAAAGGAGAAGCACCTACCCTATTCCTGAGCTGCTGCCTCTCTCCTGGGGTCTGAGGAAACCAGAAAGCAAGCCACCAAAGCTTTCTCCTTTTCCACTGAGGCACAACAGAACAAAACAGAATTTTTGAGTTGGAAGGGACCCACAGGAATCGAGTTTAACACCTAAGTGAATGGCCCATATAGGGGATTGAACCCACAACCTTGGCATTATTAGCACCATGTTATAATCATGTCTCAGGATTTCCTATGAAGCAGTAACAGGACAGACTTTCAGGATTCATACAAGAGTGAATTTAGATGCCAGAGAGTGGAATTTCCAAATGCATTTCCCTTCCTACACCGTTTCTTTTTATCTCCATAAATCTGTGTCAGTTTTTAAAGAACCTATTTTGGTGGGAGGAAAAGGGGACAGAACAAGTGATGAGCTATTCAGAGCTAAAAGAAGAGATTCATGCTGCCAGAGGTAATACTGTAAAAAAATGTGTCAGTGTAGCAGATGATAGTTCTGCTCTCCTAATGCCTCTCCTGAAGCATCAAGGTGTGTGTGTTTCAGAGGCAGTCTATGAATTGCATGTTGAAATGGTTGCCATGGTAGTGACTGAGTATAAGTTAGCGAGCGTGATTAGCTAGAGTTGGCCTAAATAGCTAAAGGGAAGGAAAAAAGAAATAAAAGGGGAAAAAAAGGCCAAGGACTTTCTGTTATTTCTAATACAGATCCATCAGCATTAGACTGCCAGGAAGAGGAAGCAGGGCTGATGCAAAGGACCTTGCAGGAGCATGCTCCACACTCCAGCCCCAGCAGCACAAGCTGCCAAAGGACCTTCTTCCCCTTACAGGGTGCCAGTCTGCAGCTGCAGTGCCAAGCAGCCCTGTCAGGGTCGATTCAATGAAATGATGCTTCTCCAGAATCACAGGCGAGGCCAGGGCTCTGCTCTGCTGTCAGTGACCTAGACAGCACAATCATGCTGCTCTCCTGGCTGATGTGGGGCACAGCCACATTTGGAATGTGTGAGACTCGCCTGCAGAGAGGTGGCAAGGCTTGCCCCAAGAGACACAGAGGGCTGCTAACTTGGGTGGGGTGTTCATAAGCAAAATCCCTGTCTGTAGAGCCACTCCAATTCTTCTAGCCCACTAACCTAGGCCTGCTTGATGCACGCCTGTGAAAGGTATCCTGTCTTCATTTGGAGCCTGTGAATTGGAGTGCACAGCCACTTTTGTTAATTCATTGCAGTAGCTCATTAAAAAAAATCTTTATATCTAATTTAGATGTATATGATATTAGCATTCAGCCTGTGCTACATGCTGTTTTATTCTCTGCTATATTTTTTTAAAAATCACTTCCTGAGATCCTGTGGGTTTTCGTAGGGAAGATTTCTTATGCACTAGAATCACTTTCAAGATTGTGTTTGAAGAAGTGAAGATTCAGAATTCTTTCTCTCAAAGGATTTTCTTTTAGCTCTTCTCAGGGAGAAGTGGAAGACCGGGAGACCAACATAAAGATGTCTCAATAGCAGGTCTGGATAGAGAAACATCTCTAGGAGCTGTGGAGTGCCACATTAGGGGGCCAGATGCCCAGTGTAAAATCAATAGCAAGGCATTTTACAAGCTGAGAGTATGCAGGTAGGTGTTTGCAGGAGCGGAGCCTGCTAGCCTGATTCCCTTCTCTTATAGCTTTCTAAAATAGAGAAGTTTAATTTACATTAGCTTGAAGTGCTTCTGCTCCTAGTCCTTTGAGCGAGATATGAATCTACTTAGGCCAGTCCATAACATATGACCACTTACCAAGGATATTTTTCTCCCCTGATGTCCAAAGGGATCCGTAGGTTCCTCTGTTGAGTACAAACCAGCAGTACTTACTGTGGTTAACAGGTATCTGTTTTGGCTGGCGGAGCTGGGATGAGAGAGATCAGATCATATGGCCTGCAATTTAGGAGGAAGAAAAGAGAAACCCACAAGACACCTATTTGCCCTACAATCAGGTTGGCTTTTGCTGTTATTTGCAGGAGTCTCTTCCACTTTTTTCATCTCTTAAATCCTCGTAATCCATGTTTGAGAGCTAGGACTATCTTCTTTGGCACCAAGTCAATGATATGTTTTTTAGCATCAGCAGCCATTCATATTTTACATTGCTGTTCCTCTCTGTTCCTTTCAAGCAATAATCGTAAATATCAGCTTTCATTCCTAGAGCGCCTTTCATCCCAGGGGCTCCCAAAGTACTTCCCAAGCTTAACAAGCTTATTGTAGAGTACTCCTTTAGAAAGGTTGAAACTTGCTTCCCATTAAAGCCTGATTTTGGGAAGGAAAACACTGAATTATAATGACTTCAATACATGAGGGAGCCTTTGCAGCTGTTATTTACAATACATGTTCTCTTACCAAAAGAGATTACTTTTTCCTGCATCCCCATCTCCTCAGCTTAATCCAGCAGTGCTCAGTTATTTCAGGGAGCAGAGTGCAAGTAGGAGAAATGGTCATTCCCTATGATCTGAGGAAGTGCTTTTTTTCTGAAATCTATAGCTGCCCTCAACAGTTTCTGGCAACTCCATTTCCATCCAATCTATTTTCTCTTTACTGGGGCAAATGTCCCAGGGCAGAGTTGAATGTCCTGTGGCTTTGGTCAGCGAGGTCACCATCCACAGTTGGGCTGTGCTACAGGTCATGTGAGAAACTGTAATCCTCTTCAGGACAAAGTCAGCTGGCCTAATTTAAGTCACATTCCCCTGCAATCAAAGCAAAGCCAGTGTCTTTGCTCTGAAATTAATCACAACCTTTGAAATAGTCCTTTATTTGGCTCATCTGTGCGAGCAATAATCCCAGAAGAAAAGATTGTTACTGGTAATTTCTGAACTGAAGAATTTGTTTCCTAATGAATCATATTATTAATTTTAGAGCAGCTTGAATCTCACCAGTATCAATTTATTTTCTCTTCTTTCAGGAGGACTCGGAATGGTTGGACCTGTCCATCTCATAATGCACAGAACTTTTTTCCATGCTGCCATGTGGGAAAGTGGTCTCTCCTCTGCTTGGCTGAGAGAGGCTGGGGTCAGGCACACAAACTCTCATTGCTTTTTCAAGGACACACCAAGAACTTGTGGTAGAAGTGGGAACAAAAAAGTCCTATCTGATTCAGTGCTTCATCTGCACAAACATAGTTTATCAATAGAGATAGTTTTAGATGAAAATGAAAGATACATCAAAGCATATTTTTGGCTGCTGCTTTCAGAAGTAGTACTAAATCTCCTGGGAGAATCCAAGCAGTGAGATATGATCCAAGTATCAAAATCCCCATCTTCTTACTCTATCTCCTCCTCTCTCACACCGGTGGGGTTCACAGGAAAGCCAATCCTTGAGGTTATGTCATCTACTCCCATCAGTAGATTTTGGTTCCTAAATGCATTTTTGCTCTTTTCCAATAAAACGGTGCCTGTTTCAACACTAACTCGGAAGATTTAGAAATTGGCAAAGGATACAAAAAGAATAATGAACCAGCAGATACTGTTTACATTGGCCACCTTGTATAAATGCTGATATTAGCATTTCTGAAAGGATTCATTCATCACTGAAAAAAAGGTTTGTACCTGTGAATAAGAGCTTGCCTGGGAGGGCCTGTGTGCTTCCTCTCCTCTATCAACAAAGCCTACAAACATGAAGAGGTGGTTTTGCAATGGATATTAATGCATACCTATTATTTCAGGATGACAATAAGCCATTGAATATATTCCATGCAGCAGTAAATGAATGAAAGCAGCAGCAAATGTAAAGAAAAATAGTATTTATTTTCATGTGTCATGTTTATTTATGTATTTATTTAGGTACCTGAATATATATATATTTAAAGTCTCTCTCTTGGGCTTTTTTCTTTGGAATGAAAATCCTGTGGTACAGCCTCAAACCCAGTGAGTCGTTAGATCTTGTGTCATGGAAAATCAGATAGACCTGCACTAGAAAGAACAATGGCTGCTGAAAACATTCTGCCAGTTCCAGAATACAACCTCTTCCAGGGCTGTCAGTGAAATAAACACTTTTAGAAGTACCCTTAAGCCTTCCTTACCTCCTGCTGTTTGTCACACTCGCTGCAATTTGTCTTAAATTAGTTTTTTTCACACCAAGGTTCATGGTGCTGTTTTGTTTATAAAAGAGGTTGGTACATTCTGCACTGGCCCTGCCGACATGCCATGAGCCACAGCTCAGAGATGGAGCACGGCCCCAGCACGGCTAGCAGCCAGCATTTGTTCCATCCTCATACTGCAGGTCAGGGGTCTTTCAGCAATGGTGGACATATAACGGCATTTCTGTGGCAAGCAAAAGTGTCCAGACTCTGTGGGATGGTTACATTTTCACTAGGTTTCCTTGGGATTCTCTAGATGAAGATCAAACGGTTTTTCAGGTATGTTATTATGTTAAAACCTCTAGTATGACATTTCCCTTTTAAGCTTTAGACTTCTTCGCTTTTGGGCTGGAGGCAGCTGAAGGCTAGGATGCTCCCTGGGCACTCACACAGCTCCTGGCATGGCACAGCTTCAGTTCTGGTAGGAGACAGGCCATTGCTGCAATCCAAATGCCTTTTTTTTTTTTTTAATGAAAAGTCTGGAAGGTAACCTGCTTGCAAACGTATCTTTCATGACAAAGATGATGCTTTGCGAGCACAGTGTTTGTGAAGCAGAGGAAGAAACCAAGTGTGAATGAAATGAGAGAACAAGGATGACGCTAGTCTCTGAAACTCCTCTAGTGGAGTTTCTACTCAACCCTTTAAATTGTGGGCAGGAGAAGCTAGGCCAATGACTGATGAGGAACCATGAGGATCATTCCCCCCACAAGGCTGTGGTTTCAGCATGCAGTTCTGTTGCACACAGGGAGCAGAAATAATGCTAGGAATCTCTAACAGGGCAAGTGGGCACATAACAGGCCAGTGATTTCATCATAAGTGATTGGAGAAGAGGTGCCTGCTTTTTAAGGGAAAAATTTCCCTTAAATCTGGGGTAGATTGCCAGCAGTCTCAAATGTAATCCTCATGGTATTACTTCCAAAGGTGAAACAAGAGTTACCTACCACTGAGGCAGGTAGTCTTTAAATACAGCTGCAAATTGCCAGATTTAATGCTAACAAACCCTAATGCTGAGGAAGACAAGACAGGTAGCGGCACTGATACAGCGTAATATAATGTGGTGGTTGATATGAATGTGAGTCATTCTAGCCAGAGGCTTTAGTATAGGAAGTCGGATAAAAGATATAAAAACAAATCTGGTTTTTTTTTCCTTCCTGGTGAAGGTCACTGCCAGGAATAGCATGGGAAATAATTAATGCGGGAAGAAATGTTCCCCTTCAACTTAGAAGTATTGTCTTGCTTTACAGGTTGGTTCTTCTCTTTGGACTCCCATAACAAACACTGGCAAACACACGGGGCCTTTCTCCATGAAGGCACTGGCAGATGTCCCACCCGGCAGGCAGGGACTGTCTGTGCAGTGCTCACGGACTCTGTCAATGGGTGTCCCCATCGCTGGCAGTGCACCCAGCTCTGAATGGGCCTGGGAGGCTGAATGGGGCTCTACGTAATGGCAGCCAATTTCCTGGTCGGCAGGGAGGCGCAGTGCCAAGGCTGTGTGTGAGAGCCTGCTGCTGGGAGGGTTTCACCTCTTTCCCTCTGCTCCTGAGCCCTGAGGAGGTGGGTTATCTTTTCCTGCACCCTCAGTCCCTGTGCTTCATGGGGGAGGACATGTATGACTCAGTGACCTTTGCACTTGCAGTGGCTGTTCCCTGCTCATCCTGCAGAGACCTGGGAGGCTCTGGGCTGCTCGTTTGCTCCTGTGAACAGCACTGCATTTACAGATGTGCAAGGGCATGGGGAAGCCATGCAGCTGTGTCTGTGGGTGCAGTGTGCGTGCAACACTCCTTGGGGCAGGAGTGATCCACAGTGCAGCCTCTCTGCTGCGCAGGAATTCTGTACTGCAGTTTAATTCCCTTTCCTCTTGGAGTGGGGACAGGTGAAGAGAGGAGAGTTCCTCTGTGCTTCATGTCACCACCCTGCAGGATGGTAACCGGGCAGCTCCTGGGGCTGAGGGGCTGCTGCTGCCCAGGGGATTGCTTTGTTTTCTTGCAGGTGGCCGTCGTAGGGAGAAGCGCTGGTGGGAATCTCTGAGCTTCACTCTGCTGACTAAAATCTCCTGCATGTGACTCTGTCCCTTCCGCCACAAAGGACTGGTCACGTTTTCCATTCTTTGCTCCATGTGGCTGCCCTGAACATTCCAGGTTATCTTTGCACCAACCAGCTGCCTTTCCTACTGCTTGGCTCACCAGGCCTTCATCTCTGCTCACCGCCAGGGTCACCAAGGCAGTTAGGAGAGTTTTAAGATATCTTTATTTTTGAAGGATATTTCATTTGGAAGCCCAGGAGGTAAGAGTTCATATCTCCCTCCTTCGGCCATGACTCTGCAGTGGACTTGCAGGGGTAAAAGCACTGCAGAAGTCCTGAGTAGCCTGGAACTCTCAGATAGCACAGGAAAAACCTATTGTGGGAAAGCTGCTAATAGCAGAGGTAAGTTCTTAGTCACATTTTCCACTGGTCTTAAAGACTCTGGAGAATCAGCTTGTTTCAGCCAGGTTTCCAAACTGCTTTTTGGTGTTTATCCAAAGACTTGGGGCCACACATTCTCTTATGGGGGCTTTTACAGCTGCTTCTCCTTGGAATGATTGCAAGAGATGCTGAGTTGGGTGGGATGATCTGTTGCTCTCAGGTTTATTTCTTTGGAGCACCTCTGTCAAGAAAGACTGTAAAACATAATAATTAAAATACTTCTAGATCACCATAATCTTGTCAAACTTCTTGTTGTAATCCCTGTGAACGTGACATTTGTGAGCTCATTTACCACAGCTTTTATTCACTTTTTTATTCACTGAAAAAAGAAGTTATGTAATTCAAATTTTTCCTTCTTCCTTCTCTTTTTGCACTTAAATTTACCATATTTGCAGATAGACTGTGCCCATGGCTAGCAGCTGGTGTGGTGTATCAGGAAGCAGATCTACAGAGGTGGCTGTTTGGTGCTGAGCACTTGCTGTGTCGGGGGTTTTACATCAGACTGCCTCAGTTCTGGTTCCCAAGGACTGGATGCTCATTAGAGGTTGGAGTGCAGGAGTTGTGCTCCTGGAGTCAATCTTCTCATTTCCTTTCACTCAAAGGGAATCCGGATTAAAAAAAAAAATGCTCCCTGACATAAATCAAAACACAGCCAGTGGGGGAAACAAGGCATTTGCCTCAAACTCACTCATGATGTGAACAAAATCCAAGACATAGAAAGACTTGTCAAAAACCCAAGGTCAAGAGACCAAGGCCAGACTCATCACTTTACCTTGAAGTCTCACATGGTTTGAGTGCATGGCAAACAGGTCAGGTCTTTGGCTAGTGAAATAGCTGTTTATGTTGGCTGAGCATCTCTCTTATTCTTTCTTGGATATAGCTTCTAATCTATTCTTCTCTCCTCGTACACTTCCCAACCTTCCCTTTTGCCAAACCTGTACTAAACATATACATGTATATCTGTGTGTGTGCGTAGGCAGCCGTGTCTGCTGCCGGGATTTCCTCCCAAACAATACCTGTTGTGCTGGCCACAGCATTTCTCTTGGTTCCCATGCTCTGAGCAGTTTGAGTTTCCTGCTGGCTCAGCAGCAAGACTTTCAGGGCTTTTTATACTTATTCTTCTTTGGGAGCCAAGTGGAGGAACACAGTTTGCCTGTGAATAGTGAGCTGGCTGGGCAGGCAGCAGGAAGCTTGCATACTAAACCGTGTGAACTTTGAGAAGGGGAAGAAGGGGGCTGGGGGCTGCTGGCTGGGCTTCACAAGGCATTTGTTGCAGCCCTCTGCCTTATAAACTCATCATCTCAGCACAGGGATGCTCCTTGCCAAAGGAGCAATAGCTGTAAAATTGAGGTACAAAGAAGCAAGAGAGATGAAAATGGAATTATAGAGAAAACAGGAGGAGGGATTGGAATGTGGAGAAGAGTGAGGAGGCTTGGGTTTTCATTATTCACATAAAAACTTGTGCATGGGTTCCCTTTACAGAGTGTTACCACTACACCTCATGCAGCACTGCATGGCTCAAAGGACCTCTTGTTCACACCCTTGATGCCCCAGCAGTGGCCACAACATTGGTGTAAGGGAAGCTTTTCTATATTGCCCAGACAAAATCAAAAGCACAGAAAGGAAAACACACTTCTCTCTTGCCCCTTGCACCCCACCTTCACTCCTTTCTGTTTCTGTCAGCAAAGATTAATAAATAAGCAGGTTCCCAGTTGCAAGGATTAGGAATTGTGGTGTGGCTGTGAAAGAGGGGCTTGAAGAGCAGCACTGTGGAACATCAGCACCAGCTTGTTGGTCACAGGCAAAAACATCCCTGAAGCAGAGGAAGAGGTGTTTCAGCAAGGGCTATGGCACCACTGCTGGTGCAAGCATGCAGTGGGCATTCTTGGGAAAAGGTGGGAGGCAAGAGGAATGAAGGACAGGTTGAGCCCATCTGTCTGCAGACCTGCTACCCGCCTCCTACTCATGCCTGCATAAACAAATGGGGAATAGGCTTAGCCTGTGCTTTGAAAATGAGGTGGCAGGGGATCGCACATTCTGCACACATGCTTCATTAGCAAGAGCAGCCTGATGTAGGGTATGGTGCCATGATGGGTATTGGTAGGATGGCCCCATGCAGGGAAAGTGTGTGCATGTGTGTGTGTGTCTGTGTGTGTGTCTGTGTGTGTGTGTGTGTGTGTGTGTGTGTGATGTAGAGATGGAAATGCTCAGCAGTGACAGACTAGGAGATGGGCTGAGGTTTTAGTTAGTTCATGCCATAACATGATTGCAAAGTGATGTGACCTTCCTGACTTGATCCAAAAATGCTGTTTGGCAGCACCCTTCACTGAGGGTGCCCATTACTCCAGGCTCTAAATAATCCACACATACACAGTAAATCCAAAAAGCTGGGGCCCTTGCTCCCCTACCCAGCTCAGAATCTCTCTGTGTCTAGCTCCCAGTTTAGCACTGAGCAATGCAACACATGTGCTTGGCCCCTGTATCCTCGTGGTGCCCCCCCAGAATGAGTGCCGGGAAAGGGGGAAGATACAGCTCCAGGTCCAAGAGTGGGCTCCTGGAGAGCCAGTGGAGGTCCTGGGGAGAATCACTCATCAAGTTCATACAGATCCTAAAGAGTCTCTGCTTAGGCAGCTTGTGGCAGAGCACAGGCACCTCTGAAGGAAACAAGTCTCTTCACCATGGTTTTCTTAGAAACTACAAAAGAAATTACAAATTTGGGGAATTTACCATCAAATTCATGCATTTTGTTTTCAGCTCTACTCCTGACTCAGCAGAAGCTCAGTTTAAATTATATGTACTTGATGACTTTGATGCGGACTCTGTCTGTTTTTAAGACTAACACTTCTTATAAGACCAAGGGTTCAGTTGTTTGCAATCCCCTGAAAACTTTATCTATCTACCACTTAGCTGTTCTGGGTATTTGTCTCAGGCCGAATGCATCTGGGAAGCTTCTGCAAAAAATGGTTTTGTTTGCTTACAAGAAAGAGATGAGAGAAACAATATTTTTTTCTTTGTATTCAAACGTGTTCTTAAAGTGATCTGTTGATGAACTCTAGCACTTTCTGCCTCTACAGGAGAGACTTGAATTTGGCAGATATTAGGAATGTACCTTTAGTTGTTTTTCATGGAGGAAAAAATAAATAAGTTGAACTAAGAAACCATAGGGAAAAAAAGGCCTTCAGATCTCAGCCACTCAACAGAAACTTCTTAAGAGTTCAAATCTGAATTCTCTGAAGACACTTGCTCACTGGAAACTTGTTTAAGTCTGACGGCTAAATCACAGATGATGATTTGGCAGGCACACTGCAGCCTCCTGCTCAAGTGCTGAGTAGCAGCTCTTGGACATTGTTTTTCTGTGCCGACAGGGTTGCTGCAGTGCTGTGCACCAGAGCCTGGAGGTGCTCCCAGATGTGCTCCTTTGCTCATGCTGACTAGGGCTAGGATCTGGCTGAGGGAGGGATGGAAGGAGAGAGGGAACCCTACTGCAGTGCAAAGGCTGAGGGCCCCCTGCCTGGAGAGGGGAACTGATGTCAGACATGGAGGTGGATATGGGAGCAGGACCAAGGCAGAAGACAGTCTGGAAGCACCAGAAGGAGCAGAAGAAGTCAGATTTGTGAGTATCCTCACCAGATCATACCTCCTGCAGAACCCGGGGTACAGCAAACCCAGGGATTTCTGCTGTGCAATAATTGTCTGTTGTCAGCAAATACACGGGGAAGTGGTTGGCACAGGCTGTGAGTCATTTCTGCCTGCTCCCTCAGCAGAGCTTGTTGGGCTATCAGTATTCCCAGTTACTCTGCTTTTCAAGCATGATGGAATTAACATCTGAGAATAGAGCCAGCCCTGCCGGTGAGTCATGCGGTAGCCAGTGTGATGTCACATGATGGGATTCCTGCATTTTTGTTTCAGTTTGCCATGTGTAAATCAAGGAAATGACACAAACACAACATAGACTGAAAGTATGGGAACCTTTTAGGGTCAAGTACTCAGCAGTTAGAAATGATTGATGTAACACTTACTGTCTGCATCCCATCTGCACAGAGGCACCATGATAGTATTGCTTTTAGCTACAGGATTAAAATCCATATATAAATACATTTTCGCCCCCCAACAACAACTCTGTATATTTTGATGCTCAGGCCAGGCACTTCTCAGGGGAGCTGAGGTTGTGTGGGGAAGGGTCCTTGTCCTACTTAATTGCAGCTGTGCAGGATGAGAGGATCCCTGCTTCACTTTCAAGGCCACAGTGACGGCAGCCCTGGGCATTGGTGATGGTAGGCAGCACCTGTGTCCCTGGCCTGCAGCAAGACCAAAACAGATGGGATCCTCACATAAATTATCTACGAAACTCAAACAAGCCCCCATGAAGCACATGTAGAGTGAGGCTTTGTAGAACTTGTAACTTGACCACAGCTGGGGGAACTTAGGACCCTCACAAAGGCACATCCCCCTTCCCTGGCAGAGTATCAGTGCCAGTCTTTGAAGCCAGACACACTTGATCTCTTGATTTGAACAGAGCAAGCTAACATATATCTTTCTAATCTTATTCTAGGAGACAGTTGAATTATTTTAGCTAAAAATTACCAGAAGAGTCTGCCTGAGGCAGACATCCAGCATGGTGTATTTGAGTTCAAGCAAGCCATCACTAATGGGAAGAGTTAAGCAACTTTAACTGCAGACAGAGCTCACAGGAGGAAATTAGAAACTGGCTCTGTGGATGGCCCCACCAGCAAACATGTAGGGGTGTGTGTGAAATCCTGCTGCTATGCATTCAATTGCTACAGGCAAGTACTGACCCGTGCTTGTAATGTGGCATTTGCAGGCTCCAGAGGTGGACTTGCTGTTTTGCAGACCTACCAGGTTCTTTGTGCTTTACTGTTGAACCAAATGCTGGGGAGAAATGGTATTTTAGTGATGGGAAAATGTGAAGAGAAACACTTTGGCTTTCTCTTTCCATGCAGGAAGTGTAGGCACAGGGCAACAGGACCCTGCTGGTGTGCAGCACACATGGCCTGTGGCAGGTTGCTTTGCAGAAGGGTGTTGCTATCTTGGATGTGAGTGGTCCAGGGGATTCACTTGGCAGCCTCTGCATCAACTGAGGTTGTGGCAGGGGGTTGAGAGGGCTGTGAAGGTCACCAGCAAGGGGTCAGCAGCTCAAACTTCTGGTCTGCATTTTCCCTTTCTGGAGGAAGAGGTATTTTCTTTTCTTGTTACACCTCATCTAGAGCTCTGTAAACAGCACTCTCTCCTTGATGTTGATACCTTCAAATGATTTTATCTTCCTCTTAAGAGATTTACTTATCCAAACTGTACTATTTAGTTATTTAATCTTCCCTTTAGTTATTTGATTGTTATTCATAGTTGAATTCTTTCCAATATGCCAACATCTCTTTGACACATGAGTGCCTACAGTTGCTTTATCTGTTTAGAGGATGGCTCAAATCCAGCAGCACACTGCAGAGGAAAGCCATCTCCCTTCAGCTCAATAACACAATGTTCTTCACCTCTCTAATGGTCCAAATGAGGCCCTCTTATTTTATAAAGCAGCATTTAGTTTGATACTTTTTCTTTTCCATTCGTTAAGCCCTTTTCAGCAACTGCTATGGATTGTTTTTCCAAATGTTTCTTTGCATTGCCCATGTCCCAGCAGGAGCTGTTAGATGCTGTTTTCCTTCCCAATCCCCCATTTCAGAAACATTTTTTGGTGAGATCATAACTAGAAACCAAACCTCACACACTCCTCCTCATTACTACATCGGAAACAATCCTTTAACAGAAAGAGAAAGAAATGCTTTACAGGTTCATAAGTCTCCAGCTTGGGAAACGATTCATCTCCATTGACAGTCACACTGGGTACTCGCTGGGGTCTGGGCAGGATGGCACTTCAGATATACAGTAAGGGAAGGGCATTAAAATGGTGAGCAAAACCCTTCTGGAGAAGTCCAGCCCTTGGTTATTCTCAGCATTAATGTATTCTGCTGAAACTCATGCAGATGTTTTAAGAGCTGATTGTTTGGACATGTAAAAGCTTTGGAATGGTATTTTCACTTTGTGTGTGCAGGAGACACTTCATTTTTATATTCAATGTGGATTAGGATATGAAAGGACTCAATTTCAACCTAATCTGTAAGAGCATTTACTAGGATGTCTATGTGGTTTTGGTCTTTCTTAAGAAACCTTTTTGACTATTTCTTCCCTGTAGGCATTAGAAGTGGAAATAGGAAGGGGTTTGTACCTAACCTCACAACCAAGGAAAGGACACAGGCAAAGGGCTTTGTCTGTGTGGCTACCCAGTATCATTGTGTCAAACTGGCAGTGAACTGGAAGCTTCTCTAAAGCTGTGGGAGCCAAATGTCCCACCCTGTTTGCCTGTGGCTCATGAGTTAGTGGATTTCTGCTTTTGTGGTCTGAACCCTTCAAAGCTTTGTCTTACATGGATAAATAAAAACTTGCTACAGCCTATGGACAGACCTGAAAACCATTAGGTGCAGAAACATCACAGGACTTCAAGAATGAATGCAGACTTCCTTTTAACTGAAAACAATATATACTTTAAAAGAGTAGAACATGGAAATACAATTGTAATGGCCACTATCAGGAGCTGCTGGCAGTTTCTCTGAACAGAAAAGTCCTTTTCCTGGAGATTTCTGCTACCCCTCAGGCTTCTGTCCATTTCTATGTTGTTTCTTGCAGCGTTTAAGTGTCATTAGGTTTAAGTGCATACATTTTCTTTGGCTATTCAACCCCAGCCACTTTTGGGAAGGAATTGGCCAGAATCCCTGAACCTAAAATAATCAAGTGTCTGTCTTTCCATTAAAAAGGCTGCCATTTGTCTGACAAGCAGTGCAAAATGGAATAGGTAGCTCAGTTCAAGCATCATCTGAGAAACTTCTTGTTGCAAAACCAGGCAAGTGGCTTGCACATAAACAAATGGTACCTTTGCCAATACCCAGTTGTTGCATGAAATGTAAATATATTTGGTTTCTTAACATGTGTTACTTTTATTATCAGTCTCTTGGTTTCTACCACTCTTTATAAATACCCCAGCCATAACTTGGAGCCTTTGCAGGCTCATCCAAGGAGCGTGGCCTTTGAGGCACTCCTTTTGAGAGTATTTATTGTGCTCCAGGAGAGGATGTCTTTTTTTCAGGATTGTTCTGGGCATGAGAAATAAAAACCAAAATGGAGATGGTGGCCAGCACAAAGAACCAACCAAAGTAATTTTAATGAATTTCTTTCCATACCTGCCAATCCACCCTCCCCTGCAGGAAAAACAGCTCTCAGATGAATAAAGCATATGGCACAGAAGATGAAGTACCAATGCCAAGTTTGTCTTTGCCTTAGCAGGACTCACTGCAAAATGCTGAACCTGCAGATCTTCTAAACATGCTTGTTCCCACTTCACTGCCTTCTTAGCTGGAATTGTGCAGTCTCACTATTTAAATCCTCAGCTGGCAAGACATTATTGTGGATGCAGTGCTGGGCAGACACACAGTGCTACATTCAAACTACCTGCTGTGGAGAGCAGTGCATGTTGCAGCAGCAAAGAAAACCCATCAATGAGGTAGGCTAAATATTTAAGAAGGATCTGAAGCCCCCACTAATATGCCTTCTGCATGCACATGGGCTACCCATTTGTGACAGGCACGTCTGCTGCTGTGTGGTTAGATACCCTGCTCCTGGCCATGGTTTGTTGTATTTGAGCTGTGCAGGAGTGCGGCATTCAGTCTAAGTCCTATCATCATGACTTGCTCTACAGTGAGCAGATAGACAGCAAACCCCACATGTTATTTATCCTAAAAGAGGTGTGGAGTGTTGTGAGGAGGATGCCCCTCTCTCTGCATAACCTCATAGAAAACCCTCAATACCAGCTCAGCCTGTGTCCAGCCATTACAGGCCTGTCTGATCCCAGCTCAGCCTCATCGAGTGAGGCTCTGGGAAGACACGGGGCTGGTGGGTCCTGGTGTGGCACAGGTAAATGGGATGTCACCACCAAACTGCTCTCCTCTCTTCTGAAGGACATGGGATGCTTGTTGAATGTCCAGTTCCTCTCAGCAGTACACCTCTCCACGGCTGAGTGACACTGAAGACGAGTGTCTAAATTAAGAAGTTACACATCTAAGGCCTTTTTTGGACCCATGTCTGTGGGGTCTGAAGCTGAGCAGACTTATATACAAGTTTAAAAATCCCCTGCTGAGTTACTTTAATTTTTCAGACAGCTATGGACACGTGTGTGTTGTGTTCTCTTACGGACATGTTTCTTTACAGGTGCTCTCGGACCCAGATCATTTTACCTGGACAAGTGCCATGGGTGTACACCATGGGTTGGGTGAGGGGTGCTGCTCTTGAGGTCACAGGACCTCTTGCAGCACTTTGACTTGGAGATGTTTCCTAAGGTGGGGGTGAGTTCCTCACCTTTGGACCCATACGTTTCCTACCACTGTGGGTAAACAATGCCTCTCTTTCCAGAAAGTAGGAGATACCCGACATGGTTATGAAATTAATGGAGCAGGGAACTCCTTTGTTTAAATGAATGCTAGGAGAAGCAGTGGTAGGCTTGATTTTTTATATGGTTAATGTTCCCAATCCTCTTTTCAGTCCTCTCATGGCAACTGTGTACTTTGCAGCTCAAAGTCACATGAATCTCTGCTCAGCAGAAATGTAAATGTTTTGATAAAACTGTTCTTAACAAGTTTAATTCATTTAATCAGCTTGATTAACTGTGGAGCTTTATGGTCTTTAATTGGGAAGGATTTGCTATAAATTAACATTTTCTGTAATTTTATGAAGAATGTGGCTGTATGCAGGATCTTGCTGCCTTGGCACTGTCATGGGAGGTGCCTGTCTCTGGCACCCCGCCACTCCCCTGCAGCTCTACTCTTTCAGTGCCCTGGAGACCTTTGGGTGCCGAGCCTGCCCTCAGTGCCAGGAACATGCTGGGCAAGGGGCACGATGTAGCTGGAAGTGTCTCAACAGACACTATTTCTTTTCTCTTGTGTTTGCATCTCCTAGATGATTAATCTCTTCTTCCAGTAAAAATGCAGCCTGCCTCTTTTTCTGACAAGTCCCACAAGAAAGCAAGCACAGATGTCCACAGCAGCCCTCTCCTTATTTTGGTTCACAACCAGCCCCAGCTCGCACCTAGTTTTCAAAGTCTCCAGGTATATGAGTAGAAGGAGGGAAAAAAAAGAGGAATGATCAGAACATCTCAGCTTGGGTGCACGTCCCAACTGGTCTTTCCTCTCTTCCATTTAATGTGGCAAACTGACAGGCTATAAAATATGTCCAGCTGGAGAGAACATAATTTTGTTTTACTCTGTCCAGCCTCATTTTTCAGAGCTGAATGTCCAGTTGTGTGCCTGTATGAAACCTCCCAGACCCTGGAGACTTAATGCAGCAATATTAATGCTTTTAAATAGGCAGTTGATTGTCCACATGACCTTTTTTTGTGCCTTTTGGTCGATATCCCAGACTAGAGAAACCAAGGAGAGATTGAAAGCAAATGAACTATTCCCTTAGAGTCTGCCCAAAGCAATGGAGCGAGCAGAGCATCAGCACAGTGTCTGCAGCCGTGGGTTTGCTCTTTGCTGGCCGAGCCCTGGTGCTGCGGAGCCGCTGTACAGCGCGACCTGAGGGCCTTGACATCCAAAGGCACGGGCAGAACAACGTGGCTTTGCAGCTCCTCTCAGACAGCTTTGCACATTTACTCCTGTCTGACTCTGAATTGGAATGGTCTCTGGGAAAACAGTGTATTTCACAAGAAAGGGAGGTTTTTCATCCTTTCCTAGAACTTCCATGGTGCTTCTGCATGCATGGCCCTCACAGGCCAGTGTGATGCAAGAGGAGACATTTCTAACAGCAAATAACCCCAGTTCCTCTTTCACCCCTGACATTTCTACATTTGATACTTCTTTTGCTTTTTTATTTTTTTTCCACAGACTAAACATTTACATGTTATATCCTGTTTGAGTGGTTGTTTTAATGGATGCTCTGCCAACAAAGACACTTGGGTTTAGGTGGCTGATCCTTTGTGATTGTAATGGCCTTTAATGAAAGGTTTTGTCTTCATAAGGACAAAATGTTCTTTATCCAGCTTCGACTTTTAAAAGAAAAATCACAAATGTTTTTGGATTGGCTGTGAAATGTTGTGTAAATTCTGTAATACCAAGGTGGAAAATCTATCCTTTTCTTATTAATAAACTGTATATCAAAACAGAGAGGCTTAACATGTATACACAATTAATGATCAGAGTTTTAGATCCTCAGCAAGGGGAGTACATAAAAGCAGAAGAAATGTGTAAAAATAATTTAGATATGAAACTGAAGAAATACTTGTGTGTGTTAAGTTGTTGGTTTTGTGTTTTGGTTTTTTTTTAAGTAGATTTAGCTTTTCTTTTCAATTCCTCTTCTCAGAAATTGCTTGCACTTTGAGGCTGTGCATCCTGAGCCCTGGAGGGCTCTGACAGGAACAAGCAGGGACACAGGAACCCTGAATGACTCTTCATAAAGGCAGAGATTCAGAGCTGTCCTTCAAAATTATTTCTGTTCATGGTGCAGCCGCTGCAGCCCATGTTTGAGGCTGAGGAGGCCACAGCTTACTGGTGCAGTCAGAGGAAGTGGCAAAAACCTCCATCAGTGTTCAGGATGCATGGTTTGGGTGGCTTGGAAAATGAAAGTGTTGTTTCCAGTTGCTGGATTCAAGGAGAAAGCAGCTATATCTTGCTGATTGCCTTCTGGGAGAAGTACCAGGTGACTGACAGCTTTTAAGTTGCTCTTTCATCGTGCTTGTGAACTGCACATGGGGCTGCACTGGAAGCTGTTGCATTACAGATCATGATTTCAGCAAAGCTTTTCAGAAAAAAAAATGAAAGTAAATGGTGTTATTTTCAGCCTGAACAGTGAGCAAGTTCTCAGTATCTAAATGAGAGCCCTTGAAGTAAGCGCCAGGTGCTGCAGGAAGTGGTGGAGGTGACTCAGTAAATGTCACACTTCCCTCCAAGTCAGTTCTGAAGTGATGTCCAGAAATAGCATTTCATGGGCATCTGGGTGTTTGAGATGGCCCTGCCTTGCCATGAAATTCCAAACTACTTGGCACCTTCATGATTTTAGTCCTCTTTTTTGTAAAAAATTTTTGCCTTTATCTTCCTGTCTTTGTTCTTTCCTATAAAGACAAAGATATGACAAGTCCTGTAGGTATCCCAAAGCAGGAGAGCTGTTCTTGGCCATGCTGTGAGCTGTCCTGGCTGGTGGATGGGGGACAACACTCCTGGAGGCTCGCTCTGGCTGCTGTGCTGGAGGGGAGGTCTGAGGAGCTGCAGAGTGGTGTCACACAGCAAGCTGCACCTCATGCCAGCAGTGAAATCACCCTGGAGCCCCTTGCCTTAGCATGAACTGTCAGCTCCTGCTTTCACAATGATGATGTTTCGTATCCTTTCTGAAGCTGCCTGGGCTGCAGGCCAGCACGCCCAACTGCCTTTTCCCGGAAGAGGCTGGGCTGAGCTGGATGCCCCTGCCCCACCACCTTCACCCCCATGTCCAGGCCTTCACTCAGACGTGCACTGAGAAGCACTTTCCTTCTCTGTCACCACAGCCTGCAGGAGCACAGTGTGGGCTGGGGATGGAAATGGGGATGAGATGGGATGGTCCAAAAAACCTCGTCCTGTTCCGCTGGATCCCAGTGTACACAGGCAGGGGCTGTAACTGCATCCATTCTCCTCTGCAGCATTATTTTCCTAAACATATCTCCTCTCCTTCCCCTTCTCAGCCAGTGAACTCTGTGCTTGTGCTTGTGTCAGGTTGCCTGGATGCACCTAGGTTGCTCCTAGAGTCACTCAGCATCTGGTGAGCAGTGGCACTGGGGCTCTTCCATTTCTGTGCCCAGAGCAGACAGATGAGCTGGAAGTGCCTGCATTACTGGCTCAGTTCAGGCTGGGGATGCCCTTTGGACAAACATCATTGTGGCTCCCACACAACTTTCCACCTTGTGGGGTGACCTTAAAATACATAGGCTGGGTTTCTGGTGGAAGAAACTAAACTGGAAAGTGCTCTCTGGGAGTTCCCTGTTTGTTTCCCAGCTGATCTCATAGAGCCAGACTGATGCAACCCCTTCTAAAATGTGCACTGCATGGATGTAATATCCTTAATCCCAAGTGCTTTGCCCTACAGATATGCTGTGCTCCTACTGGACTGCATGACTTGGTCTCACAGTCACAGCCCTTGGGACTGCTGCTGGGGTAAGGGAACAAACCTGAGCTGTCTTGGCAGTGGCCACAGCCCAGCCTTCTGGGATGTTATGCTACCCTGAGATTGGTACCAAGAAACTTTGACACAGCAAGGTGTGAACCACAGCTGTTCAGAAATGTTGGCAGAAACCCCACAGTGCCTTGAAAGACTCAGGGGCACTACAGGGAGGGGCACTACAGAAACATGTAGGTGGCAGCACCCCTCAGCCATGTCCCCATCCCTACCTGTGCTCCTCAGACTGGATGCAGAGATGCAGGAGGGTAGACAAAAGGCACAGAGGCCACAGGACAGATTTTTGTTTCTGAACATTCAAATGTCACAGATGGTGGGGTATTTCTCTAGAGGTCATTTTAGTCCCATAAGTACAGAAAATAGGGCCTGTTTGCTTCTCACTTGTACCGATGGGACTGTGTGTGTCCCCATTATGCATCATGTTTCTTGGCACAGAAAGCAAGTTTTCAGAGCTTCTGTTGCTCTGCTTCAAAAATTCCTTTTTTTTTTTTTTTACTTAGATGAAGGAACCCTTTGGAGAATGATGTCACCTGCACCTCAAATACTCAGAAGTTTTTGATCATGAGTTTTGGATGGCTTCAGGGTCAGGCTTGCTGATTTACAAAGCACATACACAAACCCTTCAAAACTTGTAAAATATGGAAGCAATTTGTGTATGGTTAGGAGAGGTGTTCACAGGCTTGAAGCTTTGGGGTTTTTTTGCTGTGTCTTTAAAATTTCTCAGTCTCAGGGGCTTTTTACTGTTTTTTTCAAGCAGACACAAATGCCTTATGTAAAGCAAAAGGCTTGGCCCTTTGAGTGCAGGACTAAGTAGCTCTGAGAAGTGATGAACCCTAGAAGCAGCTTCTTGTGAGGACCCTTCTCAGTTTTCCCTGACAAGGAGCCAGCAGAGCACCCTGCCTCTCCCGTTTCTGAGAGCCCATCTGAGACCGTGGCCTGACGATTTCCAGACTGTAAGAAGAGGATTGCGCTCATGCCCTTTCCAAGCAGCGATGGCAGCTGTAGTCATGGGAAGATAACAGCTGAGTTGGCAGGCCCAGCAGCCCCCTGAGGGGCAGGCTGTGCCTCTCTGACCTTTACAATGGGCTCAGCTCCCCCTCTGATGTGGCTGCCAGGGAGGCAGAGCCAAAACATCCAGGCAGATTTCCCTGAAAAGGTCAAAGCAGTGCATCTCACTGGTGCTGGCAGGGGAATGGCGGAAGGGGATTTCAGCCTCATTTGTGGACAACAGCTGTGGGCTGGGAGCTCACCCTGAACACTGATGCTGGCTGTGAGGGGACCCCAGCTGCTGCCTACCCCAGTGTGGGCATTTTTGGGTCTGGAGGGGTGCTCCAGCATTCTGCACAGGTTGCTGGGGGCCTGGCAGCTGCAGTTTCCTGCTGGGGCAGGCAGTGGTGCAGGGAATGATCCAGGGCCACTCAGTGGGGCAGCACGTTTTCATGGGGGAGCACAAACAGCACCTCAGCAGGCGGGCACAGAATGCAAACAGGGCAGGGAATGTGCTGGGGCTCAGGCTGGCACGACAGCAAGAGCTGATTGTGCTGGTGCTCAGCAGGACACCCGGGACATGCTGGGGAGTGTGGTGCCACTTGTCCTTGTGCTGGCTCTGGGTTGACATCAATCCCCCCAAAGCCCAGAGGGAATATGTGGATGTGCTGGCCCCCACTGGGTGGCTGTGAACTATCCCCAAACATTTTTTTCTGGACATGAACAAAGCTGCGGGCCTGGGCAATATGGCTGGGCCTGCTGCCCTCCTTACAAGTACGATGCTACTTAGCATGACTTTGCGTAGTTTCTCGAAGGGAAGGATTTGGCAAGACAGAAAAGGGGAAATGCAAATTTTTTCCTTTAGTTTCGTGTCTTTCTTTTTTTCCTAGGGAAGCCACAGCCTTACGAAGTCACCATTCATTTTAGCAGCCAACGCAGCTGCACACAGCAGATTTGGTGACCGGATGCTGTGGTCTGGTTGTGTGTGTACTTGATGCAAAGCTTGGAAAATAATAAACACAAGCTTCCCTGAGCAGGGCACGTCCGTTATTGCATGCACGCTGTAATTCAGGAACTAGCAGATGTCTGAGCTTCATGCCCAGCCTGACAGAGACACAAGAAGGGAACTGGTTCAGGGTCTGTGCACAGCTGCCCTGGTCAGATGACTCTGTCAGCTGAACTTGCCTCCGAATCAGGCCTGATTTATCATAGCAGGGACTCTGACCTTTGTCTGGTCACAAAAATACCATCTTGGAAAGATTTCTGAAGGCTTTGTGAAGAAGGAGAATGATGGTAATAATAATTCAGGGATGTCCCTGTAAAGGACTCTTTGCCTGCCAGCTGAGATGTGCAGCCCTCTTTCTTTGCATGCTTTTCACCAGGGCTAGTGAGAAGCAATCACATAAGGCATTTTCCAGGGGCCTATCTCATGGGATGTTTAACATTTCTGCTTGGTGCACCTTCAGGTCCACCTTCAGCCTTGCCTGCAGCATGAGTGGCTCAGACCCATGACCAGCCCATGGCTGATCGGTGGCCAGGGTGACACGAGTTGACAGCTGCCATCGATCCTCTGCTACAAAACCAGTGTACATTGACAACCTCAGACCAAGCTGAGCAAGCTGGGCTATGTTTCTCACCATCAAGGCCACCTTGTTTGTAACTTAAAACCAGAATTTTAGCTCTGCTCTCACATGGCAGGGTAGCCAAAGGCTGTCTGAAGATAGCTGTGCCAGTCAACGTGGCCTGGACTCGACTACATCTCCAAAAATAGCTGAAAAAGAGAACTGGAGCACCCTGTGGATTTCCTTTCAACCTCATCTGCCATGGCTGGGCACATTGTGCTGCAGGCTGTTGTGGCCGCAGCTGAGTTGTTACAATGCTCAGTCAGAGAGCCTGAAGCTGTGTAGGTAGGGCTCTGGGGTGCTGTTCCTACTCTTTGGTGAGACCTAGGAAGAAAGCAGGCTACCACCTGGGCTGCACCTGTCGGGTGTGAAAATGGAAGTGTTTTCTTTTAAATGAAAAGTGCTGCTTAGCTGAGTTACGTATTCATCAAAGTTCCTTTTCTTTCAAAGTCCAGAGGGTAATTGTCTTTGCCTACTGTGTAAAGCAATGGGGACTTTCCATTTGCAGGAAGAAGGGAGCAGAGGTTGGTAGCTAAAACTCAGGAGTGGCAACTTGAAGATATGAGCTCCATTAACCCACAGGCTGAGTTGTAATTATGGATAGCTATTAATTCCTTCCATTTTTTTCTCCAAAATGCCCTAAAGAAAGTTGCAAATAAATCCTTAAAGACACTGTTGTCAAAGGGACCTCAGCAGGCAACTCACAGAAAAGGCAAACGGGGAGATACTTCCTTGTAAAAATCTCTGACTTTTTCTCTGAAGGCAGGCACAGGAATACGGGGTGTTTGCAGCAAAGCCAGGGCCAGTCTATAGCTGTGGCCCTGACGGAATTGTAGCTACTCCTGCTAAAAATGACTTGGTTCAAGACATTTTCCTCAACCTTCACACCATGTAAAGTTTCATACCTTAATAACAAGCACCAAAAATGCTCTTCAGAGCAGCAGGCAGAATGCCATCAATTTGCATGGGCGGCCATCACAAAATCAGGAGATCAGGATATGGAAGGACAAGAAGAATGTGCCAGTTGGTGATCGCATAATTTATTTGCAGTGATTCATGGTCTTCCACTTTCACACATCCTCCTCAGCCTCCTGCACAAGGATGCCCTGTCTGTGTCTGCAGTGTTCTGTGGAACAACCATGTCTTTTGGCTTTCATGGACAGTACTCTTCTCCTGCTCTCGCTCTGGTGATCCTGCAACTTGACAATGCCTGCAGTATCATTTCATTAATACATTGGATTTTTAACGCTTCAGTGATATTTACTTAAGTCCCGTGGCCACACTTAGGAAAAAATTGCTCCTTTCACCAAGAGGAGCCGAATGGAACGGTTGTTTCATGAAAGGAACAAAAGTTTGGGAACAGGGGAAAAGTCAAATGAGTGCAAACACTGATCAAAGCTGTTCTCTTGCTCAAAAGGAATACTAAGAAAACTTGCTCAGTGGGTCATGATGAGCTCATTCAGTCCACTCAATTACTGGAAAAATCTTCCACTTTGAGTAGTATGCATGTGTCTGTGTTGAGTCAGAACCTGGCACAGCAGCTTCAGTACACATTTTTGTTATAAAAAAGCCCCCTTTGTCTTTTGCAACCCTAAAAAAACCCTGGCCTGGACATTTTCTGTGTTTCATGGTTTTGACACAGTAAATGTAGGCACGTTTCACCTGGAAGGTGATGTCTACAAGCCTAGGGCCCATTTTTCCTACCTGCAGCATCTCAGTGTTATACATCTTTTTATTTGCTGTCCAACCACTTTCTATTCCATATGCAAATAGCAGTGCATGAAAAGGCTGCAAGTGCATGATGGTACACAGAAATCATGTTTGCTGAAAGCATAGTGGAATTTTTCTACTGAACTTATTGGCATATTTTCAATGCAAAGCTGGCAGCTATTGTATAATGCCTCCAGTCTACAGTACAGGGGCCTCAGAGAAAACTATGTGTTCAGTGAGACTGAGAAAACACAGTTGCAAACACCACAGAGCTCTGCTGGGATGGGCACAGCAGTTGTGGGGAGGGGTCACCATCAAATGTGCTATTTCAAGCAAAATCTGAGATGAGGATGTGTTCTTAGCCACAGGAAGAGCGTTGTCTTAGTCAGAGCAGTTAATCATGCAACATTGAAGAGAAATACATACTGCAAGTCCTCATGATTTCTGTTTCCAACAGCTTTTTTCCTCCTCTGAAATGACTTGCATATATTTTGGTGCTTCTCATTTGCAACATAGGAGCATCTGTGCTCTGGCTTTGTTGATGGAAAGCTGGAGGTTCTCCGGGTGTATGAGCCATGCTTCTGTCACAGCGCTAGCCTCCATGTGTCTCTTTTCAGGAGGCAGGCAGGCAGAGGGAAAGAGAAAGGGAAAAAAATGTCCTGCTGACGTCAGTGAAGACCACACTGGGCTGGATAGTATTACTGTGTACCTCAACCGCCCACTCCCTTTAATTTACTAGAAACTAAGCAAGCTGTTTTGAAACCCATCCCTTCCAGCATTTTTGCACTGTTCTCCCTCGACCAAAGGCTATTAATTGTCAGGAGGTTGAAAGCTACCTGATTCCTTGTTCAAAGCACTGAGACAGAGGGGATTTCCATGAGTAATAATTTCAGTCTGTGCCTGTGCAGTGCACCGTAGGCTAGAGTAAATTGATCCAGCTGCTTGCAAGACTAGATGGAAAAGTGCCCGGGGGGGCTGGGAGCACATCACCAGATGGAGCTGGATGCTGTTGTCATCACATGGGTCTCCCCAGCTGCTGGGCATGCTCAGGCTTGACTTCCACCATGAGCAGGGAGCCTCAGCCTTCCTGTCTGCGCTGACTTGCACAGAGAGGCTAATTCGCCAGCGCGTGTTGCAAAGTCTTCTCTTGTAACAAAAAGGATAATTTTAGATCAGCCATAACTGCCTTTCCCCCTCCCTCTCTTTCCCTCTCTGCTCAGTGTCCTTACCACACTGCCCCAGTATTTTGTGTATTTTGCTCAGCAGCAATCTTCTCTGTGACAGAGACTATAAAAGCTTCCAAGAGGCCAACTACTTCTACAAATAATAAAAACTGGCAGGATTAACCTGTAACCTGAGGCAACAAAAATACAGATTCCACTAGCCAGATGGCAGAGTTCAAAGATCCACTCGCTTCCTGGCGGAGGTTGCACAAGTTATTTTTTATCCTTATTAAAAAGAAATAAAAAGTGAAAACATGGCAATAAAATGTGTGGTGCTTGCTTCTCTGGTTTTAATCACATTTGTTTTGTACCTTTATGTTTTGTTATTAGACATATTAGGAAATACATTCTTGCTCCCTTCTGGAGATGCTTAAATCCTACTTGGGATTTTTTTTTTTTTTTGTTATTTTCCTGAAATGTTTGTATGCTCAATTCAATTTAGTCTATTGGAAGAAGAAAACTACATAGGAGGAACTAATTAACATAGCAGGAATGCAATTCACTTACTTTTTTAAATGAGGAAATTAATTAGAGTTGCAGGAAAGATGGCACCCTGGATTTGATGGCCCCATCCTTGCTGGACAGCCCAGGGCTGGGAGTGAAACAGCGGCTGCCTGGTGCAATCTGGGCAAGAGCCCAGTGTGCTCAGAGGGTCTGGGGGCTGCCTGAGCCTGAGTGCTCTGGTGAGTACACGGAGGGAGAGACCTCTGTTGCAAACGAGGTGCAGAGCCATTGAGAGGTTGTCACAGCAAGGGCTGCACCCCTGTGGAGGGACAGGAACTCTGCGGAAAGGCATTCCCCAAGTGGTAGCACGGCATGCTGAGGATAGGAAGTGGGGAGCAGAGGCTTTCCCACCCCAATGCGGAGCAGCTTGCTTGGCAGAAGAAAATAATTTTACAGACGGGGACATGGGAGCAGTAAAATGGGGTGTGGTTTATTAAAGGAGCCAGTGCAGTGATGTCCCACCCATGCCCCATGCCCCACACTCTGTGGCAGGGCTGGCCAGCCAGCACTTCTCACAAACAACAAACCCACTCTATCTGTCTGCATTCCCATGAGTCCCGGCTGGCAAAACCAACACATGCAGACAGTGTTGCAGCAAGGGGATCTTACACACCCCTGCTGAATTGGTTATAGTGAATTTACTGGAGAGAGAGGATCAGGGCAGGGTAATGTGAGAGCAGCTCTTGGTTCTTCTTTCCCTCAAGATAGGTCATACAACTTTCTTCACCAACCAGGTGTTAGCTATGAGAAGAAAGGATGTGAAGTGTGAGGTTAAGATAAGCACCTTTGTGCCTGGCTGTGGTGTGGCTGTCATGGAGTGTACACAGAGGTAAATGGCTTGGCCAGCAGATTGCAGAAATGGGAGTGGAAAAATAAAGTTCATGGATTGTTTTTGTGATGGTTTGTCCTCTTTCGCTGGCTGGGCCATTAATGAACACAGGGTTTGAGGTACTGGCAGGGTTTTGGAGCAAGCTGCAGGTACCCTTGAGGAGAGCAGCACTGGGAGTTCCAGGCAGGGAGTTTATGATTAATTTTTCAGGCATTTATTGTGCAATGGGAGATGGCCACCAGCCAGCTCAGAAGTTAAGCCAAAAGATGACTGTCAAATGAAACTGTTACGTTTGGCAGATCTTTCCAAAGCTGCTGTGCAAAACAGGCATAGTGAAGCTGATTTCTGGATTTTCCAGACCTTCTGGACGGCATATTCTTGCATGGCAGTCCTCTTCATTTTCCCATTTTTGACAGAAGAATTGAATTTGACTCGCAGGCTGTGTGGATTTTAGATCAGGATTTGTTGTACAGGCAGCCCTCTCCATGCCTTAACATTTACCTGCAAACGTCCCCTTCTGGTAATTCCTCCTTTAATGAACTTACAAGGACCCAGCTCTACTTGGCTTTCTGAAAACAAAACCATGTTTTCTTTGAAAAGCCTTTTCAGCCCAGATGAAGGGGGGGAGGAGATGAAAAAGCTGGTGGTGTGAAACGAGCTCTGCCCGTGCAAGCAGATTGCGATAGAAATTTCCCCCTTGTGTGGCTTACCCTGAGCTAAGGTCAGTCAGTTAACTCTGTTTGGACACCGTCTGGCATGAATACTTCAACGATAAAGCTTAATGTGTAACCCAGGGCTTTTTTTTCTTCTGTGTCAGCAGTTGGCAGGAAGATACTGTAAATAAGGCTCCCTATGAGTAAATAGATATGTGTGGAGAGGGGAGGGGAGCACCGCAGTAAGCAGTTTTGAAATTCATGCCAGCGTTGCTCCAAGTGATAAGGTTATTTGAGTAACCTGCAAACCATACGGATGCACAGGTTTCAAAAACAGGAAAGCGTCTTGTTTAAAAAACTTCTGAGGCAACCCGAAGGCTTAGAAAAGAAACTGGCTGTGTGGTTAAGTGCCTTGTTGGTACTTCCTTGTTGGTATCGGGATTGAGGTGGTGCAAGGCCTCTCGGGGGCAGCTGCGACGGCCACGCTCACCGAGGGGCTTTTTGGAGGGATGAGAAATCTCAAAGTTTCCCTATTCATTTCCTCTTCAGGCGAGTTGGGAGGGTTTTTTTCTCACTCTCTTTTTCAGTAATGTAAGAAGAAATAAGTAAATAATTCAAGTGAACTGACATCCTCAGAGGATGCCCTGTGTCTGAGTTCACTGTGTCCCCTCTCCTGGTGGACGTGGCCCTGCTGTGGGCTGTGCCAGGCTGGCTGGTGCTGAGCCAGACTCCTGGCTCCTGACACTGCTGGCCCAGCACCTGAACAGTGGGGCCTTTGGAAGGGCAGGGCACTAAACCTTTCTGAGGGGTTTAAACGTGGATGTGCAGAATTTGCTGATGCTTTTGGAAAGTCTGATGGCTAAGATTCTCCATAAATAAACCAAAGCCACGTACTTTCTGTTTGACCTTTGCTTTTGGATTAAGAAAATCAGCCCACAAAATCTGAAGTTTAATTTCTGCAGGAGAAAGAAATGCATTTGCCTGGGCACATGTGGCTGTGTGTGTGCACATGCCTCACTGAGTACCGTGTGACCCTTGCTTGCCCTGGCACCTTGCTCTTCAGGGGTTTACAGAGCTGGTACCTAGAAAACACAAGCCTTCCTCACCTGAAATGACATAGCTGACACAGTTCCAGCATACTCTGTTATTATTTATTGAACAGGACTCAAAGCATGAAGTTGGGACACAGGCTTTTACTTTTCCAGCATGTGTGGTTTCCAGTGGAGGTCATGCTCCTTTCTGTGGGATTTGGGTACATCCATTCTTTGAGCCTTCAGGGTAAGACAGGGACCTGACTGGGTCTCTTCCAAAAGGGATGACTCTTTTTCTGCTGGAAGCAGAGGAAATATTTCAGTCCAAACCTGGCTTCTCCTCCCTACCTGCCTTATCTTCCAGGATGTCCACCTCAGCTGTTTCCCTCAGCGGTGGCAGCTGCAGTGCCAGCCACAGCAGTTACAGCAGAGGTGGCTTTGGCCTTTCAGGTCCTGTATTTTGATTGCTCCTCAACTGAAATGTCAATGGCTTCTCAGTCACTTACAGCAAGGAAAATGTTTGAAAAACTCAAGGAAATTAATTTAACTAGACTTGGAGAAAACATCTTTGGCTAGAAATTCAGGCTCCAGCCAACACAGCGGATTTGTGCCAATTCAACTTTTGCCTTAGTCCTAGAAGCAAGCAATGAAAAGGGAGGGAAAATAAAAGGAAGAAAAAAAAATCCCCTTCATTGCCCCTTAGATTTAATTGTTTTTTTGTAAGCCTCATAAATCCTGCCCAAATCACGTCATCAAGCCACAGGGAAACTGAAACCTTGCCCAAGGCAGGAGCCAGCAGGGCTGTTCAAGCCAGAAGGGTTACATTCAGGGACAAGTTCAATGCACTGCAGTCTTGTTTTGAATGGGAATGTGCTTGTCTGTGTGTGTGTGAGAAAGGCACCTGGGTGCAGGAGATGGTCCTGCCTTTTTCCTCTTTGCATGTTAGAAAAGATACAAAAGGAAGAGTGGCATGAGTGGAGGCAAAGCAGACATCCTTGAGGCCACCCCCTAGCCTTTCAAGTGTTTTTCCTCTTGTGCTGCAGTGAGGGGGAGCAGGAAGGGAGGGACAGGGACTCACAGCAAACTGGCCCTTTCCAGGCACTTTATTTTTTCCTTTGAGCATCAGACAGACAGAGGGAGGAGGATTAAAAACCCCAGATATCTAAGCTGAACTACTGCGGGTTTTCTTACCCTTCTCTCTTGTGGCCTCTCATATAATTCTTTTGCATGTAACTCCCATCAAGGAACAGAAAAGCAAGTTTGGAAGCTGAACCTCCATGGTACCTTCCCTCTCTCCCGTGTGTGGGGTGGGTGATGCCCAGCTGGGAGATCATCAGCACCTCTCCGGGGAAAAAGCAGGACCTCCCCATGGGGCCAGCCAAACATCACAGTTGGTATTTCATGTCAGGGGATGTGCACAATAGGTCCTGCAAAGTTTCAGCAAGTGCATTGTTTGGATTTTCACTGGAACAGGGCTTGGCCCAAAGCAGTGTCTAGCACTGCACAGGGGCACAGTGGCATGCCTGTGACACAGAGGTGCCACGTTATGCTCCACTGTGCACCTCCTTTGCCTCAGTGGCAGGCAGACTCCATCTCTCTGGAAGGAATACAGCCAGCAGCAGCAGGGTCTGATGGGGGCTGAGCTATTGCCAGCAGTGTTTAGTCACCCCTCTACAGAGCTGTAGCAGGAGCTGAAAACGTTTGCTTATTTTTATTTGGCTTTTTTCCCCCATCTCCTGCAGGAAAATACATTTAAAAGCACAAGGGCATAAGGCTCTGTCCTGCCAAGCACCGAGCCGAGCCCCCTCAGCTCCACAAAGTCCGAGCAACCTGACCTTTGCCTTCGGTCGGGATTTTTTCAGACTCATCATTATTTTGGCTGCATTTGTGCTGTGGAGGAATGCAGGTGTTTCCTCTGTTCCCACCAGCATGGCCATGCTCTGGTTTCTGAAGGGTTGGGGAGGTTGCTCGTGCATGTCCTGTCACGTTCCAGAAGGCATTTGAGGAAAATGTGGATGCAGTTCAGGCATAGGACCAGGGAAACAACACATTTGCATGCACTTGCATGTAAGTGTAATTTAGGCAGGCAACGTGCCGAGCTTGCTTGAAAAACTGGCCCATGTTTTTCCATTTGTGGGTTGTTTTTTTTTAAGTTAAGGAAAGGCAAACAACTTGTTCCTCTGTTTGATCTGTAATAACCCGAGCTGGTTCCCTTGGAAAGCTTATTTATTCTCCTTGGCTGCTGAAGTGGATGCCGAGTTTTGAGCATCCTGAGCAGAGACGGTGTGCTTATGGGGTTCTTTGTTGCTGAAGCTTTTGTTGGACAATTATGAGACTCATTTATATAGCTGTTTATGTATTAAAATTGTTGGGTTGCCTGGAGCTACGGATAAGCGCTCCTTGTTTGACATATCTCTAAATAAATATAGAGGCACATTATTAATGGATACAGCTTTAAAAGCAAACACCCAGAGATGCACTTACAATAAGGGGAGGAAAAACCAAGGTTACATCATGTTGCTAGAAGCCAATTGCTTTGTTTTCTAAAATGTTTCTCTGTAGGACACAGATGATTTTTTGACTCATTCAGCGTTTGAGCATCCAAAAAGTCTCACAGTTGTTCCAAAATTCTTTCAGCAGCATCCCACATGGCACTGATAGATGGTTACAGTGTTTTACTGTCCAGTATATCCTTTTTCCCCAATGGACTCATGCTTTTGTATTTCTGGAGAACTGTGTCCCTGCTGAGAGAGGAATCAGCATTTCAAGGCTTTTCAAACTACATAATTTTGCAGTCTGAAGAAGAGCAGATGACCTGGGGCTTTTATATGTGTGTGAGTGCATGTGTACTGATGGGTGAGCACCCTGGGTCACCAGGAGAAAGTGGCAGCCCACTGCTTCTGCTGATAGGCTGATCCCGTAGCTAGCACAAGAAAACCTAAGAAAACCTCCTAAGTGAAGAGCTGGTTCCCTAACAGGCAGCTATGAGCTCACTTGTACACTCTGCCACCCCTGCTGCACCCCTTCTCTGGAGAGTAATATTCCCGTCACTGTGTTGCTTTCTCCTCCTCCTCCTCTCCAGCTCTCTCAGGCTTAGAGCCAGAAGCTCCCACCTGGCTCTTGCTGTTTGCTCCTCAGCCCTACCAGGAACTGGCTGTTGTTTGTTTTGGATCTGAAGGGCACAGATTCGAGCAGGGCTGTGACTGAGGACAGGTTGTCCTGCCTCTGAGCAGGGAGCTGAACCTGTGGTTCAGAACTGCAGGTCAGGTTGAGAGCTGGCATCCCTCTGTTCTCACTGCAGAAAGATCAATGCTTTTGTTGCCATTTGTGCCCTGGGCCAACCACCTGCAGTTTTGGGTAGAGGATTCACCATCAGGTACCTATTCCAGGGGCCAGCCAGCTCTCTGCTCAGACCTCCATGCTCAGCAAAACCCACCTGATGGCATTTGGGACATTGGACTGAGAAATGCCTGCTGATCTTCCTTGGGGAGCTGCAATGCTGCCAGGGCTGCAGGTGTATCCAGCTTTGGCAAGCACACACCTCAATGGTGCTGTTCTGCCAGCAAAAGCCTGCAGCACAAGCCTGGCTGTAGGCTGCAGTTTTTGCGGGCACAGGCCAGATTTCCATGACATGCCTGCTGTGCCCTGGGGACAGGCTGGCACCCTAAACCCTCCCATGGAACACTGAGCCAGAGCACAGCTGGGTGCAGCAGTGCTAATGCTGGCCCAAGGGGGCCATATAACTTGATGAGTCCCTTCCTGCTCTTCACTAGCTTTGGGGTCAGTTGTTTCTGCTCACCCAATTAAAAAGTAAATACACTCGGCTTGGAACACCACTGAAGGAGCAGCTTGGCTGTGTGAAGCAGCAAGACTCCTCGGAGTGGACATGCAGGAGGCATGCTAGCTATTTAAGCCCTCAGAGGGATGGCGAGGCTCCTGGCAGCTACTCTGGCTCCTTCCTGGGACACGCAGTCCTCCAGGCTGAGGGCTGGTGGCTCTCGGGAGGGTGAAAGCAGGGCAGACCTTGTTATTGCCTGCTTAACTGGCCCCTTCAAGTGGCTCGCCTCTTTCCTATGTGGTTGTTTGTACTGCAGTCTCACCTGTAGGTGGGTGAATTGTTCTCTTCCTCACCTGGCACTACTCCTGTGGGCTAGGAGGGAGTTGGCTGGTGTTCTCCTGTTTGTTTGCTCTAGGGAAGCAGTGTGCATTCACCTTCCATGGGGAGGGTGCAGGCTCGGCAGCCAGTGTGCCTCTTTTGGAGCCAGGTGTTTGCAAGGGCTCCTCAGACTGCTGCTGGCTTCTGGAAGCATGTCCCTTGGCATTGCTGCCACAAGCAGGTGTGGTGTCCCAGCCCGACCCTTTTCTCCATGAAAGGCCTCCCTGAGAGGCTCAGCCTTGTGGCTGCAGGAGGGCCACAAGCTTGTGTCCAGCCAGGCACAAGCACCCCTCTGCAGGCAGCTGTGGTTGTGGTGTCTCTGCTGTGCTACATGAAAGTCACAGTCCCTGCTCCCATCATCCTCGAAAGCACTGATGTGGTATCCCAGCAGTGGCTTCTTTCTGTGGGACCAAGGGTCCCATGGGCTGGGTACCATGCACATGGAATACAGGACAGTGAAAGAACACAGAAGGTTTATCAAAAAGTGCAGTCCAGTTACAGTGCCACCATTGTCCCGAACTTCTACCCCCTTGCATTTGCCTGTGATGCTGGAATATGGTGAGACAGCAAAGGGGGACTGGCCTGGGAACTCATGGGCTGGATGGGAGAGGTTTGTGTACCCAGCTGCTCAGCTTCTGCTCAGATTCCGAGAAGCTGTGAGCCTGGCAGGAGGGTATGACACCTCTGGCAGCACTCTGCTCTCAGCAGAAGGGCACCCATGGCACTTCTATCCTCTAACCTGCGTCCTGGCCGGGCTCCAAGGACTTTTGCAATCTTCCACCTCTCCTACCAGCTAGAATTTGGTTCTCCTTAATTACTCCTGCCCTCTTCTGTGAACAGCCCTCTGTCAAACCGTGGGACAGCTCTCCTGAGGAATGTGAACAGAGCTAGCTTTCATATGTGTGCTGTTAAACATTAGCTGCGTCCCTCTCGGCAGGCAGCCACTTTCCACCTTCTGTGCTGTGCTCTTTGCCACGCATGCCAGCGTGCCTGCAGTGCAAGGCACTCACTCCTCATCTTCCTCAAATGGGCAAGCAAAATGGCATGATATTGAGGTGAATGTATGGAACTTCTGGTTAACTTACAGGCTTTCACTACACAGCAGAGCTTTGGGATGTGATGAAGTGTTGAAAAATATGGAGAGAGAATAAAAGGGCAGGTGGGGGTGATCAAATTCCAGCCAAAAAAAATCTCCAAAGCACCAAACCAGAGATGGATAAAGAATCACCAGTGAGTCAGGGGGAAGGAATGGCAGCATTGTCTCATGTTCAAGCAGAGAATCTGTAATGGAAGAAGATGAAGTGCCAGGGAACTAATATTCCTCTGCAGCAATTGTTTGATCCCTCCCTTCCCTTCCAAAAAAGCAAGTTGCTGCTGGCTAGCTAACAAGTTAAAAAATCCAGTCCAAAACCTAATCTAGTCTCTTGTGCCAGTAAGCGCATCTGTCAGTGTGTCAGTGTTGATCCTCCTTCAGTACATGCCACATGCTCCTGTCTTTACACAGGATGGGCTGGAAGGACCATTAACCAGATTAGAAATTCTAAGGCACAATTAAAAACCATGCTGCTGCTTTGCTTTAATCTTCTCTCTTCTAGCTTCCAGGCTTGTTTTTTTCTGACACAGTCCTAAGTTGTTTGGTGGTGGTAGGGTAGCATTACACAACCCAGGCTGGTTTCTAAAGTGTGTAACATTGTGCATTACCTTGGCAGCAACACCAGGCTCTCCAAAAAAAAAGAATAACCCGACCAACTGGGAAAACAATAGCTGCATTTACTGCCTGAGGAGAGGAAGATTTGGGCATTGAAGCTCTGCAACGAAGGACCAAAATGTGCAGTTTGCTGTCCAGAGTTGCCCAAGAAAAAATTATACAAGGAAAGGAAACGTCTGGTATATTTGTTCAAAATGCAGCTGTAGGTCTGCAGACCTGTAGCAGCTGGAGGTGCATGGCAAGGAGGGAGACTGGAAGGTTACTGGCTCAGTGGTGCTCAGTGAGGCAGGATTCATGCTATTGGAGCCTAGAAGAGGGGCCCTGTGCCAGCTGCATGTCCCCCATTCCCACGCAGACCATTTCTCCAGGGAAAGCTATGATGCTGCAAACAACGACGCCATGGTGAGCACTCCTGCAAGAGGAGTCCTGCTTTTATTCCTCCTGCTCTCCCTGCGCAGCCTGGCAGAGATGTGGACTTCCCTTATCCTTCCTGGAGCAAGGGATGCTCGGGCAGTCCCTGCCCCGCGGCTGCGAGGCAGAGAGAGGCTTTCAACGCCCGGCTGGTGCCTGTGCCCAAAGGGCAAGGAGAGCCCGGGAGAAGCAGCGCCATTTGGAGCATTCCTGACCTCCTAGGCAACATCTGATAACACAGGGTGGATTGCAGCCTCTTTTCCGAGACAGGGAATTGCTCCTTAATTGCTACTGCGTTGTACAAATGCAGTGGGAATTTTACAGAGGACATAACATATTTAAAATTACTTTTTTTTTTTTTTTTAATTCCTTTCCTGTTTTCCTCACTCATAACCACTATTTATTACTATTATTAATGGCCTCATTGTTCCTTGTTCTGGTTCTGAATCTTTATAGTTACTGTCATTATACAGTTTTTAAGGTACAGATTGAATCCTGGCCTACCTGCATTAAAAATGGTAGTGTTCAGAAATTCGATTTTTCACAGGTTTGGGCATCAGGATATTTTTGCATTCTGTCCTGTGCTTACTGTGATGTAAAGCTCTTGTCACCACTGCCTACAGAATATATCAGGGATATACTTCCCCTCCACAGAAAATTAGAGACATTACAATTGTCCCACTGGGATTTTAGAAATGAATGCTGTAGTGTCCTGATATTTATATAGGACCCTATTTGCTTATCCTTTTTAAATGCTGCAAGATTTTTCCATATGGTAATGTTTAGGATGCATTATGAAGGCCTTTCATCTTCTTCTGAAGCACCGGATGAAATATGGGTCATGGCTAGAATGAAGCTGTAAGGTTTTGTGATCTGGTAGTCTGCTGCATCTGATATGGCAAACCCCGTGCTGCCAGGAAAGCCATCGTCCTTTTGGGACTTAATGGCTTGACGGGGTTGCTTTAAAATTGCTGCTACACCTATTTGATACTTTTTTGGATGAAAGAACAAGATCTTTCACTCCCCTTACTGTGGAGTGCCAGCCAGGTTTAAAATGAGTATCAACCGATGTTGAAGAGGGAAGGAAATGAAAGAAGCGTTTCTTCCCCAGAAACAACCCTGCTTTCCTGCCTTTTCCATGAGTGCACAGACGTCTGTCAGTTCTGGCACCAGAAAACATTAAAAATAAGAAGTTTTTTAAATACTGGAAATTCTTTTACATCTTTAAGTGTCGCCCAAGAGGAATGCAGAGGCTGTAAAATGGACAAAAGAGAATTGAGCCAGTCAGTGTTTCTGCAGAGAGCTTACTCCTGCCTAACAAAACATTTGACATATCCCGTGTGTTTTTGGAGAAGGCTAGAACAAGGTGAAAGGCTCTGCCTCTTGTGCCCTGGAGCCTGGAAATTGAGAAGAAGCCCAGAGCTAAGGAACAGAGGTTGAGTTTCCTGCTGTCCCAAATTCACTCCAGCTCCGTAGCAGATTCCAGGAGTCTGGGATAGCTGATGCGAGATGCCTGTGGTCTTTTTTGCTAGAAACACTGAGTACCTATCCTGGACACTGATTTGGAGCACAATAAACTGTGGTAAATCACGCTCTTGGCACTCAGAATACAGATGTTTGAAATGAACAGAGGCTCTCTCAAGAGATATTTTTCCCAGCCATAAAAAGGAGGAATAGCTACATTGCAAGAGAGGAGGTTAAATCATGGAGTTTTTTGTATACTGCTGTGAAGCTTTGGAGAGGAAGCCATTATAGGAGTACAAATTGCTCTTTATTTTTTATTTTATCTATTGCCTCATTCTCAAATAATGAAATTCTGAATGTACCTCTTTGCTAGCTGCTGAAAAACAAGAAAATGTGGGAGGATTCTTAATGACACTAATAAACCCAGCTGAACACTTTGCCAGCAATTTATTTTATTGCAAAAATACCATTTTATTAATACAAATGGTCTTTGTAGGATTGCATTTGTTGTGACACAGTTTGTTTAGAAAAATATACAGGCCAAATTATTTTGTTCAAAACATTCCCTTTTTCTCCAGCTAGAATGGAGCACTTAATTTCAGAATTTCATTTTATAATGGCTTTTTTTGTTTGGTTGGTTGGTTGGTTTGGTTTGGTTTTTGATTTTTGTTTGGACAGTGTAATTTATATGCCACAATAAAAATATAAAGAATTGAAGTGACATTATTTTAATGAAAGTGCAATGTATTAGCACAGGATAGTTTTATGTGAGTGGAAACTTCAATTAGTGGCAAAAATGCCAACATACTGGTGGTCCACTCTGCAGCCTTTCTGTCCTGCTGTGCATAGGGAAGGGAGGGAAAGCTTGCTGGAGTGTCCAGAACAGCCCTTTTTGATTCTTCCATTCAATCCTTCTTGTTATTAGGCCCTTCCTTAGCTAGAAGGTAACATGAATTCAACTGCAGGGTATTTTCTGGCTGCAGCACATAGATTTTTTCCCTTCTCTCACTTGTGTGGAGACTGTGGCCATGTGTGACAGGGGATCCTTCAGCCAGCAGTGAACAGGGGTGTGAAAATCCATCCCTGTCGCTGCTCCCAGCCACCATGCTGAGTTCAGGGGTGCTCTGTATTTGTATCTCCACATGCTGTTGGGTTTGGTGGGAGCTCTGAGGGCCAACTGATCATTTTCTTCCTACCATCCCTGTTGGCAGTGTGGTGCTGGCGAGATAAATGAATTGTTGCACTTCTTAGGGAGTTTTGCCTGCAGATATGATGGTGCCATTTGGGCTGGGTGTCCCACTGACTAAAGATGATAAATTGTGATGTACAGAAAGTCCCATGAAGGACAAGGAACACTTCTGCCGTATTTTGGGGAAGAGAGATGTGGAAACGTCTGCCTTTGGAAGCCACCAAGAAAGGAGAAAAAAAAAGGAATGAGCAAAGTGGGACCTAAATTCTGCTAATGGACACGTGTTGGAGGTGGTGTGGTGCTCTGAGTGGTTAGAGTCCAGGCAGAGTCCGAAACCACTGCTGCTCTGTGCTTTTCCAGGAAAACTGAATACATGAGGCTCTGCAATATGTGCATTCTGCTAGGCATTGTCTGGAGTGGCTTTTCAGGGAGCAAGGGAGCTCTCTGTGCATTAGCTGGAACAACTCCTCCACTGAATGTACGCTCTGCTTCCTTGCTTCTCTGGACCACTCCCTCCCGTCTGGCTCTTAGCACTTCCAGCCTTCAAAATGTTCAAATAACTCAGTTTATCCTCACAAGACCTCTGTGGAAGGGATGGAGGGATGGGTAAATCATTAGTTTGCAGTTGGGAAACTGAAAAATAATCCCTCATCCCTAGTTTGCAGTGAAGCTTCAGTGTGCCAGGCAGTGCTCAGACCACGCTGCAAGCACATGCCTGCACCCACAGGAGCAAATGGACACTTCTGGGTGCCTCTGTACTGACACAGCTGCGTTTTTATGGCTTGGTCAAGCTGTGTGGGTCCTGCAGGTTCAAACATAACTTGCTTTTGATTTGCTTGCTTTGCCTCACACAACACACACCTGGTATGAGAGAGTCTGGTTCCTGCTGCTTGTAAGAGATCTATTTCCCTGCTGGGCTTGGTCAGTGAGGAGGAGAAGGAGCAAGCCACATGCAGTGGTGACATCTGTGGCAATGTGTACTTGGGCACAGCAAAGTGTGACCCACCGGTGGGGCTGGCCAGTGGTGCCAACATGTGTGGGAATTGCTGTCAGATACTGCAGGGTGGGAGGAGCCAACAACACCACTGCATTGAGGCGCTCCTGGGCACAGCTGCTGCATCTGTAGGGCTGATTTACTCTTCCTGGAATCAACCTAGAACCCCCAAAGGATTCCGCATGAAATTTGTAAACCAATGTCGAGCCTCTTTTTCTTGTGATGCTTGCTTTAATTTTACTGTGGGCTGTCAGGAGAATAATTTGTGATTAAAACTGAAAGCTGCCTTGGAACAGCTGCCAGGCTGGGAGATGTCGGTGGGGGCTCCGAGGGGTTTAGAGAACTCCAGATCTTTGGTGCATTGTTTCCCCCACACTTAGATCCGTGTGCAGGATCTATTCCCAGATCTAATCAGGATTTGGAATTGCAAAGGAGTGAATGCTAGAGCTGAGATTGGAGTCTGGGAGGACAAGGCAGCCCTTGTGTGATTTACCTTTATGCTGCTGTGAGCTGCTTGAAACCCTTTATAAGAAAGGGGTGAGTCTGATTTAACGAATTTACCAGAGCTCACAGGTTTGCGGTGAAAAGTCAGTACAACAGGTCTTTGTGAGCTACGGATTTATGGCATGTAAATAAGTTGGTGTGCTAGTTGTGGCTGGTGTTACAGGTAGCAGGCATTTTTAAAAAGTCTCGCAGGGTGATTTATGTGGGTTATTTCACACACACTTGTGTGAAATACATTTATAGATCCTCTGCCTCCCCTCCCCGCGGCTGCAAGGGTAGGAGCAAGGAGCAGCATTCAGTGTAGACTGGCCCACACTTCCTCCCTGGGTTGCTGAATTCCAGCAACCAGGAATCATTAAAACAGAGGAGAAAAAAAAGGCTTTTTGGCTGAGCCTGAGCCCTCCCATCAGCGTTGCTTGCCCTGCAATCTCTGTACTGAATGGAAACGGTTTCCTCTCTCCCAGCCCTAAGCTTACAGACTGGGTTTCCTGCCTTCCTGTTAGTGCCTCCACCTACCCAGACAGCTCTGACACTTCAGACTTACTGATCAGCTATTTTCTACCACAGCTCTTTTAGCAAAGGTTTTATGCGGCGGTGTAACAGCTGACTAAGCAGCGAGCCTGTGAGAGAGAGAAATGAATGTAGGGCTTTTTTTATCCAGCAACCTGACAAGGCTCCATCTCAAACTGGGAGGCATTTCTCCCTGCGAGCAGTCTCTTTAGTTGGGTGGGCTGATGTTCATTTATGCTCTTGGAGCTGGGAGGCAAGCCCTGACAGGGCCCTCCATGAGTTAAAAAGGCAGGGGGATGCATCAAATACAGTACCTGGAAGAGAGGAGCACAGACAATTTGCATAGTGAAACCACGATGTGAAGATATGCTGAATGTGTGACTCGGCTTTGAAAACAGTTACCATATGCAAAAGCAGTTAATACTTAGGAGAATTCTAGAGGGAGACTCTGGACCAGAAATATGAAAGTTCAAAGTGATTTTCATAACAGACAGCCTGTCATTTCAGAAGGCTGCAGAATGGGGCATTTTGGGGCACCACAGCCGAGCTGGAACCAGCCAGCCAGCTCCAAACTGGAGCCATTTTTCATGTGTGTATATATATATATATATACACACACATAATATATATATTCCCTCATCTGTGCTGAATTCCTTCCATAGTCAGTGGAGTATAACCATTCAGAGCACATTTCCATGGTGCTTTCCGTTTTTATGCTCGCTTTTGCAAATTACTTCAAATATATCTCAAGAAACGAACTAACTCTGTCTTCAGTTAGTGGTGGATGTACTTTAAAACATTCAAAGCACTTAAGAAGTTCGGATGTCTTTGGTCTGATCCTTACCCAAACTATGTCTAGCCTTGTTGGAGTCCCCGTTTTATTCAGATACCATTGGCAAAAACATCTGTAGACTTCCATTTAAACACTGTTGATCTACTGTCATCTATCATAAACGGGTCTTTAATTTTACCACACCAGGCAGCTGGTTAAAAAGACCCCTAAAACTGGAGCATAATCCTTTGCAAATTTTAGGAATTGAGAAAATTTATGTTAGTGTTGTAGCACCTGGTTTTCACTGTGAGGTGGTCTTATTAAGAAGTGCCCCGTTGCCCAATGGGTGGTGTTTGAGGGCAGAGGGGTAAGGACACCAGCAGAGACTTGCCCACTGATGAGACACACTCCTGGACAGTGCTCATTCTGCTGCTAATTCTGAGAAGACATGTTCTCTCCTTCTGCCTGGAAAAAAGTGGGAAAGAATAGAGGAATAGACAATTTTTAACATGGCAAACCAGCAAAAGCTAAATGAGTTTACAAGGACTTAAATAAAGAACATAAATGCTCAGGGAAGTATTGGTAGTGAGAGAGGATGATGTGGGTGGACTTTGTTGGGAGATAAAATCTGGTTCAGTGGCAAGATGGAACAAGATTAGAAAGAAAATCCAGGCCTGACCTGTGTGCCTGAAGATGACACGACCTGAAGGGAAAGGTGACTTCATCTGAGGATGCTTTTCCCTTGTGCTTTAAGTATAGCAGTGGCACATTTCTGTTTGTACCTGCTCCTCCCTAACTTGCACAGCAGAAAGGACAATATATCCATTGATATTGGGAAGACATAGCATTCCTCTCACTCAGAAGGAATCTCAGGAGTGCCCGTGAAAAGTGTTGGGAAGACGACTGTGCAAAATTGAAACTTTTATTCTTTATACTCAGTATAACACACATGGAGGAAAGTTTTCCCTCAGACCATGGGGAACTTAGAAGGATGCTCAGTAATGGAATTTCTACTGAATGGGTCAATAAGCCCACTGATGTGCTGGTGTCTTTCATGGCATGCCTAGAAACTGCTGCTGAATGCAATGCAGCGCTGACACCTCAGTGAATCGATTTCTCTGAATGCCATGCCAAGCAGATGAGAAGCCTTTGTCAGCCAGCTTGGGTCAAGTCCGTCATCTGATCCCTGACCTATCACTTGTGGGAGCGGAGTACAAAGGATGAAGTCATCAGAAAAGTGCAAAGGTCTCGTGCCCTTTGAGGGGGAAGTTAGATGTGCAAGAGGAACAACATACTCAAAATAAATCAATAAATCATAGATGCCAGCCCTAGGCAGGTGCGTTTCTGTGCTGATTCTGGTGCCCGTGAAGAAGCACAGCAAAGCAAAGGTTGCCTTGGTGTCTGAGAGGGGCTTTCACACCACAGGTTTGAAATATACTGTCACCACTGGAGCATCAGGGGATATTTAACATGCAGTGCTGTGTGCCTTTTTTCCCCTGACCATCGGACTAAAGCCTGCAGAGTGAGAAGAATTTTTCACAGAGGTGTGGCAGGCTAGCAGAAAAAAAAGAATAGGTTTGTGGTGCAACAGCTATTCCTTGTATGTAAATGTCTCTTTTTACTCAGTTCAGATTCCATTGTCCCCAGGCTTTCCTCTGATTTCTTTATCTCAGCAGAAGTGGGTCAAACTCATCTATATGTTCAAGAGTGAGGTCTCAACTACTGCATCTAGATAAGATACCCTCAGTCAAATGTCACAGCCTGCCCACTCTAGTAAGGGGCACTACTGCTTCCACAAGCATGGGAAGGTCCCAGGTCATAATGCCAGCACTGCTGGGCAGCTTGGTGGCTTTTTGGCTTTTTCCCTCTCTGTATCTCCACGTTGATCTCAGGATTTGCGAGACTTTGGAGAGGCTGGATGTTCTTGTCTCTGTGGTTTGGACAAGAGAACAAATAGGACTTGTCTGGCTCCAAAACTCAGGATATTAGTTACATGTTGGTAGGCTCTCCAGCAGGGCATGCTGACCACTGCATGTACCAAAACAACCTGTGTTGCTTTTTCTGGCATGACATTTCAGCTCCATGCCTTAACATGTTTGCATGGAAAGTGAGACAGGGGCAGCATTTCCAAAGGTGAGGAAGCAGAGGTATGCAGGCACCGTTAGCAGAAAGGTTCGCTTGAAGAGCTGGAAAATTAAATAAGGAGAGTCTAAGAAGGGTGATTTAGGAGTGCAGGGGTAGCAAGATGCCAAGGCTATGGACAGATAAATGGAGTATCAATTTAGAGTAAATTGCAGTGTAACAGCTCTGTGCACACAAGTATTATAGGATTTTAGAAGCCAGGCAAGTTTAACCCTTATATCACAGGTCTGGATATGTCCTGTTGTGGCTGGACTGGCTAGTTCTCACAGATTGCAGGGTATTTCTGCCTTTTTAAAGATGGGACAGTTTTAGATCTTGCCACAGCTTGATCCATTTATGGCTCCTGGATCCTTGTGTGGGAACAGAAGAAATAAAGTGAGGACTTGAGAAAAGTCTGGAGAATGAATGCCCAGAGAAGTGAGAGGGAACAGGAGGTGGGAGACATCCCTGGGCCTCTGTGGTGGTAGTGTAGAGCAGTTCAGAAAAGTGGGAGAAAAACCAAAAGGCTGGGGTAAGATGACATTGTCAAACTGATGAGACCCCTCCAGACCAGGGGAAGAAAAGCCACGAGTGAGCCCATCACCCGCCCCAGCACTGTTCCAGCTCAGGCTGCTTTCTGGAGGTAGTTCTGGCCAGTGTTACAGCAGCAGAGCTGTGGTGGGGTGTGCCTGTGCCCTGGCTCACCAGCTCTCCCACTCATCTTAGAGGAGTTTGTTTGGCCTATTCCAGCTCTCCATGGGTCACTCTCCTTGTACATTGGGGTCACAGCCTGCTCTGCCCATGGGGATGCTTGCCAGATTTTACAGAATCATAGAATAGTTTGGGTTGGAAAGGACATTCAAAGGTCATCTAGTTCATCCCTCTGCAATGAGCAGGGGTATCTTCAACTAGATCAGGTTGCCCAGAGTCCTGTCCAACCTGACCTTGAATGTTTCCAGGGATGAGGCCTCCACAACTTCTCTGGGCAACACATTACAGTGTTTCACCACCCTCATTGTAAAAAAAAAAAAAAAAAACAAAACCAAAAAACCAGCAAGTAAAACACCTCTTCTGGGACTAACTCCCACATGGGCTCCAGCAGCCTGGAGGTTCACTGCCTCTCCACTCAAGCCCTCTGGCCCCACTTTCCTCTGGGGAAGATTGCTGGAGACATTGGCTGGAGAGGCACCTTCTCAATTTAATTTGAAGTTTCAGCTGTTATCCCTGCAGGAGCAGGGAGCTGTAGTGGAGTGAGCTGTTGCCATTTCATGCTGTTAATACCAGTGACATTGCAATTTTCATGGCTGTAAAGATGCCTGGAGCAGAGGGTGGGCCCACTTGAAGTTAGCAGCAATAGCTTTTTTTCATACTCAAGAGAACAAATGATCTTTCCAGCAAGCAACCTTCACTTCTGTTGCCATGATCTGCCCTCCTCCCAAGAAAGTACTCACTTGAGAAAGACTCTGAAGCCCTGCAGAGTGCAAAGGGCTACTCATAAAACAAACCCCATAAAACACACACCCACATGCAAACAAAAAAACCCCAACAAAGCAAAACCCCCCAAACAAACATCAACAACGGCAAAGGACCCCACACTCCCCTCTCTGAAATGAAAAACAGCTGCTGGAAGTGAGAGCTAGACTAATGCAGGACTGAAAGCATTTATGCAGTGCAGAGGTGGGGAATATTGGCTCAGTGGAGTGGGTGGAAGTGTCCTCATGAATGAGCAGCACAAAGCAGGGCTGCCTCAAATAACAAAGAGGAAAGGAGGGCGTTAGGATTTGATAGTACAGACTTTGGAAAAAATGAGAAGCTGAGGAGAGAAGGAAATCATGGCTAATTTAAAACTGCCTTGGAGAAGCAGGTGGGAGGAAGACCTTGAACATTTGTTACACTGGGACTTGAAAGTAAGGAAATGGTAAAACAAGGGTTGGAAGGCAGAGCAAGGGAGGGCTCGTCTCCTGATTGCTCTTTAGAATTAACAATGCTGACTCTCAAAGAGAACACTGGAGATTTTCTGAGAAAATGCAGAGCTCCTGGAGTAAACTGTCCTAAGGGAAGGGCTGAGGAAAGAGAATGAAACCAGTGGCTTCCAGAAAAATGATGATGATATGATGAGTCAGAGACACTTGCAGTTGCACTGAAATATTTACTCTTTGTCTGCCTGCATCCACATCAAGAAATAAGGGCAACCCTTCTTTGACAGGTTAGAGTTATGCTATCAGGAGGTGTGCTAAGGGGATAAACAACAGCACCTAGAGGAACTTTATCAGCTCTTCCTGTTGTTACTTGCTTTGGACCAAATTCTTATTGACTCAGTTGGGTGCGTACTGGGGTGACCAAGAACAGAGACTGGATACCTCTTCCCAATGTGCCCACATTTCCCTTTTTTGCATGCTTATCTTGACAGAGGTGACAACTCCTTTAAACAAGGCACACATGACAGTGGCACTGTGCCTTCTTGAAAAGTTGCCTGAGTCTGCATCCCACATTTTATACAAAGAGAGCGAGGACCATCCAGAAAAAATAGACACACACAGCCAATGCAATCAGTTTCACCGTATTCTCCTTTTTTTCAAAAAAAGAGGCTGAACAACTCTCCAAAATAATCAGAGCTGTTAAATAACACTTATTCTGTGTGGAGGAAGTACAGTGCTATGGGACTACTGGCCCGTGCCAAGGAAAACACTTGGACCTGCTATAACAATGGACCAAACTGACGGAAATGGGAGGCTGTGGTGCCTATGGGCTGTTCTGGGGGGAGCTGGGGGGAGTGGGACCTGCTGGCAGAGCCGAGGGAGGAGAGGCACGTGGTGGTCGTGCAGTGCCATGCATCCAGAGCACTCTTGGCTTGCTCTCCCCCAGACAGTGTCTCCCAGCAGCCAAGCCCAAATCAGGTCATGAAAACAGAGCACTGCCACCATGCAGCAGCTTTGTGGTGATCAATCAAATCACAGTGATTTCACTGAGGGAAAAACTTAGGTTTTACTTGCAAGAGTAAATACGTATCTTTTTTTTTTTTACTTTCCCCTCTGCTATACCAAATATTATGTGCTCATATTCAACAAATAGTCAATATTTCTGAAACACTGTTCAGGATCCCAGCACCAGCACTGAATAAAGATGTAGTAATATGTATGCAAAGATTTTAAAGATTAGAGTACAAGGATAAATGGAAGAAAATCTTTAAGGACGGTATCTGATCAATCTCATATTCTGCCTCCATCTTCCCATGCAATATTAATAACCTTATTTCAAACCAGACTGTCTCTGTCCCACTCAGCCACATCCCATTCTCACAGGTGTGTAGATTATCAGACATCTGTGCTCAGGTGTCTGCTCCATAACAGCAGTACTGAGCAGCCTAGAGTAGCTGCTGGTGTGGCCCAGGGTGGGGAGGCAGGGAGACAAGCAGCCTGCTTACCACAGGCTGCTGGATGGAGAGTGCTGGCCGTGTAGAGCCAGATTATATTTGCTGCTGCAGCAGCCCAGCATTGTGGCACTCATGCAGAGAGCCATCACATGACAAATATGCCACTTGCGTGCATAGGTATCAGATCAAAAATGAGCAGTGTTTGGCCTGAGCAATTATATATTAGCTGTGCTTGCCTGGTGATGGGAGGGAAGGGCTTCAATTGTGTCAAAGACTGTATATGTGAAAAGAGATTTAATGAAGCTCTCTAAGCTCACAGTCATTTTCTTGTGTTTTTCATGGAGCAGGAGGTGAAAATGTAGATTTGATTAGTGTTGCTGGATCTGTTCTAATAAAAGACATCCTTACTTTGTCTTCCCATCCTCACACAAGGAGGCATATTAGCTGCTGTGTTTCTTTCTTCTGCCTCTGCACACAAAACATATCTCTCTCTCCTATAGGTCTCCTTGTAAAGGTATTTATTCTTGATCTTCAGGTGCATTTAGCCATCCTCAGACTCCAGCACTGTTAGACAGCTGTTTCTATCTATGGTTGTGCATGGGCAGCCCCACTCCCCCACAGCCAGCCCCATGTGCAGCTGCAGCAGGGCTCCCTTCTGGTCTCCTGCATCCCAGCAGCTTCTGTCCCCACATGATGGGCTTCATGCCAGCAGGATGTATCATGGGGCATAGCTGGAAAGGGGGACACTCCCAGAAACTGATACAGGGATGAGGTGATGGCCCCCTCGGATTGCCCCTGCCTGCAGGGAGCAGTGTGGTACTGGGAGGACCAGCATCATGCCAGGGCAGGGCTTCTCCTGACCCAGGCCTGCTGCACAGGGCAAATCCTTCATGCCCTGGAGGCAGGAACAGGAAGGGAGGAATGGTTGAAACAGGAATTGCTGACAGCCTTATTTTGGTCAATGTCCCACTGAAGTCAATGGGATATTGCTCCAGGAAAAACTGGATAAGGATCTGGGGTTTGGCAGTGGCAGAGGTTCTGTCTTCTTGCTGTTTATTCTCCAAGTGGAGCCCTAACCCTCTGTTTGTGACTTCATGATCATTTCCAGAGCTGTGCTAATGATGTCATACCCGGGGGATTCTGGCTTCAGGTGGAAAATTAACAGCAGGAGCAGATGAACTCTTTAATAAACAAAATTCCTGTTTTCATGCAAATGTCTTTAGAAATAAGGAATAAGGGGAGTGAGAAATATAGAAATTTATGGTATAGAAGCGACACTGTTTGAAAACAGACTTTTTATGAGTTTTCCAAGAGGCGCCAGCTGCTCTTTAATGTTTTCATTTAAGAGTTTTATGTATGAAAGCTCTAGCTTGTGTAAACAGCAAGGCTGAGAAAGTTGCAGGGATTGTTGTTAATGGTGAACCTAACAGGCTGGGGATTTGGCTTGCAAAAGACTGTGAGTGTTGATGTTTTTTCGGAGCACAGGCTTTTAACGTGGCTGGATGTTGCCTCTGATGTGGCTGTTGTTCTCCGGGCTCTCCTGTCCATGCCTCTCACTCTTGTGGTCACTACCGATGTCCCTCCTTTCCCCTAAGACCTGAGAGAAGGTGGCACAAGTGTGCGGGAAACCCTTCAGGCAGGGCAGCACCTTCTCTGCTGCACCACAGTTTGTCACCCTGCAGGAGCAAGCCCCGGGTTCAGAGGTGACCAGGTTTCCTCTCTGCCCCTTGCTGAGCTCTGGAGGCAGGGCTGGGCAGGGTGCTGATGCAGCAGCAAGGCAGAAATGCAGCCAGCCACCCATGGTCCTCCCTGTCCTGGGCCCTGCTCCTCCCTGCCCTCACCAACAGCTGCTGCTGATCTGCATCAATTCATCTGCTGTTTTGGTGAGTGCCTATTGTGCACCCAATTAATATAATTGCTTTATTTTGCTGGAGAGATTGCTGGAGCCCATGTTACAAACAGTTTTGTCTTGTTCTGGTGGGTTCCCTTTGTTTGGCATTTAACCCTCCAGGGGTGAAATGTGTGGCACCAGACTAAAAAAAAAAAAAAAAATTAACTCCCTTCAGCAAGGCCAGTGGACATCCAGCACCTCCGAAGGAGGACCCAGGAGAGGATCCGTGGTGCTTGCTGTTCTCCATCTTGCTCTCAATGTTTTTCTGCAGCAGCTTTCTGTTTGCTCATCTACAGGAATACTCTGCATCTTGCCTGCCTGCTTTTGAAAAGGTGACTGCTGATGACAGCTAAGATAACAAGAGAGTGGGTTTTGGGGTTTTTTTTGCCTTCATGAGAACACCTCCGGTTCTATTAATAAAATCCTGAATCTGACTTGTCCTTCTGAGAACTCCCAGCCTCTCTTCACCCATTCAAATCTGTATTTTTAAGCTGCTGTAGGTGGATTGTCGACAATGGTTGTTATGCAAACTCCAAGTGCTGGCTTCAGGAGCTTCTTAGAAATATGCAATGAGTAATCTTTATGTTTCTGACAGGTCTACGAGGAGGGAGGGTGTGCAGTTTTGCTGAAGATAGGTTGACAAAATAAGTGTCAATTCATGACAAACTGACTGCCAAAAATACTCACATCAAACACTGAAAACAATTAGTGAACAGTATGATAGAACATCTCTGAGGTTTGGGAGTGCACTGAGGACAGACTAGTAAATGGATATTTTAATGTTTTTTTGAAATTTGGGTCAGAAGGAATGATCAGGTCCTTTGTTCTCCAGCATTACTTGTAGGTTTGGTGGTTTAGGGTTTTTTTGGGAACTCATAGGCAGTGGCTACACTTGAAAGATAAGATTGGTATATTTATTTTTCGAGCTTGTTATCTGAAGTGAGCACTGATCTCATGAGACCTGGCTAATACAGTGGGATCACAGAGATGTGAGATGGACATCAAAATCTGAGGAACTGTCAGGAGCAACCTGGACTGCAGAGGCTTCTGAACTTGAAGCTGAAGCAGCATCATATGCTCCAGCAGGCTGATTAATTTCATACTTCGGAAAAAAATTATCTGAAGAGAAATTTCCCTGAGTAGAGAACCGGCTGTTGATAGCTCCTTTGGTACATGGTCTGCATCAGGAGTATAATATGCAAGCCTTCAGATGCCAAGCTGAGCAAAACAGGGACAAGAAAGACTTCTCAGGGCAGCAAGATGAGTCTCTCCCCAGACAGCTGTGCACTTGGGAGGGTCACCATGTGGTGCAGTTTGCCATTGGACCCAAAGTCATCACATCCTGCGCTGGCTGGAATTAGGAGGTTTGGCTTTGTGGTGGCTGTTTCCTGACTGCAATGAGTGGCTCCTGTGACCTGCAGAGCTTGCCAGCAGCAGATGGGGAAGAGGAGCCAGCACAGTCCTGTGATGGCCCTTGGGCTTGGGGCTGCTACTGCCTCTGACACACAGGGTAAGTCACCTAGGAGTCTGTAACAGCATCAACCAGTGGTCCAGGCTCATCTCAGTTGACTTTCCAAGGTTCTAAGCTTCTCTCCATGATAGCTCATGTGCTATCACCCTCCCAGCCCTCCCCAAAAAGGACTTGCCTTTGGCAGAGGTTTTGGAGTGTCTGTCTGTAGCATAGCTGCACAGAGGTAACCCTGGGGTCAGGAGGCTCTGAAGGGCACAGCACCAGGTGTCCTGGATGACCTTATACTGCTGTTCTTGTAAAGCATCCTGTGTTGCTGTCCCCAGGCACACCCAAGTACCCATGGCAACCCACATCTCTGCATCATGCTGATAGGCACAAGGAGGCAAAACCCAGGCCTCCACCAGCTGGAAAGCCCCTTCTCTAGGCATAAGGATTGCCTTTTACCATACACCATAGCTCACAGATCTTCAGAAGCCAACCAGCTCTGTGAATCCATATTTTCTAATGCTGTGAGTCCCACAATGCTTTTGCCAGACTGCTAGTTCCATCACTCCTCTCACAAGTGAGTCAACAGCCATCTGTGCAAGCTAGAAATCAAATAACTTTTTCTTTAAGAGGTTTACTTGTCACTTATAATGAATCCCTCTGCATCGCCCTGTGTGGGACCTAGTGATGTCCAAGATGCAATCAGGAGGAAAGAGTATGATCTGAAGCCACCCACACCAGCCTGGTATCACCTTTCCATCTCAGCTGCACTTCAGTGAGCCAGCTGAAACGAGGCGGTTTTCTCTGTGCTTGGTGCCAAACACTCTTCTTGCTGAACCAGAGGGAAGTTTTGTTTTTCCCTAAATAGGAATGATTTGGCCTCAGTGATGCTCAGCTGGAAAGAATCCAGCAGTTTTCTGATCTTGTCAGAGTGGCTGAGATGGTCATAAATCAGAAGGGCTGCTCCAGAAATATTTTTCCTGGGTTTGATTCTCAATCCCACCATGCTGGTATAATAAAAAGAAAAATTGGGCCCAACACTGGTTTAATTTTACAGATAGCCGCTCTCTTTCCCGGCAATCTTTGTGATTAATTTTTCTCACAGTCTGTCTGGAGTTTTTTTGGGTTTGTTTCATAGGGCTGTTGAGTTTTTTTTTTACCCTCCTCTCCCCTTCCATATGGGGAAGAATAAAGTGAAGAATCAACATTTTCAGAGAAGAAAGACTTGGAAAGAGTTGCTGTTTTCTGGGAGTCTGCTACAGCTGTTAATTTGTGGAAAACCTCAGTGGAAAGTAAGCAGTATGGCAGCATCGCTTTACACGAGAATTCAGCGATGGCCTCGTTCCAAACCATGGCTGATTGAGGTTCTTGGCTTGCACAGCCAAAGCTTCATGTAGTGTCATGCTTTTTTTAATAGATAATGTTGATGCAGCTGTGGAAAGCTCTAATGTTCTTTTTTATTTTAACGTGGAATTGTCGTCATTCAATCAAGCTTAAGCATTGTGAAGCTGTGATGTTGTTTGTCTTTGCTTGTTAGATGTTGGTGTGTGAGCCTGAGACAGGCTCACAGCCTGAGATGTTGTTTGGGAACAAAGAAAAGGCTCCCTCCCTTCCTCCTTGTCTCCTTCACAGAAATGCACACAGACCCAAACTCCCATCCAAAAAGGCAGAAACGCTGAGAAAATTTGGAACTGGGATTAAATATTGTGGGCTGGGACCCTTCTGCCTCTCCAGAGCACGCACTCTTTTCTTCCTGTAGGCTTTGCTCCTCTCCAGCATTTGTCATGCATAGTTGGTGGCATATCAAGATTCTGAGTACTGTACTGAGTGCAGTAACCTCTTTTTCTTGGATGGACATTTTGTTTGTGGAGAATACAGCATGGTGCTCAGTTGTCTGGGCAGAAATGAATGCTGAGGAAAATCTCAGCTATGTGATGTCTATTAGATCAGAGATTAATTTTCCAGTAGAAATGTCCAATTATTCAAACCTCTCCAGTAGACGAAAGAGCTTTTGACAATCTGTTTTTCTGAAAAACTCTGCAATTCAGTTGGCAAGGATTAGATGACCTATTAGAGATTAGAAAAGGGGAAAAATGTTTCTAATTAATGTCAGCCCAGCTGTTAACTTGGGGAATATCAGTGAGTGGTAGCACAAGACCGTTCCTACAGATATTTCTGTGGTCACAGTTCACATGTTTATTGCTACCTGGACCTTCTGCACAAAGTATTGCACGAGTTTCCCCTTCCCCAGTAAAGTGCACTTCCCCAGTGTGCCCTGGACCAGTTGCTGCTTCTTGGTTTTGCCTCCTTTTCCATGGCAGGCTTTTATGAATGGATAAGTCCCATTTTTTTCCCTGGTGCTACCCTGTCACACAGTGACTGATTCACTCACCTCCTTATCTCTGGGCCATATGACTTGCTTTGATTGCATCTTCCTCACCAACTTGGCTATGTATCTTTTTTTCTTTCCCCCGGGGTGAATTAGGGCAGAATCCTTCAATCCTTAGAGTTTCCCCACAACATTTGGAAAGAAGAGGAAAACCAGAGCCTGAAAGAGTCAGGCAGAGAAAGATGAAACAATTTGGAGGCAGGAACTATGCACTCTTGGAATGAAGCTTCCTCCTGGTTGGCCTAAGGCAGAGCAATTTACACTTTTCTGCAAAATGCACAATGGCCTAGGCCCTGCTCTTATAAGTAAACATTCAAGGGTGCCTGAGGGGGCCCCTATTTGTATTTTTATAAGGTATTTGGTCTCCTTTGAGTTTCGGGCTATATCCCCATTGCCAATATTGTAGCTAACTTGAAGTGGAGTAGTGTCTTGTGGAGATACTTGAGCTAGGTTGAAGAAGTTTAGCTGATAGAAGTAGTTTACCCACAGCAGTGTATTTGTCAGACCATTTTACCTGCCTGCTGTGGCCTTATCCTGTGCCAAGTCCTGTTTTAAGCTGTCTCTAGCTCACTCTCCTTACTGTCTGTGCAGCAAAGGCGTGTGCTGCAGTCCTGACTTCTCTGCAGCAATCCACTGATGCTCCAGGACCTAAATGCCACAGTCAGGGTAAAGCACGGGGTTTGGGAGCTGGAGTCCTGCCAGTGCTTTTGCAGGGCCGAACCCACATTCACTATTAGCACTGCTAAATGCTTTCCTGTTTTTCTCTGTCCGCTTGAACTCTCGTTGCAGCCCTAACCGACGATCACATTTTGTTTTTAATGACAGAGCAAAGGTGCCAAAATATTTCAGTAGCTCCCCTAGGAACATCTGCAACTTCTTTAGCTAGTATTTTTACAGCTGGCCATAACTTTATTTTATTTTTGAATGCTAATAGTTGTGAATCTGGGACCCTGAAGGAAAACAATGGCTAATTTCCCCTGCATCAGGATTTAAAACTTATAAAATCTACTCTTGCACCTTTGAATAAATCACCAGGAATGGAGCTAAGGGGTACTTTGTCATTTGACAGACTGAGTTTCTGAGCTCCAGACAGAGCTTAGACCAGCCTTCAGGCTTAGGATAAAGTCTGTGTTTGGAGCCACCAGGATCAAAACCTACAGACCCCTTTAGTGACAGAGCTGCTGCTGCTGCTGTTGAGCTTCATGCTGCCATGTGGCAGGAGAGCCATCTGATCACTGCCTCCAGTGCAGTTCCTGTCATCTGTGATGAAAAAGGGAAGAATAAAATATCACACCCCTAAAATGTGTGGAACAGGAATTAGGTTTGGGAATTTGAACTTCCATCTAGTAAAAATGCTGCAGACCTTTAATTGCAGCTCAGATTTATTATGTGCTAGCTATGCTTAATTGTTCTAATGATGAAAATAAGCCAAAGATGCTTAGTCATTGTATCAACCTGTCACTCATAATCTTTGTGTGGCACCTCTCTCTCTCCCTCCACTGAGCTAGAAAAGCATGAAGAGAAAAAAAAGCATGCTGCAGAACAACCGATTTTATTCGACTACCAACAACGAAGATTTAGACTGGCATCATCTTTGACTCCTGCTGTGATGGAAACTGTGCCTGACCTCATATTCAGGTGCAGCACCAGGCATCACTTCTGAGTGTGGCCCCCACCCACCTGTGAGAGCAGCACCCTGTTTCTTGAGGCCAAAATGCTGGGGGCAGGCAGGTCTGCAGCCACAATTTGAACAAGTATACCAGTGGTACTTGCAGGCTGGTGACACAGGCAGGCTGCAAATCAGCACTGGGTGTATCTGCTCTTGGAGAAGTCCTTGATGGTCTGCCTTTCTGGGGGGAGCCAGAGTTGCCAGATGAAGGATTCCAGTAGTGGAGGATGGTGTGAAATGTCACTTTCTGAAAGTGACATCGCTTTCCAATGTAGGTGGACCCATGCCAGCATCCTCAAGCACTGATTAGATCTGACTGTGAGATTTCCCACAGCTCAGGGGAAATGCTGACATGGAGTAGGATTCGGGGTTCCTGTTGGGACTCATTCCCAACATGGACAAGTAGCTCTTGTGGGCTGTTATGGTGCTCCCCTGAGGACAGAAAAGACAATACCCCTCTCACTTGCACTGGGACCATGAGCTTGTCATTTCCTCCGATCCAGCAGTGTTTCTTTCCACGTGCCTCTAAGTGGAAAGGAAGGTAGGCTAGGAAAAAAGACTTGATGCTTTTTTCACATTTCCATGGACCTGCCCTGTCAAACTCAGTGGCAGCTTTGCTGTTAATTGCAACTGAAGCAGACACAATGTTGAATGTGATAAAATCCAACAGAAATCTTTAAAACTCCCCAGATTACCTCCAGTGCCGCAGTTAATTTTTTGTCCGTGACTTCTCTACGAAACCAGATACATCTCATGCAATTCAAGAAGGCTTAGTGCCTTGACCTAAGTGCTAAGGTATTGCATGATCTGCCTGCCAGATACCACAGCCCCACTGCTACAGACAGGTAATTGGGTCACCACTTTTGTGAACTTTTGACACACACAGACTTATGGCCTGATAGCATGGATGCCCTCGAGCAAGTAAAGGCAATTCACCTATCAGCATGAATCTAACGAGCACTGAACTCCAGTCATTTAGAATAAGGTGGCTTCAATCCTCTCCATTTCAATCCTATCTGAAGGCACAGAACTTGTCTATGTGGATGTCTTCCAGGAGATGCCCAGAGGAGCTGGTGGAAGTGCTGTGCTGGCACGGTACCGTGCAGGGACACTGCTGGGTGCTGCAGACGTGTGCAGTGCCCACTTTGGGACCCCCACAGGGGCTAATGGTGTCCTTTAGCATTTTAACACCATGGCAGGAGGGGTGTGTGTGTGTGTATCTTTGTGCCACAGCAAGCCCATAGGAGCGATGCTGGACTGTAACAGAGGAGCACGGCTAAGGACTGGGTTTGCCAATGCTGTTGTTTCAGGTCTGTGTGAGACAGGAGGTGTCCTAAAAATGCCTCCACTCATCTTTCATAAATGGAAAATGCAGGGTTTGGTCAGCTCACCTCCCTCTGTCCCTGCTGTATTTGTGTATTCTGCATATTTTTTCCTCATAGTACATCTCAAGACACTTTCTCATCAGCTCATGCTGTTATGTCACTCTCCAGTGGGTGAGCTCAGTATGACTAGGAAACACTGAAGGAAAATGAGATGCAGATGTGGTTACTGCCTTAATATTCCCCTTCAATGCCGTTGCTGTTGGGGAGCTAAGGCTGTTAATTTGACTTTGCTTCTCCACAGAGCGTGCATGCATCAAAGTGTCAGTCTTATCTGCCTTTTGTTTCAGCCCACCTGCCCCCATGGAAAAGCTTGTTCGATGTACTTGCATCGTCCCTGGTCATTCTCCATGGGTGCAGCACATCTGGCGGGGACCACAGGGGACACTGGAACCTGAGAGGGGCTTGAATCTGTGGCTCAGTTATGTCATGTCTGAGTGGTGCTTGTTTGTGTATTTTCAGAAAACCCAGAGTAAAAAAGGTTTTCCCCCATAAATTAATAGTGACCTCAAAGCTCCCATGGTGGAAAAACTGCTATGTGATGCAATGCCAGTAAAATAAAAGCAACTGCAACTTCATAGAAAAAGCAGTGATATTCTGATTAATTGCTCTGTTTTCTGGGGTTTCAGTAAAAATGTCTGCTGATTATTTCTGAAACTTATGATGACTGTCTAAGTGCATAACCCCTTCTTAACATCAATTTGGCAAACAGAAAAGGAAATATATCATACAATATTCCGCTTGTAGGGCCAAGTTCTGTCATTTATCTGCCTGAAAAGCCTCTGTTGACTGCCTTGGGATTTCTCCCTGCAGAATGATGGCAGGACATGATCCAGACCCAATATAAATGTAACATATGAACCAGTATATCTTCAGATGGAGAAAACGTGTGTGGAATTTCCCTGCGCTATCATGTGCATATTTTATAGGCAACTGCATGCACAGTTATTGAAAAGAAGCACAGACGTCTGTGGTTAGACATCAATGACTATTGTGGGAGGGAAAAAAGGGAAACTGGAAGCCTTAGAATTTGTGCTTTATTGGTTTACTGAGAAATACAAGGTGAGAGAAATGAAAGCAGTTTAGGATAGAACTGTAAGGAGGGAAATTGGCATTGCTGGCAACACTGATGAAATATAATGTCCTTGCCAGAAGAGTATAAATAATGAGTTTTCTGATAAAAAAATGTTGATGAGGCCAGTAGGGGGGAGAGTATGAGGAAAATGTATGCATGTGGAAACTGAGTTTTATTTTGGCAGTGACTGAAAATAACCATGAAGCCTGACGCTTGTAAACCTGGGAATCCTGAAATTAATAATTTTCAGAGTTAACTGCTGGAGAGTGACAGCCCCATGAGGACCATTTTCTTTTCAGGTCTTGCATATTCTTGCATATTTTAAGTCCCCAGACTCACTGCTGGCCACATAACAGCTTGTGAACCAGTAGTTAGCCGAGATAGCAGCCTTCATTTCAACAGAAAAGTGCTGGGGGCTGAGGCTGTTTGGTTAAGGGCTCTGCTTTGGACAGGTTTCACACTGCACACATCTCTGCAGGACCTCATGGATGCCTTCCCTAGGTGTGTTATATATCATCACTATCTGTCCTGTGCTGTTCTGTTCTAGTCGTCCCTCCATGGGGAGGAGGGTGTATCTTAGGGTGCTCTGTTTCCTTAGAGCTTCTTGCTTAAGTCTACACTTAAGGAATACAAGGAAGCTCTGGAGGTTCTTGTCCAAACTCTTGCTCAGAGCTTTGCAGGGAGATCAGGTTTTTCAGGGCCTTGCTCAGGCACATTCTGCATGTCTCCAAGGATGGAGATTTCACAACTTCCCTGGGCTGTAGGCCTGCTTCATCAAGTAGGATGATCCTTCTTTATGACTTTAAGTGATTGGTGCTGATCCAGGTTTTAGGTCTTTACAACAGAGGATGCTGCTATTCATTGCCTTTGGGGCAGGTTTGGGCTGCTTGAGTAGAAGCAGATGAAGGAAGATTGTCTTGGCTTGACAGCAAACCTCAGTATCAGCCCCAAGAAACTGGATCTAAAGAGCTTTCCACAAAGGCAAGCCTCAGGCTACCTGGCAGTGAGAAAGAGGATCCTGCGGGGAATAGTTCAGAGCAGCTCTGTGAAGCTTCTCTTTTGAAATGCCCTCAAGAACTGCTGGCCTATCTTCACTGATAATGGCAGGCATCTAGGGAGATTAGTTTGCCCCTTGCTTCCTGTGGGCATCCGCTATGCAGCTATGAGCCTTTCTACCATCAAGCCTGGAATTTGCACCCTTTTGTCTTCATCTGGATGGAAAACTGAGATCTGAAAAGGCAAAGGGAAGAAAGGCGCCGCTGAAGAGCAGTGATTGAACAGCTTGGTTTTGTATACAAGTAATGATAATGCTGATGATTCATCAGCTCTTCAGCTCCTTATCCGGTGCACAGGTTGTGACTGTCCTTCAACTGACTTGGGAATTTGTTGAGGTAGAGCAGCATTTGCGATCAACCACTGTTTTTCATCACCTGGGAGCTGGAAAGTCTGGGTCTTACAGAGGATCTCGTGGCTCAAGTCCCAAACCAAATCTATTGCCTTTAAACCTGGTGGCTTTCCTCTACAAATACAAATGTGTTGGTGGTTAAAATCTCGAAACAGCCCATCAAATACAGCCACACACGTTTAGGGAAAAGCAGACTGTGATCAGTTAAAAGACTTGCTGCTCTGTGCCCCCAGTCCCCATACAGTCAGAGCCTGACAGGCAGCAAAGGAAAAGCATCCTCAGTGGGTAGGCTCCTAAACACTCTTCCTCAGTGCCAGGAGCTGTAGTCTGATCAGTCAAGCAGCACTTACTTAGATAGGGAAAACCAAAAACATTAACAATTGTCTAGACCAAGCACAGCTCCATCAATTCTACACCATGGCATGAAAAAAAAAAAAAAAGCCAGAAGCTTTCCCAGAAATTTTCTTTCACATGCCAGCATGATACTCGGCTTGAGGATTGCCACTGGCTGAGGAGCTGTGTGGTGCAGTGATCTGGTGGTGTGCTGCCCAGCTGTGGTTCAGATCCCTCCATCCTGGGCAGACTCCTGGCTGGTAGGACGTTGCAGAAGTGTTTGCAATATCCTCTTTAAATTTCATCTGTGCTTAGTTTTCCTGGCAGATAGGGCTGAACCTCCTAAATATTCATTTTGAAGGAAAAATATAAATAGTGTGGAGGATGTTTCATTCAAAGCAACTCCTGCTTTGATCCTTTGCTCCACATTGGGATTTGATGTAATGAAAAATCACGATGTGCTGCCACTTTATTGGAAAACAATGCAGGTCACTCAAAGCTAGTGGGGTACAGATTACTCGAAAAATTCCATGCATGCCTACAGGTTGCTGGGTGGCTGGTGAGCCTCTCTCAGACTGCCAGTGTAACGGCATTCCCCTTGGAATGTGCTTCCCTTCTGCTGCACTTGCAGCCTGGCTTCTCAAGAGAGCAAGGCTCATGGAGTCTTGCTTCCAATATGTGTGAGAGAAAGTCCCTGACAACATCTTTCAATATATGGCAGATTTCAATCAAATTCGTCAGGAGAGTGGTGATCTCAGCAACTTTATGCTCTCTTAACAAATTTTGTGAAAATAAACAGCCAGGTGAAGAGGAGACAAGTCCTCATTGCTATTCCTATTGTGGGAAAAGCTAAAGTATGAGCTTGTATCTCCTTACAGCATCTGGATGGGAGACACAAAGCTCCAGGGTATTCCTTGGTTATGGAGCTATTTTTTCATTTCCTCACCCCAAGTTCAGGCGAAGCACTGCATAGCGAGAGGCGGAGCTGGGGCTGGTTTCCCATCTGCAGTAAAGATGGAAATGCTGGAGCCTCTGCACTTCGGGCTCAATCAAGAGGCAGCCTCTTCCTGAGGCCCTTTGGATCACTGTCCACTGTGGCAAAGGCCGGTGTGTGAAATGTGTGCACGTCTCCTTCTGGCTGCCGGACTTTTTTTTACAACGGAGCACAAATGCTTACCCAGAGTCAACTGTCTCTGGCCTCCTGTCTGCAGAATCTCTTTTATGAAGTAAATGTTTATGCTTTCAGACTCCTTTTAGGCCTGTATACTCATTCAGCACATGGCTTCAGGATAAATCTGTTCTTGCAGTTAGCAAAGGAGTAAATGCATTCTCCAAAATCCTCAGCGAAACCATGAGAATTGGAGGGACACCAAACCCAAACATTCTTCTCATTTATGCTGTTAGAGCTGCTGGGAAACTGGATATTTTGAAAAGGAACTGGCTTTCCCCCCCCCACCCCGCTTCACTGCTCTTTTTTTTTTTTTTCCTTGAAGTCTGCAGCAATGGAATGAGTGAATTATTTCCTGGGGCAGCTGCTGTGTAACATCCAATACTTTATTCTTTGAGCTCATAAAAATAAGCGCATCAAGAGGAAAAAAGTGGCAAGTTGCTCAGTGTTCCAGAGGATCGAGCAGCTCCAGAGATTTCATGTTTGTTTTCTTGGCATGTGCTAGATATGTCCATCTTTTCTCTTTCAGCCTCTGCAGGCACCACCTGCCCCTTGTTCTTCAAAAATAGATGAAATAAATCTGAGACACAGGGCCTCGAGGGAGTGCCTAGGGAAGAAGTGGAATAGAAAACAGTAGAAAGAGAGAGGCTTGTATCTCTCTTCAAGGGATGGAGATGATAGATTTAAAAAAGCCTTAAATGTCTGAACAGTTGGTGAAAACTGTCAGCCATCACGCCTTACTTGCATACTTACATCCTCTACAGGCAAATTTCCATCCACAAATTAAAGGAACAGACATTATAGAAACATATGGCCTTGACCCCTCTTGTGGCCCCATTCCTCTCCAACCCATGCAAGGTGTCATGGTCCCGCAGCAATGGCCCAAGCTTTGGGCAAACAACTGGCTCTTCAAGATTGCTTTGCTCATCTTACAGGATCAGATCCCTAATGCAAACTCTTGGGGTGGAAAATGCAACTTGTTTCCCCTGGAAACAAAGGTTGAGCAGGCACTAGCCAAGGTCTTTGCTGTGGGATCTGAAATATCCAGGCTCACTGGGAATGAGAAATCTCTCCCCTGTCTTCTGCTTGCAAGGCAGGCTGGAGGGAAGGGGAAGGTGTAACCAGACAGCTGGGGAGACCAGTTAAGATGCACAGAAAAGGAAACCAAGGGCTGTGTGAACTGTGCACATCAAAGTTAGCAAGGCATAAGCTCATAAGCTTCCTTTCATCTGAGGCACGCTTCTCAACAGGCTTCCCATCATAAACATTACCACAGTGTGCCCATCCAAACAAATAGCAGAGGAAACAGCAAAGCAGCACTTGGGCTTGAGGGCCACTTTTAAGGAGCTTCAGAGGAACCCTTGCAGGCTATATTTCTCTGCTCCTTGAAATATTAGAGTGGTGTCCACTATTTCATACATTTTAATGCAAGAAGTCATTCCCTCTTAGTTCATCTTAGATGTAGGAGTGGCAGAACACACCCTTGGAACAGTCTTTAAGCAGTTGAGGAAGTAACAAAATATACATGGATCTCTTTCATCCATCCTGTTCTGGTTTTTAGGCCTTGATACACCCTGATATCACTGGGACCTTCTTGGGCATAGAGAAGGGTGAATGTGAGACCCCATGAGTGTGTTGAGCAGCAGCAGGGTGTGCTACCCTGCAGTTTTCACAGAATATGATTTCAGCCCTCCTCTCAATCTCCCTGCTCATCATCTTCCCATCTGTGAAATGAGGCATCCCTTTGCCTTTGGAGAAGGCTTTAAGATACCTGGGGGAGTCTTTTCATTGCTGTGTGTTTCTGTTTATGGGGTCTTTGGGGTTTAGTGGTGTCATAGGGTATTTAGTGTTGTCCTAGTTATCTGTGGAGGTTGGGAAGAATGAGGACATTATTTGAGGTGAAAGAACGTCTCTTTGTGACCTTCTATGGCCATAGCTCAGAGCACATTAAGAAAACGTACAGACAGAAACTTCCTGAACAATGTATTTTCTTCCTGTGAAGTGTTTTGAAGAAGGAAAAATACAGACATGACAAAAGTGATGAAATCAATAAATTAGTGTCATATTAACAAAAAACCACTTCATCCACAGAATGAAGGTTTAAACAAACATTAAATAGGAAAGAAAGTTGCCTGGGAGGAAAACAGTGCTGGAATTAACTGTAACCAGATGCAAAATACCATTCATTATCTTTCTGAACAATGTGAATTTATCTCCAGCAACGGTCCAAAGTGCTGCTGCTTACTATAATGCTAGGACAATTGCTGGGGAGTCTGCTTTGGCAAGCTATAGGCTTTTTTTGTTATAAAAGGAAAAATTCTTACATTATGGGAGGGATAGGCAATGAGACATGCATATTTTTTAAATTAAGCAAGTCCTTTCTTCTCTTCATGTGGAATTAACTCAAAAAAGAAAAAGAAGGAAATTTTTCTCCTATGCAAAGTCCTGATGAGCCATGTAGAAGAATCCATAATGTCCCAGAGCCTCACCACAGGTCTGCCACTGCTTTACTGCACCACCCTGAGCAAGTCACTTACCAGCACTGTCCTTTTATCCTCTCTGCAGAAGGGACAAACTATAGCAAAGCAGATGTTAGTATGTTAAAAGCGGGATCCAGAATTGGCTACAACAAGGAAAGTACCATGTTATTACAAGAGGGTGACCTCCTCCAGGACAGAAACATTACACTGATGGTCTGTGTAATGAAGAGGAGGTGAAATAATAAAAAGGAGACCAAAGCCTTACCAAGGACACTGTCTGTGAATTTGCATGGGCAACTGTCAACTAAGACTGGTTTGAGGATGAAGTTCACTGGTTCAGCACCCTGGTAAGTTTCCTAATCATGGTTAGAGTCTCCCTGTGCTATTGAGCTGTCCTCCACAAGAAATCCCACTGCTACTGCCCCTGGAGCACATCACCACTCCAGATGTGCTGGGTGGTAAGAGTCTCCTCCTAAATCAATCTTCAAAACATGGATAATATGCCAGAGACCTTTAGTGTATTCACTAAAAGTAATAGTTTTCAAATGCTTCCATAAAGTGGCACAGCTGGAGTTTGAGAAGGCTTTTTATGGCTTTGTGTTTTGCTTTATAAGTAAAGAGCAGGAAGGAATACACGCTATGTATGGCTGTGTTTATAGGAGTGGAGAGATTTGGATGTGTAGATTGAAATCCTGTGTGGAAGTGTGTGAAGCAAACCAAGTGTGTCCTTGGGAATTAAAATAAAAATAACCCATGACCTTTCCCTAATGAGCTGTGTGAAAGGTTGGTAGTGATGGCCAATAGACTGCACTTGTCATAACAGCATCTCATATGCTGTTTCACAGTGGGAGTCACAGCAAGAGCTCACTAGTCCTGATTTCTCCATCCATTTCCAGCATAGCATCCACTCTGTGCCGAATCCTTTAACTACACTCATCCTTGCAGCTACAAATTGCTTTATATGATATACAAGTGCTCACAGTATACTCAGATTCATTTTCTTTCAGTGTGTAGTTTTCCCCATATGGTTTCCTTTCCCTATCCTGCATTTTTACATGGAGATGTGCATGCCATCATGAGCCTTCTATTCATGGAGCAGTTCATTCTGCACTGCCAGAGGGGCTGGAGTTTTAGGAAATATTGTGTAGTTGCCCACTAGCTCCCAGTTCCCAATAAGGGAACACTGCAAGGTCTGTCTTTGTGCATCTAATTTAGGTTAGAGATGAGTCTTTGACCCACTTTTTTTAGATGTCAAGCAAATCACCTCCAGTGTTTCAAGCTGGTGTTAAGTGAAGGAAATCTATGCAGTCCTTATGAAGAAAATATACTGGCACAGCATCATTAACAACAGACTCTTACCTAAACTGTCAATGTGTACTTGATTTTCATTCTTGAGAGTAGTTTTTTCTCTCTTCTCGCCAATGTGGTAGTAGTTCATAACTATGAGAGCAGTAGTAACTCTGGGGCCCTCTGGCTTTAAAGTAAATGCTTTCCTCAGTGGGAAAATGCCCTCTGGTTCCACAAAGAGCAAGCATACCACACTGAAAACCAAAACAAATACTCAACAGACCTTCCAGCAGAAATTTGGGAACTTGGGTTCTCATATTTGCGTGTGTGTGTGTGTGTGTGTGTGTGTCTTTTTTTTTTTTGAAGGCTGACGAGGTTTAGTAGAGAGGAAAATGGCCTGTGTGAGGGATTTTTGCTGTTTGCTCAGGGTGCCTGCAGGAGGGTGTGAGAAGAGGAAGGGAGAGGCTCCAGGCACAGGCACCAAGCCTGACCTCACCCTGCCCCATTTGAGGCAGATGGAGTGCTTGTGGTGGGAGCAGAGCAGAGCAGGGTGGCTGTGCCAGCACCTCCAGTGACAGCAGCAGGCTTGCTGGCAGCAGCAGCAGCAGCAAGCAAAGTGGATTTAAACAAACTCAGCGAGAAGTTTGTTGGAGCAAATGCAGCTCTTTTGCTATGTAAGGGACTGTGGTCCATCCTTGTCCCTCTTTGTTTCTCTTCTGAGTGCTTATTAAGTGTATTTGCACTGGTGGCATCTAAGTATGTCCAATTCAGAAGGAAGGCAGTTTCATCTTCTGTCAGATGAGCCAGAGGCACTGTGCTGCTTCATGCGAGCTCTACATTCACCCTCAGACTCTGGCACTTCCCTACCTCCCTCCGATTCCCAAATCCAGTGTGTTTTGCTCCTCCTGAGGTCCTGGGGCTGGTTAGGAAGGGGCCTGTGCTCAGAGAGCCTGGCTATGGAGCTGGCTCCTGGACATCCTGCTGGTGTCCTTGGATGCTCAAGGCTGCCTGCCTCGGCTGCTTGGGACCATAGTATGCTGTGGCAAACACAAGAATTTATCTAATAAAGCAGAGTTCATTGGAGAATCAGCATGAATCCATACAGCAAATGTAGCTTACTCTAAGTTGTCTGAATCCCAGCCTTTGATGTGAGAGTCTCCTTGTTCCCCTCGAAAAAGTTTCAGGACTTGGGTTTTAAGCCTGGTGTCCACAGTACGGACCCTGATGCCACTAAGACCCTTCTCCTCTGTGGATGTGCTTTTGGAATTCCCTGCATGAATCAGCTGTGTTTGACCAGTATGGCCCATTTGTTCCTACTCATCCAAATCATAGGATTTCAGTGTTTCAGCTGTGGCTGTGTCTAGACAGTCAATTACTCTGTGCTCTCTTGTCTCTTAAGAAACTTCAGTGCGAATGTCTTCTTTGACCTTGCATGTATAATTATTTATCTTGCCTATAAATAATGGATTTCTTTGTTGCTGCTTGGTGCCAATTCATTAATATTTTGTTACCTTCTTTAGTTTCAAACACACTTAGCATCTCTCTAATCTACTCTTGCACCAAAGCCTGGTCCTTTGCATGGTTCCTAGCCCTTCTCTCAGATGCTACTTCTAAGGTTTCCATAATTCCATTCACTGTAACTGCAGATCCTCCACTGATGTGTGCTATGACATCATCCTATTTTCACTTTCTTTTCATGAAAAATGGGATGATTGTTTCCCTCTGCTCATGTGTTCAGACTCAGAGAATCTCTTCTCCATTTTCATCATCTCCATATCAAACCTAAGAATCTCAGTTTTTCCCAGTGAGGGAGAAGGAAAGATATGGGTCAAAGTGGGACCAAACCTTGGGGAAGTGCACTTTACATAATACAGGGTAATTTCCCAAGGCATTTAGTAGCAAAGCCCAATGGAGGGCAAACCCAAAATGAACCTCATGAACGTGTAAAGTAAAGTCTTAGAAGAGTTGCAGTGACACTGGCTCTGCTTCCCAGGTGATAGCTGGTGGTCACGGTTCCTCAATTTTCCCTTTTGAAAGCCACGCCGGGTCAGGTTAGCGCTGCGTGTCTCGGGTAACCCCTGGTAGCACTCGTGTGCTCCTGGGGGCAGGAGCAGCGCCCCGGGAAGCTTGGCAGTGGCACGGCAGAGCTCCAGCTTTGGTTAAGGCCCCCTCAGGCACTCCTCTAATTGAGATGCTTAGGATGGGTAATTAGTAAGGGCGCTAATTGTCCGTTTTTAAGATCTCATCTTTCTCACGATGCAAATTGGCTGGTAGAGAGAAGGCACAGAAGCTGTCAATACCTCTCTGCAGACAGCTCACAGCACTCTAAGGAAACAGTCTTTGAGATGTGCAGTGAGTTTAATCTGCCCAAAGGCTCTGTTGCTAAGTCGGCACCTTGTGAAAGTGATAGAGAACCACCCTTTTCTCAGTCAGGATAGGAATTCACAGTGTGCTTGTCAGAGAGGAACTACAAACGTGACAAGGGTTATAGCTCTCGGATGGGATCGAAAGGGCACGGGAAGGGGGATCAGGGCGGGCAGGAGGGGCCATGCACTCAGATATTTTGGAAAGATGTCTTGGAAAGAGCACCAACACTCCGCTGTTACGACACAACTCCCTCATGCAGAGCGAGACGTCCTAGCCCCACATTTGCTGCTCCACCTCCTCTCCCCGCATTTGGAAGAGACAGGCACTGCTGGGAAAGTGGCAGCACCCGGATACTCAGGTTGCCTTTCCAGGGTGAGGGACCAGGTGCTGTGTGTGCCGACAGCCTGTCTGTCTGTCTGTGTACCCAGCTGGCAGCATTCAGGATGGCCCAGGCTCCCCATCCTCTCTGTCTCGGGTGTCTCACCCTTTGCGACGAGCGATCCATCCCTGCCTGCCTGGGGTCACAGGGGCAGCACTGCAGCAGCAGGCAAGAAAGGCAGAACTGGGTTGAATTGTTTGAGGCAGGGATGTCACTGGCTCTGCACGCTGGTTGCTGTTCACCACAGCGAGTGTGATGCACCCCAGTGCCTGTAGTGGTTCATCCCCACTTTGCACTGCAGAAACCAGGAAATTGGCTCCTTGTGGCTTTTAGTGGGGGTGTTGGAGTGCTCCTCCCACTGATGGAGTATTGCAAACCACACAGCTCTTCACGGCTTCCCTGGGAGTTAAAAGAAGCTAAACTTTTTGTCTATTTTACTGAGATCAGCAGGAGACCAACACAGAGCATCAGCGATGCCTGCCCTGTGATGCCAATGAGTTCAGCAGCAAGGAGAGCTGAGCGGCAGCTGCGAATCACGTGTGCCCCCATCAAGATATGGAATTTCCTCCCACCTCTGTCTTGCTGCTTACTTGGGCTCTCCAAAGCTGTTGCTGTTTCCCACAGTGTGCGTGCAGCCCCAATCTTGTAAACTGCCCACGTTGCAAATACCAGCACTAACAACTGTGGGATCAGCGAATACTCAGTTCTGAACACTGCTCACTGGGTCCACATCCCTGCTCAGCTGCTGGACCTGCTGGTGGCTGGTTCCCATCTTCTGCAGGGATGGTGGGAATAAATAATTTATTCCTGCTTCTCCTTATGCTGAGGTATTGGTAGGCTGGTCTGGGGTGAACGGTGCAACGCTCTGACATGAGCTGTGTGAGAGTGTAGCCCACTGCCAGACAAATAGTCTGATGTCTTGGGAAATAGTCTTCATCTGGCTCCTGCAGCTGGCTGGCTGGTCTGAAATGCTGATGTTTGCATTGTTTACAGGAGGCCACAGCTGCAGACTACAATTTCCCAAGTTTCAGGGTATTTTAGATCTGTGGGTTTGGTTTGGACTCTTGTTGAGAGGCAGTGACCAGTTGTTTTAAGTGGAGAGCTGACTTCACATGATAAATCTGGTTCCTGCAGTTTTGGGCAGTAGCTGGATTCATCCAGTGCATTTGTGTATAAAATACATAGATTTCAGAAGTCCTTTGTTCTATGAGCTATGGAATTGAAAACCTCCTTTTTGTTATATGTTTGTGTCCTTGGTGTTCTGCACCCCCACTGAAATATATTTACTCTACCATAACCCCCATAGCTTTTTCCACCATTTTGTATTGTCAGCTCCTTCCCACATCTCTGTCTTCTTCTAACTTTCGGTTGTCTTCTACCTTGTAACTGCTGTCACCTGTGCTCTTTTCCATGCTCCCGTGTCCCTATTCTCAACATCCCCTGGAACCTCCACTATTCCCCTGAGAAATCTGTCTGAAAAGCAGATCAAGGCTAAGCACTTTAACTGGATCAAAATTGTATTTTTGCATTTTCTGCAACTGTGGCAGTGTGGATTTTACTGGAAACCAAGCATGCTTCATAAGTCTTTGCAAGTCTTGCATGCACCGTGCAGATCTGGTACTGCACCACTGCAGCAGGGGCAGGGTATCCTCTACTATGTGCAGACCTCAGGCTGCAGTGTTGGGCTGCCATCAAGCTCACTTAAAACCACACTGCCATCACCAGAGGGTCTTTCTGCATTTTCCCTGGCTCATGTGCCACAGAGTGCAATATGAGCACTGCAGCCACACTGTGTGGAACAGTTTGTTGTTGCAGGTGGGAATGTTCAGGAGCCCTCGGTCTGACACCAGGTGGCAGAAAGGTAGGAGCAGGGGTGAGAGGCAGGATAAGACTATAAACTTTTCAGCAGTGATGCTGTATTAGGTCTGTGTTGGGTTGACAATGACACAACATGCCCTTCATTCCAGCAAATGTAGGAATGAGAAGTGCTGGGTGCATCAGGCTAATGTGAACTTCATGCTTGCAGAGAGGAGGAGGAGGAGGATGGGAGGTCCCATCCATTTTGGGGCCTGTTCAGGCAGCATAAACTCCTTCCTCAGAGCAGGGGGAGCCACCACACTGTAAATAAGCTACTGCATCCTTTTAGACCCATGCAGTGCCAGGAGATATCAGCCCTTTACTGTTAATACTCTCTTTGTTCCAGAGCAGATTTCATCAGTGCCACTGGATGCCTCTTTTCTCTTTCAACAGAAGATACCCAAGTGAACCCAAACACCCAGAACTTCCATTGAGCAATGGTATCATATTAAAAGAAAACAAACTAGGGTGAAGAGAAGCCCAGTTATGTCAGTTTGCATCAAGATATGAAGACAGATTTCCAGAAGGTTGTGTGCACAGGGATTGCAGAGTGATTTGGTAAGCAAGCCAGTGCTGTCAAAATGGGAGGCAACGGTGTCAAAACTATTGATGACAGGAGCTGTGCTCCCACAAGGGAGGAAATCCTTCCTAGTGCAAGTCCAGGTGCCTCAGAAATGTTCTCAGCCTATACCTCTTTTCCTCCACCTTGGACCAACTTGTTTTTCCCTTTCTGCTTCTACAAACCACAGCAAGCTCATCCAAAAACCTGTCATCCTTTTTAACAAAAGGGTGAAATAAACATCCCAGCATCATCCTGGCAACATGCCACAGAGAAACTGCTGCAAGATATGACAAGATGAATACTGCCTTTAAATGTGATTTGGAGAGGAAATGAACGACACCCACTTGGAAGAAGCAGCATGGAGGCCCTGCAGAGCTGATCTGATGGTGGCAGGGTCTCCTCCCTGGCACAGCACGTGTGACCCAAAGGGTTCACTGGTCACACCTAGGCCCCTGTCTTGTCTGTCCCCATGAAACCAACATGGATTTCTGTAAGCCTGGGCAGATAGCACTGGCAGGGCTCTCCCAGATGCTGTGGAGACAACATCAGGGCAGCTGCACCTGTTTTTTTTTTAAGTTGGCTGTAAAAAAGGCAATACCCAAGGCAAGCTGATTTTTTTAAAGAAAACAGTAATGCTCGTGGATCGAGGCTGAGGCAAGAGGAAAGAGCTAACTTTAAGCTTGCTAAAGAAAACTCCCAGAGGAAAGGGAGCCACTAAATGCAGTAGCAGGGAATGAGAAGAAAACATTGTGTGCAGGGCTATCGGTCTGGTGGCCTCTGCTTGTGTCTGTTCTGTGCTGTGCAGCTCCTTCTAAGGCGACAGCACAGCAAGTGCAATGCACTGAAATGTTGCCATTTAAAGTTGATCTATGGCTTGTCCTTCTAGTTCTTTGCTTTTAAAGCTTCTTGCTGCCAGGGACCCACTATAAAACACAGAAATGTAGCATGCTCTTCATGGAGAGACTTGAGTTATTTCGACTCACTGTCTCTAATCTCAAAAGCACATCAGAGGAATGTATAAAGGATGTAGTCTTTGCCCCAGAGATATGATTTAAACATAGATAAAGCATAAGTAAAAAGATGACATAACAGGAGACTAGAGGGAAAGGCACTGAGATGTTTTATCTGGGATATTGCAGCCTTTGCTAAGTTTATGGAGACTAGTGATGCAATTCTGTGTATGTGTGTGTGCATGTATACATACGTGCATATGTGTATTTACAACCATTACTTTAGCTCTAGTTGCTAAATATTCATCCCATAAATTATTTGAAATAAAAAAGTCCTTAGTGATGCATAGTGATCAAAGGGGGTGAAGATGAAAAAAGGATAGAAGTGTAAGAGTTTCCCATGACCACCTTGTTTCCCCTCTGAACCCTCCAAATGCTGCTGAGTTCTGTGTACTAAAATTGTTACCACATACTCTTACATATCTTCCAGGAGCTTAAGTCCTTACCTCTACTAGTTTATTAGAGGGCATTAGTTGTAGTGATGGTAACAATTCTGCCTGGGACATGTAAATCTTTGGCTTTCCCAATCTTTGTGCTTTGGTTCACTAGCTCAGGGCAAACCTTGGGTAGCTCTTGTAACCATGACTCATTACAAAAATATATTTGTTGTCTGGAGAGTGGGGATAATGCTTGGCTATGTTTCTGCCAGGAGTTCTGATAATTTTTTAATCTTTCTAGAGAACTTAGATATTTGGATACCTCTTGATAGAATCACATATTCCCTTAGTTGTCAAACCACAATAGCACCTTTTAAGCCCTACTGGTGATGCAGCGAGAGATAGTAAAACATCGCCAATGCCTGAACACACTGAGTGACTGGCTCTACCTTTATCAAAGTAAACCACAACAGGTTTCACTACTTGAATGAATTAAAATCTGAAAGGAGATATAAAAAAGAGACAGTGAGGGAATTAATGCTAGTCTTGATGGAAGACTTTCTGGCCGGCTGCTGTTGCCCAGAAAGTCCCTTAGAGGATAGAATTAGTGGGTTTCATGCACACACTAGTAACATTTCGTCGTTCAGTGCCATCTATGTTCTCTGTGCTCACTTCCTCTTGTGGCTGTCCATGCTTCATGTTCATAGTTTTGTAGCCTGAGTCACCCTTTCTTTTGTGTCTCTGCAGATGGGCTCATCTGCAATGTACTGCAAAGGTAGAGCGAGGTGGGGGAAGCAGACAATACCCAAGTGTCACAGCTGTCTGGACAGGTGTTTGTTTCTCTGATGGAAGGCTCATAGCCTTCATGGGAATCTGCAGAGCTCAGAAATCCAGTTCAGTGGCACTGAGGGACATCCCGTGGGCACTGTTGCCACGTGTGTAATCCAGGCAGCAGGTCCAGGCTCAGGTCAGTCTGGTGCTGAAGCAGCCAGCCTGGGTCACCTGTTTAATAATTTCTAGTCCTTGTTAGCAAATGGTGATGGTGCAGCATTCCTCCTGGCTGCAAGCCATGGCAGTACAGTGCCACCACAGGTGACCTCCACCTTGTGCTGCCATGCAGCACCTGGAGCAAGGTAGGCTGTTTTTTCTCCCAGAACAGGCACAAAATGGCAGATCTCACTACTTTGAAGTAAAGCTAGATTTCAGTGCAAGTCAGACGTTGCGAACTTCAGCAGATCTGAGTTTGATTTAGTATCTCAAATTCAGCCATGGATCTCTTCTGGACCTTAGAACAGTTTCTGTTCCCTGTTTACTCTTTGGATGGATAAGATAAACTGAGATCATTGTCATTTTACCACTATAAAGAGTCACAAAATGTAAGATTTTCATCCAGACCATGCAGAATAGACTGATGACTTCAGATATATTGAAACCCAGCTTCAATCTGTTTATGGTTTTTCAGAATTATAATACAGATTAAGTGAGTTTGCACAAACTCAATACACAAACTCTGTGCCTCGGTTTCTATTACCTATCTTAAAAGTGGATTTTTTTTAAAAAAGTCACATTGAAGTAGAGCTTCAATTACATCCTGTTAATAACTAATAATTTAATTGCTACTTAGTGCAAGATCCCACCCCACCAAGGATTGGCATTTAAAGGATTATGCCTGCAGGGGTGAGGACAGTTTGGTTTCAGAGTTGTATCTCCTTGGTGTGACTGATCCTGATGGATTGTGAGCAAAATTGTATTGTGAAATACATGTCCTTATTGGAATTGCTGTTAACTTCATAATTGCTCTGTAATTACTAAAGAGAGAGTATCTTACACTTCTGACAGCCAGGTGCATGTATTGCTTAATCTGTCTCCATTATTGACTTGGCTCAGTTCCTGGGGGTGCTTTCCTATTCTCTTTCAGTTGTGCAATACCAAAACTGACTAAATGGTGCGTCTGCTGTTTTGTTCCTGCTTTGGAGCTAACAACAGGAGCAAACAGAGGTGAGCTTTGAAGAAGCTGGAGCGTCTGGCTGGCCCCGAGCTGCCACTGCTGCAGTGAGCTCCTTTCCTGGCTGGAAGCTGTGCTGCTGGCTCCACATGGGGCAGTGGGAACAGAGCCTGGCTCAGCCCCATCGCCCCTCCTGCCTTGGAAGCATGGAGCAATACTGCAGCATCTGACAGGCAGCTTTGCCAGCAGCTGAGAAGGCTACCAGGAGGGAGGTCAAGGGTCTTTCTTCTGGAGATCTTCAAGCTGGCATCTGGGTTAGAAAAAGTTTCATCTCAAACAGTGATTAAGAATGGGACTGAAATGAGATAAACAGTGAGTTGTCAGCAGCTTCAGAAACGATTCCTGCCCTAGGGGAAGTGCCATTCGTCTGTTTTGCTGTATACTGGGTCAGAGCTTATGCTAAAATATTGCAGATTGTCAGCTTTGTCTGTGGCTTTGGGAATATTTCAGTGGCCCTTGCTGCATGTGCTGGCATTCTAATGGAGCTTTATGAAAAGGCTTTTTTGGTGTAATCCGTCATCAGATAAGCCCAGGGAGAAAGAAAAGGAGAATTCAGTGCCTCTCCCAAGAGAGGCAGCAATGAAGATGCATGCATTAAGCATCCTCCTCTCCCCTTGGTACACCCCTCATAACATGGCCTCCAAGGATCTCGTCAAGCACAGTGCTGTCTGAGTGGGTGTCCTGCCTAACAAAAGCTTTCCTAAATAACCTTTTTCAATTACATGTAGAGAATAAAGTTATTGACTTTATCTTTCTTTTCCCAGGGAAATAAATGTTTCGGGTATATGTGACCAAAAAACAACAACCCCATGGGGGTATTGTCAATTGTTATTGACTTTCCAATAGAGCAGAAATCGATGGAACAGGTTACTATATGCTTGTTACGCATGTGACTCTGACATGGCAATAATTTCTCCCAACATCAGTGTTATACCTCCAAGGCCACCAGCAGTGTTCAGTTCCCAGGCAGCAGGAGAGCCTGGGAGCCTGCAAGACACCCCAATCCATCCTCAGCCCTATCCTCTCTCTCCTAACCAGCCCATGAGCCTGCAGGGCTCAGATGCTTTTGTTGGTGTCCAGCTCCAAGCAGCTGCCCCTCAGGGGGCTGCTTATGCCCAGCACCTTTGTTGCCCACAGTCCAGGCTGCCTGTGGCCTGTTTTCTGGGCTCATTGCTGGAAACTTTTTGCATCTTGGGCTGATAAACAGGCTTTGTGTACTCCTCCGCCAGGAAGATGGAGGTCCCCTTAGGCTATGAAGGCAAAAATTGCCTCTTCTTGAAGATGTTACAACTGTCATATTTCTCTTCAGTCTCTGTTTCAATCTCAGATGATGCTAATATTGCTTTCTTACCCTCAGTGGACTGAAAGCATACGAAGCATCTGGCTTCATCTGCCCTTTTTTCAGTTGTCTGCTTATCCACATAGAGTAGTTGTCTTTCCAAGAGCCAAGAGTGCGCTTTGTGTTCTAATAGGTGAACTTTTCAGCTGCCACAGCTCCCCTTTTCCCATTTCCTCTGTTGTTAGTATCCTTTTCTGCTGAGAAACTTTTTAGATGTGAGACATCCAGCAAAATACTGACATTTCAAGAGGTGCTGCAAAAGACCAGCAAAGGGAATTTTGAATTTCAGTAAACAATTGTGTCTTCAAGGCCTCACTGTCGGTGCAGTTCTAGGAAAGACTTTGAACTAGAGAAGGATATGAGATTTTTTTTTTTTGCAATGACTCATACTTTTTATAGATTACCAGTTTCACAGCCTCGGAAGCTGATAAGTCTGTCCACAGAGCAGGTGCAGCAAGCTCCCTGTGGAGGCCTTACTGGGTGCAGGGGGGTTGAGTCAGTGTTGCTGCAGGGAGATATTGTTGTGTGGATGCCCTTGACTTCTCAGCCCCACTGTTGTGCTTGCTGTGGGGGCTCCCAGGCGTTTAGGATGCAAAAACACCTGTAGGCACAGAAGGAGACTGGAGAGGATGGATGCATGTCACATGATGCAAAGTTGCACTCTTAGAGGGTGCAGGGAAGAGAAAGTTGATGTGGAGAGTCTTGAGGAGAGACCTGCACAGAGGCAGCTGCTTTCCATGGCATAGCAAAATGAATTCCAAGTGCTCACAGGTACATGGTAACAGTGGCCAGTGTGTCTGAGGGGGCACTCAGCTCTGCCCCTCAGCATCCTTGGCCCTGAAGGGAAGCCTAAATAGACTTCACAGATAGCCCACCTTGTTCAAAAGGTGTTGTTGCTGCTGTCCCTTCCTTTCCAAAAAATTTACATCTCCTTCTAAGACTTTTGCCAGTAAATGGAAGCAGAGGAGAGATGTAAATGAGGCACAACTGTGTTTTGTTACATACAATTACTAAATAGTTACTGATCCAGTTTGGGGTTAAGGCCTGAATCTGTGTGACTTTGCAGGAATTGTTGCAGCTTTTGGAGCTGCAACACTTTGTTGTCTTTTCCTCTGGCTGGCATGCTCCTAAATGTCCTCCCTCCAAATACCATTTCCAGGTGCTTTCTACACATATGCAGAGCAAATGCAATGTTTGTTTTTTCTCCAGGAAGACAACTTGGAGCTTTGGTTCTGTCATCAGACAGATGAGAGTCAGCTGCTCTAGGGCTGCTCCTATTCCTAGTCTGCTCTGGAATGTATATTCTCCCAGATGTTTGGTTCTCACTGGAAACAGTTTTCACATAGGACCATTTGTGTAAAAAGGTCCTCCCAAAATTTGGTCCCACAGCTGGGCTGAGTGCTAGCACAAGGTCTCCTTCTCCGTGGGTGCTGTGTCCTGTGCTGTGTGGCTCCGTGGGGCATTGTTGGCTCGGCATTACCCAGCAGTGATGCAACTCCTGGTATCGTGATGCACCTTGGCCCCGGCAAATATAAAAGGCCTCATCCTGCTGGCCTCAGGAGGAGTTACCAGCAGGTAACTCCATCTTTATAACTTTCTTTATAATGTTTGGAGGCAGTGGCTTGTGTGGAGGTGGGAGGATGGCACGCAGTTGTCACTGCCTCTCGATTACCTTGAGGCAGGTTAGCCAGGTTGTAGATTAACTGTGCACAAAAGCCCGGCAATTACAGAGCCATTATAGATATGCCATTATATTTATCCTTATGTTTATTACTTCATTCTTTCTTAACCCCGTTTCTCAAAGACAAATACATTGGATGTGTGGTGTTTTCTCAGCCTGGGCTGACGCAGTCTTTGTGTGACCTGCCTTACTTCTAAATGAAATGTGCCTTCATGCCTACCCTGCCTGCTGTCTGCTGATCCATCCTGGGTCTCAGCAGGATGCCCGGGACTGAAAGACCTCAAGGAAATGCCCATCAGAGCTGCTGGGCATGGGCTATGGAAGGAGAGGGCCTTGTTTGTGCTGCCGCAAGCACCACACTCTTCCGTGTGCCCTGTGAGCTCAGCTGAGAGCTGCCTGCCCTGTTGTGGTTGCAGCAGCTCAGCTCCACTGGGGCTTGCTGAAACCAAAACACAGCTTGGTGTCAGGAAGGAAGACATGAGAACAGACACTGTCTTGAAACTGCTGAGCACTGACCATGGGGGAAGAAGGGAGTGAACAACCCCTGGGCAGAGGGAGAGAGCAAGGTGAAGCCTGGATCCCTGCATCCTCCCCATGGAGGCCCCTGCACAAAAGTCAGGCAGAGTGTGGTGTGGGGATCTGCAGGCACACCATGGAGGTATTTAGATTCCCCTTTTTCTGTGAGCTGGCAGGCTGTGTGCATGCCATGCATCTTGGCTTGACAAGGGGAATAGCCACCTCTCCTCCGTGCTCTCTGGCTACCATGCCTGCTCTTGTGAGCCCTGGCTTGCTGCAGGCAGTGGGGAGCAGGGGTAGCCTCTGGCCTCACAAGGGGGCCAGGGGTGTACTGGTGTGTGGGTCATTCCACTTGGCTGTCAGGAAAACCAGTGCACTTCAGCCTGCAGAGCTGCTTCCAGTGCCTTCTTATGAGCTGTCTGATTTCTCTCTTAATGCACACATTATATTGGCATGGCTGTTGAATGAATGCAGAAAGTGCTGGGAAATGCATGTTGACTTATAGACAGCTGGCGATTTAGTGTGATTCACAGAAACACCCATAGCTGAGAAAATACTCATAAAAACAACCAGCCACTTACTCTAGCTTAACACTTCCACTTCTGGCTGGGACAAGGAAGTGCCAGCTCCTCAGGAAAGCAAGTGGGCAGGCTCACTCAGGTGTGTCTGAACTGTGGGAGGAATTTGCCTTGAAAACATTTCTGATTCAGACTTGTAAACCCAGTCCCTCAGCCCTTGTGCTGGCCCAGGTCAAACCCATTGATGACATCAGGCAAGGGACTTTTGGCACATTTGGGAGAGTAGTAAGAGCAAAAGGGGAAAGACAAATGCAGACCCAGATTTTGCAACACTTTTAAAAAACCCCACCAAACTCTGGAGCCAAACATGGCTAAGCTGGGGAATACCACCAGCACAGTTTGCCTCTTGGGCCTGTCTCCCATGCTCTTCTTTCTCTCCAAGGGGTTGCCACTGAGCTTGCAAACAAAAAATAAACTCAATGTCATTGACTTCAGCAAGTCTCTGTGCATGTGGCAATGGTCCCATGAGCATCAGCAGAACTGCAATGCCCAGGAAAAGTGGCACTGGCATAGGCTGAGGCTGGAAGGAACTAGTGAACCCTGGGCAGGGTAACCCCTAGCTGTCTTTAGTGCCAAGCTCAACCCATGGCTGCCCATTAGAGTGGTACACAGAGTAGGGCAAGGGGTCTTCAGAAAGGAACAGCTTTTTGGGAAATCCTCCATCCTTCTCCCTTGTGCTGTCTACTGCAGTGGGAGCAGGCTAGCAGATGTTTCACTGCTGATAGGCTTCCACAGTTTCAAATTGCCAAGTTCTGCCCTCTTACTCCCTTCTCCCCTTCAAAACAACAACAACAAAAAGGCCATCTACTTCCTAAAGTTTAGAGATTTTTGGGAGTCGCAGAGTTAACAAGGTGGATTTGAAATAAAATGGATTCTGAGCTTGAAAAAAAGCAGAAAACACGGGACTGAGTGTAGCTTTTCAGTGGCACAACTTCACCTGCATCAAGGCACCCTGCTGTTAGAAGGAAACACCCCTGCACAAAGCATACACTGACACCCTCTCCCTTTGCAAGCAGAATTAATCATACTTATGTGCCATATTCCATTTTAATTTTTATTGCACAGTCCAAGATTAAAGGTTAATGTAGTACATCTCCCCATCTCCACTCCCATTACAATGGAGTGCTTTGAATAACTATTAACTTCTCGGTTAACTGAAAGAAAATTGTTAATCATCTACAAGCTTATGTTGCATAAAAATCGTTCTCTAACTTTCTCCTGACTGTGGGACGCTGACCTTCAACAACACCTGCTACCTGCAGCCTGCAAAGCACAGAAAATCATACTACATGGGCTTATCTGCCAGCCAAGGTCATAAACTGCGTGAATCAGTGGAGTGCAACTTATGTTTCTTGGTGTTGATGTTGATCCAACATTTAGTTCTTCTGCCAGCAAAGATACAGCTCTCCAGGTCTTCGGAAAGCACCTAAGGAGCTGCTTTGTTTTGTTTTGAATTTAGCAAATTAATGCCAATATGTTGGGTGTTGCTGGGACACTCAGAGTGACAGTACAGCCTGTCCTTCCTGCTGCCTGCCCCAGGGACCAGCTCTCCATGGAAATCAGCCATGTGGGGCAGGGGACAATGCCCTGGAGACTTTGGCATCCCCCCTGCCAGAGAAGCCTATTGGCACCTCAGGTGGGAGGTGGTGGCTTCTGCTCCTTTCTGCCTCCTGGTTCAGCTCCTGCAAGTGGCCAAGTCTGGCTGCAGAGGTGCGGCCTCCCTGTCGAGTGATTACATGGAGGAGGCTTGAGTCCAGCCATTTGGGAAATAAATCACCCACTGTTTGTGAAGTAGGAGGGAAGCACTTGGGACGGTGAAAGATTAGACTGTAAGCCTCACAAAAATCCCCTTCTGGCTGTAAAGATGGGCTGTGGATGTTGTGTTTTTTAGCTCTTTAAATGATTATTTCTGTGCCAGACTTATTAGGCAAGATATTGTTGGGATCTTGGCAAAGAGATAAACACGGCTGCAGGCTCCGCAGTTGCTCCTCTCCACATCTGGTCACTGTCAGGCCTTCAGCTAATAGGCTGAGGTCTGTGTGCTACAGTAAACAGCCTCTGCAGCTGCTACGGGCTAAATGTAACTATATATTGCTCCAAACACAAACATTTCCACATTAGGCATTGCGTGTCCTCCCCCGGCACAGAGCTGCAGCCACTGACCTCGGGAGCCTGCACTGCATCAGCTTGCCCTGGCTTCTCCTTGGCCAGCAAATTCCGTCTCTTTTTATGGCTGTGGCTCTTGAAAGTGAGAGCAACAGCCTCTGCTCAGGTCAAGCTGCATTGTGGCCAAGAATTGTGCAACCTCCTGCGGATAGACTCAGTGCTGAACAGCCAGGAGCCTGGCCAGGAGAGACTTGCTGGGGACAGAGGGCAAGGTGGGGAGAAATGGGTGGTGACAGCATCGGGGACCTGCCAAGAGAAAGGTTTTGGAGGAAGGCACAGATCTCCTGGGATTTGCTGGATGTCTCTGGCTGGGTGTCGTCCATTACACCACCCCCCCCCCCCCCCCCCCCCAAGCCCTGCAGAGAACTGGGAGCTGCTCTTGGCTGGACTTCAGACAAGCTGCCGTTCATGCAAACACAAGGTTTTGTGTACAGTGCCCGGCTCCCCCACACAGTGTCCTTCCCTCTTCCTTCTCCTCTGTACTTTTCTCTGCTGTCCAAGGCTGGGAGCAATTTGGTCAAGCCTGCTTTCAGCAAGGTGTTTGCTACACTCGTCTCGTGAGAAAGATAAACATGTCTCATCAGCTGGAGCCTTTGTTCACCCATTTGATAAAAATAAAATCCACTTCCATCCAGTATCTGCAGGAGAGCTCACTTACACGTGAGGGAATCTTTGAGTGGAGGGAGTTTGGTGTAGCTGTTTTCAGGTCTGGCCTGTTTCCAAGTTATTGCAGGGTTCTGTCCTTCAGTACCTGCTCCAGTGGACTGGATAGATGACAGGGCTCAGGGAGCCTTTGCCCCAGTGCAGCAGTTGGGTGTCTAAAGCAATCTTTCCAGAGAAGGCTTTTCCGAGACCCACCATCCAACACAGCAGGTGCATCCCAGGCACCAGCCCCCAGTCTGGAAATTCAGCATGCCGTGCTGACCTAGCTCTACTTAAATACCTTCTGATTAATAAAGTGTTAGTCTATTTACATCAGCCCTCCAGCCTGCTTGTCCACTGCACAGCACTGCTTGGTGCTGCAGTGAAGAAAGACACCTCTGGCAGTTTGTTTGACTCCAGGCTGGATCAGCTGGCCAGGTGCATGGCCAATTTCCATTGCCGCTTTGAAGCTGAGAAGTATTTTGAAAAGAATAGAGCCTTTAGCCTTGTAAGTAAAAGCCATTTATCTTAGCATGAAAAAGTGCTGGCATGGAAAAATTCCAATGCTATGAAAGTCTCTTTTCCTGAATATCTTGGATACTTGCTGGATTAGGTTCACTGGTAAGGAGCTCGGAGTTATGAATGTGTCTTTTACAGAAAAGAGCTACAGAAGGAAAAGGCAAACGCTGGCATGCTTGTAAGTGGGACAGAGCGAGATTCCCTGTGGACCAGACATTTCTGAGATTGCTTTTAGAGGTATGGTCAGTACTGCTGCAGCAAGTTGAGGTGGTACTAAATCCCCTATTGTAACCATAGCTGTTACTATTTCCCAAGGGCATAATAACAGCAGAATACCTTACATAAACAAAAGCTAAGCACAGTTGGCTTTGCTCTGTGTGGCTGTTTAATAACGCTTTCTGCTGCATAGGGAGAGCGTCAGAGTATTTTATAGACCCTAATGAAATTAGTCTCATGATGCTCTGGCGAGGTGGGGATGTGTTATTAGCCCTTTCCCTGGGCTCTGTGTGTGTGTGGTGTAGGACTCCCAGCAGCGTGGGGTGCTCATGCCTGCACCTTCCAGTGGAAAACACCTCGTTGGGATGGGACCTGCTGCAGCCCTTGGTCTGCTCCACCACTCCCTCTCCAGACAGTTTCTGACTCCTGGTGCCAATGGTGGGTGTGAGAGGAAGTGGTGGCAAGCGTGATGCCTTGTCACCCCCCCTGCTAGGCACAGACTTTCTCCTGGGTCAGAGCAATCTTCTACCGCTCAAGGTCTGCTGGCAGGGACAGAAAATTCAGATCCTCCTCTCAAGTTGCTAAGTGTGTCTGCTACATTTCAGACCTTATGTCAGCTTGCAGTGGCTGAGGTCCAGGACTTTTCCTACATGGCCATGTGGGATAGTAGAGATGCTGGAGAGGAGCTCTCTTGCTTGCATTGTGCGTGACTCTGACCTGTTTGGGTGGAAGATGGGATGTTGTCTGCAACAGTTTTGCAATGATCCAGCTCACGTGCAGCAGCCCCAGTTTGGTCACAAACACCAATGGTGGCCCCAGGGTTGTATTGGAGCTACCACTGGTGCATTGCTTTAAATAGATCCTAAGCAAACCTCTCTGTTTGTTTTTCTTGACATGGTACTGACTAGTGCTTTCCAAGAAACAAGGAAAAAAAAGCTGGATTCAAAGTGGTGACTTTGAGTCCATCTGGCAAAAGCAAACTGATCTCCTAAATGAGAAAGGCACAGCCATTAATAGAAAAAGTAAACAGGTCACTGTGAGAAACAGCCTGTTCCTTTCGACCCAGTGGCTGCCAGTGACAAAATCACACTGGAACTTGGTTAGAAGGCCCCCCCCCCAACTTTAGGATTTTCTCTATAATGAGAAAGCCAAAGGTCTTTCCAGACTTTAGATGAGATCTGCATATGGAGTTTAGTATTGGATTTCATAAGGTTTGCTGCACTTTACCCTGCTCTGCTAGGTAAATATTTTGCTTCCAAATCATCATTTGCCTTTCTGGGTCCTGTGGCCTGTGAGGCTGGACCAGACTGAGGAACTGTCATTCATTCTGCATGAAATAAACTTCTGTGAACCCCTCAGAACCTTACTAAGGCCCTCCTTTGCTGTGTTGCTGCCTTCCAGCCTGCAGGAGCTGAGAAACCACCCTGCCTGTGCAGTAGTAACACACGGGGCATTGAAAGTGGTCTCCGTAATTCAGAGTGGTGGGAAAATGCCGTGCTCAGGCTGTGAAAACACTGTGCTGCACGCAATTATTTTCATGATGGGCAGAGCCAAACTTCATATTGCAACACAATGCTTAAATATGGATGTACTTGAAGACTTTGTCAGGTTTTGAAGACTTTGACAGGTCTGGATCTAAATTTCATGACTGGTTCTGTCTTAATAGCTAGCTGGGCCATGCGCTCCTGAAATCCAAATTGTCCACCTTGTAAAGCTCCATTGCCAACAGCATTACCTATGCACAGCACATTGGGTGGGCTCCTCATTGTGGGGGTGGTGGTGAAAAATGCACTTCAGTTTTATTTTATGGCTATGTTCACACATCCTATTAGGTATACAAGCACTGACAGAGAGAGCTTGGGGCAGGTTTTTTCTTCCATGCCAGTTGGTGAGCTGTGAGGAGAGCATGAGCACTCCAGAAAGGCTCTGCCCTACTGGCCCTCTCCTTCCCTGCCTGTTGCTAATTAGAGCTCAGCTTAAGCCATGATGCTTGAGTTGAAGGGCCACTTCTACAAACTCCCTTATCGTGACATGTAACACTGAGACCAGTAGGCAGTCTTGGTGTGTATGTAAAAATTCCATCCTTGTCTAAGCTGACTGCTGGCCTTTTTCAACTCTGCTTGAAATTTGGGCTCTTTATAATCTGAATGATAAATCTCTGGTGCTTCCCACTCGGGTTTTTTCTACTGCCTGTAGTGCCCGGAATATATGTTAACAGTCTATTGATGGAAATGATAATTAGGGGATTTGTCATGAGAAATGTGCATGAACTTTTCAAGCTGTCATTCAAAAAAAGATTTTTTACAGTCAACCCTCGATTATCTGTGGGTGCATTCTCAGAGCTGCAGATTAGATGTGCCATGTTTAAAAAATGCAGAACTCTTTCAGAGCCATTATAAAGTATAATGTACAATGCTTTTTTCTCTTTATTTATAACCTCATGCTGCTTCTTAAACTGTTTTTTTCAAAGGTAAAGGTAATAAAGTATTACATTCCTACATACCTTATTTACATATATTTTGTATTATTCGTTTTGCTTTTCTTTCTTTGACCTCATTACCCCGGATACTGAGAGCTGAACATATCAGCTTATAGCATCTGTGGAGGAGGGCATGTGACGTGGTAACCTTTTCCCAGCTGTTTTCTTTTCTTCTGGTGCTGCATAAGAGTTTCTGCAGTGTGATGCTGCACAGCCAGATGGACTAGAGAGGAAGTGCTCTGCTGTGAAAGAAAAAAAAAAAGATCTGTACCTGAAGAAACATGACTGAATGACAAACAGCTGAAAGAGGAGGGATGTCTTAGAAACCATTTGTCAGGCTGAAGAAGCATCAGCTTGTTAAAAACAGTTAAAAGGATGAATTGACAGACAAAGGCTCAGTGCAAATTCAGCTGCCATCACTTCAAAAGCCCTCACAGCTGAATCAGCAAATTTCTGTTTCCATACATAATGGATGCAGCCAGCATGCCATTATGATGCCCACAAGAAGACTTGTGTTAAGCTCTTTAAATTAGCTGTTTATGATAGTCACACTCTATAGCTGTAACTTATTTTTTTCCTGGGCCTCCTTCTCATTTAATCTCATCTCATCTAATCTCATCCCTTTTGTTTTTGCAGCCCTGGGAACAGCTGCCTAAGCAAGGATTTTGGGAAGGGAGTGGTACTGACTCAGTGCTACAATGCTGAGATTTTCAGCCATGTCTTTCATGTTCCTGCTGGCCTGTGCATAGCCTGCACATCCCCCTGACTCGTGCTGGTGCTGAGTAAAATATTATTGAATGATTGTCAACATTAATCCAAAACCTACTGCCCTATGATAGATTTTTTTTTTTTTTGAGCTGAAGGAATGAAGAGGAATAAAAAAGAGTAAATGAAAAAAACTCAAGCATTTTTTCTATGAAAAAATTACATAAAGTTTTCACCTTTTTATTTGAATCTGAAGATTTTTTTGAAAGCAATTTTTGGCTGAATATTTTTTTAAACCTTTGGTTGAGAAATGTCAAACAGCTCTAGTATCTTATGAAAGATGTTTCACTTAATAAAACTGCAGGCAAGGAGGCAGAAACAATACACCCATTGATCTCCCTTAGCCCCTCGCCCCCTTCCCCTGCTGCTCCGCACTCTCCCGAGGGCGTGAGCCCTATCAGGTGATGTGAGCCCTTCCAGTGGCTCCAGTGTGATTTCCAGGCCAGGCAGATGTTTAGTGAGCCACAGCTGCAGGGCAGCAGCCCGCAGGAGATAAGGGAAGCACACATCCCTGCTCGGGGGGGATGCATGGCATCTCTGCGGGCAGTGGGAGCTGTGACACCTCCGGTGGATTTGCTGTGTGGAGGCCAGCAAATCAGCAGTGCTGGCTAATCCCCGTTTCCTTACACAGGCTTTTTGCTTCCCCCTCTTGACCCTGGGGAAGTGTGGGAGCTGTGTGGCTGGTGGAGGAAGGATGGAGCAGGGGAGTCTGCACAGCATCCTTGCAGTGGTAGCAGCAGGTCAAAGCTGCTTCCAGGGGCTTCTCCTGGCTGTCCCTCTCCGGAGGTGGGACCAATGGGGATGGGAAAGTGCCTACGGACCCCGGAGGCATAGGCAATGTTTCTGTTTGCTGTGCTATTTCGGGGAGTTTTCATAAGGTAAATAAGGGCCTCCTCTTGATTCATTGAGGTCATTAGTGAGCCGTAGGATGGTATTTACATTGCTAAGGTATTTGCACAGGCTCTCTCCCAGACGGCAAGTTCACCAGGGAGGAGGTGACCTTCAGCGTTTCTTGTTTTGCCCTGTATCTGGCATGCAGGGAGCCTGCCTGTTCGACTGGAGTGCCTGGGTATTGTAACCAAAATAAATCATCCTTATCGTGGCTGGTGGTAGTACTGCAATGGAAACAGAAACAGGCACCTACTTTGCACTTTGTGGAAATGGCATCGCTGTGAGGAGTGGGGTGGGAGGTTGGAGGATGGACTCCAGGCAGCTGCAGCCACCACCTGTCCTGAGCAGGGCTCTCCTTTTTGGGGCCAGCCTCCCAGCTTGACATGTGCATGACTGTGCATGACAAGAGAACTGATCTGCTGTCCAAACTAAAGCAAATAACTGCTGGAGAGTATTCCTAATGAGGGAAAAGGAGAGAGTGTGGAGGTATTCTGGTTCAGCCTATCACAAATTGACAAGGAAACCCTCTGTTCTCTCCACTCCCTGTGCAAATCACAAGACATAACTTTTCATTTTGGCTTCCTAGTCTGTTTCAATGAGTAGTAGAACCATTTAAATCTGTTGTTTTTTTTTTTTTCCTGTGGATTTATATGGTTCTCACAGTGCTGCGGGCTGATTGACTGAACTGTCATAGTAGTGAAGAAAATGAGCACTTGGAGAATCTACTCAGACCAGCAGTGCTGTGAATACCATAATCATAGGAAAAAGCTTCACAGTTTGCATTGCATCGAGTTGCATTCAAACCCACCAACACCATATAAGAGCAGGCCATGAGCTGAAGACTGAATTCCCTGATGTTCAGTAATGTGTAATAATTCTTTCCCTTTGAAGGAGGATTTGTAGAGACCCTGTCCAGCTGCACATTTTCATGAAGATTGTAGCAGCAGCTTCCTATCTCAGAGGCCAAAATGTTTCAAAGAGGATTTTCCGGTTGGTGTCAAGGAAAACAGATATGGGAAAGGTGAAGAGATGTGCAGGGAAGAAAGGGCTTGTGCTTGAAGCAAAGCCAGGTGAAGGAGGTCCTGCCTCCTACCATGAGCAAGGCACACACACTGCTTGTAACTCCATGGCCTGGCCATAAGGCAGGATGAGCATGAGTGATGTGGGCATTCAGGCTGTTGAGCGCTTTGGTCTCTGTGGCTATGAGATGTCACTCCTTGCTGCAGGCCCTTCAAACCCCAGGCAAAGGCACTGGCCTCACCACCTAGGAGAGGGAAGTCATGGGCATCCCAGTTGCAGGGTCAGCCAGGGAAAGTTTCTGCCTTGACCTATCCCATGTGATATCCCTGGTGATGCTCTGTACCTTGGCAGAACCAAGCAAAGGGCTTTAAGATGAATTCTTTAATGCTTCCACACTCCTCCTTCTCTCCCTGCCTCAAAGAGACAAACCTTAGCTTTGAAGCCTTTGAAATTACATCAAAGGATGAGATTTCTAGAAGAGCTTAAGAGAGCTGGGTGCCTTTGTCCCATTAATGGTCAAGAGGAGATTGGGGAGATGGGTGCTTAATCCCTGGAGGTGCTTTGAAAATTTTGTCCTGTGTGTACATCCTTGCTGGAGAGGAAGTGAGAAGCAGCTGGCAGCTCCTTGGCTTTGTAAAAGGCAGATCTTGTCTTTTTTTTTCTGAAGATAAAACATGATGGATTTGAAAATTACATCCAAAACTCGAGTTTTCCATGAAAACTTCCAACTGTTTTTTAAAGAAGAAGGATCTAAAAACAGCCTGTGACTTTGCCTGATACAAAAGATGGTATCTGTTAATAACTGAGGTGCTGTTACTTTCACTCCCTTCGCATCACTGTGGGCGTCGTGTAACCTTGTCAGAATCCTCTCAACATAGAGGCAGTTTCATGTGCAGGTAGTGCCACTTCTCTGCCTCTCTTGGTGTCATCTTTCAGCAGTGCTTTAGTACTGTGTTACTTTTTGATGAAGGGTATCACCACTCCTTTGCTTCTGCTGAATAAACAGGTTAAACCTGTGTGGTTTAACTCATGACCCCTTGGAGGGGAAACTGTGGGAGCAGTGTGCACACTTGGGATCTTCTCACTGCCACCAAGCTGATGCCAAATGGCTGCTACCAGGCTGTCTTGGGACCCTGAGCTGCAGACAGGACTCGCTGGGAGCTGTAAGTGCTGTTCTGGCCAAGCCTGCTCAGAGTGAGGAGCCACCGGGCAAGCATAGGAGGTGTGGGGCGACTGCTGGTGCATGTCCTTGGGGCTGGTGGTGGTCAAGAGGAGAGGCAGTGGGAGGAGGTTGTGGCTGGGAGTTGTGCCCAAGGGCTGGTGTGGATGGGCTCTTGCAGAAAGGCAAAGGAAACTGGGCTGCAGCCTTGCTGTTGTGCTATTTTTGTTCAAGGTAATAACAGGAACTCCACTGTAAATAAAAATAGACAAGTGAAGAATTTCCCGAGTCTGTCTCTGCTCATTTCTTTCCTGATGAGGAATTATCCCACTCCAGAAGAGTAAATCCTTTCTGTCTGTTCCCTGGAAACTGGGACAAAAACACTGGAAGTGAAAGAAGAGATTATGGAGTTGTCACGAGGGCAACAGCAACATATTGTACGCTGGGTGCCAAAAATGCCTTCTTTAAAGCAAATAATAGCTGTGCTCTGCACGGCTCATCCTGACAGTGTGAGGGCAGGCAGAGGCAGTGTCTGCTGCCCTTGGTGCCAGCTGCCCTGTGAGGCTGGGCTGGGTGCAGGCTCTGTCTCCTGGCTGCCCCAGGGGCCCAGCTGCTGCTCCTGGCTTGGCTCCACCACATCCCTCCCCTCATGCCTATCACCCACACTTGGCACCTCACCTTTGGAAGCACATAGCATTCCTACACCAGCTGATAATCAAAGAAGGTGTGGGGGGTGTGACCTTCATTCCCCGATATCAAGTGCCTTTTTCACAAAAGACAACATTTTGCTTCTAAGTCTGAACTTCTGGGGGCACTTCTTTCTTATCATATGATCCAGGGCTCTGAAAGTCTCCCACCCTTAGCCACTGAATGTGTCTTGTGGCTAATAACTGCTGCCTAATCATACAAGTGCATTAACTGCACTATTCCCACAGAGCCAGGGGACTCTGACAAGAACTGGACTAACTGACCTTTGTCACAGTCTTTCTGCCCCTCCGATGGTGTTACCTGGTGCTCGCTTGCTTCTCTTCAAGTGCCCTTCACATTTGAGGAAATCCTAAGTTACCAGGAACTGCAAAGGCATTTTAGGAGCTCCAGCAGATACTTTGGGGAACCTGCAGATGTGCTGCAGACCACAGCTGGGATGTGACAGAGTCAGAGGCAGCATCACACAACCCCAGGTGAAAACTTAACCCTGCCAGAGGGCTCTGTGCAAAATGCATGCTCACGCTTCCCATTCCAGACAGGGTTTGTAGGGAGAGTTAGTGACTCACTAGGGGTGGGAGTCTTGTTAAAGCTGTCATATGGAGGGAGCGTCAGAAGCTCACCCAGTTTCAGATGATGATTTTTCCATTCTCAGCTATTTGTGGCTACAGTAATGAGATGGATAAGCCCACTGTTATTGTCTGTACAGAAAGTGAAGAACAAGTGGCATCTACTTTCAGAAGCAAATGCAGGAATGTTGTTGGATTTTTCTCCCCTAGATTGTAAGCAGTAAGATAGTGTTTTCAAACCTCTTATTTTTGAGAAGTTTGATTATGCTTTAACTAAAACCAAAATGTCAAAACACAGAAGGCGCTGTATCTTCTCTGAAAGTGTGTTACCCTTTTTTACAAACACCAGTCACTGATATTGATGGACAGATGTATTGAAAAGAGAGGGGAGGTTCTTGTTTCTGCCCCCAAATCCCAGCCACCCTATGATCGAACTTCTGATCAAAGTTTACAAAGTTTGAAACTGCAGAGTAAAGAGAAATGCAAAGCAGCTTGTGAATGGAGAGGTGTGAAACCAAGGGTGTGAAACAGCAGATCGGATCTGCCAGGTTAGCTTTCTCTCTCTATTGAGATGGAACCCACAAAAGATCGGGCAACTCTGCCAAACAGGATTTGAACTTGAGAGGACTTTTAAAAAGCCTGTATGAGATGGATACCCAGAGAAAGAGGGATTGGTGAGCATGTGAAACCCTTCTAGCAGAGGTAACTATTTCTGGGAGGCTGAATACAGCCTGAGAAGCCCAAGTTCTGTCCTTACTCATGGATACAGCTTTGGTTGATGGATGTAGATGTTTGAAGGATGAAGCACAAGGAAGGTCTTATCCCCTCTCCACCTCCTGCTGTCTGAATGACTGACAGAGTGGATTTGGTGTTAAAGTTTTTTAAGCAAACATGAAGCTCCTCCATGCCTCTTACCCAGGTTGCCTTACTGAGGAGCAGAAGATGATTGAGACTGACGGTAAATGCTGCAGGAGAAAAAGTGGGTGGTGGTTCTAATTTAGGGATGCTGTCTAATTTTACCTTTGCTCTCTAATTTTACCTCTTTTCTCTCTAATTTAGGGATTCAGTGCACATTGTTTGGCTAAAGCTCAGTGGAGACTATGCAGAAAATTGCTGTATTATCCACTACCTTGCTGAAGCCTGGATTTTCACAGCAGCCTGCTACTAGCAGTGCTGAGGAGCAGGATACTTACTCAGTATATTACTTTTGTGCTTGTTTCCAGAAAAATTGTTTGTATTTTAAGATTATTTTTTTTCCTGGGGTTTATGAAAAAAATATTTTCAGTTCAAAGTTTAGCCCTCTTGATGTTTTTTCATCATGGCATTAGTCTAGCCAAGCTCTTACATCCATGCTTAAGTGTAAATGCATTCCTAATAGAGTTAAAAGGAGCTTCAAGAGTGTCCCTTGCTGCTCTACTGAACAGGCATAGGCAATGTGTAAATGTAGGTGTCTTGCTGAATCAGAGCTAAGTGATAATATGCTCTCACAAGCTGAGACAGAGCAGTGAACTGCATGTGTTAACAAGGTGAGATTTCAGAGTGGAACTGACATTAGAGGACAGGGAAACCAGTTTTTAATAGCATCCACTGCACCTTGACATTGCTGCAAGACAAGAGTCTGAGCTGAAACAGTAGGACTCTGAGACATAACTTGGAAGTGGTCTGGACGTTTTGCATCTCTGTTGGCTTTCTGTGTGGGCATAGAGAGGGGAGGATTTCTTCTGTTCTCATGTGTGGAGTCACACACCTTACCTTCTCATGGTAGGACAAATAGGCCGCCCAGAAAGTAGGACACTTGGCCTCTCTCCTCTATGGGAGGTGCAGTGCAGATTGGCTTCTGAGAACTAGGACAGTGCCTCCAAAAGTAGAACAGCTGGTCACCCCATTCGTGTGTTTGTTGACTTACAAATGTATCCTTTAAAGCTCAAGATTTGAGACATTTTTGGCCTACTTAGGGAAATGTTTTAATGTTTTCTGAAAATAGGGACAGATACACTGGAACAGACCCAAACCTCTGCTTTTCTTCTGGAGAACTGAGCACAGCTAGCAACTGGAGGATCCACATGCTGGGCAAATAAACCCAACAGGTGCTCTGTGTCACTTCTTGCATACTGAGTGATACCACAGTGACAAATCTGCTCTCCTTGTCTGGCAGGTATTCACTTTTTAGGAGCAGAACATGGGCAGAAAGACTTGCACTGCAGTGTGAGATGATGCTTCACTGCAGGAAAACTGTTACCAAATCAAACTTGTGTATATGGGTATGCTCTATCTATCTATCTATCTAACTACTATCTATCTACACAAAACATCTGTTCAATCAGAAACTGACTTCCATTCAAGTACATAGAAAGCATCCACAGAGGGTTTCATTCTCCTGCATTAAGGTCTTTCTCTAAGTGTAATTAGATCCATAATGTCTACAATTCCATTTGAGCTCTAACAATGTCAATGGGATGTTAGCATGTTGTTCGGTCAGCAGAATGTTCCTGGGGATCATGCAGCAACCTGTGTAGGTAAACAGGAGTAAAGAGTACAAACCAGGTCAGCTGCATGGTTCTTGGAAAGAAGCTGCTGTCCTCAGTGGTTGAGAAAAACCCCTCCATGGCTCCTGTAATGATGGCCATTAATATTTCCACCTAGTTGCAACTTGGACTAATCCCACAGGAGCTTCTCACCTTGAGCCAGAGGTTGCTCAAAGTCATTGTGCTGCTCTGAAGTCTGGGTTCACTCTCTTGGGACTCATCATTAGTCAAGTCAGGTATGAGGCTGAATCTTAATAGTTAGAGAGGGAGGCTAATAGAAAGGGAAGCCTTCCAATTTTTTTTATCCAGTAACTGTGCTATGGTAATGAATTTGGAGCCTAGTGGCTCCAGTTGGAGTGGGAAGCTCACTGCATCAAAAGCAGGTCTTTAATCTACATAAAGAGGTGTTTCATAAGCCATATGTGATGTCCTGTTTTGAATATTAATACCCAGAGTACTTATTCAACTCACAGCCATTTCATAGAAATGCCATGCCTCTGTGAGGCCAGACGGAGCCCTTGGGTGCTCCAGTTTTGGCTTTTTTTGCAAAGACAGTTTCAGGTTGCTCTGTATTCTTAATTCAATATTCTCATTCAGCTTAGAGTCTCTGAAACCACTGCATTTATATTACATAATATTAACTGATTTTAGATTTAATGAAAATGTGAAGGAGACTATAGGACAGCAGGCTTGGTCTACTTAGCCAAGTGACCTGTTAGTTATATACTTCATGAAGTTACTTAATCTTCTACAGGGCAGGCTCTTCTCAAATGAAGTAACACAGGAGGCAGGGACTGTTCTGGCAAGCACTCGTGTTTTTAAAGGCCTTCTGCAAAAGCTGGGGAATGAATATTCAGTGTGAACTGAGATGCGTTCTAGCTATGTCAGCCACGCAGCGTTTTTTGTGGTTTTTTTTGTTGTTTGTTTTTTTTTTTTTTTTTTTTTTTTTACATTTATACTTGAAATTACAGCTCCAGAGCTCCTGGTGTAGCACTTGCTACCACCTAGTGCCATTCATCCAGAGTTGGGGGCACTGCACCTATGGCAGTGGCAGGCTCAAAGTGAAGTGGAGCTCTTAGAAGTGGATGTGGACAACCCTGATTGTTTTTAATATTAGCATATGCCTGTGAGAATGCCTGGGGAAGATGGTTTGGGCTGCTAGGCTGAGCCTCGGTCATACTCCAGCTCAGGCAATCAAGAGTGGAGCCAAGCCAGCTGCCTTGTGGGGGATCCTTCCCACAAAGCCAGATTTAGTGAGCAAATGAGTGGGTTGTCACTTCTGTGCATCGATTGTTACAACTGTTTTTCTCTCCCAGTGCTGGAAAGGGAGGATGTAGCACGTATTGCTTTTCTCTGCGGGTGGTTGCTGCATTTAAATGTGCTCCCTATTAAAAAGTATCATTGTTATTGTTGCTGGTTGTGGCTGCAAAGCACCCTTGTTCTCTGGTGACCAGCAGGACACAGCACATACTTGCAGTGCAAGAATCCTGCTCTGAGGGAGGGCATAAACTAGTCTTGTCTTGACACTGATTAAGAAAATAAGTAAGAAATAGTCATGGAAGGGAACATATGTGTGCAAATCTCAAGGACGTGGACCTTGAAAACTGTGCTCATAAGCAAATCATCTCATCCTCTTTACTGTATTAATGTGTGAGGCAAGAGAGTCACTTAATGTTTTGGACCAAATCCTTTTGGATTTCAGTTGTGTAGCCTATGATAGAAGTGGTGTATCACACAGCTCAGGTACCTTCTAGTGACTCTTCCACACAAGTGGGGAGGGCACAGCCACACCACTGGCCTGAAAGGCTTCAGTTTGGGTAGGTAAGTGCTTGCAGAGAGGGGGGCCTGGAGCTCCTGTGTGAGCAACCACGGCATTACTCCGCTGACCCTAATAAATCCTACCTGGGCCAAGGACAGCAACATAATATGATAAGGAGAGACAGGAGTATCCTCCAGGGATTCCTAGGCACACAGCATGGTGTGGAGCTGTCCTGGGCATCTTCATTTCCTAAAGCAAGATGAAGATGTAACTTGCAAAGTACTCTGTGGGGTGAGAAAGCAGAAAATAAAGAATGAAAATGTCTACCCAAACCATAACTGTCTGCTGATGAATTCAAGGAGCATCAAACACCATCCAGAATTTTTAAAGCATGTCAGATAACCCAGCTTGAATTTCAACAGGAGAGTAAGTCACTCACAGCAGAGAGGGGTGAAAAGCTCAGGTGTGCTGCAGGCAGAGGGAGTTTCAATGCCCCTACACACCAGGGAGGCAGGTGGGAAGGTGAAGTGGATGCTGGGTGTCACAGTCTTTGGAAGATCCTTCTCCCCTACCTGCCACTACCTTGGATATGGTCTTCTGCCCCAGCAGTCCCTTCTCCTTACCTGGTGGGTGTATTTCTCTTCTTGAGCTTGTCTGGGAGATGAACCAGCGGTGCTGTCAGGAAGCAAGAAGGTTGTGCAGAGACAGAAAAGAAGAAACAGGGCTTTTAGGGAGAGAGAACAGTGGTCAGAGACAGCTGAAAGTCTGCTCTCCCTGAGAGGGAGGGTCTGACCTCCTGGGCCTGAGAACTGCTGGAAGCTGAACAGCTGTGTTCTTTCTCCCTGCTCGTGTGCTATCAGCTTGAGAAAATAGCCAGGATTGTTTGTCTTATGACTGTCCCTCATCTGGACATGCAGGGAAAGCTGTATCAAGTGGAACAGAGGTGCTGCCCCCAGGTAACTCTCCCTGCCTGCAGGAGGGTCAGTGCCCTTGTGGCTTTGCAGCACCACATGGCATCCAGAAGCTGAGCCTGGGGTGGCTGCAGCATGAGCAGAGCGACCTCTCTTCTCTGTTATAACCAGCTGCACAATCTGTTCCTCCTTCTCTGTCTGGGGCTATATTTCTCTGCAAGCTTTTTCTGGGTTTCAGGGGTTTGCTCAGCTCTGACCACAAAGATACTAAAAAGAGATGGCTGAAAAGGCTGCTCCTGGTGAAGGAAAGAGTAAAGTGTTGGAAGAACTGATGAGCAAGGAGATTGAACTGGATGTGACAAATAGGTGTAGGATGGTGAAAGGATCACCTCTTCAATTAAAGAGAATTTGAGGTCTGGGAGCTTATTTAGAGGGTGTGGGACTGGGACAGGATGGCAGTAAGCCCAGCCTTTAGACTGGAAAGGATTTAGGTCTTTCTCCCTTTGCTGCTCCAGGGAGTGTGTGCCATGCATAGGGTGGGACCGGCAGTGGGAGCACGGGGCAGGGAGGAGAGAGCATGGCTTTCTAACAACTCTCCTCTGCCTTTGTGAAGGCAGCGATGGAGCCTCCAGGAAAGCAGAGGCTGTGCTCACGGGGATTGGGTGATGAACAGGGAAGTGTCAGGAGCTCATGACAAACAACAAATCTAAGGAGAAGGATTCTTTTTTCAAGACTGAAGCAGGCACAGAAAGTGGCACGAGGGTGATTTATGTCCTTAAGCAGGGTTTTGGCATTTGTGCCCAGCTTTGTGGTTCATTTCCTCATTCACTCAAATGCATAAAGACTGAACAAATGTTTGGTAAACAGGAACCTAAGGTTTCAGTGATGAAAAGCTTTAACTCTCACCCACAGAGCCACTTGCAGCATTGGCTTGGAAATGTTTCTGAGAAGATGATTATTATTTCCTCCTCCCCAGTCCCATGACTGGGGCAGCTGCAGCTATGATCCCCCAAATTCCTTCATGGCTGCAACCCCCCCAAGCTGCCAAGGGCTGGAATGAGAGAGAAAAGTGTACGTGAGGTGGGGCCCTTGGGGTCAGCCTCCATGGGCGCTGGCAGGGGCCAGCTCGGAAACTTGCACAGCTGCTGCCCGGGCTCGATCTGGGCTGTGAATAACCAGAGAGCTTTCCATCACCAGGGCTCTCAGTTCAGGTATTTGCAAGCACTTTCTTTGGTGGTTTCTTTTTAGTGTGGTTGCTGGACAAGGAGGAGAGGATAGAGAGGAACCTTTCATGCTTCAGCTTCTGCAGCATCCGGCGTTTTCATGAAACCACAAAGGATGTTAAAGAAAAAAGAACAAGCACTCTGTTTATAGGGATTTAGACCATCAAAACAAAGAGGGGGCTGTGTTGTTCAGTGATCACTAAGAGTCAAGGAGCCAGAAGACATAGGTTCACAGGAGATGGGCTTCCAGGCTGAAGCCCACCCTTCCCTGGACACATTTTGCTGCCCCTTGCTTGTTCTGCTACAAGGCTTGGCAGAGCTGGCTGGCACTTCATATGCACTGTGCTGCCCAGCATTGCTGTGCATATTAAAAAGTCTCTCAGGACGATGACTCTAAATTTCTGCAGCTGCCTGGGAATTTGTTTTGTGCAAGGCTTTTCCACTTGGAAAAAGCCCCTTGCAGGACATGTTGGACTCAAAGGAGACATGTGAAGCACCCAAACAAGGAATGCATGGGAAAGGGAGTTAGGCAATAAGTAGTCCACACTCTGACATCTGCTGCTGCACTAGTTGAGAGCAATCTTTCTTTCCACCACCTGTGTTCAGTGCAGATTTTTGTGCAAGCATGATAGTAAGAGGTAACACAGAAACAGGTCTGATGGCACTAGCAGAGAGGCTTCTGCTTCCAAAGGTAGTCTGGATGTTTGTTTTAGGAGCATTGCACCAGGACAATGGCAGTGGGAGGAGAAGGGTGATGACAGCCTGTGATTCTTAATCTCTTGTTCATGTCTCCTCAGTGTCCAAGCTGACTGAAATGCAAAATGAAACCAATTGTGCAGCATAACTCAGATGCTAGAAGTCCTTTTCGTGATCTACGCCCAGCGTCACCACCACTGTGCTCTGTGCTGAGGTGGCCAACAGGGTGTGAAGCTGTCCCAGCCCACCACTCACCCACCACTTCAGCCCTTGGAGGAACAAATTGCAAACCAAGAAATGGCCTGCAAACATCCCAAGCCACCCAGTGCTCTTTTGTAGGTATTTGTGGAGAAAGGCATTTTGAAGGGATTCAATATGAATGGCTGCAGTGCCATTGCAGACTGAAGGTCTCTCTAGTCAGTCCTGGTGGTGGCCACAGGAGCCTGCCTGCTCCCACACCCCAGTGGCTGGCATGATTCCCAGAAAAGCAGAAGCAGCACAAGGGTAGAGCATGAGAGAGGCACAGCTCTGCACAGCCATGGGTGCCCTGCACCAAGGAGCATCCATGCTCTGCCTCCAGCTTGGTGCATCAGAATTTTCCACCTGATTTAAAGTTGCTCTGTTTTCCTAGATAAAGAGACCCCTGCCCACTGCCAAAATTCCTGTTGCTAGAGTGTGGTAACTCAGGAAAAAAGCTGCAGGGGGCAGAATAAATAAATAAGCTCTCACTCATATTTTTTTGTCACCCAGTGACCATTGGACACCTCATTTAAGTATATTATTAGCAACCCAGGCATTTCAAACATAAACAGCAAGCAAGATTGTGTGTGTGTGTGTGTGTGTGTGTGTGTGTGTGTGTGTATGTACATGTGCTGCTGGCACATGTCTGATGTATGGGCTCTGTGCATCCCAAAAGTGTCTCCCAAGCCAGTGGGCAGGGAGAGCCAGGAGGGTCTCAGGCAAGTGCTTTTCTTTGCTTTGCAGGGAGAGTGAGCCCCACTTTTCTGGCCTTCCCAAGTGCTCAGCCCACTTCCAGGGTTCAGGCTGCCCCAAGTCAAAGGTCTGGCCATGTGTGGTGTTCTGTTTCAACTGAACTTTGTCCAAATCATCTCCTGTTAACCTGCAAGGAAACTACTGGGCTAAGAATATTTTAGAAGCCTTTGGAAGAGCGAGGGCTGAATCAAATGCTACTGTTTTATTATCCAATTTTCTTTTAACAATCTGTCCATTCACAGAGTGCCAGTGGAATTTGGAAGTCCTATTTTGGGTGTGGAAGAGACTTCATAGTTTCTAGTACTTATGGAACCTGTGAAAGTTATTTTCTTTTTGGGTTTATGTAAAAACATTCCCAGAGTCAAGAATGTGGGGATTTTCTGAGGAAAAGGTGTGGAGATACAGTCTAAGAAGTCTTCACGGTTTTCATCATTTTGGTAGAGAAAAAAGTCACATGTTTTACAAGGGTATTTTTTTCCACAAAAGGCTTGATTAGGAGTCTCCACATTACATAAGTGACTTAAAGCTGAAGATTCAAGCTAATTAAAGACATTTTTGGTGTACTGTGCTGTCTGTACAGATACTAATCAATCTAGTCTAAGACTTTTTGGCCCCTTTGTAGTCAGGTATTCTTGCCAGGTGATTTTAGCCAGACATTAATTCTTTTCAGCACTGATTTTGTGAAAAGTTTAAATTTGCTTCTAGAGGTTTTTGTTGACTCTTATGGACAATCATGTTGGTCCACAGTACTTTTACAGAGTTATCAAAGTAAATGTGCTAGTGAGTTTTGGATGTGTTTCCCACACAACTGTGTCACCCTCATACATGACCTGGAAAACACGCACAAAGGCAGAATCTTTACCTAAGGTTCCCTTACAGTTAAATTTCTTCATTAAATAGCAGATATTCCCGTCCACCAATAGCATATACCAAATCATCAGCCAAAGGAATTCCTAAAAGGCTGTGGGACTGACCACGAGGTAGCCAGAAGGTCAGTGAGGTCTCTTAGGTTAGCAGCAGCATGAGAGGGGTAACTCCAAACTCAGCAGCAACATCCTAGACTTGCATGCTAGTGAATTCCAAGCTAGCCAATACTTCTAAGAGATAAGTTTTCCAGACCTTCCCATCAACATTTTTCATAGCTAAATTTCTGTGGATCACATCTTTAGTTATCTTGTAATATATTTTGGTGTCCTGTAAATGTGTTATCACTCAGAGACAACACAAAGTGCCTTCAGACACTAGGCAGAGAGCCAAAACCTGTCCTTGGATGAATATTTGCAATTCCTCTTGACTCCATGTTATCTGAAGGTGATGCCTTGAGGAGCTGGAACAGAGGCTACACACAGAGTTAAGGAGAATAAATTGGGTATTTATTGTGAGTCCCACAAAAGGCCTACAAAAGCCACACCCCAGCAATACAAGTGCCACAGTCGTGGCCCCTGCCTGGATGGCTCCAAGATGGAAGGAAAGGAGGGGGTTGGTCACAAAATCTTACACTTTTATAGGTTCTGGTTAATTTGCATGAACCCACCCTCCACCTTTCCACTTAGTTTGTGCTTAGGGCCTGAAGTTTGGAGAAACTGTCCTTGAGTTCTTAACTAGAATAGGACTGTTTTGTCTTCATCACCCTAGCACATCAGAAAAGCACATCCAAGGAGAATAGGAAAACTTAAAACTAAAGGCATCAAAGGTCAAGTCAGACCCACACTGAAACGTTAAGTCAAAGCCAAAGAAGTTTTAGGAGGACAAAAGTAGTTATCAGTAGTTTCCACTTGTTTTTTTCTGGTGGTGGGGAAGTAAAATGAGTAAGAGGCAGCAAAGGGAACATCCCAAATGCATCTTGTAGGATTCTATGATCCCTTGATGTCTAGGTGTTAAAGTGCAAGGTATTTTGCTCTTACCTTATAATTTGTGCTGAGCTCTTCCATAGCCTTTTTTGCCAACATTGAGCCCAACTGTGTCTTTGACTCAGTGCATATTTTTTGGTTTTTTTACTGACTTTTTCTGTTGGGCCCATCTTGCTGGGTGGTAGGGGTACTTGCAAGAGACATTCCCAGTTTCAGGAAGGCATATCCAAATGTAATCCCACATGCAAACATCGATGAGTCAGCAGTATTAAATGCTGTCTGCTAAAGACTGATGCTGTGCTTGGCCAGCATCTTATGGGACTCAATCCTTTGCATGGAGATTATAAACTGGAGAGCTGGGGCTGCCCATGGCTCCCCTTGGTGCAAGCCCTGGTGATGTGCCTCTGCCTGGGGCTGTCCCAGGAAGAGCCCCCCTGCTTCTGTCTCCATTCATGGCTGGGCTGGCTCCCACACCCCATTGCCATGCCAGCTAGGGAGGGCTTCTCTCACCAGGAAAACACCTCCCTGCCAGTTGCTGGCCTGGGACCACCAGCATGCTCCTCCTTGGTCTCAAAGTCATTTCCGAATGGCAATGACTCCTCTGAAGCCCACTAAATGAATTTGCTCTTTACAGATAACTGGTTAGCATTGGGACCTAGAATATTGCCTTGTGGTTGCTAATAACCTGGGTCAGAACTGAGCTGGTGATTTATTCAGGAAAGGCTTTATATCTGCCTCCTTAAGTGCCTGCCTTGCTGCTTTGCCTCTCTCCCTGATCTCTCTTCCGATCCCCTTACTCTCACATTCTGGGTATTTCCAGCTACCACTGAATGAGGCATTAGTGCAGATAAATATTACTGCAAGGAAGTAATGGCCAAATACGCTCTGCATCATCTATATGCATTGGTTGGGGAGTGATTTTTCATTTCATACATCATTTGCCATTTCAGCATGTGGCAATTCTGCAAAATAAGGAGGAGAATTAGAGAGCTGTAGAGCCCACCCTTTGTTCTTGCTGTTCCCAGCACTTGCCAGCACAGGCACAGGGTGATTGTTGTACATTTTCTGGCTTGAGAAGCCTGGCCTGGCCTGAGATGCATTTGGATGAGCTCATGTGAAACTTGTCTGGACCCTGTGTTAAGACACCCTGCACAACTTTATCCTTGTTTTCTTCCTGTCTTTCTGCCTCTCTCTCTTATTTTCTGGGCTTTAACATAGCCATGTAGTTTTAATCTCTTCTCATTCCCCAAACCTCTATGTACCTCACTGTATTCTGCATTTTTCAGTGTAATTGGTCCCAGCATATAACACACAACTATAAGCTCTTTCCCCTAACTCCAATAAGAGCTCATACCCAAGTGAAGTAATCTTTCCCACCTGGGCTGCTCCAGTGGTTTCATATCACTTAATTCTCCCTCATGAGTTGAGGACAAGTTCAAGGTAACATCTGCTCAGCTTTATGTTGGTTCTGTTTGTACTGGGGGTCCCTCGGTTCCCATTGTCAAGCAAGTGAAAGGAATGGCTTTGCCAGAGTTCCACATTTTCTGGGAGCATTTTCTGGAATATAACCAACTCTGCTGGGCTCACCCTGCTATTAGAGGCCCTATTAAAATCAGGGATGTATGTTCAGTAAATTTATTCTTCTGGACTGCTGTGCTTGTTCCACTTTCCTATTTTCCCCTCAAGTTTCTTTGTAAATTCATTTCCCGCCTGCTCTGTCCCTGTTGCTGGTGGCACTGGGCCGTGAGACAGGAGCTGAGCTCCTTGCCCTTGGCAAGCTGCAGGCTTTGGTAGCCCTGCCTCGCTGTGGTCCCACAGCTGGCAGTGCTGGCCTGTCAGCCACGCTGCTGAGTCTCCTTTCAAGTCCTCTACTGGAAAGAGCTACCAGATTTGCTTTGTGAGGACTGCTCCTCAAAGGCAAAGTACGCACAATGCTCTGCTGGCAACGCACACAGTCCCCGCAAAAGCTGTGGGCAGCAAGGCTCTCCTGCAAAGCATTTCAGGGACCTGCTGATCCTGGGGATGTATCTGAAGGTTGTCTCCTCTGCTGTATTGTAAGTGTGGTGGGAACTAAAGGGTGTCTTTCTGAAGATCTCTCCTCCTCATGGACTCACATGCCATGCACAGCTCATTCATCTCTGCAGTGTGCTACTGAATGCCTTGAAGTGAGCCATCATTTCATTTTCGGTGACTTCCTAATGTGTTTGTTCCCTTTTTTCTCCAAGCAACAGCAGAGGCATTGCTGTATTTGGCAAAAGAACAAAGCCTTATTGTTCAAAGCCTGTGCGCTCCAGTATCAGCTGGGACAAACACACCATTGCACTCTTAGACCTTCATCTCAAAAGCCAGCTGGACAAAGAGTGAAAAGGCTCAAAATCACAAGTTAGAAAAGCATTTACCTTTATCTTCTCTCTAAAGGACTCTGTCAAGTGCAGTTTTATATCTGTGCTTTATTTCTGTTAGTAATACCTCTCTAGAAACCTGAAAATAGCATCTCTTTCTCTATTGATTTGTCCCCCTGAGCAGCACAGATTTCTCCCCCTCCAACTGACAAGGCTCATCATGTTGGTTTGCTTATGCAACTCTGTTATCAATGAAGGTCAGTGTGGCTCTGGTCACACAAAGTGAGCACGTTATCCTTTTCTTTGCAATTGCCTGGCAGCAACTCCTTCCCAGGAGTCTCCTCCACAGGCAGGTGCTGGGGTGATGCCCCAGCTCTTGCACAGCTCAGTGCTAGCCTGGGCCCTGGCAGCCAGCAGTGGATGAGCCCCAGGAGGCTGCTGTACCACTGAAACTGCTTTGTGGCCAACCAAAACGTGCAATGCTGATATAAATATCTCATATGGATACCATGCCCAATTTTTCTGTGATAATCATGCCTGGCAAAAAGGGCACCTTTCCTGACATACTTATCTACACCTTAGAAGCGTGAGCCCAGTGTTGCTTTGCCACAGAGTACAAATATAATTCTCTCCATAAGCCAGTATTCTCAGCTTTCAATTATTTTTGCTGGTTTTCACAGCTCCTCCTACAGCCAGGCAGCCACACTGGTCAGGAGGCACCCAGAAAGAAAGCTTGCACAACAGTGATCAGGCAGTTGCTTATCTCTCTGCCCTGGGGTATGTCATGCAGCCCAAAGCCACACTGAGACTTTTTCTGTTGACATGACAAATTGTAAATTCCTGTTCAATTTCCTGTATGCTAACCCTACAAAGTGTTTCATTGCATTTGGGTCTCCTTCTCGCATAGAGTGTCTTAATTTTGGACTACTTCTTTCCTAGATGTGTTATTCTGTATGTCTTTTGAGCTAGGTCATTTTCTCCCCATGCCATATATAGTTTTTGTCCCTTTGTGTTATTTTCCACTCCTGGCTGGTGATTGCATTTCCTCCCCACTGTAGTATCAGTTGCAGTTTTAATAAACACACTGTCTAATGCTTTTCCTAGATCATTAATGAAGATGGTAAATAAAACTGGAGTTAACACCAGTTTCTAGTAATAACCCTACTGGATGCCTCCCCACAAGCTGACAGTTTTGTTGCTGATCACTATTCATCACCAAGCCTGAACGTCAGTGTCCCTGTGTGAGGTAATTAATATTCATTTAACACCATTCATCACAAAATTGGAGAAAAACATGGCTAGAAAGGACCTCAAGAGGCTGATTTCAGAAATATTCCAGAAGCTTCCAACCTGCTTTTAAACACAGGCAAGGATACAGGTTTTATATCCTTGCCAGGCAGTTTGGTTTAGTGTTGGTTAGCCTTCCCCTTTGCCAGGCATCTGACTTTAACGTCTCTCACTGCAATCCAGGCACTTTGTTTCTTACCATACTCACAATGGATATAGAGAACTGTCTGGAGGACATTTATTCCCTCCTTCTCTGGAAATAGTATTGTCTATTCCTCTTTTCTAGACCTCTCATCCCACTTTCTTCCAGACTTTCCTGAACTGAACAATATTGTAGCAGCACTGGGTAAAACTGAGGGCATAGCTGTGTATTTTACAGGCAGAGCTTTTCTCTGAGTGCACTGATATAGTGACTGCCTTGTGTTTGACAAATGGAACTTTTTATTCATTTCAGGTTCCTGCATTGCTGCACTGCTCCACACCTGCCTAATCATCTGTCTCTCATTTTGTCCCTGTGCAGCTGACTATACCTACCTCTGTGCACAACTTTGCTTCTCTCCTTTTTTTCATACCTTTTCTCTAACATGACAGGATGATTTTTGATTCTAATCCTCTTTCATGTCTTTTTCTGATCCTCTCAGCTTGGTGTCATCTACATATCTGATAAGGATGCCTACTGTCTCATAATCCAGTGGCTGGACCTCTGTTAAACCCTACTCAACCCTTTCTTGTATTTTCACAAAGATACTTTCTTTCTGAGCATGTTTTTTCCAACCTGTTTTGCAGTCCTTATTTAAGGTAATTTCTCTAGGGCATGTTTCCTTAAATTTACCTGTTATAACGTGAAATAAGATGGTACCAGAGATGTACCAAAATCAAGATACAAGAAGTATCCTGCTTTGTCTCTATCCACAAGACCTGTTGCAGGATTAAATTAGGCTGATTTGACATGATTTGCTCCTGGCAAATCAGCACTGGCTGTTCCTCTTCTCCTGGTTGTTTCCTAGGTGCTGATGATTAATTTGTTTAATTATTTGTTCCAGTGCATTTCCAGGAACCGAAATAGAGCTGACTGGCCCTAGCTGCCTCGCTCCTCTTGTTTCCCCTTTCTGCAGGCAGGCAGGGTGCTGCTCTGCAAGGAGCCCCACTGCCCCATGCTGCTGCTGGGGGTTCATGGAGGGTCCCAACCTGGGCTGACCCTTGTGTGGGGTGCTGCTGCAAAGCCATCAGACTGATGCTTTCCTCAGCCTTCCTCTGACCACAAATCTATGGCCAGGATCCCTCCCTGCTCGCCTTCCTGTCCTGTGCTAGTTACATTTCCTTTGTCTTTCTCGATTTTATCCACCATAGTACATGCTGACCTTTGATGTCAGCCCTGAACTTTCTGCATGTATCTCAGTTTCTCTGTTTGCTTCCTCCTTCCCAATGAGACCCCTGAAAACTGACTGACACAGCCAGTTGATCTTTCTCTATCTTAACTTTCAATTTTTCCTCAGTATGACTTAGGATTGTGCCATTGCAGTTTGCTCCTGTAGACAATTCTGACATTCCTGGAAGTCTTTGTCCTTATTTCCCTGAGTGGCTGCTTACCAATGTGCTCTGTTGCCTGAGTATCTCTAGTGCTCAGCACAGCCTCTCAGTGGGGAAATGCAGAAACTCAGACTTTCAATGAAATGATGTGCTTCACCCACTTCCAGCTGGACTTTCCCAAACTGCACAAGACTTCTTGTTTTTGGTAACCCCCTTATCTCTTAGCAAAAGTAAGCACTCTGAGCCAAATTCTGACCTCATTTACACCACTAAAATCTGGACCTGTGCCAGGAAACTGCTGAAGTTGTTTTGGGCTTACAGTGATGAGAATGAAAGCAGCATCTGCCTCATTAATTCTCCCAATCCACAGAAAGTAAATGATTCCAAGAGGAAATAGCTCCACAGAAGGGAGCCCTGGAAAGAATTAGAGACTGACTTAATGGGATTAAGGGGGAAAAATACTTAAGCAAATTCAAATTGATCCTCTCTTCAAAACATTCAAGGTGCCAAAATAAATACAAACACTGTTTTGGGAAGGAAAAGGTTAAAAAGCTATGAAAACAAAATATCTCAACCTCTTCTAATGATGTCCTGTTGCAGAATGAGCACAACGTAGAAAGGGTTGCTGAATCATCAATACCTACCTGCTGCTTGGTGTTTATCCATGGAACTCTAAGGATGGAGGCTCATTTCCCACTATATCCATGGGTCTCATTCTGCATTTCCAGGTCTGATAAAATGCTCCTGGAAACCAGATGGAATTACAAGTAGGGTTGGGTGAACAGGTCTGGCAAATGAAACTCCTCTCAGATGCCTCACCAACCTGACATCCAGACCCTAGAGCCATGCTCCAGTTGTTGCTTTGGCTTTTTGTTCTGCAGTTAATTACCATCTTTGCACATTCCTTCACCCATTCCACACTGTGCATGACACTAGGATTAGATGGGCCAGAAATAAATATGTGCAAAGAGCCTGCTGCTGATGTGTTGCTAGACATACTAGAAGCTGCACACATTCAGCCTGCTTTCATACAGTGATGTGAAAGGGGAAATATCTTGAGCAACTGGCAAAAGCCAGCATGATTCAGGCAGGCAGGTGGTCCTGCATGCTGGCTGGGAGAAGGGCAGGAAGGAGTGCAAAGCTCACACTGCCTATTAGTGATAGCTGGAGGCAAGCAGGAGCTTCGACCCGCACATGCAAACTCTCCTTTCATCTGCTGCCAGCGAGGTGCTGTCCCCATTCACCCAGCCACCCTGATCCACCTGCCAGAAGAGCTGGGGGAAAATAATTAGACAGTGGTCAAGACCTCTGAATGACACGGACATTTCTTCTCCTTTTAGAGATGAGAGCACAACACTGCCAAGGGCAGTCAAGTACCCAGGACATGGAATGTCTCCTCTGATGACTTTTGAGGGAGAACAGGGCTTCATGCAAAGACCTTTACACTGCAAGTTGAGCTTGGCTAAATGAAAGTACATGGAGGGAATATGTGAGAATGTACAAGGGCCACGAAGCACTCCCTGTGATGGGAGACTACAGAGTGATCTGCTTCACATAATTCAGAAATTATAAGGCAACTTGATAACAGTGCTGCAGTAGGAAAGAAATTTCTGAATGGGGACTTCCGTTTAGGGAAAATGTACAGTCTGCTAGAAGCAGAGGCAAAATGGATGCAGAGGAGAAAAAGAGGATCTAAATGTTATATAAGGGTAACTAACTAAAAAACAAACAAACAAACAAAAAAACCCCACCCTCCAGGCTTTTCTAACATCCCAGTATCCTAGTTAACTCTGCAGACTTTTCAGTCCTTATGCCAAGACTAGGTGACATTCTAACAGATGCATCTGCAGACCTAAAAGAAGTTGTGGGCAAGCCTCAGAAATTACAGGGGTGGTACCGTGGATCTCTTATGCTATAGGTTACACTTGATGATCATAATGGTCTCTCCTGACCTTAAGCAACGAATCCCTGACATTCAGCTGTGCTCAAGTGTGCCACTTTATTATACAGCAGTTTTGGATCAAAAAAGCTATTATCAGTGAAGTAAACAGAAAAATTAACAATGTCGTTGCTCCAGCACCCCTTGTGCTCCTTAATTTGTTGTTTCTTTATTTTATGCTGTCCTTAAATTTTTAGTGTGCTGCAGATCTATGTGTTGGATATGCAGAAGCACATTACAGGGGTAATTATAAGGCAGCTGGAGGGTTTTGGCAGCTGGGAAGGGGATAACAAGCACTCTTGGCTCTTTGAGAGGCAGTGTGGGTTTGTGGGAGAGGGATTTTAGCTGAATGATAAGATTGTCAGCAGGGAGAGTCAAAGGGGCTGACAATAGTATTTGCATCATTTTGGAGTTAACCACTTCCAAAAAAGAACATCAGTTTGCAGCAAAATAGAAGCCATTGTTTGCCCTGCAGACTGGTAATCTCTTGAATCTTGCAGCAAAGGGCTTTTTTCAATGCAGCTTTAAACCCAAAGTATAGGGCCATTACAGAGGTTTAAGGCCAAATACTTCAGGAAAGCCACTGTCACAGCACACTGTAGGAGTCTGCCCTGGTGCAGATCCACAACCACAGAAGTGCACAAGAGAGGGAGACCTTGCTTCTCTTGCTTCTCCTTGACCCAGTGAATCTAGCTTGGAGTATTTGCTCTCCTCAAAGCATAGATACCACTACTCTGCTGCCTGGTTGCCTGTGAAGACTTCAGCCTTGCAGCTAGGGAAGGGTGGTCCACATAGGAACTTGGATTCAGAGAGAGTACAAGCAAAGCTGGAGCCAGGGAGGCAGGACCAGGACATATAAGGTGTCTCTCACTAGCATTTTAATTTGGATGAAAGAAACACATCTCCTGGTCAGGCCACATAATTGTGGTTTGATGATTCATACTGTGAAAGAGGATTGCAGCATGCAAGCTGGGCTCCTCTCAGGTGACACTGTGCCAGGAGAGGAGATGCAGGTGTGCACCTGAGGTGTTCCGAGCTGTGGCTGCTCAGTCACAGCTAAAAGGGACTGACAGCACACCAGCACTGCTCTTGTGCTGCTGTACTTGCTAGGACGGATAGAGCCCTTACTCTGTGGCTGTGTCAGTCAAAATACCCAAATGCCTCTTGTCTCCCAAGATCAGAAGTGATTAAGTTAATTTATATTTCAGAAGGACCCATCAAAGGAATTGTCTTGGTCATGATGTGATCATCAGGAAGGCCAGAGTGTCTAGCCTCTCTTCTGTGACTGAGGATATGAGGCTGGCTTTCTAGTGAGAACCAACTCATGCCTATCTCTCAAGTTTCCCTTCTTAATATTCCTGCCCTGAACCAAGGCTGTGCTAATTTTTCACTGATGTCTGAGTAGCAATGTAGGGGAAATATAAAGTGGTGGGTTACAGAACAGTCCTGGGCTTGGTTGTCAGAAGCCAGCATAACCCTTCACTCTCCCTGGTCAACATTGCCACAGAGATGATTTCCAAGGTGAACCTTGACCTTCACATTAGTAGGACCATTAGCTCCATTTATTTTAGCAAAATCGTCTCTAAGATGATCGTATATTTCCTTCTCCAAACTTAAAATTTCCCTTTGGTTTCGTAAGTATAAACTATTTTTTGAGTTGCTGGATGTTGTTGAAAACTGACCCTCCCAATCCACACCAATGATCCAATGATGAGCAAATTGAGTTGTAACTTGTATGTTGTTTCTCTATCAGAGAACAAAGTGCTTTGGCAGTCTGGATCAAAGGCACTATGTAAATTCAGGATTACTGTTGTTATAGTGAAATGAGCTCCTGGAAAAATCATGTTGACTTCTCTTTTGAGATTGCCTGTAACGTGGAGCCTTTGATGTCTAATGGCCTGGCACTGTATCTCTTGTAGGTATAGCCTACAAACAGAAATTTATAATAAATAAGTAAGTTTTTATTATTTTTAGGACCTAAGAACACAAGCTTATACACATGACACAATGTATATACGGGGCCCAAAGTTGTTAGAAAGAGACTAAAAAGTGAGGTGTTCTGTTTAATCCAGCAAGGATATATTTTTTATATTCTCCATCCCATTATAGATGGATGTTCAGCCAGCAAGATGAGGTGTTAGTTCAGAGGGTACATCTTCAAATTTTGTGTTGTTGTCAAATCAATGTGAACAAAAATTATATTCTGTATGAACTCCACAAAAGGGCTAGGGATTATGGTTGAGGAAGAGTCAGGATTCCATGAAGGCTCTGGGGGAAATTCCAGACTTCCAGTACCTGAAGGAAGGCCACAAGAGAGCTGGAGAGGGACTTTTTACAAGGGCATGTAGTGATAGGACATGAGTAACTACTTAACACTGAAAGAGGGCAGGGTTAGATTGGATATTAGGAAGGAATTCTTTACTGTGAGGGTGGTGAGGCACTGGAACAGGCTGCACAGAGAAGCTGTGGATGCCTCATTCCTGGAAGTGTTCAAGACCAGGTTGGATGGGGCTTTGAGCAACATGGTCTGATTGAAGTTGTCCCTGCCCATTGCAGGAGGTTTGGAACTAAATGATCTTTAAGTTCCCTTCCAAACCAAACCGTTCTGCAATTCTGTGAAATTCAGTTAGCACTTTACAGCATTCTTCCAGGCCAGAGGAAATCTCATGTGTGCTGTGAAATGCCCTAACTTATATTCCTGAATCCTCCTACATCTGTACAAAACTTGGGGAAAAAAACACTTAAAAATGGGTTGTGGTTTGTGGTCACTCTGCTGTGCAAGGTTCCAGAAATGGTGCTTCTGCCCTGCAGCAGCTAAGCAGCCCCTGGTTTATGGTAACCTGCCACCAAAAGCCATGCTGGTGCTGGCTGGCTGTGTCTCCTACAGAGACGGAGCCAAAAGAAACCTACTTCACCCTCTTGCTTACTCAGGCTCCCCACCTTGTGACTGTCACAGTGTGCCATGCCCTCACGTTTCTCCTTGTCGTTTTCTGAACCTCTGTGCTTCCCAAATGACTCCAACAGGGATGAGCATATTGCCATGGCAACCAAAATACAGAAGCTAGGCAAGGTTTGTCCCCCTGACCATCCCCAGTCTGTGTCTGTGGGAGCATCCCTAGCACTGGTACAGGGAGTGGCTCTGGGAGGGGACCCATATGGGACTGAGTTTCCTAGCAGGAAGCAGAATGTGCATCTCTCATTACCTCTCCAGGGTATACAAGAGATGAGAGGATGGAGGGAAGGTTTCTTTCTCTTTCCCCACACGTGGGCCAGCATGGCACAGGTGCTGCATGCAGGACACAAAGGCTGGGGCCAGCCTTGTGCCTGTCATCAGTACTGGAGCACTGGTGGAAACACAGCTCAAAGGTGAGAGCCAGCACTGGCACAGGGTTCCAGGAGAGAAGCACATGCTTTTACAGGGCAAATTTCTTAGCCCAGGCTCATCTTGTTTGTTTGTTTGCAACATCAGAGACAATGGAAGGGGCATCCTCCAGCACCTCTGGAAGCCTCTGCAGACCCTTCATTGCTAAGGTTTTACCAGGAGGCTGATATGCCCTCAAAGGGCTGAAATCCAGGCTTGGGATATGGTTGGAGCAGCCCTGACCCTCCCCCTCCAGCTGCCACTGCATGTATGCGCATCGGGAGAGAGGAAGTTAGTGGGGAAACATCGTGAAACTTCTGAAGGTGCTAATTAAACAACTTTAAGTTATAAACATTTTTAATTGGACTCATTTTGGTGTCACATACTATCTCTTGATGAGACAAGTCCTAAAATTAAAGCTGTTTTAATCTCTCTTTCTCTGCTCCTCCTCTCTACCCTGGTTGTCTTTCTGGTTGCAAAGTAGAAAGAAATCACTGAGGCTTCTGGGCTTTGCTGAAGACTGCTATTTTTGAGGTGTTATATTTGATTTACTTTAAATCTGACCAAAAATTCCACCTTGGGACCAGACCTCCTTTATCAATGTTATAGCTAACTTTCTGCTTTTGCATGTAGATTTTAAAGGAGAAAATACAAAAATTTGGCTTGTAAGAGATGCTAGGTCACCACCTTAATGATGACAGCAGCATCCTTTAGTGTAACCTTTGCCCAGGGTTAGTGCAGCACACCACTGTCTCCTTGTGATAAATTATATGCCATCATCTCTTTTTCTTTCTCTCTTTTTTTTAAAAATTATTAAATGTTTCTTAAATTACAGAAATGGGTTTGTATTGAATTACGAGATTCAAACACCATCAGGTTTTCCTGTGTGCTCCTTTGTCACTGTCATGGACTAACCAAAAGTCTCCAGGCTTTAAGAGAGTGGGGACTGTGGTCCAGGCTGTGCAGGTCATACCCTGGTCTGCCCTGGGAATAGCTAAAGACATCACATTTCAACCTGTCCCTTATGAGCCCATTGCTGCTTCACATGTGATCTCTACTGTGCAAGACCAATTTTAAACCCAAGGTCTTGAAATTAATGACTCTCTGTGACAGCCTTTCTCCAGGGGCTCAGGAGGACAGAGGTGGAAGGGGCTGAAGATTTCACCATCAGTCTCACCTTTTCTTTCCTTGCCATGCAAGCGCCCCTTAACGTGGCACTCTGCTGACAACAGCGATATTTTGGTCAATGTGCAAGTACAGAGATGTCTGTTCATCTGCTGAGCAGCCACCAGCCAGGGATGTACAGGCCAAAAAGGATCTACACTAGAAGGGTGCTTGAGCATCCCTGTCAGTAGTAGCTGGTGCAGGTCAAAGGCTGTGCTCTCCACTGGGCAGCTCCTGCATTTCGGGAGAGGTGGGAGGAGTGGACAGAGCTGCCCTAGGACTGCCCTGTGGTCAGGCTTCAGCCTTGCAGCTGAGGTTTGCTACTTTTACCTCCCCGCTGATGGGGTCTGTACACTGAACTTCAGGGGATTTATAACCTGCTCTGCCAAGAGGAGACAGACATTTCTGGAAGCAGCAAGATGTGGTCCTGGCAGCTTCCTCAGTTCAGCACTGAGCCTGGGTATTTCACAGCTTGCATAACCCCAATTTGCTTTGAGATTTCTGCTGAGGGGATATGATGCCAAGGGCTGCACTGTAGAGGTTTTATTTCACTTCCAGGAGGCTGCCTGCCATTTCTATATTATCTCACATGGTCGTGGAGCACTGCAGGTAATAGAAACCTTTCATTTGTCATTGATTATTTACAGCACAGTTTTGCTTTGCTAGGCATCCTCATAGGCCACAAAGCCTGCAGCCTCCCAGCATGGGTGAGGGGACACATTTCCTTGCTGCAGACAAGTTGGCTTGGAAATTTCCTTGAAGTGGTCCAGCTCTGCAGATAATGAACACTTGGGTGACATTGACTTGGGTTCGCTCCTTACCAGCTGCTTATGCCAGCTCTGGGTCTCCTGGATTCCCCTGGCCCAGCTGCTGCCCCTGAAAGGGGTTGGTAGCCCATTTATGCCAGGACCTTGACTCCTTACATCCAGCCATGAACTCCATTTGCTAATCCTGATCTCTGCCCTGCAGGGAACTGACTTGGGTCCCTGACAGTGTGAGCTGGGATCTAGCAAGGCCAGCAAGCAAGGAAATGTTGAAACTCAGATATCTGCATTTCACTTTAAATTTGGGGGGGGAATCCTGAAAAGCTCTTTATGGAGATTGTATTTTTGCAGCGGCCCATTTCCTCTTTCCCTCTCCTTCTTTGCTTTCCTCACCTCTTTGTCTGCTAAATAAAACAACCTACATTTTTGACCTGAATTACTTTATGTGTCCCTGAAGGCATAGGCAGCTCCTTGGACTGCAGGAGGGTTTTCTTCTACAGTGCAGTCAGATACCATCATTGGAGATGGCAGTCAAGCTGGATCTGCCCCCCGCCCCAGTCTGAATACTGTATTTTTATTTTGCAATACAAACAATAACCTCCTAAATTTCTGTAGCACTGGCTGTCAGGGAGAAGATTGGGCTGCTTTACAAACAGGCAGGCATCAATCCTGTGGGCAAAATACCTCCCTTTTTCTGCAGGTGAGAACTGGAAAAGTAAAATACATTGCCAGCATCACTTAGCAAGGGCCTGAAGCTGCCTGCACCTGGATTCATGTAAATCAGCAATAACTCCAATGCTGTTAGCAGATGGACCAGCAGCACACCAAAACCAGGACCCCAACCTGAAGATGGCTCCTCCAACCCCTTCAGCATCTTCCCCTCTACCCCATTAGTGCTTCTGTCTGCAAGCAAACTCCCCCAGGCTCCCCGGAGGGTGTTCGGGGACCACGCACCTCCGAGTTGCAGCAGGAGAAGGAGGTGGGGCATCCTCTCGTTTACCCTCACCTCTCTCTGCTGCTGGAGCTGAGGGAGCAGCTAAACCCTTGCAGAGACCCTGTGGGTCAGGGCTTAGCAAAGCCCCACGCAAAGCAGACGAGTGGTGAGTTTTTTGAAAGGACGATGAAATTTCTCATTCTAGCTCGTTTTAACACTTTTCCTCTAACATGCATGGCAGACTTGCTGAATTAAACCAGCCGTGCTAATTTCTCTTGTTACAGCAGCCCTGCATAACACACAAAATGCTCAGCTTTAGAGGATGATATTATAAAGAAGGACACTGTAATTTAGTGGCTCATTTAATGTGAACCAGGAGAAATATGAAGCATGCCAATGCCGCACTGGGGCTCTATTTATATCCTTTTTGGTGTGCAGTATGATTTATAATAAAGGATCATTTTTATATAGTATTAGCATGGTAATGGAGCTTACTGGGTTACCATGTCTGAAGTTAGAAAATATTGTATTAGAAGAAGCTCTGCAAACGCCATATAAGAATAGCCCTTTCTACAATATTAAATCATGATTCCAAGCTTTTTAAAATAAATATTAATGTACTCTATTTACCTAGAAACCCAGGCTTTTATCAGTGCAGCAGGAGGATCTACATCTCTGAGCTCAAAAGATTTGTGCAGCCTCACAGAATTCATTTTGTGGCTCCCAGCCCTGCTGCTCAGCACCCTGTGGCACCCTCTGGCACTGGGAGCATCCTCCTCTGCCAGGAGCACAGGAGAGGAGCAAAAGGCAGAGAAAGCGGAAAGGCCATGTTCTTCTGGGGAGCATGGTATCACAGCTTATGAGAAATATGTCCTTCTTCTGTACCCCTGTGCATGAAGCCCTGTGGACCCCTGCGGGTGTCCCCTGCCTTGGGGATGTTGGTGGGGAGGAGGAAGGACCAGGATTTACCCCCTAAGAGGTTTTTGGAGGCCACACAGTAAGTAAGTAGTGGAGCCAGGATGAGAGCAGAGCCACTCCTGGCACCTTGCCCTCTGCATGATTCAGAGCTTGTTTCAGAAGCAAGAGGACTGTGTAAAATTTCATTTGTCCATCTAGAAAGCAACGCGTTTTGCTTCCCATTTAAAGCTCGGGAACCTCATGATGATTCAGAGCACATATAGGAATGCACCTCTACACTGATTTCTAATGCCACAATGTGTGCCAGTGATTAGCTCTGCCATGCAGGTGGGCAAAGGAACAAAATTTGGCTCTGAAACAAGGGGGCAACTAATCAGCTGGAGGATGCCAGCAAGGAGAGCTTGCACAGGCAGAGTACTGTCTTTGCAAATTTCTTCCACTGGGGCAAGGTGGGGAGATATGAAAGGTTTTCTTCTAAGCATGGAGGCTGCTGGTGTTGCTCACCCCTTGAGGAAAGATGCTCAGCCCTTCTTCTCATCCCTGTTGGGCAGGGAGGGGCTGCAGGAGGTGGCAGTGCCCCAGTGCCAGAGTGCCTCTGAGCAGCTGCACAGCTGAGGCTTGGCTTTTGGCTTTTTCAAAGTGACAGTTTGATTATTTTCAATGCTGGTGGGGCTGATGGCTACGCTGGCCATCCTGGACCAACCTGCAGGAAGGGCAGCTATGAGGAAACCACCTTTGGTGCTCTTCGTAACAGTGCATGCAGCTGGCAGACTGTGCAAGCACATGCTCCCAGTCCATGCTCCCTCCTGGTTCAGGACAAGAGGGATGTCACTCTGCAGCTCCCAGCACATGATGTCTTGCTGGAGGGAAGTCCCCCTGCTCCCCATTCTCCCAGTTCTGTGGGGACAGCCACTGCTGCCAGCCAGGAAGATGACATGCAGAAGCAGACAAAGCCAGAGCTGACTCTGCTTCCTGCTGAGCCAACCTCAGGGAAATTACCCAGCCACTTTGAATAAAAGTGAATTAAGCAGCCTGGCAGTAACTCAGACCATATTTTATTAACTTGGCCAGAACCAAGTAACATTAATCCACCACCCTGAAATCTCTTTTTTTACAGCCGTGCTCTAATATATGAAAATGCGCTGGCAAATTTTTCTGTAGGTTACAACCCTCCAATTAGCAACACTCAACACAGTGGGAGGGTTATCCCTTAGACATGGGATGAGATGCAGCATGGAGCCCCACGTAGCCCACCTGAGCACCAAGGAAGCAAGTGATGGCATCACCTGCTGCTTGCTCTGCCACTTTGGGAAAAGCCCCAGTGGCTCATCAGTTTTTCAGTGAGAGATGCAGGTGCCTGAGGGGCCTTGGTTGTCACTGGGAAAAAGTAGGCACTGGCTTTAGCCCACAGGAGTGAACCGCAGAGGTGCCTCCCTCCCTCTCTCCCTTGCCTGTGTAGGAAAACAGTTTTTCTTGGCTCAGCAAATGCTGTCTCAGTTTTATCAAACTAGGGGTACATCTGCTCAGACTGCTGGGTGTGATGCCTCAATGCTCACCCTTGCTTTAGACAAGGTGCACCCCAAAAAGAAGTCAGGCATCTAAGGAGAGGCAAAAATCACCTCCTGCACAGGTTTCCCCCTCTGGGCCACCCACAATTCTTGGTGAAGTTCAGGACAGGGCTGCAGAGCAGGCCTCCACTCTCTAGAGGCTGAGAGCTCCTGCCACTCACCCCAGAAGGGCTTCCAGGGGGTCAGCACTCCTGGGAGGTCTCCAGTGGGCTAGCAACCCACCAGCATCCCAGGGGGTTTATCTCTGTGTTTTACAGATGCTGCCTTTAGCACTGGCAAGGGGGTCACCTTTGGTACAAATTAACATCTTTCCCAGTCTCTGCATTCTTGTGCCATGTGTAAGCCTACTAAGAAATAAAATTGCCCTGCCTTCCTTATTTATTAGCAATAATAATCCTAATAATACTTCACACATCAGTAGGAGCTTCCATCTGAGGAAATGAATGCACTTTACAGACATTAATGATTTAAGATGCTTAGCCTGTCTCTGAGATACGGAGGAAAACCATCCTTTCTTTTTACAAATGGGAAGCTGAAGCATGCCATAGCTAACTGACTTATTGCCATGCAGGAAGGCAGCAGTGAGGCAGGGTGAGAGTCCAGTCTCCTTCATTACCTCCTGTGACTGTGGCTGCCTTTTTCTGCATTTCAGCCAACCTCTTCCCCATGCCCTCAGTGCTGCAGTGTTGCCATCAGAGGAACTGCCGCAGGCTCTTGGGGACCAGACCCAACTTGTTCATGGTTCTGTTTTAGGGGCTGTTTGCCTTCTCACTGCTTGCTTGGTCAGGGTGTGCTGGTCCTTGAGTGGCTGCAGCTGTTTGGTACTGCTTGGACCAGATTTGTTCCAGCAGTTCCTACATTTTGGGGATGTCCTCTTAGTGCAGTGATGTCCTACACTCCATGAATGTCCTCAGGGAAGGTAGGTAGCCTGTCCAGGGCTTTGAAGAGGATGGCCCACTGGGAATGGGTTGGGCATTGCATCCCATCCTGGCAGTGTTGTCTGGCCTTTCACTGCAGCCTCGCAGGCTGCTGGGCTGGCTGCAAACACGGCCACCATTGCCCAGTGACTGTCCCAGTGCCTGAAGGGTGGGCGTGGGGACAAGAGATGATTATAAATAGCCAGATGAACTCCAGCTCACTGGGCAGTGAACTCTTTTGTATATGGTCTCTTTGTAAAATGAAACTAGCCCGTGCCTCTCAGGGTGGAAAAAGAAAGCAAGCGGGGACCACACCTCTTCTATTATGCATGTAGATCTGCCCATCGGGGTCTGGCAGCACTTGCATAGTTATATGAAATGCTTGCTATAAACAGGGGACTGCTGGGTGGTTGTTAACTGTTTAGAGCACAACTTGAAATGATACATTTGGCCTGAACCAGAGGCTGAAATGGGATTTTCCGCCTTAAGACGCCACCAGATCTGGGTTGTCTGCTTCCCTCTGCTATGCAGAGCTTATAAATAACCCCCTTCTCATCCTCAGAACAGCTTCTTCTTTTTCTTCTTCCTTTTTTTTTTTTCTTACACATGAGAAGGAGGAAAAAAAAAAAAGGCAGGCAGGCAGGCAAGCAATAGTGAAAGTGCCACCATGTTGTTCTATTTTAAACCCTGTTTGCCTGCAGTTTCGGATGCAGGCAGGGGAGGAGACCACTGGGTCAGCCCACCGCCGCCTGCCCGGCCGCTGCGGTGTGCGTGTGCCTGTGTGAACTTATTGTTTTATCCTCACGTCACCTTTCGGCCCCTGCCGCCCGCCCTCCCTCGGTCCTCCAAACCTTTGATTAATAAGTTTGCTTGCTTTTTATACCCACAGATGTGGCGCATCTGGAGCGAGGCATGCCTCCGCTCTCTTGTTGGTTTTTTATCTCCCTCTCTATCTATACGTGAGCGTTATTTTTTTATTTTTTTTTCCTACTTTACTTGCGACTGCCATGGCAACTGTTACATGTTTGGCAAAAAGCTTACGGAGAAGAAAAGGGGCTCAGCGCTCAGCTGGCAGATGTCCAGTGTAATCATGCTGCAGCGCCGAAATGAGGCCTTTGGCCGGCTGCCGAGCTGGGGAGAACAAAGATGTCAGTTCCCCGTGTTGGCGGCGGCGCTTGTTTGGCACCCTTATATGGTTTCCCAGAACTCCTCGCCTTGGCGGCTTTCCATTCCCTTTAGGGCAGCAAACAGGATTAGCACACACAGACTTGTTTTTCTCTTTTCTCCTCCAACTGTTCCAATGACATCATCCCTGCTGCATTCAGCTGCCAGCAGGGTGACTTTGGGGGTGGATTTTTTTTTTTCCCTCTTAAAAAAAACACCACCGCGCACACACCAGCAAGCACGATGATTTAGGTAATGCTTGCACACTTCTCTTGTTAAATTAAAGCCCCCAAAGTGCAGAAATCTCAGGCTAAACAAGCCAGATGCACTGCATTTTTTTCCTCTTTATTTTCTTTCTTTTTTTTTTCCTGGTCTCATAATTGAATTCCTGCAAGATAAAAATCTCCTTTTCCTCAGTAGGCTGTAATCAGTGCTCGAAGAGCTGTGGTTTCCAACTGCCCTCGTCATGTGCTTCCTTATGAAATTCCACAGAGAAATCTTCTTGGCTTGGGCGCCGATTTAAAGGGCCCTGGAGTGGGATGCAGCCCCTGTTGGTCCCCCAAAATTGCAGGGCTGCGACCACCCAGCCTGGGTTGCAGGGGTGCATGGGGGCCCGTGGGGCTGCTATGGGGTAGGGCAGGAGGCAAGCCCTGCCTGTAAAGGAAGGACTTTTCTCAGGAGAGTTTTTAGTTGCTGCTAGCCATGGGAAGTGTAGACAAAGACATCCAGGAGAAACAGTGGAATTTTCTGCCTTTCCCTCAAAGTCCAGACCTGTTTTCAGCTCCTGGACATCTTCTATCTGGGCACTTTCCTCTTTCCACCTAGTCTCTTTGCCAACCAAACCACAGAGTCATGTCCCATTCCCAAGGGAGCCCCAAGGGGTGCCAGCATCCCCCCCAGCAGGAGATGGGCAGCCCTTGGCGGGGATGCCGAGGCCAGCTGGGGCAGTAGGGCTGCCTCCCCGCTCCCGCACCTCCTTCCCTCCCGGCAGCGCTCCTGTTTTCCTTGGCGCAGGCCACAGGATGTGATGCTTGTTTCCTCCTGTTGATGCAGAAGCAGGGAAGGGGCCCGAAGGGGATGGTGGGCTTTGCATGAAGTGTTGCTCAGTGATGGAAAAGCTCCCCAGCTCAAGGCTTGCCGCAGACCACTGGATGTTAGTCAGCACGGGAAGAGCTGGCCAGTCCAGTTCTTCATTGGATTGTTCAGTTTTTCCACTGCAGAGGTGGACAGACAGACAGATGGACAGACAAATGTAGAGAGAGCAAAGTGGGGTTGCTAGGAAAGCTTTATGTAAGCGGCTCTCAGCCGGCAGCTGACAGTGCAGCAAGTGTTCAGCTCCCAGAGCTCCACATCAAACCTGGCAGCACATCAAAACCTCTGTTTCATAACCCACTAGAAATAGGATTTTCTAACAGCGCCAAGAGGACTCGCCTTGTTATGCAGGGATCTGGGATTTTACCAGTTGTTAATGGTTAACTAGTCAATGGCCTAAAAAATTCTGTAGTGCCCTTCCTCATGATGAAGTACATGATTTTACCAGGCACTGCTGCCATGCCACCCTGGTCCACCTGTTAATAACATAACTCTGGAATTAATCAGCAATTAACAGCAACCAAATAATTACAGGATCAGCTGTCAGGAGAGAGGCCATGATGCTATGAGTGTCTTTCCCAGGGCAGGAACTGCCCTCCACTGGGTGCGTAAGCCTAGCTGCAGAGGGACCAAGGCTGGAGGGGGAGCTTCCCCAGGGAAGCACAGACTTCCAGAGATGAAGATTTCATGGCAAGTAGAAAGCACCAAGAAGCAAAACTGATGTACCTCAATCCTGACACCTTAACCCTCATGCCGTGGTGACCCTCACCTGCCCACTCCAGCTAAAGAGGCTGCGCTGTATCTGGCTCCTCTGGCTCCCTTCTCTGAGACAGCAAGGCTAGAGTCAGCCATGCTTTACAGTGCAAGACAAAGCTCCTGGAGTGTTTTGCAGAGCAGGGTTGGGGGTTTGGCTGTGGGGAAGGGGCTTGCTGCAATGCTGGAGGGCAGAGAAACCAGAGCTCTGCTCACATTCCCTGCCTGCTTGCAAAAAACTCCAGGAGCCATTCACCTTTTCTGCCCCTGGGCACCAAAGGAGATGGTTGTGTGCTCCCACCCAGGCCTCTCCCCATCCTGGCTCCATTCTGAGATGTGCTGATGGCACAGGAAAGGCACTTACTGTTTTTTTTCAGACATTGAGAAAGCACTGAGTGCATTAGATACATAGATTCATGGAGATGGAAAACACTAAAGTATTCATCTTATTCACTTCTCTCTCCTTGCTGATGAAGAGTTATCCCCTCTTGGACATGATCCAGTATTTTGTCCAGCCTTATTTCCAGTGATTCAAGTGATGAGGCTTCCTTTGGGAAACTTCGTCACTGCCTAATGCACTTTGCTGTTAGGAAGTGCATCTTGCCCTGCATTTGGCTTCAGCAGTTTATCTCTAGGCTCTAGGCTGGCTTCCCAATGTGCCAGTTGCCTGTGGGCTCCTGATTCCTCTAGGCAAACTAGATGTCTTGAGCTCACTTCATTATCTCCTTAGGTCAGTCTTAATCCTTTAATAATTCACTGCTTTCCTCTTCTTGCTGCCATCTGCCCTACATTGGCCTGGTTCTGCCATACATGGGTAAAGTGTCTCTGGGTGGAGAAAGCCTCCCTGGTGCTGGGCTGAGGCTCCGTGGGCTGTGACAGCAGTGGCTGCCCGACAGCGATGTGCTTCTCCAGCTCTGGGCCAGGGAGTGTGAGCTCAGTGGCTGGCACAGGAAAACACAGCTGGAGGGATGCTCTATTTAACACCAATTACTAATGGCCTGAAGGGGTTGTTCTGGCCAAGTAGGACTGCTGAGGCATAGAAACACCCTGGCTACATGGAGCCTTTCCCCTGGCCATGCTCCCTGCATAGGAGCAGGAAAGAGGTTTGGGTGAAGGAACTTCTCAGTGCAACTCCAAAAGGGCAAACAGCCAGGTCAGTTTGAGCAGGGTGTTCTTGATCCTGTCCCTCCAAGAAGCATCACCAGTGACTTAAAGGATGCCTTATACCCATCTGGGTGCCTGAGCTGGATGGAGCAAAAACTTCCTGTGTAGTGAAAATAGCTGGATTGGCCCAAATTATATCCCTGAGGGTACCTCATGAAAAGCAGTCTCTTTTCCTCCATCACATTCACGAAACTAGTGTGAGTACTCCTTGTCATTCATGGAAGTTATGATCTGCAACTGGTTCTCATGAGATTGTCCTCATCTGTTTGGAGGTGCAGGATGTCCTTGTTCCTCACCCGCCACCTTGAATTGACCCCAGAGGAATACATTTTTGTGGTCATATTCCAAGTCCCTTTTTGTCCTCTAACCCCATTTCCCTTCTTTTGTGTCCCTGTACTTGCAGCTCCTTGGTACGGAGCCAAAGGGGCAGTGAGCGCCTCCGCCCTGTGCTCCCGACCGCAGCAGGAGCGAGTCCCGCTCCCTGGCTCCCCGCTGGTCCCCTCGCACACCGCACCCCCTCTGCCTCGGGCATCCGTCACACTGCTCAGCACAGCTTGGCCCGGGTCAGATGCCTGCATTCCTCCTCGCCCTGGGACCCAGAGCTCTTCCTCTCTTTTTGTTTCCTTTTGTTTATGGTACTCAATCCAGCTCTCAGGCCATGCGCAAATGCTCTGCTCTTGGCCAAGTTGAATTCCTTTCAAGGAAGATTGCACAAGAGTTCAGGGCTGGTGCTCGGAGCCAGGCCTGCTGGGCTGGATGTTTTGTTCTCTCGGCCCCGGTCCTGCTGGAGGACCTGCTGGCATGAACCGCCGCCAAAGCGGAGTCAGCAGGATGCCTCAGGGCTGCCTGGCTGGGAGGAGCCGGAGCAGCAGTCCTGCGAGGTCAGGGACAGGCTTTGCAAATTCAGTTGTTGGTCTTTTTTTAAATATATATACATATATAATAAAAGAGAACAAGTTTGGGATGTTTTGCTCTTTGTTAAAACCATGTGGATTGATGGTAAGCCCAGCTTCCTTCAGGTATAAATATTCTTGTTCCAGTCTCACACCGGGGCTGGGCAGTAAAAGCTGTACTGGCTGTGGTGAAGGAGCCAAGCTCTGAGTGCTGAGGAAGGGTCTGACAAGCTGAAATAGCTCCCTCGAAGTCAAAGGGGGTGAGGTGGCAGGGTGTCTGATGGTGCACAGCTGTGGTTGTGCCCAGGAGCCTGAACCTCCTTCCCTTGGCCCACGGCTGGGGCTTGCTGGCCTTTAGTGAAGGAAAGCACTTACTACCCCTTGACTCTCAAGCACATCTTGTATTTCAAGTGATGTGAAATCCTTGCTCCATGGGTTGAAAAAAGCTGCAGGTGAGTAGTAAACACCCCCCTCCCTTTTTTTTTTTTTTTTTTTAATGATTCCTAACTTTTTTTGAAGGCGGGTTTGTAATGTCTGGTTGTTTGGTCTGTCTTTGTTGACCTTGTCAACAAAGATATCAGCAAAGAGATGATATGGGAATACTTGGAAAAATCAAACCTATCTGCACGAGCGGGCTGCAGTAGGGTGGACCCTGTGAGAGTTAGCTGACCTGCTGAGCCTCTGTCAATTATTTTTGAAAAATCATGGGGAACGTGAAGCTTGAGGGCACAGGAGCTTCCTCAGCAGCTTATGCTGAGATGTTGAAGTGCCTCGGGACACCCATTGTCATCACAACTAAGAAATTTTGTTTACTTTCCTGACACAGGACCTCCCCACTTTGAAGGAATTTGGAGTGACTTAAAATCCCTTGGCAAATCTCTGTCTTTCTCAGAGGTGGGATTCATCTCAGCTGACTGTAGGAGTGTGAAAGCCACACGATGATCCAAGCTAATCACCCTTTCTCTTCTCTCACAGCATAAGGAGCAACATATATCTTCCTCTATGGAACATAATGGGAGCCTGGGAGTTTTGGTTATCCATAGCTGTCCACTTCAGAGAAGATGAGCACTACATGGTATGTCCTGCCCTGGAGAACAGGCTTATTTTTGGTCTTTTGGAGCTGCAGAGGAGGTGCTCAGTGACTTACAGTGGCTATGCAATGACACACAATTCTTTCTCTGGCTCCTAGGTTCTAGCACAGCTTCTTGGCTGTTGGCAATCTAATAAAAAAACCCTGATGAATGCAAAGATACAGCTCCTGAATTATTCTCACTTCCACCAGTTTCATTTGAGAAGATGGCAATATTCTTCCCATACTTTTCAGTTTAACATAATGCTGATAAATGATATGACAACGATAAATTTTCATTTTATTTAAAGCTGTTTATCATCCATATCTGTTATGGAAAGTTATCAATTATGCAAAAAGCATGAATGTTTAAAAAGCCTCCAAAGTGTCTCTATTTATGGCTTATATGTTGTGTATTCTTTACTCCTAGCTTGTGCACACACTGGAGAGGCTCCTCCATTAAGTATCATTTTTGCACAAAGAGCCTGAAAAATTGAACCTGACAGGGGGATCTTAGACAATCTGGAGGCTTGTCGCAAAATGTGACAGAGCCATAAAAATTCCACATTCTTGGGAAAATCCCTCAATGCTTGAAGCTGGGTCTGAATCAGAGGAGCAGTGAACTAGATGGATGCAGTGCATGCGGGGTCAAAAAGCCATGCTCCGTGGCTTGCCTGAAGTCACCTTCCACAGCTTTGCCAGGGCCTCTCAGTGAAGGGGAAATAAACCCGTCCTTCATAAGCTCTCATTAGCAGAGGGGTCCACACTGTTCACAGCCCAGTGATTTTTCCAGTCTGTGGTCCTTCCTAAAAACCACAGGAACTGAATCCCAGCAACTGGCTCACGTGTGGACCTTCCTGCAGGGACTTGTGGCTTGCAAAGGTGTGCTCCTGCTGTGGAGTGAGGGAGCAAGATGGATGAAATGACTGAGATGTCATAAGTCAGGCAATACTGCTCATCTCTGAGTTTGCACAGCATCCTCATTGCCGTGGAGGGCCAGATTCTGCTCGCAGGCAGCATCTTTGGAACCACCTTCCTTTAAGGCCTGTGTAATTGGCAGCTTGTTTTGGCATGTGCATTAAATCATGGGAATGGGGAGCCTTTACAGCAAGGAATGCAGGTCAGGGAGTGAATATCAAACAGAGACCCTGTAAAGGAGTTGAAGATGTTGGCATCTTGAATCTCTTTTTTCTTTCCTTTCAAGATTCTATGGGTAGAAAAAGAGTTAAAGTAAGGAAATTAGATCACAAAACCAAAATTAACTAAACAGCACCGTCCTGGCCTGATGCTGATCTCGCACATGGTGTGCCAGTAAATCCCAAGAAACCCAGCACACATCTGGGTGTTTGTGGGGCGGCTCTGTCTATTCAGGCCTGCCAGGGTGTTGGAGGGGGCCCGCAGCTGCCAGAGCACTCAGCAGCGTGCGACAGGAAAGGGAGAGCTTTCTCACACGTCCCACACAAGAGGTTGATTGTGGGGATTGCTGACGGGTGACCTCCCTGTGCCACCGGGGCTGGGGCTGCTGGTTCTTCTGGCACAGGCACCCACCAGGAGACCTTCTGCTCTTGCATTACAATGCCTGCAGCGTTGTAAGTGCCCTGTATCTGCTGAAGACTCAGGTACTTAAACATGTCCCTGAAGTAATTAGTTGTGTTTTTAAATTACTTACAACCTATGCAGTGCTGTAGGGGATGTGACAAAGGAGGGAGCATGAAGCCTTCAGAGTGGGAAGTACGGTGGCATCTGCTATTTTTAAACATGCCACACAAGGTCACCTCCACAGTATCCCCACACCCAGCACCAGTGTCTGCCACCCGCCTGCCCCTCATGGTGCTTGGTGGTCTTTGCCATTAAATCTTTAATTTTCTTTCATTCTTCCTTCCCCCTTGTTGCCATCAAGAGATACCCTTTACACTGCCGTGCACCTTTAAGCCAAGTAAGCAATAACACAAGAGAGGACTTGCAGCCATTGTGCCTTTTAGCCAGTGCATGAAAGGCCTGGGATCAAAGGCTGGCAACATCCAGCACTAGGAGGGTTGCAGTGACACATTTGTAGGACTTTTTTTTTTCCCTTCCAGTTCAAACAGCCACACAAATTTTCCATTTTCAGCTTCTATTTTTTCCCTGGTTTATGGGATGAAGATGAATGCCCTCTGAATCCTGGCTTCCTCCTGACACTGCCTCTCACTGCTTTTGTCCTGATCCAATCTGGCTGTCACAAAGCTCACTGTGGCTCTTCTGCCCAGTGCTCTGACTCTTACGCTGGTCCAGAGCAGCTCTGCCAGAGAGGGACCTTTTGTTTTACCGTCATGAGCAAATCAGGTTTTCTTGTGCCACACACAGAAATGTTTTTGTGTTTTTGTTACAGCTTTCTCCTGTACATGGTGATGGAGGGAGAGAGGTTCCCTTGGGCGACTCCCCATGGCACTCAGCATCTCAGTACCTATCTGTGCATGTCAGCATCTCTGTTTTTCACCTCCTCAGCTGAACAAACTCTCCAGCACATCCTGGGATCATGCTTGTCTTTCCCTAACTGCATTCTCTTGGTGCCCAAAATAATTAACTACCTGCATGTCCTTTTCCCCTTCAGCCAGTGCCAGACGAGCTCCCAGTTCACAGCGTCAGTCCTTGCTGTTAATCCATAAACTATAACATTTACATTGGGTACAGTTCATTGTAATTGGATTTCTATTACAAGATGTTATTTCCTGCAGTTAAACAAGACTTGCCTTACTTAAACAGCCAGCCTCAGGTGACGTTTAGTTGTAACCTTAGCATTAAAGCTCTGTGCTGGCACGCTGTTCTCTCAAAGCCTCCAGTCCATCACACCATAGCCTGTACTTATCTTGACGTGACACATTAGCAATCATCCATAGCTCTCTGGCAGTGAGACCCAGATTTGTCCTGCAGGATGTCAGCCCTCTTCCAAGGACCCACTCTTTTCACGAAGAGAAGAATAAAACCAGGATGGCTGTAAGTCAGGTCACTCTGACTGCAGTGTTAAGCACACTACCTGCTCTGGTGCAAGCTGGGGTGGAAAACAAAGGCACAATAGACCGAACAAGGTCATTAACAACAATTTGATCCCATCACACATCTAAACCTAGGACTCTTTGTTTGATGATTTTTATTTTGTGCTGAGAGGGAAGGAAAACAACCTTACACATAATGGAGTGGTGCTGAGCTGTGAAATGTGTCTCCTCTCACATAAAGCAGCAATAATGCTTCCTAAATCCACCTGTATCTTGGCTGAGTGTTCATGTACGCTTCTCTCACCATTGCCATTCCCTGTGGTTAAAAAATGTTGGTATGCAGGAAAAGTTTCCTCCAACAGTGAGAAGTCTGCGGCCACCCCCCTGCCTGAGCCCAGTGGCTGCTTTGATGCCACAAGAGCATGACAGTAAGAGAAATGCCTGGGGAAGTGAATCAATAGCAGCAGGCTGGCCAGCTGCAGGGTGAGGATGGGGTAAATTGCTGGAAGAAACTTTCCCAGCCACCGGAGGAGTTGGGAGAACAATGTGGAGAAGAGGATGTGAGGCACTTCCCGCCGCTGGCCAGCCCTGTGCCAAGGAGTGCCGCAGCCTCCAGTGCTATCTTTGTCCCCCTGTCATCCTCTGGAGGCGGCTGTTGCTGTTGGCTGTGGGTTTCTACACTCGTTGTTTCTTTCAGCTCTCTCTTAGAGATCTAACTGTCACTGCAAAACAAGGGAACTGTTTTCTGCAACCTTTCTGGCTGACATCCACTCACCCTGTCCAAGGCAGTTCTCTGGGCCAGACTGAGTGTGCTGGTTCTTCTCTAAGATCTGGCTGGTAAAGCAGTGCCAATTCTTTTTTTCTTTTCCCATCTCTTTTTCCATCCTCCTATCCCTGAGAGATGGAGATAGTGGATTTCTTGTTTGTTCTGCTTTCCCATCACATTTGTCTATTACCAACCACTTGAATCTCCCGGTCTATTTCCTGCAGAGCTGCTTCTCTCCACAATATTCAAGTGCTTTTTTTTTGCAAGTGGAAAAAAAAAAGCCCAACCAAATAACCCAGCCCTATGATTTTCCTCCCTGCTATCAGGAAACAGGTTGGTTTGTTTGTTTTTTAATGAATGCAAAAGAATGCAGATAGCGGTGAGGAAAAGCTTGGGCAAGGAGTTCAGCACATTTTTATTTAGGCCTCTCCATGTATATCAGCTGAGCCCAGCAGGAGACAAAGCAAGAGCTGGATGTTATTTCAGGAAAAGCCAGGCCTTTCATGCTTGAGACAGAGTAATGTCCCTGGAGGGAAACTCTGGCCTCCTGTTGTGCCTGGGTGATTTGAGCAGAAAAAGGTCAAGGAATTTCAGCAATGCTGCTTTTCTTCTCTTTCTTCCTGGCTCTTTGTAGCAGGTATCCCTAGGGCTGCCCACTGCCAATGTGACAAGTTGGAGGGGCTTCACATCTGCAACTCTACCTGGCCTGGTGTTTCTCAGACATTTTTGGCTGCACATGACTGGAGACAGAACAGGCAGATCCATGGAATTATGTGAGAGATGGACGGTGCACGGAGCTGCTGGGGACTCTGCCACTTACGCCACGTGGGCAAGGCAGCCAGTCTGGGCAGCACAGGCTGAACACTAATAACAGGTTCATTCCAGATGTGTGCTTTCTGGAAACAATGGCCTGAAATCACAGCCACACTGATGTCCACACCAAAAAGAAAAAAAATAATCCCAAAGTGATGTGGCAGATAAAGCACAACATTTATCTTGACTTACTGCTTGGCACTTTAAGCTATTTAGCTTTAGGTCCTTACTACAATTCAAATTTCAGTCTTGAAGCATCACTTGAGCACGAAAAGTAGAAATGTATTACATAGAACAAGATGCTTAGACTTATAATTTAATTCAAACAGAATGTATATCGCATATTTACAGCATATATATATAGCATATTTTGGCCATGGCTCTTTGCTAAATTCAGCACAGATTCAGGCTTGGTGAGACTGAAACTACATTTTTCAGTGCACAGAATATTAATTGCACTTTCTTTAGCTGACTCTAGCCATGATATGTTGTGACTCACATCTTTGGGATACCTCAGTAGTTAAAGGCACATTGTTCTTTGGTATCAAGCAGCCCAAAGACAGGTCATGTCTAGTTCCAGTCCTGATATTAATTTTCCTGTGATGAGCATATTTCTTCCTTAGTCGTGCAGAATTTTTGCTTCTTTCAAAATATGTCTTTTGTAGCATACTTTTATGCAGATTTTTATGCAAGAATGTATTACTAGGTTGTTTTCTATTGATGCAGAGAAATCTTTCATGCAATTTGCATCCCATTAACATCTTCATAAGAGACGATCCTGATTCTAATGGCTCTGCACAATAAGCCAATAAAGCCAAATATGGAAGGGATTATGGAGTGTATTGCTTCTATAGCCACAAAATGGTTCATATGTTCAAGAGAGGCATCAACTCATCTGACACCTAAGGTTAGTCCTAAGAGTTACTACAACTGATGTCTTTCAGCAGTCCTTCATCTGTGTTTTATCTCCTGTTGGTTTCCATCTCAATTTTTTTGCGCTGGTAGCAGAAACAGAAGAGGAACCCCAGCCTGCAGCCTTGCATGTGGGCATCCTATGCAGCCTGACAGGTGGATGCTGCTGGATTCCAAAAATGTACCGCTGTTACACCATTTCTCTAGTGCTGGAATAACAGCAGAGGCTGCCTTGTGGCACGTGTAGGTGCTAGCCAGTGTCCCTGCCACTGACACCTTCCTGGAGGCATATTTCTAGCCTATGCTTTTCCTGTAGGAAGGGCCAGGTGTCTGTGCTGAGCCTTTCAGATCTGCTGCCCATCTTTGATGCTGCTGGCACGATGTAGGTCAGTGGGCACACTTACCAGCTGTGGAGGATGAATAGCTCTCTCCCCCAGTGTCAAAGTTTCAGTCCTTAGCCTTGAGGGGTTTTTATTGAGTTTTGTAACCACTCCTGAGCTGTGAAGCGGTTTCTGCTCCCATCTCTCAGAGAGCATATCTGTACACTGTACAGAAAAGTGATGTCTGTGAGGGATGAGGTGGTGGAGGAACGAAACTGGTGGGAAGCTAGCTTGGAGGAGAGAGGTAGCATGGTGTGAGAGAGAAAAGTGACAGCCTTAGAAGCTTCTGCAGCACTGGGCCAGCATCTATGGATTTTGCCTTAATCAACACAAGTCTATGAGGGTTGTAAAGCAAAGAATGCTTCAGCAAAATTATTATTTTAATGACAAGCTTTCATTATTTTAATTTCAAATTTTCAAAACTCAGGACTATTTTGGGTTATGGTTCAGGCCACAACACTTACAAGTCAAATGTTGTGCTCCTCAGTATAGCTTCCTTTAGCTACACTTTTCTTTCTTTGGGACCTTCTATTAATTCTCTCTTATGTTTTCCACCATGGCACTGCAATGCCTACACTGGCACTGAAGTCTTTTAAATTCACTGGATGCAATTAGGATTGACATGCACGTACAGAGAGGGTCAGAGCTTCTGCGGTGGCTTTCTTAGGGGATTTCAGGCAGGTTATGCAGGTTTCGTTTAGGACATCGGCTGTGTGCAGATGCCTTCAGGCTTTGGGGAGCAGAGAGCTTCAGGACTGCTTTTGGTTAAAAGACAAGCTGATGTGCCCAAGGCTGAGGCCTTGACAGGTTACAAAGAATCATAGAATCATAGGCTGCTTTGAGTTGGAAGTGATCTTTAAGATCCTCCAGTTCCAGCCCCCTCTGCCTGGAGCAGGGACACCTCCCACTAGACCAGGTTGCTCAAACACGTCTGTTTGCAGTGTCACTTCCTATCACGCCTGCAACGGAGGTAAATGTTTGCACTGTCATAACATTTCTCCTGCTGGAGCTCCCTGGCTGGGGACGCTGCAGTATTTTCTGCAGGGCACATCGCCTGGTGTGGGGGCGTGCGAAATCTCATCGAACAAAAGTACAGCTAGGCAATGCTTTATATATTTGACATATATGACAATGCACACTGCAGCTAGGAGCTCAGTTCAAATCAGTACACAGTTAACAAGAACCCAACAAATGGTAAAATAAGGGAACGTACCCAAGTCAGACTGTTCTACACAGCACATGATCATATCCAAGGCATAAGCTCAAGGGATGCAGCCTGCAGCATTTATTTAAAAATGTGGTGTGTGGTTTTCACCTATGCCACAACCCCCCTCCTTAGAATATCTTTGGGTGTTTAAGGTCAGGAGGCACCTTTTCTAGACACCTATTCTGCTCTACCAGTAGGAGACTGGCTCATGAGAAGACAGGAATTAATGAATCTAGTGAAGGGAGAAAGGAATTCCAAGGATTCAAATGGGATTGCTGAGGACTACCAGAGCTCCTGCTTTGCATTTTACTTGAGCTGAGAGGTAGTTTCCTTTTCCTGTGCCGAGTGCTCAGTTTTGTGGGCAGCCAGGCAAATGTATGGCACTGATTTCGGGTGATGAAGTGTGGAAGTCTAGGGTGGCATGTTGAGAGTTCTGGGAAGGGACTTAAGGCCAGAGGGGAAAATATTAGTAAGCAGAGAGGGCTAAAAACTGCATGATATAAAACCCTGGGAAGGGCTTTAAGGAGAGGGCTGACATGAATTGGAGGACAGTAGAGCTGCATTTCTAGACATCAAAGGGAAAGCAGGGAACTGTAGGGGTTGGGGGTATTGTAGCCAAAGAGGCATTTGGGGGAAAGAGCAAGAAGCAGGAAGCATTTGCAACACTAGGACAGTCCCCAAAGGATACCAGAGAGGAGGATACTGTCAAGGTAACAGAGGACAAAGAGTGAATGTGAATATTCAGAGCCATTGTGTAGCTCAGTAAGCTGCAAGAGGAAACCTGTAGCAGCAGATTCCTGAAAGCTTGCAACAAGATATGGCTTTTGTCTGTGGCACAATACCAGGTAGGCTGTAAGCAAATTCTAATATCACCCCATTGTATTACACTGGCTCAATTGACACTGAGCTTATGTTTTCCTGTTGCCCTCCTTTTTCTGACCAAAAGTATTTCATTAAAGATACAATTACTCCAATTGGTTCAGTTGTCCTCACTGAGAAATGGCCTCCACTAATGGAGATGTTCAGATGCAAGCAGTGAGTTGAATCCCAAAGACTATCCACTCCTGGAAACTGTTAGAGGTGGGGCTGGCCGAATCACTGGCTGCTCCTCCACAAGCCCCATGTGGGATTTTGCATTAGTCCTTAAAACCCTCTAACGCTGAGTGTTCTTCAGCTCTGGGCAGTCTACTCTGGTGCTCTGATTTAAGACTTTAGTAGCCCAGATGGATTTTAAAATTAGATTATTCCCTTCCTGGTTTATATACTAGATAATCACTATCATGTCTTCCTAGCCCCTACACTGTGGTACAGACTGTTTTATTTTATGAGTTTTCTGGGTTTAGACTACTCAGCCTTTTCCACTAGGCACCATTTCTGGACCATTGCCATTGCTCTCCTTTGCACTTTCTGCAATCAGCTCAATCTCCCTGATCTACAGTGGCCAAAACTGCACAGATTATTTCAAACGAAGCCTTGACAACATAGACAACAGGGGGAGAATGGTTTCCTGTTTGTCACAAGCTGCACTTTTGTTTGTTCACCTCGTTAGAGCACTTTCATTTTTTACTGCAGCATGACCATGCTCATGCTAGATCTTCTCAGAACTGCTGCTGTGCTGGTTGTTCCCAGTTGGTCTTGTAGTCTATGATGACACCTACAAAAACTCAGAGCTCCATTTGTCCGTTCTGGATGGCACTTCACTTTCCATCCCTCTACCTCATTTGTCAAGATTGTTTTGCATTCTCCTTCTGTTCTCCAAAGTGCTTGTTCTTCATAGTGTCCTGTGCTAATTTAATAAGTGTTCCCTGCTCTTGTTTTTTTTTTTTTTTTAAGATATTAATGAAAATAGTGTGTGCTGCCAGACACAAAACAGATGGCTTCAGACTTCGTTTGATACGTACTGCCAGTTTGACAGTGAAACATTTATAACTGCTCTTAGTCTGGTTTTCCAACCAGCTGTACACCCCTCTAATAGCAGATTCTTCAAAGCCATGCTTCTTTGCTTGGTTTATGAAAGTGTCAGGTGAGACAAAGGCAAAAGCTGCACTAAAATCAAGATCTAAGACCCACTGTAGAAGGAAATTAGATTGATTTGATGTGATTTGTTCTTGTCAAATCAGTAGTCAGTGTTCTTCATCTGCTTGTCTTCTAGGTGCTGGAAAATAGTTTATCCAATAACCACTTCCAGTAATTTTCCAGGAATTGAAATTAATCTGTCTGGTCTCTGACTCCTGGTTCCTCCTATCTGTCCTTCCCTTTTTGTGGTAGGTGCTAGATTTGCCTTTCCCAGTGTGCAGAAACACATGCCCCCATCCCTGACTTCTGTGCTGATGGTGCCAAGTGGGCTTCAGCTGCTTTACCCATCATGGCAGCAGACTTGTAGGGCTTGCCAGTTGGAATGCATCTGACTTGTTTAGACACTGTCTGACCTCTTTGTTCTTTCTTGCAGCCAGTATTCTTACTCTTGGACTGCTTATGCTGGCTGTGTTAAACGGGGCACTTTTGAGCAAAAACTGAAGGAAAAAATATCAAACACTTTGGTATTTGACATCATCAGCTCAGTGTCTGCTTGTCTTTGTGAAACCCAGCTCTTTCTTTGGCTCTCCTGCTGCTATTAGTGCATACACTTCACACCCACTGTTTGTTGCATCACTTACATCTTTATGTTGTTCCTCCACGCTTATGCTGCTCTTTCATACTAACGTGACCTAGTTCCACTTTCTGTGTACTTCCTCTGTACTTTTGAAACTAATGAAGAGCTCATGACTTAGTCAGTTGATACCTTACTATCTTCCCTCTGTACTTGTGCTAAGTTGCCCCAGTACAGAGGTCTCACGGTAGTTATGTGCCTTTCATACTACTTCCTTAGGGCACTGCCAACTTCCCTTTCTTTCTGCCTTGGATTTGTTCCTCTGGGCTTGTGTGTACTAACTCTGTGAGTTAGCTAAAGCCTGTCTCCAAGTTCACTGTTTTGTCTTTGTAGGGTTTTTTCTCTGCCTCCTTTTCCAGAAATCGTGACTTGTAATACCTCAAGATCACTCTCACACCAGCTGCTTGTCACCATCACCTGCAAAATCAGTTCCCCTGCTTTAATTAGAATAAAACATTTTCAGAGAAGATGGCCAGGAAGAAGCTAGACAGATGGCAGCTGCAGTCAGTTCAGGGAAAGGCATAGACAGAATACCAGAATAGAGCCAGACAGAGAGGACCCTGCATATTTAGCACTTAGAATTATTTGCCTATGAACTTGTTTCCAGGAGATGGGGCTAATAGTGGTGGAAATATTTGTGTTATTTGTGTAAAACATGAACAGTAAAACTGTGTTATTAAAATACCTTCTCGGCTCTGTTCATCTGTTTTAGGATGGTTTTATGGTCTTTGCACAGTAAGAAGGCTTAGGCCTTACTAGCATATAGTTAATCTTCTTTATTCAGTTATGCGTTGACACTAAAATGTGTTTTTAAACACAGAGATTCAGGCCAAGCAGAGCTGTTTTGTCTTCATTGCATCCATCAATGAGCCAGACCCTCCAGCTTCTTAATGGCCAATCAAGACACATCTGGCCTTCAAGACCAGATTAATCTTTTCCAGACAGCTTTTTCCAGTGCACAGGGTGCACTGCTCCTGGTAATGTCTCACTCTAGCTGCATTAGTGCTAGAAAATCTTTCTTGTGCAGAACTACCTTTTTGGAGTTGATTATCCTCTCCTCTCTGCTGCCATCCCATGCAAGCTGACCCTCATCCATCCTGGGATTGTGCATGGGTGCCTGCCCCTGTGCTGTTCTGGAAAAGCTCCCCTGAGTGAGGTGAAGGCGAGTTGGCTTTTGGCTGTTATCTGTGGCCCTGGCATGTTCCTGTTGACATCCCTTTAGGTACTGAGAGATTTGCCAGCAGGGTGTCTGGTAACTGCTGCAAGTTATTTTAATAACATTACTGATTTCATTACTTCACTGTAGTTTTGCTTCACTACATCAAGTCTTGGCATTAGGGGTGAAGCAGCAGCTAGTTAATTCAGTATACATGGTGTTTCTTTCTGGGGTAGCCTGAACTAAAGAGAGCTCCCAAAGCTCCTGTGGATATCTGCCCAGAAGCTGGGATGGTTGCTAAAGGAGCTGGTGACTTTAATGCTCCAAACAACCATATGAGCACAACTTTGTAGCTGATTTCTGTTTATATAATTGTATAAAAAGAAAACAGCTCTTCCACTATTGTAGGAGAGCTATGATGATGCATCAACAGCTGGTATTCTTGCAAGCAGTCTGATTTCTGTTCTTTGTCTAGCAATTGTTGATCTGACGTGTCTTCCCATGGTTGCCCTTTGAGTCATAGGAAGCTCCTTGGGAAAGTGAAGAGACCTTCAGACCTCAGGGAGAATAAAGTCACACACTTGATCACAAGTGTTTGGCTGGGTGAACCCATGGCACTAACACTGCACATTCTCCTACTCAGATGGGTCTCAAAAAACCAGTTCCTCATGAAAAAGGGAAAAAAAAGCCCAAATTTACAAAATGCTGTCACAATGCATCCTTCTTTTATGGTCTAATTCAGAATCTAATTCTCAGTAGTTGGAGAACACTCCTGATCATGCTCTTGGTCTTTGGATCAGACTGTACAATGCTTAAAAACACTTGAGAAGAAACAGATGGGAAGATTTGAAAGGCTGCCCTGTAAAGACATGGATGGGTAATGTATATATTTTCTAAATACATACCTAGAGGCTTAGACAACTGGTGTATTTGCATCAACCTACTCTGATTAAAAGAAATCACACTACTGAAAGCAGAGAAACCCCCTGAACCTATAGCTCATCTTCCCTGAAGTAAAATCAAAAGTAGCAGTGCCAACTCATCATTTCCTAAAACAAAGCATCTATTAAAAGTAACTCACCTGAGGGAAAAGCACGTTGTAACAGATATTCTTTCCACTGCTCCTCTGAGAACACCCAGTGGCCCAAACCCCTGCACCTACCACGCACTGCACAGATCTCCTGCTTTGCCAGGAGCAGACTGAAAGCCAGTCCCAGGACTCATCCTGCTATTAACAAGTTTGCAGAAGTAGCAGAAAGGACAATTTACCCCACATCTTCCCTACTGTTTTTTTGCTCCAATAATTCAGTTCATGTCCATTCTGAAGAATTAACCAAAGTTCACCAACGAACTTACCTTGTAGGAAGCTCTAGAATGCTGGAGAGAAAATAAGTCCTAGTTAGCAAGTATAAAAGCAAACTGCTCAGTAATGTGCAGTATGAGTTCCAAATTTACATTTAGAACCTTTCAAAACTAAACCATGAAGGTAAGGCGTGGCTTCAGTAACATTGCTTAAAGTGAAAAGCCAGCATCAAAAAAAACTAACTGAAATTGCATTTGAAAATGCTTTCATAAAAATAAGAATTATAAGAAGCGAGCTGGAATATAAACCAAGTTTTGCAATAGTACTTTACAAATTGTCTTGATTTTGAAAGGATGCAGAGTGCATGCTAAGATCTGCTGCCTGCCCAGATGATTTTATAATAAATGGCACTATGTTTTTCATCCCCAGCACAATCTCATGGTACTTTTATTTATTACGTGAATGTTCAGCTGCAATGACAGCTGAAGTGAGGAAGGAAATGTCTTCAAGAACATGAGAAGAATCCCATAAGGTTAAGGGAGTGAAATGAGGAAAGGTACTTTAAAGTACAGGTGGTGATGCAAATTATTGAACATTTGAAATGTTTACCCTTGGTAATTTTGATCACATTGTGAAAGCAGTCATTCATGCTTTTGTGAGCCACTTGATTTACTGGAAGATTTATGCCTTTATCACTTGCCCCTCAGGAGCCAGCCCTGCACTCAGGGCACACTGAGCTGGCTCAGAGCCACTACTGCCAAACACCCACCACCATAAAAATAGCAGCAATCATACAAAATGGGGCAGCGATGCCCAGAAGCATTGAAGCTGACCCATTAATTCTGGGTGGACACCAGAGAGCATCCTCAAAGCCATCCCTGCCTCCAAAGGAGATGTGCTCCCCTGCAGAGTCATGCTGGGCTGAAAGCTATGGGGTGGTGTTTGGGTCTTCTTTGCTTTGTGCGGGGAATGAGCTGAGCATGTCTCAGTGTGCAGCATCTCTGACTCTTTCCAGAGAAGCCTGCTGGGGTCTAGCCACCTCCTCTGTGTGCTGCTCCAGGGCCAGGGCCATGGAGGTGCTCCCTCAGCCTCCAAGGACATGTGGACCGTGGCGAGATGGCCTGGGAATGAAGCTGGTTTTGACATATTCCATGTAAACTGTGCCTACAGAGAGCTGGAAGGGCAACTCAGGGTGCTTCACACAAGATGAGTATTGTCAGACACAGAGCTGCTTTACAGATTTGGTCACATTTCCCTCCACACTGATTCCACCTCTTGCTGTTCTTCAAGCACTGACTGACCTTGCCACTGTATTTGGAGATTTCACTTGTCTTTTTTATCTAATAGTAACTAAATTGTTTTCCTTGATGCTATTTCTTACCAAAAAAAAGAGTTGTTGAGTCAACTCTTACATCGTTAGCAAATGCTGTCAAAAGTCACCCACAATGAACACAGAGGTGATCTAGGCAAAAAAGGGTTGGGATAAGCAGGTGCTATTTCACTGTAATTAAAGCATGAACAGATCTAATACCTGTCAAATGACTGGATCTCATTTATGATAGGCAAGATTTGGGTGCCCTGCCAGAGCCGATGACAAAATTTTCCTCACCCATTTCTTTTCTTTTCTTTTTTTTTCTTCTTTTTCTCCTTAATTACCCCTTAATTCCCCTTAGTTGGATTTCCAGAAGCTGTGTGCTGGATCTTTTGCTGGGAGTTTTGTCTTTGTCATTATTGAGGTAGGTTCTGATCTTAAATGTTCAGTATTTGAACCACTCGGTCTGCCTGAATCCAATTTCAGCTATTAACAGGGTATGTAGTGGCATAAACGCAGTATGCTTGTTGGGGCAGCTTTGTGCCTTTTTCCTCAAACAGATTTAACAGATCCGTAGGCTGAAGGATTTCCCCTTTACCCTGTCATCAAAGTACTCGACAAGGAAATCCTTCCCTTCCATTGGACTTCGCAGTGAGGTCCATGCTCCCATTTCTGTTCCCTGAGGGGTGACCGTAAGGTGATGAAAAACACAGCATGACTGGGCACCGCTCTCTCTCAAACAACCTCCTGCCCACACACCAAATTCCCCTTGTTGCCAGTCCGTGTAATTACCATGATATAAACATTGTCCTGAACGCTATTAAAAATGCAAATTATGTCCATCCAGCCTGGGGAATGGCGAATAAGCAGATCCTTTGCAGCCCACTTCCTCCTGCCCCAGCACGTGTTGTGCAGACGATGCTCTGCTGTGACAGGTTTGTGAGCTCTCAAAGTTGCATCTATTTTTTCTTAAGCTAAGCAATGAAGCTGCAGACTTAGAACTAACAGCCATTTAGAAACTGTATGACTTTCTCTGTCTGTAACAGTTTCAAGACAAGTCATTTAAAAAGAATTACTTTAAACTGAGACTGCTTTAAACCAGACCTTTGTACTTCTTGTTTTTGCTTTTATCTTGGCACAGATGCTTACTCTCTCTCCAGTTTCTTTGTAGGGTTCATTATGCAAAGGCAAAGGAGCTACACTAACATTGTAATTTTGTTTGGCAAGGTGAGCCACAAAACATATGCTGTGTCATGCCTTTTTATTACTGTGCAAGAATTGCCAAAGCAGCCTAAAGGAGGAATCAAGGACACGATCGTTGTGAGGAAAAGAGGAAACGGTCCAGTTTTACAACACCCAGGCTTGTAACCACTTGCGGTAGATAGTTTCAGAACTGGTTTAATTTTAAATTATTTTCTTACCAACTGACAACAGCTTTGAAGTGACTGGTGTTTAACAGTACCACTTTCTGATCCACACTGAGTCATTTTTCAGGGCCTGGAGATCCAAGCCCTACCTGTGAAGTGGGAGCTGCGTAGGCTGGGACTGCCCCATCCTCTCCCTGCACCAGGAGATGGCAGATCTAAAGCCAGCCCAAGCCAAAAGAGAAATAAAGCCTCCTTGAGCAGGCACTGACATCCCTTTTCCACCACAGGGAGGATGGCATGTCATACCTTATTCTGATCATGCTCCAAGTGCAAAACCTGCACTTCCCAGTCTAGACAACCTGTAATCAGGCAAGGGAAGAGCAGGCAAAGGGAACAATTAATGGGTGTGATCTCAGCCTCTTGCAGGCTGCCTTAAAAACCTCCAAGGACTGGTTTTATGAGTGGGCATCTATGGGAGCATAGAGGAGTCCCCATCCATACCCACATCTCCTCTGAGGGCCACTCATGCCTTGAATGCCCCCCTCCTGCTCCCTTCCCATGCAGTGCTTTCACTTGAAGAGGATCAAGGAAATTATGTGGCTGGAAAATAATGCAAAAGGTTATTTTTAACTTGGTCCAAGATGTGAGCCTCCATGGCTCACAGAACAGGGCTGAGCATGAGCAAGAATTTAGAGAGGGGAAGAAGGAAGACAGTTTTCACTATAACTAGATGTCCCGTTGCAACATCTCCCGAGTACTTTGGTTGCAATTCCTCCGAGCTCATCGGAAACTTCAGAAACAGCCTGAAAGAAGCAGCTGTGTGGAAGGAGGCCTGGTGCCCCCAATGGGAGCAAACTCCAGGCACAACCATGCCTACCCATCCCACAGCTGCTGCCTGCACTTCACCAAGGGTACGTAGGGGTGGCAGGAAAGCACAGGGCAGCAGCAAAGGGCACTACTCCCCTCACTGCTCATTCCCAGATTTGATGAACCTTTGGAGGGCAGAGGGAGAAGAGGAAGGGATATTCATAATACAGTGTACAAAAGAGGTAACGAAAGTGTGGCAATGCCAGTCATCGCTGCATGCCACAGAAACACAGAGGCAGCCTCACCCTTTTTGTTGAAGCCAGGGTGTTCTTTGTGTTGAGGGAAGCAGGAACCACCCCAGCCAGACCCTCCCTGCCTCCAGCCACTGCAGGCTGGCACAGGACGGGGGGATTGGTGGAGGGAGAGGTGATGGGGGATGTCTCTGCGGGTCGTTGCTGATCTGTTGACACAGGCTGAGTCAGGCTCAACGAGATACTTCTATGAGCTGGGAAAACATCCAAAAAGGAGAAGTGGAGATCTTTGCCTCCGCAGTCAGTTTGCTCACCATTAGTGTTTTCCTACTTCCCTGTTCTAAGTAAACACACTTACTGTATGTCAGACTTCAAAGAAGTGATAGCCAGCTTAGGGCAAATGCCTATGGGAAAGAGACAAGGCAAGAATGCCTTGAGAAATGCCCCCGCACCAGGCTTGCTCCCACCCTGCCAATGGCCAGCCCTCCATGGAGGCACAGGCTGGAAAGGCAGAGGCTGGTTAAAAGCAATGATGCCTGTGAAGTGCAGATATGCAGGGAGCAATGGACAGGTTTGCAAGTCGGAGATCAGAAAAGGAGAGCACGGCAACACCAGTGTGCTGGGAATAAAAGACAGGTTTCCTCAGAAACACAAACGAAACCTCACTGTCCCACTTAGAGCTGCTCTCAACACCACATATGGCAGGTGTCTGAAGCAAGGCAGTGACACTAAACATGTCCCTTCAAAGGACAAAACTTCCCAGCTATCAGCTTTTTGTAACTCAAACAAAATGCCAGAGAAGCTTCTTTGATTGTCCTGCCCTTCTCCTACCAGGGGAGGACACAGAAGGGACACTGGCCCCTGGGAAGGAGTTGTGCTGCATGGAGCACCCATTCTCAGCACATTTGCTCTGACAGCCGCCCTATTCTCTGTGGATTTTGGAAAAAGAGTGACCACTGCGGAAATGTCTCACTTAAATTTAATATCCTGTTGTCTGTGAGGATGCAGTCCTTTTGGGAAATTCAGTCCTGGCAGTTAAAAATAAAGCAGCCATGTGGAAATAGTGAGACAAACAGTTCTGCCCCTGTGCACTCAAACCAGCCTGGAGTCCTCAAAGTCCAGTTGTACAGATCAAGTCCATTCTCCACAGGAGAGCTGTTTTGGAAGCTACTTGGAAATGCATCCCAGCAGAACAGTATCACCCACAGCATTTACCTGCGGTTGATGTGGAGTTACAGTGACATGAGACTTCCCTATGGCTGCACCAGGCTATTTTAAATTCGAGGCAGGCATAAGGCATGTGACAGTATATGTTGTTCATGTGGGGAAACTCTCATTAATATTCACGCCTTGGGACTGGCCTAGGGTAGACAGTTTTTTTGAGCATGCAACACATTTAAAAAATCCAGGGTTGCCTTTAATGCCTGGAACACTGATGCAGCTCATATCATTGGTTCACCTAAAATCAGACCTTCACAGAAAACCCATTTCCTCTGAGCACCAACAGACTTACTTATACGGGTAGAAACATTCTTGATCTTCAGTCACCAAAGACTAATCTCTCTCAGAGTGAAAGAAAAAGTAAAACCTCGAGAAGCTGCAGGATGTGTGGGAGTTAATTTTTATATCTAAACAGTTATTTGAAGCAAAGCAGCGGTATAAAAACATGCCTCCACCCTCTTTTTGCTCTGGAAACACAGTTTAGAGGATTTAGAGGACACGTGGACCTCCAGGCCACACTGTCAGTAATTTATTCCGGGCTGGCCACAGAAGTGACACATGTCCCCATGGCCTGCAGTGCTGCTGGAACCCCTGGCTGTGGCAGGAGGCTGCGGTGCCCGGACTGCAGCAGCTGCTCCTGCAGCAGCACAGCTGGCAGGGCTGGCGCTGGGAGGGCAGATGTGTGCAGCCTGCACCGTATGCAGGCAGGGCAGGCACTCAGGGCAGGAGCTGCGTGCCCCTCACGCCAAGTTGTCTCTGCCTGTGAGTCACAGCCCTGACTCATGAGCTGCTGTGGATTAAGCTGTAATTTGAAGATGTTGCCGCCTACATCTGTCTGCACTGCTCCTCTCCCGGAGGTGGCAGAAACAAACACTCATCCAGTCATCTCAAAAATTCGGCCAGACGAGCTAGTTCAAACCCCAGGTGAGGGCAGGTTAGGGTGAGTGAGCAGGTGAGCCCACACCTTGCAGCAATAAACCCGGGGAAGGAGGTTTCCATCCCACTCAGGGGCTGGAAGATGCCACTCCCGCCTACTAGCTCCTTGCCGTGGCTCTCACTGGCTCCTGCCATGGCTCTCTCATCTGCCCCTGCCCAAATCCCTTGCCTGGCCCCAGCGCCTCATGGAAAGCTTACCCCACACACCACAGGGGTCCTCTAGCACCGAAAACAGGGGCAGGTGTTTGTCAAATGCATGTGTTAATGCTCTAAGAATCATGAGCACCATTTCTCTTGCCATTTGCATTGCCTTGGAAAATTAGTTATATTGGGACCTAAGAGCTAGAAACATTTGTACTGACATATATTCAACTGAAATAGCCAATTAAACTAAAATTGCTTTGATTTAAGTGAAAATTAAGACAAGTGGCAGTACCCAGGATGAGATTGATCAGGATTATTTGTGAACTCCCAGGCACATTTCTGCTGGAAGAGCCAAAATTCTGTACCATGTGCTTATTCTGGCTCTCAATTTTTTTCCCCCTGGCATTAAACCACCTGTTGGAAGACAAACCGTGCCTTATCCAGCATAAAGGCAGCCAGCACACTTGTCAACAATTTCTGAACAAATGGAAGCATGCATTTGTACAGGATCAGCACTTTGCACCAGGAAGCCAACGTGTTTACGATATTCCATTGGAAGCCATAAAGCCGAATTTTTTTTTATTCCACCAGCAGCTCACGTGTGCAATGCTTTAACTTAAAATTTGTTTAACTTTGGCCCTTTGATTACAACAGCACAACCCCTTCCCACAGGCCAGTCCTCGGCTTTGGGTTAGTCATTGCTTTTGGTTTACACACAGGAATTGTATTTGATGCAGGGGCAGATAAGCAATGCATCTGCTCAGTCATATTTCCCCAGCGTCTCTCCCTTTGTTCTTTTGCCTTTTATCTGCCGATTTCTCTCTGCAGAGATCCCTGCCCTTGCCCTGCCGCTTTTCCCGTCTTTTCTAAGCTTGCTCTTGTCCACGTCTGCTTCTGCAGGAAAACAACCAGCCACTCGCATTTAGCAATGCCCTTACTGTTTAGTGATGTCAGTTCCCCCACTCAGAATTAATCTCCCTTTTGTTTGCCTTAGCTAGAAAGGTCTGTGAAATTTGCAAGAGTTTCTCCCTAGCTGAGAAGAGGGAAGAGAGAAGCTCCGCATCCCCGCACGTGTCGGTGCCGGCCGCCCCACGCCGCTGCCAGCCCCGAGGCAGGGCTGTGCGATGGATGGGTGTGCGTGCTGAGTCACCGGGGCTCGCACACCGGCCCTGCTGCAGCACAGACCCATTAGTGCTACAGAAGCCGTGCTGACATTCCCAGCGCGCAGCTAACGCTGATTAAAGGCCAGCTTGTGCCTTCGGGGCAGGAGGGCGAGAAGGGGCCGGTGCCCAGGGCAGCCGCAGCGCTCCTCTGACTGACTCAGCCAGAATCGCCCCCGCAGGTCCCCACTCGGGGAGGGCCCCCAGCCCTCCTGTGGGTACACGGAAGCTTCCTTGGCACATATGCCGGTCCTACGGCATGTAGGTCTGGTGCCTCCAGGAGCAGCCCCGGGATGGGCCGGAGCTGGACGAGATGAGGCAGGCAGGGAAAGAGATGCTCCTGCCCATGCTGTGCACAGCAGGGATCCCAGCTGGGACACATTTGCTTGCTGGAGTAGTCTGCAAAAGAAATTGCTATAGGCATGAATATTTAAATTTCCTTCCAATGGGTATCAAGCCAAATTCCACATCTCAGTTCCAGGGTGAATCAGGATGATCAGACACGCTGCTTCACAGAACAGAAATGTAGAGGTAAGACCAAATCCCAATGCCTTCCTCCAGAGGGGACAGAGTGCCTGGCCAATTAATTCAGCAGAAAGGGAGGGAGGAATCGTAGCCCTGCAGGCTATTGGGTTTTTTCCATCTTTGCTTGGAGGGCTTACCTGGCAAAGCTGTTCCCTAAGGTCAGGAAGTTAAAGAACAGTGTCTGTTGAACAGACAACCTGTGACTCTTTTGCAAAGCTCCTCTGCTGGGTGAACATGACTTGTCTCTGTGAAATACTGCTATTCCCCTGGGAATATGTGAGCTGAGCATGGGGCAGGAAAGAAAGAGGCAGCTAGACACAGCTTCCCACCTTCTGGAATCTGCTTCAAAAAGGACAGGGATGTGGGTTGCAATTCCCTTTTCTTTTTCTCTGAGTCAGCTAGACTTGTCCTGGGCCCTAGATGAATGACACCAGACAGATTGTATGGCTGGATAGTGCATCCTGGGATAAAGGGGCACTGTACCCCAGTGTGATCCTCCAGCATTACCCAGCACCTCCATCCCATCTGGCAGGACTGCACTGCAGCTGCAGCTGGTCTGTTCAGGTGCATTATCACCAGTGCTGGCTTTCCAGAGCAGCCTTCCCCATGCTGCAGTTTGCTTTGGTTGTGCCCCAGCTGGGCAGCCCTGCCGCAGGCAGCAGAAGCACGACGTGCAGACAGGCTGCAGCAAGCCATCCCTGACACTAGATCCAACGCCTGGAGAAAAGTGTCCTAATCCTGCCAGGTTTGCTCCTTACTGGCACCCACGTGAGCTAATCCTTCCCAGCGTGCACCCAACCCTCCCATTTCCTTCCCTGGGAAAGCTGTCAGCCTTCTTACCTGGCAGCATCGCACTGGGCGGCTGAGCTGCCACCCATGGGGAGAGCAGGCGCCACCCCTGCCATGACCTGGGCTTTCAGGCTGCAGAGACAGGCCAGCACGGGCTGCCCTGGCTCACAGCTCAGCAGCTTCCTCTGCAAACCTAGCAGACACTCACAGCAAAGAAACAGAAACCAAACCAGAAAAATGAGGCATCTGCAGAAATGCTTTATTGGTGGACTGCTGCTGGGTACTGCTGGTCCTCCCTGTTCCTGTTGAGATCTACCTTTACTGCTGTTTGCAGCCTCCTCGAGCTGCCTCTCCAGCAAGAAAGCACACAGCGATCACGGGGCTGACCCCTGGGGATATCACTGCGTGATGGGGAAAGCAGCTACAGCAGCGGCTGGGCGTGATGCTGAAGAAGTCATCTTCCTACTGTGTCCTTAATACAAATACTCTTATGGAAAATGAATCAGCCCTCTTTGGGCTTTTTTCCAGAGGCCTCTCTGACTAATTTTGTCCAAAACAGCCAGACTGACCCTGCACAGCAGTATGATGGTGGCAGACAGGACCTGCTCACGTTTGGGTGGAGGCAGGGAAAAACTGTTTTACAGGCCTGCCCAAAAAAATCCTCAGGCTGACTCTGCCAAAAACCACACCAAACATATGGTAAATGAAATCGCTGGCAGGGAGCTGGCTTGGACGGCAGGAGTATTTCAGCACTGTGGACTGCTTGTTAGCTGGCCTGAATTGTATTTTTGTTGCTTTAAGCAGCTCCATATTTAAGGAAAAGAAGGCAAAGGAGAGGGCAATGCCAATTTTTTGGGTGTGCTTTTGATGCCTCCCCATGCATATCATTTTCCTGACGATGTTAGTATGGTCACAGTGCTTGTCCCATCCTGTGGTTAAGAGCACAACAGCATCACAGAAGGTTTCACCTCCTCATATGGCAACAGTCTCCTGTGGAAAAGCAGACAGAAGGGTTTTTCTCTCTTGGAACAGCGACTCTGCCTATTTCACCATATGAATGTCCTGTACATTTCATGGAGCTGATGAAATCATGTACAGATGGGATCTATCTTAACAAAGGCTCTTATTCACAGGGCAGGTTTCTCTGCGGCATTTCTTGGGCTGTATCCCAGCTTGCATAGCCATATCAACCAAATGCATCCACAGAGCCAGGCAAATTTCTGGGAGGATACCAGGCATGGAGATGCTGTGCCCCTGCTGCTGTGAGCAGCATGACTTACTTGTGCAGCAGTTTGGCCCCTCTGGAAATCTGAGCCTTGGAGTCATGGCAATAAACATGCCTTTCCTCACGACAGCCTTTAAAAGAATTCAGGTATCACATACCATTTCCAGGATGCTGCCAGGGGCTGTGGAGAAAGCATGGCAGAGTAGCAAGATCATAAGAAAGAGGTGCCTGATGCCTTCAGAAATTTGATAGGCTGCCATAAGAATAGCTGTGGTGGCTACAGCTACTGAAGGAGGATGAAAATAGAGCAAATAGCAGTTCCTTTCCTTGAGTCTGAGGTATAATTTTTCCTCCTGGAGGTAGCGTGGTGGAGTGCTGGGGGCAGAGCTCACCTCCACATTCATGGGGAGCTTTCCACCACCCTTTGCATACTGCAGCTTGGAGCTCAACCATTCCCCAGCCTTACCCCATCCATTAGTTTCTCTCATCTCTCTGCAGGCTGTGGAATCCTGACTAGTGCACTGGCAAGGGGCTTTTTCAAGAGAAGGCAGGGGGACAGATACTTCAGAGCTGCTGCCCTGCTCCTGACTCCATGGGCACCTTTTTGAGGCTGAGTGATCATCTAAGTCAATTGGATGACCAAATCCCACAGAATCTGTTTGTTCAACAACCTGATCTTGACAAGGAAAATCAAAGTTTCAGGGCAAAATTTTGGGCATAATCCAGCCCAAACAAGGATTAATAAACCCTTCCCCCTGCTTTTCCTTTCTTGATGTGCATTCAGCCCTCAGTCACTAGTACCTTAGAAACATCTCACTATCTGCCTATGCTCAAAACGACTAAAAACAACAACAAAAGGAAATATACAGAGGGATGACTTAAGAGAGTTTGGAAATCGCTTCCCATATCAAACACTCCTTTAGTCACAGGCACAAAAAAGCATCAAAATTCCCTGCCTCTGATGTAAACAACAGAAAGAAAAAGTCATCTGGAAGGACAGGATGATTCATACTGAGGACCTGACTCGTAATATTCATCAGTGTTGAAATTGCCTCTGCAAGATGACTACATGTGAAAACAGCATCAGTGAAATCCCAGCTTCTGCCACGAGAAGTATCATTAGCAGCGAAGTGGTGTGGTGAGACTCAGTGGCACAACCCTTGCTCGGGTGAGTAATCGTAAGTCATCCGACCAGTCCCAGCTAAAACAGCACTGTCATTCAGGTAAAACTGCTTTACATAAGGGCAGCTGCAGCAGACTGGAGCACGCTCAGGCTTTGTAGCCCTCTTCAACAGCAAAATAGAAGGGTTTTTTCTTGGCCCTGCAAAAATTCCTGCTGAGGGCTTCCTTATAAAGATGCTGCTCAAGTTGGATGCTTGAAGACTGGAAAATTGGCCAGTCTTTTCCTTTATGTTAATTGCCCTGAGCCAAGTGGTAAAAGGGCAAAAAAGGCCATGCTGACTTTATGCATTGTTAGGAGATACTTTCCCCTGCACATTTGAATCTGTTTACTTAATCTTCCAGGCCTTTACCCATGAATATTAAATTCCTTGATCACTATGCATTAGGAGTCATCTTCACACCATCTGTTTGTATTTGTCATCTAACCCTTGTAAATAATAAAATGTACTTTGTTCTCAAGTTCATGGATCCTAGCAGGAGAGCAATTACTGTTGAGGAAAAGTACTGTGTGAAACTATTGGCAGTGACAGGACTCTTCTTTAGCCTCCCAACTTGCCACTATACAGTAATTAAATGAAAGCCAGGATCTGGCCCAAAGAGCGATGCATGGTTCCTTTGAAGGGCCAGAAGAGATGATGGAGGGCTTTACACCTCTGAAAGTGATGCAGGTGCTCTTGCCCACGCTTCTAAAAGAAGGTAATGTCAGAAGAGAAGGCTGCACTTCAGGGGAGCAGCCTTACTGAGAGTCGGGCATGCCAACAGGATCTAGCTGCTCTGCTCGAGCAAAAATATAACCTGGATTGGCAGGAATGGCTGTGGCTGTTTAACAGGGCGGCCTGGGCAGCTGGCCTGGGCGAACTTCCTAAGAGGTACTAGCATGAAAGAAACATCAGAGGAAGAAATAGGTAAATGAGCAGATAGACAATGTTTCTCTCACACCTGGGAGTGCCATTAAAGAAGTGAAATTGTCACCCATCAGCTGAGAGGTAAAGTTCAGAGAAGGCTAGGCAAATACCAAGGGAAACAGTGAAAAAGTGCAGTTGTTGCAATATGAAATTAATCCTTAGAGGGAACTCTGCCTGAAAATTTTATTAGATCATGCAATGAGAACAGCCTTGACACATATTACCAAGGTTCAATTTCAACTATATCAATGCAGATAAACGTGTGAATCCCTAGGACAGTGGACTCACGTGTAGGAAAAAACGTGTGCCATGGTGGACAACAAAAGCTGGCTGGTGAGCACACCTCATGGGCACAGTGCCTTGGGGAGCCAGTCAGAGACATACTTTGAAGAAGACTCACAATGATTTGCATCCCCTAAGGATTTGTCTCCCTGTGTTCCTATAAATTATCTTATATGCCAGGCAACTATCAATAAGCACTCGAATTGTTACCATCTAGTTAAAACCTAATATAGTCAGTTACAAAAGGGGTCATTTAGGAGATTAAATGGAATCATATTTTTTTTATCCAACACGTTGGTAGCAACAAATTTAGGCAAGAGAATGGTTGTCAAATATTTGTTTAACTGGAAGAGTTATCTGGGCTTGGACAAGATACCACTTGCCAGTCTGCTCAGCCTTGCAAACATCCCACACCAGGAGGTTACCTATTAAGTGATAGACAATATAACTTGTTAATTGTTAGAGCATTATGACCTTAGACTTTGCCCAGGTATTTAATAACACCATCTGCTGTCTAGGTCTGCAATACTATTATTTTTACATGAGGATTACTCTTCTTTCTCCACAAAAAAGGTTGCAAAAACAGTGCTGAAGGAAAGCAGAGCAACATGGTACTTAAACCTGACTGCCCAAGCAAAATATACAGAAGGTACAGTTCACCCAAAATATTGTAGATGCATTGTCTTGAATCTGGAAATCTTGATGTGCTGAAGGCTGAGGGCCTGTGATCCAGCCTTGTGGACTTGCGGAAAACATTGTCTTGCCTGAGAACAAGCTGGGAGTGAAATGCACTCTGGTTACTTTGCTCTTTCAGGCACAGTTTCTGTTTCCTTCACCAAAACAACAGCAACGGTCCAAAGGCCACCATTTGACTGTGCCTTCAGATCTTTTCCTCTTTGATAACATGCTTTTAAAGCATGTACATTTCAAACCAAGCAATCACATTTATCAGGTTTTCAAATCCTCTTCTTGCTGACAGTGATGTGATTTTTGGCTTTGGTTCCTTAGAGAATTTAAGAGAGGGAAGAAAACTGTATTTCTCTCAGCTGGTGTCTTGTGGTCAGTGTTTCCACGGGGTTTCATGTAAAGCCATTCCCAGTGCACTGGAAACCTGAACCTACTGGATTCAGTGACAAAAGTTCTAACAACTGAGATGAGCCAGTTTGTCTCTCTGGAATGTTGCAATTTTTGTGCAAATAGTCTTTTCCTCCAAATACAGAGAAGCTGAAACCTGGTAGCTGGTGAGATGCCAGATGAAGGAGGAAGCATTAGAGGTGTGAAGTCCAAAGTGCTCCAAAAAACAAGGCCAAGAGAAAGAGCTCAGAATGTACTTTGAATTTTAAAGTGCACATTTGTAGTGGGTTTAAAAAAAATTTTCATTTTCCTTACTGCTTATTGGTGTATGTTTGAGGAAGAAAACAATCATGAATCCTCCACACTCCCATAATTCCTATATGAGACCTAGGAGGTGGAGTGCTTTACTTGGCACTCTGTTGCAAGAGAGAGGTCAAATATGAAACTGAACATATGAATGTAATTAGGAGAGTATGTAAAATATGGGGGCTGGATGTCTTAACAGTGTCCAAAGTAGGCATGTCTTGACATGTCATTGGTTGAAAATGGTTTTAAGTATTCCAGTCTGTCGGACATTGTATTTGATTACATCTGAAAAGAGTTTCTTAGTCTTTTGATCATATGATTTTTCTCATATTTCAAGTGTAGAAGTTTGATTCTGAAAGCCTAGCATGCAGAAACATTCACATCTTTTTGAAGTATATGAAACAATATTTTTTATTACCAATGCTAGTTCTGTAAGAAAATGTGAAAAAGTCCAGATTCTTCCCACTTCCCACTTGCCCTGTATTTCTTCTGAGGCAAAGAAAGTTCTAAGGACATTTATGCATGCTACCTGGAGGTGCATGTAGCAGGTTGTGATGGGATTTTTTTTCCCTTTGTAAACAGAGAAACTGGTATTTTCATATCATATACAGCTGAGTAGGTTTTCTTACTGTTGTTCCACAAATGACAAAGGAATGACTAAAATCTGTGCCAAAAGTATGCACAAAAATCTATCTCTACTCTTTGCGTATGATTTGCATTTTCTTTTAAACCTTTCCAAGTGAAGCAGTAGGCAAAACCCCCGGCAACTAGAAGCATGTGCAAGGATGCAGAAAGCTTTAGAATATGTTTCCACACCCTGCTGACCTATTCATCGAAAAGTCTGCCAAAACACGTAACTCTTAGTCTAAAGCAAAATTCACAAGAAAGGGCTTTGCTTGCATTAACCTACTTCTTCCCAGGTTGCATGCCACTGCAGGATCTCCCAAAGGAAGAGGAGCTGAGCCCATTCTGTGGCTTTCCTGTCCTCCCTAGGAATTTCCTCAGCTCCTTGGCAGAGGGGGACACTGGCAGGAGCAATCCTCCTTCAGCTCTGGTGGTGGACCAGGCTGGGACTCTGAGTTAAGCCAAGCAGATGCAATGGTCCTCTGGATGAGGCAGGAGTGAGCTGTCAGCTGCAGGGCTCCTTGACCTCATGGTTACGCAGTGCAGTGCATCATCACCTCAGGCCAAATGTTGCTCTAGTGAAAATTCAGTGACTTAGCAGAGCTGCCCCCAGCGGGAACCATCATTCCCCTGTGATCACTGGCTTACTGAGGCTGGGAATGGTGAGTGATACTAGGTTTAGATGTGCCTGACTCCTTCTTTGCCCAGCTCTCTCTCCATTTGAATCACCATCCTGGTTCATGAGCTTGGTGCATCCTAGGGTAAGGTTCTCACAATCCCAGAGAGCATTTGTGGAGTCATAAACTTGACAGCAAGTGACTTCAAATGGCAAGTAGGCCCCCATATTGAAGCAGACATGGGAGTATCTTCCTCACCTCATACCTCATTGCATGTACCAATTTTTGAGATTGTAATACAAACTCCCATTTTATTTACCCACACACACATGCACACGTGTTTTATTCTAGTTTTGTACCTGTTAGACATAAGCCCGAAAAGAACAAAGGAAAAATCATGCTGGTAGTTTTTTTAGTGTTACTGAGTGATAAGGACACCCTTCTGCAGTGAAGTCCCGTGCAGGGGTTTCCCCACATTATCATTACTGGTGATGGAGGCAGGGCTGTCATCTTGCTCTGCAGGATACAGAGCCCAGCCCTTAAGCTCCTCAGGTCCTGGCAGGAAATCAGGCCCATCTCCAGCATGGCTCTGTGTCCCTGGGAAGCCCAGCTGATCCATGTGTCCCTCCCTCCGCTTCAGTGTACACTCTGTCAGTTTGGGGAGGGTTTCCACAGCTGTTGGTGGGTGATGGTAGGACGCCTGTGGATGCAGCATGAGGAGCTTCTGCAGCAGCTCCAAGCTGCTGCTGCTGCTGCTGCTGCTGCTGAGGTCCCTTCCCAGCCACCCATCCCTACCTGCTCCCTTCTCCGCAGAAGCACCCACAGCAGGATGGTGGCACTGGGGCAGGTTTAGTTGCACAGCAGCTCTTGGTGCTGCCAGATTTGCTCCAGCAGCCATACAAGCAAAATGCTGATGGCAGCGCCAGCAGAACCGAGAGCTGGGGTGGGGGAGAATGGGACCACTTCTTCTGCTGACAACACCAGCTCATCGTGCCCTCCAAAGCAGAGCTGCAGGTGTCCTGCATGCTCTCCTCTGGTAGCTCACCCAGCTGACGCCCAAGGCCATCTGGATCAAAGACAGGATGAGAAGTGCTCCGGAAACCAGGGCCAAGCTCCTCTCTTCAGCATGGCGCTCTGGGGTGGTGATTTGGTCTGCTATTATGTAAGATTCAACAAAAGCTGTATAACAAAACTATTTTAAGAAAGAATGTTAATTGAAGGCTGAGTCAGGCTGCAGCTAAAGCAGAGATGTTTTTGAGAGGCTTGTACTCTTTTTCATTTGGTCTGTATTTTTTCCACTTAATTACAATGTGTGTGGAACAGCAGTTAGCAATAATAGTAACTGGCAGAGGGAAAATGGATGATCAAGATGATCATCCTCTTGCCTCTGGATCAGCCACTGAAACCCATCCCAGATCTGCACTATTCAAAAGTCATTCACCTCTGAGGCTGCACAAGGCATATGGGAAGTGCAAGCAGACCATGGAGCAAAGAGGCAGCTGCTTGGTGCTCCTCATCGTGATGGACTGCAGGTGGAAGCTGGTGAGACGTGTTAGGGGAGGCTTGCTGAAGGATGCCTGTGTGACACCTTCCATGAGCACATGCAAGACCCCTGAATCATCAGCAAGAGGCAGCTGTGCAAGCAGCCTCTGCAGCTGCCCCAGCAAGCTCACAGGCATGGCCATTCCTTAAGCAAGACACAAGGTTCTTCACAGGACCCATTATCAAAGATGACTGGTCCTCATCCAGTCCTGTTTGGGAGACTAAGCGATATGCAAGCCCCAGCCTTTGGCAAGCTCCTGTAATGACTGGAATTTGTAGGAGGAGACTGAGTTTAATTGCCAGTTCCAGCACAGGTCTACCAGTTATTAATGCTGCTGGTGTTCTTTCAATCGAATATGAACTCAACTGTACTTCCTAGCAGGCACCTCTTTCTGGAGCTCAGCATGAGCAGAAGGGATGTGGGTGCCTGGAAAAGGGAGGTGTATGATTTTCTTTGCCCAAAAGTACACATGGACAGAATGAAGTAATGCCATACAACTCTGCTGTTTAAGTTTACAAATAAGTCATTAATACCTAAACTTGCAAGTGTTGGTCCTCAGCATTGCTACACATAAACATACTACTCATATGACACAATGTACAAGAAGATAAAAAAATCCTTTTTTACTTGTTTTTACTTAGCATATTACACTGCAGTCAGCAAAAAGATAAGGCTATGGGCTGAAGTGCAGAGAGGAGAATGCTCCCTAAGGGGTTCCCCGCAGAGGAGGGGCACTGCCTGAGCATGAGGAAGAGAGGGAGAGAATGAGAGGAAGTGCTAGGAGGCCAAAACCAAATTTTGTTTGCATTCTGTGCTTTCTCAGATTTGGGCACCCTCCTGTTGATTCTTGTCTCATTGCAAAATAGAAATAGTGTAGCTGCAATGACTAGCAGAAACATGGGCACTCCAACAATATCTCAATGTGCCTGGAACAAACCAAGGCTGCAGCCTAATGAACCATTTTGCAGCCTTTGCATGCCAATGATGAAAATTCCTCCTGAAGGAAAACTGGTCTGTTCAAGGGACTCTCCTGTAGCAGCTGCCCACCACTCCCTGTATTATAGTCCTTTCCCTAAAGAGCAACCCCCCTGAAGTGGGTAAATAGGGGAGCACACCAGCATAGTGCATCTTGCTACCCGGCGAGGTGGGCATGCCTGGTTGGCACCCAATGTTCGGTAGCTATACAATCCTAGCAATTGCTAGGGAATCAGAAAAGGAATCCATGTCCCCTTTTCTCTCCTCCGAGTTTTTTTAACTAGCTGATCTGTATGGAGGCCAAACCCATCTGCACCTGCCCACCGGAGCCCCCAGTCCCTCCAGGTGTCCACGCCCTGCAGGAAGGACGAGACAACTGCTGCTGTGTGAATGGAAAAACGGGATTGCAAAATGGCCAATGCTGCCAGGAAGCCTGGATGGCAGGAGCAGCACAGTCGCCCTTTGGCTGGGCTGTCTGCCCCACTGGTGGTGGTCCTGTCCTGCCCCAAACTGTGGGGGCCATCAAGGCAGGAAGGCTTTTGGGACGATGAGTTCTTCTGGCAGGCCCGGGAGGTGATTTGCCAGCTGGAGCTGTCAGCAAGCGCCAGTTTGCTGCTTCGAGGAGATGTTTGGGTAATGCAGGAACTCCCATGTTGGAAACATGGGATTAATAGCATTAATAGCCCTGGCCCACACTTTGAGAAGGTCTGGTCCTCGGTTTTGACTTTTATTTTGTGTGAGGACCCTACTGCCAAGTCCCACAAAAAGCATTTCCCAGCCTGAACTCCCCAGCCCATCTGAGAAAGCCTTTGGCGCAGCCCCCTTGGGGCTCCTCTTTGTGCTCTGCTCAGGCACACCAGCGCTTGCACACATTGCAGAGAGGGAAGCTCTGCCCCTCTGCAGCTACTCTGCAAGCTGCATCGGCATGGGCTCAAGGGAATGAAGCACAGACAATGAATACAACTATCCAGAAGCCTAAAAAGAAGGAGATTTAAAGCCCTCTGTAATTTTTTCAACAGACGATCTGTTTCTGCTCTTATTTTGTAACGTTTCCTGTGGAGTCCTCGCCCCTGTCCAATTTTTTGAGGGTATTTGGAAGCCAGTCGACTCCCGCACAGAAGGCAGGGAGCAGAGCCAGCGCGGTGTCACGGAGGGGTCACTGCTCCCTGGGCTTCCTGTTTATTTTGGGAAGGGGTCACCCGGCCAGCCGGCCGCTCTGCCTGCGCCCCGGGAAGCCCCCGGCCACCACATTCCTGCCCCCCTCGCCCGTGGCTGCAGACAATTGCTGACTGTAGCTCGAAATGCAGAGCACCAAGGCGGGGTGTAAATGGGATAACCCGACATGCCTATTTACGCAGCCTGGGGATAAGGGGCGGAAGCTTTTCCACATCAATTGCCCTTTCTTCTGGTATCTGGAAGTGTCTCTCTGAAGTTTTTCGTTCTCTTCAGAGGGTAGTAACCTCTGAATTTCTCAAGTATTTCCATGCTCTTTTCCTTGCTGCTTTTCTACTTCTACTTGAAAGGAGGGCATAGAGTCAACTTCGCTGTTAAAAACAGAATTGTCTCCTTTTTTAAAGAAAGCATGCAAATTTTTCTCCAAACTGCCTAGAGCAGAGCCCACCAATGGAGCAGAAGCAGTAGCACACAGGCTCTCGCTCACAGTGCGAGTCCCTGGTAACTAGCCCTGCCCAAGCTCTCTAGAGCAAAGCACTGGAGCAGAATAGCAGTGTACATCACATCCCCGTATTTCAGGACATATCCGTGAACTAATGGTAAACGATTGGCCTGCTGCTGTTTCCTCTTCTAGGCAGCCTCTGCTTTGGTTGCCTCGCAGCTCTTTAGAAGTTAACACCAAACAGCAGCATTCAACGCAGCTGTCTTCAAGGAGTTAATAAAAGGCCCCATGTAGGGGAAATAGCAGACACTGAGTAGCTGCTCGAGTCCCTCTCAATCCTCTGGCACTTCCTGCCTCACATTGAGCTCGTGCAGTGACCTCTCTCCAGCCTCAGTGGAGTATTTTTGTGCCAGTGGCTCTGTCAGCTCCTGCCATCAGCAGTCAGCTCCAGGCTGCAGGGCAGCCGTCAGCACACTGCTGACGAGTGGCTCTTGGGGAAGCATGCTCTCACCCTGCAAGCCCATAAGTGCACACAGCTTTACACTCATAGTGATGCTTCTGTGAATAAAGTTATAACTGGTTGTAAACATCTGCAGGATCAGCGGCTTACCATGAGCCTGTCCAAAGCCTATTTATGTCAACAAGCTGTGCCTGATGACACCCTCATTTGCATCAGTATCTTTTTTTTTCCCCCCCTATAGCACTAGATTAAACATTGTTGGCCCAGAGTCACCTGCATCTGACTAAATCCAAAACTTCAAGGACTATTCCCAGCCTCTCCTCTCAGTTCTGGGAGAGCAACCTCCATAATTCATTATGGATCAATGAAGGAGAAGTGGTAGCATCTTTTAGCATAATTGCCCTTCCTAACTTGGCTCTGGCCATTTCGATATTACCCTACAGGACTTCTGCCACAACAGAAGTATGCAAATAAGAGCCATGGAGGAAGCAGTGTGTATCTGCTGGAGAAGGATGTGAGACAGCCCTCAATCAGAAGGGAAAGAAGAATGCCAAGGGCAGAGGTGATCAAGTGAGGAACACTGGTTTGGACACAGATGGAAGGGCAGGCCTCATGGGGGGATAGGTATGTGGGTGAAGTGCAGGCTAGGGGCACAGCTCTGGGACAGTGATTGCATGCAATCACTGCTGCCAGTGCAGAGGATAGGTGGGAAAGGATATAAGAACCTGCAGGGAGGAAGAGAAAACACAGCAAGATCTCTGTGTGGTTCACTGACGAAGGCAAAAAAACACATTGTGAGAAGGGGCATGGCATTGATGTGGGGGTGGGAAAAAGAGTTCATCTCAAAGAGCTGCCCCACTCCAACCTTTCCTGTCCCATTCTTCCCTCACCCATGGCACTGGGCGCACCAGAACAGGACAAAAGCCTTCCACACTATGCTGGACCCTCATCCATTCTACCATGGTACTCCTTGGTCAGGGACTGCCCCAGACCTTCACAGCCCTGCACCCCACAAGACATCGTCCAGCACTTGCTGCTCCTATCTGTAGCCTTGGTGTGTTGCTGCAAGGGGCGTTTCGCAGAGATCGGGCACAAAAGGGTGGTTTCTGTTTCAAAAAACAGAAAAAAAGAACAAGAGACAAATGCATTATTTGTTAGATTCCTGCGCAGTTACTGTTGTAACAGTCAGCAGCTTTGAGGTATTTTTTTTTGTGATTTGATACATAAACCACATTTCCTATGTAGCACTGCCACTATTTTTTTATCAGCTTTTTGACATTGAGCTTGGTAACATGATTTTGTTGTTTTTTTTCTTTTCCACCAGAATGAATTCAAAGGCAGCAAATGCGGCAAAACCAGAATACTGCTCATCTTGACTTTTCCATGCAGCTAGTTTTCATTAAAAATAAAGGAAAATAAATACAGATCACATTTTCTGTCCTGCAGTTAAAAGCCTGCCACAGCTCAAAGCTTTGCTTTCTTCTTACCCTGCAGCCTCGCTCAGCTAGCACTCCAGTTCTGCTCATGATCTGAAATGCGCAAACACGCTGTTTCTTGGCTTTCCACCAGTATATATAAATATATGTAATTTTTTCCTTCGGAGAACCTGGAGGCTAAAGCAAGAGGGCAAAGGAGTACGTGACTAAAACATCCAAACTTCCTCTTTCATAAGCCATCACATGATGAAGTGCAATTACAATTCCTGCCTTGTCCCTGCCAATTGCAGGCGCATTGCCTCACCCGAGAAACCCGGCTTCTTCCCCCGCCCCGTGTGTGTGAGTGTGTGTGTGGAGGCAGCGATCGCTGCAGCCGGCTTGGCGAGGCTCCAGCTTCAGGCTGGAGAAAGAGGGCAGTGGGTGGAAGACGAAAACAAAGATCTGTTTACTTAGCTTGCATGGATAAATCGTCTTTCCAGCCGGGGAGGGGAGGAGGGAAGAGAAACAGCTTTAAAGGACTTTGATGCAATGTGAAAGGAGGGCTGCTTGGGAAGAGCGAACCGATGTTAACCCTTGGCTCTCCGGGAGCACGTCGGGACCATGGCAGGGCTGCCCCTTTCTCCTTGCTGCTGCCCACCGACTCCGGCCGGCACCGCAGGGATGCTCCGAGCCGTATCCGGGGGTATCTCCCGGGTAGCAGCCCTGGCTGCCGCAACAACGTGCGGGGCTGGCTTGGGGGGCCGGGCCGGATTTTATTTCGCTTATGGTCAGCCCGGCGCCTCCAGGGCGCCCAGCCGGCCGTGCAGTTGCAAAGTCACCCAATCTGGCACGGGGGCCGGCGCTGCAGCCAGCGCCAGGACAAGAAGAAGGCCAGGGCAGGGGGAAGCAAGGCTCCCTCCGGGGCGCACGGGCGGCCGCGACACCCAGTCCTAGACTAGGCGACAGCGGGGCGAGAGAGGCGCGGCTCTGCCCCTGGTGTCCGCCCCAAGCCCCTCGCAGCCCGGCCGAGCAGGAGCAGCGGAGCGGCGGCGCTGGTGGCGGGGCCAGCCCCGCAGCGCCGGCGGGCGGCCCCCAGCCGCGGGAGGCACCTCCCGGCGGCGGCGACGGACGTCAGAGCTTCCCCAGCCCCGGCCGGCCCCCGCCTCCCGCCCTCTTTCCCTCCCTCCCCCGTAACCTACATAACGCCGTGGGAAGGGCGGCGGGAGCACGGCTGTCGGGGGGAGCACCCTCCGCCGTGTTCACCCTGCACGGGCAAAGGCGTGCAGCCGACCGTACGTGCCGAGATGTGCCCGGTGAGGGTTTGCTTCACCTCCCGTGGCAAACGAGGAGAGCGAACACCCTCTCTTGCTCCCTCCCTTGCCCCCACCCTGTGTTTCAGTGAGGATGCAGGTGGCGGATGAGCGATTCACATCGTGGAAGGGGGTCGGGGAAACAGGTTTTTCTTTTTTGGGAACGAGACGGCGTGTGCTTAGTCTGTGTGAATTTCGCTAATCTGCATTAGAGAACTGCTGGTTTGTGGTTTAAAATGACAGGAAATCTAGAACGTCCTATTTCCTGTGCACAATGACAACAGTTAAGAAAAAAAAAAAAAAAAAAAAGCTGGGTAATCGTTACATTTATTTCTAATGGTGCCTCCTGCTCTGCCGGGGAGAACAAAGCCGAGCACTGCTCGGCGGGGCGCCGGCCCCTGCCCGGAGGTGGCGATGACCGGCCCGGCGGGGGGGACCCCTCTGCTGCGGGGCGCGCCCGGGGCGCCGTGCCCAAGGTCACAGGGCGAGCGGGGCGGGGGGCAGGAGGGGGCACGCTGAGCCCCGCACTGCGGGAGGCGCCCCGCGCACCGCTGCGGCCGCGGGTGGGAGGTTTCGGCAAAGCCCCTCGGCAGTGAGGGAAACAGCAATACACCCAACAATAATAAAAATAAAATCAGAAAAGAAGGACGGAGCTGCGGGGCACCCCCGCCCCTCGCCTTGTCCCTCCGGGCTCCCACAGCCCTCCCCGGGGGCGAGACGGGGCGGGGGCGCGGCGGCCCCCCGGCAGCAGGAGGAACCCCCGGTGCCGGTGGCGGTGCCGGTGGCGGGGGCGCGGGCAGGGGCCGGGGCTGGGATCGCGGCGGCGGCGGGGCGGGGGCGCCCATCGCGCAGGCGCGGCCGGCACTGTCGAAGAATCGAAGCGGCGGCGCGCAGAGGCGGCGGTGGCGGCTGGAGCCCGGCACGGCACGGCGCCGCCGCCAGCCCCGGCCCCGGCCCCCGTGGCAGTCCCCGCCCCGCCCGCCCCGCCGCGCCGCGCCGGCCCCCGCCGCCCCGCGCCGCCCCGTAGTAGCCAGAGAGCGGGGGAGCCGTGCGGGCGGCAGCGGCCGCAGCCCTGCGCCAGCCGCGCGGCGGAGATGCGCGTCCCCGCCGCCCTGTGAGCGCCGCCGGCGGAGACGGCGAGGGGAGCGGCGATCCCCGCAGCGGCTCTGCCTGCCGGGGCGCCCGCCGCGCCCCGCTCCAGCGCACGGAAGAGGAAGGCGAGGGGGAGGGGGCCCGGCGGACGGTCCCGCTGCGGCCGCGGCTCCCGAGCCTGCCCGTCGGGACTCCGGTGACGAGGGGCGGAGGAAGCAGCGGCCGGAGCCGGAGCGGGGGGCGCTCGCCGCTGCCCCGGGGCCGGGACATGTCGTCGGCGGCGGTGGCGGCTGCTTCCCGCAGGCAGTCGTGCTACCTGTGCGATCTGCCCCGCATGCCCTGGGCCATGATCTGGGACTTCACCGAGCCCGTCTGCCGGGGCTGCGTCAACTACGAGGGCGCCGACCGCGTGGAGTTCGTCATCGACACGGCGCGGCAGCTGAAGCGGGCGCACGGTTGCTTCCCCGAGGGCCGGGCCCCGCCACCGCCCCACTCCAAGCAGCCTCCGCTCTCCGCCAAGGAGCTCCTGGCGCAGCAGCAGCAGCTCGGCCACCCCTCGGCGGCGGAGGCGGCGGCGCGGCCCCCGCCGCAGCCCCTGGAGCGCTACTCGCTGGCGGCCGAGCGGCCGCCGCCCCGCCTGGGCGCCGAGTACGGCGGCGGCCGGCAGGTCAACGGGATCCTGGTGCCCAACGGCTTCCCCAAGCCCGAGGAGCCGCCAGAGCTCAACCGGCAGAGCCCGAACCCGCGGCGGACGCACGCCGTGCCGCCCACCCTAGTGCCGCTGGTGAACGGCGCCGGGCTCCCCGCCGCCATCGGCGGTCTGGGCAGCCGCGCCGCCGCCGCGGCCGCCGCCTCGCTGGCCGCCATCTCCGCCGCGCCCGCCCCGATGGCCGTGCCCGTGCCCCAGCAGCCGGCGGCGGCGGCGCAGGCGGCGGGGCAGGCGGCCGGGCAGCCCGGCGAGCTGGGGCACAAGCGCCCTGGCTCCGTTTCCTCCTCCTCCTCCTCCTCGGGTGGCGGCGGCGGAGCGGCGGGGGAGCACGACAGCGGCGCCAAGGAAAAGCGGGGCTCTGCCGAGAGCCTGCCGGCGGCGGCGGCGGAGCTGGCCGCGGAGGGCAAGGGCCGGTCGGGCGCCGAGCAGGAGTGGCTGGCCAAGCCCAAGACAGTGCGGGACACGCTGCTGGCCCTGCACCAGCATGCGGGCCACGCCGTTGCCCCTTTCGACAGCAAATTCAAAAAAGAGCCGGGCATGGCGAGCGGCAGGCTACTGGGCTACGAGACCAACGGCTCCGTGGCCAAGCCAGGTGAGGAGCCGGGGACCGGGGGGCGGCGGGCAGGGGACGACGGGGCGGGACGGGGGGGGCTCCCCAGGGATGCGGGGCGGGGGATGCCGGGCGCGTTTGGGCGTGCGGGGCGGCGGCCCGGCCGCTTGGGTGGCCGGGCGCCCGTTTCCGCGGTTGCTCGGCGATGCATTGTGACTGCGCTGCCTTCTTACCCTCCTCCTTCCCCCCACCTCTGCCTCTTGCAGGGGCCCGGGCCGCCCGGAAGAGGAAACCTTCCCCCGAGCCGGAGGGCGAGGCTGGACCCCCGAAGATCAACGGGGAGGTGCAGCCCTGGCTGCCCACCTCGTCGGAAGGGATGAAGCTGCCGCTGACGGCCACCCCCTTCATGTCGCCCCCGCCGCCCACCGCCTCGCCCCACTCCAACCGGACCACGCCGCCCGAGGCGGCACAGAACGGCCAGTCCCCCATGGCCGCCCTCATTCTGGTGGCGGACAATGCCGGGGGCAACCACGCCTCCAAAGACGCCAACCAGGTCCACTCCACCACGCGGAGGAACAGCAGCAGCCCCCCCTCGCCCTCCGCCATGAACCAAAGAAGGCTGGGCCCCGGCAGGGAGGTGCCGGGCCAGGGGGCCAACGCGGCGGCGGCGGGCGGGCTGGAGCCCGTGCACCCCGCCAGCCTGCCGGACTCGTCCCTCGCCGCCAGCGTCCCGTTGTGTTGTACCCTCTGCCACGAGCGCCTGGAAGACACCCACTTCGTGCAGTGTCCCTCCGTCCCCTCCCACAAGTTCTGCTTCCCCTGCTCCCGGCAGAGCATCAAGCAGCAGGGAGCCAGCGGGGAGGTGTATTGCCCCAGCGGGGAGAAGTGTCCCCTGGTCGGCTCCAACGTCCCCTGGGCCTTCATGCAAGGGGAGATCGCGACCATCCTGGCCGGAGATGTGAAAGTGAAAAAGGAGAGGGACTCGTGACTCGCCTATGCTCGCCGCCCGACGTCACCTTGAACTCGAACTGCTCGAATTCTGTATATATCTATAAATATATATATATAAATATATATATATATCTCCAAGACAAGGGAAATGTAGACTTCATAAACATGGCTGTATAATTTTGATTTTTTTGAATACATTGTGTTTCTATATTTTTTGAAGACAAAAGGTATGTACTTATTATAAAGGCATTTCTTCTAATTCTTCTCTTTTTTTTCTGTTTCGTTTTTTCTTCTTTTCCCTTTTGTTATAGCAACTATTTGTTGTGCTTCCCTGGTGACAGTTACTGTTCAATGTAGGCTGTGACTTGCGCTGCTTTTTTTAGAGAGCACTTGGCAAACCAGAAATGCTTCTAGCTGTATTTGTATGCACTTGTTTCTTCTGTTTTTTCTTTTCTTTTTTTTTTTTTTTTTAAATGCCAAATACACTTTCTGACGTTGTAAAGATTGCCTTACTGTCTGTGATTCCTTATTCCTGGCCCCTGTCCTGTAGAGCTGGTCGCATGCAGGCTTGGTCTGAGGCAGTTGGGGGACAAGAGTGGCTAGCCAAGGCAGGCATGCCCTTTGCCATCCCGCTGGCCAGGCGAGCTTAGGGAGCAGGAGAGCTTTCTCCCAGAAGCACGTGGCTCGGGTTGTGATGGAAGATCCTCCAGATCCAGTCCCAAACTGCTCACTGTTTCTGAAGGGAAATTGCCACCAGAGTAGGATGTGGAGAGGTGTCCAAGAGGCGCTGTTGAGTTAGGGATTTCTGGGTTTGTTTGTTTTTGGTTTGGTGTTTTGGTTTTGTTTTTTTTTTTTTAAGGCAAAGTTGACCGCAGTTCTTGTGATCAGTTGTAAGATTACAAAACTGCATTTATTTACCAATTGCATACCATAACGTGGAATTTTGATAACGAACTTAGTTACATGATTGGCAAAGGTGCCAATGTAGCACTGCCATTTCTAAAGGTCTTCAGTGTCACTTGTGGGGCTTTTGTGTCTTTGGACAAAGCTGGGGATGTGGGGAAGAGTCTTTATTTTATTTTACTTTAATTTTCAGATAGTGCATATGGATTTTGATTTTGCTTACCAGTCACCTCTAGTGCTGTTGCTATTGTTACTATCGCTGACCTGGTATTTCCAAGTAGTGGCAGGTACGGTGTGGTACAGTGACAGCAGTGACTGAGGCTCTGCCAAATTGCCCGCGGGCATATCAGTGACAGCCCAAATGTGGGTGGAGGAAACCTGTAATTTCCTTATTACGTATGCTTGAAACAAACCTACTGCTATTCTTTGAAAATGAAAATATAAACTGGTTGAAATGAAAGCAATTAGGGCTGCACATAATGGCCCTGGCCCTGCCTTTTAAGCTACTTTGGAGAACTCTTTTGTAAAGCCACTTCTTTTGATCACGCTTCTGCATCACCAAGCAGACTTCTAAAATCAATAAATCATTGGTTACTAGAAATAGTTCAAGTCTTATAGTGATGTTTTTGTGCTGTTTATAGTTCATTGGCAACACTGCAGCTGTATGAGCCCTTCTGTCGAGGTGTTTATAACTCGGTTATAGGCGGTTGTTTCTGAGCAAAAGGGTGGCAAGGTCGTCCCTTCCCAGGGACCAGCTAATAAACACTTCCAGTATCAGAAGAGGAGGAGGAAAAATCTGTTCAGCCAACTATAAAATTGAAGATTTTTGGGTGCTTTTTAGTCAACTGTTCTTATTGTGATAATGTTCAAACTGCAATTTAATGCAGAGTAGTTTTTTTTTTTAAGACTACTTTTTTTTAAAAAAAAGAAAAGAAATGGTCATTATTAGTATTTGAAGATCAGAACTGCACATGCACAGTAATTTTCTATGAAGTGTTTGATGAGCACACCCACTACATTGTGTTCCATATTACAGGTCAATGTATAAAAGATAAGACTTGCATGATAAACAAATTCATTGAGTCAATATTACGCTTTAAAACTTATAGTCAAGATTGGTGTCTTATGTAAACACATTTAGCCAATTTGAAGAAAACGCACATTATATATATATACCTATATATATACCTATATATAAAAAAATGCCAACTGTAAAGGATTCTTTGGAACCACTATGATCTGTGTAAATGTGTATTTAGGCACTTTATTAAAAAAAATGGAATTTGAGCTGATAGATGGTAACAAGTTCTTCAAAGTTGCTTGGCATAATACCTTACATGGGATGAAGTTGATGTTTTTGATTAAGGTGGTATCCCTATGCTTAAAAAAGAAGCAAAACTGAATTCCAAAGCCTGCCTAAAAGAGCCCCCCCCTTTTGTGTCATCAGGTGTCCCAGCTGTGAGCATGCTGAGGGTGAGACCTGCTCCTGACAAAGCACACCCTTGTTTTGGGGCCGAGGGACAGTGGTGTGACTCGGCCTGTAGGGAAGCACACCTTCCTCCTCCTCCTGCCAGCCACCCACTCCTGCAGCTCTGTGACTCCTGGAGAGGATGGAAACTCCCCAGCCGGTGATGCCAGGCAGTGGCCCAGAAACAACATAGATGGAAAAGAAATGGCACACGGTGGCTATGCTCACTCAGCTGACTTTGAGCCCCCAGCCAAGTCTAATCTCTACCATAAAACTTCAGAACTACAAAAGAAAAACAAAAAAAAAAAAAAAGGAAAAAAGGAATTTTAAAAAAAATCGAGGGTGTTCATACATAGCTCATTTTTCTCACATTGAATGTTGCTTTTTCCTTTTAGTTGCTTTGCTCAATTACAATAATGCTCCAGTGGATTCTCCCTTTATTACTACTTCCTGGGCTCCAAGCTTTTTTCTTTTTCTTTTTTTTTCCTATTTTGAAGTGCTTTAGCTGCAACAGTGCTACTGTTAATATTCCTTTTTAAACTTTTTAAAAGGTGATACTGTAACTTGTGTAGTATTAAAAGTGTTTTAATGAAGACTGTGTGATTATATTTTTTTTTCAGCCCACTTCCATTACTTTTTTTTTTCAAAGATACTTTTTCCTGGCAGTTCAACTGCACGGTGCTTTTGTTGATAGCTGCTGAACTAACCTGCTGCCAGTTTGGCATTTAATTTTTTTTCTTTTTTTTTCTTCTGACACTAAGCAAAGGGCAACTAGGAACTTGAAATACTTAATGCATTTTTTTGTATATAAAAAAAAGAAGAAAGAAAACTTAAAAAGCAATAGTTGTATAACACATTTTTTTTAATACTGTCTTGACATTTATTTGTTGACAGGCAGCAGTGTGGGACAAGAAGGGATGCATGGAGCTGCTGGGTGCTGCCCTTTGCCTGGGTCCCAGGGGGTGGGAAAGGTGCCACACAAGGGAGGCTTTGACCGCCTTTGCAGTGGCCTCAGAAAACCTGGTATGTTTGGGAGCTCTTTTTAGACGTGCTGTAAACCAGGCCATGGCAACCGCGTGTTTTTATGAACTAGCACTTAGGCAAAGGGTATAAATACATTTGAGAGTGCTCTCTAGTGGCTTGTTATGTCAACAGAGTCCCTGGATCCTTTCCTTCTGCACCCGGGCCAAGCCCTGCTTGCCTGTCTGTCCAGCTGGCAGGGCAGTGGCTCTCAGTGGGACAGGATGGGACGCTGCTCTGGGGACACCCAGCCACCCACCCTCCTGCAGTGGGGCACCTGCCCTGCTGCACCCACTCCGTGTGTCCAACTTGCCCCCAAGCAGTGTGGGACACCCCACATGCAGTGCAGGGTGTTACAGTGCAGCTGCAGTGCCCACACCAACACAACATCTCCTCGGGAGGGAAAACACTGGACCGTGTGGAAATTAATGGCACCAGGGGTGGCTGAGCTACTTGGAGCCCTTGACTCTCCTGCTTCACTCCAACAGGGCTATGTCCAGTCATTAGGCTTGAAAAGGCTCAGCCTTCAGCGTTTCATGTTTCTCCTCCTTGAGCGTTTGCATTTAGGTAGCTGCAGCTGCATCTTTTGAAAAATAATTGAAAAAACTCCAAACTCAACCACCACCTTTCCTCAAATGGACTCTTGTCTCTACAGATGCTGAAGGTCCAGCCCAGAATAAACTACCTCTAGTATATGCTCCCATAATGAGGCAAATAAAAAAGAAGAAAAGAAAGAAAAGCTGAAATTTCTTTTGTCCCCTGTTAAACAGAAGATTGGCTTCGGCAGTGTATGGATGCATTTCCTGCAGTGGGTGCATTGCAGCCAGTGACCCTTGCCATTTGCCAGGCATGGCCATGGGACAGCCCAGCTGCCCTGCCATGATCCCATGTAGTCCAGCAGTATTCCTGAGCCATCCTCCTTTCTCTGCCCTTTGTTCCCAGGAGCAGACGCCCTTCCTCTGCCAGGGCCCAAGGTCAGGCAGTGCTAGAAGCAGATGAATGAAATGCCTGCTTTTCCACTTCATCACCTGGAGCTGCTGCTCTGCTCCAGAGGTAACTCTTTCACTGCCTCAGGACAGCCTCTGGAGCATGCCACTGACTTTGAGCACTAAGTGTGGGGTTCAAATTCTAATCAGAGAACTCCCTGAGAGGCTGAACGCTCCCTCCTGGGAAAGAAGGCACACTGACATCTCCCATAGAAAACTCCCAAATGCATGTTAGTGCCCATATGGCTGTCTTGCTGGCTGGCATAGGTACACTGAAGATGGGGTGACTGCTCTGCAGCTATTTTTAGACATCACCTAACTGCTTTTCTTTCTGCTACTCCAGAGCCGGTTTTGTAGAAACTGGAATAAAAGAGTACATGCTAAACCCCAAAATGTTGCATCAAGTTCAAGCCCCCTATAAAACAAACTTACAGAGAAACCAGAAGTGCTCATAGAAGCTTCTCACAGGTATTTCTTCATCCCATCACCTCTGACTCAGCAAACACCACAAGAAACATCCCTGCCCATTAGCTCCCATCTCCAGCAGCACTGGGCCAGGTGTGACTGCCCTGCCTGGCACAGCACTTGGCCATACCCCCATCTCAAGGTCCCTTTATCTGCCCCTCCTGCCTTGGTGGTCCCTGGCTGTGGGGTGCCCCCATCCCCTCCTGGAGTGCCCTGTCCAGGGCTGGGGGTGCCCTTCTGGGTGGGGGGCTCTGGCTCCCCTGAGAAATACATCCTGCGGAGCTTCCAGTTTGGAGGCACTTTGGAGGTGTTCAAGGCCAGCTTAGATGGGGCTCTGAGTGACCTGATCTAGTGGAAAGTGTCCCTGCCCACGGCAGGGAAACTAGGTGGCCTTCAAGGTCCCCTTTCAACCCAAACCATTCTCTATGATTTTCAGCTGCTGCCTCTGGGAAGGAGGGCATTCAGTTTTCACTGCAAAAATGCCGGGTCTGCATTGCTTTTACCCTCTTTCACTATAAAACACTTATTTCCCCCACCTACTGCCAGCCCAGAGAAGCTTCATGCTGTTTTGTTCTTTTCTTTTTGGCAACCCTTTAATAAAAAACAGAAGATAAGTACCAAAGATTGAATGGGTTGTTGGTTTGCCAAGTTACTTCCTTGCAGTGGCAGCAAGTCCATCCATTCTCACACTGCTGGGCAGGAGTGGGGCTGCTGGGGGAGTGTGCACTGGGGGGCTTTGGGGGAGCCCCAGCTGCAGTGGGGGCATCACCCTGCCTTCTACTCAGCCAGGGGCACGAGCAAGCAACTTGACCTTCCCCTTCTTCTTCACATAGTTTTGGGGTTTTTGTCCCCTTCTTTTTTGCATCTTTGTGAGCTGAAGGAGGTCTGGTTTTTTTTTTGGGGGGGGGGGAGCAGTTAGAGTGGACACCCTTTTTTTCAACCAGAAATCCATGTTTTCTCCAATCATTTTCTTACCCTTTTTTTATAGGTGTGTCATATTCTACAACTGTATGTAGAAAGGGACTTAGACATATTAAACAAAAACTGCATAATAGAATGAGGCATTTACTTTTGTCCAAACTACTTACAGGTTTTGGGTTTTTTTTCCATCTACTTTATTCAGGTGCTGCTAAACACTAAGAACAAATCATTTTCTCTTTTTAGATGTATCACCCCTCAGCTGATAGTTAGAAAACTCTAAAATCAGGGTATTGATGAAAGACTTCAATGCAAGCACAGGAAGGTGATGCTGAACATCATGTCTCTTACACTTCACAAAACTTGGGAAATAAATCAGCTCCTGCACACTGACTCATGCCTTTGCAGATCCTACCTCAGGAATTGCAGTGAAATCAAACCAGCCATAAGGACCATTTCCCCATCACACTTTCATAACGATTCATACTTTAATAACTAAAAAATCCAAATACTAAGTTCCCAGTGATTTTGTGGTGGTCAATAAATAGGATTCTATCCATCTTCCCCATGAGAATACAATTAGGGCAACCTACCCTACAGAAATTACAGAGGAAGGTGTTATTTTTGTTGCAGAAAGTACTGTGCTGTCTTTATTATCTCTGGGAAACACAACCCATCATGCAGTAATGGCACTGGGTATGGACTTCCCTGCACCTGGAAAGAAGGGGGCTGGATGGGCCCAGCTGGGGCTTTAACTTGCTGTAATCAGTTCAAAAGTTCTGCTTAGACATCCATTCTGCTTTTCTTGGAGGATAAACAATTTTGTCGTGCTTTTTAATTAGTATTTTGATGTTTACTTTCATACTGAGAGCTATTCCATTTGTTTAAGCCCTTTGGTTTGCTTTGGAGAGACAAATAACCTGTGCCCTTAACTGAACTAGCTCCTTTATGCTCCCAATTAATATTTTTATAATCCAAACGGTTATTTTATCTTACCAGTTCTGCTTTTTTGGGTTACTGTGGCTCTTTGTCCAGACGTCTTTGTCCGACTGTGTTAAAATTAACTTGTGAAGGTGGATGACTGATTTCAGCTCCTTTCCTGTACAATTGGGGTATTTCCTGAAATCTGCTTATTAATGGGAAGGCTCTCCACCTAGTAAGACTTTCTGGGAATGGTGGTTCACTCTGGATGGTTAGTCATTTGGCCTCTGGCCACTCTGTGAGGGCTCACACAAGGGCTCCGGGGGTTTTGTGTGGTGCTGGCTCTGGTGGAAGGTGTGAACCAGCCATGCTTCCCAGTTGTCTTCCGAGCAGGAACATTTTGAGCTGCACCGGCAGCGTGTTTCTTCATCCTGTGTCACAAAAGTTTCCTGACATTTAGTGTTTTGGGGTGGATCCCTTCCTTTTCTGAGAAGAGTGCCAATTTCAGTGCTGCTGTTGATGGATAACAATCCACGAAGGACTGGAGCAACACCAAGAAATGTGGTTTGTGTAGGAAAGCTTCCGGGTTCCCTTTTTAGCTGCTCCTTGGCTGCAGAGGGACAGGAGTACCAGCCCTGCCAGCCTCCCCTTTCGCTTCCCCTGCTGCCAGGGGCATCTTCCTGGTGGGAGAACCTTGAGAGGTGCCTCGAGGGGGAGAGTTGCCTGAGAGGGCTGGGTCTCAGCTGTATTGACCCTTCTCACTGTGTGCAACCTCGGGGTTTGTTTAAGCTCTCTCCAAGCAGCTCCAAAGAGGTGCTGTGGAACAGGCCATTTTGTCCTGACTGTGATGGTGCATTCACACCCGTTCCTCTGGACCACTTTGTGGTCTAAGGGATTCCTATCAGGCCTTGGGCTCTGTTTAAAGAGTTGACCAATGAAGCTTCCCTTGATCGTACCAGGAACTCTTGCATGGCCGAGGTGGTGAAAAGAGCAGGAATAATCAGCCATTCCCTGACAGCCTTGGAACTTTCCTTACCTGAGCTGTAACCAGTATGGAATGCTATCATTATTACTGTACTTTAGAAAATTCCAGTAATTACTGACCCAGATTGTGTCCAGGATGGAAATTTGTTGTCATCTCACAACCCTATGAATAGTGGTCTAATGCAAAGCCCTTTGAGCTCTTCTGCACTCCAATAGGCTGCAACAAGTGTCCCTGAGTGGGACACCTTTTGGAGCTCACAGATTCTTAAGTTGGCAAAGGTTCTGAGGACCATCAAGGAAAGCTGACAACAGGGCCTGGACGGAAGCCTTGCATTCCTTGAGGCTCAACCCTTGCCCATTGAGAGATGCCAAGATATTTGAAGTGAGTGCTTCACTGAACTTGCAGTAAATAGAAAGGATGGTTCTTTACTGTCACCTTCTTGAAAAGGGACAAAGTGAAAGAGGAGCATCTTGCAATCCCCAAGTTCACTGAAATACTCATCAGGGAGAGGCTGGTGAAGGCAGTCTGAATTTCATTCCTCTTGCTTAGCTGATACATGGCATACTCCTTCAGGTGCCCTTTCTCCCATCACTGCTCACTAACCAAATTCTGGGCTTTGCCATGGTTCCCACAAGTGTATCAGCGAGGGTCTGAACTTCTGGGAGCTGTCAGGCAAGAGTGGTTTAAGGAAATGGTAAGCAATAGTTGTGAAACGGTTGGTGTCATCTGGGCTTCATTTGCTTTTAAAATGGGGTTAAGAAAGGCAAATTAAGGTGAATTTTCCTCACCAAGGGAAAAGCAAAGCTCATCTCCTAGGGACTGAATTGCTGTCCCTTAGTTTAACAAACAAAACTGAAAAAGTAACAGTTTCTCTTTTGGAATCTGTTCTTCTAATTCTAAACTGGATTCCATCCTGCTAACAGCTCTGTCATTGACTTCATCAGCTTCATGGGAGCATTCTTATGAGTAAAGTTTCACCAGGAATGCAAAAAGAATCAGGACTTAAATGTAAATTATGAGTTACGGCACAGACGGTTTTGGTTTAATTATTTATAAGAAATCATTTCATTATAGATAGGTTTTTCAGTTAAATATATTGCTAGCATTACCTTGTTACTTATCCATAATTAATTAAATCATTGCAGATTTCTATGTTATTATCATTTCCATAAACTATAAATAATTCAGAAGAAATGTTGGTTCTTTCAGGGTACTTTGTATATTCAGATAAGGCAGAAGAGCAATCTGGACCTGAGAAGAGCAAAGTTGCTCCATCCTCAACTTTTTCACAACCACATCTTCCGAGAAACTGGGAAGGAAAGGGGCAGGGGGTGGCCAGTGAGTGGCCAAATAAAATGCTGGGTCCTGTCCCCAGCATTGCAGGGCTTTTGTCTTGATGCTGGGCATGTCCTGGCTACTTTTCAAAATAATCAAAAGGAAATGCAGAAAAGAAGGAGTGAAGGACTTGATCCACTGGTCAGCCTTTGCTCCACAGTATTTGTTTGCCTTCAAGAAAAGGCAAAAGTGTTTTTGTTGTCACTGCAAGTTTAATTTGCCTTTTGAAAAACAAGCAAGAAATGTTGTTGAAAAATTCACACTTAAACTAACTTTAGAAATGTTTTTCAAGTTAATTTACCTGGGAAATACAATCCTTGTTCATGAATAACAAGATAAAAACATCATGTTTCCAAGCAGAATCTCACAAGTATTCTAAGACTTTCCTCATTGGTAGTGACATCTCACTGTTTTATAATAAATAGGAAAGGCTGGGAGAATTTCTTGAAGCCATTTCTTACTGTTTCTGTCTCCTTAGCAGTGTCCTAATGGGAAAGGTTCGTGATTTCTGGGATGTAAACAATGTCAGGATCAGGAGTGGGAGTGGCTGGACACCACTACCGGGGTGTGCTCTCTTATCCTCAAGCCCACTGGAGAGCTGGTGAAGGCAGGAACTGGGGCAAGCATAACTGGGTCAGGCACATGGAAGTTATGATAGAATCAGTAATTGCTTCAAAGTTAAGGAAAAGAATGAGCTGGAGAAGTGAGCTGGAGTAGTGAGCTTCATTTGAATAACTAGATATGCTCTCCAAAAGGTTTTCTGTCTGTTGGCATGTCTGAACTGCATGTGTGCACTGGCATCTCAGGAAACCATGGGGAAATCACCTGGGAGTAAGGCTGACCACTACATCATAGCTAGCTGGAGGGGAGCTGTGCTGGATGAAGGAGTCTTGTGGCTGGTCTTAATATCATTTCCCTACTGGAGGTGGGTGGGGAGGCACCAAAGGGCTGTGCAGGGCCAAGGCAGCGCATTTTGGCATGCACTGAGCTGGGGAGAATTGCAAGGGGGTAGCACCACCTCCATCAGGAGGCACCACGAGGTGCATGGAAAAGCCTTTTCAGAGAGAGGAGGGCTGAGAAATGTCCTGCATGCAGAGAGGTGAGTGGCATCCCTGCACCCCAGGCAGCACAGGCTCCTGACAGCACTTCCTTCCCCCCCTCACTCCAAGTTAATGGAGGAACAGAAGGAGCTGAAAGGAAAGAGCATGTGGATTGGAGCCTGTCATGCAACCTGTGTTGTAGGAGGTGGTTATGGTGCCCCTGCATTGGCTTGGCCACATGATGCATGCAGCTCTATGCCACATGCCTGGCACACAGCTGTCTGACTTTTCTTTGGCTATAGTCACCCAGGTCACCCCAACATGCAGGTTTCTTACATATACATGTTTAATGGCACTACACTTGGTTATTACCAGGAGAGGGAGGGTTGTTGGATGTGATCTCAGCAGGAAGCAGTTGGATGCTGATGACATCACCTCTTCCATCCCCTGCCTGGTGCCCAGCCAGAGCTGGGTTCACTCTCCATCCCCAGAGCACTGTTCAATGTAGCCACCCCATGGGACAGCTGGTCCCTCTTCAATACCTGCGGGACAAGCAGCAGCTCACCAGGCCCCACACTGGCCTCCTTTCCCCCAGGCTGAAGTTGCTGTACACGCACAGCAGCACAGCAGAGATGGGGACCTGGCCTTGGTGAGTTCTGCTCAGTAGTGCAGAAGGAAGCAGGGGCCTCTTGACGAAAGAGCACGGTTCAGTTTCTCAGTCTGGCAGACGGCAACAAAATGATGTTGTTCTTGTTCTGGAGAGTTCCCCAACCATGTAGAGAGTGGCACAGGGGAAGGAGCTGCAATATGATGCCTCTCCATCTGAATGCAGCCTGGAGAGTAAAGCTTATAGTAGCAGCTGGGGCCATTAACTCTCTAATCTCCCCCTTTTCATTACAGCAGAGTCTCTGAGCTTTGTGTTACACCACTTGCCTGTGGCAGTATCCTGAAGAGATGAGACTCCATTGAGATTAATAAAAAGGAAATTATTTGTTTGAAAATTAGTGGCTCAGACATATGGAATTTTGTGCAGAGGCACATCAGTGCCCAGTGCAATGGGTACAGGAGACCTGCTGTGAAACCCAGCGCTCCTATGGACACAGCATGCTGGGGCTGCCTGCCTTCTCCCTGCCCCAGCTTCCCTGGGGAAGACAAATTCTGCCTGACTTTCTGGTATAGCCATGACCTATGGATCAAGCTTTTTTTAGCTGCTGGATGCCTATCAAGTTGTTCAGATAGCTGCTCGGTGTGAGGGTGCTGCCTTGTAGTGGGGCAGGAACTGCAAACCCAGGGGCAGGAGGTTTCCCCTGCTGCAGTGCCCCAGTTTATGGGGCAGCTGAGGGGTGGCCAGAGCTGCAGGCAGCTCTGATCCTTCACTCTTTTTTTCTTTGCTACAAAAAATGATGCTCTTAATCTTGCAGGCAAGGTGCCTGCTAGTGTATGGGGCCCCATTTCCCACATATCCCCTTTTCACCTCAAAAGGGTTTAGTTGCTGCCTTGTGATGTGCCATCCTTGCTAGAACCCCATGCATGGCCATGAGCAGCCACAGTCGTCCCAGGCTGAGCAAACCTCCAAAGGTGGGACTTGCCCATGATCCTTGTGGTGCTTACACTCCTGCTCGTGCAGTGGCAGCTCAGAGGCAGCCTGGCCCAACGGGGAATTGTGTGTGTGCAGCAGCAGTGGCACAAGAGTAGTGGTGCCAAAGTGAGGCCAGGCAGGGAGAGACTGCTGTCTAAGCAGCAGTGTGAGGTAGGGCTGGTTTCACATGCTGCAAAACCTCCCTGTGTTTCTTCTTCCATCACCATCCCATCATCACAGAGAATCTGTTGCAGAGGTGTGGACTCAGCATGTCCCTTGCCTGCTGGAGTTCAGAGGGGGTCCCCAGCAGAGCCAGCTTGCTTTCTCTTCACTCTCCTTTTGTGTGATCTCAAAATTTTTGCTTTTTAAAGCAGATGGGAAAAACTGGGTTTAGAGGTCAATAACCCAGCTGTGTCCATGTAGAGGCTGGTCAGCCGGGGGGGGTGGAAACAGCCTCCCCCTCTGCCCTAGGGAGCCCCTGTTCCCCTCCAGGAATGGCATCGCAGGCAGGAGTAAGTGAACGAGAAGAAATTGCCCTGACTTAGCAAGAGGTCATGCAGAAAGATCCATGCTGGCAGACGAGACAGTGTGCTAAAGATAACTGTTTGACAAACTATATTTACTCTCCCTTTCTGGGAGGACTTACAGGGGATTTGGAGCATTGTGCTAATATAAGCCATCCAGTGCCTGCGGTGGAGGAAGCGCCTACTCCAGGCTTCTTTGCGCTTGTGTCTTTACAAGCCTTGAGAGGGGACGCTGCTGAAAATAGCCTTGTCTCCTAATTGTATTCTCGGGAATGCTAATCAGCAGGCTTGTTCTTCCCACCAGCAGCAACTGGGCAGCAATACTGTGTGATCAAATGCAGCTGCTTCCCTCCCCAGCACCACCACTTCTCTTGCCAGCAGCACTAGTTGTCCCTGCCCATCCATGTTCCTTGCTAACCAGCACGGAAGGTGACCTGTTTTGGAGGCTCTCTGAGCCAGGGAATAGCCCATTGTCCAGGCTTTCTGGATGTTCTGGGAAACCTCCGGACTGTAGCTGGCTCTCTGCCTCCCAGAACACCCCACCTAAACAAAGGCAATGGGAGGTAGTGCCGGACAAAGGGACAAAAGAGAGAATCCTTCTAAACAGTCATGACTTTTCTGCTGATACTCAGAAAGCTTTCCATCACACAGGAAAAGAGGCACTTGAGATTTTGAGTATGCAGTAACCATGACAAATACAGAAGTACAAAAACAGCTTTAGGCAGCTAGAAAGAACAATACCCAACAAACAAATTAGCCATCTGTACCATCTCTAGCTCCTGAAAGTAAACATAAAAACAGATCCACACTGAAAAGGACTGTACTAATAATAAATCAATTAGCTCCACCAGCCCTTGGAGGCAGCAGGGGGTGAGAGGCAGCGACCAGAGGAGCAGATTTCTCCCTGTCTCCCTTCAGGTTGGGTCTCTGGGCACAAGAAAAACTCTCCTGAGGGTTAGGGAGTGAGGATCAGATCACCAGGGTACTCCCACTGTGAGTGACAGCAGGAGTGACACTGTGGAAAATCTTCACCCTGGGGGGAGGGGGAGAGAATGTCCAGCATTCATATTTCAGAGACTTCCTTTCCCAAGCCCCAGCCAGTGAGGGTCTTGTGATCCTTCCTCTCTCCTCTTCTTTGGGCGCAGCAGGGTGTTGGGAAGTTTATAAATACAAGCAACTGTTTGCTCTAATCCAGCTTTGACCATAGGGATAAGTAGTGCACCAGGCTCCTCTTTCCTTACTCCCAATTTATCCCTGATTGACTTGCCCATCCTGTGGCTACCATTCATAATACTCAACTTTCTTCATTTCTTACTGATGTCTCCTTATGTGCCAAACACCCACAGAGAGCTGCCTTAAAAAAAAATCATCTTCTTGAGATGCAGAGGCACCAGAGGGGTGTGGGGTGGGTGGGGGCAGCAGTGCAGCCCTTTTGGGAGCTTTATGCCTCCCTGTTCTGCATGATGGGTGTGTTATTCCAGAGAAGAGTGAGGAGAAATTGGATTTGGTAATAAACTAGCTCTCTATTGTGGGAACCTGTACTCTTCTGCTGTGTGAAGACCAAGACATTTGCCCTGTAAAGGATATCCGTCATGTTCTCAAGAAAGAGAGCCCGACCCTTAACGCTGCAAACCAGAGCTGTGCTCCTCACAGCCACCTCAGAGGTCAGCGTGCAGTGCTGCATCCCACCAGCTGGGAAAGGACAGTGATAGGACATTGTCTCCATGCACACTTCTCATGGGTCTGCTGACTGGCTTCCACTTCTGAGTCCCCTAGGCTGTCCCCAGCTTCTGTGACAGGTGCAAGGGCTGTGTGTGTGTGAACTGCATTGCTCACCTCAGGGGATATGAAGATGAGAAGCTATGCAAGGCATGCTTGCAAAGTCACATTGCCATCTCATTGCTGGTGAACTCTGCGTGCACAAAGGAATTTGCTGTTACTGTAAAGTTCTGCACTGGCTGTGCTTAATCACATCCCTTTGGGGAGGGCACAAGCGAGTGAAACTTGAGTTGGGGGCACAGATTAGGAAAGCAATGCAGACTGGAGGAGAAAACAAACACACCCATGAAAGGGTGGCCTAAAATCTGTCACTGTCAGAGAAAGAGCAACAGCCGCATCTGTCTAATAGCACATACCATTGGGGTAGGAACTCTTTACTGGTGCATGACCTTCAAGTCATTGCCAGGAATAGATTTTGGCTCAAATTTCAACCCTAAGTAAAGCATCATCTCCTGTCATGATTTGGAAGCTGAGGCATTTCAGTTTCCAGAAACAAACAAAGCTCACAGGAGGCAGTCCAATGGCCCTGGCTGCTACAGAGCCAGCCCAGCATGGCAGCACCTCTGGAAACAGCCAGGCTCTGCACTTTGGGAATGATATAAGGGAAAGGGACTCCATGGGCTTCATTCCCCCTGCCCTTGTCTTTGCACGTTGTGCCTGTGCACTGTCTAGCCCTCATTGAAGCTGATAATGCAGCTGCATCTTTTCTCCTAGTATGTAAGAAAAAAATCTTTTCAGTTCATTCAAAGGACTGAGTATTTTTATCAGTGTAATTCAGTTGTTGTCCCAGGCTCTTGCTGATGGTTTCCATACCAGAACTGTGTTTCTTTCCAAAGATTCCAAAACCCAACAGCTGAAGGGAAGCACAGTTTTTGAAGGAAGGCTTCCCTTCAATTTAGCAGAGATGCACAAACAGCCTTCTATTTTCCATGGCAGCTGTTACCTACAAACCAAATAAGTCTTCCACTTTGATGCCCTCTAACCTGTTTTATGATGGTGGCTGAGAAACATGGAGTGCTTTTCACTAAATGGAAACAGCAGCCCAGTGAGTGGAGAGCAGTGTCAGGGGTGAGTGGGACACAGACCTCCTTCCAGGTGCCCTGCTAGCCAGGTCACAGCCACCAGCCCCACTCCGGGCACTGCTGGGCACTGCTTCCCTCCTGCTTTCTGAGATGGCAGCTTTGGAAGAAAACAAAGCACATTCTGTTCTGGTAGTAAGAGAAGGTCCCTGCTTCCAGCAGGGGTTTCAACAGCACTTAGAAATGGGGTCCTGGCTCTCCTACCTCGGCAAACTAAGGTCTGGATTCATTTCCTCAAACCTAGCAGCCCACAGTGGGCTGCAGTGACAAGGTCATGGCCACACAGAGCTTGTGTTCCTCCAGTGATCTTCACATGTGGAGGCAGACAGCATGGACATGGGGCTGAGAGAGAGAAGGGGTGCAAACAGTACATGAAGGCCTGTGAACATTCTGTCTCTCATGGCCCAAAGGTTCCAAAATCAGCTTCAGGAAGAAAATGCTTTGCTAAACATCACCCGAAATGAGAGGTTTCAGTTCAATGAAAACCCACGCCTGATATACACCCAGAAACTGGGGAATTAATATGAGAATCAGGGTGATCTCTGTAGAGCATGTGCTGGTGGTGCAGAGGGTGACTACTGCTTTCATCTCCGGTATTTAAACCACTATACCTTCAGGAGCATTTTCTGTGCTTGTTTGAAATGTCACTTCAGCAGCCTCTGAGGACAATTCATGCCTTTTGTTGGTAGCTGTGTCTGCTTGCTCTGCCTAGCAAACTCCAAATCGCAGGGGGCACTACCCACCACAGAGGTAGGATGGCTGTTTGGCAGCCCTTCAGAAACAGAGGAGCAAAGACTATTTTGAAGGACTTGTTTAACTTTCTAAAGCCTGGCACCATTGGTTGGCTTCACCCAGGTTAGGTGCATACTGCTATTGTATAGACCCACCATTGCAGCTACTTCACAGAATTACAGAATTGTTTGGGTTGGAAGGGACCCCTGGTCCATCATTCAGTCCAACTCTCCTGCCACAGCAGTCACCTCGAGCAGGTGACACAGGAATGCATCCAGGTGGGTTTTGAATGTCTCCAGACAAGGAGACTCCATTACTTCCCTGGGCAGCCTGTTCCAGTGCTCTGCCACCCTCAACGTAAGGAAGTTCTCCTGCATGTTGAGGTGGAACTTCCTGTGTTTCAGTTTATGGCCATTGCTCCTTGCCCTGTCACTGGGCATCACTGAAAAGAGTTTGGCACCTTTATTTTGATACCCACCTGTGAGATATTTATATGCATTAATGCAGTCCCCTCTCAGCCTTCTCTTCTTCCACAGTCTCACCTCAAAAGACAAATGCTCCAGACCTCTCATCATCCTTGGTCCCCTGCTGGACCTTCTCCAGGTCCTCCTTGTCGTTCTTGTACTTGCCTCGGCTAGTCAGGCGTAGCAAGGAAATGCTTACAGGAACATCAGCACAGACAGGAGAGGTTTTGCATTCACTGTGCACCACTGTAAATGAACCCAAGGTGAGTGGCAGAAGTCCCCCACGCCTCATAAAATCCCAGTGCAGCTGGATGTAAGCATGCTTCTTCCAAGTTGCAAAGAGAAAGCTGGGCAAGGAAAGCCTAGTTGTGCCTGGTCATCCTGTCATTTTCCAATGGAAATGGTGGTGGGCATGGGTGCTATTATCTGCAGCCCTATGTTTCCTGCTGGCATTAGGATGCTTAGCAAATCCTGGGATCTAATTTTCTTCCAGCAGGTAATGGATGATCATCCAGGTGAAATCCAGCATAAATAGAGCTGGGAAGAAGATGCTCTGTAGGAGGAGCCTGTGGTCGGCAGGAGGTACAGTGACACTTTAAGTCGATAAATATGTTGTCAAAGCTGACAGAGCATCAGTCTGGTGTAGGTAAAGGAAAGTAAGGCCTTCATAGGTTTAGGTCTAACATCCTACACAGACACACTAATGACTGTGGTGCTTTTTACCCTTCTGAAAAAAAGCTGATGCACCTGAAATTTCCTGAGCTACTGGAGTAGAAAACCTAATGCTGCTCCTGGTGCTTCAAGGGAGCCTGCTCCTGGGCATTTTTGGAGACTGAAACTCACAGCAGCCACCCGCTGTAAGTGGCCAGAAGGAGCTTTATTGTGTGCGTGGTCAGACAGGCAGGGTTCAGTTTATTGCCACATCCAACAGATGCCTTGCAAACCCAGGAGATAACTCCTGATAGTTAATGCTCTACCCCAATTCCTGCCCAGTCATAGTCCATATCTGTACATTTAGATGAAGAGGAGCTGTGTATTTGAGGATTTTCAAATCTTATATCTCCTGCATTCGTGCTTTTTAAGAGATCCTCTCTTGCAGCCAAATATATAAATAGGATAGATTTGTGCCTTCCTCAGGTCTGCCTTCTTGAGGATAAAAGAGGTGCAATCAGGAGTACTGAGAGGGTTTCTGTGGCATGGCAAGGAAAATTCTTCAGTTTACGGATCATTACAAAGCTCCTGAAAATTAAACTATTTTTCATATGTAATGAACTGTGCATGTCCTGCACAGCAATAAAAATATTGAAAGTAGTACTAAGAGCAAATGTGGGCCATAAATACCAACTTGTATTTGTAATATTTTCATAGGGCCATTATAACTGAAATATAAATGGAGTTTTTATTTTAAACATTTAATATTAATCAAATGGTTATGAAAGTACATAACAAACATCTGTGACATACTCATGGCCTAAATAATAAAAATTAAATGGGTGATGAATTTTTGTGAAAATTTAATTTGCAAAAGAAAGAACATAGCATTAATAAGACATAATTATATCATCAAATATTTACCATTATTTGCTGGAATCCATTTTATTTTTATTTTATACAATAAAACAGTGGCTACATAAAGCAGTAGGCTGGGGCCCATCCAAACACTTTTTGTCCCCCCAGACTGAGCAGGAAATATGCTTTTAACTCAGGTTTTGCTGCTTTATTTCACTGCTTTCCTCTAACAGTCCCAAATGCTGCATTTAGAACCCTGACATCTCTTCTTTGTTACTCAGTCCACACCAGTAAATTATTTCAACCCACATCTTTATAGAGAATAAATAAAATGGTTCCAAATTCCTTTGCAGGCTTGGGTCAGTGGGTGAACAACATTGGCTGTCTGCTGGGTGCTGTCACACAGCAGCCACCTTCACTTCTTCAAGGAGCACTGGTGTTTCCCACCACAGAATCAGTGAGAAGACAAAATCAAGCTGAGACTGTCAAGCTGATGTCCCCTTCCAGCCAGCAGTCGGACTGAGACTGCTGTCAGGGGTGCATTTAGCAGAGGGTGACACCAACTGATGGCCATACCCCTGCACTCTGTGTTTTATTCCTAGTCATGTGCTATGGTGTATTTCCTGCCTACAGATCTGCTGGCTGAAAGGATGAGTACCTTTCCTAAGATGCTCCTGCAGAGGTGTAGGATCTTGATGGGGTTTTCATACAAGCAATGCATGACCTGAGCATCTAGCCAGGGTCAATGAGGAAAGGACAGCTCGGGTTGGAGCATCATCCTTTTGAACTGAAGCTCTAGGTTCCAGGATGGTTGTTTTTCTATCAGGTTTTGTAAGGCACAGTTGCTGCCACCCAGATTTGTGTTGCATTTGTTTTAGACAGCCTTTGCTCAGCTCAGCCAATGCTGAGAGACTCAGAGGGTTCTTTGGGTTTTTTAGGTTAATTTGGAAACTTCACTGATTATACACCTGCCAGCATAATTTATACCTCTGAGGACTGGGTTGATTAGAGAATCAGTGTGAATGATTTATTTTATTCATTGAAGGCAGGGCTATGAGTGTGCTGCAACCTGCGACGGAGCTGATATTTCCTTTAATTGTTCAGCTGGGTCCCTGGCAAGCACGAGCTGAAGCTACACAAACTCGCTCAGCAAACATTTCTGGTAGTCCGAAATTCAGCATTCCTGCTGAGCCAAATCAATCCCCTCTTGTCTTCCAGCTACAAGCTTCTGGTTCAACATCCCCATGTGTGCACACTGCACATGGGAGCAGTTTTTTGGCTATGGATGGAGGTAAGAGGCCCTAATGCCTTATACTGGAAGCAGCAAGAGGCTGAGCATAGCACAATGTGCATTACTTCCCTGTTTTCAGGGCACTGCTGTTACCCAGGTGCCACCCAGGTGGCAAGCCCATGTCTCTTGTGTCTCTTGGGCAAGAGTGCTCACTGCCCTGGTACCTAGAGAGGCTGAAGGGAAGGGAGAGCAGGAAGCGAGCAGACAGTGATGGATAGTGCTGCTATTATTTATATTGTTAATGAGGAGTGTAATGGAATAGAAAGTACACTTTAAAATCTTTGAGCTCCTCCAGGTGGGGAAGCACAATTTGCAAGCACTTTGTAGGGCTAGAAGTTAAAGCAGTCTTGGCAAATGGGAGAAACTGTCTGAGATCAATAAACTGAAATTCAATACAAGGGAGTTCTCAGCACACACTTGGAGGACTCAAACAGAATGATGCTGTGGAGAAGCACCAAGCTGGCAGCAGCAGAACAGGGTGGGTCTGGGAGAGTGGCAAGGCAGAAGACAGAGCTCTGGAATGGGGAAGGGGCCAAGTGGGAAGTGCCAGATGTGGGCTTGGGGAAATCACCATTTCTCCTTCATCAAGACTGAGCCAGGCAGAGAGCAGCATCCTGCTGGTCCAGGGATGATGCAGGTGAGCATGGAACAGAGAGGGGCATGGTGATAGCCTGGAAAACCTGGCTTACAGGGAGAGATTGAAAGAACTGGTTTCTTCAGGATGGATGACTGGAGGATGAGGGCAGATGTGTAAGGATTGCCATTAGACCAACTAGTCTTCAGATAGGCAGAGAAGTTGAGCTCTTTTTCAGTCTGAGTGAACTGGGTTACAGCTAGAGATAAACATGCTGTAACAAGCGAGATGAGCCCTGGCTGAGGGCTGTTCCTGTCACCAAAGATATTTTCAAAAGGTTAAACACATATCATTCGGGGATATCAGCTAGAAAGAGAGGGAAGGGGAGGGGAAGAGGAGCTGGATGGTCTCCTGAGCCATACATGTCCACGACTGCAGTGATTCAAATTGGGGCAGTGCCCAAAATGTGTCTGGTGAATTCCACACGTGCCCAGGGTGACTCCTAATGTTGTCCTAAAATGGTACTTGATTTTAGGAGAGAGGTCATACCTCCTATAAAATGTGATATTTAAGGTATCAACAGCATTTGTATCCCCAAAAGCATAGGCCAGATTTTTCATACTTGAAATTATTTTCTGCAACTCTACATCAAGCCTGGCTGAGTTTTACGCTCAGATCAAAGTTTCTCTACTGGCATGACCACAATGCTGGCAGTGTCAAAGCTAACATATAAGACAAATTATATGATAAGTCACATGAAATATTGTTTCATCTATATCCAACACTAATACTGTAAGATGTAGAACAGTAACCTCCTTCCTCAAAAATAAAATGAGAAGTGCCAAAAAAGAGATGCCAGGAAGAAAGCAGAAGCAATCCAGCATTGTGCTGGGCATTAGCTTAACTAGGAAATGGGGGTGAGGTTAAGCTGAGTGAAGCTAATGTGCAGAATAGATCAAATTAGCCAGTGATATAATAAAAAAAGACTGCTGTTTCAGGCATGGTCTGCTTAAGCATCATGAGGATTAGGTACAATAGACTCAGGGATATTGTAGAAAGAAAGCTGCATCTAGACTAGAAAAGAAAATGTTTTCAGGTGTTGTAATTTCAGGTTCAGCTAAATTCACTCACCTTTTCTACCCTTCTTTGTAGATGTGCCCTATGGGACCTTCAGCAGCCTGAGTTGTGCTGTGCTTTGTCTTCTCCCCCTGAAGATGGATCAGAAGTAGCATACATACGTCAGTACATTTCACTATTTATTATATATTTAAAGAGTCAGATCTTCTGGTAGGAAAGGTAGCTCAAACAGAGAGAAGAGTACACATCATGATCGCATGGAGGAAAAAGCCAAACCGAAAAGAAAATCAGGTTTTGCTACCACTTGTCCTTGCTTGTAAGCCCCCTTTGCCTGCCACTAGGTGGTAACTCCCTGGCTTGCTCGTGTTTCTTGTCATCCACCATGGTCCCTGTGCTATTTCTTGCTCTGTTTCCCCAGTTGGCCGGGTTGTGCACCAGTGCCTTTTATGGCAGGGCAGGCGAGGCCAGGGCTTCAGCTGTGCCCCCAGCCCCTCGCTGCTGTCCCCAGCCTGCTCGTGCTCCTGGGACAGGCACTGGGGCGCAGGGAGGCTATATTTAGCTCACCAAGGAGGAGGGCTGCAGCATGACATCAGCCTGGCTGGCTCCGTGCAGCCAGGCCAAACTCCACGGCCTGCCCTGCACCCTTGGCACCGGTGCCTGGCGCCGCCCCGGTCACCGCTCCCGCTCGGGCCTGCTGACGCAGGATCCGGCCAAACTGCGAAAACAAATGGCTGAGTGCCCACGTGCTCTGCTCTGCACAGGGCAAAAGCCAGGGCAAGCCCTGTCACTCACCCGCCGCTGTTTTGGCAGCCCTGGTGGGTATCAGCACGGGCTGGGAATTTCAGTCCCTGCCTATCTCCAGTGGCAGGCCCCGGTGCCCCCACACGCTCTGGCTGAGCGCGGCATTTATCCATAGTTATTTGGGGCTGGGAGCAGGCTCAGAGTTCTGCAGTCACAAGGAGCACACATTCCTCTGGGTTTATCCTTCTGACTTCACTGTGAGCAGCATGACAGGAATAGTGATTCCAGCCTCTCTGGTGGTGAGCTCCAGGCATCCACCTCTTGGCGCAAGGCAGATGAGCCCCAGCTTGTTTCAACTCCCCAGGCTGGAGGTTTTCCCCTCTGTTTGGCAGCCAGGAGTGATGTCTGACAACCAGAATTTTTTTCCTGCCTGGAATCAGGGCTTCAGCAGATGTTATGGGTATCTACTGGTCCTTAACTGGCCCTTCCAAAGGAGCTGAACACAGGCAGTGAAGCATACACTTTGTATTTTTGAGATTACTGAGGCTTCATTCACATGTGACACAGATGGCCGGATTTTTGGCAGTGCCGAGCACCTATGACTACTACCACATTCACTCAGAACATGTTGGCATGCAGAGCTCTGGAAAATTAGGCCATGTTTCTCCAGTGCAAAAGGCTTGTTGATGTGTGGGATATCAAATGTGTAAAATTATTTTCACTCTGCTTCTTAATAACAATAAAAGGATGAGTCATAATTACTTTCTGAGAATATTAAAATTCTAGACATGATGCGTCTTACACTGTACAGTGAATCTCTACAGCACAATGCATTAAATGCTTTCCTTTATTACAGAATAGTGATGTCTAATAACTCCCCAGCTCAAGTTTCACTGCAGTATTTATAATTCACATCCATAATAACATTTTCCCATTTAGCAGTCTGGGGCAGGTGCCACAATGTGTTGTACAGCACGGGTGCAAATAATGAGATGGGGTGATGTCATTGTATAATATTCCTCCTAAGGGAGCTAAAAATACTCTCTCCCTCTTTCTCACCTTTCATCATCGCCTGCTTCTTCCTGCCTGATGCTTTTGCACCTGTTTCCATGGTAACAGCTTCTATTGTAGCCCAGACCCTCATGCAGATGTTGTCATTGATCCAACACCTTGCGGCAGCTTTGATGGCGCATTGTCTTCTTGTTTCCCACTCTCTTGTCTCTGTTCTCCCCCAGAAAGGATGGGTTGGGGATGCTTCCTCCTGCTCAGGGCCTTTGATCTGAAGGAGGACAAGGGAGAAAGTTATCGATTCAGCTTTATTACCAATTGTAATCCTTCCTGGAGGGCTTTCTGAGAGCTAGAATAATATGCCATGGGATATATAATATGCCATGGAACCAGTTACTGGTTTGCTTGTGTGGTTGTTAAAATGGGTGCCTTAAAAAAACCCCACCCAATAGAGGAGTCAAGAATGTTTAACATCGGGAGACCATAATTAAAACCTCTCTCTGGCAGGGCATGGAAAACTGCTTTGCTGGGGGATGCTGCTACTCTACTGCTTGCACAGTCTGATCAGAGGCTTTTTTTTTTTTTTTTTTGCCATTTTCTTTCTTCTGCTTTTTTTCCCTTGCTAAGTGCCTAGGGAAGTTTCCACATTTTGGCTATGTTCATTGTTCAGGCTCTCCCCACCCAGGCTTGTCACTCCAGCTTGGCTTGAAGGGAAAGGGAGGGAGGCAGCAGAGCTGTGCTAGAAAAGCTGCACCATGGATTACTGCTGAAGTGAAATGTAGCTATAAGGGAAAAAAAGCAAAGAACAAGGAAATTCTGCTTAATCACCTATTGTCTGAAGTTGTTTTGCATTCTTCACCTGTCACTCCTTGCTGGAGTCGGACGTTTTTCTCCTGATGAGGAGAACCTGACAGACGGGTGGTAATGAATGTGTAACAGAAAACCTGGGCTTTTGCATCTGCATTATTTATTCACCTAAAGCAAGAACTGCTCTATATTTAGTGTATGATGTCAGCGCCTTGTTTGCATCCTTAGAAATTGGCAGGGAGCCACATCTCACATGACATATGAAATCACTGATAAATGCTTCTTTTCACTGAAAGAAAAACAGCTTAATAAATGCGGCTCTTTTCTGCTTTCATCTCTTCCCTCCCCACCATGCTCCCTTCCCCTTCTGGGATTTGTCTCTCCGTGGCAGAGCTCAGCAACATCTGTGAAGTGGAAATGAGCAGGCAGTACTGCAGATCAAAATGAGGCCGTGGGTAAGCTCGGGAAGTTGCTGCCCTCCCAAGCCCCCCTCTGCTCCCCCCTTCCAAGTCCTGGGGCTCTGCCAAAGACCTAGCCAAGCTAGGCTGAAAAGAAAAAAGGGAGAGAGGGAGAGCCTCCTCCTCCACCCAGCACAGGCTTTGTGGGGATGCTGGTATTCCTGGTATGTAATGAGTTTCAGTTGGGTTGTAGCAGGCAGGGAGCAGGGGATAGGCAGGGGTCCCACGTGTATTTCTTGGTGCAGAAATGGCATTGTGACCAATACCAGCAGTTTTCTGCCTTGAACACATCTTTGGTGCAAGTATCCAGCAACAAGATCTCACATTTGTGCTTCCGTAGGGGAAATGCAGCCAGGGCACTTTCCTGGCATTGCTGCGAAGCCAAAGGCTGGGAAAAAATAGCAAGTTTTATGCATAAAAATATAGGTTTAAGTGCCAGAACTTCATCTGCCATTACCTGGCAGGGCTCCACTGAATTTCCATGCAACAGTTCAGGCCATTTCAGGGTCTGATTCTTTATTCAAACATGGTGCAAGTCAGGAGGGTAAAGAAGATCAGTGCAGCTCCTAGCTCACAGGGTCATTCCCATCCCAACACTTTAGGGCTAGTTTTCCAAAGCTGGCAGGTGTCATGGTTCCACAGCCTATCTTGGCTTTCCATAGCAGCAGTGATAAGACCTGTAGGGAGCTGCAAATGTAGCATCAACAGATCCCAAGGTTACAATTTGGGGCCTGAGTGGGAGGCTGCCTCAGATAAAGAGCACAGCTTGCCATGAGGCCAGTGTCCTCAGCAGTACCAAGTGATACATGAGAAATAAATTTAAAATAGCTGGCTGACCCATAGAAACAATCAGACTGTTTACTTTGGAAAGGAATTCTTGCAGTGAACAAAAGCAGTTAGTGTGAAGGCAAAGATCTCTCCCCAGCATTTTCCTGCCAGGGTTTAACATCACTACTGCTGATGCAGACCTGGTAAGAAGCAGAAGAGGGAAGACAGCCTTGCTGCAGAGCTGCTATGCTGCAGATGAATGACTTTTCCTATTAAACAAACCCATTCAAGCTTCCGCTACACAGCCATTTACTTGATGGGTTTGAACAATAATGAACCAGGATTAAAAAAACCTGCCCCTGAGAAATTCAGGCTGCTTCAGCAAATGGGATCAAATACAGTTGGTAGTATCATGTGGCCTGCTAATATTCAGAAATGACATCAATGTATCCTGAGCTTATTCAAACCAGCATTTTGCTTTGGTTTGTTGAATAGGGTGACCTGCAGGTTAAGCATCAGAGAGACATTTGGGAGGAATTTAACAGAGAAAGGTGGGGACAGAGCACAAAAGGAAATTCTTTCAAGAACTTTAGCATAAAACATCCTCCATAAATGAATATGTGAGACAAGGTTTTAGATGAGACAGTTGCCCTACCAGGAAAAACATCATTAAGTTGTTACACAGAAACTCATTAAAAAAAAAGTCAGCCAATGCCACAAGATGATATCTCAGTAGTCCCAGATGTTCTGTGTTCTGGGAAAAAGGAGGGAAGATTACTCTCTGAAATTCACCCTGTGTTGGCAGGATACTGAAGGAACTTGGAGTGAGTTTGTAAAATACAGAAATATGCTGCTCCTTGGAGTAATGTAGGCAGCATCTATAAATAGCTAGCTGTCATTTCAAAAGGCTGAATGAAGCCTGATGGCCCATACTGGGCAGGAGCCAGTACAATGGCTGCCTTGGGTCTGGGAATTAATAAATCTGCATTTATTCCTGATCATGTAATGCATTTTTGTGTGATTTTGGGAGATCCCAATAGTTGTCTGCCTCCATTCCTCTCAGTAACACTGGAAGATCACTTCCTCCTTTCCTTCATGGTCATGATCCTTGCTTGTTAAAAACTGAGGGCTGGGGTGCTCACTTGCTGTACCTCCACCAGCTTGCTCAGTGTCAGATACTTTGCTCCCTGTTTGGGCTTCAGCCATAGCCATGTGGCTAGTTGAGGACGGCTGCCTATACCTGGACCAAATCTTGCAGAATTGTCACTCACCATTAATACTCTGGAAAGCTGCAAAGAACTCATCTCACTGGTGCCTGGACAACATTTTTTGTAGCAGTGCTATAGCTGAGAGACCATGGCAGAAATGTGGGGAAGGGAAGAGGAGCCCCACTGATGAAATTAAGCTCTTCAGCCTCCCAACAGGACAGCTGAGGACTTATGTCTGCTGTCACCCCTGGCACTAGCAGCCATCTCCCAGGGAGTCACAGTCAGCACAGTCCTAACTGCAGGTAAGGCAGGTGCAAGGGGAAGAATGAGAATGGTGAAGCAGATTTTTTAATGCATTACCCCCAAAATGCCCATCCTGATCCAACCTCACTTATTTTGAGAGTGGTAAGTATGGCTGAGACAGAGAGCTGGGGGACAAGAGTAATGCCTGTGGTATCTCCCTGCTTGTTCCTGGTCATTTTAAAAGTCACATGTGCAAGGGAAAACACAAGAACTGCCTGGGACACAGCAGGGATGAAGAACTTTAACCTGCACTTGGAGGTATGGGAGGGGTCCTGGAGGGGTCTGGACCTGATCTAGTGTAGCTTGCACTGTCAAGTTTCCTACCACTGGCTGTAGGCTAACATGACAGTTATGTGGCATGCAGACCCAACACTCAAACACCTAAGCAAGTTTTACATCACACCTTTCATTATTTTGGGAGGTGTTTCCATAGAAGTTCTAATTTCAGTGTATTAGTCCTCTGTTTCACTGCAACTGCTGTTCTGAATGTGCCTTTAGCATCATTTAGCAGCCAAGAAAATGAAGTGAGAGAAGGCTGAATTGACACCAGGGATAGCAGGGACACTGTCATGTGGCCCTATGCAGATGAAGGTCCACTGAGAGGGGAGCTAAATCAGGAAAGCTGTGATTACTTTCTTCCCCCTCTGGTGAAAGCTGGGAGATTACTTGCAAAGCTTTGCTCATGAGCAGAGGTGACAGAGAGGGTGTCCAGCAGATACAGCCTTTGTATCTTTTCAGCAGATCCCTGGAGCATGAAACTGCTCTTTTCAGGCTGAAGCCGTCAGGAAGGGCATCTTATGCTTGCCATTTTTGATGAGAGGATTTAAGGGCCATCCAGCAGAGGACTCTCTCTAAACCCACAAGCAATCAATTTGTTTTGATGCTCTGAAATTGCTGTGCTAAACCAAGAAAGATGGATAAAACGATAGGACATCAGCAGCAGAGTTGGGTGGTTAAGCCAGATATACTGAGTCTCTCTCTGTGACATAACCTTTCTGGTACACACCTTTCTCTTTGGCCCACAGCAATTACATTTCAAGGCCTGCTAATATGGATCAGTGATAGAGCAATTCTCTCACAGAGGGTCAAAAGCACTTCTCATATATTTCTACACATTTTTTAACATAGCAATAACCTGTGTCTTTACTTTTCAAGCAAAAGGCAAGTTGCTTTGGTTATTTATCTTCATCTAGTACGAAGATAAATAGTGAAGTTGTAAATGAGAAAAGTATCTGCATATCCTTTAAGTTCCTAAACCAAAAGCATTTAATAAGAAATAATCCATTAGTGATCTGCAATTCCTTTGCATCCAGAACAATTTCCAGCTGAAACCCTGGCAATAATGGAATGATTCAAAGCTCACAGACTTTTAATGAAGATTTTCTCAGAATATCTAGTCAGATGGATTTCACAAGTGCACTCTGCCATCAGACAAATATGATATACATTAGATTCACCTTTACCCATAAACCACTTGAATGAGGCTTCATCAAAGAAAGTATGCTTTTCATCATGCTTTTTACTGGCAATAGAGCTGTGCCCAGAAGTACTCTGTGCTAAGTCTTTTTCTTGTAAATACCCACAGGCTCGGTGCTCATCCTCCCTCATTCAGAACCTGGTGGGTATGTAGGAAGGGGAACAACCGATTCACACAGTTGTTGGTTCTGGTAGCTGGGGAGTCTTCCTTATGCTGAGCTAGGGAAGAGAAAGAGCTTACTTCCCCCACATTTTTGGAGCTCAGCCTTAATTGCAAATGTGATGTCCTTCAATGTAATCAGTTATTCCCTTGTTCTGAGCTCTCCTAAGCGCCTGATTGACCTTCACTGTCCCTCCAGCTCTTTGTCCCTCCTGGCAACAGATAAGATAAACCCTGTCAATGTGTTGGAGAGCTCTAACAGATCTTTCCTGTGTGCATTATGTTGTGGTTGCTCCCTGACATTGTGTTGCCCGCTTGTCCAACTTTGGCTCTGATTGATGGGAGCTAGGAGAGGTTGTTTTAACAGACGTGGCAGCCCAGTGACATGGGGAAAGACGGGGTCAGCTTAGGCTTACTGGTGTAAGAAATGAAGGATGCAGCAGTCACCTTCTGCATCTTTACTGCATGCTATGTTTCATGTGCTTTTCCCTGCCTGCTGGGGGACAAAGAAGGTGTAATAGGACCTGCTGGAGTTTCCTTCCCTATCTCCTTTGCCTTTCTCTCAGCCTCATCTCATCTGCCTTCCCTGTGCTTTCCTGCTCTTGTCCTTCTCGTACCTCCTCCTTAGCTCTTTCCTAATTAAGACCTTAAACCCCATCTCTTTTCACACTAATCATGCCACTACTGTCTTATTTGCAAATTCTTTTTTGTCCCTCCTGCTTCCTTGTTCCTTTTATTGCCTTTATTGTCTCTCTTGAGATAGCTCTTCAGGTCAAGGACTGCCCCACGGTTCAAACCTGTGCAATGCCTTGCCAAGTGTTGCTCCAGTTCTGTTTGGCCACAGCAGACAATAGAAACCTCACGTGCATCCCAATGCTATAAAGCTCATAAGCTCCACTTTGCAGACTGAAATCTCCTACTGATGATGGACTTTGTTACCTGGTGGAGCAGGAAAGCAAGCTGTTTGTGGCATGCTTTGTGACTGCTTGGCAGGAGCCTTTCCTCCCTGCTGCCAGCTAGGAATGGGGTTAGGTGTTCATTTCCAGGACCATCTGATAGGTGCCCCTTCACAACACAACAATCAAACCAAACTCCAAAGAGCAGTGCAGTTGCTGAGCTCCTGGAAGCAGCTGTAGGAGAACACGTTGTTAGTTTGTCTACAAACTGGAGTGGCCTGCGCAGTGCAGAGAGGAAGGGGACAGATCTGGAGGGGCGTGTGGAGGTGCCTGGATCCTCACAATCAAGGAGCTTTGCCTGAGTATTCCACCAGCCTCCTGGGGGAAGCCAAGAGGGGAGCAGCTAGCTGGAGGCGTCTGGCAGGGTGGGCAAGGGCTGGGAGATCCTGACAGCAGTGAGGGAACGAGGGAGTGGCTTTATGCAGCTGATGAGCTATTCCTCTGCTGTTTCCCGACTTTGTAAGATCTTTAACCCTTGAAGTGGAAACAGTGATACAGGATTGGGCAGCAGCTACCTAATTTTCTCCTAGCTCTCTTGCACGCCACCCACAGCTGGTGGGGTGAGGCTTCCCTGAACCAGCAGCTGTGCTGATATACTGCTCTGTCTGATAGGGAGTGGGCAGACTGAGGGAGTGAGCTGCTGGCTAGGTCACTTCTGTCCCAGGTTTTTAGTTTGGGAAATCTGGTCACTCTGTGCCTGCACCTGTGGATGAAGGAGGACTCTTGTTCCTGTTCTGGCTGCCAAATAACAGACTGCTGCCTCAAATACTCCAGAAGCACCCAAGACATTATGGGGACAAAGACAGGAAAGGTGCCAGCAACAAGACTGGAATACTGCAGAATGTTTTGGGCCTGCTCAGCAGCATAGGTGAAACCAAGTCTTTCCATCTGGAGGCTGAGCAGCCAGGACCACTTTGGCCGTGGGACAAGGGAAAGGGCGGAGCTGGAAGGAGGAGATGTCTGTCAGGACCCAAGTGTCCTAGAGTTTCATCCCCCCAGCAGGCTAACCACATCCTCCTCAGCCTGACCTCTGAGTGGTGGCAGCAGCAAGCCCAGCTCTCCAGGACCGTGGAGCAGACAGAATAGCTGGTGGGGACATGGCTGCTTCTGTGCCCTGAGTCATCTGAGACTCTGGCTAAGGGCCAGCAAAGCAATACCTACATCAGGCAAAAGCCTGGCCCAAGAAAGACCAGCTGCTCCATCACTAGCACTGTGCAGCTGGCTCCCATGCCAGGAAGTAGGATTGTGCCATCTGTTTGGCCCAGGGCAGCACAGGCAGCCATGCTGCTCACTGACACCCTGCACAGCCTTTGGGACCAGCACTGCTGAGCTCGTGGGGAAACCTCGAGTGTGGGCACAACCTTGCACAGTGGGTGCAATGAATGGGGCCAAGCAAGGATGGCACAAGCAGTGGGCTTGCAGCAGCAAGACTATTGTGTTTCCCTGGCCTGCTGGCTTTCCTCTCCTTGTATCCAGGCTTTGGCAATCACTGGGGTTCAGTCACACTGGGAGCCATATATGAGCACTGGGCTGTGACTGCCCTCCTGCTCCTGGGCTGTGGCAGGCTGACACCTACTGTGACCTCCTCACCCCATGCCCTTGGCAAAGCTCCTGGCATCAGATATCCCAGCTTTGCATAGCTGCAACTCCTACTGACTTGGGTCAGAGTTTACCTTGAGGGCCCAGAGCAGTGGCACTGCTCAGGGCTGTTGTGTGATGAGAGTGACTCACCCCTCCCGCTCCCTGCCTTCGCCTTCTCCTACAAAACAGGCAAGGCCTGGACTTGTCCCTGTTCCCATCTCCTTATCTTGCTTTTCACACAGCCTGAGCAAGCAGACTTGTGAAGGGTGGCCTCGAAAGGACCAGGTCCAAGCACATTTGCCAGGCTTCTCTTCCATTTAGTGGACACTGAAATAAAGGAAAAAGCTTTTTTTCTAGTCATTTAAGTCCATTCTCCCCTGTCAGTTACAGAGACAGCTGTGGGAAAAGCAAGAATTTTCACCCATGTCTCATTTCGGAGAGGGCTCGCCCGTCTCACACCGGGGTGACTCCCTGCTCTCTGCTCTCCGCTGCCCGGGACATGCGGGGTTCCAGATACCGCGGTGTGTCTGTCCCCCTCCTCCTAACAGCCTGTCACAGCAGAACTCTCTCGCCATCGCTGAGATTTAGCTATTTCCCTCAAGGCTCTGGACAGCATCAGATATGCACATGTGCAACATCCATTTAAATCCATAATAAATGTGCACACACATTTTGTGTGGTGACTGGCCCCCTGACTCACACAAAAATGTATTTTAAGTGGGCTTGGAGGATTTGGGCTGTCATTAAATTTCAAGGAACAAGGTCCACTCCGGTATTCCTGTGCACCAGGGACCTGGGGATGTACATATTGTGAAAGACCGAACTCACAGCCCCCTTGCTGCATCCCCCCCTCCCCAGCCACATCCCCGGAATGAAGAAACAGGAGACTCCAGCACTTTCTTGGTGGCGTAGACTTCCTGTTGCAATCCTCCTCTCCCTCGCCAGCACAGTGAAATCTGCTTAGCCTTTACTTTCTCACACATGTTTCAGATGTGCAGGGGTGTGATTGTAAACAATGTCATCGGCCGTGCCAGAGCTGTCTGCTCCTGCCGTGCTCCCTTCCCAGCACCCCAGGGGTTCCCGTAACAGGGCGTAAAGCAAACAAAGCAAAACAGTAATCTGCTGTTCCAATGGCATTTTTTTTTTTTTGTTTTTAGAAAACGTTAATGATAGGTTATGTGATTACCCTAGGTTTGGCTCCACTTACTCTTTATTAAGCACATCTGGTATTTAGTAACAGTGTAAGTAGCAGGAGCTTTTCTGGCGCACAAATGAGATTATCCAATGTTGCCATGCAGTATGGAAACTCCTCAGGGAAGCCAGTGAACTGCGCAGAGATACAAGACTTTCTTTTTGGCTGGGCATGCAGCCAGAATAGCTAAAAAATGTGGATTGGCACAGAGCTCTTGCCACGCAAACACTTCTGGAAATTTCTGTGTTCAGGCCTGCCAAATCCTTCCTATGTAACATGAGTTTCTGTCTTCCTCAGCAGCCCGTCTGAAGCCCGAGCTCTCCTGTACGCTTTAAAAAGAAAAAATGAAAAAAAAGCTCCTAGGCAATCTTTCAGTCCTGTTTCCAGCATGCCACTGCCAAGCTAACAATTTCACCGAATTAGGGGGAATTTCCTAAAACATTTCTTTGAGCTACATTGAGTGCAACATGTGGGAGACAACTGTGTTTCCTGGAGAAGAAAGGAGAGCTGTCTCACTCGTGGAGACTGCCTAATGTCTAGCAGGAGAAAAACAACCAGCCATGACAAGAAAATGTTTTTTAAACTTGGCGCGAGAAGCAGGTTTTATTTATTTTGAATGCCTTTTCCAGTCTGGTCAATGTAGTGCATGAAGAGAGGGTTGGTGGAGGGAAGCTGGTGTTTTTGTTAGGGCCCAGGGCTTGGAGTCAGGAGGTCTGGGCTCTATTTCTGGCTCTGCTGTAGCCTTCCTGTGGGACTTGGGTGAAGCTCTTGGAGGTGAGTTGTTCCAGTCTCTGAGCTTCTCGATGCATTTAATGGGGGTATTGTTTGCTGGTTTCATATGTGTTTGTGTGAACTCAGGCTCTGCGGCCAAAATTATTAATCCTCTGCATTTCTTGAGGAAAAAACTGGGAAGGATATGAAGCAGAAAAGCAAATGATCGTTTGTTGCTTGACTGTGCTTGGCTGCTGCTGTTGCAAGACATTGGCCTTTGGATCTTTAAACTTGGTTGCTTTGTGTCTAGGGATCTTTGTGGGTGTTCCTGACAAACTCCTGTCAGTTTTGCCTCTCCCACCCCTAACAATGGGACACATGCATTTATACTGCAATTTTGTTGACTTAGTGATGGTACCCTTGGGAAGGAGTTAGTCCAAGCAGTTTCTAGACTTTTTCGCTGTGAAGAGAGAATTTAGTGTGAAGGCTGGCCATGAGCAGAGGGGATTCATCACAGCAACTTACAGGCACATTGTGCACTATTTCTACATGGCCAGTGACCAGTTCTAGCTCCTGAGTTGCTCGTGGCTGTCCTTCCTGTGGATCAGCCGGCAGTGCAGCAGGATCTACCTGGGTACAGCTCAGGAAGGGAGTGCAAAAGTACCCTAACAGGTACTGCTGGCTGCTGCCTGGTGGCTCAGCTGTCCTCTGCGATGAACTTCTGATGCAATTTCCAGCCACAGAAAGAACATCTCATCCAAAGAGCTGACACGACACCAAGCTGCATACCAACACAAGTGGAAACGGGGATCTGGCTCTGCTACTGCATGCTTTTGGCCACAGTAACCCTCCCCACTTCCAAGAGGGACAAGGGAAGGGGCAAGCAGCAGCCCTTGATCTGTGCAGCACCCACAACATTCTTTGGGAAAGTGGGGAAGGATTAGTAACAATGACAAAACAGGCATAGCTATGCAAAGGACAAATAGATAAGCTTGGGATTTTCCTGTCTGCTGACCCACCCTCTGATAAGCCAAACTAATAACTCTCCACGGGTTAGCTTGTGCACAAGCAGAGCTTCTTTTCAGCCCAGTCTTGCTTCTGTAAACATCACTCCCATGGCTGTGGCTCCTGCAGCTGTGGTGACATCCACAGCTTGTCAATGACATTTTGCTGAGTAGCTAGTGGGCAAGGATGCAGGAAGTTTGCAGGGCAGTGGGGTGTGAGGGAATAACACATAGTGTAAGAAGGGGAAGGACTCCAAGAATGGGGAATAAGAATGTGTAAGATTCACGGTGAAAGAACTTAATTTCCTCAGGGATGAAAATATGAAAGGAGAGAAAACATCAGTCAGGGAGAAGTGAAGTGGAGACCTAAAGAGCCAGACCAAAGAAACTGAGAATGACAATGGCCAGGAATGAATGGGAATGACCAGAGAAAAAATGAGTGAAGTAAGTAAAACCATAGCATAAAGAAAAGGTGTGACATAATGAACAAGAGAAGAAAATTGTTTTTAGAAGAGGGAATGCAAACCAGGACAGGAGAGAATTATGTGGAAAGAATAGAAAAAGTCAGAGGTGGAAGGAGGAAAAATAAGACAGAGACATAGGAGAAAGCAGGTGAAACAAAGAGCCTCATACTGTTCTTAGGTTAATGAAATTTCTTTTTACTAGTTCAGCATTGTGTTGCAATGTCCCAAGAGGCATTTTGTTTCTGTGGCTCTTTTGACCACTTATGGCTAATTATTCTGGGTTCCATGACTAAGTAATTAGAAGAAAAGGAAAAGAGCCTAGAAGTCACCCGGATGTGTCATAAGGCTTTGTCTGAAGGACTGCTCCCTTCAGAGGGAATTGTTTCTAGAAAATAGCTGGGATGCTGACATCCCCAGTGTACATGTGGCTGGCCTCTGTGTCGCCTGGGTAAGCTGTATGGGCTCAAAGATTTCTGAACCCTTCCCACCCACTTTGCTGCAAATTACTCTGTTCTGCCTGGGAGGGATGATGAGGAAGGGAGGATCCTAGCAGAATCCTCTTGCCAGCATGTCTCAAAGCTGGCTCTGATCCTGCAGGATTTGACCAATATGTATTGAAAGTGGAGCAACTCAGAGTTCTGGGTGGCTTGGTCCTAGTCCCCAGTCAATGGGAAGTGAGAAAAGCAGAAGCAGACTGTAGATTTCTCTTCTGATCTAATACTTCTTTTCTTTACATGCTTTGCTCACGTTAACTTGGGGCCTTTCATTTACTTAACATAAATGTTTTACATTCAGGAGGCACCTGACAATTCCTGCATTCACTAAGGAACCTGAAGCCTGGGAGTAAACATCAAAGGAGAGCTTTTTCTCTGGAATTATATAATCTCTGTTATGAATATGGTAATTAAACAACACTTTACAGTAAAGGGGCAGAACATCTTAGTTAATATAAGCAAGGCATGTAACTGCACTGTATGTCTTAAATCCCAGTTTCATCTAAAAAACAAAAATCTGGACTAAAAAGCATTCTGCAATGGAGCAGGACACTATAGCCATGTGCAGCCAAGCACTGAACAAGCACAAACTTACTATGCCGGTTCAGATATGTTTGACACATTCTGGCAGACACTGAACCGATTCAGGTAATGTCTGTCCTCCAGTCAGAATAAAACTGGCATAAACATCACATCGTGTGCTCTGACTAATTTAACAGAAACATACTGATGTATGCTTATCCCAGATACAGATCCAGTACACACACAGGAGGTGCTCCTGCAGTGCCAAAATCTCATATTAATGAAGCTGGAAGTAGAGCCATGTGCATTAGCTGCATGTTTTGAATTCTTAGGAGTGGCAGTCGTTCATAGCAGGGGGGCTTTTTCAGAACAATCATAAAAGGATTTTTTTTTTCTGGGGTGACAAAATTTTTTCCTTTGTTTCCAATAATCTCAGCATTTGAAAATACTGAATTGGTCCTTTTATTTGCTGCATCCATTTATTGCAGATTGTAGTCTCAGTGCAGCTCATGTTAGGATGACCCGTCCCCCTGCCTTCCATCACACAATTATGCCAGTCTGTTTAAAGATGCTGACCGAGCATTATGTTGACTACCTTGCCATGAAAGCAGTTTGCCATACCAGAACTGTTGCTTAAAATCAAACATTTAAATCATTTGAGACTGAAATAAATAACTCGGTCAATTGAAACACTCCCCTTGGTTTTTCTTGATGTACATATCCCAGCGATGTGCCCGAATGGCCCTCGGTATTTTCTTGTTAAAGTTTCATGAATAAATTGGAGAAAAGCTTAGAATAATTTCTTTACCTCTGAGGAAAATCACAGACTATTAACATTATGCTTCACCATCCTTGCTAGAGATGATTTATTCCTGGGGTTCATAAAACATTCTTGAAATAGTAAAATTTTTGCCTTGTGACTGCAGCGTATTGCACCAAGTGTTGGACACTTTCAAAACAATTTCCTGAAAGAACATGAAAGGTAGATTGGGATCCCAAGGGATGCATTTTTCTCCTTTTCTTTCATATTCCCAGGACACCTTCCCACTGCTATAGGAAATGTGGTGCAGAACACTAATCTTGGTCAACTAAAAGGAGCACTTTTTCTCATTTCAAAGAGGAAAGCAAAAATTGAAGCTAAACCTGGTAACTGTAATAATGCTTGGCACTTACATGCAGGTTTTCATCTTCTAGCCGCTTTACATTAAGTAAGAATCCTCAGGACTTCCCTGTGGAGTAGGTAGCTGAGCATTATTAGCCCCCTTCTGCAAATGGGAAAATCAAGGCGGAGATGTTAAGTACCTTGCCTAAAGCCAGTGGGGCATTCTGTTTTAGAGTTGGGATCAGAGGTTAGGAGTTCTTATGCTTTCAATTCCCGTACCTATTGTGTCACTTAAGTACAGAGCCATAATTGAATATTGTAATGACCCAGGGGTGAAGTGATTCCAGCTACTCAGATCTGAGCACGGCTCCTCTGATGGTCAGAAACTCTGGTGCGGTTGCACGCAGCCGGACAGAGCATGAGTGCCTAATGGGTAGGATAAAGAAGTGTCATTCTCTTTGGCCTCCACCAGCTTACCACTGGGCAATGTTCATCAGGCCAGGTCTCAGCTCAGCTCTTCAGCCAGCTGTGCCTTCACTTTAAGGCATAAGGCCAAATGTCCACCTTTGATGGATGTCTTGCCACTAAGAAATGCATCTTCAAAGGCAGATGCTGCTGTTAAGACCAAGGTTATTGTTCATCTACTTTTGTGTGACGCTTGTTACAACAGAATAGACAAGTCCCTTTCTAGCTAATTCATGCTTGTGCAGGAGTCTGAGAAGAAACCCAGGCCCCTGTGCTCTGGGCTAAAGCAGATTCTCCTTTACCTTTAGGAATAGAATTTTTGTGTTCTGCGGTCCTCACATTACCTGAATGAGAGAACAGGCCCTGCCTTTCACAGGGCTGCTAGGAAGGTTCACAGATCTCAGCCTTGCCCCTGACCGGTGTGTGCCTTAGACAGGGAACAACATATCAAAAAAGAGAGTATAATGTGAAAACCGTGAAGAAAATTACCATCAATTTCCACAGTTGCTAATGTGAATAAAGGAAATGCGTTCCCATGAATTCAGGAAAGAACACTCCATTTCAGTGTTTCTCAGGCAAAGAAATGTTTGCTTTTTCTTTTCTCAATGCTTATTTCCATTAGCAGTATTTCCTGCATGTTGTTCAACTATGTTTTCATCATGTCAAGATACCATCGAGCATTAAAGCCTAAAAACTGGCTTGTATCTCTCACTTGCTGCCAACATATATTGATGTGATGTAGGATGACACATCATAAAGGGAAGGTGTGTAAAATGCACTTGTTCACTAATATTTTCCTTCTGACCCTGCCATTAATATGGAATGGACACAAATCTATCCACAAACACACTGTCTCCAGTTCTGCACACAGAGAACATATTATTCCAGCTGGGAGCTGGAGTCAGTTTTGCACCTGACATGGCCTTAATTTTGGAAGGGAATCAGAGGTTCTGGAACTTGACACTGATCCACACCCCATGTTTATTTTGTTTATACATAGGCAAAACGTGGAAATCCCCATATGCTTCTGGCCTGGATAAGAATGATTCTTGCACTGAAATCACAGAACCATATTTGCTCTCAAGATGAAAATATGACATTTTCTCATTCTTGTGAATTTTGTCTAATGATTTTGCCCTGAAAACCACCTAGTTTTACTAATTGGTCACTAGAGATTATGAATATCAGCCTCGCATTAACATTTTAAAACAAAATACTAGAATGATCTTTTTGGAGCTCTCTGACTATTTCTAGGAGTACTGCAATGAATTTGGGTGTTTAGTCAGAAAGATTGTGTGATAATGCCTGAGTCACATTAATTGGATTGCCAGAGACTACTGAACCCCACTGTAAGTGTGAGAGAAGCTGGGGAGGCAGCTTCTGGCAATGAACCTTGCAGGGCACTGGTGCTAACTGATATGCATCTTGTATTTTAAAATGCAGTAACACAAAAGCCACCTAGACCAGATTATTAACTTGTCTGGAGTCTTCTTACTCGGGTTTGTGTCCTCCAGAGAGGTGAGTGCTCCGCTCAGCAGTGCTGGACCCTGAGGAGCCCTGCTGAGCTGTGTGGACATACAGAGTAGGTCCTTCATGCATGATCTGGAGATCACCTCCCATGGTCAGCTTGCAGAACATTTGCTACAAAGGAGGTTCTCCACATTGCCTTTGCTGGCACTGGGATTTTTGCTAAACATCAGTGTTCCCAACTGTGCAAATTATTTATAAAGCACGTAACTTGTCTGTCAGAGCAGAGTATGCTTTTAATATAATGTAGTATGAGCATGTGGAAAAAACCATGGAGACTGTTCTTCATTCAGAATTCAAGCACAACAAACTGTATTTACATCAAAATTTTTAGAACATGTTTTTCTTAAACATTTCATTAAATATTAAGGAAATATAAACACATATGTTAAAAATTGTGCCAATGTGCTATAGATTGCATAGGAAGGACTTGGAGTTTCCTTTCACATTGGTATTGCATCATTATTCCATGAGGTCATCTTTGTCCATGAGGAGGACTGGGCTTATAGTTCCTGTTACATGTGTATGTGCTGCAGAGGGAGGGCGTGTCTGAAGCACTGACATGTATAAAGTGTGTCGAAATGCATCTTTGTGTGAGCTATTTGCCTCTTCCTTACTTTTTTTTTTTTTTGGAAGGGAAATACTCTTTCTCCTCCTGTACTGACACGTGAGTAACCTCAGTTAAATCCTTTGGTAGAGAACAGAGCTCTTTGGTGATCAGACGTTTTACCTCTTCACAAATCAGAGAGAAGGTAATATGATTATACCAACACTCTCAACTGGTCTGTTTTATGAGGCTGTTGTAGCAAGACTATCCATTTGCTTAGAGAGTATTTTGGGAAGTAAAAGCAGAGGAGCCAATGTTGGGCCAGGAAGCACTGAGCAGGATGGGTGAATAGAAGAGGGCCATGGCTTCTGAAGACCAAAGATGTAGAAATGAAGGAAGAAGTTATGAAGCCAAATACTGTTCTATTCTTGCTTTTGTCTTGCCACACGTGCCCTGCTTTTTTTGGTAATTCCTTCCTCATTCTTCTTCCCTGTTTTGCTCCTTGAGCCTTTCTGCCTGCTGGAGAGATCCAGAAAACCCTCTTGCAGACCACCACCCCCACGTCACTCCCACATTCAGCCCTTCCTGAAGCTACTGCTGCTGTGTCCAGGACTCTGCTGGTGGGGACTGAAGAGCAGAGGAGGGAGGGATGGCCACAAACAGCACTGTGCCCCGGCAGCTCCTGCCAAAAGGGAGGCAGATATACAATTGAACACCTGATGGATGGGTGAGGTTGCAGCTGGGTGCTGGTGAGAATCTCAGGGGAGCTTTATGCCATGTGGCTGCTTGAGTAGGTATGGCCTAACATGAATGAACATGGATGTCCTTAATTTTTGCTGCAGTGAAAGGTAGGGTCAGTTACTCTCTCTAGTCAATGCCAGCTGCTGCAGAAATATTGCCTTGAGCATGGTCTGGGGAAAGATGTGGTTGAGAGCACTGCCTTTTTAATCTCCACAGGCCATGTAACTGGATTTTCCTGAAATACCAACCCAGCTCTTGGGCTCTTCTGTGAAGTTGACCCTCTTTGGAAACCCTGAATGACGTGGTTAATATTCTTCTTACATCTGCCAGGAGTTAACCCAAGGACTAATAATACTACTGGAATATCAGCTGTATTTTTAAGTAGTGTTTTCCTAAATTTTCCCTTAAATATTACCTGATAAAGGGGGAATAGAAGGAAACAATGTATTGTCTTGCATAATTCCTCATCACACCAGTTAAGCACGGGATAAGTCTGGAATTCAGCTACTTTGTTACACATGGTTTTATCTTAAAATTTTATCTGGGACAAGAATACCCTTAGGTACTTTCACAGTTATGACACCAGTATTCTGTGAAATAAACTGATAGGGGCTAATCCCTTAGAGGAAATGGAATGAAGCAGGAAGCTGCACTATCAGCTCACAGCAAACCAGTGTTCTTGAGTGGTTTAGGTGCAGTCAAACAGTGGAAAGGTTTTACATGGGAGATGGTGTAAAGCCAGGACTATATTAACTGGAAATTACTCAGGACTTCAAACTTCTTCTTTTATGACCAAGTCAAATTGCTCCTCGGATAATTGCGTGGTAATTTAGGACCTCTGGACTCCTTTCCTGCTTGTTTCTTGTCTTAAGGCGCTGGTGTCGGTGGCACTATGGAGGAATTTAGACACTGACTGTGGGATTGGTGGGTTTTGATAGCTACTGACCCACTGTACATCCTTCACTCTGACTCAGTGCTCTCTACCCTGCAGAGGTGTGCTGTAAGGCTTCCTTAATCCCCACAGAGCCCTCTGGTACTCCCAGAACTACGAAATGTTGTCATTATAACAGAAACATCAATTTTATTCCATGCTATGGCTGATAACCCATTTTCTTTTCCAGTCTCATTTTGCTTGTTTTCCTCTGCCAGTAAATCACTTAATAAAGGAACTGGAAGGTTCTTCTTGTACGTGATGAACAGCCAGCCCTTTCTCAATGTGTGGCCCTCGCCTGGACTTGCCATTATTTGAGGTGTAGATGGGTTTGTGTATAAGCCTGCGCACACACGTGCACGCTTGCAAAAGCACACACTGGGTGAGCTCCAGGCTAGCCATTAGATTTCCCCAGCTATTACTCTACTGTACATATTCCTAGTAGATTAGAGCAGAATTTTTTTTATACTCTCTTCTATAAAAAGTGTGCTATATTGATTGCAGCACAGTGAGCTGCTGTGGTTGATATCCGAGCACTAACCCAGATAGGGATTAGCATTACATCAGCCATCAGGCGAGGGAACCTGGCAAGCTGCCAGCCTGTAAAAATGGAAGACATTTGCGTCACTGTTCCCTTGGTAATGCTTCTTGGAGCCGTGTCAGCTGTCCCCCGAGGTTGTTTCCTTAATATGTCAACAGACATTCCTGAATCTTTAATGCTGAATAGCTCTTTTTCCTCTTCCAGAAACACTTAGGTGACAGTGTAGCTAGTGTCTCCTGCTGCCCTATGTATTAAAAAATTATATACCTATGTAGATGAGGCTTAATACCTTTTGGGGGAGGGTCACAGCAGTTACAGTCAGATCTGGGTGAAGCACAAAGCCCATCTGCAGGGGGATTGCTGTTCGGAAGCACTGAGGAAGCAGCAGCCCTGTTCAAAACCACTCCTTCTCTGCCTCCGGAACATCCCACTGGAGGGAGTGAAAGCATCTGTGTTAGATCAATTGTTGGAATTTGCCAGCATTTGGGATAAACTATCTGACCTTGCTGTAGGAATTCCAGTTCCACACAATAACTTCAGGTTAATGCCCGAAAGCTGTGGGACTGTGTGCACAGTGACCTCTAGCTTCCGGAAGACATTTGTGAGTGCCAACTGTGAGAAAAAGTCCGAGGCTTTATCCAATGACATTTTTCACCTTTCTGCTTCTCCATGCAGCTGAATGATATTTTCAACTCGAAGAATTAAAATGTAAGTAAGATACACTGAACAAAATTTGAGCATGTGCCCTTTCAGCAGAAAGTAAACATCCGCTATCAAAAAGACCTTTTGTTCTTAGGTGACAGTTTCAAGTTTGCCGTAGTAATTAATCACAGACTTGTAATTTAATACTTCGGGAAGAGAGAGCAAAGAAGTTATTCTAAGAAATCACTTTGTGAGTAACTTAATTTTGGTCAAGGAGCACTACAAAGTGCTCATGATATTTTATCACTGTTGTATGCATTTTATGCAAGCCACTGACCGAGCAGAAAACCACTCCACTGGTTGAAACCCAGTTCTGCAGAGGGGACAGAGAGCTCTGTTAGTCTGCAGTCTATAGCCAGTACTGAAGGACTTCCAGATTCCTTGCTTGAGGAATTTGACCCCAGCGCTGGAATTCGTCTCCTGCGTAGCCCCCCAGAGTGAGCAGTTTCCTTGGGTAGCCACGGGCAGGAGGCGCTCGCTGGGGCCTGAGCACAGGCAGAGGGACAGACACAAGGACAGGCAGAGGGACAGACATGGACAGAGGTAGAGGCAGAGGCAGAGGCAGAGGCAGAGGTACAGACACAGGGACAAGCACAGGTACAGGGACAGGGACAGGCAGTCCCTGCCTGCAGCCGGGCCAACACTCCAGGGCTGCAACCCTGCATCCCGAGCACCCTGACCTGACAACTGTGTTAGCAGTGAGGAAGCACTGGAGCCCTTCCGGTGAGGTGTTTGCACACACCTGTGCACAGAACTGATGCTCCTGCCTGAGCCCTGTGCCTGCTTGTCCTTACACTTTGCCACCTCCCAATTCTCATGGCCAGCTTTACCCTTGACAGACAGGTGACGAGTGACTCAGTTCAGTGGGAGAACTTGGAGTACCCACTACAGCAGCATCCCTAGGGAGGAGCAGCCATGCCTCTGCTGTCTCAGAGTGCCGGCAGAACTGGCTTTCCCCTTAATCTCATGACACCTGAATCCCACACAGAGATAACCAAGCCCAGCTCTTTGGTCTGCACCCCAGCTTCCCTCACAGAGCCTGGTGCTCATCGGGTTGGAGCCAGATAGTGATGGATTCTACTCCTGACCCCATGTTGCAACTCTGCTGGGAGAGCTGGAAGAGGGAGGTAGGACAAATGTGACTCATGAGGGTGATCCAAAACTGGGACAGGGTCATATGCTGGAGGCAGGTGGAGAGTACTGATGTGCAAAGCCAGGGGTGTTTGGCTGTGGATTACCAGCCTGGCAAGAAGCAGGAGCAAGGCCCCAGCTGAGCATCTGGGCTTGGACACAGATGCCAGAAGCAGAACTGATCCCAGCTGTAGCTGCTTTTGCCTCCTGGCTGCTGCAGAGACCAGTACAGGACTGTGGTTGCCTTCTTGAGGGAGGTTGCCTTTGTGCTGCAGGGACAAGAGGCCGAGGTAGAAGAAACCTCCACAGCAGGATCAGCACTGTGAGGAGAGCAAAAGGAAGTGAAAAATTTCCTTCTCTGAGACAGAGCATGTAATTCACTCCTCCAAGGATTGCCTCCTTGCATCCACTCACCTGCTATGCACCCCAGATTTCTTACCAAGTGAGATGAGCCCCAAATCTGACTTCAAAGAACTGATCCTTCCTAGTGTCAGCCCTGTGGCTCCTCTCTGTCTATTGCTATCACATATTTCTATATATAACACAAGGCTCCTGTCTGCTGCAAAGGGTGTTTTCTGAGGTAAAGTTAAATACATAGCAAAACCTTTAGAAACAGAGCCTTGAAAACACAATTGGTCTATCCTGGCTGCTTGTGTCATTATTCAGAAAGATTGTTGAATGAAGGTCAGCCCTTGAACAGGTTTGAATTTTTACGGTTCTGTGAATTAACTTTTTCCAAGTCTCAGAAAGCTTCAAGCTGAGGTCTTTTGTGCCACTGAGAGCTAGGCTTTGATCATCCCAGTGATATCTGAATCCCTAAAACTTCTGTTGCTCAAGAGTACTGCTTACAGTCACCAAGTAGCTGCAGCTGAAGGAGGTGGGTGCCAGCTTGCCCTTGAGATCTGCACTTCCTATCAGCTTTCCAACAGTATTTCCTCCCTGTTTCTGGGTGCAGTTCCACACTCTCTGCCTGTGCACCCAAAGAAGGCAGCAGGAGCTTTGCCATTGACCTCAGTGAATGTAGAAGTACTCTCATGGCATTGATAATGATCTACAAAGCCCCAGATAAGTTCAACTTTTTATGTCCTCTACCCATGCATGATGCCAGGATGCAAAGCTTCAGCTCACCAGCTTTTAAATCTGTCTGAAGCAAGCGATCCTCAGAGGCTGGCACAGATCTGACACATCATGTCCTTTTGCCTCATTTAAGCATGCCAACTTAATAGGAGTAGTTTTGATCCATGATATTCTGAAATAGATCACTGAAACTGGTTGCTGGAGGACTAGGCAGTATCTTGCCTCTGTTTGTGCTGCAGCAATACTCCATCAAATTAGCCCTGGATGCAGTCTGGCAAGCTAATGTACATCCATACCAATTTGGTAGGCTGTCTGCAGGTATTCCCCTGGGGACCGGATTCCTCGGTGATTTACAGTTAATCATTGTTTCCCCATGACTTCGTGCTTTTTAAGCCAAATGCTCAATATTCTGGGCAGGTGTCATATGGTGCGACTTCCTGCTGTGGTAAGCAGAGAAAGTCAGTGGCAGCCCGAGGAAAGACTGAGCACAGGTCCTCAGGTTGCAATCTGAAGGACATTGTTGCTTTGGCTTCACTTGTCTTCCTCTGTTATGGAAAGATATCACCGGCAACAACTAGCATATCTAAAGTCTCAGCACTGAGCCTTTTGTTTTCAGAGTAGAGTTTGAAATGAGTCACCTACAGGTGAGTCAACTCATAAGCTGCATGGAGACGGTGACAGATGCTATGGTAGCAGAGGAGGAGCTGTGCCAGGCCCATAAAGAAAGGTATCACGTGTCCTTTAGTGATGCCAGAGTATTTAGTAACTCAGGCCTGGTTTTGGAATGGATACTCAGCCAAATATTCCCATTAAAAAATGGCTTGTCAGCTAAGTGTGTTTGTCCACCCAAAGCAGATGTTCCATATGCAGCTGTTTCTTCTAACACAGGAAAGAAGCCTGGTTCACCTCAGCCAGTCAGCTTTGCTCAGAGTGCAGTGCAGGGGAAATTCCATAAATATCAGGGAGTTTGGGTTAAAACAGTGTGTACAGAGACTTACTTGAGATTCCAGATGTTTTGAATTGTCTTTATAAAAAAAATGTTTTAATACTTCATCCATGTTATGAAAATCTGCTTTGTTTGTGTTTATCCAAAATTCATATTTGTCCTGGACATTTCATATGTCTGTGCTAGGATATCAATAGTGCTATGACTCCATATGTCAGTTGCAGAAACCCAGCTTGTCCTCCCATGCCCTGACTTAGGAAATCTCTTGCTGGATACTTGGGCCAGGACAAGGAGCAAATGAATGTTTGCTTGCGTAGCTGCAGAATGTGGGTATAGTGAATGCTTAGGAAACCAAAGGGCAGATAGCCACGCTGAATGGAAACACTGGCTATTTCTGGCTAGTATGTGCCTCATGTGAGGAATGTGTGCTGTATTTCTGGACACCTCTGACAGCAAGTGAGTGCTCTTGAGGGCATGGATGTGAACAGGACAAGAGACGGGGAGATTTCTGAACCTTTAGGACATCCAGATAGGATGAATTTGCCCTGATGGATCAAGGAAACAGTACTGTGAGTAATGAGTGCTCTGTCAAGCAAGGTGAAGTTTCTTTCTGACTTCACTGAAAAACCACAGTATGTACTGGTTATCATGTTCATGAGATGAGCTGGTTCTCAATGAAATCTTCCAACCAGCTTGCCTGCAATAAATACAAGCAGCACATGGCTGATGACCGGAATAAAAGAAAGTAAGTAAGAATATCATACAAATGTAGAATGGGTATAAATGAACCAAAGCTAAACCTCAGAGAAATTCATAGGCTGCAGATGTCTATGGACTGAAATGGATATCTGCTGTAGGGATAAAGGCCACTGATCTCTGGTTGGCATGGCCACTCTCATGTAAGCAGAAGGCTATGGCTACACGAGACCTGCCACCTCTCTGAGCTCTGTGCACATCAGGTCTTCAGTGTTGTGAGTGCAGTAGGAATCAGGCTGAGCTGTATCTCCCTTCACAGAGCCCTTTAAGGATGAATGCAGGTGTTCTCCAAATGGATACTTTGTTTTCATTGTTTCTTGCATTTTGTGAAAAATTCAAAAGCTGCTAGTAGTTTATAACTTATCTTTTTTAAACATTTGTGATTCCTGCTGTTGCAGTTGCCAGTGGAAATGATTATGTTCCCCAGACCCCACCCTGGACTAAGTGTCTCTAATGGGATCCCATCTTCTATGCCAATAATGGTAATTCCTTCCAGGAATGTTACTCCAATTCTACCCTTCCTTTCTGGGGCTTCCTTCAATTCAGTAATACATTTCCCACTTATTTCCCCTATTAACTTCTGTAGCAAATACTGATGTTCAGACCCCTGTACTAGCTTTGGATATGCAGCAGATTTTGCAGGGGGATCTTAAGTGAACTGCTGTCTTGGTTGTAGGCTTTGGCATGGGTGAGTGATAGAGTGAGAGTAATGATTGCCTGTGTGGAGGATATTACCTGAAGATGTGTCTCAGCAGGTGCAGGGTAAGAGTCATCTGACCAAATGTAGGTGTCTCTATCTGAATATTAATCTTGATTCCCTTTTTAGTCAATAGAGAAAAATAAGCACTTCTGGAGCATGATTCATCTTAGTCTAAAGGAGATGTATAAAGTAAATCAGATGATTCACACCCCAGACATGCCTGTTTCTCTGCATTGAATATGAAAGGTGACTTGCTCAGATGTAGATATCTAAAGCAGAGTGAGACAAATCCCACTCAAAGAATCATCTTTGAAATGACAGCTCAGGAAAATATGCAGAAATAATGTCCTCCCAGCTAAGCAGTGTTCAAAGAACCTCATCCACCTTCTCTACATCTTTTCTCTACACCTGCCATTATAAGAAGTGAGTTTATTGTAGAAGATATGCCACAAGATTTTTTAGTTGTTGACTTCTTCAGCAGGAGCATTAGGACATTGCTGCAGGTCTGTAGTGTGTAGGGGAGCAGAGGAAGTCTGCAGGTCTGACCCACTCAGAAAGTGTGGTGCAAATGTGGGAAGCATGGTCTGTATTCAAGACTCAGTACTGTGGGAAAGCAGCATGTTGAACCTTCATGTTGCCATGGTGCATGTCTCTTGCATCTCACACAGTGGCCCAGGGAGTATTAAACACCAGTCGGACTGAAACAGCCTCTAATCTTTGTCTAGGAGACAAAGGTTGTAGCTGAAAAAGAGTTTAAGTTGTCCTGCTGCTGTACTGTATTTTGTGGGAGAGCTTCCCCCCACAGCCATTTCGAGCTGAACACTCTGTCCTCCATGCTGACTTCGGTCCATCCATCCCCAGGGAATTCTTAAGCTCTGACTGTGCTGAGTCAGGCAGTGCTTGGCTGCCCTGATATATCCTCCTGTTGACAGTGTAAGTTATTGCAGTGAGCACAACAGGAATAATGAGGCCTGGAGTCAGATTAGTGCGGATGCAGGCTTTGGAGACATAAACACTCTCCTCTTCTTGTTTTTGCCTAGTAATGTCCTATGGGTACCTGCATTTCAGAGAGTTTTCTCCAAGTGGGAATTTCCATCTGGAAGCAGAATTTTAAAGAGGGCAATCAAGCCAGGGCCCTGCTGGCATTGGATGGGGAAACATGATGGCTCATCAGTTTCCTCCATTGGATCGGTGCCACCCTGGCTGCTCACCAGCCGCTGGATGGAGGGAGACATCTGCTCAAGGTGATCCCTAGGCAGGAAAGGGCATGCAGAAAACAGGCACAGCCAGACCAGATGTGCAGTGACACTGTTTGTGATAGAAGTGGGACAGCAATATTGTAACCACATGAACTTTAAAGGGACCCTGATCTCTGTGAAACAGTTGCTCTAGTTCCAAGGGCAGGGGGGTGTTTCCTGCAGCTGAAAAGATCAAATAATTAAAGGAGAAAAAAGTGGTGCATGGAAGCAAGACATTCTGAGATGTATTTTAATAAGTTTTTGTAATATTACATTTCCAAAATTGCCAGGCGTCAGTGGTGGGTCCGTCATTTGCTTCCAAATATGCTGGCTGTTGGAGTGCAATGCCAGGCTCTGTGTTGGCTCAGGCTGGAAAATATGATTTTGGAGGTCTTGTACAACTTAACTCTGCACTGAGATGACTTAACTATCTGCAGGCCTTTGCCATTGTGTTTCGTTGAGCACTATATGAAGCCAGAGGCATTGTGAGGGAACCTTCATAAACATCTAAAAAAGAAACATATGCATTTCAGTGTGAGGCCTGATAATTAACATGTGAGGGCTGTACTGCAGAGCTGCCAGGTGAGAGGCAGTGGGGCTCCAGGGGTTAACAGGCTGCCAGGGTCCAAGGCCAGCAGCCTGGTTACACAAAGGATCAGAGCAATGGCTCTTGCCTCAGCATCAGGTCCCCAAGAGGCTGAGAGCTGGAAAAACCAGACAGATCCCTTCTCTTTCCCAATCAATCCTCGGTAGCAAACAAAGTGAAAGAATGGCATGTGACTCTAAGCTGCTGGCCTAAGCTTGACAAGTGTTCTGGGAAGGGGCTTCCAGTGGTCTTGCAAGGCCCATACCTCTTCCCCAAAGAACTAACAGCCCTGTTGTTTCTAACTTCCTCTGGAACATGGAAGAAAGAGCCAAGATTTTGGTGCACATTTTCGTCTCGTGTGTGCCAGTTGTGGTACAAGACTTCATGCTCCTCCTGTTCAACAAGGATAACTCTTCAGGAAAACTGCCCCACAACCTCTTAGAGTTTGCATGCTTCAAATCTCCATAAAGGTTTTCTTCTGCTTACTTGGGCAGGTTCACTTCTTATTTTTTTCCACCATCAGTGATGTATGCCATTCTAGGCTGAGAATAATGTTGCAGTGACTTGAATTACGCATCTAGTAAAGTGCATGGGATTGGCATGATGTGGTATGAGGAAACCTCAAGGGTTTCCATTCGGATCAGGAGGTTCCTCCTCAGCCCCCCTCTCAGACCAAAATAAGAAAAAAACTCCCACATCCAACCTAAAGAGCAAATCAGGTTTACAAAGTTTAGTTTAATCCTTGAAAAAAAAAATCCAAATTAAAAAAACCAGAAATATTATGGACTGTGTACTGATAAGCATATTTTTAATACAGTTGTTTTGACTTTCACAAAAAGAACAAAACAAAACAAGAAAAGAAAGAGGATAGTACAATTGAGGTAATCTGGGGTATAGATCAATGCCAGAGGATTTCAATACTTTAATCACGAATTTATTAACCTTTCCTTCTGTCTCCAAAGTTTTCTTGGGACTTTTTGTTTCCACAGCAGAACCATTGTACTTCTTGCTGCATTCCCTGTGGTATGGGCAGATAGATCTGTAAGTCATCAGTGAGCAGTGAAAGTAACGCAGGTAAATGACATTGCTCCCAAAGTCTGGGAGGAGCACATGTGGTGAAGAGTATTTCATTGCACAAATTCCACACTGGTGGAATGTCGTTTTTCCCCCTGAAATTATTACTTCATGTGATCAAGGCTTGTGCAAATGGAGGTTGACTGTATATTTACTCAAGGTAATGAGCACAGATTACGTTTTGGAACATCTTTCTAACCCTTGAGTAATGTTGACTTGTTCCCATTCCCTCCCCTTTGACTATTATCTCCTGTTTAGTGTTTCTTGTTTAATCTAATGGGCTAATGGGTCATCTTATGGTGTTGCCTGACTCAGTAACGTGGTTAAAAGCCTGCAGAATATGTCAATAAAAGCAGGACAGAAATGAGTGGCCACAGGATTGAACAGGATGGACTGGTTACAGAGACAGTGAAGTTCATCAGATAGCAAACTCTCCAATTGCCTTCTAGCTCTCCTGTGGGGTGGTTGATTTTTTTTTTTTTTTTTAATTTTGATTAATATTTAGACTGCGGCCATAAAATCCCACTCTGTTGGCCAGCAGGTGTTTGGTTAAAACTGTTTCTGGATCAGATACATATTATTTATATGACTCTGGGCATCTGAATGTGTGTTTTCAGAAGTACAGACCCATTTGGAGGTGCCTTCAATATTGATTTTTGTGCTTCAGTCTCTTGGAAGATATTTCAGAAAATTGTGCCCAGACTGGTTCCCATAGGATTCAGTCAGAGGAAGCAATCACTTCATTCTTTGTGATTGCATTGTAACTTGGCAAAACTAGGTCCTTAGTCTCACTGTCTTATGGACTTCTTCCCTCTGTAAGGGTATGTTTGCCCCTTCTGATGAAACTCAGAAGGTTTAGTCAATAATGCTGAGAGTATTAGGGAACTCAGATAAAAAAGGAGCACTAAACTGAAAAGCATTAGCTGTCTTCAAATACTACTTTTTTTTTCTCAGTGAAGAGCTTTAGAAAAGCCTCTCTGATTTTCATCTGAAATTAAAATTCCATATGCAGTATATTAAGTGGCTAATTATGTCATTCATTTTACAGCCTTCCTTTGAATGACTTGATTGAAATGAATGGATTTTAATCTTGGGGGGTGGAGGGAAGGAAGGAATAAATGCTTAGAGGTTTGTTCTGTTTCAGCACTTGCATTTTGAAACCTGAGTTAGATTTTAAACCAATATGGAATGTCTTTCCTGGAATTAAACACTGGCCACTTTTGCTGTTTGATAACACCTTTTGGGATGTGGTAATTTTATGTGTGATTGACAGGTAGTTTAAAAGGGCAATTCTCTGGTTCAAGGAAGCAAAGGAAGGCAGTGGAGGAAAGTGTGAAGGAAAGTGTTCTAACTTACGATCTTATTAGTTGGGCCGTTAAAGTGTATTCAGTCATTCATTAAAGCTTATTCATAAAACTCATTATTCATTAGAGCACTTTGGGGAGTGGGGGGGGGAAAGCACTGAACAGCAGCAGTCATTTATTTACACTAGCAATTTCATCATGGAATTAGATCATGGGGCCAGATTCGCCTCTGCATTTCAGCAGTTCAGTTTCACTGACATCATGGAATAACTACCAATTTAGACTAATCTGTGGCAGAACAGAACCCAGCCCATACTGCTTCTTTAAGAGGATGCCTTGGGCAATTTCTTTGCTGTCTTATTGCTGTCTAGGTCTTGGGAAACTTTACAAATAGATGAAAAATTAAAGAAGTATGGGAAACGGATCTTCTCACTGAGCAATGTTCTACTGAATCATTCCATTGAGATAGCTAGTAGGAGATGGATGTGAAAAGCATTCACATTAATAATTAGTATCTCATTTTAAAGGGTTTTTACCCCTGCTGTTCTGACAATTTTGAAACAAACAACTTAGATTTTCAGTCCTCACATAAAAGGTTTGGGGTAACAGCAGAGGACAGGAAGGGATAACGCCAAAGCTCTTATTTTGTTAATATGATATACAGCATATAAGATCACAGTAGTCAGTACTGGGAAAGAATCAGTAAATTACTGAACTCATGCCTTTGCAAGGAAAGGTGTGTTAGGTAATGATCATTCTTCTTTATAGCAGCACTGGCATTCTTCTGCCTAACTGATTTTTTGCTGAATCTCACTGATGGAGCAGCCCACGTGAGGCTGAAGAAGTGACTTAGCACCTCTTAATTGATACACAGAACTGTCTGCAGGCTTTCTGCCTGGGGGTGAATGTCATGCTTTGGAAATTTCAGGTAGATTTTTTAAAACTTCTTTTCATTGGCATTGTTAATCCTAGAAATCCTACGATCTTAAAATTATTTTTATTATCCTACCATATTTTTTATTTTATTATAATAAATTTTATATTATATATTATAATATTTTATTATAATAATCCTACTAGTATTTTATTATTTGGGTTCTTACTGTAATCCTGAGATAAAAGATATTCCTTTCTGTATTAATGAACAGCAAGTAAGGAGACAATAGGGAAACTAATGCTTTTAAGGCATTCCTTATTTGTACCCTGATGCCACAGGTATTGTATCATAGATGGGATGGGACTGGCAAGAACCAAAGTCACGGCACAGCTGCTCTGTAGGTCCTTGACCTCCACCTTTTCTGGTCCTGAGTCGAAGGACTCAGCACTGAGATATGGCACCAACCAATCTGAGGAAGATACTGATCCACAGGTCTACTAAATCAGGTGGTATTGTGGAGGCACAGCATGAACTTGAGATTTTTTTGGGTCTCTTGTTTTGCTTCTTTAAAAATCCTCCTTCACTGTGACCTTGAACTCTCCCTGTTGTGCAGGGTGATGATGTAAGTCCCAAGGAAACAGCCATGTGGAAAATCTGAAGCTCGTGGTCATGGGGCCAGGTTCTCTGATGGCAGAAAGTGGAGTAGTTCCCCTGGAGTCAGTGGACTTATTCTAGCTGACAATCTGACCTATTGAATTTCCAGTTCCTTTTGTGGGAACAGCTCAGTGAATGATTTGATCTGAATTTCTGGGGCAGGGCAAGCCAGGAAGATTTCAGACTTTTAATTGGCGGTATAATGTCTTTAGAAATTCAGCCTTTGTCATTTTATCTTCTGATCATCTTTCAGGCTGCACAGCTGTCTCTTGCTTTGACTCCTGTACAAAATCCACAGTCTCCATTACAGCAGTCCTTCCCTAGATGACTACTTAGAGTCTGTCCTGGCACAACAAAGGAAGACCTGGCAATTTCCTTTTGGGACAGACTGTATGAGCTCCAGAAGAGAAGGTAGCTCTGCTGGAAAGCAGGGGAACTCATTGCCATGAAAGCACTCCCAGAGCAGGAGGTAAAGGGGAGAAGATAAGAACCATCAGCACTGGCTCCCTGATTCTCCCTCAGGTTCATATTCAGTGCCAGAGTGGACATTTGATATTGTGGCAAAAGAGATTAGGCGGCCATGTGTCATAGACAGCTGTGAAGACTGGGAAAAAAGAGACAGCACTACACTTCCCCAAAACACAGAAGTACAGAGAAGACATCATGGGTTCATAGCAGGTTCTTGCCCCAAAGCTGCAGAAAATAAAAGAGGAAGAATTGGCTAGCTCTGCTAGCCCTTCCTTAGAGTGACACAGGGTATGTAACCCACGGCTGTGGGGCTGGGTAAACAGGGAGCCAAAAGAAGCCCATTCCTGCTGTTACATGTACTGGGCTATAACTCCCATGTGTTTCTGCAGTATGTGGAGGTATATCAACTGCAGACTGGAAAAGCTCCATGCAAAATCCTATAAATGTCTCAGAAACATTTCCAGTCGTCAGAAAAATGGCACACAGGGAAGGTATCTTCCCCACAGTTGTGTAATCAAGAAGCTGGAGAAACAATAAATTGGTATGCTGCCAAACTGTGCAGAAAATGGCTGACTCATGTGAGTATGCAATCTTAAACCTGAAATAATTAGTGTTAGAGTCATAAGGGGGAAAAAAGTTCAATGACACTGCTGAAAGAAAAGCTGTCCTCACTGATAGCACACTATAGGAGTGTCTAAAGCAGCTGCAAAGCAGAGTGTAGGTGGGGTAGACATGGTTAATTCAGAAGGTAGAACCGAGAAGCATAAAATAATACCAAAAGCAAATTCATAAATATGAAGCAGAAGACATCAGGGAAGACCTTTAGTGCTGTGAGAAAAATGTGCACATGATAGAATGCACAGCAATGACATTAATATGGTGCAAAAGGGCAAAAACAAAACTCTGAGCTGTGTGCCAAGAGAGAGCAGCAGCACTTAGTTAGAAAAATGAATGCTATGGAGACAGTAGGACATTACTAAATGTATTAGGATGCAAAGGCTTCCTTGTAGCTATGCCAAGGAGGGAAAGGAATTGTAACCATGCAAAGCTGAATTAAAGCAATACAATGACCCCATGCCATTAGGCAAAGCAAATTGCAGGTTGAATCAGTGACGCTGGCAACAACAAATCCTCTACTTCTGGCTGCACTCAGCAAATTGTCACCACACAGGGGCTTTAAGTTTGAAGCAAACAATTCATGCAGGCAATGGAGGCAGAACAAATTAAAAAAAAATAATTACATGTGCCGAGCTGGCAATATTCACTAGCATCCTTGCAACGAAGCTGTTGGGAGGCATATCAAGAAATGTTTGAAGGGGAGGATGTCTTCCAGGCATACAATTGCCTTCATCTCTATCTATCTTTTCAATGTGTGCCTCCAGGAGTGACTACAGAATAAAAAGAAAAAATAATTGGAGCAGTAGAGGGAACGGAAAAGGAAGACATTTTTAAGTAATGTTAGGTAACAAGTCACACAAGCAGTACGGATGCTGAGACACTCGACAACCTACCCTTTTCTGAAACCTCAAGTACCTTCAACAAGCAGGAACAGGCTGTTCAACTGAATTCCTACAAACGAGGGAATGTCCAGCTTGGTGAGAACAAAGACATTAATGGTGCATAGAGTATTGACAAAAACTTTTGGGGTAAGAAAGAAACTACCTCTCCACACCCAGGAGAAGAGCATAAGCAAATGGTTGTGAGCACTGCTGGGATCAGATGTGAAGTGGTAGAGCATCAGTGCTGTCTGAGGGGTCAGTGCAATGGCTGCTGTGTTCTGGGAAGGGACACAGAGATCATGTGGCAGAAGATGTGACACATCATGATCCTACCTGCATCTGTCAGTTAGAAAGAGTCAGGGAACAGACCTAGAGCTGAATTAAACCATCCTGGTGTGGGGACTGTTTACAGAATCCTGTATGAGACATCTGTTGATCTCCCAAGAGCCCAGACAAACCTCAGCAATTTAAAGCACACAGAAGCCTCCTGGTCTCAGAGGCACACACTCCATCCAGAGTCTGTAGGGATTTGCAACCTATCTGAGAATTCTCCCACAGACTTCACATATGTGCAAGTCATTGATACAGCTCCTGAACACAGATGCAATATGGACAACTGGTATCATCAGAGAATACACCAATCGCCCATGTGAAAAAAACAGACACCTAATTATCCCACTTCTAATAAATAGGCAGATACGTAACATATTGCTAGTGAGCAATTCTACACCTTAGAAAAAGACATGTTCCCCTTGCTAAACAGCAGCTTAATTTTAGTATTTCCAGCAGAACAGTGAGATATCGCCGAACAGAAACTTTATTTTTTCTATTGTAAAGGCCAAAAAGCAGGAGGAAATGTCTCCATTTTCAAGAGTACTGGATCTACTAAAGCAGATTGAAGGTAATCACAGTCCCCAGATTGCAGGGAATGAACATTTTCTTTGGGAATTGTCCAGCTCTCCCCTGGATCCGCAGTCTGTGCAGAGGAAGCCAGAAATACTCTGTCCTGGCCAAATATGACAGGGGCTGGCCAACCTCTGGTGGTCCGTTGTGCAGCGTTTAGGGCAACCAGCAAGGAAAAGTGGAAGCACACCGCTCCTTCCAGCCATCCATAGGGAGAACAGAAATTTGCCTCCCAACCCCAAATTTGGCTATTTGGGCTGCTACTCAGACATCTAGTTAAGTAGGTGAGTTTCAAGCAATGAAGTACTTTAATAAGCAGAGTATCCTATGCAGTGGGAACACATCTGTTTGCTTGCAATCCATCCTCAAATGGACTCTTCAGTTACCACCACAGCATTGCCACTAAATGGCAAAATCAAATTGGCACTTAAAATGCCTGAAATTTTATTCATGCCAAAGAACATTAAGAAAATACATAGCATCTCTGTTCTTGAATGGAGAAACAATCTTACTGAAAACCCAGCTCAATCTGCTTCCATCGGTCTGTGAGCAGTGGCATCACTAATGTGACTAACAGCAATGAAAGCAATCACAGACAGAAGAAACGTGAAAGCCAAAGCCTCCCATGACTGATGAAATAAACACCTCACAGAACTACCAGCAGGACAAGGTATTTTTATCAGATTATTTCTGCTGGACATACTATGTTCTGGGATGAAAACTATTTTATTGAACACGTAAGTTCTTGCTCATGTAATACAGCATTTGTAAATATGTATTTCCCTGAAATTGCAAATACATTAAGTTTCTGTGCACAGAAGACATAGAGATAACAGTGAATTATGCACTCTGCAGACCTGATTGAGAGGGCACACATCAAAGCAAAAGAGCAGTGACTGTGGGGATAGATTTGATACCCCAGAAATACATTGCTGAAGAGCTCAAGCAGAATGCAGTCATCTGTGCTCACAAGTGAACAATACACCAACTCCAACATTGAAGGCTGCTTCCAGGTGTACACATAAAGCAGTACAACACCCTGGCATGAAAGAATAGCCTCTTCAATCACAGAGGAAAATAGCCTTGCTCACACAAGAAGTGAAGAGAAAAAAAAAAAACCAAAAAAAACCAAACAAAAAACTCCCAGCCCAGTACATTAGCTATAAAATGAGACATATTAAGAATGTACATGTAAAGGTTCTCACAGGTTATGCTGTACATATTTAATGCTGTGGTCTCAAATGTGACTAAAGCTACAAAACTGAAACACCTATTTGGGACTTGGATATTCTGGCAGAGGATAATGTCACCTTAGCCAGCAGTAAATGAGAAGCACAGGGTGCACAGAGGGAGGGATAAACCTGCAGCATGGAAAGGCTGAGCTGCAGGTAGCAGGCAGCTGCAGCCTGGGTGGGAGGCAGAGGGGAGGCAGGGAGCAGCAGAGTCCCAGTCCCTAGGGGAGCACAACCCTGGGCAGTCAGGCTTCCCTGCCTGCTGCAGAGCACAGGAGGAATGACATTTCTGGTGGCCCTGGCAGTCCACCTTATAAAAACATTATTTTAGGGAACTGTACGGAGGGCAGGAATAAGCAACTGCTGTTCATTCTGAAGACTGTAAAAGACAGTGTGCCTACAGCAACCTTTTCAAGCTTGAGCACTTGAGCACCTGGCCACCAAATCCACAAAAGGTACCCAAAAAAAAATAAGCCCACTTAGGGTCACTCAGCAAGAGATACATGCCCTCTACCCTGGGCCCTCCCAGAAACAATAGGATGCCTGCTAATCAAAAAAAGAGTCTAAACAGTTTTATTTTCTACCTGCTGTAATAACATAAGCCTGGTCGTTTGAAAACTATTTGGGGAATGTATTTTTATGGGTCTTCTTCTAAGGCCAAGAAATGCTTGGGGTGCTTGTGGGATTTAGGTGCCAAAAGGATGAGTAGGAAGAGGTGTGTCATGCTGTCACTGATGGCAAAGCTACCGCCTGTCATCCAGTGCTTCTGCACTAGCACTCCTAAAAAGAGGTTCCCGTTGCTAGCGTTTCTGTCCTCACATTTCTGAAGCCCATTCTAATTACTGAAAGTGTCACCAAAATTGCAGTAACACTAGTAGTTTTTATATAATAGTTGATCCTTTACAGAGAAAATTCGGGGTGCCTTTGATCAGGAGCATGTCTCAGGTGTTTAATGTCTATCTTGATATGAGATAACTTCAGACAGAAGTTAGAGAGAGAGAGAATATTTAAAGAATGAACCAGATAAAACAAGATGTCAGCCTCCAATTGTACATTTCTTAGGATTAGAGCAGACATATTGCTGGATTCCAGGTCTTCACTGGCACTCATGACAGAAAGCTGCTGCAGATAGAGAGCTCTGCAGGGTCTTGTCACTCAGAGAGCAAATATGGTCTGAAAAGTGTAATGTCTTTTTCTTCTTATTATGGCTTTGGGTAATGCAGATATGATCTTCAGCAGCACCTGAATAATAAATCAAATTGCTGGCAAAATAAAAACTCCTCCCACAAAAACAAAAAAAACCAAAACCCCTAACAAATACAATACAACACCTCCGCAAGACAAAATAAAGGCAGCCAGCAACATTTTTATTGGTTAAGTGATTTTTTACTGTCATTGATGTCAATTAGTTTTAAAACAAAGCCTCAGCTCCATAGTGAAAAAGAATATATTTGCCGTGTTTGTCAAAATAATGAGATTTTGGATACAAAATGTGTAGCCAAAACAATTGTGGTCCTATTTTTGTTTTAAACACTTAGATTGTATTATGAAAAATAAGTCAGTAACTTCCTTTAAGGACTAATGTCTCTAACAAGCACAATGCAAAGAGCTCTCCTATAGCACTGTGGTCTCCTTCCACCATCTGCCGGGCTTCCTTCGCTATTACAGGAGTTAAAAGTCAGGTTCTTTTCTGAGAACAAGATTACTTATTTTAATCTTCTCCCCTATCCTTTACATGTCATTTTATTTTGTCTCTTATGAGGCAGTATTGTTAATCCTAATTGACATGTATCTACCAGATTTATGGCCAGAGGTGGTTTTTTTTTCTGTTTTTTTGTGGGTTTTTTTTTGTTTGGTTGGTTGGTTTTTTGTGATTTGTTGTTGTTGTTTTGTTTGTTTTTTGTTTTTGTTTTGTTGTTGTTGTTGTTTTGGGGTTTTTTCAAGATAAAGGAAGGGTTTGTTCTGATTTGGTAAAGATTTTTTAAAAACCCCAACACTTTGGGTTAATTTTATTTCTAAAGTGAAAGAACATTTTGCTGACAAAAGTAGGTTGCTTCCTGTACCTAACAGACTCTGCTTTAATTCTGTATTACAGATCTTAACAGGATGAACAGGAATTTGGCTTGGACTTCATACCATAAGCAATGACTAACCAAGTATCTACTGCAACAAGTTATTTATTAACAGTGATTCACAAATTAGAATCTACACAAATGTTTCTCTTTTTAAGGGTCCAGGATGAATCTGCCTTAGTACCATTTAGGTGGAAAAAGTATTTCTACAATATAAACTGGGTACATTTACATAGAATTATCAAGAGATGAGAAATGCAGTATTCCCCTTCCACACACAAACATGCACACACCTCTGTGTTATTTTTAGATTTGTTTTTCTTAGTTGCAGCACATTTTAGAATGCTTTACAGTCCCGAATATGGAACTTGCCAGCATTTATATACATTTACTGTCAAAAACTATATGCCTTTTTGGGTATGTGAGACGATCTCATGTGAAAGATAAAGAAGGAATACACATTTTAGCTAAATCTAGAACAGGTATTATGATAGTTTGTCTGAGAACTTCCTTGCAGAGCTAACCAAAAGCTGGGAGCTTGTGTGAGGAAAACTTTGCACCATGGTTTGAAAACACCATTTTTAAAAAAAGCACAGATGGTCAAAGATCCCCAGAGTGGGCTTACAAATGTAACTCCAATATAAGCATGTATTATACAACCAGTTTCCCATGAAAAAGATTGCAAAACCTCCCAAGAAATGGCTTTGCTCAGCGTTGATATACATTCAGTCATTTCAGTGAAAACTAGAAGAGGGTCTAGGCTAAGGCCAAATTCTTCTGGAAAACGGCTTTTGGAACAGGACATACCTTTCTTTCTTTTTTCCTGAAGAAATATAAGTTTTTACAATAGAGTGCTATTTATTTTTATTTATAGCGTTATAGCCTCTACAGTGGAAAGTTTCAGAATTATGCAACATGATTAAAAAAAGAACTTAATTAGATGCAGTGACAGGAGGTGGAGGTCGAAGAAAGCATCTTAGTGTCAAGATTCTTGAAGATGGAGTTATTTTGGATGCCTTCATTTTTGGGCAGCTACTAGAGGAGAGCCACACTTTTAGAAAATGCTTCAGCTTCTGAATATTGGGTTCCATTGAAGTCTTTCTTTTCGCCTGAAACTTGACAACTAGTTACTGTGGTCTTGAAGTTGTGGGATTATTGTGGTACATTCTCCTAAGTGTAAAAGCACTCAGGTAATAAATACCTCAGCAGTGTCCTTTGAGGCTTTATACATTATTGTCTTTAAAATGCTTCAAATAGACTTTAATGGAAGACCTCATAAATGTGTAAAGGACTACTATTATCATTTTTTACAAGTTTGAAATTAAAGGGGTGAAGGAAAAAAGAAATGTTGTTGCAATATGACAAGTGCTTCTTTTTACCGTTCATGCATGGGCAGCAGGAAAAGAACCCAAAGTAAAGCTGCATGGTCCAGGTAAATTAATTAAGGAATAATTGAAAAATATTTTATGTAACACCCACTGTCTTTATAATGAGATTGTAAAAGTGAGGTATTTCTAAAAATTAGCTGATCTGGAGGTTTTTCCTTTGATCCCAATATCTTTAAAGTACATTATAGAAACAGAAGAGATTGTAACCTTTTGGCAAACCTTTTACAGCATCAAACAAGAGCTCTCATCTGACTTTGAAGATATCCTGCAATCAATTAGGAAGGCCCTAAATGATGTCGGAATGAGTCAGGAGTTTTGCAGAATAACTGGCAGGCTTCCACTTAGAGAGAATCATTGGGAATATGAGAAAACAGGGAGGATTAGCCATCCCCATTAAAGACAACAGCATTAGGAGCTGTTTTGAAAACACTAGAGCTTCTTCTTGCCTAATGCTTCCAAAAGTGCTGTTCTCAGCTAAACTGAACTGATTTGTTCTGTGTCTTTATTTTTAGCATGGGAAACTCAAAATAAACTTGGAAGAAGTTCTTTGAAGTGAGATGCACAAGTCAAAATGTGAAAATTACATCTCAGCACAACAGAGTCACACTTTTTTCCTTGTGAGGTTAGTTAAACTAATGTAATCTAAAGTACTATGGAAGATGAAGGAGAATATTTTAAAGCTGTTTTCCCTTGCTCCCTGTTGATGTGAAAGACTGTGAGAGAGGGAAGGCAGCAGTGATGTGTGCCTTTCATAATCTGAATTCCCACTGAGGAAATAACCTTGGTCTCAACCAGTGCCTGATGAATTCCTCCACTGATCTGAAAACCAAAGATAACTTCTTTGTACCTAGCAGGCTATCTCTACACTTCCAGAAGGGACAAATTAACTTTAGCTCATCTGTGAAAAGCTAATCATCAGTGTTCTATTCTCTGAAGCCAAGGAGCTACAAAGCTCTTTATACTGTGCTTTCTGAAAGGACACTGACATGCAAACCTTTACATTTGCAAAGAAAAATATGTAGGAGTTGGAAATTAAATGAAAGCTTCCTTTCTGCCTCTGTCCTCCCTTCTTTCCTCCCTCCCTCACTGCCAAAAAAAAACAACAAAAAAACCCAAACAAACAAACAAACAAACAAACAAAACCAACAAAAAAAGGTGGCATTTTGCTGTATTCCCAAGGAAGTAAGAGCCAGATTGGTCCTTGTGGTGTGCTTTGGTTATATTTAGGGGTTTTTATCCCCCTTCCCGTACTATTATTCCCAGTAATAACACCAGGGCTTTAAAAAGACTAAAGTCTCCCATGGTTGCCACTGCTAAATTTTCATGCAGAAGCTACAGCATATTTTCCCCACTGTAGCAGATCCTCTTATCTGGGTTGTTATCAGTAGAATCCCCTATACACTAAAATCCAGAGGCAGCAAAATACTCAGGCGTGTGCTTAGAGATAAGCTCGTGTTTACATGGTTTGCTAGATGAAGACCTATAGACAAAAGCTGTTATGGAGAAACTGTGATACCATATGGACCTTCTCTCGATTGTCACATTTCTTCCAGATCTACATATGCTTTTCAGGCTGAAAGCTGGAGAAGAATGTAGTACATATATTTCAACAGCTCTTTTGCTTCCCTGTAAAACTAATGGTGAAATCTATTTAGCCTTTACCACCCAGCTCTGAGTCTTAGTGAAGGGGAGAGGTCAAAAATTAATGGCGCAGCCTAAGCTGAAGCGAAAATCCTAAATGTTTGGGGATTTTTTAAGAAAAGAACAATAAGTGGGATGGCTGACTGTTATTGGGAAGCATTTTAATTCCAGTCTGTGCAGCAAATGCTCTTCAGCTACATGAAGCAGATAAAAAATGGCTGCAGATTTCAGTAGTATCCTGTCAAATAGGTTCACAAAATAAAGACAGATGGCAAAGGATTATATTTAATTCTTTTTCCTAATTCATCTTTTCCTGACCATTCTACTGCACTCAGTCTAACTGGAGAGCTTTACCAGCTTAACTTCCCCTCTGTAGCTTACAGTGACAAACCACATAGTAGATTTGTAACTTCCCATCACTGGGAATGTTTAATTGGACACAACTGCTTTTCATCAGCTGCCTTTAAGTGCTGCTTCTGAACACAGGATGTTTACAGCATTATAACAGTAGAACTCCAGCTTTATTTTTAAAGTAAACATCCTAAAAAGCCCAGGAATATTGTAGTGTTTCTGGTGAATATAGCTGTCCTGCTCAGTCAAAGGAAAAATTTCACGCTGGAATCTCTTACACAGATGTGCACAATCTCACAGCACAACACTAACAGCAGTGTCCTTAATATACCTTGCTGTTTCTTTCCTGTGCTGTTTCTTTTCCATGCAGATAAAGAAAGGAAGCCATGTAGCACAGTCCTGATAATGCTGGAAGCGTGCAGTCTGTGATCCAGTGTGAGATCGTCCCTGCTGCTGTCACAGCTCCTCACTGCCTGCCTGATTCTGCCCTTTCTTTTTCACTCCACTACTTAACACTATTTTTTAAAATTCCCACTGTTTTTTATGTCCTGGTTTTCAGACACCTGGCTTGAGACACGCTGCCCCTGATGACCTCAGGTGCTGACTATCAATAATAGCTCCTTACAGAGTCACTGGGGAACTGATGGTGTTCAGCATCTTCCTAAGCATAGTTTACAGAGGAATGAAGACGAGTGTATCCAGTATATGAGCAATCTATGGTGCCCTCTCTGCTCCTCCTAATTGCTCTTTTAGATAGTCTTTTTGGTTCTCTGTGCATTTATAATTCTTCCCTTTGAGTTTCTAAATTTCTCCAGTGAAAAAAAAGGTCAGGAAATGGCAGTTACTTTTCTTCCTGTACCTTTCCTTTTAGTTTCTCTTCTCTCCTTTTCTTTGCTATCACATGCTTTCTTTTCACCAGAAAAAATCCTGAGAGGCACATGTCAGTGACAACAGCACCATCTTCTGTTCCGCAGAGATCATTAAGGCTTCACTCTTATGTCTGTGAGTGCTTCAGATATGGGTCTGATTGAAAAATCTGGAACTACTGCTGGATCTGAACTAACTCTTCACGAGTTTCAATGTCTGAACAACTCTGAATGTATGTGGGGCAGTATGTGTGTATGAAAGGCAACAAAGAGTTCTCATAGCACTTCTCTCTGTGAGACACCTTTACATTTGTCTTTTATTCCTCTCCTCATAAAAGTTCAGTTGCAAACATTAGGGTCCTTCCCTGTAACTTGCACATTGACAGTCTCTGGGTTTGTTCATTTACTTATTTATCACAATTAGTGTTATCCTTACTCTCTACCAATAGTACTGTACTAATTGTCACCAGGGAAAGTACGCAGCACCAAAAGATGACAAGATACACCCAAGAGGGGATCAGCTTATCAGTCCACATAGAAAGCCATAGATCACAGAAGCTCATAGAACATGTGCTTTCCAAAATTTGTGTCACTGTGACAAAGAAAGGACTGTTTGGGGTATAATAGAGGAAAACGAGGTGGGAGTTAGCACAAGATAAACATTAGGTCTTACTTGAAAGACAACTCAGACTGGCAGCATGTGTAGGTTAGTGTGAAGCCAGTGTCTTGGTATTAAATAAGAGGGTGAGGAGGGATAGACTAATGGGTCTGGAAAAGGAAAGGGAAAAGAAACACCATATGTTTGATGTAGCATGGAAGAGGGAAGCAGCAGAGGGACATAAAGGGAGAGGTGGCAAGGTCAAAGCAGCAGGTTAAGAAACGGATCTTCACAACAGCGAGATCTAATTAGGTTAAGATTGCTTTTGCTAAGCCAGGAAAGGGGATGTGGATGTGATACACCAACAGATGAGACAGTAATTTTAAAATATGTGAGTAGATAGGAATGTGCCTGTTTTGGGGAAATTCTAAATATAGACTTTGCAATATAAAGTGTTTATTGATCTTTCATAAAGAAGTTGGGGGATAGAAATGTGGAGCTAAACTCAACAGATAGCTTGTGAGCAGTCATAGCTGATATACTGTAATAACAGTGGATAGGATAGTCAAATTGGGATATACAAATCAGACTGGGATGCCACAGAGGGGAAACTCCAGGCTCACTTGTATGTGGTTAATAAGTTCAGAAATGAAAAGCAGGAGGAACAGAATATGATGGCTTAAGGAACTTGTTAGAGGCACAAGCTGCCTCTCATTTTAAAATGATGAAGATTAATATATGCTTGCACTGTGATGTGAAAGAGCTGGAAGAATTGATTGCGGGGGTAGGGAGGCAAATGAAACAAGAACTGGAGGATCAGGAGATAACAGAACAACCACCTTGTGGAAATTGTTGTGACCAGCCTTCCTGGCTGCATATCAATGATTTCCTCTTTCAGTTAGAACACTTATGCGTCTATCTCTCTTAGCAAGAGGTTCAAGGACTTTATGGCAAACTGACAAAAATTAGGCAATTTTCTTCTTTCCCTTTCTCACCTCCTGTAAATTTCTTTTTCCTTTTCCCTCATAGAGAGGGGAAGTGCTGTCTCAGAGTGAGAGTCATATAAAAGCTATATGTGCTGCTGGTATTTGCACAACAGCACTGAGGAAATCTAGAAGAGAACATGAATATATGTAACCATAATAACTGGTAAGGTTAATTGCATGGAGGACACCTGGGCTTTTAATTTCCTTATTGTGTGGGAGAGATGTGGTGGCAAATTTTCTGCATAACTTCCGGAAATTTCCCATTTCCTTCTCTTGCATGCAGTGGGAGAGGGAAGGAAAGGCTGTGTTATGCCTCTGGTCTCCCAGAGACCTTACACCGTGCAAACACACTCCTGTAAGGGAAAAATGTCATGGTGCAGGGCTAGCTGAGCCTTCTTCCTTATGAACTGTGCAGAATTACCTGTAAATGTGCAGGTAGTAGTATGGGATTTTCATGAGAACAAATGTATGTTGTGTGACCTAAACCGTCATTGAAACCAAACTTTTTAAAGACATAGACTTGGTCTGAGGTCTAATAATCTGTGACGGCTCAGCACCTTAGCAGTGGCTTTCTGGCAACAACATAACACATGCTTCCAAAACTCTAAGTGGGGATTTCCAAGACTTTTCATTTTCTGTGGTTTATACTCTAGTTTTGTCCATAATCCTTTTCTAAGTTAACCAACCGCTAGAATGATCATCCAGAAATTTTCCTAGTACAGAATTGTTCATTTGTGTGATCACAGGGGAAAACATTTACATAAGGACAAGTATATATTTGTCCAAAAGAAAATGCAGGTAACTAAAGGCACTGATTTTTTAACTATATGAGGAAGTCCTCTTGTATTACTAAACTGGTGTCAAATTGTGGGTCCTGATGAAAACCAATAAATTACTGCTGTAAAACATTTAAATTCTAAAATCAGCCCAAATTTGGCCAACTTGTTATCACGTGCTGGAAACCCACACCATCAGCAAGGGTAGGGTTACAAAGTTCAGATAAGAATCAACAATAATATGTTTCTCATCTTTGTCCTGTCTCTCATTGGCTCAGTAATAGTATTAAATGTCACAGAGAGACCCTGGTTAAGGGAGCAGAGTCTGAAGTGACCTCTACATCTGGAGTTACAAGGAGTTGAGATAGCAGTGGCCCATGAAGGGGACAAGTTCAGACTGGCAATTTATTTCAGGGCTGCCTGCAATTGTGGTGGACTGCTTTTGATGCTTTGGGCAATTCCTCTTAGTCTTAACATTTTTAAGATAGACTAATCTAATTGAGGGAGAATATCTTGTATGACAGAAATAAAGAAAGCATCTACGAGATGTCCTCTCAAAAACAAAAACAAACCAAAACCACAAAACAAAATTCAAGCTACTTCAGCCTTTGATCTAGGCCATATGCTGAGTTTGGAGGAGACCTGGAGAGGTCAGGGAATACAGGATACCTTATAAATAAGAGTGCAGAGTACATGAAAGATTGGCAGGTGTGGAATGCTCTGAGTGCTGAGGCTGGTGCAGCAAACCTCGGCTGAAAGGGCTTTGGGATCTTATAGGTGACTGCAGCTGGCAGGCTGGGGACCTGAGAGCAGGGCTGCCTTAGGAACAAGGCAGGAAGTGGTTGGGATAAGCTTGGAAAGTGGAGAAAACAGAACAGGACATGGTCTTGGGTGATGCAGGGGTATGTGTTGGAATTGTAGAGTTGGAAAGCACAAATTTAGGGTGCTAGCATGAAGACACTTAACAACTATGGTATGACAGTGTGAATGGTGTGGTTCTTGACACCTGAAAGTTACAAAACACTTCTGAAAATTACAAAATGCTTGCTCATTTTCTCTGTCTTAACTCCATATCCACCTTTCTGGCTTGTTTTTGTTAGTTTCTTTTATTTTTGTTGTCATAATGTTCCACTCAGAAGCTCCCCAAGCCCGACCTCCCTTTTTGTCTGATAAGACAATCTATAGTAGGACAGTTCAAATTTAAATGCTGTTGTTTAAACTGGTGTAATAAGATTTTAGATTTGGCACTTCACTGTGATAAAACCAATGGTGGAGCAGAATTCAGACAATATAGTAGTATATTTGATTCTGTGTTGATTCCTAGTTGTTGTGCAGACCATTAAGTCTTCATTTAGTTACAGATGCCAGGAAGGGAAGAGTAAAACTATATAAGAAGGAATCTCCTGCTTGGCATTGTTTCAAGCCTGATAAAAGAAACTCCCACAATTCATCAGACTGCATGCTATAAGTGGAAATGAAAAAATTACTAAAGAGCAAATAGAAAAAATATATTATGGCATATAAGAGATTTCAACTTTAAGCCTCCTATTTACTAAAGTACATTGTAATAGTTCCTCATATGAAACATGTTTCTGTGTGTGTGAAACAAAGTACTGAGTTTTACTTTACATTTGAGTAAAATGTATCATTTGAACTGTTTTCTTGAGCTTTTACTAGATTCTGTAATTTATTTGTAACAGAACACACCCAGTGCTAAGGCACATGGAAACCGTGCTAGCTAGAGGGTCTAAAATAATTCATTTCCACCTTCTTTTTCCAGACTATATTGCATACATAGTCACAGTACAGGCTCAATTCTAATAAGAAAATTCAGTGGCTTTGCAATCATAGGTAGGCTTGCAAAGATAAAAATACTTCTAAAAACGTTTGGAGCAAATGGATAGCCAGGAAAAGGAGAGACTACTCATGTGATTTGGAGAGGAGTGATTAAGTGGAACCTCATCTGGAAAACTTGCAGTAAGCATTTCTTGTTCACTAGACTCTAAGAAACTACACCTTGGCCAGGGTAATGCTCATGCCCATTAGAAACACATTGTGCTGTGCTGGGAATTCGCTATCCATTGCTTCCACAGGAACAGAAGGTTCCATGTTTGCCATTTCCTAGGACCATACGTTCTAGGAGAGTAGTTCATCACCATTTTGACATGCAGATCTCTAAGGTTTTTTTCCGGGGGAGTTGTAATCTCTCATGGTGAATTTACACTTGCTGGAAATCAGCTTGATTTTCTGAGTTAGGCTTCGGCTACACCGGTACATTGAACTGCACAGGAATTGTTCTCTGGCCTGGATCCTTCTAACAAGCCAAGAGCACGGAGCCAGCATCCAGGAATGCCTCTGACCTAAGGCGGACACAAGGCAAACCTCTGGTACGCTGTGATGAGAACAATGACTGGTTTCAGCAACTCCTTTCGGCATAAATGGTTAGAACAAATATGACAGGTGGGAAAATTGGGCATTCTGTGTACTACTGCTGCCCGATCTTGCGTTGTAATGCGCATGAAGAGTAGGGAGAGTTTTTATGGCACACAACTCCACACCCTCTAGCGAGAGGCTCGCACCTGGGATATCTCCATGCGGCCTCCCGTGCTGGGCCAGGTTGTGCTTAGCAGCCACCATGGCTGGGAACGCTCACGCAGCGGGTTACGACCTGAAGACGAAGAACACTTTAAGCGTACAGACGTGCGTACACACACACATACAGACACACATACAGACATATACACACACAGACACACACACGGCCGAACCAGTCAATCACTCCGCGTGTTCACCTCCCACCGCCCCTCGTGGGCCCCGCCCGCCCCCGCCTGCGCAGCCGCCGCTCCTGCCGCGCCTCCCCCCGCACGATGGAGGTGGTGCTGGCGGACACGCTGCTGTCCCGCTGCGGGGACCGCGCCGCGCTGCTGCGGGCGCTCAGCGCGCCGCTCTCCGCCGAGCGGGCGGAGGCGCTGCGCCTGCTGCTGCAGCGCCTGGCGGCGGGCGGGCCGGCGGCGGCGGGCGAGGCGGAGGCGCTGCGGCGGGCGGCCTGGGAGGTGGCGCTGGAGCGGTGCCGGCCGCTGCTGCGGGGCGGGGAGGGCGCGGCGGGCAGCGGCGAACGGGTGCGGGCGGCGCGGGCGGCGAGGGGCGCGCTGCGGCACTGCGTGCAGCTCTGCGGGGCGCCGCTGGCAGCGCGCCTGGCCCGCGACGCGCTGGCCGAGCTGGCGGCGGGCGGCGGGGCGGGCGCGGAGGAGGCGGCGGTGGAGGCGCTGGTGGCGGCGGCGCCGCGGCTGGAGGAGCCGGAGCTGCTGTCGCGGTGCGCGGCGGCGGCGCTGGCGCTGGTGCGGGAGGAGGGCGAGGGCGAGGCGGCGGCGGCGCTGGTGGCCGGGCGGCTGCTGCCGGCGCTGGGCGCGAACGGCGCGGCGCTGCGGCGCGTCTGGGAGGGGCTGCTGGGCGCGGGCGGGGCGCCGCGGGCCGGGCGGGCGCTGCTGGCCATGAGCGCCTTGGCGGACGCGCTGCTGCCGCGGGGCCCTGCGGGGCCGGGGCTGGACGCGCGGCTGTGCCCGCGGTTCTGGCGGCTGGTGCAGGAGGGCCTGACGGAGCGGGACGGGCTCTGCCGCAAGCGGGCCCGCTACCTGCTGAAGAGAGCGCTGGACCTGAGCGGCGGGCAGCGCGCCGAGCTGCGCTGCCCCACGGACGGCGGACACGGTACGGCCGGGCGGGAGGGCGGGCGGGCGGCGCGACGGCGAGCGGGACCCGGAGAAACACCTGTCCTCGTCTTTTTGTCCTTAGAATCGAGTCTGTTCTGGTGGTCTGCTGAGAAAAACGAGCAACTCCTGCAGTTTTGGGAAACTTACATTTTGATAATGGAAACTTTGGAAGGAAACCAGGTAGGAGCGCTGTAAAATCTGTGCCCATCTTAGATGGACGTGCTACCTCACTTGTGGCGTGTGTGAATGTTTTTGTAGGGCAGAGTGTTTCCAGTTTTGGTGACTGAATGCATCTAAGTCAGCATTAACTGGAATACTTTTGTTTCAATTCTTAAATATTCAGAACACAGCATATGTCATTCATAGGGAGTAAATTCAGAACTTCTCTCTGTCATCAGAATACATCTGGTTAATGCAATGATAGAAGCCTGGAGGGCAGGTAATTGCAAGTCCAGGGTAACCAGCTCAGTGAAAAATCAGTTTATTGCACTTAATAACCTCTCTTGGAGAGAGGGGACTGTGTCTGTATGGTAAAGCACCTGTGGCCTTGGATTAAAAGTCCAGCATACTTGGCAGAAAGATTCCTGTTGACTTGAGGTTTCCATAACTGTATGGTATTGGGCTGTTAACTGTTACTAGTGTGCCCACCTCCCTGTAGTTATTTTATGTTATTTGTACACGATTGTCCTGTAACTGAGATACTGTTAAGTTGAATGCTTAATTTTAGATATTTGTGCTGCTTTAATCTTGAGGAATAGAGTGGTTGTTAGTATTGTTCTTAAAATATGGTAGTATTGAAGTATTAGGTGTTTTTCAACTGATTGTTGCATAGCACAGGCTTTGCAGGTTTATTTAAATGTATTTCTATTGTGACTTGCTGCATTAATGCTACTGATAGTAAATTCTAGTCCAAGTAAGCTCCTGGGTTTGTGGTATAAACTATTTATACCTGATTTGCATTTCAGATCCACGTCATAAAGCCAGTATTACCAAAACTAAACAGTTTATACGACCTTGCCATATCAGGTGATAAAGGTAAGATGGAACTTTCTCTACTTAACCTCTTTAATATTAGTGAGTTAAGTTACACTTCTCTGTTTACTACTTCTGTTTGAGTAGCAGCTTTTTGTAATATTTTGTTTCTCAAGTTAGGTGTTTTCTCGGTGGCTGTTCCAGTTTTTGTGGTTGTGCTCTATGCCTAGGTTGTTCTGCAAACACGCATAGGCAGCGACCACTCTGCTCTGAGAAGAAATCCTAGCATATATTTGTTGCTTACTATGTTGTCTTGGAATACTATTTTTCTGTCAGAAAATCCTAATAAATGGTCGTTTGCCACTGTATTTTGCTTAAGATAATGTGAAAATAAAGCCAGAGATATTTGGGGTTGTAGAAGACAATTCACCTGGACAACTTTGTAAAAGGGGAAAAAAACAACTCCAACTCAATTTGTTAGAAGTGAGGAGAGGATAAATAAAATGAGTGCTGAGACAGTGTGTCTAGGGCACATGAACACATGTAATTAAGTGGTGCAAGATGTTAGAGATTTCTAAAGTGGAAAGACTATTAAAGTGAAACTTCTGTAGGTAAATACATTGGTATGAATAGAGTTGCAGGAAGAAGCATATGGCACTTTTTAATTTGTAACTAATTTGAATTTGTAACTAATAAAGTAGAGAGTAACTTTGGAAAACGGTGATAATTTTAAAATTAGATTTAGCGGGATGTTTCTATAAAATAAATAGCTGTAGTCATCTTTTTGAAATGTCCTGTGAATAGACTATAACATTGTCCAGAATGTTAGTATGTTACGTGTTAGTGTGCCACTGTCATTTCTGTGTCAGTTCAGAAGAATTTCTTTTTTGTAAGCAGGTTGTTGGCTGTTTCACCCTTCATGGCATGTGTGCATTTATAGACGAATGTTTGAGAGTGAGAATAAAACATTGACAAAGGAAGGAGTTCTTCATTTTCTGGAGCTTTATGAAACAAAGCATCTTCCAAATTCGCTTGGTTTCTCAGAGGTAAGGGTGTTAATATTACTTGCAACAATAAACAAATGTTCTAATTTGTAATAGATCTTAACACTAATTGCTTCAGTAGTTGGAGTTGGACAAATTCTGTCTCTGTAGTTTAATCAGTGTATTACTCTATCCATAAAACATAAAAGCCCCACACTTTACATAAAGTAAATACATAAAAGTATTCTCTATGTGGGAAGAGGTATTAAATCTTAGAGGGTTTGTTGTTTTTTTTTATTGCTGTCACATGTGTATTGACAGTCCAACCAGCCCAATGTTTAGTAAGGAATTATCTACATTGTACTGTTTAAACTTCATAGGAGCATTCCCCTCAGACATTAACATTCCTGATTTATACAATTTAAATCAGCCTCTTGATGGGTAACTTGAAATAAAGTCAACCTTAATATGCACCCTAAATCTTTTTAGCTATGTTGGCTCTTTGTTGTTCTTCTATTTCACGTTTAAATCTGTTTTCTCTATCTGTTTCCCAAAAGGTTTTTTTATTTGCTTGCATCTTTTGCAATACTCTGTGAAATGTATCTAGTAGAAAAATCTCTTTTCTTGTTTATTCTCCTGGCCCCTCTTCTCTTTGGTTTCTTCCTCTTTTTGCTTCTACTATTTGCCACTAACAAGAGTATTCTTTAATTTCTGGCTCTGTCCTTTAAATTCTAGTGAAATAAGTCTAGTTTGTCTTAGTGCCTTGGAAATGTACATTTCACCATTGTTCTTGTTTCTTTTTTCAGTTTGTTATTGGACCTCTAATGGATGCCCTCTCAGAAAGTTCCCTCTACAGCAGGTAAACCACTTGTTTAATTGATCAGTTATTTATTTAATTACTTTATTGCTGCAAATGTAATAATAATATTAATACAAAATATTAATAATAATAATATAATACTAGTAATAATACTAATACAAATCTAATAATACTGGTTAAATACATTAGTAAAATCTTAGCTAAAGGAAATCACATTAATAAAAAATGGTGCTGCCAAACTTAATGACAGGGAGAATTTTTCAGGAAAAATGGGTGGCTGTGAACAAATGAAGTGTGGATCTAGTGACAAGACTTGATTGTTGCAACTTTCAATGCCCCTTGGTCGAATTGATGGTCTCAGTCTTGATCTGGTGGGGGAAGCCCATGAAACAAAGAGTTCAGTGGATTAATATGTTCATTTTTGGGGGGATAAAACTGACTGTTACTGGTGATAGTTTGGATTAGGTGATGATGGATGAAGTGTAGTCACAATAGATTGTTTCATCTAAACATGGCAGGACTAATGTGAGCTCTGCAGGCTCTTGCAGCAGTTAAGCATTTCTCTTCTCAGTCTGTAGTGTCTTCCATGGATGTATATGCATGGGAATTGAGAAGGTGGAGCAAATGCCAAGTGTTTCAGTATGTTAGAGCTGTGTTGAATCAATACTTCATAATCTTAATCTTCTCTCTTACCTTCTGTCTTTCTGGTGAAACACGTTGGCATGTGTAGAGGAGGGTGTATGTTTGAGTACACAATATACAAAGTTGTTACAGTTCATATCAAGCTGAGAGAAAGCTATAGGATCTCTTGACTGATCTAATCCATAATAGCCAGGATCCTGAGACTTCTCATGAGACACAGGTTGTCTTTGTTGGTCCATGGAGTGTCACTGAATGCCCCTTTGTTTTTGTTTGGGGGCAATTCTAAACATTCCAGATCTGTTAGATTAATTCTGTTATGTCTGATCCTAAAGCTGTTAATATGCCAGTATCTAATGCTTTAAAACCCAACAGAACACCAGGTCAATCAATAGGAGCCTGTCCTCCTTTGGGAATGAGGTTACAGAAGTTTTTGGCTACTTATTTCACTCTTCTTCCAGAAGAAGAAAAAGGTATGTTTCAGTTTCACCTTTATCTTTTTTAAAACAAGGAAACCAAATAAAAACTACGGAGCCATTTTTGGTATGGCATGGAAGTCTTTCCTTGAGAGAAAAAAAGGAGTAGTTGCCCTGACAGTGGAGTTTCCAGAGACTTTTAGGTATCCTGCAGTGCTAAGCTACAGAATTGTTCTAGGGGCAAAATGAAGCAGATTGGCTTTTTATTAATGGAAAAATATAAAGGCCAAATAAGCTCCTAGAATCTAAAGCGAACAATACTTGGAGATTCTTTTTTCTTTATCTGACAGACTTTTTTAGTCATGACTTGTATAGTGACATATCCAAAAGAGCCCAGTCCAATAGCTGAAACAGAATAAGGATTCTTTTATTGTGAGGTTGGGTGAAGATTTCTGGGACTGTTCCAAATGTTGATGCTAGTGCAGGCTGAAGTGAAGGCAAGCAGAAGTTCATACCTGGTCTAATTAGATCAAATAAGGGTAGAATCAGCTCTCTTCAGCACCCTGTGTGTAAGGCATATTCTGCGAGGAAACACCTTATGTATTTGTAATGCCACAGATGCCCTATTTCTCTGCCCTGTCCCAAAGCATGTATTTTATCACTAAACAGGGGGTGTGTGATTAGGAATCTTGAGATGGGGAGCCTGCTTCCACAAACTGTAGATGTGGTGGCTTGTTGAGAATTGCTCTGCCCATTCCAGCATCCATTTCACAAGTTGAATCACTATGGTCAGTCATATCACAAACTCAATAGCAACTTTAAAAAGTTTAGTTTAGCAACTTAAAAAAGATTGTTTAGTACTTAAAACAATTGAGTTAAAATTCCATTTCTGAACATGGTGGTTAGTGCAGATGACCAGAGTCAAAATTAGGTTTATTTCTATTATTTCTATTCTCTGAATCATATCACCTTGCTGACAGACTTCTTTGGAATGTTACTTTTTCATTGAAATAATTAGGAAATTATTCTGTTGTCTTTCATTTAATTGTCAGAAATTATAATAGCACTCTTCTGCTGGAGTTCATGTTATTTAAAAGCATTGGAGAACACAAAATCACACAGGCTTGTTTTGTTTACTTTTATTTTAAGGTAGCTTCCTGTTAAAATTTATTCAGAAGATGACAAGTAGGCATTGGTGTGCTGTTCCTATTTTGTTTCTTTCTATGGCTTTGGCATCTATCCCTGCATGTAAAGTACTTGGTGCTGAAGGACTTCATGCTTTAAGGTAAAATACATACTGCATTGTGTTCTTACAGCCTTCTTCCAAAGAAATGTGCTGACAGTCTGGAGAGACAGAATTTGATTCATGTTTGTTACTTCTGAAGGGATGGTTGTGCATGGGAATATAAGGTTCTGTCTCATGTATGTCTGATTTGCAGAGGAAAGCAATTCAAGAACTTTAAAAAATTTGGGTTTTTGCATTTTAGATCTTCATAGTTGCTAGTTTTTTAGAATAGTTTTCCCCGGTCTTCCACAGTTCCTGGTTGATATATATCACAGTTCTTCATTTGCTTCTAGTTACGTTACAACCTGGTTTAATAGCAGTTGAGGCTGTGGGGGACAGCCCACAATGCTGGAAACCGAAAGACTTCTAAATAAAAGTCTAGGTAAAAGTTCTCGGCTTTACTATGGACTTAATCACACTGATATTTCCTAAGTGTCTGCTTTCACTTCCTTGAGCCACTAAAAATCAGTTGTCATTCCAGTTTAATCAAATTTGGAGGTTTAAATAAAATCTTACTGGTGGTTGAAGGAATATTGGATAGAAGCAGTTTACAAAAAGAAAAAAAGATGTTGGACATGCCTTTGCTGATAAAAGATCACTGAAAGTTCCTTTGTGCTTGAATAAGATTTTGAGGCCAAACATCTATATACTTGTTATTACAGACAGAAATGCTAATATTAAGTTACCAATCTGAACTGATGTGATCATGGGGATTGTTAATTTAGTTTTTGTTTTGTTCTTTCTTCTCCCCCTGTTTTGTCAGATTTATGCTTATCCAAGTTTTATTATCAGTTTTTGAAAGGACGTGTAACAGTAGTCTTGGTTCTGGATTGTTTGTGGTCTGATCAGGCAGTGTTTGTGCCATACTTAATAGAATGTCTGTTACACGCAATCTAATGTATTTAAAATGGTTAATAATTAGAAAATATATGAAAATGTTTACATTTTTAAGTGTGTGATTTATACACTGTGTATTTTTCCTCTTTGCAGAGATGTCCTCCAGTGTACTATGATTACACATCAGATTCTGTTGCGTGGAGCTGCTCAGTGCTATCTTCTTCAAACAACTATGCATTTGACAGATGTGGTCAGTTTGGGGTTTTGTGCTTTATTTTTTGTTTTCTCTTTTTCCCTGATGTAATAGAAATACAGTGACACTTTAACAGGGTCAACAGTGTACAAAAAATTGCTAAATACAGTATTTATACTGGTTTTGCTGGATTTGCAGGTTTTTTTAGTGACTATTTAAATTGTTCTATGCAAGTATGTATGCTTCTCTTTGGTTTTCCATAAGAAATATTTTTTCATTAAGTTTTATTAGTTGATGTTTCATTGTGGGGTTTTCACGTGGTAGTTATCATAACAGGATATTATTTCATATCTACTATATCAACTCAGGTTTTAACAGATAGAAACTAAATAGACTTTCCTGTAGTTCCTAATAATAAAAGTATTTGTGATACCAGAATGATAAAACTATCATTATTGTTAAAATAGCAGGACTGTACTTATTCAGTAATCAGAATATTTTTTTTGTTTGTTTTGTAGCTAAATAAGTAGTCTTCCATGTTTTGTTATGGCTATAAACTTGTCTGAATTTCTCTTTAGAAATGCAGAAATAGTACTTATGAGTGATTCTTAATAATTTACCTACGTTAATTTAAAAGGTGTCATCAGTGAATAGCACTATTCTTACAGTCATTCATTTATTTTCAGATAGACTTTAATACTTGGGAAAATTAAAGTTTGTTCCTTGGTTACTGATAAATTGGTCCCAAAGAGGCAGAAATTAATCTCAATCACAAAAAGGAAAAAGTAAATTTCTTCTACTGAAACTTGCCAGATAAAGGCAAACTTCTTGAGTTGTCATATAGGTTTTATTTGTTGTATGTTATGTTGGCAGCTATTGTATCTTGATTAATTTCTTCAGGAGAAAGTGTCCTTCCCAGAAGTTTCAAGCTTTCTTCTGTCCCTTAGACCAGAGGAGTCCCTAAGGAGAGATACTTTGTTATGGACAGAGGTGAGACCTTATGTTCATCAAACCCATCACTGGTAGAAATAATAATATCGTTGGTAGGATAATCTCAAAGGGAAAAATGTGCATACTACGTAGAGTGAGATTGTACGTCGTAAATTTTCGCAAGATGCGCATTTTATGTCTTGCAAGATATAAAATGCTGTAAATAAAAGTTCAAAGATTAAATAATTTTTTATATAGTATGTACTAGAGCCAACTGCTTGTGTAGCCATAACTTTTGGTTACTTGTGCAGCCATATAATGATAAAGTGATTTTTTTGCATAGCGTCTTCTTGGCACGTATACTGTGCATTTCATCTTGCTACATTCATTTTTGGCATACAAGTTGAAAAAAAAAAAAGCTGATCTGACTAAATAACACTTGATTGGAAGAAACCCTTTTGAGATAAGGGAATTTTTACCAGTCTTGCTTAATTTTAAAAGTCGTTGTTTTTCTTATGTTGGTACCACCGACTTTTTGGGGGTGCTCTGAGCTACCCTCTGGAAGAACATTTTTCTGTGTGTGGTTAGAAGGGAGTTCTGTGCTAAGGCTCGAGGTAGCTCTGGTGTCACCTCTTGCAGTGTGTGGGTTTGCTGATGGGAGAGTTTGTGTTTACCAGTGCTCTGGTGTGCTGCTGTTAAATCAGTGATGCCAGTGCACAGCTGCCAGACGTGGTCAAGCAGTAACATACTGTTCTGAATTCAGCTTTGCAGTTGGTTGCAAGTGAATGACAAGTGCTTCAGGAAATCTGGAACCTCTGATTTGGAACGTCAGGAGACATCATTGTTATGTCAATATGTGCACAGTCTTGTGGGAGAGTACCTTAAGACACCTGCATCTGAAAGTAAGTTAATCTGCATTAATAAAAACCACTGTTCTTAAAAGAACTTTTAAAAAAATTACAGCAATCCCTTGGATATTAGAAAAATGGATTTTTATGTTGTACCTGTTGAAGTTCTACACAACCTGTGTATTCACAATTCTTAAGTTTGAATTTTACTTTTAAATTCCAGCTTTCCTCCATAAATTAAAGTATTGCAGTATTAATTGAACATTAAGTCTTAATATTACATTTTAGCGCTGCTCTCATGCTTGTCCATTAGATTTATTTTGTCACTCTTTTGATGGTGTCTAAAAATACAGGAATGCAGAGGAAAGCACAGGGGAATATGAACCCACACAGGTTCTGTCACCTTTCTCAGTAAAGCTTTGTAAAATTACCGAGTATTTTTATAGAGGGAGAGGCCATAGGGTGAGGCATCTTGTCAGCTCATGGCACACCTTCCTGAGTTGTTACATTCTTCTGATCTTGGACAGCTTGCAGGAGGTGAGCTGCCACATGGTTATTACCAAGGAAGGTACTTTCTAGGCTGTATAAACATGCAGATAAATTACAAAGGGCCTTCCTTGTTCACTGCCACGTTTTGGATTAGTTGCAATGTCAGGTTTGTGTCTTCTTTCAGACACTTTGAAAGGAATGGCAAATTGACTTTTTTAAATATTTCAACTTTTGTGTGGCATTCACAGTCATAGTGAATTTTATGTAGTTTTATATTGTCAAAAGTCAAAGCTGAACACTTTTTAAGTATTATATGTACAGGAGATAAAGCCAGGTCAGAATTTGCTGATCATAAATAGCTTCAGAAACTTCTTGCAGACCAGGAAACTTCACTTGTGTTATTGTTAGAGACGTAGTAAGCAAATTCTCTCTGTTGATGCTCCAGGGCAAATTTGCTAAAAATTTTGGCAGATAATACCTCCTTTCTGACATATTTGTTTAGTCCTTGGTCTATATTACCTGCAATTCCATGGCAATCATCTGCATTTCACTTGAGAAAAGTGATGTTTGTAATTCTGGTTTTATATGAAATTAACTAATAAGCAGCTCTTTAGAAGGAAAGAAGGAACCCTGTCCAGCTGCTTGAATTGGACCTCCAAAGTGTGTTTTGTTTTCTAAATTCCCAAAGCCATAAACATACCAGTTGAAAAAACTCCTAAAACCAACTTATGTACTGCTATTTAAGAAACAATTCTGTAAGTATGATGATGTAGTTCTACATCAAAGATGGATAAAAAGAGAAACTTCACTTAGTTTTTTTATAATCTCGTTTTTACAGAACAGTTTTAGTTCTTCATGTAACTTCTGTGGTCAAAATCACAGCTGATATTTCTGATGAAGCATGGTGGAATTATGTTCTTCATTAAATTCATTTGAATATGCTAATGTATTTTTTAAAGCAATGGAAAAGTTTGTTGTGAACTGCTACATAATATATGATACTATGTAAGATATTGCCTAAAATTTATTTGAGCATAAAGGCCAATAGTGTTTAATTTATCTCTAGATAAAGAATGGCAAAAAATTAGTAGTAATACTTACGTTAGCATTAATTGTTTTTGTACTGTTAATTTATTAAAATAAGTTACAAACCCAGAAGTTTTAGAAATTAATGCAAAGGTATTTTTTAGTTACTGTGGAAACCTTAAAATATTTTTAATCAGGAGAAAATTGCTTTATGCCTGACTGGTTTGAAGCTAAGCTTGTCTCAACAATGATTCTGTTGGCTGCTGACGTGGAGCAGATGAAGAATAAATACAGGTAAGTATGAAATACCTTATTTTACATTTCTGTCTTTTTCAATCCCCCCACTCCTGAAGGATCCAGTAGAAGCCTGGTGAAGTCGGGAAGCTGTCCTCCTTTCTCTGTAGACTTTCAATCAGCCTGATCATTCCTTAGGCCTTGTCCAACTGTTGCTGCAGGCATGCTGGGTAACATTCTAAAGATACTTAAGTGTCTTGGAAACGTGTCCTATTTATTTCCATAAGTAACTTCAGCACTTAAGGCACATACTCAGAAGAAGACTTTCTTTTTAATTTTTGTTTTTGTGTAGTGGAAAAAGCAACATAGAGTGGATTGAACTAGAGGCTTTCTTGAACCCTCTTCTGGATGTCTTGATGAAACTTGGCAGTAATGCTTACATACCAACACTGAGAACAGATAAAAGCCTTCAGCTTCTCTTGAAGTTATTGCAGACCCGTTGGTTAAAATGTTCCAATACACAAGATGGTTAGTGACATCTTCAGTCTACTGTGTCTTCTGTTCATTACAGTCTTAACTGCAGCTAAGCTACTGAACTGTTGTATGGCTATAGTGTTAAACTAATATTAGCCTAGAAGTGGTAAATGTGAAAGTTGGCAATCTAGCATGTCTATTATAAAACTTGAGCTGTGGGTCCAACCTTACAGGTGTGCTAAGGACTGGGAATTAAGAATGTAGAAGCCTTCTGAGAAAGCAATTGTTACCCATTAGGGTTAGATTATCAGATAAAATTTGGAGAGTGTGACTGTATTGCAAATATTTATAGGCTTATTCCTTGCAAATGAATGGATTCCATAAATCATTTAGGTACTTCAGAAAGAAGTTACTACAGAAACCCAGCCTAACCTGCTTAGTTACCACAGGTTCAGCCTGAGTGGCCCTGCTGGACATCCTGTTTGCTGAGTTGCCTGGTAGGCTAAGAGGTGCTCACTGAAATACAAGCCTGGTGATCTGTCTGTCTGGGAGTGTTGGCCCCCCACAGATGGAGCACTTTAATTTGAAGACTTTTCAGGAGAGTTTGAACAGAAACTATGGGGTCCTTACTGCTCCTTTTGAGAGAACTTGGTCAGTTTGTAACCAGAAAACACCTAAATGTTTTTCCTGAGAGCAAATGTATTATTTTCATTGAATTGCGATGCTGAATGGGAATAGGAGGGATCTTGGTCTTTGGTTTCTGCTCCCCCAGATTATTTTGGGATTTTTTTCAGGCTGTTTATAACATGAAATAAAAGAGTAGATTTGGAGTGGGGAGGCTCCATATCTAGGCTCTTATTTGTAACAAAAATAGTTTCAGGTTATATGTCCAGGTTTCATGTACGTGTCTTAGTGAAGCTCCAAAATAAATGCCCACCCTCATTTTAACAATGCTGGATACATTCAACTCGCCTGCCCTTTTAAATTGTAGCTGTTTGTGTGAAATCCTGAGCACTGATTATGCAGGCTGTTAAAGTTCTTGTTGGGGCATGGTCTCTCACTGTTGAAGTGAGTTCCTTGAAATGAACTAAACTGGAAGAAGTGTCCACTAAGCTACCACTGTGCATTCAGCCTGCAGCACAAGGATAGAAAAAGCCTGAAACAGAACCCTAAAAAACACATGCAAGCACATATTAGTTTTTTAGTATCAATAATAAATAATTTCCTTGTGTGCCTTATTTCTTTATGTGCTTGCTAACGTACCTGCAGTGGAGTGCTTCTGCTTTGGGAATTTTGACACCTGACATGGCATGTTGAGCACTGCAGTGTTCCCATCCTTTTGAAGGTCCCTGGAGGTGCTCCAGTACAGCCCATCATCAGTCTCTTGAGAGGCTTTCTGAATTGCATTGTAGTTTTACGTTAAAGAAGGATTACTTTTCTCAAAATTAATTTCTACAGTGGTTTTTTTTGTGCTTCTTCCTTCTGCACAGGAGAACCAAGTAATAAATCTTTTTTTTTCTGCAGCTGTGAATCAACTGAGGTGAGGGGTGGGAAGATTAATGCTGTGTAATACCAAAGTTATGTTTCTGTGTTGATTAAATGAGAGGTGAAAAGTCCTGTTTGTCAAATGGAAAACAATGAAATGGTGGGGAGTAATAAAGGATTTTAACCTTGTAAAACAAAAAAGATAACAGGTGGGAAGTGTTTTATTTAAGAATAGAATATTTTAATGGGGATAGACATGCCTGAAATGCATGCTGAAATCATCAGCATTCTTCTACAATTCCTGCTGTCTAAACTGTTGTTAGATTTCATTATTTTAAACAGTAAGATTTTGGTGATTATTATCTTTTGCTAGTGTTACAGAGTCACTGGTAATGAACTGGGTTTTATGTCCAACATGCTTATCTCTGAAGATTTTATGAATATAAATTGCCGAAGATGTTTTAGGGATTTGAGACTTATGATGAAACATGATAATCTGACATAATTAAACTGTTGGTTCAATTGTTTAAACAGTAAAACCATTAGAAATGTAGTCCAATGAGCCATTTTAGCAGGGAATATTGAAAGTAAGTACAGTATGGATTTGAAACTTCTGGAAATATTTCCCTGTATATTTTTACTCTTTGTAGGTCTTACATTTCATAATAGTTTTGCTACATGAAGTGTTACTCAGGGTCAACTCCAGAAAAAAATAGCAGCTGTAGCCTCTGGGTAATTCTCCTAAATACTAGAACTAATGACTGGTATTTTTAAAACAAGGTGGACATGCAGAGTATTTTAATTCATTTTCATACTGAGATGTTATTTCCTTGGCTTTCAGCTAGCCCTTACCCTTGAAACACAGACTGAAGTGTGTTTGTGGCTATGTTTTACCAGAGTGGCCTACCTCCCTTGTGTATAAACTTGTGTCTTTGTGAAATGCAATGTACATATGGTGCACTTAGTAGCCTTTTCTTGTAGACAGTACCACATTTTGTGTCATAATCTTGTATTTTCATTTACAGTGTTAAGCCTGGAAGCTATTGGGCTAAAATCTTATAAGATGACACTATTTCCAAAAAGGAATTACTCCTAAACATCACAAAACCAGACCAACAACCAGCAAGCCCCAAAAACAGTGTTCAAGTCTATAAATATGAGGAATGGAAAAGTGTTGTTTTCTCACATATAGTTAATTGCTGGATATGAAAGCTTTTGAGTTTTATTGAAGAGTGAGTTCATTAATAAGCTGTTTGTGCAGAGTGTTAGGCATAGGACAAAAGTGAGCATTAAAAGTTGGAAAATTGGACTGTGATCTTCTGGTCTTGTGTGGGGTTTTGGTTCACTAATACATTGTGGAGATCAGGAAATAATATAATCTGATTGGATTCTTTCAGCCTTATGGCTTACACAGTGAAAGAGTACAGAGATGTTTTAAGTTATTTTTATGTATTTGAGTACTATTACTGTATAACTTTATAACATAAGTATACCTGCATGATATAATAAACTTCTTAAGGGAACTGTATATCTGCATATATACTTTATTTTCCTCCACACAGATGAAGTACTGTTCTTTATCTGGAAATCTCTTGTGACACCTGTGGAGAGTATTCTTGAATTTGTTCTCCGACGGCTTACTACCAATGAGTTAAGCACTGTAAGTAATGGCTACGAGACCTACTTCTGTGGTTTTGCTTGTTAATTTGATTTACCAGTGTTCTAAAGTTCATACAAAATATTTGAACACCTAGAAAGTCAGTTTGCATAGAAACACTTCTGTTAACATTTTGACATCATATACTGCATAATATCTACTGGTATAGCTGTGGACATAAGTTGCAAGGTGTTTGAAGACTTTTAGTACTTGGCCTGGTTATCATCTTATTTGACTGCATTTACACTCTTGGCTCATTGCTGTGCCCAGTGTTTAAGTTTCTATCTCAAAGGAACCTGAGACTTTTTAAGCAAAGCAAAAGTTAGAGTTGAATCAGGAGAATGGTATCTGAAAGTCGGATTTTAAGATTTAGAAGTTAATAACCTCCCCCAAACAACCCCCAAATTAAATGTTGTTCAATTGCAATGACAATTGTAGTTTTCCTTCTGCTGTCAGTTACCAGTAGTTTTTTTTTTCTGATTTTCAGTTTTATTTTCCTCCTCTTACTGATTCAGATTGCGGCTGTTTCCTCACTTCTAGGTTGGTGACCTGGATCGTTGTGATCTGTACTTGGCTTTAATTCCAGAGATACTGAATTTGTGCTTGAAAGTCAACTCGAAGAAAATGACATCTATCAAGAATTTCCTTTCATCCCTGATAAATGCATCTATTCGTAATCTTCAGGAGAGAGATTCTGAAAAGGTAATGTAGCATTATTTACAAGAATAAATACTTATATAAAAGCCAATAAGTAGTAATTAAATATTAAATAATAATTAAATAGCAATTAAATATTTAGATTCTGCATTAATAATTATGTAGACGTATTATAAGCATAAGTTAATATATAATTATTTATTTATATTGTGATATTATAATGCATAATAATATTATATATAACATGAATTTAAATAATAGTTTGTGTGAATGTGTATGTGCATATATATTCCCTAACACGTATGTCTTTATTTGGCAGTGTAACATGAATGTATAATGCTTGTAGCTAAGATTTTTAGTACTTTGGTTTTTTATATTGCGTAATTTAGAAGTCTGTATAGCTAAAGTAAAATTCTTACTGTAATCATGAATTATGTACTCAAGATTTTTTCCTCAAATATGAACTAATCTTACTGATCAAGTAATTATTAAATGAAAATGTCTTTTGTGTTTGTTGACTTCAAACTCCTTTTATTTTGTAGTACTGTTTTGTTCAAGAACAGTTACTAACGCCTTAAAGGATTGTAAATATTTGGTTAGCTAGGTTTGTATTTTAAGGGAACAAAGAACAATACTTAATTTTATTTTTTCCTTTGTTTATGTGAATTATGTGGTTTTTCCAGTAGTTTCAAAGTAAACATTTTCTGGTTCAAACTTAGTGTTCACTGGGGTCCTTTAGTAACTTTTTTTGAATTCAGGGGAATTATATTTTCATGATGGTTTCTTTAGCTGCACCTACAGTACCTCTTAAGTTTCAGAAGAAAGAAGAAAATGCTGAGTAATTACAGATGAGAAAAGTCTTTTCTGTGCTCTGGACACAAATGTGCCTTGACGATATTTAAATAACATCAAAGTTTTCTTACTATACAGGCATCATATGCTTATTGTTTTTTTTCTTTTTAATGAGACGTTTAATTTAATGCCTTTTTGAATATATGTGTTTATCACAAAAAATATCCATGGCATGGTTGTGGTCTTTTGGATGCTTGGAGTAGCTGCTGTGTCATATTCCAAATTTCAGCTGTTGTGTTGCACTGGGTTTCTGATTAACTGGACCCACAGCTTTTTTCCTAATTGCTCTCCAGCAATACGAATCAACTGTTACCTGGCAAGATAGGAGTGTTCCATCACAGCCGTGCTGCCTGCACTTCATGCCAAAGTGACTGTAACTTGGAAGATTTATGCTTCTGTCAGTACTTGTAACTTGTGATTGCACTGACCCAGCCCAAGCCAAGCTGCATTAGGCTCAGAAGGAGAAAGATGCAGAGTTGCTGCCTTATGATGTCTGTGGTGATGCAAAGAGGAGGGTTATTAAAAGTATTAGTGTGTTACTTGTATGACATGAGAAGAAGTTGGTGTGTGTTTGTTCATGTATGGTTTGGTTTTCCTTAGGAGCCGAAGGTTAAGGAGCAAATTAGGAAAGTAGCTAGCATGGCTTCACTTGCAGCTGTATGTGAGATAATGGATGGGAAGCTGGAAGTGCACCTGGAATTTCTGCCTTCTGTGGATGCTCTAAAGAAATTCATTTCCTGTTCTCAATTCAATGAAGTATTAAAGAAGCCGTCTCATATGGAAGAAAAAAATAGGTATGTCTGTTAAAACTTCAGTAATTCTCTAGAATAAACTTGATTAATGTGAAGCAGTGGTTAAGATGTTGGCTATTCCTGTTCTTTGACAACTTCTTGCCAAGATGAAAAGGAAGAATTCTGTACACAAGCTGTTCACTCAGTTACTCTTTTGTCTTAACATCCAGGTTTTAGAACATTAATGCAGCCATAATTGATCAGACCAGGGTTTTTTTTTTAAGTCCTCTAGTTCTGTGAAGCCAGAGCTAGCTATGACCACTGGCGAGATTAAGTATGTTTACACTGCAGAAAGCCATGGCATGTACACAAGTAAGTTTAAATGTAAATTATTTACTGTTGGAAAGGGAAACCTGGGGGAAGCCAAAGAGCCAAAACCCAGATGCTTGGGTAACAAAAAACCACAGCTAGCACAGAGTCATGTTTCCACTGAATACTCTCACAGGTGCTTGACGAATGAGACTAAGCCCAAAATTGATTTTTCTCTCTTAAAAACCACTTCATTTTTAGATTTCTTTTCAATGTACTTGTCCACTCTTGCCTTGGACTGTATAAATCTTAGCACCTTGAAGTAGTAGAGTGAGTTTGTACAGTTCAGGACTTCCTGGTGGAGTAGGAATGTGCAGGATAAACTTAACACAATATTTATTTAAGAAAAGTATTTTTTTCACAGCTTATGTGAAGAAACGACATCACAGGGATGGGGGAAAATTGTTGCACGCTATGTCCATGACCAGTGGATTTGCCTTCGTTTTGTTTTAAGTTCATTTCCAACTTTGGCTCAAGGGTATGAAGAAACTTCAGTAATGTCACTGTCTACAGTTGAAAGGTCAAAAGAAATTCTACAGTCTGCCTTAGAAGCTCTATCCATTCTTCCTTCAGACCAAGTTTTACCTGTGTTTGACTGCATGAAAGTTCTTGTTCCCAAGGTAAAAGATAAACCTGAACAGTATTAGTAGTTTTTTGAGTGGGTTTTTTTTTTGTTAAATGTAACACTTTTTTATCTTTATTTTCAGCTCCTGGACTCATCAGAGGCTCTCTGCATAGAAGCATTTGATTTTGCTTGGAAAATTACATCCTCTTTGAGTAACACACAGCTAATATTTTGGGCCAATCTAAAGGCTTTTGTTCAGTTCATCTTTGATACTGAGGTTTTAGCTGTTGCTGCAAGTGCAAAAGGTCAAGCATATACCAAAATAAAAGAGGTCAGTTTCAATAATTCTTCTTTTTATTGAGAAGGGAACATAAATTTTGTCTGAATGTAAAAATGTATTTTACACTTTATTTTCCCTTCAGCTATTGTGAATTTTTCATTTCTGAAAAGGCCCAGGTTTGAGGGTGTTAGGATAAAAGGCCTGAGAATAAGATTGAAGGTAAACAAATGTATTGTTTCTTCTTGTGGCACAGAAAATAAACAGTACTGTTTGATTTTTAGACTGTTCTGTCAGTATCTTCTGCATACAGTTAAATTAGTTTCTTTCATTTTACTTTTGCATAAAAATAAAATTCTTCTTCCTCTTGACTAATTTGTTTAGGATTTGACACCTGAACTGTCACAAATTATTAATATTCTGGGAAAATTACTCATTTTTCTAATAGTTTACTCTTTATGAAAATACTGTCTTAGCTGAAAGGTTAGAACAGTTAAAATGTTGTAGATGCTATTGAATAAAGCATTTTTACTGCTTCTTTAAAGACTTCTTTTCCTCTGATGGTGCAGGTGTAGAAAACAAAAAACACACAGTCACCTTAGAGTTCAGTTTAATACTGCATGGTAGACCTACTTCCAGAGAAGAAAAATACAGTCTTTATTCTTCTTTTGTAAGATTTATTCAGCTGCCAGAACTCCAGGAGTTCTTGCATATGTTATAGTGTTCTTTTTTTTATTAAGTCCAGAAAACTATTCAGTACTGGAGTGTTGGTTCCTGTTGGCTTTATACACTACCAAGTTGTTAGCTATTTCTTTCTACATAATCTTTCTTGGGAATTTTTTCTTTTTCTCTTTTTTTTTTCCCCTCTAAGCATTAATTATTTGTTCAGAACACTCCACAGTGAGTGCAAGACTTTAACTAGGGCAGTAATACATTGTGAATTATTTTCCAGCACGTTTTTATCTCCTTAGATTTACCACCACACTTAGTAAAACCCTAGGATGGGTTGCAGTTTTGCTTTGAAGTAGTCTTGTCTTGGTGTCACTCATAACTGTAATAGCAAATGTCTCAAATTTATTTTCAGCCCAGACACACTAAAATTATTTTTGATAAAATACAGAAAAATGGACACATCCTAGCTATTTAAAACTGATGTATTAGCCTTAATTACCTTGAAATGCAGTCCCATTTATTTTCTTTGAATTTTTAAAAACTTGCTTCAAATGAATGTTACTGTTTTCTATTTTAAACACTTTGCATTTGTAGTCTCTCTGTGGACCCAATCCAAAATAAGATACGTATGTAAAGATGGTAAATTATCTCTTGTTATAGAAGTTGGTTGGCTTTTACTGAGTATCTGTAACAGCTAATTGTATGCTCAATGTTGTAGTAACTAATGAGCTGTAGTTAGTATTTTATTTTTCATGATCTTAAGACTTGTTTAAATTCTTAGAATTACTGCCTTAACTTCAGCATTAGTATTTCAAGCGTTATGTAAGGTGTATTTTGCCAATGCTGAGAGTGTTGAGTCCGTGTGACAGCTATCCCATTGTCTGCAGTGGGACATACCATGACAGCAGGCATCAAGGAGCTAATGAAGGTCTCCTATACTCAACAAAGGGCATCTGGTCGAGCCACCTTCTGCCCCTTCATAAGAAAATGAAGATAAAGTCCAAGCAAGTGCCTCCTTATGTATATTCTTATTCCAGTCCTTGGCAGTCCCTGGTGCCATTGACCCGCTGTGCAATGGCTGTGTAGTTGTAGCTAAAGAGAGGAAAATATGGACCTGTTTGATGGTGATTTGTCATAGAAGCACAATTTTAATTTTGTCTACCACAGTGCACTCTGTCTTTTTAAGAGTTGAAAGGGGTGGAACAAAGGGGTAATTTTGAGTCAAAAGAGGGAATATTGCTATGGTAATACCGAGGAGGGCTTCCACAGAAGGTATCCAGAGCACTGTGTTCTCTAGCTTAATTTCTTCTGCTGCACTCTTCTTTTTTCTTTGGGATAATTCATATGTTAATTATGCTAGAACTTAAATGTCTTAAATTTATTTCGTGCCTGCTGAACTTTTACTGTATTAGTGAAACAGTTGAAAAAAATTTCAGGATTGAGAAATGCATAGTAAATGCTGTGCAGCTTCTCTGCAGGTGAAACAATAGCTCAATGTTGGAATTACTAGGAAAATTACAATGCCTGTCTTTGCACTAGAAAATAGGTTTGAATTCTTGGTAAAAATGCCACATGCTTCTAGTGTAAAAGAACTTTCTTTCCAGCAAGTGTTTCTTTAGACTGCATTGCAGTATTTCAGTATTAAGTTCTTCATCAGCTTCTTGGTGCTTTAATGCTGAGCAATTCAGAACAACTTTCTCTATAAAGCCAGCATTACTGTCAAAGAATTGTCACATTATCAAAACTAAAATTTCAATGCAGGGAAGCAAAGCACCTTTGTCTAATAGGAGCTGTTACACCTTCTGAAAAACCATTTTCATGGACAGCTCTAACTGATGTCTAAAAAGGAATTTTTAGAAAACCTTACCTGTTCATTTTGCATCTCCCTGCCCTCTCCCAAATGCTTGCAATTTCTTAGAAAAAATTTACTTTGTAAGTGAAATTTACTCTTGCACTTATATTTTTCTTGTTTTATTTTGTTTTGTTTTCTTCTTCTTGGAGAAGGTTTAAATAGTTTTAAATTAAGTAAATAGACCCTCCTTAAAAACAAGCAAAAAAATGGTGCAAAGACACTTTTGCACTTTATCCTCAATATGAACTTTGACATGAATGTAATCCTCCTTAAAGAATAGAACTAGTAATATTGCTACTTATGTAAGAAATTTTACTTAATGTTTTTTCTTCTAAATTGGTAAGAATTTATTAAATCACGAGGTTTGGGCTCATGAAGTAAGCCCTGGCTCATTTGTTCCACTTATCAGAAGATTTGGTTAAAGCATCTGATGTTATACCTGTTTAAGCAAAGATCAGTTCTGGTTTTTGTTAACATAAGCATATACTGGACCAATTGTTGCCCATGTCCATCTGCTTTTACAATCAGGGAATTATAAATAGATTGAAGACAGCATTAACCTGAGTAGAGATAGGTTGCAAAAGACCATGAGACCTATTAAAATAGGTATTACTGAAATTTTATTCTAATAGATCTGGCACTTATGAAACTAGATTTTGAATATTTTTTTCTTATTTTCAGATAATTTTCAAGCTCATAGATCTGTCCACTACAAAGACTGGAGTCTTCAATGTAGTCCTTAGTCATTGTTGTCAGTCTTGGATATTTCCCACTGTTGAGAGAAGTGCCTTGACAAATCCTTTCTTAAATGCTGGAAGTTACAGTGAACTTATCACTGAAGCTTGTGTCTTTGGAACTGTATTTAGGAGAGATCAAAGGTATGAAAAAAACCTTTGTGATTTCTATTTTACAATTTTGTGTGATTTTTTTTTTTCTTTTAAACTTTGAGATAACTATTGAAAAACTGAAAACAGATTTTGTATGTTATTCTGCTAATTTTGTTGCTTTGTCTTCTTTCATCTCTGAAGACACATTCAGGATGTGCATGCCTTCATAGAAAATCTTGGAGAAAAATGTGCAGCAAATATTGTTATAGAAAGGTAATGCTTTTGAGGATACATCTTAAAGTATTTGGTGTGAATTGTGCCCTTTTCTTGGTTGATGCTCTGAGAGGAAAGATGCTGATTTTGAAGTCAGCTACTTATCATACAATCATAGAATATAATGAATTGGAAGGGACCCACGAGGAATATATTCATAACCTTCAAAAATTCTGCTAAAGGGGTTGTACGTCACATTATATTCATAATTCAAATACAAACTGTAGAAAAATGGATTTTCAGGGAAATATTTCCCACTTGTTAATCTGACTGTGACTGAAATAACTACTTTCCTCATCGTCTCACCTCAGTAAAGTCATACTTTTTAGGATGCTGAGCTAATACATACCTTGTCATTGTAAGTAAGAGTTAAGAAACTCAGGTTTTAATGCAGCCACGTTTTGGGCTTGGATTTCTAACGTTGGTTGCAAGCCCTTCTGATGTGTGTACTGCCCAAAGGCTCTGCCTCCAGCCTTTGAAATGGGGGTGTTAGCTACTGGATTGTTGAATTTTTTTATAGTTTCACTCCCATTTTTACTCAGTGGAAGAAAGTGAAAAAGTGCTGTCACCTGTTTTCAGAAGTGTTAGTAGTTTATAAAACCTGAGCTTTTAAAAAATTCTACTGCAAAATTCACTACTCCTGTATTTTCTCCCAAGAGCTTTTTGATAATCATATATTTTCTTGTAATGGTCTGCAGCTGTCACAACCTATAATGTCATTAATTTCACTTTTGCCACTAATTATTCTAGATGTCTCTAGTTAACTAATGGGAATAAAGTGTTGTTTGGGACTAGAAATTTGACCAAACTGTAACCATAAACTAGATGTTAAAAGATTATACTTTGCAGGCACAAAATTTCAATAACTTTCTGATACAGCTTTTTCTATAGAAAAAATTTTTAAGCACTTAGATGTTACTAAAGAACTCTGGATAGTGAGTTCACAACTTGACCCTGAGTCTAATTTTTTTCATCACCAATGACGAACAGATTTTAAAATTCTGGTTCTGGGTATTTGCATGTTGTCTCACTGTAGACAACTTGGTGGCTGTACGTTCAAGATGATGTTTGGTGCTTTTTCATAATTTAGAAATTATCTTTATATCTAAACAATAGAGTCTGATTTTTATTTTAATTAATATTTTACAGTACAAATCGAGATGATCACTACGTTCGCATTTGTGCTGTTAAATTTCTGTGCTTGTTGGATGGATCAAATATCTCACATAAGACGTTTATGGAAGACATTTTCATCAAACTACTCGATAAGGTAAAATTAATTTCTTTTGGTATCTAGATGTAGTGTTAGTACAATTAGTAAAATGCAGAATATTTGCAGTTGACAGGATGCATTTATGGTTGTTTGTGTGGCTTCTCTAGATGTGCTGAGCAATACGCTTTTCTTCGTTATGAGGCAGAAGTTAATTCAACCAAAATAGTAAAAACTGCCTTTTGGGTTTATTTCTGTCTTTTTAGTGGATATTCTGGCTTCCTGGAACATTATCCAAATTGTAACCACTGTTCCATTAAGAATCTTCTTTTAGGCTGCATTCTGGAGCACTGCATTTCGCTTCAACAATTGCAGACTACCTCTTAAATCGAGAGAGATATTGTCTCCTTAGAATAGCTTTATAGATAGAAATAATGGAGAAAGTTGGGGTCCGATTTTCATTTATATCCTAGCTGCTTATGCATTGGCAGGTCTCTAAAGTCAGTGATAATTTACTGCAGCTGCTATTAGAACATCACCCATACATTGTGGCATTGTTGAATCCTGCTTTTGTCTGAAGAACTAGGAATGGGTGGGTCCCTCTTGTCTCTCAATTAAGTACTGTAGAAAAATGATTAATATTTGTGTTGTGAGATTGACCAAGCAGGGAAAATTGAGCTTTATAAGATATTTGCTTGTTTTATTATTTAATTATAAGCTTCAGAATTTAATTATTAATAAATAAATATATTTTCCAAAGCTTATGTTCAATGCCAATCCTAGATGTGTAGTAGATGCTGCTTTCTTAGTACAGAAAAGTATTCAAATTTAAAAGGAAGAATAGGCAATAAACCTTTTAATTTTGTTTTAGGATGAACTGGTATCCAGATCTAGAACACGCTATTATGCAAACTCTTTGCAGCATAGAATTAAAACCCGGGTATGGCAGACACTCTTAGTTCTTCTCCCAAAGCTTAACCAGGTATTGCTCTTTACTATTGATTTTTAAATAAATAAATCAGTACCTACTTTCAAGACCTGATTTGGTGTCATGCAAGCTATGTATGTTAAATTCCAGCAGAGAAGAAAACCTGTAACCTGGAGCTGACGTGGAAATTCTGTGCTGGAGAAGTTTTGTGTAGTTTCATTCTTTCTGTCTGAAGTCATGGATTTATCATGCATTTCTAGAGGACCCTGGAATCTGATTCTTAGATTTGTGAATTTTAGGAGGCCAGATTGTTCCTGTTAAAGCTAGCTGAAAGTTTGAACTGACTATCTGATTGAAAGCTTTTCATTAAGTAAAAATGTTGCTACTTTATGAACAGTCAAGAATTTGACAAGTGTTATTTTCATCAAATGCTGCTTCAGAAGAAAATATTTGAAAAGTATAATAAAGAAATTAGATGGTTTTGAAATATTTTAATTTGCATATTAAAATATATATCTAATATTATGATAAAGGTGAGAATGTTTTTCTATTTAAATATTTTTTTATTCATGGAAATAACTCCAACAATATACTAAAGGATTGCCTGATTTTGTTTTCTCAGATTTTTTTGTGTGGAACTCTTGACAGAGTTTTTCAGGCTGGATTCAGTAATAATCAGGCATCTGTGAAATACTTCATAGAATGGATTGTGATCTTGTGTCTACATAAATATCCCCAGTTCCTTGATAAATTCTGGGATTGCTTTTGCTATGTAAGTAAGACCTTTGGTGCTCACTTGAAGAGTAATTTGAACAAAGAGGATACAGTTTGTACCCATACCTTATTTTCTGTGTATTCTAGTCTTCCTTTACAAGCAGTGGACTTTTGGGTAGTTCAACTTGGAAGTGAGTCTGAGCAATAATCTGAAACACTTAGAAAGTTACGGCCTAAAAATGGCCAAAGAAAAGTCAGTTCCTCCTGTTGAGAGATTTCCTTTAATGATGTTTTATTCTAGGCAGAGCAGAGCTGGCATAGTGAGTCAGAGCAGTCCAATATAAGAGCCATCAGGACCACATGGGTGCCCCAGATCCTGAGTCTGAAGGTTTAAATTACTTGTGGTTTCCACAGTCCACATTTGTCTTGTCACATCCTCTTTGTCAGTGAGAACATGCCTTGCATAATACATATTCAATTTGCAGCTTTTAATATGGACTTCTCTCACGGTGGAGTTCTGTAATGAGATTTTAAAACTGAAGCAGGGTTTGAGTGATGATACCCAGAAGTCGTGACAGGGTTGACTGAGGAGAGCTCACTATTTCGGAGTTCCTTCCAAAAGCTCAGGCTGTTGGAATTGCTGTCATTTTAGTAGATGATAATCTGTTGGATCAAAGTGATTTCATGCTGATAACAAATGTACTAAATCACAGTAGGCCCATTCAAACCATCAGAGCAAGCAGAAAACATGTAGATTTATGAAAAAGGAATACAGATTGCATTTTCAGAGGCTCTCCTGGTGTTGAGGAGTACATTTAGTCCAGGTGTGCAACTGCAGTGCGAGCTGCAGATTGAGCTCTGGGTAGCGGGAGCCCCAGCAAGAGGCTGTGGAATGGTGCTGACCTTTTGCTTTCCTGGGGAAATGTAGTGGACTTGGGTTTGAATTTTAGCTCACTTACACCGCTACATACTTCATTCTGATTGATGTATTAGTAAAAAGCAAATAACATGCTAGGAAGAATGAAATCCTAATAATATCGACCTTGTGTTTTCATAAATTTGGCTGTGGAAACACGTAGATTTTTAATAGTGTTAATATTATTGCGTGTGCAGAACATGGCGTGAAAATGCATAAAGTATAAAAACATTTTATATATGCGTATGTCTTGTTACATTCTTTTTTACTTCAGGATGAAGAAAAGCTTAAAAAAAGCATCTGCACATTTTTATCAGTATTGGCCCACTTTGACATCATTCTTGAAAATACCTCAGAGAAGGTACATTTCTCTAAGAGTGTTCTTTCTTTATTTACTTCCAGTGCATATACAGAGTTCTGAATTGAAAATAAACTGCCAAAATGGTTTAAATATCTCTTTAATGCTTACTTCCTACTAAGGTATCCTTTGTTATGCAAAACACTAACTCTTCCTGTCACCTCTGTAAAATATTTGGCTTAGGAAAATTAGCTAACTTAGCAGGTGTTCTGGATACATAGAGCCTGATTACCTGGGAAATTTTCTAGAATAACTACTCCGGTTTTTAAGTAAACATGTGGATGCACCTGGGTTTGCTTTTCTTTTAATCAGAAGTAATTAGAAGTTTCCTTGGAGGCAGAATAATGATTTTTTTAAAGCAAATGAATACATTTTTGAAGAACAAGTGAGGCTTTGTCCTGATGAGATGCAAAGAAGGAAATTAGTATCATTTCAAAGCTTTGTGATTTCCAAAAGGGTGTCTTTTGAGGAACTTTTTCTTGGGCCACTCATAACTTCTGAATGGTACGTTAAAACTTAAAATAAAAGAAACTTCTTTGTTTCTTTAGAAGCCAGCTTTGAAGAAAGCGCTCATAGTTGTTCTGCAGTGGTGTTTCAGCCATAATTTCAGTGTTCGACTTTATGCATTAATTGCCCTTAAAAAAATCTGGGGCATGTGCAGAATGCTGCATGTGGAAGAATTTGAAGCTCTGACACCAGTTATTGAATCTAGCCTTCAACAAGTGGAAAACATGCACGGCACAGGGTTAGTAACATTCTTTACAGCTTAACATTGTACTTCTGAGCCATTTGCAGCAAGTTAAATTTTCTAAAATGGCACTTGATAATTCTATAGGGTTTTATGGGAGTTTTTTATCTCTATTTAAAAAGAAGTTGGTATGGGGAGACATGGTAAAGAAAAAAGCAGCAACAGGAAGAGTCTTGACTTCTTTTTTTTTTTTTAACAGTTAAAAGCTGACACTGAACCATAGACTAGTATGCAGTTCCCATGGGATACTCCTTGCCGAAGTCGCTCCTTTTGATAATAGAATTTGGAGATGTATTATGGGTCTTTCTTGAAACATAAATAAAGCTAATTTCCTGAATGCTGTTCGTTTTTTAAAAGTAGGCCCTTAATTGTTGAAGTATTTTCTTTCCTATACAATACATAGTAAATAAATTAGGTTGCCTTGTGCCAATTTGACGATTGAATTTTTAAAAATATCCAGCACGTTGCTTTTTTAATGTATCTTATATTACTTTCTGCACTTGCAGGAATGCCAGAAGGAACTGGCAGCGAATCCAAGATCACTTCTTCTTTGCAACATTTCATCCAGTTGAGGATTATAGTCTAGAGGCAAGTCCAACACCACACTATTTGTCTAGTTTTACAATTATATTTTTATCTTTTTTGATATCTTCTAATGTGGGATGAAATTATCAACTATTACTCATTTAAACCTCAAAAAAATTACATCACCCAGATTGTGATGGGTTTAAGACTAAGATTGCATCTTAGTTTTTCTGCTTGATACTGTGTTAAAAACCAGGTCAGTTAGGAAGAGGTATGTGTGGTGAATGTGCTTATCTGAGGGAATTAATCAGTTTTATATTTGTGACTGGAAAGGTTCGTTCTAGTAGCTGAAGAGCATCTACTTAGTTGAGGCAGTTTATAAGGATTTTTAAGGCATCTGTTCCCAAGAGTAACTTGAGGTTGCTTAACTGGATTCCTTTATGTAAATGGGATAGAGATACATCACTTCCAGAGCACCTTTTTCAGCCACCTTTTTTGATATAGCTCAAATAACTGACAGCTGAATAAACATTTTTATCATTGAAAATGGAAGAGAGGCAAAAATAAGGGTATAAATAGGAGAGATAGAAGAACTAAGCTCAAAATACAAGATAAGCATGGATATGAATGGGGTATATGTTTTTGCAGAAACAGTGCCACCTCTGACAGAAGCTTTTTCTTCTTTTAATTCATGTTCTGTGAAATAGTTTTGTAATTTATAATAGTTTTTATGTGGTAAGTAGTGGAAGGTAAAAGTCCTGAACAGGAGGAAAAAAACCAACAAAGCAAGACTAATATTTGTGAAGCATTTAAATGTATTCAGTATGCATCTTCATCTTTATCTTGAAGAGTGCATTGGGATAAACAAGAAGTCTGGGTTGTAAACTCTTTGACTTAGTCTTTCCCTTGGGATGTCTGTTTTTTCCTCCTTGATAAATCATGGTTAGCTAGATGTATTGGTTGTGCTGAGCTGGATTTTACCATTAGATTTTAATGCTTCAACTATTTTTCTTTTGACATTAAATCACTCCGCATACTTTACTATAAAGTTGTAAGAGTATTTGAAAACTCTTTAGTGTTACACATACAAGATTTTCTCTAGACCCTTGTGCTGAGAAGCATAGTGATAATTCTTTGGTATTCTAGAATTTCAGAACAGTAATCAGTGCAGATCTTCAGGAGAAGTTTAATTAGAGTAAGTCTAGATTTATGGAAGTTTTGGATAGCACTGTTATGAATATTGAGAGACATACAGGTAAGCTGTATCAAGTACCAAGAAAAAACAAGTATTAAAGCATAGGAGGGTAGATAATAGACATGTTCCATTAAATCACCAGGGATTAATTCTCTGTTTTTGCTTGCTTTAGTGACTGTGTGCTGATAACACTATGTTGCATTGCAGACGATATTTTACACACTTCCCCGCCTTTCGGAACTCGCTGAAGATGAATGGATCTCCCTCTCTAAATTTGACAGATTCACTGACATTCCTTTACCAGCAGCATTTCAGTGGTGCCATTCCCGAGCAGAACTTCGTGATCTGAAACCAAGTGACTGGTCTCAGCAAGACATGGGTAACATATAGCCAATATGTATTAATTTAAATTATTTGTATGGAGTAGCTGTGTACATTTGTATTCAATCTGATCTCTGGTTTTCAGCTGAAGTAAACTTGGATCTATATCAGCAGAACATGAACCATAAAATAACAGTAGATGATGAATGGTATCTCCATATTACCATTTGGATTGTCTTTTCTATTGTAGCACTAGTTTCACTCTTACTTGCATATCCATATGAACATACAGTTTGTTGTTACAGGTTCACATTTGGCTGAAGGAGACAGCCAGACAGAGTGGACTGATGTTCAGAAAAAGATTATACCCTGGAAGAACAGTACTCCTAGTTTAGACTTGGAAATGTCATTTCAGGATCGTGCTGCTAAACTTGGCAAATCAAACAGCAGATTGATTGTGGTGGCTTCACTTATTGATAAACCTACCAATTTAGGAGGTAAGGTTGATTGCACATTTTCAAACTTTTATTTTAGGCCTTGGAGCACACTTAGATAATGGAAGTTAATTTCATTTTATGTTGATAATGAGAAAATTATTTAAGTACTGCTTAGAAGAATACATCATTATCCTGAAAGAAACTGGTAGCCAAAGAAAATCCTACTCACTTCAGAGAGAGGGGTCTTCTACAGTTACATTTTAAGGAGAAAAAAGAAGTATTTACACGTAGCATGCATTAATTAAGTAGAATTTTGCTGCAAACCATACTCGGTTTCTTGCTGATTCTGTATTTGCTACAGTTGAGTTTTTCAATTGTGTATACAGTTAAAGGAAATTATTTGCTTTTTCATTTTTTTCCTGTAACAATTAAACCAGATCTTGTAAACCTACAAGATTCTCATGTCTGTTGGACAGCAGAGTCCCATTTCCTGATTAAGGTTGCCTTCACAATTTGTCAGCTGTGACATAATAAACTCTGCAAACACTTTATTGCCATTATGTTAGCAGTTTCAGTAACTGCAGTGAGTAATGAAAAGCCCACGGGCTGGTGCTGTCTGCATTGTAAAGCTTTTGTGAGTCATCCTCTTTCATTTAACAGGTACTGGGTTTAAAGCTTAAGCTTGTGTGTGGATATATATGTCAAACCATCCATCTTGCTAAGCCTTGGACACTTAACCCCTTACTTTGTGTAATTAGTACTGTAAAAGCACATTGTCAGACACAGTGCTTTTCTAAATTTTATCTTTCTGCTAAGTTACAAAACATTTTTCTCTGTAATTTATATGGAACAAAGTGTGGCTTGGAAGACTTGATACTAATTAAAAATAGATAACTAAAGTAGCCATTTCTCTTTTGCATTTTTTTGTCATTTTCACTTGGTGTTCTGGCTTGGTGTTTTTTTTCTGCACAAAAATCACTTTATTTCTTGTTTTTGTAGGTTTATGTCGCACAAGTGAAATATTTGGGGCATCTGCACTAGTTGTTGGCAGTCTTCATTATATACAGGATAAGCAGTTTCAGCATCTGAGTGTTTCTGCAGAGCAGTGGCTCCCCCTTGTCGAGGTGAATGGAAGCATTTTAATAACTAAAAAGTGTTCTCAGCATCTTCAGTTAGTCAGATACATAGTCCAGTCTTACATTATTTATCTTGAAAATACTATCTTTTTGTTTAATGGAAGCTCCTGCTGTTATCTCTGAGACTTAATCTTGTGTTTTGGGTCAGCCTTATAAAAAAGAATTTAGAAAATACTTGCAATTTCTTATTGCTGTGATAAACTGATTATGAGCTATGTTACATCTTTCTTCATTGTATTGGTGGGGGTATTTTGTGGCATTACCCAACTGTGCTACTACTGAAGAGCTTTTAAGATGTTAAGCTAGTATATGGACAGAGTCTTTGGGGATAAAAATCATTAATCTTAAAAAAAGTGCCCAAGTAATTTTTTTCACAATAACTTCAGAAGTTTACAAAAGGTGATATTTAAGTATTTTTATATTTTTCTCTACCTTTAATGAACAGGTGAAACCATCTCAGCTTGTTGATTATTTACAGCAGAAAAAAACAGAAGGCTACACTATTATTGGTGTGGAGCAGACAGCTAAAAGTTTTGATCTTACAGAATATTGCTTCCCAGAGAAATCACTATTATTGCTGGGGTAAGAACATACACAGTTTTTTAAATCTACCTCGAGTCCATCTCTTTCTCTAGTCAGAGTTTGGTCATATGAAAACCAAGTGACACTGGTAAAGGTGATTCTGAGATGGGAAGTGACTATGGGAAGAGCAGTCCTTGGCTTTGTGTGCTAAGGACCACGAGGTATTGGTACCTGCTGAATGACCCTTCATATAATTAATAACCTATCCATACACTGGCTGAAGGTAGCAACAGCATGGGTTGTATTTTCCGGGGAGTGCTGCAGAGATCATCTGTTCAGTGCAGTTGTATGGAGCCCTGTCTGTGGTGAGCTCAGCGAGGAGGAGGCTGAGTTTGCCGTGCTGAGCTTGGTGAGCAGGGCTGGAGCAGACTCAGTGTGCGTGGCTGGGAGATGATTTAAAAGTTAAGGATGAAGTAGCAAGTTTTTGCAGTACAAGCAGAGCATGGGAAAACCTCAGAGAAAAGCAGTTACCAGTTTCTATAAGCAGACAAGCCCCAGGTGTGATACAAAGCGGGGGAGGCTACTTAAAGAAATCTGCAGTAAAGCACATGAGTGAGAAAGCTCCTGGCATTGCAGGGCTACTGAGTGAGACCAGGATGGAGGGCTGCCTATCCTCTTAGGATAGTTTTTTTCCAAGTTTTTTATATGTAGCTTGTCTTCAGAATGGAGCACTCATAATCACTCTCTCTTCTAATTAAAACCAATAGTTTTAATTGCCAGTAAACTTTAGTATCATCTGGTGTGACAGTTTTGACATTCCTTCATGCCAAGACGTAAATGTAAAGTGGGCAGTTGAGCTTTCCTGCTGTGCCAGCAGCTTCATATCACTATATATGGAGTTGAAAAACAAAAGCAGAGTCTCTATGCTGGGTGCTCAGCTATTGCTGGGCCAGTGAACTGAAAATTGAGCCTTCCGCCAGTTTTTTTACATCAAAATTTCAGTCAGCTCTCTCCATGTTTTCTTTGTAATATATTGCTGTTTTTAAAAAATTCATTTATTGTCATCAGTTACCCCGTAGGCAGCTGTGCCATTTGTCAAAAGGTGTTTGGATTGCTGTTTTGCTTGTATTTTTTGCTTTCTGGAACATACATGCCCTCTCTCAGATACAAGTTACTGTTTCTTCTTTACTAGAAATGAGCATGAAGGAATCCCAGCCAACTTGATTCACCATCTGGATGTCTGTGTGGAAATTCCTCAGCAGGGCATTATTCGGTCACTCAATGTTCACGTGAGTGGAGCTCTGCTGATCTGGGAGTACACGAGACAACAAGTGATCAAGCAAAAACAGCAGCAATAACTGCCCAGTCTTGTGCCTTACTGTACAGCTGGATGGCTTCCTACGGTGCTATGATGTGAAATTCTGAATAGATGAGATACAAACTCAGGGTGAACAAGGATTCTCAACTTTGCATGTTCTGTTCTCTGTAGTGTTCAGAGTGACTTTTAAATGCCTTAATACTTTACCTCCTTAAATTGTTGCATTGGAAATAAATACTATTTATATTGCATGTGGCCTGTGTTTTTTCTGCTGAACTTTTCAGCACAGTACTGTGAACAATCTCAGACTCAAAACAAAGGATTTTTACTGCAGTTACTTTGGTTGTGGTGATTGTGTTTGAAGTTGTGCCTTTAGCCATAGTGTTAAATGATTCTAGCACCTAGATATACTAGATTATATGATTTTTGGAAGGCAAGTTTACTTACATTATTACATTCAGTACTGCTCCTTGTTAAATGCCTTCTACAGTCACACTTATTAATCCTGCTGTAAACAGTCTGTACCTTCAAATAAAGCTGCATCACTAAGGTAATCCGACTCTACAAAAGGCCATAATGTGAGAATTGTGGTAAGTAACTGGACGTACTTCTAGCAGTGATACTGACTGAAATCCTATCACCAACGCAAAAATTCCTATTGCGCATAAAACATTAGCATACTCAAAACAGAAAATTGCATATCATACGCACAGGATGCATATGACCACTGTTGTATAATTTAATATCTGACTTAAACTGTACTTTAAAACACTTCAAAATACTTGGTAAATAACAAATACAAATTATATTTCACAACCCACTGCTTTCAACAGGAAAGGCAAGTTGGAATGGACTTTATTTTAGGAAAAAGCTGGTTCACTTAATGAAAAAGAATTTAATTTTCTCTTTAGAATATGTACATTGCAATATTAAATAATCATTTATTCCTGTGAAATGATTTTACTAATTATACATTCAAACCCTTAAATTTGTGAACAGCCCTGCACCGTATTTCTTTGACATAAAAACTCATCAGAATGCTGTCATGACCCTTTTTTTGAGCAGACACATGAGACCTGGCAACAAGAAGAGCAGTCTGCATTTCAGGGAGACTGCTACATTACCACTTCTTGCACTCAAGCAGCTTTTGTTGCTTTCTCTGGCTTCTTCTTTCTGTAGTTACTCTCACTTGATTTATTTTGAGAGCAGAGTTCCTAAGACTTTCCAGCAGCTTCTGGAGGATGATAGCCTTCTGTTTCAAGCTTCTTTTTGTATTTTAAAAAGTCTCTTCTTTTGTCAAAGTGTTTAACCTGTTTAAAAAGAGAAACTATGTTCATTAGAAGAAACTAGCAAGAGGAAGAGGTTTTGTGTAAACATTCTTTGATCACTGAACTTAAGGAGGATTTTAATGCACTAGTTAGGAGTTTCTTCTGTTTACGACTAAAGAGTGGTGAGTTGAGTTTTTGGGGGTTCTTTACCATTTTGAAAGTGAACTTCAGGTTTTTCTAAGTTCACCACCCTGTTACTTCATGAAGATCTTACATGCTTTTCTCTTTTCACTCTCATGAACAAAAACTGTGATGCAAAGGTTAAGTCCAGCAGCTTTTCTGTGGTATCACAGCCTGTGTAACCTCCAAGTTCAATGTCTAGAACTGCTGCTGTGCACGGTGCAAAGCACTGCGGATGAGACCACCATCCCTAGAGATAACAAATAACAAGAATTGCACTGTTCAAAGTGTAAGTCAGTGCAGCAGCTGTGAAGGTACTCAGGCTTTTTAAATTACTTTAGTCTACTACCTGCAACAAGGAACTGTTCAAACACCACTGCTACTGAAGGGCAGTGCCTATTAAAAAAGAATTACATCTTGAGCTCATGAATGGGTTACAGGCAGGAAGGTGCCTTACTGTGAAATTATGCTGCACGGAAAAAAGGTATTTTTATGCACAAGGTATCAGATGTCAGTCTTAATATGCCATGGACTGCACGGTCTGTGTGGCAGCTCCCTTCTGTACTGGCCTTTAAACAGGAATTTTTGGGTACTTCTACAAGCTTTCAAGTACCTTCTAAAACTTTAAAAAAATAACCCCGTGTGTTTGTCTGGAAGTCTGAGACCGTATTTTCCTTCCTCTTTGTACTGTGCTCTCAACACTGCTTTTCTTAGTTCCCAGCCAGCCAGAAGCGTGCCAACCAAGCCACGCCCGACCCGGGTGCAGGGTTCTGTGGGAAAGCTCCAGGCTGTGCACGGCACGGAGCTGGAATCCCGCATTCCCAAGCAGCAGCAGCCGCATCCCGCCAGGGATGCGCGCACGGAGCTCACCCACTGCTGCGGGCAGCGCGACTCGAAGGCGCGGCGCAGCCTCTCGCACTTGGCGGCGTCATCCCCGTGGCTGTCCAGGCACTGCCAGAACTCGTCCCGGGCCCCCCAGCACGCCTTCCTCTCCTCCATATTCGGCGCCGCCATGCCGGCTGCCGCCCTGAACACGACACACGGCGGCTGTCCGAGCGCTCCCCGCTCCGGGGCACGGCGCTGCCGCCCCGCCGGGACAGAGACCCCGCACGGCCCCGCACGGCCCCGCTCTGCCTCACCCGCCCGGGAAGGTCGCGCTCCGGAAGCGATCCCGGGGCGTGGGCGGGCCTGGGTGCGTCCCTCCCCGGCTCTTGTCCCTCCCCACCGCCTGTCCCTCCCCGCCCCTTGTCCCTCCCCGCCCCTTGTCCCGCCCCGCGGTGCCGCACAGAGCTGCCGGGGTTGCCGCGTCTTCCCGTCCGCAGGGTTCTGCCCATCCCGCCTGCCTCAGGGCTGCTATAGCTTATCGGTCGCCAAAGATATTTGGAAATGTCGGTTGCCTGATGTGCATTTCTGTGCTTAATTTCTTTCCGGTGTCATCCCCCGTTGTCTAGCTCACGATAAACAGCTCTTCTCGTGAGTTCCGTGCGGTGCCTTCGTGGATACATGCCTTAGCCTCTTCAAAGAAGCGAAGTGTCTCTGCTTTCCTCTTCGAAAGACAGCTGGATAAAATCACTGTGTAAAATGTTTGCGGCCAGGACCAGTTTCCATGCGGTATTTATAAAGACTTAGGAGTTGGAACTCAAATTCCAGTAATGCTGGGCAATGGCACATGGTCTGAGCTGCTTCGGGCTTTGTTAATTTAATGAATTAGAGACCAAAAAATAATAATTATATATATATATAAAAAATAAAAATTCTGAGAGCATTTGCAGCCTGGGTGGAAGGCTGATAAAGATTACATATAATGCATTTTTAACAGTTTTCCTTGCAGCAGGGTTCCTCCTGAGAGCTGATCCACTGATTTCATTCAGCATACACAAACCACTCTAGAAAGGTTTCTTGGATCGGACTCTGTCACGGAGCCAAGCTGATTACCCCAGGGAAAGAAAAATGTACCCGTAGTCAAGGTGGGAAAAGGGGAAGAGAAGCCTGGGGGCAGCCAGGTGGTGGCCGAAGTCTGCAGCACTGCTAGACAGCATCCAGAAGCACACTCTGATTCATTATTTCATCTGGGACTTGGTGGCATTTCCTGTATGCCGAAGAATTGGCGGTCTCCTTTTATGCATCAATTCCACCTGGAAATGTGGGCCACTTTTGCAGTTTTGAAAGCTATGGCACACGTTCCCGTAGTAACACACCGCAGTTTTGGGAAAGGTGACATTTTGGCATCTGGGAAGAGACTAACTGTGCCAGCTGCTGTGCCCTTGGACGCTCCCAGATGCCTGGGCAGCTTTACAGGCTGTTTTGGCTGGCCGCTCCCAGAATGTCCGGCAGCTTTCCTGGGAGTTCGCTGGTAGCCGATGCTGTGTCTGGTGTGTGAGCTGGCTCGGCAGCCGCTCAGGGGCTGGGTGTAGCTGTCAGCCTACCTTGAGCTGGCTCTTTTCCTCAGCACGTAGAAATTATTCTGGCTGGAGGTGATGGGCATCCTTTCCTGGTTCTCCTTGCAGGTGGCTCCCTCGTCTTGGTGCATGAAAGCTATTTTAGGAGAGAGCCAAAGATTTGCACTTCTTCAGCAGAGCCCTCTCATAAACCAGCCGGATCTGGAGGGGATTTTTTTTGTTGAAATGCCCAACCATCCCTTTGGAAGGGATACTCTTTTGGAGCAATGTGAATGTGGCTGCTGCTGTACACTGAGTGGTAAATAACACTTGTCCATGCTCTCTGCTCTGCCTATTTATTTAACTATCTTCTGTTTGCTACACTATGATGGTTAAGAGATAGAAATGCAGTCATGTAGTTTCTAATAGTAGAGCAAGGGGTTTACGGTGAGTTAAAGTTACTGCAAAAATAGAATTTCAGTTGTTTTTATGTTGCAAAGAATTAAGGTAGAAGTAAATTTGCATTGCAGCTTGCTTAGGACCCTTTTGCACTCCAGCTTTTGCGAAGCAAGGTTTTGCAAGCATGAATATTGAAAAGAAAATTAATGCTAAGTCTCGAGACCGGAACATGTGATAATGGAATGCAGTAATAGGAGATGCTAGTTGTGTTTTAGATTTCAAAATTTATGATGTGTGTGAAATTGTTTAGTTACTGCACTTATGAAGCAGAGGGGATAATGTGATTATATATAATTAATCACAAAGCCCAAATAGCACATCTGGGATATTTGTGATAAATAGTTTATTCTTTAATGACCTGTAGCCCAAAAAGTACTCACTGGAGACAATTGTAAATAACGCTGTGTAATGGATATTAAGGAAATTTAGTGATATGGTTTTAGAAAGTGCATGATTAAAAAAATACACAGATTCAGATAATAAATTTTTAATGGCAATATTTCCATTTGATAAACTGCTGTCTACAAGGGGGTGGAGGTTTTTTTGTTGTTAGTTAGCTGATTTTAAGTATTTATCTTTAGTCTTTTATTTTTGGAAATGCGCCTAAGGAATAATGAATGGGATATTTATAGTAATAGGCAGAGGCTAATGTTCTAGAAAGATGGGAGAAAAAATTCCGGATTTGTTAGGTGTGCTGGTTGCCACAGTTGATGCCTTTGAATTACATTTCCATTTAGCAGTTAGTGAGATAGATGTTAAAAAAAATAGATGCCAGTTTCCCACTGAAACTCTTGCCAACAGTATGTTAAAGTGAATCATGTGGTGTTTATACAGTGGTTCAGCTCTCCAGCTCCTTTGTGTCTGTTCTTGCTAATTGGGATAGGGAATTGTGTGTGCTTTGCCTTCCAGTTAATGCCTAACAGCTCACTCCTCACCTATAGCCTTATTAACCCCGTATTTAATTGAAATTTGCCCAGCAGATTCTTCATTCATAACTATAAGGATTTCTCCTTTTACTTTGGAAGCAGTTATTATGTTACAGGCATTCTCACGACACCAGTAATAGAAGCAATCTTTGATGTACTGTAGTTGTGTGCTTGTTACAGGAGTTCAGGTAATTTGTTTTTCTTTCATTGAAATACTCTGATGTATGATCCTTATCCACGACAGATTTTCAGGGAACTGAATTTAAAAATTATTTCTTTAAGCAATATAGCCCTTTGTCTAACTATTTATTTTGCTGGAAATAATAAAGAAATCTTACCTGAGGTAGCCTGGGGCATTTTTTTCTGTTGTGGAATAACAAGAATTTTTAAAATAAAATTAAAAAATATGTAGTTCAAGAGAACCATATATTAAGATTCTTTCCCTCCTTCCCACCTTCCTTCTTAAATGTCCATTAAAGATGTAACTCTGACTCCTTTAGCCATACAGTGTTCCTTGGTATGCTTGGTGAAACAAAATAATTACAAAAAGCAAAATCATTACAATGATTAATTGTACCTGGGTTTATTATTAAAAAGGATTAAATTAAGCAAAGAAGTCTCATGAAAGCATACAGTGATATTAGATTGGAAGCATTTAATGAGTGTATACTGTACTTTCTATGGCCTTATGCAAAGCACTCCTCTTCATTATTTCGTAAAGACTTCACTCTGTGTTTTACTTTTGTGAATTTCTTTTTTAAAATAGCATGCCTAAATTTCAGATGAGTTAGCAAAAGTTTAGATTTATGTATGAATAAAAAAAGAGTGTATGAGGAGAAAGAAAACTGTAGCTTGTGTTGGATGCTCTTAGCAGATCAGTTCTCCAGATCCCTAAGGAGATGTGAATTATCATGTGGGTTGTCTTATCTCCGTGACCTCTCATGGACATCAGTGGAGTACTCTGAGGAGTGTGGTCTGAAAATCACTAGGGACCTTGAGGAGTGGTGATTATCGTGAAGAAAAAGCCCAAAAACTGGAGTTTTTGGATTCTTTTAGGGTGATGAAGTAATTCACATTATTTGTAGGCACTTGTTTTTAATGCCAGATTTCCATTTTTGTTCAGTTGTTAGAAAGGAAGAAAACAGGAAAAGGAGTATTTTGAGAAAAACAGGCAATGGTAGGAAGACTGACTAATTCTCACTCTTCTATTGGCTCCTGCTTAGCAGTTCTCCAAGCCGACCAAGAGTGAGACAAGTTTGCTTTGCAGCAATATTGGTGCTCAGCTTTTAGCAAGAAAGCTTGATGGGAAACTGGAAATCTGCCTGTTCTACAAGCAGACTTCAGTTTTCAAAACTATGTAATGAGAAAACTCATCTTTTGAGTTTAACTGGATGACTTTAAAGTTCTTTGACATGTTATGTACTGAAGAAAGGAAGTGGTTCCTAGTTCTCCTAAGACTGAAGCATATCCTAAAATTTTTTACAAAATACCCGTTTGCATTCTTGCATTCAAGTATTGTATTTAATAACTCATCAGCTGCACCAATTGCCTTATGTGCACTATAAACATTGTCTGAAATGTAGGTGTACTGTACCAGATGGGGCTGCTTACACATGCACAAAGGCAACATCCTTCTCAAACATGATATTTGTTGCCATCAAATACCAAGATCAGTTTTCTCAGCAGCCAAGTTAGCAAGTGACATGCCTTTGAACAAATCCAAAATCACACAATGAAAGAGTGATGCTTTGTGTACAAGTCAGGAAGGCATTTAAAATGTATAATTGGTCAAAAATCACCAGGAGATCATTATGCAGCTTATTCTGCTTTCTAGGCAGCAGTCATTAAAAACTTGGCAGCTTCAGAAGCCAAAGGGCAGTGAGACCTATTGCTGGGAGACTGGAAAGCTATGCTCATAGCCAGGAAAGACAAGCCTACATTTTTGAAGTATTTACAAATCCTGCAGCTTGTAACTCACAGGAATCCAGGTTTTAATTCAAGAATTCTCTAAGTGTCTGGGTCAGTAGTGGGTATGTGCAGAAGCTGGAGATCTGGTGTAAAGATTCTGTGGAAGGTAGGCAGGAAATCCCTCTCTTAAGGAAAGGCAAAGTGTTGCTGAAGTCTCAGTCTCTCAGTAGTCTTGTCCTTTCATTTCCTTGTCCTTAAAAGGAGTCTGAAGGATGGATGACTTTCTGCTGACTTGTCTTGGCTCTTTTATTTGAGTTAATCAGAAACACTACACTAAGATTCTTGAAGTATTTTTAATGATGCTTATTACCAAATAAATGAAGCTACTGTGTATAAAAGGACATTTTATTGTGGCTCAATAACTGAGTAGTAAAGCAGGAAATATCAGGAAAAAATATTGCTGTTCAAAAGGAGAGAGATTACCAAAGGAACTGTTCTGAGGCCAGTCTTCTTGGTCACTGATTGGTCAAATGATGGGTCAAAAAACCCCTTTACTGATAAAACTTTTTTACTGATTCAAGAGACGAACACTGAGAGAGGATCTGTCACTGTCATGTAGCCAAAAAGCAAAATAGCTCTTTGATTGCTGTTGCTTCCAATCAATGCACTGATGGCTATCTTGAGATGTTAGGAAGACTGAACCTAGAAGAGGAGGGAAACCTGTGGATAAAGAGCTGGAAAATTCAATTTCTGAAGGGATCATCTGCATCAGTGGTAGGATTAAAGAACTGTCTCCAGGTCATTGTAGAAAAATTGCATCTAAGAGGTTCCTAAGTACATTGCTAATGTGAGCTTCACAACCTCCCTTGTTTAAGCCTTTTCCAGAATTGTAACTCTGCTTAGAAGTTCCACCCTTCACTTCTGAGAGGTTGTTTGCATCCTAGTAAAGTACACGGATAAATACTAATTGCCACCTTCTTTAAAATGATCTTGTGCATATACGAAGACCCCTCTAAAACAATTTCAAGTAGAAAAGAAAAATACAAGGTTTATTATTTTCAGAAACATTAGTCTAAGCTACTGGTCCTGTCCTTAAGAGTTTGATTTCCCCTTAGAAAGTTTTTAAGCTACGGGTCATAAGATCTTTATGCTCTTTTTTTTCTTGCTTCCTTTTTAATGTTCAGGACTTCTGCATAAGGTGCAGATTATTATGGAAATGCCCTAGAACATGCAAGCTAAAAAAGAGAATCTCATTACTTCTCTTTTAATAATTATGAGGTAATTAAACTCATGCATCAAAATCCCTTTCTGCAGGCAGTTTCAGCAGAGAGAGCTTGCTTGAGGACTGGGCTGTGAAAAAAGCTTCCCAGCCTTGGCCTTTACCAAGGAATTGCTCAGGTTTGGAGGCCTTGGAGGCTCCAACTTTTCTGCAGTACAAGCAGGGGACATGGAGCCAAACTCACTATATTTTATGGCTTTACAGCATGTGCACAGACTTCTTCAGACTGGAGCCATTTCAATGGACAGGTGGGCATCTTGTCCTGGAAGGTGTTTCACAAAAGGCATTTATTTCTAATTCTATCATCAGCTCTCCTGTGCTTTTTCTTCACATGAGCTGCTCTGTTTCTGGCTGCTTTTCTTTCCCTCTTCCTTGAAGAAAGCCCAGTCCCAGGCTGCTGTCTGAGCCCACACAGCCAAGGCAAAGTGGCTGGTGCTATTCCTAGGGCCTCTGAAAGGCTGGAGAATCTACATCCTTTTCAGTGAAGAGAAGGGTGTTTCCATGCGTTTCAGTTATGCACATCTGTGAGTTTATATGGAATGTGATCCAGAGCTGTGCAAATCCATCTAGGCTTTCATGTTCACTCACTGCACAGGGAAGCCTTCACTTCTCTGCTTGTTTTTGGGCCTGCAGACAGGTTTTTGACCAGAAATGGTGTCAGCCTGGTCATGTTGCCTTCTCTGTAAGTTGAAGATACACTATCTTTAGTAACTCTGACCAGCTCAATATTGCAGTGGTTCTTTTTTAGACCACTCTGGAGAGCTGGGGATGGGAGATTTGTTCCCAGGCTCATAGGGAACATCAATTCAGCCCCAGAACTTGGTGATCTACAGGTCCTGATATTCTGCCCTCAGTTCCCAAAACAATGAAGCTACAGATTGGTTTCAGTGTCTTCTGTTCATCTGTCGATTATTGTGGTTGGATTTCTGCCCTTCATGGCTGTTTTCTGAAAACTACTAATATGAACACAGCCATTCTAGACAGAAGATCAGGAAAAGCTTTTTAAAATAAGTCCATCTCTGACCCATGTGCTGATAAAAGGCTCACTCACTGTGGGGATTTGCAATAAAAAATTGTTATAAAGGCAGCAGCAGTAGACAACAGGACAAGGACAAGGGCACACAAAGCAGGAAAAGGACTGCTGTGCCTTCTTACTACTGTATTGTGCAGCAGTGAAAGTCAGCAACTGTAATGAGGTCTGGTGGTGCTATTTGCTTTTCTGAGATTTTTTTTCTTCACCTTGCTGTTATAACAAGCCCACTGGATTGTTCTGGACACTTTGAGAGCTAAGCTGGGGCAGAAAGTTGCCAGTCAAGGTCAGCCCTTGAACAAGGGTGCACACTTGTGGCTGGCAGTGCTCTGTGAGGGCAGGAGATGCACAATGATGATGCAGGAGACCAGCTTCAGAGACACCTGAAGAAGCCTCACGCTGGAAGCACCTGCAGTTCTGCCCAAGGAGGAGGTCCAAGGTGCCCAAAGGTGGGCTAAAAGTGCTAATTCTGGGCTTCTGTGGCTCTGTGCTGCAGAGCAGTATGGCACTGCAGGGATCCATAGCGGCCAGCAGTGGGTCTGACTTGCAGACTGCTTCAGGGATTGCACACAGTGCTTTGGCCTCTGAGGGCTGGCAGGAGACTCTGCCACAGCTCAGCCCTCCTCTCCAAGGCACTGAGTTTGTCCTGGGCATCTTTTCACAGTCTGAGGTCAGGAGTTCCATCTTGCCTTCACCTGAAGGGTGGCCCAGTTACATCTAAAGCCTTCTCAGAGGGGTTTGCTCTGGCTTGTCCTGGTGAAAGCCAACAGCTCCAGATTTTTTTTCATTCCTCAGCTTCAGACCTGTGATGCTTTGGCACTTAGAGATGTGCACATGTACCATATGGACATGATGCATTCTTGCTCTCCTAATCACAACCTAGACTTCACTGTCTGGAAGGTTTTTGTATCCAGTGGCTTACTGTTAATTCAGATGTTTATGCTTAGAGCAAGGTATTGTCTGCAGAATTATAGGTCATTTAATCTGGTTAATATGGCTAGCTCAGAATTGCTTCATATAGGTAAGTCTCATTTGCACAGTTCCCACTCAGAAGAGAGATGGCTCATGAAGTGCTGTTTGAAATCCCAGCCCTTGGATGGGTTAAGTCTGTTCTCAGGAAGGATGAGCCAACAGAAACAATGAATTAGTTGCATTTGGTAAATCACAGTTTTACTAATGGTGTTATCCATTCTGGTGTATAAATTCCCCTACAGTCCATACTCAAAAGCCAGCTTCCCTTTAGTTTAAAAACACACATTAGTTGCCATTTTTAAAAATGGCATTTGGAGTCTTTTGAATACTTACAGACTGCATCAAACACACAATAAAATGAAGTGTGGAGTATAAAACTGCTTATATAAAGTATATATGCAAAATTGCTTATATGAACTATATAAAACTGCTTATATATTCTTCTCTGGCCTTCTCAAAGAGGAGGCTTGGGGAAGATGACATCCTCAAGGATGACAAAATGATTTATCCAAAGATGGAATAAACTTGATCTGGGAGTTTTGAGGTCAAGTCTCTATGTATGCCCTTCAATAAAGCTATTGGAGTTGTACCTGTGCTCCCGTCTTGTGCCTTTACCCTCCTCTTCCCAAAGAAATAGATATAAAAATTCAGGAGTGTAATCTCTGTTAGCAAGTCTTTGGTGTCTGGTCATCAAGAAATATGGTCAGGACAAGCCTGGACTAGGGCCTGGTTATTAAGGTACAAATTCATGCCCCACACACAGCCCTAAATACCTGTTAGCATATGCACGTATGGCTGCTCACTGGTGCATGCAAAGATCCATTTTTCCTTTGGTCTACTTCTGCTGGATGTCTGTTTCCTGACTGATGCCAAACAGCATCCCTTTGGATGGATTTGTCCGGGTAGTACAGAGCAGACTCTGCTGTCTTGGACTAGCAGTGCCTTGAGATGCAGCCTTGGTTGCTTTGATGATCGTGCCTCTCCCTTCTGATCACTTTGGCCAAATAATACCCGCAGCAGAACTGCAATAAATGTTCAATCAAGAGAAGTAAAAGCATTGACTGAGGCTGAGTTTAAAATCTTTTATTATTTAGCTTTGCCAAACAGATAATGGAATCTGAAGTTGATTTGCTAAAATGTTTTGAAGTGGATGCCACCCCTGCCTGAGACAAAGAGGACCTCAGTGGCAGCAGGGACCTTAGGCTATGGCAGCAGTTCAAAAGAACACTTTTGATTTTGTATGCAACAATGTAAACTTCAAAAATAGTAAACTATAACCTTTTTCCCCCCCCTTTTTACATAGCATGTGATCTATCACAGATAGAAATTTAATGGCGAACCAAAATCGCATAAGTAAACATCCTGGTGCTTACAAGTTTCATAAAAAGTGTTACATTTGATGTAAATATCTTACATTTTTAACTCTTAACACTCACAATTATGGAGTAAAAGCAACTGGCGATTCACCCCCTTAGTCCATGCTCTCAGACTGTACCTCAGCAACCACGCTCTTGCCAGCCCCTTGGATCATTTTCGGTCGGATTGTCCCACACATGGCCAAGATTTCCCCTTCCTCACATTGGCATTAATCAAGCGCAGCTCCACACAGGGGTAAAACCTGTGAAGTGAGAAGAGAACCAGGTCTCCTGCGCTCGAACTTGCAGCCCCCTGGGCCCCACGCTCCCACAGAAGCCACGGCGTGTACGGGAGGCACGTCCTGACATCAGTGGGAATTTGGGGTCCTTCGGGCCACAAACCTGAGCCCTGCCTTTGCAAGTGCCTCGCAGCAGGACCTGGTTCTGCGTGGATAAAGACAAGAGTTCTGTAGAAGGCACTGGATTTCTCTTGCATGATTTTAAATGTGGACTACAGTCATATGCAGAATAAGGAGATTTGGGCTCTAGACTGCTTTCTCTCTATGCTTTAGTGCAAGCATTTTTTGCGCTTGAATTTTCCCTGTTTGCAGCGCAACATGCGCTCACCTACATAGAGTGATTTCTAAATCTTCCTTCCACTCTTCCTCCCATCTTCCTGTCCCCAAAAAGATTCCCTTTTTTTTTTTTTTTCTCTTTGAAAACTTTCAAAGTACATCTCTGGTCAAAAAATAAACATGTGATGTAGCATAGCATTTGTTTCTTTTAAATCACAGTGTGCAATGCATCATTCAGTACCTAATGTTCAAAATGTCTGCCCTGCTTTTCATGAAAGTCATTCTTTAAAATAACCTATGCAAATATATTTTGACTATATATTACATTCATTTAAAAAGAGAAGAGAGGTTCTTGGTTTGCAGTTTTTTCAGTGTACTACTTAAGTGAAAGGTCAGATGTGAAAAAAGTACAAGCAAACTGGACATGCCAAGACTCGATGCTTTAGATGGTGATCATATCAAAACTGTACAGATATGTACACCGTGTTGGACAGGTGTGCTTCTTCCCAAGAAAAGACCTTTGCATCATCATATATAACGTTAACCACAAAGTTTTGGTAAAAATAGCATTTAATGAGCAAAGGACGACATGGAAGGGCGAGTTCTCCGACTTTTATTAGGTAGTCCTGAAGCAATGTCTCCATTCCCTTCGGGAATTTCTTCCTTCTTCCGGACTTTGAGACGTGTGAGGAGCTTTATTACCCAGACATCCCATTCCTCTGGCAAGAGCAACAGGAGGAAGCCCAGGCCAATGATGACAATGGCGATTACTCGAACACTATTGAAGACAATTTCACTCGTGTAGTGATCGACAACTGTGTGGGACATTGAACAGGTGTTATTACATGGGAAAAGGCATAAGGACAGCATCCCCTTCCCTCCCCATCACCTGCCCAGCTCTGAGGGCTGCTGTGGCAGGAGAACATGGCCATGGAGGCAGTGATGGCAGGGGCCCTATTTCCTGCTGGTTGAGCACACAGCAGGGTATGTTCACCAACAGCACAGGAACTCCTGCTGAGGTGCAGGGACACAGAGAAAGGGGCATTTCCCTTCCCTGCACAGCAGCTCCTGATTGCAAATTTTTCTTGTCACCCTGAGTGCTCTGTGAAGTAAGAAACCTTGCTTGGGCTGAGCCATCCACACACTCTGGAGGCAACCACACCTTTTGGTAGCCAAATCTGCCAGAGCCATGCCCGGCTCTGTGTGCACTTAGCATGAAGCTGGGAGCTGCCACCTGCACCGTGGCACCAGCTGAGCATGCTGGGTTTTAGGAGCTGCTTTAGGCTGGGATTGTGTCTGCACTCCCCTGCCCAGCCCTCTCAGACTCTGCAGTCTCTTGGCTTTCACTAAATTTCAGAAAAACTGTCAGAGAAATGTACCAGTCCATGTCCAGAATTGAATTGTCCAGTGTTCTTAATAAACACCCACAATGTTATTTACCAAGGCAAGCAGAGTTACTAGTACATCTAAAGTACTACATCTGCTCTAAAATGTAAGCAATTTTATTTGTTTGAATTTACTGTTAAGCCTGCCTTGAAGAAATAATTAAGAACTGATTTCTGCTTTATCCATGGGTTTTTATTCCAGCCCAGAGATGAATGTCTTCAAATCTACTTTGTTTTTCAGTGTGCAGGCTTCTTTGGACAGTAATTTAAAAACCAATTTTAGGGATTATGAATATTCATGTAATATTATACAATACATATTTAACCCATAAATAATAAATTTTTAATCAGTGTCATCTCTGTAAGTCTTTGAGAGAAGGTGAAAAGCATATTTAATAAGTCTATTTTCTTTTATCCCTGCTGTGTAGTTGAAAGGCCACGGATTTAATGTATTCATTAAGATGCAAAAGACTGAAAATCTTACCTGCATTCACTGGGACACTCAGGACAATTCCAAGAGAAATCAAGGTGGGGTAGGTAACAGCAATCCCAAAATTTAGTAGAATATTGAATGCTGATGAAGGAAAGAAAAATGTCTTTTAGTACAGTGAAATTAGGCAGAAGGAATATCACTTGAAGCACTTATGCTTTATTACTCTATTTCTTGTTTAAATAAAGGGTACATCAGCTTCTGTAGTTTTTCCTGAAGATACCAGAGGACAAAGCTCTGTGTGCTGCATGTCCACCTGCCTCAGACATTGCTGTTTCTGGAGAACTCTGTATCCCTCTGGAGTCCAGTGGCAGGATCAGGGTGGGTTTTGGGTACAGCCTGTCTCTCAGTGCCACGTGCAGTAATTCCCACTCTTCATACTAACCCAGTGATCCCCATGGCCCTCCTGAAAGACTTAACACTCTTCATCTGGGAGATTTCAGCTGAACAGGAGCTTCTGTCTGGGTGCTTTTTTGTAGAAAAGCTGCCTCCAGTTGCAAGTGGAAGATGCTGTAAATCTAACCCTCTTCCAGGCAGGAACTTGCTAAATATAATTACATACTATGAAGTTATAGTATCATTACTACAGAATGATTGTAATATCATTCCATTATAATATCATACGCAGTTTGTGGGGTGTTTGACAAATTAATAATTGCTCTTGATCAAATTCACCCTTGTTTTAAGGTGATCAGCTTTAGCAGAGTCAGGAGAGCCTTGCCAATACTGAGCTTGTTGGGAGCTGTGGCTTTGACTGTCTTCCAGTAGTACCCATGTGTTGTACAGGCCAGGGATTGCTTGCCAAATTCTGCACCACTTTCTTACAGACACCTTCCTCTGAGTCCACTATAAGGAACCTGGAGGGACTTCTGGAGCTGTGATTGTTCAGGGTAAAAACAGCTGGGACTCAAGACAGGGGTAGAGAAATTTCCAGTAGAAGTTAATATTTTAGGAGAGGGGACTCCATTATCCAGCTTAGGGACCAGCTGTGGCAGCAAGTCAACACATCTAGTTTAACAAAGAACATCATGTTTCTGGTAACCTTTAAAATTTAGATTGGCATCCCTCCCTGCTGGGCTCCTCTGGTGGCACAGCAGTGGCAGCACAAGAGAGGACTGCCACCTATCAAAATTTTTTCCATCACTGTGCAACGCTACACTCTCAAAAGTTTCCTCCTCTTTAGGAGCAGCAATTACTTCTCATTAGGAGTATCAATTAGTTATTACTGCAGGCAGCAGAGGCATTGGAGTCTGGCCTTGACTGGCCTGGCCTAACCTCCTTGCTGTGGGGATGCTGATAATGCCCTCCCAGCAGGGCTGCTTCCATCACAGCCCGGGCAAGTGCCACCTGTATCTGTCACACAGAGTTCATTAGTAGGAGTTAGGAGTTTAGTCCCACATCATCTTCTAAAGAGAACCACTAAAGAGAGTGTTTTGGTGTGGTAGTAACAGCAGAAGCGAGGTCTACGTTGCCTCTAGGAATGGGCCCTTTCATAATATCTGAAGCTAATAATTGAATTGAGAAGAAAACAGCTCCAGGATAGGAGAGGCTTGCAGTTTCCACCAGTGGCCAGTTTCTGGCATCCTCCTCCACCCCGAGCAGTGTTAGAACCCCCCCATCTACTCACTCAATAAGAGAATTGAAAATCCGCAGAGGTTCCCCCAAGGAATGATGTCAAAAGAGCTCCAGTACTCCACTTTGGTAAAATAAAGGATGACAGGAATACAGGTAACGAAGAGGACGTTGAAGACAGCTAACACAGACAGGAATAAGGCAGCTTCTCCAAATTTAGCACTGCCCAAAAGAAGTTTGAATAAAACCTAAAAGAGGAAAATACATGGGTTTAACTCTCTTGCACCACATCCCTGTAATGCTGATGTTCTGTTCTGGCACTTATGTAGTGATGCTTGCCGGATACTTGGCATGGCTGCTCATGAAACTGTGGTGAGCAGCTTGTGCGACCCAGCCTTCACCCACCTGGCACCCCCTGGAACACAGGCAGGGCCAGCTGCCAACTGAATCCATGCAGAAAGGGGATTCAGCACCTTTGTCTGTGCATGTCCTGAAAGCAAAGGTCACTAACCCTAACTTAGACTCTTCAACCCTAGCTTAGATCCTTCAGGTTTTTTTCTGCACCTCCAGAAAACTTGACATTAAGAAGACTGTGGAGCAGAGCAGGGGGAGGAAAAGAAGCAATCTAGACAAAGAATCTCCTTGCATGAGACATCACTGGTCCAGGCCTTTGACTGCCACCCGAGCTGTGCTGTGGTGGTGGGCAAACATGGTCCAAGCTGACTGGCTGTCTTTCCACCTTCTCCCTGGGAACTCAGGAGGCAGATAGCAGAGCAGCAGTCCCATAGCCCAGAGTGCAGATGCAGCCTGGGCGATGAGACTGCAGGGAGGGATTAAAAAACTTTGGTTTGTTAGTGGGAGAAGGGAAAAAAGACAGTAGAAATTAAGGATGTGAGCAGCCTATCTGTGGCTGGGTTCTGCCTGTGGACAGGTCTTGTCTGGAGTGTGCATGGGTTTTCACCACAGAGCTGCAGAGATTCTGTTGGATACATGGTCTGGGAACAGTTTTCCTTTGCTATTGGCTGCAGACCAGGACAGCCAAGGGACTCTGACTTAGTGGCTTGTGCTGCACTGGCAGGCCCCCTCACCAGTGCCAGTTCTCTCCTTTGCCTACACAGAGCTGGCAAGTCTGCAGGGCTGCCATGCTAGCAGGGATCTGCCCACTCCCACCATCCCACAGCCATCACTGGCCACTACAGCTGTGCTGCTGCTCTGCAGTATGGAGCAAAATGTCCTGAAAGCCACTTACTCCTCATTTGCCACCTAAGGACAGGGTGTTGTGTGGCCCCCAGCAGGGCCATCTCGACCCATCCTCCTTCCCCAGATATGCAGTGGCTCTGCTGCACATGGTGAGATCTGTCTGCCTGCAGATCTGCCTGCCCCTTTGGCACACACAGCTCATGGAAACGGAGCCAGACTATGGAAAGCAGGAGCAGGGTGGCAGCAGCAGTGGCAGCGGCATGTGTTGCACAACAAGCTGCAGAGCTTCATCTGTCCTGGCATGCAGAGCACACTGCAGAGTAACACCCTGCTGCCACTGTCACCACCACCCTCCTGTGCACGGGCTCTGGTGAAGCAGCCCTGAGACTCCCATTCCCAGAAAGAGTAGCACGGGAAAGGGAACACAGCTAGGCTCTAGCCTTTAATTTTCTCTGGTTTGTTGGGCCATGTCTCTGGCCCTGCAAGAAAATACTGTATTATAGGAATGAGGTATATGAAACTTCATGACCCTCCTAATGTAAGATATCGTCTGATCTGAAAAAGTGAGCAGAAGGCATCACAGCACTGTGCTGAGGGGCACAGGCAGATTGCTTCTCAGTTTGGCAAGTCTCCCTGGACTGCTGGTGTTAGGGCTGCAGGGCTCTCCTGGCCAATTCCTCCTGGATGACTGGTACAGTGCAATTCATTAGACCAGATGAAGCTGTCTACACCTCCTCCTAATTTACACATCCAAGCCAGGATGGGCAAACCACATTCTACAAATGCTAATTCCTCACTGTGGACTGTGACTCTGAGCACTCGGAGCAGCACAGAGGCAGGTGCCCAGAAGTGTCTCAGGCTGAGTGAAATGGCTCTGCTCAGCAGACAAGGCTGCATCTTACACATAGTGCAGCTTATCCAGCTGCTCAGGATGAGGTCTTGATTCATAGGCATGTGCTTTGCATTTTAAGGATGTGATTGCTTCCATGAAAAGCAATGCTTTAAGCCCAACACAGGCTACATATGTTACTGAAAAGGGACCAGCAAGGGGAGGTAACAAAGTGACTTAAAGAAGCTAAATCTCTGCAGGTTGCTTCTAGAATGAGTGCTTAAATCCAGAATCTATGGAAAAGCGGCCTCATTTTTCATGAAGGTGGGACATCTGTATATCCTCCCCCTGGTGGAGGAGCACTGGAGAAGACTATTCCAAGGAAATAGGAGTTTCTATCCTAAGTGAGAGCAGACATCAAAGCAAGTGAACACCTGAAGGTAGTGCTGCAGAGCCAACGTGTTTATGGCAGAGCTCTCAAAGAAGGGCACATGGCACCGAATCGCACAGAGGTTTGCAAATAAAACAGGAACAGCCAAAGTGAGTGACGAGAGGGACAGGCATCTCCCTGAGGGCAAAGAGCCGGGTGTGCTTACCTTGTAGAGAGCAGACATTGAGGCAGAGCCCACCACCAGGGCTATCCCAATAACAGAGTGGCTGTGAAACCCATCGGCATACGTCATCATAACTATCCCTGCAATAGCAAATATAGCAGCCACGATCTGGTTGGAGACAAAGAAAGAAAGCAAGAAAGTGTTACTAGACAACCCCCACGATGGAGAAAGAGGCAGGCAGATTTACATGCGAGTGCAGTACTTCTGCATCATCTGCTTATGTAGAAAATAGTAGCAAGCCCGGGCCAATACCCAGGGAGCAGATGCTGCCTGCCCTCGTGGTTTCCCTGGCTGCAGGGAAGCTGCAGGCAGAGCTGCAAAGGAGTGGCTGCTTCGGGCGTGTGCAACAAGCCAGACTGCAGGGCTCAGTGCCTCTGACTGAGCTGAAGTGGGGATTTAATCTCTGTCACTGAGCTTCCCCATCAGTGGGTCCCTGCAGCCTGTGCGTGACAATAAGACACAAGTAATAATTCCCTGGGGTTTGCAGAAAAGGCTTCGAGTCCTGTTGAAGTTTTGGAGGAAAAAGGTTATAGAAATAAACAGGGGAATAAAATTAATGCAACTACTTTCCAGTCTAGACGAGTCATTTCAGAGAGTAGGAGGAGGGTTTTTTTCAGCCAGCTACCCACACTGCAATGCCTGAGGGGGGACTTGCAAACAGAGGGAGTGTTCACAAAGGCAGGGAACGAGCTGCCAGATTTACCAGGGTCAGCAAGAAACCCCTGGCTCTCTGGGATTGTCCTGCCAGATACCTTCAGCTCTCAGGGTGTTAATTCTGAGATGAATAGGGCTTTCTATATGCTCATGCTTCCAGGCTCTGCAGAGCTGTGAGGGATGCCCTGCTTACACCACATGCCTTTTGACTGCACAGTCATGGTGATGCCTGTGAACACAGATGATCCACAGATGGGTAAGCGCTGTCCCCTCTCCCAGGATCAGACTGGGGTTTTAAGCCCCATCCACAGGCTGCAGCTGCCTACACATTCATGAGTCTCCTCTCATCTTTCCTGCTTCCCACCAGAGATACAGGGGCTGCTATAGATGCAGGGGGAAAGTCTGTATGTCGAGCTCTGCTGCTACCTGATCAGCAAGATGTGGTGAGGTAGCCTCTTTACCAGCTGCAGCTCCCAACCCCAGCAGCACCAGCAGCCTCTTCCCTGGGCTGAGCTGGGGCTGGTGCCAGGGGACACCCATAAACCAAACAAGCATCCAGCAGAGCCTTCCTGCACACTGACATCAACACCTTCAATTTTCCCCTAACACAAAAATGGCCCATTTTTGCAAATGAAACCTTATCCATTTCTCCACAGGTGTTGCTGTATAATGGCAGGGTGGCATAAGGCAGGACACTGATTTATTACTTGATCAGGGTGGAGCCCTGATCCACAAACTGCAGAGGCTGGGTATACATGCTGCAGATTTGGAGAAGTTCAGGTGCAGCATCTTTGCTTGCAGCCTTGTTGGCATCTGGTCTCTCCATGCTCAGCTGTGGGACATAATTTCTAAAGTGAAGTTTTTTGGTGGTGTAACTGGGCCCTATGGTCCAGGACAGGCTTCTTTTTAAGGCAAGCAGAGAACCCCTCATGCTTGGCTCTACAGCAGTGTGGGGCAGTTCTCTCACCAGTGTGCTGCTGCTTGTCAAATAAAAACTCAGACACTCTGTGTGGCTTCAGAGGCATAAGAAAAAAGGTCATTGAATGATACTAGTATGAGGCAGGTACAGAACAAGGAAAAAGAGACTTGCCTTCACCCAGCACATAATTAAGTGAAGGAAAGCTTTGATGTTGCACCCTGTGGATGTGAAATTTTACAAGGATAAACTCATGGAAGAAAAAAATTCCATCACGACTATTAGCTATAGAAACACTGCTTCCATCCCAGGAAGTCCTTGAGCCTCAAATTGTTGGAGCTGGAAAGTCTCATGAGGAAATAGTAAAGGCTTTTCCTATTTAGACAGATTTTTCTAGGTGCCCACGACAGGCAGCTGCTGCAGGCAGGCTTCTGGGACAGAGGCACCTTTGCTCTGACTCACTATGGCTCTTTGGAGAGCTGCAAGGTACATGGCTCAGGCTTAGCTGGAAGATGGCAACTCTGTACCTTCCTTCAACATCACCTGTGCTACAGGTGAATTCACAAAGAGTGGAAGATGCAGCATTTCCTGTAGCATCTGCTCCAGGTGTGGCTGTCCTCCTGTGAGCTGTATGGGGCTTGTCCAGCCTTCACTGGGGGCTGAGAAGAACCACAACTAAATTCCAGGCTGTGGCATCTAGCTGGCACCTGCAGGTGCATCAGCAGAGGAAACCTGCCTCAACTCCCACAGGCAGCTGTAATGCCTCTGCACTGGAAACTTGGGAGGTGCATGCATGAGCTGCACAATGAAAAGTCTCCAGCTTTTTTTTTTAAGATTTTTTTTTTTAATTTAACACCAGGAGCTGATCAGCTTCAGAGCACCTTCCAAGAGACCATGTCTCTACAGTTTGAGATTTGATAGGATATGTATTTCCAAGTCCCACAGGCAGATGTGCTTGTCTATATGTTATGTACACAGGAGGCACTTGCAGGTGATGGCTCTCTTGGATACTGAGCTGTTTTATTCACTGTAGCATGGAGGAAAACACAAAGTCAAAGATCAAAGCAAATAAATGAAGTCTGCAAACAGTTCTGCTGGGGCAGAGGTCCTTGCCTATTCCATCAATCATGTCACAAGTGTCAGATGAGTCTTGGCCTCACTTCACAGTCTCCTGTTGACCTACCAGAGGTGTCACATACACATTCTCTGAAAGCCTTTCAGCTTTTCTATCAAGCACGTTGTTAGTGGTGGTGACAGGCTGCTCACACACCACAGTGCCCACAGATGTCACAGCACTGCAGGGTTTGCAGAGGCAGTGCTTCAGGCACCAACAGCTTCATTATGTGTGTGTCTTTGACAGCTCACAGCCAAGTCAGTCGTTCTCTGGATGCAGTGAAGGGCAAGGGGGAAAAGCTCAACTTCATTATGGGAGATGAGGACACTTAGAAGTACCAGAATGGCAAGGATGGGAACTTGTAATGGCCTTCAGAAGTGCAACTACTAGCCCTATAAGCACATAAATCAAAATTTAGCTGGAATTTAAATGTAAGAGCGAAGTAGGATACTTGTACTTGCTTTAACCCCTCTGAGTGGCTGCCTTTCTCACCTTGCCTCTGTCAGTGGGCATGAACAGGGACACCCAAATGTGCAGTCAGAGCTTTGCTGTGGCACTATCCATCCTGATGCACTGGTGTGGGGATGGAGCAGGAGTAGGGGAAGACACTCTCCCCCTTGAAGCCTTGTCTGTCAAATACCCTCTCAAAGGGTGCTTTTAAGAGCATCAGCACTCTGACACAGGGTGGCCCTGAGGGATCATGTGCTTTGGGGCTGGGCTGTGTGGTGGCTGCAGCCCCTAGGTCACTCCCAGCGAAGCCCTAGCAGCTGTCTTTCCTGCTGGTTGCCAGTCCCAGGAAGAAGGTGGTGTGTTGTGGGAGGCTATCCCCCAGCAGTGACACTCTTTCTGCCTGTTGCTTTTCACATGGGCTGTACAGAAAAGAGAGGAAAGAGGAAAGAAAATTATTCTCTCCAAAGACTCCATGCTATGTCCCTCTCAGACACGAGTGCACCAGCACTCCCACTATGCCACACAAAGCTGGGTGGTAGAACTGCTGTGCTGCCATGTGCCCTTCCAATCCCTAAGGACAATCCCTCATATTGCCACAGGTTACAATGCCAAAACTGCTTAAGAGCAAATAGCCCAGCCTGTCTGCAAACCCCTGCTCCCAGATCCCTTGCCGACCTGTCACCTGAGAAGGAGACAGCTATGTTCCTTCTTGGATTCAGGAGACAGCTTGTTCCTTCTCGGGAAGCCCCCCTGCCACAGTGTCACCAATGCCAGGTTCCACAGGGAGGGGCTGGAACACACGGCAAGAGTATCACACAGCCACCACTGCCCTGACCCCTGCTCTGCTTCTCTGCTTCACTGCTGCTTTCCCAAAGTAGTGCAGAAAGGAAACAAAAGACAGTTGGACATGGCTGGGACCAGCACTTGGGTCTGCTTCTCTGCTCTTTCCACTCCTTCTGCCCCTTTGAGAAGGGAGGCATACAGAACAGGACTCATCTCTCAGTGCATGTCCCCTGCCATGGCACAAGACAACCTGTCCAAGAAGCTGCTGGAAAGTCCCTGACCATCTTGGCTCTTCCATCATGGCCATGCACTCAGGAGAGCCCAAGAAGCACCTCTACTCCAGCCCATGTGGGTATCCCTACACACACACAGGTTGTCTTCTTTCCCACCACACCACAGCCATGTTCTATGGTGAGAGATGGCACATTCAGACCGAGAAGCAAGCTGCAGGTGCAGACTGCAGTGGTCACCTTTCCATACACCATCTCTCCTGGTGACCCACCTGTGCTACAGCTGACAGTGCCACAAGAGAGATGAAGACATAAAAATACCTTTTTAAATTTTCATTTATCAAAATGGCTAGTACATCCAGCTTTGATAACAATGAGACTTCTCTAGCTCCAGGATCATTTCAGGATGCCCTTGGTTCTGCACTCAAAAATCACAGTTAATTTGTTTTTAGAGTAGGGCTTCTTGGGCAGAGGGGTGTGCAGACACCAGCTGGCCACGCTGAGCTTTTGGCAGGTACATTTTGCAACCATCCCCTGAGCAGCCTCTTGGCTGCCACCACCGAAAGGCTGGCCAAGCTCTCCTGCCAAATTCTCTGGCCAGAGAGGAATACTTCCTGAAAAGTTAACTCTCAGCTACTCCATGCAACAACCTCTTCTTAGCACTACCAGCCTGGGTGGGTGAGCAGGGAGCTCCTCAAGTAGTGGGCAGGAGACAGGAATAATTACAGTTATTGCTGTTGATCTAGATTATTAATTAATATTAATTGGTGAAGCGGGGAAGGAGGGATCCACTGGTGCCTTTTCCTTGCAGTGGTGATGCCTCTTCCTTGGCCCCGGGGTGGTGGGTTACTCACCCATCCACTCTGCTGCCAAAGGACATGATGTGCTGCTAGAATGGCAGCAGGGTCAGCAGGGAGCTGAGGGATTTTCTGCTAAACCCTCTGTATGTGGCTCTGTTGCTGCTGCTGCAGAGGCATTCGTGTAGGGTGCAGCACTAAAGGTGTAAGCAAACATTTGGGGTGACATCAGAAGGGCAGCCTGCGGACACCAACCTTCCATCAGTGTCACATGCAGACACGCGTTTCGGCCACAGGTGGGCGAGGGCAGCCCAGCTCTCCTCTCCTGCCCGCAGCTGCTGCTCCCTGATGCGGATGCAGAAGATGACTGTCCCACCCTGCAAGCCTGCTGTCACACTAGAAAGGTGAGGACCCTGTTAAATTCCCAGGATGCGACCAGAAGTGCATTGTATGTAGCCAGGGCTTGTGAGAATGCACAGTTAGAAACAACCAGGTCTGGGAATAGTCACTTGGAAGGCACTGGCAAGGGCTGACACACATCCACATATCCTTTGTGACACACTCTAGAGCAAGTTACCTCTTTCCTGAAGGAATATGCATTGGGCTTGTTTCCAATGAGTTACCTCTTTCCTGAAGGAAAGGCATTGGGCTGGGGGAGCCAGGGGCCCCAGGAGCTCCCAGGCACCTGGGAAGGCTGCAGGGAAGGAGGGATGCATCCCTACTCCACAAGGACTTCCGTGCCCACGCAGCTGTCTGCATGGGTGCTGTTGACTCAGCTGGCAGGAGGCAAGGGGTAAAGGAAAGACACAAGGGTGAGGGGGAAGAGGGGAGACAGAGATAAGGAGTCACTTACCCTCACTCCCATGAACCTGTCCCTCAGAACGATCCATGAAAGCAAGAACACAAAAGCTTTGTTGCAGCAGAACAACACGGAGACATCCGTAGTGTTTATTTTCTTTATTGCATGTAAGTAAAGGTAGTTTGTGAGTGTCCAAAGAACACCAAAGGGTGCTGCCTTGGTAAAAAACACCTTCAAAGTCAAGCCATTGTCTCCAAAAAATCGGCAGCACTCCCTAAAACAAGGAGAGAAAGGCAGTGTTATTACATAAGCCAGTCACAGTCTGCAGCAAATATACGGCTCTTTTTGCTCCTCTTCTTTTCCTTTGGGGAAAGAGAGGCACACACCTTAAAAAGGAGAAAAATAACAACTTCTGCTGCAACAGCCAGCACCTGCACAGGGTACTAACAGGCAGGGGCTGTAAACATGGGAGGGGGCTGCAAAGAAAGAGCAAAGGTAGAGGTGACGATAGGAGGTGAAATCTCACTCTTTCCACCAGTTCCTTCACAGTGAACATCTGGAAGCAGCGTGGGGCCATCCTCCTTCCTTCACCCCTGTGGGCACCAGGATGCTGAGGGCCCAGGGTTGGCAGCAAAGCCCCAAGCTCCCTGCTCCTGCTGAAGCCACGGGAAGCTGGTGCCCCTCTGATCTTCTATGTGACACTTGGCAGAAGCCTTGCAGAAGCCCTCTCGGGGGTTTTTCCACCCAAGGGATGGGACCTGGATCAAATCTCCAGCAGCATCAGGGCAGGAGCAGAAGGGGGCGGCAGGCAGCTGCCTGCTTCTGCTGAGGTGAGAACATGGCATGGGGACACGCTGGAACCTGGGGACACGCTGAAGCAGCAGTGGAGAGGCAGGAGCTCATGTGTGCAGTCCAGGCTGGTGATGCTGCGAATCCCTGAGCAGGAGGCAGACTGAGCATGTTCAGCCCTGGCACAAAGAGCAGAAGCACCAGCAGTTTGTTTGTGTCCCGAATGCAGCAGTGGGCAACGGGACACAGGAGGTGACGGGGTGCACCCTGGCCCTGCTGGCATGGCTGGCATGGGGCTGCAGGGGTGGGGGAAACCTGCCTGCAGCCTGTGCCTGCCTGGCAGCAGAGCTGGAAGCTGCCAGCTGCATGGAAATTCAGTAACACAAAGAAGGAATGAATCAGCTGCAGGGCTGGGGCTGTGGCCAGCAGCCTGCAAGGTGTGTGTGGGGCAGCCAGCACAGTGCCCTGGCCTGCACTGCCATTGCTCACTTTCAAACCTGCAGTCTTCCAGAGGCCCTGAAGTACTTTATTGGGGTGTTTGACAAAACCCGAGCAGAATTAAATTTCCTGCTGACAATGATGGACAAATAGGTTTTCACTACTGTCATGAGTTTCAAGCTGTTTGTTTCCTGAGACTGGGCATGTAAAGATCATTATTTGGACAGTGATGAAAGCATTGTTTTGATCCACTTTCTCAAAAGACAGGGCTGAATCAGATGAATACCTAAAAAAACCCCATCCATTCTTTGAGCCTCATCAGATCTCTGCATCCACAAGTATACATCAGCCTACAGCCCCTCTGCTACAGGAGGTACAAGACTTCAAGGTAGAGGAAACACATTTTTTGTGTTTATTTGGTTTTGTTTTCTGTCAGCCCCTTGTACCAAATCATAGCTATGCAGAACTTACCCATCTCTGGATGTGATGACCCTGTAGTTTGGCTGCTGCACATGGCCACTTTCTTTTGAGCTGCTGGTTCTGAATTGTGTCGCTCAGTGTCCCTTGACCTCTGCAATATTCCCTGCTGGCAGCAGCCTATTCCCTGCCAAACCTGTTAACTGCCTTTCTGAATCAGCAGAAGAGCTGCCCATCTGCACTACAAACCACAGCCCAACTTCCCACCTGCTGGAGCCCTGCTGGGCTGTTCAGGGATGCTCATGACCCTGACAGATGCTGCCTGTGCTCAGCATGTGGCCCGGATCCATTCTCCCCTTCCACAAACACTAATACCCACTTTAGGTCTGGTCTTCGGCCCTGCACAGCCCCGACTGTACCAGACACTTGCTGCAGGGGACACAGGGAGTGCAAAAGGAAGCAGAGACACGTTGAAAAAGCCAGTCCTGAACTTCATTAGAGGCTTAAACCTGCTTCCTAAGACACTATGGAGGGTTTCACTGACAGCACGTCATAAGCAGCCAGCCTCATGCTCTGAAAACAAAAAACACAGGCACAGTTTAAATTAAATGGCATGAATCAAGATTAGCATGAGAGGAACAGGAAGGCTGTACTCAAATGAAAGGACAAAAATGGAATTTATTTTGGGATTCATCCTGGGAAAAAAAGTTCCTCCTGCCAAAAATCTGTTCCCCATATATAGAATTGGCTATCACTATTTCATGTACAGTAGAAACATGTGCTTTTACTGTCTTGTGGGCCTGACTCTTGTTTAGTAAACACCACTGTATTCCTATGATATCACAGCCTGGATTCCTGAAGCTTCCAGTGTAGTGCCAAGCTGCCCCAAAAGACAGCCTTGCCCTGACATGGATCATGACCCTGAGCTGCAGTGCCCACTTTGGGAGTCTCTCTCTGCCCTATACAATAAAGCTTCCTTTTAGCTGTTTTGGCTGGCTTCACCAAGAGTGAATTACTTTTTATAGGCTGTCTCCAGCTTTCAAAGGAGACCTCCTTATGGCACAGATTTCCTTACTCAGCACAGAGCTGTAAGGAAGCTTCTCCCCAAGGACTCCTAGGGCTGTGGAGGGTGCTGCCAGCCATGCACCCACATCCACAGTGAGCCCTGTTGCTCCAAACAGGGGCACTCCTGCAGATGGGTTAGATGGCTGCCTTGGACCTGGCATCTTCAGTGAAGTATGAGGATCATCTAGGAGAATGTGGCATATTTTGTGTACCAGAATAGCTATGTGCCATAATATAAACCTCTTACAATTAATTGTCTTCCCAGGTTTGCCACTGCTTACTGGGAAAACTGATTTTTCCTTGGTGCCATAGACCAGCTTGTGAAGCCATACCAGGAAGCATTTGATGAAGAGAGTTTTCAGTGAGTAATGGTAGATAAATAGTTATGGGAAGCAAGGCAGAACTGTGGTATAACCTACTCTGTAAGCTCAAAACAGTCAGGGATGACTCCAGAAAAAACGACTTTCAGCTTAAATATTTTGACAGAACATTTGAACACAGCTGTTCCTGCTGTCCACTAATTTCTGCGCCCAGCACAGACATGGGCACATTCACCGTGTTAACTCTCACACTGTGTTAAAAGAGAAATTGTCATCTTAGACTAACCAAACCTATTCCTGGTCACATTACCAGAAATCTTGCACCTGCTGCTCTCACCTGCCTCCTCAGCCTGAAAGCTTTGGTGCTTTCTTGACAATACAGTTTTGCTTGCTAGCAACACCCTGCTTTGCCCATGGAACTGTGGGACTTGGAGTGTGGACAGCAGCCGGAAAGGCTATAGGGGAAAGTTGATGCAAACAAAGCTCAGGTGTGCCCTGGCCCTGTAAATCCCCAGGTCATGCTAAGCATGTCTCCTCTTTGGCAGAGAAGGTGCCCTGCAGAGCCCCTCTGCTGAGATGATCTCCCCCTTAATCTCTGTAATCCTCTATGTGAGGAGTAAATTCCTGCAACTGCCTAGCTGAGAGCAGATAAGGTGGCAGCTCATAGCAAGGAGCTGTGGCACTGCAGGGTGTAATGCTGTATTTTTGAGATAAATTATCTTCCTGCATTATTTTCCTCAATTCTGCCATCATGAGCTGGCGCTCCATTGTAATCACAACAATTGGTTTAAAATATAAATGCAAGGCATTAACAAATGCAACAGCCAAGGTCTGTGTAAGACTGGAAAAGTCAGAGGAAGGAAACTGGAAGGGAAACATACTGGCTTAATTGCTGTAGCAGCAATACAGAAAAGTTTGCTTCCACCTAGAAGTGCCATATCCATGTTCAGACAACCTGAAGGCTGCTATGGTACAACAGGAACTCGGGTAAAAGATTCTATAGAAAAGCCCAAGGCACAGCGATCTTTTATTGGTGTCTTAACTTTGAATTGTTTGCTGTTTTCTTTAGCTTTCATGTACTACATCTTGTTCTTACTCATACTCTTTTTAGTGTGTATCTTCATTAACCCAGCAAATGGCAAATTAGCTCTACTCCATTAGGCAAGTCTCCAGCACAATACCAGCAAAATAACTCCGTCACTGGAAACAAGCATCCCCAGTGAAGTTAATCAGAAGTCATCAGTGCCAAAATTCTATGCTAAGTAAGAGTTAATTATATTGAAAGCAGGTGTTGCAGTCAAATAAAATTTGCAAATGAAATATGACAGTAAAGCTCCATTTTTTCCCCACTGAGTTCACAATTATATATTTAACACTATTCACCTTCCACTGCCTGCTTTGTCTTTAACCATTGCTAGGCACTCGTGATGTTTCCCCACTTTCCTGAACCTTGTGCAAATGAATTTATAAAATCTTGCCAACACTGGAATGAATGTTTTTTTCCCTATTTTGAAAAAAGAAAATCCCACCTATGAAGAGGAAAGGTAGAGATGAACCAGAAAAAGTACAAACATTGTGTTGCCCCAGGCCAGGGGTTTGGTCTCTTGATACTCCCTGCAGAAAAACCTATGCCAAAAAGGTTTGTAAGCCATTGAAAGTGCCATTACATCTTTGGGAAATTTGCAGTAAAGTAGAAAATTTCTGGGAGTAATACACATCCTAAGGGAATACTTTGCACAAGCCAGTTATTTCTCCTTTCCAGACTGTTAACTTTTGCTAGATTTTTTTTCATTGTCTCAGTGTTCATACTGGAGCCTCTTCCTCCAAACCTGATTTGGATCTGCTGTTGCTCTTAGAGGGTAATATTATTTCTTTGTAGACTGTGCTTCTTACTTTGACCTTGCAAGGTCTGTACCTGCAAATTGAATTTGGCTAAATTGCTTCTGATTTTCAGCAGAGTGAGCATCACCTCCCTGGAGCACAGCAAAGCCACCACTGTGCCAGTGAATCCGTCTCCTTGATTAGAGATTGGCAGGCAAAACATGTTTTGCTAATCCCTGCACCAATTAGGCCTGCATGGATAAATAATCTGCAGATGTGCAACAGTCTTACATTTTCTGTTCAATGTACAAAAAAAAGACATGGACTAAATGTCATGCCGTGTCTTCTGGGAGGACTCGCAAGCCAGTTGTAGTAAGTAAAAGCAAAGCAGACAGACAAGATATGTTGACAGTAATAGGAGAGAAGGAAACTAGAGTCAAGTTTAATTTCTCCCAGTGAAAAAACCCACAAGGACATTTTTTGTCATTCATCCTGTTAGGACCACAGCATCTCTCATGCATTAAGCTCACAAGCGGCGGTAAGTATGACTGCTGTACAGATAAAAAATGCAATAACTCAATATATTCTTCAAGAATGGTCTCCAGGAAAGTAAAGATGTGTTTTGCAGAAAAAGGATCACGCCTCCAGCTTTGCCTCCTTCCCCTTTGGGCCAGCACTGACCCAAAGGGTGGCCATGACAAAATCAGCCTCTCAGATCGGTGGATTTCAAAGCAGTACAAGAAAAGGGTGAGCTCATGAAACCCATTTTACAGGTGTGCAAGCTGGGGCACAGAGAAGCAAAATCCCTGGGTGCTTTAAAGTGGCAGGATGAGGGCTGCCTGTTGATTGCACCATCAGAGAGATGGGAATTTGCTTTTCCTGCATGTCTTCTTGTTGCTTATCAAGACAGTCCCTGAGCACCATTTTCCTGAGTCACCACAGGTTCACATGCCAGCAGAACAGTTGCACGGAGGCTCCTGTGGCGTGTCCCAGATCATAAAATGCTGTGAATAAACCTGCTAGCCTCAGCACTTTGCAGAGAGATGCCCGGGACTCCTGCCATGGCTTTTATTGCCCTGCTGGTCTGAGGCTCCTACAACAAAACCTGTATACCCCTGCCTGCAGCTTTCCTCAGGAAAACTGCTTCCAAGTGCTGGGAGGGCACAAGCTTCTCTTCAGCTTCCAAGTGGCAAAGGTCTGAGACCTGTCCTGCGTGTGCTGGTGTGCCTTGCCTGCCCTGCTGCCTGCAGTGCCTACTGAGGAACGCCACAGCCCATGGCCAAGGACCTGCTGCTCCTCAGAGATGTCTGTACTTATCCAGTGCAGTCTGTCTGTGCTGGGAACTGAACTGATGCTGCAAACCCCAGCCCTTCAGTCTCTTGTTATACCCTCCCTAATGGGAATGGCAGCAGAGCAGCCCCAGAAGTACCATCAGCCCTAGTGACAGCACTGGTTTCTGGAGATGGATAAAAAGGGTGGCTTATCTAAAATACTCTAATGGCTTTTTTATGCCAACATCACATGCATATTTTTCTGTAAGTACATTATTAAATGCAAGAAATTACCACAGAAGCCAATCAAGCATCCACTTTTAAATGTCTGTGCCTGCCACCGACTTGATGACTTGTTTCTATGCTTAGTCTGGGGCTGGTCTTCTGCCTTTAAACTTTTATCTGTTCTGGGAGTTTCTAGCTCATTTGCAGAAAATGCATTCTGAAAATACATTCAGGCAATGGAATGAGAAAACTGTCTTCTCTTAAATTAAACAAAAAACAAATGAAATAAAAAATCCACAGACTGACCTTCTCTGAACTAGAGAGACAGAAGCAATTGGTTTTGCTCAGCACTGCTCACGTACCATACTAGACATTTGCACAATAAATGGTCCCAGGAAATGCTTAGCTATGGATTTACATAATACACCAGAATGGCTCCAAAAGAAGCAAATAATACAAATCTTACAAACCACCTGAATACACATTTTCAAGACAAGTCTTAGAACAGACTCAGAAACCTTAATGAGACAGTGTTTAAACTAACATTTAAATAAAAAAAGTTTAAAAGAACAAGACTGAACCACATTTCAGAAAATGCAGCAAGTATTCCTGGCAAGAAGAAGCTTTTAACTTGACAAGATACCTTCAGCAGTTAGGCAGCTGAAATTATAATGAATTTTCTGCCTTTACACCCCAGAGGTACCCAGAGCCTGAAGTGCTTTATGCTCTTCTAGACAACTGGTATTATACAAATAAAATGTAAGACTGTTGCTATGTGCAAGCTCCAAACACCCACAGACCAGGCAGGCATCACACTTGAACACAGAAATGAGTTTTTTAGTTACACTCGAAGATTGCTTTGTGGAGCACCTTTTTTCTGAGCCCACAAGAAATGCAACTCCTGACTTAACCTGGTGTAGCACTCAGGATTGGCCTCAAATCTTTGTTAGAGCCCACCAGAGCAGTGGCCAGGAGGTGCTCACACTGGACATTCCCCTCCATAGCAGCAGTGCATGAGGCTGCAAGAAGCAGCAGGGGAATGAAAGGTTCCTGGGGGTTCCTGGCATGCCCACAGTGGAAGCAGAGGGACAGCTCCTGCTGGTGTTTGAGACAGGGCTGGAAGATGAGCTGGAGGGAACCAACCCATTTGCAAACTGGGATGTGATGAAGAGTATGCTGGGACCCACTACCATGCCCAAATGGAGTACAGGCAAAGGACTGGCAGCTCCAACAGCACCATGTACAGCCAGGCACAGGCAGCCCCGGCAGGGTGGGAAGAGCAGTTAATGATCTGTATGGAAGCTAATGACAGTCCTTAGGGAGCTACGGAGCAAGCTGAGAAAATGAGCAGCAACACATCATCAGACAGCATTTACTCAAGAGTTCAAAAAAGCCCAAGAATGAAATAGAGAACTCATAACAGGGCTCTGTAATTCACTTAAAACAGTCTTCTTGCCCAAAGCAAATGTCACATTGATTCTTTAAATCTAATTTGTGCAGTGACTATGGCTGGCCATAAAATTTGAAGATGACCTTTGCTAGTTAACAACTGCACTGCTGGTTAAAGACTGCACCTCTTCCTCCTCCTGGGTTCATCAAGGAGCAACAAGGATAGGGAATGAATGCCCAGTTCAAAGAACATGCTGGCAACAGCCAGGTGTTGCAGGCACCTGCAAGTATTTTCATCCCAGGAGATTGGCTGGTGAGCAGGTATCCTTAAGGCCTAAGTCCAGTAGGAATGCTCCTGCTTGTGCCGTGCACCTAATGACTGCTGCCATCCTCAAAAACAGGATATTGGCTGCTTACACCAACTTAATGCTGATGAATTCAGACCTTCCTGAGGATCTCCCACTGCACCAGTCATGTGGAAGTGGCCTGGGGCTGCTGTGTCTCCAGAGGGACCATTCCTCTAAAGGCTCTTGTTCCTCACTTTTATCCTCTGCAGCTGCAATTAGAAAAACCCTTGGGGCTCTGCCTGCCTGAAGGGAAGGCCTCTTGCCTCTGCAGGTGCAGCTCCTCCAGGACAGGGAGCAGCACAGCACCGCAGCTCCTCAGCATCACCAGCCTCCTCAGCCCCCTGGGCACAGCTGGGGACACACACCCAGCTCTGGGTAAGGGCATCCCAGCTGTCAGAACATCTGCTTCAGGGCCTTTTTCCTTGCCCACTGCACGTGGGTGTTGCACTATGGAGCAAGGGCTGTGTTTTGAGTGACTCGGGATGCACTGCTGCCAAAGTCACAACTAAACTGTGTCCTGCATGGCCCAGTATGAATGGGCCTTTATGAATGGCCCAGTATGAATGTTGGCCTTTAAAAGCTTAGTTAATCAAACTGGTTTTTTGGAAGAAAACCTGAACCACAAACCCACATTATTTTTAATGTAAGTGGATTAGGCAATTCCCTGCAGGTCCCAGCAGTTTGGAGAGGCACTTTATGCAATGCCTCAGTACTTCATTTACTGAAAAGATGAAAAGCAGGGAAAGCCTTTCAGGGAAAGCACTTGGAAAGGGCACCAGGAGGCTGAATTTGAGGTCCATAGTGACGGTTTGTCACAAATTTTCAGTGTGAGCTTGGACAAGACCCCCCAGCCAACCTGTCCCCTCCTTGGCAGTGGGGTGTGAGGGTACAGGCTCGTTGTTATTTCCCAGGGCTGTGTTGAGGTAAATGCAGTCAAGCATTTGTGCAGAATTCGGTGTGTGGTGAAGGACAGCATATACAAACTGAGGCAGCGAAAACCTAAACATTAAACTCTCAAGGCTTTGACTGCCGGAGTCAACATCATCACTGCTCTCCATCATCATCCAAAATTTCCATTGACGTCAGTGGATGTTCTGGGTGTGAAAGACCTGCAGACACTGAAACTGCACAGCAATTGCTTGTGGATATCTTAAGAATGGCCTGATGTGATTTATATCCAGCTTGTCCTCTTCAGCTCTGACCTGAACCACTTAGTACTTTTTGCAATAGTCAGAAAGAAACTTTTAGGAGAAACTGGCGAGCTGGCCACCTGTAAATTGGATTTTTGTAGTGGTTGGCATAGGCAGACCAAAAAAGAATGCAAGAATAAAATGTTTTTCTAGTAGTTGCTGTCTTGGCTTTTGTGCTCTGTTAATATAGAAGTACGGTGCTGATAGGAGGGGGAGCAGTGCTGCTGTGTCTCAGGAGAAGGAACAAGATGAGGCAAAACAAAAAGGAGAGAAATATCTCAGTGATAAAATTGGCTATGCAAACACCCTGAGACACCTGTTACTCACACACACATTTAATTTGCACCTTTATGCCTGTGGATTGTCAGAGAGACTTTGTGTGGAGATATGGCTCCAGCTGGGCAAAGCCCTGGTAGCCCTTGCTGCTGGCACTGCTAGCCTTGGGCCAAGGGCATAAACTAATCAACTTCAGAGCCTAAGTGGTAATTGTTCAGTGCCATGATGGGATACTGGGGATAGTTGGGAACAGGAAGGCATGTGAGTCAGGAGATACCAAAGGACACACCATTAACTTGACACTAGTCTATGAAAAGAAAGAAAGTTATACAAAAAAGAAAGCTGAGAGCTTGCTGACATAACAGAAGCTGACATTTACAATGCACAAATTGCCCCTAGATGCATTAAATAAACAGGATATAGAAAGGAAATAATCTTTTCTAAATACTTGTATTTGTGGTCATTTTTAGAGTACCTCCTCTCAAGAACAGGTGAAACTTTTCTGTTTGAAATTTGTTTGCCTTTTTAGTTGCACTGCTGATATCCATTTAACACAAAACCAGAGCACTCTCTGCCCTGTACTCCCTTTCTGTTCTTCAGCAAAGTCATCCGAATCCTGCACATAGCAGCAGAGCAAGGAGAGAATCATGGAAGTGGAGGGAGGAAGTCTTAAGACTCTATGATGGCATCTACCCTCATCCCAGAGCCTGATTGAACAGCACCTTTGAGAGCACAGCAATCTTTGAAAAGCAGCCTCTGAAAGATTGAGAAATTCAGCAGTCACATGAGGTGAAGGAGTACAGCTGATGAGTTTGGTGCCAAAATGGAGGGGTGTTAGAAAATATGATGTCCATTGCTTCTGAGATTGAGATTTCTAAGCAGCTTTACTTGTTTTGACCTTTCTCTCAATAGGCTAATCCTTCAAAAACATTGATGTTGCTTGTTGCATTAGAATTGTATAACACCTTAGTATAAGTTGCAAAAACAGAGCAATACGTAACAGAAATTGAATGGGTTTTATCTCTGCTACTGGAACATTAAAGTCTCTCAAGTGGCATACAATAACTGAGAATGGCTTGAAATAAATTTCCTGCTGTCCGAGGGAAACATGAAATTTTCTGCTCCCTATATAAGCACTTTGTTGTTTGAACAGTAAACATGCAAATTAAAAAATACTGACACCTACCGTATTTCTAAAGGACTGGATAGCACAGGAATGGAGCCATAGTAGCTGAAGAGAATGTACTCGTGAAGGGTTAGGCAGCTATACCTCCAGTGAGAGCTGCAGGAACTTGTGTGGTTTGGATTTTTGAGGGCAACATCTCCTCTACAATGTTGTTCTACAAATGTTGGTTTGTTGAACGTGTTTATTTTCATTCAATTTGCAGTGAAAGAAAAGGCCCATTCACTGAATCAGAAGCTTCTGAAGAATGGTTAACAAAAAAACTTGCAAAAATTCTGAAATAAGTTTTGAGAATTTTTGATTTGAACAATTTAAGTGAAATTTTTCTTTTGAATTCCGAATGAATATCAGCTAAGTCTATAGTGGAAAATAAAGGAAGTGAAAAATCAGCAGAAAATAATAACAAAAAATAGGCCAGATTGTATTGTACCTGAAAGGTGGTTTTATTTTCATTTCTCACCTCTCTATGCTCTTGGATGCCTGTCATCCATTTAGAACAAGATTTCTTTTAAAATTACAGAATGCATCCTAGAAAGCAAAGTCTAATAATGACCCTTTTTATTATCCCTTAACAACTCTTCTATGTGACTGCATAAAAGGCACTGCTGACCCAAACTTCACAGCCAAGAAAGCACTTTCTTGAAGAGAGGGAGGGGAATTTTACCCTCCATAACCTTACAATATATTTTATAGTTATCTTCATAAATAAGACCTATGGAGGAAATACTAAAAAGAAATAATAAACCTGATCATGCACATGCCAGTTAAGAAGCCTTGTCTCCAAGGAATTTTCTCCTCCCTACTTTACAGATTTATAAAGGAATCTGTAAAATTGCATGCAGTATTATATGAGGGTCCTATATAAAAACAAAATCTTCTCTGAAGATTCTTTTCAAGATGCAAATGTACAGAGCATCAGCTTCATTTTCTTTCTGAGCACAAGAGGCAGGTCTACAGGATAAATACAAAACACAGTTGTCTTTCAGTCTTCTTGCACTGTGAAGGGTTGATATCTTCATAGCTCTTTCAAGCTCTTTTTATGCTTATGGATTGATGGGCCACTCATTCTTACATGGTTCAGAAGCTGAATCTCAGTTTCATGATCCATAAATCTGCAGGCTGTGAGCTTTTCTCCTTTATGGACTCCAAAGAAGTAAGCAGGATACTGGATTTTGTGACAGATCCTCCCTCCAGACAGGAAGCTGAACTACTGCAGAGTAGTTCTAGGAATATGATTTGTGCCTACTTTTGCAGCTCAGAAAATTTCCAGCTCCTTCCAGCTCCCCAGACACCCCAGGTGAAAAGCCCTTGACATTTCAGAATTGTGGAAGTAGGTAACCCTCGCCTTTCCTCTGCTCAAGCCAGCAGCCTCCAATTCCAAAGAAACTACAGCCAGTTCTCTCCTTGAGAGATATGTCATTTTCATGGCAGAAAGGGCTACCTGTGGGCTGGGAAAGCATAGGGTAGGAAAGGTGTCTCCCGAGGTCTGTGTTAGCAGCCACATTCCCAATGGCATTTTCTCCGGCATGTGGCCGCTGACACAGGAGAACTATGAAGCACTCCATAGACACTGACAGATGCAGATGTCCTCCAGTGGTGTCAGGAATGACAAACTCCATCAGAGCCTTGCTTGATGATGCTGGTGTGAACTTGGGCTCCAGAAACAGCAGAAACAGTAAACACATAGCACAGATTCAAAGAGGGGCTGCAGTGCCCCTGTGGTGTGTGTGGTTGGATCAGGTCCTTAGAGCAGATGTCAGCTGCCATGGCTATTAAGTCTCATGCTCACTTGAATTCCTGCATGGTGTAGCTTTATTTACCTCCCTGGTCCTACTAGAAGTGTGGAGTGGCACATGTGTGGGTCACCCTTGTGCCTCCACCGTTGGCTATTAGAGCAGCCACCTTTGGTGCTGACTTTTCTTCCAGCTGCTGTGTCAATGTCCCACTCTGGACTTTTCAGTCAACACCCTCATTGGACAGAAAATAGTAACATAAATACCTAATGAGGTTATTAGTCTTCAATTTCTTCATTCAGAATGGAGTAAAGCAACTGTGATATTAAAATGAACAGAGAAGAAATGTAAGAGAGATCAGATTGGAATTAATTCATTCTACAACTAAGCAAAAGGATTATGGCACTGAGGTGATTACACTGCTTAGAGGTTATATGAAAATGAGGTCTATTTGAAGCCCCTGGAAAGACCAGAAATTAGGACCGTGGTGGGGTATACTTAAGGTGGTTTCAGATTTGCCATATTTAAAAGACAGACTTGAATTTGAGATGGTGGAGTTAAATGGTACTTGTGACTAAAAACTGCTGGAAGCCATGAGGTCCCTCTGAACAGGATGCTAACCATTATTATTTATGTGTTTGGATGGAATACACAGCTGTTCTTCAGAGGCCAGGCGGAAATTTGTTTTGAATCTGAAGCTTTCCACAGATACAATGCTTCAGAGTACTCATCTGTGTGTTTTAAAATGTTATGTTATTTATATGAAATATTTTATATTTTTAAGGTTTTCCTCTTACATGATAAGAGGTGGTGTAGCACCAAAAGTCTTTGGCCAGAGGCCATTGCCACAGAAGTAGGAAAATACAAAGCAGTTGCATCTTGTCATTGCTGTGCATGTGTGGGGGGAATGTCAGTGTGGTTTGGATGTTACAGCACACGCTGCTCTCCTTCCTAGTGACATTTTTTATGTACTTGTTCTTTTTATTTTATATTTTAATTGCCTACTAAATGGTTTCTTTTGGCTCTGCTTTGTGTGAACGTCAGTGCAAAGAAAACTGTTCTGTTCAGAGAAGCACTTTGCACACTGCCCTGAGGAGGAGCAAGCTGGTGCCTTGCTAGCATATAATCACTAGCATCATCCTGATCTTTTCTGTGAACCCACAAATAAGGATTTTAACCCAGTCACTGCTGAACATACCCCTTTACTTTGTGAAAGGCTGAAAACCAGAAAGGAGTCCTTATTTGTAATGATAATAACATAGGAACTTTTTGGCACAAGATGCAGAATTACTGAGGTAATGAACTGGAAAACCCATCTGCTGATCCAAATGCCATACTTGTCTTTTTGGGAACAAAATTACTGAAGGACTGATACAGCATAAACTGTCCCTTCCCTCTCTGACCAATCTATGTCAGTGAGGCATTCACTCAGAGGTGCCTCTGAAGAAATGGACCTGGACCCCAAAGGAATTACCAGCCTGGGTCCAGCCAAGCCTGTCCTGTCTCTGGCAGCTGCTGACAGCACAGGCACATATGAAGAAACCTGTCCTCCAGGATAAGCTGCCACTTTCTTGTCTTTCTCTTCCTGCTCTGCTTAACCTACCTTGGATGCATTAGCCATGTACCTTCACTCAGCCTGTAACAAAAGTGTAGCTCCCAGCAGTTCAGGAGCAGTGAAAATTAATTAAACTTTCATTTGTTAAAGCACTCTGAACCACTCAGGTGTAAGTACAGAGCCAAAGTACTTCTCTATTACCTTTATGAATCACTGTCATAAGCTCCTGATTATCTGCACAGCTCAGCTTGGACTTTGCCACCCTCTAGGAATGCACTGCATGTGCTTGGTCTGACAAATTTGGGACTTCTTCCTGTGACAAGGAACCATCCATACTGCATGTTGTGATGGTGCAGGGTGATTGGGATTCACTAAGACTACATCTCTGGAGAGAAAACGGTATCATTACCTGTTGGGAATTAGCGAAGCAGATAGAAGAAGGATACAGATTATTTTGGGTGAAGGTACACTGTCTAGAGAGAGCTCCTGGAAGATTTGCAAAGAGAGCCCTTGCTTTCAAGAAGCAGAGACTGACTGCTGACAGTAGACTTGCGGTGACTCAGAAACATGGTATCTGGATTTATCTCAGAAATATGACTGTGACATTTGAAAGTGTCAAATGGAAATGACAACATTTAATGTGGATTTCCCTTAATCAGAATAGATCATGCATTTCATGCTGGAAATGTTCTGGCTGTTATCTGCCTCTGTGCTATTACATTTTGATGTGCCTCTGGTAATGGCTTTAATAAAATGTCTGGAATAGAGCCTGTTAAAGAGTTTTCTTAGATTTAGATGCTCAGATACCATGGGATTGACTGGAGCACAGATGAACATCCTTTCATGAGAGAAGATTTCTAAAATAAAATGTAAGAGTATTAGGGAAGACCCTCGTGTACTACAACCTGACTTAAAGCCACAAAAGTAATTTCTGTTCTTTGACTATTTATGACTAGAGGAGTAAAGCTCCTTCTAATCTACATCAGTGAAGCATGCAGCATATTCTTTCTTACAGCACTCACTTTAGGCTAAAACGAAATAGCTTTGTGGCACACAGCTGCAGTTTATGGCATCTTCTTGGATTTCATGGGTAGAGGGAGAACAGGGACTGTGATTTTCTGAGTGAGACTGGAGGGGCTGTGCAAGGAGCCTCCCTCCTGCTTGTTGGTTCTGAAAGCCGAGCTGCAGTGAGGAGAGCCAAGTATTTGCCAGATACGAAATTACCGGGCTCATTTGTCTTCCACCTTCTACTCCTGTGACATGCTTATTCCTTCCTTCATTCTGGAAAATGACCTTGTGATCCTTGCTTCCAGCATCACACTATTTCCAGAGCAGCTGCAAAGAGAGCAGTGAAAAATCTGCTCCCTGCTATTACAGGGTAAAAGCACTATGAGGGAAAGAAGCACAGGGTGTCCTTGCAGCAGGAGCCAGCTCCTGCTGAAACCTTGCAGCTTGCCACCTAGGAGAGAAGTGGACCTTTTCTAGCCATGATTAATGCCTGCCCTGTGGGTGTGCCTGCTCTGTCTTCATTTTAATAACAAATTTTTAAGGCCTGTGACAGACTGTAATTGTAAAATGGCTTTTCTGGCCCTCTCCCAGATCTGTGGCTCCAGAGGCCAACATCAGAACGTGCTGCATAATTTGGATCAGATACCCTCTGGTTGCAGTTATGGTTAGTGCAATTGCAGCCATGTACAGTGGATTGCCTGGGAAATGAAAATGGTTGGGTTCATAGCAGAAAGCATGAGAGGAGGAGGCACAGAGCTGTTCTGAGAGTGGTTAAAAGCAGAGGAGACAAGCATAGTTAGCTGGCCTGTTTCAGCGTGCCTGTGAATCCTTACACATGCATAGCAGGGGGTGTTGAAAAATTTAACAGAAATACTGCTGGGGATTTATCACAGCCTACATACTCTGTAAGCACTTACCTCAGTTTAAGTTCAGACATAGATTAATTTAACCAAATAACTTGTTGGCTTTATCTGGAAAAATATGTTTACATCTTTCTAAGACTCTCAGATTTGTTTTAACCTTTTATTTCATAAAATGCTTTTGTTTAAGCCAGCCCAGCCAGACTGAGCTCAGTGCTGCAAGCTTTCTGGGGGAGCTTTGCAGTGAGACTCGTCATTTGCCTGCTTCTCACATAAGGTTTCCCCGTCACTGTCATTAGTAAGATCTGGACACCTTATGTCATATTCTGACATGAACTGGGGGAGACTGAGGCGTCATGATGGCAGAAAGCAGATCTCAGGCAGAAGAGGAACTGGGATTTTTGAAAATCCTAGGGTTATTTGCATCAACAAGGATGTTTGTAATTATTTCCCTTCCTGTTCACCTGCCAGGTTCTGCTACTGCATCACGTGTTGTGTTACTTAGGTTCCTGGTGAGATCCATGAAGAGATGAGAAAAGCATCTCCCCTACATCCCCATCGTTCTGTCCAGCCTTAGAGTCAAAGAATCATACAATCACTAAGGTCAAAAAAGGCCTCTAAGATTACCAAGTCCAGCCGTCAACTTAGCACCATAGCCATGTTCACAACTAAACCATGTCTCCAAGTACCACAGTCACATATTTTTAAAATATTTCCAGGAATGGTGACTCCATCACTTCTCTGGGCAATATCTGACAGCTCTTTCCACAAAGAAATTTGTCCTAATACCTGACCTAAACCTCCTCTAGCACAACTTTAGGCCATTTCATTTCTTTCTGTCACTTGTTACCTGGAGAAGAGACTGACATCATCACCTCACTACAACCTTCCAGGTACTTGTAGAGAGTGATAAGGTCCCCCCCAAACCTCCTTTTCTCCAGGCTAAATGACCCCAGCTCCTTCAGTTGCTCCTTACGAGACTTGTGCTCCAGATACTTCCCTGGCTTTGCCGACCTTCTCTGGACATGGCTTTCCCTTGGCAAGTACTGTGGGACCAAAGCCCCTCCACAAGTTGCCAAGCAGCAGCCAAAGAAGTCAGCCCTCACCAGTTAAATGAAAAATGGCAGGTTTTAGCCCCAGATGTGCCTCAGATGTGCCTCAGCATTGATGGCAAACTGGCACAGGTGCTGTGTTTGTTTCCCTGCTAATAAAGCACCTAGCACAGGCTGGTCCAGATCAGGATTTGCTGGATGCTAGTTTCATACAAATATTAAGCCATAGTGATACTTGCATGACTGTGTGAACTGGGAAAAGCAGACATGGGCCTAGATAATGGAGATTTAATATAGCATGTCTCTAGGAGAGGAAGGGAATTCAAAGTCAATAAATAGAGAACAAAAATACATGAATGAACTGTTCAGCAACGAAAATGTGTATGGCTTGAGTTAAGCCATAGAGCCCTGAGCCTGGGAGAAAAAGTAAGACATCAAAGATTAAGGCTAACTGTCCTTACTGCTCATGGCATCTGAAGAACATGGATGCGTTAATTAGCTCACTGCATCTCAGGAGCTGAAATAGTTGGTAGGTGGGCTGAGCCATAAACTAAAATAATCCCAGCATGTGAGAGAGGATGAGCAGGCAGCTTCAAGATTATATAGGAGATGGAAGCAAACAATGTCAACTGTCCAAAAAGGAAATATGGAATAGCATCTTCAAAATACATAGTAGTAAAAGACTAATCTATCTAATAATACTTGCTCCTTGATATAAATTTTATTTTATTGCTATGCTTGTCCAGTAAAAATATATTTAGCCTTTTCATTTCAACAGCATATGTAGCATGGATGAATGTAGCAAGTTTAGAGTATGTGGTCAATGCATTCTTAGAAGGGAGTTTTCACTAATTATAATTTGTGAAATGACAAATAAACTATTATTTTAGTAACTCCCCATATCCATTTTTATTCATTTTCACTGCCAGCATGGGGTAATTGTATTTTATATGAGGCTGACATTGAAGCTTAGAGCATCCCCGGAGATCTTTGACAAGTGAGGTTTACATGTGTTGGGAAATGGCTCACAATCACATTTAATGTATGCATTAATCATCCTAAAAAGTAAACCAACAGACACAAATAATTTGGTGTTGGTGAGATTGATTAAATTTCTCATCAAGATAATACAAAAAGAATTTGACAAATAATCCACAGACAGCACAAATGAGCCAAAGGCAAGAAATTACTGGATTACTCCACCTTCACACTGAAATCCTACGAGGATCATACCAAATTAAAAACATCAATTCATATTCATAATGCACTGACTTTTCCAGTGGGCTGAAGATTGTCACTACCCATAGAATTCAAAAAGAATTATGGGTGATCAATTTGGATCTTAAAATAGAGGTAGGAAGGTTAAGTATGGTGTCTCTCACACAGAGCATGAGCCATGGGATTTCAGTCCAGGAGAGAGTCAAAAAACTTTTCTGAAGGAGAGTTTTTCCTTTTGGCAGGTTTGTGGGCAGGTGAGTGCTGGGGGTGCCTTGTCCTTGTCCTGGGGCTTCAGCTCTGCAGGCAGGGAGGAAGGGAATTTGGGAGCAGCACTCGGCAGCATTTTGCAGATGCTTGAGAATGAGCAGCCTTCCTCCTGCTGCAAGAAGGCAGGTGTGAGCTCCCTCAGCAAAAAAACTCGGGCCTGGTCCTGGAGACTGTGCTTTTCTATCCAAATCCCCAGGGTAGGATACTTGTTGCACAAGGGGATTTTTCCACCCCATTCAAGAGCATGACCTCACATTGATCCTGGAGCTAGAAAGCACAAAATCTGTGTCTTCACTTTCAGCAGTTTACAGGAGAGCTCCTGATCTGCAGGATGTTCTATGAAGATTGTCACAAGTAAAACAGCCTGTTACCTCCCTAGGAAATCCCTGTTCTTTCAGGATAAAGGTGCCCAGCATGCAGCTGACATCAAATGGCGCCTATATACACACATATATATACACACACACGTACACCACAAGGAGATATTTCCAACAGTTTTTACTACTGGTTCACCACTCCTTCCAACTGAATCTTTATAGTTCCACCACAGACTTCAGCAAGAATGGAAAATCCAGCAGCAGAACCTCAAAAATGCTACCCAAAATATCCTGGCGCTTCACTAAATCTCAGCAACAGAGTCATTCAGAGTCACAGTGCCCTGTGATATCCTTATCTGTCATTCCCTTCCCCCTCTCCCCCAAAAGTACCTAACACAAAATCTGGCTCATTTTACTGTAAATGTGCACTAGGGAATCTGCTAAATTTGGCTCTATCAATACTGCACCTACACAACTAGAATAAAGAGCTTCAGTGTTTGAACTAAGCCCTTTCTCAAAACTTAATGCGCTGTGATGAAACAGAGAGAAAGGGAGGTTACTCAATAAGCTTAAGCCCTTGAGAGACAGAAAAATGTACTGAACAGTAGTTCATATTGTTACTAATTTTAGTCTGACTTTCTTTACAGATTGTTTCCCAGGAAGAGTGACAAAAGCAGTGATGTGGTTTCAGCTATCTGTTCAGAAACCGGGCAGAGGCAATGCCTGCTTTGCAACCCTAGTCTGCTGGATCCCTAGCAGCGAGGGTGCTGCTGCTCTGGCAGGCCCCTGCTAGTGCAGGGAAGGGATCTAAAGCACCTCACTAAGGCAGGTGGGCAAAGCTCTCTGGGATGCACAGGGCTCCAAGTAGCTGGGGACACCAGCTTGGTTATCTCCTAGGGTTGCTGGCTACCTTCCCAGTGCTGGGGAGCTGGTCAGCTTTGCCATGGCCATGTTGTGGTTACCCAGGAGGTACAGCCTGCTGAAATGTCTCTACCACACCAAGGATGAGCTGAAGAGCTGCACAGCTAGCTGGTCATGGGGGAGGCAGGTGGCTATTTTGTTGGAGAGATCCCACAGCAGGAATGACACTTCCTGTTCAAACAGAACGACCAGTGGCATGCAGTGGCAGAAAGCAGGTAAACCTGGCATTCAGCTGGAGACATTTTGCATCTCACTGCAAATCACTTGCTCTTGTTCATTGTGTAGTGGTGGGCTGGAACGAACAGTTCTGTGTGAGCAGGGGAGAAGCATGAGATGTTTTGTGAAGACTGTAACACAGCTATTGGGAATCACTCAGGCACACTGAGGACTACAGGGACATCAGCATGATATGTACCAAGTCTAATGGAAAAATCAATTAATTCATTCTCGAAGAAGAAACAAAGCTGCATTAACAGATCTTGTCTGGTCAGTGCTATTTACATCTTTAATTGCCAGAAAGGGGGAGAGCATCAGACTTGGCTATAAACCTATTGCCTATAATCCAAGAAGGGATTGACCAGGTAAGCCTGCACTTACATGGACATGTCTTTCAGCTGTCTGCATTTTCTTGAGCATGGGGGGACTATGTTCAAAGGCCTGGGTGAGCTGAGTGTGTACTAAGGAGCTTATCTGCTGGAGTAGGTTAGATCAGCCATGAGAAGCCAAATTAAGATGGCTTGCATCTCACCTGCTGCTGCCAGTGCCACTGTATCTTCAGCCTGTCTGTGCTTGTGGGGATGGATCTGCTTATGCCTTACCTCTGGCAGAGAAGAGAGGCTCCTGAGGAGGAGGAAATGTCTGCTGGAAGCCACACATAGATATTTAGGGCTGTTTGCAGGATGGCCTTTTTCTGGCTCTGACCCTTTGACGAGCTTTGCTCCTCAGGAAGGAGTGGCATTCAGCATCACTGAGAATCAGCACTGGCACTTCCAAACCTTAGTAATTAGTAAAATTAATTATTAAAGAAACAGAAAATAACACTAGCAAGGAATAAGTGGTGTTTGCTGATTACTCTTTCCATTTGGTTCCCTAAATGTTGCTGGGGAGCTGGAAGCCAGTTTCAGGTAACTTACACTAGTCCAGATTTTCATCTTGACCCACCCCAGAACTGTGTCAATGTGAGATATTTTTGGTTTGAAAAGAGTGTAAATGAACTGAGAGTTTGGCTCATGGGTGAGGATTGGATAACATGATGACAGAAGGGCTTTATAAACATTTATTATTCAAAATCTCTTCTGCAAATGTGAACACGCCTAGGCAATTATCTTGCTTTAGCCGCAGATGGGCAATTTTGATGCAATTATTATGCACCTTCAGTACTACAAAGCTTTCAGTGCCATTCCTTTTGAAAATGTCTGAATTAAACAGAATGAAAAAACTAATGAACTATTGCATCTTTTTCCTGTCAGCTGCACAACATCTAGTAGATGCCATCAGTATGCTTCATGTGGAAGAACTGCGTGGTCATGGCTGTTAGCCCAAAGGCTTGCAAAAGCTGAGCTTTTTGCTGAAGACAAACTCATCTGTAGCCTTCGGTAGCTGAGTTACTTGAAGAAAGATAATTTGTTGTTGCAGACTGAGATCACGACATGAGATTGATACCAAGATTTTATTTGTCATCTCTCTCTCAAATACCCCTAATGAGATGTCTCTACATGCCCCCCAAACCTGTGGTTATTTACTGTTCTGTGCTAGACAAAAGCTTATGGAGACTCCAGATACCAGCAGCATAATAGTGGAAAGTGTTTGAAGCCACATTGACAAAGAGAACAGTTTGTTTTTAGCACAATTGCTATGGAGGAAACACACTTGTCTCCAGTTTCTCGAAACCACTTGTGTCTGGTTTCTTGCAGCAAACACATCCGGGAAGCCAGCTGTTTTTTGTTTTGTTTTGTTTTGTTTTAATCCTTGAAACAAAGCAAAGCTCAAGAAATATAAAGCAGCAGACAAGTTAGTTTGCAACTTTCCAGCCAAAAGTGAAGTCCACAATTAACTATACATATAACTGGCACAATTTTCAAGAGCAATTTCCTCATTATGACTCCTGTTCACCTGAAAATAAAGCCAATTCACTGCTTACTTTTGAAAAGACTGCAGAAGATATCTTGAGCAGCTTGGCCAATTTTAGTTGCACATTCATTCTTGTTAAGAAACAAATCCATTAACATGTGAAATAACTCTTGGTGGTATGATTATGTCTTCCCTAGGGGGTTCTGAATGACTTATCTGGACCTCTGTAACTTGGATGGCTGCTGAGCCAAACCAAGCCCTGGTATATCCCATACTAAAAGCCAGCAGCCAGCCACAGGACTCTATACATGAGCAATACTACGAGAAGCACAGTGTCCACTGAAATCACACAGGATTTATTGAGCCAGCTTAGCTCAAAAAGCAGCTGTAAGTACTATCACTCATGCAAATGTTACGTTTCAGCTGAGCTCATGCACTCTGCTTCCACAACACACAATTGGCCCACCATCTCTGATTCCCAAACATGCACTAACCACCCTTTGAGTTTCTTCTTGTTTTTCACACTCCTGACAACTCACTAGCACACTGAGAGAAACCACCTTCCTTGTTTCATATACCTCCCTTATTCTGCTTGGTGTCACTTAGCTTTCCTCACCTTCCTCAATCCATAGTTTAGCTGATCTTTATCATACTCCCATACAGTTATCTGTCTTACATGATCAAGAGTACAACTCTGGTAAAAAATCCATGTGGAACTTGGTAAGGCAGAAAATTATGGCATAGGATCTATCTGGAACTACAGAAGAGCATTTAAAATTGTAAATTGTCTGAAAAACCTATGAAATCAATAGAGCTTTTTGTTAAATGCTTCAGATGTTTGGCCTTAATTGTTAAAAATTTCATGAGCAAGGGCAGGTCTGCACGCATATTAAGAGAAAGCAGCCAATCATGTGTCTGTATGTCACTATATCCTCTTCTGACACACTATTTTTCAACACTAAATTTTTCTATTTCACTTCTCCAGTATCAAAAGACATTTTAAAAAAAAGGAATGGGAAGGATCAAGGTACATTTCAGTCTGGTCAAAGCCTGAGTTCCCCTCTGCAAGACGAAATACATCTAAATAGTTATTGACTTGATATTTTTAATATTCATTCAGCCAGACACTTTCTGATAGAAATTAGGAAGAAATTAATTGCTGTGAGGGTGGTGAGGCACTGGAACAGGCTGCCTGGAGAAGCTGTGATGCTGCATCCTTGGAAGTGTTTAAGGTCAGGTTGGATGGGGCTTTGAGCAATCTGGTCTAGTGGGAGGTGTCCCTGTCAGTGGTGGGGGAGTTGAAACTAGATGATTTTTAAGATCCCTGCCATTCTGTGATGAAATCAGTATTCTGTCATGGGGCTCAGTGGAATTATTCTAGATAGGGTCAAGTGCCACCTGTACCCAACACATTTAATATACTGAAATACTGAAAATGCTAGCTAAAAATTTATCTGATTCTTCAAAATATGTTAAGCTCTCATTTTAGTGGCTTAATAGAATTTCTTTTAAAATTTCAAGGTTAATAAAAAATAAATCAAATGCTCCCTGTTTGAATCAACATATCTTTGCCTGAGGACAGAGAAAGATTTAAGATGGCTCAGGCAAAAAGGGGAAAACAGAAGTAGTATGGGTATGTTCACGGCAATATGTTCTGGTATGTGTAATTTTGGGACATCCTAGAGACAGCACAATAAAAGATGCAATGAAGCACACCTAAATTTAATAACAGTTATGCCTCATTCAATGTCTGCAGACCACTTATCATTAACAAAATTAAAAGGTAGATATGATGTGGCTCTGCATTGAGCAGGTTGGATTCTAGCTGCTTCCCCAGGTCCCCAGCAGCCAGAATTATATATGGCATGATTCCATGACCTGATGTTTAGGGATCATGGTGAGATGGTCTAACAAGACCACCACTTGTTAGATGGAAAAAATATCAGACAACATTACAGAGCTGTGATTTCATTTTTCTTCCAGTCTTAAGAGGTACTGAAAGTAGAGGTGAAATTCTTACTATTTTCTAGTGTCCTATTGGAGCTTTTCATATTGGAAGAATTATCTTTCTGTACTTGGAAATCTATATGTACTCCAGCTGAAGGTATAATAAGCTGGCAAAGAAAGCTGCAGTTCCAGTGCAGAAAAGGCAAGATACAATTTTCAGTTGGCCTGGCTGGCCTCTAGAATAGATGCAGTGAAGAGATTTAAGTTTAAAAAATGCAGTATTTTGGTGAAGCAAAACATTTTTTTCAGATGCAATACAAGGGCAAATGCCAGATGATGTAGAGGAAAAAGACATAGAGTCCTCCTCTAGCAAATGGACCTGGATTCATACCACCCAAAGTGCCTCATCTTAGCAATAATAATAATAATAATAATAATAATAATAATAATAATAATAATACTCTCACTGAAGGGGCACTCATGGGTACTTGAAGGGACTTGAGATCTCTGAGGCTTAACAGCTGAGGTTGCTGAAAGAGATGGGGGATGCCATCCTTCACACAAGGCTTCCGGAGGCCCACTCCTCCGGTGGGAATCTGAATGTTTCACTCAGGCAGTGGAAGGTTTTTGAAGATATGAAGGGAACATTGCAGCAGTCTCTTAACTGCTTGTGAAATGAGAAGCTTCAGTAAATGAGTAAAGAAAAAAAAAAGAAAAATTAGCCAAGATACCCAAATGATGTGGCGATGACCATTAAGCCATAAAGTAAATGAGGCTCTTTCCTTAAAACTCACTGCGTTGTAGCACTGATCCCAAAGACTGGCAAACCAACAGGACAGTTGTTTCCTTTTCTACAGCCAGGATGAAGAGAAGCAGTCTTCACTGTCACCCAAATCAGGTGAACAAGGTAACAAAACCACATGTTGCTTGCCTTCCTTATTTTTGGATCGGATTCTCTGGCAAAAAGCTACTATTCGGAAAGGTATTTTAGCATTGGAAAACACAAAATGGTTGTACATGAGTGTGTGAACACATATATAAACCTGTCTGCCCATCAGCTCATACCTTAACATTATTTCCCTCCAAAAGCCCCTGAGGATGTTCACAGACAACATCATGTAGCTGCTCGACAGGGTTTTTCAGTTTATGATGTCCTAGTCATATAACAGAGGTCTGTTGCTGCCAACCTCCACCTTTGGCTATTTGCTCCTTTTTGGCACTTACAGCTTTGTCTGGCAAGCAAGGGTGGCCAGCTCCTGGAGACCTGGACTGAAGAGGATCCTCAGCCAGGTACGTGTGCATTTATATGAGGCTGCCTTTTCACACAAACACAAACAATCCTGGGAAATCTGGACACAGTCCATAACCACTAGGCAGCTGGACAAATAGGTTTTTTCCACTTCTGTAGTACTGCCAGCCTCCAACACTTCTCACTGTATCATCCGTCTTTATTGAGAGCTGTTAATTATAGCTACAAAGTCTGTTGCCATACATGCACTTTCCTTTTTTAAAGCAGCTTTAAAGGTAGATGACTTCAAGGTATTTTGACACAGATCTGGGCTGGAAAAAACAAAAGCAGAATTCCTTATCAATCCTTCCTAGGTTTTGTTGTTATTTTTGTTGCTGCTGTAAACATAATGGAGAATCTATCTAGGACAGTCCCCATTTGATGAGTTTGTGCACTGGGGGTCAAGGTACTTGGTATGGTGACCAAGGTAAACAACATTCTGCAAAAAGGCCACCCGTGAAACCTTCTTCCATGTTATGATGATTGGAAAAACAGCAAATCCATGCTCACCTCAGCTTTCTGTTTCTTCCTCTATGCAGTAAACACAATCACACACTCTTTTCCCAGTCCTTTTTTTTTTCCTTTGCCAGCCATAAAATACAGCTACTTTTCTGTTTGTGTGTGCAGGTCATGTCTGGAGGCAGGAGAGGGAGGAGGTGACCCGAGGGCCCTTCAGCCTGGCTTGCTTTTGTCCCATGGTCTCAGTGAGTGCAGAGGTCAGATCATCTTGGGTAGGACCAGCACAGGCAGATGTGCTCCTGAGGTCTCCTGGGAAAAGCCCTAGCAGTGTGGGAGCTTGGCAGCTTGCTTAACTGGCTAGAGGCAGTGTTAATGAAATGCAGTTTAACTACTGACCAGAGAGAGATCATTCTGTGCTGCAAGACACAACATTTTTTTCCAAGCGAAAGCCATTATATAAATACATTGTTTCATAGCACATGCCTGGTCTGCAGGTAACAAGAACAATTCTCTTTCTAGTCCTTGCCTCAAGTACTGTTACCTCATAGGAGGCAGATAATGTAATTATTTTGAAGCATCTGTTCAAGCCACAGCAGAGGAGACAAAAATAATGGAACAACAAGACAAAATTACAGGACATTACTTAATTCAATCATCCTTGGAATGATTTTGCAAACCAGGCTCAAGATTAAAGAATGCGGGTTTCTCCTGATCAGGCAGCAGCCAATTTTTTTTCACAATTAGCACTTCACATAAATCCAAAAGCCCAGAAGAGGTGATTCTCAACAGATGAAGACTCTTCAGATTAAGGAAAAGCTTTTCACAGGACACGAATGTAAAACTCCTTTCAGAACATCACGGTCTGGAAAACAAATGCAAACTGCAAGTATAATCTGTGAGGGTAAATCAGAAAGGACTGGTGTCCTAAAGAAGGACGCATGACCATTTTCTCACAAAAGCATGAGTTCTCAGTGTTAGCTACCTGAATAGAAGGAATTAGCAAATTAGTCAAACAGAATTTTAAAAGAAATCTCTCAAAGGTATTTCCAGGAGGTTTAGAAAGGGAGGTAAGCATATAAATGCCACTTTGCATTCCTGATCCCACCATGCAGGCTTACCATTGTGAGAGCTACCTCCAGGGAAGTTAGGACTGGGCCATTAATTTTGTGGCTTTCTGCAGCCACTCATATCAAGTCAGTCTGATGCAGGTACCAAGCTCCATACCATGCATTTGAGGGAGAGAAAAACTATCACCTTCACCATGGTCCAGGAGCAGTTTTTTAATCTTTTCAACGGAAGACATTGAGAGGAGCAGTATTGCAATTCTAGGTGCCTGAATCTGGGATGGTGGAGGGCTCCCACTAGCAGCCAGTTTGACCACAGCCTTTTCTCTTTCTCCTCACTCTTTCCTGCTGTTTACCTTACATGCCTCATATTTGTGTTTCTGCTGTAGGTATTGCTCTCCCTGTGAGTTCTGTGGGGAAACCAGACACTCAGCTCCAACTGGAATATGCAGTGTGACACTGGGAAGCCAGTTGTGGCACATTTCCTCCCTAATCCAACGCCTGATACTGTCTTCAGAGGAGACTAATGTGAACTAGAAAAACTCTGGAGCTGTTATTTTCTCAGGAACAGGCAGCCTGTAGAGCATATGCTCTACAGAGCATATGAGAGCGGGCTGAGAAAATTTTGTTTCAGGAGGCATAAAGACCAAGAGACCATGACTTTAATCTTTAATCGCCTAAGAAAACAAGTCTCCCCAAAGAAGCAGCTGAAACCATGACTCATGCAATCATCTGGCCATAGCACAGCACAGCTATGCCAAGGCAGAAGTGAGAAGCCACCTTCAGAAGCCCTGTGGGGTGACAGCACACCCATCCCACCTCCCATGGGGATAGACTTTCCTCTTCAAAAGACAAGAAATAGCAGCTACTGCAGGTTTCATCAGGAAGTGGTAACTACTTGACTTGAGAAACAGAAGTTAACAACAGCATCACCCGGAGCTGAGCTAAGCCCAAATGGATGCTCCATGACCAAGCTTGATGCCATATGGACAGCATGTTGGACACTGGACACATGCCCACCAGCACTGCCACTACCACAAACACCATGCTGTTCCAGCAGAAGGCTCCACTACTACTGCTACTTGCTGATTGTACAGCTTGGCCTTGTCTTCAGCTAGAACCTCTGGCAGAAAAGAGCACACTCACTGAAAACAGTCAGAGAAGTGATACAGTGGCCCATCAATAACACACCACCACCAGCAGCTCTGATAACTGCAGGAGAGACTAAGATGACTACAAGTATCATAAATCTCTTGTACAATATCCACATCTTCTTTTAATTAATTGTTTTGATACCAAGCACAAAGGTGAATCCTGACAGACAACTGTAGAGATCAAACTGATCTCTTGCTGTAGACATCAAACTGATTCAATCCGGAGTTACTCCTGACTGGTCTCTGTCGAACTCAGGTAAGAGTCAGATGCTTTATCTTTTAATTTCAATGGTTTATTTTGTTCTTTGGTTGTTTTTTAAATTATCATTTGTATTTCCCCAAGAAGCTAATGTGAACTTGAATTGTAAAGTGATTTTATTTTGAGGAACACAAAGTAAATAGGTATTATTTTAAGGATAATGTTCTGAATTAGACAAATAGAGTTTATAAACTGAAGTTTTTGGAAAGAAAACATGCTTCATTGGGTGACATTTGCTAAAAACACTCACATTTGTCATGTCTTGATGCCTCTACAGCTTATTTATGACTCTCTTAATGCTGTCTGCTCTGGTGGTGAAGCTCCCATCTAAGAAGTAATATAAATCAGTAGGATGCCAAAAGTTAACCACACTGCAACATTTTAATGCTGCTGGGTAAGAGAGACTCATGAACACAAACCACTGAAAAATCGATAGTAAAACAGCATCCAGTCATGCCAAATGGCTCTGACCTTCTTTTCCCTTAGAGCTTCATCATGTCCAGGGGTTTGGTTACCAGTGGGGTTCTCTGCCTGCTGCAGAAAAGGAGGCCCTACCCATAGTGCAGTGAATTGCACTTCATATGAGTCAGGATCAAACTCATGGACTCAACTCCTTGCATTACTGAGTGTGATGGCTAGTGTCTCATCTTTTCCATCATGGCAGAAATACCTGTGAAACACATTTAGAAACTCAGGATTCTCCTGGACCTCAAGTGAAGCTGTGGCACTCAAAATTTGTGGCCCCCGAAGAACTAAGTCTTGATTCTGAACCCATGGGCATATAGATCAAAAGTGACTTTTGTAAAGTCAGTATGTTGGTATATCAGAGTAAGCGAGATCTACTCTGCTAGTCCTCTACCATTGTTGCACCAGTATTTTGATTCACTTGCAAAGACATAACAATTATCTGTAACCTTTTTTTTATTTTCAAAGAAAAATCTTCAAATTCTGGAAGATTAGTGGCAGATAATTTGGGAGCAATATAGAGACAAAAACTGAATCAGTGAAAAAGAACATTCTAAAACATGTTCAAATGTGGCTGCAGATCAGTGCAGAGACTGCACTGGGATGATTCTTTCATTCACCCAACACATCAGGTGCATTGAAGGTTTCAGAAGAGATTTAGTTCTAACTTCTGGTGTTTTCTTTAGTCCTAAAACTTTATGAAACAAAAATCAAGATCTAAATTACAAATGAATAAAAAATCCTGCAAACCATTCTTGAAAGTCCTTTCCTTTCCTTCTCAAAAAAAGTCATTAGATAAGACTATACCACCAAAACAAACAAGTTTTCTGAGGTATTTTTTAAATGTGAACAAACCCCTCTATTACTCCTCCCAGCTGAGGAATCTTTATATACAGAGGGCGAATCTTTATAAGAGGCATGTTTTCTGCCTAGAGATACACAAAGCTAAGCAACATCCTGCAGAGATTTTAATTTAATCTTTCATGTAGCCAGGGAGTTTTAAGCCCTAGTGCTTTTAATTTATGTTACCTCATAAATTAATAATGTAGGTATGATGGAGGATAGCTCATTGGATTAAATGTGTCATTTTATAAAGCAGTTTGGAAGCAAAAAGTACGAAGTACTCTTAAATGATGCATTAGGTGCACAAATCATTACGTGTGTTATTTCTGGACTGGACAATGGTTGAAATGAATAATAATTTAGTTACAGTAATTTTATTTTAAGGTAGTGAGCACTTGCACAAGAAGTAGGAGAATGATGCTGACCCTGGCATGCTCTTCCATGGCCTTCCAGAGCTCTCTGTGTCACTTCCATGCAAGTGGTCCTCCACCACAACATCCTTGGTAGCAACCAAGGGACAAGTTCTCCCTGAGCAATCTACACTTGGGCACAACCCTGGCAGCATTTGATGGAGCTGCACAGGGAATATAGAGCAGTTGGAAGTGAATGCATGAGTTCTGGTTTGCTGTCAAGAGTGACTCTCTCCCCACAGTGTGGACACGGTGATAGTCTACTTCAGCCAAAGCAGCAAGCTCCTTACCGTGCAATACGGTTCAATCATAATCCTTAGTACTTCACATATTGGCCTAATACTCAAAATCTTATAAAGAAACTGAATAAACCTGCTCTTACATTCAATGTGTCACTACAAAATTTTGGTGACAAATTTACTACTATTATACATGCTATAAAAAGGGAAAAAAACATCTGGTTTTCTGTCATAAACCAGCTAAAAAATGGTTTATATCTATCACAGGTATGTTCTTATGATGACACTACAAAACATAAAAATTCATGTATTTACAGCATAGCATACATACTGGTACAATACAACAGGAATTTAAAAACCTGTAATAAACCATATAATCTGTGCAGGAGTGACTATACATCTATTCATTGTTGCTACATTTTATGATCCCTCTTTGTGTATTTTTCCTGGTGGGTGCTGTTTTTTGCATGCCCTCTAACTGTACAGGGAGGAACCCAAAGCCACCTGCTGGCTCCGGTGCTCTCAGGAAGGGGCAGTGTGAAAGCTCTGCCTGTGCCACGGGGAGGGCAGGCTGAGCACCCCAGTCCTGCTGAGGTGGGTGGGCAGGCGTCCTGGGGGAGCTTTGCTGCCAAAAAAACATTAGGTACCTGTGGATTTCAGCAGCCTGTGTAGGCAAGATCTGAGAACCCCTTCCTTTTCTACTTCCCCGCTAAGGTGACTTAGACATCATATTCCTACCTTCTCTCGCTATTGACTGTTAATTTATCTTGTTCCAAATTCCTGCCAGAGAGCTCAGATAAGATGTAAAATATAGATGAAAGTGAAGGATGAAAGAAGTAGAAAGTGATTACACCAGTTTCTTTACAGTTCTAGGTCAGAATTGTCTTCTTTTAACTACCCAGAAGTCTGTGAAGTAACTTCCTAATGTGGCCAACCATGCCTGGACTCCAAGCTTTCCTGAAGATGGTGATGCCCCATCTGGAGCTACAAAGTCCCTTTGTATCTCTTTCTCTGTATATTTTCACACATATATAACATGGAAAAAGGAGGAATAATTAGGAGGGGAGGCTGGACTGCAATGCTCGGGTTTACTGACGTATACTCATGTGACATCTCAGCTGTAAGGGAGCAAGCAGATGAACAGTAAATAATTTCATAGTAACTCTTGGTGCAGCAGCACCAAAAGGCTTCAGTGTAGACAGGGGACATGCTGATGCAGACACTATGTAAATACATGGCAAGGGGAAGTGCTCCCTCCTCCCTAAAGGACTGCCTCCTCCAAAAGAACAGAAAGTACAAGGAAATCAGAGGTCTGCAGTGACTTGCTCCAAACCACAGAACAAATCTGCAGCAAAGCTGGAAGCCACAGCCACATCTCCAAATGCACATATCTTCTCTGACACCCAGAAAAACCTAACTTAACCCTATTCAGTCTGCTTGTCAGACACACAAAAGCACACTCTTTATGAAGCCTGGGCAAGCCTACTGCTAGTGATATCCCCCTACATCCCAAACAGGCTGCAGGGCTTGCACCTGCTCTTCAATTCAGCCCTCATTTAATTAATGAAAGACATAAAACTACCAAGTGTATCAATTTACTGCAGCAATGAGTACAACGCTCTGGGTTTTTAACCCCAGGGATCTGGCAAACCACAACCACTCACCCCAGAATTCAGCAGTATTTAAAACATTATCTGAGAGCAGCTGGGAAGAAAAAGACTTAAAACCAAAGAAACGAAAAGGTATTTGCTTTTAGGCTAGCATTTGTTGCTGTTTTTAGATTAAGCCACAGCTTTCTGTAACCTTCATACTCATCTCTGAAGCAACCACATTTGCCATGAACAAATACAACCTGAAGACTGAAGTGCAAGAAACATGGCACTTATGAAAATGCCTTTAGAACTTCTGGATCCTACTCCAGAACCTGCAGTGAATGGTCATATCCATTATCTGCAGCCCCCACATTATTTAAAAGATGAAAAAACTGTAATGATGGCTAAGTCTTAACCCTAGCCAACTGAGGTAGAGCATTTCTTGAGTAACCTGGTTTCTTAGATTTTTTTTGTAGTAAGTTTCCACCTTGCTGCTGCGCAGCTGGGAGCTGAGAAATGTGTACTTCTTACTGTTTACTTTTCTGAGCTACTTCATTAAAAGTCTATGAGCCCCACTGCGTAACAGAAGGGGAAAAGGTTGTTCACATCCTTCCACGTATCAGGGAAGCTCACTGACATGGGACATCTTGATGGCTGAGTCATCCCATCTGTCCCAGACACCTCTCAGGCCAAAATGAGCAGAGCAGAGCTGAGGGAGTGCTCAGTGAGAGGCAGTCCTTCAAGCAGACAGAGCATCCTCAGCCTCTCACGGAGGATGGGCACTCAGGGCTTTCCATGAGCGACTCAGGCTCTGCGGGTTTGGCTTGCTATAAAGACAAGGTGTGCTGAAAACAAAGTGCTGCCTTTGGTTATGACTGCGCTTCCTCCCGGAAATAAACATAACAGCTCAAGTTTAACTGGGATCAGAGCTTGGCCTTTGATGTCAAGGGCCTAGTGCCAGGAAAATACTGCAGTACTTTTTACTCAGCTATTCAAGGCTCTGCTCTAGTCCTGAGCTGGGAAAAGAAAAGCTTATTTAGCTTACTCAGAGACTGATACAGAAGTCAGCCTTGGGTAGGGGAAAGAGATATTAATAAAAAAAATTATGTTGGCAGAAAACTCTGGATAAATAATTGCAGAAAATGCAGACTTTAATTACATGAGTTGCATGTGTTGGAAATAAATCTGGATTTCTTACTGCTGGAGTGAAATTATATTAGGAATAATAATAGCACCTAACATGGGACACACAATGAACTCAGATCATCCTTTAACAAACCTGGAGAGGAAAACAAACACAAGTTTGATGTAACCAACTGATTTGAACAAAATGTCTGTGAAATGTAGAGCAGCACACAAGAGCCACGGGATTACAAACAAAAGCTCCCCTACCTGTATCTTTGCTTTGGAGACTGCTTTTCAGTTGACTTAAAAACATGTCCAAGATAATACAAAGGAAAGAATAAAAAGTTCCAGTTTGTTGCAAACCACGTTAGAGTGAAGGGTGCATCGAATTTCTTAAAGGTCAGTTTTGCTAGCTGGGTTGAACCCGACCAGGAGGAGCAGACACCCAGGACCACGGCCACACCCCAGAAAATCTTCTTGAGTTGTGTCACGGAACATTTCCAGCAGCAGCGGCTCACCCTTCCACTGCCTTCCGCCCCAGCTTGCATCTGTGCTTCGGCTGGGGCTGGAGACTCCCGGGAGCGCTCATCCCCTGCAGAGAAGAAAACACATGGCTTACTGAGGAAATCCATCCTGCATTTTAGTTCTCAAATCTTAGGCCCTTCTGAAGTCAAGTGGAGCTTTACGAGCAAAGGAACCCACCGGATCTCGCCACAAAATGTCCTTTGTTTTTAGATCATTGCAAAGCCTCTGGTTGAACTGAGGCATAATTAGAATGCAAATAACAATTATCACCTCTAGATTTAGAAGCCAATGGAAGTGAAAATTACATGTTGCTTTGATGTACATATAAAGGCTTAACACACCACTTAAACTCATGCTGTTGGGATGTGTAAATGAATGAAAAATGTGGTACGGAGTTTGATAAAGCAGCAAAGGGAATTATAACAGCACTTGAAATTGTTATTGTTTAGGAAAATGCAGAAATGGCCAGTTCGTTGAATATGGTGTTTCTTAAAAGAGAAAGAGGGTGACATATTTAATCCTGAAGCTAAGCCAAATCACTGCAACATAAATAGCATGATTAATACTGAATTGGATCACCAGACATTTCAGTTATCCCTGGAAAAAGAGGTCTCCTGTGGCTGTAGCCAGATGACAAAAACTAGACCAACCCATAGGCTGCCCTGAAGTCCATCTCTGACCAGGCAATCCTAACTTTTTTTAGTTTGAGACCTGCACAAACTGAGACTGGACTGGAGCTTTCTCCCATTATAACTAGACATAACACGCTGATGGAATTTTTTCACCTAAAAACCTTGCCCCTTCAACCCTCAAGCATGAAGCAGCCCTACTACCCTACAGCGGTCAGTCAATAATGTATCCAGCCTGTGAATGTACGAGCAAAGAGAGGTTAGCTGGTTGAGTTCCCACAGAGATCAAAACGTGCTGGCAGACCTCAGCAGCAGGCCACTGCCTTTAGGGCTTTTTACCTGCCTTTCTTAAATTCACCCCATTCAACACCTGCTGAAGTTGTCAGTCACCCGCACACAACACTCAGCAGTGATTTCTCTAAGAGGCTGACTGCAGTTTAGTTGGTCCATTCACCTAAAGCAGGAAGTTACAGCAGTTCATGTTGAAATCCAGGAATCAACAACTTCAAAACTGTCCAGAATTTACTGCATACATAGAAAAGTAAAAGCATGTAAGTAAAGCCAGGACAATGAGAGAATGTATTATTGCCAAACATTTATATATATTCAAGGCAGACTAAGAGAGGTCCAAATAAAAAAAACCAAACCAAAAATACCTTTGTTACCCTGGTGTGAATTAGTATGTGGAATGGAAAATCCCTTATTTCAAGATAACCTAAATTTATATTTATATGATCTAATACATTATGAAAGAAAACGCTTTTTTTCTATAAAAAACCTATTTAGCTATTTCCATACAGATAAGAAATGCATGATCTGAGCTAAAAGTACCATTCGTTTGCCTGGTAAAGCTGTATTTTATAACAAGAAGGATTGTGGCCTCTTTTTGATGGCCTGATATCTAAAAAGAAGGTACAGCAGCAAAGAGATAAACATCTAGCCTTTTTGCATGGCTTTCAGAGAGATAAGGATGTTTCTGATCTCTCCACTTATTTCAGTTTTCAATAGAAGGTTGTGTGGGCAGCCTCACACATAACAAGAGCTGCACCAGCAAGGCAATGGTTTGTCCGAAGTTAAGGTGACCTTGTATTAAACACATAATGGAAAGGTTGCAAGCCACCTGCCAAATGTTTGAATTGACACACAGACTGCCTGTGAACGCTCGGCTCATTCAAAATAATTCTAAAGCATTTTCTTAGTAATACATTGCTTGTAACTGATGCCTCTTGCCTCACTTGCTGCACAGACCAGTGTCAGGGTTCAGTTAATACCAAACAAGGGTACACTCATTTCTTTTAACTTCACCATGTAATGGGCAGTTTCTAGCGCCCTCTTTGCTGTCCACCACACAAATCCTAGAATGATTACCAAATTTTTCCTTTCCACTCAAGATTTTCTTCTAGGTGTTGTCACTGCAACACCAAACACTTCACACACCTTGATTCCAGCATCCTTCTTTCCTTGGACCACTGGGCTTCTGGGCACAGAAAAAACAAATTCAGGAAGCCAGAATGCCAAACAAGAGCTTAAGAGGAGTTTGTGCCTCTGTGTCAATGCAACTTCACTCAGAGTTTACATTTTTGAAATTGTTTGGTGAGGTAGGCAAAAATGGTCCACCTTCTTGAGACAGAGAATGGGGTATCTGCCATATGCATCTTTTTTGCAGTTACTCCCCAGGGAAACAGGAAACCAGGATTTAAACCACTCCTGCTGAGATATTTAACATTAGGGAACGTGCCAAAAACCACTAGGGTACATGAGATTTTAAGATGAGTAGGTGCTTTGTATCACAACACTGAAGCTGTGCTTTTTCTAAAATGAGAATCAATCACAACCATGCACCAGACACTCAGCATCTGGTAATCTAGTATTGATAGACAGCCCACTACAGACACTGTGGTGAAGATCTTCCCCCCATGAAGGGCTGAAGCCACCTGCTCAGGTCCCCATTGTACTGTGCACAGTCACAAGAGCCAGCAGTTCATCTGGACAGCTTGCATGAATATCACTGCCTTCTACTCTGTTCCATGGCAATTGCTCCCTAAAGCTGAATTTACTGATGTTTTCTCTGCTACATAGGCAAAATTACTTGTCTAGGTATATTTATTTTTGTGTTAAACACACCAACAGAAACATTTGCTTTCAGCAATAGACAATACTGCATGTATAACTTCTAAAATGTACCTGAAAGGTTAACTTTCTAGGGATGTTCATTCTTTTAATGCATTTACAGACTGGAGGGACTAAAAACTTATCCCAAGCACAATGGATTTTGTGATGATGGGGTAAAAATCACTGTCTGATGATTAACAATTACAAGCTGAGACTTGTGTCAGTATCTGTAGTATATGTCAGTGAAACTTTATTGTGTCCTCATGATTACTTGTGCTGCTGGACAGTTAGATGCCAAATGGGTACAGACTTCTCCAATGGATGCACCACTGACCTGGAAGATACCTGTGACATAATCTGTCCCCAAAAAACATATTTTCTTCAGAGAGGGTGGACCCTACAGATGATATACACTCATGTGGTCTCATCCTCTCACTTACTGTGGAGGACACTTGCCTGCCAGCTGGCAAATACAAAATCCAGAGCTGTAGTTTGCCTTTTCTAGTCCCTGTGTCTCTACTGGGGACATTTCCCTCACCCAAACCACAAGTGCACATGGGGTGACACTAAACCTACACGTAGCTGAAAAGCTTATCTCTCCCTAACACTGCACAACAATCAGCTGGCAACAGAATGCACATGAATTTAAAGATGGCAAAATGTCTTTTTGGAATCGATGAGGCAGGACACTGAAGAATTTCAGTTCCACAGAGTTTTAATGTGTTTCTTCCATTGCTTCCTGCAGCAAATTACTCTGTATGCTACTGTATCCCCCAAAAGAACAAATTAAGATACTGAAGTAGAGGAAAAATGCCTATCTTGCTTTTACTAATTTTGTTTTTTCATTGTCCCTTTTGTTCACACATTTTCCTTTTTCATAAATCCCAAATGGAACCATTCCTCCTCCCTCACTTTCAGTCCAATCTCTCTCCCGTGGCATTCAGAAACAAAGGAAGGAAACCATCTCCAAAGCTACTGCCAATGCCATTAGCCTCAGAAAACAGCTGTCCTTTTGTTTCTTCTATTATGGCTAAGACTCCCCTCAGGTGACTTTGGATACCTGTAGCAAGGACATCTATACCCAAGCTATTTACTCCACAGACCCAGCTAAAGGCTATGAAGCAAAAGAGGCATGGGACATCTTTAAACCATTAAAGGTAACACTTTTAAATAGGCTGTCCAGGCCTCTTCTGAAGCCTATACAAGAGTCTTAACACTCCTGTACACAGCTAGACAGGTATAGGCTTACTGTAGGACCACACTGTACCTAAGTGTGTGTATTAAAAATATGATACTGATAAAAACAAAGAGTGGCATTCAGTTTGAGACATCTGCCGTGCCAACTTGTGTATCTGAGACAGTGATTTACACTTTCTGCATAGTTAGTAGACAGAAAAAAGACATTTCCATAGCACGATCTATCCCTCCTAAAGCAGATGATTAAAACGAGCCAGATGAATCACTCCCTCTGAGTGCTTGTTTCTCTCCACCAGCTCTAAACAGTCTGGGGCGACAAGCTGGAAGTAGGTGTCTCTGCTGTGGGTGTCTGAAGCTGGGTGAGATGAGTCCCACCTCTCCACTACTGCTGTCAGGAACAGAGGGTAAAGCCACCACAGACAGCGCTGGTGGACTCAGAGCTGTGCGGTGCCACATGAATATATTTAGCTGTCATCAATGACCTGCTTTAGCTGCTGTCAGCTAGTCAGCAACTCAGGAAAGGAAGAATTACACAAGTGCTGGGTGCCCTTTCCAACCCTTCAGAGTGAGAAACTGACCCTTTCAAACTAAGGTCCTGCCTATTAGGGACCAAAACATGTACCTAATGATAATGCACAACCCTTCCAGGTTCCCTAGGCTAGGAACGTGCTTCAAAGTAAGCATATCTTTAAATAGTTCTTTAAATCAGGCTTCTGGGAAAAAAAGTTCTGATAAAAAGAACAACCCTCACGGGTCTCTCTGACAATTATAAATGAGACATCTTGAAGGTATTTCCATTTTGCCAGCCTGTCAAATGTTTTGTAACTGCTTGAGCATTGCGCAGAACAAATTTGTAAAGCTTGCAAAAATATATGCTTATCATAAAGAGGGGAGGAGCTGAGGGAAGTCCTGCAAGACAGTGCTTGATCCTCAGTGTGGTTAGAGCTCTAGAAAGCTGTGACATGCAAGGGGATCAGGGCCAGATACTACCCAAGGCATATTCTCACAGCCTTGAATGCCGCGTGACTTCTTCACTCAGCATCTACTACATGGAGAGATCAGTGGGAGACAATTAGTTCCAACATACCTGAGAACAAACACGATTACTTCTGATGGTGGTCTTCTGGATACCCAATATTATTTGCCTCAGTAGCAGACTCACAAACCCCTCAAATTTTGTTTTTATCCCGTTCCTGCCTACCACAGTTTTTACCCTATTCCTACCATGCTAACCATGCGTTTATTTGAACAAAGCTGTTAAAAAACAGCTGAGGCATCATCCTGTGAAGAGAAGATGAAATACCAAATTCATTAAGTGATTTACATCTCTAATTACCACTGTAGCTGTCTAAACCTGAAATGTTGGTATTTGTTCAGATCCGTTGCTCAGGCATTTTCTTCACGGTCAGTCAGGTTAAAGAGGGAGGTCTCAGGGACTCACTGGCTGCCTGGCAGACCACCCAGTACCTAGTCCAGCTTTCTTGTGCCATTGTCAATGGTGGCCTCTCCTTTCACAGGTCATCCTGGTGTCTGGTTTTGAGAAACTGTTAATATTTAATTTCGGAAGCCAATAATCTCCATGTATCAACCTTCCCACACAGTTGTAATGAGAGCATGCACAGACCAACTTCTGCATCAAGGGACATTCCCTCATTTTCCAAATTAGCTCTAGCTTTGCCAAAGCTGCTTGTAGCAGCTGTAACCTCCTCACAGTCCCACCAGAGCTCATCAGATGCCAAAGAATCTGTTCCTGGGCATGCCAAAGGACCATGACTCCTAACACCCATAATACATCTCTTACACCCAGACTCTGTCAAGATTTAAATACACATTTGAGAGTTCCCATCTCTCATTTTAGGAGTCACCTCCAAGAAATATTTCCATTCTGTATTTGAAGTCATTGCTGGAGCAAGGCTAGGTCCTCACTTTTCCTCCTCTGGGCAAATGACCTCCTGAATTTATGCTCTCCTAATAAGTAAGGATGTTTTCTATTCTGAGCCAGCCAGTTTTACTGTTGTCTGGGTTCCCCTGGCCTTGGAAGGCCTTTGGCAGATGGATTTTCTGTTCCTGGCAGAGGGGTGGAAGGCTGCTCTATGCACTGAGCTACTGAAGAGGGTAACACACTCCACCTCTGGTTTTTGAAGGACAGGTTTCAGCCACTTACCTGCCTCTTGAAACAGAGGGGTAAGTGCTAAAAAGAGTGAGCAATAGTTAGGATGGACATCTTAGAGATATAAAGGACAGCATTAAGTTCTGGGCAAACCAGATAATTCATCCTGCAGTCTCACCAGTGCTCTCTGACAGTGGTCACCAGGCACATTGATAAAGGAGATGCAGCTACCATTTCCAGGTTTTGAAGAGGCTCCCGATAAAATCCTACTCCAAATGAGCCTTACAGAAAATAGGCAGACAAGGAAAGTGCTGGAATGGATAAAAGGCTCAGTACAGGATAGGAAACCATTGAGGAATATACACAGCAATGGGGGAAGTGGCCAAAGCTCTGCAGAGGTTTGCTGTGGGAACTGCACTCTTCACCATTAACCACAGTTACCTCACCAAGGGAGTGAGCCACAAGGAGACAAAGCTTCCTAATGACATGAAGTTAGGCAGGTCAGCAAGGGCAGTGGCCAGCTGCAGGGGATGACAGACTGTGTGACTGGGTCATACATTGGCAGATGGAGAAGTGTGCTGATAAAGAGGTGCAGGTGGGAGCAAACAAACTGCTGCACACTCAGTGACGGCCTCTGGCCATCAGGGATTATGAGCCCTTCACAGGATGCTCCATAGAAAAGGGCCACTCGCTGCTCAAGAGCAGCAAAAACAAAGCAAAATAACTGCCAAAAATTACTAGGAGCAAAGCAGAAAAAACTCTTTTTCTTCATCTGGCCAAGCTGCAGCTGTCAGCACACCCACACTGTGAGAGATGAATGGCTAGAAAATACATGTTCCTGTTCAACTCCACCAAGCTAGAGGCAGGACCCGATGGGCTTCTGGTCATGCCCATATGGCAGGTGTGTGTGATTTTTGAGGAAGCTGCTCCTGGGTTCCTACAGGAAAGCTGTGAGTCCCTGTGGGTGGCTGGTGGGTGGGACTGTAACACAGCATTGGAAGGACTTTGGGTTGGCTCACAGTTCCCCAGTTTTCCAACCATGGTCAGGCTTAAGATCTAAAAGATCAGTACTCTATTTTTTATTGAATATCAATTAATGTATCACAATGTAAAATGACAAAAACCTATAAAACCTTATTAAATCAGTTTTAAAATTAGAATATTTGGTCAATGCAGCATTGCACAAACGGATTTTTAGATGCTATTTGAGATAAGTTTTAAGTGTTTTCTTTAAATACTTTGCTCTTACAGTATGAGATAAAAATAATTTTACTTAATTTGATCATGAAATAGCATTACTAAATTAAGAATAAATTAATATGGAAAATAGTTTTAAAGTCCACAATATAATTATTTTAAAAACACACCCAGAGTAATAACCTATTAGGTGAGAAGGTCTGAATTTGCTTGAGGCTACAGAATAAGGGATGTAGCTATATGAAAATAGAGAAAATTGCATGAACAAAAACTCAAACCAAGAAAAAAGTGTTCTGAGTTCAGACTCTCTTCTGTTATTGAAATTCATAGTATAAATTAACTAATTACTAAGTGTTATAATGATCTATGCAGGCTATTCGAACTTGTCTGGTCTTCTCATCTTAATTTCAGCTGGGTAGAAAATAGGACTTTTGTTGACTGACAATAAAGGTGATTTTCACCTGTGGAAATCTGTCCCGTATTACTGATATTACCAGATCATCCATATAGCTTGATTTGTATCAAACAGGCCTAAGTTTCTTGTAGCAGGTACTCTCATATCCTAAAGCATTATTCACAGATATAGTGGGTTTTATCACTGATGGTTAATATATATGAATTCCTGTTTTATCCTGTGCTAAATATTGTATCTAAACTTACTAAGAGCTGGAATTAAATAATCTCCACATATTTTTGAAGATATGCCAAATTCTCCTCCCTAGCATACATATGCCTTTCTGCCTCTGTCAAATGTGCTAGCAAGGCTTTCTGCAAAATACATATTCTAATTCCTGTTAGTGATATATAAAAAGAACTGAAAAGTTATCAACTTCATACTGCAGCAATTTGGACTTTAATACATTTTACTCATCTTCAGAGGCAACTGCCTTGAAATTCCATTAAAAGTACTGCATTCGAATGGGCCTCATTATGATATTCTACTTTGAATTTCATGAGGTGAGGAGTTCCCCCAAATACTGTCCTTCTCATTATTAATCAAAATTCATGACTGGAGTCCAAAGTGAAAATGGAAGATGTTGGGTGCTTTTTACAGCAGCAGCATTGTGGGACTGGAAAGTAACCACATGCACGGAGTAACCATGATTATAAGTTGCATGGTCTTGATATTATCCTGCATTCTATTCTTGAATAAAAATAGGACTGAATCTTACAGTGAATTACCTGGCAAAGCCACTGGGAATTTCACCACTTACTTCGAGGAGTTATGGAAGCAGAACTTCTCTTGGAACAAAAATCAGATATGAGCAAAACTGTATTCTGGGCAAATTTTGATCAGTCTGCTCAAATTTCAGACTGAGCAAAGGGTTGAGAGATGGTAAAAAAACAGGCTGAATTCTCTGCAGGAAACTACTGTAATAATTACCCAGGCACTCGTGTGCTACATATCTTTCTTGAGTAACAGTTTCATCTCCAAGGGAATTCAATTACTTATATACTAATATAAAGAGCACATGTATATCAGTGCATATATACAAGGAGATAACTGTGCTAACTGTGAAGGCTTTGCAGACTGCACTTTATCAAAAACTAGACAATGTTCTTTCATTCTTAAGGAGCCTTTAAACACTTGGAGCTCCCTGGCTTCCAAGTAAGTACAGCTTTAGACAGAAGACTGCTGTAGCAGATTGGTTTCTTCCATAGCGAATTCCAACTCCACCTGATTTTTCTCCTGGAAGCTAAAGGCTTAACCTGCTAATGAACCTCAAAAACAATGCTTTTCTTAGGTCTTAAGTTCAGATCAAGATAGTTGGAGCATCTGCTCTCTGTCAACCAATAACTAGATACTAGTGTGGACCTGACATGGACTTGAATGTGCTCACAGTGGTTAGAGTAATGCACATACATCCACAGAAGTCCCTACATGATTTACTCAATGATCTCCTGGAAGGAAGAAGAGATGCCTCCTCACCTCTCAGCAGCAAACTCATCAAAATCCAAGTCTCCTTTAAAAAATACAGGTTTGGCTAGGCCCATGTGGGCACTGAGGTACTCAGTATAACTCCAAGCAAAAATACATTACATGCAAAATCTCTAGTTTCTATTTTCTCTCTGATACTTGCCTCATCCTCTTTGCAGTGAGAAAGGCTTTTGCAACCCACTATTCCTCACTTGTTTCAGTCAGCTGCAGAAGACAGACTCATGCCTTTTTCAGTCACAAATTAAATATTACCCTTACTGAGAGTTGTGCTAGGGAATTTGAGGTGATTGTGGAAAAGGCATTTCGAGCTCTTACCTCCTCACTTCTGTACTCTCCATGACTGAATGACAAGGCTTATGGGGTTCACACTTGTTTGGGCTTTTTCATTTGAGGAGGCTTGGGGTCAGAAGTAGTGATACTGAACAAAACGTATACCTAATACTTCCAGAAGAGTCAACACACAACTTTTGTATAACCAAAGGGTGCTTGATCTCATGTCAAAATTCATGCCTTGAGTAGGGCTCACAAAATTTCCAGGCTGGGTACCCCTGCATTATGTCCAGATAGAGAGGATCCATGTATTTGGGACCAGGCAGCTAACATGGGAAACTGAGTACCTGATTTCTCCAATAGATGGTGGGCAGCTCTGCCTAGAAGCAAGCCAGCTCTGCACTGCTAAAAACACCTTGTTTCCTGTTGCCTTTGATCTTATGCCGCAGTGGCTGTCAGCAAAGCTCAGTGAAGACTACAAAGTAAAGCTACTCTTTCATTGGCCAAATTCCTGCTTCCGCAGGATGCTATCCAGGTCTGCAGTGGCATCTCACGGTTTATAATTAACAAAGATTAACTGGGCTGTGGACTCAAGGTTGGCAGTGGTGCTCCAGCCAAGCGGAGAGAGCTGCTTACTACATTAGTGAATGTGTGGTACTGAATATAATGTGCTAGGAAAGCAACAACATAAATAATCCTATATGTGAGCCTTGTTGCTGGGAAATTGCTGGGGAATACATATTGAGCTAACTTAGACTCTTATGTTGATCTAGGAATCTTTTCGGAACTCTGGCTTTTACTGAACTACAAATCCTACTATTTATGATTGTCAGCCATCAGGAAAGAAGGACAAAATTTCTCTTGCAAGATTTATAAAATTAAAATACAGGAGATAGTGAATAATGCATTCTGGTGACTTCATGTTTATTTTTTACTGGTTCTTGTTCCAACTTCTCATGGGAGAGGTCTATAATTAAATAGGTGGATTAGTAATCTGCTTATTTTTTGAAAGCAAATGCCTAAATTGATTCAGGATGACTACAAAATGCACCTTACTTCTTTTAAGGACTAGCGGGTGAAATGTAACAGTCTGTGATCTATGGAAGGACTGAGAAGATGATCCAATGGATGCTGTCATTCTTAAGTTCCATTGTTGTAAATGAAACTACTGTTTGTCCATTCTATGTACATACTGTCTCATTTCAGCCACTAAAGTAAGGAAGCTTAGATCAATCTTTAATAACTCCTCTTTCTGCTTTGTGATTCATTAAAACTCTTGCTCTGGCATTAGTTTAGTAACAACAAAATGGTCTTATTTTATTTTTGTATCATTTGAGGAGGGGACACAGTGCAGAAGTAATGAGACACCTCCAAACCTATAACTCATGATTTTGCACAGGCAAGATGGTAGATGAAACAAGCAAGGGGACATGACAAGCTAGAGGGACTCCCCAGTGAGCAAGCTAGCACAGCTAAGAGCAGCTCATTTTGAGACTGTTTAAAGCCTAAGAAAGCATGGTGCCATTTGGGAAGTGAGCCAGGTGTTATGCAACAAGAAACTCCTCACGCCTTTGGAACAAGATCTTGGCTATCCGCTCAAATATGCTGTTGTGCTAACTGAAAATACTGCAAGGAATACAAAAATTGAGCAAAAGCTGCCTTGGGCCAAAGCCAGAGTGTAATTACTGTCCATGTGTACTTAACACTCAGTACCCAGAGAAGAGGGTACTGCTTTTCTGTCAGCTGAGTAAGTGACATTATCTTTATCCTGCAGTAATGGTGTGCATGCTGGTACGTCCAAAGGAGAAGCAGACACACAGCAAACCTAAACTCTCATTCATGCGAATTCATCACCATCACCTTCACCAGTTCCAGTCAGGAGAGTGAGAAAACTGCTACCATAGGTAAGGAGCAAGAACCAGGTGGGGTAAAGTGCCCTGACTGCTCACAGTAAACACTATCCCCTGTGCAGAGAGGCAGCCTGAACAAAAGCGAATACTTTGAAAGTTAAGTTCTCCATGCAGAAGCCAAACCAAATTCCTTGACAAGGCTGCTTCAGTGGGGAAGCACACCCAAACCCACAGCCCGGGCTGAGCCACCAAAACACCAGCCTCTCCTGCTCACCAGCTGCTATTGTTTTCTAGGATGCATGAGCACTGCATAGGTCTGTCATGTATGGCTTTCATGGGAGAAAGACCAGTGGCCACCAAATCTTGCTTCTACAGTTGTCAAGCCCTGGGTGAGATGTTTACAAGGCCTGCCCTAGTGCTCAGTTGTACAAGCAATTCCTGACTACCAAAACCTTCGGATGCCATCAGCAGAACGCTGCTAATAGTTATACAGTATTTACTCAGAAATATATTTATGCAGCATTTGGGCTCATTTCCTGAAAAGGAAGTTTTAGTCACTGATTTTAATAAACGAAGGCTTCTCTGACTCCTGTTGCATCCATTCATGGCCCTCCTATGGCAACAAAGATATGTGTGGGAAGTTTGGGGCTCCATTCCTATCTGCTGTAGGTCTTTTCTTGCCTGCTCTGTGAAAAGATGTGCTGCTTGTTTTTCGGCAAGTTGCTTCATTCTGCAGTTTCTCAGCTGCTCCATCTGCAAAATGAGGATAATAAGAATCTCCTCTCTTAAAGAAGCCAACTGCTACTCATGGAAGCTTTTGCTGTGCTTGGGATCTCTAGTTTGTGCTTGCTAAAGAAGTGAAAAAGATTTATTATTAAAATGATTACAGTGTTGATATGCTTGTGATGAATTCTGTGCAGGCATGCAAATATACAAAAGGCCAAATTTATTTCTCATTCGTACTTATACAAATTCCCTGCAACTCCAGCAATGCAGGCAAGGTTACTCCAGCTGAACATGTGGCAGCATCTGGTTCCACAGCAACTCAGTTTAGATGTTCACGTGCAATAATTGATAGCAGAGAGGTGTCATTTGCCTTATAAGAAACTTGGAATATCACCAGTCACTCATTCCTGACAGAACAGTGCAGAGGAAATATGCTACAGGGGAGGCTGAAATAGCATTTCCTTGGTGCTGAAAGCCTGGGAATATGCAGCTCCTAGTAGGGGCTAATTAAGTGGAGGATGTATTTTCTCTGGTGTGGTGATTGTTCTGCAGTTCTCTGTCAAAGCTGAAGTTACCTGTCTCTGGAAGATCCCAAGATGCAGAGCAAGAATGGAGATATTTACCTGCAGAGGATGAGAAGTCAGTCCTCAAAGCACACTGTGCTTTCATGTACAAATAAGGTGAAACCAGTCACTTGGCTGGTCTGGGAGGAATGGCCACTGCAGTGTGGACAGAAATTGGTGAGAAAAACAACAACAGAAGGAAGAACAAGCATAAAACAGGCATCAAGCCTACATTTCTCAAAATATGAAGGGTGTACAGTGGTGCCAGGCACAGAAAACACATGGTATGGTTACTGCCTGCCTGAGCAATGCATGTAGACACAGTTGTCTTGAAAGTGCTGGTACAGCAGGCTCCGAGCATACTGATGATTCAATCTCCAAAATAATTCGAAATGGCAGTCACGCTTCTGAACGCACAAAGTCCTTATCTTCCTTTTAAAGCAAAGAAGTCACTGCACCAGCAGGAAAATAGAAGGAATGCTGGAGGGCTTTACAGCAATGCATATCAATGAAAGGCTCCTCTTGGCTAACCATCCTAGAATGAAACATATTCCTAGTGGTTCTGCCAGAGATCCTTGAAACGCTTTGATGGTGGTTGATAGGGGAGAAAATAATCCTAACTATGAAGCAGATGAAAGTTTTTGCTGTCTTGCTTTTGTAGCATTACCCATGCCTTTGCAATGGACTTGGACTACCAGAGGAAGACAAATCTTTGCCAGAGGTACAGCAAACCAGGCCAAGGGTAGTCAGCAGTCCACAGTGTGCCAGCTGTCTCACTTTATTTTTGCCTATAACTACATGTTATTATTTTTTTATATGGGTTTGACACCAGCTGGCAAAATTAGTCAACATTAGTCTGAAAGGAAATGTTGTCAATTGGTTTGGAAAACAAAGGTCTCAAGCAGAGCCAGCCTGTTTCATAAAGAGATGGAAGAAACTCCATTCACCATCAAGGCAATTTAGATTTTTGCCACTGATGATAAAGGAAAAAGGAATCTGAAGTAAAGAAGGAAAAGTCCAACTAGGTCAACAAAGTCCCTGGTGGGCAGCAATAGGGTATCTGAGAGCTGGTATGCAGAGCAGACATGGAAATGCTTGAAAGGATTCAATTTTATGGCACAGTGAAAGACTGCTCTGCTTCTGTTTCTATATAAGGTAGGTAATAAACTGTATTTGAACTGGTAAAAGAGGAATGAGATGACCCACATTTCAAAGCTGGAACCTGGTAGGTTATTATTATTTATGATTCATAAAGCTTGTGCAGTGCACCAAAAGAATGGGAGGCAAGATCCTTGCCCAGAGGAGCCTCCAATGCAAACCTTGAGAGAAACACTCTATTGTGCATGGGGTCAACTCCATGGGCTTTTAAAAATTCTAATTGTAGTGTAATGAAGATCAGGCCTGCTCTTTCTGTCAGAAAACTGGGATCCCTTTTCCTATCTCAGCAGTAGGTGATTTTTATGTTATGGGAATGCAACAGATGAATATTTTGTGAACTGAAATAAGAACCTTCAGGTACCTCTTACTTTCCACTCTTACTTGCTGCTTTTGGTTCCTTTTCTGCTCTTGCACATTTCAGCATTTTCTCACTTTCTGCTCCACAGAGCTTTTGCTACCATTTTTTCTTTTCCTTTATTAATTTCTCCGTTTTTCAGTATTAGTTTTTTCTTTTTCATGAGCCTTCTCTGGAGTCTCACATTCACATTTTATGTCTTACCATTCAATCATTCTCCTTTTTCAGCTGTTCTTCCTCTTAGTCTCACTCTGCTCATCCCCTCTCTTCCATTCCCCCTGGCCAACCCTTTCCTTTCACCAACTCCATTCTCTCAACCAATGACATACCCCCAAACCAGTGGTATCCCCCAAACCAGCAGCTTTCCTTTTGCTCTTCCTTCAGGAACTGAGCTCTGTATCCATCCTTCAGACCTGCACCCTGCCTTCGCATCACTCCTCCATCTCTAGGACATGGCTTACAGGTTTCTTTCTATTCAAGAAAACAGCTCCTCACCCTCAGATTTCTCCAGGAGCCCTCCTGAGCACATCAGTGTCATTTTCAAGGTCCCCAGCCATGATCCCTGAAAGTATTCAAAGGTCCTTGTGGTCCCTAAAGGTCTGCCAGCCCCTATTGCTCTTTGACTCTTATGCCCCTCCTGCCCATAAGACTCCAACTCCACGGCTACCATGCAGCTGGATTGGCAAACAGAGGTAAGGACAGATGGCTGGAACACGGGGCTGCGCTCCTCACACCGGGAGAACAAATCTGCCGAGCATCTTCCTTCCCTCCCGCCAAGGGTCCTGCGTGGCAGGCACTTGCCCACGGGTTTGGGGCTGCTCCCGAGCCCCGAGGGGAGGTCCGGAGAGGTGCTCTGCCTCTGGAGCATGAGGAGGAAAGAGCCGGGGCTGAGCAGGGCGGTGGGCAGGGGTAAGCGCCGGCGATGCCCGGCGGCGGGGGAGCTGCGCGCCCCGTGGGTTCCCACCGCCCGCCCACGAGTCGCGCAGTCCCCCGCAGCTGGGCATCGCCCCAGCTCCGCACTCGGTCTCCGCGGAGCATCCCCGCTCGCTGCACCCGGTCTTCCCGGGATACCCTCGTCCCGCTCCCAGCGACGTCGTTTACCTTCCACTTTGGTGAGGGTGAGGACGGGGCTGTTGCAGGCGCTGAGCGGGGCCACCCTGGCCGAATGCTTCTTCATGGCGAGCCCGTCGCCGGCGGCAGCTCCCCGCCACCCCGCGCCTACATCCTGGCGCCGCCGGAGCCCTCTTCGGCGGCGCTCCCGGTTCGGCTCCCGGCCCGCCGCCCTCTGCCGCAGCACCGGGCGGCGGGGGCTGGGGCTCGCCCGCCCGCCCGCTGCCGCTCGGGGCTGCTGCAAACCCGACGTCACCGGCACGGCCCCCCCCCGCCCGCCCCCAGGGCTCCCGGGGCCGCCCCCCGGGTCGAGGCGGGGGAGGCGCCCGGACGCCGCGGCGAGAGGCGCTGCGGAGCCCCCGGACGGCGCCGGCCCCCGGTCCGGCTCCGGCGGAGGTCGCAGGGAACCGGGACCGTAATGCGGCTGCGGACACCGCTCCCGCTCCCGCTCCCGCTCCCGCCGGTGCGCCAGCGCTCCCCGGAGCCAGCCGGGCTCCCGAACCCGGCCGTGACTGCTGGCGCTGGGCTACTGCACCGCACCGAAAGGGCTCCTGGCTCATCACGCTCTGCTTAGTTCCCTTCGCACTGTCTGAGGGGAAAGGAGAATTTACACTCTCCGAAACAATTAATTATTGACTCATTACCCATTATTGACTTATTACCCTTCCTTTGTTTTCCTTCAAGTCCAGCCGCTATTCTGGGTCAATTTTCATCCGTGCCTTTAGTAATTTCTGCCATCCTCGCCACAGACTTTCTGTTCCTGCTGTATGCTTTTGGAGGGAGACCAAAACTCGACCCAGCAGCCAAGATGAGATGCTCCATGGATTTACCAATAATACTCCAACACCTGCAGTCACATACTCTACATCTTTCTTAACACAGTTTAACAACTTCTTTTCGAGGCACGAAATGAAGTATGTCCATATCTACATGCATTAATAAAACGTCATATGTCGCAACTGGATGCTGCTTGTATGTAGCAACGTTTCATGGAGTTTTTGGTTTTTTCAGCAATCATTTTAAGATCCCCAATCATGACCTACCAACAACGTGTGATAGAGCTACCCCTCTGTCAGAACACAAAAAAATCTAACCAGCATTAATTAGCAAGACAATGCAAATGGATTCAGGAGAGAACACCTCATAACGAATGAGTATGAAAGATGTAAAAAAGATTTATATCACTGTATCAAAGCACCAGAATTCACAAAATGCTGTGCACAGTGACCTCAGCACCTTTTGCTCCTTGTGATTTTTTCTGTGGAGATGAAAATACTCTGCAGATTTACCAGGTTCCACACTGAGATGCGTCAGCAGACAGGGCACAAATACTCAAAATTTCTTAAGATCTGGTCAAATTAAAATGAGTGTACTTTGCAAACAAGACTGGGCAGCCATCAATAGTCTACAAACATTCCTAAGTATTCTTTAATTATATAAATAGTAGCTATTGAAAATCAGTCCTGACAGACTTTTCAGGAAACCGTGGGAAAACACCACCGTACTTCTGCTGGCTAGAAAGTTCTTTATATTTAAGAGGCAAGCTCTCTCAAGGGGTCAGACTCACACTTTTAGTTTGCGTGGGTCTCATCGGTTGATCTGCAGTCTGATGAAGTTCCAGGGTGTTTTGCACTTCCTATGCCTCTTCTGTGCAACCTTTGGGATGAACCTTATACAAAAATCATTAGGCTACTTTCAAAGTGATTCTTCTGAAAAAAATAATCATTCACTCAGTGCTAAGACCACAAAATATCAGCTTGGTCAAATGAAATAAAGGTGATCCCGGTTTTCATGGTTATTTCCAAGATTTTTAGTAGAATTGTCTGACCAATTCAGCTTCCTTGCATGTTACGGATAGTAGGCATTTGAGAACCATGGGTCTGTCTTGTTTCATTGCACTATTTAGTCTCAACCAATTGGTTTCTGGATATTGAAAGAAGTTACATAAAGAGAGGCAGATTTCACCTCAGATGGTTCTGTCCATGAAATATTTTGCAATGTTGCAGTGCCTGTTATCTAAGGATTTCAAAGCACATTATAAAATATTAACTCATTTTACACTGCCTTTGGGAAGAAACTTCAGGATCACTGGCAGTTAAAATACAGCCACATAATTTAAGAGACTTCCTTAGAATGAGATGACAAATAACACCAGAACTTGGAGAACTCTGGTTTCTGCTCTGAGCAGATATTCCAGGATCATCTCAGCCTCTCCTATATAAGGAGGAAAACACTAAATCAGCATTTTACATCCAAATGTCATCAATTTTTCCAGAGGTAAATGGCTGTGCAAGGATAATCACACTTCTCTTCTGGTTATACTTGTAATCAATGGGATGGTCGTAAGAATTAAAGGATATTTATTAAATAGTCTTTGTTGTTGAGCACTTACAGTCTTTGCTTCTGGAAGGCTTATGGTCTCTTATTTGTTGAAGGAAAGACATGGTAAATACATTATTTAACTGGTAGGATGGTGCTGCTCACGTAGAAAATCACATTGAAAAAATGGGGTTTTGGATGACATGTTACTTTAACCCTGCACACGTGTAACATTTCAGGGTTTGCAGAGTTGTTAACACGTTTCAGGCTTGCAATGCTTTATTTAAGCCCGGAACTCCAAATGTCAAAGACATGTTTGGCAGCGAGTCTCTCCCATGGCTGGCTGGCCCCCTCTGCAGCTGATGCTGCAGGAGAGCTAAGAGGCATCTTGTCCTGCTTCCTCCTCTGATGATGCCTTGCATGGCCACAGCACTCAAGCTTCTGCTCCTCAATGTTCAGCTTAGTCACCTAGAGAAGCTTCCAAAGCCGTGGAGGACATTCAGTATCCGACTAAGACTGGTTTCAAACTGGGGAGAGGACATCCAATCACTTGTGGGCTCTTGGAAACCTTTTGCCTGATGTGTGTGTGGAGTACAGCTGACTTGCATACAGCTCTGTTCAACTCCAGAGTACTTTCACAGTCTCTGGTTTCTCTTGCTGCCCTTACAGGCACACACATTTACACCAGAGATCCACACTAGGCCCCTGTCTTACACTGTGCATGACAATACCAGCCACATAGCACAATAACAAAAAAGTTGTGTTTATTTAATGAAGACTAGGGTGCCTGAGGACTGTGTTCCAGGGACTCTTCTGTGAAAGCTGCATTTGGCAGCAGGCTTGTTACTTTCTGTAGCTGCAGCATCCCCACCTCCCCACCTCCTTAACACATTTACTGCTGGATTACATTTAATTTCATTTAGCATAAGCATCTTATAGTATAAGCAAATCAAAATTGATTCACATGGGGTAAAATTTCAAGTCAAATTTATGTCTTTTTACCTTTAAAACATCATTCCTATATTCAGGAGGCAATGGAGGAGAAGCTGGTGGATGTCTGGGCTGTGGACAGCTTATAAATGTGGAGAGAAACTCTCAAATCTTGGAAACTGGAGAAGGCAGATTATCACTACCAATCAAGAGCAAGGATGTGAAAAATGAAAGGTCAGTTTAAAAATTCAGGATATGGCAGTTAGAATTTTCCCAGTTTGAAGAATTTGTAGACTTTGTAATTTAATGAAACTAGTTTTGTTAGAGTTGGTTACTCTTCTTCATTTTAGATTAAAAAATTATAGTAATTGGGTTGGTTTTGTACGTATAATCCTTTATACAAGTGTGCTTACACTCAGCATCACACTGCTTGTAAACCTGTGTATCATAACCACTTTCCTGAAAGATTCTTTATTCACACAGGAAGGTAGAATCAAGACAAAAGTAAATTCTCAGCTATGTATGCTACAGCCTTTGATTTTTATCCTATTAGCTAGTTTGTTTAACCAACATGAAACACAATGCCCTGTTGCTAACAGGCACAGTTGGTATTTCCCCAGTTCAGACATTTTCATGTTTAGTGTACTCATTAATAGGACATTTATTAATTTATGTGATTGCCTTACCATTGAGGGCAATAATTGTTACGCTTAGCAACCTTAAAGGAAATGGAGCGTGGATTTCTACTTGTGTAGCCTAATACGCTCCATCTCATACCAGACAGAACGAATTCATCTGCTAGGAGTCAAACATGTACACAAAAGCAACACTGGCCACAACCTTTCAGGAAAAAAATTATCCTTTCCTCTAGTATATTTGAAGTAATTTGGGGAATATTCTCCACAAATAATTGTTAGTCTCTCCGTGAGGAGGTTGATCTACTTGAATGCTGTGTTACTTTTGGTTGGTTACAATAACTAATAACTTTATAATCTGTTTCTGTTTCCCAGCTCTCAAAAACACAGATGTCAAAAGCACATTTCCAACACAAATATTAGCTATTTTGGAAGTAATGGTTGCTATCCTGCAATCATTCTGAAATCTGCATTGAGATGCTCTATCTGGTGACCATCCACCACTATTCTGTTTGCAGCCTCCTACATTCACATCCTCCACTCAGAACAAATTCACATTTTTGTCAAAATTACATACAGTTTTTCCCTGCAATATTAACCTAGCTGTAAGGACAATGTCTTTCTGATTTTCCCTCTTCCAAAATAGTTCAGTTACTTTTAGTATCATGCCTTGAATTCAGAGAACAAGGCTGTGAAGGGAAGGAGAAAGGAAGAGGAGTAGTCTACAGTGCTGTAGAGTCACTGCTATACCTGAATGCCTTCTCTTCAAATTTGATCAGAAGAAAGTGCTACAGATAGCACTGAAATGTGAGGTGTCCATAAGGGCTGCAGGTTGTCTACATGACAATATATCCAACAGTTCCTAGATAGAGATGCAAAGTCCTGGTGAGAATATCTTCCTTTCTTTTTTTTTTTCACCTTCTGTTTATAACTGCTGTAAGCATTACTGGAGGAGACAGCACTGCTGGATTTTATTTCCACGTCTCATGAAGTATTAACTATTTCCAATATTTTATGAGAAGCTCTCCTGGGTTTTGTGCATAAAAACCAGCTGCATTTCAAATAATACTGGTGAATTCCACAAAATGTAAGAAAAAAGCTAGATTTAATCCCTGAATTTTAACACCCTCCTGGGTTTATGTGGCAATTGCTTTTCCTTGTGTATTTGTATATGGGACACTGTCTGACTATAAGACCTAAATCACCTCAAATCATAAAAAATACGTTGTTACACCATCAACCTCAACAGTGCAGCAACAATTACTTCTTAATCCTTTAATTATCTAGAATACATACAGTATTAAAAATAACTGGACATCACCTCTACATTCTTCACCACCAGCCCACTCCTGTCCAGTTGTTTTTGTAAAACACTGAAAGTGAAATGCATTTCAATAGTTGTGCATGGTTTCTGCCATCATAAACAGTGTGTAAGCTGAGCTAAACCTCTACTCCTGAAACCCTACACTTTAGGAGGACTTGGCTTCTAACAAAGACACAAAGGCCGGGAGACCATGTTTGCCAGTAGCTCACACTTTGAGCACTGAAGGAAAAGTAGGTGAAAAACATCTGAAGCTGGAATATATGAAGACAGAATTAAAATATATAAAACCTAAACCACAATTTTAAAAAGTATCTATTGTTCAGACTCTGGCTCAGAAAGAAAATAAATAAATTCAGTCTGTGAGGGGACCTTTTTGTCCTCAAAAAAAAGGTTCTCTCAGAACTGTCTGAGCAAATAAGCACAGGCTCCTGGCCTCAAACATCCAAAAACAGACCATAAGAACTGAAGACAGAATCTTTTTTTTTTTATTTTCTCATCTGAATATTTACAGAACTCTGCACTGCCCTCCCAATTTGTATCAGGCAGGACAGGAAGAAGAGATGAGATGAAAAAGGAGCATCTAAACATCTTTCAGAAAATAACAGTAAAGATACTTCTGAGGAGATATATTCCATATTTCAAGGCACTGTTTCTACAGACAGTGCTCTAGGATGAGGATCACAAAATCTGTCCAATTTAAGTTTTGCTGCCAGCTCCTTGAACAAAAGATTCGATAGGATTTAAGCAGTCCCAAAGGCCTGTGAAAAGGAGAGGGTTTCAACCTACATAAATAACTTGCCAGATATTTGCCAGGAAGAAAATTGCTGCCTACCTAATATACAAGGATGTGTAAGAGCCAGCAGATCCAGACTGATTCCTGTGTTGCCCTTTTACCAGGAAGACTGATTTTAAACACTTTAAATAACTACATTCTTTCCTGTTCTCCTGTGTATACTCTGCACTTTGTCTTCTTCTTTTTTAATTGTCAGTATTTCTTTGGTTGGTTTTTTCCTTTCCATTGTCTTTTCTCTTTCATGTCTTTCCTTCATCAAATTCTTCCCCATGCTGATACTAACAAGCCTGCAATATGAACTGGATGCCACATCCACTTATAAAGTTACACAGACAAACAGAAAAAAATAATTCAATTGTGCCATCTTTTTTAACTGTTCATGCCCATCACAACTCCTAACAGTTAGTACTGGGATTTTTGCAAGTGTCTTAGACCTCACGATTTACAGCTTCAAAGTAAATTTGCTGAGCTGTCCAGAAGCTGTGTGCCTCTCAAGCTCTCAGACCCTTTGCTCTATGATTTAAGTTTATGACTGTGCACAATAACAGTGCTATGTCCAGAAGAATTCAAGATGAGGATTAAAAATAATGTCCTAGGCACAGCCTCTCCCCATATTTTCCAAGTCTGCCCTGCTTCCTCACAGGAGCTCCAAGTGAGGTTCAGCAGAGTGGCTTCTGGGTTAATTCTCAGGAAGCAACAAGTCAGATCTCTGGAAGAAAACAGGTTAATTTTCCTGGGAACTCTCACTGAAATACTTAAAGCAAGTAGCTGTGCTGATTGCCCTCAGAGAGACCAATCAGTTTGGCACACTGAGTTCCCCCTTCAAGTATAGATATTATTTAAAAGAAATTATATAGGATGAGCCTTTTAGCACCACGTGCTTTGTAATTATATCCTCCCTATCCTGCTATCCTAATCACTCCAGTCTCCCACTCTCACTGAGGCCAATTGTTTTTCTTGAGCCCACTGGCTATTTCTTTTTTTATGGGCAGCTTTTCCTTTTACTTCTTTCAGCTGCCATTAGGACACATATTAATATAGTTGAGTCACAGCTATCTTGTTATGAGACAGCAAGATAGGCCTGTTTCCCAGAGGAATATCTGCCTTCAGACACTGGGAAAAGGGAGAAAAATGCTGCAGTGGAAATTCTTATTGTAAAATCTAGAAGTGCCTACTAGTGTGTGCAAAGAGCAGTGGATGTGCAATCCTCCCACTCCATTTCAGGCTCTGCCATCATCATAGTACCAGGCCTGAGTTAAGCTGCTGCCACCAGTTACTCACAAGTACCTTGGGACAAAACTTGGCTACTTTCTTCATGTGCTTTTGAGGCCCTATGCTGAAAAGCCTTGAGAACATCCAAGCATTACTGTCATTCAACACTCAGAGTATATCTAGCAGGCTTAATATTTGTAATCTATTATCCTTCCTTAATGAAGAGGATGCCTTTTATTATTAGTGCAGAGGGTGAATATATTATTACTGCTGTTTATCATTGGTGCAAGAATAATTAAAATCTTTAGGTCACACATTAAATACAAATTTTTTAAATTACAGTGAAACAGTGCTTTGTAGACCAAGAAGTAACTCTCTTTATACTCTATATGTTCACAAATTGATTCCTAATCTTATACATCTTTACAAAGTGAATTATTTTAACCTCACAAGTACATTACTGAACAATGCAATGTCAGATGTATGCCTACAGCAAAGATAGAGTGACTGTTATTAATGGGCAACACCACAGAGAATGAATAAGTCCTTTGTGCTGGTTCAAGGCTATGGGAGTTTTGATTTAAAAAGCAGGCTTAAAGACAGGAAACTGGCTTGAGGTTGTGGCTGGAAAGTTAGGAGGGCTGTTCTGTCCCTCTGGAAAGAAGGTACTTTATGTGAAGGACCATGGATATGGTCAGGAGATTCATAAAAAAGGAAAACTAGAATAATTCCACAGATTTAAGTGTAGCCATATCAGATTAATGGCTGGGACAGCAAAGGGTATCATCTACCCCAAATATCTTGCACTAAATTCAGTCTTTTACTTAGATTGTAGTGTTGTGTTTGTAGAAGCCTTCAAGAGAGGGCTGAGACTGAGGAAGATGGGAAGCTTTTTTCCAATAGTTTACTTTGGATAAACAAGGCAGAATTGAAACATTATATTTTCTATTTGATTAATTTAATCTGAAATAAGCAAAAACTTTGCATGTTTAATTCTTCAGATAGGAAATTCAGCTTACATTTTGTACATACTGGTCAGATATTGGTGAGAAGGTTTTACACATTGCCTTATGTTTCAGCAGATACAGAGGAACCACAGCCTTAGGATCTGTAAGGAGGTCAGGAAAGAAACAGAAGAAAATGTTGATTTCTCTTAGTCACTCGCATGCTTCTCCCTATTTCCAGCTGGAACTGGTACTATGGTACATAAATTTACTACAGTAATTAACTAAATTTATTACCTTATTTTTTCCCCACCCACCTGGGCACAAGATATATGTGCTGTTTGTGGAGGTTCTGTATGATACACAGCTTTTATCCTTTGTCAGTTTGATCCCTGCCAGCGTTTAGGAGTTTGCAATTTACATAGTGTTTCAAAAAGCAACGGTTTCTACAACCTTCCTTGGGACGTGAATATCCCTTGGTGGATCCTGTCTTGTCTTTTTTTTCTTGCAGTACAAGACAAAAGGTGTTATAGTGGGTTCATGCTGTCTCTTGCTAGCAGGAACTGTTAATCTTTACAGATCTTGTTAAAATAGTAATGGCAATTTTAAAAAATGCTGGAGTAGAAACTCCAACTTCTATGCTTATGTGACAATGGCTGTGAGCACCAAAGATGTGTCATTTTATTCTATAAGTCCTGACTTTCACACAATAACAGGACAACTCTTTATAAAGCCTTCTTTCTGCTTATCACTAATCCCCCAACTTCTAGACTGGATTTGGTTAAAGCTTTTGGGGAATGAACTGGATGATTAATTAACAGTACCAGGGATATCTGTAATAAGATTACACACATGGTTTTACATTCCCATGACTCAGTTGATTTTCTTCTGAACAAATGGGAACTTCGTTATTGCATTCAATGCACTCTGTGTTGGAACTGCCATTGCTGATAAAACTGTAATAATAAAGCAGCTAAAGGGAAACTAAATTTAAAATGCAGACAAACAAAAAATATTATTTTATAGAGTAGTTGGAAGGACAGGCATGTTATGCTAGGAATACACAGGAAAAACTAAAAGAGGGCAAAGCATTAGGCAGAAAAATCCAAGATACAGAAGGAAAGTAAGGACTGCCAGGTAGGATAAGTTAAAGACAGCTGGATGATAGTTCAGTCAAGCATTAGAACAAGTACAAAACATAATTGGAATAAGAAATAATAAGAATGTTAGGTTAATTCAGAAAAACTGCCTATTGTGAGGAAAGTCCATGTGTGCTTTGGATAGAGCAGGGGAATTCATCAGATCCCATTCCATTCATGTAGAGTAAAAAACACACTACTAAAACCACAGCTTTCTATTAAAAGGAGGCTCCTTATGTTGTTAGGGGTTAATGTGTCCTTATGCAAAGAGGCTTCAGACTCGTTTTTAGCTGCAGTTTTATCCCTTCACTATGGTCACCTGGGCAAATCCTTTGGAGAAGCCAGCTGATTTGTATCTTTCCTGTCACGCAAAGCAGTCTTGTCAGATGTTTCCAGGGGAGCATTCACTGCATGGCACATAGATATGAAGTAAGAGTAGTGGGGAGACAACTGCTCTCCATCAGAGGCTCTCTTGGCTGGTACCCAACGGCCTTAGCATAGCCCTTGGGCAGCATCAGCTTCTGGTGTCACTTACAGTAGGATGAGACATGCTCTGATCTTTGCTAGGAACTGGACAGATGCCTGGATTATCATAGGACAAGGGACTTGAGGGCCAGAGACAGCCTATCCATCTCCCTCTCAATCACCATCAGACAGGCTCCAGCCTCTGCACCCATGGCAGAAACTTTCTCCTGCGATCTGGAACAAGGAAACTCCCCTTGAGTTGACTGTTCGTGCTCTTCTTCCCTCTCCCACACCCAACAGATGAAGATTTGGATCTCAGGCTAAATTTCCACTGAGAAGCAGCAGGAGAGCAGATTTATACCTTACATGTTATTTCCAACAGCATCCCCCCAAGTGTATATAAAACATTACTATAATTTTGTCCTAGGGTTATGTTGGTATTAATAAACCACTTGAATTTTGCTTTAAGTCATTAAAATCACCAGTACTTTTTGTTGCACTTACAGACAAGAAGCAAATGTGGCTGGTGCTTTATTATTTAGATATTTGTAAAAATTCAGGCAACAGCATGAATTTCTTCAACTGCTTTTCTTTCATGTAACAGTCTAAAGCCTTCACCAATGCAATACACAGTCCCGCAATGCTTCAAAGCATAAATCTAGATCCCATACCACCTGATGGAAATAAACAGCACAAAAACCAAGCAATTTATTCCTGTTTAACTAAGTATAAAATACCTTGCAAATAACTTATAGTTGTTTCATGTAGTAATTCACTGGAAAGAAATAACTCTTTAGTATCAATTTACACCTAGCTTGGATATTGCCATTTCTAATGTAAAACATAATTACAAACAGAGTATTACTCACTGAGATCTGAAAAAATAAAGCTTTAGGCTTTAGGCTCTTTGGCTCTTTCAGACATCACTAGGAATAAGCCATCACTTCACCAGAAGTAAACTGTTAGCTCAGTCTTTCCCCCACTAGTGGCATTTCTCTAGGACTGACTTTCTAGAGGGGATTAAAATGACAGCAACAGTGGACACATAGAGAAAAGAATGGAAAATCAGTAAGCAAATGCATTTATAGGAGACTGGAATGTTATAAGGCCTCTCAGGCCCTATTTGCTGAAGCCCTTAATCACCAGATAGGGCATTGCTAGTGCATTTAAAGGTACTTCAGAAACCCTAATCGAAAAAGCATATGTACTTCCCTGACACAGGATTATTATATGGGAATTGACAAGCTTTTTTTGGTTTCTTTTTGCTCATCCAGAAAGCTTATCTTGTGCTCTTTTCCTGATTGTTTGGATGAACAAGGGAGGTTGCAGAACTACGCCTGGAAGGCTTGTCTGAGACAGATGAAAAAATAAAAACACAGCTTTAAATCTACAAGGAGTTAAGGCCACTGCATGACTAAGCTTGAGAAAAGTTCTTGCCTGTCAAACAGGGGAAAAGACTCTTGGGTTTGTTAACCAGTATCTCAGAAGAGTTTTTTTTCATTCTTACATGTAAGAGCTACTCATAATCACTGTGTATAATACGGTTTAGCTTTTAGGGGAATACATTTAGATGAAAACTGCCCCTTAATTTCTATGCTTCAGTCCATGTCGTATAGTAGTAGTAGTAGTAGTACTAGTAGTAGTAGTAGTAGCAGCAGTAGTAGTAGTAATAATAATAATAATGCTTCATCTAAGTTAATGCTATATACTTAGAAGCGTTTTGACCCTATTCTTCCTCTTCTGTCAGTGTATAATGTACATGAAGATAAGAAAATAAGCTGTTTACGTTTTAGTCAATCCATACCACCCACATCAAGGTGCACCCGATTTAACTGCCTATTGATGTCTGACTGCAAACTTCTAAATCCCTAAGGAGCAGGACTGGCTTAAGTCCTACTTAAAAAGAAGTCTTCTTTATCTTGTATGTAATCATACAGCTGCTCCAACAGATGCTATTTTTCAATGAAGCCAACACCTATTAATCAGCACTCTATCTGATAATTTTAAGTACTTTAGTATTGAGCCATGCTATTTGTTTTTATCTCCCTACATCCCTATCTCCCCTCTATCTTATCAAACATAACTTTGTCATATCTAATTGCTAATCCTAAACAATTCCCCCTTAATGGTAGAATCATCTGTTTATCATGTGCTGTAATCATTGAATACCATCAGAAGTAGTGATCAGCATCTTACATTCTTCGGAAAAGCCTTTTATCTCTGGTGTGGATATCCTGTTTCTTCCTATCATTCCCTTCCTGGATCACTGCAGTGGAAAAAAAGATCATTTGTACATTTTAATTCACAGTGATTTTTACTCCTCCTACTATTAATTGGGTTTTTTCTGTTTGTTGATTTTTTTTAACAGAAAAAGTCTTTAACTGAAAAGACACCACATCCAGTGGTAAAATTACTACTATTCAGTGTACAGACATGTATAAGAAGTTCAGTCAGATTGGTCTCACTTCCAGACAGTTTGTAGTTTCAAAATTGCTTTATCTTCCTCAAGGGAAGTCACCAAAACTCGCTGAAAACCTTTCTATAATGGTAGTGTGATGTCCCTATATACTTGCAACAACCCGGGCCATTACGTTCTACCTTTCATACCCACCTTTCATTTCTTTAATCCCATCAGAAGGAGTTTTGGGCAAGTTCTTTAATCTGCTGTGTATTTTCTGCGTTTCACCTGGAGAAATTATGTTTTCATTTCCAACTTGAAACAAATACAATGTATTCGGTGTGACGAAATTGCTACTAGAAGGGCCTGCCAATGATTGCCTGATCAGTGCTGAGAGTGTTGGGCTTCTGATAATCTGGTATTGTTTTTCGGGGGTGGGTTGTTTGTTTTGTTTTGTTGGGGTTTTTAAATAGTTGTACAACTTTGAGGTGAAAGGTATTCAAGAGCAAACAGAAATCATTAATGCTTCACTTTTCACCTATGTACTAACATTCTGATATTCTCCTGCCTGCATATATGCTGCGCATGAGCATTAACAAACTTCCTTTTAAAAGGAGATTAACAGAAAATGGTACTCATGAATGTAGCAAATGGGGGAAGGGAGATTATTTGTAGGTTGAAGAATGCCAAATCCTCAACAATTTGCCAGTAGAAGAGGAGAATGCGAGCAGAATATCTGCTGCTGGAATAGGACCATCTCAAAGAAGAAACAGATCATTTATAAAATGTTAATGATTACAGAAATTCCATAATTAGAATCGCTTCTACTTCTGTTACAGAAAATACAGATGGATGAAAGGGAGCAGAGAAGGTCCTCCAGGCTTGCAGGAAATTTTTTTGTTGTTCAGCACTGAGGAAGATTATGAGCATCCAAAGCCTAAGTAAGGGAGAAGTTGAATAAGAAGGAGGAGGCAAATATGTCTGGATGAGAAAGGCAAAGCAATGTGGATAATATATAAGAGACAAGAATGTGTCAGAGTGGTTTCATATAAATTTCAACCAAGGGTCTATTTAATTTGTTCTCATTTTTCTTTTCAGATGTTCCTTCCTCAGTACATATTTTAATGTGAAGGCGCCTTAGGAGTTTGCCATAGATCCCAAGAATGACTTGAATTGAGTCTCAGACTAACAAGAACAAAGGAAAGTGAGCACAGAACAAAATTATTTCTATTATAGTCATATAAAATAGCATATTGTAAGTCATACACTTTTAGCTGTCATGTCAGTAGCATGCCGTGATTCCTGACAAAAGTCATGTATATTAAGCAAGCTGTGTGTCTCATATCTGAAGCCAGAGCAATGGCAATAGGAGGACTGCTTTCAAATATTACACCTTTTGATACATATGCATTCTGTGTTTTTCTGCTGTTTGCATGGTTCGTAATTTCATGCTTATTATGCTTGCTGTTGACATTATCCCTCAGCAGGTTTCAATTTCAGGCTCCATACTATGGAGAAGTCCCCAGGCATATAAGCAAAATACCAAATAATGAAGCTTCAGCTTAAACAACTTGAGCAGATCTTCAGAGCTCTGTAGCTGCTTACAAAGTGATTTGCTGAGTGGCTTTAAGTAGATATTTAAAGCTAAAAATGTGCATCGGTGCTTTACTGAAGTTGATTCACCTCCTTCCCTCCATGTCATATATTTAACCCTCAACACTTTAATTTGATGTTGCAGGGACTACATTGAACTCCACCCAAAAAGTCCCATCCTCTCCTGAGTCCTGCTGAACTTACAGTCTCAGAATATTTTTCATTGCAGGAGTCCTACAGGCTAGTTTTGCCCCATGTGAATAACACTTCTCAGTTTCACAGCTGCTGCCTATCTATTTTACTGGCCAAGTAATCCAAAACAATTCTCTTTTTTTCTTGTTTTATGAGAAAATTCAAGCAGGAGAAGACTGAAACATGATCCCTCAACCATTTTTTATTTTCCTTGCATTCACTTTGCTCTCTCCTATTTAACCCTCCTCTAAATGAAATAACTCTATCTTTCTGTCCTCTCTTCATTCTGGACCTTTCTCTGTGATTCTGGTTTTTTCCCTTCCTCGTGTTTTTTCCTATTCCTGCTGAAGCTGGTCCATGAACACTTGGTCAAAACTGAGGACAACAGATAAATTTAATGTAATAAATAGGGAATTTTTACTTATGGGGAATTATGCTACTTCAGTGTAGAACCCAGAAAGACTGGGAGGGTAGTGTTTCTTTAAATTTAGTGTCTGATTTAATGTGATTAATCCTACCAATAATTTTGACAGAAGTCAGAGGAAGAAAAGAAGGAGCTGAAAATACAAAGTCATGCTTTAATGTTTTGAATGTTAAGGAAGACAGAGAACTAGCTACATGTCTGTCTTTCTTGTAAGCGAATTCGTGAGACCAAAATGCTGTACAAGTATTGCCTTTCATAATATGTAAATCACATTTACCTGCAGAAAGGAGGAATGTTCACATTACAGTCGTTCTATCTGGGACAGAAAGAGACTGCAATGTAATTAGCAGGAGGATATGTCTGTTTTAAAAGGTCACCTCTCCTGTGAAGAGAAGCTTTGTACAGTCCAATCTAGACAGGCTTGAACAATATTACAGGAACATTCATTATATCCATTATAATGTCTCAAGCACTTTTGCAGCCAACTCAGGCTGCAAATACAATACATTTCCCTAAATGGATTAATAGGAAAGCAGAGGTCCTAGAATGGCTCTGACATATCATTTATACACATTGTAATCCTGACAACTATTAAGTATTAGAGAAAATCCAAGACGGAGACTGTGCAAGGAGAGCCTACAATTTATTACACTCTACAATGCAGAATGCTGCTCTCTTGATTAGTCCTGAGCTGTAACAGCTAAGAGATGTCTCAGAAAAAGTTTAAAAGACAGTTAGAATACTTCACATATATATATATATATATATATATATATATATATATGATTTTATCTCATCTTCCTTTTTCAACATTTTTATTTATAACTATGTTTTCATATTTATGATCAAGATTGTAGCCTATTACTTTGCTAAACAACACTTGTTTTCATTCACTTTACACCTGCCCACCATTTAAATCTCCTGAGACAGAGATTACTTCCTCCGAAGCAGAAGGATGAAATAAAGCAGGACTACAGTCAGGCTGTGGGTGCCAGCAGACTAAGTCCCAGCTTGGATTTCCAAGCAGCAGCAGCTGAGGGAAGTGTGCACTGCTGTGGGTGAAGTGCTGCATGTGGAAACCCATTTGTGACAGAGCACAAGTGCCCCCAGCTCCCCAGGCCAAGCACGAGGGTTCTGCACAGGCACAAGCCTCCTGCACGGCATTTGGGGAGAGGAGATGTGTGCACTCAGACACTCGAGCTCTGCAAGTACAAAGTCTTACTCAGCCATGCTGGGTGAAGGCCTCAAGACCCCTGGAACATTTGACAGTGCTTTTAGGTAAAATTTCTGACCGAGTACTTCCATCTCTGCTACTTCTGTGGTTTATATTCTGGTTTCTCTTCAGATCATATAAGGATAAAGATGTCTTCAAAGAATTTCGGTGAAGCAGAAAGGTTCTGTTTTCCCTTCTGGAAGCTCAGTTTGCTACTCGAATGAGATGTCCTGACTTGCCAGAGCATATCTGTACAAGGCTCCAAGCCAACTGTGTGAGCTCTGTCTATTGACCCTCCAGGAGAAAGGTGTCTGCAGTCTGGTCTTGAAGATAAGGTCCAAACTCCACAGGAGTCAATGGAGAAGCTATTGCTGCTATCTCTGGAAAATTTACTCCTGGCTTGGGCAACTCTGGGTAACTCACCAGGTGCACAGTTGGTCTATTCTGCTGAAGTCCATGGAATTGTGGAACAAAAGAAGTCCCACAGAAGGAAGCATTCAGTGAACTGGACCATGGGGAATCCTGGAAAGTGTAGAAGGTTTTCAGTGGAGATTGAAAGAACCAGAGCAAAGGATTCACACCAGGCATGCCTCATCTGCAAACAGCTACCAGACATCAGGTTCCCAGATAAAAGAACACTATGAGAAGTATAAAAAAAATGTGTAGGTATTCAGAACATCACATTTATAACCTGTACATATGACATCTTAAAATGTATTATAAAATAATTTTCAGCTAGACTCTTTATAGAAAACTCATTGTTATTTTGAACTAGAAGGCAAGAGAGAAAAAAATCCTGAAAATTTTATTTAAGTAATTCTAGTAACAGAACATCTAATTTTATTTGCTTCCTCAAAATATCCTTGCATTCATACATAACTGGCACATGATAATAAACAAGTAAGAGAAGATTATTATTATTAGGATCCATGATACACTGTATAGTGACTTATTTTGCAATTAAGATATGGCCTATCTCAAATACTTCTCTTCAATTTAAGCCTCCCTATAAAGGCAGCAGAAACTGCTGCTCTGCTTTTTATAAAACATCTTTGTCAAAGCACTACAATTGGACTTTAAGTCACCAAAATGCTTTAGATTTTCACACAAAGCGTGATAGGGCTTTTCCTCTTCACTCAGACATTTTGGCTGGTTGTTACAATCACCTTGAGATTGTTCTGATTTGGCTCTGTTATACGTTTCAGAGTTGAGACAAGACACTCTGCTTGCAGTATTACTAGGTGTATTTGGCATTTGCTGCAGTCATGTGTGGCTGTTGTTAGTGTGGGGCCACATAAGCAGCGACAATGCTGTGATGGGAACAAACGCCCGACAGAAAGTGGGGGGAGGATGGTGCATGGAGAGAGTACTGGTAAGAGCATCACCTGTATAGATGTACATTGTGTGTGCTGTCTTTGCATAACTCAAAGCAGGCAGAAAGCTGAGAGTCTCTTAGTACAAGCACATTGAATATTTCAGATACATGATTTATAAATATGATACTGTCCTAGAAATGTAGTTACCATGAGTAACTAGCACCGTTATTATTTCACAAAATGCAGCGACCATTCAAACTTGAAAGAATGTGCTAATTAAGCAACACAGTGGGGAGAAAGAAAGGCCCCACTTGCCATATTAGCATCATTTTCTTTCAGAGCTTGGTGCCAGATAGGAAGGTAAAAGGCTGCTTCATCACAGTCGTTTGTTTATAAGCACAAAATTTACCTGATGGTGGGTGGCAAGACTGATATGACAGAAGATGGGAATCCATCCTCAAAAGAGGAACAGGGTAGATTCAAAAAAGTAGGAGAGCTCCCAAAGCAAATAAAAGTGGCAAACTAAGTTGCCTGTCGTGCTAGGTGGTTTTGGAGATTCACACCATGGGGAAGGGATTGCTGCCAAAAGGACACTTGGCTACTGCTGCCTAGTCCACACTCAGAGCCCTGGCTGCCACGCAGATGGGGTACTCTGAGAGTGCAGGCTGCTGTTTTCCACTTCTCATTTTGGTTTTGTTTCACATAATTGGAGCACCTCTCTTCACCAGAATAAACTCGGGGGGTTTGTATTTGAGGTTAATATTTGAAACAGATTTGAGACAAACTAATGCCCCTGGGTTTTCTTACTTCCTGGGTAGTCAAGAATCCAGACCAAAAGAGGTGTGCAGAAACCCACTGTGCCTGCAGCTTGGTATCTATGAAGAGACCCAAAGGCCCTGCAGGTGCTTATGACCAAGTGCTAGGGAGAAATCAGCCATGCCTCACAGGCAAAGGTATGTAAGGAATTGTTCATTTGCCATATTGGATGACCCTCAGGTTAACTAAAACATCTTTTCATGGAAAAGATATGTATATTCCAGAAGCCTGGAAAAGGGGAGAAATTTGTAAGGCTGGAAGATAAATAAGTAATCTCTCCTTACAAGAGGAAAGAGAAGCAGAGTTTAGTTATTTTGAGCTGTACTGGGTACATCAATTAGTTTGAAAGTAGGGTACGTGGCAGCAAAGTGTAGAAGCACTTCCATTGCTGACAGTATTAAAAACAGATCAAAAGACAAACACTTTAAATTGGGATTTGAGTTTTAGTTTTCTGAAGAGCTGTTAGCAGTGGAAATTACCTTGCTACTGACTCCCTAGACAATCTTTTCATGCAGAGAATGATCCAAAGGTAATTAGCATCAGTAGAAAAAGCTCCTGGGTAAAATTTATGTCTGCACTGAAGTGAAGATGAAATGCTTTAGTTGTGGGGGAAAGGATTTCATCCACTGCACATCCTATGAAAGGGTTACACCCAGCGAGCACTTCAGACAAGAATAACACATCTCCATTCTGTTCCCCATGTATTCCTCTTTGTTTTCTCTCAGACATCATCAGGAGCTTCCCCTGAACATCTTGTAAATAAGGAACTTTCTTAGGAGTGACAGGACGTGCACACTTGCAGCATGGTTATTCTAAGTAAGTAAGAAAACAGTCTGAAATGTGCAACCTCTCCTTCCACTCCTTAAAATAAGGACTACTCACCCATCTTCATATATTTTAAAATAAGGCATTTTTAGAAACAGTATGAAGTAAAAGTAATTTTAGTAGGCCCATTCATGAGTTTGTCAGCTTTGATAAGGTAGGAAGAATATGTAACATGAAATAATATGTGGAATAGGAGTAAACCCTCCAAACTGCCTAATGACCAGCTAATAATATGTTTTGCCTCATATTACTCAATGCCTAGCAAATAAGAAAGATTTCAAGGAGAAAGCTTTTCAACTGGGCTATGAAGTCTGTAGGATAAAAGTTATCAAATACAGGGTTACATTTGTGATATTTTAAATACACTGTGGTATCCTTTTCTGTCATCAGTTTCTAATTCTACATCCCCCAAAATGCATGTGCTCCTAAACTAAGTTCTGCTTTTAGGAATGAGTGCCCTTGACTCTTAATTTCTGTGGCACTTGAGTGCAGCTATGTCAAACCCTCAATGTTTAATAAGCGTCCTTCATCTTGTTCCACATCTCCAGGCCATGGTACGCTGCCAAGTCCAGAATTCAAGTGCATCTCTAACTTTCCTTATCCAGTGCTACTGAGTCATAGCAAAGTGATTATTAAAATACATATTTGTGCCCTGTTATGCATCCATTTCAGGTGAAAACCACAATCTAAAATTTTATTTGTTTTAGCTCTACAGAACTGGCACAGTTTTAAGGGCAGACATTCAAGATTGTCTTCTGCCTTAAACATCATCAACAATCTTTTCCAGGTAATTTCCACTTTAAAGTCTTCAGTATGAATAATTACATTACACGTAATTGTGTTAAAATCTTCCCTGCCTAAGATCCCAAGTGACTTTATATTTCAGGAAGAAAACAACGACATGTTTTTCCTGTAAATTTACTGAGTATTCATACACTCTCCATATGTGTTTTGAGCTGAAACCTCTGCAGACCTTGTGGGGAAGACACATGGAGAGACTAATAAAAGCTGTCTCCTTTTCAGGCTTTCTATCTTTTGGAGGAGGGGGAAGAGGAAACTTCCATTGTGAAAGTGAATAATTTGTCCTGACATGTTGAAAACCCAGTTATATTATGTTAAAGCTTTGCCCAGCACTGTAAAGCCTATTTTTATTTTGAAATCTCCTTGGACAACTAACTTACACCAACCTAGATTTTTAAACATTGCCAACAAATGATCAGGCAGAACCTATGGTAAGTCTCTTGGACATACTATCTGAAATTAGCCTGCACAGGAGCTAAACCAGTAAGTCTCCCTCTTTCATCCTGCAAGAATGATGCAAAAGATGCCTTACTACAAAAGGAAGGGGTTTCTTTTCCAGATGAAAAACCTCACACATGAGAAATGCTGCCACACATATCAGTCTTTCTGCTGCAAAAGGATCCAAATCACTGAAATGCCACAAGTCTCCCTGTCAAAAATACAAAGCTTATTTGCCAATGATACCCTCCTACTCTGCTGCAGCCCACAAGTTCCTTAAAATAACTAACCAAAGGTAAGCTTCAAAGCCTTCTGCCTTGAGCTTCAGTTTCAAACAAAGCAACTGAAATTTAAACAGAGGAAGTAACTGTTGTTCTGTTCATGATTTCACCCTTCAACCAGAAATAAATATAAATCCCTTATTCCTTAACTATTTCGTAGAACTTTGAATCAGGTGAGTGTTCACGAAAGTGCAAAGCATTGTTAAAAGTAACAACAGTGGAGTAACTTTCAGTATGAAAACAGAGTGCTTGGGGTGGCCCTGCCATCTCTGGTCACCTTGCAAGTATGAGGAAGGTGCCAAAAAGTTCTCTAATGCATCTCTGTATTTTCTCTCTAATATTGCTACACAAGCACTTAACTCTGGAGGCTGCAAATCCTGAACAATCTTCTAGCATTAGCTGTTGCCTTCAGTTACAGTCAGTTGCAGTTTACCTTCCAGTAATCAGAATGAGCCATGAGAAAGACAAGGAAGCATCTGCCTGACTGCCCGTAACCTGCAGCTGCGTCACACTGGTGGATTTATGCGTAACAGTTCCCTGTGTCCTGTCTTTTGCCTGCCCTTTCTGGCCTTCATCCCTGATTTTTGACCCAGTTAACTAGTCAAGCAGGCTCCTGCTTGCCTTTCCTTGGAAAGTTTCTTTTGTCCCCTGGCAAGTCATGATCTGTATTATGTGTTTGCTGGGTGACCACTTTCTGCCTCAGCCAAATAAACAAACATGATTCCCCTTCATTCCTGTCCCATTCTCCTACCACATTTCTGTCCCTTAATTTCAAGTCAATGCTTTTGCAGCTTGACCCTCTCTTCTTCCAATGTTTCTGAGGTTGTAAAGGGCTGGAAAAGCTCCATTTCCTTATACCTGAGCCATATAGAGGCACTGCTGACTGTGCTGGGAGCCACCCTGGGGTAGCAGATGTTAAAACTGAGATTATTAAATATTCTGGTTATGAAGCAGGACGACTGAATTTGAGAAGATGACCTTCTATCTCTTCTGTAAGTGACTTGAGAAGAGTTAACTGCAGTTTGGATAGCACAGACGAACATTTTCAAAGATAGAAACCCTGAAATGTCAAAGAACAGAGTTATCAAAACAGATCATTGTTAACAAATGGCTGTTTATTGCTAACACAAAGCAAGTGTACAATTTGAAGCTGGATTCCTTCTGTAAGTGTTTACTGGAGGAAGAGACAAAATTAGACATTTGTATGCTATCAGTTGTTCATAACACTCACAACTGCTTCCATATGGCCCACTACTCTACTGTTTTACTTCTAATTCCTTTCAATTCCTATTGCTTTCAATATGAATTCCAACTTTTGGTCTTTAGCAATGTTCCATTGATTGAAACATTCTCTCAACATTACTGTAGGTACATCCTATTCCCAGTCTAATTGTTTAGAGGAAAATTAATTTGAAATAGTGACCAGAATAAACTTCTCAAAATACCATTCATGTCTGGACAAGATTTGCCATATCATAATTGATTTTTAAATCTATTGGTGACTGTATTGTTTAGTTTGGGTTTGTCACCTCAGTTTTCCTGTCTAAATTCATGCCAGTATCTGTGCATCTTTGGAAATGACTTGGCACCTGTTTCGTGGTAGGAATTAAATCAGTAATGCATAATGCACAGTAGCAAAACCACACTGCAGAACATGATCTGATGAAAACACCACAGAGAGGAGGAACTGAAATTTTTCAGACAGTTCAGAATACTGTTTTCAAAAAATACACACTAGGACATTTCATCCATAACTAGTTTCTGTTACCATGGTTTTTCTTCCTGCACATGCTCAAGTGGATAAAAAATGGGCATCAAGTGCACATGCCAGCTGAAAGTCTCATTCCCTTGCTTCTGTGCAATACAAAAATAGTATTTCTGAGAGCTAGGCTGCCTGCTCTCCTCTGCCAAACAGTGGGAGAGTCAAAGGTAGGAAAGAAACCTTTGCTGCTCTCTTTGGCATTCACTGTCAGTCATGCAGATACGACATTACAGAGACACATATGCCAGCATCCATTAAGTATCTTTACTGTAAATAACACTTTATTTCTGTGACAGGCAATCTCATCCCACTGGAAGTGCCCTGAATGCAATAGTGTGTAATTGAATTAACATTTGCAATGCCATCTGAGAAAAGGCTTCAGCTTGGAACTTATTAACAACCTAAGGATGAAAAAAATCCACTTAAACTACAATTGGAGGGGTAGGTAAATATTTCTCAGACTTTGATGGCAAGGCAGGGGAGAAGGAGCTTATCACCATTTGGCCTTCTCTATGAGAAAGGAGAACTTAAACAACACTGCCTGGCTACAAAGAAATGCAAGGGAACATAGGGAAAAGATCAGCTATCCAGGGACACAGTGTGAGTTCTCAAATCTTTAAAACACACACAGACCCAGAAGTTAAACATCACAACAGTGTTCAGGTGGAGTGAAAGGCTGTTTCCCCTCTGTGCAGGGTACTGAGGGTTTGCTGGCACCTCGGAGCAAGGGCAGGCTTGGTCAGTGCCAGGGCCAGGTCAGCCATGCTAACGGAGGGAACCATGACAGGGGAGGGATGGATCAGTGAGGGCTTCTGCACGAGCTAAAGATGGGAGCAGGAGCCTCTGGGGATCCTGGTGGGCAGGCTGTCTGCTAAAATCCGTGTCCTCAGAGCTAGCTGGAGCAAGCTGGCGAAAAGGAGCTAGTATCACGCTTGTTTTATGCATGGACATGTCCCCTGTTTATTCAGCATGGGCTCTAGTATCAGAAAAATTTGGAACTTGTTCCTTCCCCTGACTTCCAAAAGGAATGGCAGGAGCCACCTTCCTTCCTGGGGCCTTTCCTTTCCAGGCCCCAGTCAAGTGAGGAAATCTGCTACTACTCAGTTCAGCCCCTGGCATCAACAAGACCTCACCTACACGCCAGAGCTTCACCAGAATGATTGCACCAGTCTGGACAGTGAAACAGTATCTAGTCCATAAAGTACGAAACTTTCCCAGAAAATGGCCCAGCATGGCTGTCATACAGGAAACATTCAGGAAACATTTCTGCTGACCTACCTGATTTCACTTCTGGATTAAGCTGTACAGGCAAAAAGTCACACCTGGTAAGAAGTAAATTTAGGAGGGTTGTTCTCTGCTAGTGCAGCCACATCAGTCAAGCCTTCTTCAGCAGAGGCAAAGGATGAGTTTGTCAACACTTGCACAACTAAGAATGATTGAGACCTGCTTTTAAATTCCGAGTAAAATAAGTCCATTCAGCCCACTGGTCACAGACTTGTGAACTGCCAAAGTTTTAAACCTCCTAAAACAGAGAGAGTAGCAGGCATGGTTGCTGGGAGGCAGGATTTAGTCTTTGGATTACAGGAACAGCTGAGAGCTCCAGCTAAGATCAGTCTGCCATGATAGTGATGTGAGACAAATGTATTGATGGTGATGTCAAGACAACCAGACAAAAGCCTTCTGAAGTGAAGTGTTTTCTGTCTCTCAGTACAGGTGTTTCATGCAAGCATAAACTAAATGTCCTCAAAATTTGTGACTCATAGAGCAATTCCAGAACTATCTTCAGGTTCAATAATTAGTGTTTGCAATGAGCTCAGGCATTAGAGCCTCTTCTCAGCTGTTCTTTGAAAACCATGAGTGCCAGTGAGAACCAAACCCCATTACACAGCATCTGACATCAAATGTGTGTGTTCTTATGCAGTTTTCTACATTATTAATTTTCTACCTGATGGCAGTATGCTCCTATTATTTTTGCCTCCCACTCGTGTTCTGTGATGAAAAGCCTGCAGTAAAAATTCAGGCCAATTCTTTTTATTTTACTCTCTCCTGCTGCTGTTCTATCTGTCAGAATTGCTTCAGGAAAAAAAAAAAACAACTGTAGCAGAACAGACTAATGAAAACATTGCTCTGCCTTTTGCGATATTAATACTGACAAAATTTCAGAGCTCCCTGTCTCAGACAGTAAAGAAAACAGCTCTTATTTTTCATATTCCAACTATTATTTTCTCATTGTCACAGGGTAGCAGAAAATCAGAACCACCCACCACCTTCTGCACAAAAGCCACCCCCCAGAGCTGCACACAGAACACTGTCATCTTCCAAGGGCTTTAGTGATCCAGCTTTCCTGACTTCTTTTTGTGTTTGATTTTTTTGTTCTTGTTTTGTTTTAGGGTTTTGGTTATTTGTTTGTTTTCTTGTTTTCTACATCACTATTCGTATCCAGTCCATGGCTAGAGACAAAGCAAAATATCGACTTCTATCTGTGTCCAGAAGGGAAAGATGCAGACACCTCCGTGCAAATTCTCCTCCACCATCTGATCTAGAAGCACAGGGCAGAAGCAGTTGGGACTATGATCAGCCACAACAGGAACAATCAAATCCGTAATCTCCTTTTTAAACCTTGTTCAGACACAATTATGTTACTTAGTCACGTATCTTAGAACCTAGAGTGTCCTTTGTAGCTAACACCCGAGATGTGTTATGTATGATTACTAATGTTATGTGAATAGTAATGGATGGATTGCTAACAATTCAGGTAAGCACCTAAAAATGTCAATCCGTGGTACAACCCTCCAGCTGCAAGCGTTACTAGTGATACTACTGAGATGTGGGGAACTATTTTGCCCTCTATTTTTTTTACATATATATGTATCAGTAAAATATTCCTCTAATGCCCTCTAGTGTCCACAAGTAAGAGAGAGTCTTGCTACAGCTTCGTCTCAGCACTCCTTTTGGCAGGGAAGTTTACGTGCTGCTGAAGAGCATGCAAGGAGTTCGGATTATTAAATACTAGACATATGCACTACTTATTCCCATCCATTTCACCGCATGGGGAGAACAGCCAAGTCCCACCAAAGCTGACTGGGGCAGGCTGGGTGACACTGAGTTCTTGGAGGAAAACATATATAACGCAAGTCAATCACATGTGAACTTGGAGAAGTTACTCGACCATGAGAAAACATCAAACTTTCTCCTGCTCCTCCCCTACCATTCCCATTGCCTTGAAGGCAAAGATGCCCTCAGAAGAGAAGTGTAGTGACCACAATAGAAACACTTTGCAATGTGTCTCTCTAAGCGTAGATAAAATACCGGATATGCAGGAGCCCAGAAAGGATAACCTGACTTACCCAAGGTCACAGCACAGGTCCACGAATAGATCCAGACCTCCTGGCTCCCAGACCTGTGCTTAAACTACAATAGTGTGCTCCTTCCTCTCAGCAAATGTGCTGAGAAGTTGCACAACCTGAACCTACTGGTTACATTTCTTTCTGAAGTTCCTGACAGCAATCCATAACCAGATACTCCAAACTCAGCATTACGACTGCGATCTACTGATGGTGACACACACACTCTGTGTCTGATGTCACATCAGGTCACTTTTAGACAAAAACCTGGTCCAAGATTAACAGCAGAGGTGCAGTGTATCTGCAGAGATCTAAAGTATATACTGTGAATCCCAGCGCTCTCCATGAGACTCAAAATATGTCAGTTTAGGATCATTTTATTGCTACAAATAGTTTAGCTATTACTAATTATTGTAACTTCTGAGTGGACAGAACCTTACTAATTTAATTGGTGTTGGTTTTAATCTTACAAGGCAACTGGCAAAGTATCCTGATATTTTTAATGGGGTCCTCCCCTTAACCCAGTTTGCTGAAGGAACGATTCTCCCTCCCCTTACTGATTTTAAATTCACTGGAATGTTACAGACACTCAAGAACTGAGCTGCAGCAGCACTTCCTAGATGTTATGAGAAGACTATTTTGAGTATTGAAATCTATTATTTAAAATTGTTTCTAGTGCCAAGTTACTTTTTCTGATTTCACAGACTTTTGTGAAATGAATAAATCAAATACCTCTTCTCTTCTCTCTTCTCTTCTCTTCTCTTCTCTTCTCTTCTCTTCTCTTCTCTTCTCTTCTCTTCTCTTCTCTTCTTCTTCTTCTCTTCTCTTCTCTTCTCTTCTCTTCTCTTCTCTTCTCTTCTCTTCTCTTCTCTTCTCTTCTCCTCTCCTCTCCTCTCCTCTCCTCTCCTCTCCTCTCCTCTCCTCTCCTCTCCTCTCCTCTCCTCTCCTCTCCTCTCCTCTCCTCTCCTCTCCTCTCCTCTCCTCTCCTCTCCTCTCCTCTCCTCTCCTCTCCTCTCCTCTCCTCTCCTCTCCTCTCCTCTCCTCTCCTCTCCTCTCCTCTCCTCTCCTCTCCTCTCCTCTCCTCTCCTCTCCTCTCCTCTCCTCTCTCTCCTCTCCTCTCCTCTCCTCTCCTCTTCTCTTCTCTTCTCTTCTCTTCTCTTCTCTTCTTCTTCTCTTCTCTTCTCTTCTCTTCTCTTCTCTTTCTCTTCTCTTCTCTTCTCTCCTCTTTTTTTTTTTTTTGGAGCTGGGGACACCACGTATGCCTTGGGTTCTGCCCTATGAACTGCTGAAAGTGGCTTGCTGTTTAGCTAGTAACAGGAAAAGGCCAAATCCCCAGCCTATAGGAAGGTCAAACCAAGGCATCACTATCTTGGCTTCCGAAGTGATAGCAGGGACTTTTTTTGGGATAATTCAACAGAAACAAGTCATGAATGAAATTCTGTTTTACAGTAGAAAACACAAAAAATACGTTTTATTTCTCAGCATATGAGTGTGCCACAGTATGGGCAGGGATGCTCTGCAGTTGCAGTGAAGAAGAGATGGAAGGTTATTGAAATTGCCACTGCATGGTAGGCACTGGGCTGAGGCATACCAGTACATGCTCTGTGTAGAATGCCAACGCCCTTTAGATGTAAAGTGCATTTCACCCCTTTTATTAATTTCTACACCACTTAGGTTGTCTTCTTTTCCTCTCATTTCTGGGGCTGTAGCCTGCGATCCCCGATCACCCACTGTCCCCTCTCCTGAGAGGTGCAGGCTGCTTCCCAAGGGCAGGAGCTGCTCACAGCACTTGCTGAACCTCTGCTCCTGCAAACTCTTCATGCCCCAGAGTATGTTGCTCAGGGCACAGTATCCTTGTGGGACAAAAGTCAGCACTGTACCACACCAGACCGAGGAGGACATGCAGAAGAAAATCTTAGTGTTGTTGTCTTAGCTAGTTTTTTCTTCCCATTGGGAAATGTTGTAAGATCAAGTGATTGCAGCTGTAATGCTGATCTTCCCAAAAAGAATTTTGAGTGCCTAAGTTCAAGGAGCAAATTACAAGGCTGAGTTTACTAAAGACAATGTACCTTGAGGGGCACATATTTGAAAGTCAGAAATGTGAAGGTACTGGCTTGTATGTATAGATGAGGAACTTCAGAAGCTGATATTATGCCAGATTTACACTGTAATTAATGGAAATTGAAGACACTTAGGTCCCCAAAACTCCATCTGTAACAATAAGTGTCTCTCTGCTGAGGACACACTGTTAGAGAACTAGGAAAATTATAGCCTGGAAAATCTTTCTCAGGCCAGAGCTTCTCCTACCTCTCAGCTCCATTGGTAAATTTGTTCAACTTCAGTTAGGGAGAATTTCTCCCAAGATAATAATCTGGTCAAAACAAAATGGAATTCATAATAGAGATTAGCACCTGGTGTTGACTGTGGCATTAACCACACTCTGCAGCTTCAGGTCCTTCACTATCTTTAAATGCCAGGCCAAAAATCCATCTTTCAGCTGTCAGTATCATGTGTAAGAAGGATCAGGCATACAAAAGCTCTTAAAAATATTCCTACATAGGTCATTAAAAAATTACAAAGAAACATATTGTGAAATGTTCCTTGACTAATTCAGGAGCCAAAGATTCTTTTAAAGTTACAATAACTGAAGGGCAAGGTTTTCAAGGGTAAATAAGGAACAGACAGATGCTTATTGAAGAACTATTAGAATTGGTTTTAAAACTACCAAAATGGGAAAGATCAACATGATTTTATTAATTTCATATAAACACATACACTCCTCAAGCAGAAGGTACTGCCACAGGGCTATTTATTCTAACAATGTTTGCCAGCAATATTATTCTTTCAAGAGTTTTGTAGACAAATAGGCCCTTCCTTCTATGCATTTCAAATACCCAGTGAATGTGTTTAAGAATCAGCTTTATTAGACACTGGTAATAGTCTAAATATTGACTTTTATAATCCCCTTTAACAGCTGCTGCTTTCTGCACTTGAATTGACATTTAGCTCAGAGCTGAATACACCAATGACACCCTGTTTGGAAATTATTCCAGTTATTTAAATCCTAGGATGTGTTACAACAGATACAAAAACTGAAATAAATGTAAAAGAGGAAACATTAGGCTTAGTGGCAATATTTAGCAATGTGAAACATCCATAATTCATAAACATCCATATAGCTTCTTTCCCAAAAAACATTTCAAATCAATAGTTTTACTTTCAAGCTTCACATATATCATCTTAACTGACTATAGATCTGATGCACATTTTCATAGACCTAATATGCTTATTGCAAAATCATACTTTACTCGTGAGAAAGGTTACAAACACAGAAATTTCAAAAGCAACATAGAATTGCCGAAGTAAAAGAAATGCTGATTTTATTTTGTAATTAAAGTTTGTTACCTTTTACCAGAAAGCAACATAAAATTGCAGTATTTTAGCAGACAACGTGCTTGAGCAAAGCAGAAATTTTAAAAACATAAATTCTTTAGAGTATTTTTTATAATACTGTGGTCCACAAGTCCATGCACTTTCCACCCTCAACACTGCTGACCAACACAGAAGCCCCTGTCAGTGTGGGGAAGAGGCAAGCACGAAAAGGGATGCACTGGGCTGGGAGTACTCAGTCAAGCACTTTCTGCTTTCAAACTGAGGGCATTAAGGACGAGACAGAAACCAGCTCCTGGTGCTGAACCAGTCAGCCCTTGCCCTCTTCCCAGGAAACTACCAGAGCAGTTCAGACAGTCTGCAGTGCTGAGCAGCCAGCTGGCCATGGCCGGGCAGAGTGCCTGTCCTTCACACAGGGGCTTTGCTGGTGTAGCACTGGTCACTGCACTGCCTTTCATCTTCTGTTTGGTTCGTGAACCTCTGTATAATGACAGCCTTCTTTAAAATTAAGAACTACCATAGCAAAATTGTGTATCAAAGCCTGTTCAAAGTAACAGGAACACATCAGTCAAATTCTGATTACGGATATTCTTCTATTATTTATTTTAAAACACAAGTTTGTTCTTCGGACTCAACCTTTTCCAGATTACTTCAAATTGAAGTCAATAATGTTAGCCCATGTCAAAATGAAACCTATTAAAAAAAATTGCATTAGGAAGCCATGCTGTCCCACCCCCTTCGGAAAAATAGATTTGCCTCCTACTACCACAATGCGAAATTCTACTGAGATTCATGTTTTTACTTTAAAGGTTTATCTATGTTTTTCCTTGTTACTTGTTGAGGAGGGACTCTCATATCTCTTATTGGAAAATATTGCTGAAAGGTTACTTTTAAGTTACAAGTTCATAACACAAACAAGAATCTTTTCTATCATGCATAGGTATCGCTGCTGAACTAACACATAGTTCAATTGTAATAAATAATACTTTAAAAAAGACATCCTTTAAAGGTACCTTCAAAGTGAGGCAAATATGTTTTCTAAGAAAAAGTTATCCTGGGTTATCTAGTTTCCAGCTAAAGCAAGTTTTCAAAAATAACCATTTTTGAACTATGCCAAAAAAGGCATCAGATAAAATGTCCTTGGTAGTGTTTCTAGGAAGAATTAAGAACAGACTAAATCATACCTTCTCTTCTACACACGCTGGTGATGTGACTGTTGCATAAGCAGATCTTTACTTGCTTATTTCATTTTTGCACCTGGTGAGAGATTACCTATTAAGTTACTAAAGCAAAATTTACCTTTCCAATTTCACCACTGAGCTGAGAGATAAATACCTACTTAGATGCTTGAATTCAAACAGACAGCTTCTCCCTCTGAAGCACTTCAGAGATTTCCATTCATTTGACATGGAAGGCAGGTGCTTATTTTAGGAGGCTTTCTCCACTAGACATCTAAAATTCAGATCCAAGCTAGACAGTCAGATGCAGAGTTGCAATATGTAGATGCAAGCTGGGTCTTACCCCATATGATTAACATTTTATGAAAGTCAGATGGCCTTAAGTGAAATGTCTCTCCCAGTGGTCTTTCTGCCTTCTGGCCATTAAGATTCTGATCTATTTTTAGCATTTCAATATGATTTATTAAATATTAAAAATTTAAGTAGGTAAGGAAAATTACTGTGTATTGCTGTCAACCTGAAAAGCAGCCTGATACGAAAAGCTTTGGAATCTGTAACTCAGACTGCATTTGGGTCAGCACAAGCCAAGTAATGAGGCAACTTCATCCTGCAACTATACTGAAAGGAGGTCAAGAAGTATGAATGCCCAAATGAATGAAGGGGCATATACTCTGAAGCTCAGAGAAAGAGAATGAAGCAATTCCTAATCAAGAATTTTGAACTCAAGTTGGGAAGTAATTAAATGATACAAATTTGGATTAGATAGCCTTATCACCCAAGACTATAACTGTAGTAAAACGACATTAAATTTAAGAGCAAAATCAAAATCGAAGGAAGCACTTCCCTATTAATAAAACAGTATTTTTATTCAAGATAGAAGTATGTATATTCTGAAAGTACATGTATACAGTTCTATATGCATTCCATAAAATGTTATGGTTTTGAAAACAAATTATTTTATCAAATGTTCTCAGCTGACCAGCTGCTATTAATATAGTGGCAGATGTCCAGACTGCTGTCCAGAATCCTGCTGCACCCCAGCCACTCCTTGCTCTGCAAAGGCTCCTCACAGCATTGCTCTGACACACCCCACAAATCACAGCAGGCTGTACTTCCCACGCATTCCCATTTCTTGTAGGTGTTATGCTGAACACTTGCTCTGAATTCATTCTTAGGGGGTCACACAAAGAAGGTCTATACATCTTTAGAAGAACTACAAAATGGTTGCATTGTTATCTGTATCTTATATTGTTAAAAAGTCCTTAAAATTTCGAATAAAGTGAAGCAATGGAATGCTGAAACGTCTTCCAAAGCAATGTAAAGAATTATCTGAAAGTCTCATTAATAGATTAGAGTCAATCAAAGCTGTAGAGTGCTTTGTGGACAGCTTTGTCAAACAAAAGCTGACGTGCTCTGAATACATCTGGCACGTGGCAGATTATCATTAATCAGATAAATTGTGGGGGTTATAAAAATAGGACTAATCACTCTGTATGAAGCATTACTCACCAGAAATTGATGTGCATTCTGGAAAATAAGTTAATTCCTGCTGTCCTTTCTGAAATACATACTATTAGACTTACTAATTTTGACAGTGACTTTTCCAAGATACAGCATTCAAACACAAAATATTTGCTTATTATCTCTCGTAAAAACAGATGAAACATTTAAATACAGCATAAATTGTGTCACTGAAATAATCTCCTATTGTTGGTAAACTTCTAAAACTTAAACAACAAGGGAAGGGCTTTCTATAAAGCAATTAGTTTTGTGGAAGTAATCACAATCTCCATTTTGAAAAGTTACTATACATTTGCAAGCAGTTTTATTTTTAAATCAGTCATCCTGCAGTTTGATTGAAACCCTCCACCCTAACTGTGCTTTTCAAGGACAGCACTTGATCTGGAAGCTTCCACAGCTGCCTAACCATTCATGCACATCTGCAGCCCTTCACGTGCCTGGAGAGTGCAGAAAAGAGCACAGATGTTGTTTTGGTTTTTGAGATGTTCCAGAGGCCCTCAACTTCTGTATATCCTTTTGACTTTTTGGATGCCAACATCACAAACCCATCAGAAAGGTTGCAACTGGACATAAAAACTGCAAACACACGAGCACACCCGGCCGTGGGGGGAAGAGTGCAGGTGCACAAGACGCCAGCTCTCGGGGGAGAAAAGTTTGGCTACTATAGTGTTCACCTGCCGAGTTTTTTTTGTGAATACATCCAGGTGGCTTGTCCCTCAGAGACCATGATCCCTGGAGAATGTGAGGGAATCTCCTTAAAAGTGAGACAACTCCACTGGAGTCAGATGTAAAAGAACAATGAGAGCAGTTGGACCTAAGATGAGCCTTCTAAATTTGATGTTATATGGGGAAAGAATAAATAAAAATAAAATATTACATATTTGCAAGAATCAATATTTTAAAAAAATTAAATAGTGTAAATTAAGTGATATGGAAAGAGTAATGATCTATAAGAACATGAGTAGTACAGCATTTAAAAGGTTAACATTTTACCTAATTAACAGAATAGCTTCTAAGGCAGACTGTGAAAGAAAAGAAAGCAAGACACTCAAAGAGAGAGTTCTAGGGTAGGGAAATTCAAATACATCTTATAAACTTCTTTAACAGGCTTCTTAAGAGTTTCTAATTCAAATTCTTTTATCCTACCACACCTCCTTCTCAACTCAGTACTTTGAAGATTAAAGCAAATATACTGGAACAAGTGCCAACAGGATCCTGTTCTTTAAAATGATCAACCAAAAGTAAACATTGCACACTAGCTCCTAAAGCTGCAGAGTTTTGGACCACTCTCTAGTTTTTCTTTTCTCACTTTTCCTTGCTATTTTTCCTTCTCAGTTGCCTGTTATGGGCCAATTTCTCAAATCAAATTTTATCTCCATGTCAATAATAGAAAAGATACTGCTGCCTATGTACTTTGGAAAACCTGAATGGACTTACATGACAGTCAGATTTTAAGAACTACTCCTCTTCCCTGCCAACTGAGATGGAATATTCAGATCCATGTACATGCTCTTCTTTCATTACAATTCCATTGGACCTAGACAGCTAGTATACAAACACATCAATCTGTGTGCTTATGCCTGTGTGAATGGTGGAAAAACATTTATACTTTAAATTGAAAATAAAGTAGGATGTCAATGTCTTGGGAACAAAAGACAGTTTGATGACTACAATATAATCTTCCAACACAGGCATGCCAGAATGTTCTAAATTTGCAAAATCTAACTCCTTAATAAGGAAAGATTTTGCATGTTAAACTACTGCACTGGGACCACCAATACCAAGAAAACGAAAAGGTTTCTAACTGTATCCAGATAGCTTTCTTTCAACTAGAAAAAAGAAAACACTGTCAGCATCAGCAAATACCTGTCAAACCTTTACAAAGGGAACTTTACCATAGTTGTTAAACAAAAATAGATATTTATGATAGAATTTTGCCTTGCTCTGGTTCACCCTTGCTCATCTACAACACCCATTTGTGATCCTATGATAAGATGTTGCTGTTTATAGGTTTTGCTAAATAGACACAATAGATATACGAAGGATGCACACATTTTAGCTGCCACTTTGCTAATAAGACAAGCATTTTCCCTTTGCAAACAGAACTTGTTTAAAATCACAGTTTTGGTTTTGATCATCAGATATGAATAATGTGAGTTGCTACTGAAGCTTGCTTCATAATTCTATTACCATTTGTATCCTGTGTCCTAGCTGTTCTACGATTCTGTGATTCTATAATATAGCTCTAAGACGCCAGCTGCAGCCAACAAAGTTTGAAACATTCTGTTTCAATACAGGGAAAGGGTGGTATAGAGGCTGCAAATGGTATTGCCTTGGAGCTGGCCTCATTGCTTGAAACTGGTGCTGTTTAAAAATATTTGTAGAGTTTATTAATGCAAAACTTCCAAAGTCTCTGGCAGCAATTTACCTGGTAAAAGGGTAAGCTCAGGCCCCTTGAGTGACCTTCTCCTCTATCTCATATGTCCCAATGCATGCATATGATGCCCAGATGATGTTGATATAGCAAAAGGTTTGGAGTGTCTAGATTCTCACCTTTGTAAATCCCTATTTGCTTTTTCTTTGGTTTGCAAGGGGTGAAAGTTGCACAAACCCTGATGGAAGCCAACAGTGCCAGTGAAGATAATAAAAAAGAGCTTCTACTACTGTGAATCAGCTTTTCAGGGTTGCAAGTTCTGCCAATGGCAAATTGCTCACAAAATGGCCCTATGGTAGCTTCCTGGAAGATGATCTCCTATGAGACTTTTTAGAAATATCTTGATTGCTCTATCTCTTTTCTTACGGTAAAGTAAGATTGCAAATGCCCAGACTTTCACTAATAAGATGTTCAATAAATGGTGGGAATACATTAACAGGTTGTGATCCTTTGTGTCATTCCAGTGAATACAAATTCTTTCAATAGGAAAACCAACCCATAGTATTTTCTTTATTGAGAAATACGAAGTATCAAGACTTTCTGTCTTACATTAGAAGAGAGAAACAGCATCACTCTGTACCACTCACCACAGGCACAGTGCTTATGAGAAATCACAAATGCAGTGCTATTACTGAGAAACAATTGGGGTTTTTTGATTATAACTGAAATAAAATCTCTTCTGGGAATTTTGCAATAATTCAACTATTTAAAGTAGGAATCTCATTCATTTTCATTTTAGATACCATTTCAAGGCTTTCCACCTCAAACTTAGAATATGAATGTGCCATGAGTTTAGGCAGCTGCTCTGCAAAACTTTACACATATTATTGCTACGTGTGCAATTAAAATGTTGACATTGCTGTCAGGCAGAGGAGCTTGTAAGAAAACAGGTGTCTGTGGCTGCATTACAGACATGAAAAACAGAAATAAGAACCTTAATGAAACTGTTCAGTACGTATGGTATCTATGACAGTCCCCACCTGTGGGTGTGCTTGGGCTCACTGTATGAAGGAGATTGGAGGAGTAAAGGAGAGAGGAAATATACAGTGGAATATACATTTGTATCCTTCTGCCTTCCAACATTTGCAGCCAGAGAGCTTTGTGAAAGAGAAACTGTCTTCTTCTCTTTGTTTAGCAGCTCCTTTCCAGCTGTAAATTCATTAGGTTTCCTGTTACATATAAGAATCACGGAATAGCTCAAGCTGGAAGTGACCTACAAGGATCATTGATTCCAACCCCCTGCTCCTTGCAGGACTACTTAAAACTAAAAAAATATGAATAACAGCATTGTCAGATGATAGAGCTTTTTTGAAGTTATGTAAGGATGCAACACAAGGTAGGTGTTTTGAATTCTATACTTGCTACAATAAGTACTTTCTAAGGGAAAAGTTTGGAGTCAACCATGACCATGTTACCTTGAATGTGAATTTCTCAGTCTTTCTGGACAAAGCTTCCTATTGTTTTAAGGAATCTCTAAATTTCACCGTTTTTTCCCTGAATTCCCTTCCATGTTTTCTTGTTTTTTTTGGTTTTTGTTTTTTAAGTTGCAGTGTGCCCCAACGAGAAGCAAATCTTGTTTCATCCTTCTAGGATACAGAAACTTCTGGCAGAGAGGCCAGGGCAGAAATGCCTAAAAGAAATAGAGCAGGAAACAGTCTCCTTGAAGCAGAGGGATGGAACAGCTATACTTCAATTTAAATATTGATGTCAAGGTCCTGAAAAGCATCATCTGCTTTACTTAAACACAGTATAGAAACATATGTTCAGGCCTAAGGGAGGACTTGGGGGAAGTTAGGACCTCCAAGGGTCCAACTCCAAGTCCTTTGGTCAGGAGCACTCCACAGTGGCTGACATTTGAGCCAGCACCTTCCCCCAGGTGCCGTGTAGTGGCAGTGCAACAGATTACAGAGGGATGTCTCACCAAGGTCATTTGGGACATCTGCAGAAGTTCCTGACTAAGAGAGAAATTTTGTCTCATCAAAAAATTACTGGCTTATTTATTGCAACATGGAGCTTTTCCTAAACTACATTCCAGTTTTCATCTTTTGAAGCAATGTACCATGAGCAGATAACTACAATAGATCAATTGAAATTATTATTTTTAGGCTGGAGTTCTACTTCTTCCAAATCAAATCTCAAACCTTCCTGCTTTCAAATGTCTTTTTAATTTGCTATGAACAAAGCAGAAGAAATCTATCACTGAGGAATGAGACTTGGGCTTACATTTGATCATTTTCCTTTCACATTGTAGACTAACACAAAGAAATCTTTATATCACTGAGCATTTCAGATAAGAGCTGACAGTATCTACTTGCATATGTCAACAGAGGCATCAGTAGACTTTATTCTGTCTGCAAAAAAAAAAAATCAGGCTGATCCTTCTCTCTCAACTACGTAATACAAGCTTTCAAGAAGTAACTGTAAATATTTTTAAAAGCCTTTGTTCCTGTGAAATGAATCCATGCCATTTACACTACCGGTCTTTACTTGTATTTAGAAAAAGCTGAGATCTACTGATTTATCATCAGTAAATTTCTCATTTTTATTACCTTTTTCTGTTACTGATAACTAGGAATGCTGCAGGCCAGAGTCTCTCCAGTGCAATCACAGGTACCAGGCTTGGGTACCACCTAATTGTGAGGGATATTCATTCCCACTGCTCACCAGCTGTGCCCAAGGAGGTGCTGTCCCTCCCCACCACACTGGCACAGCCCTGTGCCTTCCAGGCGTTCACCACCCATTCCAAAAGGGTGACAAAACGCTTGGACCTCTGTCCAGCTGCTTCATTAAGCAGTTGTGGTACTTAGTGCAGCTTGGCTGATTGGCACTCATTCATTAAGCCACAATAATGTGCTTCTCTTATTGCTCACCCCCTACCATACCTGCTAGCCCAAATCAGGGGAAAATGGGAATTCAGCAGTTTGTACTGAAAATATTTTATTTTTTTTTTTTGTGTGTGTTTTCCACTCTGGCACTCCCATTTTTTGAGAAGTTCTGATTTCTGACATTTTACTTAGGATTTAAAAAAAATTCTAAAAATTAAGTCTACCATTATTACTTTTTTGAGTTTTATTATTTAATAACCAGGTGTCTTCTTGTAGAGCAGAGGCTGCAGATTGAAATGAATGCCATATGAAATTTGTACCTGCTTCAGGTAGTATCAAAGTGTAAGCATAATATCACCAAAACTATCTTACACTGATCATTGCTGTGATTAGCATATGCAACATATTAATTTAACTGGGAGGTTACTACAACCAACAGTAAAATTAGACAGTTATTAACAGCATAAAGTATAAATAATTGGAATACTTCCCTAATTTGTTAGGTAAATAAGAAAAACAACTTGTGAATATGTATTTTTGTTCTATACTTAACATGATACTGTCAAAGACACTTTCAACTATTGATACTATAGAATCATAGAATGGTTTCGGTTGAAAGAGACCTTCAAGATTACCTAGTTATACAATCCCCCCTGCTCAGAGACCAGATGATTCATTTCACTAGGAATTTCCCAGTTAAATGTTTTGATAAATACACATATGTTCATCCAGGCTTCATTTTCACATATTTAGAAATAGTAAAATAAAATAATTTTTAAAAAAATTAAAAACAGAAACACAGGTTTTCTATTTATTTTTAGTTCTGCTGCTGTCACATTTCAAAGCAGTTTGAGAATAAAGTCTTGCAACTATTCAGTTATGAATCACTGCCAAACTTATATCCCCCTTATAAAATAGAGCCGAGCCAAGCCTTCCCAGCATGTGTCACTGAGCTAACATCTGCAGGACAAATGATCTTCTGGCAACCGAGGTCCAGATCATAAAACTAAAGGAACACAGGTGGTGTTTATACACCAGTTTGGTACCACTACCACCTTCAAAACTGCTGCTTCACTGTCACAGGACCTTGAACTGAGCACAAGGCATCCTCAGGACCAGTGCCACCTGAGAGCAAATTAGCTGCTCAGAGATCCAACATGAGCCAAACTTTACAGCTTCCCAGGACCCAAGATTATTTCTTGACACAATTCTCTCCACTTCTTTCCAGCTGTGAGACACTCTCAGCATAATGGTGGATTCACACATGGAGATGGAAAGACATGGAGACACCTACAAGTTCTGACCTTGTGAATACCATAGCTGAGAAATGGTTTTGAGTGTCTTGGAGATTGCCTATATGGTGGCTCTGACAGAGAATTGGTTAAGCAATGCACTAGCACTGAGGTGGGAGGTTTCAGCAGCTACTTATATAATTTTTCTGTTTCCAGATGATGAAGTATTGTGCAAAGTAGAGACGTTTTAAAGGAAGAGCATTGAAGATCAGATGACTCCAAGGCTTCTGGATCAGTGGTCAGCCTTCAAACTTCCTTGGAGGATACATACATCCTTTATATGCAAGTTTTTATTTTAAAATCATATTATTATCTGACTTGGAGTCACTGATGTATGATGGAACCAGAAACTAAAAGTAAGACCAAATTTTTTCCTTTAGGTTAGTAGCTGGATCCTGATCTTTCCCAGCAGTAACGTGGAGGTGTTACTCCCTGGCAGGCATTGGCACCACATGACAAGGGGCCTTGCTTTTAGCCATTGTGATGTCAGCATTGTGTGATACCATGATTGGCAGGCAGTGCAGAAAGTTCTGGGAGTAAAAAAATACAGACAAATAAAGCACCATCTAATTGTATGAAGGCAATCATTCATAGCCAAATAATCTTGTTAAAAAGATACAGAGAAACTCACATCTCCACACTTTAGTGTCATGGCAGTTTTGTGAAAAAATTTTGAACATGATTCCAGCAGTTACTGTTTTATCACATATTTTCTTCTGCTAAAGTTCCAGCTCTTGGATAATTATCACATGAGCATTTTTAGGTTTTTCAATAAAAATGCTTATAGATCATAACACTGTGAAAAGAAGGTCTGAACCAACCTTCTAAGTATAATTTTGTGTCCTTAGAAACCAGGCTCAAAAAACAGAGTGACAACATTTATGTTTGGGACCATAAGGAGAACTAAGCATTGTGTTTTGTGACATAATGCCTTGACTGTGAAGACCAGTTCACAGCTTTTGAGTGCTTGTGGCTGATGATAGGATTTCAAGTTCTAATAACTGGAGCAGTATGTGTGAACACATTGAAAAAAAAAAATACTGGACACCTCCTCAGCCCAAATGCTGTATGTGCATGGTATATTTTATGATATCCAATAAGGCAAACAGTGACCATATGTGTTTTTATGAATGTTTTCAGGCCTGTGAAAATGAAAGAGCAATGAAAGAATGAGAAACACTTCAGAAAATCTTCTGTAAATTCAACAGAACATCTTGTTCCACTACATTTCTAACCAATGAGATGTGAAATCACCAGACCCAAGTCAGCAATAAAGTAAGTTTGACTTCATCTTAGAGATTTTTTAAGTGGCTATCACAACTTGAAGATATTGAGATAAAGAGTTCTTGAGATAAACTTTTTGATACTGGCAATAGCTAAAAGCATAGCTTTTAACTTGAAACTGATGTATATTTTAATAGATGCTAGAAATCTGATCACGTACTGGATAGCCCCATGAGGCAGCATGCAAAGTAAAATGAATGTAATGCCACTGGCCCAATGATCATACATTTTACACATAGGGCAGAGCAACCAAGAGAGGAACAGGAGATGGATGATACAGAACAAGCTCATCTTAGCAAGTCAGTAAGTTAGTCAACACCACAGATGCTCCTCAGACAATATATTTTCACATTTTTGTAACCAGGGTGGGGAAGGGGTCAGTATTTGCATTGTGTTTGTTCAGTTTTTCCAGAGCAAAAATTGCAGAGCCTGTGATCAGCTAAGCCACACTGCTGTGGTTGATTCCTATTAATTTTACAGTAAATATGCACTTACAAATTCCTGAAAACATAGATGTGGAAGCAAAAATACTCTCAGTGGGCCTATTAAGAGCACCACAAAAAAATCCATTAACTCAGAAAATGAATTAAACTTTGTAAAATTAATTCCTACAGTGCCACCTTGTGTTCAGATACATTTTCTAATCCTTTCAACCTTCAACCATTTATTTGTGCCAATAAAGTCTTCCAGCCCTGGAAACTGATTCACTCCAAGGCTAGTTTAACATGGACATTGGAGAAGTTGCTTCTCATATGTTTTATTCTTAAACTCCTTCCTGGAGTTCCAGAGACCTCAGCTCAGAACCCAGATTCTTCTATCCTAGAGCTAGGATATTCCTGTCAGTTAGGACTTTCCCTGATAAACTAGGAAACAGGAAAACTCCCTGAAGAATTAATAAACTTGCTGCATTTTGGAACATTCATAGAAAAGTTTTTGCTAAAAACATTCAAGCAAATTACTTTAACCTGACTACAACAAGCCACAAAGATCTATATACAAGTATAGGTCCAGATTTAATCTCCCTCCACACAGAGGAGTTTTTTTTTTAATTTACCAGCAACTCACTTCTAACTGCAAAAAACTCTGGTGAGAAAACACAGTCATTCCATATGCAGTATAACACTAAAGTAGGTCACTTCTATTCTGTTCTATTGCAGAATTCCAGGGTAGCACAGTGAGGAAAGTGTAGGTAATAATTATCAAAATCCCCTGAAATTTTCCCCAAAACTAGTAGCACAGGTAAAGGAATTCCACTAAAGTTCAGCATATTATGGTCATTTCAACAACATCACAAGAAACTAGATGCTATTCTCAAACCTCCAAAGCAGGAGATTTGTTTATAAATGAATGTTTTTACATCTAGACATATTTTTAAAGAAGTTTAATGACCACAGTTCAAGGATTTCCTGGTTATATAAGGTTTCCAGATATAGCAGAGACACCAATAGTGAATATAAACCAGAATTTATGAATAGGAGATACATCTACATCTACTGTGCAGCCTTGAGGAATTCAGGGTGCACACAGGAGTTTAGCTGGGCATGTGGCTCTGTTTCATCCCTTGTGGTACAAATATCAAACATGCAGCACCACTTGGTGCTAGCCTGGATCAGAAAAGCTTACCTGGTTCAGTTAATTGCACTCCTGCAATTGCTCACTCCTGCACAGCTTTGTGAGGCTGTTTCAGAGAAGGGACCCAACATCTATCTATCCCTTCCAGGGTGCCAAAGCTATTTGGGCTGTGTCCTGGGTAATGAGTCATGGAACATTATGGAGAAATTTCTATACTTCACATTTTACCCAACTCACAAGCACATTCCCTGCCACTGACCTTCTGAAATAGTAAACCCTGAAACACCTCCCATGGCCTGGTAGCATCCTCTGTGACCCTGCTGACCTCACTGAGGCATGCTGTAGTTTAGTGAGGATGAGGAAGAACAGGAGAGGGACCAGGAGGTTCCAGGTAGGTTGAGGCAGCAGGAGTTATGGAGTGGCTGTCCCAGGAGATGGCAGCATGATGCAGGATCATGAGCAGTACCACCGGCAGACACACCTTGGCTGTAACCAGGCTCATGAACAATGTTGCTGGACACTGTGAAGCGCTGACCTGCTGTTGTGTGCCAGCACTTCTGAGCCTACACACTGCCCTCGCTTCTCAAGCCAGGAAGACTTGAATTAAGTCACTAATTCCAAGATATAAAAAGCCACTTTCATCAAGGATTGACAGAAGGGCTAAGGCAGGATGGGAGCTCTAGAAATCATCTAGTCCAACCTCTGCTCAAGCAGTGTCAGCCAGAGCCAGTTTCCTAGGACCATATCCATATATCTTGAATATCTCCAGGGATGGAGGCTCCACAGCCTCTCTGGGCAACTTGTATCAGTGTTCACCATAAAGCCCCAATGTGGTTCTCCAGGACCTTCACCACCTCTGCCAGAGTGGCAGGAGCTTTCCCAGATGAAGCAGCTGAGATAATTCTGCACTAAGCAGTCCTAGCTCCCCTCCACTCTAGAGTGCAACTTACTTCTTTGAGTTTTAAGAGAACTTTAAATATTTGAAGTGTGAATGTGTGAGCCTTTCCTTCACCAATGCCACAGCTTTAAAGAACTGTGAGATTCAGTAAAATACAGTTCAAAAAGCAAGATGGGAAGTAGAGCAGATGTAAGACAAAGGACTCTGACATTCAGCTAATTTGAGCTTGTGTTTTGCAGACTCCCATTGCAACTGGTAGAATTCCATTAATGTGTGCCTATCTGGATTTGTTGAACTAAACATTCGTACACAGTCACTACTCCTTAGGCAGAGGAATCCAAAGGTTCACAAACTCTTTGCAAGATAGCTGCCTTCTTTTCTCTCCCTAACTTCAGACTGTGGCTGCAAAATCAGCTTCATTCCTGAAGTATGAAAGTCTCTTGACATATGCATCCTCTCCACATTCTGTCATGCCAAAGATCTTGCTGTCCTGAGCTTCAGGATATTATGAGCCAGCCGTGGTCAAAAGAGGGAGCACAAGCCCCTCTGCTTTTATTCTCAGGGCTTCATCACCAGCAAAGATGCTCAGTTTATTTACTTTTACTTTTTTTTTAACATGACATTTTCAGTTCTAAATAATTTATGGAAGCTGTTTGGAAATTCAGAACACTCCTCATCACACAATGCATGAAATCTGAAGATAAATGGATGGTGATTTAGGGCCTGAGAAATAAGAGTTCAAAATCAGGCAGGATTTATGGTTACTTCAGAAATACAAAAAAAATTCCCCAGACCTGAAGTTATGACTTTCAATCCTTGCTTAAAACAAATCCTGGAGCACTAGAGAGTTTATGTGTACATGTATGTACATGTACTGCATCTATATGTATGCATGCATTCATATATGTGTTGTACCACATCTAAAAGGAGAGTGAACATTTCTATCTCTTTACAAAGAAGGAAGGAAGTCTCCCTTTAGCAGGTGGGGACAATCAAACACCAAAGACACAGCAGGGATCTTGTCCAGACTGCACCAGTGACTGGGCTGGCAGGACAGACTGGGGGCTTTAAGCTCACGGCTGGGTGCAGACCCCTGTGCCTCTGCTGAAGGGCTCAGCTCAGCTGAATGTGGTTGCTGTTTACAGACTGAGCCATCTCCCATTTGCTGTGCTCTGACCCCAGGCAGAGCAGCTACATGCCTGTTTGAATTTCTCTGGGCTGCTATAATCTGGAAGACTTGACTCCTGCTCTGTTGTCAGGCTCAAAACCACATTGTGTCAGTGATGAGAGGGCGTTAAATTGTCACGTCTGGTAAGAAAGGAGACATGCAGGGTATAGCACAGCAAGAAGAACATCCTATGGGAATGCTCTTACTTACAGTACATGGAGGTCTGTGAGATGTACCTTTGGAAACTGCAGATTTTTAAGATAACAAAGAAACAACTAGCACTCACACTAGCCAGCTTACACAGGAGAGGGAAGTATCGATGTATTGTGACACCACCAAAAAGAAGCATATGCTTTTGGCTGCGAAAAGTCCCAGTGCAATTAACACAATGAAATATTTGTGCAAAGAATCGTATCAGTTTCATTAAGACCAGACTTTGAGGGAAATCTATAGCCTTGTCAATTCTCCCAGTTTCATGCAGATTCTCAAGACACCTGCTATTCTGCTTCTACCACAGTTGTGGCTGTGTCTCTGTGAGAATCTGAAATACCTTTAAAAACATTCCTCATGCTGTTGGCCAGGGAAACATGGTCAAAAACATGACGCACATGCACTATGGGATTCAGTCACAAGATGACAAAATGAATAGGTAAGAGCAATAAAAATGTTACAACATTATTATTATTATTATTATTATTATTATTATTGTTATTATTATTATTGTTATTATTGTTATTACTATTATTATTACATTTTCTGCTTTTCAAGCCTTCCCTTGTGTATTCCTGATTGACAGTTCTGGAAAGCTTAGTGATTAAAATATTGAACATCCAAAAAACCAGCAGATGCAACTACTGAATTTACTAGTGCAGTATAAGATGAAAATGAGGCCTGGGTATACAATCCCAAAAATCTGTGCTTGAACCAACAGATGACTAGAAGGGTTTCTGCCTTCCAACAGAGAGAATGAGTAAAGAAAGCAAAAATTTACATCTCCTGTTTCATCACAAATCAAAAGATGTGGGAGCTTCAAGTTCCTCAGAGAACCAGTTAGTCAGAAAATGAAATGAAACATGGACCTTCCAGGCAGTGCACAGACTCTCTCATTAGTGGCATTCACAGTATGCAAGCTAGTAAGTCCCAAGAAATGCCAGCAGCAAGATAATAGTGAGGTTCTCACTAGGTCTCAGGCTTCTCAGCAACACTAACAAATCCCACTTCTTCTCAGTCCCCCATTAATTTTTCATCTCTTAGCTGACTCAGTATTAGAGCTATGAACTGGTTGGAAAACGATTGCAAATTATGCGTCACCAGGTGTGCAAGTCTTATAACATATGCACAAGTCCTTTTCTTCACTTACTTTGACTGGGAAGGTTATTATTAACAGAAAACATGCAACAATCCCATTGCAAGAATTGTTGGAGACAGAGTGAGCATCTTGTCATGAAACAGAACTCAAAGCTAGTTTTTTCAGAATGAAAGTAAGGATTTGAGTTTTGAAAGGGCATAATATTTTGCTCCTGAATTGCACAGTAATGTTTGCCAATATTCAGTGCTGCTGTCCTCGGAAGAGAGAAAAGTCTGCTTCTTCCCCAGCTGGTGCCCAGGAATAGAAACAGGAACCTGCACAGTCAGTGCCAGCTTACACATGACCCATTTGGCTGCCAGCTCTGGGTATGGAGAAACATACTTGCTCCTGAGTCACACTGAGTTCATTTCCCAGTGCTCTGGTAAGGTGAAAAAGTATAATAGTTAACAAGAGCAATGTTTCCATCAATTTTAAGGAGCTCCTGAAACTGTAAGTATGCTATAAAGTCATCTCAGTATAAATCTCAATGGGCTATATCAAACTACTTTTCCTGGGACTGCTGAATCTTGTATTTATCCACTTTTCAATATTAAAGCAGCAAACTCAATACTGAGCACCAGCAATATGCTAAGCATTTATTGTTAATTCATCTTAACCAGAGTGTTCAAGCCTCTTCTTGTTGGCTTCTCCTACTTATCCCCTCCTTACTGCTGCTCCTTCTCCATCCTTCCTGCCATCATCTCTCACAGCTTTGCCTGAGCAGTCTGACACACTGGCCTGCAGCAGTGGCCTTCTTCCAGCCCCAGCATCTGCCTTATCTGCTTCCAAAATCCTGACAGGAACCATGCAAGTAGAAGGTTTGAAAACAGAAGTAAGATTTTTCTTAATAGTGCTGCTGTCACCCCTCTGGAGCAGACAGCTTGAGCTCCCAACTCATCTTTATAGTGAGAGAATTTAGTAAGTTGGTACCAGTGGTCTAGATTGCTCTGCTCATTAGAACTTAAAACATTCCTCCTTTGAAAGTCTTGATTGTATTCATGACAGCTGCCTTCACCCCTTTATACTTCTCTGGGTATAAGCTACATGTAAATGTTATCTTCTAATGTTTCTTCACATGACTAGAATAACAGAAAGAGGTTCCAATGCAAATGAGAACAAGACTCAGGCTGCCTAAAAGAAGTCATATGTGCCTTTTGGTAGGACATAGTATGCTTAGTTCTTAATTCTGATTTTTCAAGTCCCTATCACCACTCGTTTTGAGCACTCTACTTTGAAATTACACAGTAAAAGGAAATTAAATATCAAAGAGATATGAGACAAATCCTATGAATCTCAGCATAGTCTTTAAAGTATTGCAACCCTGTACTTTTCATACCTGTCCCCTAGTCGCTTTACAAATTATCTGCAAGTAGACTGCGTGTGCTACTTCCCTGCAAACACTGCATGGAAAGTCAAAGGAGGGGCTTCGGTGAACTGAATGTGAGATATCACATTTGTAAGAGATCACAAAGTCATGCATTGCTCTGCTATGTAGGTAGCAAAGGACTAACTTGAAAGCTCTCTGTGAGTATATCTCAACAGCTTGGTGAACACTGCTTTGGGAATGTCCATGTGGGGTGCTAACTAAACAAATGACAGGACTTCTGCACAGATTGGTGTCTGCTGAGACCAGAGAGTGCTGTGCCATTAGGCTGATTATCAGATCCATTCCCTGATGGTGTCACAAAGGCTGAGCCTAGCATTGCTGAAATTATTTCAGAGCTTCTGACTCTAGAGCAGGCTCATTCAGGGCAACTGTGCATTCTTCCACATAGAACTGGATTACCCTGTATGACTTTCCCTGTGTGCTCCAAGGTATGGAGAGCACCTTCACAAACTTTTAACCATTTGCTCTCTTGCTGATCAAGTGTATGATATTGAGATCAAGATATATTAAAGTTGGTTTACTTGCAGATCGAATGTAGTATTCCTAAATTTATGACCAGGCCAAGTCATCTTGGTAAGCGTCAAATGGCAAAAGAAAAAGGGAAGAAAATTAAAACTAGACATCTAGAAAAACTCCCAGTGTCAGAGATTTCTGAGAAGGCAGCAGGGAAATTCAGAATTGGGTTATAGTTGAAAATTGGTTACTATTTAGCTGACATCAAAAGGCAGGTTTGAGAGATTTAATACAGTGTGAAAACCCCAGAGTAATATAATTAATAGAACTGCTAAGAGAGACAGTAATGCTTTTCACCTGCAAAACACTTGCATTTAGTAGGAAAGTCTCTACTATTAATTTGGATATGACAATGTTTCTCAGGAGTAATCTGAAAGTACAGAATATTGATGAAAGTGCCTCCTTGTGAGAGAACATTATTTCCTTTCAGATCCAACCCACGTGTATTACCTCCCATGGGTTATGGCTATGAACTTGTGCTTAAAACTTGAATGCAGGACTCCGCAGTGGTCAAATACTTTGTAATCACTGACCCTGCTATGTATCTGTAATTGAAATCTCCAGCCAGGCAGGGACAGTGGTAGTTAATACATAACCCACTAGCCTTAGAAAGCAGCAGCTTCTAACAAATCTGAACAACTTCCTTCTCATGCAACTGCCATTACCAAATCCGTTCACTGCCAGGAAAGAACAGAAAAGTCAAAACTATCCAACACTCTTGAGCGAAAAGAAAAATACAAACAAAACATATTAGCAACTCGTGACAATTCATGATGAAGGAAAACTTCTGGTTAAGAAGTATCCATTGGCTTGCAGATGCATGCCCACATCACGCATTCAAGAAAAGAACATTCCTATAATCATTTTAATAAGAAATACCAAATAAGCAATTCTGTCCCACAAAACCTATATAGCAGTCAAGTTAATTTCTACCCTGCATGATGGAATTTAGTGGAGACATACAAACTAATTCTTAATTAGCTAAACTGGGTCCTGGGCATGGCATTGGCATTTAATGGCATTTAATGGCATTTCTTACAGTACCTAAACTTAACAGACTGTCTGAGGGACAGGGTAAACTAGCCTAGATGGAGCACTCTGTAGACATCACTGTAGGTCTGTGACAGTCTGCACTAAACTGTAGTGCTTATACACAATTTGGTTTAAGCAACAAAGATGTAATCTGACTCACATATACCAGGAAATCTGATGCATGTGCCAGTGTGCCAACAGCAGTGACCTGAGACCCTGGGAAACAAATATGTCAGCTGATGACAGGGTTAAACTTACATCAGATAATCCCTCTGCTTGAAAATAAGCAGTGAAGAAAGCACAGCTAAAAGTAGTAATTGCTGAAGCTCATTGAGCGTTCCCTTGGGCACTGTATTCTGAAGCCTGGAATAAAAGCTATCAGCATCCTGAATGGAGCTGTCAAGCCACACTTGTTAGCAAAATTGGTTGATAAAATGAAAAATCTCCCTTTACTTGGAATTGATAGAGGCAATAACTCAGGCTTGCCAGAAGAAGCCTCTAACAATGATGACATCTGAGGCAATTTGAAACTATACAGAAATCCTTGATGGGCTTCTCTGAGTTGGGCTCCCAAGGGATCCTTTGAAATAAGCAGAGCCTTGTTTAATGTTGAATGTTTATATAGCAGAGAACATTGAATTTCCTCCATGATAGGTATTCTTTAGAAATACAAAGTAGTTGGATATGGAAGACCTTGATGGTCAACATTCACGTTTGTCTAAAATTACAAGTTAAAATAGGGGTTTTTTTCAGTTTGTTATGGGATGATTCTAAAGAAAATATTTGAGAGGGCCCCCAACGGCTTGTGCAGAACCAGAGAACTCAGGGTATACACCACTACGGAAAACTTCTTGCCACCCAAAGCAAGGCAGCAAAGAAAATCCCTAAGGCTTTGCTCTGTTAGGAAGAGGTTTTCATGCTGTTCTTTCTGACTAGATGCTAAAAGGTCCCAGCAGAGGCATTTTTATCCACTGAATGTATGTGAGACAGAAATGTATTTTTACCTGTTCATGTTACAAATGTAAAAGTCCCTAAGAATCACCTAAAGGAGCTTGGGGAACTTCTACTGGTTTTTCAGTAAAGCACAGACAAGAAAAATCTTCTCTGATTTATAAACAGTGAAGAATATCTTCTTGATAACTGTACTCACGGTATGTATCACCATCACAGGAGGAAGATTCACTTGCAAAAATTTACATTTTTTCTAACGGTGTTACTGCTTTTCTTGTAGAAGCTGACGGTTCTGCTTGTGAGCTGTCACTGCTACAGAACACAGTTCTACACCACTTAGTCTACAGACAGGGCTTGAAGACCAAGAAATATTCAAACCACATAAATACTTCTCTCAGTGGAACAATTTATAGTTTTTCTCAAAGGATGGAGACTCAAGCTATTCTTAAGAGAAGCCAATGTAGCTGAAATGCCCAAGGGAAGAAGAATTGCAAGATGTTTCATGTTAGGCATTTATTTTTTTCAAAGCTTGCTGATCCATGCATTGGACACAACCTATTTGTCTCAAGGCTCATAGTGGCTGCAAGGCTTATTCATACATAATCCCTCTGCAACATAAGCAGAGAGACAATTTTTGTTAGATCTTTTTGAAGAAACACGGAAAATTGATGAATCATACTAGGAAAGTGAATATACCCTCTGCTCCTCACGAGAACAACCACAAACAACTTTACTGGGAATCTCTCCTGAAGTCAGCCCAAAAAGAGTTCACAGTATCCAAAGCTTGACCAGAATTTCCACTTGTTCAGTACATTCTGCATCTCTAGAGCATGGGAAGAAAAATGTGCTTGTCTGAACAATGTAAACAGTGTTGGTGGATGGCTGGTGTCTGCAGCTGACTTGGGGTAGAAATAGCCACTCAATACTAAGAAGCATTTGGGATTCTGTTTCACCACCATTACTGTTCTTACCTAATTCAAAACCTTATAGAGATGCCCTGTTATCAAGAGAGCCATGCTATCCATGTTTCTGTTCTGGATATTACACTGAATACACCTGTATTTTTACTTGCATTCATTAACACTGTGGGGTTTATATTTTCACAATAAAAAGCAATGCCAAGCTAATAAATAGCTCAGATCTCCAGACAAGTGCTAAGTAAATCTCTCACAAGCCTGGGGCTGAAACTGGTCAGATCTGCAGTAAGTGGTTTTGCAGAAATTCTTGGGAAAGGCATTTGCTAAACATAGCCAGTACCAGGCTTTTTTTCCTTTAAGAAAATCTGGCATCTGGAAGAGTCCTATTTTAAGGAAGACAGCCTAGGGCAATTCATTTTCTTAAAAGAAGCCCAATCCAACACAAGAAGCAGCTGAGTTTCAGTGCAAAATTAGATCTCAAATGTCACAATTGAGCCCTTCAGGCATAAGATGAGATCTATTCCAGACAGAGAAGTTCTCTGTCTAGAGAGCCCTTCACCGCCTTTAGACCCTTGAAATCCGCTAAGCTTAAGAGACAATAAATCTTTTTAAGCCTTCTCCTCTTGGGTGAGCTTTAACATCACAGAGTCATCAAGGAGGTTCCTAAGCCCTGCTGCAGATTTTTCTTCACTGACTGACATAATCTGAAATGTGGTTTCTAGAAAAACTGTCCATGACTTCATCTCTAGAGGAGGTGTTCTGAAATATGCCTGATAAACTTGTAGCTACTATGACCAAACTAAGACTATGAATAGAAGATACAAATTTCTTTTCACAATAGACTTTTCATATCAGATTCAGCATAGCTTTTTCTTTCTAATGATGCAAAACTAATCTCCATGTTTCAGAAAGATCAACTCTATCTGGAGATCAAGAATTTACATAAACTTGGCTATTTTCTCCACCACCAGCTCATCTGGGAGTTGAGTGCAATTTGTGAAAAGTGCAGACAAGCAGGTAAATTCTAAGGGTAAAAAATGCCTATTCAGTGCCCTGAAGCACTGAATGTAATTCTTAATGCATTTTGCCTTAGCAACACTTCTTGTGTCTCAGAAGCATCTCCATGTAATCTGAAAAGACAGATTCTAGCAAGTCAAACCAGCCTAATTTTATGTTCACAGCAGGATGTTTTCTCAGTGGAATCCTGCTAAAATCAAGACCATGTACAATTAGTTTCCTCTTTTCACTTTAAGTTATTGCATTAAAAAATAAACGTGTAGAGTGCAGCCTAGAAGTTCATAACCTCCTTGAAGTTACCTGCAGCCATTTGACTCCTGTTCTATTAGTCTGCTGTGATAGCACTTTATCAGCTTTTGTTACCCCACTGGCTGCCTGATGTGAAGTCTAGCATATGATTTATAAATATTCTTTCTGTACTCAAAAGGTAACAAGACAACTCATATCTGGTCCATTTAGGTGCTTCTAACACATGAAACTAACAAGGAAAAATCACTCTTACTTCCCCCTCAAGGCAATTTTTAGCATTTCTTCTTGAATGTTTTCTCCCCAGGCTATTCATATCCTGGTACTGAGATGTCATTCAGGTATCCAAAAAATCCTCGCCAGGGATGTGATGAGAGGACTCCCCATCACTGGAGCTGCTCAAAATGCAATGGAATAGGGTGCTAGGTAATCCCAGATGATCTTTTGAGGTCCTTTCCAGTCTGGGCTGTTCTATGATTCTGTCTCAAATACAGTGGTTTCATAAATTTGAAGTGTGTGAAATTTTTTAGCTTTAATTGGCCACACACTCTCTCTACTTTTTAGTTCCTTTATTCTGGCGAATTTGGTACATGTGATGGAATATGCAAAAGGTATGTGTGCAAAAGCACACTCAGGTTCTTCAGCTAAGTATGCATGAACTACATACATCTGGATATTCATTAAATGCAGATCACGTTAGTAGTATATTGCCAGATTTTACATAATAATTTCTAACTGCTTGAGCGCTCTGAGGCTCAAATAACAAAACCAATTTTTCTGTTTTATAAGTTACATTGAAAGCTCCAGATTCCAGAAGACTGATAGTTCTGCCCACTGTATAACAATGCCATTTTTCAAATAGGGGCCTGCAAGTGAGGCAACCTGCTGTTTTTACTACTCCCACAGTAGACTCAAACTCTCAGAGAGCACAGGAGACCGTGTAAAGGACTGTGATGTACTGATTCGTGGTCTTTTGAGGGAAGTGTAAGATGAGATCTGCAGAAGGAACTGGCACATGAAAAAAAGCAAAGATAAATGCAGGGTAATTTACAACATTTACTTGGCTTCAAACAGAGGTGATGCTTTCTTTCCTTAACTGTTTTCAAATCCCAATGGTACCTCTGTGGTCCTCAATGTGTTTCAGCACCTTTTCAAATGTAGCCAAACTTTCACAAAACGTTGAAAATATACAATTTACAGTTGAAAATATATATGGTTAGCTGAAAAATTGTTTTGGCATTATGTGACAGAAATGGCCAGGATCCTTTTATCTAGAAAACAGTTTTAGCAAGCTACATGTTTTAAAAACCCAGCAGAATTCATAGGAAACACTTCCGTGGAGGTGTCACTGACCATGTCCTTTGGTTTGTGGACGTATCTCTGTTGTCTAATCTCCTGCTCATATGCAACCTTCAATTCTGCTTTAGCCATGCAACTGCTCAAAGCCCAGGGCTTTGTAATGTCAAACAATTTACTTCTTGCTCACATCCAGGATTTTATATAAATGTGTCTGTGTGTGTGTTTTTGTGATAAAATATATTGCATATTTTAAAACATCTATCCTCATTATTTTAGACAGTCACTCACAGACAATAGAAAAGAAATAAATAAATGACATTTAGTTATAGAAAGAGAGAAAATAAACCCAAAATCAGGGTCATGTTAGGAAGGAAACAAGCTATCATTATGCCTTTTCTTTAAAAACCAAACCTAATATTTTCAAGCGTATGACTTTGGACACTGTTCTGTAAAATTCACTCACCATTCCTATTTCATATCTTAGAGTTTAATCATTCAAGCCAGTATTCAAAATTTCATAGCTCTGTGAGTAATTACTACTTGTGCTAGCTGTCCTATCAACCGATCTTTTTGTTTCCTTATGTAAGCAACAACTGCTTTCCTTTTTCTTTCCCTCTTCTTTCTGTTCCTGCTCCTGAATGCTCTTTATCATGACAGAAAAGCTGCTTTATTTTCTTTTAAAATTACTGCTGGAACGACCCTGTATGAAACACTGCCTTGAAGGTTTCCTGTCAATCTACTAAGCTGTTATGCTTCAGATACTGCAGAGATAAGCACCAGAAAATGCTAGGGGGTGGAAATCAATAAAATAATGTGCTGTATAGGTGAGACATCGTGAGCATGATTTGGTTGAGCGATAAGTCACAGCATGCAAGACCTTTCGATCAAAAGAATGTGAAATGGTAAAAAACAGTGACTTGCCAGACCCTGATTAACAAGAAATGAATGTACAATGTAAGGGTTAGGATTCAAGTCAGCCCTGAAAAGAAAGAAATGTCACATACAGTTAAGTGAATGTAGTATGGCTACATTTAGAGATGACTTTCTGGTCTTTAAAGTATTTCTGGCTCCATGATTACTTCAGAGAGGGAGACTTTCAACATGAAATCACCTGTACCTACATGCAGACTTGGCTAATTGTTTCTGCTTTGGTTTTCATATTTTTAAGTTCTGGTTTTTGATATCTTTGTGTTTATACCACTGAAAACACTTTAGACCCATCCTGACAAGGGAATGTAACATTTATGTTATATTCTGAGCACTCTTTTTGCATAGATATGCAAAGTATCTAAGGTCAAGTCTCTTTCTGTGTGCACACAGCATACAAAGATGGTAAAATCCTTTATGTTTAAGAGAGAAGGAACAACAAGAAGAAAACCAGGGCAGAATCTTCCTATTCACATTGCCTACTAGACTCAAAAGATGTTTCCCACCAATACAGGGAGCACAAAATGGACTTCAGACATGCAGTTAACAAAAAGGAAAGCAAGATCAATAGTTCCCAAGTATCTCAGATATAAAAATAATAAATACTAATGAAATGTTGTTGTTGTTGTTGTTGTTGTTGTTGTTTACATTTAAAAGCCTGAAGCAAATCCTCCCCCTTGCACAGTCTCCCTGCTAGGGAAGGAGAAAGCCAGCTGTGAACTTGTCTACCCACGTGGGCTGTCTTTGCAAGCAGTGCACATGCAGTAGCTAATGTGAATTCACCAATACACTACAGCCATTTCCAGTCAGCCAGCTGGCTCTCACCCTGCTATGGCTCAGCTTCCATAGGGCTTTCCTTTTCACTAATTTGCAGCAAGTTATGGGGCCAAGTGTCCCAATGCTGGGTCCAATACTGCGAACTGAAGACACTGAACCATTCAGGAGGCACTCAAAGTTCAAGCAACCAGAATCTAACAAAGTAAGGTCCAGGATTCAAATCCTGGAAACAAACCTGTGACATCTGTGCATATGATTTTCTTGGTTTGTTTGTTTGTTTGTTTGTTTGTTTGTTTGTTGTTTGTTTGGTTTGGTTTGGGTTTGTTGTTTTTTTTTGGGTTTTTTTTGTTGTTGTTGTTTTTAACTACTAGTTTTCTTTAAAATCTTGAAAATTCAACACTGAGCATGAATCTTCACACCAATGTCAACAAACACAGCAATGCCAGAGCATGCAGACCCCATGGTGATTGACTAGACTCAGTGACTTGCTGCCTCCTAACCCACATATATATATGCATGTTTCCTTGCAAGGCACACCAGGCTATGTCCTGATACCCATGCAAGCTTCCTTGTAGGTCATATGCCCAGGCAGCACTTTGTGACACATTTTACAGTGCCTTCCAAAGACAACCAATGACAATGATACTCAAAAAGTCCCTGAGCCACAAACCATAGGAGCTGGGGAGAATACTCTGGGGAGCTGCAGCTGCATTCCTGCCCTGTCTGAGGCTCTGCCCTCAAAGCCTGCTGCTGGCACTGTTTGAGATGAGATACCATGCTGGACAGATCTCTGGTCTGGACTGTCACAGCCATTTTCGAGTTCTAACACCCTGGTGACAGCTTGATATATTCCATGCTTACTAATGCATTGTGACAAGGACTTGTTCTAACACTTCGAACTTCAAAGCAGTAAATTTTAAAAGACGTTTTAAGCCAGGGAGATATTCCTCTTCAGCTCTGTTTGGCTTTAGCACTGCAAATGTTGGAAAAGGTAGCACATTTTAATTTTTTTTTCCATCTGCTGACCAATGAACCAGTTTGATACAGTGGACGGCCAGTTAAAAACCAAAACCAGGTAGAAACAAGCAGAAATAGGGTTTTGGAAGTTTAGTCCTAAACCCCAAACTTTTCAGAAAGTTCCCTAGGAGTTTATAGGGATACTGCCTAGTTCAGCTGAACCACCAAGGTGTCAGTAACATGCCATCCATAGCAGGAGACTTCAAAAAGATTAACTGAGCTCTCCCCTTCCTTGTCCAAACTTCAAAACAGCACCTGCACACACACACACCTCCAAGGCAAAACCAACCACAGACTTGTACACTACTAACACTGCAGAGACCAGATGCTCCTGTGCCTCATGGCACCTAGAGAAATCATATTTATGGGCTCACCAAGATTAGAAACCTACTAAATCATCAGTCTGAGAAAAAATACTACTTCAGTTTTTCATTCAAAAGGTACAGGAGAATTTCTACTGCTTTTTGTATGGCCTAGAAGTAACTCCTCAGTACCTTTCAGGTCAGGATGTAGCCAGCTCCTCCTCAACAAAACTCTGGTTGAAAAACTACCCAAACCTGCATAGTTAAGCAACATGTGGTTGTGCTATGCATTAGAAAGACATCTTCCTCCGATTCATTATTAACAACTAGATAAAGTCTAGGACATCCATAGAAACATGAATCTAGGTTCATCAGAGTCTCAACTTCCTCATATTGCAGAATGTACAACCGTTGCAAAATACACGAACACATTCTGGCAAGCTTTTGAGTTAAAAAATATACAAGGAGAAAGCTCATTTGGAAGAACAGAGAAAAATGTTGAAATATAGACTAGTTTTAAAATAAAAGAGGAATTTGAAATCTTACTGGTATTTCTAGAAACAAAAAGAAACACAAAAAATTCCCTCTAGCTACAATATAAGTCTAATTCCTCCAGGTAGTATTTGCAGTTGCACTATTTATTTTCTCGTTTTCTCCCTTTTCCCCATTTAATTTGTAAAAAAATACCATAAATCAGAATGGAAAATGATTGAATGTACACAGTGATCTTCTTATAAACCATATATTCAAAGGAGGCATATTCTGAATAAAAGAGAAGTTAATTTTCTCCTTCATTACCTTTGATTACAAGTGACCTTCATTGTAAGTTGAACTTGTAAAAATAGCAAATTGAGAAAAATACGACAGACTGCAAAGTTGCATATCATCTACTTCTCAGATTAAAAATCTTTAGGAAATCGCTCCTTTTAGGAAAATATTTTGCAAAGAAATATAATTTTTAAGATAATCTAATTTCTCCAAAGTAGAGCCAGATGAAAGTAAAATTATCAAGAGAAGTTTTTTTTTTAATCAGGTTTTTTAATTTCATCTAGAACAAGTCAAATTTTTAGGAGAGCTTAAAAATTATACAGATATCCTGAAAATTCACTTGAATTACTTTTCTCTTTAATTCATTTACTTGAAAGAAATAAACTTGTATTATGGAGCTAAGTAGAAAACCTTCAGACATTTCAAGGGGTTATTTTCTAAATATAAGGCAGTAGAGTCTAAGATAAACTGGGATCAAAAATTAACTTTAGCCAAAGTTGTCTTGTAAAGCAAATTGGAATAGTGACATTTCCCTCCAAGTAAAATTACTGATCAACATATTAGCAGCTATTATCAGCAATTCAATGATCTCCAGCAAAACAATTCATTATGTTAAGCTACTTTTCAAATAGCAACGAAGTGTGTGTGTGAAAAGAAAATATTTTAAGAAAAGGTTTAAAATACTGTGATGTATTGAGCATTTTCTTATAGCTTTGAGCAGCTGAAGGCTCTGATAGTACATTGTAACACAGACTACCTTTTCTGATAGCCCAGGAAAAATTCAGATTATCAAAATGAAGGACATTTCCTACAAGTACTGGTGTTTTAATTTTCCAGTAAAAATTTAAAATACAGTTACACAATTGCTTTTTCTAACAGAGATGATTTATGCACCCGCACCGTTCCCACAGGCTCGAAGTGGATAACTGCATACATTGGTTTGGATACTGACAGCTTAACTATTTATACAGCTTAAAGAAATTATTCTGATTTATATTAAGTCAAGTCACTTGAAGGTTGTACCTCTTGGACTCACATTTCAGAACACTAATTTCACTAATAAAATAATAAATTGAGTTTATTAGTTAATTAATAGACCCTTAATTGTCACAGATGTATCGAGGAAAAGAGTGAAGGGGGGACAGGGTCATTATTTCTCCACACTTCCACTCTGAGCTTCATTTCCACACTACAATCTTCAGTTAATGTTATGTTAATGTTATAATCTTATGTTAATGTTGTTGAGGTATCCCAGTGCAGCTCATAAGGATTCTCCTAATATGGGTGGCACTCACAGGTAAACCATGCATCAATATATTAAAAATTATACATACAACCACAAATTTAAAGAATAAGTACTACAAGTTTCAGGAGACTGGTGATAAAAGAGCCATCTTGCAGAACGGGTAGAGAAGTGTTACTTCGTTGTTATCATTTCACTAACGGGTGGAATAACTTTGGCCATCTAGCTGAAAATTAAATTTTCAGACCAAATTAACTTTGGTAAGAAATTTCCCATGTCATTTTTCAAGTACACAATGGATACAGGAAAAATCTCATGATCCCAACCACTCCAGTAAAGATCTCCCTTTTCTGTGACCTCAAAGATGAAATTTATTCAGCAATAGCTGAAGCAAACTTCTCTTGACCTCAAGAATGCACTCCTGAGTAGAAGATTAAAGAGTGCTTAACTTTTGCCCTGAGGACACTTGGCCACTTCTCCTGCACAAATAAAACCTACTGACTTCTTCCAATGGTAAGAAAGAAGTGTGCAGATTTTTTTGTTAAAAGTCTTGCTGTGAAGAGTCAGTTCGCCAAGTGCCAGGTGTTCTTCCTCTCCAAGACCTTTAGATAAACATTTAAAATGCCAATACAGGACAAAGACCAAAATATTTAGCCTAATGCATTTACAATAATAAAAGGATATAAAATAAAACTGAGAACTGGCACTTAGATCAGCAAAGAATTACAAACTTGGGCCAACTTGCTCTGCTAAGGAAGAGGTGAGTATTAAGATTAGTATATCCTCAGAGATTATTGACACAAAGAAAGTTCACAGAGCAAGAAAGGAAATGATCTTAGACAATATCTTATGTGATAGAAGTGTGGAGAGAAAAGAAAGATCAAGGCTTTTTACAAATTTTTATAATTTTTAGTCGTGTTTCACTCTGATCCAAAGCACTGAGAAAAAAGAGGAAGGTCAATGGATTATGCTGTCACTGGCAACTGGAACAGCAGCAGAAATATGAAGACATATTCCTGATCCCTAGTAAGGAGCTGTGATAACTCAAGATGGATGTCACTGAGAGGCAGACTCCAGCAAGTTCTAGCTTGGGGTTTATCATATTTTTCATCCCCATATTATTTTTAAAATTTATTAAAAATTCCAGCAATTGCATGAAGGTCAATATTGAGAGACTATACAGAGCCTACACCAAGTCTTATATAGCTGTTGTAATTGCTGCAATTTGAGAGAAGATAATACTCAAGAGAAAGCCCATGAGATGACTTTTGTGTTTCCGTACAGCATTGCAGGGAAAACACAGATAATAATCCAGTGCAGAAGTGTCTCTGTGAAAATGATCTGTACAATTAGGAACTAACTATTAGGAACATGCTTAGGAATAGTTTTATAAACAGCACAATAGGACCTCCAGAATTATACTGCCATGAGTGACTTGCTTTAAAAATGGGCATGAGCCCACTGGAGTAAAATGTACACCATGATTTAACTTCTGTGCTTAATGAGAGATACCCCATAATTGTGATTTATATCTCTTTGTATAAATCATAATTATTCAGGCAAGTCTAAAAAAAGATATATTTTTTATTACTATTTTTAGTGATTAAAATTCAGCTGTCTGTAGAAATATCTTTCCATAGTAAAATGACATTGAAACTTCCAGTAGTATATGATTACAATGTTTTGAGTGTAGTTTAAATGATGCTGTTGAATATGAAGCCTCTGAATTCATAGTGGCATTGAGAATTAAAATGATTGTGCAGGTATTTGCAGACAATACAGTCTTGGCTGTACTTTCACAAAGTACAAATTGATCAACAAAGTAATTTGATCTATATATAACATTCAGAAGCAAATTTTAGAGATTCCTGAATTATGAACCTAAAAGCATGAAGTAAATCAGGTATCCTCTGTGTGTATAGAACAATTGTCTCAGTTTTACAGCACTGTCAAAGAGAATCATGATTCTCTGCCCTCTTTCCCTGAACACGACTGCCCAGGGAGGTGCAAGCCGACTGCTCTGTGGAAATGAAGGGAGGAAGCAACAAACCTGGGCTTAACAGGAACTTGTCTGTATCAGTCGGGAAGGAGCATAGTTACTTGATATGTAAAATTATATGTGGAACAGCTTCTTGCAGCTCTATACTGATGTAATTGTGCATTTTGTGAGGAAATGACAGTAAAAAGGATTCTGTATAGAAACTGAAGCAGCATCTCCCAAGGCCTTCACATCATGGGAGGGAATTCTGTGGCTGGGCACTAGAAAGGGTTTTGTAACTGCACACAGCACAGTTCCTCCTGTTTTGACTATACTCTCTGACCAACAATAAAAAATACTGTCCAGATGTTGTTTGCTGTTTTTTGCTTGTTTTGGTTTGTCTTTTTTTTTTTTTTTTAATTTTATTTTATTTTTATTTTTCTGCCTAGGATGTTGTTACAACAACTTAGTAACAATCTCCCTTGTGCAGCTCAGGAGGGGTAGTAATAGAATGGCTTTGGTGGGTTCCTGGTGGGCAGCTGATGTCAACTCACCACAAACTCAATTCAGCAGAAAAGACAAGCCAACTGGGTGAGAAATGGATGCTTACTAAGCTGTCTTCATGCATAATGAAACGACTTCACCTTAATTTTGATTCTGGGAAATTTAAATTCATGAAATGTCAGAAGTTTTATTAGCTCCTTTATTACCGACAAGGAGGAGACAGTCTGTATCAGCAGAGTTCACATTTCATCCTTAAGAATTAAAAAAAATAAATCTGTGATCAAACTACAGAATACAGATTGTCCATTATTAGCTATTTGAATGATTCATGAGATACCATACATTGGCACAAATACTTTGCTTAATCACAGCAACATGTTTGACATTGCAAAGAGGCTTTAAAATATCTTTAACTTGCATTTCTCTGCTTTAAGAGTTGAAAACATAAGTTAGGGTTTGCTTCACATAAAGATGGCAGATAGGGTGATGCTGGGCTTTCAGAGCAGAATCCAGCCCCATCCACGGAGAGGGAGAGGAGTGACAGAGTGGGGAGCACAGGTTAGCACAGGCCTGAAATTAGGCAGTTCAGCAACTGCAAGGGAGTAGAGGACACATCAGGAGCTGGCGTTGGCTCCCTGTGGTTCCTGTTAGTGCACTTAGCACTGCCAGGGTGAGATGGCTTCCCAGGACACAGCCCAGTGGAGTGCCCTGACCTTGACTTACAGACGGATTTGGAACTGAGGTGTGGATTTGCCATTCCCGCTTGTAAAAAGTTAACATGTTATGGGAAACAGAGCTGTGTATCCTTGAAACACAGAAGAAAGGTGGCTGGAGAAGCTAGTGCACTCATATAGGAGGACAGATACTAGGATTCCAGAGATTATTGAAATTCACTTTTTTCCTCTTCTTCCCAAATATACTAATTGTTCCAACCAACACTAGAGTGTTTGATATCAAAAAACAAGCAGTCCAGCAAGCAGAGGTGAGTAACTTCCCTTTAATGCTTAGTCCTATGGAAGCAAAGAAGATGCAAGGGCATATTTATGTGCCTAGATACTTGGGTATAAGAGGGGAAATACTCTATGGTCTCTGTTGCTTTTCACCAGGAAGGAATAATACAAATTTTTCATCCCTTCTTTCAAAGGCAAAATTCATAATAAAAGACAACCGAGCAGTTAATCAAAGAACATCAAGGATTTGTTTGGTGTTTTTGAAAGATGTCATGCACCAGCACACAAAAATAAAACCAGTATGGCAAATCTGAATGCAACTAATACGTGAAAGATCTGGGAGAGTTCAAAAGCTAGAAAAATACTTGCAGATGTGGTCAGGTACTTCACTGATATGGACACTTGTATAGATACAGCAAAACAGAGTGGGAATGTGGAACAGTCTCTGCTGAAATATATTCTAAGGGGAAGGAGATTTTTATGCTCACTTTGCCCAAAGTCTAATGACACATCCAACAAAAGAGTATACTCTAGACAAAGGAATAGTAGTGCTTCTTTTATGGTAATGCAAACTTCATTTTGAAATGGCCTCAGATTGTGCTTAATAGCACAATTATAGTTTACGCTTTTTGTTTTTCAGCCATGATAAAATAAAAATATTTATGTTCAAAACATGGATGCTGATTATCCCTTGTATCAAAAGCCTTTTAAGCAATAATGGTAAAAAAATGGGCTTCAAATTACATCTATGTTTATTTTAAGTCTTCATTACACTGTCTGAGTGGAGCAACATCTTGCCCAGGAAGTCACTGAGATGCAGATATTGGATGCAGCATCAGAAACAGGTGTTGGTGTGGGCTTGTCCTGATCTCACTCCTCTTTAGAAGACAGTTCACAGTCATTGACAAATGAAGATACTGAAGTACCTGGGGCTTTGATATGACCTAATATAGCTCTTCTTGTACACAATACACTTCCTCAAGGAAGTGCACATGCTTTCACTCCCTCAGATCTAGGCTAACACAGAACTACTGAACATTTAAAAAAAAAGAGAGAGAGAGAGAGAGAGAAAGTCAACATTTAAAGAAGCAGGACAACAAACACTGTACATTCAGACTTATCCCAAATAAAATAGTGAATGTTTTTATGCCTTCCCCTGAAGCTAAATTTTGAGTTACTTTGGTTTATTCATTATATACATGTACTATCCAGGAGCATTTACATTTAATATTACCAGCATTTGAGACACTATTTCCTGATGAGACGTAGTTAATCCAGAGAGCAGCAATTACTTATTTTCAAGATATCAGTTAGGCTTTTGCCTTTGGCTAAAGATATGGAAGCTAGAGCACATAAGAAGTACTCTAGATAAGAAGTTACACAAGAAAGAGAACAAATTAAGAATATCATGTTCTCGAAAGAATGCATAGGCATTTTTTTGCACTAACTCAGCTATTTAATGATTGGAAATGTATTCCCAAAATTTAGTACCTAGTAAAAAGAGATGAAGGCAAAAAACCAGTCTGTTGCTGGGAAACGGTAAAATAAAATCTGAAGAAAACAGCCTTTAAGTTATAGCTACAATATGTGAGCTTCCACTTCTGAAAATCTTTGCAATCATGCAACTTAAACTATACTCTCAGAGCTGTGTGGACATTGTTTGCTGCATCAGTTATTATTTGGAAGGAAAGAACGGCAAAATTGGTTGAAATTTTGCCCCAACTGGAAGCAAGAGAACAAATCAATGGCAAGAGAAATGTGACAGGGAGAAGAATGCCACTTGGAAGTCTCTAAGTAGTCATTTCAACCAGAGTGAAAAAAAGCCTGACCAAATGAACAAAAATCCCACAATGAATTAGATAATAAAAAACACTGTCTATATCATGTAGGCAAGGCACCTACATGAGTTACAGAGAAGTATGTGCTTTATGTGTGGATAGGATCATAGATAAAATAAAACCTGTGACCAAAATATATTAAGACCCTTGCAGGGCCTTGCATGGGCAGCAATATCAGCTTGTGCTCAAGCTGTCTCTGCCCTGTTGCTACCTGTGCTAGCACAGCTGCTGAGGCTCATCTGTGAACCACCTCGGGCACAGGAGGTCTCTGAGCAGGGAAGAGCCACAGCACACCACAGTCCTTGGGGCTGACTCACACACAGGGGTTCTGTTCTCAGGATGTTTTATTCAGCAGCTGCTGTCCTCAGACATTTCTCCCTTTTCAGACTGTCAGTCTGCTTCCTCTCCCCCTGTTCAGGTGAAATGAGGTACTCGTCTTCACTGGGAAATCCTAAGACCCTAAGAAAATGAATTCCAATAACAGGGAAGTAATTCCTTACCAGAAAACCACTATTTTATGTGTGTTCTGTTGTTACCTTATTCTCAAAATATCTGATAATAGCCACGCCAAGAAAATACACATTAAAGTTAGACCAACTTACGATTTTCTACAATGGTCTTACATTGCATCAGAAAAAGGTTGAGAGGTTTGCACAGAGTACAATGTCTCCCTCTGTATTGCTACAGGAACATAATTTTAGAGTTATGGCAAGCAGGCAAACAGATGAACAAAGATTGTCAAAGTATTCGAAAATATCAGTTTTCAAAAAAAGAAAAAGAAAAAGCACTCAAAGGCATCATATACACAAGATGATTTTAAAAAGGTTAAGGGGGACTTAAAATCTTAATAGGTACACACAAGATAGGTACATGAGAAATACTCTCAGGAAGAAGACAGATATATATTGAAAAATAGTTTGGTCTTAAGAAATGTATCATTTGTCTATGTTCACATTTACAATATATCTATCATTGTCAGGTCTTGAAAGAAACTGATTTGGTAAGACTTATCCAGAAACTGAACAAATATCAACAGTATTTTGCAAAAAGATCGAAGTAATCCATAATGCTATGTTAGAAATCTTCAGTTATTCAAACAAATAGTATTTTTCATTCCAGCACCTTAAGATTTTAACAAAATTTTAAAATGAACTATCATACAAAAAATTATGCTTATGCAGTCTGAATAGCTTCTCTGTATGGGAACATGTGGATAAAGAGAGATAGTAAACCTCTCCTAGTGGTGCTCACCACCGGAGTGCCCATCAAAAGGAAGAGTGATAAACCAACTTGATGTTGGCCAATGACCACTGGTTGAACTATAACGCTGAAAATCACTGATCTAATCATGAATAAACTTTGATGTTTACCTTCCCTGTGAACTTCCCCAAGATCTGTAACTCAGCCCTTAATATGTATGTGCCCCATCTTTGGGCCAGCAATTTACGAAGTTTCTTCATTTCTGGTACAGTCAAACCCTTACTTTGAAGATCCTCTTGCTGCTGTCTCCTCACAGATTTCAAACTATCATCCAAAACTGAAGCATGGCTAGATTAATGCAAGACTTGCATACAAATAACTTTTTCTGTGTACTTCTCTCTTAATTTCCAATTAATTCCTCCACTGCTTCTACAGGTTCCACTGAACTGAACATTTTTAGTTTTCTTAATCTCAAAGCTGTCTAGATGGTCAGGGTGGGACCTGCAATTCCAATATATTTTCTGGGCTCAGCTTCCATCACATTTTCACAGTGTCATACAGACAAGGATGGTATCACAGAGACTGAGAGCAAGAGGAGACAATATGGGGGTAGAAACAAGAATATTTCCTTCCATAAATTGGAAGAAATTTTTTTCATTCTCAGCCTCACTGCTATCCAACAAGAATTTAAGTAATCAAGACTCCTTTACTGCATTTTCACCTCAACAGTTTTCCTGTTGTACTGCTATGCATCTGTCTAATTCTTACCCTCTCACTTCCCTTTGGTGCTCACTTCCAACCACAAATTTCCATTCATACATACTTACACCTATTGAAATTCTCACTAAAATGCCCTGCTTATGCTTTCATTCAATTCTTTTTACTATCCCACAAGTTCATGCTGTAACAAGCACAGCAAACATATATGGAAATCCATTGTGTACACTTTACAGAAATTTGATAGTAAGACTCAGCATGGCTGGTAGTTTAGTGGACTGATTTGAAAGAGAAGATGGGGAGATTTGTAAACAATGTACCCAAGGCAGAAAGTGTCTCAAGTAAGGGCAAAATTATGGCAAAAGGTATCTTTAGGCATCTTTCTCTCAAGTTTCTCCAAAGTACCCTTTTCCTCCCAGAGTCAGTTTAGAAAAACAGGATACTTTCTTCTATTTGCAATATTTCAACATCCTAAGCAATCATTTCCTGCCATGTTCTTCTTCCCTTAACTGATATTTGTTTTTTTCAGTATAGCAGAGGTCACAATGATATCCAGTATTTATATATAAGGTCCTTCCTCATATGCTGCAATTGTTGGAAAAATCATGTTATAAATGCACATCAGAAGCAAATGGACCACACCAAGATGGGACAAAGATCTGTGATTTTCTTTATGTGGATTTTGTTTATATTTGGGGTTTGCTTGTTGCATGGAGGCGTTTTATTAGCCTGTTTTTTATCAAGCTGTGCTTCCAAATTGGGGATGGTAATTTGAGAAGAACATTGATAAACAAAACATAATCCACAGTTTTCTCAGGTTGCAAGTCAAAAGACCTACATCACTGAAGCCAACCAGGATTAAATGGGAATTTCTTAATTTATTTATGATCTTCAGTAAAATACACTCTCTGAAGGAAAAAAAGAAATCTCTATTTCTTCCTACCTATATCCAAGTAGTCAGAATAAACTGGATTCTTTGCAAGCATCTCTAATGGCATTTAAAGATGACAGTCTTGTCAGTCACGTTCCTGTATAGGTTGCTATTCAAATCTTATTATGAAAATCATTTAGCAAAAAATACTTAAGGTAATTTTTAAAAGTGAAAGCTAACAAGCTGCATGCTGTATGAATAGAATGAAGGCTACCTGGCTTGCTAATGAAAAACAATTTCCAGCTGCTAGCATCCAAAACTCAACCTGGACCAAAGGAATTGTGTCTCTAATTTCATATGGTATGTTTAGTGCCCTAGTTTCTGAACTCCTGCAGTAAAACTGGTCCCCAATTCTCCTTTAAAAGTCTGTTTCTAGCCACCTGATTACATGCATGGCGTGGTTTGCTCTGAGCCACTTGCAGATGCAGAGTGTGAGAAACAGGAGTTCCAAAGTACGTACATGACCTCTTCAAGTCCTGGCTCAGACAGACTTACTTCTGCAGTCCCAAAATGAGGACAGTGGTGGCAGGGATCATCCCATGTCTGTCTCCCTTCCAAGGTTCTGCTGGCAAAGTCTGAGCCACACTGACATAGTATAATGTCCTTGTCATTATCTCATGCAGTTTAAAGGTGCTTGTGATCCATCAACTGAAGTTCTGCGGGAGGCTTTAGAGAAGAGGAAAAGGATAGATATTGATGACAGCAACAGTGAGAAGGATACATACCTGCTCTATTGTGAATACACTCTGCAAGGCAAGTACAGAAAAGAAAAATTAAGAACATGCTTTAACTTCTAAAATAAACACCCATGGCTGTACCAATCTGAGCCATATACTCATTTTTCAATGTAGGTAGGACTACACGGAAAGTCTTGAGATTTTCCAAGCGTGAATGTGGCAGCAATTCAAGTTCCTGAGCTGAAAAAAAACCACAGAGAGCTTTAAGGAGCTGACAGAAAACTATCTGAGGAACAACTGCAAAGTATAAACACATGGATTTCCAGGCTTTACTCTGTCCTTAGCTAGCTAGCGACGTGCTGAACACCAAGGGCCAAATAGTAGTTCCGCTCAAGTCAGTTGGAGTTTTGCCACTGACTATAACTGAGCTGTATTTGCCCCTGAAGTCAGAATTCATCATCGTCTTCACAGGAAGAAGGCTGTCATACTTGTCTGATGTTTACACTAAATGGAAGTTCCACTGGAGGCTGAGATGAGATGCACAATATACGTCTGCTACTCTTTAAAGTATTTTGTTGGAGAATCTTGTAAGCAGGAATGTTTATGAACACTAGTACAAGAGAAGAGTCAGACCCAGTGTGGGTGGGGTGCTGCATAAACAGAGGTTTCATACTGGAACCATCACCCCCAGCTTCTTCACAACACTGTCTGGAATGGCCAAACAGTTGATCTAAAGTCTGGTTTTGTTCTTGGAGATTTCCAGATGATGGCTGAAAACACAGTATAAATATATTGCAGTCTATATTGTTTTTGCAGCACATGCTGTGCTTTAGGGAATGCTAATATAAGAGCCCCAGACTCTTTCCACTTGTGATTTATTCCAGACTGAATCCCAGGCAAGAAAAACTGAGAGAATCTGGAGCATAAACCCGGCTATTTACCAGTGTGTCTGCACTCATATCATCTTTCACACAGATTTAAGAAAACATGATGGTAATAATTTCCTCATAAAACACCAAATTCCTGTAATCTAGAAAAATATTCTTAATACTTTCTTTGTCTTAAGAGGTCATAAAAGCTTCAGGCATGTTCTGACTAATGCAACATATTCACAGATGTGCTCATGAGTAAACACCTTAATCTCATCTGATAAATTACAACTTTTATCTCATTCATCTTGAAATTCCTCATTGTATTACCCTGCATTATTCAAAGAGGATTTTGGTTTTTCACTCCTATCCACTTCTCCTCATAATAACTCATTCAGCAAGATAATAAAGTTTTATCTCTTTAAAAAGCCTCCGATTTCTGTATTATCTTTGTTCGACATTTCTTGAGGGATAAGAAAACCTCAGAAATTTGTATGCAAAGTGAAATCAATAAAGTTGCCAAAGAGGGATATGTTTTTCAGAGTTTTTTTTGTTCTCCTTTATATCCATATAGACACATGAAAAAGTAATTATTCAGCATGAGTAAGAAGTTAATCGATTCTTTTCTTTAAATAAAAAAACCACACCATTGTGTATTCACTTACTTCTTCGGTGACAACCTCAGGCTTCAGAAATGGAAAACTGTTCCAAATATTACTCAACTATTAGACTTCTAGAATTATTACTACTTTGACCATCATAAGGCAGGAAGAAACCTCAGTTTAAAAATCTTCTGAGGAATTGCACCTTCCAGTCTGCACTTATAACTGTTCACATACACTGCTTGACTTCTACACAATACATTCCTTTTCCTAACAGGGTCATATGGAGTATCAGAAGGACTTTTGAATTCCAACTGTGGTGTTAAACAAAGAAGTTGCATTTAAAATAATCTCTAACCACAAAATCACTTCCTACAACTTGTATCAAACCTAGTTAGACTTAGAAAAACATCTAGCTTGACTTTGGAAAAGACAACAAAGCAACACAGAAAGTTCTAAAATTGTCTGCCAAAGGCGAATTAAAAATCTGAATGATCAACATTTGGTTCACATACAAGGTAACAGCATTACTATGAACACATTAGGCTGAAGAATAAGGCTGCAAACTTGCTTTACAGACAAAGATACATAAATAAGAAAGCATGTTCTTCTATTTGTAAAAAAATCATGTAATCATGGATAAAAAGAATGAAACAATGCAGCAGTCAGTACAGAGATGTAAGCAAGCTTCAAGTAGTGCTACATAAGAGAAACTCCATTTTGTTGCAGTGACCCTGCAGCAACAGCTCTATCTGTACAAGATAAACAACAGAGGAATATAAAGCAGAAGGTACAAGGATGCTGCTGGAAGTCTGCTGCAGTGTCAGCTCCTCCCAGAGCTCACATTTGTAGCGGTACCTTGAGATAGAAATACAAATTTATATCTATCACTGTAAAAATGCTGTGAGTCAATCACCTTCTTCTGAATGCAGGCCTGCAGACCCCACAGAGTTGCTCAGCTTTCCATCCTGCAGGTGGCCAAGTGGGTGGTGAGAAAGTCAGGCACCTCTTTAGTACATAAAATGACCCTGTTAAACCCCCTTCCTGGAGCATTTGCAATGGGGGCTGCAGTTTATCCCTGTCCTGGACCAACAGGCAGATGTAACAAAGAGCTGTGTGGTGGGTGCTGGCAGAGATCTGCTCCAAGTCTCTCCTAGTTTAGCTGATTGTTTCCCTCCTGGCAAGTCTAACAGTTCTCTCCCATTTCCTTTGAGAAAGGTTATAGACCAAACCTTCTATATATCTGAGTGGAGCATGGGCATTCCCAGCAACCCTTGAATCTCTCACATGTCTGAATGATGCATCTTCTGACATGCCACACTCTGTGTCCAGAATAACAACACAGTTTTGTCTCCTTTGGGACATGCTTTAGGGAAAACGTAGCTAACAAATTTTTAGCAACTGCAGAATCTAAAACATGAGCAGCATTCTTTTCCTAATTTTTTAGAAGGGTCAGTAGAAGATCAAAAGTTTTTTTAAGGGTCAGTGGTGAGTAAAAGCACATGGAGAAGATTGACCTAACCAGCTACTGACTGGCTACAGAGGCTGCAGTGGCCTGGATTCAGAAACTCTGGTGGCCACCTACACAAACTGGGTCACATCCAGGTTCTACAGGCAACTTAAATTCCACCATTTGCAAGTTACTCCATTTTTCTGTCTTTGTAATTTTATTTTAAATGAGAATTTCTCTGTATTTTGCTACTGATAAAGTAAAACCAAAGAGAAAAAAATAATCTTACAGCATCCTACTGAAACTTTACTCAAGCCGAGTGAAATATTTCTGGATACACTATCTTTCTGTTACTTGCACTAGGGGAAGAATTGACACTACACATATGATTAGCATAGGTTAATAAGCATGAAGCACAGGTTTTCATAGTTATTTGTTAACTTTAAGGAATACCGAGATTCATAAATCCTGGACCACATTTCCAGCTCTAAAAGGGAGATTATTTTAGCAGAACTAGACTTTTCTGCTGGTTTTTGTTTGTTTGTTTTGTTCCCTAAGAAGAGTCTTGATGTCTGACCTTCTGTAGTCTAGGCCATTTGTAACTGTCTCTAGATACCAGATTCATTCTTGGCTGTGCCATCTCAGTCACAGTTCTGTTAACTCATTTTCTGAACCCTAGTCTTTCCTTTTCCTTCTAAAAGCAATAACTGAAATAATTACAAAGTAAATTTCTAAGTCTATCTCCCACCAAAATCAATAGCATTAGTATGAATCAAGGGATTTCTTTTTTCTTGATGGATTATTTAAAAGATAAATTCAGCTGGCAAATAGAAACAAACATTTTAAAATACATTCAATTTTAAACACTTAGCTCCTGAGAGTAGTCAAGAATTTGAGAAATAAAAAGATAAATGTGAATGGCAGAATGAGATAAAATGGAATAAGACAGTACTGAGATAATAATTCTGGCTTTATCATCTGAGGTTTTGCAATGATTGTTGATAAGAAAAAGTATTAAGAGCACATGGAAAGTATTTCAGAAAACCTTTCTCCAAACTCATGTAGATCAATGCTAGTTTCAACACAGAGTCTGTATTACTGATCTATCCCAAGAAATCCTGGTATTTGTCAGAATCCACATGAATCGTTGTCCTTGGGTTATTCCAGCTGCATAACTAAGAATATTTAGAATCCAAACCTTAGAAAAATTTACAGTGTTTCACAGATACAGTGCAAGGTTCCTGCAACACTTTCTTTTTCAATAAACTTGGTTACTAAATGCTTCTATTTGCCAGATACTGTTATTGCTATTAATATTAATCACACTTTTGCTGTGCATAAAGAGGAATTAAACATTTTATTAAGCACTTTGTACCCAGTGAATAGAAACAGTGTCTTTGCCCACAGGTGATGCCTCCAATACACATTCCTGATGAAAACACCTTTGGTTGCTTGCATTAGCAACAGTTCCCATTACCTACTAAACATAATTAGTATCACCTATTGAGAACTAATCCTAATGAAGCATTTGATGGCATCCCTTTGCCAGTTTCAGGAGAACCACAACACATCCTCCAGAGGAACAGCCTACGTACAAAAAAACCTGTTCATTTAAAAGCTACAAAATATTTTGTGGTTCCCAATGTTTCTCCTTGAAGAAGACGAGAAATTAAAAAGAAGGATCCTCCAAAGTGTTGGGATTATGAATCTTCAGCCCACAAATTCCCTCCCCCCAATGGTATTGGAATGTATTTCTAAACAAATTCTTTCACAAGATAGATTTACCTTTGTAAGCACAGTAGGTGAATTACAGTACAAGAATTTGTTTTTAAGAAAAATTATTCATGAGTATCCTTGAACTTGGCATTACACCTCTAACTGAAGATCTTTATTACTTATTTTTGCTGTTTGGTCACATGCAGTTATTTTTGTATTTCCCCATTACCTACCCGCTTTTCCTTTCAAACAAGTATAATCAATTCAGATTATAAACACTAACAATTAAAGATGACAGAGTTCACTCTGGATAAAACAATTAGCTATTGCAAACTGCTGCTAGTTTTCTGCTTTGGCATATGTTCTGCAAGCTTTCATGGAGGCTTTAAGCTTAAATCTCCTCTGTAAGCTCTGTAAAGCTTTAATTGGCTTTTTGACCATAAAATCCCCACCATATTTTCTTCTTGCTTGATGGATTTGGTGGCTTTTAAGTCTAATTCAAGCTGCATTCTGCATTTTGTATGCCTGCTGCTTTTATACACAGATTAGTCCAAAATTATCTTCGTATGCAGATAAATAAACCAGTTCTGCTTCTCTGTGTCATGCAAAGAATGCTAAAACTTCCTTGTATTAGGTTTTGCAAGGTGGCTACCTCTGCAAAGCACCCTGATCCCCTCTGGACAAATGGCCATTGTTCAGTATTTCCTGCAGCAAAGGTCAGGTCTGCAGAATCATCAAGCCACACTGGCTGAAGACAATCTGGATGTCAATTCCACTTGAGTCAGCCTGCCAATGGCACTGCCTGCCCAATTTTGCTGAATCAAAATGTTTTAAGACACTGGGACTGTGTGCATCCCCCATTGCCAGACAACTTCAATATTATGCCATTGTTAATACTAAATCTGAAAGCAAAGGCATGGCAAGAGGGAGGTAACCTGAATAAGTATCCACAAGATGCTAGAAAAGTGTTTTCACTTCATCTCACAGTCCCTCCTGATGGCTCATCTCCTGGAGAGAGGCCTTTGAACTTTTTGGCAGAAAGACAATATACACCACACATAGTCTCACACCACAGAAGACTGCCTTACACAGATCCCAGGGCTCCTGGGCCCGAGGTCCCCAGCTCTACTGCTTTGCTCAGCCTTCCTATTCCTCTTCCTCACATGTGCACAAACCTGCTCTGGCCCGGCTGGCAGCGGCAGGTCCTGGGCAACATCTGGTGTCTGACAGGTAATAGATTACTCTGGCCTATGTCACCTGCTTGCTTTCAGAGCCAAGGAAAAGGGGCTGTGCTGGGATATGCTGCAGCTTCTGCCATGTGCAGATCTGCTGTTCACCTTGAATTCCCCATGAGCTTTCGGGCAATGTTACAAAACTTAGCAGGGAAACTGCTCTGATTGAAAATTAGCAGCAGCACCCCAAGTATGTCTGCAGTCATGTGGACGTGAACAGATTATTTCTGCCGCTGAAATATTTCCTCTGTTAGAAAAAGCACAATTAATTACATCTGCTATTCAACATACAAGATAATTTATTAAACCCACCTATGAATAATCTCATTTACCAACACCAGATTTGCTTATCCCTGAATCACCTTCCTGCAAGCAGATGCCAGACACTTTATAAAAGGGTTTATGAGCCTACAGATTCAAGCCTAGAGGGAAAATCCTGCTGACCAGTCATAAGAGAAAAAACGCTACAGCTGCTGAGCAGCATGTCCTTAAAATATTTGCTGTTCTCAATGCTGAAGGACAATGGGATCTCAGAGAGGTCTCAGACTTCAAATCAAACCTGCAGCACACAGGTACTCTTTTTGCAGTGTAGTTTGTTTAAGCAAATCGAAGGAGCTGGAAATGCTGCATCAGACAGCAACAGAACAGTAAAACAAAGATAAGAAAGAATACAGCAGCAGGGGAATGGGTGGACAAGGAAAAAGATGGCCTGGAGATAGCTGAACAGCAAAGAAAAAGGCAGGAGAGGAGGGAAATGACTGAAAAAAAACCCAAAGAGCAGTGATTGCACCTGCCTTTTGAAATTACTTCTGTTTTAAAAAATAATTCATCAATTTTTTTCATAACCTTAAATTATATGAACGATTGTACTTCTCTAATTCTAGATAAACTTCCACAATAAAGGAGATTGAAAAAGCTCCTCCAATTGAAAAATAGGAAATTGAAAATGGTTCTCCAATTTACAAAAAACCCCAATCTCTGTGGGCAAAACACACACTGCTGAAATGTAACTCACATTCTTATCCCTAAAATCTTTCATGAACTGTTTTTGTACATTTTTGTACATGGAAATTAAGCATGTGTATAATTACTGCAGAATCAGGAGCTAAGTTTTTTCTTTTTTAATTTCACAAGATTTAGTTGCATTACAACAAAACAGCACAGAAAGGAAAGTAATTTTGATTTTCAGGCTTTCAGCACAGTTATGGTGAACTTCGGAAATACAGACAGATTTAAGAACCTCTGAGTGACTTCTGAATTCATGCTCAAACACATCGAGGAGAGTTTCCAAAGGCATTTAAGTGACATGGAAGCACAAGCCTCAGAACTCTCACCCAGAGACACAGAAGTGCAGGATATTACATAGCAATGTTAAAGTATCACCCACAACATCTACTTCCCAGCTTTGTCTGCAATGTGTCTGGGTTACTGATAGATATGAAGCCCTGGAACTGCATTTCGTGGCTTAGACAAGCATTTAAAACCAAAAATTAGTAGGAAAAATTATCCTGACAATCTGAAACGTTAGAAAAACCTATGCAATTGGAGGTCTTCACAATTAGAAAAGTTAATCTATAGACATTACACATTTCAGTGTGCAAAATACAGAAAATAATGAATCTGCAAGATTCTCATTTTCTAATCACAGTTTTATCCAGGCTCTAAAAGTGTGTGGAAGGAATTAATTGGGAAAATACATAGGCCAGTTATGAAAAACAGACTTACGAAAATGACTGTATTGTGGGGCCAGAGATGAGTACACATTCAAGAAGATGGTTGTTAAACATCAGCCAGAATATTAGATAAGTCACACTGCCCTGTATAGTTCTTATTACCAGGTATGATCTTTGTCTTATTCTGCCATGAAGAAAAGTAAAACCAATCTTAAGATATTACAAGAGGGAAGAAGGAAGGGTTGATGGTAGCATCAAATAGCAAGTACACCAAAGCTTTTCTGCACACACTACAGAACTACAGCAAAATGTATTTTCAATATTGAATTTTCCTACATTATGAAACTATCATTTCCATTTCCTTTGTAAGAGAATAATATGAATTTCCATTACTTTTTCACCATCTCATCACTCAAACTTCTCCTTGGGATTAAACCCAGAGCAGAGGAATCTGGCAGTACTCCTGTGAATCACTAGGCATCTGCTAAAGTTCACTCTCAATCCATCCTTATGCATTGCCATAATTTTCCTATGTGATTATGTACTTCTCTTTCCTGGTGCATTTGGCATCCGATACATGATTTGCTACACAAGGGAAAGCAGAAACAGCTGTCCAAACACCACCTGAGTTTGTGCTGTCTTCCCTTGATGGGAAGGCTGGATGCTGTTCAGCAAGCGTAACTGCAAGGTTCTGAGTGCTGGTGGGAAAACCCAATAACGCTAATATGGAATAAGCAGTATTTCTGCAGAAATGCAGGCTGTTGTGGATCATAAGTTTAACAGAAGTTACCGAGACCATACTGCTGTCTGGGATGTCTGAAGAGGGGAAGCCTGGAGACTCCCTGGCTTTATTGCTCTAAGTGCTTTCCCTAATGGTGAGGCTATGGCAAGGAGGGCGCCCAGCACAGGGAGGGACTCACCTGCAGCCTCCTCCAGCAACTGGACCCCTACATGAGGTGTGAGCTAAGCACAGCAACCAGCATGCACTTCACTGCTGCTTAAAGTGCCACATGGGCATGCAGTCCTGCAGCCTGAGCAGCACCTGGGAAAGGAGCTCCAAATATTCAGCACAGGTAAAACCACAGCTGGAGGAGCTGCCAACCACCTGGACAGAATCACACCATCAGAAGTCAGGCAACAGTGACCTACAAAAAGAAGTCAAAGGGATGCAAAATACACAGAGGAGACAAGGATATTAACACCCTAACAAAACATGAAAAGGTGCTGCAAGGGGGAAGGGAACAATGGTCTGCAATCCATGGAGGGAAGAAAAACAGGTGAGCTTCAGTCACAGCCAGATGAATCCAGACTTGATGTTTGTGATGAGCTATTCATCACCCTGACAGGCATCTAATGACACAATAGCAAGCACAGGCATAGCCGAGTTAAATACTTAGAGGCATTGATTCGAAGTCCAATGAAGTTGCTACAGAAATGACTCCCCTTCCACACATTCTCCTTTGCTGGATACACTACCAGCAATTTGTGTAAGTGCTTCCACTGCCGATTGATCTTCCAGCTAACAACCTTCTGTGAAGGTCAAGAAGTCCAGAAGGAGGTGGATGTGCCCATCTGAGCAGAAACCTACATTAGTAGGAAGTGGTCTTCCATTACTACTGCCAGTGACAAGGAAGCACCAGTGCTCCCCATCACTACTGAAGAAAAGTGTTCTCTGTTTGCTTTTTCTTCCCTGGTTGCTCAGCAACCACAGAATCTTTTACATCTGTAAATGCTGCAAATATCTTATTTTGAATCATTTTAATATTCAGCCTGGTGAAGAGCTGATTCATCATCACTTTTCTTCAGATGGCTATAATTAAGCTTTGCACTGTGGTGTATGTCTCTGGAGTTGGTAGTAGGTTGAAATTACAGTAGACAAAACAACAGTAGGAAAAAACCACAGGTTGGGCATCATTTGAAAGGGAACTGACATGCTGTTCATTCTTCATCCTCACATGGACCTAGCCTGTATCACAATGGCACTTCACAGAATGAGAATTCATAGATAAATACACTGAATTCTTCTGCATGCTTAAGTTACTCTGTTTCTATTGGGAAAACATGTACAAGACATTAATAAACATTAAAAGTATCTTACTGATGTAAAAGTTATTATTAAAATTACTGGCACTGTGGGGCATGCATATTTTCCATCATGTTTAGTATCACCCAGCCTCTCTTGAAAAAACCAACAGACAAGTCCAATTAATAACCATGTGGATGGATACTCCTACCACTACATGGCATCAATTATCTGTTGCAGTGTTACACACTATCTAACCTCACCAACAATACAGTAAATGATCCAGCTCCTCCACAACTTGTCAAAGTATTAACAGATGTTTTGTGGCAATCTTGCTGTGGGAGTGCACAATTTCACTATTTCCAGCTCTTTTTTCCACTATGCTGCCTGCCCTACCACACAGCAGCAGAAGAGAATAGACACCTATGGCTCACTCATTTCCACACAAATCTTTGGTTTTAAGTATCTGTGCTGAAACAGCTGAAAGCTGATGTGACGCTGGGTTTGAGCATAGAATGTGCACTGCAAAAGGGACAGTGCTGAGGGGTTTTTATAAGTCTGACAGAGGACTATGGTGACCTAAAACTTTTGTGCATAATATGCCTGAGATGTCTCTCATAACTGCTCAACAAAGTTACAACAGTCACTGGTTTGAAGAAGTGAGGGGAAGGTAGGCAAGTACGGGTTATGTTTTGTTGCTTTCCTCAGTGCTACTGGGCACTTAGCTAATCAAATTGTGTTCATTTGGTGATTTTGAAAGCCCCTTTCTGTACATACATAGTTCTTGGTGTTTGCTGCTCTGAAACCAGGAGCATTCTACCACTGACGTTTATGGGAACAAAGTAGATCAAGTAAGATCCATCATCTTCCCTGTTAAGTTTTCCAAGATTAAGCAGGACACCAAAACTTCCTGACATTTTCCCTGCCATGTTGTGTAGTATATGGCAGGTCTTCTATCTACAAGCCCACTGTATAGTCAGACAATCCAAAAAAGATAATGACAAAGCAAATGTTTCAAAGCATCTCATATAGGGAATAAGAGAAAAAAGATTCCAGAATGTGACCTCAGTGACCTACATGAAACATCAGTACACCAAAACCTAACCAAAGGAAGATATGTTGACCTTAGGAGAAACAGAAACAAACTGAGTAAGAGTCAAGCAAAAGATTTCATAAAATTATTTCCAAATAATTTAAAAAGTAGAAAATCTAATTTCCCCAAAGAAGAGCAAGATAAAAAATAGGCACAGGAAATGACTGCATGAAAAAGTGAGTTTTATGTGATCTCATTTGATTGACCTCAGAATTCTCCACTGTTGTATTTCATTCTAATAACAATCATGCACAACAGATTCTCTTTTAAAACAAAGCTGACATTTTAAAACATAGCTACAAGTGCAGATTTGATATTGCATTAAAAACTACAGTCATTGACGAGAAATATATTTTAGTGAAAAACTAAGCGTTTTATTTTCAAAATTCTTCTTCAGAAAGGAGAAAGTCTGCTAGACTTTAGAGATTACCTCAAAAAACCCATGAATGTTTTTGACTAGGTCCTTAATTTTTCTAAGCAATGATTTCTGATGCAACTCACAATACTAGAGATTATGACATCTTTGATAGAATACTTGAATATATTAAGAGTAACTGGACTGCCTAGTAAAAACAGCAATAGTCTTCTATTAGGAAGTGAGCTTAAGTGACTGGGAGCCTTCAATGTTGCAGTGAGAATAATATCTGGTTATTCGACCTCAGGACAAAGAGGTATGCCATCCGTCATGATTATGGGTAAAAATTCATTATTAATTAACCTAAATGACCTGGAAAACAAAGTAAGCTTAGCTATTTGCAGCAAGTGTGTAGGGAGACTCACTTATTTCTTGAGTTGCTCAGGCTTTCCAGGTCCTTGATCCATTTGCTTTGTCTCAGCCCATGACACCTGGATATAAATCTCTTCTAGCTTCTACTCCTTACATTGCCTTTTAATAACTTACAAGATCCTGCAGAAAGGTACAACTTATTTATGTGCCTGCAAACAGAGCAGAACCTATTTTTTAAACATGTCATTGGTACATGAATGTGTACCACATGAACTCCTTAAGGTAGCTTCCTGCACAATGAAGATTCAGTAGATGCCCTACAAGTAATGTGGTGACTGCTAACAAACCCATGATGTACAACTCCAGAAAGACTTCCCCCAGCATTTTCTTCCAGAAGGTCTGATGCTTCACAACCAGAAAAGCACATCAAATCCACTCCTGAGTGTGTTTGTCTCAGGCAATGATGATTCTGATAATCTTCATAGAAAACAGCAGAATCATTGACCCTTTACTATTTTCAGAGACATGAGTGTTAAATTAAGTATGTGCTGTGTTTCTGTCTCTTTTATTTCTTAAGCAAGCTAAATACTGCATTAATTTCTACAATTCTTCTCTTACAACATGGAGATACCTAATACAAAATACATTATTTCCTTTGGGTTCACTCATGTTTGACAATATATCAAGGAGCCAAGAAGATGGTGCTCAGAACCAAACTAAGTATGTATGAAGTTCAATTCCCTCATTGCTTCTATTGCCTTTTTGCCAGGATGGGTTGATGATGCATGAAAAGCCACACTTTTCCTCCTTATATAGCCTATTATGAATTAATGTCTATGGCATTTTTCCTACGGGTACACAGCCCTCAGTAATGCTGCACTGCAGGCATTTTCTCTTTCTAACAAATATTGATGTTGAATTTTCTTTTTTTTAACTGTAAAAAGTAAAACTTTCACAAGTGTGGACGTGACAAGGCAATTTGTAAAATTCAGTTTTTGCATCTGTCCATATTTGTAAACTGTTTTGGTATTTTTACATTTCTTACTTTCCCTACCAGTATTCTGTAGACTTAGTGTTAAAAGTGTAGCTGTATTGGCAGTCTATTAATTTCTCCAATAATTCTTCTCCCCATTTAATCATAGATTCTCAGATAAATTTCAGATTAATGAAAAGATACCACTCATTTGAAGACAGAATTTCCCATCTTTTAGTAACATGTCAACCAGAGAACAACTAACACTTCTGCTCTTATAAAATCATGGCTGTTACAGCATTAATGGTATTCTGTTAACTAATTAGGAAATCACCTTCACAGTTTCCAATGACTGTGTAATAAGATTTAAAAGGAAAATAAACCACAAACCACAAAAACAACAAAATGCTGAAGAAACAAACAAAAAAAAACCCACCATAAAAATTCCTGCAAAACCCAATTTGTCAATAATGTCAATAATGTAATGTGCCACAGAACATGCTCCAAAACCCCTTGGCCTGTTCATATTAAAAGCATGTTAAGTTATGAAAAATAAACAATTCTTTTATGCTATTTGAAGCAGATGATTTCGTCAGTTATAAAACTTAATTACAGAAGTTCTACACAATAGTTTACGTAGGCATCTGATAAATATTCAATTAAGCAATGTTATTAAAACCTGAAATTACTTGTGAAGAACAGCAGTGCTGGGAAAGCATAGTGGTACCAGCACTCCTATGCAGTAAATACGCAATTTAGAATCCAGTACTTGGCACGCTGGTCAGACTTTCTGGTTGCATTAACACCAGAGATGTATTGAGACTACAGGTTACAACATCCCCAAGCCAGATGCAGGTTCTGAAGGAAAGACAAGCAAGAAGACTGCAAAAGAAGAGTGGACATAATACATAAGATCCACTAGGAGCAAGAACACTAATTTAGGCACATACCTAACAGCTTCCACAATAAATTATTTTATGCATATAACATTGACTGCAGAATAAAACCCCCTAGAACAACAACATTAACACAACTATCTAGCAAGCCGTAAGTTTCAAGGCATGAAAGGAAAAACATAAGGAAGAACTTCTATTATTCTAAGAGAAAAGTGAGAAAAAGCAATAGATAGAAACTTCCAGGTGAAAGTCTAAATGAAAGTTTATTTTATTTTTGTTTCAGTGATTAAAAAGGTCACCTAAAAATTCTGTCAGAATTAGAGATGATTACGTCTTCCCCTATTAATTAAAAAGAGACCTTGTATCCTAGGTCTAATGAAAATGAAATTGCAGATACTTTACATAAGATGGAAACATGCAGAGGCAGTCAAACAGGAGGTGCTAGGAAAAATACCAAATATATCAACAGAGCAGAAATATTAAAAAAGGAAAAAAACCTGATTTCAGATAAACCTACTTACAGTTAATCTATTGTAGCAATCAAGGCAAGAAATAACAAATATTTTAATGAGAAACTCTAGAGGTTAACTAGATACATCTGTTTTATGGCATTTTTTCTTTTTCAATAAATACAATAATGTAATAATTTATATCTAAGCAATATAGAAAAAACGGAAGACAAGCCACATGGTTAAATATACTTAAGCAATCACCAGAAATATTGATAAATTCATCCAAACTGTAACTTTCTTTTCAACAGAAACCAAACTTTTCTCACTGTTCAAAAAGCATTGCAGTGACATGTCCAAATAAGGCGGATGTCTGAGATTGCTGCTTTAGCCAACAAAGAAAATTAGTAGGGTCTCAAAATTCCAGACAAAGCCTGAACAACAGCGTTGAATTCTATCCACATTTACCTACAGCACTACTCTTACCAAAGGAAGGAAAAATACAAATAAAAAAGAAATCACCTGCACAAGTTGGAATGACAGGAAAACATTTTCAGATACTGAAAAGAACCTAAAAGGATGATTAACACAGCAAAAAGCAGACAAATAAAATAAAGCTGGCATCTTTTATTCTCTCTGTACAAAGAACGAAGGATGCTTAGAAGGAGATGTTAGATAAAAGACAGGAAGAGTGTTTCTCCTCATGTTAAATAACTGTAGATTGCTTAGGTCTTGATGAATAACAGAAAAATAATGGACATGTGGAATCATGATAGAATAAAGCACAGTGGCTTCTGACTTGGGGTGTTCTCATTAAAGAGAAAGGATGTTAAGTCAGGTTATTTAAAATTCTTTATTTTTTGTTTCTGCTTAAACTTGTTTAGTTTAAATTTATGAGAACGGATGGAATAAGCTCAAACTGTGAACAAATTCTTATAGTACTTCTGAGGATCCTGAGCTGGTGAAGGATCTAGATAACAAGCCTTATGAGAAGAGGATGAGGGAACTGGGATTCTTTAGACTGAAGAAAAGGAAGCTCCAGAGGAATCTAGAGAGCTAGTATATCCTTTAAAAATAAAAAAAAACAACAAAATCAAAATCATGTACTGCATCTTCATTCACAGAGCAGAAGCTTCTTATTGTGATATGATCTTCAGCTTCCAGGCTTACTCATTTGATTTATTTAACCAAAAGAAAATTCTTTCCACTCCTCCAGAATAGATTACAAATACCAAAAGTGGGCTCAGCCATTCAAAAAATGCAGCCCTGGTTAAACAACCAGGGACTGCTACCTCTTTCAGTTTTGACGTTTCTTAACACTTCAGCACCAAACAAAGCTGTTACACTGGTCACTTTTGGAAACTCACTTGGAATTATCTGATTATAATTATATTATTATGTATTAGATTATAATGTATTTACTTAGGCATGAAGTCCCCTAAATTTTCAAATTAGGCTTTATTTATGAGACTTTTTGGTAGCCCATTAAATAATGTTATATATTTATCTATCTCTATAAAGGAAAGAAAATATACCAAGTTTACCATGTCGATCACTAACAAATCTAAAATTGAAACAAAAGCCCACTCTGCTGCAGTTGAGGAATGGTTTAATTTCATTTAAGAATGTGAGGCAATTCAGTAAACTTCCAAAGGTGCAAGGGAGATGCATAATGCAAAGCCTCTAAAAAATACAATGGGAAATGCTAGCCTTCAGGATTCAGGCTTCTGCAAACCTCATTCTTGTCGTAAAAGGAGAAAAATGCCATGCAGTGTTACTCATCAAACAAATCTGCTCACTTTTTCCAGACCACTGGAATCTCCTACCCTCAGTTGCTACATCCCAATACTTCTCAATTGAAACATAATTTCATCATTTTATAAATTGCTTCACCAGACATATCCCTCCCCAAAAAGACCACCATGCATTGAAAAATGTATTTTTCAACTGTATCATACAGAGGATAGTTAAGCTTGACAGAACAAGAGAGAACACCTTCCTTGCAGATGCCATCATATTGCAGAAGCATCAACATCAAAACCAGAAATTTTCTCAGAGGTTCATCCCTGGTGCAGTATGTTCCCTTTCCTGTGCAATGCATAAAATAATTAAATAATGGGAAAAACTATACAGGACAGAGCTATCAGCCTTAGTAACTAGAGAGGGAAGAGGCCATCACTCAAGCTGTTCACTTCTCTCACTGGACTGTAACCATTTCCTGCACATATCTGTTGACAGGTCAACTCACCAGGTGTTAAGAAAAGTGACAGCCAGGAATAGTGCTGAATGTCATTCTGTTCCTCCTGAATGTACATTCAGCGATGACTTTAGGTTGCTTAGAACAAAATAAGACTATTGTCTATCCCATCTCTAGTCACTTCCTATCTCAGCCTGTTCTGCAAAAGGCTTGATTTATGTTCCTGCACTTCACACTTCCACCCTGGGAAAGAACATAGCTTGTCAAATACTTCTTGGTAATTAACCTGATGTAATGTTTCTGAATGCATTAGTCACCTTGGAATTGGTGAAAAATAATTTTTTTTAAATCTGTAAAAGATCCAAGCTGTGGAGCAGCAGGCACCTGAAAGATCGAGGCAGTCCTCAGTCTGAGGTCACTCCTCCTAGTGTGATAATTACAGGTCACCCAAGAAGACATGCAAAGATCCAAAACTATCCTGCAGGACACATGTGAAAAGAGAATAGCATTCCTCTTCGAGTCATTTTCTAACAAACTTCTACAGCAAATCCAAACACCCCATGTCATATTTATAGATGTTATAAACAGGAAAGTTCTCTCAATTACCTTTTTCTGTTAAAGAAAAGAAAAACATTTATGTAACCAATACAGATGTCTATTTTCCAGCAAAACCGGGAGAACCCGGCAGAATGCTTTGTCTGACTCCATGAGCTAGTCCCCATTAAATAATAAACCACACACAATCCCTCCTTCCCAGCCATGTCACAATGTATGTCATTTGACAGGTTTGCAGGGCTGCAGCTTCCCCACATCAGACAAGAAACACACCAACCCTTGGCATTACAATCAATGGGCATAATTTATTAATATTTATATTATGGTAACATTCAGAATCCAGTTAAACTGGGATTCTGGGATTCATCAATATCATAACAGAATTATTATTTAAAGGACTTTCCCCCCAGTACTTTCCCCCATTATTTCCTCCAACAAAATAAACAGGATCATATTAGGCTATAACAAGGGGACAAACAAAACTGGTCTGGGGAGGAAACACAGTGGCAAAAATCATAAAATATACCTAATGCCTGGACAAGCTGGGAGAAATATTCAAAACTAATATCTGTTATTAGGTTACAGGTCTTTTTAGATACCATATAGGGGAAACTTTCAAGGGGTGGTTCCAGTACGTGAAAAAATGTAGCATGAGAGACAGAGTTTAGGTATAACATGCTAAATACATCGGAAAACATAACAATAACTGAAAATCTGAACTACATTAAAGACAAAATCAAATTTTCACAGGAGTGATATTGTGAAACAGAATAAGTGAATTTTTACTTTACATTCAAAGATCTTTTGCATTTTTCAACAGTTTGTGACCAGCTTGCTTTTTACTTAATGAGGATGAATGCCCCTGTAATTGAACTGCGCTTACACTGTTGTGAAGGCCTCCTGGTTTCAGGAAAGAATACACATAATCTGAGAAACAGACCAAGAAGAAAATAAGTCTATCTTCCGATGATACTTCTGAAAATTAAAAATTACTTTTTCATCTTCCTGTCCTTCACCAAAACTGTGTGGAATGTCTAGGCACCAGTGCAGCTACTTTTTATACTTTTAAGACACGGAAATATTTTAGGTTATACTACTTTATCTGGTTCACCTGCTTTTGTGTTCCCGTTTCAGACAAGTTTGTTTCCTAAGATACATGGCATAAGGGGGGATGACATAATGTTCTGATATTTTTTCACTGCTACTTTGGCAGCTAGGCTTTTTTTACTGCTTAGCAAAACATGATTTCATTATCAGCTTGCTGTTATCTTTCAATCCTGTTCTACCTTTTCAGGTATTTGAGAATTCCAGAGTAAATCAGTGACAATCAAATCAATAAAGTCCACTGCTATTTGCATGGCCGAAGATAATTATTCTGTATAAATTATCATAACTGGCACAATATATTCTATTTTGCAGTTTAAATATACATAGGCAAGCTGTTAGATTATTTTAAGATGCTATCTGAACCTGTAAGACACCACCTGCCAAAACATTCAAAACCTGAATTTAAATATGTGAACTCCTATTTTTACCAGCTAACTCTAAGGGATCAGGGGAAAAAAACCCACAAAAATCTAACAGCAAATTTCTGAACAGGTTCTCTTCTAATACCTTCTCAAACCTGCCTAACCTTGCTTTTTCTTTAAAGCTAAGTAACAATTAGATGGAACTTAACTCAGAGCAACCATGGCAATTCCTGTCCTTATATCCTCAAGTAACAGGAGTTACTGGAAAGAAGTGCTGTAAGAGCTAATGGGCTATATCCAGGTGTCAGAAAGTCCCAGTTAAAAGGACTGTACCAGCCCAGAAAAAAACACATCTGATTTGGGGCTTGGCAATATAATTGTGGTGTTTTCTGGTTACAGTACCTGTCTGTGGACCCTAAACCTTACTGAATACAAAGACATTAAAAAAATTCAAACTTCCTCATTATAAGTATTGTCATATTATTTCAAATTACACTTTCATCCATCACCTGCTCAACATTATGCATCATGGACAACATAAAAATTTCCAGTATTTTGAAATAAATTTTCAATGCACATTCCAATTTCTAAATTAAAATAAAAAGATCTGCCTTTGAATTCCATTGAGCACCCAAAACAGGGATCTTAGTACACTGTGAGTGCTTACAGACTTCTTAGCAGAACAGTTTAGTCATAGGAAAATAGAACAAATTTCTTTCCTAATGCCTTCCCTCTGTTTGTCCATAAAGAGGTTTGCCTTGTTTCTCCTGGCAAGGAAAAAAGCAAAGCACGTAAGTCTATGTCTTCTTTCAAACTCCCTTACTAATTCTTCCATTTCTCTGTGAACACCACTCAAGGAGTGCTCTATGCAGGTTGAAATAACTGGTTGTCAAACTACAATATTCATTGCTGCAACTGGAAAAAAGGCTAAATGAAGACTTTTGCAAAATGCCTTAGATGAACAAATCCATAGCTGGGATAGAGACAATAAGTTCAGTGCAAAACTAATGGGCTTTATACAATCGAACAAATTCAATTATTAGAAAGGGAGGGAGGAAATGAATTGCAAGAACGATCAGTTAACATAAAGAACCCATCCAAACATGTCAGTGGGGATCACTACATAATGTTCTCTTGTGGCACTCGTTCTGATAAAACTTAGCTGTTTCTGTTCAGGGACACATATTTCACCAAGGTAACACTAAAAGCCCAGCAGCACTGGCTGCTAACACTGCACACACATGCATTTGGTTTGAGTGTGTGTGAATCATATTCATATTTAAATCAATGGAAAGCACAGAGCACTGTAACATGAGGATTAAAATCTTGATTTGGATAGCTGGAATATTGCATATGGACAGGCTCAGCCACCAAGCAAAGGAGGGAGAGAGAACTGTGGATTCCAGCGCTACTTTGCCAAGAACAATTTATCTGGGAAGGAAAGGTAGTTTTCTCAGACAATTTCCCAGTACAAAACACTTCTAGAGCACAGAACACATTAATATGTTGCTCCATTCTCTGTATTCGTGTTATCCTGGACTGATACAAGTCTAACCAAAACCTGTAGAAAATAACAGGTAGACCCTGTTGCTTGTTCTAAGATCACACAATTGTACCTCATTGCCCCCAAAATCTACTTTCCATGGAAGATGTCCCTTCTCTGTCCCTTATCAGGAAGAGCTGAGTTTGCTGGCCAACAAATTTCTAAGTCAGGAAACAATACTAGGTGAGAAAAAGCATAACCAAGATCTGACCACTATTTTTGTTTCTTATGGATGCTTAGGATATAGTACAGAGAGAAGGAAATATTTAAACTGAAGAGATCTTCTTTACATTCTCTTTAAGTATTTATACGGCTATATGCAAAGGTAATTTTTGACTGATACTGGACTGTGTGGGTTTTTTCATTTGGTTATTTCAGATAAAGCTGCTTTTTTCTTTCTGCCTACATACAAAAGTACAATTGCAATATAGCCCAGTTAGTACTCACCTTTTAACAAAACTTGTTTAGGATGCAAGTAGTTATGTTTTAATATTTATCAGGTATTTAAATAAGAGTATAACAAATGTATAAAGATAACAGAAACCTTGTCACTTCTGAGATTTTTAACAGAAGACTAGTTTTCTTCCCAGCTCTAGCTGTTCAGACCTGTTTGAAACTTTCATGACCTCTCCTATGTCTTTGCTATTCTTCAATGTTTTTCTCATCCTATTTATTTCCTTACAAGTTTTCAGAGCTCACACCAGATGCAAATTTGGCTGCCCGCAACCCAATGCTCCATATGGCATCTCACCCACGTACTCTTACACTTCCTTAAAAATCTTTCACTTTGTGTTTTATTTTGCTTATAATCTTTTACTTAGTGAATTGATTCAGTGTGTTTTCCTTAGATTTCCATATTTTATCCCTGTTGCTCTGTTACTGCCAAAATCGTTTTTGATAACTGCCATATATATGCATATGGACAGCCCAGCACATCATGACTATCAAGACCAGAACTCAGGTGAGTTATGTGACATTTGCTGTGTGACCTGACACTTCTCATTTCACCTGCAGGGAAACACTTCCCCTGTGAGAGAAGGTAAGACAGTTTGTCCAGCTCTTCAGAAAACACTGGTTTACAGGAGGCAGAGAACTTCAATACAATTTACTAACATTTCATTCATAGAGATGACTGGTACACACAAACAGATTGGAAAATATATTCCTCTGCGGGACAGATACTACTTTGCATTCATAATATTTGTACTGGTGTCCAGGAGTTGTACAGATCCTATCATAAAGCAACTTGAAACATCATTTCTATTTAGAAATCCATGTTCACTCATTTTAAATGTTAAAATTAACCGGTATAACTCATTATTTACCAGCCTCCCCCTTTGCCATTTTCCTCCAACTGCTTTGAGAGTTGCCTTTCTTGCACCAGCCACCTTATCTCTTTGGGTTTCCCATAGAAAATCCAGAACATCTTAGCAAGGGGTTTTTTTAGCACATCAGTGTCCATAATGTTGTTAGAGTTTCTGAACTCCCTTTTCTTTTAGGTCTGGTCTTTATCTATATATCACCAGTATTGCAGTTGGAAGTGCAGCCAGCTGCTAAAAAATGAAAGAGATCTCACCATGACAGATAAGTAACCTAAACAGGTGAGGAAAAAAATCATCAGTAGTTGAGAGAAAAGATGATTGAAGAGGTAAATGGGGTAAAGAATGCAGAAAGGAAGAAGTTCAGGGCTTTGAGTAAGAGAGTGACCTGGTTGGAGAACAGAAAGCAACAGAACAACTCCCCATAGGACACCTTCTGCAGGTAAGATTAATTTCTTTCCCTCTCCTCACGCTCTCTTTGCTCAAATTGCAGCTAATCACTCGCAAATAAAGTGTGGTTAATAGTGGCTATTTAAAAATGGCTGTCCCTTAAGTGATGTTTATATAGAACAAGAAGAGTTGTGTTCTACATAAGAGACTATAAATCTTGTACAGTCTACAAGTCTATAAGGCTTGTGAGTAACAAAATCTCTTTCCAAAAACTTGACCCAGAGTTAAATCTGAACACATAAGAAACCCCCAAACAAACAAAAAACCTCAAAACAAAACAAACAAAAAAGCAACCAACCAAACAAAACAAAAACACCAGGAAAAGGTAGCTACAGTTTCTTGTCACATGCTGCATTTGGGATCCAGATAATTTGAACTGTAGTTTCTTTCAGAGAGAAATCTGAAACTTTAATGCTATATCTCCCAAACCCTCCAACTGATAATTGCCTTTACTTGTCTTTTCCAAGCTACTTATTGTAAGCTGTATTCTACAAGCTTATACTGTTTAATTAGTACTTTACTTCATTAAGGTCAACAGAGAACCAATTTAAATAAAATGAATGATGTATTTTGTTTGAAGAGGATTTTATGATTAAGGAAATTGTGCTTTTTGCAAACAAGGTATCAATGACTTAAGTTCTCAACATATTGCAACAATGTCTAATTGCTCACTCAGATTTAGTACCTGAAGAAATACATTCTTCTGAAATAAGTCAAACGTCCATCAAAACACTGATTTATACAGGTTTTAATTTGTATTAAATAACCACAAAGAAACCCTGTCACAAGAATTTTTCCATACAGACAGACCTTTGTGTCAAGCTAAATTGCTCAGCATATGCAAATGACTTTGGATTATATTACATTCTGAAAAAATGACAAGATCAGACTGTTGAAAAACATTAAAGTAGAGATCAGTGAAAAGGACAAAATGACTAAGAGAACTCAAGTATTTTGACAGTGCATGGAATTATTTATGTTTGCATTAAAAAAAAATTTGGCCTATTAACACAAAAATTGACTTAGAATTTATATATGAGAGCAAAGAGGCTATCTTCTAGGTAACTATATTTCATGATGTGAAGAATATTAAATTAGTATTTAAAAAAAAAATACCTTCACTGTTGGCAAAAACCAACTGCCTTAGAAAATACAAATAATTAGCACTCTCAAAGCTAATATATACAAACAAATAATTTTAGCCACACAGCTTCTGTTACTCACACGTAATTTTGCAGGCTTGAAACTTATGTATCAAATAGTTGCACTGACATTTCCTTGCAACTCAGTAACTCCAACGAAATACATCTTCCTCATTACTTAACTGAATAAAACCACTAAAGACCTCTTTTTCAATTGCAAAGCAGATGCATGATACTGTAATTACACCCATGGGTGTTTTCAGCTATTATTTTCGTTACTGGATAAGGTCCTTAATATTTTAATGGTGTAACATTAGCATAAAAAAATTATGAGAGATGAAAAGTAGAAAAATGGAACAAATTCAGCTGGACAGGACCTACCATGATTATCTCATCCAACTGCCAGCTTCAGGGCTGACCAAAAGTTAATGCATATTATTATGGGCTTTGTGCAAATGCTTCTTCAATACTGACATGATTGAAATTTTACCTTATCATAACTACTATAAGGTTTTAATTTCTTTAATTAGTTAGTCCAAAAAGCTTATAAATGCAAAATTATTTGAGCTATATTATTTGTATTATGTAATGGTTGAGAATTGCTCTAATTTTAACACTAAAAAAACCCTAATGAAATCCTCTTTATGAGACGACAATAATTCAGCCTATTGGGAAATAACAGCAACAGAAACTCAAGAAAGATCAGACTTGCAAGGTTGGTTATTGAAATCTGTCAGTGAATTCATCAGCTTCAACACTGAGCTGAGATTTATATAACTACTTATCTTTTAGTAAAATCAGCTGCCGTTACACAAAGCAGATTACAGCACAACTATTCTAACCTTGAACTGAGAGCTATACATCTCGAGTAGAAGAAGCCTTTCTGCAAGGTACTGATTTTGTTGTACCTTCCAATTATTCTACAATGCAAGTAATTCAACTAGAGAAGTTAAAATCCAGGGTATTTTATGCCTCTTGATATCTTATTTCTCTGGTACAATTCCTGCAACTGGCCATGCAACTTTGCATAGGTTCTACAAACCTCCCTCCAAAAAACTGTTTCAAGATCCTAATTACCTCAATATTTGAAATTGTTTTACCTCATACTGCTTTGAACTGCTTCAGAGAGAAAGGTAGTTTCATTGCTCCCATGCTGTTCTCACCTAGCATAAATTAGAAGGATCATTTTCTTATAGATAATTGGAGGATCAAGAATAACAACTGTCTAATTGACTTCTGTGTGGAAAAAAAGTAGAGGAAACAAGAATTCACTAGAGGTTCACTAGGGGAATGCTCTTGGCTGGAAGGGAATTTTCTATACATGTTTACATCAATAGACAGCTGCAACACAAATGCTCTCAGTTGGAAGCTGGGACCAGATTCAGTCACTCTGCACTTCCATTTGAAAAGTGAAGTACAAGTTCTCATTGCAAAAGAAACTCTAGCCTTGGGATATAGTATATTTCATTCATAAAAATACTTTGGTGAGCATGCTCTGGGACTCTGGAGGGAACTTTAAGAGTGTCCAAGCTTGCCAAACTGCACGGCTTTCACAAACCTATTGCAGAGTCAGACCAGAACCCTAAATTCCCTTCAGGACTGCAGTATTCCTTTGTGCCATTAGTTACCAGTTTTAGTTAGGCAAAATTCCTCTTAGCGTCTATCAGTTTTACCAACATGAAAATGGAACAATTCTGGCCTTTGAAAATCAAGAGATAAGAGGTTAATGCACTAACTCAAACAGCTTCATTAGATAGATTTTAAACTTTACCAATGATTTTCTCCAAGCCACATGATGCCCATCACAGATATAGCTTTGCGGTGGGATAATTTAACAAAAATAGCAACAAAACCATAAACCTAAGCTGGATGTACAACATTCTGTTATCTCTAGCATTTCAAATTTCTCCAAGAACACTGTAATTCCATCCCAATGCACACTATCCTTTGGCTTACATTTGCAAGGAGTTCTGCATTTATATGTTCTTATCCCTTACCTCACTGAGCCAGGGCTGTCAAAAACTAACTGACTTCCAAAGTGCTGCTTATAAAAATGATGAACTAGAATGCCTTTTTTTTTACTGTTTTAAAAGGCTTCTGCCTCAGACCCATTCAGTAACACCCACTCTAGTACAGGCAGATTGTTTGTCTACATCTGAAGAGGAAAGACATGAACAATGTTTTATTATTTAGTAAAAATGTGAGTTTGAACTTAGGGCAATATGAAATTTTCTGTTGGCAACAGACCTCTTCGAGAACTTTTTTTCCTATACTGGTGCTTCTATACCATGCCTTGTAAGAAGTCTCAATCCTTTACTCCTAACTTAAAGCTGGAAACAATTGTATATATGTTCATTCTCCTTTCAGCACCTGGGCTCTGGTAGTCAGTTTTCTAGGCAATGGGAAGAAAGAGTGGCCTCTTCTCAATTCCTGTAGATGCTTTCTACTCATGTTGGGACAAGGTATTAAGTACTAACTAAACACCAAATGTAAAGAAATTTTAAATTGCTCATCTATTAAAAGAAATAATTATTCTATAATTTAAATTAAGCTCCTCAGTAGTACTCAGGAACATATAATAAAGACCATGTATGGGTAGGTGTAATTGGATGCAGTTGCCTTAGGAACAAATGTTCAGCATACAAAGCAGGAAGGCTGCTTAAAAGGCAAAGATTTGAGCCTGATAGCTGAAACCTGGCTTGACTGAAGTTACTGAGAAAGCACCATGGGTTTAGTTGAAGTCAGGGATTCATCCCAAAAGCTTTTTTAATTCTCTCATTATTATCAGTGCAAAACTAAATAATACATTAAAAAGTGCTGTACTGGAGATGCATTTCCCTGTTTCCCTTGTTCAGTAAGATCATCGTGAAACAAAACCTACCTAGAGAGTCATAAGAGAGTTTAGACTTACATTCTAAAGATTCTAGTTTCAGTACCAGTTCCAGTGTATTTTCATTATGAGATATTGTGCCTTTAGAGAAATGTTATTGTAGGGTGTAAAAGAATTTGACATGAAGAGATAAAACACTGCCTGGTATATGAGTATCTTTTAAAAGTAAAATAAACAGCAAAGATTCCTATAAAGAAGCTATGCAAAAAATCTTTTAATTTTGTAAAAATAAATACACAGTACCTAATACTATTTGCCAGAATGATTTCTAGTGAGATGCAGTTTTTACAATGCACATAGCAGCCACAGAAGGCATGAAGTATTGTTCTCAGTACAAGACGTGTTTCTTGTCCATGCATTACTCTACAAAGAAATTACTTAGCCGTGCTTCTATGATTTACTCCCATATTTGTTTCCATTTGGAGAAATGCTATTAAACACAAAACCACTTCTCGCCCTGGGTGAAGTCAGAACACATATACAGACCTCTACCTCTTGAAATCACTATTTACCAAAGACAAGGAACTTCCTACAGATACTAAACTACACATTACTAAGCTGTAAAGTTAAAGCAAGTGTAAAGCAAGCTGTCTTTGAAACAAGAAAAGCAAATACAGAAGTTGTTTATTAAATAAGTTGTTTATCAAATAATACTTCCCAAAAACTGAAGTAATTTTATGAACTGGAACTAGAGATCCAATTCCACACTGCACCCTCTAAGAGGATCTTCATAAGTCTTACAAGCAAACAACCATGGGAAGACAGTCATTTAAGGTGTCTTTGTGCATTCTTCATACATTCTCCCAAGATAACCTGGCGAGATGGAGAAACCAGGCAGGAGTCAGACATCCTCCTGAAATCCCTAAAGCCATGCACACAGTAGCTTTATTCCTTCATGTTAACCTAGTTTTCATGCCAGCTCATGTAATTTCCCAGACTGATAAAGAGGACTTTACTTCCCTATATTGGAAGAAAGTTCACGTGGCTGTATGTAGGAGTCCCACGCTATATCTACAATAATAACTGAATGTGGGCTTATGCTCATTTCCAAGTCAAGACCCATCTGTCATTGCCATGTCTATTGAAAAAGCTTAAATCATTTTTGAACTCCTGAATGCACCAGAATTCACCTTGTCTGGGCATAATTTCTAGATTGCATGAAATCCAAGCTCCTAAATTCAGGCCCATGGAGTACACTTGCAATGTATGTAAGAAATAGGTGGAATATAAGTCCTGAAAAACAGAGACCTCTAGTCACAACATACGATATAGAAGTGTCAGGAAGCCAAATCAGTAAAAAAAATTAACCTTTTTTGCTCTTTTCTCACTCTTGTTCAACTTGAAAGTAATCGAATCTCTTCACTTAATTAAAGACATTTTCTATGGCTCCACTGACATTAAGGGGTTTGTTTCTTGACTGTCCTTTTCTACCATTACATTATTTTGTAATTTCTTCTCTTTAATTAGCCTCTGGTAATCAAACCTAAACATATTCCTTTACACTATAAATGTCTTGTTTCTGAAGCAAAGAAAGACCTGCAACTGAGAAGTTACAAGGCCAATAGAAGACTAAATGTTATACAGCAAAAAATCATTTCAGCAAATAATCATTTCAAAAGTACAAGGAACAATGGCTTCTGTCATTAATTTCCATTCCATGGAAAGTGCTAACCAACACCACAGGTGGTAGCTAGCATCTAAGCTGAAAAAGCAAACATGATTACTATCTTCTCTTGTTCGAAATAAATGGCTGCGTGTAATTAAATCAGTCTTAAAGTTTCCAAAAAACATTGCATAAAGTGAGCAGGAGAGACAACAGAATCATAAAGCCATGAAGTTGCATTTCCTGTTTCACAGTGCAAACACTGGGTTGTTGATATTAATCCTGGCACTGCATATTTCATCTAGGGCAAAAATTTGTAAGCAGATAATACCCACTGAACACCCAATGAACCAGACTGTCTGGAAAGCAGTTAGTGTTTGGAAAAGGAAAGACAACTCCAGGCTTTCAGGACACGACCATGAACATACCATCATCATCCTCAGAGAAGCTCATCAACTCTGAAGGAACAGGTTCTTGCTTCACTTCCCACCTGAACACAAACCTGTGCTCTGTTCATACTGCATGGATCTGGCAAAGCCAAAGCAAGATATCCTGGATGAGGCAGAGCCCCCAGGCTGCCACAGGGCTACAAACAGCACAACAGTGAGCTTAAGGGTGGAATGACTTGGCCTGCTCTACTTGGACAGTGAACAAACAGGTCAATTTCCACACCGCTTTGGTACTTCAGCTGGTGTGACGAGATAGCAAGGAAAACCACCAAATTTATGATATTTCTGATGTAAGAGTAAAGGGAAAAAAACCCTTTGGGTTGTCACTATTGGATCAGCTCTGCCACAATATTTATATTGCAATGGGATCTATAGAACTCTGCACCAGTGTTCAAAAATGAAAATCTGGCTGCTTCCCTTAGACATAAAAGGCAATTTTCATGAATTATTAGACAGAGGCCAGTTACAGCAAAGCAAAAATAAAATTTAATTGCAAGATTAAGGCCCGATTATTTCACTAGAAGCCAGTTACATTCCCTTATCCTGAAGAGGCTCAAATATTCAAATTTTCTTAAAGTTTAGAAAAATTAATGCTATTTTAATATATTATTAATATATAACAAAAAATAATTATAGATATTGTATTAAAATATAATAAAAATAATAAACGTTTTATTTATATATTTATGTATTGTTATATATTTCTAAATTCCAGCACTGCTGGAAGAGCTTTTCTCAGAAAACAACACAACTCCTATATTGGCCAGATATACTCATGGAAACAAAATGAGGGGAAAGAAAATATGGCACATTTGGTAAAAAAATGAACCTTATTAGGCCCTCAGGTTCCAGAGAAAAATATAAGTGTCTGGAACCATTCAGATGCACTTTTTTATAAGGGGCAATGACTGAGTGGAGAACAAGCTTCTCAAATTCTGAAGAGTATGAAACCAGGGACATCTCTGCTGCATCCCTTGTGTCTAAGGAATACTTCATGTAGTGGTTCATTGAGAAAATGTTTCTCTATGGTCTTCCACAAAATCACAGCATCTTTTTTCTTCCAATGATATGCTGAGGGATGAAAGAATATGTGCCTAGCAAAGACAAATGGGATCATAAACACTTGGAAGTGGTTTCTACACTAAGATGTACCACATGAAGGCAAGCTATTGCCTAGGTAGGAACTATGACCTGCAGATAATTTTCTATGAACATAAGTGCTCATTTTATTACTGTTCTCAGAATAGTCATCATTCACAAGCAACAGCAGAAAGTCTATGGCTTCAGCCTCCAAAACAGCAAGAGGGACAGATGTTCCAATGGATGGAGCCTGCCAAAGGGCCAAAGTGGCCTTTACATAACTTTTCTATAGAACCATAGAACAATGCAGGTTGGAAGGGACCTTAAGGATCACATGATTCCAACTCCCTGCCATTGGCAGGGGATAGCTGCCATTATACCTGGTTGCTATCTCTTTCTTTCTTTCTCTTGAGGCTTATTTCATCTCAAGTAAATGGCAGAAATTATCAGCAATTTACACATGGAACATGAAACACAAACACCTCATTATATGCAAGAGAGATTATGGCATGAAAACCCACCATGAAGACAGTCCTCACATGAACTAGAATCTAGTAAAATTAGCTATTAAGCTAAAGACCATTGCTGGTTTTTGTCCTTTTGTGGCTTTGTGCTTCAGCAACACTCTAGTAACTCAACAGTATCTGATATCACGGTAGGACAACACAGGCTTTGTAGTCTGATTTCAATACTTTTATCTTGTGCAATGAATTGTTTCTATTAAAGAAATCATTATTTAAAGTTGCAAATATCTATCACATAGTGCACTCTAGAACCATTACAGAAATTTACCCTGAGGTAGGGTCTGAAACAAAAGTAGTTCCAAAAATAGGTAGTTGTTCATAATTCTTGAGTTTCCAAATTATTTTTTCAAAATTAACTTATTCTGTCATTATTCCATATCAATTCATAGTAGTATGTGGTTTTAGCAACAATCCATTATTATTGATTAGCAAACATGTTCACATTTCTATTAAAAAAAAAAAAAGGCAGTTTTCCAATGGAAGGGTTCTCAAATGCCAAGTAACACTCTTCAAAACTGTTAATGTGGGTCCTGACATAGCAAAGATGTTCTGCTAGGTTTAGCAGTAGGCTTTCCACAGTGGAGACTTCAGTGGTGTGTTCTAACACAGCAGCATTCAATGATAACATTTATTAAGGGTATAAAATGAATGCTGGAAATCAACAGACTCTTAATTGCTGTCCCATGAACTGTTTTGCATAAATGGCTGAAGATGACATGTAATTAAAGCTGCACTGAAAAAAGCTGAAAGCAGTGAATTAATTTGTTTAAACAGCAAACAAACAAAAAAAGATGGCCCGTTTTGCAGGCAGTAATTTTTAGTTTTTTCACTATGAAAACTAGATACAAAACACAAAATATTTATTCATCTACCTAGTTAAAAGTGGTGGTTCCTTAACTCTACACAATTAAAACTGTGAAGTAAAGAGGTTACTAAATATTCACTAAACATTTATCACTTACTAAATATTTATTAAACAATCAAAAATGTTTAGCAAACCAGTTTAAATGAGAATTTGCTTGGCTTGCCAGTAAGAAATTTAAAACTTAAAGTTTGTGATTAATTAAGCTCTATATTGTAACAGGAACCAGTTTTCTACTTAGTACTGGCAAAAATAGTCTTACCAATTTTCAAAAGCCTAAGAAACCCCATATTTCGTCTCTATTGGAATTGTCTTGAAAAAGATGATTCTGAAAGGCTTTTTCTTCAAATATTCACCTGGTATCTTTGCAGCTACTCAGTATTCAGCACCTGCACTGCTCTGGCCTGTCTCAGGTGGCCAGCTTGTGCTCATTCTCAGTTGCAAGACCACCCAGAGAGCCAATGGATTCCCTTTCAAAAGGGAAACATATGTTGTAGTATCTGGGATGCAAACAGACTTGTGATTAGGTCTCTGAAATACTTAAAGACACTGTTTCTGGGGACAGCTCTTCTGAGTCACAGTGACCACTACGTAATGAGGAAACTGCCCAAGAAGTTTTTGTGTGAGCTGTCACGTGGACATAAGTCAGGAATATCTCTGGTTCATGTATCACCACATGTAGGTTTAGCCTGCAGCAGATAACTGCAACTGACATTCGAAACAATGGTACAGTACTTTTAAATCTGCAATGCAATTCATCACCATTGCTTTCTTTCGCCTGTAGGTGTTCCTGTGCTTTCTCGGGTTTTCTTGGTAGCATAAAAATTACTGATGTTAGTACTGACAATGAAGAGTTGAAGAGCATTGATTAAAAAATAAATCAGGCCTTAGAAACCACAAGCCTTTATTAAAAAAAGAAAAAATATAAAGCATATATTTTTATTCATCTCCTAAGCTTCAGTGCTGACGTACAGATTGGGTGTTGTAGAAGGGCTGTTGACCTAGAGATTGACCCTGGGAAGAGAAACTTGGATAGCTGCACCAAGCAAGACACTTAGAGATTACTCCACGTTTTCACCTGAAAAGCAAGATTCTCACATAATAATTTGACCTCAGAAACAGCAATATGAACAATACTACGAAGTCTTGCATTAGTTATAAACTTACTACAGCCAGTATTTATGCAATGGAAAATAAGCAATCAGTTTAAATTAATTGCTTACAATTGGCCTGAAAATGGCTTTCCCCAGAGAAAATCAAAGTCTTCAACTTATGTCTTTGAACTTCTGGAGTACATCACCTCAAAAAGTAAGTTAAATTCTCCCTCAGATGCAAATACTTGAAAATCATATTTGCACAAATTTCTTTTGATTCATATCCTCACTGGATTTGCTCTTAGCAACTGTGAAATTTCAGCATTCAGTGGCACATGAAAAGAAAATCACAAGGAGGAGCACTGGGGATCAGTTGGAAACACTGGTCTTTAGCTGTATAACTGATACTCTAATATTTATAAGAGTACAGTGCTTATACATTTAATTAGCTAAAACCAGCACTAAACTCTTACCTTGAAAGGCTGACAAAGTCTATAACTGGGAACAGTTTGCCCAGAGGAGTTAGGAGTCTCTGGAAGTGTTCAACGCCAACCTGGATGAGGATTTGAGCCAGCTGTTCCAGTGAATGTGTCCCTGCTTATGGCAGGGGAGGTTTAAACTAGAAGACTTTTAAGGTCCCTGCTTACCCAAATCATTCTATGGTATAATTCTGTGATTGGCATACTCAGATAATTATGCTTTTTGAGCAATCTTCAGGGTATTCAGCCAATGTGTCCCACTATGTTACTGATACTGGTGACAGCACTCAAATTTCACATTCGGGTCAAGACCTAATGTGCTACACACTGGATGAGTACTGTGTTGAAATTATGTGCATTAAAATTATATGGTTTATTTTGTTATTGCTGAAATAACTATGAAGAAACATTAAAATATAAAAATTTACATTTAAAGTAGTAGGGAGAAGCAAAGCCAGAGAACTTCATTTAGTGGACACAATCTTCCCCTTTCACCTGAACATCAAGTCTCTTAAAAGTTATCACTGGGACAACCCGGAATTATTCACAAGTTCGAAGTCTCAGAGAAATGTACATTCACAAGCCACGATCCACAGACAGTGGTCAATTCCTAATAAACAGAACTAAGAGGAATTAAAACTACATACCATTCTCTTAACTTTCTTTCTGCAGGCAGGGAAACGTCTGTAAGCACACAAAGAATATAAGTGAATAAAAGAGGGAGGCCAAGGCCCATAAAATCCTGATTTGTCCATAACAAGTTTATTTATGAACACATGCTAAGGATATACTGCTTTAAAAGAAAGACCCTAATCTTAAACAAGGAGTAGAAGCAGGTGATCTGTAGGAAGAAGATTGCAAAACAGGGATAGCTGGCTCAAGCCCACGTGAATGCATTTAAAATACTAATCACATAATGACACACTGTGATATTGAATCACCAGAAAACAGACCTAGTTGGAGAAAAACGAAGGTTTGGCAAAGGTGATAGCTGTGAACATTTCCTGTGGAAACAAGCACCCTGCCAATTGCTACAATCATTAAAATAGACAAGTCTTCCATAATGACCACAAGGACAGTCCAAGAGTTTTGTGACACCTCTATTTCTCAAGTGTAGAAAAGCTCCTAGAGAACTACACTTCAAAAATATTTAGAAAACTAAATATTCCAACTGACAATGCTGTAAAACGGAAACTTAAAATATGGCTGTTCACCTCCAAACTTGCCTCTGCTCTTCAACTGAAGTCCCAGGCTTCCAGAGGCAGAAATCATGAGCATTCACATAACCTTCATGGAAGAGAACGGCAGTGCTAATACAGCTCTAACAAAAGCTTCATCTCCATACAGCAAGAAGACTATCAATGGGATCTGCAAATCTTATGGCGTTGTTTTGGGGACTTTTTTATTAAAGTCCTTGATCCCTATGTTCTAACTAAAAGAGAAAAAAAAAAGTCAACATACCTCTTACAGATAATGAGAATTTCACAAATATCGAGCTCTGTTACATTTCTAGCTGCATAAGAGTATGATTCTACAATCTGACTGCATCTTCCCTCTGCCTTTATATTTGAAAAATCAAATCACATTCTGCAAAATATTCCCCACGGGACACATATGAATATTTGATTTAGACTGGAGAGCAGTTAACCACATAATTAGTTACCCTGGAAATCAAAGAATTCAGAAAAATAACTACCAGATTAGATCAGGGTACACTCCTATTCTCATTCTAAAGGCTGGCAGATACTATGGGAGGGAAGCACAAGAAACCCTCAAGAAAAATCTCCTCACAGCCAGAGAAGGGGCTAATTCAAATTCTGGATAATGAAGTTTAATATTCTCTCCAATATGTTTCCCATTTTATCACAAGTCTAGATCTTGTCACTGCTATTACAATCCCTTGAAATCTTCATCTCAAGAATAAATTACATGTTTTCTTCAATATTATTTCTTTTTCTATCAGACTTTAATTTATGGCTTTTCAGCTTCTTTGCCTAACATTTTTCCTCTTATAACACAGTAAGAAGAAAAACTCTCTACCTGCCTAAGCAACATGTTCCAGTACTTTCCAATACTTTTGTTTCAACCTCTTTAAGGTAACAGCAAAAGCTCTTGATCATGACAGATTGCCTGTACTCTTTCTCCTTGCTCATCTCAGAGCCTCCTGTAATATTCTTTGAGAGCAGACAATCATAATTACAGTATTTCACTAAATTTGCTGAAGGCATCCTAACACACAGGAACTACATTACATTATTCCAGTTCCTAAAATCTGGTTTGCAAGTGCAGTCAAACAGCAGAGGTCTTCCCTGAGCTGTGTACAGTCCCAAAATCACCAGCCAATGTAATGTGAAAGTTGGCAGGTAATTTTAGCGTTTTCAGGAAATGCGAGGCTTCTGTTTGTGATAACTGAATGACATTTATTGACATTTCAGCAAGTCACCTGGCTAGGACAGGACTGCCTAGGGAATTCTTACGAGTCCTTTCTCATTCTGTCCAATCCAGACCAGTTTGTGTCTTTAGCATATTTTCACTTCTTCCTCCTCTCTTTCCAACTAATTTATAAGAATATTAAATACTGGAGGTGCTACATAACCTTGTGGCATCCTGGTATGTTTCAAATTGTTCTCCAAGTATGTTTAGGGGTCATAGTAACATTATCTCAGGTTATTAGTGGTAGTTTCCCTAATGGAGTTTTGCTAAAACAGAAACAACCAAATAAACAAAAGATTTCTGAATCTCTCAAACGATTTTATATATCCATACATACATCTATATATATATATAAACATTCTAAATAATATGCAAAAGGAATACATTCCAGTGCAAAAGATGTAGATCTGGCCCTATAGGCAATTTAGTTACAATAAAAAGAATATCACCAAGAGACATAGACTAAATAAATCTAGATCAGGCCATATTATGGAATTATTTTCTGCAAAGCAGGTTCATTATTAATGCAGCCCATAATTAAAATCATAATTACAATCCAAATTTCTACAAGGATGCAAAATAAGATGACAAAAAGTACCCAGGTTGCAATTTGAGCTTTAAAAAGTCATTTGTTCGCAGTACTTGAGCCAAAAATGTTTTTTAACTGCAAAGTCACAAGGAAAGTCCATATCCCAAAATTAGACATCAGCCCAACTTGAAGGAGTATTCAAAGATGTTTCAAAGTGGCTGTGACAAAGTTGTCTTCCCACTTTAGATGATATACCCTATTCAGCTGATGCAGATCAACATGGCTCTCCTTAAACCATGCTGTAGAGATCTATCTTTTCTACGTGCCCTTCTATGTTCCCAGTAACTCAGATTTTAAATTGGCAACAAATTCACATAACCTATTATTTTTAGACACACATTTATGAAACTCAGACACTTTGTATTTTTATTCCCCACCATTATAACTCAAGTATGTAATTTTGTTATTCAGATCAAATTAGGAGAGAAAATATTACTAGAATAGCAGGCTTAGGCTTGCTATTAACTTTTTCAGACAGTTATAAATTTCATCGAATAGGTTATAATTGAGGAGCCAGCATGACCTTTATTATTTCAGAAGGTTCAGCCATAGCAGCTCAGTGTGACTTCAGCTAGACTATTAGTCACTCTGCCAGATAGAACCATTAACATCCAACTCAGTCTGGCATCCACATATGATCTGATCCTTAAAACTGGCCTGAATAAGCCTTACTCTCAAGAACAGCCCGGATCCAGGCACTGGAATTGCTCTTTCAGAAATATCATACTCCTAGTAAGTAAAGTGGCAAATATCTGATATTTCTGTCAAAATTGTAATCAAAGAAAAAAAATTTTAAAGGCTCTTACAGAAGAGTATTAGAATATTTAACAGTAAAGTTCTATTTTCAGGCAATGAGGAGCAATGAGGAGCAACTCTCCCTTAGAGAAAAACCGAAGTAGTACTGTGTGCCATGCATTCTTGTTTCATTCTATTCCATTATTAAGCACACTGCCAAATAGATAATCCAGTAGTAAATATTTCAGAACATTTGTACTTAATACTTAGGGAAGTACAATATGAAAACAACCACTTTATCAGAGCCAGTGTTTCTAGCAAAGCAACGATCTCTGTTGCAGCAGAATCCTTTTATCAAAAAAAAAAAAAACCTACGATGTTACAAACGATCTTAAGACAACCAAAATAATGTTACGACTTCAATTAATTGGTAAACTACTCTAGAACTTTTTAATGCATACAATTGACATACACATGATGAAAGATGGACAAGCAATAGGGCGTTACACACAAAAATACTAGTTGATATATTACAAAGACCCGAGGTAATGCTTTCTTTGTACATCATGTAGGATGGAAGGAATACAGCTACACCTCTCTTCATATCGTTATCATTTGAAGTTTCTTTCTCAAGTGTATGCATACGGAAGAAGCAGTTCCACTCGACATAGGAAAAGACAGATTATTCAGCTCAAGTGCTGTGAAAATTTGACAGACTCCTAAAACAACGGAAACACGCACTGATAAAGTGTTACTTGTGGAAATGGTATGTGCGTGAGCTTTTACACAGCTGTCAACCCGCGGTAATCACCGTCGCTAAGCGTGCCTGCAACATGAAGACAAATATTTGACCTATTTTCTTAGCAGAATTTAGCTGTCATCATTCTTAGCACCACGCTCTCGTGAACCAGCCACTGCCGAAGGACTAAGGCAACACGGGTATAGAATTCTTCGTCGAGAGTGAGAGCACTTCCTTCCACGGACCGAGGTTTGCTCCGGCGGTAAAGCGATCGGCCCCTGGAACCCACATCCCCCAGCCGGTTCCGGGCTGCACCCGCTCCCCCCGTCCTGGCAGCCCCCCACGCCCGTCCGTGCCGGGGACTCACGTTTGTAGCTGGCTGCCCAGGGCTGGTAGCCGTAGTAGCCGGTGATGCGCAGGATGCGCTCCTCGATGGAGGTGAGCCCCACGGATGCGCTGGTGAGGTCTTCCACGGAGCGGGACCACTTCAAGTCCTCTTTTATGGCCTCGTCCACCACCAGGTACTTGAGCTGCCGCAGCTGCGGGCTGATGTCGGACAGCCGCCGGGGGCTGACATCGGGGGAGCGCCGCATGCCGCTGCGGGTCGGGAGAGGAGCGTCAGCCCGGGGCCGCGCTGCCGGCGTCGCCGCCCTCCGCCGGCCCCGGGCGAAGTTGGCGGCGGGCGGCGGGACGCTCACCGGCAGGGGAGCCGGCCCGGGCCCGCGGCCCCCGCAACTTTCCTCGCCGCCCTCCGCCGGAGCGACCCCCGGGAGCGGGCGGCGCCGGCCAGGGTGAGGTGAGGTGAGGTGGAGCGGTGTGGGGTGTCCCCGTCTCCCCGCCCGCCCGCCCGGCCCCGCGGGTACTCACAGCGTGGCGGCTTTGCCCCGCGCGGAGCCGTTGGGGAACTCCCGGATCCCCATGGGGAGCAGCAGCGATGGCTGGGGGGCGCCCAGGCTTCCCGGCGGGGCGAGCCGGCGGCTCTCACCGGCCGGGTAAGAGGCGAAAAGGAAGGAAAGGAGCGAGCAGGGGAGGCGGCGCCCCCGTGGCAGAGGGTCCCCGGGCTGGCGCTGGCCCCGGCCCCGGCCCCGGCGGGAGAGGCGGGCAGAGAGAGAGGCGCGCAGGGATGGAGGGACGGAGACGGGCGGGCCAGCGCTGCCGCCTGCGAGCCGCTGCCGCCTGCGGAGCGCCGAGCGCCGGAGCGCCGGGCGGCGGGGGCCGGGCAGGGCAGGGCGCGCTCCGCGCCCCCCACCCCGCGCGCTCCCGCCGGCTGCCGGCAGGGGGAGCCCCCGGGCCCGCCGGCGCCACAAGCTGCCCTTGGGCGGGGCCGCCTCACCCCGCTCGGGCTGCCTCACCCCGCTCGGGCTGCCTCACCCCGCTCGGGCTGCCTCACCCTGCTCGGGCTGCCTCACCCTGCTCGGGCTGCCTCATCCCGCTCGGGCTGCCTCACCTCCTGGGCGCGGCCGCCTGGCCGAGGAGGGAAGCTTTTCCCACCTCTGTCCGGTGCGGACAAGCTCGGAACGGCACGGGAGGGCCGGACAGCCCGAGCACGGCCGGCTCTGAAGTGACCGTGGAGCCCATCTGGCGAGGGCACCCACCTGGTTACCCCCGTAAGGGCTGCGAGCCAGCGCCAGAGCCACACAGCCTTCTATCGACTCGCCTTTACTTTTATTTTCATTTTTCTTCAAACATACCACCTAACTTAGGTGGAAAACATGCAGATAAGCTTTAATGAACATGTGAGCACAGATGTTGCCTTATATACAGAATTCATTCACAGACAAGATTAAAATCTGATAGATTCTTGGACAGTTTAATCACCTAGAAATATAGATAGTTGAAGTCGTAGAGTGCTTTGTATATATGTTCCCATATATATTTAGGGGGGAAAAAATCAAGTCCAAGGAGAAAAGGTTGTCATTACCTTTCAGCGCTGCACTAGCTCAGTTTACCCGAACCATTAAACCAGAGAGGTATCAAGTGTGGAAATGAGCCAGATCAGTTGAATGCAACCTTTCATTGTCACTGAAGGGAACATTACAGCATCACTGCACCATTATCAGAAAGGGAAAATAAAAAAAAATCCAGCAGACAAAAGTCAAACTAATTATCATTTTAAATACACATGTATTGAATAAAGCACTAGCTTTATTTCATTTCCTCTCCAACCCTGATTTTGAGCCTGTGAAGGGGAAAAATGTTTGCTGCTGAGGAAGCCAGTTCCAAAATCCACTACAGGTGGACAGCAGTGGTCTAGCAGTGCAAACAGAGGGTAATTGTGCAGCTGTTTGATGCTGGCTGCCGGTAATGACAAAACCCCTTGCAGGGCACACAAATCAATGCAGAAGGATGACTTGGTTAAGATGAGGGGATAAAAACACAATGCTCACTAAATCTAAGGATACTGATCACTGTCTTGATTTAAGTCTCTTTAGGGCGTTTAGGGCAGGAATAGTGATGACAGGCATGAATGGGATTAATCATTTCAGTCAGGCCTCCAAAGGCTATCTCCAGACCAGCATCGTTCGGTATGCACAGTCCACACTCTCTCTGGCTCTAAGTGGTGTACAAGGATAGGATTTATTCTGAGAATTTCCTGTAATACTGTATGTATCTAGTGTAAAATTCCTCCATGATCATAGGTCCAGAAATAACATACAGTCTCAGAGCCAGCAAAGGTTCCAATAATGAAGCAATCCAAACAGTGTTAACCTGCCAATAGTGACTGACACCTGCTGAGTGCACACCTGCCTCTTGGCATGGGCTGGTGCAAACTTGCAGAGGCTGGTTCAGCCATGCTGGAAATTTTGCCTCCATCACTGATGTGTTTAGCTGCCCATCTTCTATAGCACCAGCAAGTAGCTGTAGAAGTCAGAGACCCTATTACACACATATCCACTTTAATATGCCAGAACCATCTTATTCTTCTATCCAATAATTTTTTTTTTCAGCTGTTTTATTCCTCCCCAGCTGCTGTCATTCCAAGGTGTAAATGAAATGACGGATGGGTGTTTCTCCTCTCGTGCACACAAGTGACTTTGGACAGTTTGGGTGGCAGTGCTGACAAACTTGAAGTGAGCATGCATCTTGCGAGAGAGGAAAAAAATGCATGGGAGTGAACATCTTGAAGTTCAGTAAAGCATTTAATAAAGATGACATTTCAAAATTGTAGTAAGATGCAACAGGAACATCTACCAACAGCTACCTTTTAGGACCTTACAAAACCTTACTGTAAGTGATGTTTCTTCTTTTAAAATAGTAGTTGCTGGAGGCATGCAAGTAAAAATTCTCATGTATATTATTTTAATTATGTTCAAGAATTGTAGCTAAAACTGAAATGTTACAATATGGCATTGGACATTAAAGCATAAAGTATGGGATTCCACATGACTTGGAATTTGTAGATTTATGGAGCTGTTTAAGATTTTGAATAAACGGAGAAGAAAATATTTTAGTATTCTAAATTCTGCAATTCTGCAAAGTGTAAGAAAAAAAATTTGCTAAACAGAATATACCTACTTCAGGAATAGTGGGCAAAATGGTATGCATCACCAAGCTGGAGCCACTAATAACAGCTTTTCTGAACCTCTTACTCGTGAGAGTTTATTACTTTAGTAAAATACCTGCAATCATTTAAACACAGAAGGGTTAGGAAAGTATATTTTTTAAAAGGCAGCCCTCTATAGCAAGGGAACAATAAGTAATTATTCTAGAGTGTGGTGCCTTATTCTGTCCTGTTAGATACTCCTTTTTATGTTTTTCCAGAGTACATGAAATTATATGCTTGACTGATATTCAGCTCTTAAAAGGCACAGCCATTAAGATATATTAGCATTATGTTGTCTACAGTGTGACACTGTATCAAAGAAAAATATAATTTAAACAGTATTTATTTCCACCTCCCATCAATACTAGCTTGCCAGAAGATTCTCTGGGATGGAAGTTTGAATTTATCAAAATACTACTCATTTCATGAGAAAGGTAAGTTCATTTTTTTTTATTTCTCCCATACTCCACCCAAAGATAAGTGTTTTACATTTAAAAGATTCTGTGACATACTAGACTAAGATAGCAACAATGTTTCATTGGGCAACAAAACAATCACTAATGGTGCATAAACACCAGCATGAAGCTGATGTGTTCCTTTTTTCCTAGTTCATAAAAATAATCCTGAGTACCTGAGTCTTTAGAAGACAACTTAGCTCCCTCCTTAAGCAAGGAAAGACTTAAGCAAGTCCCCTTCTCACTACAAATTCCGCATTTGATGCATACTTCTGCTTCTTAGTATTTTTATGTTTAGCACTGAAGGTATAAGCCCAAGCCATTAATCAGATGTTCCTGCCCCAAGGGTATTTGGGTGTTGGACAGAAATACAATATACGTGATAAAAGTCCTATATAATATATGGAAATGCTATATGGCAAAGCCATTTATTTTCTCCAGCTGGGGTCAAATTTCACATGCACATGAATATAATGCTGCTGCATAACCCAAACGACTCCAACTCTATCCATGGGACTATTTATAGCATATTCAGATTGAATAGGAATGCAACTTTGAGCCTAATTAATTTCACATACAAAATATTTTGAACCAGCAACAAAAAAATAAAAAGCAAGAAAGAAAAAAGCAAAAAAAAAGCAAAAACTGTCTAGTCCATCCTAGATATTTGCTTGCATTCATGCTTTTAAATACTTAATACCATCTTGAAATGTTTGAAATAAACGCAGAGAACCAAGAAAAACTGATACAACAGGCAGAGAATGGCCAAATGAAGACTGAATGAGAAGCAAAAGTCACAGTCAGAATCACCCTTGTTCTCCCAAGTAGAGAAACCAACACTGTGCTTGAGAGAGCAGTCAGACAAATTTAAGACAAGTGGGAACAAATTTTTCACATGAGCTCTCGCATTGCTCTGATCCTGCTGCAATGCATGGCAAAACCAAATAAGCATCAGAATTTTTGTCATGACCTTACTGAAAGCAACTGGAAAGCTCTGGAAATCACAATGTAGCTGCCTGTTATAGTTAGTAAGGGCCATACAGAGTTAGTGTCCCAGTTCCTGGGAGGTATGCTGCTTTATAGAAAGCTGATTTTAATCTGCTACTTTGAAGTGGTTGAATATAAACTGTTCGCTTGCTTTCTTTGACAGACACAGTGGAAAATAGAAGTCCTTTATATTTGGAATGGAAAATAGACCTATTTTTTGTTTTGATATCCATTGTTAGATGAGAGGTACAGAAAAAAAAATTAGGACAACTCATCATGTCTTAGTGGTGCACGAGCTCTGCCAATGCCTCTCTTCCCATTTCAAATCAAAAACCAAAATGCAAAGAGCAGAAAAATAGTAACATTTCCTTCCCAAGAGCCCCAAAAGGACTGTAGGAAGTGTTAATGAGAGAATTCAGAACAGACCTCTTCAATAAACCATATCTTGAGAAATGCCAGAAGTTCAATCTCAAAGTCCATTGGTATGCTGTATAGCCTTGATATCCCTTCATGTTCCACCGTTCACGTTATTTGTGCTAGAAATAATGGGCTGCAAAACCCATTAAGATTTAGGAAAGGCTAGATACTGGCACTGCCACTTTTCTGTATTTGGCTGTGCATGACTCCTAGTTCGCCCTTGTCCCACAAGTTTGCTGAGAAGTGAGCCAAACAACCAGGGAATGAGGAAGAGGGGGAAAGATATAGAAAAGAGAGTTAAGGACTCTAGAAAGAACATGAAAGAAAACTTTTATTGGATTTGTGCTCAGGGAAGGAAGTTGCTTTAGCAAGCTAGAGCACGATATTCATGTTATGTTTAAAGTTGTTTATCTGGAAGCTGTGCTAGCCACAAGCAAAACCTGATAATTTTTACCCTTCAGGTAAACTTATGGGTTGTTTTCTAGTTTTGAAGGTGTTTTTAAAGTTGAATTTTTTTGATGCAAAAAAATGTGTCACTAGCCTTGACTGCACAGGTTTCTTAGCAGGAGAGTTTTCTGAAGAGAAAGGAACACTTGGAAACTGATTTGACAGGCAATTTTTACTGTATAAAATTAATGACAGCTGTTTGAAGATGCACATGTGTCTAAAACATTAAAAAACCCACAGCTGAATTTTTGATCTGGAAGCATAGAAGATCAAAAAAGCATTACGCTTTTGCCAAATGGTTCCAAACTGTGGGGCAAAGCCGCTTACTTCCATGTATGCATTTTAAGTCCTATTTGTAAGTTAACAATACTTATTTTTCCAGAGCTGGAATTAATTTTGGAAGTTACTGTAACATTTCTGTTACACCAACTGAGACCTCACTTCTCACAATATGCAAAATTTCTTCACTTTTTGTCACCTGCAATGAATATATTTCATCATGTCATGGATAAAGACTGTATCTCACTACGCTTTTTTTTCCAGATGTCTTGAAATCAAAAGAATTCATTAGAAAAGGTAAATCTGTTAAGAGTATAAATTGTTAGTGAGAGCAACAGTAAGAACCAGGGCAGACAATTTGCTATGCAGGTCGCTCCTGCAGATTGCAACACCCCTATACACTACATACCCACAGAGAGGCAGACATTAGCACTGCTGTGAGCCTCAAGCCTGCACTGCTTCTTAGTGGAAAATGATATAGCATTAAAAATGAGTTCTTTCATCTTGTATTTCCTTAGTAGATTCTTTTATTGCGGTGATAAATTTGGAACAATGAGATTATTTGATTAAACTTTCTCAGTCACTGCTGAATGGACTACCCTGCTTGTAGAATTAATAAAAAGGCCAAGACACCTCATTAACATGCTCGGTATTGAGCTGGACTGGCAGCAACACAGTTTAATCCTGCCAAAGGCCATTTTCTGAAGAAAGTCAGAAAGCTTTTAAATCGTATTCTTAAAGGTTGAGTCAGGAGAAGATGACCTTGCAAAAGCTACAGTCCTGCACTGTCCAGACTTCTCTCCTGCCCATTCATGCTGGAGCTGCTTGCTGCACAGAACAATGTGTCAAGTAGTATGGTTTCTCCATATGCAGTTCAACAGATCAGACTTTATTTTGCTGTGCATGCTGATGGGAAAGTTAGATACAAAAGCTTCGTTTTGAAAAAAGTCACAAATGCCAATGTCCTCTAGAAAGGTTTTTGTGTCTTAGTTGTTCTTTTTCTCTTTTTTGGTAGCTGGAAGTATGACTTGATGGTCTGAAGGTAAATTTTAGTTTACAAGAATTGATACAAATACACCACACCATTTTATCTATTGTCTCACATTCTGTATAAGCTAATACAGTGCAGAAAGACATGGACTAAGTGGATGAAAAGCATGTGTACATAATCATGACTATCAAAACATCACAAAGCTCAAGATTAATTACATCATTATTGTTTAAAATCATTCATCTGTGGCACAATAACTACAGAAAGTTTTATTGCCAAGTAAAATGTATTATAATTGTAATACACAACAGCCTATAAAACAGATCTCAACTTTCTGTTTTGGAAACACTGCTTAGATTATTTACTTAAATAAAGTGAATTTCCCAGGTAGTTAAAACATTCTTTACCTCTTGTCACCTAGATGGAAATAGTTTTTTTCTCTATAGACACAAGCAACTGCATTTCTCAACAGAAGCACACTAGTTTCAAGTCATTAAAATTCATGGCTAAGTTATCTTCTAAGCTCAATTAACCTACTTCACTCTGTTGAAATTTCACCAGCTTAGTAGAGTTGCTTCCAATGTCTCATCTCTGAACTCACAGGTAGGCTCTCATTGTGAAGGGTGACATGATTTTTGTCAATTTGATCACTTTATTGTATTTTCAAAAGCAATGTGACTGCAAGAAAATTTTATTGCAAATATCTTAATTTCTTCTATTTTTGCTAAGCACATAAAATAGTCTTAATAGTTCATAGAACCTTGTGCTCCTTTCTTGGTAATATTTCTTAAAAAGAACATTTTTATATTCCTTACTCTAGGCTTCCTTTATTGGTTTTGAGCTAAAAGTTTTCCTCATATAAAGGTTTTCCTTTGCTGGCTCATGCAAAATTCCTATTAAAGTAAAAGTGGGGAATGTGAGAAAATTATTTTAAAAATTGAGCCCTATTAACAACATGATAAATATGAGGAAGGCAAACTAAAACCATGCATGTAGGTGAGGAAGCGATCACATTATGCTTACATATCTTCATTAGAAAAGGGACAATCACCTTATCTGTCTTGCAATACAAATATTGTCCTTGAAAGGGTAATCCAAAGACAAAAATTACAAGTTTTCCTAAGAAGAGAACTCCATGGCACTTCAGGAGATGACAGGGCTCTGTGAAACAGAGGATCTATAAGAATGTTTCACAGTCTTCTTCAGGACACTGAGTTTTTTAATTGAGTATTTGGCTTTAGAAATAAGTGAAAATGTTAGCTTTGACATTTAGAATCTGTAGTAAATAGAGAAACCAAGGATATTGCAAACCTCTCTAACCAGATTTTTTTAATGCTTGCCAGAAATAAAAATTTTAGTTATATCAAATAGCTTAAAAAGAGAAATAAAAAGAATAAATAATTTTTCTTTTATTTTTCTTCGGCAGTTGAGATTACACACATTAAAAAGTTGAAACCAGCAGCTTTTTATGCTTTACTGTGCAATGAAGATGTAATTTGCACCTTTTGTATCTCATATGGGATTTTTATATTGCCTTGAATGCACTTTTATGAATATTAAAGAAGAAATAAAGTAGCCCAAATATAACACAACCATTGTTACTTCCTGAACACTGAGCTACAGATAGTGTTTTGCAATCCTCCAGTATTCATACAGATTTGTAGCAAGGGTTTTAACCCTCAGCTACTACTAGAATTATTGTCTTGTAACCATACAGATATTTCTCTACTAAATACAACAAATTCTCATTGCAACATATTTTAGCCTGACTTTTGACATCACTTAGGGAGAAAATTTGTATTTATTCCTTTTGTTGCCCCATATAAAAGGGCCTTTTTTGTGGTTTCTCCTCCCACCTGCTGAATTGTGAGTTACTATGATACCATTCAAGACAAAAGCCCACCCACGCAATGCAGTTATTGAGGTGGCTCTGCTGTTCCGTGCTTCAAGTTCACTTTGGCTGCATAAAAAATTACCTTGTCCTTGCAGAACCAAGTCAGATTCCCTTCCCTCCCTCTTCCAGTAGTTGTGGATGTTCTCTGCTTTACCTGGTATAATATTCCTCAATATTATACACGAGCAGAGATACTGCATTATACAGAAGCCATTTTTTAAAGCCTAATTTTAACAGCCAAATTTTAAAAAATCCCAGCAGAAATATTCAGCTCTGCCCATGACTTTGAAGAGATATACAACAAACATGCAATTTACCAACAGCAGTTTTCCATCTTAAAATAACAAAGTACTTTGCTGAGGCGTTTGATGCAGCCTCCATTAGCGTTATGGAAGCAGCGGGACACACACGTCAAGGCATGGATTCAGTCTTGTCCATCTCTTCTCCAGAGCAGAGACATCAGTCTCCATTGCTCACTGGCAGCCAATATTTCATGTGCCAGGCCAAAATCACGCCAATAAAAACACAGACTCAATATTAGGTTTTGAGGGAAGTGTTGCTGCTATTATACCATTTAATGTTTTGTATTGCAATAATCAATATCTACCTTTTTATTTGCAGCCTCCTTGCTTTTTCCATTTTATTACATTTTAGTTGTCAAACAAGATGGAAAGGAAATAAATCCTGGGGCTTGTGTAATGACTTGTTTTCCCTTTTCCAAATGCCCATTCTCCCGTTAAGTATGAAGGATTTTTTCACCCTCCTCCAGAGTTAAAATTTCATCTGATGAAATTTAATTACTCTTGATTCTCATGCTTTACCTATGGATGCTTATCAGGTCTATGGCCTATGAGGCAGCTCAGAGCTGCAGAGTGTTATGTGTCATACCTTTCAGAAATGCAGTTTGTAGCACTAACTTTCAGACAGGTTCTTTGGTGACATTTTGTGAAGATAAAAATGAAGCACAAAAGAGATTTCCATGCAGCCTGCAATGCATGCAGGGGGGTGTTAGGAGGAGCACTGCTTGCCTGCTTCCATGGCTCCTATTTCACCACATAGAATCATAGAATATATTGATTTGGAAGGATCATAAAGTCCCACTCCTGGCCCTAAACTGCACCATCCTCAGGAATCACACCATGTGCCTAAGAGTGTTATCCCAAGGCTTCTTGAGCTCAGGTAGGCACATGAGTGAGGCAGTGATCAAAATGACAAAACAGAAGCAGTCAAATCACAAGGAAAAGTAAACAGCACCAAGAAAAAAAAAACAGAACCTCCTCCCACTACTCAGAAACAGAAAAAGGACATTCTGGGATGAAAAAATTGTGAGCATCCTTGAGAACTCATTAATATGGACTCTAAATAGCTGAGCACCATACCAGAGGGCCCGTAGATGTCCACCAGTGATAACAATTATCAGCATGTCATTTTCTTCTGAAGTTCGGCCTTCCCTCTCTTACCTTGCTCTAGAATAGGCAGGATGGCTGCAGAGCACCTGCTTATCACCTGAGGGCCATCTTACTGCAGGGGTTTGCACCTCGTGCCATCTCTGTAGTGCTATTGCTTGACAACAATACAACGTAGACAAGAAGACAAGCAAATATACAGTGGAAAGGTTAGGGAGAGACCAACTAATCTGATTTACAGAAAGTCCCTGGGATATAAAGGAGGTAAGTAAGACCTCTCATATGGCTGTGGCTGAGGAAAAAAAGGTACCCATTATGCTGTTCACTGATCAAATATTTTTTACTTGAGTTTTAAAAACTTCTTTTTAAACCCCACACTTCATTTCTATACCTTTCCTAAGCACCTGTTGATTTTATTTGGTTTTAAGTTACTTACCTATATAGATTCAATTGCCATTGTTAAGCAAAAGGCACGAAGAGCTGAAGGCATAATAGAAAAATATCCCCTGAGAACAGTGCAATTCTGCAATATGAAACTGCCCAGGTATGAGCCAGTATATACATGTTCCTACCATCTGTTAGTGACTTCCCAGTAATGTATGTCTTTATATTTATCTCTATATTTATGCACACACACACACACTTAGCTCCAAACCATGGCATTGATCAGCTCATTCTTCAAGCTGCTCTACCCCACTGGAGGCTGCTCACATGGGGCATTTTTGCCATCGTCTGCAGGAACATGGTCAGGCCCTTAATAAGCAAAGGATCTAGCTATAGAGGTGTACCAAGAGATTTATCTTCCCTCCCTTTCTCTACCTGGAATCCACCACAAGCATACATTTTTAATAGAAGGACAGTTTTGTATTTGCTGGCCTCTTTGATCATCCAGGCTTTAAAAAATAACCCATTGGTTCCATTCCTTTTGAAGTTGTACACAGCAGGATCATTAGCAGTAGAGAAGCAGACAGATGCAGTGCTCAACATTAGGTTCCCACGGTCACCATAACAACATTAATAGGGATGCTGAGCTATACCATCACTTAAAATGAGACTGACAAGTGCTGCAGAGTGGTGGGCAGGTGACACAGCTTTTGTTTGGAGGCTGTTCTCTCCAGCAGTGAGCCAGGAACATGGAAAAGGACCAAACAAGAGGCAAGGGCACTCTGTGCTTCACAGAACTGAAAACCTTCAGCTCTGCTTGTCTCCTGGGAAGAGATGAAGATTTGCAGGCCTTGGTAATTAATTGTGCAGCTTCTAGTTCTGGCTAGTCTGCAGCTTCTGCTCTAATTGTCAAGCTAGAGAAGCTTCTATAAATGATTGTCTTCTTTCCTCTCTTCCCTCTGTCACCTCAACTCTATGGACCATGATTAGATGCATCTGTAATGAGCTCAGTTCAGAATTTGAGAGTGGTTTATGCATAAGTACTTGTGTTAGATCTTCCTTTTCTAAACATATTATTGGTGGAAAGTGGTGGTTGAGGAGTCACAAGAAAAAGAAACATTCCAGAAACGAGATGTTTAAACTGTGTTTTATTAATTTCTATGCAATTATAAACATTATGAACATGAATTAACAGTCTCAGTTTATCTGCAACAAGATAACAACTCGTGGCATTCAGAGTCACTTTCCAGTGCAGTTCCATGAATGTGAAGTGCAATAATCCTTCGTATTGATTGCTTAGTTCTAGACCGTCAGGTAATATAAATGGGTAATCAAGGACTTGGTTAAAACTGCAAAACAATTGTTAGCAATATGTATTTTAAGTTGAACTAAAGTGATTCCTAAATTTATATCCGACTTGGAGATAAGGAGATCCCTGAGGTGCAACACTGGATGCACCTTCTTCATGGCAGAAAGTGGTGGAACTGGCCTCAACTTTTATGTCACTGGTTTTTCTACAACAGTGCCTAGCCAAGAACCACTTCTATCAAAACAGCACTTCTCAGTGCTGTAGGTAGCTTCAACTTTATGTTTTAGATTATGAAGTGGAGCCAAAGATAGAGATTTAGTTAGTATCACCAAAACCATACAGTTGACATGGAAATGAAAGCCCAGTTCCTAGTTCTGACATCTAACCCATAACACCCAGTAAATGATAGTGAAGCTTCAAGCACACACTTTTTACAGGAGCTGACAGTAATCCTGTATTACACTTCAATATAGAGTCACCTTGCATGGCTTTTCCAAACCAAAGAAACACACCCAAAAATCCATAAGTAACAGTCAAGTCAGGTGAGCTCACCTTGGAGATAAGAATAGTTTGACATTCGAACAACAGCACAAGAGTTTGCTGTAGGGAAGAATGGGGTGGGGAAAATAGACGAGGACTTTAATTTAGGACTTGCTTACCATCATAGTCTTGCTAAATTTATGCTGAGTTACTGTAAAGCATAATTTGTGGTGACAACAGGCACAAACACCAGAAGAGAATCCCAGTGGAATGAGTTCTGGTGTTATATATATATATATATATAAGACACTAGGCTGTCTAAATAGATATAAGTACACAATGGCATTTCTTAAGAGTTTGGAGAGGTTAATTTCAGAGAAGCCTACAGCCTCCAGGTGGTGCAAAAACAAGGCTTCGAACTGGTGAATTTAGTGCAAAGCTCCATACAGAAGATTCTGCTGCTCCCACATTTTGCCATTACTCAATTACTAGCACTTCTTGTCCGTGCAATGAAATATATTAATTTGTTTAAGATGTGATAATTTTAGCTTAATAAAGCATATCTACAAGATTCAGTGTTAGAATGAAAATCAAAAATACCACACTGACACAAACATCTTCATTCCACCAGGTGCATGCTTGTTAGAATAACAAACTTGTTTTCCATTGTTCATCATTTGTAGTTTTCCAGTACTTTGAAGATAACAATGAGTGTATTGATTTTCTCATGTCTACACATACAAAACTACAATATAGCTCTGCTGTGAAAAAGCCCTGCATACTAATATCCTAGCTGGTCTGTCAAGGGGGCTGCTTGTGGGCATTGATCTCTACTTGAAGCTAAAAGAAACTGAGCCCTCTTTTTAGAGTAGATAAGAAACATGACAGAGTCTACAAAGATACATATCAAACAACTCCAGCAATTCTAAAAGCCTGCATTCCATGCTTATGCCAAAGGAAACTCTGAGCTTACTAACTGAGCAATTTTTACCTCTAGTACTATGAAAACCTGAAGGAATCAGAGAGCAAGAACTTTGGAGCAGAATGAAGAAACAGTGTGCATCTCAGTACCCAACATTTGATCAGAATAATCTGAAACAGCAAAATGCTTTGGCCCGACAGCCTACAAAGTGCAGTAGTATAACCAGCACTGCCTCTAAACATGACAGCTTTGAACTGTAATCACATGAAACATCACCTGCTTTCATTAGAGCGTTTTTTTTTACATTGCATTCTACTACACATTTTGGAAACTTTTGAAAGAGGAAATGATGGTGCATGCTGGCCTTTGAATACGGTGCATGCTGACTTGGTGAACATGCAAGTTAAATGCCTTTTGATTATTAATTGCAGCGTTAATTATAGGCAGCATCATCTGAGAGCAAAACAGTTCAAAGAGAATAGGCAAGGATAAATTCTAAACAGAAAACCAAAGAATCAAAACAAAAATGATGATTGAAAGCCGTAAGAAAGGAAGACAAATATTGCAGAAGATTAATAAATCCTAGGATTCCCAGGTTGGCTGGGACTGTCATGTGTCTTTCACCATGCTGATGGTGGTGTTCAGTACCTCCAGCACTGCTAGGCAAAAGTCTTACAGAGCTTTTTTGCTGACATGATAGTATAAAAAAATTAGATTGGCTTCTTGAGTTCTTGAGTATTTGTGGAAACACTGAAGTTTTATGTTAGCACTTTGCACCACAAACAACGAAGACCCCATAAAACAGCAGAAATCTCATGCCTTCATTCTGACATGAAGACAATGCTTTTAAAACATGAATTAATATGCTTTTCATCAACACTTCACATTTATTTATTATTTCAGTCAGTTACATCCAGCCACTTTTCTGATGACCCTGTCTGCAGCTTTCACTAGGGCTCTTTCAACAATTTTCACTTAACAAGAACAGGACACAGGTGTGTGTCCACCTGTCCTGTTTCCTGAAGAAATCCTAATCATTTGCTGGTGATTAGCCTAATAGCTAATGAGACAGTGTAGAACTTCAGGATTATGTGTTGTTCTCCTTTCACTTCTCTCCCTAAATGGCTCACTGACCATACCTGAATAAAAGAACCTAATAAGCTTGATTGAATGAGGTTTGAACTTCTTGAACATCTGAGACATGGCTATAGCACTGACGTAATGAAAAAAGTGAGATTGAACATCCTCAGCACACATTGGATGTGAAAATAAGTCCCCCACTTGCACTGGTTTTATACTGTCATCATCTCCATCCTGACATTTTTAAGTCAGTGGCCTTGCATTTTCTAGAGGGACTAGTCTGCTGTCCAGCTTCTTAAAATGTAGCAACTAGCCTTGTTAGAAGACAAATATTTCTTCTGGATTCCAAGGAGGTTTGGAGTCAGAGTTGTACAGCTGTGATTTCTGACCAAAGAACACTCACCAGTTTATAACAGCAGCTTCTAGAACATGCAGTTCATTGTGTCTTTTTCTTGCATATTCAAGATTTCAATCATCATCTTTATCCATCACAAAAATTCAATAAGAGCTTTAGAACTGATCTTTGATCAGATTATACAGTTAAAGTCAATGTGAGAGAGAATTTATTTTCTGTGGCTAGTGAAGTTGCACCAGTTTCCCATGAGGCTTACTATGGGCAGACATATGAAAACACTGTTGTGGTAACACCTCTAGGATAACATAATTAGTTAAAAAGAGCAAAGTTACTATGCAAGAGCTATTACAGCTGGAGAGAGGAGTGAAAATATGTGGGAGTAACTGCCCTGCAGACACCAAGGTCAGAGAAGGAAGGGAAGGAGGTGCTTCTCATTGAGCAGGTTTGTTGGCAGTCCCCAGGAGGTACTCATGCTGGAGAAGTTTGTCAAAAACTACAGTTCATTCAAAAGACTCCCATGAAAGAAATTCAAGAGAACTACCCTCCATGGGAGGAACCCCATGCTGGACCAGGGGAGAGTGTGAGGACTCCTTCCCCTGAGGAAGGTGCAGCAGAGAAAACCCAGTGAAGTCTTCCACAGCCCCCAATCCCCGTCCTTTGCTGCTGCTTATGAGGAAGGAGGTAGAGAAAATTAGGAGTAAAGTTATGCCTGGGCAGAAGGGAGGGGTGAAGGGCAGGTATCTTAAGATTACAGGTTTTTTCTCAGGATCTTACTCTGATGTGATTTGTAGTAAATTAAAACTGATTTCCCCAAATCAAATCTGCTTTGCCTCTTGCAGTAATTGTTGAGTGACTCCTCCCTATCCTGATTGCATCCCATGAGCCTTTCATTATGTTTTTTTCTCCCCCTTCCCAGCTGAGGAGGGGAGTGATAGAGCAGCTGTGGTGGGCACCTGGTGTTCTGCCAGTACCAACCCACCACATTTCTCTACTTAGCTATCAACACGAAAAAATTTTGGTACTGAAAAATATTGAGCTACTTGAATTCTAAGAACTGTTTTGCTAGAATGTCAAGGCTGACACTGACAGATGCATACTCTTCATTTACAGGGAGAAAATGCATTTGAACAGAAGGGAAAGCAGATCAGACTTTGCCAAAATACCATCCATTTACCTCAACTAGATGAGCTTTTATAAAGATCTTATAAAAAAAATTTAACAGCATTTTTCTCCTCTTTGATCTGTTGTGAGGAAATTAAAAAGGCTGTCACTATTTGGCCTTAACACTAGAATCCTATTGAGATGAATGGTGCAATTAACACCTCTGAAAACATTTGCTTGACCATTCAAGCAGTCCAGAATATCATCTTTCTCCGTGTAAGCTTTTTTATAGTTGCTATTTATTAATATCAGTAAATGTCAGAGACATTAAGTAGAAAAATTGTTCTAATTTTCAAAACGCAACCTGTAGAGAATTCTTTTTCCTAATAGGATCACATAACTTTTCACTGTCCTGGCCTGAATCAGAAATTTAAATATCATTAATCTGCAGGTTGAAAGATTGCATCCAAGCTTTGATTTTCAGAGCAGATTAGCTTAACAAGTTAGCCGCATCCTGTTCTGAGTTCCTCAGTTCAGGAAGACCATTGAGGTGCTGGAGTGTGTCCAGAGAAGGGCAATGGAGCTGGTGCAGGGTCTGAAGCACAAGTTCCTATGAGGAGCAGCTGAGGGAGATGAAGGTGCTTAGCCTGGAGAAAACGAGCTCAGGGGACACAGCTGCCCGAGAGGAGGTTGTACCCAGGTAGGGGCCGGTCTCTTCTCCCAGACAACCAGGGAAAGGATGAGAGGACTTCATCTTAAGCTGTACCAGGGGAGGTTTAGGTTGGACATGAGAAAAAAAATTCCTCACAGAAAGGTGATTAAACATTGTAATGGGCTGCCCAGGGCAGTGGTGGAGCCACCATCCCTGGAGGTGTTTAAGGAAAGACTGCACGAGACAGTGCCATGGTCTAGTTTGCAAGTGGTATTTGGTCATAGGTTGGACTCGATGATCTCAGAGGACTTTTCCCACCTAACTGTTTTTTTTTATTAGAAAACCCCAAACCAACAAACCAAAACTTTGTTTTACCTATTCTTAGCAGCTCAATTGTTAATTTTAATCAAAAAGCCCTTTTGGAATACAGTAGAATCAAACTGTATTCTAGTATTAAAGTGTTTGTCTACTCTTCATATGAAATAGAAGATCTAAAAATATGGAGAAGAATGTGGGCAGGTGCTGTAGTTACGCAAATATTAATAGTTGTGTTTGTTGAGGTCCTTATTTTTTGGAAAAGTAAGAACATGGGGTGTTTACCCAAATCTTTTAGAAATAATATATTTGTAGATATCTAATACACTTTTCCCCAGGATAGGATATTCAGAAATTACAAAGTCAGCTCCTTTTTGTGTGTACATCTACTTCTGCCTATTTAGGAATAATTTAGAAGATGAGCTATCATATTCAGCAGTAGTGATTTAACTCCATTCAGGGAAGGATGTAGGGAAGAGCTCAGTACTTCATCATCACACTTGTAATGCTCTCTGGAGTCCTAAGCTGGTTGAGGGTGCTGCTGGCCCCTGTAAGCATTCCCAGTGCCAGACAGATAGCATTGCTGTGATTTGAAGTCAGGCATCTTCTATGAGATCATTGAGAAGATAATTCATCTCCAACTCATTCAACAGGATTCACAGTGTTTTCAGAATAATTTCCTGTAGATTATCTGTCTTCAAGAGCAAGAAAAAGAAAGAACTATTAAATCAATATCAAGGATATGGGAAATTTCACCTCCTGCTTTTTTTAAAGCATGGGAAGAGAGGGCAATCTGAAAAACCAGTGTGCACAGGAAAATACACAAAGATATTTATAGGGGTTCCCTTTCCTGAGCTTTATTTATGGCTTTCACAGCTCCACAAGACAAATCTCTTAATTTTGCAGTTCCATCAGATCAGCATTAACTACTGTAGAGATCTTGTTGAGTTTGTACTGCAGTCTGTAAGATGCAGCAATAATGCTTGTTTTCCAACCAAACTGAAGATCAAACTCAGATTACCCAAAATTGAAATAAAATGAGGATGGACTCAAATGGATCCCTCAACAGTGATAATAGAAACCTGCTGAGCACATAGATCACGTGCCAGAGCAGCAATTATTACCAGCTTTATGTCAGTCCTCCTTTTCTCTCTGGATAGGAGTAAAAACTCAAACAATCACCTGACAATGTTGGTGAGATATACATCATTTCCTCAGTCCCACTCTTCCTCTATGAATATCAGTCCTCTCAGGCAAAGAGGAAACAAGGACTTTAGAGTAAGCAAGAGACCTGTACTCTGATCTCCTATGCAATACAGTTTGAAACACCTGGAAGGTTTGTCTTTACTAACAGAGGTTATGCAATATCTATTTTCCCAAATTAAAAACCTATACTTCAGTGTTCAGTATTCTGTATTACAAAGATACATATCCTACTTCTTGTTAACAGAATGAATATTTGTATTCCAGTAGCAACTTGTGGTAGCTCCTATGATCATGAAGAGAAATAACAGAGTATTTCTATTTATTGTTAAGACAGTTAAAAAATTGTTGTAATATATTCCTTCTATTAAGTCAAGTAAAACCATTACACAGCAGCATACCATAACAGCAGCCTAACACAGAATGTACCTGCTAGAGATCACTGATTCAAAAGCTTTTATAACTCAGTTAATGCATTATGTATGGGATAAGTGGCTGCCCCTTCCAGCTTAATCAAGATTAACTGCTTGGATTGCAAATACTCTCTATTCTCACAGTACTGGAAACAATTACACAAGTACAAAGAAATTTCATGTAAGAATTATGTAACTGAAAGTAGGAATCAGCATTGATCCACATTGTGTTTAAGTTTTCCAGTTCTGTACAAAAGTCAATTACTATTCAGTGATCACATAAAATATCCTCTGTAGAGTTGGAAGTGTGCCTGAAGTGCATCAGCTTCTGAGGGGGGAGGTCACTAGAAGTATCTTAATAAGGGCTACTTTAAAATGAAGACCTGAGTGTTGTGGTTTTCCTAGCAATTAAAAAGGATTACTCTACTTTCCATGAGAAATCCCAGTCCTGGATTCATTATCAGTATTTCTCAGCATATGCCTAACTGATCTTGTGCATAAAATCCCCAGCCATAGCACAGAAGCAAGTTTTCAAGGAATAGCTCCTCTGGCAGCTCAGCCTGTCCTTCAGCAGCTCTTTTCAGGCTGAAGCTCCAGCCTGTCTCAACCCTTACCAGCAAATACCTTATTCCAATAGTTTCTTTCTGTCTTCCAGTCTCTGCAGTTAGATGATCACTAAAGTAACCACAGATTACTTCAGCTGAAGCAGAATTCCTAATGAGAGTATTCAGACACAGCTCTTCCTATTTTGAGGGTCATACACTTCAGTAGTAAGCATTCATAGAGATGCAGTAGGTCCAGACTGAATTTGTGGAAACATAGAGCTAATTGTAATCCTTTAATTTAAAGTTTACTTCAGAGAGTATCACTGTTAGGAAGAGTTCATTATACTGTAGGTGCAATATTATTCAATGTGTTTTTTTCCAAAAGAAGAATGAATCCTTTATTCAGAAAGTATCAATTTGGTTTTCATGTAGCCTTTCTGTCAAATATTTTACAAAAAGTATTATATGAAACTGGCATTATCATGTCATCTTGGTATCAGTACTGTATTTTGTACACCATACTTTTACAGTTAAACATCATCAAAGGTTCAATATGTTCATCCTCTGTGAGTTCCAATCTGAAGTCTTGTTCTGTGTGAGACAGGGAGAGTTGTGTTGTTTGTACTTTTCCCTCTCACAGGTGTCTCTTATGGCATGTTTGAAACTCAAAACAGGACATATTCCAAAAACAGCTTTAATTGTTCTGTGTTGAGGGGTGATTTACTGTGATTAAAATATGTGTTATATTCGGAAAGACTTTATGTTTGAGTGAAGGAGCTGAGGAACTGTGAGGCATTGCCCTGTTGCTCACCAGCACTAGAGTAAGACACCCCTGCATGCTTTGGGCAATGATACACTCTTCTCAAGCCTCTAAATTACCCATTTCACACTGGATTCTCACCAGGAATTTCTTTTGAGGTACATGGAAGGGAGAATGGGCTATGGTCATGTCTACCGACAGTAGACCAAGAAAAAGAAAGAACCAGATTCCAATTTCACTGCTCTGATTTTATGTTGTCACATAATTACAGAACTTCATTTCCTGCCTATAAATTTAAAAGCTCATTGCAATACATTTTTGTGAGCATAATCGCATACCTGTGTAATTCCATCCTTACTGTATTTTATCCTGTGCATTTAATAAGTTGCATTCGAAAAAAATCTTGATGGTTGTTAGTTGTTAACACATTTAGGGAATTAAATCAAGCTTAAAACCAATGCTGAAATATTTGACACAAACATCAAAGGCAAATCATAATATAAATCTCTACTACGTACCCTGTTCTGCAGCTCCTTATTGACTCTTTGGGTAGGAGAGGGAGCACGTACCAATTTACCTATGCTGGCAATAGCTTCTAACAGAGTTGTGCACCTCTGATATATAATGTTTTGCATGCACCTCATTAAATGTGTGGCAGGTGGAATGGGTGGTTGGGGCGGCAGAAAAAAGCCCCTACTCCATGGAATCAGTTGGGTGGAGTTCCAAAGATGGCTTTGACTTCATTTTGCCCAGATGATCAGACACTGACCGACATGCTCCATGCACCACTAAATCCCAAACATTCCTCTGCAGGCATTTTGGGTCTATGGACTGTGCAACATAAGGCCAAGAAAGTCTAGCCACCTCTAGACTAAATTTCAAAAGACAAACGTGCTGCCTGTGGTCTGACAGGCTGTTAAAAAAAACAAATTAGCAAAAGTTTAACAGAAGCAAAACATACACTCAGGCAAGAATAAATATTCCTTGATACCCGAGTATATGCAGTTGCCTCCCTCAAACCTTGTGAGACCAAGTCTTTTATTCATACTATTTCAAAATCTCACTTTCATTGCTGCCTGCTGTGCAATGGAGGTGTAACCACTACAAGAGGGTCCTGAATCTCGGTGTCTTACACAGTCCAGTCAGGTAAAACTTACTTCTTCCCTTTCCAGTTCCCTCACAGTTTTTTGGCCTATTATCTTCTCTTGTTCTGTGTGAATTTATACCTGTGTTCTTCAGTGGCAAACACATCTCCTTTTTATTTCTGGTATGACTGACATAAAATAATGGAATCCAAATAAACTTAGGATGAGTGGTTGGCAGTTCTTCAAGCAAGCCTATGGGAATGTATTTTGCATAAATCTATTCACACAAAATATATTAGGTGGAAAGTGTATGGAAGTAAGAAAGATATCTGTTATCTTCATACAATTTGCTTCTTCATCATGAAAATCAATTATGTCTTTTTCCCTAGATCTGTGCCATTGTTTGTAACCAGGACCATTATTAGAGCTCTATGAAGGACAAAAGAAAAAAGCAAACCATAATGTTTTACACAGCATAAGCTGTAACACTGCAGATGAGTTTAGGTCTCAGGGATCCATGCAAACACTTCCTAGAAATTTCACAGCCTAACACTTCCAGAAAAACAATTGTCTTTCTGACAAAACACAGTCTCCCTGGTGAAAGCAAGATTGCACTTAATGATATTTTTTAAAACCCTAAACCTCATTATTAAAAAAACCCCAAAACTATAAACCAAGGAATATAATATTTACTTAAAAGGCAGCTTGAGAAATTGCTTATTCTGATTATTTTAAAAAGTGATACTTTCATGTTTTGATTCCAATTAGTGTAGGAACCTTGCAGTAATAAGATTGTGTAGGAAACAGGGATTCATAACAAAGTATTAGTCTCAACTGATAATTACTGTGAGTCATTTATTTTCCCATCCAGGCTCTCACCAGTGTATTCCTGATATCCAAAACTCCAAGAAGCAAAGTTTATTTTCTACATTATATATAGGCAAAACAGCAAAAACCAACCACAGTTCCCCACACACTGAACCACAGTGTGCCAACTACCAAGTTTTGGGAAGAGAGGAAGCAGGGAGTCGTTGTAGACTACTAGATCAAACCAGAGGAAGAAATTGCATGCAGGGGCAGGCAGAAGGACCCACACCAGTAATTACTTATTCTATGTTCACCAGTTGTCAGCAACTGGCAGCTTCCTGAAGCACCCTTCTGCCAATTACACTGCTTCTGAAGAGGGGACACAGAGCTGACATCTCCCAGCTGAGGTCACACTGCACCTCCTGCAGTAGCCTTCACCTGCTGGGCTACTCAGCACAAGCACAGGCATCTCCCTCTGCCCACAGCCACCTGCAGAAACCCCAGCTAAGGGCTTTTAGGGCTCCCTCTCACCCAGGATGCCTGGGGCACACATACTTACCCCACAGATACCTATCCCCATATATCAGCACCATTGATACTAGAGCAAGAGTGGGTGGGAATTTCATACCAGCAGATGGACTCTGGGCCTCCTTTTTGTTGGTATGAGGGACACGGGGAATTTTGTTTAAAATGAGATCCCTCACCCTTCCCATGTCAGCCTGCAAAGGGTTCTCTTATGAACTTTTCTCATTTTTTACCCTTTCCAGGGTGGTCTTGAGGAGCTTCCTTCTGGAGCAGTCGTGCCTAATAGGCAGTTTGGACAAGAGGAAGAAGCAGGCTCCTTTTAACTGTTTCCAGGCTGCTACAGGGGAAAGAAAAGGGTGTTTGTACCTCTGCATGGGTTATGAGGTATTAAAGTAATTGTATTGGAAAGTGGGCTGATCTGATGTCTAGGGGCAAAGGGTCCAGAAGTCAGGGGAACTCTGTGGGCTGGTCAGGCTGATATTGCAATAGAGCATTGTAATTACCTGCTCCAATTTTTTTCCGAGTGTTGCAAAATAAAATGATCAAATGAGTAAAAGGAATTGTTGTAAATTAATTAAAGGGCTGAAGCAAATTTCTCACAGGGAAAGATTTTAAAATGTAGTTCATTTATTTTGTGAATAGTGAGCCTAAGAATATTGATTCTAATACATAGCTGTCTGCATGGAAAAAGAAAACAAACTCCTGTAGTAATTATCTATGTCATCCAGAACTACAAAAAAATTCAAATGAGAAAGCTCATGTTTTAGCTTTGCATGAAATTTAGCTTTCAGGAAACTACCCATGAAGCAAATTAATATATTCCTCTTTTTGTTTTTTATCTTCATTATTTCAGAGATTATAGCTTGGTAGTACTTTCTTTTCTTTTTTTCTCTTAATATAAAAATTATGATACCTCTGTGTCATCAATAAAAGTTATCCATATTAGAATATATATTTATTAAACACAAAAAAAGTGAGTCAAGTATGTGAGTCTGGTTGTTTGACTATTAATTATGACTTTGGCAGAAACCCAAATTTTAGTATCTTTTTAGAAAGGATCATAAGTTTCTAAAGGCATTTTAGGACTAAGAGGCAGGAGAGGGCTAGAAATAAACTCCTCAGAGAAAACAAAGTCACATATTTTCTGGTTTGAGTGCTAATCAATTTATGGGAGATTCCTAGAGAGTCTGATATAAAAGTTAATGGGTTTTCTCCATTGCAGATCTCCTTAGAAAGTTCTCTGAATATCCACAGGGAACTTAAATCATCCTTCCAATTGCATTTTAAATTGATATTCTTGAAATATCTCTGTAGAGAAGATACTCTGTATTTACTTCTGTAGTTGTGACAATAGTTTTTCAAGCAGTCTACTGCTTTAATCTTTATTAAACCCTGTAAAGAGCCTTCCAAGAAAGTTTAACTCTGGTTGAAATTGTGTCAGTTTTTGCATAATTTTACCTTCTTCATGATGTGTGGAGAGGAGCCTCCCTTTAGAGCAGTGTGCTGCCTTTCATGGTGCAGGTGACAGTGGGGTAGTGACGTGCCTCAGCTGAGCAGGTCTGTGAGGATCCCTGCCCTCCTGCAGTACCAGGTTGGGGACACACTGGATGGAGTGCAATGCAGAGCTCTTCCTCAACACCTGCTGCTGTGTTTCTGTCTTCAAAATGAAGTGATGAATATATGGATGTGGCCTGGCTACATGATCTCTGGGTCAGAAATGGCCATTGCAAGTGCCCTCTCTTTTCTAACTTAGTCCCAAGGATCTGTACATGAAGGTCCTTTCCCACCTTCACCTGAGATTTTCTGTGGTACTTTGTAGGGAGCATGAGAAATGTAATAGAAAGTTCAACGAGCATGTTTTTGGTGTCTTAGCTCCTTCCTGACTTCTAAACCCAACAAACTGCAGCCAAGTGAAAGCAGTGGCTGGAGAGCATGGCTGTTATCTCAGCAGGGCAGCTTTTGCTTCCCGTAAGGAATGCCATGGGTACCAACTCTATCGATGTTCATCTTGGCATGGTGTGCTTCTGGGAACTGCCACAGAGAGGCAGAAGTAGAACCACTGGAAGTCTCCATGCCACCCCAGGCACGTCCTGCCTTTCTATGTTCTGTTTGGCCAACAACCTGCTGTTTTGGAACTAAATCACTGAAATAGTGTCTAAGGGAAATAACAGCCCAGCTCTGGCTCCTGGGGGCATTTTGCCTATGTAGAGGATGGCCTTCAATGGCTCTTGAAAAAATGACAACAGGGAAGGTGGAAGCATATGTGCAATGTTATTAAAATCCAAAAGAGATTAGTGGTGGAATGGCAGAGGAAAGCATCCATACTCTCTAAAGCATGGGATTTTGTTACATCTCTGTGTTCCTATATTAGATAAAACTTTAGCAATAATATTGTCCATTCAATTCAAAAATTCATGCCACAGTACTTGCCCCAGTGACTTCTTGCAGCAGCACAACCCCCCAGCTAACAAAAGTCTGCTTAAGGAAACATCAAATTTAAAAAACATATTTTTTGGGATGAGGATGCAAGAAGGCAGGGGCATGACCATGCTGCAGATTTGCAAGGGCTACAGGTTGACATTTTTAATCTTGAAGCTATAACTACACAATTGTAGATTTCTTTTAGCAGGAGATGACTAAGGCAGTTTTGCCATTAGGTTCTGTAACACACAACCTGGTGGCTGAAGGAGAGGCCCCCTCAGCGCCAGGTCTGAACTTGCATCTTGCTCAGACTGTTTTTACTGAAGAGGGCAGGAGATGCTTTTACCTCGGTGCTTTTCTACCCTGTGGTTACTGTCGTCCCCATCGATGAAATTGTGACAGGAGAGTAAAAATGATTAATGAAATAAATTCCCCCTTCTTACCTCACAGTGAAGTTCTGGATGTAGACATGTTTCTATAGTAACAATAATGTCTTCAGGAGAATTTGTTGGTTTATCTCCTGGATTAATTCTTTGGAGCCTTGCAATGTTTGGAATTCCAAACATCTTTCTTCTCCACAGAAAGAAGATTGTTTCTTCATTTATAAAGAACAACCAAAATTAAAGAACATATTGACTGGCATTTAATATTACTAAAATACAATATTTTTACAATTTTATAATGCCAACAAACACCCCAAACCAGCCCCTCCCCACCCCAAAATAACTAAGCATGGGAGGAATATCTGTGAAATATGCTGAAAAGAATGAATGAAGTGGTCTTTTCATTTGGTAGAGCAGGGCAACATCTCATGACAAGAAAGAAGACAAAAGTGTTTTATCTAAAACACAATAATTTCAGTTCATAATTAAACCATCCTATACACTCCAGAATAACATGTAGTATCTTTTTTATAGGATGCAAGTTTTGAGAAACACTTTTCTTTTTTGCAGGTGCCTTTGTACAAATGCTTAGGAGCCTGCATTTTTATGCCAATGTGATAGAAAAACTGCTTGAATTTCCAGAAACACTTGGACATTCTTTTGCATTTCCCTGACAACAGAAAAATGATACAATGCAGTTCCTTCATGCTGGATCTTTGCAAGGGATCCTCTACACTTTCAGAAGAATTAGTGTATTTCAGTCAGTCTTTGCTGAAATTGTGCTGAATTGTGCTGAAATTAGTTTGTGGAGAACGGAGTCTTTAATTCTTCTCATTATTTTTCCTAAATATGAGCTGCTTACCTTTTCTTCCCATCTAAACAGATCTTTAGAGCAAAATGCATGCTGACCCATCTTATTTTCAGGTGAGTTTACGGGTCGGTACAGGTTACTGACCCAGAATATAGGAGTTTAATTTACATTACACTCTGTGTCCTTGCAGAGCATGGTCTGATAAACTCCTGGGGTTCTGTAGACTGTCCCTTCTATGCTAAAAGATGTTGGAGACTACTATTCTGGCCTTTATTTCTTTATTTTAAATACTGACCCAAATCTGGTCATGGCCCTGTGCAATCTGCTCTAGTGAAAGCCTTGTTGAGCAGGAGGCTCAACTAAACTAGATCATATCCAGATGTGCCTTCCAACCTCAACCATTCTGTGATTGGAGCAGGTTATGTTTTACCTTGCCTGCAATTTTCTGCACAGGTACTCCCACACATCTCAAAGCTGTAAGACCAGGCCAAGAGTTCTTTTTACAGATGCTCATTTTGTGCACTGCTGGACACAGGGCACAGAAGCTTGTCAGATAGAGAGAGGCAGGAAGAGACACACAGAGATATTACACAGGATGTGCAGAAGTCACCAGGGAAAACACAATTCTCCTCATTGCGTGGGAAGAGGTAACAAACACCCAGCAGGCTGCAGAGTGAGCAGCAGAGCTGTGGCAGGTGTGCTGAGTGCTGCTGTGGGACCTCACGGCTGCACTCCAGGTGGCCCCAGGGCTGTTGTGCCTCTTTCTGCTCCAACAGGGATCTGGAACAGATAGAACAAAGGCTGATGTGGCTCATCAGGAGGATTTAGGAGATCTGCCAGTAGGATATAGCATCCTCTGATATCCTATATCCTCCTCAAACACTGTTGAGCTGCTCTTAGGCTCCAGTTTTCAGTATCATATAGCTGTTGGTTGGCATATCTGAACAGATACACACATAAATAAACATTTTTACCAACTTGAAAAAAGTTGCATAAAACCCGGAAAAAAGCATTTGTAATGGAATATTAACGTTTTCACTATTGCTAGTCAGTTGTTTTAAACATATAATCCCTGAACACAGAGAGAACCTGAACTGTGACAAAGGAGCAGCTACAAGTATAATGTACTCCATGATTTTCTGCAGTTTGTATTCTGTAAATACTTTTACTTGTGCTCTGACAGTAGTATTAATCTGGGCAAGCAAAAATTATCATAATCAGTGTTTAGAGACAAGAAACCTGGGGAGTAAAAAAAAAAAAAAAGTAGTTCTATTCATGGGAGGACCACCTGTGGATATAACAGATATCTGTGTCATGGCTCCTACACATGGAGCCAAATAGCTCTGCAGAGGTGATTTTGCAGCCTTAAAGTCTTGGGAATAACTTTAAGAGAACTTAAAGTAACTATTTGTCCTTGCTTTAGGTATTTTTCTCATCAGAGTTTTCAAGATAATGCTCAGAAACTGACAATCACATTTGCATCACCTCACAGAAATCGTAATTTCTGCCATGATTTTGATTATTACTTCCAAATATGCCAAATCCCTTGCATGCTACTTGTTTGTAAACTGGCAATGTGCAAGATTTTAGTCTATTTCAATGCACTTTTTTGGCATTTGAACCCAGGTACATAACAACTAAAAAATCATGAAAACTGAAACCAGCTGAAAACTGGCATGAAGGCTGAAGCCTACAGTGCCCATTTGCTTCTTCACACAGTATTCTATGTCCGAAGACTAGATTTTCCAGCTTCAACATCCTTTGTGTTGGACTCCATAAAATTAGCTAAAGAATTCTATTTAATCTCAGCATTTTTGCTGAACTGGAATACATGTGAAAATTTCTCATCTCCTAAAAAAAAAGGCACTGTAGAAGGTGTGTATATTTTTGTATGTAAGAAACATCACTAAACCTATAGTTCACTTACAATAATAAAATGGATAGACAAGTCCTCAATGACCATTCATAATATGATGTTCATACTGATATGGATAGAAATCCTGGGAAATAGACAGAGATAAGGTTTATTCCTGAGAAAATAGTTTATTTTCATTTGAAGACTCTTACTTGCTCTTACTAGGATGCATAAGAGAATTTGTTTTTTAATATACATGATCTCTATGTTACCTGTCAAGTTCTCGTTACTGCCTGAAATACAACCAGTGCACTCCTAGCGGTTGGACTGTGGTTAGGTCTGCAAACCAAGACAAATTCTAGTAATACCTGTTGAAATGTCTCTCCACATTTCTGTGGGCTCAATCAGAATTGACGTGTGCAGTAAACATCTTTTTATGCAGGGTCCCCCCTTCTATCTAGATTGGATGCTGGTTACTTCTGCCAGGAGAGTCCTGCTTCTCATCACTTCTCTTCTACAGGTCCATTTGCAACTTGATGAAAAGTCATGGGTTTTTTTCCTCAAGACTATCCCAGTTGATTGTTGGGCTACACAAACTCCTTGGAAGGGTATCCCAGCTTCTCTCTGAATAGTGAACATCCCAGCCCCCTTTCCCCTGAAATTAGTGAGGATATAGCTTTGAGCATAACTGAATACTCATCAGCCTCTGAGGGATCATTAAGCTAAACTATTCTGTCTATTTTAAGATATTAGAAAGAAGAACACTGGGATTTTTAAGCCATGGAACAAACTGGTTCCAAAGTATATAACCAACTCAAGGGTTTTGAACTGCAAACATTGCACGCAAAAGAAAAGACTGCCATTCTGTTAGTGGTATCATTTTAATATAACTCTTCCTTGTCACAAGATCTTTCATGAAAAGAGCCCTTTACTCAAATAGCATTATCTGAGGGAGGATGAAGTTGAAGAGCTGTGATGGAGTGAAGTAAAGAATTTAAAAAGTTGTATTATCAAAAGGAGTCTTGTGTGACTCTTTCAATTATTTCATGCCAGTATAAGCCCATACTTGCACCATATTTTCATTGATTTTCATAATATAAAAATAGTGCTTAATTTTGAGTTTATGTGCTGTATAAAAACAGAAAGATATTTGAAAGTGTAATGGTAATCATCTGCCTATAGCACAGAATATTATATACTTGGATGAATTTTATTGCCTTTCTTCATGGTACTCTGAAGCAGGAGCAGGAATTTGGAGACAGTACAGTCTTCCAAGCAATAAATACAATAGATGAAGCAGATGACTGACATATCCTGGACAATGAGGTTTTACTTTTTGATTAAGCACAATTTAATTAACTTTTGGGTTACTTGTGTAGCAGTGGCTGTTCAGTATGTTGAGGGGAAATGTTGCACTTAAAATTATTTTACAGAACAGTATAATAGGGGGTTGGAAAGAAAAATGTTTGGAAATCAAGAAGGGAGAGAGTTACTATTCTTCTTGCAGCTTTATCATGGCATGCTTACTGCACACTCTCTTGTGGGTGGTGGCATGTGTTTATAGGCAGTGCTCTGCCCAGGACCTTCCTCCTTCAGATCATGGGATGAACCTGCTTGCAGACTGAATCAAGGCTGTGCAAATTGCTAAACCAACCCCTGTGCCTGTTGTAGGAGCTGGAAAGTACTCAGCAGATGAGTCAGAAACGATGAGCTCATAGCTCAAGCAGATTAATGCTGCAGAGGAACAGTTTTCCTGTCACTGCCTCAGCCTCAGATGACTGTGAAGTGCTACAAATCACCTAGTGTAATTCTTTGCACTAATAAGCTGCATTTGATGAGATCCAGGGTTGGATTTGCCAGAGCACTGAGCTGCAAAAGGTGTTTGCATTCACAGCAATGACTACTCTCAAAAACCCATGCTAGTGCTTATGACCCAGCTGCTCCTTCCCACTGGAATAGTTAACAGCAGGCAACAGTGAGGAGAGGTCCCTTTGTATTCAGGATTTTCCTCCCATATGTTTCATCAGGCTAATACTGTGAACATGAAAACCATAGAGCATAATGGTTTAGAGCTCTCTAATGCCACAGAAATATTAATTTCTTCTTTGGAGGCACTGGTGTGTGCAGTATGGAGGAGCTGCTTTAGTTGCTATTTTGCTTTGCCCCAAAACACTCCAAACTCTAATCTAGCCTGGAACCAGCAGTAGAATGAAAACCACCCTGATGATGGTTTTGCAGCATCAGTAGCCTCTGTGCTGCTAAAAAAAATTGCATTCGTGTAGTATTACTTTTGCAAACCAAACACCATCATATAGGAAGCCTTGACATGGTGACAGACCATGAAATTGCAATATTGTGTTGCCTATGGATGCCTTAAAGTAGCCTTCATTTAAATGGTACTTTGGGTGGAAATAGAAGGACTGTGCAACAACAAATTGCATACAGATTTTCAGGCTAAGGAGATCTTTAGTGTTCACCTGGCAAACTCACGTGAGATATTACTTTTTATTCCATGATCCCCTGACCCATACAAGGCTCCATGCCAATCTCCACTGTCTTCAGTGGGTATGTTTGTATAAACTGTAAGCCAAACTGGCATCTGCATAAAAATAAACTGCATTTGAAGCTTTTTGGCCAGCCTTAACCTGAATACCAAAGAAAGATTATGCCTCCATATGTAAGTTTTTATAGTACTGCTCTCTCCTAAATCTTTTCAAGACTGAGCATTCTCCGGCTATCTAGAATGCAATCCCTCACATTTTCAAGACCAGCAGGTCTTTAAGACAATGGGAGGCAATGATCTTATTTTCAAGACAAGCAAAGAGAGGAATATATGAAAGCTGTCTAAAAACCTGGTTAAGCAAATGGAGTTCACAGTTCATTCCTGATCTTTTTGGACCTAAGTATCTAATTGTGAGCATTTTCATTCTGCTTTAATTCAGAAAACTATGTTCATTTACACAAAAAAAAAAAAAGAAGAAGAAGTATAAATACAAAAATATTGAGTCTAAGATTGTGATATTGACAACACTATTTTTGTAATAATCACAATAGATGTATGGAATATTTTTGTTGTAGCACAACAGTCCTCTTTAAGATCACTGAACAGTTTCAGGCAAGACCAACTTAACTAGTTTACTGCTGATGAAACGAAGTTAACTGTCCAAAGTCTATGCTGCTGAAGAATGCTCTAACAAAGGGAGAGAGCTCTAAAACCCACACAGATTTCAGTCTACCACCTGTGAAATACTTATCAGTAATACTCATTCATGGGAAGAGCAGGAATCTGAGATGCAGCATTGGTTTCACTTCAGTCTGTTCACAGAAGCTAGAAATTATATTACAATTTTAAAGTCAGTTTCAAATGTAAACACTTAAATTAAAAAACCACTTTAAAAAATACTGTTTCTCCTATGGCTAAATGATTCTTGAAAAATATTTTATGTGTAATATTAATAGAAATCTTTACAGACACTTGACTAACTATCAATATATTTTGTTTTGGAAGGTGCAAATTCACCAGGCAACCAGGTCCTTTGTGTTGCTAACAATTAGTGTTCCTGTTAATTAATGTATTATATAAGTTGTTTTGTTTTTTTAATTTCAAGCTTACACAGTACCTTGGTTGTCCATTCATGGTATGTTTGATAATCTTAGAAGAAAAGATCTGCAATATAACCAAAATTCTCACTGCAGCAATAATTTTACTTCTCTTAATGTCCAGATATCACCAGCCTGCCTGAACCCACATTTCTGGAGGGTGACCTCCCACGTTACCTACACTGAAAGGGAATGTAACATTATAATGTTTAGGCCCTACTACAGAAAATTCACACACAAGACTGGACACTGCAACTCTAATTATCACTAAAGGAGAGAGAATTTTCCAAATATATCCATTCCATTACAAGCACACCTGGGAATTGGTTGTACCAAACACAGAATGCCCATAGCTAAGAGTTTGTAGCTGTTTAGGGCTGGCAAGCAAAGGATCACAGTCACTGCAAGGAGAGCATTCATGTGGATGCTACTGCAACACAGCCATGGCAAGCTCTGAAAAGAGTATGAGAAATCTATTTTTGTGAAGGTGCTGGACAAAAAAACACCAAATAGGCAACAACCAACATAACACTCCATATTTGCACTCCGAAATATCAGTGCAACTCACTGGAGTAGAAATACCAGCCACAGCAGAGCAGCACTCACTGTATTTTCAGCTCAGGCAACAACTGCAGCATAACATTTACCAGAGAAACCCTAAGCCTGAGGCAAAGCCATAGCACTGAGGTGTCATTTTGCCATGCACTGACAGGGAAGCTAAGCTTGCCAGGAGGTTTTGGTCAAGGCTGTGCTGAGTAGTGAGTGCAGACAGTAGGTTTTTAATTGCTCCCTCGCCCCCAGTTCAGGGTCCTGAAGTGCAAGATACAAAATAAGATTTCACAGGGCTTCCTGACAGGCAGACTTCACTCTGCTGGTTAGATTTCTCGACAAGACATCACACAGTTATGTTGAACTAGTTTGTGTTGGCTTGAGCTCTTCTGCAAAACTCTTCAAGGCTCTTCAAGACTCAAGATTCAGGTGGGCTTAGATTAATACATTTTGCTCTCTCACAGGTGTACATAGCTGCTGATGCTAGAGGCAAGAGTAGGACAAAGGAGGCCAAAGATCTGAAATATGGGAGGCAGTGACTGCCTCTGGTGGAGATTAAAGCAGATTTGTGCAGAAACTCTCTATCTGAGCAGTATTTATTTGTGCACTGTGGGTGTTAATAGAACTCAGAGCCATCTTCACAAGCTGCATGAGTCTTTGCAGAGACTCTTAGGGAGCTTCTTATTCTCTCAAAGCAATTCTCATTAGTTTCCATAGGAGATCCAAAGTGATATCATGGGATGTTAGAGACCCATCAAAATTTGCAAATGATAACTGTAGCTTCCCATTAGTGAAAGATTTTACAGAGATGCCCAGAAAATTTAGACAAAGTTCACTGTATTCAAGCCTGATCAGAGATCACAGTGAGTGAGAATAGTCACCATTTTAAAATCAATTACAGCTTTCATGAGTTAGGTGCAATTTTCAGAGCAATCACATCAATTCTGCAGATAATCATTCTGCAAGATACGAATGGAAATTGTATGATATCAAAGAGAGAGAAGCCAATTCCTTTTGAGTTCACATGACTGAAAGTGAAAGACAGCAAGAAACATCAGGGAGTCATTTTAGCAGAAGTACAGATAGCAGGTGTTTAATTAGACTCAGACTATTTGTGTCTGACTGAAAATGTGTCATGCAGAGGTAGCACTTCCACGAGAGACTAGGCTGATAATCTGTACTTTCAGAAAATATGTAGAGAAATTATCCTGGCCACAAATAATCACAAACTGACTGCTGCAGACGTGCATAAAGGATAACTTTGGGCATAAAACATCTTAAAGTATACATTCAATGAGACTGTAGTTTGTATATGACAGAAAAAACCTTTCTGCCAGACTTTGCCCATCAGAGATGTGCAATTTACATTTAATGAAAATAACCTACAGAAAGTTTTTGAGTGGCTTGGTTTTATTTTCCATCCGACTGAGATGAAGTACATGTCATGTTTAGGATCGATACTAGTACATTTTGGGAACAATTTTGTAGAGCTATAGAAATAGCTATAGGTTTTAAAGTTGCTTGACTTCTTGTGCCAAGAAGAGAGAAAAGAGAGCAATGGGTTGATTATGGGAAAGATGTTGTTGCTAGGAAGAGTTAAATGTATATAGGTAACCCCATTTCTATACAAATGAGACACCAGTTAGGGAACACACTTGAATTTCTTCTTTATCCAGTTGTTACAGAGTCTACTAGCCTGTCTCTGGGGACTTCTCAGCCACCAGGCTGCAGGAGAATAAACAAACCCAGATTTTCATCCGTGTGTTGTTTATTTGAGTACACAGCTCCAAAAGAGACTGTAGACGAGAGCTCTTTATGACCCAAACAGATTTCTGAAAATGCCACTTGATGAAGCTTACAAATTTTCTTGTGCCTTTCTATACTAGCATTGTTCCTGGCCTCCAGTGCTTCTCACAAATCCTTGAAATGCAGGTTTTGAAGGTATAGGGAAACACTTCAGCAGAAGAATGACAGCTTAGCTTAGTTCAGAAACAAATAAACCTGATTTATGTTTGGACAAGACCAAGAATTAAAGGACAGTCTTTGGAGACTCTGCTTTAAGTTGGAGAGATAAATGATTTTTATACTTGGATGCTCCTGTTTACATTATTCCTAATGTCATTAGTTAAACAACTTATTATTTCTTTAAACAATCATGAGATAAGGCGAGGATTTCAGAATTGCTTCACATCTGTATGAGTAGATTACAGGCTAAGTCGCAGAAGTTCTCTGACTTCCAGTTTGTCAGGAAATAGAGATGTGATAGTTTATCACTAAACCACCGAAGATTTCTTGTTTTGTGTGAGCTTTTCTCCCTAAGTACTCAAATCCCTTTCTTATTCACATACTTGTGGACCATGATTAAGTTACCTCTTAACCTTCAACTGCAATAAGAAAACAGATTAAATTTTATATCCTTTTCCTGCCATTTAAATTTTTTCTTAAACTCTTTTGAGCAAATAAAAGAGCATTAGCTCTACAGAAGGTTGTTTTATTCCTGCAGTGGTGGTATTATTAACCTGTACAGAAAGAGCATTTTCTTTCTGCTCATGCGATATTTCTTTGCTTATACATCCTTTGGTCTAGGACCAGGTAGTTTCTTAATTGTCACAAACAGGTATTTGAAGAGTGCTACAATGCACATCAGAGCAGTGTACTCTGTGATTCCCTTACCCTCAGGAGATAAAATAGAAATCCATTAAAGAACCAGATTTCAGTCCCTCTCTTTATCTTTAATATTCATTGGTCATGGACTGTTGGGGTTTTTTTTAATTAAATATTATTTACAGAATATGAAACAGGTCCATAATGGTACCAGTCAGTTTAGTATCTTGACTAAATACTCTTTTCATGCTTCTGTTATGCAAATGTCTTAGATTCTAAATAAGTAAAATATAGTAAAAATAGAAAGTAAAAAATAACAATGACATCTATATTAATACATATATGTAATATATGTGTGTTAATAGGGATATCAATATGTTAAATTGTTGTTGGCATAAGCATTCTAAAGCACTTACAATATTTAAGTATCAAAATAATTATTTTAAAAATATTTATTAACATGAGGAGTTTTGTGATATAACCCTCACTCAGTTTCCTGTAGAACATTTGTCTTTTGAGTGTTAACCCTGAGCTCTTCTTGGTTTTTTTCCAGAATCACATTCTTCACCTCCACAAAACCCTAGAATGATCATGCTTTGCTCATAGGCAGCTGTAGAAATTAATTTTTAAAGTAGAAACATGTTTTTAGAGATAATTCTCTCTAGCAGACATAGAATAATCCAGAGCCGGTGGCAACACCTTGTTTGGAAAAGTAATATTCAGAGGGTTGACAGGTATTTTGCCTTAGGCAGGGACAGCCCTGTGGTATGTGACCTGAAATTCCCTGTGAAAATGCAGATCCTTTCTGAACACAAAGGAGCCGCTTATCTCTGTCCTTCCCTTGATTTGGGCATGGTTGCAGACGTCCTGCCAGGAAATCCCATCACTGCACCAGGGGCACTCCATCCCTCCCCCTTCTCTTTGCCAGTAGTTACAGCAGATAACATCACACCTGTGCAAAGTGCTCATCTCTGATGCCTTTCAACAGCTGGTGGTTCAGCCAAGGCCCACCTTTTCCCTTTTAATTTCAAGAGTTTCAATTAAAGAAAAGAAAATGAAATCCCAACACATTAATAGATCCAGATTTATGGCAAACTGAAAATTATACCCCAGCATGTTATGACTCTCTTTTTTTTGTATCAGTGGAAAAGGGGTTTGTAAAAGAGTTTCCACATATTACATAGATCAAATTGTTTGTCGGTTTGTTATTCAAAATCTACATTAGACACTTAATAGATAATTTAGAATTCTGAAAATCACAAGTGGTCTGCAGTTTCTGAACCTAAAGCTGCTTTATCACTTGAGGCACTTGAAAATAGCTTTTTTTTTTAATGATATGTATACATAAAGAATGAAATTTGCAATAGAAAATGCAATCCCAGAAGAGCTACTTCTCAAGAGCTAATAGGATTTATAAATCCTATTTTCACATGCCACTTTTATACACTATATACACATGAGCCCAGTTTCTTACTATTTATTTCCGGATTTTTACATTAGCTGCATGTTTTGATCTCCTTTTTTTCCCCAGTAGGAGAACTTCTTCGTGCTTATTAGGTAGATGCAAATCATCTACGAATAGTAAGTAACACAGAAAAAAAAAGTAGAGATAATATACGACTTCCACTGATCTCCAAGTTACTTCCATATTTCATAGACTTTGAGTCATGCTCTTCTGGAAAAAGAAAATTAAGGTGGCTGCTCAGCCTTCCTATGAGAAACAGGGGAGGGGATTGAGGCTTGTGTGTGAGCTTGAGAAGAAGAATATCTTAGCTGCTACTAAAGGATGGAAATATCTGCTGGCAGATCAAACAGAATGCAAAATCCATGCTAAAATTGAAAAAGAGCACTGAGGTACTGACCCAAGCATCAAAAGGACAGAAAGTGAAACCAGGACAGTGCTGGCCTGGGCAGTCAGTGAGCAGTCTGGCAACATTTTGACAAGAATCATCCCTCCAATATTTAAACTAAAAGGTAGCTGAGGTGTCTGGTGAAGGTCAATAGGATAAGAGTACTGAAAACTTCAGCCTATCAATTACTTGAAGATAAAAACCCATTTATAAAAGAAAATGTGTACAACATTTAGGCTAAGTGAAGGTGGATACACACCTGCCCTCCAAAGTGATGATGACAACATAACTATTTTTTTTCACAAGTAAGTAAAACCATCTACCTGGAAAGCAACTTGTGGCATCAAATATGCTCAACTAATTGAGAGAAGTCAAGGTGACCTATTGACCTTCACCAGACACCTCAGCTACCTTTTAGTTTAAATATTGGAGGGATGATTCTTGTCAAAATGTTGCCAGACTGCTCACTGACTGCCCAGGCCAGCACTGTCCTGGTTTCACTTTCTGTCCTTTTGATGCTTCGGTCAGTACCTCAGGCTTTGGTCCCAGGCTGGTGCTGAGGACTTGCTGGAGGATGAAAGCGCTCAGGTAAGATGCAGAACCAAACCTCTACCCTCTACAGGTGTCACCTTTTGAGGACAAGGGCGGGGAACAGCAAAGTGCTCAAAGTGATCAGGTAAGACTTGGGTGATACCTGCTAACACTGGTGCAATGGAAAGCTGGGAGAAGACATGAGACTGGTGACAACACCCTCCCTCAAGAGTGCAGCCATGCTCTTTCTGCAAAAGAAGAAAAAGAAATATTTGCATCCAGAGAAGAGACACTCATACTCATTTTTTTGGTCAGGTGGGCCAATACAATAGGAATGAAGGCAGCCACTGCTATTTGATACCTCACATAGCCCTTCCAGTGTTCAAAGATGCCTCAGGAGAACTTCATCCATGACTTTTGGTCAAATTAAGTGGCTAGGTTTTTTAATCAGAAATGGTTTATTTGAATAGTATACATTTTAAAATTCCTTTAATTAATTTTAAAAGATCAAATTTATAATTGTACTAATCTGTTTTAACACTTAATAAAGAAAGGGGTGATTAAAAACTTCCTCTCACAACTGTATTACTTTTCATACCAAACTGTCTTGTCAAGAACCCACAAAGCTGAACTTTTCCTTTCAGATTAAAGTACTTTTTCCTGCTCCTTTTCTCCTCAGTCTTCAAACCAGGAGGAAGAACCTGATTCCATTAGCAATCCCACCCAGACTGTAGGGAGCAGAGAATAATCTGTTGCATGAGAGACTGCCGTGTGTGATGTTCACTGTACAGAGGAGGCAAGGGATGAAAAGACAAACCAGACCCACAGAAACTTCTCCATATCTCTTCCCCGAGCCCTTCTGTTGATCCAGTCCTGTCACTCAAATCCTATGAGTTCCCACACTGAAAGCAGTTTCCAAAATGCTGTTTCACTGTAGCTTCAGCTGCATTGCTTTTACATACAATCTTTCTTTTACCTGTTGTGCCAAATGTGTAGCATGCTGCATGGCATTGGCAGTGCAGGCATTATCCAGCTCTAGGGGGAAGTGTTATAAATTCAAGCATCTCCTGGCATGTCAGCCATTTACCTTTGTAGAGAATTTCTACTGAACCCACCTGCGACAAATCTCTTTTCTCATTGCCCTTTCTTGGATTATGAGTAAAATAAAACACAACCTATGACATTAATGGTCTTGTAATATTGGTTGAACTATCTGGATGCTAGGAAACATTACAGCTGAGGCCATTTTTTCAAACAGTGTATTGTATTATAAGTTTCCACTTGCTCTTTGTTTTGCTTTTTTCCTGTGGGACCCATTTGTACACTGAACAAAGTAGGAACTTGCTTAATATAGCTATTCAGCATTTTATCTCACCTTCCTTGTCCTGTTTGACCATACTATTTCTGGGTTTTTTTTATGAAAGGAAAACTGCTACTTCTTTTGTTTCTCTGCACACTCACACTGTGCTGTCTGAGTACATAAGAATTAGGTGTACATTTACTGCCAAAGAAATCTGGTGTTGAGGGACTTTTGCTTTCTAGCAAAACTCCCTTTCTAGGTGGAGGATAAAGAGAAAATGAAATGTCAGACCATCCATTCATGGCATGGTCAGCTTCAGACAGGTGGGAGTTCTCCTTATAGAGCACTCACATTATGCAAACTTGAACACCTGATAGAGTTCTATAGCAGCAGATGTGCTGTGGGCATGGTGACACTTGAACTAATTCAGGTATTGCAGGCAAACTAGCAGTGGGAGCCACAAAGGATTGCAATATTTGCATTGTGCAGAGAAGCACCAGTCCTCTCATAGCCCAGTGCCACCTCACCTAGGCACCACCTATAGATTTGAAGCCCAGTTCCTAGCTCTTTAGTAGTGGTGTGTTGGAGTGTTGAGTGCCTTTGTAAGTCTTATACCCAAAAATAGGGGAAATCAATTACAGGATTTGTCTAAACAGCAAAACGAGGTGTATCAGCTTCTGCACAAACATTGAGTGCAGCTCATGCTGTGGGAGAAGGAGACTCAAGCAGGCTCTGACATGCAGGGGAGGACCCAGGTGGTGGTAGATGTTCACTTCTCACGGCCCATGTCCTCAGGCAAAACTTTTTATTTATGGTTCTGTTTGTGGCTTGCAGAAGCAAATACACCACACTTACTAGGAGGTTATACACGGTAATTCTAAAATGAGGCCAATCTTTGTCTGTTCCTAAGAGCTGTCACAGTGTCAAAGCAGCGATTCAGGTGGGAGCTCAGTGCCTGAAGGCAATTTCTTGCCTGTTGTCAGCATTTAATTGCCAGACAGCTCCCTCTCTTAGAGCCTTAGAACATGGGTTTTGCAAGGTTTGACCTTCAAAACTGCATCTTCCTATGAAGAAAAGCAACAAGATTCATGCCCTTTTCTTTCAGACGCTGTCACTGGCAAAAGTAAATTATAGAGAATTAAAGTCTTTCTGTCCATGTGATCCACAAAAGTTCAAATCATTGCCCCTTCTCTCTGTGTCTTACTTCCTTGTGACCCCTTTTGGCATGGTCCCTATTTCAAGTCTTTCTTCCCTTGGTCTTCCATCCTGTGTCTTTCTTTTCCTCTCCTGCTTCCTTCAGCTTGTAAGCTCAGCTTTCAAAGACTCCTGCTCCACCGTCTGCTCCCATAGGACCTCACCCAGCTCTACCAACTCTTTGTGCAGCACTCGTGCCCAAACACATTAGAAAGTAAATCAGCATGCCAGGTTGTTACAGACATGGACAGAAAGTCCAAAGAGAGTGGCTTCTCTTTTGCTGTCTTCAAGACCAGCAATCAAAGCAGTGGATTCTTCTGCCCAAGAGCCCTGGTGATCTCTCTGTCAAGTGCTGTACAATTTGTCCCACAGCAAACACAGCACAGAGAGCAAGTGAGGCAGTAGAGAGTATAAAAAGCAAATTGCCCAGCTGATGAGGTGATGAAAGCTTAGAGCTGACAGTGTCTGAAAAAGCATTACTTCTTCCTGTGAACACCAGATATTTATTATGAAGTCTGGTCTGGGTTTGAAGGCACTAGTTTTTAATCAAAAAAAGTTACAAATGTATGAAACCTTGAATCTGGATGTACCATTAATGCCAGCTGAACAGCTTGAGAGACACTGGCATTCTACACAGAGTTCACAGGATTCAGTATTTTTTTTCCTTTCACTCAGCCTTAGTGTTTTGGTAGACTAGAGAATTGAAACCACCATTTTTTGAAAGCAACAAACTTAAATACAGCCATAAAGGGTTTACACTCCACAGTCTTTAGAAGCAAGTATCAGCTGTTAAAGTTTGTGCACAGGTGACCAGCCCTTAGGCTGAACTGGTGAACAGTGTGGAAAAGCAATATACATTGCACAGGAGAGAAGAGGGAAAGCAGCTGGCCAGCCACACCTGGGACTGCAGTAATCCAACAGGAACCAGATAAAACTACTAGGCATTTCAGGAAGTGAAGCAGGAGCATTGGAAACTCCCTTTAGGTGAAACCCCAAGAAATAGGGAGGTGCTGATTTGTTGGCTGTCACTGAGGTCAAATAAACAAAACTGAGCCCTGTGGGTGAAAATTAAATAGAGGCAGGTTGATTATTTGGAAAGGGAAGGTGTGAAAAGGGATTGCTAGGTGAAACAACACATATGGTTTGGGCTCTGTGGATTACTTGTCAAACACCCATGCAGCAACATCTCAACATAGCCTGGACCAGGACAATAATCCTGCTGTTGTAACCATGCTGTGTGCATCCGGCCTCCTTCCCTTGTCAGAGGGGGCAAGAGGGTGAGCTCAAAAATCAGGTTGAACGGGACTGAAGGAGGGACCAAACACCACCTTAACATCAGGGGTCCTAAGCAATCTTCCTAACAAAACCCCAACTTTGTTATTGTGTTTAAATGAAGATATAGTTTAAGAGGAAGTGTTTAGAAGTAGTTCTGTTGATGCAGAGCCCTGGTCTAAGCCTGTTTACACTCTCCTGCCACGTTATCCTTTGTAGCAGCCCTTGGCTGAGCATAGCCATGAAAATGATGTCTGTGCTCCAGCCACACCTTGGTGTTCTGCCTGTACCCTGTCCCACTTGTTTTCCTTCATTAATACACTGCTATGGGAAGGTTGAGGTTATTGGCAAAGCTGGGCAGTTTCTGGAGCTGCCTCAGTAAAGAAGTACAGGGGAACTCATGCCAGTCTGTCTTGTACGTGTGCCCTCGTCCTCTTCCTCCTTTATTCCTGTCGAATATTTTCCCTGGTTAGCAGAGCAGAAACAAAACTTCAGCAATACAGAAAAATCCTGGAGGTGCAGTCTCTTCTTGAGCCAGTGGATCACTTTGCTAGTTAACCCATGAAGTAAGTTAGGGAGAGAAAAAAATCCTTTAGTGGAAAAAAGCCCTGATAAAATAGATACGTTTGTAGCTGGCAGCCAGCTAAGGATAAATTCAGAAGCAAGAGCTCTGGCAGGCTGTAACCATGCAGAATGATTTTTCCCAATCAAGTCATATGAAGGGGGGTTTGACAAATCAAACACACAAAAGCTGTAATTCTGCATGTGTCAAGCAATTCCATCAGTGAAGTTTGGCACAACAATAAGAAAACTAGCCCTGACTTCTCTGCCATGTTACTTGGTGTGAGGTGCCACCTGGGACATCCTAGCTTTGTGGGCAGAGAAGAGCCCTACCAACCTCATGGCTTCCTGCAAGCCACAGCCCCCTCAGCTGGGGCCGTGTGAGATGCAAGCAGAGCGTGAACCTCCCTTAAGGAAAACAAAACAGAGAAGGGCTACAGGCAGGTGGAGGTCTGTAATTCCAACTGCAGGTGCCCAAACACTACTTCCATGCAGGATACCTCCAAAAAGGCCCAAACCCCTATTCCATGTGGACTTTTTCATTGTGCCCTGTGTTGGTCCTCCAGGAGCAGCACCAGAGCCTGGGCTTGGTGCTTTGCCTTGAGAGGACTCCCTCAGTCAGAATGTTGTGGCAAGCACCTTGTGACAAGAGACATGCAATTCATGCAGGAAAGAAGAGATGGGTCCTGTCCTCAGCTCATGCTTACTGGGGTGCTCAGGTGCTGTGTCCCCTCCACAGCTACAGGTCCTGTCTCCTGCCGGGCTGTGGGGTCAAACACAGCCTCAGAACTCTTCCATATGCTCCACAAGCCACGGTGTGGGTGAGGTTTTCATACCAGCTCAGACTCAACCTGGCTGAGTCCAGCTCCTTTGTACACTGCTGTGCCTCAGCCCTGACCTTCTCACAGGCTCAGCACAAGTGTCGTGGTGTCTCATGTCCTACTATTACTGTTACCACCAAGCAGGAAATGCACTCGAGTTGTTGCATGTAGGAAAGACATTTTCTATGTGAAATTTCACTCAACCTAAACACAGCCGAGTGCCAGCCTTAGGAGACTGGACAGAGATCATATCATTACAGGCGTGTTTTAGGGCAACAACGTTCACATGTACCTTGCCACAGAGGGATGTCCCATGCAAAAATCTCTCCCAAATAAGCACAGTAGAGACATATCAGACTGCCAATCTCTAACAGACTAGATTTTGCTGAAGGTTGCTTCACTTTTTTTTTTTTAACTTTATGAACATTCAACCCTAATGCCTGACTCCCTGTGGCAATCAGTTCTTTGATGTTCACTTGGCATCACAATGGGGAGATTTCTTCTCCTGGGAAGTATCTGGAGCAGCTGGGTTTATAAAGGTACCAGAGACTCACCATGAAGGCACTTTTGCATCCCAATAGGTTTCAGTTGGTGAGCTGGACAGGGACAGAGGAAAGAAGAGCCCAAGGGATCCCCAGGAGGGGATGGTTCAGCACGAAGTGGTCAGAGGAGAAGGGTGATGGGGTGAAGGGAAGACTGAGAGGAGAAAGGAGTGGGTAATCAAGGGGAAAGCAAGGAGGACTTAAGGCAGTTACAGACATTGATGAGTGATCATTTATGACATTGATACGGGTGACAGCTGGGATTTTATGAAGCATTTCAAAGAGTGACATGCTTTTTAGGCATTTTGAGTCTTTTCCACTGCTGTCTGATAAGGGGAATGCAGCTGCAAGAAGGCATATGGCTCAGATAAGAGGAAGCTAATAAACATATGAATGAAATTTAAACCCAGCTAGATCAAAGGAATTTTTGGCTATTCTCATAATAAGGGCATTATCCTTGCCTTGCTATTTCCCTCAGATAGAAAACTCATCTTTTAGTCCCAGGGAAGTTTAGCCTTTTTCTCTAGGTCTCCAAACAGAACTTGTGAGAATCTAAAAGGAAAATTGATCTTCTACGTTACACTTGCTTCCAGCACAGCCCTCTGATTCCTTTCTAGTCTCAGCTACTCACTCCCCAGCATCACACTCAGTCCTTCACAGCTGCACCCACCCCAAGCACCAATTGCAACCCCTCACCAGCCCTGGCACCCCTGGATCAGGCCAGGACGCTCCACAGCTCGGGCCCTGAACTGGAGAAAGGTGCAGCGAACAAGAGATGCAAATTTGGGTCTTACCTTTTTTGCCGGAGCGAGGCCAGAGCTGTTGAACATACCTGGATGCACTGACCCGGATAGCCTGCCTGCAAGGTTGCTCACACCTCCTGCTCCTGCCAGCACTGATAAGAGCCACCATCACTCTCTGCTGCAAGCCCTCACTCCACAGCTAAAGCTGCCAGGACTGGTTTTACCAGGTGGGATTTTTTCTTACATTTTCATGGTATTCTTTTTAATCTCTCCACAGAGGAGAAGCTCTTGTCCTTCAAACCAACCTCTCCCCAGGCAGCCACTGATTGCCATCACCTACATCAGCTGCTTGGCCTCACTGAGGCCAGTTAGAGGTGGAGCTGCCTGAAGCCCAGAGGACACTTTTTCTTTAAGGAGCTCTGCAGATCACTCTGTGCCTGTACACTCATTTTAACCCAGTGAAGTTAGCAAACATGTTTAGCTAAAATAAAATGACAACATCTTAAAGATAGCATTGAGTATGATTTGGGGGCAGGATTTGGTCTATTGAGGAATATTAACTCCCCCTTTAAGGCAATATCTACTTTATCTGTTGAAAAAAATACAGCTTTGTTTACTCTCTTTTGGTATTTGCCCAACAGACAGTATTGTCTGATTCTGAAAACACATCAGGCCACACAAAAGAGCTTCCAGACTCTTACTGAGCTGATGGTTCTTTTTTATATCATCATTTTCCTTATCTTGGGATCCAGGCTGTCATCTTTAATTATTTTAAAATGAACTGCAGCATCTTTATCAGGATATTTTATCCCCTGGTCACTCTGCTATCTCTTCCTTATTCATAAAAGCAAAGAATTGTGATTTGTTGTATTTGATTATTGGTGTTTTACCTCATTGCTTCTTAAATTGAGGAAACTTTAAAAAAAGAAAAAGTATATTCAGCTTCCCTTTATATTCTGGCTCTCTGGTGTCAGTGCCCTTCCTGGATGCTCAGCTCTTTCCTGCAGACTTTTCTCACATTCTGGATGGTGAAATGCTGTGTCCTTCTTCCAGTTCACCTGGAACTTATCAGCAAAATGATGCTGGAGAAGAAAGACTCCTGGAGTCTAGAACCCAGCTGTTCTGTCTGCATTATTCCATTTCTCCTGCTTCACCAACCCCAGATCTAATGTACTAGTCACTGTGCCCTTTCCCACCAGCTCAAACACTGTGCCCCTTTCCTGTGTTCACAATTTTCCTTTATTTTAATTGCGGCCTCTTATTCACAAAAATCAAAGTTTGATTCACACAATGTGATCCCACACAGCATGGGCAATATATAGATAAATGCTTAGGTGGCTACATTTCTATTAGTTCAGCACAGCACATGCATCTAGTGATCAATAAAGTACAAATTTGGATAAGTGCAGATCAAGTAAAATAGGATTTTAGCATTTTCATTATCACAGGAAGAATGTAATGAAGCAGCTCTATACCACAACACCCCAAGAGTCATCTGATAACCTGCATGTGCTTCTCAAGAGCCATTTATTTAATATTTTATCATATTATGCTTAAAATTAAGAAGCCTGCAAATACAGGAGGATGAGACTTGCAGGTACAGAGTAGAAGTGGAGTGAGCATACAGACTAGGAGGAAGTGAGGGTGGGACACTGGGCAACAAGCTTCCCTGGTACGGACAAGAACCTGATGAGTAGAGGTGCAAAGAGTGGTGTACAGCAACCCACAGAGCAATCAGAGCTCTACACCAGAGAGCAGAACAGTAACTGGCATCAGAGCAGAAGCTGAAATGAAAGCTGACAGTGGAACAAATGTTGGTCGGTAAAACACAGGCTGATTATATACCAGTTAGCATTGATTCGGGTGCCAAGAATAACAGCAGGCACTGGAACAGAGTGGGGGAGTGTGAGGCACTGAGAAAGAGCTCAGCACAACAGAGCAGGAGATGATTAAACAAACAAACAAACAAACAAACAAACCCTCACCCCGAGGAGGAAATTATTACAGCAGCATGAATATGGAGCTGCAGCCATCTTCTGTGGGAAGCAAATTCTGCAGTGAGCCCACAGACTAGGAAAGCCCACAAATGGCAAGTCTACATTACTGGGGTAAAATGAATTGGTGAGAGCTGTTAGTCAGCATATGTTTGACCTTTTTGAGAAAAGCAGTATAAGCACCTTCATTAATGACCATGGCAGGGAGATGATCTGGCGTGGAAGGAGGTTTGATTTCCGGACCATCTGCGATCCCGCCTGCCAAGCAATGGGAAGGCACCAGCCAGCCCCAGCCCTGGCCAGTATTCCTTCTCACAGGCAAGAGAAGGTGAGACAGGCTTCTGCCCACTTCTCATGTGCAGGGAATCTCATTTAACTCTTGAGCACCTGAGGACCAGTTGGAAATTGTGCAAACAAAAGGCACTGCTCACTTGAGCAGAGGCAGATCTGGGCTCTCTGTGTCTGCCTCTTACTGGGAGAAAGGGAAGGATGTCAAGCAGAAACACCCAACAGATTAAACCATTTTAGGTCTGGTATTTCACATATACAGCCAGTGTTTTGGTATCCATCAAGACACAAGACACTTCCTTTTTTCTTTTAAGCACACATGGCAAGTATTTTTCATCTCCTTTGTTACATTTTATCGAAGAGCAGCGGTAAAGCTGGAAGATAGCAAAACCCATCACGCTCACTGAAAAGAATACGCCATCATAGAAATATCTGGCTGTTACATACAAATACATATAGATGGGAAGTGCAGTGAAAATAGCACAGATTGGTTAGCCTCATCTCTACACAAGAGTTTAGTACAGTGACTCCCAAGAATTTGTTTGCAAAGTTGGTCTGTACTTCAAGAATTACAAACAACCTAAGGACTTGGGCAAACAGGACAGTATAAAAAGATCAATTGGTAGGGGTGTTACCAGCCCACAGAGCTATCTCAAATCACAAATTAACCATCTCCCTTCATGCCTATGGTTCAAGACAAGGCCTGTATTAATAATGGATGACTGGATTCTGTCATAGGAAGAATTAGGTACTCCTGGAGTTAGTAAAAGTATGGAATGTGAATGGGAAAAAAGGGTAGGATAGTTCACCTGGGGTCAAAGAAGAAGGTGTGTTGCCTTGTGCTGAGATATTTTCAAGGGATGCTGAGGAGGAGGAGGATCTGGTTCCTCTGCAAAACTGTATGCTGCTGCTTAGGCTAAGTGCCACAGCCAGGAAAGACGTGATAGTAGATCCAGGAAGCATCATGTGAGAAGTTTTCCACAGTGTCACAGAAGGTCCTGGCACTGGCTAAGGCACCACAACAGCCTCACTGAGCTGTCAGAGTGCACTTCCCATCAGCTGCCTTTTAAACAGACAAATGGGAAAAGGGCTACTCAGAAACACGAGTTGAGTTTCTCTGTTTCTGAAGGGAAGATCAAATAGCCTGTCTTGTGTAGCTCTGTTAACAGAAGACTGAGAGAGGTTGGATTATATCTGAGCAATAAATGCAGGAAGAGAGAGGAATTATTTCCATTTAGATAAAAGCTGCTACAAGATTAAGCAGGTGTACACTGACCCTGAAATTTGGCTTGGAAAGAAGATATTTAACTTTCAGAAATAAAGTGCCAGGGCAGCCTTTGAACATAAATACTGGAAGAAAGCATTTGACTGTTACAAGATAATGTCAGATTAACTTACAGAAGAGATTTTGTGAACAGAGGGGTGGTTCTCGGGTTTGGAAATGATGGTGTGAATATGGGGTTTCAATTGCTTTAGTGTTATTCATAATTCCAGTCAAAAAGAGACTTTAAAATATCATGCTAGGCCAGGTTCCCGGTTATCCCCTGGTGCCAGGACAGATTTTCTCTTCTGTGCTTGATGCTGTTTGGTTTGGGTTTGTTTGAATTTTACTCTTCTTAAGGGCAATACTGCTTTTTCAGCCAGCATCAGGATGTTGGTCCAGATGTGTGGATGCCTCAGTGGCACAGGGACAACTTTTTGGCTGTGCATCAATCTGTCTCCCCCTGGCCTCAGAGTGGTCCAGCAAGCAATTTTGCTTGCTCTTTTCCATGAAATTTTAGGTGGCATTAGATAAAGCAGGGGAAGACTCATGTCTGGCAGCTGACAGATCATGAAACCGGAAAAGTATATGATGAAAAGAGGCACTGCCATTTGAAATTGAGATGTCCGTGCAACTGAGGGTCTTTTTCCTCTGATCTGAACAAAGTCCAGTCCTGCAAAGATTTCCACACACCAGTAGATCTAGGCTGGGAGAGATCCTCTCATTTTGGGGAAAAATTGCCTACAGAAACCATGACTATTTGTAAAGTATTGCTTTCAGTCTGTACCCTTCCCAAGCTGAACACTCATCCAGGTTTTCTTGTTTTTTTAGAACAGGACTAAATAGAACTAAATCCTATTAAGTGACAACAAATATAAAATGTTGCATATAAATATCTGAAAAGGTACAACTTATTTACACATAACTAACAGAGCTGTTATTTAAAGTGCTCATTTTTAACCCAGGACTATTTCCCAGCTGCTAATTTATAATGTAAATGGGCATGAGACCTTCTTTCTTCAGCAGGAGCACTATTTAGCAAAAATCTCCTTCAGAACCAGTCTTGGCAGCCATGAAACATGCTGGATGTGCTTAGCCTAAACCATTTGACAGCAGCATCTCTCAGAGTACTGATAACTGAGTAAGACTTAAGCCTGTTACAAACATATTTTCCGCCATAGCTTAAATACATACCTGCAGCTGGTATGAAGCCCAAGTCTCTATTTGTTTCGAATTTGTTTTGAATTTGTCCCTCAAATTGAATTGTCACAAATAACTCACTGTAATCCACTTCACTGAGTTTGAGGCTAAACAATACCACACATAAGAATAGCAGTTAATGTTCTGATTTGTGCATATCCTTGAAGTTTGAATACAAAATAGACTAATTTATGTGGAATTTGCTAAACTTCAATGAAAATATGCAGTGTGGCTGCTGCATCATGACAAGAATATGAATGTGATCTAAGCAAGACAGGAACTGAAAATCACCTCTGATCTCACTGACTGTTCTTGCTTCCTCATAGTCCTTTAAAAACCACTTTGTCATTACAGAGACAAATTTAGGCTCTGGATATTGAGGGAGAAGCTCCAGGTCTCATACAAGTTTCTGATTCTTGGATAAACTGTTTATGTGAATGCTTTAATCTCTGGTAAAATAGCAGCACAAACACAAAGGGGACAGAATCTGGTTGCATTTTTTAAGTGTGATAAAAGCATGGTCTATCAAGCAGAAGGGTTTATAGAATCATTAAACAAGATAAACTGGGTTCTTTCTGAGAGAGGTGCAAAAATACAGGCTGAAATTGGAGTGGTAATTCCTTCCAATACTTGACACAGGTTTTCTACTGATTTTATATCTCACATCTAACCAGATGAGATGCAATTAAAATGCCAGATTGACCACATGACCTCAGGGAATGGAGCTGCCAACACGATAGCATTAACACACCATCATGCTGCTGATGTAACATTTCCATAAACATTTAAAACCAAGCCTGTATTGCATTCAAGAAGGGTTTCTGGATTACAGGATGGCTGCAAAGAGTGATAGTGACATAAAGGCAGAAAAACAGCAGAAGGAAATTGTTATCTTTGCTGTCCTCTAGTTCAGTTTGGTGCATACACATCCTCTTGTTTCTTGGAATTCAATGGAATTATCTTATTGGGGGGTCTTGCTGAACCAGGGTTGTGTGCTTTCCATTCATCCCTGCTTCTCTGCTCCAGCTACCACCTCTAGGAGTTTAATCCAGGCTTACATTTTGCAGCTGGGAAAGAAAGTCCTGGCTAGCCATTTGCTCAAGGGATCTATTTTTGTTCAAGCTTTCAGTGTTAGTCTCCTGTTTGTGTACCAATCATTACATTATTCTGTTTAGTCAACAAGCTCACACCCAAGGGCATTCAGGACTAAAATTTCTCAAAAAACTATTTACATGTTGAGATTGGTTTATGCTTCAATGCATGACTTGCAAATCAAAAATTGCAACTCTTATTAGCCTCCTTTGTGGGAAGACGTGGTAGCAATACTTGCATCATCAAAACTATCAGTAGCTTGGCAGATACTCACAGGGTTTTGGATTGTTTAGAGATGGGACCTCGCTGCCTGACTCATATCAGTACCTTGGAGTTAAGTCTTTTGCCTCATCTCAAATAGGAAATTGCAGCCTCAATTGCATTTTAATAACAACTAGACCTTACCAAGGGAGTTGTAGTATGAGTGTCCCCAAGACCATCAGAGGGGCACTGTCTATCACAGGGGGATGCTACAGCCTTGGAGTGGCTCCAGTGCATGTAAGATTTTTTTTTAACCTGTACCCTGAAGTTAATAAAAACACATCTTCCTTCTCCATGCAATGCCCTCCCTCCTCCCCTGTAAGGGGCTTCACTCCTGACCAAGGGTGCATTTATACATTCATATTTGTTCTTAGTACCTTATTGATGACTGAGGCACAGCCAGAAGGGCAGGAGGATTGATGAGATAGCCCTATTGCCCAAAATGAATGCTCTGTGAGTGCCTGAAGTAAATGTGCAATTAAACCCTTCTGGAGGGTCTGGCCATGTTTCTTCTGAGCTCTGACAACATCTTGCATCCCAAGGGCCTTCACAAGAGGCGAACAGCTTCTGCACAGCAGGCTGGGCAGATGAACTAGGAGGCATTTACAGAGCTCCTGGCTCTTGTAGGGTGCAGCAGACTGTGTTTAAAACCAATGTCTGTGTGTTAGACACTTAGGACCATCTAGGGCAGAGATGCTGCCACAGACACTCTGTCCCCATGCATCTCCCCCAGGTTAGTAGGGGTAGGGACAAGGATCAGGTGTGCTCCACGGGTGATTAGAGGGATGAAGGGAAACCTGGGGGACCCCAAAAATAGAGAAAGAGTGGAGGTAGGGGCATGGTGGCTAATGCCATCTCCCTTTTCTACTTCATGGCCACAGCACAGCTCCTCTGCAGAGCTACCACCGTGGGTACTGGCATGAGTGTGGCACCCTGGTTTCAGTGCTGTGCTGAAAAACGCATGCTGGAAAACTGGACTGGGAATGAGCTGAGCTTTTGACAAGATGCTCATGTTCAGTGCTCAAAGGAGCATGGCCTGCTTCACCTGTTAAAGAGGAGATTTGAAGGATGCTCATCTTTTCAGGGCAAGCTGGTAGCTAATATAATATAGACTGTCTCTTAGCAGACAAACACGTAACAAAGTCCTATAGCAATGTTGTTTTGGGAACAATTAATTAGAAATTGTGCGGTTAACCAAAATAAACAGGAAGTTTTAAACAGGGGAAGTAATTAGCATCAGGGACAGAGGGTGAGAGCTGGGACTGTTTCTGTCCGACCCAGAAATCCTATCTGCTCTAATAATGCAGATGTGTCTTGGTTCCTGTAAGAGGCCACAGAAGAGCATCAAAAGGCTCCTTTCTGCCTGTAAAAGACAGAAATTCATCTTTTCCCTCCACACCTCCTACTTATAACAGATTGACTAGTTTTGTGCTAGTGACAACACCTCTTTGATAGTCCTGCTCTCAAATTATTCTCCTCGTCTCTTCACCCTGCCTTGGGCACTGGCCCCTCCTCAGGAGCTGGGCTGGAGCAGGCTGACTGCCCCTGACCTTCCAAGTCCCCCCATGCCCCCCTTCACTGGCCATCTTTGCTACTTACCTTTGGCCTCAGAGCAGCTGTGGTCTCTCCTTTTGTGCCCCATGGAAGCTGCTCTCCCTGCACCACTCCACCTTCTCCAGGTGGATGATGTTGCTTGCAAACCTTCCAGGGGCAGACTGCCTGACTTCACACTCTGCATGGGTCAGGAAGCCCAGGGGGTTTTCTCAGCTCTCAGCAGGGTCAGCAATACCAGGTCAAGCTCCCCAGAAGAGGGAGTACAAAATGAGGATCGTTTTCTTCTTTCCTATTGATTTTTCTCTTCACTGAAAATGCAGTAGGAATTTGAGTTTAATGGAGTGTGGATTTTCATTTTTGCATAATAAATTTTAAACAGGGCTTCATTATCCCAGGCAAATAACATTAATCTGCAAAAGTAGCCTATTAAACATTTGAGGGACTTTATCCCAAAGGTAATGTTGTACTTCATTACTGGGCAATGATATCTTTTGCATCTCTGTTCAGAAAGCATGCCTCAAATCACAGCTGGCAATCACTAAACAAATTTAATAGATCTTTGCCCATAGTCAGGAAACCAGCCCAGAAATGCAGAATTAGGATTTGATAATTCCTGTGTAAACCGACACTATGGTTTGCTGTCTTCTGTTTATGCAAACATGTGAATTTATTTTTGCCCACATGGGACTGAGTTGGAAGTTTTACAGTTGTAGGATAATATGTTCAGATATAATGTTGCAGGCCAGGATTCAATCAGTCTAATGTTCATAAGCAAAGCAGCAATGCACTCAAAAAGGAAAATAGAACAATTTAATTCTTCTAGATGAGCTATTAGTTTTTATGTCATTATGTTACCATTATCATGAGCACTGGCTGACATGCACAGTACAGGCAAGTGAATCATACAGTGCCAGACATTGGATATGGTTTTAGAAATAAAGTGGTGGCTGCAGCTAAAGCTAATTGGCAGGGATGGGACTTTCCTGTCCCCTCACCTAGTGCCCCTCCCTATTAGGGCAGACGATGAAGTCCCTTTCTACTCTCTGAATCTCACCTTGCCACCTATTGATACGGCCCAGCTAGGTACTAGTGAGAGCTTAAGGACAGTCAGAGAATACTGTGAACTATGTTCCTAAATGAAGAGGAATTCAGAAGGTTAAAGGGGTCAGCCAGCCTCAAAAAAAGGCATAGAGAAAAGAAGGAGCAGTTCCACGTTCTACTCCAGATACTTACGCATAGGCACTATACACACAAGACTACGAAACCCCTGGGATCGGCACCAAATGGATTTGGGGAGTTTTGAGCCTCCCAAAAGAGTGGGTTTCTCACTTTTTAAGGTAGAGAGTTTACTCCTGTCTTTCCAGACAGCCTAGGCCCTAAACTTAAAGGCTGACCCAAGGCCAGGCAGTGCCTTGAGCCACACTTGCCCTTGGAAAGTTTCAGCAGTGACACTGACCTATGCTCCTGCTCATGGGTCTGAACACTCAGTAAACTTAACACAGAAAAAACTTGTTAGGATAACAAGCATAATTTGCCTCAGGGGCCACAGGAGGCATCTACAGTGGGGAAATGCCAAACCATTATCCTGGTTCATAGACGATATGGTGCAACTGAAGTTACAGAGTTACAGACTGTAGATAAATGGTGAAAAACTTACTTCCATTAAACTTCATTTCAGATTACTTTTGGCAATGTCCTTGCTCTTCCTTCCTCTAGCTCCTAGTGACAGGCAATGAAGCCCAGCGAAAATGGTGTGGTCACTTAGCAGTTTGCCAGGATGCTTTTTCCCTGACATTGGCTGTCAGCCTGTGCACCTGCTCCCAGCCACACTGTCCCTCCTCATTACCTAAATCTGTCATTTGGCCCCAACTGCCACGAGTGAGATCATCTTGTTATCAGCTAAGGCAACAGCTCTGGCAAACCTGCATCATCACCAGCAAAATAACTGCACCACAGTCCTCATACTCGTTGGCAACATGATGACCTTTGCAGATAATTGTCATAAGAACTCCATGATTAAAAGTAAGTAGAATGGTAACTTAGTAGGCATTAAAATTACATACACCAAGTACCTAATCTGCATTAAGCAAGACACAGCTTTGCAGAGGCAGTCTCCAGGATCTCAAAAATATGGTTTCTGTTCAAAACAAGCAACAATAAATTTTTTTTGCTATCTACGAGCTTTATGATATATGCTGAAATACTGATAGTTGGTAGCGCAGAGAGGAGAAACCCCATTCTCTTGTACTGGTGCACACTTGGAATAACACTGCTTCCTGTTATAGTAACTTTATTTTGCTTCAGTAGAAAGCAGAATCTAGAAGAATGAATAACAATGAAATCATGTTAGAGCAATAGTATTTTTAGCAACTTATGGTTCATCTCACTACATTTCTGGCAACTGTTTACAAAGCAAATTGTAACGTGGAGATTCAAGATTTGGCATTGGCAAACAGGTTCTGTGCAAGTTCCTACCTACCTGGAGGACTGTCCAAGTAACAGCGCATAAAAGGCTTTCCCCTTTCCCCTTCCTTCCCTTTTTCAAGAGCCCATGCCATGCATGCTAGCTGCAAAGCATCCAACTTGAAACAGCTTTGTGGGCAATCTCCATTTGATCCTGTGCAGGACAGTCTCTCACTGACCAAAGCAGAGAGCAGGCACCTCAGTGAGTCTCTTCCACACACCACACCTACGTTGACTTTCCATCTCTCCTAGATACTGCCATTGATCCAGAGCTGCACACTGCTGGGAGCTGGGAGAACATCCTGGGAAATTGTTGCTGTACACTTGCCCCTTCCTTACACAAGTTCACATATTGCTCCTGGCCATTGCCAGAGACAAACACTGGGCTAGACAAATGCTTAATGCAATCCAGAACTGCTGGTCTTATGCAACTTCTCTGACATAAGCACCCAGATAGGGAGGTTTTGCAGTGCTGGTATTAAGGCTGCAAACCACCCAAGTCTATGGAGTTACCTACTTAGAAAATAACTCATTTCAACCTCCAGCAAGTCTTCATCACCCACACAACATGCCACTGGTGAACCTTGGGAAGAAACTTCAGGAAGAGAACAAGTTCATTAGGGGACAACATGGCTGTCACTCAGCTTCAAAATCAAAACTCAAGTGAGTTTTTCCATTTTCTTTCCTCCAACACAATGAATATCCTGCCAGTTCTTTCCCTTAAAATAACAATATAGCAAGTTTATATTTAATGACTGACAGACAAAGAGATGGCGGCAAATGTCAGCTGTAGCACAGGAATAAAGCTATTAATGGGATATATGCCTGGAACAATTGAAGACAGGAGTGAGGACAGAACCCAGGCAATTATTTTATGTGCACAAGTAATTTGCTTGCATTTCTAACTCTCTTGCAACTTTTTTTCAGCACTGTTGCTTTATGAGCCATGCTCTCCATCTGAATTTACATGCACCTGCTTCACTGTTTGCCTCTAGGTAAGGGATGCACTTTATACTGAGGCTCTTGCATGATAATCTTACTCCTTCTGATCTGGATTCCAGTTTAAACTTATCTTATATGCTGGCCTCATGTGAAGATGTAAAAGCTGTATGAAATTAGGGCCATTATTTTCATCAGTTTTTTAGGCTTCTCAAATATTGGAGCAGTTGGTTCATAAGGACATGATAAATGCTATGTCACTATTTCTTATTTCCTATAATCAGTCAGCATCTGAAACAAAACCAAATATACCTTAGATTGCTCTTCTTTTTTTTTTGGGGGGGGGGGGAGGGGAGGGGGGTGTTTGTTTTTGTTTTTTGTTTTTTTAAGAAATAACCAGCACAATATTAAGCCACAATTAATATCAAGGTTAGGCACCACTAGCATTAATAGAGCCTCCTTGAGCTGTGGAAGGCTAACTAAAAGATGCACAAACAGGATTTCTTCAAGGCACACACCTCACTAAAGAAAATACTCCCACTTCATAGTGCAGGCAGGCAAAAGCCAGACTTTTTATTTAAGTTCAAAATAACAAATATTCACCTACAATCACAGTATACTGCTTAGTTTATCGCTTCTGCTTTGAATTCTGTGCTTTCGTTTCACGTGTCTACATTTCGCATTTGTGTACACGCTGCAAAAGTAACTTTGTATATCATTTAAGATCTGTGCATATCCTTTAGAGCTTAAATTACAAGGAAATTAAAAGAAATTTTGAATTTTAAGGTACTGAAAACAATCAATAAAGTTCCACTGAAAAAAAATTGTATAAATGTTTCTTATAGTACAGTACTCTAATTTTATGTCAGTGTCATTTTAATGCCATAGTTTTCAAATATTGGCTGTATAAAGAGGAGACTAGGGGAAAAATTATCTAAAATGCCATTCCTAAGTCTGTTAGACTCTGGTGATTTATGATATATGTACAGTATATAAATATATTTATGTATATATGTACACATATATTGGTTAACATTCATTATAAATAAAACTGTGTTAACCTAAGCAGTATAAAAATAGCCACTTTCCTGGGAACATGCAAACACAGTATGCTCTCACCTAATCTATAAAACACAAAACAACCAAAACCTTTAGCTCTGATTTTCTATAAATATAAATTTCAATTGAAGACTTTCAGCTGATTTAACCATAAAGTAAGTTTTCCAGTAAAGATATAAAAATTTGTTTGATGCTAGCTATAATTAAGCTCAAACACAGTATATTTTGGGTTATTTACTTTCAAGTATTCTTCCCATGTGCGCTAAATCTAGACACACTGTATTTTTTTTCTTTTACAGTAAATTATTATTCAGCTCTAAACACTAAAAGCCAAATTACAGGCAATCTGGCATGCTTGCACTGCAGGTAAAAGGCTCTCCTCTACACTGTTCCTATATGGGAGGCTGTCCTAATATGGCTATTTGTGCTCCAGATCTTTTGTTCATTGCAAAGCATTATCAAGATTTCCCTATCATAATATTCTTAAGGCCAGAAGAGAAAGTACTACAACCACTTAAATCTCGTCTCATGCTCACTGAAATTCACTCTGAGGTCCCTGCATTCAGCACAGTGACTGGTAGCTGGACTAAAACACCTCTCCTATTTCAGCCAAAGAGGTGCCAGCTTCAGAAGTTGAGCAAGATCTTGACTTTTTAGTGACTTTTCCCAAGGGGAAAAAAATTCGGTTCCATCCGAACCAAATGTGACGTTTTTCCTTTTTTCTTGCCATATGAAAAACTGAAAAATCATTTTGCCCTGAAACATTCCCTTCTCCTCCGAAGTGCTCCGAGTATCAGTTAGAAAAGCAAAAGAAGAAATAGGAGCTATGTTCAAAAGTGATGCTGTGTCTGTTCCTCCATGTACCCATCAGCTCAGCAGAGTGCACACTGGGCTGGACTGTGGGAGGAACAGCACCAAGTCCTTCTGCTAAACGGATTCCAGCCATCTATTAGGAGAATGCCATAAGCACATGACTGTGCCACTCATGTGTGGCATAGGCTAACTCATTTTTCATTCCATTCCATGCAGCTAAATACCCACTCCTGCCCATTTTGGAAGACTGAAATGCATCTGTCTTCCTTTCCTAGCATCTCACCTCATCCAGAACTTTGAATTGCTTTTGCTACCTCTCAGAAAAGTATTTCATACAAAAAACAAACAGCATGGAAGACTCAAGGCACACTCTCTTTAGGACAACATTTTTCTGGTGATTAAATGACCTTTTAAGGAAGTAGGAAATTTAGACATAAATGGCATGGGCAAAGGAGGGACTGCAGTTTTGGTTTTGCCTTCCTAGAATTATTTTTTGCATCTGCAAGTTACTGGGTAATAGAGGGATGACCTATATATTCCCCCCTCCACCAGATCTAGAGATATCACTCTGAAAATGCTTTCCAGATTAAGTTGCTAGCTTTAATTGGATTAAAACTGTGACTATCAAAAGTGCACATCCCAAAATCTGCTGTCAAACCAGTTGCAGGATGAGGTGTGCAACCCAATGAGCTGGATGTCAGTGAAGGCCTAGTCTTCTAAAGATGTTCAACGAAGCTACTTGTGCAAGCCTTTCTCTCTGGCATCTCTGAATGTGGTACACCTAAATCCTTATCCCTCAACCAAAACGGCCTTATGTTCCCAGCCACATCTTACATTTATTCCCATTACCCAGGGTGGCTCCCACATTTTTCCCAAAAGTCTTTTCTATGTCAGAAGTGATGAATCCTTGTTAAAGTAGCACAGTCTTCCAGCTTTTATATTTTGAGAAAAAAATATGAGGCTTTCTATTTCTTATGGTAAGTAGCATAAATGCACCAAAACACCGGTATGGATACCCGTGTATTAATTGTTTAGAGAGCTGTCATTGGAAGTTGGGGATTGGGAATTCACAAAAGGCTCATTTGCCTTCTGATCGTCCTTCATGGAGGCTGCTTGGTCTGAGATGGAAGAGAAGGAGAGCTGGTCATGTTCCATTATATGCACTTGGTCCTCTTCCTTGTCCTTCTTCACATAAAACAACTTCCTAAACTTTTTGAGCTCATGGAGTTCGCAGAAAGTCTCAAGAACCACCAACATTGCGATAAGGCCCATCAACAGATAACCTGAGTGCAAACAAAAAAAAAAAAAAGAAAATGAATTATTAGCAAACCAGGTAGGGCTGGAGCAGTTTTAAGCCTGTGACTTTTCTCACCCCTGTCATCTGTGACTAGTATGTTAATTTTCTTTATGGCATTATTTCAGACCTTTGAACTGTGATATCCTTGTCTTTTTCCTTTTTAATTCTACAACCAGCAAGACTCCATGTAAACAGAAAAACAATATCAGTGGTTCAATTCTGTTACAACTGTGTAAGAAAAACAATGTGTAAAGGTATCAAAATAAACCAGAATACTAAAATTTATCACATGCACACTCCCCTACTTACTTATGACTTTCATGATTAAGTGCCCTTCAAAAGATTTTGATCAAAAGATGGAAAAACTTTTACCACAGCATTCCTATATATTGCAAGCAGAAGTAAAATATGGAAGTTAATTATGGTCATTGGTTATTTGCATCAGTTTAGCAGAACAAATCTCTTACTATTCCATGAAAACTTTGGAATTATTTTCATCTAAAATTATTAGACGTACAACACCCTGAAGTACCTGAAAAAACAAAGAAGCTAGAAACATGTAATAAAACCAAATGAAAAATAAAACCAAAATGAAAAATTACTGTAAAATTACTCCTGGAATTTGAAAAACCTGACACAGTTACTCCACCTTTTGGGGATATTTGCAATGTTTTACTAATGGACACAGATTAGCGAAAACTTGGAAGTGTTATAAAAAATAAATTACAAGTTACTTTAGCCGTGTACTGTCTGACTTATTTTTAGAGATAATAGTCAGGTCTCATAGTCTGAGACTGTTGGAAATGGAGATCTCTATACCAGCAGCACACTGTGCTCTTTTTTTTATCCTCTCCAAACATACACGTGTATAGTTTAAAGGAAGGTGTTAAAATGAATATCTATTAATCTCAGTGTTTCATTAGATCCCTACTTCTGATCATTAAAATTCAATGAGGAGCATGACTACTTAGTTATTTTATCATTTCAATGAAGTAAATCAAGCAGACGCTGAGTGTGTAACTATTCGCAGAATGCACTCATCCAAGGGCTGAACATCAAGTGTGGTGAAAAATCAACACAGATTAATTATTATAATTTCCATATGGTCACTGTTCTGTTACCTAAAGGCATAAATATTTCACCTGTAGTTACAGATTATTCACTGGCAGGAACACTCTCCTTTTCTTTCCAGGAGTACCATTAATCATTTTTTTAATACTGAATACTCATCTAAATCAGCACTACAGCTGAAATTTATTAAATGTTTTCAAACTTTATATCATAACATCAAATAGGAGCTATATGTTAACACAAGGAAAAACTGACAAAGCTATATCAATTGAAAAGCATCTATAAATCTGCACAGAGAATTTGTAATTATCTTTGAAACTCAGTCCAGTTGATTGCCACATTGATTTAGAAAGGGGTTTGCATTCTCCTAAAAATTCTTGAAAAGCCTGTAGTACTCATTAAGCATTTTCTGATGTAGAAGTCCAAAATATCTTATAGAGAATTTAGGTTCAGGAGAAAATATTTGGTTCCTTGAATTGTTCACATGAAAGGAAAAATAATAATTTAAAAGTTATAACCTTAAAACCTATTGAAATTGGATATTTTAAGGTCATAACTTCACCTAAAAGCTACTTTTTCCTTTTAGTATTTCCTGCAATTTATTTCCTAATTGTTCTACAGCTTGAAAAAGCTTTAATCAGAGCCATAATGTTTTCTTCAGATTCTGAGTTTTCGGAACAGCAAGTCTGTAACAAGGCCTTTGCCATGTGTGACTTTCCATTCACTTCACCACTTAGCATCCCCAAATCAACACTGCAGATCAGCAGGTTAATAATTAAAAGCTACCATTCATAAGACAAACATGACAGGGAGAGGAGGAAATCTGCAATGGCAACAGGCCTAGCAGGATAAACAAAGTGTTGTGTTGGATAGTTCAAGGCCCTGATTCAAGGAATGAAAAAACCTCTCAGGTAAAACACAAAACCAAGTTAACAAACTCTTTGCCTACATTATGATTGCTGGATCATGCACAGAGGCAGTCAAATGCAGACCAGCCTAAGAAATGGACCTGACAGGAAAGGTTTGCTTTGCCTGTTCTGATCTTTTAACTGATGTCTCTGATGACCCAAAGACTGCTCAGGTTGAATCTGTATGAGAAACTGCAATGTTTCAAAACACTGTTGCTGGAAAATATTGCCCTCAGCATCCATTTACTCAGAATACCAACATAAAGATAATTTTCTTCTTAAAAAACTTCACTTTCTTAAAATCACTGATCACCATAATTTCTTCTGTAATGCAACAATTTAAATTTAGCATTCATGGTCTTGCTTTTCTAACTTTTCAGTCTACTTGTCTGTCTTTGACAGCTGGTATGTACCAGTGCCAGCTTCAGTTACCTTCTGTTACAATTGGAGTCAGAAACTTTGCTATTCAACCCCAGTTTCCACGGCTTCTTGGCTTATCTCTGTCCACCTGTCATCTAACCTTATGGGATGACCTTAGGTTACACAGATCATCTTGTCTCTGTGATGCACTTAAATGTTAGCCCAAGGTGCTCTTAACCATTTTCATAACAGTTACATGAGGGGTTTTTTCTACTATTAAAAGAGAGTAAATAGCAATGGTTAGAATAATGGAATTCTAGTTTCAGCTTTTTCTTTCTTAACTAAGAAAACTGACCTTACTTAACAGCTTCCTCTTTACAGAGCTACCTCAATTAATGCCGTGTTTGCTAGCTGACAAATGATCATTATTCACAGAACGGAGAGGAGAAGTCTGATTGTCAGTTTGATGTTGATTTCTTTTTAAATATAAAATGCCTTTTACTTAGCTGGTTAGTTTGACACTTACATGTAATTCCAATTTTATATAGTTCTCGGAATTTTTGATTGTAGCCTTCTCCTGGCACATAGTCTCCAAGGCCAATGGTGCTCAGGGAAATGAAACAAAAATAAAAAGACTCCAAAAAATTCCAGTCATCTTCCAGGACAGAGAATATTGCTGCTGGGATTAAGAAGAAGCAGGAGACAGTGACAAACCCGAGGACCATGGCATGGATGATTGCAACGACCTGCTTGGAGAAGCCCCAGCGGATGTGGAAGTACAGCACGGGCCGCCTGGTGACGTACACGACGATGCGCTGCACCACGGCCGTCAGGAACAGCAGCGTGAACGGGATCCCAATGACCGAGTAGATGATGCAGAAGGCCTTTCCCCCATCAGATAAAGGCACTGTGTGTCCATAACCTGCAACAAAGCACAGCAGGCGTGGGCTGAGTTAAAATTAGGAGCTCAGTGAGAAGAACAAGCTGCACTATCAGTAATTCTGAATTCTGCTATTCTTGACAAATGCTGTTCAAAGGTCTGTTTTAAGCAGGCAAACAAAACTCAGTACTAGCCACGAGCAAGTAAACCCAAATATTTTTATATTTCTTTTATATTTCAAAATTGTGAACATCGTTGTATACACGCTTATTTCAGAGAAGGAAGAAAGGCCTAGTCAGGAGTGAAAGCGTATGCCAGGAAATTCGTGTTTGATTCTGGGTTTTCCTGCTGAACTTTTTATTTAGTTTTACAAAGTGGTGTAACTTTTCTACCCACCCTGTAAGCCGGAATAATACATACTGCAGAAAAGTGTTCCTAAATCTACAGTAGTAACACACTCTAACACCTTTTGAGAAATCAATTAAATTACATAGAAATAATAATAATTGACATTCCAGGCTATCTAATTCCATGCTTCCAACAGATTATAATCCTTCAAAGGTATCTAAAAGCAGAACAAAGATTTTTCACACCAAAACTCCAAGGATATAGCCACTGTGGCTAGATTTTTGCTTCATCATTTGCACACCAGAAGGATGAGTAGTGATGAATGCAGAGTACAGGATGTTGTGGGGGCTGATCACAGCCAGCAATCCCAATGTCACAAACCTGTGCAATTGTACTTGTACCCAGTGCAAGTGGCTAAACTGTCAAAGCACACTGACAGACAGCATTTGGTTCTAAATGTAAGTCATCACCACAGAAAGGAACAGTAAATCCAGCATAAACCAGGAATGCTTTCTTCTGTCTGCCAAAAAAAAAAAAAGAGGTTTTTTTTTTGTTGTTGTTGTTGTTTTCATTGCAGCTAGGAAAAGGAAATCTCTTGAAATTTAGTCTGGGCAGCCTTCACACTGATATCAAACCAAGCAAGTGCAGACAGGCCCTACCAATTCTGCAGCCTCAGATCAGCCAGCCCATTTGGGTTATATTACTGCTGTACAGCAAGGCATTTTCCAGAGCTACTGCAGCTAGCTATCTTGAGCAGTCCAGGCAGAACACGCAGTCAATTCAGGCTTAGCTGTTTCTGATTTCTGAACTGGACTCACTCTGCACCTCCCCATGTGCTCCCTCTAGTGCTGCACTAGACTGGCAGACATTCCATGAGGCTCCTGGGAAGTCTCTGCCTGCTCTCCTGTGAAACTGGCTGTTCTCCAAGTCTCTTTTATATGAACAAAATAGATTTCTTCTCTACTTTGATGGATTTAATAATAGAATCATTGCTTTTTAAGTTTTCCAGAGGAGTAAATAAAAAATAACATTTCCTTTTCTTAAGATGCATAAAGACACTTCCAGACAATGAGAGGCAGGCAAAACGTCTTATCACTACAATGTACAGAGTCTTGTAAAAGAAACACATGAGGTGTAATTTCTCTGTGTTAGCTAACCCAACAGGGAATTTCAGTTGTACTTGAATTTTAATGATACTGTGAATAATTTACCCATGTTCAGTCTTTTGAGCCCTGGTAAATCGTATTACTTAATGGCTTTTATTCCTGCTCACCTTCTCCTTACTTTATCTGTTTTGAGATAAGAGGATCAAAACTGCACAGAGCAGTTCAATCAGATTTATGAAATTGTAGAGAAGTGTTCTGCTCTGTGCCTAATAATGCTGGAGGTTTGACTGGCATTTCTGACTGCCACCAAGCTGATGCTTTCTTGGACCTGTCTATCAGAACTCTTGGATCTTGCATCCACCAGGGCATATCCCATCACTTAATGTTTGAAACTATGACTGAGCATGATTTTATCCACACTCATTTTCAAGTGACACTTTACTGCCCGGTTGCCATGGGGCTCTTCCATCATCCTTATGGCCTTAATTAATGTTGTGTCTTCAGTAAACTTAGTTGCTTCCCTCTTCCAGGTCATTTAGGAATAAGTCAAAGAGCACAAACCCAACAGATGTACAAGTAACACCACCTGTAACAATCCCTAGGGGAATTAACAAACCATTCCTTCAAGAACCTACCATTTCCCCTACTCTGTTTGCTACCTTTTGTATATCTCACATCTATGCAAGTCCCAGTTAACTTAGTTTTCCTGAAAATATTTTGTGACACAAGTTTGCAACTGCAAGTTTGGCAGAGAAGAGTGTTGTAGGTATATCATAGGATAATTAAAACTGATCCATGTGACACAAACACAAAAAAAGGCAGCTGCACTGCTCCATCACATCAAGGTATCCTCAGTAAACCAGAACCATGGGTATGTTATTTACATAAGCAGCAGATCAGACCTCCTTTGGAATAATCTACCTCATTCTGTATATCCATGCTTAAAGAATGCAAGCATATTGGAAGAAGAGCAGAAAAAGGTTACTGAAACCAGCACAGGAATAGAGATCTTTTAATGAGAGGAAGATAAAGGGTTGGCTTTCTTGGCATAATTGAATGGAGGTTGAAAAGTGATATAGTATCTCCCTGCTAATGCATCAGCATACAAGTACCACCAAATAGAAATGCTTTAGATAAAGAGTAGTAATAGCGCCACAAAAAAAAAAAAAAAAAAAAAAAAAAAAAAAAAAAAAAAAAAAAAAAAAAAGAAAACAAAAAACCACAAACAAACAAAAACCAACCAAACAAAAACAAAACAAAAAACCAAAGCCACACCACTTTGTTATAACATGAATATATTTGGTCTAGAAATGAGAAAAAGGTTTTTAAGCTTCAGAGACGAGTTTTGGAGCAACCACCCATTTCCAGAACTGGGGGAAAAAACCCCAAATGCCTATGTTAAAATGGAGCCTGATGAAGCTTGGTAACTTTGTGGATGGTGCAGGAACATGAAGCTATACAAGTAGAAATTGAGCTTGCATACCCAGAAAGTCCTTTGCAAACTCCAGGTTCCTGAATTTAACATATGTTTGCACTGTACAATGAATCCAAGCTTTCATAAATTTGAACACAAACATCTGTAGTGTGCATACAAACAGCAATATCAGACACATTTGTCAGATCGTTACACACAGAGCAGCTTGATTGTGGCTTAATTCCAGCACCCGTGCTGACCCAGGCAGCAATAAACTCATTTCTTGGATAGGACGAGGGATTCTGTTACTTCTCTGATACTTCTCTCACAATTCCTTCTGAAGGGCAGAAATTACTGCTATACAGTATTCACCTAAGCTCAGAGGAACTGAGTCTGGAGGAACACTGCTCTCCAGCTCCTACCAATTACAGGAACTATCACACTAAAGAGCATTGACAGTTTCAGACTGAGGAGAAAATATATGCTCCACTCAATCAGCAGCAGTAAGATGACATCTTCCAAAAGCAATGTATGAGTGATCAGTGTTTGGGAAAGAGAGTCACTGCTTGGGAATGATGATATAGAAAATCTTGAGCTGAAAGAGTCACAATTTATGAGGCTATGGCAAGTGGGGAAAAAAAGGATTCCTATTTTTTGCCAGTATGTCACTGCTTTATGTAACTTTTCTTGACAGTCTTAGCTAAAGAAAATTGCCTTTAATCTCAGTTATCACTGTACAAAAGTCATTAAAACACCCTGAACTAACAGAGATACACTTTAAAAAAGAGGAAATTACAGATCCAAGGCAGGAGATACTCCACTGCCTGCTTTCAGACACTTGTGCTCTATTGCCTCCCACCTCTGCTCCTGCACCTGTTAGTACTTTGTACTGTGTCCTCTTCAGGGAGGTGTGTGTGCCATTCATCTTTTTCAGTGGAAACCACCATGATCAGAGGCATCACGGTTGCAGTCCTAAGGTATTATTTTTGCTATGAGAAAAGGATGCTCACCAGAAGGGCACTACTTACGAAGGTATTTTTTTATTCTATCAAGGGCACTTGCTGTGTGCAACCAGAATTTAATAATCAATCCAGCCTGATAACTGTATTACTGATTATGAAGAAAATAAGATTTATTGACTGCTGTATTTTCATATTGTGTAATGAAAATATCAGGTAACAATCACCCATTAAAATCACTGACCTTTGAGAAATCAAACCCTCAGATAACCTGTCCAAGCACTGCTACACACAGTGACACAAGAGATAAAGGATATCACTCAAAAAATATCCCTTCTATTGTCTATTCATGCTTTAGAGGTACTAGTCCTTAAAAAAAAATTGGAAGAATGCATCCAAGACCAGCAGATTTGCCAAATGAAAGAAGATCAATGATCCATCTAGCTCTATGTCTTGAGATAGACCATACTGGATTTATTACACAGAGTAAAGCCTCATAAGATGCTGACAGTTGTGTTTCAGTTCTGTTCACATGTGGACATTTTTTCCTTAAAAGCCATTTTCTCCCTTATGACTTAGAGGATTTCTAATATTATATGCTTATATAAATAAAATGTCTTTATCAGTTCTGATGTAATTCTGAAGGCTGTTGCAAAAGTGACAACATACATACAAAAGTGTTTATTTTGAGAAATAATTTAAAATACTGAAATCTTTTTATATTTACTTTTGTAAATATATGTTATACACATCAATGTTGTGTTCAATAAAAATAAAAAACCTTCCCCATGCTGTACTTCAAGTTAGTCTTCTGCTCTTAAATCTTTCTAAAAAGGCTCAGTCATGACTTTTCTACACTTCTCAGTGGGTTGTATCCCTGTTGTGCAAGTTCCTCTTTCAGTTATTTTATCCTCTGCCTTAGCTGTGACTAATTGCTCCAGTTAGATCACTTTGTAGATAAATAGATAGGATTGGCCATTATATTCCAGGTAAGATATATTTTCTCTCTCCATTTTTATATACACTATCAGACTTCATTTTCCAGAGTCTCTAGGTAGCTTCCAACAATGGCCAATTCACAACAGCTTGTGTCAAACCCAGCATTGCCTTTGAGCATTTCACACTCTTCTGTCCTCTATTAGCTTGGTACTTGTTGGCAGTGGGTGTTCTTTTCTTTCATCCGTCTCAGTCACTGCTTTGACCAATCTAAGCAGTTGTGCATCATCACTGCTTTGTTTCTTTATAGTTCAGTCTTTCCTGCAGCTCATTAATGAGTCCTTCTCTGTGTTAAGAGGCAGTGGCTGCCTTACAGCTCTTTCAGGACCTCAAATTGTGCATTTAGTGCCAGAGTGTGGAGGTGCCATGGTTCTGTGCTGTAATAACCCAGCCTAGACTTCCACACAAATCCACAGATGATACCCCAAAGAATGGATGTTTGAATGGCGGAGATGGATCTAACATCAAGTGAGGCAAGTGACAGGCAAACAGAAGTGCTCCAGCCCTAAGGAAGCCTCCCCCAGCCAGCCTCTCTCTCCCAGGCTATGGGGATGAAGCCCCAGTGAGTACCAGCCTGTAGCACTGACTCTCTTCCATTGCCTATTCCATTGCCTAGTTTAGAGGCAGGTTTTGTCAAGCCACACCTGCCTCTGGCCCCAGGTGACCTGTTGCAACACCACCAGTCCTGTGCAGCACCCTGAGATTCTCAGGGCACAGAGAGGGTTTTGTTCAGCACATCCAGTGTCCTCCCCAACACACCCATTCAGATGGCAGTCACACCATGCAGCATAACACAGCAAGTGTGCTCATGCCTTTGCTGATCTGAGTCAGTGTCCTTGAAGAAAAGTCAGACCTTTAAGTCAGCTCATAATCTCAAAATGCCCCAATAAATTAAGTGCATCATGTATTATGTATTTTTAAGTGATGCAAAAATCTTTAATTCATCCCAAGCATAACATGACTCACTGGAGTATGATGAAGATGGTCAATGATAATATTTACATAATTTCTAGACTTTTATTTTTATAAGCCTTTGACATTTTCCACTGTGTTTAACAGTGAAATACATCCTTTTTCAGAACTGGTCTATTATCTTCTAAGATAAGGAGGAAATGTCAGGTGATGGTCGACCTGTGCATTAACAGAGATCACCTTGCTTGCTGCTATACTCCTCCTTGCAGTAGAGGAGAATAGTTTGAGATCTAGTTTTATGAAGAAAGATGTATTTCATTGTTAAACACTTTTGGAAAAGTTCCCTAACAAGGTTTTCCTAAACAAATTAGAGAACCGGGATTTCCAGCTAGGCTGAAATATACCACCTTATACTGCAGAAATGAGGAGGAAAAGTTCCACTGTAACAGGCATTTTTAAGCAGAGGAAATCCATTTGGAAATTATATTTTGCTACCTCCTCAGTTGATTTAATGGAACCGATTTTGTGTGCATTAGAAGAGGGAAGAAGTGCTGTAAACTAAATGATGAAAGAAAAGAGAAGAGAAGAGAAGAGAAGAGAAGAGAAGAGAAGAGAAGAGAAGAGAAGAGAAGAGAAGAGAAGAGAAGAGAAGAGAAGAGAAGAGAAGAGAAGAGAAGAGAAGAGAAGAGAAGAGAAGAGAAGAGAAGAGAAGAATGATGAGATTTGTTTGAAACCTAGTCCATTTCATTAATGAAAGCTTACTATGCAGCCCTCAAAGACTTGCACTGGCACAATTAGAGACATGATGAAGGGTGTGGCAGAAACCTCTTAAACCAGTTTTGCCACTAAAGAAAACAGCCATTAAGTTCATTCTCACACAGCACCACTAAAGGTGATTTAAAAGTGATTTAGACTTCAAGCTGAGGTGATTTAGTATGGTGCTGATCCAGTTCTCTTCGATAATAATATACTCCTCAAACCTCACTAGAATAAAAGTAGTAAAACTATATTTAAATTAATGTAACCATGAAGATTAGATCTTCTTCACAGCAATATCTCACCTTTTCATATCTCAGAATAGAATCTAGAGTCAAGGGGCTTCTTCCAAAAGTACCAACCAAACAACCAAAACTCCAGAAAGATTCCAACACACTGATTTACACACATCTCCTATGTTTTGATTCCTTCTGAGACTGTTCTCTGCTGCCACTAGTTATCAAAGCCAAAGACTTCTAATTGCTCTGAATCAGTGGCCAGCCAGCTAGGTTTGGACTTGCCACGGAATGGACATATAATGAGCTCACAAATGTCACCTGCTGCACCAAGGAAAGCTGAAATGGCTTTTAGCACAGTCAGTTTAGTAATAAATACTAAATAATAAATAAATACTCATATGAGCAATTTGGCTGTCAGAAATATCCGAACCAAAGAAACAAGGCATGGATATATTTGCTTCTATGGTCAAAGCCAGTTTCAAAATCAATTTCTACCAGAACAGCTGGATGTCAGAACATTTTTATCTTGCAAAGCATTCAAAATCTGCCTCGTCTGTTCGTGCACAGGAAGCAATATTTCACCTGCCCAAGAAACTGCATCCACAGATGCAGGGAAAAGGGGATGCTAATGAATCAAACTGGGGAAAATGTTTGTATGAAGACAAGGGATATTTTCACACTTTATTCATATTTATATGACGAAGAACAGCTTGCTCTACAGTCTTATATTTGGTATTGTTTAAACTGCCTATGGGTTTGTACCAATGCTAGCAAAATATTGTTGTTCACTTCCTGTTCTTATACATTCTGTGTCAACTTAAATAACTGGTATGAAAATGGGTTTATTGTGTATGGACATGCAACAAATCCTCATTCAGAAATCATGGTGATCAGTAATATTAATAAAAAAATAAATAAAAAATATTATTCTGGAAGCAAAAGTAGTAATGCTTCCAATTTCCTACTGAGTATGTTCTTAGTCCTCTGAAAAGCCATTCTGCAATAAGCCCATCCCAACTGTGATTTCTCTGAGAGTCCTACATGAAGGGACAACAAAGTTTTATTGACTGGGACCTTTGAACAGAGCGGCACTTCTGGTGGAAAATAATTACCCATATAAAAATACATCAAAAAATCAGCAAATAACTTGTGTATATATTATTTTTAAATAAATGTAATAAGCCCTTAGAATTTAACACACAAATATTTAAAACTAAACTAAAACTAATGTGAAAGTATTTTATGTATCCTGTAAAAATGAACATTACTGTTTGTATTCTTTTCAGTTATGTAATACTTACTACTAGTAATACATTCTGCTACCTAAGCAGAATGAAAATACTTCCTTGCCTTCAAAATGTATACCTTAAGTACAAAAATACAAGCCAGCCAGTAAACATGAATGGAAAGGTGGAAGAGAATGATCTGAGAGGGGCAATGTGCAACACAGCAGCATCCATATGCCACCTGCAACATCCCTCCCTAACCTACCCTATCAGGTAATCACATGCACTGGTGAGCTCCCCACAGAAACTCTCCTCTCCAGGCTCAGCAGTCCCAGTCTCTCCAAACCCTCACAGGAGGGATGCTCCAGTTGGACTCTCCAACAGCTCCACGGGTTTTTTTGCACTGGGAGGTGCAGAACTGGAGCCAGTCCTCCAGGTGTGGCCTCACCAGTGCTGAGTAGAGGGGAAGGATCACCTCCCTCAGCCTGCTGGCAGCACTCCTGCTGCAGCCCAGGGTACCATGAGCCCTCTCTGCCATCTGGGCACACTGCTGGCTCACCTGCCCCTCATTAGTAATGCAAGGAAAACTTGAAAGTGCATTAAGTCTCTTCAAATGAGTCAAACAAGTAGGATCAGAATAAAGCCATATATTATGTATCTATTAATTTTCTTAACTAGAGAAAAATTACAGAACCCTTTGTTTACAACAAGAAGTGCTGTATCTTTTTTGCTATTCTAAGACCATTCATATTTTTCTAGAGAGATAAATGCTGTTCCCTTCTGCAGCTTAGTGATCCTGTGAACTCTCAAGTTCCAAAAAACATTTCATCATTTCAAAATTATAGCCCAGAAATTCTTACATTATTTATGTTTACCATTAACCAGTTTCCATGATCTCCAGGGAATATTTTCCTCTCAGCTAGGAAGTGTATTATGATGGTTATTGCTTTTGTTCCAACTCAGCAGCTAATGCTGGAGAATCAGCTATTCAGGGAAAAATTTCTGTAATCTATTAATGTTACTACGCACTTTTGTATGCAAACAGGTCTAGAAGGTGGGAATATTGGTTTTGTGGCCTGGGCACGTTTATCCAATTCTACATTTTTTCTGTATCAGTAATGCAGCAGAAGGAACTGTTGTCACCTTTTATATTTAGGAAAAGTGACAATAAAGCACAAATAATTTTTAATTTATTTCTTTCTTTAAATTCTGACATACTTCCATGTAAATTATTATGAATTATTATTATACTTTTCTGTCATGCAGAGATCAAATGATAAACATAAGAAAAAACACATTCTTGAAGACTGATAAAAAAAAGCTTTGCTCGGCTTCAGAGTTAGCTGCTCTCATGATCCACAAAGACTAATATAAAAATGCAAGCTAAAGACATTTTTCAATCAAATTAGACTGGAAAAACATTAAGTAGTACAAATATATTGTTGTCATTTCAATCAGCAAGAGAAAATCTGCAGTCACTGGAGGAGGAATCCTGGACACTACATATTTATAGATGGTAATTTACTATTCAAAACATGATAATTTTTTTATACTCTTCACATACCACCAAGACAGCAGGAGAAATTGCAAGATGCCATGATGAAAAACATGTTTTTGTGTTGGGCTTGTGAGCAAAACTTTAAAACATGAAAATAGTTTGGTTGCTACAGGAGCTTAGATCTTATATCTGAATGTCATGAAAAAACATTTGATCATATTGCTTAAGAGATCAGATATCTGCCAATTCCTGTCCCAACTCAATTATTTTGATGATTAGAATGCAAAGTACAGCCACAGGAAAAATATAAATTGTCACCTTGTTTACATTAGTATTATAGCACAGTAAGTGTTGATCCATACTGTGGAATATTTGGTAGCATGTACCTGGATTTAACATTATATTTAAGCCAGGGAAGCCAGGGTTTACTTCAGGTTTGCTATACTCTGTTCACAAAGACTGGATGCCCAATAATAGCTCGGGTACTTACCACTGCTTCAGGTTGTTTAATTAGAAAGAAGTCCAGGCTACATGCTCCAAAACTGTTCTACAAGTTTGAACCAAAGCAGGAAGTCTGAATGATCTGTAGTACACTCTTGATCTGAACCTGAGCACAGGGCCAAGAAATATAGCATATTTCAGTTGCCTTCAGAATTTGAAGTTGAATTCAGTACCTCCCTGGCATTAGCTCCTCCACTGGTATTCCACAGCAGAGCTGTGCCAAACTGGCTCACACTTCCCTGATGGGCTCCAGATTTTTGGGAGGAAAGACTTTCACATATTGTTTCTGGATTTCCATCATTGCTCAATAAGATGAACAACAACAGTATTAAAGGTCTGTGAGGCTACCTGAACCCCAGGCCACTTGATAATGCACAAGGACGCTCTATTAATTGAAGGGCAGCTAAACATTACTCTGATCCAAGCCAAACAAATGCTAGTATCTCCTAATTCTCATGACAGTATTCTGCATTTATTGTCATCAGAAAGATCATCCATGTCTCTCTCAGACCACACAGGCCAGGCACACCCACAGTCTGATAGGAATTGCAGGATAGGAATAGGTTACTGCAGCTAGCAGTAACATTTTGTCCATTTAGAGTCACCGCTGTTTTAGACAGTATTTACCCATAGCAAGTAAGTGAATGAAAAACACCACAACCCTACAGCAGTGATGCTAGCAATGAAGTCACTCCCATATCAACAGTTAAGATGTGGTGGGTGTGTACAAGGAAGTACTTGTTACTAGAGCAGCACAACAGCAGATGGAATCCACTGCACAGGAACCAAATGCAGACATAAGATTAAGTACAGAAATCAGTATCTCCCCTCCACATCCGAGATTATTATTATGAGTGTTTGGTGCAGTATTATCTCTTCTCAAGAGAAGTATCGAAGGGAAACACAACTCACAAGACAGTAACTTTAACTGGAAAATGATAGCACTCTTTCCTGCCACCACCCAACACTGGGTATTGCTCCTCCTGCCTGGATAGATGATGTATGACCAAAACAGGTATTATCAACCCAAGGGAACTCTTATATCCTTCCAGCAGAGTCTACATGAAAATATGCATTCCTTGCCACCAGAAAGATACCTACCATATGTGAGACATGGCTCCAGGTGAGGCACATTCACCATTCAGGGATAGTAAATATGCCTATATAAAGAGCATGTTCTCCAGGGATGCAGACAGCAGGCAAAGCTTTCCCACTTATCCTGAAAGAGCAGGTTTTTTCAAACCCTGCCTGTCAGCTACATGGCTCCTATCAGACTCCCTGTTGAGAAACTCTTTTTTGTTGGGACATGTAAACTTCCAGCCTGTCATGCAGTCTGTGTGGGCTGGACCCATATTCCCACAGAGCCCCAACAACTTCAGTCATGTCTTTTAGATGTGTCATTAAAGATTTCCTGTCCTCTGTGTGCTTCACAGTGCACCAGGGCAGGAGCAAAGACTAAATGTGAGTGACTTCAGCAGGCAGAGGTCTGCTAAACCTCTGTGCCAAAGCATTCAGGCCTTACTTTTATAACGGATGCTAATAGAGAGGCATGCATGAATTTCAGGGTTTGCCATTTAGGTTTGTATGGGTTTTATTGGTTGGTTTTGTTGTTTGTTTTAAGCTAACAGCACTTTTTCTTTCTTTCTTTTTTTTTTTTTTTAAGTTCAAAGTCTTTATACTGGAAATTGGTTCCTCTTAGTGTCATCCTGGATTTAAGATCCTCTAAGGGTTTAGCTGCAATCCAACCAGGATCCATCTGGTGTCGGGCTATTTTTCCCCCCACAGAACTCTCAATAACAGCATATTTCTAGAAATACCCATCCAAAACACAAATATCACATCTTTAGATCTGCTTCTAGCAAAAAGTTAGCATAAATAAACAAACGCTTATCTCATTTCAACAATTATTTTCTGTTATCTCAGATTCATTTTCCAATGGGGAAAGAAGTAAAAATAACAAAAGTCTGTTGAATAAAAACCAACAGGTCAAAAGCAAGGTGAGACTTCCTGAGGGCTCCTCTGAGAATTCAGCCAGGAAAATTCCAATTATTCTTTTATTGGTTTACTTGCCCGCTAGGCAACAGATGGTCAAAAATCTGTATCAAAGTAGGGGCTCCAACAGACTACTTTATTATTAAGGTTTCCTGATAGAACAAACCACGTACACGAAACTTAAATTTGCTAAAAGAGAAATAGGAGTGAGTTTTATTAGGAAAGTTTAACTTGTAGTCCTCTGAAACACTAGAAAACGAGATGAGATTTTTGCACTGGAATGTTCAGCAACATATGTGCAGCAGCATTCCCATAATAATGGATTTATAAAGCCACTGATCACCAAGATTAACAAGCAGTCAAAGAAAAAAGTTCTTTAAAAAACTTCATAAGAACTTCGATACCAAATTCAATGTATTGAAAGGGGTTGTTGTGATTTAACACCAGATGGTAACTAAGTACCATACAGCTGTTTGCTCACTCCTCCCTCATGGTGGGGAGGAGAATTAGGAACAAAAAGTAAAACTTATGGGTTGAGATAACAAATTTTAGTAATTGAAACAAAGTGAAATACAATTATAATTATAATAATAATGACAATAGTAATAATGAAATGGAGAATGAAAGGAATAAAGCCCAAGATAAACAAAAGGAGCAAGCACAATTGCTCATCACCTGCTGACTGGTGTCCACCCCATCCCCATGCAGCAATTGACCTCTACCAGCCAACTTCCCCAGTTCATACACTGGGCATGATGTTCTGTGGTACAGAATATCCCTTTGGCCACTTTAGCTCAGGTGTCCTGGCCATGAGCTCTCACAGCTTCTTCAGTGCACCTGCTCCCTGACACATCATGGAAACTGAAAAGTCCTCCACTTGGGGTAAGCACTACTGAGCAACAACTAAAATTCCAGTGTTTTATCAACCTTATTCTCATAGTCAATACAGAACAGAGCACTGTAACAGCTACTAAGAACAAAATAAACTCTATCCTAGCTGAAACCAGGGCAGGGTACAAGCCTTTTTGCAGTTCTTCCTGAGGTTCATATACTGAAATATTCAAAGTAGGAAAAAACCTCTTAACATGGACAATGTTTTGGCAGAGAGAAAATGTCATTATTGATTAGACTTAGCCAGTAGCTTGTCCATGATATTGATCTTCTCATTTCTCATGTTGATTCAGTAAAAAAACATGATGAGGCTTTCACCCTGACTGCAGCATAGAAGTTGTATATCTCACACATTAGATTTTGCACATCCAGCTTTTGTCTTTAATTCCAGAAGTCTGCACCTATGTAAAAATTCCTTTTAGCAGCTAAGACCCATTTGGTATCTAACTGGCAGTGAAGCTCAGAGGACACACACTTCCTTAAGAGACTGATAGAAGACAGAGCTTTTTTTGTTTTTTTCCAGAAAAGGTCTGCAACCTTTTATTCATTTAATGTTGCAACTTTGTCTTTCCACAGCCCCTCTAATTTTCATGTAACAGGTTTTACAGTTCTATCAATTACTTCAGCTTTCCACCACTTGAAAGACCTTGTGTATGCATGGTGTACCACAGGGATGTGCCAGCTGCCACTGCTGAACCAAGCACCTGTGCACTGTGGTGCTCTGCTTGAAGCCTCGTACAGTTCACTGGAAAAGAGATTTCTAAAAATTTATAATTCACACCTGTTACCATCCCAAATGCACCCTGGGATGTGTCAAAAGCTTTGAATGTGTTGCAGTGGCACTCATTGCAGTGTTTTAATCACATATCCAGTTACTCAATAATACCTATCTAGTCTTGCTAACTTATTTTCTCACATTAAAATGAGCCATGGTTTTTCTTCCTGCCATCTGGAAATAAAAAGAAACAACCAGCTGCAAATTAGTAGGCTTTCCACCTCCACTTTGAAACGAAGATTGTTTTATTGCACAATCAGAAATTACAGAGCATGAAAACAGTGAAGAAAACTTGTATTGTGGGCAGAAAGGAATTATCACACAGCATTAAAAAATTAGGCCACTTCACACTGTCGAGTTAAAATCAAATCCGTAAGCAGCATCTTTGCATTAAAATGCAACCTCACGCAGAAGAAAGTGTTATCTACTAGATACAGCAGGGGAATAGGAATATTTACTTCTAATCTTGTTATTGATTTGACATGTGGAACTCAGGGAAATTATGAGCATCAGCTCCCTTGTTTGGCAGAGGAAGACACATAGTCCTTGCCGATTTTTGTAACTATTTCAATATTTCATATATAAACCAGTCAGTCAATCACCATAATGTATTTGCACGTGAATAAATCCTATTACTCTCTTCTGTTTCAATAGCTACTTCTCAGAAACATGAAGAATTTAACAGCACATAAAGCCAAACAGAAACAAAACAATTTAACACAAATAGGAAAAAATCACTAAAGCAACAAAAAAACCACACAGAACTGAAGTGCATCACGCTCCACTTCCATGCAAGCACATTCCATCTGGAATAATAACGATAAATTATGAGACAATATTTACATAAGGACCAAAGTGAGATACTTTTACAGATGAGATGGCTTATTCAAAACTCTAAATCACAGTCCTAAATATGATGCTTGATGATACTCTCTCATCTGAATAGAGTCTAGCTGAATATATTCACCATTTCAAGCTCAAAATAGAGCACAAATTTGCAAAAGTCAATGGGGAAATACTTCAACTGTTGTGAGAACTAGTTTACTGAACCATAAACAGATTTTATAGATACACTAGTCCTATTCAATTACTCACATTTAAGACATCCCACATAGCAAACAATAATTGTGGGAAACATAAATTTGATTAGTTACACTGGAATAAGGACACCAGGGATAATCACAGCTGTATGTCCTATCAATAAATAAAGGGAAATGAAAACAACTGTGGTTGCACATACTATTTATGTTCACAAGCAGATGAAATGTAGAGGTTTTAGCTTACCTAGAAGTTATTTACAAATAAATAGGAATGTAGCATTTAGAAAGGTGAACTACCTACACAAGACATTTCGCCAGCAATGTAAAGACACAAACAGAGCAACTTAAATACTCTGTGTTTTTCAAAACCTATGTTACCTGTTTAGACTAATGGCAATTTGTTTTAAAACAATGCACTTCACTTTGCTACAAAAATTTCTCTTGGTGGGATTACTGATGATTCCAAAAGTTCCTACAACTATAGGATGACTTTCCCAGTGGAAATACATAATTCTAACCTCTCAGGGCCAGAATAAGATAGCTGTGCATATAATGAAAACAGGCAACGTTAAATCACTATGAAAATTCATCAAAAAATACTCCAGTTGCACAATCACAACTCTGGACTCACCAAGTCAGTTAAAGACTGTCAACACTGACCAAAAAATTTTGAGACCCATTTCCTTAAATCCATTTCCAGTAATGCAGTACACATACCAGAAATGCTTAGCAATTATCCGTGCTGAAGGTTTCATGTTCAGCACCCTCCTGCCAGCTCTTGCATTTGCAAACTGTGACCAACATGGAAAAGGCTGGATTGACACAACCTGTGGCTGTGTAAGGAAATCAGTATGCTGTACGTGGCATCTCTCAGACCTCAGCATAAAGGGGAGGGGAATATAAAATTGTTGGTAATTCCAAAAGAAGAGCCTAGCACTGAAGAGTCTGAGCAGCAATGAGTAAACTGATAATTAACACATCTTTAGAACAGAAGATTTCTTTGCAAGTCTGGTCCTATGAATGCATCCAGTTTCTTGTAATTGTCAATGATAAGAATTTGTGAACTGGGTACAATGGTATGACTCCATTACTTCCTTACTAACTCCAAAGACAATGCAATTTACCACATAACAGTAGTTACCCAGCAGGAAAAAATCAAATCAAGTTCCCCTGAAGATATATGGACCTGAAATACACTGGATAGAAATATTTTAATGATGGCATCTAAATTAACAAAAAGGAATCCAGTTAAAATTCTTTCAGCTTTGCTAGCTGACATTTTAATCCTGTGTGAAATAATGCTCCTTTACAAGGGACAGCCAGCAATTGTCAGATACATTATTAGCACAGGAAACACTTTCTGAGGTTACCAGCTCCTTTCTTATATCTGTTGTTGATTTGGCTGTGGTTTTTTATTCTGTCTGTGCTTTTACCACATTGCTATATGAAATGCCTAACTAATCCCAGAGTAACTGCTAGGAAAAGGTTGCTATTGGTTTTGCCCCCTCTTATATTGGTTGCAGCTTGCTCAAATGTAGTAACTCAGAGCAAACTAATCCAGCAGGAAGGAAATATGTTTCTTCCAGTCTGATAAACTGACTTGGCTTACTGTTGTAGTCCTGTTGGCAACAGACCTAGCACAGGGACCCCAGGGTGAGAATCAGGCATCCAAGACATCTTCCTACCACTGGCAAAGCTGCTAGGTTGGCTCAGCCCATTTTGTTTTACAACACCCTGAGCAAACCCTTTGCTAGGTAAAGAGAGGCATCCAGCATGCTAAAGCAGAGAAAACACTGCCACCTTCTCACAAAGGCTACTCAGGCATTTGGTCAGTTATGTGGGCAGCATTATCTGGTGTGTAGTTTGTTTTCTACATGTAATACACAACTGAACAATTCCCTAGAAGGGAGAGGCAACATTTCTGGATTGTCCACTGAAGTAAAGATACAGAACTCTGCATTGCACACTTTGATGTGGCTTCTGTAAAACTCAATTCGAGTAGCTGTGATTTCCTCTAATATTACTGAGCAGAAAAGCTATTACTAAAGGAAAGGAAAAAAAGAACATCAATTGCAAGAAATTAAAATCCTTCTGAAGTGCATCCACAGGATGGGAAATCAGCTTACCATATGGGAACACAACCAAGCAGCAGAAATGGAGAATTGCAAGACAAAATACACAGATTCCTATTTTCAGCCACACTAATGGCTCATACACAGTCTTTTACGATTGTTTTCCCCTTGTCTTAGTTCATCCTTTAGCAAAATACATACAAAAATGTCACTGTAATCTCTCAAGATGCAGTACATAACAGTAGTGCACTAATCAGCAAAGCAGCTTCTGGTATGCACATGCTTCAAGATTCACTGATAAAATATTAACATAATAATGCGAAAGATTATCACCATCTTCCTCGTGACATGGTGCAATGCAAGGCTAAAACCTGGTTTGACATGTTGATTGAGATTCCTGGCTAACAATAACTCCCAGTGGCAGCTAGCAAACCTGACCTGAGCATTCAGGTGGCTTCACTGAGTACGTAGAGCTGCACTAAAAGATACAACTGAAAACTAAGGATGCATCTTTCCACTATAGGGAGGCAGAATGTAAATACGTAATAACTATAATAATAAACTGAGGTCTAAATCTAAGGTCTGAGATTAGTCTTGGGTTTATTTCTTTTTTCTTTTCAACATGAATGATTAATTCACACAGTGTAGCATCCTGTAGTGTTCACAGTTCTTTGGTTACCCAACCAGAGTTGCAGCAGTGGACCAGGAATCGGGCTGGAGTCCTGGATTTCTAAGCAGATGTGTAAATGCACAGAAGTAAATTAAACAACCCTCACATTAGAGAAATCCATTCCTAAATACTAATCACTCAGATTATTTACAGCATTTTGTGCTAATTTCTGTGCACCACTTAGAGTTTACAGAAGCTGGGTATTTCAAATTGTAACACAATGATACTTCTTAGAGCCCTGTCCATTTTTACTATAGTGCTCAGTCAGCATTCCAACACTAACCAAAAATAGAGCCATGGAAATCATTGATCATAGAACTGTTAAAGTTGGAAAAGCTCTCTAAGATCACCAAGTCCAACCATCAACCTATATAATATATATATAAAATATATATAATAAGTAACAAGACCTGCTGTGAAGTGTTTAAAATTTAATTGCCCATTAGTAAATCATATGGCCTAGAGCTTCTGAAACACTACAAGAGATGGAAGTTCTCTGGTTTGCTTTAGAGCTTTCTCATTTCCTTTAGGCTGTAAGCTTCAAACGAAAAGGTCTATGCCATTCTTGTACAGCATGCAGTTGGGAAAATAGCTACTTTATATAATACACAAAGCAGAGATTCCAAGGCCTTCCCATATTAATCTTAAATACAATGATAAATATTTAAGGCTCTTTTCCCTTTTTGTGGAGGGAGATGTATAGACTTCTATGATAAAGTCCCCAAGAATTAAACATCCAAGCTATTTAATTTTTAGCAGATCTCTGGATATGTTGCTACTTTCTGAACATGAGGATGTTTTTTCTACTTTAAAGCCACATACAGTGGAGTTTTAGCCTGTTGGGCAAGAGGTGAAATCAGATTTTTGCCTTGTGTTTGCACTTTGTGCCTCTGAAGTAACATCTTCTTTCCAAACTACATTGTAAACAAAAAAGCATACTTACTCTAACTTGCCTCTGGACTTTGGCACTAGTACTGCATGTTGCAATGCTGCCAATCACATTTTAAAAGCTCAACCGAGCAAAATAGGTGTTCACAGTCTGCCATGTAGTTTTAAAACATCAAACATACTACAACTAGATATATCATACAGCCAGTACAACAAAGAAATGTCACAAAATCTAAGTATTGCCTGAATGTATTTTCTTTTTAAAAGTCACAATTCAGAAACTAGATGCATCTCTCATTCAGCTTAAAGGAAGAAAGAAAAGTGAACAATCATGTGTCTTACCCTTATCATTTCAATATCTAATTCTGGTTCAATATCTAATTCTCTTTTACCTTAAACCAACTTAATGTCTAGTCTTATAAACCTTCTGTGAAGAAGCTATTGTTAAAGAATTTAAGGTTATTCAGCTGAGACAATTTAAACAGTGTTCAAATAATTGAAAGACAGAAGGAGGTACTCATACTACAAGTAGAATGAAATTCAGAGGTACATTTTAACCTTTCCATTTAATTTTGAGTTATTTTTAGCATACTCAGAAAAAAAAATAATCAGTGTGTCAGACATGAAATGCATGAGGAGCAAGAGATATATGGCAAAACCCCATTCCCATAGTACCAGTACTCTCAAAAGCTGCATTTGCAATGATATTAAATTACACTTGAAAACATTCTATACAGAGATTCTGGTCACATCAGAAGTTTTCAATTTGTTGTAGAGGACAGCAGAAAGCCTCTGCTTGCTGTTATCATAACAGTCTGGACCCACAGTTTGCAGGAAAATGGAATTCTGCTGTAAAGTTTCTAGCAGTAAATAGTATACAGCTTTGTCAGAGGGCACAGACTCAAAAGCAAAGGGTACTTGGAAGACTATTGGGCTGGCTTGTTTCACTGGCAAAACCTGCTTCCCAGCCCAACCTGCAACTGGCATTTCCCTGGTTCCTCAAAGATGATGTGATAACTTCCAAAGCTGCTCCAGTGACTGGCACAGGATCAGTTTAGAGTACAGATCACAGTAATACTTAAGAAGCATCAGTTAGTAAATGTTTGGAGTATGGTGACAGCTGGTGTACCACTTGGATTCATATGTGCTTTTTCTACAAGGACATATTCTGTTTTCAGAGATGAATGTGTATCTTTTCCCTTTCCAAGGGAAAGGAAATCCATATGTTCTTCTAAGAAACATTTGGATACTTTTGGAAATCACAGTCACTTGAAATGCTTTGCTCTATTCATTCCTTTCAATCCTGCTCTTAACCAGGACCACATTGCTGTTCTGACCTCATAAAAAAACAATCTGTTTAAGGTTCAGGCAAGGTTCTTCAATGAAAAGATGGCTGGTACATTTCTCCTCGATCTTCTGGGTCACCATCAGTAACTACTGTGGTTCTTGAATTCTGCACAAATATTATAACTGTCAAGCAGCTGAGGTCAGATCCAGATAGACAGTAGGGATTTAGGTAATTCCCAAGAAAACTTTTATTATTGTTCTTTAATCCTGAAGGCATCAAAACTCTCATAGGAACCCCAATTTTTCCTCAAAATGCTAAACTTACTTCTTCACAGGCCAAGAAATGTTTTGGTCTTCATATGGTTAGTAGCTTGTAACCTACTTTATAATTAACCTGGAACAGTGACTAAAATAGACATTTGTCTGTATATATGATGTTACTCTATCAAAAGAGCCCCACAGATTATTAAAATGATGATACAGTGGGCCAGAGTAAAACAAGGACAGAACCAAAACAACCAACAAATTCAAAAATTACATTCAGATAAAAGTGAAAATCCTACTAAGTAATGATCAGGAACAACAGGCTTGGTTGTTTTGTTAAGCTCTTGTTAAGTTTTAGAAACCCTGCTCTGAAAGTATGCATGACTTAGGATTTGATTTAGACATGTCAATAGAATAACAATACAAATTCTAGCTTTACAAAAGGGTTGAAAAATAGAAAATGTTTAAAGGAAGGCAATTTTGGGGGAGATTGCTCTCTTGTTTTCAACTGTTTGTGTTTCAGCACAGGAAGAATGACCTTGGCAAAACACAGAAGGACTACAGAAGCAGCAGCTGCAGTCCTTCACCTGCTGAGAGTTGCTGGGGTGGCTCCTCATCATTGGGAATTTAGCAAGGCAAGTGGAACTGGAGGATACAGAAGTGAGGGCAGAGTTTGTAAGAAAGTTATTCCATCCATCAGCACCAGCATTGCTGCGAACAATAATGCAGTCTCGGTAGTCCATGGTTTGTTTCTTCAGTTTCTGTCAGGAGGTGGTTTTTATTACTTACTGGCCTGTAAAGAAGGCCAAATATTGGTTTAGAGCAACTCTTGACACCCTTTGTTTCAGCAAGCATAAGCAGGCTCAGCTGATTGCTGTAGTCCCATGAGAAACCAGGAACTACCATCCAGCCTGGAACATAAGACAGAGAGAGATCCAGATTTCCTCTCTGATACTGCTTACTTCAGTAGAGAAAACAAAACCTTTGTCCTGGGCATACAAGAGATAATGTGACCAATCTGCTGGCTGTAAATTATCTCTGTTACTCATCTCTGGTAACTGAGTGCCTTCTGTCCTGAAGTCCAGAGCCTAATATCTTTCTCAAAAATGTTTATTAACATTGATTTTGACAAAATAAGGGGGTTTGGAGATATTCACACTACACATTTTTTGTTTGTGTATTCTGGTAGGTTTGCTTGGTTTTGTGTTGCAGTGTATTTTAACTTGTCATATCCCTTCTTTTTAAATGCTTTAAATGTGATTTGTTTTTCTTTTTTACTAATTCATTGAACATTCCCATGATTTTATGTTTTATGAAATTTATGTATTTTATGTAAGGCACAGATACCAGAAGCATCCAAGCTATTTTCTCAGTATTAGTCCATACATACTCAGCTTCTTACACAACTTCCCAGGTGGTGATGTTTTAGTCTCCTCTTCCTAAGGAGTTCTAGAAAACCTTAGCTCAAATCCTTGTCCTGAGAATAACATTAAGCTGAACTCAACTGAAATCTCCCACATCCCAGGAGACAGCATCTTAACCCTGGGGCCAGACTAAAATATAACAGCAGCAAATCTGGAACTGCTCCATGGGTATAGAATGAAGGAACTTCCCCTGAGAAGAAAGCAGACACACAGGTAGACAGAATGACTCCTGGACTTTGTGTTTATACCACTTAAAGCAAGAGGTGGGAAGCCTGGTTCCAGGACAGTCTACTGAGCTGAAGGCCAACAGCCTTGGGGCCAGTAGCTGTCATTACCCTGTCCCAGAAAACCCTGCAGGCTTCAACCACTTGGCTTCAGATCCAAACAGTTGGCTTATTGAATGTAATCCTTCTCCTCTGGCATCTCTCTCAACCTACCTCATGATTTCCTTTGCTCTTACAATCTCTCTGGTATAAAAAACATACTGTTGCAGAGCACAGCTCAACCTTCCTTGGCCTCTGCTATGATTCCCAGCAAATTACCTTTCCCTGTAGATGTTGTTTCCAAGTAACAAACAACTATTAAAAGAGAAACAAAGTTCCCAAAGTTTGGCATGCTCACCCTGGTGAATAGCTGCAATTCATCACCCCGATTTAAATAATCCATGAGTGCTGCAGTCAGAACAGCAGCACAATGAAGCTTCAGTGGTCTGCTGGAGTCAGGGGTGACTACCAGTGAGACAGATCTCAGTTTAATCCATCACCAAGTTTGTGTCTTTTCAGATAAGAGGCAACAGAGAATCTTATGTCAGGTCTCTAGACAGACATTTGGTATGAATTACAAAACATTTATTCGGTGTGTATTAATGAGATAATACAGGCATCACCAGGGACACAGCCCACATATTCTGACAGCAGCAAAAATAATGTATGCATTTTACATTGAATTCAAGCATAGGACAAAAAAAACCTTGTTTTCTCTAAAGCCTCTTCACTGTCCTCTTATTTATTATCCTGTTTAAGTTATATTCAGGTCTTTCTATAAAGGTATGAGAGACCCCAGTAGTTTCTTCCACCTGAGGGCTTTACTGTAAGAGCCTACAAATCTTATGATGTCTTTGTAATGCTCCATTGTGATGCTTTCATGGCACTCCCTCATCTTCTATGGATTTGTTAAGATCTGTAATGCACACTAAATATGCACTGAATGTGGGGGCCTGTTCCCCTGAGGGGGAAGAAAGGCAAGAAAAATCAAGCACTTGTGAGAAGAATATGTAGAAAATGGTGCAGACTGCCAGGCTTCTCTTTCCCTGGTCCCTTCATATAGAATGCACTCTCTTTTGCAGTACATCACAACCTCACAGCCTATTACCTGTCATAAATAGTTTAGTTTCTCTTGCAAGTCATCAGTAGCAATGCTTATGAGAGTCAGACCTAACAGAGAACACCCTTATAAATCAAATTATAGATGCATTAACTCCTCATACAGCTTGGCAGCTAAATAACTTGTATGCAAAACCTTCCCTGAAAGTTATATTGTATCTTTACTAGCCCTTCAACAAAGAACTTTCAAAGTAACAGCCTCTGACAGCATTTATCTGCAACTACTGAATTACTATTGTTCCTTACTCCATTCACAATATAGCAAGCAGAATCCCAAATTCAGTCCATTATGGATCTTGGGTGACATTCTCTGAATGCAACACAACACACCATCCTCAGCACCAGCAATGAGACTGGTACAGGCTGAATGCTGGAGAAAATGCTGCTTTCACTTTGCAGACAACCACGTTACAGGCTTCAGAAGTGGTCAGATACTGACAATCCTCCCCTCTCTTATTACCTTAAACTCCTGTTCAAATGAGAGGCCAGCTGACCTTAATCAAAGAATTTAAAACACACGTTGCCATCATAGAAGAGGCAACTTCTCACCTTTCCTCTGCAAATCCCTAAATCAGGACAAGGCTATCCTCACTTCCTTCAAATGGGTATCTTGCCAACTCTATCACAGCAGAGAAGGATATAAAGAAGCTTTTCCACAGCATTCCTCTGGTGTCTAAACGTTATGTGAAATCTCCAGCCATGTTTGTAGATGAAGGTAAAAATACTCAAAGCTGCACAGTCAGAATAAGTCTTACAGTCTGTATAAAACGCCACGGAATATACTTGCACTGAGAAGACACTTTTCAAAACCAAACAGAACTACAGGCCCTAAGTTCCTAAATTGGCAGCTCCTTTCCTTCCCTACCTATTTTACCTTCAACAAGCAGCAGTCAGTGTACTCTTCATATCTGTCAACACAACCAGTATCATTTTCTTTGGTTGTTTCATTCTGCTTACAACTCAAGTAATGCAGTATTCCCATATTGCACCAATATGGGATAAGATGTTAGACACTGACAGCATGCCAAGACCAATGAAAACACCACCTGGAAGGGTGAGTGCAAAAAATTACTTCATTTTTATTGTTAGAAATAAGACTTCAGTACAGATGGCACCACAGCAAAGCCGACCAGAAAGAACTGCTTCAGCATAATGATTTGATGGCATCTAACACTGAGACAAGCAGACCATAGATGTGTGTCAGGTATTAATTACAGGGCAGACACTACTTAAATGCACACAACTATATATTCTCAGTGTTTAGGTTGTCAATTATTAATGACCAAATTGCTTCACCTTACACATGGCTCATATGGCATTCTGCACAACTACTTAAGTGGCATAGGGAGAAATAAAGTCAGAAGAGGAACCTGCTGCCTGGCACTGCTACAATCTACTGAAGCCTCACCACCAGTCCATTTCATTGCCCTTTGTTTGCCCGTCCTTCAGGCAGCTTGTGATAGTCCTCTGACAGCCCATGTGCACATCAATATTAATTGCTTTCAAGTAACAATTTGCCTTATTCTGCAACCTCCTTTCATTTATGATTTTTTTTTCCCAAATCCTTAGCTGGCTTTATCACTTTCTTCAAGGATTTTCTCCAGTGAGTAAGAAGCCAGAGACTATAATAAGGGTGGGAGGGAACAAGAAGAAATGTCAGGACTACCAAATTTAAACACTTTCCCTACATGCTTTGTATAGAGAACTGAAAGGCTATGAAAGAAGCCTTGTCCTCTGTACAAGGGGCAGGTGTGCATTTATTTACATATGAGAGACAAATTCAGTCAGCTGAACATAAGGAACATTCAGGTGTTCCCTGTAACTTCACTTAAGCACAGAAACAACCCTCAGCTGGCACGACCAGTAGCAGGGCTCTCTTTTCTGCTTTTGCCCTTACTGTACTTGGCAAAGGGAGGGCATTTCAGGCATACACTTTATAACAATACAGCTTATTTTGAGTATTCAAACACTTCTGAACAACTGTTTGACATGGCCAGGCGGGTTCTTCTGCTTGTTGTCCCTTTTAATGATCATTTCAAGATACTTTAAAGGTTTCTTACGCAGGTGCAGAGTTAATTGAGGGGAAAAAAATGCACCTCACCAGAAATAGACACACTCTGGGAAGAATCTGAACAAGCATTGGACATGCTATACCGGTCTGGATTTATACTTGTCTACTTGTACAAACTCTAATTTATATTAAATAGGGATTAAGTACAGCTGAAGGCCACTACAAAAACCAAGGAACAGATGGATTTGGTTAAAAGGGGCCCAAGTCAAAGGGCTATCAGACACAGAAGGAAGTACCACGACTTGATGCCTGGTCTGTTACATCAGTGGTGACTGGATGACCTCAGTTTATGAAACTGACAGAAATAACAAAAACTCACCTCTCACATGTCAGACCTCTGGGTTTTCTGTGCACATCCATGCAAGTGGCATTTTCTAAAAGGTTTTCCATTTGGACAATGGTACTTTGAGTCTTCTTCCCTGGGAAGGCCTCTATGATCAAACCAGCTAAACATGAAGGGCCAGGTTATGCCTTGCCCTGCAGCAGACATGCAATGGGAAAGAGACATCCCTGCCTGAGCTGTACTGCTGAAGCCAAAGATCCTGGAGCTGTGCATCAGCAGGAAGTGTTCAGGTGTTACCAACTCAGACCCAGCCCCACTGTCCCAATTGTGAACATTTTTTGAGCAAACCATTAAAAAAAAAAAAAAAAAAAGTGGGACCTTATTCAATGCCTTTTTTTTTTCATGTGAGTTACTACACAACAGAAAAACTAATTTGAATATAAAAATAGCTCTTGGACAAAATAATTTACATTTCATAGTACCTAACAGTATAACTGATTAGGAAGGAAAAAAGGCATTATAAGGTCAATTCAGTTCCTTAAATTTTAAGTGTTTTATAACTTTACTGAAAGAAAAAGAAAAAAACAAAAAAAAAAGAGTGCTGAAGTACTATCACAATTCCATGCTTTTTTCATCAGTAGTACTCCTATATGTTGATTAATGCTTAGAAATGTATTCACTGAAATCATTTAACTGCTTTAAGTGTGTCACTCTCTCTTTTTACAAACTCTAGTAATTAAGAAGTGGGGAGTGGAGGTGTTGTGGGAACACCCATTACCCTGTTTTACTTTTTAAAAACACAACTTCCTTATAACCCTAATCCATATACTCAATGACAACTATTTATAGGACAAGCATTGCCTGTTTGAGATCAGTCAGGAAGCACTAACATATGATCAGGTAAGCAAATTATTAAATGTCATCATTAATATCAGCTGATTAAATTTCCCATAATAGAAGGAGTGCTAACTTGGGGGGAGGGAGGGGAAAAAAAAAAAAAAAAAGAAGGAAACAGTGCATATTTTATAGTATTATCAATGCACTACCAAGACACAAAGCCTTCTCTGGTTGGACAAATTTTAGAGTGATTTTTTAAAAAGCTTTTCTTATTTGACAAGCCTTTATTACTTATATCAGTGCCCTGCATTCAAATCACCAGAACCCATCTTTCCAGCACAAATGCCTGCACTCATCCCTTAGGAGAGGGCTGTCCACTATGACGGTATGTGAAACGCAACTACTGTAAAAATAAGTCCTTGTAAAAACTGTGGTTAGAGGAATGCTTCCTCGAGATTTTCAGAACACCAATGCAAATTGCTATCTGGAAGAAAGGAAGCATTATCTTTCAGTCAGTTATATTCAAATATTAAATGAAAATTGACAGTAAAACACGAAAATGAAATTTAACTTAATTATAACCAGGTTGGCAGTCCGTCCCCGTATGTGTGTCCCTCCACCTCCGAAAAAAAAAACCAAAACCAAAACCAAAAAACAAACAAAGGAGAACTCATAGGGGACACCTCTAGAAGCATTTAAAAGTTGAAAGAAAGAGACGGGCATTTCTCCCGATTTTCGAAACCGCCCATGATTTCAGGGTGGGGGAATTGGCAGCCTGGCTCCAGGGGGGTCAGTCACGGGCGATGCATCCTGCACAGAACACGCCTGGAGGACGGGAGGGTTTGGGAAGCTCGGCTCCCTCCGGAGCCCGGCCCGCAGCCCCGGCCGCCCCACACCGGCCGGGCCTCCCCAAGGCCTCCGAGAGGCGCCGGGCCAGCCGCCTCTGCCTTACCCGTGGTGGAGAGGACGGTGCTGGCGAAGAAGAGGGAGGAGGTGAAGTCCCAGTTCCAGTTTCCCGAGGCGTTGCTGAGCACCGAGACGCCGTAGTTGCTGGCCTCCAGCACCCGCATCAGGAACTGCTCCAGCTGCTGCTCCGAGAGGCAAGCGTGCTCCTCCAGGAAGCGCTGCTTCAGCTTGCCCAGCTCCTGGCGCAGCAGGTCTTCGTAGGGCAGCTCCACCGAGGAGAAGACCACGGCGCCGAACACCAGGTAGAGCAGGTAGCCCAGCACCAGCAGCGCGAAGCACCAGGCGGAGCGGTGCTGCTCCACCAGCCGCACGCAGGAGCTGCCCGCCAGCGACTGCAGCATCTTCCCGAGCCGGGGCCGGCTGAGCCCCGGGCCGGGCCGGGCCGCCGAGGGGAGCGGGGGCTGAGGGGAGCAGGGAAGGGAATGGGGAGCGGGGCCGGCCGTCCCTGTGCGCCGCTGGCTGACTCGGAGGGCGCGGAGCGGCGCTGATGTGGCGCTCACGTGGCGGCGCGGCGCAGGTACCGCGGCGGAGGGAGGGAGGGAGGGAGGAAGGGCCGCCTCCTCCTCCTCCTGCTGCTGATGCTGCTGCTCCCGCCGCCTCTGCCGCCGCGTGTTGGGACACTGGCGCTTTCTCTCGCTGCTGTTCCCTGTCTCCGAGTAAGGCGTGGAAGCCCCCGCTGGGGCCCAGAGAAGCCGACAGAAAGCCTCCCCCCGCGCCCTGCGGCGGGCCTTTATTCCCCTCTCCGCGCAAAAGTCTCCGGAGATTGCCTTGCCCCGCTACTCCCCGCCCCCTGCAGTGAGAAACCCCAAAACAGCCATTCCTTCCACTATTTTTATGTTGTTGTTATTATTTACTTATCCATTCATTCATGTTCAAACGCAGAGTGAGGTGACGCAGTGTAAGCAGGAGGCTGAATTTCATTCAGTGCAGCATGTGATGAGTTCAAGGAGAAACCTAGATGTCATAAATGCCCTAGCTCAGGTCTGTAACTTCAAAATGGGGCCCGTTTGAACCAGGTGACCTCCAGCAGCTCCCCAAACAAGCTAAACGAGTCTTTGCTCTTATGCAGGGTTCCTGGAGACACTTACTTTTTAATGGTGTGGAGTGCCTGGCTAGTGCTCAGAGCAGCACCCACGGTGAATACAAACGCACTGTGCAGCCAGCCCTCTGTGTAGTCCCAGCCAGCAACCTTCACAAGTTTCACTCTGAATGCTTCTCTCTTCATCCATCTCGAACTCCAACCAGTAAATACAGTAAACAACACAGTAAACTTGCTAGATGAGGTTCCCAATCAGATGAAAAAGAACAGTAAAAGTTATAGCTTCCCAAACTATCCCTTAGGGTAAGTAAAGGCTGCTTCTAGTAAAGGAGAAAGAGAAAAGGTTGCCTGGTCACAGGTTCTGCCATAACCCTTCCACCTCTCAGCTGATGGCAATTTATACAAACACAAAGGAGTAACTTGCAAATTAGAAATTTACTAGGGCTGAGCCAGGGAGTTTGGACAGACTAAATAAAATCCAGCAACCTATATCAAGCTGTGAGGTACCCCTCTAAATTTAAAGGACTACGGTGGGGAAAGAATAGAAAAATGCAAGGCAAAAACAGTTTTTTCAGGCTAAAAACTTAAAAGGATATGTCAACATTTCCTTTTATACAACAGCTACATGAAGCTATGGGATAAATCTGGCCTGACAGAATAGCTCATCCAGTTCCTGGTCTATTTCCCACTGCCAGCCACAGCTGGGTCATTCCAGGGCCTCCAACACATCCCCCACCCCCGCGTTTCATTAAAATGTAAATGTGTTCTTACAAGCAGCTGCTTGAATGGTTGGTCAGTAGAGCACTTGGGGGATGTGGGAAGTACACAGGAGACAGGCCGAGCAGGCAGACTCTCCATGACGTGCTGGAAGCACACATGTGTGATATTCGTGATAGGCAGTGGTCATGTCTTTGCTATAAAACAGTATTTTCCCAACCTTCAAGCCAAATATTTGTTTAAAGGGTAGAAAAAGTTTGCCTAAGAACACACCTCTCCCTTCAGTTTTAGGAAACTCTTGCTGGGTAAGCTGAACAGTTTTATTTACCAGCCTCCTTCAGTTTTCCATTTTTATGAATCAGTCATTCTCCATTTTTAGAAGCCTCTCACACTTGGAGGCTTGCTGGGCTGAAAAGAAAAGGAGGACTCTCTGCTGTACAGAGCCTGAAATACTCTCCTAACTCAGTTTTTATCCCCAAAGCTTTTTAGAGGCATGGGCTGAGGGGAACAATGGCAGAGCATCACAGCTGTGTCAAAGCATTCAGTTCTTGCTTCCAAAGCAAACATCTGGACAGTCTGAGTTTTAGCCACCATTATCGATATTCATATTTTAACTCAAAACTTTATTTATAGATTTATTTGCGATAGAAAGGTGTCTTCATATTCATGTTTTCTGATTTTGAGTGATTGTATTTACCATGATAATATCACATGTGAATGCAGTTATGGCATTCCAGCTTCATTCCACACATGCTCTATCCATTTTCATGTTTTTTCTAGTCAAAGATTTTGCCTAGTCAAGGACTCAGTGTACTGAATTCTGTGTTATGTCCTGTATAACAGGACGTCACAACATGCTTCAGCAAGGAGTGACTGAAATTGGAGAGCAGGCTGTTGCAGAACAGCCTTTCCCCAGCTGAAGTTTCATTCTTCAGTGATCATACCTCTTAATAAAACATGAATCCAGTTAATGAAGTGTACCACATCATCACATTGTTTGTCCACCAGCAATACTCTCTGTTGACTGGGTTCCTTACTGTTGGAGAAGTCTAGCTGCAAGCAGAGTATTGGTAGATAATGGTACTCTCCATTGCACGAGACTCCCTCTGAGCCTCAGAAAATGCAAATACCAGCTGCCTGTCTACATGGGCAGAAAAGAAGGCAGACTTTCTAATCCGCCATTGAACTAAGACAGAAACCACAGTGGTGTCCTGGGGTGCTAGAAAACCACAGAGAAAGTTAGAAGTCTCCAACTCTACTGCTTAGGGGGATAGGACAATTCCCCTACCACATCACTGGGCTAGCAGCTTCTGTAGCATAGTCCAGAGGCTGAGAAAATCCTCTCCTGTACGTAAGAGTGTAAGGCCCTTTCAGAGCTGTATGAATCACTGACATTTTCTGTTGGGAGAAGTGAAATTGAAGTAAAGAGGCTTTGTGTTAATGGCAGTCTGTTTTTCTCTGATATTTTGGTTAACTAGAATAATCTTTAATTACTGAAACATTTCCAATGAAATGCTGAAGTGCTTGAAACACAGAAGACAAGGAGATTGTGGCTAGAGGAAGAGGACAGCCTGGTGGCAGACAGTGACCAGAGAGGGGGACTACTGAACTCTAGTGTTTTGTCCAGTGACTAAAAATCACAATAGGTAAAAATAGTAGCTTCAGTGAAAAGCAAGAATAGCTCTCAGCAGTGCTGCAGTGCCCAGAGCCTGGTCTGTACTGGGTGGCATAGGCCAAAGGGGAGGTTTGTCATGGGGGCTCTGCTGCTGTAATTGCTGAGCTCTAGTCTGGGAGCAGGAATGAGTCAGGGGAAACACTCATGTTTGGTATTGTTACATATATTAAGAGTATAAAATATTTTCACCACCAAAAAGAAAACTGAAAATAACTCATATGCATGGAAACTTCAAGCTGACTGAAAGATTGTTTCTTTTCCTTTTTTTTCCCCAAAAAGTGTAGTCTTGTGGCCTGATTACAAAATTTCTTACATCACTCTTGGAAGAATAAGCCCTTCCTCTCGCTATGTTGGAGAACCTTAAGTCCTAGAAGCTGGGTAAATAAAATTTGTTACCAGTTACTTATCCTGCCAGACCTGTTCTGCTCTGGCATACCTACAGCATGACCTCACAGTACAGGGAACAGAGGAGGTGGTGGTGAGGAAGGGTGGGATGAACCAGGACAGCGTGGGAGGCAATAAAAACTTAAGTGGGGAGAACATGAGGCAGTATCAAAGCTGTGTCACTCTGACAGCTGAATATTGAATAGCAGCGGAGAACTGATTTGTCCTTCAGAACTTTTCTTCAAATTTGGCATGGATATAAATTCAGTGGTTATGGCAAGTTTGAAGTCTGACTGATCAGTCCTAAATTATGTATACATGAAGAAAAATTGCCATAAATGTGAGATTCTCTGAATTCACTTCTATTAATGATTCTGCCCCTAAAATATTTTTTAATGAAACTGATGAGAAGTAGAATCCTTCATGATTTTCTCTATCTGTGAAGTGAAGGCTGGAACATAATACATTTCCTTTTATAGAAGAAATTTTTTTCTGATCAATTGTTTCTAAATATTCAATTTGCAAGCTTTTGCAGAAGTTACTACAAGGTTGGCTAGTAGCTCTGATTAAATGTCATATCCCCGTGGGCAGGCAGGATGTGAAGTATAAGAATCACATCCTCACAGGCACTGACACAAAAGTGGTTAAGTTGAGAAGCAGTCAGATGGGTTGCCATGTGTTCTGTTTCCAATGGGTAAGGTGTTCTATTTTGGCTAAGTGGAATCGTCTAGATTTGGGTCAAAAGAAACTTATAAAAGTTGAAACAACAGACCCTGACTTCTCAGGGAAAAAAGTAATCTGTGAAGAGGAAATGCATTCCCATCTTAATTTGGCAGGAGGATGGAGATGGAATAAGAGAGTATGGATGTATCCAAGCCTTCAAAATTTAACAGCAGCCATACTGGTGACAGTAGATACATTGCTATGGAAGAAAAAGAGTCAGCAAAATCTGTGTCCATGTTCATGCCATTTCCAACAAAACCTGCCTTGCTAAATTCTACTTGAGAGGGAAGGGAGAAGGCTTGAGATTTAGTGGTTTCCTCAGAAAAAAAAATTATTCTGTTTACTTAAGGGTGCAACTCTGTCCACAAAGATTAAGACCACTGATGTGTGATAGCAAAGGAATGAATGTGCCTAGTTTGGAGCTATATTTAGGGGAAGGTTTGCATCATGAAGTAGTAGTGCTTAGAATCAAGGAAGTTTATATGCATGGTCAAGCACAATTTCTTTCTTGAGTGAGTCATCCTTGTTCATTGTAAATGTAATTTTCCTTAGAGTTGCAATAAGTATTCATATTTAATCAATGATCTTGGTGTCCAGATAGCATAACTAATAGATAACTGTTTTGTTAAGATAAGCATTTAATGTCATGGAAAAAGTAATGTCATGTATATTTGCCATCAGGTTTACCAATGACATTATCCAGAAAGCAGCATGGTTTCTCTGAGAGAATAAAGATGAAGGCTGCATGTATGTACATAAACACACACACTCGTGTATATATATATGGTCTTATATAATTATATATATATAGAATGCTTCTTCAAACTCCTCACTACTATATTCCATTGTGCTGTTACTTTACTAGGATTGTGTTAACTCTAAAGAAATGTACTAGCTCAGAGAATTCAGGATGTCAACATGACCTTATTAGAGAATTACATTAAATAAAATTCAACTATTTGAATAAAGTGACCTTGCCCTTCTAAGTCCTGTGACAGTCACCCAGAAGAACTGATCTTTTTAATCTCTTGTTCAAGATGTTGAAAAGACAAATAGTTGATATACTTCGCAATTTGTACTGAAAAGTAAGGGTTCAAGTCACAAAATACTTTATATCTCTTCCATCTACTCTGTAGAATTTTTTGTCCTTCTTCCCCCAGCTTGGCAGTCTGCTCTTAAATGTGGTTATGGTGGGGAATAAAAGAATGCAGAAACTGAAGTGGGCTCACACAGCTGTGAGTGTCTATGCCTCCATCCTGATCTTACCAGTTCTGGGATCAGTTTTGATTTTGTCTTGAAGACGTTGTGCCAGTTCTTGAGCACACAGGAAATGATGGTGTCAGCAAAGCCCACCAGCTTTCTCTGGGCCAGTTTCAAAACATACAGACCTAGAATGGATTACACACTAAATGGTCTGTTTGTAATTACTTTTTACAGTAGTTGGACTATATTTCCATGGTTTCTGATTTTGGTTAACTGGGGTCTGGTCCAGTCTTAGTTTAGTGGTGCTGTTGGGAAACAGTAGTACATCCTTTTGCCTCTTTTAATTCAATTTGCATGGCTGTAGAATTTCTGTACTTGTAAAATCAATGCTATACAATGGGCTGAGTTGAACTTATGTTACAGTGGCAGGCAAAATCTTGACCCAGCAGTGGTGACGCTCTCTCTGACAGCTCACACACCCTCTTACCCGTTCACGGAAAGGTCACATTAACTTGTAAAAACAGCTTTCAGCTTCAGCTCCATTTGACTCTGTGTTCCTGGGCCCCAGCACGTGTACATAGCACAGCTCTGCTCTCCAAGTCCTCCTTGCCCTGGGCTGTGCATTTGGACAGAACAATATGTGCACGCTTGGACAGGATGTACTGGGGCCAGTGTGCTGGAGCCTGGTGTGGACACTGACTGCTCTTTTCCTCTGCCTTAGGCAGCTGGGCTCCAGCGACTGGGGATGTTTCTGAGGCTGGTATCATTCAAGCCTGCAACACAACGGTTCCAGCCCACAGGAGACCTAGTGGATAGTACACATCACCTCCAGGCCAAGATACTTCACTGAAGTAGGGAAGTCTGGTGCTGGATGTGGCTGCCTGCATGTGGATCACACAGGGCAGGATCTCAGGATGAGTTTCAGATGCTGCCTAGGTGCTGCCCAAGAAGTAACCAGCTGTGGAAGAAGTCAGGTTGAAGATCTGGGAAAGGATCTCTATTTCCTGCTGCATCCATAGCTGATAGCTAGGATGTATTGCAGCTTGGCTTTTCAGGGCTCTAGGCTCCTAGAGAGCAATCCTGACCACAGGCCCATCTTTGCAGTCTCTAATATGTAAGATACATTCTAACCCAGACACTCAGGCATACCTGAAAACACCACTTGTGTCTAACCCTGCCTATTTCCTGTGCTGTTTGGATCCTACAGTTTAAAGGAGCTTAATGTTTAACTGTAGGGTGGCATAAGTTCAGATGCTTCCCTGAAAATGTCCCAGCAGGGTGGAGGACCCAGGCAGCCTCTTCCCTGGGCATAGGCTTTGTGCTCCCCATGGTGGAGGGGAGCACTGAAACAGGCACCCTTCTCTCATCATTTCTGCAGCGCAAATCCGTGTGTTTCTGTAGCTGGTCATGATAGCTCAGAGGCCTAATAGTTCTTGTCTGGGCAAGCAGCAAACAGCTGTACCAGATACCCTCAGCCATGGCATTTAATCCTGGTAGCTGTAGGCTTGCATTACCACAATGGAGTCAGTAGGAATTACTACTTGGCAATGAGGAAACACACGCAAAACCATCTAATTTGTGATACTCCCACCTAACCATGCTATTTGGACAGGTCCATTTTCCAAGCAACCCTTCTGCCTCAGCAGTGTTAAATTTTAATAACTGCTATTCATTGTCTCACTGAACCAATGTCTGGAATAGTCCATGGGTACTATTGCCACATGCACCTGCTATAATGAACACCAAAGCCTATTTCAGTGACCTGAATATTTTGAAAATTTAGTCCTTTATTTTTATCCACTTAGAGGGAGCACAAGCTACAGTGTCCTACTTTATCTGTGTCATCTGACTCATCAATCAAAATTGAGGCTGAATCTTATTATCACCCACTGACTTTCAATCAACCTAACAAACTGATCAGAAGTACAAAAGAAAGGTTTTGTCACTCAGCCCTATACCTTTAAAAATCTTGAGCCATGTGAGATATTATAAAGTTTACAAAACACAATTTCAGCAAGGCCAAATCCTACACTCTTCCTTGGAAAGGTACGCTTAGATAGAAAGAATATCACAGGACAGAGAAAAACTTCTGTGGAGTAAGACAACTTTAATATGCGCTATTATACTATTGGGTTGCTTAATTTTAAATATAACACAATAGTAGTATTGTTTTATTCACTTCCATCAGAATCCACTGTACACTCTTATAACATTTACCAGATACAGAAATAAAAAATATATTTGGCCTACAAGCTGTTAAAGAAATGGCTTAAAATGTAGGCCTATCTAGAAGAACCTCTGTGAAAAACCTGACAGTTTTTTCCCCCTGTACTTCCAAAAATGCATGAAGCAATTTTAAAACAACACCTCACCACCACCCCTACCACCAAACTCTGGTTTTCTTGTTGTTGCAGCAAAACTAGTATCAGTAACCTGATCCTGTTCTGTCTGACTCATGACATATATGTAAGAAACAATTACAATACATGCTGGAAGAGCATTCCTTCCTTCCTCTTAGGAGCTCTTTCCCAGAATCCATTCTGCCATTCTTCAAAAAGTCTTCAGCCTGGCCAGGAATAAAGAATAAAAGACTGAATATCCCAGTTTCCAGGGAAAACAACCCACATTTCTCATTGTGCCACCATTTGTCTTCTCATGTCTCACACTTGATTTTCAGACAGATCTACAAAAAAGTTGAAAAGATGTTAGGTTGAGACCTAACATTCACAGCCCTTTTGAACATTGCCAACAGTGAATTTTCTTTTTCTGCTACATTGTGATTGTCTCTACATTCCCCTCTTCTTTGTTTAAACTAGTCCTACCTGTGCCTTTTCTTGCTCCTAGTTAAAGTCCTCTTCTCCTACACAAACCATAAAGTGAATTTAGGAATATATTTTCGTAAACAGAAAAATTAAATAAAATTAATACTATTAATATTTTTCAAGCTGTCCTTTCATAAATGAAGTCCTAAGCATTACCTCAATGCGAACAACTAATGATCAAATCTTAAACCAGGCTGCAGAATTGACCATTAACAGATTTTCAATGAAACAGAATTGGTGTTAAATTAATTTTTGGACAGTAGATATACAGCTTAGTGTTAGGAACAATCTTCCTATCAGGTTTTTTGCTTTGCATGAACCTCTTTTTCCAAGTCAACATCATACACCTCATCAACATAAAACCAATCAAAATATTATTGATTAATATAAAGTTATAACTAATAGTAATCAGATGTATTGCCAAAATGACAATCACTTTCATTTTGTGTTTATTAAGTATAGAGTTTATTAATTGGGTTTTTGGCAGTGCACAGAGAAGGAAAGACAAAAGAGAAACCCTAATATTCTTAGGTGTTGGAGTAACTTTTAATATCAATATCATATTGTCAAAGGGGCAAATGAATAGTTTTCACATTGTACTGATGTCTTCTATTTCACTACAGTTAAATTTTTACCATATTGAGTTTGACTATAAAATACAAAGGCTTTCATATGCTGTGTACCTCCATATGACATTAAATGTTTTTTTTTTTAATTATTATTAGTAGAGTGCAATTTACCTGCAACAGTACAAAAAACGGTTGGTGAACAAAAATTAATCTACTGATGAAATTCAGTACATCCAAAACCTACTACTGAATTGAAAAGGAAAGTATTGTTTATAGGGACATAATTTATGGGCTGTATAATCTTCTTCAGTTAATCTGAGTTTTAATTACAATAACATAATATAAAATATAGCACATTCCAAGGAGTGAAACCAGAAAAATCAGACTGTAATAAAAGAATGTTTCAGCAAGATTTTTTGTGAGAATAGTGCATGGTGATACATATTCAACATTAAGCTTCACTGATACCAAGCATTTAGGTTAGTGCTGAGTAGAGCCCTTAGTCCTCAAAGGATTCTCAGTCCCATTCCACAAGGGAAACAAGCATGAGAATTTAAGGAGAATATGCAGCAAGCAGCTAGAGGCTGAATGATCTCCTGTCAGAATTTCAGTAAGGACAAATCTCCCCTAGCCACAATCAGTGAAAGGATCTTGTGGAGCTGCCTCAAATGTTTAAGGCAACTGGAAGAGAAATACTATTTGTCAGGTAGAAACAGTTACAAGAATCACACAATGGGTGAGGTTGTATGGGATTATACTGGCGAAGAAAATGATGATGGTTATTCCTACTATCCTAAACCATAGCAATTTGGTCCAGGGTTGCAAAGAACTTCAATATTATTGAATATTTATATCCTCATGCTATTATCAAGTCTATCCAGTCAAAAAAATTATATACATTATATACTATATATATTGTACATAATACATTATATTACTGTGCCATAATTACTGAACAACTTAATAATTTTGAGCACTGAAAAGAGAGAAAGTTTCAGTGCTTTAAATCTCCTGACAGCTTGTGAGTGAGGAAATTCTGTTTTTCTGATTTATATCTGAAAAATGGAATCACAGAGACAGAAGATCACATTCTGAAAGCCAGTCACCATGAGATGGGGAGAGGCATTTAATAACAGTCAGGAGTGCCAGCAACCCCCAATGACTGACATCATTAGGAGTTGATAGCAGTACATTTTTGCAATCTCATGAAGGAATTGCCTGCCTCCTAAACCTCTAATCTCCAGTGACTGAAGTCACTGCATGGAGGAGAAAGCAATGATGGAATCAGTTGCCTGCTGCCTGGAAATGAAATCTATGTGCAAAGCACAGGGAAAGCATATTTTTCCACTGCATGTGGACAGGATTTCCAAGCTGGCCTCTTCCAGAAAATTTTGTTCGCTGGCAGGGTCTTACCTTACTCCTTCTCTGGGACACATTTTTTACCTGTCAGTAATCCTTGCAGGCTTTTCTGGATGTCTGTATGCATGCAGGCATGTCCAAAACTCGTTCGTGTCCAACTGCTCTGATCCCAGTCACCATCAGCCCTTTCTGCTTGACACCCTCCCCTGCTAATGATTCAACAAACATTACCCCCACTAAAGAACAACTGGTGTTTCCAGTTTAAATGGCAATGGATGAAGAATCCTACTGGTGTGCAGTCCTTACCTTCCAGCAGAGCATGTCAGGCAGAGCTGGCCTGAGTGACTTCCCGTGGTGTCTGGGCTGGGGTGGAAATGCTGGACATATGCCAGGGACACTGCAGCTGCTGGCTTGCTGCCTTCTCCTTCATGTGGCTTTACGTGGCTCATATATGGTTTTCCACAGACAAAGGGGACAAGAGACCTGAAGGACCATTGCACAAAAGAACCTGTAACAGATCAGGAAAGCCAAGAGTCTTGTGGTTAATTCCCTAAACGCCAATTCTGAAACTTGAAGATAGACGCTCCAAAATTTTTAGCCACAGGCTTCTTTTTGCTTAGACATTCCCATTCACATTCTGTGATAGATAGACATTATTTTGGAAGAACAAAATGGGCTATTACCACAGGATCATATAAATCCTCCCTGTCTTCTGGGAGGTTCAGACTGAAAGATAATCTGGATGTAACTATCTTAAAACATTAAACATTTATGAAAAATATATATCACAGCATTTTACATACAATTGTGCAATATACTTTTGTGACTTTACTCCCAAAGCACTTCTTTTAGATATTAAAGTGATGAAAAATGGTGTGATGCTTTGCAGAAAGAAAAGATCTCTCCTCCAGCCCCCCAAACGAACTCCCTAAGACGTATTTCTTCTGCTTCATGTTAAAGCAGAAAACTGCATTTCCACCTCATCATTTTATATTGTAATGGTTCTGGTTATGAAAATGGAATAATCAAGGAAGCTATTTTTAAAATAGCTTCACTAAACTATAGAGGAAATTATATTGTCTGCTGAGTTAGAAAATCTGTCTATAATTAGATTTAAATGTCACCCCTTTCAATACATTTTAGCATTTCTGCAGACCATAGTCCTTATGAAGCATACAGTTCCAGAACATAGCCTTCCTCTTTTGAAAATTATGACCCTGTGGCATGCTTTCAGGAGATTATGTCTTTATATCAGCTGTAAAAGATAATCTAATAGTTGATGCAGTCTCATTCCTGTGGCATAATTTGTTTTCATTTGCTTTTCTCTATGTATTGTGTGTTGTAAGGTTGTGAGGGAAATTATTCATCTATAGCTAAGGATAGTACAGAATCTTACTATAAATGTCTCTATTTCATATTTTACAAGTGATGCTTGTGTATAGGTAATGCTATTTACTCGACATAAAGAGCAGTGGAATTTCAGCAATTATAGTATTTTTTCTCATTCTGCCATCTTACTGTATAAATAAAGAAAAAAGGGATTAGTATGAAAGATATTTATATAACTGTCTTCTTGCAGAAAAAATGCCAACTTACCAGCTCTTTTTGGGTTTTTTAATTGCCTACAATAATGCCATTACTTATGAAGTTAGGTTTTTTACTCATCCACCTGTGATGGCTGTTTCCAAATTGGGACTTATTTTCTGAAAACTATACTGATGGGTAAAAAGTGACTCCTAAAGAAACTGTTGACACCATATTGCTGGTTCACCAAGACATTACTATGCTTCAGTGTCTTCTGGGTACACCTAGAGTACACAGGGTATGTACAGGGTGGAGAGATGGAGAGACGAGGGGGTCACACCTCGCAGCTCTGCCACACGTCCTGGTGACGTGCACTCGTGTGGTAGCTGCTGCAGGGCTGGCAAGCCTCCATGATCCTTTCCTCCTTGTCTTCCAGTCCACTTCTAACATTTCACCAGCTCAGATATGGCCCCCAAATCAATCTCTGAGCAGTGACAGGGAGGGAATGGGGAGTAAAGGTGCAAAAGGCCAGATCGTCAGCCAGTATTGAGCAGAGTAAACAAGACCAATGTAGATGGTTTGTCACCTGCAATTCTGATGTGATGCTTTCATCCTTGAGCAGAGCAGAGCTGACCCTCTGCTCTACCAGGTACATCTTGTTCTCAGGTGTTCAACCACTGCTGGATTTGTGTTTAAATCAATTGAAGTATAACACAGTGGAAATATTTTCCCTTCAGGACCTCTGATATTCAGAAGAAACAGTGTTCCCCTTGTTAGCCAGAAATCAACTATAAAAATCACACCTCAGCCCACATGAATTCTGACTGCATTTGAAACTTTAACCTAATTAAACTGTTAACTTTAAACTCTGGCATCAAAAGATAAAAAAGACAATTTTTACATTATTTAGGTATGGTAGCATCTCCCATTTTGGCACGTTTTGTACCACACAATGTTGAGTTCAGACGTTTCAAATCTAATATACATGGACTTCCACTAACTTGTCATGTAAGTACAGCCATATTCCCAGCTCAGCTGACCCAGCCTGCCTGGCTCTCCTTGCTTACCTACCATGTGGCTGGTGAAACAATGCAATTTATTTTATCAGAAAAGTCCTGACTCCAAAGATCTGTCACTGCAAACAGTCACGGGAGCAAATCACATGCCAGCCTAAAAAAATCAATATTGAAGAATAAATTGAACTATAATAGTGTGTCTGTCTGGTTATTTAAAAATAGATGAACAAAGAAAATGCAAAACACATGAAGCAGCCAAGAAAGTTTTACTGAGATTACTTGAAGCCTGAAAAATTGCAAAGAAACTCCCCTTCTGGAAACAGCCTGGTTCAACACCCTCTGAAAGCAGAGAAGTGGCTTGTTCCCATGCCTTTGAAAGTCTTTTTAAACACATCATTTGTGTCTTCTCAAACAAAAAAGGATTGTAGCTTTTTGCTTATATTCTCCTACTAAGGCCCATTGATAGTGCCCAAGTAAAGCAAAGGGAAGGGTCTTGGACATGCAACAATTTGGCCTTCAGGCCATGAACTTTCAAAGGAATGGCACACAGCAAATCCATCAACAAGCAGTGAGCTGAGATTGTCCCAAGAGGCCTTATTAAATTTGCAGGGAAATTATGGACACATTCAAAAAGTTCTACAGAAAATTGCCATCAAACCTCTGAACTGTTACCAGCATCTTTTGGTGATGCTCTTAAAGCTTCTTCTAACATTCTACAGTAGATGCAATTTTCCTTTAAACTCCACAGGGTGCCTCAAAAGTCTGCAAGGGTTATAATTTTCTAGTAAATATCATTGTAGCAAACATTTCTTTTAAAACTCTCTTTCAAAAGTAAAAGTAACAAAAAACAAAACAAAAAAAAACACTAACAAAGAAAGGTTTTGATTATCAAGAAAAAAAGGAGACAGTTGAAAAAATTAAGTATATATGAATATAGTGAAACTCAATGATTCATAAAGAAATTGATGACATTAGTGAATCCCCCTGGCAGGGATGTACAAATAATTACACATTAAAAGATTCTAAAAGTGACATAGTAGTTGAACAAACATCTTCTGACATCTCGTTCCATAGGAATAAACCTTTCTGGGTACCATATCAGAATCAGCAGGTTTTCTCTAGAAACTAACTTTAAAATGCTAATAATTTTTCAAAAGCTATCTATGAATTATTCCTACAACTATTCTGTGCAGCTGCTCCTTTTCTCATTTTTGGGGTTGTCCCCACTGGGAAGGGGGAACCGGCAAGCTCCAACCTGATCAGCTCTTCCTCAGAACCTGGCCAGAGGATTCATCATGGGAAGGGCTGATCTGATATCAATTCCCTAAATGTTGTGCTTGAGTCAGCTCCTGGCTCAGTGGTTATCAGAAGCCTGAAGAGATTTTCCTGAAGAAGCTGAAATAAATGAGGTATGTTAGCTTGTTTTACAAGAAGTCCACCCTGCTTTTAATGAACTATTTACCCTGCAGTCTTATTGCTGGTTATGCTTTTCTAATGCATTGTGAAATCTGCTAAATCTGTAGGCAATTATGAGCACCTCAGGTTCATTTGTGATTACAGTTTGTCACTGTATAAGCAGCCACTATTCTCACAGTTCACATTGCATCAGAGAAACTCAGAGCATTTTATGAATGCTCAGAACAATATATCAATTATTAATAAGATACATTATTATGTTTGAACATTATATTCTATCTTTTCTTCTCAGAGTGTTTTCCAATATACAAATACACTAACATTCTCTGTGGCACTGTATACAGTCTATGAGCAATCTAATAAGGTTTAGGGTAGGAAGCAAAACTGTGGCTCCTCGAGAAAATGACAGAAACTACTCTGAGATACAAAAAGTAAATACTCAGAATTTGGCTAGGATATGGAAGCTAAAATCTCTGTACTATTGGAAATTAAATAATGCCATTTTTAATGACTGCAGTGTCAGGGGTGTGCCCTTACAACTGTTTAACACAGCTCCTATTAGCACCAGTCGGGATTTTATGTTACACAAGGTCAGAGAGATGAGTCATACACAGAGCAGTAACAGCGGATCGCTGAACCCACACCCGGGTGAGTGTCCTCCATGCTAGCTGGGCATTAGTGGTGTGTGACTGCTCTGCTTAAGGTGGCACAACTGCAGCACTCAGCAGGAGCAGGATGGATTTTCTCTCTGTCCACGGCAGAGAGCATGTACTCTCACCCTGCATCACACAAAGGATGGGCAAACGTGCAGAGGAAGGGCAAGGTTTAGGTAGGGACAGGCAGCCACATCGCTCTATTCATTCTTGGGCTCTGCAGTACATAAAGGGTTTTAGATATGGGAAAATAGCTGATGCAGGGGTTTGGCACACGAGAGAGAAGGCTGCAATCCTTGCACCCTGCAAATGCCAGAAATGTTGGTGCTGAGGCAGGGGCTATTTGGTACCTGTGTGAGGGTGTGTGCCAAAGAATCTTCCGGTTAATGTAGGACGATTGAGCCAGAAGGAGGCTAAGTATTTTTTAGTAGTTGTGCCACTAGCTGGTAAGATAGGATATTTTACAGGCAGAGAACTGAGACAGTGATGAGGTGACTAAATTAAACCCAAATATGTGAGACAGCCAAGAAATTAACTAACATCTCCATATTCCCTGCCCAGGTTCTTCAAGCAGACAGCATTATGTGCTCTACTTTTTATCTCTGCCTCTGTGAGAGGCTGTCCCTGTTGAACAGTGTGCACTGTTTTGCATGCTAACAAAATACTGTGCATGATGAAAGGCTCAAAGCCAATAGCTGTAGCAGCCTTACTTTAAAATGCAATTAAAGCCCTAGAATGAGTTACTTTAGCCAAAGGGGTTAGGAGAAACCAGAAAGTTGGTCTGGATGGGTTTTTTCCCCCTAACATATGGAAGTGGGAATGGAGCTAGAGAGATAACACAGCAATTAAAAATGAGAAATGGATGAAATTAATGATGAAAATGGCTGGGAGAGGCTGAACTTTTAAACTTTTTCTTTTACTCTGTTTATAGTATATTAAATAAAGAAAAGAAGTTTGAATAATCAAGAATTCAGAATGTTGCTATAAAATTAATTGCTAATAAAGAACACAGAAAAAATAAATTTAAAATATAAGATATATGATGAAATGGCTCTAGTTGAACATGTCCCCAAGGAGCTAGAGGAACTGTGCTGTGTGAATGGATTTGATGGGGTGCTGTAGGGTGTTTGCTTCATCTGGTTTCATGTACCTAATGGCAGTGCTTAGACTCACCCCTCTGTAGTCATGGTGAGGGAGTCACTTCCAACACCACAATACTCCATGGAGAGACCAGAACAAATAAAGTGTTTTTTGTCAGGGATAGATATGATGAAATCTGATGATGATAATGCTGCTGCTTCACTCAGCTTATTACAGTGTTCTTATTACTAGGACTTTAGAGCCTTGCTGATATTGAGTTCACACTGGCTCTGTATTCCCTTAACTCCATCAGCTTCCAAAGGAAAAAATGAAGGAAACTGAGACAGAAATGAGAAATCTTCAAAGGGCAAAGTTGCCACTTCAGTTACTTGTATCAGCACTAAGCTGAGAAGGGTGAACTTCAAAGGAAGTGAAGCCTCTTTTCTCCATCAGCTGGATGAAGCAAACATGACACATACCAGCAGAGATATAGTTTTTTCCTGAATCCAGAGCTAAGAAAACATCTTTCATGCATCTAAAGACTAGGAAATCAAAATTGATTCCTTGCCAATTTCATCCTTGTGCTTTAATCCTTTAATCAGAAATGATCTCTGGCAAGAATCTTTGTTATCAAGAACCAGCAGCAAACTGTAGAGTTGGTATATCTCAAAAAGCTGCTGAAATTGCTAAAATAGCCAGCAGCAGGACAAGACAGGAAGATATCCAGAGATCAGTGGTTCATCTTTCCATTGTGTACCAGCCTTGCCTTCTGCTGAAGATTTAGGCATCCTTGACCATTTGTATCTGCTGCCTGGGCTCTGAAAGCAGTGTGGAGTGACTGTGCACAGGGTAGTCTGGAGGGGACATTCCAGCTGTCACGTAAGGAAAGTGCTGCTGTGCTGGTGTGAAAAGAGAGAAAACAGCTCTGGCAAGCAGACCGTGTCCGAATTATTAAAATGCTACCTATCCTGGCTGCTGGAATCCTGTGTCCAGCATTAGCACACCATGTGCTACAAACAGGTGGCACCAGGGAGTTTAAGAAAGAAGGGAAAAGCTATTTTGCATATTGTGTTTCTTTCCTATAGGCTGCTAATTAAAAACAGACATATCAAAAAGCAAACCCCAACCCCACGAAACAAAGTATTTTCTTTGCTGCCCTGCCCTTCCTGAGCAGTCTGACTGGGACAGAGCTGTCTGCATGCTGCTATTCCCAGCAGGACATTGTGTCCACCATTCCAGCTCCACATAAACATCCCAGAGAGGACAGAAGGACGGCAGCTCACTGGCAGCATGTTTCACTCACCATTTTGAGCTGGAATGAGGGTAGAGGTCTGAAACTCCCAGTTCAGTCTGGAAGCAGGCATAGAACCTCATCACACTCCATCTCAGAGACCAGCAAAAGCAAAAGCCATCTGTGGGTAAAACGTGACAGCAGAAGACCCCAAGCCACTAAACAGACAAATAATCTATTTTAACTTTTGCTTCCAGGGCTTATTCCCAATGGCCTCCACTCTGCCCATCAAATCAGCTGGAATAAGGTTCATCAAATTCCAGGGCTTCCCCTGGACGATTCCTCTTAATGCATGTGTGCAGAGGAAGGCAGGAGAAGCTTGAGTGGCGTTTTTAACAGCTTTAGCTGAGGCAGCCATCAATGGCACATTTTTTCCTTAGCCTGTTTGCAGTCTTGAACTCCAGTGCATCCAATTTGGTATTTTCCAGGCAGCATTTTGGTATTTAGTCAGAAGGGAAGACCTACTGCAGGCAAATGAAAGATGAGCAAAATATTTCCATCCAATTCTGCCATGAACACTGGCTGGTCACCTACACATTTCTTGTTCAGAAACCTTGGGGATAAATTTGCATGAAACTGCAAAAATGCACACTGAAAAAGACAAGCAGAGCATAAACTGGGAAAAGCAAGGACCACAGAAAAAAGATAAACTTGAATCTCTTGATCAGTTATGTTTTAATACCTTGTACTTCTTTATATAGATCCACACTGTGTTTCATTAGCTCCTCTGACCTGATCTCAGTGATTCCTTTGACTTTACATATTCCCTCTTCTGTCAGCAGAAGATATGGGGGGAAAAACCTGCCTCCACTGGGTGTGGAATGCATCACTCTCTGCCCTAGTGAGGATGCTGTTCCTTGATGTGCTCCCTCTTACATGTCCTGTGTTCAGACCCACTCTTTTAGTGATCATCTGCACCAACCTCTGTGATTCAAAGGAATTCCCCACTCAACTTGCCCCATTTGTTTGTCACTATTGAGAGTTTTATGAAAAAAACGCAGCTAACTAACATTACTTGGCATGCTCCCCTTTGGTTTTCTGGGAGGTGTTACAGTGGATATACTCCTGCAATGATACACAGGGGGTCAAATACATTCCCAAGACTTCTATGTTCTGTAAGTAAAAATTATCAGCACTAAACTCATTATGAGTTCATAGCCTGTAACTCTCATTCTGCCTTCAGGAACAGGTGCCATTGAAGCATACAAGAATAAAATTCCACATAAAATCCATACTATTAATCTCTGCTTTGCTTTAACCCCACTTAATAAGCCCTTAGTGCATATTATTGTCCTTAGTATTTTACCAGTGATGGCTACTATGAAGGAATTAGATACACTGGTACACTCAGGATCCTTTACCAGTGACACAAAATAAATGAGAAAGTTTTAAGAGCTTCTGATGGCTTTGAATTGCCTGATTAGCACAAAATTATGGCTGCAGTGCACTAAAAAAATTCACTCCATAATCAGTGTAATTAAAACCTTATGTACCTCCTCCCGTTTCCCCCACAGAGTGGTCATTTGTTAAATTGCCTCGTAAGGCTCCTGCATCAGCTTCACATTTCAGCTTGATTTTATGGTGTAATCACTCTCTGTGCTTGCTTGCAGGTAGGTATGTCAGCACTTGTCTAGTAACTACTGTACAAACCAACCAATTTCAATCAAACCTTTGGTCCTGTAAGATTTACAACAACACAAAACTCTGTGGAGGGAGAAATTTCTGTACATGCTTTTCCTGAAAGAAATGTAAACACCATCCATGTTATTGGATGTAAGGGAATCCACTCAGGAGCCCAATTAAGCTTTACTAGTCCTCCAGTTTGCCAAAAAACTTGTAAGTAACCCAATCATCCCACAAGTTCAGAACCATTGCAAAATAAGGAAAACAGGAACCTCTGAGGGGCTTCTAAACTGGATAAATGATATTGTGTCATACCTGCTAAGAATCTGTCTAACCTGGTGAAGATTCCCAGCCATGAGGTCTCCCCAGGCAATTACATGAGCAAACAGCTTTATTCTGTATTGCTTTGTGCTACGGCTGAAACTTTGTAACACATTAGTGAAGGTCTGTAAAATATGGTTCAAAGCCTGTAGTTTGTGGCTGCATTTGCATTTCAATTTAGAGCAGCCTAGGTAAGGCAAGGAAGGTAAAACAATGCTACAGTATTGATTTCTCTCAGGGACATGACAGTTGCATAAAGGGCTCTGCTAATTATAGCCACCAGCTATCAACAGACCCCACAAAAGCCACAGCAGCTCTGCAGCTATTTGGTGCCTGCCACAGTGCATAGCTCTGCAAGCTGAAAGCATCTGTCACACTTTAGAATTGATTTCCAAAGGTAATGACCCAGCAGGCCCCTGCAATAAAACAAGGGTGGACTTGACTCTGAAAGGTCCTTCTGATGGTGATTAGCTGCCAGAGCACTTTCCCTGCAGCACACCTGATTTTTAATTGATGGGATTTCTCAGAGGTAGATCCATTACACATGACTCACTCAGATTCAGGACCTTAATCCCAGAGAGGTTACTAACAAAGCTCCCTTAAATTTATTTTGGAAACAGTATGGACCATCCTCGAGACGAGAAAAGGCAGTATTTAGGTAGAAATATGCAGTTCAAATTTATTTGTTCATAAAAGAATGTCATTGCTACCAAAAAGCCAGTAACTATTTTCCAGGTTAAATGGAATGGGTCTGGGTAAAAATTGCTGTCTTCATGCAGACTTTTCACTGCCTAAACATAAGGCTACATTTGGAGGGATATGTGATAATTTTACACACAGTTAAAAGCAGTGTTTTGTGGAGAATTAGGAAATGCCAGCCTCTTTCCTTTCTCTGGCTTGAGGGAGAGACTGCTTGCTCTTTTGCTTCCTGCCCAGCTGCCACCTAACTTGTGTTTACTTCCCCTCTGGGTCCCTAGGCTCTGTCTATACATCCTGTAAGGTTTGGGGAAAGAGGCAGCTGAAGCAATATCCAGGAAAAACAATCTAAACAACTTTCCTTGACCAGACCTTAGCTCTTTGCCTCTCCCAACCTTTCTCTAGGAATAAAACGTTCAGTGTGAAATTTTCTTTGGCGAAAATCCTTAAATCCTTAAAAGATCCTCAGCATCTTAAAAATCTGTGAGCTGCTGCAGTTTGGCAGCAGCTCTCTCTGTTGCACAGGGGCCGTGTTGGCTTCTATCAGCTTTGGCTACCATTGCCTTATCAGTGCAAGAGGGTAATTCCTTAAAAGAGTGAGATAACTTCATAGAACAAGGCAGCGATGCAATTCATACCCTCTTCTCCCTAAGCTTGCCTTCTTGCCAAAAAATGACAAAATGTTTAAGCATAACACAACTTTTTAATGGTTTGTGGCATTTGGAGTTGAAACTCTAAGCAATAATTATGCTAATGAGAGATAAAGTATGTTCTTGGCAGCTGAACACTTTTTTGTTGGCTTTGTCATCGATTTGTTTATTTGTTGCTTTCTTTTCATCATTGCTGGCTCGTATTTGTATGCAGTAAGTGCCATTTACAGCTCTCCTTGAGAAAACTGCTGCAGCTTCCAAAACCTGTTTTTCCATTTCTTCTTTTTTTTTTCTTATTTCAAAAGTAACAGTGTTTTGACTTTTCAGGCCTTTGACATGCCATGGAGTTTTTCCCTTAAAAGGGTAATGACTTTCTCACCAGAGCAGCACAGCAGAGCACCAGGGGAATAAATGAGGGGACTAGCCATTACAACAGACAGGAGAGAAATGAAGTGCCTGTCCACAGGGGCCTCAGTATTAGGTTGAACAATCACATTCCCATTTCAGTCCTTAATTGCACAATGAGCAGGATGGAATGGAGTAGATCCAGGGGGATCTGCAAAGGAAAAAAATAAAATGCTCAGCCAGAGCTTGCTGCAGAGAAGAGCTTGCTGCTCTTCAGCCTACACATTTTGAGCATAAAGAGCAGCTCTATTGAAACAAAGCCATTTTCATAGAGAAATCCCTGGAAAAACCAGTGGTTCAATTCTGCTTTCCTCCAAAGATGAGTCTTTGCTGAGCTGGACAAGGGGAGAGGTGAGCTGAAGGCAGGGAAGGAGAGGCTGCTGGGCAGTGGCACAGCGCTGCCCTCAGTGTGCTGAGCAGTGGCCACTGCTGTGAACAGTGGCAGCAGAAAGGCTGAAGTCCTCAGGGCTTCTGCCCTGCTGGGTTCAAGGCTGTGTGTGGATGTGCTCTGCCTGCAGAGGAACCCCACCTACACATGAAGGACCTTTATCTTCCCAGAGTGCCATGAGGAATGGAAGCATCAGTTCAGCTGCAATGGAAGGATGCCTCAGCTCGCTTAATCACATTAATGTGATCTGCATGAGCCAGAAAAGCCCAAGCTTTTTTGTGAGAACTGGGTCACAAGCTCTATGTAGGAACACTGCACGGCAGTGTCTGTGACATGGATCAGGACTGGGAGTCTTTAAACAGGACCTTTAAAATGGATAGGGGGCCGATTTCCCAGTTTCCCTGTCACACCTGTGGCGTGGCATACAGCAGGTTTTGCCATTTCTTAGTAAGATACAACTGATTCTGTTCAGTGACTGAGTTATCCTATGACACTAGTTTGAAATGTAAATAGAAAGTGAATTCTGTGCTTGGATTTAAAACTACAAATATGAGCGTAGCTCTTAGAAATAAGGAGCAGAGCACAGAATGTCTGCTGGATCCACTGTACCCACACTGTTCCTCTAGCATGCAATAATTGATATTCTTTTCTTTTTTCACTCGTTGGGGGTATTGCTTGAAAAATCTGCTACTTACCAGTTCAGTGAATCAGTAGATGCTCTGTTTCTCCTTGTACTAGATCTGCACTAAGCACAGCAAGAAAAAACAGCCTCTCAGAGCATGGATGTTCATGATTTTTAACACACAAAACATATATCAAAGCTACACGTTCCAGCACTTTGTGTTCCATATCACCATTTCTCCACCTTTGTGTACACTGGGTGAGCAGTTGAGGTTTTAGGTTTGTAATAAAGAGTAGAGATTATTTCCAAAATTACAGAATCATATGTAAATGGAAGAGCTACAGACTGACCAAAATACGCCTTGTTGCTTGCTTGGGATTATATCAGAAGCACCTTTCTGACACTCAGCAGGCATCCTGAGAGCTGTCCTGCTGCATTGTGAGCAGCTGCTGATGACAACCCCACCAGCCCAGCATGACTTCTGCTGTGCTGACACAGCCCCACTGTCTCTAATTCAGCTCCTTGACAGAGTATCAGACCTACCCAAGGCACACTGCTGCTGGGAAAACAATGCAGTACACACATAAAATAAAAACAGCCAGGAATCACGAGGGTACATAAAAGAACATAGACTTTGTGCTGACTGACGTCAATGCAAGCACAAGTCACAGGAGATTGAGGCTCTACTCTCTGGCAGATGCTTTTCCTGCTTCTGTCTTGGCTCTGATTCTTTCCTTCCTTATTGCTTAACTCAGTAGTCAAAGCATGTAAAACACCATGCAGTTATGCTGTGCAACACATCTGTAACACTCCAAACATGAAACCCGAAACAAAATAAAGATCAAGGGGGGATGTCACCAGCTTTATAACAGAGAGCAACACATGTATGAGAGAGTATTTCCACAGGGCTTGGGGGGAGCCACTGATGTATCCCAATTAATTTCTTGAGACCCAGATAAGCAAAAAGGAGAGAAGAAGTTAAAAAGTTGCTGCCATGTCAGTATCTGTTTGCTGCTAACACCCAGCCCATGTAATCATTTACGCCCATGTTCAGTATTTGTAAAACCCTCCCCAGATTGCACTTCAAATTCATTTTGTACTCATAAGGAGTGACCAGATGAAAGCTCAGGACCAACGCACTTCTACCTGCTCATGTGTCATCCATGAGCCTCACACTTCAGAAAACTCAGGATTTTTCTTTTCAGCTACATTCAAGATGTAGCTTTTGTGTTCAGCTATAGGTTACTCAAAAAGACTGGTGCCCCCTGTGCATGCCTTCTGAATCCTAAAGGAAACTGAAAGAGCACACCACCCATGAGATATCAGGATTTACATTTCCTTAAATGTATGCCTTGAAATATATCCCAATTCCAGAATAAGAAGGTTACTATAGTTCCTTGAACGTAAATGAGGATGTTACATCACTTTTAGAAAAGCAAAGAAGAAAACAGTGATCTGGGACTCTGTCCCAAAGTCTGAAATAATTTTTAGTTGGTTGCTGGAGGAACATTTGGATATTCGATTTTGCTGCAGTAGGGAGTTTTCTTTCCATTTAAAGAGTCTGAAAATTGATTTTCTAAACCAGGTAGCATGATATCTCAAAGACCTACAATCACTATACCAGGTTTTTTGAATGTGTTAATAACGATGTTTTTTTATTAGAATGGAAGAAGGATAGGAGAAGGCAGGTGGTAGTCACTGGACAAATGATTTTCAAAATGTAGAAAATACCAAGCAATTTAAAAGATGCTGGCTGTAACAAGATTTCTGCAAGTGCTGCTGACTACTAGGGAGATAATTCACTCTCAGGTGGATGAAGATGCACTTGATTTGTGCAAAATGATGAAGGGCAAATAAGGCAAGGCAGAACAACCTCAGGTCCATTCAGGAACTTCCCTCCACCTCCCTTTAAGCAGCCCAGACAATGCCCATATTCTAAGTCTAAACATCACCTGAAAATTTGGGCCTCATCACAGAACTTAAATATCTCTTTTATAAAGGTTATTGAATTTCTGCACATGATAAAATGCCTGGTTGAAATATGCCTCAGAATTAGAACTGAGTGAGAAAGACATGGACAATTTTATCTCACAGAGGATTTAGTTGTTTCAAAACCTGTTTTTCCTCCAGTTCCAGTATTTCTAGTGTCCTAGAAACTCCCAAAATTCTAGAATAGTATTCTAGATTTCTAAAGTTTGTATAAACTGGAAGGGGACGGTCTACACTGAGGTGGACCAGGAGCCCAGGAAGCAAAAGTGCCACTGTCCTGCCAGGGCCTGGAGGAACCCAAACTCCTGGATCCCTGACAGCCACAGGGGAAGTGAAAATACAGTTTGTGTGTATGGCAGGTGGGAGACAAATACTATCAGAGGGAAAAGTGGCTTCTAAACAAAAATTCAGACTCCTGTCAGGTTGTGCACAGAAATTTGTACATGATACTAATCAAAGAGCTGCTGTGGCTGCTGAGATTGTTTTGAATATATAGTACGTTGCAGTGCCATGTGAAACCTAAAAGAAATTCTCTTCACTTGAAATTTATACAGATTATTTCAGCAGATTTGGAGCTTCATGACTGCATAGTCCTTTGACACTCAGTAAAATCTCATTCTTAATTTGGTCTGTGAAATCAGATTGATTTTAAAGTGCATATAGATGAAGTTATATCTGTCTCGTTTTTACATCTTGTATTGGATGTGCACATTAAAAGATTAGTTTGCAAAGAAAAACATGGAGAAGAAAATAATCAAAGGAAAGAATGTCCTTCCCTGTCATTTGGCTCAAGACAAGTTGGATTCTGATAGCTTAAATGAAGCATGCCTAAGGTGTTCATTCTTGTACCTCTGGTTCATTTACTAATATGATTTTATAGACTCTTGACATCTTTAAGTTATATTTATGTACTTTCAAAACATCTTAGCTCTTGGTGCATCTTCTCAGGTGTTTCTGTTGCCAGGCGCAAGTTTCCCGTGTACATAAAAGCACAAGATTTTTACCAGTACATTCGGTTACACCTTAGAGCTGATCAAAAGTGACACTATGTACAAAAATGCCACGTAGTTATTGTGTTATCCTTCTGCTCTGAGTACCCTGGACATGCCCTTAGCATTCACAGCAGGCCTTGCAAAGATGTGCATTGGCTTTCTAAGCAGCCCAATAACCTCCAGAGTATCGTAGGTATGATTTGGTTAGTGTGCTAAGATCATGCTTGGCAATTATTTTGAGCTGGTTTCAGCCTTGCAGAAATGAGGACAGACTAATTAGACTTGGACTCTTCATCTGAAAAGAAGAGACAGCTGAGAGGGGAGATAATAGAGGTTTATAATGATAACTGAAGTAAACACAGAACAATTACTCTATCTTCCACCCTCTATGAGAATCAGAAGGCATCCCAATTATCAGCAGCAGGATTAAAACAATGAGAAAGAAATGCCTTTTCCCCTAACATCTAATTAAACTATGAAACTAAGGTCTCATGGAGTCTGCAGAGGCAAAACTTACCAATCAATTTTAAAAGGGATCTGACAAATTCATGTAACATGAATGTCCACCAGTGGTGAGGGAATGTGATAGTCTGGATGCAACCTTTGGCTCAGGAAGCCCCTTGAAAGAAACCTATAGCTGGAAGGTATAGCATTATATATATTTGCATTTGTCCTGCTTCTTATGCTCTCTCATAAGAGTCTGTTTCTGGCCACAGCTAGAGGCAAGACACTGTGTGGATCTTTCAACTCATACAGTATAGTTGTTTTATATTCCCATTACAGTCTTCACTGGGCTGCCATAGCATTATTTCAGGCATCCATATCATGAGAAATGCAGTGACAGAAGAGCTGTGAGAGATGCTGAGCTCCATGGGATGATGAGGAGAAAGTGGATGAGTCCATCATGCCTTCAGCAGTGCAACTGGCCTGAGGTGGGTACCAGGGTGCCCAGTCTGTGGCCCTAGGACAGTACATCTGAGCCCTGAACTACTTCTGCACAGCAAAGTGACTGCACTAGAACATGCATTCAAGTGTCCACCATGATAGGATGGTCACCATGGCACGAGAGTCACCACAACCTCCTGCAAACCACGAGCAGGATGGGTTCTGTGGCCTCAGCCAGCACCACAATGTGGAGAACCAGGTGCATATGTACTCTCTTCAGGACTTTCATTACAACAAGGGACCACAAAAACAAATTAGAGAATTTATCTCTTGGTGGAGAACAATATGACCCAGACATTAGGTGTACTGCAGTTACTTCCTCGGTCCTTGATTTTCAAACTCTTGTACAGTTTGCTGCTGCTCCAAGTTTTGCCATGCTATAAACTGGGAAAGGCACAAATATACACACAGAGGCACAGCATTCAGCACATGCAATACTCTGCTTTCTTCTCCAAGATCACCAGCTGGGAGGAAACAGGAACTCTTTATTCAGTTTTACTGCTTTGCACTTTTGCTGCTTGTGACCTTTTCCCCTTCTGAGAAGTGTAGCCGCAGGGCACAGTCCTCCATTCAGTAGAATCAAAGTCGTGAGAGAATCAAGACAATGATCTCTCTTGAAAATAAAATTTATTTCATTAAAGGAATGAAAGAATCTCTCTAGATAAAACAGAAACCTATTTCAGATGTCATACAGTAATAAAAATCCCAAAAACTTCTAAGCCAAGGAAATCACTGAGGAATCGTTATATACAAATTTCAAATATTAGACATATCACCTCACCAAAGTGATGGAAAGTGTCCTTTTAGGAGCTCACAAACCTGAGAGAAGAATAATCTAAAGACACGAAACTGAATCAATATACATTCTACTTTCCTCCTGAATGAAGATTGGGTTCACTCTAGTTTTCTCTTTGAAAAAAACGAGAGAGGAAAATGACAAGACAAAAACTCAAAGAAATAATATAGCTCCCTTTCATCACAGTTCTTTCAAAGCTGATTTTAGATCGTAATTTGCCTAGAATTGCTTCCTGAAAGTCCCTTGGCTTCCTATCTGCTAGTCCAGGTTGAATGAAAGGCACAGTTGCTGCTGGTAAAATAAGCTTTCTCTTTTGACAGTGTGCCGACTTATGCTGTCTGCTATCAGCAGATGAGCCAAATAGTTCTTCTGAGGAGATAAGAATTTCCAGACAACTCAGCTATTTGAAGCCTCAGCATAATAATACCAAGACCAAAAAAACAGAAGTGCAAAAGAGAAAATAGTCCCCTCTAGCATCCATAAAGACAAAACAAAGAGATAACAATCATCCGCTACCTAATTTAAACTGATGTGAAGAACGCATGCAAGGGGATTTCAGGAAATGTCAAAATCATTAATGCTACAGCTCAAATATACAGAGAAGGTTTACCTTTTGATCCAGTGTAATTCTATCGATATATAGGTTGCAGGTGATACAACCTTATGTGTGACAATCCAGATTGCCCACCAAAAAAAAAAAAAAATAAAAGCAGTTTAGAGAGGCAGATCGTGCTGTCTTTGCCCACCTTCTGCCATTTGCTTCCCTGGAGAAGCTCCAGCCCAGCTTGCTGCCAGTGGAAATGGCCCAAGCCGGATGGGAACAAAAGCATCTCCACAGGAGCAGGCATGGCAGGTGAGGCTGCAGGACCACTCTCTGGAGCAGGCTGCAGAGGGCTGGGTGAGATTCCACCCTCAGCAGAATGTTTGGCCCCTTTGCCAGAGTGTTGGTCATGCAGCAGGGCTGGAAGAGCAAGGCATATCCCCAAACCTCCTAGAAGTCCTAAACAAACTTTCTTTTATTATAATTTTTAGCTAAAGACCCAGATGTTTTATGGAAGCTGCCGAGAGGCAAGTGCCTTTAATTCCCCATTGCTATCCTCCAGCAGCAGGCAGCCCCCTCGGGGCTGGAGGGGCAATCCCAGATTAAAAGCCTGGCAGGCAGCTGCAAGGTGGCTGTGCACCAACACCCAGAGGCTGTGTCTGTGTCTGGTGGCAGAGATTAATCATCAGGCTGGTTTTATTCTGCTGAAAAAGGTGTCCTTTCCCTTTTGTTTTCTCTTGTTGAGGCACCATTTAATTTCATTTCATTTCATCAAGCAATATGAAAATACTATCTTGGAGCCTACAGCATCAAGTGAGGGAGGAAAACCACCCCTGGCCAAAAAGTCCTGATTAAAACGCTACACAGATATAGGAATAGAAAGACATGTTTTGATCTTAATAGTGTTACTTGGGAAAAGCTTTATACTGGTGATTTTAGAAGCTTTCTGGCTGCCCCTTGCTGAGCAGAGCTGCAAAAAGCTCAGGACAGTATGGATCACACAGCAATGCTTGTGTTCTCTGCCAGCCTGCCGGGCAGGAGTTGTTTTCCAATCTGTACATCATGTACAGTGTGTTCCTGTATTTCCATGAAAGCTGGAGCATTTTGTAAGTAAAACCTTATTCCATGACAAAGAGAGCTGTACAACAAGCAGAGACAGATCTTGGGAGGGTAGCAGCTTGGGAGAGGCTGAACCATATCCATCCTTGGGGCTGATGCAGCAGCAAGGGCTATGAAAGACAGGAAGCCAGTCCAGTGCAGTGTTACTACAAAAAAAGCTGCTGGCAGGATAAACAGAAGGATAGAGACAGGATCAGCAGTTAGCTTGGTCCACCTTTCTTGGCTCTGGAAAGCACATCCTCAATCTGCATTCAGATTCTTGGCAAACCTGCGGTTCACGAGGATTTTCTACAAAAGTCCTTGCAAAAGCATGATGCTGTAATGTTTATGGATGGCTGCTTTTAGAGTGTAATACTGGCATGCTTCATTACAGAGAGAAACATCACTGTAAACGTGAGGAGTTATGTACTTGTCCAGGAAACTGTTCAGACAGAGGGAACCTTGTCAGACATTTGCTATAGAAGCTGCCAGCAGAAAGTATGACAAAAAGGTAAAACCCATGTCATGCCTCACCTGGCAAATTCAGAAGCCCTCTGGTCTAAGGCTGATGACATAAACCAGCAGTTCCAGTTCACTGTGGTTTGCACGCTCCAGAGGCTTTTCTAATAGCAAAGCCTATTTGAATTTTGTTAAGCCAGCAACACTAGATGACAACTGGTTGTATATGTCAGGCGGGAAACACATGCCCGGGTCTGTCAGCATACATAACCCCTCTGAATGAGGGGTCATTAGTCAGGGAGAGATCCTGGCATGGCACACATTCAGACTGCTGTGTATTTTTAGGAATAATTGGTGGAAAGCAGAGATGTAAAGCTTATTCTACAAGATAACAGCAGCTAAGGCTACAAAGGCAATGACATCCCCAGAAGTTATCATTTCCTTGCAGGTAACGTGCAGGATCTAGGGCTATTTGCACTGAAGATTTACAACCAGAACCTGTCATCTGCTTTGAGAAGGGTTAGCTTGAGCAGAACACAGAATAAATGAGCTAGTAGGGAAAAACAAAAAGGCATGAAGAACAGAGAAGGGAGAAATAAGTAAGTTGTTGAGCAAGGCTTATGACATTTCAATGAGAAAATCCTTTCTCAGACCACAAAAATGTTTAGAGAGGAAATGTTGCAATAAAACTCAGAGAGGCACTGATGAGAGACTGTAAATTCAATTCTGAATGTTTGAGAAGTTGTTAAGTGGACTAATATTAAGTGGGATTATAAGTGTAATGGCATGTAATACGGCTTTTAAGTAACTAGGGAAGCATTATATGAACTGACAATGGTGATCTGTGGCTGTGGGACCTTAATAAATTTATGAGAGTTTATTACTAAATTTCATTTATTGCCATCATAAGAAATGCTCACGCATGAGAACCTTACATGAATTGAGATAATTGATCATCCAGGGAGATGTCTAAATGCATTTAAAGGAAACTTTCAAATACATATTTCAAATTAACAAGAAAAAAAATGTTAAAATCTATTCAGGGAATATTGTTGTTAGCAGGACAATGACAAGCCCCTTTGGCAAGAAGTGTTCCCTGTTATATTTGATCTCAACTGCAAGAGAAGAAAAGTTTTAAATCGGCCCTCCCAGCACAGATACTCTCCCCAAACACTCAACAGTGCCCACGAACAGCACTGAAATCAGTTCACTAGAGGTCTAAGTACCAGCTTGGGCTCTGGTTGCTCATGTGCCCTAATTGCAGCCTCACATTCAGCTGTGCTGCTGTGCTCTAAATCCAAGGAAAAAGCCATGAGGGTTTCTTCAACATGAGTGTCAGCCGGGTTGGAAGGTGGCTCCAGGGCCAGGTAGTCCAGCATCTGCTCATCTTTTCCCAAGGAGAGATGGGAACGTGAGCGTTTTGTGCCCTCAGGCTGAGCTGGGGGAGCACAGGGTCACGTCCCTTCCCTGCACGACTGCCAGACACTTGTGGATATGGTGTAGAGTCACCAGTGGACACAGCTGGACCCCAGGAGCAGTGAGGGAAGGGAGGAGGGAGAGAAGGAAAGAAGAAGGTGTCAGAAAAATGATGAAAGATAGAGGAAGGGGCAGTGTAAGGCATAAGAGAAAGAACAAAAAAAGAAGGGTTCTTACACATTGAATAGGACGGATCAGAAATAAAATAAGAAATCAATCAAAGAGAAAATATACTTGAGGAATGGACAAAGGACAGTAAAAATTAAGAAACAGAAAGTTAAGGACAGAAGCTGGGGCTGCAAATGCTAATACAGAAGTCCAGTGCCAAATCTCACTGAGCCTAAATTGTGTCTTTTTATGTTTGAATAGGATTTTTTAATGAATTTTGTGGATTTTCCTAGTAGTCCAAAGAGCTCCTCTTTCAGTACAATTTCAATTTTACAAGATTAGATGATGTCAAAACATTGTGACCAACATATATGGAAAACTAAAGGAAGATAAGATTAAAAGACTACAGGTTATACAATGAGCACAATGAATTACATGTTGGTGAAACCAGCCCTTGGCTAAGGTCCTGAGTAAGTAAGAAAGAAATCAAATAATGTGGTCTAGAGCCACATAACTCAGTTGGGACATAAATGACACCAGTCCAGGATCCAGGGAGAGACAGTGACAGGTTCCCAGATGAATCACCATCTCTTTCTCTACTACACTTCACCCATCTTTACAACCTCCAAACTCTAAATATCATCCCTTATTCACTCCTAGGTCTTAGTACATAATTTGCCTGGCCTTTTTTTCAGACATTTTTATTTGAAAGCCTTAAAATACATGCATATTCTATGGCCTTGACTGCTTGGTAAATGAATTTGTTAGAAGGCTTTCAGTAAATTAAAATGTTTAATGATGTGAGACAGTTTTCCATAGGACAGTGCTGAAACAGGCAATCAGATCCAAGAAACAGTGTTGATTTTTACTGCAGCAGAAGCACTGTCGAAACCCTGGAGAAAGCATCTGGTAAATTAACAGAGTATTAAATACAACCAAATAATATAAAGTCAAGAGATGTCACCTGTGTAGCCTTGATGGGAATTTACTAAATGTGCTCATTTTCTAAAAGCAGATGGTGACCTTTGGAGCCTCTCTGCTGTACAAGTCTGGGAATGAGCTGGGAGCCAAAATGGAGAGTTTTCATGTGAGAGGGCATTTGCAAAGAACAAGTGGTGAGACAGCAGAGCTGTTTATATTTCCAGTACTTCAGAAGCAGGCACTAGGCCACTGCCATTTTAAGCTCACATTTGTATTTGGCCAAGATGTTTTTTTGGTGATACATTTCCAGTCAAAGATGTGTGTGTGTATCATTGGTCCTGCATCATCGGGATACAAACACAGGTCCATCACCTCTAAGCTGCCTGTGGAACACACAGGCAGTAGGAAAGCAAATGGGGGGAAGGAGAAATCAGAGTCTGTCATGATCATCACTCATGATGACTGTCCCTCTGTACTCGCACTGGTGAGGACACACCTCAAGTAGTGTGTCCAGTTGTTGGCCCCTCACTTCAAGAAAAACACTGGAGGGCAAACGAGGCAACAAAGGTTCGAGAGAATAAGTCATGAGGAACAGCTGAGGGAACTGGGGTTGTTTAGCCTGCAGAAGGGGAGTCCTTAACATTCTCTACAGCTGCCTGAAAGGAGGGTGTAGCCAGGTGGGGGTCAGTCCCTTCTCCCAGGCAACAAGTGACAGGACAAGAAGACATAATCTCAAACTGCGCCAGGGGAGGTTTAGGTTGGACATCAGAAAGGAATTTTTCAGTGAAAGTGTGGTCAGCCATTAGTAAGGGTTGGCCAGGGAGGTGGTGGAGTCACTGTCCCTTGAAGAGTTCCAGAAATGATTGGATGAGACACTTAGTACTATGGTTTAGTTGACATGGTGGTGTTCTGTCAAAGGTTAGACTCGATGATATTGGAGGTCTTTTCCAACCATAATGATTCTATGATTCTGTGATTTATTCTCTTTTTCTTTCCCTTTTCTAGTCTTTCTAACCATTAGCCCATTAGAAAAAAAATTAATTGTACTTATCTATCATTTGCCCACTTGTGTATGTGAAGTGTTGCAAGCCAGCACAGTGATGTCTGAGCGCCACAGTGTGGGTTGAAGTCTGCTCTGTACACTGGATCTGCTTCTCTGACATCTCTTTGAAGTGCACATGTAAACATCTTTGCTCATGAGTCATTGAGAGCCTGAAAGGTTTTGAATGAAGGCTGGGCAGCTCAGTGGACCAATATGCTTTTAATGAAACTGTGATTTGATTTTTAAAAAATTAACTGGGCACATTGTTGACGTATTTTCTCTCTTATTTCCATGTTCCTGTTAGGAATGGAGATCTGGAGTAAATAAGGACAAAAGAGCAAATTCTCACTGGAGAGTTACTAGCTTCAGCTTTACTTTTGAAATTAATTTCTTGTCTTTCTTGCTGCAAAATCAGAGCAGGAGAGCAGGAACACTGTGTCTTATGTCCTATCCCTGGTGACAAGATTTATGAAGCCTTTGATCAGATTTCTCAGCACACAAAGCAGAGTCTGAGTCACTGAGATGTTCCTGTGGCAGGACCCTGGGAAGCTCAGAGGACTAACTTAGCAATATTACAATTCCTGTTACATACACGTCCCTCACCAAGCCCTAACCCATGGCAGCATCCCTGACTAACCTCTCCTGCCTGGATGCAGGTGTGGATGAGGGACACAGTGCTAAGGAGAGCAGGCTGGTTCCATCCCATTCCCTCCTGGCCCTACGTGTTCATCTCCCACTAGAAAATCAGCATGCATCATTTATACTCACTCAAACTGGAAGTGGCTCTATTCTTCTTACCCCTTGCATCCTGTTTCTCGTGTCTTGAAATTGTAATAATCCCTTCTTGCCCCTTTTGTATTTCCTTGTCTGTAATATTGTTTTCAGAATACACATACACACACTCGGCAGCTCAAGCCCTGTAAAAATAAGAAATCAGCTTTTATGAACTGATGTGCTTGTGGGAACATATGGTGGTGACTTTGAATCTCAGTATCAAAAGAAGACTGTTCTCCTGGGACTTCATTTGGAGTTCTATAAATACTTTGTGTTTTCATTTTAAAAAACAAATTTTTTGTGCATTTTCAAACTGAAATGAAACTTCTGGAGATCTCAAAATGTCTCTCTTCTGAGAGACAATCTAAGGTTAGTGGTACATAATATACAAAACTAGTCCTAAGAGATAATGCAGAGAATATGATAAGGAAAGAAGTTCATTCCTCTAGTATAGATCAGATATCAAGGTCACAATCCACACATCTTTTGCCAGAAAAGATCTTGCAGAGGGAAAGCTTCTTGCATCAAAGAGAATCCCTGGACAGTATGTCACTCTTTCTATCAATTCCGTTTTCATCTTTATTCCCATCTAAATAATTTTGAAGAGCAGAGGTGAACAAAAAAATAAATTCTGAGGAGCACAGGCAGCTCCAGGACTAAAAGACTCATGCACCTTGCACTGAAGACACTCAAGAGTGAAAACTGAATGAGCTCTGGATATATCCCTAAATCCTTTAACGAGTCATCAAGTATTAAATCTTTTTTGTTGTAGTTAAATAAATTGCCTAAGGAAAAAATCCATAGTTGAATGTTTTCAATAGAGATTGGAACTTGAAAAAAGAACAAAAAGGCTTTTTTCTCCTAAAAAGGTATTTTCTTATACAACTCTCAGTATGATTTTGAATGCAGGAGGAGCAGCACAGAAGTGTAACTTGAACAGCAAACTCAGCAGGAACTGGAGGCTTGGAGCTGCTGCGTCATCCAGGAAAATGCCCATGTTTTTGGAGGTGAAGGTGTTCCTGCTGAGGTGAATATAACAGGAGCCATGAAACACAGGATGTTTAATCAAACCTTTGCCTGTGATGAGGAGAAGCCCTGGCTCTTTATTGATGCTGGCATCAGCGGGGGGTGGATGATCCCACCACATCTCAACTCTCGTGGGCACATACTGGAGGAGCTCAGAGCAGTGAATGCACCATTATGTCCAACTTAGGAGTGTGCCAGAGGGCAACCCACGACAAGGGGGCAGAGCCATCATGAAATGCTCTCCCTCCACTGTCTCCCTCCAAAAAGTCTGGTATCACCACTCTCTATGGTCCCTGGTGCTGACAGTGAAATCTCAGCAGGAGTCTGTCTTAAGTCCTTCACTGACAGTCAAGGGTCAGATTTAGGGCCTATGGAAGAAATGACACTTGCCTGACTCTAAGGGAGGGTCTGAATCCCCTTCCCATCCAAAAGCTTCAGGTATTGGAAGGATTAATTTGAAGAAAGAAAACTGGTGTTGCCCCAGAGCAGGGTCACTCAGAGGCTGGTCATGCCTTCCTGCACCTACTGAGTTAGACAGTGAAGAAAATGGTGCCATTTGGTATCACATGGTGCAGTGCCTTTAAGATTAAATCTTTAGGAGCCAGAAAACACTTAGCTTGCTTTAATTAGATCCTAATCTTTCAGTCAGAATTGTAGTTGCAGGTGCACCAGCTGATGGAACAGTTACAAAGAGATGAACTGTAAGGCAACAGTCTTGAACAACACCATCTTACTTAAAGGCACAAAAAAGTGCTGTTGAATGCAGTAATGATTTGATATCTGGGAGAAAGCCTATTCCCCTCATCCTTTATCTAAATACTGAAAACTTGAACAGTGCCCTGATTCAGCCCTGGAAGTGTTGGTGCAACTCAAGGGACCAAACAGTCAGGGGCAGCACAGTCCAGTTCTTTGTGGCCAAGCACTCTGAAAGAATCACTTTGGCCAGCACCAGATTTTATTGCTAAAAAAGTAAGCATATCAAGACTTGATAAGCAAGGAGCTATAAGGGTCAACTGAAAAGAAGACTTTCCACAAGTAAAATGTTTCTACCGGAGCCGTGAGGGCATTTTGTGTTTTTAGCAGAGATGTTGTTTGTGTGAACATATGTTATTTCTCTAATACTTTCTCTTTATAACCTTTGATAAACATATAGAATCTTCTGGCACTCAAGGGCGAATCATGAGGCCTAGTGATGCTTATATAGTCTAAAATAATAGTCTGTTTGCTGGCCTAGCCACACAGTGTTCACATTGATGAGGGTGTCTTTGCTGGTACCTGCCACACATGATTTAAAGTGCACTTGAGGAAGTTTCCTACTGTGACTTCTTCATTCTTTGAAAGCTACTGCAGAAAGGTTGGTAGGGATGAATGATTGAAATGATTTACAGTGCTTGTCTGTTGGGTGAATGATTAAACAGCACAAGTCTAGAGGAAGAAATAACACAAAAGGTTACTCAAGTGCACTTGAGTTGCTAGAAATACCTCATAAAATACACCGTGCAGTTTGAGAAACAACATTTAAGGATGGATGATTACCAGTGATATTCAAAGACATCTCAATTGACGTTATGTATCATAATCTAATTTCTTCTAGCAATTGTAGCACTTTATATTTTCCACTCTTTTTTTCTTTGTAGTTCAGACATGCTCTGTACATCAGAGCCTACAGCACCTCAGACTTCAACAACAGCTTTTGCTTCTTTTTCTGCTAGAGGATTTTAGAACAAATACCAGTCAATGTAAAATAATGTATCATTTCAAACCTAGCTTTGTAATGAACTGAAAAGCTCTGAAATTGCTGCAATTACCATCTCCTAAAAGGGAGTAATTCCCAAAAAATTACAGTAGATGATCTGAACAAAATGGAGAAGAAAATCACACTAAGTACCTGATATGTTTGCAAGGCTGTGGTGTTACATCTAGTACGGCAGGTGCAAAAACATGCCCTGCATAAGATTTGTGGTACAGACACTGCCAGAGATACACCCCAAAGCAAAAAAATGAGTATAAGCGTTTCTCTTTTTTCATTAAGGAATTTTGTATATCAATTGCTTAAACTCTGATCCACCATGATGTCACTTCTGCTATTCAAGACTTAGGTAGGTTGCATTTTAAAAATTTCAAGGAACAGATCAGTGTAGAAAGTATTTCTCTTCATCTCATTCACCCACGAGACACTTGGCACAAAGTTAAACTAAACTTTCCTCATTTGAAACAGTAACAAAGAAGGGAAGGAGGGAAACACGGCTGCTCTACATTAAACCTCAGGCATTAAACCTGTGCGGCGTCTTCAGCTTCGTAGAGAGCATCACTATGAAGGGAAAAGTCAGTCCAGAGACAGATTCAGATCTGCAAGGTAGCCTCCCATAAAGGAAACTCATGAAAATGACAGGTAATGACAGCAGTCGAAGTAAAACCTAAATGGTCCAAAACCAGCTATTTTAATTTTTAAGTATTATCAGACTATTTAATTCTCAATATTAAAAATGAAGAGGCTGATCTAAATATATCTAAAAATAGGACTAACTAACTAAAAATAGGGCAGAGAACAAGAAAGGGTTTATTAAATAAAGAAGACAGTAACCAAGGAGATCTCTAAATGAACAACAGCAGGAAAACATTTACAATTTCTTGGAGGTAGAAGAAAAGGTGCAACAAAAGGTAAGGCAAGCAACTTGTCTCCAGTCTGCTTTGTAGAATGGTTGTAAAGATGACTGAAAACATTTCTAAAAGCACAACTGTCACAATACATAATGAAATACTTCTAAAGAGAAGATATATAATGGCATGAGCAGAACAGAAAAGTCTGTGAGGACAGTCAAAATTCAATCCCTTCCATTGGCAAAAATAGGGAACATTGATTGTTTCTGTGATCTGAACTGCAGGGACTGGAGTTTTATGTTGACATGGGAATTTTTCCACTGAGTTCATAATAAGATGAAACCATTGAAAAAATAAAAAAGAAACACTGAAGAAATGTACCAAAATTAGTTGTTGAATCTCAAATGCTAGTCCACCAGCAGTGAGAGCCTTTCTGGAGAGAACCTGCAGTCCTCTGACTGGAATGAAAAATAGTTTTGTTCAGTAAAGTCCCTGCTTTGTACAGGACTTAAACATATCACAATCAAGACTTAAAAGGCAAAATACAGTTGTCTGTGAGGGTGGTTGAATGCAGAGTGCAACTGCAAGATATGGTATCTCACTGAGCTACCAAGAATATTTTGGACCCCCTTCTCTGTACTGAAAATGTGACTCTAATGTTATCTCTCTATTTTATAACTATTATACCTTTGCCATTTACTACAAAGGTAAGTGGTGCCATCAGGAATAATTGCTTGGTTCCTGCCATCTAGATTCCTGGTGATGTCCTTCATGCCAAATATCTGGTCAAGCCTGAATTATTTGTACGTGGCAGCTCTTAGTATTTTGTTAAACTGGGAATAGCTGTTCCATACTCTGAATAGTTTGCAGTTTAAGGGTGAAACCCCAAATTCTCTATCTAAAGGCAACACTATTATGGAGTTCAGTTTAGAAATTAACAAGATTTGGATCTGGAAATTGATCCAATTTTGCCCAGAGGTCACTGGCAAAAGAGTGAAGGATGTTGTGCAACCATAAGCTACGTTAGCACAAAATGTATTTAGAACATAAAGGTATTTTGCAGAAGTGAAGCAATTGAGAATAGCTTTAGATCTAAGCAAGCTTGTAATCAGGCCCCTAAGACAGACTTTAATATCTTAAGTTAATATCTTCTAGTCTTTTATGGTGATGATGCAGTCTTCATCTCACAAGTATGAAACAAAGCCAGTAAAAAGTAAACATATTTCTAAATGAATAATGATGAAAATTAGGAATTACCCTCCACAGAAGGAAACAGAAGTAAACTAAGAGAAGACAAGAAAGGTGCTAGAAGTCTCTACCAAACATATTGATCTGATAAATTGATTGACCTGGGATGAAATTCGACATGGTGTAAGGAGAGAAGAACTGGCTGGAAAAACTCTCAAGTTTGATAATATCAGATGGTAACTTGAGACAAGAATGTGCCATGATCACTCCTAAAGTTACTAACAGATTCACAATGGGCATAGGCTTAAGAGATTTTTTAAATTATAAACCTATGCCACACACACTGCCACAGGGGTGCTGGAGGAGGAATGCCTACACTTTATTTACATTTTAAAGGTCCTATTAGTGTGGATTAACCATTACAAGCATGCTGAGATGCTGAGAATGTACTTGCTTTCAGGGTCATCCAAGTTGACTTTTCTCTCCAGAAAAATGAAAGGCTGCCTCTCATTTACACAACTATGGCCAAAAATAAATCTTCTACTGTCTGTATTTCAATTTATGCAAACCTGTTGTTTGAAAAATAATGTAAAATGACTCGGAGACAATCCCAGGTCAACGTGTGGTTTTAAAGCTACCTGTAGGTCAGTGCTACCAGAAAGGACAGTGATTGAGACCAGAAGATGACTGGGAAGGTGTGGGCATGGAACCAGTATCATCAATGCAGTGGTGAGACCAGGAAATGGGAAAAGAAGGTTAGTTAGGTGTGTTATTGAAGATAAATTGGCTCATTCTTTTCCAATATTTAATGAAGAAATTTTTATTAGCTTAGCAATAACGTAGTTGGTGTTATCTCTAATGAAGATTTTCTTTCTGCACTGTCCTCACTGGTTTGGGGAACCTGGTGTGTTCTGCTATAGAACACCTCTATGGATCTAGAATTAGAATGTAGATTTATGTAAAATAGGAGAAGATAGATAGATAGATAGATAGATAGATAGATAGATAGATAGATAGATGTGATTTTATTTCTCTCTTAGAAAATATTATCCATGTGTTTAGATTCCTAAGAACTTAATTAGTTAGGACAAATGCACCTCATTCAGCATTGATGAGACTTGAGAAAGCAAGAAGTATTTTCTGTAGCTCGAGAGCTTTGAGCTACAGGTATTTTATTTTATTACAGAAATTTTAAATAGCATAAGCTAATCAAATTTAAACAGCAAAAGAAATTACTAATACTCTGAATGTTAGAAGACACTTGGATATAAGCCAATAAATTGGCTAAATAAATGTCTAGTGAATATTAGCTAATGTTTTTTCCCTTAGGAACATTGCTAAGCTTGATTTAATTTATTAATATAGTTTAGTAGTTATGATTTCAATTATAAGAATATAGTAATATGAAGAAAGCAGGATCTTCTTCTAGGTGATGTCTTTCTCATTTTGTTCCACATTAAGTTTACAAAAATATGGCCATGACTGTGTATGAAGGAAATGCAATTCAGCATACTGGAATTACTGCCAGCGTTGTGCATGCCACCCAGGGAATTGGCCCAATCACCTTAACAGGATTATTCCTACTGGTTATAAGAGCTGAAACATATTCTGCAGTGCACTTAATACATCATTAAAAGCACACTGAACATATTAAGCCTAATTAGTCAGCAGTGTAAGATCAAGAAATACACCCAAGACTGTTGCTGGCTTGACACAACACTGCATCCTGGTCCTTTATTTCAGTCTGTCACAGAGACCTTCTCAGTATATTTTCCTCTCATTTCTGTGTTTCTTTCTGTTCCTTGTGGCTGAACACACAGGTAAAGTTTTGAATTTCTTGGGTGAAAGGTACTCCACAAATGCAAGGATAGAATCTCACATTATTCAATAAAAGAGTCAGCAACCCACAGCAGTTTGATTCCTTATCAACAGGTTTGAAACTGAAATAGTTCTCATGATAACCTTACCAGTTCTCTCCCTCCTCAAACACTGCTTATAAACTTCAGCATGTGAGTCACCCTGCCTTTATAACTAGTGTGCTGAGGCACACTGAAGGGATTTCATTAGAATTCTCTTCAGGTTGGAATAGATTATAATAAGATTACTGTCACCAGCAGAGGGAAAACTGCAAAGGTAGATAAGAAATTCTAAAGGTTGCTGGAGGTGTAAGGGATGCTAGAAAAATAGGATTCTTTTGAAATAAATAAACAAATCAATTCCCCTTAGGAAACTGGTAACAGCAATATTGCAGAAATGGTTTAACAATTGTGTGGTAGAAACATTCCACATTTGCTAGAAGTGCCAGTGGAAAAGAATTTGCAGAACATATGAATTTTAAAAGGAAGACTTTGAGGTTAACTGCTTTAAACTTTAACTCTCCGAAGAAAAATATAAGTCTCCCAAACATACATAACACTTTTTACAGAACAGCTGGTATAATATACTGCCTAGTGCTGATGAAGTACCCTCCAGCTGGATCCAAAACTTGTCCCAGGTGCAGGAGGAGAGATTCTGGGTAGGACAAGCCAGGAAACTGCAAGAGGAACCTAAAAGAAAGCACTATTTCTACCTTACTTACATGCAGACTTGTTGATAAACAGTGCAAAATAAATACTGATTTCCACTCCAGTTCAACCCATACCTTCATTCCCTTGTAACATTTGGAAGGAGTCACATTCTTAGGACCCTTGTGTTCCCCTTAGAGGGAACAAATTCAAAGCACAAGCAAGGCCAATTGATTGCCACCTTTAAAGCCTTCCTTTGCTATTTTCCTACTTTAACAGCAACAACTGAGAAATTTAACAGCAATTATGATGCAGTTCTGCTGGGAATTGCTGGCTGTCACAGCATCCAACATTTTCTTACTGTTTTGTTTTAGCCTCTCATCTGACTGCTGTCCTCTGTCTGCCTTTATGTTTCTGCTCTTTGGGAGAGGAATCACTATTTTTTGGTCTTTCTGCTTACAAAGAGTCCTGCAGTTGAGCTACCACAATGCCTTGGCAGAATAGCAACAGTAAAACATTTTCAGGGGCCATGAATAGGCAAAAATGGAAGATGGGGGAAACTTCCATCCATCCTTTTCCTTTGAGATGGGAGACTCAGCAGGAACACAAATCCCCCATGTGCTTTATTTGCTTATGGGACAGCAATATGAGTGTGTGATTTGAGTTCCAACACACATTTTATTAAAAAGATTCTCCCAAAAGATACATACATACCCCTCTTTCATCTCTCCCAGCCTCCTCCCACCAAATGAGTGAAATTTATCAGACCTAACAAAACAAGGAACCCTCTATTTCTAGGAATGTTTTTATGGTAAATAGAAGTGGCAAAGACCAGGAAAGCCAACAGAAGCATTCTTAGTGCATTCTCTCTTGCAGGGTGCCGCTGCCAAGTCTACTTCTATAATAAAACACCCTCTCTCGTAACAAGTTTTGAATATTATAAACATTGTTACAATGAGCAGTTCCCTGCTTCTTATCTTTTAGACATAGGAAAAACCGTATGTTCTGTATATTTGTGTCATTTGCCAAAAATTATGTTACTGTGGCCAAAACTGTGTTAAAGACAGAAGTGTAGTCCTGCAGTATCCAGCCTGGCTAGTTGGAATTAATTTCTTAACAATTAGAGACATTTCAGTATATCAACACTCTAAGCATTTAAATTTTTTAAAAATGAACAAACAAACCATGCAAACAGTTCATACAGTTCTGACTTACCTTCATAATACCTTCTCACCATTCTATAGAAAACAGTAACATGAGATTTATGAAAAACTTACCAATACAAAATTTTTGGAATTCAATCCTATCCCTGAATATATACACTTTATGTCAAGAGTAACATATTTCATTCATTCATACACTCATCAACGCCATTCCCATCCGTACAAACGTCACTTACACACATTTGAACTCTGGTGAACCAGAAAGCACAACTTACATTGCTTTCTAATTAAAAAGCAAATCCTTGGTCTTGTTCAATTTTTGTCACTGCAGCTCAAAATAGAGATCCCCCAAAGTAATATGTTATTTTCTAGAAACATGGCAATTTGAGTAAATCTGATTTATGCTGTTGTGTGAATACTTGGACCTATGGATGACATTTGATTTCTAAGTGAAGGTGCAGGACAGAAACATTGCTGAACAATATGCAGGTTTTGGTGCAGGTATCTTTTTCTTGAGTGCAAGATACAGATTTGGCTTTCACACATATTCACTTTCATATTAAAGTGCTTTTTAACCCTTAGTTGGACACTAAAGATGTTCAAAGGATCTTTCCCATCTGCACTGAACGTCATGGTTTTCAAGAACCTGTTTCATTGACTTCAGGGGTAAGACTGGACTATAATTTGCACTTCTCCAGTCATGGCTGACATTTGCATAATATTATGATTGCAGTAGGTCTGTTTTAATCACAGCAGTTTAAGAAAAAATGGTTGTTAAGGACTGAAGCATTTGGATAGATCTCTAGAGAACACACAGTGCAATTAGGAACTCCCATAATCTAATTTCTGCAGAATACTGTGTGTTGGATCCTCTGGTAAAAAGAGACTGCAGCTATACTAGAAGCATCCATATGGAAATTGCTGCGCATATTCAGTCTACATGGCCATTCAGTCTGTCTCTTGGGACTGCCAAAGGCACTGATAACTGGGCTGCTTTGTTATCTGGGTGCTTCATCACTAGGAGTGCAAATAATCATTGCTGTGCTCAACAGAGACAAAAAAAAAAGGGGCTTTAACTCATTATAAAGGCAGGATTTAGTGCAGTGATTTGAACAACAATGAACAATGATTTGAACAACAATGTTCCATATCGATTTACCTGTTCTTGCCCTCAGTCACTACTGTGAAGTCCCAGGATGTTTCACTATTGAAGAATATTAGGTTTATAAATAAGATCCAAGACACAAAGTTTTTGAAAACAAGGGTCATGTAATGATCAGAGCTTTCTAGCCCTAAAGTTATCTTGTATTGTTGAGTACATCTGATTTAAGGAAACATCATTTGAAAACATATTCTTTTTTTGGTGTGTCAGCTGTTGCTAAACATATAAATGGAGCTTTCTCTACTCCTAAAATTGTCAACTTAACTGAGGTATATCATATCCACAGGGCTTGGTTTGCAAGCATTTATCTTACACATTTACATCTGCAGGGCTGAACTGGTGCACTGCTTCCTAACCCTTGACTCATGGCTCACAAGAAGACCTTAGAAGAGATTCAAAGTTCTTATTCTTCCATCACAAACTCAGGGAAAATGGAGCTGAAATAGCAAATCACTGTATTTGTCCTCCAAGTGCACGGCCAACTTAGTTGTGCATAAGACATTCCTGACAGATTGGCATTTTATTTGAAAATACTCATGATGGAGAACCTACATCAAGACAACCCCAGTTTTTCTGTCTGTACTATCCAAAAGATTTTCCTCAAGAGTCAATATACTCCTCAGGTGCTCATCCATAGTGTACCCACAGAAAAGTCTGTTCCTCTCTTTATTCAAGCTATTGTTTAAGTGGTTGACAGCAATTTCCATGCATCTCAAGTTCCAGTTACTGGTCCAAGACATATTCTGACTGCTGTGCTGTTATGGGAAATAAAAAAAAAAATCTTTCTATCAACTCTCTCTCTTTAGCACATCAATCATAAATTTATCCTTATCTTGGTATATGCAATTAATTTACTCTCTTTTGTTTGTTCACTTCTTCCCTCACTCTCCTGAGCTTTGTGTTCACTAAACTGAATCATTGTAGGGAAAATGGGATCTCCATCCGTGGAAATAATAATAATTTGACTGGACAAGACCCTGAGCAACTTGTTCTAATGACGAAGCCTCTTTGAACAGGCAGTTTGACCAGATGACCTTCAGATTCTCTTTCAGACTAAATATTCCATGATTAATATTTGTAGGTTGGAACACTTAGGATGAATGTCTAAATTAGCCTTTCCAAAAGTATCATCTGCTCCAAATTAATTGTCAAGCAACAGATTACATTTAACATCCTTCTCTTCTACCCATGATGGATGAATCATTATCTCATTGTGAGGGAAAGGTGTGACTCTAAAAAACCTAATGCAGTAGCAGTTGTTTGCTGAACAAGTATGTCCTGAGGCTTAATTGGGTAAGGGAATTACATCTCCTTTTTCCTCATTCGAACGTGGTCACAAAGTCTCTGGTTTTGATTACCTATTCTGATTGATTGCCACTGGGTTTTTCCATTTCACATTTTAAATAAATTTTCGTTCCTCCTCACAGTGGCTTCTCTGCTCACAAATATTCATATGTTTAAGCATTCTCATCTATTGGCATCAGCATTAGCCAGCATGTGTTTTCTCCTCTCAGCTTTGTGCTTTCCAGAGGCTAAGAACACAGCAGGAATGATGGCTTTTGCTCTTCTGGGTGACTGAGTCACTGGTTCAACTAAAAGAAACTCCATTAATTATGAAGGAGGTAGCAATAAATAAACAAATTCTCATCTGTGAAGATTTGTTTTATTCAGTTTTAACCATAACTAATTGCTTCTTTAGTAAGTGTTGGAATAAGTGAACAGATTTTTATGTTGCAACAACCGTACTGGAGTGTCTTTTAAAGGAAGAGCTTTTTATTGCTGATTGCATTTTAGTGGGTGAGCATATAAACGAGAAACTTATTATTCATCTAGGAGCTCTTGTATCTTGCTCCTTAAACATAATTATTTTAGTTCAAAGTCTTCCCTTTACTTCCAGTACACAATATATCTCAGGATTTTAATGCACAATCTACTCTTCTCCTACCCATCATGGGCTCTGCAATGCAACAGAGGTGAGTGTTCTGCCAAAAAATCTGCACACCTTGTCCATATTCATCCAGTTGGGACAAATCAACTATTACTTAGAAAGTTAGATCAGGAGGCCAGTCATGCCTCTAGAAAAGTCTTGAAGTGCAAGGTTCAGTCTCACTGCAGATTGCTGGGAAAAAAATACAGGTCTAAGGTGTTTATTGTAAGAATGAACCACATCTCTCATTGTTAAATTAGTATTAAGAAACCATTCAATATCTCAAAGTTAAATTAACATCTGCCCTGTCCTTCTCTCCATATATGTACAAACAGATCAAAATATTTATATTTTTTTACTTGTGATTTCTCTTCTGCAATAAATACTTTAAAAGATGTTAATTTTCCATTGTATTGAAGTTCCAGGAGTGAGAAGGTAATCTCATGCTGCTCATAGAGGATAGAAGTATTTTGAAAATATCTGCACTGGAAGTGTGTTTATCCCAACTTTTTCACAGTTTTCCCTTTTGGGGCCTTTCATGCAATCACCAAACATCTATACATTTTCCAAAAAAAAAAAAAAAAGCCTCTTATTAAAAAAAAAAATATATATATAATGCAACTTTGGAAATATTTGTACAATTATCCACCTCTCAGAGCAAAGAATGCCAGAGCTGTCAACAGTTTCTAATCTATGTATCATCCAGTCACAGAGCTTCCTTTTTTTTTTCCTTAGTGGTCAGAGTCTGTCAAAAATAAGTAATTGGTCAGAGAGGAGGGAAGGAAAGTGCTGAATGATGCTGCAGGCAGTGGTGTTTCATGCTAGTCAAAACCCTGGCATCACATCATTATTTTTGGAGAGGGAGATGAAGACTGCAGCCTTTTTTGGGTGCATCCCTTTTCAGGATGGTCATCTTCACACATCTTGCACATTGACCACCTGACTATAGGATGTGCATTTAGTGCTTGAATCATACTTGGACTCCAGAGAGAACATCCACAGAGATGGAGAATGGCAAATGGTCCTTGGCATGAAGGATGTCCTTGTGAGCAGGGGCTGGTCCTGGAGCAGAGCACAGGGCTCAAGGTACACTCTCAAATTCAGCAGCAGCAGCTCATCACCAGCCCTGGTATTCACATGAAGTCAAAGTCCTCTTCTCAAGCTTCAAATGTGACAGCTCCCATTTGTTAATTAAATGGTTCTTCTCAGAGCTGCTAGGTACCTCCTACAGCAGGAACTTTGGAGAAGGTCATTTATTACTGATGTATTTTTAATAGAGCAACTGTCTCTGAGGAAATCATTGATCATTGCAGCTAATGACCAGAATATCATACAGTGTAATTAATAATTATATCAGCACCAGCTAGTCATTTGAAAAATAGAATTTTTGACCTTTGTAGGGTTTCTAATTCTATAATAATACCTACGATAGAGGCTGAACAAAGAAAAGACAAGATTTAGGGCTCAGAAAACATTTAACGAGAATCCACTCGGATACAAAGTAAAAAATGGTCACAGAACCATTACATGTAGCCCATCATTATTTCTCGGTGCAGCCACAGAAACGGAAAGATCTTCTCCCCTGCATAAAATGAATATGTATTTGCAAATGAGGAAAATTACATCTATGACCTTTATTTGCAATATGTTCTTGTTCTGCTGCCTGTCTTATTTTGAGCCTTTAAATAATCTTTAAATTTGCCTCTGAGCAGACAGAAAAAAGTGCATGTCAGGCTGACATTGAGTCAAGCAAGAAAACAAAAGCAGGAGGAGGATGCAAAACAACACACAAAAACCTGAGACCTCTTGATCTCAACATTAAAGGACCTGAATGGAAAAAACAGGGCTCCAAGACAATGTCACACATTTATTGATCAGCTGTTGGGAAGGGCTAATTGGCTCATACTTCCTTTGAGCCTAGCAGTGAGGGTTTGGAGAATGTAAAATTGAAATGTTGCAGATATACTGAGAGAGAGGGGCAGGTCAAGGACAGTGTGACAGAGCAGAAGAAACTGGAGATATAAGCTCAGAGGAATACAGAAGTTTAAAGTAAAATAAAAAGACAACGCAGCAATACACTAGAGAACAATTAAATGTTACTTTGTACAAGCAACAGAAATAGTACAAATCTGAGGTAATTGCCAGCATGTCAAATAATCAAAAGAGAGCAAACAAACCTCATCTAACATGGACTACTTGCAGTGGTAAACATCTCTGCATTCGGAACAACATTAGACACAATGGATTTATTCATAGGTGTCTATTGTAAACTATAATAACCTTTATATGGCCTTGTTTTAATATCAGTCCTACTTCCCAGATACATTTTCTCCCATATTAGTACAGCACCTTGAATTCCAGCAGTGCATTTTTAAGAGTCAGATGTAAAGACTACACCAGGAGGGACCGGCAGGGTCTGTCTGGGGACAGGACTTTTCTTCCACACTGCCACAGCTGAGGCTGTGTCCATGGGTAGGCAGCAGCTCTACACTGGCAAGTCAAGCAACACTTCACAGAGTGCTTCTTCCAGGAACTCAGAAGGAAAAACCAACATGATATAGTACAGAGCCTGATAGCAAATGTTTCTGTGGAACAATAACCTTTGAGCCTGAGTATGGCTGAACCTCTTTCTTTTTTCTCCTTGCAAGGCAACATTCACCCAGCTGCCATAAGCAGCTGCCCCCATCCATCTCTGAGGCTGCTCCCACCAGAACTGAAAAGTGACTGGATTCTGCTGTGAAAGGAGACCCAAAGCTAGGACAAGGCCAGGTGGAAAACATGGGGGAAACAGCTACTGCTTCCAGTTACGTGGCATCATGACAACTGTCCCTTAGCTCCCATGGAGGCAGCAAGCAATGCCCTGGCAGGAGGATCATTCTTTGGCATGATTCCCCTCAGGATGAAGGCACATCCCTTGCAGGCTGCCATGCAAAGTATCTGCCATGGGAACGAGCCAGCTTTCCTACAAAGTAGACTTTAGAGAATTTGATCAGAGATTCCTTTCATATCACTGCACTTCACATACTTATAAGTAACAGCAAAAAGAAGCTGTGAGAATGCGCACATTCTGTGAGAACCTTCTACTTTCCTAAAGGTTTTCACTGTCCTGCTTCATCACTCCAAAATGCCTATTTGTACATATGAAGACCATAGGATGCTTATTCCTGTGAACATAAGTCCTGAAGGGTTTAGCAGGAAGAGTGGGAAAGAGAAGATGTGGATCAATACGAAAAATCTCAAAGAAACCAAAGTTGTCTGTGGATAAGATGACAAATGACAAATAGAAAAGTAGTAATCAAACTAAAGGCTCCTACAAACACAGTCTCTTCCAACAGTGCAGAAAATCTGGCCAGGGAAATATTTCAGTTATGAAGTGCTCTATAAAGAGAGAGAAAGAAAAAAGAAATTGAATTAAGCCCCTGCCCTGACAGGTCTTGACTTTTAATCACAGATTTGAAAAGTATTTTCTGCTCCCCAGCAGTCTAGTTTTCTAGACACTTAATCTCCCTCTGTGTTGGTCACTGTCCCATCAAACTGTCTTCCATTTTGCCTGATCTTTGAGTCCCCAGCTGCAGCATCACACCTGTCCTTGGGGCTTGGTTTATTCAGCACAAAAATAAATGTGCTCTGCTGCAGTAAGCTTAAGCCTCTTGGAGGAGCAGGATTTTGACATTTTCCCTATCTGTTCTTAGAGACTTGCATCAAGGTGAGATTTATACTGCCCACTGTAGTACAGGATTTTGGCACTGCACACAATTCTGTAGATGTACAACTTGGACACTTCTGGGGTGGGGCCAAAAATAAAGTAAAATTGAAGCCACAGAGAGATATTGCAACCTGTTTTCTCTCATAAAAACATCTCTTTGTCTGGAAGGAGCAGGGAGCTGCTCAGAGAAGCCCCCGAGCAGGGAACCTTGGGGAAACATTTACAAGATGACTGACAACCCAAGGAAGTTTTGGCTGGAGCAGATGGTGCTGTGCTTGCCTTTGGTGCCTTTGAGCCAATCTGCTGAGGGCAATCACCCTTTCAAATGATTTGCACAATATGATCCACACAAATACTTTTTCCCATTTTCCAGATAAGATATCCTGATAGACCAATGAAGAAAGGAAACTAACTTCTTAGAAGCTTAGTCAGCTATTGAGGGATAGATAAGCCAGGCCTGTGAAGAAGAGGAATCTAAATGAGCACAACAGCGACATCCAGAGGGCAGAGACCAGCAATCAAGATTTTACCAAATATAAACAAGAAAATAAACACCACCACCACCACCGGAGATGAGTTTCAAGCCCACTTGATGGTAGGCTTCTCACCTTCCGCAGCTGCTGCTTTACCTGTGTATCTGACCACCCAAGGAAAGCAAGGGATAGGGAACACTTCTTAGGCATAAAGAATTGACATATCCCTCCTTTTGTAGGGCAAATGAAGATGGATGCACAAATGGAACAGGAGCACACATAAGGTGCAGCACCACAAAAAGTGGGTCCATTCTGGAGTAGTCTCAGCCTTCTGAGGTGACTCAAGCACTGTTACTGGTCCACGCTGGCTTGTCACCACTGCTCCTGGTGAACATCCTCTGCTCTTTTCTCTGCCCCACTGGGCATGCTGTGAGCTGTCTTTTTGCAGCTCTGGCTGACCAAATGGATTTTTAGTTTCTCCCCATTGCAAGAGCTCTGTCTGTCAGTCTCTTATGCCAGCCCACATCTCACCTACTCAAATTTCTGCTTCGCTTCCAAACCTCTGATTCGACACACTTTTAAAAAGTACAACACAAATATGTACAGAAGCAGATTGCTGTTTTCTGCAGTCTTCACCAGGGAGATTTACTGTCTAGAAAATGAGACAGTAGGGCAGCAGAAGATCTGCTTCAAACTAAAATTGTTTGTTCTAAGGAAACCCCAAGACCACAGGATCCCTATAATCATTTTCATGACACATGGTATTCTGGCTACTTCAGGAACAGGGGTTTCAGACTCCTCATATATATGAAGACAAAGTTTGTTGTATGTGGGGTGGTTGTGCATTCTTGACCCATCCAGATTAAACTTGGATGGTGTTAGATCAGGACAGATTTACTGTACACAGCAGCAGGTGAAAAGGTGAATGTTCTGCCCTCTTGCAAGGCAGGCTTGAGCAGGCTGGGTTTCACTTGTCTGCAGGCTTAGCAAGGCTTCTGATTCCTCAGGCAGGAATAGAAATCCCAGAGGGGGAGACCATTATCTTATTTACTGAGTCACGATGATTCACTTAGCATTCAGCTTCCATCAGATACAGCAGCTCCTGGAGTTTAAACTAAATCTGTTTCCATCCTGCTGTTATTTCAGTTTCTCACTGGTTTATCCAACTCCCCAGAAACTTACACTTTGTGAGAGGAGAAAGTAGAAAGCAAGTCTGGGTGTTTATTTATTTATTGAAGATACATTTGGAGAAGCTTATTTTAAGTGTAAAGTACAAGGAGACTAGGCAGAGGACAAAGTACACAGTATTGTTAAAATCTTCAAAAACTACTTGTCTTGTTTAGAACACAGCTTTCATGTCATTGAATGAAATGTTCCAACCTACCGTGAAAACAACTTCAATGAAAGACATCTTGAAAAATGCTCTTTTTTGAAAATTCAGCCAAACTGTGACATAGCTAGTTACTAACAGGATCTTCCTGCCAGGGGAGCAAGCAGACAGCTGTATCCAAGAGTTAGCAAAGGGCAATGGCACAGCTTCAACGTGAGTGCCAGGGGCAGCAGAGATGCACAGCAGCTGCAGCCCTGACCAGCTCTGTGGCAGTAACTTAACGGTGGGAGAGGAGGCTGTGAGGACTGACACCAAAGTGACAGAGAAAGTTCGCCTTAAGACTGACCTGGAACAAGAAATCTTGCAAAAGAGAGGCTTCTTTTCCCCTTAAAGCCCAGTGCTACAGAAAAACCGATGTTGTACCCAAGATCAGAGGGAGCCTGCAGCAGAACCATCAGTCTTTCCCTCGGCCCTGGAGATTGCCTCGTGCTCCATAAATTCTCAATGGGCATCTGGATGCTGCTGACTGGATGCTCAGTGTCCATCTGGATGCATCTCAGGCATAATCAGAGTGCATTACTTGCAAATGTTTAGGAGAACCTCTGCTTCCAGCCACATACTAAACCTCACCTCTTCTGAAGTCAATGAAAATTCCCAAGATTTCAATGGGACTTCGATTTCAGTCTGTAAATCCATCTCTCTGCTATTCAAATTAGAAAGCATGGTTTGAGCTTTCTCAAAAAGCTCATGCTTATCATATGATAAATGATAAATTATAAATTCTACTGAGCAAGAAACACATATCAGTTTAAAAGAAATAACATTGTATACAGCTGAGCTGTGTTCCAGTCATACTCCTTGAAACAGTGCTACTGTCCTCATTTGAGTTGTCCCAACTCTCTCAGGTTCTCCTTGCATCTCCAAGGAAAGAGGTTTCCCAGGAGCCATTTTAAAAGCATCAAACATTACAAGCCACAGGAACATGCTTCTGAAAAATCCTCCACAGTGAGTAGCATTAATTCCAGAAGGAGCAACTTAGCACTGATAACATATTTCCAAAATACATTTTTGACAGCTCCAGTGGCTTTATCTATTTTTCATGGCAGAACAACAGCTTTAAAAAGTGGCTTTAACCTTTGTTCATACAGCTTGTACTTCATTGGTCCCCAAAGGTTACAGATCCTTCAGGCAACCAGGCTTCAGGACTAGGATTTAAGGTACTTGAATCCTCACAAGGGATTGTCAGATTTGTGAATGATTCAGAAGCAAAAAGCTATGACAAAGCCTCTTAAGGCAGAGTTGACAAAGTTAAGGCAGTTGTGACCAAGAAAGTCACAAGATCAGCAACATCTTCAGCTCCCAGGTCTGTGGCAGTGCTTTCAGGCACCATGTCCAGCTCCAGCCTGGTGAAGCACAGGCTGCTGTGAAATCTCTTGTGAGGACTTTCAAGCACTCTTGTGTGCATGATGAGGAACAGAAGATGCACACCTTGTGTCTAAATGAACCTGGTAGCTTCTTGGGCTGCTATATTTGTCCATTCCAAAGGGCAACTTTCCACAAATGTTCAAAGAAGAAGCACCTGGCACAAATTAATGGTTTTTATACTTGGGATGTATCAGAACAAATTCTTTTCTTCATCTGGCTTTAGTCCTGAATGTTCATTTTTTCCAGTTTTACCAGTATATTTTTCATATTAATTCAGAAAAGAAAATTTAGGGAGTGTAAAATCACTGCTTTTTGCTAGAGTAGGAAAGATTTGGGCATCTCTTCGTATGGTGAAGTCTTCTGTAAAAGTCTACTGCCATGGCTAGTGAGTGGAAGAAGGAAGAAGTAGAATTGTCAAAAAAAGGCTGAACTTATTCTATGATCTTTGCTTCATTCTTTGTGAGGAAGGGGAATACTAGCTAGACACCTGCACACTGTTTAACATCCCTTTTCTCCACGTGGCCTCTGTTCCCTCCTCTAATTACCTGAGGTTCTGGATGGCATTCATCCAGGAGTGAAGACAGCTAACACACTGAACAGTCTTGAAGGACTTTGGAAGATGAGAAAGGTCCTACAGCAATGGCTATGATGCTTGATCTTCCCATCAAGATACAACAAAGAGATGGAAAAATAGAAGCTCCTGCAAAATTACACATTAGTCACCTAAATTGTGACAGGAGAAAGGCCAAGTTTGGATCTGTTGGAGCTACTATATGCTACTGACTCGAGTGATGGACTAGGAAACCACCTTCCAAAGAATCCAACCCAAAACTTAATCGTGCTTTGGGGCAGGGTTAAAATTCAGAGTGTTTCCCCCATTCATTAAGCTCAGTCTCAAGGCAACAAACTGGAACCGATTTCGAGAAGTGCAGAACAGCACACCACGGAGTGGGAAGAAAGGGGATGAACTGAGGGCTCCTCAGGTCTGCAGCGTCAGATTTGCTTTAGGTACATGAGAAAAAAAAGTAATTTACCAAATGAGGGAGGTAATTATTCCTCTGCTCACCACTGGAAGGTCACAATCAATAACATGTCTACTCTTGGAGAAATCACACTTAAAAAAAATGGGAAAATGTCACAGTCCAAATTGGACCAACATTAATGATCAAAGAATCAGAAACATTACTTTTAAGGATAAGATGAAAGAGCTGAATTTGTTTAATGTCCAGAGGAAAAGAAGAGGGGAACAGAACAACAGTCTCCAAACATAAAAAGGGATTTTATCAAGAGAGACAGCAATCAACAGATTATACTCCATGTCCACATGGAAAAAAAAGGAATTTAGTTGAATTTCTCCTTATAAAACACCACTATTTCTGTTTAAAAAGAATGGACATCTGTCAGGGATTATACAGGTAAAGCTAATGGCATGTCAAAGCAGGGCAGCAGGCCCCTTGACATCTCCTTTGGAGATTGATTTCTTTTGATTACATTATTTTATCTGTCCTCAGTCATTTCTTTCATGTGCCCACATTATAACTGCTAATAACAAAAGCAGAGCTCCCTTCCCTTTGAAATCACTTTTCTCCACTGTATTATTGTGCATAATGACCATATCATTAAGTGTCAGCAGGACTAAAGGTTTTCTGTATTTTAGTTTCCAAGCATTGAAGCAACAGACTCAGAGAGGATAAATGCAGCATAACTGTTGCTTCTGCTAATGAGGGAGAAGAAAAAGGTCAGCATCAATACAGGAGGAAAATGCTCCACATGAAGTGTGAGGATAAAAGCAAATATTAAAGGCAGAAATGTAGAATAGCAAAGTTCCTTAGCAACCCAGAGTGACAACCACTACAGGGAAATACAGCAGATCACCAAGAAATATTTGCTTCTCTGAAATTCATGGTACTGTCTATCCATGCTTAAGAGTCAGTTATTTTAGCTTCTTCACACTAAATACACATTCATATTTTCTTGATTCCTCCATGAATTGAGGTATTTATGGACCCATGTCATAAAACTATTTAACCTAATGAAGTTACAGTGAATATAACACAGAACAATCCTTCACCAGTCCCTGCAACTCCAAGAATTTTGCACAATTTTTGAATTTCCTCCACCCTCGCTCAGTAACAGATATCCTCTAAATGAAATTATTTCCTCCCCTCCAAAAATTTTTGAAAAGTAAGGAAACACTAAACCTAGGTTGTTCTGAGCTGTGAAAAGACAGGCATAGTGATGCTCTACCATTAAAGAAAAAGGATGTTTTTGAGTTGAGAGAGATTTGGGCAAGGTTTTGAAAGGGTCCTGTTAAGGAGTTCTAAAGAGAGGAAGATAGGTTGGAAGGAGGAAGGGAGCTACTAGGAAGATGGTGAGCCAGGACTGAGTCCCACTCTGCCATGTATTGTGGTACCAAACAGTGAGGGATTACTGCTGGATAGCAGACTGTCTCAGTTTATCCCCCTACAAACATCCCTTCTTTCTTGGTAGACAGAGTCAGGAGGTCAGGGTGGGAAAGAGAGCTGTCTTTGTCCCTCACTGACCTCACCAGGCACCTCACATTAAGAGTACATTACAGTGGATTTACTATGAAGCCTGCATAGACAGGAGTCCAATTTTGTGCTGTCAATGATGCTGTAGAGAAATGGGCATTGGCCTTAGTCCCGTCTTACTGCCATCCCAAATCTGACCCAGATAATATAAACCAAGAGACACAATCATTTTTGACCTGAAGGTCAGGATACAGAGGCATCTGTCAGTGTCAAGTGTCTTGTGATGCTTCTCTTTGGAGTGCTCCCAGTACAGCTCTGCTGACCCTGATCCACTACCAGGAGCACTTCAGCACCCTTGGCTCTGGAGGCAGGTGTGTCTTCTCTGAGCACTGACAAGAGCAAAATCATTTCTCAGCTGAGGGCTCTCTTAAACCATTAGAATGCAGAGCAGTGGCTTGCATTGCATAGTGTGAATGTGGCAGGTTACCAAATACCAGGACTGTAGAACTGAAAGTTGGGGTTTTTTCAGCTTGATGCTGAAATAGACATCGTGACTGTTTGGATCAAAATTCTGTCTTTCATGTTTGTGACGTGTGCTTCTTCTGCAAGGCAGGTAAGGGTAGATGGAATCTGGGAAACCTAAAAAGAGCTGCACTGAAACCTTAGATGTCCAATGTCCCAACTTACTCTTGTCCAAGTCAGCAACAGACTTTCAAATGTTTGCTTCTACATTTACAACTTTTTTTTCCTCAACCTCTTGCAATTTTTTTTGTCACAAAAGAGTCACAAACGTCTTATATGGGGGGTGTGTGCGTACTTTGTATAAAGGGTGACTGTAAAGAGCATGATTTTTCATTTTCTCACATTAAATAAGAAAAGTCCTTCCATGACATTTTATTAAAAAAGGTGCTTGAGCAAATCTGGTATTCCATCATCCTGACTAAAAACGTTACTTGATAGAGCAGAACTAATTTTCACCAAAGCCAACCAGAAGGTAAAAGATCACAACAAAATACTGACCAGCTCTCCCCCACCACACCATGCTTTCCCATGCAGGAAAACAGGAGTGTGAGGTCCTGACTCCTGCCCCTTGCACGTGATTCCAGATCAAATAATATTTAGGTCTGTCTGGCCACACCCCCTTCCCAGCTACTGTAAAATATTAACCCTGTCCTGGCTGAAACTAGGACAGAAGCAAACAAGATGACCTTCAGGAGAAGCTGGCGCAGTTGCCTTTCCTAAGGAATTGCAGAGCATCATTGTGTTATTCAGTAACCTGTCTTCAACCCCAGAGCAGATAAAGATGATGCAAAGACACAGTTTCTGAGTATTCCAGGCACTTAGGATAGCAAAAATAAACAAGCAAACAAAAAAATCCCTTTGTCTTGTCAGAAAACCTAAATTATTTTGCTTGACAATCTATTTAACTCATTACTATTCCATATTTCAGCCAATGTGCGAGGTGAGTCACCACCATGTCTTGCCTAAAATAAGCAAAGAGAGGTTGTTTACAAGAGCATCAAAGTGTTTCCTTGTATGATCTGGGAGCAAGGAGGTTTTTTTCCTTTAAAAAGAAGTAAGATAATTCTTACACGACAGACTGTCCTTTCACTGGAAAAATGTTTTTGAAATTCAGCAAATAAAAAATAAATCATGCAATATATACCTTGGTATACCTTGTCTGTATTCCTAAAAACTGGTTGTGCCAGGGAAGAATGTTTTCAAAATCACCATTAAGGTGATGTATCAGTATGGCTCAGGTGGAAGGGACTGAGTACAGACCCAGAAAGGAAAAGCCTAGGAAAAAGTCCTTCTGTCACATTATTTAATAACTTATGGGGCCATTAGCACAAGCCAAGGAACTCCTGATGTGGAGCTTCCTGCTTAGCCTGCCTGCTTGCTGTGAAAAGATCTAATTTGGGTTTCACACATCACTGGTCAAATCAGGGAGATACTTACCAGAGAAGCTAACAAACACAAAATTTACAAAGATCCTACACTAATGCACGGATCTGTAAGTGTCAAGGACAGACTTTGTATTGCCTGGCATGTCTGGGGTTTTGCAGCTCATCTCTCCTTCCCTGCACCAGCTATAACAAACACCATGGGGAACAAATGTCAGATAGACAAGAGATTGCTGTTCTCTGTCAGAGAAGGGAATTAATGAGTCTGATTTAAACAACTCTTGAAGAGCTTTAAGTCTTTCCATTGTATTTTTAAATGATATTCAAATAGTCACAAGTCTATAATGCCTGGTAAACAAAATTATTGCAGCCATCTAAAATCAAAACTAATTTTTTTTTTTTTGCAATGCCATGGCACAAGCAGAAATTTAACTCCTTTTATAAGTTCATAATCAAAACTTGTTTTTTTCACAAATCCAGGATGGTCTACCACAGAATGCCTGGAGAAAATCGAATTTATTGACATCCCAGCAGCACATAACAGCAGTCACATGGTAGTTTTATAGGTATGCCGCTATCAGAGATAATGTAGTCTATGAAGATATAAAGATAAATTTATTTTTTTTCTTTAATACAAAAAGGTGAGATGTTCACATTTCTGGCATTCACATATGCATGCAGTCCTTATGATCCAGTGAGCTTAACTGTCAAGGTGGTTTAAAAGTGCAAGCCCAGAAACTTGCCTCTGTTGTGGAAGTGCATTTGGCCACAGCCATTTGAATACAGTAACTGCCAAAATTTGCAATTACAAGCACTGACAAACATAAAAATAATCTCCATTATCTGCACCTTAAGTCAATTACAAAAACTGGTGGCTTCAGTTACTGAGTCATAACCTTTAAAACTCAACAGGAACTTTAAGCCCAGAACCAAGGTAGTGTACTGGTCAGATAGGCCATGTCAACTGCAGCTTTGAGAAAAATCAGCAGCCCTGGGGTCTGAAAGTATGAGGGCCTGTTCTGATGAAAGCTCACATGACGTTTGCCATAAGAACCCAATGCCTGCAGGTCTTTGAAGGTCTGTAATCACAAGCAGCCCTCAGTGGGTGCCCCCTGAGGTGCAGCAGAATTGCCTCCATGCTATAGGCATTCAGAAGTACTCTTGTCTGGCTCCAAGGGGCGTGAATCTGACTCACTACAGTGAGACCACTTTTCTTTTACACATCTTCCATCCATCACTTAATATTGCTCGACTAAATCTCCTGCCCCAACCTGTCTCTAGCAGCTTCTAGGAAATATATTTGGATGGGCAGACAGGAATTCACTTATCACTGACAGAATTATTGGCAAATCTTTGAATTCAGTTACGTCAAAGGCTGCAAGTTTTCAGCTACTACTTTCCAAGACCAAAATGACATTACAGAACTGTATGGTACAGCTTAAGGAAGTGATGTCTGGATTCTTATCAAAGCTATCTTTTTGAGCCAGCCTGATGTACTGGTGTTGACTGTGTTTAATTGTATTAGCTGGCTGCTCTGCAGTGCAGCACAAATGTTCAGTGAGGTAGAATATTTCAGATGCCACAGCTCCCTGTTCATTTCACAGTGTGAGCAAAGATCAGCACAGGATCAGCACAGACGCTGGAGGGTAGGTTAGGAGTCCAAAGATCCAGTCAGTGTACTGCAAGCATCTCCTGCTCACAAACACAGGAAGGGAATATAGGTTGTCCTCGGGGAAGATCTCTACAACCCTTGAAAAGATCTAGGAAGAAAAATGTCATGTGAAATATCACCATCCCTGTCTGACATTTCAGGTGAGTCTCACAGGCAAACAGGAAATAATACTTCTTCCCAAAACATAATTTTTAAATTGAAGGTGCCAGTTCCTTCAGCATTATCTGGGACCCACCTGTAGCTCTCAAAAGTCTGTTTGCACCAGCTTCTTGACATTATCAATTTGTGTTATTTGCTGGCTCCCAAAATGTCAGCTGCCTAACCTTTCCAGGCTGCTCTTATACAGTCTGATTTTCGAAAGCTCATTAAATATACCAAAGACCAGCAGCCCTGTGTAAACCTTGCAATCAAGCCAAGCTGCAAAGGGTTCAAACACCTTGGTGTTCCATCTCAGACTTTGGGTACCTCCTATTTCTGGATGCAGATGTCAGCCCCGCTTGCCAAACTGTGAGAAAAGGACATTGCTTTTCTTTTTGATGATATAGACAATGCTACTTACAGCTAGCCTATTTTCTTCACAAACATACTGCAATCATAGATATTCCATGGCTACACGGGAAAAAAAAAAATTGACAGCAAAAGTCAGTTCAAGGCCCATGATTTGGTTTTCTGAATTGCCTCTGAGCTCTGCCTACTGTTTAGATTAATCCCCAGTATAGACTGTCTTGCACAATGGGCACTTCATGAGTGTCTAGGAAATCATGAGATTACTGCTACATCAGACAAGTCAGTATTAACAGCAGGTGATATTATATTATATTCCAGATAATATACATTATTAACTTTTCAAAGGAAAAAGACAACCATTAAAGTGAATTCTTCCAGTCCAATATCCTGTATGGTTTGGGTTTTTTAAAAGAAAAAGTAAGTAAACTGGGGTTTAGTGTTTTACCTCTCAAGCTAACTAAAAATAAAAAAAAAATCCCAACCAGAATCACCCTTCCAACCAGTGAGTTTAATTAGAAAAAAGCTCTGTATATTGTAATTGAAGATTATTCCAGTGCTAGGTTGTCACATATAGGATGATGAAAGGTTGGGTGGAAAATGAGCTCTTCCTTTCAACACTGGGAAACGTTTCCTTAAAGAGGCAAGGTATAAATTACTAGGTTTCCTGTAACATATTTAATGAAGTGCAGATCAAAAATTACTTCACTTGTCAGTTGTGCATCAAATAAAAGACAAGTTGCCAGAGAGACTTCAAAAATTCTGTCTCTCTTTTGTTCCTTTCCACAACCTTGTATTTCTTATCAGTACATTTAAGAAGAGATGATGAGGATACAAAGAATTAAGTTTTGTACCTCAACTCCTCTCATGACCTTCATCGATGGAACCAGATCACTAATATTGTTTTTCAAAGGATGTGAACTGCACACTGTGCTTTCAAGCAGATAAGGCAGCACCATTATTTTGATCTTTTCCTTCAGCGTACAGCAAAGAGCCTAAACCGAGCTTTGATTCCTCTAATGAGCAGAGAAAGGAGTTTGAGTGCTGGTCAGAAGTTGTTTTGTGCAGTCAGAGAAGAGGCAGATCACTCTAGACGTGGGATTATGGCATCCACTTGCAGTGGGGATAGAGCAGCAGAATCTCATCCTGGTGATCATGGTGGTTCGGACATATCCCTTCCTGTAAATCTCCCAAGAGAAGCTAGGGGTTTGGCTGACCACACTTGTTTTCATTTCCTCTAGAGACACCGGTGAGATAACCTGGTGGGTGGAGTGGGATGGTTTTAAAATCCCACCCGAGGTCTTCAGAGATTGTGCCCTTGCTGAAGCTGCTGATAACCACAGCACAGGTGGCTCTACGGCTGCTCGGCAGCAGGCTGGGTGGAAGGCAGGGAGCTCGCTGATGGATAGCAAATGCCAAATGAGACAATTGTGCATCCAAGGCATCTAAGCACCTCAGGGGAGCCGAGATTAACCCAGGTGATTTTGCCAGATGGAATTGCACATTATCAGCCAGTGCAGGAAAGCAAAGCAGTCAGTAACCTCTAGCAGCAAAGGACAGGCAGAGACATGAAGCATGGCCAACACCTGGAGCAAAGCACACATACAGGTAGCTCCAGAGGATGCCTCTCCACAGCCTCAGAGCTGCTCACTCTTTGTCTGACTGAAACTGAAGTGTTTGGAGAAGGACCATTGTCACCAGCAGAGCTGGGTGTGGCAAATGAGACTGTCATCAACTGAGAAAACAAGTTTATTTTACAGCCATGTTTGGGCAAATCTAAACAGCTCTTGTAGACCACAACTCTGTGGAAGAGATGAGAGTCAGTGCCCACACTGAGCTGAGAGACCCCACAATCAGCACAGGAGCACTGTGGGTTTCTCCCCCAGTTCCCTGCCCTTTCAGAGGAAACAGACTCTCTCAAGGAGAGCTCAGCTGTCAGTGAGGTCTATTAGAAAGTTATTTTTCCATTATAGCTATCCCCATGTAACTTATCTCTGTTTTACCAAGTTGATCCTGAGGGAGTTTGTTCCATAATGAAGGGTTATTCCCTGTGAAAAGCAGATTTAAATCTGTTTCCCCTAACTCATATTTTCATAATCATTTTGATGCTTAGAAACATCATTAAAATAACTCAGCATTAGAATTTCATAGATGCCATGGGGATATTTCAGCACATCCCAGTAAATTGGGATAACTGAAAACACACATATATCACCTTTCAAGCAATAAAAAAATTAAAAACCCACAAACACCACCACCACCACACCACCCCAACTAACAGCAACATCCTACTTCCTTTCTCTACCCCTTTCAGGATTCAATTCTATTGAAGTAATTTGTTAGGGATTTAAAAAAAAAAAAAAGAAGGAAAAGAAAAACAGTAAAACCTCAAGCCTTGCTCTCTGTCTTGACACCAAGAGTAAGTTTTGCTTTAGGAACTCTGCAGCTGTATCTAGCTTTTTCAGTTTAACAGCTTGTACCTGCCATTTCTTTAGCATTTACCCTACAGTAAAACCATGAGGAGAAAGGTCCAGGTCACCTTATAGTGCTTAGAACCACAGAAGGCTTTAACCTAAACAATTTCTGTCAAGATGAAGCAATAAAAGAGATCTTGAATAACTTCCAACTGTTCATACCCTGTGATTTCATCCAGATTACCTGCCTGTGTCTCAGCCCAAATTTTATCCTCTCTGTAGAACGTATCCTTCCTGTGTGCAGCTGTTTCAGTGCCTTCCAGTTGCTAGTAGGGTGGCCCAGGGGAGAAATTTAGCATTCTTGCAAGCTTCAACTGTTCAAAGATTTTAAGGAATGGATATTCTTAACTAAAGAGCTAATCAGGTGCAAAAGTGCTCACAGGAGGATGTGGCTGAAGATGCAATGGGTGCCTTCACCAAGCTGTTAGAGTTATAAATACAGCAGCAAACTCAAAGCCCTGCAGCAAAACAAGTGTGCTGGCATCTGCAGAGTTGGGGAGGGTGTGTTGGGGCACAGAGGGGTCCCTGGCCTGTTCCTGGTCTTGCACAAGGGATGAGAGCCAGATTTGCCACCACCTCCCTTGCCAACAGCCTTACTCCTGTGCATGGTATCCCTCTCTTTCCAGGACTAAGACCTTTGCTAGAGGCAAGAAAATGCTCCAAGGACTGCAGCCTGAGCACAGAGCTGTAGCCAATAAGTAACTTATTTCTTCTTTTAGTTCAGTTTAATCTGTAGAACTGCTGATTTGTTTTTGTTTTATTTTAAGGTAGCGCAGCCAAGGGCCCTGCCAAGTTGGAAAAAGCAAACCTGTTCTACATTTCTCAGGCCTGATCAGCACAGCACAGATGGTAGGGTAAGAATTATTATACCAGCTAAAAGGGGTTGGGCAGTGTAAACATACACATTTTATACTTAGAGGAAGGGGAAATCAGCAAATGAGAAACATCTGCAGGAATGTGATACTATGAGTTTGTTAATTAACTCAATATAGGTGGGTTTTTTAGGTTCCTCTTCATTCCTCCAAGTCTTGGAGTTGTTGCAGTTTTATTACCAGATATCTTAATAAATTTTAATAATATCCGTAATTACTAAGCCAGATTCATGGAGCTATATTTAATGAAATATCTTAATACAGCAAAAAATAACCCTACATCCCCTCTAACACTTTGTAGCATTTGCATTGACAGCAAGAAGAATCCATTCAGACTAAAATTCAGCAGAAACAGTTGAAATAACATCTACATCATGAACCACAGAAAAAAAAAAGGACTTCTACCTGCTGATAAAAGCTTCCATGGTATCATTAGAGATAACTAAGGTATGGATCATGGCAGAAAATATTAGCATTTGAATATATTTACTATTTCTCTTTTGAAAGAAAACTTCCAGGAATGCAGATACACCTTAACCATTACTCTTTCTGAAGAAAAATCTTTGGAGAGAAGAAAACCCCTCTTAGAACACAGTGGGCACCCCACAGACACAGTTCCACAACAAAAACCACATGGATTACAAGCATCACTTCTTTAGGATACTCTGGAAGTATTAAGGTTTAAATATTCTTCCCTATGCCCTTATCGTTTTTTACGAGTGAGAACAAAAAGTTATTTTTAGATCATGAATGCTCTTAAGGTTCATTAGGGAAATACTGTTCTGCCAGAAGAGCTATACAGGTTACTCAGGGCAACAATAGTTTGAAATTAGGGGATACGTGTTCCTGACTTGAACAGAGGTTTGTTGCATGGCCTGAAGTAACATGTCCCTTGCCTCATTTTTACAGAGTCGTAGAAAAATACACTTTAGTCCTTTGGATACCTTGCAGTTCAGCCTCTTATTCAAAGCATGACTCATTTCAATTGCTCAAGGTGCAGAACAAAAAGACAAGAAGTAATTGTCACAAATTGCAGAAGGGGAAACCTCAAGGTAACCACTTCTGTTGTGATGAACTTCTTGAGCACAGGAACAAGTGCTCAGAGGGCTCTCAGGAATTCTTGCTGGTAAGCCTCAAAACTCAAATATGCTAAGGCTTGCACAACCTGGTATAACTTTGAAACTAGCCTTGCCTTATTCAAGGGGCCCTTTGCCAACAGACAGCAAGCACAGCATTCAGAATTTCCCCTTAGTTTCATTACCAATAAGCCCAGCTAAAGAACAGACTTACTTAAAGGTAATGAAATAGCAGTGCTTCATACAGGGCTGAAACAGATTTCCATCACTTGTGTAATTAGCCATACCCTGGAGTTTGTGCAAAATACACATATTTAAGCACAGTTTCTATGACTACCATCATTCAGCTCATTATCTCTGTAGGATTAGCCCAGGGATTCTCTTGAAACGGTGTTAAGAAAGGAAAATCATGATGGCATAGTATTACTTGGGATATGAGGGGTGTTAGGAGTGCAGTGAATCATTTTTCTCACACCACTACTTTCAAGACCCTCTCTAATTTGGTCAAGTATATTTGTGCTTTTGGCTCATGACTAGTCATTTACAAACCTGCAAAGAGCTTTCCAGACAGAAACAAAGGAGCAGAGTTCAGAACTGCAGCCTAAAGACAACCTGTCTTCTCCAGCCCAGAGGGAAAAGGTCAGCCAGCTAAAAACTCTACTTAAAAAGAGCTTTAATTTCAGTAAGGTTGGGAAAGGGGGTGGAATGGACAGAGGAGATTTCCTTTAAGAATTAGAGGAGCCCAAAGTAATGAATTTATCTCTACAAATTTTGCTTTTATGTCTGCATCAGTGACAAGAAAGAGCTGGATCCAAGGCTCCAAGAGGATCATTCTCTGTAGAATCAATAGAAAAGGAGTTTCCTTCTCTCTGAAGACACCCATGGACTTCAAAGTGTGCTTTCATTCCAAAAAGAGACTAAAAAGAAAATATCTTGGAAACTTCCACAAGAAGAAATAATTTTGCTCAAATGTCATTAAAATAGTTTTTTGAGCACTTATATAATTTAGGTTCTGATACAAAATTTTAGAAATCAGAACATTGTCCAAACATCTAGAGAAATTCGATGAATTTACATAAGCCACAGGTTTTTTTACCTTGATTCCTTGTTCTGCAACCATAGCACTAGACAGACCTTGAAAGAACAGGTGAGCTCTGAGCTGTACCTCAATTCTGGGTCAAACCCATGGCGAGTCTTTTTCTCTGTACAGTTGAATTTGAAAGGCTCAGGAGAAGCTGTGCTGTCTTGCATCAAGGAAAAATCGTGGCAAATGAATGATAAGGAACAAAAGCAAAATAATTCAGGACACATTTTCAGGCTTACCAACACAAATAGAAAGAATAACACCCTTCTAGATGCTGCTCACTGTGTGCTCAAGTCTTAGGTGAGTTCTGCTACCAGCTTTGTAGAACTGGTGATAGAATGCCTGCAGGATTTCAATGGCTCCCTGAAGTCTGAAAGGGAAACTAATGGCATTTCAAAGTACTAGCAAGAAACTTGGGATTCCTTCTCTCCTATTACAGGAGTAGAGAAATCACAGGAGGCTAACTCACCTTAAATTAACTGCAGCCATTCTATAGCTCATTTTAAAAAGCCACAACAAAACCCACCAACCAAAAAAACAAAACACTGCAAATTCCAGAATACTAACTAGCTGTTGAAAATTTTAAGAGCAACTGCATGGTTTTGAGAGTTTAGAAGTGCTGTAGGAACTTCATAGGGGTTTGAAATGTTCAGTTATACCTTACATGATTTGGCATTAAATGCAGCTCTCTAGCAGCTGCATTAGTATAATCACAGTGGTACAGTACCACAACAGCCTTTAGAGCTTTTCAGAACACAGTTTTGTTGTGCTTGAGACTGAACACACTTGGCTCCTGGTGAAAAAATGTTCCCACTTGCTCTGTGTAAGTAAAGGCAGAAATGAATTGGTTGTTACCACACAAAGAACCACAGAATTTTCTTAAGTGAGGGAGCTCCTGCCCTTCCAACATGGATAGAAAGATGCTGGCTGATGCAAGGCACCCAGTCTCCCAGTCTAACAAAGCAATATGCAAAACAAAGACCTCATCCCAAAGTTCCAATAACTTAGAGGAGTAGGTTTAATTAAAGTTCAGCCATCTCTTAAATTTCCCCGTTCCCAGACACACAGTTCATGCTTAAAGGAATTGGCTCTGGAGGCCCAGAGATGGTGCCCTCTGCTGCGAGCCCCAGCAGTCATGGGCTGGAGAACAGCCATGCAGCAGCTGTAGCTGAGAGAACCTATAATCCATGGGAGACTAAATGAGATCACACACTCCTAGCTAAATATTCAGTCCTACACCATTTTGCTTCTGTGCAGAAATAGTTGTCTTCCTGCTTGCTTCCTGACAGCATTTAGTGCCATGGTCTGCTTGACACAGTGGTGCTGGATCATAGGTTGGACTCAATTTCAGAGCTCTTTTCCAGCCTGTGATTCCTGGTATTATTTCCTTTTTTTTTAATGTACCTTTAAGAAGCTTAAATCACTATAGTTGCCCCACAGCATGGGTAATGAAACATATTAATCTGTCAAGCATTTTAAGACAAATGATGCATAGCAGATGAACACAACGTTTGTGTCACTGTTAAACAGATGAACACAACATTTGTGTCACTGTTAAACAGATTTTGGAGAGGCACAGTGTACCTCTGGTGGCAGGCTGCATCTCTAACAGAATAAACTTCAGCTTGCTAATTGTCACAAAGTACAAATTGGCTGCTGGGGTGTGCCTGGAGGTCCTGGGTGATAGACTGAATGAAGGAAACTTCTGTGTAATTGCCCAAAGAGATTTGGACTGAAATCTTTAACTACAGTTTTAATGACAAAAAAAGAAATCTGCTTTCGATCATTATTGAGTCACCAGTTCTGTGCTGGCTTTTGCCTACAAGGACTGGAGATGGCTCTTGGTTTGAGTTCTGTGGTGCAACACCTAGGCCACGCCTATGCCTAAATGGACTCTGCCCTAGGAAAGGTGGAGAAGCCATAAACATAACAAAAACACAGAGAGAAGAAAGAAACTCCACGTTCTTTTTGTGATGTTCTGGAAAATCCCTCTGTCCAGTGGAATTGGAGGGAGAGAAATGACAGGCAGGAAAAAACCCTTCAGTCCTCCACTTCTGGGGAGCAAGAGGCAGATAGAGGCTCTGTCAAGTCCAGAAGCAAAAATGTCCTTTTGGTGGCTGAATGGATGGATGACTGCAGCTACAGCCTGTGGACACACACATTTAGAGAGCTAGGGAGTTACAGATTGGAAATTCTTTTTCAGGCCTGGATTTCTCCTGACTCTCAGGTCCATTCCCAGGCTGACAAGCTGACTGCAGCTTCAGTTAGGGAAGCAGTCTCCCAAAGTGATAACATGGTAAAAACCAGAATGAAATTCATAATAAAGATTAACACCTGGTGTCTTTCCCGTGGGACATCCAGACATGCTGTCCCGGGGATGTTTTTCCCAATTGTCCAATAAGCTACTGTCCTGTCCTAGCTGCACGTAACACACTTTAAATACAAGTTGTCTGTACAATAAAGTTGGCCTTTTTTCCCCAAAAAAAGTCCGTGTGTGTTGCTGTGTTTTCTCTCTCTCTGCAGCGCAGTAACCACAGCAGCCAGCATTGTACTTGCAGTTAAATCCCCTCAGTACTTTGCCCCAGCTCACCACGTCTGCACAGGCAACAGAAGGACGGGCACTCCAGCTGTCGGTAACAGGGTTTGTTCTGGATGTTGTGGAGGGCAACATTTCGGAAACAGAATCTTCTTTACAATAGCAAAGTCTCCATCTACCTTTCCAAATTCTTTCCTTTCTATAAAGCTGTGCCTTGAAGGAACGGTAAGCAGTACAGAACTTGATCAAGGTCACAAGACTTTATGTCCTAGCAGAACAGTATCGTTCAGTTCAAATTGGGTAAACAAAACTCGTGGATTTGTAGGCACACCAGAAAATAGCTGTCTAATTCCCTACCTTCCTTTCTTCCCCCTGGCTAACGTACTTTTTGTGAAAAGATTTAGAGCCCAGGGGTTTGTATTCTCCTGCAATGAAGTGTGGCTGTCTTAAGAAGCTTATAATCCAAGATGTTAACACTACTCATAATATTCCCTTGGATTTCCAGGGCCTAAACCACAACACTACCTGAAAATGCACATCTCTCCTCACACTCCTGCTCTCTCCTTTACTCTGACAGCAGGCTATGCAACACCCATATGGCTGTTTTCCAGTACCAACGCTATCACACTGAGAAGGTACTGTGAAATACTTCCTTTTAAAGAAGTAATTTTGCTTTACAACAGTCTGGCCTTAGATTAAAAGGCAACTTGTTCCCCAGTACCTAAACCCAGTAATAACTCTTACAAATGCAACCTCCACACATGGACCATCCAAAATGGTCATTTTTTCCTCATAAACAGAGGGCCCCTTCTCAAGGCATTAGTAGTGGCATATGAATCTTTATTCTGTATCACAATACTCCAGGCAATGACAGTATGATGATAAAAAGACCCTTTTAACCACCATTTTGGACCATGTTTTCTAAATATGTTATTTTAAAAAAGTCTTGTACATTTTTCTGTCTTTCTGGAAGCAGATTGCAGCAAATTGGAGTCCCTTTGTAAAATACATTACTGAAAGCTAATTGTTTAGCTCAAATACTGTATAGCTCAGTACTAATTTTTTTTAGAAGTTCTACTATCCCAGAGAAGATTGACTGTCATCCCTTGATTTCTCTGCTTTTTAAAAATTTGAATTTCAAAGAAGAAGTCAAAGAGAAAGAAGAGATTCCACAGTAACATCAGCTTAATTAAAACGATCATGAATATTCATTTCCCCTCTCATCTCCGCAGAAAGACTGGTACTGCTGTAACAGTTGCATGATGTGCATGAAGACAGGAGCTCTACTGAGCTCTAATTTCAAGTGAAAGAGTATCTATGCATTTTTACACTTGTTAGTATAATTATAATTCAATATTTTCATTGCAATAATGCCTAAGCAATCCCACAGAGATTCATTCTCCTATGCAATGTACAAACATGTTGACATGACCCCCAAAAGGGCTGGATGATTGCCAGTCCCACCTTGCAGGCACACACATGTTTAAAGGCTAAGTCTACAATGTTTTTGACAAGACTCGTACATTTGCCCCTAGCACAAGCTCCTGAGTTAGGAAACGTGAAATGAATAGGCACTTTATCATGTTTTTCTACTGTGCTCACACAAAGCAAACTCTGCAGCTGAAGTGAATATGATTCAATATGTAGCACACAATAATCCAGGCACATTCCCAAAGCCCGCTCAAGAGGATACAAGCACTATAGTTTTAGCTAAGCACACTATATACCCCTTGTGAGTTAGGTAGCTCACAAGCAAAACAGGATTCTTCATTCATTGTAGTGTTGTGCCAGAAGAAACTTTCAGAACTTCAGATGATCAAAAATCTGCAGACACTCTGTGTATTTACACATACAGACACGCAGCTGTATGTGCATGCATAAATACATGCCCGTGTGTGCACACAAACATCCCCTTGATACCCTCTCACACCCAGAGAATTGAATTTAAACTCTAACAGCTCAAAACAAAGAGCAGAAAACAGTCACAAAAATCCTCAGACAGGGAACAATGGGGAATTACCCAAATACTCTCATACCTTCTCCTGGGATGCACAAGATGGTCCTGGATGGACCAAAACTACATCTCAGTAAATCCCACCAGCTTCAGTAAGGCACAAGAAATGCAGAGACCTCTCAACATTCAGTCCCAAGGCCTTACAGGGTAGAGATAAGTGCCCCAAGACACAGGCCAGCAAGTAACACAATCATCAGCTGTGTCAACTCTGCACATCATTACCAGATCTGTAAGCCATTAAGCCCCACCTTGTTTCAATTGGGCTAATCAACTACTGCTTTGCAGCACTTTCATCTTAGTTGGACCCTGCTGTTGCCAGATTAATTTCATACTAACAACAAAGAAATTTTGTGCTGTGAAGAAACCTGATAGAAAGCATTTGTATTTACACAGAATAGCAATAGTAAAACAAATGAAAAATCAACTTTCTGGCAGCTGAAGAGCTGCACAGCATTATACAGGTGTGCTCTTGTATCATTTGGCTCAGCTGGAATCACAGGAGAAAAACACCAGCCTGTTTCAGGAACCACAACCTTCCTCTGCATTTAATGCTTATATTAGTTCCTGCCATATTCAGCAAGACCTTTCAAGCTTCAGCTAGTGATGAAGTCTGAGCTGTGGAAATCTCACCTTTATCAGATGAGGTGGGCAGTGGCAACAGTGGTTTTGCAAGCCATGGGTTGTCTCTGATGTAAAGAGGGCAAAATTGCTCTCCACCAGCACAGACCTGCCCACCCTGGTTTGGTGATGTAGCAGCTTGGATGGGTTTGCAAGGGGTGAAATGGGGGCAGGCATCCAGATATCTGAGCCCCAAAATCTCTTCTCCCTTCTCTGCAAACAGCCACAGACAAGTGAGGGGCAGCTGGGAGCAGCTCAGCTCCCCAGTTGGTACCTGGAATGACAACCCCGTTGTCATCACTGTTTCCAATTTCCCCATCCACTGCTCTATCAATGGCAACCTCAGCACAGTGGTCAGTGTTGGCAGTGAGACCAGCACGGGCTACTGCAGGCTTGATGTGGCATAAACCCCTGAGTCCAGAGGTTTGTTTTATCCAGGGACTTCAGAATGAAGTCATTCTGTCCTCCTCCACCTGGACTGCAGCATTTCTAACAACACCTCTCACCTCTGCCCGAGTCCTTAAAATCACTTTCCTTACAATAAAAGGGTGCCTTTAACACTCTGTTGATTCTTCATGTTGAAATAATACTAGCAAGTGGTTGAGAAAACAAAATAGTTTAGAAAATAAAATGCACCCAGATTTAGTTGGGTTTTCTTTCAACAGAAAAACACCCACAACTTTAATCGTGTAGCACAGAAGTCAATGAAATATCTGCTGCTTCTTAGAACTCTTTTTAAGGTTAGAGTTTTACTTTGAGCAGAGAAAATCCTAATTGTGCTTCTTGGCCTCATTTAACTTAGCTTTGGGTGGCACAAGGCACACTTTATATCATTAGACATGAGATACCCATTTTAACAAAATAAAACCATCAATACATTAGTCACCATATTTGCATCAGCTGGTCAGCCTATTCCATTCAGTAACACTCACTTTCTCCCTGTGGAGCTCCAGCTGGCCCATGGCAGAGGAGGCTTGGCAAGAACTGTTCTTGCTTTGTTTAGTGCTAGGTCTTTTATCAAGGGAACAGAAAAGACATCTATTGAGGACATCTGGACTAACTTGTTTTGGGAATCTTCACCTTTAAATCTGTTAGTAAAAAGTGATGATTATTTAAAGCTTTTGGGTAGTCAGTAAAAAAGCACCATACCTGAAATCCTTCTATAGGAAAAGGACATCTTAGAAGATAGCAATAAACATACTGTGGGCTCACTGAAAAAATAATCCAAATCTCATGCTCATTTAAATAACATGTTTCCCATCATGTTGACAGCCACAGAGATAAAGGGAGGCAGAAGAAGGTGCTACAGGACTCTTTAATGTTCCTGTCAGCCATGGAGTTTAATTTGATCTCTTTATTTATTTGCACCTGAAGAAAAATTCAATTCTATGATTTTCTCCCTTGCTCTGAGATGAATAATGTGTACTTTTCCCAGAGATGACAATCAAATGTTGATCACAGTGACAGGTGCCAGCCCTAGCTGTCCATAACAAATTAATTCCTTTAAGATCTAATGGTTCACCATTGTGAAAATGCATCACTAATATTTAGATTCCTTGTATCTCCAGACACAGGCTCTTAAAGCAGTCATGAATATTATTGTGAAGCAGCCAGTACGAATACCAGTTTCATCTGAGCAAAGGTTCTTGTCAAAAACAAACCTAATGAAACCCCTACAGTATTGATTGTGTTCATTTGACAAGCAAACAGCATTTCTCAGGTAATGAGTGCTCCTCCTTCACATCAGTTTTTTCCTCCTGTCATACCAGTGGTGACAGCCCATCTTTCCACATCTTCCCACCTTAGCTGCCTGCTGCCATCCAAAGGTCCACACTAAGGAGACTCCAGCCCTGCACTGCCCACTGAATGGCCACAGCTGGAGCTTCATGGTACTTCCAGGTCTCTGTCCCTTTGCACCAGATGTAGATGCAGGACAAGGCAGCTGTGCAGCTGCTGCATGGCATGGGCAGTCCTCACAGTGTCTCCTACAGCCCAACAGGAAGGCAGAGGTGGCTACCTCATCTGGCTGGTTTTATGGCCACACAGCCTAACAAATATAAAAAAGCTGTGCTATTGCTCTTATCCAGGTGCATTAGACTGCATCATCTTTTAGCCTCGGCAGCATTGCAGCTCTTTATTTTGAAAATGCATGGTGGAGGTGGACTGTAGAGTGGCCTGAACTTCCTGATGGTCATGGAAAACAAGGACAGACTGCTTTGTTATAATCAGAGAACCAAGTTATGGAAAACCTAGTGATGGTATTAAGTGCTAAGGCCTGAATAACAGGCCCTGAGCAAAAGCTGACCTCTAGATGAACCTTCCAACCACGTTATATATAGATATATTCACTCATTAACAAAGTATTGTTATATGTGTTCATTTATTGACAAAACATGTATTTACCCATCCATGTCTAGAAATTGGACAAGGCCAGTTATTAGGAGATTATAGAATCAAAGACAATTCCCTTGGTTCCTCCTTGAGTCCTGGCCAGGGTTTGCAAGAATGACAACAGAAGAATTGAATTAGAAATTATGTCAGATTTGTTTGCAGAAATTTGTCAGATACTGTTTGTTTTACATTATAAAACCTGGGCTACTGTCAGCAAATTTGGAGGAGGTCTTGTGTCCTGCGAGGTGGATGCACCATAGGATTTCCCAGTTACTGGATGTGGTTCTCCAGTCCTTCGCTGTGAAAGCTCCCCCCCATCACAGCCGATGTGTGGATTTGGATGATGCTAAAGCATCAGTGTAACTGGTGATGTGTCTCTCTTAATCATTATAGGCATTCTTTGGTAGCAATGGTTAGGTGCTTAGCTTATCCTTTTGTGATTGTTTGCAATTTTACGTTATAGTAAATTCCTTAGGCTGGTGTCCGGGTCTGTGTCTCTGACCCTACCCACCGACAAAACACGGTATCAGACTTCAGGTCTTAAATTACTAGACAGGGATACATGTTTATATAATTTAAGAGTCCCAGAATATTGTGGAGACAAAAAGAATAGCTGGGCTCAGAAAAGAGACTGACAAGTTTATGATTGTAAAAAAAATCCACTAACCTTCTCCCTCAGTTTGCTCTCCTTGAGAAATGTTTTGTCTTTTATCAGGGACAGGGAGAGTCAGACTATTCTGCAAATCCCCAACAAGTGCTCCATCAAACCTTCACCTTTGCTGCAGCTAATTATCTCACTCCAGCAGAGAGTTCTTATCAGAGACTGTACATTTCTCTGCAAACAGGGAAAATAACATGCTGCTATTCCTCTGTGTGTCTCTGACAGCTCCAGCTCAGTGTATCTCACTGTATTCACAGAGAATATCAGTAGTGATGGAAGTAGGAGGAAAAAAATGTCCTCAGAGAAAAAAAATTGAAGTATTTCATCAGCATAACCATATAAGATTTACACAATAAATATTTTTCACCTTTTGATTGTGCATTATAATTTCTCAGATTAAGACTGTGCAGTGATGCCATGTAAAGCTATTACACCATGCTCAGGAAAACCACACTACAAGGCTTCGACATTTCAAAAGAGTAGTCCCTGAGGAATGCCCGAAAAAAACCACTTCCTTAAAATTATTTTCTTCTTCCAGTACATCTTCAATAATCTTAGCACTCAAACATTTCCAAGCCCTTCCAAAAAATATTGTTACAGATTAATTTTTAATTAGCTTTCTGAAAGACTTCCCTATTACAGGACATAAAGTGCTGTAACTTACAAAGAAGCCTTGTAGACAAGCTGTTTTTCTTTTTAAGGGTTTCAACTTATGCAGTTAATTAAATGCTGCTGAACTCATTCTCCTCATTGTACAGCTCTGTAACCTATTAAAACATTTTCCTCTGGTGCACACACACTGCACTCTTAACTATTCTGAACACCACCGACTTTTAACTGAACAATACAAGAATTATTTTTACGCTCATCAGCAAGCCACTTAAAAAATCGAGTAAATCTCAAGACCGAGAAGGTGAGCAGCATCTGCACACTGAGAGCAGGAAAAGGCCACGTCTGATTTCTCACTTCTCTTCCCACAGCAGTAGGGCCAGCCCGAAGTGAGCCGGAGGGCTGGGGGCTGCAGGGAGGGGACACGCTGCGCTTGGCTCGCCAGGAGAGCTGCAGGAGGAGCGGGGCTCCAAGAACTTGGGGTGACTCATCCCTGCAACAGGAGCATCCCTGCCGGCTCAGCAGCACCACGGCTCCTGCAGAAACAAGGCTCGGAAATACTCACTCCCAAAAGAAAAGGAGCTGCTGCAAGTCCAGGAACAGAAGAGCTCTTTTAATGTTTCATTGCTATGTGTTTGTGTGTAAGTTAAGTCAGATGTGACAGATTCCTTAGCCGGGTATCATAGATCCACCATGAGACCACATGGCTAAGGGGATAGGCTTTCTTATGGGAAAGATCGTCAAGCTGTTGGCTCCTTCAGCAAGAATGAAAACACTCAATGAGAAGCACCTGTGATAAAGGAAACTGAAAAACAGTTATCACACAGAAAAAAAATTCACAAAATACCTCACAAAGCCAGTTGCTTGGAATTGGGAAATAAAAATGCATGGAAGACAAGGGAGAGTGACTATCTCCAGCATTTGAAAAATAATGGAAGGAAATTAATAACTTTTCACATTTTGGAACCACGTGCAGGGAGTACCATCCAGCAAATGCTGTAATGCTGTACAGCAGGAGGCAGCACAGATGGCAGGGCAGACTTCTATGACAGGACCCTGTCTGCAAGAGCTGAAACATCCAAACTAACTCTTTCACAAGAAGCAAATTACATCCAAATATGCCCTTGTTCTGAGAAAAATATAATTTCGGGGCAAAATCTGAAAAAATGTGACTGGATATGAAGGATCCCATCTTCTTTTACGGGAATGATTTGACTTTGAATTGAGAAAACAAAACACAGCTAAAAGAAGAGTGTAAAATACGGGAATAAAGAGCTAGGATCAGATCTATTTATTTTTTAAGGGTGCTTGATTCTGGATTTCATTTAGAGAATGCATACAATATAGGGATAAAAACTCCATAAATAAAACTAATTCTCAGATATCTTTAATGGGACAAGCAGATTTTTAGTGCTTCACTGCCCAGCTACCAGAAATTTCCTTTGTAATATCTGTAAAAATGTTTTTATAAAGTTTACTGACTGAATTAGAAAACAAACTGAATTTACCAGCTGTAGCAGGGAGAAGTGTAGGAGGCAACTGATGTAAATATTTAGGACATTAAACATTTGGTAAATACAATTTATCCCACTAGCAGGACATTCTTATCATTATGGTTGAAGCTCAATATTTTAAAATAAGTTTTAATGGTTCTGGCCCATTTCCCTAGATAAAGAAAGTTCAGTATGCACTTCCAACATGCTTCAAGGGAGGAAATACTGTAACAGAGTACTTAGTGAGTTAAAATCTCCTCCTGGTACATTTTTTCCCCCTAGAATGTGGTACCACAGCTACCTAAAACAGCTTCCTGAAGGAATACAGGGCAAAGTATATATTGACAGCATCCTGGGAGAACAACAGTAGATCAGAATGAAAGGCTACAGAAAGGATTCCACAAAAGGGCTCAACAAACAGAGCTGAAATTAAAGAGATAACTTGAAGGTCACCCAAATGTAATTGACAGGAGAAAGACTGAAAACAATACATCCAGGCATCCAGGCACAGTGAACTCTGGAGGAACAACCACATCAACCTTGTCATCTTCTGCTCATCTCCATGTCCTTGTACAGAGAGAAGGAGCAGGAATATCCTCCTAAGAAGGGATTTCCCTGCTTTAAAAGCCTTAAAATGAAGCTATCATTTTTGCATGATGAATTTACACCAAAAGACAGAGCAAGTTTTCCATAAATACCTCAGAAGGCAACATAAGGCACAGTATGTGTGCAAGAAAATGATGAACTTTGGGTGTGAGTGACACATGCCCCCAGAATTCTTGCTGACAAGTAACACCCAGAATAGGGTGTTACTGCACACAGGCACACTGAGGGGAGACCAGTTCTGGCAAAAACTGGCAGTGACGATTCTGCTGCACAGAGAAGGATTACACCTTAAGAAAACTGGCCTTTTTCAGCTATAGCTTTATGGTTTGCCTGCTCTGTACAAAATGCAACATTAGCTGCTGGTGGCAGATGTGCTCCTAAGAGCACCTACCTGATCAATCAGTTCTCAAGAGCCATAGGAAAATTACATAAGGCATGCAATGTCCATGTATGAAAATTAACTCATGAGAAATGACATAGAATGTATTTGCAGAAGCAATAATAAAAGATGAGATAGCTGCAGAAAGCAATTAAAACTTATTTTCTTGTGTGGCTGTGGAATTTTGGCTATATTACCAATTCAAATCATCATGGCTTTCTGTAATTGCTGGCTTGCTATTTAAGGGTGAGAGAAAAGTGCTGCCAGAGGCACTACAGGCTGACCTGCTTCTAAAAACACATTAAGGTCTCAGTGGTAGGCAAAACACAAAGGAAAAATCATGTGGTCTACTGCACTGGCCAGTACTCTGTTTTCCCTGTCAACCCATGGAAAACTTCAGCACTGGAAAAAATATAAGTCTAGGATCATGATCTACCTGAAATACCTGTGTTGTCTTCCTTCTAGAAATGAGGATAAGGAAGAAGAATTTTTTTCACTATCTCCACAAAATGAAGCAAATCTGAAAGTCTTATAAAAGGACTGAAAATCAACAACAATCAAAAAAGAAGAAAAAACGCCCATTTGAGGGTAGCCAGGACATACAGGGTACCTGCAAAGTGTAACAAGTACTGATGAGCAACCCACAGCCGAATGGATTTTGCAATACAATAGTACCATTAGATAATTTTCTGTTGGCAGAGTGGAAAAGAAGTAAAGAACAGCAACTGTTGCTTCAAGTGAAGTAAATATTAGAAGACAAACCAGTGATCCAAAACAGCTTGCCAGATGAAGTCACTGAAAGAAAGGATAAATGGGGTCTGAACACTTTCCTCCAACAGACCCTTGTTAAGTTCCTTCTCTCCTATATACTCTATTTAAGTGTCCTCCTTAAACCTTGCTCACAAAGCCTCATAAAAGAAGTTGAAATAAATGCATATCTCTTATGTTCCAGATGGAGGCTTCAGCAAAATTACATCTTTCTCCTTGATTAAAGAGAAAAACTTTCACCAAAAGAAATTTAGGAAAATTATTAGCTTTTCGAAAGAGGATAATTCTGCCATTTTCACCTCTCTTTTTTATACTTCAAACAAGAAATACTTTTGGTTTAATATTCCTATCCATATTTAAAGCCCCTTTACTACCCTTAAGCCTAAGACTGCTTCTCTTTAAATCAAAGGGAAGATAATTGAAAAACTGAGACATTTACATGTCATGACATCTCAAGTCATTGTTAGTATCTGTACCTAAGGCTAAAGTAACTTGTTTAGGAGACTCCCCTGTCCCACACCCTTCTCTGTTGATCTTTGACTGCTCCCTGCCATCGCTGTGTTACCATCACTGCCCACACACACAGCAGCAGTGAAAACCAGCAGCACTGAAGTGGTGGACGCTTTTCGAACCTGTACAATTCAGGATGATCCAGAGGCGTGCGGGAAACCACGTTTTCAATTGGTGAACGTCCTGGGGAAGAATTAGGGAAGAGATGGAAGGGTTGACAAAGCACGGGGCAGAGTCTGACCGGAGAACAGCGCTCCCAACAACAACGCGCCGCTTTCGCTCCGTGCAGTGCCGTGGTTTCCTCCGCTGCCTGCCCACTCGTGGATGAACACCAAGCCCCCCTCGCCCACACATTTTCCCACCTGTTCCAGCCACGCCGAGTCCCCGGGCGCCCCCGTGCCGCTGGTGACATCTGGTGGTGGCACGGCTCCCGCGCCACTCGGCTCCCGAAAGCACCGCCTGACCTCCCACCCGACACAGAACCGGCCGTCACTCTCCTGAGCTTCACTCAAATGTCACAAATGTCACAAATCTGAACCCACACCTAACATCTCGCAGTGTTAAGCTCCTCCGGACAGCAAGCGACACTCCAGCAGCAGACTTCAATTCCTTGCTTTCTCTCCTTTTCCGTACCAGCACTTGCTGCTGGCAATCTTTGAAAGTGCAAGCATTTTCCTGTACCACAAGTATTATTACAATAGAGAAAAACAGCCTGCAATGTCGTCAAAAAGCATTTGTGCTCCACGAAATGATGCTACTTGTGAATACTTCCACCATTTGCCTATAGCAATAGATTTAAGTGAGCCAAGCCTCTTTTGATGAGAAATAGTAAGCTATTAAACTCACCATTTGAACAGGTCCCGGGGGTGATTTTTGATTTGGTTGGGTTTTTTTTTTAAATATTTTGGCAATTATTTTGACTTAACATCTGAGGAAGGAATCTACACAGTTTACTTGCTCTGCTAGTCCTTTGTCTTCCTGTCTCCCCCCACTTGCTTTCTTTCAGAGAAGGGAGGACTTCCCAATCAAACTGGCGGACTAAAACAAAACTGCCAGATGCTGCAAGGAAAACTGTCTCACTTAGCTTTGACAAGAGACATGGAAGGTTGGTAGAGTAAATGGCTCATATCATTTCTCAGGATGCAAGTCCCAACTTTCTTACATCTACACAGCTCTACCCAAACCCTTAACCTTAAATATTTGTCTCATATTCCCAGAGCTCAAGCAGAGGACTGGAGCTTCAAGGAAACTAGAGATTTTTATGCAGCTACAAAAGCCACTTAAAGTCACTTAAAAAACTTTTTTAGAGCTGCAAGGCTACATTTGTAGCAATTCTATGATTCTTCTACTAATTATTTTACTTTAGAAAGACCTTTAATTCCTTGAGATGGAGTTTAAAGATATTCTAAGCAAGAACTTCCACACCAATTCATCCCCAGAAGCATTTATGCAACATGCATTTAGGGTCTGGTATCTTACACTTTAGTGAACTTGTCAAAAGAATTTTTTTGTACAGAGGCATTTTGACAAAGCTTAAGAAGGGAATTAAAGCAGCACATTAGGAAAATTTGGTCTCTCCTCCTTCCTGGAGCCTTAGACATACTGCTCAAAAACAAGGTTAATAGTAATATACATCCACCATGCTAACACAATAGAGGAATAAGGAGTCTAACTGGCTTTGAGAAATGAATGGATCAAAGTTCAATTTTTCCTCCAATCAGCAGGGGCAAACAGGTGTTGAATACTTATATTTGAATAGAAAGCAAATTCTGTTGCCATATTCACTATCAGTATGGGGCATAGGGGGAGGAGGCAGAAATTGCTATTTGCTGCCTTGGGTACCAAAAGATGACTGTTGTTTTTCTTTCCCACAGCAAAACCCCAGCATTTCCACATCCCAGCAATTGCAGTTGTCATAATTTGAGCAGTCTCCAAGGTTCAACAAGTAGAGTGGATTCATCTTGACTTCCTCTTTAATCTCTCAGCAAGTTAATCTACCGGCTGAAGTACCAGTGGGCAAACTTCCTCTCTGTTACTAGCTGGTTTTAAGCTAATGGCTTTGTAAGATATCACTTTTCACTTACTATTTTCTCAACCACTCATCACATGATTCAAATTACATCTCAAAGTTGATTACAGTAGGTCTCAAGAAAATCAGCATCCTCGTCCATCAAAATGAGCATATCTAGCGTACCAAGGAATAAGCAACTGAAACATCATTAAATACAGAAAATCTCAGGCTTCCAGGACTCTTTCCAAAGGCATTTATAACATTTTTTAAAATCCTACCACAAATACAAGGCTAAGGGCACAGAGGAACAACAGCAGTTATTGCTGAAATGCAATTGGTTGTAGCCTGCAATAAAATGGTTCAGCTATCAACTCTCTAAAGTAATTCAGAGAAAAAAAGAAGTATCTTTTTCTGTAACCACTATAGAACTAAAAGTATGTTGAAATCTGGCCATGATTTGAATGCTTTTTTCTAGCCTTAAGAAAAGGGTGAGGGTGAGGTTAAGAAATTGTTTTTCAGCATTCTACCCTAAGTATATTCTCTTGAAGTAGATTCCTCTTTGGAATTACACTGTTCTGGGTGAAAAGACTCAGAGCTTTTGCCATCTATCCATTTCAATCTTTTGTATGATAAACTTGGATTTCAAAATACTCCAAAAATAGGAAAATCACTTCTAATATAAAAAAATCCAAGAAGATACACAAAACCTAGGTAAATGCAAGGTGTACCTTTAAGACTCCCTTTCCTTTATAAAGAGGCTTATAATTTCTCAGTGATGGGAAATTGTTGGGATATCAGAGATGAACCAAGGGTAAACGGGCTATCAAACACATATTTTGAAAAAAACTTTGGCTTTGACAGTTTTGCTTTTCTTATGTCAAAAAAAAATATAATTGAAAAGTCCTAGCCCGCTCTGCTTCTAAATACAAACAATGTATCAATGACACAAAAGGGACTGGCTGTGACTGCCCCACCATTTGTGTACAAACACAGCAGCAGGTTACACAGCCATAGTAACACAGAAGGCTGCATGATCAAAAAAGTAAAGGTAAACAAAAGGGTGACTATTAATCAGTAGAGACTTTGTAGAAAACACCTCCTCAGCTCCTGTAAGTGGTTAGCTTTAAGGGCAGAGAACTGCATTTCAGCTTGTTTAAAGAACCGAAACTTGGCACGGCATGGTGCTATGGCGTTGTTCTTCCATCAACTGCTTACCTGTGGAATTTGAAGCTGGAGGCTTTAAACCATACATTCTTTCAAGCTTATTGACTTACCTCATATTCATACCCTTAAAGCACAGAGATACTGTGGTAGTGAACGCTGGCAGTAAGAGACTGTCTCTCCCTCTGCAGTGTACTACTGCAGGATCTGTACTTTAGGGAGATGAGATTTATGGTACAGCTTCAGGCATTTGACTTCCGCAGCTCAGTTATGAGCCAAGGCTTTCTGTACCATCGAGTGAGCCTCCAGAGACCCATTCAGAGCTCGCTCTTCCAGTTCACAGCAAGTACTTATTTCTGTATAGCCTAAATCTAGATGATGGAGTAACACTTCTCCTCCCTCATCCTTATGCTTCACATTAATTTATTAAATCCTTTTTCCAAGGTAAAGATGGAGCTGTTTCAAGGGATAATGTTTCAGTGAAGAAGACGAACTTATCCTGACATTTGAGATAATAAGCTGTAACATCATTATTCTTTAGGGTGTATTTGCTCATTTGCTGCCCACTCAAAAATGGGGAGCAAACAATGAATACAGCTTTATAAAAGTAGTATTAATCAGCAGTGGTTGAAATAGGATCCTTTCATTCAGGCAAAGGAAAATACCTAGTATCCTAACGAATTTAGGGTGGGAGAGAACAATGAGACAAAACTTGTATGAACCAGGAAATCAATCCTAAGCTGTAATAGCTTTGACCGATCATGAGAATCTTGGAAAAAACCCAACTAACCCAACCAAAAACAAACACTAAACTTTATGTAATTATTTCCCTAATGTGGCAGTTAGTGGCTAAATCATTGCAACCAGTTGTGACTGGAATTGTTCCCTACCAAAGTTAAACTTTAACTTGCGAGAAACCTGTGCTGTGAAAGAAAAGTATGTACAGCTGTGGTGTATTCAGTTCCCAGGCTGAGTTAGAGCTCCCCTCTGTGTGTGAAGTCAAGGCATTTACTGCTGCAGCTGTTGTTTACCAGTGAAACGTGGTGCCTTTGATCACAGGTCTGAAAGTGCTTTACAAAAAACGATGAAGTCCTTGTGCTCATCTTACAGACCAACGCTACAGTGTAAGCAAAAAGAAATTTAGTGACTTGTCCAAGATCAAAAGCCAAACATGCCCTGGAACCAGGGTTTGATATCCAGTTTGTATTGCCCGAAGCTAAAACTTTCCTGCTGAACTCATTGCACTGAAAACTGCAGAAAAGTAAAGCCATTTTAGAAGATGCTGTTTAACGTTGCATTTTCAAGACAAAATACTAAAACATATCACAAAGTAAAAAGATAGTATTTAATTTATTCAAATGTAAGCAAAAGTTTTCAAAAACTTACATCTAACCGGCCTTCTAAACAATCTGTAGAACTCCTAAAGTACTTGACTTTTACAACCTCAAACATGAATTAAACTGGTTGCAACAATTCCATGAAATTATATGGGCACCCTTTTAAAAATCTTCCTTGAAACAGCACTGTTAATTATTGTTGAGAGTAGCATGGGAGAGGTCACTGAAGTGATAACACTTAGATATAGTGTTCTTAACTCTTTGATATTGGACACCTCTGAGGACAAACCTACCTAGACAAGCTATTACACAAAGATTCGATGCAGTAAATTGATTTCTTACCCTAGTGAGGACAATTTTATATAAAGTTTGAATGGGGCAGTTGGAAAGGCACAGAGGAAAATAATAAGGCAACCTGAACATTGGCCTAAAATTAGGACAGATACATTTACTTATAAATATAGTAACAATAAAGCAATGAGAGAGAAGAGTGAATTAGACTAGTCTTACATGGTTGTATAAAACCACAGTAAAGATGAGGAAAAACCAAGTCTTAATACACTGAACAAGATTTCAAGTAAATTAGTATAATTTATGAGAAGTGTCATGACCAGAATACAAATCATAAAAGCCAGGGCTTATTAAATATGGGGAACTGATGGAAATATTGCTTTACTTATCAGAGATTCATATGCTTGCTCAGTAGCCCAAAATACAAGAACTACAGGTTTTGAAGAAAATCTGTGAACTTATCTGAAAAGAGGATATTCCTCAATCTCCCTTCCCCAAACTGACAAAACTAGATTTCAGTACCTGAAGGACTTGAATATAGGCTGAGAAACAAATGGGAAAAATAACTTAGAAACTTTGGATCAAAGGTATGACTTCAAACAAATTCAGTGTGAGAGAAATGTGATTCAAGGGCAGCACCCAGCACCTGGTGTTGTGGAACTTCATACAATCGGCCTTGGCCCATTTGTCCAGCCTGTCCAGATTCCTGTAGTCTTCCTATCCTCCAGTGATCAACATTCACACCCAACTTTTTATCATCTCTTACACCATACTGAACCAACATTCTTCAGTTTTGATCCTTTGACTTCTCTTCCAGTGAGAAAAAGCTAACTGGTTTGCATTACAAGAATCAGACACTTGTAGTACTGTATCTCACTGCTTCACATGGTCAAACCTGAACTGCTATTTTTAACTACTTTATTTCACATGAAGGCTTTTGTGACTACAAGATGTCTGGGATTTTTCAGTGTTAACAGCACTATATAGAAAAGTTAACAGGACTACATAGAAAAAGACAAAATAAAGACAAAACTTCTTTGCTTAGGCGTCTTTTCAACTGTAACCCAGTCTCATTCTTTTCCAACTTCCACAGGTATTCAAAATAATTCACCACAAAAATCAATAATTTTTAAAACAAGTACTACAATCAATGTATGCAAAAGCTGGGGTAATTTTCTCTTTTTGAAATGTACTCACTGTATGTATATTCATACCATATTTTTATCATAGAATTACCTCCAGCAATATCTGTTGGAACACATTTAAGCCAGATCCCCTCTACTTGTCTGACACACAGTTAGGAGGGAGCATTGCCATTCTTCTTCTTTGCAAATCCTGAAAGTATTAAAAGTTTTTAAAGTAAAGAGAGGAAAACTGTTCTAAGAGTATATTTATAGCTCTAAGAGTATCTCTCTTTGCCTTTAGTATCTACAAGCACATAATATGCAAACACTATGAGTGCCCCAACTTTCTCTAAGGGATTCAGAACCCTGTTTAAAATATAGAAATTGGTGATAGGCACACTTTTCTTCTAAATATACTGTACAGCTATGAAAATAGAACCTCATGGTAGGTCCGCAGGCCTGAAAGAACATACATATTCATCCTGTTGTTTCCCTAATCTGGTAAAGCGATCAAGCTTGATGACTCCATACTATGACACTTTAATATGCTTTAGATAGTATCTGTTCTTTGCATCTTCTAGCTATAGATGATGACAGTACAGGTTTTCTTCTTAATAACCTGTTTCTACAAACCAATAGAATTTACTTAACCAGAGAACCACCACAGTAAAAAACCACCCAAACGTAAAAGGAACCTAAAAGATATGCTTTTGGTGGGTTGAAGTTGAGGTACAATAAATAAATAAGACAAGGCTATTCCCTTGCCCACAAGTATCTGTCCAACATGAATTTCTTGTGGGTAAACTAGGATGTTGGTATCTTAGCCCTGAAGCCAGCCATCAAGCAGCTGTAACACAAATAAGAAGAAATCAGGACCTTGGTGAGGACAATTTTGACTATCAAGAGTGGAGCCACCAATGTCAATAACTTCCAGGGTTGTACAGTGAGAAAAATAAATATTTTGATGAAAGTGTGATTGAAGAGCAGTAGAATTGCTGTTACTTCTACCTTAAACATTCCAGGTGGCACATACACTGAAGGAAACACACATATCCCCAATGACAGAGTCAAAAAGGCAGACAACCATGTGAAGGCCACTTTTGGAATAGAAGTGGATTCCCCTCGGGAAATAGCCTGCAAGAGACTCTCCAGCACTCCCAGGACCCATGTGCTCAATACAACTTAAGTGACTGGACAATATATGTCTAATATGTATCTTTCCCTTACCTAGAATGTTGGCAGATACACCTGATGTTTGATTTACTTACTTCTTAGCACAGTTACCTCTATAAGGCTTGGAAATAAAATTTTGCATCCTCCTAAACACTGACAGCATTTACCAGGCAGAATAAGTGGCATCTAGCACAAGGCACAAATGTTGCTTTTGGTCTGGAAGGCAGCAGCGAATAAAAAGCATTTGTAAAATATTATTGCCTAATTCCCTCTGCCATAAAATGGAGTTTAGAAACTTCTGAATTATGTGAATTCCAAAACAGTGAGCAGAATGAACAGTCCTATTGTTTATTTTCTCTTCAACCCCAAATTTGCAGACTTCCATCTGCTTTCATAAGGACTGGCAAGCCCTCAGATGACTAGACTGTTCATGGTGACTACTGCTACACCAAAGACCTAGGTGTATCTGAAGCTGGAAGGAAGAAATTGCACATGTGCAAATTGTCCGGCATAGGAAGAATTCAGCAGCTACAGTAGGAATGGCTGCCCTGGGCACCTTTCTTTGGAGAAGCACTAACAGTACTCTGCTTCTCTGCCTCCCCTTCAGAGATCAGAGTACTTGTCAATGTCTTCAGTAGCTCTAAGAGATTCAAGTTATCAGGCTCTGTAACTGCATACTTTATGTGGTGGAAGCAAAGACTGATGTTCCCAGATGTACAACAAATGTTGTTTTAGAAGTACATTTAGCACTATTGCAAAGCATGAGACATATTAATGACGACTCAAAGTAACACCAAATGTGACACCTGACTGAAGTTTGACTAATTTGGTCACCTGGGGTGAATTGATGACTTTGCTTCTAAAGCAAACTGCAAGTATTTCGAACAGATTTAAGATGTTACATCAAGCAACACTGAACTCAGGCCATCCTGATGCCAAATCTCAACTACTGAAGCAATTCACTAAGGCCTAAATCTGAGAACGGTCATTATGTCTTTATTTTTGAAATGGAAAGAAATAAAAAAGTAATTGAAGAATTTCAATTACCAAAATCACTTAGGAAAAATATTTTAGATTGTATGAATAAAATATGAGATAGTTTTAATTATAACTTGCTTAAATGTCACTGGCTGAGTACCCTAGGGGTTGATACAAGAGCTGATACGGTTTAATATCTCCACTACCAACCCAGACGTTGGGACAGGGTGTATTCTCAGCAAGTTTACAAACAATCCAAAATAGCAGGAGTGGCTGATGCACCAGATAGTTGTGCTGCCATTCAGAGAGACCTGGACAGACTGGAAAACTGGGCTTAGAGGAATCTCATGAAATAAAAATGCATTTGGGGAGGAACAAGTCCACACACCAGTACACACTGTTGACCAACCATCTGGGAACCAGCTCTGCAGAAAATGACCTGAGAATCCCGATGGATGACAAGCTGAACGAAGCCAGACACATGTCCTTACAGCAAAGGCAGCCAACAGTTTTCTGCATTAATTATGGTGCCAGCAGATTGATGGAGGTCATCCTACTCAGCAGTGGTGAGGCCACACCTGGAGTGCTGGGTCCAGTTCTGGGCCCCCCAGTACAAGAAAGATATGGATTAAGTAAAACAAATCCAGCGCAGCACCACAAAGACTGGCAAAGCGCTTGCATCTGTGGAAAGGCTGAGAGAGCTGGGTCTGGAGAAGAGGATCCAGGAGGATCTTACTATCATTGTATATAAATACATGATAACAGGGGATACAGAGAGAAATAGACTCTTGTCAGCAGTGTCCAGCGACAAGATGAGAGGCAATGGATACAAACAAACAAACAAACAAAAAGAAGAAGAAAAAGCAAACAACCAACAACAAAAACAATCAACAAGAAAAAAACAAAACAACCCAAAAGCCCCCAATTAACAGGAAATTCAATCTGACTGTGAGCAAATGTTTTTACTGTGAGGATGGTAAAACACTGGAACAGATTGCCCAGAGAATCTGTGGAGTCTCCATCTGTGGAGATACCCAGACCTTCAATGGACATAGACTGTTTCATCTCTAGAGATCTCCTCCAACCAAAAAGACCCTGTGATTCTTTGATTTAAAAAGTAAAACCACCCTACCTACATAGCTCTGTATTCCATTCTGCAACTTACCAGATGAAAAAGCATTTATTTTGGTTAAAGAAACTATTTTATCAGACTATCTATATCAAGCATATTGGGTTTCTGTTAGCATTGAGAAAACTGACTCACACTTGGTTTGTCCAAGAATTCCACTACGTCCTTGCAAAGACTCTGGACCTAATTTAGAATACCTAATACTAAAATCTTAAGCACCACCAGGTGCATCAAAAATGTATTAGGTAACAGAGTCTCCTTAGCTCCTCATAGTGCATACACCATTACATTGAAAAGAAAGGTGGCTGGTGACACTGTGGTGTTTTTCTATTATCTCACAATTGTATGCCGATCTTTGTATTACCATTATAACTGTGTATAAAACAAACGGCCTCTGCAGCTTGGCTTACAATCTGGGCTCCATACTGACACTCACAGGCCACATAAATATTTGTTATGCAGCCAGTCTAACTACAAGCTGAGTGCAGGCATGGCTTTATAAGATTGGTCTTGCAACCTTATAAATTCAATATACAATTCAATATATTTCTATTTGAATGTCACTGTACCTTGCCTGTTGTCACTGTGCAAATGGATTTTCCTAACCGAAAAATGGGCTAATGCATCCATGACTTGATCAAGGAAGAGGGAAGTTAATAAAACACATTAAAAATATTATAAGGAAAACACTGGCTTCATTTCCCTAAAAAATCCCCCACAAACCTAACAAAAAACCTCAAAGTACCAAATCTCCCAAAGAACAAATGGACTCTCCCAACAAAAACCCCACAACAGAAGGCTGTTATTACTTACCTGTATTCTTGATGCTGAATCAGATGCTGAGTTTATTTATATCCACTACTCTATCTCCTCTAAGACATGCAGCCAACATTGGAAAAAGCATCAAAAGAATATTATGGTCACATCAAAGAAAAAAACAAGCTTATGCCAAATGTTTCTGCACACTATGTGCAAGACATTACAGGAATGTTCATGTTACTGTACTGGATTCTTAATCTTAGAGTAACAATTACATTAAAATCTTCCAAGAACAGGCTGGCCATAGTCTATAGCACCTGGTTATTCACTAGAGAGCTCCTTTGTACATGTTAAGAAAAACATTAAAATATATTTTTCAAGAAAATTCAGGTCACTTTGCAATACAGTAGCTACAAAACATTTATTTTTTAAATAAAAACATTTAAATCATCAGGTTTTGTAAAACAGTATATCAAGTGTTTATCTTAATCTTTGCAGTGTAAGCACCTTCAGTTTTATGCTAAAACAATCAACATAAATTATTATTTGGTCAGGCTATCAACCTACATTGAAATAAATATACTTTTAACCAAGACAGGTCACTTAATGCATACCAGATTTTCATATCTTTACAGAAAATTTATCAGGTGATATGTTGAGAAACCATGATTGAAAGAATTGCTTTTTCTTTTCAATTACAGTGAAGACTGGCCTATAATTTTAAACCATAAAAACAATTATAAAGCACTACAGACTACAGCTTAAAAAAACTGCATCACATCAGAGAAATATTTGAGATGGCTTACCTAAACTGTCTCAGAATAAGAGATGAAATACAAACTCCTAAATTACTTAGAATGCACTGGGCTGGCCATATCATATGTCCCAATCTTACAGGAAATTATCCATTGAACAGGAATAGAAATCTTTGTTTACTACAAGAGAGATAAGCCACTAATAAGTGAAAACAATATAGCTCAAAGAGCTTTTTATGCTGATACTATTGATTACAAAACATATGGTGCAAAATTCAACATTAAAATTATATCAAACTTAAAAATACAGAACTTAACAGAAGTTTACAAGTAAAAATACTTCAGCACCTGAGATTTTCCTGTAGAAAGCCAAATAGAGATACTTTCTTCAGAAACATGTAATACAATCAGCTCCTTTTCTCTCAGTATTACACAGGAGTAATTGATCAAGAAAGAATTGAAATATACATAATGCTCAAAAATTCTAATTAAGCCTTGAAAGTAAATGTGCTATTAATCTATACTTAAAATTTCATTCACGACTTTATTTTATGAAAACATTTTGTACAATCTATTAAAGTGTTCTGATTCAATTAAAGTTGAAACAGAAGACATAGAACAGGTATGTGACTTGAATCATGTTGACAGTAAACTAAGAATACAGTGACGGGAACTGGTTTGAAGAAAATGTAACAATTTACTATGCAAGCATTTAGATTTACAGTCAACTAGTGGTTTTGTCTTTACTTCTGGTAAACTAATACTTTAAGGAAATTATTTTCTATTTGCACTTTGAGAGCTGAGAAGTTACATTTTCTGTGTTCTGCTCCGTGTGATTAAGACTTCGTGATTTTGTTTGTATAATTGTATGCCATCTTCAAGGTGGACACTGTAGAGCATACAGTCTTAGAACAGAAACTTTCTTTTTTAATCCCTTGGTTTTGAGGCTTTAAGCAACTATGCATTCTATTTGAACTCCCAGACCCCAGAGTAATGGAGAAGAAAAGACTTAAACACAGGTCTTAACAAAACAGTATTCTGATGGGAACACAGTAGTTTTAGTCTAAAATTATCTAAATTTATTTAGGAAAATTATAAAAATGTTGAATGATCTGAAAAGTTAATACTTCAAATACTGGAAAATGAGGGATGTTCCTTTAATTCTAAAAATGCTTTCTCAGGGAAAGTATACTGTACATTTGGTTTTATTTAATCATTCACTTAGTGATACTGTAAAAAATTAAACTACCAGTGTCAAAGATAAATGTTCCTCCCCCCACAATGAACTACTTGGAATTTTCTGGAAACTTTCTATCCCTGAAACCAGTCAAGCACATCTGTTTCTGTCGTGTGATTCCAAAATATGAGTAAGCAGGCACTCAGTAGTACTTTAGGAAGAAAAACTACAGAGATTATACTGAACGATTTAATATTAAATTATAGCAGTTTTAAAATTAAGTGCAATAAAATGCACCATTGGCTCACTTAAAACCAATTATCCTTAAAAACCACCATCTTTCTTCAGTACAAGGTGCAGCAGACTTTAAAAAAAGAAAGGGGACAAACCCCTCTACCACAAACAAAAAAATTCAAACCCAAGAATATTGCTTTCAGTGCAAACACTGTAGTCTTCAAAGGTTAAGAGTACAAATATTTACGTTCCAGTGTATCCTTACCTACAAGGAATGTTGTTTCACATTACAAAGCATGTCAAATACCTTTACTCCAATCGCAATACTGAAGTTTACCCTCTCAAATCGATATGGTGGCTGAAACTGAAATGTTTATACAAGCAGTGTAACTTTCTGGAGAAACTAAGAAAGTTCACACAACAGCCAAGGGCAAAAACTGCAAATTCAGCTGCTGGTTCTTAACCAATTTCAATATCAAATGCCAGCAAGTAACCACCTCTTTAATGAGGAGTGAACAGAGCCTCCTGTACCTGAACCTTTAACCCCTTGTCCCTCTACCTGAACCTACAAACCACAGACCACCACTTCTTAGGTGAAACTCTTCTTGACAGAATGCAACCTCACTCTAGATCTCATTTGTTTTTTAATGTGCGAAAATTAAATTTCTAGCAAAACCTCTCAAACCTAAAGAAAACTTCTGTGACACAACAGAGGGAGGTGGGCATTTTATTTTAATCATTCAAAATATACTTACAAAGTTCACCTAGAATACGATTTGCAGCATTGTGCTTTTAGAGTTACTAGCTGGGATTTCAATGAACATTTGAAAAAAGGCACCTACAACACTTAATTAGCTGCCCATTTTAATAATTTTGGTACTATTTGTCACAGTACATCAGAAAACAGCAGCACAAAGTGTTAGACGAACAGGAATCTTATGTTTGTTCCCCTTTGTGAAGAAAACATTTTTAAAATGAAAGGCACTCAGGACAGAAACTCTCTCTCCAGTTCATATATAGATGGCCGACAAGTTTTGCTCTTCATTCTGCATAAAGGCACAGTACAGTCTCTATTTTGACCTTCCACATCAATATCAAGTAACGAGGGCATGTGGCAGTTAGTTCTTTCCTCAATATCTGGCAAAAAGTTAACACCTGGATCTACATTGCCCTCTAAACATTCAGAGTCTTTAGAGTTTGGTTTAATCATACGTGGAATAATCTGCCATGCATCGATTTTATTTCTTAGAGAAGAAGGTCGAGGCCTTGAGATAGTATTCACAGCGCTCTGCTTTTCATTTGAAACACCACTGTGATTGCTTCTTTGTTGAAAAGATGGGGAGGGCAGAGTTCCAGGAACTGACAGGACTGGGAGTCTGGAGACATCATGGGTTGAAGCAACTCCGTTAGCTAGGGGAAAGAAAGCCCAAACAAAAAAATGCAGATTTAAACAACGTGACTTCTTGAATTCTTTGCCATTTGTAAAACTGGGTTGCCATGAACACTAGTGACTTTTCTTCCACCAGAAAAATGAAAATGTTTGTACATTGTGGGGAATCTCCTAAGACAAGACCAGTGGTGCTCAAGTACTGTGTCTGCATCTAGACTCACTGCAACAGACAATCACAATTTAGTTTTTATTGCTACAAGAGATGTAGAGAAAAAGCACTAACTGCCCAATAACTGGATTAATATTAATACTGGAATGAAGTCCCATGAAATTCTCTGGTTACTATGAGGAATTACACATGCACAGAGTATCATGAAGAATGTAACATTTAAGCCACTCCAGAATACCAGTATTGTCATTTAGAACTTCTTTTCAAAAACTCATTGATCATGAGCTTATCCATTTAAATGTAAACGAGATTTTAAGACATTATTTTACACTTAAATTTTTATCAGTAGTTTAAGGATTCATGGAAGTCCTTAATTACCTACCTGTGGTCTGAAAATGGTTCCCATCTGATAAGGTTCGTCTGTGACCCAACATACTTAACTTTGTGGAGGAATCTTTTGGCACGTTTTGAGACTCTTGTTTCAGACCAAGACTAAAAGTCTGATTTTTCAATTGTGTCGAAGCGGTGTTAGGAGCCAGCTGTATCCTTTGTTCTCTCTTACTTTCAGAAGTTTGCGATGAAAAATTGTCAGTGGAACTACATCGACCACAATCACCAAGCACAGTGCTTACAAAAGCATCTTCACCATCAGGTTGAAGTAGGCATTTTGTGGAAACGGAGGGCATAGAGAGGAGATTCACAGTATCTGCAGCTGGATTTAGGCATGGAATACTTGTTTCCTCTTTCTTGGACTGCAGTCGTGTAGGGCTGGCACTCCTGCGGAATTTTGAAGCACGCTGAAATATTCCATCACGCTTCTTCCTCTCATCTTTAGGCAAGAGTTCATCTGGACCCTGCAATTTATTCAGCTCTCTGATATCTAGGCCCAAGGCAACAGATGCAAGGAGGACAGCACACCCATAGAGCACTGAATCAGTCTTCTTTTTGTGCAGTGTCCTGCTCAGACTGTTTGTAGGTGTCATTTGAGGAGTACTGTTTGTAGAACTAGCAGAGGTTCCTTCTTCAAAGCTCTCGTGTTCTACTGTGTTCTCTCCCTGATCATCTTTCCAAAGAGGTAGATTAATATAGGCCTGATTGGGCAACTTAATTGGCTTTGGTCTTTTACTGTCCAAACCTTCAGGGATAAGTTTCTTATCAGTACAGGCACCTGTAAAACATCACAGTATTCTTTAAGATTGCAACTCAACTGTTTTATTGCATGTCCGCATATGTACATCATTATTTCCTTTAAAATGTGCAAGTATCAACCTTGAAGGATACTGTACAATCCAATTAGATGCTGACAGCTCAAACTCAAATTTTGAGTTTCAGAAACTACGTGGTGTTTGCAACACTTTGATAATGTTTTTTAAATAACACAGAAAATATTTTGGTGTAGGGATTACAGAGAAGTAATTTACTATACACAAACTGTCAGATAAGATCTGCAATATATTCTTTACAATACTTTCAATTCAGCTGAGTTCCAAAATCCAGTCAGTTATTAGAAATTTTTTGAATTAATTCATTAGGTCATGGTGGTCTGGAATAAAAAGTAAATTTGACATCTTACACCCAATGACAAATAAAAAGGAGGTATTATTTGACTTGCATGCGTTATTCTACTATAAATTACTGAAGGCTAGAGAATAAACACAGAAGTATTTGAAATTCAAGTATGTTAACCTTGTGTGCAGGGTTATAGTAGTAAGCTAATAAATCTATAAAATTACTATTTGTGAAGCTTTGATTTATACCCCTACCACTATACATGAAGATTAAAATGCCTTTTTCCAGAAGTGTCCAAGCAGCTTAGTATTTCTTCTTCCAGGTCTAGCTGTTGGTACGTACATTAGGTTATATCACAGGCTTTTTTCCTGACACTGGTAACTTAATTTTCTCAGATAAGAAAATCCACAGTATAGAAAAAAGGGTGTGAAAACTTTAAAATTATTATGAATATTTTATTGTCACAGCCCATCATAGTAATGGTCGTAAAAAGCAACATGCCGCTATTATGTTCCTGATCCTAAAGGGATCAAGTATGCTCTTCACTGTGATTTTACCTGTAAACAATAAGATTTGAAATCTATATTTCTGTCTTGAAAATCTAGATAATAGATCTCATTCAAAAAACAGGGAACTAATATCTATAAATATATCAGGGCTTATAGGTTTTTAAAAAACTGCATTTTTGCAACAATGATGCAGATCTCACAACAATGTCATCAGTGATCACTTAAATGTCAAGACAATTACTGATTTAGGTTCTTTTTAAAAGAAACAAAAAAGTGGTGACAGCAGACCTCATATACAGCATAGCTTGCAACTAAAAACATGGAAAAATCTCTATATGGTTCTCTTCACAGACTGTGTATTTCTCATTTGCTAATGATGTAAATACAGGGTTTTTTTGCAGAGGAAAATGGTTGGCAGCATGATTTTTCCTATAATAATCTGAATAATCCTATAAAGAATTCAAGCAATACAATTTATAACATTGGAGGTAATCGTAATACTATTATATTAATAATATAATAATATAATATAATATTAATACTATTATATACTGTCACTTTTTCAAAAATTGCTCTTACCTTGGTCCACAAATAGTGAAGCTAAGGGAACACTCTTCTGATTTTTCATTAAAACAGTTGACCAAGGGTTGCTGCCATCTGAAAGGGGTCTTACTCTGCAATAACAATAGTTATTTTGAGATTACAGATACCATACTCACATAAGCTTTGTGAGAAATTACTTTATTTTCAAGCAATAAACTTGCAGTACATAACTTGAAAATCTTTCCAAAGGTAAAAAGAAGATGGAGTAGCATTGAATCATATGATTATCAATGTAAACATGCCTTAATGTCAGGTATTTTTTTATGATAAAAATTTCATGCCAAAAAAGAAAGCCAATGAAAAATTGGCTTTCATTACCTATTGAACAATACAGATTTGTGAAAACCTGAACAATAGTTTCATTGTCTCAAAGAAATGATGTGAATATTGGAAGTCGATTAAACATAGTAACTTTTAAACAAACAAAAATAATATAAAGCAAAATATAACTGATCATCTGGAACCAACTCTTAACACTCCTAACTGAGACTATCAAGAAAAATAAAGAAAGACACAATAAATAATTGTATATACTAGAGAAATAAAGAAAGGAATTATTACTATCTCTAGTTTTGAGCCATGGGAAAACATAATCTGTAAGTAAAGCTGTCTAGCTGATTTTCATTACGCTTTCACCCTCTGTTTGTCAGCATAAAGGATGTTGCTGGTGTGAACTGTTCCTGCCAAATCAGTCAGTCTTACTTAATTATACTGAAAGTACCCAGTGGGGGCCATGCTTGCAATTCCTCAAAATAATGTGGGGAAGGATAAGAAAGACAGACCATGAATGTCTGGTATGCACTGGCAGCTCAGCATCCCAGTATGTTCCAAGTCTCAAAAAAAACCCAGAGATAAGAATCAATAAAACTTTAACATAAGTAGGCGTTTTATCCTCAAGACTAAGTGGAGGAGCTACTTATCAGTAATGCAATTTCTATATTAGTTAAAAGGTAGGAGTTCTTGCTGTAACTAGAGATAGCAGAACTTTTTTCACTCGCTATCTATGTCACTACCAAGAATGCTTTAGTATTATCAAAAAAACAAAATGTAGTAGACATACTTGTCCTTACAATCTGCACGATCCTTTGTTTGAGCTGAACTTGGTCCCCATGTACAACCTTTCTTTTTAAAACTTCTCTTCACATCTTCAAACTCTTCTTGATGATATGTTGTGCTCCTTCCCCAAGTTCTGTTGCTCTCATCTGAAGTTACTGGAGTTTGGATTTAAAAACACAAAACCCACACACATAAATACTATTTCTAAAACCAAAACAAAGCAGAATATTTTTTTCTTTTACAAAAAGCACCACACAAACTTCATTGATCCAAAGAGATGAGCAAGAAAGAAAAGTAATTTATGAGCTGTCAAGAGGCCCAGATTAAAGAGAAAGCAGCAAAGCAATCACATTTTCCATGCTTCTTTAACTGAGAACCTTATATTCAGGTAATTCAGACAAGTGAATTAGACTGAGCACTTAAGTTCAGTGAATAAAATATATTCTGTGGACAACTGGTATCAAAAGAAACAGAATATTCCAGTTGTGACCATGGTTAATGTTTTCTTTCTCACTACACCAAAACAGATTATACTTTAAAGTGTCTAGCCTCCATTAAATGCTTAGTCTGTCACTGTCTCAGCTGATAAATTAAACAGAACCAGCACCTTGGAAACATAATGAAATCTTGCCTTTTTTCATAACCCCACAGGGAAGTTCATATTCACTTGTGATATCTACATCTTGCTGGTACACATATACACTGTTTCTTCGGCCATTAGCTGTGTGTGTATCTGTTTTTGGAATCACTGAGGAAAAATTAAGAGAACGTAGTAGAGATCTTAGTCAAATTGATTTCAGAAACAGAACTGTTTTCCTCATTTTTTTTTCTTTGGGTCATAAAGCCTGGATCTATAAAGGCATTAAGCATCTTCTAATGATGGGTAAGGTTTAAAGGATCCTCTTTCTAGGACCCAGCTTGGGAGGGTAGATTTTCACATGCCACCGACTAGCATTAGCTTGGTATCATGATGGCATGCTTAAAGATATGATGGAGAGACCTAGGAGAAAAACAATGTAGCCAGTTATAACAGCATGAAAAATGAGGGGGCATTTACACATCCATGGTTCTGCTGTTCCTTCACTGTACAGATTCTCCTCCTTCCTCACCATACACCTCACCCACAAAGCTCACCCTGTAGTGCGGGACTACATTTGCCTACCTTACACTCTAATTTTCAACCACATTCCTATGGAATATGTACTTTAGTGGTTTTCCTTCTCCCTCTAAAACTCCTTTCAAAATCAGCAGAATTTGTTTTAATAAGAAATCAACTAGATTTTTCTTTTAACTTAACATTTAGATTTGAAAGCTAGACTTTCTCAAGACAAAGTGAAGCAGTCAAGTAACCAGTATATGCCTGTTTCAAATCACCTGTATTTGAGCAAGTCATCTTGACACAAAGACACTTTGAAGTTAAATCAAGATAAAACGTTATTGTGGGAAAGGGAATTTATTTTGCACAGGTGCAGATGGGTGTGGAAGCTAAATTGTTTCAGCTAGATACTCCTGAGATATCTGATAAGCTTTTAGGTAAAAACCTAAGGATCCAAACTCAGAAACAGACATGTATTTCTTTTAAGTGAGAGCCTTTGTGTTGTCCTGTGTGTTCAAGCCCTATGAATACAAATGCCTACTCAAGTAAAAAAAGAAAAAAATCCTCAGTGGCACTTAGCACACATGCAAGGAGTTGCACTGCAATAGCTTACACAAGGCTATGCAATTAAAAAATCAAACACAGAAAACTCAAGTTTTCAGAACCATGCCGATACCTTACATTTGCTTCATTTCCAAGCATTTCCTCGCAGAGCAAGAAAAATCAAAGATAAAATGAGATAATTTAGACGTAATTATGACATTTTACTAAGAAAAGCTTTTCTTCACCTTTCTGCAAAATAGCAAAGCCAACCAACCAACCAGAAAATCCCACCACATTTTGAGGACAGGAAACTATTGACAACATACTCTGTCAGGATACAACTGTCTGTCAAGATACTCTGTCAGCTAACATCTGAAAAAGACTCCAATTGATTTTCCTTCCATCTCAAATTTTCATTGTGAAAAGCAAGACAGGGTTTGCCCACCTCTCTCCTTTACCCACAATGTTGCCAACTGTATCCACTACAGCTCAAACAAATACTGAAGTGGCAGTGAAGACATCACTGGTTCCCTTTAGACATTAACAATGAAAAGGATTTCATAATGCAGAGGTGTTACAAAGGAGTGAGAGATCTGATTTCTATCCAAACTTTAAACAGCGTCAGGCCAGTTAAAAAAAAAAAAAAAAAAAAAATCAATCTTTACAGACCAACTACAGAAAAGTATGGAAAAAAATCCTCATGCATTCTGGTTTCCCCTTCTCATTTATAGCCGACAAAAGGCACATTCTGAAGCAATCTTCCTCACAGGTGACTGTGCTTGCAAGAGAAGATAGCCAACATCCATGAGCAATCAGCTGGAACAGGTTCCACTGATTTCATTAAGAGAGAGAAGCTTAAGGCATTCCTCCCTGAATATGGATAATTAGACAATCTCCTTTGCACAATAGATCAGACAGTACAAATGCAAGCAGTGAATCCTGTAGGAACTGTTTTATCTGTGTTTGTGTCATTCCCAAATATAAATGCATGCTTCTCTGTAATAACATGATCGTATTCTTGGTACCTCCACTATGTGAGATTGAACATACCTTCCTTTCTGTTATTAGTATACATAATAATGTAGACCTATAAATGTACCCACAGTTTTTTTTTTTTGGTCTCTTTTTCCTATCTTTGAAAAACCTAAAGCATGATTTCTTCTGGATTTATACCTGCTTAAACCTTGATTCTCTTTTTATGTAAGAAAATTGTTATTGTCTCATTCTTTGGTCTTTCCATCGTACAAGACTCCCTTACTCTCTGAAGCTTTCTTTTCCTTTATCAACTCCAATACCTAATTTAAAACTTGTTTTCCATCTTACTTGGTTTCCAAATGTGATGCTTTGCCTTTTGTCATAAATTTTGATTCATCGTTGTTTTATCCCAGTTAGCTTACAAATTGGTTTCCAAAGTAATTAAGATACAATTTAAAGCATTCACAATCATTTTGAATTACTGAAATTATTTAGCGTTTTAGCAGATTATCCCTCATTTCAAAGAAGTTGCAACTGTTAGAACCAGTCAAGGGATATAGAAATCATACAGAAATCTGCCTGGAATCTGATACTACTACCAGCATTTCAGTATGTATATGGAACAGTCTATTTTGATCAAACGAGTGGACACTTACATTGTATAGCTCGAAGACGAGGAATTATTGTGGGGCTACTTGATGGACTAGAGCTGTTACTGTTTAAACTCCTCCTCTTATCCAGATTGGGGGATGCCTGCACTGTTATTTTGTGCTGGAAGTCTGTAAGAGAGCAAAACAAATCAGTTTTAATGATCTGAATAAAAAAACTTCTCAGAAGAAGATGCTGCTATACTTCTTAAAACAAAGTTACATAATGAATTAGATTTCATTAGATGCAATTTATTTATGCAGGTAAGAGATATACATATTAAAAACACTGAAAAACTCTAAATGTAATAATTTAGATTTTGAGTCAAACAGGCAGGACTTCACACCTTCACATGACAGTCTTGCAAGAACATGAACAACAGCAAGTAGGTCTAAGTGGACCTGATCTGAGACATAGCCACACCACAGGCTATTATTCAATTTTTTTTGTTATCACAGGAGGGGCAAAAAATATCCCTCAGTATTTCATCTCAAATGAATCAATACTCCTGGCAATGAAATTAGCCTTATTTTTTTTAACTTATAATTCATATGCACCATTAAAAAAAGCATTAAAAACGAAGTCACATTTATTCATGTCAGAAAATCATGACAGTAAACTACAGAATTACAAATATTTATAGCAAAGCAGTAAAAAAAAGAACAATATTGAGGAGGAAAAAAATTATGACATTAACCTTAATATGCTACTCTAATACCCATCATCAGTGCAATTATATTGCACACTATTATTAGAATTGTCTCAAGGACAAGTTCATCTGGATGTTCTTGATAGCAAAGAGCTAACTGCTATTTTGAATGAAAATATTTATTTTATCACTGTTTCAAGTTAAATATAAGCAGAACTAGAAACAAAGGTCCAAATATTCAAGTGAAGCTTGCAATCCAGCATAAATCCAACTAAAAACCATAAATCTACCACGTTTGTCTAGGAGGCTGTAGGGTGGCTTTTATCTTATTTGCTCTTATTTTTAAATTAAGGAAAAACATTTCACTAAGGCTGAAATAGTACTCTAAATATTACTGCCCCCTTTGTGTGTTCCCAGCTACCAGACAGCTACAGTGTGGTCAGACTTTTCTTAACACAGCATCATGTTTTTAATGCATTTGTAATAAACTGACAGACTTGATCTGGAAGGCACTGAAAAGAAGCCCACCAACCCCAGAATGGTGGCAATGAATTTGAAATAATAATGAAGGCTTTCCAACCATTGGTGAAACCATCAGTTTCTGTAGTGCTATCTGGTGGCAACATTAAAAAGGTTCTCTAAAGCAGCCCCTGAGAACTGAAAGACCCTCACTGTCTACAAACATGCCTCCTTTGCAAAGGGGGCACTTTAAGGTATTCATAGGCGGAATGAAATGCTCCAACATTCAAATTATACCATATTTGTGTTCTGAAATCAACTGCTGCTGCTATTAATATGTTTTCTTGCAAGCAATAAGGCACTGAAGACTGTAACTGCTGTGTTGTACTTCCAACTGCAGTAAGTGTGCAGTTTGGACCTACTGCACCTGTACACCCCCAGCCCTCTCAAAGCACTGTTTTTCTGCTTGGTATTTGCAATTTTAGGGCAAACAGCACTAATATTTTATTATGTTAGAAAGTTCTGGGATGTACTAAAAAGTACTCTTCTGTCTGTACAGAAAAAATTATAACAAAAATCTGAACTTTGAACCAGAATTAAATCATGTGGCTCTCGTGCTAGTGACCTTTCCCTCCAAATGGGATGGACTTCTATCTGAATCATTCTTCCAGCTTAAATGAGGACTACTTCATGAGAACATGATACGTGACAGCTTTTCCTTGTGGGGAGGGAGCTATACAATTCTTACCAAACCCTTCTGTGCATTACAGTAGAAGAACCTGGCAACACTGCAACATGAGCCATGGAACTGAAGAAGCCAGCATATTTAATCATTACATATACAGTGAACTTTCAAAAAATTGCAAACCTGAAGGCAAACTAATTCTGTGTCCATCTTTGAGTTTTAACCGGCTTCTTTTAAACTTCCCCTTCCTCTTCTTCACATTGGGTTTCTCTTGGTTTAACTGGAATATCATGATATTCAGCTCGCGCTCCAGTACATCGATCTCGCGTTCCGCTAACTGCTGCTCACGGCGCTTCAGTAATTCTTCTTGAGATTTCTGCTGAAGAGCTGCTCTTGTCAACTCCTCTTCTCGTGACCGAAGCTCCTGAAGACAAGATTCACAAAATTAAAACTAAGTAATAATGTGAAGGCATAAAGGATATATGAAGTGCACAGTAGTTGGTATTTCCTGATTTTTATAATGCTCTATATACAAGCAACATGCCCCATCTTCTACCAGTCCTCCATTCTGAATAAATCAAGATTCTGTATTCAGAATCAAGCATTACACAGATTTCCTTTAAACCATTTGAGTTCACTCCACTTAAAGCAGGTAAGCAGTGGCCATGGGGACAACACATGCAATCCAAGACTATCAGCTAACAGCCCAGCAGAAAATGCACTTCAGGTATTTCACATGATGAGAAACTCTTGCACAGCATGAGGGCTGTTATTGGATAACTCTTACGCTTTAACATAAAGCAAATGACCTGACGAATACAGAAATTATTGCCTTTATCTTAAATTCTCTAACCTTTCCTGTTTTTCAGTCACGTATTAAGTGGCACTTTTCTATCTAGAAAAGCAATCAGTATTACACTGAGTAGGGATTAGTGCAATAGGACAAACTAAGTCATAAGACAGCTGTTTCTTAATTAAATCTAGCAGGTATCTGTAACATCAAACTACTAACCACTGAATAACAGCACACAGACTCCTCAACCACCACTCTCAGGAGAGTTGCTCTTCTTTTATTCTTTTTAATTTTGGAAAAGCTTTAGTAAGGAAGCTAGTTAATTTTTCAGGGTAAATTAATACCCAAGGCTAAATAGGTATAAATCTAGCACCTTAAAATTATCTTAATCTTCAGTTTCCAATATCTGTTAAAATACATCTAAGATTTAAGACCTCTCTAAATTTAGACCTTCCTTCATAGTATGGGGCATATTACACAGGAAACAGATTTAGACAGAACACTTACAATCTACATTGCTAATAACACTGCGCTGAAAGTATAGGAAAAGAACTAGATGTGAATTATATGTTTCTCACAACTTTTTCATATGATTGTGTAAATTCCACTTAATTCGACTCAGAAAAACCATCATTTGAAACAAAGCTATGCTAAAAGTTCAAGATATCTAAGAATATTTTTTCTATTGAAAATGAATTAATTTTTACACTGTACAAGTTTATAATTCCAGTGTTGCTTGGTTTTGTTTGTCTTTATTTTGTTCTTATTTCAGAACTGACTGCCTAATACTGCTCACTGGTATCCAGCAATGTTGTTTGCCTGAAGAATTCCTTATTTCATACTGTTAAAGCAAAAAATTACTTCCTGAACAGTATTACTTCAGTATTTTCAAATGAGGGGATATTCAAATGCTCTTGCCACAAAGACTATGGATGTCAAAAGACAGGCTGGCACTGAAGCAAACTAGTTCAGTGAAAAGTATCTGTTCTTCACAAGATACTTTCTGGGTTTTTTTTACAGCTATAGCACATACACATTGCTTATCGTGGATTTAAAACTTAAATGATATGACTGACAAATTTCATATGGTACACAAATTTTGAGTGAGCTTGTTTCAACACAATATCGGAAACAAATGATTTTTTAATTGACCCACTTAACATATAGTGTCATGCTAAAGGCAATTCTGCCTCTTGGAAATTCAAAGGAACCTGCCCTCAAAGTGAACAAGTAATGCTTTGGGTTCTGTTCTTCTGTTTGCTCTGGTTTTGTTTTTTTTATAAAGATATCTAATAACTTAATATAGAGACTCCTGAAAATCCTCACTTTCCTCCTATGTCCACTCAAAACAGGGCAACCTAAAACAAGGGTTGAAAGTAGAAACTACATTAATTCATATTTAGAAAAAAAAGATACTTTAAAGTTTAAATAGAGAAGATCTTTACTACTGCATTAGTACAGTAATAAAGGTACATTAGGAGACATTGTTGATTTTCCACCTTTCACAGCCTTCAAATCCAGGTTTCATAAAGCTCGGCAACCAGGCAAAAATTGAAGGCCTGCACTGAAATGGTAGACAGTCTAGAGGAAGTAAGTTTTTCCTCAATGAGAGATTAAGTATTTACTCTTTTCCAAATAAACTAATTAAAACCAGACTTACTGCAATTAGTTAGGCAATGTTTCCACACCACTCTACAATTAAAACACCCATTGTAAGGAAGCTTGGAAAGAATTCTAGATTTCAGTTGCTCAAGAACATTTGTCAAAATAAGATTGTGATCTTCTTTTCGAGTAGGCGTCACCATCACTCATTTGCAGTAAGCCCTTGAGGAAATTCCTTCAGCTACTGAAGTTCCTCTTTTACAGGAGGAATGAGACTCCATGCAGAGGATTTTTGCTTTATTATTATTATATAAATACGTTATAGACATTACCTTCTTTCTAGTAGCTCATAGCAAAATTGATAATGCGCCAAATTAAAAACCCTTGCATATATATAAAAACCTTGTCTAAGTCAAAGTTACATGTTTACAATCTTAAAGAAGTATACCTCATTACCAAGTGCTCTGGAGATGCACTTCCTTTGGCAGATAAAGAGTAAATTTCATTTTATCTTTTCCCCTCCCTACCTGAGCTTAACTCACTTTCACACCAAAAATAAGACTCTTCTTGTAAACTCTTTCATCTGCTTATTTAATCCTAGACTTGATTTAGTCAGATTTTTCTTGGATAGGAAATCTCATACTAAAGTAATGCCTCCGGAAAAACAAAAAATAAACACAAAACCTGAACAGGAAGGCCTCTTACAATTGCTCCCAGAGTAAAAAGAGGAAAATGGTTGGTTGAGCAGTTGCTGGAGGGGCCAAAAACAGACTTACGTTCTATGGCAGGTTGAGGCAAGTGAATGCAGTAGCTGGTGACCCCACAGCAAGTAAAAAAAGGAAGCCTCTACTCTCTATAGAAGGACTATAACTCAAGTGCAAAGGAAGAGACCTGGCAGCTCCTGAGGGACAAAGCTCAGCTCTAGCACTCTGTATGCCTACTGCAGGCAGAGCAGACCACACCACATACTCATCCACTTCTGTGAACCAAAATGAAGAGGGACATGCAGAGGGCAGAAGAAACAGTAGATAGGAAGTATGTAATGATACTGCAATCTTATGGGTGACCAGTAAATTCTAATATCACTATGCTGATATTATAATACATATGTAATGTCACACCCAACACTAGCCTGAAGTCCACACACTGCCATTCTGACATTTGATGAGAACAAGTGAAGGACAAAGGCTATCAACAGTGTCTTGAAAGACAGGAGTTTAGTTCTTGCTTTTGTCGAACTTGGCAACTACATCTTCTATGAAATTTCTTCACAAATCACTGCACCTCAATTTACTGACTTCCTTGTCTACAATCACTTCATGAAAAAACAACAGCAAATATATACCGGGCAATAATTATACTGCATGAAACAGCTGCAAAGAAGGAATCTGTTTCCTCCAGAAGCATTTCTAACAGGGACTGAAGCACACCTGGCCTATTCCAACTGTTATCTTTATCAAGTTGTCTAAAGGAAAATATAAAGCTCAGGGTAGTTAAAACCAAGTTGAAGAGAGTACTGGAGAAAACAAGGAGAATTGACAGTGAGTATTCATTTAGTACAAACATACGGCAATGTGAGAGTATGGAAAGAAGATCAGTGACAAAAATCTGAGTAATAAACAAAAGAAGCTAGATTTGCTGATTCATGTGTCTGATCTTGACCTTATTAATATCTGGCAAGAATATGTCCCAAAATGCAACATTGAAAGGTATCCATATGATCAGCCTGTTCAGCAAGAAGAGAGATAAAAGCACAATTCCATTTTTGGAAAAGAAGCCATGGGATACAGTCGCATAACAGGATGAAAGGCTTTTCATTCTTACAGCTGAGGAGAATGTTCAATAGCAGCTGAAAACTTGTGTTATAAAGATTAGTTTAAGGGATAAATTCAATTCAATTGATACATGCAAGCATACAAGAAAAAAATAACACATTTTTAAAAAGAGTCTAGAATGCCACATCTACAGATCTGCAACCTGTTTTATTTGGAGAGACAGATGTGGATATCTTTCTTTTTCAACTGTATGTATATTTGCATGAGTACATTGGTAAGCAACAACTCAGAAGTTCAAAACTGCTGTATCACATAAACATACATACACACATACCCTTACTTCAGTGCCATTCAATTGGAAAAATCAACTTACTTTTTCCTTGGTCCTCAATTCATTAAATATCTGCTGAATTTCCAATTTCCAGTCATCTTGCATGGAGTGGAAAGACTCTTGAGGCATTTCAGTCATAACTGCCCCTTCAATGGCAGTAAGCTGTTCAAGAATTAAGGCAAACGATGGTCGGATATGAGGGTCCTGCTCCCAGCATTCTAGAATTTATCAAAATCCCGTCAGTTTGTAATAGCACATAGAACTTTTTGAAGAACTACGTGAATTTCAAGTTACTTGCTACTGCATTTCAATTTATAATGTGTTCTCCATACCTGCAAGACATCTCCAGTCCTGTCTCAATTTACAGAGGTGACATCTGTATTCTACCTACATCTACCTACTTGTACTCAGAGGTTTGTTTTTGTATTAATAGTGAAATTTTTTTTGTTTATTTTTAGCATCTGAAATACCAAACGAGCAATATTGTAAGGAAGGAATACATAAAAAGGTAGAAAAATTCATTTAAACACAAGGAAATAGCGATTAGCAAGCAAAGTTTATTTCTCTCTAAAATATTTCCAAAATATTTTTGACATTCAGGAAGAAACAATGAAAAAAAAGGCATTTGCAATTCTTCCCCTTGAGATTTTAATCTTAATCTTGTATTAATCCATAGTATAATCTTGTAATTTATGAAAATTAATGCAATTTTAGAGTAGAACAAAATCTGTAAAACCAGAGCACAAACTGTACTGTACTGTTGCTACTGAAAAACTTAAAAACTTAAATGCAACACCGTAACTGTAAGGCTCCCTCAGAAACACACCCCAATCTGGAACACCAGATTGCTGTGTAAAGAAAAAGAGCATTCTTGGTACACAGCACACTATCAAATGAGGTTCTTATTTGGCAACCTCATGATTATTTCATATCCCCAAAACATAACTTTTTCAATACATAGGAAGAAACAACGTGGATACCTTTCATTAGTTTTGCAAATGGTTCAGGGCAGGTGGATGGAATGGGCAAAGTAAGCTTATTGACAGCTACTCCGTAAGCCACAGCGAGGCCATCGATGCCACGGTAAGGCACTTCTCCTGTAAGCAGCTCCCATAGCAACACTCCATAACTACAAAAGGTAATTTTTTAAACAGTTATTTTCTGAGAAACAACAAGAACACAAGAAAACACAAACAAGTATCTGTCCAACCATGTACTCAGAATTCATGAAGATTTCCCAGTCAAAGGTGAATGTTTTAAAGTCAGCTCTACTTTTGTCATTGTTCACATTTACTGGGTGCAACTTGAAGATTGGCTCGCACTCTTATTCGAAATGTAAGCCTGAAGCCACTTCTATAGAAATGCTAGTTTCACATAAATCTGACTTAAAATAGGCAGTCTGAATGACAGGAAAACAAGCAACCTTCTTCCCACCAAAAAGCAAACAAACAATAAAAAGAAATCCTCAGCAGAGCATTCAGGCCATTTCCCTTTCCAAACATTTCACAACAATCTACCTAGAGGGACATAGGAGTTTTCTGTACTGTTACTGTTATTTAAAAAAAACCCAACTATCTTTATCTGGAAGTTTGCATTTCTAATCCCATAAAGGCCAGTTAACTTGTCACTTCCCTTTGAAGATGCAACAAGATTGAGGAATTATTTCATGCACACACAACTAACTTCTCCATTCTAGAAAAAATCCCACCCAAAAAATCCAAACAAAACAACACTGTTTCCAGCGAAAGGTGTTGGCACAAAGAGATCTTTTCTCAGTTCTGGGTACAGAAATCAAGAATCAAGGGAATTCCTATTACAGTAACAAGAGCTGTAAGAATTTCTGCAATGCTCTTTACCCAAAGAAGAGCCAGGTTTTGCTTTTACCTTCTTTGCGTCTGTATGCCCAGTGCTTGGCTTGTTCAAATGACCCAAGCCCCTACAAAGGGCAGGGACAGTAGGCTGGCTACTGTGGCTCTAGAGCTCCTATTCTACCACCACTGAATTGGACAGGTTTCACAGTCATTTTTGTGGAAGTGGGAATTACTTCTTTCAGAATGTTAGCCTAAAGTGAACTTTATGACTGGATTTGGGTTTATGTTCCTCCTTTCATCTCCCAGACCCCTTCCACTTCTCTTCCTGCCAGGGAACCACTGCCTGTAGATACAAAGGACAACCTATTGGCACTTTTGAATGGTAAAGTGAGCAGGCAAAGGAAAAAACAGAATACTAACTATTGCTCTTGCCCCTTCTCTCCAAGTGTGCAAAGAAACCACCTGCAAGTTTTGCAGGACTAGACTGAACTCTTCAACACGAGAAGAAAGCATTCTGCACTGGGGAAATGAGGGCTATGCAATCCTTAGGACTAGAAATTACACCTCAAGTGGAGCAGATACGACAGGGAGAAGAACACACACCAGTTACAGTTTTCTATCACTGTCTGCTTAATGAGAAAAAGTCAGTCAGCATTATACAACACCTTACAACATCACTTTAATAAATAATAAAACAGCAAACTACACAATATCAGCACAAATATCAGCAGTACTTTGTTATCTATGGTCTCTTTGAGAATTTTTGCATCCCACAAAATCTTAAAAACTAATGAATTTACTAACACTTCACCAAAAGCTGAAGAAAACAGTCTGCACCTACAGCCAAAAGGAAAAGGAATTTTAAAAGTTTTGAGCTTCTTAATATCCTCCTGATTTTTCTGGTCTAATTTCTGCATTTTCTAGTATACTCAAAAACAGTTAAAATAATGAATTCCAATTTGTTTTAAAACAGTGGTGTTCTGACCATAATGAATACAACACTTCCTGTGGTACATACACATTTTATGCCTCATGGAGGAATTCTCCTGAACTACGGCTCATCTGTGTCCTTGGAGAAAGCATTAAAAAAAATCATTCAGCAAGTACAGACTGTTCTAAATTCAAGTAATTCCCTTGATCAAACTATTCCATATGTATTTTAGCATGAACTCTGGAGATAAGCAAAACATTAAATTTAACTAAAAAAAAGTCACCTTTTATAAAAAAGTTGTGTCACACTATTAGCTTGAGTTGTATTTACAATTCAAGCCTTTAATCTTAAAGAGTTCTCAACAGTGCCAAGTAGGTGGTTGCAAAGTTTTAAACAGTAGCAGCCTTTTAATGAAAGCAGTCTTAATGTCAAGCACCAAGAGCCAGCACTATGGGGGAAAAACTGCAAGGAGGAAGCCTAAAGACATGATCTTGATACACTGGAGTTTCTGGGAGGTACTAATCTGCCATTACCTAGGAAAACAACTACTTGTTAACTCACTGAACTACACTAGCTATTCCGTGCATTAAATTTCACCAGCTCACACACAACTGTCTCATGAATACAGCTGAGCTTCTAAGAAATAGCTTTTTTTTTTAAGAGCAAAAGCCATGTCCCTTTCCTTCATCAGCAAAAGGCCAAAGCCACATGACCACATACGTCATTGAAATACATATTTTTAAACCACAAAAACGAATACACTTCCAAATATATGTTAAGTATTTTCATTACTAAAACTATTTTCCTTCAATCAAATGTGATTTAAGCCTCACTATATCTCACTCCAGTGAAAACTTGGTTTTATATATTTTAGGAACTGAAAATCTGAAGGTAAGGTTCTCAAAGTTTAATTTAGTCTACATGCCATCTTCCAGAGAAGAGGTTACTAAGCACTGCTATATGAATCACTTCAAATTTATCCAAATATTCCAGGCAAAAGCAACTGCTAATTCTGCTGTGCAGTAGGTGCTTCCTGGCTTTGCCAAGGGCTTGTACAAGCAGGACACAAGTTACTCTAAAGACCATTGCTGAAGCACACCATCAGCACTTGGAAATCTGTGGGCATATTTGCACTTTCAGGCTTTACACAAAACCAAGACTGACATACCACTCAGAAATGTGTGATGATTGATGGAAGGGTAGGGTTGGAGGAATAGAACTCGTCTGGGAATTTGGAAGCGTGTGCCAGAGTAAAATAACACGGTAGTTAAAGCTCTGGTTTGGAAAGCGAAAGGATACATGTGCAGGGCCTGGAAAGCACTAGCTCTATCTAGGATGACACCTGAGAACCTGCAGCCTGGAAGGAACAAGACAAATGAGCATCACATGAAAATACTCCCACAACATTTCTGAGCACTGGCAGATTCTGGAAGACTAGCTGGAAAGTGTGAGTTGCCTCAACTTGAGCCACCTCAATTGCTCTTCTTTTTTTTTTCCTAAAAAGAGGTCTGCAGATTTCATTCAGAGCCTCAGCACTCAGTATGTGTAACTGAGGTTCAGAAATTTGCTGAAACATACGGTGTTCTTGTCTTAGAAAGACCCATATACTTAAACTGGAAACCTGAAGGCTTTTAAAAACAAAAAACCACTCCTGTAAGCAGGATATTCTTTATTTCCTTATCTTTTAAAGAAAGAGTAAAGATAAGCAACAGAATAGATCAAAGTGCAGTGAGCAGAAAATGTTTAGAAGCTAAGAAGGTCTAAACTATACTGCAAAACACAGCCTTTCTACTTAAAAACCTCTCCTGTTAGACTTCCATCATTGAACTAAATACTTACATTTTTACAAGAGAGGCGTGCAGAAGAGAAGGCGAAGAAGAGAAATACTGTAGGTTCCAAAAATGTAAACTAATGTTGCAGCAGAATATAAAATAATTGCACCAAAGCATACCCCCTCAGATACCTAAAATCACAGCAACAAGACTGGACAGGACCTGTAATTAAGCATGGAATACAGCTGATTAGGGAAACGCCTACACCCAACCTCCATCCCGCAAAAGAAAAAAAAATTAAGAAAAAAGTAAGAAAGAATGGAAATAAAAAGAATGAGGTCAAAGATGCTTCCCAACTGGGCATTAACTGAGACTAATGCAAATAAAATTAGTCCCATAGGCAAGACAAATGAGTGTCACAAAACAGCAGTGCAGATACAGAATCATCACGAGAATACCAGAAGCTTCATGCTGTAGAATATCATGCATCTAAGCAAAATAGGACCCTATTTAAGAATCATACAGTAAAGAACATGCATTAAGCAGCAGGAGAAAACAGATTAAAGTCCTCCCCTCCTTTCCCAAATAGCTATCTTGGTGCCTTCAGAGAAAACATATCAAAAAGAAAGGAAATGCAGACTTTTCAAGGTGGGGCACAGCAGCTTTTAGAGCCTATTGTGCAATCACTGCTTTTCTGCACTCACAGAATAGAACTAAATTAATACTAAAGCTTAAATTACTTTTCTACAGTACATGTATCCCACACTACACTACTCAAAAATAGCATCAGTAGCGAGAGCCATATTATTTATATTATCCACAATAACATCTTAAATGAGAAATTCACAAATTTAACACAGGGCATTTCCCACTTTTAAAATTAGAGAGCAAGTTAAAACAATTTTGTGCTGAATACACTCTCCTTACTCCAGCTACTGGAAGCAAAATCTCTGTAAATGTAGAAGCTTCAACCTAGTATTAACTTTTACACACAATCACATTCCAGATTCCTAAAAACAGCACCAATTCAAGCTAACACTTGGCAAAGTTCTGGTTTGCACCTTACTATTTATCAGACATATAAAGCAATAATTCCTTGGTCTCGCTTTTAGGTGGATTGAGAGTTTTCAGACATCTAATACAAAATAAACGTACTAAAATGAGATCAATCATACATTAATGTATCAAGAGCATACAGTTATTTATATTAAGACTCCAGAGAAACACTTGGGTATATTAACCAACAAATATTTTAAAGATTTCTCTTAATGAGAGCTTGCTTTAAAAAAAATATTCTTTATTTTCCCTCTTCCTCCCCCAGTTTGTAAGTAACAGATAATAAAAGGTGTAACAATTGAAGTGGATACTTAAAAATGCGTTTGCTGGCCATACGTTGAGGCAGTAACCTAGTAAAACACCAAAAAAAATTGTGTCAAAACCCTCAACACAGTTCCACTGAACATGGTCTTCAGCAGACAAACTTCTTACCTCCAAATATCACTTCCTTTAGAAAACATGGAGGACTTGATAACTTCTGGAGCCATCCATGCATAAGTTCCTGCTGCACTCATTTTGGTTGTTCTGTGCCACTCTCTAGCCAGACCGAAGTCTGTAATCTTCAGAGTTTTATTACAAATGTCATCATGTTCCATCTTCTCAAGCAATAAAACTGCAAAAGATTGAGTTTAAAAATTAATGCAATGGCAATAAAAAAATACATTCCTGTTAATAATTTCACATACACTTGTATTGCACAGATAATTGTATACTTTTAGTGTGTGAAAATATTATTGCAATTTTTATATGCATTAAAAGGTTTTTTTATAATTTTAAGCTATTCCAAGCTATAAAACCAAGAAATACCTACAGTGTCATGAGCTCTTTATGCAACCGTAGGAGCATAAATTGAATTAGCAAAAGAAATACACCGGAGATGGAAAGTAAATCAGATCATTTAAGAAAGCCCAGAATCCTAATATCCCAGAGGATGACAGACTGTCAGAAAATTATTCACTTTGCAGCAAGATTCTGGAATAACAAACCAGTGGCAGTAGTAAACCAAGAACAAATGTTAAGAATTCTTATAAAAGACTGATAAAACAGAGCAGGATACACTATGTCACTGTAGAAAATCCACTCTTAATAGTGCACTCAATCCTGGCCCTACCTCATCTCTGAAAGCGTGTAACAACTGAAAGAGGCATGGGACACAAGTGGGGTACTCAAAACAACATAACCACAGCTACAAGGAATGGTTAGTAGACAAGAAGCCTTCCCCTAGGAAAAGAAACATTTGCAAACAAAAATCTATATAACAATGCCTCATTAATGAAGGAAACTAGAGGCAATAATTGTTCAAAGTTTCTCACTACAAGAAACGGACACCACTGGTAAAATTAGCAGGTGAGAATCAAACACGTGTCAGTCGTTCACACAACACATAGGTGAACTTTGCAACAAGATTCTGAACTTTGGAATTCTTGGCATGGTATGTGAATATTATTATTTAACATAGATTGAAAGAGAATCTCCATAAATTCACAGAAGTCAACTGATATGGGGAATTTATATCAAAAAAAGTTAGTATATTTTCATGAAATCCCTGGGCCACAAATCAGAACAAAGTTAGGAAACTATCTGCCAGGGGAATTAGTTTGCCTTGGGAGTTCCCAACTGGCAACAGGCCACTGGACTTGGATCCAGTTCCTTTTATGTTATAAACACTCCACCTTCATGAATGTTAAAGAGTAAGTTATCCTTTTTTTTGCTGTTGCATCCTACAGTGCCCAACTTGTTCATGAGACAATGTTATTGGCAGAGTTTTAGCACCTCTTCAGGAAACAGTGTTACAAGAAGAGAACTGGGTAATTGTGTAAGAGCTCTCAAGGAAGGGGACAACAGATGGAAAGGAATCATTTTAACACACTATTATTTTAATTACATATTCAGTTCCTCTGTCACTGTTTGTGAGAGTAACTGTTAGTTTTAACTTTCTGTTAAAGTGATCTCCTTGGACAAAGACCAAAAATTAAATTACATGTAAGAAGCGTAAATTTGTGTTTTCTACCTGCATATACAGCAAGACACAGTACAGGACATCCATTAACAAAAACAGCAGACAAAGACTTACCCTCCCTTACAGAAGAAAAACTGATGACCTTGCACTTGCAATTGAAAGAAATAATTCTTACTGGTAGAGATTAACTCTTACAAATATTTCAAAAATTACATCAAATCCAGATAAAAGGAAAAGAACCCACATTCTATTTTCAATAAGCTTCTTAACAGTGCAAAAGAAATGAAGGCCAAAATGGTACAGACAAACCAAGAACTCACCAATGAGAACCACCAGAACAGGTTAAATTCAGGCAAGTTTTTATACTTTTATACTTGAATCAAAGACCTATTGTTTGCTGTTCCATTTCAAACATGTTCAGCAGAATTCCTGACATTCCTTGTCAGTCAATGTGACCGAAACCAAAAACAGTCAGTCTTGCAAAAGGTAATAACTGGCATGTGACCAAGTTTCATCCGACAAAGGGACAACATTTCTTAGCAGTTCAAACTTCCCTTTCCGGCTGGTAGCCAGGCAAACAATACTACACACACATAACTTAGCAGCTGGGCAGTAAAAATGCTCAGCATAGCTGAGTAGCACTCTGTAAGAGCTTACCTTGGAGTAGCCTAGCAACCTTTACTATAGCATCCTTCTAGCTCTTCCATAGCTTCCTGGCCCTTGCTGGCTGCTAACCTGACAGAAGTCATTTTACATTCACCAGTTTGCCCTGTTTACTCAGCATCCCCCTTGTTTCTTTTTTTAATCCTTTAAATTGTCTTTTCTGGCTCCAATATACGTGCAATGTTAAGTTGGGCAAGAGCCACTTTAGCACTTTTGGGCTTACTTCAATATTTTTCAAACTTTTTATTTTCCACAAAGAATGAAGTTCATACTTACATTACAGCTTTGCCCCTGGCAAGCACAGCCCAAAATATTCAGAGGTACAAAGACTATTTGAAAGCAAAACCCACCAAAACCCACAGATTAGATAAGGTATGCAGAAATGCAGGAAAATCCTATGTGCTTACTTATTTACATGTAAGTAGGACATAGGATAAGGATATTTATCTAACACCTTTTTTTTTCTACATAAGCAAAACCACATACTATGTTTCTGAATGATTCAAAATAGAAGGAGATTAAGTTTGGTTCAAAGGTAAAACTCTGCCTTGGATTGTTACCCAAACATTTCAGTGAGAAATAAAAAAAATGACCAAGTAGCTTAAGGTTGCATATGATTTCTACCAGCAACACCATTTTCAATTATATTCTGAGTTATTGCATCTCTTTGTGACTCTACCTTTCTGCAATGAGATCAAGAGGAAAGCAAATTTATTACCGCAGAGCAAAGACTTGTATGCCATATAGCAGGCACTCCTTGAATATATGAGATAGTGCATACCCAGAAACATTTACAGCAGGGCAACAAAGAGATGTTATTTTCAATAATTCCTGAAATATAAATCAACAAGTTAAAGATAAAAGCCAGGTAAGACAGAGAGAAAAATTAAATGCTATGCAGTAAATTGGTATTAAAAGTGGTAGATAAGATATTATAGAATCATAAAGGTTGGAAAAAAGTCTCCAAGACCAAGTTTAACCTTTGACCAAACAGCACCATGTCGACTAAACCACAGCACTAAGTACCACATCCATTCATTTCCAGAACATTTGCAGAGATGCTGACTCTACCACCTCCCTGGGCAGCATAGTCAGAAAATAGCACCCACTCTAAGAAAGAACAGACCATCATACTAAAAAATTTGCGTAAGATCAATCTTAAAATCTATAGCTATAAAGAAGAGATGAAGGAAGAAGAAATGCCTGGCTGTTCTGGCTAACAGAAGGAAAACTAGCAAGCTACACGTAGATGTGCAAGTAGTTAATTCAATTCTAAAATACACTAACAAAGGCTTAGTTCAGTAGAAACAGGAAGGTATCCATAGAATTTTACGAAGCATAACACCTCATATGAAATACTGAATGAATAAACCTGCACATGTGTCCAACAAGAGGGACTGAAGCCGACATAAAAAATGGAAGAGTTAGGATCTAGCAATGTCTTTTATATAGATAAAAATCAGAAGAGCTTGTCCTTTTTGCTAGGCTAAACAAAGGTTTAGAGAAGTTATGAGAACAGAAGTTACCCATACCTAGAAACAGAATGCAAACCTACAGCACTGGTGCTCTTAACAACAAAATATTTTCCTAGGTGCTCTGGCCAGTCAGAAGATATACTTCTGATTAAACTCAGTTCTAGATCTGGAGCTACCAGGGTGGTGAATTTTATTGCCTCTTTTCTCCCATTCCTGTTTTTGCCCTCCTCTGCAATGTAAAGCAGAGTTTACGCCTCAAAAAAGTCACAAGATCCAACATACATTCCTGTTAAACCTAATGGTTCCTCAAATAGTAATCTTTCTTGGTTTCTGCACTATTATTGTTACAGCTGGAATATTTTTCTACTGATCTTATGGCACAATGCAAATATTTCATGGTGTAACAGTATGCAGGCAAGATGTTCTGCACACTTTTAGAAACCAAAATCTAACACTCTGCCACGGAGCCAGCATTTCCCAAGCCTGTGTTCCTCTAATTAGAACAGATCGAGCAACAATTCTTTGCCACATCACTACTGCTTCCATACCAGGTGTTCTTAGTCAAGAAAGGCACAGAATTTAGGCTTGAAAAAAAGACACAGGTCCCAGGAAAAACCCCCTCAAATGCTCCCAGTTGCCACTCCTTTTTCTGTGCCATTCCCATCCCATCACTCCTGTCTCCAAACTCTCCACTCGGGCAGTAAAGCTCTCTTCAAGGTGAGCAAAAGGTGAGATATACATAAAGTAGCAGACCTAGTCCGGCCAGAGTTGAACATGAACTACATTCTCTGTTCTTCTGAGCTTGGGTTGAAATTTTACTGGGGAAAAGGAAAAATTAAGTAAGGGCCTAGATATGGACTGATAAGCTAGAAATAAGAGAACAGAGCACATTTAGACAAACCAGATTCCTGGGGCTGCACGTATGCCAAACTCAGGTACAGAATGACACCTCCAGTGCTACTTTCAAGACTAAGCTGAAAGCCTAGAGAAGAACTAGAAGAATTAATTTAAACTGCAAGCACTTTGTTTAAAGCATAATTCTAAATAAAAGGCTTGCATTCCTCCCTCAGCTTTTCTCCTTTCTATTTGTTAAAATTCATGTTAGTTAAGAAACAGTATTTACAGTAAGCCTGAGGGAGGCCTGGGCAGGTATTTTAGGCAGCACATCTAGGAAACCTCTACCTAGAACTAAGCTCTTCAATGCTACTCTTTTAATGCAGGTTATTTCCTATGGTCTTAGTCTTCTTTTTGTTTCTAAGTACATATAGATTGTATTTCTCCAATCTTATCTAGCCAAAGTCCCCATTTAAGACAACACTTCATTTGAAATCCAAAGACTTCATACAGTTAAAATCAGTTTTACTGCATGAGCAATGCATTCCAGTGTGTTCAGGTGACTTTTTCAGTTACCATACATTTAAAATAATGGAGTAAAAAAGGCATTCTGAGAGAAGCCAAGGCAAAAGATTGAACACCTTTTCAGTGGTTTAAAGGTACTGAATTCAAACAATCTTAAACTTAAAAAAAAATAAATCCTGAAATACTGAAGTCCATTCTATCCCTCCTATCATCTTTGTATTTTCTATTATACCCTCTTTATATTACCTTTATATTTTGTTAGTACTAAAAATAAAACATTAAGCAACCTTATTTTCCCAAGTTAGTCAATTGCTAGCAACCATTTCTTGCTACTTTATCTGCAGTTTGCTAAACAGGTAATGATCACGGGTTTTGCAAATATAAGCTATTTAATACCACAGCTATTTCAGTTACTATGATTATAGGTAAGAATGCCTACATATCCACTACATTTACCATCACTGATAAAGTCATTCTTAGAGAATATTATAAAGGAAACACAATTCTACTTTCATAACTCTGCTATAGAACTCTGCTTTCAAATATTGTCCAGACAATGCTGCTACTGTCTCTGTTCCCCCTGCACCCAGTCAGTTCCCTCTCCAACTGTTTGCAAGCAAATCTGGTTCCTGTTAATTCACTAAATCAACACGCAACAAAACCAGCAGGGTGACCCTGTATCTTTACCTGGGGACTACCAGGAAGAAAAAAACCTTATTAAATGTTGTATATTCAATTAATGAAACACAATACCTTGTCCATATTAAGAGACCAATCTCCATCGTTTGGAAGTTATTTGGCTCCAATTGTAATTGGAAATTAAAATTCCAACACTGCTTATAGAAGTCATGTCCAGATTTTAAATTGTAGATTAAGTATCATAGTGAAAAAATTGGGTGTGTGAGCTACAAATGAAATATCACAGTGGAAACATGAACTAATCAGAACTCTTCTGTATATACAAAAGATTATACTTTTGCCTATGCAGCACCTCTTCTTAAATACCTTTCTTTTCTCCCGTGGACTCTCAGGATGGGTTCTGTTATCTCTGTAGCTAGTATTTGTCAGATTATGATTGTCTCACTGGATTAAGTTCAGAGGTCACCATCAGCAAGGGAATTTTATCGTTTAAACACTGGTTACATACGCAGGAGACTTTTTATTCTGTGGATATTGTGCTCCTCTATTATCTATGTCCCTTTATAGCAGGCATATAACTAGTTCTTAATTTTCACACTTAACTGAAAGGAACAGCTTATTCTTAAATGCATTTGTCTAAAAATATCCAGCTTTAAAAAAAAAAACAAAACCAACCAACCAACCAAACAAAACAAACAAACAAAAAAAAAACCCAACAAAAAAAAAAGACAAACCCCAACAACCCAAAAAATGTACCTCACAGGAGCCAACATATATTAAAAAAAAAAATCCTGAACAAAGTGTTCCCAGTTGGAAAGCCAAAACAAGACAAGACTTGACACAAAAAGTCCTTGACATCATGAACTGACAAATACACACCAACCTCATAAGAAAGCACATCCCATAGTAGGATCTGCAGCAAAAGAAAAGCACCAAAGGATAAGAATGACTAGGAGTCACCTGCCTTCTGGAGAAAATGGAGGGAGAAGGAAAGAGAGGAAAAGGGACAAGAGATTTCAACAGCTCCAATACACTTTGCATCACCATTTTTTGCTTCCTCTTTTCTTCTTTAAGAACTATTATTAAAGCAACATTGGGCAAATGGAAACTTGAGTGAAAGAAGTAGTTTTAACAAGTTATTGGCACAGACTACAGATGCTGAAAGTTACTTTACTGCATGCCGTTTGTGCTTCACTTGCACTTCAGATAGGTCTGTAATGCAAAAAAGAAATTTCTATTGTGCTGTAAGAGGAAGTACTAGAGGTAACAAGCATTTATAATTAGACATTCAAATAATCATAATTTAAACACTAGATCAGCAGTAAATTCTGAAAAATGTAGGATTTTGATAGTACATCAGCAAAAAAATCAAAAGCAGACTAGACACCAAACATTCTCAAGTTCTCTTTAATAAAATATTTAACTTAACTCTCCTATTTAAAAACTAAATTTAAGAAAAACAACCTCATTAAAGCAATTCCTCCATAATTTCACTATTACATGGAAATCAGTCAATACTGAAACTTAGCTTTAAAACTCAAAACACTCAGCTGTGTGCTATCTACCAGGAGCTTCCCCCTTTATTTGAAAGAGCAATTACTTTATTTGCTTGCTATTTTTAAAAGGCAGCTCTGAAGAGAAAAACCCAGAAGTAGAAACAAAAAACAAACAAACAAAAAAAAAAAACCAGCAGCAGATGAGAAGGGTAACAGTTAGGTGGTGAATTCCTGACTAAGATAATGTTTCAAACTCAGCAGAATAAAGTGGCTGCGAATCCATTCCTTAAAGAACACCGTCTGTGTTATGACAGTGATTTATTTTTTTAAGGAACTTCATCCTATTCTTAAAAAAAAAACAAAATACAAGGCAAACTGCAGCTATTACGTTTAAACTGCATTAAAAGTCTTTGTCAATATATAACATATCAGGTACAGTTTCCTCCAAGAGAAACTTTGAGAAAACATTAATTTCCTGCCTAACCCAAATTTAAGACCTGACCATTCCCTAAATCAATATATGTCATACAACATACAGAATTTTACAGGCAATGCAGACGAGGCTTAAGATACTGTAAATGGCATCCGGGGCAAGAGCTGGCAGAGGTTATCTTCTTTCAGAACTAACAATTTAAGTTATCTATCTAATCAACTTTACAATACTTAATTTTAAAGCCATTAATATTTAATTGAAATTTGGCTTGCATTTATAGTTTGGGTTTATTTAAGTCAGCAGAACGTGACTTGATGCAGTTTGATATTTCAAGCTAATCAGAAGAACACACAGCTTCTGAGTATACGGAAGTATTTACATAGTTGGCATACTTTTCCTGATCATAGCATATTACACTCCACAATTATGAATTTCCTTGTTGCTTTATTTTGTGTGACCTATCTCAAGGTGCATTTGAAGCATTGAAATTACAAGAAAAGATCACATCAAATTTAAATAAAGTTTAATATAAATACATGGATACATACCTAAAAAAATTAAAAGACATTCTATTTTTAAAGGTGACTTACTAGCAAAGCTGAAGTAAAGAGGTGAAATCTAATGTCACAACCAAGACAGTGTGAGCCTGCTGCCACTGAAATACTTAGTTAACTTCCTGTTCATTTATACCCCCTCACCTTCTACAGCTTTTTACCCCCAGACTGAGTCTAGCAACTGGGTAGTCTTGGGAGACTCAAGCAGCCAGATAGCTCAGCAGAAAATGATGCCTGCAAATAAACCAGCTTTGAGTAGTTTCCTGTTGGATCTCTCTGAAGATTTAACCTGACTACTGACCACACAGGCAGAGACTGAGATGTGTAGATTCTGCTGTCAGGTGGGTGGGGAAGCCTCCTCGTGCAGCTACAGCTGCCCAAAGAAGCCACACGTCACCTGCTGCAACAAATGGGAAGTCAAGCAACATTTCAGAAATAAGCCAACCCTTTTACATATAGTTTTAGTCAGAGATTTAAAGATAGGATCCAGCTTTGCAATGTTTTTTCCATTATAAAATCACCTTTGACGGAATCTACTATTGAAAAGAACCTATTAAATAAATGGAAAACAAAAACTATTCCTAGGTCCCTTTGAAGATGCCAACTGCTACGAATCCAAATTCTGGTTGTAGATACTTAGGTTTAGTCATTGAGTTCCTTTAGAATCTCATCAGTTAACAGGAAACCCCTTTAACATCATTTGTATGAGGAACTTTAATAGGTTACATTTTTTATAAAGAATTTTTAGGCTGTCAGTTTCTTTTACAAAGAATATTTGAAAGTCTTGCTGTCTTAAAAAAAAAAGCCTAACAACCTGTTACCAAACAAAGCAGAAAAAAACCAGACAATTTTTGAATCTACTTTTAATTTTTTTTAATACAAAACTTGGGAAGAAAAAAAAAATCCCATCAAAATATATTCTGTGGGGTAGGATTCTTGCACTCCATCCTTGCAGTGTCTTCAGTACCCTCCCAGGACTGTGCATTTTCAAGAACTCTAATCTTCAACAGCAAAGTGAAAACACTTACTTTGAAATAAGAACTCTGTAAACTTGACAGTGCTGTCCTACTCTTGAGAAGAGAAAACGAAAGGGAAAACCAATTGTTTGTCTCTATAATTAGTGTAACATTAAGCAATGAGTTTAAAAGTACGATTTTTTCCCCTTCTACGTTACATAGGAGGAAATAAAAGCAGTTACCTTTAGGAAGAACAATTACATCTAATCGTAATAGAAAGGAAAATCACAAAAGTGCCTAAACATTTAGAACTAAAATATAACCAGTTCCAAGGGTTAATTTGTCCCATAATGAACCACAGCAATGAAGCATTTACTCCTTCATTTTCAAGAGGGAGGGCCAACTTATCAGCTCTGAGTTAATAGCACACCTGCCAAAACACAGATTTTAGTCACTATGAAGAGAACAAAGAATGATTATGTAGCCAACATTGGCATGTCTAGGACTGATTTAACTGGAGCTATGACCCCACACACACAAAAAAGGTTCAAGTTGGCAGGAAGCTCCAAGAAGGAAGAATACTTCTGTGGTAACATTATACAAATATGTAATTTTTTCCAATTTATCATATTTAATCCACGAATTTAACATGCACTTAATTTTAGGTGACTGGATTGAGGTAGGCTCTTAGTAATATGGTCAAGCAAGGTAAAAATCATGAAATGTAGTTTAAAGCTATCAATCCAGGAATGTACATTACACCAGTTGTTTTGGATTTTTTTACAGCAAATATAGACAGCCAAGTAATTTGGTATTTATCTATCTATATGTTATCTGTATTTATGTTTACTTCAATGCCCTAATTTTGCTTCTAATAAACAAAACAATCCCAAAGCTCAAAAAAAAAATATCTGCATTTTTAGAAGCATTATTACTGAAAGTCATTGAAACAAATTTCAATGCCTTAAACTTTAACAAATAATCAGAAATTAAATTCAAGGTCAGAAATTACCCTACACAGCAACTACTCCTTGCAAATGTTTATCCTACAAGGTCAGCTTGTTTCAGAACTTGAAACACTGAAGCAAGTTTAGAAGAAAGTTCATACTGAGTGGTAAGAAAACTTACAGATTGCAAACAAAAAGCCATTCTCTTCTAAGGTCAAAGAAACCACAAAATAGCATTCAACATCCAAACACAGCTCAGTGATGTGTTACTTCTCTATTCTTTTAAGGTTGCAGAACATTTTCGTGGAACTTCTAATATTTGCTAAGAGGGCCCAAAGACATGCCCTGTCTCTGTAGTTTCCAATGGAGATGGGGGAATAATCTGTAACTGAAAACTCAGTTATATCTCAATTTCTTCTAATGCTTGGCTAACACTACCAATGTTTAAATTTCAACCACACTTTGCAGTCTGTTTATTTAAGTACAATACCTCATTTAACAAGTGTTATGGTCAGTAGTTAAACTTATTTTTCACTGCTTAGGGGAATGACCAAAACTGTATTAGTATTTTAACAGCTAATGGGAGATGTTTAGCTGTCTGCTTTCCCATTGATCTTTGTGGAAATGAGTTGCTTGCTCAGTATAATTTTCAGAGGGAGAAAGGTATATAAACATATCCTTAAGTTACCGCTTTAAAATTAAAAGAAAAAAAAAAAAAAAGAGCCAAATAATACTTGAAGTTTTCTTTAATACACAAATATTAAAAACACTCCTAATACAAAATCCTACACTTCAATTTAAAATGCTACCCCACAACTTCATCAAAAACAGTGAGGAAACACAGCATACAGACTAGAATGTGACTCCCCACATTCCCCATGAAGAGGTCACCAGAAGCCCTGGTGCAAATCAAAGTCCTGCAGAAACCTGCTAGGAATGAGTATAACACAAAGCAGAAAAATAAACACCTAAAAAGGGAAAAAAACCAATCTTCCAAAAGTTGTAAACCAGATCACTTGGTGTTTTACAATGATAGAACAAAGAGAGAAGAAAGACATGAAAAACCAAGTTAGGTCCAGAGAAAGATCAAAGTAATATTATTTTTGACTTAATAATACTACCTGTTAGAGATGCAGTCTCAACACCAAATAAGAAACAACTCTCTACAGTTGTCAGATGGACATAGTTGGGAAAACATTAAAATGAAAGGCTGTATTAAAAATGGGTTATAAATAGGGGTATTAAAAGTTCATGGGGTTTTAATTAAGCAAATTACATATAGCTAGTGTTTCAGCCTAGAGTCTTGTTTTCAGCATTAAGCACGACATGTAAATATACTTCAACCTTGTTAAGTTTGAGGGACTTTGTTCTAAATTAATGAGCAATTTTTTCCACCTGTTAATGTCCAGACTTGAGACATACAAAAACATCAAACAGAAGCAAATTTAGAAGACAGTAATTGAGGTCATTGAAGTAAATGGCTACTGCAGTTAAGTCTTCATCTACAAATAAAATAACTGCTGGATATTATTCCTCCTCTGAAAGCTTAGGCTGTACAAATATTGGGTTACAGAGCAGTAGTTCACAAAATTTCATTTGACGGATATTGTATTAAAATCATAATGTTCCTGAATATTATTTTTAAATGCTGAAACACATCCTTCAACTGGAAATTAGGTCTCTACAACACTTTAATACTATAGTTATTAATACTTTAGTTACTTCTATGGAGGCAATTGCAGCAATCAATTACTCAAAATTGTTCTCTCTTGAATTCTAGCATCTTTCTGAATACAAAATATAAAACATATTTATATACAACAAGTAAATATATCAAGTGAATATTAAAACAAGCATAACACATAGCACTGCCTTTGATGAACTGGAAAAAGATAATACTCTAGCTCAAGGCTGCCAAGCATTTGATGCTCCCACAGAATCCAGCTAACCTTCAGGGCCTCTCAAAAAATAGAATCCCTATCTGCATAGTCTGAGCACACATGAAATAATGAAAAAAATTACTGGCAGCAATGTTTTACAAAACCCCAGAACTCTTTCATGTGACATAAGGACATTCAAAAGAAAAACTTACTGGAATTCAATAGCATACTAAGTAGATCACACCCTTCAAAACAGGTCTTTTCCCAAATTAATGAAATTTTGCAATCCTACAGATGTTTGCATGAAGGTGGTTTGATTTTGGTGTTATGTGGTTTTTTTAAAGAACACTTAGCCATCAAGGTTATAAAAACCAGCACTCTTTCCTGCTTATACACTTCCATATGCTTCAAGATGTATGACCAGTTCTTAATGTTGTAATTCAGCTGTATTATTTTTGCAGCAAAACACAAGGCTGTGTCTCAGAGATGGGATAGGAATCTGGTACACCTGGCATAATTTCGAGCTTTATGTGATTTTAAGTAATTAAGAACAACATAAAGCATTTAAGTACTGTGACTTCCTATGAAGACAGCATGGAAAACTACAGCACACAGATTTTAAAATGCTATTTTAAAATAACTTCTGGCCCACTATTCTACCTGATATCTATCAAAGTGATACCACATTCTCAAAGACATGGTTCTATGGATTTTATGAAAATCGGTTGCCTTATGGCAGTGGAACTCTGGTTAGATCTGCCAGGAAAAGCATCCACTCCCCTCCAAATCTCAGAGACACCAGCCACCAGGAGCTTAGCAGCTAGCCAGGCAGTACAAGCAGTGTCAAACCAATTACAGCACACACAGCATGCCCGAGTCACCCAGCACTGGACATAGGCACCTTGGGACAGCCAGGCTTAGCCCACCAGGGACAGTGGGAGCCAATATGAGACTGAAAGTTCCACAAATGGGAGTGCCAAGACGAGGAGACTGAGATGCAGAATACATACCCATTGAATACATCAGGGTTTTTAGTTTTGTTACACCACAACATGTGAACAGTAATTGGTACAGTGCTACTGACAGCAAAACTCCAAGTTTCATGGGCATCTTGGAACTTTCTTTTCAAAAAAAGTTACATTGATGCTCAAATCTACTTAAAAGCCATTTCTCTTCTCTCTTAAAACTACCAAAGACAATTGTAACAGAATGTAATTTTGAATTATCTTGGTAACTGTACAAGATTCTGAATTTCAAACATTTAATACCAGCTGTACTTGTGAACAAGTCTTAACCTCTTCAAAACAGTTAAATGAGAAATTATGCACCCTAGTGATCTCAGAATACGTAAAATCAGTTCAGAAAATGGCAGATAGGCTTAACTCTAGTTTCTGAGTCTTCCTCTCCCTGAACAGCTGGCCTAAAGTTGTTATACAGACAAGAGAGAATTTTGAGAGAATGCAGTTTTTATGAATCCTGGAAAACATCTCCATCTTATTTTAAAGGTGTTTAACAGGATAATTTGAGCAATTCTGCTGCAAATAACCTGTAAAAGCACAGAACTGGAGATAAGCAAGAACAAATTATCTCAAACTCCAGGACACCTTGCCTCATCAAAATTAACTGATACAACAGTTCTGTCAAAACACATCATACTTCCTTTTAAGGTTTTAAAATAAATTGATTTCTATTCTCTAACTACTTCTCATAATACTAGTTTGAAGAACATGACATTACAGTGCATTATCCGCTTGTATGTTTGATTCCTTCAGATTCCAAGTAGTTCTCATTAGCATTGTCACTTCCATGGTCTTATTCAACAATCCTTGAAACTCAAGCCAACCTCGAAAATTTCAAAAAGCAATATAAACTCAACGCCCTTCACAGAGCAGAGGGCTGCAAAGGACACTGGATTGCTGGAGGAGCTGGTGAAAGCCACAGCAAACCGAACCCTTCTGGCATATCCATCTATGATAAGTGAGCACACAGCACTTTATCAGCACTGTGCTAGTACACTTAATACGCACATAATCAACTTTGTAATCATGGGTACGTCTATGCCACATGTAAGATACTCGGAACAAATGGCGATGCTTCCTAGAAGTACACAAGGTTGCTGCACTAGAGATAAAGTACATTTTTTTAAAGGCAGAAGCAGTGCACAGTCTGAAACAACACTAGAATCACAAATCTCTGTTTTCTCCATACTTGACTTCAAAAAGTGAAAATGTGGCATACTCTTGGTGAACATATTACAAGCTTTCTTCAGGACAGAATAATCAGGGGAGGCTGTGCTGAGCCCTTACACAACCACAGGTCTTATAACTAATGAGGTGTCCCAGCTCAGAAGCAAGAAATTTGATTCCCTCAGAGCAAAAAAGTTACCCTTCGAACGAGTCAGAAAAACAGCTGAGATGTGATAAAAAGACACACATAACTATTAGTGTCTAGTCTTGTAGGTGAATTCCTGTCTTTTATTTCCAGTAAAATCTAATTTTTTTTCATAATCAGCTGGCATGCTTAATCAAGACTAAGTTCCTACCCAGAAGACAGAGTTAGGAATATTCAAGTATTTTCGCAATTTTTAAGACATCTCCTTTTCAGTTAAAGCATCAGTTAATTCAGAATTCCTTCACTAACAATGGCTTGAAAAAACATCACATTTTCTTCCACGATTTTTATTCAGATTTTAGATTAGGTAAAGTTCACATCTTAATCTTACATTATGTCCTTAATCTACAAAGTATATTGAGGAATGTGAGAACTGCTTATGAGAAGTTATCCTCAAACAGGCCATGAACTTTGTCAGTGAAACTTCTCACCAGTTCAGCACCACAAGGTTTTACAAAGCACCCACAATTCCTAAGTCAACATTAGAGACTATGGTTACTATGTTTCATTTAATCACACACATCTAAAGCTAAAAGTGTTCTTTAACCTTTGCTTTGTCTGCTTCTGAAAAACCTGTAAATTTAAATTTATTTTACATGGACTCCAGAACTGAAGAAACTCTCTCTGCTGGTTATAAAACTCATAACTTACACTTTACTTCCTTGTTCAGCCCTCAAAACCAAGTTTGTTAGTTTTTCTTTCCAATATGGAAAACATTTGTTTACCTATTAATTTCCCTTACTCTGGCAGAAACACAAACCTTCTCCCACCTCCCAAAAGGAGCACAATGAAGCAAGGGCATTCAAACCTAGATAGTCACTGCTGTTAATAAAAGCTGGCTGCTCTCATGGCTCTTCTGTTTGTGGCACTTTCTCTCCAGTCCTGCCAATTTGGCATCAGTGAAACCACACTAGATATGCTATAGAGATCCCAACTCCATAAAATTGCACAGAGAGAAGTAATACGCTTGCCTTTGAAATGCTTGCTATTGCTTGCCAACCACAAGCCCAGGCACATGCCTTTTCTGGATCAAATACACCCGTAGAAGGGGCTCCCTTTCCCTGCCTGGAAAAATTAGCTCCTGCCTACTTGCTAGGGAAACAGTTTGAGAAGCATTCCTTACCACACCGTATCATGGACAGTCACTTTTCTAATTGATTGTTTGAGGAATTAAAAACATTCTTCTTAACAAAGATAACTAAGCCAGCACAAAACTGATACATTCGTATACTACCTAGAGCTGCTTAAGAGAGAGCACTGAACCACCACTAGCAGTGCCTGGAAAGCAGCGACAAGCAGGTGAGGAATGGGTGCTGCCACACTCCTGTCTGGAGCTGCAGCTGCTGCAGAAGTGTTACTATCCACGCCAAGCAAGTCGCTCAGTCAACCCTGGCAGCATTCCACTCCCACTGTGCAAGACTGCAAAAGACTACAGGAAAAGAATGAAGGGAAATCTTCGATGAATGGATGAGTTACCAGAGCAGGGGACACTGCCATGACTTACAGACATTTTAAATTCATGTTGTTGAACAGTATATGGTACCACCAGTGCACCATTGTCTCCTAATATTATCATTCAGATGGATGATCAAGAAACATAATTCTATTTAGCATATTCAATACTTCTTCGAACTTAGAAGTTTGTTTGAAGTATCTTGCTAAGATTAAGAAATACGGGTGAGAGATCTAACCAGCTCAAGTTTAGTGCATCTGCAACAGGAGTTAGTAATGGAAGCAGTGAATAGGCACATAGGCTGAGGTTATAATCAGAATTATATTTTTGAAATGCTCTGCCATTACCCTTATACAAAAAGATGATAATGGTAATCAGTTCTCAGCAGTACCCAACTCAGCCCCCAGTGTTATGCTAAACCACAGAGTTATGAATTTATTTCAGACACGAACTTTGTCACTGTCACTAAACATGCTGCTAGCATGCATCAGCCCACTCTGTCTCAGGAGAGCCACTAAATACTCAAAGTGCAGCAGCTCATTCCGAACACAGCAGTAAACTAAACGGGCACAAGCTGCCTACAGAACACTTACTAGAAATTAAGGTGTTGGCCATGATGCTAAAAGTCGGAGAGTTCACTGCCTGTGCTACAAATGGAACCACAAACACAGCTGAGCGAGGTTCTTTCTTTATCAAACAAATAGTGAAAGTATTCTCGGAACAGTCAGTCCCATGACTGAGCCTTGTCTTAACAGCCCATGCATGGTGACCCTTCAAGACACACAGCCTCTTAAACAAAGTCCTTCAAACTTGAATGAAGCTTTTTTATTTCTACTGGACTACTTAAGGACTCCTAACTGGAAAAAAAAAAGACTAATGCATTGCTGCACTTCTGGAATATTCAGAATAAAAAGGAAGAAGTTGAGATAGCGTCAGATATTTATGGAAATACACAGACTTCCACCTTCAGGTCATCATTTCTAAACTCAACTACAATGGCAAGCCATAAACATTCTATTCAGCCTTCCAAATGCACAGTGGCCAAAATCCTAGATGCTTCTGTATTGTCAGATGGACCAAGGAGCCATTAAGCATGAATTGAGCAACTCGCTCATTTTTGCAGATGCACTTGTCCATGCCAAGGGATGAAAGCAAATTTGGCATCTGAACAACAGTTTCTACTGGTTTTAAGGTATTTGTTTTCTCCACCTCAATGTTGGCTAAGTGGGTAAATTTTAGCAATGTTAAATGCACGCAGTGAAAACCAGAAACACATATTGTTCGGCAGTGAAACAGAAGCGATACCCTTCTTAAGTATTTTCTTTACAAGGCACTTGGTTCCTTGGACAAGTTTCAAAAGCCAGGACCACACAACGCATCAGAGTAAATACAGCCTTGTAGATTTGCAGGTGTGGTTGCGCGCAGGATTTTATCCCGCTTTAAGTGAGCTCCCCTCCGAGGGGGCAGGACTTTGCGTACGCTGAAGGTACCCCCGGCTCCTCCCGACCTTTCCATGAGCTCGTAGCCGGCTCACAGCCCGGCAAGCCAACCTGCCGCTTGCCCAAGCTTCTGGCACTAGGTGCTCGAGTTGCGACACCCATCCCGCGGTGGAACAGGGCTCCCGGACGGAGCCCGTCCAGGCCCGGCCGCCCGGCCCCGCGCCGCCACGCCGGGAGCCCCCCGGGCCCGGCGGCCTGAGGCGGGGACAGCCCCTCGCCGTCGCGGTCCGAAGGTCCCTCGTCACCTCCCCCCCGCCCCGCCCGGGACTCACTGTTGCTCGACTTGAGGTCCCTGTGCAGGATGGGGACGATGGCCTCGTCGTGCAGGTAGAGCATGCCACGGGCGATCTGCACCGCCCAGTTCACCAGGATGTGCGGGGGGATGCGGCGGCCCCCGCGGGAGGCCGAGGCCCCGGGGGCGGCGGCCAGGGCCCTGTTGAGGGATCCGCCGCGGGCGAACTCCATGACGAGGCAGAGGTTGGGCTCCCGCAGGCAGACCCCGTGCAGGGCGATGATGTTGGGGTGCCGCAGCATGGAGAAGAGCTTGGCCTCCTGCCGCACGCTCTCCGCCGTGGCCGTGATGTCCTCGTCGGGGTCCTGCCGCGCCGCCTTCACGGCCACCTCACGGCCCCGCCAGGTGGCCCGGTACACCTTTCCGAAGCCCCCCACTCCGATGATCTCCTGCAGCTCCAGGTGCTGGAAGTCGATCTCCGTCAGGCTCCCCGCGGGGTCCCCCAGCCCGCCGCCCCCCGCCGTCGCCGCTCCGCCGCGGGGCTGGCGGGTCACGTAGTTGGCCGGGAAGATGCCGAGGCGGTGGCGGATCTTCCCCGCCCACCAGCCGTCGTCGCCGGACACCGCCGCGTCCTGCGACAGCACCTCCACCACGTCCCCTCGCCGCAGGCTCAGCTCGTCCTCGCCGCTCGCCTCGTAGTCGTACAGCGCCGTCCACAGCGGGCACGGACCCCCGCTGCCACCGGCGGCCGCCGCCGCCCCGGCGCCCGGCAGAGCCATGGGAGCGACCTCAGCCCCGGCGGCCACCAGCAGCAGCGCCGCCGACGCGGTAGCGCCCGCTCAACCTCATCCTCACCTGCCACCGCCGCCGCTGCCGAGCGGGAGCCGCGGGAGGGGAGGGCGGGGTGCGGGCAGGGGCGGGGCCGCCCGGCCCGGTCGCCGCCGCCGCCGCGGGGCTCCGGCAGCGAGAGCGCAGGCGCGCGCGGGAAAGGCGGGGAGGGCAGCGCCGGTGCCCCGCGCGCGCCCGCCCGGGCCCGCCGATTGGCCGCCCGGTGTCACGTGGTGCGGGGCGCGGTGGGCGCAGGGGTCGGTGCGGTCCCGCGGAGCCGGGGGACGAGGTGGAGGTGGCTGTGACTCCTCTTTTGTCCCTCGGGGGCTGCAAACCGGGCTGAGAGCTTGTGCCTCCGCCGCAGCTTCCCCTCTCCTTCCTTGTGCGGTTTTGGGTTTCCTGTGGAACAAACCTCAAGCGGGTTCTCAAGAAACCCGAGCTTCCTCAGTTCGTGCTTGCTCTGCCACCTGCCTCCGCCGCTCGTGGGCTCTCACAGAGTGGGTCAGGTTGGAAGGGACTGCAGGGGCTCATCTAGTGCAGCCCCCCTGCTCAAGCAGGGTCATCCTAGAGCGCATGGCATAGGATTGTATCTAGACGGTTCTTGAACATCTCCGGTGAGGGAGATTCCACGACCTCTCCAGACAATCTGTTCCAGTGCTCGGTCACCCTCACAGTGAAGTTTTTTCTCGTATTCAGATGGAATTTCCTATGCATCAGTTTCTGCCTGTTGCCTCTTGTGCTATTGCTTAGCCCCACCGAGAAGAGCCTGACTCTACCCACTTGGTACCCTCCCTCTGGATACTGATAGACATTGATGAGGTCCCTTCTCAGTCATCTCCTCTAGAGGCTGAACAGGCCCAGCCTCCTCAGCCTTTCCTGGTGAGAGATGCTCCCGGCCCTTAATTATCTTTGTTGCCCTCCTCTGGACCCACTCCAACTCTTCCCCTGCTCACCATCTTGTTCATGCATGGGCTGAGAGTCCCAGCCCTGCGTGGTGCGATCACATAATCCGTTCAATTAAGAGGTTGCCTGAAAATAGCAAATGCTGTGTATGTGCTATTTCTGGGTAAAGATTCTCCTGGTTTTAAGTGGAAAAATCGTATCACTTTCTAAACTACAGTTGTTTCCTTGGAAGTTGGAGGGAAGTGTGTGGGCTGGGGACGCCCTCCCGTCTCGCCAGCTTGTGGTTCAAAGTGGAAGGAAATGAGTTTTCATGCCAGGAGCCAATCACTGTGCTGTGGCACCTGTGGTTATGGATGTGGCTGCCGCCAGCAGAGGCCCCGAGGAGGAAAGTAAAAGCTAGAGAAAGGTGTAAAACTGCACTGCTGGGTTGAATAACCTGGCGTGATGAACACTCAATGTTTTGCACAAAAACCTACATCCAGAGCACTGTACATCTCTACATAAGCACAAAATTTGCAGCTGGATACCACAGAACTAAGGTTAGAACATAAAGACAGTAATTTAAAAAAAAATTAAATTACAGTATTCAAAAATCATAAATTCTTCATTATCCCACTGTATTTATAGTTATACACAACGCAAAAATACAATTATGCTGAAGTGACTTACTGAACCACATTAACCAAAAAGAAAGAATGCAGAACCAGCATGTCTATCAACTCTTCTCCCATTTCCTTTAATATAACATTGCCTTGCAGCTATTCAGAGAGGTAATTACAAGCCTTTCCCTTATCTGCATATTTGCCTTATTATAAAAGCCATAAAGTATGTTGTAATACAAGCGTTCTGCCACACAAATTCCACCTTGTACTTTGTTATCTAAAAGAATCTGCAGGAACTAATTAAGTGTGGAATGTTTTGGGTCAGACAAGGTATTGGTTGCAGTACAGTGAAATGTTTAAATATTTATCTAGAGCTATTATTCCAAAATTTGCTTTCTGAAGTGCCACCATCCACTAGCAATCAGTGCACTCAGGTTAGACTTTGTTCAGTGTTTCTTCCGCACCCAGCAATCCAGAATCTTGGTGTATAGTTGCTGTTCCTAGGAGTTCCAGTAATGGAAATATTATGATCTAAAACAGTGTAATGTGCCCTTAACTTTCCTGACGGCACCACCTAGTGGAATTACCGGTTAAAAGAGCGACGTACAGACGACAGAGCCTCACTGGCATCTCTCTATTGAGGAAAGACGTCCCTTTTTTCATCTTTGGCACTCCTGCAACTGTGTAGCTACAATACTGTGCATCTACGTTGTGTCCAGAACACATATCCTGACCTGGAAATTACAGGAACCCTTCATAACTGCAAGTATCATTATATCAAAAAAATACTTGGTGTCACCATTATCCAAATGAAAGATTTGAGTGATGTGTGGACAAGTGTCATGGTTTAACCCCAGTCAGCAGCCAAGCCCCATGCAGGCACTCACTCCCCCACCAGCAGGATTGAGGAGAGAATCAGAAGGGTAAAAGTGAGAAAACTTGTGAGTTGAGATAAGACACTTTAATAAGGAAAGGAAAGCCACGCTCACAAGCAAAGCAGAACAAGGAATTAATTCACTACTTTCCATGGGCAGGCAGGTGTTCAGCCACGTCCAGAGAGCAGGGCCTCATCACATGTAATGGTTACTTGGGAAGACAAACACCATCACTCCAAATGTCCCCCTCTTCCTCCCCAGTCACCTATCCTGGTTATGCACTCTCCCAGCTTTTATTTTTTCTACCACCTCATTGGCAGGACACAAGACACAAAAAGTTCCTCGATTTAAGACAAACATGACATAGCAACAACCAAAATATCAGTGTGTTATCAAGAGTATTCTCATATAGAATCCAAAATACAGCACTGTAGCAGCTACTGAGAAGAAAATTTACTCTATCCCAGCCAAAACCAGGACAACAAGTCTACCTAATATGAATTGCAGTCTGCATTATCTAGGCCTTCCACATTCTAACCTACATGAGTTAGAGGTCTCAAAAAATAAGAGAGGAGGTTTTGAAGAAGCTTTCTATTTACACCCTTGTTTACCCACCTTTCTATTTTGGAGCTTGGCAAGATGTGTTTACAGGAGTAGCACATGAGGCACAGCCAGGACTGTGCCTTCTTCGTACAGCTCAGGAAATTTCGTTGCTCACCGAGGTCACACTGAGCAAGTACTCAAGCCTCAAGGCTGTAGATCCTCAGGCATCTAATGGTGGCAGTGCTGCTGATGCCATTCCTCCCCTGCTCCCATCCGCTTGTTCAAAGTGCTGCATCATCCTTCCTATCAAGCCAAAACAAGCATCCAGCATGGCCACACCACCTGCGACATCAGGAAGAAAACTGAGGTATGTGATTCATGAGCTCACAAATACTTTAATAGCATCTTTGGTCTCATGCCTTTGTAAAAGAAAATCCACACAAAGCACAGCAGAATGGCATGTTTGGTCTGTAAAACTGTAGCCACGAACAGGAAGAATTGAAGGAGGGTAAATTTGGTGATGTGCATGATGATAGATGTTTCCATTACATACATGCATCCTTCACAAAATTGACTGTAATAAAGGTCTATATATGTGGAACAGTCCATAGAAGGGGCTTGTGAGAGACTTAAAACTGAATTTCACTGCTATTTTCTGATAGTTGGGGATGGGAGATGGTGAGCACCATGTGTGGTGAGCCCTGGTGTTCACAACCCATCCTTACACCCTTTCCTTCGGGGATGTCCCATAAGAATATACCTGATATCCTTACGCCTTTCTTCAGTGACTTTAATCTCCCTGCTCAAGGTTTCCACTCAGCTCCTCACCTTTTCAGACCCACTCTCCTCCACTTTGCCTATGCTTCCTCCAGCACGCCCCTACCTCCTCACCCCACTAGTTTGAGGTCAGCTGCACGAAACTCTTAGACTGGGTTTTTCACTAAACCCATCTATGAAAGAATCCTAATGTTTTGGGGTTTTTTGAAGAATTTCCCCACATCCCACCCAAAACATGTCTCAACGCAGAACGGGTGACACTGAAGTTGGGCAGAGCTCGCAGATCGGAAACTCGTGATGTATCGGGCAGGATCACTGAGAACCCGGCGGTGGGGGAGTGGCCGGCGAGGCGCGCAGCCCAGCTGGCGGCCGCCGGGGCTGCCCCTGCGCCGCGCTTTTTTTGCACCTGTGAACGCACCTCGCGGTGCCCGGGGCGGGACGCGGCCGTGACGGACGCCCCCGCGCCTGAACCACCCCCCCTCCGCCGCTGCTTGGCTCGGCTCGGCCCGGCCCCGCTTCTCCCCGCGGCCTCCGAGCGCTGCCGCCGCTCCGGGCAGAAGCCGGGCGCGGACCGCTGTGGGGCGGCGGCCCCGGCCCGCGGTGGGGCCGAGCGGGCGCGGTGCCCGGCGGGGGACGGCCCGTGACGGCGCCCTCCCGGCGGCGGCGGCGGCGGCGCCCGGGGTGGGGCGGGCGGGATGCTCGGCGTCGCGGGGCACCATGGGAGAATCCGCGGGCGCCCGGCATGGCGGCGGCGGCGGCGGGCGGCTGAGGGGCGGCGGTGGCGGCGGCGGGGGGCGGCCATGGTGTCGCCGGCGGCGCGGCTGGTGGGGCAGGGTGTGTGGGCGGCGCTGACCGGGGGCTGGTACCACGACCCGGAGCAGGGCGCCTTCACCAACAGCTGCCACCTCTATCTGTGGCTGTTCCTGCTGACGCTGCCCATGGCCCTGCACCTGGTGAGAGGGGCTCGGGCGGCGGGCGGCACCGGGGGCCGGGGTGGGAGCCGCGGGCCCCGGCCCGCAGGCGGCATCGGCCAGGGCGTGTGCGCTCAGCGGGCTGTAAAGGGCCCTCTGGGGGGCTTAAATATTGGGCTTTACATGGGGATTTTGTGTCTAAAGGTTAACGGGGTGAGTCCGCCGGCTGCGCTAGGCAGGGGCCGGACCCTTAGCCCTGCTGAAGGAGTTGGGTAGGGCTGCAGGGTGGCCTTTGCTGAATGACCGTGGGGACGTTTCTTCAAAAATCTGAGACAGGTGTTTTGTTTTGTTTTGGTTTTTTAAGTTTGATTTAGTCTTACCTGCTAAGAAGGGTAAATACGTGGAAAAATCCAGATACCACGTAATTAATACGCCTTGCTGAATGTCACTGGTGAATCACATGGCTTTTTGTGGCATGCAGCTCCCTTTGTGCTGAAATTTAAACTTTGCAAGTGAATAATAGCTAGAGTTTGTTTGCTGGACTTTGAAATGTATTTTCCTGAAAAGCCTGAAACTTTTGCTCTTGTTTTTGTGTTTTCCTACTGTGTGAGAAAAGCTTAAAGTATGCTGGATCACGGATTCTATTTCGGTGTGTCCTTCAGTGATTATAGGGTAATATTGCTTCCGTTAGAAGCAGTTTCCATCCATTTGGTTCCTGGAGTGACTCAACTAAATTCTCAATTTCTAAATAGGTTTCTTCACCCTACATGGTCAGATATGGGCCTGATTATCAAAAGCAAAGAGTATTTATGAATCCCCCTGCCATCTCAGTGGAAAGTAAATCTTGTATTTTTAAGTGTGAGCTGGTATTGGATTTTGTGGCATGGATTGCAGTGAATTCCTGTAAGACTGGCTCATGGAGCTAATGAACCAGAATAACAATATGCTTTCTTCTGATTGATTGCATATTTCCTATGCAAACCAGCAAGAGTCTTGCATTGTAGGATTTGCTGTCCAAGTCATATGTGTGATGAAAAAGGAAAAAAAACTTGAAGGCTAACTTTTTTTGTCCCAGTTGATATAAGTATGCATCTGGAAAGATTCCTTGTAAGAAGCCTTGTAAGAACTGAAGAAGGTGTGGGGGTTGCACAAAAGAACACTGGACTGTAGGCCAGAGCTAAGTTAGAAGTCATTTTTTAAAGGGGAGAAAACATAACTTACCTACTGAACTCTCTTGGGCATCATCTTTGCCTATCTAGATGGACTTTTTTTTTTCTGCAGGCTGACTGACTTTCTGTGGTTAAAAGCAGGACTTGTGTTCTTGAGCGAACATACTGCTATGGGAATTCTTTGTCCTTGATAAGAATAATGCATTTATTATGATGGCTGCCTGACAGTAATTATGTCCTTACACATTTTCTTGTTTTCAAGTAGCTTGTTTCTAAGGTTTGGTAAACTTTATGCAAGACATCTATTCTTGCCACTTAGAAACTTCAACTTGCTTTTTAACTAAAGATTTTTTCTGGCTTATAAGAGATTTTGTTTATAATATTCAATAACGTTTGGGGTGCTATTTATGTTACATACTTGACACCAATATTTTAGATTCAGCTAAAGCAGTCAATGATGTTTTTTGAAATGGCAAAATCAAAACAGATCAGAATACTACTTTTTAAGTTTTTCATTTGCTTGAGATAATCCTTTGTTGAATTCAGGAAGTCTCTCTGAAACTCTGTTTTCAAACAGTGATTTGAATCAAATGACAAAACTCAACCATCTGTTTCTGGTTTTTTCACAGTGGCTCAGCAGAGGCGTGCTGATGGTAGCATTGAGAAGCTTAAAGTATCAAGTTGTTTCTGTTGTGTGGATTGAGAATTTCTTTCTCTAGCTTATTCAGCATAGCTTACTTTGGTACTAAGGATTCCTTTATTAGCTTCCTCGCCTCTGAAAATGCAAATCCGTGTTTCATTTACTTTATCATTTAAACATTAAAAATGTACATTGGATATTTGGAGCATCATTGCTGTTCAAATTAACTTTGAAAATTGTTCTGAGATCTCTTCTAACTGTGCCATATCAACTTTCATAATATAGTAAGATCTAAAGTTATCTTAATCCATCAAACAGTTGAACATCTCTGGGTGTTTTGCACATGAAAATAATGATCGCTCTTTAGTATTCAGCCCCAGTAAAACATCAGTGATGTAGAGATGCAGCTTTGGGAAGTACTTGTACTATAGCTTATTTTACAAGCTGCAAGAGCATGTGCATCGTGTTTGGGTGACTCCCCAAAACAACAGCAATGTTCTTCCTGCCTTTTGTTGGACAGGGAACCCTTGAACTTACACAGTTGTTATTTCTTACTCACTAGATCTTCAAATCATGCTGTGATAGGAGAAGTACAACATGGCAGTATAAGGGTGTGGGCACATAAATTACTCAGAGGTAAACTGTGATAAAACTAGCAGTGTGTCAGCTGCTTCCAGTCCCACTTGGCCGCCTTTTACCCTGCTCTATCTCTCTGTAAATGTTAAGGATACATATCTCTCTGCAGCAGAGAGATAGGCTACCCTGTTACGCACTTTATTTATTGTGTGGTAGGGCACACGCTTAGAACTCAATGTACACCCCTGGAATTTTATTTGCTACCTGACTTCCCATATTTTATGTTGCATGATGGACATATCTCTTAGTATTGATTCACCTTAATTAACACATATAAACACATATAAACTTTGGCTCCAGTGTCGTATCTCCCACGCATATCTCTGATGTTAGTGGCTGACTGCACATTTGTTTGGTACTTCCTTCATTTGTGTTCTGTAGCACAGGGAGACACTGAGGCCCAGGTGCAGCACTGCCTTGCTTTAGGGGCTCAAGCAGTGGTGGGACACATCTGGGTCTAAGCACCCTTTATCATTCAGCCCAATTTACAAGGCCTGGTGTTTTGTTCAAAGGTTACATACCTTTATGTGCATATCTCAATCACCTCTACCTTTGTGCTACTCTCAAATAATGTCAGTAGACACGTGAAGGAGAATGTGGCTGTTCTTAGAGCAATCTCTGGGCAGGCAGAAGCCCCAAGCAAAGGTGCTCCTTACGTGGTGATGTCCACTCTGTTGCATTTGCAGCAGTAAGTTGGGCTGCATTTGGGGCCACACCAGCCTGCATTTCTGGCTGTGACCCCAAGATATTCTGGTGCGGGGTACAACAACAGAAGCTACTGGAGAACAAAAAGTACATTATGATAGAGTTTTTAATGGGACAAGAATGAAGAAAACTAGGGCTTCCAAAGAAACCTGTGGGAAGTCATGAAGCCTGCTTTCTAATGAATTTGTATTTGTGGAATTTTTTTTCCTAGCTTCTAGTAAGATGTCAGCTCAACTGAAGTTTTTCCTGTTGCTGGGGTGGTATCGAAAGGTCAGAGAGCTGTGTGGGTTCCTCTCATTAATGGAGGAGGTGTGCTGGTGTGCTGCTGTGACCTTGCCCAGTGGGGTGTATTCTCTTAAAGTTCGCTGAATAACTTTTTAATTCTTTGGCTACCTTTCAACTGAGGGGATGGAGGGAGATGATGGTGCAGACACATGGTGTGATTATAAAACCTCATTTTCATAGAAAACCAGGCTAATTATAACTATAGTGCATCAAAAGTGACTCTATCATCTAATTCCTCAGTGGTCTATAACTTAATTCCTCCTTAGCATGGATATGATAGCTTTCACCTGTCTGTACCTGGGAACACCAACTGCAGTCATATGACACTGGTACCTTATGCAAGAGGCCTGATACAGAGAATGGAGGGCTTTCCATTATCAGCTTCATCCTTCTCCTAATTCCTCATGTGGACAGGGAGCAACCTGCTGGCTTGTAGCACTCAGCCTGCCCCAAGATTGAGAGTATTGGAGATGCAGTGGCCATTGGCAGTCTTGGTGTGGTGAGCACACTGAAACACAGTGAGTCTCAGACAGATGGGCACAGAGACCACGAGCTGGCTCAGGGCACGGCTACGGTAGGTCTGGTCACAAGACAGGGATGAGGACATGCAGCACTCAGCATTTGCTAAAGCTGGCCCTGTTTTCCACTCAAAAATCTAGGAGCTTCATCTGGGTCTCTCTTGTAGCATGCTCTCTGCATGCATAGTCTGCACTACTGGAAATCTATTTTTGTCGTGTCCTCTTGACATTATTCATATAATATTTATTAAGCATTATGAATGTCACCTGTGTAAAGCACTGCTTTTCTAGTGGGCCATTCTGAGTTGTTATTTAATAATGAGTGGTTGATCTGTGCCTTTAAATGTATAGTTGAAGAAATTCCTTGGAAGGTGAACAAATCTCTCTTAAACAAGTCATTACACATAATTGTGGCTGTCACCCTTTGTGGAACCGAGCAATTTCTTACTCGTTTTGTAAAAACATTAGTCATAAACCACAATTTCTTTAACCTCAAGTTCTTCAACCTCATCCAGTAAGCCTTATACCCCAAGAACATGACCTGGTTAATGGATCCTCTCTCTGGCCCGAGTTTACTAAGTAACTGAAGGGTATGCTGAGAGTTGGTATTTACACAGTACCATGAAGTACTCTTAACTTAAGACTTGAGACTTAAGCCTCAACTTGTAGAAAGTCATGTCTGTCTTATTAGGGATCATTAGTATTATGTACAAAATAGCTGCTCCACTATTGTGCAATAGATTCTTTGTATCTGAATCAGAATATTCATAAAAAAGGATTCGCCTGAAAATTTTCACATGTACATCTTGATGGTATGAAGTCTCAGTGAGCCAAAAGCAGCATCAGAAGTGCATCCCACTTGCTTGTCACAGCACAGAAATGATTCAACATATTAATTTAAACATCAAGATAAATGTGGTGTCTTGTTCTAAAGACGAAATAAGCATGCCTTGTTCCCCTTCCTTTACCTTTGTGGTCAGTGTGATTTATTTATGAATTTGAAAAAATGGTTGATTCAGTCCCAAAGTAAAGACCATTTTTAAAAATTACCTTCAGCAGGCTTTTAGTTAGTCCTGAGGATTGAAAACCTTTTTTGGTTTTTTTTGTCTTGCTTGGGGTTTTTTGTTGTGTTCTTGTGTGAGAATATAGTAAAACTCTGTTTAAATAAAACCCCTAAAACTTGAAAAGAGATTAAACTCCCTGTGAGACTGCAGCTGTGTAATGACAATACATAAGCATGTTCCATGACTATAGTAAAGACTTTGGTACTTCAATTATAACTGCAAATGTCCATTGCTATGAGTTGCCCTTTACTGTAAGGAAGTATTTGTATATAAAAAAGTTGTTGGTATGTCATGTCTCTGGAAGAACTTTACAGACTATAGTTCAACTGTAATTAATTTTAATGACTGAGAGCTGCGGTGCTCATCATAGATCAGCAAACAGATCACAGACAGCTGCAAATTAACAATTATGTACTTTAGAAAAAGAATTCAAAGAGGTTATGTCATAGTTTAATGCCAGCTGGCAACTAAGCACCACACAGCCAATCTCTCACTCCTCGAGCCTCAGCCAGGACAGGATGTTTCTCTGTGTATTTATTCATTTGTTTTGACTAGTCCTGACTAATTATTTAAAATACCTCAGTGGTTAAGGTATTTGGGAACATGTTGTGAGGCATTAGGAAATGGACTTCAAACTACAGTGTTTTACTGTTGAGTCATAACTATCGTAGAGGGTAAGATGACAGAATTTTTCTAAAGGTTTCCTGTTTGTAGATAACTAATGCACCATTTTGTGTCTGTATTTTTATGAATTCGTAGTTTAGGAGAGGCTGCAGCTGCATTAACATGGGAGTGTATTTTTTAAAAAGCTTTATAATGTTTGTCAATGGTGAGATTTTGCTGATTTTGATAATAAATAGTATCCACACTGAATAAAAAGAAGACTAGATCTGTTGAAATGGTTTGAAACTTGAAGAAACCCTTAAACCTTTTCTGTGAGCAGAACTCAATACGTTTATTGTATTTAAAAATTCTAGCAGCATCTTCTCAAAGCAAACTGTTATCTTTGTGTCTTCATTATTTCTTTCTGTAGGCTTTTCCAGCAAATGCAGTGACAGTTTTTGTGTACTGCAGCTCGGTGACAGTTTTCTTCACAGTAATAAAGGTGATCAGCTACCGTTTGCACCTTATGTTTGATAAAGGCGAAGTAATTCAACAAAAGCTCTCAAGAAAAAATGGAAGGCAGTGTAAAGATACAGAGGTTGAAAAAGGAGAAGCGGTTCAGTCCTCAAATTGTAGGTAAGGTTTTCATTGCATTTCTGACACATTATGTATAATGCTTGAGTTTGCCACCATGGTCCTGCATAGCAGAAACGTCTTTTGAATGCAAGAATACTCCTTACAGCTGTATGAAGAATGACACTTTCAAAACTTGCTTAGTGCTTTTCAGCTGGGGAGCTGAAATGTTCTTTTGGTGAAGCAGGCAGAGCTGCACCTGATTCAGAGGTCGGGCAGCAGCTGGGCACCATGAAGGTGGTAGAGGAGATGCATACTGGAGGTGCTAACAGATCCTGAGGAAAACCTGGAAGAAATTGTTTGGGGAAGCCATAAATGCTTGCTCCTTTCTCTTCCTACTGTGCTTACCTGCTGGGAAGAGGCAGGCAAGTGTCAGGCGCCTGTTGGTAAAGAAAATGCTTTAATATCATGGCTTTGGAAGTGAAGGCAACCTCATGTTGCCTTTGTGTGCTTGTAGTAACATCTCTCTCAGATCACGTCTAGATACCTAAGATGCTTTTCCCCTTATGCTTTACTGTGACTACTTATGATGCTTCTGTGGTCCTGTTCATGAAGAAAGCTAGTACTGCTTTTATTTCTCAGGGGCATTTGGTAGGTAGTGGTAGCTTCTCTGTCGGGGAGCCAAGTACTATTAGTCTTTGCTGGATATAATCAATAAGGCTGCTTCCAGGCTATGATGGTATTAAAGGTAAAAGCAGTAGTGAGATGAAGACTAGTACTGACATTTTCCAGATTTGTGTATTGGTAGAATGTTCCACTATATGCTCTTTGGAATAAATGGAGACTTTTCTGGCTGGTTTTTAAAGCTTGAGTCATGCAAACAAATGAAGCTGGCAAGTGGCTTTTAGTGATATCAAGTGTTATGACAGATGTGAAAAATGCTGAAATAAGGTACATCTAAAAGTGGCAGAAGCATAGAAATGTCCAAAGCAAGCTTAAATTGAGTAGCTTTGTTAAAACTACCAGTCAAGCTTCAACAGAGAGCTCTGTATAATAACTTAGGGTATTTTTTGATGCATTTGCAGTTGCTACTGCTAGCTCTGTGCCAGATAAGTAGTATCAAGATAGAAGAGCAGCAGCACAGAGGAACACAAACTATGTCTTTACACATGCACATCTGTGCAACACTCCTGGCAGTGATGTTGCTGGCACAGTCAAGGTCTGCCTGCATTGAGACTCTTCTGAGAAATGCCTGTGTCTATAACCATACGACATTTTAATTTTTGATGGGATTATGCCTTTCAGGCTGTTTTGACTGAGAAGTAAAGGTGGAGTAACTTTAAAGTTGTGTGTTAAGTCGTGTGGCTGTTCCTCCCAGTTTGATTTGTGTATGCACAACAATCCATTATTTAGTACATGATCAGAAAAATAAAGAACTTAATATTGTTTTGACTAGATGGATCACAGAATTTTTTAAACAGACCTTGATAGCTGGCAGGTTGGTTGAGCAAGTTTTTGAAGCCAGTTAACTAAAAACAGGTATTGTGGAAAGATGGTAGAGACCCCCCAGGTAAATAATTTTATAGCTTATATACAGGTTTAGAATTTTAACAGTAAATTTTTGATGAAAAAAAAAGCCTCCATAAACCACCATGAACCAATAGAAAAGCCCAATCCCATTCTTTTCAACATTTCACTGTGCTGTTTTTCTTTTTTTTTTTTTTTTTTTTTTTTTTTTTTTTTTTTTGGTTTTTTGGTTTTTTGTGCTTTTTTTATTAAACGGAATTTTTGTTGCATTATACGTGACAAAGAGAATATTTGTAGGTTATTGATAGTAAACCTTTTCCAAAAATACCTGCTTATATCCATGGAAAAGCTAGTAGAACGTATGTTCAAAAGGAGTTAGTGGGTAGTTTAGTGTATCCACAAAGGAACTGATCAATAAATTGCCTTATAATATATGAAATTAATAATGGCTGTATATTTGCTTTGCCTAGACCAGAGCAAAAATTTTATTTTCTGGTCTAATGATTATATTAGTACTCTCTGTCTTTCATTCAACTAGGTGTTTTATGGGAGGTTTCCAGATAAACAGGCAGTTAGATAAGGCTTATGCACTCAAGGACTTAAACAGCAAAAATTGTGAAAGGAGTAGCTTTTGATTGTCATATGTCTAAGGAGAAGCCCCAAATAGCCTTTTCTGCCAATAAATCTGTGTGTGTATCAGGCAGGCTAGATGGCATTATATATGTATGCATAGGGAGGTTGAAGAGATGTCATTGTTCTTCTCGTAGCTCTACCTCTGAAGACACCATAATCGTTTTACATCGAGGGGTTTTTATTCTTTAGATTTTATAAAGTCGTCTTGGTGAGGAAGGAAGTGCAGAAAGGTGTTACAATATTTTTACAGCCTTGTGCTTTTCTCATTGGAGGGGAAAGAAGTGCTGTTACTTCATTGTGCTGTGCTACTTCTTCCTCTTTTGTTCCCAAAACTCACTGTGATGCCCTGTGGTGAGAAGCATTGCTTTATCTTTCATGTGCTTGCCCTTCAGCAATAACTCGGGGGATCATGCCGTCGGTGAGACCAGCCAAAATGACTCTACCCAGACAATTCCTGACAGTTCCAGAGCGCAGGCTCCGCACTCGCAGGACTCCCCTGGAGCCACGGTTAGTATGTGCACTCCTCCAGCATTGTCCTCACCTCATGCAGCTCACCACACACAGTTCTGTGTTGCCAGGTGCTCGTTGCTTGTAACATAGGCCTGCTCCAAGCAGGAAAGGTCATTCCATGCATCTGCTGGGTATTCCACTGCTACCACTCAGCCTTGCCCTAAAGATTTGGCTTTGCAGAGCTGAAACTGTCATACATAATGCTGCACTTCCTAGGAGGGCTCTCCCTGCTCTATAGATAGCAAGTGGCCTTTGTAAATCTTGCCAAGAGCTGGTATTTGGGGCTGCTTTGAGAGAAGGGAGAGGCTAATGCAATCAGCATTGTTTTGTTGCCTCTTAAGGGACCTGCTCCTGGAGCATTAATAATTTGGTTTTGTGTAACTAGACTTAGGCTTATAAAATGAACCAAAAACATCTCTTCAATATTTAAACGAAGCATAAAAGCCATTTAAATCTAAGAGATGTGTACAGGAGGTTAAAAGTACGTATGTGTGCACTCAATGTCATTGGCTGTTCTTAATAAATCAAAGGTATATGAAATGATATCAGTGATGTATGTAAATGGTATTAAAGAAAAAAAAAAGGAAACACTCATGATAAGTTGAAGGAATTTTCAAAAAAGTAAGAAACAGAATAACACTGTCTGTGTAATCTTAAGCTGCTCCCCTTGCATACTGTGATAACATCTTTAATTATGTGATGCCATGCTATTTTTTTCTACAGGACTCCTGCCTCGGTCAGTGCAGAGGATGGTTAGTGATTTCTGAATGAGTGGCTATTTGATTCTTCATTTTGTCTTCATATTCCTCCACACCCACCCTTTATCCCTATTTACTACAAATTACTTAAATCCTGGTCTGAATCAGGACTATTTTTTCATTTCCTGGAGTGTTTTTACCTTTTTGTAGCATCTGTATGATTCACAGGCATTAATAGTTCTTTTGGTTTTTGTTTTTTTTAATGAGGTAAAATATTTTTCACCATGTTTCTGTCCTTCTCTCTAGTATTCTGGTATTTGTCCATTCTGCAAACCTATGTCTTCCTCAGATCTCATCTTAATTTCCCACTTCCAAACATGTAGGTTGGGTCTTGTCAAGCTGAGTCTCCTGTTCTTGCTGCCAGGATGCCACCATGAAATTTTAGAAAATAATAATAATTTCCTCTTGTTTTGGCACCTGTCAGTCAGAAGAGAGCCACAGTCTTTTTTTTTCAATTTCTTGTTCTTAATTATGCACTTAGGCTATTGAATTTAAACTCCTGAAGTATTCCTCTGGGTTATTGTGTTTAGTTTTGAGCTCCCCAGTTAATTCCCGTGCATATTGACCTGCTGATGAGAATCCAGCAGAGGCTGCCAAGGTGATTGAAGAGCATGATGTGTGAGGACAGGCAGATGGGATGTTTTAGCATTTTTAAGGCTAAACTTTTGTAAGTGTAGAAGAAGAGTTTACTGCTGTCTTCAGTTTTCTAATAGTAAGATACACAACAGACTGAGCACGCTCTTCTCAGAGGTGCCCTGTGACACGATAAGAAAGTTGCAGCCATAGAAAGCTACAGTTAGGTCAATTACATTTAATGTCTTTTGTCTGGGGTTGTTTTACTTTTTGATGGTTGGTATGTTGTTTTTTTTTTCCCCTACCAAGTGAGTGGTCAAATACTGGAAGAGGTTTTCCAAAGAAGTTGTGAAATCTCCTTCTTTGGAGATTTTCAAAGCTCTGTTGGAGATGGCCCTGAACAACTTGCTCAAACTGTACCTGCTTTGAGTGTGTGTGTACTGCAGAAGGGATTTGGACTAAATGACCTTCAAAGTTTTCTTGGAATCCAAATGATTCTGTATTAATTTAATGTCTCTGTCCTCTAATTTTCCATTGAGAAATACTCACCAATGCTAAAGGCCAAACTTTTCATTCTAGTGCTTTGGAAACACATAGCTGGAAAAGTGGAACAGATGAACACATTCTATTCCTTAATGATTAAAAAAAATGTATATGGATTAGGCACTGCAACATTTTTTTAAAGAACATCTTGCTTTTCTTTCCCCTCCCCAAACATCACACACAATTGCAGTGATGCAATTTGGAGCATGACTGTTCTACAACCATCTCTCTCACTCACCCCTTGCATTTTGTGCGAAGGTACATGTTCAAATTTCAGTGATTTAAAGCAGCTTACCAATGCTGGAATTAACCTATGACTAGATAGCTATTGATAGCTGCATTGATAGATTATTTTTTTCCAGCCGAATTTAATAAATGACCATGTTAATCTTGTGTGTTTCTTTTCTTTTTTTAGGACCTGCCAACACGGGAAACTATTGAAGACCTTAGAGGTATTTTAAAGGCTTTATAATTCCACTAAAACTGTTGTTCAATCATTGCTTGGCACAAAAAGTAATGGCATGGAGGACCCCATGGCAGGTTCTGTTGTGCCTCCTATCTGAGTTGAAGAGCCAGAACTAAATTTCAAAGCTATTGTAACAGACTAAGCTTTCTCAGCTATCAGCCAAGCTGATTGGGATTGCAACCTTTTGAGGGATGTGCGAATAGCTCTCCCCATTTTGATACAGGTAGATGAAAGGGCCTTGCCCCACGTTCTTGGGAAGCTCTGCGCTTCTGTAAAGCATTAAACTAGGAAGCTAACACTTGGATTGCATCTTAGAGCCCTTAAACATCTGGCTGTATACTTCTATTGTGTTTGTCAGCCTTTAACTCTGTGTTGTATATTCTCGTACACTTCACTTTGCCTACACTTCCAGTGCTTGAGATGTCTTAATATTTTAAATATTACTTTGTTTTTGTTAAAGCTGATCACCATATCCCGTGTGACCATTAGGAATTGCAGAAAGTGATGTAGCAAACCTGCAGCATTGGCTTATTCTTTTTCACGTCTCCCTGAGTGAGGATAGTTCTGTAAAACATTTGATTTTTAAATCAGCTTTTTCTTCAACTATTTTGATTATTTAAATAGACATGCTGCTATGCTTGTCCTGACTTGGAAGGGTTCTAGCTTGCTTTTGTAGTATTTCATATGTAGCTACCCAAAAAAATCCCTCTTTGCTTTGGAACTGTCTGAATCAGCTACATCATCTGTGCTTCCTTTGCTCTGCTCTGGATCATGTTTTGTTGGTTAACAATCATACTTGAATAATGCTGAGTGTTCATGTGAGACCTAATGCCCAAATGTTTTTTCTTAGGTGTTACGGTACTAGAAGACCAGGCTACACCACCAGTTTCATCTACCTCACCCTGTATCAAAGCAGATATATTACCTGTTTCTACAACCTCCAGTTCAGGTGCCACCACGTCAGCAATAGCAACAAAACCAGCTGCTATGGAAACATTTCCTGGTGATGGAGTAAATGAAAAAGGAGTGAATGGACAGCCTTGTGGCCACCATGGATCCCAAGATATTTTTGTGGACAGAGATGTAGCTAAAAACTTCTCTAATATTTCTTCATCTCAAGGTGATATTTTAAGGACTGGAGTTTCTTCAGAGCCATGGGACAGTGAAAATTCGGTTATTTCAGACCATTTAAGTAATCCTAAAAGCTACAAAAGAGAGAAATTGCCAGAGGAATCACCACAGACAGGCTTTACCAGTAACTGCCCACAGTGCAATGCCCCTGCAACCAAAGAGCACGAGCAGATGGAAAGTTCTTGCAATGCTGGTAGTAGCCATGAGGACCTTGATTGCTCAGACAGTGAGACTGCTGTTGCAGTAGTGGACAGTTCTCTTCCTGGAGACCAGCTGTGCGAGCCCATTAAAATTGTCATCACAATGAGTACTACACCAAACACCACTCTCAGTGACCTACCGGGCTCTGTCCACTTACAGGCCCTGGAAAGTGAGAGAACAAGCTCAGCCCTTGACTCTGGTGTGGTTAGAGCAGGCTGGTCAAGTCAGCAAACTAATGAACAGCTCAGAATCCCTGTTATCACATTTGACCTGTCTGATGACAGTAAAGCTAAGCCTTGCTCAGAAATTAGTGAAAGTGACAGAACTCCAGAAATGTTGAGGGCAGAGCTGTCATCCAACCAATGCTCTGGCTATGAATCGGGTGATGCAGTAAAGGAGCTCAGCAATCCAGCAAATACGCCTCTAGAAACTAACACTTCTTCAGATCCAAATCAGGAAAACGCTTTGGAAAATGTCCAGACTGTGGATTTAAGTTCTAAAGAAGACCTGCATAACCTAGACCCGCAGTCCTGTAGAACTGCTCATGAAAAGAGGCACATGCGGGTGTTGAGTGTAGACAGTGGGACAGATGTGCTTTTAAGTAAGAATTTTGTAGAGGTATCTGACAAAGAAAAGACCTTACCAACCTCTAAATCAGATCTAGAAGCTAAAGAAGGTCAGATGCCCAACGAATCTAACTTTCTAGAATTTGTGTCCCTCTTGGAATCCATTAATACCTCAAAGATGAAGACATCTAATCAATCCACTGTTAAAATGGAGACGACAAAGGAAAATGGGCTTGTTGGAGGTATTATGCTTGGATGACAATTCTTTTGGAATAAAGATGTTGTGACGAGTTTGATTACTTAGAGCAGCTTAGCTGGATATCTGCAGTAAGGCAAATTCCCAGAGGAAGACTGGTTTTGCTAATAGGGCCAGGGTAGGGCTGGACTTGGTGGGACAAAGTGGTTTAGTGAAAGTGTGTGATTAGTGTCAGCTGCAGTTTTAAAATATTTTTATCTTCTTGAAGAAAACAGTTTTTCTTCCTCTACGAAACCTAGTGATAAGCTTGGTAGGTCTCCATTAGGTCTTTAGTATTCTGTACTATAATAGTGTGCCTGGATTGTTGGAATCCTAGAAGTATCTTGCAAAAATGTGTATAGCTGTAGTATTACACCTGCCCTTGCACGTCTTACCAGGTGCATGTTGAGGAGTCTGTGTGCCTCTAAGTATGAAACCTGGAATTGTCACTGGAGATGGTTCAACTTTTAGCTAACGTGTGCGTGCACATACCTATATTTCTAAATTTCCTGAATGGTTGTGGGTTGGTTTATAATTAAAAAAAAAAGGAAAAATCATGTACTTGTTCTCAATAGGTAAGAGTTTTGATTTTCAGTCACTTCAAATTAAAATATTGTATTTTAAGGATGAAAGTTTGGTGGCTGTTTTCAGTGAAAGCCTCCAGTACTTTAATGAAAAATAGTATATTCCCATGCAAGTTTGCATTTAATCAAGAGGGCTTTTATTTAAAACAAAATCAATCCACTAATTAAAAAACCTATATGCAGTACAATTTATAGCTTTTGTATAGAAATTTCTGATTTTAATCAGCATTGTCATTGCTGTCACTGAACTCTGTGACCCTTTTCTATTGGGAAGGGCTGTTGTTTGTAGTGTCTCTAGCAGCCCTCCAGCAAAATTAGTAGAGCCATTTAATGAGGATGTGAGATACAGTGCAGTGAAGGCAGATGCAATCTCAGGATATTTCCTCAAGTGGTCAGCGCAATCGGTTTAGAAGATCTAAGTCAAAGTGAAATAAGACAACCAGTATCTTCCCTTTCTCCAAAGTGATTGTTTTACCTTAGATCCTATAATAAGCTGTTTTAAGAAAACCTCAGAGGGTGCAGTCTCAATACTTGGTTTGCATGGGAGGTAAGAAACTTGATAGTACCCTACAAGAACAGCTTGGCAGTCCTGTTTTGTCTGCCCCCTGTTCCCCCAGCTTGCTTCTGCAAGAACCTGCCATTAAATGAAAAAGGCCCAACCGACTAAAAGGTTTTTAAGAACTATTGTGAAATGTGTTCTTTTATCTTGTTCAAAAAATAAGTAGATTTATCTTCTCAATTTTTCATTTTCTTTTAGATTCCATTTATCTTTCACTATTTGTCTGTTCTAGCCAATGTATTACACCCCTGTCTCATTCCATCTTTCACTTGGGTCCATTTTTTTCTTCCACTTGAATTTCTAGTTCTGTGCCTTTCCTTCCTCAGTCATCCTTTCTCAGTTAAGGTCCATCCTGGCCCACCTCCTTATTTGTGTTCCTTTTCATATTGGTATGCTCTTTTCTTTACTTCTGTTCCTCCTAACAATCCACACTGTTGCTGGTTTAGGTTTTTCCACCCTTAAGCCCACCTAAAGCCCACCCCACAGCTTGCATTCACTTCTCCTGTACTTACCCTCCTCTCAATTCCATATGATGAAGGAATGAGAGGAGGGTAAGTACAGGAGAAGTGAATTTTGCTCTTCCTAGACCTGCTGCCTCTCTTCTGGTGAATCTTACCCATCTCTCCTGCCTTCCCAAGCTGTTTATTCTTCGCTGCAGTTTCTATCCTTCCCTATCGAGTTTATCAGCCTGTCCTGCTGACTCTAGTCTGTGCTCTGGTTGCCCAAGACAAGTGCTGAGCAAGCCCTGCTTCTCACCTGAGCCTGCTGAGCCCTGCTGGATTCCTGGGGTGCAGAGTCACCTACCTGCACAACAGCACACAGCAACATGAGGGGTGCAGCAAACAGATTGTGATTCTTTTCTGTTCCTCAGCTGTAAAAAGGAGCACTTACACAATAATTGTACTTCCGAGTGATGTGACTTAGCTGGAAAAGAGAATTTAAGAGGTAAATTTAAATGAAAATTTAAAAAGAGAGTGTACAGCTAATCTAGAAAGGCCTTTCAGACAAGTATCCTCAGATAATATGAACAGGGAAGATGAAATGAAAGAAGGCAATGGATGATCAGAGCAAGTCAGATTCCACAATGAAAACAAAACCCAAACCCCAATCCAAAAACTTAATAATGTGTGTATAGTTATTGTGCTTTAGATCTGGTGAACAAGATTCTTATACAAGATGATGAGGAAGCAAGAATTCTGCTCTTCCCTCAAACCAAGCTCTATTTAATGACTTGAACTGAATTTCATAGAATCATGGATGGTTTTGTTTGGAAGAGACCTTAAACATCATCTAGCTCCAAACCCTTGGTATAGACAGGGACACTTTCCGGTAGGCCAGGAACACTTCTAGGGATGGGAAATCCACAACTTGTCTGGGCAACCTGTTTTGGGGTGCCTCACCACCCTTACAGTAAAGAATTTCTTAATAATATCTATTCTAAATCTTCCAATTTCTGTTTTCTTAAGGCTTTACTTTTGTGAGATAGTGAAGCTGAGCTGCATGCATGTGAAATTAAGTGTCTCTGTTTGCAGTGTGGGCTCAGCAAATGTCATCTTGAAGCAGAAGAGGGACTGGAAAGAGGGTGCCCTGCTGTGGATTCTGCACCTTCAACTGGTGCTGTGGGAAAAAGGAGGTTCAATCTGAACTCCTTGAGCTTGGGAGAGGTAGTTCAAAGGCAGTTATTTTTAAGAGCAAGTAGGCTTTGTTTTCCAGCCTAGTCAGAACGTGCTGTTTGTTAAAATAAATTACTGTTATTACTGGCAGCTTCCCCTTAGCAAGACTGAATTTTAGGAATGAGAAAGCCTTTAATTTGTTTACAGCCTTGCAATTGCAAATATGCTTTAATAATATAGTATCTTGGAACAGATCTGAATTAACATTATTCCCACATTAGAGTGGTTGTTACGAAAAGTGTGTGCGTGTGTGGGAATACAGAGTCAAGCTGTGCACCAGTTGTTTTGAGGGAGGAGGTTGGTTCTGTTTGGTTTTTGTTCTTTTAACCTTGCAAACTGTCTAATTGGCAAAAGTTAACAGTAGATGTCTGGTCCAAATGAGTGTGAAATGCACCCCAGAAAGATTTTTATTAGGCAATGTGAAAAACTTGGCAAATTCCTGGAAAGCTGGATATTCAGAGCTGTGTGGAAGAAAGCTGATGTTTTGCATAATTTGTGGAAGGTGGGGAAATGTGCTCATCAGAGCACTCTGGCAAGTGAGTGAATGTCATGGATGGGTCTTTGTTATGGGTGGTCCCTCACAGGACTTGTGTGTTCTGTGGAAGTAGAAGAGTTATCATCCTGGCCACATAAGTCTTCGCTAGTAGATGGCTTGGTAAAATGCTGTATGAGAAAATTAAAGCCTTTCTTTACACTTCTGAGGGTGCCAGATTTAACTTGTTAAAATACAGGATATAAAAGCTCTAAGAGCTGTTCTGTAGCCACTCCACCTCTTTTAGATTGTGAGAAAATATCACTGACACTGTTGCTAAAACTGACTTTCAGACCAGTGTCCTTTCACTTTTGAACCACATTTGTACCACCCACGTGATGAAAGTGTGTTGCAGGGCAAACTTTTTTCAGTCTTTGAGAGGTGTAAGAAAACCTGGGTTTATTGGCTGCTTTGAGTCCCTCTGATGTGTCTTGAATCAAGTAAGAGCAGTTGTGCATCAGACTTATGCAGGGCAAAGCCTCCTGTGTGTCCCCTTTGGCACAGCTGGCTTGTAATCTAGGACAGGCAATATTATCACTGAGGAGCAAAGGCTGCCGTGGGAGTGGTGGGGACTGGCGCAGGAGAAACTAAACCAGGGCTGCATGGCCTGAATTTAGATGTTTTGCAGGCTCTTTTTAGAAAAGGTTCTCATCATTCTGGGCAATGCACAAACCACAACCTCGAGTGAGTTGTTCTGGATCCCAAGCAATTACCCTTCTCCTATAAAAAACTAAAACATATTCCTCTGGGTATTTTTAGACTTTTTTTTTTCCTCCCTTGCATGTGAGAGAGAGGACTATCACATGCCATGTAGTCATGGGGAGGAGGGATCATGTGCATTGAGTCACCGGTGCAGTTGACAGTCGTGGTGGGAAGTGACAGCAGGTGATTTTGCTGGCAGGTGGGTAGCACCTAGGAAATAAAGCCCTGCCTGGTGCTAGCTCATCTCTTGGAGCAGCTGTGTATCGTTCCTGACTCTTGTGCCAGAGAGGGGCTTCATGGCATGTGGTGCACCTCTTTGGATGTGGAGGAACTGGTGTGCAGAACTCAGTTCCCTGAATCTGATGCTCAATGTGTAAGGCTTGACAGGCTAAAATTTTAGAATTTCAGTCTTTAAGTCTGAAGAGGTAGTAGATGACAAGTCTGGCATCTGGAAAAAAAAATGAGGTTATTTCAGAGGTCTGTATTCTGATGTAATTGGTAGGTATAATGATTAGGCTAATTATTCCTAGCTCTCCTGCTGACACAGGAGATTGTTTCAAGCAAGTCACTTCCTGTAGCAGGTACAATGCCTATTGCTAGCTTTTCCTGTTGCTTCAGGATTAATGTGACAATCCTCCTTAATGGATAATGCCATGTGCTTCTTCAGTGTCCATTCTGAACTCTTGTAGCAATTCTTGGACAGTGTGGTATTCCTTGGGCACTCCCATTGTTTGGTGGTTAAACAGTTAAATGTCGGTTTTTTCTTTTCATGTATTTGTGGCATAATAGGCAAATTTGGCTTGAGAATAAAGCGCATAAAGCCAAATGTTTCTGCTAAAGCAGTTGGTGAAGAAAGGATTAGGAATGTTCTTAGGATTTATAATCCATATATATGAATGGCACAGTCCGCAGCTTGTAGAACTTTGGTTTCATGCTGGTACTAATAAAAGCATAGAGCAATTTGAAATAATTTCTTTGTGGCTGAACAGGCAGCAAATATATTCTAAAGTGAAAATTTCTATTTTGGAGCATAATGTTGTTGAAGAAAGTGGATTCTGTAGCAAAGCAATTAATGAACAGAAGACAGATAGGCTTAATTAGCTTAAGTCTGCTTGCCCAGGTTTTAAACCAGATGGTGTTTGAAATTGTGACAGCAGTGGCATTTTATTTTACAGGAGTGATCTGTGAAGATTGGGATAGGGATATGTAAGTAAAAGATGAGGAAGAAGGTTTGGAAGACTGGTAAGGGGCCGCAGATAGTAAAAATGTTTCAGAGTAAAATTAAAGAGTGATAAAATTTCCTTCTAATTACCTAATAATAATGAGGCAGCTTTAAGGTTGAGATACACTGATAGCTGGTTATCGTGATTACTCTATCACAGCATTAAAGAATGGTTTAGGTTGGAAGAGACCTTAATAAATATCATCTAGTTCCAACCACCCCCACTTCCCCCCTCCTTGGGCAGGGATGCCTTCCACTAGATCAGGTTGTTCAGAGCCCTATCCAGCCTGGCCTTGAACACTTGCAGGAATGAGGCATCCATAAGTTTTTAAGGCGGTTCCTCACCACCCTCACAGAGAATTTCTTTCAAATATCCAATCTAAACCTGCCCTCTTTCAGTTTAAAGATGTTCCTCCTTGTTCTATCATTACACACTCTTGTAAAAAGCCCCTCTTCAGATTTCTTGCGGTCTCTCTTCAGATGCTGAAAGGCTGCAATTAGGTCTCCCTGGAGCTTTCTCTAGGCTGAAATCTCAGCCAACTCTCCCACCCTTTCCTTGCAGGAGAGAGGTTCCATCCCTCTGATCATCTTGGTGCTCCTCCTTTGGACTCACTCTATTAACATATGTACAAAGGCTGTTTCATTTCAGCTGTAAAATTGTTTGCAGCCTCCTCCTAGAGTAGAACAAAGGTTTGTCTATAGAGATGATTTGGGATGCTTAAAATCTGTTCTAGAAGTGAAAAAGTTATGGCAAAAGAAATTATGGCACTGTACCTGCCTTTAGATTAGGAGTTCATGTGTCAGCACTGAGATGGTATACTTGTAAGTTGTTGATATGCTATTAAAAGTCTTTAGTGCAGAAAAAATGTTTACTGAAAGTATCTTATGTATGGGACATATAAGAATTGTTCCTTTTCATAAGTATTTTACTATGTTAACCTAATCTTGTGGCTTGTGCTCTATCAAAATATGAAAATGGTGTACAGACCAAAACTTGGCTGTTCATGCAGGACTCTTCTGAATCACCCTGCCCCAAGACTGATTTAGCCATGAGTCCTGATAGCTATATCTCACATGTCTGAGTCATGTGGCATATAATTTCCAGATAAATTACGTGGTTATTAGAGCCTAGGTCTAATCTTGATATTACTGTGAACCCAGCCGTGCGTGAGCTGGAGATGTGTGGAGTAAATGGCACAGGGAAAAGTGCAAGTACACTGCCATGCTGTCCTCTTTAGTCTGCTATTGCACTTGGAAAAGGTTTTTCCTGGTGTTTGAGGTTTGCCAGCACAATTTCCGTGCAGGGAGTGTTTGGTGATGTAGAGCGGATTGCGTACTCTGGCAGGACACTCCTAGTCTAGACACCTCTATCTTCATTTAAATGCTGAAGGTGTAAGTCACCTGAAAGAAGATGAATAACAATCTTGAAAACCAGTCACAAAGCCATCATGGCCCACTTTTCCAGAGCTGGAAGTACTCTTCACCTGGAAGTACAATCACTGTGGTATTGTCTGATTGCCATATAAAGCCTGTAAGAAGCAGTATGTTTAGGTTTTTGTTACTGTGACTCTTAGCACAGCAGGAAAAAGAAGTCTGCAAGGCTTGTGGTTTGGAATGGAAAAGAGAGAAGCATATTCTGAAACCACTAGATAATCAGATTTTAAAAAAATCTTTTTAATTGTTCCAGCCCTAAAGCTAGTTTGGGGCACTATGGGACCAATTAGGTTATTTAAACCACAGTTTCTGATCTCTATCAATTATTCTTACAGCTTGAACAGCCCAAGCCTTTAGGAAGGCCATTTTGATTAGGTATCTGTGGCTCCATCACCGCCCACAGGTATGGTTACATCATTAAGGGGGTGCTTCAGTAATGACACAGTTTCTGCTTAAACTGGAGTTTAAAACTTTAACTAGGAAAGGAAAAAAAATTTGTCTCTTCCCCAACTACCTTTTTTTTTTTTTTTTTTTTTTTTCTCCCAAGATAGAATAAAATAGACCTGGAAAACCTATTGAATTTTGCCTCCATGCACACCAAAGTATTTCCCTACACCAAACTTGTGCTCTTTCATTGTATTTATAGCACAGGCTTTAGGATGTGAGGGGGCTTTATCCTGTGGATTGAAACTGGTGTAGAGATGTTTTAGCTCATGAAGGTAGGCTTGTTTATAGAAATAATGTGTTGGTAGATCAGCTGATGGAGTTTGAGGAAAAGAAGACAGATGACCTGAAAGATCTGCATGTGCAAAAACTTGTTTACTTTTTTCAGTTTTATCAGCTGACCTTATGAAAGGTAAAACATCTCTTGACAAGTCTTCATTCTGTTTTACCCTTAGACCAACTTAGATATGACACTAATGTTTCTTGACTGGTGATTCTTGCAGGTTAGAATGGTAATTATATTGGTGAGAAGTATGGCTTAAGATATGGAATTTTCAGTGAGGAGAAATGTCTGTGTTTTATTCCTTGATTTGAGGTGTTTAAACAGCAGGTATTGCAAGAAGTCTGGGTAAGTATGTTTCAATACACTTTGCTTGGTGCAAAAAGCTACAGGACTTACTGAGGTATCTCCAACAAGCACCCCGTTTTTCCATATAAAGCATTTTAGTGCACAGCTGCACAGGGTGCTGATGTCTTAGTTGCACTTTAAAACACTAACAGATAATTTTATTTGGTTTATAAACAAAGCACAGTTGAAAAATGTTTCAGTATTCATCATGAATATGTTGTACACATATATATATGAATAAATGACCTGCATGTGTAGAGAGGTAATATAAATGTAATTGGTACTCAAACTAGTAGAAATTGAACAACTACTTAATGTGTATTTTTAAATTTATGATTCTGTATTTTCAAGTATAGGATAATCTGTTGTGAAATTGTTTTGCCAGTTTGTTCTTTGTCCACCAGGTGTGTGGCCAGTGGGGAAGAGGGATTAGGCAGCTATCTGCTTTCCTCTCCAAGAGCTTTATTTCCTTTGAAGATGCTGCTTTCCCTTTTGTAAAAGGGGAATGGGCCAGTGCTTCTGCTTTTCCACTGTCAGCATACACAGTTTGAGAACAAATTACAGCCCCCAGGGAAGCAGCCTCTTACCATTCTAGATTAGGAACAGATTGCTTCCCTCTGAAATAATAGGAGAAGCAAAGCAGAAATTCTCTCTTGTTTGTCCTCCACTTCACTCGGCTGTTCTTGAAACAGCCTATTCATGAGGGTCAGAATACCTCCTCATCCAGATTTGTGGTTGTATTATGTTAAGTAATGGTAGTGCTTTCCATAAAACTAGGAAATACTGCAGTGTTTTAGATTTTCATTTTTAGATGCTCTTGTTCAGTACTTAACTTTCAAAAGTTTTCTTCATTATCTGTGGAGAGTGGCTCCACTTCACTGCCCTGTTTTCCAGATAGCCAGATGACGGAGAGAAAAGAAGAAATGGTGGGAACAGAAAAGCACTGTGAGCAACTTCCTAAACAGGAAAGATCAGATGTACAAAGCCAAGATCGTGCTAGTACTAGTCCGGTGCTACCAGAGTCTGCCAAATTTGCAGCACTGTAAGGCCAGTTTACTTTACAATTTTGTACTTCAAAGATATGATGTAAGCTGTTTTGTTTCACTGAGTAGAAATGACATAAACTTTTAATTAACCTCTCTTTCTTTTTGTTTTATTGAGAACAAGAAAAAAGTTCCTCATAGTAGTTTTGAAACATTTTTGTGTCAAGTTACCAGGGCAGCAGGCAAAGGCAGATAATCTACCGGGTAACTTCTCAGCAGGACAGTTCTGTCTTGCAAGTAATAAGTGGACCTGAGGCGTCTGTGCAAGATGAGCTCTCCGTGGATGCAATGCACGTGTTTATAGATGAAAATGGTGAGTTTATCTAGTTGGGATAATTGCAATGCATGAGGAAATTTCTAAATCCTTCTGATGTCCTGGAAGGATAATTCTCTTGTCTGTTACCGGTTGCGTGTTTTTCTGTGTGTGAAAAAAAGGGCTTAGTAATTTAAAGTCATTTAGTAATTTAAAGTCAAATGAGCAATAAGTAGTTTTCCAAATCCACCAGTGATGATCATAGACCTGAGCCTTACACAGTGCTTGAAGTTTATCTTCCAAACATCATCCTCAAAAGATGTTGGCTAGGCCAGAAGGCAACTTCTGTCCCGTCAGAAGAACCCCTGGTATTTTCTACCTGGCTAGAAGTTTTGTACTGACCTGGCTGAGCAAAACATGACTGCTTTTTACCGTTCTGTTCTTCAGCTGGCTCAGACTGACCTCTTGATATGGTGATGCTTGCTGTCATTTGGAGTTGTGATCTGCTACTCTTTTAAAGAAAATTAACGAGTGACCTATTTTTGCCCCATGCATATACTTGGGGTGCCATTGCTCTGAAGCTATTCTTGGAGTCTGAAGCTGCAGGATGGGTTTGAGCCCTGTGCAGTGCCCTGTGAGGCACTGGCTCATACCTCTAAAGGACATCTGTCCCAAAAGTCCTGTTTCCTTTAAAGTTGCCTTGAAAACCAGCATGGAGTGAGTGCTCATGGTACTGGTCTGTGACCCGGGAGATCCTTTGGTTTTCTGCCTGTTCCTCCTGGCCCTGCTGGCAGCTGCTGCTGTGCTGTGGCCAGAAGGGCAGCAGCAGCCAGTGGGGCAGGTGTTGCAGCCTCTGGGTCAGCCAGCACCCACCCTTGGCTTTGTGCTGCCTCTGCAGACAGGGAGGAGCTGTGGCTGCACTTCTAGCAGAGCTTTTTGCTGCTTTGTACCTCCTCACCTCACCTTTGTGAATGGAAAGAGGAAAATCTGATGTCACATTTTACAGTGAACTTACATTAATTGATGTGCTTTGCGTTTAATTTACATGCCTTTTAAATTTTCACAGTGAATTCTGTGTTTTGATTTGTCTCAGATTTTCAGTTCAAATGTAAATTTGCTTTCTGAAATCCAAAATGAGCCTAATGCACAGGTTTAAAAATATATATTTATAAATATGCCTGATGTAAAATGTGTATTTTATAAATTTTTTGTGTACACAAATGATTGCATCACTGAACTGACATTTTTTTCCCCTCTATATTTTCTAAAGGGGAAATTAGATCCTGCTATTTAAAAGCTGGCTGTCAGAAGGAAGGAAATTTTAGACATCAGCTATCAAATTGTGATTGTATGTCAAATGCTCAGTAAGTATGCCCTTATTTTTAGAAATGTTAAAAGTTTTCATTGCTGGAAACTATGAAACTGTAGCAGTGAAAGATGAATGTGAAGGGGAGTACTGAATAAATGCTGACCTTATCTAGAGAAGTCAAAGCATGAAAAATTTTTTTTTGCTTTCTGCTAAAACAGTGACAGCTTTATAAGAACATAGGAAAGAATAAAGAAAATGAAAATCAGAAATATCCACTTGGCTTTAATTACTTTCTGCGAAGAGCCAAAATCAAGTGTAGCTATTATAAATAAAATTGTAAATAAAGTAAGCAGGACTGTTCTATCAACCTTTGTCATGTTTGCTTCCCATACCTGTTGTATTCTTTGAAAATTTTTAGTTCTGTGTCAGTATCAGTCACTGACCTGTGGATTCTAGCAACAGAACCTTTCACCTTGCATTAAATCTGTAATGATACTCTGCTACTCTGATGAGGTATCCAAACAATTTTCTTTTTTCAAAAGTTCTTGGAGTGATCCATATAAATGCTGTGTTTATTACAGTGGCTTCCACACTCTTCCATGTGATCTGTTGTTTGCATATCTGTAAAAAAGAATTTTAGCTATTCATAAGTATTTTAATTAAATAATTTTGTTTTTCATACTGTTTTACAGTATTTGGAGAAGTTGGAAGTTGACTGAGGTAGTGAGAATGGTCTTTTTTTTTTAATAGCAAATATTGTTCTTCAAGTGTGTGGCTTTCAGTGGAGACTGTCAAGAAACTTGGGACCGTGTTAAAAACAGGGTTAGCATTTTAGATAGAATGCTAGTATAAGAGACATGAGAATAATGCTTTTATTTGTGGGCAAAAGAGCAAAAAAAAAAAAAAAAGAAAAAATTGAGTAGTAGAAATGTTCTGTCTTTAGCAAAATAAATCCCCCTGCCTCCATCCTGTTAGAATTCAGTTTTGACCTAAAAAAATCAAGCATTTTACTTTGGTTCTATTTATTTCTTGCAACTCTCTTTGTTTCACCTTGCACAGCTCCCCCTTCCTATAACTATGAACTTGAATCTGTCCTAAATTCAGAATTAGTTTTCTGTCCCCTGTCTTTTAGCAGTTAATTTGTTTTTAATCAGAGGAAGGACTATCTTCCTTCTCATGTAAGAAGTCATGCTGAATCTGCCTTTGCTAGATACTTGTGTGGCACCTCTGTCTTCCTATGCTAAGTGCTGTTTTTCAGTTGTGGTTTGCAGACCTTAAGGGATGAGGTTTATTATTAAGGAATCTACTCAACCCTGTTAACAAAAGCAAGTTCAGATATTTTTTACAGGCGTTTACATGCATGCAATTTCTTAAGATGAGCATCTTTGCTGGAAGTCTCAGGGTATAGGGATAGTTCAGACCAGGGAATGGAGCAGATCAGCAAAGAGGAGTGGGTTCCCAGGCCTGTTTCTTTGTGGGAGTTAATGGGAAGCCAGAACACGAGCTTTTCCAAGAGAGCAGCATGAAGGAAAGGGCAAAGCAGAAGTTAATAGGAAAAATAAGAGAAGGGGACAAGGAAGTTTGAAGTATGCTTAAACTGGTTTTTACAGGGGTAGTTTATAATGTCTAGACCAGAGAGATTAGTGAGAGCTGTTTGTTCAGTAGGCAGTTTCTACCATCTGTGAGTAAATTGACGGGTAGTGCAGGAAGGAATGGGTTTCTGTTTTTTTCTTCAGGTGTTCACCATCAAGTAGTTTTGTATTTTGACAGTATGGAGCTCTTACAGCATATAGAAAATGGAGGAGCAAACCTGCTTTAAGGACAGCACAGGAATGATGCATCTTTCCCTCCCTCTCCCCCTGCAGGCTTGCTCATCAGTTCTGTCAGGTTACTTTCTTTTTTGCTAAAGATAAACCAAATGATCAGTGAAGGAAAGGTTATTAGTGAAGAAAAAGGCAAATAGGATAAAATAAAGCACAAGGTGTAACAGTGAGTGCCTCACTTAATCTCTTCTGTGTGTCTGTCTGTAGAGGATCCTTGACAAAAATTATTCCTTTGAGGGTGGGCCCTCTCTGGTGGAGATCTTCATTGTAAGAGTAGTCCATACCAACAGGAGATGCTGCTGTTATGGAAGGATATTAGAAAAGAGACATGGAAAGCACCTCTGAGATGAACATGACTTTTTTACCAGCCCATGAATAAGTTAACTAAGGAGAAGACAATGATTTTGACAGTATGTCTTCATGAGCAATTGAAATGGTACAGAAACAACCAATAGCTTTAGGACTGGTGTCTGAATTCACTAATGAGCCATCCAAATTAGATTTCACGAGTCAAGAGATGCAGGAGAAAATTAATGCCTAGCCAAAAGTGGTGTCATCCTCCTTTCATAGGTGGGGGTAGTTTTTTGGTCTCGTGGAACCCAGATTTCAGAATTTAGAATAAGCATAGAGAACAATACAAAGGTTTGCAGTATTTGTGTATGAGCTCTTAAAACACTTATCACCAATCATGCTTGCTTTATACTGTTCAGATTAAGCTGCTCCTGAGGGGGAAATGTCAGACTGAGTTGAGCAAGTGGAGTAACCATGTGAATTTGAATGGACTGTGCCCTTATGTACTTCTTTATGAGGAGAATTGACCCAGGACAGAGGATGACAAGAGGTCTCTTGCTTTGTGGATGTTGGGAGATGCAGCAGACCTGTCGTTGGTGTCTGGGAGCTGAGATGCTTCTGGGTGATGCTGCGGTAATGAAAGGGGAAGGAACTTTGACTGGAGAGGGTATGGCTGCTTTGTCAAGAGTAAGGGAATTGCCTTATGAATTGGACCTAGGTAACTATCTTTTAACAGTGTTATGCAAAACTGGAGAAGGTGTTTAAATATTACTCAAAGAAAGTTCTTAAAGAAAGCCTTGAGGCAGACTGACTAACATTTTATCATCTTCAATTCAAATTATAATTTTCTTTTTCTCTAGAGTCCTACTATTTTCTACTGTCCCACTAGTTCCTACTAGTTTCTATTGAGTCCTACTATTTTCTTCTCCATTTGTAGGCTTAAGCATTTCACATCAGATTATTAGGAACTGAAATTAAAGTAGTATTCCTGTGGCCCATAAACATCTTATCTTCTTGGCATAGCGTCTGAAATTAATTTCTCACAAATAATTCAAACTCTTAACAATGTCACTGTCACAGAAGTGAGAATGTGTTATTGTTTTATTTCTCTTCTTTGTTTTTGTGTCCTTCCTGCTTTTCATTTGCTTAGGAAGGGCTGGATGGACAACAATAGATTGCAGTGTGCCAGAGAAAGCAGGTGTCCAAATCTGAAGGAGTCTGTGATTTCTTCCTTCAGAGACTCCTTTACATTGCAGGCAATACTGTTAAAGGGAATTAGACTTTATCTTGTCAAATATCAGTGGTCCATCATCTGTTTCTGGTTCTGCAGTGTTGTGAGATGATTTTTGGAGTATTCTCTAGTTTACCAATATTAATATCCCATCAGCTTATATTTTTTGTCTTTGTTTGTTTGTTTTTGTTTTTTTAGTTTTATTGTTGGCTTTTTCAACTATTGTAGTTGTAGTTATCCTATTGTACCTGTACCTGCAGTCCTTGTCCTGGGAAATTTTCAGAGCTTCTTAAATGTAGTATAAATGCTTTCTTATTAATGATTTCCAAAATTATCCCTTAATTCTATTAAAGGTTACTGAGAATTAGAATTTTTTCAGATTGTCTCTCTACTTGGTTCTTGCCAAGTTGTCTCTCACTTGTCTAGCAGTCTAGCTTTTAAAATACTTGAAGACTAGCCAAATTAAATTTTGAGGAAGTTTTTATGTTGTAATTATCACCAAAAGTAGATAATTTCTTTTCCATCACAATCCCCGTTTTGGTGGGCGATTCTTGTCACTGAGTTTGGTAAATTACTTAAGTATTGGCAGGACTAATCAAGTCCCCAGTTATTGTCAGTGTAATTACTCTGACCCCACTTTTGTCTGTTGGCTTGCCAGCAGCACTTCTTGCCAGCAGTCCCAGTGGAATGGGTTCCCTGCTGAGCTAATTGCATCTAAATTTGATGCTCCCATTACTCTGCCAAGTTCACCTCTAGCCATAAATTGCTTTGTGACAGGCTTTGACAAAAGTATGAACTTTATTCCCAGCTCATGGATTATATTAGAAATTAGTACAAAAGACCATTTTAATCTGTTCTGAAGTGAGTCACCAAGACATGTGATGGAGCCTGGCTTTCTTGGAGGTGGCTGAACAGAACACCTGCTTGCCCTGAATCTTGGTGACTTGGGGAGACAAATGCCATCACTCCAAACAACCTCCTTTCCTCCCTCTTCGCCTGGATTTATATGCTGAGTGCCATATTGTAGGGAATGTCCCTCTGGTCAGTCGGGGTCAGCCGTCCTGACTTTGTTTCCTCTCAGCTGCTTCTGCACCCCCAGCTCCCTCACTGATGGGGTGCTGTGAGAAGCAGAAAAAGCCCTTGGGGCTCTGTGTAAGAGCCACTCAGAAACAGCTAAAACATACCTGTTATCAACACCATTTCCAACACAAATCCAAAACATGGCTCCGTACCAGCTACTATTAAGAAAATTAACTCTACCCCGTCCAAAACCAGTACAAAGAGAAAGGATTACCCAGTTCATAGCAAAAAGCACCTTTATCTTGGGTGCAGATAGCTCCTGTGTGACACTTGAGCTTTCATTTGGAAGCAATGATATTTAAAATCCAACTTGCTCTGTGCCTTAAAAAAAATTATTCCAGTTTGAGCCTTATCCTGCTTTCTTGGTCATATATCTTTTAATTCACCTGTAAAGTTATTAAAATAATATCGTTTTTTGTAGGATAAAATTATATTCATGTATGTTTCATTACTACATGTGGTTCAACCATACCAGTACCGTCATGTATTCATATTTCACTTTGCATATTCTGTCTGAGCAGTTGATCCTCTGAATCCTCACTTTTTTCAGATGAGGCTCTGACGTTGAAACCAGGCTTCTGAAAAGCTGTATTATAGCTAAAATGCTTTGCAATACAAATAGGGACCTCGGTTTAAAATAATTGCTTAGATTTTTTTTGTTTGTTTTGAGAATAATTTTATTTTTGGTATCACTGAGGCCAAAAGTTGAAAAAAGTATTTGCAGCAAGCTAGTGGCTAACAAGTATTAAAAAAATAATTTAAGGTACCTGTCAGTACAGTTGCAGAGTGCTGGTTTTTCTGGCCCTGGGCAAAAGTGAGAATGTCAGATCAATGAACTAACTTATTTGATTTATATTCTCATCCCAGAATAAGCTGCTTGAGTGTGTTATACTATATGAAAGTCTATCTGAATGCCTTAGTGGTATTATATGTCTCCTTCATAAATCCACTAATATTTAGTATGTTCACTGTTGGGAAATTCCCTGAACCTTTGAGGTTATTTCTCATAGGAGAGAGTAGGTTTTTTGGTTGGTTTTTGTTGTTGTTGTTGTTTTTGTGGGGGGGGGGTGGGGGTGTTTGTTTCTTTGTTTTGTTTTTAGGGTGTTTTTTTTTGTTTGGTTTTTTTTGTTTGTTTTTTTTGGTGTTTCAAAATGTTGTTTTAGAATGTGACCAAAAAGTGTGTCACTAAAACATCTCTGTATTTCTCAGCAAGGTGACCCAAATAATACAATCCTCTTCTAATAAGCTGCTGAATCTTAAAGATTTCTTAATGCTGCTTGTCAGGTTGTGAAGTTCTGCAGCTGAGCATGTTTTGAAATGGGGGTGTGCACTGCAAATTGTAATGTTTGTGTTGTAATGAAGCCATGGATTTTTTGGAAAAGTACTCTTTACAAACTCAGTAGCATTTTCCTAATGGCTTGCAAGGGGCAGGAGGAAACCCTTGCATTAAGCTTGGCCAGTTAAAATCCTTTCCTTTATTTGTGTAGGGGGGTTTTATCCCTTCTTTCACTGAACACTGATCAGGGAATCGAGTGTTTTTAACAGAATGAGACTCAGAGGTGAGAGGAGACCATGCTGCCACATGATGGCAGCAAAATCCTGCTCAGGACTAAGAGCTTATGGAGTGCTTCATGTGTTGGGACTGGCTTCTCTTCCATCCCCTGCCCTTCCAGAAGGAGAGCTAAAAGGAATGTTTTTAAGTATTTTGGAGATAACACAACTGTGGAAGCTGTTAATGCACTAATTGCAATAAGGCTGCATCTTCTCAAAATGCATACTCTAGTTTATTAGCTAACACATACTGTTTGTTTTTAAAGTTTTTAGTACATTTATCTTTGCTTTGAAATGTAATAGGCTTGCAAATTATCAGTTTACATGCTTATTAGCAAAATAAAAGTATCTGAATACTGAGAAGTAAGAGTGTACTGAATGGACCCCATTCTTAACTTTTGAGTAAGAAGTCATTCATCACTTCCTGCCTTCGTATTGACCACAGTGCCTTTGGGCATGTGCTTTACAAGGCCTTTCTGTCCATCTGCAGAAGCTGACTTAATATGTACCACTGCTTGTTTTGCAGGCTATTGCAACACTGCAACAGTGGTATCTTTCCTGCCTGTTATGTCAGTATATCACTACATCCAACTTTCACATTCTGTAAACTCAGATACTCTGCCTTATTGTTGTTACGGGTGTTATTTTTGCTAGTTAAAACAAATGCCAAAAATCGTCCCCAAATCCTGTAGTAAAAAGTGTATAAATACACGTACAGCTAGCAAAATATGAACAAGATTTAAGAGAGATTTAATCTTTAGCTTGAGCTGCTATCAGATGTAAGCACTGAAGAAAGTTAAAATGCACATTCTGAATTAATTTTACACTTTATGAAGCTGCTAATGTCTTACCAAAACAGTGAAGAGTGCTTCCTCTTTGATTTTTTTCTGTTTCCTGTGGTTGAATTTGTCACATAATTATCCACAGCTAAAGCAGCTGTCACTGGAATATTTCAATCTTCTTACATGCTCGAAGTTGCTTTTAGGGTAAGTCTTGTTATCTGGTTATTTGGGAACTGTAAGCCATCATTTTCTTAAAAGAAGCAGCATCCACAACTTCAGTGGCTTTAGTGTCAGTCTTGAGCTGTGCAGTGTTCTGGACAGATTGGTGCTGGCAGCTTTCTAGTGGAGACCTAATGAGCAACATCAGTTCGGACAGCTGCATTTGAGCCACAGACTGACTGTTTTGAGAGAGCACAAGGGTATGGGTGTGTTGAGTTCCTGTGTTGTGTTGTCAGCACTGCCTGGGTCTTGCACAACCACACTGCTCAGGTCTCAGTTCAGTGCTTTTGGATGCACATCAAACCAGTACCCCAGAAGCGATTGCTTGTTGGATGTGCAGGAGGAGACATTTCCAACTCTGAGCTGCCTTCTGGCTCTTCACAGCCATAGTTGCTTACCATCACCTAAGGGCAGTATTTCTGGGAGCATTACACATAGCTTTCCTCTATATTATTTGTTATTGCTATGGATATTTATTATACACTAAAAGCTTCATAGTGACCCAGACTGCTGTCTTAGGCAGTCCAGTGGGATCTTTCTGGTTTTAAGTATGTAAGGACCTGTCCTTTCTCCAATATGCAGGTTAAAATGAAATTTAACCAAGACCTGAAAAACAGCTTTATTAACAGGGAATTCTTGACAGCGTGCTTGAGAGGTGTTCAGACCCCAGGCTAGCTAATCCTAACAAAGGGGATGAAGTAGGCTGGGTTCTGTTTGAATGGCTCAGGCCAAGTTGGTGGTGGTGTAAGGCAACAGGCTAAACAGCGAGGGAGAGAGAAGGAAGATTTTTCTAGCACTGTGTGGTTACATTGAAACATTCTATGTGTTGTAGGATTGCTCCACTACCTTATGCTTACCGAGTGTTCTTACAAAATAGGATTATGAGCCAGAAAAATATTCCTGGTTTTATACCCAATTATCAGTAGAGGGTGCTATGTTGCTTTTGAATTGAGTCTGCGTAGGTTATGTTTATCAAAGATATTTTTAGTTAATAATTTATTATTCAAAATTTAGTCCAATTATACCTTTGCTTACATTAGCAGTGCAGTTTACTGTGATAGATCTTGATAATATTAATTTGATTCTGCAAATGAACAGATTTTCTGTTTAGCAGGATTCTGTGTTATACTGTGATCAGCTCCGTTATAATGATTTTATGATTAGAGAGTGTTTGCTCCTATTTATATATGGTAATAAATTTATAGAATCTAGTTTATAGGCTTACAAAAACACAAACACCATCATCACATTTCTTACTGGTGTTTGCTGTCAGTGTGATAGCAATGTCATCAGATGAGATGTACAGTTTCTAAGTACTGTGCAAGCAATTCATCTTTGGGGGTAGCAAGTGAATGTCAGAAAGAGGTTGTGTGCAAAACAGGGATAAGGAAGATAAAAACAGCAAACGGGAGCTGAAGGAAATGGAAGATGAGGAGAGAATAAGAAGATAGAGAGAAATGAGGCTGATGACTCCCAGATGACAGATTCTGATTTTGGAATTGTTGCTTTGCTAGCTCTGCCTTCCCAACTTCTCTGCCCTAATTGCTTTTTCAGGCTTATAAAGTTTGTCTCTTCCCCACAGTCAGTGTCCTGGCTGCTTATGGTCTCTGCCACGTGCTGATAGGCGGAGCTATAGATTTTTAATGTAAACACAAAGCAGACTGTGGGGGCTCTTGACTTTTTGCTTAACTTCAAGTCTGGTGGGAGATGATTTGATCTCCTAAGTTTATTCTTGAAGAAGTCTTATTACTAAAAGGTTTTTGATTTCTGAGAACTGATAGACTCCCCTGGTATTCTGTTCCTTCCATCTGCCCTTCTGCCATTTCCATTTTTGGTGAATGTGGGATTATAGATGTGGTCTGATCTCAGAATACTTTTGGCTTTTGTAGAAAGACAGCTAAAGATACAGAAATTTAGTGAAGATTGACTCTTCGTTTAGGAAGGCATGAGCAACCACTGTTTTATTCCCTTGCTCTTTTGTTGAGTCACCTTTTGGGGAGGAATTCCCAGGCTATGTTCCTGCATGGCCTGGGCTACATTTGCCTTTTTCCTGCTGTAAACATGGAGACTCAGGGTTGCACCCACAATGACAAGGAAAGGGACAGCTCATCCTGAGGAAGCAAACAAAAAATCCCTTGCCTTCCTTCTGACTGGACAAGGTTGCTCTGTAGTCCATATCTGTGGGAATCTTATTCCTGGGAGACATTCCTCAAGGCTTTTTCCACTTACTTCCTGCTTAAATGTTCTGGTTGTGATCCAGGATCTTGGATGAGTGCCCATCTCTTCTGTACTGTTTTGTTAATAACTGCTGACAAAGGAGATGAATCTTACAGAGGGCTGCCTTGTGGCTGGGATATCAAGTGTGTCATGCTGGACCACGTTCTCATTTGCTAGTACTGTCCAAAGGGAACATTACAGCTTTCCTGACTCTGTGGAGTGGATCATGCTGCTGTCTGTAGCAGGAGGAGTGTGGAGTGCAGAGGAAGCCATTAGGCTCAGGGGCATGAGGTGCTCTAATTTCTGCTCAGCTGAGAGTTCTGCTGGAGTGGCAGATGGTGAATACCAGGTCTGGAATTCAAGCCTGATAGCAATCAAGATTTTGAAAACATAAACTACCTGGCTGAGAAACCAGAGGCAAGATGGCTCCTCTGCTGACATCTTGAGGCTGATCGTGTTCCTGTTGGTTCAGGCAGAGCTAGCAGATCCTGGAGAGGAGGAGAGAGTGAGTGCATTTCAACCTGTTGGTGTGGCACTTCAGCCCTTCTTTTAAGTAATCCAGACACTGAACTGTGTCCCAGAATAATGCTAACCACTGCAGCTGAAGTTAACAGCCAGTTACGTGCAGAAGAGCCACGATTTTAATGCCTTAACAAAGGTTATATATGTAGGAGCCTTTGGCAACTGGCGACCAAAGGCAAGGGAAGTTAACTAAAATTAATAAGGTGCCTTTGGGGCAGGTGTAGGGTATGCAAGAGGATGGTTTTAATCTTTGCACTGCCATAGGCTTTGTGGCTGACTGTAGGCAGATTGTTCTAGTTTCTTCCTGCTTGTCTTTATGCAAAGTAAGAACAACAGATATTGACTACCTTGCATGAGCACTTAGGTGCTTTCACCTCATGTAGATACAAAAGTAGTAAGAGCCCAAGGCAGGTATCCAGAGACACTGGGGCAATGAGCTTGGAGCAGAGCACCTGATGTATAAATCCCATTTGGAAAAGAATTAGAAAGAAGTATTCAAAATAGATCTCTTCCTCAAGTAACAATTATTTCATTTCAATTAAGTTGTCTCTGAAACCCAGTCAGTTGTGTCATGGTAACACCATTTCTGCAACCCACCAGGCACTGCTGCTCTAAGTGCAGATTTTCACAAGTGTTTAGGTGCTGTACCTACAACACAAAACAGTAAATGTGAGGAAAAAAACAATAAATAGTATCTTGCTCAGGGCCTTCCCAGGGTGAATTTACACTCTGTACGGGGGATATCTGAGCTAGCTTTATGTGAATAAGCTCATGTATTAATATCTTACTAGGGCAGAAGGAAGTTCTTGTAGCCTGAATTCTCAGCAGGGTAAACCAGTACTCAGCGAATTCAGTGCAGGTGAAACCACACTAGCTCGGTACCTAAGTGAGCTCATTGGAAGCTATTCTGGGATCTTTGCAGTATCTACTTTGCATTTTGCTCTGTAGATGTGCATCTCTAAACTTAAATTGTCAATGGACAGAAAAAGGCACTTCTGAAGTGTGATTCCTTGAGGGTGTTCATCTCAGGATGAGAAAAGCTGTGATACAGAAGTATCTGTATCTGTGGTGGATGTAGTAAATCAAGTATATCTGAATTTGGGGGTTAACTGCTTTGTGGATCTGTGCTGGATTTCAGATATGAAGGTGGAAGGTTCCCAAGTCCTGTGAGCCAACCAGTCGAGTAATTACAAGCTTTCTCCTGTAATATTTCAGAATTGTTAGGAAAATATTGCTGCTTAAAACAGTCTCTTTCTTTCCTGTCCTCTGTGCACAGTGAAATACAGTTCAGCTCCTCCAGTACTACCACCTCGGAGAGCCAAGAGCCGTCTTCGGGGGATCAAGCAGCCAGTGCGCTTCAACAGCAGCTCCTACTGATGGTGGCCAGAAGGACACTTTCAGAAAACCCACGGGTACATTGTAATATCAGAGTCTTGATGAACTGCTCAATAAACAAATGCTGCAGGCTTGTTCCTGAGACAATTTTGTTGATTTTGCTATACTGCTTTTCCTAGTATTGCTCATGTGGGAGAAGATGTGTTTTATGTTGATGGATGCAACTCAGCTATTTTCTGCTGACACTGTGGTGTCCTAGGGGCCTATTTAAAGACTCCATCACTGAAAAAGTTAATCTTCTATCTTCAACCATATTTCATTTGGAAGAGGACACAGCTGTTGGGATTTTAGACACACCACCAGATTTTATTAGTATGAAGTGTTTATTCCATATTCATTGCTGTCATAAAACCTCATGTCTGGTTTCACTTTTCTGAATTGGGCAACCAAACCTCTGAATGTTTGGTGTGGAATGTTGAAGCCACCTCCTCAATGCTGCTAGTAAAAGAAAAAGGCCCTCAGACTTCAGTTTGCATAGTCTTATGTAGACATGAACTTTACAGTGTTTGGGGCCTGTGACTTAGGGCTATAATCTGTTTTTACAATTCCTTTTATAATACCTTTGACTTTCTCTCTGCCATGGCAAATTCTAGTTTGGTCGTTATGAATAACAGTAAAATGATAGTTAATTGCTTTTCATCTTAGATTTCAAACAGGAACGTTAAGCTAGAAGCAAGTTGTGTAAAGAAACTATTTTAAACTAAAAATCAGTATATTGTCCCAAATAGTGTCTTTCATACTTGGACAGTGTCTTCCATCTAAAGGCTGAGATGTTTTCCAGATATTTAGAGTGTTGTAAATTAGACAACAATTGTCATTTCTTCTTTCTCTTTTAGGGGGACTGCTTCTCAAGGTCACGTAGCAAATTTGTAGCCAGGCCAGGCAGTCATTTCAGAACATCCTGGTTTATGATTTCTTTTTTTTCTTAAGCATGAAATTCTGAGCCTATATAAGTCAGGAGAAGCATTGTCATTGATTTCGATGAAGCTAGTGCTTCAGGCTGTTGCTGGCACCATATACATTTATGTAGTGGATTTTTATAAGCCCTTTTTAGATAGGATAAATGGTTAGACTTGAGTGACTTGCTAAAGGCTAGTCAGAGAGTTTCCCAAATCTGACTCCAGCCCAAGTGCTACAAGACTCACACAGAGGATTTAATCCAAAGGTTACAGTTCCTCAGGAGCCAAAATGTTCACTTATGCACTCAGCTAAAGGCGCTTTAGGCTGTGCTGGGGACTCAATGATCAGATCCTCGGGTGTTTTTAGTGAACTCTCTGCCACTGTTTTGATTTTTTTTATCTATTTATGGCAAGCAATCTATGTTAGATGTGTGAAGTTAATGACTGCAGTGGACTGAGTTTCGCTTTACTTTCTGTTGAGTAATAGGACCCAAGAGAAACAAAACTGTGCCAGTATTAGTAACTATAATATTTTTAAACTTGTTTTTTTTTCTTTAAAATGCCCCAACCCCATGTTTAAGTTACTTTTTTAAAGTAGTAATAAAAATATTAAAATTTGAACTACATAAGCTACTTTCAGATTTTAAAGTCAGTGTAATGAAAGGATTGTTATTGGTCTCATGGCCTTTAAATTGCTCAGAATTGTTAATAAAGGCAAGAATGCCAAATAACCCAGCATCCCCTTGTATGTCTCAATGCTCAGAAATATGAGGGATTGTCCTGCACTACTAGCAGTTGAACTCCCTGGCCCTGCACACTTTCAGTCAATTGGAGGCATGAGATAAAATGCCTAAACTTGAATTTCTTTCTCCAGAGCTTATGCTAGCCTGTTTCACCTCCTGTTTGCCTGCAGACTGAGAATATCAACGAGTTGTTTCCCAGGTGATGCACAGTAGTACGTTGTCATGTGTAAACTCTGTGCAAAATTCCTTTTCCTGGAAAGTGAAGATTAGAAATTACTCCAATATTCTGAGAAAAAGTTTAACAATTCCTTTATGCAGGTGGACAGGTTGTTTAAAAAACTGTGCTTTGCTAACAGTTATAATTTGGCAATCCATTACTTCACACAGAAATCCCCTTCCCTGACTAGGAAAGTTAATCTAACATAAGTAACTCTAATGTAGACATTGCCTAGAGTTCCGTAGTAAGTATATTTGTTGATTAATTAGCTTTAAGGAGGGGTGGGGAAAAGGAGGTTGAAAACCACTGGGCTTCACAGTGATTTGAAATCTCAAATTCTTCTTCTTGAAAGAAAAAGAAGTGATTTCCTCTCCTCCATGACATCAGTAATGGTATACCTTGGAAAGAAATCACTGCTTTGCAGAGATTTTTTGTCTATTGTCTAGCTTTGCAGGCTTGGCTGATGGTCTGCAGGTAGTTGGAGGAGAGTTGTAGAGAAGAGCTGGAAAAAGCCTTAGAATCTGGCAAAAGCAATATTCATAAGGGTGGATTTATGAGTATGATGGTAAGATTAGAGACTCTTAAATTAGTGCTGTTTATGCTATTTGTGCTTGTTGCCAATTTTTTTTCCTCCTCTTGCTGTTCTTGAGGAGGCACACCTGATGTGGTGTTCAAAGCATCTCAGAAAAGATACACAAAGCTGTATTCTGGAAGAAGAGTTGATAAGTCACACCTCTAGGCTTTAAGGCCTATTTTTAAATTTATTTATTTAAAAAGAAAGATTTGTCCTGTCCTGTTTTTGTGTTGTGCTGTAATTAGCGTGATACATGGGAAAATCTTAAAAAAAAAACTTTAGACAAGTACTGGATCTGGACTAAAAAATAATTACTTTTTAAATAAATATTTAATGTTACTTTTTCAAGCATGTTTTCACTACTGAGCTCCATAATTAATATAGCTTCTGTTCATCTGCAACAATTAAGCTGGTGTGATATTTTTGTTTCTAGCTTAAAATTAAGAAAATTAATATGCTAATATGTGCCCACTACCCCTTTTAGTTAAAAAACAAAAAAAATCTGATACTTCTTGTAAATGTGGCCTTTTGAACACCTGTTTTGCTGGCAGCTTTGTGTGTGAGAGAGTTTTGTGTATTTCTGGTTTGTTTTTACAGCAGCTCAGCCAGGACCCTGAGGATTCTTCATGTTCTTCAGCACAAAGGAAGTTGAACAGGCAGTTTTACAGATTTGTTATATTCCCTGGCAAGTGGATTAAAGTCTGGTATGATCGTCTTACCTTGTTGGCATTGTTGGACAGGTAAGATCTTTCTTTAAAGCTGCTCTATGTACTGTTGCAATGGATGGCTCCACATATCCATGAAGCAATGCTGACCGCTAGAGTAGGAAGATTTAGGCTGAGTAGATAGATGTATTTTTGTTTTAAGTTGAAGTTCAGGGTTGGTTTCAGTGGTTCTTGCTACCTTTTGTCTGCAGATAGAGACTTTGATTCATATGAATACCAGGCTTGTAGACTAGTCTGGAATTTGACTCACAGATGTTACAGATTCAGTTATTTCTGATGAGAAAATCAGAACTAGAAGGGTCCCAGGGTATTGTAAACCAAATACTCCGATCTTTAAAAAGAGAAAATGATTTTTAGGATAGTATTCAGGTGAAGATTTTTGAGCTGCTGCTTCTGTTCCAGTTCAAGTTTATTTGTCTGTACTTCTGTTGGGGGTGCAGTGCCATATGGGTTAATATGGGCTCCACAGCAGAAATTTCAGATGGCAGTTTTACCTGATGCAGAAATCAGGCTACATGTCAGGGAGCTGTAAGTCCAGAGCAGATATTTACTTATCTATGGTGTCTTATCTCTGTGTTTCAATTACATGGAAATCTTCTCTGCTGATAAGCTCTTTTGTTACAGCCTGAATATTAACACTGGTTTTTATCTCAGCTTCCATGTTCTAACAGAACAGATAAAACAAATAAAACATCAGATGACAAATTTGGTCTTTCATCCAGTTCTTTGCTGTCAGATGTATATTTTTCATTAATGGAATGCCTTATTTCCTCATTTAAAAGTGTTTGGGTATTTGATTTTATTTGTAGTTGATTGTGTATAGATCTTTAAATTTTGTTTGTTTATGCTTTTTTAAGCATACACTTTTCTACATTCAAATCATCTCCATTGTGGAATTCTAATTGGAAAGTGAGATGGGAAGGGATATTAGACTTCAGTGCATATCGCTTTTTTTTCCTATACATTTTAGCTATCATTTTGGATAAGGTTTTTGGCATGGGGGTGAAATACTGTTGTACAGAGATATGTAGTTATGGGATCCAGTGAATTCTGTTAGCTGCAGCACTGACAGTTTATACCAGCTACAAATTCAACTGCCTTGCTCTAATGAATCTATAAATATTTGTACTTCTCCAACACTTTTATTCACATAGGACAGAAGATATAAAGGAAAATGTGTTTGCTGTCCTTCTAGTAGTTCTTGTTTCACTTCTTGGATTCCTGACTCTGAACCAAGGCTTCTGTAAAGATATTTGGGTTCTGTTGTTCTGTCTCGTAATGGCTAGCTGCCAGTATTCTCTCCTCAAGGTAGGACTCACTTCATAGCCAATTGCTGAATTCTCTTCTAACTTCTACAAAGACAAAATCATGTAAGCAAACATCTTTTTTTCTGTTCTGTGTTTAGAGTGTTCAGCCTGATCCTGCTTCGCCAATACATGTAAGTCTCAGTAAAACAAGTCTTTCTCCTTTATTATCACTTGTGTACTGTGAAACAGCTGGCTGTTCAGTGAAACACAGGTATTAGTTATTTGCTGTTCTAGCTGATTATTGAAAAGGAAAAAGACATCTGTGATTTCAAGACTTTGTACTAGGTTTCATTATTTTAAAGCTATTTGAAGTTATCACTGCTATTAGAAAAGTGTTTTTTTCTTTAAGTTAATAGTGCATTAAAAAATTTATCTGGACTACCTTGCTGATATTTGATCCTGTGACATCACACAAACCTTTTGTTTTTTCAGAAACAAACAGAAAAGAGCAGAAGTTCCAGACTAATAGCTCAGTCTTTGCTCAGTTGCGATTTTTTTTTTTTTTCTTTAAGAGTTGGGCTCAATACTTGAAGTTTTTAAATCTCCTACTGAAGATCTATTTATTAAAAGTATTATTAGCTCATCAAATGGCACAGATGTTTTCCTTTTGTTACAATATTGTCACAGCTTCTCTTCTTGCATCTTGAAGAAATGGCCAAATCTTTGGGTGAATGCAGGATGTAAGGATCCTTGCTGATTGCTATGGGGTTTTTTACTGGATATATCTAAGAAATTGATGATAGGATGATTCCCCTAAAACAGTCCTATAACAAGGACAGACTTGTGTAAAGAACTGGTTCTCTGCAAGGCGGTGGGCACCATCCTATGACTTTAACCTTACCACTCCACCTATCACGGTGTCTCAGCATTTTTTATTTGTGGATCTTGGAAGACATTTCAGTGGCCATAATGCCTTTTCATTTCTTTTACATTGCATGCTAGTTGCTTATGTCTCTTATTTGGCTCTTTGAATATTTTTGAGGATACCTTCTCTCAGGTTTCAAAAATGACATGTTGAAAACTTCAGGTCTGCTGGATCAGTTCCCTTTGGCAGGGAGCCATTATTTTTGTCAGTTTAGAGGCTAGAAATACAGGGTGAACTTGAAATTGTTGTTATTTATGTATGTATTCTGCATGCTTCACTAGATGGATTTCAGAAGATTCTCAGTTTCTTTTCCATGCCAGTTATTAAGGTGTGAGGTTACGGTGGTTTTGGTTATAATTCATAGGAAATACCTGTCTGCATAAAAAGTAGAGAAAGGTAATAAACAGCAACTTACCCATTGTAGGATAATATTTTCAATTCAATAAAGAAGTAGTCCAGTCTCAGTGAAAAGTTGGGGGATCTTGTGAGTATATAATTTATGTTTATAATATAAAGTCAGCTCAACTGGCATCTGTCTAGATGTAATAATGTGAACTGTAATCAAGTACATTGCACTTAATCAGACATTAGTAATGTGTACATTTGTTTCAAGTGGGTGGCAAACAGTTTAATCAAAACTTCATTATGAACATTCCCAGCCCATATTTTTTTTATAGTATTAAACACAAGGTAGTGCAGAATTTAGGTCTGAATTTCAGGTTCTCACAGTACCATTACAAGTGTTATTTGCTGTATTGTTCTGTATGTATAAGTCATGCAGCAATGGAACAAAGTAACAATAGGTGTATTCCCATCTTCCTTTTCTTTCCCAAAACTTTATTAGGGATACTTTCTTGCAGACTTTTTGATGCATTATACAAACTCCAATAGAAATAAAATTTACAAAGTTTTTCCACTAACGGTTTTAAGGGTGGAGGTGTCATCATGCTAAAATAGAAGATTAGCAATTCCTACATCATAGCTTTTTAACACAATAGGTATTTGTAAAGGCTTGCCTGAGCTACTAAGCACCTCAGAAATAGGACAATGAGAAGGCGAGAAGAGATACTCTGCGTACTGTTTTATAATTCATGTAACTGCAGTAAATTAAAAAAGAATAATATCTCTTGATGTTAATGTAAGGATGCAGAACAGCAGAGGGATTAAAGAATGATCTGTACCATGCCCATGAATGAAAATGCAGGTGAGATTTTTTTGAGTGTGGAACAAACCATCATGAGCCGCAGATCTGCACAGTGAATTAAGTTCTATTCAAGGATCCATGAGCAGCCACTAATGCCTTATGTTATTCAGGCTGCCAAGGAGGTTCCAAACTTCTTCCCTATATGCAGTTTGTTACTGTTTGGTGGGAGTTTGTCATCTCTAGCCTGTAGCATTTTGAAAGACTCTTTTAAAACAGTATCCAGTGAGCTCAGAAAACACAATACCTGGACATGCCATAAGCTTTTGTTCCAAACTGCTCCTGAGTGCCAATGTATTCACGTGCTGCTGTTGAGGAAGAGTTGTCATTTATTGCATGTTTAGCCTGCTATAAGATGAGAGTCTAATTTTCCTCTCAGCTGGAGTTGTATCCTTTCCAGTTCTTATCCATTGGGATCTGGTGGCCTTTAGCTGCTATTTACACAGGGGTACATGATTCTGGGATGGTGAAATTTGGGAACAGCCTCCTCACTGGAGTCGTGGAGAGAACAAAATCAAGTTCATTCCAAAGTGTGTTATATTTTGCTGTTAGTGCCCTGATACAAGCAACCTACTGGTGACTGCAGAGTATTAAAATTCGGAGAGCCAGGAGATCCTTGACATGGGCATTCAAAGGTTTTAGAAAAACCTTAGGCAAGGTTTTACATTTAGTAAATGGCTCTATAGAAGGATCAAGAGAGCTTGTCTCAAGGTACCTCATAAGACACGTGTATAGCTCAGGATCTAGCTTGGGCTTACAAAGGCATTTGAGCTTGAAATATTGCAGTTGGGCTCTTAACTGAGTTAAGTTAAGAGTTAGAGAATCTCTTGCATAATCACTGTCTCAGTCCTGTTATGTGCCAAAGCAGATAGCTGACTTGGTTGTGTAGCTACCATAGGCAGTTTCCTAAATCCCATAAGGCACTTATAAAGTATTTTTAATTTGTCCATGTAAGCTTTTCTGTAGAACTGAGCACATTTATATATAAAAGCCTTCTGTCTTTCTCCTCTTACATGTGTGCACCCACAAATAAAATAAAAAAAATTAGATCTTTCTAAAATTTTCCCATCAAAATGATTCACAGTCAAAACTACTGTTTTAGTAAACGTGTTTGTGAAATTATTCTTTGTTGAAAGTCTTAATATTTTTATAGAAATATGAGATGCATCACTGCTGTGTTAGTACGATGTGAATATGTATCCGAGACATACTAATGAGAAACATGGACATGATAAAAAGTGACTTTTTTTAGCACATTTTGGGAAAGGAAGGGCTTTTTATTAGTGAAGGAAAAAAAAGATTGTTTAACAAATGAGATGTAAAATATAAAAGGAATTTTGATTCATTATTTAAATTCCTCTAAACAAGAATGCAGAGTGGAGTCATTTCACCAAGATTAAATCAGTTTTGCGTCTCAAAATTTGGTGAGCTTGCCTAGTAAAACAAAATGATCTAAAAGACCTCGTTAAACTAAAGTTGTGCTGCCAAATGCCCATTTTGGTGAAGGGCTGCCTAGCTTTGTCTGTCAGTGGCAGGAACAGGAGGGCTTTGCCCTTATTTTTCTGTTTGTTTCTTTCTAAAACCTTAAAAAATTAAATGTAATGTCTATCCAATGGCTGTGCCGTTTGTGAAGTGATTCTTTCTTCCCCAGAAGGTGTTCACTGTTGCCCTCAAACCAGTTCTGGCCCAAATAATGCCCCTCGCATGAAGCATGTAAATGACAGTGAAATACCACACTAACACTCGCAGCAGTTCCTCTTTCTTGTGCTGTGTGGCATGTTCCCCAGATATGGGGACTGGAGTACTCACTGTGCTCTAAGAAGCTCATTCAGTTTGAGGACATCCCAAGTAGTGCAAGATCTGTGCAGAAACTGCCCTTCTAAGTGCATTGCTGCTGCATTGCTTTGCTTCTGTTGATAAGATTCTAGAAAGATTTCAAGATTCTGTCTCATTACCCACCACCACCACCTGAAAAACAGGGAAGGTAGTATTTGCTCACATTTTGCAGCTTCCAGAAAAACTCTGGAATCTGCTTCCTCAATCATAAGTGGCATTACTGTAGTTAGCATGATTGAATTAGCCTATTCTATTCTATTCTAACTAAGATAGAAGTGATCTACAATGATCATCCAGTGCCACTGCATGCCCACTTCAGTGCTGACCAAAAGTCAAACCAAGTTATTAGGAGCATTGTCCAAATGCCTTTTCTAAACACTGACAGGCTTGGGGCATCAACCACCTCTCTAGGAAGCCTTGACCAGCTTTTTGAAAGCAATACCCCTGCTGATGCAGCTTAGAGCCATTCCCTCACATCCTGTCACTGGATGGGACAGATCAGCCCCACCTTCTCCACTTCCCCTCCTCAGGAACCTGTAAGGAGCAGTGAAGTTGCCCTTCAGCCTTGTCCTTTGCAAACTACACAAGCCCAAAATCCTAAACTTCTCCTTATAGGACATTCTTTCCAACCATTTCACCAGCTTTGTTGCTGTCCTCTGGATGCCTTCAGGGACCTTCACATCCATTTTAAATTGTGAAGTTTAAAACACATGGCACTCAAGGTGGGGCTGCTACAAAGCTGAATGCAGCAGGATAATCACCTCTTGACCAGCTGGTGTTTCTGTGTTTGATGCACCCCAGATGCAGTTTTCTTTCTTGGCTGTTGGCACTCACAGCAGACTCTCATTGAACCTGCTGGTGAGCAGCACCCCTAGGTCCCTTTCTGTGGGGCTGCTTACCAGCCACTCCTCTCACAATTGATACTTGTGCCCAGCATTACTCCACCGTAGGAGGAGGATCTCGTTAATCACTGCCCAACGTTCCAGTCTATGTAGTCCCCTCTGCGAGCCATCTGACCTTCAACAGAGTCAGCAGCAGCTCTGGCAAACTTGCTAAATGGTGCATTCGGTTCCTACATGCAGATCATTCATAATCTGTTGAGTAGAACTGGCTCTAGAACTGAGCCCTGAGGAACTTTGCTGCTGATGGTCACCAGCCAGATGTGGCCCCTTTCACTGCAGCCCTTTGAGTTCTGCCCACCCTTCAGGCAATTCTTCACCCAGAGCACCATAAACTACTTTAGAAATAAGAGTTAAATATGCACTGTAATCTTAATTGAGTATGTCAGTGTTCTGCATGGAGCTGCAAGGTGTGTGGATTTAAACCTCTGGGCTTGTAGTCATCAAATCTGTCTTACCCTGCCTTCAAAGAATCACCATGCAAAGATAAAACTGGCTTCCATAGTTCAAGAGGTAAGACAAGAATGTAACATCATGATAAAACACTTTGGTCTGGAGCAAGCAGCAGGATATAAAACATAAAGCAATTGTTTAGGTGCATATTTATTGGTTTCTTTTCCTAAGACACAGTTCATATTTTACATAAATGAACTGAAGTTTAAAAAAGGCCAGAAAGTAATAGTTTAAATTAATCTTCTTTTTAAAGTAGTATTTTTATATTTATAATTTTCTATGGATTATTTTGTGAATATGTGTCCTATTAAAAAAAAAAAAAGCAATAGTAAAATGGAAATTGATTAAACAGCAAGGATTTGTGTCCCTGACTTGATTCATATTCCAGGGATGTGAGGCACGATGTAAGCCCACTAGTTCCCAGTAATCTGCCACCTTGTTAACTGATTGATCCCAAAAGAGAGTACAGAGCAGTTAATAGCAATCTAACATACGAGCTTGGCTGGCAGCCAAACAAACACAGCCGCAGTTTCAAGTCAGTAAGTAGACTCAAAAAAAGACATGATCTTTTATTATACTCACTTAAATTGCATTTTTCAAATAGGAACAGTTGCATGGCAGCTTTATGCAAGGCAAACTTGGATTTGCTCCTGGCTTTTCACACTCAAGGAATCTTTTGACTAGTCAGTGTTTAAAATGTCTTAGTTACCCTTAAGCTTGCTACCAGGAGAACTATTAAGGTTCTTCTTAAGTGTCTGTTAGTTCCCCTGGCCTGCAGGCCCACAAGAGTGTTTTGTAGGATTAGTGGGAATCAATTGTGTGAGAGACATGTGTGAAAGACATTAGATGAGATTCCTTTGGATCATCATTTCAAAGTGCCTCAAGAGAAGCAGACCAGAAACTGTTGATGAGTGTCACCCCCTTCAGAAGGCATGCTGATTTGCTGTCAAGTGGCTCAAAGAAACAAAGTTAAATTGGTGAAGAAAAATCCATCCCCATGCCTCATACACTACCAGGGATGTGCTCTATTAAATTTTTCTTCCGGGGATTCAATTAAAAATTAAGTTAATTTTATATTTCATAAAGTAAAAAAAAAAAAAAAAAAAAAAGTCAAGTCACCTGAAGCAGATACTCATTAAAATAAAAGAAATATAGAGAAAAATAATTTTTCTACTGAAAAGAAAGACTCAGACAGATGGAGGTTTTTTTCTCCACAGAAAATGATGACTTATGGAATTAGTAAATTTTGAAAGGTCCAGAAGGGTAGGTTTTCAAAAGCATAAATGATTGCTGGAGTCAGTCTTAACTGCTCATTGTGACTTTTCAAGTCTGGAGAAGATAAAATACCTTGTACTACTTATTATGTATAAGTCATTAAAATATTTTGTCTGACCCCTGACCCTCTCTCCAGGTTAATGCAGTGCACGCAGTAGAAGAATGAATATAAAATTCTAACTTTTTGGTTTTTTTTGTTCCAGGGACACAATAAAATCATAATCTACAGCAGACCTGTTTATTTTTGTATATTATGTGGCCTTATTTTGCTGCTAGACGCTGGATCTAAAGACACAAATCCTCCTGTTTATACGATGTATGGCCTGAAGCTCTTCTCACCCAGATCTCTCCAGTCAGCCAGAGACCATGTAATAGGTGAGTCAATATTTTTCCTAGGACTGCAAAAAGGGATTAATTGTGAGTCTGTTTTCCCATGCTGGCAATCAAATGCAAGTTATGGAGGCACAAGTCAAAGTCAAATTGATAAAAACATTTGGAATGACCTAAGATGAGGCAAGGGGCTGCTGGCAACCTTCCCTCTTGCAAAAGGAGCTCTTAATGAAATGAGGCTCATAGAAATGTCTCCATAGAAAACTAAAAGTCACTGATGTTATTAGCAAAAATTATCATCTGTGAAATGCAGTTAATCTTTGTAACAGCTTGTCTGTGTGGAGCAGTTACTGTAGAATAACTTGAGTTTTAAATTTAATGCCTGGAAGCTAATCTATGCCAGTTCCTCACGTGGACATCAATCTTTTGATCACAAAGAAAGTGCTTTATCTTGGTTTAGTTTAATCATACTGTCCATGAGACCAGTTAGTGTGGAGCAGCCACTCTACAGTAGCTCTTTGAACCTGTTTCCTTCTAGAATCATGTTCTGAGATTGCTGCCGACATTCAGGTATTGCTCCAAGACAGGCCTGATGGTCTCTTGGCACTAATTTGGAGTGGCCACAGCTGACATTACCCTACTTTGTCAGGGCACTTCTTCCTGTTGCACATCACACTTACAGTCTTTAACTGTGATCTTACACCATCTGAGCCACAGATACAAGTGCTGGATTGGGCTCTCATAAAAAGTGCAACGCTGTTAAGGTACAAAATAGGAAGTGAGGTTTACTGTAAAAGTTGTGAAAATTTCCCAGAAAGCTGTGTTTTAGTGTACCAAAGATGGCCTGTTGGTTTAAGAATTTAGAACCAGGAGAACCTACTGTAGTAGAAGAAAAATATTTTTATGATATAGTGTATGACCTTCGAGGTCTTTGTTCACCTGTGACTGTTGTACTTGCTTTTTGCCATACTCAGGTCAGACTTACTGCCTGAAAGGCATACTATTTTTAGGAAAGCCTCCTGGTCCTTAATATGGGTGCTGTGGCTCCCAGTTCTTCTCACCAGAAACAGGGGAATGTGAAGAGCTGTATCTCACTTATTTTAATTAGCTTCTTTCATTACTTTGCTTTGGTCTCATTTAAGTTTCTCCTTACATCTTATTTTCTCTGTCAAAGGTGAGCAGTAAAAATGCTGATAAATAATTCAACAAGAATTGTAGATGACACTTGGGATAGAGATAAATGGAAAACTATAGCAACCAGTATAAGAAAACAAAGTGTGGTTATAAATGTGTTAATTCTGGCTGGTCTCAAAAGAGATGGCAGAGCACATTCTTGAAGCAGGGAGAGAGGAGGGAAGGAGGGAGAGAGGAAATACAAGCTCATCTCCCTCACTGGCATATGTTAAGTAACAAAGAGAGAAAAAACCCTTTCTCTTTGCTTGTCCCCTGTTCTTATTTTGCTGAGGTATATTGGTTGAAGTGATGTTTGGTGCTGTGCTTTGGCTATTCCTTGCTTTGTCTCTATGGAAGTCCTAACTTCTGGCTGCTGTGAATCCTTTCAGTTGTTCATAGTGCAGTGACCTCAGTAAACCATGGTAGTCTGGCATCCTGTGGCATCTTGCTGCACTTTTAGTGTAGATTCTCTTAGGTAATGAAGGTAGAGAAGTATTTGGTTTGGGCTATAAAATAATGAGGCAAGTTGGTCCCTCTGAATACCAATAAAGTCTTAGTACTGTCTGGCAGTTCTGCCTATTTGCTTGCCTATTTTTTATATATTTTTATTGGTCTGTCATCGTGTGGTGACTCTTTAGTTTATAATATATTGTGGTATTTGGAGTTGGTATGTTTGGAAGTCAAATAATTTTTGACACTGCGTTGTAAGAATCAAGGAAAGGAAAGGTCTTTATTTCAGGTGTTTATTATGATAGAAAGCAAAAGACGTGGAAATCATAGAATGTACCAAAGAGCTGGTGTGATGCCGCATATCATACTCTGATAAAAGTCTTGAAACAGGGTCATAAAATAAAATAATTGTAGATTTGTTAGTTGTGTAACCTAATTGCATATGAAACATGGTTTTGAACACGTTCATTTATTTTCAATCTACTTATGATCTGATTCTGTTTAATTTTAAATTGGTGATGGTTCTGCTATTGATTTATATTTCTATTAGTTGAGGATTCATGCCTTTAATTCTGACTGTGGTTTCCATCTTGATTTCTTTATTTCAGTTAACATTTTTGCTAGATTAACATATGAAGTGCAAGTAAGGGCACAGACAACCAACCTCAGTCACTGGGAGCTAAAGGTGTAGTTAGTAACAAAAGTAGTTGTGCATTTTCTATATGATGGTTCTTGTGATGAAACCATTTAAACATTCAACGGGTAAGTGAAATTATTTGGCATCATCTCAGAAGACCTAAGAATCAGGAGGTGGCAAAATTTTGTGATAGTGAGTTCTCTGGCTGGTCCCTTTAACAGTGACCGAGCTTCTGTCAAGGGAAGAAAGCCTATGAATGTTATGCTTTCCCATGTTCAGGAGTGGGAGAACAAAAAGACTGTTTTTCACTGAAATAATGTTTTTCTACTCAGATACTCAGATATATAATTTTTTTTTAAATAATCTTTTTCTAAATGTCTAAAACGTTTGCAACATGATGTTGCCATTCTACATTTCTCAAAAGACACAAATTTTCCAAAGTCATAATTTGTGTTTCTGTCTCATGTTTACATGATAGTTGTTTGTTTAGAGGAAAACTGCAGTGCTGCAGTGTTAAATGCAGCAGCTTGCATAACGATTTCTTAGTGGTCCAGCTTTTTTTTTTTTTTTTTTTTTCAAGGGGAACTGCTGCTTCTAAGTTCAATCGTTTTGTAGGTGACAGCTGTTTATTTTCCTGTCTGTTGTGCTCCTTGGTGCAGGATGAGATAAACTGCCTTAGCTAAAGAAGTTGCTAGGGTTGTTCAAGGTATTAATAGAGAGTGGATGAGGTGAGGACAGCCAACTTCTTATGGTCAACTAACATTTTCTTCCTTACTTACATTTGTCTCTATGTATCTTGGGGTACTGTCAACTCTTGAATCTCATCCTTCTACTGCTCTTATTGCACTTTTTCTGAGGTTGCAAAGGCAATCACTTGGGCTGTAAGTCAGTAGTCTGAGTTCTGGCAGTTCTGCAAGTCATTTTCCCAAGGAGCAATATCTCCTGAGAGTTTCAGCAGTGTGTTTTTGGAGTAGTTAATCCATGGTGGGTCCACATGGCCTGCTGAGCCATGCATGCCATTCTGTCATGCCATTGCCTGTCTTCATGAGTGGTCCTTGCTTGGCTTGGCATGACTTGGTGGAATATCTAAGAATGTGCAGTGTAATAGAGGAAGAGGAATTAATATTGGCATTTGTAGGTAAAAGACTGAGAAGAGAGCATTTCTTCATTTTCTTACATATGGATAATTTGTGCCAGTAGTGGGAAGTAGTGTTGAAAAGGTACATTGTGAATCCAAGTATATTTAAGTGAGTGCTGTCTGTATTTAACACTTGAGCATGTCGTTTTCTCTCCTGTGTTGGACTTTCTCAGCAAGATTTACAATATTAGATAGCAGCAGCATATAATACCATGAAGATAAAAGCTGTCAGATCAAACTTGGTGTATTGTTTCCTCTTAGCACAAGATGCCTTAGTAAGATGAGCTGGCAGATGTGAAATTAGTGTTCAGCAAAGAACATAAATCCTTTTGTTTTCTTATCCACAATCTGACTGGGGGAGTGGGGAATAAGTTGTACTAGTGATTTGTTTAATTTGCGTTTTATGAGAATAGATCCTAGAAACACTGCAGTTTCCTCCTATTCAAAGTATCAAAGACATACTGATTTGCAAGGAAGAGTGGCTGACACACATCTCTCTCTGCCATGCAGAACATTGTGGTACTTGTACAATGAAGCAGTAAGAATATGAATATGGTTAAATATGTGTGTGTATCCTTGAACGTTTACACTTGGGTCAAGTGTGTGTTTAGATACTTTGCTAGACAGCCTTGCTTTAGCATTTTCTGTGGTGGAGCTGAGAGTGAATTTGTGGGGAGGAGGACTGCTGGAAGTGAACAGAACATAACACTAGCAGCATGATTACCTGAATTATGGCTCCTGCTTTTCCTTGTCTCTGAGACAGCCATTAAAATTAGCTTTTCTGTTCAGAAGAGAGTATGTAAAGCTCTAAGACTGGGTTTACCCCTGAGTTTCTGTCGTGTTTTTAATGTTCTTTCACTACTGTGAAGTTCAAGTCCGTTCTGGAAGCTGGTGGAATATTCTGGGGAAGCTTCACTATAGGTTTCTCCCATTTTTGGGGGCTGTTGTAAGTTCTGCTCTTGATTGCTGGGACAGGCAGGATATTGTGATAGCCAAAATATTTTTTTTTGTTTATATTGAATTGTTATAGCTGTTCTTGAACCATCTCAGATTCAAGGAAGACGTTCCAAAGTCTGTAAATTAAAATTTCTCTACTTTGAAAGGAACAAATATAACCTTGAAAATATTTGAGAAGGAGTAAGGAGGCTATGTAATGCTATTTTTTCTGCTACTGTTTTTTATCCAAAATCAATCTTAAGGTTAACTCTGAACTTTGGTTTCTTATGTGTAAAATAGCATTATTGATTTTGAATTCATGAGAAGGAAAGTGTAATCATTGCTGCTAAGGTTAAGGTATGCTCACTTGAATGATCTTCAGAATTTATTGCAACAATTTCTTATTCTGCTGTCATGCATATTTCTTTATTTTCCATACATTGGATGTGTGACTGTGCTCTAAATTACTTTTTGTATTTTTTTCCTTAGTGTTTTTATATTGCTTTCCTGCAATTTCTCTTCTTGGACTTTTCCCTCAAATCAATACCTTCTGCATTTACCTTTTGGAACAAATAGATATGTTGCTTTTTGGTGGTTCTGGTAAGTAGTCATCTGTAGCCTGAGCTATCCCTTTCTGGGTTTATAATCTCAAATTGAAGTATATTATTGCATGTTACATAGCACAGTGCATGTTAAAGCTCAAACAGCTAATACTGTTCATCTAACGGTGGGGTGAATACTTACAAGACCCACTTGATTAGATTTCTTTCTGCTTTTGAAAAGTTGTATACAAATTTTCAAAACTACAGGTTGCAGATTATGGTTGATATCAAAGACCTCTTTCCCGGCATGTATGATGTGAATCTTTACTATATTTATTAAAAAAGAAAACCTTTAACTTTTTTTTTCTGTTAACATCTAGGGAAAAAAAATTTATATTCTTCCACAGAAAGGCATATTGACAAGATATTGGATGTGTGATAATTTTTTTTTTTTTGTTATTTCAGTCAGAGATTAAAGAAGGCTTTTCAGAGAGGAAGCATTGAGATTTTTTGTTGGTAGTGGGATTTTTTGGTTTTTATTATGGCTTAAGTAGCAGGGAAGATTGAGATGCATCTACTCTGTCATCTTAGTTTGGGTCAGAAACAAAGTTCTTTCTTCCCACTTACCACCTGTCTCTATTTCAGCTGCTGCTGGGTTCGTATCTGCACTGTACAGCATTTCCCGAAGCTTTGTTGTTCTGATTGTCCTATATGCCTTCTGCTTCAGTGCAGTGAAGGTAAGCCAGAAAAGCAGCACTGGAACAATTCAAAATTTCAAGCTGGAAATTGATGTAATCTAGGGAGACTAGCATTGTTTGGTCCTACATTGTCGTTGCTTATCAAGATAAGCCTTGCAAGCCACGCTTCAGTTTCTGCATGTTAGTTACACTGAAATAGACCAAAACTGTAGCAGAAATTCTGAAGTAAATGTGTATGTAATACCTATGATTATTTGCCTCTTGTATATATCAGTCTGAAATGATCCACTGAATTTTCTCTACAAACATAAATAGCAGTCTTGACTTAAAAAGCTGCTGTCTCTGTTGACCTGCCAGGCCAAATTTGTTACTAATTCCTAGTAAGGTTTTTGCTGTTTCTTCATAAGAATATACCTAAGAACTTAAATGTTGAGCAGACCAGTGGACCATCTAAGTAAGTAATATGTCTGCATCCACAGGGAAATGAAATTTAGGAATTTAATGTAAACCAGATGACTGGGTTTGCCACTTTTTTCCCTAATATCCCATAGTTGTTACACTAGGGATGTTGGAGAGTGTGCTTATGTCATCTGGTGTCTGTGGACTTGTCTATGAATTTGTCAAGTCCCTTTCTGAATGTGCTGGTCCTCTCTGACTCCACAGCTTTATGCCAAGAAATTCTAGATATTCACTGTGCTCCGTGCAAAGCAGTGCTGTCCTTCATTGGTTTTAAACTGATCTGCTACTTTCACCAGGTCTTCCTGATGCCTAGTGTGGTAGGATTTGTGGAAAAACTGGCCTGCATTCTTTTCATCTGCTGCCTTTACAGTTTTGCAGGCATCAGATATATCCCCCTCAGCCACCTCTTTAAACTGAAGAGTCCCAGCCTTTCTTGTATCTCCCTGTAAAGCAGCTGCTTTCTCAGAGGTAGCTCAGTTGGTCACCCTACTCTGCTTTCTTTTCCTCTGCTGCTGACTTCAGTTGTGGAGAGTCAGGATGCAGGTGTGCCACAGCTCTCTATGCTGGCATGGGATTTGTTCCCTTACCAGTGATGCCCAGTTTTGGGCAATATTCAATCTAAAGCTTTTGTAAAATTATTTTTTTTTTATTTTTAATGTGTAGTGCTTGTGTCTTCTGCATGGGACATTTAAAAAAAGGGCGGTGAAATTTTGTCTGCCCTCAGATGGTCGGCTGTAAAATTCCCAGTGAACACAGCAAGACCAGAATTTCATGTTAGACTTGTAAGAAAATTTACCCTATAAGGGACAGCCTTTTGTCAGTGTTTCATTGAGAGCTGGATGCTGTCAGTGTCCATGCAGGGGTGCAGCAGGATGTGCTGTGGTTGACAAGCTGCCCTTGACATCTTGTGGGCACATGTCAGAGGAAGCTTTGTGGTGGCACATGGACAGCATGCATGGAGAACCCAATATGAGGTTCTGCATCTGCCAAGGATGTCTCATGTCAGCACCCAGGCTGGTGATTTACACAGATGAGAGTGGCAGTCAGGTGTTCCTTTAAGGGAATTCTTTTAGGAGCATCAGCATTTCTATACTGGCTTTCAACAATGTTTCACTTGAAATTTTGGATAGGAGCCTTAAATCAAAGAAGGACAGTTATAATGCCTTAATGGTTACTTGCAGGTGATCAGAGCTGGCTGTGTGTTCTTAACTACACCCAGTCTAAGGTAAAATGTGTTAAACAATTTGGTGGCTTGAGTCCTTACAAAATAAATTACAGCAATTCAGCTGCTGTGTTAAGACACTTGAAATTAAATGTCTTTGAACATGTGATGTTCTCCCAGGGAATCTCCTGTCACCTGGCTCACCCAGTTTATCAGTTGTATTAGTTAGACCTCATCCAGCCGTGTGATTGATGCTACAAAGTTGAACTGCTGCTTGTGCACTGTCCTGCAAAAGGAGCCAGTACTCCTGCTGCTGTTTGCTGGCTATATTAACAATTTGGAAACTGGCTACTGGGATGGAGAAGGAGGCTCTCCTTAAAGAAGAACAAGGGAGAAAATAGATAACTGGGATGAGAAACAATGATAAAAATGAAAAGAGCTATATAGAAGGCAGGAGTTAAACTACTGTTAAACAGGGAAATACCTGGAGATGGAATTTTTCTTCTTTATTTTTGGGTTTTTTTCCTTTTTTTCCCCTAAGATTAGCAGAGGGTGATTCACTAGCTCAGGATAGGGAAGTTGTGTTATGGATACTTCAAAAATGTTTTTTAGAAACAGTAGGAAAAAAAGCCACTTAAAATAGGCTACATACCCTTTTCTCAGCACAATACTTTAAATTACAGCATGCAGGTGGCTTTGTAGATAAGCAATCTCCTTGTGGATTAGGCTTTGAACTGCTTAGAAATATGCTTTTAATGCTACCTTGAAGTTGAGTGCTGTGAAAGATTTACAAGATATCTGTTGTAAATTACTAATATTAAGTTCAGACTTTCTGTTCACACAGAAGTTAGAGCTAATTTGAATTTTAATGGCAATATTCTTGTAAAGGCACTTCTGAGAAGGTTCATTTAAAGCATGTAAAGATGATTCTTCTTGCTTCAGCTCATAATCTCAGTATCAGGGTGCTTGAAATGTCATAAATGTTTTCTTCTAGAAGTTTTGAAATAAGTGTTTGTCTTAAACATCCTTGTTCTTCAGTCAGATCTAGAGATTTTTATTGTGAATTGATTTCTGTCGTGTTGCAAGACAATGATTATTTGGTTGATGTAGGAAGTGTAGGAATGGGCTTAATTTGATCCTGAATAGGGCACACTGTGAAAGGTGGTCTAATACCCCTGTAAGTAACTTGAACTGTCTTGATAAGTAGTGAGCAGCAACTTATGATCTCAATCAAGTGAAGATTTTAATTTTTGGTGTGCTAGAAATTGTAGAGTTTAACTCAAAAGTGAGCAAATCTGTAGTCTGTTTCGCTGAGGTGTTCACACAACAGTGGTAGCATGGTTTTCTTTAAGCTAGAAGGAACATCTCTTCCATATTTGCACTTTATAGCTGTTATTTATTTTTTATTCTTATTTTATTCTGTTCACTTTTGGTCAGTTTGCCAAAACCAACAGAGCAAAATTTTCAATATTTATGGAGATCAAAAAAAAAAAAAAAAAAATCATCATAATCAAAATTTTTCAGGGCAGGGAAACATGATAGATTCCATTTGGCAGAGGACTTCTGGGTTGCAAAGCATATTTTTTTGGCTGAAATGTAGCATCCTCAAATGTCAACTCTGTTTATTGGCAGAACATCTTATAGCTCAGCAGGTGTAACTACCAGAGTTCTATTTCCTGAAATAAATTGCAGTGGAGAATGGATCTCTTAAGTGATTTTGTGCTTTTTGCTGGTGAACAATTGCTCACATCAAATGACCAGCCTGAAGAACATTCCAGGGGTATCAGGCTTGATTCTGTCCTTCCTTAAGTGGTTGTTGTGTTCTAGTTATAATCTTGCAGGATGAAATAGTTTAACCTGCTTTCTCTGTGTACATTAATTATTCTGAAAGGAAATACGTTATTCCTGAAGAAGTTAATTGGAAGAATAATTAATTTACCTTATTATTTTCCTTTTTATTAAAGTAAAACCAATTTTTATTTTATAATTAATGTGTGTTCTTAAGTGAGTTTTTCTTGTTCTTTTTTAGAGCATAAGCTATAAATACATACAATATTTTGATTTAGTTGTGTTCAGATTTTGAAATTCATTTAGAATAGCAAATTCGCAGTGATTAATTGTTTGCTCCAGAACTTCAGTTTTAGAAAATTAGGAAGTAGGAATTGTTTTGGGGTATGTCCACAGAACAGTGTAAGTACTCAAGGTAACTTTCAGCATGTGAATATAAGCTCTGAAAAATGAGACTAGCAGGCCTTTGCTGAAGTCCTGTGCCTTGTCCAGACTTATTTGGCTGTTGAATTACATTGTACAAGACTGAGAGCCTTTATGAAAAAGCAGCTGTGGTATAGACGTATCATTTAACTTACATCCAAGTAAGTTTAACTTAACAGTTTAACTTAGTAAGTCTCATGGATTTTCATTCAGGTAAGTTGCCTGAGGAAAATTATTATACAGTATTCTCAGTCAGGAGTTCATCCTGTGACCTACAGAGAAGGTTTGGCATATCTGACAAGTTCATCTGGCCCTGTCACTCTTTCTGAGTGACTTTGTGGTGCTTTTGCCATCACATGACCAGAAGTATTTCTCTCTCATGGCTAAAATGCACATAGCACCTAAAAAGGATGGACAGATCTGTGTGAACAGTGAGGGTGTGGATTGGGTCAGGTGTCAGGATGCTGACATGTCCCATCACAGGCCTTGATCAGAAGCACATAACATGTTTTGGGGCGTGGCTGCACACTGCTCACGTGGCAGACCTGGGGTGTTTGTTATGTGGCCGAATGTGCATTTTCACACAATTAAAATAAGGGACAGATTCTCACCAGGGCAGGCACAAACTCTTTGCAAGATGTTGATACCTGTGTGTGTGCTGTGTGACTTGGACACTTGGAGAAGAAGAAGGAATGCATTGATCAGAGATGATTGGGTAGCAAACGGGTCCCAGCTGCTGTGGCCAGGCAATGACTCCTGTCCTCATAGTGCTCCTGAGCAGCTTTGCCCTTGCTTGATATTGGTGTGGAGCAGCTGTGGGTCTGCAGTTTGTCAGGACCTCCTCTCGTGGTGTTACTGCTGGGATGATCAGTTTTCATTTTCTGTAAAGCTGTCACATAAAAAAGAAACCCAAAATTGTTCACAGTAGGAAGTACAGAGCATTGCATCTAAAATTACAACAGATAATTTCTCCATAAAAACAGTGAGCACAGAATAGCTGGTCTCTGTGTGTGTTTGAGGGCTTGAGGACTGATGGGTAGGACACTACTTATCACTGCTGTCAGTGAAAACAGCATATTGTGAGTAGAACAGGTTACAAGTCTCTGTCTGCCCTGGCTGGTGCAGAAGTTGTTCCCTATGGTGATGGTGTGAAGTCACATGAATAGATTTCTCTTGTGCTATCCCAGTGATGCAAAGATAACTTGGTTACAGCTTTGAGTGCTGTAGAGTATCTCTTCATAACTCTTACCCCATGACACATTTGTATCATGAGTGGTAGGACACAGCTGCTTATCCATCCTTGCATACAGCAATACTGTAAACTGGTTTCAGGTGAGTACAGAGGTAAATATCTTAGATTCTGAAGTGCAAAAACCTGAGTTTCTCCTTCTTGCTTTGAAATTTTTTCATATCCCAGACCTCTGTGTAATGATACCATCACTCCTTATTCCAGTTCTTTCTAGGTCCTCTATCAACTTTCATTTACTTTTGCTTAATACAAAGCTCTAAATCTTAAGCATCACTCTTTTGTTCATTCCTTGGATATTTACATCCGATAGCAGCAATTTTTCGGCTCACTACTTTCTTTGAAAGTAGTGAGTATTTTAGGGCAACTGAACTTAGTTTAACATTACCCGAGTTCACTTCAGCCTGGCTTTATTTTTTTTATCTCATCTTCAATCCTATAATCTTGAACAGAAATTGGCACCTTAGCTTTGATATATGAAAGGGTTTTTCTCTTTTTCCAGGAGGAGGTGTTTTTATTTTTCAGATATAATATCCATCAGATTGGAGACATGGGAATTTCTGTGCCATCTTTTTCGCTTGACTAGAATTTCATGATGTACTGATTTTTGTCTCCTGCTCCATCTGTTTTGTGGTCTGTGCCCAAATATTTAAGAGATGTTTAAAAAAAAGTCAGGTATGCCCTCTTACTTTTTCTGCAAATATTTGGTCTGGAATTTAGCCATCCTGATATCAGTCTTTAGCATTCCAGTGTTCCAAGGTTTTGCTGTGGGGCAGAAGAGCACATCCCTGAATGTTTCTGGAATCAATCAGTCCTTGTCTTGTGCCTTCTGTTCATATCAGTTGGTTTGGATTTGAAATGTATCCAGAACCAGTTAATTACTTGTCATCCAGATAATTTTTTTTTTTTTTTTGTGTGTGTGTGGAACTTGCGGTTTCTCTTAATCAGTTTGGGGAAAAAAAATCAGATTTTTGGACTTGGGTCAGAAAAATTAAACTGATGTGAATGTATTCATATGTGGCACACCAGCTTTCTCCATCTCTGTGTAAATGCATGTTTTTTGAATTGTAAGTTACATAGTTTCTGTTACCTCATAACTGAAGAAAGTACTTTCTGGTCACTTATTTATTGCTTCAATAGAGAGTTACAAAAAATCTTGTGTGGATTTTAAACTGTTCTCAGCTCACATTGATGTAGTTTGTTTTGTTTAATGAGTTTGAAACTCATTAATCAGAATAACAATGCTTCTTACTTCCCATCTTCAGTCATGCAGTCTTCATCTGTGTACTAATAATTTAGAAATATTTGTCTTAGGGTTTTATGATGGGAAAGAGTTGCAAGTATACATCTCCCTCAATCTGCTAAAACTGCCCCAATAAATTTCTAGACAGCAGTGAATGAGATCATGTGTATAGGCAAAATTCCTCGATGTGTAAGTAATAGAATATATTCTATTACTAAATAGTATATTCTATTACTAAATAGAAGTATATTATCGGACAGCTTTACTTCTGCTACATAGAATACGCTTGGTCCTTTTGGAGGTTTTGGAGGCAATATTTTTCCAATTTAGAGACCTTTGAGGTTCAAGCAAGAGCTGTTAGGGGTGTTAATTTTGGAGAGTATTACTAGATACCATGAAGTTGGCAGCCATAGTCAAGTCTTGCACTGTAGACATAACTTCAGTAGTTATGGTCTTAATTTTCTGAGTATAATAAGTTATTTTCCAGATAGAAAAAAGAAATTATGCCTGTCGAATCTGACATGGCCCAGGGTTGCTCTCACTGTATGTCACTGTTCAAGAATATAGAAATCTGCACTATTTCTTTAGGATAAACTCGCTATTATGTGAAATAATGAATATCCATGCTTCCTGCTGGAAGCTGCTGCTCATCTTGCTTTTTAGCCAAGGCATTCCAGTCACAGACTGGGATCCGGTTGTGTAGCATGGTGTGCATAGACACCCTGTATCAGTCCAGTCTTTATGGATTTTAAATTTCAGCAGTGAAAATACAGTCCAGGATAGCAGCAATTGCAGAGAAAGAGGGCCAGTGTTACTTGGAGTGGGCAGTGATACCTGTATTCTGGTAACTTATCACTTGTCACATTTTTTGAGATCATCTGGGAAAGTGCTTTGTTTTCCATAGATGAAGGGAAGATAAGGCTGGTGGGCATCTCTTCCTAGAATTCGTCTTTAATCTGTGTAATATGAGGCTCAGTAATTCGCGTAGTTTGGTTGTTAGTGTTCACTGAAAATGAGTATCCATGGTAATATGGTGTTAAGCTTATAGTTAGCCTTGTTGTAGTGGTTTTGGTTTGCTAATTTAAGATTTCTCGGCCAATGTACCAATTTATTTGGTGGGTTTAGTGTTGGCTAAATCACCACTGCACCCACTATAATTATTTACTCTTTTTTTGCTGTGAGATAGGGTTAGGAGGAAGGTAAAGCAGGTTTAAACTTTGAAGGATATAAAGAAAAACACTTTATTAACAGAAACTAAAAGGAAAAATAATAAGAATCAAAATAAAACTTTTAGAACACTTCTCCTCCCCCCTGCACGCTCTTTTTTCACATTGACAACATGTAGAAATAAGTTAGTCAGTTTACCATCTCTAAAATAGTCTTTTCTAATTTACTTAGGGAGAGGAGTCTCTCTTGATAGTCTATGGAGACTTCTCTACAAGAAAACAGTTTTTTCATGGCTTCAATTTCCATGAATAGCAGCCTCTTGGAAAATCTGCAATTGTGAATTCCCTCCCATTTTTACAGCCTTCCCATAGCTGAGTTCATGGGTTATGTCAGCTTATGGGGTCCTGTTTTAAGGGTTAACTATTTAAAATAAAGGTTTTCTTCATCTGACTCTGAGATTATCTTAATTTTTTGGAACAGAGGTCATCTTCTTCCCTGGTGGCCAAGGGTCTTCATCACACTTTCTCTCTGTTCAAACTTCTTATCAAATCACAGCTACTTCAATATCTGCTGGTTTAGTATGAATGCCTTTGCTTATGTCTACCATTAGAACGCTTCATCCCCCCCAAATGCATTCTATGAGTTGTAGGGAAAAGAGTCTGATGTATCAATCATACCTTCTCTATAGCCTTTATAAGAGGATTTTAGCTTAAGAGTGAGGCATTTTCATCAGTCTCTCCCATCTGGCACTTGACTTCTATTTCATTGACTTTGGTGTCTTTACGTTGTTCTCTATGTGTCTCCACTCTACCTTTTCTTCTCACTCGAGAGAGAACTGAAGGTTTGCAAGTCTCATCTGTGCAATGAAAGAGTTCATATTTTGTGCAAGGCCTGCAGATGGTTGTGTGATCCCTGCCAGGTCACGGCCGGAGCTATTTATGGTGGATTAGTTTTCGGCAGCCATGCTGAGGGGAAAGCTAGGATCTTCCTAGCTAGGCTAGAGCACAGCGGCAGCATTCGCAGGCCGATGGCTTCTCCTCCCCCTACCTGAGGATTTTTGATGAAACTTAGTGGTGGTGGCATTCACTCCTGGCCATGCTGTGGGGGTAGCCTGGCCTGGCCAGCGCTGCAGCAGAGGCAGGGCCCGGCTGGGCCCAGCGCCACCAGGGCCACAGGCCGCAAGGGGCCTGGCCCGGCCCAGCCCAGCACAGATGGGCCTGATACCTGTTCTGAGGCCAGAAGGGAAAGAGAGATTCCCAGGGTTTATTTGTTTTAAAATGTGTGTTCACAGAGGTGTGTTCAGGTTTCTCAGTGGTTTTACAGGTTGTCAGTTCTCAAAACAATCACTGATTCGTTTTTATTAGACACAGAGGAAGCTCTAAGCAACTCCTCTTCAAAAAATCATTTCCATGGGTGGCTTCTTCCTTCCTCACCAAATGTCAAATGTGCAAAATCAGCACACTTGTAGAGAACAAGTTCTTATTATTTTCTCATATTTTGGGGGGGTGAGGGGAGTTCTCTTTTTTTTCCAGAAAGTTAGTGTTTTCGATGTTCAGAAATACGATGATAGTATTTATTTCCATCTTTACCATCACACGTGTGGAATGGTTGACTGTAAGCCCTTCCTGCTTATTGCTTGATATGTGAGCAGTGGCACAGATCCATGATGAAGCAGCAGTGTGCAAGTAAGTTTGAACCAAGAAAGTTTGATTGAATTGCACAAGGGACTGTGTGACTTTTAAAGGTCCATTCTAACCCAGGCCATTCTCTGACTCTGTAAATAGTGATGAAATCATGAGAGTGGAAAACCATGTGTGTGAAGACCAGCTGGAGTCTCCAGTTTTTTAAACTTCATGTTTAAAAACCCAGCCACTGTGCCAACACCTTCACCTTCAATGATGCTGTCACTGCAGCAATCTGCAAAGTCACCATTGAGTTGAGAGGAATACTCTAAATTGAAAAAAAATACCACCAACAGAAAAAGTAACAAGAATTTCCACTTAGCACACTTGGTTCTCTGTTCAGAGCACTTTTTGTCTCTGGAATAGAACATATGATATATTTGAGCATATCTTTGAAAGCTAAGTGTGTTACATGCAGGTTTTTTAGGGAGAAGAAAGAAGTAAAAAGGATAAATAATGTAGGACAGAAAACTACTAACACTGCTTTTTAAAAATACATCTGCCTTCCCACCTCTAGCAGTGGTAAAAGGCTCATAAGTTCAAAGACACCTTTATCTCCCCCTTTGGTGGATTGTTTTGGTATTAGGTAGTTCTGTGGTTGGAATGGAACACCCCCACTCCCACCACTGGCTCTGTTGTAACTCATGGCTTTCATCCTTAACCCTGTAAGTCTGTTTCACTTCTTTTAAAAATGACTACGTGAGTGTCTGCATAGAAGCAAAAACCATCTATGAAAGCCCTACATGTCACCTCAACTCAGTGAGGTAAACTAGGAAGTGAAAGTCCCTGTCTAGTATGACAGATAATACCAGCTTCCAAAGTCAAACCTGTCATTCCTGTTTTCCCACTGAGAAGAATCATTGTTCAATTATCAACTATATTGGTTTTCTTCTTTTTTCTTTTTTTTTTTTTCAATTTAAAGCTACCAGGCATCATTAGTGGGGGAGGAAAATGACAAAATGGAAGAGGGAACATCACACTGATGTTGGAGAAGTGACACCTTTGTTCATTTTCATCTTTTCTACAACATTGTGTAGCATTTTTCTGGAAAATCCTGTTCTCTGAGCACACAGCAAATACTGATGCCGGTCCTACGTGCTTGCCTGGCTCCCTGATGTCTGAGGGGAAAATGACAATTTGGACCTGGAACACAGGCCACACAGAAGCTATGTGTAGTATGCAGAAAATATGGAAATAGAATTCCTAAGATATTAATGTGGGGATTCAGCTGTGTACAGCTTTATAGTAGAAAGAGGGTGGAATGATTTTTCAAACTGGCTACTAATGAATTTCAATATCAGAAACATTGCCTGACTCTTGATAGTATTTTGTTTTCAAAAGAAGTTGCAGGGCAAAGGGGCAGTCAGGTTCTTGAAGCTGCTGGGAGGATCTGAACACAGTTGTATTGCCCTGAAAATGCAAAAGATGTTTGGATAGGCTGTGATTCAGCCATTTTCAAAACATTTTGACTTCAGTTAATTTTCTTCAGTGTTTTGAAGAATATTAATTGAATATAGCAGGAGGCTAAGCATGGGAAAAGCTGGCCAAAATATATATTTGGCCCCAAAACTGGGAGCAATGAAATAAAAGAGTAGCATTGTATGGTAAACTTTAAATTGTCAAATAAATGTGCTGGATTCTTTCAGTAATAGCATGTGAATCTCTCTTTTGTTTGTAATTACTGTTTTGAGTGGGATTGTTTCATAGAACCAGGCTCTTCTTTCTTTTATCTTTGTGATGTTCAGTAGTATGATGAGGGGAAGATGATTCTTGGAATTAAAATTTCACTTTTTTGGTACTACTCTTAGGATAATGAGAATTTCAGAGTTAAATTGCAAAATTCCGTGCTGCAATGCTTTACATGTTTGACACTTAAAAGAAAATTAGTTTGTCTTCAGTGTTCATTGCACCTGAAAGAAATGGAGTGTTTCCTAACATGCTAAGAAAACATGCATATAACTGAGCAAAATAAGACTAATAAACCTAGTTTATCTTCTGAAAATATTGGTGCTGTACTAAATATGCAGTTTTTAAAGCAAGAGGTAACTGTGCAGAAGAAGTGTTATTTGCTCTAGCCTGACGTTTCACAGATCCTACAAGCATTGCTTCTCAAAACCTGTCCAGAAAGAGTTCTGATGCCAGGATCTGGTGAGTTCACATTTGGTTGATCAGGTAGAAGTTACGTGCAGGCAAGGAACACAATTAGTAAGTGAAATGGCTATGGAGTTGTTCCAAGTTTCTTTGTCTCTCACAGGTGAAATTTGTGTTCCCCACGAATAGGATACACAAGTATGTCCTAGAATCCCTAATCTGTATCCGAGGATGTCACAGATAAAGCTAATCTTGATAAGTGTTCCTTAAGCTTTATATTCTTTCCCTTTTTCTTTCTAGCCAGTTTTAGCTGTTAGAGTCACCCAGTGAGTGTTTCTCATCTCAGTTATGTCTCTTGTTTCTCTACTTGGGGATGTGGCACACAGTGGCGAGTGCTCTCACTCTCTGCTGTGTTAGCATCCAGGCAGGGCCTGGGTGTGATGCACGAGGCAGCAGAAAATGTCTGAAAGAAACCCCTCAGCCTGATCTACATGATATTGTCATTTGTTACGTGCAGTCTGGCTCCAGGTCAAGTAACAGCATATCAATTTAATGTGTAGATAAATATACTGCAGTTGATTTCATTCGAATCTCATTTCAATGAGAATTTTCCTCTAACATTTCATTAAAGAGGAAAGAAAACCTGCCTTTCTTGTGGTTTCTTAGCTAATTGCTGATTATAGTGAGTTGCATAATATGACCACAAAACATACCTTTAATTGCAGGGTTTTTTACACAATAATAAACTTCTATATGAAAAAGAATTTTCAGTCTATGGTAGACGGTGTACAAATTTAGATGTTGTGTGTGTAACATTGCATGTATGATGTATGACTTAACCTACTTACTTTGGCTTTTTAAGTTCTGCATACCTAACTTTGCTTTCTGTCATCCTCTCAGGAGCCCTGGGATGCACAGCACATTCCAGCGCTGTTCTCTGCTTTCTGTGGTCTGCTAGTTGCACTTTCTTATCACCTCAGCAGACAAAGCAGTGACCCATCTGTGTTGATGTAAGTTGCCTTAAATGTTATTTGCTGATTACTCTGTACAGCACACAGCCAGAGTGATGCCTGGGTTTCAGAACCACAGGGGTTGCTTCCTGGAAGTACTGTGGTGAGGTGAAATTCCTCACCGTGTCTGCATGGTTGATATCAGTCCTGTATATGAATGAAGTGCAGCAGTCAGATCACCAGCAGGGCTGGTGCTCTTTAGGCAGCACTATCCAAAATCTCTGAAGCAGATTTTCCCCTCTGGGGAAGGTTGTTAGCTTGCCAGGTTGGAGGACAGTGATTTAGTTGAGGAGGGTTCAGGCAACTACAGTTGTAGAATGTGCATTGGGTAGCACTGGGGCCAGGAAAAGGGACATTTAATGTGCTGGGAAGATGGCTGAATTCCAGCTCTTGCTGAGGATTACTACAGTAATTACTCTCAGTTTTAGGTTCCATCCTTCCTTTTGTTCTCTGACACAGTCTGTTAGAAGTAACTGAGGAGAGGAAGTGTATGTGAAGAGCTGACATTGCAAACAAGGGAGATTAAGGGGAGAAGTCTCAATATTGTGATCTGCATGTTGAGGTGATGTGTGAGAAAGAGACCAAATAGATCCATAGCTCAGGGGCAGCAAATGCAAATTTCCCAGAGAGGAAACTGTGATAAATGGCTGTTATAGGGGCTCTGGGGCTAAGCAGGCAAGTGGGTTTTGTGCAGCCAGTATCATCATGCCATTTGAAATTCTGCTTCGCAGACAGCTCAGTGTTATCCTAGAAGAGTGCAGAAGGCCTGTGAAGAAGCCCACAGGTTCTCTCCTTTGAATCATGAGGTGTGTTGTCTCCTTTGATTCATGAGGCTTAAGGATCAAGGCTCACTATCCACAATTCTGCAATGCAGAAGAGAGAAGGTGGAAGTGGAGAGCTTTTTAGGCTGTTCAGGATTCTGTTTTAGTAGAGAAACCTGGAAAAAGCAGGAGAACACTGATGAAGAAGGAAAGGATTTAGAGCACTAGCAGGAAATTGTCATCCAAGTAAATCATACTGGAGACTTGAGAAATTCTTTCTTTACCATCCGAAAGATTCGGGGAATCTGACGTTTATACATTGCTGGGTTCTGATGAGGCAAGGCAACAAGAACTGCTTGCATGTCTTGCCATGAACTTTACCCACAGACTACTGTGTGTGACACAGATGTCAGGTGAACCTAGACCAAGCTTTGCGTGGATGGTGTGTAGTTTATTGGCCATTACAGTACGGAATTTACGTATGGAAGGAAGTGAAGCTTTGTGCTGTATTAGGGAAAGTTCTTAGCCTTGAAGTAAAGGTATATTTGCAAATCAGTATGGCATTGTGAGTTCTTTCAATTTTGAAGCAATCTAAATGTATCCTTTTCTCCCACTTCCTGGAAAGGTCACACCGGTACATGAACCTCTTTAATAAAACAGAAACTTTTCTTCCTTGAAACTTTTGTTTTAAGGAAGTAATCTTAAACTATTAAATGCATTTTAACTTGTAAATCTAGCTAACAATTTCATGACATTTGCAATGAAATCTTCAGCTACTGAGATGATTGTTAAAAATCTAAAAATTAAGAATACATGTAAAACAACATCAAATGTTTATTGTGCAATTGTAAAAATGCATAATCCTTAAAAAAAGAGATTTAAGATTTTTTTCTCTAAACAGCTCTGAACTTCTTTTAAATAAGTTAAGGAGATTGGAAAAAGTATTAAAGGTATGGCCTATGGCATAAAATTCAAGATGAATGCGGAGGTAGCACATAAATTTTGAAGACAGAATTAATATACAGTTTGTACAGAATTGGCTTCCTTGGTCATTTTAACATAGGTCTAAAGAGCTCTCATATTAGTTTCAGCTTAGCTGAAACAGAAGTAAGAGTCAAAAATACAGCTATTCCCTCTCTGCTCATTCTTCTAAATGACTGAGTCATATTGATTGGGCTGCTGAGACTCCTCAGGATTCTGATGAGGAATTTCTGTCTTGATCACAGGTAGAGCTGGTTTGTGTCGGTCACCAGCTGTACAGAGATAAGCGTGTGTTTGTATACATGAAGCAGGAAATCTGAGGTTGTTCTTCCTCCTCTGTCCTTCAGGAATAGTCATATCTGTTGCACAAATTCAGAAATATCCTAACTAGGAATTTTTTTCAAACAGGTCCCTTATTCAGTGTAAATATGTCCCTCACTATCTACGCCAACGATTTGAAGATTCATCAGAAGATCCACTCCCAGAAAAAATGAGAGAATCAGTGGTAAGGTTTTTTCTTTCATTACTTTCTGTTCAAAGCTCTGTCTCTCTCATCCATTTTGCCCACTGAGGAATCTTGTAAATGTCATTTAGTAATTTAAATTACTAAAAGCATAGATAGATGATCTTTGCGGTAAGGCCAGCAGTGAGAAGGGGGACACAAGCCATTTTCCTTTCTGAAGGGCTCCTTTGAAGGGCTCTGTCACATTGATTCTTTAGTGTAGTCCATGGGAAATGCACTCTTAGAGCTTGGAGAGTGGGGCATCTCTCATCCTGGTAAACACAGAACTAATGCAGATTCTGTGCACAGAATTACAGCCTGGCAAGCTGGTGTGTCCAAGGTAGACTGGATTGTTCAACAAGCATTCAAAAAGATGAGCAGTCCTGCCAAACTCTCTGTCTGCGCTGGAGAGGAACAGGATTCGATCCACAGAATTACATGTGTTTAAAACAGCCCTTATTCTTTATTTTTCTATGGCTAGGGCTACCTGTTTTTCAGGAATGCCTTTTGTGTGCCAGGAAATACTCTTGACTGTGTGCCCTCCACCTCAGCTGAGCCAAGTGGAGCACACTGTCAGACTTGGCAGCTAGAGGTGGAAGAAGCACATCAAACTGGGATAGTATGGGAGAGGGAGGTGCATGTCTGGTGCCAAGCATTGCCATCTCATCATCTCCTCTTTGCTTGGCAGGCTGTTTATTTACTACTGTCTGTCAGGAAACTCTAAGTTGGTGTCAGCTTATTTCTCACTTCAGCATAAACATCGTAAAGTGACCCGTCTTCCTTTTTGTGTCTTTTTATATTAAAAAAAAAGTTTGCTGTTACCCGGGGGAGGTTGATCTTATAAAGCATTCATGTGGGAAGATCATCAAGTTTCCAGAAATGCTAAGGAATATTTGACATTTATTAGTCATGTGAACTGTCCTGCTTCCTGGCTGTCAGACAGTTCTTCCTCCCGACTACATCCCCAGCACCTGCATCCAAGCATTTGCAATCTAGGCAGCTATTCCTAAACTTCTGAATGCTCTCTGAAATCCAGGAGCATTCAGAGAGTCTCTGGAAGATAGACTGCCTTTTTTGACCCTCAGACATGACCTGGGAGTCCATAGCTCCTACTGGCCTCCAGATGTCCCTTCAAAGGGATGCATCTCTCATGCATGTATTGAATAATTTCTTAGGCATTTTATAAGACATTACACAGCCTACATTCAGCATATGCATTGATCCCACACTACCAGTGTTTTCTATTTTTCTAACCTCTTGCTTAGGTTGTCATTTTTACCATGTATAATGTTATTTTAAACTGCTTCCTCTAATAGGACCTACATAAGATTAAGCTATAGGAGTATTTCTTGTTGTTTGTATTGAGCTACAGTTTCTTGCAAACTAAACTGTTTGCAATAGTTGATACTGGAATATGAATGTGCATCTAGAAACAGAGTAAAAAAATAAAGTATTTTTGTTTGAATTTTGCTGTATTCTGTGGTGTTTGTGGTGTGTAGGTTATTGCCATGGCTCAATGACATTCTATTCTTGTACATAGGGGCTGTATGGCAGATGTAATGGAAAGCTTCTCATCCTCCTGTAGTTCTGTCTTTTGCTGATAGTGCCTTTCTTGGAGGAGTACAGAGTCTGATCTCATCTGTTCTGCAGATGGAGCCCAGCCCAGGGACTGAAGGAGTTACTGCAGCTGTCCACTTAACTGATTTCATTTCATAGTGCAGAGGGAAACCTTGAGCAAGACTTTAATATATTGAAAGCAAAAACCAAAAATAGTGGAAAAAATCTGCATCAAAGTCCTGGCTATATTTTCAAAATGAAGTAATTCTGCAGACTCTCTAACAATTTTTGTATCAGTGACATGGACAGAGATCTGCTGTCTTACACTAACGCTGCACAGCTGCACTCGAGCCCTTGAGCCAGTGGGGTGGAAGATGCAGAAGTATAGGGATAACTGCACTGGGATTTGCCAGACACAGGACTTCAGTTCTTCTCTTCACAATGTTTCATTCCTGTCACATTTTGTCACACTTTTAGGATTAATTAAGTGGGCTTCCTGGCACCTTTGCTCTCCAGGAAATACCTGGATTTGGGAATTGGCACTTTTCTGCTCTGTACATTTGATACTTCATGCTGCTGCTGCCATTAGGCAGAAGCTGCTTTCCTTCAGTGTTGCTGGAGCTTGCTAGTTCTTCGCCACCTTTTTTTTTTTTTCTCTGTCTGGGCTTCCTTCAGTCTGTGTAAAAATTGTAAGCAAAAGTGTTTGCTTACGATGTCAATTAGCAGTGCTAATTTTGAAGAAATCAGCTGAAGAAAGAGTTTTTGATTAATGTAGGCTCTTTGTCTAACTGGTGTTACCTGGTACCTCTGTCTCAGTTAAACACCAAGGAGACTCCCACCTCTATCTCACCAATGCAGTGCTAACAGGGCAAGTAGGGAGGAACTGAGGCAGGAGAAAATGCATGTTCATTGAGTTCAAGGAGCACAATCAAGCCTCAGTGCCTGCCGGCTTGCTTCAGCAATAGCAGTCATGTTTAGAATATTGGACTCAGCTGACTCTTCAAAGCCAATTTAAAATAATTTCCAGAAGTTTTGTAAGGGGATCTTCAAACGGTTCACAAGCTGGGTGAAAAAACATCTCAGTATTCAGAAGAGATTTCATGATGGTAGCTCATTTTTTCTTGAAGTGCTCCCCTGTGAAGAGAGTATTCCTAACCTTTCTCAGTGGCATGAGATGGCAGGATGCAACACAAGCCAGCCTTGCCTTGGTGACGTGTGGTCTACATAACACCATTTAAATAAGACTCATTTTAATCAGAAAGCCAGAGGTATACAGAACCAAATTGCCTTCTCAAGGAGCTGAAAGCAAACAAGGTTAATATTGTAAATTAATATGTTGTTTTCTGGATGGCTTTGCATTGATGTAAGGAGTAATAAATACAACATCACTAATGTTTAGTTACATGACTTTTACCCTTTTCCTTTCCTTGAATAGCTGTGTAAGAATTGCCAGCTTTTGAAGCCTGAATTATGAAGCAGCTGTGATTGATAATTGACCATTCAGCTTTGAGAATGGAGCTTCCTACCATTATAATTAATTTCTGTAGGCATCCACATGGCTGATTACTAGATTAAGCAGTGGCCTGAGGGTGATAATGTGTTACATTCAAACTCAAGGTTCCTTCCTGGTCTTTAGTACAAACATTTAGATAGCTAATAAAAGGATTTGTACAAAGCTCCAAAAATCTAATGAAAATAATGGTTGGACTTAATGATTTTAAACATCTTTTCCACATAAACAATTCTATGGTTCTGTGATAACAATTAAAACAAAAAAAGTGCCACTCTAGTATATTCTGCTTGTGAAATCCCCAAGGCATCAAAGGAAGCAATCTTGGTTTTTGGTTTCTTTTGTGTTTTTTTTCCCTTGAGTGTAAGATGGAGAGTATAGAATGGCTTTCAGCCCAAAATATAACAGTGACTCTCTCTCACTGGAGAGATTTGTACTGTGAATAGAGTTTAATTTTTACCTTTTTGTACCAATCGCAGTGAAGGGCTCAAGCATCATGCTGTAGAGCTATTCAGTATTCAAGTCATAAGTTCCTGGCCTGGGGAATGGCATCCAAAATCCTGCTTTAGACTCTTAGGTCCTAGGTAGGCACATACTTTTCAGGAGCTAGCTGCCTTCCACAGGAAGGCCAGAAGCCACAGATCCACCCCCAGCAGGTAGATGCCCAAGGTTTTCTCATGGAAAGTAACTGTGAGTGCCTCTCAGCCAGAGAGTTCACTGCCATTTCCTGGGGAACCCTGTCCCCTGTGCAGAGACACAGAACAGAAGCAACCATTGCTCAGCTTTCTTTTGTGAAGGAAGAAAGCCTGAATTTTGTGAGAAGTTTGAAAGCATTGGCCACATCAAGAGGAACTCCTGTGGGGACTGTTGTGCAAGTCAGCAGCTGAGCAGTATATTTACATTTTGAAACAGTTCAGAAGGACAGAAGGACAAGCATGGGCATGTATGGTACTTTAAACACTTTTAATATTGCCAGAAATGGAAAGCAATTGTCTAGTTTGTGGTTGAATATCTGAATAATAATAATAATTTCCTTAAAAACACAGGCCTTTTTTGTATAGGATTGTCAAAAGTGATGAGAGCACTATAAAAAAGATAGTTGCAAAATGAAAATACAAGTCCTGTGCAATATAATTTGTGTAATATGTTCCCTTCTCATTTTAATGTTTGAAAATATTCTCTTTTGTGATCTGGCCCAGAATGGAAAGTTAGCATGCCACTTCTCCCCGAAATGTGCATCATTATCAACTCTGCTGATTTTACAGCTAAATTCTTAATATTTCACATGTTTTTTTAAGTGTCAGTTTCTTCAGTCATCTGATTGTGAAAGAAAAAAGTCATTTCAATAGTAAGCCTTTTGGGTTGTACAGAAGAGCTTGTGAATGTGATTGCAGCATGTTTGTTCTTAGAAGCTTGTTTTAGATTGAGTAGTTGAATTCAGCTGTGCAGAAAATGATACTTGATCAAGACTTTTCATGCTCTGTATTCACAAAAGGGCTGAAATAGTGCCATATAAATTTGGCACTGCTTAATTTTCTCAGATACTGCTGTTTTAAATAAATTTTGTGCGTGCAACATCTTTAAAAATATCTGGAAAGGTTAAAAAAATAATTTCTATTGCATGAATTGGAAATAATTAGGTTATTCATTTTTATTAGACCGTGATTTTTCACTACTGCTACTTGCTACTGAGAGAAAGTTGTGAGAGAAGTGAACAGAGAAGACCTGTGGGGACAGGCAGGGAGCAAAGGTTTAGTCAGGGAAGAGAAGGCTTTTCCTGTGAAAAGCTCCCTCATATTGTGGTTCTTCTGTTGAATGTGGCAGCCAAAGAGCAAGGCTAGCAGGGCTGTGCTTTGAAAAGATGGTTGGGAGGAGTTACCAAGACCTAAGTCTGCTCTCACACCTTCCCACCACGTGTAGCCCATGCAGAGTACAGGGCTGTCCAGGGAAGGATGACTTTCAGAGTGGAGGGAGCACTGCTCTTTTGGAGGTATGTACATACTCCTGAGCAACCTGGGAAGGGCAAAGGCCATGGTGGTTGCTTGAGATTTCAGCTAAGCTGTATTGGGGTTTCCTGGGACAGAGCAAAAGTACTTTAAGAGCCTGAAGGCTTTTTAGTCCTGCTGGATTTCAAAGGGCTGCTGCAGTAAGTGGAAGTGCTGATGCTGGTGACCTTTTACTGAGAAGCATCTTTCATAACAGGGTGTGATAGGCAGCCTAAATATAGAGGTTGCTACCAGCTTCCCTGGTAATTCGCAACCCTTCTGTTCTTCACTTGTTCTACTTGCTTTCATTTTATCTCCTTTATTCGTAGCTTTGCTGTACCATCATTATTTTAGTTTTCTTTCTTTTTCTCTAATGAGATTCATTAAGCCTACCTAGTTTGTACCACCAGGAAGTCAGATGAACCTCTGGTTCTAGCAAAAGTGTTGCTTTTCATGCGTTGTTTCTAGGTATCTTTGAATTAAAGGATAAGTCAACTTCTAAACCAAGAGCTACAAATAGTTTCACATTTGGTAACTTAGCAGCAGTATTGAGTGCTGAACCTACATGCCCTTCTCATAAATCTAAGACAAGATTTTCATTTACTCACAAAAGCATTTGGATGACCTCTGTAGTACAATTCAGAAGGCTGCACAGATCACAAGCTATCTTGTTTATTTGTTTACTGAGAATAATATTTTAATCATAAGAAAAATGTGCTGTAAAAACAGTGATATTTCCAATCTTTAGAAACAAAGTTACTTCTACCACAGTTACAGATATTTACATAAAGGCAGATGCGTCCTTTCATTATCATTCAAATGACACTGGAAAAAAGTCTTGTCTAAAATCCACAAAATCTCGCTGCAATTTGACTTCCAGTAAAGAAAATCAGAGAATGGGACATGTCACTTTAGAACATAATAAATGTATTAATGTTGTGTCTTAGAAGACATTACGGAAAAGCATGACTTTTTTCAGTAACACAAGAGAACGGGAATAAGACATATTAGTTCTTGAAAACAGGAAATGGAACCAGAATTTTGATTCCCAAAAATAAGAAAATCATAATGGAAAAGAGTTATATTCTTCAAGCAGAATCAGATTCAGTATTGAAATGTATTGCTTTAATTCCTCCAATATTATGACTTCATTATTTAAAAATAGAATTCAAAATTATGTATGAAGAATTTAAATATGATTGCTTCAACAAACGTGGAGTGTAGAGAAATAATTTCCCAAAGCAGAGTGGAGAAAATACTTTTGTATTAGGGAGTGCCAATTAACCTTATTGCAATGCAGTGTGTAAGTATTTGAGAACAGAGTAATTTACTTTGGTTAAAATACTGCTGCCTTACTAACTTTGTGTAAAATAATTATTTTCACAGAAAGAAATCTTAAAATCGGATCTCATTGTCTGCACAGCAGCTGCTGTTCTGTCATTTGCTGTCAGTGCCAGTACTGTGTTTCTGTCATTAAGGGTGTGTATCTATTTTTTTTTTCCCCCTAAGGTATTATGTCTCTTATGCAAAACCACACAGTGCTTTTACTGGAAAGAATAGACACTGTGGGAAGAGAAGTTAATGAAAATGTCTTTACTGGTCATGATAACACTATTATATCTGCAAAGCAGTTAGTTTCTAGATATTTGTATTAATTTCAGTATTACTTATTTGACATCTCTTTCCTTACATCTCCACAGTTATTACAATAAGCAACCCAGAGGACAGAATGAATAAGCCTGATATTTTGCCTTTTTTCCTCCAATTACGGAGGAAAAAATTGGTTAATTGTGTGTGCAAAACACATATGTCAAAATCCATATTCACCTAGAGTCAAGAATTTGAATATAGGAATAAAAATTAATTGTACAAAAATAAAATTATAGAAACTGTTAAATTTTATATATATATAAATGTTGTATGCAAATTATAACTATGTTTCCTTTTTTTCTGCTTTGGCCCAGCCATTTCTCAGCATTGTCCTGTTTGCTTTAGCATGGACAGTGGGATTTGTAACACATTACATCCTTCCTCAGCTCCGCAAGCATCACCCCTGGCTGTGGATCTCCCACCCCATACTCAAAAGCAAAGAGCACCAGCAGCGGGAAGTAAGAGGTTTGTAATACAGTCTTTTCTAAACAGTGGATGCAATGATTTCCAGCTTGCCTTGGTTTGAAAAACAAAAACAAAATATCCAGAAGCAACAGAGCTGGGAGAATAAATTATCCTTCTACTTTTGAGCAGCACACATATCTGATCATTTTAGTTTTTCCAGTACACTGCCAGCAGATCTGTGAACCTGTAGGAGTTGTCTTCTCAGGCCACTGCCCAGATGGGCTGAGGCCAGGCAGACATGCCTGGAGATTGTCTGGTCTGATGCCCGTGCTCAGGGCAGGGTCAGCTAGAGCAGGTTGCTCAGGGCTGTGTCCAGTTTTTAATATTTTCAAGCATGAATACTCCAAAGCCATTCTGAACAACCTGTAATAGCATTCAGTCATCCTCACAGTAAGAATGGTTGCTTCAAATTGTGGTGCTTGGTTGGTTTTTTGGTGTTTTTTTTGGGGAGTTTCTTTTATGGTTTATTGGTTTTGTGGTTTATTGCTATATATTTTTTTTATGGATTTTCAATTTGTGCCCATTTCCCTTTGTCCTGTCACTGGCCACTACTGAGAACAGAATGGCTCCATCAACTTTCACTTTCCCCATTGGGTATTTATAACCCAAAAATGCAGCCAATCAGGCACTAATAAGATCACCCCAAGGCATTTTCTTCTCAAAGTTAAGGAATCCCAGCTCTCTGTTTCTCCTTCTGTACTGAATGTTCCTGTCCCTTAATAATTTCACAGCCTCTGTGTGATCTTTCATGAGCCACTCTCTGGTCTGCCTTTTGTTTTACATTACACTACTGTTGCTGTGTTGCTTGACATGATATAATTCATGCTTTATACATTGGCATTCTACATAACTAAAAAACTTAAAAGATTGATGAAATTGAGGCAGATTTTTTCCTACTTTCTGACATATCAGCAAATGTAGTGCAATTTAAGTGTGCTAATTTCAATTGTAACACTTTTAGACAGACATTAAAATTGAAAAGAACTGAAATTTTCTTGTTCTTGCTGATGTCTGTTGGCTTCAGTGGGTAGTGCCTTGGTACATGTGAATATCAGTCAATATTTTAGTATGTCCAGATCTGGTTTCCTGTTCTGATAGAGTTATTTCTGAAGTGCTTTGAAAAGCAAAGCTTCCCCCCTCCACTCTAGCTGTCTTCTTGCCTTTGCTACCAGCCAAAAGCTTGCTTGTCATTTCTTGATGGATCCCACGCCTTAATAATCCTTAGTATATGTTTCTGAAGTGTTTGAAGGCAGCATTTGCAGAACAGTCTGTTGAGGGACTTTGGTCTTTTCTTCAACTAGACTGCAAAAGAGTTCAGATAGCTCTCTGGAAAACCATACATTAAGGATTTAAAGCTTTTTTTGTTTTAAAAAAAGTTATTTCAGAACAATTACTTTCCAAACAAGGGTTGGGTATGAAAAAAGTACCCAAGAGACTTGACTGAATGTTTCCTTTTTTTACTGCAATATGCCAAGGAAGGTATAATAGAAATGTAAATATTAAGCACCATGCCCAGCTGAAAACAGTGTCCAGGACTTCCTCTCCCAAATAACCAGTAATTCTGATAAATACCCAAGTTGCACTGTTTGTTTCAGCACTTAATTATAAAAGACCACGAAGGATTTCTTTGCCTTGTCCTGATTAAGTCTGTCTTCATTTGTCAGAAAACACTGTTTTGCTAAATGCAGTGACTCAGCATTTGAAAAGGTTGAAGGTAGAGACCTGCTGGACTGATTTCCACAGATAGGTTTCCTTCTGTTTTGAGATCCAGCTGCATTTCTCATCCTGCCCACTGTGGAGAACAGGCTTTTTTTGCTTCTTTTGCAGTCCTTATTTATATGTGGCTCATTCCTGTACTTTAGGGTCTAAGTATTATTCCAATGTAGCTGGTGTTGCGTGTTAGAAAACAAGAATTTAAAAAAAAAACAAAAAACCAACCATATATATATATATCAGTCCCTTAGGCTGTTGCAGGGGGTTTTTATCATGTCTGAGATGAGACAGACTGTGGAAAAGGTAATCCCTTTGATGGATATGTCTGACGGGCTGTCTTCTTTCTTTTGTCCTGTAATAAAAATGTAGGAACTAAACTTTAAAATGTTTCCTGTTTGTATAGAAGGAGAAACTTGGGAAAAGGACAGTAATACCCCATAGTAATCAGGTGCGGACAATGAAAGGACAAATACACAAAATAAGATGTCTGTGGGGCGGTTTTACTGCATAGATTTTAATTGTAATCTATTTTTTTTACAAGGGTTGTGCTATTGAAAGACAAATGACTGCTTGCAATTAGACAAACTGGCAATGACAATTCCACAAGTTTATTCGTAGCTTTGTTGCACAGACTCTGCATGAGCTGTTTCAACTTTAAGGTGTTCCACAGAATAGCAATTATCAGACCAGTTCTTGTGATGCCCCTGTGAAATAACTCAGTTATTACTTGTCATTGGCTTGGCTGGCTGCAGGACGAACGGCTTAGGTCAAGATGTATGAGCTTATGGTATAAGAGATGTGTAGAAACTAGTGAAGGACTAAATGAGAAAGAAACCCTGATATACTAGGCTCTTTTTTCTTCTCCTTCCTCCCCACTAATGCTTTTATACCCCACAGGTTTGTGTAAGCCATTTTCAAATAATCTGTGTCTTTCCCTGGGGCCCCTCCCTCTGAATGTGAGCTCTATTTTTTGTCTCCATTGTCTGGACAGATCTCTCTCTGCTCCTGCACCTACCTTCTCTTTGGTTTGTCTGATATGCTTATCTCTTCACTGAAGCTTGAGTTCTTGCACAGAGCTCAGCTTTGGACATGGCTGAAGATCTTGGGCTCAGGAAGAGGAGAGAGGAATGAGGAAGAACAGCTAGGTTCCAAAGGGACGTTTTGCTTTGTGTGTGAACTTTTAGGAGGTGTCCTTTAGGTAATGAAGAGGAAATATTTTTTATGTTATAGCAAGAAACAGAAGTTAATTGTATTTTCTGAAGGTGGATTTTTACAAGAGCATGGCCTTAGCTTAAGGTACTGCCAAAGCATGACTTCAACCTAATTGAGCAGGATTACTTTTAGATCTCTCTCTTAGCCTATGCAATATTCAACTGTGCCTATAGAACATAGAAATCCATTGATTCAGCATGTCTTCTTTGTCTGTCATTGAAAAGGTGTGTATGGAAGAGGGGGGTGTTTACATATAGAATTGTTTTTATTTTGCAGGGATGATTATTGAATGTTCAATAGCTGGCATTTTTATTTCTAAGCTAATACCCAGTTCTGTCTTTTTCTGTCCCTGTTTGTCCGATAACCTTGTCTATACACGACCAGTTCGCCTAAGTTCTCATAGCAGTTGAATTGCATGGAGCATCCTGTTCTTGTTTAATACTCGTATTAAGCACTGTGGTATTGTTAGAAAAGTCTACTGCAAAAAAAGCTATTCCTTAGGGAGGAATGATGTGAGATGTGACCCTGGCAGATACTTCTTACAGTGTCTAAGTGTTTTGGAAAATGTCTATGACAGTTTCTAGCTCCTGATAATTCTTTAGTCTTTAGATCTCAAGGGGTATTACCTTTATTAGTGAGGTCAATGATAATTTACAGTCTAATGAACAGTGTTTTGCTACTATAAGATGGGGAAGTAGAGGCGCAGAGTTCAAATGAGGTTTCCTAGGTGATTTAGCAGGTCAATACCAGAGCTGGACAGGGCCTCTCTGGGGTCATTACATTCACGGAGAGTACTATTTAGTATACCAACTAAATAATTGGATGATGTAAAAACTACCATCTAGCATGTACTGTCTTTTATTGTTTCTGAATGTGTCTCAGGAGTGCAATTGTAAGGAGCGAAACAGATACTCTCTAAACTCAGAAAACAAAATTATTTTTCTATTGCCAAAGAATTATGAATTCCATTGTTTCATAAATTAGTTGGTTTATTGCTTATTAATGTGAGCTAACTCATGTCTTCTATGGTACTCCAGTGCACAAAATGCTGATGATTTGACGACATGAACTGTTCTCCGAATTTCCGTTTCAGATGCTGCTCATTTGATGTGGTTTGAAAGGCTTTATGTATGGCTACAGTGCTTTGAGAAATACATTTTATATCCAGCCATAATACTGAATGCACTCACCATTGATGCTTTCTCAATTAGTAAATACAAGAAGCTTGGTACACAGTAAGTAGATTATAACTCAAAGCATGTGATTAGTAGAATATTTGGTTTTAGACTGAAGACTGAGAAATGGAATTTGTTTTTAAATAAGCTTGTAATCTTGTCTCAGTATGCTTTCATGCATATTAGTTCAAAATACAATAATCATTGGCTTTGCTGCAAGAAAAATGCAAAACTACCTTAGCACACTAAAATATGTCTCCAGTGAGAGAGGGTGAAATTAAAAGATTAAAGAACTATATATAGATATATATTGAAGGTCTAAATGTCAATAGAAAGTAACACTATACCAGGCTGCAGGTGTTTGATGGGCATAAACTCAGTGGGGTAACTAGAATTAATCAGATGAAAATGAGAAATCTAGGCTGGATATCAGGAAATATTTCCTAACTGAGGATTTTTAACACTATGCTGTAGTCTCCCAAAGGAGGTATCAGAAGCTTCACCACACAAAGTCTTTTAAGGCTGAATAAAATATTAACCAGTGTGGAAAGTTGGGTAGTCCTGCCTTAAGAGTGGTTTGAGAAAGGTGGGGGTACAAGTTTTGATGAAGTCTGATGTCTTAGATATTAAGCAGAACTGGTGATGTTGATCCGTGGTCTCACAGTATGATCCTTGCAGACAGCCTTTTATGGTATTTTAGTCAGTGACTTGCCTACTGCAGATATTCAGCAGGCTTAGTGACTGCAGTATCCCCAGTGAGCAGAGTTTCTGCAGTCTTTTTATCAGAATGACAGTGATGCAGATGATAAAACAAAGAAACAGCCTTGGAATGTTCCAGTAGCAAGAAAAACTGCTGGGAGATGGGGAAGAGTTCCTCAGTATCCATAATAATACAGATTCTTAATTTCAAATATTAGATAAAAGAACTTTGATGTAAAAATTGCATGTTGACTTAATAATTGCTCTCTCTTGAGGAGCAACACAGCTTTAGGAACTACACAACTATAAGGAAAAGGCAGCCCCTGTTTTTAGGGGTTGAAACTTGGGCTTCGGCATTAGTCAAATTTTTTGCATATTTCCTATAGACAACTACTTTTCTTGAGAAACTCTCACCAATCACTCACTGATAACCTCTGTATCCCTATAGACTTATTCCCCCCCCAGGCACTTGGAAGATGCTACAGCCAAGGTGCTTCAGGATTTCAGGTGTATTGTCGAGGGTGACACTAAATCCACACTTATCCCTCTATTTAGTTCTGCAAGGCTGGGAGAATTAAAAGTAGTCAGAATGCCATTTGTTACTAGCTAGCAGACGTGACTGAATACATGCACAGAGCAAATATGTAGGGTTAGGAAGGTGCTATTTTTACACAGTCATTCCTCCAAGCTAGATTGCACTTTAAAGTATCACCTCCCTCAAGTGTTCAGAAGAAATGAGTCAGACCCCCAGAAGTCTTGAGATTAAAGAAAGTAATTACATTTGTCTGCCTCTGATTGTTTGGCCTGTGGGGGAATACCACAGCAGTCCTTTCCTTCCCTATCCCCCTTGCGTCTGTGTAATCACCTGTGTAAAATCTGCTTTCTCCTTTTCCTTGTAACTCTGGTCTATCCATGAAACTCCCAGTATCCCTCTTCCTCTGGCTCTCCTCTTTAATACATTCTCCCTACAGCTGCCATCCAAATGTCACACACAAAGCATTCATCTTCAGATCCTATCTCTTTTTTAACTCTGTAAACCCATGAGGGATCCTGGATTCTCCTTGCTACTTCCACATACAGTTGTACTTTCTGTGCTTTAATGCATAAATACTTGTTTATTGTTGCTGGAACATTCCTTAGTTATTGACCACCCAAGGATCAGACCACATCATGCTGCAGGGAAGGGAAAACACTCTCCCACTCTGTGTCTGAAACTGTTTGAGGTACATTTTGTGTGATTTGATGTCAGAGTTTTCCTCAAATTGAACTTATCTTTTAAAGAAGCTTCACCTTGCTTTGTGACTTAAAGGACTGCAGCAGTTTGCTTCTTGAGGAGGCAGAACAGCTCCTTTATAGTCAGGAGTTTGCTTGAGCTTTCCAGATCCTAATGTGCTGGTTATTAACAGGACTCATGCTGACAGTGCCTGCCCCTGTTACCTGCCAAAGAGGCACTGGAAATCAGCCCCCCTTCTCACACTCCCTTACTTTTCCCAGGAGTTAAGGCCCCAGGAAAAGCACCTTGTGTGGCAGCATTTTTTTTTTTTTTGAAGGAATAATGAGCAAATTATTTTCTGTTACCTCTGAATGCATTATTTTGTAAAATGTCATTTTTTGGTGAAAGTTTCATCATGGTAACAGGCACAGTGCCAAAAATCTTCCTTTTGCTCCATAATCTGTAAGTTTCCATGTGAAAATTTCTCCATGTTGCAAAAATGTTCTTCTTTCTGAAGAATGAGATACAAAACTGGTTCATAAGGGATACACTGGGACGACTTCTGGTGGCTTCAAAATCTGTTTAGCTTAGTCATTAGGCTTTCCATTCAGAAATGTGGGGCAAATTGAAAAGAGCAGCTTTGACAAGGTGGAAAATAAGGTCAGCTTCACATTTCATTCTAAGGTAATGCCCTCCTGATCCTTTAGAATGACCAGCTCTCAAAATAAAGTTGCATCTGCATTACGGAAGATACACCATAATGAATAAATGCCACATAAAATAAAATCAACCCGGAAAATAGAAATCTTGCCAGGATGGTGAAAACTGTTGAGAGCTTTCTAGCCTGCCAAGTGTCAGTCACAGCAGCAGGTATTCTTCTGGTTAGCAGCAGGATGAAGGAGAACCTTCCCTATATTTTGCAAATACCTGGCCTACTTTCTCATTCATTATACATTGAAGTCCCCACATTTTGGAAGACATAGGTGCAACACAATTTCTTTTCTTCTGATGAATTGCTATATAGAATAGTCAAATTTCTGATCAAGAATCAGTGGTAAGAATTTCAAACACTTCACATCTCTGTGTATTTCTATCCAGAATTTTGGCAGCACATAATGAATTTGCAAGTAAACTTATAAATTCTGTTACCAAGTGAAATTTCTTGTAATAATTAAAAAAAAAAAGAGTTTAAGGAATTTTTTTTTTCAAATTACAGTAATGTATTAATGAAAGTGCCAAGTTATTTCCTGGACTGAAATTTTATTTTAAGAGGGATATAAAAATGTCTGGTCTAGATTCTTGGATTTCAATAGTTGTTAATACTCTTTTTAGTAGAGTTCATTCTTCTTTACAACTTACAAATGTGTCATGGAGATAAGGGAAAATACAAAATTTCACATAAGTAAAACAAATGTGATGATTTCTAATATTAATTCTATATACTTTTAATAAATAAGATACGTAGATTGAGATATGCATAGCAATCTAAAATCTGTTACAGATATTTGTATTTAAGAGCTTCTTCATTTAATGCCTTATGACTTGATTAGGTTTTTCTCTCTGCTTTTCTTACAGCTGTGACATTATCCTGATAACAGTTGCTGGGATGAAGCTCCTCCGCTCCTCATTTTGTAATCCCATTAATCAATTTGTTACTTTGAGCTTTACTGTGATCTTCTTCCGATTTGACTACAGAGACATTTCAGAAAATTTCTTGCTGGATTTCTTCATGATGTCCATTGTGTTTCATAAGGCAAGTTTTAGAGCTCCTATAATTTCTTTGGAAAATATATCTTCTCGGTGTCACCTGGCTGATCAGTATTAGGACTTTTTAGAAGTAATGAATGCATACATAGATTCAGATTATTGGTACTATAGAGGAAAAAAATCTTTTAAATTTAAAAAAGGCTTTGATTAAGTGTTTTTTTTCTGACTTTGCACGATGTTTTTCATCTACTTTTTGTTCACGTGTTGCTATATAAAGTTCAGGATTGTTTATTCTCAAGAGGAGAATCCTCAATGAGTTTGAAAGAGCCTCTTGGGTCATTAGTGCAGGGCTGCCCTCCAGATCAATCGCCTGGTGTTTTTATCTCTGTTTCTTTTGAATGCCTCTAGTGGTTGACTCAACAACTTCCTTTGGGAAATTATTCCATTATCTAATCACCCTCATGATAATAAATGTTTTCCTAATGTCAGCCTTAACATTTTTCTTTTCCTATTTTCAGTCTGTTATCCTTGTGATTCTGCCCTTAACCTTAACCTCAGTGCTCCTTCCTCTCTATTACATTGTTAACTCTTGAAGTATGCTCTGTTGAGTTTATTTAAAAACTACCAAACCATTTCTGCATCAATCAGGTCGGATCCTGTCTTTATTTGGAATCTAAGCTATTTCACTGAAACAATTAGGCTTAACTGATACCTTGAGAAAGCATGAAAAAGTACTGAAGATTTGAAAGTATTCATCCAGGGGTAACTCCAGTGAGGTGTTTGGTTTTGTTGTTCTTTGTTTGGGTTTTTTTGCTCAGGCTTCTTTGTTTGGTTTCTTTCTCTAAAATATTCCTACTATATTTATGAATATGACCCAGCTAGCACCCCTTAGTTTCTGAGAGAAGAAAGACATGGTTCCATATTGATTGCTGCATGTGCTTTGGAGATATTTAGCCCTTCTACACAAGTGGCATCAGCTCATACTGCTGTCCATGCCCTCCTGGAAGTTTCAGGCTTCTTACGGAAAAGCCCAGTTCATTGGTGTTACACTGGGAGTTCCGAGTCATTTAGGGAAAGAGCAAAGGAGAAATTAAATGCTTTTCCTGATTTATTTCTGTGCTGCTGTAAGGGAGGATGAGAAAGGAAGAATCACAACTTGGTGAGGTAACTTGAGCTCACACTTTCTGCTGAGTTCTTGGACCACTCTCCAGCAGAAGCTTCACCTGTTTCAAGCCTTCACCCTCAGAACTGTTGTTCTGCTTTCTCTCTGCTGGGGTGAGAAGGCAAGGGCTGGGGAGGAAGGGCAGAAGAAGGGGAGTAGAAGAGATGAGACAAAGCTCTGCTTTAACAAAATCCCCCTCCACCATACTCTGATCCTAAAACAGGATTAGTAATTTTTAAAGCTTCTTAGTTTAGAGTGAAATATAACCAGCAAAAGTGATGCAGAGTTTGCTAGCATGCCAGTTTTCAGTATTTGTTTCATTATCATGTTCCCTAGAGAAAGGGGTAAATTTCTGTCTCCAGAGAAGTTTATCACTGATGTGCATCAGTGGAAGTAGCATGTCTGAATGATGGTTTACATAGTCCTAAAACTCATTCTCTAAAAACCTCTTTACAGGATCAAAAAATTAGTATGCTATAATTGAAAGTTCCACTATTTGTTAATTCTTTTGAAAATGTTGACCTCATGAGCATATCAGAAAATACTGCTGTGAATTAATGCAGGCTTTTGTAAGAAAGAGATATAAAGTCTTTTCAGTAGAATTTTTACAGAGTTACTTGGGTAGATTGAAGCTACTGTTCACAGTAGAAAGACTAGTGTTAGCAATGAGAATGAGATAACAAAGGAACTTACTAAATTAAGCAGAGATGTTTGCTACAATAACTACTACTCTACTAGACTGAAAGCTGTACTGCAGACATGTTTTGCAAATATAGTTTTAGCACTGATCTTCCATCTTCATATCTAACAGTATCTGAAATTTTGCAGATCATTAGTTCAGCAAGTGGAATTGTCCTTGTTCCATTTAAAAATTCTAAGTCAAACAGTTGAATTATTTATATTAAAAAAGCACATGCAGAGTTTCACAATGATCATTAACTCCAATATGAAAAATAGCATTGCAGATGATAGCAATTAAATTCCTTTTAATTTCAAATCATAAAGGGCATAAGTTTTCTTTACCCTAATTAAGGTTTGAGGTTTAATTAGCTCAGCATTGTGGAACTTCAGTAAAAGATATGATCACTTGAGGATAAAGATGGTGTGTGTTTATTTCAAACTATAGGTCCTAAGCAAGCTGCATCTACCTTTGTTCCTAAAAGCTTTATGGGTCTTCACAGATTCTGTCTGTATTTCAGTCATTTTTATGTTTGCACTTAGTTTTTTAAAATACAAACAAAATCTGAAATACTGTCTATTACTGTCACCTTTAGCTATGCAGAGTTTATTACACAGTCATGACTGATTTCTGTTTGCACATTGAAAATGTCAGTTTGCCACTCTCTTAATTAAGGAACACTAGAAGCAGTGTGTCTTAGTCATAGTGACAGCAATTTTTAAGCAAGCTTACCCCACAAAAAGCTTTGCATGCTTTCAAAACATGGTGATAATATTTTTTTCTTCTACCAGGCACTAGGGAACAAAGAATCCAAATTCAACAGACATTCATAACTGCACTAGTCACTCTTAATGCAGATTATATGGAATAAAACTTAATGTTTGGTAGAGTATTTCTAAATAGCTCACTGATTGTGCTTCCCTTGTTTTCCCCATTGTGATGTTGATTTAATGTAATTTAGTCAAATCTGAAACTTCAAATGAGCATACTGCTCCCTGAGCAAGCTGGGACACGGAAGTCCAAATTGCTGCTCACAGATTTTCATCTCTCTTAGCCAAAACACCCACACTGAGGTAACACAGAGAACAAGGGAAACTATTCAGTTCTGTTCATGAGAATTTTTTTTAAGTTTTTGCCTTTTTAACATCATAGGACTTACTAATTCAATTATTTTGAAAAAATTATTGGCTGTTTACATTTTGACAATTCACAGAATGAGAAAGCCCTAAATGTTGATTTAGGCATATGCAGAGTGTGCTGTTTTGTATTTCAAATTGCCTTGGGAAGGCAGCAAGATAAACATTTAGGAAAGATGTTCTTACTTGTTTTTGATAATGATTGCAGCTTTCAAGTGAAGCAGGACTTATCCATCTTTCTTAAACTAAGACTTTCCATGTACAAGACCAGGTTATGTCCTTGACTACAACCTGGGATTTTTCTGTTCAAAACTCCTGTTGTCTATAATCTTTAAATCAGAACTGAATGGCCTTTTAAAAGTATGTTCATTCAAAATGCGTGGGTGTAATTCTGTGATGTATATTCTGCAGGAAGTCAAACCAGATAATCGAGACAGTCTTGGTCTACATAACTCCATGTAAACTTTTCAAATGAGCCAGTTGTTCTTCTAGGATGTTTTAGGAGATAATGTCAGTGCAAAGGTTAGTAAGAATGTTCATATTAAGTGAAAATGGAAATCCACAAAAACTGAGAATATATTCTTCACAGGCATAGCAAAGATGGAATCTATAATAGGACTTAGGAGATTTCTTCCTAGACTTTTTAACACTGGAAAAATTCTGAGACTCTTTCTTGTAATAGAGTTAAAAAACGTGGAAATATTAAATGGTTTGAATAGTTTATTTGGAAGTGATGAAAAGATGGGCCTTTTGCTGTCTACTGACAAATATTTGACTGAAGAAAAGCTCTAGCATGTGCAAAAGCTATGAGAGGAAGAGCATATGGATGTTTAAGTGATGTTATAACTCATCCAGTTCATTTTTCTTCAGTGTAATGAAAACAAACAAACAAAAAGTACAACAGTAATGTACCCAGCACTGCCTTCTGTGGCAGATGTATGAGATGGTTTTGAAGGACGTCTGGAGTAGCTGCTCAAGAATGAACCGGTATTTAAGTGTGAAGTAGAAGTAAATGCAAATCATTCAAACAGCAGGGATATCAGTTTGGAACTGGCTGAGTGTTAACAAGGATGCTCAGGGCAAGACTTGTCCCCAGCTCTTTTGCTGTGCTCTTTTAAAAATGCAGTTTTCCATTTCATCCAATGCCACATCCTCTAAATTTTAGACATCCTCTAAATTTTGCTGGTGGAAAGGAGTCATAGTATCTCCCTGAACTGCTTTTGGAACCTCAAGCAGAGCTGATGTTGAGCTGAAGAAGCAAAGACAGCAAAAAAAATTAGTAGCGTGGCTGTGGATGCTCCTGTCTGTCTGTTTGTTGTATGCTCTTGGCTACTACAGAAGCCTAGTGGGAGATTCTTGCCAGCCTCTTCACTTCAGGGAGCGTGCTGCTAAACTGGCTCTTACCAGCAACTCTTTCATCTCTGCAGCACAACTGAGAAATTATATTTGTACTTTGGAATATGGATTTTTGACAAATCTGTGCAGCTTCCTTTAAGCCCTAAAGAGTGAGCCACCCCTAGTCAGCTACCACATGGATCTGAATGGGAATGATAAGCCCAAGTGCCATTAACCTTCTAATGTATAGGACTACAACTTCTTGTATCTTTCACTGTCTTATATGTTACTGTCAGGTAGTTTAATGTCCTCCTAATTTGTATGTGTGGATGAACTAATTAGCAATACAAAAATATGAAATCACCTTATATTTTTTAATCATCAAGTCTTCTGAGGGTTCTGAATTTGTCTTCATGCATAAGGCAAAATAATCAAAGAAGCAGAGCTTGTTAAATTTGCCTTCATTAACACTGAATTTATTTGCCTAAGTATTCTTGTTCCTGCTGAGCTCACTTAAATATACAATTTCCCTGTTTGATATTTTTTCTTCTTTCCCAGAATACATTTTCCTGCTAATAAGGAATCCACATTTTTATAAGATTTTTTCTCTTTCTGTATACTTCTTTCTGACACTATAGCCAAGACCACATGTTTATGGAAGATTATCTTTGTCAACCTAGATCCTAACGCAGCCAGTCTGTAGCAACCTGGCAGACCTGTGCTGATCAGGCTTAACTTTCAACATCTGCAACACAGTCTTTTGGACAGAAAAGAAATTATGTGTGCCATCTTGTTTTCCTTCATTTTATGAGAAAGTGCTGCCAAGTGCATTGACCTTCTTGGTGCTTTGTTGACGTCAAGTAATTAACCTATTGGATCTTTTTATTGCCTTTGTGACAACAAAACTCTTGGTTAGTTGGCATGTCTCATTGATTTAGGTGCTACTTATAAGTCAGAAGTCTCACTCTTTTTCCTTTCCTCTTCTGATTTTTCATCCTTCTCTAAATCTGACGTTTCACTTCAAAGCTTCCAGCTCTAAGTCGTTAATTCATATTTTAATCCATTCCTTGCCATTTGTGCATACTGAAATCCAGTGTCTTAATTATCTGTACCCTCTTGGCTCACAGCTGTTTCCTCAACTTCTGATATCTAGCATATAAACCCTTTTAAAACACTTTCTGCTGAGTAAAATACGCAAGGCTGCATCTGATATTTGACAGGATAATCCCAGTGATATTTTCCATAGGCTCCCTAACTCTCTTGGGCACTGTACAGTTCATGTTTCCTCTTAATATTGGAGGGATGGTTTAATTGATTTTTCATTTAGCCTTCTGTCACTGACCTCTTTGTCAGACTTCATTCATTAGACTATTCCCAAATTACGTTTGCCCTCTCTTTTTTTTTTTTTTTTTTTTTTTTGTTTATTTTTGTTTTTTTTTTATTTTGTCTAAAATGGGACAAGTGCATTTGGGGACTCAGGAAGATGTACACCCACTCTTTGGGTCAGTATGGCTCAGTATGCACTGAGGTCTATGTTCATGTGCATTCCTGCTGATAGAGGCCTATTCTGTCTGCGTTGATGCAGGGACTGAAAGAGAAACCTGGAGTACTTCAGTGCAAACTTGGTGTTTTTTCTTATGCCCAATTTTACCTCAGAAGGATAGAATGGCTTGGGTCGGAAGGGACTTTAATTATCACTGAGTTCCATCTCCCTGCTATAGGCAGGGACACCTTCTACCAGATCTGCTTGTTCAAAGCCCCATCCAACCTGGCCTTGAGCTCTTCCAGGGATGGGGCATCCACAGCTTCTCTGGGCAGCCTGTTCCAGTGCCTCACCACTCTCCTAGTGAAGAACTTTTTCCTAATACTTTATCTAAATCTTTTAGTTAAAAAACATTCCCCCTTCTTCTATCACTTCAGGCCCCTATAAAAAGCCCCTCTTTCCAGCTCTCTTGTAGGCCTTCTTTCAGTACTGGAAGGCTGCTTTAAAGTCTCCCTGGAGCCTTCTCTTCACCAGGCTGAAAAACCCCAACTCTCTCAGACTTTTCTTCATAGGAGAGGCACTCCATTCCTCTGACCATCTTCTTTGTCATCCTCTGGACCCACTCTAACGGGTTAATGTCTTTCTTGGGTTACGGGTCCCAGAGCCAGATGCAGTTTTCCAGGTGGGGTGTCACCAGAGCAGAGCAGAGGGGCAGAATCCCCTCCCTGTCCCTGCTGCCCACGCTGCTTTGGATGCAGCCCAGGACATACTTGGCTCTCTGGGCTGTGAGTGCCCATGGCTGAGTCATCTCCAGCCTCCCATCCATCAGCACCCCCAAGTCCTTCTCCTCAGGGCTGCTCTCTATCCATGCCCTAAGCAGCCTGTATTTGTATGTGGGATTGCCCCAGCCCAGGTGCAGGACCTTTCACTTGGCCTTGTTCAACTATGCTAAGTTTGCATGGGCCCAGTCCTTTGAAAAAGGAAATTTCTGGGAAGATACAGAGTTGCCAGAATCGATGCCTGTGAAGGCTTTCCTGAAAATGCTTGAATCAGTGCAGCTGATGAGTGCAGTCCCAGCTGCACGGATTTATTTTGCTTGTCTGGCCCTTTTCATATTAAGCCGATGAGCTCTGATCTTGTCCTTTTTGCCCACCTTGGGATATATGTGTGTCTGGTTTTTTTACAGTGCCACAGGTTCCTTCCCTGGAACTGCTATGAGCTGACGATGTCTGAAGAAGCAGCATCTGCCATGAGCAGATCCAGGGCTCTATTAGGATTTATCATCATCTCATTGTCATAATCCTTATCATACTTACATCTGGTTAACATTTAACTTCAATTGTAATGCTTTCAAGGCTTGCTACTCAAACTGCTTTAAACATGCCTGTTTTGTACAGTGTCAGTGTTAAGTGCTGAATGTTGTGTTTGAGGAATATATTCTTTCTGCCAAGATTTGATATCAGAGACTTGGAATGGTTATATTTTGATCCTCTTGTATGTAATGCATTAGACAATGATTTTGAAGCCCACAATATAAAGGCTTCAAGTGTCTGTAAGCATATATAGATAAAGACATCCTGGAAAGTATTTGTTGTAGGTTCAAACACAGCTGTCCAAATGCACCAATAGAATGTCACAATGGCTTAAGACTTAGGCATTAAAAATCTTTAGTATTTCCAGTAAATCTTGTTTTGCAGGATTTCATAGGTGAATTTATTTTAAATAGTATTAAATAAAAACCCAAAAGTCAATGATTTGCAAAACCATGAACAAGAGTGAAATTATTCCACCAATTTAATTTAAGATCCTTAAACACATACATACTTGCAGCTTTTCCCTCTTGATATGTATTAACTTTTATTGACATACCAAAAAGAAAATAAAAATACACCAGTAGATATTAGAATTTAATTCCAAAAGCTGGAGTTTCCACTTGATCAGAATTAGCTTAGCATGAAAAAGTAAATACTCCTCTCAGAGTCTCCGTTCAAATAATCTCAAGTTCTCAGGATCTAGAGGAGTATAAAGAAATACATGTTCAAGCTGGGAAATAATTTCTTCCTGCACTTAACTTTTTTGATCTCAATTTGTGTTGCATGTAGAGCATATAGCTATATATGTATTACCGTTATTTTTGTTTAAAACCTATGTGTGTATATATATATATACACAGTTTTTTTAAAACATAGAAAAATTCAAACTTAGCAAGAAAATGTTAATGTTCATGCATTATTTAGTCCCAGAGTTGCCAAGAAGTCTGTCCACGCAGAATCCCAACAAATGCCAAACACATACAAGGGCCACCAAAATCTAAGAGTTGAGTAGTCTCTATCTCACACTGAGTTATTTACATTAAGGTGTTAACCTCTGCCTAGTTTATTATAATCTACCAAACTGAGTAAAGGAGATACCGTTTCAGTGATGTTTCAGACTCCACAAATCTTTTCTTTTTCGTGTATGTTAACTAATTTCCATTAACTTTGTTTGTAATGGTACTTAAATTTGGTGAATTAAGAATAGCTAGATTTAAAGAACATCCTGGGAAGATATGTCTTTCCCTTTGCTTTGGTTATTACTCACTGGTATGCCAGAAGTCTGTAGAGGCTTCAGAACTCATAGAAGACTTAAGGATGTTTAAGATAAAATGTGTGTCCACATAAAATAAACATGAAAGATGGATGCATGTTCTGCACTTGATGGTAGTGGGAATGTGCTGGTTTAAATTCAGTGAACGTTCTGATAATTTAAAGTCTTTATCAAAGATTTTAAAAACAGTTTACTGTGGAATACTACCACATGCGTAAAGATACCTAGGAATATTAGAACTTTTATGCCCCCTAAATAATATATAATTTTATGTTATAAATAATATATAAATATATAGTAGTTTCTGCTTATTGAACTGTAGAAAACATTGAAGATCTAATAAGGCTTAATGCAAATATTCTTTTATAAATAATTCTAAACTGAGATGCTGAAGTCTTAAATAAAAATGAATCTTTTATATATGTTTAAGGAAATGGTTATAAAAAGAGGGTTAAAATTCACCAGAGACTATTTTTTTTTCATCTTAACCTTAGATGGGAAGGTTCCCTCTTTGTATCTAGCACTGTTATACCTCACCATCCCTCATTCAAGCAAAACCATACTGGGGATAATTTGTGTATTTCACAGAACCACAGAAGGGCTGAAGTGTCTCATCAAGTCCCATGCAAGTGTTTTTTTTCTCTTTTGGTTTAATGTGTCCTTAACTAATCCTTTGCTATGTAGGGTGTCTCAGTTTCTCCATGCTTCCTCACAGGTCTCAGGGGCCTCTGAATTGAAGGGTCACTGGTAAAAACCAAGGAAGGCGTTGAGTACTTTGGCCTTCCCCATGCCCTTTGTCACCAGGTCCCCTGCCTCATCCATCAACATGTCCATGTGATTTTTTTCCAGTCTGTGTGTTGCTGTTGATATACCTGTAGGTCCTTTCTGTTGCCTTTTACTTTCCTCAACAGATTCAACTCCAGATGGGCTTTGCCTTTTCTCTCTCATTCTAATTCGTTCTGTATTGTTTCTTGCAATTTAAAAAAGATGAAAATTTTCCTCTTTAGATCATATCTTCAGATTACTGAAGGTTGAAATGCGTCTGGCTGTAGTTGAAATAAGAGAATAGCTCAGCCTTCCTATTTTCTAAAGGCAATTTTTAGCAGCTTCAGTTTCTTTCTGTGAGAAAAGCTCTGTAAGCTCCCTCTCAGATATAGGAAGAAGCATATTGCATACTGAATGATAAGGAGAAACAGTTTCTCAGATAGTTCTAGTAAAAGAAAAAGAGGAAATGTAAAGCCAAGTCCTCCTTTCCTAAATCTCAGTGTTGTAGTTGTTAGATGACATCACCTTTAGCAATTACAGTTAGAGATGTAAAACGCTAATGGCATGTTACCCTGAAGGCATTTTGCAGAACATGCCCTGGAAGCAGGGATTTAAGAGGTAATAGAGGCACTTGACAACTCTTAATGAAAGCAGTAGTTTGAAAATCACACATTTCCAGGCTTTTAAGTGCCGTGTTTTAAGGCTTTCAAAAACCAGGAGAGGTTCGCTAAAGTGTTCTTGCTTCACGTTCTTGTGAATGGAAATGAGCTCCTTTGCCTGACTTGTGTAAGTGTTAGATGAGAGACAAATGTTGAAAGAAACAGCAGCAAGTTCAAGCAGTGGTGAATGCAGAAGCAGTATGACTTGTTAGATGCAACAGCGAGCTTGGGCTCCATGGGCCAAGTTTTGCAAGGTGTAAATATTAAAGAACAACTGAAAATCATGTACTGAAACCAGGAGCCAGAAGAGTGTCCTCCTGGATTTGGTTTCCTAGCAAATGCAAAACCTGAATTTTATTTGAGATTTGAAAACCTTTTGATGAATTCTGTGCTTTGAGCACAGCTGGGGTGATTTATGGCTTTGTGATTTCAGTCTGTAACTGGCAGAACTTTGCTGGGTTGTGCTGCAGTTTTGAATTTTTGAGGTTTCAAATTCAAGTCATTAGCTTTTTCCAGCCCTTCACCGAAAACATTTGCAGATAAAAATTTTCTTCCAGCTGTTCATTGTGATGTTTCAGATAAATAAAAATGAAGCGAGACAAAGCACCCCCACAACCTGCTAAAAAAGATTCAAATAAATAAATATCCATTTGTGTTTCAGTTCAGTTTTACTTGCCTACTTTAATGCTGCAATCTGCAAGTCATGTAATATTTTTGATGGAAAACAAAGTTAGCAAGGTACAAGCTTCTCAAACTAAGTAGGGGTAACCAGGCTGTGCATTGAAGGGATTGTAACAGCTTGTTTTTATCAGGGCTTTTTTTCAATAGTATATCTGTGCAAAGTGTAATGTACACTTTGCATATTGCTGCTAATTTGAGTCATGCCAAATCAAAGATAACGTGTGAATCACTGCTTGCATCTCAGCTAGAAGGTTTACTAGTTAGAACTGGAGCTAGCATAACACTGGTTATACCAAGTTAGCAGAACAGGTCAATGCTACAAGTGATTCTTACTTCCCTCACATTTAATATACAATTATTTACTACAGTCTGTGGAGAAGCTCAGTGAAACATCCTGTAAATTCATTACCACTGTGGATACAGATAGCCAAGTGCGCCTTTGGGGGTGATGACTTAAGGAGGGGTGAAAGGAGCTGGCCAGAGAAGGTGTGTCCTCTCTGACTGTCAGCATACTCGTGCATGAAGTGTGCTCAGAAACGTGCTCTGTCCCCAAGGCAGCTATCAGGGGAAAGCTTGTGTCCATGCTGATGAACTCTCCCAGTTTGTATGCCAGATGGAGGTATGGAACCTGAAAATGAACCATGGAAGGTTTTCATTCAAAAGGATTCCTGGAAATTGTTTGGAAGCATGCTAGATGGGCCAGACCAGAACCTTCCCAGACGCCTTTCTAACAGTATAAAAATATGCACAATATCAGTGCTTGAGAGTATTCCCTGGAAGCATTTTAATGTACAAGTGTTGATACAGTCTCAGTGTCTTTCACGGTGTTGGCAAAGTCTTGTATTTCATGAACTCAAAGTTGCTCTAAGAAATTCAACATATATTTGCTATATGAGCATGAAATATTGCATATACTTCTGTTTCACTGTCAACTTCTATGTGTGTTGAGCACTAATGTCTATTGATGGCCAAATCTTTCCTGACAGTTTGTCAGGAGCCCACTCTGCAATAGATGAGACATAAGATCTGTTTTGGCCTGATGCCAGGAGAAATGACAGGGAGGGAAAAATGTATTCCAGGGAATAAGTACACATCATTCTTGAATCAGAAACTGCTAGTTGCAGCACCAAGCATATTTTACAGGAAGCAAAAGTAAATTAATTGTGTTTTTCACTTTGTACTGCACAACAATAAAAGCTCATATTTATGCAATGTTTTTATGATACAATGGTCTTGAAGATGCAGCTACAATTCACGATTAATGCCGTGCATATGCTTACATCCTGATAGCTTCTCCCATTGAGTCAACAAATAAGAATGTTGTGTTCTTGAGAAGTAACTCTGATGTCCATGTGCATTGATAGCCACACATCACACGTTGAACTTTCTCTGTTCACTGTATCCAATTTCTGCTGGAGTCTCCTCACCCGTAGCCGTCTGACTTGTGGTCATATATAGTCACTGAATATCAGAACCTGTTTTCCCACTTTGTGATTAGAGCAGACATACTTCTGAAAGGTAATCCGGGAACTACGTCTGTATGGGGATCAAAAATATGCCTTATTGCAAGTTTGAATTTCAAATGAAGAATGTACTTTAATGCCTCACTGAAGTAAGACCTTAATACCTATGAAAGCTGATAATACAATATAACTTATCTCATGTTTATTCCAGGGCACAGTTTTTAAGTGTCTCTTTCAGATACTAGTTTTTAAATTCTCAGTGCCTAAAAAGTGACCATGTTTTTCTTTTTTTCCTTTTTTTTTTCAGCTGTGGGACCTACTGCAGAAGTTGCAGTTCATCATGACATACATTGCTCCCTGGCAGATTGCCTGGGGGTCATCGTTTCATGTTTTCGCTCAGCTCTTTGCAATACCTCATATCCTTTATAAATTTGTTTTTCTTATATTCTTAAGTTCCTATTCATGTATGCAATTTATTTACAGTGTTTGAATGAGATTTGAAATTCTTAGGTAATTTACTTTAAAATTTGAAAATCTTGGAACATCTTCTGAGAAACACTGTTTTCTCTCATTTTTTTAACTTTTTTTGGCTGCATAGGATCTGAAACTGGGAAACTGAACTCTGACTCAGCCTGGTGTGTTTATTCCCACCCAGCCACATTCTGCAGATCATTTACTTCCCCAGTCCTCAGCAGTGAGTTTTGATGCATCCAGCAAGAGATGTTGTGACAGATGTATTGCTAGGCTTATGGCTGACTGAGCTCTTAAATATTAGTTTCTTTCTCAGTTGTTTCTAGTTGGTATGTCAGATATAAATTCATTTCAGTGTGCCAATTTCTGCTGCAACTGTCCTGATTTTGGGTTTTTTTCAATTTCAGAAGCAGCTAGATTTTTACATTTTAATGTAAATTTTTTCATTGGAGTGCTGAGAAACATTCTCCTTTTTAACCTTTCCATTCTGTTTAATGAGTAACAATCTATGTTTGTCAGCACTAAAGCAGTCCTTCAGAAGCAGTCTGTTTTGGTGCCTGTTCCAGGGCTTTCTCCAGGTTTGTGGATATGAGGAGTAAAACACAGAGTTCAATGACCTCCAAATGACCTGTCTGTAGGGTTTAAAAAGTATATATTGAATTTTAGAGCAAGAATTATTCAATTTAAAGTGAAATTGAGTTAGATACTTGATTGAATACAGAAGAAACCCCAAAAAATATTTTAACTGAACAAATTTTACTTCTTTGATATCTAAGGTGTTTCCTGATACTACCTTTTACTTTCTTCCTTTCCTGCCAACCAGAGTTGTGGAAGAAGAGTTGACAAAATGGTTCTAGTTCAGACCTACTGATGAGTATACTTTGTACTGTTTATTAGATATGTGCACTTAAGACTTTGTCCCTTTCATCCCACAGGGTTGGGTTTTTTCCCTTGAGTGATTTCTTCCGTCTGCTCTTTGCTGTGAAACATAAACAATGTTGAGTAACAATGCTTATGTTTCTTGATTGGAAGAATAAATGGAAGCCTCAGAGAGAGGGAAGTGCACACCGAATAACTCCCAGAGGGAAAGTTTTAGATTATCTCCTTATAGAAGGAAACCATTATAAAAGCAATGATCTGTCCTAAGAGTTTTAGGTTATTTGTGGCAAGTCCTTCCAGAATTTCACAATAAAAAAATGTTCATTTCTGTTGGGGAAGTGTATATGAATCTATTTAGTAAAACATTTAAGAACTAAGATTATATTTCAACAAGTTTCCCTTTGGTCACAAATATTTTCTGTAGTGGTAACTTTGCTCTTGATAAAATTACCAGTTAAATTTTACAAAACGGAAAGTAGTTAAACCAGAGTTTTGTTTGTTTACAGAGTTTTTGCTCAAGTGATCTAGCCTAGCTTTTTATTATTTATATTTATAGTATGCCCTGTAAATGCAAATCTGTCTTCTAAGGCAGTGCAGCAATTAAGATACTGCTTAAATGCTGAAGTTAATATTCCCACAACAGCAATAACTCTGCATCCTTGCACAGTAATTTTATTTGTTGTTATCATAACCCTGCAAACAGTAATGATAAATGCATGTTGCAGTTTGCAGAGGTACTAAACCTGCCATTTCTTTACAGAGTTAATTATTTGTGGCTCCTAATTGCTTCAATCAGTTCTGCAAACAGGATGTAAATTTTTTAATTTAGAAGTGCCTGGGTGATCTTTTGCTGCAGAGCTCAGTGAGATTAGTAGTTCAGCCTACTTTGATGCCTTTGAGTGCAGCGTGCAGGGCATGAAGGGCAGCACGTGTGGAGCTTTGCCTGGTGGAGATTTTAGAGTCTGTGCCATTAGAAATCTTCAGGATTTTAGGTGAATGCGTATCATTCATATAGGTTTATACAGTAATATAGGTTTGGCTGATCCTGCTTGTGGCTGCTAGGTGGACTAGGTCCATCAAAGTCCCTCTTAATCCTAAAAGACCACGAACAGGAATGTGCTTCAGACTTGAGGACAGATCTGTAACTTCACTTCCTTGCATTTAAGTGAGTAAGACAAGGTTATGCATTTATAAATATCTGGACGCTGAGAAAATCAGTGTAGTTTGTATTTAAAAGGCAGATTTTACCTAAAAAGGGAACAGTGAAATTGGAGAGGAGAAAAAAAAAAAAGGTTCATATTCGTAGTTGAGATTATCCTGTGTAGGAGAGTTTCTGCTTTGGTTGTTTCAGGGTTACAGCTGTAACATCAGAAAACACAGCCCTGTGACAGTCAGTTTTCCCATCCTCTAAGTGATTGTGTGCCTGGAAGGGACCTATAGTAATTGCAAATAAAAATGTGGGTTTTGAGAAACAGAGGATTTGAGCTGGCCTTACTGCGGGGTTTTGTGTTAAAAGAAGGGGGTGGAAGATTTTCAAAATGTCAGTCTCTCACTTACTTGTTTTGAAGCTGGTTTGAATTTTAAACCTATTTTTAAATTGCAAGAATTAATCCTCAAAGACAAGGTTTTATTTACTATGGAAGGGTTTTTAGTTTTGGGGTTTTTATTCTCAAAATTTGATTTTGGCCATGTTAGAAAGAAAATCCATTATTCACAAAGAAACAAGTTCTACTTCTAGACAATGTAGTCTAACACAGATGGTACTCAGGAAACCTGGCTTGGGTCATAGCATAAGAAAGTATAGCGGGAAGTTTTTGACACTTTTTTTTACTTAGACATAATTAAAGCATTGGTATTTAGAGTAAATAAATAAAGACCAAATACAAACAAATTGGATATCCTCAAATAAAAATGCCCCTGTGACAGATAATTTCCCACTGTACCCATTAGCTATACGTAAGAGAGTCAGATGCTGTCACTTGCTCTCATGACATGCTTACAGATACGAAAGAGTTAAAATCACTTTTCCCAAATCAAATGTCTTCTACTGTCCATTTAGTAGAGCATTATGTCTTTTGAGAAAAAAAACCCCATTGCTACTGATTATGTCTAAGACAGAAACAGTTCACAGTGGTGTGCAGAATGTCTTAGCTCATGATGGTGGCAATTTTAAAATCAATCATTGTATTTAGTACCAACTTTAAAAAACTTGATTTGCTGCCCTTATCTGTCCTCTTTGTTCTCTTTTCCTCTCTTCAGCTCCCATGCCTCCTTCCCTTATCTGACACTTGTAAATACTTATTCATCTTTCACAGCCTGTGCTTGGTTATGACTGCACTATAATGTGACAGTTAAACTTTTTTGATGCACTTGCTTTCTGCTCTATGCTCTCTGGCACCTTTTTAGACTTTAGACTCTCAGGGCAACTCATTTTTCAATCTCTCTAATGTACAAAGACACTTGTTCCAGACTAGTGTCTTGGAGTAAGGTTGAGAGATTTGAAAGGTATCTTTCAGCAAATATTTGTTTCTAGATTTTTCAAATGACTTTGAAAGCTTGGCTACCTAGCAGTTTTATTGGAAATGTTGTACCAAGAATGATGCTGCTTTTGTTAAAATGGTCTTTCTGTGAAGTCTGAGGGATTGTGGGACACATGTACAGTATATTGCTGTAAGAGGGTAAGCTAAAACATTCTCGTTATTGGGTGATTTTACCTGAAATTTAGTTTGAGATGTGCTTGATCACTGTACATTGATAGTGGTTCCTTTAGTTCGTGGTTTCTTTACTTTCCACCTCCCTCCCAAGAGAGGTGTAAGGAATGATAACTGGTCTCTTGTGCCAGTTTGAAAGTCTTTTTCCTTAAATTTCATGGATGTGGTATGAATTAATGAAGAATTTAGGCCTAACATATTATTTGTTTGCATTTATTTAATTATGCTCCTTTTAACTTGCATCTTTTTCAGTATCCTTATCCATCTCCTAACTTGCTTTCCATCAGCCTGAAATATGACTTTACATTTAAAGTAAACTAAGTTCAGACATTCGTTGTGATGTTTATGTGTGATAGTTACTATTCCCCTGTCCTCACCTTCTCATTTCTTATATATTTCAAAAAGTATGAAATACTGAACATTTTTTAGCTTTTGGTCAGCATGGAATAATAAATTCTCAGTAAGAATCAATGTGAAATCATGACTTTAAAGCAGCAGGTTAGAGTATAGAGGCATAGTTTCTCCACATACCAGGTCATTCCAAAAGAAGCAGAAACTCACAGAATGGAACACTGGATGCAGTGAAAGCAAGACTCCAGTATGGAGAACAAATTACTTCCAAGACATTGGTTTCTCCCTTCTGCGTGTGTGTTTTAAAGTCTGTGTCAGACTCTGGAAAGGCACTTTTATGTTACAGGAGGTAGCTTAGGTAGCTGGACACGGGTGTTTGCTGCACTGCCTCTATTTAGCATCTGTCCTTGGGCCAAGATAAGACAGAGTCACCCTGATAATAAAACTGTAGCATTGAAGAGCCACTGATTACATGCTGGTAATAGGTGATTTGGAACTTCTACCTTCCTCCCTTTCCATGTTTCCTTAACTTGCGGTTTTCAGACTCTGCTATGCTTTTTTTTCAAACTCTGGCTGCTTCAGTCTTTTCTACACCACTGAGCCCATTTCTGGGTAGTGTCATCTTCATCGCATCATACGCAAGACCAGTCAAGTTCTGGGAGAAAAACTACAAGTAAGACTATTCAAAATTTTCTACCCTTGTTATTTTTAAGGGTTTTGCTCTCATTAGTTTAATTTCTGGTGGTATTTCTGTTTCCAAAGGTAATCCTTAAATTAGGGCTTGAGTAATTAATCTTTGAATCTTGTTTCTGGTGTTTTACTTTCCCATGGTTATTTGGCTATTTCTGAAAATGTATTTAAGCAATTATCAGAATGTTACAGATGAGGCGTCATGTTGCATTTGTTGTACAGACACACAGTAACGAAGCTGTGAAAAAGAAAAAAGAAAAACTCTCAGTTGTCAGCCTTTTTTGTTTTGCTGGATAGTGCTAGCAACTAAATCTGTGAAGCCTTTGGCACTTGCAGTCAGACTGCATAAATGCATTTTATACTAACTAGGCTGATTAAATGCTACCCTGTGGGATGCAGCAGGTAACTCTGCAGCTGCAGAACCGTGGTACGAGGCACAAATGGAAAATTGCATTGGCCAAGTCAGACTGGGCTTGGCCTTGCCACTAAGAAGGGCCATACACTTACCATACCTCATGTGTTAATGCTGCTGGTGTGTCTTTGAAGAGTTTTATTTTGTTGCATCATATGTCTGGTGTCGGTGAGTGAATATCTACTTATCTATAAAAAAATTAGTCCAAAAAAGCCAAGTTGTATAAAGACGCTTTGTATTTGTTTCTGAATGAGATTTGTTTCTGTGATTAGATTTGTGGAAACCTTTCGAGGGGAGCTGAGTTTTGCACACTGGGACTAGATCTTAACAAAATTCTCTCTCTTTTTTACTGGGTCAACAGTTCATTACTTTCAAGGATATGAAATGGAGGGCAGTTATGGAAAGGCAGGAAGCTACCACCAATCCCACAGACAGCTATACATTTTTGGATGGAAACTTTGAACAATATTAAGTAGGAAGTGAGAATTTTAACATCTGCTGCATCTTCAACCAAAGTATTTCGAAGGCATGCAGTTCCCTTCGTAGAGAACCAACCTCTGTTGAAGGCACATCACTGCCATATAATTAAGTTTAAATTAAGTTTAATTAAATCTTTAGGCTATTAGCAAGGGAAATAGAGGGGTCACTTATATTTGCTTTTGGTTTGTCTTATCTTTTGATACAAAATGAACAGGAGACATTCATAGGAAGTATCAAAAAATGGTTGGTACTTTAACAAGGATGTGTGTGTGACTTGTTTTCATTTGTAGTGACCATCTGTCATTCCCATTAAGGGAAGCAAAGAACTTGATGCTAATAGTTTTGCAACGCAAGGTAATTATTTTCTCCATAAACTGTGAAACCTCAACTTCAGAAAACCAAACCCTTCTAATATTTTAATCCACCACTGCTTGTCCTTTCAAAATAAGCAGCAACTACAACTTTGTCTTCAACTAGAAGGCTTACGTTATTCTTTGTAAAAAATTGTTCTTCTGCTTGTTAGAAATTCTACTGTAACTTCTATGACCTCACTTAAAACAAAAACCACAACCTTGCCTTTCAAAAACCTTTCAGAAGTAGAAAACAGCCTTGTAGAAGGTTCAAGTTGTCATTGAAGTGAAGTAAGTCTTTGCCTGAACCTGTGGCATCTCAGACTATGTACATGGAATTATTCCTCCTAAGTTTGTATTCATTTTGTCTCTAGTACTTCTGACTCTCCTTTGCCTTACTTCTATTTACATGAGGAACTAACTAGAATGAGTGAGAGCTGGACTGAAAGACTCCTGGTTTATTAAAAGGACACTGTGAAAAGACAGAAAAAGGCAATGAAGGGGAGTAATTTTGTATTAAGAAGAAGGAAATTTTCTACAAAATACTTCAAATAAGTACTGAAGTACTGAATGAGCCATGCCTTACTGCTTTGAATTTTGACCTTTCAACATGTAAAAATTCAAAGGGATAGCATAATTGCTTTTTTTTTTGAGCTGTGGATTTAGATAGGATGAGGAGCTTGAGCTGGAATGAAAAGTTGTTCTGACTCCTGCACATCTGCTGTCTTTGGGCTGCAGCTCCTTACAGCCAGACGTGCATGGAGTTTTAAGGTTATACAAGACAGAGCAAACAGATAGGGAAGTTGCTGTACGGGTTTCTTTTTTGGAGTGCATTGACACTTTCCCCAAGTTCAGCTCAGGGTATTCTTGGAAATTCACGGGTTCACTGCAGTGTTGCCTAAGCTGAGTTCATACAAAGCAGAAGCTCTTGCAGTTTTGTTTTTTTTTTGCTGTTTCCATACTCACCGCTTGTTGACAGGAACTTTGCCTAGGGGAAAGCTACCTTCAATATACTTTATATTGCTTTTTTTCCTGCCTGCTTCACATACTCATTTTCAAACACTTCCTTGCTGTATTGATGACTACATTAAATTATCACATATTGGCTACAAATAATTTATTTACACTTGCATGAAGTTAGATATTGTCAGTTCCAGGGTTATTTTTTAACATAATTTAATCTCTTAAATGGAATAACTGAAAACAACTTTGACAAGCAGTCTAAGTATCAAAACTGTTTTTCTTTCTAGTCATAAATTAGATTGCTTTCTTAGACTGTCATTACTCGACTGATTGTAATCAGCATTTGCACACTTTTCTGTTGTCAAGCAAAGTTCATTGTTGTTTCACTTAAGGAAGAATTATTTTTCCATCTCGTTTGGGCCAACAGCCTGAAATTAGATGAGGGAAAAAATCCAGTTCATTTTTGGTAGAGGGAATTCAAAGTTGAAACTTTGAACTTTATCAAGTACAGGGTATCATGTTTATTAATAGAACAGAGCTACTAGGCCAGTAGTCTGAGTGCTGAGTAACTGTTCCTTGAAGTGTTGGTTTGGTTGTCCCTACCTGCTGTTTTCTGAGTGCATACACATGTATCTTGTGTTTCCAGGTTTCTTTTAGTCCCACTTTTTCTGCTGGCTAAAGAGGAGTTGAATCCTCAGGTTTCTCTGAGCTTCTTCCATTCTAGATGATGCAAGCTGGAGCTGAAAGTCTTGGAGAATTAAAATGTTTGTTTTTTCAAGGAGCTGAAGGACTCAAGTGGGTAAAAAAAAAAGAAAAAGGGATTCATTTTGATAGTAAGCAAACTGTGAAATTCCTAACAGGCTCTTCAAAATTCAGGATTCATGCTGTGCCTGTTTGGGCTCTTGTGGTGTGTGTGCAGAGCATGGGTGTTCTCCCCAGCAATCACGGATGCCGTTTGCTTTTAATGTGCCCTTTGGTACTCACTGCAGGCAGGGTCTACTGTGCCAATGCATCACTGAGGTCAGGGATCCTTCAGAGGGGAAAAGGATGTCTAAGAAGAAGAAAAAATAAGGCATTAAGGAAGGTGAATGAGAATGAAGAACTCTTGCAATCAGTTTTGCCACTTCTGCTGCCTTTGTTGTGGAAAAGAGAGGCGTGTAAAATGAGAAGCTGGGCTGCTTGTGAGCTGGTTATCTTGTGGGAGTTGAACTGTGAGAATTTTTCTTTCTTTCTCTCTGTTATTCTTGGGTTTCGTTTTTTGCAAAGAAAGTTTGCTGTGACACTGGTTTTGTCCAGTTGTTGGCCTGGGTCCTTCTTCCCAGTTTGAAGACTGCTCTTTTAGTCCCTATTTTCACAGCTGTTGCAATGATTAAGCTGTAGAGTCAGAGAGAGAAAAGGAAATAGCAGTAAATCTTGTTTAGTGTATAGGTGCTTTAAAGCATACAGTGTTTGTCCAAACGCTATTGTTCAATTCCTCTGGTTTTGCTTTTTTTTCCAAATACTTTGTCACGCTGTGGTCTGACTCTGTCCTTCTCCTCCCTTCCTCTTATCTTCCTTTGTATCTTGGATATGACAATGACAGAACAGAGTAGGAAGTTTACTTTTATTCCCCAGTGGATCTAACAGCTGGATCACGTGAACAGCTTGTTTGTTCTCTGCTGCAGCTGTGACTTGTCCCCACAAACAGCAAACTGCCACCAGGAATCTGGAAATTTCACTGTTTACAAGCTGCTTGTCTCTCCTGCACCTTCCTGTTTCTATTCTTCTGGTTCAGTGCCTATTTTTGGGTAAGGCACAGCTTGCATTTGCTTTGAAGCACCTTGAATGAATTACAGAGCGGTGTAACTGAATTAATGAGGTGTCTCTAAAGAGGCTGTGATTAAATTGCCAGTTATCTCAGACTGGCATTACAGGATGCCTCTCTGTGTTTGGGACTATGTGAATAAGCCTTTCTTTTCACCATCTTTTTAAAAAGTGCATCACTGTATTATTGTTCCAGTCATTGTGGTCTGGAAAATAACCACCTGTAGGGCTAATACAGCTGGGAATGGAGGGCGAGGAAAATCTGCCCTGCTTCAGATGTAATGCAGATGGCTTTTTCTTCTTTTTTCCTGCCAGCTCACTTGACCTGCGCATTGCAGACAGCCTGCAGGTGGAATGGGAAGAGTTTTCCCAGTGTACACATAATTCTGGTTGACCCCACATTATGCACATGTGTGGGAAAAGGAGCTGTGAAAAGTACCTGGCTGCTCCCTCCCTTTTTCCACATAAAATAACAGGCCTTTCACTTCCAAATGCTTATTTTTAACACACGCTGGTGCCTCTGCTTTCCCTGTGAGCCTGCTCATCTGTTACAGCTGTTAAAACCCCTGCTCCAAACACAAAATGTCATTCACCCGTAACTGTCCATGTGCCTTGTTTGGGATCTGCACACTCAGACCTTTCAAGTTGTTCTTTTTAGGACTGGATTTTTTTTTCTTAGTCGTCTTCTTGCTGTGTTGTTTGATTTTTCACATGTTTTTAGACCTCCATAGTAGTGATGTTTACAGAGGAACAACTGCAGCAGATATTTATAGTTCAGTAATGGCTTGGACTTTGATTTTGAGTGAATAGCATAACTTCAGCATTTTTTTCCCCTTTTTCTCCCCTAAGTGACAGGAGATAGTGTTTGCCTTATTTTGTCAAATATCATCTCACACGTTATGAGATATAGTAGTTCTATATACTGTCACTGCCCTACTTAGGGTTCAAACTTTGAATATTTCCAGCTACCTGGTCTGAAAGTCACATTGTAGCCTTGAGTTTTACTGTTCATTGCAATTATTTTAGTTTCTTCCAAACTGACTTCTCTGCAAATTTTTGTGTTTCCCTCTGGCTGCCTCTATTTCTATCCTGTTTTTATGAACTGACCAGAAAGAAGCACTGTATTTCTCTGTGCTCTGAAACGAACTGAGGTTGTAGTGCCTTTGTTCACAGCTATTACTCATTGATGAATGCTTGTCCCTTTGGTGACTGTGGTTCTTCTAAGAGAGGTCTTCACGAAGTTGGCCTCAGGGCTCCTCCAGGCTTTTATTGAGAGTTGAGTCAATTTAGAACTCTTCAATATAGTATAAATAGTATAAAGAAGTATCAGCGTGCAGATAAACCTGAAATGGGTGCTTATTAGTGCATGGAACTTACAACTCAAAACAAATAGGACCAACGAATGAATGGGTTTTGGCCTTAATTTTTGAGGTCTTGCCTCAAATCAGAAGGGCTTACCAATCCTATTTACAAAGCATGTAGAATTTGGTGAGAGTCTTTCTGGAAGTTTCAAAGGTGCTTAGTTCTGTGAGAATCCAGCCTGTACTGATATACTACAGCCTATACTGAGGGATGCTTAGGCCTGACTTGGTGTCCTTGAGTTATAGCATTGATGCAGTTGTAAGTGGCAGTCCCTGGCTGGCAGCAATGCAAAAGCTGAATAATAGCAAGCTGCTTCCATTTTTCGTTAGTTTCTCATCTCTTAAGATTGGCAGATTTCCCAATAGAGGTGATCTTTTTTAAACATGCTCCTCTCTTTAAGCAGTGAGTATAAGCTGGTCTTTGGGAAGTTATGCCCTGTTCTCCAGGGGCGTTTGTGGCCATGGTTCTGGCACTGGGGGAGAGAATAAAGAAAACCAAAACGTTTGAAGAACAAAGAACATCTTTGTGTGTACTTCAGCCTTAGTTCTTCATGAGCTCTCTGAAATTGCATGTTACTCATTAGACTTATTCATCTGACTGTCTTCCCAAGACCCTTCCCTGTCTGCTCCCTGTGGTACTGTGTAACCACTCTCTATGTTGCACACCACCAGTACTGCCCATGGACTTGTACCTGCAACACTTTCCTGGTTTGGGAGTCTTTAATTCCGTTCAGTGTAGAGCATTGCAGTGTGACAAAGCCATAACATTCAAGTGTAGGGAGTGTTGCTTCAGGTACAGCCCCAGGCTAAAAGAAACCCTTCTAGAAACTGCCTTCCCTTTAGTGTCTTGAGCTGTGATCTCCCCTAAAGCAAGTGACCATGTGTGCTCCTTTGGCTACCTGCTGTAGCATGGAGCTGTGCACATCTCCTCTCCAACCCACTCCTCACCTCATCACTTGACTCCACGTGTGGCATCACACTGAACTGGGAAAACGTGAGAAAGGATGGGCAAGGAAAACCAGGCACCTTTAATCAAGTAGGTTTGGTATTAAAGTAAGTGTTTTCTGAGTTGCCTGGAGTTTCACACTCAAGGGAGGCTATACAAAATTCAAAGATGTAGTTTAACTGTTTGGCAGTATCTCTTTAACTGGTAACATCTCTACTTCTCAAATTTTTGCCCCTGGCAGTCAATAAAACAAATTGAGGCTAATTGAATAGGAGCCATATGTGTGATAATTAATTGGGAATGTATTCTGATTCAGTGCTCTGTAGTTCCCTGCCGAGTTAAAGATGTATTCACAACTCCAGTTCACTGAATCATTCTAAGAGGACAGAGTAAAGACAGAAGGGAGACATCAGAAAGGGAATGCATGCTGAGATCAGGAGGAGCACAAGTAGAGATCAAAACCGTTAAGTGGCATAAATGGAAAGGGAAAAGGGTGGGTGGGCAGAAAGAAAAAGGCATGCATTGAAATATCTGAGGGGGTAACCCAATAGGCATGGGTAAGCAGGAACTCAGACCTACAAAGGAGAAGAAATCATGAGCATGGTAGAGAAGGGCTTTTAAGTATATATTTGGAAAGGAAGGCAGCAACAGGACGTAATAGACAATAATGGACTCCCACCAGAAACAGGGCACATGTAATGTTTTAAGGGTGTGTGTGGATATACAGTGGCACTAAAGATTTCTAATGCAGTTCATCTAGTCATTAGCTTCCAAATTATGTAAGTCTAATGAGATCCAGTTAACTCATGAAATTTCTGTCATGTTGAATATTGGAAACCCCTTGAAATGGGTTGTCTGAATTTCCATAAGAATAAGTGTTCTCAGCAAGTGTTCAGTCATTCTCTTGGATAACGTAGATCACATTCTGTGTTGGATTTAACTGAATCAAACATTTCGGGGCAAACTGAGGTTTGGAGTGCTAAACCTAAACTTTACATTCAAGGAAATGCTTATTCATGCCACTTTTGTCAAAATGTGAAAATTGGTAAAGTTGAGATCCAGGAGATGTTCAGCAAGTGTAACCATTCTAACCGAGGTGATAAGACATATTGGGCACAGGTAGTGGCAGGGAACAGGCCATGCTACAGCATGCTTGGGTCTTGGTTGTCTCCTGATCTGCAAAGGTATGCACTGGATCCAGGTTGTCTTGGGGCTTGTAAGAACAAAATGTAAACCATCTCTTCTTTCTGAGATAGTGCAAAATGCAGAATTGTGTCACCATTTCCACTGAGAGTTGCCTCTGAAACTTTGTGCTAGTTGGGACTAGGTAAATATTGGATGAAAGCTAGTGGGATTTTTTTTTTCTTTTAAAGTCCTTTGACTAGCAGTGTTTGCTCTCAAAATATCAGAGATGTTTTCAGTCTGAAGAGTACTGTAGAGGATACCAAGACGAATGCTGTAAATTATTAACATTCTCAACAGTCCTTGCAGTAAAAAAAAAACAGAGGTATTGAAAGTTATCCCTCTTTTAGATTGGATTTTGTACAACTGCACAGTAGCAGTAAGATTTTTGTTGTTCTTCAGTGTAGTGAGACTGATGCTGTGTTTGCATGGAATGGCTTGGTTAGCTTCTGTTTTGCCTATTTTCATCTTTTGGTGAGAAATATGGATATGGAAAACCCTGTATTGAACTAAACTAGTATTTCTGGCACAGGCTTTCTTTGGAAGACCAGTCTTTGTCTTGGTCTTGTATTTCCTCATACTTTCTTGCCATCTCTATATTCTAATTTTATTATTAAGCAATCACATTGAGTCTGAAAGTGAGAATTAAAATATCTTAAATATATGCTATTTTAATATTACACACTGAAAAATCATGGAAACACTTTGTTATCAGTAGTAAGGAATATCAAGAATGAATTCTGAACTGCCTTGTTATATCCTTTCCTCCATTTATGATGTTTAAACAACGTCTCTTTCTTTGTGTAGAGTAAAGGAGAAAAACATCTTGGCTCCATTTGCTGAAGCAGCTCCCAACATTTGTTTTGGTTTCGGATTTTTTCCCCCTGTCTGTTCTCACTCTCTCTAGTGAAAACTTCACCAGGATATTTCTCATCACCTCCTTTCTACTCTCCAGCTCCTTGCAGTTTCTCAAGATTTTACTGCTTCACTCATAGGTCCATCAGTGCAGAGCCCAAGTGAATCAGTCTCGTGGAGCTCTTTGCCCAGGGCTGGGCACAGTGTAGTACCTTTCCTATAATGTTTGTGTTGGCTCATGATGGGAACAACAGAAAAGTAACACTCATATGCACTACTTCAGATACCTGCTTTTGTGTAATGTCATTAACACATTTGCTTTTAAATTAAAAGCACTTGTTTCAGCTGAAGACAGTGAGGTCCAGCTGTCCTGTGCTAAGCCCCATCCTTAGAGGAACTTGAACCAGGATCTTGACCTTTTTTACATCCTCAAAAGTGTGCATGAAAAACCTCTGCAGTTGCACAATCTTTCCACTTATAAAGCTTCTATTGCGTAGTAAAAAATAATCTGAAGACAGTAATTAATTCTTTTAAAAGAAAAAGAATACTTAGACAAGGGGGAAAAAGTTAAATAAGACAAAAGCAGCAATATTGATGACATTTTAGTAAAGCATTAGTGAGTATTTTTAAGTACACAGATGCTTAAATCACCTGGCTTGCAAATAAGAGGTGAATTCCCCAGCTAAACCTTTGAATGTCAGCGCACTAAGGTAGGCTGTTTAACCTATGGTTGGGCACTCAGCTTTTAATCTCAAGTTCACACCTTGCGTTTTCATCCCCCTTGCTGCAGAAGTGCAGAAAATTCCAGACAGGTGTTGGCATATGCCAGACAAACATGCTGAGTCATCTCAGCAGATGACCCTGGTTTTATCACCCACTTAAACCACAGCAACAAAAAAAAAACCAAACCAAAACCTCCAAAGCGTTAGAAAAACAGACAAACCACAAAAACCCCAAACAAACCCAAGAAGCCTCAAAATCAGTTACAAAAACCTTTTTAGGAAAGCAAAGAAACTCTAAGAACAGGAAGTGTTATTGATGATAAGACCTTTCTATGTTTTAAAAGGAAGTTTCAATAGTGCTGTCTTTTAACAACTGGGACTTTTTATACCCTAGCCCTCCCCCAGTTTCCTACTGTGCAATCAAAGCCACTTTTTATTGTTGATAGATGAAACAAAGGCCCAGTCAGGGAAGGAGAGGAGGAAGAAAGCATAAAAAAATTTAAATTGGATTGAGTGATCAGGAAGGAAAAATTGCTTTCATTTTAAGAGATCTCTGTTTTTAAATGTGGGTTAAACCCAAGTCGTATCTTCCATGCAGCTGCCCAGAAAACCTGTGCAGGGTCATGCACAAAGGGGCTGTCAGCCCTTGCTGTTAAAACTACCTAAAAAATCATTCTGCCGTTTAGATAAAATTGATTTAAAACTATTTCAGTGTCCTTCCCCTTTTAATTAATACCATTGTTTTTACCTCTGGTGTCCTTCAAATACTGATGGATGCCTGCTTATTCTGTCATGTCATTCTCCTCCTGCCTCACATAGACAACTGCCACTGTGTTTTTAATGCTAAGCCTTTGTTTATAGAGCCAGCAGCATTAAGCATTCACAGGAAAATACTGAAGATTTTTTTCCAGATTCCCATGAATAATCATAGGGCTGCAGCACAGTAAAGTTTCTCCCTTTTAAATTTGCCTGTTAGATGTCATCGAAGAGTGGATTAAAATTCATTGGACACAGACAAAGAAAAACTTTGGATCAACCCTAGAAAGACATCTCTGCATCTCCCAGAGGGAAACTGCTTTTCTTTGTTTTGTTCTCTTTCAAAGCAGTGATCTTCTTCTACACAGCAGGAATGCTGGAAATCTTGAATTTGTGTTTTGGGGGAAAACTCAGCAGCAGCAGGGCAGATAGAACAGCTGGAATTGCATTTTGATCTTCCGGAAATAATGATTTATTTTGCATCATCAAATCAGGACTTATTATTTATTTTCTTCAATTTACCTGATTCTCAATAAGCTCTGTGTATTCCCCAGACTGCCTTAATCCCTCTCAGCCTTTTTTCTATCTTTCTAAGGAAATTGGGAAACTGAAGTGGGAGAAGAAAATCTTTCCAGGCAGTATGTTTGGGGAAGAGAATATAGGAAGTGACTTAATTTTTTTGCAGAAGGAAGCAATAGTTTTAATGCCATGAACTGTGCTACACAAACCGGTGGGTTATCCCAACATCCATGTAAATGGGGGATTAAAAGAACATGAAATAGATATTTCAGGAACTAAGCAGGATGTTGGCTTTAACATTGCTGAAGACTTAGCTGAAGACAGTCCAACATAATTACTTTTTCTCTAGGGCAATTGCTGGAGGAACTGTATTTGATTTGCATAGAATAATGCAATTCAGGAAGAAATTCAATTACTAAGCTAATTATCACATTGGATGAGTGGTAACAACCAAATATAAAGTAAGAGGCCACTGAAGGAAAGCCCAAATCACCTACTAATCCCAAAAGTTCCCAGTGTGAGGTCCTGGTTGAGAAGTAAAGGTGTTGCTGGGTTTGATTGTTATGTGTAGTGGATTATAGTTTAATCCCATGCAAATTCCCATTGCTTTCAAGAAGATACAAACACAGCTTTGGTTACTAATAACTGTAGAATTTTAAAATCCAGAATTGATTACCTGATGGCATTTATTCAACTAAGATGAATTTCAGTACAGAAGTTTGCTTTATAAACTGTGTTACCTATTGGTCTTAAAAATTGAAATAAAATTTTACCTCATAATAGCTGTATAAAGATTTGAGTTTTTCTAGTAGTGTCTGAAAAGGTAAATTCTTGTCTCATGTCCCAAGGCCCATGTTTTAGCTGCTTAAACAAAGTCTTAATGGAGCCTGGTTGTGTTTTTTGGGGGTTGTTTTGTTTGTGAGAGCTGTTCTATTTCCTTTCCTTTTTCCCAGTCAGGCTGCATCATCTGTCTTAGAGTGTCCCAAAGCACTTGTGATTTTCCCTGATTGTTTAATACATCTTTCTGTCAAAGGAAAAAATAAGTGGGGGGAGAAAGAATAGACCCAGAGCTGTGTGCTAGGCAAAAGGATTCCTGTTTATTATAGATTAGAATTTTCTGAAGTATTGGTTGATTTTATGGGTTCCAATATGCCTCCAGGACAGAAAGGGTAAGAAGCTGGGGTAAAGAATAGTATGAACTTTTACCTTACACTACCACACTGACTTTAGAGGGACTGAAAGTTAATAAAGTATGTCATAATCTTAAAACGTACACATTTGGAGATCAGCAGTGCTTCTCTGCTGAGAATAGAAAATTGATTGAATTCCACAGCCTGATGTTTATGCTTACTTTTGCATATGCAGGTGGATATATATCAGGGTAGAAGAATTCTGACAACCTTTTCAAAGTAAAATGATTCTTTATATTCTGCCTAGAAGGCCCTTCCCCACATTGCCATTTCCTGTTGAATAGGAAATGATAATTGCAGTTACAATGAGCTGAGCCAACCAGAAGCAGGAAGATAATAATACCTCAAATAAAATGTTAATCAATATAGATAATATACTAATATTAATTACAAATAATTTTAAGTAAGACACTTATTTTCTCAGTTGTACTTTTTGCAAAGCAGAGAACATGCCTTTTAAAGGAAAAATATCAGTTGCTTTTGGTAGGTAGTAGCACTAAAGCAAATCTGTTCCTCTTCTGTCTCCTACATGGAAACCTGTGTGTAATTTTTCTGTTGGTTAGTTTTTCCTAACTTTTTTGGGGAGGCTGCAGGGAGTGAACGAAAAGCCTTTGTAACGTGTCAGCAGCATCCTTCTTCCAGTTGGATTTAGCATGAACTTACACACAAAGTCCTGGAAACCGGTACTGCTGTGTTTCAAAGACATTTGCGCCATCCTTTTGCACTGTTACTTAAGCTGTTTTGAAAACCTCCCTTAAAAGTGATCCCTCTTTGATGCCGTCTTCCTTGGGGAATAGCTGAACTCAGGCTATGGAGCTTGACTGACCAATCCCCAGCTTGTTCAAATTCTCCTTGTGCTCCCCACGCCGTCAGCCAGACCCCATCCAGTCCCACCAGCTGTGCCAGTCTCACTGCAGTTCCACCAAGGACACGATGAGGGCCACACCTGGGTGTCTCCCTTGGATCCCATGCCAGGGAAAGTGGTGGTGTGGCTCTTCTCCCCTATCCCTGCAGCCTTTGTACAAATGAGACCCTTGCCACTGTCTCATGTAACCTTATGCTGACTGTTGTTAGGGCCTTTTCCCGGTTTTGCTCTACTCTTGTTTTCTAAGGAACAAGAGGTCATATTTACATATTTGTTAGATGGGTCTTCTATAAGACTAGTGATTGAGGGCAAAACTTTTGAGGCAATATTCTTAATGAAGTGTCCTGACATCCTTATATACCCATGCCAGAGCAGTATTTCAGGGAAATTGATGTTTACTATAGCATTTTTCATTAGCCAGAGTTCTGCTTTTATCTCAAGTACTCCTGGGTGCCTGGGAAATGCTTTGGACTTGGTGTTGAATATCCCTACTCACCACAACAATCATTCTCTTCTCTTTAACACATGCTGGCCCACAGTGATTTACTCATTCCTTATTTTCTTCCTTTAGTAGTGTCTTTCATTACAGGTAGTAATAAAAGTGCAATCCAATCTACCTTTTTAGTTGCCTTCTCTTTTGTAATAATTTTTCCTGTGTTGTTTATATTCCACTGCTACAGTGAAAATACTGACTAGGGAATGTGCCATTCATAAGGGTGACAGGGTTAGTGCCTGTATGAACTCAGGCCCTCTAATTTACTCTTTTTCAAGCAGTAAGAATGACCAGGGACTCTCCTGTTGCTGCCTAGCTAAATATGAAGCTAAGTAAAGTATTTTTGTGTTGTTGTTTGTCCGTAGATGGTACACACCCACAGAAATGTTTTCACCCAAAGAAAACTCCTTAGTCCAGCTGTTTCCCTTAAGGTTTAGAAGGAAAGAAAAACTGATTAAATATTCTTTCTCTTCACTGTTTTGGTGGCACCTGGCTGATCTGTTTCTGGAGCCAGTTCAATTATTTAAGTACATAGTGTTGTGTCAGGTGCCAAATTCTGAGTAGACTGTGCACCACAAGAAACAAAATGGGTAGAAAGAGTGTGCTGATAAGCTACAATATCAATAGCAATACTGACCTGAAATAACTATATATGCCTGATGAATGGACTAGTGTGAACTGCCTAATTACATAAACACAAAATGAAGAGTTGTGTTAAACAAAAAAAGTGTTTATTGTGTGAATTGTGTTTTTAAAAAAAAAGAATTGGTTGTAAACATGTCTTTATTTCCAGCACCAAAAGATCGGACCATTCCAATACCAGACTGGCAATTCAGATTGAAAAGGATGCAGGTATGGCCTGAGACTTTGGGTGTCTTGCCTGATTTGCAAAATATGATCTATTTGTACTGGTGAGAGTTTGCTGGGAAAGCTGAAGATATGCAAAGGGTTTAAATGTTGTGTATACAATCCAGAGCATTTTAAATGTAGCAGAGCACAAGTTGAAGTAGTGAGACCCGATGAGTAAATTTACTCCTCAGTTATGTGTAGCTGATCAGACAGAGAGCTGCTGGGCTGCCAGTTGCTTGGTTAACCATAACTTTGGTGTTTGTGTGGCATATGCAGCAGGCGCCCTAGCTAGACTCAGAGATCAGCTGTGGCAGGGAAAGGTTTTGGAAAACAAGCTGCAAGTTAGTGGCACCCCTACCACTGAGCAGTTTGGGCTGACAGGTATCTGCTCTTCTGGAGAGAAACCTTTTTGAAAGGATGGAGAAGGGAAGTTGGAAAACTTACAGGAGGAAGAAGTAGGAAAGATGGTGAGCTGCTTTGCTGGGTATCAGTGCATTAAATGAGATCCAATCCGTGGCCGTGCAAAGCAACTTCCCAGGCCACACTGAGTGGTTCCTGTGAGACTGGGAAGCGAGAGCAGTTTTTGACACATCAGTGGACACAGAGAGCATGTGGTACATTAGCTGACACTCTTCAGTGCTGGGTGGGACAGAACCCTTTTTGGGGGGAAGTGATACCAGTGTCATGTGTCAAAATCCTATCCCAGTGAGAGAGGCCAAGGTTTAATATATGGAATTTTTCCACTTTAGTGTTCCGTGGCCAATTTTATCTTGCCACAGAGATGGCTGAGGTTGTATTGTAAAGTCAGAAGTTTACATTTTAATTATTGCTGGTTTACCCCGACACCCTTTTTATCCTTATCCATTACATCAGTAACATGAACAAATACACATCTTCAAACAGAAATGGATTAAATCCAGGGTGTCCAGGAAGGCAAGAGAGGTATTAGTAGTTAGAAGCATGAATGGTGCTTTTTAATTATTTATCATTTAAGGCAGGGAGCTAAGATTTTTTCCAAGGCCATTTTGTCATCTGATAGCAATGACCTTTAGCATTATTATATATGTCAATAGGTGAATTACGTTTTAAACCCTGTAGCTCAAGAAAAACATTCCTTTTGTATATGTGCTTAAAAGACTCGTTTTATAACTTCCTTAAATGTTGGCCACATACACTCAGAAGGTGTACAGGTGAGTGTGTCTGCATGGACATGGGCACACATGGACAGACATATCAGGGCTGGGTGCGTAATGGCTACGGGCACAAAAAGCAGTGCAGTTACACTTTCCTCCTCTGGTATCAAGGAGCAATTGTAGGGAAAGCCACAGCCTCTGCAAGCCTCATCCTCTGGGTTTTTTCTCCTCAGTGTTAGAAATCGTCCTGAATATGCACAAACATAAAAATGCATGACTGCCTGTACGTCCATACTCACATGCACTTTCATGCATACAAATACACCGACAAGATGTTGGTTTGTATGTGTATTGGTGTACCAGCATTTTAAGAGTACTGAAGGTGGGACACTGATGCACTACAGAAGAGGAAAGCAGCTCTCATGTCAAGCATATATTGTGTAAAAGAGTACAAGCACAGGATAACACCACATTGGATTATGTGGCACCATGATTTGTGCCACAAAAGGGTTCAGGCTCTTTCACAAATCACCATCATAAAGTGCTCCTTTTAATCCAGTTAAAGGCCATAGAGCTTTATGAGATGACACTTCTAGACCGTGATAGGGTGTTTTTCACCTGAGCATTTGGTCCAAGCACTGTGTAATTGAACAGCTACGATTTTTGAAGTGGTAGCAGTTCTAGTGGTGAATGTTTCATTCTTACTCAGTATACTAAGTAACATCTTTTAAAATAAGTGTCCTCATCTTAAGTACCAGCAGATACTTCATGGACAAAACCTTGAAAAATTTCTGGAGACTAAAAGAAAAAAATCCCAACAAAATTATTGGTAGCTGTGTGACCAAAGTATTTAAAAATCTCAGAAAAAACATTCTGATTTAAGCATATGTTCTGGATTAATAATGATTTTTTGTCTCTTTAGATTGAGAATAGTATGTAGACATTAACTTAGCATTGCAGAGACTTTTAGTGGAGCCAGGAAATTCTTACTGTTGTAAATCATGAAGGTTATTTGATAGAATATGAAATATGTGTTATCACTAATGTGATCTTTTATTTACAATATTGTTCATATTAATATGTTTCTTTGAAGGGCTACCTAGGAATGTAGATAGTATAAGGTATCAGGAAGATATCATCTCGGTAGAGGAAGATTTAACTAGGAATGAAAGAGAACATAAAATTTTATGCAGAATGGCACTGTATAATTTTTTTTTTTTTAACAAATGTGTACTGCTCTGTTTGTAGGAAATGATGACAATAATCTCAACTCCATTTTTTATGAGCATTTGACAAGATCTCTGCAGGAGTCTCTTTGTGGAGATTTGATCCTGGGCCGCTGGGGAAACTACAACACAGGAGACTGTTTTATTCTGGCATCGGATTATTTAAATGCCTTTGTGCACTTGATTGAAATTGGAAATGGCCTTGTCACCTTTCAGCTCAGAGGACTTGAATTTCGAGGTAAGGATCAGTGATGATTTAAATAGCAACAAAACCAGCAATAAATCCTATCTGTCTTTTTAATCTATCACAATTCTATAGTGGGATGTAGAGTTTGAGGACCTTTCACTTTCTACAGGTATTTGTCTGTCTGAAAGCTTGGTATGTGAACGTTTTTTTGAAATCTAGATATTAAGAAATTTGGAGACATGTTCTGCAGTATCATAAGAGTTTCAGAAAGAAGCCTTGTTGAGTGGTTTGCTTGGTTCACAGATCTTTTGAGTTATGCTTAGTTATGTTTTCAGATTATTTCTTTTCCTCCACAACTATTAAAATTGGATTTATTCTTAAAATTTTTCAACCTAAAACCCATTGTCTTTAAGAAACAAACAAACAAAAGAACCACCACCAACAAAAAACAAAACAAAACCCAAAACAAAAAACAAACAAACAAACAAACAAAAACAAAAAAACCAAAACAACCCCAAAGTAAGGCTCCTTCCATGGAAAATATCCTATGTCAAACCGTGCAAGAAGCTGGTGTGGGATGGTCTCTGTCACACTAGCACACCAGAACAACAGAGTATAATCAAAGTGACATCTCAGCAAGGTTGAGTGTGAGAAAATAAGTGACAGGCTCTTTGAATGCACTGAACTATGGGAGGGTTAGACTAGGAAATAACATGTGTGGGCTCAAGTCTTGACTCTGTGACAGACTCCATGTAGGATGTTGAACAGGTTGTGGTGAATGCTTCATGTTCACTTTCCTACCTGTGTAGTGGGGATGAAGATAACACTTGTGTACTCAGCAAAGTTACATGGAAAGAAAACAGTAAATCCCTGAAACAACTTGGTATTGTAGTACCTCATGAGATATCTATTCAGAACAAATGTAAATTGTGAGGAAAAACAACTGGAAAGGAAGATATAATTTATCAGCCTTATAATTTCTTGTTTATGATGGTTGTTGAGGAATACATGGTCATGCATGTGTGGTTTTGAGGCTTGCTTCAACTTCCAAGAGATCTATGCAAGTATTTTTATATTCATCTTCTCCTTGGGTGTCCCCAAGTGGTGCTGCTGTGTCTGGGATAGATAGTTGCAGTCTAACTTCCAAAATTTATCTTTGCTGATCATTCTTTTGTTTTAAAATAGTTTAGTGTGGGACTTGAAACAAACAGAAGAGGGAAATATTCCCACTTAAATTACAGGAGTTTTGTGGGGTGGTTTTTCTTTTTCTTTGTGCAGTTGCATGTTAGTGCTGGGTCCCTCTCTGCCATCACCATCACCAGGCAGGAGAAGTAAAGTAAATACTGGAAACAGATGAAAGCATACGAGAGGATGCTCAAGCCACACACTCACTGGATAAAATTATCAGGGGCCTAGCAGACAGGCATAATGAACTGGAAGTTGAATGGGAAACAACTGGGTGGTTTTGTTGCAAAGTGCTTTGGGAGGACTTTCTCTGACGTTGAGCCAGGATTATTCACAGCCAGCAGGTGCCATTTGGCACTTGGATCTGAGAGCAGAGCTCAAAAATTGCAGTGTGCCACCTGTCGAAGCATCTCTGTATTCCCTAAAATCACAGTTTAAGTAATTAAATGTGTCTAAAAATTGACCTTTCCATGCAGAGTGCCTAATGCTGTTCAGTGTTAATTAACTGTAATTAATACTGTTTTACTTTCTGAATACATCCAGCATGTCTGCCAGATGCAACAGATCTTTAAATTCATCTGGGGCTGGGTCCCACAGCCTCTCATGTCTTTCATAGACTGCTGCTGAGAACTGAGTTCCCAACAGGAATATATTTTTTCCCAGTCTTTCTCGCATTCCTCAAGGGCAGGCTAGCATCCTGCAAAGCAGCACCTCTTTCTTGTCTGAGTCTTTGATGGGCCTGGACCAAGAGAGCAGCAACAAAGTGAACTGAAAAGTAATGCCAGTTGCTGGAGGAGGAGAGGAGTGGGGAAATGGTAATTATCTCATCCTCAGTACAAATTTAGTTTTCTATGCCTCCTCACCCTCAGAGTACTACTGGGGGAAGAGACTGCTCAATACTAGAGGAGGAAGTAGTAGGAAATAGGAGAAAAATGGACTCCCTGTCTTCTCTGAACCCACTGGATAATCCTGTTCCAAGAATTAGACAAAATTTATGGTTGTTTTGTGTCCTCACAGACATGGTGTGTAAGGAAGTTTTCTCTGGTTTTCAGAGTATTTGTTAAAGGAGTTGTTATAAGAACAGGAACTAGGAGTGTGTGTATTGCTACTCCGTTTTTTGGCCTGGAACAGAGAAGCTGTGTAGGGTTGAATAAATGAACTTAGCTGAGACAAAACCAGATCAAACATGTAGCATTTGCTTTGCCATGTGAAAGCTGAACCCCACTGGACTGTGCAGAATGAGTGCCAGAGAAATCACACAAATTTCAAGCCTACTTAAGGATGGAGCAGGAGAAGCAAAGGAGCCCAGAGGGGAACAAGCACAAGCCAGATAAGGATGCCTAGATCTGCCTGATGCAGACTATAACAAAAGCCTCATGGACACCAAAATGTAAGCAGATAATCTGCTGTGTGCCTAGTGGAGACTTCCTGGGGTGATGTGCTGACAACAGAGGGGCTTTTGTGTCTCCAGGTAACCCATGAGGGCTGGTGTGCTTTAGATAAACTATGCTGCAGAACTGTGCCCTTCCTGTACGTGGTCCTTCTGCCAACAAGGATCTGGGCTGCTCTAGTGGGGCTGTAGGCCACAGAGGTGCCCAACACTCAGGCACTGAGTAAAAGGATCTAGAGGGGCTGACCTGAATGCAGAAGTTTATAAGGTGATGAACCAAGGCTGTTAAAAGGTAGTTGTGTGAAAGCTGAGATGGAAATTCTGCCTTGGAAGGCATTCTTTGTTCTTTCCGTTGAACAGGATTGCTCCCTGTAGGGACAGGAAGGTAGAACAGGCTTCCACCAAGCAACACCAAGAGACATCTCCTGTGTGGACTGTGCACATTCTTCCCCATTGCAAATCTTGCAGAGGGTTGGTGAATACAGCTTGAATAGTTAACACAGTAGGAATTTTTTCTGCAGAATGAGAGACTGTATGGAACTGCCCTGGAAGAAGCTAATGGTTTACAAAGTCAGGTGGCAGTTATTAAGCAGCAGACTCTGTTTTGGGCATCCTGCATTCCTATATTTAGTTGTCTGGTCATGGTTTTTTACAGGAGACCCTAATTCCTTTCATTGTACAGAATGGTTTCCCACAAGGGGGACAAAAGGGTTAGAGGAGGAACTTGGAATCTGTAATTTCTGAGCTTTGACTGCTTAACTTCAATTTCAAACAAGTAATTTTAGTTGAGGGCCCCAAAAATCTGCTGTTCCTTAAATAGGAAATCTGTGTTTGCTTTGGAAATGAGTGAATCACAACAGTGTTCTCTGTGACTGTTTTCTGTTTATGACTAAACCAAAAGCAATATTTGCATTGTGGAGCTCTGGATTTTCCTATGGGTGTTTCTCCTTGTGGTAGCTGAAAGGCTGTGCTGGCACTACTGGTAGTGCCCTAAGTGGGGGTCAGAGAGCCTTCTGAATTTAAGAGTACTGTAGCAGGAGATACTTGCTGCCTCCCCATTTTGCAGTCCATCCTAATTGAAATTTGGCATTGTAAGTGACTGATCCAGATGCCTTTCTAACTGTATGTAATAGAAGCGTTTGTCTCAGCTTTTAAATGAAAAAACAAACCCAAACAAATGCCTGCAAGCAGCATAAGAACATGCAGACTGAAAGAAGAGAGTCAGCAAATCTGGGATTCCTTTCATCTGTCTTTAGTCCTGTTTGTATTAAATACCTTGAATGAATTAGTTTTTCACTCTCCCATTCTATGGACAGATAGGGGATATGGCTCCATTGTGTCATTCATCCTGAGTGTAAAGCAGAAGGGAGGCTCAAGACCTCCAGGCACTGACAGGAAATGCCCAGCTCCTCCTTTATGGACAGCAAAGAGAGGGTAGAAATTAACTGAAACTGGAGGAACACTTCCAAGGAGCTGCACAGTGGTGTGGGGGAATTGAGCCCTTCAGTAACTTAACCCTGCTCTGTGTGTTAGACCACAGCGGAATGCTAAAAGCAGCCTGCCAGAAGAAATACATAACATATCATTTAATTTGAAAGGAAGAGATGGGAAAACCCACAGTCGGGGAACAAGCAGAAACAAAATCAAAATACCTCCCTCTCACAAGTTCCCTGTAAAACAAGGGAGATTTAAAATGTTTTCCTGTTTAGTCTATCCACAAAGTGTCTTTTGGAGAATATTTATTTAGGCATTACATATGTAGAAACTACTTACTGATGGTGTTGCGGAAGTCTTCAGTAGCTGTTTTCTAACTCCTGTACAATATTCTTCAGTCATTTAATGAACTTCTAAATCTCTGCTGTGATTTTTTGTTACTGCATGTTGCACGTGCAATATTCATACTTCACTTGGAACTTTATTAGATGGATCAAGGCAAGAAGCACAGAGAGACACAGATGTAGTTGTACACAGTGGCAGGCAGCTGTGGCAGCAGGATGGGATTGCCTGTGGGGCTCTCTGTGCTAGCTAGCTTATTTCCCATGCAAAATGGGGTATGGAAGCAGCCAGTTCAGGCTGTGTGCTCTAGGCACGGTCGTGATGTCTAATAAGGACAGTTACTCATTTCTGCACCATGTGTATGGTACATCGTTTTATTACAGTACCAAGTACATTACCAGTGTAAGGAATATTTATTTGTGTTTGATTTTTGTGTCTGAAGGCTCTGTAGCACTAGGAAGAATCATTCTTTGTTTAAAGAGTGGTTGCAACTTTTACTTTTTTACAAATCACTTCTTGCTATTGGGAAATGAAAGTGCCCACGTTCATGTTTTTCCTGAGACCGCACATGAGGTTATGTACCAGAACATTAAGAGGTATTGGTAAATTATAAAGAGTTCAGAGAAAAACAGCATTTTTTGACACGTGCCTTGGGAGAAAAGGTTAAAAACTAAAAGTGCAGTGTTTGTGGGAAAAAACAAAGACTGAGAGACACAACTCTTGGAAATACTAGAAACATGGACAGAAAGGATGCAAAGGGGTTTCTTTAATCTTGGTGATTTAATTGGGAAGAATAGCATGAAACAGGGAAGAGGATACTTTATGTTAAATGCAAGAAATCTGTGATGTATAAGCCTTTCGAGGTGTACAATAATGCTCCAACAGTGAAAGCCATCTATAAATTTCAAATAGACATAGAATAGTTTCTGTAGCACATAATGGAATAAATATTTGATGTCTTTTTTTCCTTTTTCTTCCTTTCACAATTTTATGTGTATTTATGGGTGCACATGAGGAGACTTCTGGAAAGAAGGAAAATGTTAAATGCAGTGCAACCTTTTTACTGAGAAATTATATTTGCCAAAACCAAAATATTGCATCTTGCATTGCACTGCAAAAGATATGACATGGGAAGATTTTGTGGTATTTTATAGCTGCAAGTTTAACAACAAAGATTCTTGGAGAATGCTACCTCCATGTGGCCTTTCTTACTGTGTCTCTATGGGGCAAGAAAAGGAAGGGTTTCTAAGGAAAGGGGATGCCTGTTATTATAGCAAGTGATCTGGTTTGAAAACCAGATTGTTTTTCAGACATACAAGCACCTGAAGCAGCTGAAAGCCAAACCACAGTTTTATACCCAACAGCTTTGATGTTTGAGGAATTGATACCGTTTTTTAAGTCCTGAAATTCTTCTTTGAAACGAGCTGAGACTATCAGAATCTATAAATTACTGTTCTTTATCCCAGTTCCACAGGCAAAAGAGCAGGAAGGAGCCAAAAAAAGTTGCGGGTTCCCAGAATGTGTCTAATTATGAGGTTCATGACTTTGCATTTGTGAGCTCAGTTCACTCTTCAATACTTCTTTGAAGTATTTGGTTTTTTGTGTTTCTAGAACCATATCTGTTGCATGTTTCAGTAGAGGATGGCTTTCCAATGGCTGTAATTATGCTCACTGTGCTTTTTCTGTTTGATAACTTACTGCTTGTTAAACTGCTATCCTGAGCAGAAAAGAAATGCTGGTTGAGAAGGAGCCTTATCTATCAGAATTTGGGAATACTTTGATTTGCAGAATAAGCTTGTATAATTCTACTTTAATGCATTTATTTGTAAGGCATTCTTGTGCTTGGTTTTGCCAAACAAGTGGTGGGCAACCAGGCTTTTTTGTGGAGACATCTGTGAAGAGACCTCTGCCTGGCTTAGGCAAGGAGTTACACCGGGCATGGCATCTTTCTATGTAGATTTGCACCTTAGTTGCTTATTTGTCGGCAATCCTCAGTGTTCAAGCTGTTGCTGCCTTCAGCCACAATTAGTCCCTGTTCTGGATATGTTGTTTAACTGAAGTGTTTTACAGAAATAAAAACTGCTCCTAAAATACTTTGAGTATGTGACTGTGTATTAGATTTTACTTTCAGGCCTCTTAGGTCTTGGAAAACGCTTTTTACTCCCTGAGTTTTCAAAATTGAATTCAAAAGCTCACTATGGTTTCAGCTTTTAATTCTGAAAGGCTGGATGATCATTCAGTTAGGTGTATTTTATCCTCTTGAATCAAGATTAGTCTTCAGTTTCAGTTTTCTCATTTCCATTTAGGTCAAATCATTCTGGCAGAGCACAAGTCTGTCCTCAAATCCTGATGTGTCAGGAAAATACAAAGAGCTCCAAGTTCTCACCCTGGCTTTCTCCTGAGCTCACACAGGCTGACCTTGCTTTGTTCAGCTGGCACTTGTTTTTCACATTGATGTATTTTTGGCAACCCTCCAGTGTTAGATATCTTACAAATGAATTGGTCACATCTATACTAGCAAGGGTCAGAGTGAATAACTAAAGTGAAGTGCACGAGACTATTTTCCTTCTATGGCAGAAAGAAATGTAAAAAAATGTTTTCCCTCAGATTTTGAAATTACTAATTACTAGAGGAAACATTTTCCTGTATTTTAATATTTAATGGTACTACATTTAATTATATTGCAGAAGTGAAGTGCACGTTCTGTTCCCTGCTCTTTGGTTTTATGAATAATTCTCTCAGAGTTGCTTGAACTTGCTAATTTTTTGAGAAGCAATGTAAAAATTTTCATTTAAATCATCAGTTTGTAGCACATACAAGAAAGTCCACAGCCAGCCTTCTGTAAAAGACAAACACAAATGCTTGACTTCATTTGCTGTGTCCTGTCACTTCTGGCTCAATGCATAAAGCTGAGCACGTGCTCTTAGTCTCTGCAGTACCAATGTCTGGAGTAATGAACCAAAAAGGATTGATGTATGCTCTGGTAAATGAAATTTTACAGTAAAATGCCAGTCTGGCACTGAAGTCCAGCCAGTGCATTAACGACTAAAGCGAGGCTCCGTTAACATTGAGAGGAAATTACTGACAGTTGTTCTAGAACTGACTGCAGGAATTGGGAGGGAACCAACATGTACTTAAGCACCAAGCCTGAATGTTGTCTTTGTAGACTTGAGTCCTTTCACTAGATGTTGTTTGGAAATACTAATCAGCAGGAATGAGGATTTGGTGCTTTGTCAGAGCACTGGCCATGCCTCAGGTTACACCTTTAAACTTAAGAGGGATACCCTAGAGGCTCCGCAAGCAGTGAAGACACCAAATCCCCAAGGTGGTAGTGCCCAGGTCTATCAAACAGCTTTTGTTAATCAAGTGCATGTATGCCAGATGTTGAAGAGCACACCCCTGATTTCATTCTTTGGAATAAATCCATAAAACAACCACATTAGCTCCTTTGGTTGTTTCTCATAGCATTTGCAATAACACAGTTCTTCTTAGAATGACTCTTGCTCCACAAGTTCAGCATTGATTGCAACCCCTGTAGTACCATTTTAACTCTAGCTGATTAAAATTACCTAGCAAAGACAGCTTGGAGGCATTTTAACCTGTAGAATTAGCCAAGAATGCAAATAATGTTCTGGCATTATCTGCTGTTTGTTATGGATGTGATGACAGTTTCCTTTAAACATTGAGGGTCTCTTGAATTCACCTTTTCTTTGCCTTACCAGCCTCCTTGGGCCCATATTTTACAAAATATGTCCTTTAAGAAGACTAGTAATTACAGAAACTGCAGTAATAATACTTGGCATTTATTGAAAGAGGTAGTGCAGAGAGTAAAGCCTTCCATGGAAATAAAATTTGATATTTCCATACCAAAAGAAAAAAAAACAAAACAAAAAAAACAAAGCCAGAATAGTTACATAGACTGACCAAAGGCAGCTTTAAATCTTGTTGTAGAGGGATCAAGAACAGTTGTTCATTGTGTTTTTCATTTTTCATCGTCTGCAAACATTTGGCAATACTTGATTTTTCACCTGGGATGAAGATGTATCTTCTCTTAAATTCAGTGTAATACTGAAAGACCTCTAAACTTTCAAAAAACAAACGTAACAGGAATAGTAACAGCACCAGCATGGGGCATTTATTTAAGTCTTTTCAAGCAATGTACAAAGGAATGTTTTACTTTGGTTTGAGCACAATGTCTTCTGACTTGATTTCACAGAATCATCTGCTGACCCAGAGCAGTTATTGGGTTTTTTTGCTGTTGAGCAGTAAGTGTTAATTCATGTAGAAATCTGTGAAATACGAAGCAGAAGCCGTCCAGTTCATGTCCAGTCCAACTGGAAATGTCATCTAATAGGTCATGTTTTGTACTTGGCAGTATTGAAAAGCAAGATGTTTATATTTGAATGAAGACTCTAAACAATTTTTCATATTGTATATCCCTGAAGTATATCTTCTAAGGAGGAATGCATATCAGTGTGTGAGCCACACTGGGTTCACAGTATAAATTTTCATTCATGGCAAACTGAACAGAAAACACTGGAATATACTGAATCTTTTTCTTCCATCTCTGAGAGCTATTATCCTGTTTTTTCTCACATATTTCCTTCATTTTTTTCTATTCTTTTTTACTTGTATGTTTTGCTTGCTGCACACATTTTAGCAGATGCACAGGCAAAAAAAGAAGTGATAACCCATACTTTACCATATTTTTTTGTATTTTGAAAGGTTTGTCTTAGTGAGGAGAAAAGAATATTCTAGATGCTACTTCTGTTGATACAAACTGAAGGTCACAGACTGTTGACCAGAGAGTTGTGATGGAAGTGGAAGAGACAGTCGAGGGTACAGCAGTTGTCATCCTGCTCCACAGAAAGGCCTTTTGGAATGCTGCCCTTCTCCAGGCTCTCTTTTGGGGTGCTGGCAGACTGCAGGGAATTGAAGCTGGCACTGTGTTCTTTCCTGGCTGAATGTTCAGGTGATGAACACAGCCAAATTCTTCTGCCATTTACCATGATACAACAGGTCTGTTGGTCCTGGTGGGGAGGGAGCTGCTGAACAGCAGTGCAATGTCTCACATCTTCCTCTCCTGTCAAGTCTGTTTAGAAGTCGATGGAGTCAGCAGTCTGTGGGTGATACTGAACCTCTGGCAGTGCAAAATGTGTAACTTGTGTCACAGGTGATGCCCTTGAAGGATGGTTTATATATAAACTCAATGGGGACTAAGTTCTGCAACAGCCTATGGAGGGTAAATTTTAAAAAGAAGCATACATCAAGAGCTTAAAACTTATGTATTTTGAGAATACTGGAGGGAGCACATGGGTGTCTGCCTCAGATTTTATTAGTAGTGCCCTATGTGGTATAGAAACTGCATTCATAGATTTCAAATCCACAAGGGCTCAGCTTGACCATCTAGTGTGCACAGCACAGGCTGAAAATGCAGAGTCTGATGTATTGCTTCTGCGTCTGCCTCATGACTTCTTTTTGAGGTAACATACCCTTTTTAGAAAAATCTGCTCTACTTTGATCTAAAGCCTGTGTAATAGACTAATTAGAAAGCTGTTCTGTTCTTGTGATATACTGCCACTAGTGCTGTTCATTAGAGATGTTTGATCCAGAGTAGCTTTTAATCCAGTAGGAGAGAGAACAACCCAGTAGATGTTATTTTTGAAACTTCCTTTCCAAGATAGTTTGCTAAAACCCAGATTTTACAAGTGCTCTGACATCCTAAAATCTTTCTTTGGGTCCAGTACATTAGTTGAATAAGACTGAGACTTGGATCAATTTGCTGTGCCTTATGTAGTGAGACTCTTCAGTGTTGCTTCCTGGCGAGTTTTTATGAAGGCAGAAGCTGTGGTCTGTAGTTTAGTTCAGCTCAGAACCCATTAGAACTAGAACATTAGATCAGGCCCTTTTGGCTTTTATAGGTGATAGTAGTAAATGAGTAATGTACAGCCCTTTATTTGCTGCTGCACATGGCTCAATTAGCACATGGAGTTTGCTGCCATAGCTCGTTCTTTCAGATTTTTGCCAAGTTCCTACAACCTTCAAACATACTTTGAATGTGAGCTTGCCAGACGTCCTTTGTTTCCTCCTCCCCCACTAACTGGCAGCACACTCTCTTTTTCTTGCTGCCAAGGGACATACTGCCAGCAGAGAGAAGTGGAAGCTATTACAGAAGGAGATGAAGACAACGAAGGCTGCTGCTGTTGTAAGCCTGGGCACTTGCCTCACCTGCTGTCCTGTAATGCGGCCTTCAACCTGCGCTGGCTGACGTGGGAGATCACACGGACCCAGTACATCCTGGAAGGATACAGCATCATTGACAATAACGCTGCCACCATGCTGCAAGTGTTCGACCTGCGCAGAATCCTTATCAGATACTATATCAAGGTAAACTCTCTGGTAAAGTGCATTTTGTTCCTAGGAGGTTTGTCAAATAGAATGAATGCTGCTTGTTTACAGAAGAAAGCCTTTGAATTTTTTTGCTTTATGTTTATCCATCTGCACTACAGTCTGGCAGTCAGACTGACTTGATGTTAGATCATAGAACCATAGAATCATTTGGTTTGGTCTTAAGATCATCCAGTTCCAACCGTCCTCCTATGGCAGGGACACTTTCCACTGGAATAGCGATAATTAATTCATGTCTCCCTTTGCTAAATTTAATTCTGATCGCTTATGCTTACAGTTAGTACAGAAAATGGCAGGCACGCTTCAGTGGAGATCAAGAAGGTGAGTTACCATCCTGTAGTGATAAAGTCAGACAAAGTGTTCTTACTTGTGTTCTTACAACACTTCACTAACAGTTTGTTATTTCTTCTTGCCTTTGCCTTTCCAGTGTTTCTTTTTTTTTATTTTCTGGAAAAGAAAAGAAAGGTATTAACAAGCATAAAGTTCTTGGGAAACCTCTGAAGAGCTGTTTCTCAAATGTACTCTTGTAGTAGTGCAAACTCCCTTCTTACCTTCTTTTTTACATATATACCACAACACATTTGAAGTTGCTTTATCCAATTGATTACACAGCAGTTCATTTACTCCACTTCTGTATTTGCATTGTTATTAAGATCACAATAACCACACAGATACTAATTTGTCAAAATAATTGGACCTTACAGTCTAGCAAGACATCTTCATCCTCTGCCAAAACAATTCCCAATCCAGCAAATGAAGAATTTGTTGAGCTTTATAGTCTTCTACTGAAACATCAAGAGCCAAGTGCTGCTGTCTATGCTACTGGTACTGCCATGAAGCCAGTTGCTAAAGCTCCAAACCAGCCCTGACATCTCCTTGCTCCTTGCATCTCTGCAATTGTAGAATCTGTCAGCTTCAGAGAGAGACTTGTTGTAAATAAGTTAATCACCATTTTTTGCAAATGATCCAGTGAAGTAAAAACAAGCTCATTGCCTTACAAAGCTGCTTTGATCATGCAGTTGATTACTTCTGGGATTTCATAGATAATTATGCAGGCAGTACGGCCTGGTAACCAACCTGCTTTGTTTAATAAACTAACTAGAAATAAAACTGCATGTGAGCATGATTTTTTCATTTTAGAAGTGGTATTTGTGGCTATAAATTGTTTTAAAGCAACGTAACTAAGCAAAAAAAACCAAACCAAAACAAAAAGCCAACTCTTCTTTAATGAATATGTTGCTACCATTGCTTTGCTTTACTTTAAAAGGTAACCTGAATAACTGGAGCATAAACTGGTGCAAGCTGGTAAATGAGTCAGCTTTTGATGGGGAATGAGATCAAAAAAATCCCAGTCTAAGCTGAAATCAGATCAGCATCTTACTAGTTTAAAACAGTGAATAATTTTGCTTTATAAACTGAAACCGTTTTTGTGCCTTGAAATTAATTAATATATGGAGGACTTGTGGGAGTGTGTCCCATCATGACACAAGGGACATAAAACTTAACTGAAAGGTAGTTTAGAGCTTCTGGTTCTGGGCACACCTGAGAAGCAGGTGACATAGGTAAGATGGCTTAGACAGACTTTCATCCCATGTGATACAGGTGTGGTTAGTTTATCCTGTTTTGAGAAGGGAGTGGGTTAAATGCTCTCCACATCTCTGAGGTGTGCTGTGGCTCCATCTCCACTCTGTGCAGCATTCATGTGCACTACTGATGGCTCTGAAAGCATGAAAATTAAATCTCTTCTTGTTGGATGTAGCTGAGCCAGTATTATTGTACTGCACTGACAGCTTCATTCTCAGAAAGGTCAGACTTCACTCTCAGGCTGTCGTTCTGTTTAATCTACTTCTCTTTTTAGAGAAGGATGAACAGAAGATAATAATAACCTGTTGGCACCTTGAGTATTAGCCTGGGCTAGGGCTCCCTTTAGTGAAGGGAAGGTGCAATCAGGAAATCCCTTCTCTAGAATGTCTTCCCAAAATAAAGTTATTGGGATATTTTCTCCTTGGCTTTTTTTTAAGTAATTATTTTTTTTTCCATAAACAGAGGATTTAAAAAGATTTGGTAAAATCTTTAGTACAGTCTTGGAAAGTGAGATGATTATAATATGTATTAGATCAGCTTTTTTCCTGTTTGTTTAATGCTTGCCTCCAAATAAACAGTATCAGATACAGAGGTGAAAATTCATTCCTTCCCCAGCTCTTTCTTCTGGGGGACTCTAGATCAAGACCCTGTGCAGTTTCACTGTGTACATTTTAAAAGTCCTTGACACTTTCTTTTTAATGGTGTGAAAATAATTGTAAGAACTATAGATAAGGCAATATTCAGGTCACATGAAACACAGACTCAAAAAACACTTAGGCTGGAGTTTCTGCAGGAACTGCATTTCCATTGCATTGCGCACTTTGAGTGTTTCTGGTTTATTCTCTGTAGCTTACAGTGTTGTAAATATTTACCATATTGTTTCAGAAACACCATATAGCTGAGGATGTACTTGTGCACAAAAAAAATCTTGTAAGAGTTACCAAGAGCAGAATTTAATTAGGTGACAGAAAATTTTGTTGTTTCTGTGTCTGATTGCAAGTCTGATTTTTTTTCCCAGCTGAATCAGCTTCTTTTTAAACACAGATGAGGATAATAAAAGAAGCAAACTCTATCTCAAAAATCAACAAAGAGAATGTATACTTTGTTTTAGTTCTTCTCTCCTTCAAGAATAATTATTGTATTGCTCTTTTAAACAATGAATTGCACTGAGCATCTTATTCTAAAATCATATTTATTTCATTTGCAGTTTCATTGACTGCCTAGAAATGCATACATTTCTTATTATGGAAGGGTTTTTGTTCCCCACAAATAAAGTGGGTCAGCTCCTGTAGCCCTTCTGCATATATTTTGAAATAATTTCCTGCCCAACTACTGTGATATTTTTCCCTTGTGCCTCTTCCATCTCTTCTCAATATATTCCTATTTAAACATCTTCTAGTATTCAAAGAAGTCTGTGTATTTGCTGAGTGCTGTGTTTTCAGCTCCTATTGTTTCTGCATGAATCCTTTTTAAGGAGAGTATTTTTCTCATCATGCAAGAAACTAAGGGTCCATCCTGTCTGTGTCTGTCTGACTTGTCTTTTTCTTCTGAAGCTTGATTCTCTTCTTGTGTATTTTTCTTCAATTTGAAAGAAAAACTGTGGAGAACATTGGGGTTTTTAAAAGGGCTGGTAATGCTTCTGTCCTTTGTAATCCATCATATTTTCATTTTATACATTTATTTACTTAGTATTATTTCCATTGACTGGGTGAAGTGGAACTACATCATCTTCAGTCGTGAATCATACTTGGTCCTCGTTTGCTTTGGTATCCAACTCTAAATTAATATTATAAAACATTATAATGAGACTTTCCTGCTGATGGAACACAATTGAGTTTCATATTCTTTTGAAAATATACTCTGTGTTTGGATAGAATTTTTTTTAACTACATTAATGTGTCCAGACAGAGCAGTTAAAAACACTTAGAAACTCAGGCACAAATATGAGATATGTGTGTTGCTGCTTTTTAACATTTATGTATTTGGTAAAAGAGCCCTTGCTGAATGCTGCTCCCCCCTCAGTGCTTTAAAAGCAACTCAGTTATATCTATTATCAACTTTTTAACCTGACATGTAAGAAAAAAATCTATTATTCTTTACCTGCTGCATTGACAAATAACAGATTTGGGTCATACACATCTGTCACGTCTCATATTTGTGGCTAATAAAGAATTAGGAAAGCACCATTCCCAGAAAACAGTAAGTCCACTGAAGGAAAAAGAGCCCTATTTTGAGGATGTGACCATCTACTACTGTTTTTTCAAAATATGCCTAAGCTATTATTGATATCATCTTCTTGGAGATAGACTCTAGAACCCCACTAGTATTAAGGTGTTTGAATGCTGGAACTCTCCATTCCTATCATTGTATTGATTTTCCTGGAAGGCAGAAGGATATTTTAAAAACTGCTTATTTCTTCTGTTGTCTATTATCAATGTCAATTATTGTCATCTTTCCAACTTGAACACTTTTGTGAAGCAATAATGATGCTAAGCAGTAACATGTAAGAAATAGATCTACTATTATAGTTTTTAATGGAGTCCTATTTGGCTTATTCTCTGCTGTGTAAAATATGTCTGCTTTAATCAGAGTTCAGAGTGACTAACGTTTGCACATTTTGTCAACAGAGTATAATATACTTTACAGCAAGTTCCCCCAAAATCCTTGACTGGATAAAAGATGAATCCATCCAAAAGATACTGCAGCCTTATGCAAAGTGGCATTACATTGAACGTGACCTTGCAATGTTTAACGTTAACATAGATGAAGATTATGTTCCGTGTCTCCAAGGAATAACAAGAGCTAGCTTCTGCAGTGTTTATCTGGACTGGATTCAGTTCTGTGCAAGGAAAAGGGTGGAGGTACGTGTTAATTTTAGGTTTTTTTAATAGTATTAGTTTTAATTCTTGGGATATGAGTGAAATGGTGCCATGCTTTGTGGAATGCAAACCTAATTTTGGAAACTACCCTTGTGCAAAAACTGGAGTCTTAAGGGGTGTTAGTCTTTGAATACAGAAGCAATTCTTTACTGTGCAAATTTCCAAAAACATTACTTTAGTCAGCTCTAGAAACACGGATATATCAAATGCTCACAGAAGTACTGCTAGAGCAGGCTCCATTCAGACAATGTCATCAGAGCATTACAGTTCAGCGTGGCCAGTGATTGGTACTTTTGCCAAATATCTGTGATGTCTTTGTATCCTTTTCAGAAATTTGCTAATATTCATGTACAGTGGTAGGATGGTAAGAGAGTGCATGGCACACTCCCTGCTGGCATAGGTCACCTCTGAGAACCCATGACTCAAACGTGAGCCACACCACAGAACCGTGTGAAACCACTCGCAGCTCTAGAAGGTCAAGGGCAGATGTGCAGCTTTGCATTTGCATGCTCTGAGCCATTAAGATTACTGATGGTCAGCAGTCATTTGTCAGAAATGCACTAAGCTAATTCCATTTCCATGGAATACTCAAAATAGCCCAGAGAGAGAGTACAGTTTCAAACAAGCATATTGCCTCGATCTAATTTTCTGATTATTGCTGATAGTGGCAAAAGTGGAGAAGTGTCTCTTTCCTGGCCATGATGTGCTGTATTTGTGCATTTTTCCACTCAGGATCACAGACTGCACATCCCATTACTGACCTTAGTAGTATAACATCACTGAATCTTTCTTGAAACATCACCAAATGTTTCTGCTCCACTGGTTCCTTCTAACGTCTCTGATGCTGAGTAGCATTCCACCAGTTCCCCTGCATAGCATTATATTGATATTGTTTTCATTGAATTGTCTTCTGAGCCCTTTCCCACCATCTCCTCCTACTGAGACTACTTCAGTTCTTTTCTTGCTCATCTCCATGTCTCAGCTCCCAAGTTCTGACACAAAAAAAATTGCACAGTGTGGGGAAAGCCACTGTTAATTGATGCCGTTCCACTTCTTCTCTGGCTTAGATTTTCAAATTCAGTAATAAATTTAGGGATGCCAGTAGATTTGAAGCATGTAAGTTAGACTTCAAAAGGCAAATTAATGCCTGCACTGCTGCCACACACACATTTATCTTTTTGTTACATATTTTACCTTTGTTTTTTAATTCACTGACCATAGAGAAGCAAAATTCATGTAGGAGGTGGGAGAAAAAAATCCCAAGTTCACTATACGCATAACCCAGAAAATCAATATATTTTATAGAAGGAGCTACATTCTCCCTTATAATTGGCTTCAGTTTTAGAGTCAAAGAAAGCTCTAAGAAATCACTCATTGCATGGACTGAAATAATAATCTGTATCCTCCTGAAGATTAACATGCATGAGGGGTTGTTCAGTTTTATTCTCCTGCTTGGTAACAAAGTTTTCTTTGTGAAAGTCTCATTAAAAAACCACTCCTGAGCTAGTAAACATAAATGAAATGTTCTGACTGCTTGTTAAAATGGGCAGTCAGTGTCATCAGCCATTTAGATAGACATTGTTATTCACTGAAAGTGTACACCTCCAAACTTTTCCAAAGAGATTGTACTTCTGAAATCTGTGGTAAGGTTTTGTGGGAGCTGTGTTCCATGAAAAGGGTTTTGACTGTCTCCAACTGCAATGTCTCCCAACAATAAGGAACCTCCTCTAGTTTAGAATGTCAGATCTGGGAGGAGTGGAAACAAACAAAAACCCCTCAATAAAACACCACCACCACCAAAGCTCCCTTGCCTTGGGATCTCACTACTTGAGAATGAAATGTTCTGTTTCCAGCCAGTGGGCAAAACAAGCTTGCATTTTGAGAAATCTTCTGATGGTGATGGTCTTCTTTCTTGGTCTGTTTAATTGCCAAGAATATTTGGGTGTGCAGGTCCAGCTACATGCAAATGTTATGAATGTTACCATTTGTAGCATTGTGGTGCTGTTAAATGTGATGTTTGCACTTAGAGTAACCTGCTAATCTTAAAACTTTGTAGCACCTGGACAGCGATGAGGATTCTCCTCTAGTGACGCTTTCCTTTGCCTTGTGTATACTGGGTCGGAGAGCTTTGGGAACTGCATCTCACAACATGGCCATCAGGTAATCTTTAGGAATCCTTTTTCCTTTTGTTAAAACAAAGACCTTTCTGTCTTTTTTCATGTGATGTGGGATCTCAAGAGAAGATTAGATCAAGGTGAAATCTCATTCCTCCATAAAATGTTTTCTGTCATTCCTGATCATCTTTTTCTTTGTGGTTGGCTAAATAACTAATACCAGCCTTTATTTTATAGGGCAAAGCAGAATTTTTGATTGAAAGAGTGGGTTCCAGTGGTTACTACTTGTGTTCACTCATGCCTGGCTACTGGAATGCTGTTCTTCCTCTGCCATTCCAGTAGGAGGAAAAAATCTCCTGAAGAGGAAGAAACTGCTGTCATCTAAGTTGTAGTTAGCTAAATAATAATAAATGTGTAAGGATTCTCCTCTGTATTCTTCAGGGGTGCAATCCTGTTCAGTGTGCCACTTCATTCTGGCAACTAAGGAAGGTGGAACCTCTCGTCTCCTGAGGCTGCAGCTTTGTCTGTTCTCAGTCTACCTTGCTCATTTGTTCATTCATTCAAAACACTTCTTCCTAGGAAGTCTGGTTAATTAAAATACACTTCATCGAGATTGTTTCTAAATATGCTCTTTGTCTTATATTTTCATTAGGGATTCTTCCATTTTCACTGGGAGTTCTGACTTGTTTGGGTTTTATACAGTATCATTTACACGATGCTATAGATGAGGCATTTTATTAATGAAATAATGATTATTTTAATGGAGTTCAACTTCCCACATAATTTTATGTTTTTATTAAATTTATTTGAACTCTTTGTGTGCACAGGAGTTTAGCAACAATGGAGAAGCTGAATAAATACAATAAATAAAAGTTTCTAAGTCACCTTGCTGTGTTGGCACAGGATGGTGAGCGAAACTACCTAGACCTCTATCAACGTGCTCTTTAGAGAGGATTTGTCTTACTAACAAGCAAACAAAGACAGCATGTGTGATTTTGAATGCATTTTATTATAAGATAAAACAGTCCTTTTAAATATTCATTCCAGCCTTGTTATCTGTTGAGACATTTATAACATTTTGTTCTGTGTCTTCCATGCAAAATGTTTGTGACTCACATGGCTTTTTTCTTGTTGTGCTCCTGATTTCTGCTTCCTAAAGTGGCTTTTGTCATCTCTTTTCTACTAGTCCTTGCACATTCCCTTCCTGTAGTAGTTTTCTTCTGGGTTGCATTTCTTCTCCCTTCATTTCTATTCACTTAAATTACTGTGATGTTAGGTAAGTCATTAGTATTTTTTAAATTTTCCTGGTTTTTTTGATGTTCCAAATTTTAGAGTTTGGGGCCATGATGGGAAAGTTTATGTGCATTTGTGATAATTGTTTGAGAAAATATTAAAGTGATTTTTGATCTGGGCCTGCAATAGATAGGTCACAGCGATATTAGGAAGTCATCTAAAAATAACACAAATGCTTCCTAAAACTGTCATCACATTGCATGTACTTTCCACTGGATCTTAAAATCTTCTTTACAATGCTTTGGCTCTAGTACAGATGCAATGACAATGTCACCTATTTGTACTGGCCTACATGGTTAGTAGCTAATGCAGAGGGATAATATTATCAGAGACTTTCCAAAGCTTAACGTGGAAAGTATGAATGTTGAGGATAATTATTTGTATAGTGTTCTGTAAAGATTTTAATAGTTTCAGGAGTCAGCTGTACCAGGTCTTTTCAAAATCTGACAAATACCAATGAACCGAATTACTTCCTCTCTTTTCATAACTGGACTCTCCATATTTAAAAATACTTTTCTTGGAGAGGCAAGATCTGCAGAAAGGCAAAAACTGGGGTAGTCATCTGAGGTGCACATTTCTGTCACTTTTTTTTAATCTGTTCTATATAACCTTCAATTAAGTCCTGGTTTTCTTTTTATTAAGCAAGTTCTTCAGGACAGTATCAAATCATTGTATTTTTAAAATGTATTCTGTGACATAAAAGGGACTAAGTGGAAGCTTCTGTCAGTATCTTTTCAAATGCTACTTCACAGAAGCTTTCTCTGGGAAAGTGTAACTGTGGAAAAACTGTGTCATTTCCCCACCTGGTTAAATTACCTTTAATGCATTTCCACTGTCAGAAGGATCTGGAGAAATAGAAAAGGAATCTGAGTAGCACCGCTGAAGCTACAGCTACAAAACATTACTTTAGCTTGGTAAAACACATTTCTTCTTGTCTTTCAGAATGTATATATCTTAACTGACAAAACCAGTTTAGTAGAAATTACTAACTAAGGAGCAAGGTGGGTACCCTACCCCCCGACATTAAGACCTTTATCAACAGAAATTCCCCAAATGCATTCACTTGAGCAGGAAGGGCAGGTCTAACCCTACTTATGGTGTTTATTGCTTCAGACAGATCTGCACAACTTGTTTAAACACAAATGAGCAGTTTGTCAGTGAGACTCCAATAGAAATGCAATTATACTGGATGCCAGGGGAAGGAGGCTTTGTTCAATGTGTGCAATGCTGATGAGGCCAGAAGGAGATGCTCACAAGAATTGTCTTCAGGCACTCCTCTCTCTGTGTTTGGCAGAGCACAGTCGCTCTCACCAAGGATGATTTTGAGTGTTCCTGCTGGTCCTTGTCCTCAGCTCTCAGACTGCTCCAGGTCTGCATTCAGTCAGATGGGGGAGAGGTACTTAAGGTCCTCAGAAGCTGGAGAAACGTTTTCATGAGTGATGCTTCACAGTCCTCTTCTTTGAAAAGGTGCCATGACATTTTGGGGACATTTCAGGGCCTACTAGTGCTGAAGAGGGTCATAGTTTTCTCAGGAATGGTCGGAGCAAGCAGTCCTACAGCCAGATGTATGCATGAGAGGGGGATGTACCACATATATGAGGTTGGAATTAGATGATCTTTAAGGTCCCTTCCAACCCAGGCCATTCCATGACTCCGGCTGTTGGGGTGTGGGTCATTTTGTCAGAGGTCAGGGCTCCTAACACATTTTGTCACACTCAAATGCTGGATTACAAAACTTCAGATTTAGATTACTCTGAGAATTTACCTTGAACATCATCTCGGGGACTTTCTATTAATCCTCTCTGTGGAGCATCTTGTGTATAACATTGCTAGAGCTTTTGGAATGAGTTTGAAATGTAAGGGCCAGATAGGCATCGTACTCTTCTCACTGTATGAAGTGTTTCAGATGTTCAGTGGAAGCAAACCAGCTAAGAATCTGGTGTGCTCTGCAGTTCATGTTTCGTTCTCAGAGGTGACAATGCAGGTAGTAGGAAACTTTCTCTGGACTAAGTCTAGTCCTTGCTGTGTCTTGGAGGAGTGACAGTTGCTGTGCAGTGGAGCAAAGGTAATGTTACCGTGGGCTGTGCTCTACAGAGTTGAGACTCAAGTTTACATTGTGTATGCAAACTATCAATTTGCACTCATTTACACATGATTTTGTCTAATCTATTAATCAGCAAATGTCACTGTGTAAACCAAGATTTTAAATGTTCTTATATAATGTATGTAAATAATTATTCACTGTACCTGTTCATGTAAATGTCAGTAGAAACCTAATATTAACACTAGATTGCACAATAAATGCCTTCATTAAGGAGGCAGAACATTGCAATGTAAATCACTTGCTCTTTTAAACTGTCATTAGGAGGCATCCTGCACAAAATGCAATTTGAAGAATGACATGACATTACATTACCATTCATTTATTCAGATGTGAGTGATATGTTTAGTTGTGTATTTGTTACAAAATTACAGAGTAATTCTATTCAGCCACTAAAGCTACTAGTAAAGAAATATTTAGTAAAAATTTCAAATTTGGAAAAATATAAAAATCTCTCAATAAAGCATCTCTCATCAGATACTTCCAACACTGCCAAGATTGGCTGCTCAGGTTCCCCAAGCTCAGTTTGGACAAAGGGTCATTCCAAGAAATGCCTCTGCCTGGAGGAACTGCTGGTCACTCTGAAACCCAGGGAAGAAGCTGGCCCCACTTGCCCCATCCCACCTGGTTACCCCACTGCACTGCCCAGCACCTCATATAGAGGGCACAGGCCATGGCACCATAGAGCTGTTGCTGGTACTGCACTGCTGCTGGGAGTTCAAGCAGACAGTGCAGCTTGATGTCTGCCAGAGCTGAGCAGGGCGGAAAAGTTTCACTCTTAGCTCACAACCACTGTCATCTAAAATATCCAATTAGGAGGGCTACCACTGAAAATATTTCAGGTGACCTGTGACATTCAGGTCATTACTAGCTCACAGATATGCCCATTCCTTTATTCCTTAAATAAACTGCAGTTAACATTGGAGAAGGTCTGCAGATGCAAAACACACAGAGAGATTCACCAGCTCATTAGTCTGCATCCATACTGTTTTCAGGCTGGCACTAAATGCTTTTAGTTTCAGCAATCAGAGCAGCGTAAAGAGTGCAGTAGGAGGGAGTATTTGTTTTGGCACTGTTGCCCTCCCTCTGGTGTTTGTGGCACTATTTAATCCCCTCTTTTCTGCACCTTCAAGGGGCTGACAGTTCTCATGCACCTACCAGTCTTGTTCTAAAATAGCTTGCAGTTGTGACAGCAGCTTTTCAGGTTGTTAGCTCAGAGGGCTGGAAATGTTGCCAGATACAGTAGTTACGTCTCTTGCAGATTAATGTCGTTTCTATGACATGTAATTTTACCTTAACTTGTTTTTTAAATATTTTGAACCAGTCTGTAACTACAGCAGATTACTAATTGAGGTATGTTAAAAGTGGGCCAAGAAAACAGCAAAAACCTTGAGTGAGGCCTGAGATCAAAGTGGTTGAGAGTCAGGCCTGAGATCAAAGTGGTTGACTTTTACTGCTTTGTAATAATCTCATTAGTGTCTTCAGGAGAGAGCATAACAATGGGAAGAATAACGAGAGCTGTATCTTATATGGATTAAGGAGGCTGCATGTTACAGAAGTAATGGCTTGAGATAGTGTCACATTATAGGCAGAATGTACCCAAAAGCCTCATTACAGTTGTCAGGAGAATAAAAGATGCCCATAGTTTTGTGAATGCAGCAATCTCCTTCAGACTGCTCTGGTGGAAAATACAATACATAAAATAATTGACTCTCAGCCTCTCACAACTATTGCCACTACTGATTTGCTCCTTGTAGCAGTCATGTTTGTTCTTAAAAAATCCCCTGAGTTAGAGAACTTATTATGCAGAGGGATGACAAATGGATGAGCCTCCCCTAAGCCCAGGGAGAGCTGTACGTGCTTCTCCCCACTCCCTCTGCTGATGCTTGGCTGCAGTTTGCATGGCTGTCCGTGGCCGGGCCTTCAGCACATCCTGCTCTTCACAGCAGCCTGTTTAGCTGGTGCTGATGCTTGTAAGACACTTTGATGTGAATGCAAACTCTCTGTCTGCTCTCTGGTGCTCAGATTTGGCTCTGACAGCCTCTTCAAGATGTAAAAACCAGTTCTCTCTCAGTTCTCTCTCCTGCCTACTCCTCCCTTCGTCCCAGACGACTTTTCAGAGCAAATACAGGGGGTGTTATGTGGGGAGAAACTATATTACAGATCATCATTAGATGCAAAATTCAAGGTAGCTTTTACAATTCATCCTAGGAAGAGTGTTTAGGTACAGAAGGGTTTTTTTCCAGCAAGGATTCAGCTGTGTATGCTGCTGTTTTCTGGTGGGTGGACAAGTGAAAGGAGCCTTCCTGGTCTGTAGCCTTTTCACATATTTCTCCCTGCTGGCTGCACTCACCATTCACCCCTCACCCTCCTAGCTGGCTTATTCTAGGGCTTTCCCAGCTATTAAGCAGGGTTTGAGTATCATTATCATTTTCAGAACTATGGAGATGGTGGATTGAAAGTCAGTGGGGACCAGGACCCATTCCTTTAGGATACATAATAACTCCCACTGAAATCAGTGCTTGAATGTTTTGAAGATCTGAGTGTGCCTGTCTCTCATAGGCATGTTTTAATATGTAACTTAGTACTAGCAAATGCAAATCAGTTAAGAATTCATAAAAGTTTCTCTGTAATCCTTATGTTCCCAGCAGTGACAGCAGCCCTGCCTTTCTGGCTAGTTTTGGTCCCACTGATTAGTTGATTTGTATTACATGATGCTTTCATGGCGAAAATTAGTATCCAGCTGTTTCTCTGGTAACAACATATGTATTTCCACTTTAATTTCTAAGACATGCTACCCACCAAGAGTAAAATTAGAATGCCTTTGGGCTGAAGTTGGCTAGGCATTCTCCTAGTCTCTTCTTGCTCTCTCAGAGAAGAGTGTATATTGAAAATATTTTTTTTATATAAAATAATTAAGAAAGCTCAATTATGGGGAAAGATTATGTGTTCTCTAGAGAAAGGCTAGGCAGTAATGAAAACTACTAACATCCTAATACACCTTCTCCCCAGAGTCTTTACAATCTCAAAGATCAGCTGTTGTAAGAGTGAGTTAAATCTTAGCAGGTAGCTGAAACTATGTCCTGTGGGTTTGCAAGACATGCCTGTTTGTAATTGATGGGTCTGTTTTCCTCAGCTTTGAGATCACTTCTTCAGAGCAACATTGGGAGCAGCAGTCACCTACAAAGCATTATACGAGGGACAGGAGCATGGGTATCTTGTGATTCAGGGTGCAGATCGAAACTGAAGGCTGATTGTTTCCCTTCACAAAGCCTTCGCACAAGCACTGTCTAACAACTACTTGATTTTGTAGCTTTTACCTTGTGCTTGTATCTCAGGTCCAGGTAAACCATCATGCAAGGCCAGTCAGAACTGCCTACGTCTAGTTTCTTACGTTAGAAAAAAGAAACCCAGTGTGTATTTATTTCTTTTTGGGCTCATTGTTTCAGTAGGAAGCACTTGTTGGTTGATTCCTGCTCTCACCTGCTTTGCTGAACAGTTCTGAAATTTAATATTCTCAGTACATCTGCTTTAATGTTCACATTTAGGTTTGAATGCCATGAGAAAGGTCTTAGATTTCCTGAAAGTAATTTTTTTCCATTATTATTTTTCACTTACAAGGAAAAGTGCTAACAGGACTGATCAATAAACTTTCAAATAAAGAAGCAGCTTCTGCTGGCTGCACAGGGAGTGCAGCTGGCACTCTGACCTGGTCTCTTTGGCACAGCTGCAGAGAAGCAGAGCCCTGAGGCACCCTGTGACTCATCACCCGTCCTGAGGGCATCCTTCATCCTTCACCCCGGGTGCCCCATTCATCTCATGGCCAGGCATTTACAGAGCACGAAGAAGGAAAACTGCTTCTCCCAAGGAGTGGGATTTTTTGTTAGAGAACCGTGATGTGACCCCTGCTTTACATCCACCACAGGCACTCGCCCTGGGCCAGAGGGTCACCAGCCACTGCACAGCTCAGCACAAGGCTGGTGACTGACAGATCTGGCTTGGAGAGACAGGAATGACTTCTGGGAGTGACTGCTGCCTTTCTCTTACAGCTTGGACTCTTTTCTTTATGGGCTCCACGCACTGTTCAAAGGAGACTTCCGGATAGCGGCAAAAGATGAGTGGGTCTTTGCAGACATGGATCTGTTGCATAAGGTTGTTGCCCCAGCAATCCGAATGTCTCTGAAGCTACACCAGGTAGGGTATTTATTTATGTATTTATTTTTAACATTTACTGTTGTGTCTGTTTTCTTAGGATACCTTAGCAACTGTCCAAAGGAGAGAGGGAAAAAAAAAAAGAAGCGGGAAATAGAGTATTTGCCACCCTATTCTAAGAAACATCTTTCACCACGATGGAGGAGTTGGGCATTTATTTATTTTGCATTCACTTGATTTTTTCTGAACCCCCTAGCTGCCCACTTGAAACTACTTTGCAGAGCTTGACCCTGCATTTTTCATCAAAAGAAGGCAGAAAAACCTTTCCATATTTTACTTGTGTGGATACTATAAAGGTGGTTTCTAGATTGAAAGGAAATACATTGATTATGCTGATTTCACTGCTAATTTCAGGTCAGGCCCTGTATAGCTTGGAGTTGATTTTGTTCTTGGTCTGGCACATTATGATTTAGTATCATGAATGATATTTATAATTGTTCTGGATGCTGTGAATTCGTATCTGATTCTTTGACACAATAATTTTATGATGTTATCTCTGGCCATGGTGCTGCTGGATGAAGTTTCAGTATTGTGGTATTTGCTGATGGAGTCCCAATCTGTGCTATTGTTGGTGGGGTTTTGTGAATAAAAATAAGAATTTCCACAAGAACTGTGGACTGCCCTAAGTGTTATATCTCTCCAAGTTAACCAAAACTCTGCCTCCCTTAGTTTCACACTTCATTTAAAAAAAAAAAAAAAGGGATAAGCTGGTATTCTCCAAGTGTCTTTGTCCAGTGTAGTCATGAGATCAGAACAGGTCACAATAAAACCGAAATTGTACCTTCCTGTATTACTGTTGAATGAACCTCCCAAAAGACACTTTATCAAGTGTCAAGTCACTTGGAGGGGGTCAGCTCACAACTGTTCAGAAGCCAGTATTTTGTTTACTGTCAATACTTTTGTGTTTTCACAAATGTACCTCTTCAATACTTTTCCTGTACAACCAGGACCAGTTCACGTGTCCGGATGAGTACGAGGACCCAGCGGTTTTGTACGAAGCGATCCAATCCTTTGAAGAAAAGGTTGTGATTTGTCACGAAGGGGACCCAGCCTGGCGCAGCGCAGTCCTGTCCAACAGGGAGGAGCTGCTGACTCTGAGACACGTGGTAGATGAAGGAGCAGATGAATACAAAGTTATCATGCTCCACAAAAGCTACCTGAGCTTCAAGGTGATCAAGGTACATATGCCATCTTTCTAATACTGCAGTATTTAGGGCTATGGTAACTAGTACTATTTCTGAGTAATGTGGCCGAAAGGAGAAGTTAATTGTAGTTTTTAAAGTAGGAACTAGAGGCCAAAAGAGCTCTCTTTATTTGATTTCCATTTTGCCACCCACGTTTGTGTCTCTGAAATAACATTCCAGACTTTACCAGGGAGTAGCTGCAAAAGTTCATAAAAAGCTATTGGTGCAAAGACATGATGTGTTTGCACACTCAGCCACTGCTGTTCTACTTAGGTCCTGTAGTTCTGCATCTTGAGCACCAAATGTTTTTGCATGATCTGCATGTTTTTAACCCGCCTACAGGTCAACAAAGAGTGCGTCAGAGGGCTTTGGGCTGGCCAGCAGCAGGAACTGATTTTCTTACGCAATCGTAACCCAGAGAGAGGAAGCATCCAGAACAATAAACAGGTGTTGAGGAACTTAATTAATTCTTCATGTGATCAGCCATTGGGATATCCAATGTATGTTTCCCCCTTAACCACCTCGTACCTTGGGACACACAGCCAACTGAGGAACATTTGGGGGGGACCTGTCAGTTTGGACAACATAAAAAAGTGGTTCAAATCCAAGTGGTTAAGGTAGGTGTTAAATTTTGATTATGCTGATGAGAGACTCTGCAGTCTCAGTTTCACTGTGTTTTCTGTTAAAAGAGAGCAATTCTGTATTGTTATCTATGAGTAAAAAATTAATTGCAAGTAATTCATAATACAACAAAATGGTGCTGCAAATAGAACAGAAAAAATACATTAACTCATTAATGACAAGTCTTTCTACATGTTCAACAAGAGTCATTCAAATCACACAGCACTACAGACACTTATTCCATGGAATTTTAATGTTTATGCCATCTAAATAAGGGTATCTTTTCTGTAACTCTGAACATGAGTAAATGTGCTGGTGGATTTTAGTAAGTTATGCTCTGAAGCTTTGTCAGTTAGATATTCATACTCAAGTTACTGTTCTTGACCAAATATATCTAAAAATGTATTTGCTATTCACCAGAACTGCCTGACTGCCCCTAACTATGCATGATCAGTACACAGCAGTAACTCCCTTGCCTCATTCCCTGCCCTGTTGGCACTGTAGCTGAGGAAAGGCAGGGCACCATGGAGACACAATGGGAGCCAGCTTGCATACCAAGACCTATGTTAAAATGTCAATATTATATCTAATGGCTTAACATGCTAGTTTTTAACATGCTAGAGGGATGCAGCCCATCCCTCTGAGCTCTCTCCATCCCATTCCTCTTTGCTACTTGGTTACCTCACCCAGAAGTTAATCTTGGGAGACCACTGTAACATTTGATAAAGAGCCCTAAGGTGTTTCAGGGTTCCAAAGCCATTAAACACAGACAAGGGTCATATACAATTGGTTTGTGTCATATACAATTTTGTTCCAAGTAAGCTTATCACACCATCATCTTTGCCATCTCATAAAATGTCAGAAGACCTGCAGTGGTGCGAGAGTGAGCACTCTTTGAGGGCACCTAATACTGGTGACAGAAATTTTCATGTGCAGCAAGTGGCTGACCTGTGTGTGTTCCTGCAAACAGAATGCGAAAGGACTGCCATGCAGCAGCTCACCACGAGAGAGGCAATGTTGAAGAGGTGGATAGTGGAGGGGGGTCTTCATCTAGCAACAATTCCACAGGGAATTCAAGCCAGAGCAGTAGCTCACAGCCCACCAGGGATGGAACCCCTCAGCTGCAAACTTCATCTCAAGAGGTCCACCAGCGGACAGGTATTTGCACAATTTACTTGCTTTTCTCTGTAGTCTTCTCCTGGGGGGTCACATGGGCAGATGATTCTGGGGAGTCCTCAAATGCAGTAGAAGACTAATTTTAGAAAGAGAGTGCAGTTTGTCTCTCCTAATGACCAACAACATGTAGGAGATGGCTTCTCAATATTGTTCCAGGTATTTACTGGAAGAGTGTAACACAAGTCATTCACCAAAGGTTCCACTGTCAAAGTCCATTATGGGTAATTTTTGGCCTAGCAGGTGCCACTAAGAATGCCAGAATGAGAAATGCAGATGAGAGGGAGTGTACACATGCAATGCAGGGAGCCTGTACCACGGTGAACCTCTGCTTATTGTTGGCTGGGAACAGCAGAATGAAAACATGCAAAAATCTTAATTATCCTGGAAGGACCATGACAATTTATTTGAGGAATTGGTTTGGCTGCTCATCAGCACATGTGGAGAACAAACAAATGGAAAATAGCTTCTTATGTCTATATAGCAGTTACCAAGAGAAAATTAAATGTTGTCAATCATTCTGTCAACTAACAGCTGAGCCCTTCTGAAATTATGGATTCATAAGTGCTTCAGACATATTCGGAAAGTAGAACTAGTGGCCTTTACATTGGAAATGTATATTAAGTGATAAGGATAAGCAATGTTTGGAAAGTCACATCCAGAGGGTAGTGGACATCCAGGCTCAGAGTCCTGATGGACATCAGTGAGAAGTGGTGTCCCTCGGGGGTCTATCCTGGGACCACTGTTATTTAATATCTTCGTTAGTGACATAGACAAAGGGATTAAGTGCACCCTCAGCAGGTTGGCAGATGACGCTGAGCTGAGTGGTGCAGTTGACACACCAGAAGGATGGGATGTCATCCAGAGGGACCTGCACAAGCTCAGGAAGTGGGCCCATGGGAATCCATATAGTTTAACAAGTGCAAGGTGCTGCACCTGGGTCAGGGGAATCCCCGGTATCAGCACAGGCTGGGGGATGAACAGATCAAGAGCAGCCCTGTGGAGAAGGACCTGGGGGTGCTGTTGGGTGAGAGGGTGGACATGACCCAGCCATGGGCACTCACAGCCCAGAGAGCCAAATGTGTCCCAGGCTGCATCCAAAGCAGTGTGGGCAGCAGGGGAAGGAGGAGATTCTGTTGTTCTGCTCTGGTCTGGTGAGACTTCACCTGTACTGCTGCATCAGCTCTGGGTTCCCAGTACTGGAAGGACATCTACTCACTGGAGCATGTCCAGTGAAGGGATACTAAGATCATTACATATGAGGAAAGGCAAAGAGAATTGGGTTTGTTCAGCCTGGAGAAGAGAAGGATTTGAGGTCACCTAATTGCAACTTTCTAGTACCTGAAGGGAGTTCACAAGATGGAAAGTGACTTTTTACAAGAACATGGAGTGAACAAGGAGGAATGGCTTCAAATTGAAAGAGGGTTTACGGGTTTAATTGGATATTAGGAAAAAATATGTACTGTGAGGGCAGTGAGGCACTGGGACATGCTGCCCAGAGAAGTTGTAGATGTCCCATTTCTGCAAGTATTCAAGGCTGGGTTGGATAGGGCTTTGAGCAACCTAATCTAGTAACAGGTGTCCTTATCCACAGCAGGGAGCTTGGAACTAGACAAGCTCTAAGGTCCCTTCCAACCCAAACCATTCTGGTTCTAAGGTTGCCAGTGGGTCACTGTGAGATCTATCACTGTGGGATCAGGACTTGTAATGTAAAGCAAATTCACTCTACATTTCAACAGGTTTGTGGTATTGTTGTATAAATTAAAGCAGAGAACTTGAGAGGTTTGACACTTGTTTGTTTCCTTTTAGATAATTTTGACCTATCATTAAAGATAATGGGCAGGACTGGAATAAATCTTGCCCTGAATATAAATCACATTGCAAGAATAAAATAACTGCAGCTTTTAATTGTGTCTAGTGTTAGAAGAATTCCCATGTGCATACTCAAAACTTAACAGTAATCAGAGTAGCAAACTTAATTGTGATATAATGATCCTGAGCATACCATACAATAAAGTAAGTTAATTGTGAGTTATTTAAAAGAACATATTGATTGGGTGCCCAGAAAACCATAGTCAAGAGAGAAAGTCACACTTAGATAAGCAAAGCAACCTGGCTTTTGGTTAAGTCAACGAATGCAAGGAAATGATAGCAAATGGAAATCTGTATTCACTCCTGTGATACTGTAGAAAATGAAACAAGAAGAAATTTTTGGCTAGGGCCATTAAGGACAAAAAGATAAAAGTGGGCTTGTGACTGTTTATTTTTAAAGAGTACTTAGAAGCAAAAGAAATCCTAGCAGTGGTCTTGATCTCTCGCTATATAGAAAGGCAGAGTTGCCAATATGCAATGTAGAAATGAGAAATGTCTGGTTTATATTGAGAGAAAACACAGATAATCTATTTTTATGATCTGATCATGAAACAGTTCCTTCCATCCTAACAGCTACAAAGAACATGAAAGAGTGGCTATCAAAGCTATATGCTTAATTGAGCAAAGCCAAATGATTCATTCAAGAAGGGTTTTAAAAGAGCTGGTTAAAAAGCAAGCTCTGTTCAATAAGTGTGAGGATATTAAGGCAATACCACAGCATTGGAAAAGAACTTATGCTATGCCTGTTAAAAATAATTATATTGTTGTCCTGCCATGTATAGTCCTAGTGCTCTAATTTAAGGACATTTTTAGTTTGGAAGCACTTCAAAGAAGAGCCAAAAAATGATCAAAATTTTGGCAAATACATCCTATATTGAAAGATTAAGCGCTTTCAAGCAATTGATATTGTAACAGATGCCTTGATCATAGTCTATATTTACCTGGACAATGAAAGGTGACCAAAGACTATTGGTCTGAGCAGACTTGGGTGTAACAAAACTAAACAATTTCAGATTTTAATCAAGAGCGCATTTTTAATATTGAGACAGTAAATAAATAGTGAAACAAAAGACTAAGGGTTAAGATGGATTCTCCATGACTGGAGATGCTGGATGCATTTTTTAAAATCACAGTAGCAATTAATAAAACCACACAGGAATTAATTCTGGGAAGTTCTATGACCCATGCTATATAGGACAGCAGACTAGATAATCATAGCAATGCCTTCTAGATTCGTAATCTGTGCATCAAGTGCATTTAACTTCTTCATATTTCATATTGCATTTTGCAGCCTGGTACCAGATCTGCAAAACTGCAGAATAAAATGAAAGCCCTATATAAAAGTACGACCAAAATCAGGAGCACTAGAAACGTGGGGTTCTCCCCCAGAGTGTCCTTATTTCATGATGCAGTTTATAGAACAGCCTTTGTTTTTCTAAGTGTTTTCAGGGACAGAGTTTTTTAGGAGTAGATGCGGGTGGTCTCCTGCCCAATGCTTCAACCACTGCATTTGGGATGAATGTAGAATACTTTTGGACAGGGGTCAGCTTCACAATTTAAATCACAGATGTTTGGCCACGTTTGCCACAGCGCAAACTAACACACCACAGCCCCTCTGTTCTTAATTCCAGTCCTTTATTTTTATTTAAGAAGGGTAACCTATTGAAATAACCATCAGATGTAGAAACCAAAGCACTTAAGCAGAGCCCCCAGGTTTGAAGAACCTGAATCCCTGTGGAGGCCAGACGTGCACACAGCTGCAGTCATTGGCTGTGACAGCAGGCCTGGCGCCCATCACAGCACGTGAAGGACAGAGGACACTGGCAGAGCAGTACACAGGGGCCATGGAATCACAGAATATCCTGAGTTGGAGGGGGCCTACAAGGACCATCCAAAAAGTCCAGCTTGTGGCTCTGCAAGGACCACCCCAAGAATCACATCCTGTGCAGAGAGCATTGTCCAGGAGCTTCCAAGAGCCATGTGCGTCTGTCCCATCATTCTCCAGCAGAGATCTTGGGGCTCTTATTACTTAGGAAAAATATTTTTTTATTGTTTGGACTATAAAAGTAAAGCTAAAGATACATTGTAAATGAGGTGTGAAAGTGTCCGATACTTGCCAAACAAACTAAGTTTTAGCGAGCTTCAGTTAGGTTGTAGTGCTGCTCTGCTCATCTGACTGTGCCAAGCTACCTAAATTCTCTTTGCTTCAGCATTTGACAAATGGTGATAATGATACCAGCCTCTGAAAAGCATGTCTGTGGATGTAAAACAGCATGTTTCAGCCATATAATGTAAATGGCTTGGATATGAAATTCTGCATGGATGGAACCTGCATGAATTCAGCAGTCATGTTTTTAGAAGATAGTGTGAGATTTCTATTCCTTTATGCCAGCAAAATTTCAGTATTTGGAGGAGTGTCGGGTATTGGGGAAAACCAAAGCAAAAAAAAAAATTACCAACAGCCTGGAAATGCCTGCCAGAAAAACTTATTTCTATGTTGATGGCTCTCAACAGATTTCCTGGCATCAACTCCCTACCCCACAGCTATAGCTAGGAAATCAAAATGCCAGCTTGTGTTAATGTTTGGAGTTTCCTGGAGAGCACAAAAACGAAGCAAGCACTCTTGTGATGGGGTATTTTCTGTGTAAGCCTGGGTTAGACCCTATCTACAGAAACAGTGAACTCTGCTGGGACCTATGGCACAAACCAACCCATGGCAGAATGCCTGGGTACAAGCATGCCTCTGGTGGGTTCAGTGGCCAGTATTTTATGATTTTTTTTTTTTTTCATTCTGTGGCTATTTAAATACACAAGCATAAGAATTACAGAAATTGTTTGCTTGAATGATGGAAGGTGTTGATATAAATGTTAAATATGGGGATATATTTATACAGGAAGGATTTGTCTAGGCTTGTCAGAATAGCTTATCTAATCTACTTTCCAGTATGGCTGCATTGAGATGCTTCCCAGAAAGGGAGAAGAGCCTTATGTGGGTCTCATTCAGACCTCCAATAGCGTATCCTACCAAAAAGCATTCACATCTTTTTAAGCCTGTGATGTACTTTGAAACTCAGAGTTTACTGTGAGTCTTAAAAAGTATCTTGTGGCTTGAATGCTGTATTCTTCCACTTGGCTGAATTTTCAAATTCTCTCTCTGCATATGCAGGAATAATTCTCTTAAATATGCCATTGTTTTCATTTACGGGTTTTCGGTTTTATTGTTGCATTTAATTATACCAAACCATTTAAGGTAGATACTCAACATTCCATTAGTGTGGTTGTCAAAGGCGAGCAGAGTTACAGCAATGCTACACTCAATCATTCACTGGGCTGATTAAGCTGTATGTAGCAGAACAGCTGTGAGCCTGTGATTAGAGTGCAGTGCTTTGCTTGGGGTCTCATTTCCTTGTCTTTTGACTCAGTGCACAACCTCTAGAGCTATTTTGACCAAAACTCAGAACACCTGTAGTGGAAAACACAGAAAGATTCATAAGTTTAGGAGTTCGTTACTTTTGGTATTCTTGGAGTTTGTATTCTAATAAAACCAGTGGTAATATGCCAAAAGTAATATGTACACATGGGACACTGTCAATAGCATGGAGTTCATCAGAATGCCACTTACTTAAATATATTAATCTTTCTTTTGAAGGCAGGAGAAAACCCAGGAGTCAGTCTGTCCAGGCACACACTGCTTTAAACCAAAGGCCCCCTGCTTCAAGTCACTCTGGACCAATTGTAGAAAGCCGCCAGCCTTTCATCCAAACATCTACATCTGCCCACGAAATTGCCCAAAGGCTTTCTAGTAGTCAGCTATCATTCCACAACTCGGCAACATCTGTGTTTTCTCAGTCCCCTGCTGTTCCTGTTGCTGGCCAGCTGACTGTGCAGGACCGAGCTGCAGCAATGCTCAGGTCCAGCCTGGCCTCTTCCACCAGCTCAACTCTCAGCCTGCTGTTCGGCAAGAGAAGTTTTTCAAGTGCTTTGGTGATTTCTGGGCTCTCGGCTGCAGATGGAGGCAACACGAGTGACACGCAGTCGTCCAGCAGCATGAACATTGCCATGGGGCCATCTGCCAGAGCAGCAAGTCAGGCAGCTCGGGTAAGGCTGAAGCTAAAACAGCTTCACTAAAACAGCACTGAGTATGAGTCCCATTCTGCTCACCTGTCTGGTTCTTAACTGTCCTCTGAAACCACTGGGTTTCTTCCTTCTCAATGGTCAGAAAAGTTTTTACCAAAACAATGTTGGGATTTTGGTATTTGTTTTGGATTTTGCTGCATCACAATGAGACTGTTTAGTATTAGTGTGTCTGTGAGAGTGTTTGTGAATAACTGATGGGAAGGCTGTGAAACACACACCTGAAATTGCAAACCGGGGCAAAGTCGCTTTTCCTTTCCCTCAAAACAGGGACTTATGTCTCCATTTTCTGCAGCCCAGATGATGAGTACCATCAAAGAAGACTAAATAGCTCCTTCCTTATCTGCTTTAAGTCCTATGCAGGACTTAAAATTATTTTATCTGTAGGAAAAGGAACGGTTTCCCCTGAATAGTGCACTTGTTCTGTCCCTGTGTCTGACCAGAAATTCAATCTAAGAAACCTTGTCGCTGTCACTGAAACCTAGTCAAAGGAATCCTGTACAAAATATTTACCAAAGGAAATCAGCATGCCCTGTGATTAAGCATTTTCTAACAGCAAAACACTACACACAAAAAATGTCCAGCCTTCTTCCCAATATACTCACAGTTTTATTCCTATCTTCCCTGAAAAATTCAATTCACATTGTAGAGTTACCGTTTTATTGTTTACTTAAGTGTATTTACTTAATTTGGTTGCCATCTATTGCTGTCAATTTTGAAAATTGACCTCAGCACCCAAAAGCAGAAACATGAGAAGACGGATTAGAAATAAAGGGTGACTGTAATTAGACCATTAGACAGACTTATGCATTTGGCCTATCGAAATGGAAATCAAACTAGTGGCAGGGGAAGACTGAGGATAGAGGTCCCAAGCACTTTTCTGTTACTATTCTTCTGAACTGTGTATATCTTCCTAGTTTCCAAAGAGTTCTCCAAACCTCAAGTGAGAAAAGCTCCTCGGCCTGTGCATATTTTGCTCTCAACCCAAAAATTCTATGTTTGGTAGTTCCCTAGAGTTTTGGCATGAACTTAAACAGGAGTCAACTGAATGTTACTCATCTGGGTCCAATCCTGCTTTGTTCTGGTAACAAATATTAATATTTCTACACATAGAGCTGAATATATCCAGTGAGAAGGCACAATTCCAGCTCTCAGGAGTTTATGGCCTAATTCAAAAGAACTTAGCCAGTCTGCAATACTGAGTACTAATGGTAGGATTCACCTTGTCCAACTTCAAGCTATCTAAAATTTGGGCATGATGTCTCAGTAAGTTATGGTTGAGGCTTCTTCTTGTTTTCAGTGAAGAGGCCTTCATCCAGTTAATCTTTGGAGCTATTAGGAGGAAATTTTCCCCTGGGAGACTTGTATCTCTCTGCCAACCATTGGTAGCCTAAATAACACAGCAAGACCACATGGTGAAATTTAGATGAGGTGAATCCTGGCCAAAGTGACTGCTCAGAGTCCAGGTGCCCGTTTGATTGAAAGCAGTAAAGAGGAAGTGTTTAATTTCAGCATTCACACAGCAAAAGTTCTGGAATGCTTTTATCCTAATGGACTCCTTACTGTGGGTAACACTGTGCTATAACGTTTTCAGACTGATAATTGAATTCCAGTTTTTATGAAAAGGTTTCTTTGTAAGTTGGATTTAAAATTTGGTGTATAAAGCAACCTCCAGAGCAACCCGATTTAACAACTTAGAAGTCAGTCCTGCTTGAAGCAGCAGTTTGGACTGGATGACCTCCAGAAGTCCTTTTCAATCCAAATTCTTTTACAGTTCTCTATACATGTACATCTGTGGTACTAAACCTCCAGCTCCTGGTCTGCTTTTCCTTCCAAATTTATGCGTTACACAAAGTGTGACAAGTACCTCTTCAGAACTCCCTTGTGAATAATGCATGTTAAGAATCCCATGGTTTCACAGAATGACATCCCTACGTCAATTTTTAAACATTTTTCACCTGTCACTTCAAAAAATAGCTGAAGTGTTACTTAGAAACTTCCTAAACTAGTTGACTTTCTCTTTCTTACTTTCTAGCAAGTCACTGAGACCTGTGAAGCAACAGATGCTACGGAACCAAGACCCCAGCGGGAGGCGGGTCCGGCCCATGCACTATTCATGAGTCGGAACCTGGAGTGCAGAAGGGCCAGCCAAGAAGATATGGCCCTGGAAGACACTGCTTCTCAGCAGAGCCTGTCTGAGGAGCAGTGAGGAGCATTCCTAGCACAAGGACCATGCGCTTCTTTGCATTAAATACAGACAGAGTTAGGTCAGGAAGCTGCACATAGGTTTAGGTTCTTTCAAATGTAATAAGCAGCCTTCAAATGTTTATTTTTCTAACTTCTACACAAGAATATTACAGGGCGGATGCTCTTCAGCTAATGGCCTTGGCATGGGTAGGGTTGGAAGATATCCTAAAAAACACACAGTGCCACTTCATCTCAGGTTCTTGTATATCCTAGAACAATGAATATAACCTGTTTAACGTTCCTTCCCCTGGAATGGTTAGAATCACAAAAGAATACAGTAGGAAATATTAATACAACTCAGTGAAAAGCACACAAAAGACATCTCTTTCCTGCCATAACTAAACAGCTGATTGCATGCAAACTAATTGAAATTTGGTATATAACAGATAGCAAAAGACAACTAAGAACAGAAGCAATGAATACATAAAAGGACAGTACAGTGTCCTGTAACATTAGAGCTAAATCTGACTTTTTTTCCAACAGCAAATCTCATTTTTCTTTGACATGTTATGCAGGTGCTAATGCTGAATAGCAACACAGCATCTCAGACTGATATACTGCATGCAGACATACTGAAATACTGTGTGAACGAGCCACTCTACACCAATTAACAAAAGTCAAGTATAAGAAAAGGAAGTGTCCAGTGCATGGAAAGTCTTCAAAGCATATGGTGCACCTTATTTGCAAAGCAGCTTTGCATAAATTAGGTATTATCTCGTGCTCCTGTGTGGTTTACAACTCTGTTTCTCAAATGCTAAGCAACAGTACCCTTAGGAGTCGTAAAAGGGCCATGGAGAATCCTCCTCAAGGACAGAAAAGTGCAAAGCAGACTGTAATTACTGTCTGGAAGTGTTTGTGTTAGGAAGGGAACAGCTAAATACCTTTAATTGCTGGACACGGCTCACTGTCCATAAACATTTGTAGCCAGTAATTACAAAGCCTTCTGATTTCCCTCCCCCAGAGAAAACTGAGCTGCTGCCAATAAAGACAGATGATACAAAAAGGGAGGCCATGCCTTCACAAGGTTTGAGAAACACTAATTTACAGGAATGCATGACTATGTTGAAACCCAAAAGGCTACAACAAATCCTTCCTCTACCATAGAGTCTAAACAAACACGTGTGTGGTTTTTTTTCAATTAAAAAAATTGCAGCTATCAGTGTCTTGCTGTTCCTCTTTACTCTAACTACCATAGATAGTTTCTAAATCTCAACACAATGATGTGCAGCCAGGCTGTCTTGTCCCAATTAACAAGATTTAACAAGAGATGCTGTAGCTAAGTCTCATTGCTGTTAGGCAATACTCAGTTGCATTCTGAGCTTCCTACTGTGCCACACTTCAGATCTGAGTAGTAGAACTAAATAAGACTGAGTGAAAATAAAATGATCCAAGTATGCTTTGTGCGGCAGCAGTTTCTGGGTGTTCTATTTGCAATTGTTTTCACTTGTGTTCTGCCTTAAAATATTAAGAAACCTGTTCTTCTTTAGTTCACTTCAGATCTTGATGACTTGACTATTAATAAAGCTTAGCACAATCTAGGAAAAATTCTGCTCATGTTCACAATGACAAAAGCAGAGTATTCATATACAGCCCTCTAGACACGTGGTCATAAGTGCAGTTTAGGCCCTACTAATGTCTCCTCTAGCATCTAGGTGAAATGTGGAAGAAGACATTGACTTCAACTGCTCCCTTCTGACCAGTTCTGGCAGATGATGACTCTTGTCCCACCACACTGTCCATGAAGTGTTTCACTGCAAATGAAGGCTCCTATTAACAGCCACCAGCCCCATTTCTGCTTTGGGGGCTTTTGCGTGGCAGTCCACAGGATAAACCATCACAGCTTTGTCTTCTTGCATGGAGGCAGGGCACATAAAAGCACCGAGAACTTTCCCATATTCACCTAGCATCACTTAGCCCTCCAATTTTCACATCTTTAAATTTGAATCAATTTCTATCAAAAATAAGTAATTCTAGTAGTCCCAATAAACCTAAATTATTCTGTATATCCAACTCAAGCATACTAAACCAGCTTGAGGAATGACTGCACAAATCCCTTCAGCAGCAACCATTGTATTTGCTTAGCAAGGATTGAGGCCCAGTGACAGCACTTCAAAATCTTCTGCAAGACTCTGTGATCTCCACATCTCTCTGGTACTGCATCCTAAAATAATGCAGCTGCCTCACAGTTCCTTAGTCCAAGCCACTGTCCCCTGGAGCATAACTCCTTGGGGATAGCAGCTGTGCCATGAAGTCCAGACTCCTGCTGCACAGGGTGGCTGCCAGAAAGGACAGAAGGCTTCTAACACCTTTGTGGAGTCACAGCGAGCAAGTTGGCAAAACAGGAGTCAAGGTAAGATTCAAAAATCAGTTCCTTTTTTGTAGCCATATCTTACACAGTTTTTATTTTGCCTTCAAGTTGCTATTGTAGCATAGTGGGTTGAAAAAACCCGAGTGACCACTAACAAGCGTAACGTAAGAGAAAAAGAGTCAAAATGAGAAAACTCTCCCATGTTACAGTCACTGTATTTTTGGAGATAGTCTGCTGTTAAAATAATAAGACTACTGCTATATACAGCAGTTGAAAATATGAGCCAGTCCTGACATAATGCTTAGAAATGAAACCTGCAACTAGGCATGAGGTTGTATGGACTAAAGGTATCTTAGACTTCCCCCATTTTTGCATGAGGTAGGGATACACTCAGTTAACTCTGCTTGTGACAGAAGGCCCTGATGCACATTAAGCTAATAAATAGGAACCTAACCTCTATACAAGGCCTAATTTGAACAATGAGCTCCTCCAAATAGCTCTGCATAACACCAGAAGGCTCCTGACTCCTCAGCACCAGTGCCTACATGCACATGAAGGCTTTGAAGTCATATCTTTATTCCTGAAAAATAGCTTGATACTTAACTTCACACATGAAGTGCCTCAGAGCTGCAAGGTGAAGTACGCCACTTTTGGGGCAGGTTTTGGCCTTTAAATGAAAATCATATGCGATTTTCATTCTTTTATGTCATCTCTGATCCTGCTGATGGGTTGCACCATGCTGAATACTGTTAAAACTTGGCCCTAAAGTTGCTCAGGCTTAACAGTTTGCCTACATGTCTGTCTCTAGTGATGCAGGAAGGATGCCGCCACCACCACCACCATGTAAGGACCTTTTATCAAGAGTTCCATCAGGGTTTTTTGCATCAGGTGCTATGCTTGATTTTTGCAGAGCTGCAGAGGCCACTTACCTCATTCAGCCAGTCCAAATGTTTTTGTTTCTACAGCATGAAAATAGTGATGTTCCCATCTTATTAGCAAGCTGAATGCATCCTTTAAGGAAATCAAGTGCTCAATCCACAAGACCATTTGTACATTTGTAGTTCCTTCATAGAAAAGTCAAAAGGGATGAAGAGATGGAGGCCTCTTCTGCCTCTCCCCAGCTTAGCCTCAGATAACATCACCACTGCTGAAAAGAAACACTAGGAGTGATTTCATCCACACTGTCTCAGCAACCAGAGAGGAACACGAAGAGTAGAGCAGATTATAGCAGGGAGGATAGAGTATATGGTAAAACAAGTACAAACACAGTACTTCAGCCTTTGCACTGAGCATGGGATACTTACCTCCCTCATATTTTATTTTCCTAAAATTTCCTTTCCCATATAGGCTCTTGTTTACATCATATAGTAAAAGCCAGTTGCCACACTTGTAATGGTGAAACATGGCCTGAAGATCTGGCAAAAAGACTCCCAGTAACTTTTTACTAAAGCCAAGCACAGAGTGCTTGAACAGCTCACATCCACCAGGAGCACTGGCAAGCCCCAGCCTGGCCTTCAGCCCAGTTGTTTGTCACCACAGCAAACAAGAGCCAGTGATGGACGTAGTCTGCAAAGTTCATTCCTATTCATCCAAAAATAAAATCCAGAGGTGCTGGCTGTTCCCTCCATTTTGTACTGTCATTGTGAGGAACTGAAGTTCTTGTTGCAAAGTCTCACCTCATTGCCATAGGCAGAAAATCTTGGCACTGCACTGAAGACAAATCTCAATAAAAAGGACTTACCAATGTGATTTTTTTTTTTTTCCCTTGGCATGATGACTAGATACTCTCAATATCTATGAATCTTAGGACTCTCTGTGATGTCATTCACAGCTTTTTATAAAAACTGCTTATTAGAATAAGGCAAGAAAATGTCATTTGCATTTGTCTCCAGCCAACCAACTGATGGCTCTTCTCTTACTGGAAAATTTTGTTAAAGACTAGCTGAATTTTGTGCAGCTCATTATAAAAGATTAGAATTACCAGTGAGATTCTCCAGCATGTGACAATCATCTTCTTTTCAATATTTTTTTTTTAATATTATTTTATTGCCATATTTAGATTACGAGATAGTATTTAATCACCATGTTTCACTAGTGCTTGTACATCCTTAAATCTGCAACACAGACATATTACTTATATTTAGCTTTGCAGTAGGCCCAGTATCAAAGATTCACCTTTCTCACTCAGTTTTACAAGTCAAAAATTGCCTAATGCATGATAAATAATGCAGGCCCTATTTATTCCCTGCTGTGTGCAATTTTATGCTGGAATTACAACACTTGTTGCCAAAAACATCCTTGATTCTCAGGCTTCGAGACAGTAATTGGTACCTCACATTCTCCCCTTTTTTGCACCAATTAAAACCTGCAGGTGCACTAATGTTGTCATCTGGAATCTAGCTGGTACATCAGAGGTGCTTTTCACCAAATATGTGCTATTAATAAAAATCAGCCCAGCAGGGGAATTTTGAATGCTCCATTTGCTGTTACAGTGCTCTCAAGGCCTTGCAAGTATTTTACTAGTGCAAGACCAGACAATAAATTTTTACCTTTAAAGTAAACACAGGTTGTCATAAAAACTTACATGCAGTTGGAAATACAACTTTCTCACTCACTCAATGTATATTTGAAACAGGCAAATCATATCTTCAGGACCATCTGAGATTTAAAGGCCAGACATGACTGTTAAGGTCATCTACATTCTCCTGCTGAACACAGATCACAGAATCTCTCTTTATTTCTCTTGAGAAGCACTCTAGCTCAGAGAGAAAGCAGGCTTAGAAAAAGGACAACAAATTAATGACACTCACCGATCTTGAGACAGGAAAACAAGACACACTGATGTCAGCAGCAAAAATATGCATTCGTTTAAAAGGGCTGATATTTCACTCAGTTACAGAGAAGAAAAATCCACCTGCATTTTCTAGGGACTGTCTAGCCTCAGTACAAAAGGTCTTCCTTGAACCATGTGATGGATTAAAAGTACTATTAGCACTGATCAAAAGTTCCCCAAACTTCTTGGTGTAATTGTTTGGGGGTTTTTTCCCCTACTCTACTAAATGATGGGACTACAGTAGGCATCATGGCACAACATGCAGAGCAATATATCTACTTTTATGGGGAATAAACACCACTTTAAGTGATCTCTCAGCAATTCTGGCTGAATCAGAATTCAGAAGACTGACTCCTAACAGAACTCTCCTCCTTGGCCCCTACCAGAGGAGTGTCAAATCTCCATTTTATAATTAGCTTTTAAGGTCAGTCCTCATTTAAGACTCAATAGCAGTCCCACTAAAACTGTGCTAGATTTTGGGTAACTCTTTAATCATTGAAAGAACTATTCTTTTGCAGTATATTTTACATCTTAAAGAGACTTAACCTTGAAACAGGAGGGCATCCAACACTTAGGTGCAGAGAGGTTTCTGCTCAAAAACCTATGGCATATAGCCCTGCCGAAGTTTACTCTGGTCCCAAGTCCTCCCCATCTAAAAAGGCGTTTTGTCCGAGTAGAATGCCTGAAGTAATGAAGAGATTAGTGTGTCTTTAAGGCACAACCTCATTCTGCAAAAAGCAGCCAGGAGCTGTACATTGTCAAGTGGAGAACCTAAGAGGAGTTTTCTTTTTCCCAATTATGATGAACAGAGTACCACTATCCAAAAGGATTTGGGCAGATGGGTAGTCCTAACAAGGCAGTGAGGGAATGAGCCCATGGCATCCTTTAACACAGCTTGCACCTCCTACCCCCTGTGGAGGTGCAAAGCTTGTACCAGACCCTTGTCCTGCATGCAAGAGAGAAAAAGGACATTCCTTCCGTGCTCCTAGGAGGTGTTTGCAGGGTGTGTGTAAAAATACCTATCCCCACCCAGACCTATACAACTCTGGGTGTCAGTTTTACAGAAATAAATCAAGAGAATGATACTTCAAGATGCCTTTAAATAGTTTGCTCATTTTAACAGTCATTGAACTGAACAAAAAAAAAAAGTCAAGAAACAACTGAATTTTTAACAACTTTCTTCAGACAGAGATGACCATAAATTTTACAATGAACAACAGTGTGCACCTGGGAGGGAATTCTGTTTTCACAACATGCAAAACTGATTAACTGGCAGCACTTTTGCTGAACACATTTACATTCCTCACAGGGGAACACATTGTCTAATTTTCTCAAACACCTCTTTCACCATTAAGCATGTATAGAATTGAATAAGGAAAAAAACCCAAACAAACAAAAGTATCAACAAACATAACAGATTGTAAAATTAATACAGACAAATGCAGTATTTAGTCAATCATGCCTTAAACTCAGCATGAAAAAAACAAGACGTAATGAACTTCATGGACTTGAAGATTTTTATATATATTATTTGTAAGGAGGTGTGGGACAGGACTGCCACCAGAAAAATTGAAAATTAATTCAAAATGCAGTCTTCTTATCAATTAGTGTCTGGGCCATGTAAGAGAGCGTAGATTTGGCTATTTTTCCTCCCAAAATGGAATTCTGTACATGTCACTTGTGACTATGGGAAGTTTCCTTGTAACTCTGGATAACCCTTCTTACACTGCAACTGCAGACAGGGGTGCCTGGGGAATAGGAGGAGAGAGCATATCTGCTTATTCCCCTCTACCTGCTGATTTGTCAGTACCCACACTAAAACACACTTGAACATACCTAAGTTGGGTCCCCAACAGCTAAATATTCCCACATAAACCAGGCAGGACTCATACACATTTTGGACAGGGTTCTGTTCTGTTGCACCATGGCTATGTTGCAGATATTGAATTGATCTGTAGGCAGAACAGTCAAACACACTCAGAAAGACTAAGATGTCAAACAGATTGTACAGTTAATTGTTTTCACATGAGGTAACTCAGATCAGAGTTGACCACCTAACTTCCAAACATCCAGATTAGAAATGGATGTTAGATACACATCTGTTCAATTTTTTTAATTCAGTGAACTGAATAAATTACAATCCTGCCATCCCATTTTAGAGTAATACCAGCTTTACCCTGCTTACCCTGAAGGCTCCAGTAAAGCCTACAGGAGACTAAAGCAGGAAGGACAGACTCTAAACCATCCACAAAATGTTGTAATGTTTTGTTGAAATGAAAGCATTAGTGTTTACAGGACCGAAAACGTCTTCATTTTCTGCAGGATTCCACAGCTGCCAAGATGTCTTGCAAAATGCTGTTTCTGTTTTCTTTACTAACCTAGAGAAGGAGAAATTAAAACTGATATAATTTCATTAATAACTTCTATACCAGCATTTACTTCAAAAACAATCAAAGCAGAAATTCCAATGCATTTCTTTTACAGTGCAAGCATGTTGTGTCAAACACCTGCCTTTTTCTGCTACAGAGAACACAGTATGCTAAACCCACAAAAGCCACAATTGAATATTTAGTGATCTTTTGATTTAACTGCCTGTTGTATTTTGCAGTATTATTCAGTGCTTGAGTAACTAAGAAGAAACATGCAAAGAACCAGCATGTACTTTTGTCATTACTAGAAATCCTTTTCAACTACCAAATTCAACTTTCCTACTATAAAGTGGAGTTCTTATGCCTTCATTACTTGAAAGGGTTGTATTTATTAAGATGGCAGACCTAGTCAAAAACATCTGCAAAGAAAACAAATTAAAACAGACTTAGCAGCATAACTCTGTACTCTGAATAACCTTATTGGTACAGGAGAGAAACACCTTAGAAAAGAAATAAAACTATTTGAGAAAGCTGGGGTGTTCTGTAGCACAATGAGATATGCCTTTGGCTGAGCAGTCCATGGGAATGCTGGGCTTTAAGTCCAGCATATGTGGATACAGATGACTGTAAACTGCCAAGCAACTGCTGGTACTTGCTAGTCAGCTCAGCTCCCAGGGGCACAGTGTGTGTGTGTAAATTATCCCTCCCTGACAGACTGGGTCCTGATCCAGAGCCCTGTGATCCACAATGCCATGCATTACTCACTCAAACAAAACCTGGGGAGATGACTGAGGTTGCAAAAGGGTAACGAGCAACTGTGAAGCATCAGCAAAAGCTTCATTTTAAAAAGCCTAAGAAATTTTCCCCACTGTTCAGATCCCTGCAGAGAGGGCAGGAAGAAATCAGACAAAGACACATGAACTGAAAAAAATAAGTAAGGGCATTCATACAAAGAAAAGCTGTTTGATGAGGAAAGAGACAAAACACCATGCACAGCATAAAACTCTACCAGCAAGGTTCCACTGCACTGCCTATATCTGCATTTAGGATGTGAGCCCAAGAGTTTGTATGCCTTCCAGTACTACAGTCAATAATGAACAGGAGAAAGTATTACTATTATTATTGTTGTTGTTAAATAGGTGACAGCTCTATCTGAGGAATTTGGCCCTAGGAGCCTACCACTATTTACAGTCACACACATCCTATCCAAGTGCTGTAAACAGACTGTAAAACTACAGACAGTAGTCTCACCTGCTACTGAATTCAACACAGCAGATCAACATGGGACTAATGAAAAAGTGACACTGACGAAAAAAAAGAAGGAGGAGAGTAATGAAAATGAAGATCTGTCTGAAAATGTCACTGCTTTTACTGAGAATCAGTCCAAGCTTTATAGGATAAACAGAAACCCCCACAAAAAACAAAGAGCAAGACAACAAAGAATGCTCTTCAGTAAGGTTACTGGGACCCCGAGGTAAACAATACTCAGCACAGATGAGCCAAACTCTAAATCTCGCAGCAAGTGCGCTGATATCCTGACTTTCAAAGGACCTTCTGCACATTTAATAGCTCTTCCCACTCTCACAGCCAACAAAAACAATACTACATTTTATCTATCCTTTTTCCATACCTATATGCCAGAAGTCCAGTGAGAACAGCAGGGAGAAAGTGCCAAGTGCTAGGAAATTTTCACAACTGTTTTACAAAGGCTGTTTGATAGATATAAGTCTCCTCTTAAGATCTGGAGACATTCTGTGCAGGCAGCTTTCCCAGAGAGAACAAATCTCCCAGTATCTGTACTGAATGTACAAACAGATGGGTATGTTTTTAGAAAGGAGTTGAAAATAACTGTAGATGCTGCTTATATTAAGCATTTATGTAATTTGGAGGAAATTACCACCTAGATTCCAAGCAGGCAACTATAGAGGACAAAAGCTTTCTAACTTAAAAATACCGTCAAGGAAACCACTCATGTACAATCTATTCAAATGGAACCTTTTCTTCTCCCTATCCATTTAACTATTTTCTTTCTTAATAGGCATATACAGCCATTCTTCACTAATGGTTTTCGTGCAAGCAAAATTATTGGATGGGAAAATGGGAGAAAATTAATATCTGCCAGCTGCTAAGGATAACCTGATCCTATTCATGCCACCATATCTGCAAAACTACATAGACGCAGGTAGTGCAAAAAGAGCCTCTGTAGTTCCACTGGAAAGTTTAGTTCTCAGCAAAATGGAACTGGGCAACAATAGAAACAAATGTGTTGAATATCAGAGCTCCTATCGTTAAGTGGCCTAAACATAATAAACTAAACATTTGGGACCAAATGCTGAATTGCTTTTAGGGCATCTGGGCCCACTTACACCAACAAAATACGCTTTCAAGACAGAAGGGACTGTAAAACACTGAACAGCTGTTCTCTCATCAGAATTGTCCTTGTGACACTAGGAGCAGGATGAAAAAACTGAGATGAGCTATTTGAATGCAGCCTAACTCCCTATTAAGTGACAAAGCAGGCAGAATGCTTTTGGAAGATAGCCACCTACTTCTGTACACTTCCAGGCACCACCCAAGTTAGTAAGAAATTACTGACTGTAAGCTATTTGGGCACTCCAGGTTTCCCAATGCCACAGCCCTTGAAAAACATATCTGGTGACCCAGTATCCACTTCAGCTACTAACACCTCTGACTTCCCACGGGCAGGTTCTGCTCCTGCTCATGCATACATTTTATCCAGCTGGGAAAGAGCATGTAGTGTGTCACTGGAGCAAGCGAGACAGATGTTCTCCTGCACAAGACTTCAGCTTAGCAGGTCTGTGACACCTGGGAATGACTGCAGTCTGTCACACACTTCACCTCCATGCTTTGATTAATGGATTCCCCAGAGATCTCTACTTAATTAAAGAAACCTGCATGTCTCAATCTCAGCAGCATTAACAGGATGGGTCATTGTTTTAGTAAAGACATTTTAGCTAGAGAAAACACTACTCCATTGAAATTTACAGAAAGACTTTTGCTGGCTGGAGTCAGTACTTGAGAGTAAGATTTATCAGCAGCCTGATACAGCTGGAAACCTAGGGCTGAGTAGCCCATGCCCTCTGAATATCATCTGATAAAAGAGATAGTAGAAGCCTCAAAAGCTTCCTTGAAAAGCCAAATGCTGCCTTCTAGCCCCTCTCATGAGAGGACCAAATGCACATACCACTGTCCTGCCATGACTGTGGCCTAAGCATTTAATGACTGGTACTTTCTGCAAGGCTTCTCCATCCCCTCTTCCCCACTCCTACCCCTGTAAAGCAACTCATACAAAATTCCAATTTACTTGCATTTCTGTTCAACAGCCTGACTACAAATGCACATCAGCTCGGCAGTGGAAAAACCTGGCGGATTGTCTTTAAAAGGAATGAAGGGAGTTGAATGGAAGGAAAGGAATAATCTCTCATCTTTGCTCCTACAGTTGCTTTAGCATTTCATTAAATCAGCATTTAATATAAAAACATAAATTGAAGATGACGATGGGATCCTCAATTAAAGGAAAGCTGAGGAACTTTGAGCACTGCAGGTTTTTAAGCCAGCTTTGAACAGAAAACAACATAAATCAAAGGAGTGAGAGGTGCCTTTGTTTTTGTGAAGCATGGAGGACACTAATGTTAAGGAAACCTCACACATGCACTCTTAAGAACAGGCTATGTTTTGCTGTGCTAAGTTTTCGAGAACAGCCCTGTAACTGATCAGAAAAGTACTCTGAGGCCCTAATATTCTAAAAATTATGTCTGTAAATGTAACATCATGAATTTCAAAATTGGTTCACTGACTCCAGAGAAAGTATGCTCCATTTACAACTGTCTTTCTTCTATAAATCATTCCTGTAAACTCCACTGATCCCTTTTTTCCTTTTATTTTTTCCTTAAATACGACTACTGGTAAGATTTCTGCAAGCCAGTCTGAAAAAAAACCAAGAAAGTTTAAAAATCTGACTGTACTTAAAAAGATTTAACTCTCAGGAATAATGAATACCTATACAACAATACTACAGCAAAGAAACCTTTTAAAACAACTATATCATTACTTCTGCAGCCCCTCACATGCAAAGCCAGCTGTGTGAGACTGCTACAGTACGTGCCAAATGGGATTTTTTTTTTATAAGGTGAACACCTGCCCATTAAGAATAAAATGGAAACTAAAAAAACTTATTTCATGCAAGCTACCCACAGCTATCAACTGGCAGTAACAGTTTTTAAACAGAGCCAAATATAAACCAGTAACCTAGAACAGAAGGCTCTTTAAGGATATTAAATATTACTCACATTGAACACTTTAACATCTTTCCTACTTCTTATTTCTTCAACAAGATCCAGTGGCTTTCCCTTAGGTATTGGAATAGTTCCAAGCACCACAGTGCCCGAGCCAGCCAGCGTTTGACGAACAGCTTGAATAAAAGCCTGGCTGAAGAGTTCCATTTTACCAATCTCATCTATGACACAAATTCTTTTCTCTGTGTCACCTCCATGATTTACCTGTGGAAAAGTGCATCAAGAGACTGTAAACAGCAAAACTTAGAACAGGCAACAGAAGTAATCTCTATGCTGACAAAAGAAATACCTCCAAAAGAAACAAATTCAACTGTAATACTGGGGAAAGTGGGGAAAGTCACAGCTACTGTTAGTAAATGACAGACTTATAAATCTGTAATTTGGGTTTTTTTGGACAGATTTTTGCAAGGATGGAAACAACCATACAGTATAAATACCAACTACAATAGGAAATATCTATAACATCATTTTCCTTGAAAGCAGAATTCTCACAATGGTTCCATATGAGCTACTTGACAATTAAGAACGGCACTTTGCCTATGAGCAGCTCTCGGTCATTCTGAGGGTCAGCAGTTTTTAAATACTTTACTCTTCTCATTAAACTATGCATACTTAATTATGTGATCAGTAGTCCCACAAAACAGGTATCTAAAAAAAGAAGACTTCCATTAAATCTAGATTTGGAAGCTTCTCCTCTTGTAGTTGGGATAATGGAGCATTTTACTGAGAGCTACTGGCTGTCTTCAAAGCTGTCTGGATAACAACCAAGCCATTTGCAAGCCACTCTCACATTAGAACAGATGCATATTGAGATATACCTTATTCTATAGTCCTAGCCACTGGATAGTAGGAGAGACATAGTTAAGCAAATCTGAGGCTAGTTTGTTTTTTTCATGAAGTGAATGCTATGCCAAACAGTGCCGTGCTGCAGTTGGCTGGAGCAGCAGAGAAGTCCAGGAGAAAACAAGGGTGATTGCTACTGAGGAAAAGGCAGCTCACAAAGCAGAGGAACTCTTCAACTGTACTGCCTATCCTAGTTTGGTAAAAGTGACTGAGAACTGTACTCCATTATTTGTAGAAGTGAGAAGAGTGAGGAGAAAAATCTACTCAATTCAAAACCATTATAGATCCATGAGTATGTACCAATAAAAGCCATATTATACAGAAACTAAAAAAAAAAAAAAAGGAAAAAGATCGAAACATCTCCCCTTGTGAAGGCAAAGTATTTGCTTCTGGGAAAGTGAAAGAACTGTATAATATGCATCCTAAAATCCTTTCAAGCCAAGTCCCTACTGAGTAGCTGTTTTATCTAAAAATCCTTTCATAGATCAGTGAGCCAAAAAGCCAATACTAGTCACTAGGTCACATATCGAGGAAGAGAGTATTCTGCTTTGAAAAAAAACTTTAGAAATTATCAGTCTTGCCTGATAAAGTTTGCAGAACCAGAGATATCTTCCACTGCAGGATCTACTTAATTCTCATTGGACTGAACAAAGCCTTAAGAGCTCAAGTTTAAATGGGCATGTGCCTATTCTGTGCTGCTCTCTCATCAAACCAGAACATACCTATGACTCTTCTCCCTTCGTTCTTCATTTGTTTCAGTTCTCTGATCTTCCTCACTCTCCTCCTCCATTTTGGGCCATCTTCATGTATGATCACATTCCCATAAAACTGATAAACAGCACTTTCTATGAGCAAGGGCACATGCACTGTGTGACTCTGCTGGCCCCAATTCTTCTCTTCACCTTCTTGTACTTGCAGAAAGCTATATAAGTAATGTAAAAAATTCAACACCACTAACACTTTTCTAGGAAGATCTCTCCTGGATTTCAGTGGTTAAAGGATTCCAAGTACAGAACTGGCCTAATGAAGTATATTTTAATAAACTATCTTTCTATTTAGTAACATCATAAATATAGTTACAGCAAAATTTAACATATAAAAGTTCTCCCATTTTTTTATTATTTCCCTTCTCCTTTGCCCCAACATCATTGCTTTCCTACTCTCAGACTTCAATGTTCTTTGACAAAAACAAGAATCAGATCCTCGATCTCATTTTTACTCCTTGCACCTCTTTGGGTTTTTTTGTTTTAAGTTTACCAAAAAATCCCTTCTTCCTTGTCCCCTTGAGCTTTGGCAGTGTAGAAAAATCACAACAGGATTTTTTGAGTAGGACAGATCAGCAGCTGCTGCACACTGTTTGTGGTATGTTATTGCCAAAATCAAACCTGTTCTTGTTTAATTTTGGAGAGGGGAAAGGTTGGAGTGAGAGAGAGAAAGGAGAAGTGAAAAAAGCAGTGACGGAATATTAGCAAAAGGATAGCGAAAAGATTGTGTGGGAAGTCTTGTCACAGCCAGAGCACTCCTTGTGCAGCAGGCTAAATCCCAAATAATCAGGCTGGTATTATGTCTGCAGGTATTTATGAAACAGTAATCAAAAATACTCACTGAATTCACGAAACAAATGCTTCTACTGCAAGAAGATGGGAATCAGAGGAAGAGGGGAAGAAGTCTGTAAAGAAGAGCAGCAGCAAAAGCCTTTTTCTTAGACCCTCTGATTCTATCCAATTCTCTGTGGCAAGCCACTTGTGCATTTTGTTTGCTTTCCAAACAAAATGAGACAGTGATATAGGAGAAATTTCCCACCTGCTGCCTCTTCAGGTCAAGGAGGTCCTGCTCACAGGACTGCAATCTCTCCAACACCACAATAATAACAAGAGAACAACCCAGATTTGCCCCTCCAGCTTCCTGACCCTGAAGTCAATTAGAACTAGCAATATCCAAGAAACAGGCCATTAGTATCAAAAACCATCTGTGCAGAAGGGTCCTCCTAAAAACACTATCATAAAGCATACATTTCTCAGCAGCTTTCATAGAATACTCACATTTCTCAGCAAAGGTAGAACCAACTGCTCAAATGAAACAAGGTCTACAACATATTGTCCAACCCGGTATCCACGTCTTGAAGCAGAAGAATCAGAACTGGGACTGAAAAGGATACACAATTCCTTCAAAGTACTGAGTTTAGTGAGAATTCACTGCAGTCATTTCAAGTGAATTTATAAGAAGTTATCCAAATAAATAAAATTCCCTTAATTCTTCTTAGAAAGAAAGGGAAGGAAATTCTAAACCATGCAGTAAATCATACTGCAGATAGCTTGCTGTCAGATAATAAATATACCATATGCATCCTTTGTAACTATGCAAGCTCAAACTTCAACAGTGTATAGAAGGACAATGGCATTTAAAAGTCAGAAAGTATATTTACACTGAAATTAAAACTCATGTCAGCAGTTCAGATCTTCGAATTTTGTAATCTGACACTACAGATAGCATCATAGCAGTATCATCTCAGTAATCTCAGTATGGGCTGCAAACCCCCTAATCTTGGAAAAATACTCACTTTGCATGTGCTGTACCACACTGTGCAAGGTGCACGTCTGTTATTAGCAGAGTGCAAATTACTCTCACATCAATTCTGTGTGAGTGAGGTGCTAAGTTCGCACTGGACATAGACCAAGTTTTGTACAAAGTATGAAAATCTAAGTCTAGTGAATCAGGAGTCTGTGAGGCACTCTGCACTTCAGAGGCCCCTGTGGGGCTCTGAAACCCTTTTTTTCTTAAAATTCACAGGCAAGTTTTGTGGACCAGTCAAATATTCTTTAAAACAATGCTATATGCAATTTTGCTTTTCATTTTCCACTTCTGTCTCCATAAATCAGTTAGTGGAAACACAAAAATCTTCCTCCCTGCCCACAATAAGCTACTTAACTTGGGGGACTTGGCCTGACAGTAAAAGGCTAAGCAGTGCTTCCTCTATTTGGTGTAAAATAGCCAGTAAGGGAGAACACCCCTGCCCATCACATTTCAATATTTCACTGTGCAACAGACACTGCCTACACATATGCAACACAGGCATCGGGCAAGACACAAAAACCAAGCAAAGAACTTGATCATGAAAGCCATGTGTGCTGGAAATCACCTTCTGGAGGAGCATTTAACATGCCAAAGGACTGGAGCAGACATGTAAAACAATAAGCTGCTTACAGTTATTAAAACTTCAGTACCTGACTCTAGATAAAGGTCCTCGGTTTCCAGACAGAGTGACAACATCAAATCCTGTTCTCCTGCCACCTTCTCTAACTTCCTGTGTGTAAAATCCATCGATGGAAACACCTGAGGATTTTAGAGCTTGAGTGACTTTCTGGATCAAAGTAGTCTTTCCAACCCCTAAAAACAAAGAAGGGGAAAAAAGCACACAGCATTAATCTTCTTCTGCACTAAAAGCCCATTTTTTTTAAATGCTGCAGTAATGATTCAGTTCAGTGGGAACATTGATTACTTTTGAAGGTTGCAAATTACTTTTTCTAAATGGTAGGAAAGAACAGAAGCATCTTTTAAAGTTCATCGTGTACTGACACTATAAAGTTTCACAACAGAATGGTACAAATATCCCAGGCTACCAATGAATTTGTTACTTAGATGATGCATGAGCAGGCCACAAAACTTATAAGGCAGATAAATACAAAACTGATATCCAACCTTGCTGGAAGACTGACTGATGAATCTTCCTTTCTACCACTGATATTCAATACTTTTAAGATGAGAGCTAAGTTCAACCTCTTTTTAGATCAAAAGGTCAAAGCTGACTGCTATTACCAGATGTCTAACTGGCACAAAGGACACACTTCTTCCACTGATGTCCTAGAAATTGGAAGCACTCAATGTCCCTGAGATACCAAGTCCTTATGAAGTCCCAACAATAGAAAAAATGTTTCTTCTGGTAACCGAATCAAGAGACATCTTGACTAGATACAGAGAAAAGTTCATTTACTGTGAGGGCAATGAAGCCATGAATCGGGTTGCCCAGAGAGGCTGTGCAATCTGCACATATTTTAATGTTTTCAAGAAATGACTGGATAAAGGCTTAAGCAACCTGTTCTGGCCTCATAGCTGATACTCCTTTAAATCTCTTCAAGTCCCTTTTAACATAAATTATCTTCTGACCCTATAATTAATTTTCTTACCCTAAGACAAGTCCTTTAAACTCTCACCACCTGATATCTCCTTGCACAGTCTGATGCACCTTTTACAGTGTGAACACTGGCCATGTTCCAGACACCCTTTCATTTCTTTTCCTTTGCCACTGTACAAGTACATTCCTCAACAATCGCCTTTTAAACTCACCTTTATTGCCTCCCACAAAATTCAGTGCTATCACTTAATTTTTAATCACTGCTCTTAAAAATTCAGATGATAGAAAATAATCCTGCAGAAGAAACCTTCAAATTCCTGGAGATGAGGAACACAGGCCACATGTGAGATGCCTAAAGATGCCAACAGAAATCATTTCAACACGCACACGCCAAATTTCGAATTTAAGCAGATTTAGAAACTGCTTTCCTAACAGTCAATACCAATGGCAAAATATTCTGTGGCTTCAAAGGCATGTAGTCAAATGCTTAGGCAAACTTTTCAAATTTGAAGAAGAGGGCTTCCTAGCAGTTGAACATCAAAAAAATGACAAAAGTGGCACCCACAGTATCTAACATCTTTTCAAGGCCTTGTCTCTTGTAAGTGAATTTATGTTAATTTTTCTAAGTGGATTTGCTATCTCCAATTTGTTCGCATTTATTCAGTAAACTGCCAAACAAGCTAGAGTGATTCAAAAGTTTAAGAAAGCTTGAAGTTAGACATTTAGCTAATCAAAACAGTACATCCAGTTTCAGATAAATTGAGAGACAAGACCTAAGCAACCCTAACCTCTGCATCTCCTGCAAGGCTGCCTTTATTCAAGCAGTTGGAAAGCCAGTGTGAAGTGGGTGGAATGTATTCCTATCTCAGCCTAACAGCAGCATTTTAAATTAATTCCAGTCAAGACAGACATCTGCAAGAGGCTCACAAAAAAGAGAATTAGTGCCACCCCTTTACTCCCACACCACAAAGGAAAGCTACGCAATGATAATAACTAGTTAATTTCTTAATCAACCGTACAGTTTGACCCTCATACTCTGTCCTACACAGCCTCCACAATAATCAGATTCCCTTACCATGACAAACTACTCCACTTCTTCAATCAAGGCCTGCCCATCCGGGACACAGTTATTACCTACACCTGCACTTCACTGAGGCTGGAAGTGCTAAATCACTGCAATTAAATTACAGGAAAGATGAGCTCTCAGAAATTATTAATCGCTGCAGTTTATATTGAAGCAGGATTAGTTGTCCAGGGTTTTTTTTTTTCCAGGGCAGAAGCCAGGGATAAAGCAGCAGCGCCTGGAAAAGTGCATGCCTTGAAAGACTGGTGTTGGCTCTTTTCTATTTCCCACAGACTGAATGGAGAGGTAAAGTGGCATTTCATTAGGAACAAACTAATTAGTGCGACAGCTCTGACCTCGACACGGGGGAGGGGGGAGCTCGGGGCCCGCAGCCGTGGAACTTCGGGCAGGGCAGGGCCGGGCCGGGCCCGGCTGCAGCTGGAGGCGCTCCCAGCGCTTCCGCGGAGCCCGGGGCCCGCCAGCAGCTGCCTTCCCCCGGCTCTAAGCGCCTCACAGCCCCGCTGGCACCGCGGAGAGCCGCGCCGGGCCGGGCCGGGCCGGGCCAGGCCAAGGCAAGGCAAGGCAAGCCAGGCCAGGCCAGGCCAGGCCGTGTCCCAAGGCATCCCCTCGGCCGTGCCACCGCCCGTGCCTGGCTCCGCGGGCTCCTCCCGCCGCCATTACCTGGGGGTCCCGTCAGAAACACGTGCTTGGACATGACGGGGTCGCGCCGCGCTCCCGCTCCGCCCCGGCCTGGCCCCGCCCCGGGCGGGCGGCACCGCCGAGGCCTCGGGCACGACGGGCCCGGCCCGGCATGAGGCCGCCTCGGAGGCGGGGCCAGGCAGGGGCGGCTGTCGTGTTTAAAAGGGGAGGGACGCGATTTAAGGTTAGGGAAGAGTAGGGGAAAAAAAAAAAAAAAAAAAAAAAAAAAAAAAAAAAAAAAAAAAAAGTGGATTTTTTTTCGTAGATGAGGGACATCGTGTTCTTTTTCCAGTTAGCTGTCACATGTCTGAGAATATTAATACAATAATAGAATGTTAAGGTGTGGGAATAGACCTTGAAGATCAGTCCCAAGCCCCCTGCCATGGGCAGGGACACCTCCCACTAGACCAAGCCTCATCCAGCCTGGCCTTGAGCGCTGCCAGGGTTGAGGCATCCACAGCCTCTCTGGGCAGCCTGCTCCAGTGCCTCACCACCCTCACAGTGAAAAAAATACGTCTAATATCTAACCTAATTTTTCCCTCTTTCAGTTTGTACCCTTTACTCCTTGTCCTGTCACTATGCTCCTGAGGAAGAGTCCCTCTCTGGCATCACTGTATCCTCCTTCGGGTACTGAAAGGTTGCTGTAGGTTTCCACATAACCTTCTCCAAGCTGAGCAGATACAACTCAGTGCAGGCAGCACATGTAAATAGGGAGGTTGATATACTACCAGGGGATTGTTGCAGAGCTAAGCAAATTGGGAAGGTCTGGCAGGTTTAACAAAGATGCTGATAGACATCTGCATCCCAAAATGCCATCTGCATAGGGCCTCCTTATTTGTTTACACTTTCATGATGGGGAGCAGTAAGGGAGCAAGGAAAAGGATTTTTGTGTGGAGGAGACTGTGGTGCACAGGCTTCTGTCTGGGTGAAGTGATGCCTGGACACCAAGAAATACTGATTCCTGCCTGGCCATAAGCACTAAAATGGTTACCCAAAGATACTGGACTATGGAAAGGATACATTCCAATTTCTGTTTGCCTCATTAGAATGGATCACTTCAGGTTCAGCCCATCTTTGTCAGGCTTTAATTTTCAGTAATTTCTCAAGGAGTTAAAGGTTATTCATCATTTTCACAAAGATAATGAGTATCCTTGTCAGCCAGATGAAATGTGCACATCAGCAGGTAGAGTGCACCTCACAGTAGATGGGTATTTCCATAAATTGAACAAAATATTTTTGATGTGTACATTACATATGGCCACTCTTGTATTGTTTTATATTCTTAGAAGGGATGACTACATGTGGAGCATGTTTCATGCTTAAATACTTAATTAAAAAAACTTGACAACTCTGGCATGACTCTTGGGAGGTCGGGGGGTCGAGAAGTAACAAAGACAGCTTCCCTTGTCATCTAAAATGAAAACCGCATTTTCATAGTTTACATTCCAGTACTTTGTTCTGGTGGCTTTTTAGGATCAGTGAAATTGTGATGTTAACTTCTTGTGGGTGTTTGTCAGGCATCTTTAATCTAAAGAGAGAACTGCAGAGAAGAACTGCATATTTGAATGGACTATTAACACAAGAACAGCACTTGACAACTGGCTAATTCACCCTTGCCCTGAACTTCCTGTGCAGAGCTTACCATGATTGATTTTACAGGTAGGTTTTCTGTATAATATTAAACAAATCAGTCTGTTGGCTGGTCTCCCAGGCAGGCCACATAAAGAGACCCAGACAATGTTGTTTTGTTCGATGTTGAGTTTTACTAGGTTTTACAAATCAACCCTTTCTTTTTCAGAAGTGCGTGTGGAGAATTTTAAGGCTATCACTACTGTTTGACAGAACTCTTGTTTTCTGGTATTCTAAGAACTCTTTCATCCATTTTCAGATACAAGACTCTCAATAGTTATTTCTCTGTGTGATTAGAACATTTCTCTTGCAAACAGATTTGTAAGCAAAGTAGTTGCAGCACCAGGGCTTAAATTAGTTAGCATTTCACTTTTATTTCCATTGTAATTTCTACTATAAAATGTTTTCTCTTCCTGAAAGCTCTGTTTAGGTTGAAGTCATTTAAAAGCATGAAAGCCATGAAGTAGTTAAGCCAGTTATGCTTTTGTAGTTTTGTTGTTAAGAGGGCCTTATGTTTGCTACGTTAACTGGAATTTTTATGCATATTTTGTCAAAGATCTACTATTTAAGCTTGTTCCCTTTGATATGTATATATATATATATATATTCTATAATCAGTGACTATGTAGAAGATGCAGGTTGTTCAAGAAGCACGAGTTGCAGGGCACAAGTTATTGTCTCTGTAGCTGTATGCTGGAACCAGTAGTGTTTGGAGTCAGCCTATGTGCTTTCATGATCCTGGGATTTTTGCATTCTTGGATGGAGATGTTTAGGTGAAATAAGTAGAAAGAGCACATACCCTAGCAGTGTAGATAACTCTGAAAGAAAATAGGTACATGGGTTTTATACCTTCCAGGATGAGAAGAACCCAGCTTTTCCTCTTCCAGTATGGGTAACTTAATAAGTAGTAATTTTTTCCTAAGAATTTCCCAGTTCAAAATATTTTCCTGACCAAGTACCTATACTCTTCTTTTGCTAGGTGAGGGTGAGTAAAATTCAGTTCATACTGAATTGAATTGTGTGATTGGGCAAGGCCATGAAAGAAGTATTTAAAAAAAGACCCCCTGTGCAGTTCCAGGGGCAGGCTGTGATTCTGGGTGATCTGTGGAGACCTCGGAAGGAGCTGCCAATCATTTTTATGAACTGTTAGCTAAGCCTGGGGAAGCTTGCATTTATTGCTGGATGTTGACTAAAAAAAAGTTGGATAGAGTCCTAGACCTTTATGTTGAATGGGGTAAAATTAATTAACTGCAAGTTTCCAGACCAGTGACTAAGAAAAGAGGCCATTTAGGATATTTATGGTATTCCCTAGAGTAGAAGCTGGAAGGAATGAGAGTGTAATCTACCATCTCTGACCTGCCTCAGTAGGCAGGAGTTTACATTTCAGCACTCTGCCTCGAGGTAGGCACAGTACCTCATTACAGTTTCAGGCCTTGGTTTATCTGGTGTTGGGTTTTGGAGTTTTTCCCCTCATTGAAGACAGAATGGTTAAGTTGGAACCCTTTTCTTTCTCTGCAATAGAACTTGTCTTCTTGATTCACAATACCTCAAGCTGGTACAGCATTTTGCTTGCATCAGGATAGGGAACCCTGCTTTTTAAAAAAATAACACTTTGTATTAGAGAGTTCCTTATTTTTTGTCCATGTTCTCCCCTGCAGAGAATTCTCCTGCTCTCAGATAGTGGGTCTGGCTGTATACCACTGGCCATCTAATCATACTAGTGATGGTATTTCAGAGTTGACTTTCGTTTGGCCTGTGAGGCAATCATGGCATCAGCAGGTGTCTGAGAGAAAGCATTGAGCATCTACAGCCTGACCGTCTTTAATCTTAAACTTCCCAGAGAGATAAGCCATTAGCTACATGCAGAGCTTCCTCTAGATGAAAGCTGTGGTCCTCCTTCTATCAGAGATTTACCTATAGGACTTTTTTTTGTGTGGATCGTGCAGTAGAAATCCTTTATGTTAATTCCAGCAGTGGTTATGTCCCCCAAAACAGAAGAAATTCCTGAAAGTATTTCCTGAAAATAGAAATAAATAATAGAAATAAATAGATCAAATGTTCTAAATAAATATATGGTATTGGAGAGTATTTGTGAGATTGAATTTACTATTGTAAGCAACAGAGAGCAACCAGCATTCAAAGAACATAGTCCTCTGTCTCTCCCAGTACAGCATGGTAAACTGCATGGGCAATCGCAGACGGGGGTAAAAAGTAAAAAATCCAATAAGTTGCTGTACATTTTTCAAATGTACATGTCTGGATATAAGAGGAAGACTCTTTTAATGAATTATGCATCATAAACAAGATCCTTATTTGGAAGGAGAGAAGTCACGTAGAGCTCAATCCATAGCACAAATCCATAGGAAACCAGTTTTCATTATTTTCATTCTCAATGAAATAGCTTTCTGGTTTGCTCTTCTAGTCTCCCATCTCCTACTTCTTGAAAACGATAAGAGTCTCCCTGAAACTGCATGACATTTTGTATGGTATTCTTACATTTTTACTAGAAATAGCAAGATGCATTCACTTTGGATAAAAAAATGCAGCTTTGGTTTGTTATGGGATGATATAACCAGATTTACAGTGATAATCTGTTATTTTGACAGGGATACTGACCTGAAAATTTCAAATTTCAACTGAATTTTGTCAGATGTCAATGGAATACTTTGTAATTGAGGAAGAACATTGCAAAAGAGGATAAATTTAATTGTATTGCTAAATTTTTCGTTGCTGTTTTTTAAGGTGTAACAGTTTTGTCAAGCAAATGTCATTCTTGTGGTTGTTGATTTAAATAAGCAGGAACATAAGTGAATTTCTATACTGCTTTGAGTGACAGTTGTCAGAGTATAAACTGTTTTACTAGAAAGTGCATTAGGCAGTAGTTCCTACAAGACAATTCTGAGAAACCATAGGATGAAGTGAATTAAAAAATCATGAGAAAGTGAAGTGAATGATCTCCCATTGGGGCTGAGAGAATACAAGGAAAAGCTAAGCCAGTTTGACAAGCTGTAGATATATATGTATTTAGAAGAATATAATTTTCAGATTTCTACTTCTCAGAGATGCTCCTTTTTTAGGTAACAGCTTTTATACCTAAAGGATGTTGTGGTCAGCCGTGCAGTACAAGTGTAAGGATGTTTCAGGAAGGCCTTCCTGTCTTTGGCACCTACATGGAAGAGGGCAAATACAGAGTGATGATGTAGGCTGTTAGTAGTTGCTGAGTCTGGTAGCTTGTGAGAAGAAAGTCTGCCCTAGCTCTATGTTTCCTCATTCAGCCAGTAGTGAGACTGAGCACTTACTCCCAGCAGACACACAGCCACACACAGTGTACCTATTACACACACGAGTGGCTGGCCATGCAGATCATCAGAACAGAAAACACAGCATAAACAACAGCAACGGGTGAATCCATATTCACCCTGTTCCCCTCCCTGGCTGACGAGTGTGAAAGCCCTTTAATAGAAAATGTGCATACCTGTATATATATTGTCATGACTTAGGAATGGTGCTCCCACTGAGACTCTCCAAACCACACAGCTGCTCTCTCTCTCTACCTCATGTTCCCCCACCTTCTCCATGCAGCAGGATGGAGGTGAGAATTGGAGGCACAAAAGTCAAAGATCATGGATTGAGATAAGGACATTTTATTGGAAACAGCGGTGAGATAAGAAAACGAACAGTAACAACAACAATAACAAAATACACAGAAAGAGAGAATGATTCACATGCAGATATGCCCACCACAGACCCCGGGACAATGAACGATATGGGAGAGCTTCCCCACCACGTTTTTTCAACAGGAAGGAACCCCTTTGAGGGTGAGAGTTCCTTTCCTGGAACTGGCTGGCAATGAGGTGAGGTTGTATAGATTGACATCAGGGTCCTGGCCATGCCCCCTCAGCCCTCCTGGCTACTGCAAAAATTAACCCTGCCCAAAACCAGCAAAATATATATATACATATATGTATTTATACACACATGCATATATATATATGCACACAGTATGGATTCATCCAGATCCATTTCATGCAACATGAGCAGGACATCCAGAGGATCAGGCCCAGCCAGTGTGGGTTTATGAAAGGCAGGTCTTACTTGACCAACCTGATCTACTCCTGTGGCCAGGTGACCCACTCACTGGATGAGGGGAAGGCTGTGGATGTTGTCTACCTAGACTTTAGTAAAGCCTTTGATACTATCTTCCACAGCATTCTCTTGGAGAAAGTGGCTTCCCACAGTGTGTGGATGGGTGTGCTCTTTGCTGGGTAGAAGATTGGCTGGATGGCCAGGTGGGGGTTGGTCTCTTCTCACAGGTAACAAGTGATAGAACAGGAGGAAATGGCCTCAAGTTGCACTAGGGGAAGTTTAGGTTGGATATTAGGAAAAAGTTCTTCACAGAAAGAGTTGTCAAGCATTGGAACAGACTGCCCAGGGAAGTGGTGGAGTCATCACTGTCAAAAAATGTGGTTATGGCATTTGAGGACATGCTTTAATGGTGAGCATGGTGGTGGTGCTAGGTTGGTGGTTGGACTTATCTTAAAGGTCTATTCCAACCCTAGCAATTCCATGAATCTGTAATTTGCTAGCCAGCTTTTCTTGTATTCTGAATAATTTAGCATCAATTGCAATCTTTGTCACTTTGCTGTCTACTCTTCTCTATATAATTTGTGATGAAGTTGAATAAAACAGCCCTTAGTGTGGATGCAGATGGACATCTGATGATGAACTTCATCATTATGAAAAATGTCCATTTACCCCTACATATTCTTTCTTGTATTTTATGCAATTATTTATCCATAGTAAGATTATTCCATGGCAGTTTGGCTCTTCAAAGGCCATAGGTGAGTGGCCTTTCAAAGACCTAGTGGAAACCCAACGAACTTTTTCATTTGGATTATCTATTTCCATATGCTCTAATAAAATCTAGGAGATCTGTGAAATATGGCTGGCTTTTTGCCAGGATCAGACAACACACTCTTGGAGCAAGTCCCCAGATATGAATATGTCAATAGATTAATTCTTGCAGACCATGAGGAAAAGTAAGTTATATGCCTGGTCCATCAGCTTCAAGAATTTAATTTCTCAGACACTTAGTATCCCATTTGTTTTTTAAATTAGTTATTACCTTCAAAAGTAATTAAGTCTGAAAAAATGGAGAGATAGCATAACTACAAAATCTAATTTCCCTAAAACAGGAAGTTTCCAATTTTTCCAGCCTTATTCACACCAGTGATACCTTGAAATTACTTTGTTAGATTTTATTATCGAGTAAAATACTAATCAACATGAATGGAGCTATCAGAAAGGTACATAAGAAAACTGCCATAAGTAGTTCTCTTGTTCTTTTGTATATTCAGTTTGGATTAAAGCTTTTCATTATTCAGGGTCAGCAGAGACCATTTTGGATATGTACTCATATTTGTGTTAATCAGATGCCAGGATATAGTACACACTTATTCTGTGTGGAGTCTAATGCATTGTGGTCATTTGAGAGTCCAGGTCAGATGCTGAGGAATCTACCAACACATTTCAATAAAACAGCCCAGTAGTTTATTCCCTTTATTTAAAATTTGCATTTCTCTTTCTGGTCAGATTTTTCTAGCTTTGGATTTCAGTCAGTGAATCTTGTTATGCCTTTGTCTGTTCTAGAAACTGGACACCATCTGATACTATGTGTACTTGCATTTGTGTCACTTACAAAAAAATGCCTGTACATTTCTTTTGCTGCATCCTCTTCCTCACCCGTGGTGTTAAAAGGGACATCCTGTACTCCTGTGCTTACATGTTATATGTTTGTATAACGTTTTCCCAAGAAAATAAAGTCTCTGGGTAGTTATTTTTCTATTTCTTCTCTTTCTACCAAGAAAAGAACACGGGAAAGAAATTTTCCTGCTGAATAAATTCCTCCTAGTGTTTTTGCCCTGCCACAAAGAGGAAAGTCACAGAGAGTAAACACACAGTCTCTCCTGTGCTAAAATCTATACAATCTCTGGCATGGCTGTCAATCATGTATTGCTTAATATGAAAAACAAAACCCTATTTCAGCATCAGCAGTTAATGGTATTGACATTGCTGAATAGCCAATTCAGCTCAATATTACTGGGAAAAAAATGTAATTTAACAATCAGATGGATGAAATTCATTTTTTAAATGACAAAACCGTCTTCATTTTTACAATTTTCTTTAGTTACCATTTTTTTAATCATGTGTTTTTTAGTGTAGCTGCATTTGTCATGTTACTGGTAATGTAGTTAAGTTTAATTTCTCCTATAAACCCTTGTGGAGGGCTGTGTATAATTTTGTTTGTGTCATTACGAATTCTGATTCATCAGTTTAGATTGCTGTTCTGAAGTCTTGGTTGCTGGAAACAGTGATTTTCCTCCTTGCCAGGAACTGATGATTTGTTTTCTTCCCAGAAGAAAAGCTTCTTATTTACTTGTTCATAATATGTGCTTTGTCTGCCTGACTGATATTTGGAGTCCATTTGTAACTTAGGTGTTTTTCAAGTAAAAATTTTTCATGAGTGAAGCAACTGGATCAACACTAAGTGGGTAGATTTAGAAGGGCAATGCATTTAACATTTAAAATGTAATAAAGAGTGGATCTCTGCCTCATTACCTTGTATTAGAGGTTGGCCATCATTCTGCAAGCACTTAGGTTTGTATTCAGCCTTGCCACAGTTATGTGTTCACGAACCAGCAATGTCGTGACCTATTCCTAGGGTTGGTGGAAGGCTCCTTCCTTTCAATTTAATTCGAAAATACCTACTTTTGTGCTAGTAAACTTCACCCCATTTATTATTTTTCCCATTCCATAGAGGGGGGGAAATAAATGTTAACCTTGAATTAAATCGAATTGTTGGAAATTAAATTTTGGAAAGTAACATCTAAAGATCACCTCAGCATTTTGGTGTTGAAAGGAGAGCTGACTGATCTGATTGTTGAGTTAATGGGAGATTATGTGGCAAAAGTACCTTTCTTAATTAGGGAGACCATGAGAAGAAGAAAACATGGACATGAGGAAAACAATTAAGGCTCATTGAGATACTCTTTCCCCTCAGTCATAAGTCTGTTTACCAACAAATGAAAACATCAGACTAGTGTTGTCTGAATGAATAGCAAAAACCATTCTTTCTGTGCTCTTTTCCTGAGTTCCCAACCTGAACTGAAGGGCAGCACCTTTATAGGTAGGTAGGTTGGTTGGTTGGTTGGTTGGTGTAGTGGTGCATAATTTTCATATTACCTTTCTTTTTTTCTTCCTTCTTTTCAGGACTCAGCAGAAGTCTTGAGTTTGGTCTTGTAATCTCTATGGGCAGTCCTGCTCTTTTCCACCTTTATGAGAAAAAATAGCTTATGTAAGTAAGGATGATGGGACCAAGACACAAATTGAATGAAAGAGGGTAGTTGAACCTAGTGAGAATTACCCAAATGCATTTAAAATACAAATGTTATTCTATAAATGCTTTTTGTTCATATTACTTGTTTTGCAATGGGTAGCATTAAAAAGCTAGCAGTTACCAGCTTTTTATGTAGCTTACTTGGAAACAGCACTGTCAAGTTCAGCTTAATGGTTGCTAATGTTTTAGAGAGCAGCCTTTATGAGTATACATTGAGAGAAACTAAGGGAGAGCCAAAAGTTCCAATAAGGATTTAAAAACAAATTGGATGACTGATACCATGATATATTTTGGAAATTACTCTGTTAGTCTCAGCATCCTGACTAGAACATGGTTTTGATTATTTATGTTCTGTTTCTTCAAATTCCCCACTATGTTTTGTACTTAACTGTTGTAGCACTTGGCATTGCCTGTCCTAATCCATTTTGTTTGGGATGTACCAATTCTCATCGCACAACATTTTCCTCCAGTAGTGTAAACAGCTTTTCCCAGTGTAAGTTGGCAGAAGAGAGGACACTTATTCCCTTGGTATGCACAAAGCCCATAAATGAATCCTTCTGGATGAAAGATTCCTCATAAGTGTAAGATCATCATCACAACTCCTATAAAAACCTGAATGCTGCTTGGAGAGTCTTGAATATACTTCTGACACTCTTTCCTTGCTGGTAGTGCTAATTCTTCAGTGCTTTTCCTACTCTTTAATCCTAATGTTTTGAAGTTCTATTTAAAAAAAAAAGTGAATTATCTGAGAATCCTGGCTCCCACAACTAACCATTCTTCAGCACAAACTGGTCCCAGCACCTTTTACAGTAGGTGCTATTAGCTGTTATAATACCTTTATCAATCAAAGCAGCATACAAAGAATATATCACTATTGAAAGTAATTTACATCTTAAGTTTGGCATATAGTTCCTCAAGAGATGGAATGACATGTAAACATCCTGCCTAGTGACCAGTGAAACTAAGTGTTCTCTGAGAATACCAGTCACTTATGTCTCAAGTTATCATAATCAATAGGAAGCCAAGTTCTGGCAAATAGCTATGTCTTATGGGAAGTACTAGTAGTACACAGGCACTGACACACACCCACACATATATATCCTGCATGTTGTCCTTCTACTAACTTGTTATGTTGTCTCTTGACTCCTATTGGCTTCTTCTGCATTTTTTAAATTTTTTTTCTTGGGGATTTTTTGTTGTTGTTGTTGTTGTTGTTGTTACTTCCTGCCTCATAATTAATGCTACTGTAAAGTCATTCCTTCCAGGCAACTGCAATCCAAACAAAAGATGGGCTTTACCTTACACTCAAGCTTCCTGCCTCAAGGGCTGGAGACTGTGGGTGATTGCAGTTACATCCCATCAGTGTGAGACAGCAGGCTTGCTGCTGCCCTTGAGCTTGCAAGGCTCAGCCCCTGTATCCTCCAAACAGGCTATAGGGTTTCTGGCATTGGAAGGGAAGGAGCTCTTTAGACTACAAGTGTGCTCTCTCCTCACCTGTACTTGCTCAGATCTTGTAGTCCACTGACCTCAGTAAATGAAATGGTGCTCAGGTCTATTTCTATTATGACATCCATGATTTCTGCTTCCACTATTTTCTTCCAAAGTTTTGTTCAGAACTCTGGCTGGAGGCCAAACCTGATGGTCAGATAATTGTGGATATTTGGGGCTTAGCACTGTATGTTCTTTATGCTTTTCTTCCAAGCGATACAATCCTTTGTATTTTACAGTGCTTTCCTTTGAAGTTCTAGATGTGATTTACACAGATTAATCTAATTGATGTGAGCCTGGTCTGGTGGAACAGGTAGAAAGTCGATACTACAGTTTTACAGATAGTAACAGAATAGCATAGTTGCACAGCCTGAGACATGAACTGGCTTTTAGTCATGTGCTTTTTTTACTGTAGGGCTAATAGCAGTGTCCCTGTGGTCTCTTAGGAAAGAGATGTCATGATTAACTTCTGCCATTATCTTGCCTAGCCTCAATTTCAAATAGCACAATTTAGTGTCTTCAATGGTCTTGTGATGATTTGTTGTAATTGTCATAGTCCTCAGGTTTCCTTGTTGTTACATAGTTCTTAAATAGGCTGCTTCTATTATGTGTGCCATTTCCCAAGAAGGGATGGCATGTCTGAAAGCTTATTCAAGGTTTTCAAAAAGCTGAACCTCTTGGTCTAATAAAATAAGTTACATTGACCTACAAGCTTTATCTTGGCCTTAGCTGTAGAATTCTTTTTGTATTTTGTGTTCCTTGAATGCTGAAGAGGGAGTCTCGAACTGGGCCATAAAGTTTCTATTACATGCACAATGATGAAATACATGTTTGTAGTCAGAATTTGGCAGCTGGTTTTAAGTTTCAGACTGAAAATGTATTGAGAGGACAAGGTAAGGCAGTTTTTCTGGTGATAAGTAAAAAACATCTTTTTATCTTGTCTAGTCTCCAGCTACAGTAATTTTGGACCTTCCGCAAGTAGCAAATTTAGAGGGGGAAAAAAAGAAAGATAATAAAAACAAAATATAAACTAAATAGTGTTCTTGTTTCTGCAGTCTATAAGCTGGTAATAGATTTAAATTCAGGGATTTAAAATTCACTTCAAATGAGCATCCAGCACTTCAGATTGTTATCAGATGAACCAGTCAAATCTAGAGAGACCTTACATAAGTTTACCATTCTGCACTGTTAAAATAAAATAACGTGAGGAAAAATTTCTTAATTACATCTCACCATTTGTTGTATCAGAACAGAAATTGGAAGCTGTCTGAATTTGGACTGCCTGTCAGTTTAGAGAGACAGAGAAAAGCAAGAGATTTCCTGTTTATTTGAATTATTTTATTCTTTCCCACTAAATATGTTGGCTTGGAAAAAAATTAAATACCTGACTGTGTTTATATGTGCAGAGATGTGTGTGCTTCTGTCAAATATTGATTATTTATCCACACATCTATATTATAAGAGAATGCTCAGAGACACAATAACAAGCATTTTCAGTATATTTTTCTTTCCACTTGTGCATAAAGATCAGCCAAAGGTTAACATTGCAACCATTTTGCAGCTACTTGCAGAACATGAATTATTTCTTCTCACTTCAATGTGTTATTGTGTAATTAATTTACATTGGAGAATAACATTCCATTTTTAATTTAACTAGTTCAATTTAATTCTGAGTCCTTGTTAGAATGTAGCTTAAACAATGACCGCATCTTATGAAAATACATAATGAGAAAATAACATCTGCTGCACTGTGCTGGCAAACACTGAGGCTAATGAATGGTTGTCAGTATCAAAACAGATGTCTGTTTGCAGTTTAAAAAATATTCTTTACCAGTCTAAGTAAACCCTCAAATTAATTTAACTCTTGTTTGTAGTGTGTGGCTCAAGTTGCTTTTCTGTGGTGGGGCATGATGAAAATATTGGTAGATTGAAAGGTTTCTGTTCCCCTTAAGAAGTCTGACTTCAATGTGACATCCTATTTGGCTTGTGGAAACCATAAAAACAGTTTGATGTGATGAGGATTATCTTGTCAGTGGAAGAAGACTTTCCTAATATGCTGAATATAATTATCTGCTTAAGAGCATTACAGTTCAAAATGCTGGAAGCCTTTTCCTTGAAGTGGAAAAGGGACATTTGAGGCAAAGAACATAGATAGCCATATTGTGTAATTGAGTGAAATAAAATGGAAACAACTTCAGTGCTCTCCACCCCATACATCATATTCTTAGCAGTTCTCATGTAGACCCTGGATCTTTTTAGATCTACCCCGCTTCCTAATGTAAACAATGTAAACACCAACGCTCAAAACAATAAACAAACTGTACACAAAATCCATAGGCTCCTCTTCCATTTGTCTCTCCTCACTCAAGTGATATTAAATTCAATTCCTTCTTTTTCCTGGGATAACATGTTATTTTAAACCTTTCTTGGTTATCCAGGTCAGCATTAGGAAAGTTCATTTCTAATGAGGAGTCTTATTTTTTCAGCTGAGACTTTCAGTGTACAGAGTCAGAGGTTTGCAGATCAGGACGGAGCCACTCGTGCAGATTCGAAATTATTTCCTTGAACGTGTAGAATTTTTTACCCTTGTAACAGTGTTTCTAGCCTGTCAAGTTTCATAGCTCTAAGTGCACTTTCATGCAGACATGAGCATTAGATAATATATTTTGACCACATTTTTTTCCATAATTGTGGGACTAATACTTGAATAACTTCATCATGACGTTATTCTTTTTCCTTGTTACTTTTTCTCCAAAGCAAACAGCATTTAAGAAGATTAATTGATTTTTGAGAATGAGTCAACAAATTGCATGTTGTGTTTTATCTTTATCATACACAGAAAATTACTGTTACAGTGTGTCAGTAATTCACAATGACATATAAATTGGACTGAATCCAGCAGAGATCACAGCGTGGCAAACACAGGCTCATTATTCAATTTACTTTTATGGACATCAAGAGGAATTAAAAAGGAGGCTTTTGCTGTTTTGCCAGAATAATCCTTAAGTATTGCACATATTTAAATAGCTACAGAAGTTATGAGTAGTGCACAAGCACAATGCCACTTAATGTAAGCAGTCTTTCACGACTTGCACAGTTAAAACTTGCTGGGTTGCTATATTATTCTTACTAAAAAGTGCAGTCTTTAATTTTTACCTGAAGTTTTAGATATATCTTCCTATGTGTTTTCGATATTGACTTGCCTAACATAAAGATTTTTCAGTAAGATGCTGAACCCAAAAACATGCAATACAACCCATGGGAACAAGTTTTTCCAAATGATTTTCTGTCTCCACATAGCGCCTTTCTCTGAACTACTTACTACTTCAAAACTGTGGATTTGAGGGTTTTTTAAATCTTCTCATCTTAGGTTCCAGCAAGTGTGAGGCAGTGATTATCTTGTAGAAACCACTGAACTCTGACTTCTTATTCCTTTGATGCTTCTTATGTTGAATTGTTTCTCCCAGCCAAGAGTAGAAGCAAGGCAAGGAGAGGACAGGGTAAAAGGAGAGAGAATTTCCCGTGCTTAGAAATTTTAAAAGCTATGAATTATAGTTTATCCCACAATTACAGTTTATGGTGCACTGGATGTATATGGAATTCTGGAATAATTATGGTGTGTGAAAAGTTGGTTTATTTATTTTCTCTTTGTTCTTCTTTTCACACAGAATCAGTTTTTAAAGTGCTTCCTTCTCTTATGCCTGGTAGTATGGACGCATTTTACAGCGTCACTGAAACCAAAAGTAAGAGACAGAATGTGACCTCTGGAGAGAAACTGAGCAGGAAGTTTGGCTGTACTCTGATGGGATGGCAGAAAACCATCTTCTATTACCTGCCTTTTGTTCATGTAGAATTGTAAGAACCTCGCTTCTGTATATTTTGTCCTGTGAGGTGGAGGGGCAGATTTAGGCAGACAGAGGTCCTCCAAGATTGTATCCCAGATTCTGTCTCTCCTTGCCGTTGCCAATCTGACACACTGGGCATTTAGGGTCATACAGCAGGGATCATCTCAGCTGTTGTGCTGCCTCTTGCTCTGCATTGAAGCTGCACCAGTGTAGGAGTATGTTGAACATGAAGATATGAGTGCCCAGGGAAACTGGAAAGCAGGGAGTCACCAGGAGCTAAAGTATTGGTCCAGTTCTGGAGGATCCTGATAACAAACTGGCTGAGTTGCTAAAAAAATGTCTAGGACTATCTAGAAAAGAAAGGGTTGCCCTTGACTCTGAAGAAGAATTATTTAAGAAGCATGTAAGAAAAATAATTATCTGGAGAAAAGCAGACTTTAGAAAAATAATCTGCTTAAAACATTCAAATTGAGGGGAATGCAAATCAATGAAACTTTTTGTTCAGGCTAATCTCTTTCTTTCATTCTAGTCCTCCAGTCTTCTTCATGTGTGTGGAACATAGTTTGAAAGAGAGAACCGGTGGCAAGATACACTTAAAATAGTGGCAGACAGACTATAAATTCTATATATTTCTTTGTATTTTCCTATCATAAAAATACAGATGTGGTAGAAGACCAATTCTGACTTTCTTGAGGCATTTTCTGTCAAAAGGATTTGCTAAATGGCATTAAAAGAAACAAGCAAAACCCAACTACAACAAAAGGTCATCAGAAATAATAACATTCCTCTTTTTTTAAAAGCTCATGTGATTTTGAAAAATCTGTATTTATAAAAAAGCTGGTTTGGGGAATAGTTCATAATAAAGGTGATAGTAATTTTTCTCCTCTTACTTCTTTCCTATATATCCTATGATCCTAGTAAATTCCAGAGCATATATAGCTCCAAAATTAGGCTCTTTATAATTAAAGTCAGCTATGAATTTTGTATGCTTCTTGAATGTTATAGCCACCAAATATCACTTTTGCAGTGTCCTCAGTTAAAGAAGAACTGTGAGGCTTGAGTTGTTTCTTTAAAACAAAATAAATTGCAATGAGCTATGAGGATGAACGGAGGAATAGCCTTTTGCCTGTTTGATATCTTGGTAGAACTGTGGCATGTCTTCCAATAGCAAGACTGATTTATTTTATCCTGCTGGCCATCTTTTGTACAGAAAATGTACCAGTCTTGCTTGCAGATTTTTGAAATTTAGGGTGATTAAGTGATTCTCTCATCTACAGAATTAGTTTCCCTCTGTAGCATGAAGAAAATATAAGGCATTGCAGGAAGCTGGAGATGATAAAATTGGTGGGAAAAAATAAATGTTCTGTGTTTCAGAAGCACAAAGATGTTGATCCCACTTGCATAGTGGGGGCTGCATCTTGGGAAATAAAGCTTCAGAAATAGCAGGGAAGGGCCAGGGGTTGAAGGGTAGTTGGTTGAACACATACTCTTAGTTTTATGCTGAGGCTGAGTAGCTATCACAGTCCTTGTAAGCAGTGTAGCAGAAAGAATCCAGAGCAAGGATAGAAAAGCACATTCTGCTATTATACAGCCTGTTACTGAGTTCCTTATCCTGTGCTGGTGTTAATACACTTAGGAAGGAAAAGACGAGAGAAAAGTGGTGTAGAAAACTCATTAAGTTTCCCAGAATAAAACGTAAGCTCTCAAATTTACCCATTGAGGTGACTTGAGGTGACATATCAATCTTAATGCACACGGGAAGATTTGTAGTATGGCAGTTTTAATGAGCTGTAATAGGGGAATTGGACCAATTCATATTAGAAATAGAGTGCCAGATTTTCTAATGGGATGGTAATTAGCTCCTGGGTCGTAGCAGTCATGATGGATTTTCCATCACTTCGAAGACCTTAAATCTGATTGTGCACTTCTCCATACAATTAGTTTTGACTGCAGCTTATTAAAGTGGCTTGGGAATTGTTGTGTGAGAGTGTCTACTCTGGCTAGCTGAGTGTTTTCTGTTTTAAACTTACTTGTAGTTGATGTACATTTCTAGTCGACAGAAAATTCCAAAGTTCAATTTTACTGAAAGTACAAACCACCTTTAAAACTGCACATCCCTGGAATAGTTCCACGGTGTTGGAAGTAATAGAAACACTCTCCCTCATTGTGGTTCATCTCTCAAGGCAGCATTACTTTTTTTAGAGTGGTCTTTGCTGATCCTGATCACCTGTGTCCTCACTGGATCTCCAGTAAGACCTGGCAGATCACCAAGTTCTTGCTACTGTTTTTCAGCAACACTTGAAAGTGATTCCCTGGACTGTTTCTTAGCCTTTGTGGAGAGTCCTGCAAATTCCACTGAATACTGCCATGCTACTTGTAATATGACTGATTGGAGATCAAATCCAAACCTCTTAAACTGTGTGTACAGCTGTGAAAGAATTTGATGCTGCTAATTTGGGAAAGGTTGTTCAGCATTTCTGTACTACTCAGAGGTTGTTATGTTTCTTCTCATTCTTCAGATCTTCTGCAGCTGTAATTTTCAAGCCATTTCTGTTCAGTGTAAAAGTATATTACTTTCAAAGCTGGCTATGACAAACCAAAAGCAAGTGCTGCGGTTGCTTCAGCAACTTAACTTGCAGTGGTAAGGGGAAGTAACCCCTCTCCTCCCCAAAGAGATGGATGTCTGTGGAACTCATTCCGCTCTATGATAACATTATTACTTACATGGGATTCTACTTCTTCTTACATGGGTGTGAGGGGGCAATATATTCTATGGTGTTCTTCCCACAGATAGGCTTGGTTTGAGAAGAATGACCTGTCTCACAGCCAGCATGGCTTCATGAGAGAGGGAAGTCCTGCTTGTCAAGCCTGATTTCCTTTTATGACAGGGTAACCCACCCAATTGATCAAGGGAAGCCCATAGATGTAATCTTTTTCTCAGTGAAGATTTTGATACTGTCTCTTACTGATCCTTCTGGACAAAATGTTCGGCACACAGCTGGATAAACACATCATGAGATGGGTGAGCAGCTGGTGCACATGATCAGGCACAAAGGGTTACAGTGAATGGGGTGACATCAAACTGGGGACCTATCACTAGTGTGTTCCACAGGGCTCCATCTTCAGCCCTGTGCTCTTCAACATCTTCATAAATGACTTGGATGCAGGACTGGAAGGGATACTGAGCAAATTTGCAAATGATACAAAGCTGGGAGGAGCTGTTGACTCCCTTGAGGATAGGGAGGCCCTGCAGAGAGACCTGGACAAATCATAGGGCTGGGCGATCACCAACCATGTGAAGTTCAACCAGGGAAACTGCTGGACCCTGCGCCTGGGATGGGGCAACCCTGGGTGTACAGACGACAGGGAATGAGATGCTGGAGAGCAGCACCATGGAAAGGGACCTGGGGTCGTGGTCAGTGGCAAGTTGAACGTGAGCAGCAGTGCCCTGGCAGCCAGGAGGGACAACCCTGTCCTGGGGGCATCAGGCACAGCATCACAGCCGGGCAACGGAGGGGATTGTCCTGCTCTGCTCTGAGCTGGGGCTGCCTCACCTCCAGTGCTGGGGGCAGGTCTGGGTGCCACAATGTAACAAAGACATTGAACTGTTAGAGAGTGTCCAAAGGGGGGCAATGAAGATGGTGAAGGGCCTTCAGGGAAGGCATTGGAGGAGCAGCTGAGGGCACTTGGTCTGTCCAGGCTGGAGGGGAGACCTAATTGCAGTCTACAATTTCTCCTTCTGAGGGGAAGTGGAAGGGCAGGCACTGATCTCTTCTCTGTGGTGACCAGTGACAGGACGTGAGGGAATGGCCTGAAGCTGTGCTGGATATTAGAAGAAGGTTCTTTACTGAGAGGGTGGTTGGGCACTGGAATAGGCTCCACAGGGAAGTGGTCACAGCACCAAGCCTGACAAAGTTCAAGAAGAGTTTGGACAATACTTTTGGTCACATGATGTCACTCTTGGGGCTGTCCTGTGCAGGACCAGGAGATGAACTCAATGATTCTTATGGGATTCTTCTAGCTCAGAATATTCTGTTACACTGTGTTCTCAGCAGTGCAAGAGGGATCTCCATGAAAATAAAAATCATGTTTAGTTTTGCAAGTTAGAATGTGCTTCCTAGGGGCTACTGCTTTCTTCCTCACTACTCTTTTCTTCTCCCCTCTCCCTCCCCTCCTCACTGCCTTGTTTTGACTTTTACTCTCTGCTTCATTTCTGCCTGCTCTGCTGAAAAGATGCCATCCACAAGAAAGCCTCCCATCAATGCACTGGGCACAGAAAAAGTTCTGGTAGGATCCAGAAGCAGCTTGAACCTGACCTGGATGAGACAGTCATCAAAAGATACCAAATTATCCATTATTGTAGCAGCTTTAGTTGCATCTGTTCCATCTCATAGAAAAAATACCTCTGAAGGGAAAGATTTTATTATCTGTAATTTTAGCTAAACACTTTACTCCCTGTCAGAGTAATCTCTCCTACTTTTATGAGTCACTATTGTAGCATAAATCTTTTAATATTGTGGTTTCTGGGCTAACTTGCTGGTGGCTCATCACAGCAAGGTTTTGTTTGTTTGGGTTGTAAAACCAGTGTTTTTTCAGTTTGGTTTGGAGGAAATTGTTTCTGGTAAAGACCCCAACACGGGAAAATGTATTAATTCTCAAAGGTGTGTGAGTAACTTCCCCAGGCTGCCCTGAATCACACAAGAGAGTGGTGCAGTAAAAGAAGTCACTTTTTCCCTTTGAACATTTTGAATGAGTGGGCTCAGAGAAAGAGTCTCAAGGAGACTCCTGTCCTTCTTTTTAATACAGTCCTCTTCACTTTTGTGTTCAGTTCACATGTTAGTCATGTTTCAAGACAAAGGTGATTTTGCAGACACTGAGATCAGCTCAGTTGATTACACTATTGTGCTGATAATGCCAGGGTTGCAGGTTCAAGTCCCCTATGGGCCATTCACTTAAGAGCTGGGCTTGATGTTCCTTGTGGGTCCCTTCCAACTCAGAATATTCTATGATGCAGAAGAGGAGAAAATCATCCATTCAGCTTCATGGATGTAGGGATTTAAGTTGTAGTTTCTAAATTACCTGAGTCTCTGGCTTCCCATGGTCCTAGCTGCAGCTGAAGGATGCTATCTCCCCTGCTTGATAGTCCTGCTCTTCTCTCCCCACTGTTCAATCCTGGGCTAATCCTGTCTGAGAACTGAGCAGTTCTCAGGGAATGCATCTCTACAATTGCAATAAGATGCAAAGGCTATAAATGACCTGACTTGGTATTATCTGCTCTAGGTTTGTCCATGTGCAAATGATAGTTCCAGAAGGGAGAAACAGCACAGTCTTTGCCTTGCAAAAGGCTCCAAGTCAGGTATCTTGAAAGTGCTGATCTTATTTGCGCTGCATGTGGATACAGAGCATGTAAAGCCTGCCCTTGGTGCCCAGTGTGTGTTGTGGACATGTGGTCTGACTACCTTGAGAGGTCTGATTTTGTTATAGAAACCACAGGTTAAAGCTTATGACCTGTCGGGGCTCCTAAACCAAAACATTAGCTCTTCAGAACTCTCCCTCCCCTGTTCTTTTAAGCACCCATAGCTAAATGGTTTGTCCCCAGCCTTTCATCAGTGTTCCTCAAAAGCCAACACCTCAGAGCGCTTCCTCAAGCTCTGCTTGGCTGCTAATTCACTCCCATTAATAGAGACTGACTGTCCTCAAACCAGTGTGTGTTATCCACAGAGGCCTACAAATCTAGTTAAAATATTCCATGCTTTTTCTTGTGGGGTGAGGATGTGAAAAAAATCCAACCATTTATCTTCCCTATTCTGGTACAGAGGATTTAAATTAACTTGTTCTCACTGTATTAAGTCTGTGAAGGAAGTGGATTTTTATCTTGCTTTTCTGGCTCTGTAGACAAAAAGTCCTTGCATATGCAAGGAGCTGTCAGAAAGTTCCAACAATAGTTTCTGAGTTTTCCACAATTGTGGAGTCTCTGTCACACAGTATGTACTGATTTACTATTGTGCTTTAGAGACCTTCTGCAAATTAATTTAATACTGACCATTTAGGGTTCATCTTTTTACTGCACTAGCAAGCTTTCGAAGAATAGGGTGATGGGGATTGTTAAGAAATCTTTCCTGCCCCTTCATTCAGGGAAGATACTATTTAAGTAAAACCAAAGATGGATGCCTGTCCTTAGCAAGGAAAAAGTCAGACAAATTATAGAAATTGAGAGTCCTGCCTCTAACTGAGAAATAACAATTCAGCCCTGCTGTAAAAGTCTATTTGGTTTAGGTTGGGGATGAACATGAGTGCTTTGTTTCTTAACTCTGTGAGGTGGTTTGCTGGCTCTGGCTCCTTGCTATCTCATAGCAGCCACAAAACATAACCACAAATCCCATGGAGGGTGTGTCTGTAGAAAAATCTACAGGGGGTTCTTTATCTGGGGACACAAGTGCTGTGTCATGCTGTTTTCTCAGACTGGATTTTGAAAGTATTTCTGGCACTGGATTTTTTTACATCTCTCTCAGTCCAGTGTGAAGAGGTACAAGAGTATCTTCTACCTCTACACAGCTACTTTGTCTTCTTACAGCATTTTTTCCTAAGTCAAGCAGGTTTTTGGGATCATGTCTACTTGCTCTACGAACAACTTCTGAGGTGGACCAATATGTTTAGGCAGATTGGCAGGAGGGCTTTGATCTCAGGGGTGTAATAATCCTGCAAGCTTCAGGAAGAAGCCAAGGAGGAGGGAGAGAGACTCCTTATTAGTGTCTCCACAAGAAAAATAAAAACTGTGGGACAGACTTGTGCCATTTCAGACAGCAAGAGTACACTTAAGAAATAAAACAGTATAATACCACACTCTTGGTGGTCTTCTTCGCTTACCCAGTGGCGTGTTTTATTTGTTAGCATCTATTTCAAATTTTGTTTAAATTGTCCAAGGTTTTAAAAATATATGTAGAGGACATACATTGGATATACATAGAAAGCCTGACTCAAATGTAAACTAGATGCCTCTTGAAACTGGCAGTGGATAGTTCAGACTTCCCATATGTCAACAGTTAAAGAATAAAGAGCAAAAATATGGAAATAGTCATAAAATATTTCTTCAGAAGAGTGTGGTTTAGAGGGAGGCAGTACTCTCAGCAGTTGAGACCAGTAAAATTTGGTGTCATGCTTTTCTTCTTGTTGTTTGATGTGTTATCTTTCTGGGACACTACCATACACTATGTCGGCTCTTAGGTTCAACATGATAGAGCTCCGCCCAGAGGTGCTGCTCTCTAGAGCAGGTTGTGTGGTGTTGTGCAGTGTTTTTCTTCCTTGTTTTTAACCAGCTTCATAATATCTATTCTCTGGATTTTTTCCTGCAGCCATTTCAAATTGCTACAAGGATAATTCACAGTATTTGAATAATGTGTATTTGGTGTTGCTTCTTGTAGGAAGTGATGTCTGCTTTCAGTATCTGAAGGGGGTTATTATAAACAGTTCAGACTACTGGAAGGACAATAGGTGTGGTTTGAATTCCAAATTATTATCCAAATAGTGCCATTGAGTTCTGGATGGGAAACAATTTGGAAGTGTTAGTTTAAATGTCAGGTCTACCAGAAGTTCCTCCTCAGCCTGGCACCCTAGTAGGCAATTTCTTCGTTCAGTCTCTCTGCTTCAGAATAGAAGCACTTATTGCCCTTAACCAGAGGTGTAGAGGCTGCTCATATTGTACCTTAGAGTAGAAATGGATTGTCACCTTCCTTAAACTACCCCGAGAGTTGCTTATTTTTTAATGGAAAGAAAATAATTCAGTGGACTTTTTAGTTTGATTACTCATCAAAACCAATGGCATGTTTGGTATCTACAAAGAATCTGGTGACAATGCAGCAAATCAGAATTTTGTAAGAAGAGCATTATTATTAATGTATTTACTACCTGATTAATATAACGGAGGAAAAAAACTGTGAATACTTCTTCTCTAGGATTTGGCACAGGAAATAGTATTTTCTGATTGTGCATCTTAGGAAAACAAGCTTAGATATGACCTAAACAATTCTTTTTGCAGGTTATAGTTTTCTGGAAATACATTTCCTTTATTATCTGTAGCTTTTGTCTACTATAAACTGCTGCTCTGATGACTGTCAGCACTATTGCAAATATAATACTGGATTTGTGGGAGTTCTTACTGAAAGTTTATTTGCAGTTTAATACCAAAGCACTTTGTGTTAAAAATCCCATTTGTTTCTTAATGTCAGACCAAAATAAAAGCCAATATTTCTTTTCTTCCAACTTAACTTTGATATAGGAATGCTGTTTCTGAATGCCTCCCATCCATGTACTTCTTTTCTGTTAGTTGTCTTTGGGTTTTCTGGACATGAGTGCTGTGCTTTGGGCTGGGTGTGCTAAAAGGTTCCTTAAGGCTAGTAACTTCCATTACTTCACACACACATTCCTAATCACTTTGAAAAGACAATAAATATCAGCTCATAAATTCATTATTTGCATCTGCCTGCTAATATTACAGTAGTATGTAAGAAGCCACCTGTGGGAGCTTTATTCTTTTCTTGTATATGGCAAATATGGACAGATAATCAAAGGTGCTTCAAAGAACTGGTCAGAGAATAAACTACATAGGAATTTTCTTTGAGATGAAAAACAAATCTTTTAATGAAAATTTCTGTATTTTTGCCTTTTACAAGGCAAGGTTTTATGTTTGTTTGTTTGTTTATGGGTTTTGTTGTTGTTGTTTTGTTGGTTTTGGCTTTGATTTTGTTTTAATGGCAAGTTCCATCAATTTCAGTTTCTGGTTTCCTTTGTTTGGAAAAAATGGATCCACGTCTATTGAAATTTGTTTATTGAGGTATGTTTTATAAGACTGTAGTACTGAAGCCTTTTTAATATTAACTGAAGTGTTATTTAAACTTTTTTTAAAATCTGAAGGAAATTTGACCAAATCATGCAAGTAAAAACCCCAAACACAAGAATATGTTGTGTTTTATGGTCACTACCCAAAAAAGTTATATGCCAAAAATATGCAAATATACCTAAGAGGCCTGGGGGCATATGATGGAAAATATAAGATATTAAGATGTTTCTCTACCTTTGTAAAAGTTGAATTTCTTGGTCAAAGAGAAGGATTAAAGGGAAAGTTCAACAAACTGTATAATGGGATTAATAAATCCAGTATGTTAACAAAGTATAGAGGCTACTTGGAAGGATGGTTGCCAAGCACATGGGAATAAGTGAAAACTATTGAAGTGAATACATAAAAGGCTTCTGCTTTCCTTTTGCTGGAGGGAGATATCCTTCAAATAAAGGTGAAGGAGGTTCAGCAAGGTGGGGAATGCATTTGCCCAGGTACACACTAAACTTGTACTTCTCAAACTGGGGAGTTTATAGAAAGGCAGTCTTGAAAAGCTGAATCTATGTTTTAAAACCAATTTTTCACTACTAGGAATTATTTCTGGAAAACACGCATTTATTTGCTTTTACTACCAGCAGCTGTTCATGCTCCAGAGCAGGTGAGTCAGTATTTAGACTTGTAGCCAATATTTGCAGATGCTTTTCACTCTCACAGGTGGGGCTTAACAGCTCTTCCCAGTGGAGAAGTGCTGGTCAATATGGCATTGGCATCAAAGTGGGGGATTTACTGCTGATAGCTGTGTAGGCATGGTTTGTGTGGTTTCAGACAAGGTTTGTTTGAAAGAAGAAAAGGATGATCCCATGTAGATGGATAGGCCTAAATAGAGAGGCATGTCTGCAAAAAAATTGAGATATGTAACAAATTCACGGAATACTGGTTTCTAGAATCTTACAATGAGACAAGTTTTACTCCATCTTTGTCCTACTTTGCAGGGCTAGTCTGAAGCTAAAACTTTAAAAATAAACAAAGTGTAATACATACACTCAATAAATGTAAACAGTTTGTTTAGCCCTTTCAGAATGGGGCTCAGTAGTGGGTGTGATCCACAGGAAAGAATGAAACAGTGGGTTTTTGGTGCCTTTTATCCTAGCCTAAGTGAGATGGACACATCAGGACAGCTTGACCTCCGAAGTCTTTTATTCTTTCCAGTCTGTTGATACTAATGAGGCTCTCAGGCAGAACGGTCTCCTCTCTTCCATCATATCTTCACTTCATCCATTGCTGGCACCCTGTCTCTTTGTTCTCCACACGAAAAGCTCATTTACTTGTTGTCTTGCTGGCTGTAGCTGCTGGGGTTCATTTCCTTTCTGTGCATTTTCTTCAAAAGGCTTGAAATGTCACATAGCTACATGTCCTGCTGAGATGCTCTTGTCTTATTAATGTACCAATGGGTGTTTTTTAATGAGAAAACATGAAAGTACCATGAGCCTCCTCTGCACCTCCCCAGACTGATCATGAGAAATTGATGAATTGTGTGAAGTCTGCAAAGACTTGGGAATTAATTTTAAATCTGTTTGGGCAAATATGCACAAATAAGAGTTGGTTCTTTAGGAAATAGTTTGAGATTAACTTTTCCTAATAGCATATATTGATGAGGGCTCAGAGCTCTGTGTCTGAACATAACCTGACACAGTATCCCCAGAATAATATGACTAATTAATTCCTTTAATGCAATGAAGGCAACTTACATCACAGAGGCTTGCATTAACTGTTCTCACTGACTTCCATTTCTTGAGTTAGTAATTTGGGGCTTATATATTTTCTCTAGTAAGAGCCATCAGTTGCTCATGGGATGGGTGTTTGCTCTCCACTGCTGATCTGAGGAAATGATGCAGCATAGACCCACTGATGAGGACCAGGTTCCTCATGTCAAGACTGAGCTACTTATAACTCTGATGGTGGTGGTTGTTCCTTCGTTACCAGCTGAGGCAAAAGTCATCATCCCAATAGTGCTCTTGAAGAGAGCTCTGCTAGGTGTTTCCTTGTGAATTTGGGAGCTTCACTTTCAACTCTCCAACATCAAACACTTGGTCTAAGTAATGTTTGCTTTGGCTGCACTTTTTGTTCCACAGTGTTCATTGTATAAGAGAGAAGATAAGGCAGGAGAGAATTTAAAAAAAAAAAAAAGGGTATGCAGCAGGGTAGGCAGCTGTTTAATCTCTGTACTCTGTTTTAAACAGGTCTGGAGAGACCTGTCTGTCTGTCTGCAGTTACAGTGTGAGGCAGGCCCATTGTAGCTCACTGAAGGAATGGTTTGGTGGTTTCCTTAGTGGAGGCCTTCTTCACTTGGTTCTTTCTACCCACCATGTATGGTCTGCGTATGACTTTGAATTAAGGGATGTGGCTGGTATCAGTATAAATCACAGTACTTCTAGAACCAAGGCAAAATACCCAGAACCACAGATTTTAAAAGCCTCAGCTTTGGGCTAACAATAGGGTAATTGCTGTGACAAGAGGGCTTTTTTGTTTGTTTTTTGAGTGTTTTTGAAAGTATGTCAAGCTCAAGATGTGATATTACAAATTATTTGTGCCTACATTAGTTTCAGGAGAAACTAAGGTGCAGATTCTGTACCTAAGGGGTTTCAGAACAGTCACACTGTTGATATGGTAAGGTGGGGATACGTGCTGGGCTGCAGCTGGGAGCATGCCTTTGACTGCTCTATGCCTTTCCTGAGCATTGTCCCCTGCCAAGATACCTCCCATGCTGCAGTGCATGTCCCTGCTGCTCCAGGGCCTCCCCATGCACAGCATTGCATAGTTTCAACCCCAAAGAGAGCACAGGAGGATTGGAGCTAGCTAATCTTTAAGGTCCTTTCTGACCCAACCCCAAAGCTAAGGTTCTATGATTCTATGCCAGATGGAGCCTCTCAGCACAGCCATTGCCCTTGAGGCTGGCTGGATGCACTGTGGGGCACAGCCAGATGTGTCTCTGTGCTGCAAGCACATGAGAGGCTGCGCTCTTGGCAAGAAGCAGGTCCTGTGCTCCATACCTGAGATTTGCTGGGGCCTGCATTTATTGTCCACTTTGTAGCTGAGACTAATTTGCTTTCCAGAAATGGGAACAAATGAAGGAGAGTCCACCTTCTATCACCTACAAGTAGTTCTGTGTAAGACAATGCAAAGAGCCACCCAAAGACAGGAGAAAGGTTCATTTAATCACTATTGTGTTACTGGTGATAGCCAGCTGGGGAAGCCTGGAGAGGACTATAAGAGCATAGCAAACCTGTAGTGATCCCTCCACAGAATACTCCCTCAAAATCCAGGGATTTATGGCTCAGGTACTCCCTAAAGGCAATGGTGCTAACTTTGTATTTAGGAGTCTTTGACAGATTTTCATTGCGATTTTTGCAATTTTGAACATATATACACTTTTACACCGATTCCTGCTAAGATGTTTTGCAGCTTAACAACGTATTGTATCATCAAGAATCTCTCATTTGCTTTGAACTTCTAGCCACCTGCTAATTTCATTTAATGCCCACAGTGGGGATTATACTTTGAGACTAGATGATCCCTTGCTGAGCATGTGATATGTACTGAAATGTGTGCTGCATGGGCAAATGGGAGTCATAAAACAGAGATGCTTTTGGTCTGTGCTTTGTGAAGGTATGTCAGACTACCACTAAAACTCCTTTTCCACTGTAAGAAGAGTTTCCAAAGAGTGACTCACTTTGTACTGTCAAGTAAAAAAAATTTAAATCCTGAAATCTAGTGTGAAGCCTAGGGGAGGAGGTGAGGGAAAGGAATGATGAGGAAATTTCAGATGAGACCTTGTCTTGATACATGCATTAGATATTGTAACCTAAAATCCATTTATAGTTAGGTCAAAAGTTCAGAAGAAAATAAAGCACTGCAGGAAACATACGGCAGGGATTTCCCTTACAAAATGTGAAACTGCCCTTGAAAATAAGAACAGTAAGATGTAACAGTGGAGCACTAGACTGGATACTTAAGTTATTGATGGCAGCAGATCTTTAAATTACATAGAGCAGTGGGGAACACCCAGCGTTAAAAGATAACACATTCATATCCGCATATTGACATGTTCTTTTTTGAAATCTGGCCTCCTGTGTTGGTGTTTTCATTGGCAGCAGCAAAATAAATTTTGCCTCATCTCTGATTTTCATTCCAGATAGCATCTTCCTTTTTCCAGCTGCCAGTAGTTACAAGGATGTCATGCAAGAGTAGTAGCTTACTGGTATGAACTGGTGCCTTGGCCTTGCAAATCTCATTGTCCTGACTCCTGTTTTGATGAGCTGTGCTGTTTCTTCATGGGTTCTGTACTTTCAGGTTTCAGGGGATTGCCTGCATGAGTGAGGCTTGTGGAGCTGAGAACATTATGAGTGCATCCTGTGTGCTCAAATTAAGTTTTTGTGTTATAAAAGTGTATCATTAATTCCTTTTATTTCATATTTGTGTGTGTGTGTGTATCTAAACCTTATTGTGATCATAAAATCAAGAGGGAAACCACTCAGGAGCTTCTAGGATTGAGGTTTCATGATGTGTAACATCCATGCCTTCTTCCACTTACAGCCCCACATGTTTTGAAACAAAAAAGCACTGTTTTGGTGGGTTAACACACTAAAGTTTGGGGAGTTTCAGTCATCACAGTAGTATGCAAGCAAATGTAGAAACATCCATTTTGAGGTGTTTTACCCATCACTTTTCTTGAATGTCATCCCTGCCAGCAGGAGTCTGAACCAGACAGTTGCCACTAAAATAACCCAAAAAATTTTCTCTAGGACTGTAAATATAGGATCAGTAGATACTGTGAGAGCTTCTGGAATCCACTCCCCTTAACTGTTCTGACCAGATGATTGTCTAATCTCTACTTAAAAACCTCCACTGATGGAGATTCCACATTTTCCACACACAGTCTTTGAGTCTTCCCACTAGAAAGCTTTCATTATGCCATATTTGCATCTCCCTTGTGCAATCAAAGCCATTAATTTTGTTCTATTGCAACAGGCACTGAGAAGAGTTCCCTGCTTTACAGAAGCATTTTATGTACACGAAGCTTATCGTTTTCGCACTGCCTTCTCTTTTCCAGATTAAATCTCCCCCATTCCTTTCATCATAACCTGCTGTTCTCTAGATCTCTTCCTTGAAGTGGGCTAGCAAAAATAGATGCATTAATTCAGACCTTGCCTTAACAGCATTTCACAAAATAGAAGTTTTAGAAATTTCTTTGAACGTATTTTCATAGTTTAGTATGACATTTAGCTTCACCCGTCTAAGGGTAACCTTTGGCTTCTTTGTGACAGAGTGGAACTGTAACAGGAATGTCAAACCTGTGCTGCTGAGTCACGTGTGGTCTGCAAGGGGAGCACGTATTGGGCTGTGTAGGGTACTTGGAAGCATTCCCTGTGATTGGAGCCAGAAAAATGGCTCAGACACTAGAATTTGTTCCTCAGACTGAAGTGTGGAAGACTCATTTTCAACTTGGATTGAATCCTACAGTTCTCCTTAAGAAACTGAGCTTGAAGAACTGGGATGAATACTGCTGCCAATTGAAGGCAGCCAAGTAATCACCCAAGCTACCATTGTAAGACAGGGCAGTGTTTTTCCTGACCATCCCTGCTACAAAGAGTAAAATCTAGCCAAACACTCCTCATTTGTAGTACTTGTACTTAATTACAAAGGCAGCACTGTCCAGCCAGAAACAGTCTAACCTGAAGATATCCAAAGGGACACTGTCTGCTCAGTGAAGTCCATTGGTTATCACTGAGATGGAGAAACAGGACTGCTGAGCAAAGAATCATTGGGATCCACTTCTGTGATGCATAACCCTGCAAATATAAAACACTGTCTAGAGCTAGTCTTAAACACAAAGGATCTAAGCTGGTGTGTTAACAATCAGCACCAGTGTTGCACAGCTCCATGAGAAACCTGCAAGGACCACTTGTCTGCCCAAGTACAGACATGCATTTGCAACTGTACACAAGCTCTTCTGTATTCGTCCAACCTATGAATGAATAAACACTGATAAGAGACACTTAAATGTTGCATTTGAACTATGTTTTGACAGCTGTCGCTTGTACTGTCTCCTGCTAGGTCTATCTTTTAATTACATGAGGTTAATACAATGTTTCATCTGTCACCCTTGGCTGATAGCAGAAGGGGACAAATTCAGACTTGGAATGAACAGGTTTAGCTTTTCTCACTGCCAGGTTGCAGTGCTTGCTGCTCTCCTCTTGAATCACTCACTACCCATAGTCAGTTATCATGGTTAGAAAAAGAAATGGCCTGTCTGAGGCTTGAGCAGTGGTTCAGGGAATTGGCATGTGCTTAATATGACATTGTGGTCCAGCAACTAAAGCATTTTTAGCTGAGTCTGCAGCATGTGGTACAATTCTAAATCCCAAGGGTTAACTGTATTTGCATCACTTAGAGGCATCTGAGAACTGGCTGAAGAATGAAAAAAGTAGTCTTAGCTCTTGATCAATTACTTAAGCTATGTCCGTATGTTTCCATAGCCATTTTAGTGTTGCTGCAAATAGGAATTGCTCAAATATTCAAATATAGAATAAAAGCGAGAGCCTTCGAAGTTAGTGTTCCCTCTATGTACAGATTTCTAGATGGGGGATGTAGGTAATTACCTTTAATGGCAAGTTTACGAAGGCAGGATCAGTCTGCTGGGGAAGTGATTCCATATCACACATCTTCAGTGAGTCCTGTAGTGTTGCTGGGATCTTGCATGTGAATAACAAGCCTTGGAAATACTCTTTGCAAGTGGATTGGCTGCTGGAGAACAAAGGTTGAAACCAGTTCAAAGAAAAGTATCTGCTAACAGCTTAGAATATAATATATATTTAAAATTACCCTGGAAAATGAATTTCCTTTGGAAAATTTGTAACTGGGAAATACTTGGAATAGACTCTTTGCTGACTGCTGCAGAACTGTATTAAGATGGAGCAAAATATAGTAAGGTACAATAAATGTTACAACTTGCATATAGAAGCTCAGAGTATTGCAAGGTTTTCCAAATACAGGAATTCTAAATTTAAGGAAGACTGGTTAGATTTTCCCTACCTTCTACCATGCACTAATGTGCACTAATAGAAAGTAATGTGCACACTTAGTAGTTTCTTTGAGATGCATAATTAAGTAAAAATAATGACATTCATGATAGTGATAATTCACTGGAGCTGACAATTTGTTATCCTTATGATCCAGACTTTATTTTACCTTTGTATCTTCCCAGATCCAGAAAAGGGAGGGGGTTATTTTTTAAATGAAAAATAAAAAGTAGTTCCGCTTTTATGCTCCAGCCAGTTCTGCAAAGGCCACTGAGTGGAGGTCCTCTGGCTGGCTGTCAGTCTGACACCCTTCGTGGTCAGCTAGGTAGTGGTGACACGGGACAGAGCACACCGAGGGGCTGATGTAAACAGGGCAATTGCAAAGGACTGTCAATATTTTGTGTTAGCACAAAAATCACAGTTTCCAATTTCTGTGACACAGAACTTCACTATTTTGTTCTTACTTCTTTTCTTGTTTGTGTACTAACACTCCTTTGCATTTGAGATTGTTCAGATGTTACTGAGATAGCAGACAGAACACGGGTAGTTTTGGTTGGTTGGTTTTGGGGTTTTTTACACCATTTGTTTCAGTAGCCGATAACTTCCCTTGTTCAGCATCACTGCCATGATAGGTGTCCTGTTTCCATTCAGGACTGCAATCTCTCTCACAGTGAGGGAGGAAACTGTAGATGACTGAGCATTCTCTATTCAGAGAAAAATCACAGAAGCACAAGATACTTGTTGGGAGAAACCCACAAGGATCGTTGAGTCCCACTCTTAAGTGAACAGCCCATATGGGAATTGAACCCACAACCTTGGCATTATTAGCACCATGCTGACATCCCTAAAAGGTATTCCCCCTCTGCCCCCTTGCTCGAAGGAGTTTTCTGCAGGTCAAGTGGGTGAGTTGGAACGAATCACACAGGAGAGTGAACAATCAGTTGGGGGTTATCTCTATTCTACCTCCCTTGTCTCTTTTTCCCCATTTTCTAGTCTTATTGAAGTTAGCTCTTTCAAGATCTTTCCTGAGAGCAAAAGGAGGCAAAGAAAGCACATCTCTCTCATTTTTTCCCTAGCTAGTCAGCCAAAAGCTAGTCAGACTTTAGCACCCGTGAATCTGTGAGGAGGCATTTCACCAAGATGAGCAGAACTAGCACAGAAGCAGAGAAATTTTTTTTCTACTTTTGTAAAAAGGAGAAGCTATCTGAAATGCTCTGCATACTGACATAAACCCAAAGCACTTTCCTGGAGTGAGAAGAGGTTTGTGATAGCATGAGTGTTATGGAGCCTGTGCATGCTGCAAACCTGAGACTTCCCAGCAGCAGGAAGGCAAAGGCTGGGGCACATTGTGTGTACTGTGGCTGCTCAGCAGACTTCAACTTCACCTCCCCACAACCCTGGAGCCTGGCACAAGGGCTCAAGGGCCCTGTTTCAGCCAGAGGGCTGTGGCAGTCCGTCATGGCAGTGACACTGGTTTGCTCTTGTTCGGTGTTCTAAGGAGTGGTAGCCCTGCCTTTTAAAAATCCTGCCTGCCAGAGCTGTTTTGCTTCTGCTCTGTGCTGCAGTGGGCAGTTGCAGCTGCACCTACGTGCTGGTGACATTGCTGCAAGAAGCATTAACTTTGACAAAAAAATGTGCTGGTTGTTAAAGGTAATTCTTTTTCCAGGACTGGCTGGCTGCTGGCTGGCTTCTCTGAACAGATTTCAAACTGCAGTGTAAATATGGAAGAAATTCTGCAAACTTACCAGGAATATGGGGCAAAGCTCTTTCCCATCTCATCTGTGTTTTTGTCTTGTCCTTTCTTCCAGTTTGCAGAGCCCTTTGCTCCTTTTCTTGCTATGGTAGATAGGAAATTCGGCTTTTTGTAACCAAAGCAGCTAGGGGGGGTCTCAGTGGGATTATTTTTACATGCAAGCATTGCACAAGTCCAGCTCCAGGAAAAGAGGCCAATATTTTCTTTAACACATGCTGGTATAAAATAGGAACAACTCTTCTAAAACACTGAGATGGCCTTGAATTAGATCCAACTGCCTCAGATTAATTACAAAACTAAGTCAGAATAAATGTTCTTTTATCTTACTGCTGCACAATGGTCCCTGGACTTAGTGAACCTGGATGTCAAATATATAGATAAGGATGATCTATATTGAAGCAGAATAAAGGGCACATTTATCTTACTGTGAATTAAGGGTCCATTCTTTGTGAAATTCTGCTGTTACTTTACTGTATTTTAATAAATCTAAGAGCAAAATCAGATCTCTGCTAGTGAGGAGAGGATGTTGCAAGGCATATGCAGCTTGTTTCACTCAGTTGTGCTCCTTTGCCAGAAATTCATCTCTTTGCTCCCAAAAATGGTGCTTTAATGTTTCTTTTGCTACAGAAACCTAGAGCAGATGCCACAAAGGTCATCTGTCCTCCTTCTCATTTAAAGGCTGTCAGGGTAGAGCCTCTATTAACATTGTAAGTTTTAACTTGCAGAGCGAGAACCTGAATAAATTGTAAAGAACTCCCATTGCCTTTCACAAAGAGATGAGCAGTCCTTTTATGCTTTACGTAACTGCAGCATGCTTTGGAAACAAGGTTACATCTATTTCAGTCCTTATGACCGAGGCAACTCAGGCAGCACTAACTGCAGGCAGGTTTCCAAGCAGAGAAAAGAGTTGGGGCCTGCAGCATTTTGGGAAAGACAGCATTTGGGAATGAAGGAGCCCCAGGACCTACACTTGCCAGGAGCCACACGTTCACACAGATGTCAGGTACTCCTTGTAGGTTGATTGGCACTGTCTCCCGCCAAAAAGGAAGCATCTCCTGCTGGCTTCCTACCAGTACGCAGAGTCTCTAATTTAGGAAAGCAGAGTACAGTCTTGCATGCCAGTCCTGAAAAGCTACCAACTCTGATGTGGAAACAAGGACAGGCAAATCTGTAAATCTCTAGCCAAGAATAAAAGCACACTCGCTTCTGAATGGAAACAATTTCAGTGCACAGTGAGATGAAGGGACTTTGTTAAGCCTGGAGGAAACTCATGGAGATCTGCTTTCTTCTTGCAGCTAGAAGGGGTGAGGAGATGGAGCCAAACTCTTCTCAGAGGTGCACAGTGACAGGCATGCAGTGGCATCACTGCAATGAGAAATACCGGCTTGATACAGGGACAAAAGTATCACAGCCAGGGGAATGCAGCATGGGGACACATTGTCAAGGGACTGTGAAGAGTCTCCATCCTTGGAGACCAGTCAAGCCTTGTTTGACTGGACAAGCATCTGAGCAACACGCTATCCATTTGAAAGTGCCCCTGCAGGGAGTGGAGTGCTGCATGAGACAAGCTCCATACCTCAACTTTTTTCTTTGATTCCAGGTTGCTACTTATGTTGCCTGTTTGCAACTTACTTGTTTCTAACTGAAGTAACAGTGGGAAGTCACTTCACTCTTGTTTCCCTCTGATTCCTTACCTCCATATAGGAAATAGTATTTTACTTACAGGAAACTTATGTCCTTCATTTTTATTGATCTTTTTCCATTCCAGGGTACGCTTGAAGGTATACAAACAATAAAGAAAATGCTAATCTTTAGGAAGGCTAATACTGAAAAAAATGGCAGGCCAGTAGTTCAAATACCCTGACACTGCTGTAACACCTTAAAATAAAAGAGATTTCTTGGTGATAGGGATTGAAATTTTAAAGCATTTTTGTCAATTTCCCCCCTTTTAGGTCTCCAGAAACAATTCTAATTACATCTAGATAAGCACCACTAAGAGGAGCAAAAATAGTGCCATCTGGTTATTCTCCATCATGTCCACATGCAGATTTGTTTGAAATGACATAGAATTGGTCCAGGCCTAACTTACACAGAGCTTGTGGGCATTTGCAATGTGAGGCTGAATTTAAACAATTATAGTAGCCACAAGTGGAAGGCAGTATAGGACAGGATGTTCTGGTTACAGACATTGAGAGAGAGTTCAATTTCCTAAAATGTCAGTGATGTCAAAAAAGCCTTCTACTATGTAGCCACAACCTCCTCCTTCCCCCTTAGACATTTCACCCTTAGAAAAAGCCAAGCTTTTCCCAGTAGTAATGCTGGAAATACTTCATTGCCCTTCCTGCAGGCGAAGTTTTCTCAATGTATGGATACATTAGAATGGTCAGATAATGAATGAGCCAATTCGCTGAACATCTGCAGGTGCTCTTGTAATGACAACAGTTAAGCTATTCTGAAGTCATTACCATATTACATTAACTTACTACAATACTATTAATTAGAATTCATGTTCTAAAAAGGAAACAGAGCAGCAATTACACTGGTATTTAATGACCTGTAAAAGTAAAATATAAAAATGGTAAATTTCCTCATGTAATTAATTTAAAGCTGGAAGATGGTGGGTCAGACTGCTCCCCGGTGTAACTTGAGCCCTTTCTCTCCTTTAGCAACATGAATGATTATACTTGTTACCTTTTGTCTTGAAAGAATGATTATTTGCATCTAAATAAAAAGCTCTTCTAAATAGCTCTGTAATAGATGTGCCAAAAGCGAGGTACCAGGCAAAGTTCAGTTTTTCTTACTGAGAAGTCTGAAATTTGATAAGATTTTGGGAAAAGACTGAGTAAAGTTTGTGACTAAAGTTGTCAGTTGACCTCAGTAATGTATATTTTACAGACAAGATTTAGCAGTGATTACTGTATTGAATAACATTTAAAGGCTCTCTTTACTTATTTTCTTGCCCCCCACACTTTGACAGAAGTAAATATAAATGTTTTTGAGTTATTATTTGATTGAAATTCTCTAATTCTATGGCATGGTGATTTCTTCGGGGAATGTCCTTGAAAAGTGAAACAGATGTGTCCTGCCTCTGAAGGGTTACAACATCAGGTCCTGGGGTGCAGAAGCCTTTGCAGCTGTGGGAGTTTCATGAAGCAATGGAGTTATCTCTCCTTGTGTGCTCAGCATGGACCTGCTTGGAGCCCTGAAACAGAACTGAGTGAGCCCAACCAGTTCAGTCAGTAACCCCTGAAACAGCTCTTGCTCATTATTTTGGGCTCCCTTACAAGTGAGAACTCTGGATACAATCCATTCATGAAATGCAGCATTGTGAAACAAAGTAAAGAGAATAAGCTGGAGCAACTGAAACGCGTGTGGGTTGCTATCTGTAACAGCAATAGAAACTGGGCTAGACAGCTCCTATCCATGAGCCATCATCCAGTATAGGCTGAGTCCACAGAGCAACCAACCCACGGGTATTGCTTTTGCTTTGAGGGAACTCTGAGCCACAGCTTCTTCCAACCCTCCTTGATGATGACTGTTACAAAAAGGATGCACATTATACTTCTGTAATACATGGCCCTGGATCCCGGTTGCTCATCCACACATTTTCTACTGCATGCTTTTTGTGGAAAATGAAGAACCATGGCCCTGGGCATTTACAAACAATTATCTGGGTGAGAAGCTACTATACTTACCCAGGGATCTTCCATAACAATGCCTATTTTCAGACTGATTTTCTTCCCCTGGTGAGAGAAGAGAAACTGTGGGATTTTAATGATTCATTTTATTGAAGGACCTGAATGTTTATTGTTGTTTTAACTATAAAAACGTACAGAGGCTGGAATCTATCCAGAGAAAAGAAGGCAATTTCTTTTATTTCCTTACACTGCATGGGGCAGTTGCAGGGGAATATTTCCATCCTTATTACAATAAGCATTTTCCTGAGCAACAGTGGGGCACAGAAGTCTGCAAACTTGAAGAATAACAGGATGACAGTCAAAAGTCAGAAATGAACATTGAGGTGTCTTTTCTTATTTGATGTAAGAGCTTGGTTTTCTAATCTTCTCTCTATCTATAATAATAATAGTTAAAGCCATTAGAAAGAATATCTTAGCAACTCAGAACTTCAGGTTGTTGTCTTCTTTACATCTGCTTTTCTAAGGACTGATGCAAGGACTCAGTGTATTTATTTTCAATTGCAGTAAGTTATTGTGTGTACGTGTCATGTGCTTACCTGAAACTGACATAGCCGGTATGAAATCCCAGGAAGGCAATTTCTGTTTAAATATTAAACATATTTTTAGCCTCAAATGATTTAAATCAGGCTTAATCCCTTCTGCCTCTTATCCAGGCTATAGTACCCCATCATTTTAAAAATAGTTTCATATACCTGAGCAGGGAAACATAATCTTGACATGCTGCCCTGGTTGTCCTAAACTTTTGAGGCAAGCCTTCAAACCTTCAGAGCAGGCATAATGGAAAAAAGAAGTCAGAAGGCCCGTGACTCTTTTCTTGAATATATATAAAAAGGGATGATGGGATGTTGCAAAAATGGATTTAAGGATTGTACCCAAAGCCTTATGATACTTCAAACTACACCATTATAAATGTTCTGATTTGACCTTTTGCTTAGTCTCTCTTGGAACTTTTCCTGCAGACTCTGTTGCAGAAGAACTGTGAGACTGAAGTTCCTTGGTGAGGCTCTCATATGGGGCTCAATTTCCAAAACAAATTGTGTTCTGTATTAATATTATTTTAATTGTTATTTCATTAAAATGGCAATGTGCTTGAAAAGCTTTTCTTTTTAGTACGGATGGTAGAGGATCAGAAAATAAAATTGCTTATCTCCCTTTGGGGGCTATTTGTCCAAAGCAAAATATATTTTGAAATGTATATTAATAATTTAATCAGACCTGAATTTGTTCCTTGCAAATTTGGCACTAACTACTGTGCCTCTAATTACAGGAAGTTCCTTGTGTTAGGGTGCTAAAGTTTACTGGGGAAAAGATGTCTCAGGTTTCACCATTTGTTGTGTGGATTTTCACAGGGTGCAGACAAAAATCCCAGAACTCTGCTTAACACAATGGTCTCACTGTAAAATCTGCAGTGGACTCCTCGTGGATGCACCTTGCCTTGGCAGGTTTTTAAATTCAGAAATATTTGGTGATATATTCTCTGAAGGGTTACTGTTATGTCCCCGGTGTATGCCTTCTTACTTGCTGCTTTTGATGATTAAACAGAGCCATCAATCCATGAGACACAAGTATGGGAAATAAAATGCTTGAAGTATTTTTTCCCTACCACACAAATTTGGTGTAAGAATTTGGTGTAAGGATCTGAGCCCACACAGCATTATGGGTACTAATTTTAGTCACCTTTTTGACGCTTATCCTAACCTAATTAAGTGTCTGTTTTACCCTTAGGGTTGGCACTTTTAGTAGATGAGATAACAGCTGTATCTCTGTGAGGAGCCTTGTGAAGGGCGAAATATTTGTTAGCAGTTGCTATTTCCAGCCTTGCCAGAATAAACAAAGAACAAGGCACCTGCAGTCATTTCTTTTGAAAAGTCAGCACAATTTGTACGTGCTCTGGGGTCAGCAGAGGAAGACGCAGGGTGGATGGGCAGGCTCGTGTGTGAGGCTTTAGGAAGATGCTTCTGTAGGGACTGATGGGCTCTTCAGCTTGGAGACATGTTAGGAATCGTCGGTAATCAATAATACTCTTGTAGCAAGGGTGAGGAATGCACTGAGGAACAGAGTGCTCTGAAACCATTAATGCAGCTCGGGACAGCCCAGTGTGAGATCCACGCTGGCTGTAAACAAGAGAGCTAGCACAAACAAACTGGGGGAGTTCAGTCAGAGGTGAAGAAGAAAACAAGTTGTTGGGTTTTTTCTTACTCCTTTTAATAATTAACCACAATTAGACTTTAGGACACATCATTTTTGACCCTGATTGTCTAAACAATGTATCTTCATCCTGAAAACAATTAGCCATTGGGCTTTACATCCCTCAGAGGGTTACATAAACTAGATCCAGGATAACTCCTTACCCAAGAAAAACATTCCTGACTGTGTGGGAGAGCAGATGGCATTTAGGTAAACTGTATTTGCAGGAAACCCCCCTGTGCCATGAGATGCCAAATGGCTACTGTCACTGCTGTTCCTTTGCTTGGGTTTGTGAGAAGCTATGGAAAAACAGAAGATAAAAGCATACCAAATGCTGTGTGGATGAAGCAGAGTGTTAATCTGCAAACAGGTTATTACAAAGGTCAGCACTGTTGTACATTTACAAGTGTCTGTAGCTGATGTGCCACATCATCCTCTATCCTGGACAATGGGGGAGGAATTAAGTGGGATTTGTGTCCTGGCAAGAAAAGACGAGGAATCAATGCAGCCAAAGGTAGGTTTGGGTGAAGAAAAAGTATCTACAGCTGCTTCCCATCACATCACTGAGGGCATCTTATACTGGGAAGAGCTGTGTGGATTGGGCTAAACACCTGAGGCTCTTAAGCAATCTCGTTTTGAAAGGCAGTACCTACAAAGGAAAACTACACCGAAGTGTGGCGTTGAATTTTACACCAGTTATTCCTTCAGTGGGAAGATCTATGTTGTACTGGATAAAGGTATGTGGAAGTAGAGTGGCATAGCCCTGGAGGCACTCACTGGTCTGAATAGCCCTGGTAAGTCTTACCTGGGACCATCCTGCCCCTTTTAAATCCTTGGGGTTGTCCTGTTGCAGTGGTGCTGGCCTCCATGACCCTGCTCTGATAGTCCCATGTCCTAGTTTGTCCCTGTGGTGACAGAGTCCAGGGAAGAAGTCACTTCTTTGAGTGAATGTGGAGTGATGCGCCACTGGAGTGGAGATTCAGTGGATATTTCTGTGGGTCTTAGGCTATTTATTTCTGCATACTGAGAGAACTAGAGGAGAATTAAGGGAATTAGACTGGAGCTGATCTCTCAGAGCTACTTGGCTGGGTTGGGTTTGGAAAAAAAGTTATTAGTGTCTGGTTTCTGCTGCTCTGATTACCTGAAAACTAAAGTCTCTAGGAAACCTTTTTTTCCCAGAAAGAAGTTATGAATTTAGAATTAAACCCATGTGATTCAGTAACCATGTGGGACATTTGACCAAGAGGTTTATCTCATCACCTTGGTTTTGGTCCCTTATGGTCTAATGCCTTTCCCACAATAAACCTTCAGCCTTGATTTGTTGTAGTTACTCAAGGGTTTGGATTGTTTTTGAGACTACTTTTGTATTATTACTATTGTTACCTGTAATATTTTTAGAGGAGGATGGGTATTTGAGGGTGAAGAATATGCAGATGAAAATGCAGTATTTGATTGTGTTGCCATGAGTAAAAAAGCCTGCAAAAAGTCAGATTTTCTAGGTCAATAAATGAATATTTATTATTCAAAAATCTATTGTGAAGAGGAAGAAGTTCAAAACTTGACAATGATGAATAACTTGTATTGTTTCTGAACTCAGAGGTATCTAAGGGAAAAATAAATGTCTTTTTATAGAAAGAGTCTCTAGGGGACTAAAAGAGACTGCCAGAAACTATATATTCTGCCTATTTGTAGAACCAGAAGATCTAAACTACAGAAGATTTTAAAGGGCTAGTGATGTCTTTTCTCCTTCAGTTAGTTTTGCAGTGTTTCACAGCCTTTCACAATGTAGGTTAGGGCATTGTGGGAAGGTAGGGATGGAGGTGCCTGATCACTGAGCCTTCAGCTATTCCAAAACCAGAGCTCTTCCAGCACTCTGTCAGTAACTCCATCTCTTCATTTGCTCGGCTCATCCATATAAATGAGCTCCTTTTGCTTTAAAGAGAGCGTGTTCAACTGACCTTGTGGAGAAGCAACTTTCCCTTTGGCTTATACATTATTGCCAATGTAGGAACTTAGGAAAATAATCAGTCATTCAAAAGAATAACATAAACTGAGTGCCCAATGCTTTTGGCACCCAAGAGATGGACATTCTAGATCAGCCCAGGAAGCAGAAAATGCTACTCACAGGCTTCAAACCTATCTCTGTGTTAATCCAGCATTCATCTCAAGACCCAAAGTTCACTAGTAGTGCTGGAAATAAAGACTGACTAATGGTTTGTGTCAACTGCTGGGAACAATGACTATAATTTAAAGGAACCTAATTTAAACTTACAATCCTTCTTAGTTGATCTGGGATATCTCAACCATCAGGTCAGCCTGAAAAATATCTCCAGTGCTTCAAGTGTAGTTAGCCTGATCTGATTTCTTTTCCAAAAGTAAAACTAAAGTGTGTATTGTTAATTATCCTTTGCTTTTGCCATCTCTTTTGCAAGAAGGGCTGTGTTTCCACCACCGGCCCTTCAAAAATAAAGTCAGAAGGATGTGACAGAATCCCATGAGTGCTTTCCCACAGGATAAAAGGCTGAAGCAAGGGTGTCTGGGGTGCAGCTGGCTGAAATGGTTACTTTAGCACTGCAGGGATCATCAGCGTGCTGCCAAGGTTGTGTCACTGGGCCAATGCTTCCAGCAAAGGCTGCAAATATACTGAGGAAGGGCTATTGTACATGTGACCTTTTCTTGGAGTTTTTACTGGACCTTTAGTTACACCCAGTACAGCCTACTTTATAAAGTCCTGGATAAAACAGCTTTTGAAACTTGGCTTATCATTATTTAACTAAGTGGTTAGCTCCCAGTGGAAAGGACTTTTCAGCTTATCTTTGAAAGAGAGGCTTTATTGTGTTCTGGCTCTGTGATAACTTCTCCAGTTTGTCCTCTGTTGAAGGGAAATCTGTTCCATAATTTACAGCTTCTTACTCTTGAATTTGTATGCTCTGAGGGCTAACACCTTTAAATGTGGTGCATCCAAAGGAAATTAATCTAAGCATAGATGACTCCAAAAATATGCTTATTAAATGTATTAGTCAGATGACAGATTCTCCATATTGTTGCCAGTCTGCATCTCCCCACCTCCTTGCTTGCACTAAGTAAAGACTTGTTCCTGAAATTCAAAGTTGCTTCTGTTGTGAAATCTGATAGGTTCCAGCTAAGAGTCGACATCAAATGAATGTATCTCCACTCTGTAAAAGCAGGCAACCCGTCTCTTTTTGCCTAAGGGAGAGTAACACAGAAGGCAAAATTCTTGTTGCCAAGAAGCCTCCAGTCCAAGAGCCTGAGAAATCTGACTTAATAAAGAATTTCTTTATCTTTTGTTTATAAGTAAAAAATTCACTTTTTCTATAGTATAAGCCTGAATAATGTAATAGGAACTTCATTACAAGCTCTATATCCATGCTTAGAGCAATAGTTAGTGAAATCCCAAACCATCTGAGCAAATCTGCTTCAGATTTGGCTCATTATACTTTATTCTTCTGAGAACAGAAACCAAGTTTAGAGTCAAAAGTTAATTTCTTATGATGTGCCGCAGAAAAAAGAGCATATTCTGTGCTAACCCAGTCACTATGGAATAGCTTTCTATAGGGAAAGTATTAAGAAAAAACATAAGAAGATTTTGTATCACATCTAAGGATTATCCATGAACAGTAAGATCAAACTGAATCACAAAATACATTTACAGGTAGTGCCGTCTTTTTTCCCTTATGAAGTAAGAATGGGCTGAAATTGTTTTGCAATTTAAAAATTCCTGCTCCTACTCCAATCATTACATGTTTAAGTGTGTATTTAAAGGATACATTTTTGATGGTTAAAACAAAATTAATTTTAAATACAGAAGTTAATTATCTATTGGACAGATATTTTTAAAATTCACTATGAATACAAGGCTCAGAATGATTTATTAAGCCCACTAAAGCTGGAGTCATGCATAAGCAATGAAGGAAGGCATAGCTCTGTTCTAGCTCTGTAAATTCTGCTGCTGGTTTTAGAGTTCCTAAGTGTTAAAGCTCTCTTCCTTTACTGAAATGCAAATATCAGTCCATCTGTTGTATGCCATATGTTTTCTTAACAATATTATTGTTTAAATGCTTATTTATTAAAAAAACAAATCTTGAAATACCCTCTTCTTGCACTCTAAACAATCTTGTTTTAGTTTTTTTAGATTCCATCAGTCCTTGCTGAGACATAAAACCTAACTTTTGACTTTGATCAAGCTGTCACTCAGCTTTATTCACACTGGTGCTCAATATACAGTAGTTTTTCAGATAACAATAAATTGAAAATGCCAACTGAATGGTTAAAATGAATTAATGGAAAATTCAAAAGTTTTGCAGAGCCACCTGTCTTTAGCATGAAGTGTGTGACACAGTGGTGTCTTGAATTCAAACAGTTTTAAAAATTAAAGAAAGGATGTTGTAGCTTCTTATTTGGAGAAAATATAACCCGAGTCTAGCTGTGAAAGAGCTTGTACTGTTTTGAAAAGAGAATACTTAACTGTTGGTAAGAAGGAAAAAGGTAATCAAGGGATACACAAGTGAAAATAAATAGCGGAGGAAGCTTTAATTCAATGATTAAGTGAATTGGTTCTACTGGATTTAATGAAAAGGAATTCTGGAGGTCTCAGATCCAAAAGGAGGTAAAGAGACAGTTGTATCTGTAAGCATGAACATTTCTGCTTTATTTTTGAAGTTCATGCGAAGAGCTGCAAAGACTACCCTTCCAGCTACATTCAAGACTCTACCAGAAAGCTGGGATTTGGAGGGGCCCTGTCCTTTGAGGAGAAAAGATAACTTTGAGATTATGCCCTTCCATAGGGAAAACAGGTTCATATCAATCTCTCCTGGTTGTGGACTAGAACCTGCTATAACGTGAAGAGGAAATTACAGTTCTTGAATGGGGAAAAAAAAGGGAGAAAGGGAGGTATGCTGCTCTACACAGGCACACACTAGGATCTGTGGGCAAGGCCTGTAGGGATTTGGGTCCTTTTCCCTGCCCTTTCTGTATGAGCCATTGGATACCTAGCCTGGCCTTTTGGTGTGGTGAGCAGAGAGCAAGCTACTTCCAGGCTAAAGCAAAAATACAGCATTGAGATGGCACTGAGGGACTGGGTAGATACATGATCTGAGCTTGTCCCAAATTCTCAGTAGGATGCTTTTCACCACTTTGGGAAACCTTTTCTGTTTCCAGTCTGGTCTTCAAGGCTACATACCTAATAGTGAATATAGCAGGCTGTGTTTACCTTCCAGCCCATTGTCAAGTGGAAAGGTCGTGATCATTTCAATATCTTCGCATTCTTTTTCTTCTAGACAGGGACAGTCTTATGAGGTCTGTTTCCTGGGAGCTGGCCCCAGCCCATGCTGTCCCCCAGCCCAAGCCTGCACATGTGGGTGCAATTAAAACCCAGCTGGTGAGCTGCAGGCTGTTAAACAGCATGGCTGCAGATGTACCAGGGCACAGGTCTATGCTCTGGGTCTGCTTAGTTTCTTATTTTTGACATAGCCCAAGTACTATGTCCCTATAAGCATTTGAGTTCTTTTGTCAACAAGAGCTGGTGCTTGATGCTCTTCCTGATTACATCTGGAAGGAAATTTCTTCCTAAACATTGATGGTAAGAAATCTGTACCGTAAATAATTTCCAGCCTACACAGAAACGCATTTTCTATTTAGTGGAAATGCAACTTTATTTACTTCTCTTTAGAGCCTCTCGAACTGCATGTCTTGTTAGTGTCGTTTGATAGCAGTTAAGGCAAAGTTGTTCAGGGATTTGAAGGCATCTGATCATACTGCTATGGTTTAATGTTATCACTATTAAGTTTTTGTGTGTTCTGGTGAGCCTACCTTAACAATAACTAAAGATGAGTAAGAACCATAAAGGATTTTTTTAGTCTCACTTAAAGATATGGTTTATTTTCTTCTGTTCAACTGCACTTTGTTCTATTAGAGTTTTGGTTGCTTATAGACATAAGCTACTGAGGTATGTTTTGTTCCCTTACTCATAATTTGTTTTTCTAGACAGTGTATCCTTACTACCAATTATCTGCATGTTGTCTGTTTCCCTTTGGAAATCTGCAAGGGAAAATGCTGTAACAAATAATCACATTAAACATTATATTAGTGCTTGAAAGTTGACAAGGAAAGGAATAATAGCCAGCATGGATTTGTCAAGAAGAAATTATATCATACTAATCTATTTTTTTTCTATGACCATATCGACAGGCTGCTTTGATGGGGAGAATCAATAGATGTCACAAGCCCTGACATTAGAATGCTCTCACATTCCTGCAGATAAGCTGGGGAAACATGCTCTGGATGTGAAATTTGTCATGTGGCTGGTTTTGTGTTCTTAGTGCATAGTTCTCCGTGGGTCACTGATCAAATGGTGGTAAGCAGTAGTGAGGCATTGTAGGGGTCTTATGACTCTGGGCATACTCAATCTTTTCATTAGAAATAAATTGATAGAAGAGGGAGCATGGGTATTATACTTGCAGGTAATACTAAACAGGGAGAGACTGAAAGGTGTATGAGGTCCTAGAGAAACTTCCACTGGAGTGTCAGTATATAGCTTAGGATACTGTATCCCACTGAAGATGTGTATGGTGCTTATTGGGAAGCAACAAGAACCACTAATGGCCTGTGAGGGAAGGCTGAAAGAGCTGTGGTTGCTTTGTCCAGAGAAAAAACAAGAGGAAAGACAAGTCCTAAGTATGCAGAAAGCTCTCTTAAAGAGGAAGGGAAAAATAGCTCTCTTAAAGAGGAAGGGAAAAATAGCTCTCTTTGTCTGTGGCATATAAGAGGGAAAATAATGGACTTAAATTTTATCAGTGGGCACTGAGGTTTGACCCCGGGAAAACCTTTAATATTCAGGATAATTAAGCACAGGAACATGGTGCCTGGGGAAGATGCTTAATCTCTTACTGATTTTTCTTTTTTTTTTTTTCTAAAAAAGAGCTAGACAAAAATCTGTCAGGACTGATATAGTTACAAGTTGATTTTTGTCTGAGGGCAAGGAGATGGGTTAGAGGAATTCTTGATTTCTTCAAGCACTATTGCCTGTAGTTCTGTATGCCACTGCTGAATTCAGCACTTCCATATTCATGTCTAAAAGCTGTCTGAATATATAGGGAGCCTTAGTTTTCACTCAGACCTGTTCCCTGTGCTTTCCTCTAATCCATAAAATGAAGCCCAGAACAGGTAGGTATAATTATGTTTTAGTTTAGAGGCACAGGTATTAGGGATGTAAGAGAGAAAGAATCTTGGGTGAGAAATGTCCTGCCTTCCCAGTGATGTCCTGGTAAGTGTACTGGGTTGTTATGCTCCCAAATGGCCCATCTATGATTGCATTAGCACAAAGTATCACCATCTGAGAAGGGTTCACATGCAGAATTCATGGAATTAAAATTTAAGGCAATAAATGAGGGCTTATAATGTATTGGCAACATTATCAGTAGAAAGATTGCCAGCATATTAGTGACTATGATGGATTGACTACTAGGGAATTAATTAAATTTACAAGTCTCCTCAAATGAATCCACTGGCTAAAATACTAATTGCTGCCCTTGGGAGCACTTTGGCCATTTAGTTTCCAAGTAGAGCTTACTCTGAGAAAAGGATTATGCTACTGATGTTTGCTTGAATTTAGGAGTAGAGTCAATTTATGTTAGGGTTTTTCAACATTGACAGTAGTTGCTGTTTGTACAAAGCTTGCTGCCTTACAAAACATAGTGCCTAAAAGAAATAATTTTGTGAGTGAAGAATACATTATTTAACATAAAATGCCCCAAAAGCATAAATATAAAGACTAACCAACATCATATTTGTGCAATGAAGCTTAATCTAAAGGCTGAGATTTTGTTGTGCAGAAGATGGCAGTGATTTCTGTCTATGCAGTTACTTTTGCTAAAAGAGAATTGCTGAAGCTTTAAAAATGAATGTAGAGAAATCATCTACTTCTTAAGCTGTGACACTTCAAGGTTAATGTTGCAAAGTCAAGTGTATCTGCATATTTGTGAAAGTGCACTGGAGAAATTCTCCAAAGATTGAAACTGTAACTCTCCTCAGCAGTGTGGATCTGTGGAATTTTCTTGGATTAACCCAACGTGCAGAGGGCTACAATCTGGATTTAATTTTCTTATTTGCAAATTCTGATTCTGGTTTAGACAACTGGAGATGGCAGAAGCAGAACAGACCTTCTCCAGGTGCTTGTGATTGAATCGTAAATTGGTTTATTGACCTCAAAATCGAGATCTTTAATAACTTTCATGGGTCAGTACCTGCAGAGCCAATGCCTTTACTGGAACTAGAATTATAACTCAACTGTAATATAGAAAAGATGAACCATTTTTGGATGAGGTGACTTTTTTTGATAGACTCTATCCTAAATGTTATATCCTAAATGTTAAAGATAGCAGTAATAGTTACCAATGGCTGAGAGAAGACAGGAAATCTAGGGCTTGTTCATCTGGTACTGATGGGCTGCTATTTTGAGACCCTGAAGACCAGCACCTGAATGAATCACTGTCTGATAGTAAGGTGAGTGCCAGGGCAGGAGAGAAGTTTTCTTATACTTCTGAGCTTTGTTTCACAGCTCCAGGTAAACCCAGATGCAGGTGAAGTGGTAGCTGGAATAGTCTTATTGTTACAATACAGTCTTTCCTTTGGGCTTTTATCTTCCATAATATGCAATCCTGGCATGCTAAACCTGGGGGATAAGTGACTCATCTATTGTATTGCCTTGTTCTCAGTAAATTGCAGTGATTCCCAATTTACCTGCCATATGGTTAGCTTTTCTTAAAAGTTCCAACTCCACAAGCAATTCATGCCCAAGAACATGAGGAAGGAGCACATTACTTACAAAGTATGTAATCAAGCAGTGTGATCCAACCTATTAACTGGGTGACATCCTTCTCTTTATGTGGACAGTTTACTGGCTCAGAGGTTTCAAGTGGGAGCTGTCACTTACACTTTCTGATAATAAAACTTAATTAAAATTTCATTCCTGTAGCAGCAAGTGCCAGGTCACCAGATGGTTCCTAATAGTTATGTCCACATATTCTGTGCTGGATTGCAGCAGACGATTTTTATGCTAATGTTACTGGGACAATTACTGTACGTACTTTGCAAATGTTTAATATGCATATCTTAACGTTTAAATAATGTAAAAGGAATCGCTTCAGTATTTATCTATGTAAAGTAATAAATTTCCACGAGACCCAAACAGCTTTTTAAGTTCAATAAACTAGTGGGTCCTTATTAAAAAAATCAGAATTTCAGAGATTGTAAAAACTATAATCCAATCAAGTTGGTAATTCAAGTCTCACTGTCTCATCATATGACACTACACAGTATGTGTAATATAAGTAACAATTGTCCGGAGGCAAATGCTTTTCACAATATGGGATACGATACCCAAACTGGGAATTTGGAGTAGGTGTTAACAGGACAAACAAATGAAGGAAATCTGCTGAGCATAGCAGGTTTATGAAAGGTAAGAAAGGATACACACTGAGAGGATGTGCATCAATACATTTCATACTCCTGGAACTCTTGCTTAGGACCTTTTGGGCCAGGAAATACACTCGCTGTACTGGGTTTAAAAGTGTGTGTCATGAGCTTCAGGCCTATCCTTGGCAGAAAGGGAGGATGATCACTAAAGCCTGGTAAAGTTGCAGGCATGGTTGCAGGCATGGATTGGACCCTGCTTCTCTGCATGCTCTTGTCCTTGGAGTTCTTTTCCCTTTCGGTTGTGCACATGAAGTGGTAGGTTGGCCTTTCTTCTTGTAGCTGGTTCTGTGACTGTATGTGGGATAATGAAGGAGGAGAAGATAAAGTGGTTGCAGAAGATTCTTATAAGAGCAGACATCTGGGCTGCTCTGAGTAAATGGCAAGAGGGAGCTGTCATGCAGAAATGGACAAAATTATTTTGGTCTCTTCAGAAGTAACAAACATGATACTGACAGACAGAACCAGCTGCCCTTTTAGACACAGGAACTAAGGACAATCACAAAGACAGTTTTGGAAAACAGAGTGTAATAATAGATGATGTGGTGATTGATGGATTTCCTGACCACTTCCTTGAGTGGGGACAGGAGGTTTCCTAGCTGATACATTTGCTTCAAGAGACATTTTTTGCACTTAACCTCTAGATGTGCCTGAAACTCTTGCTGATATTCCCCAATGCTGTCAGGAAAATGATGAAAAATGAAAGAACAAGGAATCCCTGTCACCACTGGTGACTTTCTAGCAATTTCTAAATTTTGAGTGACAGGGCTTTCCTTTTTGCTTCTTTGGTTGTTTTTGCTTTACTCTGTTATCTTAAATTGGGGTGTCAAAAGGTATGTGGTGATATATGTTTCTGTGTGTACTGCTTGTTTTTACCCAGAATAACTCCTAGACTGAAAAGAAAGAAAAGATCAGCAAGTTGTGGTGTGTTGTGCAGAAATAGTCAAAATGTAATTTCTGATATATTGGCAATTTTTATTCAGATGGTCTTAAAAGACAAATTCTTCCCTGTATAATCAGGAAGCTAACTGAGACACCAGTTGAGATGCTTAAGTTAGCCAAGGGAGAAGCAAATGGTTCCATCCAAGAGGGACTCATCTCTATAAAACTTACTTCCTCCTTCCTTGTATTGTCTGTCTGTCTTCATTTTAATGTCCCATGGGTCAAAATGCAAGACCTGTGGAGCTCTTCCAGAAACAGGTACTTTCTTTGACCTGGAGTGTAGGGATCAAACTCTTGTTACTATTGCATCAGTACAGCTTTAGTCTGCTTTCTGCTGTACATCTGATCCATAACTTTGGTATTTACTCCAGTTGCAGAACTGTTGGCAGGCCTGTGTGAAATGGCTCCAGTAAAAGCAGGACTGCTGAGATCTACACTATTGCAAAACTCAAACCAAAACAAAATGTGTATCTTCACAGTTCTTCCTATTGAGATCAGAAGTAAAAGTAATAAGTACAGTGAAGGATGCTGTTCTCAAATTATTTGTGATGTTAAGTGGAATGGGAAAGTGCTTGGAAATATTTCTCAAATGGTTTCTGTAAACATTCCTTGAATAACTTTCCTGTGTCTAGGTTTGATGTGTGTTTAAGAAGATAAGGACACTTACTAGAAAATTAGTTTTGTCCTCCTTTTTGTTTATTGGAAATCTCATAGAGGCTGGGGAAACAAAATTTCAGTTCCGTTTTAAGACTTCAAAAGAAGCACAGAAAATTTCAGAGGAACATCTGGAACTTAGCCCCCAACTTGACACAATTCTCCAAGTTTGGCCATGACTCACTGTTCTGGACATATATTTGCGACATATAAATGCGATCAGTAACTGACAAGGGATGCTTCTTTGGCTGGCTACTGTGCTGCTATAAGGTATCAGAAAAACAAAAAGGAAACTTTAGTCAAGACTCTTTTGCAATTAGTGCTTTCCTTGATGCAGACCTTGACTGTATCAAGCCATAATAAGTTCACATGGCATGTGTTTAATTTAACAGAATTTAATCAACAGCTAAAAATTTGAAAAAAGGATGCAATGAAAAAGTGGAGTAACAGTGATGAGTATCAGGGAAGCATCAGGTCAGCAAATCTTCTGTTGTCATTGAAAATTTACTAAATCTTCTGTTGATAAAGGTTTTGATAATGATGAATATGCTCCAATATTTTTTTATTAAAAATGGGTATGTAGGAAATGTACTGAAGTACCTTGAATTCAGGTTCTTGTCTTTTCATTGAAGGATCCTGAACCCTGTTGAAGATGGTTTTGAAGAAATGCTATATATGTATTCCACTTTACAAATAAACCCATAGTGTTTGTAGGTCTGTAGAGTAACACTGCAGAAGCAGCAGGAGATGAGAGACCTGCAACAATCCAAAGGCTGTTAACAAACAGATTTTCATACATACAGGAATTCTATTGCTGAGTCTTGTTAAAGTTATGGATAAGAAAATTAAAACTGCATCCTATGGTACATGAGAGCTTCTCACATACTGTGTCAGATGTTAGCAAGCTTTGACAATACATCCTGAAGAGTTTCCTTCACTACATATGCCATTACATTTTGATCATTACCTTGTTCTTATCCTAGTGTTGACACCAGCTGTCAGGAGTAAGTATACAAAATGTTAAGGACTGCAATGTAGAGAAGATCAGACATGATCTGATGGTTTCTATCTAAACTTTTATGTCTGCCATGTTCCTGTGGACAAGAACTCTAGACAAAACAGGTACCCACAGAGAGGATGATCAGGGGTGATGTGAAGGAAGGAAACACAGACGTAACTTCCTTTTTTTTAAAATGAAAGTAGAGTTACATAGAAATGGATACACAGAAGGAAACAGGTTTATAGAGGCAGGAAGGGGATAAACCATGCAGAACCCTGAAGATAATGGCCAGAACTTTAGTTTGATATCAAAAATGAGAACAAATCAGTGAGTGTCCGAGAAGTGTTAGGAGTTTTTTTGAATAAGTAGGGCAAGATGAATTCTCAAGATGGCATGAAATACACGATGAGAAACTGGAACAGGTAAGGCATCAAGGTGAAAGGCATAATGGGGCAGGCAGGAGAAGATGTCTCTGAAATAAATTCTGAATATCCTGTTGGCAGGGAAATTTAGGGAGGAGTCAAAGGTTAAGTACTCTCTACATAAGCATAAGGGACAGGAAAATACTGAATCTGCCAACAGTTAAAAACAAGAGAAAAAGGGCTGGAATATCCTTGATACCAAGGGAGTTTCTTTCAGTCCTGATACCACTAAACTTTCCAAATGCCTCTGAAAATATTTGTTGAAGCACGACTTATCTTCTTTCAAAAACATTTTTGCATTCCAAGCGATAATACAGTTCGAGTCCTCTGCATGGGTTTCCATTCCACAACCATTTTTGAGGTGACTAATTCTCATGGAATTTCAGGGGATTTGACAACTTAAATACCTTTATTTCCTTTTAAAAACCTACTACCTTCTGTTAATAGATAAATAGAGAACATGAAGGCACCAAGGAAATTTTCAAGGTAATACCCAAAATGTTTGTAAAATATCTATGATTAGAATAATAATATATAAGAGACATCTGAAATTGATTTAGTTAACATTTTAGTTTTATGGGGGGTTTTTTGTTGTTTCAGGAGGGAAGGTGGGTTTGTTTGGCTTTGGGGTTTTTATTCTCTGTACCTGAATCAATCTTTAAATGTTCATTTAGTTAGGAGCAATATGTATCTCAGATGTTATTTAATCACTCCCTCTACCAAGCCATGTTATTTTAAACAATTGGTAAATGAATCATTTGCAGAGGTCTCTGCAGAATTGAAGATTAATACTGTTTTCTCCAGCATGAGACACTCAAATTTATCCTCTAGAAAACAATAGAGAACACAGAATACGCTTCTGGGAATATGCGAGCAATTCTGTAAAGTCAGGGGAGGTTTACATTACAATTGCCATATAAAATTCAGACAAATGAAATCATAAAAGCCAAACGAAAGCAAAAAGTTTAATGTCAATGCCAAACATGAAAAAGACAGTGAAGTTGCAGCTTGTCTGGGTGACTTCAACATAACAGAACTGCATGCATACAAGGGATTAAACATGAGAGAAGAACTTCAGTGTGAACAAAAATGAAATTAAAATTGAGAAGTATACTGACTGAAAGAGAGGATGGAAAATGCTAGCAGCTATCTGGTAGCAAACATTAGCTATAGCAGATGTGATTGCCATTAGGTCTAAATGCACATTAAATTTAAGCCAACATCTGTTCTCACAGAGATGGCCTCAGTCATCTTAAAAGAAAAGTTAATTTGGAAATCAAAACTTTAAAAAAGTTTTAAAGGCAGGATTTGGTAGAGGTAGAGAAGCCTGATATCTGCCATGGCAAGTGATAACTATGGGCAGATGTTCACGGTTCTGGACAGTCATTCTACAGCTCTGAATGAGTGGTGGTACACAGCAGCTAGTGAAGTTTCTGCATGTAGAAGTCAACAAAACCTTTTAAAGGTGTAAATACAGGATTCAGTGATTTGACTTCTTTTTAGACAAAGATGAGCAAGTAGTAAAGTAGATGCTGGTGACAAATGCTGAGAAAATGAAAGAAAAGTCAGAGATTTCTAAATAATGATTAGCATTTAACTCTGAGCAGCACTTACACAAAGAGAAGCAAAATTATTACAATACCAGGCAAATACTGGGACCTAGAAAAATGAAAGTAGTAAGAAACGAGTCAAAAGTTCAATCCCACAATTACAAAGGCTGGATGGAATTTCAGAAAACTGAGGGAAAGGATTTCCAAAATGATGAAGGGATTACAAGTAGTAAAATAGGTGGTAGGAACTGTCACCAGAGAAATCACAGAGAAGAAAAACTGTGTCATCTAATCAGAGTGCTGAGGCATAAAAAAATGAAATGGAGGAAACCTACCTGGCTTCTTAGCACTGTTCTTGGCCATCAAGTAATAAGAATGTAAGAAGTACTTAGCAACAAGAAAATATTACAATAGAAGGGGAAGAGTGCCAGAAACTACCAGTATTTGGTATCCTGCTCTTCCCATTGCATCATTAGTTACATAGTAGTGGCTACCTAACTTTACTTTAATAAATTTATGCTGAAGTAACTGTTTAAAAAACAGTTATAGCAACAGTCATAAAATCTGAATTAATGTGTAGATTTAAGAATTTATTTCTTGGTTTGGGTCTTGTTGTAAAACATAAAGTTCACTTATATTTGGCAGATTAAACCACCCTTAATTTAAGCAATGAAACTATCTTTTTGAATACTCATCTAACTTATTTCTAAAATATACAGATTAAAAGCAATCTTGTTAAAGGAACAAGTCTAAAGTAAGCAGTTAGGTGGCTTTGTTTAGTGAGGATCTGTAAGTTTAAGTAATTCTCACCCTTTAATTCTGCTGTAGTGAAGTTTGAAGTTTACAACAATATAAAACTTGAAGTAACTATAGATTCCTGTTTAATAGTGTGCAGCAAGGAGATTTTTAGATATAATGAGTCAATAAGACCATGCATTCTTAAATATTTATGTTACTTCTGGGATAGCTGTGCAAGAATTGCAGTGTATATGCTACTATTACTTGCTTCTCCCAGCATATTGTCATATCCCCTGCACAAACATCATCCATGCAATTCAGCACTTACAGTTCAGAGGTTGTCTTTATGAACGACTGGTGTAATAGCTCCATTAGAGAAATCACTTATTAAACCTCTGATCTTTCTTGCCAATATAGTGATTTATGGGTTTTCAATAATAAAGTTCTTTCCCATTTTTGTTGACTGAGAGTTGCTGTTTGAATGTTAAGTAAAAATTCATTTACTTTCACAACAAGATATTACTATCTGAAAAGACTATTATCCCTGGGGGTAGAAACTATCTGCTAACCTTTCCATGCAATAATCACTACCTGGAAAATATATTTGAAAAGGAAAAACAAGCTAAGCCATCCAAGCATGATGCTGCAGTTTTGTTCTAGTGTAATGTCTCCTATTTTCTTCCTAGTATGCATTTTTTTTGTCATTTTCATCATTCTCCTGATAAAATTATAAATTCTATTACACAGTAAACATTAGAAATGTTATTCCAAATAAAATTAGCTGACAAGAGATTAGTTCCATTATTTAAACAAAAGAAATATTGCTTCTACTGTATTTGCTTCTGGAAATTGAAAAGTGAACATGGAATAAGGGATAGAAAAAAGACTGGAAATTCGCCTTTGAGTTTCAAGCCACCTGGAGTTGAAAATAAACTTTTATTTTCGAAATAAAATTTTCTTAAATAATGTTCTTCAACTTGTGCACTTGTAGCATTAGCAATTCATTTAAATAACCACACTGTAAAAATGGTTGGTCAGCATTGTATTTTAATGACAGTTTTGCTCCTGAGAAGTGCAAGAGATTACTCCATCAATAAAATCAGAGTAGCTGGCATGGATAAATGACAGTCTGAATCCGTGTGTATCAAAGAAGTCCACAGCAGTGGAAGAAAAAAAAAATATTTTGGTCTAAAATTGTAGCAGATGAAAGACACCCTAAATAAGATTTAGGAATTGCTCTGGCCAGAGATTCCTTTGCTATATAGGTAATTTCAGCTGTATACCTTTGGATTAAAAATATTAGTAGTGGTGTTTTAAGAAGTCAACACTAGATACTCCAATAATCCTCACAGATGTTCATGCTTTAAATAGGAGAGGTACTGTCATTCCTACAAAATAAACACATAGTAGGAGGGAAAGGAAAAAATCTCCTCCAAGATGTTAAAGTGTAAACATAGGCTTTTGCAGTCAAGAACATGGAAAATTACAGTGAGAAATGAAAAAGTTGTGGGAAAAAAGTCAGATTGTAAATTATAAAGAAAAGGGGAGTGGATAAATTTGTCTTTTAACCCTGAGGATAACTGTCCTAATTGATGAAATAGTTAGGAATGTAAAGCTGACATAGGAGATGAACTAGTCAAAGAGAGGAGAAAAGGTGGTAGATGCGACTAAGAATTAAGGCAGGGATTCAAGTCAAAAAACATCTCTAAAATTTGTGATCAGCATATGGACTCTAGAAAAACCTCCATAGTTAAACAGAAGACATTCAGTTCAATTGGAAGCTATAAAAAGCAAACCTGAAATCAAAAGCAAACATCAATTCAACTATCTTAATGGCAAAGGAGACATGGCAAATTTCTCATTACCTCGCATCCTTACATCATGACATAATATGCTCATTTGTTCCAAGTTTCTGGACTGTGGGTGCTGACCCCACCTCTTTCCCCAGTCAGAGAATGCAATCAGGGAGTTGTGAAGCATTGAAGATTTACTGTGCTCTTCCCTACTCCTTGCACTCCCTTAGTCTTCAAGGTCAAGTAACTTCCATCCACCTCCTAAAGCTTTCCCAGATAATACACATTTACTATCACCAAAAATTCTTACACTATTCTATGAGAAATTGTGAAAATCTGACTTAAATGAAACTTCAACCTAAGAAACTCCAAAAGGGTTCATCCAGTTCCAGTCCCTGTATTTAGTGATGGAAAAGGGAAACAAACACATTATTATACTGACTAGCTGATAAAATTCTGTGTTGCTACTGGTTGTGATTATATGTTTTAAGTAACTATTTTTAACGAAAAGGAAGCTTGGAAATTTTCAGGAGGAATAAAACCACCTGTTTGGGTAGGAATTAATTTTGTACTTGGCTGTTCTGGTAGCAGGTTATTGCTTCTACCCTGGACTACTTTTATGGGTATTTTTGCTTTTGCTGCTACTGTCTTTCATTTCATTGACAGTAAGTTATGTTTCATGTGCTGTTTGAATTACTTTTGTGTTAAGATACTGACACTGAAGTCAGGCTGTAGACACCATTTGTTAGAGATTCAAATAGTAGTTTATTTTAAAAATCTCGTAACTAAAGTCACTGATGTAATAAATGTGCATGATAGAATCTTAAATTAACTTGCACATAGCGCAACTAAATGTAACATGATTTACAAAGTTTAAATATTGTATCTTAATCCAGACAGTGAAATCCTATAATTACATTGTGTATCCTGGGAGCTTGTTTATTACCAGTTCACTGATGTCTTTGTACTGATTAGGACCATGTAGTTTTTCTAGAAAATCATCTTCTTTGTCTGACATACTGTTCTCCAGGACATTGAGTTCAAGATCAGATATGTTAGATGGCAAGTAAGAGCTAACTTGAGTTCCTGACTGCTTTTGTCCTGCAGAGATCTGCTCCTTTGCTATATTCAGATCAGTACCACGTTTAACTTGTTTGCTTCTCAGTGTAGATAGCTCTTTAATATGTCGATCACCCCTGTTGTCTTCCTTACTCATCTCTTGGGCTTTCTCCTCTTCATCTAATAATGATGCCTCCATCTCACCAAGGTTAAGTGAATCAGCAGATTCAGCACTAGTTCCCATGCTGCTTTTAAAGTCACAGTTTCTCCTCAGAGACTGGACTGGAAATGAAGCTGAAGGAACTGGCACAAGATCTGAAGAACTTTGAGCTCTTTGACTTGTCTTTGAAATTCTGGACCTGCTGGATTCTGGCTCTGTATCTGACCTATCTTGCTTTGGTCTTTCAAGCCACAGAGGTTCAGGACTGCTGTCAAGAACTTTCGAGTCTCTGCCTGCACACTCAGCACTGGTGAAATCTTCTGAATAAACTGTGTTCTCTGGACTAGCAACAAAGTCATCAGAGTATATGAATTCAGAGTTGTTTTCAACACTCCTGCTGGGGCTTAGTTTATGACCACTTACAACAGACACATCATCATGCTCCACGGTTTTATGATGGACTAAGTGTATTGCATCATTGTAACTTCTTTTTGCATTAGCATCTGATGGGAATGCTGCTGGGAGGTGAGCTTTTGCATGCTTTTCCTCATGAGCAGGTTTTAACATGGTTTCCTCTGGTAAGGGGGATGTAGTTATATTGTAAGGACCTTCCTTGCTTGCAATTGAATCGTTCCTGGATAGACTTGGAATAGACTGTTTCTGCAACCCAGGGGACACAACTCCTGTCACAGAAATAGACTCTGAGAGAGCACTGTTTTCTAATGAAGTCTGAACCATTTTATCCAACTGATTATTCCGCTTTGAACTGCCTCCCGTGCTACAATGCCTGCAAGACACATGTTCTTCTTCAGTATTTCTGACCAGCTTTCTCTTGGGTAAGGGGCTTTTCTCTTTCAGCATCCCCATTTGCTTTTTTCTGTACTGCTCCCTCCTTTCATGAATTATCAGCTTATCCGGGTTGGTCTGCAGCAGCCGTAGCCTCAGTGTATTTGTCAGTCCATACAACAATTTCTTTCTGGGAGGTCTGTTCTCCTTAGCTTTGCAGTTCCTTTCACAGGCTGACTCTCCCTGGGGTACAGCTTTTTTGGGGCTTCTCCCAACCCCAGAAGACCCTGGGGAGGTGGCCTTTTGACAGCCTTGTCTGAACTGAGGGCTCTTGACTTCACTGCTCCTGCCGGGCCCCACAGGTGTCTCAGCAGACCTGAGGGCAGCGGAACCACTGGGCGGCCGTGAGGCCGCGTCCCCACTCCCCGGGGCCTGGTAGAGCCAGGCGAGATGGGGGTGGACAGCAGCAGCAGGCACAGCGCTGCGGGTGAGCACCGACAGCTCCGCCAGCAAGGCACTGAGCAGCGGCAGCTGCACCAGGCTGTTGTGGGGCTGTCGAGGGCTAGCAGGGTGCAGCAGCGAGGGCCCAGCACTGGGGCGCGGTGGGCTCTGGTCCTTGTCCTTCTGCGCTCTCTGCGGCTCGACATGCTTCCACTGCCCCATTGCTGCTGGCGGCCGCGGAGGCTCAGCCGGCTCGCGGCTGTAATAGAGCAGCGGAGGGCAAAAGACGTTGCCTTCCAGCTGCTCACCCTCCTCCTCTTCGCTCTCCTCCTTCTCCTCCTCTTCTTTCTCTTCCTCCTCGTCTCGCGGTTCAGGGCTGGTGGCAGGCGGTGTGGCAGTGCGGGGGCTGGCAGGACTCGCCTCGCCGGCCTCCAGGACGGTGAGGCGGTAGCCCAGGACCAGCTCCCCGATGGGGCGGCCCGCGGTGTCCCGCACCGCGAAGCGGCCCCGGCGGCCGCAGGAGGAGGGCGCCCCGGGCCGCTGCAGCAGCTCGGCGGCGGGGGCCAGGGACACGGCGCAGCTGCCGAGGAGGCGAGGGGGTCCCGGGGCGAGCCCGGCGGGCAGCGCCAGGAGCAGGGCGCGGAGCGGGCGCCGGCGGAGCGCGGCGAAAAGCGAGTCCGGGCGCCAGCGGAACAGGCAGCGCTTGCCGCGGCCGAAGGGGAAGGGCTGCCCCGGCCGCAGGGGTGGCGCGGCGGCGGCGGGGCGCAGCACGAGGGTGGGGAAGTCCAAGAGGCGCAGCGCCACGGCCGGGTGTTCCGCGGGCCCCGGGAGCTCCGCGGGCCCCGGCTCCGCCACCCGCAGCGCCTCCACCAGCAGCTCCAGCGAGAACAGCCGCTCCATGCCGGCCGGCGGGCCCCGCTCTCGCGAGAGGCCCGGGTGTGTGCGGGGTGCAGGCGAGGCGCGCTGAGCTCTCGCGAGAGTCGCCTCGCAGCACCGCTGCCTGTGCGGCGCGTCCCGGTAGCAGCGGATTCCCAGCCCGCAGCGCCAGGGAACTCGGGCCCGACGGCACTCAGGCGTCCCGCGGGCGGGGGAAGTGCCTCCAGCAACCATGTTGTAGCCTGCCCTGATGGCTGGGTGGATGGCGTCCCTGGTGTCTCACAAACGCCCGGTGTGTCGTGGCGACAGCCGTCGTGCTCCTGGTCGTGTATTCCCCACTGCCGTTCTCAAGAGACAGGAGCGGGAGTTGGATGGACCCTGTGCTCCGTCAAGCAGCAGGAGTGGTGTTTGTGGAGGCACTGAGGGACTATAAACTGTTTTCACATTCACAGACTCACTGAATCAATTGGGTTGGAAAAGACCTCTAATATCATTAAGTCCAGTCTTTGACTGAACGTCACCACGTCAACCAGACCGTGGCACTCAGTGCCATGTCCAGTCATGCACTAAACGCCTCCAGGAATGGTGACTCCATCACCTCCCTGGGTAGCCCATCCCAATATCTAATGACCCCTTCTGTGAAGGAATTCTTTCTCATGTCCATCTAAACTTCTCTTGGTGCAGATTAAGACTGTGTCCTCTTGTCCTATTGATAGTTGCAGCCTGTTCCTGCTCCAAGAGAAACATGTGGGTCTGTGTCAAGGTCTGTATACTGAAGAGTCTCTCCATAGTATCTTGGCTATGCATTGTTAAACTCATATTTTCTCTCCTGTCTGCATGTAAAGTGGGAGTTGAAGTGAACACACTTGTGAAGAATTTCACTCCTCAGCCTCCTGCTTGGCAAAGAGAGTGCCCTTTCCTCTCTGGCCTTCTCTTACACCACAGTCTCCTTGCCACAGACACAACAAATACTTGCTAAGATAGAAGCAAAATTGTCTTGTTTTCTTCAATTTGTAAATTGACTCTAAAACATTGTCTCCTAAACTGAGGGTGTTGGGTTAAAATTACAGTATACCCTCTTCTTTTACCAGCAGGAAAGTAACTAATGAAAGATCAATCCCTTTTCTCTTTCTGGTTATTTCCTCCTTTTTTTTCCACTTTCATTCAGCTATCAATTCACAATTTTTTAGGAAGTGGTGAAAGAATCCAACTCTTCACTGTTGGTCAGGTCTCTGGATTATTATTTAAAGAACACCTTTCACTAGGTGTTATGTCTGAGAAGAGGGTTAAGGAGTTTGACTTCTGTGTTGTGATCAGGACTGAAGAATTATGTAATTGAGTTCTCAGTTTCTCTGCTGCCACTATTCTAAGCACGTGAGTCTAAGAGCTACACATCTTCTGCCATCAAGGCTGCCAGTGTTCACGTGTGGCATTGTACTGGCATTGTGGCACACAAGACAAATGGCCAGTCTGTTTCACTACTGCCTCCATGTCCTGCCATCTGTCATCTGTTTTCCTTGTGTTTCCTTTTCCTCCAACCAGTTCCCACATCAGGAGGGCCTGACAGTGTAGTAGACATTCTCCATAAAGGAGAAATGGCAGAAGAAAGACTTGCTGTTACACTGAAATTGACAGATTTCACCATGGTCAAATAGTCACTCTTGAGGTTCCCTGTAAAGACAATGGATCAGCATTTTGCCCATTTTATAGATGGACCTTACTGTGACTATGAAGTTTAGTCCATGATTTCTATTCTCTTTTATTTGTAATCTTTGTAGAGGAAGATGAATTTTTCTGTGTGCTAACTGCAAGAGGATTCTGGGGGTGAATTATAGAGAAACCATATTCTTGTTTTAAGATGCTGAATCTCTGCACACTGAAGTTTTCAGTTGCATGGCCCTGAAAATCAGACAATGTCTGTATTTTGTTCTGCACAGACAATATAAATAAAAAGTACTCACTACGTGTGAAAACTATAGGTGTTAATAAGCTGTGTAAGATCAGTCGGCAAGCTAGTGACAAAACAGTTGTTGAAATAGAAAGCAGTAAGGAATTTTAAGTTTGTTCCAGTTGGTGTGTTTTATTAGGTCAATCCTCTGGTCATGAGAGCATTTTTCTACTCAAAATAAACAGAAAACGACATTTTGGTTTTGAGTTGCAAATTAAGAGAAAAAACGGTGTTTTTCTTCCTAATAGTCTGAGTTTCTACTAACCACCATTTAAAGGAGACTTGTGATAAGTCTTCTTTAGATTGCATATCACTGAAGAGTGAATTTAGAAAACACTGCTGGAGAAGTAGGGTTATGGAGCCAAGTTTCATTACCTCTACCACTCCAAATACCACAGGTACATATTCAGATCTACATTAGTTACATTTAGTAATCTTTTTTAAATAGCTTTGCTTCTTCTCAGTTCTCCTTTCTTATAAATAAACTTCAAATTTTCTGTCTTTTTCCTAAAAGACTGGAAGACTGAGGCATTTTGCTGATTCAGTGAAATCTTTCACTGACCTTTTTTGTATGTTTGAAGTACCAACTTTCTGTCTCAAAAAATTCCAACCTAGACAATTGGTATCATTACGAGCAACTCAGCAACTTTGGTTCAAATCTATCTTTTGAAGGCTTTGAAATGTCTTTTTTTTTCCTTTAATTCCTGTACAATTTCAGATTTATCGATTTCTCTACACAGAGGTCTATGCAATTTTATGTCTGTTTATGGATTGAGACGCACAACACTTAAAAAAATCTTGAGAAAGCGTGGATTTTGCTAGTTTCACAATAGAATCTGCCTATTCTGGTGTTGTTCTAAAGATTGCGTTTTTTAGAGATCAAATGCTGGCAAAAAGAGCCACTGTTTATCTGAATATAAAATTGCTCTTCTCTGTGCAGAATGTACAGGGCAATGCATGGAATTTGTGCAAATATTTAGCCTGGTGGCACTCTGATTCAGAAAGGAGTCAGACAGTCTGCTGGAATATTCAGCTGCAACATAATAGCAGTTCTTAAAATACTCCAGCTTAAAATGCCACTCAGAGAAAACTTATTTAGTCTTTTCTCAGTTGTCTGTTGAGTCAGCCACTTGTGAGAGGGCAATAAACAGGAAGAAATTCAGGAATTAGCATGGTAGTCTTCGATAACTCTCTTCATCAGTTCAGAAAAAATATGAAAATTTATAAAATACATGAGCAAAGCATTTGAGGTTTTTGCAATTTATTTAAGTTTCTCTCTTGAAGAATCTAAAAGTTTTGAAAAGGAATAAGGTCAAATAAGAAAGCTGAATCTATTCAGAAATTGCTGTTTGCATAAGTTTTGGTATATTGTGCAGTCTTGCAGGGAACGTTGCTGTTTTCTATGTCCAGATTCTACTTCATGATCCTTAATTTCATGCTGACCCAGATCTAGTGATGTGTAGAGCAGTCTAGGAACAGTTGCAATGGTATCATTGGCATAGGCATTTTGTTATCCATCAAAATGAAGGATACTGTGGTTTTGCCCCACTTCTCAGTGTGTACCCTCCTGTCCACAAAGTGCCCCGTTGTTCAGGTGGTCAGAGCAGCTGGTACAGAACCTACTCAGGCATACAGCTCCAAAAATCCTCCCTTGTGTTGCTATCCTAAAGATGCTTGTGAACTTCTCTTACTTCAGTGTGATAGCTCTCACGTTTATCTTCACTCTCTATGTTTAGCAGACTTTGGGAGTGCTAAAATAAACATTCTTTGCCTAGTCATGTGGCCCTTCTCCATTTGGCAAACACTCGTCTGTTTCCTGTCTTTTAAATGATTTCATTGCTTTCCTTAGTATTTTACTTTTTTGGAGTGGTGAGAGTTGGGGCTTATGGCAGAGCTACTTCTGCCAAGTCAGCAGGGGTGGCACACAGGACTGGTGAGGGAAATGGTTGGCCTTTGAGATGCATGTGGTTTTCACAGCCAGCTTAGAAATACAACCCATGCCAGGTTGTCTTCTGATTCCAAATTTCTTCAGGGATTAATGGGACTGCGGCAAAGCACAACTTCTCCTTCTGTAATGAGCAGTCATCATCATCTTTCTTAGACACAGTGAAACTCAGTCCAAGTAGACACCTAAAGGAAGCAAGGAGAAATGTGGCAAATACTGTGAGAGCCAACAGGAAGCAGGTTATCACAAATACAGGGGTTCAGACAGCTATATCGAACATGACAGTATGACATATCCATAAGGGTTGCATCTGAGGTGATTTCCTTTATTTGAAAAGAGTTCTTGTTAAAGCAAATAGACTTTTTTGCTTAAAACAAAACAATAGTGAAGGGTCAACCTCAGGATTCAGCTCATTGAATATTCTTTGTATAATGCCCAGCAACATTCAAAGTCAATTTCCTCAAATGTCTATATTATTAGCACATGGAGGCTTTTCTATCAGTTTCTTACTTTATATAAACCATCACGAATTCATTTGGTATTAACAGAAATTCCATGGGTTCACATTCTGTCATTTATAATTAGTTAATGTATCATTGTTTAAACTGTGTTACTTCCCATCCAATAGCTGTGAAGCTCTCAAAAGTCCTCAGAGGGATTTGATTTATTTCCTTTGGCTTCATGGTTGCAGCCCATACTTGTCATGCACATATGTAGTGAATGAGGAGAGGATTCCAGGTGCTTAGCCATCCGAAGAGGACAGCTTAATCACACAACAGAGTAGTTCTTGGATATGTTTGAGAAGCACAGAAAACCAGCAGCAAAAGTTTTTGTCAAGGTGTGGGGATACTTAAATTTTCTGTTGTAACTGTGTGGCCGGAGAGGCCCTCAGCTTCTCTCAGAGACATTGTCTTTGCAGGCAGTGATTTTTCAGACTCGTCACCTCCTAAAAGGATATGTTTACAGCATTTCTCTAGCTCAAGCTGGGAACCGTTGGGGGCAAATTGCAGTTCAAATATCTGACAGGGCTTCTGACAGTGAAAGCTCTTGTGAGCCTTAGGATGATTGCTAAAGTCAATTCAATAGTCAGATGAGATTTCATTAAAATAAAAAATCAGAGATGTCTGCAAATATTTGAGTAGAAAACAGTATTGTGTGCTTTGTACCAGCACACTGATGACACTCATTGTTTAATCTGTCATAATTACCATTGTAAAGTATTTTTTTTCAGAGGTTTTTTTTACAGTACAGCTGTTTCATTTGCTGCACGTTTTCAATCACTGATGTTTCCCATTTTCCCTTTAAAAACAACTTAAAACCAATTTGGCTGTTTTGAGAGCTCTCCTTTAGAGAGAGTAAAATATAAAGAGACAGGCATATTGCTGTGTAGAGCTGGACCAGATCCACCTCACTGGATATGCATGAGGCTGAGTGATATCCAGGTGCCTGTGCCTGGTAGGAAGGGGGCAGAAAAATTCCATCTCACTTAGTGAATTAGGCTTATGAAGCTGCTTGTTGAGGTTGCAGAAAGAAGTACCAATGAGCCCTGTATTTTTCATCTCCTTTCTTGTTTTCCAAGGAGATATGATGGAAATCCCGTGCTTCAGTAAGGTGGATTGTGAGAGAGATGGCTCTGTTGTGAATGTTTGTCCCTGGCTTGCCTGACAGTGGGATTTCCAGTCAAAAGGTGAGGTTCTTTGCTTGGCTAGCATGTTCCAGGGGTCTCAACAGTGGTGTCCCTCCCTCATGCTTCATCCCTTCTAGCTTCTGTCCTTACTCTTGCTCTGCCAGGCAGCAAGTGTGGAGTGCTTCCCACTGTTTTCCTGCTAGTGTCTGTGACTTGCTGACTTTCTCACCATGATAGTGGCTGTCATGTGAAACTTAAATGTATGGATAGGGAAAAATCATGGCCCATTACATGGCTTTATTGATTAGAAATAAAGAGTAAATTGTATCTTAGATGCTAAATGTGGGAATCTGTAGATCTAGCATCTTTTTTCTCTTTAGATCTCCTTGGGAAGGTTTAGTTTCTCTGTGCTTGAATTCCTCTTTGAAGCCGTGACCAGGGTTTCACAGATGTGCTGAGTGAATAAGTATCCCCTGGAAGGGAACAAATATCTGATTTGTGAGAACATGGCATCCATGCGCACCCCGCGGGCTCCTTTCCCTCGGGAGTTATGGCGAGTGGCTATCATCTGGATTATTTCTCTTGCCCCTGAAATGCAGTACCACAGCACAGCGGTGAGGCCACCAGCCCTTCACCAGCAGCGAAGAGGAGCTGGAAGCGAACAATTCCTTATTGCAAGACGCGCCCAGCTCCGTCCCACGTTTCAGAAGTGGCACTGCAGCACAAGGGGAGCCGCTGGAGAGGCCGGTGCATCGGCGAGCTTCCCCACGTTGCCGTGCAGGGCTCTTAGGCACTGGCGGTGTGGCAGCCTGCCTGAGCTGATTATTTCCCCAGCTCCTGAGAGGGCTGGCCCGGGCACGGCACCGTGCTGGCACAGCTGCACTGCTGCCGATTCCCCGGCTGGCCCGGCTGTGCTCCGGTACAGAGTGTAGCTATGCCTGCAGGGACTTTTTACAGCTAGTCACAGTGCTGGAAAAGTGTTTATATCCCCTGCAATGCAAATAGCCCTGTGGGCTACAGCTAGGGAGGAAAATAGACTTGTTTCTCTTGTGCTACGCTGGGTAGTCTGCGTGGCAGGATGACAGAATGCTGTCTGTTGTAAGCCCCTGACACAAGGTCAGGCAAAAGCTGTGCCAGTGCAGAGGCCTGGCTGGCCAAACTCCCTCCTTGCTAGCTCCTTTGACCTTTTGTGAGCTAATTCAGGGATGTCTTTGGCCCAGTAACTTCAGCTAAAGCATCTGTGTTTCCCTAACACAAAACTTCCCGGTTTTGCTGCTATGTATTTTAAACTTACTGCTATTTTGGTGCAGTTCCTGCACCAAATTATTTCTTGCATTTCCTATTTGAACAGTTCCTGTCGGAAGCATGTATTGTTTGGGAAGACATGGCATTAATTACTGTGTGAATTATTTGTTGTGTGGGTACCATGGAAGAAGTACATGGGAACTGTTCCAAAGAGCCTTTAATGAGTTCAGTCATCCAAGATCGTGATTTCCATCTCATAAATAATAAACTGTCCTCAATATGCTAATTTAAATTTGCCTTTAAATTGCTTATTTTAGTTTTGCAGTGGAAATAATCAAGAAGAAAAAGTTCTGAAAAATGCAGGCCTGCTCTGTTTCTGTACAATGTCACTGGGATGCAGTAACTTGTCCTCTTCTCCATGCTAAATCCTGAATATGTGACTAGGCTGGTAATGATTTCATGTGAAGAGTGAAATTTGAAATGCAACGAATGAAAATATATATGAAATCTTTTCTCCATAGAATATAACCTTATGAAGCAAACTCTTTTCCATCTTCTTTTGATGGGATCTCTAGTCTTGATTTCTGCACTGATTGTTTGCTGTTTGGGCCAATGGAGGCAAAAAGTGTTGCTCTGACAATAGACCTAGCCTCTGGCAAGGTAATAGTGTGTGCTCAGCAGTGACCCATCTGCTTCATCAAATGCAACATCAACAGTCTTTTAGATAAGTCTCATCCAGTCTTGCAGTAGTGTGTGAAGGTTTTTCAAAAGCCTTCTTATGTTTGTGGACACTTGTTCAAGGCATGAATGTACTGGTAACTGGACTAATGATTTCTCACTGTGCTGACTATAAATAAAAATGTTTCTGCTCCAGGCAGGCAGATCATTACACTCAGAGGATTTAGTACCAATATAACAGTTACCCATACCAATACAACAGTTACCCGTGAGATTTTTCTGTTCTGAAAGCATCCTTTTAACTCTCTTTTTTTTTTCCACTTTTAGCTTCAGTAAACACATATCGTGATTTTACATGAACCTGTGTTCTCTGGGCTTTGTAAGTTCAGACTAAACAGTCGTACATAGCATAGCAAAACAAAAATACTTCAAGAAAGGAAAAGCAAGTGTATTTTGCACATGTACTAGCTGATCATACATCATTCAGATTTGTTAAGATTCAATACCAGATAAATAGATGGGACTAGGTTTGGATGACAGTGCAGACACATCTTACTAGAAACACAGTCACCAAAATTTCATTTCAAGAGGCAAACCAGTGAAAAACACAAAGAGGTTACTCTCTTTCCTGTCCTGGAAGGAATAGCAGCTTTTTAAAACATTAATATCCTCAGTCAGGCATTACAAATATTAGTTCTCAGTTCCTTCAAGGGTAAGAAGAAATAAAAATAGAAGCCACTCTGAGACCTCTTGGTGGCTGACAAATGCATTCATTCATTTCCTTATAATGACATCTTTCATAAAGGTCTTAACACTGGAAATTCTCGGAGGAAGATTCCTTCCTCCTAATGCCTTCTCACTTCTCTGTGGAAAGCTGTCTGTATCATTGCAAACAGGCAGTGGGTAAAACACTTTCTGAAAACTCAGCTGTGCTTCTGTAGGCTGATCTTAAACAGGGAAAAGGCTCATTCTGCTGAGTGCACTGGGCAGGTGATGCCATGACCTGTAATGGAATGGGAGTGCCTGGCTGTGGTGGGACAAAAAGAGAGGGGATGGCTGTGTGTAATTCTTAACAAGAGACCCCTTCACCTCTAATCTGTGTGTGGAAAACACTGCACAAAGCAGACGTCAACTTTGCAGTAGCTTTCATTTCACCCTCTGCTCCTTTCATTTGCATGTCTACCACATTTGCTCATCCAGGCTCTAAGGCCTGCATTCATCCGACTTAGTGGAGGCAACCTGGCCACATTGGCCCTCTGCTGAAGGGGATTAGAAGCTCTTCCAGAAGTGTCAGGTCTTCAGATTAGCAGACTGCCTCTCTGAGCAGCCTCCTTGCTGTGTGTTGGTTGTACAGGAGCCAGGACGTGTTTAGCTGCCTTGGTTAAATTTCTGCAATTGAGTGGGGTGATTCTGAACTTTGCTCTCTGGTGAGGTTGGCAGACAAACAGAGCGGTCAGTTGCTTTATTTTTCTTGCACTAAATTTTAAGAGTAGTTTTCACAACCAGAGTGTAAAGCAAAACCAAGCACATTGATGCTGAGAGTTAGAGATGGAGCCTGAAATGGTACAGTTATTTCAGGTGGAGCTTGCCTGACCAAATGCAGGTTGAACACAGAGATGAATAGAGATGAGCCCCAAAAGATTCTGTTTCACTTGTTACACTATAAACCCATAGCCAATAGCTCAGGGGTCGTTATGTGCATCTAGGATTGCATCCACAATTCCCTGCAGAGGTGTCTCCATGGCAGTCTTTCCAGAGCAAGGGATCAGCCACAGAGACATAGGACTGCACGGCACCACCCGAGTTGTCCAGTCAGTGCCTCTCCAAATGCAGAAAGGCACGCTGCAGATGCTCAGTCATGTGCTCTGTAGCTCATATCACCCCGGGATGCTGTACATTTCCAGGCTTCTCACAACACACTCCAAGTCTGTGCTGGAAGACAAAATGCCACAATAATTGTGTCACAGGAGGAGAACAGGGGAGATCAAGGGCACTTCTAAGTCCTCCCGACTAGCAGGAGATTTGCTGGGTGACATTTGCAGATTATTCTGGACCCCGCACTGTGCTGCAGAGAAAGATAAACAAAACCCAACGGTCCCTGTTGAGCTAATCTGAAAGGGGGTTGCTTCCCAGTTCCAAATCTGGTGATTAGCTCAGACCTGTGCATGCAAACAAGCACAGACAGCTGATGGATGCTGATACCTCAAGGAACACTGATAAGCCTTGCATCTTTCAGTGACCATGTTTATGCCCTTAACTAATGCAACACAAAGTAAAATCCTGTCTTAAATTCCTGTGGAAAAAAAAGATAAAAGGGATCAGGAAAAAGTATATTGTTCAAGAAAAATGCACCCTTAATTATTAAACTATACTGCTCTAATTTTACTCCTGTGATTTCCTGTGTACACAAGGTCTTCAGTAGGAGGTTATTTTTTCTTTAATAAACAAAGGCTTTGCTTTGCAATGTACTGCAGATTGGCACAGTCACTGTATAACATACAAAGGCATATCTTTAAACAGTATGATGTGATCTTATCTGATCTGCAAGCTGGATAATATAGCATCAATATAATTTGTGGCAGGATATTTGTATAGATGTGGTGAGGTGTGTTGGAAACTCCTCTGAAATCACATAGGCAAAAAGGAAACAATATTAGCTTAAATAAAAGATGCTATCAGCTTAACAGGTCCATGAATATGTGTTATTACTAGAATGGGAAATCACAGTTTGCAGGTACTAAGAGCCAGCTGGGAGAAAACATGTTGGCTATGATTTTCTGTCACTAACATGTTGGATCACACAGGGAACTAGTAATTACCAACAGAGATTTTCAGCTGTTGTTCACAGGTTTGTGTGTGGCTCTGTAGTTCCATCACTTGTATCCAAGGGCTTTTTTGGCACCAGAGAAAGAAGGGCTTGAAGGGCTTGGCCCCAGAGAAGAGGGGCTGCTGAAGTCCTTACTAGTTGAGAGGTGCCATTCTGCAGTCACTTCTACCACAAACAAAATTGATTGGTTCCTCTGCTGGTATTCTTGAAAGGATGAATAGACATTGCCAGCACTGTTCAGGATACTAAGCTAAATTATCATCATAGACCCTTCTGGCCAAAAATTATGTGCATCACTGACAGGTGCTCCTTTTGTGTAAAGGGTCAAGTTACCTAATAGTATAATTTAGGTACCAAGGGCTGCTTATGGCGTCAGTGACTCTACTTATATGGTGGGTGAAAATTTACTTTTACAGCAAGAATTTCAGCCACTTGCCCATACTCTGTGTTTGCCTGAAGAAAATAAGCTGTGCTGTACAGTTCATAATAAAGGGCTTCTCTTTCCTGAACAGTACCTAAAATTCTAACCTATCAAGAATATAATGGAGGCTGGAAACTTCAACTTTGCCCAGACAACCAAAACTTTTTATTGTGCCAGTGGATGCACCTTCTAGAGCCCTGATGCTGTAATGGGATGTGTGAAGGCTAGACGCAGATTAAAGCTCCAGATCTGGAGCTGAAGCTTCCCCAGTGTGAGAAGTGTTGATGTTGGTTAAGCTTCCTGTCTAGCTGCTTTTTAAGTTGCAAAAGATTTCCATGTCTAGTGTAACACCCTGTAAAACAAGAGCATGCACTGACTTCTCTTGTTAAAATTCCTTTCAGTTTCTTAGTTCTTTTTCCTCCTTTATTAGTTAGGAATGGTAGAGGTCAGTGGAACTTTGTAAAGGACCTTTTCATCAAGGGTGAAACATATTAATCACGCTGCAAACCCTGCCTGCTGGCTGATGGGGTGCTTCTTTGTGCTGGTGTACAGGCCCATCAGAGCCCCAGGAGAGCTGCATGCACATGTGTGCACCTGATGTATGGGTTATCTTGCAGGGACTGTGAACAGCTGAGAGTTGAAAGAGTGAAAAGCAACTAAGTTCTGCCAGATGCAAAATGTAAATGAGTAGAAGAAAATACAAAACTAGACTTTTTTTGTTACATTCTTAGTTTCCTCTTTCCAAATAGCCACATTTTGGTCTTTTTTTTTTTTCCTTGTCCTTGACTGTATTCATATTTTTGCATTTATTGCTAGGTTTTGTCATGTTATCAGCTTTTAAGAGTGGTACACCAAATCAAACATTTCTGCTCAAAGCAGTAAGTCTCCATATGAGACAAATGAGTTTAGTTTCTTCCCTAAAAGTTAAAAATGTCCTTGCTTGCTCCTAGGGTCCTCTTTGGACTGCTATTCTGGTTAAATTCAAGAGCGTAGTTCCGGAGCCTTTACTCCATGAGGGAGATCAGCCTTCTTCCTTTGAGTCTTTGCTCCTGACCTGAATAACAAAGGAACTGAAACAAGGGCAGGGTAAGGCTAGGGAAGGTTTGCTCACTGGTGTAGCTCATTAGGGGACTTCACTGCTTTGCTACTAAACCTTTTGGTTCTGCCAAATTTCTTGACAAGAGCTGCAGGACTAACAATGGAAAAGTAGGTCAGGAGTAGATCTTGTAAATCTACTCAAAGGGCCAAGAGCACAGTTTGTGTAGGAAAAGAAGAAAAGAGAAAGGAAAAAAAGAGAAAGATTTTAGGGTGAAGAGGACAGAAAGGCTAGAGGCTAGTAGAACTTCAAGTGAACCCTGATGTGTAATTATACATCTGATTACAGATTACTTTCTAATAGTATCTGAGAAGTTCTTTGGTTTCTTCAGCAGGGCTTTCATTAGCACTTTGGAATCCTTCATTCTGCAGTGGCTGTTAGTAGTAAGATCAGCCTGCCTGCCAGGATTTTGTCTCTACAGTGAGACAAAAATGTGTGAGCAGTGCAGTGTGCTGGCCTGCTGTATACACATTCAAGTATGTAGCTGCACCCCTACTGAGACCCAGGGGAAAGCAACAGCAGACTAACAAGAGTTTTTGCAGGATGGACCCTTTAATTTGAAATGTGGTAGGCAAGTGATTTCTTTAAATGGAAGAAGAAAATCAATAGAAGAAATTTCTAGGTTGAAAAAAACACCATCCCCAGTGCTGTCTTTGGGACTGGACTTCAAAACACATCTCGGTTTGGGCAATGTGCACTGGTTATCGAGCATACACACAGCATACACCTCAATTTTTATTCAGCTGAACTTCTTGCCACACTGGTAAAATTTCTAATATATAGCTGGTGTCATGAGTTTTTATATTTAGGCCTGAATTCTTAGGAGGTTTTTGTAACACACAACCTATAACACACTGAACCGCAATTTGATTTTAGGCAAAATCTGATGGTGGGTTTTCCACAACATCCATAATTCCAGCTAGCTTCCAGCAAATATTTTATATATTTACATTGTATATTTATTTCTTCTGCTTTGTAATAGAACTGTTAGAGTCTTTGCTGTTCTTTTTTAATTTATTGTTTTTAACTTTTCCTTGTGTTTTCCTAGCAGTTAGAATACAAGCTTAAAAAGCATGCTAATATAATACACCATTTCAGCTGAAGTAAAAGCCCTTTAGCATACACATTTACTCAGAGAAAGTGGGAGTGAGAGAGCAGCAGGATTTATTCTAATAAGTGTAATTCTTTCATGTAGAAATTTCCCCTTAAAAATAATTTTGCATTTGGCACAGCTTCCTGTGAATCTGCATTTGGTGTTACAGGCCAGGATGTTTGCCCACCCTCAGTCAAACTGAGTGCAGTGCTGCCTGCTGGTTTTCCCCTATCAATAATTAATACATCAGTTGATGGGCATTGAACATTTTATTTTAGCAAAACAGAACAATGCCTTCCTTGTGTCTATTAATGAGAGACATTTGCATCTGTCTTCTACAAATTCTCTCATTTCTCTTCTGAATGTTGGAAGCGTTTGCCAAGAAAACACAGAGACACTTCATTATCATTGTAACAAAGACTTTTGAAGGAATGCTCTCAGCTTAAAAATCTACATTTCTACCTGAAATGTTTTACCTCCTAGTGTTAAAAGGACAGCATGGAACTCACTTAGGGTTTAGGGAGATATATTTCTCTTTGTTTTCCACTTTTACTTCCTCCTCCTGACGATTTTCTAACTACCTAGCCTCAAGGTTTGTCCCCAGCCCATCACCAAGCTCCCTGTCCTTGTACAACAAGGGCATAGGCCAGTTTTAATTATAGAGGTGCAGAACTCTGGTACATGTGCAGAAATCACAGGTGTACAGCATAACAGCAAATTAGGGTTGGGATTTATTTTGTTCTTAGTTTAACTGAAAATCTTGGTGGCTACTCTTTAGACAGCTCTTTATTTATCTGGAAAATGGGTTTGATATGGGCAGGGATACTTTTCATCCACAAATTCCCTCCTCCTGCACACTACAACATGATTTGGAAGCTACTGTAAAGGCACAGACATACCAGGCACAGATAGGGAAGTCATACACTGAGGAGTTAGTAATCTGCAGGACTAGTAGTGATGGATAGAAGCTATTTATATTTTGGGTAGTGACCACAGAAGTCCACTGTGTAGAGGCCTGAGACCACTGGCTGTACTTGTTTCTGCACTGGAAGAGTCCCCAGGGAGTAGCATGCTGTGAGTGACCTCACACAGTTAGCAGAACCAACCAGCCTTGTGAAACTCTTCCTGCATATTCTCACTCTCCCTACTACAAGTGACAAAATGTACATATACTCTCCTGACAAAACGTTCTGTGCTTGGATGAAGATTTGAAACACTATTTTTTTTTTTTTGCTTGGCCATCCTCTGAACTTAGAGTATGGCCTCAAAGGTGACGTGTGTTCTTTTCAGATGGCCAGAGGTGTCTGTCCCACCTGCCAGGTTCCTTTTGTACCTGCTCCACATGCTCTTGGTGTAGGGCTGTTTATGTGTTGTTTGGTCCACTCTCAGCATTCCTGTGTGCAGTGCCAGTATTTGAGCTGAGTCACAGGTTTGTTACAACTCTCACTGGCTGAAGATCTGGACCATCATGTGCTGCAGTGTCCTGGCAGAAAGAGTCCAGTACATGAATTGCAGTATATAATCTGTACTTTGGAATGAAGAGTTTATGTCATTTATTTCTTAGCATTTTATGCTTGATTTGTACATGATTTTCCAATCAAATATGAAAGTTTCTGGATGACATCAGACTCTTTTCCATTTCTGTTATGTTTCATGTCTTTTCCTCACACTGTCTTTCAATGGCTGGCATTTCCCAAGTGTTTTCTATGAGAGCTGTAAAATCTTAGGATTATAATAGGTATATAAGTGTTGATGCAGTTTTACATAGTTTTCTATTTTGTACTGTACATTAACTTAACATTCCTTGAGTTACAAGATTGTCTTTAATAATGAATTATGTGCCTTACTGAATTGCTTTTCTTTCCACGGAGCTCGATAGCAGGTTTTAGTTAAAGAAAACCTTGGGTGTCTATTTTCTTTCTCGCTCTCTTTTGTAATTTTTGCTATAATTTCTAGGTTATTTTCAACCAAAATTATGTGGCAGAAGAGTTAATATTTAAATAAAGCAGAACTGATAAACCAGCTACTATTTTGGGGATTGGCACAGAAATATTTGGAATGTTATCATGAAGTTCTTATGCTCTTTTAACACCTCTAAGCTGGAAGTTGTTTGGGTAGCAGGACAAAATTATTTTTCTCCCCATTAGTGGGATGATGCATGTATACAGATTACTTACAGCTGTATGAGCAGAATAATAATGACCTTACTGTGTTCTCACAGAAGTACTTCTCAAAGATTTCCTATATACCTGTATTTTGTCCCCAATCCCATTGCTCAGTGTTTTAATTAAATTTTACCCTGAATTGATTACATCTACATTTTCCCATGGGTCTGTAGTTGTGAATTTGCTTTTCTTCTCCTCTCTGTAATGCTTGTTGTTTAAATCTTTTCTCTCAGTCTCTCTTTTTTTTTTAGGAAGACTTGCTGATTGCAATTTGATTACCTGTTCACCATTTTACAAATTATGTTACCCTAATTGAGGCCTAGAAAGAGAAGTCCAATAAATGGCTCTATTCAGAAATGTTTGAATTTATATTATTCTATTCTGTTGATCTCAAAATTCCATGTTACGGTAGGTGATTGTTCTTAAGCCACTGTAGAAAGCACTAAACAAAAAAACCTAAGGCAGAATACTTGCATTTGTTCAGTAGCTCTTCTTAGAGACTGTAAATGTGGTCAGATACTGAGTCTATTGTCATTTTCAAAAAAGACAACTATTATCTTAGTGAAAACCGGGACTTTTAAAGAAATATTTTTCAAAACAACTAAGGAGTTCAGAGGCACGGGTTTCATTCAAAGGTCTTAGATTTACACCAGTCAGAGATTTACACCAGTCAGAGATTCCTCTTACATGGAGGGGGAGGGGGCAGGGGGAAGGACGTTATCGGAAGGATAGGCAAATTCATGTTGGCTTTAAGTGAATTTTGCTTGTGGGAAAATCTGGCTATCTGCAGCAGAAATGTGATATTCTCCAGTGCCCCAAGCTGTCCCACATTCTCACTTCAGCATTAAGGTGTGCATAAACACTTGTCTGGCTGGAAAGGCTTTACTTCACAGCATGCTTGCCCAACGTAGCGGTCCCAGCAGCACCATCCCCAGAAGTGTGTGTCCCACATGTTTCAAACAGAGGCATTTCCATATTAACACATTAACTGTGTGCTGTGGGACACCGTGGAGCTGGCTGTTCCATGGCTGTTCACCTTTCGGATCTGTGCTCCTCTGCCTTCCGAGGTGCAGTACAGAATTCATGTACTTTGCTGCAGCTTAACTGAATTACTCTTCTGTCACCCAGGCTCTGTAATGCTATAAAGGCTGGTTAACATATATATGAAAGCCATGGCTCACCAGTGCACTTTCTGTGACACATGCTCTTGTCAAAGGCTTTCATCACAAAAAAACATTAAAAAGTCATGACCGCTGCTGAAAAGATCCAGAAACAGGACTAAAAAAGTAAAGATGTCAAGAAGTGCCCTACCCCCTCCTTCCTTGGGTTTTGAATGGGAAGAGAAATCTCTTGTTTTAGTTTCAGTTTACTTTTTATTTTCTGTGCCTCCTCAGCACATGGTGCTACAGCAGTTAATGCCTCACTTGGTTCACACGAAGACCTCTTGCTGCCAAACACCTGCAATCAGTAGCTCACCATTTGGCTGGGAAGTCAAAGGCAAGATGCATGCAGTGCTGAAACCACATCACTCCCTTCCCTGAATACTGCAAATCTGCAGGGGGGGCACCCAGCAGTGCCTTAGGCTTTGCAGTCAGCTGTAGAGCGTGTGTTGGTCTGACGAATACTCAACAGTTATGTACAGAGAGCCTCTGTGGAAAGCATTGCATCCCTCGGGATCAGAGATCATGTGCTACCTGGACAGGATGGTGATACAGCTGAAGCACACAGAAGGCCAGTGATATGTTGCTCATGTTGTTCTCTCGAGCAATTATTATAATCCATGTGTGTGCAAAACCTGCTTTCTGTGGTTGTATCATTAACCATAACAAGGTCCGTGTGTTCCCCATATGCACTTCCATTATCCAGCTTGGCAGGGTTAGAGCACAGGACACATTGCAAAGGGGAAGGAATGTTCACAGCACCAGCTTTGCTGGTGCCTGAGGAGAGCAAGGAGTCCTGTGGATGGAGCCTGGCTGTGGAGTGCACTTGCTTTGCTGTAAAGGGAAATGGGGAGCCACTTGATCTGCTGCTGCTCGATTGCTGTGGGAGAAGGAGGATTTTCTGCCAGAGGTGTGAGTCCTAGTAAAAGGCCCATAAAGTCTCATATCCCCAGGGAGCAATGGTGTCCAAAGGGCAGCGTGGGCCGAGCAGTTGCAGCTGTATGTAGGAGATGCTTCTTTCCTGTTGTATTCAGCAGTGCTACTGCCAGTTAGTACCTGTGGAAGTGAGAGAGGAAACAAACCATGTTTTCAGGATTTTGTGCTTTTCAGAGTGCTGTGAATGCAAAGAGGTAGTTTTGAGGCTGTTAGCCACTTACGCATGTAGCAGAAATTGAAAAATGCGGACTTTAGACTCTGCTGCAAAGGGTCTGCCTACAGGACTCTGACTGTATATAGAGTTTTTACAATCATTTAAAATGTAACAAAAAATATGATTTGTAAACAAAATCTTTTCTCTTCTTGCAGCTCACAATGTCACAATGGTTATTTTTTTAACTGAAGTAGGAAAAAGCTTAATACTGGTTCTTTTACCTCTATATAAGACCCCATCAAAACAGTTTCTGTGTAAAGATGGTGACTATTTACTGTATTCAAGATGTCTAAGCAGATTTAATATCTGACCTAAGGGGCTAGAGAATGCTGGGTCTTTAAATGAAATCAGTGTGATGCTGAGGGATTTAAGACATTACTGAGCAAATGTCTTAGGCTAATAGAGTAAGAACAGGGATTGAGTTGATATCCAAAGTGCAGCAAGACTGCTTTGCTCTCAGTGTCTAGCTCACTCTGCTAGAAAATAGTGTCCTTTCCTCAGCTGTACTGCAACAGCCTTTAGTGAACTGCACAGGATCTCACACCTCTGGCTTGGGACTTGTCTGCAAGTGCCTGCTGGAGGATGATGATGATAATTGCAGCTGCTTCTTACACCACTGGTAGTAGGGATAGCCACTGGATATTTTGGGGCTTCCTTTATGCCTCTGTGGTTTTCCTTCCTTACAGCACTGAATTAGAGCTGGGAGAGTGGGTCTCAACCTGTCTTCCTTCCTTCCTATATTTTGGAGAGTGCCTGATCTCACTGTGGGGATCTGGACAATGCAGCTCAGAGGAAGATACTCAGCTTCATTCTCACAATGTGCTAATTTGGCCCTAATGGTTAGTGGTAGCTGATGTAGTAGTTACTGATGGTCATTTAGGATAGAAATATTGAGGTATTGTGAGGATGGACTGCAGGCAGACTTCTGGGCACAATGCTGCCCATCTCCCTACTTTCACCTCTGCCTCAAGATGTTAATGATTTTCCTTAGGCCACCTACATAACATTTCTGTATGTGGGAGATATATTTGACTTTCTAAGAAGGGTTGCAGTAGGTCACCCATTCTACATGGACTTCGTTGAGAATCACTAGCCAGAAGCTGACTCTAGATACAGTTTTAGAGAGATTTACACTGGCTTTGGACAAGATGCCACCAAACTTTGACCAACAAACTCAGGATGTGGTGGAGATTTGTTCTAAGGACACTCCATTTCTGACACATGCTCTAGTGTCCTTGTGTTTGCTTTGTCTGAGCTGTTACTGTCCCAGTTGTCAGCCCCATTCCTCTGTCATAGCACATCACCAACAAATAAGTGGTGGTGGAGTAAACCAAGAGACCTGTAGCCACATCAGGTGCTAGTGTTGGTGTTTCAGTGTGAGCTGCCATTCTCTGCCGCTTTCCTGTGCAGGCTAGCAGGCCAGGTGCTCATCTACTCAGGTGCTCAGTCCCTACTGCCACTGGCGGGAGCGAGGGCATTTATGGCAAAGGGCAGGGCTGGAGCAGTTTGTCCTAGTTTGGGGAAGACCCTGTCCTTGTAGCCCAGATGTTGACACTGGCCTCAGTACAGTTTCAATCTATTGGTTCACTCTCGTCTACACAAATACATGTGCAAAAATGAATTGAGAAGTCTTAATGGGCCTTTCAGAAGGTTGGTCACTTAGCAGTTTCGTCAGGCAGGTTACCTGGACATGTTTGCCAGTGACCCAAAGGAGAGCAGAGTGATCCTTCTCTCTCTCTAATTTAGCCTCCTACAGATATAGACGCTTCAGCCTTCCTGCATGGCTGCTGCAGGAAACGCACCTGAGTGCAGTGCTCCCTGTGAGCAGGAGGACTCAGGGCCTGGGCAAGGTGGCACATCTGCTTAAACTTGACCTGAGCAGGCACTGAAACAGTGAAGCTGTGGATACCCCCTCCTGGGAAGTGTTTAAGGACAGGATGAATGGAGGTCTCAGCAACCTGATCTAGTGGAAAGGTATCCCTGCCTATGGCAGGAGTGTTGGAACTAGATGATTTTTAGGGTCATATCCAAGCCAAACCATTCTATGAATCTAAGATATTTTTAACCCCATGCTGTGTCTCTTATGAGCAGCAAAGGGATTATTGATGAGATTCTCAAGGCTGAGCTGTACAGCTGAAATCAGTGACAGCTGCACACCTAAACCTACTAGATGGCTTTGGGAATGCCAGCTCCCCTCTGTTTACTGGAGAGCCCTGCTTTAAGAAGCTATAAAGTAGCAGAGGATGCAGTAGTATTTAGCTGCTGCAGAAGCTAAAGAGAATTAGATGCTCTTTTTTTGCCACATTCCCCAGCTGTTGTAAACTGGCTGCTCTCTGCCAAAGTCAATAGAGCTACACCAATTTGCTCCAGCTCAGGATTTGAGGCTGTGTCAGAGCATGTGTCACTTTCCTTTGCAGGCAGGTGAGAAAGCAATGAATATAGAAAAAGATCTTGCAGCTAGGGGAATTTAATAGATAAAAGTATATTGACAAAAATCAGTGCAGGATTGTGCTTCTGTCAGCATTTGTTCTGTGTGTCTGTGTGTCTGTCCCACCCCATTCCTTCTTTGTTCACTGTGATTGCATCTGCATCACTTGATAACTAATGAATGACTATTTAATTTACCAGTCACCGGATGCAGCAGTTCAGTGTTTAAAATATTCCAGCACTGTCTGTCATACACATATCCACAACCACATACAATCTGCCACACAGGAAATATTATAGGTGCTTGATATTCATATTTTAAGATAAACCTATTTACCTGTCTCTCCAAATGGGACATGAGAGCTTTATCTACTTTGACGATGGCCACAAACTAAACAAGATGTGCAGATAATAATAGTTGTATTACTTCGTGTTTGCTGTCTGTATGTGTCAACTGTCAGCCAGCACACCTGAAGTAAAGGCAGCATCATTTACATCCTAGAGGATTTCTGCCCAACTCCTAGATCTTAAGAGTTGTTTAGAAGTTTTCAGAAGAAAAATGGTAGTTCATGTTCTTGAGAGCCAGTCTAAAACTATAATTTTGGAGGAATTAAGGGGGAAGGACAACTGTCATTAGCTTTTCAAAGGGATGATGTGTGCCTTCAGCCATTTGAAGTCTTCAAGAAAAGGATAAGCAATTGTTGGAGGATTGCTAGGACAGCTACATGCTCTTCTGTGAGGCTGATGTAGGTGGGCACTGACTGGGAAAGTTAGATTAGCATCTACTTTCATTATGTTTTCTCTCAGCTCTCTACCTATTTCAGTGCTGTGATAAACTGGAGATTTCAGGAGATCCCTAGACACCCAGGCACGTTTTTGGTTGAAGGGGGCTTGGCTTGATTCTATCCTACAGAATTGTGCAGCTGACTTTTGATCTGCAAAGGGAATACATCCTCAGTAGAATATACTCCTGCTACAGGTGAAGCAGATAGTTTTAATATAATTTTAATAAAGTTACTGTTGTTTGGGGTTTTTTGTTTTTTTTTTCCTTTCTTGGACTGCTTGAGAAAAGATGTAAAAGGTGTAAAAGAGTGAAGGGAGAGGAGTGACAATATACATCCAGGCATGAAATGCCCTTATACCTGCTGAGTGGTTGCAAGAGAAGTGACATTTCCCTTATGGAGATGATGAGACCTGAGACTTGACCGTAGGCATCTTGCTCAGGTTTGCCTAGGCTTGAGGAGAAGGAGGAGATAATCTGGGGAGAGTTATGAGAAGTTTAATGCTACACCGTCCTCCAGCTCTGCTCTAGAGGGAAACCGCAGCAAATTGGACTGCACATATACCTTGATGTCCGTGAGCTGTGGAAGGTAGCCTGCTTCTTTTGCTCATGTCTTGAGCCGTCCTGGGATGCTCACAGGTAAAAATTCCAGGCTGCAGGCAATTGTTCCTACATCACTTAGCTGGATGTGCACCTGTATGCAGACTGTATTTGCAATGGTACAACTCAAACAGCTGGTTTGGATACATGAAGTTCGAATCTTCAAATGCCACTTTGCCCAAATCCTAGCCCTAAGAGCAGCTTTTGACATGATAGATATGCTTTATTGCAGTTTCATATCTGAAACAGCAGGACCAAGTACTCCTAAATCATGTCCTATTATTGATATATAAGTGTGCAATGATCCAGACAGGTAGTGTTACTGCAGGTTACATGAAACAATAACTGGTTGTATGGTGGCCCCCGCTTAACCTGTGGTAAGGTCAAAGCAGGGGCACTGGACTAGAATGAACTGTTATATCCCAAGGTTGATTTAAAGCTAAAATGGGACCTAGATTCACCCCAACAACAAAACTGTGTGCTTGCTCTACAACAAATGTTTCATTTCATTGCTCATATCCAAAGCAGGCTGCCTTAAAAACCTGCCTTACTCCTGAATCTGGATCTTGGTTGCACATGAAGCAGAAGAGCCCTGGTAAAAAGACCAAGTACAAACCCTGCAACTTCTTAGCTTGTACAGATCTCTCCCTCTATATCCATGTTAAAAGTGTATCTCTCTTACCAAACTCCAGGGAACTTCATTGAGTCTGGGCTTGATGTAGAAGCCACTCCAGTTCAGGACATGTCCATTTATGTGCTGCACTGCTGCTCACATGGAAGCTATTGAGTGTTCCAAAAGATAATTACAGCCATCTCACAGGGATGAGTAATCTCTGGCAGCTTGATGAGAGAGGATTTTCTAGTTGTACACAACTTTGAGGTTTAAAAAATCCCCAAGCCCTTTTTTCTTCCACATGGGGCTAAAACCAAGTTCCTTCTATACAGAAAAAAATGAAGAAAGAAAGATCCTCACTTAGCACAGCCAACAGTTCATTAATCAGCTCACATCAGGTAAAAAAGTTTCAACATTGCGAGCCTCCCACATTCCAGAAGCATTCTCTGACCACAGAAATATTAAGGATATCCTTCACAATATTTTTTTTTCTTTTTTTTCCTTTTAAATTTTTTTTTTATGCTAAATGGAATGGTGCCAACCTGTGAAAGTAAGAGGCTGGCTTTGGTAGGTAGTTGATAGCTTGGTGATTTATAGTACCTGCCTAGTACACAGGGGTCCTAAATTCCCATCTGTGAGGGCCCAGGACTTTAGGCTATTGTTGATTTTAAGCCTCTCCTGGGTTTTGATCATAAATCACACCCTAGAGATGAAAAATCTTTTCTGACAAAAGTTTCGGCAATGCTGCTATGTTTGTCTGTAGAATGCATGCTTGTTTCAGTCACTTGCCACTTTTTCTGATGAAAAAACAGTTCAATGAAAAGCTTAATGAACTATCTCTGTTTGACAACATTGGGCTTTCAAAGTTTTCAGAAAAATGAAATTAATTTTACTGTATTTTAGACTGAGAAGTCTTCTGGTAGATTTCCAAATACTCTTTTTTTTCCCAAGGTGGTCCATTTTATATGACTTGCTAGTATTTGAGATGCATTTTTGATATCTTAGCTTTTCAGAGGACTTTGGAACACAAGACCTTGTTGCATTGTGTTGTAAAAAGAAATAAAATTTCTAAAGCATGAGAAATGTACCCTTCCATGTGGATGAAAAATGAAAGGAAATAACTATTTCCCCCCCCTTTTAATAGAGTGCTTTAAGAGAAATATAATAGAGTATTTGGTGCCATAGAAGCATTTGGGCTGGCTGATTACAAAGGGTAATTTTGTTGTCTTTACTGGGATTCGTGTGGGCAGATGAAAAAATTGCATCAACTGTAAAAGCAGAGAGGCTGTTCTAATGTCTGTGATGACCTCTGGCACAGCACAGACCTGGAATTCTTCAGCTGACCTGGTTGGGAAAGGAGAAAATGGATACCATCTGAAAAAGTGTAGTTCTTTTTTCTCGTAAGCAAACTACCCCACTTGTTTTCTCCCCCAGGAGCTCTCCTCTGCCTTCAGCAAAGGTCTGCTCAGAGGACTCCTTTCTGGGATTTCCCAGCTCTTAAACAAATGAGAAAGGTTGATGAATCTTTAACAAATCCTTCCTTCAACTCTTTGTCAGACTGAGGACATAAATAACACTGGCAGCCTCATCCCAAGTGTTTTTGCCCAAGACAAATCCTATCTCAGTTACTGAGAAGTGGCATTTTTCATTTTGCTCAAGAGACTCAACCCATTCTGAAGCTAACTCAGGCATCTCTGCTCCATACCTTGACATTTCCTTGGGGTTGAAGGAAAATCCTTGGGGGAACTGCAATTTGCATTGCTTAGGGGAATTGCCTGCATGTATTCATGGGTACGTGACTGTTCTGTGTGTAACTAAACTATTTTGTGCCTTGAGATCACATCTAAAATGTAATTTCTGTGCTATTGGTTTCTTCTCGGGTTTGAGAAAGAGTAAGCTCACTAGCTTACATGTTTTTCTCTTTACTTAAATATCCTTAAAATAAATCTTTTACTTAGCTATCTTTACTCAAAACTCTAGTGGTCATGACTAGAGTCAGCGTTTTTAGTTAGTTTTCTACTTGGGAAGTGCTGATACAACATGAATAAGGGCACTAGGGTCCTTTCCCCTTCTGAGTACTAGCTAGCAGAGCTAGGCTTTGTCTGTGAGCTTCTGAAGTAGCCAGAGACACAAGAGAGATGAGTACACTTTAATGCTGCTTCTCTCAGGTGTCACCTTGGGGTGACTTCTTGCTTAAAAAACTGCTTGGGGTTCTCTCAAGCTAAGATTGCTCCAAGGCAACACTTTTGATCAGGCATGACAGTGAAATACATCCACCAAGGCAAAATGTTATATGTGTCCTGCACAGTAAATAGCAGTTGCATACAGGGACAATCCATGGCAAATGACTGTGGCTGTCACACAGCACTGCTCTCTGTCCCACGGACATCCCACAGCAGGATGTGCTAGTGGCCTTCCCCTGTGCCAGTTGCCAAACTGAGTGCAAGTTTCAAAGGCAAAAGGAGCAGTGTCCTGAAATGCTGGTTACATTTTGTCTGTTTGTCGGACTTTCATTTATTTTTTAACACTTCAGCAAGAAACAGCTTTGCTTTTCTCTTCCCTGCCCATCACTGGCTGTCTATTATTGCCTGGTGTGAATATTTTCAGTACTCTTTCCTTCTTCTTGCCAAATACAGTAGCAGGGAAGGAGAAACAGGCTTAGGCTGGTAGAAGTCTCTCTGTGCCTCCACTTCTTTGCAAAATGGAAAAACGGTGCTTCATTCTTTTGCCATCATGTTGAATTGCTGCTCTATGCTGAGAGAAAACAGATTCATAATTTTCCCTTTGGCTGTGGCTGGGCTGTTTTAAAAATAAGAAAATTTAAAAGTCTGAATTGGTTTCCAAGTTGATGTGAAAAGGAATGTACTGCCCAACCAGGAGGGTGTGTACTGAGCACAAATAAGGGTCGATGTACACTTTAAACAGTACATTTAAACATGAGTTTCTGTCTGAGCATCAGGAAACACTTTTTAATGTGAGAATGACTGAGCACTGGTACAGGTTACCCAGGGAGGCAGTGGAGTCTCCATGCCTGAAGATATTAGAAAGCCATCTGCACATGGTCCTGGGCAATCAGCTCTAGATGGCCTTTCCTGAGCAGGGGGTTTGAAGTAGGTGACCTCCAGAGGCCCCTTCCAACCTCAACCCTTCTATGATCCTGTGTTTATGGACTTCAGGTTGTTATAGCCATAACTCTTTCAGGTCAGAAGGGAGAAAAGATTTGTGAGTAGAGGAGTTTTATTTTTTATTAGATCAATAATGTTGCTAGGAAAAAAAAATGGCCAGAGCTTTGAACAGACACTTTCATCATATTCTGTATTAGATATTTTTATTAATATGGTAGATGTTTTAATAAAAGATTCTGACTTTATCCACACAATTTTTTGGGCTTAATATAAACACATATATACAATGCAGATCCTGATAGCCCTAAGAATTATGGAGAAAGGTGAATTCCTTTATAACTTAGGAATGTGACCCATGTGCACCCAGTCAAGAGTGACTTTTCTCTGATACCAATGACTTTTTTTTCCAAAGGAAACTCTAAACATTCAGATGTGGAAATGGAAAGCCCTCAGGAAATAAATTATGAAGGGACACTGTTGCTAATCCTAGTCAGTTTGTCAGATAGTTGCTTTGGGTTAATGTGGTCTATTATGATGAGATATGAATGATCTGAAGGAGTAGGCAAATTTCTAGCAGAATTGTTGGATTAGGCTTTTTGAATCAGCAAGGCAGATCCTAAGGACGTACATGTCACCAGAAAGATACTCCAGTGAACAGTGTGAATTACATACATGAGGACCTTGCTAGTTCTAAGTGAGAGCCTCAGTCATGAACTCTACAAAATGCATAGCAAAGCAGGGGCTACATTTTACTTTCCAAACCAGTGCTGCTGGAAATTGCCTCGCTACAGCCAGCCAGTGATTGTAATCTCCTCTTCCTTGGCCTTGCTGTTTAGTCCCATATGTACCCAGTGTGTTTCTGACACATTTCCACAATGTTTAAATAGCACCTCCTCTCAAATATGACCAATTTGCCAGAAAGGGGTGCCTCTCTCAGGGAAAGCTGTAACTTGGTACTAAAAATGATTGACTTGAGTGAAATGTACCCAGGGATGCAGAAGTGTAGAAGACAGAAAAAGAGAAAAGGTAAATAGGCCATTTTGTGACTTGCAAATTGACTTATTTAATGACATTTTCATTAACAGTTTTTGCTGGTAAATGCCATAGGCTTCTCTCTTTAGAGCTGTCTACAATAATAATGAGTGACTCCACTGGGAAGTGATTTACATAAAACATGCTTCACTTGTTGCAGACAGGAGCTCTGTGCTGGGCTAGAGAGGGAAGGAGAAGAAAGGTAGGTGCACTCTGTAAATGAGGGGCAGTTTCATAAGTAAATTGAGTTGTGAGCACCCATGGAAAATCACCCTCCTCTCCACTACCACCTCGGCCCGAAATGTCTCCCAGCTGAGTCACCGCACTGAGGTGAATGTTCTTACGCAGGTGTGACACAGACTGCTGCGGAGAAAAGGTCAGCATGAGCTGATGCAGATTAACTGTGCAGAGGAGCTGTAGACAGGAGCAAAATCAGCTTTCCCTGAAGAGCCTTTTCTGCACATTTTGTATCACTTCTGTGCAAAGCCTCTGATCACAGCCTTTTGCATTTCTCCAGATTTAAGTGTCAGAAAAATAGATCCGTATTTTGTGATCTGTCAAGTTCCAGACAGACACCAATGTGAAAACATGACAAATAGAAAACAGAAAATGCAATACCGATTTTTTTTTTGAACTTCATAAAAATTTATTTAGTTAGTTATTTCCTTAGTAGGCCTGAGACTTTATATTATGGCTTTTTCCTGGAGTTGGGTACAATGTAGTCTGGACCATTTGTTGCTAAGTCATCTCCCATGTTTTTTTTTTCTTGTGGATGAAATAGTTTATGTTGACTCATAGATAGAGATATATAGCTTCTTAGCTTCTTCCCCTGAATTTGCAGTAAATTAATAGAAAACATATTGCTGAGACTGTGCTCTCGAAGTGCATTCCAGTTAAAGCAGATAACAAGTGACATCTCAGTTAAGCTGAGCTTTCTAAGAGTTACTCAGCTATGCTGTCCGGGGCATACTTGCCTAGAGGGCAAACTCCAAAATGGCTTAGGTCCTTTATCTAAGAAACCTATTTTAAGATAAAATTTGTTTTCTGAGGGTTCTTATCTCTCTCCACTGACTATGGGGGAAGCTTAGTGACTTAGAGCTGAAGAATTTCAAAGACTATTTTGGTAGAGACATGTTTTTTTAAGAGATGACAGAATACTTCTGAAATGAAAGTATAGCTGCCATGAGTCTAGTTTAATTTCATATTTTAGCTGTTATATATATATATAAACTATATGAAAATACAATTCATACACTTAGCATGCTTTCATATTTTTTTCCCACAAAATGTCCTTGAAAAGGAAAAAATTATCATCTCTTTCCTGTGGTAAATATTTATGCCATTGAAATGAGGTTGTAGATACAGTCAAACACTTTGATTTCTGAAAAAAATAACATCTCAGACCACTGGAAAGTTACTTACAGGAAAATAAGCGTAATTAAGTTTCTCACTGTTTCTCACATCTCCATGGAAATAGGCTTGTTGTTCAGATCATTAGAAATAAACATTTTGCTGGTACTTCGACCAGGAGGACTTGCCTGCCGGTGCTAGTAACAATCAGAGAAGAAATCAAAGACTGGAAGGTAAGAACTTTTACTTCATGAACCCTTGTTAATTTGATAGTTGGGAGTTAAGGACCATTAATGAAAACTTACACTGGCACCTGTACTAATCTCACATAAATTGCCAGAAAAATTCTGTTCATGCTTTTTAATGATAGATTTTATTTGGGAGTAGTTAGGAGGGCAGTCTTGTGTTCCCAGTCATGATGTGTTCTATGAAACTTCATGCAGACCAATTATTTGTCCTCATACGTTTATTTGCTATGTTTGGGTTTGTACTGAATCCAAAATATTCTTTCAGCAGCACAAATTATAAGAGCTGCAATTCAAATATTTTCATTTTTTGCCTTCCTTTTCTTTACCTAATTTTTATGTCAGCTATAAATGTCAAAATCTAGAAGGTAAAGTATCCCTGATTTTTCTGGGAGATTGTGCTGATCAAAATTTCTGGGAAGTTGACTGAAATGTAATGTAAGCTTTTGATTATTTAAATGGCCTCATTGAAATATTCACTGTTCTTCTGTATTGTATCTGTAAAAAAGTGGGAAGATTAGATGTGAAGTTTGTCTTGAGAAAATCATATTGTCTTTTCAATTAGTTCTGCTGTGGGCATGGTGCCTGTAGTTTTCTTAATCTGTTAAACCTTTTTCATAAATTAATAATTTGGACAATGATGAATATAAATAATTTACATTGACAGCTTTCATGTTGTATGTTCACTGAGCTGGATTTACAAAGGCATCAAGCCAGGATGTAATTTCTGGCTTTATTAGGTTATGAAATAAAATCTAGCCAGAAGATATAATGTCCTTAAGCTGTAACATCAGCAGCAACAGACAGACCTTAATGCTGCTGGACCTAATGGAATTAAATTTCATGTATGCTTAATGAATGCAAATGCCACCTAATTTTTACAGCCTGAGTTGTAATACATTGTGTATGACATGTCTACTCCTGAAAAAATTATTCAAATGTGTGATTCTTACGCCCAGTGTCCAATTTCACCACTGTAAAATGTATCCTCTTAGGGAAGAGAGAGTGGAGAAACATGCCAGCAGTATTACTGCATAATTTAAAGCAGCCACCAAAGAGAAATGTTAAAATATGCACCAGGCAATTACAATTGTTGTATATGTTTTTACTCTCCTTTGCTGCTTTTCAACAAGGAGCAGTAAAAAGATTTAGAGCAAGTTGCAACCATAGCAACAAGGAATTTTTGGTTCAACCTGGTGCTGTATAACTTCTGTCAGAGAAACACATTTCTGGATACTCTGGCAAGTGTTGATTCTTCCAAAAGATACATGCGGCACTTCAGTTCTGATTCTCAGGCACAAGTCCTATGGACATACATGAGAGCCAGTTTTGGTAAAAGCCTGAGCTGAAGCAATTGCAAATGGATCACACCAGAGCTGGGTGTGATACTTGTTCAGTGATACCTGTTCAGTGATACCTTGGGCTTGTTAGTTATCAATAGAGATAATGATTCCCCATCTGCCCCCATGAGAGAGAAGGGAAATAGAGGTGATGCGGAGGAAGGTTTCTATCCCTTACCAGTCCCCTGCTCCATCCAGCTGTGGATGTGAGAAGTCCCAAGCAGAGCTTTGCCCTTCTGACCTGATCACACCAACTAGCCTGCTCTGAGGGGTGCAAAAACCCCACTCAAACACAGCTCCTCAGGAGCGGTAACTCCCAGAGCCACTGTGTCCTTAGGCTTTTGCATTTGCTTGCACACAGCCAGGTGGGCAATGACCTTGAAAACTACTAAGCAAAAATTCAAGAGATGTATGGGTGGGATGCAGGATTCAGTCATGTATGCAGAGAGCCCAGAAAATGTATTCAGTTGATGAGGGTCTGGGAGGTTATAAAATATAGCCAGTATCAGTCACTGTGCCTTTTACAAAATAAAGTGGGTGTCATAATATTGGAGATTATGGCAGACATAGTATTTACAAAGAAGTCTAGCTGCTGATTACAAACTTAGCTGTGCAAGGTTAAAAGGATCTGTGGGTCTCACTTTTATGAAAATCTTTCCTTCCCAGCCATACACCAAAGTTAAACATCCATCACTTCTCATGACAAAGAGTAAATTTGCAGAGTTAATTCTGAAACGAAAACAGCAGCAAGATGACAGTACAGTGAATGGTATGCAATCTAAAATATGAAATTGATGTTATTCCAGAGAATGTGTTAGAAACAACTGTAATTAAATGGGGCTTTTTCTAATTCTTTTGGAGGCAATCCTTCTACTTTACTTTATAAGATGGTACTGTTCTACACACTGACTTAAGGCTGAGTGTTCTTTACTCTCATTTAATAGCTCAGACACATCCTCCAGTAGATGTACTGAGGTACGTGAGCCTCTTTCATTAATAGCCTTGTTTTCCTTAACCTTTTCTCGTGGTCACCTTAGGAAGATACTTTGCATGCCCCATGTCTGCAGACCCCAGGCTGCAAGCCACTATATGATGAGGTGGCCCTTGGAAGCCCCTTAGCCAGACATTAATTTCTGCTGTTGAATATATTTTAGGAGTAATTTGCCCTTTGCTTTCTTCCAGACATGGGGAGTTGGGGATAGATCCCAGCAACAATGCAGGTAAATGTGGCCATTTTATCTAACACTCCTTTGAAGGCTAGTTATCACAAAAAGCTGTGATAGTGCATAGGTCTCCTCCACCTCATTACACCTTCATTTGGGAACCTGAGACTCTAAAATCGTTTCGTAAATTATCTGGAAATAGCTATGTCTGACTTTGCATCCCAGAGGAGGAAACCTATTGCCCTTTGGAAAGACATATGAAGTTACCTATGATCAAGGCAGTACATTTTTAAGTACCTTGTCTATGTATGTGCAATCACTTTATCAAGTTGCAACAGTAGGAATTAGAAGAAAAGTATTGCCACTTAAGAATATAGATGTTTAGAAAGGAGTGTATTGAGGCAGAAATCCAGGATCTGCTACTTTCATTTTTTTCAGTAGCACCATTTCTTTGACAGCCTGGGTTAAAAAAAGCAGAAGGTGGGCAGTATTATTTGAACAAAGTTCCCAGTAACTGTTGCATATGGATTGTCTTTGTACTGTGCAGATTGTTTTCCTCCACACACATTTTGTTTCTTGCATTGGAGCACTTACAGCACATCCAGCAGAGTTATAACTGCATAAATATTTGATAACTCTAATTGGGAAGCCTGCACCATGCTTTCACCCTTGGGCATCTAGTGCAAGTAAATGTGCATGGCAACCCTATATAAAATGTTTAGGTGATCAGGGAATGTGTGAGACTGCCTGAAGCATCCATTTAAAGCAACAGCTCTATTTGGGCTGTTTCAAAATCAAAGGAAAAATATGTTCTTATTTTATAATTAAAGAGAATTGCTGTTAAAGAATTTTACGTTATTTGTTAAATTAACATGAGTATCATCAATTTCTCATTGTCACTTCCATTATAAACACATGTCCTCCAAGGAATCTTTCACATGTGAAAGAGTCTCATCTTTAGAAATGTACACAAGATAAGAAAGGGGTTTGCTGCACAGGATGGTCTAAATACCTTTTTGGTTCTTAGCAAAAGCATTATTAGTCATGGATTTAGTTTATTTTGAAAAGAGATGAGCTATAATTATAGCTCCTAGAAATACATACTACAGGATATCTCTCTTTTGTTTTCTGCTAAATATAATTTTTAATCTTAAAAAAATTATCTATTTTTATTTTAAAAAAGCTGCCTCTGAATGTCTATCAGTTGTTCTTCTTGTCTGTTCTTCCTGAACCACTGACAAATTGAAATACTTACACTGAGAAAGAAAAATCTCCTTTTTTCACTTCCCATCCACATCTATCTTAAATGCAGAAAATCTGAGGTCATTCCTGTGGGTGGGCATAACACCAGGGTTCTCATCCCGTGAAATTTTTCTAATTTTTCTTCTCCGTGACTTGAAATGAAAAGTTGAGACAGTTTAGGGAAGTCCCAAACTTTCCAGTATCACATTTAGTTGTAGCACTTGTTAACTGAAATAAAATGCTTCTTTCAGTCTTTTGTTTGATTGGCTTTTTCAGCTTCAATGTGTCCAGGAGGCTGAGAATATGAGTCTTGTGGGACTCTTGCTTCCAGCTCCTCTGCTTTCAATGTTTCTCCCCAGTCTGAGTGTTTTGATTGAATTGAACCTACTTGACCACACCACAGCCATGCACTGCCCATCTGTGTGTAATGTTTCAGCCAAAGGGGCAGCGTGAGGAAGTTCCCCCAAGAGAATGCTTATGTTGTGCTGCAGTCTTGTGTGCAGCACTGCAGCAATTCAAGTGGACACAGCTTAGTGTTGAGCCGACACTCCACAAATTCGTCTGAGACATTTCTATCAAGGCTGACATGATTCAAAGGCATTTCATTTCTGTGTCTAATGAAAAAGTGAAAAATTACTCATACTCACAGAAATTTTGACTTTACGAAGAGCTGTATTTCCAGTAATAAAGACAAAAGCATTTCTCCTGAACAGCATAAATCAAAGTTGTTTTCCTGTTTACAAACATCCCAGCCTTGCCTACAGGATGTCTGCCCCTGTTTCAGTGTGACTGCTCACCCTTGGCTGTCCTCATCAGCCGAGGCTGAGTGTAATGCGAAAGGACCTAGATTTAGAAAGTAATGACACGCACTTTCTCCTTTGCAAAAAGAAGAAAATGTGTGTGAAGAGTGGTGCTTCTTTAACATGTGTCAGATAATCTAGGCCAAGCCCTTGGCCTTCTGCTTGTGTATCTTCCCTTTCAATCTGTCACAGCACCCGGGGCCATTACCAAAATGAAGGCAGCAGGCACTCCCAGTGGGAGTCGTCTTGCTGCATGTGCAAGTCTCCAGTCTCTGTGAGCTAGGCTGATCACCCTGCACACCTGTTGTTGTTGAGGGAAGAAATAGTCTCTTTTATGGCTCTTTGCCAGGGTTTTGCCCTTGTCAGGACAGGAACATCATGCCCTGCAAGTGTTCCTTTGCTCTGCTGTCTGTGCAGAGGCTCAGGGCAGCTCTAGTAAGGTCTGTATTTTGTTAAATTAGTCAAGGAGCCTGTGAAGATACCTCCTAACTCCAGACATAAGGAAGTATGACAAGTATTTTAAAACTGGGAACAATCCATCACTATAAATGCTTCACTGAAATTGCTTTGTTAGTTGTTACACATTGTTACATTGACATTGTTGTACTCTTAGTAATACACTCTTAGCCTGAGAAATGTTAATTACTGTGAATAAGTGAGTTTCAGGTCCAGGAGCCATCAGCTTATGAAAGTTAAACATTTGCCCTCAGCTTCAACAGAGCTTTTTTAATACTAAAAATAGCTGTATATATGAGGCTACTGCTCAATATCCTGGAACACCCTTAAGTAGTTTTGGCAAATGCCTAATTTCTAAGTGGCCTGGCCTGTTTTACATTGAGACATCCAAAACCCATCAGAGCTCTTTCACATGCATCCATAAATCTGAGAAGGTACATTTATCATCAATTATCTATATGAGGTTGCTAAGATTTGAAATTTTCTTCTGAAGGTGAAGACCTCAGTGGCAGCTCAGAACTAAATCATATGAACTGAGAGGTTTCCAGGTTTTTGAACACAAAAATGAACTTAGCAGCTAAGGAAATGTTTTTCTGTCCCTAGTGTAAAATTGGCTTTAAAATTAAGCAGAGGGAGAGAGGGACTGGATATGGAGTCTCCTGGGATAGTTAGCTGAGATTTTTTACAGCTAGGAGACTGCCTACTTTCCTTCACTGGAAGAAACAAGATTTGTGAAACAATTCAGCAATTTTCAATCTTTAAGATATTCTAACAGTATCCTACTTAACCTCTTAACTCCCTCTCCATGGAGCAATGATCTCTCAGAAGCCCTGCATCAGATGTGGGGTTAGATGTCCTAGGAGGTCTGAAATGATGCTATATATATATCTCCAGTCCTTTATATCTCACCCCAACAGAAAAAATCCAAAGCTCATTGTTTGAGCCAAAGAATTGGCATTGTAGCATCTGTGGAATGCTCTTTTTAACCATTTGCCATCTTGCCTAATAGCAGTGATTTTTTGTTGTACTAAAAAAAGCAATAAAAGCAAATGGTGTTTCAGTTAATTTTTATACATATGAATTCTAAATCAAATATTCAGAGTGCACCAAATATGCATTTTTTCTTGAGAATGACAAATATATGGGGAAATGTTAGGTTTTCTGTGGCAGAGGAAGAGGGCAGACAAACCTCTGAAGTAAAACAAACGTTTAAAGACTTTTATTCAGTAGCACCATATTTGGCTCCTATAAAAATTAACTGTGAGGAGTGCAGATGATAAGTAGGATGTTTCTAAAAGTGTTTGCTGGTGTATTGGGGCCTAACTTGCTGGGATAGAGTTGCAATTCAGCACTGTGCTGCACCCTGCACTGCACTTGGATGGTGTCTGCAGGCCAGGCTTCCTGCTGCTTGCTGGGTGGGGAGGGTGAAGCAGAGGAAGGTGGAGGTCAGTCCTAACTGCTCCACAGCTGGGTTTGTGGTTGGAGTCAGCCACAGTGCACGTAGTTTCAGCTACACAGGAAACATTTGAAAGAAATCAGAAATTTGGGATATTTAAATGTTTTTAATGAATTTAAACCATTGCTTCCTTGAGCACATACAGTTTCATTTTAGCGAAGCATTCCTGGGAATTGTCACTGTAAAAGGAGGAATTGTAGGACATATATTGGAGCAGGGGTTGTGGTAGATTCCTGGAATGTAAGTGATCAATCTGATTGTTGTGAGTTCAGACCAGCAGTCTCATATGGAAGTACCTGATATTAGCCCCAGCAAAGTAATATTTAGGCTGCTTTATATATCTGACACTAAACCTGTTTGTCTCTAGCCATGGTGCAGCCAGCCTGCTTTCATGAGTGCTTATTAAGGAGAGAAAGTTCTGCAATGCCAGTGTGTTTGTTGCCTTTCATCTCCAGCATTTGGACAGCTTCCTCATATCAGCAGAAGTAAAGGCTAAAGTTATGCCAACCTGTGGCATCCTGGCAGCAAGAGCAGTGTCTGCTGCTCTGGTTAAAGATCTCCAGGGAATCTGGCAGGCAGCAGTGGATGCTTGCCCTGCTAGATGTGCCCTGTGCTACCTACAGGCAGTGGAATATAGCTTGTTCCTTGCTTATCCTGGTGCAATAGATAGCAAAGGAAGTGGTAAAAACTGACACCATGCAGTCATAGAGTCATTAAGGCTGGACAAGGCTTGAAGAGTTCGTATTTTCCTTGGATATAGAGGTCTTAGTTTTGGAAAGGGGTCTTGAAAAGGGTCTAAGATTTTTACATGGTTTTCATATGTGTGCATGTGTGATTTGGATGAGTTCTGGTAGCTCACATTTTAAAGGAGGTATCCTGATACTGGGGCCCAGGACTTTTCCTAACTTGAGCTGTCATTGCATCTTTATCTGGTTCACCAACATTCCTGCTTTTCCAGTCTTGGGTTTTCCCTCAGGTATGTTGCAGGTTGATGAATTTATGGTGGCTTAAATGCTGATGAATGACTGATTGCCAACATGAAACAGATGCTGTTTGTGATATTATGCTAGAATTGGGCCCTGCTGTTGAGAACAGAATGAATGGATTAAGCCCTTTCATTACTTTTGCCCTCTTGAGAGATAAAATATCTGCTTGTCTTCTGGAAGATTGGCCAGAATGGGTGATTGCTTGTGACACATTGCTCTGATTTTGCTCACCGCTGCAATCTCACATCACTTGCAGAGTTTTAGGTACGTGTTGTTCTATGCTGACAATCTATTTGATTTGGGCAGGCTGCAATAGAGGCTTACCACTGTTCTGTACTTTATTAGATAATCATTCTGGCAGGTTGCCATAGCTGCAAGTGCCAAATAATCAGAGTTTTTCATTTTCTGTGAAGACTTCAACTTTGTCAAAAGAAAGGAAAGATTTTTTTTCCTGCCATTTACAGCAGTAGTTTACATCATCATTACTAAAGAGTGTGTAGCAAGACTGCAGGAAGTGATTCACCAGTGTGCAATACAAGAGATAGAAAGAGAGTTAAGAAAATTCTCTAAATTACAAAGACCAATGGAGAGGCCCAATTTTATACAGTTTTATTTTCATTCTCTATTATTTTCAGAAAACACTTGTGTAAAGATGCAAGGCCTTCTATTCTGGGTTTTTTTCTTCATACAATGTTTTTCTCCAGTTCTATGTAGCACTAGTTTAATGAATAGTTCAGGTTTCTGAGGCTCATTTTGTTCTATGGACAGTGACAGAGCCATAATGATAACAGCTTTCTTGAAATCATCACTCTGTCACAGTTGCCTCGAGGGAAACACTTTGAATCAGTGACTAGAGAGAGGGTTTTACCATCACATTAACCAGAAAGTCACAACCAGTTTGAATTTCCACTAATGTAAGTCAGAAGTGAATCAGCTTTACACCAGTGTGATTTCAGTGCCAAGCACATTGTTAATCTATGTTTCTCACACTGACTGCTCTAATAATGCTCATTTATTTTCCTCCTGTAGTAAAATAAGTCCACGTTTCTCTAGGAAATCCTTTTATATATACAGTTACCATGCATAACACATTAATTTAAAGCATGGATAAAATCAACATCTAGTCTTTTGCAGTTTGTTTTCCCTGAGACAGGATATATTTTTTTACCAGTACACTCAAGATGTGTTAAAGTAAGCATTGTTGAGTAGATATAAGTCAAGTCTGTGCTCCAAACCAATTCAAGAGATGGGTTTTGAATCCTTGATATGGTGTAGTTTATTTAAAAGAGACGGAGGTGGGTTTTACGAGGCTACCTTTTCCTAAAGTAAGAAATAATGGAGAAAATAACTATTCAGTGTCTCCAAGGGTTGTAGAACAAACAATGGTTATTTTCCTTTGCTCTGTTTCACTAGTTTTAGACAGCTGACTTAGATAAAGCCATCTTTTCTTAACATTTCTGAAACAACACTATCAAGCTAGATTTCCCTTGTAAAGTAAATCTTACTACTTGTAGACCAACAAAGTCATCAGTGTGGATGGTGATATAATAATCTCGCCCTGCAGAGATTATAAAGATAAAACAACCCAAAACAAACAAAATAGCACAACCAGAATTCAAGTTCTTATCACACTGAAATAAAGCATAAAAAACCCTCCATGAGCAGAAAGGGAAAATAATTTGCAATAACAAAGCAATTTCAAAGAGTTTGTTTGTTGTGCATGAATAGTCTCATTTCTGTTTAGTTCTGGAGATTGCATCCATGAGTTTTGGTGAGCTTTGCCTAAGTCTTTTGAGTCTTACAATGTATCTTAGATGGGAAGCTGTATAATTTTTTAATTTTTTTTTCTTTTTTTTTTTTTTGACTCGGCAGATGCTAAACAGTAGCTTAACATGAATGAGTTCCAGACTGGAGAAACCAGGGTCATCAGTCCTATAATAATCAGGTATTGTCTCTGTGCCCTTGGCTCTCACAGAACCCCACTGCTGCTTCCATAGGAGTCCATGCAGAAGCCAAGTTTTGCATTGGCTCTTCACATTCTGTAGGCAGCTGCCTCATTGAAGAGCTGAGCCCTGACTTTGGCATGAAATTCATGAGATTTCCCTATGTCTGTAAATCTGGCCATGGTGGAGCTTGCTGCTTTTCAACTTTGGCCTCACTGTCTTTTTTTCTGGCTCCTCAGGAGTCTTGTATTTTGGCTCAGCCATACTCACCCTCTTCCAACTGCACTGCTGCTCCCTTGGGACATTCCTTACAGATGCTTTGCATTTCTGGGTGTCTGATCACCAAGACACTCCTCTCCCACTGCCTAAACTCTAGGCTTCTCAGTGACCTGGCTACAAGTGTCCTGGCCTTTGTTCTGCTGCCATCTTCCTCCAATTTCTGCCTGTGGCAAGTGTCTAAAATTCGCTTTTTCAGATGACTGAAATGGTACATTTTCTCCACAAACCATCCCACTGGTGCCAAATGCCCTTGTCTGCACACCCTAATTGTAAGTGCCACAGGCCTGTCAAGTCTTGCACATCTGAAGCTTTGCACCTTGAGAGCTCTGAAGTGGAAAGAAACAATTCTGTTATTAATAGACTCTGCTTTCCCCTCCAGAGCCAATTCTTCTGGATGACCTACTGCAGCATTTCTCTAATCTTCCAGCTCACCTTCCTCACTGGTTTTCAGATATATGAATCCAGTTTGGCTGGTATATGTTTGAGATACTGTGGATATTTCTCATCAAGCCTGGAAAGGAGGGCAAGAAGGCAATGAGATTCAAAGGTACAGAAGGAGGAATTGGGATGATAGATTAATTACTTATGTTGATTAAAATGAGGACAGGTTGTACTGTATCAATATACCTGGTATTTTTCACAGTCTGTGTTATGAGATACAGAAATTTGCATGACAAATGTCTGCCCTGAGGCCATCAGGTGACAGCCACATCCTGGTGATCCCCTTTTGCTGTATGCATTTGCTGATAAGTCCTGCTGGTGAAGGTAAAAATGTAAAGACCTAAATGCAGGGGGGACTGACTGCATAGCCACATGAACAGAACTTCATAAATCAATCTTTCCTCAGGAAAAAAAATCCCTGCAGACTCCAGCCTGCTACAGAGGGAGCATAAATATCTTTTAAATACAGGAAGCAGATCATGTTTCTGGGAGAAGTTTTACTCTCCAGAGTTCATATGTTACAGATCTTCTTTCACAAAAGTTAATGTAAAGCTGGGCTAAAATTGTTATAAGTGAGATCAGGCCCTGTGTCAGAAGCTGAGATATTTATAAACAGCTTTGTCTTCAAACAATGTGGGCCATCCATCATGTGTTTCAGCCTTAGAAAGTAGTGCATGGTTCTGAGGAGAGGGACTGGAGTTTAGTTTGCTTTGAAAGAGGCAATGTTCAAACAAAAATACCTTCTTCTCTCAGGAAAATCGTTCTGATTTCCATGATACCACACCGAGCGTGTTCTAAGGGGATTGTTGTTCCCCATCAGCCTTAGCCACTGCTGCTGCTTCATCAGCTGCCTGAGGGCTCTTACTACCTCAAATATATTAAGCTACATATTTCTCCCTGGCAAGCCCAAGTCAGCAAAGAAAACAAAAGGAATTCAATAAGTAAAATTTTGGAAGGAAAAGTGTCATGGCCATAAAAAAGAACTCCCTAGAGAAATATACCTCCAGCAATAAACTCTGAGTGAGCTGTAGGATTTATTTATTAAGTGGACAAAAAAACCCAATGAAAATTAGGCAGTGCCATAAGGCGCTTTGACTGGCAAAAATTGGTTAGCAAGTAGAAATTCAAGTATTTGAAAACTTAAGTCTAAATAGGAATCAAAGTTTTAAAAGTATTTAAAAGGAAATCCCTGCTTTAAAAATAATTTGAAAATATTTAATATCATTCTGGTTATATTGCAATAATTTATTATCAATTATTAAATGTAATGCTTTAGTATTTTAAATAGAAAGCCAAAATAATCAGGTAAATGTAAACAATTTAGCATCATAAGAACAGTTTCACATTAACTGGATGGAATAGCTGTTGTAAATGCTGTGGAAATTTATTTGAGCTTTCACTTATATTAAACTTGTCCCAAATCACTGGATTCCCTTTCAGAGTTTCACTTTTGGAGAAGCTTTAAAGGTACATTTGGCCATTAAATATTTTTTGACCAGCACTAGGGTAATGTGTCCCACCAGCAGGGTGTTCTTACCAGCAATCTGGCTGCTCATGATAACTCTGTGAAATGGTGTTTCTTATGAAAGGACAAATGTTAAGGCACCCTCTCACTAGTTTAAGATTCAGCCTCACAGCTGCCCCTCCAGAGCAATAAATTTCTGACCAAAATCATTCTGCTTTCTGCAGTCTTTTCGGGCCTTCAAGAATGTGCATGCTGGCAATAACTAGATGTCTGGCTTGGCTTGATTCTCTGTGTTAGAGCAAAGCACAAGCAAACCAGCTTCCTTCTGCTAGTTAAATTTTACTGTTTCCTAGAAGTGTGACAATTAACAGCACTCATAGAAAGAGATCCTGAAGGTCACTGGGACTTTAAATAGTAAATGTGATAATCCTCTTAATATTTATACTTCTCTTTCTAAACGGAAATCCTTGAACCTGTGGTACTATTCTCATTTTGCACACAGAAAGTGCAAACAGTCAATTAACCTTAGAAGCCAGGTTCACAGAAATGACCAAAATACACTTTTGATGAAAGAATGGGGTAAAAAAACAGTTTGCAATCCCCTCCTTCTCACACTTCCAAGTAAGAAAACTGAAGCCCTAGGATACATCTCCTCTGTTCTTTTCTTTATGGGAACAAATCATATGCGATGTAAAATAAGCAGATATAACGCCACTATATGTTCTGTTGAATATTAATATGTATCTTTTCACATGGATAATTTACTCCAAGATTTTATGGAATATGCTGTCTGTTATTCCTTTTTTTCTTCTTTTTTTAGCATGCCATAAAAAGTAATTTTAAGAACTTATTACTTTAATAGATTTTATAGTAGCTTCTATAATAAAAATATTATTTCTTTTATTGCATCATGCAGTAATGCTTTAGCATATTTTTATTTTCTTTTGCACTTCAGCTTTACTGCCTACAAAATTAAAATAGCAAGTTACCTCCTATGAAAGGCAGTATACATGGAGCAGTGTAAAAGATCAAGATACTAGTGCTCTTCCTGTTTTTATCTTTCTGACGCAAGCATTCAGCTAAATATAAAGTGTCATGATAGATTGTTCCCATAGCCAGAGAAAATGGTGATGGAATCAAAGGTTTCATTTTATTTCTTCTTCTCTGTCAAGCCAGAGTCTTGGTTTTCTGACAGCAGAGGGATTCCAGCTGGTTGGTGCCCTTGCCTGTGGTGCTGAGCCCCTTTCTGCTCAGCATGTAGCTGCAGAAGTTTCTTTGTTTTTGTTTTCTTTAGGACTGTGCACCTTGTATTGTCCTGACTCTGATCTGGTGTTTCTTGGCAGCCTTGTCCCTCAGCTTTTCTATTTCTTTTCATGTTTGTAATTGATGCTCAAGCTTTTGCAAATAAAGAAAGTGTTCTACACACTTGTCTTTGTTTTGGGAGACCTGGGCTTGCTTGTGGGAAAGGGAATGCCTTGGACCCACTCGCTGGCTCCATTAGGGCTGTCCTGGAACTCTCTGAACTCTGTGGTAAATGATGGGCAGCAATTACACCCAACCTTTACCATCATTTTAAGAGGATAATAACTATTGTGAAAAAAAATTATCAGTGACACCGCTGCAGCATCTGATCACCTAATTACATATTTCATCTTTGGCTTATATAAATAGCAGCCATGAAAGAAATATAATTAATATTGCAGCAAGGAAAATGTTCTAGCGGCTGTAATTAGGGCTGGATAAATCATTAACTGTGAATAAATAATCCAAAGCATTCTTGATCCTTTTGGTTTGTGAATCAATTAGGGAGTTCTAATTTCTCTCTTTTCTCCTCTTTCCCTTTCTTTTTCGCCCTAAATGCAGCTCTTGCAAACAGGGCAGAAAATATCAAATTTCCATGGTGTTCAAATTGGCTATTCCATGGGGTAGAATTGCTTAACCAAACTTCATGGTGCTGGTGGGTAAAACCTTCTGAAGGGCGTAACAAATCAAAAAACACCAGTAATGGGAGGGAACAGATGCAAATCCAGATGAGGTGTGATTTTGGAAGGTAGCTGAAGACATAACCTCAGATGTCATTGGTCTTTGCCGGCATGGAAGAGTGAGCACTCTTCCAGGTCCATGTTCCTGGGCCTTCCCAAGCTTTGAGGTGAATGGACTCTCTTGTGAGTAAATAGCAATTAATAGCAGAGATGTGTGGGGTCAAGATGAGCTATGTTTGGAGTTCAGGTGAACAGCTATCACGGCCACTGCTCTGGATTGCTATTGCTTTGTATTTTATGTTGGTATTTCTACCAGCACAGAAGGGATCCTGTGTGTTGTTACAAAGTAATAAAATAATTTTTACAAGTTTTCCTTTGCATGGATATCTCTGTAAGGCCCAACACTGAAGAGTTCAGCTTTTCCGTAACAACCTTTGCTTTAGGCCTGGTGTATCCAGCTTGCACACAGACACTGTACTGTGCTGGAATTTTAGACTCAACTTACTCTTTTTCTCAGAGAATGAGAATCACAGAATATTTTGAGTTGCAAGGGACCCACAAGGATCATTGAGTCCAACACTGAAGTAAATGGCCTATACAGGGATGGAATTCATAACCCTGGTGTTATTATAACCAAGCTTTAACAAACTGAGCTAAGGAAAAATACACAGAAGGGTACTGCAAATTTACTGAAACGTACTGAAAATGTTTCCAAAATTGTTATTGTTTTGCCACAGTGAACTCATCTCTCCAGTGGCTGCTCTGAATGGGTGATGGGAACCACTTAAAAGCAGATGTTGCTTCAGAAAAAATTAAGTTTGAGAATACTCAGTAAGTTATGAGTTCCTCATTTTTCCCAATTTCCCACAGAGGTGAGATTTCAAGCAACCTGTGCTCAGCATTGGCAGAAAAATCACAGAAGGCAGTTCACAAGCTCTGGATGTCAGTCGGGAGGCCTGGCTTGTCATCACTGAACCTTGAATTTTACTGTTGTTAAGTACCAATTGATCCAGAAAGATGCAAAAGGCATGCTGAAACATTCTGTTTGTTGTTGCAATTGCTGATATAAATTGGCTAAACCTCTAATTACCCAAATCTTGGGACTAATAATTTACATACTCTATTTTCCACTCAGTAAAATTTGAGACCCAGAGGAGCACAGATTTTTAGCTACTTAAATGCCAATTTTGAAAGCCAGAGGCTAACTACATGTACTTCAACATATGTGCAGGAGTGTCAGAAGCATTTGGGCTCAGCCTTGAACTGACTATGCTGACTTTACAATTTAGCCTAGAGCTTATCTCCTGGTTTTGGCAGAAGTGATGAAATTTATGATCTGTCCTGGTGACATTGGAAACGGCCCCATTAACATGTCTGAGTTGTTTTCTTAGCTTTGCAAATTCATGGCTGGCTGAAAAGATCAGGTCTCACCTTGAAGAAAGACCTGAATATATCCTATTTCAAGGTTCTGTAAAAATACCGAGACAGTAATCATATTTAATTTTTTTTTATAAGAGACTTTAGGCAAGCTATTCTGCTGAGATAGGTAGGATATTCTCACGTGGTGGGACAGGTGATGAGAGATGCTAGTTGTATTGATCAAAGGTACTGTGACAGAGAAAACCAATAGAGGTCTCTTTGCCTGACCTCTGTTCCTCCCTCCTTAATCTAAACCACTGGCACTGCTACATTTGGTATTCAGATAGGAACGTTTATTGACTCTGACATGATTACAAGCAAGGGAACGTTTTGAGACGTGACCTTCGCTACAAAGGCTGCTGGGTAGCTCAGTCTGAGAGATCCATCATGTGTGCTTTTAAGCCTCAGCCACCCTGCAACTCACAGTGGGCAACTCAATGAAACACATGAAAACAAAGTCAAAGCAAGAGCAGAGAGGATCATTAATATCATCTTGATTTCCTTTACATGGGCACGATTAACATTTTTACTTAAACATGCATTTGTTGACATTCTAAATAGCATCTGAAAAATATCTTCTGGGTGGGTGGGTAGCTGTACTGTGCAGAGGGGTGGCAAGATATGATACCCACATGTCATTTGTTTGTTCACCTTGTCCTTCTGAGGTGTGTTGGCTTTGCCCTTACTTCTTGTGGGGGATTCTTTCATATACCATCTAGAATGGCATTCCTATCAGCAGGGAACAAATTAAAAATCCCACCATGGCCAACAGTTTTTAGGCATTAGTGCTATATGAATATCTAATGTACTTTCCTGGGAGGCTTGGGGGTATGAGCCCCATATACATAAGTGTGAGTGTTGGACATAAAACTGTGCTGGTAATCTGATGGGATTTTAGTCTCAATGGTTCCTGGACTGCTATAGGATCACAGTCTAGGTTCCTACCTATTCCTTCTGCCCCAAAAGTCAGACATTTTATGAATCCATCTCATATCTTCCCAGATTAAAATTTTTTGCAGCACTTTGTAAAGAATACATATCAGACAGTACATGTGCTTTTCTGCAGAGAGACTTTGGAATGTTTGCTGATTTTTTTTTCCTGTGTCTAAGATACTGGTTTTCCTGCCTTGCTTCTATCTTCCAAACTGGACCAGGAGAAAATTTCATACGGGTGAATATTTATGACTTTTCTATATTAAAAAGTTCTTGAGCTGACATGAAAAAAGCACTCCAGAGTTAAGAACAGGAAGAGGCACTCTGTAAAACTGAAGGTGAAGGAAAGGTCTTTTCCTCACTGTTAAATTCCAGCCTATGCAAACAGTAGCTATATTGGAAATCAATAGCAAAACCCCCATAGACTTTGATAGGAGAACAATTAGGTCACTGTTGGTTGTCTTTGAATTCCCACACTGGATGTCTATTGTTTGCTTGGCTGGCATTGTCTTGAGAGACCAACTGGCTTTTTTTCCCTTTGTTTTATGTTGCTTATATGCATTAACTGCAGCAATTCTTATATTAAAGCCTACTTGTAATGGTCAGGAATAGACCAACTTTTAAATTGTATGGGACTTGTTTCCTGGCCCTTTTGTGGTTTGAAAGGCAGCCAGCACAGCAAAGTGTTCATGTAACACCTTACACAGGGTTAATAAGCACAGTTGTTTGAACCTTGCTTTGTATTTCTGTATGACTATTGTGAAAAGAAGAAAGATAATAGCAGTTTGCCAGGAAAATAGGACCATTCCTTGAGGCACTCTTTTCACTATCTGGTGGTGATTTGCATCCACTTACGGTATTTTCACAGGTTCCTCAGGTGTGGCTGAGAATTGAACCAAGAGTTGGTGGATTTGCTCCTCTGCTGCAAAACAGAGGGTGTGGTGACCAAGGCTGTACTGTGTTAGCATAAGTACCCCTGCATGATGATTTGGGCTGGGGAACTGAAGGAGTTGACAACATTTTATTCATTTTATTTTATATTATTTTATCTTATTTTTTAAAAATTATGCTGGATCTGTCTGTTCTCTTGGTTGCCCTGCAGCCAGATGATCACTAACAGCAGAGGAGGAGGAGGGAGTGGGGTGTTTGTCTAGCTGGGAAGGAAGGTGGGCTCATCCCCTTTCACAGCAGTCCTAAAGCTGAAGTAAGTTTTTTCAGGGATGTAGGAGCCTGGGCACCTCATGAGAGGGTGCAGGAAGACCCTGGTTCCCAGTGGAGTGGCTCCAGCTGAAGAGAGAGCACTGCAGGGCGGGGCAGAGGCTGCACCATGGCTGCCTGGGGTGAGGAGAGCCTTGCCTGCTTGGGCTTCTGCCTTGGTGGTGGGTGACAGCTGAGGCGTGATACTCTCAGCTGGCCTAACTTGGGACAAAATCACTAAGTCCAGAGGAGCTGCCCTATCTCAGTGAGCTGAAGATAAGCCCCGTTATGCCTGTGGGAGGAAACCCAGCACTGCTGAACACCAGGGGGAAGTGTGAGAGGGAGGGGTCGTGTCTGCTCTTGCAGAGGTGGAAGGCACATTTTCACACACGGGGCTCCCCTTTGCTTAATGGTCTGATCTAGCAGGGTCCCCTAAGCAGAGGGTAAACTGCAACGCCTTCATGTTTCGTCAAGGCAAAGCTTTTTGGTTGGCTCTGTGGGTGCAGTTCCATGGGGATGAGACTGAATGTAAGAGTGTGGGTAGGTGCTGGGCTGTCATCTCTCTAACGGGTGTGTAGTTATTGTTTCCATTTGTGCCTCAGGTTTTTCTCATGTCCTGTGTGTTTTTTAAAGCTCACACAAAGCCTTGTTCTGGCATTGCACTGGAATTAGAAAAGGAGATAAGAGAGCTTCCTGTTCAAAGATACAGATATTGATAAATGTGTCTTAAATGGGTTTTTGTGCACAACATCCTCTTTCTCTGTGCGTATTTGGAGAAGCTATTCTTCACTTCTCCTCTAAAATGCTTCTGTGCAGCATTGCTGATGCAGAATGGTTGCCACGTCCCCTGCAGAGGGGACTGATTGATCCCCATATATACACGTATATAATCTGTTGAGTGATTCTTCACAATAAGAGGCACTTTGCAGAAGTAAATTATTATTACTATTGTACCATTACTTTACTCCTTTGCAATAAGGCCATTTTCCCCCCACAAACTATCAGCATTCCCTGCTAGACAAATAGTAGTGCAGATACTCTCAGTATGAGTCACTGGACTGCAGCTCATCCTCACATAAGAAACACGTTACTAGTGCAATGCCTCCAGTCACACCTGACGCAGAAACTGGAATCCCAAGGCTGCTTTTGAATCCACATTGGTATGATTGTCACTATGCCTTAGCTTGCCTGAGATTTTCACTTATCATGATGTCAAAGCAGCACCTGTGTGTCTCCAGTGGACTCTGAATGACTACTCTAACCCATTATCCTAGTGAAAATAATTCCAGAGTAGGCACTTCCAAAGCTGCATTCATACAGAGCCACCCCATGGGTGAAATGGCAAGCTAAGAGTCATGCTAAGAAAATAAATCTCAAAAGTCATACTTTTACATCTGGTTATATAAACAAGTGTTTGTCCTGAAGCTGCCAGTCCCAGTCATGGGATGCCCTGGCAGCAGCTTGGTGTTCTCACCCCCAGATATCCCCTCAAGGAGTTACCTGCAGACTCATCATCTGTTATCCCATTCTCTCAAGGATAGGCACAACTCAGAACTATTTATGTGCCTCATTCAAAAGCTTAACTGAAGAAGAATTCAGGATAGTTTGGGGATTTGTTCTTCAAGCAATCCTGTAGCAGTAATGTGTGCTTTAATGTACAGTGAGGAATATCTTTAGATCTTCACTTCCTCCTGACTTTCAATGACCAGAGCTTTGGCTGTTGGTCACTTTCAGGTACTTTTTATACTTGGGAAGACTGTGGATTGAGCTAAACTGTGAGAGCAAAGATGCTTGTCTGAAGGATGCCTACTTTTTCATTGTACTGTCTGTAGTCACTGTGGTGTATGGGATAGCACACTTTGTCTGTCCTGTAGTGGCAGGAGTCAGTGCAGTTCAGTGTGCTGTGGTGCCTAAGCTGCGGGTGGCAGCAATTGATCTGTGCCCAAAGGCATCGGCAGACAGTGATTTGAAGACTGGGCGCTGGTACCTGCATGTTTGCATCCTCTGGGGTGTGATAAGGGACTATATATTCAGAGCCTTGTACAACTGTGTAATGAAAATTACCACCATGTATAGAACAAGCCTATTCGGAGGAGTAAGGCACACGGATTCTTGCCAACCAAACTGCAAGAAGATTTGAAAAAACAGTTAAAATCATATTCAGAAACCAGTGTTAAATACAAAACCTGCTTACCCTTAGGAATTTGGCTGATTTCACTACCTTGATTTAAGAATCAGCAACAAAAAAGACCAGACCTGCAAGATGGCACAAGTCAGTGCAATTTCTCTGAACTAAATGGAACTGTGGTGCATCACTGAGTCATACAGTTCAAGGCCTTAAAAGCTTGAAGTTGATGGATTTTCCCTGCTGATGGCTGATTATTATTGGTACACTTTGGTACATTGCTTCTGAAGTGAAGTACTCTATCAATTCAGCACATTACATGAGCCTCAGGCTTGCTTGACTTTTGTTCAACTTTTTTTTTGGGCACCAGAATTCGCTCTCATTTTATGGTGATGTAATTTGGAATGAAGCCACAGAGCACTGGCAGCACTCCTTTGTGTACGCATTTGCACAAACACGAAGTATGTTTGTCCCAATTTGAAAGTCCTTGCTGGTTTGATAAGTTGGATGGTTTTCAGGTTATTTTTATTTCTTTCTTTTCTTTTTCTTATTGCTCACTTGCTAGAGCAAAAGGGCCAGCCACGCTTAGAATATATAGAGATGTACATGCCTTGGTCTTGGATTCCCTGCAGGCAAATGATAAATGTGGGGGAAAAGAAAGATGGCTTTTAGAGAGTGGCCTTAGGAAACAAAATCTGCAAAAATAGTTGTTGTGCCTTGTGTTTCATATGTGAATACCCAGGAGAATTAATTGAAATGCAAATGGGAAATGCATCCATACCTTTGTGTAGAAGAAATTGAGTATTTTTTGTACAGCAACTGGTTCTTTGGGGCCAGTCTTCTGGATATATCCATGGGTTTCTCCATTGAAATGTGCAGCAACTCTTTTATTGCCTAGTTATTAATTATTTCTTATCAAGGTCTCCCCTTGACTTCAGAAGCAAGTATCTTCTGAGGTCAGTCTTCATCACACAGCAGTTGGGTTGTTTGTTTTATTAACTATTTTCAAGACTTACGTCTTCTTTTTCTTTCTGTGAAATACATTTACAGTGTATTTGGCCTGATTGCCTTTGGCTGTGATTCTGAATGGTATATGACCCAGCAGGATGATTGCATCATTAGGCATTTATATAAAGAATTGATGTTTGTTTCATTAGTTCCACAAACGACGGTGGGATCCTGCAGTAAACCTATTGTTGCCTTTAGGTATTTCTTCCAGAATCTTTCTATGCATACAATTTCTGTCATTCTCCTTGTCAAAAAGGAGAAATGAAAAAGTGAAATAGCTACTGACAAAAGCCCAGAAGAGCATTCAATGTGAGATCTCGCTTTTCTTTAGGAGCACAGTTGTTCAGTGAAGGTTAGCTATGCACACAGGGAGATAGTTCTGCCTTGCTCTTTAGCAGTGGAGGCAGAAACCCTTTTCTGTGCTCCTTTTTATTTCTGCTGTCACCTGAACATTTCTAATTCCTGCAAGTGCTGCCATTTTCTGACGGCCATTTCTTGCTGGGCTAAGGGTTGTTTGGCAAAAACATATTTGAACCTTATGGAAAGTTCAGCTTTTTCAGAAGATAAAGAAGCAAGGCCTGAAAATCATGTTGGAGGATCTTGAAAGTAGGAGAAGGAGAAATAGTAGGCACTAAAATGAAAGCCTATTCTGACCTCCTTTTGTAGCTTTTTTTAGTTACTTTGACTGGATATAGTCTTATTTGCCATTGGTCATATAGATTGGATGCTCGTCATCTTTAAATCTACGTCACTTTATATGTGTCTGTAGGAAAGTAAATTCCATCTTCTAGGGAATCAATCTCAACTTGTGCTGGGCTATGAGAAATCAATAGATGCAGTTCATAAATTATGCTAGGAAAGAGCTACTCTGAGTAGGCATCTCTGAGTTAGTAACCTTAACTTCTCTTTAAAGTCAAAGAAGTGTTTTCCTTTCACATATCCCAAACTGCTTGGATGACTCATTCCCTAAAACTATCAATTTCTCTCCAAAGCTTATGAAGAGATCCTAGCTTTGCTTAGCTCAGTTGTAAATGTATGTTGACAGATGCCTTAAGGTCTGGTGAATCCTACTCTTGATAGCTCTAAGAATGCAAAGGGGAGCTGAGGATACTTGCAGTTTGTAGGAAGTGCCAGCTCCAGATTTAGAATGAGGGAATAGCTGTTGAAATTAGATACAACTGCAAATCAGCCTTAATTCACCAAATTGCTAGTAACATCACACTCAGCACTAAAAGAACATGCTGTTTCCTGCTTTCTGTAGTCTTTTTTAGACATGGGAAAAATTCTGATATAGCATAAAATTGTCACAGAGGACTGCATATGGCTGATGCCTTATATAGTTTTAAAGGAAATTCCCATGACCGCATTTGACCTCATTTTTTTAAAACACAATCACCATCCATAAAGTTGTGCACCTGTGTATTATCATGTATTCTGCACATGATGAAGCTGATGAGTTATGTTAAAATTGGCAGGAAGCAAGTTACTATTCCCACCAAGGCAGGAGAAAAATAAGTTGTCTGTAAAAAAGCCTTCACTTTAATAAACTTGGTTCAGCTATGGCATAAAAAACTCATCAGAGTAGTTAATAAAATGGTAATTTCACTCAATACAGAAAGAGTACCAGGGTGTGTGTTTTGAGATACACACTCTTGATGCAATTCCCTTGCTTAATACTTTGTTCTGGGGAAAAACCATTGTTGTACATGGTTCATTTTGCTAGCAACTCATCTCATTTACTCACCTGAGTTACATACAGTTCAATTTTAATTCTGCAGGAAGAAAATTTACCATATAAAGTATGGGCTCTAAGACTAGATTCGTACCCCTAGTTAGCATCAGGCGCTGTGCACAATCCTATTGACATCTCTGGACACAGATGCCCAGCTTCCAGTTAAGAAGTCTTTGGCCAGCCAGAGTTTTAGTTCCCAGGTTGATAGCTGTGTATTTTAAAAGCAGCATTGGACCCCACAAAGGCTGGGGTTTAGTTTCCTTTCAGCTCTAGATTAAGTATTACATCACCTGGGATGTGACTTATATCTCAGAAGGAAAGTTTACTGTTTGACCAAACTGAGCCAGTTGAATGCCCAGGATACAATACACTCAAATTAAAATAGACACTTCTATTAATGCTTTGAATTTAGGTAGGCATAAGTCACACGTAGGAATCAATTGGCTATTTACTTGTTTATTTGCTTATTTGCTTATTGACAGGGTGGCATTTTTGCTACTGAAGAGTATAGGTCCAGACAAGTGATGCTGCACTTCATTGGATTTGACAGATGTTTTATTTCTAAATGTTTTACCAAGTTTTCTTGCAGCTGCAGAATTTCCGACTGAACCCTGAGGACACATCTGGTCTTATCTGCTGCAGTTTGTAGTGTTACTGTCATAAAAGAAAGCATGGGCAAATACACGTTGCCAGTGTCATGCTCACATTTTGGGATCTTTAATGACACAGGATCAGGAAGAGGGATCCTAAGTAGGATGGATGACTAGAAGCAAAACTAGGATCTGAAACTATTTCAAGGAAAATACAAATGTAATTCCAGCCTTTGTGTAAAAATTTCCTCCTGGGAGGAAAAAAAGGGATCTAATCTCATCTAATGTTAGACAGCTGCAGTGTAGGTGGCTGCCTTTGGGATAATCTACTTCATAAGTGGAGTGAAAGAGAGGCCTAAGGGTCATAACTGATTTCCTCTGTCCTACCTGTCCTTTCCTCTGTCTTAGGATAAGACTGTTCAGAACTGCATTTACAAAAGCCTGTTTGTCCATTAACTGCAGAGAGATGTTGGAGGAAAGTTGAGGTGTACATGTCTACACTGCAGTTCTCTACAGTTAAAGGAGGTAAATGTTAGCCCTGCACCTCTTGTCCCAAGACCCTTCTCTATCCCTGCAACTCAGTAAGGTAGCAATGTTCATCTGCTATGAAGTACTTCCCTAAAACTTTCCAGTCCTTCTACTGAATTTTCTCTAGGAAAAATGCTTTCAAGAGGCCTCAGTTTAAATCAGATACATAACTTAAAGCTAGGGCATATATTGAAATTATCTGATGAAACTGTGTCTCATTGATTGAGACATGACTTACCTTTAGGCAGACTGTGGAACAAAGCACTCAGACCCCAAATCTGTCAAACACTCATATGTATAAAATACTGCATCATAGATAGAGTCATTTCAGATGATTGCAAGCAGTAAGTAGAAGGTAGTATTATCTACTGTTATGAAGAAACTGTTGAAACAAATTGTGCAAAGCCTTTGTTGTAATCACACTGCACTATTGTTTTCCCTGAAGGTGATAATGAGGATGCAATAATGCAAATCCCTCTGAAAATGAAAAATAATACATAAGATCATTGATTCTGTGCCCTTTGGTTGCAAAAGCTAGGATAAAGATTTAAGTATTTTTCCTCTTTTTTTCAGTAGCCTGTCTCTTTACACCTTTAGTTTTATTTTATCCTTAAGTTCATAAATCTCATGCAAGTGGTAAGGATTGTAAGGAGAGGAAAATAACTCCATCAGGTGAGTTTTCCTCCTTGTTGCCCTTATGCGCAATTATTTTTTATTCTTAATGTTCTTGTTTTCCCTGTATATAAATCATGCTACACCTATGTGCAAAATTAAGTATAGGAAATCAGCTGCTTGCTTTATTGCATCTTGAGGATATGCTACAGAGGTATCCGATGTTCCTAGAATCCAGAGAAAAGTACCTGAAAAAGAATTATCATTTTGGGCAAGATTTTCTTGATATTGTCTGCACCTTCTAACTTATATCTTTAAAAAGACAGTCAGTGTGTACTGGCCTATATATCAGTGAGTACTTTGACCATGCCAGGGGAAGCTGACAGACAATAGTTCCTTAAATTCTCTGTCTTTTTCTCATCTGAATACTTGCCTTTTAAAAGTTTCTCATGTTTCACACCAATAAGACTTCTTATCTGGAGCTACAACTATTTTTCATAAGAAACTTAATGGACAATTCTAGGAAGAAAGAAGATCCTAATTTATCTTTTACAAAAGAGTTTTTCACTCAATAAGTTGAGTTGTGGTGTAAAGTTATGCTTTTTGGGTAAGTCCCTGGTTTGAACAAGCCCAATAGTGTTGCCTGCTCATTTGATTGTAAGCTTTTCCTGACCCATTTCATTTTCTTGTACATTTAAAAACACTAAAAAGAGTAGTATTCTGATTCTGATCGAGGCCCTTGGGCATTGCTGTATGAAAATCACAGTAAAAATTCAACTGGTGCAATCCTGAAGGCCACGACAGGGTAGATCAAATATTTGAACAGAGGTAAGAAATGTTAAATGACGTGTTGATTTGGAAACTATTTGATAATTTAGAAACAGGACTGCATTTTAACTGGGATAAGTCATAACGTTTTTGAGGTCAATGAGTCTCATTGTGATTTAACTATTACTAACCATTTGGAATGGTTTGGAGTGAATGAGACAGTGTGGCTACTGTGCTGCAAAGAGAGAGAAAACACAGCAACGGACCTATTTTGGGGAAAAAAGGCCAACTTTATTGTACGGACATCCCGTATTTAAAGTGTGTTACGTGCAGCTAGGACAGGACAGTAGTTTATTGGGCAACTGGGACAAACATCCCTGGGACAGCATGTCTGGATGTACCACGGGAAAGACACCAGGTGTTAATCTTTATTATGAATTCCATTCTGTTTTTTACCATGTTATCACTTTGGGAGACTGCTTCCCTAACTGAAGCTATAGTCAGCTTGTCAGCCTGGGAATGGACCTGAGAGGCAGGAGAAATCCAGGCCTGAAAAGAATTGCCAAGCTGTAATTCCCTAGTTCTCTAAATGTGTGTGTCCACAAGACAGCTATAGATTTTTCTGCTATAGATGATGCCTCTTCTACATGATTTGAAAAAAGCCAAAGCTTAGAAGGAAGGAAAGGCAGAGACCGTAAAATAGTATGGGCGTGAGAAATCAAAGCATGCATCTCAGAGGGAAAAGAGGTTGAAGCTGGAGGGCTCAAGATTTTGTGCTCAGGTTTGGGATAGTCTACTTAGACAAAGACAAAATGGCGACTGTTTAGCTGTGTGCAAATCAATGGGGTATTTGCTATACAGAGATCTTGACAGCAGCACTCTATGAGTCAAAGAATATTTGTTTACTAATGATTTTTAAGAAATTATTGGGTTTTTGCATTGTTAGTGCCTAACTATCATTACATGCAGTTCTCTTGGGAAGCTCACTCAACTTTGTTACTCACTGGCTTTGACTTTCTTTCTTTGGTCTGTTTATTTTAATTCTTCAGTTTTCCTTCTGCTGGGGTGAGCTTCATGCTTGTGCTTCCTAGTCTAGGATAGTGATCTTTTATTTATGCACAGAAAGCTCTGACACTGGCCACACAGGTGCAGGCTTCTATGCTCCATCCTGGCATTTTGGTTTTGTTTTCCACTTTAGAGTTATCTACACACCCCTGTCCTCCTAATGATCATTTGACAGTAACAGGGAGCACCAGTTGTGACAGCAGTTTCTGCATCTGGACCACTTATCTACTTTGTATTGGATTGACACTACCAGTTTATTTAGGGCAGAGATTCATGTAGGCATGCAGCAGTAAAAATACATTGAGTTTTATTGCTTTGGGGCTGTGACACTGGTCAAAAGAATCTGTAAGCCTATATGGTCATCCATACCATTCTCCTTTGTGTGAGAGGTGCTGGTTCAGTCAGCTCCAGGGAGGCTGACTTAACGCTGTGCTCCCTCCACACTTCACTGCTGCGCTGATTATTTACTGGGGTGGCAAAGTTCTGTGGATAAAACACTGGACCAAGATCCAAGAGAGACAAAATAACTCTTCCCTTGGCCACAGATGATCCCTCTGAACATGAAGTTGTCAGTGTCTCTGTGACTGTTTGTAAGAACTGGGCTCTGTCTCACTGGAGTTTTGACAGAGGGTTAACTTGTTTGTAGCAGGTAAAACCTGCTGAAATTGTGCATTGGCTGAGGTGCAGAAAACAACAAATGAGAAAGAAGGCAGAAACTGCTGTAAGGGATAATCTGAACACACGGGCCCAAGGCAACCAGGCTACATAGCTTGGTTTAGTAAAGAAAAATTGATTAATCCTTATGAAGTGCTGAGATATGTAAAATCTATAGACAATCTCAAATATAAATACAGTGAATAACAGAATATCTGCTTGTACCCCTGTGAAAATCCCTGCCAGTTCAGTTTTTTTTTCTTTTTTTGAAACTGAACCTAGAGTTTGGAACAGTTTGGGGTTTTTTTTTGTTTTTTTAACCTGCAGAATTATGTAGTGCAATATTCAGAGCCGGGAAAAAATGTTAAATTCAATAAACCTCAGGACTGAATTTTTGGCTATAAAACAGATTGAGCTGAAATTTAATTGCATCCTTGGAAGTTGATCTAGTGGCCATTTGCAGTGTGGGGGCACATTAGGGAGCTTTTCCTTTCACAGCTTTGTTTTCTAATATATATTCAAATGTAAGAGCAACTTCTTATTTTAGAAATACATCCAGAAATAAATCCTATTTCACCAGTGCAGTAACAGAGCCAGATCAGGGGAGTGGGGAGTTGCAATTGTCCATTTGCTGCTTTTGAAGGTGTCCCCTTCACACAAAGCATTAATCTGTCCCCCACTGCAGAGGCCAGAATGGCCTTTGCTACCTGCAAAACACACCACACTGCTTCTGATCCCCCATTTCTGCATAATCAAAGTTCTGTGCACTGGTTCCTTTAATTACACAGGTGAAATTTGAATTAAAATGGATGTCTCATTAGTTCCAATCCCATTGAGCCTACAACAGGATTCCCTCGATTTCTGAAAGTGCTCAAAGTCTTTTAGACTCTTGAATGAGAGAGCTGTGTTTCCACAGGCCCTCTTCAACTAGAAATAACAGTGATGGGGTGAGGGTTGTCTGCATTTTCCTGAACATCCAGCCAGAGACATACATGAAAAAAAGTGATTTGCCTGGCTAATGAGGAAAGCATTCCCCCTCAGATATTTAATTTATACTTTTGATCGTGTTTCTGGGAGGTGATGTACATAGAGTGGCATAGTACTGACTTGCATCAGTGACTTAGGGGCTTTTCAAATGTGCTGAAGTTTTGTAGCATAAACAGACTTTGTAGGTGGATGCCTGGTTGCAAAGAACTTTTCAAAAGTGCTCTGAAGGCAAGAATTTCTTCATGCTGGCATACTACAAGTCAGTGCTTTTACATTAACAATGGACTTGGGTCTGTAACTGTTGTATCTCTTCAGCCTTCATAACTCAAGGAACCAAGGTTGGAATAAAATGCCATGAAGAAATAGGCCTTTAGTCACCTGGCAGCTGCAGAGGGGAAGCAAAGGCAGGCAGGGGCCATGACCATGTGGATGTTGAAGTGATGCCAGGGACTCTCTGATTTCATTATGCTCTACAGTGCTGAGACACAAATGCTGTTGAACCTTTCTCTCCCGCCATCCCCCTTTATTTGCCTCTTTTTCCCACCCTCTTTCTCCTTATTCTCACAAGCTGCTTCATCACATCTCTTGGCAGCTCTGTGTGAACAGCACAGTTACCAGAGCACAGACACAAAATTTGGCCTTACAACATTCTCCCTGGGCTTGTACTCCATGCCCACAATCTCTGATAATGCCATCACAGCTTGCCACCCCAGAGAGCAGAGTTAAGCAGGGAATGTAAAGATAATCCCTCTACTCTCATCAGCTGTGTTTGCAGAGTTAGAACATGTCCACTTTTTTATCTCTTGCTCGTGCATGATAATCGCATCTGCCCCATGATTTATTTCTCTATATTGAAGAAAATTAATTGTTTATGAATTCCAGTTTGCAGAGGCTGAAGAGCTGAATCCAAAGGACTTTCATAAAGAAATCAACGTTTGCATCAAAGGTCAAGGTAAATGATCAGACAAATCATCTATCTTAGTCCATCATGTCCATTTTGCCTTGAGAAGATTGGATGATCACACATACTTACTTTTGACTTCAAACTGGGCTAAGATCCTAATTTCTACCTACTTATCCTAGATAGAGAGTAATCAATTTCATTGATGTCACACAAAATAAACTAAAAGTTCTTCGTGAACTACTGAAAGCAGACATAAGTCCTAAGCCTTCTGGTCAATTCTGATCGAAGGCAATAAGGGCAACAAAAGTTCAAAAAGGAAAACAAACAAAAAAGGAAACAATCAAAAAGCCTCTCCTTAGAGTTGCAGACACCATTTTGATAAGATTGCATTTTACATAGATATGTGAATGTTTCTCTTTTACAACCACTGATACATTTATTTTACTTCTTTTATTACAAAAAATGTTGGAACATTGGAAGTACCTTTGTCCCATAGTGAGAAAGAGCCTTACCTCCATTGGAACTGCACTTACTCTCTTTATTTCTGTCCTGTTGATGGTGATATGAAAATTCCATGCCTTCTTTCTTCAATGAAAAGAGGTCAGTTTTAATTGTCATCTTAAATGTGGTTGCAAATTCCAGCTGAACATTTGAATACCTGTTTTAGACCTTTCTCATGAGTGAAGAAAATTTCACAGCCCCGATTTCTACTGTTTTGACACTATCTTTTATGAAAGTGTCAGTCTCTGACTTGTAGTGCAATTATTGCAGTGACACTGACACCTGTACATTGGTGCTATTAACACTTCCATTTCATGTCGTCTAGATAAGAGCTGGCTCTTGGAAATCCTTCGGTTGAGTTATTTGCCTCAGGATGTGCCTGCAATGCCAAGATAAACAAACCATAGGATTTCTGCCTTTTTAAAGCTGAAATTAAAATCTTAGTTGTCTTCATATGTAACACATTTCAGTGCACGCTAATTTTCAGTTGAAACTGCATTTGTTATGTGTGTTATTTAATGTGTGGTGTTGATTGAGAAACACAGAGGACTGGAATAGTTCATATCGAATTACTGCAGGAAACTCCTTTATAAAATACAGGAATCAGTTCAGATTTTTGCAGTAGGTATAGAATTTGGTGCTTTCTGGCTGACTAGCTCCATGAATTTGTATGTATTATTGCTGCTCAACACAAGGAGCTGTCCTGGAGACGAGTGGAAGAAACACCCTTGCTGTGGAACTTCCAAAGGCGGAATTTCTCACTGTCTCTAGGACACTAGTAAAACTATAGCCACAAACATTCTCTCAAAAGTTAATTGAAAAAAAACCAAACCAAACACAAAAGGCTTGCATTTCACTAAGTGTGTTGCTTTAAATAGTTGCTTTAATCCGAAATATATTTTGCTTCCATTTGTGCTGCCATGGGGTCATGTTCTATCTCGTGACCCTCACTAACCACCTGTGCCTGCTGCTGCCTCTGTCGTGGTGACATGAACATTGGTATGATTTATGATGAGTCAGATGGGAAAACAGACGGAACTGAAAAGTGCCTCACCTGAAAATACGATCTGCTGGGTCACTTGCACATGCTTGCCCAACACTGGCATTGGTACAAGGGAGGCACCAAGAGCAAGGAGACAGATGAAGAGACTAACTGGCCTTGGCCTTGGTTCTGTGCTACAGAAAAGAAAGAAAATGTACTTCTATCACAAATATTCTCAGAAAGGATCCAGCTGGTCCTGCTGCAGAGAGCAGTTTGAGTACAGGCTTGGTTTGTCTAGTCAGAAGAGTGAATGAGGAAGAGTCAAGGATCCTCAAGTCCAGATTCTCATGCCAGTTCGTGACTCATATATACAGAGATGTACCAAGCTCAGCATCACGCTCAGAATTTCTCATGGTTCTCATCATGGTTCCCACTCTGCTTAGTTCAGTCTGAATCAGAAGCAACTCTTTCATAGTCAGCAGAGCTATGCTGTCATAATACCAGCATGACAGGACAATTAAGCCTTATGTCAATAATTACCCAGTTTCTTCACTTTGAGCATTCCCAACCATTTTAGCAATGCTTTCCACATCTTCCCCTTGTGTTGTTATCTTGTCTGGCATACTGGGGTTGCTTGATTTCTCCCCTGATGCCACCCATTGGCTTCAACATGGCTTTTGTGGCTTTGTTTGAGGAGCACAATTTCTCACTGTCTCTAGGACACTAGTAAAACTATAGCCACAAACATTCTCTCAAAAATTAATTGAAAAAAACCCAAACCAAACCAAACACAAAAAGCTTGCATTTCACTAAGCATGTTGATTTAAATGGTTGCTGCAAGCTGGGTTGGCATCCTCCTCCTTGTGCATTCTGGGAGAGTGGGTAGATGATGCCTTAACCATGATGCAGACGAGGAATTCTGGTGCTCACTCCCCTGTTCTGATAGGCACTCCAATGAAAGTCTTTTAATGTTCTCCCATCTGAGTTGTTCTTTTGAATTTCACTAGTTTGGAAATGGTTTCAGCATTAATTAGTAGGTCTCTGCTCTTGAAATTTTCAAATTAAACAATTGACAATGCATTCACACGCACAAAGACAAATGCATCTATGCTTATTCATTGCTATTATTTTTAAGAAAAAATATTCTGGGTAAACTGCAGTTTATGAATCTGCATAAGGTACTATAAAAAGAGGAAAAATTAGTAGTCCTAGTATAAACCTCTTTTGCAATAAAGTACGTTCCTCCATGCTGAGAGATGTTGGAATAACAAGTTTTTATAAGCTTGCACCACAAAGTTTTTTTTAATACATCTTCCTCTTTCCATAGTGCTCGTTGTGAGGCTTATTTAACAAAATGTAGCATGTACACAATATTCTGCACTCCTTGCAGCCTCCTGGCAAAAGAGCCAATGTTCATCTCAGGAAATTCAGAGGTGCATAATCAGAGTTGCTAAAGGGTTTGAGTCAACTTTTTTGAGTTCATTGAACAAATATTTTATTTACCTGGAGGAACCATCAGATGCAACATAGCAGATGGCTAGATATTAGTGCTTTCCCTATAAATATTTTAGAGACAAAATACAGTGCATAGCTTTTTCTTAACTTTTCCTTTCATTTTTTGGGCAGCTTAAGCTACATGAGATGATTGTACTCACCATGGCTTCCCATTGCTGCCAGATGACTGAAAAAGAAAACTTGAAGCTAAATTTGGGTGTGCTCTCTCTTTTGGAATACATTTAATATGCAATTCCCTTTTCTTTCTCAATTCAAGCAGAGCTTCTAAAGCATATCTGTGAATCATTCTTAAAAGCATCAGCCACAGCCATTTCAAAGCATTGCTGCTTAACAATTTCAAAGCAGATTGACCTGTTTCCCTATGCTAAAGCAGTTTGACTGACTTGTTAATTTTAGGTGATGTTTCCAGACAGTAGCTTTCTTACTTCTAGGGCCTGATGGATGTGATTTTGATGCCCTCAAGTCAGTAATAATTTACCCTACATATACTAACATTACCTTAAGTACGAAGAGTGTGTCACCGTCAAGCCTTACGTAAACTTGTTTCAGGCTCACTCAGTACACTTAATTTTGTTCTCTCCCCGTTCTCATTTCTCTATTCCCCTTTGATTTTCTGATAGTCTTGTCTGTTGTTTCAACAGCACATTCTGTCCTCTGGAACAACTCTGTCACTGCTCCTTGCCTTTCCAAATCACTCTATATGGGATCTTATAGTAATGAAACCTGTTGTCAGGTGTAAAATTTAGGTATTAGAGAAGCACCACATGTTGGTTTTACATCACCCTGAGGTCCCTCAGTGCTGGCTGATCTTTCAGTGTCCAGAGCCTACACATGTGAGGCTGGCAGAGAGTTATGGGAGGTTGCTAGTACAGACGCACTCTGATAGAAATAGAAATTGCCAAGAAACTATTTTAGGTACTGAAAACAACACAACTTAAAAAAAAAAAAAAAGAGAGAAAGAAAAAGAAAAAAAAGAAAAAGCAGCACAGAGCTGGTCTGCTGCCTAGACCCATAGGAAACTTCACTGGGTAGAGCATCGTGGCTCTGCAGCTTTCTGGGTCCAGTCCTGCCCTCTGCACAGCCCCCGCTGAATCCCAGTGCTGCAGCCATAGAGAGGAGGAAGCAGGGTGAGGCACTGGAGACCTGCATTCAGTTCTCAGCTCTGTAAGGGATTTACTATCACCTTGAATATGTCCTTATCTTCTGTTACTATTTCCATCTGTAAAATAGGGAGAACGTGTTCCAACTCCTCACAGAATAATTGTGAAAGTAAATCCAAGAAAACATTCAAATACTATTATAATAAGTAATTATGATGGAAATACTATTTATGAATAGGGTGGAACTAAAGTTCCTATCTTTACATAGGACTAAGCTTATTACAATTTCCTTTTATAGTACTCTTTACTTTTCTAGAAGAGTTTTCTGATTTCCTAATTAAATAGTTTCACAAAGAGAACTCTTCTCCTTTGCTAGTGCTTTGTTACCCAACAGTAGAGCACACTCAACACATGTGAGGCTCCTGGGTATCATCTATTGGTCATGGATCTTTTGTGCTTCAACTTCAGGCAAAGTATGTGTGTAGTGATTTAAATGACCATAGTATGTAAATAGAAGTTGCATTTTGGGGTCATTGAAGATTCAAAACAGTACCTCCATCCCGTGCTTGATCCTGTTTCCACCAGAGGTAATAGGAGCTTTGCTGTTAATTTCACAGGGAATGGGTCTGGAGTGGACTAGCTGTGATATTTATAAAGAAACATTGCCAACTAAGTAATAACTTCCAGAACACCAGGGAAGGCAAGCATGTTCTGTATGCTTCTGTCTGAAAACACCAGACTCTGGCTAGTCCACACAGCCAGGGGCACATTGCAGAATTAACATCTCCCATGCTGGGCTTTGCTAAGCCATTCTGCAAGAAGGCTTCATTCCCCTAAAGATGCTTTTCTCTTCCTCTACAAGCTTGTCTTTCCTTCACCAGTGCAAGGCAGTTTGGCACCTGAGCTGCCACATTGCAACCAGTGAAAGAAACTGTGGTCATGGAGGTAACCAGAGATGGCAGAGCTAAACCTGGTTTGCTGTATTTAGTACTTAACTAGAGTGAGCCTCAGTTTGCATGAGGAAAGATGGATCTGCTCAGGACAGATTTAAGAGTATTCACAGAAGCATTATCTCATGTTACTATGTCTTCATTATTTCAATAGTGGCCTGTTTCAACTGGCTGTAAGACAGCACTTTATGAGGCATTAGACGTAATTAAAGTTAGCTTTTGGCTGCCAAAATAAATAACCAGACTAAATGCATTTTCCTTTTTGCCTTTTTTTTTTTTTTTTAATTGTCTTTGTTCCTTTACTGAGTGGTACAGTGGTCCTTCAGAACTGTTTTCCCAACCCTTCTCAAGTTAGAGTAATCTGAAGCAGAGAGCGGGTGATCACCTGCAGTATCTGGGCTTGGTTCCATCCACAGTAAGAGCAGATGCAAAATGAGGTGGGAGTTCCTGTTTGGGGAAAAGTGAAAAGCACAGTGCAAAAACAAAAGCCAATTTACAGCTTTTCTGTAAGTCATCATGGAGTGACACTGTTTTGACAGGTGAGAGGCAGTAAGCTCTCTGTACTGAGGGAGATATTCTAAGTAGCCAGAATATCCCTTTGTTATGTGTGTGTGAAAAGGAAAGTAGGCCAGAGGAAGTGTCCCTAATACAGTCGTTCTTGCTCAAGAAAATTTAGAAGATAGTATCTACCAAAATACCAACCTTTCAAAGCAACAGTAATTAGGAGATTACCTGAGGTATCACTACTTCATTTATCAAATCAATGAAAAACTGGAAACTCAATCCACATGCCTGCTCATTTTTGGCTATTATGCTGAAAGCATAGTATCAACCAACCAGTCAAACAAGCAAAAACCCATGGTGAAGGCTACCATTTCACAGATGTATTTAATGGATGAATCACCTTTTCATTTCATTAGCATCGGACTTGTAAAATGAAGTAAAAGCAGCAAACCAATGAAAATAAAGGGGATAGGGATGTTTTTACTTTGTTCTGAGGCACCATGCAAAGACACATTTTTGTCCAAGTTTGCACTGAGAAATGCATGTGGCTAAATACAGCCCTGCATGTATCTCTGTGCCCTGAAAGCACCACAGCCCTGTGATTGTTACTCTACCAGACTGCACAGACCTACCCCTCAGCAGGGCTTATTTTGGGTACTACCCTGCACTGCCTGGCTCGCACAGCTCCTGTGCTGGCACTCAGGCAACCTCCCCATGTTTACACCAAATCCGTAGTGATTTGGAAATGTACTCAAGCTCCGAACCAGTGTGACATTTTTTAGGCAAAGAGGAGAAGAGAGGAAAAAGACCTATTATGTCTGATATTTGAAAGCTGTGTATCTTACCTCTCTTTCCTTTTCTATCAGACTCTTGATGTAAGACTCCAGTAGGAAACGCACTGAGGAAAATGAAAACAACATTAACGAACTTTCAATCATGCCAAAATAGCAAGTTTGTGTGACTGTGTGTCTGTTCTAGTTCTCCAATGTCCACAGTGGTAGGCTGTCAGATCCAGTAATCCACATTAAATAAGCTTCCAGCAAAAAATGGAAAAAGCAACAGTAACAAATGGTAAAACCAAGGCGAAAAAGAAAAAAAACCCCAAACTGGTTGATTTGTTCTTAGGTTTCTCAATTACCCAAGTAGTTAATGATCAAGTAGCTACAACTCACAATATCACGACTCAGTTAAGGCCTTGTGTGTCTGTCATAATTCCCCTGTGGTGCCGCACTAGTGGGATCAACCAGCCCAGAGAACTCTTTTCCAGTCCTGGCAGAGGGTGTGTCTCCTAGTGGCTGGATCGTTTTGCACACTGTGGCCACCTGAGTAGCTGTGGGTAGCAGAGCTGCTCAAACTCACCCAGCAGACTGAGCAGTAAAGCCTCTGCTGTAATGTTCCCTCTTGGGCTGACTACCCCAAAGTTTTACTGCTCAGGCTTGTCATTGCCCCTGCAAAGAGTCTGCCCAGAACAGACATACATCTGAGCAAAGCTGGTGTTGCCCTGGCTCTCCTGGGGTGCCAAGACTTGCTGCCAGAGTAGTGTAAATAACTCATTGGTGAAGAAGAAAATCAGGTCTGAATCACTTACAACTTAAACACAAAGAAGCTGGAGGGTATTATATGTTCCTTCTGTGGCTTGTTCATTTTTAAGCGGAGTGCTCAATGAATTCACAAGTTTTAATGCAGTGTCAGAAACATAAAGGTAATGTTATACTACTCCAAGTGCCAGGTGCAGAGTCATAGCAGAAAAACAAACCTCACCAAACTGTTAGATGACTCATGATAGATGAGTCAGAAACTCTTTCTTTCCTGCTATATTGTTACCAATTTAGCAGGCTGCAAAACGAGAAAATGGAGCTGTGGATGACAAAGAGATAATTTGTGAAAAATGCCCACAGCTTGTGGGGTAGATGAAAGACAAGACACAGCAATTAAAAAATACCAGGAGACACACTATGTGGGTAAAGGGTGTGTCCAAGTTCTTCAAGCATTTGAGCAATTAAATCCAAGCTATCATTCTTTCCAGCTGTTTTCAGTGAGCAGAAGCAGGTGCCTTCTCCAAAGACCACTAGTTGGTACATTAGATGCAAGCAGTGTCTGGCACCAAATTAAAAGCAAACATGGATTCTCCTGTGATCCTCAGTTTGCATCCTTTGTGAATTTTAGGGGCAGAGAGTGTTTTCTGCTAGAAAACTGTAGAAAACAGTGCTATCAGTGGATGTCGTAGCACTGAACAAAAGTAGTTCTGAGGTAATTAGGAGGCCCAGGTTCAAGAATAGTCGCCTTTGTTTCTCTCACGTGGGCCACATTAACCAGTGAAATGTGTTTCATGTGCACATGATCCAAGAAAGGCTTTATCACCTACCACTAACACCAAAGATAAAGAGTTAAATACAGCTTTGGGCCATGTAAGAACCATCAAAAGTAAGTGAATTTGCATTTTGATTACACTAGAAATAGTTTGATGAACTAAAACAAATGACTTCTCCGAGATTTGTGATTCTTCCTGTGAATTCAAATATTCTGTGTTTCCACTTGAAATGGTGGTCAGCAGAGCAATGCTATATAGTAGGCCCACAAAATAAGTCATGATTGTTTCCTGTCATTCTGGTGTTTCAAATGGAATACTTTAAAATGGGAATTGGGAATGTGAGATGGAATAGGAGCTTAGATTCTAATGGCACAATTTGAAAGTAACAGAAATGGTTCAATAGCAACTGAACAAAGATCCTTGCTTGCAGAAGGCATCTCCCTGGGGTTCTTGATAGTATGACATCTACATTCTGCTACATTTCAGGAATTTAGAATGAGCTCAGAGGGAAAACAATTCAGAGAAAAACCATGAAACTTATTATGGGAAATGAAAACCAGATCATAGCAGAAAACTTTCATTGCCCTATCTCTTTCCTTTATAAAAGAACTGACTGAGGAGTAACACAGTTACTGTCAGTAAGTACCATCACTGAGCACACAGCTTGAATGAACTTTTCAGTATAGTGGACAAAAGTATAACAAGATACATTAACTGAAAGGTAGACAGTTCAAACCAGGAATAAGGCACACATTTTTAACAGTGAAAGTAATTGAAACAATGTACCAAGGACTTCAGTGAATTTTCTTTTAGTGAGAATATGTATAGAGCGACTGGAAATTTTTCTACAAGACACATAATTGAAACAAAAATTAATTCATAGAAGTTCAATGACATGTCATATAGAGGAGGTCAGAGTAGATTATCAAAAATGGGCCTTTGGAGCTTTAAGGTCTAGGACTTTATGAAACATTGAGAAAGTATTAACTAATTTTCTTCCAGTAGGATGTCCTTAACAAAGATCAATTTCTCTATCTATCAATGGATTTTCCATACTTCTCAGCACTGTCTTAAGTCTTTCCCAAATAAATCAGTTTGGTGTAGTGAGATCAATAGTGATTTCATAGTGCCTTCTCTTCTTCATCCTACCTCACTTATTGAAAGAAATATCTAGTTTAACTATATATAATCTTTTATTCCATCTGAGAAATGACCCACCCAATTATATCTCATTACAGCATCTTAAAATGAAAATTTAACAGACATAGTAAAACTGCCAAATAAGAAATGCCAAAACCTTCAAACTTCTTTAAAAATTAGCTCTGGACATTTTTCTCTTAAGACCTAAGTATTTTTTTTTTTATAATTTTGTTTAGTTTCTAACTTCAGATTTTTTGGAGTTATGTCAAGTGCAAAAGTTTTGGTCAAGCCATGTGAAAAATAATCTTTACATGCTTTAATTGCTCTGCTGATTTTCTTTCATCTTTCAAAACTTGTCACGTGCTAATACCAAGTATGGAAAACGTCAGTCCCAGAAGAAATGCTTTTCAAATTAATAGCAACTGAAAAAAATCCAAAAAAAGAAGAGGAGTGGTCATGTTAAGAACTGAACTCAGTGATAATTCTAATGGAATTTTAGTGCATATTATCAGTATGCCTGACCTAAGATACAGACATTAAGAGAGCTGCCAGCAGAAGTTGCCCTGGAGATGTGCTGAAGCAGCCTGTCTTTTGATGCCTAGACTGTCTCTTCTCCCTGGCTGACTTCATTCACATGCCTCGTCATGCCAATTTACTCCAGTTCTTTCCCCTCCCTCCTCAGCATTTGGATGTTGCAACCTATTTACAGTGAGGAGATTCCCTTACTGGGTGAACTTTCTGTTACCTGGCAGGAGAAATTCCTTGGGAATTAATGCGGTCTCAGTATCTGTGAAACAGCTAGGGGATTAAAGATGTCTTTTCAAGACACTGAAGGTTTCTGATAAAGACCACAGCAGCATTCTGCCAGAACTGCAGAGCAGTACTGATCCCATAAAAAACTGTGGAACACTTTGCAAGTAGAAACTGACCATCCATGTTAGCTATTGGTTAATATTGCTCCAGTCTCAGTGAAAAGTGATGTATACAATGGCTGAAAATGCCACAGGCTTTATGCAACTCTACTCACACTGCTGCAGGGAGTTTATGCATTACCCAGCATGACAAGGCATAAAGAATTCTTACTGGGAATATCCAAGGTACAGTGAAATCAGCACGGTGCAAGAAAAAAAACATATTTTTCCTTCTTCTATCTGCCTCTCTTTTTTTCTCATCTGTACTCTTGAGGTTTTGTGTCCATTAAAAGACCCTCAGGGGAAAGCTGAGGTAGAAATATATGGAGCCAGGCACACTCTTGTCCCACTGCCACTAGAAAGAAGACACTTGGTGACTTTCCAATAGCTCCTCAGCAGAGCAGTGCCCACAGCTGCCCCTGCTCTAAAACAGTCTTACCCTTGGAGATACATCCACTTCCAGAATACCCTGCTTCTGTTTCCTATTGCATTCAACTAGGGTGAACCTGGATTACTGTCTGAAGTGCATTTCAGTGAAAATAAATAAATAAATAAATAAAATGAAATGGCCCGTCATAAGTGAAATAGTTCAGGAATTAGTGAAGTAGTGTGGATTTATAAGAATGGTTTCTTTCCACAGTGAATGGAAGCCAAAATGGCTGTGAATCTCATTTCAGCATCTAGCAAAAAAAAGCTATCAGCCTGGTTACAGTAAAGATGATAATATTATGTTGTTTAATCTTATCTGGATACATCCCCTCCAGTGGTTTCCTGCTGGCAAACCACAGAGAAGAGAGGCAGTAGTAAGTAAACTAGAGGAAGAGAGATGAAATATAGTATGCTCTTTTGGTTAATAGGGGATTCATGTGAAGGATATTGCTAATTAAAACCAATGGTATTTTCTGCCATCTGGGCTTTCAAAAGTAGTTTCAGAGGATACAGAGGATGTTTTGTTTCAGTGAATTGCTCGTATCTTAGGGAAGCCACTGGGATGAAATATTAGTATTGTGGTAAACTCTGCTTGCACTTTAACAGCAACATGTAAAATAAGCACTCTGTAGAGTGTGAGTACATGGTTTTACCCACAAAATGTCCAAATGAAAGTGCAGCTTGAGGTTAGAAGAACAAAATCCACTCAGCCAACTCTGAGGTACAATAAACTTACAAATCGTAGTGGTTACTGGAATGGGAGCTCTTGTGTTCACCAGGTGTACAAGAGTGGCTCCAGAGTTGCTGAATCTATGGAAATATGGACTCTGGGGATTTGCCTGCAGTGCTGACCTTCGGACCAGCCTGCGGATGGCGCAGGATTCACCCGGGGCGTGCGAAGCCAGGGGTTGCCTTGCTGCTACTGGTCACAGCTTTCCTCTGGTTGACCAGAGGGAGTTGAAGTTGCTCCAAGGACCTAGCCAGAATTCCCAAATAGAGCACCTCACCTCATTTACTGCATCAGGAAATACTGAGCAACCTCAGCAAAAAGATTTGTGAGTGAGATGACATCTTTATGCATCAGTGAAATCTTGTGCTCAGCACGCACTTACTTCATCTGGATTCAAGGCTTGTGCCCAAGGCTGAGGAAACAAACCTAAACTTTCTTCAGCTCGCCTATTCCTGAGTGCCTTGTGTCAGCAAAACGAGCCTCGTCATGCAGCTACCGGATGTCTTTTCCACCTCCCACACCACTTCCAAGGATCCCAGTTGGACCCACTTCCCTAAGAATGAACAAAAAAGTCCACTTTTGTTGTTAGCGTTGTCTTTATGTCACTGGAAACAAACAGTTAGTAGGCGATGTTGGAACAATTCCTTGTGTGTTAACAGTGTCTGAAAACTAGCTTCATTTGTGACTGAGCTGGGTACTTTGAAGCTAAATATGAACAGGAGAAGTGAAGAAAAGGTACTGCAGGAAAAAGTTGGCACCCATCTTAAACGGAGCTGCCCAACCTGTAGCCTGTGAGATGTCTTCTGTCTGATTTCTGCTTACATGTTATTTGTGCAGCTGAGCTGTTGTAATAACTTCTGGGTCCATATTGTCAAAGGCTGAACTGTCCTGCTGTGATTTATCTCAAATCTGTGACAAGTGAGTGTCCTTCACTAGGCAATTCAAATAAGTATCTGCATCCTGCAAGAATTAGAACCTGAAGGGAAAGTCAGTGTCCTCTTTTCCCCCACCTATTTCAATTGTATGTTAATCAGTTTTTAGTTTAGGCAAGAGATTCCTTTTGCCCCATTTGCTCTTGTGCTCTTGAGGCTTGAATATTCGTTTATTTTTACAAGAAGCTTCTGTTTACCTCTTTTCACCTGTGTTCTGGTTTCTGGCCCTTGTTCTTCTCTTGTTGACTCCCTGAGGGTACATAGATGGTAGCCTGGAAGCCAAAAGGAATGATACTGGAGGAGTGAGAGAGTAAGAAGGAAAAGGAATCAGAGAGGAAAAAAAAGAGTAAAAAAAATAAATTAAGAAGGGAAAAAAAAATAAAAATAAAAGAAAGCAAAGCAGTGATCACAGCAAGATTCCAGACTATCCTAACAGCAAAACCCTAATATGTATCAGTGTGCTGGATCTTGTCAAGACACAGGTAATGATTATTTTTGGGAATGCAACCTGAACACCATTTAGTGTGTTGGCTGTAAATGTTTAGACCTTAGACCTGTTAAGTAAGTCACTTATCACAGTTCCATCATGAAATACATTCTGTCAGCTGAGAAATACTTTTTTTTTTAATTTGCAGGCATTACCACAGTTTGTTCTTTAAAGATGGATGTCAGCCTCAGAGGCACCACACAGCAGAACGCTTAAGCATTTCTCACATTCAGATTAAGCCCCTTTAGACAGGACAGTATGCAGAGGGGTGAATGCACCCTATGTGCAGGAAGGAGTTAATCTCACCACTGCAGTCGGTAGAGACTGAGTAGCATTTTTTGAGAGGATAAGGAAATGCCGTGACTTATAGATAAGATGTCAGGTTTTTTAAGCATAGTGTTCTTTAGAATAGTAGGTGAAACACCTAAATAATCTTAGGGGAATCTGATTTGCATCCAAAGTGCTTTATAAAACGAGCCTTTAAAAGAAAACAGAGTAAGTATATGCAAATATTGTTCTTAGCATACAAAATATTACAGCTATTAGCGCAGTGAGCTACCGCCTTCCTAAGTTTGCACATGAAATGTAGCCAAGCTTATAAAAGAACCATTTAGCTGCACTGAGGGTGCAGACGGGAGAAAATCAGCAGCAGCCGAGGTGGGTCAGGCCCTACACGGGCGAGTTCGGCAAAGCGGAGCGAGAGGCGGCCCCGGGGCGGCTGCCAGAGGACACCTGGCGGCGGCGGCGGCTCCTGCCGGGCGGCGCTCCCGGGGCCTGCTCCGGCCTCCCGGGGCACGGGGAGCGACGGCGCTGCTCACCCCGCTTCCATTCTCCGTGCTCTGCTCACCCCGCTTCCCTTCTCCGTCTCTGCTCACCCCGCTTCCCTTCTCCGTGCTCTGCTCACCCCGCTTCCCTTCTCTGTGCTCTGCTCACCCCGCTTCCCTTCTTCGTGCTCTGCTCACCCCGCTTCCCTTCTCCGTCTCTGCTCACCCCGCTTCCCTTCGGCGCAGGAGATGCAGCGTGCGACAGGAGACAACAAGGAAAGGAAATTCAGCAGTTGCTGCACAGTCTGTACTCGGAGTGAGAGCGACTCATCGGAACAAGCAGCCAGAGCCCTCTAGAACTGAGGACTTGGTCAGCAAGGAAATCAGAGGCAGGCACTGCCTGCCATACTCTGCACACTCACACCTCTCCCGATTCCCTCTGTTTCTATTTATATTTTCTGTCATTTTGTCATTTCGTTCAGTTTTAAAGGAATGAACCTTCCAGGAAGGACACTGCCTATAACAGGACAAAGTGAAAAATACACCGTTCCTTTCACTTGTGGTTATTTTTCTGAGGCTTTTTGTTAGGACAATACTAATATTATTTCTGTGGTCATGTCAGTCCAGAGGCAGTCTGCTGTCTAACTGGACTAGTGATTTTGGGTAGAAGTGATAACATTCTAAAATAACCTTTTAACCAAAACGATAACACTCAAGCGGGCATCCAAACCCTAACTAATGAATGGAATGCTTGCCAGTGCTGTTAATCTTGACACCTCGAAATTTGTTCTAATAAGGCTGCATGAACCTATGCTTGGATTTATGATTGTGGACTGTATTTCTTGCTGTAAAATGTGCATTGAAGGAGCAGTTAAATGCAATAACCCGAAATTTGGCATTTGGATCTTTTGCATACACGTGGCAGTTCCTTTCCACTTCTGCTCTGTTTCCAACAAAAGGTAGTCAGTGAGGAGAAGTTTACTAGGCAATGGAATACTTGTAAAATGTCAACATTCAGCCTGCTTGCCAGCTTGAGTGAACTGGTACAACCAGAAAGTTACTTACCCATGAGAGGTGGGTATGGGTGGAGGGGAAAGAAAGCAAGAGAGGACTGGAAAAACATAAAAGAATCCTGGATTGTTTCTGTAGGGTGCTGTAGGAGTAGACTTTATTCCACTGGTATTGCAGGCCTCATCATTTGGGGTAGCAGATAGGAGCAGCTACACCAGCCCTGATAACATCTTCTATTTTGCAACCTCTATGTAGAAGTGGGTCCTATGATTACAGATATGGTTCTTCGCAGAACTAGCCCGCAGAATAGAAATAGGGAAATTCAAATTCTGGAAACAGCCTTTCGTTTGCTTACCAGAACGTGTGGGGGAGGTGGAGGAAATGTGGATATCTAGCCATGGCTTATTTGGCAGGCAAACTAACCTGTTCAGGGCTGCACAGAGGGAAAGCTCCATGCTCCTGACCCACGTGAAACTTAAAAGTGGTACATAGGAGACAGAGCACACAAGGCAATTCCGAGAACTCTACTACCATGTGTTTCTTCTCTATAGGTATCCCCGGTTTCAAAATGTGGGTAAAGAGCACGCACTAGAGGGGTGCGGACACAGCATCCCTGCCGCAAGCCCAGACAGAAGCTCTCAGAAGGACTTTCGCTGAGGCAATGCAGAGCCGGTAGGATGACACTGAGTCCCAGTCACCCCGCTGCTCGCCCCACCGGGAGCTCCCACGAGAAGGAGCCCGAGGTCTCAGGAGCCCGAGGGCGGCAGAGCGGCAAGGGCGGGGGCCGGGCGGCGTTGTCCAGGGTCTGAAAGCGGAGTGTCCGTGCGGGGCAGGGCCAGGGCCAGGGCCAGAGGCAGGGGCAGGTGCCGGGTCCCTCTGCCGCGCTCGGCTGGGCACGGCAGCAGCTGCGGGGCGCGGGCCGGGCGAAGGACCGGGCACTCACCGGCTCGCTGCCGGGGAGGGCCCTTCCCAGGGCCCCTCATGCTCTGCCTCGCTGCGTCCCTCACCCCACCTGTTGCTCACTCCCGATCCCGAGCTGGCCGCCTGTCCCCGGGGTGCCCCGAGGATGTCCTCCCGCGCCCCGCCGCAGCGGGCGAGAGGCGGCGGGGAGGCGGTGTCGGGGCGCGGGGCGGGGCGCGGGGTTTGGGATGCGCGACAGCGCGAGTGGCCAATGCGGGGCTGGCGGTCCCCCGGGGCCGCGCCGGCGGAGCCGCTGGAGGCGGGGCCGACGGGCGGGGCGGGGCTGCGGGAGTGCGGGGCCGGGAGCGCGGGTGTGAGTGTCGCTGCTGCTGCCCCCGCCCTCCCGCCGCCGCCCCGCCCTCCCGTCCGGCGGCGGAGCCGCACTCCAGACCCAGCGCCGGGCGGAGCGCGGGGGAGCGCCAGGAAGGGGTGGCGGGGGAACGACAGGAGGAGCGGCGGCGCTCACGGCAGCCCGCAGCACCCCGGCGGACGGCGCCCCGCGGGTGGCGTGTCCCGCGGGAGGGGAGCGGAGCGGAGCGGAGCCCGTGAGCGCGGGGGGAATGGGGGTCCCGCGGCCGGAGCAGCCGGAGCGCGGGCAGCAGCGGCGGCCGCGGCAGCACCAGGTAAGGAGCGGCGCCCGCCTCCGCGTCCGTGCCCCGCGGGCGTGCGAGTGCCTTCCCTCCCGGCAACGGCTCCGGAGCACTTCAGGGAAGAGGGTGCTGTGAGGACAGACCCATCTCCTCTTCCCTCAGCTGCCTTTAGGAGGGAGGCTCGGCTTCTCCGGGCTCCGCCGGAGGACGGAGGGCTGGGGCGGGTGGGGAAGCGGCGGGGAGCGGCGAGCCCCCCTTCCCCAGCGGCATCCCGTTCTCGCCCCGGTCGCCACACGGTGCCCACCGCGCCGGGGTGGGGTGGCTGTGGCCGGGGCGACTCGCTCCCGCACGTCTCCTTTATAAATAGCGATGCGATCCGCCCGTAGGGAATAGCCGCGGGGGCGGCGGGGGTGTCCGCCGGGTCGCCAGTCACCTGCGGGGCGGTTCTGCGACAGCCCGAGCACCCCGCTCCCCTCTCCGAGTCTCACTCCAAGAATAATGGCAATTACGGAGTAAGTTTGCCCGATCGCACGTCTCAGGGGAAAGCTGCTGCTCAGAGCGGGGACGGGGCAGCGGGGACCGCCAAGCCCTTGGGGTAACAGAGGGAAAGCCTTTTCAGGCCGTGCAGTTTCCTTAAATGATTTAAATCCCGTTTTATTTTGGTTGCTGGATCCAAGGCGCAGGCTGCATCCTTTTGCGCTCTTTGTTATCTTGTACTACTCCGATAGCTGTTCAGGGGTCCGTTCTCTAAACTTCGATTCGTTAAATAGCAGCCAGCTCGGCTCAACTTTGCCGCAGATTTTATGCTGGGCTTCGCAGCCCTTCTGTGCTGGGCGGCAGCGCTCGGCTGCGCTGGGAGAGCCCCTGCGAAGGGGGAAGTAGCGTTCCGCAGGCTTGACAAAGGCAACTCCGAAGCTGACAAATTTCAGATATGGCTGTTAAGGTTCACGAAGTAGGTCAGTAAACTACCTTAGTACTTGGTGCTGCATTATTTTAATACATCGGTAGCGTGAATGCTTGCTTTCAGCCTGTCTTTTCTGGAGGAAACGAGTTTTATTTTTTTATGATGCAAAAGACATGCAAAGTTAAAGAGAATTGCACATGTAAATTTTCCGGAGCTCTTTTGTGCGCAGTTTTCACTTCTGAAAGTTAACACTAGATGGCTTTCTTATATCAGCTATCCTTCAGGGAAGAGAAGCATGTAATCTGTCTCTGCAGCCTGCTATTTCTGTGTATGTCCATTTTTTTTTTCTTCACATAAATAGTAAACTATCTTCTGGTCAGTTCTGCTCCGATTAGACACGAGCAGATTTGAAGCTTGCTTACTAGCTGGCATAATTCGTTGTTTTGATTAGCTCATGTTGCTGCTTTAGACTTTATTTTACATGTGGATTACTAATATCTAAAGAAAGTTTGTTTAGTTGGAAGGTAACTGCATAATATTTACGTTGCTAGAAAGGAAGGCAGCTGGATAATGCAGGATGTTTGAAAATGGGGAAAAGCCAATAATTCAGTCTCAGTTGTTACTTAGTTTGATGGACTTATTGTAAAAGGGACCATAGGGCATTAGTATTGTCTGTTCAGATGTTTTCCCCCTAGATTCTGTACCTAGCTACCTTAAAGTGAAACGTTTCGGAGTTGGATTCAGAAACATAGTGCTTCAGAGCCTGCTGGATATAGAAATGCCTAGGCTTGATGCCTTATTACTCTTGTGTTTTTACAAAACTGTGCCTTTTGTCAGTGGGAATGCATTATTTGTTTCTTCGTGGTAGCTCTGAAATACTTCAATCTTCGAATTTGATCTTTGAAATATCTTTTATTATTTATGCAAACATGTTTAAATCATCAAGAGCTCTAATGCATTATAGATATTTAAACATCACTTAGGGTCCACAACAGTTGATTTATAATTTATATAGCATTCGTATAAAGCTAGATTTAAAGAGGTCTCTGAATGTATTGTCTTGGTTTTGCATGCCCAGTGGGTTACCTTAGCAGGTCATGCAGCACTTAGATGTAACAAGAAGGAATGCTTGTAAGAATGCCAGACTGTTTCACCAATCCTATTGGATCAATTAAAGATCATTTCATTCATGTATGCCAAGGATATAATGTGAAGCTTAGGACTAAACAAACCCTTAATTCTTTGTAGCTGGTATTTTCTTACTGTGGATATCAGAGTATTTTTAAAGGTTTATATTTCATTTTCCTGAAAGAAAGATAATATGGTCTTCTTTTTGTAGGCATTTACTGACATGCCATTACTCAAGTGCATTGTGAAATACTCTTGCAAATGAATAGAGTCAAACGAGGAACTAAGCAAAGCAGTGGTCAGAGAGGCAAAACCATCCATTTTTTTTGCTGCTTTTGACTTTTATGGCTGAACCGAGGTAGTTCGCTTTTCCACTTCCAGCTTCATACTGGACATAGGCAGGCATTGCACCTAAGCTCTTTATCTGCAGATCACCTGTTCAAACTGCAGGAGAAAGGAAATATTTTCTCCTTGCCTTGGCTGGAGATAGGATTATATTTAGATGGTTGGATGTTAAAATATTTTCAGTAGGTTCCTGTCTTTTACTGCTGAGAGATCTAGTTTGGTAATACAGAGGGAAGAATGCTATGCTGTTATGTTAATACAAGTTACAGATTGTGGAAAGAGGGTGGGGCACTGGGTTATCTAGTTTCTCACGTTAGTCATCCAAGATTACCAACAGTAGCTGTTTTGACAGTGTGAAATGAAATTAGGGTTTGACAAATGCTCTTTTCTCTTTCTATGCAATTTTTTTCTTTGCAATTTAACATGCTTTGCAATTTTAAAATGTTTGGGTAAGCTGGGCTGTGTATCAGTGAAGTGGAGGTGGCTGTTTATTTTCTGTGTGTTGCAATACTGTCCCCAGAGTGAAATTTTTTTTTGTATTAAGCAACATAATTTATATCTCACTTTTTAAAATGTTACCTCTTGCAAAGTCAAGACCATCTTCAGTTTATCTCGTTATTTTCAGCACAATTTTCATCCTTTTATAAATCTGGACAGTTTATGAAGTTTAAGGTAGGGGTGTCTCTCATAGTCTTTTTCTACCCTGAATTCTATTTGAATTTTGACAGAAGAGTATGAGGACTGTCTCTATCAAATTCAATAATCCAGTAAGAATTTGTATTTAGTATGTTTCATAGTTGTTTGCTTGTTTGTAAAACACTAGGTGTTTACATAAATTGCATTAAGAATAACATTAATTCCTGATTACATTCACTGATGTCCTGTGACTGGTTAGAATTTTAAGAATTGTCAGGATTTCACATTTTTTAATAGCTGTCTCCCTTTTTTTTTTTTTCTTTTTTTTTTTTTTAATAGTTTGTTACTTAGTGTTAAACATCTGATTTATCCTGACAGAAGTAAATGAGAGAGAACCTGCCTTCCTTTGTAGTAAAGCACTGACCCTGGATTTAAAGCCACTTTGAGGCATAATTGAATGAGCAGAAGATTGAAAAGGATTATTATAATTGGTGATACTCTTCTGGTTTTTAGTTAGCCAGGACAGCAGTAGGCAGAAATGTCATTGTGATTAGTTTGCACCATAGTTCTTGCTAGAAGATATGTAGACTCCTGTTTGGATCATGAAACTGTAATTACATCAGCAGTTAGCTACTCAAGATTTCTAAGTGGATTCTTCTGGTTTTCTGGAATTTCTTAAATAATGACCAGTGCATACATAATTAAAGGTTTTGTTTAAAAAAAGTCTTGAATCCTTATGGAGGTAATGTTTTGAACGTGTAATAAATGTAACCAGCTGCTGTCCCGTCTTTTTGGACATGCAAGCAAACAGCTTTATTGGATTTGATACTTGTAAGACATTTTTAGAATAGTAGATGTTTGAAATGAACTAGGCATTCATTTTAGTGCTGTTAACTGGGGATTCTGTGCTCCTTTGGAAAAAAGACCTGTAGGTGCCTTTTTTTTTTTTTTTTTTTTTTTGTAAGCTGTGACGTGTAGTGTAGAAAGATACTGTAGCTATTTTTTGAAAGTGAGGGAGTCTAGAGGCTAGAGGAGCAGTAGTAAATTGGCTTGTAGTAGCTGGGAGGCTGGAAGGTGGCAGTAGCTGAAATTGTCTGCCTGCCCCTCCCCCTCAGCAGCTTAAATAAAATTCTGAGCACAGGGCTTGGAGTTTTGCCATTGACTTTGAATCTTTTCTTACATAATGTCTTCATTTCTTGTTCTGGATCCGGCAAAGTCGCATACCCAGCTCTGCAGATATTTGTGCAGTGCTCCTGTATTGTTTGCTGTTTCTTCTTTCCTCCCCCTCTCCCTTTGCTGCCTGAATTCTCACTGGCATAGTGGCTGTGGATTGTGATAATGCCTGCCTGCATTTATGTGTATCATGTGTCCTCTAACATAAATCCCATCAAATCATTTTCATATAACTTACACCTGAACAGTTATATTGTGAAATACCTCTGCTTCAAAGACTAACTAAAAGATTAAAGATGCAAAGCTCTCGTAAAACTCATCAATTTGCCCTTCCATTTCCCTTTAGGCTCACTAGCTTTTTTTTTTTTTTAAACCTGATACAAACTGTGATGAAATAATAGAACCGTTTTGCAATTACATGCTTTTAATGTTTTTTATTAGGAAAGGTACTCTGGGAGCATTAGACATTCTGTGTCATGTTAATTTAAATGCAATAAAATGTGTTTTAATACCTTTATAAATTTTTCTAGTGGTTTGGTGTTTTGTTTTGAGTTGATTTTTTTTTCACTTGTTTGTTCCATATATATGAGATGGAAAGGAGATTCTGGGCCACCTTATATTTCATTTTGGATTTTTACGGTCACTTCAGTCAAATCTGATAAATTATGAAGGGATGTGACAATGAAATTGTCAATTTCATTGGCAATTAAGGTGACTAAGGGCAGAGTGAAACATTCTAAAGTGCTAAACTAGTGCACATAGTGCTAAAATAGTTTTTGCTAGTTTTTTGCCTTTCATGTGAGGGAGTTAAAAGGAATACTGAAATTAATGCATAGTTATCAAAATAGTCACTGCAAAAAAGCAGCTCTATTTCCTGTATTTTGTGAAGAAGATATTTGTGAAAGAAAGGATATTTCAGTCAGAGTTTTTCCATGTTTGTTGTTTTGATTTTTTTTTTCCTACTTGAGATTGCAAGTTATTTAATCATTCTTTTTCTCTGGTTGTTCTCATTTGTGGCTTTCTGTTCAAATCCCGTTGTAATACTAGTGTGACACAAAGTGGGAAAAAAAGAACAGAAGAGTGTGACTGTGTCTGTTCATACATTCTCATGCCTTGCTTATTGCAGTGCCAACTGAAAAATTAGGAGCAGTTTACAGTGATCAGGTTGTCTGTAGTGTTCTGCTGTAGTAAAGTAAGCCTCGCTTTTACTTTGTAAGGTTGTCAGGACAACAGCTTATTATTCTTGCTCCTCTTGGTGTTTCCCTAAAGCAATGGAGGGAGCTTTTTCAAAGGCAGTGGATTCCTTGCCTGACTGGGCTGCAGGATTGCCAGCTGTGATTTGGGTTCAGCAGTATGCTCTGGGTATGTTGTGTGAGAATTCTAATTGATGATGAATGCAAACCCAGTGTGAGAATAATTTTTCTTCATTGGACTAATGTAAAACAACCCGTTGTATTTACAAACCCATGGCCTGTTTTCTCCGCAGTATTCTCATTATTCTTCTGTTCTCTTGTATCTGAGGCTAAGAGAAGAAAGCTTGAAATTTGACAGTGTGGAACTTGTGATAAGAGTTGAGACAAGGTAGGAATTAGTTTAAAGCTATGTTATGTCAGTGTGCTGCAGTCTGACACTGGAGCTAACAAGTGAAATCAACTGGGGGTTTCTGTTAGGTTGAGTTTGTGATGTCTTTGACAAAAACCTCGGATGAAATTGGTGTTCAGTGATAAGCCACACAATAACTGTTGAGGTGTTGGCATTTTGAAGAGCTACTGTTCTGTTCTTGTTACATGGTAAATTAGAAAAAAGAATGCATGTTGTTAAATACCGCAAACTAAATGACTACAAAGTCATTCTCTGGTCATTGTATGCAAGAGGTGCAAATATTTTCAACTGCAATAACTTAGATTGTTGGGATGTTCAGAGGTAGGAAACTTGTTAGGATGGGATGTTCAGAGGGGAAGATCACATGAAGAAAGCTTTTAAATAACTGGGGATTTTTAAATTATTATTTCATAAAATATAAAACATCGGATTTATTTTGGCACTTGCATATCCTCCTTTATATTATTATTATATAGGAATTCCTTAGTTTGATCCAACTTCTTTGATCTGGGTTGAGCTGTAGTAGTCGATTAAGTAATGTCCAGGTACTTAAAATCCTTTTGTCAAAACGATAGCTTTCTATTTCAAATTCCCTTTTCTGACAACTGAAACAACAGTCCATTCATAGAATAATTTGGCAGAGATGCATAGGCATCTGCCTTCAGTCCTGGAAGCTGCCTAGCAGAGTTAGAAACTATTAGAATAAACCTGTCAGTGTTCAGAATGTTTTCTCCCTTGTCTGGCTGTCATTTTTTTTTGAGAACACAAAGGTATTCCAGAGTTGTGTTCTCAGACCCTCTGCTGTTTGCATCCTCTCCCCCTAAAATTTTCTTGGTATCTTTGTTCATGTCTTTGAATCACACAACCTTATTTGCATAGCAAAGCATTTCAAAAGGTTCTTTTTAAGGTTGGTGAGATGAGATGGAGTAAATACGGTGATTGGTGTAATCTGTAAGAGTGTGTGAACAGGTTTGCTCATTTCCACTTCTCTTTAAATATAGAACTTGAACAGTTTGTTACAAGAAGGAATCGGGATAGATGATGTGGATTGATCAAGAGCTGTACAGGTGGTTGCTCAGAGTGTTACACTGAAAAACCTCAACCATAAATTGAGCTCCAATATTTCCTATTTAGGATGAAGTTTCTAGTGACAGAGCAGAGGCTTTTACCGACATTCTGAGACAGGGTGCTTAACCTGGACCCCTTGAAATCTTTGCCTCTGGTAGAGATTTCTGAGTGAAAGGCAAACACTACTTTGTTAGTCTGTGAGACTGTCAGATTTGGTAATTTTGCTAATGTCTGCTTCTGTCACACTTGGAATGCTTTGTGCTTTTTCTTTGTGGTTGTTTAACCTGTGAAATGAAGTTTCATATAGGAGCATAACTACCCTTGAAACTTTATCTATTTGATTCTGCTGAGTCAAACAGGCTCGAAAAATCTTGCAGTGGAGGCAGGTGTTGCTTATGCCTGCATAAGCCTTGTTTTTTTAGGAAATAAAAATTGGTGACCATTCTTTCTGTTACACTGATCTGCAGCAGATAGATATTACATTTGAGAAGTATTTTGTTTTTACTTTGTATTTTACTGCTGTATTTTTAAAAGTATTGTAACATATGTAAGATTACATTAAAACTATCAATGTACAGAGTGTACCTTTCTGCCTGGTAATGGGTGTACAAACTGTGTCTTTGTATGCACAAATTGCTAATTGAGTATCTACCCTTGTTTTGTGTGGCTGACTGTTAAAATAGAATATTTACATATATGCATAATAATAATTCTTTCTCCTGGGGAAAACAGATGCTTAATAGTAATGTGTTTCTCTCTCTTATGTAGGCTGTACCCAACAGTGTCAATATTCCTATCTACTCATTTTCCAGTGTTCAGTATGCCTGTAGGTCAGAGGTGTTTAAAGTTGCAAGTTAGAGATTTTCTTTTTTTTCTATGTCAGGGGTCTCAAGTGCATCTCCCAGCACAACTGTATGTATTCTTTATGGCAGCTACAGTAATCACTGCAGGGAAAAGTAATAATAAGAAATACCTGACATCTGTTAGGTATTTGTGACTTAACAACCGGTTATAAGAATGAAAAGAACAACTCCACAGTATAAACAATTCTCAGCAAGTGTTGTCTTCTGTGGGTGTGAACACTTGCTCAACTAGAAATCCCCAAAGTAAGGGTCAGTGTATCTCTGACAGGTGTAGGTATAATAGTAATCAATTAAATGGATGCATAAGTTTAAACTTCCTTTAAGGAATTATTTGTATCGCTTTGTTTGTTACACTGTGAAGTCTTTCCTATTTCATGATTCACGTGTAAGGTGGATGACTTTAGGTTTCCTTAGGGTGATGAAATTAGTTTTTATTTTCATGGATTATATTTACAGATTCTGAGACTTAAACCCATTCACTATTTATGTTTCATACATAAACATATTTTTCTTTAGTCCTATGTTTTCTTCCTTATTAGGAAGGAATCTACTGGAGTTGTTTTTGTTTTGTGTTCAGTTTTTTTTTTTTTTTCCCTTAAGCAGTAATTTAAATAGCCTTATGTGAAGTTTCTGAGCATCTTTTATATACTTATTTGTAGTTGTGGAACCTTTCTGTGTACTGCTGAAATTGTAAATGCCATCAGATTAGATGTAATATTGCTTATGGCAGTTGGACCATCATTTATCTTCAGTTTATCCAGGCTTTTAGCATGATTGTCAGGCTCAAAACATAGCACTTAACGGTTTGTATTCCACCTGGAGACTAGTTACAAGTGGAGTACTGTATTGGGACCTGTTTTGTTTAGTACCTTGATCAGTGACCTGGAGGAAGAGATGAAGTGTATCCTTATCAAATTTGCATGTGACATCAGGCTGTAGAAGTATGACACGTTCGAGGACAGTTCTCTGCAGCTGAGAGAGGCTGGTGGAATGGACCATGATGAACCCCATGATATTCCACAAGGATAAATGCATCTTCTTACCCCTTGCCACAGGACCGGGTTGGGAGTCTCTTCCTGGGAGACAGCTCTGCTGGAAGAGACCTGCACATCCTGACACCTGGGTCAGCACATGAGGCTTCACTGGCAGTGGCAAATGCCAGCAGCATGCCAGGCTGGATAAGCAGAAGCAGAGCCAGTGGATTGCCAGTACTCAGTATTCCTTAGGCCACCACTTTGGATATACCCCATCCAGTTTTGGTTCCTCAAATACATTGAGTAAATTGAATCTAAATTCAATGGAAAGCCAGGAAAATGTGGGGCTTGGAGCACATAAGGAAAGTCTGAGAGAAATGGCTTTGCCCAGCCTGGGCATCAGAAAGCTCAGGGGATGCTCCATAGCTGCCTCACAAGGTGACACCTCAGAGGTTATCAGGACCACGTAGCCAGGCCCTTTGCAGGGGTGCATGGCAGGAGGAGCAGAGACAAGGGTCATTGTCTGAAACAGCTGAGGCTCTGATGTGGCACCTGCAAATAAAATTCACACTAAGGACACCGAGGCACTGGGGTAGGTAGCACAGATTGTCAAATCTACAGCCTTCTCATTTTTTCTTTTAAGACTTGACTGGACAAAAGCCTAACTTGCTTGAATACAATGCTGAATACAATGCTGTTGTGGCTTGCAGTGTGGATTAATCTATGAAATACCACAACTTTTTTTGGTGGTATCAGTTGCTCTGATAATTGAGAATTTCAGTTGATAATTCCAGCATACTGGGATTCCACTTTTTACAAAACTCATGGTCTCACATTATAGGCTCATATTATATATTCTTTGTTTAATCCAGTAGACAAGAATTCCCAAATAAATTATTGGCAGTTAAATATTTTATAAGCATAGAACTTAACAATAAAATAAATGCATAAAGACAATAGCATGTCTTCTCAGGTTTGGCTTCAGTTATACTTTGCTGACCTTGTCACTGAATTTTAAAACCTGATTAGCAATACTAGAATTTGAATGTGTGAATTTCTATTGAGCAATTCCATTGGATCCCTTCCAAAAGATCGTTTTAGTGTTAAAAAGCAGGATGTGAATTTGAAATTGGGTCTCAGCAAGTCAAACTTAGATTTGTATTTGTTTTTTTTGCTTTGGCTACTAATTTTAGTATGGTGAAACTTGTAATATCCCACACTAGAGGTATCCATGTGGCTGGGAAGAAAAATCTGTGATTTGTCTGAGTATTTAAAAATGCAAATTAAAATAGTTCAATTCTGAAAACATCTTATGTTTGCACTTTTTTAATGTTCAGCCTTAACCTCTTAGTTTCATTAACTAAAAACAAGAGCCAACAGAACCTCAGAAGCTTGAGATGATTCCTGCTCTTGCTCATCCAGCTTCACAGTGGTTATGCTTTTAAGTATTTCTGTGTTTACCAAAGCATGAACCAGACCTTCAGATCCCTGTTTTGGTTTTTAGAATCCATTTTATTAAGTGTTTAAAATTTCAGGCGTTTGTATAACATTCAGCTTCAGTATGAAAGAGGTTGCAAATACGTGCTGGGATAATCAAAACAAACAGGAAAGAGAATGGAAAGAATTTCCTTTAGGGTAAAATTCCTTAAAGTTGAAATAACCCTGATAGATAGTGCTTGTCAATTGGGAGGGAAAGTTGGGACTTGCCTTCTGAAGATTTTATTTTGCTGAAAATGGAAGAACATGGAAAAGCTCAGTCAGATGTCCTTTTTTAAGCCATACTTTCAGCAAAAAAATGAATTAAAACATTAATTCTATTAAACTTACGAATCTCCAAAATTGTTGCATTAAGATTAATGATAGGTAGAGGTCAGCATCTTGTAAAATCTTCAGAACTAAATAATTCATTAGTGAGTTTAAAAAGTCTGTTCATTGGAATTTCATTTTTAGAGCAGGACTAAGCTTTTGAAATTGATCTCTTGATCTTTCCACTTATTATTTTGTCTGCATGATGGAGAAGTTTTAGAGAATGTAAAATATATTTCTTTGTTATGAAACTAACCCAAATAAAATGTTGACCTTAACATAAACTGTGTTTCTAGTTCTGAATGCTATACAGTGTGACAGAGTAACTGAGAAATGGAAGTTAAAAGAGCACTGCTGAAGCTGATGTGCTTTACAAAAACTTAAGGGGTGACTATTTGAGAAGAAAGCAAATGGCAAGATGAAACAAACCTTATGGAGTAAACACTTATTTCTCAGTATTTGGGAAGTAAATATTTTCTCTAACTTGTTATGACTTGGACAGAATTATAAAAATATTGTGTCTTCATTTTGTCAAGATCATTCAAATTGAGTAATCTGAGACATGGTTACTCAATGGGAAAGGTACTTGAACAAAATAAACAAAACCCACCAAAACCCTCATATTGTTAAGGAAAGTGATTGAGAACTGTTGTTCTGCAAATTTAAAAGCATTACATCAGCTGCACGTACTTTGCTCTTTAGGTTTTTTCAGGTTCAGCTTGAGGTGGAAAAAATGCCTTGGCCTGTCCCCTCTTCTATCCTCCCTTTTCTCCTCATGAAGGCAGGATGGCTGCTACATAAATTCTTAATGGAAAGATCACAGATCACTGTCTTGTAATGGTGATTTTTTCAGTGTTTAATTTTTATGACTTTTCCTTGCTATAGTAGTTTGACTCACAGATTTGATCACATACCAGTGTTTTGGTTACTTGCACCAAAATAAAAACACAGCTTGCTATATTTGCTTTGTATTTTTCTATTTCTTTACAGTTTTTTTTTTTCGTTTAAAGTAGCTTTCAACAAAATTGCAACTAATTGCCAGTAGCCCAGATGATTTATAGCAACAATATAAAAATTCTCATAGTCAAGCTGACCACAATAAAACCTTGCAGTTATGAGATATTATGAAACCTAAAATCTGAGCTTCTAATAAAATGTTTATGACCTTCAACCTTTTTGACAATAAATTAAAAAAAAAATGTGCTTAGAATGCATTTTTTCCTTAAACTGTAATGACATAATTTTTGCTCTAATACTTTTCTCCTCCTACATAGAGTCTTTAATTCTGCACTAAAAGTTTTCATGCCCTTCACTTGTGCTCTATTCTGTCTCCCACAACCCTCTACTGACTTGCCATTACCCACTTGTGGAACAAAAAATGACTTTTCTTTGTGTAAAAAGCGTAGGCCTGTGGTACAGCTGCATAACTCACTGAAACCCTGAGTGGTTTACTGTGCCCAAAGGAGCCCAGTGTGTGGTTTATCTCTTTGGAAGCTGGAGGCAGAGCACACCTCCTGGTGAAGGACAGCTGGCTGTCAGCTCCTGGGCACCTTCTGGCTGGGAAGTGTGTGCTCAGATTTGCATCCTTCCCATAAGGTTTCACATTTATTGCTGCCGAGAGGATGTGCTCTCAGCCCCTGAGTAGTCCAACACCACAGGTTGCCCCTTGACCACTGGCAAATTGGTGAAATACCTTTTCTAGCTATGCATTTTAAAAGAATGGAATATGGAGTAAGTTTTTTAGACAGAGAGTGTTCTGTCCTTTCAAACAACTTGGACTTTAAACGATTTTCTATCTCTGCAGCTAGAGGAAATAAAAACATTACAGGAGGTTCTGAAGACCAGAAAGTCTGTATATGGTTCACAAAGATGGTGATGGAGGAGGAGGCTGGAGAGGGGTTGTTTGTTTAATGGACTTCAAATGCCTAAATACTTTTCAGGATACAAATCTTGTCCTTTAAATCTTCCCCCCCCTCTTTAATACCTATAGGATATGAAGTAATAAAAGTGAAGTAATAAAATGAATCAACTATGTGATGTTTGGGTATGCTGGCAATGAAAGCCTCTTGAGCTTCTATGTCATTAATATATTGAATACTTTGACAGAAAGATTTTGTCTTATGTGGAATCAGGTTTGTTTTTCTTATTTTAACATCTTGCCTGAAACATACAGTTATTCTATAGACTCTGGAAGTTGTTCATAAATTGGATAACTCTGCTATCTTTGACAGAAATAACTTCAGTTTTCTTTTTTCCTCTCTCCTATGTGACTACCATAGCTGCTGGTATGTTTTAATATTATCTTTGTAATCAAAGATGAACAATTTGTAGAACTTGTACACTATGAGTACATGGAGAAGCTAAGTTAATGAAGGTGCCCTTATCTTGCTAGAAGAGTTGATAACACTCATGTTTAAGAGGCAAGAAGGTGTAAGGCAATGTTTTCTGGGAAGTTAATATAGTAACAACAGTTTCTCTCCACAAACTGATGGGCTGTAGAATAGGTGGATATTTTTGCTTTCAAGATGCTCTTGAGGGAGAGAGAAGACCAAGTGAATGAAAAACACATGGGAAATATGAAAATATTAATTATTAATACCTTCATTATACAAAATTCTCTCAAATTTTGTTAGATTAAAATAATTGTTCATCTGAAAAAAAGTAAATCACTTCAAGGTCCATTGTTACACATTAAGCACTAGATAAGATGAATTTAGATGATGGTTTTGGATTATTTTCCTTGTATCCAAAGAATCCCATTCAGTTCTTTCCTTACTGCTCTTTGATGGGAGTGCATCTCTGTATTTATGATCATTGATATTTTGAGTAGAATATTTGACAATTTGGGATTTATATTAAGTAAGCCTCAGGCTTGCTTTGTATGTCTTTTCCCTATACTTTTTCCAAGACTAATTTTCCATTATTATATTGTGAGCAGTTTGTAACAAAATTATGGCCTGCTTGTGTAGTAGTCCACAAGTGAGTAACTACTCTGAATGCCTTAACCTTATGGCCCTCACAGAACAAAAAAAATGTGTCTGAAATGTAACACTGTCCTTTGTGGTCGAGGGATATATGAGAAAAAATGAAAAACTTGCAAAGTGAGTCTGTCTTTGTACAGAACTGTCACTGCCCTGCTTGGCTGATACAGATTCTTTTCAGCTGTCACTTTCAGTACAAAGGGGACAAAGCCTGTGCCTGGACATACTCCCACTGTCTTAGTCTGATTTTTATCTAGAGCAGAGTCTGATGCCTGCAAGATTATTGACCATTTGTCCCATCAGAGTGCCGGGGTCTAGAATTCCGACCTTTCTGTGTTTTCGAAGTTCATGGTCAGTTTTTAAAACATGTTTGTTTCAATAACTAACACTAAATACTATTTTTCTCCTGTGGCAGGGGATAAAAAAATTGTCAAGCAAAAATGCTCAACTCTCTTCATATCCAAAGTATATTAGATGGTCTTTTGTGTTTTTTTTTTCTTTCTTTTTGTCTATACTTTTTAATACAGATTAACTTGAAAATACTTTGGTTTTCTGCAAAAAGCAGTTGTGTACCTGATTTTTCTTAAAAGTGTGGGCTGCTTAAAATCCTTATAGATGATAGTAATGATTGAAACAAGAAATGCTGTCCCTTGGTGGGAAGGGGGAAGACATGCTGGGTGATATTTAGGATATTTGTGATAGAGGCAAAGTGCATTATACTGCAATTAAACAGTTGTCTTGAGCATGATAAAAGTAAAGCAAAACAACAGTCCTGATCTTGGGTTGGGGAGTAGGGAAGTCTTTGCCACAGGGGTTGAGGGGTGAGTGGCTTGGACCTGGGTGCCTGTGCACACATCTGGAATGTAGAAAGAGAAATAAGACATAACTCTGAGTGCCTGTTTCATTGTCTGTTCCAAGTGGGCAAAAGAAGCAAAACTCTCAGGTCTGAAGCACAGCACTGGTGAGACTTTTGTTGTTTATCTTGGGTTTATAAGTCAGCAGAAGGAGATAGTTTATCCTTGGTCTGTGATGTTTATGATTTAGAAATTTTTTTTTTGATTGCTAGATGTCTACTCCTGGTAGAAATGTTATACTGTTTGGCTGCAGGTTTTTATTACTCTTTCATTCTACTGCAGGTTTTAGCATTAAATAAATCATGCAATCTTAGTGGGTATAAATTGTTATATAAATATATGATTTTTATTGAGATAGAACTGTGTGGTGGCAAACACAGTTTTGAAATATGTTGTAAATCACTATTTTATTCCAGTCTTCTTCCTAGGAGAAGGTTTATAATACAAGGTTTTGTCTTGGTTTAGTTTCAATTTAATGACTGAGATAAAGGATGTGTTTTTAGATCTTCAGCAGCCTTGAACAAAAGTTTGTTTCAAGTTAGGCTAAATTCCTTTGATTTACTGAATTTTTAACAGGACCTAAACTCTGTGCCCACAACAACATGGCAGACCAAGGTGCTGGATGAATGAGGGAGACTTGGTTTGGAGGCAGAAGATATGGCATGGCCTGGTGCCAAAGCTGTGCCCTAGGTAGCAGAACGTACAAAGGTGCAGAGCCTTGCTGTCCTCAAATGAGATGTCCATACATTTGTACATAAAAGGCAGCAAGAAACTTGGGGTTTTTTTAGGTCCCAGTCACAGGGACACAGCATGACATTATTTTAATTTGTATTATCTCCTATGCATGGGCTAGGAGTGTGAACCTCAAATGAGAGCTGCTAATGTTTGGGGGAAAAAATTAAAAAACACATATGGAGAGAATGAGTTGCACTCTTTGTATAAATATGGAAATTAATTTTCTTTTACAGATAACTTATTTGAATATATTAATATTATCGAAATGTAGGCTCCTTGTTTTATATTTTGATATTCTTAAATAAATATGTCCAAAATGTGCTTACTGTTGTTTTATTTAGACATAGATTAGGTCATATCGGAGTTGTGTTGAAATGTGTTAAATCTTAACTGGTGAATTTTAAGTTAAAAGTGTAAATGCAGTTTTTAACACTGTTTTTATTGCTTTGATGTGTACTGATATCTAAACCATGTAACTGTGTATAGAAATAGGGGGTGGGGATTTGTCTTCTGGACAACTTTTTTTAATTTGCTGCTGTCATAGGTGGCTATTACTCCAGTTTCTCAAATACTGAATATCTGTGACTAATCCACTGTTAAGGGCATTTATGTAAGTTCAGAAGCAGATGGCCTTTTTAAATACATAAACCCAGAGTCTATCCTACTGAAGGAGAAAAAACTAGGCACATGGAGAAGTGAAAATGTTTCCCTGCTAACTATTCAACAATTTAGATGTGTTGTATTTTTTTCTTTACCCCAGGCAGTAAAATCTAAAAAAAAAATCTCTGAAAAGCACTGCTTTCATATATATCTGGTACAGCAAACAAACCTGGTTCTTAGCAATTTTTTGTTTTACAGGAGGCATGCTATTATCTGTGCCTCTCCTCATCGCTCTTCTTGTGCAATAGTGCCTTTGGGAGGCTTCTAGTTTGATTGGCAGGCTGGCATATTTAGGCATGTCTGAAATACAAACTGTGTTTTTTGTTCAGAACCATACCAACTGTGACATATTTGAAATAAGTTACTGAAGTCTCATCTGCAAGAACAATGACCTTAAGAATTTAAACTGGAAAATTTGTACAGTCAAAAATCTCTGGTGGATTTTTTTTTTTTTGTAATAGAAGGGAAAAAGTATCTGTCAAACATAAATGGAAAAGGAATCAAAATTAGGTAATCCTAACCAGAGACTAAACTGTAGTTTTAAGTTACCTTTGGTTTTGCTGTTCAGTAAAGAACAAAGGTATGGGAAACAGCAGTAGGGGTGGTAATTGTAATTGCCCACATTCAAAATGCTTTGTGAAGGAGACTTCTCTGCAGCTGTACCAGGGAGATGGGGATGGAGAGGATGAGAAACAAAACAGAACAAAAAACCCCAACTAAAACCAACAACTTCCCCTGCCCCCCAACAGGTTGTATCAATTATTTATTTAGTAACAGTTCAGGAACTTTGGATGAGTGGAAGGGTGATGAACAGAATTTTTTTTCTTTTTTTGGTCAGGCAAACAGAGTATACCCTATCTAGGGTACAGTGTAAGTATATTGGGCTCTGGTTGTAATGGGAATCCAAAGGGTAGTAAAAATGTTTCCTTAGTCAAAAGTAATCAAAGAAGAATTAATTTATATTTTTTTAAAGCATGTAAAGATCTATTGTCCTATTCCAACTTCCCAAGAATGTTTATTCAAATCAAAGTTGTTGTATAAAACTTGCACTTTAATGGGCTTAGATTTTTATTTTTTTTTTAAATATGAATCAGCTATGATATCCTGAAACATCTGGTGTTACAACCTTCAAAAAAGGTGTTGTTTCCAGTTCACCTAATGAGTGAAATGATTTTAGTCTATGGCAAACTTTCTTTGATTTCTGTGAAATTAGAATAAACATATACCCAAAAAATCTGTCACCAAATCCTGTTCATCTATGGATATAGACGAATGTTGTTTGGGATGCTGAAAGTTTTGGGCTGCTTCAAATTAGCCTCTTGACCTAAGAAGGATACTGTTGTTGTTACAGTATGTTAGAGTGTACATACCAGCTCAGGTCTTGGTACAGCTTGAAAGGATCTCTGTTAATTCTTTGTCTTCTGTTGTGTATTTGCCTTGTATATTCTTCTTTGATTTGCGTTGTGTGTTTAATCTGGTCTGTTTCACTCCACTGTCACACCATGTAGTGAGTGTTGACTATAAAAAGCAATGGTAGTAAACTGTAAGACTCATATTCTTGGAATGAATTTGATGACCAATTATGCTATTTTTGCCTCTGATATTTTGAGGGAAATGAGAGACATTCAAATGCAGTTCTGGGCATTGTCAATCTTTTCAGTGTTGTGGCAGAATTAAGGTTGAAAGAGGACTCCAGAATTTTGAATAGGATTTTCAATCAGATGCCCAAGTTCAGTGTGTAAGGAAAATGCTATAAACTATAATTGAATGAAGAATTAATTTAAAAATTCTGCAAACTACTTTGTTTACATTACTGGATATTTCAGTGGAAGAGCTGGATGAAATGTTAAAGATCGTGATTTATGTTAAATATCTAATTTTGGTCCCTGCATTTCAAGAGAGATATTGAGAAACTGGAGAGCACCAAGAAGGGTAGAAGGCCCTTGCTTGGAGCAAATGAGCTGGCAGGAGAAGCTGACAGAGCTAGGCTTGCTCACTCTGACAAAGAAGCAGCTACTGAGTGACCTCAGGGTGTCCCTTAGCTGCCAGAGGATAGTCCCAGAAAAGGACAGAGGTGAATTTTTTCCACTGCTGCCAGATTGGCCACAAATTCTGTTATGGTGTGTTTGGGTCAGAAGTGAGGAAGATTGCTACCAGGAGGCCAGTACAGGCCCAGAGCAGATTGCCCAAACACGAGGCTGAATTTTCCATCCCTGCAGATCTTGAGGACTCGGCAGGACCCAGCCATGCCTGACCATTTCCAGTACTGGTGAGTCCTGCTCTGAGCAGAAGATTGGACTGCATGACTTCCACAAGTGTCTCTCAGCCACTCCCAAACTTAAACTGATTAGTGTTCTTTTCATGCTTTAGCCCTTTTCTTTTATTGCCTCATTCTAAAATGACTGTGGCTCACGAATATGTTTGAAAAAGCAAGCTACATTCTTAAAAAGCATATCCTGCAAACATTAAGGCATTTACAAATGATACTCACAAAATTCTACTCTTGTTTCTGAGAGAAAATCATAATAAAAAAATTACTCTCCACTGATTGTATTTGAAAATCATCTTACTTTTCCTGCTTGATGAAAACAGAACTGATAAAGAAATACTTTGGTTTTTTTCCATAGTACTTAATATCTTGCTTTCTACTCAAAAATGAGAAAAAGTATTTTTTCCACCTCAGACAAATGTCAATGATAAATAAAATATTAAGCAGACCTATGGAAGCAATATAAAAAAGTATTCATCTTATTTCTGTGAATAGGATTCACAACACTGTGATTTAGTTACGGGTTTTTTTCACACCCATTTTATGGCTTGTGAGTCATTTTGGTATCTTTCCTGCTTTTAAGCTGTTGCCGTTAGTTAGTTGTCATATTCCACTTACCTTTAATTGAAATAGTCAGGTACTTCCTCATCATCCAGCTGATTTTTCTTTTTAATCTGCTTTTCTGTGGATGAAGTCAATAATTTCTGCCTTGTTTAGTAACTTCAGTTCCAAGCTGATAATTCTTTATCGTTAATATTTTTAGTGTACTTATTTTCATAAGGTTTCTAGTCTTTTGTGTTCAGGTGGTATCAAAAGTACTGCAAATGTCTTGCTCTAATTTGAAAATGCAGGTAAGTTAAGAGCCCCTATCTCTTTCTTTGTGAGGTGTGGTACTCGACTTTGCTGTGGTTACACCAGACTACTCAACTTTAAGCCCTTTGTCTCTTCTCTTTGTGATGAAGTCTGGCATAATACAAAGTTAAAAATAAGACAAACCAACCAACCAACCAAAAACAATCAAGAAAAAAATATAGTATTAGGGCTAAATGTTGAGCTATTCCTAAAAGTAGCTATACTATTTAATCTCTCTCATCTCTTGTATTTTCTATAATTTGTGGTCCAAACGTGGTATTTGGTAGTGCCAGAATGGATATCGTTTCATGCTCTCTTTGTGATCTTGCTTATTACATGCTTTTGCTGTGCTGTCAAAATGAGGTATTGCAAAGGGAGAAAACGATGCCTGGAGCTGAACATTGTTTCATAGGAGAAAAATAAAGGTGGGAATGAAGATGATGTTCACATTATGTATGTGGATAGCAGTGTGTGGAGTGTCATATTGAAAATGTAAATGATAAAGATTAAGCTCTATTTTTATTACCTTTTATTAAAGATACTTACATTCCATATTAATTGCAGATTTATTGCAGGTAAAAAGACATCTATGGAAATGATGGGCATTGTGGGGTGTTCTGTTAATTTCTGACAAAATAGTTTTGATGTAAAGCACAGATCCGTTCCCAATTAAAGAGCCAGTTCAAAAAGTAAACCTATCTCAAGCTTACCTTTTCTGATTTCGTAATAAAGAATGTTCTTTACTTGTAATTATATTCTAAATGTGGCAGAACTCTTTCAGTTCAGAGCAGGGTTAGTTGATTTTTTGTCATATTCAGGATGAAGCTATAGTTGCATTTGAGTGTATGTAAGAAAATTCTGATGGCCTAAGGATAAATCTATTTATGCTGCTACTTATATTAGAGAGTGTGTCTGTAGTGTACATTTACTGTTCACCTTACGTGTTTCTTAGCAGGTGCTTTTTGTTACCCTTCTCAGAGAAAGGGTCAGCCAAAATTGCAGGTTCTATAAACAATTATTCTCAGCAGTCCATCTGAGACTTAAGCAGACAAAAGATGAATGGATATTGCTTTTCAAATTAGCACTGCTGTGTAATTAATTCTGCTTAATTAGCAAATCTTTCTTAAAGTATCCACAGTGCAGTGATGTAATTTGTTTTCCTAGGTAACTGATCACAAGTATGGAAAGCTGCTTTTAAGGAACTCCAAGTATTTGCATGTTTCACTGGAAGTGCTTTGATTGAAACAGTGGTGATTTATCTGATGACCCTCAATCGGTCTTGGGCCCATCCAATCCTTCCAGCTGGCTTGCTGTTGCTTTAAGATATGAAATAGATGTTTGGGCAGTGTGCTCCCTGATAAATTAATGTTGTTCCCTGTGCTACTCAGCTAGATCAGTTCAGAAGGGCATCCTCTGGGAGGGCATCCCTCCTTTGCTGCCTGTGCAGGGACTGGTATGTAGAACTAGGAGCAGCATTTTCTGAGATGGGGAAATATCTGAAATCTGACCTGTAGCCAGTGAGGTTCAGCCAGCCTGGATCAAATAAGATATCCCTTCCACAGAGAGGCCAATATAACCTTGTGATAATATTTTTATATTTTATATAATTTTATATTGTGACAGCATTTAGGTGTGATAGGTGATATTAGTGATAGGCACGCTGTGATATTATGTAATAAAGTTCTCAATTTCCTTTTGAACTGGATGATACAAATGGCCTACAAGTGCCCTCACATGCTTGACTTCATTTAGAATTTGAATTTCCCACACACCACTGGGCAATAGAGAATTGCAGATCTTAGAGAGATGAATGTAATTCTCACTCTGATAGATGTTGGTATTTCTGAAACTGAAAAACAAGTGTACAAACAGAGATGCCATGCATCTTGAACCAACACAAGTTATTTTTCATTGTCCTTGTCGCTTCGGTTTAGAATATGCAGTTCAAGAAGGATCTGTTACTGGGGAATTACATTTTGGGTTTTAAATGGACATTGTAACATTGTGGGCAGCACTGGTATTAAAATCAACTACCTTGTCAAATAAGGGAGGAGTTTGGTGTTGAGTTGGTTGAGTTGGAAGAGTTTGGTATTGTTGCTGTTTGTGTTATTTTGGAGTTTGATTTTTCTTTTTTTTTAAGGTATCAGGAACATTGGTCTCTACACATTTACCTGGGCAGCAAATTAAGAAAGAGTTTACAGCTTTAGAAGGAAAACCCAGTTTACAAGTTAACATGTAAATAATTGTGTCCAAAGCCAGGGATTTCACAAGTTTTATAGCAATGGTTATTGTATATCTTTGTTTTGTTTCACAGTAAAGCATGCTGCTACTTCCTTAACCTTATTGTTTTCTATTTCTCAGTCTGTATTTCAAAAAGAAGCAGCATGTTTTCTCCCTGAAATGAAGAATTAAAATAGATTTCTTGTATGAAACACCTGCACATAGGAAGTGAAACAGAACTTTTTAGCTCTCACTGTTTTATGGCAAGATTTCTGTTCCCTTTCCTTCCTGTAAACAACAGGAGTCACTTAGAGAGTGGGAAATAAGCTATTTACAGGATATTTTCTGTATGAAAGGAAGGAAAAGGCCTTTACAGAGATCAGTCTATTGTGTTGGGAATATGGAAAGTATATGGAGTTAAATTGAGTTTATTACTTGGAGAGGAAATGCATGGCAAAGTACATGTAATCACTTCAGTCTGGACCCTGTAAAGTGCTAGATGTCCCCGTTAGTTGCTGGAATCAAAGCAGGAGCTAGGACATGGAGTGCTGTGGTTTGATCCCGAATCCTCTGTGTAACCTGTGATCATTTTAAGAACTAGGTCAGAGAGAGACTAAGAGCTTATGCATTTTGGCTTTTATTTATAAATAAGCAGTAATTTTGATACTTAAACTTTTAGATAGATGTTCAAGTTACTTTTGCACATCTGTTTTTCATCTGTCTCTTTGAAATATGGTTGTCTTTGCTAGACCAGTGTCATAATTGGATTTTTCATGGAAGTAATGGTTTTTGATGTACTTGTAGAGTGTATATATTTTCAAAGTTCTGCTTCACATATGAAATACATTAATACAATTCTGGTGTGAACCAGGCAATCTTACTCTTGCCTCTGTTATAAAATTAATTTCTATTTGATTTTCATTTACCTTCTGTAGCACCACAGAAGATTTTATCACCAGTGGGAATTGTGGATGAGGTACTTAACGTTAAACTCTGCCTAAGCATTATGGAATAATACAGCTTTCTTGAATCCTTGGGTGTATAAGATGATAGGACTGACAATAGCTTTGCCAATAAAATCAAGCAGGTAGAGAAAAATCTTGTCATTAATTGTACCACTTTTATCTGCAGTTCTTGTCCTTAAGTCACACTTGAAAATGGAAATTTATTGTAGCAGTTTTTGTCATTTCTTTTGCTCCATATATTAAGTTCAAGACTCCTAGTACTTGAATATCATGGAAAGGCAGTTGCAAGTATGGGAAAGAAGAAAGTAAAGAATCTTGTTTGCTTAATAGATACTGAACTCCATTTTTTCAAATGGGGTACTTAAATACAAAATGCTTTAATAGCACTAATAGCTGTTAAAGAAATGATGTTTTTTTCCTTGCATGATGGTTTCAGTTCCTCACACAGAAATCGTCATGTCTAGGTATTTCAGCCTAGGCTGGCAAATAAGGCTGCAGTATATGCATGTGTGTTTGTAAAAGGCAACTGAGAGTGGTGTATCTTCTGGCATGTCTTGGTGAAAGGAGAATGTGCCCTGTCTTGACCCAGCAGAAGAAAAAGAATGGTTGCTTTAGTGCCTGTATTTGGGTTTGTGTTCTTCTAGGCCAGAATTGTCAGTCTGCTTGTTTGCTTTCTCTCTGTAGTTTTTTAATTCTTTGTTCAAGGCAGAGTATCGCCAAAAGGGCAACTGCAGTCAGGAATGAGACTTGGTTTTGGTGTAGAGGAAAGTGTAAAGTTTCTTCTTTAAAGTTTGAAGTGTTGAAGACACAAATGTCAATAGTATCCCACAATCTTAGAACAAATGACTGGACAAGGCTATCCTTTGTGGTCCTTTGTCGAATTTATTTTCTTCCTTGGATTCCCCATCTAAAATACTGCTCCTATGCTGTAAATTGAATGTGCCCAGGACTTACTGGGTAGATTGACTGTGTCAGGTTGATATTCTGGACATACTGAACTTGCTGTGGAGCTTATCTTGGCAGTGACCATCTGTATTGTGTTTTGGAGCACTAAGGAGCTGCTTGGAACTAGGCTTTCCTGATGAGGATGCTGCCTCTTCGCCTGTTTTTTCTGGAATCAGTTTCTTCTAAATAGACAAAACTTTTTGAGTACAGAAAGAAAACTTGCCCAGGGAAAATGAGAGATCTTGTACTGATATTGTTCTATCTTTCTGATTCTTCTATAACAACAAAGAGGAATAGAAAATACTAAAAGATTGCCACATAAATAATATGATATATTCATGCAGAAAAATACTTTTTTGTAGTTGAAAATGAGGTGCAGGCCACAGTTATGAATGTCTGACTTTCTGCCAAACAGGGCTGCTAACAAGGATTGACTTTCCTATGCAGGAATTATCTCTAGCTGCATTTCAGGTATCTTTTGATGTGAACTCTTTTTTTCGCCTTGCTTTTGGCCAACTTGATTTCCCCAGTGACCATTCCTGCAGAAACAAAGTACTGGTCAGTCATTCCAGTGGACATTCATATAAAGGTTAAGAAACCAACAAATGAAATCCATTGTTGTGTCCCAGAGAATAAAGCAACCCAGATATGACTCCATGAGTAGTAAAAGATGAGATGTCCTGGACAAACAGATCTGTGATTATCACCTAATGCACAGCAGTTTTATGATGTCCAGTACTACAAATAAGTTTTGAAGTACATGAAAGAAAAGAGGCATCATTATTTCTGATTTGTAATTTGTTACTTTATGTGAGTTTAAAGGAATGTAAATTTTGAGGGTTTTTTTGTTTCATTTTTTTCTATTTGTATACCTTTATAAATGTAGGGGCAAGATATTATAAAGAAAATTTCTGAATACTGGCGAAATAATTATTTTTGGAATATATAATGTTATTTTTCTTCTCAATTCTTAAATTCTTTTCCTGATTCAATGTTCTGTATAAGAACTTTGGCTTAAAGAAGAAAATTAGTATGAGGACAAGGCCTAGTGTTTTCCCATTTGGCTGCCTCACAAAAGAGCAACATAATCCTCTAAATCCTACTTTACTCTCAGGATCAATTGATTCCACTTTCTGCTCCCATAAATTTAAAAATTGTCTTTGAGACAGATATTTTGAAGCTTGCTTTTCCAGTGATTTGAATGTATGATTACATAGGGTTTTTTTTGTGAGAACGACAATGCTAATAATTATATACTCATAACCTTATTTATAGAAAACTGGAAGCAGTTTCTGTTGGAAAATGGACCAGATTCCATAGCCATTCTAGAAAAATTGGTTTTCATTTTTGTAGTTGCTTTCTTCTCATGTTTTTACTTTTGACTTTCACTATTTACTATGGCTTTAGTTTCAGATTTTACTGGAGTGAGGTTTATGTGTGAAATTTGTCTTCATCAGATGAGAAATTTCTGTTTAATATCTTGGGGGTTTTTAATTGTGTCTTCTGTTGGCAAACAGATTAGTTACCTGGTGATACCAGTCAGCACTGCTACTGATAGAGTTCAGGGCTTTTTTTAGCTCTCTCATGAAAACTGCACTGGCCAAGGTGTTTGTTCAAGTTTTAGGTTGCAACCCAACCAGGAGTTGGGTCTTTTTTCTTTAGTAGTGTGAGCATACTGGTGAAAGTAGACTCAAGTGGTTGCCTAGTTTTGACTGGACCTAGAATGAGGAGAGTAGTTAAACTGTCCTGCATTCCATCTGTATAGGCTTTTGGTTTGTTTTTGTTCCCGGTGTCTATAATACCTAGATATGCAGGATTTTGAGGCTTTGTGTTCTTTTCCATTGTATGCACTATTCTGTAAAATACCTATTAGAATTATTTTTGTCCCTCTGGTGGTGATTTAGTACAGGAAATAACATCTGTTCCTGCTGCGTGTGTGTTCTTTTTCCTTTCTTTCAGTATGAATATAACATTGTGTATTTTCAAGCCAGATTTTACTGTCTGAGATCATGGTAAAACAAACTCCTTTTGAGACTTTGTTAGCTCAGATATAAAATAGCCAAATCATCTTACTAGTACTTGGTAGTTTAGTGATTTTTCTCTCTCTAAGGTTGATCAGACAGACCTAGCCAAAATATTTTTATTTTACATATGCTTTTATTTACTTTGATTCAGAAGCAAACATAAAACTGTCAAATGTAAATTTTGCAGCATTAGATACTTTCTTGGCTGTAAATCATCCCACGGAATCTCAGAGGATGTTTGTAAACCTTTTGGATCAACTCGCTACTCTTTTCTCTCAAAACATTTTGTGGAACTTCATGACTTTTTCTTCATCCTTGTAATTGAAAATATTATTATACTACTTGCTTTTTACAACACGGTTCTAGGAGTAGCTGTGGACCTTTTATCATAACCTTTGAAGCAGAGCCATAATGAAACAGTCTGTTGGTTCAGCCCTACTGGCTCATGACCTTTTGCCCCTAGCAACGCTTTTTTCCAGTTATTGCCAGGAACTTGCACAGATAAGGCCTTTAAAAATCAGCATGGTTTCATATGTATGTGTTGCAACAGAGAATTTAAAGCCAGTGAGGAGTTCTTGATACTTTATTTGCAAGTAGAAAATGGTAGATTTTCATTTTACACTAGTGTTTATTTAAGTTGTTGTTTTGGGTTTTTTTTACGTTATCCCTTAATACCATAAGGGGACATGTTCACCTAAACCTAAAACCAATAAATCTTTCTCATTTGACTTTCAGGTATCTCCATTTTGTTGATATCAGAAAGAGAGTGACTGAAGTTGGCATCCTCTGTGAACCCTTCTATCCAAAGGTAAGCATAATTTCTAACTGGCTGCAAATATGTTTTTACTATGTTTGTAGTACTACCCTACCTTTTAAATAAAAAAGCAGCTGTGCTGCTGTCTTTCTTGATGTTTGATATCTCACAGACTGTATTTTCTTGGGATACCTAAAACACCCTAAAAAACTCTAAGATAATAATTTATATGGCTTGGTGTACAAATGAATGAAGAATCATAGAATGCTTTGGGTTGGAAGGGACTTTAAGATCATTTCATTCCTCCCTGTCATGGGCAGGACACTTTCCACTAGCTCTGTTCAACCTGGTCTTTCACAACTTCTCAGAATGACCTGTTCTGGTGTTTCAACACAGTCACAGTAAAGAATTTCTTCTTTATATTCAATCTAAACCTGCCTTCTTTCAGTTTGAAGCCATTCCCCTTGTCTTATCACTGCATGTCCTTGTAAAAAAGTCCCTCTCTGGCACTCTTGTAAACCCCTTTGACTACTGGAAGGCTGCTATAATGTGTCCCCAAGTGTCCCCTGTCTTCAGGCAGAACAAAACCAGTCCTCAGAGGAAGTTCAGCCTTTTTGTGAAATCTGTAACTTGGCAGATTGCTTCTCATTAATATTGAAGTGTAGGGTACAATCAATACAGCTGTTACTATACAGAAGGATTATTGTGTTCTGTAATGCATCAGATTAGCCAAGCAAAAAATCATGGTTTTGGTGATTTGGAAATTCTTAGCTTGGTTCTCTTCTGGAGAAGAGCTATGACCAGAAATAGACACTAGCATTGTAGGATGAAAGAATATCCTTTTTAAGTGCTAATTTAGCTGCTTGTAGACAATCCCTCCAGTCGCCAAAAATCATGACATCTAGATATTTTCTGCACCAGAAATCAGGAGCTGCAGTTACCATTTAATGTCTCCTATCTCTACAAACTCCTTGATCTAGTTCAACTGGATTGGTTTTAGTTCTAGGGGTATGGCTCAGGCTTAGAAATACTTCATGTTGGCTGAACACAATCTGTCATCTAAAGACATTCAGTGTAGTAGTTTTTGTTTCTATCATATTTCTGACTCCAGTAAAACTTTTAACTTTCATTTACAACTATATATTTTTTCAAGGAGAAAATTCTGAAACAACAATTTAAAAAAATTTTATCTTAAATTTGTTATGCATTCAGAGATTTGTATGAAGTAAGATAACTGCTTTTTGTTAACCTATTCAAAGAATCATAGATTTGGAAGAGTCTGAATAACTGATCCTCCTTGCCCTGTTTGCTGTATGCTTTGATGCAGGAGAAAAGATTGAACTTTGTTTCCAGCCACCTGAGTCCCTCAGCCCTCTGTGTGCTACAGCAATTAAACTAGGTGGATGCTCAATAGCTATGTTGTTGTTTATCAGATTTTAAGTGGCTCCCTTTGCTCCCATCAGGTTAATAGTTTTGGGGTTTTTTTCCCCCTTCTCATCTGAGACTCTACTTTTTCAATAAATGGTCAGTTCTGTAGTACAAAATAAGATCACAAGACTTCCGTGTTACTGAGCCTTATGAAGCTCTGCTTTATGAATGGCAGAGTAGAACATATCTCTGAAAGTCTTACCTACTGCTTTTCATATATACAATGTGTTTTGCTTTGGAAATATTCAGACTGAGAGACAATATTGTAGCATATTGTGTGCTGTCAATAATATCTTCATTTTAATAATGCTAATCTAGTAAAAGAAAACTTAACACTAGTATTTCTAGTCTAGAATTGTGTGCTAACCACTTCTAGTATTGCATTTGCTTTATCTTTTGGCTGAATGCATAGTAGATGTTTAAAGAAATCTGGAAGAAGCTGAAAAATAGAATTTCTATATTTTGCCCTCTTTCTGTGGTTTAGAGTAGTAGTAGGTGCAATATAATGCTGGAAAAAGAATGATGGTTACGGATGCCTAATCTTTAATAAGGTGCATTGCTCTTCTTTCATAATTTGGGTTTTGATCCATATAATCCTGACAAAACCTTTATGTCAAAATAATTCTTTTGATATAGTTTATAATTATGGTAGCAGTGGTACTGATAAGCAGGTTTGATCATCCTGAATTTGAAATATTTGTAGACCATAAAAATTTATTTGCACTTTCTTATCATATGTACAGGCATAAGAAGATAGAAGGGAAATTATTTTACTTGTAGAAAACTGATAATGGTTTTATGTCCAAAGTTAGTTAACCATTTACTAAGGAATGGTAACATTAAAAAGTAAGACGTTTGAAGTCTCTCTTTAAGAGGTATTGTAAAACTGGTTACACAAAAGTAAATGTTTGACAAGTGTTTACAATATCAATTATTTTTAAAAAAATCTGAATTATCTACATGATGTTGTTCAGCTGTTGCAGTTGCATAGCTGCCTACATTATACTGTAGATGTGTTAAGGAGAGGAGCAGATAATAAAATTGGAGGCTGTACGTCCATGTAGAATAAGTACATGTCAGATTCAAGTGATAAACTTACCACATTTGCCTAAGTCATCATCAGCTTCGTGGGTGATGTTTTCATTGGGAGGATGTGTCCAAATATATGCTATATATATATAGAATCAGTAAACCTAAATGCAGCATTTAATCTTAGTTTTGCATCCACTGGTATGTTTGCTTTTCATATAATAAATAAATTAAAAGCTAAACCCATCCCTCTTTGCCTCCAGTTACTGGCAGGCTGAGCTACTAGCTACTGAGCCACTATTTCTTTAATAATTTTGATAGTTACTTCATAGGGACATGTGTTCATGGGACAACCAATCCGATCCTATCGTTTGGTATTTTGGAAGTAGTTTTGTGATCCAGGAATGAACTGGCATCTAAAGGCTGATGAATTTATATGAGTTAATGAAAACATCATCTATTGACAGTTTGTGTATCTTGATAGTTATGATATATACACATAGATAGAAAAATGTAGTTTGGGCATAAAAGTACCATATATTCAGAAACTAATGCAAATAAAAAATGGGTAACAATAAATTTGATCTAATAATATATGTATGGCATGATATAACTTTTTCACAGAAAACATGGTGTGCGTTTGGTGCAAAGAAAATTGTTTCCAGAAGCTGAACTACATTAGACAAATCACTGAATTCTGAAATGGAGAGGCACCTCTTGAGATTACACAGTCAACCATCCTTGCTTTCAGGTCAAGGCCAGTTGGATTTTAAACATCTTCAAGTGTGAAAACTCCATAACCTGCCTGAGCAACCTGCTCTGTTGTCTGACTCTCACAGTCAAACGGTGTTTTCCTATGTTTAAGTGGAATTTCGTGTGTTTCCTGTCTTATTTCCCTTTATCCTAGCAGTGAACACCCATGAGGAGAGTCTGGCCCCCTTTCATGCCCCCAATTAGTCATTGATGAGATCCCCTCTGAACTTTCTTTTCTTCAGGATGAGCAGCCCCAGGCCCCTCAGCCATTCCTCACGTGAAAGATGCTTCAATCTCTGTCATTTTAGTGGCACTTCTCTGGGTTTGCTCCTATAGTTCCATGTCATTCTTGTACTGAGGCAATGCAGAACACAATACTCTAGATGTGATGAGGGACTGGTGATGGAATTTAGCTCTAAACAGTAAATTAAAAATAACTAGCTAGGAATGCTGATAAGCACATACCATTTTTGCCAATAGCAATGTAATATATTCATTAATTCTGTATGGTGTTGGATGTCTCAAATACACCTTTTCAATCTCCAAATTGTTATCCTTTATTTCCTCTGTAAGAAGAATTAAAATATACTTAGGTATAAATAAAATATCAAGCTTATCTTTGAAGTTATGTGTGCTTCAGTTTTGGAATGGCCCCTAGTCTGAATAGCTCTATCAGCTGCCCACCTGAGTGGAAAGGTCATAGGGTAAGTGAACCAATGTTTTGCTTAAAAGTTACTGGATGGCATACTACAAAATACTAGTAATGCTATGGGTTGTTTTTTTGTGTTCATAAAATCATACCAATCTGCAGAGTTGGTCTTCCCAGCCTGGTTCCCTTCTGGCTGCCATAAATCTGGCAGGACTGATCAGTTCAGGGAGAGAGGGCTGTTTTGTTCCTAAAGGAAAAAAATATCTATGTCATGTTATGTCTCTCTGCCCTGTGCTACACGAATTCTGTGGATCTGGAAAGATTTATTAGTTTGTTTGGATCTTTACATTTAGCTTACTGGAGCTTGGAAAGACTCTGGTAGGACTCTCTCACCTCTTCAAATGCTATAGAACTCTAAATAATAAAGAGATAATAGTAAGAAGCAGAAGTCGACTTGTGAAAACATTAGTGAGGTCCTCCAAAATAGAAGTCAAGGTAAAATAAAATGCATGTTAATAAAATGGAAGAGCTTACTAATGTGCATTTTGGGTTAGTTGTTTTGGAGAGAGAATGGGGGAGAAAAAGAGGGAGCATTGGCAGGTTGGGTAGGATAGTTGGGATAAAAACTGGAGAGTGGTGAGTCTTAGAAGGGAAAGAGGCAGATAATTAAAAAAAATTGGGAGAAGCTAATGTTAAACTTTCTTTCACTAACCCTCAGCAAAAGTAGTATTTATTTCCTCTTGGAGGAAGAGGCTGATGGTGCTAACAGATGTAAGAAAAAACAACAAATACCTTAATAAACAAATAAAAAGAATTGAAAGGAAGTTGTTGGGAGGGAGGAGGGAAAGGATGCACACAATACTTATTCCTAAATTAATGTAATCTAATTTATTTCAGTAAAATGATTTGTGCATTATTGTTTTACACAAAGTGAAGGATTACAGTAAATTATCTTAATTGAAAACCTTTGTTTCTGGCTCATGTAGAAAAATATTCTAACAGAATGTTTGAAATAATTAAGAAGTAATGCAAATACTTTTGAAGATAAACTGCAAAATGGGTCAAAAACATATCCTATGAGCTTGTTTCTGGTTACTACTAGAGGTGTGCAGGAGGAGTGAGAAAGTTAGAAAAAAGAGTTACACATGTGAAGGAGAGGCTTCTCTGAGAAAACTGGAGAAACAGAACATGGAACAACATGGGAAAATGTGAAATGAAAAAAATTCAAGAATTTGAAAATGGTTCACGGAGAGCCAAAACAATTCTGGAATTAAAGCTGGTGAGGGATGTGAAGGGCAACGAAAAACCCGTTGCAAGTACATAAGGAGTAGAAGGAATGCTAGGGAAAATGTGAGCCCAGTGATAGTGGGGTAGGGGATTGGTGACAACAAACACAGAAAACGTTTAAGTGTTCAACACAGTTTTCACTTCACTGGTAAGATTCGCCTTCTGGAATCCTAGACAGTGTGGAGCAACAAGGAAGACATAGCCTCAGTGGAGGGTGATTAAATTAAGGTATATTTAAACAAACTGAGCATTAAGAGGTCCATGGGACTTGATAGAATGCACCTATGAATACTGCTGGAGCTGACTGATGTCAGTGTGAGGGTACTCTTGATTTTCTTCAAAAGGTTGTGTAATTTGGAGAGGTTGCTGAGGACTGGAGAGAAGTCTATGTCCAAGGAGAATCTGGGGAAGTACAGATAAATGAGCCTTGCTTGTCCATGTGAAGGTAGAGCAAGTGATCCTGGAAGATATTTCCAGATACATGAGGGATAAGAATATGACTTGGAGTAGTGAGCATGAATTGAAGCATGGAAAATCCTGCTTAACCCACATGGTACCCTTCTGTGATGAAATGGCTGGCTTGGTGGATGAGGGGAGATGGACAGTGAAATAGACTGAAAGCAGGCTGAACTGCCGGGTGTAGGGGGTTGTGACCAGCAGCACTGGCTCCAGTGGGAGGCCGGTGGTGTACCCCAGGGACTGATACTGGGTTCAGCACTGTTTAATGTCCTTGTTCAGTGAACCTGTTGCTGACACTGAGCACACCCTCAGCAAGTTTTCTGCTGATGCAAAACCAGGAGGTGTGTCTGATATCCCAGGCTGTTGGGCTGCCATCCAGAGGGACCTCAATAAAATGAAGAGTGGGCAGAGAAGGACGTTTCTAATTCAAAAAAGGACAATGCCAATTCCTGCAGCTGGGGAGAAATGATCCCAGGAACCAGCACGTACTGGAGGCCAGCCACCTGCAAACAGCAGTGCAGAAGAGGACCTGGAGATCTGGGGGGACAGCAAGCAGAACACGAGCCAGCAAAGTGTCCTTGAAGCAGCACTGGTGAGGCCACACCTGGAATACTGTGTGCAGTTCTGGCTTTCCTGGTACAAGAGAGATAAGGGCATATTGGAGAGCATCCAGTGCAGGCCACAAAGGTTAAGGGACTGGGGCATTTTTCATACAGTGAGATGCTCAGTGAGCTGGAACTGTTTGATGTAGAGAAGGCTCAGGAGGATCTCATCAGTGTATGTATAAATTCTTGGAGGGCAGGTGAAAAGAGGATGGAGCCGGGCTCTTTTCAGTGGTGCCCAGTGATAGGACCAGAGGACATGAGCATAATTTGAAATACATGAAATTCCATCTGAACATAAGAAAAGGCTTTTACTATGAGGGTGGTTGGGCTCTGGAACTGTTTTACAGGAGAGGTTGTGGATTCTCCATCCTTGAAGATATTTAAAACCTGACTGGACGTGTCCATGAGCAGCTAATCTATCTGACTCAATCTGAGCAGGGGGTTGGGGTAGAAAATCTCCAGTGGTCCCTTCCGACCTCAAAGACCCCGTGTGATTCTGAGAACACAGGAAAATGGAAGAAACTGATGAATATTTTGCAAGTAGAAAAAAAAAAAACTAGAACATAATGATAAATTCCATTAATTAAAAGATTAAGTCAAGGTCACCTGGAGCTCTTAATCAAGTTGTAGGGAAAATGCTCAAGTCGTTCATTCCTTGGTTAGTGAGCTGAGGTAGCAGGGCAATAGACATCAGAATATTTTTCAGACTCAATTAATTAGAAGGGGAAAAGATTTAATGAGGTTTTAGAAGCATTTTTCAGGGTCAAAATTGATTGTCTAAGGAATCTATGAGAGCTTTGAATTTTGTGCAACCCACTGTGCTGTATTGTTTTTTACCCTGTCTGTGCAAGGTGTAAGTTTTTGTTTTCCGTTGATTTTAGTCTTAAAATATTGATAATATGATACAGATGACCTCTTGTTATATTTGATCTTCTCTTGGGTAGCCTGTCACATCCACTCCTATCTAAAAAAATGCAGACAGCTTAAAATAGTCTCTCACAGGCTGACCTGGTCTGGTTATTAACCAGCACACTCTGAGCCCTGTCTGTTGGCAAAGTTGACGGGGGAGGAGAGGGCAAGAGGTGAGGAAGCATCTAGTTTCAAAAATAGAAGCCCCACAAGTACTCTAATTATCTTTTATAGTCCTCTAAAAAGCTATTCATTTGCTGTGAATATCATTCAAATACTTCATAGTTCTTAGCTGGTAGGATTTTTTTTTCCCATTTTTTTTTTAAATTTTGTTTTGCCATTTCACTTCTGTCATTTAGCCTAGCAACCTGATTTGCTGCCTTGTCAAATTCTTCCCTGTGGATGAAGTGTGTACTTTGTCTTGCATGGCAGCCTGTGAGGGGAGGGAAGGAGAAATACAAACTTTTCCCAGGTCCTCCACTTCTAGTGTGTGCTTGTATGCAGTTTTTCTGTTTTATCTTACTGCAAATAGGAGAAAGAGAAATAGATGGAAAGAAATCATACTTTAAAAATAAATAAAAAAGAAAAAAAATTTTCCTGAAATTTCTTAAGGTTATTTTTTGTCATATTTAAGATATTAAATATATGACATTAAGTGCTTTGGACAGCTTCAGGAAGGGCAGGGCTACATGCTGTCAAATGCTGAAGATCAAAGTCCACCACAGCAATGAAATTTTCCTCAAAAATATAAACTAAATTTGTAAACATTTTTTGAAGTGGTTATTTCTAAAGGGGATGGGAACAGATATTTCCATTCCATGTACTGTTTGTTAAGCATATATGCTAACTCCTTAGAAGAAAAAAGAAGTTGAGACATTTTTGTTTGTGACATGCTTCCTTTTGTCATTTGTCTCTTGGAGATTATAGAAAGTGATCTTTGTTATTGTTAATGATGATTACAGTTAATTATGTTTGGGTGACTGACAGATTAGATAGACTATTTCTACTTTGCCATTCTTAATTTTTCAGTTGGCTCCAAATCGTCATTCAGATATTTATTTAATTTCTCTTACATAAGAATTGATGTTATTGCTGTATCGTGTTTAGAAACCAGATACAAAGAATGTGACTTCGATTTTTGGCTCTATTTTCATCTTTCCCTAAAGTAGAATTTTTAATTTTTTTTTTAAGAAGAGGATGTTTAGAACTTTCATCCTACACGTTTTTGGAATTTAGAATACACCTGTCAATAGATTTCTTTGGGGGTTTTTTGCCTGTTTTGTGCTCTTTGGCAAACATTCTTTTTAGAATTTTGAGGGCTGGAGGGAGCTGCAGGTTTAATCCAAAACTATTTTCTAAGGACAGATAAAGTGAGGGCATAGTCCAGCCCTTTTGCTTTATGTATGCTATTTATTAGATAATATTTGGCAGTTGGTAGCTTTGTTTGAGCAGGATGAAGATTGTGGATTATATGAATGCATTTCAGCTAACTTTGTCTCCAGGGCAGCCAGAATTTACAGTGCTGTTAGGTAAACAGCACTTTAGTGAGGTAAACTTAGGTTCTCTCCTACTTTGCATTTGATGTTGTTTGATTTTAAAAAACTGCTCCTAAACTAGAAAGAAGCAATTGAAATACTTTGTTTTTCTCAAATGGGTTAGTGTTTGCAACCATCATAGATTTCAAGTTAATATAATATGGTATTACTGGATGAAGTAGGAAGGAAAATTGCTGTATCAGAGGATTATTACCGCTAGAAGGAGTTGTTTGGATTAACATTTTGTGTAGCTAAAGAGTTAAAATAAAGGGTATTTTTAACTGATTTTTTTTGTCTGTGTTAGCAGAGTTTCTCTTTAAAGAAGTAATTGTGAAAATATAAAAATTGACAGACTGCATACTGAAATTGTTGTGGTTGACAAGTGTGTTTCATTAGGATTATTTTTGCCTTGAAACCTCCATGTTTGTGTTTCTGTTGCCCTTGTAAAGTTCAAACAGGAAATTAAAATAGAGTTCTCCATTGTTTTAGGTGTGTGTGTGTACTATGAGGTTGTGTGTGTGGCTTCTAGAACTGTGTACTAAAGCAATTATTTCATTGTTGGAAGCTTTGGGTTTCCTGGTCTCTCATCTCTTTTCTTTGTGAATATCAAGGTGAAGTGGATGATGTAGTACTATTAATGCTTCACTCCTCTGGTTGATTTGAAATTACTTTGGGGTGTGGTTTTTTTTCATCTGTTACTGTAGTGCTGAGTGAAAAAATCTCAACTCAGCTGGGTTGGGTTATTTATTTATTTGTTTGTTTAGCTTTCTTTTGAAAAAGAAAAGTCAGTTTTGAAGAAAAATCAGTTTCTCATACTAACCCCTCAGTGCTGGCCATAAGATCAATGGATGGGTGATGAGGTGGACAAAAGGTGATTTCCCCACCTTCTTCCAGCTCTCTGTCTCGAATGTTAACATACAGATTAGGTTTTCTAACTAACAGATTTAGTTTCTTAAATTACTCTTATTGACTTCTAAGTGTCAGCTTGGACTAGAATATACTTGCTGTCTCTTTTTAACCCTTGATAACCATGCTGTTTTGCATGCAGACAGCAACCCCCATTTCTTAGATTCCATTGTTGCCACCTTGATGCTCTGTCTTTGATGTGGTGTATTTCATTGAAGTGATCAGCCCAGAAACTGCCCAGCTATTTTGGGTATACTGCTCAATGAAGGTTTTACTAAAATCCTTTTGTACTTGTCTTCTCTAGGTAGCAGGAGCAGAACTAAGCACAGTGTAAATAGATGTTTATTATCTAGATAAAATAGATGTTTCTCTGATTATGTTTAAATTTCAGACTGTTGTCAAATTATCTTGTTTCATATCACTGGAAAGACACAGGCTCTGGGAAAAGGTATCCCATACCCTCTGTGAAGGCTATCTGTATGATGGATTGGGGGTGAGTTGTTGAGGTTTTTTAAGAACTTTTAGTTTGTGTCACCTTATAAAAAAAATGTCTTTACAAGAGCAGGAAGAGTCTGCATGTGTTCTGGGAATGAATCTTTGTAGTATACCATTCATACTTGCTTTATTCTGTAACATGGCACCTTCTTTATTCAATTGTTATGAAATATGCTTATTAATTGAATCAGAAGACATCTGGTTTTGATACTGATTCATGTTTAAAAAAATCTTTTGGTTGACCACATATGTGGTCTGTCAAGTGGTATTCATTCCTTCTCTGGAAGCAAACATTTCCAGTAAAGTGCCTCCTACATGTCCGTTGTCCAGACTCAGGATCTACTTCACTTGTGTTGTCTATAATTGTTAGATGTTGATTATAGCTAGAGCTGTGAAGATTTTTTGGTTTTTCTATTATGTGAATAATTTTGTTTCTAAGTGTTTCTGTATTTGGTGAGGGCAGAGGATGCAAACTTTCCTCTAGATGCCTTCCCATTTCACACTAGCCAGTTGCTTGGTAGTTTCAATATTTCACTGGCACATTGATTGCTTAGTTTCCATTTTGTAAATCCACTAAGATTAAATCCACTAAGATTAAATTTACTTTCCAGTGTTACATAGAGATGTGAGAACATATTTCTTACTGGAATCTAAATGATATTGCAACAAAACAGGAATGTATAGCTTAAAATGTTCATTAGAAGGCAAGCTGTATACTGAACGGACTGTACTCGTCTTTTAATTAATAAAATAACCTTTTTTCTAAAAACAAAAATCAAACAGCCCTCCCCCCAAAAAAGCAAACAAACCAACTCACAAACATAAAGACCCAACACAAAACCCAATCCTGCCAGTACCAAAACAAATCAATCTCAAATTTATATCCTTCTCTGAGTATTTCAGGGTAGGAAGATGTTTGCTGTGTTATACTGTGTAGCAGTATTAGATATTTCTTTCTGTATTTGTAGTTTGGTTCTACAGCTTCCACAAAGCTGCTTTTCTTCAGTGGACTCAGAATTTTTATGTTAATGTGTACTCTTTCCCCAGTTACTTCACACTGTCACTGGGGTTCTGTAGAGTTCAATGGAAATAATGCCTGTCTTGTTTAGCTTAAGCACAATATGCTACTATAGTAGTTTCACCCAACTTTTTTTATGTGCAAAGCAGTTTGCATCATGCATTGAATCCTGTCTCATTCGAAAGTAGAGTCATTGTGTGTGTAGGAACAATTAATTGTATATTCAATTTTCGTGTGTTTGTTTAATAACATGCTTTTTTCTATCTTAGTTGCAAATGTTGCTGATATCTACTTGAAAAACTAGGTTTATTAAAATATATTTAAAATTAGGAAGTTTGGCAAATACTCCTTAGACTTATAACTTGTTTGAGAACCAAATGTACAAAGAACTCTTAGATTGAGATTCTTCCTCCAGGCTTTGTTGGGAGTAGGGGGAAACTTAGTCACAAAGGATGAGGAAAAAGCTGAGGTACTCAATGCCTTCTTTAATAGTAAGAGCAGTTGTTCTTTGGGTACTCTGAAGAGCAGGGTGAATATTGAAGATGTAGATGGGGAACAGAATGAAGCCCCTGTAATCCAGGGGAAAATGGTCACATAGTTATGCAGGAAGAGGTGGCAAAATAATCTGTCATTTTCATTTTAGCTTCAAAGTGAGTTCTGGCATTCATGAAATACTTTGATCAAGAACAGGTATTTGTTATCCTTGATACAAGTGGTTTTGGGATGTTTTCCTCATACAGGTTCCCTTTGAGTTATTTCATAGCTTTGATATGTATCTTTGAAGTTTTTAAGAAGCAACCTGTGTTTAAACTCAAATTTTAATTTAACACTTTCAAGTAGCTTTAATGAGTTTATTAGGGTGTTTAATAATTAGGTTTTTTTAAAGCAAAGGCTATATATTTCCATTATATTTTCTCTAAAAATAATAGCTAAAAATTGACAAAGATTATTAAAAATAATTATAGTTTTAAAAAGTATGCTATAGGACCACAAAGGCTACTATATATTCTGTTTTCCTTTTTATGGTCTGGTCTTAGTTTATCTATACGAAAATACATAATTTGTGATCTTTAGGATCTTATTTATTTACTTATTTTTGTAATTGACAGCATTGATGACAGTATTCTCTGAAGGGTTTTGTTCTTTGGAATCTTCTCTAGGCTATTGTTTGAACTAGATAATTTGCTGACTTTAAGAACATATTGAAGTACATATTTGTTTTGCCTTGATTTTGACAGGAGGTGGAGGAACGGATTATCACCTAAGAGTAACACATGGTATTAACTGTTGAGTGTAGGTACAGACCCTTCTTATTCAGAGGAAAATAAGCATTAAAAAGTCATACAGCATAGTGAACATTTAAAAAGAAATCCCATAGCTTTCCTAGTCTCCTGGGAAGGACAAAGGAAAACGAGGTAACTGTTAGAAGTACTGTTGTACAGTGTCTCAAATGACTTACTTGGATACCAAAAAATGTGTCCTGGGAGAAAAGAAAGGATTGTCGATACTTTAGGAAGATATTAAGGAGGAGGAAAGATACTGAGATAAAGGAAATATCTGTAGCGGAGTAATAGTGATATCAAAGAGGACAAAACATTCAGAGAGGGAATGAATAGTAAAATGGCAGAATTAAATAGAACTCTAAGAGAACATTTTTAGATAAGGCTACAGCAGACATGCTTTTAAAGTCAAATGAACTTAAATGCTGTGTTGGAAACCTGGACTTTTTTCAGACTAGTAGACCTTGGAAAGGACAAAGAAAAGGATATTTATAAAAGAGGAAGAAATGGGCTTGGATGAAGACAATGATGTAGGATGTTTCTTTTCCTTTCATGATGGTTTAGGAGTCTGAACTTGCCAGGACCACACAGATCACTCCTTGATAACAGACTATTTTGAGCAAGGGTTTGGATTCCAGATGGTTCTAGCAGTCAGTGAGCAGAAACCAATTGTTTTGGGTGGAAAACAGAAAGAAGATGGAGTGGGAACTTTGACCAGTGATTAGCAATGCTGCTGGCTTTTGCCATCTCTGTAAGTGCCTACAAATTAAATAAATGGTTGATGACAACCATTGCTATCGATACCATCCTACCTTTGCCTAGCATCATAGTTTACCTTATTGACCTGCTTTTGTTCTGCCTAGCCATGCCTGAATAAGGGTTGTCTCTGGGCACTCTCATTCCAGACCAAAGGGTCTCATGTGCCTAACACGTCTGGTTTGTGCTCCTTGAATGGAGGGTGATATACATATGGATTGAGATGGAAAATATTGCATGAAATGGATTTGGTGAATACATGGTGCCAAGTATAGGGAAAGAGAGAAAAGAGGAAGTGAAGAAACAAACTGGAATAAATATGGATGGGAGGCAAAGAATTCCTGGTCTTATGCACCAAGCACACATGCAGATGTACACTATCTTTGAATGGAAAGAAAACCCATGCTATTTGCTTTTGAAATACAAATATGCATTTAAAAAAATCTTCCCAGTGAAATAGGGACAACTTGGTTAATGGTGCTGTGTGCTGAAATAGCAATTAATGAGACTTTGGCATTGGAGTTTTTTGCTCAAGACTTGGCCTTTTTTTATCATCATGTACATTTATTGAGTTTAGAAGAGCTAGCTGAGCAGATTCTGTAGAATATTATTTAAAATCAGTCACATTATGAATTGCCCTAGGTAAGGATATTTTTCTTAAAGGACCGTACATAATGTTGACATGAATAGCTGAGACCCTTTGTAAGCAATTCAGAATTTGTTGAAAAATATGCAGTCAGTAGAAAGGTTATTTAGGTTATAAAGAAAATAATATTTATTGGATAATGATGTGTATTTTGGGGAAAAATAATCTATGGATTTTACTGTAAGTAGTTGAGTGTGTATGAGGAAGGAGAGAGAATACTGTTCAGGTAGTTTATATGTTAAATGTGTAGTTTCTTTTGTAATCTAATGAGATTTCTAACAGTCAGAAATATAGCAAATGTGATTGTTCCTTTCTAAATTTGGATGTTGAAATAGATCTGTAGTTTCTGTAATGCAAATATGCTTCAAAAAAGAGGGAGATATGCACTGACAGCAAGTAAAACACAGTTCCAGAAATGTGTGGTCTGTATAAATGATATACAGTTTGTTGGCTGACCCGAAACTTTGTGCTAAATCAAAGCCAATAATGAAATTCAGAGGCAGATTTTTTACAATGCCTACACTGCATTACTATGCCTGTGTGTGAACACTTTGGATCAGTTAATTATACCCTCCTATTTCAACGTTTTCATTTACATAAGGAGCAGAACTTGATAAATCAAATATAAAATTCAGTGTCTGATTTATTGGATGGGGTGTTATGTAATCAGAATTTTAAAAGCTAAAGTTAAAACAAAATTGGCCCTATAAAAGCAAACTATTCCACATGAATATGAATTTAAAATTTACATTCCCCATGCTTCCCAAAAGTGGACCACAGTTATGTTTTTCATGGTTCCTAATGGTGCTATTTCTTAGTGTGCTCAGAGATCTATTTAAAGGTAATTTACTGATTATTGAACATTTCAGTAAGTCACCTTAAAGCAAGTCTTCATTTTCAAATTTTTTTGTCTTTTAGCTCTTTATCATGAAGTAGTAAAATTAGGAAGATGTCAGCATGCTTATGGTGGCTTGCAGCTAAAAATCAAGAAAGGTTTATAGACATTTTCTCTAATGTATCTAAGTGTATCTCTAAAGGAATACAACTCTTAATCTGCATTCTTTAACCCCAGTTATGATGATGACTTTGTCTGGAAAATTCATATATACAACAAGGTGTCTTCTTTCTAGAAAAATGAGATCTTGCCTCTCTGACTCAGAATATTTGAAAGATGTGTTTCCACACTGTATTTTTGAAGACAGTTTTTTTTTTTTTTTCTGTTTAAAATGAAAATATAGAGCATATTTTCTCAGTAGGACAACTCCAGAAAGTTCTCAGACGTGCTTTAACTTAGTAAACTAAAGCAAAACTGTAGAGCAATGATAAAGCAATCTTATTGTTTGGGGTGGGTTTGGTTGTTTTTGTGGTTTTTTGTTTGTTGTTTTTTTAATTTGAGAGGGAAGCAGAAGGAGGTGTTCCATAAAGTTGACATAAAGCTTTAACAAAATTAATTTCAATTATAGCCCTCTTAAGTTTTATTGAGAACAAGTTTTTTAGCTTAACAGCAATTTGTTTCTAGATGGATATCAAATGATCACTGAACAGATGGCAGTGACATTTTATTGCTATCAAGTTGTGCCAAATTTGAGTGGACTGATGAAAAATGAAGAACACTATTCTACTAACAACTCCCTCACTCCAGCTACTGTTCTTCTGTTTATATCTGGAATTATGTGAAGAGATTCTATTCATCAGAAAACGAACTGTTACTGTACAAAGCTGTGGAACAGCCAGCCTAGCGGGCGGCTGTCTCAGAGAGGCACTTGTTTGCCCAGGCTGAATTGTTCAGTGCCAGGTGGTCCAAGCCCAATTGCATGTTGCTTGGAAATGCCATGTGGACACAAGTTATCGAGTTATTTAGTAACTGCCAAAATATTTAATGTATATTGCTAATATTATTAAGTCTGTTTTCCAAATTTAAGGTATAAAATTAAGAACAAAATTGATTTTATGTAGTAAGACTGTATGACTCAAGTGTATTATGGCCACCATAGATTTCAGCATATTTTCTTTCTATGTGGAACTCCTGCTCTTTTGTTTCAGAGAGGAAGGATAGAAAAAATGAAACCTCTGTTCTCAAAATACAAGTTTTAAAGAAGTTCTTGATGCACAGTGATGTGAAGTGACATTTTATAGCTCTACAGTGATGTAGAAATATCTGAGAAATTACTTGCTTACATCTGAAACTGCAGATCGTCGGTCAACTTGAAGCTAAAGTTCCAAAAACTGGCCAGTAATATTATCAGTTTATAGTACCTCACAGTTCCTGCTAGTTGATAAAGAATCAAGGTCAAACTAAACCGGTTTCCATAAAAAACAGTCATGACTCACGGTCACGTTTCCTTTTTCTTTAAACTTACTTTACTTTAATCAACCACTTCCTTCATTAATACTAAAAATAATTCAGAACTGTGATATCAGAGCCACTGTACTGCCGAATGACATGACAGAAAACCTATTTCCTTCTTTACTTTCTTGAAAACATAGCTAGCTAGCTTTGTTTCTCTTTTTCCTTTAGAATGTGCTTCTGTTAATGTTGTAAGTGGTTTGCTGTTTGGAGGAGTTTGGTGGTCTCTGGAGGTAATCCCAATGTTGGGGTTTGTAAGGTCATACCATGGAATCCAAGTGAGTGCTTAGGTCTGACATCACTGATGTGAGCATGGCAGGCTTAATCAGTGCTCCTGCCTGAACAGCATTTTTACTGTGAAACACAATTATAATGGAAATATGTAAAACAACTTTCTTGTTCTGGCTAAAAATGTCTTTGTGCATTTCAAAAGCTTTCTTGAGTCGTGTCAGCATCTGAAACCTCCTTCGTGGAATAGTCAGCCTCAGCTGTTTAATAGATGTATTGTTTTATCTTTTCACTGACTGGATGAAAAAGCTTTCTTTTGGGCCTCACTGTACTAGACTTATGAAAAGTGGGATTGCCTCATGAATTTTTGTGTGGCATTCTGACTCTGAAAAGCCAAAGCTTGCAATCTTGTTCTCTCTTTCTGAACAATATCTCCTTTTGCAGTACTAGATTCCTTATTCAACTCCAGTGCAGCTTCTGAACTTGCTTCCAGATTTTTACCTGGGAATGTGAAATACCAGTCAAAATATTAGCACATCTCTACTTTCCTATCAGCTTTTAATTAAAACCCATTTCTTCAGATAGCTAGAGTGCCAACTCCAGTATTCCTATTTTTTTCAGAATAATCAAAAGCAATTGTATGCGCTATGTGGGAACAGCCTTACATACGTGTCCCAAAAGCATCTGTTTTCTGCAGAAAATACCATGCTAGTGCATTGTCAGAAATTTATCTGAGCATATTTTTCAGTTAGAAATCTGTCTCCATTCATGAAGTTTTAAATTTTTAAGATTGATAATTTAGATCATGATGTAATTCAACAAATTCTAATTTTTCAATCATTCCATCTGTAGCAATTTGTTATATATTGCAAGGACAAAGATTCTTACAGTGTGACTTTTTTTAATGAAATGGACATTTCTTAATATTAAGCAAGTTGCTTCTTGTGGGTTTTTTCCTCAGGTTTTCTCTATGCCTGCTCTTGGGCAGACTGCTTTTCAACTGGAATTTCAATTCTGTGCACTGAGCTAGAATTAGAAGAAATAATTTCTGATGTGACTAATTATGGGAAAAGGTAGACTATGTTCCTTTCTTTGTTTTAAAATAATGCGGCGCTCTTCTAAATCACTGACCTGCTTTTTGTTTCTGCCAGTATTTTATAGAACTGTATGAAAGCCAGCATTTGTAGTACTTGCAAATGTTTATTAACAACCTGATGGTAAAAAGTTTGTTTTGAAATGGAGCTTTCTCAACATACAATAGGAATGTGCTCCTTTCTGTATACTCTGCTGCTAGCTGGTTTACAGGTGCTGTATTTCTCTTTTGGTGGTGTTATCCAGATGCACGTACAATCGGTTGTCCTTTTCTTTGTCTTTCAATAATAGGAACAGGCTGCACGAGTCCTGTCTTTATCTTCCTAAGCTTTGCCTCTGACAATGACTTGGTCCACTTGTTGACCAAGTGGGTTATCATAGTGTTTGGCATCCCATACAGTGGACAAAGGAATAGTCCCTGGCTTCTGGATTATGCAATTTAAATGAGAATACATACATTCATGCAGGAAGGGGCAGTTCAACAGTCTTTTGACAATTTGACTTTTGACAATTTCTGAGCCTGTACAGTTCTGTTTCTACTGAGATTTCAGATGTTGTCTAGCTTGCTTGAGAATACCACTTTTTTGTTGCTTTTTTGAGTGGAACTTGCTTCAATGCAGTGTTTCTGTATTAGAACTGAAAATGAGTCATCTTTACCCTTTCAGAATAATTCATGCTTTGTCTAATGTGAACTCCCTTACTGAATCGGTTCTACTGGCTGAGGAAAAGTACATGTCATCCAAACAGATTTTTGCTCCCTTCTTTCTAAGATCTTGAATATATGAAGTATTATGCTAAATTTATTTGTATTTGTCTGCAGACTGCTATTTTTTGTAGGAATCTTGTTTATGACATACCTGTATCATTATGTGTTGAAGACTCTTCATTGTCAAAGATGAAACTAGAACTAGAATTCTGCTTTACTAGTATTTAAGGATAAATAATAATAAATATTATTATTATCAGTTAATAATAATAATTAGCAATGAGAAATTTGATGGATTTCTCCTCCCCCTGGAATAAGAGGTGATCAATTATATATATTTATATAAAATATATGTGTAACTTTTCAGCCGTTTCCTGGAACAATTCTTTGGTCTAAGACTTCCTGTTAAAATATTTCCTTTTTACTTCATGAATTATTTTATGTTGTAGGCTATATCGTATTTAAAATTTCACAATTTCAGTTAAAAATAACTCAATGGAAGAGCACAAATGGAAGATTCTCAGCGTGTTTGTCAGTGGCAATTTTGCTGTGGTTTTAAGCTCTGCTACTTTTCTTGGTTCAACCTGAATAAGACACAACTTCAGTTCCAGTTTTGTAGTTTAGCTCTGCATAAGAGCTGTAAGAATGGGAGGATATCCAGTTCGTTCTGGAAATCAAATTAACCTTAATGCATCTCTGTCAAATCTTGCATTAATGGAACAATAAATAATTGGCATTCATATTCTAAGAAAATGCAGTGCTGAAGCAGTCACAAATTTATCTAAACATGTTTTTCAGTAACAGAAGGTTTAAAATTAATGGCAGTAAGGCTGTGGTCAATAATAGCATTTATAAAACACTGATATTGACTGAGAGATAACCTAGGTTGCTTGATGGAAAAACACAAGCAGTGTTTTTTCACTAAACAAAGCATGAATTGAGATAAAATATGTAGGACCACATATTCAGGAAAAGTAATAGAAGATAAACTAAAGGCAAGCTGCTGGAATTTCATGATAGATATTCTTTGGTATAATGAGTTACACTGAAGTGTTATCTTGTGTAATGGCCTTTTTTGTTTTTTTTTTTTTTCACTGAATGGATGCAGTATATGTAAAAACAATTGAGTTTTGTATTTAGCTCTTGGAAGGTGAGATTTATTAAAATATTTTCTCTGGAAATGTCAGGATGACAGGTGGGGGATCTTGACCATAGGATAAAACAAGTCTAGCAATTTAAAGGGTCTATTTGTTACTATATCTTGCACAATTATTTCTGTGGATGAGATTCACTACAGAGCAGCTCATCTGTATTTCCATTTTTTAAACGAGGGTCTTCCCATCATTCTTTTGCCTCTTTTCTGTGTCTGCATATTAATCAAGTATCTGAACTATGCATATCTGAAGTAATCATTTATACTGTAGTAGTTATAGCTTTAGTTGTAAATTTGATGTACAATAATTTGAACCATTTTTTTCATGAGCTCTGCTCATAATTTGTTCGTTGTATTATTTCCAATCCATTTTCCACAGCTGCAATCTGAATAAGTGGCTCAATTATAGTTTAGTGTTATTCTTTAATATTCACTGAGCCCTATGGAAAACTTTGAAAGAAATATTCTATTTAAAGACAATTATGCTTAAATATCATCGTTTTCTAAAGACATTTGCATGAAAAAAAGGCAAAAACATGAACTAATTTTTCTTTTTCATACTACTATCTGCAGTAATAATTCTCCTGTGTGACGTGATAAACAACTGTCATGTGATATGATATCTCAGTTTAGTGTGATCAGAATTCTCTGACTTGAGCACACACAAATAGCATTGCTTGAAAACCAGACATAGCTGTTGCTTTGCTTCTGAAAATTGCATAGTTCTTTTACGAACTATTAAGAAATCATTAAGGGATAGATGATGTTAACAGATATATTGAAATATGTAAATCTAAGAACACTTGCTAATGTAGTCTGTTTTGAAAAAAACCAAACAAGTTTGAACTTGAATTTAAAAACTTTTTTCTACTATTTTGTCAATTTTCAAAAATTACTTTTTTTTTCCTAATGGTGATCTTAATTTTGTGACAGATCTTGTGACCGATTGTTCAGTGAGTTACCTTTTCTAGAACTTGTAAAAATACAGGCAGCTTAGAAACCACGTTCATTTGTTCCTTGCAGTCTTCTTTTTCACTGCACTTGAAAGCATGTGCAAAATTTTCTTGCAAACTTCAGATTCCCATGAAGTGGCCATTGTGTAGCTGCTGCTCTGCTGTACTGGCCAAGTACATAGGACTGCTACCCCAGTATGTGTTCCTTTGAAGACTGGAAACTAACTGGAGGGAGACACAGAAAATGCTGTGTAGAACCAATTGAATGCAAATGAAATGTCAGATCTTCAGCTTTTGGCATATTGTACTGCCTATACTCCTGTTTTATCAAATTGCACTTCCCATTTTTTGAAGATTAGTAGAGCTTGAGAGTCATGGTGTATAGAATTGTCATCTTGATAAATAGTAGAGATTAATGCTTTCATCCAAATTATGCATTCTTTTTAGGATGATAGCATTACATAATAATAGGAGCAGATTTCCAAAGTCTTGATCAACAAAATGATCACAGAAAGACTTCTTAAATAATTCATTTCCATCTATCAAGGCTGACATGAGGCAGCATTACCAAACAACCTCCTTTTGACAGGATAGTCCAATAGCACAGTTCTTATTCATTGCTTCGCTACTGGCACAGGAACATTTGTGGGCATGTATCCAGGTCCCCAGGAAACTTGGAATCATTCCATGTTAAAGAACTGTAACTGTAGCTAACAAACCAGCTGCTGTATTGAGCTCAGAAGGAAGTCTTTGTAGCTGTGTGGAAGGAACTTAAGTTATTTGCATAACATCCAGCAGTCTTAGTGGGAAGGGTTGGCAGGAGCACAACAGCAGGGTAGGCATCCAGCTTTTCTTTTTTGACCTTATGTGTCACTGATTCCATTCTTCAATGCTAGAGCGAGATGAAAAAGAGAGGGAAGTGAAGAACTTGACCAAAAGAGCTGTACAGGTCTGAAGAGAAGAGTACTCATGATCATATTGACATTGTTCTTTGTGGAAGTAATAGTTTACTAAATTCAATGACAACAAAAATGTCGGTTTACAATAAATAGTATCAACATCAGTGCAATACTTGTGAGTTGGTAAATTCTTACTGTGGAGAGAGAAAATCCCTAACAACAGGTAACATGAGACTATAGTGCTATCCATCAGCATAAGTCAGCTGTCAGCCAGAACATGCTGTTCTACTGAGTTACAGGAATTTACAGAAAGGGTCAGTCACGTTAGAAACAGGCAGATTTTTTTCAGTTAGGCCAATTTCAGATTAGGAAAAAAAATTAACAATATATCTTAAATATATTGCATCACTTCTTCAAATATTACTATTTCCAATAAAATACCAATCTGCATTTCCAAGCAGGCATTTCTTTAGTCTTCTGTCATACCAGCTTTGCACTGTAAAGAAAACAAATTCCCTATTAAAGTACCGTCTTTTGCAATGTACCTCTGTTAAAATACTCAGGCCATACTTCATCAAGTATTTAAGCTACCGCCACCAGAGAAAAAAAAAAGTCTTGCTTTCCTGTGGCCTTCAGGCTCTCTACTGCCTTTCACAAATGTAGAGGTTTGTGAGGTCAAACAATAAATGACTCTGTGGATTTGGATTGGAAGTAAGTGGGGTGGTAGTGTCCATCTATTGCTCTTCCCTTCTGCCTCCCACCACCTTGTCTCCAGTTTTATTTCAACCTTCATTAAGTTCCCAGTCCAGCTCACTACTTTTGCACAAATGCTTATGATAAAAAAAAAAGGGTGAACACAAGAGAAGAAAAGGAATTTTTGCAAGAAAGCTTTTTCTTACCTTATATTTTTCCCCGATTTTTAAGAAATTAATTTTTATTTAAAAATGTATAAACTAATGACTTCTGTGAATGGTTTTTATATAGGAAAGGGCAGGAAGGCTAGAAGATGTAATTCACCATAATTTCAAAGAAAATTGAGTTAACCTTTAATAAGAAGTTAAATAGCTTTCCCAGGATAAATTAAACTTACTATGTTCTCACTCTTCTATATTTGGGCAGAAACAGAAAAGATGATTCTGGAATAGTTTTGTAGTCCTTCAGAGTTTTTATTTAGCAAAGGTTTCTTCCACTTCTATGATTGGATAAAGAACAGTGTAAGAGATTATTAAAAAGCTGTCAGCTGTTCATGTTAATCTACAAAGAACTTTGTTCTCTTTCAACTTTGCAGTATTACTTGTGCTCCAAAAATCTTGAGCATATTGACATGTCTGAGAGCAGTCCTGCAAAGAAGTCTTTGGGTTATGTGTGAAGGAAAAGCTGAACATGACCCAGCCATGGGCACTCCCAGCCCAAAAAGCCAAACGTGTCCTGGGCTGCATCCAAAGCAGCGTGGGCAGCAGGGGAGGGAGGGGATTCTGTCCCTCTGCTCTGCTCTGTGAGACCCCAGCTGGAAAACTGCATCTGGCTCTGGGGTGCCAGCACAGGAAGGATATGGACATGTTGGAGTGAGTCCATGAAGATGATCAGGGGAGTGGAACATCTCCTGTGAGGAAAGGCTGAGAGAGTTGGGGTTGTTCAGCCTGGAGAAGAGAAGGCTCCAAGGAAACCTAATTCTGGCCTTCCAGTATCTACAGGGGGCCTACAAGAGAGCTGGAAAGGGACTTTCTACAGGACATGTAGTGACTGGATGAGGATTAAACTGAAAGAGATTAGATATTAGGAAGACATTTTTCATTATGACGGTAGTGAGGCACATGAGCAGGTTGTCCAGGGAAGCTGTGGATGCCCCATCCCTGGAAGTCTTCAGGGCCAGCTGGGGTGTGGCTATGAGCAACTTGGTCTAGTGGAAGGTGTCCCTGTCCATGCCAGGGGAGTTGGAACTAGATGATATTTAAATTCCCTTGCAACCCAAACCATTTTATGATTCTTTGACCAATATTTTTCTTTTTGTGTGGTATTTTTATAACTTAGTGTTTAAAAATCCTACTTGCCAGTTTTCAAGTGCTATTTCTCTGCATATGTCAGTTGTTTAAATAATCTTTTGGACTTCTGCAAGGAACCCATTTAATTGTCTTGGTTGGCCATCAAGGAATTTGTATGGAGTGAAAGTAAGCTGCAGAGATACATTGTTATTGAAAGCGTCAGCAATTTCTACTGCTGGTCGCATAGAAACCATAGACATCAAGAGAGCATTGAAATCTAACTTGTGTTTGTTACCTCATTACTGCAGAAGTCTTTTAAAATTTGCTATATCAAACACAATTTCTGTTAATTTCTGACAAGCAGAATAAAATAAGGTGTCACATTTTAATTTATATTATTCCCTTGGCCCTCATCTCATCTTTCCTCCGTGTCCTCCAAGGATTTTTTATCATATTAAATATAGGAAAAAACCCACTCATCTTCTAAACTCCTCTTACTACCTCATCTCTTCATTGTAATCAAGGGAGAATTCATATTCCAAGCTAATTTTTTAGTCTCTGGCAAATGCATATTGTCCTTATTTGCAGCATCTTAAAAGATCGTTATGTTGGCATTTTTGTTCAAGGAATAAAATCTGAAGAAGTACACAGCATTCTGTCTTGTCTCCTGTTTTAATCTGCATTTATGCAATGGATTAATGGATGGACTCTGCCTGCACATGCATGAGTCATGGTCACTCTTAAGACTATTGAAGAGTATTTTTATATCCTAACAGTTCCAATTTTGTAATCAAAATGAGGCTTATCAATAGAGCTACTATCTTTTCTTATTTACAGAAGAAAACAGATATGCTCTTTATCACGATAACTGAGTTAACAGTCTGGGTTTCCAAGCAGAGGAATATAATATAACAGAAAGAACTGTAGCTGTTTTGCACAGCTAAATAGTAGTTTGCACTCCAAAGAAGGGAATTTAAGTAAACTTCCCTTTGGGAAGAGAGAAGGGGTAGGAAAAGAAATACATTAATTCACTGAATTAATCATAGTGGAACAATTACTTATCTTTAAAATGTTCTTTTAAATGGGGCAAAACACATTTCTCTGTGTAAGGTCCTATCTGCTCCATAGATTTTACTTACATTTTCTACCAATCTTGCTCCAACACTGTGTTCATTAGCCATTTTCAAGAAAGCTTGGAAAAAAGTGTCTTAGATGTTATGCAAACAAACCCAGTGATTAGACAGAGACTAGACATCTAAGTTGCTGTCAGCATTGCAGGGAATTCAGAGAGAATTGTCTGTGGCTATTCTGTTTGTGCATGTACTGGGCAGCTCATAAGAGATGCAGGTTCAAGCTGCTCACATCCTGTGGAATCACATGCAAAACTGGAATTATTACATTTGCTGGATTTTAAGGAGTCCAAGGATAGAAAATGATACAAAGCAAGTCACTTTAGGTCCATCCAGTTTCATGGGGTGTTATGTATATATAAACAAGAGTGGAAACATACTATTATTGAATATAAACATTTTAACACTTTTTTTTTTTTCCCTTACGAACAGATTTAAGAAATTTGTCTGGATTAATACTGAACTGAATGCATCTGAACTGAAGGAAATGTTTTGAGATTCCTCTCCTGACAGATATTGTACAAAAATGGTACACTGAGGTCCCTGCCTGCACCTGTGGGAAGACTGTAACAATATTTTTATACTGCAGTTTATTGGCCCATAAAAGACGATGTAATAACAAATATAACAGTAAATTTATGCAATAGTAGTGGTTCTCCTCCCACTGACTGGACATGAGTGATCAAAGGTCTTTGCAAGAAGATAAGCACAAGGTTAGCAGAACTTCCTCCAAATTCAGGGAGTCTTCGAGAAGCATGCAATCTGACGATTATTTCGCTAGAAAACTTAAAGCCTTGAATGGTAGCATGGGTCCTCCCGTTTCTTCAAATGCCTCTAGCAAAGCTGAAAATAATCAAACAAATGGTACACCAGCCGTGCCTAAAATGGGTGTTCGAGCAAGGGTATCTGAATGGCCTCCTAAAAAGGATTGCTCTAAGGATCTGAGTAAAGCTGCTTGGGAAAACAGACCTCCAGCCAGTTATGAAGGTGTTGGCTCAGTACTTCCAAATGGACAAAATGACCAAAGTGATGAACAGCAGGAAGAGCTAGAATTGGAATTTACAGAGGGAAAATATTCAATTGGAGATCTTTTTGTTCATTCGCCTCAAAGGGGGCTTCATCCCATAAGGCAAAGAAGCAACAGTGATGTGACAATAAGTGATATTGATGCTGAAGATGTGTTAGACCAAAATGCTGTTAACCCAAATACTGGAGCAGCTCTTCACAGAGAATATGGCAGTACTTCTTCAATTGATAGACAAGGCTTGTCTGGAGAAAATCTTTTTGCAATGCTGAGAGGATACAGAGTGGAAAATTTTGAACATAAAACCCTTGCTCCTTTTGGATTTTCTGAGTTTTTCCACTGTGATCCTACGGTTTCTCCGAGTCTACATGCTGCTGCACAGATTTCCAGGGGAGAATTTGTCAGGATTTCTGGGTTGGATTATATGGATAGTGCCCTACTTCTTGGTCGAGAAAGGGAGAAATCTTTCAAGAGGAGACTTAAATCAGAAGCAGTAGAAACATCTCTGTTTAGAAAATTGCGAACAGTTAAAAGTGAGCATGAAACTTTTAAGTTTTCATCAGACCTGGATGATAGACTTGACAGAAATGTTCGTTCTTGGAACTGTCAGAAGTGTTTTGCACATTATGATGTTCAGAGTGTTTTGTTTAACATAAATGAAGCAATGGCTACCAGAGTAAATGTAGGAAAAAGAAAAAATATCACCACTGGGGCTTCAGCTGCGTCACAAACTCAGATGCCAGCAGGCCAGACTGGAAACTGTGAATCTCCTTTGGGAAGCAAAGAGGACCTCAATTCAAAAGAGAATTTAGATGCTGATGAGGGCGATGGGAAAAGCAATGACTTAGTATTGAGTTGCCCTTACTTCAGGAATGAAACTGGTGGGGAAGGAGATAGACGGATTGCACTTTCTAGGGCAAATTCAGCATCTTTTTCTTCAGGTGAAAGTTGTTCTTTTGAGTCCTCTCTGAGTTCCCATTGCACAAATGCTGGTGTTTCAGTACTGGAAGTACCAAGAGAAAATCAGTCCATTCACAGAGAGAAAGTGAAGCGTTACATCATAGAACACATTGATCTTGGAGCATATTATTACCGCAAGTTCTTCTATGGAAAAGGTAAATTTTTCTAATGCAACTGTTCTGACGTATCCATGCATTAGATTTAAGTTGTTTAGTAAAGATTATTTTTTGTTTTCCATCTTTTCTGTAGAGAGACCTAGGTATTCCAGAGAATCCTGAAAGTCGTTATTGAAATTAAGCCTGCTATTTTTGCTCTTTCAGGGCAAAGCAGTGGGTTATGTATGGTAATGCAGCATCTGTGTGAGTTCATTAAATGATATAATGAAGGGTCATATAACATGGCATGTAAGCTAACTTCTCCAACCCAAACTTTCTTGATCAGGAGAAGGAAAATATGTCATTTATATGCAGTAAATGCTTCAGAAATACTGATACTCAGAGTGGAAATAATTATTTCCTAAAGGGTGACTCCAAAAGAGAAGGTTTTATTATTGAGGCTTCTGACTCTCTTCTAGATTCAACTGTCTTCAAGTGTGTCTTGAGACCTTTCACACTGTATGCACATGTACATACTCCTTAAATAGAGAGCTTTTGATGTGATTTAGTTTTTCAGCTTACAGAAGGCTGTCTTATGCCTTTCTCCTACCCTTATATCCCTTTCTTTTAGGATGTGAACACTCTGCAAACGTGCCAGGATACTCTTGTCAGCAGAGTAATTACCTTGGCTTTAATCATTATTCAGATAAACCGTTTCCACTCTGTGATCTACTTTGATAGTCTGCATTCAGTACTGGCTTGTGCAATGTAGATTAAATCCCTGGTTTTGTGGGAGAACCCCCAAAACCCGTCTCTGTCCTGTCTGTGTTAAGAATTACAGCTAGATCTTCTTGCTTTTATTAAAAGAAAAGGAAAAGTCTGCTTCTGTTTTTAAAAAAACCGTTACAGCCCGATTCTTCTTGTTCTTCTTGAAATCATACTTCCTCTGCTTTCTAACTATATTTGAACATCAGGAAATAAGCACGGTACTGTTATTCCTTCCTCCTGTAACCCTTTAAAAGGATGCAAAAGAGGAGCCAGTACAGTGCTAGTCACAATACAATAGACACTGAGAACATATTAGCTGTAAAAAAACTATTTAAAAGGCAAGGAAGAAAAGAATCTGAATCTGCATAGAAGAGGAAGGCCCACGGCTAAGCAAGAAATGGGCAGTAAATTCAAAGGTTCAAAATGGATTTCAAACTAGACGGGTTGTAAATGGTATAAAAAGTGTTGAGGGAGTCAGAGTGCAAGAGAATGAAGGGAAACTTTTAACAAAAGGGTGGCACATTTTTTGAGGGGCAGAGAAGAAAAGATTGGCATTCACAGAAATGAAAGGAAGACTATCAGTAGACAAAGGTGGTGGCAGGATGGGCAGGGTGAAGGAGGAGACAAGAATTAAGCCAGATGAAAGAGGGCTTGTTTGTGAAGTGCTTCAATCTTGGATGAGTTACAAGTGCTGAAATGCAGAACACTTCTGTAAAGAAAAATCTTGTCAGAGAAATTAGAAAAAGAAAATCCACATGCATACTCGAAGCCCCATTAAATACTATAGTATAAACAAACCTAATAACCTTCCTGGAATATGGCTGTGAATGTAATTAGTTTTTATCAACTTCTGTTCTGAAATAATATCAGATTTTCTCAGTGTTTTATCCCCCATAGTATAACACTAGGAAACTTGAATTGTTACCAATCGTTCTCTAGGTAGAGTTCTTCAAAAGTAAATATGGTGTGATTCATTAAATATCTGGTAGTGAATTGTTGCCTTCTCACCTTTACAATGATATGTAAGCCATGGCCTGTTGGGCATTATCTTTTTATAGAGCTGTAACAGAAGCTACATGAGAGAAATCTGCATTGAATGGCTTTTACGATGCAGCACGTCAGGGCAAACAAGCTGATGAAACTAAAATCATGGTTTTTAGTACCTGCTTTCTTAAGAGATCAAGCACACAAGGAATCACTACATTAATTCCAATTGAATACAGTTCTCACCTAAGCAAAACTTATTGTGAACAGAGGAAATAATCCAGACGTTTTGCTTTGGGCACCAAGAGCTCTTGCTGCTGGCCTGAATTTCCATATTGAAAAGAAAATTTGACATTTGTGTTTATACTGGGTCTGCGTGATGCTCTTCCATGACAGTGAGCTCTCCTAGCTGATTTTTAGATTTAGTTGTTCAGCTTAATTTTACCAAAATCACTGTGGAAGGATGAAATAAAACTTTAGTGAACAATAGTTACTTGTACATACAATCACTGATTTCTGTTGCCTTTAAGAATATATATATGAAAAGGAAATAGCTTTCTGAACATTTGATTTTGTTCAGTTTTAAAATTGGCACTTGTCAGCATACCAGTTTTATTTCTGTTTTAAGATGCATGGAAGAAATACCCTGGCATGTGTAGCACTAATTATTCCATTCCCTTTCAAGAAATATGAGATTTGGGATTCAGTGTTTTCTGAAATGAGTTGTAGTTTTATACTGCATATTTATAAGCTTTGTAACTATTGTTAAAATCAAATCCAGTGCAACTGACATAAAATATGTTATGTTTATTGAATGTATCTTCTCAGTTTCCAGTTGGGAATTATAAAAGCTATATTATATTATTTTATCTCATTGTTTTGATTATCATTGATTTGTCAATTTCCCCTTGTGCAATTATCCTTGTAATTCTTCAAGACTTGTTTATTATTGCCATGCTTTGTATTTGTGGGATGCTTGCAGCCATTTAATGTTACTGTGTCTATCTGCTGATATGGGATTGAAAAAATGTCCTAAAAGAAATGTACAGGCATAGCAAGCTATATGTATTAACTCAGTTTTGTACAATTAAGACTTTTGTGTTAGAAGAAAAATTGACAACTATTCCTCAAAATGAAAAAGTAAAATATGACAAATATTTTAGCATCTCTCTAGATCTCAACTAGAAAATAGCACTTACTTTCTTCTTTTCTCCCCAGCTGGTTCTTTTAAACCAACATAAACACATTTAAATGAGCTTTATGAGTTTGTACTTTTTGAAATTAAAAAAAAAATGCATTGAATTAAAAATGTTTTCCCCAAACCCCAGAATATCAGTAGCTGTGCTATTCAATTTACTTCAGCTTCCTTACTTTTCTTTTCTGAAACTGGTTTATCTAATTTATTTTTAATGCATATAAATAGTGTGTTTGGGTTTGTGTCTTTCAAGTTGTACAAGAAATGAGTAGGTATCTGCACACATTGGCATTTTTCTGCTCAGTAATTCTGCAGCCAAGAAGTCTAGTAACTCTTTAATACCCTTTTCTGGATTTACATCAAAATGGAAAGCTCTAGATTTCTAACTGAGGAGTTTACCTTATGTCAAAACCTGAATTATGCAGCTGTGGGGAGCTTTTATGTTATTGCAAGTGTTTGACCTCTGAACTTCTCTCTCTCCTTCTCTGTGAAGTCCTGCTCCATTTGATACAATTGTCTATTTAGACTCAAAGTTTTAATTTAACACTGGGAAGTCCATAAAGTACATTATTTATCCATGCAGGTAGAATTCTCAGACTGGAAAGTAATGTAGTTGGAGAGCATGAGCAGATAATTTAATGCCTGTGCCTCTGATACCAGGTGTTCCTTCCAGAAAAAGTTGCAATGTGCCAATGCTCATTTTCCTTCCACTAGGAGATGGATTGGAACCATCTACACACTTCATAGATAGATTTTTTGAAAGACTACTGGAAACCTAATTTAAGCTTGGTTTGAGAAATAAGACTGTCTTTTATGTAGCAATGATTTCATTCTTTTGTATTAATTCTGAGAATATGGATAATTTCTTAGTGAAAGACATTTTGCAAAAACCTTCTTTTCACATTTCCATAAATATATTACTTGAAGTATCAAATAGCTCAAAAATGCTAGAAAAAAAAATTTTTAACCTAGACAATCTTTAAAGATAAATTAGTCAATTGTTATTTAAAATATGGGATTACAGCATAAATTGGCTTGGAAGACATTTCTGCAGGCCATCCAGTCTAATTCCCTCTTTAAAGTTCCCTTTAGATGTAGGTTCCAAATAGGTTGCTCAAAACCTGTTTCCCTTTAGCTGTCCCTTTAGATTTTTACAGTAGCTAAGGATGGAGATTTCACAATCTCTCTTGGAAACCTGCTTGTGTTGGATTCCCTCCACTCAGAGGCTGCATCTTGTGATGGTTACATCTTGTTCTTTCACTTGGTACCTTCGAGAAGAGTCTGTTTCTCTTTTCTCTACAACCTCCCATCAGCTCGTGGCATCCAACAGTTACTTCCCCCATTAATCTGCTCTTCTCCACCTGCACAAGCCCGTTTCCTTTAGCCTTTCCTTATCTGTTATGTTCTCCAGCCCACTAATTTTCTTCATAGTCATCTTCTGGCCTTGTCCCATTCTGTCTAAAAACTGGACACCGCTTCTCATGTGGCCTCAAAAGTGCCAAACAGAAAGGCATAATGTTCTCCTGAGCTGCTGCTCTTGCCCAGAGTGTGGTTGCCCTCCATCTCTGCTGGGAGCTCCTGCTGGCTGCTGGGCAGCCTGTGCCCATGGGATCCCCAGTCCTTTTTCACAGAAAGGCTCCTGAGGTTGTTGGGCTCCAGCCTTTTGTATGAGATTGTTGTGTTCTATGTGCATTTCTGTTTTGGTCTTCATAAGGCTTTTCCAGTCCATTTTCTTGGATTGTCAAAATGAGAGTTTGTTTTAAAAGTGTCAGGTTGAAAACTTTAAGTGGTTTAGGAGTTGCTTCACATGCAGCTCAGCAGTAGCTGCCTCCAGGGAAAGGGGAGAGTGGGAAGTGAAGCACAGACACCGCACAGCTGTAGGACTCTACCTGTGCAGCTCTGCCCTCGGCTGTTTTTGTAAAACAGTGCAAAGTTTATACATTTCAGTATCAGCCCTGTGCACATATTCCTCATTTGTTAAAAGCCTGCTATCGTCTGTTGCACCCATCTGCAGTCGTAACCTCCAATACATGACCTATTCTTTTAGAGCTTGGTCATGGACAACAACTTGTTGAGGATGCACTCCATTCCATCATTTAGATAATGTTAAACCCTATTAAACACCTCCACTAAGGTTATAAATTCTGATAAACATTTTAGTAACTGGCCACTAATTGTAATTTTTATTACTGATCACAGTCCTTTAAGGTCAATTCTCCAGCTAGTTTCCATCTACCTTGTAATTTGCATGTCCAAACCATGTCTTTTCAGTTTAGCTACACAGATTACTATGGGAGACTGTGTGAAAAGCATTGCTAAAGTACAAATGGGTGACATTCATTGCTCCTTCCTCATCCATAAAGCCAGTCACATCACTGCAGAAAACAACTGGGTTGGTCATGCACGATTTGCATTTTTTAAATCTATGCAGGCTGTTTCCAAGTATCTTTTTGTCCTTCATGTGCCTGGAAATGTCTTCCAGGAGAATTTGCTCCTTAATCTCCCTGGGAACTAAGATTTAGTGTGACTGTTCTATGGCTTTCCAGACCCTCTTGCCCCTTTTTTAAAGGTGACTGTAACTACTCAAAGGGGGTAAGGGGGAGCCTCAACACAGGTCCTCTTTGGTCACATGGATTTGAGTGTGCCTAGTCTCCTTAAATGGTCTCCAATGTGATCTTTCTCTTCAGCTGATAGTCTCCCAGACTGGACCAGTTGCCTCAAGGATGAATTTAACTATTCATCAAACACTGAAGAGTTACTAGACTCAGTTTTCCTTTGTTGAGACTGGGTTGCTGCTTTGAATGTGAAGTTATAAATAAGAATAAGTCTTACTTGTTTGGAGACTCTTAGCTTTTATTCAAGATTATATGCAGATAAGTTTCTCTAAACTAGTTTCCAACAACATGAAGTAAAAAGATTAATTTTGTAGTAAAAAAGTGGGAAAAAAATTCCATAGTAGCAGCAGTTGCAGTAATTTATGTAATATGAGTGACCATTTTGCTCATCAAAAATAGCATTTTTGATTTATGTACTTACTGTACAGTTCAGAAGATCACCAGCTGGTGTATGCACAGACCTCATAGTTCGATTAAAAATAATCTGGTTTTCTTGCTGCAGAATTTATTTTTTTTAGATTCGATGAAAATTTTCTAGGAGATTTATACTGTACTCTTATCTCTTCATTCATTCCTGTGCAAAAGAGCATCAGAACTACTTTGGAATAGATGAAAATCTTGGACCTGTAGCAGTCAGCATCCGGAGGGAAAAAGTTGAAGATGCTAAGGAGAAAGAAGGATCTCAGTTCAACTATCGTATAGTTTTCAGGACAAGTGAGGTAATGTTCATTCCATAACTCTGCAAAGCAATGGAAAAGTTGACTTCGGGCTTAGGATACCAGCTGTTTGTCTGGGGGTACATTGCTAACTTTGGGAGTAAATCTCTTAATGGGAAAGGATTTCCCATTGTTTCCTGTACCATTCGTAAATCTAGTTGCTCCTGAACAAAGTTTTCCTTTTCTGTACCGCATAAAATTTTTGTCTTGTTGAGTGAGCACCCAAAAGGAGGTGAGCTGGCTGAAGAGAACTGCAAGGTGCAAGCAAGGGAACAGATGTTAACACAGTTAAAGATAAGTGTGGATCAGGCTGCTTGGTGTTATGTTTCTAATGATAGAAATGAAAGAATAAGAAATGAAGGGATAAAGGGAGCTGTAAAATATGAAAATGTCTAGTATAATGACTTATTTTTATTTTTTCATTGTATTTCAAAATACTTTCTTAGAAGCTTTTTTGTGACATGTATCTATGTACTTCTACATGGATGATTTGCAGAAGGAGTATTAATATATTCATAAAATAACGGTCTTATTTGAAAGAAAAAATTGCTTGTGGTTGTTGTGTGTGAAGTCTCAACTTCTGTTTCAAGCAATTTAATATCTCTTGCTGAATAACTTCTTTATCACAGCAACAACCTTAGATTTGTATGAAAACACACGATGTTATTGCAGCAAACAACTGTAAATTTTTGGAATCCTTAGGACTATTGATTTTTATTTTGACTAGGATATAGAGAAGTGTTAGCTAGACCTGCTGATATCACTGGGCTGTTTTGCTTTTGCAAACAAATGTAAAACCAGATACAGATATCATTTTTGTTTTCAGTCTAGGGTTTTTTTATAGCCAAAAATTGAGTGTCCAAGTATGTATGTGTAGAGAGGTGATCCAGGTGACCCAGTTTTAAGAAATTACTCTCTTTTTGTCAAATCCAATGAAAGTAAAGCAGCATGGATTAAATAATAGGTGAATGGGTTAAGTAAAGTTGTGATTGGCTACGGCTTATCTCATATGTCCAGCCTCACATTTGACTACTATGTTTGCTAGGGTAGTATGGCAAAATAAACTATTTTTAGTTTACTGGTCTTTAATACTTTCCCCACCCTCAAAAAAGGAATGTTCTTAGTAATTGCGATAAATTGTTGACATGCTTCATTCATTTCTTTAAGCAAAAAATGTGTTTGTCACTTAGACAGTGAAAGCTTGTCTGCTCTTTGAAAGTTATTTAGTAATTTTTTTACTAGTTAAAAACATAAATTAAAATGAGAATGTTCTCCTTTCCATTTCTTTTTTCCATGCTTCTGCTAAAACCTGAAGTTTTTATCTCTAGGGTTTAGAGTATTAGAGATAAATATATTTTGTGTGTTTTACCTGTGCTACAGCTTACTACACTTAGAGGAGCAATTTTAGAAGATGCAATACCATCCACTGCTCGTCATGGCACGGCAAGAGGTCTGCCTCTCAAAGAGGTGCTGGAGTATGTAATACCAGAGCTGAGCATCCAGTGCCTGAGACAGGCTTCCAACTCACCCAAAGTACCCGAGCAGCTGCTTAAACTGGATGAACAAGGGGTATGTAGCACATGGCCTTCTTTGTAAAGACTATTCCTTAGATGAATAAATGAAAAATATGATTAAATATTTTGCAGACAGTTCTAATTAACATGGATCTGTAGTGTAAACCATTCAGTTTCTTGGTTTTAGAGAAACTTGTTTATTTTCACTGAACAAAATGAGGTGTGCTTTTCTAAGCAAATTCTTCTTAGAATACATTTCACCCGAAGGAAAAAAATACCTGTCTATGGAGATTGTCTTTCAGTGGCTGAGTGAGAGAAAAATTATTAAGTTTTAGCATCAGTAAGAAGGGATTTTCACAATCTGTATTTGCACTTTAATGTGTACAAATCTTGAATGCAAATGAAAATACATCTAACACTTTATTAGTATTGTGTCTAGGTAAGGAGGCAAAAGCATGTTGTGTCTTAAGTCTCTGCATCTAAAATTTATGGTTATTTTTTACAATTCCATTTTATGATACGCTTGCTGTATTCCTATTAGAATAGAATACTTCTCTATTCATAGAACTGAAATTGTGACTGAGTCTAATGAATTAACTGCATGGCAATAAAATATTCGAATGGCTTAAATTTTGTCAGAAAATGGTGAGGTTTATTAGGTTCAATAAAAGTGAATAAAAGTGAATCTGCATTCAAAGCTAATAGTTAAATTTGTGGTTTATGGTAAATATTTTGTGAAGGACACCTTATGAAGGTTTTTAAATCATGGTTTTAAAAGAATGTCCATTTAAATTGAAGATTTTACTTTCTAGGTGAAAGTCAGTATCTGGCTGTTGAAATCCAATCCAATTGAACCAGTTGATTATGATGGTGATATAGCTAATTTTGTATTGCTAACTCAGTTTCAAATATAGTGATTGCATCTAATGTCAGTGGTGTCTACCAGAATTCCTGTGTCTTTCCTTGTGGCTGTAACAATTGCTCAAAACAGAGCACATGTAGCCAGAGGACCAGGATTGGCTCTTTTTTTGGATGGATTGTTAAGCTATCTTTTATATATTAATTTTAGTACTTTTGTTCACATTGGTGTTTGAGGGTAGTGTTAATTTGCTGAATGTTGTTGTTTTCTTCTGTTTTTGTCAGTTTTTCTGGTAAAACAATAGAGGGAAATCAGAGGCACTGAATTCTGAATCCAAGAATTCCTGATGTGCTCTTGCTCTCTGCTGCTTGAACTTCAGAATGAATTTAGGTTAATCTAGTACATAATATTAACTCTCAGAGGGGCAGTATGTTCAAGGCAATATTGAGTATGACTGTGTTTGATCTGATCTGAATATTTCCCAAACTCACTAACAGTCTTTCCCAAAAATTGGAAATAGAGATTGTCCATTGAACTGACCAAAGTGATTCTTTAATCATCTCCTCAATTTGAGAAACAGCAGTGTACAGCACTTCCTTTTATTTTGTGTGATCAGTTCTGAAATTCAGTCCTATTATTAAATGGGCTGTCACCTGACAAAATGTAATATTAATATATCTTGCATACCACTTATTACAAGGTAATTAATTGAACACAGACAGAAAGCTGTGCAAAGAAGTGGCATGAGATCCATTTTTGGTTTTAATCCTCTTAGGTACTTAATGCTTTCAGTTTATTAATCAAGTAAATACAAAAAGAGTTATGCTTGGCAACTGAAGGTGATGACTTGTGGACACACCATGAATTTAAAAATATGAATTATGATCTAGAAGATTAGTACTGTCACCAGAATGATATGAATTTTGTCTAACGGAGTATTAAATGTTTGCATAGCTCCATAGCCAACTGAAGACTGCTTTGATGTTTTGATTTCGTTCTCTACCTGTTTAATAATTTTTCTTTGAAATCTAATATGGATTATGGAGGAAACAAGTGGCTAAATTTTGTCTCTTAAAATGACAGTAGAAACTAGATGTAAATTGGATGGTTGACTTAATTTGAATACATAAAGAAATTGCCTTTTCCCAATCAATTCTTCCGTATGATGTTCATCATTAAATTCAGCCGTAAATTTGCAAGGGAAGTCAACATTTTATCTGCTACTGTTATTTTTTTAGGCTTTATCCAAACTCCCCCTAGTTTCCCTTTCAAATTTCTGCTAATGGTTGTTTATTGTATATGCTTTTTGGCTCCCCTCACATCACTCTAGGGATGCTCACTTCTCTCTAAGATAAAGGATGAAGTTTAAAAAAGACCAAAGAAATTAAGCTTGGTTGCAGTGATATTTAGTGGCTGCTGTGTGTCTAATCTCTTGATGTTCCTTGACAGAAAAGAATCTAAAATCTTCACATGATGAAAGCCAACTAGTTGTTGTTACATGATAAATAATAATAAATAATCTGTGCAAAAATTTGACAAGATGCCAAGATTCAGTAGTGATTCTGACAAAAGCACAATCATTTTGAGTCAGGAAGGACTGCTATGCACCTTCAGTACATATCACATACCCAAGTAGCTAAATGAGTTTAGAAGCTTTTTTGTGGTGTCATGTTACTAAGTTGTTCTCAGTGTAAAATATAACTAAATGTAGAATTTCTGAATTGGAAATAATGAAATCAGAACCATATCTGCAATTACTTTCTTTAAAAGATTTGAATAAGCATGTGGTACCATTTCAAAATTGGCAAACTTTCTCAGTTTTAAATATTCTGATAGTTCTTCGTGCCAGTTAAATGACATGACATAAAAAGATCCTACTGAAGCTCATTGAGTTATTTATCTTTTAGGCACTGACATTCGAAATGTACCTTGTCTCTGCTTCTGCACAGCCACCATGATCTTGGCTGTGAGCTCTTTTACTCAGGTCTTCTAATTTTGTAGTTGTGAATAGTTCGAGCACAGGGGCAGGAGGTTCAGATTACTGCAAATAAGCTTGCAGCTTGTTTAGCAATGGTGGTTTTTTATAGTACTGACTTAGTTCAAAATTGTATAGAATTCACAGTGCTTGTCTGTCCATGAAGTCAAATCACAGGATTGGTTCATGTCTTGAGCTGATGAGTCTCAGATCCTCATTTTCAATATCTCTTAGCTCGATGTTTAAATTGTGAGATGTTAGATTGTTCTTTAGGATAGGTATATACTTCACTTCTGTTTGTAATATTATTGATATTCATGAGCAAATGCAGGAATGACTGGCGTCCTCAAAATGAAAAACTCTAACTAGATTGAATATTTTGCCCAGGTGCCTCTTTACTCTTAGTTCTTGTCCCTATTTTTGGTGCTCAGTTTAGCATTTAACTTCTCTACTTGTCAGTTCTGGTGTGAAGTCAAGGAAATCAAATCAATCCTGTGTGGTTTAAGTTAAACTATTTGACACAGTGCTGGTATAGAGGAGACAGTGTGGTCACCATCATTTAAAGTGTCTGCTGGGATGCATCAAGTAACAACACTGTTTCCTGTAATCTAATGTTTCTGTGACCAGTTATCTTGCAGTTTCCTCCATTAATTGTTCATGCAAGCTTTCTGCTGGATAAAATAGTCACCAGAATGCAATCTGGAACCATTTGTTAAATACCTAACCCTCTTTAAAATGGGGGTCAAGGAAGCACTCCGGATGGGGATAGCACTTAATGCCAGTCAAAAGGAAATGACAGGAGCAAACCAGTATCTTCACCCTGCCTCGCTCCAGATTTCATTGGTCTGACTCGGGCAGCTCCTACAGTGCATCCATAACCCAGAATCTACCTTTTATCTCAGATGGTCACCCATCCCATTCCACGTCAAACTTACAGCTTCTGGCTCTTCTGTGTTCTAGGCTGGCCAGGTGAAACCTTATTCCTTAGTCCTGTCCTTACTAAGCCTGTCCTGTGCCCCTAACTGCTCTCTGGTCAATGGCATTCTGCCAGAGCAGGTTCCACAAGGGCTCACCCCTACACAAAGCCTTTATGTCCTTACTTCTAAGGGGAAAGAGGCTGTTGTTGTCACCTTTGCTCTAACAGAAACACATCCAGCCTTTGCATAACATGCATTTTGGGCACTAATCCTGAAGTTTGATAAGAGAGGTCTACAGCTGGAGAGTTGATTTGAGTCATGAATATAGATAAATGTCTGAAGGGAATGGGGTGTGACTGATGGGCTCTGTCAGTTTGTGAAGCTTCAGTTGAGAATTGTAAAAGTAATCCATCCATGTGGAGGTTTCCTCTTTGTCAGCTTAAGTGTGCATAAAAGCTGAGAAGAAAACGATCTGCTCAAGAAGTAATGATCTTTGTACCTAAAAATGTTTTATAGTTTTTGTACTTTATTTTTGAATATATGTGATTTATCTGTTTAATGTCCCTTCTATAACTGAGAATCTGTTTAACAAAACTATTTGACTGCAATCTAATTTCTTGTTTTAAGTGTACTTTTAAAAATGGCAAATAGTTTTAATGGTGCATGATTTTATGAGGAAGGTAAAACATTGCTTGTAATAAAAATTACGTTCTGAGGGCCTGTGTTAACTAAACTAAGAGTGAACTTCAAAGGGTAAAAATGAGGGACGATAAACTCACCTTCTTTTAAATCTGAGGAAAAAGACCAATTTACAAATATTGCCAGTTAAATTTTTCATACTGTAGCATGAAGTAGAGTGTGCTTTTATAGATAACAAAGTGAAAAGTCTTTGTACTGCTTTTATCTGTGTTTGAATAGTGACAATCCAATTCTCTTTCAAGAGTTGGAGGGTGTCTTTGGTGTTTTTTTTTGTTGTTGTTTTGTTGTTGTTTTCGTTCTGTGGTGACTTAATTTCCCAAATCAGAATGTTTATTTTTTCACTTTCAGATGCCTTCTGTCAGGGCTTATAATAGTGCTAAAATTTAATTGTTAATATTTATTCTAGTATTGACTTTCCTTTGCTTCTGTAAATTTTCCTTCTCTTTTTTTTATTTAAAATTTCAGCTGAGTTTTCAACATAAGATTGGTATCCTTTACTGCAAAGCAGGCCAAAGCACAGAAGAAGAAATGTATAACAACGAGATGGCAGGACCAGCTTTTGAAGAGTTCCTTGATCTACTGGGCCAGAGAGTACGGCTAAAAGGATTCAGTAAATATAGGGCTCAGCTAGATAATAAAAGTAAGTTATCTTTCAGTCGATGGGAGAAAGGGTAATTATCCAGCTGATCTTTTGTAAATTGTGTTGTCTTTCCATGCTCTTAACTTTGGGTTTTAAATAATGAGATTATTTGGTAAATGAGGAAGATGAAGCGTATGATTAGAGCACGTATCAAACGTTTTCTGAAAGGTCATTTACTTTTTCTGTGGCATTAGTAGAACTGAAAATCAAAGCAAATTCTCATTTGTTTTCGTTTAGTTAAAATAATGAGCAAATATTAAAAATACTACATGAGTCATATTTCCCTAGGTACACTTTAACATCTTATTCTTTCAAAGGCAATAAAAATATATGTATTTTGAAATATGGAGTAATTTCCCTTATTTCAGCTAAACATACATGCTTACTTTTACCCACCAAACACTAGCAGTCAAGTTTCCTGTTTTCTCACACATGCACAGTAAGTATGTAATCATTTATTAGCTGATAATTATTAATCTTCCTCAGTGCTGTGTTAGTACTGCCATTTACCCAGGTCTTTCAGTTTCCCTAAGTGCAGTAGTATAAAAATTTAATTGTACAAATTGGTTGGATTTTGTAGCAAAATAGGAACTGAAGTATTGCTGTTTAAAAAAAGTCAATGATGTGTTAGGACACTTTTTTATTAGCACTGTTTGCACTACCCTTTTAAATTTAACTTAAATTCATTCTTAGTTTAATGATGTTTTAGCAGGATTTTGACAGCTGATCATATGAGCTGTGATCTAAGGATATCTAGTTATTTATCTACTTCATTTTAACATAGTGTCAACCTAGTATAAGCACATTTATTTCCAGTAACGTTATTGCCTTCATGCTTAAATCCATGCTTGTTTCCCTTTAATAATTCAAGATTTTAGAGACTACTGCATCCTATTTCAGCACAGAATAGTAACAAATAATTTTTCAAATTAGTTTGTAGAAATACATATTAACATGCTTTGGATGTTAGACTTCTGGAATGAATTGATAAATAGGGATGAAAAATTGAAAGGAATAAGGAGTGTTTGGGTTTTCTCTTTTTTTTTCCCCAATCAGAGCATGACTGAATGTCACCTAGTAAGTTATAAATATGAAAATAAATGCTGGTCTGTCAGCAAATTCAGTTTCTGTATTTGCCGTGCTTCAGTATGAACTTACATTGCTGATCAGCATTGTGTATGTACCAGTCAGTGACATGATTTTACTGTTTTACAAAGTCTGTGTGCCATTAACTATATTGTCCTGTCCTAGTGTGTTTTCATAGTTTGCAACAGGCAGAATGGAATTAAGAATTCGAAAAGATAAAGTATTTAGTATTATATTAAATGTAAAGTACTGGCTTAAGTATCACATTTTTTTTATACTTGTTTTTAAATACAATGACGCCAGAAGTATTACTGTGTGTCATATTTAGACGTAGATAATGCGTTGTTCTGACTGCCTGGAGGTTCAGAGGAGTGTAATAATCTGGTCTCTGGGAGCTGTATTTGTGGTAGACACAATGTTTCAGTAATAAATCTTGTTTAGCTCTTGTAGGAGTCAAATTTATTAAGTTTTTATATTCTCAAATGCTTGACTAGCTGTGAGGTTTTTCTCTAAATGTTCTCTTATTAGTTTATTTTGAGAAGTTGTTTATTTAATATTTGGATAAGTAATTGGCCCATTTGGTAACAGAGAAAGTAGAACGTTGTGGTGGGTTGCCCTGTCTGGTAAATGAGCCCCTACCTCTTGTGTGCTCCCCACCCTCCAGTTTGTGAGTCAAGATTAAGAGAGTTGAATGAGTGAAGGGAAGAAAGGAAAGAGAAACACCCCCCAAAAAACCCTCCCAAACAAACAAAAACTCCAAAACATACAACAACCTCCCCCCCCACAAAACAACAAAAAAACCACAACCCAGGACTACATCAAGCAGGCAGCACACCTGGTGCAGAGGCAGTCACTCACTCACCACCTGCCATTAGCTGACTGCTGCCCAGCCATTCTCCGAGCTCAGCCACCATGAGACAGCTCCCTGCTTCAGTTTTCCTGCAGAACATAACTTTATGGGCTTTGGGGCATGTTTTTGGTCCATTTGATTGGCTGTCTCCTCCCAAACCCCTGGTCACCCCTGCACACTTCCCAGGGGAGGGGACAGTGTGAGGGGCAGGGCAGTGCTGATGCTGGCTGGGCGCTGTTTAGGCAGAGCTGAAGCAGAGTGTGCTACCAGCACTGCTGTGACCCCACAGAGAGCACACGGCACCATATGGGCTGCTCTGAAGAATTCTAGCTGCATCCAAGCCAGACCCAGTGCAAATGTCAAGAACATATGGAATATATTAGCTATAAACTCTTTTCTGCCCTTCTTTAGTGCAGTTTTAGTGGCATGCAGTTCCAACCCCAAGATAAAGAAATAAGGAAATTTAATGAAACTTTACCAATTCAATACTATATAATTCGTTTTGTACATGTTTTAAAACATATTGGTATGCTAGAAATGAGGAAAAAAGTTTTATTGTTGGAACGTATTTTCTCTTTCTAGCTCTTCAAAACTGTCTTTCTAAAATGCCACTGAAAGGTTATTATGGAATTAGATTTTCAGCTAAGATTTTGAAATAGAAGAGTGCAATAAGGTTTCCCTTTTTTAGCAACATTAAAGTGACAAACTTCAGCTGAAATTATGCTTTTTATTTCTAATACAACTGTAACCTGTGTTTAATAAATGAAGTTAATTAAACGGACATAACTGATGCACCCAGTTATAAGATGAATGTGCTTATAATTGTATATACACAAATATTTTTAGATTTTGGGTTGCAGATAAGTAAGTGTATGTTTATATAATTTTATATACTTTTAACTGGAGAACTAACATGGCTAATTGATTTTTTCTAATATAGCTACTATTTAAAACAAATGAAAACTCCAAAACCTTAAACAGTGTGTTAAAGAGTGTACTAGAGAATATTTATTGCTGTAGATAACATAAATTTATGTTAAAAAATAAATGAACAAGGAAAAAGAGAAGAAAAATTGTATTTGTGTTGACTTAATAGGGTGTTTAATAGAGTTAAGCCTTAAACGTTTTAAAAGTTCATTGTACTTACTTAAATAGGCTGTACAAATTGAAGAAAAGGAATAAAAAGGATTAACTTATGAATACAGTGTAAAATTCATTTACTATAGACATCACAAAATGCTAACTATTAATAAACTTTCTAAATAAAATAAAATGTTAATTCATACATGAAATTTATTTTAATAATTTTCAAATATGTGTATTATGCACATGTTTTATGTTTTAAAAATGTCTGATCTGCAACATGTGTTTTAATGTTAGATTTGAAATAGCCAGTTCACTTTTGGTAAAGTAGGGGTTTGGTCAATTGTCCTTATTAATGTTTAAATAATGAAAATATGTGTTATATAAAACTACACTTAAGTAGCTAAGTGTTTTGGTTTGTTCGTGATATGCCAATATATTTAAAATAGTTTACTTAGGTCTCAGAAACAGCAAACCCTTTGGGGTTTTTTTCTGCAGGACCTCTATATATCATAATACAAAAATAAAGACTAGATTTTTAGCTGATGGGAACTGGTTTTGTTCAAGTGTAAAAAAGACACAAGTTGCTTGAATAGATTTAAATCACATCATGCAGAGCAGTGTCCTGAAGCACAGTATGAATGTTCTAGTTTACTGACCTTCTTGTAATGAAATTAATTTTCAGCTGATTCAACAGGAACTCATTCCCTCTATACTACCTATAAAGATTATGAATTAATGTTTCATGTATCAACAATGCTTCCATACATGCCCAGTAACAGGCAACAGGTATGTTTTTTTAGCTTTTCATTGTAATTTTTCATTATAAGTGTTTGACATTAAGTGTTGGGGTTTTTAAATAGTGTTGATTGAAAATAGAATTGTTTTAAAAGAAGTGTGACTCAATTATATTTATTTTCTTGAAATATTGTAAGACATTTGAAATCTTGTAGGCTTTTTATTCTATATAATTCAGGTACTTATCCCATGTGCCCTATTTCATTATATTATTTAAAGGCAATACTGTCTCTGGTGAATGAGTTATTTTCAGTTTGGACTGAATTCACATCTTATGTTTTAAATATTGAATGGAATGAATCTTGAAAATAATCTTATGGTTAAAGTATGCATGTATTAAGGTTTTTAAAACGATTCAATTTAATCCTTGTATTACAGATCTTGAAATGTTTATTAATGTGTGAGCTTAGTGATAGTTTTAACTGTGTCCTTCAAGGTGTCTGTGAAAACAGAAAATTGCAGTGTATTTTTTTTATTTCTAGAGAATTCTCTTTGCTTATATAATAATTCAGAATGTCTTCAAAGCATTAAGGATGGCTAAAAACCAGCACAGCATCCAAAGTGTGCGGTGCACCAGTAAGGTTACTCTGTCTTGCCTGTCTAAGATATTTCCTGTGACTTTATGAGAATGTACAAGCACATTTGGTATAATATATCAGTACTAATGCTAAAAGAAAAGCAGCAGAATTGCTCCTAGATCAGATAGTTTGTAACTTTCTGTGCTCCTACTCTGTGTTCTTCCAGGATGCAGAAGTAAGTTTTGATTTATTTAGTTAGTTTTGGAAAATTCTTGCTTTGCCATGCAAGTTACAATCATTTCAGCCATTGTGGAAGGTTGTCATGAAATAAGGATGCTCTCTCACTTTGGCTTTGAACAGCACACAAAAGATGCTTAGATTGATTGCTGAACCATATGGGAGTTGTATTCTTCATGTCTATCCTATCAATAGGTCTTGTGTGAGCAGAAAGAGATGTGTCGAGGCAGCAAGAAAAAGATAAAAGTACTGAAATTCTACAGAAGGGATAAATAAAAATAACAATGGAAGAAAGTATATCATGTTATGTGTTTTTAAAAAATCAGTGAATAGAGCTCTGAACAGTTTGAAAAGCTGTTTCAAGTGAAGAGTTAAGACATTACACTTAGTATTTAGATGTGGTTTAGAGAAATTAAATTAGAAATCAAAAGACAAACTTTTCACCATATGAATAATACAAAGTTTAAATGACTCACTTCCTAAAATGTGTGGCTTTCAGGAGACAGAATGTTCAGCTACATCACACACTCAACTGTGACATAGCTAGTAATCAAGGGATTGGATCTTCATCACTGATTTCAGATTGTTCTGCTTCTCTAAACTTTCAGTTGCATCTTATTACAAAACAGGATTAATTTAGTAAGCACACTAGGAGTTATTCTGTCTATAATCAGTCTAACGATCTTTGACTGGAAATACATGTAAATAGGGAAAACTGTACCCTATGAAGACGATATAGTACACTGAATGAGCTTGCCTTAAAAGAATAAAATTAATGTTTTCATAGCAAATCACAGGCACTGACAGTAAATATGGCCTTATTTGGAGTTTGTTACTTTTGTTGTCTTTCGTGAATTTTCCTTGTTTGTGAGAACAGGGTATCCTCTTGCCATGATGCACTTGTTTTCATAATTTTGTGTTGTCAGCTTCACTGCTGTGTTGTTCAGCCATCCCCTATTACTGTCCTTTCACTTCTTCCTGTGCCTTCCTTTCATTCTTATAATTTCCTTATGTGTCTTTCTTTATAGTCAGGTGCTGATTCTTCTGTAGAGCAAAATCTTTCAATTTTAACTCCATGGTTTTCCCTAGCAACAAGCACTCTTTTCCCTAATGTTTTAGTAAGCTCTCATCATTGTCCCTTTAAAAGGTCCAATATTTAGTAGAAGCACTATGTTGTAATTCATGACTTTCTTGGGATCAAAATAATGTGGCAGTTTTCCAAGCTCAAGTAGTATGCCTATCTGAAGACCCACCACATTATTTTTCAGGTGATGAGATCTCTCAGTGTTTGCACAGCATGTACACTGTCTTAATGAAATGTGACAAGTGCACCCAAATTACTAGAATTTAGCCAGCCTTAATGTGCAAAGTAGATCTATAATAACTGTTTATATTTTTTCCCTTACTGTTTAGTTACAAAATACATAATGAAGTCTCTTCAGGGTTTGGCTCACTGCATACCCAAGAAAGGGGAAGTTAGAGACCATGGTAAATTTCCTGCTAGGTTATGTTAGGGATGAAGCTCCCCATTCAATAGTTATTTTCTGCTAGCATATTATATATGTACTGGCTGAGGTTGTTGCTTCCTTTCCCTATGACCCTTGTTTGGTAATGACTGGACAAGGTATTCAGTCACTCCTCATTATCTACAACGGTGACCTCCAGTGAGCAAGCGCTGAGCATTGCTTGTGTTCCAAATACCTGTGAGCCAAAAATAGGCCGCACCAGAACTGTTTGTTGCTTCTTCCAGGATATAACTACGCCCTGCTTGGTCCCTGATCAGGACATCCCTCTAGTTTTAGAACCAGCAGGAGATCCAAAGAGCAAGGTAATTTTTATTTTAGCTGCAACATAGGCTGGGAACTTTCAAGTCAGCTGCTCCTTCCGTAGGATGGAGAAGACAACCAGCCCTGGTATGGCCAGTTCCTTTTCCTTTACTGGCCTTTTCTTCAAAGCAGTTCAAGGCTTTCCCCTTTAAACTTTACCTTTGCAATGTCCCTTTCCAAATCATTCCCTTGCAAGTTTCCCAATTCACACATTTGCAGTCTGCTTGTGTACACGTGGTCAGACCTGATTAATTCAAATCTGTTCAAATAATCAATTTCACCGGATTTTATGAAAACTTAAAAATGAAACAGATATGCAATAATGAAATAAGCTTGTTGCATTTAACTGCTGTTAAAATAGTTGGGTAACAAGACCTGTGGTTATACCAAACTCAGATGATCAGATCTATTGAAAGAACTTTTGCCATTCATTTCTGGTTTTGGTACTGGCTAACAACACAAATTGAAAATAAAACTTTTGAAACCGCTTATTTTAGAAATGTACTAAAATAAGTTTCGAGTTTTTCTTATTTAACTCTTAACACTTCATCATTTAATTGAATGAAGAGTATATTTCACTGCAATTTCAACAAAAGTTCCTTGTTGTTTTGCAGTTTGACAGAGCAGTTAATCCAACAGAAGTGGATACATTTTTAAGGCTGAGCACAAGCTGTTAATATGCTAAGTTTTAAGACAGTTCTTTCCTTCAGAGATGCATATCTGAAAATTACAAATTGAGTCACTAAAATCTGAGAATTAATATAGTAATTATAGTTTAGTGCAAATAATTTTAATCTAGTGGATTCTGCTTTTCTAACATATTTTCCTGACTGGACTCCCCTTTGTGTGTCTTGCATTCTTACATAACACTTCACTGATTTCCTTTTGGCTGCCTATCATACTTGATTAGGTTTATTTTCAAATTCTAACATGACAATGATGCCTCCTTACTGCAAGTAACTCTCTGTAATCTCTGTACCCAGTTGAGAGTTCCTATTGTGCTCAACATTGGCATGAGATTCTTTAGAGTATGTTAGAAAGGCAGATTAAAAAAAATAAATTGTACAGCATCCAAAAACCCCCAGACCTGAGCAGACCTCAAAATGGGAGAGGAAGGGGAAACTGAGAACCTGAGAAGAGAACCCAAACAAAATAGAAGGTAAAAATTGGGAGAAAAATCCAGACTACATAATGGAAACTAGAAAAGGGCTTCTTATAGATAATTTTGCTGAGTTCTGGTTTCCTTCAATTCCTTTTTCATTTTCAGTATGCTATCCTTATCTCACATTTCCCAGAGAGGTGTGTGTTCCCTCCTTCTTCTCCATTCAATACTTTATTCTTTTCCTGTTCCTTTATCCTATCCAGAGCACTTCTTTCCATGTTCCAGATCACCCCAGTTTAATTCTCCCTGCTTTTGAAGTTCTTTGCATTATGATCCTCTGTGCACAGCCACAAATGTGCTTTGCCTTTTGCATTGTGTTGAAGTTGACTGACCACTTATGCATGATAACTATTTATAAGTTATACTGGTTTTATTTTAAATTGAAGAAGTCACTAAGATCTCTACAGTCCTGGTAAGGTTCTTAAAAATAATGACTTGTCTTCCTATTTCTTTTTTTTGTACCTTGTAGTGGTTTCCGCTCTTGCAAAATATCCTAGGGATAGGATATGGGAACTGCCATACTTTTTAAAAGTCTTTGCTAGTAAAATTTCAAACATTTGTAAAGCTTACCTCCAATTAAGTGAATGCTGTTCTTGCTTATGCTATGTAGGATGGCAAGCAGGACCTTCTAAAGGGGTGTACAAAAGCAGAAAATATTCTTGAAAACAGTGATTGTCTTTAAAAATAAATATACTTTTAAAGAGGATTGCATTCTTATTTTTATAATTTACTCTGTGGAAATGCATAGGCATGAACCACTGTAGCAAGAACAAGTAATTGGGCACTTAATGGTATAACAAGGGCAGAAATTAATCACCTTGTACTTCATAATTGGAAGGTTGCTTGCAAATTTAACTGAGTTGTAAATTCCAACCTGTGAGATAGTAATAACTTCCAAACATTAACTTGTGCTGCCCTACTATGATCAAATTGTATGGCTCACTAGATGAGCAAATTAAAGTTTACCTGACACACTTAGTTCTGTGGTCAGTTCCTCGTAGTGTACTTCTGTATGCAACAGTCTGTGGATCTTAAATGGCTCAAATAACCAGTTATTTTTATTTTAGTCTTAAAAACCTGAAAACTTGACTGACCCACAAGACTTAATACTGTTTTCTGTTCCAATATCTGTTTTCAAGTTTAATAAGAAGTTGTATTTCTTTGTCTGTATTTGGGATTTTGAATATGTTTAAAATAATATAGATATACTTACTGCTTTAAAATTGTGGTTTTGGCCCTTATGGCTACCTTCAGAATATAATCTTTTATGTTGTTTTAAGGGCTATAAGGAAACAAACTTATGGGTTCTAGACTTTAGCATGTGCAACTTTTTTTTTTATTGTTGGTAGCTGAAATATTAACGTTTAGTGGAACTGGAAAAATGCCACAAAATACTCTTATTAGAAAGATTCTGTTCTGTGAAATCACCTTGACAGAGAAATTTTTACTTGGTTGAACATAAAGTTTTCAAGTAAATTTATTCTTAAATCCTTTTTGTTTACACAAGCTAAGGTATAGCTTTAAGTGTATTTATGCTATTTGTTGACAATGCAAGATCTTTGGCATACTTTGGGCAAATATTTTAAACATAGCACCTGGTGGACTGCTCTTTTTATCTGTTAATATGCAAAATTTGAAAGTTACAAAATTCATCCATGAGGAAATTGAGCATCATTTTACTGTGTTATTTTGTTGAATTTTTGGGGGGGAGAGTAGTAGTCCCTTATTGCTGGATATGTTTTCTCATTTTTACTAAACTGTAGCCTGTAACAATGATTTAGCACTTTAAATATATTTTGATGATAAAAAGTACCAATTGCAAGAAAAAAAATTAATTAAAGAGTTCCTAATAGCTGTTGTTTCTCAGTGAGTCTTGATTCTGTTCCTCAAGTATGCAGTTGATAACATTTGTGGTGGATGTTCATGATAATCTTTCTTTTAAAATAAGATCATAATATTAAGGACAGTATTTAATAGTATTGTGACATGGAAAAGAAAGTTTTATTGAGACATAGAAGCAATATTTTTCATGTAGAGACAAATATTACACTGTAAAGAGGGAACAGATGTACAGTTTTCTGGATAGTGAGAAATGTCAAGTAAGTCATTAGTAAGAATAAGAGAAATATATTTTTCTCATAGAATAAAATATAAATAAGCAGAAATTATGGAGAACTAGTGTGGGGATGTGAGAAAATTCACTAGTATTTTTGTGAATTTAGCCCAGTTTCCTTTTCCTATATTTTGCAGTTCTGATATCCTTTATGTATTGTTATCTAGGATGCAATGAAAGTTATTTCTGAAAAGTTATGCTTTATTTGTATTGGTTTGGCTTGTTTGTTTGTTTGTTTTTTCCGGAAGATGATGAGTTTGTGACTTTTAAATTCTTTTTTAATAACTAATTTTTCAATGCATGTTTCTTGTCTAGCTGCTAAGGAAAAGGCATATAGGAAATGACATAGTTACCATTGTCTTCCAAGAGCCAGGAGCACTTCCTTTTACTCCAAAAAATATACGTTCCCACTTTCAACATGTGTTTGTTATTGTCAAAGTGCATAATCCTTGCACTGAAAATGTGTGTTATAGGTGAGTAGAGCCTTATAACTATTTAAGTTTGTTACTAAGACTGCAATGCAACTGTGTTTTCTAGATGTTTTGTATTTCTTATAGGTATTATGTGCTCAATTTTAAAAATTTCCACTGCACTTCCAGTGAATTTAAAACCCCAGTGTCTCCCTTCTAGAGAGAGTGCTCCCCAGTGTTCTCCACATCTAGAGTTGTGGAGCACAGTTTGTAGACTCAGAGGGGAAGGGGTATGTCCAGAACTCCATGTGGCCGATTTATGGCCATAAAATGGGGATATAACAAGTTAGTGAAAATAAGATTTGCAGATACACCAATAGAAACTAATTTAGAATTTGTATTGCATGTTTCCTTTTTTGAAAGAAAGTGATTTAAAGTATTTCAGAAGGTCTTTTAACTTGTCTGAATCCCTGAGTATGACAATATGACTGCAGGATGAGAACTTTTGGAGAATGGAAAAAAATCATAAATTTCAGATGTTTTTAACTCTCACACTTAAGTCACTGCATCATGTACTTTAGCAAGGTAACCAAGGTGGAAACACATTTGTGATTTGGTTGGTATTACTGTCTTTTAGCTGTCTACTAGAACTTAAACTGTCTTTTCGGACTTGATTTTGTTTCAGTAACTGTTTTGTGTTGATTAATATACGACATTTTCTATGTTTTATTTTCTTACTATTAAACTCTGTCATTCCAAATTTGACTGTTTTTCAGTCAAACAAATAACAGTTGTATCTACTGTATACAGTATTTTGAAATCCTTTTTCAGTTGAAATATGTATATATCAATTAGAGGTATAATTGTATTAAATAGGAAATATTCAACAATTGTGTTTTCCAATTTTGTGAGCATAGGGCAGGCAGCTTAAACAGGTGGAGAATGCTCCATTATAGTCACATTTGACACCAATATTTTTTCACTGAATTCACACTTCATTGTAGGAGAAGATTTGAGGATAAAAATCAATTCTGTTTCCATTCTTACATTTCTTAGTTTTAAGATGAAGCGACTGAGTGACAGCTGAAAATGATAGATTTACATATAAATAATTTTAAAAATACTTCTCTCATTTATTTCTTGCAATTCACTTTAATATTTATTACATTAAAGGAGACGTTGACGCCCTAAAAAGTGATCTTCAATATTTTCTGTTTTAGTAAGATACCTCCATAATGTCCTTTATATATTTAAAAGAAGAAAGCCATTCTAAAACAGGCAACCCAGTCAGTTTTCTTTGATGTGTCTGAAATGTCTGCAAATTGGCATGTCAAAGCTGTACTTCATTGTGTAAATGGATTGCAGAGATCACAGTTCTGTTTATCATCTGATTTTATTTTTTAGGGAATTAATCATTTTGTTGGTTGGGTTTTTTTTTTTCTATTTCCAGTGTCGGTGTTTCACGATCAAAAGATGTTCCCTCATTTGGTCCACCCATTCCCAAAGGAGTGACTTTCCCCAAGTCTGCAGTCTTTAGGGACTTCCTTTTAGCCAAAGTTATTAATGCTGAAAATGCAGCACATAAGTCGGAAAAATTTCGAGCCATGGCCACAAGGACACGTCAAGAATACTTGAAAGATCTGGCAGAAAACTTTGTTACTACAGCTACAGTGGATACTTCAGCCAAGTTCAGCTTTATTACTTTAGGGGCAAAAAAGAAGGAAAAAGTGAAACCAAGGAGAGATGCACATCTATTCAGTGTTGGAGCAATTATGTGGAATGTGATTGCGCGAGATTTTGGCCAGTCTGCTGACATTGAATGTCTCCTCGGAATCTCCAATGAGTTTATCATGCTGATTGAAAAGGAATCAAAAAATGTTGTGTTCAACTGCTCCTGCAGAGATGTTATTGGATGGACATCTGGATTAATGAGCATCAAAATATTTTATGAAAGAGGAGAATGTATTCTTCTGTCTGCAACAGATAATTGTACTGAAGACATCAGAGAAATTGTTCAAAGACTTGAAGTAAGTACTGTTTCTAAACTGGAATTCCAATTTTTTAATGAACAGTTATTTGTCTACATCTCCACACAGATATAATTAAATATGTTCTATATTTATAGTTCGGGAATGTTTTCAGTCTTCAGAGAGCATTACAAATAGTAATCTTCACAACAGCATGTAAGATAAATGTTATCAACCCGTTCTTCAGGGGTAAGGTTTCAGATACCATAATCTGATTACTTGCTTAAGGCATGGATGGTTCCAGTGTTGAAATAAGGACTGAAAAGCTTTTGCCACCTCTTGTTGTAGCCTGTTCTCAAATCACACCCTTGTAGGTAGAAGTGTCTTTAATTTAAAAATATATAAAATCTTAATATGTAGAATATACTTTTTGTAATAATCCTTGGGAATATTAGCAGAAAAATTTTATGTAAGTGATTCTGCTGATTTGTTCCTCTGTACAGATAAAGTGCAAGAAGTTTAGAAAACTACACCAACTAATGCCAGTTTTAACAACTGTCTGGATAAAGTTTTTCAGACAGTTGATGACCATGTCAGTACTACTGTCCTGTAACTATTTCAGTCAGTCCAAATGAAATGAAAATAATTTCAAGGTAAAAGTGCTGATGCATCTAGTGGTTGCAATTCACTCTTTGATCTTAATTTAAGTGTTTTAGATGATCATAGGGTTTTCTTCTATTAGAAAGCTCAGCACTGAAAAGAAATCAGTCTGCTTACAGTTTTCACGCTGGAACAGTTGGATTGCAGCTGATGATTTAGGGCCTCTCTAGTACTGCAGTCTCATTTAGCATTGCTCAATATCATGCTCTAAATAATAATTTTCTTACAAAGTACAATTACTATTTCAAGAGTTGAATGTCTTTAAATTCTTCTTACCACTGTTATATTATCCTTTTCAACTGAGGTCTTCAGTTTCACTTCCCTTAGACTGATATTTCCCTTCTAGAAAATAGTGCTCCCATTAGGTCTTGTTAACAGAACAATATACGTTTCTTAACACAAATGAAAAACAAGATTTAAAGTTCCAGTGAAAACTTCTGCTATCATCAGTGACAATATTTTTGCTCTTTTTAACTTACTCGGTTATGCAAAACCTGGAAATAACCCATGTTGCTGAAGACAGATCTTTAAGATTTGGTAATTGAAAACACAAAATGAAATGTTTATCTATGTTTACTTTACTATTTTCTCTTTAATATGGTCAGATTTGGGGTTAAATAATGACAAATTGGTTTTAAGCCTCAAATTTAGCATCAGTTATTACTAAGGTTACCTGAATATTAACTTCAAGTATCTATTCCAATGAACTTTGACTGCCTTTGCTTTGCCTGCTACCTATCCAACTTTCATACTAATTAAAAGAGTTAACTATCATTACTTGTTTTAAAACATTTTTCATCCCTGTTTCTTGCCTCATCTTTTTTTTCATTTCCCCCTGCTTCTTCATCTCTTTTGAAAGCTGCATATAGATGTTATTTCCTGGTTGTTTCATAAAATTGGATGCTTTCTACAGTCCTTATATACATTTGGTATAGAACCAATAGAACCACTAAAAAGTATTTAAAATTCTGATGCCACACTTCATGTGCATACTTTAAAAACCTTTCAAGTGACTCAGAACACAGCTAAGGTTAACAGCCATATGTGCCAGCAGATGCTAAACATAAAAGCTCAAACTGTGATGTAATATCAATCTTCAGTGACCAGATGATTAACCCTTTTCAGTCCTGAGTTAGAGCATTTCTTAAAACCAGTGAGTAGAATATTGTAATTACTAAATGAGATTGTCAAATAAATAACTAGACCTTAGTGTCTGGATTTAAATCATGCAGATTAAAAGGACACCTATCTGAAGATCCAGATTCAGAAAAGATGTAAAAAGCTGGCTGGGACCATGATTTTAGTTTGAACTGAAACTAGTTTCAGTTTGAATCAGTCCAGGACTGCAAAAAGAGCTGTGACTTGGACAAATTTCTATTTGTGGGGGAAGAGTGTCTAGTTATAGAAAGTAGGAAGAGCAGCAAACTATAGATTAACTTGGAGGGATATGTTGGAAGGCAGGAAAAGCAGTGATTTTGAGATTTAGGATAACAGAAAATGGCAGGATGATAAAAGATTTAATGGAAACACTGGATGGATCTTTAGATAAGAATCTGAGTTGACAAAATTTCCTTAGTATTCTCTATATTAAAAAAAAACCCTCTTCACCTTCTTCATGGCACTTAGAGGATCTCTGTCTTTAAACTTTATGTGTTTTAAGTGCATTCAGAGAAGCCAGCTCTTAGTTCATTTGTGGCCATGAGATAAGTGAAGCTGCAACCAAGACAGCAGCACTATGTTTAATGTGACATGACTATGTAATATCCAGTGTTACCTTTTAGGGAATATACACTTGGGGAAGACTAGGTCTCCTGGAATACTTCCCATTGGGAATAGATGAGTCTTTGTCAGGAATCTGTCTTTAACTAACTTGAAGAGATTTTGAGTGCTCTGAGTTGGGGAAATCCATGTACTTTGGCTGGTGCATTCATTTTGCAGTAGTATATAATTGTGACATAATGATAAAGAGGTGTCAGCCCCCCAAAAAGAATATTATGTAGCTTAATAAGGAAAAAATTCCGTCCTTCAGCTGGGCTCCTGGCTGTAATAGCATGTTCTTCTTTTCACTGCATGACTAAATGTATATTTTAGAAACTTACGATGGAAGTGTAGCTAACAAAGAACTGAAAATTCCCTTTTCACTTGTGTAGTTCACAAATTATGAAAGGTTTTCTTTTCTTATTGAAATTTGGTCATAAAAGAGCTAAGTTTACAGTATGTTAAAGTTTCCAGTATGCTATGTAGTTCTAATACTATATTCAGAGTTATAAGCACAATAGAAAGTTGTATTTTAAAAGGAAAATTTCTAAACTACACTAAAATCTCAGAGCTGAAAAATGACAAAGGAAATAGCTGCTTTGTTTTTGTTATTAAATCCCAGAACCTGACTTTATAAACAAAACCTCCAGAGTACATTTTAGACATCTCCATAATGAGTTTAACATTTTAACTTTGAAACCTACATCTTCAGAAGTAACTGGAAAGATAATGAATCAAAATTTCCAGGCAATAATTCTCAGAATATCTGATCCTTGCAATATCTTCAATATTTCACAGTTCGCAGAAGATTATCCCGTAATGAATGAGGGCTAATTGTATTTCTTTACCTAACAAGTTAAAAGACTGAGCATAGACCAGATCAGCAAAGTTAAAATAGTTCATGGGTTTGTGGCACTTTGTTCTCATGTGTGCAAGTTCTAATTTTTTCTGCTGGGTGACAGATATCCATATAGAAATATTCTATAAAGAAAATAGTGCTTTAAAACTTACTAAGGTACCAAATCTCATCATCTGTACAGTCACACTCCCTCTTCATGTACCCCTGAATCAGGTTGGGCCATTTTGCTGTGGCAAGCACACAATAAATTAGTAAGCTAGCCTGCCTGGATTCTGGCTCAAGCAGGCAATGGAGAGCAAGAGTGACTTTTCCAAAATAGCCTCCTGAATTAGACTCAAGCCATAAAACAACCTTTGCAGAGATCTGTCCTGCACAGCTGGCAGTAAAGACTGCTAGCCTCCTATCTATTTTTGTGATGCACACTAAACCCAGGCATAAACAGCATGAACACCTTTTTAAAACAAGGTAAGGGGTGCTGTGGAACTACTCTTAATGTAGCATGACCTTGGGAAGATGCCTTGATCTATAGTGTAACATATCCATCTCTAAAAGGCAGGTATTGGCCTTGGTGGAGCGTTTGTGGGAGATCTTTGATACGTACTACAAACAGAGATCTTGGATAGTGTTTCATAGTGGTTAGGTTTTTGTTCTAATTAAACTAATGAAGCTAAATACATACTGGTTTTGTGTCACTGACAAAAGGGAAGGCTGGGATAACTCTCAAACTTCCTTGTAATGCGGGCTAGAATTTTGTCTTCTGAGCGTGGTGCAGTACAGCTTACAGGCTGTTGTATGATTATGATTTACAGGGCAAAACTGTTGAGAACTTGTTTCACAATATATATAGAAATTAACCTGCTTAGCAAAATCTGAATTTGAAGGATTTTGGCTGTTCTGTATAATGATAGTTACTTTTCATTGAATATGAGGAAAGTAATTTTTTTGTTTTTAAGTTTCCCAGTGACATGGAAACTCTCATCCCATTTTAGTGATATCCTCATCTGGAGATGATGGTAGTTAGGAATCTGCCTTTGAAGCAAAATAAATTAATATTTTCTGGAGGGAAACAAGCTACTAGAACTGAGGCACTTCACTCAATTTGGCTCATGTTATATCTTGAGTTTAATACTGTTTAATGCTGAATAAAACGTGCCTGCGCACCTGCAGTCAGCCAAAAAGGAATGAAGTAATTGACGGGGCAGCATTTTTATTTCTTTGTGTTTTGAAACTAAACCAGCTGTAAAGTTTTTAGTAAGAGATAAATGGCATTGTGTTAACATTGGGCAAAGGGGAAGAACTTGGCCTGGGTCAGCTGCCTGCCCTGGAGATGTCAGATTTTTAGAGTTGTGAAATATTTTATTCATTTTGTTTTATGCAGAAAGCTTCATTCAAACAGAAATGTTAAAATAATTTAATGTTAGTGTATTAAAGGTACTCAATATCAAGCCATACCTGACTTTATAATGTTTGTGTGCCCTGACAATCACGTAACAATCTGGTGCTTCCTCAGATAGTGACCAGAGGATGTGAAACCACGGAAATGACCCTGCGGAGAAATGGGCTGGGCCAGCTCGGGTTCCACGTGAACTTTGAAGGGATAGTGGCAGACGTGGAGCCCTTTGGATTTGCATGGAAAGCAGGCCTGCGGCAAGGGAGCCGCCTGGTCGAGATCTGTAAAGTGGCTGTGGCGACTCTGACCCACGAGCAAATGATCGACCTCCTGCGCACGTCGGTGACTGTAAAGGTGGTGATTATTCAACCACACGAGGACGGAGCGCCCAGAAGGTAACGAGCAGCAGTTCTCACTGATACATTTGTGCCTGTCTGGGGTCTTTTTCTCTGCTGCTGCTTAAATGATGACTCGTTGATGGAAGGCCTTCAGTAAATGGATGTTGTCCGTCATGTTGGGTGGTAATATTGTTGAGGCTCTTAAAGCAATCTTTTCTTCAAAACCCATATTGACTTCTTATAGAAGATAAAATAAGATCCTATTACAAATTTAATGGAAAATTTACTTTTATATGACTTTAAAAGGGTAGGAAGTGGACTTTAGTATATCCCAACTGAACTCTCCTGAAAGCTGATGTTACTTCTTTTCTTCCACTGGAGAGTTTTATGTTTTAATGCTGAATTTAAAAATCTGTAATCCTTATCATGAAATTAGACCTTGTCCATCTTTGAGATTTCTCCAACTCCTGACTATTGGAAAATTCTTGTTTTATATTTTCTTATGTTGAAATTTAATGAAAATAATGAGTTACTGGGTTCTAGACATACATGGTACCAGCCATACTTAGAGTTCTACTCACTTTCTACAGATACGTAATTTATTCACACTAAATGGTGAATTGCATCAATGAGTTTATCATTTAAGGCAGAGAAATCTTATTGCAGCATTAAATATATGCTCATGCTCAGGAAAAGACTGTAATAACAATCATTACAGTGACTGTACCAGTGTTTTTGGTGATGAAATGCATTTTTCTTTTATCAGTGTTCCTTTTTTGGTGACAAAAGATATTTTTCCCATTTTTAAGGCAGAGAAGTAGGAAAAAATTGAAACTTCATAACAGCATAATTTTATTTCTCACACACCTTGTCTAGTCAGTGTTAATTTGGCTCATTCCAAATGAGAACTGTACCAGAGTAAATTTAATTACTTCTCTTCTTGTAGCAGGCCAACTTTAAATCTCTTGTTGATTTTTAATTCAACAGAAAAAAACATTAGATGTGTTGCTTTTGGCAAGACAGCAAGCAATAAAATTTTACGTAGCGTGCTGCACTGTGAAGTCGATGCCAACTGTATACAAATGCTGTTTAATTGGTGGCAATTCTCCAAGTAGTCATTGGCCTGATGTATGACACACAAGGGCTGTCCCCTGCCTCAACCTGCATCACGATGCCTCCCTTTCTGAACAAAATGCCTGTGAATGTAGAATACCACCGTTTTGCTTAGTTGGGTAGAAATTTGCAATTAAGCCTCTCTTTGCTTAGCTTTGCTATTCTCACCATCTGCTTCTGGGTATGAATTTTCACTGACTTGTTTGGTATACATTTCCAAGCTGTTTACAGAATATGAGCCTAATGAGCTGATCCTTTTATATTGAAGGTAAAAATGGGTATTTTATAGGCCCTGATAGAAAAATACATACTGTATGAACTGTTTATATTGTCTTTGATATAAATCTTCTTCTAGAGATAAAGTGTTTAAATCCCAGATCAGTGTGAAACATAGCACCCAAGTCTGTGTGTAGGAGGAGTTTGAACTGAGTGTTACCACGCTGAGAAAAATCTGCAAAAGCTGCTTCTCTTTATAATTTTTAGCATTTTTGAAATTGTGACTAATTATTAAGAGAAATAAATTTTTTTAACTACATGTCTATTCTAAAATTTTGAAAAAGCATGTTTACATTCTTTCTAGCTTCACCTGTCTAGTATATATATATATATATATATATATATATATATATATATATATATACACTAATAGATAGATAGATAGATGAAATGTCTCTCTCTCAAATACCAATTTCCCACAGAAATGTGCTAATTTTCCCTTGTATGTTCCCAACAATGTGATTAGTGATTTCGACTGTCCAGTCTATGGAGAGTTTTGAGCTTGCCTTTTTGCAATGTTTATAATCTAAACAGAGCAGAGAGAAAGCAGTTATAGACAAGTCTGAGAATTTCATTTGACAAATACGATCTTTGACTTTTTGTGTAAAATATATTAATGAATGAGGGAAAAGAGGGGAGGGCAAAAAGGGATAAATTATCTGAATTTTTGGGGGAAAAAAGATAGCCTATCACTGCTATTTACTAGTTAAAACTTGTGCAAATCCATCTCCCTGTCTCCTACTCAATTGCTTCTCTTAGCCTTCTGCAGGTTCTTGTCACAGAAACAGAGAATAGCTGAGGTTGGGAAGGAGCTTCAGGTTGTTGAGTACAACCCCATTGCTCAAAGCAAGGTCAGCCAGAGCAGATTGCTCATGGACATGTTCATTGGGTTTTGTATATCTCCAAGGATGGAGATTCAAAAATTCAGTATTTCAATTTCTGTATGCAATCATGCTTTCAGTAGGAAAAGTTTTTATGTGTGCTTAAAATGGAACTTCCTGTACTTCAGTTTTGCACCTTACCTCCTGTGTTTTCACTGGACACAATTCTTAGTCTGTCACCTTTTTTTCAGTAATCACCCCATTAGATATTTTAAACACATTGATAAAATCCCTCTTGAGCCTTCTCTTTCCCTGACTGAATGATACCAGCACTTTCAGTCTCTTCTTGTGTTTCAGATGCTCTTATCCCTTAAATCATCTTTGATCCTTTGCTGGACTTGCTCCATATGTTCATGTCTTTCTTGTACTCTGGTATCAGGTTTACTCAGAAATTTACAGGTGGTAGGTTTGGATGTAAAACAGGAGTATCTGGAGAACTAAAATCCATTTCACCTTCACTTGACAAGGAATGTTCCTGTCCTTGGAGAGTCCATGCATGGCTGAACAGGATAGAATCAAGCCTCTGTGAGTGGTTGCAAATACATACCTGCAATAAACATTTAAGGCAGATGTGACAGCTTGTCAGGAGGGAACTTTTTTTGTATCAAGTAGCTGTAATAATTATCAAATAACACTCAAAGCAGACATACAGATATTTTTGTCATATTTGGGGGTCCATCCATTGTTGACCCATACATTACAAGTGTTTAGGAGAATGATGGTTGAAAAGCTAGAGAAAGCTTTACATCTATGCTCCAGTACTTATTGCTTTTATTCACAGCTGGTTTTAGAGGTTTTCTAAGAAATGATGCATCAGACTGTCTGACATAGGTAGGAAGTACATTTGGGGGCTGAAATAAGTCCCTTGAAAGTTTGACTCATCCTACAGTGTATATGATCTTCTGGCAATTGGGTAGGCTTTTTTCTTCTCTGTATTTCAACCTGGTTTCTTGGATACATAGTGGTGGTTTGCTCTTTTGTTTTGGTTTTTGGTTTTTTGGGTGTTTTTTTTTGCTTAAATGCCATAGTCTAGGGTTTCAAGTTCAGCCAATAAGATTTTGCCCACAGTGCATAGATATAAAAATACATTAATCTTTGTTTCTAAAAGGATCAGTTGCATTAAAAACTTACATATGTTTACAAGCATATAAATATAATTTTAGTAAAAAAAATAAAATCCAGAGTTTCATGAAAAAGTCCAAATGTATAATTTCATTAATGCCTTTCATTTTCTAAGATAATCAGCTGATTTCCACTTCTTGAAAGACTAGTTTCTGCTTAGCTTTGTCTGCTGGATTTTATGCAAAGCAATACAAAGCAATGAGGAATTTCTCTTTGGGTTGCTTACTAGCATTGATCCCTTGCTGGGATCAAATTCTTTGTGAATTTACACAGATTGGACATGAGTGCCATGAAGTGTCTTGGGAATTGTATCCTTCAAGCAAAAATAAGTTTCAAGTGTACCTGGGTGTTTCCAAAGCAGTCCCTTGAAAAATCATTAGCCAAAGTGGAGATCTTTAATCAAGTTCTTGACTTGATTTTTTTTGCCTGTTAGCTTACCTACAAATAATCTTCAATCCATCATTTTAAAAGAAAAGCAACAAAATGTCAGCGTGCCCCCACTGAGAATAAACTATTAGCAATGAACTATTAACAAGGATTTTTTTTTTCTTGCAAACTGTCTTGTATTCATTAATTTCAGCATGAAAATAAATTATTTGAATGTTGAAGGTACTTACAAAGGAATGTTACAGCATGATTAGGAAATTACAGAGGAAAATTCTGCCCAATAAATGTCTTCCATGACTTAATGTAGATCCTTCTACTAAAGTCTTGGCAATAGTATATGCAAAAGCAATCATGGAATTAGACCTTTCATTTACTATCTTGTAAAATTAATGAACTTGAGACAAAGCTCCTGCTGTTTCCAGTTTGCTCCAGCAATTAAATAATCATGCACAAATTGATGCAGAAATCAAAATTATTTGTGTGGCATCAGGTTGATATTTGGATAGAAAGAAGAAATTGCTAGTTAAAACATAAATTCTTTAAATGACAAAGAGGTATTAGAACAAATATGTTGGCCATTGTTTTCAGATCTGAATAAGTATTCTTGTGTCGTATTTGTTTCTGTGCTAGGTCTGCCCCTTTGGAATTGTTGATTTGGGATTGTGTGCGTTTGAACAGGAGAATAATGATGTTCATTCTGATTTATTTTTGCTGGTGGTGTTACAGCACTGTTCAAGGACACTATATCCTTAATCAACCAAATCCAATCAAGGAATTCAAGCGCTTCTAAATCTATTTTAAACTGTAGATTTTGCTGGATTCTTTTTTACTACATTTTACCTATGTGTTTGTCTTAGTTCAACTACCATTTCATATAAAAAAGCAACTGCTTGAGAGCTGATGAAGAAACAATTTCTAGGAAATTTAGAAAGCAAACAGAACGTCAAGCAAAATTTCCAGGGCTGGCTATAAACAGAAGGTGGAGAGCTGAGGAGCAGTAGTTTCCACTGTTGGTCTGAACAAGCAAGAGACTCTTTTTCTGCTGTTGTAGGTAGTTTAGAAAATGGAAATACTTTAGTAACTGTGTCTGAAACTGCCTGTGGGCCATTTTTAAGTACTACTGCAATTCTTTTGAGGTTGTTTTATTCTTTTGAACCTTGCAAACTCTTTCTTATAAATAAAATAGATGCAATGACTTATTTTCTAGTCTTGATGTTTGTTCCCCTTAATGATTATGATTTCTTTGAAAGAATTGTCTTTGGGGCTTTTAAAAAGTAACAGATAACCAGCAGAATATAGAATATTTGGGAAATGCTTTTAGGAAGGGGAAGAGGCTACTGTGTGATGGAGTTCAGTTATTGTCATAGGGATGTTTGCCATAAGCTGGTGGGATAGTTCAAAGGGCCTTCAGATTCTTAATAATTATTTACTTATTTATTAAGTTAAGCCACTTAAGCTAGAAAGACGCCAAGTCTAACATCACCCGAGACAGGCTGAAGCAGCAAAACCTGAAACTGAATGTTTGGTTATAAAAGTGGAATTTGGATGTACCAAACCTTTTAATTACCACCCCTGCTACTAATCTAAGAAGGCTGAAAATATCTGAAATGTCTAGATTCTGATGTTTTATAGAATTAACTGAAAGAATTATCACTAAGAAAATGTAATTAGACTAATTGGAAGCTGTACTACTTGCAAAAGTTAATCCTCTCTAGCCAACAAAAAATAAAATGGTAGAAAATACTTAACTGTATTTCTCATACAGATAAAGTCTTTGATTTTTTTCTTACTGAGTTATGAATGAACTTATAGTGGGGTTAATTATAATTGCTAAAGTTAATTATGTGTACAGTTGTTGCAGTTGAGCAGAAAAAAAAACCTAAATGCCTGGCAAAGCACTGTTTGTCTCTTTGGAGAGATGCAAAGAAGAGTTCCAGACTATTTTTTTCCTTTTTTTTCTTTTCTTCTCTCTATTCATAGAATCACATTAGAATTATAGAATGTTGTGGCTTAGAAAGGACCTTAAAGATCATTTAGTTCTGTAATATTGTCTGTATTTCTATTTATCGTGTAACAGTACAGATGTAGAGGCTCTTTAGGAGGCCTCTGAATTGCTTGTCAGCTCACCAACACAAAGATTCTTTTTTAAAACTGGATAGTAATAAAGCTCAGAAGGACAATGAGTTTATCTTCAAGCATGAGGGATTGGCAGCTTCAGCTCTTTATCTCCATGGAGGGACTGTCAGAGAGTCATCACTTCCCTTAAACCTAAGTGACGAGGTAGGCAGCAGCCCTGTCTGAAGTTGCTGTAAGCAATCTCATACATCTGTAGTGGTATGAAGTTATTTAAGTATAAAATTGATTTAATTTAATTTTTTTTTTAATTATGTATGACTATTGTTACTAGGTTTCTGAGATTTCAGTACTTGGAATTTTTGTCTTGGCTTTTTAACCAAAATTCTCTTTGACTATTTCAGCATTATGCAGTGTCTTGGACTTGTGCTGTAACTGATATAGGGGGTCAATGGAGTTCAGATATTACCTCCAGGAGGTACTTCACAGGTCAGGGAAGGGAAAATCCCTTAACTAACTACATCCTCAGCAAAAGTCTCAGCAAAACTAAGCTACTAAATTCTGCTTTCCAATTAAATCCCTATAATTATATGAAATTAATCTGTGTTTTATTATGTGGATTTAATAGATTGCACAATGAGTCCTCAGGCTCGTTGTTTCACTTTGGGCACTACTGTAGTGTAAGAACAAACATGCACTCTAATAGAAGTGATTGTTTTCAGAAACAAAGTTTGAGCTAGCAGAATGCAGTTATTGTACTGCTGGATAAAGACTCTTTCTTGAGCAGGATTAGATGTTTGGTATTGAGTGGTGATAATAAGGGATAACTTATCAGGGTAATAAACTGATGCACACCAATGATTCCTTCTCTATCCCTACATCTCCTTGCAATATATGAAACTGGAGTTAAATTGTAACCAGATATTCTAGTTATGTTGATACCATAATAAATTGTTCATGCTTGAAATCTGTAAATAGGGTCCAAATACTGAAGTTGTACCCAGCCATAGGATTTAGCAGAAAAGAAGGCTTTTGTGTAGCTATCAAGGTGACAAGGTGCTGATCATTGTGCATGGAAATTTCTATCTGTTCCATAGAGATGGATATTTACTGAGTTTAACTAAACTCCCTGCCTAATGTAGGCCCTTCACAGAGCCTATTGCAGAACCTTATATGGAATCTGAAACTAATATTGAAAGTCTTGGTTAATGTAGTTTTAAAAATCTAATAGACTGCTTGATAATTCTTTCAGAACATAATGCTCCTTGCAGGAACATTTGAATATTTCAGATTTTTATAGTAGGCTCTTAAATTTTATTATGTTGTCGTGACCTGCTAGTTGTATCATAGAGTGATGCTCTTTAATTGCAGAGTAGGTTTTATTAACCAAATTTTTAATAGGATAATATGTCTCTTGAACCAAAGGTATTAGTAGGAGTCTGTGCTTTATGTTGAAGCATTGATTTAATTCATACCAGACTATGGTGAAGGGCGAGAAGTGCTAAAATTTCTGATGTGTGGTTAAGATATGGCCACATTTGCTTGTTAAATATCGTGAGTCTGTTTTTCAAATGTTATATTGGATATAATTTGTGAAAGACGTTTTATATCCTCTACTTGTTTAACGTAAATTTAAGTATCTTTTTAGAACCATAAAGTAGAGATTTATCTTTATGTTTCCTTAATTTAAAAGAAATACGTAAAATTTAAATTTAAAATCTATCATTCAATACCAGTGCCAATATATGTTCTTGCACTGGTGGAATAAGTAACAGAATTATAAGTAAAAATTAGATAAAGGTCAAATTGCATATTGAAGAGAAAATTGCATTTATTTTTGTGGGTTTTTTTTCATGCAAGATAACTTAGGGTTTGATCCATGGCAGGGAGTGGATGTGGGGATTGCAGGCATGAATTCCTTCCTTCTCTGTCGTCCTGATACAGGAGGGGGCTACAGTTACAACTTTACCTGTCTCAGTATACTGCAGTATCTATTCTTTAGGCAGTCTTTGTGAATCAGTGAAGCATATTTTTTCGTATAAATGTTGAAGTGATTGGTTTAGTACTTCTAAATTAAGATTTAAAAACCTTATGTGACAAAAGAAGCTATCTGAAACCATGGAAATTCTTTTTTGAGCCAGTTAAAACAAGCATTCTAGGGCTGTGTTTTGTATTCATAAGCAACACTGCTGAATTTTTATAGTGATTTGAAACAAGACTGTTTTGTAAGCCTTTTTCTGCAGGAACTGTGTCCTCAGTATTTTATTTTTTTTTTCATTTGTAGGAAGAATATATTTTCCTGATGCAAACAAACACAAAATTTTACAAAATTTTCAGTTCTTACTCATTCTGGGAAAGCTTATTGTGTACTATTATTATACCATGCTTTTGTTAATTAGTCAGCAAGCTAAGTCAAACTAAATAGTAGTAACAGTCCCTTTTGCTTTTAAAACCCATGGCTATTTTTACAGCATTTAGAGTACTTTATGGGGAGTATCTAATGAGGGGTGCAATCACAATTACATGGTATAACTTTCTCAATTACCAAGACGAACTGTAAAATTGATATCTTAATAACAAAAGTTGGGGAGGGGGTGCTTTATTTCTAATGCCTAAAGCCCATGGGGTGAAACAATACTAAGAAATTAGCAGAAGGGAGATAGAACTTTTAGCCTACATAATTGTTCAACGTCATCAAATAATGGAAAACTGTGTATGTATGGTCACATGAAAAGTTTTGCAGTGCACCAAACTAATATTAACCTTGCTGTGTTATTTCTACATTCCTTGATCTGTTTGTTTCGTATGTAAAACTCCTTACTTAAAAGCAAAAAAAAAAAAAAAAAAACGGATCACGGTTACACCTTCTTTGTTGCAGTCATTGAATGAGGCAGGAACTTGCATGAAGGAAAGAATGATCTTGGAACATAAGCAATTGAAAAGCACACTGGAGAAATATATTCTATATATGCTTCAGCAGTAGAAGAGTTTTCACAGTTCTGTGTAATTCACTTAACTTGACCTTTTTTCATGGTCTTCCTCATTCTAAGAGCCCAACATATGATTCTCAGAAGTGTGAAAAAAGTTTTAAAAATCGATGGACTGAGGCAGACTGAAGTGGTGTTCTGAGTAACTATGGCATTTCAGGGTGAGGGAAAGGCTAGATATACCAAATTGACCATCTGAAATAGAGTGATAATTTTATAACAGTGATTCATTCCTCTGTAGCACCATTCCATGTCTGTGAGAAGAGATTATTAGGGTGGTTTTACCTCCTTAGGGAAGCTCAACCCAGAAAATCATGATTGCAAAATTCTGTGATCTGATCTGCCTCCCACATGTCTAACTATGATTTGTCAGCAGAAGTTGGACATGTCAGATTTTATTGGTGCATCTTACAATGATATTGCTGATAAAAGAGCAATATTGAAAAAACAGGAATTTTGAGTTCTGCTTTGGAACATTCTAGCTCTTCAGCTCATCTTCATCAAGGTGTCTTCCACCCTATATTGGCTATTGATCTCCATTCTCAATACTTTCATCGTCTGTATTTTTAAGTACTTTAACTTTTTCATGTGTTTGAGTGCCACCAGGGACAGAGATTTAGTGCTACAGGATAAACTTGCCTATTTGCTCCTAAAAAATTCAGCAGACTGAAACATTTGGCTCAGACTGCACATACAGAGTATGTAGAATGTAATTGCTACAGTTGCTCACGGGTTTTCCCTTCAACAGCCTTGAATAAGGCAGTTTGCTTTTTGTCTAACATTTTTTCTTTGGATCTGTTTATCAGAATACAGCTAATGAAAATATTCTTTGGGAGGGTTTGTTCAGAAGCTTTAACGCACAGTGATTTAATGTGTGAGAATTTATACAATTTACTTGCACTGCACATTTGTGTTAAGTCATTTACGCCAAGATATTTTCAGAATTAAGACTGTAAACTCTTTACACTCTATTGCACTTTCTCTAGGTGATTTTAATTTAGTTGTAAATGGTAAATGTTGGTTTTTCACCAAAAGCAAAGCTTGATCAAGACTCAGCTGAGAAATGGAGCAGAATTATAGTTGAGACAGAGGAGCAAATTTTCACTTTTTCTTACTTAAACTTAATGTATTGCTTTGGAAGCATTTAGGTTGTTCTCTTCATAGATATTGGTTTAGTACACTCTGCCTATCAGAAAAATAATGGAGATGGAATGTTGAGAGTATAAAAAATCTCCAGTGATAATCAGTGTTGACTTAAAGGGTGTGTGAAGCTTCTTTCTATTAAGCAATTTCTGAAACAGTAACGCTAAATTATTGAGTGCAGTCTGAGTCCACAGCAAATATCCCAGAGGCACACTGATCTTTTGTGGAGCACTAGCAGTACCTGGGTTTACACTGTCTGTGAGTACTGTTAGTATTTAACCACACCACAAACTTCAAGCAAAGGTAGTAAGCCAGACTGTTCCTGATCTGTCTCTTCCTTCCACTTGCCCATTTCTCTTCCAGGCTTACAAATCTCTGGGAAAAGAGACATTAGAAAGCACACTTTGAAAACACAGGAAAAAATATCTAGGTGCCAATTAATAATTTGCATTATACATTATGCTCTCTGTCATTTGGGGGTGGGATTCTAAAGGAGAGTTCCCAACCCCACTAAGAAACGTTTAGTTTGTTTCGAAGCAACAAACCTATTTCTGAAATTTAAACAAATCAATGCTGTTTTAGAAAAATGTGATGCTTTATGACTTCTAAATGCCTTGTCTCTAAAAGTTTTTATTATGTAAAATTCAACCTGCAGATTAATTTTGAGAAGTTTAATATGTTCCTCGCTTTGAAGGGCAAGGAGACACTTCAAAGATCTTTGAGCACATGACAGCAAATCTTTTATTTTGAAATGTTTTCTACCTGCTTGGCATGACATTTTTGAAGTGTTCAAAGTATAATGCTGTATGAACACCTTTGGGCACCTGAAATCAAAATATGTATATTCTTCTAACTGTGAATGCAAGATTTCTCTCTCTGTTCTGTCCTGTGAGACTGATGAGCATTTTTATTTGTCCCACAGGGGTTGTTCAGAACTCTGTCGTATACCCATGGTGGAATACAAACTCGACAGTGAAGGCACCCCATGTGAGTATAAAACCCCTTTCAGAAGGAATACCACTTGGCATCGGGTGCCGACTCCCGCTGGGCAGCCTCTCTCTCGTGCCTCTCCAATCCTAGGAACATCTGACAGACTGCAGTGCCAGCAGCTTCTCCAGCAGGCTCAGACAGCCATTCCTCGTAGCACTTCCTTTGATAGAAAACTGCCAGATGGTGCAAGGTAATGCACTCGCCCGTTCATGCCTGTCGTTCTCCTAGTGTGCATTACTTTGAAATCTCTGCGTTCTAGAACTTTGGTGCCTTGTTTTTTTAAACCTTATTTTGTTGAGTTTTTCATTCTGAGGTTGTATTAAATAGCATTCACTGGATCAGGCTGCTTGAAACAAGTGACTTTTGGATTTTGTGTAGAAGTGGGTTGTACTGAGGATCCTACTGCTGAGGACAGCTGGCCTTTCCCTTTAGTCCCAAATCAGTGAAGTGGGAAACTGCCTTATAACTTCTGGATCTTAATAATGTCCTGTTCCCCACCTTTTGGAAGACTATTTGAACAAATATTGAGTGTAAATAAAATGAAGTCATTTCTTAAAAAATTAATTATTTAATCTCATTACCAAGGTATTGGCATAGTTTCAAAGGCTTCTGTAACTCATTACCAGCCCTTATGCTTTGCTTTGCTTTTAATTAAACAAAGCAGAGCTTGTGATTTGAATATGTAACACCTCTTAGATAATGGGATGGTATCCTTAAATGTTAGCTCTGCTCTAATTTAATCATAGTTCTTCATAAGATGAAACTTTGTTTTTAAAGGTAAAAATTAGCAAATACATTTGACCTTTGAATTATTTAGGAAAACCATATGTCTTGAGCAGAACTCTATCCTTTATTGTTTATAATTATTTCAGCTGATGCCCTTATATATAGGGTGATGTAGTTCTAATTTCCAAGGAAATAATTATTGCATCTTGAAAATATCTGAGTGATACAAAGATCTGGAATACTAGTCGTAAATGAGTTTAAAATAATTCTGGATGAAATCACTAAATGCCACTATTGTTACATTGACTGACTTGTTTAGTAGAAAAAAATTAATGACTTTCTACATTGAAACATACACAAATAATAGTAGTAAGGATTTGAAAATATGTCTCTTTCATTGTCTGGGGAAGGAATACTCCCAGTTATGACCATTTGATCATTGGTATTCTTCTCTCACCCACCTCCCTCTCCACCCCCTGAAAAACTGAGAGGTGCATTTCTATAAGCATTTCGATACAATTATGCAACTTAGGCTTTTCCTAATGTCTTATTAGTTAAATTCTCGCTAACATCCAATACAAGGAGACAATGTATCAAATATCTAGAAACACTTCATCATTTCTGAAGCTTTATTAAGCACATTGTATGCCAATACAGAAAAGAAGTGAAAGCTTTCTGACGTGCTACTCAATTCCAAAAAGGCTTCACAAGCATAAGCTGCACTTCTCATAACACTCAGCAAAGCATGTGAAAAAATGCTTAGACTGAGTCTACTCTTATCATGAACAAATTCCTGTATCACTTAAGTAAAACATGTGCAGTGCAGAAGTGCTATTCTGGGGAAGACATGATACAGAGTATAAATAATGAAACGGGAGGAAAATTATGGATTCTGGCATGTAGGTCTTGAAACCTGTAAAGAAAGGTACCTAATTGGCAAGGTCTTTCCACATGGGAAGAGGCATAGTTGATGATTTGGCAGAGAGATGAACTTAAAACAGAAGAGTTTGAAGAAAGGTGGATTAGTACTTAAAAGGGTGAAAAGTGTCTACTCAGTCTAGGAAAATGATGGAGAGATTTTAGGGGGTCAGAGACCCAGTATCTGTTTAAGAGTGCAAGCAGGGGGAAGCAGGTTGATAAAACAGGGAAGATTTAGCAGCTGATCTGAAAATGAGCTAAGGGTGAAGTCAGCAATAAAATTGTTTGGTTTAGAAACAAAAAGAGGAAGAAGCAGAAGAAATGTGGACTAGATACAGTAAGAGACTTAAGCAGCAAAAATTCAGCTACTGTGACATATAATATTTAGGTGCCCAGTCCCTGATGTGAAATTAGAAACTGAGAGCTGGACACTTGAATGCAATTCCTGAGAATTAAGTGCTTTGAGAAGGCAATCCAAGTATTTTTGGTGTTGTTCAAGGAATTACTTAGTCACTTAGAAATACAAGGATATCCTTAAGCTCTACTTCTGCTTTCACAAAGTGGCTAATTCTGTGTCAGCTACTTGTAGCTAAGTGAAGCTTTAGGCAGACTCACTTCTGATTTTTGCAGCAAGAAGTTTCTGTGTACTTTAGTCCCTGAGTCACACTTGTAGGCAATGCATCCTATCGCGTGGAGTCTGGAATCCATTCCTGAGAGCATATGGTTGGAATTTTTGTGTGAAGGAGCTGTGTGAGGCAGTCATTGAAGGGATTTGTGTGGTTGTCCTTTTGTAGCCACTCATTGTTTACAAGGCTAAAGGCTTCACACTTGTCCTCCTCCAAATGGGAGGTAGACATATTTCAACCTTGGAACAGCACCAAGCAATATCCTGGCTTTAGGGCAATGTCCTAAACATCAGCCTGGAGGGTGAAAACATGTGGGATCATAATTTATCCATTCCTCAATGCTGATCACTTAATCTGTGCATGAAATGCATAATTCTTGGTGGTAATAACAAGTTCATGGAACTGAATTAAGCTGTAGCCTATTGACTGCTTCACTTAATTGAGAAGGTTATGTCCTGTCAATACTTCTCAGAGAAAGTTTATTTATTGTACGTTGGCTTTTAGGCAAAATATAACACCTAATGTCTTTAAAAACCAAAATGTAATAGCTGCTGTCTTTAAAATTTTCAAGCTGAACAGTAAAGTTGCTTATTAAAAGGTCATGTTCTTGAAAAAGTGTTTTTAAAAAAGTAAAGGAAAAAAATACCTCTTCATTTCCTCCCTGAGTACATATATTCAATTCTACATGAAAAAGAAAAGGGGGAGAGAAAAGAAAAAAAAGATAAACACAGGGAATTGAATTCAAGATAATGTCAAGATAATTGAAGGGAATTGTATTTTAGTAATGGGATGATGTGCACAGAAGAGAAGGATGTGATCAAACCCAAATTTAAGCATTAAATTTCTGCTTAGAGATATTGTTAAAACATGAGGCTTAAAAGTTTAAATAATAAGTACAAAATAATACCCTTAATGAAAATGGTTTTTGTTGCTTTTCTATGTCAAAGGATTAATGAAATAAAATTTTACAATCTTTAAAATTGGAATAAGTGCCAATGAACTAACAATAGTTTCTGAACCGCTATGAGACCTTCCCACACATGAATTTATAGACCTAATCCAGCTGCTTTGACTCCTGAGTAATCTCACTTATTCAGAACTAAAGCCAGATCTAAGGAAAATAGGATTTGGCACTTAGTCTTTCTCTTTTTGTGCCTTTTTATATATTCAGTTGGAAATATTTTATTCATGAATAAATACTATACTTTAAAAATTCTTGTTTAAGTTTTATGAAACTGAGATAAACCTTTTAAATTCCTTAAATGGATGTAACTAGATGTTCATACTGCATCTGTATTATTTATCAAAATGAATGTATTTGATAAAAGAAGTACAACCCCGTTCAAATCTGAAACCCCACAAATACCTCAGTGCACTCTATGACTCTAAATGACTCTAAAATCAACATTACAGAAGTTCTCCAAGCAACCAGTCCTCATCCAGTGACCCAGGACCCAGCGGGAGCAGCCACTGGAGACAGCAAGTGGGATATGACGGGTATTAGTGATGTTTAAAAATCTTTATTTAAATCTTGCGATAGTTCCCATGCATCTTCTTTCTTAAGCAAAATTTGTATGGGTGTTCTAGATTTTATTTTCAAACACTGTATCTTTTAAGATGTACTGGTTTACTGATCTTTGATGTAACACGCATGCAACTCCATTTAGAAGTCATGCTAATTTAACTCTTTAGGATCATATTTTTAAATTCAGGTTAAATGAGAAATGGTTCTTAGACTTATTTTCCCAGTAATAGGCCAGAAATCAGCTAGTAACTCAGAACTAGGAAAAAATAATAATACTTCCTCCTCCTGCTTCAGGATTTGAATTTAATTTAAAAAAATCTTTATGGACTTTGAAGGTTTCATTTCCTGCTGTGTTTGTTTTGGTGTCAGCCATTCCATAGCATATGTCCTCAAAAAAGTAGGATTTCAGAGGTCTCTTCTCCCTTAAAGGCTGTGCATAGATGGTCCTTTTGCATCCCTGTTAATCCCTTGCTACAGAAATGTCAGAAGTTAGCTATCTGTATGTAAAAGATCACCCCAATATAAGTCATGTTACAAGAATATTATATGAGACATCTGTTCTAAACTACTTTAAATTTATGACTTTGTTGTATATATACAGCTGCTGAAAACACTCCTGTTACAAAATGTTGAGCTATGGCAGTATCTACAATAGAGTAATATAAAAGCACTCCAGACTTGCCAAGTGGCTTTCAGAAGCTGCTTTTTCTGAAAAAAAAAGTGAATATTGAAAGCATCAGCTTGACTCCTTAAAGCTTATTAATGCTTTAGCATGATTGATTGTGGATAAGATATTCGTTGTAGCAGATATATATGCAGTATCTTGTAGAGTCTTCAAGGAATTTCACATAACTCAGTGAAATCTCTGGCAGCTAAATAGATGCTAATAATTCAAATAAAACTGTAGCTTTCCTTTTTTTTTTTTTTTGACAGTCATCTCATCAAAATGCATCTTGTGTCATTTTTTCCAGCACACCTATTTCTAACAGCAATCTAGGTTTTAGTTTGTTGCTTTGTGAAATGTTTAAACTTTTGCAGTATAACAAAAAGCAGTAGATCTGGTACTAACAGGTATTCTCAATGTGAAAGCCTGCAAAACTATGATTACTTTCTGTGGGGCTTAGATCACAAAGAGCATATATTACCATGGTTCTTCACTGCAAAAGCCTTTGGGTGTATAGCCCCAAGAATACTTTTCTTCTTAAAGTTCAGTGTCTTCTTCATGTTCACACTTCAGATATAACAGTGTGCTGATGAAAAAATTGCATGTAAATATTTCTATGCAGAGTTTGGAAATGTTTGAGAATGATGATTATTTTTAAAAGTCACAAAATCCTTGCTTTTAAGAGTAAAAAATGGTGTAGTTCATCATGTAACTAATCTTGCAGGATAAAAACCTTAACAGCTTAATTTTCTGCTTACATTAAAAGATGCCAGTCCCCTTTACTCCATGAACATCACCAAGGGTCAGGCTCACTGGAGTGTGAAGGAGGCAGAGAACGAGAGGAAACTTTGGAAGGAACTAGACATTCTGGTAATAAAACCCACTGTATCTTTCAAGTACATGTTCTTTGCAATGCAGTGCCTGTTGAAATGCAGCCACCTCCCCATGTGGAGGTTTGACTCACAAAGAGTGTGTGATGTGACAGTGAAAGCAGGGGCTGTTGCGACATTCTGCAAAGATACCTGTGTCTGATAGCAAAGAGTGTGCGGGCTTGGAACCAGATGCTGAGTCGTGTGCCTTTCTCTATTATTTTGGCAGAAGGCAAGTGGCATGCACCATCAACCAAAGTCCTGAGCTCCTACAAAGACCGAGCTTTACAGAAAGAGGGCGGTGGCAAGGAGTCGCCAAACAAGCTTTCACATGTAAGTCTTTTCCTTGGATGTCATTCAGAACTCTAAATGCAAACAAACCCCAAAACAGCAACAACAAAAAACTACTCTGAACTTAGAGAAATAAATCTTGAAAATACGTTTTAGTAATTTATGAAGACCACTGTGTGTTTTGGGAGGCAAAGATTGTGCTCACCCAGATGTGGGTTGAATCAAGTATGCTTAATCTGTGTTTACAAACTCAGAATTCCAAGAGGGCTTGGGTCTGCGGCATTGAGGAGGCAAAACTAGTATAGTCTCCACTCAGCTGTGAATTTACAGCTTCATTTATACTGGCTTGTTTAATCTGTGGAGTATTTAATTACTCTTTAAAAGAAAATAAAATTATATTTACCATACCGCTTTTCATCTTATGTGAAACAGCCATGGAGTGTAACTATCAATAAGCACTATAAAAATGTGGCTTGTATGTTGGGAATGCTGAATAGATTTTCTAGCCTACCTTGTTTAGTAGCATATCTTCAGTAATGGCAAAATCTTCAACAGCCTAGTGTTGGAAAGTACATAATGATAAAGTTTGTTACATGGAAAATCCTGCTATATGTAGTAGGAGTCTGTACACTGTTCATAAACTTACATTTTATGTGTGAGCAGCAGCATCTCCTAGCATGTGCTAGGAGAGGAGAAAAAGTCAGTCACCCTTCCCATTTATACCCTACCTAATAGAAGTCCATTTGCCCTAGTAGAAGTCCATCTGCCTTTATTCTGGCTACTGTCATAGACATAAGTTAATCCAATTCTTTATAAAATTTATTTTAAAAGGTAAATAACAAAACCCCTGGACTTTATTGGCACAAAAGTCTGATGTAATTATTCCACTTCAATAGCCATGCTTAGTTTAGGGCCTTATGACTTAACTTACTTTCATCTGGTACACATACATCACAATTGGCTTCAATTTAACTAGCCACACATCCAATTGGATTTGATCCAATGAGCTGCATATTTCAACCACACTGAGAAAAAGCCAACAATAATTCAGTCTTCGGTGTTTTTCAGATTTGCAGTAGAGCTTGTTTAAACAAATAATTACCAAGGCTTCTAGCTTTAACAAATGCTTATTTTAACTGTTCAGAAAGGCAATTTTATGGATGTTAAGCAGGTCCTATAATCAGAAAATTCAATTCTGATTTTAAGATTTGTGATAGAAGATGGAACTAGAGCCTTTTTATTTGCAGTGACATCAACCTTTAATGTGTCTAGCCAGCTGTGCAATTCATTTCACAGAAACTGGTGGTATAATTGGCTCTTTTCATACTTTGCAGTTATATGATAGCATACTGTAAAAAAAAAAAATTAAATGGTCTTTGAATGGCACAAATGCAGTAATTTGTATGAAAATAGATCTCTTACTATTTAATTTGAGTGGGGTCTTTTTTGGTTTGTTTTCTTGTTGTTAAGATTGGGGACAAAAGCTGTTCAAGCCATTCCAGCAGCAACACCTTATCCAGCAATACATCCAGCAACAGCGATGAAAAGCACTTTGGTTCTGGAGACCTGATGGATCCCGAGCTGCTTGGACTGACGTATATAAAGGGGGCTTCTACAGACAGCGGGATCGATACGGCTCCCTGCATGCCAGCCCCTCTGCTGGCCCCTCTGCACCTGGCTGGCAGCAGGGCTGGAGTGCACTGCCACACAGAGCCATGGACAGAGGCTCCCGAGGCTCCCGGGACGGACGATGATCCAGCTAAAATCTATGCTGTTCACAGCTATGCCTCTGCCATCTCCACCAGTCATACGGCCGAGGGCAGCATGGGGGACCTGAGCGAAATCTCCTCCCATTCCAGGTATGCAATGAACTAATGGATTATAGCTTAACGTGCAGATAACTCTTTTGTGTTATTATTTTATTGTTATTCTTATTCTGTTTACCCTTCTTTGAAACCGAACTTAAAAGATGTTGATGTTTTTGTTGTATTCAAATGCCTGTATGAGCAGTTTTCAAGGAATTTTTGATGAGTCTGCTTGGAAAGCATAGCCAGACCTCCTCCCAGATCTGATGGACGCTTTATACGTGACCCTTGCTTAGGTTTTTAAAATTGAGAAACATCGCTGAGTAAAACAGAAATTTGCACCTAAACTTATTTTACATATTTTTGGTTATTTTAGTACAGTGCAACATATTACCTTGGAGTTAATGCTGAGGGAAATCAGAAAAATTGGACAATGGGCAATTTTTACATCTAGAGAAACTGCATTGCATACCATCCCCCTTAATTTACATTATTCTGATGTATGCTTTACAGTTTTGCTTGTTGAATGGCATTTATCATTGATTTTCAGCTTTTCTTTTTGTTACCAATGAAATGTGTGCATGGTACATCTGTTGTAAAGCTTATTGAAAGTACACTTCTATAGCTGGTTGCCTTTATCTTCCAGTTCCTATTTTATGATGACTTTGAAGTGGAAGCTTTGGTCTATGTGTTAAGGTTTTTACTCTGTAAAGGATAGAAGGAAATTGTTTGTTCATCTTTCCCTCTGATTTTCCTGCTTTCAGTGTCAATCAGTACAGGAAAATAACCAAATAATACTTTGTATACTGATTTGCTTATTTGCTTGACATGAGTGAATTTGTCTCGTAGGGTTATTCTGAAGAAATGTATTCTTCAAGGAAGTGTTTGCTTTAGTTTATTTGAAATAGGTTTTAGAGTCTTCACTAGAAGTATGTCTTAGTGCTTACTAGTGCTATTATTCATAATAAAAGGGGCTGTTAAAATTATCCAGAGAACTATCCAGTGTAACTGAAATTTACTTCTGTTAAATTTGCTGATAATTTAATAATAGTGTGTCTGATTGAAAAGCACAGCCTAATCTTGCATCAACTGGCAAAATTATTGTGAAATAGAAAAGCACCTTGGTTTTGTGATTAGGGAGATATTTGAGTAATTCCCTATGTAGTTCTTTATGTAAATGTGTGTGTACATATTTACTTTAAATTGCACACACAAATTGAATATATTTATATGTATATATCTTGAATTTAGGCTTTTAGTTTTGATTCACATTGGTTTGCATTGGCATTTCAGCAAGCTGAATTCCTTGCATTGTTTGTTCTAGAAACTCATCACAATTCTGTTCTCAAAGAGCTTTAATGTGTACACAGTTGGTGTTTAGAAAATTACTGTGCCGATTTTGCTTCATTGATTTTAACCTTGAGAAAAACTTAACAGTGAGAATTATTGCCACATACCAGGCGAAGCGTTTCTGGTTTGTTGTTGCATACCGTATTTATTTTTTCCTTTTGTGTGTTTGGTTCACTTTTCCAGTGGGTCACATCATTCAGGAAGCCCATCAACACACTGCTCTAAAAAGAGTGGCTCCCTAGATACCTCCAAAGTTTATATAGTGTCGCAGAATAGCAGTCAACAGATGTCTGGGTCGATTTCAAAACCATACCACCGACAAGGAGCAGTGAGTAAATATGTCATTGGATGGAAAAAATCGGAAGGAAGTCCTACACCTGAAGAATCTGAAGAAGTTTCAGAATGTCATGAGTAAGCACTCTGTTTTACTTTGTTGGGGGAAGAAGGGTAGGGAAAATAAATTTTTAGATAGGATAGAAAAAAATTACAAGTTCTGTTTTGCCTTTTAATGTTCAGAGTTTGTTTCTGTAGCTTTATGTATCTAATGAAGCTTAACCCTGGAATAGTCCATGAGAAATGTGTTGTTCTTAGATGGAAGAAAAAGGCTTGAACTCAAAGGAAACCATACAGCACCTCAAATATAGAGCTGACTTCAAAATCATCTTCGTGGATAATGTCCTTGTTTTCTTTTTGTGCACAAGCTATTTGGTGCTGTTTCTCAATAAACTGTAGTCAGCCACTGTCTGTCTCAATAAATTGACAAGATGACATGCAGTACTGGATTTTCAGATGTTTAATTGGTATTATTCTTTGTTTAATGGGAATGAGTTATTTTAATCTAATTCCTAATTTTGCCTATGTGTGCACATTTATGGCAAGAGTATTATTTAAAAATATATGCTAGAGTATATTCTATGAAATATGAATCTGAAGTTAAACTCTTAAATTCCTAATTTTCAAAAGTAAAGACATTACTACCCTCCTGTCCTGGTTATTTGTGTTCCTTTGTGTTAACACAGAGGTGATTTAATTTCTTCCCCCCAATGTTCTAATTACATAAATTGTTTTTTCATAATGGTATTTTAGTTATAGTGTGCTAACTTCAGGGTTTCCCACAGATTTTTGGATTTTGAAATCAATGAACTACTGAAACAATGTCACCTTATTTTGAATGGCAGCCTTAAAATAAAATTGCATAATGGATTTGAGTATTTAGACTGAAACAACAGCAATCTAGAAAATTATTTTCAAGAGATAGTTCTGTTCAAGAACTATTAATTGAATATCACAACACTTTCTATATCAGAAAATATTTTCAGATTTTTCCATGATATATATATTGCCTCACCTCTTTCTTTCTAGGAAAGCTCTCTGAACCACAGAGAGGAAATATCTCTTTGGGGATAATTATGTTGAAATAAAATATTATCTCTGATTAGCAGTGATGATGAATATCAGGTCAATTGCTGAATGTTGTGCCACTGTAGGTTATAATTCACTGAGAATTACACTCTACCATAGCAAAGCTTATTTTGTCTCTGCTGAAGACAGCCACAGATGAGGCTGCACTTGGCAGTGAGCAGTGGCTTCCAGTGTGTTTTCTCTGTGAGTCGCAATCACCAGCTCTTTCAATTACATTCTCAGAGTAAACCTGTTAAAGTCATGTCTCTCCTTTCTCACTGGAAGGAGCTGAAGGTGAATAATTCAGTTTGACAGTCTTTTGTTGACTGTAATGAGATTTTTATGTGCTGATAATTAAGGAAGACACCTGTTTAATTTATCTATATAGCTTTATGAAATTGCTGATAATAAAATATACTTTCATTGGGCAATTGATTGCCTATACACTTCAAACACTGCTGCAATGACCACAGTAATTTTGCCAGATTGTGAAGCTGGATGCTATATTGTACTATAAAATATTAATTTTTTTATTTGCTATGGAAGTAAAAGTTGATGTGATGAACCTCTGGAAATGTTGAAATATATATAACTTGTGAGAAGTGTGGTGTGTCAAAAAGAGAGGGGCAAGCTAGGAGAAATAAGGATTATGCTTTTTAAATTGTTCTTTAGAAATCCTGAACTCTGTTTCTCAGTGGTTTAAGAATTTCATTCTGTACTCACAAACAGTTTCATAAAGGTAAAGTGATCCAAAAAAATTTCTGAACAGTGTGCTGTGTCAGGTGATAATTCTAACAGTTTTCACTTTGACAGAAAATGATTGCAGTCTTTCAAATCCAATTTTTTGCTAAAATCACCCATTTCCTCAACAGAGTGTATGATGATATTGATGCTGTGACTGTATCGAGTCCACTCCAAACTTCTGTCAGGAATGCTATTGTTGAAAGCCAGCAAGTATTGTCCAAAGAAGATTTTCTGAAATTGATGCTGCCAGACAGCCTCTCTATGGAGGAAGGGAGAAGAAAGGTTGGCTACTTTCTTTGGCTCTCTGTGTTTCAGTCCTTCAGTAACCTTGGAAATGGGTTTCTGGTATGCCCAAAATTGCTGAACAGAATGCAATATTGTTTTGTACAAGTTAAGTTTATTCTATGGACGTGACCATAAGTCCCAAAATATAATTTCCCACAAGGATGGGAAATGTTTGTTTGATGTTTATATATAAAATCCAGTATTTGTTGAAATATGTCTTTGCGTAGCTTGATGAGAGATGGGTGCAGGTTGAGCAACTTCATTATAATTTGAAAGGTTAAAAGTGACATTTTCAAGGAAGGAGGCCTAAATTTGCACATCTTATATGATACTAAAACACATGAATAAAAGTAGCCCGCTTTCCTCTGCTCTGTAATAGTACCAACAATTCTGCTAGAAATCCAAATCAGTTTCATGTTGATATCAGTGGCAGATGCTCAGGAGGCATAATTGTCAGTGCTACTGGAGAGCCTGGATCTAATCTTTATGGTATGAAGGCAATTGGTAATGCTTAATAGTTCACAATAAGTGGATAGTGATCTTAAAATTTGCTGCTCTCCAAAGTAAATGGTTCTGAATTCTTTGCTTAATGTGGAATAAAGAACAAAGCAGTAAAATTACTTGAGATAATTGTCACACTTCCATATTAACTCAATGCTCTCTTAACCCACTGTGTTTATACAATATGCTAAATAGCATAATCATCATGTCTGAGCAAAAGTAACACATGGGAATCTTCTAAGTGCAGAGTTGAAATTTAAAATTCAGATCGTATATATTTTACAATATGTGGTATGTTAAGTGTTCATTATATATGCTTGAATTTTTGTGTCATATCCTAGAGGTTTTATGATTTATGATTGATACAATAATTGGAGGGGTTTTGTGAAGATTCCAAGAACTGACAGTGTTTCTGGCTGCCCAAATAAGGATCAACAAAGAGAGAGGAGGTGTGGCTGATCTAAATGACTGCTATCCCCTTCCTCTCCAAGACACCTGAACAAAAGTTAAGTAAGTGAGTGAGACCATGGGCCCTGACTCACAAGGAGCCCCAGCCACAGGAGTTGGCAGTGTACAGTCTGTGGCTATGCCTTCATAGAGGGTAGTAATCTTGACATTGCTGAGCCAGGTACCTTTGGCAGAAAAGAATTTCCTGAATATGCGAGATTCTACGCTATAGTCGCTGTTTACAAAAGCTATTCCTCTTAAGCATTTATTCTGTGCAGGGAATGTGGAACACACAATTAATTACAAAAGAAACATGTAATTGTTGTATGCAGGACAAACCAGTAAAATAATTAAGGCATTAAACTGTGCTTTGTAGATGTAGAGAAAACTGTGTTTGCAGTCCTGAGAAATTACATACCAAGTGGAATGGTCCAGCTTTACCATACAGTAACATCTTGTTTTACTGTAGATACTTGAGCTGTGGTCTAAGTAAACTTTTGAAATGCATGAACAGTTTTCACTGAACCCTCTTACCCTCTTTTCTAAGCCAATTATGTGATCTCCAGAGAGATGCAGTGTCTCAAGTCACTTTTATCATCCAATGAATTATGTGGCAGCATATATCAGTTCAGAATATTTAACATTAAAGCATGGTCATTTCAAATTAAAATCAAACAGCTCTATGTATAGTCTTCCATATGTGTTGCCAGAGTTGGTAACCTTATATACATTTCTGTAGAACATTACTGTCATAAGGCTATGAAGTTTTCATTTAACATTTCATGATTGATAAAACTGCACAGTATCTGATGAATTCATGGTGATATGTTCCAAAATATTCAGAGGAAATCTGAGTATCCAATTCAGTAACTCTTCTGAGGCCCCAGTTGGTCGGATACGGTGGAAGAAATCTCTGTATTAGTTCAGTAATTCCAGAGTGCCTGTCCAGAAAAATACTCCCAAGAGCTGATGATGGGATAGGATTGTATGAATCACTTCAACCAGCAATATGTGTTCCGTTTTTTTGTCTTTAGTTTTCATTTTATGGAAACCTTTCCCCACGGAGGACACTTTACCGCACCCTCTCTGACGAAAGCATATGTAGCAATCGAAGGGGATCTTCCTATGCCAGCTCTCGGAGCTCAGTGATAGACCAGGCCTTGCCAAATGATATCTTGTTCAGCACTACTCCACCATATCACAGCACATTGCCTCCCAGGATGAGCCTGACTCCTGGAATGGGAAATCTGAGAAGTAAGTCATTGTCACTGTCATTGCCGAGTTTGGAATATTTGTAGTAAGCTCAAAATGAGCCACCAAGTATTAAGTGAGATTTTACTTTTAAGGTGAAATTAAGAAATGTCAAATCTCTGCTCTAGTTATCCTAGTAAAAAAAATATTTGGTCAGCAGTACATGCTCATGCTTGCCATTAGTTCAATTCATATTTATCATGTTTGGAGACAATATTCATTTACTTCTCAAAGAATTTTCATGAGACCACTGATAGGCAAAAAGCTTTGTCTGAGGATATTTCTAGTTACCAATTTATTTTCCAGTGGTGACATAATTAAGCCAAGCTGGCCTGTTTCGGTTTTTTAAATTATTTTTATTTTATATGCATTTGAGTTATTGAAATATTCTCAAATATACTTGAAATAATAGCTAAATGGAATAGCTTTTGTTTAGATGATCATTTTAGTGACATCTTATAAAGGAAATGTGCAGTACGTGTTGACTGACTTCTATTTCCAAATTGAATTTGCTGATACTTTTTTGAAACACCTTTACAAATTACATTTCATTTTTAATGGCAGAAGAAGAGTAGTCTGAGGTGCTAAGTTAAAACTGTTTTATGAATGTGGTTTTTTATTTGTGAGGTTTTTGTAAGCGAGACCTTTATTATTGTCTTAGCTTGCAATAATTCCAGGATGAGCTATGAAGTTTGTAGTAATTAAAAAAAAAATCAAATGAAAGCCCAATTCTACATAGACAGATATGTATATTTAGATTAAATAACTATATTTGTTTATTTAATAAAAGTGATTTTTTTTTCCAAAATGCTGAATATATATATGCTTCTCAGTTAGTTTAGGCTGGCATATAGTGAACACCTGGAGTGCAGTCTGGAAAAAAAAAGCCTCTTATTTTTAGCTACTCTAATATTGCATCACAGCTGACTACAATTTAAAAAATGGACTCTGAAATCCATAGTTAAGAAGGGTGAATTTCTTGAAAGCATTAAGAACATTTTAGGCCCACGTCCAGGGAGAATGCAGCCAGATGATTTAAAAGAAGAAGCAATAAAAAGGGCTCTGCCATTCATCATGTCCTTCAGGAACCAGCAATCATCTCCTAACTTTGAGAAATAAGCTTTATATAGAAATCACTTTTCTGGTGAGAGTGGCCTCAGCCATGAGACTGAGTTTTGGTCACTAACCAGTGGTTAATTTAAATTTGTATCTCAAACGAGTGCTAAATTCCTCCTTCAGATGGGAATGCATGCTTGGTGTACCTTTTGCCATTCTAAAAATATTCTTCTGTCAGAGTGGAACTCTTTACTGTAAGTTTAATCTGAGAGGATCCTATTCTTTTATGGATAGCAAATGGAGATCCATTTTGTTTCACTGGAGATTAATTCAGTAGATTTTTGTAATCTGTGAAGGAGCTGTACAGTATACAGTTAGGTATCCTGAATGTATTTTCTTTTTTTTTGTTTTCCTTTATGTTAGGCCTTGTTTTTTAGAGCCATTTCTTATGCATGTAAATATGCAATGGGATCAAACCTTCAGTTTGCTTTTCTTCAGGAGATTGGCACAAATCAATTACCTGTGTACATCCAAGCTTTATACTGCTCCTCCAGCAGTGATATTTTAGTGAGTTCTGTATTAGTTCTGTCTTAGACACCTAATATTTCATTCTTGCTGCTTCTTAGATACAGAAAGTTATATATACACACACATATATATATATGTAACTGGAAAAAACCCCATGAAATCAGTATTCTGTCAGTCAAAAACTGATCCAAGGCAATTCATTCTGTTTTCAAATGCAATCTCTATTTTCTGCTTCTGGTTCTGTGATTCACAAGTGCTTATCAATGCCAACTATATAGAATCTTTTGTGGTGTTTGTTTCAAGGAAGATTTAATTGATTATCTGTAATTACACTCTGGAAAAAAACACATCATGACTTGCCCAACTGTGTTTCAAAACTAAGGTTAGTCAGTATCTCAAATGTGAAATTAACTTTGGTTACTTTTAGGAAGGTTTTTTTGTTGGTGGTGCCTAGTAGGTATCTACATTATACAGCAGTGATGCAAAAGATTTCTATTTAATTTATAATTTTAACAGGAGGTTGTAGTTTCACATATCAGGATTCATATTCTGTCATAGTAATTTTGTAGGTGATCTCAAAGCATTTTAATTTTACTGATATTTAATTTTAATAGATATCAGTGGAAATAGCGTGGTTCTGGCTGAAATCAATTTTCGAAAGTTATATTCTTGCACGTTATTGTCCAGCATGAAACACTGTGGCAGCACCAAATCTCATGAGTCCCCTCTAGCAAGGAAAAGAATGTGTTTAATAGGTAAGCAAGGCAGCACCAAAAACAAAGGGTAGTAGATGACCCTGAAGGCTTTCAGTTTACTGGGAAGTCAGAATTGTGACAGAATGACCACACAAATTAAGAAATAGAAACTTCATTTGTGTGTGATGTTGCCTGTAGGAAGATGATGGGGAAAGTGAAGCTATAGGACTTTTAAGTTATTGTTTTATCATTGGGGAACTGATGTGGAAAGAAGAGTTGCTTTCAGTAAAGCCTGAATTGCAAGCAGTCTGATAGACCAGTGCTGTTGATTGCAACCAGTACACAAATGTAGAAATATTCACTTAATTTTATCTTATTTTTAACTTAAACCAGAAAGGAGAATTTGTGTAGGTAAGAACTTTGGAATTTTACCTTTGGGACTTTAAGGATTCCCTGACTGAGACAGAGCTGTTCATACTGAGTGATTCTAACATGCAGTTGCAGGTACAAATCTATGCCCTTCTTGCAATTTCATGGCAGGTAAATGAGCAGGGAAAGAATTGAAACATTGAGAACAACTGATACTGAGCTAGTGTAGTAACATAAGGTGGGAACCCAGGGAGACATGTGGAGACAATCTGATTTACATTGCAGGCACTGTGGTCCACTCTATCATGAAGCACAAAAAGAGAAGGGAAAGAAAATGCTCTAAATGATAAACTGGCAGGATTTTCCTGTGCTGTGAGGAAAGGGGCAAGGTGCAGGATAGTTGGCAGTGAAGAGGGTAATAAGGAAGAGAATATTTTACAGTGATATACTGACAAATTCTAAAAGTTCTTAGATTATACATGCCTTAGGGAAAAGGCTGCCAGAAGTGCAGGAACTGTCTCTGCAACTATGTTCATAGATGAAAGTCTTATCTTCAAACTGCCTTACTACCCATGTTAGCTTCAATCCAAAACTAAACTTGTTGATAAGAAGCAATATTAAAATGAAAGAGCATCACTGTGTATTGGTGATGTGCAATGGTAGCAGTTTGGAAATCAGTTTGTCAGCAAGCAGATAAAGGCTGTTGATTAATTTACACAGCCAAAGGAGAACGTGTTTGGTGTTACCTGTTCTCACACAGTGGATGGTTCACCTTGTTAGAACATGAGATTGTCTTCAATAAGGGAAGGGAAGGAAAAAATGGTTAGCACAGTGCATGAGAGCCTACGAGCAGGCTGGCATCTCTGAAGGGAGATTTTGGGCAACCCCAGGCAATACTAAAGAAGGGAAGGGTTCAGCAGGCAGAAGTTGCTGCTTCAGTTGTCTCTTAATTATAGAGATATAATTACTGATTGCAGAAAAGAAAAACAGACATCCCACAGAGAGTGGGATTTACATTTGCGTGAGATTTGTTATATTTCTTCACCTGTAGCTGCTTTGGAGAGAATCTACTTGTTAAATTATATGTCTAGTTTCAAGCAAGGACTTAGCAGATAGTTTTTTCATGATCTTCAATCTCTGCATAAAAGTCGTGGTTCTAACTGAAGCAGGATAATTGTCTTGGAAGTAAAATAGGTTAAGTCAGGTGAATCTTTCTTCTTTCTGCATAACTAGTTACTCTTTGAATATGGATGTATGTGGGACCAAAAACCACCAATTTCAGGAGCTGTATTGGAAACTAAACTGACCGCATAATTTTGGTGGAAACGGGACTTTTGATAATGCTTTATACTTTTATGCATCAATAATAAAAATAAATAACATTCCTAAGTGTAGGAAGTGACACAACTGAAAAGACCAGAAACTACAAGATTAATAATTTTATGCCAAAAGAAGTACAGCAAATAAAATAATCTTTAAAACTGAAGATAACACTGAAAATATTTCCTCAAAGGAAATTGTGTTGCTTCCAAAGTCAATCTTGTGTGGCCAATCTATAGTGGCCTACTAGATGAGGCATATCCTCCTGGACACACAGAGGTGAGCATGCTTGAGCATCACTTGCCACCTTTGCACAAATCAAAAAGGGAAACAGGCACCAGCTGCTGATGTGGCAGTCCTACACAGATAGAGTGAGGCAACAGCAGGTAAGAGATGCAGAGAAGAAACGCAAATGCAGGAGGCTAGAAATAATTTATCTCACCCAGAGCATTCCTGGAATACAAACAATATTCTCTGAAATTCAGAGGCATCAAGGCCTATGTTATTAGAGCTCATGTTTGGTATTTTTATTCTTTTTCTTCTTCCCCCTCTTTTTGCTCCCCCATTGCAGAAGAACACAAATTATGTCTTGAAAATGAATTATTCTGTTGTGGTATACTCATGCATGTTCAGTTATTCCACTTAGAATCTCAGCCATCAGCATGAGCACTTGCATTTTCAGAGCTATCAATATTCAAATCTCGACTCTGGCAGGCACTCTGCAGTTGAGTGGCTCTGTCAGGGCTTATGCAGGACTGAATAGGATCCGCCCTAAGGTGAACTGAGGTTCTCACAGAGACAATGCATAATGAAGGATGACTACTGGTGAATATATCACTCCTACACTTTAATTTGGAGAGCTGGCAGAATTGTGCTGGGAGCAGACTTCTTCCTGACAGGTTTCACAATCAGCCTCTCTAGGCTGATCACACAAAAGCAAGGGCTGTCCCTTAGGGCCTGCCTGCTGGTCTAGAACCAAAAGCTGGCTTGCCAGTCTTTCAGATAAGGTATTCTGTCTATTTTCCACAACAGGGATGTATGAATCATTTGTACTTGCACAAATAAGGTTCTTACCATTCCCACGTTGTATACAGAATTTCAGAGACTACTCTGACTTTCAGCTTTCAATGTATTTGCACAAAGGTAGCCTTAGGTGTAAGGCTTTATGTATGTTTATGTAGAACTGAAAATAAAATCTTAGCACAGATATATGAGTAGAATATATGTTTATATTATATTTTCCACTTCATATAACATCCACTTTTATATACTGAGAGTAGGTATTGAGAAGGACATTTCTACAGAGTTTTGTCGTGCCACTTCCAACTGTAATGTAACAGTACTGCATCTTTCATGAAAGAGTAGAACAAGATCAATTCCACAGTAAAGAGAATTTCTCCCCCTTCTGCAGGGACTCCTAACTTTGGACAGAGGATTGTAAGACTCCTTCACTTCCTTTTTCCTCACATTTCGTATTATTTTTAAGCAAGGTTTCTGCAAAGAATAGAGCATATCGTATGCTTGAATCATTGCTCTGTGCAGTAGAATGCTTTGTAACCGCCTACTCTCTTTGGATTTTTAGTTCAGAATCTTTAAGTCAAATGGACATTATTTCAGGACAATGACAGCATGCCATTTCCTTAAACGATAATATATCTTCCACTTGTATGAATGCATTTCCTCCTTCATTGTTTTTTGTGTTTGGTCTTTTCCTGGAAAAAAAATACTCATCTTACATATTATAGTTTAAATACCTGGAATAACTAGGTGGAAATTTCCTCCTAAAATATTTGAGGGAAAATTACTATTTTGACCTTTTTGTTTAATTGGAGTGGATATGTTTGAAGCAAGAATTCTCTTTGCCTGACTATACTATGTGATAAAATTATTATATTCCTTGGTGGCTTTATGGTTAAGATGAAATGTGATTGCAACTAATAGTTTTGGTTTATGACCAGTTTTAAGAAACTCTGTGTCTCTGTTCAGTATTCTTTTTAACACGTTCACATAGATCAGAGTGAAGATTGCTATGGACAGATTAGGAACATGTAAAGCTATTCTAGAAAGTTATGAAAATTAGTATCTCTGCTGCTAAAATGTCTATTCTAGAATCTGCATAAGTGAAAGATTTGTTTGAACAGTTGATAGTGTATACATTTCATTTAATATATGATCTGTGTACCTTTTACAGTGTGTTACAGCTCACTCTGAAATTTCACTGAACTCTTACATCCTCAGAGATACAGCTACAAATGTTAAACTACTATTTTCAATGTGAAAGGGAGATTTGGATATAGGCTAGAATTTACAAATGCATTAAAAGAAAAGCAGGTGGGTTTTTTAAATTGCTTCTGGAGCAGGAATATTTTCAGTCTCAGAGTAAAACTCTGCATGTAAATATCTTTCATGTTGCTTCATAAATATAACTTTGTGTATCTAGCAACTTTTCTGCTCAGTGCTCAGGTTTAATATGCTATGCTTTAGAATGGATGTTGCCTACTCACACAGTATTCATATGAAAATGTGAGGGACACGTGCAGTGGCACCAAAAAAATACCCTTTAAAACCTTCCCATCTTATTTTGCCAACATTTAGAAATTGTTCCACCCATACTGAGTATTGAACAGGAAAAGACAGACACAAGAGAAATGAAGATAAGCACTTTTTGCTTATAAATTTTTTACAGATCATTACAGTAGCTTCGAAATTAATTGTACATAATTGTTAAAGGAAGACTAATTATTGTGTTTATTATTTAGATGAATTCTGGTTCTCAGATGGGTCCTTATCTGATAAAGCCAAATTCAATGATCCTGGCCTGATGCCCCTGCCAGACACTGCCACAGGGCTAGACTGGTCTCACCTGGTAGATGCTGCACGAGCGTTTGAAGGTAACAGGAAAATTTGAATAAAGATCTATGTTCAGTACACAAACTTTTTTTTTTTTATATATATATATTGTATAGCCACATTTTGAATTACAAAAATCCAGTGTTTGCCTCTGTTGCCCTTTAGCTTTTTTGGCAGTACCAATTCTCAGTGTGGAAGATTGTCACTGAAAATTTGGAGTCTTCATGATACTCTCTATATCCATTTTAGATGCAATTTCTCAATTTTATTGCCTAAGTTTCTTCTGTAATCAATTGAAAAATCAGGTTTTTGAAGGAGAGATTCAAAACATTTAAGTTAGATGTCTAAAATGAAACTGGGAGTAACTTCCCTGAGTTTGTTGTGTTGTGTTTATCAAGTGGCATGTGTAGTACAAATGATGTTGTGGTCCCTCTCAGTTTTCATAAGCCCTTGAAGACCAGGAGAAATGTACAGTATATTTTTCAGTAGTAGGACTTGGGGTGCAGATTATAGACTAGGTTTGCTGTATTAAATTATGGAACCAGATTAACCAAGAAAAAAACTCATCCACCTCTGGGAACTAAACCTACGCTTAATGTCTAAACAGAGAAAACAGATGTTGGTTTGAGTGTTTATATGAATATATATATTTTGTGTTAGTTTGTGTTTTGTTGTTTGAGAGGTGTTTTTTTAGTGCTGTCCTGAAATGTCTTACATTTATTAACTGGTGTGGCTTTCATTAAGAGTGTAATCTATGAATAAGGAGGATGTTACCACAGTCATCGTTGTATAAGATACAAGTCTTAACTTCCTGAAAACTGTCTGTGAAGTTAGTGATTCAGGTCTTTTTTTACTTTTTTAAACCATGGAAATCAGTTTTCTGGTTTCTGATTCCTTCCCAAAGTATGAAGTGATTAAAGTTCACTTCGGCCAAAAGCTCTTCAGAACTGCTTGTTACACTAATTTAAATGGCATTGTGAAAATCAAAAACCAACAGAAACGATTAGGAATTTGAAGAACCGTATTATTTCTTGACCTGATGTGCATTCATTACTATTCAATACTACTCAAACATGGCTGTGGTAGCTGGCAGGAAATACTGTGACACTGAGAATCTTGACAGCTCTTCCCATGCATTCCTACTTTCCATTGCACAGGGAACACCCTGCTATTTGATACTGACATCTTAAACTACTGAAAAAAGGTTTGCATCAGTAAATGACTAGCTCTGTAACTTTGAACTTGAAGAATATTTTTAACTGCTAATAAAAATATTGAGTTCAGCTGAGTGAAAGATCATTCTGTACCAGCTATGGTGCTGTATTTTTAGCTTTCTTTGAAAACTAATAGATTTTCATTCTTTTTACTACCTAGTATCATGGTTAAAATAATTTCAGTTTGGTAAGTGTTATGTAAGTGTACTTACATTTGAATTTGAGAATGAGAGGTAGAACAATACAGCTAACCCACAGTGCTCTATCCTATGGAGGAAGGGCATTCACTTGTTGGCTTTTAGTTGCAAATAACTTAGATATATCTGCAGATAATGCTGAAGAACTGGTGCTCTGAGTTGTCAGATAGAAGCTATTTATTAGATGCTTTTTGAATTATTGTAAAGATTTGAGTAGTAAATAATAATCTATTTTTATATGAAGGAGCATAATTCTTTTCTGTTTAGGACTCTACAGTAGAGACATCTGTGTATATGTTAGATGATTTATATGTTTTGACTAAATTAATAGTGCTGCAATTAGAAACTTTTGCAAGGAATGGAATTTTTAAACCCTTATTCAACTTCAGCCTATGTCTTGCAATTTGAAAGTAATTTAAAAAAGAAGAACTGATAGGCATGTCATAAAAGGTCACTGGAAAGGAATGTGTTGCATACAAATTAACAATGCTGTTTCCATGTGTATTTTAATGTTATTGACTTAGGAGCTGCTTCAATTTTCTATTTAAAAATAGCTTGGAACTACTGCTCTGCATTCCATCAATATGAAAAAGAGAGTGGATGATTCTAAAGTTTGTCCACTTCTGAATATAAAATGGCTTTGATATTTTTTTTAACTGGGTGAAAATGGGATCACACTTCTTATAGGATCATATAAAAAAACCGAAAAAAGTAAACAAGCACCTGCCTCCCCACTTTCAATGGGAAGGATCACTAAAAAGATAAGAATTTTTAAATACTGAATCTGTCAAATTAGAGTTTTTCTCTAGTTTGACTTTGACAAGCTGATATTTTGAAGTTGTGTTCTCTTCTAGAACCTAGATACTGGAGTTAATTTTAATTTTTTTTCTTTGTACACTGTGTTTTCTTACTATCAGTGTATCAGGATTGCCAATCTGATTCCGAGGTCAGAGTCTTTCTCTTGTGATCTCTCCAGATTATGTGTTGACAATTTACATTATTTGATCAGTTCAGCATCCCTAATGTGGGCCCCCTGATCTTTTATCTCTATCTTAAGAAGTAACTGTATCTTGATTAATGTTAGATGTGGACTTTTTAGGTGCTTATATTGTTGCCATCAATTGGATTAAGAATTAAATTTAGTTAGCAAGATTTTTGCTACCATCATCCATACTCAGAGTTTACTTATGGGTGTAACAAGAGCAGTAGTCTCATTTTTCACTTTCTTCCTCTCCTCAGATGAAGAGTGGACAAGGTTGTTTATTAGTACTAGCTTTTATTCAACTGAAGCTTTGGTCCTGTGTAGAATAGCAGTTTTTAAACTGTGGTCCATGAGGGTGGAAGAAACTATTACTTTTGTTTTGTTATGTTTTTAATTGAAATTATGGGGATAATGCTTTTCACTTTGTCAGAATTTAATTTTCACTGCATTTGCTTGACAAGAGCCATTGTGGGAAGCTGAATATTTACTCCAAACTTTTTCTGAAAATCTTCTGTTGTTCCTAAGACAGATCTGCACGGTGTGATGGAGAGCTGTGCATGCATTAACTCTACAACCTCCAGAAGCTGCAGCAGGGAAGGGTTTTTGCTTGAGCTGCCTCTGTGGAGGGCCAGCAACTATATGCTGGAGCACAGTGGAGCATTATTTTAACACTCTGTACTGCCTCCCTTTGCAAAACATAGTTTTGACTCTGATATTTCTCCAGAGATGATATTTTGCATGCATGCTAATGTCAGTCCAGTCAGTAGCAAGGGGAATCCTTCCATTTCTGTCATACATGGATAGGCTACTTCCAGTTCCCTTCCCTTATTTCATGAGGAAATGCAGAGAGACATAATCAGGGAGCAGTTCACATGATGGAAATACTCTGCAGTGATGTTTTTGTATCCATCCCTTCAGCAAGCAATAAAAAATAGATAGGACTGTATGTGACTGTACAGCAAAGAGGGAGGGCAGCTGGGGTGAAAAGTTAAAGAACTGAAAAGAAAGAAAGCGTGCTCAACTGAGTAAAGATAAAGATATGGGGATTTCTAGAATAAATTGGGAAGCCAAATTTGAAAAAGGAGAAATCTCAGAAAAGACTAAGAGAAAATAAGAGAATCGATTTTTTAGTTCTCTTTTTGTATTATACTTCCAATAGATCTTCGAGTTAGGAAGAAGGACTGTCCTTCAACATGTGTATTATGTTGCTGATGACTTTTTAGGTCTTTTCCATGTTTTGGAGACAAAAAAGAGAGGCATTTTTGGATTACCATACCTGCTTCTATAATTATAAAAGACAACTGACACAAATACAAATATTGAATATTGTTATTAATAAAACTTTGTACTATTTGTTCTACTTCAAACTGAGTTTATGTTTTTAAAAAGCTGTTTAGTGTGATAAGTGTGTTTAGTTTGATAAGTCATGAGCATTAAAAGCCTAAGACAGTCCTTCTGATGTCCCTGTTCATTAAAATTGGTGGTTTCAACTCCTGGGTTTTTTTCCAGGTGATTTTTATGAATGTCTACTGGTGCCAATAAAAATGCAGTGTTTCTTAGTGCAAATTTATCTTTGCAGAAACATCTGTGCTATTATAATTAGTTATTTTAATACTTTGATTTAAAATCTTCACAGCTAAATGTAATGCCACACATTATATAATGAGAAAGAAGTGAATCATTTAGCATGACAGATAATTATTTTAACCAAAGTAGTGTGTTAAACTGCTAGAAAAAGGAAAAAAATGACAATATTTAGTTAACATTTGGTGATTTCTAGGGCATGCATGTGTAACTCTTTTTGGTTCAATGCATATGTCAGTGTATGTTTGTGGGTAGACTTTACCTTAACAATGGGAAAGTGGCTTCATGCACTATACTCATTTTAGCCTTTTCTGCTTCCAGTAAATAAAAATTGCCTGGAGTTTTTTCTGGCCTCCCTTAGTAGTCTGAACAATGAAAATCCAGATTTAAGCTCTTAGTAGTTACAGCTGTATGCCTCTTTTACTGTAAATTTAAACATAAATTTTTGTCTCATCTTTAGTCTTATGTAAGTCAGTTGTTTAAACTTTTGATATAAAGACCAATATATTTTTTGCAAATAGTTATGTGTGGGTGGACTCTTTTTGGAGTTTGGCAGGGACATCTCAGTTAAGAATAAGAGCTCTGAGATTTACATGTATTTTCTTCTATTTAGTGTATACATTTTGCTTCAGTGAATAGGAGGGGTCCCTGTAATTTGGAGGGAGCAGAATGTAGGTCTACAGCATCATACCCAGAAATACACTCAATTTTTCTTTATAAAAACTAGTTGCTGTAATGAAAATGTTAATAGTATGAAGGTGAAATCAGTAACTATCTGTGTACTTCAGACTGCTTATTTACACTGTCTTGTTTCTGGTCTACATACTGTGTTTGATCTGGGAAACTAATTTTTATTTATCTTCACAAAGTAAATCTATTTATCTTTGTAGGTTTCGAATCTGCAAATGATGTCACTGATTGTGTTTAAAATTAAATTCTTACCTTATTGTCAGCACATATTTGCTGAGATCCATCAGTAGTCAGAAATAAGGCTAAAAGCATGAGAAGCGTGCTGCAGTCTTTAAATTGGACAAAATCAGACATGCAACTTCTGTTTCGTTGTATTATAGAACGAATTGGCGATCTGTGCTATGCTGAAGGGATTTTTTAAACTCACAAAGAACTTTGTAGTGATGTCCTATTGTTGTTTGGTAGAACCTGTCCTCCTTATTTGAAGAGATCTGGCCTGTATTCACTGTTTGTGTCCTTCAGAGTTTGAAGGGTTGTCCTCTTACGCGTCGTGCCGAGTTGCCGTGCTGTGTCTCAGTACTGGGTGCTGCTGTTGGAGACGTGGGGCGTGACACCTCGTGCTTGCTGTCATGTTGGTGCTGTGTAGAAATGGCCTGGCAAGGCTGGGAGTGAGAGCCAGCAGGAATTGCACGGGGAACATCCCACTGCTGCTCCAGTGGAGATGGACTGTCTTGTTTATAGGAACATTCTAAATCTTATTCCAGGTTTTGACTCAGATGAAGAATTTGGGCCGTTCTGTCATCAGACGCCGTTTCTAGGTGATGGTCTGGGATTGATGGCTTTTGTAAACTTTTTTTGATACCTCCTATGTTTGCACGTTTGCATGATAATGCAAGCTTTGGGCCTGGTGGGGTGGTAGAGCAAGGGGAGAAAGGGCAAGGCAGGCATGTTGGCACCAGAATTCATACAAGCCTACAGACATGGATTTTGTTTGGCAGAAATAAGCTAAATCAATTTCCACAGAATATGGATTTTAGTTGTGTTGTTTTTTTTTTAAAGAAGACAAATTAAATCCTAATGAATGCATCATTTACTCCTGTTCTGTGCAATGATGATCTGCATGGCATACTTCTATTATGTGATGACTGATGTATTTTGGCAACCACACTGTATATCCATAGGTAATTGCATCTGTGCTTGTTAGATTATATTCTAGTGAAATTCAATGCAGATAAGAGAGTGCCTTAGTAATACCTATAATAAAAACTCAATTGATAAAAATAGTGTGAATGTATTGGTTTTCAAGTATGCAGATTACCATCAGCTTCTGCAAATGCTTGAGACAGTAAAGCATTGAAATGAATAGTGAAGACTTCTGAGGAATCTCAGGCCTTTAAGTCCATGGAAAAAATGCAAACCTTTTTGCTGAATTATTATTGTCATTCGTTGTGGCCCTGAATTCTGTAATGGTTTTCTGCATATTTCATCAAGATCAATTTACTGTTCATATCAGCATTAAGTGGTCCAGACAAAACTGTCATACTGCTGATAGACATAAAAAAATTGCTTTGGGGTTGCCTTTGGATGCAGGTGTGGGGAAGCCAATTAGTTGGTACATACATCTGCTGATTATCTTCAAAACTGAGATGTAGAAGCCTACATCCATTTCGCTAACTGGACCAGGATAATGGCTGTAATACAGACTTTTATTTTGTCCAGTTTTAGAGATATCCTTATGTTACTTTTTTACAGATCAGAGGGTGGCATCTTTTTGCACCTTGAGTGATATGCAGCAAGCTCAGGGCTTGGAAGGAACACAAGAGTTACCTCTGGATGAGAGCCCCCCAGATGGAAAAGATTTTCTTGAGGATGCTGGGTATGTCAGAATTAAAGCATATTTCTTACAAAAGTATTTTAAGGAAAGATTTTCTCTTAATGTTGCATGTAAAATTGCCTGTATGCATGTTCCATGGCTGTTTGTTGCCTTGACTTACAATTTCTTTGATTTTGAAAAACATTCTTTCTTCAAATCAACTTCTCTCTCACCGCAACAGGTCTGTAACACAGATTAAGGTTAGATGCAGAATTTCAGAGAATCAAATTTTTCACTGCATTTCTCCTTTACAATAATAATTTTTGTTACACTTGTTTCTGTTTTCATTTTAATAGAACTAAACAGGAGCTCAACTCTGTAGGATGCAATAACCTGATTGGCAGCAAATGTCTCAAACCCTGGAACAGGATCTGTCCTATCTTTGCAACTATTTGCAAACCTATAATTTTTCTTTTATACAGAGGTAAAATAATCAAGAGAATCTGTAACAGAAGACTGCAGAATTTATGCCAAACTAACCATTTCTTCAAATTCTTCCCAGTGCTCTAGGAGAAGTAATTCCTTTGTTTTCCCCCACTTCTCCACCTATCCTGCTCTAAGGATAATTTAAATTTGTTAATTTAAAGATTATTCTTGTTATATGGATTCAGCAGTATAATCTGTCCACTACCACACTTTAAAAGAAAAACACATCTTTGATTAGTTTTGCTCTTCAGTTGTAGGAATGGAAGAACGGGAAATGGAGGGAAAAGTCTTCTTGCTTGTTAGACTATCACATTTTAATTTGAACCAATTTTACACAAATTAGCTTGCTTACATGGTAAAGCACATTTATTGTAATGACTTTTAAGTCCATATCTTTCCCCAGGCTAATGATCAGTAAGGATTGCAAAAGACTGTTAAAGATGTTCCCCTTTTAGCCATGGCAAACCTGTCAGATTTGTGCAATTGCGTGAAGCAGCTGATTCAGCTTTGTATGTAAAGCCTCTCTCTTCACCTGCTCGCTTTTAGACACAATTACTCACATGATGGCTAATTGCATCTATAATGTGCATGAAACTGTCTCCCACAGTGCTCATTGTCATTCAGAAAAGGGAAGCTATTCTCAGTATTTTCCTTCAGTCATGCATTTGATTAACCTGTGGCAATATTTCATGTGTTTTGACCTTTAAACAAAATATTTGTCTCCATTAAGCTATAGGTTTATCCTTCACTGAAAATTACACTACTGCACAGCAGACAAAATAACTCTTTACAGCTCTTTTGGTTTGCAATAATTGCTGCTGCCTCTTGCTTGAGATTAGTACAGTCCTTATCAGAAAGCAGTTTGTTAATCAATGTGCCTGCACACCAAGGAGCACTGAGTGTGACTTGTGCTGCGAGGATATGTGCAAGTCATTCCTAAAACATTCCCTCTCAAAGTCATTGTTACTTCTGCCCAATTTGCATGAGAGGCAGTTTCATATTTCAGATATTGCAGGATTGGATTTATGTTCTAGTAATAGTCTTTTACTGATGCTGGTTTTGTCTCTATTTTCCTAACTATGCCTTTGCTATTACTGAAAGTGTAACTCTGCTAAAGCTGGGAATAAAATATTTTTCATTAACTTAGAGTGAAGGTAGTGATTTATTTTACAGGGAACATGCTCCAAGTACTCTGACTGGAAAAGTAAACCAGCTGGAAGTCATCCTCAGGCAGCTACAAACTGACCTGAGAAAGGTAAGAGACCATTAGCACCACAGCTGCTCCCCAGTTTTAGTAATTGTGTTTTTACACAGAGATCATCAGGAGCTTGAAAGAAGTACATCAGTGAAACTCGACAGTGGAGCTCAGTGGTTGCTCAGAACACTGGGGTGCAGAAGGGCCTGTGGGAAGGGTTATGAGAGGAAATTGGCCCAAGGCTAAGTAGTTTACTCCAGAACAACTGTCCTACAAATAGGCATATCCCAGAAAAAAGGAAACACTTCATTTATGGTACTTTGGATTTAACAAAGGATAGCATATAGACAGGGCACCATTGCTAAGTAGTTAGCACTCTGGTTTTGTCATCCTTGTTGCCTTGTGCTACCTTGGTCATGTAGCAGTGACTTGATTCGTGCCTCATTTGCTCTCAAAATTCTGAGCTGGAGATAATGCTAGGATAATAGAAATGAGGCTGCTTTTGGTAAGAAAATAATCATGTAAGGAAAAATTTTGAAATTAGATATTTTTCTTCCTTAAAGAAATGCTTTAAATCAATTACTTACAAGTTGGGCTCTTACATATGATTTATTATAGCTAAAAGCTTCTTAGGCTTTTAATGCTTGATTTCTTTTATTTTTTATTTTTTGTTAAATGGTGTAAACTCCATTAATTTTTCTATTAAAGTAACATCTAGTTTTCTTTTTAGCTTGCAGTATTTTCTTGGAATGAATGAGGTAGTTGGAGTATATTTGGGGAATTTAAGTTAGCAGTTGTCAGAATGAATTAGGAAGCTCAACAAAATCAAGCTGTTATGACTTGCATAGAAATATTAACAAAATAAATGTTGTCGTCACAACTATTCACTTTGCTCAACTTGTATCTTTGTTAACCAGGAAAAACAGGACAAGGCAGTTCTCCAAGCAGAGGTACAGCACCTGAGACAAGATAACATGAGACTTCAGGAAGAGTCTCAAACAGCAGCCGCTCAACTGAGGAAATTTACAGAATGGTTTTTTAATACGATAGACAAAAAATCCTAATGGCTGGGGCCCTGCAAAATGCTTATTTGAGCAACATAACAGCTGTATCTTTTGAATTAGCAGGGTAATAATTTCACTGTGTTCACAATCCATTTTAGGTGTTTCTGCTACATTTTCTGTCCAGCTTTATTCATCTGAAAAGGAGAGAGGACTGTGGCAACCCGTCTTTAAATTCATATGAAGAAAGCAGAGACTAGCAGATACTTGTTTGTGTGCAGATGAATGTAAAAAATCCTTAGTGTCATTTTAGACATTTTTAGAAGTTGCTCTGGCTGGGGCTTGCCTGAAGAGGAATATTTGGGGTTTTAGTTCCTGCATTTCAGGTGTGCTGGTGAAGATGTTAAAGCAATTTAAATTAGCTTGGGCTTCAGTATTGTAAGATAAAAAGAATAACCAGACATATACTTTAATGTTTAAAAGGTGCTCTATTTTTTTGTATGTACAGTAGTTTTATTTCCACAGTCCACATTGTCATAGCAATAAGAATGGAGGTATAGTGAATAGTCACAGAGCTGTGTTTATAAAATGTTAGCACTGATGTGTTTAACACTAGTTTGGATGCAGATACATTAGAGATTATTTATTTGCAGGAACAAATGGTGCCTGAATATAAACAGTGTTCTGATTTTCTAAAAATACACATGCCTTGTAAATGGCTCACTGGGGTTAGCCCACTCCCAACTTCAGTTACTTTTGTATAGTTGATGTTCAGCTAAACAGTTACACTGCTTAACTATTGAAATCATGTATGGTGTGAGCCAGCCAATCAGTTGTACAATGCCAAATTTGTTTATCTTTGTACAGAAGCCTTGATCAAGTGTCTTGTATTTAACACCTTTATTTAAGCTTATTTAACCTTAAATTGTTGTTTTTATAAAGTTTGTTTTATCTGCACTATGGTGAGGTCAGTTGGTTGCAAGTTGTAATATTTTGAGCTTGCCAAGACTGTACTGAGGAGTTCTAGAAAATTCTAACAATTGGATGCTGCTAGTACACAATTGATTTGTTTGTATGCTTTAACATTTTTAACTGTTTAATTTGAAATGAACATACATCCTGCTTTTTTAATAAATGTTAAAAATCTAAACCTGAAATATTTTATCTTGTATTATCTGTAAACATTGTTATCAGTAGTAACTCAGGTTTCTGTTCTGGGCTCTCCATCCAGAGACAGTTGGACCCCTCAGAGCTGTCAGGATCCCTTGTTACCAAGGAGGGGTTGCCACCATTATCACAGTTAATTTCCTTGGTACTGGAACCCAGGAGGTGGCTTCCTCAGTCTGAACAAAAGCTATTTGGGCTGTTCACGGGCATTGATTATGGCCTAGGAAGAAAAAAAACCCTGCTTTACTGACAAACACATCCTGGAGAAAATGTTCAAGAGTGGTTTAGTTTCTTCCTATTACCTTATATGTTAGTTGTAGCAGGAAACAACTTGCCATCTTCTTGTGCCAGTGTCTGAGGATTTGATTGCAGTGTTAGGATATGTGAGATGTTTTGTGTACAGTACTGAGGTTAAAGTCTACACCAAAAAACGACACCTTTGCAAAATGAAATGAAGCTAATGAGCACATTTGAGTTACCCTGAGGAAGGAAAAAAAAAGTTCAAGATCATAGTTTTATCCCATTTTCCTCTTGGCTGCTGAATGCAGTCAGGCAAACTTATGGTTTTGGAAAATGGTTTTGGTTTTTGATTTTGGTTTCTGGAAAATTGTTGAATAATTAAAAAATTTATTCAACTCATGCAACTAAAATTCCATGTCCATTGTTAGTGCACATTGGCTGAGAAATGTTTTTTTAATTGAACAAATGTCTGTCACTGCTGTAACAATTGTTCTGAGAGACTCTTCTTAGGAAAGGTTGTATATGGGCAGGTAATCAAGCCTTTGGTATCCTTACATTGAAATGTAAAAGACCATTTTGTATTGTATTTTTCATCAAAAACTGACTTTTGCATACCATACAATATGCACTAAGCTGTATTAACAGGGTAATTAAACATGGCACTCATGTGTTACAGTGGCTTCTGATTTAAGCACCTTACTGAAGTCATTAGCAAACCCATCTGGCTGGAGACCTTGCCAAATAACAGTGCTGAACAACTTGGGCAATTTGTCTGTGAACACGTTCCTGTGAGGATTGGTCTGTTCCCTTCAAAAAGCTGTGCTAACTGAAGTGAACTTGAGGGTAAGCTGGCTCTGAAGGGACACTGTTAGGTTTGTATAAGAGTTTATAGTCCAATATTCATTTTAGTTCTTTATCTCAGTTAGTGAAAACCAACAGTTATAACTATGTGCACAAAGAGGACTTTCAGTTATTTTTTCCATTTTTCCCATCCAACTGAAAGCATTTGATTTCCAAAAGTGACAGAAAGCTTTGTCTGTAGATCTCCTATTTATTTTGCTGACAAAAGCAGTTGTGTTGGGGGCACATGGTTCTTCCTTAATTAACCTTCACCATGGGGAAAAGTTTTTGCTCTGGCTGTTAGTGTTTTAATGACATGGGAATGCAATATTTATAAGAGACCATAATATGGTTTTGGCATAGGTAAAGGACATTTAATTGGACATTTTAATTAACTGTGTTTTTTTAAGAATAATCCTCTTGGAAGCATTGTGCTCACAAAAAATGCCTAGTTTAGACACATGAAGACAAAGACTACGTTTACATGGGCAACAAGTGTGGAGCAGTAGGAAAATTCAGGGTGTTGCTTACCCAGATTTTGGAGACCTTTCAGGCTCTTCCTTGTCCAGTTCCATGGCTGGATGCCTTTTAGTGGCTGAAATCATGTTAGGTTGGCTCTGTCTGAAGGCTCTATGCTCTTAAGAGCATTCTGTGTTATCTAAGCCAAGTAAGTGGAGGTGATTGGGAAATTGACTTCAAAGATGTGCTTTTGATCTGAATTAAAACAGTACCATGGAAATGTTTATAACATCAGCAAAGTCCCCCCAGCACAGCAAGCCATGCTATGCAGTACTGAGGTGCCAAAATCAAATACAAGCCAATGCAGATGTTTACTTCTGTAAGAGGGAAAAACACCAATCACAGCAAAATGTTCTTCTTCTACCCTAGAAGTGACATTTCAAGATTTATATGCATATCTTTATTTTCACAATGTGGACTGTATTTTATTATGTACAGTGTTTTTCTGAGGCCACTATTACAAACATAAGGGATAATTTCAAGTATTTTCTTTTTGTTTCTGAGAGGGTAATCTATTTGGTTTAGGCATGTGATAGCTTTATATGGAAGCTATTTAAGACCTCTGTGTCAATATAAATTCTCAAAATAGTTAATCTTTTTTGTGCCTAAAATCCAGTTATGTAGGGAAATGCTTAGCATATTTGTAATGCAAACTAGCTAACTGTAGAGCAGTTGTTTAGGAAAACAATTTTCAGTATGGGGAAAAAAAGAGAATTGCTATGTGTGTTGTCGTTGCAGCACTTCTTGAGCTCTGTGCTGATTGGTTCTAATATATCAGAAAGTCAGTGAAACTCAGGAATTTGTGTTGTACGATTTGAAGCCATCAGAGCCATTAATTATTGCCAAAACAAGTTATTCTTCATCTCATCTTCTTTCTTCCACAGAAAAGACTGTAACGTCTTCCAACTCAAAAGCAAATACAAATCCTGATCTCAGCTCTTTTCTCCATGCCCACAGCTATTTTTCCTTTGATTCCTTGCGCTTCCTTTATTTCTCTCTTTCATCATGTTGCCTTTATTCTCTCTCATGGAGAATCCAATGGCAGAAGAAAAAGTTCTGTAATAAGTGCCTGGTCTGGCCAGCCATAGAGGGGCAGGGCCAAAGCATTTTGCTATGTTAGCTCCACAGTGGCTACATACAGAGCAGAAAGCAAGGCTGGTGGATTCCATCCAGTCTTGCCAAGGTAAATCTTTGCTGTGTTGCAGACTCTGAAGTCAATTGCAGTGTTACACAGTGCTAGCTTCTGAAGACATTTTTGACTCATGGGTAAAACAACCAATCCACATATTTCCATAATAACTGTATCTAGCAGATTCCCAAAAGCTTCACCAGGAAAGCAATTAAAAATAAAAGGGGGATGGGGAAGGGGGAATAGAAAGGAATTCTTTAAGGTTTAATTTTGATTCTCCTTTCAGACAGACAACCAACATCTCTGACTGTTTGCATTGTCTTAAAAGGTCATAGCAGGACCCGGGAATGAAGTGAAGAGACCAAATTGCTCATAGCCTTGAAGTTTAGAAATCACTGGAAGGCTTCAAATCTATTAATGTTGGAATCCTGTTTCTTTTATTGACTTCTCAAGGGAAATTGTATTATGTCCTTTGTTTCATATTTTATTGTCCTGCTCTAACAGTGGCTATTTAAAGGCTTCTTTGCTATACAGCATTACAGAATTACTCTAATAGTGGTCATTGTTAAGGAAACATCCCAGTCTGCCCATTCATGAGATTCCCTGGAAATCACCCTCCCAAGGCCAGAGATTTCAATGCTGGGACCAAATCTCCTTCAAAAGGGTGGCTCCAGGAAGCTGACAGGTGCCTCACTTGGCTCCTATACATCCACCTCACAGTCACACCAGGTTTCCTTACCAGTTCGACCCCAGCTTTCCCAAGGCAGATTCCCAGATGTCTCGTTCCATGAAGCCTTTTATTCACAGTGCACTAACACAGACACAGCTTGAGCTGCTGCCAAAGAAAGGCAGATGAGCATTTTCTGACCAAAGTCATTAACAATTTTTGTAAATTTAAAAATTACTGAATATGCTGTTGATACCAATTCAGGTGCCCATGTGTCTAGACATGAGCTGGAGGTGTTTAAAATAATTCTGAGGAGTGTTTATGGGAAAGTAAGGAGACAAAGCCATGCCATGTCAAACAGTGGGATATGTGAAGTACAGCAGTAGTAATCATGGGCAATCTGTTGACTGATGACTGTATGTTCAAAGACTAGAACTTTAAAAGATTAGGAAATTTTCACAACCTATTTTATGTTTTCTAAATCTATTGTTTGGAACCCAGAAAACAATTGTGAGTATGCCTTGACAAAACCCATGTATTAGCCCTGACCAGAAGGTCTGCAAAATTCAAATAGTTACAACTGAGTTTAAGCTGTGGAGCTTGGTTATACAGAACACAAATTTAAAGTGTTAGAAACCCATTCCTTTTTTTCTTTGATTCCTATTTTGAAACGTATGGAGATGTAGGATTATTTGAGTGACAAGAGCTGTTAATAACAGAATAAATAAATTACCCCAGGGCTGTCAAGTAGCAGATAGTAGTCTGGTCATCTAAGATTCTTCTTACCACTAAATTGTAGTCTTGCTTTCAGCTCAGACATAACTTTGATAGATAATATTTTCTGAAGGATTTTTTAAAATGTAAACCTGAGGTATCTGCATTCTTGTCAGTGCAGTGTTTCTGCCTCTGCATAGACATTCTGTTCAAGATGATGAATATTCCTTGCTCAAATCCAAGACACAGTGTTTCTTTCCAACGAGCAGTGTTTGTCCTGTGTATAAGACCAGAGCTCTAGGAAGGATGTTCTAGCACTAGTACAACCGTAAGCTGTTTGTGCTCAAGGCTGACTGTCTGTCTTCTGCCACACAGCTTCTGGATTCTTGGTCTTCCTTTCCTTTTCTAAGAATTGAGTTTCTCAGTAGGGGGTTCAGTAAAAACAAGCACAAAACAAAAACCTCCTTCAGACTTGCAATGTCTTCATTTTTTAGGAAATATATGGGGTTTTGTAAAGGTACAAACTTACTTTGATGTTCCTTTCTGTGTCTTCTCCTGTCAGCTTAGCAAGGAGCTTCAGGGTGGCTCAATACTTGAACAATTCAAAGCCTGTTTGAAATATTGAAATACTTGTGTATGAGTAGGGGATCTTCAGCATAAGCTCTAATTATATACAAATATGTTCAGTATGCTTTCAGCATGTATACAGACCAGAGACAACCTTGCTTCCAGTGAGGGAAATGCCATTCCATCAGTTGCAGTCTACACAGCTTGGACAATGAGAAATTAGTTATCTGCCACTCAAATGGGCTCATTCCTATATATTTTTATGTCACATAGCCAACAGAAGCTGTATATCATGGAGCCAGAAAAGGTCCAAATGGCACCATTAAATCGAGCTGTGCTTTGTAAACTGGGTGGCTGATTTCCTTTAAAAATATCAGAAAATGTATTCAGTTATTCTGGTGTAAATCACACTTAATATAATAGAAATTACTGAAGAGAGTAAAATTGGGAAAAGAATCACTCTTTTTGTGGAATGGTGAATTACATCCAGACCATATTTTAAAATGAGGTCAAGTGATTAGACCGAAAACAGGATATGAAAATAAAATTGAAGTAGTTCTTTATTAACCGTGACCTCAGTAGTCCACAGTGGTTTGGCTTATTGATTTCTAATGTTAATGTGGTTTAAACTTCTTAGTAAGCTCTGAAGAATGTTTTTTCAACAGAACCATATCTATTAAATGAGTCATTTGCTCTTTAAAACTAGATAGCTTTACAGCACAGCATGCCATAAGCCTCCCAACGTCTCACCAATTGTCCAATTGTTGATGTTTATACAGAGAAACTTTCCAGGGACGCTGACTGGAGACTTTCATCATCTGTAAATAGCCTTATTATGGCTCAGGCATAAAATCCTCTTGGATTTTTTATGTGTGAATTCTTGCTATGTCTGCGTGGCAGTACCTTCATTTACAGTCTGTCCTAGTTTGTTATTGCTGAGCATCCTAGCGTTGTTCAGCTGCTTTTTTTATTTTTAGTTGGTTTGGTTTATTCTTTTTTTAAATAAATCAAACATGAACTAGAAGAGACTCTGGAAGAAACCTGAGGAGAGAGAGTGAAATCAATCTGCAGACTAACACAGAGGAGCATCCTTTTAAAATGTTTTTGTAATGCCACAGAGATGCTTTCATAATCCTCTTAGAGTGAAGAAGAGAAAAATGACAAAGCTTGCACATGTAACAGGCCAGTCTATAATTCCCGAATGCACCACAGTTTCTCTGTCACACCACATGTTACAGCAAACCCCATTGCAATGAATGGATACAATGTGGTAATAATGATTTGTCCACATTTTACAAGAAATGCTGCAAATTCCCTCCATAAAAATCAGTGTTTTTCATCTCTAGAAAAGTTCTCAGAAATACCCAAGCTGCAGTTCTTAGAGTGATATGGAAATAGTTACTGCTGATGATGTGAATCCATTAGTTGGTGTTGTGAATGAGAGTGAGCATTCTAAGCTGTGCTGACACTAAATGCAGATGCTCAGAGGCATCAGAGTTGCAGATACACCTGCACCTTCTCCTTGAAGGGAATATGCCAGAAATACCAAAAGGCTGTCTAGTGTCTAATGCTTGATTTGATCAGAATACAGATGAGAGTAAGGTAATTGCTGACAGAGATTCTCTGTTTTTCTGATGGAGACAGGTTGATTTTACCTAACGTTCACAACTGAATCTTTCCTCCCCACCCATGAAGGCTGGTTTTTTAGCTCTTGCTCCTGTTGTGGAGCTTTGAGCAGCTTTCTAAATTGCCTGGTCCCATCTGGCACCTGAGGAAAGTGTAATTTTCCCTAGCGTCTTGCAGATTATTTTATGAGTCCTTTCGTTACAGACAAGTCTCCCATTCCTGCTATGAGTGCCCAGCTGGCCTGCAGGCTCCCTGCTCTCGTTTGCTCCCCTTCCTCCACTGGCTTCATCTGCCCTGTGTGCTGCAGCTGCTTTCTTGCATGCTGGAGTAAAGCAGACAGCCCCTGTGCTGTCCTCCTGTAGCCTTTCAAACTGTGCACTCAAACACTGGGTGCCACTTCCAGACCATGCTTCTGCCAAGAAAGGCTGGAGCAGATGATCCTTGAGGTCACTCCCAACCTGGTGTTCTGTGAAACACAGGAGATTATGTCCTTGCCACTTATCTAAGTGTTTTTGAAACATTTGCTTGTGATCATACAATGGTAACTGTGGACAATCTGGTGTTACCAGTACTGAGCAGAAACTGTGGATCACAGCTGGAAATGCAGGAAATCAAGTGGGTTTGAAAAAATGTAAACAGCTTTGCTCCATTAAAATCATCTAAAGGGAAAAGTGGCACAAGAAACTTTGCATACTTTGAGGAAAGGCTTATTTCTTGGCCATATGATCTTCACTGGCTAAATATGATTTTTTTGTTCCTTTTTTATATATGGTTTTAGTTTTAGCTTTCACAGAAGCCATGAGATGATCCAAATTTTATTGTAGAACTTTTTCTAGTGGCAGACAAATAAATTCAAAGTTCCTAGGTTATTTTGGGAGTAACCATAGGAGATATATCTATATTTAAAGTGCATGAAGTATCATTTTTAATGTCCAAAACAGTGGCCTGTACAGCTGAATAGCTATCCCTTTGAAAGTATATTTAACTCCCAATATGTATTAGGTATTGTACTGTATAAAAATGCCCTTCTCTATGACCCTTTTGTGACCAGGGCTTTGTGTTCCAACTCTGAGAAGGAAGTATGGAGAATTCTGTTTTTTAATGAAGCTGCTTTTTGTTCTCTCACAATAATCTGATGACCTTAAACTTGCTAAAACAACATTTCCAGAAAAGTAAACACTCTCTTTCATCTCTAAGTGCATTTACATCATTTGGTCTGTATGGATTCAGAAGACTGAGAGTCCATTTTTCATAGAGGCAGAGACGATTTTTTCCTCCCCTGTGAGGAACCACATTTCCTTTTGAAGCTGTTTCACTTACTGTCAATTTACAGGACTTATAATTTGTGATAGAAATTTTGGCTGGAAGGAATGTCTGGAGGTCATCGTGTCCAATCTCCTGAAGCAGCATTGCCATTTTACCAGGTGAGGTATGGCTTTGTCTAGCTAAGTCTCAAAAACCTCCAAGGACAGAGGTTCCACAACCTCCCTGAGTGCCCTGTATTATCCCCCACTAAAGCTGGAAGTTTTTTCTAACATTAATCCCAGCCACAATTTGTGGATGTTCCCCATTGCTATCAGCTGGCAATACCAACATTTTGGCTTGTTTCATTTGTGTAAATACTCCCAAAATAGTTGTAGACTATTATTAAATCATCCCTTAGTCTCTTCTTTATCAGATTAAACAAGATTAAACAATTCAATTCTCTCAACTGCCACTTTTTGCCTTAAGGCTCCTGACCATCTTAGCAGTTCTCTGATACTCTCTCTCCAGATTATTATCATCCATCTCAGACTGGGAGTCCAAAACTGAACACAATGTTCCAGTTGAAGCTCTACCAGGCAGTTATTTACCCCAATTTTCCAGGGACACGCAGCACAACTGTAGTTTCTGCTCTGTTCCTTCCCTTTCCCACCAACTCCAATGCTATCTGCACGTGCAAGTTTTTTTTCCCCTTTTCTTACATCTGAGATTTTGTCTGACTATGGTTTGGGGAAAGGAGATGTTTTGATACTTTGCTGCTTTGCTATTGATGTCACCTGTGGAGGTGGCCACAAGGTCACCTCTGCAGAGGCACACATACTCCTGATAGACACAGTCAAAAATGTTGATGTTGGGCAGAAGTTGAAGTAGAAAACCACATATGTACACCTTCTGTGAGATGCCCATTTGCTGGAACTTCCCAATGAAGTGTGGTTACTGAAAGGAAAATAAACTTCAGTTCAAGGGTATTTCCAAACATGCTGTTGCTATTTGCTGCAAATCCAAGAAGAGTGCTTGGGAGCAATCCTCTGACTTGTGTTTCTGCTACAGATTCTCAAAGATCTGTTGGGATGAAGCCTCCTATATCTGAACTCACCTTGTACATTTTCTTAATAGCTGGAGAAGGAAAACAAGGGTTTGCAGAAGGTGATTCAGCTGGACCATATCCCAGAGCTCCTCTGAAGTGAGTCACCCACTGACAGCTCCTTTCTCTCTCCTTTACACAAGTACAGGAGGAGCACCAGAAAAGGAGCACAGGTGTGGAGTTCAGCACTATAATATGTTTTCTGGAGTTTTTAATTGTTCGTTGCTTTTGTTGCCTTTGATGTTTAAATGATTGTTATGAAGATCTTGAACAAAATGCAAAACACCCTGACCTGCTTTAGCTACAAGCTAGATCAGTGTTTGGATTATTTGAAGTCAGCCCTGTTTTGTGTTTGACACAAGGTATTATCCCTTGAAGGTGATTTTTCACTTTGAATAAATGAAAACAGGAGATGTGAGATGCACTCACCCAATTTATCTTAGCAGAAACAAGTTTGAAGCATTGTTGGATGCCTCAGTAAATGATATATGATCATCTGAAAACAGACTTTTACAAACCAGGTTTTCTATCCTTTTTGGACATGTTGTTCTGAGGAGCAGAGTTCAGCTGGAGTCAAGCTGATATTAAAGTAAAATCTAGTGGAGGCCCTAACAGAGTATCTAATAAGCAGTGACTTTGAGCCTGATCTACTAGTGTGTTACTCTAGTTTGCCCCTAGAGTAACTCATTTCACTTAACCTTACTACACTTCGTACTAGCTTCAAACTACAGCTACTCATCGTTGAATCAAGTCCTGTGTTTTGATCAAGATACAGAGAACTATATTTTTAAAAGTGCTGAAGTCTTTGTTTGTTTTGGAAGATGTTAAAACATGTTAAAGAAAATTAGTTCTAGGTTGAATATTTGTATGACAAGTTCTGCCTACAGCAAATCTCTATGACTGAGCAGCAGATCTCTCAAAATAAGATTTCAAATTGGAATGTTTATGCAAGTCTTAACACTTGTGGTACCAGAGGATGTTGCCATAATAGTAAGTGGAATAACAGTGTTGTCACACTGCATTGAATTTCTGACTTCTGTTTCATCTTGTGAGACAAATTGATCCTTGAATATTAAAGCCATAAAGGATTATCTGAGGAAAAATGTTTTCTGGATACTTGTAATGAAACTCAATATGCTACATGATTCAAGTAAACAGTATATGAATTCATTGCTGTGACTGGTTTGTAAATGACAGTGCAAAAGCAAAGTGCAAAGCAGAAAGCACCACCAAACAAAAAAATAGGCAATAACAGGGATTTTTAACCTATGCCTTTGTTTTACACTCCACAGATAAAACTTTCCAAAGAGCAAAAATACACGAAACTCAACAACTCTGTGTTGAGTTGAAATCAAATCCTCTGATTATTTCTAATGCACAGCAATGTGAAACAGTGGAGCATTTCTGGGTTTGCCCTCTCCAAAGGGAGCGCTCAGCCGCCAAATACAGCAGTTGTAGAAAATATGTTACAGGGAGTTGTGCTGTCTTTGTTAGTGCAAGGCAGGCTGGTGCTCAGAGTCCCTCTGGCTGTGCAGGAACTGGAGAGAAGGGGAACTACTGAAAAATACCACAGCACCAACATACTGCATCACCTCTGCATCTCTTTCATAGTCAGTTGATCATGTTACTGAAGTTGTTTGGATCATTCTTCAAGGTAATGGAAATTATATTGGGGAACAGAGCCAGGATTACAAGAGCCAGAGTAGCTGAAAGAGCAACAGGTCTGCTTGCCTCCCCTTCTTCATGCCCTGGGCTTCCTTGCTGCAGCCTGGGATATGTGCCATGGATTGGAATCCCAGCAGGCTGGAGTGACTCACCCAACAACTTGTTGAGAGGTTAAAGCTCACTCTCCCTCCCATTTATACCTATGGCAGATTTTGGCTGGGAATGTAGATATTTTAACTTACTAAAATGGGGCTGTGTTTGGGGCAGGCCAGGTTGCTGCAGTTTAGTCTCCTTCCATCAGAGCCTGGAGAGAACTGCATGCATTCCCTAAATAGAAACAGGCATCAAAAAGCACTGCCTTCAATCTGGCAGGAAACACCATCATGCCTTTGATGTAAACGGGTGCTGTGGCAGGAAATCTTGCCCAGCTTTGTGGAGCCTGAGTTCTGTCACCCCCTCCAGAAAACAGAGGGCAGAGAACCTTTGTTTTCTGCTGATACAGCCCATTACCCCACAGGTGAAATGTACTGGTGCCAGGCATAAATGATCCATAATCCAACAGCAATTATGGAAACAATGTATATGAAATCCCCTGTGAAGAGACCATATTTGTTTCTCCAAAATGAGTTGCTTTTTGCAAGACTACTTGTAGCCTATAAAATATTTCTTCTTTTATGAGCATTTCTCCAGTAGCAGAGCCAGGTTTATAAGGGGATGCATGAATTTATATGTCAAACCTCACAGGAGAATCTCCCTTTGGCACTATCCTGTGTTCCATATAATTTCACCTTCCTCTCATGTTCTCCACCATTTCAGAGATGTAGGCCCTTTTGAACTTACACATCTCAGTGCCCAGATCTGATAATCAATATAGGGAAAGTAACCTAATATTGGGTGAATGTCTTAAGGGAAAACTTACATCATTTTAAGCAACTCAATGAGCTGCTAAAAGAACATGGGGTTCTGTTACTCTTGGTTTTCTCCAAAAATGTCCAGAGCAGAGTTGAGAGTTTCAAAACTGGAGGAGTCTTTCTTTGCTTGTTCTGCTCACCACTTCACGAAAAAACTTTCACCTTTTGTCCTTACCCCTCAAATGAAATCCCAGCACTCTTGGTCAGGTGATCTACTTTGATTCGCTTGCAAAATGAAATCAATAATCTCATTTAAAAGACTTGCTGAAGGCAGGGAATCTCCCTCATATTGGACATGCTATCAGAGAAGAATCTTCCATTCTGGATGCAACCTGACCTCCAGCCTGTAAGGATAACTAGCCTGAGAGAGCATGAGGGATTTAGTGGCAAAATCAAATGCGTGGAGAGATTGTGATAAGAGCTCTGTGCTGTTACCGAAGAGTTATTAGGATTATACCACATCTCAGCTTTTCGGTCACACAATTTTTCCACAGATTTTCAAAATAATTGTGTTTGAGCCAATATACACAGGATGATGTAAGGTACAGATGGGTGAATGTGTCGACACACTGAAAGCATAAGTAGCAAAAGACATGGTGTTTCTCTTGCTTGCCTCATTGCACACAGACGACAGCCACAGTCACAGTGTCTCTGTGAAATCATGAGTTTCTTTGATTATGGCTGAGAAAACATCCCTTTCCCATTTTCAGAAAGCTGTTTCAGGCACTGCTGCAGGAGAAAACCAAACCAGCTGAAGCCTGAATGTGATATTTTGGGTTTCTGGTGCAGAAACATGCACTGTCCTTCCCCGTCCCCACCCATTTTGTTGTTAAGTACAAATACACTCTGTAAGTTTCGTGGTAGAGGAGACATGTTTTGAGAATGGGGAGCCACACTGTACCTGGCTTCTAGTCTATATTGGGTTCCAGTCTTTTAGGGAAGGAATGCAAGAGTTTTCCAAGGCTAGATTTGGGACCAGACATGTATATTTTATAATAATCCCTAGCAATATATCAAATGTCCTTTTAGATTTAGAGAGTGTATGATTTCATAGAGTGACTTCATCTCCTGAGGCCTTAAGAAGAGCTCATTGACAGTCTAGGAGTAAGCTGCACCACTGCTGAAGGAAATATGACACTCAAAGATAAAGGAGAGTGCAAGTAAGGAGAAAAAAAACAACTCTGCTCTGTGTATCTGTAAATTATCAGATTTACTGAGGTACCATCTCCACCTCTCCAATTACTATATTGTGGGAGGGTGCAGGGTCCCATGCATTTGCAGCCACACAGTCCTAGTGGCCCCAGACAAGTAACTCTTTCACATTTGTCAGCTAACAGATCTGAGAAGCCCCACACTGATCCTGAGGAGTTGCATGAAGCCTCATTGCACCTAATACAGCACAGGCATTTGAGCTCTGAGCTCCTCCTTATCTAACCCCCACTGGCTGTAGTGGAGTTGGGTGCCTTCCTGTTTGCTGTGAGTTTGAGGTCCTTCATAAATAACATCAGCTCTTTAGACAGAGGGTCATGCTGGCAGCTGGTGGAAAACTAATAGAGCCACTGACAGGCAATGAAAGCAAATTCCTCAGCACAGAGTCAAGGTTACCTGCTCTCTGGGTGTTCTGCAGTGAAAATACTCTGCCTCCATTTTGCCTGTTTGTAGGGTGTTCATCTGGTTTTTTAGTGAGCTGATGTTGACTTCATCTTTTAAGGCACTAGCAAGAGTTGTGCACACATGGGAAGGTCAGGGGAGCTTCAAAGGCAGTTGACTTGAATGTCTAGAACTTTTTTAAAAATAGAAGGTAAAGGCTGGGGGAATGCAAGTACAGCTATACAACTGGGAGACAATGGAGAGCATGGGAGTGACAGGGTCTTCTCAGTTTCCTTCTGGAGCTCTGGCCTGATGTGTTTTTACACAACAACCTCCCTGTTGGGGGTCCCATGTGGATTCCCATCCAGGTGGAGCAGGCTATGGAGCACCCAACATGCAGATTGCCTTAGCCAGATGTGACACAAGCCCCATCACTATGCAGAGAGGCATACCAATTTTTGTTTTAAGAATGCAAAAGCAATGACATGACTCATTAATACCAGACATCCACTTTGTTCCCAGAGCTATACGTGTTTCCTCAACAGCTGATTTCTGATGCTTGAAGCTGCAGACAGCTGGGGTCGTGATGGTCTTTAAATGAGTATTGTCTCAATATTTTCTCTGCCTGTGCCAGAACCCTGGATAGCCAGAACGGGGGGCGAGGGAATTGTATTAAACTGAGCAGGAGGTGGGGAGACCATCGTGCAGGCCAGGGCCACTGCCATCCCCATCATGTATTCTGTTGACAGCCTGCTCCAAGCCTGAGCTTTAGGTCTCTCTCTCGACCCTGGAGAAATCCTGGGTCAGATTTGGATGGTTCCATTAGTCTGTTAACAGGTTCAGTGGCACTTTGATGTGAATTGGAGCCAGGGAAAAGTTATATGGAAATCTGTTTATGTTTGTTTTTCCATGATGATAAAAGATGCACAATGTATAAAGCTTTGTTCCCTCTCTAGTGCAGGAGGTGAACAACAAACTCAATTTCACCTGAGATCAGCCAAGACGAAGAAGCTGATTTTTGCCTTTGAAGCCTAAACATTGATCATTAAATAAATGATGCTATTACTTTCTTCAGGTGCATGAAAGGAGTCTTTGCAGCCACAATGTAAGAGATGTCCCATTGTTTCTTGGTTATTTCATGTTGTACAAAGCAACTACTCCTATTTATTTTGTGTTAAATGTTATAGCCACTGGAGTTTTCTGCCTGGCTGATTCTGCATTAATTTACAATGAACATTAGTCTTGTGATTTATGGACTGCCAGATTCCCTGAGTAGGGTAACTTCCTTGAAGAAAGCTTCTCACCCACAGGATAGCTCAGACAGAGAGTTTCACTTGTCTCTGCCAGCTCCAGCCTGGGATCTTGAAAGAAGAAAAGGGCAGGCAGGATGTGTCAGGTGAAACAGCAATTTTGGCACAGCAGACAGAATTTGCTTTGGGTGAAAAGTCTAACATGGGCTCAGCCTTCTTGCTTGTTGCTTCCAGGTGCCTCTCTTGGACACATGGGATATGTCCAGCCCCAAAGGGAAACTACAGGTCTGTATTTATGTCTTCTGAAACTTTTGTATGGGAAAATTCATCAAATGGTTTGCACTTTTATAGCTCAAGGGTTTGTGCCTGTTCTTAGGAGCTGAGGAGGAATGTCTCCACTTGGGAGCTGGGTTCTAAGGTCACACAGGCATTATTGTTGATTTACACAGGGATGCAAAAGCAGAGTCAGATTTCACAACCTGCAAATCCTTGGGAACTAGTTCTCTTATTTGGTTACTTGGTGTGGTGTCAGCATTGTGTTTTGAGGAGGCAATAGCTTCAGAGGAGCATCACCCAAAGGAACTCCCTCTTCAGTGAACAATTTGGCAGACACAACCCCTTTGATGACTTAATATTGTGCTCAGAAAGACTGTAACTACTCCTGGCTTGAGAATAAAGTAAAAGACTGGGAAAGAGAAGGATTTCAAGGAGTTTGGTTGTGCCTTAGGTTCCTAGAGCAACAGTTCTGCCTCCTCCTCCCTGACCCACTCCCGTACTCCTCCCTGAGCTGCAGGGAGCAAAGAAAAGAGCAGGGGTTTTGGTGGCCTAGATATGGTGAGGCAATATGTTTTCATATTTTCATTAGAAATGCCTCTACCAGGTATCAATATCAAAATTGATGCTAGTGGGCACTTACATTGTCAGTCTTCAAAGAGAGGCTAAAAGCTGACTTACAGACAGGACACAACCCAAATGTTCTTGTCCAGTTCAGACATGAAATGTGATCATTGCACAGTGTGAGGGAATTCCTACTCTGTCTGCTCTAGCTCCACATGTCCTGTGTGACTGTGTCAGCACTGCTGCTGTGTCAGGTCGGGCACTGGGGAGGCTCTCACAGGCTCTGGGTCCATGACAGTAAAACAAAACAGAAGTGAAGGCTGATGGTGAGCTTACCAGCCTGAATTCACATAGCAGTGGGAACTGGAGGCTCTGAGAAGGTGTCCATAGTAGTTCATTTCATGTTGAGAGATGAACATCACATATGGCAGGAGAGATTATCTGGGGTAGCTTCACTTACTAATCCTGCTGGATGCAATCAGATCATGAAAGCAAAGCAAATTCCAAAGCAAATTGCCAGGGCTCACAGGATTACTTTGTGGATTAGAAGACCTTGCCATTTAAACACTTCAGGAAATGATCTCACTTCCTCCTGAAAAAGACTGGAGAGCATATATTTTTTGGCCATTTACATTTCCTCTAATTCCAGGTGTTTGAATATCACACAAGACTCAGTTATATGACCTGTCCAGCTCCTTCTTGGGAAAAAATGTTCATGATGGTCTTTTGCCAGGTTCTTAACAACTTGAACTCTGAGAAAACATGGTCGTAGACCTGAATAATGATGAGGGGAGAGGCTAAAATGGAAGGACACCAAAATGGGAGACAGAGAAACTGAGAATATTCTTAATGTTATATTATTTATATCCGGCCAAAAAATGCTGCGAATCTTGGAGGAAACTTTACTTACAGCACTTTTTCTAAACCAAGGTGGTGGGCATACCTTGAAAGAATTTAGTGGCCAAATTCCTAGTCACCTCTGGGAATTACATCCATTGCTTTAGCTTGTGCTTTAACTGTGTTTTCATTGTCTGATCAAGTTTTCACATCCCAGAAACTAGGACTTATTAGAGTAACTGGCTCATCCATATGAATCATCTCTTGTCCATGGATTGGGCTTTGATAAATATAAGTAATATGTGATTTTATAAGAGAAGACCAAAGACACTTCTCCTGTTGCCTATTGCTAGGAATTTTTTTCCCGAGTGCTAGTTACGAATTTATTTTCATTAGTGTAAGAGTGTCTTGGTTAAAAAACAGTTTTCAGACTGGGCTCTTCTCCTGGCTGAGGTAGCACCAAATGAACAGGTCTGAGCAAAGTGCCCTTTTTTGAGCCCGTTTGTATAAAGTATCCAGAGGTTTGGAACAAAACAATCAGTCACACACATAAGACTGTTCTGATGGACTTCAGCCAGGCCATTAACATAACAAAGAAAATATGTGCTTATTCAGATTCTATTTATTATCCATGTTTCATAACTTCTAAAGAGGGAATTGCTTGAATAATGGCAGTAATAATATATTAGTAAAGATGCTTGTTTTAATCTTCAGTGCGATCTGACAAAAGCAAAACACTGCCCAGTGTCTTAAAGTGTGTGTTTGTATGTGTTGTGGGGAATAGGAAGAAAGATTTATTTGCCCCAAATGTCATAGGAGCCCTTACTCAAAACACTGTTAAGTGCTCAGTGATGTAGAGTTCACAAGAATATTTTCCTTTTTTTTTTTTTAATTTGTTTTTGCTTCTCTTTTCTTTTTTTGGCCTTCTTCACTGCCAGCCTGAAGAACTCCTCTTGAGTTTTCTAGTCCAGCACTGTGATGTCTGGCCTCAGACATGCAACAGTGAAAGCCCTGTAGAACACCTGAGGTTTTTTCCAGAACCTACATAGTAGTGCTGCCTGTATAGGGTTTGTGTGGATTGCTACCCAGCAGTTAATGCACAGGCATGCAGGTAACTAAAAATAAACTTTATTGAGAAAAGCCAGTGGGCTGCAGTAAGAAAGATTCAAATCTACATGGCAATGTCCTGGAATAATGTCTATATGGCAGCAAAGACAACACCTTCACTAGTTTGACTTACATTTATTTTTAAAATAAATATCCAAATAACTTCTTACTGACAGATTTTCATATAGTTTTTCTACTGGTACTGGAAACACAGGAACTCAAGTAAAGCAAGAGTTCAGTGTGGTGCTTTCCTCTACATTTTCCTAAGTTCTCTATAAATAGTACAGCTTGGGGATTGCTAATACCTAACTATATAGCTGGGCTGCTGCAGTTTTCCTATAAAAGAGATTATATTTTTTTAAGGATTTCTTTTTCTGTAATTGCCCATAGCAGATGGTTAGAATTTGGCATCTGGAGAGATGTTGATCTACAGATATACCCTGTCTTCACCCACAACAGTCTGTTCTAGAATTAGCTCACTTATAAACTGCTACAGATGTTGTTTTCCTTCATTAACCTTCTCCAAAGTTGGCAGCATCCCAAAATAATAAAGGAACATGGCCATTGCTAGGTGAAGGTTTCAGCACCTGCAGGTGCTGGGGGTGGTGAATGATGGGGAGAGACCTAAACCCTGCCCACACCTCTCAAACCTTCCAGGCAGCTGGGCTGTGGTTTGGGCATCTGGGCTGCCTTCCAGAGGCAGCAGCCCTTGCTGCAAAGGGACACTGCTGTCCGTGGGCTGCTCTGGAGAGCACCACTCTGCCTCTGATCACAGGAGCCCAGCCCCACAGAGGCACATGGGCTCACTGCTGTCTAGTGGAAAAATTTGTTTGAACACTCTTCTGCTTGAAAATGTTGGTTCTGTCCCGTTGAAGATGAGCATACATTGCAGTCTAGTCACACATGGTTTGGTCCCAGGACCTTTGCCTCCTGCAGTACAGAGGCTGGCCACATAAAAGTGCAGAAATAACATAGCTAAGGACAGGCTCTGTATTTTTGTTCGATTTTTAATGACTTTGTGGTACAACACAAAAAACTGTGTTCAAGATGACTAGACAGTGTGCAGCATGGTAAAGTGGATGAAACTAGCAGGATAACTTCAGAAATAATCATGTCTCAAGTAACTGCCTATTCAATACCTAAAGGGATACCAGTGAGATAATAGCAATAATCAACGTGAGTACCCTACAGGTACAATTTTTCATGCACCTTAATAAATTTAAAGGCCTTAGTTTTATGCTTTCACTGATTTATGGGGAGTTATTCACCTTCTCACTCTGTGCTTCTCAGATTGGCCAGAATCCAGGGACTAGGTCTTTTGCTGCACCAGGAATGCCTCACCAGGAAACTCAGTAAGTTTTAGCTTGTACAGGATCTTCTCAATTGTCCCTTTGTTAAAGAGGGAAAGGCAGAGTGTAGGATTTGGGGTGGTGTTTGAAACAGGGGTCCAAGTAGGGGTTATAAAGTATTAAGATTCAGACTAAGTTAAATATACCATCTTAGAACCAGAAACACCCCAAAATAAAAAGCAAGAGACTGTTTTCAGAGCACTGGTGGCCATGCTGCTTTGCCACCTGGTGTAATGGACACACGAAATTGGGCATGTGAGAAAAAGTGTGCCTGGCTAAGGGGTCCTTGCTTTATTTTCAGCAGGGAAGTGGTAAACACAACATAAACAGGTACAAGATCAGCTGTGCTTTGGCTCTAATTCAATCCTACCCCGGATTACAGAGGCAGAAAACACTGTAGATAGAGATGCACTGTAAGGTCTGGCTTTTTAGAAGCATCCAGACAACAACCTCTGGTGAACTAAAGCCTTTTCCACAGTACAGCACTTGCAGCACCTCCATCAGGATATCTGTATTCCCAGCAGGAGTGAATCATCTCTTATGAGTCACTTGTGTTGCTCTTCCTTTGCAGGCTGACCAGGCCTGGCTCTCCTCAGGGAGAGAGAGCTGATTCATAAAGGGGGAGACTCAAATGGAGCCCAACAGCTGCCACATTTGACCTCTGGTGTCAAACAGGGCCCAAGATTTTCTCCTGCCTTGCATCCAGTGAGCTGTGGTCAGTTTAAGCCTCTGCTGTGCTTAAAGCTGAGATGATATGGCCATGTCTTTTCCAAATTTGTACAGGCATCTTCAATTTCTGATTGTGGTAGGACAAAGCATGCTGATGTATGATGAGGCTTGCAAAGTGGGCAGAAGTGCTCCAAGCATGACGCTTGAAGGCATGCTCCATCCACAGCAATTAGTTAATTACTTGGTACATGTATACCAAGTCCGTGTAATACACACTGAAAACTGTCTGGATTTGAGCCATAAATAATATGATCAAGTCCATTTGATGAGACAGAAACAAATTAATAGAAAAAAGATTGAGTCATATATTAAAAATGCTACCTTGGGTGTAATAAATCCATTGGAAAACACAGATCACAGATGACAACTATTGCTGTTCTGGGAAGACCAACAAATTCCTGTTCACTCACGGTATTGATAAAAGGAACTCAAAACTCATAAGGCCATGTTCTAGGCTGACTATTTTGCAGCAAGCCAAGGATTTATTTTCTGTACTACCTGAATTTGATGAAGAATGTGTTCAGAAACACAATTTAGATTACCCTTCCACTATGTAGTTTGTATTAGGGTTATACATTGCAGCTATTACTGAGTTCCCTGAATATTGCAGTTGAGTGAGCACATTAGAGCATGAGAAGCATTGCATTCCAGCATCATGTTGTTCCTATCCAAATTAAAACAGATTATGGAATATTACAACATTCTTCAAGGCAAAGATAATAGGAAGTATTAAAATGTTTAGTTACTGCAGCTTCAGTTGTGAGGCACCAGGACAAAAAAGTAACCATTTTTTTCTCTTCTTTTAAGAAGTTCCTAGGCTCATCAGCTGTGGAGCTGACACTCCGGTGCAGGTGGGAAAGGGAGGGATCAACTCCACTTTGCCAAACTCCTGCTGATGGAAAATGAAGAAGTTCTGGCATCCCTTTGCCAAAATTATGAGAAATAAAGGACTGGGCCCAACTTTTCCAGAAGGAAAACAGTATCCACTTTGCATAAGAAAAACAGACCTATGTCTAGACCAAGTATCTCCTCAAAGCAAAGGTCTGGATTGGTTCAACTATTCTCAAAAGGCAGAACAGCTGGTCACACAGGTATGCAGCAGTCCCTAAACCTGATCTCTGCTGAGGTCAGCAGGGTGGAGTCAAGGCTTCTGGGTGTATCTTTCTAGTGGTATTGGGTAAATATATCTCCACATATGATGACTGGTGACCAAAAGACAATAACTAATGTATAATTTTATTGACTAATTAAATAATTACATGGATCTCACTCAGAGGAGCTCTCAGGCTGAGTATGTGAGCAGGCTGGAATGTGCATGTGAGCTGGCTGAGGTTTGCACTGTGGCAGCTGTGGCAGCATGCTGACGCTTTTCTTACTTTTCTCGCATCCTTGCATGTACCTTCTCCTCATCCAAGTACTTTGATATTCCAGTGTGCTGCCTCAATTCCAACCAAGTGGACACCATTGATGAGATGGCTGCGTTTGACCCCACTGGCTGCAGAAAGTGCACCACCCCAGGCATGGGGAGGCTTTCATTCCCATACTCCTGCATTCCTCCTTGCATACCCAGGGTGAGGGCCTGGCATAAGAGCCTTTGCTCAATCAAAACTGATTCAGAGCCCAGTGTGGACTTAAAATTAATTCCTTGAAGTCTCTTGATGTCATACCTGATTGTATAAATCAGGTGTATTTCTTATAAGAAGAAGATTATGGAAATAACAAGATGTTTGTGCTTGGTACCTGCATGCTTTGCACTTCATAAGCAAAGACATGGTAAGTGTACACAGTAAAGAGCTGCCATACACACATGGTGTTTTATCTCTCTGTTAACCTTCTGGATTTACCATGATGCTGTCCTTGTCACTTTTTGCTGACAGAAGGGGTCAGAGGTAGAGTACCAGATCCATCAGCTCAGGCTGTGGCCGTACATCTGACAGCAGACAGCTCAGATTGCCATCAGCCCCATCAGCACACCCCGCAAAACACGTGCTGTGCAAATGGGTAAAACAAGTCAAATGTTTAAATAGGCAAGCAGGAATGGAGCCCTAGTCCCTACAGTGGTCGGCAGGAGCTTGTATCCCACCTAGGACTAATTGGCACTTTTCATCTTTCACTGCCACATGATAGTGAAGCACTGATTAATGGCCCCAGTGGAAGTGTGGGACCCTATGTCATGTGGAGCTTTAGAAAGCTCTTAGGTTTTGGAGCTGAGGCAATGCTGAAGACTGTTTTCTGCTGTCCCTGGACCCATGATAAACAAAAATGTTGCCCTTTGAGCCTCTTGAGTGGGATGTCTGTGCATCTATATGCAAATAAGTTGATAAGAACTAATAATCAGCCACTTTTTGGCTTTAGCATTAGAGGAGAGTATGTGCATTGCATGGTGAGGTTGGTACTTGCTGAGACAACTTTCTTGGTTTTTGCATTTCTTAGGAATTTTTGATATCTCCTGTTGATAGTGTTAATAAATCAGAAGGGAATTGCACAGGCAGTGCTGCCAGACATACAAATGGAGATACTACTTTGCAGGAAAAATATGTGATGCTGGGATACATTTGCACATTCTGTCAGTCATTTTGTCCAGATTCACATGCAATACTAACCAAGTAAAAGACTACACATGGAGGAAAATAGAAATTGGAAGAGATGTGAAAGACAGCAAATTATGGTTGTGGGGAGAGATCACCTACTTGGACTTTAGGACTGTCATTCAGAGGGACTTCAACTATCAAAGAAAATGGACTGAAAAAGCCTTATGAAGACCAAAACAGAAATGCACATAGAACACAACAATCTCATACAAAAGGCTGGAGCTCAACTGTCTCAGGAGCCTTTCTGTGAAAAAGGACTGGGGATCCCATGGGCACAGGCTGCCCAGCAGCCAGCAGGAGCTCCCAGCAGAGATGGAGGGCAACCACACTCTGGGCAAGAGCAGCAGCTCAGGAGAACATTATGCCTTTCTGTTTGGCACTTTTGAGGCCACATAAGAAGCAGTGTCCAGTTTTTGGACAGAGTGGGACAAGGCCAGAAGATGACTATGAAGACAATTAAGGGGCTGGAGAACATAAAAAATGAGGAGAGGCTAAAAGAGATGGGTGATGGGCTTGTGCATCCTGGATAAAAGCAGTTAAGATGGAGAAATAACTACAGGGTCCCATAGGGGATTATAGAGAAGGAAGAGCCAGACTTTTTGACAAGATGCAACCACCACAAGATGCAACAAGGGACATTTGGGTTAAGTGTCATGAAAAAAAATTGCAGTGACAGTATTTGTCACTGCAACACGTTGCCCCTTGAGGTGGCTGGACCTCCTTCTCTGGCGGAATTCACAGAATGGCTTGGGTTGGAAAAGACCTTGGTGATCATCTTTATGGCCCTTCTCTGAACCCCCTCCAACAGGTCCATGTTCTTTTTTGTGCTGCAGACCCCAGAGCTGGCTGCAGCACTTCAGGTGGGGTCTCACCAGAGCAAAGAAGAGAATCAGAATTCCCTACCTCAACCTGCTGTCCATGCTGCTTTTGTTTCAGTCCAGGACGGACTGTGAGTGCACACTCTTGGCTCATGTCCAGCTTTTCATCCATAAAAGTCCTCAAGTCCTTCTCTCAGAGCTGCTCTCAATGGGTTCATCTCCTCCTCTGTACTACATGTGGGGCTGTGTCTTCCCAGATACGGTACCTTACACTTGGACTGGTGGAATCTCATAAGTTCATGTGGACCCACTTCTCAAGCTTGTCCAGGTCACTCTGGATGGCATCCCTTCCTTCTGTTGTGCCAGTTGCCACGTTGAACTGAGATGTTCAGAGATCAGCTTGTCAAGACTCCAAGCAACCTGCTCTTACTTTGAACCTGGGCCACTTTGAGAGGTGGGTGAACTCCAGAGGCTCCTTCCACAAAAAAATTACTCCATGCCTATGTTGTTTGGACTGTCACTTCCCATTCCACTTGCAGCCTGCATAACTCAGTCTTTTCTCATTCCTCTAGCTCGCCCTTCATGTGCCAGGATTACCTTCTTGTATGCCTTGGCCTTGGGATGAAAAATTCTGTTTAGTCTGCAGTCAGATCTACATCTTCACAATACTGCACATCTGGCCAGACATTTGTGCAAAGAGGTTATGTGGTTCTATCCATTTGCCACTATTACTGCAAGGGTAACTTGAATTGAGAAGCTGTTTCTGACAGCTGGATTGCAGCCATTGATGGAAACCTGGTACTAGTGGGGCAGCCGGGTCTTCAAGTTGCTTACAGAAACTGCTGTGAGTTATAAAATATGATTGATTTCAATCACTTCGCCCCTCAGAAAGTGTCAAAGGCTGTTCTCAAAGCCCAGGTTTTCACTTCAAGTAGATTAAGATGGTTTTCTGTCATCTTCAAGATAATATCAATAAATCAGGACTGGGCCACTCTGGCAGAAAAGATAACAAATATTCCTGCTGTCTTTCCAAACAGAATGTCAGCTACTGTTAAAATTGTTATTGTTTTTCTTCAATATTGCTATTGCCTATTCTTCTTCAGTCTAACAGTGCTTTCTCCTCTCTCAGCATCTGCATAAACCCTCATCCTCTCTTGGTTGCCAAATGCATCACAGTGATATCCACTATGGGATGAAGATACACATAAATATACGTATCAAAGCATGCACAAAGAGGGAGATATTATCCCCTGGCTACTCCAGCTGCTGGCAAGCCTTGACCCTCAACCAACCCACAGAACTGCTGAGTTCTGGGAGAAGCAGCATTAAGTGTGTCCCAGGCCTCCCCTGAACAAGCTTTGAGTCTCTCCTAAAAAAAGAGAGGTATCAGTGTCGGAGGGTCAGGGATGGCAATTTTCCTGAAATTCACCCCCCTGCTCAGTCATGGTGACACCACACAGGTGTTGCCATTTCCTCCAGCCCAACCCACCCCAGGAAGCCAACACAGCTTCACTCACCACTGTCCCCAGGAATGCACACAGCCCACTGTAAAGGTGCTTGTTCAGCTGTAGAAGGCTGCAATAGCCAAGAGCATGAAGCTCATTAACAGAGGACAAAGATATTAACAATAGTAGAGACCTGAATATTTCAAATGCAGTTCTACAGAGGCGCCAAATACCATTTAAACACAGTGTGAGAAAACGTCTGCTGTTCCCAAGCTCTTCTCAAGCTATTCTCCTCTCTCCTTCCCGCCAATCCAGCCCCTGCAGAGGTGCCAGGCACCTTCTGGGTCAGTGCCTCTGCTCTCCCTTGGTCTTTTCTCAGCTATTTCTTTGAAGAGAGACCCAGAGGGACCTCCCTCCTCAGGCCTGATGGCTGGGCTGTCACTCACAGCTTTGCTTTCTTGTCTGCCTCTCCTCTGTGAAACAAGACTCTTGTCCCCTGAGAGCTTTCAGGCGCAGCTTGTTGCTCTCCCCTGGAAAGCACAGCAGCTGTTTGTGCTCATAGGGAAACAGCACTTCTAAATGCAGCAAAGATTGTCCTCGGGAAAGGGACGAGGCAGAGTGCTGATTCAGCAGGGTCTGGGGACAGGGCTCTGTGCTTTAACCCCTGCACCAGGGCAGGGAGTGGGTGAGCAGGACTGGGGCTCTTCAGGGGATCCTTGAAACATTTGAGGGAACTGCCATCATGTAGAGCTGGGATACAGGCAGAGTTAACTGTCCTTGGGCAGAGCTAACACCACCATGGCAAGTCAGGCTCTGGCTCTGTGATCGCAGATGTCCTGGAAGCAGCCAAAAAAGGGTAAAGCTTTCCCCGGCTAATTTCTTTGAAACAATCTTTAACAGACTGCTCCACCCAAAGAGCTGTTTACTCAGTTTTCCTACTCATCCCAGGGACAAGGAAGTCCTGCTGGGAGTCAGAGGCTGTCTGCTCACAGCTGCAGCCTGCCTGCACCTTCCTGCGTGGGGCGAGTGGGGAAACACTGCACCTGTCCTCCGGAATGCTGTCCCTGCCCTGCCATCCTCCCCTCCAGGGACATTCCCACAGCCAGCATTCACCCCAAGCTCTGTTGTGGTGAGCTCACCTTTCATTTATGGTGTTAAAAGCTTTCTAAATCTGGGTGGGTTTTTTCTCCTTGCAGTTTCCCCGAAGGTAAACACCTCAATTTCAGTCTGAGTCATATCTCCTTGCACCACCTGTTCTGACATGCAGAGGTAAGTGGTGTGTGGTACCTGTCTCTGGCTGGATCCTGCACCCCAGCATCCCACAAGTGTGAGACCCATAAAAGTGAAACAACAGCTCAGGAGCTGAAGATATCCAGTATTTTTAAGACTGAGATGCAAACAACAGCTCATCATTAAGGAAGAGAAAGCTCTGGAAAAACCTTACTGCAGCCTTTCACAAAGAAAGATGGAGACAAACTTCTTGGCAAGGCTTGTTGTGATAGGAAAGGGATAGTGGTTTTAAACTGAAGGAAGATTGAAATTTGATTTAAAGATGAAGGTTCTTACAACGAGGGTGATAAAACACTGGAACAGGTTGCTCAGAGAAGTTGTGGATGCCCAATCCCTGGAAACATTCAAGGTGAGACTGGACGAGGCTCTGAGCAACATAATCTAGATGATGTCCCTGCTCATTGCAGTGAGATTGGACTAGATGACCTCTAAATGTCCCTTTCAAACCAAACTATTCTATGATGAGCATTGCAGTGATGGAGAAATGTCACGGTGGCTTCCATAGTGCCACAGAGCAAGGACAGGTCTCTCCCTGCTCTTTCTGCCTGACAGTGAGGACATCACTCACAGTTTCCCTTTTTTGCAATAGTATCTGCTGTAGGTGCTTTATGGGAATAGTGGCAGCCCACACTAAGTTATAGCAGCCTTCAGGTAGCTGTGACTTCTGCCAGGGTATTGCTTCTGTCTTGGCAGCATGGGATCAAGGGTGCACAAGTCAGGCAGCTTCTGTTTATGGCATAAACTCTTGCTCATTTCAGTGTTTTTTTCACCACCATCAGCCGTTCCTTCCTTGTTTTCCCTTGTTTCAATCTATCTGTCTTTGTCAAAAAGCCATCCTTTGCAAAATCACCTGGTAATTGTGTTACACTTCCAAGGAGAAGTGCCCAGGACACAGGAAGTGCCCTGGGTGCAGTTGCACTGAGGATGTCAAGGCATAGCGCTCACTCCTCCCACTGGAGGAAAAGCCCAAGTGTCCTGCACCACTTACCCTAAGGAGGGTGCAGAAGAGGGAAACTCCCAGTGGGAGTAAAGCAAAGGAGAGGGAAGGCCATGTCACCACCAGGAAAAGCAGGTGGCCTTTTGTGTGTAGATGTTTACAATCAATGATGGTCCAGTGAGAGAAAAACTTGGTAGAACTGAACTGTGGTATAAAAAGAATATTAAGAGTTCAAAGTCAGAGAGGAATGTTAAGGAGAATCTTTTTCTGCCTTGCCACCTTCCAGGTGACAAGAATTTACTTCATGTGTGAACTCAAAGCTTTGATTTTCTCCTCTCTGATTCTGGAGCCAGCTGTTCCCAGGAGCACTTTGGTGGTGTACAGACCAGGAGCTGGTCCATGCTCTGCCTTGTCACAGCTGTGAGCTCACATCAGCTGTTTCCAGTCCCATGCAGAGCCATCTCTGGCTATAGGCTCAGGAACAGCAATAATATTACATTAGATCAGTATCATGGAGATTAACTCTGTTCCAAAGTTATTATTTAGAGAAGGATTGAGAACCTGGCTTGTGTTTTTCATGGCTGATCCCTCCAGTCTGGTGTTTCTTTGCTTTCATTCTGCAGATGCCAGGTTTTCTGAGCTACCTCGGAAGCTAATTGGTCTGGATTTTGCCTTTCTCTTCTTAAGTAGAATTACTGATTATTTTCTTCTCCTGTGCATGCCAATGTCACTGCAGAGGCAATGCTAAGCTCCCACATGTTGCTCTTAAGTTTGTCTGCTGCTTGATGCCATTTTCCCAAGGCAAATAAAGAACATTTTGGTCTATCCGTAATGCAACAGGCATCCCTGAGATTTCTAGTGAGAACAAATGGGAACCTCTTCTCTTTTCCTTGGTATTTATTTGATTTCTTTCAGTCATTTAACTGCTCTTCCTTAATTCAGAGAAGGTGAAGAGGACAGTTCAATATAGAGAGCTCATTTTGTTGCTATATACTCATATTCCCATGCTACTGCTGGTGGCCAGTGACAAACTGAAGGTCTGAAAGATATAGCTCGTGTTTGATCTTCTTTTATCTACAGAGGTCCTTTAGCTTCTTGGATCTATTTTCTGAAGCTTGTTCTCTCACCAGCCCACCCAGGGTCATCTTCATAAAATAGGTTGTCAAAATAGATGACATATATTGACTTTTACAGGTCATTGTCTGTTGTTCTCCCACAGCTGTTAAGGGCACCCATGCAGACTGAATCCAAGCCCCTAAAAGGATAGAGGTTAATTCCAACCTCAATGCTGAAACCTGAATGTTACTCCTGGCCCAAGGACTGGTGGCTGTGCACTGAGGCATTGGGGCAAATACAGAACCAGGCAGGGCTGGTGGGGTTCTGATGTTTTCCCCCCCTCTAACCCTTTTGTCCCCATTTGGTGACCCTACCACTCCTTCCTTTGCTGTACTACTGAATATGTAACCTCAGGGGAGCTATAGCTTAGAAGCTGGATGCTTGGACACCTTTCAGCCCAAAGGACCTGCTTTCCTGTCAGGAGTCACAGGGCAGAAATCCTAAATAACTCCTAATTAAGGAGCTATAGGTTGCAGTACTGTGTCCTTCCAGCCTTCCAGCAATCCTGGATCTTTTTCTAGCTGGGCACTATAAAAACTAGACAGTAATTTGATTCTGTGAGACTTCAGTGGTGTTTTGTCTGAGACAAAAGGAAGAGCATCATTATCCAAACAGTGGACTTACAGCCTGTTTATTGAATTATGCACATCAGATACTTGCTGAGTCACTATTTTGCTTATTAAATCCTTGGCCTTGGGCTTGTCTTGGGCCACAGCTTGACTCAGTTCCCACATCCCTAGCAGGAAACTTGGTGGTCCCATGGCATGCTCAGTGGCTAGTCGTGTGTCCCAGGAGCCCTGTGTAAGTGTGGGGCCACAGAGGCTGGTTGTGGGTGCTGGAAGTCTGATCCCTGCAGCAGGAAGGCACTGCTGGAGCCACATAGCAGGTGTAAAATAAAAAAAATCCCAACCTGGATAGTGAAAAATAAATTAGGAAAATGAAACAAAAATCTCATCCTGAGGAGGTGTCCTGACAGCAGGGATTTTACTTATAATTTTTTCTCTTACACTTTTCTATGTAACGTTTCAATTCCTTTGTCCTTTACATGCCAGGACTGGAAGAGATGTGTTTTCCATGGAGTGGCTCCCGTGGGGATTGGAAACATACCCTGTTTCTCTGCTCCCTCCCTGCCTCTCAACACTGCCCATGATCCTGTACCATGCTGCGTATCTGGGATAAAAGACAGGGTCCCTTCCTAAGTAGCAGCAAGACAGTGCAGGAACACTGATGTGTACCTTTAATGAGACAGACACTAGCTAGTAACAGCCTTGTGACACAGATTTCTGGTGTGTATTTGGTTCATTTTTGCTACAACGGTTTAATAGATATCCCTGCACACCCTGGTTCCTTGAGAGTCTCTCTAATGGCTGTGCCTGTAAGCATAGTGTTGTCTGGATCCTGCCATTTCCCTAGCAAAACTGAAAAGAAAAAGTGGTGCAGAATCTCATTACATTGCACTGTGCAAGGCCAGTCCTCCTGCAAAGACAGAGGAAAGCAAAACACCCTTTTCTCCCTTCACTCTGGTTTAAAGGATCCCACTTGCCCTGCCTGACTTCCATGTCTGCTTGTTGGCTTAAAGGCATATTATCTTTCTGGTTAAAAACCTAGCTCTAATAGTGCTTCTTGGAGGATCAGCAAGCACAGCTGGATCCTGCCAGTGTTTTATGCACAGGCAAATACACACACACACACACATTTGCCTGGCTGTGTTTGAGGATGTGGTCTCCTCTTGAGACTTTTATTGCCATGTAATCCTTCTCACCACCCTCTCACATGAGACATGTGACACATGAGAAGACTACCACTTAATGACATGATGAAACCCCCCTCATATTAGCTCTCCTTGTGCTGTTTTAACTTAAAAACTCCTATAATGCTGAGTTGGGCAAAGGGGGAAGTGATGTCGTTTTTGCATGAAACACATAAATTTCAGTCTGTGGCTAAAAGAGCAATCACACATGTGGCATTTGCACATGACCTAAACCAGAGTTTATGTTGCCAAAACAGGCTTTGTTGTGACTGATGTTCTCAGCTGCTGTTTTGTTTCCTTAAAAATCTCAGTCCGGGCAACACATTTCAGTCCATTTGGGAGCTGCCAAGGGTCAGTTTGAGAAATGTGTGGAAGCTTGTTAGGGTGGTGGGGGGAGGGGGGGAATGTTGAGGATGTTGTTTAAACATCTCTGGGCCAATATTTTCAAAAGCATTTAGAAACCTAAGGGTTTACTGCCGGTAGGTGCCTAGTGGATTTTCAAGAAAACCTGTACTGCTTATCTGAAAATTGCAATATTTAAGTATTTCTGAAAATCCATCCCTAAGTCATGAGCTAGGTGAAAGCAGCACCATTTCTGTAAGGCATTGTCAGAGTTCTTGGTGATGCCTGGGTGCAGCACTGGGATGAATGCCAGCAAAATTTTTTCCCTGTGGAGCTGCACAGCTGACTGTGCTTTGGCTTGCCAGGACAAAACACCACACCAAGGCAGGCAGAGGGGGAGGAACTGCAAGGGAAGGGCTTTTTGTTGATAATCTCTGGGTCAGGTCAGAGCTGTTGTGTTCCTTGACATCAGGCTGCATGGGTAGGGCAACTGTGTATTTTTAAAGACAAACAGCGATGTCACCAATTAAGCTGGTGCCTTAGCAGAGCAAGCACAGCTGTCTGTAGGTGGTTGCTTGAGAGCACTGAGATCCCTGCAAGGGGAGGGAGAGCCCTGCCTCCCACTGCTGTTTTCCTGGTCTCTCTGTGGAGGGAAAGCAGGTCTCTTTGCTTGAATGTGTTATTCCTCCCAAATTTGCAATATTTCACTGTAGGTAACCCAGAAATACGGGAGCCTCTCTCACTGCTGGATCCATGCTACTGAAGGTGTGATGCTTGGCAGGCTCTCTCCCCTTCTGCTTAGAACCCTTGCCTGTGTTGCAGTATTCCCAAATCCCATCCCACCTGCTGTGTCCTTCAAAGGTGTAGCTCCTGGTGATGTCTTTTCTTTCAATTTGTGTCTCCCAACTTACTCTCCTCTTCAGTTCTCCCACACAATGAACCGCTGGGAACTGCAGATGAAATGTAATTTCCAATTCTACTCATGCTGTGGTTCATGAAAAGCCTCCCTAGCTGTTTCTCTGGGACTTTGGAGAGGCTCTTGGAATGAGAATGGGAGAAAATAATGGCCTCAGATGTTACATGAGGAGCCCTGAGCTGGGCTGCACACTCAAGATGTACTCCATAAAATGGAAAATTATTTAGACATTATTATCCTTTCCAATGCCAAAATCCTGGACTCTCCCTCTCCTCACCTCTCCACAAGCTGGAGAGGGGTTGCAAAGCACTTGTTGCCCTGTCTTGGATCTCTCTGGCATGAGTATGCTCCTGTTTTTGGTGTTCTGTGGGCTGGACAAGGGGAGGGAGCTGCCTGAGTTCTGCGAGAGGGCAGACAGGCTGCAGGAAACCAGGGCAAACAATGAGGGTCTGCTTTGCTGCTGCAACAGCTTGAGAGTGGTGCAGAGGAAATGCTTCCATGACAAGGGCAGGGTGAGCCAGAGGCCAGAGGGCACGTTTTTCATGCTGTGAGGCCTTTTTGGTGTCAGCACCTGCATAATAAAGCTCAGCACGGGACAATGCTTGGCAGGGGGGTCAGTGCCCCTCAGTGTGGGGGGAGGCAGGAGGGTTCCCAGTTTGAGAACTGGAGAAGACTGCAGGGAAAAAAAAGCCTTAGGAGCTGTCCCTGTGAGAGGTGGCAGTGCTGCCTCCTTGTGCAAATCTGATCTGGAGACAAATAGTCCCAGAAGTGTCTTCCAGCAGAAGGAAGGAGGCACTACTGAAGCCCTGCTACAGGTCTGAAGCTGCATTCAGTGCCCATCTCAAAATCTGACTCTTGGTGAAGCACTTCAGGGGAACTAAATTATTCAGTAACTCTAGCAATCAATTACAAGCACCCAGCTTCTTCATCTCTGTCCTTACTGAGCCTTTAACTTCCTCACCCTACTCAGAGTAGTATTTTGATGGTGTAATGGTTGATGCTTATGAAGTGTTTTGAAGATAAAAAGTGATGTTGTTTTACTAGGCCAAGATCTGAGGCTATAATTTAATCTTTTTCAAGATATCAGACTCAAATCTCACTCCAGGGGTTTCCTGCATGCTGCTTGTAAGCAGCACATGGAGCTGTCCCCGTTCCCATGCCCACCCTGCCCTGCTGCAGCCTTGTGCCCTGCCATCTCTCCCATCACAACTCTTCCCCTGTCTGGCTGTAAGCCAGGGTGCTTAAGGTGACCCAAGATATAACATTGCAGGACTACAGGTTCACTGAAACAAAGGGAGAAAGCAGGAGGCAAAGAGGAAACTACACAATGAGAGAGAGGACTGGCAGGAGGTTTGTGTACATGCTTATAGTATTCCAGTCATTTGAAATATGCATAGAATCATAGTCATAGAATCATAGAATCATAGACTATTCTAAGTTGGAAGAAACCCACAAGGACTGCTAAAGTCTAATATCTGGCCCTACATAGTGCAGACCCATGAATCACACCAGCAGTAGTCTTTGAAGCTTGTTTTTAACTGGGGCCCCCATTGAGCTCAGACCCATCCCCTGCCCCATCCCTGCCCCAAAGTGGTAGACAAAGCAAATGATGGATCTGAATATGAGAGCGAGAGGAAGAAGAGGAAACCTTGGCAAGCAAGCCAGGATCCTAAAGAACCAGTCTTCTTATCGTTGTCAGATTTCCTGCAGGCATTGCAAGGAAGAGAAATTTTAAATTGCTTTTACACACCCTTGCCTGCTTGAGTGCACAGAAAAGACAGGAGTGGTCTCAGAAGGAAGACTGCTATTTTGTGCAGTACATGGCCCAGTGCCTTATTTGCAGTTTGCTGTGTAAGCACTGTTGTCAAATGGGAGCTATTTGCTTCCTCCAGGCTTTTCTATGGGACTCATCAGTATGACATAGGAGGACTTCAGGCATCAATTAAATTCTTTCCAGAACAGCTCTGCAAGACTGAGGAACAGGAAACAAAAGGAAATATTTGTGGCTCTGAAGGCTCATCTCTGCTGCAAACGGGCCCAAATTTCAAGTTAGTTGAAACAAGAAGGTATGATGACCTTTGCTTTGTTTGGGAACCTTGTGGCAAAGGCAGTGTTAATGTCCGATGCTCCTAGGCAACATTCAGAGCAGTTAACCACCAGGAAATTGCTCCTTCTCCTCTTGCAGTGCCTTCCCTCATTCACTGCACAACTTCTTCACCAAAGGAGACTCCCTCTCTATCCAGCTGTGAGGCATCCACAAGATGTCCATACACTGTGTGCTACAGGGGCTTAATCAATGGCTCCAAAGATTGTATGCTATTAATGAGCACACAAAACGGGAAAACTGGGCTCATACAGGCATCTTCTAGTCTGGAATATGTGTCCTGAATCCCTTTTTCTGCACTGAGGGATGTATGTGGGTGTATGGTGGGGAGCAGTTCTGGTGAATTGTTCAGCCTTTCTCATTCTCCTGCCTTTTCTCCTTCTCCCAAGTAACTTTCCTTACCCATTTTGCCTGGAGCTGGGCAGCACCCTCACTGCACTCAGCAGTGGCACCACTGAAGTTTCAGCTGTGCAGCCTGGGGCCATTCCTCCGTGTTGGATCCCAGAAATCTGGGGTTTTCGAGCTCTCCGTGCTTTCTAGCCTTGACCCCTGGAGAGCACTGCTTTTGACCTGAGGCCTTGGAGACAGCTTCTAAATTTGAGTGATGAAGTTAAAATCAGGGGTGTGTAATTAAATAGAAGTGTGTGCTTTCATATGGTAAAGGGTTTTAAATTTGAGGCTTTTATAGTACAGTAATAGGTATAGGACAATATGGAGGATTTTGGGTGGTGTCTTTTTTGGTGTTCATCTTCCTTCTTCTTCCTTCTTCATGGGTTTCAGGCAGTAGTTTCTGGTTGGTCAGTCACTGTCACATTGAGGGTCATGGGAATTTGGGTTTTGGGTTAAAAGGATAAATAATATAGGTGTTAATTCTCTATTGGACTGTTTAGCTTTAAAAGACCTTGTAGCAGCTGCATCTTCCTCCATTTTCCTCGTTTCTAGCAGGTAGCTAGAAGTGCTGTTGAACGCTCTGTACTTTTGATAAGATTTAATAAACAACCAAGCCCGAACATGAGAAAATCCATTTCCTTCCTGTATTTTTTAATCCTGGCTCTGAGTGAAGGCAGAAGAGACTGAGACAAACCACTAATTAAGTGGTGCAAACTCCCACCACTGTTACACCCCCGTGCCTGAGGCTGAGATACATCCCAGCTTGCGTTGCCCACCCAAGGTTTTCCTGCTGCCACCAGGAAGGTTTGAGCAGGTCGTCTGCCACAGCCCAGCCATCTGCTTTCCCTGGCAGCACCAAGGGTGTGTTGAGCTCTCGAGGCACCACAGGGTCTTGCAAGCTCTTCCAGAGTCTCAGAGGTTCTGCAGCAAAGCCTGCTGTGCAGGAGCTCTGCCCCACCAGCCCCTCTGAGGCCACATGGAGGGGACAGGGGGCTGACACTGGTGTGAGGCAGCCAGATGTTCTGGGGGAGGGCTCTGCCACCTCCACAGCTGCTGTGAGCACACAACAACCACGGTGGGAATGTCATGCTCTCCCTGGGCCAGGCTTCCCCACAGCTAACCAAGACCCAGCAGCCTTTAATGAGCTTCATCAAACTGACATTGTGCTCAAATTGAGGCAGCTTTGGATGGGAATGATAAGATGAAAATTGCCCCTTACAAAAGGCAACTCCTGCTGCAGGTTTTAGGCTTTGACTTTGAGCTAGGATCCTGTAGGTTCTTTAAACCAAACCCCAAATAGGTAATTTTTTAGAGGAAGGTATTTGCTTGGCTATGCTCTTTTTGGTTTTGGAGATTTTTTTAAAAAACAGAGAAGACTTCTTTGCTGAATCTCTCCTTCACTGCGGCAAGGACACTGGAGCACAGAAAATGTCAGGACCTAAAGCATTTATCAAAATTTTAAGCAGCAAACAGAAAGGGTTTATACCATGAAGGATAAGTGGTCTCAAGAATAAATAATTCTATCAGTTCAGCTTAAAATACATCTAAAAGATATTTTTTAAGGCCTCGTTTACTCTGCTAGATTAAGTTGCTACAGTACTAATGTACTTTACCTCTCAGAGAAGTGTGTGGGCTTATGGCAGCAGAGGAGGCAAGAGTTAGCAGGAGAGGACGTGAAAAAAAGCTCAACTCCTTCTTGATTTTCAGTCAGCCAGCTCTCCATGGTCCCTGCAGCCGCCAAGAACTTTTGTATGACAATAGCAATAGCACAAAACCTGTTAAATATAGATTCAGCTGAATTTAAATTGAGGAGAAGCATCTATAGTAATGAAGGTTTGCTGGATGTGTCTTGAATATGGTGGTGTTCTTAATTATTGAGTTCTGCACATTGGCTGCAAATACATTAAAAAAAAAAGTTTTCCAGCCTGATGCTGCTCACTGAGAAATGAAGGCATGACAGTGTGGTTTTGCCTTTAAAAACTCAAGACAGTGAAACTTTACCAGTTCTGTCACTAACCTTTTACTTTCCAAGTGCATAGGTCTGAATATATTCCATACTTTTGCATTTTATCTTTAAAAAACTTTTATGAGGAGGAGCACCACAGCTTATCAAGATGCTCGTGAGCTGTGACCATACAGGCTGAAAACTAGAGCTGAATAGGTCTGAGGAAAGCCAGATTCTTTGTGTGCTTTGGCAAGCAGTAACTACAGACAATAGACTTGGCAGGGCTGTGTGCATATTTGAAACCCTTTCCTGGGGCTTTTCAAAAGCCCCCACAATGTGCTGAAGAGCTGTGGCAGTGGTGTTGGGTCTCCACACAAGGATGTGTTCATGGATGTGCTGGAGGACGGAGGGATGGAAATCCGCATTCTGGGGTACCTCTTCCACTTGTCTGACCATTGCATCATAATCTCGTCCTCCCCTCAGGGAGCGGAAAGGTGACAACACCTGGCCACCATGGCCACATCTACTAGAGATAACCCTGCTCTCACCTTTGATAGCAGAGGTCGGGTGTTGCTGCTCCCAGTGCACTCCTGCAATACCTGGCTGGTTTAAGCAGCTTATAGCAGTGGTAATTGTGTAGATACAGCAGCACAGTGCTTGGTGCTGGTCAGACCAGACCACAAGGACATCTGTTGCGTGACAGCAATGCAGATGCACTCTTCAGGAGTAACCCATAAATACATTTCAGGGGAAAAAAAAAACCAAAACAAAAAAAACTCACAAGCAAACAAACAAACAACCCCAAACAAAATAAAAAAAAAAAAAAAACCAAAAAAACAAACAAACAAAAAAACCAGAAGTAAAATATGCTGAAAAACAGAGGTTTACACCAAAGTGTTTTCTCCAGGAGGTCTCTGAAACAGTTCAAGTAAGAAACTGTTTTGAGAATACCCAGGCCTGCAGCCATATTTGAATGCATGACTTGTTTCACTGGATGGTGATGGACATGGAAAGGCTTGTCTTTCCTTCTCCCTGCCCTTTTTTTTGTTTCCTTTTTTTTCCTTTTCCATCTTTGTGGCTAACAGTAACTATGTTGTCTGAGTATTTATAGAAGCAAACACATACCTCATGGTATGTGTACATGGATAGTACAAGTATATGGACACTTCCCTACAAAATAATTCCCTTTCCCTACTCTGCAATTGGGGTGAATCTGGTTTCAGCCACCATATGAACTGGCAGGCACCGGGATTACTTCTGCAGCTCCATCACATGATGGTGGGACAGGGGCATGAGCCTTTACCATGTAGGAAAAAGTGCCTTCCTTTCTGACTCCTGGCTCCTGAACCTGCCACACAAGTGGGCCAGGGGAGAAGTGGGGAGGGGGTGGAGAAGCCTTGATAATGTGTTGACACTGCCTACAGCAGTCAGTATTGCTGAGCTTGGAAGCAGGGCTGAGCAGAGGAGAAAGCCCTCACCACCTGGCCAAGGACAGCTGCAGAATGGGTCCTCCAGGGACTGGAGATAACTTGGGAGTAGACTGTGCCCTGAGGCACTTACTCATTCAGAATGAGACTTTTTTGCCCCAGGGGGAATCAGAAGTGATGCGTGTGCCTTACAGCAGGAAGGAAGAATGAGCAAGAAAGGTGCCATCAGTGACTGCCTTCAGCCCTGCATCCTATTTCTATTTTATCCATGCAGCAGACTTTTCACCTGTGATTGCCTCTTTTACTTCCATCTGTATGCCAGATCATTTTTTATTTTATATCCATATGGTGCTAACAATGCGGGATTCATGGGGAGAGCTGATGGGCAATGCATAAATACAATAACTGCTAAAAAATATGTCATAGTGGCAGAGTGAGGAACTGCAAAGGTCTCTGCTTTGTCAAGTGAGGAATGAGTACAGCAGGACAGTTTGGTAATTCCAGGTTATTTACAGGTAGTGCTGAAAAGCTTGTGCTGGGCTGTGTTATTAACCTGTTTGGATGCACTTATGGAGGAGAAATATGAAGCCAGAGCCTGACACAGCTATCATTTGTCTGGTTTCTGTTTGTGGTTCCTGGAAACAGAGGAACTCAGATTTGTGCTTTTGAGTATCCACTTTATGGTACCTGTGCATCTCCAGTGCTGCAAAGCTTCATATATTTACTTTCATCATGGACACTGAAGGGCAATGAAGTGTGCAATGTTTAGACTTTTCCACAAGTTAAAAGGAAAGGTGGTGACCTGCCTGTTCTTCTTTATGATGATCCTGTTCTGAGCCCCGTAGGAATATTTTCCTACTGCATGGAAGAAGAAATTATTTGCTGTTGCCAGCACTGAGCATAAAGGGAAGCTTTTGAAGACAGTGGACCAGACAAAGCAACCCAAGACAAAATGTCATTGCAACCACCAGTGGTGAAGCCAAACACTCAGCTTTTGTTTCTCATCTTGAAATCAGGAACAAAACCATCTGAAGAAAGTTCCTAGGCTGGCTCTCTACTTCACGTCCTCTGAAGTCTGAACCATTGAATGACACTCTCAAACTTGCCCATTTCATAGCAGGCCAGATGCTGGAAAAGGTGTGGCAGGTTCAGATCCTTTATGAGCTTTGACCCCTTGGTGCCTTCCTTGTCGTCCTTCCTGCTGTTCTCTCCTCTCCATCCATCCACACTTCCTGCAGGGCAGCAGAAGGGGTGGAGGGCAGTGTCACTCCTCTTGAAACCTGGCTACTAAAGGCCATGATTAATCCATAGCCCTGTCCTAGTGGAACATTTGACCTTGTTGATTATTAACAGCATGTTATGCAAGGCATAAAATCCTGCCTCATAGAACCAAGCTCCTATGCCTATAAAAGAGTGCAGACAGTGAGGGTGTCCCCCCTGTAGGAGTGTGACTTGGCTGACCTGTGGATATTTCTGACATGTAGGTGGATGTCGAGCCAGCCCAACAAAGAGCGTTACTGTCCTGTTTTTCTGCTTCATTCCAGAGAAGAAAGATTTCCAAAGACATACAAAGAACTTGGAGCTGTTGTTGCACTGACATTTTATTCCAGGAAATGACACTAAATGAAGGGCTCCTCCCTAGTGACAGGTTTTTAAAAACCTTGGGACTAGAAATTTATGTGACTCCTAACCTCTCATGTTGTTACATTCTGTGACCCTGGACAGTTTAATGAGGCTTTTACATAGTGGCTCCCCTTTCCACTCCATCAGAAGGCTGCTCAGGGGAGATGGGGAGGCAGGATTCAGTCCCAGGCCTCATATTTGCTGCCAACAGCAGTGGCAGGCAGCTGTGGCCACTGCCCTCAGGCTGCCAGGGATGTAGTGCTCAGCTCTGCTCGGCTCTTGCCTGTCTCCCAGCTCAGCTCTGGCCAGCACGTCCATCAGTGCCCTTGAAACTGTGCTTGGCAGTGGAGGAGCCTCTGGGAGCTTGTTTGTGCCCTCACAGGGACTCCACAACTGCTGGGAGCTCTCTGCTCTAGGCTCAGGGGATGCAGCTGGACCATGCTGGGCATCAATAGAGGCTCCCTGGTGAACTGGGGCAGGCAGTGCTGCCCTACTCAGCATGTGTGAGCTGCTAAGTGAGCTGGCAGCCCACAGCAGACCCAGCTCTTACAGAGCTTACATGGGACCTTGCTTTACAGGACCATCCTGGGCCAATATTGTTTTGCACCTTTTTTCTGGTGCTAAGCAATTGTTTAAGCCCATCAAGCTTTCCAAAGTTATCTTTAGAGTGAAGAGGACTAGAAATGTACTGTTATTTGTCTCATGCATATCTATCAGTGGAAGTCAGATGCATTATTTCCTAGCATTTGATATAAAACACATTTACAAGGTGTTGCCTTTCTCTGTTCCACACAGTGCTCCTTGCAGCACATCCCTTATTCCCTCCTGCCAGCTCACAGTCTCACAGCAGTCACCCAACAACATCACCCAAATGGCATAGGAGGAAAAAATGCACTGTTAACCATGGCTGTGTTTCTCATTTCAAAGCCTGGGAGTTTAGTGTTACTGTTCCTTTTCTCCATTCCTGGTATGAAGATTGCCCTCCCTCCCCAGCTTCAACACAAACTCACATTGCCTCCCACAGTGCAAATCAGCCTCACTTAAATCACAGTCACCTTGCACAGCCATTCCAAGGCACAATGGTGAGTTGTGGGGAATCATGGCTGATCTCTGCAGGAACTAAAAGTCTGAGTGTATTGCTGTGGGAGAAGAATATCAAATGCAATGATTTAAGGAGAAAAGATGAGTTCTGACAGGTGATCTGAAGTCAGGCAGTGAGTCAGACTCTCTTGTCATTGTGGAGGCTCAGCACCATATGAGCAAAACCAATGTTCTGGATTTTGTGATATAGTTATTGGGATTATTAAGATGACTCTATTTGCCCATTGGAGTGTACAGGATGAAACATATGGTACTAAACAAGCCAGCAAAGCAGTCAAGGGGCTGCTACATGAAGGGATTTGTACATAAGCATAATGGGGCGAGGCAAAAGCCATGCTACTGTAAGTTAATTTTGCTGCGTTTGCTGTAATGACAATGTAGTTATAGGAGTGCAATTCAGGAGATTTATCTTTTTAATTAGTAAACTCTCATGTCCTTCAAAAATCTCCTTTCACAGCTACAGAGCCACCTGCGTCAAAGTGCAGTGGGGGGCCCTTGCTTACTCACGACTCCTGTGCTCCTGCTCGCCCCACGCTGCAGAACTGCCACAGCTCCAAGCAGATGGTCCCACATCAAACATTTCCTTCCCCTGTCACTTACCATTAATAAACTGGATCATTGTTACTGTGCATTGTAATTTCCTTGGGCACTTTCCTCATGGCAGTATATTTGATTTTGGTGGTACCTTTAATACGTGTACATATAAACCTATGCAGCCTGGCAGCAGAAGTTTCCTAATGGTAATTTCAGATGAGAAGATTTTTTCCCTGGAAAGAGCTCAGAGCACTAGCAGTGCTCCCCGAGCTTGCTGTGCAGAAGCAAGCCAAACTCTAGGAGCTTTGCCAAGAACCAGAGCCCACTCCTACAAAAGAGCAAGTTGTGCCCAAGTAGCACATATCTGCTCTCACAGAAAAGTGAATGCTCTTCAGACCAGCACTGTCAACACACATACAAGGGAAGCCAAGAGAAAGAGAAGTCTATATGAGCCTGGCCATTTTTTGTGACCCTATATATGCTTTCTTGTTTCCCTGATGTTGGTTTAACTGCATTACGTGGAACCTGCTGAAAGAAATGACTAACAAAGCCCTCAGAAGTAGAATAATGTTAATATTTCGTTTTCAGATAGTTCTTATAAACTTTTCTTATCTTGGAGGTACAAAAGAGTAAAGCTTTGTGACTGCATCCTCACTGTGTTTCTTGTAGCACTCATACCCAGGGCACCAGCCAGAGCTCCAGCAAAGCCACTGTTGGGTGTGTGCATGCAGTGAAGGATCCAGCTCAGTGGCCCTATCATAAGAAGCTAACAACAGGGATGACAGTAAAATTTGATACCAACACAGAATTGCCTGAGTTAAAAACACGATGCTGTGTCCTGGGATGCAATGCAAAAATGTGTATTCTATCACCATCTGTTGCAATGTGGGAAGGGTGGTGATCCTTATCTCTGTGGAGATATCCTCTGCTGATGTGCCATCTGATAAAATCAGGGGGATAATCATCTTATCTTTTCACAACCCATCCTTCCTCCAGAACATATCTTCTGTTAATGGGCCATTAAGTCCTATTGTGTGACTGATAAGATTACATCATCCCATTGGGAGATGCTCCAGCCAGGGGCAGGAGCCGAGCCTTTCCTACCTAGATAAAAAACTGGGGTTTGGGACCCGAGGGCAGACCTTTCTACTGGATCCCAGAGGGAAGTCGGACCTTTTCCACATCATTGCTGGACCTTGGGAGGAAAACTGCACCTTCTACAGGAGCACTGCTTCAACTGAACCACATCTGTCATCCAGGAGGATGCAGCCACCATTTATAGGGACCGCTAGCAACACCCTGACTGACAGGGTGCCAGGTTGTATTCCGACTCTGTCAGTGATTTTTCTTTTGTATTATTGCATGTATTTTATTTTTTCTCTTCTTTCCTATTAAATTTTATTACTCACTTGGAGTGTCTCACTAGTTTTGCTTTCAAAGCAATATATGCTGTCATTTTCCTTCTTTTTAAATGCTGGGAAGGAAGAAGGAGCTCCACCGTTCACCATGACCCAAGGAAACTCCGTGAAGGGTTTGTGCTGGGGCAAAGCATCAGTCACCTGCCCTTGGGGAGCAAGGGACCTGGACAGTTTTCATAAAGCACACACTGTCCTCATGCTCAGCCCCTTGGGAGAGCTTGGGTTCAGGTTTGGATTTGGCAGGTCACAGCTGGTAGCTGCAGCATCTCTCGGAGTGCAGGAAACATCTGGCATCTCACATCTTTCTGTGTGGCTGCTCAAGCCCAATTTCCCACACTGGAAAACACCTGGACTGGAAGGTAAGGAAAGGCACATGAGCTGGAGTGAGTGAAGCAGGTGTGCTTTGTCTGGCTTCCCCAGTTGCCAGTGTGCCTGTGTCCCTACCACCAGCCACAGCCAGAAAAGAAACCTCTGCAAATGCTTCCTGACAATAACACTTTCTCTGGGGCATAGCTGGAGGTGTCCAACCTGCTGACAGCACCGGGCCCTCAGAGGCTGTCAGAACAAAAACATTGCTGAGGTGTTGCTGGCACTCAGGCAGTCCCTGGGCTGGCAGTGGGAGAGCACAAGAAGTCCTAAAGATGAAGGCAGAGCAGGGAAAAGGACACTCCTCAGACCAAATCAGCTTCCAGGGAAAATCTCTACACCTCAACACACAGAGACTGCAATACTAAAAATGCAAATGATAGATCAGATCAGTTCAGAAAGCTCTCTTGTTTTTTTTTTCTAGCAATGATTTGACTTAGGGCTGAGATTTCAAAGCAAGCAGAAGTGATAACATGACACTTATGAGGAATGAGTATATTAGAGTATGCCAAAAGAGAAACATTACTTTTAAAGCAATGCAAGATTTTCACTCATGCTGAGTTTAGCACTGGTTTGAGCATAATATTTCCTCTAAAACTTGATCATACAAAGCCACATCATAACAAAGGGTGGGTGAGCTAAAATGACCTTACATATACCTGCTAATTTCCTACTCTTCAGGAATCTCAAAGCCACTTACAAGAGGAGTGAGCAGAGGAGTGGATGAATTAAGTTTTGCAAATCCTTTGAGAGGTGGAGACAGGCAACAGTATTTTCCCATTTTGAAGGTGGCAATAAAAGCAGTAGCCTGTCACCAATGGTTTGTTTCAAAGGTGTCAACACACAGAAGCAGTGGAAGCTTTGCTAACCTGACATGGATCCTTTTCTCCCTGGGCCATAAAGCGAGGTAAGGGCAGCAACTGCAGCAATTTTTTGGTTGATTTTGTATCATGACCCAAAACAGCAGCAAGATGAGAAAAGGATGATTTCATAAATGCCCCTTTCAGTTTTGATTAGAAAAATGTGCTTCCAGGTCTGACTGGGTGATAACAGCTATGCATGAAGTGACCATGGGTGCTTGGTGCCTGTAATCAAATAGATCTGCTCCTTGGGGGGCACCAGCCAGGTGGGAGCTGTGGGCCCAAGGGTGTCTGGGGTCCCCCTCGGTGCTTGTCACTCTCCAACTGTGTGTTGCACTGCAGGCTTGTGCATTGTCAGCACCAGCACAAGGTCTCTTGACATTAAATGATATGACATTAAATGATATTAAAGGGGCTGGTATCCTAGGTTTCTTCTTGGAGTTAAGTCCTCAGATCTATGTTGGAGCCCAGAGTCACATTTCCTAACTGACAACCTTTTTGGTTTGCTTGTGCTATAAGAGTTATTGTTTTCTTCTTCCCTAACACCCCCAGTTCTTACTAGAATATGGATATACATTTCTTGTATAGAACATGGTCAATCTCAATTTTATGCCTGAATTAAGACATTGTCGACAACCATTTATTTGAAATAGTATTTGAGCTTTAACATATCATTACTGCATGTTTTTAAAAAGGCCTTCAAATAAAATGATGTTAAAAATTTAGTCTGCTTTTGATTAAGACAGGAATCTAAACTTTATCTCTTTTTTTTTTTTTAATCTAAGTCAATTGGAGCTGCAGTAACAAAGCTGTGGTTTGGGGTAGTACCTTCCCTTATGTCTAGCTCTAAGCAAGACTCAGAGTGCAAGTATTTATTTCGAATGTGAAATTCCTGAGGTCTGTGCACCTTTAGTAGCTAGAATGATTTGCAGTATACTGGATCACTGCATGACACTGAGAAAGACCTTATTCATTGCTTCCAAAAAGCTATTAAAAATATCCCATAAGAAGATAAGTTGCTTAGAAGGTGTCTGTGTAGCAGAAGATTAAACCTACCTCAGTCAGACAGTGTTTCATGGTTAGACCACCAGGCACTGCTCTTCTCTTCATAAACCCCATTCCACTATATCATTTCTCCTTTAATGTACTCTACCTGGCTTCCTGCTGAGGATGATCTATGTGCTTTGTGAAAGCAGAAACTAATATTATTCTGGGGAAGGGAATAGGAAATAGAACTTAAACTGATTATTTAATTTTCATCCAGGAAATTTTGAAGACTGAGAAGCTTTCTTTTTTTTTTTTACCCCTGAAGAAATTGTGGCTTTTTTTTTTTTTTTTTTTTAACTGAGAACATGATAAATACGTATTTTCTAAACTACATTTTGCATAAGGGGATATATCAAAGGATAAAACCCAATGAACCAAATTTGCTTCTGGAAAGGCCGTGTGTAACTCCAGGAAGGTATGTGGAGATAAAACACACCTGTGGTTAAATTATGTGGAGAGGATTGAAGTGCTCACTGGAATGAATGAAGCAGCCTTTTACATCGGGAGAGGCTGTGGTCTGAGGCTGCTGAGTGAATCATACAGCTGTTTGAGAGAGGAGAAGCAGAGGAGCTCCACTGCCAGGGTATCATGGTTGCTTTTGCTTTGGCACCTCCCTGGGTGAGAAATGTGGTGGTCACTCTGTCCTCTGTGGCTTGCACCATCTTCCCCTTTCCTGGGAGCAGAAGGGGTCCAGTAAAACAGCAGTAAGGAGAGACACTGGGAGCGTTCCGGGACCTTGGCCAAGGTGATGATGGGGAGCAGTGCCATCAGCCCCAGAGGCATAAGCCCAGCCACCACTGGCAGTTTTCTACAGCTCAGGGCAGGAAGTTTATAGGACTGAGGTTCAGGCCTGCAGACATCCCTACAGGGAGTTAAATTTCTCAGTAGCTTTAACTGCATAAAGTCAGAAGTGCCTAATTCTTGCCTCAGTCTTTTTTATCCATGTTATTTTAAAAACAAACGAAAAAAGCCAAACAAAAACCAAAACAAACAAAACCCCCCCAAGCAAACAGAAAAATCCCATATCATGAAAATAAACCATTTCTCTAAAAAGAAGTTCAGGCATGTGGGAAAGAAGAATGAGGTTTGGAAGATTAAATGCTCACAGAGCTTTAATTTATTTTCTAAGGCTAGAGACCTATTCCTAGGCTCTGTCTATGGCCAGAGAGGTGAGAGGATTTCCTCAAAAAGATCCAAATCCCTCCCACTAGTTCCTTGCAGCTAGAGTGTGTGATCATCCTGAAGCAGGTCAGCTCCCAGTTCTGTACCATGTCCACAGGCCACATCGATGGCCCCTTCCCTTCCCTTCCCTTCCCTTCCCTTCCCTTCCCTTCCCTTCCCTTCCCTTCCCTTCCCTTCCCCCAGCATGCAGAACACTCTTTGGGGGTTTAGTGATCTGGGTTTAGGTAGGACACATCAGAGCTCTCTGATCTATCAGTCATTGTTATTCCTGTGGATCACCAAAATAAGTTTTTCCAGGCCACCTGTGCCCTTACCAGGCTATAAAGAAAATTGTCACTGTTTTGGCCACGGTGATTAAAGCACCCACGTGAGCAAAGGGACAGACTTTTCCCAGCCTTCCCACTCCTGCATGGAGTAGTCCTGCTGCACATCTGTTGGACTTCTACACACTCTGCATTTTAGGTGCTGTCTGGCTCATCTCCCCTTTCACGGATGTGGGGCAAGCAGGTCTCATTTATAACAAGTATTTCCATCCAGGGTCAGGAAGTTATCACACCAAGATTATTTTTCAACTGAAAATTGATTTCTTCTTTTGGGGGGAAGGAAGGTAAGGAGTGAGGAAAAAGAGAAGGCGCCAAAGAGACAGAGAATGATGGGCAGCTGGTAGATAAGGGAAGCAGTGAAGTGGAAATGAAAGCTTCCATATCATTGCAAACAGATAAATTCATGCACTGCACTAGGATGTCACAGGCTGTAATCATAAAAAGGATCAAAGATACATAATAGCACCATTACTAGAAAATATGAGAAAGACTTGAAAGATATGGTATCATCAAAACTCTCTTACACTGAATATTTTGCCTCTGTTTTGTGCAAAAATAGGCAGAGAAATTGTTCTTTCTGCCCCCTATTATAGGCAAGTTATCACCCTTTCTCCACATATCCTCCAGTTTAAAGCAAAAATAAAGGCAGCACCTGAGAAAAAAACTATATGACAAATGAAGTCATAAAACACTATACCAAAAGTCCAATATTAGGAGAACATTTAGGTTTTCAAGGCTGCAAAGCCAACTGCAGGGAAATTACTGACAAAGTTGCCCTTAGAGTTTTTACACTAGTAAACCTGTGCCTTCATGTGCGTGTGCATGTACCCAATACAAACACGGATTTTCACTTCACCCTCACATAATTGTTTTGTCAGAACCTTTACCTCTTCCTTTGGAAGGACAGACACTGTGCAGCTGTGCAATGAATGGTGTACCTGTTCTGGTTTTCTTTCTAGCCTTATCAGAAAATGCATAGCCTGGTGTGTCCTGCAGAGCCTGATGAAATGCCTGCATCAGTCATCAGGAGCTTTTGTGTAGCCTTGAACATGTCCTAGGTCATGTCCTCTATTTTTATCCTGGGAGTTTCCCTCCTCCTTCGAGCACCTGAGGTACCTCAAAGAGCTATATATCTAGGTCTGTTTTCCCCATTTTCCAGCCACAGTACTAAGAAGAGAGATATAACAACTTGTTCAGATCTGCCACAATTCAGCCAGAAAGTTTAACAGTTGAGAAAGATTTCAGCAAGTAATTTAATTTTTTTTTTTTCACGGAGATGCCTGGACAGCACTTTCAGCAAAGTAGGAAGCAGTACAGGCACACATTTATGTGCAACTCTGTGTCTCCTTGTAATTATACATACTCTATAAAATCCTGGCGAATGGGAAGAGAGACTTCTGGAATATCAGGACAGCTAATAAACAATATAAACCAGCAGCAAAAGTAGGAGATTATCCATGTCCATAATCCTCCCACATTTAGCAAAATACATGCTTGCACTGAGTGGATCTACTTTTCCACAGCAATAAAGCTTTTCTGTATTTACAGATTTAATTAATTAGGCTTTAGCTGAGAGTTATTAAAACAACAGGAATGAATCTTTCACTTTTCTATTGCTTCATTCCTTTCTAAAATTCAGATATTTAACGTAACTTTGGTCTCTGAATAAAAGTTTTCTCTCTGATGGTCGGATTTGTAACCCTCAGCAAAGATGTGTGGTATTCTTGGGGTCACAAGGAGCTGAAATCAGAAATGCTTGGCCAGTAGCCCCTTCCTTTCCTCACTGGTGGTCCAGGGTTGCTTCCTGACTTTAAAGACTCTTCTGTGAAACAATGCTAACAACCTGATGGAGAAGCCAGATGGCTGGCTGTGTCACTCCAGCATTTTCCAATTAAGGTAAGGATGAACCATGTCCTTGACTCTTCTTGCAGCTCGAGGTCTGCGTTTCTTCCCTGAAGGGATGGAGTCAAAAGGGGAAGGAAGCAGGATGGCTCCTATGGACCATCTGCAGTCAAGTCCTTAAGGCAGGAGCTCCAGCAGAGCTGGGGATTCATGGAGTGGAGTTGAAGGTCAGTGGCCTAGGCAGCAGACGGGGTCATAACCCCCAGGCATGGGAAAGGGCATTTCCATTTCAGGCTTTCACGGCTTTGTGACTTCCCAGAGAAATGAAACCAAGTGACACAGCAGACACTGCCCGTGTCCCAGACATACCCTCAAGGCTCCGCCTTGGTTTCTGTGAAATGCTGGTGCAAAAGATGGATGTTTCCCCACAGCAAAAATCCTGCAACAGATAAATAGTGAGGAAACAGTTAACAGTGTAGAGAACAAAAGCTAGTGTTTTAGAAACTGGAAGCTAAATGACAGGTAAGGAGGATGTTTGATTTCTATTTTCTAGATTACAAAGATGTAACCTAGAAATGTGGCCCACAGCTCATATTATGAAAAGTAGTGTGGGTTTGGCAAGAGGTACTTATAATTTCAGAAATCTTAGCTCTCTATTCAGACTCAAAGACTTCCAACAAGAATAAGGCCTGGAATAATGTGCCTGGCTCACGTATTGCAAGGTATTCTGATGACAGTCCCTCGGGTGGCATTAAAGGGAGTGTGTTTAATACCATGTGCTGCACACTGCTGTGGGTTGGGTGCATTTCCTTCATTACGCTTCTCATGAGGACATGCCACAAACAAGCAGGTGCCAGTGAGAAATAATCATGATGATTCATGCCGAAGTGCTAAACCAATAAGCCCAGGGGCAACAGGAATCCCTGCGTGGCTTGTGTTGCAGTTTGTCATTGGAGCTGCAGGGCAGTGGTGTGGGAATCATCCTTACTGGTACTCTGGCACACATTATAGCAGTGCAACTCCTTGTCGTGGAGAGCCAATTGCATTCTCCAAAGATCTCACTGTAAAATCATGTATGACTCTTTCTGTGCCCCTGCCGCCCATCTCGATTTCCTGCCCCTCTCCCTGCCTGTGGGGGCATAAAAGGTTAGCCAAATGCATCTAGAGAGAGAACTGCTGTGGATTTTCAGTGAGGTGACATTAAACAGCTTAGAGCTACCCCCAAGAAAAGAGCATGAGAAGTGTCAATCACTGCTATTTCAATTTCTATGAAGGCACCAAAAGGTGCCTTATTTGTGCTAACCTGAACTGCCCTGTAAGAAAGCACATGCAGCCACAGTAGGAAAATCCATAAACCCACATCCTCATTCACTCTTCTGTTTATCCCTGGGACTGACCTCTGAGATAAAATACTTAAGTGGTTTTTTTTCCCACTGACCAAAGTAAGAGAACCCCAGTGTCTCCTAGGAAAACCTGTCGTACAACAGGATGCATAGGGACTGTATGGCCCAAGTGAACAGGAGCACAGCTGGCTATATTGCCATAGTGCTTTGAGTCCTCCATAGAGATGTAGCAAACAAGAGAATCTGTACCATGCTGGAAGCAGAGGAGCACTTTTATCTCTGACTCCTCTCTCCTCCTTAATGCAGATGTTTGCAGCTTTTATGGTCCTCCCCATTATATCGAGCAATTTGGGCTTTGCTGTATTGCTGTATATTATAATACTTCTCACTCACTGCAAAAGAAACTCTGTCTGGAAAAAAAATGTTAAAGTGGCATTGGTCAGAGAGAGATCATGAATTTCAACTATGTTTCCCCCTAACTGCAACCTGCCCACAGTAAGACCTAAAGTGATACCTTTGAAATCAAACTGCCTTCAATTTTTTTATCACTTCTTAAACTAGAAAACATGGTAAAGACTGCCAGCATCTCTGCACTGAAGGTTGTGTCAGCAGCACTGGTGTTTTAAAGCCTCGTTTTCCCCACGAGCCTACAGCTCAGCTGTGAAATTTCCTCCAGGCTCAAGTTTTCTTTTAAAGTTCTAGCTAGGAAATGATTTTATTTTCATTGATTTTGGCTATTTTTACAATGTAAACAGGAAGGGGTGTGTGTGTGTGTGTGTGTGTGTGTGTGTGTAAATTATACTAGAAGCTAAAAAAAAAAAGAAAGGCACATGCTTTTATTCAATCTACTTTGTTTTTCTCTCTTTCTCACACTCAGGAGTCCATCACATGTAATGAGGTCTTGTCATTAATCTCCTGGTGGAAAAAAGATAAAAATCTGAAAGACTGGGTCCAATTCTGATCTCATAGACCTGACTTAAAATATTTGACTTAGCAGCGATTCTCTTGGTAAATTAAATGAGAACCAGAGTTTTCTGTCTTGCAGAAAACACTGTCTCTCTTTTATGTAGCATATTTAACCTGCAGCCCTTAATTGGTCAAATGATCAAGTACCACATTATTTTTCAGACACCCAAGCTCTTACAGATAAATCTCAAAGAGACATGATTTGATTTAAAATCAGTATTAGTGATTTGATGCCTAATGACTTGCTGTTAAGTTCCACTGGCACCAAGACAATACAACCTACCTCAGTAACAAAGCATCAAATATGAGTGTCTCACAGACCTTTAATTATGGTCATCAATTTTCTTTTCTATCTCATATTTTTTCCTCTCAACTCCACATATTAATCTGTATATTGCTCTCCAATAATTGGACAAAATCAGGTCTCTTCCTAAGGAAGCTGCTGTAATTTTCCACAAGGTAAGGATCTCAAAAATCCTGCGAAGCAAAATATCCTGTGTCCTGGCGATTAAAAGACAAGATGCAAAGTAGGATATTTCCTGGATGTCTTGTGGGTTTCTTCTGTTCTCTTTACCCTTCATTCTTTCCTTCTGACCAATTGCTTTCTCTCACAGTTGCACTCACAGGTACTTTTCATGAAGAGAGAATAACTACAGATGTTAAAAATTCATTGCTAAAACATATGTGCATCAGAATAGCATTAATTTGCAGTTAACCAGTGGATGCTGCAAATTAGGAAGTGACTAAATGCAATATAGGAGCAAAAATCATGCATTATAAAACATACTCTTTTCATTTATTTGGACAGTTGTATTTCAGTTTTTAATTATTAATGGTAATACTCCTCAATGTGCCAGTAAATGTGCTGGTTTATATTTAGTAAGAAATGAAGTCTTAGTAAAACATGAAGTCATTACGGCACTCAGCTGTTAATTATTGCTTAGGGATAGAGGGGAGATTACAAATTTTGTTCAGGTTAATGAAGCATGAATCAGCTGCCTCCTACTGCAAGGAAGAGCTGAATATTTCACGTGCTACTGCAGACACACTCAATCTGCAGTCTCTTTGTTTTTACACTGGCTTGAACACCAGCACCTGAAATCAAGACTTCAGAGATGAATTTCAGAACTGTCAAAGGCTGTTGATAGCAGGGAAAAGCCTGAATTGATCCAGCTTCCACAGAGCTCAATGAGACACCATTGGAGATTTTGCAGTGTCCAGTGAGGACACTGTAAGAGTCACTGACATCACTTGTGCTGTTTGGAGAAGTGAGGAGTGTGGATCATCTGCGTTGGATCCTGTCAGTTCTATCAGGAGGACTGCTGGAGCAGTGTGCAACTGCCTCCTCCGCATCTGTGTGCAGCTGTGGGGGAGTGTGGCCAGCCATCAGACACTACGAGGCAAAGCAGCAATTTTGGATTCCCTCTGCTGGCCCATTCATTCCTCAGGTAGTGGACAGAAAGAGGAGGGACACTCACTTTGCAATGCTATCTCAAGCAACCACAGAAGACTTTGAGTACACACTTAACCTGGCCTCTGCTTGGACTGGTTTTGCACACAGCCTCTTTGACAGTATTTCCTCTAACATACAACATGCTACATTTTGTTTAGTTGGCAAGAGAGACCCTTTTTTTTAATACAACCAACGAGTGCTCAAAAATGCCTGTAAAAATAAAAGCCGCTGACTCACATAGCTGGTGCCTCTAGTCGCTTTTATTACCTTTTACAGGCATGAATGGGTTCTGACTTGCAGAATTACTGTAGAAACCAAGCATCATAAATACCAGCAGTCAAAAAAAGCTGTGCCTGCATAACACTCCTGGCTCTATTTTTAAAAAAAACTTCTAAAAATCGTGGTACATGTAGTCAACAATTTTAAGTGGGAAAGAATGCAAGTTCTAGTTGCAATTCCATGTTTGTCCCAACCAAAGAACTTGGTTGGCAGCTTTGGTCACTGCTCGTACAGCAAAAGATTTCTAATGCTCAGAGCCATTAACTCTAAAACAAACCCTGAACTAATGCAGACTCTTGTAAGAAAGCACATGCTTGAAAAATCACTTCCTCTTTGTGGAAACTTCATGAATGGGAACAAAAAGTCGCATTCATTGTATAGATTAGTAACAGTAAATAATTCAAGGTGCCTGAGAGTTCATGTTGGAGGGAATGAATTCTGACCCTGCAGGCAGCTACCCTGGAATCTTAGCCAGCAGCCCGGGTCTGGAGGCCAAAAGGAGGTGAGAGCCGTCTCCTCCCCCGGCACAAAGAGGTAGGTTAGGGTGGATAAAAGGACCACCCTTCTGGAAGGTTTGGTGGGAACAGCTCTGTGCTTGCCTCCATAGAGTAGGGTTCTCTGCTATTAACACACCCCTTTCAGCTTTTTGCTATTCTACCAAACCAGGCTGTTCATTGAACGTTTAAATATTTCTTTGTATACATAGCTAGCACAGAAAAAAAGGTTAGCACAGGAAATTTTGCCGCAGGAAGGTTTGCCCCCTGTTAACTCATGGTGTCTCTACTGTAACAAATTGGTTTGGTCTCTTCACCCAAGTTGCTGGTAGTGAGGTTTGTGCAGAAAGATAAACTGCTTTTCATTATTGGCTTTGTTAGCTGGCAATATCACCACTAGATCTCGGTCTGAATAGAAATAACTTCTTTTTTTCCAGATTTCCTGCATTATTTTTTTCATGTAGAATTTAATAAGTTTAGGAGGGGCAGTCTCTCAGAATAGAGGATATCATGTGAAATCGAACAGCAATTGTTAAATATGATAATTACTCATATCAGCTGGCATTTTCCTAAGATTTTTCAGGACTGTGAAAGCGGTATGAATTATATTTCCTATACACAGAGGGATGCTATGAGAAAACCTGAACTGCAGTGACTGAGGCCCTTCAGTTCAGCCTGAACCTGTAGCTGGGTCATGCCTCTCATGCATGTCAGGACCCTGACAAGCTGGCAGCACCCTTGTCCCATCACCTGAACATCCTTTGACCACCGAGGAGGGATGTAGCCCCTGAAGCTGCATCTGCCCCTGCAGCGATTCTCACTGTGATTTCTGTAAAGGGTTTTGTTGGGATTTGTGTGCTCCAAAGACATAGAAAGCAAAGGTGGTGTGAGTCAAAACGAAGTGTTCCTGAGGTTCTGTATTTAATCTGGCCTCTCCAGGAACAATACCTCTCGTATACTATGTGTCTGCCTTCTCCTGAGGATCAAGGGGTCGTGTTAGACAAAAACATGTTAAAATGGTACCTTTTTGTGCCCTCTCCCAAGGAGCCATCTGGCAGCCATCAGTCATGGAGATGTGACACATCTGGAACGTGCTCTTGAGTAATCATCTGGGGTCACATTGCAAAGCTTTCCACAGGTTTGACAGTATCCATCATCAGATAAAAGTCTGGCATCACTTTGTAAGTGAAAAGCCAACTAAAACCTGAGTAAGAGCACCTGTGTTGGACATAACTGTGATTATCAACCAAACTACTTCTGAATTCTTTGTGCCACATGAAAGAAGTACTTAACACGTAAGTGAGACAGACTATGAGAAAAAAAAGGCATGACTCTGGTCTTATGCTATTTATGTACCCGAAGTATGACAGAGCACGGTTAGGACTTTCAGGATTCTAAAGATGGAAGCTAGCAGTGAATTTGCTGTGGGAGTCGTTGCAGAGACTGCCTTCACAAACGAGAAAAGGTAGGGAAACATTTGTCTGGAATGTGTTCAGGAAGAGACACAATGACAAAACAAGGTTTCTTCCCCCATCATTACCTCTGCCTCAGCTGAGTAGGCAGGGTGTTGTCTGTGCCGCCTGCCACTGGTGAGCAGAATCTAATTCATCTGCCTCACTGCAGATGGTGCCATCCCCTGGGACCTCAGCCGGCTCATGATCCATGCCAACATCCTCACAGGGAGAGGGGAGGGAAGCAGAGAGACTGGGAGAAAGCAGCCTCTGAGAAACTGGGGACGCCACGTCCTGCTGCTGCTGCTGCAGCTCTTTGCCTTTTCTCCACACAGCTGAAAAGGGCAAAGGCAATGATGCCATTCCCGAAGACTCTGAGTGCAGCTGGGCTTTAAAATTAAAGTGAACTTTTAGGCAGCTGTTGCCCTGCCTTCCTCAGAGCAAGGAGGTGCTCTGGTGAGGGAGCAGCAAGCCTAGGTGTTGTAGCCACTTCTCATTTGCTAAAACCTTTGTCCTCTCTGGCAGCCCAGGCAGCGACTGCAACAGCATCTGGGTATGGGAGAGCAAAGGATTTCACTCCAGTGAACGCTGGCCTTTGGATCTAGGACAGCAGTGGCCATGCTGCCAGCTGATGATCTGGGCACTGTTTGGTGAGACAGGCATTTCCCTTTCATGCTTATGGAGGAAAGGCTTATCTTTTATTTGCTCTTACAAGCAGGACTGTGAGTCAATAGATGTATTAGAAATAAATACAGAAATAAACAACAAAAGAAGACAGTGGAGACTGTTAGGCAGATTTCCACAGGCAGATTTCTGAAGAAGGCTGAGGGCATTGTGAGGGTTCAATTCCTACCAAGGCTCTCTCATCCTGTCCAGAGAACAGTCCTCCTCAGAATACACACCGTTCATACCATACAGAAAATTGAAATATGTATGAGCAAAGAAGCAGTCCCAAGCTTGCTTCCCTTATAATTTCCCATGGGGGGAAAAAACACTATGAAAATAAAAGGAAGAAAGTTTCAAATAAGTTATTATATTTATGGGGAAAAAAGGGCATGCCTCATCCTTGTAAAGAAATATTTCCTCCACCCCTTCCTTGCCTTTGAAAGGAATCGAATAGCTATTAAAAAGTACCTTCTTTTTAAAAAGGACAATGAACATTTTGATTAAAAGGATCTTTTAAGTATTTATATGATTACCTCTTTTGTCCCCCTGGCAGCATCTGTCTTGTTGACTGCTCGGCATCTGGCATGTGCTGCCTCATGTCAAGAAGGCCCTGATTTCTCATTCAGACAGAGGGTGGGTGACAGAACAGACATATGTATACATGGAGAGGCTTTTGCCAAAAGAATAAGGCCATTTCCCCGACTGCTACTGCTGCTGGTTGTTTGGCCACAGTGCTGCTGGAACACAGCACCCCTTTCTTCCCATGGCAGCACGCTGTGTGTACCAGATGGCTGGCTCGCCAGGGTCAGCTCTCCAGCAGTGCTTCTGCAGGCAGTGTGGCCAGGCAGGGCATTTTAGGTCAGTATTCCCAAAATTTCATCTTCTTATGGCGGAGGTGCACTTCTCCAGGCTTCCTTGTTTTTCCACAGGTCACGGTAGGGCATCCAAAGCACTCAGCTCTGGCTTGGCAGTCAGTGCTTTCCCTCTCGGGGCAGCAGGCTGGAGCAGGCTATCACGGGGTGCTTGGGAAAATCCCAGCACTTTGTTTGATGTACTCACATCCACCCTACACATGGCAGGAGATCTTTGAAATTTGCAGGATCAGCCTTATTTTGTGCATATTCATTTCTCTAAAACTATCTTTGGTAACACGATCGATGACTCACACAAACATTAGTCATACTTATAATTCCTTGCCTTGCAGAATTTCAAAGAGTGTTTCAAAGATGATTTAAAATATCCACAATCCATGAAAGATGAAGTAGAATAGATCCATTTCAAATGTATCTACTTAATGTAGGTTGAAAGAGCAGTGATTTGCCCAACTAAGACAGAAGGCAATTGCCAAGGCTTGAGTCCTGAATCTCCAACTGCTGGGTGATATGAACGCTCCTTTTGCATTGCATCCTTTCCAAATTTCATTTTAAAATACATGTACCAGCAACTCTACTTAGAAGTCAGAAAAATAGTAACAGAAACCTTTTTTACTCTTACTCCATCATCCCCATGCTTATGCAGCATTAGTTCCAAACTGAGAACTGCACTTCTATGTGGTTTTCCTCTGCCAAATCCCCGAGTGAAGAAGCTGCTCGTTGTAGGCTGGTTGTGCTTTCTTGAATTACTCTTCAATATCTAGAGTACATTCTTTCATTAATTCTTGTTATTAAATTCTTGCTTCTGCTGTCTTCCTCAAGATTTGGAAAGAACCCTGTTACATGCTGAAATACAATAGATTTTCTTGTTCTGGGTGGCACAAAGGCTTTGACCTGTAGCTGACTATAGGAGCCCTGTGGCCTGAGGGAATGGACAGCTAATGAGATAACAAGTCAAAGTAGAAGCATTTTGTCTGGCCCACTACTCTGTGAGTATTCCATGTGACTGAGGACCCATGACACCTTGGTTGCATCTGTTGCAGCTCAACCTTTTTGAACCATTTTCTACTTTCACACAACAGCCCAATTAACAAGCAAAAGCCAGAGACAGTCTCTGAGCTTTTCATGTGGCCTTTGTGTGTGAAAGAAAATAGAAGGAAACTCTTGGAGCTGGTGAAGCTCCAGCTGGTGAAGGAACAGGTGACAAAGCTAATGTCTTTGGTGTTTTTCACTGACTGTGATGTAGTGGATACTCCAGCTGGAGACTGTTGGGTTTTTTAATTCTACGTTTGCAAGAAATTTAGGGTTAATTCTGTTTTATAGAGCAAAATTACTGAAAGCAGAAAGAAGAAAATCTTGTGTTGGATTTGAAAAACAGGTTAAAATGAGGGAGAGTTTTTATTTTTTATCCTGGGTACTTTTCATTTGTTTTCAACTTTTTTCCTTTGTATAGCATACTCAGATGATGCTTTTTCAGTCTTGTTTTCTGCATGACTAGAAGCATAAAATTCTGGTTTATATTAAAAGAAAAAGAAGGTGGTATTCTTATTTGCTTTCAATGCCTAAGGCTTCAAGAAACAGAACGTGCTGTGAGATGCCATCACAAGATACAAGCACTTGGCGATATTGTATCAATGATTTAGATGTCTCCTCTCACGTTACCTGCTGTATTAGAGAGCAGTGATGCACCCATCAGAACAAATAGCACAGCTTGAAAACAAGTAACAAAGTGACTTTATTCTACTGAGGTGAGGAGCAGCCTCTCTCTTCAAATAATGGCCAGTCATTAGCCTTCCCTGTTACAGTGCAACGCAGGGAGAGATTACTTTAACCTCCTTTACTCATTTAGAAATTAAGCATCTGACCTAAGTTGGTTGCCTAATTCTTTCTGCAGTCAATGGAGGTGGTGCCAGACAATGATTCATCCCACCTACCCATGTACCTGGAATAAAAAAGGGATGAATCAACCAGAGCTGCCTCTCTCCCTCCATTGCCTCTGGCTACAGAGGCGGTACAGACACCAGTTCAGCTGAGAGACTTCACTTTTGGCCAGGTAAATTTGGGTGAGGTGAAGCCCTTTGTGTGCTGGCTGAGGGGCCAGACTCCCCCTGGGTCATGGGAACACCTTCCTGGGATCCCTGAGCCTGGGTGTCTCCTCTGACTAAAGCAGAAGCAGAGGGAGCTGAGCCAACCCTTTTGTTCACCTAATGTGTCTCCCTGTGACACACTGGGCCAATTCCCTACATGTCTGGGAAACAGAGCTGGATCCTGAAAGAAAGAGCAAAATAGGCTTGAGTGTATTTCCCAGGGGAAGCATAAGCCACCTGAGAGCAGCCAATGAGGCTGGAGACAGAGAAGTACAGCACTTCTGATTGATACAGGCAAGCAGCCCCCACACCATCCAAGCCTGGAGGTCCTCAGTCACAAAGGATACCATCATCCTTACCCTCTGGGATTCAGGCACAATGGGGGCAGGTATTGTGCTCTGTGATTGAACCGTAGCTACTCATAATGGAACTTCTCCATAGAAACATAAACCTTAAAACCTGCTTTAAAAAATTCCAAATTTCAGTAACTTTGAGAGGTTTTATTGTCCATATGCACATCTAGAATATTTTTCTTTAAAAATCAAGATATTGTGCGACTAGATGTCTATCAGGTTATTGTGCATATTGCATAATTAATGCTTTGTTCAGCAACTTCAGATGTCCTATGCATCCCATATCCTAGAAAGCTAAAGAGAAACACCTTGTTTGCATTCTGGTTATCCTTCATTATTAGCTAAATGATATTCCTACCAAATCTGTACCCTGATGATGAGATTGACTATGCCTCTCTCTGAGTAACTGCAATGAGATATTTGTGAAAACAGGTACTTTTCTGAAACAAGGACATTTATTGGTACTAACTCTCTCTGCTCCTCTGTGTAGGAATCTACACCCCAATTTTACATTTTGGTTGTCAGTGAACCTTGTTGTCTTCTTTCTTCCTGGGATTTGAGTGTTTCAAGTTAATAGTAGTTTGCTCCATTTTACTAATGCAGCTGCTAACTGCACCTCTGGAGACTTCCTAGCCAAATATAAGGTAGACTTTTTTAAATTTCCATCACTCTTTAGACTGGAAGCTAGTTATTTATTGAAGAGAACAACAGCAGGTAGGAAACACAATGTAAAACAGATCTTCAAAAAGATGCAGAGGCTATAATGGAGAAGTCAAATAAAGTGGTTGAGAGGTCAAGAGCTGTGAATCCAAAGACTAGGATTTGAGTTCTGGAAGACAGAAATGCTGCAGAAGCACACAATAGAGTAGATGCATTACATCTCAGCAATCTCTGGAACATTCAGGAAAAAAGTCAGTCATATGAACATATGTCAAAATGATAATGGACATATGGACATAAATGCACATATACATATACATACACATACACATACATACATATATATATACACACACACACACACATATAAATATATATATATATATATATATATATAAGAAGCTCAGCTTATAAAGCAAAAAGGTGTAAGTACCAATGACGGGCAATACCTCCATACACCCTTGTTGATGAGAAGGCTCTAGGATGAAGAAAGCAGGAGAAACCTCTTCTGTTGGTGATAAACTTCAGTCTAGGCAGTACTGTTTGTAATTATGTCTCAGAAAGAAGTTAAATTAATTGTAAAGATATCCAGAACAGGCAAATTTTGGAAGGGGGTTATTAGTTTAAGAGGAAACAGTTATGGTTGTTACCCGGTTTGACCCTTACTGCGGGGAATTCACATGAGTGACTGACTTGCTTTTGGGACAGTGTCTTCTCCAGAAAGACATTAGGTAACTGACTGGATCCTTTGGGATGCAGCATTGAATTCCCTTTGGTGACTGTTACCCTGTTGCTGACATTCAGCTAATGAAGAGGAGCTTTTTATTGCATTTTCATGGGCTATTTTAATTCACACTCATCATAATTTCCAATGTGATTCATGTACTGGCACAGAGCAGCAAGTTTTGCCTGTCTCAAGCTGGGGGCAGAAAGGACTGGAGCTCAGACAGCAGGGAACAGCTGGCCTTTCACTTGCATAATGTCAGAGCAGAGATGAGGCAGAGGTGTGGATGGTACAGTTTGGAATGTATTTCCATTTAAGAATAAATCCACATAATGGAAGATGACTTTTGGAAGGGTGAGAGACATAAAGGGTCTCAGCTTTCCTTGTAGTGGTGGGAAAGAAGAGCAAAGAGCAAGGCACCTCCCACAGCTGCTGGCCCCAGTCCAGTTGAAGTGACCACATCCTTGGAGAGAGCACAAGGCAGCCTAAGTGGTAATAAAGGGAAACGCTAGCAGTGGGTTCCAACAAACTAATTCCCTCTGGAACTTGATTATCCACAACTTACAAGCAAGTGCAGCTAAGAAATCGTGAACGACTTCTTCCCTGAGAGGAGGTTTTCCTATTTTTCTTTCAATTCTGTTTTACTGTAATCTTCTGGACTCTGATCCTGTGATAATTGAAATGTAAATACTTGCAAAGGCTACAAGTTTCAAAGCTCCAAATTCTGCTCTCACGAGAGGCTGGTACACATGACAGGAGTTTTGCCAACTCATTAGCTCCCTCAACCAAGGGTGTTGCTCTCCCATCTCTCCTCACTATGCTGCCAAAAGCTAATGCAGACACAAGTCCTCCAGCAAAAACACTTTTGACATGTTAAGACTAAATTCTGGGAACTGATTTAAGCTCTACCTGAGAGGGACTGTTCGTACCTGAGTGTGTGGGTGCAGGCAGGAGAGGGGCCTGAATCAGGTTTTCTGCTGTTTGTCAGTTCATCAAGACATGATGTTCCATAGCAGAGAGCCAGTCCAGGCCTGTGTCCAGATGCTCTTCAGCTTCACAGAGTTTAGAGACAAAATACAGAGCTACCTTTTGGGACTGTCTGCCATCTGTATTCACACCCGCTCTTGCTAAAGCAGAACCCAGCTCTGCAGTCCCTCCATGGGAAGCAGAAGTATATATGTGAGGGTAAGTGCATGGGTATTTTATGATAGCATGAGTAAAGAGGGGCAGAAATGGCTCGTAGTGATAGTTCAGCCACCTGAGTCCTTTACCCAAGTCCTAATGCTGAGTCTGGAGTGAAAAAGGGGGATGAAAAGGCACACAGCTGTGAGATGACACTTTAGACTGAAAAATACCTTCCACAATTAAGTCTTGGTTTGCCTCTTCAGGAAACACTGAATATGGCAGTGGGGAAGTGTTGTTAAAAAAGTAAAATGAGAAACATTTTTCATTGTCCTGGTAAGCATACAAGCTTTGCAAAATCCATCATGAGAATAAGTGACCTTCTGACACTCCTTAGCCAGAAGTTAAATTCAGAAAATAACAGGGCATCCCACAAGGATGGGATAGGAGGCAGAGAGGCTTTCTGTATTCTGCCCTGGTTTTGCCCTTTCTTCACTCTTTCTCCTCTGTGTTTACGTGAAGAGGATATTGATTCCAGAAGTGACAGAGGCAAGGTAAGTCAAAGCTCCTCTTTGTTTTTCTGTAGGGAGGAGGTTAGCCTTGTTCCAAATCTAATGCTCCTGGCGTGCTCTCCTCCTCCTCCTCCTCGTGCTGACTGGGAACACTCAGAGAGCTGCTGGTTGCATTTACACTAATGACTGTTTTTCTCCCTCTGCCTCCCCCTCCAAGCTTACTAAGCTTTTTCTTTCAGCATGACCAATAAAGCATGAATGCAAATAGGCCTGAAGGCTTTTTTTCCCCCTCCTTTCATTTTTATTTTGCCACTTTTAGAAGTAACTGAAGAAAACAGTGTCATTCTGTTCCAGAAGAGCTTTTATACCAAGCTGACACTGTACATTTAAATATGTATTGCTTCCTCTATCATTTGCATTTTAATGTTCCAAACCAATAATCACGAAGTCTTGTGTGAAAATGTGAAATAATAAGGATGGAGAGAAGCTTGGATCTGATTCTAAACCTTGCTGAATTACACCTAGAGGTGGCAATTCTGTGAGAGACCCCCCCCTAAGAAATTTATTTAGATAAATGTAGATGTTCTGCAAGAGACTGTACTGAATTGCTCTGATTGCTTGTCTGAAGACCTCAGCTTTTAGGTACTAAGTCTAGCAGGCTTTTTCCTGGGTAGCTGGTGTCCTGGTAATGTGTCTTCACTCTGCTTTGGAGAAGCTGTCCTGCAGGTATGCTGAAGAGCAGACTCCTTCATTGTTTTGCCAATTGCTACTGATACCATTAATCTGGTGGCATTTCACAAGCACTGCCTACCCAAGGTTGGTCTGTAAACAGCACATTTGGTTCATGTTGCAAAAACAAGTCCCTACCAAAGGTCATAATATTTTTGTGTTCTGCTTTATTATTGTCATCACTGAGCTCCACAGTACAGAACAGAAGGGCAGAATATCCTATTCAGAATTTACACTGTGGAAGTAAGAATTTTGTCTTATATGCAAAGTAACCCATTTGCAAGAAATTATTACATTGTGTAATGTAAGAAAAGGTTTTTTTGTGCTTCTTTTGAATAGTGTCTGTAAGCGAGTGGTTAGCTTGGAAGAAATAACTACTGGTGTCCCAGTTCTAGAAAATAATTTTGTCTACAATTTATTCTGCTTTTTTTTTTCTTTCAAGAGAAAAATAAATCCAGCTATAAAAGCAAAATACATTTTTTGTATCACAGCTGTCATGAATTTAAATTCCCTCTTGGATCCTTACCACACAGTGTATCTCCACTGCAATATTTTGCTTCTTTTATAAATATGAAGCACTGAAGAACAAGATATTGAATATTTGAGGTATAAATCTGACAGAAGAGTTTTTTTCTCCGTCTTAGGATGGAACCAGAAACAACCTCTTGAATAGAATAAGAACCAGTATGGATGTTTATTTAGAGCTGTAATGACTCTCAAGATATTTCTCTTACACCTTTAATTAAACTGCTTTACAGGTTCTTTGCCTGTTTTGCCTGTCTTCTTTCCACGCTTTCCTCCAGGCCACAGATTATTAACAACTTTCCTTCGAACCTAAACCCAGGTTATGAGGAATCTATCTCTTCCTCACCATTTTCCCCTCTCTTTCCCTTTCACCTTCGTAAGGGTGCAATCAGTTTCAAGAGAAGATGAAGGTGAGAAGAGCAAGTAAGGGGAAGCATGAGCAGAGTTACAATAAGAAAAGTGTGCATACCTAGAATTTTCCCTGCTTTATACCTACAGATTTACTTTTTCTATTTTTTGGTTTGTATTTAATTTCCAGTAAGGTTTCCCAGACATTTTGAAAAGCTGTTATATTATAATTTAATTAAGTCTTTGTATTTGCTGCTAACAAGATGTTATCTTCATCATTCTTGGAAGCTTGTCTTGGATTGTGGGTTGATGTGGATTTGCCATCGGCACAGAAACATTTCCTGCACAAACACAAACTGTTAAAGCTCCCCCATTTCCTGGCTCAGTGTGACACACTGCTCAACTCCCCGTGTTTAGGTAATACGATTAAATGCAGGGATCACTCATATGGGCTGTGTGTTGGCTGATACCAATCTCAGCAGAAAGAAGGGTTTAGTTTGAGCAGGTGGTTGGGCTCCGTGCTGTAACCTCAGGTGCCCTTCTGGAATGCAGTGCTGGGATGTAGAGACCTGGCAAGAGTCAGGTGCTGAGCTTCATCCAGCCCTGCGGCTCCCTCTGGGGTTACCTCTCACCCTGTCTGCAGCACAGTGCTGTGGCCTGGCTCCTGCCTGTGCCCAAGGCACGGCCTCTTGCACTGGGAAAGAAGCTCCACGAGAGGTCTGAATTCATGGAAAGAGCTGAACTCGTGGAAGAGCTGTGAATGGGATTTATGGATGCCAGCACTCTGACCAGACCTATCTAAAAGAGATGGCAGGAAACAAAATGCTGAGGGAAGGGGGTGGATATGGCATGAAGCTCATTTGTGAACTCAGCCCTTGAGCTAGATCAGCCCTTTCATACAGAAAGCTGTAGCTTTTTTCTCCCTGTGAAACACTATTTCCAGGAACAAATATCTGCTTCCGAAGTCTCAGCACCACGTCTTACTTTTCTCATCCCACCACTCACAAGGGATGGATCTTTTCAGGATCTCTCTCTCCTTTAAGTTTTACTGGTCTGCTCTGGGTTTCATTCGCCCATGGGATCAGGTGTTGACTCTCCTGTGTCCCTGTGGATTCCCTGGTGCACAGGGAAAGTGGTAGCACTACCATTGGATCTTCAGCACCATGTAACTCAGGGGACTGTGCAAAGCATCGTTCAGGAAGGGAGGATGCATTTGTCCAAAGCCCTGATCCCATGTGCCCGAAGAAAACAATCATGCAAAAGGTATTTTTCATCATTCCATGAGAACTTTGACCTCCCAGGGGTGTGTTTACCAGCCCTGTCTGTGCCAAAAAAATTGGGAGTGGATATTAGCTTGGAAAAAAATAGGACTGAGACATTGGGTAGGTTTTGAGAATCCAGCTTTGGAATGCAGATGATGGAAACATCAGTGTGACACCTGAATCATCGTCCTTTGGAACCTAGGCTCAAACTTGCAGAAGTACACCTGAATGTAGCACCCTCACATAACTCTTTTGCTGGACACAGAGTTCCTTATTTGCTTTCTGGTGGCTTTCAGGGACGTTCTCAGACTTTCCACAATTTCTGTGAAGTGCTCTAAGATGTTTGTTATTTATGGAGCATTGCTGTTCCATGTGTTGATTTACATTGAACTCAAACCTCTCTGAAGAAAATGGAGACCACACCATATTCCTAAGAAAGAAAGTTAAAAGTTTTGTGGTGTGGTTCTTTGGATTTCGATCTGGTCTTTCAAGAGACCTGGTCGGAAATTGCACACCCAAATTCCTGCCTGCACTAGCAAATCCAGCAGTAGACACATGTGCACACTTCCTTATCTGTCACAAGCAGGCAGTTATTCTGTGAAGCCAGAAATATTAATTTCTTTATTCACATGCCTGTGAATGCTTCTGTCTGCATGTTTTTGACACAGTCAGCATAAGACTGAAACTGTCTAATGTGCTTGGAGAATTAAGGGATCTGCTAAAAAGAAGTCCTGATATAAACCACAAATATCTGTGACTCAGCTGTGAACTAAGAAGAGTCTGAGCAGTCATACAGAAATGGGAAGTTTTGTTGATACAGGTGGGGGGAAAAGAGGTGAACGATAAGGGTAGTGAAAATGGGAAGTATGTTTAGGCTTTAAGGGTGTTACCCTATTTTGGAGGGTTGAAGTATGTGAGCACTGACGCTGCACAGAGTGAATATCATCTCAGCAGTTTCTGACTGCCTGGGCTGTTAGCTGCCATAAGAAAAATGAGACTTGAGCAATACTATTGTGGATGATTCCTATGTCTGTTCTGCCTGTTCCTGATTTTCTTGTGTATGGAAGGGATAGGAAAAGAAAAAAACAGGTGCTATTTGTATGATCCCCAGGCTGCCAGCTCTAAACTATTTGTCTGTTCCCTTTCATACAATTTTCACTGAATTTGAAGATGGTTCAAGCTGCATTACTGCGTTTCAACACTGTGGCTACATCTAAGCCTGACCATGATGGTTTCTGGCCCCCCAGCTCATGGTCATCATTGACAGCTATATTGAGTGTCTTAGAGAGGGAGAAAATTTGTGAATAAGAGTATTGCTGTTGCTGTCTGATGGATAGAGTTTCAGAGATAAAAGATGAGCAAATTGCCAAGACAGTGAGTTACGGATTTGTTTCTGACACCCTTTCCTACATAAAGGAGAACAAAAAGTCTCAGGGAGAATTTCTGTGGAAAAAGATGTTTCTCTGAGCCAAGGACTGCAGATATTCCTGTGCAAATTATATTTATCTTCTTTGAAAGCACACATATAGGATCAAACTCTGGTCCTAGGAGAAATCCATCTGGTAAAAGAACACACATCACTCTGTAGTAATGCAATTGTAAAGTTATAATGGAGGTCTAAACAGATCCAAATAAAGTAATTTAGAAAACTTCTATTTCAATTTTAGCCATTTTATCTTCAGCTTTGCCTCAAATTATATTTACATTTTCCAGTTAGGTCTCAGTTTGAATGGGAAACAAAACAGAATATCTTATTCAAAAATGAAAGAATCCTATACCTCATATTCTAGTATTTTGAAGTCTTCCCACCCCCAAATATTTTATCATGTGGAAATAGATAGAGCATAACAGACACTCAGTAACAAGCTGAAAATTCAGGGAATCAGCCTTTTAACTGAGTAGTATTTAATTTTGAACTAAGTTTATTTTGAATATATTTTTTAAATTTTAGATTTATTTCCATTTACTAAAAAATACAGTGATTAATAAGCCAGGAGAATGCAAGCACTTAAGGATGACACTGAGAACATGAGGTTTTTTTGTCCATTGCAATTCCTATGTCATGTGTCCAAAAATTTATATGATACAGAATTTGGTTAGTCTTTTTCTGTGGTTAATGTATAAGTCTAGTTATACTGTAATTATTATAATATACAATAATGAAACAATAATTTCATTCCTTCTACGTAATGTGCTCTACCAGCTTTAATTAAACCTAACAACCTCATTAGTGAATGTCATTATATTGGCTTTAGGGAGGCAATTCTATCTAGTGAATAGAGGATTATTAAATGACTGGAGATCTGCTGTACCAGATGTGCCACCGGGCTCCTGTTTGACCTTGGGCGATTGGTTTAAAGTCTCTGGGCCTCTTTTACCCCCATGTCAATCGAGAACCATCATGCTCCATGTCCTTTGTGAAACGCCTGCTTTACATGGATTACAAATATCCCATTTGAGCACTGTATGTTTGGTAACAGAGACACAGAGAAGTGCTGCCCAAGATTCGCAAGATAAAATATTGTCAGTTCCTGGAATGGGGATCTCTGGATGCTCAGTACATTCACTAAAAATTAATTTTGAGTGAATTTAAAGAACATTAATTCTGCATTGTCTTTTTCACTTTGTGCTGGTTTGGAGCAGGCTGCACACGCTGTGCAGACACCCAGAGCACTTCTGATGCTCAGGTGCCCAGCTGGGAGCATGGCTTAGGTTCATATGTCCCCTCACCAGCCGCTGCCTCTCCACTTCACACATTTGCAAAGAGATTGGATTGAGCTTTGTCTTCCCTTGCAACTGAATTTTCTTTGTGACCTTTGTGGCCCAGACTGCACTAGGGGGCTTTGCCTGGGTGGCTGGATGCTTGTGTTGGACAACATGAAAGCCTCCAAAAACTGAAGAGGTTTGACCTAAAGACTTCAGAACTGAAATTGGAGCTACCTCCCTGAGGTGAGCAGCTCCTAGGTGGTTGTTTCCCAACAGAAACAGGTCATGTTTTTAAGAGGAAAGGCAAACAAGGCAGGAGAGGTTCACACCAGGCTGCCAGCAGGTGCTGAGGACTGCAGGATAAAGCATCAAGGCACCAGCAGGTGAAAAGGCTTGAAGGAAGGCAGCAGCAGGTGGATACAATAGCAGGGATTGATAACACTTGAGCACTGGAACTCAATTTTCCCTCAAATATTACATATTTTATATCATTACCAGCAGCAGGGAGCCTGGTTCAACAGAACTGATTTTTCCAGTTGCCTTTTTATTTCACCTCCCTCCCTGCAGATGATGTATCTTGTGATGCTTGGGTACTGCAGGGAGCCCCAGTTTTCCTATGCTCTCTTTGAGATGGAAGATGCTTCAAATCCACGTTTGTGGGACACGAAACATGAAGTTTCACTGAGCATGGTTCCCGGTGAAGCAGCTGTAGAGACTGGTGGGACAGGGCTTCTGAAGGCAAATTGCTGACCAGGGTGCACTGTGTGCAAAGGCACACACACTGCCATTTCTGGCAGCCTTAAAGTGAGGAGAAGAACCAGATGGGGAATAAGGAATATTGGCATCCTTGGTGCTTGGAAGGAGATGCTACCTGGATAGAGGTTGCAGAAACTGATCATTCATTATTATTAACTGGTTGAAATGACAATAGAACAGCACAGAAGTGTAGATTTGTCAGAAATGTGCAGACATAAACTTCAGGTTATGAAGAAATTCCTGTCACATGAATTGGTTCTTGGAAAAAATAACATAAATATTTATACATTAGTATGCTTAAGATGGCATGTGTTTGCCTTTCTCTTATTTATAGTAGCTTAAGTCTCAAATATACACGGAAGTTAAATTCATACCACCAGTTTGAAACTGTAGTGAGTTTAAGATCTGTGCCTTCAGTCTCAGGGGGGTTAGCACTGGAAAAGTGTGGATGATTTCAAGTTGCAATATAAAATTGAAATCTTTTCAGATTTACCCTCTAGTATTTTAAAGTGATTCATTCGTCATTTTGGCTCAGTCTTTGGTTTCTTTAAAAGGAAGAACATGCCAAAACAGAGGGTCACGTGAACATCTGTCTACTTTTGAGCACCGACTGCCACGATTTTTCCAGTAAGTTGCAAGATTTATCCAGTTTTGACTTTTTTATCCAAGCTGACTATCTGTGCTCCCAACTGAACCTATTAAATGCAGATGGTGGCATCATTATTCCTATTAAATGTTAGTAATATCCATATTTTGTGTAAAGTAACTGTGACTCGTTGGGGTGGCCAAAGATACTGAACTGAGACAAATTGCCACTAAGCAATTCTGGAGTCCAATTTTTGCCCTTGCTGGACTTCATATAAATAGGTGTATACCACGGAGTGTAGAACTAGCAGGCTGACTGTCAGGATACACATTTCTGTAACTATTATTTACTCTCCAAAAAAAGTTAGACTTTTTTCAGCTACCTTACATGAACCTTTAGAGGTAGCTTTGAGATACTAAAAATGGGATGAATTCCAACTGTTTTGTGAAAATCAGTGGGAGAATGCAAAAGCAAGATGAATAAAGGCCCAATGGCATCATGCAGCTGTAACTGGGGCTCTCATTCCCTCCAGAGGAGCAGCCATCAGCTGGCTCAGCACACACCTGCTGGCCCTGTGACAATGGCATCAACAGCACCAGTGCCACCACTGTGTGCTGGCCATCACCCAGCCAAGAGCACCAGCTGGGAGGAGGGCAACACTGGGAATGGTGGAAGAACTGGCAACTGTAAAAAAGGAGGATGGTGTTTAAGGAAAAGTAGGACAAAAATCCCAAGGAATTACGGAAAAGAGACTTCTCTTGCTCCTCTGCGCAGAAGGAAATCTGATATTTCATTCAAAGTAGTAGGATTAATTAAACCAGCCATTTAGATAGTGAGGTGTATTTGTCTTATGGTTTCTGAAATCCAGAATGCTTTTCCTGATAATGCTTTCATTGCCAGTACAAGGATTGCAATTGTATTTCTATGCACAAGATGCTCATATATATTATATAAAATCAACGGTGAATTAAATAATTTATCTTCCTAAAACATAAACTTTGCATATCCCTAAGATACAAGACTGATGCACAGATGCCTCATAGAGCTGTAGTTCCAGAAAATGCAAACACATTCACAGGCAGTCCAGACTGGGAATTGTCATGATCAGGCCACCAGCAAATTATACAGTAGACATTTTCATTCGAGGAATCCTAGGGCTGGAGACACTGTGGAGGTGCTGAGAGAACCCTCTGGACTTCAGTTTGTCCCAAAGCACTGGAAACATTAATGAGATCATGCTCAGAACGCATCTGCATTATTATGTCTTTATTTTTTTTTTTATTTTATTTTTTTTTATTTTTTTTTTTTTTTTTTCCCCAGGAGAAAACTGAGGCACAAGAAACAGAAGACTTGAGTAAGACAACCTTTAGCAAATTTTGGTATGGATATTTACTTGTGAAGATCCTACTGTTTACCCTTAATTCTGAGATCATTCTTCCATGATACAGGAACTGTTTCCACACAGATACGTGGGGGATGAGAGAGAAACAGTGCAATGCTGAGATTTCAGCTGTGGCTGCAGCCTGAATTGGCTACAGCTTCTCGTGCTAGAGGTCATTAATTTGACAGGTTGCTGCTGTACAAATCCCACAGCAGTACAGAAGCAAAAACCAGATGATTTCCATCAACTTCTCATAATTGTAAACAAAAGACAATGAGAAACATCAGGGAGTCACATTTCACTGGAGCATAGAGACAGTGGGGGGCATAATTAACATTGGAATCATATCTGCATCAAATTCAAAATTAGCAAAAATAAAGAAAATTCTTCTCTTCTCAGATGAAAAGCAGCAATTCTTCTGTGCATTGCATTTTTTTTTATTAAAATTGCTTTCCTTACTACTTGCAAGACTTAAATTAAAGATCTGCAAAAACAGACAATTTATTTTTCCAGCCATCTGAGTGGGTATGTTCCCCACATGTGCTATTCATGATTTTAACAAAGAAGGGTGGATAGATACCTGATTTTTTCTGGACTGTCATCTTTCAGCAGCAGCCAGATCAGCTTTTTTGCTCTTTTCTGTTAGAATATGATCCCTTCATGAAAGATGACGCAGACAAAAGTCACACCTCAGAGAGATATGATGGAAAGCAGGAATTTGCAGATGCTCTGTTTCTGATACTTCTTCCCTTTGCAGCCTAGGCAGAATGAGCAAGGCTTGGATGTCTGCACTGAATTGGTTTTGGGGGAAGATGTGCTCTCATGCACAGAATACCACCCTGAGTTTCAGGGAACTGGGAACATTTCTACCTCTGCCACTGGCCCGTAGGTGACCTTGGGGAAAAATCACTTCATGCCCAAACCTTGTTTTCCCTCAACTGTAAAATGAGGTCAATGATGTAAAATGAGGTCTTATATGAGCATTATGGATTGAAAGGTGTCATAAGAGCTACCTATGCTCTTTGATAAGAGCATTTCATGCTTTTCCAGGAAAATATTTTCCTGAGATAATGGGCTCACCCTCAAAGGTGTTTTGGGACCTTGAGGTGCTTGCTTAGAAACAACCATCATAGACATGGAAATAACTAATTTATTTACTCTTCTCCTTGTTGGGAGCTTCTCAGGATAACTGGCTGGTAGGACAACACAAAAACTTTGTGTCCTGGCATGGCTCTCCCTAGAGCAGCTTGGCAAAGACACAAGGCTCGGGGACATCCCCAGGCACCTCTGCCTTGCCCAGCCTGGACACCTGACTCGAGGCAGTGTTTGTTTCCTCAATACATCGACATGGGGAGCACAGAGCACTCCCCTACCCCCAGAGACCGAGCTATGCAGAGATTGGATGTGAATTGTAATTTAAAGCCTTTATCTAAATACTCTCTGCTAGCATAGATCAAACAGTGGAAGCCGAGCTGACAGGTTAATCCCATTGTCAGGAGATTTCAGTATTTCCAAAGCAGGTTTTGTCTGGATTTGGAGTGAAACCCCCGAGGCTGCTGTTCATCCTGGGAGGGAGCAGTATCCCTGTGCGCAGAGGAGATGGTGGAAAATGGGGCAGGGTTCAGCCAAATCCTAGCTCTGCCAGAACTGTTTCTAAAACTAGCAGAAATTAAGAAATATTTGATCTTGCTAGCTGGCGTTTCCAGCAATACAAACAGTCATTTTTTTTTCTCTTTCCTGAGCAACCCAATTCTCATAATACACAATACACATTTGCCCAAAAAGATATCAGTGAACCACAAAGCTTGTAGATTTACCTCCAAAAACTCAAATGCTTCATAACTTCTTTGAATATTAAGACCCTTTTATTCACCTAGTCTTCTGAAAATATAGAGAGATGCTGGGTGAGAATAGCTGTTCTTAAAACAGTTCTCAGCACAGATGAGATGATTTTAAGTTTGCGTTTGAGCACCCATCCTGCACACCTCCCTCTGATTCTAGGTCTGATCTGTACCCACATAAGCATAAGGCCAGCCTCTGGCTAAGGTTTGAATGCTGCTGAAAACCCACAAGAAATAATTGCTCTTCCTGAAAAGAACTTGTCCCAACAAGTGGAAATTATTTCACAATGGCTTGTAAGACTATAATTCTTTGGTCTCCAAGCCCTAGTGATACAATAAGATAATAAATCTCACTGAAGAGTGAAGTGTGCTGTAATTGATGGGAATATGTAGACAGAGAATGTAAATCTCAAGGTACATCTGGAGCATCTGAACAGTAGATATGTGCACAGTGAAGATCACAGAACTGGGCATTTTGCATTTGGCATCATTAAATTTTTTTTCCAAGCTTAATTATAAGTGTGAACTCTAATCTCAGTTTTCCATACTTCATTTGAAGGCATTGTCTGATAATTCCAGTGGTGCTGCTGCTGATCTGTGTGGCTGAAAAGTAGCATTAGGTCACAATCCTGCTTTCTCAATTTGGTGCATGCATGAACAGCTTCTCTAGATCACCACTGTATCTCTCCAGAAACCACTGTGTATGTGACGTTGTAAAAAGTCTGAGTTGTCTCTGTGACACATTTACAGGCATGCCCCAGCTTGGGGGTCACTTCACAAATTTCCACTTGGTCAGCTGAAAAAATTTGCACTCCTTCATGGACAACAATACAGTGAGAGAATTTTCCTTTAGAAAGGTTTTAGAATGGATTGAACTAAGTAACAAAATTCCACTTGTAATCAGTATTGAATTATAGTTAATAAATGCAGAAGAACTTGAAGAGATTAGCAAGCAAATAAACCATTACAAAAAATAGTCAGGCTTGCCAATGTAAAAAATGTTCTAAATATCCTGGGTATTGAAAAGTAATGTGCATTTTGACCTATTTTCTTGTCTGAAAGCATATCATTAATTATTTCTTACAAAAACATTACATTAAAAAAAGCCATTGTATCTGCAAATGAATGGCAAATCACTGCTTAAATGAGATGGAAAAAATCTGCTGTCTGTGAGTCTTTCTCTAAATATTACTTTTTAATTTTATAAAAGGAAATCTTCTGTATCCAATAGAAGCATGTTTTGCAGCTAATTAGATAGATTTACAAATTGTTGCATGACAGAAAGAAAACAATCTCATTTCTCTTGGTGGAAAGAACAACTGGAGGTGGAGTTCCTTAGAGACACCAATCCTGCCCTGCTTTTGCTTTCTGTCTTCAGGTATTTTCTCTTACTTAGAATATTCTGCTTGCCCTTCAGACTCATCCTCATCCTGAAGGTTGAATTTAATACAGAAGGAAAGAGGGACTGCTGATTTGTGATAATGTCTAAGAGGCTGGGGCACATGGGCACAACGAAATGTCACTGATTTGTGCTTCTTTGCCTCCCAAGCTAATCCAGAAAATTCTTGATCAATCATGCATAGTCCTATGAACACTGGAACTCTCATGCAGCAGAGCTTTAAAACACTGTACTTCACCTTCCTGTCTTAGCAGCAAGAGTTGGAAATGTGTCCACAGATGTCTCATGGTTTGAAAAAGTAGGGGTTAAGATCTTTGAGCCTTCGGCTTAATGATCTCCTGTGAAGCCTCTTCTAGGGTAGATTCTGGAGGAAATCATGATTTTTCTCACTATGGTTGTACACTGCTTTTTCTTCCTTGAAGCTGCCTGCTGGACAAACACATCATCAGCAATAGTGTTGGCAGCTCCAGATTCAGCCTGCAGTCCAACGGCAAAGCTTGAAAATAATAAATTGTATTACGATAAAATAATTACTTAATTTCTTTAAAATTAAAGAAAAAATTACACATGCTGTGTTTGCAAGAGGAAAAGCCTTATCATCAATCACAGCACATAATCTGTTTTAGGTGCACTGTTTAAGTGGTCTTTGAAGGTAAATATTTTATTATGCCTCCAAAGCACTATTAGAGTTTGCAGTTTATCACAGATGTGCAAATCAGGTTTCTATCCATGTATCCTTTGGTTTCACAGCTTACTTCCCTTCCCTTTAAACTTACTCACATTCAAAGAGTCCCTATTGCAACATCAAGCTCTGGGAAATGAGTTTACAAATTGAGGTTGGTTTTCAAGTAGTGCTTGCATGTTTAGTGTTTGTGTTGATGTTTTCCACAGGCTTTTTTTTTTTTAATCTATAAAGAGGCCGTGCAATTGGGATAAAATAACAAATGATCAGATATTCAGAGGCTGTTTCAGTTCCTGGAGAGGGAAATCCTGGCAGAACACTCTATCTTTCTTTGAATGGCACAGAGGACTTCGTGCAGGGAGGAAGGGAAGTTACTGTACATAAACAAGCACGAGTGCTCAGTTCCTGGGCTCCAGTGGCACCGGAATGCTCAGCCCCACTGCCTGTAGCCCTGATGGTCGACTTCACACATACACAGTGATTTATGGAGGGAAAGTTTCTATCAACAAACAAGCAGCCTTATGTACTGATTTATGTCTTAACTTGGGCGAAAGGAAAGAAGTGGAAACAGCAAAAGTTAAGTCTCAATTGTGAGAGAGCACAGCACGTCTCCACCCCATGAAGGGTTCAGCAGCTCTGAGGACAAAAGGGGTGATCTGTTGTGTGGCACAGTCATGATCTTAGAAATGTAAGTACACAAGAAACAAAAGGCATCGCAGTTTGAAGTTACAGCTCATTCCTGAATCACAGGAAAGGCTTCTCACCTGGTGTATGTCTGATTGGAGGCATCACGCTGCATCTAATTTGATGTGTCAGAAAAGTAAAGCTTGCAAAAATCATTTCACAACTGTTTTGTCTTTTGAGGAGAAAAAAATTATTCCTTGAAAAGTGTTACAGTCCATCTAAGAATGTGCAGGCAAACACATGCAAAATGTTCTGCCTGGGGATTTTGAAGCTTCAGTGTTATGATTTCTCCTTTACATTATTTTTCTGTGTGTGCAGCTGAATAGAGGGAAATACAGACAAACTCTAACAGTGGAAAGTCAAGAAAAAAAGGAACTGTTGACCCTCTAGCCAGTTACTAAACAGAACTTGCCCTGGGCATGGCAGGCAAGTGCCTTCTCCACCCAGACTTTGGCACTTGAAGGACATTATTGTGATTTTTCATGCAGTAACAGTTTGCTCTTGCCAGTGCATGTCTAACAGCTTACCCCGTGGCTCTGATCTATTAGCAGTGATGAATTCCAGTCAAGGGAAACAAGTTAAGCTGCAGTATCTCTTGAACTTTAAAACATGACGGAGCATTAATGAGGACCATCCCTGACTTATCTCCATAGAGTGGTGCCCGATAGTTCCTTTGTTTCCACGTCCCCTATCAGCAGTGACTTGCAGGTATTTTTCTAGAATTCAAACTCTCCTTTTCCCAGTGTTGCTCGCTGGTCATAGCAGCCCCTGTATGTTTCTGGGAACTACTCTTTTTTTGGCTGCACCTGTAGTAGGAACCACCAAGAGAAGAAGAATGTAGAATACAGAGAGAATGTCCTACCAGGATTGGTCATCTGCTCAGTAGCATGAGCTGGTTTAACTGCTCAAGGCTGTGCTCTTCACAGTGCCACAGTAGTGGGCTGTAGTGGATCACTTGCTTTCTGCTTGGAGTGATTTATCTCCTGATCTCCTGCTTCCATTCCCAGTCTTTCTGAGAAATGTTTGGAAAAAGGTTTTCTGGTTGAAGGATGAGCTGCTGTATACATGTGTGTCTGCAGAGCAAGGCAAGGAACAAAGACACACAGAAAACATATTAGAATAAAAAAACCCTTTAGGATACTCAACATAAAAGGCAGCAGCAAAGGTTTAAACCCACCACAAAGGCTGAGAAACTGCAAGTTAAGGCACAGCACCCTTTGCTTAGCCCACATCACCCTGCCTTGGGGCTGTGTTGTGCAGTGCACCAGAGCTGCAGCACGCCTGTGGGAGTGAGCCAGCACTGCTAACAGGATCTTCAGGTCCTATTTGGTGAGTGGCTAGAGGGTTCAGGTTTTCTCCCATGCTTCTTGTCCCCCTGGAGAAGCTCCCTGTAAACACCTGCAAAGCCACTTCATTTGTCCTCTTTCTAGTCTGCCCTCACGCCCCTCCTTGGACACAAGAGTGGCAGGGCTGGAGGTGAGCCTGGCATCCCACCCATCAGGCAGCAGCAGTCTGTCCTCGTGGGACTGGCATAGCTCAGCTTCTTGCCTGGCAGTTTGTTTCCCTGTTGGGGCTGCCTTTTGTTCCGTTTGTGCAGTAGCTGGCACAATGGGGTCCTGGCACTGCATTTTTAAATACTGGCATCATGCAAATGGGAAGGATGCATCCCCATTTGCCTTCCAACAGAGCAGCTGGTTTGGAGCCATCTCTCCAGTAAAATGGAATGAATCTTCATATTTTTCATACTGAGGCATGTGCTACTTGCTAATCAACTGGGTACTCCTGTGCTGCTGTCACGTCTTCAGGGAGGTTGTATCACCTTTGCCCAGGACAGGAACTCACACCAAGTTGCCAGGTTGTGCTATTCTTCTGCTTCTCTTGCTCAGGCCCAGGGAATTGGGTCTGTAACACCAGCCTTACTCAAGGTGGATGAACCAGCACGATGAGTGACAGCAAGGCCATTGCTCAGAGCTCTACTGTTGACATCTGGAGCATTAGAAGCATTCAGCTTTAACTTTTTACCTTTTATTTTTTTTTTCACCATTTCTCTTTAACTTTTTACTTCAATTTTCAGCAAACAAAAATGATCCATACTGGGAAATGCTTGCTACTAGGATCAGATCAGCTCTTGTGGAGTGTAGAATATGCTCACTGTATCCATGAGCAGTAGTAGGACAGGGGCCTTTTGTGATGAGTCTGATGCAATGACAGGTTTAATAGGAGGATTGTGCTCTCAGCACAGTGGAATCTCTGGGAGGAAGAGCTGACTTCTGGTGGGCATCCCCATGGCTCCCAAGACAGCTACAAACCACTTGAAAAAAAACCTACATTTTAATCAGAACTCAGGTCTTGCTGCCACGGACACAAATTAGCCTTGTGCTTTGCTCATGTTGTTACCACCTCTGACAGTGCAAGTGCCTCAGGCTCACTAAGCCACTACACTGACTGATCCTTCCCCCAGCCACCTTATTCCACACACAGCAGAAGTCAGCAGTGCAAAAAATTAGACCTTCTCTTCTCCATGACACAGAGGCAGAATTATTCCTCTCTGGAATATATGCATTTGGCCCCTCAAAGACCAAAGATTCCAGTAATGTTACTTCTGCAACTCCCTGAGCAAGCCTTCAAAAATTTAATAGATCTCACCGTTACTATATTTTCACTGATGTCTCCCCTGCATTCTTTGCATGCCAGGAGCTTACTTGTTTTCTATGCCTAGATTTTAGTACAGTCATTTGACAATAACTGTTTATAATGGGCATCATGAGAGATGTGAAGCTGTGAAAAACCTTTGCAGTGGATGGAATGCAATAGCAGTTTCCTCTACCCAGGCCAAAGCTTCAATTGGCATAAATCAGCATGGTTTCACTGCCAAGCATAAAGTTTGCACTCATTTACATCAGCAAGAATACTTCCCTAAGAATTTCTGTCCCCTATATAATAAGGTTAAATTTTCCCCACGTCTTGTTTCTGAAACCATGCTGAATTTTAAACTTTCTTAAATCCACTCCAGTAATTCTCATTCCTTTGAGTCAGAATTATTGACAATCAAATTTATCTATAATGAACAAGAAGTGAGCTTGAAGAAAGGTTTTCTGTTTTGCATTTTTTGGTGTCTTCAGTGTCCTTCCTCAGTCCTAAGCCCTCCCTCCCTTACCTGAAATCCTTCATGGCAATCCCTCTGAAAACAACTTGGAAAGCAGAGTATATTCATTTGGTTTTGGTATTTTTCTTTCCCAAGCCTTATTAGCTAGCACTGTATACATCATCATAATTGTAGTAAGATGCTGTCAGCATCCCTGCCTGGTTTCACAGATTGCTCTGACTGCTTTCCAAGCAAACCTAAGAATAGCTCAAGACAGTGATGTATGATGGTGAGTGGAGAGCTGTCATTATAATGGCTCCTCTTTTTCCATGGACCTCTATCAGGAATCACAAACATGTTATACTGGAGAATTTCCTTGAAAGTCTGGGGTGGAAGACGTGGGCAAGAAGCAGCTGAGATGCATATACTGTGTTCCTTATATCCTCTAACGCTGAGCAACACTGAACACAGATGTCATCTAAAGCCAGTTATCAGTGCACTGTTTGTTCATTCTGAGCAGGCAGATTATTTGCAATTGTGAATCTGTATTGTTGTACTACCTGAAAATCAAAGCAGGGGGCACTTGCTGGAGTAATGACCTTGTAAAGAGCAGCACCTCAAAGCTCCTGCTTATCGTGAAGGGTTCAAAATTGGGTATTTCACACAGTATTTTTTGTGTCTTGCACTTCTTACAGAGACAGATGCAGCAAAAAGTGCTGCATGGCTAAGAACCAAACATACATATGTGCACATTCTTAAAGGTCATCCATCAACAAATACAAGTCTTAGAGTCATGGACAGTTCTTGAAAAGTATGCAAAAGCTTGCTTGTTGTTCCCTTTGTTTGACTTTTATGCCTATTAATAGGAACACAGATAATTAACTACAGACTAGCTGTTCCACTGCTGAAATTTGCAAACCTGCCACATTGACATAATGAAAGATAATGCCTTTGGGGACAAGAAAAGTATAGATTTTTATCCCACAAACTTCTTTTGTAAAAGCAAGCAGACAAAGGCCATCGCTCTACCAATGTTTTTAAGGCTTTACTGATCTGTCCAAACCTTGTCTTTAGGTCATCAGGCAGAAGAATTCGTGGTAGAGTTCATAGAACATTTTTTTCTTTCTCTTTCCTTTCATTTTCCCAGTCACTGTACCAATGCTTTGCTGGGTGGAGCAGAATGACAAGAACAGGCATACATGGAAGACTGCCTTTATGGAGGACAATCCCATCTGATGGGATTATCCCTGGGAAACACAGTGTCCATGGAGGTTTATGTCATGAACAGATATAGGGGAAGGCTACTGAATGGTAGCTTGTCCTAGGTGAGGATGGTCTGGGTTCTGTTCCCAGTTCTGCTATGCTGTCCTTCTGGCATCGTTTTCCTAAGAGACAGTGAATGAGAAGGAGTTCAGCTGAACCTCAGGGCTGGCTATGGGGGTGGTGCCTCCAGTGCTCAGCCCCACTGGCAGCATGGCACAGCAGGAAGACCCCAGAGCAGCAGAGGAAATGTCCAGAAGTGAATGCCCTCTCTGCAGCACTGGGTGACCCTGGAGCTAGATGAGATTTCCTTAGCAATTGCTTTGTGTCTTCTGGGTTTTTTCATCCCAAAGGCCCCCAGCTCATGTACTTGGAGCTCCCCTGCCTGTGAACAAGCACAGTGATGATGAGCATATGGGAGACCCAAAATCTAAGGCAGGAGCATGGGGGCACTGTGCTGGCCTGTCCAAAGCAGTCCTGGCTATCATTTCTTTCAGTCTGCCTCTGGATAAGATTTACTTGACAAACACGATACTTCGATTCCAGAAGAGTCCCCTCCTTGCAGAGGAAAGGAATGCTGTTAATTGGTACAGCTGTGAATCTGCCAGAGTTGGGCTGGGACTCCCATAAACAGCTGCACAGGGAGGATGGGAATGGCTACCTGCTGCTAACTAAACCCAGTGTGTAATGCTGTGTGTGACCCCTGTATTATTCCACCCCCTGCCACTTGGGAGCCTGTAGAAGAGGCTCAGGAAGGCCGGGATGTCTCTGGAGGCTCCTGCCTCCATTCAGGTGCTGAGGCACAGCCTGTCATGAGTTTTGGAAGGCTCCTAGCCCCCACATTCTGTAATAAGGAGGGCCCATCTCCACCTGGTGCCTGGAGGCCGTCACAGTCTGCTGTTTCTCTGGAACGAAACTTGCAATTTTCCACAGTAAGTGCTCCCAGTTGTAGCAACAATTCCTAAGTCACATCATGTTGTACTGGCTTTGCATGCCTTTTATACCAAGTGGCTATCAAAGGCATGCATATGTCTTGATTCAAAGTTATTCAAGATGTGGACTCTCCAGATTTTATCAATGAAAAGGATTTTGCTCTCCTACAAAACTTTTTAAAAAATGCATTTCTTAAAATTCATATACAAGGCAGAGATGCTGAGATGTGCTGATACCTGGTGCTTGGTTTAAATCCCTGCTGCTTTAAAAATGCTGAACTCCACTGTCTTCAAAACTAGCGTTTTCCCCTATGAAATCTACAAATCAAGCTTAAAACATCTGGCCCCAGCTATAGCCAATTTATGTGCCCACAATTTTGGGTCGTAACCCATGTGAGGGTAGACTGCTTCCTCCTCCACCCCAGATGGGCAGGGCTCAAGGGCAGCCTGGGCTGGTTTGGCTTAGAGTCTCTGAACTGAATTGCATTTAAGAGGAAAAGCTCCCTCCCAAAATAGTTTTTCTGATGGAATTGTGTTTGCCTGAAAAGTGCAAAAAGGGCCAGAGGGAGCCCATGGGCCTCCACTAAGCTATTGGAGTCCAAACCCACCTCCACATGCAGGTGTCATTAGGGAGCACTGGACTGTAGCTTCAAGAAGGCATTGCTGGAGGGAGCATGAGGAGATGTAGCTGGCCCAGCCAGTGGCTTCCTGGGTGCCCAGGGCAGCAGCTGCCAGGGATCAGGGCTGCCATGTGTGGAAGGATGCCCTCTGTGAGGGGCCACCCATGGTGGGTGGCACGGCTGGGCTGTGACTTCAAGGAGGCTGCAGCAATGCAGCTCAGTCCAGCTTAGCCATTGATGTGGCTCTTGGCACCACATCTGAGGAGGCTGCTGCACAGCAATTATTCTACCTCAGGCATTTTGCACTTGAAACAGCCAAAATTTCAGCTGGTGTTGAACTAAAAATATCCTGGTTGTGTGCAACTGTAGACCCTCTCTGGCATCCATTTACCCCAGAGCAGCAATGGTAAAGCACCCAGAGGAAAGCACTACTTGGAGTCTAGAAGCATGCAGCCATGAACTTCACATCCTCAGAACATCCTGTATTTGTCTAACTTATCTAAGATACGCCTGTAAATCTGATGGAAGAATATACCCCTGAGAAACAAAACCAAGTGAACAGAAGTGAAGTGAAGGATCAGCTTTATTCCATACTGTATAACTGGAGACCTGTGTGCAAAAATGTACTTTTGACATAATCTTTTTTTTTCCTCTCTGCCCTATTTCTACTTTGGGAAATTTCATATATCCTGTCCAAGCTTATGGTATTTTTAAGAGATGAGATAAGCACATCATTTCATCTAGTCTGCAGTAAAGGGTGTGGGACAACAGTCAATAATTTAAACTCAATCTCACTAAAATGAATCCATTTTATTCTTGATGATAACAATGTGTTTAATATCCTATACAATGAGGCATTTTGTATATGACCATCAGAAGCATAGTTAATAGGAAACAGAAGCTTATACCTGGGGCTGTAACTGTGTAAATGTCTTTTTCCTATCTAGCTCCTCAATCACATACTGAAATTTTGCCCCGATCTTCACCCTATAACTTCCACCACTTTTATTTTTCTATGGACACACACCATTCTGGGCACCAGGTGTCAGGGGTTTTGGGGTGCCAAGGAGCCCATGCAACCTCCCAAAGTGTTTGAAAAAATACAAAGACCCATGTCCTGCAGCCCCCTCCTCTTGCTCTTTGGGCATGCAGAGAGCCTTCAGAGAAAAGGTGGGCGGGCTCATTCCCTGATCCTTGGGTGGGACCTTTGCAAAAACACGTGTGGGATGATTGCAAATGCCAATCTTTAGATCAGAGGAAGGCCATGTACCAGTGCAGAGCAGCCCACTCCTACCTGCACACAGCTAGCAGCAAATGCATGGACCCAGCCTGCTTTGGTTGTTCTTGGTGACCTGGAGTACACAAAACACTATCTGAGGTGTTGGATTGTACAGATCCATATAGTAAAAAGATGGCTTTGAATGGAGCACAGTAAATTGTCAAAGAGGAAGGAAAGAGTAAAAGCTGGGATGTCTGAAATCATTCCACTCTAGTAAGTGTGCAGTTGGTGAACTAGAAGAAATACCATTCTTGCTTTTGCCAAGCAGCTGTTCTCCAAAGACTTCCAAATCAACAAGTTTGTGCCCTTTCATTCCTTATAGAGTCCTGAAAATAAGTGGAAATACAAGTCATTCAAATAACCATTCAATGTCAGATGCACAGAACAGCATATCTGTAGCCTTTTTGGATTGAGTCCTTCTCCATATCCTCCTAAGTAGCTCTGCACACCATCTAATATGGACTCAGGTTCTCAGATGCCTTTCATTTTTCAGATTTCAGGGAAAGTATGTAAGTCTCTGAAAGACCTATGTTATCTCTAAAGCTCTGGGACAAAGCAGTGATCTATGATCTGTTCCTCCAGCCCAGTGAAACTTACCACACAAGAGAAAATCCATTCTTGTGGGACATGGACTTCTCAGGAGTTAGCCCAAAATGGTAAGAAGCTTCCCTGAAAAATTAAGACACTCTCAGCCCTCATTCCTAACTGTGGTTACAGGCAAGGAACTTTCTTTGCTGTTTCTTTTGTTCATATCAATGCAAGGCAAAGTGTTTGTGTTTATATATATGTAAACATACACATATACATATATATATATATATAAGTACATTTACATATAGAAATATGCACACACATACATGTACATACACAAATCCATATACATCAGTGCATACATAAAGAATCTCAAAGACAAACACTGTGCTGTGCACACATCTTCCTATGTGGAGAGGATGAGAGAGCAAGCACATGACAGCTGTTGGTTGTACTGCTCTATGAACCACCCTGGAGCATTACACTGCTTAGTGTGGTATAACCAGCACACAATAAACTGCAATCAAAGAGGCAGGACTGGGTGCTGAGGTGGAAGAGGAGAGGAGCCTGGGGAGAAAAACCGCTGCAGGGGTTCTGGGTGTTGGCTGGGGAGAAAAACAGGTGTGCAAAATAATGTGCCACAGCAGCTGGAGTGGGGCTTAGGAGTGCTTAAGGAAGGTAGGTAGGTTGGGTAGGAAGATAAGGTAGTAGGAAAGTGGGATGCAATATTCAAGAGATAAGGTGAAGGTGGAATATTTTGAAGAGGTGATTTGAAATAGGCAATCTAGCAAAAAAGATTTTATGTGTGAAGAAGTTAAGGTGGAGGAAGGGAAGTTTTGCATTTAGTGTGAAATTTGTGTCAGTTTGTATTTAAAACTGTCTCCTTTGCATCACTAACCTGTAATCTCATAGCAGCGTTGCCCAAATGACTTGGAGACTGAGATTGGGTCTCTGCTGTAGGTAAGAAACATCCTGTGTGACTGCTCTGAGACGAGACCACCAGAAACTCAAAAAAAGCCCTCCATTCTTCACGACCACTTGCTCTGTACTCTTGCTCCAGGCTCAGTCATGAAACGTGAAAATGTTTCCTGCAAACTATTTTAGACAGAAGCAAAGGAATTGCTGGTTATAAATGGAACAGCATGTCTGTTTTCATCTGGGTATTCACAGCACTGGAAACAAGCAAGAGCTGAAGATGTAGTTATTGAAGCAGATGAATAGACATCATCTTTTGAGTTCTGCACATGAATATGGAGGAGGAATTAAATCATGGGCAATGTGTGATATTTTAACCCAAAACTACAAAGTGTGCAGAACATTTTCTTACAAATTTGTACTCAAAGGGGTTCCTAAACTACCATTAATCAGACTATTTGGATTTCTGCTTCAAGAAAGCCAAAATAACAACATGAACTTAAAAAATCAGATCAGAATTACCTTCTTAATGTTGTTTTCAGTCACACCATGGCCTGCTGCATAATGTGAATTTCATTTTAGTAGCAGTCTGTTTTGCTATCCATCACTGATCATGATGGAGTTACTTCCTAAAAGGAATGCTGGCCATTTTATAAGCATCGCACACAGTAATCAACTATCTCCTGTAGGAATTAACTGTTATAGGTAGCAGCCTACTTTTATTTCCAATCAACATGATTTACAGGCACATACACCAAAGTAAATAGGGGGTTTTTTATTTCCAGCTTCATATATGGCTAGACAAGTGACAATATCCCATAAAGACACATAGACAGAGAGACTACAGACTACCAGATGAGGTCTTGAGATGGCACTATATGGGTGATGAGACACACTCAGTGTGACGTTCTGTGTGTGATGTTAGTTATAGCAAAAGGCAGAGAGAAAAACTGGCTACAGAAAAATGACACCCTGGCGCTCCATACTGCTGCACTCACTCTCCCTGATTTTCAGATGAAACCCAATGGCAAACTAACAAACAATTTCATTTATCACTGCTAGTCCTGCAAACCGAAACAGGGATATGTAACCCAGAGGCCCAGGGAGTTTTATCACTGACTTCATTAGAAACAGAATTTCCCCAAAGCTTTCTGGAAATGTAGACATTTGGCAAAGGAGAGAGTTTGTATCAAAGCCTCAAACTCTGCCTTCCCTGACCTCCGCTTCTCAGGGCTGGCAATAGGTTACACCACCAGAAAGTTTGCACCCAGTCAGTGCTACTGTTTGTTATCACCCTAGGATCTAGGGGATGCCCTGAAAACACAACCCTCACACTTCAGGAACTGATCACATAAGCGCACCTGAAATTCAAGGTAGAGAAGCTGAGACCAGCACGGTGGTAGCAGGGGAGGGAGATGAGCCCTGGTCAGCCCAGAGCAGAGCTGGGGCTCACACTGCAGAGCCTGACTGCAGGCTGCCTCTCCCTGGAGAGGAGCTGTGCTCCACCAAGAGACAGCAGAGCTCGCTGGTGCAGAGCATCCCCAGGCATTTTCTGAGTCTAGCTATAATTCAAACTGATGGGATTTTTGAAAAATGTTTTACCACCTCATCTATCTAGGTCTGATTTGATTCCATCAACGAAGCAGCTAAGTTTTCGCTTTCCCCCCTCCATCATGAATGCAAACTCTGTATGTTGCAGGTGTCAGGAAATCTTAAAATAGTGTTGTGATGGGATGGCAAGGAAAGTATATAGTTCTTCAGCTCCTACATATTTAACAATAATGAAAAGATACCACAAGGCAGAGCAGATAATACTGATTTACTGCAACCCTATTTGCATGTATACATGAATATACACTTTTATTTGGACTTTATGATTTATTCATTATATACATAAAGAGATAATGAACAACACATCTGCATGTTATGAATTCAGGTTTCATTGAGGCTTGTTATTTACAAAATAGAGATAAAATCCCTGAGGATGAACCTTCTGCTCTCTTTCTAGTATTTGTAATTTGGGATGTCAGGAGTCTTTAAAGTTAGTATTTTATTTAAAATAAATATGCAGACGTCATGAAAACAAGCATATTATCACACAGAGAGACAGGCAGACTATATCTTCTATTTAATAAAACACATTTATAACATGAATTATGCATTTGTCTTGTTTTTTCCTGTTACTGAGAGAATCAGACAAAACAGGAATTCGCTCATTAAAAGTGACTGAAGCTGTAGTTTTGTGAATGTCTCTGCATGACAATGACTTAGCACAGTGGAAAAAAACCCAGCAGTTCAACAGCTCAAAACCTTCTCACAGAAGGTAGTGATGATATATAGCTGTTGGACACGATAATTTTCACAACAATGTTTAGTTGTATTTTTTTTAAAAATCCTTTTGTAGTACAAAAAAATATTATGCATTTTTCATCACCCAAAAACTGGAAAGCCTGAAAAAAACCCCAACCAACAACCAAAAAATCCCTCCCCGCAATGTATTTTGCTTTCTAAAATGTGAAATTGTAAAAACTGGTTACCTTCATTTATTTTCAGTAAAACTTACAATATCAAACCCAGGTGTAGAAGCAGTATTCCTGGAGAAATGTATACAAGCCATTCTACTATAACCCAGGTGTGTGAAAAATTTTTCCCATCTCATGAAAATTTAAAACTTTACAGAGATGTCAGCACAACTTTGAACTCTCATGAATGTAACACTTGATTGCCTAAGACTTTCACCTCTGGTAGGTTATTAACTGTGATGCCTATACAAATAGATGCTAAAATTTCCATGAACCCTCTGAGTGTGATGCAGAAGGTGTAGCACTCAAAAACATGCTTTCTCAGGTTTTAAGATCCACTAAATGCAAAATCAGCAAAAGCTCCTATGATTTCAATGAATCTGTTCATCCTATACCATTTCACTGTAGTTTGATAGGTAAAAATCATGCATTCCCTGCTAAATTTTGTAATTCAGCCACGGATTCTACAACAAAAAGTCATAAATGTGCAGCATATTTTTCATATTTATATGGAAATATGAACACAGTTCCTGAAAACTCATAGTGCTCCCAGTTGATTCAGCCTGTGTTCCATCTTTTGTGGAAGGGTGGAGCAAATGACCTCCAGAGAACACTTCCAACCTCAGCCATTCTGTTTCCAGTGTATTTATGCAAAATAAGCTCTCAGTGTATAAAACTTAGTCCCATGCCAGCTGCAGTCTGTTAAAAGGGGAGCAAATAAAGCCAGTGAGTGCAGAAAAAGTATCTGTTATCCCAGCAGGTCTGCATCAGCCCCTGTGTTTTTATTGTGGCCCTGGATACTCAGAAAATAAAATGTGAAGGGCAACCAGTTTAAGGGAATCATTAGGAACTTTGAAATATATATATATATATATATATTATTATTTATAGATGTATAAATACTTCTTCAAATTTGCCTAGGACTGAAAAAGACCCACTTCACTGGAAAGAGAACTCAGTCTAGGTCTGTCTTGGCTGACAATGTGATCTCACTATCAGGTCAGATTCAGCATGTCACACAGTGCTGCAGGTGGCTGAGAAATCTGATTTAGGAGAGCCTTTGTCTGTGCAGACATAAATGGACAGAAGAACTTGGTATACACAGGCTACCATTGCTGCCTCTGTCTTTTTTTCTTTAAAAACTTTTCTTCAGCTTCTCTGTGCCCGGGAGCTTTCACAGCTTTGGCTGTCTCAACTGGCTCCACCTGTTATCTATATTGGTTTTTTTGTATAAGGCCCTTTAATCAACAGTTTCTGCTTTCAGAAGAATATATCAACCCCAAAAAACATGTTCAGACAATGAGGGAGAGCACAGGCTCTTGTACAGTGTTTCTTTTAATCTCTGCCCCTCCAGCTCCTTCAGGGACAGTGATCTAATAGATTGCAGGGGGAAAAAAATACTCTGAAACATCTTGAGCCTCTCATCTAGTTTCTCTCCTTGCAACCTTTTCCAATGCCATGGTAATTTTCATGCAAGGGGATCAGGGTGAAGGAACAGATGCTGCTCCTATTTCCCCCCTGTTATCATCCCACTCCCAGCGATGCTCCCTGTAATCGTTCCATTGTACAGCTGCCTTTCCTATAAAGCTGAACAATGAATAATGGATGCAAAAACTAAGTGGCGTTTCAGGTTCATTAGTATGCATATTGTTATAAATTCATTTCAGTAGGTGCTGTGAAGCCACTCTCCTCTCTTTTGTATTTTGAGGTGTCACTGCTTCAGGCTCTGCTAATGTTCATTTTGTATTCATTCATTTGCGTCTGTAGTTTTACCTGGATTGTAGGCTATTGTTCTTATTTGCAAAGCTTGGGTTTAATTTCCTGTAGAAAGCTTTTCTTTTGTCTCTAGGGCTAACTCTCCTATTACTATCCACCTTGAGAGTACTAAAGCACTGTCCTGCTGGTAAAATATAATTTGTTTTCTAGTGTTCTAATGAAAATGTTACCACTCATGCCCTTAAAAAAAAAAAAAAAAAAAAAAAAGATAAAAGAAAGATGAGAAAGATGAAATATCAAGATTTTCTTATTCTAGCTGTTGGTATCCAGGCTTTCCCTTCTGTTCATTCGTATTCCTGAATGGTAAATAGCTCACAACCCCCCAAGCCACAGACCTGCAAATCCTTGTTACCTTTGACCCATGTCCAGCTGCCAGCAGAGGCTTTGCTGGTAATGCTGGGCTCCCGAAAAGAATTTCTGTCAGTCATGCAGAAAGCAACTCATGTATCAGCATTTTCTTGTAAAGTCGAACAGAAGCTACTTCCTACTCCATTTCAGACCCCCAGCCCTTTGCAATTATTCCCTTTATTTATATGACATACATATTTTATTCATTCTCATTAGGCTGTTCAATAGCAACCCATTATCTTTCAACAGATTCATAGCAGATAAAACATTCATATTATTGCTCCTATTTTTGTTTCTGTTTTATGATATTCTCCCTCACACATTCAGATTCTTTCTTCCTAACAACAGCATATCATTAGGCCTTGCCTTCAGCTATTGTTAACAGTGAACTGATAAAATGCAGTAGGATGCTACAGAAAGTAGAGCTGATCCCAAGCCTTTTCTCCTCTCTGCCCTGTCTGTATCAGACTAATAGTGGTGCAGAGCTATCAGCTCAAGAAAGTACAAAATGAACTCCAACTACAATGGAAGAAAGAGACAATAGTGAGCTATAGCTGTGCTCTCCCAGGACACTTTGCACAAAGGAACAATCACCCACAGCGGTCTCACTAAAACAGAATTTGCAGCGGATAATATTCAGCACACGCACAGCGCATATAAAGCAATACAGTAGTTGCTGATAGCAGTTACTCTGTACAAGAAAAGCATTTCTTACTGAAACCATGTCTCATCTTTGATGGTGTATGCAAAGCCTTCTTCACATTACAAGCAGCACTGAGTATTAAGGACAAACTATTCAGACCAGGCTGACAAAGACAGGTGTTGAAGCCTGAGTACTGAAATGAATTGTCCTATATTCAGTGCCAGGAACCAGTAGCCACATGTTGAAATCACTGGTAAAAGTGACTCTCTGAAGATGAAAAGCAGAGCCTGTGGCAAAGAAAAGCTCAAGTCCTCTCTGCCTGGATCATCACCACCTTTGTTCTCCTCTTTTCTCCCAGAGCAGTAAAAAACTTCAGCTCTCCAGTTCTTTAGTCATATGAAGCCGAAGATGAAAAGAGATTTAGTATCAATAGTAAAGGCTACAAAACCAAGTGTGTCAGACTCTTAAGGTGCTTTATTGGGAAACTTATAATCCCAACCATGTCCAGGATGTTTGTTTTACCCGTGGAGGCAGCATAGGTGCTCCCACTGCAGCCCCTTGCTAAGCGAGCTGAGATGAGCATCCCTGGCAGAGCATCGGTGCCCACAGAAAAGCGGATGGCAGGTCTGAGAGGTACAGGAGTGTGACATGTACACACGCCACGAGAAATCAGTCATAAGAAGCTCATTTACGCTTTTTTATGGTAAATTGCCAGCTTATAGTAAATCAAACAGATCTCTGAAGTCTGAAATACGGAAAACTTAAGTGTTAAATCTCAGAAAATATTCCCACTATGCAGTTCCATTACAGAGATTATCACCACAGGGACAGGTATCTTCCTAAGTATCAGAGTGTCCCATATTGTGTGTATATGTTTATATTTGGATATATTCAAATCCACTGAAATTCACACATATACACTGCAGTACTGCTGATATATAAACATGTACTCGTAGCTCCCTCTCTATAAGCACATTAGTCTCCCCACATGTATGTCAAAACAAGCCCCAAATCATATGCATGTAGATATCCTATCAGACACACATATTTAACATAGTCTTTTTGAAACAGGTTTGCTCTTATTTATGTAAATATCCTCCCTTGCATTCATACACAAGGCACAGTACTCAGCCACGTTATTGTTGGCCAGGGACATTGCTGAGGACACTTGCTTTTAGCCTGTTCCCTTTAACTTCTCTGAGCATATTTTTACTGCGTATTTCTTTGGGAACATGACTATGTGCAATAGGAAATAATCAATTCTCATATAAACTAGATAACCTCTGTTGAAGTAAGTGGTGTGTGGATGGATTAAAATCAGGACTAGGTTTGTCCATTTTTGTCCAAATACACCAGCATTTGAGCGCCCCCAAAACTCAGTAGAGGCAAAACTGAATAACTGAGAACAGAATTTGTCCCAAATGCTAGAATGATCACATCTCAAATAATATTTAACATGTCTAGTAGACCACAAATCCACAAATTCCTGACCTGATGGCACTTACTGCTCTTTTATCTGTAGCTTGGTGCTGTAGCACCTACACGATGCCCTTTTAAAGAGAGAACTTGTTTTATATCATTCCACCCCACCAGTGGGGGTCTGGAGCTGAAGGCCTCCAGGAGGCCTGTTCTTTACCTGCACCTAGTGAGAAAAGGTGCATATTTTCCTGCTAGCGTCGCCTGAAGTCTGTGTTACAGCTGCAGTCTATGAGGTGAGGGTCCTGCTGTGTGTACACCTGATGCAAAGAGGCTTGTGATGCAAAGCAACTCCTAAAAGCGAGGACAGCTGTAGATGCAGGAAGAAGGTGCAGGTCACTAAAGTTCCAGCCTGATTCTCTGTCTGCTAAGAACAGCTTGTGAAGGAGAACTACTGCACAATTGAAATCCTTGCAGGAGAGTGAGCTTGACAGCTCATTTTCATGTCCTGCTCCCAAAATGGAAGTGTTTGCAAATGAACAGAGTGTTTGTACTAAGGGGCAGGAAAGTGCCAGGGAGACTGGGCTCCTTCCCATCCCTTCCCACTCCCTCCCACCCAATTCCTTGCACACTATCTCTCCACTCAGCCCAGCAGGGATGAAGTGCCTGCACACACTTGTGCCTCTGAGCTGTCACTTCTCTGCACATGAAAGGCATTAAGAGAGCTTCCCTGGTCTCACAGAAGTGCTGTGGGGATGAGTAGGCTTCAGATTGCATGTAGTCAGATATTACTGCAATAGAGGCCAGGAAACAGGGAAAATACACAGCTTTCAGGAAAACAGCTCCAGTTTGCAAAACTGGAAATGCACATAGTAGTTCATGCGTTCCCTTTTCTTTCTTTTCTCTCTTGGCAACTTGTTCTTTGTTCTCGTAGTCTACTTGATCCTAAGGATTTTTTATTCCACTGAAAGATTTGATTTTTCTTTTTAACACATAACCTGGCACTGAGCACCTGCTGCAATTAAAGCACTGGTATTTGGCTCCTGTGAGGTCTATTCTATTATGAAGTTTTATCCATTGATTTTAGACTAATGAGCCCATCAATTCATCACAGCACTTCTATTACCCTACTGCTGTTGTGGGAGGTTGTATTGCTGAGCTTGGGTAAGAGCACTGACTCTCTTGCTACTGCCCCAACTGTTGTAAAGGATGTAAAAGAGGTAAAGTAATCAGAATTTTGATACAGTTCAACTTTGTGGCCCTTCTGTGGCATGTCAGTTCCTCCTATAGTAGGACTTTCTCATTTAAAGCAAATCAATTTCAGCAATACTTGCTATTCAGAAAGAGTGTCTCTAGAGTGGGATGCAAAAGGGGAAGAGAGCCAATATTTTTCTGGGAAATACTAAGGGGCATAAGAAATGGTCAATTTTTTTCATTCATAGAAATTATCTGGTATGGGGCATAAGCAAAACCTAGATAAATTCTAAGTAATTAGGAGCAGCAAGAAATGGTTTCAGCAACAAATACAACAGCAGCAATATGTTTTTCTCCCTCTGTGTCAGATGCTGGTAATGCTTTTTTTAAAAGCCTAGTCTCAGATTATATGTGGCAGATTTATTTATCATTCCACAGATAGTTATCTGGCTTTTTTTAGATTGTCTGGCATTACACTGACTGCACACAGAAATGCAGAAATGCACGAAAGTAATTGGCAAGAAAATAAACCCAGGATCACAAGAGGAATTGCCTTTAAGGTATCACTTTAAAGTTTGAGAGTCAAGAACCAAACAGGATAATTCTGGCAGTCTTGATCTCTTTATTGAGAAAACATTTTGGTATTGAGTTTGGAGGGCGAACAGTAATAAAGGAACATGCTGAAAAATAAAAGAAATGAAACCGATTTCTGTAATTGTGTCAGAGAAATCACATAAGCATGTGAACAGAAGGTCTGCAAACACAAACAAGAGGAATGGAGATGTCTGAAAAAACAGGATGCCAATAAAGAAATATGGCTAACAGATAGGAATGAGTACAACCTTTTCAAATTGTTTTTCTTTTTAAAAACAGTCAAAATTCATATTAGTTGCGCATCAACTGAAAAAACGAAAAAATAATTTTTTAAATTTAGGCAACACAAGCCCATGGAAAACAAGATTTGTAAATTCCAAAAAGCCAAACCCCTTCCCATCCAGCACAACCCTCATCTGAATTTAGCCACCAACTCATTCACTTGTTTTTTAAGCCAGCTGTTGCAACATACATAGTCCTCTCATTATCCAAGCATCTCAGTTCTAGGATCAGACTGTTTTTCTAAAGCACGTAATTTGATGCCATAGTACAGACAAGGGATTTGGGAAGAGTGGGCATTTTAATACCATGTCCATCTGCTGCACATGTCCTGACGTAGTTTCTTCTGGATGTGGGAGATGGAACATCTAGAGCAGGCAGAAACTCCAACACTCAGCTAGTAAACAGCAGTGTTGCAAGTCTTATTAATTAATGTTTGCAAAATGTTCTGAGATTCCCCAGATAGAACGTGTTACAGAAGTGAAAAATATTACAAGTAATCTTTAGTGATGTATTAATAACACAGAAGGTAGGAATGCAGCCTTGTTATAACTAAGGGCTTGTGACAGGCTTCTCTTTCAGCAGGTTTGTTAACAGGAGAACACTGCAAGGAAAGTACAAAATTCCACTCCAAGATGTGGTGCTTCAGAAGGGCAGCAAAGCTCATCCACATCAGCAATTTTTGTTGTTGAAAACTCACACGGGCATCAGGTACTTCATCCACTCTCAGGTCCTGAAGCTCTGTGAGCCTTTGGCCTCATTCAGTGTCTCTCCTCAGCGTCCACATGGAGATCTCATCATTGCTCTACTACTGCAACCCACAAAATAAGCAAGTGGCTTAATAAGCAGCAGAAATGTTTCAGCAGATGAAACATCTGGATCGGAGCATGACTCCTTCATTGCAGGGTGCAGGAAGGGCAGTGGTAGATCCCTTGGCTTCACTGTGAGCATGGCTGACAGGATAACCATTCCCCTGCTGGTCCCTTTTGGGATCATGTTCCGGCCTCTTCAGTGATCCAGCATGAAAGATTTGTGCACAATCCAGATACTCTCCCTCTCACCTAATTCGGCCCTGAACTTTGGCACCAGGGGGAAGAGAATAGGAGTACATCCTACACAGATCCTTTCTCCATCTGAGAGTCCAAGGCATGCTGGAGGAGATTTTGAGGGCTGACACAGTCCCAGAATGCTGAAAAGATGGTGGTTTCAGGGATGGATTGCAGAGCACAGGAGGAAGACGGTGCCTGCAGACTGATTTCTTGGCTGCTGCATACCAAATGCACCGAGAAAGCAAATAAACTGGCAGTGACTAGGAAATGACTGATCCATGCCAAAGCTGTGAAACAGTTGCCCTCACTCCTGGGTCCTTTAAAGCTGCTCAGGAGTTTGACAGGTTGAGATCCTCCTGTTTCCTCCCTTGTTTGCTTCTGCCCATTTGAATTATGGGGATCCCTTTGCTGTGCTGATTAGGAAGAAGCAGATTCTTTCCTAGCTGAGCAGATGGACCACATGTAGGGACTCCCCAGCCAAGCAAAGCTCCAGCAAGGCTATCCCCCCTTACACTGACAGTCATTATTCATTATTCAGAAATAACCAGCTGTTTTGGTAGAAAAATAAACAAGCAGTGACAAATAAAGCTGGCTCAGAAAGGGCATGCAGAAAGGGATTAGGGGTCCTATGTCAGATGAGGGGCATGGGTAGAGATGTGGGCACCCTTAGCTCAGAAGAGAGGAAGTGTATAGGATAGGCAGACTCATTTCATGCTGCTATTACAAAGCAGAGCATTGATAATGGAAGCAGTGACAGGGTCTTCGTGTGGAAACTCATCCACAGGACCTGCAAGCACAGCAGTGTGGAAAGGCTGGATTATTTCTCCAGGCTGCTTTGCTTGGAGAGACATGCAATGAAATGACATCTTTTCACAGCAGAGTCCTGGGTGGCTGCAGCACACTCTGTGTGTTCACCTCTAAGAGCACACCTGCAAGCAGGCGCTGCTGCTCCTGCACGTCGTGTTTGATTGCCTTGTTATTGCGGTTGCCACTGGTATGAATGAACAAACACACCCCGTTCCTTCCTGAGATCTTCTGTTCAGATACACTCATGCAAGTGTAATGAAGGTTTGTGGGAAAGGGCAGGCACCCATGAATAGCATGGATTCACACTGAATGCAGGACGTGCAGTTCTTTATACTTGCTCTCCAGCCTCTTTGCCTGTGTCTACAGTAGTTGGATTTTGCAGCAAGTCCCTTGCAACTTCCAGAGAGATCAATGAGGCTGAGCAATTGCAGAAGCAGCATGGAAGGTCAATGCACAAGCTCCTTTCCCCTCTAGCACGAGGCAATAGGGTGTAGGTGATTTATAAACTGAAGTCTGAGGCGATTACAGAACTCAGGACTTAATTACACAATTCCATTCCCCTGTCACATGTCAAGCGTCTAACACAGACCTGGCAAAATAAACCATGTGTTCTCAAAATATCATAACCTTATGCACTGCCATGGAAGATGAGAATTAGAATCTTTAATTAAGTCTTGCAAGCTGCAAAGTTATGGATACTGACTGTAAAATGTGAACAGCAGAGAGGGAGTGAGAAATACTCTTCCTTGGATGATCTCTGAAGCTTGTGGGAAAGCTCATGTTGTGCTCTTGTAACATCCCAGCTTTTCTCCTGAAGCCATCATCTGGCTATAAATCTCATACCTCCCTCCAAATTCCATACCTCCCTCCCAGGGCTTTCTACTACCTCAAACCTTCACATGCCTCCTCTTCAGCTTTTACTGTCCTGGATGAGGAGTGTCATTCTGTCCATTCCTTTATTCCATTCTCCATATTTACTTCAGAAGCATTGTCCAAAAGGCCTATCTTCTTCCCTTATGCAGTCCCTTTCAGTCATCTCTGCCTTTAGGAAATTAGACCTCAGAGTGACATCTGTCCTTGCCCTGCCTCTTGCCCCTCTTCAGCTTCAGTAGGGATACTACTTCTTCACAAAAGCACAACAAACCCCTGCCTGTTCCCAGTTGCAAATATGTTACCGGAAAAGCTCCCAGATTAATTTTTGATTTATTTTCTCCCCACGATTGCATACATGGGCTTCCCTGCTGCCTCTATGAGGCACTGCTTTTCCATTGCATTTCCAAGAGCAGCCAAATCCATCATCACCAGAAATGACAGACACTTGCCCCTGGACTGAGCTCCACTCCCACACAGCATTTCCTTTCCCTCACCCTTACTCTCCATCCATGTTTTACTCAGTGAGCTGGAGAGCAGTGAGCTGCTTTTGGGCTTTGCAGCCAGTTTTTGGGTGGAGCAGTGGATGAGCTCATCGGGGCTGCACTGGCCCCAGTGTCATATGGCCTTCCTTCATTCAGAGAGAACAGCTGAGACCCTTTAACCTTTGTTGGAGTTTAGAGCCAGATGAGTGCTCAGCCACTTTGAAAACAATATGTAATTAAACTAATTGTTCTGTTCAAAAATAGTGTTGTAAGATGTTCAAAAGTAATTAGAATTGCCACATAGTTACTGTTAAGAAGCAATAATATTGCATACACATTAATCTGATAACTACCTTCATTTACCAAGATCATGTATCAATGTGTTTGGGGTTTGGTTTTTTTACCTCCTCACAGAAAGTCCAGAAGTAGGGCTACAAACCATAAGAGGTTCCTTTTATTGGGCTTTTGAAGGTCATAATTCTTTTGGAAGGGTGAAGTTTTCCTTGCTCTTTCTGCACCAAAGTATCTCTCTTTCTCTCCCTTTCTCTCTCTAGCATAGATATGCATATATATATATATGTACACACCTATACATACATACATACATAAATATATATGTACACGTGTGACATGGACTCTCTGGGAAGCTGCTAGGCTCCTAAGGACAGAGAACTTGAGTTGCATTCCCTGCCCAATCTTAGCTGCCCTGCATCTTTGTAATGGACAGGTAGATTTGCAGAGTCCACACTTTCACCACCCAGCTAATTCTTCCAGATCAGTTATTAAAACACTGTGAGGTTATAATTTTTCTTAATGTGCATTGTAACTCTTGAAAAGTAACCAACTTTTTTTACATGTAAGGATCAAAGACCAACCCAGTATCCTCAAGCTTGTATAAGCTGCACAAGAAAGCGAGGATGGGAATAAATATGCTTGAAATGGAGGTGGGTCGAGTGTTAATAGCTGGTTACCTTTCTGCAGATGAAATCAGCAAATGTAGGTGTGCCTTAAAATATTATTGGTTTTGGAAAATTCTTAGGTCAGTGAATTTCCACAAAATGAAATGAACAACTGCTGTTCAAGTAAAGAGTCAAAGATTAATTCACGACTCTGCTGTGTGAGGTGAATCACAGTTGAGAATGGATGCAGAAAAGAGAGATGTTGATGTGAATGCTGACAAAGAGATTTATTAGCACGACTGTGTTGTCCACACCATAACCACATCTCCATACAAAACTTGAAAAAAAACCCAAAAAACTAGACTTCAGGTGTTGTGACTTTGAAGGCAGTGTTAAGTATTTTTGACCAATGAACTTTCTTGCTCCTTTAGAAATAGAAGTTTAGGAAAGTGTTGACAGATAACTTCCTAGAGCAGACACTTTATGTTTAAAAAAATTTAGCTTTTCTTCTTTGCTTTTATGCTGAGCTATCACACACTGCTAAAGCTGGCTGTGGTATGCTTTTGTGTACTTATAATTCTTTCTGAAAACATGCACTTATTGGAAACAAAGGATCTTTACTTCATGAACTTCCTGATCTTTGTGCATAAACTTTTTCAGAAGAGGTATTTTTTCTCCGAAAATATCTCTCCTGAGTTATGTTGGTTTCTTCCTCCCTCTGTAGCCACTCCCTCACAGCCCCACTGAAGTGGGGTTTCCACTCTTCCTGATAGTGTAACCCCAGGCTTTGCAGCACTATAAACTTCCATGCAAAAATGATTTAAAAATCCCCAAGATCTACATTGTCTCTTAGGCTCTCTCCACCCAAGATCTTGCATTGAGAACATACTTATCTGCAAACCATGATCTTGGATTTATGGGTTCAGAGTATTAATGAACATAGGTCAAAATCTGATCATTGAAACTGAAAACTTTTCTTCTTTTTTTTTTTTTTTTTCCCCTTAGTTTGGTTAGGTGGTGCTCTATGGAGCACAGAAGTGGTGGAGAGGCTGAGGCTTGCAAAGGGATGGGCTTTGGGGAGTAGGTCATGTTGTTTTTCTGTGTTGAGCTGGATGCAGCTGCAGTTTAAGAAAAACAGATCAGAAAAGCCCCAGTGGTTTGCACAAGACTTCCACCCAAGGTGAGGGAATCCTTATGAGACTGTCTGGGTTTTCTGTTGTTTGGTACGTTTTTTTAAGTGTGAATTCCTGACTCATCCATTTTTATGTGACCTAAAAATCTGACTGATGCTGTTTACTAGCGACAAACAGCTTGATAATTCAAATCTCAACAAAGCTAGTAATTAAAACCAGTTCCCCTGAAGTCTTTTTTTGATACAGTCTGTGTGAAGTGAGTTTGTAATTTTCACCCAACCCTTAAACTCTGGCGTAACTGGATTAAGGCTAATTTGAAAAACATTTCAGACAGGAATAAATCTTTACTGGAAAAAAGGGCAGGGAAGTGTAATACATATTATCCAGAGAAAAACACAAAGACTTCAAGAGCCTGCCTTGGTTAGCCCATCAAAGTAGAAGCTGAAAGGGGAAGAGTGCTTTCTATGCTGAGCTGTGAAACACCAGTAAGGGAAGGCTATATGAGAAAGAAATAGGTCAACACCTGCTGCTGGTCATAAATTTGGCAAGGAAATAAGAGAGAAGTCGATGACAACTAGAGTAATAGAACAGCTTTATAGGAATGAAAAATTCTAAGTAGTTTTAAAACAGTATTAGGTCTGTCTCTGGAGAGCCTGTGATGTGTCTGTCTCTAGTACATGCTGCATTCCCAGTGGAGCAGGTATGATTAGTTGGAACTCACTCTTATTCTTAATTTGGAAGTAGTCACAGATGAGCATATCTCATCTTCTTTAAAATAGGGAGTTACCAGTTACAGAACATACCAGTGTTCTTTCTAGAGGAAATTAATATCCTCATAGACAATATTTTTTCCTACTCTGATCTTTTTTCTATTCTGATATTTAATACTGATGGAGCATGAGGGAAATAGACCACAAAAAGTGGCCAGCTTCACATGTACCATCACATTAGCATCTCCCAGTGGCACCACCATAAAGAGTGTGCTGGGCAAGAGGGTGTGTTACTCTGACCTTCCTCAGCATTTTTTCATTTATTTCATGTTCTTATTATCATCTATAAAACTGGATCTTCAAAATTACTTTTGTAATCATGTTTGTGGAGCAGTATCAGGAAGTCTGACGTCAAATTCTCTGGGTTGGGTGCACCATACACAACAGCTTTTCCAAACTACTTCCCACACTTCAGACATGGGTTCATCATCAGAATGAGTGTAAGGAATCCCAGGAACAGGTTGGCAAGCAAGCAGTGAAGAGAGAGGGGAACATGAACTAAATCACAAGTATGCACAGTTATGGGAAAGCTATGGGAGATTTTTGAGGATTATGAGGATCCTGTACAGGCAAACAGATGCAAGCTTGTTTTTGAAAGGGCTAGTCAAAGAACGAGGAATAATGTAAGGAAGTCTGGGTGCCTTCCCAGCTCTATTTTTCACAACTCAGTGATTTCTGTGACTGTGGTTTTGAAAGGGCAGCTGATGTCAGACAAGTTAGACTGCAGGGGAGCAGAGGAATATGGATACCGTTCACACTTTTCCCAAGAATAGAAGGTAAAAGAGCAATCACTCTCAGACTCTGGGGTCTGTGGCTGCTGAGGTTTCTGTGCAGATGAGAGCAAACAGATTGAATTTGGTGTGACTGGAAGAGAGCAGCAGCACAAGGGATGGGAAGGCAAAGAAATGTCAAGAGCAGGAGTGCCAGTAGAAGGCTATTAGACATGCCTGCTGTCTTTAGACAAAGCTGTGAGGTGACTAACTGTGGCATACTACAATATACAGATTGAAGCACAGTAACTCATCCAACTATTCCCATGACCACAAGCACTGAGCCAGTGAATGTGATAGATAGGAGCAACGGGAAGATGCTGCAGTCACTGCTGTGTCCCTGTTCAGGCAGCAACATGTCTGCAATGGGTGCAGTCCAGCCACGAACTCAGAAGCATGTTTGTACCCGCACTCATTTATTCCTCATCAACAGCATGTTGCAAACAATCATAAGAATGCCAGTTACTTGCCAAGAAGAGATTTCTCCTGTCTGACACTTGAGCTGGGCATGGCAATAACAGTACCAGATTCCAGCTGGGTGCTACATACAGCTCAGTTTGAGTTTCACATCATGGAAGCATTTGTCATGGCCCCATTCAGCTGAGTATGGCAAATACATGAGCAGCACACCAAGTCCTGGTGTGGCTCACCCTGGTGTGGTGTCAGGCTGACTGGTGGCAAACAGCCTCGCTGCCCCCATCACAATGTGACACCTAAGGAAGAGTAAAAGCACTGAAGAGCACTAATTGGCAGCAATGCTGAAGACCTACAAGAAGCTGTGATACAATCACAATGTATGTTGTCAAGCATATGCATTCATACAGTTAATAGGAATGCCTACAATGAGTTTGTCCTGCTGTGCTTTTTGTTATTCATTTGCAGCACAGCAACGCTGCCACCCACAAAAAAGGCCAGGATTTAACTGTGCTAAGATATGTACAAACAGAGAGCAAAAAAAGGTGGCTTCTATCCACAAATACTTCTCATCTAACTGCTTGGTGAAATGTCACCATTCATATACAGCCGTTTGCTGAGAATTCATCTGGCATCTCCCCAGTCTGCTAGGCAACATGACCATCAGCTTTGCAACGCCCAAGAGCTTACACTGTTAAAGAGAGTATTCAGCCAACTTCTCTCATGTAAACGCTGCTCTCAGCCAACTCTATGTGGCTCTAGTTTATCAAGTTTTTTCTATATGAGCATTTTCATATGATACGATATGATGTGTGTTAAAATTAATATTTTGCTGAAGTAGCAGCTGCAAGTATATTACAAATCAAACCCTCAAAGTGCTTCCTGTTTCCAGCCACTTAAAAACTGTCTCACAAAGTCATATTATCTGGTACCCCTGAGAAGGAGCGGGAGTCTCAGTGTGTTGGAAGAGGTGAGCAGTATGGTGTCTATGCAGTGTCCATGCCAGGCCTCCCAACCTGCCTGTTCTGCAGCTCTCAGTCCAGCTACTAATTTTCTCACCCAAAACTTCCACTTGGTGGATTGTTCTTCCTCATCATCTATCTTTCTTCCCTTTTCTCTTTCCCTTCCTTCTCATTGACCAGAAGAGTTTAAGGACTTCTGTAGGAAGTGCTAAAGGCAACTCCCAAGGCAGGGTGTAGGAGCACCTGGTGATATTTCAAGGTCTCAGCAGCAGACCCAGCCCCAAAGGGAGCGACCAGGAGTCATGGCTGTGTTCCTCCATGCAGGGGTAAAGAGGGAGCCTGAGAAAAAGCACTCCTGCCATCTGTTAGAAGTCCTGAGACAGTTAAGTACTTAGCAGAAGAAGGAGAAAGTGCAGAAAGGATCTCGACAAGGCATCAAAGGTAGAGTATCATGGTTGAAGAGCCTGGCTGTCTTTGTCACAGCTCTCCTCAGCATGACTGGATCTAGAGCTTCACTGATGAGACAGCAGAAACTCAAAAAATGAGGAAGGAGGAGCTGGGCAGGGAGGTGCCCTTTGGAGTAGAAAGGCAGGAACAGCAAGAACAACTTGAGGGCAAGTTCTCACTGGAGACATGGGGCACAGGCACTCTGGTAAAAAAGGTTGGATGAAAAACACATATGAATTTGTATTGTGTGAGATGAAGCAGAAGGAAGAGGAAGGCATATCCAGCTATTGCCACAGGAAAATTTACCAAGGGTGGGACACTTCCCCACCCATCCCCACCCCCAGCCATCCCCAGCATGGCTCTGACAATGCTTCCATGTTTTGTCTGACTCTGAACAGATTTCTTACTGTATCAAGCACACTGCAGCAAAACCAGCTCAGGCAATTTAATTAGAATTGAACACACTTAATAGTGTTGTGGCAGGAAACAGACTCAGCAAGGAGAGGTGATGCTCTGAAGTTTGCATGGAGGTCTCCCACCCTCCATACATTCCATATAGGACTAGGTGTTGCCACCCTTATTCGTGTGACATGGTTTACTACAAGAACAATCTTACTGCAGCCAGCAGTCCAGAGATGGAATGTTTTTATCCCAAGCACTGCAAAAAATAGCCAGCAAGGATGATATTCCTTGTCAAGGCAAATGCAAAAAACCACCTCTGAAGTGAATGGTGCTATACTCCTGTGTGTTTCTACAGTGAAGCTGGACTGCTGTTTAAAATACAAACTTGCCCTGGAGCTCGTTTAGTCGTTCATCCCTAGAATATGAATCCAGACATTTCCTGGACAGTGTAGCCCAGCGGCAGTAGCAGAGGCCAGCAACTACACTTGATGAAGCCATGGAATAGCTGAATCAAACACATTCAAATCTGTGTAATAAAATGTTCCATCTCATCTTTTTCCCATGCTGAAAGCTATGCAATTACCTTTTTTAATAGTTTTTCATACCTTCAATAAAAATAACCATTAAAAAAAAAATTAGCAAACCTGGAGAATTGCTTTGGAAAACACCTTAATTTGCATTCAGAAGTCAATTTTCATAGTTTATTATAAAAACTGGTATGAAGAAATCATCTTCTGTGGTCAGTCAGGGACTGGCAGGTTTTCATATTATTTTTTCCTTTTAAAAAGATAGAGCTTTGAGCTTGAATTCAGCGTAATACTCCAGACAATTGTTGGATCGGATAGCCATTCCATCCAATAAACATGCAGAAATTGTAATTGATATTTTATAATTAAAGTCCAGACTAAGAAGGAATAGTAATAATTAGTGGGGAAAGTACATAATAAGATCAGAAATTACATTATAGCCAAGAGATTTCCTTTAGGCAAAGGAAACATATTACCCTCAAGATTTCTTAAAACAAAATCAGTATTTTGCTTTTTTGGGAATGATTTTTGTGGTTCTTTTTCTTTTGAAGCACACTTCAGACTCCAGTAACCACTAAAGGGATGATGCATTTGTCTGAGGAAGAGTTAATAGTCTCATTTGTACTGCCTTATTCCCAAATGTCCCAAATAGGAGCTAGTCATTCTCACTGCTAAGTGTTGTGCAAATACAAAGCAGGAGAGAACATCTGTCCCTCTGGGCTTCCCAGACAACCTGATATCTCACAACACAGAGCAGACTGTGAGTGCTAATAAGAATTTTTCATCTTCTACCTCTAAAGGTTTTACTCTCTGTCTTTTCCCTCATTAAGAAGCCCTGGCCAACATGCAGACAGAGGTGGTGACCAGGGAGGATCTGTAGCATGGACTGGCTCAGGGCAGTACAGCATTCTCAAGCCAGTGGATTCCTGGGCAGACATATGCTGGGCTTGGACATTTTGTTGTCCTCCAAGGTCATCTCAACGTCTGGAGTTCTTGCAAACCTGTTTCTGTGAAGGTCTCCATGAACCATGAGAAAACACATAATGTCAAACTGTTTTCACCACCAGCTCTTTACATCCTTCTGCTGTGGGAAGGAGTTCCAGGAGCAGACACCCCTCAATTCCATCTGCTGTCTCTCTGAGCCTTCCATACCACATAATGGGTCCAGGGAGAGACACAAAAAGGCTTACACTGGCAGCTACGTATTGCCTTGGGAAAATGTCATTTCCACTCTGCAGGGTTCCTCACCTCCACTTGCTGGTGCCATTTATTTGTGTTTACTTCCTGTTATGTGGTACAGCAAATGGAAAATATGGCTTAAGAGCTCTCTCAAGAGCACTTCTTAGCAATGGCCTCCTCTCATTCTTCTATTTTTTTAATTTAATTTAAGGCATGCAGAGTGGTAACAAAGACATTAAAAGCTGAGAAGAATGTACTACAAGAAAACTGTTTTAATAAAGCATTTAAAAATGCTTCTTAGCTCTAACATTTTTTAAGGCTGTTTTGTCATCTTTCTCCTTGTCCTCACATCCTGCAATTCTCCTTAGGAAGCTCTTTCATACAGGTTTCTTTCCATCACTAGAGATTAAAGGTCCAAATAAATTTTGTTCTCTTGACTGAGGAAATTCTATGCTTTCCTGGCACTCATGACTTTGGGTTCACCACCAATCCAATGTAAATCCAATCCACTTCACCATTTGCTTCCCTTAATTTATCAAAGTTTGTCATTTTGAAATAATAACAGTAATGTATTTAGAAAACTACTTGGAAGATTTTTTTCTTTAGCCTATCCACTTACAGAGACTGATTAAATGTAATCAAATTATGAGCAACATTACCAGCTAATGTAACAATAATTTTCATATTATCTAGGAACAACGTAGGATTATGAGTCACACACAGTCTAAGGCCAAACTGTAAAAAATGTGATCATCCTTCTACACTGTACTATACCACTGAATTATCTGACAGTATTTCTCCCTATAATACTGCAATTTCTGTACATTTCTAAATGTAAGAAGTTGTCAGATGCGTAGCAACATTGCGTTGAAACCTTTTCATCTGTCCTTCTCTGAACTGAGTTTGACTTAAACAGATTCTTCTTCCCCCATATTTTCTCTTCATTTCTTTCAGTCATATTTCTTGCATTTTTACAGAACTCCTCCATGACATTTTTCTTCATTTCTGCTGCTCCTCATCAATGCATACTTTTCAATATCTGTGTTGCAATTTGGATGACAAGTGGGACATATCTCTATTATCTTAACACTTTCTAGTTTCATATCCAACACTTTTGAGCCTTTCTCTTAGTTCCCGGGTGTTCTGCCCACCAGTGCTATTCTATAGCTTAATTTAGGCTACAGATTTCCTATTTCTTTAGACAAAGATTCCCCGATCACATATACCCACTTCTAGTTTCTGCATTTCCCAGCTTCTCTCTCCTCTGCTCTCCCTTCTGATTTCTGCCTGCAGGTCACACTCCAATTAGTTTTCAATTTAAGTAGAAATATGAGTAGTCGGAATTTGTCTATTCGTTGTCCACACAGGCATGTATAGGCAATCAGGGTAAGATTTCACAACCATGTTCACAGGCACCTGCATATGCTCTATTGTTACAGCCAGTGGTACTTAAGTCAAAACAACCACCAGAGCTTGGGGAATGATTCAGTTCATCCTAAAATAGCCATCTAAATATTTATTCAGTTGATTCAGTGCCGAATATATAGGTCATCATTTTAGATGCTCTGTCACCCCAGCATAGTACCTAGTGCCTGTTCCAGAAGGCTGTGCATGCCCAAGGCTCCTCCACCTCATGTGCCTCAATGTCTTGTGTGTAATTGGGCTGGATCCCAACATTTATTGAGCTGAATTGTGTCCTTAGTGGCTGGTGGGCTGAGTCACCTGCTGGCATCACTGCCTGTGAGGACTAGAGCTCAGCTGCCCACGCTTTGCAACCTGTGCCATTTTAGGTGTTTCTGTTTGACTCACATTGACAAGAAAATCTGCACATCGTGTCCTATACAAGGAGGTCTGAGATGCCTTTCAGTCACTTGGACGTTTATGTTCAGCTCTCTGAAGCTCTGCCACAGCTCCCCCCTGACTCCAGCACAGTGACTCTGCTCATCAGAGAGGTCTGTCCCATGGTCCCCATGTCAGCAGAGACATCTGCTGCACCCCATCACTTCAGTCGCCTGGGTTAGTCACCCCAGGCCCCATGGTAGCCACAATTGCTCACCCCCATCAGATCCAAAAGTGGATCGACTACACAAAGCAGATTAACCATGTAGCAACACCTCTGTGCAAAGAAGCATTTCAGACTTCGCATGATTCAAGTATTCTGCAGTGAAAATAGAAAGGTAATTTAATATGAAAGTGGTTAATAAGAGTGTTCTTATGCCAGAGAGCTGAAATTTATCATGAAACTTTTACATGCTAATTATTATGGATCCCTATCTGCCTTCTTTTAATTTCTGATTCAAATAATATAATCATCTAATTAGGGAGAAGAAATGATGCTAGGTGACCGTGGCATACTGAAAATAATAAGCAATTTGTGGTCTAATAGAAGCATTAAAAAAATGCTCTTCACTGAATTAAACACATGTAAACTATTAAGAATATTTAGAAATAATGAAATATTTTTAGATGTAAATTCTGTACTGAAGTATTGAGGACAGAGCTGACTTTATCTAATAATTCATTCACAGTGAATAATCCCACTGCCTCTACTGACTGAACATCTCTGCATGGTCAACAAGGACAGACAAAAGGGAAAAGCATAGGAAATATATGTTCATTCAAAAATCAGCTAAGAAAAAAATGCTAAGATGTTGAGTTTTCCTTGAAAATATGAAAAAAATGTTCAAAGATTCCCAGTATCAGTAATAGAGAAAATGCAAGTACATGCATTGATTGTAACTTCATAGTTTAAGAGACTTAATCAAAAATGAAAGTATATTTCTGATGCCAGGCAAGGGCCAAACTCCATTCAGTTAACATTTGCATCGGCAGGTTAGAAATTCTATGACGTGAAACTGAGCTTTTATCTTTGAAATACCCAGGCACCGAATGCTACTGAGGTCACAGTAACATATAACTGACAGCAGGATAAATTCCTCTGTCAAATTTTAATCTGATTTAAATTGATATTTCAGAGACCAGATACCTAAATCCCTATTTTTTAAAATGTCCTTAAAGCTTTAATCCTTTCCTCAATTACAGCATTTTAAACTGGCTTCAGAGTGGTTATTTTGGGTTTACATTAGCACAAGTGAGATTAGAATCGGAGCCAGAGGCAGTTCACATTCCATGCCGTTCTCAACAGCAGAAAGGCAAGGGTTGAAGCACACTGTCATGTGAAATAACTTGGATTTTCATCTTACATATGCTAAATTATAAGATATTTTGAATGCATGTCCCTTTGTGTTTGTTCACCTAACTAAATAAAAACATTAATTTCCGTCCAGAGTGTATTATTTATTTTTCACTCTTAGTTAAAAAAATCCCACCAATAACAAGAAATAAAATCCACTGAAACAGCTTTAATTACTTGATAGTTTGATCTAAGGTGTTTCTTAATGTTATTTACAGATATTACTGTCTGGTACTTTGAAAGGAGAAGAAACCCATTGAAAGTAGGAAAGAAAAGTGAACATAATGGTTTCTGTAGAGGTCATAGGACAAAGAAATTGTAAGGTTATGAAGAATGTCATGGTATATTGAAGGCTCTCATGGGAATTAATCAAGTAACAGAAAGTCTGTAAAATGCCATTGAATCTTTCTACCCAGTTCATGGTGGGATCAATTATTTCTTTGTGCTCTCTGCTTGGTGTTTCTCTCATCTGTTCTTCAAAACCTCTCCCATGTCAAGTATTCTAGAGGTGCTTTCTCTTTCACAGTGTATTTCTGTTTGCCTGTGACATTTGTCCTTTGAGATTTTCTAATCCCACCATAGCATTCACTTAAAGGTTTAGTTAGCAGTACACTTGGCACTTCATATACTGGCTGAACTATCTGTCTCCAGAGAACTATAAAATTGAAATAAACCTCATTACCTGTTTTCCGTCTCAATTAATCTGAGTTAAGTGGCTTAATTCAGGATTGGAAAACTGCCTAGGTTACTTAGATTGTCTTTACTAGATTATTCACCACAAAAATCCAAGCTTTCTCCAAGGTGTTCCATGTAGTTTCCCACAGGCTCCAAGAGAAACTGATGCACTAGGGTGGAGACATGGGGTCTGTGCAGTGGGTGGGCACCGACTGCCTGGCTGCACCCAGAGAGTGGTGGTAAATCCTGTTTAAACTGGACATTGCCACCAACAGGGTCCCCAGGGACTGATATGGGGCCCAACACTCTTTGTCTTCATGAGTGATCTGGTTGATGGGATCAATCCATCCTGATGGAATTTGCCAATGATTACAAACTGAGTGGGGAAGTGGACACTTGGGAAGGGACAGCCACCCTGCAGGAAGAGCTGGATAGGCTGTGAGAGTGGGCTAACAAGGACTATATGAAGTTCTGCAAGGACAAATGCAATGTCTGCACATGGGAAAATAGAATGCAGGAGTGCAGCACAGACTGGGATCTGCCTGGCTGAAGAGCTGGGGTCCCAGTGGACAGCAAGCTCAGTATGAGTGAATGTGTGCTGCTGTGGCAAAGAAAGCCAATGGGATGCTGGGCTGCAAGGACAAGGACATCATCAACAGGATAAAAAACCTTTATCTCACTCTATTCAGTGCTTGTCAGGTCACACCTGGAATACTGTGTTCAGTTTAGTCCCTGCTATGCAGAAAAGTTGTGGACAGACTGGGGAAGGTCCAGAGAAGTGCCACAATGATGATCAAAGAACTGGGAAGCTTTCCATGGAAGGAAATAATGAGAAAACCATGTCTCTTCATCCTTGGGGTTTAGGGGATAATGTTATACCAGATGCTCCCTGAGATCCTTTCCAACATGGTATTCTATAACTCCATGGCTCTATGAAAATCATCATATAAGCTGATCCAGTTATTTCACAAGAAAGACTCACTCTTGCAATATGAAGGATTAGAGTCTCATATATTTCAGCTATCAAAATTATGGCTCTAAACCAGTCCATACTCAACTGAAAGTGATAGTAAACTCCTGGCATAGCCTCCCTGAAACCTGAGGCAGCAGGATGACTGTCATCCATGTGCTATATGGGAAGATTGTTTCCCTGCCATCAAACATATGTACCCAGTGGCATGCAGAACACCTCAGGCACCCTGCCAGGCCTCCAACACTGCCACAGAGTGTGCAGGTCTCTCAGATTCTTTTCTATGTCATGTGTGTCTGGTCAAGAAAGGTGTCTCAGGTATCCCAGGACATTTTGAAGGAGTCCAGAAACCTGTGGTTCAGTGCCAGAAGCATTCCTTGTATGTTTAGATGCTTAGGCATTGTTCATTATCTGGAACCCCTGCTGAAGTCTCCAGTTAGTCCATGGGGCTGCCAGAGCATGGTGGGGAAAGCTAGACTGTGCTCTCTGAGGAAGTCAAGGGGAGTGTCAACATACACCAGTCTACCATTGTCAGCAAAATGCAATGAGCTGTATCATTTTTACCAGATGCTAAGTTTGCTGGTTTTATTTCCTTCTAATACAGTGTGTCTCCATTTCCTTTCATGCTGACCAAAACTTTTAAATGGCCATTGTCTTAGACTGAAACAGCCTGCCACCTTCCTGAGTTGACTGGCAGCATTTCTCTGCCAAGCCTTTGAATGTCACACAGTAGAGGGGACAGAGCTGAGACTCTCCATGTAAATGTGATGGTGGTGATTTTAAAGTACAGCCTCTAAACTCAGCAGAAGAATTGAGTCTCTCTGTGCTCTCCAGCTCACTGATTTCACTGAGGTTTGGGTCAGGCATTTCCTGCTTAGTCTTCATGCCCATTACTGGGCAAGGTGACCTGACTGCTGTGCATCTATTTTATACATGCCTCCTGTATTTATTGTATGGTTCCTTGCCTTCCTTTTATCGTACTCAGTATTTGTGGAAGCAACACATTTTCTGGGAAGAATCAGATCTTAAATTACTATTTCCTTGAGGCAGAAAAACAATCTGGAAAGACATTAAATGACTAAGAAAAAAAACCTAAAAAAAATTATTGATTGTGTCAGTCTCAGTCTCTTGACTCACCAACATGTTTCTCTGGGGTGTATGCTTGTAGAAATATGTTGAGTTTGACGCAGGTATTCTGTAAAATAAGAGTAATGCAGTGATGAATCAGGCCCTCAACTTACCAGTTATTCAGGCAAAATCTCACTGTTCAGGATTTATCATTTTATGTATGCCTTGCTAAATGGAAAAATTGCTATCATGATGATGTTCAAGGAGTAGTCCTTGCTTTCTCTATTAATGCTAGTGTATTGGCAGTTGACCCAGAGACACTGATAAAATAGAGTACATATAGCATGTATCATAAAGTTTGCCTGGTATAAATAAAAAGGTCATGACTCTTTTCCCAGTTGCTTATTTGTATGTTTTGTATTTCCTTTCTCAATATTGTGCTGTTCCTTGTTTTCTGTAGTGGTATTTTTGTCAGTTGTAGTAAAGCGTAATTTAGGAAGCTATTGAAAGGATTTCAGAACATCTAGCTGAAAAAGGAAAGTATCCTGAAAAGACCCATGGAACCAGACAAAATGTTATTCACTCACACATTTTGTGTAAAATAAGCTAAGTGTCAATGACATATAATGGAGATTTTGATTTGAAAATGCAGGAATATTTATGCTCCAGAAAAGAGAAAATGCCTTAGTTTCAGAGTCACAAAAGGAACTGTTTCAGATTCAATCTTCCTGTCTCATCAGTGACCTTCCTCTTTACTGTACTGCCTACGGTAATGAAAATGCTAAAGAAACATGAGTGTAATTCCGATGCTCCTGGAACTTAGTTTGTTCATTAATTGAGATGCATTCCCTTAAGCTCATTGGGTTACTTCTAGGAAAGACATCTCAGCTACCTATTTGTGCAGAGCAGTTACTCAGCTAAGCCTGAAACTCAGTGGTTCATGAAAGCATACCCTGTCCAGCTTACTGAATACTGGGAATCCTCTTTTGGGACACGTAGCAGTCCCTACACATGATACAGGGCTGACATCTGCTACCAATTTCCTATCAGGTATCTATTGCCTTTGAAACCCTGATCTGCATACAGCATAAAGGAAGTTACCTTTTTCTGCACAAGTGGGAAAGTTTTTGCCTGGTTTCTCTTGGAAAAAGAATTTTTCATCCATTAGCCCAGAAAAAAGTTGCACACTATGAGCATTACATAGATGCAGTAAGCCTTCTTAAGTATGTACAGCTTACATATCATTTCTTTAGGTACTGCTGTCTCTTTCATGCTGCTGAGTAATTAAGGTTGCAGTCTTAGGGTTCTTTTCCAATCTTAACGATTCTGTGATTCCATGAGCCTGAAGTGAACCTGAATAAACTACTGCCTTACCAAAGCCCACAATCAAGGTGCTTGATATTCACTCAGAAAAGGAGCAGCCTTATGATTCCAGCTTGTGCCTGCCTTTTTTAACCTCTCTCACCTCCTGTTTCTGAATACCTTGTGAGAATAGTTTCCATTCCTGGCTGGTGCTGAGCTACCTTCCTCCTCACTCTGCTGTGCCTTGGACAGAGATTTCACAGAAGCAGGTTGGAAGACATTATTTCACCATGACACAGAAATCCCAGCTTGAAAATACTTCCTCATTTACTCCAGACGGTCATTCTGAAACACAGGGTGTGCTGTGCTGTCTTCTCCATTTTTTCTATGTTGCTCTAGTGCTAAGAGGAAACATGACTCTTTCCTTCCTTCACCCTTCAAATCCTACTTTCCTACTGCAGTCCCCCAAGGCTGGCATGTCCTTCACCATCCCAGAGCTGGTGCAGTGACACACCACTCTGGGGAGCAGATTAAAGGCATGTGTGAAGCAGGGAGGTGAATCTGCAAACCAAATCAATTCATAACCACCTACCTACAACTTTACAACCAGATGGGCACCCCCCCAGGTTAAAGATCATCAGTCAGCTGAGAAGGGTGCAAATTGGGTCTTAATTAAACAGGGCTTTTAAAAGTCTGGGGGGAATGAGCAATGTCAAGCCTTACACCTAAACCTTGCCCTGAAGTTTTTGCTGTTTCCACCATGAAAGTTTATGTTCCATGCACAATAAGTAAAACAAAATTTTCATCAAAATTTGGACGTATTTTTCTACATATTTCATTAATAAGTACCAAGCAAAAGGAAAACTGAGTAAACACAGTCCTGACCTGATGTACCTTTTTTCTCTATGTATGTTATTTGAACCCATCCTCTGTTGTCTTGTGAGCTGTTGATGATTACATCTAAAACCTTATCTTTTAAACACAGCATGAAACTAATTACTGTCACCTGTATCTCTAGGCACCTTGGCTGCAGCCCTGATTATTCTTAGCTCTAGATTAAGAAAACCCACTGACCCCTTGTTTTATAAATTCTTCATTTATGGATTTTCTCTACACTGTCTGTAGTTCAGACATGTCTTTTAGACAAGGAAATACAATCAAGGACAGTTCTTTGACCTAGCCTCCATTTCCAACTTTCTCAAAATTCTTTATAACCAAACCTGCACAGAAACTTTGTCCTTGAAGCAGCTATGTCAGAAACAATGCAAATGACTTCAAAAAATTACCTGAGAATGAATCTGATGTCAGTAAAGAAAGGGTCTTCTGTCTCTTTTTTTGAGATTCATTTTTGCTGCCAGATTAAGGCTTCAACTTTCCGTTTTGGGAATTTTAACTTATTATTTATTTGGTGTCCTAAGCCCTTTAAATCCTGTCTAGTTAAATCTGAGATATTAAGATCTTTTGAAGAATATGAGAAATACCAGAAGGTTGTTCAAAAGATAATAGTGCAACTTGTTTGAAAGGAGTAGAGCCAAGATGATCTCAGGGACAACACAGCTGGCAGTTCTGCTACAGCAACAACCAGTCAGCTACTAGTTCTAGAGAAAAGAAAAGAAAAGAAAAGAAAAGAAAAGAAAAGAAAAGAAAAGAAAAGAAAAGAAAAGAAAAGAAAAGAAAAGAAAAGAAAAGAAAAGAAAAGAAAAGAAAAGAAAAGAAAAGAAAATCAACAACATCCCCACACCAACAACCCCCGACACAATAAAACCCACAAAAAACACCAACCTACCAACAAAAAAACCCCACCCAAACCAGAAACAAAAACCATAAACAACAACAACAGCAACAACAACAACAATAACAAAGAGAGAGAAAAGGGGAAAAATAGGTGTGTAACTACTGTTGATTTGTCCAGGGGAAATGGTGTTAAACTCATTTAATTTCCTGCTGAAACAGTTTCAGACTTTGCAGACAAAAGCAAGGCATTGCTGACTTACATCTCAGCTTAGAAAGGCTTTTGCCATATCTAATGCAGATTCTCATAAGGAAATTGAGGGCAAATCATATTGAAGGGGTGAAAAACAAGATTGGGAAACCTTCCATTGAGCCAGAAATGAATGCACAAACCAAAGAAGCTAGGGAAAGTTTACCAACAAGCAAAACTTCATGAGGCTCCCTCCTCCTCCTTTCATTTTCTCCTTTTGTTTTATTTTTATTTCTGCTTCCTCTGTCCCATCTTTCAGGAGTCGATGGCAGCTTCAGTTCTCTCGCAGCTCAGTGACAGTATACCAGCCCAGAGGTGCTGAAGATAGCTATTACTTTCAAGTGGTGAAGGACATGAGAGAGATTTGAGAGCAAGTTATGGCTACATCTGACAGGTATTGTCACCCTGAGGAGATTAGCAAAAGACATTTAATTTTCACTTACCGACATCAGCCTTACCCTACAGGGAAACATGTGAGCCCATCTCAACACCCAGAGTTTAATTGCTTTGAGTTATCCATCCATGTTGCCTTTTACCTCCAGTCTCTGAGGGTGTTTCTGCCTCACACATGCATTCTGGGTCCCAAATGTCATGTACAGCAGCAAAATACAATGCCAGGGTGACCTGTCTTCCCTGTCTTCTGGTCAGAAGGGGCCATGGGACTCTCTGGCTTCAATGATCTCCACTGCTCTTGGCTGTGTCCAAAACAGCCAGGCAGAGAAAATCCTACCCAGTGTATGGACGAGTTTGGAGGAGCACAGCACTGCCACCCCTCTGTACATCATGGGTCACCCAAAAACCCCTTGCCACCTCCCCTCCACCACAGCTTGGGAGCACAGGACCTGAGGGCATGCACTGCTCTTCTGCACATCAGGATGGAGGGGAGGTTTGGCCCATCTGAAAATATTTTCTTTTTTACAAATCTTCTGTTTTGGAAATGGTTTTCTCCTTAGGGACAATCACCAGAACCAGAGCAGAGCAGAAACAACTGGCAGAAAAGACAAACAGAGCCACCATTGTTTCCAACAATGCCGTGGTGTGACTTGTTTCTACAGGACCCTAAGAAGCTGCAGTAGCACCTTGGCATGAGCTGCATATCTGTTACTCCATAGGATACTGTTTATACTTTTTCTGACAAAATATTTAGTATTCCCATTCTCTCAAGTCTCCAAACAGGAAACTTGGCATAAATTTGCTTCTTATTCTCTGGAGAATGAGCCACATAACTAAAATGCACTTCACACCACACTATAAAAAAATAACAACAAAACCCCAAACCAAAACAAAAAAACAATACAAAATTTGCCAAGGAGTATTTAAATCTGGCTTTATTTTTAATCTCTGCTATTTCCTAGGGATGAAAGATGATTCTGGAGTATGTGAGTCTCAGAGATGCTCAAACTTTGTTGCATGAACATGTCAAGTCCAAGAACCCTCTAGAATAAGTGAGCCCAAGGACCCTCTAGATTAAGTGGCCGGGCCACAGGTTTGATTCATTGATTTGTTACAGGTCAAAGAGAAGCTAATTGTGTGACCCTGTGCAGGATGTATCATCATTACCATTATTCATGTTTAGCGTGCCAGCGTCTAAAGACCAGCCATGGATGAATCCCTGTACAAGATTATCTGACAGCTCCTGAATCATGGAAGTTACGGTTCAATAGCCAGAGAAAGGGTTGGGAAAAACATCTAACACACACAACATTCATGCATAGTGATCTCAGAATATTTTATTTTATTTCTGTCTTTCTGTGTGTAGGCTAAATAAGCATGGGTGTGATAAATGGAAAAGTGAATGCAGACTGGATGAGAAAGAGTAGATGAGGCACCAAAAAAAGGACGAAATACATATTTTAAAGAACTGACTTCCTCTTTGATTTCAAGACCCTATGTTTTCACCAATCCTAGAAACCAGTCCACGTGTTCCCACACACATTCTCCAGTCACAGTCCAATCTACATGGGCAGGGCTTGAGGAAGTTGCTGCATGAGAAATACAGGTTGTCTGTCAGTTTGCAGGTTTATAAATTGTTCTGCCTGTTTAGATCTTTCATCCAGACATGGGAACACAGCTCCCAGTTTGACTTCTATTACTGGCAAGTATCCATCCTCCAGTCCCATCTGTTATGCTTAGCCTGCCTGACACATGCAGCAGACTCAGTCCTGAGGGCAGGCTGACAAGGGGCTGGTGCACACTTGCATTTCCTATCAGTAAATATACGAAATGTATATACCAGCGTTTTCTGTGGATGGGAAATGTGAGAGTACTCAAATGTCAGGAAGAGGTTTGACGTCAGTACTTCTAAACATCAGTACTCCACAGACAAGATAGCAACACCATTTGGACCTTTTTTTGTAATTCTACTCTTAATCCTGCCTCCAAAACAAGTCTCCTCTCATCATGTTTAGGAACTGTTGAGGTATTTCCAAATCCTCTTTTATGCCATCTGGGAATGTTCAGTGAGTTTCCTACTTTCTACTTTTTGGGTGAAAATGGCATGAGAAAAACACACATAACGGGGTATTCATCAACTTTGAGTTTCATCAGTTTTCAGCTTCCACCTTCTTGGACAATTCAGTTTCTCATAACCTTTTGCATCATCTACCAGTACCATTTACATGATGATTTGTTCTTATTGAAGATTTATTTCTTATCCTCAGATTGTTTGTGAAGAGGTCTCATGCTGGTTTTAACCATTGCACAAGCAACTGTGTCTTGAAGTGCTGAAAGTGATCTGGAGAAGTCACCTCAGCTGGTGAAAGCACTTCTACTGAGACCTGAGAAATGAGACATTTACCTCTTGCAGTAGTATTAGCAGTGTTAGAAAGCCTGAAAAAGCAACTGATATAGACCAACAAGCAGAAAAATTACATCTTTCTTCAACTGAGTTCTGAAAAAGATACTGAAAGTATAGTGGAGGAAACTGAATGGATGAGGCAATATCCAAATATAATGTCCAGTGATATGACACTAACTGAATAAAGGTATTATTTGTGATTGTAACATTTTTATGTACTAAATGTATGGATATTTATCCAATTAAAACAATGTAAAGTAGGTTTGTGGTAGAAGATTGTGACAAAGGAGTACACATTGTAGAGAAGATGAAACATATATATTTACACATACACATAAAGGAAAGGCTTTGAACATATGCTGCTGGACAGCCAGACCCCACCTTGTGCTGCTTGATCCTGGCACAAAGTACACCTGTAGCTTTTCCCCATTGTGTGCTGGTATGGAGACCTACCTAATGAACATGGTGTGCAGCTGAACTGTGCAGGTTTTGGTGGCCAAGTTCCGGGTTAGGATTAGGGTCTGAAATAACTGACTGTGACAAGGATGGAACATTTCCAGCACAGAGTGCTGACCAAGGAGAACTCTGTGCTGCCAACATGTTCCTAACCCTCACGCTCTGGAAAAGGATGCCCAGAGCTCAAAAGTTGTCAGACCTGTGAGCCAAAGCCTTTCAAGAACCCCCAGCTTTTGTTTCCACCCTCCTTACTGTGTGCATGGTCAATTCCATAGATCTGCTGTATTGCTCACCCTCACTAGGAGACTCTGACCTTTCATTAAACCGGCTGAGAACTGATTTCCACACTGCACCAGGAGAGCAGAGCCGCAGAGCTGAAAGCAGTGTTTTGTACGGCTGCAGCTAAATGACACCATATAGCCATGTAGCAGTTTTGCCTCCCATGCTCACTGTAATGCAGTTTCGTTTGCAGTACTGAGCTACCATAGAGATACTAGTCTAGTTAAAGTAACTTATAAAAACCAAGTAGTTTTCCTAGTAGGATTTGGTATCTGATAGCAGCTCTGGACAGCACAGTTCCCCTCTGTGGTTGACTAGAAGGGCAGTATCCCTGAGTTCCACAAAAAAATTTGCACCACTCATGTATTAATCAGTTTTCTGCAGGTCATGGCTCCTTCCACACCTTCTCATTTGTCACACGGGAAGACATATGGCTCTTGCTCATTACTGCTTTGTGGCTTCCAAATTCATGCATGGATCCCCTTGCCACACCACTTGCAAGCTGTTGTTTATTAAAGCAGTGAGACACAGGTGTTTCTTCTGCCTTTGTGCCAGCATAGGCAAGGGAACCATGCAGAGATGGAGCCTGTCTCATGCCCCACTGCATTTTTGCTCATAAGCTCTGTGGGTTTTGTGCAGCCTCCATGGACACTTGCAAACAAGCTTGCTGATTAGAGGAAAAAATCCCCCTTCTTCTGAGCGAGTTCTGCCAGGTAATCAGAGCAGGTCAGAGGAGCATTAAAAACATTCTGTGATTCTTCTTTTCTGTAGAGAGTGTCTGGTGGACAAACACAGAGTCAATGACTCCATGTCTTCCGAAGGTACTGTGCCTCCAGAAAAGTCTGTCAAATGAGAATAACTGAAGAAGAACAAGATATCCAAGAAACACCAGGCAGAAACACCCATGTGACTCCATCACCTCCACCCTTCGCAGGTCATTGGATTCAGTAAGTTTTCAAGGTTAGAGCTCTTCTTTTCTATGCCAGGAGGAAGTCTCCTCCTTGCTGAGGGAAATATGTGGCAGTCGTTCAGGATGACGTCTGTGGGATTTAATGTGCTTTGTCTTTCTCATGGGCTTCCTAAAGCCCAAACCAGTGATTTTCTTGAGAAAACAATCAGAATCTGCAGTGTTGTATCAAAAATGCCAATTAAACAGGGTAGTGGGAAGGAAGAGAGAACATGATGGGGAAAAGGAATATTGAGAAAGATGCAAGATGAAATTGATTACCTTGCTGATGGACTTCAGCAATTCAAGCCCAAATGTTACATTTTATCCGCTCTCAACAGGATATGCTACAGGGAAAGAAATCCAGTTCTAATGGCTGATAGATATTTTCTATGGTTTCACAAGTTATTTTGCCTCTGTTGGTCTGGATTTTATACAACAGCCTGTCTAATGAAGTAGTTCTGCAGTCCTTTTCAACAGTTTTGAAGTACAGCATGTGTTGATTATCTCAGTTGAATGGATCTGAGTTCATTTATAAGTTGCTTTGTTTTGCCTTTTTTTTCACTTCTTTGTTCCTCCCTTCTCTGTCTAAAGCACACAAATTATTTGTAGAGGAAAAAACATATAAACAGTGTGATTCACTACAATAAAGAACAGCTTGTTAAAAATGTTCTTTTGGTGTATGTAGAACACAAGTTTTCCTCTTTCTATCATGCTGTGGTACAGAATGCATTAGCTGAGGTTGCTCTGGGAGTTCCATTTTTAAACCCTCTTTTTTTCTTGTTCCTGTAAAAGCCTGAAAAATCTTCTTTTCAATTGAAATTATGTGTGTTTTCCTTTAAGCCAAAGACAATGTTTAAGAAAAGTTTGAATCAAACTCATACACACCTTTTAGTTTTATGGAACTTATGATACTTATCAGAAACAAATCTTTCTGAAACGATTAGCCATGGCACAGAAAGTCTCTATTCTTTTTTTCATTTATTCTTTTTATCTAGCTCAAAGGAAGACAATCAGAGCTTTTCTGTCTTTCCACTGAAACACAATCAAATCCCATCCCTTCAGCTGAAAAATTGCATGTGGCTCACTCTTATGAGCCAGGCCAACCTCTGTTTGCCATTAAAGTGGACTTTAACTCACGAAGAGTTGAAGTGACTGAACATCTGTTTAATGCACACACAGTCATAAGCATTCACTGAGCGTCAACCTATCTGTCTGGAGCTGCACACTGACATAGATACATCCAATGAATGTTAATTATGAGGCAGGGTTTCATTCTGGAGATCTATCAGTGCATAAGTTTCCTTAAAAGAGTACAACGCTCTTAGCATCAAGACTGATGTGTTTGAGCCTGCTCCTATGGCTTCACTTGCCCGGGCAAGTTGCAGGAGCAAGAATGCTTTGAATAAAGAATTCAAAGCTAACATGCTTTGAATAGCAAATAAAAAATGGCAAGCAGGTAGGGATGCAGCTCTGACTAGGAACCATCCAGTCACCAGGAATGGCTTGCATGAAGGGGAGAGGCACGGCACTGAGACAGAGGGCAGATCTTGGAGCTAGGGAGGGGGACTTGGGCCCTGGAGCCTCTGCCAGCCCTTGCATCTCCTTTCTCCCTGTGCCCCAGGTGTTCTTGCTGCCCAGGCAGCAGGATTTGCCTTGAGGGACAGGGACAGGGTGTGGATGGACAGAGGGGGATGGGGAGGCGGATGGAGTGGCTGTGCTGGAGTGGTGGCACTGCCCGTGCTGCGGGTGCGGCGCTGCCTCCTCGCCCTGCCTTCCTCTGTGTCCCTGCAGGGCTGCATCTGTCACACACACAGGCCTGGGGACACGGCCACGGGGACCTGTGCTTCTCCGTGGAGACAGACATTTCCTCTGGAGCCCTAAGGGCAGGAGCCAGCAGGGCTGGTGGCTGCAGCTGCAGAGAGCAGGGCTGCCATCGGGATCTTGCCAGGCAGTTTGGCTGGGGTGGGGAGAAGGGAGAGGAGACGAGAGCAAGGAGAAGGGAAGGAGAGGAGAGCAGAGCCAGGCTGCCTTTGCTGCAGTGTGCGGATCATAGGCTTTCTTTGAGGGCAAGAAGACAGGTTACATGTCACATCTGGAGGAGGTGGCCAGAGGCTGGGATTTAGAGCATCAGGGTAGGCCAGAGCAGGGAGCAGATGCCAGGAGCAGAGGAAGGGCTGAATGCATACAGAGAAGAAAGGGGAACGGAAACTAAAAATATTACAAACCACTGGTAGAGAGAAAGTATTTTAGGGCCTTCTGTTCTTGCTTTTTATAGCAAAAAGGAAAAGGGGACAGACTCTGGAAATAACAGCCCACATATTTTCTGACAAAAGAACCCATTTCTGGCCACAGGCTAATGAAACGTAGAGGTACTGGTGCAGGAGCTCCCAAAATTCAGAGATACCACAGGATTTGAACATGGACTATAATTTTGCACAGTAGTCAAGGTGGTTCATGGAAAACTTCTGGCCTGGTAAGGATCTTTACAGAGATTTCAGAGAAAGGCTTACCCTCATGAGATTTTCATCTAAATTTGCAGACATAAGAGGCTGAAATGGTTTATAGGTACGTTTTGAAAGAACATCTGATGTTTAGATGCTAATATATATGTAGTATCATCCAGCTGGGTCTTTGCCCTTCTCCAGCAGAGTCACTGGGATGAGGAGCAGCTTTCACCGCTGCATAGACTCGAGGAAAGCAAACGCGATCAGATTCTTCAAGCTGTTCCCTTAGCAAGGCATGAACTTTAGCTCTAGAGTTTCTGAGAAGAGAATTGATCAGCCAAGTCTGTTGAAGATAGAAACCCTTAGGTAATTAGGAAGATGGCATTATCCAGAAGCCTTTGCTTTTAGTACCCTTTGCTGAACAGTTGGGTCTGGGTAATTATAATCCCTGGGGGTTAGGTTTCAGTGACTGACAGTCTCCAGTGATGCTTTGGCCTTTATCCTTCCAGCTGCACAGAGAAGTGAAACTGCACACAGAAGCAGTTTTTGTTTGAATTTGCAGCAGCAGGCATTTGTGTGTATGTGCACGTGTGTATGCCTGTGGGTTTATTTAGGTTTATCAGTTTCAAATATAAGACATAGGTTGTGTGTACAACATTTCTCTTATGTCAGCACCAATGCCATTTTTGGAGTCTATGAGCAATTAACGTACCATGAATTTTAACTCCTTTCTTACTGATAAACTGTGCTGAAATCTCACCAAGTCAAGTGAAGAATCCACTAACCTACATGTACCGTAAGTACAGAATACAAACCAAAGAGCAGGCTTTTATTCACCTGTTTAATGGAAATTAAAATATTTGCCTAAGTTAATCGACATATGAAATTATGCAAGACTCTTGTGTATGAGAAAATCCTTAACTATTTAGGAATTATGTCTTTCTCAGCACATTGTGTATAGTTAGAAATAAGTACTAGTGGATGCTGCTGTTCTGCAGTTTACTACAAAGAATTTTCATTTTAGGCAGAACCAGCCACACTTCTTGTTTTGACTAGCCCAAGGTATCTTTGTATTACTGAAATTTTCACCATCTTTTTCTGTGAAAAACCTTTGAGTTTTCACATATTTTCTGTTAAATTATTTGGTGTTCTTTTTCTGTTTACTTCAAAGTGAATTTTGAATTTCCTGGGTTACAAATATCTTTCTGATATAAGATATTACCCATCAGGTTACTGATGTGAATATCTAACTTTATATATGAACAGCAAATTAAGTGAGAGGATTGTTTGGATTAGAAGCTGTTCGTTAGACTTTATTTTCTCATGTTGAACTAACATCTGTGTGTTTTTTATTTAAGATTTTATAATATCCTAAAGAGTGCAGGGTAATTTCTTACCATGAAGAAGTTTTAGATGGAGAGATTGCAATTAAATGTGAGCTGCCTAAGGAGATATTTTGAGACTCTTTATTTTAGGCTAAACTATCTGATTAAATAGTTATCAAAGTGAGATACAAGGACTTGGCCTCATAAAGCAAAAGCCAAAAATGCATCAGAAATTAAGTCTGTGGAGAGGTGGAAATTTGCTTCTGTATGTCCCTTGCAGACCTGTTGTGGATTTGGCATAGGGGTGCATCAGGCAGAGGTAGCTGTGGTCAAATAAGCCCTCAGAAAAATCCAGATACATGAGTTAATTACATTACCTTAGCAAAGCAACTGGCTGTGAGGGCAGTACAGCATTGTGTGAATGCACCCCAAAGATGCACCCCATGACAGCGTAGAGACAGAGAAAATGAGGCTTGGCATTTTAAGGGAATGGAAAATTTGATCTGAAGATGAGTAGGTAAGGTAAAATACTCCTTCCTCAGAGTAAAAGGCAGTAGTCACACATCCAGCTTTTCACAGGTATCAGCAACTCAGTCCATACACAGGGATGTATTTACATTTATCTCCCACCATGATCTTTGTATTTCATGGAGGTGGCCTTCCCTTCACTGCTCTGTGGGACACAACCTCTTCACACCCAAGACCATTTTGTGAGACAGCCATCAATACTGCCCAGTCAAACACCTCATGACTCCCTGCAGCACCTCCTGATCACATAGCACAGGAATGATGTATTGTCCCAGGGACTTGCATATGCTGAGAGCTCAGCTTCCCACAATACCATTTTCTCTGCATCCATTTATCCCTTAATTGGTGTGATGCCACATGAAAGCCCATGCTCTCCCACATTTTCTCTCCTCATTGAAGATGTTCCCAGTGTATTTACATCCTCCTTACAAACATAGCACAGAAATCCTTTTTTGCATTTGTTCTGCTGGGATGGTATAATCACGAACAAGGGGTGTTGGTTTGAAGCCAGGGCAACAGAAGAGCAGGAATGGATGCTGTAGACTTTGGCCTCACAAACAAGGCAGTTATTTGAACCTGATGTTTTCTGACTTTCTGAGGCCATCAAACTCTATGTTCATATTATGATACAGGTCTAGCTAAAGGCATTTTGTATGCAAGCAAAAATTCTTCATGATGTTGTTTGTGGTGATGCATATTGTGGTGCTCAGGGGACATGACTGTGGTCATTAGAACCACCAGAAAAGACAAATGACGTCAGGAAAGGGGCAAAACAAGTTAACAGAAGGCACTGTGTGGGTAGAAACATAGATGATAGAAACATAAACGATAGAAACATAGAATCATTGATGTTGGAAAAGACCTTTAAGATCAAGACCAGCTGTTATTCAAGCACTGCCAAGACAGTTACTTAATCATGTCCCTAAGCACCACATCTACACATTTTTAAAGTATCTCCAGGGATGGAGACTCCATCACTTCCCCGGACATTCTGTTCCAATGCCTGACAATCCTTTCAGCTAAGAAAGTGTTCCTAATATCCAACTTAAACATCATCTGGTACAGCTTGAGCCATTTCCTCTCGTCTTGTCACTTGCTACCTGGGAGAAGACATTGACCTCTACCTTCCTTCTCTGGACTTGCTCCAGCACCTCATTGTCTGTCTTGTAGTGAGGGACACAAAATTGAACACAGGATTTCAGATGTTACCTTAGCAGTGCCAGGAGAATGCTCACTTCCCTGGTCCTGCTGGCCTCACAATTGGTTATACAAGTAAGGATGCCATTAGCAGAAAAGATCAGGTCCACCTCCATGCCAGCACTCTGTAGGTCAGGAGAAAAGAGGAATTATTTCTTCAGATGCCAGTCCCTGCCTGAGTTTGTTAGTTGCTCTGATTGGTGTGAGGCACAAAGGCAAGTGCTCAAACTTGCTCCTGTTCCAAGGAATCTTCCATTGCTTCCATTGAGGAGACCCACACCTACACAATGCATAAACTTTGAGAAGGTTCAGTAGATCTCCCTAATGAGTAATATTGTTGATTTGCTTGTACAGATGTTAGCAAACACCTTAAAACCTCACTGGGGGACTTCTTGTTGCCTCACTGTCTGGTTTAAGAGGCTTTCCACTTGCACATAAATTTGGTTGTTTGCTTTTGATTTTCTGTAACCATCCTTTCAGCTCATTATGTGTCTACAACCAACAGCCAGCACTAGACCAGTGAAAGTTAACCTCTTAACTATTTTGTGAATCTTGTTTGGGAATGTAACTCCATGAAGGAATTTAACATTCCATTTTAGAACACTGATGCTAAAATGTAGAAATTCTCTTCTGAACTATTTCAAGTCTCACCTGACTCCTATTAACAGTGTCTTTGATCTAGCCCACAAAAAAAGTGTTATTTATCCCACTGAATAAACATGGTTTGTGTTGCCTGTGGGAAAAGACTTAGCAGTTCTGGTCAAAACTGAAGCAGCTGACTTAGCTTTTGCTCATGGCTCAGTCACCAGAGGTGAAACAAGACTGTTTAGGTGCATCCTCAGAAGAAACAGCCACACTGCACAAAAAGCAGAGATCTTTAGCTTATACAGGTATCCAGCAGAACAAGCAAGACCAAAAACTCTCCAGCTAAAGTGGGGAATCTTGTTTTACTTGCCTAAAGATAGACCAAATATTTATCCCATGAGATTGATTCTACTATTGAATTGTGGTGACTACATCCACTAGTGAGAAGTGGATTAAAATGCAGATCAATAAATATAGTGATTTCAAGTGACCTGGGAACCTGGATAGTGTTAAAAGGATTTTGAAGGACAAAAACCTATATATTGAAACAAATATATGGAAAAGAAAAGCTAAGTGGTTTAGTGTTACTAAATGGACTCTAAGTATTGCTGCTATCTTTGCAGCAAATGACAGGAACAATGAAATTAATTTAAAAGACAGTATTTCACCTATCTGGATTAAAGCCATACTATGTCTGTCAACTTCCTTCATCGTCTTTTTGAGAAGCAGGAACATCCTTGCTAATCGAACCCTGGAGGAGCAAGTTTCCAAAAACTACATACACCGTTATCTTAAGCATGTTGTACTGCACATCCCAGCCCTCAGCCAACTCATCTGCATATCTAAATGCCATTTTCTGTCTCTCCTGAATAAAACCAGTCTTGGCCAGACAGACACAAGAGAAGAAGGGTGCTGTTAAAGTGACTTTTTTGAGTCCACTCATAGGAGAACAGCTGCTGGCATAGGTGCTGGTGGAGGGGAGAAGTTCCACAGAAGGAATTTGATTTTTGCAGATGGTGGTCTGGGCCATTATGCTGCCCTTTGTTCATGATCCTGGAGCACTTTGAAGATGCGTGCAGAGCAGCTGGACGATCACAGTTTTGCTGAGATACATGCAGACACAATGCAAGCTGTAGGCACGGGGAAGAGACAGAGCTGTGGTCCAGCACTAGCAATACCTGGCAGATCTTCAGGGCACAGCAAGGAAGAAGGAAAAAGCTCCTGGAGAGTCCCTGCAATCTTTCTCCAGGGCGGTGATTCTGCTTTGAGCCATCAAGCTGGGGGGGATCCCAATGCTAGGGCAATTGCATTGCCACACACTGGAGGCAATTCTAACAGCCATGAGCAGCACTACACAGTTAAAGTTCAGCTGTTCTAACGCCTCTTTTCTAGAAACTCAGTGCTGTAAGTGCTGTCCCATCGTGGTCCCTCTCATGCCTCACCTGGATGTTGTTTGCACAGTACCCTGCATTTTACTGGAGCATCCTTTCAGCTCATGCCCCCTCCCATGTGTGCTGCAGGCTCCCCTACAGCCCGCCTTGCTTTCACCTCCTCAAGCCCATCTCCTGGCATCACCAGCCACCAAGTGAGTCTGTTAGAGCCAAGGTCTATGTCTTTGGAGGATCCTTCTGTCTCAAAATGGCTGTGGGAGCAGTGGCTCCCCTGTGTGCCTCATGCCTCACAAATGCTGTTCCTTTGCTCTTCAAAGAACAAAAAAGGAGTATTTAAATGAGTATTTTTTTTTTCACTTTCTTCATTCTTTTTGCTAGTTATTCACTTACTCTGTGTTTGGAGGGGAACACAGCAGAGGAATACAACTGCATTTGAAAGGCTGAGCAGTGTTATGAACTAGATCCAAAATATACAAGAAAGGCCCTCTTCACTTCCCATAATTTCATGAAACCTCTATCAATTCTCATTTAGATATTTTATTAGGTTATTAAGTACTTCTCAGTCTTTTATCCTGGTACAAAGATCTTTAGTACCACTAAACCAGAAAAAGAGTGAAACAGTCTCAGTGGGAACCGTCATTCTCTGCCTAGTTTCTCCTGTCTCTTGGAGTTTGTATATCATAAAATAGTCTCCCTTGCTAGCTTAAGATTCCACACACCAAACCCCCTCCATCACGTTCCAGACAGAGGAAAGGACTCTGAGTTGTAAGTTTTAAACTTAAATACTCTATGAAACACAGGTAAAGTTGTCATTGTTTTTTGCTATATGGAATTGTAATTAAATATGCTTGTGCATATATATTTTCAATATTGTTGTTATGCAAAGCTTCAGCTGAAAAGTTTTGCTCCTCTTTTTGTCTATTTCAAGTTTATTCTAGAATCTAAACTGATGAAAACCCTAATTTGATTGAAATAAGATGGACTCAACTTGGAATCAAAATTATTAGCACCATACACAGTTTCATCTCTTCAGGGACCGAGTTTTCATTTACATTTGCACCAGTCCAAGGAACAGTCTAAGGAGCAAAGACTTTTTACAAGTTTATCTTGCTGCTTCTCTCTGTTCTGTGTCTCGTTATCATTCCTGTGGTCCAAACTTCAGGGAAGTACAAAGTCCGTTCACCTTTTCCAGTGCTTTCAGTCACTCGTCATTACTACTTTTCTACATAGGCTGCTACAGATTCTGGACTTTGTATAAAGGTACCTTATTAGGTGTTGTGCACATAAGGCACTGTACACATCAGCAGTGAGTCCATCAGCAGACATATCTGACCATCACCTTGATAAAATCCTCAAAGAGAACATAGTACTAAAATGAACGTGTTGCAATAGAGTAGTTCCAGGAAGAGATGGCTGTCATTTGGCCTTGTATCTGTATGAGCCTGTATACTCCACCAGCTCTGGCTGCTGAAGTGAGTAGTGATAAAAGATTTATTTTGAGACAGTACATTACCTTGAATAGCATCACAGTCCTGGGTACCAGTGACAAATGAATAATGGAAGTGTTTTTTCTGCCAACAGCCTGTATATTTGTCTATTGCATCTCCTGCCAACAAGTTTCTGAACTAGCGCTTGTGAATCTAGGGCGTGAATTTACATAGAGTATGAATAGATATTATTTACTATGGCTTGTTTTGCAGATGCAATACATTTTTATACTTTTATTTCTTAAACCGTATTTCTCAGAAACCAAAAAGCAAGCAAGCAGTCTTTCATTTGATTTTTAAACTGAGGAATGCAAAGTGACAAAGCTGATCAGTCTTAAACTCCACAGTAAATCTGCTTTTGACTTGAGACCTTAATATCCTTACACAAGTGGTTTGTCGCTTTTGTATGCAAACTGGCAGCTAACTTGCACACAGGAATTACTGCTTCACAAAGGTGACATTTTCTGGTTTGTGCCAGAAAACTTTTGTTTCGATCCTTTATCACCCAACCTATGCACTGAAGGGAGATCATAAAGAAAGTGATGCTTTAAGTGAAGCCCAGACAAAGTTACTCTGGGGTGCTGTAGGAGTTGAACTCCCACCACTGCTATAGACCAGTGTTTGTGCAGTATCTGCACCATCTGCCACACAGCCAGGATATAGCTGCATGAAACTGGGGCTATATCCTTTCCTGAGACCTGGATCATGAGGTGGAGGCAGAAGGGAAAAGATTAAGATCAACTGAACCTTGGTCTGTTTCCCATCTCTTTCTGAAGAGACTTATGCCTTGGAGAAAAGAAGGGAAAAGTTCTTACTTGAGGGGACAGGCCTTGGCAAGGCCAAAGAACAGATTTGAGAAACCACTGCGTGCCCATGCCCCATCCTGTGCAGTCTGCACAAGAGCTGCCTGCTCTTCAGGTCTTGATAATTGAGACAGACGGAGACAGGATTTTTAGAAATGAGTCTGACATATCACATTCCCTTGGCGATGGCCAGTGCCAAGTCACATTGACTTCTGATGTTTCCCTCCCAGTCTGGACATTATCCCAAGGTTATCTCAAGGGGAAGGGACCATTCTCCTCACTGCTCCTACCCTGAAGAGCTGATCTCTGTTTATGCTTGTTTGTGAAATTATTTCCTCCCTGATTATTGCTGTCCTCTTGGAAGGATGGTATATTTATTTCAATTGAAAATTACTGTTGTTGAAATCCCCATATTGTTTGAGTTCCTGCACATATTGCTGGCTATCAGTTTGTGTTATACATCCCTTGATGACTTCAACTCTGACTTCCAAACATTCAACACTGCCTTTCTGTTCCATTCCCTTGCCCATCAGCATCTAGTTTCTGGTCTACTTCACTCACCCTCTGTGCCTTTCCTAAACTCCACTCTGAGGGCCCATCGTTTTCACTCTTCCAACCTAATCCCCAAACAGGTCAGAGGCAGATCCACAGCAGAGAGGCTACAGGGATGGAGTGAGGAAATGGCTGTCACTGAGTAAAAATTTTATCCTGCATGGTCAGGCAGTGCTATTGTCTGAGGAGGAGAAGCCGCATGAATTTTTTTAATCTTGTCCTAACCAAGGCTGCCCGCAGCACACAAGTCTTGACTCCCCTCAAAAGCTTTTATCACACATGGAGAGCTGCTAGGTCAGGGATCATGGAATGTCTGATTTATTTGACTGAATCTGCATAGCTTTCAAGGTTTCTGTGCAGCTGTATTGTGTCACTCATGTCCCCTAGGTTTTTTCTGCATGAATTTTGATTACACATAAATCAGCACAGCATTTGAAGGAAAAATTGTGACGACAAAAACCCAACAAAACAGCATCAGTGAAGCTGACTGCACTGCCATTGATTTCAAAATCAAATTTTACAGGACAGCAGATTTGTGCAAGTCTCTTACTCCAATTAGACTTACAGTTTCAGTGTGCACCGTCAGCTGAAAAGAAATGTGTTAACAGTTCAGCAAATACTGAATCACAGTGGACACCTTATAACTAGCCTATATTGTTCCAATGCACAGAAATTGGCTGCTGTTCTTTTCCCTGTAATGATGGGTGACATAGTACATTAACATCAAGACACAGCTGTAACAAAGCCTAACTGAGAAGAACACAGATTTTAGTAAGTGCTAGGTTTGAGGAGGGATTTATAAAGCGGCTGCAGCAAACTAGTGCACAATCTTCATTCAATTATTGTGCACAGAGAAGAGCATGTCACTGAGCATAGCATTGCCTCAGACTCCACAGCCGTGCCTGATGGCAGAGAGCAACCCAGTCTGCAGGCCAGTGCTATGGATTTGTCTCCAGGTGCCTTTATTTTTGACCTATATATCAATGATCCATATTGAAGAGCAATTGAGAGGAACAGTTCATGTTCAGACCATCTTCCTTAGGTCTCTGATCTAAACTAACTCACTGACAACAGAGGAAAGTTAATGTTTGATGTCTCTATTTCCCCCGTGTATAAAAGGAGACAAAGTGCTTTTCCTCCTGTGAAGACACTGCTCCTGTCAGAAGAGCCCTGTTATGCTGTGGCAGCACAACCTGGCCTATCCTGCTCCTGGAGGAGAATGAGATGCCTGTACCATCTGCCCTAGATGCCCTAGAGAGGCTGGCCCTCTCAGGCACAGGGGGACCGAGGAGTGCTGCAGCCCAGCTCACAGGTTACTACCCCATATAAGCCCAGTCACATCCTAAACTACACTTTAAACCAGCTCTGGTCTTCCTGTCTGTGAGAGTCCACCACAGAATTTAACTGCTCTGATTTCATAAAAACCTTCTTGTCTCCCAACTAAATATGCTCCTGCCTGGGAAATACTTGATGTGATCAAGTACATGATGGCCAAGTTCATGTGGTTCCCCTGCCCACTGCTGCCCCTTACCCTGCCAGCCACAGAGTTCTGGGCTAGGGGCACCTTGTGCAAAATGCCAGGGATTGCTGGGAGAGAGCTGATAACAAAGCTCTGAGGGGCTGCTGGCTCCCTGGCTCTCCCTGCCCAGCCCAGCCATGAGGTCCTGCAGAGCAGCAGGGATGTAATAGGAACACCCTGTGTGTTGGGACAGCCTGTGACACATTCTGGAGTGGACAAGGGAAAGCTCTTTGCACCCTTATCATCTTTGCACATTTGTTCAGGGATCTGGCTATAAAGACACAGATCTGTGTTATCTGCTAACACATCTGGAGAGAAGAAAGAGATACATTAAATTCCCATTAAACTGACAAAACAGCAGATGGTCTGCCTCTGCTGAGAGTCTGAAACAAAACCTGAAGCTACTCTATCCTCTAAGCAAACTGTAAAACCATGGGCAGGATCCTGATCCCCACTCCTCGTTTTACCCAGGGGTGCCACTGGGAAGCTCAGTTGTGCTGCTGCCCTGGTTTACTTAAAAGCAATGGAGATCTGCACGAGATCCAGAGTATTTTTTAAGGCTTAAAATAGGCCACAGCTTGGCCAGAAATCTAAATTAAAAATCTGTTTCCAAGGTTTTGGCCAGCAGCTCCAGCCGTCACAATGGTGGGCTGGAAAGCTGGGCACATAGCTGTGTACGACTGCCACGCCCAGGGCTGGAACATTTTAACTGGGGAAGTGTGGGGGAAACTACAGAGCCAAGAACCCACTAAGGAAGAGGAAGGCTTGGGCATTCTGTGGGAGTCTGGGGGTTTGCTTTAACAAAAGCAAAGCAGTGGGCTGCGGAGCCATTCTGCCCCTGTTGTTAATCAAGGGAAGCATCCCAAGAAAACAACCCCACAGAAACAGACACTGTAGAATTATTTTGTTTGCCACAGGGATGTCCCCTTTAAAACATATAAATAGAATGAATGATGTGGGATGCCTGCCTAAGTTATACACTTTGGATTTTGTGTCTCCGTCCCTGTGTTGTATCCATAACTGAGCTCATTGTTGGCAGCAATTAAGTTTGCCCACTTCCCAGAGCAGTGAATTTGGTCTGTTTATTGCTCTTTTCCTCTCCCAGATGCCTCCATTAAGCCATTTACTTCAGGCAAATGTTTCAGGCTTCAGTATCTACTGGCTGACTTCAGCTAGAGGGAATGACTAGAAGCAATGTCATGATAAGGGAACTCTATCCATGGAGGGACCAAATTCTGAGTAACTGGCTTTGGTTTGCTGCTAACTCTGGTTAGTTGCTATGTTTCAGATCTAGCAAAGATGATACACGCTAGAAATCCTGTATAATCTCTCCCAGCTAGGCCATTTAGTCTAATAAAGGACAGTCTGTGGGGCAAAGTCTCAGAATCACAGATAGCTGCAAGCCACTCAACTCCCACTACTCCTAATTATGTCTTTTCTGTGCAAGGAGAAGGCATGAGTGCACAAAACAGAGATATTTATTTGTGAAGGCAGCTCTAAACACATGCCCTGTCTTACCCATGTCCTTGTGCTCCCATGGTTATAGCAAGACTCTTGTTGATATATTTCAGTCATGTCATCCATTTGCCATTATTTGGGTGTAAGAGGACTCAGATTCCACTGCATGGCTGCACCATGTACAATTAGAAATAGGTGCATGCATATCTGTGGAAATTTCCAAGGTTAATACACAAGGTGTTTCCTCTTCTCTTTCATAACAAGCATATCTCTGGCAACTCCCAGACACAAAGATCAGTGAGAGAATCAAAACAGTCAATTTTTAACTATTATATGCTTTTCTTTTAATGTTCTCAATAAAAGCAAAAAAGAATAATAAAAAGTCTTCAATAGGATGTAAGCAATTCTTATAGCATATGAGAAGACACATTTAAAAGTGCAGAACTGTTACAATTTATCTGCTTGGACAGGAAGAATCCTTGAAAAGCAATAAAAGTCTGTAAAATGAGCTCTAGTGTTGAAAATAGATCAATTCAAAACCTATGATTTATTTCCTGGAGAATTCCATCCGTGTCAGTCCAAATATCCAGAGGCACATGCATACATACACAAATATCTAAATGTTTTTGTTAATATAATATTTTTACGACTTTATATTTTTATGATTATTTTTCAACAGAAAGATTCTGGACTGCTCCACCATCAAGCTCTTTTCTAATCAACGGAAATTGCGAAGATCCCCAACAGTATGAAATGTGCTTGTAACAATCCCTTATTATTAACTCCTGATGGTGCATCTGTTTCATCCTATTCACTATAGTCTTCTATAGATTTTGATTCTTCTCTCTTGCAGCAGGCTAATGCTTCTTGTAGGCTTTGGATGTGCACCCTTTTGTTTCTGTGTCCTTCTATGTGCTGTTGCTGCTTCTATCTAGTGATTGCTCTTGTTCCTAGCACTTTGGTGAAGATCAAACAACCTATTTCTTTTTTCTTAACTTTGCTCTTGACTTTGTTTGTGCCCTTAGAAATATCTTGAGTAGTTCACTTTACAGAACAGCCCATTTTCATAAAACCTGTGAAGACCAGTGGGGTTTAAGCAGTCACACCTCACACCTCAGACATACACCTGATTGCCTTCCATCTTTTCTTTAACATGACACTTCTTCTTTGCCTTCCAGCACTTCACACCATCTATTTCCTTTTCGGTTTTCACATTATTACTATTTCATTAGCCTTTAGAATTTCTCAGGAACCATTAAAATAATTCTTTACAGCTGTGTAACACCTTTGAAGGCCTCAGTGGTACCATGTTTGAAAAGAAGTTCGGCTCCATCTCTGAAAAATCTGAAACATCTAAGGTCTCTGCACTTACCTGTGGGCCTTCCTTCAGGAGGGCAAACTCCCTGCAGAAAATCTCATGCTTTCTGCTTCACTGCTGAAGTTATGAACCTGTTACTTTGGAAGAAAGATGTGGCCACACTAAATGTGTAAGTACAGATCTTGGTGATGTGGAACAGTTTCCACTCAATCCATCCATTTTTAATATTGTGAGACAGTCTTTTTAACAGAACAAAGGTGTCTAAGCTTCACACATATCTAAATAGGAGTATATGTCCTGACCTACCTTATTGTGCCATCTGGATTGTTACTAATTCTGGGGACCTGACTGGGTCTCTTAGCCAGACCAACAGTAGTTTTCTTTTCCTCATCTGGGCTATGTCCAGGCATCCTACACAGGCTTTTGGCATAGACACAGGCATGCTGAGCTATCAACTGCACCATAATCATGAATCGTAACTGTAATTGAGGGGGCCATTCCAACCATGAACGGAAGGAAAGGCTGTGGCCACCAGAAAGATTAGCTCATATTTACCCAGTCCACAGACAGCTACATCACTTCAATGATGCTCAGTGTCTCCACTGAAGAAGGTCATGTACAAATCAAATAAGCCATTTACAAAACATTTATAAAACTGTTCCAAGAGATCGTTATAAATCTTATGTCTCTTGCCTAGACAGAGTTGTGCTGGAGATGATTCAGGCTGATTTCACAGAAATGTCTGTCAAGATCACAGCCAAAGGGGCTGTTAAAAACCACTTTTGGCGAACTCCATTCCCTGCTACTGAACTCCAGTCTCCCAGAGGCAGTGCTGCTACCCTTTGCCAGGAAAACTGCTTCTTCCTAGGTCGCCACTTGATCTCTGGTCTGGAAGTCTCTAGGTCAACTGCATCAAGGGACATTGTTTTGTCAGTTTGCTGAGCTGTGGCCCCTGCTGCTCCCACCCTAGTCCTGCCAGGTGCCCTTGGCCCCAGAAAGGGCTGTTCATCTTCTAGCAGTGCTTTTTGCATCCAGGTGAGCAGGGAAATCACTCCTTACAACAATATGGAAAAAGTACCCATCCATGCCTGCAGCTTATTAAAAAAAACCCAAACAACGAAAAAAAAAATTTCCACTGACATCAGGTTTTGTGCCATCTTATAAGCGCTTCTCTGTGGTCTTTTTTTTGCCTTTTTTTTAATGATGTGTTTTATTCCCTGAACCCCAGATTGCCTCAAGAAACTTTTTCTCAGTAATTCTTTTGAGAGTCCTCAACGTCATTCACAAGTGACCTTCCAGATGTCAGAAACAAACCTCAAATACAGTCACTGACTGTTTCATCATGAGTTCCAGTAATTCGTGGTCTTAATTCTTCCTCAATTCCCTTCATTCTTTCCTCAGTGCTCCAGAGCAATGTTAAAATCCAATTGCATTGCATGTGCGGTGCACAGACATGTTGCCAAAAACTTGTGACTTGGACCTTAGGGAAGATGGAGAGCACAGGCCCACAGGATGCACCATGACCAGGGAGGCTCTCTTGGGGGCCAAGCAGTTATGACAACGTAAGAAATGGCTGAGGCTGTCAAACAATGTAATTGTCTGTGCTGGGGAACTGTGTAGACATGGATGAAAAACGGACTGCACAATTTGTCTTCTGTAATATCTCTGGGAGCACTCCTGCCTTTCTGCAGCATTAGAAGCCATCCCTCCAAGTTGAGACAGAGGGAACCAAGGGCAGGATGTTTCTGGGGGTGTAATCTCAGACCCTCACATAACCTGCATTTTATATTTGCTGTGATTGCTCTCAAAACACTTTTTTTTCCCAAGTACATTCCATTCAAGCAGCTTTCTGAAAACTAGAATGTATACACAGAGGTTTCAGTTTACCTTAGCAAATTCCCCTCGCACAGAGAAGTTGCAGCTCTGTGTCTGTGCATGTCCATCTGTGCCTCTCCTGTGTAAATGTGTCCCTCCAGCCCTGATCCCCAGCAGCAGCACCAAGCAATCTTTCCTGAGCAGTTTCACAAAAAAGCAGTGCTTAAGTATATCTGTGAGCAGCTGGTGAATCTGAGAGTATTGCATGGTAAAGATGTTTGTGTTTTATGAGAGCACAAAGAAGCCTTAAGGAATATGCTTGCAGGAATTTTTGCTGATGTAGTTTGTTTTATTGCTTCCTAATTGGAAGGAGACCTTGTTATCAGCATTTATGTCCAATTGCACAGATTGCTCACCTACTGTGAGGGAGGTACAGCTCTCTATATTCTAAGCCAGACCTGCTAATACCATTATTTTTTGAGGACAGCCAACAAAAATACCAAAGCTGTCTGAGGTTAATATGATGGCACCTCCCCTCAGCTTTGGCCTCCAGCTATAAGAAGCTTTGTGGTTTCTCAGGGAAAATCTCCCAGTTTTTGGGAATTTAAACTCTGGTTTAAGTGGATGAGAAAGAGAATGGATTTATGCCACTACGGGTTATTTCAAGAACAATGATGGTTTCAAGAGCAAAGTCCTGTTTTCACTTCCCAAATTCTTCTGAGAATCTCTGTTTTAAACCCCAGGCGACCATCTGAGAGGCAGTTGTGAAGGACTTTGGAGACTAGCCAGTGCACACCAATATTGATAGCTGAGATTAAAAACAAAACATGATTGTGTTTCCTGCATTTTCAGCAGGATACAGTGAGACCAGGATCCCTTCAACCTCAGGTTGGGTGGAACACAGTCAAAAGAATAAGACCCTGCCCTGGAGGACGGGTGGATCTCTGATCACAAGGCAGCAAGAAATGAGTGATTCATTGCCTTTCTTTGGAACTACTCAGCTTTACTAGGAATGGCCCATTATAAGGAATGAGAGAAGATATTTTTTATATGGAAAGACTAAGAACAAGGAAGCTAGTACTCCCAGCAACTGAAACTAAGAGAAACTAGAAACTATTGTTTAAATGGTATTATCTCAGAAACCTTTGCTTAATTTAAGGCATTAATCAGCCTCTTTTTAAAATTGATTGCCCTCAGTAAATTTATCATCTTTTCCCTGAAGCATCCAGGAACATGCTGTATTTACCTATTCAATGCTTATACGTAAAATGGGAAATATGTGTTTATTAACCCATTACCTTCCACTTGCAGTGGGAGGATAATTTTTTCTCAGTCATCAGGTTGATTGCAGATTTTTCGGCTTGAGTGCATGTGTGCTGTCTACATGTGTGATGGCAGAGCCCCCAAATAGAATGTGAAATAGGGAAGTGGCTGGAATTCACCCAAGATCACCTCCTATTCACATGCTTCTGTCTGAAACAGGTGTATCTGGAGGGAGTTATTTTGAACATAAGTTAATGCTGACCTCAGCTGAAATAATTTGCCCTCTTGCTCTTCCTCTGATACAGAGTCAAGAGGGAGTTGTCTGACTGCTGAGTGTGATTGTACACATCTGTCAACAGAATTGGAGATACGAATGCAAAATGTAGCACTCAGGAGCAGCGTGTGGGCTTCCAACACTCCCTGAAGGACACAAGGACCATAAACCAGTGAATGGATTACAATGAGGCATAAATAGAGCATTTTTATCTGTGACAGATGTAATCCTGCTCCAGCAATGCTCATGCTATTTAAAGGAACATGGTCTCTATTTCAGACCCACTCTCTGAATTCTGAGCAAGGAAAGGAGCCATAAACTTTCTTTCCATGCGAATAATTGTGAGGCTCCTTTGGAAGTGGTTTGGCAGTTTTCTTTTGAAGGGGGATGGCCACTGCCTCTTGCAGGGCATGCCCTCCCCACAAGCACAATGTCACAGAAGGGACCACAGGCTTTCATGTGTACTGCCACTCCAAGCAGGGGAAGCCCTGCTTTGCTTCCCTGCTTCTCCGCTTGAAACCTGCAGCACCACAAGCCAGCCAGGCAGTAAGAGAGTTACAAGAAATAATATCCCAAAGCCAAGAAGCAGGTGTGAGACACACTTCTCACTTGCACAGACACATGCTACAAAATGTTGCAACCTTTCCTGCATAATATCTTAACGTATAGTCATTAGGCAGGACAGAGTGGAGAGCTCACATATGGAAAATGTCTCTTATTTGGAGACAGGAGCAAGTAGTTTCCCTTTAATGCTGACACCTACAAGGAAATACTGATATGCCAACTCCAAACTGCCAATCACAGCCTAATAAAGAGGCAATCTTGAAGAAGGCAGAAATTTTAGCAGGTTTTAGGTTAGAAACAATTTTAAATTAATTTTTCCCAGAAAGTTGCACAGCTGGATTCTGCAAGACTGGATTTCAATGCACTGGTAATTCTTACAGGGGAAATAAACTGAAAGAGGAAGACTGGAAGTTAAGGCTGTGCAACAGGTAACAAAAGCATTTGGCATTGGGGTAGCTCACTCCTTTGGACAGCCTCCAATGTACCCACAGCTTTTGAGTCAGGAGGAAAACGTGCATGTGAAATAGTGGGCAAGAGTATGTAGCTGAGTGGAATATTCATATGAATAAATGGCCATATTCTATCATCTTTGTAGTGCTGGATTATTTTAACTTTCACTAAAAGCAGATCCTGATTAACTCCAATGAAATGTAAGCTCTTCGAGACTCTTTAGCCAGCCAAGAGGCAGTCAGGCACTGACTTGCCGTGGCAAACAAAATCACGGAGCAGCTGATGGCTGGGGTTTAAGGAACCTTGCACTGTATTACCAGGAGAAACTGGTAGAATTCAGGCAGGACAAAATAATTATATCACTGAAAAGACTAATTGAAAGAACCATATTGATAAAGATCTGGTAATCTGTAGATTTTTGAGACATTCAGGCATTAAGTAAGATTCAGAATGATGCATCTATTAGTATTGAAGTGAAACTAGTAAGTTTAAAATTTTGACTGATTTTTAAAAATAAAAACAAACACCATGAGCATTTTCAATGTGGTCTGTGAAGTAACTTTTCATGGGAAGTTTCATTTCTTGGGACATTGAAAAACTAGCCAAAAACTGTTGCAGAAAATGGACATACATCTTCATAGAGATAAATTAGATGAACTGCACGACACAACAAGCATTTTCCCACCTATGCCTCCATTCATCTTTAGCTACAGAGACATATCATACTGGTGTAACCGTCCAGTGATTTTGTAGACTTGATCTTTTGACACAGACACATAAATATACCTCCACAGATTCCTCTCTTTCTCTCAGCCATTCTAGCTTAGATTTTTATACAGGTCACAGCGTGTGCTGCTGTTCTCTTCCCAGCTGGGGAGATGATCTGTGACTTCCAGGTCAAATAAATTCAGCGGGGTCCAGCAGCAAAAACAATGTACTGACGCAAACCCCTGCACATTTATTCAGCTGCCATTGAGCCCATACTCAGGCTCAGTCCTGTTGCTTGTACTGCCCTTTCTGGATATGTGCCTGCCAGGACAAGACATGGGCACTGGAGCAACGCAGCTCCAGATGCCACATTTCTCCCTCCTTTCTTAGCTTTTCACTTCTGCTGCTCAGACCCAGGTGTGAAGTCTTGGGCTTTCCCTCAATGGTACCTGGAGAAGCACAGAAAATATTACCAAGGAACCACATAGCTCTTTCACTCTCCAATGAAGTCTACTTATTAAAGATTAGGTTTGTGCAGCATGAGATATAATTTATGCATTTTCATGGTGGCATTACTTTTACTCACTTTGACACAATGAAATAGGCAAACCTTGCCATACTTGTTGATTTCCCAGTGTATCTTTAACAAGTGACACCTTATTGGCTTGCAGGACAAGGAATTTGCGGATGATTGTTGCTTCAAGGGCAGTTCCCAGGTAGGCACTAAAGGAAGGCATGACACAAACTGATTGCAAAAAACAGTCTCCCTGTGCCCTGGATGCACTCATCCAGAGCAAATCACACTCATACATCTGCTCATACAAGCCAGCCCCATACCTTGTTTTCTCTGCCATGAGTGTCAATGGACTGAAGTCATCCCATAACTCGCTGTTGTTTATAGCACTAGTGCATCTTTCCAGCCCCTGCCAGGGAAGGAAGGCTCACTGGACTTGCCACAGTTTGTTAATGGCACAAAGCATTTGGTTTGTTCCAAGCACGAGGGCATATTCAGTACAGCCAAGACAAGCTGCAAAATTCTTCTGTTTTTTTCCATGACCTGTCACCACCTGCCTTCTAGCCAAGACGTGGTTTGGAAGAATCAGTGGGTAAACAGCATGTGGAACAAATTATATTGGGAAAGAGCAGAAATCTGAAGTAGTGCTGCACGCCATGCTGGCTCTTGTGCAGGGATCTTCTTGCTGGTCTCTGTGGGCAGTTGGGGAACAAGCAATGTTTCCTTTATTAACATTACCCTGTGCTCTTCTGTGTTATCTCTAAACTGTACCTGCTAGTAAGAAGTGATGCTTTTAATACACATGACATGAAATCAGGTTTTGCAGGGGGAATAAATTTCACCTCTAAGAAGGAAAACTCCAAGCCCATAACCAGCCTCCCTTAGTTTGTTTTCTGTTTGTTGCCATGTGCCTATATGTAACCTGTGTATGTAACACAGTTGCATGTAACACAGTAGGGATCAAACTGTCACAAACAAGCTTTTAAAATCTAATCTTTTTTCTTCTGAATGATTCAATTTCTGTATTTTATTTGATGAGTGTTGAGAGTGCTTTTTTTTAGCTTGGATAGTTAAGACAGAGTTGTTTTCTTGCCTTCTTTTCTAGTTCCTCTATGCCAGAGAAAAGAGCTGAGTTTGATTTCAAACAATGTAGAACATTTTGGTTCAGAATTAGAGCAACATAATTAAATTAACAGTTTTGTTAAATGCTATATGTTAAGATCATAACATAGTGTGTAAAATCCACTTCAAAACTCATTTGAGCTAGTTAAACTTCTCATCAGTGTCAGTATGACAGGAAAGAGGAAAATAATAAAATCACCTCTGCCTGACTTCCCTTGCCCCTGTGTAGGGGATCAAAGCCATGAAGTTTCCCATCACCACCTCACTATCAGGTAACACTTCCTTTTCCCTGCCAGACACATCACAGCAGGGAAAGGGTCCCAGCATTCCCTCTGTGCCCCACGCCACAGCAGGGAGGGAACGCTGCTGAGGTAGATTGTCAGGGATCAGGTTGATGCCAGGGTGGGTAGCAGGGGTGGGATGGAGAAGAGGAGCAGGCCAGTATTGGGGCCTTGGAGAGAGGTGCCTTGCTCCATGCAGCATGTGTCATTCAGGTGTGGCCCTAACCCCACATCCAAAGGGCTGCATGTGGGGATCAAGGGAAGAACACCTGGTGCAAAAGGAAGGAAAGGCAATGGAAAGAGAGCTCCTCCCCACCATTGCACAGGTGCTGTGCTTTCTGATTCTTATTTTCTGCATGACTGCTGGGGCCAAAGCCTGAATGTTTTTCTGTGCTCGGCTGTCATTTCCCCCACCATGAGCTTGCACGGTCCTCAACATGTGCTCCTTTACACAGGAAGTCAATGAGGTTGCTCAGGAAGGGTGAATGTGCTCAGCTAAGATGAAATGCTGGTCCTTCTCGAGATTCAGCTTCTTCCTTGCCTGGTTAGAATCGCAGTGACTTTCTCAGCCATGCTCAGTGGTGTGTCTGCAATTGCTTCTTAACCTCTCTCTACCTCCAGGACCATGAGGCCGACTAATATTGGATCCCTGGGGAGGGCTTGCTCCGTGCAGCTGTCCTTTTAACCTTTTAATGCTCTTCCAGTTTAAGCAGTTTGTGGCAAGACCCAGACTTAAATTGCAGAACGCAGATGTCACAAATTGCTTTTCAATATGCTCTGGTGATGCCTGGAGCTGCTGACAAGACCTGAAAGGGTGAGTTTTAAAAGAAGGTTTTAGTTTGGACAAGCTTTAAACTGCTTTTCCCTAGTTCAGCATCTGGTCTCACATGAGTGATGAACTGACGAGTAGAAAGAAAAAAGGAAAGTGCTTTCTCAAAGAAGAGGTTCATGGCCTGTGAAACTCTTTGCCAAAAGATAAAAGTAAATGTTATAAAGATACAGACAAATCTGAAGAAGGCAGGAAGCCTCCTTGTATGACAATTTACAAAGAGAATTTAAGAGAAAATGTGAAGCAGGGCAGTTGGCAGATGCAGATTAGTGCTGTATCCCTCCTAAGCAGTCTATGGAGGCGACTGCCAGATATGGGTATCTGAGTAAGAAGAATGCTCCCTCCAGTTGGTTGTGACAATTCCTGTCTCCTGAGGGACCTTTGAGGCTCAGCCAGGAAACAAGGAGCCTTCAGAATGCCATCTGGAAAAGGCACTGCTCCTTCAGCACTACCATCACCAAAACCAACCAACCAAGAACACATTTAGGAAAAAATGTGCTTCTTTGGTGCTCAACAGCAGAGCGGCAGAGAATGCAATGGAAACATCCTCCTTCCTGTACACATGCCTTGCAAGCGTTGCCACAAAAATTCTCCATCAAATCCTCTGGGCTTTAATGCAAGGAAGAAATGTACCAAAATTGCTCAGAGGCAATTAACATCTTTTTTTTTGCTTATTATTTTCTTTATAAATGTGTTCATCTCCGTGTTAATGCCTGTGATTTGTTACTCAGGTTGTATTCCTCTTTAAGTTAAGGGAATGCTTGTATTTTATTTTTACAAAGAATGCTTTTCTTTCTTCCTACCCGTATTCTCCTCTTTCCACCCAGATTTCTGGAGATGCATGGGGTTACTGGTCTGCAGTTAGTAACTGGAAGGTCCTACTGTGCTTATTAAATTTGACATTTGATTTTTATATCGATATTGATATTTTACATACATTTGGTAGGCATGATCCTAGGGCAAATGTCTAGTTATTTGCCATTTTTTTCCTGAAGTGAACAAATCTTGTTGATTTCTACACCGTCAGTTGCAGACAAGTCCAGACTAGGAGCACCTTGCTGACAGGTCTGTATGTGAAGGCATAAGTTTTTCCCTGTCAGCTGCTGCTGGTTCACTGAAGCTGTGTTTGTGCCACCAGGCCCCAGCTTGTCCTAAACACAATGGAGAAGTGAGGACGGGGGACACAGCTACCAGCCTGCCACCTCCTGGTGTTAGTAGGGCCTCTGCCACTTTGGGAGAAACACCATCACAACATATATGACTCAAGAGTTTGGGGCCTGCTGAAGGGATTACACTTAACAATTTTGTGTCATGCAGATCTAGGATTCAGAGAAGGACACAAAGTTATTCATCTGTCCATGACCATCAGAAACAGGCAAACCCTCTCCACAGACACACGTTCCCCCAGTCTGCAGAGGGAAGACTTGGCTGCCTACCTTGTCATTTTTTGTAAGGGGACCCAGCTCACATTGTACCTTCCCAAACGAGCTCCAAAGGCAGGAGGACACCCTGACACCTGCACCCTGCACAGCAGCTCACAACTGTGCCCAGGCACCAGCACCTCAGGGGCCAGAAAGCACTGCAAACGTGAAAGCATACAGCTCAGACATGGGGTTCAGAGCAGAGGGACAGCTGGGAGTTAAAGGAGATGAACTGAGAATACCTCCACATTTGGGTAGGCTACCAAGCAGGGGAAGGGAGCTGCAGGCTAGCAAAGGGCATAAATGCATTGGCACAAGCAAGGCAGATCTCCTTATCCCTGACAAAGCCAGACCTCTATCCTGGCTGGATACAGCTCTGCACCTTCTTCCTGACTGATGCTCAGAGGCTATGAGTTTATTTATCTTTTAAATTCAAAATCTCTAGGACAAACACCAGGTAGCACACAACACTGTGTTTACCATTGCTTCTCCTGTGAGCAGATTTCTTAATTGTCTCAAGTGATGACTGTACATTGCACTAACACTCCTTGTCCCCATGAGAGCTCACGCTTGCCAGCCTTTCCTACAGGGGCTTGCTCAGAGCAGATGGTTTTGGTCCCAAAGGCTGCATTTTTTTTCTAGCAGGAGGAACAGTTATGGCCCATCAGCAGAGCAGTCCCCGAGGCAGGTGTGGGACTGTCTCTGGAAGGAGCCTTCTGGCAGGAGTGGGAATGGATCATAGCTGGGGCTGCTGCCTAGCAAGAGAGCAGAGGCTCACAAGACAGGAACAAAGCACAGCAGGCTGAGCACAGCCCATTCCCACAATAGCACTTCTGAACCTTCAGCTTATTTTAAGTAATATTTTGTGATAACAAAAAAACCTTGACGAGTTCTCACTCCATCCAAGTACTTCACCTTCCTATCCTTCAGAGCTGCACCAGCTAATCAGGCAATTTTTATGTATAACAATGAACAACCCTTTCCTGGAGTGATTTTCTGTGCTTCTGGTGCACTTTGCTTTGTTATATTGGACAGCACTCAGAGACACAATTATACCCACTCTGCAAATGAGGAAGATGAGATACTAAAAAGTTATATGACCAGGTCAGGACACAATCACATTCACAGAAATAGGTAAGAAAATCCTGACAGCTGTATAAGGTCGCTTGTGCTTTTTTCGTGATACCAACAGTAGCTCATTCCCTAGCACACTGAATGAGGTAGGGACATTTATTACTGGTATAGTTTGTTTTCTGTACTTATTTCTTATAAAATGAGCACTAACAGAGATCCATCAGTCTTGAGAAGGCACTGTGTAAATAATTATTTAGCCTATTATTAATGGTTATGGTCATGTGGACACACATATTTGTACATCTGACATGAACTCTGCGTATGGAAACCATTTTGAGAACATACAAAGCAGCTGCTTTTGAAGTGTCATATTTTAAGTAATTTCTTTTAAAAAGCAAATGTCAAAGGAATGCCTCCTCAAGCCCCTAAAAAATCAAGTGTGCATATTTTGACTAATCTCTTGCCAAAGTTTGCTTTTAATTGGCTTTTTTTTTACATTTAATTACCATATATAAGTGCAGAAATACAAGTCAAACCACAAAAATCCCCCTATTTTACTTCACACTCATAATGAGTTACAGTAAAACTGTCAAATGCATATATTTTTTAACAAATTTGGAAGCTGTCTGTCTTGAGCAGGGATAGTTACCTTTTAGCATTGAGACCACTCTGCAATAAAGCCATTTCCCCAAAAACCTCCTATTCTTAGACTAGGGGAAAAACTTTGTGAGACTCTCATTCTTAAAAATAGTAACAATACGTGCTCAGTAAAGCAGCAGGGGTGACCACAATGGTTTCCAACAAAAATATCTGACTTATATGTGGCAAAGCATTTCCACTAACATTTTGGAGACAAAGTTTTGGGAACGAATTTGACCTCTGAATTACACAAACTCCAAACTTAAAACATCTTTGGGTGCTTACCATTATGATGTTCCTGAGACTCATTTCAGGAATGCCAAACACACCTCATCCTTGTTGGCACCCTGGGAATTAGGGATGCTTTCTGAATGCTGAGTTGGTAACATCTCAAATATCAGCTGCCTGCTAATAGGTTGCTGCATCTGATCAATTTATCCTGAATTTTTTAAGTCCTTTCAATTATGAAGCTGTTGCCCACCTGGTCCTGTGGGCCTACAACACGCCCTTCCACTAACTTTAATGGCCTTTGGAGTGACCCAAGGGAGGGGATTCTGGACCTTAATACAAGCCTGCCCTCAAAGATGGGAAGGAGGGAGAGGCACAGCCTGTCTCTGAGCACATTAGAGGTTTAACACTTTGGTGGCCTGAAGGCAAAGCTTGCTGTGGAAGACTCCAATCCATGGCTCTGTTGTAAAGGCTATATGGAGTGGAGGGCACTGGACTGCCTGTGAGGATTAAGCCAACGTCCTGAGAAATAAGAAAGTACAAAATTGTGAGAAAGGGGCTTTAAAGAGGAGTGATACATGGTAACCTAAATCTACCCAAGTCAAAAGCCACCAAGGACTCTGTGAAGTGGCTCATCTCTGACTCCTCTATAGCCCTGCATTCTTTCTGTTCAGTGGCCACAGTGAAAGCCTTGCCAAGGGTGGGCTTTAAACTGGTTGGGACAAGCAGGGCTCAGCAGCAACACGCAGGTGTCCTGGCAGGAAGAGGGAAACCCTCAGGTAGAGGTAGCAGTCAGCACCATGGCTCTAAGTGGGTGGAGCGTGCCATGTGCAGGTGGCAGGGAACGGCCTTGGTGGCATTCTCACCTTGGAGTGGTGGCTTAGCCTCCTGTCTGACAAATGGATATAAAAACAGGCAGCCTTTCCTCAGGGCCTCGTTAGCAGTGGACTAAAACCTCCTCCAAGCACCAGTGCATTTATTTTTTCCCTCAAGGCTTCAAAGGTTTGTTAATTGTCATGTTAAACTGCGTAAGAAGTGTAGTCCTCTAGCAACAGGATCGAATCCTGGGTGACGGATAAGCAAGCTTGCCTGCTCCATGCTCCCCATCCTTTCTGGACAGATGAGTTTTGTCTCTAAGCCTAACTAACCATGCATGCAGCAGTCTGTGGGAAAAGCAATTTTATCTTGCTCTGTAGTGTCTTCACTGGAATTAGTGGAAATTAGTTTGAGCCATGGGGTCTGACAAAGGTTGCAGCAGCTCCTTTCCATTACTTCCGAGGTACAGATTCCCAGAGTGTAACACAGCACTGTGAATGGCGAGCAGAACCTCCTCGGGGTGGGGGTCTTCGGGGAATTACTTGCAGCCACGCTGTCCAGCTCTTCTCCATCAGCTGTGAATTAATGTGAAATTTCACCATTTCCAGCTCTTATCTTTCATCCATGGTCTTGTGATGGATGATAATTTAATGAGAGCATAGCTGTGGAAACAAAAGGTTGAGGACTACTTTCTAGTTGCTCCTTTTTTTTCAATACATTTCTGATTTTCACAAGAAAACAAACAAACTCCAATCAAAAATGATGTTTGAATAGAGTGCAAATTTTTGTCTGGTTTTGTGGATTTTGATGCCTGTCTGATTATTTTGGGGAGAGAATGGCAGTTGCAGGATCAGGAGGAATGCAGCTAGGCAGAAAAACCACTCAGACTTCCTAGGAGCACTTCAGAGATTTTGAGAAATAAGTCAATTTCACATTAACTGCCCTCACACAGTGGTTTTATTTAATGCTACAGCTATGTTTGTTAATACAGGGCTATCTTGTCTGGCTAACTGCTTAATCTCAACCTAGCAAATGTGGGTTTGTGGACTCATAGCAGCAGATGGGTACCATTGTTTCAGTAAATATTTCTTACAGTGTTTGTCTTTGTTTACAGTATGAAGGAGGGGATGCTGAAGGAATCCAGAAAACCAGAGATCTCAAAGACTGCAGATTACTCATGAAATAGATGCACCACAAATCTGACTGAAGCTGGTGGGTTACCCACTGTAGCAGCTGCAGTGGCCTATGTGCAGAGGTGCCTCACAGTCAGATGTTTGTGCTGTGGACATCTGGGTTGCATCAGGAAAGATGAGGAAGAAGCAGTGCAGAAGAGACAGGTTTCCCAAACTATCTACTCTGTTTAATTGAGACCTTTGACATTAGATCAAAACCAGTTTACTTAGATGTGATTTTTTAAATCAAAGTCTGGCTGGAAGTAGTTATTCATTACCCTGCATCCACCATACATTTCTTCAAGAACTATGCAGAAAAGATATCAATTAATAGATAAAGATATATAGATAGACAATTGAAAACTGATTATAATTGCTTTAGTACATTTTTCTCTCTTCTAACTTTAAAAAAAAAAAGGATTTTGAAAAAAACAAGATAAATCAAGCTGTGAAGGGGAATTGAAACCTCAGAGTGGAAGCTAACATCAGCTTTAGTTCAAACAAACTGCACCATAACAACAGACAGAGATTCAGAGAAGACAAGAGCTGGAATGTTTCCCTCTTTGCACCCAAGCTCATTCCAGGTCCAAGATTCCAGCTCCTTGGTAACTGGTGCAGTGCACCCCTAGGACCATCAGTACAGGAGATGGCATCATTTTGTACAACAATAAAAGTCTTGTAGCTTGGAAACCTCATTTCCAGAAAGATAAAGACAGTTTCTGGGTGGTGTGTGTATGGTCCTAATTCCAGTTAAGGAATGTATGGGGTGTAAACTTTTCTCTTTCAATAGAAAAGCTGAAGTAATCGCGGCTAAGGATAAAGCACTGATATCCTCACTACGAGGCAGTCATGGTCTATAGACACACTGGGATATCTCCAGCTAGACCCATGTAGATTAGCCATTCATGAAGCAGACAGCCACAAGGCTGGATCCCAAAAGCAGGATAAGCTGTTGGAGCTTCCCTGGTCAACAGAGTCACGAGCACCTTCATGGCACATGGGCCACCACTCTGAGTGTGCCACAGTTCAGCATGTCACAAAAAGCTCCCTGTGGCTGCACAGGTTGCACCTGCTACTTGTGATGGACTGGTGGAAGGCGATTTCCAAACAACAGAAGTTGTTCAGAGGCCAAACACTATTTCTAAGTCAGTTTTCTGCTTAGAAGCAGGTCACACAGATTCCACCTCAGCATGCCCTCCCTCTAAGAACCTGGGAGGCTCATTTCAGAGAAATTGATGATGGCTCTTACAAGTGGCTGAACTTGCCTTACTGTGTCCTCAAGCTGGCCATAGCCCTTTATTTTGTTGGAACTGAGGCAGGTTCCTTCTCCACCTGTCCTTGCTGGGAACAGCCTCGAGATGTCCAACAGTACCACAGTGGGGCTGTGTTCGTCATTCCCTAATGCAGCTGACACTGTGATGCATTTTCTGTCAGGTGAAATTTAGAGGTGCATTAACCTCCTTGACAGGAACAGTGAGTCACAAACAGCTCCTGAGGAGAAATGTCCTCACTGTGGAAATTGTTTCAGGATTTTTTAGGCTGCAGTTTGAGACACCTACTGATTATATGCACAGTCTTACAGATATTCCTCCTGCCGTGCAAAAAACCATAAAAATACATAACTTTCCTAGAAACACAACTGATTCTGTTGCCTGAATTTTCTAGACATTTCTGTCTTTTTTAAACAACCAAAAGCAAAACCATCCTTGAGACACTCTCTCCATGCCCACTATTCTGCTACTAATTTCAGAATTGTTCGGTGTACATCATGAAGACTGGTAGTGTCCAGTGCATCTGCCCCAGAGTGAAATCAAGGCTTGAGAAGAAATTACCTTTATCTGGCTGTTCTTGCATATGACTGTGTGTCCTGCAGAGTTTCCAGTGCTGCTGGCACTGGACTTGGATACGCTGCCACCCATAGCTGTGGAGGGGCCTGGCTTGGCAGCTTTGGTTGCAGCTTGGCAGGGCAAGGGGGCAGAGGACATGGTGCCCTGGGGTGCTGGCTGTGGCACAGGGCAGGGACTCCTGCCAAGGACTGGCTCTCTCCCAGCTGGTGCACTAGTGAGACATCACCACTCAGCTGATTTCTGACAGGCTTCCCTGGAGACAGGCCACTTCCATCAAGCCCTCAGAGGAGCCTGGGAGTGATTTGAGCATACCAGGCAGCTTGGGAAGGGCAACTGGTACTGGTTATCTAGTCGTTTGCTTTAGGAGTTATTCCTAACTGGTGGTGATGGCTATTGTCAGAGATGTTTGAAATCACAGTCCATAGAGCCACTGGGTATCTTCAACTTGAAAGTGACTGTAGTTGGAAAGCAATCTATCTCCAAAATCTCATGTTTCCTGGTTCAGTTTAATCTTCTAGCCAGTAGTGTAGCCAAGCTGCATTAATCACTTCTTCCCTTCTCTTGCTCTCTCTCATTCTATGTACTTGTATGGCTTTCGTCACACTCATATCTAAATGCCTTTCCCTCAAAGGAATTTAAGAGTAAAAATAACTATCTCCTTTCCCAGGCTGGAGAATGCCTCCAGTTTATAGTTTCCTAAAAGAGTACTGTACATACTTTATCCCAAAAGAGCTCTATTCTTTGACACGTGTATGTGATGGGAAAGTTACATCAAACCACAGTCGAAGGTAAAGAGGATAGGGAGAAATTCTAGGACCTGGGTCTGGTCCTAGACACCGAAAAGGAATGTGATCTCTGTTATGTTTGTGTAATCTTTAATTACACCACAAATTATGCCAAGGAAATAAATATTTAGCTGCAGTACTGCACCTATTTACTTCAAGTGCAGGATGTTTTGGAATACATTAGTTAATGCTGTAGGCCACTATGAAGATGTAAAATGCTATGTCTGTGCTAAATAGTAGCAGTGGTGTAGTATTAAAGATGAGATGAATAATATAATAAAAATGCTGCAGAGCATTTAAAAATAAACAATTTCTTCTAGTTGTTTGGGGGAACAAGCACAGAATGATTAATGCCTCCTATAAAGAATTAGCAAACTGTTAACTGCTGTAGAGAGATAAGTATTTATTTCTTGGCAAAAAAACCCTTTTATAGATAGCCCCATCCGTTAGATACTTCCAATTAAACTGAACAACACGTTTATTTTTACAGATTCTTTACTGCCTGTTACTGGTGCTAACAGCTTCTATGAAAAGAATTGTCAATCCTAAGTACTTGAAAGTAGTGCCACCATAAAGGAATGTATTTGTCTGTAAAGCCTTGTAAGGTCTTGAACAGAAAGATCAGGACATATTTGCAACTACACTTCCAATGTAAGGAAATGCACTTTGATCAATTCATTCCACCACTTTTCTATCTTTAGGCAGTTCTGCCTTGTCACCCTGGCTTCTCGGGAATGAATGCAGGACTTGGTGATGATCCCATGTATGATCCCATGTATCTCAAATGAAAAGTTTCCATTGGAACCAGAAGTATATAGAGGGTGGGGATAGGGTGGAGGGGTGAGTGCAAACCAGTTTTTTGTACTAGCAGTGGCACATTCTTCAGAGGAAGGTGCAAAGGACTGGACAGTGGGTGTTTAAAACAGAGTGGCTGAAGAGACAGGCCTCTAGCTTGGATTTTTAGAAGCTCCTTGATGCATAATTCTACTGACTGCAGCAAGTGATGAGAAGTTAACAGCACAATTAACAAATGCTTTTGGTCACCCATGAATAAAAAGGGCCAAAAAACCTTAGAGTACTTGTTTAGAGTAAAACATGGGTGGATTATTACACACTACTTTATCTATAGTGGAAATCCTATTTAGAAAAACATGTTTTCGTGTACATGCCCATTTGCTAAGAGAAAGCATATAGCATGTGGAAGAAGAATTTTCCTTAGGTTTCTCTGATATGTAGATGCCTGCTTAGTCGCAACATACGCTGTTTCTAAGATTACCAAATCCCCAGGTGATTCAAATTTGAAGGATGCAACTGAGCTGACTGATGTGTGTAAGAGTGCATCTGAAATCAAAGAGCTCATCCTGAAGAGCTTTGCCATGTTTTCCTTTCAAGGGAGGCAGGGAGGAACCCGCATTATTCTCTGGGAGTGCACAGCACGCTCACCAAAATTGAATTAAACCTCTGAAAGCAATCTCTAGCCTGTTATATCTAAGTGGCTGAACCTTGTGTGAGGTTCCATACAGAAAGAAGTTATTTTGCATTAGCAAAGCAGATCAGATTTTCATATTTTACTCTTTGTTGTGACCTTGGCTATGCATAAAATCACAGCAGGTGAGAACTTATTGGGGCTTGCTCCTTAGGGAGAAATGAAAGGAAGTGTGTGATAAAATTACTGATTTTGCTATTATGTGGGAGAAGATCCTCACAACCCGAACTCCTCCATTCCTGCACATTGTGGCTGTGGGCCAAATCTCTTTTAACCCCTTCCCTTGCTTAGATCACTTTTAAAATCGAAATAGCTCAAGATATTTTCAGAGTGGACTTGAGCCTTAGTTAATATTGGTTCAGGGTCCTTGATAAAATGAGACTTTGTTATTTGCTACTAAACTGGTTTGATGCAATAAATAACAGGACTTTATCCTAGAATAAGGAAACTCTCCTCAGGACTTGCCTACATAAGAGCATTAGCATTTCAGTCCCAGGACGTGGATCTGCAGTCATTCCCGGAGCTGCTGGACCTGAAGAAGTCAGGATAAAGCAGAGCGGGCCCAAAGCACAGGGACAGCTAGAGTGGCATGGAATTATTAGTACACCTATTCCTCAGCATCAGCATTTACTAAGGCTCTTATTACCATGCTTCTCTCAGAGAATTTTGCCCCTCTGCCAGCTCCAGCCATTCCCTGCATAACTCAGGCCTGCTAAGAGAACCCTGGCAGCCAGTTCAGGCACCGGGTCTTGTGGTGGGACTTCACACTGAACCACTGGCAATTGCTTATTCTCACGTATCTTCATGTCATAAGTATTCCATGCATCTGATCCTATACCAGCAATTAAGCCAAACCTGTCACTGAGAGCAGAAATAATTTTTCTTCAGCATGAATACGTTCAGTATTGCTGTGTATAAGTTATCCCTAAATGCATTCTTACCTGGTTCCATATAATTAAGGTTGCTAGTTAATAAAAACTGACTCCCCCAAACCTTTTACTTCCTTAATTTAGGAATGCTCTGGTGTCTTTAAGCGATGGGGGGCTTGGCTGACATCCAGTATCTCTCATTTTGGGTGGATTTTTATAAAACACACTTTATAAACCGAAGTTTACTGAACCGCAAAAGAAAACAAAAGAAGCTGAAAAAAAGGCACCACAAACAAAACACTTTCTTTTCCCCAAAGAAATAAATTCACACTAGGAATTAATACAGCAAAACTAAATCAGTTTGAATTCATACCTTTGTTTATGCCACTGTAAGTTTTCCATGTAGACAACCCCATATAGGGAAGTTACATTTTACATTATAATGAGGTTGCAATGTGCTAATCCCCTTGGACTGAAGCAATTATCACCTGACTGCTAGGTGTTAAATGCTGCATTACAAGGGGATTATTTTCTCTTTTGTTCTGACTGAGGCCTGGTCTACCCACAAATTCACATTGGTTAAACTGATTCAGGAGGGAGTTTGCATTTTGCTGCCTCTGAATCAGTTATGTATTATATTAATAAAACTGGACTCAATGACAATTCCCTTGATATGCTGTAATTCAATGTGGTAAAATGATTATTTCTCCACTACCTGGCCATTTACCATTATTCTCTAGGGTCTGTTACTTGATTTTATTCTCAGCACCTTTCATTTCATGTTGGACATTTACTCTTCCACAGCCTAGTTTTGAACCATGCATTGTAACACAGCTAAATAGTATAAATAAGGCGAGTCTGGGAATTTTCAGTCCCTTAAATGACACACAGCAAGTGTTGGTGACACAAAAACTAGGTCAACAATTGGCCTTTTTTTTCCCCTTTATCACTCAGTGCAATCAAATAGTGCCAGGGGACAGCTGGCTGTCAAAGGTGCAGTCTTCTGAACAAGCTACAAACATCTAGGTCCCATGTCAATCTTCATAGCAGTAATGAAAGCTTGTTGCCTTGAGTGTCCTGGGTGAGTTCCAGTTCTATTATTACAGTTTACATGTCTCAGGTTCCTTATAACTTACTTGCACGAAGCACTGATCACAAACTTTCTGTGCAGACATGCATTTAGTTTAGAGGCATCCCTTTACCACTTCAGAGCAGATTGTGGTTTAGCCATGGTGAGTGAGCTGAACCTGTGCACACACAGCACACCAGCAGCACACACCACTCCTCACCTGCAGCCTCACCGAGCACAGAAAAGGAGAGAAACACCCACTCCAGTGTGTGCTTCAGATCTTGTATCCTGAGCTGGCCCTTTGCTGTTCACTTCAAAGCTGAAAGATGTGTCTTGGCATGAGCCTTTGCTCTCCATTCTGCTAGGTGTGTTCATAATGCTGCTGGGCACATCCCAGACCCACTGCTCTTGATTGCATCTCCTCCTACCTTTCTCTCCACACTTCCTCAATGTTCCATGACAGACATTTTTTCTGTAGCCAGGCAATTCATGACTGTATACAGTTGTATTTGACTTGCCCAACCTTTTGAGAACGTAGTCATATTTGGTTGACATTCACCATATACCACCAGTGTTCCCATCATTTGTTAGTTGTAATGTATCCAAAGGCTCCTTAAAGGCCAATTATACTGTGCCTATTGTTCCAAGGACTTGGAAAAATTTATGTGAAATATCTCAAATAAAAATAGAATTTTTGGGCTGTGCAAATGCTCTTCTGACACTGTCAAGAAGAAGGTTAATGCCAGAAATTGTGGTAAAAACATCTTGAAATCCACTTCTTTTTCTTACTGGTAAGCTTACACCCACACTTAGTACAACCAGTGTAAGACCAGCACTATTAAAAACAATGTCTGACTCCAAATAAGTCAGTAATAATAAGCCAGTGTTTACCTTACAGATTCCTACTGGTTTCATGGTAGGCACAACCCAGGGATGCTACAAGTGCTGTTTTTTCCCATTGGATAATCAAAATAGCAAGATTTACCAAGACATCCTGATACTGCTCTTTTATGAGGTGGCACAAATCAAAGCCTAGCCCAATTTAGGCAGGAGATTAAGATGCATTTGCAGTTTTGAACCATAGGAGTACGGCAAGCTTCTGGCACTGCCTTGTTTATCATTCTGAGCCATGGTACTACAAAATCAGGCATATGGGATCCCTGAACAAGCTCCAATCTGTCACAGTAAGTGTTTATCTGTGGTAGGTGTCTGTGAGTATGCAGCAAGACAGCCTTGGCTCCTGGCAAAGTCCTGCTGCTGCTTCTGGGAAGGAAGGAAGGAAGGAAGGAAGGAAGGAAGGAAGGAAGGAAGGAAGGAAGGAAGGAAGGAAGGAAGGAAGGAAGGAAGGAAGGAAGGAAGGAAGGAAGGAAGGAAGGAAGGAAGGAAGGAAGGAAGGAAGGAAGGAAGGAAGGAAGGAAGGAAGGAAGGAAGGAAGGAAGGAAGGAAGGAAGGAAGGAAGGAAGGAAGGAAGGAAGGAAGGAAGGAAGGAAGGAAGGAAGGAAGGAAGGAAGGAAGGAAGGAAGTTGACAGCACTGAAAAGAGAATGGTTGCTCAGTTACCTTTGAAAGCTCCCCCCTCCAATTCTTGTGATGAAAGTCCTTCAGTCTCTCCCTTTTGGGGGACAGTAGTAGTCAATATTCTGCCCCTAGGGAGAGACCTGAGCCACCTCTAGCACAGGGAGAAGCGCAAAGGGAAACAGCCTGTCTAAAGTAGCTGAAGTCAGTGAAGGCTCATGGAAACATAAAACCAAAATCCAGCAATGTATCTGGATATTTCCCTACCTGCACATCTCATTACCACTATTATTTAATTAGAAGCTGACCCTCGTAGCTGTCAGGTTAAGGATTTAACCCTTTGGAAGCAGTGGAAATAAGACACACAGCCACACGGTCATCTTCCAAGATAGGAAAGAGACATTTATTGAGAGCACGATTGGTACTTTTTATAGTATGTTCTGCAGAGCTAAGACAAGGCAGTAGCTCATTGGATAAATGAGAGAACACCCATGGAACCGTAGTTCAGGAAAAGTCCCATGGCTGGTACCAGGTGTTAATCTACTGTTGTTAATTCCAGTCTATTTTGATCAAGTTATCATCCTGGGAGAAAGTCTCCCTAACTGAGGCTGAACAAGCTATCAGCCTGGGAACGGAGCTGAGACAGCAGGAGAAGCTCCAGCCCAAGAATGATTTTCCAGGCTATAATTTTCATAGCTCTCTAACAGTGTGTCCACAGATCCTCTGTAGGTTTCTCACTTAAAAAATAAGAAGGAACTGTTCCTATTTTTTTCACAAATGTCTTGTTACTTGACTCTCATCTGGTCTAAATCCAGTAGGAAACCAAAACTGGAAGTGTCAGCACTGCTGTAAGATTTTTTCTTCTGCTGATTAATGAGGACAAAGAAACCCTGATGAGGTCCCTATCTTTCATCTCACAATAAAGCCCAGAGTCCTGTACATCATGTGTGGATTCCCTGAATTGCTGCCTGCTTGTGCCACTTTACAAAATTCTTAACTGCAACAGATGTGAAAGAAGGAGGAGGATGGAGTAGGAAAGTCATTGAACCAGCTGTGATGGAGGCAGGAGGGAGCAGCATCTCTAAGTGATTCACACCCCACTAGTTGAGGTCTTTCCTGGTTTCCCTTCTGGCTGCTCTGCCTGTGCCACCACCCTGGGAACCCAGGCTGGTGCTCCTGCCTGGTAGAGAAAGTAAGAGAGTATGAGGCAGTGACTATTGTTGGGGCAGGACTTGTAACAAGGCCAGTCATTGTCCTCATCCTGTCTAATTCTCCAGTAGCAAAAGGAGTAATAAGACTGGTTTTGTAGATCCCTACTTGCCTGGGAAACCTTTGGCCAGACTTTGCTCGCCCCCAATATTCCCTGCTTCGCTGATACCTTAAAGCTGCTCCTCAGCTGCCTGGTGAACATTTCCAGAGCCATTTCTGCTGACTGTGGACTATAACTAAGTGCTTTTTCCTCTGGTTAAGAGCAGGGCAGATTATTAGCATACTCCTTTGCTAACAGTCCTTTTGAATGGCTGGAATTCCTGGTCAAAATCATTCAGTTTGTCCACGGCGTGATCTCTCCAAAAGTCGTCCTTTTCAGAATGGTTTTGGATGTCTGGAATGGGGCACTCATGCTCTGATTTGCAGGGACAGTCTTTTAACTTCAGTCCTTGTAAACTTCCTGCAGACTTGTGAGCCTCTGACAGTACTCAGAGACAGGACATCATGCCTGAAATTGGGACTGAATAGCTGACAGGAAGGAGTAGGCATTCATGGAAATGTGACTGTAAGTGTACAATGAGCCTTACTCCAGGCATGTGAGAGAATTGCTGCAGAAATCCTTGGATTCACGGGTTCTGTCTCTGCAATGGAGCCTCCGAAACTGAGGAGTAGGAGTAGGAGCTGATCATCAGCTCATACTGAAAGGTATTTGAACCTCCTGAGTTTATTTATTGCTCAGGGAAACCTTGTCCTTGCCCTTTTTCCTTCAAAACTTGTAACTATTAAGTGTTCTGTGACTGTGAACTTTCATGTTTTCAGGGTCATAAACTCCCTGTGCTGTTGCAACATTATTGAAAGAAGCAGTTTTCCTTGCTCATGTCACCTCTTTTGCACTTAGGTCTGGGTGAGGTGGCTTGTAGTTGGACAGCAAGGTAAATGATACAGCACTAAAACAAGGAGATCACATTTTACCATTGAGGTAGAAAATTATCTGTTTTCAGACTGACAATGCTTTTTTCCCTTCAGTATTGACTGCTACAAAACAAGTAATGCTGTGTGAGATACCATAATTGCAATTCATATAAATGTCTCATCATAGTGATGAAATTCCTTTGGTCAGACAGCAAAGAAGGAAGAAATCCTTGGCTGCAGGTGCCCCAAATATAAATCGAATGAACAACTGGCTTGCATTAAATTTCAAAGGTCATTGAAATCACATCACACTGCAGTAGGCCTGAATTCAGATTTTTTTTTCATTGTTATTCCGTCTGAGGTATGGCCCAGATGCCTACAGCTAGAGCCCTGTTACATAAGACAGCTGCCAGTCAGAAGGATGTAGGCATTCTCTAAGGATCCCATTTCTCAGGGATATCAACTCTTCTACAGTTCTCACAGGAGCCATAGACTTCCCAATTTTTGCCAGAGGAACTGGGAGTTCTGTTGTGGCAACCAGTCCTTATCTTAGGCTCTGGTTCAGTAGTGCCTGCTCTGCACCATTGGACAGCAGGTGGATCTGCTCTAGGATCAAAAGCAGAGAAGCCCAGAGAATGAATTGGGAAATGCCAACTGCTATGGCATTCTAAGCACCTCCTCTGGAACTCATGGGTTCAGCTGTACTCTCCTTCAGGCACACCTGTAGGTTCTCTTTTGTGCCTGTTTCCCAAGAGGTCTTTCTTTCCTGGTAAGTCCTGAGACAGCAACTCCTAGAGGGGGTCGGCACAACTTCTGTGATCCTGATCTGCCTTGTCTTCCAGAAAAGACTGTGTTGGGAAGCAGGATACCCATACCAGGACCCCTCCTTAAGTCATAAAACTTTGGTTGAGGAACATGTGTCACATGTCACTTGATTCTGGATAAATTCAACTATCAGATGAAATTTAAGGGAAAAATATTTGCAACAATGGAATAGAACACAAACAGATTAAGTAATAAAAATCTTGCTGTTTAAATAATATTTACAGCTAAAAATGCCTTGTGGATCTTAGCCATTCTTAATTTTCTTTTTTTTTCTTATGTTAGGTGGCAAGATCTTCTTTTACTGACATAAGGTGGAGTTTCTTTGTCAGAGATAGCTGTCACCACCACTGTCTCCCCTATTCACCCAAGGGAGGGAAGGGTAGAGGACAAAAGCTAAAACTGTTTTGCTATCCCATCCCAAACTCAGATACCCCAACTTACTTATGAAAACTGTCTTCTAAACATCTGTGATTCATTTCTGGACTCTACATGGCATCATATAAAAGGAGTTACCTGACCCCTGTCTTCCCTCTTTCTCATGATATTTTCATTAATATTTTTGATCTACATCTTACTTAACAAAATCCTAGCGCTGGAATACTTGTATTTGTCACTGTCTTCTGCAGATAAACAAACCAACTGTGCCTGTGTAATTCTTCTTACCAGATTTATAACCATTGTTTTTTTGGTGACTATCTAATTTTAAAAAATGCAGATTGTGTTGAGCAACACCAAACACTACCCTTTACATTTTTCAGAGACACTTTTGATAGATGCTATCACAGATACTACATGAAAAGCCATCTCAGCTTATGCCACATGCCGGAAAAAAGCAGCCATCTCATTTTCTGCAAATGGATTTTTAAACAAGATGTTACATCTGACATTGCATTAATGCAAGAACTGATTAGTATGTGAATAAGAGTTAGCAACAAAATGGCAGAAATTAAAATCTATTCATCCTTTTGAAAGAGTGAGATGTGTAGGCACTGCACTCCTCCATTCTGTGTTCTGACACCTTCTCTCTTTCTCTTGAATAATCTAATAATAGCTGAAATTTCCACTCCAAAAAGCCCCCTTCATTAATCATTTGGTCTGTCAAGATCTCAGCTCAATTATTGTCAGTCTGCATCTCTGCAACTAGGAAATTACATTAAAAGTTACTTCAAAGTGATGTCAGAGTGCAAGAGTTGAATGGAGAAGGGGAAGCTGGGCTTCACTCTGTATCAGCAAAGCATCCTCCCCAGGACAGTGCTGAGCTGGGATGCAGTACCATTTCCAAGGGGAAAAAAAAATTAATGCAATCAATTTGCTTCACGTTTTGCCTTGTCTTAAAAATTATTGAGTCATTAATCTTAGCAATGTCATGGTGTTGTCATTCACTGAATTCAATTAACCAGGAGCACGCCGTTAGAAATCTGTATATTCTTCACATGAAGTAATGGCCTTCTTGACCATAATGAGTGGAGCTCCCCGTATTGAATTAGGGGTAATTTAAAGGAAAGGATCTAATGAAGATGAATAGGGTAAACTGCTTCAGAATGCTATATCTTGTACACACCTAACCCTGACAGTACTGGGGCAAATTCTTCTAATATAAGCAGAGGCATTAAATGGAAATGCAAGCTCCCAAGCTTCCTTTCAGGGCCCCTAGCTCTTGTGCTCTTCCATTCTCTAATTCCTTTTTCCACTGAGCTAGTACACAGTTTCTGGACCAAAAGTTCAGGGGTTTTCATGCTCCAGGATATCCTGCAGCCTTCCTCAGAAAGCTGTGCTGTGACATGACTTTTTGCCCTTGTGTCACAACCAGCACTGCTGAAACAGCACAGCATTGTATTGCAATGCAGAGAAATGCTCACCAAAGGAGCTGAGCACCGATGCTCTGAAGGAAAACTAGCAAGTCTGAGGAGAAATTGGAAAAAACAACATATGTCAAGAGGTTAATTGAGCTGAAGCCAATTTACACTGCATGAGCAAGCAGAAGTTTCTTGTGATGCCAGACAATAGTCAGATTAACATGGGAATATCAATGAAACTGCAGTACATTAGATCAATAGATCATTAGGGGAAAAAAAAATCTGATTGTGTCTAACGGAGCTGCCAGAACAAAAAGAAGGAATAGGAAACTTGGTTTTGTCCAGCAGGTTGAAATTATGTCACTGAGAATACTACAAAAGGTGGCATGCAGACTCTGATGAAGGGAAAGCACTGCTGCTGACTATTAGGGAATGCCCAGAGGGGTTCTTGGTGTTACTTCTATTTCACACCAGAGCATGATGCCAGGAATCCTAGGCTGCCATTGATGGATTCTGGGCCACCATGTGACACAGGCTGCAGGTTATTAGCGATAACAAATGTTAGTTTGACTCCCTAAGGACGTTCAGGTGGAAGATAACAGGGTTGTACGTGAGGTAATTAGTCTTGCCTGTCAGCAGAAATAATCAGCTACAGCAATAGTGATAGCATAATGACAATAAGGTTTCTGGCTTTGGTGCTGGTGGGGATGGGTGTCTGTGATTTCCCTGCCGTTCTGCAACACTCGTGCTATCTCACACACCAAACTTGGGCTTAAATTCACCCCTTAGGCTTGGATGTGCTATATGCAAAATGTGTGCTGGCTACCACATGAGACACTTTCTCAGCTGTTTCCTACAGTTAGCAGTATGAACCAGGCCCACAGCAGGTATTGGCTGTACTTCTGTAGTGTTGTGGGGCTGTGTGAGTCACTGGTAGGCAGTGGAGATGCACATGCTGAAAGGGTTCTGATGCTGAAGACTTTCCTTCAAAAGAAACAGAAGTGGAGGAAGGGACAGAGCATACCACCAGCATGTATACATGGGACACAATCAATCACTACAAAGCCATCCAACCCAGGCTGTGATGTTAATGCACCTAAACTACAGAGTGTAGAGTGTGTTAAATCCTCAGGTGAGTAGACTCTTCCAGATATGTGCTATGTTTTCAATGTAGCATCCTATTTAGAGGATGGCTTTATTCCCAGAGGAGGGCATCTGCATAGGAGCTGAACGCACTTGAACTTCTGCTTATTAACTCTGTACCATTAAATGACTTGTTTTCACTCTTCTGGATGCACCTGTGAAGGACAAAGGTTATATCACAGCACCTTTAATCTTCACAAATAAGACCCACGTGTCTTTGATGTTACGGTGATGCCTTAAGTTCTTAGCTTTTATATTTTTCAGATCTTGTACTGCATTAGTGTATAACTCTGAATTCCATGTAGAGTATTAGTAAGCTCTCTTCACATTTTGGTCAGACAAAACAATCCTTCCAAGCCTGAAAATCAAGGTCATCCTCAGCCTCAGGCCCTGAAAAGTATCAACAAAAGTGAATTGGGAAGGGGCAAACTGGGGGAATATGTCTTCATTACCAGAAGCTGTAACTGGACAATTAACCCCCAATATGCAAATAAACCAAACTTATATCTGAGAAACTCATGACCATTGTCTATCCTGGGTGTAGCCTCTGTGATGCTTTTGCACTGCCCAAGGTATATCTATTGAAGGCCTTTAATAAATACCTATTTTATTCTCTAACTCTGTCTAGCCTCTGTTCTAGGTAGCCATTCCAAGTCATCTGTGGTCCAAAGAGATGAGGGCAAGTTACTGCTCACGCTTGTGCTGCTGTGACCAAGAGGTATGATTTTGGAGGTTGCCAAGGCAGTGGTGATGTCACTGAAACTGCCCCAGGCCTGTGTTGGAAGAGGAATACCAAGACTTGTGGAGCTTTGCTGTATCCCTGATCAGGTGTAGTCACTGGAGGGGTACTCAGGAACCAAAGTATGTATCTTCCTCTCAGGGAATTTCCTGGCCTCCCAGGCCAGACACAGCTTCTTTCAGAGAACAGATTAGGTTCTGGTCTAGCCTGGCACAGTAACTCAATCCATGCTTTATGTGTTCAAAGCATTTAAACAGGTTTTTAATGGCTTTGGGCACTGATTATTGTTCATATAGTAAATAGTTGAAGTGGATTAACACCTTACAATTCCCCATCATTTGATTAATGACCTTTTTTTAGAGATAATTGCTTCATCAGAAGAAAATAACTTACAATAGAAGAGAATAATGTACAAAATATTGGGATATTAAAAGAATAGGTGATGACAATCTGGTGAGGAGAAAAATGGTCTTTATTCATGTAGTTATGTCATAATTTTGAGTAGATTTTTCAGGTATTTGGAAATACTAAGTCTTGTGTATTGGTGCCTTTATCACCTTACACAGTTTTTCTGCATTCTGCTCTTGTTCTATCATTGATAAAATGCCTCTGACTAGAACAACTAGAAGAAAAAAAGCAACAAATGGACATCTTAAAAATTAACATTTTTAGTTTACATATTTGCACCTTCCCTTGCGTTTCTGGTAGGTTCTCAGTTTGCAGCACATTTTTACTATTTTGTAAAATTTCTGACAGTGTTTGCTATTATTGAAGTAGCCTTTGAATTCTCACAGTGTACAGCAGGAAACAGCTTTTATCTGTGTGTGTGTAACCATTTTAGTTGGTTAGCTAGTTTAATTTGACTATTAAGGTGTCAACAGCAGTGAGGAGCTGCCTCTGTCCACCCCTGTGTTCTTTCAGTTGAGGAAGCCACCGGCCTGTGCTAAGCAGAGGGTGTCATCCCAGCTGTCACCCCAGCCCAGTGTGCCACAACCAGGCTCATGGCACACTGCCTTTGTCACAAGAGGTGGCTGGTGTGATGCCTGCTGCCACCATCTCCCTGCAGAGTCCCATCTGAGGCAAGGAGAAGGGAGATGGAGTGGGCAAGCTGGGGTGGGGAGGAGGTGGAAGGGAAAGCTAGCACCAAGCAGAGAGGGGCTGGCAAGGAGAACTGGAGCACAGCTGGAAAGGGAAGGCATGGTCCTGCGGGTGGGGGCACTGGGAAGGATGGAGATTTGCCAAGAGCTGGAGAGAGGAGAGACTGGGACTGTAGAAAGGGAGCAGCCTGAGCAAAGGCACCAGCATAGGAGAAACTCAGGGAGATGGGATGGGATGGGATGGGATGGGATGGGATGGGATGGGATGGGAAGTAGATTTACTAGAGGTGTCATGACTGGGGAAGAGAAAGAAGCCTCATCTGCTGCAGAAATCAGAAGTTGCAGGATGAACTAGGTGTTGAACCAGAAATTAAAAGGGATATTTAAAGGAGAAATTAAAAATTAAAAAATTTAAATTAACCTTATCACAAGGTTAAAGCAACTGATCATTGTTCTAAAAGATAAAATTCTGTCCTTACAATCATTGAAGAGATCTTGTGCCTTGTTTGACATGCTCTTTAAGCCAAACCTAGTATTAGTGATCACTGATCCTGTATTTTTCCTATTTTTTGCTGCCTGACTTGAGATGCTGTAGCTCTCCCAGCTGCAGAGGCTGACAATGGAAAATGCTAGTGGGTGTGTTTCATGCTCTAAATTGTCAAATATGCCCAAATCATTACACCCTCATCACTTCGACGAGGTGCTGAAATCAGTCCTACCTTTTGACCTTATCCTTTCTATGCCTCAGCTGGGAAACATGATCAGACAGCTTCCAGTCCTCGCAGCAGTGCAGTGGTGCAGAGTCACGCAGAAATACAGGTGTGAATGAGCCTGCAGGGAGGCCAGTGGCCCGTGGGACACACCACAGGGCTGGCTGGAAGCAGTGTCAGAGGATGCTGCATTGTCTCAGCCACAGAGCAAAGGAAGAGGGATGTGACAGGGCTCACCAGGAAGGCTGTAATGGGAAAAGCAGCTTGGGATTGTTGGACCAACATTCAAGAAGGGTCCAAAGACTGAAGTGCTTATCTGGCAGACAGTCAGACCAGAAACACGCAGCTCTCTGAGAGGGTTTTGTTTCTTGAGCAGAAAAGTAGATTTCATTTGCAGAAGGCTGCACTGGAAACAGAAACTATTGAATATCTGCCCATCAAGGAAGCACAATCCACCATGTACAGCCACTGCTATAGGCTCTAAGATAAGAAAAGAGACGTGGGCAAGGTGATCTCAGACGTGATGCATTCCCAGTTATCTAAGTTTTGAGCATATAATTTGATAACCTTAATGACTCTTTTCAGTGCTGCTTTTCCTGGAATGACTGGCATCTGGGAAATTTTTAGCACCTGGCTAAGACAAAAGCAGAATATATTCAGTTTCACTCTGCAGGACTCCTGAAAATATAGACTTCAAACAAACATTGTCTGTATTGAACTCAATTAGTCATTTATCACCTTTGGGATGGAATGAGATTAAAAGTACCACTATTGCTGAATTCCATGTTAAATGATCTAATCTCCTGAAGAAATTATTCCTATTAATGATACTGCAACAGGCTTTAAGATGAAAAGAATGCTGATGGAAAATGAAGTCTAAAGCTGACATCTTGGGGACAAAGCAAAAACCAATCTGAAGCACTGTCTTACAGAAAAGCAGACATTTCTCTCCAGATCCTTTTCTCCTGTTACTTTTGGTGTCTTGTATTAGAGATGAAATTTCTTCAGAAAGTTGCAACTGTCTCACAGTAGAAAGAAAGGGATGGGTAGGTGGGAAACTGCTGCTATGTAACTAAGGTAACACTGTAAATCCAGGTAATTTCAGACAAAAAAAGAAAGTGGTTAGGTCAAAGAATTTGGGGTCTTTGTATCACAGGATGGGCAGCTAACTTGTCTTCGTGGCAGCTGTATAAGTGCAGAAAGAGGAAAAGAGAAGATTAGTCAATGTGGCAGCACTATGGCTATCTTTCAACATATTTATTATAGGCAACAAAAACTGAAAACCCACCATAAAAAAAGTCAAGTCGAAGAAAAATTGTCCTGTGTGTTCAGGCCACATACTATAGTGATGATATTACAATCAGAAAATAAACAAAACAAAGCCTGGCAGTGAGGTAAAGAAGCCAGTGGTCTTACCCTGATATGTGGCAAGGAGAGAAAAACCATCTGCCAGTGATCATCCTGCACCAGGGGTGCCACCCCTGTGTCAAGTAGCTTCCCAGGAGCCAGGGGAGCGTGGCAAGGGTTGTATAAAACGCCCCCAGATTGGTAGGTGAGTGGGGTTATTTCTGATGGCCTCTCTGGGACATGTAGCTGTTGCAGTTGGGCATTTGCCACCACGTTCCTTTCCTCCCATTCTATGGGCTTCAGTTTCAGCCAGTCATAAAATGACAACAACCCAACATCACTTTTTTTGGGGGGTAACCATTTCCTGGGTTCAGCTGAGATAATTTTCTCCCTAGTATCTGGTACAGTGCTGTATTTTGTATTCAGTGTGAGAATAAGGTTGGTAACACACGGATTATTTAGTTGTAGCTCAGTAGTGCTTACCCCGAGTTTAGGGCTTTTCAGCTTCCCATTCTCTGCCAGGGAGCAGTTGCACAAGGAGATGGGAGGCAGCACAGCCAGGACAGCTGATCCAAACTGGCCAAAAGGATATTCCACACCATAGAACATCATGCCCAGTAAATAAACTGTGTAGGAGTTGGCCAGGAGGAGTCCATCACTGCTTTAGGTCAGGCTGGGCATCAGTCTGTGGGTAGTGGGCAATTGTATTGTACATCACTTGCCTGTCTTGGGTTTTATTCCTCTCTCTTTTTTTGTATACCTTTAAATTACTACTATTATTATTAATCTAATTTCATTTTATTTCCTTTGATTTTAATTATTAAACTGTTCTTATCTCATTGATCCTTTCCTTTCTGATTCTTCCCCCCACCCCAACAGGGTGGGGGTAGGGGAGCGAGCAGATAGCTGCATGGTACTTAGTTGCCAGCTGGGGTTAAACCACATAACTGTTCATACCTATAGTTTGTGAATAACAGGGAACACCAGGGATGCCATTATATTTATAAAAGCAGTCAAAACATTCTGCTCATCCTTCCAACTTCAGAAAAAAGAGAAATACCACAGCATTTAGTGAAGAGACAACACAGTGATAATAATTAAGTACTTTTTTTTTAAGGCAGTCATTGAAAATAACCAGTTCACAAGTGAAATAGGTGAGACCAAAACATTAGGCACACAAACCTAGTAACACTAATTAAGCTTATGTTCCTAGGAGGAAGAATGTGACAAACAGATGACAATAAATTTTTTTCAAGCAATAGGAAATTGTTAAAAGACCTTTAAGTGGAGTAATACAACACATGAGTGATCCCATCTCTTACTTGTTTCCTGGTAAACTAAATTACGTTTAATAGATACAAAAGGCTGCAAGCACATACATGATCTTCCTCTACGGATATATAAGCAGATTTTCACTCTACAGTAACCTGTGCACTTCAGCAGGGAGTAAGCAAAACTCAGCTCTGATTCCAGTTGTCAAAAAAGGGGGAAAAATGCAAATTTGATGAGGAATTATAGAATGGTTTTGGTTGAAAAAGACGTAAAGGTATCTAGTTCCAAACCTTCTGCAATGTGCAGGGATAGCTTCCATGAGACTGGGTTGCTCAGAGACATATCCAGCCTGGTCTTGAGCACTTCCAGAGATGGGGCATCCATAGTTTCTGTGGGCAGCCTATCCTTGTGCCTCATCAGCTGCACTGTAAAGGATTTCTTCCTAATATCCAATCTAAATCCACTCTCTTTCACTTTAAAGCCATTCCTCTTGTCCTGTTGCTATATGCCCTAAATGTAGAAAGTCCCACTCCATCCTTCTTGTAAGCCCAGTTGAGGTATTGTGAGGCCACAATAAGGTCACCCCAGACACCTCTCCAGGTTGAGCAACCCCAAACCCACAATTGGAGAGGAGCTCCTGCCCTCTAATCCTCTTCCTGGCCCTCCTCTGGAGTGACTCCAACAGGTCAATGTCCTTCTTGTTGGGGGTATCAGGGCTGGACACAGTGAAGTCCCACAAGAGAAGAGTAGAGAGGGAGAATCACTTCCTTTGATCCGCTGGCCATGCTGCTTTGGATACAGCTCATCCTTCTGGGCCACGAGTGAGATTTTGTTGTGTTATGCTGAGCTTCTCATCTGTCAGCATTCCCAGGTTGTTCTCATGAGGGCTGCTCTCAATCCATTCTCCATCCAGCCTGTATTGATGTTTGGGATTGCCCTGGCCCAGGCACAGAACTTTGTATTTGGCCTTGTAAAACTTTCATGAGATTTCCACAGGCCTACATCTCAAGCCTGTCGTGATCCCTCAGGATGGATCCCTTCCCTCCACCATGCTGACCCCACCACACAGCCTGGTGTCATCAGCAAACTGCTGAGGGAGCACTCTATCCCATCTGCTCCATGATCTTGCCAGGCACAGAGGTGAGACTGACCTGCCTGTAGTTCACTGGGTCTTCCTTATTTCCCGTTTTAAATGAGTTATATTTCTCATTTTCCAGGGGAAATGTTTTCCTTATCAGCCGCCTTTGAAACACAGAAGCCTGGGGCCAGACTCTGAGCTGTAACCAAAGAAGATGGCTCCAGCTGAACTCTTAGATTCCCAAAGGTTGCAGATCTGCCTGGGAGTTTTGCAGCCCATGTATTCCTTCCAAACTGTCCTTGAAACTCCAAATAAAAGCACAAGCAGCATCTATACAGCTCTTGCTCTGCCTTTTTGTGTGCTCCTCTATTAGTATGTGTAAAATACAAATAATGGAAATCAAAGAAACTAATCTAGCTTTTCAAAGGTCAGTGGAAATCTGCTGGTGGCCCGTGTGAGGTCTCACATCAGGAAGTTTCACCATTTCTGGTGGTGAAACTGGTGGTGAAAATGGTTTCACCATTTCTGGGGCACAGGGGATTATTTTCTTTTTGAGGGGAATATTTTAGTGAGGCTGAGTCAGAATGTGACCTGCTCTAGAAAGAAAATGAGAAGGAGAAATGGAACGCTGCTCCTGTATTAGTTGCTAACACATTTGGTTCCCTCATTAAAGATATATGACTGCCCAGACAGGCACTTGCATTTGAACAGCACCTGCAAGGTTCATCCAGGAGCAGAATTTGGCCTTCTGGAGATCAGGCCATCATCAGTGTCCCAGTCTCCCAGCACCTTTCAATAAACTGCCAGAAAAGCTCTGTGTGTCCTGAGGGTAAATTTTCCCTCTGCAGATTCTTCAGGAAAATTTCTCCTGTTTATGCTGTCATTCAAAGGCATCAAGCTGGAAAGACATAGGCTTCCTCCATAAATTATCAGCATAATTTGAATTTCTTTCTTAGGAAAACAAAACCAGGAGTCTGTTTCCATCTTGAGTGCTTCTGACTCTCATATCTGTATTCAGTGCATTGGCTCTGAACTTGTAAACAGCTATTCCACAGAGTCATATCAGAGAGAGATTTGAATGTTTCCGTTATTTTTCTCAGCTAACTTCTAATAAAATGTCCTAAAGTCACAGGCCATGGAACTTCTGATTAATGTGTACAGAATATGTTGCCTCAGTGCCATAAAGAAACCAAAATCAATTACTGAGTAACTAAATTAACACTTTAGCTCTTAGATAAATATGTAAATCAATTCTCGATTAAAACAGGAACTTCAGCATCTTTCCCCAGTGACCATTACCACCCCCAACATCTGCAATGCCGCTGTGCCTCGCTTCTGTAGTGACCATCTGTGACCTGGCTGGGGCAAGATTCACAGCAGAAAAGAAGTCACAGCTGACAAATAAACAAAGGCTTTCTCCCTCCTTAACAGCCTTGGAGAGGAGAAGAGAAGCTGGTGACAGGCTTGCTGCTGTCATGAGTGAGCATAATGTAAATACCTTGACAGGCAGAATCTGAGATTTTGACAGATGTAATACAGCTGCAAAGCTAGTAATAACTGAGTGTTAAACCCCTGTAGAGAGGGCACAGCCCATCTCTGCTGGCATTCTCTGTATCGTCTCTCCCCCACCCTGCCTTTGTAAGATCTTCTTTGTGGTTTTTAGCTTTTTCTTCCACCTCCTTTCCCCTTTCTTCCTTTTGTGCTCTCCCCCCATCCCCCTCTCCCTCTTGGGAGCCGGCAGTTTGGGCCCTGTGATTCTTCACGGTTCATTGGGTTTGCTTTGCAAGGCTTCATTCCTCCACATCAAACAAAGATTGCGAGGAGGAGAGCAGGGGCTGTAGGAAGGAGGTTACATCAGGCGTGTTGTAGACAGCACCGAAATGCGTTTGTAACCTTGCCAGATGGATGGACAGCCCCTGCACAGCAGGGACTCTCGCAAGCAGATTCAAAGTCCTACATACCAGAGGGTGGGGAGGGGGACAGAGAGGCGGGATGTCAAATTTCCATATATTTCCATGAGCTTGCTGTCATTTCTGCCGAGCATGTCACTAGCAGCATGTTACAAGGCTTTCCTGCTATAGTCCTGCCTATTAAAAGAGTATCCTGACCTAGTTGCTTCATTCCCCCCCACCACCAAAAAAACAAACACACACACTGTGGAATGATTGTAGATGCTGCCTGGAGCTGGTGAGAAGCATTCCCTGTCACGGTTTGCTTGTCTGTGTTGTTGCAGTGGCTGTTCTAAGCCATGCAAAACAATTGAACAACTACAAACAGGGATATCCCTGTCACTCTTTCAGCTTATTGAGAGTTTGATTCAACACCATCCAGATACAAAGGAATATGTTGTCCACAGGCAGCTGCTCATCACACTGGCAAGTTGTACAGGTACTCAAGTCCAGATTGCTCCGGTGCCTGTGGCCACAGCCCCAGCTGGATACCCATAAACACCGTCGAGAGGTCCAGGAGGAAGAGCGTGGACCAGGGAGCTCCCATTGCAAGCACATCTGAACGAGTGGCATCATTGCAAATAGTAAATAAGAGCATTCAGCACTGGTTATAAAAGAGGCTTTCAGCAGTGGCCAGTTCTTGGAACTTCTCTTCTGTCAGAGCTCCAGGGAAGAAGCAGCCTCACAGATACCTCCTCCAAAATTTGGTCTGTCTTGGACATAGTGGGCAACACAAGCCCAGCCCTCCATCCCACCACCAGCAGCAGCTTTGCTCTTTTGGAAACCAAAGGGATACCTTTGCCCGGGGAGCCTTGAGGATGGGGGTTTCAAAGCAGGGTTTACTCTAAGCATGCATTTGTCAGTGTTTCAGAGTGTGCAGTAGTGACTGAATCCCAAGTGGACAGATGGACTGCTTGGCAGTCTGCATTGAAGGCTCAGCAATGCCCTGCCTGCCTGGCAGCTGAGGCTTGTAAGGGACAATCAGAAATCTCCTCTCCCTTCTGATGATTCCATGATTCTTTCCCCACCATGGAGGAGACTGCTCTTCTCTGCCCTGAGAAGCCAATGTCAGCAACCCTTCCTCACCCACCAAAACTCACAGCTTCCTTCATCCTTTCAGGATGCTGCTTGGGGAACTAGATTTTCTGATTCACATTCCCTAGGACAATGTAAGGCATGTCCTAAACCACATCTGCTAACCTTGGACTCTACAAGTTCTTATGTCAGCTGAGCCTTCCTGAGTTGTGATGCCAAGAGGGACATGGTTTAGCTGGTTAGTTGAGTGTTCCCAGTACTCAGAAAGGCTCAGACAGATTCTCAGCCACTAAATAACTGGAGAGATACACTGGGAGAATTAATTTTCTCAATATTTGTGCCCAAGAAGGGCAAGACATTTTTTGAGGAATTCCTGCCTTAGAAGGTTTGATCAGATTTTTAGTATCTAAAAATAGTATAATATTATGTCTATCTAGTATTCACTTTAAAATCAAGTCTAGTTCAATGCACTTAATTTATCTACTTACAAAACTGTTCTGGTTTCAGCTGGGATAGAGTTAATTTTCTTCCCAGTGGCAAGCAGGGGCTCTGTTTTGGATTTGTGCTGAACACAGGCTTGATAATACATTGATGCTTTTGTTATTGCTGAGCAGGGCTTACACAGAGCCAAGGCCTTTTCTGCTTTTTGTACGGCCACATGGGTGAGGAAGTTAGGGGTGCATGGGAGGCTGGGAGGGGACACAGCCAGGACAGGCGACCCAAAATGACCAAAGGGATGGTCCAGACCATATGACATCAGTATATAAAGTGGGGGAAGAATGAGAAAGGGGTGGACATTTGGAGTGATGTTGTTTGTCTCCCCACGTAATCATTACATGTGATGGAGCCCTGCTCTCCTGGAGATGGTTATACCCCTGCCTGCCCATGGGAAGCAATAAATTAATTCCTTGTTTTGCTTTTCTTATGTGCATGGCTTTTGCTTTTCCTATTAAGCTGTCTTCATCTCAACCCGTGAGTATTTCAGCTTTTACCCTTTCTGTTCTCTCCCTTATCTCACTGGTGGAGGAGTGAGTGAGAGGCTGTGTGGGGCTTGATGGCTGGCTGGGGTTATACTGTAACAAAAAAGCTAACCTACTTTTGAAATAACTTTTCCTGTATTTTGTCTTATGCCAGTGACAACTGTGAGTGCATGTGTGTGTTTGAGTTTAGCCAAAGTCAGCCAATTCTTTAGTGGAAAAAAAAAAATCATCTTGTTCCTTCTTATTCCACTGTCTGCCTTCCTGCTCCTGCTGCCACTTCCTATTTCAGCAGCTGAAGACCATAACATTTTCACAGAATTCACAGAATCCTCAAAATTTACAAGATGGGCCTGAAGACAACAGGTCTGGTGGCTTGAGAGGGGTCAGCTGGGGCTCAGCCCATTTTTCCACACCTCAGACCTCCACGTTCTCTGGCACGAAGCAAGCTGCGTAGCTGCTGCTGCACCACCTCAAGGAGCTTAAAATAGGACCTTCTCTCAGAAGGAAAGGCAGTGGCTGAGAATGAGCAAGAGTATCAGAATGAGCCTGGTTTTGCTTTTACACACAGTGGCTTTCCATTGCTTTTCTAAAGGCATTTCTTGTCTCCATGACACTCTTTAAAACAAGGAGTATCCAGCCTCTCAAATGACTTCAGATGCTGCTGAAACATTTGTCACCGAATGTTAAAGCTGTTGTTTAATCACTTTACTCACAGCCAGACTCTTTCTTTTGCTTATAGAAATTTTTGCAGTCTGGTATGTGTTTTCAGGCAAGATCAAGCTGTTTTCCAGCAAAAAGGTCTTTTTAAATCTGCAGTCATGTCTTACTTGAACTCCAGCTGGGCTCTTTTCTGAGCAAAACTTGTCATGGTCTACAACACATCTCTTTGTAGCTGTTGTTTTACCATTCACATTCGAAGCTGACTCTGAGCTCCTCCCATTGTGTGCCCACATCACCTCTTGGTAGGAAGTGCTGGGAAATGGGGCTGCCACCATGCCATGCTTGGTTTGTTGTAATGCAAAGAATACATCAGGGTGCCATGTTACATTACACTGTGCTGTGTTATGCTCTGCTATGCTGTGTTATGTTACGTTATGTTGCAAGCAGAACGCTGCAGCCATCTGTGCAGAGCTGCAGCCAGAAATTGTATGATGCCATGCACGATAGACAGCTGGTTTGCCCAAATATCTGGTGAATACTTGACAGTCTGCTATGACTAGTTACTGTCTAACCACTGTTTCCTACCCTCATTAAATGCCAGTAATAAATCAAGTTAACATTTTTGGGAATTACAATTTTTGAGAGTTTTTTACTTCACAGCTCCGTATCATGTGATTTTGCAAGCTAAATGACCAGTCTAGGATCTCTCTTAACCTACTGTCACGTGTGTGACATGCCTAATTTTTTTTTCTGGGTTGTATGTAGGCTTGATTTTTGTTGGGGTTTTGTTGTTTGGTTTTTTGTTTTTTTTCCCTTGTCACTTAAAACAAGAAAATGCAATGAAAAAATCTGCCTAGTAAAGGCAGAATCTCTCAGTGTTAGTTTAAATCTTTTTTCTCTTTTTTAGATATTTTTTCTTCTTCCTAACTTCTAAATAATTTTTAAAACCCCTTCCCCTTATCCTAGTAGGTATCAAGTGTAGTAAATTTTCATTGATACTTACAATAAATTCTCTCTAGGAAATGTCAGTTCTTTCTGGCTAGGAAATGACAATTCTTCCCAGGATGTCTTGAGAGTGTTCAGGGTAAGCAAATGTAGACAGGAAAGCCCAGGTACATTCTAAAATTTAATGCAGCATTGCCAACACACAATCTAGTGTTTGGGGGCTGTGCCCAGCCCATTTTCACTGCATGCAGACATAGTTTGCAGAAAACTGTTTGTCCTTTATCTACTATTGCCCTTTTTGGCTGTATTCACAAAGGGGAATAAAACAGAAAACAAAATCTGCATCCAAACAAGTTAGATATTGATGCAGTAACAGGATCTGTAAGATGACTGCTATAAGTAGGTAATTTCAGAGCTCACAGATAGAATAATCTGTTGATTTACATATGGCTGCTATCCAGCAGTAGTGGTGAGGATGAATAGAAAAAAAGTATAAAAGAAAAAAATATCTGCAAAATTTACATTAAATTTGACTGTGTCAGCTGACCAAAGGGACCCAGCAGAGCAAGTCCCAGTCAGGTCAGGCAGCAGCAGGGGCTGCCCAGCACGAAGCCACTGCTGCCTCCACTGCCTGCACTGCCCTGCTCAGCCAGGGGTGACCATGCAGAGAGCAACACTGCTTTCCATCCACTAGCAGATCCACACCTCATAGGAGAAGACTTGTTTTTCCCCCAAATTTCAGTTAATCCTGCTTGAAAAAAAACCCCAAACAAACATAGATTCTACCAATTTATTCTGATTCGTTATGTATACAGACAAACCAGTCACAGGAGAGTGAAATGAGATGGGTTCCAAAGCCCTAGGTTTGGAAGATCTCAGCTTCTACTGAAATCACTAGGATTTAGGCACCTATTTCTTCTTGGAGGTGATGAAACAAAGCACAAGAACAGGACTGTAAAGCTTAATTTCTAAAAGCAGCAGTGTACCCTGCCAAAAAAACTCGTGTTATATTTCATTTGGTGGCTGCTCCAGAAATACTCTCAGCAGCTGTTGCAGCATCTTTGTTGGGATTCCTCTCACCTAACTTTAGTCTTCCCAAGTGAGGTCTCCAATCTGAATTTGATCCCTTGGCCTCCCCCACAGCCAGGCGGCTCCTCCAGATGGTGATTCAGAACTCAAAAAATTTGGTAAGGGGAATTTCTGTGGCTTTGTAGTTGAATCTGTTTCAAACAACTGGTTCATAAAATCCTGTTCTGAGAAAACACCCATTACTTCATTAAATATCATTGCATTTTGTTACATGGAGCACAACACACACAGAAACCTTGATATAAAGCAAAATAATTGTGTTTACTATTTGAGATTTCAACTGCTCAGGAGCTGTGAACCAGCAGGGAGCTGGCTGGGGATGGCCCCTAAGAGTAGGGTGCTGAGCTCCCAGGGATTCCCAGGGACCCAGGAACAGAAAATAACTAATGCTGTGGCCTCATTTCTGTCTCCAAGAATTAGAAGGTACAGAGCAGGAAGCTTTTACTTCAACAGCATTACTGTTTTTGAATTGAGGGTAACAAAACCTGTAGTCTCACTCTAGCTAGAGATGGAGTCTTTGGCATTATGGTAAAAAAGCTTTTTCTGGGCACAGGGGAGAAAAGGTGGAGGGAGGGAATTGCTCTCTGGAGCCCATGGCACTATCCCAGCACTGCAGAAACACACCTAGGACAGCCCATCAGAGCTAAGACAGCTCCCAGGGAGCTAAAGAAATGCAGCCACTTCCTCAAGGAGCACTGGTAAGTCCTCTATGCCACAGCTTTGTCACATTACCAAACTCTGCTTAAAAGCAGCTTATCCCTCCAGGTAAAATATAGATCTTCCAAAACACTGAGTTCCTTCAACTCTGGGTAAAAAGCAGTGTCTAGAACATGCAAAGTTGAATTCTTTGTTGTGCAGAGATATTGACAAAAAATGAGATTAAGACAAGCACCAAGATTTTAGTAGTGTGGTAGACTGAGCTATTAACTTAGGCTGCTACTGTTGTAATTGTGTATGAGGATGGGATATTTCTGCTCATTCAGGCCACCTGAAGGAGGTAATTCAATTTCCCAGTGTGGTAGTCAAAGCTGTAATTAATCCTCTGACTTGCAACTGTGAATGCTCATCAGCTGTCTCTAGTGATAAGGTGCTTCTGCACGGGGATAAGGAATAAGGTCAGTCCTGCTGGGAAGTGAGGGGGGGGCGGGGGGTCCTGAGTGACTTTAGGTGCCTGCTGCAGATGCTGAGAGGTGCAAATTCAGTTTTCTGGATTGAGCTTCATAGATATCTGTAAAAAAATTACTGGTGAGTGTTTATTTCTACCTGTTAAACCCTTGTGGAGCAGCTTGGCTACAATTAGCAGAACAGAGTGTGGTAAAAACTGGCTGCTGAAAGTGTTTATGTCCTTTCTAATTGTATCTGAGCATTCCTTTAGCTGTCTGATTGGTAAAGTCCTTTGAAAAGTGTTATTTTCAGATGAGGCAGTTTTGGTTTTGCATGTTGAAGCTCTGGTGCTCTGATATTTAAGTTTGCAGTAGAGTTAAATTTGAGAGTAGTCTTTTCTAGGCAGACTTTTCTCGACTAGTGAGGTCTAGGCACCTATCCCTTTTGCTTGGAGGGACTGGTCCTAGCTATGCTGAAATAAGTCTGCTGGAAGAGCTGCTCTTGCTTTGGCCTGAGGTGACTTCTCTTTTCCTCTCTGAAAAGGGAATTGCTCCTTTTGAACTGTTTTTTTTTTTTTACTTCAGATTTTAGATCTCTTTCATGTGAAGAGGCTATGTCCTCCTGGGACATGGTATTTCCCTTTCCTAAAAAACTCCTACAAAATTCCCAGCTCCTATAACCTTCCCATCTGGTGCTGCTTCCAGAAACTAGCTTTTTCTCTGTGGGTGAAGAGGGATCTCAATTCGTTTGTCAGTGAAAATACTCCCTAATTCTTGGGGGTCTGCCTGTCTAAATCGTGTGACCCCCTGTGCCTTGGCCCAGGGCAGAGGGGCATTTCCAAAAAGACTGAGAGACAGAGAGCTGCTGGGGTGTGACCACTCTCACAGCTGTGCTGTGCATATCTCAGCTTTGTGCTGTGGCTTCTACTCTGTTGGCAATTGAATTGAAATCAAAACATAACTGTATTGCTCTGGTGCTCTGGCTGCTAAATAGCAGCTTTGTGAATAAATCAGTGTTACTTCACAGAATCGCTTTAATGTGGCAGAATTGCAGCAATCAGGGTTTAAAGTTAGATTTAAGAGTATCTGGTAAGGAATCTGATTGGCATTCAAAGGAAAACTGCTTTTGTTCACTCTTTCTGCAAGTGGGGGTAAGCACCATCCAGAGGAATTAGCAATGCCTGATGGCCAGGATAACTCCTCATTCCTGCTCTGCCCCTGATTTTCACCCTCTAGTCTTTCTCTAGACAGTTTTGCTTTGTACCTTTTTTTTTCTAGCTTTAAGAACACTTATTTCTTTGGTTCTCTAGTTCTGTGTGAGTCTGCTCATTCCACTGTATAAAGAGCTACACTGGACAATGACGTACTTTGCCCTCCTCAATGCCAATCTAGCCATATTGAAGGAAAGGAAATGGAATTGCTCCATAGCCAAAACTGCAGGGTGATAGCTGGAAGGACACAGTGGGATTTAAACTGTCCCTCCAGATAACCATGTCTCATCTTCTACAGTGATAAATGATGCCCCATTCAGTACTGCTGCTATTGATGTTTGCTCTGAGTTGATCTTGGGTGCATCCCACTGTCTTTGCTCTATTCCCATAACCCATCTTCACCATCTGCTGCAGCCTTTAGCCAGACCATGCTCTACAAGCCCTGAACAAAAGACTTGGCCTGCCCAGAGCCTACCCCCTTTACCATACAGGGGGTAAGGAGAGAAAGAGTTTGGTCTGTCTTAAAAATAAAAACCCCTCAAGAGGTTGTTGTTGCTGGTTGGCTTGTGAGGGAAACCTGTACTCCAGGTGTGCCAGGTTGGGGAGGGCAGGGAGGGATGCTGGCTCTCCTGGCTTGTCCCAGTGATAATGGGCAGCAGATGAGCAAGCATTTGGTGATGAAGCCTGATCCTCAGGCAGCTGCACAGCAAAATTTCTGGCTTCAAACTACCCCAGCAATGTAAATGGTGGCCAGGAAAGTTGATTGGGGGCTACCTGAATTTGGTTTTAAATACCAGGTTATCTTCTGGGTATTCTGTTTAAAACACTAATTTTTCAGGCAGGTTGAGTGTCTGTGATATTAAGGTAATTGAATTTGTCAGGTTTTGGAACCTCTGGAAACTTTCACCATAAGGCCATGGATCCAGAACTCTTTTTTCCCCCTCCCTTTGTTAAACCCATAGGTTTTTTTCTCTCCACAATTTGAAATGGGCACAGAGACTTTTCATGTAAGAGGAACTGACAGAGGGAAAGAAATCAAGGGTCAGTCATTACATTGTAGGCACATTTTAAGAAATGCTAGTAAATGGCCCTGTGAACAAACAACAAAAATACAATTTGTTTTTTCAACTTCTTTAAAGATGGTAGAAAAAACAAACCTCAACTTGCCCATTTTGAAAATGTTTTTTCTCTTCTGGGCATATGCTAATTAGGATTTTGCAGATTTTATCAGGAGTTATTCTAGTTTTATGCAGAACTACCTCTAACTTCTCTGAAGTCACATTAGTATTGCCAGTCAAAATTAAGGTCTGTGGCTAGATATGCCCCCCTCAATCATATAATGTCACATTTTTATTGTTTTAAGGTAGACATAATAGATATTTGAGACAACTTGGTTTATACATTCATTAACAGACATGGATGAACTAATACTTTTAATGTTTGGGGTTTGGTTTAATATCTGGGGTTTCTTAGCTGCATCCATGGAAGTTGTATAAAAGAACCTTTCTGTGTCAGCATGTACAAATTTATTTTGATTTTGTGATGGAAAGGATAGCCTGTAGTTTGAGATCTTGCTGTGGTATGTTGGCACTAATCTGCTTCAATCTAGATGAGGCAAAATGACTCTATTGTTTCTGGTGCTTAGGACAAATCTGTTGCAACTTATAACTGCCTGTATGACAACTTCAGTGTAAAAGGTCTTTATGCTTCACAGCCTGGTTAAAGACACTAAGAATATGTTTTGGGGTTTTTTTCCAGTCTCGAACTAAGGAATTAAATCTGGTTTTGGGATCTGGCTATCCATAACACTAAGGCATTTCTTTCTTTGCCCAAAATTAACCTGTTTGTACTGGAGCATCACATGCTTTGAAATATGTACTGTTATCTTCAGTGATATTCCCAAGAAAAAAAGAGAGTGGAAAGCAAATTACTGGAGTGCTGTATAGGACCAAGTACAGAATTGCTTGCACCAGGATTCCCCTCATGTGAGTAAAGAAGGGAGATTGAGAGAGCACACAGGGAAGTAAAGTTCTGCCTTATCAGACTTCCTGTACAACTTCAAAGCAGTATGACAAGTAGTTTCCAGAGATCTTCTAGCTCAGCAATTTTGGAGGTCTTTCCAAAACACCTTGGCTGTACAACTTGAGTGTCTGCCTTTTCTGGTTCAAAAGCTCCTGCCTACCAGTACAAGAATTTCCCTATGCAAAGCTGCTAAACTGGTTTTGTCCTGCCTGTGGAGTTCACCTATCCCAGTTTACAAGGCCAGGCATGAGCTGGAAGAATCCCTGAATTTGTATGGTGTGAAACTCCCTCTCAAGTTTCATAAGCAAGATGAATACATTTGACTGAAATACAGTGAGAACAGCAGTCCAGGGCACTTTTCTTACCTGGCTCTGGTAACTTTTTTCCTCAGAGGTTGCAAGGTATTTTGCATATGTCTGGTGATCTGTTGCACTTTGCTCATAAATGGTGTCCTGGACAACAATCTGGAGGTGTCTGTCAGCACCATCAAAAGCTCCTTGGGTTTTGTTTTGGCAGTTTCCATGGCTCTGAGTTACTTGCAAGAAGTGAACTCTGTGAACTTCCCTATCCCAACTCCATAGCAGAGGTCAAGCTCAGGCAGGTTTGCCATCCTGCAAAGAATTTCATGTCATCCAAAACTCCTGAAAATATCATTAGTGAGGTATCAGCAGCCTGGAGACCCATGAGATTTTTAGGGATATAAAACAAGACTAAAGCCTCTCTGATCAGGGGAGATCAAGAATTTAAACTTGATCTCCAAGCAAGGTGTGACATTTGGGATGGTACTGTGCAGGACAGAGTTGAACTCGGTGATCTTTGTGGGTGCCTTCCAACTCTGCATGTTCTGTGTAATTGCTTGCCCACTAGCTATGGTGAAAAACACAGGTGGTTTCTTAATTGATGGGATTTTTTGTTACTTTGTTTTGCTTTCCTTTCCTTGTGTAAGAAGACAAACAAAGCACAATTTCCTCACTAGGGGTACAGAAGGAAGGTTTATTTTAATAGGATAGGAAAAAATATTTCCTGCACAGCTCTAATGACAATATTCTGTATGTTCTGACAGTATTTCAGGTAAGGAGTGTCTCTGGGAAGATGGGAAACTTCCAGGAAAAAGTATCCCCCTAAAAACATCTGTTTCCAGTATTTTCTGGCTCCTGTTCAAGCACAGAATTAGTCAAAGATGGCCCCACATTTTCATCCACCCTCAGCTTTTGCATGATCCAAGGGAAGGCAGAAGGTGCACAGGAAGGGAAGGCTTTGTCGTTCATATTTGTGGTTAGTCAGGCTTGAAAGGCGGCTCAGCCTCGATCCAAGCTGAACTTTGTTTTGGCTGATGGCTCTTGTTCTGTCAGCAGCAATTCCCCCATCCAAGTTCATCAAAGCAATTTGTAGGAGCCTGCATCTTGGTGCTCTTGTCAGGTTGGAAGGGGGAAGCCATCAGCTCCCTCAAACGTAGGAATTTTGCTCTCTCTGCTGGGTGAGAGCAGCGAGTCCCAGCAGGGCAGAAAGCTTTATGAAAGGCAATGAGTAACAGGGAGCAGCAGGGCTGATTTGGCACTTGGAGCATGTCCCTGCTGCTGTCCCAGCCTCTCCTCTAGCTTCTCAACATGCTGCTGTGCTGATTGCTGCTCCTGCTCTTCCTGGGGGCAGCCAGCAGCAGCACAGGCTGGGGCAGGGTGAGATCTGGCTCTTGCTGGATTGCTGCAGTGGGGATGGGAACAGTCCTGGAGAAGTCTGTGCAACACAGGATGGTTCCAGCAGGCACAGGCATTCAATAAACCTGCAAACAATTCCTGTGCCTCTGTGCTTAGCTGCCAGGGATCCTACTTCATAGAAAGCCCTGTTGCTTACAGTATTACTCCAAGGAAATGCTGGGTTTGTTTTTCCCCTCACTTGGAGCTTAGCTTGCTAGCTACCCCCCACATAGCAATTCCTAGTGCATAGCAAAGATGGGTACAGAACACAACATTTGTCAATAAAAAGAGAAGTTGTAGCCTTTGCTGGACCAAGCTGAAACATTAGATAACAAATAAAGGTCATTAAAGCTAGGCCAATTCATACCTGTATTACTAGTGAAATTCGAAATGCTTTCTGCTGCCTTTGTATGAGTTGCCAGATGCACACACCTTGAAAATGGCAGTGCTACTGGTGATGGACTTCTTAGTCTTGATTTTTGGCTGTTGTATATTTATTCTTGCTCACCATGAGCTGCTCTGCAGTCATAAGAGCACAAACATCTGCACAGGATCACTTCTTGGCCTGCTAGTTCTGTCAGAGGAGCATGAAGCCTCTCTTTACCTCTCAGAGTTTTCTACCTTCTACTGTGAAGTACTGGGTGACAATGAAACCCCAAGTTATGCAAGGTCGTACTGGAGAAACAGCCAGGAAAAGCAAGTGTGTGGAGGAAGCATTTAGAAAGTAGAAAGGTTTCTAACTGTGGGATCTGAGATGCTTCACATGCTTAAGGGTCAGTACAATCCTCTATATATAATAGAGGAATTCTATGTATATAATAGAGGAAAACCCATGAGAGCTATCCCAGACCTTTTGCTTAATGTTTGGGATTTCCTGTCCAGGATTGTTCATTCATTTCAGGCTTAAGTAAATGAAAAAACATAAGCTCTACTGGGGTCCTGTAACCACATCCTTGAGCAAATCGTGGTGCTCCAGAGCAGCAATTCCTATTGGTGAACACTGAACCTTGGAAAAAGCAGAGGGAAGGGCATGCTGAGCTCTGGGCCCAAACCCAGCTGAGAGTGACACCACAACAAAGGGATCCTAGCAGGTGGGTTATCAAGGTGAGCTAGTGTAATTCCCCAGAGCATCAGCTGGTGCAGTGTGAGCTCGGGTTTTGGAGGCAGCTCTTTCTGCCCGAGGGTTTTGCCTCATATCCCTGGTCTCCAGAGGGCTGCTGCATGCCACCACAGCCTTTTGGCAAGTGAGCACTCCAGTTTTGTTTTTTTGCTCCTTTCCCCCTACCCTTTAGTTACTTTCCTGCCTTCAAGGGTCCTTAGCCACCTCCCAGTGATGATGGCACATCGATGTGCAGAACAGCATCTCCCATCCTGGAAAGAGAAATCCCATCTCTCTTGCACACAGTGCAGGGTGAGTTAAATCCCAGCTGAAGTATGTTTGCAGGGTGTGCTTGGGTGTTCCTCTGAGCTGGTGGCAAAGGAAACTGAACAGGAGGTGCTAACAAAGGAGGAAGGGCCTGCCTGCAGCAGGAAGCTTTGAGAAGTAGGAATTTGAGGGATGAAAAGTTGTTGACTTGCTGTAGCTCACGTCAATCTCTGGCGGTTCTGTGTTTATAGATCTTGCATCCTCTTCCTGTTTACATCACGTTCTTCTGAGCTTTGCACCTTGCATGAGAAAGAATCTTCAAAAGTTGACACCCTTTCTGAAATAGATGCTTTGAGCTATAAATTCTTTGAAGAGAAAAAAAATCTTTACACAACACTACTCTTGATGGGTTTCTGGTGAGCAATTTCAAAACAATTGTTCCTTTGTAACTTACTGCTCTGTGGCAGTAAAAATGTGTAGTACAATGAAATTGTTAACATGCTACCTTGGGTTTGAAACGGCAGAGAAAAGTATAAATGTTCAAAATAACAGCATTCCAAAGTACATCTTCCAAAGGAGATTGGATGGGGAAGTTCCTAAAGTTGTGGCTTCTGAAGGGACGTGGGGTCCTTTGAAGTTCTGTACCTAGCTTTCCTTGCAGGAAGAGCCAAGTTCAATTTCTCATCTGGACAGTGTATGGAATTGAACATAGACGTCTTGTGTCAGCTTTAGGATTGAAAAGCCATCTTGTACGCAGTTGTGAGAGGCTTTGAAAGCCTGCAGTCATAGGTGCTGTGACAACTGGCTGAAAGTACACCATGAACTTGTGAGGAAAGGCAGCAGATGCTGAGCACACGGTCTGCGTGCAGCAAGGGGGCTGCAACCACACCCAGGAAAATTAATTTGTTGCAGATGCTCTGTGACTGAGCCAATGAAGGAGGGCCAAGAGAGCTGTATTGCCTCTGAACTATATGCTACAAATGCTCTTTCCACCCCCCTCACCAGCTGCATTTTTGGTGTATGGTTGGGACAGATTAGAGCTCTCACTTGAAACCTACTACTGTTCTGTATGGTAAAGAATTGGGTATCCCCTGCATCCTTTCTGTTCTCCCTTCTCTATCTGCCCCTGATGTCTGTAAGAGTAAGAGTGTGCAGTGTTTGAGAGCTGAATATAGCAGCTCTCAATAAGGGAGAAGCTTGCTGGAGTCCTTAAAGCTGTAGAGGAAGCATGTACTTTGCTAATCTTAGATGATGTCTTTTATGTCAGCATTTCAAAAAGAACTCTGAAAGATCCCCTTTCACCATAACTACAATAAAAGAGAAAATACAGGAGATGACTCTTGAGCTGACTTTTGAGATGGAACAAAAGCCTGTAATTGAAGTTCTTTTCCAGGCACCTCAAGGAAGTGCAACAATACCTGGGAAATCAAACTGAAAGGACTCAAAGTCAGATTGAAAGGTTGAATGGCACTTGCAGGATTTTACCGTCACTAATTTCATTGAGTATCTTCTATTAAACAGTTCTTAAAAATGAAGCTGTTTTCAGTGTAACACTGGATGGTCAAAAGCAGGACCTTGCACTCCTCTTGACTCTGATCTTTCCCAGGCCTTCCAGGGCATGGCTCTTCCTGGGACTGCCAAGCCTTTTTCTGCTTTGCAGTCATTTTGTTCAACCCTTCATGGCTGACCTCCTGAGCCTCAGTCTAAGCTGTTACTAAATGGAACAAGCTAGACTCAAATTATGCATGTAAGCACCTGACCTGAAGGATCCTCATCCTCACAGGCCATAGCACTTGCAGCTTCCTTAGAAACCAGTGAGAAGCCTGAGTGCTCTTCTCCTTGGAAAACCAGTAGAGCCTCTTTGGCTCCTCTAAGACAAACAGAAGGAGATAATAAAGGAGAATATAGGTTATTGTATTCCTACCGGGATAGAATCTCAAATGCTAGTGAGATGCAGCTCTTCAGAGAAGTCTAATCACAGGGTTTTTCTGCTGTTTGGGAGGGGAGTAGTGTTTTTTTCTATTCTGTTCTATCAGTGGAGTCCCACAAGTAAAAGATAAGCAAAGTCTTTACTCTGATGCCCTGGTTATGCTGTTACATTTGGCAGCCAGGGGTGCAGACATTAAGGAGCTGCCACGGAGGACAAGGACAATCCTGCTTTTTCACTTGAAATACTATTACCTGAGTAAGTTCTGATCTGTAGATTTCTGTTGTCCATGAACAATTTGGGAGGTGACAGCAGCCTGAGGTGTCAGGTACACTCTGGTCTTACAGGTCTGTAAATGCTATCTGCTTTACTGAGCTGTCAGGCAGAAATGTTAAGATCATTACCATGGGAAACTACACTTTTGGCTTAAACTGAGCTCTATGGTAGTTCTAGCTACCTGGAGAATGCAAATATTGTTCAGGTGTTGGAAGACAGCAAATGGAGGCGAGTCTTGAATTTGGAAAGGAGCAGCTCCATGAGCATTTTCTGTTTGTTTTGCTCTACATGGCCAGAGGACAGATAACTAATGAGCCAATACTCAGATGTGGTTCTTGCTGGGAATGCAGCATCAGCTGTTTGGGACCTGGCTGTTCAGTGAAGTCAGGCAGGCTGTTTGGTTTCTGTCCCAAATGCACGTGTTCTCATCAGGAAGAAAAATCAGAACTGAGACTAATTGGCATGGCAGAGGCCACCTGCATGTGAGGGGAGGGTGAGCAGGCCCAGAGCACATGGGCTGGGACAGGACTGGCCCTGAGCAGGGAATGCTGTGTCTGCTGCTGACTGGGCTGAAAGCAGAGGACAAGTCAGACTGGCACTGATTTTGCTTTATTGGCCATTGAGGCTTGCTGGGAAATATGATTAATAATGTGAAAGGTGAAGATCTGACTCCAGACTGGGGAGGGAGAAACTCTAACCAGCTGGGGACATATCACAGAATCATGAAATACCCTGAATTGGAAGGGACCCACAAATACAAGTCTTAGCCCTGGATAGGACAGCCATGACACGGTTGTTGAAGTTAAGACCTTTCTGCCTGCAGAAAATGTTGCCTGTTTAGTAAAAGTTTTGTTCTTGTCCAGCATGCCTTGAGCCCTGTTCTGAGCTGAGGTTTTAGGGCTACTGGCATCTGTGCAACAGAGCTGCTGCTCTGGTTCAGATGCCAGTGCCACTCTCCCACCTCCGAGCTGTGAGTGTGTGCTAAAGGAGCACCCTGATACATCTGATACCCTGCTAGAGAGTAAGGCCAGTTGTTACTGGCTGCCTACCTGTTTTTCAAGTGAAGTGCACTGGAAGTGAGGCCTCCCTCACCTGCAGAGGAAGGTGGGAATGATGCCTGCATTTACATCTACTGGAGTCTGGGAAGAGCTTTACAGCTGAGCAGTTTACCAGTGAATGGCATAACATTTCTTCCACATGGGCAACTGTGCCTCTTCTCTTAAAATGCACCTGGGAAAATAAGTGAATCATTTCTCATCAGGCTACAAGAATTTTGAAACTCGTCTCCAGGGTTCCTTCTACACTCTTCTGTGTGTCTTAATTTCCTGTAACAGTCCTAATCTGCTTCCCATAGGGACCCATGGGAGCCTTGTTATCGACCTCCACTGGAAAAAGAATTGTTTCTCTCCCTCATCACAGCTGCTATTAACTGGCATAGTTCTTGTCTGTCTCCATCACAGGGGCCATTAACATAACAGGTCAGAGAAAGCAAGCTCTGCCTGTGCCCCTCAAGGTGTCCCAGCAGTGTGGGGATGGAGCATGTTGTCTGTGTGAGAGGGAGCTGCTCCAGCTCCCCATCCACTCTGTTGTGCTGAGACCTGGGGCTGTCAGAAAGGGCATCCTTTGCTGGCATTAACACCCCCACAGGATGTCTGGCAGAGTGATATGGGTGACAGGCTGCCCTGACGGCTGCTGTTTAATTGCCTGGTCCTGGAGCAGCCTCTGGGCTGAGCTGGCATCGATAGCTTATTACCTGCCTGGCCTCCGTGGGCTTCCTGCAGAGCTGCTGGGTAACAGAGATGCTCAACTGGCCTTGGAGCTTGCCTTCTTCCTCTGCATTCCCAGAGTAACTAGGCACCAGAGCTGCCAATTTAATCAGTGCTCTTCCTCTCACAGTAGCATCACAGAGCTCTGTGATCTTCCTCTTCAGCACTGGGAATATCCAAATATAGGGCCAGACCTCAAGAGGAGGAACTGGAAGCAGGTTTGGTGGACAAAATACAAGGATAGTGGAGTCCCATGAGTGTTCAAGCGTCAGGTCACAGGTCTGACAAGAAAGATTCTGGGTTAGCTGTGGCACCCAAAATCCCTGCCTAAAACCCTGTCCTAGTTTTAGCTACCTAAACTAGCTGCATGGAAGGCCAGAGGCAGGTGTAGAACAGGCTTGTCCTGGTCTTGGACCAGCCACTGGAATGTGTCTCAGATCATGGTGCCTCCCAGGGAGATCCCTTCCTTCTTGAGAAGCAGCCCCTTTCCTCCCTGACTGTAGAAGAGGAGGGTGATGCTCATTCCTCTGTGTTTGTGCTTTGTTTGCAGTGCCTTGGGCCAGCCCTTGAGACGGGAGGGCAGGACAAAGAGCTGGTCCTTCTGCCCTGCACAGCCTGCTGGCACTGGCAGCTACAAACACCTGTAGCAGTGCCAATGTCCAGGTCTTGCCAGGTATGGCCACAGATGGCACTCAGCCTGAGACCAGCACAGTGTCTGTGCTAAACCTGGGACAGGCCTACAGTTAAAATCTGGCTGATGTCACAGATCTCATTGCTTGATGTCTGTCCTGAATGTTTTCTTTTGCCCATACAGACTAAAAGGGATGTGGACGAAGAGATAAGAAAAATAAGCTTCTGTGGTAGGCAACATAGTCATCAATTCTGAGAGATCAAAAGCATCAAACTTCAGTCTGGAAAAAAGGAAGACTTGGTGATGTGCTTTTGGGGAGAAAAGAAAATCAGAAAATGAGATTAGAGAAGTACTCATAGTTCTGCACACAGCCAGTGTGCAGAGCTTGCTAAGAGCCATAGAGATCTGTAATTACATTTGTATGGATTACACTAATCCATGAATTTGTAGCCCATGGGACCTGGCCATTTTGGGCTAGAGAAATACAGAATTATCAGGTAGTGCTTCTTGATGTGCTAGTACATGTCTTCTGGCTTTTTTCTTAACCCTAGGAGGACCTTTCTAGTAAGGAGCTGCTGCCCTCCCACACTCTGTGTTCTGGTTGACAGTGATAATTTGTCTTTTTGGAAGTGCAGCTTCAGTCATACATTTCAGAGGCAGGAAAACTTTACATCCCTTTGAACTTGCTTTAAGGCACAGCATAATCAGGGATTTATATAAATAGAGTCAAGGAATTTACCTGTTCTTATTTTCATACTGTGGTGTTGCTTGCATCTGCATGACCAATCTTAACAAAAGTGACTGATCATGCTTTGTTGTTCACCTTTGGGATTAAACTCAATCCAGCTTCATCTGTTTGATTTCTAGCATTCCTCATTCTCTGTCTTAACACTCTGATTTCAGGGTCCAAGTCCTCACAGGGGGTGGCTCAGCTCAGGCTGCTCGCTGGCTTTTCACTGCTTGAATACCAGCTCTCCCTCTTGGTTTTGGTAATTTCTCAGATAACCCTGAAAAAAAACAATTTATTTGAGGATTTTTTTAATTTGCTAATGTCTCTTCTGGGACAGAGGGAACACTTTCAATAAGCTTGTGGAAGAGTAGTATTCTCTAAAGGGACTGTTGAGGAGTGTGACTACTCACATATCCATCTGCAACAGGAGGTTATGGCTAAGTTGTAACACCTTGCACATTATTAAATGGACTGAAAGAAACCATCAACATCTAGGGATCGTGGCATGGGTTAAAGTAACTGACCCTTTCACTAAGAGATTGAGCGCCCTCTGTGCCTCCTGAAACTGAGGATGCTGAAGGGGTTTGTGAAGTGAGTACCTAACACATCTGCTGCTGAACACTTCAGGCTTAATTGAGAGCAGCAATGGCACAACTTCAGCTGATAACACCAGCTCAATATTTGACTGGATTCTGGTTTGTGTGACAGAGTTTGCATTATTAATGCTGTTGGCAGCCCACTAGTGAAGGTCATGTTTCTGTGGGTCCTGCAACCATTAAAATGTTTTCTTTAAAGATGTACAAAACCAGGCAAGGCAGATGACTTATGCCAGGGAGTAACCCTGAGGAGTCTTTCTGAGTAATCATGTGTTTCTAGGAATTCACGCTGGGGGAAGACCACATAAAATGCATCTTCCACTTACTGGGGGCAGGGAAATAGCAATATAGTAATGGAGGGGCAGCAGGGCTCACAAGTGCCATTTGGGAAGTGTTAAAACAGCAGTAAATGAATTTCTGAACTTCAGTGTGCTTGTGAACTGCTAACCTGACGTGACTGCTTCCTGGCACATAAAGCACTCTAGAAAATGCTTCAGCATGTGATGCTGCCATCTGCTACGAGATGGTGGCATCTTCATAGTGGCCTATAACTGCAGGGTTTCTCTCAGCAGACTTCATGTTTCTCTGTAAAACATGGATGATTTCAGCACCCCTCTCAGTACCCTGGCCCAGATTCTTATTTTAGACCAAAATCCAGGAGCTGATCCAGAGCATGGCCAGCCTTTGTCCCAGACACTAGTGGCTGTAAATTGCCATTGATTTTGGTGGCACTGGGATTCAGTACCTCTAGCAAGAGGTATGGGACAAGGGAAGAGACAGATATACCTAGACTGGTCCAGCTGTCAGACAGCCAGCAGAGGGGTGCAGACAGACAGCCCTGCCCTCCTTGACTCAACACAACCACGACTGAACCCAGTTCAGAGTGTGTGGACTGATGGGTGTTAGAGAGGGATAGCCGTCTTTGTCTTGCTCCAAGAATGTCAGGATAAAGAACACTGACTAAGTTTAGAAATAAAAATAAAATAACTAATAATAAATAGAGCATTCTCTTTGTCTCAGTCATATAGTACAGCTGTTCTGGGCAGAAGATGCTGTTTGTTTCTCAATATTATTTACCTGCTGCTCACAAAAGAGTCAAGAGAGTTACTAAGACTTCATTAGAAGTCTCCAAGCTAGAAATAGAGAGGAGAGAAATATGGTCCTGAGGGTGGGGAATGGGGAGGGGAGGGAGAAGGTGAGGAGAAATAAGTTGTGTAGAGCATTTGAGGTTTAAAACTCCATCACATTTGCAGAGTAAGCTGATATCTGTGGTTCAAAATGGCATGTGCAATGCTGCTTTGCCAGCTCTCCTGGGGATGTGCATCCTTTCCCTGGTTCAGTGGGGCTCAACAGAACTGTTATTCCTTCTCTGCAGACTATTTGGCACCACTTGCTGTGACATGGCCATGGTCAAAACAGGCTTCTGGAATCACAGAGCTACTTTAAAACTGGCTAAGCATCATCTGACACTGATATGGATGTGCCAGACTTTTCATATAAAACATGTTTGATGTGTTGAAGTAGGACTTGGCTCAACAGTGGAGTGAGTTCTGAGGCAGATGTGGATATTTTCCTAGTCCTACTGTGTCCCTTTGCATCTGCTCATGCAGAGCATTGTGTCACTTTGTGCACAGCTGCTCTTTGGCATCGTGAAGTGCAGTGCAGCAATGCTGCCCAGTCACACTCAGAAGCTTCCCTGGCACAAGAACTACAGCATTTATGCTAAGTAAGAAAATGTAGACTTACTTTTATCAGCTAATTATTATGTCAAAATCAGCTAATTAGCCCATGTCATGATGAAAACAGGGTCTTTTATATATAGATAGAAATTAGTAGTATCAAAGGGAAATGGCCCTGTGGTTTGGATATTGTGCCCTACAAAGAGGGAATTGCAGCCTGCCAACCAGTCCTGATTATCTTGCCCTTATCTAGACAATCTATCCCTGACTGCTGCATGAAATGTGGTGTATCTGCCAATGCACTGAGGTTTACTAATCATTTCATTCACTTTTCTTGGTTTTGGTGGGTCATTGGTGAGAGAGGCCCTCCCTCCCCCTTTCAGTATGAAGTTGATGAGACCTAGTGGCAGGAATGGCAAACTCCTTATCCTGCCCCTGAGTGGGTGCCATGGAGGGTTTCTCTAGTGCCTTGGACTGGGCAGCTTCTTGGCGAGTGTATGCTACTCATTTTGTCAACTAGGAGAGAGGATAAGAAGGTAGTGACAAAGGTGCCTCCAATGTGGGGTGCAGAATAGAAGTGAGCAGCAGGTGGGGGAAGCCTTTGGAGCAGGAGGTCCCTGTGCAGAGCAGGCAAGTGGTGGGCAGCCATTTTTTTTTTTGGGTTCTCTCCACACTTGGATGCAGGTTTTCAATCTTGGTCAATGAACCTGCAAGAAGGTTTCAGCTGGGTAGAAAATGTTCATAACTTTGTTTTGGATGAAATATTAAATAAATTAAAAAAACAAACTAAGGTGGAATAGTTTTTTAGTGAATCCAATTATGTTATTGCTGCTACCTTGAAATGCTGAAGTCCCTGAGCAGCAGGATCCAGGCTTTTACTTTACTGCTGCAATGCCTACCTTCTGGTGCAGAGTTTCTGTGTCAAATGTCATTCCTGTTATTTTATAAGCACAAAAGAGATGAATTTAGAGAGGATCATCTTATACCAGTTTCAAAGGGTAAATGCACATCCTAAGCAGAGTTCAGATGCTGAAGGGGTGTGGTTGCAGACACTGGAACTCTATCTTCTTGCCGCCTTAGGTCAAGCTTCCCTTAAGCAGCTCAGCTGCTACTCCGAAAGTAAATTGTAATTTTTACTTGGGTTTAAACCTTATGCCTGGGTCAGTGCCACTCATAAAGATGCAATTCGGAAGTGAAATGCACTTACTGGTTGCTATTACAAGAAACCTGTGTCAGTGTCTGTCTAATCTCAGGTTTCTCTAGCATTTTAATAGCAGAACATTGGAGCCATGTCAGTAATGTGCCTCTTGCCTGCATTTTTTTCCTGGTATCACTTTGTGACTCTCCTTGGAGAACTCCACATGATCCTGCACACTTTAATGCTGCCTCCAGCAAAACCTCTTAAAGGATTACTTTGACTTGTGATTAGAAGTGGCAGGGAACACTTGGCAGATCTGAAACTCAACAAAGTAGTGCAGTTTGCTTTCTTGAATTCTTTCCCCCCTCTTATCACAGTATAGTTGTGGTTGAAAGGGACCTCTGTAGATCTTCTAGTCATCTCTCTCCCCCCAGTTCCTCAGATTCAGCTATTCCTTATGTTTCAAAGTTGTCATATTGCAAATGATGCCTGGTAGGGGAGATGGGGTTTGGTTTAAGACCCAGTGTTTAGCTTAGGAGACAGAGGGAATACTTATTTTTAAGTGCAGGAGAAGCTCTCCTTTCAGTAACTGTTCATGTAAGTTCTTATACTTTGTCCTTTGCTAGAGAAGGTCTATATCTGCAAGGGGAAACCTGAAGAAGGAGGCAAGGTCTTCAGAGGACACCAGAAGGTGGAAAGTGCAGCTGAAAATCAGTATCAGGCCCTTGGGGGAGTAGTTGAAGCTGGAGTAAGGGGATGCTTGCTGAATGCATCCATGTTAGGGGCTCCTGTTGAAACTCATTCCCTCCCAGATGCAGAGCAACACTATTCTTCCATCTGAGGCATAGTAAAAGCTGTCAAGTCCTACTTTTATCCCCAAATTGCATGGGAAACGTTGTTCTTTGTGTAACTTCTGAGCCACTGGTTGGGAGTTGCTGGGGCAACTTATTCAATCTGGGTGAGAATTAAGCAGCACTCAGTGTCCCCACTGCTATTTACAACAGCATATGTTGAAATGCTGTCACAAAGTCACAAGGGAAGGCTTGTCTTCTAGTGGGTGCTGACTTTTGCAGTCTGTGTAGTCACTAAGATTCTGCTTTTTCCTATGCCAAATGCTTCATGGAGGATGTTTCACAGGTTTTATTTCCTCTACATCAATCCAGGGCTATGCAAAGCCCTGCCTGACTGCAGAGGACCATGATGCCTTTTAAAATTACCCCCAGCCTCACTGAAGCACCTACGGTGCTTCCAAAACCACCCTGGTGTCCAGAGTTAGAGACATGCATGAAAGAAAGGGTCTGAACATCTTGTGCCTTGATGCATGGTGCATCCTTGCCTAGAGAGTCCTCATAGACTTGTCAGGAGACCTGACTCTTGACTTGTGAGTGGTGGGTTCACAAAAACCAGAGAGGCACGTGGGTTTTATCCTAGCATTAGTGAAGCAAGAGTCACCAGAAAGCTGACTTTGGACAGCTTTGACAGCATGCAATGTTTTTATTTTAAGGACATTGGTAAAATCTACTGGAGCCTCAGGTTTACATTCTCAAAATCACTGATATGCTTAAAAGCCCTGAGGGACCAGGACCTCTGCCCTTCAGCACTGGGCAGCACTTTTAATTGCTAATTTGGGGACAGTTTGGAGTCACCGACCAGGTGTGAGAGGTTCATCTCTCCTCTTTCTCTAAAGTCTCTAATGATCACTAACTGAGCTGCAAGTAATCACCCAGCACTGATGTGTTGACTCCAGCTGAGGCTGGTACAGTGCTGAAAGCTCGTGCTCACACAGCCCAGCTTTGGTAGGGTGGAGATGGAGATCCAGGCTACCTCTGACTTTTGAATTTGCTTTTGTTGTATCTCGAGGCAGATGAATTTGCTTAGCCCCTGCAAGGATGGGAAGGAAGGTGTGTGAATGTACCACTATAGCTGAAAATCCCCTGTGAGATCCTGGGCTTCCTAGTTCACGTGTGTGTGGTGCTGACAGGGTCCTGTAGCTCTTCCTGTGATTCTGTGATGAGATTAACTCCTCTGGGGGAGCTGCTGGGGCAAGCCCCTCAATGCCTGCCCAAAATGTCCCTTCTGTCTCCTATTTCTACCAGTGGAAATAAACTTTCTTGCCTGTCTGGTGGTGTTCTGCCAGTGCTTTCTGCAGGGATAGGGAGAAACACTTTTGGTGTGGGGTTAGAGACAAAGGGCTCTGCTCTCTGCCTCAACTTCTCAAGAAGCAGATGTGTTTGAGGCTTGGATGAAAACAGCTCTCTTTGACCTGAGCCCTGGGGATCCTCAGTCCCTGGCAAGCATGCCTGCCTCCCCTGAGCATCAGGCTTTTGACCCAAAGGAGTTGAGGGTAAAGCATCTGGGCTGTGTTTATGCTCGGGGATGGAGGATGCCTGCGAGGGGAGGGGATGTGCCCGTGCACACGTGCCGAGTGCAGGGGCGAGCAGTGCCACCACCACCCTTGTCCCACAGCTGATGTGCCAGCCCATGGCAGAGGCAGGATGCTGTGCAGGGAGATCAAAGAGGAAAGCTGAAATTAAAAGATGACTACCAGCAGTGGGAAAAAAGCCTTGAATTCCAGCATGAATTTGCTCCTTTCTTTCAAATCAGTGCACCACTTAGGACATGCATAAACCATATGTTAAAGGTGTTAGAGGGATGAATGTGGAGCACATGTGTTTGCCCGAGCCTTTACCTTGGGGTGGACTGACTGGAGAAAAGGATAAGCAATCTGGGAGCTCCTGACCATAGGACATCAGACACTTTGCTTAGTTTGGTCAGTTTAGACTGTCTGTGCACAGGAATTAGGAATTTTTTTTTCTACTAATTCAAGCCCTAAAGCTAAATAACACCTCCCATAACCCAGTAACCATTAAGAGTTCGAGGTAAAACTTGAAGCTTACTAACATCTCTTGCAAAAGATAAGAAGGGTCTGTTACCAATTTATGGGGGAAGTGAATAAAGAAATCTTTAAATTATTGTTCTGCTGACCTCAATATATCTTGTGGGAAGAATTTCCTAAAGCCCAAGAAATAAGGCTGCAGAATAGGAGACATTAACTAGGTGATTTATTTCTCTTTCAGAACACAGCATTGCTCATGGGGTTTTAGTTTGTTTGGTTTTTTTCCCTTTATTCCCCACTATGGTAAACCCAATCTATATTACATTTCTAATTCAGGATAATAAAAACCCCACACATAGAAGGAAATAAAGCTGGTAATGCTTTATTGTTCCCATGTCATAACCAGGGAGTATTACTGTGCTGGAAGAGCTGCTCTGTGTTGCTGCCTTCAGCTCACAAGACGAGAGAGAAGTTCCAAGGACAGTTGGGTGTTTGGTACAGCTATAGCATATATTCATTCAAGGAATTTGGCATAGTTAATGAGAAGACAGAGAAGAAACATTTCCCATCAGGATTAATGGGGAGAGACTGGTTTCACTTGCTACAGTTCATTATAGAAAATTAGCAATGACAAGTCACTCATGGCTGTGAGAAGGCAGGCTGTTCTTTTCACCTTTTCTTTCTCATTTAACAAAACCAAGCAGCACTACATTGATCAGCAGTACCAGCCAAGACAAGTAGTGCCTGATGGCTTGGTGCTGGTTGGATTTCTTTGGGTTTTCCTCTGTTGCAGAGGTCGATGAGCAGTGCTGCAGGTGGCTGTGCTGCCCTCGGGCTGGAGAGCTGTCCAAGTGCTGTGGCACTGCCTCTGCTCCTTGGCCACCAAGCCTTGGTGGCCTGTGCTCCCTGGTACTGGCATGTGTCCCTAGCTCCCAAGCCCATTGAACCTGCCCACACCTGGGAGAGAAAACATTTGGCTCATAACCCTAGGCTTCTCCCTAGCTGGGCTGTGAAGCATTTTATAATAGCTTCAGCCTTTGCTTCCTGGGAAAGATTTACAAGAAGGCCTTTCCTAGCATTTGGTTTCACTTGCCCTTTTGAGCTAAGGCCAAGATCAGAGAGTGGGTAAAGAGGCCTTCCCTACTTGCTGACATCCAGCTGTCCTGTCCTCCAGCTCCACCTCTAAACTAAAAATATTTTATGAAAATTTCTTCTTTCTGTGCCTCTATTTTTAATTTTTTTAAGCTAGTAAGGAAAATGCATATATTTAAGGTAGAGCACTGTGACTATTCCTCAGTTCTACAGGTATCGTGCAGGCTGTATAAAATTGAATTGAGGTGTTTTCTGAGTCAAGTGCATTATATCTGAGATGCAAGAAGGGCTTTTATTCACAATGTCTGGGGAAAAAAATCTCATTGGATAATTATTCTCCCTGCTAAAAAGATCTTTTTTTTATTTTTATTTTTGTGATTTCTGCTAGATGAAACAACCTGTAGGCATTGCAAATCTTTCTCCGTGTAAATACTCAAGGATGTGAATGGCTCACACTTTGGGCTTTAGCTGGCAAGCTATCTGTCCTGAATTTTGCTGGTCTTTCTTGCAACTTAAATTAGTTATCCCTAATCTCCAAAGAGGTTCTTGTATCTCTCTTTCTGAAACCTTGCTTGCTTTTGCTTCGTAGGAGCACAGCAGAGTTGTCAGCTCTCATAAAATCTTGTCTGTACTGTGTACAGATGCAATGCCATGTTCTTGCTTTTCAGTGTTGCCCATCTAAGTGAGGAAAATACTGGAGTCAACCAGTCAGCTGCTGCTCCAGGAGCTCATATTATTGAAACTAAAGGAGTAAATTGTGATGCAGCTCTGAAGTTCTACCTGTAGAGCTGTGCCTGGCTCCCTGCTGATGTTCCTGAACCTTGCCCTGGAGCTACTGATACAAGGAAACATAGGAGTGGGCACAAAACTCTTAAGTTTTGGGATTGAGTTGATAGACAAAATCTTAAGCCTACTTTGACAAGAAAACAGAGAGGTCTTTCCTTTGGTGTTTCAAAGTCTCATTGTGAGATAAGTAATAAATTCAAGGTAATTTTCTTCTTGTAAATTGCATCATCACTGTGGAAAGGTCTGTTAATTTTCCATTTCTCCAGTGAGATCAATCATGTGTCTCCTACCTGGGCCTGACTAGTTTAATATTCCATCTCTCTAGACACTTAGTATTCTTGTATGGCTGCTTATTGTTATAAACTATTTATTCAGCTTTGCTTTTGTGAACAAATAGTCCAGTGTTGTATTGCCATTATGTGTCTTTGACAATGCCCCAACAAACCCTTCCCAAAGACACTGCTCTTCCAGATAAGGAAACGGGGAAAGTGTGACAAAATACCATGCATGTGCAGAACTCAAACATTTTCTTACTCACTCAAACCCAGATGTTCTTTTCCCAGACCTTATATCCAAGTCTTCATTAGAAATTTGAGAGAAATACTTTAGTGTGGCTGCTGGCTTGGCTGCTTTTCAGGCTCAGGCAGAATTTCCTTTATTCACAGGCTCTTTTTTCTTCTTATTTTCAAATGCTTCTCCAGAAACTTGTATTATCATTTTCAGCAGTGCATAAGAATATCCAATATTTTATTTTAGAGTTTCTTTGTAGCATGTTTATTTCTGAGGCTGAAAAAAAAAATCTCTTGGTCCCAACCTCATTTTTAATAGGATAGTGAACTAAGAGGATACATGAGGATTATTCTAATCTCACCCTGGAGCTCTCTACAGCACTACTGCCTATCTGGGACCCATTATTGAACTGCCTTCTCCAGTGCTCTAGAAAACAGGCACTTATCTTGATTTAACAAGTAATGATAGCAAAAGCCTGAGCTGTCATGCTTTAGACATAATGGATTAGCTAATTGATTGTGAAAAGAAATATTAGGCTGAGCTGAACACCCTTTGGAGTGCTCTCTTCTCCTTGCTTCAGTCTTTAGTCACTTGAGAGCATATTTGTACACAGAGGGAGGGTATATTCAACAAAATCAACTACTCCTCCTACAAAGCACATGCAAGGGACTGCTGGAGGTGAGCTACTTTTCCTCATCTTGCAGCTCTCTTGGAACAGTCCATTGTGTGTGCTCTGGAAGAGCAAGGGAGTTGGTGAAGGGTCTGGAGAAGAAATTTGATGAGGAGAAGCTAGGGGTGTTCAGCCTGGAAAAAGGAAGGCTCGGGGGGAACCTTATCTCTACAACTCCCTGAAAGGAGGCTGTAGCCAGGTAACAAGTGACAGGATCAAGAGGAAATGCCCTCAAAATGCACTCTAAGTGCCAGGGGCAGCTAATGTTGGGTATCAGGAAAAAAATTCTTCACTGAAAGTGCTGTCAAGCATTGGATCAGGCTGCTCAGGGAAATGGTGATGTCACCAGCGCTGGAGGTATTTAAAAGATGTGTCCATGTGGCACTTAGGGATGTGGACTTGCTTGGCAGTGTTGGGTGAGTGGTTGGGCTCAGTATTAAGGTCTTAATCTAAATTATTCTGTTCCTGTGGCAGAAGATAAACACACAAAGCCTTATTTGCCTACGTAGTCTTTAAACCTTTTGGGTCTGGGCTTTAGATGTCTTGGGTCTAGGGACGTGACCTGGGCTGGAAAGGAACTTCTTTCTGGAGATGCTCATTGTTTACAGGTGGTGGGAGATCGATCTGCCCAGAACTGAGAATTGTAGCAAGGATTTATGAAACTGGTCTTTGGGACACCATATACACTCTCCTACCTCTCATCGTGGCAATTAATGTGTGTAAGAGCATAACTTTGACCTCGGATATTGCTGCAGGCACTGCAGAGTCACACTGCTCATCCTTCAGCCCTGATCCATGGGTGAGGAACTGAGGGAGGGCAGGCAGGATTCAGTTGCACAGCAGGACTGAGTCAAGCTGGGACCCAAGTGCTGGTTTTACCTGTGTGTACAGTTCACTGTGTGATACTTATTTCTCCCTCTTGTACTGAAAAGAGCTACATGTTGCTGTCAGACTTTAGTCTTGAATTTGTCTTTAGACTGCTTTCAAAAGGTATAACAGGCTACCCCAAGCAGACGAATTACTGCTGTCAGCAGCACAATAATAGTCACACACATGGTTTCTTTCTCCTTTTCTCTGCTCCACTCCCCATGATGAAATTTCTAAAATGTTGTACACTGTACAGAATGCAAACAGGCATTGGGTTAGTTAAAAACATACTTCTCTTTATTTGAAAGTTTTCTATTCACAGATAAAAGGCAGTTGATACATTGCATAGTATACCCTTTTTTAAAAGTATGCTTATTATCAAATGTGTCTGAGAAAAAGGGATGGTAACTGGCTCTAACTTCCAATAACAAGCAGTGAAGTTAATGGAACAATAAATTAAAGAAGTAGTAGTTACATATAAAATAGATGTTAACAGATACAAACATAGCATGAATGATGACTGATTCAATTTCCCTTCTCCTTAGAAATTCAGTGTCTTATTAGAGTGGTTGCCTAAGCTAAGTTTTTATTAAAATGCAGTGGTGCTCTGAAGCTTTGAAACACAAAAGCCACACATTTTTTAATTGAATGAGAATGTCTTCAAGAAACCTTTCTAGGGGGAATGAAGGTTCTCATTCTGTTCTCCTGTCCCTGTGATGGCTGGGTCCTATTCCTGTTGTTGAGCCGTTGCTGCTGTAAGGAGGCAGACTTGATGGTTCAGCTACAGCTGATCCTGGCTCTAAGGCACTTCTAGGGCCTGACAACTCTTTACATTGCAGGCACTAAGTATTCAAAGGACAAAACTCCACAGGATGGGAGAGTGGGGTGTCATATAGTCTTAGTTCAGTGTACTGGCCCTCATCTCTGGACTGTCCTCATGGTCCTATATAAATGCTCCTTGCTGGAAATGCATTGCCTGGGCCCTCTGTGGTATTGAACCCCAGGGAGCTTCTATAGGTGTTAAAGAAAGCTTTAAGAGCTGTATCTTGTCAGTGTGCTCTCTTTCCTGTTTACCCGAACTCATGTGGGCTTCCAAGAGTGATTTCTGGCGTGGGCTGAATGTCAAGGTGCCACCTGCACTTGTCTCCTGCCTCGAGGTGGAGGCAAACACCTTGTTCATCTGTTCAGGGGAGCCACAGCTATGGTGAGGAGGTAGGTGTTTAACAGGGACATGGAGGGATAAACTTGTCAAGCAGAACAGCAAGAGTTCTCCATTAGGGAACTGAGTAGCAGAGTCCATGCAAGCTGGAGCTCCAAGACTGGATGCTGGCCTGTATATTACTCAATAAGAAAAGTCAACCATGTTCTGAATTACAGGATCTGATGACTATAGAAACCACCTGAGCTCTGCTGCCCTGGTTTGACAACCATATGGTCCTGGAGGCAATTATAATCCTGTTGTATGTCTCAGCTGCCTGGCACCTTTTTTCCTCCCTCCTTCTGTACTTAACACTGAGGTAGAAGTTTCAACTAGCACTAAAACACACAAAAAATAAACAGGATCTTAGTGGGAAAGTGGTCCAATGACCTTCAAAATTTGCAAAAACACAACATGGCTATAAAATGATTAATTGATGTAGAAGAGTAATTCTAAAAATGTCAGAAAAACATTATCAAAAGAGTACAGTACTGAGTTGCAAGACACTTTCTATTGTATTTTTTTAATTAAGATTATTTTTTTTTAATTCTCCCTCTGCAGCAGAATTTTTTATGGTATCAGAGATATACTGGTATCAAAGCAGTACATGTGAATTTTTGAAGACATTAATTCTTTTGAACAATTATCCAGTTGGCTTCAGTTAAATATTGCTTTTATTTCCTATAAGAATACATGTTTATCTATGCATGTGTGTCTATTGACATACGTGCCTTGCAAAAAAAATCTGCATTCCTTCTGAAGTTTACAAGGAAGATCAAAGTAATGGTAGTCTTTACAATGAGATTTTAATGACTTATTGTTCATACAATATTTAAATATAAGCAATATCAATCATCAACATAGGATTTTCCTTTTTTTTTTTTTGCTTAACAACCCCTGAAATACTAAAAGTTTATAATAATACCTAAATAAATTGAGTTAAACTACTCCTATAGGGGCTGCTGTTAGTTAACTCCACTGTACTTAATACCACAGAGAAAATGAGGTCCAAATTTCAGTTGAAAGAACTTGGTTAGCTTGAATTTCACCCTATTGATTTAATTATTGGCAGGAATGTGAAAATACATTCAGTGTAAGAAAGCTTTAAAGCCAAAGGGGGGAAAAAGAAAGTTATTGTTCTTAGAGCTATTTTCCAAGAAATACTAGATGTTCCAGCTTTAATGCTGCATTTTTAAATCGGGGTGGAAAAAAAATCCATGAGTAGAGGAAGACAGTGTTTATGAGCCTTCAAGGAGAACACTTTACTGACATTAAAGGCAACTTTGCAGACTCACTTGAAATGTATCAATTTGTAATCTACACATTTACAGGAGCTGCTCTGCTCTGAAAGCTGTTTCCCAATCTGTGCCAAAACATGTGAGGCTGCGTAGCATACTTCTGATGATAGACCTCCAGGCTCTGTTTCTCCATAATTGATTTAGTTATTAGTTATGCAGGGGAGAGAAGAGATCCCTGAGGCTTAGTAAAACAGTATTCAGTTACTAAAAGCAGCCCTTTGTGAATTAATGTCATCCTACCAGCTCTTTCTGCTCATTATTCCTTCAAGTCTTGTTTTTCTGGACACCAGCTGTCACAGAGGAAGTCTCCAGCCTTTTCTTCTCCTGCCTCCTTGGCTGACTGAAGTTGCACCAGCACGGTCTGGAGTGTCTCCTTCACCACCTGGATCTCCCTCTGCAGAGACTGTGAAAGCTTTATTAAGGAATAATCTATAGGTGATTGGCAGTCTCTTTTCTCTTTCCAAGTTATTAAGTACATTCTTGTTCTGCTGTTCACAACAGATGGCCATGGCTATCTAATTGTAGCTTCAACTTCTTCCAAATTGTTTGGATTAAATATTAATACATTTCTCACACTTGCTAGCAGAAGAAAAAACTCAAGTTCTCAAGTAGCATTATTTAGCAGTTAAAAAAGGGAGGGGATGGGGGATACTGCTTGGATACTGTTCTCATAGGAAGGAAGGAGAAAGAAAAAATAGTGTCATGGATGCAGCAGCACTAGGTGTGAGCTCCCTGGTGGATGGAGGGTGGGTTTTTACACCAGAGACACAGACCTGGGTGGATCAGATCCCAGGTGAAGGCAACAGGGCAGCAGGAGCTGTCTGAAACAAATGCCAAGTGACCACAGCTTGTGTGGCATTAGTGAGCTCAACGTGTGCTATGCAAGCTGGGGTGGGAATCTAGGTAATAAAGAGCTTAAGGAGGAAAATTAGCTTATAGCAGAGAAAGTGTTTCTGCTACACTTACCTCCAGAGAGCTTTCATGTTTGCTGAGTTATCATTATAATTATAGTGCAGAACACACAAAGATAAAGCTATACAAGACTCCACAGGGAATGTTTGATCAAGTTGAAAAGCACAGAGGGCAGTAATAGGGTCGTACTGTTGTGCATAAAAAACGAAGAAGGCCACCTGACAAGTATCCAATAATTAGTATGAAATGCATCATTTGGTTAAGAGTTTTCCACATTTATTTTTTCTCTGTCTAGTTCAGGGTTCCTGCAATGAATTCAGGAAGAAACTGATGGTCAATGGCTTAGAAAGAGACCTTCCACTTCCCTCCTTCCCCAGCCCCATCCACAATGACAATAGGAAGGTGTCAGGTGGGGGCAACAAGGGGTGCAGCACAGAACAGAGTTGCAGATGAAGGTAAGACATTCACAGAGAGAGTAGCAAATATTGACACATGCACAAGCCTTTAACTGGCTAGGCTTCCTTGGCAGTACAGCTTTATGTGCTCTGACTGAGAATAAGTTTGTACTACTAATATACTGGCCTTTCTGCTGATAATCTTAAATCAACACCACTATCCATTGTTGGAAGAAGTGCAAGGACCGGGTGTAGCTCAATGAGACAACCAATTTTATCCTCTATTCTATAGCTTACTCTGTGTGGAGAAGAAAGCAAGCAGAGGCAAGTCAGATCCTGCTGAAATGACCAAGTCTATGAACAAACCCTAGGGCCTATCCCATCCCCACTGAGGCTTCCTGGACAGGTATGCCTGAAGAGCAAAGACCCCAAAAGACAGAAATTGGTTCATTTCTCACAGTGTATCACCAAATTATGCCAGAACCTCACTTCAATGGAAGTGAAACAGGATGACACTGAAACAATTCCGTTTCAAAAGTACAACACACAGAAAAGATAATGCAAAAGGACAGTCTTTATCCTTTGCAGAGCTCATACATTAGGAAATGTTGTTTTACTTGACCCCAATGTAAATGCAATGTCAAGAAAAAAGATGGCCTCAGGTTATGTGAACTGTAAAAACTAAGCTGCTACTTCTGAAAAATTGTGACTAGACCATGGTAAAGCTATACCAACCACAGCTCTTCCAGGCAGCAATTATTATGTCTTTGAAAAGTCTTGGCTGCTTTTGATTCTGTTACCAACTCCTCAAAATTTCATCTTTGTGTATTTACATGTATTTTTATATTTTGCTCTTAATATGTTCATGCATATTTCTAATTTCTGGACAGCTCTGTTAATCTAAAGGGCTTCTGTCTCTGATTACAAGTAGTAGCAGTACACACAAAGCTTATCCTATCCCAGGATCACAAAGCACTGTACAAGGACAAATTAATTATGCTTTGCATCTTCTCTAAGTAAGAAATATTATTATCATCTTCTAAGTCCTGGATTCTCCACCCCTCTGCAACTTAATCATGGGGCTCTGCTGAAAACCTAACTGGTAAACATAAATTCTTCAATTCATGAACACCATAAACCTTCTGACATTTAATTAATTCTGATATGTAGCCTCTGACTACGTGCTGTTACTTGCAATATCTCAGTCAATTACAAAATTCTTTTCAGGTAGAGAGAAAAAGCAAAATTGAAATGTTTCAGTGAAAGTGAATGAGAAATCTTAAAGGATGCAAGAAAATGAGGAAGACAGGAAAAAAAACCTGTTAACCAACAGAAAGATAGAGCAAAAAAAAAAGATGACTGCATTGTTTAAGTACAGCAAGTTCCAATAACCTCATAAATAACACCACAATCATATGTAGACAAGTAACTGTCAACTTAGCCTTTATGGCTAAGACAAATATATGGTATATGGCTGAGCATGGCATCTCTATCCACACAGAGGTTATATCTGGATAAACAGCTTCACCCATTTTAAAAATGCAAAGAAACGGTTTTGCTTGCACCCACATGCAAATGTGTCCTTCATGCTTAAATTCTGTATCCAGTGCTGCAAATATTGAGCCAGTATCCACAGCAGGAGTGAAAACAAGTTCCAACTAGGAATATTTTCTGGTTCTGCTGTCTTCCCCTGAAAACTGAAAAAATCTCCACAATGTCAAATAAGTAGTAAATTAAAGTACTTGGGAACAAGTACAACTCATATTCACACAAATGCAACCCATATTCAACAATGCTGCAGGTCTAACATTGCCTTGCTTGAAGCTTTTCATCTATTTGACTTTGTCTCTTTGAAAAACTTGAGCATCATCTCAGAGCCCGTGATTTGCAAGCAGATAAAAAGCAGATCAAATTACAGCAGAGACTTAAGTTTTGGGAAAAATGGAATCATTTTGCTCAAATGCAGCTTCTGATCTCTCAGCCAAGAGGTTTAGGGAAAAGAGACAAAAAGAAGATCCTGTTAATCAGCTGCCTTCCTCTAGGAAAGGTTAGAAACTAAGAGTACATATTATAAGATAAAATACATTGGAAGGACAACAAAGGACTACGACTGCTCTGAGATAAAGGCCAATGGGATTTTGGAAAGTAACTGCATTTTTTTGACATCTGAAGAAGAAATTGTTCTTCAAGAACTAGAAATAATCAAAAAGCAATTTTTGGTTGGGTCTTTTCTTGCTTTTAACCTGGTTAACTATTCTGCTTGTTTCCAAAAGCCAAACTCTACAGTGGCTGCAGACAGAAGCTCAGCTCAATGTCCTACCACCTAACTGCAAGTGTCACTCCTAACCCCAGGCACCAGCACCCATGGAGGGGCTAAGCCAGCTGGAAAGCAGCTCTGCAGAAAGGGACCTTAAGGTCATGGTGGACAATAAACTGTACATACACCAGCAGCATGTCTTGAGGCAAAGGTGCTGAATTAACATGGTCAGCAGGCAGAGGGACATGATCCTTCCACCCTAATCAGCACTGCTGAGGTCCCATCTGGATGTTGAGGGTTCCACAATAAAAGAGGACTTACTGGAATGACTCCAGCACAGGACCAGTTTAATGGACTTGAGTATCCATCAGGAGATGCTGAGAGAACTGGGACTCTTCAACCTGAAGAAAAGAAGGCTCATGGGCTACTACTGCTGTGTATAAATAGCTGAAAGGCAGGAATGAAGAAGACTCTTCTGACTTTTTTTGTCCACTGACAGAACAAGAAGCAGCAGGGAGAAATTCCAAAATAGGAAATTGAATCTGAATACATGGAAATGGGATTTTTTTGTTTGAAGGTCATCAAACACTGGACAATTTTGCACAATCAGGTTGTGCAGTGTCCATCCTTTGGGATATTCAAAATCTGACTGGACAGCATCCTGGACAACCTCCTCTAGTGACCCTGCTTGAGCAGGGAGTTGGACCAGATGATCTCAAAAGGTCACTTCCAATGAAACAGTTCTTTGACTGTGTGTGCTGCATGCCAAAGGACCAGTGAAGAACCAAGACAATTCAGTAAGTTTTTTGAATAACTTGCATTTGGCCTTTTTGAAGAGCACTCTCGGAGCAAAGGAAAGACACTAAGCAAGTCCCTACTGTTTCTGAGGCCTGTGTGCTGTCACAGCAAGAGAGCAAAATGGCCTTTGGAAATCCATCACTTCTCCTTACAAAATACAGGGATATTTGCAGTAGTGCAACCAATTGGAATATTCTCAATTACCCCCTTGATTACTGTCACCCATGAATGTTATTTCTATAAACTAAGATAATATCTCTCCCATGCAAAACCCAAATACTCCCCCAAACAGTACTAAACAAAAAACTGCAACAGAATCACTGCTACACATTGAAAAAAGGAACCCTTCAGTGGTCTGAATATCAGCTACTTTCAAATTGTTCTTTCCAGCAGAAAATGGAAGGCAAAGAAGTTACAGCACCTGGGTGGAAATACACTGACCTACCTCTGTCACAGCATAAACTGTTCAAGTGGAACCATGTTCTCTGTGTGACACACAGTGGGAAGAGCTCATCCTTATGTCATCTAAAATAAAATCAAAGAGGGTGCCATTGCCACCTCTGACTCTTGGAGGATCCCAAAATCTCTTACATTCACCCAGAGTCAGATTCCTCACTGAGCTACAGAAAGGGCTAAATTTTACATGACTGTTGAAAATCTGCTCTAGTGTAAAACAAGACTTGTATGGGAGCCTGATGCAGGATAAAGGTGAAAGGTTAGCAAAGTGACCTGTGACATTTAATGAATGTTTTAGGCACAAAATTCTGCTTTCAAAAAAACTGATTAAAATGCCCATTTTAGGGTAAGGAAAGAAGATTGTTTTTGTAATAATACTGCAATAATACTACAGCCAGGTTTTCTTCCAGCAAAGCATTTCCACCAAGAGGAACTATTATATGCATTCAAATTGTCTACCAAAATGTAACTACTAATTAAGAACAAAAAATGACTGTGAAATTGCAATATAGGCTCCATTTAATTTTAGTGGGAATTCCAGGCCTTTACTGTCAGGAAAGTAACACCTCTCATCAGCTCTGCAGACACCATAATGAGTCACCTCTCATCCTTTGGTTTTTCCAATTAATGATGTGGAGTGTTTTCATACACTCATTAATGATCAACCATAATTGAATATTTTGTAGGTTTATTTGGTTATACTACATAGAATTTAGCAAATATGTCATAGTGCTACAGAGAACTCTAACATCCACTCCCAGGCCCCTACTGTTTGATGCTTTTTATATAGAAGTGGGTTTTTTTATAAGATTTAAACAATAAATTAGAATTGCAAGTGGGTCTGTGCCTATACTCAGGGCCAAGAAATATCATAGCATTTCTCCTTTTTTCAGGTTGTGCTGGCACTTACGATGAGCAGCAGACTTAAGTGTGCTATGCCATCAAAACATAGAATGAAAAACAATGACATCTGGTTTTTTTCTTCTATTACAAACTTAATTATTAATCAAAGCTATGACACACACTAAACATTGGCAAATGGCTCGAGAGCATCAGGAATTTATTTCTCTCAGTGGAGTCTTTGGAAGTTTTAATAATCAGACTACAGGACTAACTACATCTGTGAAGGCCCCAGTTACATTTTTGGCCTAATACATTTTGTAACATTTATGTGTAAGGCAATGTTTTAGGAGGAATATGGGAAGGGTGAAAACAACCACTGAAAGAACTTGGAAAAATCTATCCTGCTTTCATTAGTATTTCAGGTCTTTAAGCTCCTGCTCTCAGAGTTCTACAGACTTTTAATGAAGAATGCATAATTGTCCAGTATCCTTGATAGGAAATTGTTTTATCTAAAATCAAAGAGATTACCATGCAAATACCAAATTCATCTATTAAATAAATTCTACTACTGAGGCTAATTGTCTCATCTTAGTGCTAGTTCCTGCAATACGGGCAAGTTACCAATGAGTGAAAGCTAATTTTATAGGCACTGAGCAGTCTTTATATATATTAAAAAAATTCTACAGGTCTGTAGCACTGTGGTAGCTATTTTTCTCATTCCTTTCTGAAGTACAGCACAGTGATTACATGTACCAGATGGTAACATTTTATGCACATTGACCTGGACTACCTCTGAAATAGCAACTGAATGTTAATGAATGGTAGCTGAATTGCTGAACTGCTTCTTTGTACGTCCCTATGTTTTAAACATGGTTTTGTATTTTGTGACTGATGGTCTTTCTAGGACCAGGATATCACACACTGTGCATTTCTGTATTTAGATAACATGAGCTGAATTTCACTGATAGAGGAAGTCAGATCTCTATCAGAAAACTGTGGCTCAAAATGAGACTGATCTACAACTCTCCTGAAATTTCCAATTACTAATTCTATTTTTTAACTTACTCTTGCAGTGCCAGCAGCTGTGAAGAAATAGGCACATTCCATAGAAGATAAGAAACACTGCTATTTCACATATATGTAGTGTACTATCTTCTGGAACAAAAAATGCACTTTTCTAGCTTAATTTCACCTTACCTAGTAAAGTATAACTATGATCAGCTGTGACTGTTCAGTTTGAATAGTAACTTAAGTCCCCTGCAAAGAATCTGTAACTCCTACCCTCAGAGTTCTTGTACAAGGGCCATTAAGAAAGCTCATTTGAGAATAAATATACTCAGGGGAGAAAGGAATTGGATGCTCTGCACACACACACATACACTCAAGATACGTCCATACTGCTCTGAAAAAAATGCATTGGGAAAACACAACTGCAACTAAGCATGAACACTGCAACTATAATGAAAAGAATGTTGAATAATCTTTCTGTATATTGAGTGTATATGGAAAGGCTTGGGAAAGAAACATCTAAAGTAGTGACAAATTACTGACTGGATTTCTCTCCTCTGATGCAAATCCTCTTCCCCCAGCACCATTCTTACTCCCCTCTGCCCCTCTCACTTTATCCTTCTGTTACCTTTAAAGAAACCAAGTTTCTAGGATAGGAATTTTGCAGTGACTTGTAATAGATGCCCAATTACTTAAAACACAGTGATATTTCCACACACTATTCTCCTTTCTCTAAACTATCCTCTGCAGGACTGTCTACCTTCTCTTAGCACATACTGAATCTTTTCTAGCACCCTCATCACCCCTACTCACCTTCAGATGGCTCCAAGGGCTCCTCTGCTAATCTCTGCACCTTGAACATATATATTTTTCTTCATGGTTCTCTTCACTGGCACTTCTACCAAAACCTAACCAGCTCAGTATTCTCATCTTTCTCAGCTTCACTGGTTCTTACTTTCATTACCTTTTCTTAGAGGAACAAAATCTCTTTTATGAAAATTTTTCCTATTTAAGTTACAAATGAAAAAAGCCTTTGTGCTCTTAAATTTTGAAAAACGGCCAAAGAATTCCTCATAAAGGTTAAGCAATCTTCAGAAAAACTGACAGGTAAAGGACAGAAGTGTGCATAGGACAATATCTCATCTGGTTACTTGCATTGCAGTGTTAGAGGCAGATTAAAATGTGTAGGATGCCACATGATGCATCTGTTGCCCATTTTTTAAAAAAAGAAAAATCTCCAAACTACAGGTGACAATATACACAGTCTGAGTCAATAATGTAGCATCTAATTCAGCTAAATAATGTTGGGAAATGCAGGTGCATGAACACTTGGATTTATGCAGCTTTTGATGCACTACGTATTTAATTATATGAGCATTACGAACAACAGTAAAATAAAGGCTTTTCAGTGCCCAATCTTAATTTCCAAAGAACTGATTTCTGTTTAAATCAATTAAAGCTGGATCAGACTACAGTGGAAAATGCACTACAGGAAGACTTACTACACAAAAATGCCCATTTCAGTGAGACAATACTTTCTCCCATTCTTAATGTAGCTAACCTACACTAAGAACTAGCATTCCACATGAATCTGAAAGGCAAGTATCCCATGTGCATACTTACAGAGATTGATATGTATCTATAGCTATAGCGAAAAGGATATGAAGAACTCCTTCATCAACTCTGCAGGCGGAACTTTGCAATTGATCTTCCAGATGCACCAGTTTCTCACTTATTGCTTCACATTTTTCTCCCAACGCTGCAGAAAATATGAAGAACTCCTGCAGAAAGTTGAAAAATAAAGGAAAGCATGTTTGCTGCTGACTGCACACTTCCACATCAAATTTGCATCAAATTAAAGGGAAAATAAAATATTAGTAAGGGGATATTATACTTTGCAGCACAAAGACATTGCCTAAAAGCAAATTCCCAACAGAGAGACAAAAAGCTGTTCCTATATAATAAATTGCTGATTAATATGGAATGGAATGAGTCTGTGGTCTCAGTCTTCTTCCCAGCAGAAAAAAAAGTCACAATCTCACTTCCAGCAGATGATTAAAGGCGTTTGAAGACAGCTACTCTGAACTGCTCTCCTTCCCTCCTGTTGTCTCATCACAGCAGGGGAGGGAAGTCTCATGCTAACCACCCACTAAGGCACCCAAATTTCAAGTTGTTCACGTAAATATGATTTATACATTTAGGTCACGTAAATATTTCAAGCAGCAACATTTTGGTAAATCTTACACACGTAAAATGTACTTATACTTTTGAAGAAAAATCTGGCTAGAGTACTTGGAGACTTTGCTCAAGCAATCAAAGAAAATATATAAAAGTCTTTTGAGATTACAAGATGAAACTGCACTTTTTTTTCTGAGTTATCATGAAACAATACTAAATTTTCAAAAAGAATGCTTCTCTACTTAGAACTTACACAGGCAAATACTTTGTCTATTTTAAACTGAGTATTTTAAACTAGCTTCAAAGTCCTTCTCATAAGTTTTTTCAGATACATTGCACAAGGGTAATTGCTATTTTTATATTTTGCATTGAGTGTTACTTTGAGAAATGACCCAAATAAGCAGTAAATATGAGAAAAGGGGAAAAAAAATCAATCAATTTGCGCAGCTCTGAGACAAGCCTTTCCTCTTCCTCCCATGGCACCATAGTGCTGTCTACAGTAATGACAGGGCTTATTTGTAAAAAAATACTATGGTGCCAAGATGAACTTCTGCTGGAACCATGTTAAAAAAAAGAGAGTAATTCATCAGCTGGAATCCAGAAAACTGGATTGTTGCTAGACCTAGTCTGTGTTAATAAAGCCGGCTTCTAATGTGGCCATATACTATCTACAGAAAATTTTTCTCCCCAAAGAAAAAAGTATTTGGGGTCCTTTGCATTTATCTGTTGCTATAAGACACCAGTGGTGGTATAAGAGAAATCAAACCTTTAGTCAAAGGCCTTCCAAAGAAATCATGCTAATACTTTTTGAAATGCTGCCCATTGTGAAACAATTTGAGTTTTGGTGAACACATTTACCAGATCTCAGTTGGGTGCTACCCTTTCACTTTGCATCACAAGTATATTGCATACAGAGTCAAATGCCAGAAGAGCTCTGCTTGTTGACACATCCTCTGTTATGGCACAGAGTTTTACCTTCCTGCTGCCCTTGGGCCTTTCCCAGACATGGCTGTCCAGCAGATCCCACTGGGACCAGCTGCAGCTCAGCCCCTGGATGGGTAGGTTGGTTAAGAGCTGCAAACCCCTGCAGCTCAGACACAAAGGAGCACAATGGCAGAGTTCGGGCACTTCCAGGCATTACCAAACCTGAGAACCTACAGCAGCACTCCACAGAATGTATGGATGTGAAAAAAAACAAAACATTGTTTTTACAGTGAGAACATAGGAAGAGAAAATTAACATTCTCCTTGCAGCAACTAGGAATGTCTTTTTCTGAAGATCAGCAACAGAAGATGAAAAAGTCTTCCATCCAGCTACTTAATTATTATCCAGCATACCAGCAGGACTACATGTGCTGTTATGGAGCGGGACAACCCAGGCCATTCATATCAGTGGAAAGCTGTTAGGGAATCATTCTGTGACATATATGCAAGAACAGATGACAGCTGTCCATGAGAACATAGGTCTCAGGCTAAACAAATCAGTATATTGAAAAAAACCCAAACAAGTACTCTGAAAGCACATCTAAAATTATGACCACATAGAGAAAGCTCTGCACACAGAAAAACGCAGGGTGTTCTTCCTGAACGATCACATTTTGGATACATAATGCATTGTCTAAAGATGTAGCAAAATCCTGTTTACTTTGGAAATAAAAGTAAAGGAACAATAAATATTAGGCAAGTGTAACCAATTGTAATAACAATATGGGAAGGCAGGAAATCTAAGAGTGTAAAAGTCCAATCAAACTTGTTTAGGTCTTTGAACACTTGAAAGCAATTTTATTGTAACTAAATGACTACAGTTGCACTTCAGAGTAACCAAAATAGCTCTATAAGATTGAGGTTATATTTAAGTAGTCATTAAATCCCAATAATGCAGCTTAATTTCTCTTTATTACAGCCATAATAGCGTATGAATGAACTATTTCTGCACCAACACAACCCAGCTGCCTTTTTAGTTGAAATGAGAAGTTCCTCCAACACCTTAGACAAGCATCAACTCCCAGGAATTTACTTGCAGGTGTCATGTGAAAAATGTAGGAGAACCACCATATAAATTATTATTTTTCCAGAATTTATATGAATAAATAAATAAATATGAAAATGGAAATGGAAGAAATATACAGTGCTCTCAAAAATACACAACAATAATAACTATTCAACCAATTCCACAGCTTCTGCCTCCAAGCCCTCATTTAAAAAAGGTTTGATGGCCCAGAGAAGTAGATAGAAAAGATTTCTCTTAGTGACTTTCATGCCTGGTAACATCATTGGTAGCACTTTTATCTGACATTTGTCTATGTAGGCAGGAAAACCCCTGGCAGTGATACACAAACTATTCAGAACAGCTCCTGGTTGGAAAGTGGCACTTTACACTGATCAACAATATCTCTGAGAGGAAAGTGGACTTTGCCTCAAGCTCAACTTATTCATAAAATACAACTCATCCAAGCTTGTAGGTTATGTCAATGCTACAAAATGCTGTAAGTCTGAAGACTTCGGCTATTTTTGCTCTAACAGCATTTTTAGGAGGCAGCTGGGAGAGATTGCAGGAGTCAGGAGACAGCTGAAATGCAATATTGCTTTATGGATTTTTCTGTGAACAGCGAATGTAGCTGGCTGGGATTTTCTTTTCCTCTCTAAATCCTTAAGCAGGTGAAAACAGCACTAATATGGGTGTGATTTAATTTTTAAGGTGCAATTCTTCTGGCTTCTCAGACAAAGTAGAAATTCTCATTCTTTCCCAAAGATGTGAAAGTCTGACACAAGAAACAGTAAAAACAGACAAAATTCCAGCTAATGCACTGCTGTAACATCAGCATATTGAATCAAGAGCAGAGGCTCTTTACTTGACGAAAATGTTTGATCAGCTTTTCCATCCTATGCTCTTCTTGTTTAGCAATTTTATATGGAAGAACTGGTATTGTAGTAGCTAGATTAATTTAATTCTATTTGGGATTAGGGTCTATATTAGAGTCTTTGGTGGTTGTGCTGAGAAGGAGGATTCCAGATATATCCTTAAAATTCATTCTTCCTACAGAGGAACTTTTGTAAAAGGGCACTGTCTAAATTCCAAGCATCAATGTCATAATCCAAATAAAAGAGAAGCTTTAGAACTTCTTCTGCAGAGTAAAAGCCAGATTTCTTTAACCTGCACTAAACATTCTCTCCCATATAATAGTTAAAACAACTCAAAGTAACATAAATAACAACTAAAAAATGTTGCCCTTGAAGGCAGACACTTCACATTATGGTACAAGGTTTAGAGCAGTGATCTACAGTTGGCAGATGCTGCATGTTTACCCTCAACCCCTGCAGAATTTAATGGTAATTGTCAGCACTTGAAACTCCAGAATGTTAGGCCACAACATATCTTAAATAATTACTAGAAACAAAATGCAACCATCCATACTTGTCCTGCTTGAGCAGATGCTTCAGTCACATGCCGGCTAAGTGCACATGCCTTGAGATAAACGAGCTGTATGGCCATGAGGTGACCACAGTGCAGGAGAGGAACAAACAAAAGAATTTGTTCCTTCTCTGCATCCCAGATTTCCTGCCCCATGTGCATTGTCCTGGGCAGCTGTTGTAGATGAAGAAGGCCACTGAGAACAATACATGTTCTTCATGACCAACACCATCATGGCAAGGCTGCCCAGGAAGCAGCCAGGGACTGCCAGAGCCTGCTCTGTGACTTGCAGTGACCAAGCCTGCTGTGACTGTCTTCAGCTGGTGTCTGCATGCATGGCTCCTAGCAGCTGACATGGGATCTGGTCGTTCTGATTGCAGGGTACAGACTGCTCCAGGGCTAAAGTACCCTTGCAGTGAGCAGGTTTTCTTCCTGCTACAAACCAAGATGGTTACATTCCGTTTTACCCTTACGTAGCACACAACAATAACTAATAGTTCTCCTATATATCATTATGTTTTATGTGGTTGAAGGCTTTGACTTTCAACCAGACTAGGATTTCTAAACCTTTTATTTCTCTTCCTTTCCTTATTTTCTTCACTATGTTCCTGTCTTCTACAGAGGGAGGTGTCCAGACTAGAGCTATAGTGCTCTAGAGGCTTTGGCATTCTCAGCTAAGCACAGTAATTATTTCTGTCTTATAACTGACATTCCCAGTAATGAGGCTGAAAATGACATTTGCCCTTTCTTCCAACACAATGAAGGTAATGAATCCCACTATATTTGTAGTCCACTATAAACCTAGATTCTTCTTCTGCAGTATTGTCAACTCAGCTGCTATTTACCATCTGTATACAGAAATCCGACTCTTTTTCTCCCTTAAATGTAATTTGCACCTGTCTTTCCATATATCCCTTCTTATTGATTTCAGACTATTCTTTCAATCTATCAAGACCATTTGGAACTCTAATCCTAATTGAAATGATGTTGACTGGCACATAAACTACTGGCCTACCTCCTTTTTAAAGGCAAACACAAAGTCTGCCTTTACTGATCCCTCGGGAGTTCAAGCTTCCTCTAGGAGTTTTCAAAGGAGCTTGTTAATGGTTTGGAGATTGTTTTTCTTGGCTCCTATGTGCTCAGGAGAAATTTCATCAGTCCAGCCTGACTTGAGTACATCTCATTTGCCTTTGGATCTTTTACTGCATTTGTCTCTTGCTACCTTTAGTGAATACTAGGAGCACTACATAATTGGACGTAGCTTATAATCTTCAGGAAGACCAAAAGCACAGAGAATAAGGAAGGAAAAAAAATTCTGATCTCATTTATTTTTTCATTCACCTTTCCTATTGGAAGACACACATGCTTTCTTTCACCCTTCCCTTGCATCCAATATATCCCTGAACTCCCTTGCCATATCATAGGTCTTCTGTTTAATATAGCTTAGTGTGCTCAGGGGTCTTGCTGCTTCACACTTTCACCGTGCAGTACCCTTCTAGGCTCATTCTTACAAACACCTTTGTCCTCCCCATGTCAAAACTTTAAAGCCACTGAAAAACTGCTGACGTAGATATGTAGTCTGTCACCGTGTTTGTACTTTTCTGCACCAAAAGAAGATGGTGATGTACTACAAACCTGATGTCTTCTGGACAGTACCAAAGAATATCTGCTGATTCCTCCTCCTACAGGGTTTGTCCCACAGAAACTGCCCTGTTGCTTCCCTGATTTTGTTTAGATGAGCTTTTTTTTCATTGAGATAGCTATCTAACTTTTCTCGAAGAGGGATCAAGGTTGTTTCCCAATTACTTTTGCTCTTATCACCTTCCACTTACAGACTCCTCGCTTGTTCCATCAGCATGGCTATATATATTTAAGAGACTTCAGCACTATGACACTCTCTACTTTCTCATATGCAACAATTTAGGCATAAAGCCTTCCAGCCAGCTGTGACCTACCTCTTTTCCACCATCACATGCTTTTCCCACACTCCCTTTGCTTGCACCAATCCCCTTCCCTTCTCCACATGGGAATGTTAAATGACTCATCAGAATTACAGTCCGACGTGTGCAATTCTTCCCTTCGTGTATCTTCCATTACAGCTGCAGAGGAGTGTCCCTGGAAAAGCATCTCTGCAGGAATAGAGTTTTTCACTGCCTTCCAGCACCCTGCTGTGGCCTGACAGCAGTCTTCCTGTTCTCATCCCTAGTAGACTGAAGATCTTCCCTAATTACAGACTTTCTAAAATGAGAGCACACTACTGCACTGGCTCATTTAATTACACTGGGACAATTCCAGCTCCTGCTGCGGGAGGATGAGGCTATTTACTGACTTCCCAATAAAAATTCACAGTGGGTCAGGACTTGGAAAAAGAAACAGAAGTACCAAACTGTTTTCCTGTGTCCACACCCTGCTGTGCAAGGAGTCAGTATATCTGTGTTTCATTTATAGGTGGTTCCTAGTATTGTTCATTCCCATCTCTGCTCCCAAGTCATTAAGATGCAACAATCTGGAATGACTAACTGGGTGCTCTCCTGCAGCAGCAGGGAGACTGACCTGTGAAAATTGGGGGACCAGAGCACCAAAGGTAGATTTAGGCAAAACCTTGACATGGTACAGGCTGCTGACACTTTCACAGAGCTTTCTGGAGAGCTCTCCACAAGTAACCATCAGTCCAGCTGTGGCAGTGTGGTAGAGCCTGGCTTTCTAGCATATTTCCTTTTCTTTTATTTCCATTGTTGCTTTATATTCTCCTCATGCACTTTTGTCCCCCTCTGTCAAAACTTCAAAAGTGTCTCTGCCTCTGAGGACTGTAAGATATTAAGCTTTTCTACAGTGGCAGCCCTGTATACCTGTGAACTCTGGTGCCCTCAGTATTTCGCCCTGATGCCAGCAGGGCTTTTCGCTGCCTTTGTCCCACAGGCTTACCTGCCCCTATTTCATGTCATGTGTGGACACAAGCAGCCACACAGTTTATCCATATTTCACAGCAAAGTTCACTGATCAGAAATGCCATTTGCATTTTCTGCAAAGTTCACCTTCATTCTCAAGGCTTCCTGTTTTTATTTATGCTGAACTCACACACAGTCAAGCAGTCTATCCTAGGTGTGCCCTCATGTCACAGTCTCCTTGAACACAAAGTCAACAATCCGAGCTGGGTGCTGCAGTTAGATTATCTTTCCTGGAGCATTCCAGCTGCTCCACATTCTTTGGATTCACCAGTGGGAATCTAAAGAAATGCCTCATCTGAATAGTTATCCTAAATTTTAATATTTATTTGTTTAATACTTGCCTGGTTTGGTTTTGTCAGTTGTACTTGACAGGAGGCGTGTATGCTGTTATGGAAGGTGACCTGGGGGTTACTTGTCCATGTAATTTATTTGCTGTCTGGACACAATGCTTGGATATGAAATTTCCTTACTATGTAAGCTGCAACCCAAGGCATACAGATATAAAAATGGACCAGACTGAAACAGTACAGCTCTTAGAACCAAAGTAATTCTCCTTACACATATATTACCTAAACTCTTAGTTTGTAGGTAGACAGATTTTTGTATGCAAGCAGGTTTTTCTCATAGGCCATGCATCTCATGTTACCCAATTATCCCAGCTTTCTTAAATACCTGGACCAAGTTCTGAGATCTTTTAATTTATGAAAATGGTGTAAAATCACAAACATCTAGTATTTTCATTTAGATGAAACTCCTATTACCATGTATTCTGCTGCAGTATACTTGTATGGTTTTACACTTCAAAAATAGATTCACAGGTATTTTTAGTGACACACAAATAAATAGGCTAAGCATCAGGATTTTGTTCCATTCCTAAGCATCATGACAGTGCTACAGTGGAGCTGGCTAAATATTACTGGTTCTTCTTTTCCCCAGTGTGGTCATCCTGTTCTTGGTATGTGTTTAAAATATTAGCACAGGTTTTAACTATAAACTCCCTGAAATACTCAGCAATTATGCCATTATCTTCAATGGGAAAAAAAAGAAAAGAAGAAATGGGCATACTCTAGTTGTGATTGTGTTGCTTTTCCAAGTGCTCACACTCTAGCAATTTTTAAGCAAAGGTAACACGATAAAAACAAGTGTCATTTATTTTAATTGAGACAAAGAAAGTCTGTACAATATCATCACTTTATACTGCCTAGGAAACACTTACCTCAGATAAATGACCCTCTGTTCCAAATGAAACGTCTTCCATAACCTGTTAGAGATAAATTATTATATAAACAGTATGATTTTAATAGAACTTTTAAAAACCATATAGCACAATAAAAAGTTATATAAGCTGAACAATTGCATCAATTTTCTTCATATGCATGAAAGACTTAAATTGCATTTGTAATGGGGCAGTGGCAGTCACCCAGTATTTAAAACTATATTTGAATAAATTTTGTTAAAGCCCGCTTTAGCTTCTCACTTTAAACCCACAAGGAATACTGCCTTTCAAACTGAAGGACTATAAATTGAAACAAACTTTTCTATCAAGCTCTTGCAGATCTGTACACCATTCAAGAGTCTACAGACTTTTTTTTTCCTTGGTACAAACCCTGGAAATGATTTTGGGCAGGAGAAATGAGAGACCCAATCAATGTTTCCTATTGGTAACAAATGCTAACTAGAGTCAGCATTCTCCAAAATTTCCTTCATCTCTGAAGTCTATAAGAAATTAGCCAATGTTTCACTGACTGGCTGAGGAGCAAAGAAATGTGATGTTAGCATTATTGGGAAATCGTTAATGCTAATCACTCATAAGAGTGTTGTTGATATTAAACTGAGATAGGGATACTGCTTTGGTATGCCCACACACATCTATAGATACACACAATAAAAGTGCAAAATCATTAATCTGCCATAAAATCACAATTGTTACTGGATACTATTTTCAGCAATCAATCTGAAAAAAACGTTTAAATTTCTCTTGCCTGTAATAATAATTTTCTGATAGTATTTTTACTGCTAAATTACATGTAAGCATTAAGCTTACTGAGGTGCTACAATCCCTACCTGAAGAGTTGGCATTTTTACCAGCAGAACTCTACCCCAGCCTCAGATGAACTGAGGGGCACCGTGCTGCACAGCTCCACACGTGGCTGTACAGGGAGGATCTGGCCACTGTGTACAAGCCATCCTTTTTTAGCTTGGATCAATACAAGAAACACACAAATGCTGATTTTCACTAATGCTTAATGCTGACATTTAAAACTAAGATTAAATTTAAAATTTCCAAATATTTCCTAAGCTCCACAAATACAGCGTTTAATTAAAGCTCAAATGAATGCACAGTTTATTTAGCTTTCAAAAGGCATTGTCGTTTACACATTACATGTTTGCCTCCTGGACCACAGGCTATCCCAATGCACAGTAATCAGTTACAGTCTGCTCACAAAGGCTTTCTTGGTGCTTGCTATCACTAAATTCTGAAAAATGTTGTATCATGTTCTGTGATAACTTCTTTTTAATGGCAGACACCACATTCAATTTTTTTTTGGTGATGGTCCATTTGGTATCACTTAGACCTCAGCAACTTTTAAGAATTTAATCACATGAAGGCTTTACAATTATAGAACATTTTCCAAACACCAGAGTGATCTTCAGCTAACCCCAAAACATAATCCCAGATGGCCAAACTGAAGTACGTAGAGAAGAGGAAAAGACAGCCTTACCCTTGTTCTCTACTTCCTTTGTGATGAAAAAGTGAGGAATTAACTACAAACAATTCTGATGGGACAACTACCAAAAATGCTGACTTACAGAAGGTGAAACTACTGAATTTTGGATTTTACCTTGTAACTTTAATCACCTCAATTTTCTTGAAATCTAGTAGGTGTTTCTTTCCTTCATAGTGATTAAGAGGGAGCACTGCACAGCATGCCAGAGAGCAGAAGAAGAAAAAAAGGATAGGTCAGGAACTCAAGCCTGCACGTGCACACATATCCATGTTCATCAGGTTACTTGCTGTTAGGAGGTCCCAGCACACAGAAATCTCTCAGTTTATTAGTTATCATTGGTGGTTTTGCTGTTTTCAGAAGCTTTTAATAAAAGCATTTGCTTACACACACATTATCAAGAAGCAAAAAAATAAAGCAAGATATTGTAAGGAGCAGAAGAAGCAGGCATTAATGTCCAAAGAGAAATGAAATGATACTGTATATTTTAGAAATAACCCAGATATGCCTCTAACCACGTAGTAATGATCATTGCAACTTCCACCTCACTCAGTTCAAAAGTATGAAACATTTGTGGCATAAAAACAAAAACCCACCTTTAATTCTTCAGAGCCTTAGAAGAAAATCAAGCCCAAACAGTAAAAAAAAAAAACAAATCAGACTACAACTGAAATGATGGGACACCCTAATTTCATCAACAAAGCTACCAGCTGGAAAGTACACACTTATATGAGAATTCAAGAATCTATATCAAATACATTAGACAAGCTGACTTCCACATGACTGAGGGTAGCAATAGTCTGCAACTTTGCTCCAGCGTTTTCTTAATGCTACAGCCTAATGAGTTATCTCCAATTGAGAGAAGCACATCTGATTTAAGTAACTCACGGTGGTTCACAGGATGTTATTTGCTGGCCCCACTTTATTTAGTTTTCACCAAAACATCATTAATGATGTTTCAACTAGCTGAGCTGCCAATGCATCTGATTTTCATCCCTAGCTAACAGTCAGTGTTATAAAGGAAGCCTGATTTACTGAATTATTTTGGGATGCCAGTCTACCACATAAAAACTGGGGGAAAAAAAACCAGCAGCATCTTAAAAAACACAGTTATGAAAACTATAAAATAACTGTTGACAGTTAATAAACCTGTGTTCACATGATAGTAAAATAACAAACTTTCAAAGAATTTATACCTTATATATTTTTATACCAGAACATGTCTTATTTTCTGATTTAGTGAGGCTATTTAATTAAAAATGATAAATGGCCCTTCTGCAAAGCAGTATCTGAGGATCTATGAGAAGGACTCTTTCATCTATTTTGCTTATCTTATTATTGTTATGCTTCTTACTTGTTTTTTGGTTTTTGGGTTTTTTTTCTTTTTTTTTCTTTATAAGGGAACCTATAGAGTAAGACACAGTTATATGCAAGAAAATTAGTTACAATACACATCAACAAAACCAATATTCACCTGGCACTAGTGCTTAGTTCTATATGACACAATAAATAACTGGAGAGCTTCATTTCTAGAATTCCACTGTAAAGTAAATCAATCATCTGTGGATGAAATGTACTTTCCAAGGCATATATGCACAAATGCTATTATCAGCCTTTCGTATATTGTCTTGAATTAATACAGTAACCTCTAAGTACAAAGAACATGACTCTTTCCTTCTGCTTCAGTGGCCAATGGTGCTCTCTAGAAATTCCCTGATGGGGAACAGAGGTTGTGACACAGTTGAACAGAATAGTCATTCCAGAAACATGGCAACCACAGCAAGCTACCCCTCTCACAGGGGCACCACAGCCTTGTTAAATAATATGAAACACCATATTTTGACAAATACATGCTTTTCTATTAGGTATCCTCACTTGTTGATAAATGGCTATGAAAAGGTCATATAAACAGCTAAACTGAGAGACTAAGCACCACACCACTATTTTTTTTGCCTCAAATATCGAATTATTTTAAAATTAAAAATACACTACCACATAACAGAGCATTTAAATGCTACACTTAAAGCTTCAGAAGTGGTTTGTTTTTCAAGTTCATTTACAAATCAAGATGGCTTTTTTCTTGCACTTCAACAGGTTCAAAATCACATGTTAGCATGATTTGTGTCAGGCTTTTTCCTTTGTTTTTATATCCTGACTTGTGATGAACTACTTAGAGATGTTAGGGAATAATCTGCTATGGGTCTTCTCCAAAAGTTTAGAAACTGCCTGTCACTGCAAATAGTTTCCTCTTCCATTCAAGATATGGGGAACCATTCCTCGAGTCCTACACATCTCTCCATAACCAGTAAGTCAGCTGCCCAGCTGTCATTCTTGGATAGCAAGGTTGATTTCCAGGGAAACAATCTGGGCTTGCAGGGGTGAAATAAGGGTGATAATCTATAGCACAAATATCAGGAGTGCTACAGAAACAGTCACAAAATCCCAAACACTCCAGAGCCTCTAGGCACATTTGAAAGAGGAGCACAGCTTTCCATAACCAACAGAACTCATATTATTTCAGCAGACTCATAAAAATATGGCAAGGCAGTGATGAGGGTGGAATCAAAGCCAAATTGACCATTTCTAATAAAAATGTTCTGTATGTGATGCCATTTGCCCCGGGAAAAGACTGCAAGAACTACTGAAGCTCAATATAAAACCAGAATTTTACTAACAAGAGGAGATTTTACAGTCAGGTATGGGTCTGCTTTCCACTAAGACTCAGCCTGTATAAATGCAAAATTAGGCATCAGATTTCAGAGCAATGCACAGTTCAATGGCTCTTAACACCAGATGCAATTAAGCATAATTTGAGTTTTTTCCAACTTCATTCCATGGTAATAAAACTAACAACTGCTGTTGGAGGGTCTTTTTGTCACAGTGGTGCTGCTGGGTGATGAAGCCTTTTTAATAGCTTGTTTACCTAGGCAATGCAGTTAAAAGACTGTTAGATAGTGGTTGATTTTTCAACCAGGGATAGCATTCCAGATCAAAACATGGAAACTTAAAAGAAATTTCTCAACCCTTCTAAGCTTCATTATTTTTTCCTCCTTTTAATAATTGTTGGATGCTCTAAGCCTATTGGCATCTATTAGCTCAGAAGCCTTTGACCATTTCACTAAGGGAGGAAAGCTAACTCCCTCTTCATGTCAGCTAACAATGATCCAGGCTAACAAGTCAGCAGAACCAACTCAGAATGAAACTTGCCAGAGAGATGAGGAACAACTGATAATTTTGGTTAAATACTTAATAGTTTTTTTCCTTTAAATCCTGATGTACACTCTATATTTATTGTCTGACTAATTTCTGCATTTTAGAAAGACTGATGGTAAAAGGAGAAAGGGTTGAGGGACTTCTGAGAAGCTAATGAGCTATTTTACTCATGTCCCAAATTGGAAGCCAGATGTTAAGTTCATACTTAACCTGCCCTGCTGACCCATCACAAAGATTCAACTCCTCCTCTCAAAACGAAAACCAGCAGTATCCCTTGAAATGCAGCTCCAGACTATTTCAGATACCTCTTTCAGCTCCCTGTGTTTTGGGCAGGAAACAGCACCCCACTCTGTGCTCTTTAGAAAGTGACCTTCTTTTCTTTTTTCAGAATCAGGTGGGGCATCAGCAGTCATCTCCATCTCATCCATTTGGTTCTCTTCTTCCTCAAAAACACAGCAACTGCTTTCTTTCAGCTGAAATCCTCGGATCAACAGCTGACAGGCCTCCAAGTCAGCTTCCCACACTCTTTGGAGCAGCTGGCTCCCGCAGCTGAAATAAAAGCCAAAAGAAAATAAAACTGCAGTTCAGGGAGAATAGTTGCTATTTCAAGTAACACTTGGAGTAACTACTTATTATAGAGAGAAAAATAAAAGCAACCAAAAAAACTTAACAATACCTCAAATATTCCCAGAGAGATAATATTGCTATATCAAACAGAAAAGCAGTAAAATTGTTCTATTACAAAGTAGATGATAGAAAAACCTCCTTGGGTTAAGATGTTGCTTCCAACTGTACAGCAAACACTGGCTACATGAGACTTCCTTCAGTTCAGACACGGGTTCAGGGGTCTTGCCCTGAATCATAACCAGAGCTTCCTTCACAGTATCAGATACACAGGCCTGTCATCCTGCAGCCATGTGGCTTTCCTGAATTTGACATAGAAGATCGTGTGTGAACAGTCACACTACTTACTGCATTAAATCAGGTCTAATTTTTGGAAAATAGATACACTAAATTTCTTATTAGACTAAAATGTGCTTACTTCAGCATGGGTGAATCAGATTAGACTAAACCACAATAGTCTCCCTTTTTTCAGTCTTATACTTTGGAGTGTTGTCATTATCTCTTACTAATGTGCTTTGGTTTCCTTCTACTTTGTTATGCCACCAAAACAAAAACAGAATTCAAAATGCAAAACTTCTATAAACTTTTCATCCATTAATCATCTCTCAAACATGTACGCTACAAATAATGTTCCTGAGATCCATCCAAAAATTATTTTCACCTGAAATAAATAGGAATCCTAAGTGTAGATAGATTTTGAGAACTGAATTGTAACACCACGCTGTTTGTAAGTGATGTGGTCACATCTCCAGTTAATACATTGTCTCTAATTCCTTGTCTCTAAGGAACCAAATGAGTAGATTGCTTGCTAAAATATAGTAGACAAGTGGCAGAGCCTGGGATGGGACTGAGAAGCAACTATTCCCATGGCAATACACACAGACAGATTTCAATGCTAATAACAGCAATATTTATTTCACTGTTCTTTTTCAAATTATATCATTTACTATGCAATTGTGAGAAATTATAAGTGACTTAAAAGAAGAAAAATAACCATTTGATTTAAACTTTCCTGACTAAATTAAATACCAGCTTTTCTTTTATCCCAAACAAAGGAAAAAAGAGCTGCACATCTCACAATGAGTTCATTAATCTAACATGAGTATGTTTTGAACTCCACAAATTCTGTAAGATGCCAAGCTGTAAAAATCATACAGCAATATACTGAGACTGAGAGCAAAATCAGGCTTCAGAAGCTGAGCTACTTGATCTGTGCTTAAGAATCAGTATATGTGTTTATTGAAGGCATAATGCAGCATGGGGTCCACAAATTGGTCTCCCCCAAGGAGTTCAAAGTATCATTAATTAGAAAGGGAAAAATGCTTCACTGGATTACACATCTGTCTTCCATCCAGGTAGCATTTCACTTACCAAGCCAGAAAAATTAAATAACCCCTACTGTTTCTCTACTTGTCAATCACATTATCATAGTTACACAGTCAAAACATTTTCCTGCAGACATACATAAGCCCATTTACTTGGTTTTTGAAAATGTTTGTTTGCATCTATATACGGCTTATTATTAAAGGCTAAAAAAACCACTCTAGAGAGCTAAATCAGAATTTCCAAAGGATAACTTGTTTTAGCTATTTAATTTAAGGAAGAGCTTTATTGACAAAATTAGGGCAGAGATGGTGATGTATGCAGGATTTCACAGTGGGGAACATGAACAGCATGTATAACAGTTCAGCATGATGGTGCCTGGGCTGCTGTTATTTGGCCATGACTCAGTGCATTGGTCAATGTGGTTTTGTCTAAGTCTAATGCATTTTACTAATCAGCAATTACTGAATCTACTGCTAACACACGACTATTTGAAGGCTAGCATTGTTTTATCATGGTATCTGTAAAACTCTGATACATCTTGAACGAAGATGCAAAGATGTTATGCTAAACTTTTCAACCCAAATCAGAGAATGCACGTACACTTGGATACTCTGAACAGATCTAAGCCCAACATATCAAAGCTCCACCTTTTAGTCTGTATTTTGGAATTCAGTGCCTTGAAGCATTTTTCAAACACATTTTTGGAATGAAAATTACTTTAAAGCTGCAAATAACTAACACAGAGAGACATTTCAAATTATTATTAAAATTATATTGTCCCTAGTATGCAAAAAAACTTTAGCTTTTACATCAGATGTTAAAATTAAACTAAATTGAATTTCAGAGTTTGGTTTATTCATTTTCAATCCATACTAAAAGTGCATTTGCAGTCTCCATGAAGCCTCCATGGGTGGCTGTGCTGAACACAGTGAGATTTTTTAGGTATGAAATGTTTCAAGATGATGGATCGAGTCTGGATGAGGTTTTACATTATTCCTATACTTATAAATATTTCATGATGTATCAACACCTCTAGGTGTTATATGCCTGCCTGTATATTACTATCAAAGTGGCATATGTGGCAAGTTCAATGAAGGTGTCTGGAACAATCTGCTGGAATCCACAACAAATCACAATCCATCAACCATTTACGTAGACCCAGTGACACAAAGCATACCTTAATCACCTTCTGATTCTGAACTGCCAAGAGTCAGTATGCCAGGCTTTGTACAAACACCAAACACATTACAATGATGGCCTTTTTCTCAAAGCAACTCTTCTCTTTCGAACAATCAGCAAGAGCTAGGATACAGATGAGGATGCTCAAAGAAACACAGTGGACTGGGCATGGCATGTTAGTTACAGTACAACAGTTTAATTAGTTACACAAGTAACTGATAAATCTAAGTGGTGCCGAGAACAATGAGGCATCACAGTGAATGAGCATTTTAAGGATTTGTGGGAGGGAAATGAAACATGTCATTAGATATTCAAGATCTCCACCCCTTCCCAAAGGAATCGTGTAAGAAAGGTAAGAGATGCTAGTACAAGAATAAAATGGGCAAGTGATTGACACCCATGTAGTTTAACATTTACAGAGGAAAGTCTGTCTTTTCATATTAAAAAATAAAACAAAAAAAACCCCACAACTGAGTAGGGAGTTAAAGACTGTGAGCAGCCCTGACATTGGAAGCTAGTAGTTAGTCTTGATGAGACAGAACAGAAGGAGTCAGTGGAGAAAAACTAAGTGAAATGGAAAGCCTGAAGTGCTCATTTTGAATGAATGAGAGTAGGGCAAGACTACTTTTGTCAAGTCACGGCCAGGGAAATTGATGGTGAAGTAAGTGAGATGCAAGACTCTACATGAGTAATTTTTTAGCTGCATGGATAGCTGGGACAGGTTGTACCTCAAGGATACCCTGCAGAAAGAATCTACAAGAGCAGGCCTAAGCTGACTTGAAGAATGGCTGAGACATTCACAGCAACACAAAAGGACGCAGCAGACAGAATTCTGCATTAGGTCAAGTTGATGATGATGAAAGAGCTGTCAGAGAAACAGGGCTGTTTATGGACAGGAGGAAATGGATGTGGAACAGAGAGGCTTATCCTTGAGCTCTCTTCATAAAGTGGCAATTGACACTGTAATTGCAGTTGTCTTTACTAAGGCTCAAACATTTTTATAGAAAACATGACCAGGGTAAAAGGGTGAAAGGGAACTAGAGGATATCTCCCTTCTACTTGTAATGTTGGGTAAAATTCATGTCAAGAGGCATAACTAGCAAGGGTTCTTTTCTCTTTTGAGCTCCCAAGAACATTGCTCCTCTGCCTTTTAACGGGATTCTGGGAGGCATCTATGGGGGCTCTCTATGGCTCTCAGCACAACATTATTCTAAAGCTATTTATAGTGCTAACTGGAACTGCGAGAACATGATTTTACTGAGGGCTCTGCATACATACAAAAGGCACATTCAGTTCCTGAACGCTGCAGTCTAAATGAAAACATGCCTGTGTAAAAATAGTAAAAAGATTTTATATTATACTCTATAAAAAAAAAACCCAACAAAACCAAACCAAAATAAAGTTCTTCAAAACCTCCTCAAAAGCATATTGGAATCAACACAGGAAGATGTCACTGCTTCTAAATCTTATCTATAGTTTTCAGGTGAGTGAATTGTTACAAGTAGTTTATAACACTCTGAGGTCAACACTGTGTGTTGACAATATTATGTTGCTTTTTTCAAGGGAAATCCCTGTATGAACCCTTCCAATAAAAGCCGAGAGAGTGAGACTGAAGCTAAAAGGTGACACAGTATGACAACTATTCAGAAACGGCATAATCAGAAAGTAATTTAGGAGGGGAGATCAACCATCAACCATCACTAAGAAGAGATATTCTAGATCACTTCTTTTTAATAGGTGAGGCACATTAAGGTACAAATTCAGGAAACCATGTACTTATATTCTCCCAGTACCTGGCATATATTTTAACTCTGCATTCACTGACTCTAAAAGTAGTTTTCTCTGACAAAAAAATGCAAACAAAATGCCACAAAAATAGTCTGGCAGAACAACAGGGATTTTCATGATGACAAAATGATTGGAAAGTTTTGAGGCTTGCATAAAATGGCAATGTGAATCAAAAGACTTTGTTCAATATCCCCATTCTTTATTGAACTATTGTACAAACTAGGGAAAGTTTTTCTATATTTTGGTCACTTGCTTCTATTTATATTTTGCACCACAGGGGAGGAATGAGCTCTTCTCACTCAATATTTAGCTATGACTTTGTTTCCTTGTCTGTAGGCAATAGCCTTGCAGTGAACAAAGGAAGCAAGCAAAATAAAGTATCTCCTAATGACACTTAGAGGATAAAAGGCAACTGTATGGCTTCACTCGTAGCAGAGCCTCACCTTTTTATTGGATTCATCATATTAATTCATAGCCATGCATTAATAACTCTTCTTATATTTAACATGTATTTACTACTTCAGAAATATGCTTTGCTTCTCTTTTTTCATTAAAAAAAAAAAAAAAGAAGTTTCCAGATCAGTTCTTGTTCTTTAACCTTGGCTGTTATATTTTAAGATGTCAACCTGTGGAACAAACCAAGGACTACAATGTGCCAATCAGTGACTCACAGGAGGCTCCAGGGGGAAGAAGGCACATAATCCAGTTTTCCCTACCTGATTGGTGTGCAACAGCAGACTGATAAGGGAGGAAGTACAAAGAAAACGTGGAACATCTGCCCGAACATCAAAACTTTCGTTTTTCCTTGGCCTGCACTCTAGAAAGTCACCTTCCCTAAACATCTGAAATAAAAAATACTTTTTTCCCTGCTTCTTGCAAGTCTCCCTAATCCTATAAATGCCTTCAATATAACCTCAATTTCACAATTCAATTCTTTGCATTGTGTCTCTCTTCTCCATTCTCCTCAGGAGCCAAAAATCTCATTAATTGACTTCATATGGTTCCAATCGTGGTTGTCTCCCAGTGTGGGAGACATCCTTTCTACTCCCCTATTTTAAAGCTCACTGATAACACATGTTTGCTGCTCAGCACTATGGTCACATTTCTCCATGTGAGAACAAGACCCACTCCCAGAAGGAGACTCCACATATTCCCTTGTCAGATAACAACCTTCTCTACCTTGGAGACTAGCTAAAACTCCCAGGCAAAGCCTGAAGCTGGTAGTGTTTTTCCCTGGCACAAGCAACAGCAACTTGTTTCTCTGACCTTGCCCTCTCCTTTATGAAAAATACAATAATATCTACAAAACAGCAATTAGCTCTCCCTTTTTAAATGTGATGTTTCACCCACTAGAGAATATTCTGGATCAGAACCACAGAAGCCCAAGAAAGCAATCCTTACAATCCCCTTCTAACTTTTAGACTTTTACATCTTCAACACCTGAAAAATTTGCTCTGAGCTCACTTTTCTAATATCTACACTTTATAGCCATGGTTAAGTTCTCTGCACATCCTATTTAAAAGGCATCCAGTGCACCCAGACAGGACATGACAGTGCAGCACAGAGGAATGGACATCACTTCCATGCAGCTGGAAGAATGGGTGTTGGCAGTGGCTCTGATTTCTATGGCATCCCAAAAGACAGGCAAATATGCAGGAAGGGGCAGATTTGGGGAAAAAGGTGAGCAGAGCCTCCAAACCAGCCATTAATGTGGTGGCTATGGCACCCATGTCTCCTCAGGACAGAGTAAATCTGGAGGTGCAGTACACAGAGTACCTGGATTCAGATATCCTGTGTCTTTGTCAAGTGATCTAATCTCTACAATACTGCTATGGAACACCCAGTCTTAAATTGTGTTGAGATTAGAAGCTCTCACTTCTTGGTTTGGTGAGCAAAAAGAGCAGAAACAGCTCAATTCCCTCCTTGTTCACAAATTTCAGATGAGTCCTAGTGGAGAGCCCCAAATACATTCAGGCACCTTCTCATCTGAGATATTTAACACTCTAGACGCCCTATGCCCAGTATAAAAAATAATTAAGAGAATGGAACTGAAATGTAACACTTTGTAGGAAGGAAAAATGCCATGCTGGAAGGCAACCACTCAAACAGTGCACAGATAGCTGCTGCCTGCTGCCTGCTCCTTGCTTCTTTCACATCTCTGCTTGCCCATATCTCAACTCTCACTCCAGGAACAGTGAATTTCTGCACGTCTAGGAGCAGGGACAACCCTTGTAGGTCTTCATACTCCTTTCACTTAAAAATTTAACCCTGTTCTTCACTGCCTCTATTTTCTCCCTCTCTCTGTTCTGTTACCTAGAAGGTAACATTCTACCACTTGGGGCAGCTCCAGGTAGTGCCTTTAGACAAAGACATTTTGTATATATTCATAACGAGGCTATGCCACCAATTCTATAAATTGCATAATTAAGGAAAAAGGGAAAATATTCTATTATGATGGATTCTAAGATTTCTAAGGAATTTTCTCAGACCATGCAAAAGCTATAAACTCGAACTGCCTTAATATTTCTTAAAAAATTCCTTTCTGTGCAGAATTTTTCATAGAAAGAAGCTAATAATAACAAACAAGAAATAATACTAATGTAAAAATACATGGCCCCTCACAGTAATATCAGTAAACGAACAAAAAAATCTGCCAATGTTTTCTGCCAAGTGTGTTTTAAAAAGCTAAACTTATCAACTATACTCACTATCCATAATTTTTTTCACTCAGTAAAACTACTGTATCCAGGATACTGAAATATTAACACTGAAGTCTAAAACCAGTCTGCTAAGAATTAACTTCTTTTCTAAAAAGAACATCACCCTGATACGTCAACTTAAGGACAGAACTACTACCTTGTATTTTATGTGAAATGTACATATTATATGTCTGTTTTTTCTTTTCTGAAAGGCCTGTTAAAAACAATGTATCTAGTGCTTAAAACCAACAATAGACATTTGATTAGTGTTATTAAAAAACAAGATACCCACAATATCAAACAATACTTTTGTCATTTTGTCTTCAATCCTCCAGCCATTTATTTTACCTGGTAAAGAACTTTAACCATGGGCTGTCATCTTTTTACCAATATTCAATGTCACTGTGTTATACTTAAATTATCTCCACTGGAAACACAAAATTATAGACTACTGCAGCTGATGGCTTTCACTTTGATTTGTAACACAGGGTGGATGCAGGAATGGGACCAACTCACTGAAAGCAGGAAATTCAGTAATTTACAAGGGAAGAAGGAAGGCATCTTGTTGAGAGCATTCATAATTCAATTTTGCCCCAATATTTACTTTGCAATTTATTTTTACTGTATTACCCAATCTATATTGTAAAAATTTACTACCTGCTTTCAGGGCTATTTATTTCTCTTAAAAAAAAAAAAAAATGGTCCTCTGCCCTTACCTCCACTGAAACATCTATTACAAATAATCTCTTCTAAGACTAAAGAACCTAACTTTGATAGATGAGGAGAAAGCTACCAGGGAATTCTTCTTATTCAGCAGTTCACATAAAGCCAGCTTCTCAACCCTAGTCTATCATTCAACTTGTTCATAATCTGATAAAACACCTTCGAGTTTGGTACTAACTGATAATTCAGTCTGTATCCTGCTTGCCTTTGGCTCCTGCAATAACAGCAAAGCCACACAATGTCATTAATTTTGGCTGGATAGGAATTGCTGGAATGAGATATTTTTTCTGCACTATTTAATATTTGATCCCAAATTAGATTTAACGGAGAGGCATGAATTAGGCCCCAATTTTGAAAAACATGCATCAGTATCTACATATCCATCCGAGCTCTGTTCAGCTCAGCTGCTACACTTCAATACTTTCTTGAGCTTGAACCCCACAAAGCATCCAACTTCGAGTGACCTCCTCCAAATCAGAAGTCATTCCGTGGGCTTTCAAAGTCACAACCAGTTTTAATCCAAGAGAATACATTTGTTTCTAAAAGTATGCCACAGGAAGAAAGCACAGCATTTGCATTGAGGCCACATTCTCAGCTGCCACAAATCCACGCTGCTGCAAGAGCAGCAATGGCTATTAATACCAAGAGAAGAACGTGATCTTATTTCAAAGCAATTAAAATAATGAGCCTTATTCTCTTATTGCTTATTACATTCTCTGACCACAGTGCTAAGAAGCACATAGAAGGAATTCACAAGTCTCCAATCATTTTTATTCACCTCTGTTCTCTGATATAAAACAGTATAAAATATACTTCTCTCTCTAAAAGCATGACAGATTTAGACTTTCATTGTCAAGGGAATTTGGGGATGTGAATCATCCACTGACCAAACAGGAATTAAGCATACATAATGATCAAAAAACAGGACAAATAAATAACCTTTTAGAAGAGGTACAATTGGGAGAGATGATATATTGTCAACATGTAGCAATATACCTTGAAATTCAGCTTTTGTAACCAGGAAGACACACCTGGAAAAACGAGTGTTGGCCAAACACCAATGTCAACAGCCATGTGCTTACGGAGCTCCTCTGAAACATCCAAGGGCACCATATGACCTGCTGTAGCTGCAGAGTCACATAGGGCCAGGAGCCAAATCGTGTTCTGGATCAAAAAGAGCAGAAGAGAAAGGGCAAGGTCTACAGATCCTCCCTGTCTGGACCCTGTTAGCTACAAAAACTCTGTACTGCTGCTGACAGAACACTTACAAATGCTGGGCTATCCCGAGACTAGCCCACTACACTCTCAGTAGCAAGTACATTAATTAATGAAAACTTCCAAATGCTAGTAGGAAAGACTGTCCCATCTGCATGCAAAACAGAGTTATCCTATGTCTTCATACTCATGCTATGCAGATGGCAATACTTTATTTTTTACTTGTTTCATTATCATCATTTCTATCTAACTGGCTGGCCACGGCTTTGTGCAAAGTATAATCCAAAGACAGAACAGGAGGATTTAGCAGCACTGCTGGACAGCAGGCAGATGATGTCAGGCATCCATCCTCATCCTCCTTGACTGCTCTACCCATTACCACTGTTGACAACAATTCCACTCAAGACAGATGACAAAGCCTCTGTAACTGCACAAACTGATTTCAAATCTTGTCTTCAGGGATGCACTGGAAAATAGTAGCAGTAGGAAAATACACGTCCACCTCCCAACACTTTTCTTGCCAAGTTCAGAAGGGAGCAGCTGTGTTTCACTATATGTATTCACATGCAGGCATCAAGAGCAAAAAGAGAGCAAAAGCTTAATGCCATGGACCCAGAGGTGACAAACAGCTCTGCTATCTCTCCTGCCCCTCACAGTCATATCTTCACAGCTAAGACGGGTTGAGGTTTGCATGAAATCAGCTCACAGAGAAATCAACAGCAGGGCAGAGCTAGGCAAGGCACAGGTGATGCTGAAGGGCAAGGAGAAGCACTTTGAAGAGTTTACAGTTATTTTTCTCAGTAAGACTGGGAAAAGTCCTATAAAATTACTGGAAACAGTACCCTGTGTAAAGGGATATTTTTCATCAATTTCTCTAACTCAGTCCCTGGTTTTCAGACTGCCTCTCACCTAACACTATTTTATCCTACTGCATGTCTTCCTTGTTATTTGAAGGGAATGATGAAACCACTGTCCTTTAGGTTGACAGACTGTCCAAATTTAACTCCTCAGCAGCCACAGCACACTGCAAATACATCCTCATATTGTTGATCTTGGATCTTATTTTCAAACGCCCTCTGAAAATTCTAGCATGAAGTCAGTGGCTTAACAATCTTTGTGAAGCACAGTGGAGCTGTTGTAAAAAAATATTATGTCATAGCCAAAGCATTTTTGCATAGGAAATGGAAAACTATTAAAAACAAACCACTAAAGCTCATTGTATCAATCTTCCCTCCATTAATGCAAACATAGATTAGGACCAATATCTTCAAGAGAAATTGTATAGGCTTCCAGGTCAAAAAGCCAAGAATCTACAGTTGGGGCAGAGGAAGGATGCATGACTGCTGTCAGTCCTGGTAAAAATTCACCACTCATAAAAAGAGATCCTCTCCACACTGACAAATGACACTAATTAACAAACAAACAAAAAAATTAATTTTAAAGTCTTAATAGAAATCATATAATTCAAGCAAGAAGAGCACAAGAGATTAGGGAAAAAGATTAGAAAAAATTAACTTTTGCTCCAAAACAGGGAAATCTCAGCATACCAAAGCAGCGAAGTGATATAGAATTACTTACTCTTAATGAGGCAAGAGTGTGCAGAGAGGACTACTGTGTTGTGCTGGTTTTAGCTTAGGTAATTTTCTTCACAGTGGCTGGGATGGGGTTGTGTTTCGGATTTGTGCTGAGGACAGGGTTGATAATATCAAGATTTTTTTTTGTTATTTCTTACACAGAGGCAAGGACTTTTCTGCTTTTGGTACTGCCACACTGGCAAGGAAGTTAGGGGTGCAGGGAAAGTGGGAGAAGACACAGGTGGGACAAGTGACCAAGGCTGACAAAAGGGATATTCCAGACCATACAACATCACACTGTGTATATATAAGTGGGGGGAAAAGGAAACAGTGGGGCATGTTTAGATTGATGGCATTTCTCTTTCCAAGTAACTGTTCTGTGCAATGGGGCCCTGCTCTCATGGAATAAACCCCTGCCTGCCCATGGGAAATGGTGAATTAATTCCTTGTTTTGCTTTGCTTGTGGGTGTGGCTTTTACTTTCCCCACTAAATTGTCTTTATCTCAACCCATGAGTTTTCTCACTCTTACCCTTCCTCTGTTCTCTCCCTGATGCTGCTGCTGGGGGAGCGAACGTGGGGCTTGGCTGCTGGCTGGGGTTACACTGCGAGAACGTGACACTAATGAATTTCAGCAAAGCCTTGAACTAAGCTTTGCAGGCATCACTGACCAGCACCAGAACAATGCAGCATAAGAAAAAGGCATACAGAATAAAATAAAATCCTAACAAAATACACAATTACTAACCAGCTAGAGAGGCTGTGAACTTTCATCACATTTCCTTTTCAAGCAAGGGCAATACTTTCTGTTTTTAGAAGGGGAGATGCCTTGCCCTCTGACAGTTTTTGCTAGGCTAAGAATAAAATGAATGGAAGACAAAGAGCCTAAAGGAAAGAAGGGCAAGATTTTCCATGAATAAGCAGTAAAATCCCCTGTCACCTTGTCTTTGACAATGCTGCACACTAACTACTAATGTTAATTCAGTAACTCGGAAAAAGCCCTGGATGAAACCTGAATTAATATGGACAGGGAGTTAGTAAAGGCTGTTCAACCATGTGCTTTGCTTTTTCTAAAGCTCTGAGGCATTGGAAACTGGCCTTAAACCTGACCTTTTTTTTTTTTTTTTTCCCCTAAAAAGATCTAGTTTCAATGCTGAGAATAGCTAAAAAGAACAGAGCTTTCTGCTACTTCTTATCAAACAGTATGGTCATGTGCCACAGCTCCCCCACTTCCCAATTAAAAATCAGTATTTGTGACCCAGCATCTCTGAACAGGCAAAATACAAAAAAAGACAATAACAATTTCTGAGTTCTTAATTCTTGTGCCCTCCTTCACTTCTTATCACCTCATATAGAAGTCAGTCATTAAAAAACGTTGTATGTAACACATATGCATTGGTGCAATACCAATTGTCTATCAGGATTTATAGTGAAAAAGTAAATTTTGTGTTATGTCTCCTTCCCCCAGAGTACTGTGGGGCTCAAAAGCCTACCTATGTCATCCCTCCCTTTCTGAAAAAATCTCCCTCCACACCTTAAACCAGCAGATGGTTCCTTAGGATATAAAACAACATCCTCATCCCCTTGTAGCAAAAAATTAATTTTATCACTGCAAATTCAGAAGATTCCTGCTACTGCCACAACAGTCATGGTGGATTCCATCAATGCAATTATCTCCTATCTCATGGATGCCACAGACAGAAATGGTAGTGGGGGTGTTTTTTGGTTTGGTTTTTGCTTTATCTGTTTTTTTTTGGGGGGGGGGGCTTATGTTTTTTTTTTTTTAATATCTCTTCTCACTTGTTGCAGGAAGCAGATTGCATTCTTTGCCCTCCATTTTTACTGCTTTGTGCAATGTGCACTTCATCTGTAGATAAATATTAGTTCTGCCAGGGCTGAAAGACAAATTCAAGGCTGAGAACTGAGGGCTCCATCCTGGCACAGACATGAGTTTATCAAAGAATCTCCACTAGCACATGGCACCAGATAACACTGATGATAAAATGCATATTATGCTACAGAAACATGATTAGAAACTCTAATCTGCTGCACTTCTATAACAATTTCCTTTTCCACACCCTGTGGGCATTAGCTACACTTTCCACAACCAGAAATGAAAGGCATTGTGAAGATTCTCCCCTTTCCTCCAGACCCAGTTAATCTAGGCTAATCCACTTCTGTGAAGCAATAGCATCAAATTTCTTCTGACATTATTTAAATTTACTAAGAGGTTCCAAGATACTATGCTTTGTCAGGAAACTGCAAACATTTTCAAATATATTGCAAGTGATTGTGAAGACAATAAGGATATTTCGTGAGAACCTTTACTGTGGTCATGCAGAACAAGACAGCTTGAAAAGTAATCTAATGTGTTTTAAAGGTGAGAACAGGGTTTCTGTAAAGAAAGTGCTTTATTGTATTTCTACTATCCAACTTCCCCCTGCTTCATGATACACAAAAGAGACAGGCAAAAATAGGTGTCCTAAGGGATGAAGTTGAAGGGAAATAAAACAAAGGTAAGAATAAAATACACAAAGTGGAAATGAGACAAGTCCAAGGAAGGAAGACAGAGGAACCACAATTAAGGAAAGAGCAGGAGGAGAATCAGAAAATCCCCTAAGATAACTAACATCAAGACAGAGCAATTAAAGAACAGAAAAAGAGAAAGCACACATTTAAAACAGAGGGGAAACAGAACAGGAAAGAATACTTAAATTTTTCTTCTTTGTTAATTGGATTCACCACTGTGAAACTTTCCTAAACTATTAAAAAAAGAGGATGTGTCTCCCAAATAAGACCCGGCCAATATAGCAACCAAAAAGATCACCTGTAAATTATTAACTAGCACACTTAGCAATCTGCTTTTCATTATTTATAATTCCCTTTATTTGTGAGTATTTTGAGCAAGTAAAATTCCCTCACTACAACAGTACCAAGAAATCAGTGGGATCTCGCCAAATTTCCCCTCTCTTATAGAAACACCTTTAAAATATTACTTTCATTCACAAGTTCCTATGTTCTTGTTACCAATTATGGCTGAAAGTCATAATCCTTCAATTTGTGGTATCATAACATTTCCACAGCATAGTAAGTACTATGACAATAGCTCCTGTTTTCAGGCTGGAAAAGAATATCAGGAAAACATGAGCCTTTAAGAAACAATAGTCCTGTTTTCATGACAGCCTCTCTCATCTAGACAGTAAAATAAGGTAACTAAAACAAAGCAGCTGGTTTGTTCACAACAAGGAGAAGGGATTGTCTAAAGTGTTTGATTGTCCCCATGAGGGTTTGGTGACACTGCAATATGTTCTTTACATTACTGAAACATGAGAAATTATTTGGTGGTGGTTGAAGGCTTTTTGGGTACCCCCAGTATGATAAAACTACACAGTACAGCTGAGAGAACAGCAAACCACGATTAGGCAGAATGCCTTCAAATGTCACTGGAGAGTGAAAAGATTTCGTCCAAATTTATGAATCTGGCAAGTTATGTACCACATTCACTTCATGCAGCATCAATTTCTAAACATATTCCAAATTTTCAGTACTTAAGTCAATCACACCGAGCCTAGTCCTGCAGTCCTTTGTTGCAAGAGAAGGCAACACAAGTGATTCCACTGCCATCCAAGGGCATTTTTTCATGAAGAAAAGGACCTCCCATAAACAACAGCCTGAAGTCATAGACAAACAACACAGCTGGGAAAACTATCCCTATATAATCAATGTTAAATTACAACACAAAATATTCCATACAGACAGGAACAACAGAGAAAGAGAGCTACAAATCTGCAAGGATACACAGTCCTTTTGATGTGCTCTGAGACCACCTTTAAGACCATCAGCAGTGTGAAACACTGTCCTTTCAGTGTGCTGTGCTATTCAGAGCATTCATATCCAGCTCTACTCCCAAAACCATTTCTGAAACTTAGTATTTTATAAAGGAGACTTGAGGCATATGGTATGTAAGCTAACAATGAATAATAAGGAAAGACAGTAGCTTCTAAGACTGTTCATTTTCATGTAAACTGGAATGTGATGTGGTGGCATTTAATACTGACCTGTCCTCTAATGGTATGGGACCCTCAGACCATTGCATATCTTGCCTGAAGGGACAGGATCTCAGTGAAGATGACATACCGAAATGCATTAAAAACACTGCCTACATGAGAAACTCTTGTTTCTGATGCAGAATATATGCATGCCCTAGCAGTCTGAGCAACCAGACTGCAGCCACATTTGTTCTGAACTAGGGAAGCCACATTTGATTGAAACTGTCAAAAAAAAAAAAAACGAACCCAAAACACACAAACATGAGATCAGGTAAAACAGACTTGGGCTCAATTTCTGCTGCTTCAATAAATGCAAGTGGCTTTTATCACACCAACTATCTTAACACCTCAGTGAACAAGGAGCCATGCAGATGAGCACAACTTACATCAGAATAAGACCCCACAGAGTAAGACATTTTTCATATCCGTGAGTAAAAATAAAGGCACCATTATTATGAAAACAAACATCGTTGAACAGAAAATGAACCCAAGACAAACAGCAAAAGAGAGTCAATTAAAGAAGAAAGGTTTTGCACACATTTGCAAAGTTACCTGGTGCTGTATTGCTCAACAATGGCAAAGTACAGTCACTGTAGTATTGCATCTTATTATTTATGCATTTTTATGCATTTCCTCTTTCTTGCAGGATATAACAGAAAATAGGTCAATAAAACACCTTTGTGTAATTGTCACCAGTTATTCTTGAACAATATTATTCTCCCAAAATAATTTCATTATTCCTATCTGGGAATTAGGAAAAGCCACTTAAAAGCTGTTTTTGTGATGAATGGAAGTCACAGCATAATCTTTTGAGGTCTGGAGAACAGTACAATCACATTAAATTCCCTCAGCTCAAGAAATGTCATCTTTACATCAGCTGGTACAAAAAAATTGTTTCCAGCCTGAGGCAGCTATGATAAGGGATTTAGAAGTCATCACCATGTGGGCCAAGAGATATAAAGGAATGCATCACCACATATAAAGTGTCTGCTTCTCAGAATTTTGGAGCTAATGTTCTCACAGCTGTGTATGACTTAGACCAGCTGGGAAGAAGAAAGGGACTAAATGAGTCACTAGAAGGATCTAGTATTTTGTCTAACCTGCATTTTAACATGCCAGTAGCAGAACTGTTGGTAAGCAAAATAAGATCAGATCATTATCCAGCAAGGGATGGGGCTGTCAAGTCTCTTGGAAGCACGGTGGAAAACACACGGTCCTGGGGGCAGGAAGGCAAAGATGACATTTCAGTTCTATCTGTGCACTGCTAAGATACTACCAGCAGCTGGAACAGCCCCCAGGACAACTGAGGAGGGTCATGGGTTACACAAAATTACCACAGACCATCTGGCACTCCCAAGCATTCCTGTGCTGCTCCATAGACAAGAGGGAAAACCTTTTTGAAAGCCTTACTCAGCAGCCTTAGCACAGCAGTTTCCCTACAGCAGACATCAGAGTTTTTACAACATACAGGCACTAACAGCTCAAGATGAAATCTCTTATGGCTTTACAGCACTCCCTCCTAGGATCAGTTTGTGACCCTCACCCATTTACATGACTAAAGCTCACTTATGGCAGAACTTGGTGGTTTTTGAAACAGGTGAATGGTTGAAGTCCACTTAATTCATGGTAATGATATAAAGTGCTAGCAGAGCCTTCACGTGGTGTAGAAACAATTGAAATGAAAAACAAAAAACAAAAAAAAATTTCTGTGGAAGAACAAGGGTCCCATGAGAAGATGCTCATCTGAATTTCAATAAGTTAGAACAATTACTGTAAACTTCTCCTGCAAACAATCCCTCCTAAACAGCTCAAGTGATGAGCTGAAGGTACCCACACAAAACTTCTTGTACTTCAGATATTCCCACAAACAGAGGTCTCTGCTGAACTCACTTTTATTATCCTAACTCTGACCACTTTTGCACATCTTCTGTTTACTAACAGAAGGTAAACAATGGTATTTACACACCCAAGAGAGCAGCCAATGATTTCATGTATAAACTTGAAGAATGGCTTGATGTATGCTGGTGGCTAGGAAAGACCCAACCAGCAGCATTATTAAACATGCTATTTGTTTATTCTTTTATTGAAGGATACTGCCCTCAACAACTGTCAGTGCACTCTCAGAATATAACCTATATTTTAAATCCAGAAAAAACAATGTCACGTCATCTTTATGCTTAGTGGGTGCTTTGCCTTCCTTTCCTTGGGATGAAACTACTGAACGTATTTCCTTTTTTTGTCAATGCATATTTGTCCATTTTTTTCTTTAGATATAAGGCTATCAAAAGAGTATCATTCCTAATGAAACATATTCTATTAAGCTACCTGACAATGGATGCATTTTTTAGGCTGCAGTGAAAAGTACTGCATTTGTTTTAAAAACCAACCAACAAACTAAAAAAACCAAAACCCCCATCTCCCCAAAAGGTATTCCAGCAAATAAGCTAGGTTCCGTTCCCCTTTGTCCAACCATTAAAGAGGAAAAAAAAGAGTACAAGAGGACTATATTAATATATTCCAAATTTTCTTAAGAAAATAAAAGAGAAAATGGAAGGTGGGAGGGAAATTATCTGACAAAATTGCTTTTTTGAAACTTGAATCTTCATTAAAGCTGTTTTGTTATGAGATTTCTTCATTAACTTCCTTTTCATTCTGTTACAAAGTGGTAAAAAAATGACATTTCTAAGAGTTCTGCTTTACTTTGAAGCTGTATCTTAAATTGAAGCATTCTGAATCTAGGCTGTTTCTATTTGAAACATTACCTGGCAAAATTATAGGTTTCATCTGGAGAAAAGCTTTAGAGGCTTATTTGAATTCATGCTACCCAGACTTGATCCTCTTTTGGTTTCAACAGCATCCCCAAAAGTGAATCCATGAGCCAGATGCAAATTCTATCTCTGTCTAAAATGTAATCTTAAAACTTACTCTTTAAACTTTCCTTAGAGACTCTTTCTTTAGCTTATGATATACATAAATGAGTAATCTGAGCATCTATATGAAGACCAAAAAAGAGAAACTCTCTCAAGTAACTGCTCTAAGCAGGGGCATGGTTCAGGGAAGCCTCTTGGGCTCTTGTTTGCCTTTTCTTTTTTTTTTTTTTTTTTTTAATTGCTCAAGCTGCAAAGCAGGTGTAGCTAACTACTTAAAGACCAAAGAACCTATAAAAAACAAATATCTATAATCAACCACCTCATTAGCATAAAAATAAAGTATTTTTCAAGACACAGTATCTTGGAAACTTCTTTATGATAAAAACATTAAAATTTTCTCTATCAATATTCAAACAAATTCTTAGCTCTTAATTATTTGAACTATTTTTAGACTTATACCATTTGCACATCTTGGAAAACAAATTCAGGACTGAATCTTCACCATCTGGGACCTGCAAATTCTATCTGATAAACCTCTGGAAGGAGAAACAAACATCCAGCTTCTCCAACTATTTAACACTTAAATAGAAATTTACATCCTTCTGGGAGCCTGATATGTCAATTAAATCCATACACTCTAAAAGCATCAAAACATGTCACTATACTTTATTTTTCAATAAAGAGTATGATTTTCAAAAAGACAGCAAACGAAGTCCTTAACACTTGTCTTAAACTTATGGAAGTATATGGAGTAAAATTGTTATTACAAGAGAGTTAAGCAGCACATAGAAACAAAGCTTGATCTTCAGGTCTGTTTCCACCATTTCTCATTCAGATCTGAGTATCTTTCAAATTTAAGAGTTGATTAAAATAAGTATTTCTATATTCAAATGTATAAGCAAGCAAAACTAAATATATAGAACCCTTTCTTTACCAATACAACAAAAAATAGCAAGGGCAAAAATTTATTAATTATACTTGCTCAGTAATGGAAATGGAAGTGGTGCTTATTTGGTGGATTACATTTTATTAAGACACAAACTCCATTTACAACCCGTGAAAGTCTTTTTCAATACAAGTATACTCATTTAGGGCAAAGCTCACTGACTAGAAGATTCCATTACAATAGCACTGTAATATTTGCTAACCATATTTCAAGGAGAAGCCTGAAGTCAGAGGGGTCACCTAGAACCCACTTCACACAGCAAGAGAAGGAAATGGAAATGTTAGCATTTGTTTCAAAAAAACAAAGGCATAAAAATCGGTAAATTCTCCATTAGGATTCAGTTCTTACAATATCTATTGTTGTCTTGGTTTGTATTTGCTCTCTGCAATACCCCAAACTGGCATTTTTTCAAAACCTTTATAAAGACTATCATTACTTGCTAAAGATCCAGAATTCTGGTAAGGGATTCTTTGGTCCTGCTCAGTGTTGGGTTTTGCATAGGAGCAGAAGGATGATTTTTTTACCCAGCAGCCACATCTCCAATACTTCAGGGATTCTGGCTGGACCACTGCTGCTCTGGAGCAGCCCTGTGCACTGGAGAACACAGTGATTCTTTCTTTCACCTGCACCCATTGCCAGGCTGCTGACTGCAGCCATGAACACAGCTTTTAACATATACGGGATTTCCTACATTGAACTATTTTTGGTATTATTCTAATGCAAGTTCCTTAACACTTTCATGCATATTAATGCTGCATGTACAAGCATCTTTAAGATTTCAAAGCTTTTCATGATACCATCCTTACCTATGTAGTTTATCCTCCAGAATCTCCATGTACTTCTCAGCATTTTCTTTTACACTGGTCACTGCAAAATAAAGGCAAAAGTTAGGTAATGATATAACTGCACAGTTCTATGGGGGTTTTCTTTTTTTAAAGCAACTCATCTCTTACCCACATATTTTACACATATCAGTCAGGAATAAGAATTTCCTTAATCTTTTTCACATTCAAATTACAGTGTGGGTGTCTTCTCCCTTTTTTCTTGAAAGTCTATTGTATCTATAATAATAGACCAATAACAAATGCATTAACCTCTCGGTTAGGCCAGAAAAATGGTGAGACTAACAAAGGTAGAGTTTGTAAAAGTTTCCTCTTGACAAAATGAAAAACAAAGATAACAACGATAGACAAAAAAAATCATCCACACAAAATAGGAAATATTACCCACACAGCTAGGTCCTTCTCTTTACCTTTAGGAGAAGTAAGCCAGCCTAACAAATACATCAGTCCATGCACAACAGTCCTTTAAATTGTTATCAATCTTGTATCAAACTTTTTCTGATAAAACCAAAACACTACAGAATGAAAAGAAATATCACTCAAGATTGTTACCAAATTTAGGTTGGGTTTTTTTTTTTTGGTTTGGTGTCTGGAGGGATATTTGTATGTGTGCTTGTTTGTTTATTTGTTTTTCAAGTTCAGATCTAGACATTCTCTGAGTTTCTATGACTTCTTCACCCAGAAGACACTCCTAAAGATCACTCACCGTAACACATAACAACAAAGCTGTTCTTTTGAATGACCATTGGTACTCCATCAATGGTAGAAAGTAAACCTCTTCCAGGAAAATGGAGGCTTTTAGACAATAACCATTTTCACAATATAACAACTTTTCTTCCCCCTCCTTAACCGCTGCTGGCAAAGTCCAAGTCTAGTGGGACTGTAAATCACTTGGTTTCTTTTAAAGTCTTAATTCATTGTACATCAAATATATATTTTATATGAAGAGGCAGCCTACAGAGCATCACTATTTTTATGGGCAAAACATGCTACATGGATGAGGTATCCTGTGAATTTACCCACTCATCTCCCCCACCTTCCTTACAATACGAGGGCTCCAAGCACAGCTTACACACATCAAGTACTTTCCCCTTCTGTGTTTGTTGGGGTTTTTTTTTCCTTCACAAAGTAGAATGTCACCCACTAAAGCCTAACCTGAAAACTCAGCATTAGCCAAATCAGCTGGGCTAAAGTTTACACACAGAGGAGTTCACTGAGGCAATACCATTAGCAGCAAGCATCAGGGTCAGTGTAACACTGACTGTCTGCAGAGGGTGGTGTTCACCAGGTCACACAGCAGTCACACATCACTGAAGCTGTCTGCAATGCAATGGCAAGTATACAACACATTTTGCAAGGTTGATTTACTTTTTGGTTGTTTTGTTTTGTTTGTTATATGAGTTGATTAGATTAGCAAACAAACAAACCAACCAAACAACAAAAAAAACTGAAACAAACAAAAAAACCCAAACCCACCACAGCCCCAGTAGTCTGGAAGCAGGATTCTGCAAAATTACATTGCACATAGACAACTGCATTAGTTTATACATTCATAGGCCCAATTACTCATTAGAAGAGTGCTGATGGATGTTATGCCAAAGGCTTTATAAGGTTTTCTGCAGTGGTACTGGAGACTATATAACTTTCCCTAGCTTGTAGCAGTTCTGTAACAGGACTTAGTGAAAGCTCACAGTTTCCTTACCATGCTTTTATTCCTACACTTCCTGTGGAACTGCAGAGAGCCTGTAAGACGGCAAGTCTTTCTTTAATGACACTACAGCTTTACAAAAACAGCCACCACTTCTTGCAAACTCCCTATCCATCAATCCCCAAATGTGCTGACCTGAGGCCCAGTGCATGCTTTGATAGCAAATAGCTTCAAGGTGTTCGGGTGCTGTACTTCCACTTCTCTTGCCATTGTCACAGTGTCCTTCAACACGAGCTGTTACAACTCAGGGGCTTATTCTTTTGTATAATAAAGTCAGCAGATATTATTAATTTTTGGAGAGAGACGAGAAGAGGTGGAGAATCTGTTTCACACTCACTTTGTTTCTAACCGATATAGTGACTTCTTACATTACATGAAAGATAAACCTTGCTTTCAATTTCTCCTGCTGTGCTTGTCACTTTTTAATTGGGTTTGATCTGATAAAGTAATTCGCACTTTCACAGTTCAGTCCTGCCCCTACATGCAATTTTACAATGCCCTTGAAGCACACAGCTTAATATACCAGCATTATTCAATGACAAAAAGTAATGGACAAGAATACACCACTAGTCAAAAGTAGGTCAGCAAAAAGCTAACACTCATTTGGAAATCACCTCACATCACTAAACCCTACTCTCTCCTGTCAAACGTTTTAACTACATTAAAAGAAATGCAAACTTTGCTGCTGAAAGAGAAAGCTCCCCAGACTAGCTTTGTCTCCTTGCCTTCTTCTCTGTGTAATTGGAAAAGCTGTGACCTGGAGATTTTGCTGGAAGGAAAACACATCTTAAAAATCTGATTAAGGTTACTTCCCTTGCAACAAACTGTAGACAGCACTGCAACAAATACAGAAATACTTTCAGCCTTTTAGATCATCCATTGAAACAGAAGACAAGCAACTGATTAGCTGGTTTTTTTGTTCTAATTTAATTAATCTATTCACCATCACTTCAAAGCAAAAAAATGCAAACAGGAAACAGTGTGTGCCTTCAATCTGGCCAAGAAAATACTAAATGACAGAGAAAGAAAAGAAATAATAACTTAGGAGATTCTTCTCTGCATGCCAAATGGTTTATTTTTACTTTTAAGTGAATGGGGTTGCCTTTTTCCATCAGTTCTCTGGAGAGTTACATGCTTAGCTTACATTGGCCTTGAGGGGAGTTATTAAAATAAAGAAGTATAAATTCTCTATTAAAATAAAGAAGTATAAATACTCACAGAAGATCAGAACACCAAGTTATTTGGTAAGACTAAAAATAAACTTCTCTTGTGAAGTCTTAATTGAAGAAAAGTGAGTCAGCATTTCTTTACCTTATTTTATCTTAAATTTTTCTTCCTCCTTACAGCAGCAAAGTCCAGTCTTGGAATCACTTTTGGTCAGACAGAACTGAGAAGCAGCAGTGGGCTCCTGTGGTGGCCTTTTAATTGCTACAGAATGTAAATCTGCTGTTTTAGAAGCTGCATAAATACCATTCAATAATAAACCTATGTAGCATTCCTTTAAAATATCATCACATGTCATTTCTCATCTGAAAGCAGCCCCAGTGGGGTAATGCTATTTCTATTACTTACAAAGATTATTCAAGCCTGCACATGAAAGTGTTTCATTACTTTTATTCTTCAGTCTCTTATTCTTTGGTCCTCAAAAATTGAACTTAAAAAGAGCTATGAACTATGAAATATGCTTTGGATTCTGTGATCAGTATTTTCTAAAACTTTGTAATACCTGAGTATCCGACTGAAGACACTTCAAACCAGTGTTCATATGGATGCTCCAAACGTAGGTGCTTGGCAACTCAGAAGAATAAATCTTTAAAATTGAATAAGAGGCTTAAAAACTGGAAGTCAATACCACAGTAGTTTACACAGGCCAGTAGTTCTCTACCAGACAAGTCATCCACTGAGTCCAAGAGATACAAAATCCAAAATAAATTTTTTGCATTCTATCCTAGAAGGTGTTTTTTCTTTTTCTTTTTTTTTTTTTTAATGGGTAGACAGTGTGGATGAATAATGACGCATAGTTTTACACAAAATTAAAGGTTGGAAGAGCTGCAATAGCTCCAACATCCAGCATTAAAAGAAATGTCAGACATTACCTGCCTGCATGACAAGCCTGAAACCTACAAAATTAGCCCTTCTGATCCACAAGCATTATGCTCCTTCTCAAATATTTTATTAGGTAGAACACAATTCTCACTGGCTTCATTGACAATTTTTGCCTGACTTAAGTATCTAGGAATAAAAATAAAAATAGCTGCATAGACATGCATTGATCTACTCTGAGGACAGAATTAGGTGTGAACAAGGCTGACACGTTGCTTCTTCTGTCACTATTCTTTTTTTAAATTAAAAAATTGCTATTAATACTAAGAGAAAATGAAAGCAGAAAATGATTCTATGAAAATGATTCTGATCTTTTCCGTCATGAAAGATGTACTACATTAATGTGTGAAGTTGGGGTCTGAAAAACTGAAGAACAGCTTTAATATATTTAAAGGTTCACTTAAAAAGACAGTCAAACTTCAGAGATGACATCTCAGCTGCCCAACTACATGTCAAGATGATTTATCAAGCCCCAGTAACAAGATTTTGGATTACAGAATGGTAAGGAATTCTGCATCCTGCAGACAGACAGGGAAAAACCCCAAATAACAAGCTCTGTGTGAAGAACAATGGCCACTCTCCAATGTATTGTTCCCAAGGAACTCAAGTAGAAAGAACAGATTTTAGGATTAAAGGCACAAAAATAAGTGCCTTATTTGAAAAGTGCAAATACTTTAAAAAGGCAAATAAAACTCTGTGCTGGTTCCCTGTCATCCAGTAATGAAGTAAATACCAAGGTACATAGTTATTATCTGTCTCTTCCAGTAATTGTGGTTTTTTCTAAGAAATCTGCTAATCTTCTAAATAACATTGCAGAACAACATGAAATAACTGAGGAAATTACTGCCACGAGAGATGAGGTGGACAAAATTTAGAAGTCCAAATGGACTGGCTATTCTGCAATTAGAAACACTACATAAAGGTGAACTGGAAAAACAAACATCTGTACTGAACATCTAAGAAATTAAAGCCAGACATTTAAAGACACAACCCAATCTTACTCGATGGAGTTGAAAGTATTCTCTGCCTAATTGGAGATGATTCCATAACTCAGTCACAAGGTTTTTCCCTCCTTCTGTAAGCAGCTGGCCTGTAGAATAGGATACTGTCCTACCACAGAAATGGAAAGCTGTGCTTTGCAATGGCATACCACTGGCAGGCAGCTCAGGAGCAGCAGTTCTGTTGGGACTGAGATCGAGGAATGCAACAGGGCTGTACGATGCAGGGCTGCTAGACACTCTCAGTCCCTCTGGATGGAAGAGAGTCTGCAGCAACAGCTGGGTGACCCAGTAATGTTGATCTTATCGCAATCCCATCCCACAGGAGAAGAGGGGGCTTTCAGGGATCCACTGCCAAATGACACTCCACTGCTTTCAGAGCTCTCAGAGGGATGGAGTATGTAGTATCTTGCCTGAATGAAGATTTCCATCAGCATCACTTTCCTCTCCAGCACTAGACAGTCAACTGCGCTGATACCATAGGACAACTTCTGATACAAAGAAGCAAACAACTAAAGGTTGCATCTGGAGCATCACTATCTTAAAATACTATGCTCACTCTCACATTCAAAACCTTATAGTATATTTCCACTCTATATCCTCTAACTCTGGAAAAATATGGAAAGAAATAAAAATCTATGAAGAGTAATAGAGAAATACAAACTTGGCAGAACACAGGACAGCACAGCATTTTGTCCCCAATACTGAAACAGGAAAAGACTGAAACAGTGAGAACAACTCGCCTTCCTCAGGAAGTTCCCTTTGGAGCTGTGGATACAGAGTGTCTACTGTTCAATTTCTCCCTAACACATTGGTACATCCTGAACAGGAGGAAGCATAGTCTAATCTCCAGACATGCTGGGAATGGGTGGGCATTGCAAGCCCTGGAGAACCAGCTTCCTCTCTCTTTAGGAGATCACATAAAGGCCAAGCCTGGCCAAGTTTTTCCAGCTCTTTTGGAAAGATGGCAGTATTTTACAGATAGCAGAAATAGGCAAAGAAAATGCTCCTTCTGCTTGTGTCAAAGTTCTCAACATATTTACAGATGGCTTAATTTGTAGACTTTGGTGTAACAATGATTTTGAGCATGCAATAAGACAAGTGACACCTTGCCTTTGATGTAAAAAATTACAGGTAAACATAGATAGCATACAGAAGATACTGATTTTAAGAGAGAAGCCACATTCTGCTCTCAAGTTAGATGTCAGGGCAGATATAAGTTATGGAAAATCTTGGAATGAACAGAAGTTTGACAAAGAAATAAAAACCAGAAAATAGATCTTACAAAGAGAAATGACAGGAGGTGCCAGCAGCTCTTCCTGTAACAACTGACAATTCTGTCTTTGAGCAAGGCATAAAAGGTTTGCTAAGGTGACAAGGAGCAGGGAAAAACCACCCTGCATAAAAAGGCACATTTGAGAAACAGACATTCCCAGAATCTGCCTTCTGAACCTTCTTTGTTGTATGCAGTATTTTTCATCCAAAGAGACAGGTGACCCTTCAAGTTCTGTGATGATTAAATTGCCTAAATTCAAGAGAATTACCATACTTTCACATGGTTTCTGAGTTTCTTTCAAATTTCTGCAAAATCTGTCAAACCTGACACAGGGATTCCTTCCATGCTAATTGTGGGAGACAGCAGGCAGAAGGAGGCAAATTACTTTCAGTAAATAATTAACCTTAAAAAAAATAGCTGAAATTTTGTGCATTGCTTTATTACACAGTATCAAAGCAAGCATACTGAATCTAAACTGAAGGGGCAGTAGGCCCAGCCATCACCAGAGCACGCAGTAACATGAAAAAAAAATCTGCCTTGATACTTTAAGAGACTATATAAAGCATGTGGAGTGTCACAAAGCAAATAGCACCAGGCCACCCACCTGTGCAGCCCCAGGTCTGGAAGCAGCGTCCTGGCCTCCCAACTTCTGCCTTGCATTTACCACCTCTGTAGTAACCACAGGCTAGGTGCAGATCCACCAAAGTGGTTACTTTTCCACAATTGATTCAAAACCTACGAATTATTGGAGTGCACTAAATGGAATTTTAAATTGACTTCAGAAAGTGAGGGAGAAAACCATTCCTACTTCATGTGTTTGGTACCAGATGACAATATTCTCACTTCAGGGAAATCTGAGCTCAAACCAAACTCTCTCTCTGTTTACACTGCTGACACAAATAAGCCAACTTGCCCCAGAAAGGTTTTCTTCATTGCAGACAGATTTAACTTCATTTAAAATTAGATAGGACAAGGATTCATGCACAATTTTTAGCTCCAGAGTGACTGTATAGTACCACTTCTGGAAGAATGCTGGATATCTTCACCGATAACATCCTCAGGGGATGAATTCTCCTATGGGAAAGTGAAGGTTGAGTTTTCCTCTCCCATTCCATCACATGGATAGGACCATCCTGTTTTGCTTGCTTCTCTGCAGACACCAGAATCATTGTTTACACTGAAAGTATCATCTCTTTTCCAAAACCCATGAGAAAAGTTTCCTTTCACTTTCTATTCTTATTTCTCTTGCATTCTTTACTAAGCAACCGGGGGGAAACAAAGGGGAAGGCAGAGGTATCAGAGAGCAATCTGCTTACATTTTCTCCTACCTGGTTCTCCTCTCTGCCTGTTTGCCACCTATTACTTCAATCCTCTGCTGACCATCTGTTCAGCCTCCCCACTCCAACAACAACAAAAAAATTTCCTTTTTTCCTTCCTCCTGACAAAGCAAAGCCTGAACATCAAGGAGAGCCATGTGTCCAGCTTGCCCTCTGTAGATTGTCAGCAGTCACAAGACATCATCTGGAAATCATTACACACCCAAAGAAGGCAACCAGACTCAACATGTGCAAAGGCACCAGAAGAGTTCAAACTTGTTACTTGAATTGCCACAAGTTTTTCCTGGAAGTAAGATTTATTTTAACACTGTTAGATAAGATAAAAAGACCCAGAATGAGCCCTTTATACAGCTATCCAAGACAAACAACAGAGAACAATTAAGGCTTTATGCATGGGCTAAGCTCTATGACAATTACTGACAACACCTAATGCCTATGTTATGAAAGGCAGGAACAGGTCAAACATTTTTGTCTGAGGAGACAAACTATAAAACAAATGAAATCACAATTCAATTTTTGGCTTAAGAGAATACTTTACAGCTAATATGGATGATCCATAGAACATGGAACATGTCACAGCCATTCAACAACATCAAGGCTTCTAAAAGACACAATAGCTGGTTCCAGGTGTATGTAGTCTTACACCTAATACTTTAGTACTTTCGCTTTTTAATTTGAGGTCACAAAGGAAAGATGACCAAAGATTTTTCTTAATCACTCTAACCCCTCCAGAAATTTTTTTCAAAAAAGGACTCTGCAAAATTTCATGCTAGTCTTAATACTGCTGATTATTCTTTTCCTATCTTAACATGCTTGCTAGTCAGGCCATACAAATTAGCAAGAACCGAGGCACTTACAGAGAGGCAGGCCTAAGTCAGAGGATAAAATACAGTTTTACTTCAACAAATACAATTAATTATTGCAGAAATTGTGTTCAAAACTTCTTTATAGAACAAAACCACATCACTGCAACACAGGAAAAAAAATTAGAAAAATGAATTTGACCCCAAATACTGCTGTAGAATCTGGGTACTAAAAGAGATTAAAGGGAGAGCAGCATACAAGTATAAGAGCTTTGAAAAGCAACAAAAAAAGGAAAAAAAGTGTTTAAAAAGCCAATGCTATTACTGACAAAGGAAAATCACAAACACCTTCATAGTAGAACAAATTTCTACTAAGACATCAGTCCTTAATTTTAAAGAAACCAAAGTGGAGCTTAAAGGTATATACTGAAGGTTAGAAGTACTACGAATTGCAATAGTGATGAGAAAGAATATTCAGCATTGTAAGCTATTTTTTAACAACGTTGAAATGACATCAAATAAAGCGGGGACTTCCTGTACCGAGGCTTACAAACGATACCTGCAAATAGCACTAGCTTGCATTTCTGTACTGCTGTTCTCTCCAAGGATCTAGAACAGGTCTTGAAACTTCACAGAAGTAGCAATTTCAGTTTTGAAAAATAGCTGACACTGAGACCATGATACAGGGAAGCAGTGTCCCACATACACTCAAGTTTTCAGAAACCCTTTGCAAACTACTTGACCATCGTTGGATATACCATTCATCCTTTCTGCAATGCAATTACAGGCCTCCCAAAGAAGAAAAAATGTGAAGCTGCTCAGCAGAGAGGTTGAGCAGAGCCTCTTCTGCAGCCATTTCAGGGACAAGGGAGCTTTAATATATCACTTTCCTTAATCCCTAATAATCTTTGCCCTAGCTGCTTACTCCTGGCATTATGCAACCTACACAAACAGCATATGAGTTTCATTAAACCCACATGTAATATTTGGCCATGCCTGACATATCAATGTAAACATGATGCTTTTGACCATGAACATGCAGTGATGCCTTAAAAGCCTCTCTGCTCCTTGCACACAAAGCTGGGGCAGAGATTTAGACAATGTAAGTGGGAGAATTACTGCAGCTGAGCAAAACAGATGTATCCACAAGAACGTATGTGCATTAAGTGCTTCTACTAATCCCGAACACCCAAAAGGGCAGAGGCACAGACACAAGGGCACACTGAGTGGACAGATGTTTTTTGAACTGCTTTCAAGACAGGATCATTAATTTAATTGGCTGATTTAAAAATGTTGTTTATGCTATAAATTCTTCGTTAGTTTTCTGATTAAAAAAACTCTTAGTGCCAAACTCAACTGCAGTAGAGCTTATGGAAACAACAGCTTTAATACGTCTAAGCAAGTGGTCACAACGAAGGCATAAGATTTCACATAGGGTGATAAAGTGCACTTTATAAATTAGTTGTATGCACCACTTTAAACTGCATAATAAAAAAAGGGATTCCAAACTCCAGCAAATTGCACATTACCATGTAATCTCCACTGATGCTACTCTCTCTTTCATATATTTTTTTTCCTTGATACCATCTTTGGTCACCAGAGCCAGGCATAAATCTACATCTTCTCCTTATCTGGATAAACTATAAAATATTTGAGCCCCCTGTAGCCTTTTGTTTTTTAAGAGAGAATACATATTTAGCTTAGAAAGATGATGAAAAAAGCAGCCTTATTCCTATTCAAAAATCTCTTTCTAGATTGAAGCAGACAATTTCAGCATCAATAGAAAATCTTTTGTTTGAATTAAACCCTAAGACCTCTGTTTATGTAATGTCTATAAAGGGAAGAAATTAAAGGCCTTGCCCTTCATATCAAGTCTCTGCATTGCTATATTGTAAGTAGGATGAGTGAACTCATTCTTCAAAGCAGCAGAATGCTTTAATACAGTGGTTTTTTTAAAAATTCCCTGAAAAATAGCAATTTCTGTTGAAACTGACACTCTTTCTTGACTTTTGACTATGATTTTCTTTTTCGTACATTTTATTTGCCATATGACCCAAGCTGTCTCCCGCCCTAAGTCTGTGCTGTTTGTGTCACTTTCTCCTCCGTTCTTCTTTTCAGTTTCTACTCTGCCTTTCAAATTCCTTTTTTTCAGATTTTGTCACCTTTGCTCTTTCACTTAAGCTGTAAATCATCCAATACCACAGGGAATTTTACTTCTGGTTTTGCTCTCCATACCAAACTTGCAGTGTTTAAACAACTTCTAGAAAAGCAAACTTTTAAGTACAAGCTAGAAAGGATTCCTGAAACAGCAGTTTGTGGACACTTTACTGGTCATTCTGGTGATGTTGAAACAACTTCCCAATGGCTGATGTAGACTCTTCTACAATAGCTTAATTGAACATTTTATAATACCAAATGTTCTTTAGGTATGATTTCACATGCTTAGTTGATGTAATCTTCAGGACCTGAATTATTTTTCAAGTGTCACCTTGAAAATCAAAGTTTTAGTTTCTTGAGTTTTGGGGCAGAAATCCAACTCTGGCAAAAATCAAGGCCCAGATCTTCAGAACATCCTGACACCTGCAGCAAGAAGAGCGTTATAAGGCTATTCCAAAATGTCCAATAATTAGAATTATGCCTCCTTTTTTAACCTTCTGACTAAGGTCCAAGAGCAGCAATAACTTCTTCTGGACACTCTCAGGACAAACTAATCAGCTCTCCAGACAGCATCCATCCACTTCTCATTACTCCTTCATGGAAAAGGTGGACAGGCAGATGGAATTATCCACCAGCTGGACTACAACAAACCTCGGCTGTGACATCGAAGGAATGAAATTTTCTATGTGTCTCACAGCCTGAAAATAGAGAAGATGACTCAGGTTTCCTGCTACAGTATCTAGTCTAATTTTTGGACAGTTAACAGTTTAAGAGAGACAGCCCAGAAACCACTGGAGAAAAGAGAAGTGGAGGGAAACAAATAGGAAAAAAAAGTAATGATGAAGAGCAGGTTGAAAGGTGATGCTAAAGAACTGAGCCCAAGGGAAACTCTGTTGGTCTGCAGCAGATGAGCAGATTACAGTGCCTGACTTTCTAGGGCACTCTGTTCAAGTGTGAGTAGAGCCAAGTGGTACAGTTCACCACACTTGAGAATAATTTTTCAATTGAGCTGCTGCCTCTTTGCCTGGTTGACTGACTAACATGTCAGTTGAACAGTGTGGTTTTTCTGTCATCTTCCCTTGCAATTCAATTATAAACATCAGGACCGTCTAATAGAACTGGATTTGTACCAGCCTGCATGTTTATGCAGAGTTGAGGAACGCTCACCATTTTCCCAACTTTAAGGTGCCCCATAGATTTTGCTGCTAACACCAGGTCAAGTTGTAGAAATGAGAAATGCTCACACAGCAAATGCTTCTGCAGTGTTGGATTGTAAGAGGCTTTTTCAAAGCGCTGTTTGTGCATTTTAGCCGTGAAACTTCCAGGGATATCAGTAGGAGTCACACAGCTAAATCCCCAAGCAACACTTTTGGAAGATGACTTATATTTAAAGGAGGATTAGAAGAAAATACTTCTTAAGCCATTTTCCGTGTAACATTATCAGTCTAAATTTTGGAGAAATACAGAATCATCTGGGGGAAATACAGTGGGTATCAATTTTTCCATCCAATTAGGTTGGGGAGCTATGCTGAGTATTTAACACACGCTCTTGCTTCCCCCTCCCTTTCCACATATTAAACACAAGTTAAGACCTCTGGGCTTTCAACTTTGTTGATTTTACATTCCTTCTGGGATTTAAAGTACTACTTTGTTTAATTATTTTTCCTCTACTCATCCACAGTATTGAATGACAGTAATAATGAACTTAGAATCATTGTACAAATCCCAGTAGGAACCATTCACAGTTAGCTAATAGGACATTATATTTGCATTACCAAGTTCAGTTCAAAGCACGTTGTGTAAATTAGCTCTGAGGGTTACCACCATGAATCTAAAACCAGAACATCAGGTCAATTAGAACAGCTCCAAAGTACAGTATTTTGGGTGAAAACATAAGGGGTATGATTAAAATTCTAGGAAATCCTCTTTTCGGCTAAGTGCCTCTGGAAAGATGTCTGGTTTCACTTCTGGGAGAAACCAGAATGCCTCAGCCAGTGATTCTGACGCCTGACAAGCACTATTGACCTGTTCTAAAGAGAGCAAAATTAACTCCCAGGAGGTGTAGAAATCCTCAGAACCCCACAGAGACACTCCTTTTCCCATCCAAATCAAAAGAGCAGGTGAGTATGAGGAAGACGTGGAGGATGTGTGAATTTACCATAGAATATATTGCTTACATAAAAATGCAACTCATGCACAAAAGATACTCGGTTTCCTCCACAGAGACAAACCCAGCACACACCAACCCACAGCCAGAGACTAAAAAGTCACAGTTTAATAATGCTGAAAGGAGGCCCACAACAAATTAAGGCAAGGAGTTCCCAGTAACAAATACTGTAGGACTATTTACTTTTAGGGCAGGCAAACATACACGTACACACACACAGACATTAATGAACTTCAGAGACCACAGAGCATCTTTGAACAAACTGCTGGAAAAGAAGCATGCAGACATGACAGGAAAAGAGGTATCCTAATGAAGTTCTACCTCAGAGCTATAAGTCTGATGAAGCCAGAGGTGTCACCTAAAAAATAAAAGGGCCAATGGATATTATTCTGATCAAGTCTGTTAATTGGTCTAGAACCTACAGTCAGTTCAGGTCAGTCTTATCAAGTCATCAAGTCAGCACAATACATGGGTTATACCTCTGCCTGGCCAAAGATCATCTTAAGATTCATTCCTTGGAACATTTTGTGGTTAAGCTTCTGAAATATTAGTGTAGCTGCCTTGAAAGGCTGCTTATTCTGTAAATGCTAACACACCATAAATCACCATTCTCTGCAGAAAGATGCCTGAAATAACAGTTCAGCAACTTCCAAATTATTTTACCTTATAAAAACATATGGGATTTCAGATTACACAACAAAAGTCATTCAATGGACAGGCTTTATAGTCAACTGTATAAAAATGGTCCTCATACAAGAAGATGGCTAGAGCTGGGACAAAGAGGGGTATTTCATCATTAATATTTGTAATTTGTTAATTAATTAGGCTGCAGCCTAATTGACTTATAGGGGCTGAATCAAGCAAAGCTTCTCACAAGGCCTGAAAGAAATTACTGTGATATATACAGGACCAGGTAGAAAGGTATAAGAAAAGAGATGTTAGGAAACAAATTCAGATATTTTGAGTCAAGTACCTCTACAAAATACCTTCGGCTCCATGTGCATGACCAGCTAAATAGCTGTAACCTCCTGGTGGAAGTGGTGAGAATGAAAGGATTTGCCTATGTGAGAAAACAGCACACAAATACATAACAGATTCCACCCTAGCTGCAATGCAAACTGATGTGTGAAACAGAAAATGGGCTTTTAGTGAATTATAAATAGCTGGCAAGGACTGAAAACTCAGCTGGGTGAAAAATGCTTTATATGGAAGACAGTAACACATGAAAGATCAGAAAGCATACGTAAATTGAAATAAAATGAATATGTTGTCGGAATACAAACAAACAAAAGTCATATTTTGGAAAGTAAGCACTATAAGATGCTTACTATTGCATGACAACTCAGCAACAAAGAGAGATGAGCTAGAGTGCCCAGAAAAGTAAAAGACATTTGGTATAATAAGTGCTTCTAAAACTAGGTAGAGTAACACAAATCAATTGACTGCTTATTGTATACCTACTCAGTAGCACAGGAAAGCTTAGATTAGCCTTAAGAGTCTTAGATTACAAGCACAAATGAATTTGCAGAGGCAGTGAAGTAATATGTTACTGCAAGATTAAAAAAAAATTCTCTCTTTAAAGTACTATTCAGCTGAATTTGAATTTTACAAATTTTTTCAAATCAGCTTATAAGTTGTTCTCTTTCCTTATTTCAATTACAACTGTTCTTTTCCATTGGGTTCTTCACAGCTAACCATATTATAACCATTAAAGAGGAGAGAAATTCTCAAATATTTTGCCCTGAAGAAGAAAAAAAACAAAACACCCAAGATTTTTCTGTTATTCTGCCTTTCTATATCTACACTGAAATATCAATTACAAGATTCCTTTTAACAAACACAGATGCAAAAATGTACCTGAATTTGTGTCATACTTCTAGGTGCATCCACACAGGGTCAGGGCAAACAAGAGTGGGGAAATAAAGTCTATCTCTGCTTCCTCTGCGTTTAACATTATTCTGTCAGTCTATCATCTCCCTAATGAGTGGTGCAACTCTTATTCTTAATTGTGCATTATTTCCATTTTCAGCATTTTAAAAACTGAATTATCTAAAGAGAAAAGATGTTCAAAGGGAAATCATACCCTAAGAAAATGCATTTGAGTAGCAGCAATTAAACACTCACTTTCGAAAAAGTTGTGAGGCACAATTGCTTAATAGTGATTCATTTCAAATGAACCCAGAGAAACTCAGATTTTTAATAACTTCATTCTCCTTGGTCTTCCCCAGAAGATATTTAAACAGGGCACATGACTGCAATCAGCAGCAGGAGGTGAGTATTGCTTCACTAAAGCAAAATGGAGCATTTCAGCATAGGAAAATACAGCTGCCTACTTTGATTTCTGGCACTGCATCTTTGGTCAAAATATATTTTTTGTGGGAAATTCCATGACATTTGGCTAGCTGCAGTTCTTTGAAAAGCATTAACATATTTACGTTTTCATAAGTATTTTTTAACAGAATTTTGAGCATCTGTTGTCCCATCAAATCAGATGATCTGTAAGAGATATTGGTCAGCTGAACTGGTCATTTCACAGAACTCTGACGCACAACTCCTGCCACATGAAGTTGTCATCCCTTCCTGCTGGACTTCTTCACAAATTTACTAAAATCCACTCTCTGTGCTTTAAGAAGCTCTACTTTTTCTGTCATGCCTTCCTCGAAAAACAAGAATCTCTGGTTCATGGAAGTTCTGGACCAGCAGCACACTGGAGGCCAGCAGAGAGGGAACAGTGCCACCTCCTGCCCCACTGCCCTGGGCTCATGGGCCATGCCAGCCCTCCACTGCAGCCAGCCAGGCATGTAATGACTTCCCAGGTTCAGATGGCACAACAGACCTGCCAAGCTTGCACAGTGCAAGGAGGAGTGGGGGGGGGACACACAAAGGGAAGGGGAATGAAAAGAAACCCTTGTGTCACAGCTTCTGTCACCCTGCTGTAAATATCACCATGCAGTCTAGTAAGAATCACCTTTGATCAACCTTTTATCTTCTACCCTTCTTAGTTCAGGAATTAGCAACAAAAGCATTAAATGGATTTCCTATTTGATTTGCACTGTCTTAAGACTTCATCAGTTCTGAAAGGTGTTAGTATTAGTATATCTGGGCGTGGGTAAGGCCACACAGATATATCACATCCCACTTGTAACAAAAATAAAAGTAATTATCCTGCTTTGTCAATTATTTGAAGAATATTTGTTCTTTTGCCCTAAACTGCACGAGAAACAGACTGCATCTTCACTATTTACCTATAGTGATTCTTGTATTTACAGTGATTTCTAGGAAAACAATGCTACTCTCAAGTACATTTTTGTGATGGATTTTAGTTTTCCCTGAGGGCAATTTCATTCTTAGAAATGACACAATAATGCAAACGTTCTTTAGACAAGAAAAAATATACAGGCACCCTAATAAGCTATAAATCCTTTCCACAAGCTTCTGCTGTCTTTTTAAGACTTAAATTATCTTTGTTGCTGTGGATTGGGTAATCATAGCATTCCAGATGTGGATAAAGGAACCAGATGGACAGCAGAGAAAATAAAATCCTTCACTGTCTAAAGAAGTCTATTTCAGGAAAACACTTCTTACAAAGAGCACAGAGGCAGCAATGTACTTGGGGTATCCTGATGGGAACTCTAGTTGATGGGAACCACAACTATTTCAGATCAAGCAGCTTCAGGCCAAAGTGACAGCTTGTATGGCTGGACTGTATTTAAGGGCAAATCTCACCCTCTTCTAAGTGTACTTTGTTCACTGCAATGGCTGAAATGAAATGAGGATTCTCATTTTTTCCTAAAGCACCGAGCAGATTAAATGTCCTCTGGACTTGGCAGGATAGTTAATAGAAGACCCCTTTGGGAATTATCTTTTGGCAAAAAGGGAGCAGCTCTCAGGCTACTTGGGCTTCTGTCCAAGATGGGACATTCTGTACCCAGCAGGCTGCAGATGACAGCTGCATGGAACCCCCTCCACGAGGAAGCAGTGTGGGCCCCTCAGGGGTCACTACTGGGGCTGACACTGTTCAGCATTTTTGTCAGCAATGCTGATGGTGGGATGCAGTGTCCCTAATCAAGTTCACTGAAGACACCAAGCCTTGTGGTGCAGTCAAGGCACCACAGGATGGGAGGGGAGGGATGGCATCCAGGGGGACCTGGATGGGCTGGAGAGGTGGGCCCATGCAAACCTAAGAAGTTCAACCAAGCATAGTGCAAGGTCCTACATGTGGGCTAGGGCAATCCCAGGCACGCCTACAGGCTAGGCAGAGAAGGGACTGAGAGCACCCCTTCCAGCAAAGATTTGGGGTGATGGTTGGTGAACAGCTCAACATACACTGGCAATGTGCTCTCACAGCCCAGAAAACCCAGGAAATCCTGGGCTGCATCCAAAGGAACATGGCCAGCAAAGTCAAGGGATGTGACCCCACCATTCTACTCTACACTTGTGAGACCCCCACCTGGAGTCCTGCATCCAGCACTTGTGTCCCCAACATAAGAAGGACATGGAACTGTTGGAGCAAGTCCAGAGGAGGCCACAATATTGATAAGAGGACTGGAGCACCTCCCCTATGAACACAGGCTGAGAGAGTTGTGTCTCTTCAGCCTGGAGAAGAGAAGGTTGCACACAGACCTCATTGCAACCTTCCAGTATCCAAGGGGAATAAAGGGAAGCCGGAGAGAGACTCTTTGTCAGGAATGCAGTGATAGCACAAGGGGAAATGGGTACAAACTGAAAGAGAGTAGGTTTAGATCAGATATTAGGAAGAAATTCTTTGCTGGGAGGGTGGTGAGGCACTGGAATGGGTTGCCCAGAGAGGTTGTGGATGCCCCCAACTTGGCAATGCTCAAGGCCAGGCTGGGTAAGGCCTTGAGCAGCCTGGTCTAGTGGGAGGTGTCCCTGCCCATCACAGGGGAAGATGGGACTGCATGATCTCTGAAGTCCCTTCCAACCCTTAACATTTTACAGTTCTATAAACCATTCATCACTCTGCCTTTAAATGAATACCATTTGCTGCTGGATCCCAAAAACTAAGTGATGCTTTTCACAAAGAGAGAACTGTTTCACCACTTCGTTAGGTGAACAGAGACTCAGAAAGACATGGCTACTGTGCCAACATCAGCTGAGAGTACAGGGATCAAAGACAGGAGCTGAATCCAGGTGTCCAACTGCTCAGTTAGTTGCTCCAAACTGCACACTGCTTCAACAGACTCACAGCCTATGAAACAGACCCACAGACTATTAAACACAACCAAAGTCAAGGCTATTTCTAAAAGCATTATCGAGGTGAAAGCAAGTCCCATCCTTAGCTGTGAAAGAGGATACACTGCACACTGCCAATGCATGTTTCACCCCAGGTGTTGGGCAGAATCACTGTGTCACCCGAAGGACCAGAATGCTTCACAAGTTCACTGGGGATATCCCTGCTCCCAGAAATAGCCAGTGTTCAGGGTGATTGTTTTCCAGCTTCTAGCACAGGGATGCCCCACACCTCACACCAAAGGACAGTGGGGACACGTCAACAGTTCGAGGAGGGCAAGGCACCCTAGGTGACAGATTTTATGACTTACTGCGATTGACAATGCCTATCAAGGGAGCTCTCAAACTCTCCTCAAAGGGAGACTGTAACTTGCAAAAGTCAAAGTGAAAAGTTAATCAGCTGGTACATACCACAGAAACAAACTCTAACTCCTTTCATCCTCTCAGCAAGGCTCTGCTTTTGACCTGCTTTTTTCCTCTTTTTTTTTTCTACTTCCATTCACCTTTCTTCAAAAAGACTATCAACAAAGGTATTTCATCTATCTGCAGGCACAGCTTCAGTACTTGCACCAACTGTCTCTGTTGCTATAGAGTCAGTGCCAGCATGCAGCTTAACCCTGAAACCACCCTGAAACCACATGCAGAACATTTGCAGCTCAGGTGGGCTGGTGGGGAAGGCAGCCTTTGGGAAAGTGGACACGTTGAGGCGAGGAACTGCTGCAGGGAGAGGGGTTAGAGGGTACCACAGTACTTCATTCTGAATCCAATAGATTCAAAAGATGAGAAGAGAGAAGGGAAGAAAGTAAAACAGAAATTGTAAGATCCCATGTTACAACACAATTTCTCTCTGTTCTGCATGGACATTTAGGTCTCTGCATCTTTGAAAGACTGGCTGATAAAAGGGATGCCAGCAAAATCCCGTTTTAGCTGCATTACTATGCTTCCAGCTCAGCACTACATACTGAAATGGCCAACACACACAAAGATCAACCTCAGTGTGAACAGCTGTCTCTAGTGCTGCATCAGCACAGCCCATCACAGGCAAGTTACTTGCCACAGAGCATAACAGGGAACACCCAATCCAAGCAGGAGTCAAATGGTATTTCAATTGAATGCTTTTGATTAGCTTTATTCCTATTGTTATCGTTTTTCATATTTCCCTTTATAATTCTGATAAAAATTCTTCTGCCTATAAGCCAAATACTTTCAGACTTTGTAGTAAAAACACAAAAAAATACTAAGAGATCCCTCAAAAATCCCCTTGAAAAACTTACCTCTCTTCTGAGCAGCTTCAGCTAAACTGGAATATTTTTAAGTGAAACAAAAGAATGAAAAGAAACCAGAACATTCTCAAGAATCAATGCAACACAAAACACAAGGTGCAGGAAGGACCCACATTAGCAGAAACATCTTCAAACTACCAAAATCTTAAAAAAACCCTCATAAACCAAGCTGGATATACAAGCTTCAAGCATTTCTGTGTTATGTGGGATATTCTTCATAAGAGACAGAAAGTGCCCTCCTGCCAGAAAAAACATGTGAACAGTTGGAGAAATTTACAAAAAAAAAAAAAAAAAAAAAAAATCACTTATCCCATTATTCACCCTGATGTTTTTAGTAAGTTCAGTTACTAATTCTCTCATTGACAGCCTTGTTTCCTTTTTCCTGGTCATCTCCTGAGATCAGCACCTCTCAGTAGTTCCAGCTCTTGGGGAACAAAACTGCAACTCTGAGATCTTCCTTTAATTGTTCTTCTTGAGCAACTAAACTTTTTATTTAATAATAAAAATAAATTTGAGTTCAACCTCTCACAGCATTCAGTCATGTTACTAAAGCTCTGCTTCAAAAAAGCTCCAAATCATCAGTATATTGCATACAAAATAACGATAATTGAAGACAGCATCATTTTAAACTGTGGTTAGGAACAAGGAGCAAAACTCTGAATTTATAAAGAAACAAAAAATTTTCATTCCAAGATTTATAAGGATTCTCTTGTCTCTTCCATGAAGACTATATCAGATTTGACAGAGAACAAATTATTGATGGGGTGAGGCATTGCAGATTAAATCAAAGAGTTCAAATAGACAGTGCTCACAGTACTGCCACTGGAAAAAAGGAAGTGAAAATCTCTTTGCCTCAATCACAGCTCCTTTGTCCACCTGCATAAAACTCCCAGACAGAGTCTGAAGCCTACTGCTTCAAGTCCTGATGAGCATTCATGGTTCACAGTAGGTACCTGGCACAAGAAGATATAACAAGGATAGAGCAAGGGGTCATAGGACTGAGCTCCTCTAATGACAGCCTGTGTGGAAGGGGAAGTCAAACACAAAATGTGGTTGTTCTGGGGCTCACCTGGGATACACCGAACTGGCTCAAATGAGATAGCAAAGCCATGGCAAGAAGTTTTTTGTACAATATCCTTCATGCTACACTAATACAAGTAGTCACAGATGGATTTATCTTTATAATAACTTTAGAAAGCAGCAAATCATCATTTTATTTACTGAATAACTCATTTCTGATGATACTTAAAGAGATATGAGTCTCAGTAGCATCAAACCTTTTTTGAAAAAACAGTACTATTTTATTAATAGTCCCTTTACTTCTTACAGATTTGTTTCAAATTAAACAATAATACACAAAACAGGAAGATAAAATTGTGTTAGTGTGGTTCAAATAGAAATTATTTTTTTATTTAAATGTTTTAGAAGTATCCAGAAAATGCACAAAACAAAGTAAAAATTTCAGGTCAAGTGAGGATAACTATTCTTCTTGCTCATAAACAAGCCTTTGCACATATTGCCTCAGAATGTATTTTATCTTGTTAACACAAACAGCTTTGATATGTGATTTAAAGACAAAAATCACTTCTTGCTAATCTCTTGATTGTTTTCAACTGAGATAAACTAAAAACTGTGACGGGCATTTTCAAACACTAACATTTTCTTGTAGAAAACATATCAATTTCAAATCTCAAAATGTTCTTAAAGTTGCATTGAAGCAAGAAATATTTGATAAAGCTTGTTAGAGACCACATTTTGAAGAAAAAAAATATTTTGGAGTACAGATGCATGCACAAATAATGTTATGACTCAAAAGCAAGGCTACTTCAAAGAAGCCAAATTATTCTTCAAGAAAATAAGAAGTTTATCAATCAGATTTTCTCTTGTTAATCAAGTCATTCGCTGTTCTCAATGCCATTAACAGATCAATTCAGTTCAGCAGCAGAGCTAAATAAATCTGAATTAAATATTTTTGTGAGTTCAAATCACCTTGAATGCTTGCTCTACTCCAGACTTGGAACATGGCAGAGAGCTTAAAAAAAAGAAACTTCATTGATGTCAAGAAAGCATGTCAAGGATTTCAGGTTTTAAGGAACTGACAGGTCCCTCTTTTATAGTCCAAGAGCCGTAAGACCGGGACAAGTGTGATGCTAACCATGTACTTTCTGACACCACGTGTAATGTTGACCTCCTGCAACCTCAAGGCTCCTGGCTGGAGATGGGGGTCAGGAAATGAGAATTTCTTTGTAGGAGACTGCCCATGATAACAAGACAGCGTGAAGCCCAGCATCCATGTCTCATTGAGACAAACCAGCTCATCAGCCTGCAGCTGGAGACTGCAGTGAGCTGGTTGCTTTTGCTGACCTCAGACATACAAACTGCTCAGAGCACCATCAGCAGCTGCTGTGCTCAATCCTTCATCAGTGGGGGCTGCCATGGTACATTCACAGCCAGGGCACAGGAAAAAGAAAAGGAGAGGCCTGACTTGTGTACCTCTGGAAGGCAAAGAATGTGAATGAAATGCGATGATACCTGCTACACTTGGTAAGGAGCCGCTTGACTTCGCTTTGACTAGCTTTTATAACATGTTTTACCCCTGCAATCTTGGACCATATCCACCATCCAAAGAGCTGAATCTCTCTGGACTTTTTTCCTCCGCTGTCTTTTTCCAGAAGTTGACTGTACTGTTAGAGCACCTCACATCCAACAACATCAGACAGGGTCAGACCATAAAGATGCAGACAAGTGGTGCAACATCAGGAGGCAGAGAACAGCTGAAAGTGCTCTAGGGAGCACTTTCTGGAGAAATACAATCTGATCAGTGAAACCATAGAAAACAAAAGCAGAAAGGATCCTGGCAGAAGGAGAACCAGCCTGGCTCTGAGAACACACCAAGCAGCATGAACCGACCACCTGATGGAGCAGAAAGAAACCCAAAGAGAGGAATAACAAGAGCTGTATTTTTGTAGTCATGGTGGTGACTGTGGCCAGCACAGTGCCTCAAATCACAAGCACAGCATTGTGTACCACACCATGTGGACATGAAATGGGGTTCATTTTAATGCTGCCCTTTGATATCAGTAAGAAAATTCAACACTTCTACAAAGTGAAAAATGTTTCCTGACAGAATAAACGATTGAATAAACCAAGACAGGCAGCATATAGATGAAGTAATTTTATTGTAGAACATCGCCTGCCTGGAAAACTGTGCAACTGCAATTCTTAATTATAAATTCAATGTCAGTATAGAAAATAAGAATCAGAATTTCCAGTTCACTGTTTCAGAGCCCTCAGAATACTCTAGATTTAGTCAACATAGAAAGTGCGAGCTCTTTCTTGCTGTGTTTCAGGAAATCAATGAATGCAATTCTGAACCCTTTACTGTACACTCTAAGAATCTAAGTAGAAAGTAAAACTAAACAGAAAAAAAGCCAAATAAGCAACCACACCAATGGTAGCCTGCAACAACTCTGGACTAAGCAAAGAACTTTTTCCTGCAAAGGAAATTAAATAATATTTTTCCTTTATTAGTAGTCCTCTTATTAAAAAATAATTGTCTCAGTTTATTAGTGAGTAAGGATGCTGAGGAAGCCTTTACCTACGCTCTATATTTCTCATATATTCACTTCTGAATCCTAATACTGGCTGAAGAAGACCCAATTAGTATAAAATTCATATATATTTATTTGTAATTACACAGGCTATAAAATCCATTGCTTTCACGCCCACTTTTTACACATGCACAAGTGCCATCATTACATCTTCCTTACAGTTTTTTTTTTCCTTAGTTACAGTTGTGGTATTGCTGGAGAAGCTACAAAAGCTGAATTTTTCACTAAATTGTGCAACAATTCTCATTTCTTCTGGAAAAAAAGCTCTATAGTTTTAGTGCAGCTATAACAATTATTATGCAAATCCCTCAACTCTGCATGGTTACGCAGCCCTAGAACTCATTACAGATTCATTAGAAGCACAGTTGCTCCATCTTCTCTTTAGATACTTTGAAATTTAATCATTAGCATGAACTGGGGGATAATGCTCCAATATGAACATTATATTCATCACAAAGCATTTGTACTGGTGCACATGATTCTTTCATGCTTAATTTGTTATTAATCATAGTTTAGATTATAGTCACTGTTGTGGATAGTTTTTAAAATTTAAAAAAAAAAAAAAAATCCTTATTTGTAAAAACAGCCTGCATCATCTTCAAACTGATTCCCACTCTCCTCACAGACTTTACCAAAAATATTAAGAGAGAAAAGCACAAGTTTGAGACTGAAGTATCAAACTGTTTTTTTGTGGGACATGGAAAAAGTTCAGAATAGAGTAAGGCAACTGAGGGTAAGGAAAAGAGGCAGGGAATTTGAAAGAGAAACAGCTGCAGTAGTTGCTTCTCTCAGGGGTGCAGATGCTGAAGGGAGGGAAGCAACCAGGATGCAGGACTGACAGGATGAAAGGCAATATTAGAATATCACGCCTTGATTTAAAGAGGCAAGAAATATATACTAGTATGAACAAAAAAGAAATACCTCCAACATATTTAAGCACAAAAGTAAACTGCAAAGACATCTAAAAGGTATAAAAGTTGTAATTTGGGTGCCTTGATGCTGTTTACACCTGGAGAAGTTCCAGGTTTCATTATTTTTTAGGTTATTATTGACTATTAGACTACTGCACATAACAATAGTTAAAGGTAAATAAGAAGTGGGTGATAAAAACAAATGTTCACAGTAAAATTGGTGACTTCAGAGAGTCTTAAAAATTGAGGGGACTTTAACTAGGCAGAATTTGCAGTGATGAACAAAAAAATATGAACAATAGGTTACTGCTGTGGACATTAATTCTGCTGAACTAATCAATATAATTAAATGCATATAAAGTCTTCACATTGTAGCTGCACACAGACATCTCCCAGATTCCCAGGACAGGAGCAGAGAAGCAGGGAATTTTCCCCTTAAAAGTAAGGAAAACATGAAAAAAGTTGGAGGGGGTGAGGGAGGGAAGCATGTTACTATTACTACTATTCTTCAGTGTTACCCAAACAGATAAATACAATGATGGACTTCACCTACTCCACAGCTGAAATCTTCATAACATCTTCATCTGTTATTGCCCTTTTGTTGTTCCAGATAAATGAAGATGCTATCACAAAAAGTACCAAAAACCATTATCACAAGAAACTGAGGAAGACTAAAGCAACCAATGCATGTTCACTGCAGAACACTAACAGCAACCTAAGCTTGGGGTTTACATAATGAACTTGTGCAAAACCTTACAGCAAGGCTGGTTTTCAGGTAACACAAATATGCTGAAATCTGGGGGGAAAAGGAAGAGGGAGGAAAGAAGGATAATTCATTCAGTGCTTTTTGGGAGAAAGAAGTGGTCTGTACTCACTCACTGGAGGATAACTCAAAATACATCCACACTAAGCTGTACAATGAGGGGGGTGAACACAAAAAAAACCTCTATCACTTCAAGAGTGACAGAATTAATGCTGAAAATAAAGTATTCAAGAACAAAGCTGATTTACAGATACAAATAGACAGCACTCTTTCTTTTGCAGAAAAAATGTGGGTGGTTGCAAGAAACTGCTTGATACATGATCAATACACTCATCCATACATGCTGCGGCAAGAAGCACCTCAAAAGTAGTTCCCTCAGCAACTTAGTGAAGCATGTTTTTGTATTAACAATTCTATTCTAATCTTCTTCTCCTCTAATTTCACCTAAGAGATTCAATAAAGTGACTTTATTGGAAATACACCATCCAGAACAATGACTAAAAAGAGTACAGTAAAGACAAACTAAAATTGCAGTGCAGAGGCTGATCTGACCATTAAATGTACAGCATGAGAAGATAATTGACACATCCATTTTGAAGTGATAGCAAAGCAGTCACCAGCATATTAGAAGCCACCTGATTGCCTGCCTACTATATGAGTTAAAGACCTATCAGATGTGAAACAAACATTTCACTGAGCTTTCCCTGACATTCTCTTCAGAAGTGATTGATGTGAACCTAGTTCCCTAAGCCATATACTGAGTAACTGAAACTAGTGGCACAAGCCTTCAAGTTACAGTTAGGGGGTAAAACCATGGAGGGGGGGGGAAAAAAAATCAAGTGTGAATTCCTCTTCCATAAACAATGAAGTGTAATGTTAGATGTTAAAAGGAAGCTTGATCTGTTTAGAAACAGACAATTGGAGATCACACCAACAACTTTATAAGATGTGATTTTGCAAGTCCCGACTTTTAAATTCTTAGAGAATTAACTGACTGCAACTGGTCATTTGCTTTCCAAAGTCATTATTCTTCACTTATAATGGTATTGATATTTCCACCACACCACTCTTTACTATCACAGACTGGAATTCGCCAAGGGAATTCACAGTAGGGATCTGTAAACTTCAATAGAATCATAAGATCCAGTTTGCCACAAATCTCATTTAAGTCCTCAAAAATAAAAGAATTGAACACTTTGTCTCTTCTGGAACACTAGAAAATCATTATGTGACAATTAGAACATAGGCATAATAATATAGAAAATGGGTTATAAAAAACCCAGTAGATGCTGATTTCTATTACAGTGCTAACAAACTTTCCAACTTGGAAAGTTTCTGGCGTATCAGTTCCCATTATCCAGAAAAGTGATGCTGTAATTATTCTGGTAATTTGTTAGTTGTCTTAACCACTCAATATGCCTCTGAGTTCACTAATCTTCAAGTTCCACCACCAGCAAAAGTCCCATGAGTTTCTATCCCTGCTTTGGCAAGAACACAATGCTCAACATCTGTCTCAGGTATCAGTGTAGTTAAAATATTCCATTGCTCATGGAGGAAGATGAGATCACCAGGAAATACTATTATGTATCCTCTTGGTAAGAGACAAAGAGGACAAGCAGTAAACCTAGCCTCTCTTTCCCTGGCAGTCTGGATATTCTCCAACAAAGCAAAATTTGTCAGTCTCTATCCCTCCAGGCAATAAAAGAAATTAAATACTGCCTATACTTTGTCCTGTATAGGAGAGGGCAAGAGTCTGTGAACTCAAACGGAAAGAAGCATTTCCCTAGAAGTCTGAGCAAAATACCTAAGCTCTGTAGAAACTCAAGGCTGAGGACTCCTCTCTCTCCTTAGCCTTTCTGATGGCTAGGTCTAAGCAGTGACTGCAGATCCCACCCAAGGCACTGATTCCTACAAAGCACTGTACAGGACACCCGTACACATGATACTGGGTTGTACCATGCACGGCAAGATTTAGCACCTAGAAGCCAGATACCTGCCTAGCAGCACCCCAGTTCTTTCAGTTCAAGACCTCAATAACTTGCTAAAGACCAGTAGGAAAAGTCACACTTGGTTGTCCATGAGAGACATTAAGAAAGCATTTGCCTGGCACACGCAAAGGGCAAAGTCAGACTAAATAATGTAACAGTCTCTCCTGGCCTCAAGCCTGTGTAAAAGGAGCTTTATCTCAGAAGGGCTGGGAGACTAATTAACTTGTGCTTTTAAAAGCCCTTCAGAAACTTGGAAGAATAATGCTAGTCTGCTTACAAAGTATTCTTCTTCAGTTAATTTAATTCAGGTTCCTTTTCCCTTAGCATCAGTGCATTCCCCAGTAAGACACACTGAATAAAGTTCACAAGTTGCTTTGCAGTTCAAGGCTGATTTTTGCATCTGTTGCTTCAACACATTGCTTCTGTATTCTGTATGTGTAAGGCTGACTGAAAAATTAAGGAATAAATTAAAGAATTAGACTGTAATGAGGCAAGTGAGCTTGCCCTTTGCTCCTTTCTGTTGTCCTCAGCATGCCAGAAGGTTGGGAACAATACATGCCTACTCGTTGGTTATCACCTACAAGAAAAAGGAGAATTAGGTACATCTGGGAGGCTGAATTCCCTTTCATATTATCAGGATATCAGGCTTGCTCTAAATTATGGTGAGATAAAAGAATGGGAGCATGACACCATGCCTCCTGCACAAAACCAGGGTCTGCCTCCAAATAAGTACTTGAGGGAAAGGAATAAACACTGAAGAAAACCATCCCAGACACTGGGAACAAATTTCCCAAAGCAGTGCTAACAAGAACCACTGCTTGCCAGCTCAGGGAACATGCAGATACTCTCCACCAATACTGATTTGCTGAAGTGAATGGTACAAGAAAAATTTTTCCTGAAAGAACCACAAGCCTTGCACAGGAATGCAGGAACCAAAGATACAAAAGTGGGGAGCAAGGAAAGTTGCCATTTTCTTCTCTGGAACAGCATTGTATTTTAAACACAGCCTGAGCTTAAATCAGTTTTAATCCACATTTCTACTTTTTAGTTAGTCTTCAAAAGACGTGGTCCTCTTTGCATAGCAATCATCAAAACAGGTTCATCCACAACCAAATCATGCTGTATGTCAGAATATATATGTTCTAAGAGTACAACATAGGAACATTATTTAAACAGTTATAACCTACCAGAGTTGTACCTTTGTATTACCCTCATGTTTGTTTTATTAAAAAATAGTAAGCTGTGTTTCTATTGTTATGTTAATATATTTACACCAAGCTCAGCTTGAATGACAGTGGGATCTTCTTAAAAGGCACACAAAAGAACACTAAAACATAGTATCAAATTCACTAACTAAATTATTCTTTCATGATTTGTCTACATATGAAGGAAGTTAAGTTTATCCAAATTTGTATTTTAAATTGATCAAAAGGAAACATTGCCTCAATTAAGGAAGTGGATGCAATCAGTTCTAGGTCCCAAACTGCTCCAAGATTATAACAGGGACAGATGCATCTGTTGAAACACAGCTTTTATTTGCAGATTGGAAGAGGATAAACAGGTTTCTCTCAGTATTTTAACTCAGTTCTTCAGTGCTCAATAAACCAGTCACTAAACTGAATCAGAAACAAAAACAGAAAATGACCTCACAGTTCCTGCAGCAGAGATAAGAATGACACCATGATACCAAAACCTCAGCTTCAAACTTGTGCTTGGAGTCCAAGCAACTGGGATTCCTTCAGATCAGTGGCTGCAATTTCTTGTTAAAATTTTAACTGCACATAGCTCCATTCTGTACACAAGCAGCTAAAGATGAAAAATGTATTTAACACATCACAGCAAGCTTAGTTCTTTGCTGCTTCATAACAGTATCTAACCCAGTTTCAGACCATTTGTTTTCACCTTTGGTTCTAAGCCCATGTCAATATATTTGCTGGGGGTCTGTATCCGGATGCTGGGATCTGCAGATGGATATGGGGCTGTGCTGCATGGGGCCCTGGCCCTGAGAACACCACCAGGACAGGCTGCACTTCCCTGGCTCCTTCTCCCTGCCCCCATCACTCTTCGGTCTTGTATCTTCCGCTACAAAGAAGATATTAATCACAGCTGAAATTCCCTAAATGCACCTTGAAATAACGAGGGTTTACTGCAGGAGCACTTTTCCTTTATCATTCACATCCTGATTCCAGCCCCCTACCCTTCCCAGTGTGAGGATTTATTTTTGAATCATAGGCAAATAAAGCACATCTACAGAGTACCGTTTCTTCTAGCTGCTCTCCAGGGACACCTACACTGCCAATATATTCAATTTGGTGTTAATAAACCATAATGAGTCAGCAGAAATCACTCCTATCCCAACCATATTCCCCTGAGGGTGCCAGCAGATGTTCAAAGGAGAGATCAGCAGCAGGGCACTGCCAATTGCCTCTGTGTTATTTTAACCTCACTTGTCTGTTCTGCTTTTAATTGCCTATGTTATAAAGGGGGGATAAAAGAAACAAATCTTTTTGATGAATATAGTTCAGTCCTGCAAAGATAAAAATCTAGACATTCCCATTCACACTTGCATAGAAAGACACACATAACATTGCTTTATCACCTGGAATGATACAAAGCCATTGTCATCTAAATCAGTCGGTCTCCTGTTTGCTATTCGACATAGCACAATAAAGCCCAAGGGGTTTTGTCCACATTTGCAGATGGCTCATGGTTTAGTGGTGGCTAGTGGTGAATCCTAAAATCTTTTCTAACCTAAATAGTTCTGTGACTTTCTGCAGTAGAGAGCTGCAAGCCCCCCACAGCAGAGCTCTTGCAGAAGCACGTAGAGAATATTAAATTCAGCTCCGGACACCTCATTACCAGAAAGATAACACATTAGACGGAGTTATTAGAGAAGCAACAAAAATGATAAGTGAAGACTGAAGAGCGTTATTACATCAAGACATTAGAAGTTAACTGCATAAAGGTTGACTAGGGAACAGCTTTCTGGGGGACACAGTTAAAACCTGTAAACGTTTGAAGGAAGGATATGAAGGATATTTACGGCAATAAGGAAAATGAATTACTTAGGATGGAAAAAACAGATACAATTACAAATAAAAAGATGAAATTAAGAAACATCTGACTCTCAAGACAAAAAAGAAGGGTAATAGAAGGCAGGCTTTGAGAAGCCTATTGCTTAGATGACTTAATAGGTCTTTTATATCTCTGCCTCCTGTAACTCCATGATAATAATGGTGGAGAAAAAGAAAGGACTCAAAGTATGAAATCCAATTAATTCTTTGCCAGTAGGCAAACCATCTTTATCAGATATGTTGGCTTAGCAATAAGCTTAAGCGTGGCATGATAGATCCTACCTGTCAGTTATTCAGATGTAGCTTTTTGTAAAGTCTTCAGGGAAGACAAGAGTATTTTTATACTTTCATTAAAACACAGACTACATCCATCAAAGGAGGACGTTATATTAAAAAGATCTGTGGCATTTTCAGACTAATCTGTGCATCTGACCAGTGCCATATTTAACATTATCTAATCTGTTTTGTGCGTCTAACAGACTGCAAACCCTTTGGGGCAGAAATCACATCCTCCTCTTTCTTTTTATCACACAGCATCGAGTGTGTTGACAGTGCTCAACAAATAATAGCCACTTCCAAGGGAGGGAAGAAGTCAGAGCTAGTACACAGTGTGTAGTATTATTTTCAAGGGATGAACCCCCTACATTAGTAACAAGAGTCATGTACATTCCAGCAGAATAACTCCTACTTCTCTCAGGAAAAAGAACTTCAGAAACGCAGAAAATGTCTCAGAACATTAAAAAAAAAAAATAGGTAATTTGAACAAGTACAGAAAATGGCAGGAAGAAAGAGAACACAAATTATTGAGAAATGAGAGAAAATAAATACTGAGACTAAAATTTAGTCTAAAGTTTAGACTAAAATGAGGAGCATTTTAAAGGCATACACAATGTATGCGTGATATCATCTTTAAAAGGATAGTCAGGCATCACTTCTCAAGTAACAATTCATCACTAGGGGTATATTTAAAAGAATCTACTTCTCTGTTTCCATGCAAATGTTTCATCCACAGCTCATACTATTTATTGACATTATTTTGGATCATACAAAACTCTTGTAGAAGCCTATGTGAGGAGCCAACAAGTCTGCTCACCATTTGAGTATCTGCCAAAGTTAATTTTTGAAAGAGCATACAGGGACATACATGGTTATGTAATGACATGCTGCCCTTTAAGGTGTTCTGAATTAAAACATAACAAGCCACAGACTATTTATAAGATCAGTGGGAGCAAGTTATTGCTGGCAGCCTGCATGGCACACCTGGACACTCCTCTGACAAACTCCTCCTTTTAATATCTGATATTTCACAGATATTACAGACTCATGGTTACAAACTCCAGCTTGGAATCACATACCCTTAACAACTTTACCTCCACCATCTTGAATGTTTCCTTTTATGCAGAGATGCTGCCTGTGTTGCTCTTAGATGAACTTTCTTCTAAGAAGTAATGCCAGCACTGAATGAAATACTGATATCCAAGGACGAGACATGTTTTACAGAGACGCTTTGTTTTACAAATGCTCTCAGTTAAGCGTATGAAGCATCTGTTGTGTACTGCTCCCTGTTCACAAAATGGATATTCAGGAAAGTAATTTACATTAAGTAGTACAGTAAGGGAGATGAACACTCCCACCTCATTTGCCACAGCCTTCAAATGGTGTGTGCATTTATAGAGTTGGTAGTTTCAGAAACAGTTGCAATGTAGCTTCTCTTTCCAAGGATAAATTAGCTAGAAGAATTTAAAATACATATTCAGGAAACTAATTTCTCTGGCTCAGTTTTCCAATCTTTCATAATCAAATCAAATTACTCCCAGGTTTAGATAAATAACTTAGGATAAATAACTTTTTCTGTTCACAGAAATTTATTTTTCCTGACAAATTTTCATGTAGTACGAGAAGTACACTTAAAAAAAAAATATTGCAAATCTTTACTGAGATACAAAAATATTATTCTACTCACTTTTCATTAAAAAATTAATGATCCAATATTTTTTAAAAGCTGTCCAGAAAGATAGAGTTACTATGTCATTAAACAGCTTGAATTCCAGTCAAAGTCAATAGGACTTGAGCACTTAGGATAACTTACTCCACTGTAAAAGCTAAGTGAAGAGAGAGCCTCAAAACCCATGGCTGTACCCCAAGTTAGGTGGCTTCCAGCTTCACAAGTAGCACTTGCAGGCAGATACATTTTTTGCAACTCCTAAAACTTAGGGCCAAAACCAAACACAATGACAGATTTTTTTTTAAGAGTGGTGAGAAACAAACTCTAAATAAAGAAGGAGACTTTTTATCATCCCAAGTGATTTTGTATTTGTCCACACCACTTCCAGCATACTGCTACTACAGTGACAAGTAAGGGCGTAGCTCAACAAACCTCAAACAAATCCAAAACTTGGACTACATTGGAAAGCCTACCCTTTTAAAGTCCCATAATTCTGTTGTTTCTTTCTTTAGAAATCAGTTAAATATCCAAAGAGTAGCATCAGTGTCTGAATAAGTTCATTATCAAGGGAAAGAAGGCACAAGAAACATGCAGAGAGGGAAGACAGGTGAAGGAAAAGAGAAGTCACAGCAACTGTGCAAGGTCTTACATACCAGAGTCAGTATATAATTGAAAAGCCATTCCTAAGAAGGGATCATTCTGCTGCTTTCAATTCCTGACTTTTTAGAATTAAACAAGGAAATCGAACACTGGTTTGCAGCTCAAAGGACAGCCCTATGCCCACCACACCAGAGCTGTCTGAAAACCAACATGCAAGAGCTGCATTCTACATGAACTCGTGGCAGAAGGATGTGGTGACCAGCAGCAGGGAAAAAATATCTCTTCTGCTGTCAGTACGTACATGTTCTTGCAAAAACTAGAAGACAACTCACAGACAAAGGGAAGCCCCCACCAAGCCTCACGGAGTGCCTACCACACCCCAACTAACATTTCTGCTTTGACAACCCCAGAGTTCCTCTGTTCACACTTTAGCCTTTCCAAGTTCTATCACACCATCTTCGTTATGAAAGCTTACTTAAAATTTCAATGGGAACGACCTTCATAAAGCTTTACACAAAACTGTCCCCTTGGACAGATTATGAAAGAATGCTGTCTTCACACCAGCTTCCATGTGAACTCTGCTTTGCACCATGGTGCTGGGGAAACCACTCCAGCTGAAAATGGGGACTGTAACACAGTCACCTCCTTACCAAGGGTTTTCGTGAGACTACCAATGTCTTTTTGTACCACCCTCTAACATTTCCATCCTATTCTTACCCCTCATTTCGCCCTGACTCTAGAAGCTCCCATAACCTCCATACAAATCTATGGTTAAAAGTTGTAGGGAGTCATACTGCAACTGAGGGATGACTTTTTTTTCCTGAACTGATTTTCACAAATTGTTTCAATTGTGCCCACGGTGCAGCCTTCAAAACTGAGATGCAAAAGCAGAAATCCTGTTTCCTATGACCCTGGTAGAAACCTTGCTGAATGTCAGAGGTCCATAGGTGGACCTACAGAAGCCCCTGCTGAAGCACCTGTTTCCCTTGGGAAAGGCAAAGTGGAAACAGTAAAAACTGTAAAATTAGGTTCTGAAAAGAAAACCTGAGCCAAAACAGCTTTGCATGGTATTGCTGCATTGATAATTGCACTCTGACCAGACAAAACTACCTACATGTACACAGGCAGGCATGTGGATGCACTCCTACCCTTGTCCAGTCTCAGTGTAATCTGGAGACACTGAGGCAAAGCAGGGTAGGACTTTTGGACATGCTAGATTAGCTGTGTGCCCGATGCACAAATGAGCTCACTTAGAGTGGCTTTTTAAGGAAAAGCACTTGATTTCTTCGAGTAAAACAGAGCTGTACTCAAAACTCAACAGGAAAAATGCTTTATGATAAGTTCTTCCATTAAGGACTTAACTCAGACATCATACAAACCCACAGGAAGAAAAACTGCTGACTGCAAGGCTTTGGGATCTAGAGCATACAGGGTCTAGATCTTGCCCTTCTTTTTAAAATTCTCTTACACAATAAGTTGGGTAATGATGACCTGACTTCTGTGAACTATTCTCATAATTTCCTTAGTTGTCACTTTAATTGTGCATAAAAGGGTTTCAGAAACCTGTGTTTATTGAAATTGCCTACTTTTAATCTTATACCATGTGTTCTCAAAAGAAAAACAAGAGACAAGTCCAGAGAGCAATGTAATCCAACTGCAAGTCCAGGTTTTCCCATCTTCCATACAACAGAACTAGCAAAATGAATACATAAAAATATAAAAAAGTAAAAAGAACACTTCAGTATGATTTATTATTAAAAAAAAACAACTGAAAGGAAAATAGCTGCATACCTCAATATAACAAATCATATTCTGAAACAATAATTCACCTGTAACATTTGTATTGATTTTTACAGATAATAATATCTCTCCCTAAAACATATTTCACATTGTCTTCACTCCATTGATCAGAGAGGTTAAATAAATGTTTATAAATGTTTTGATCAATCTGATAAAACTTTCATCTACACATGCATATCCTGCAACTATGCTGAGCTCCAAAACATGCAGGTAGTGCATGCTAGGTAAAAAGAAACTGGAGTTTTGTTATGGGCTGTTTCCTTCTATATATGCACTACCTTGCTAAGATCTGGATTTACCAGCAACCATCAGCTGTTTGTATTTTCTACAAGAAAGTAACTGCAGTGAAAGGAAGGTTTTATCCAAGACATTTTATGTGTTTGGCAAATTACTGATATTCTTAGGCTCCCTGTTGATAGAGATCCAGATTTTGTTTTTATCCTAGCACACTGACATTGAGTTCTAGTTCAAACCTTAATGGATTATAAAAATGTTATACATGACTCTCTAAAGTCAGTGTACATATATATTACAGCATCCCCCCAATTCCATTTCACTATTCCAATGAACCTAAATCCTGACTTTCATGGAACAAGTCTAAGAAACTATTCAAGTGCCATGCTTATAATGCAGTGCTAATTCTCATGTACAATTCCCATCAAAATATAAAATATCTCTGCTAGTTGAGCTGTAGGAAAGCAGAGTAACAAACATTCATTTTATCTAGACTACCAATAACTCAGAAATCTGACATAAGCAAATCCATCCTGAATATGGAAATCAAGACACAGAAGGGCCTGCCTTTCATTAGTGATTACATGAAGCATTTGACTGTCATTCTCAATCTAAGCACAATCTTTACGACCCCAATAAAGGCTCTTAGCTCAAATCCCACAAGCAACAAAGGAAAACAGTACTTGCACTTCTGTCAGTAAAAAAATTATCACGACAGAAGAATAAATCTATGGACACAGTGGCTACACCAAAACAACTCCACAGCAGCATCAATGCACTCACTTTTATTCCCACTATATTGATATTTGAGGCAATGTGTTCTCTGTTAAAAAGCATTTTATTGCAGCTCAATCACTCATTACTCTGCAGGCATTTCAGTATTTGGGTTTATAACACATTGCAACACCACCAGCAGTGATCAAGGATAATAATTCCGTGTCAAAGCAGCATTCTGATATTTTGAACTTAAGTCAGGCAATACACAGACTTGTCTGGTCACAATCTCAAGAAACATCAGTCCTCTCAAAGTGTCCTTTTACGAGTGAGAAGGTGGATTCACCCATTCTAGGAAATCTGGTGCTAGAGCAAGGAGCACTACAGGCCCAGTGTGACATCTGTACTTCTCTATCACTTCATTCTGAAGAAACCAATATCCAGTATCACTCTGAATCAAGCCATGCATGGGCTTGCACATGGATACCCAGTTACCCAGACCACTGTATTTGCTACCTGTTTTGCAAGCATTGCTTGAGGAAGTTTTAGTCAGAAGTCTCAGCAAAACATTCTGTGATGCTCTAACAAATTTAAAGACTTAGCAAAATGTCTTACAAAAGTCTTCTCACCAGTTCTACTCACTGAAGAGTCTGCCTGTTTGCAACACTTCCCCACCCCATTATATAAGTTGATCTTCTTTCAGAATGAATTCTCAGCCTGTAAATGCAACTCAAACAAAATTTTGCGTTTGTGGAGCTTCCTCCTCCATGTGAAACAGCTCCAGCTCTCCCATACTGCACCACTGCTTGAAAAAATTACCATCAGTAAAGGTGTCAACATAATATCCTAATTTAAATGGTTATTTTTCCCCTTGTTAAATCCTCAAGTGTTTTGAATATAGCACTGGGGTATAATAGAATGTGAATAAGTAATGAAAGATAAAGATGTGGATTTAAATAAAATATCCCCTATTACCATCCTTAATTCTTATCTATTGTTAAGACGACAGCCATCTGGAACATTACAGCAAGGTGCACATTCAAGAAGAACCCAGACAGAACAAAGTGTAATTCAAATCCCTCAATAACAGCCTTAAATCAAGTTTTAAGAGGACACCCGGCTACCAAGAAACACTGCAACCGTGCCGGTTTATCTCATTCCAAGCGCGCATTTGGCCGCAGGACGCGCGGCCGCTGATGCGAAGGCAGCTGCAGGGTGGGTCGGGCAGGCTGCAGCTGCGGGGGTATCCGGGAAGAGAGGCTCCCTCCCTCCTTCCCTCCCGCATCCCAGCATCCCTGCCCTCCGTCCGTCCCGCATCCCAGCGGCGGGCGCGCCTCTCCCGCGGCAATGCCGCCCCCTCGCGCTGCCCGCCCGGCAGAGGCGGCCCGGGCTGCCCCAGGCCACCGCCACTTTAATTGCTGATTAATTACAGCCTTTCGCCAAAGTCAAAAGGGACATTCCGAGGCGGTATAAACGGTATCATGTGGAAAATACATCGTATTTAAAAAGCTTTTTTTTTTTTTTTTTCTTTTTAATTTAAGTAAAATTTGGTATTTGCTTCCCTGACGTGTACAGAGCTTGCTTCTCACAGGGCAAACCCTGCAGTAAGGCACCTCCCTTCTGTATGAAAACAGTGATGCCACCCACACACCAAATAAAATTTAGCAAACATGAGCCTTTTCTCCAAATTAAATCATTCTAGAATATACTTTCTCTTGAAATTAATTCTTCCTCAAACAAGACTGGCCAATAATGTTACAATACCTGTAATTATATTGATGTGATATTAGTAAGAACATCAAACTTTTAAATTGATCCAATTCAGAAATAATGGAAACAGCAGTGCAGAGTGGCTGTTGAGTGCAAGCAATAAATCATACAAATTGCATAATTATAACTTCCGTGACTCCAGAGACAGTTTGCACTAGGAAAGGCAATGCATGATAAAACAGGGTGAGTTTTATAACCCCTAAAAGGAGAATGCTCCAGTACAGTAGTCAGGACATGGAGGCAATAGCACTGTGTCTCCTCAAGAGCAGGTTTGACTACTGGGGACCTATCACCCCCATTCAGTGTGTCACAAGTGCAGAACAGTTGGTTTCAGATCCTAGACACAGAAGGAAGTGCATCCTGATATTGCACACTGACATAGTGCTGGACCACTGATCTCCCATTTGCTCTTTAAGGGGAGAGGCAGGGGAAGAGGAAATTTAATTCACCTGATTCCAGAGCTTTGCAAGGGGACGAGACTTAAGATTTGCTTTTGGCTGAAGGAAATATTTCATATATCACCAAATCAAAAGCTTCTTTCAATCTTCAACACCTTTTCTTCAAATACGTCCTTGGGTTTTGTGCCTCCTTCCTGCCATCACTTAAATTCTTCCATTGAAGTTTTGGGGTTTTTCTTCACCCTCTCTCCCAGTTCTCCAGTTCATTAGATGAAATACAAATAAATTATTTGCAGCATCCAAATCACAGCTGCTCCCTCAAGACAAGGGAGGAACAGCCTGCTACCTTTTTTCTTCATTGCAGCTCATTTACAACCAGTTACAAGTGGGCAGAGCCACTGCCATACCCTGCCAGGCAGGCTGTTCTCCAACAATGCCAGCACCAAGTAAGTGGCAAAGAATTACCTGGCATAAGGCTTCTCATTTAAGCCTTAGTTAAGCTCTTGGAGCTGATGGTACAAGACTTCAGTGAACGTTTCAACAGTTTAACTTAATCTTACTTTCTCACTCCTAGCAAATTGCTCCCATTTTCCAACCAATTTACAGCCCACATTCCTACTCTGCTGTTATAACTGTTTACAATAAATCAGATTTGCCTGTGATTGTTGAAGCAATAACTCTCAACAAAGAGGGCAGCGGGAACATATTTCAGTCTAATAAAAATAAATGATGGCAGATTAAGTTCTCTTTTAAAGAATGTCTTATCAAAACCTACGGAGAGACTGTCATTTCACAGAGGCAAGGGGATGCCTGCCAAAGCTGGGAAGAGTTAAAGATCCTGCTGTCACTCACACTTAGTGCGCCAGAAAAACAAAAATAACGTGTAAAGAAAGCAATCACCTGCAGTAGGAATGGGGAACAAAAGCTAAATGAGTTTTTCCTGTGCCAGTGACCTTTGACTGCAAGACAGTCAGGTAACTTTTTCTACCTAACCTCTTATTACAGAGTTATTCTTGGACAGCAACTCTTCTATATTACTATGCCTTTTACATATTTTATAACTTTGAAGGCTCACAGTACTCAATCTCAAACTATTCACTTTAGTATATCCTTTGCACTAAAGGAGAAATCTTCATTAAACAATCATTTCAGGAAGGCTATTTCCAGAAATCCATCTCTTTTGCCTTTTTAAACTTTATAGCTCATGTAACTTCCAGACACATCCTAGGTATACAAGTTTATCACCAGTCCTACTGTTCAGCAGCAAAACGCCATGGAAGAAACAGACAGAGATAATAATTCCAATGCCAAGTCATCTTGGGCTCTCTGCTGTTTAATACAGGAAAAATATTCCTCTGTGGGATCATCATAGTCTGCCTTGAGAGCTTAGTACTTCATCACAGCTCAACATGGACCTTTTTCCTAACAGGGAAGTGAAAGAACAGATGGGAACCTGGAAAACACTGCTGAAGGAAACACACATTTGCAATGTGTGATGGCACAACAAAGCCAGGATTACCCCACCAAAAACCCTTTAAGCACCGTATTGAACAGGCATAATAGCTAGGGTAAGAAAAATATTGGGTTTGTAATGAGGAAACTGTCCCACAGTGCAGGTCCACCAGAGTGCAGAGTGTTTTTTCCAGCCTCATTACTATTAATGAGAGCAGACCACCTTAAAGCAAGGGGGAGCAGGATTTTGATTGAAGGCACTTCTCACATCATCTGCACGTTATGAGATAGGAAAAGGATCTGGCACTGTAGAGCACTACACAGAGATGGGTCTCCTGCTTGAGAATTTCATATACATTGCCTCTGGGACTGTGAAGTGAAACACCCTCTGTTCACACTGCCCAAATACAAAATACAGCCTAAACAAATTTCTTGGGACAGTGAGAAGGTATATACACAGAAGAAAGAAGCATAAACGGTTGCCCATTTGAGTTATTCTCTTGCACTAAACATGTAGGCTGGAAAAAAACCTACTTGTCAGCAAATATTGGCAATTTTTAGAACAACCACCTAAGTCACAAACCATGCAAGTAGAAAAAAAAACAAACTGTAACTCAGGTTTGCTATATATGGGTTGAAATGAGGAAAAGGGTCTATATTTTTAAAAAAGAAGTAACATTCAGCATCGAATTTGGAAAGCTCAGTGAAACTGGGAAAAAACAAAGGTAATAAAAATAACTTAGAGAAAAGAAAATTGAATTAACAGTGAAGCGGGCCCATGTAAGTTACTTCAGGAACCTTTGCATTAGAAAAACTATCAAAAATAAGAGAACAGCATAATAAACTAAATGAAATTATTTTACACATACACAGATAAAAATAAAAATACAAAAATATTCAAAAGGTTGGAACAGAGATGAGGAAAGATAGAAGAGAAATAAAGGAAAACATGTCAACAGCACTTAAAGTTGAAGGCTTACAATGAAAGTGAACATATAGCAAGAGTGAAAAGAGGGGAAAGAAAACGAAATGCTACAAACAAATGAATGCTCAGAATTTAGAGGTTAAAACATTTTTTTTCTGCAGAGAAGCTTGGCATTTAACAGAGATGGAGAAGTATTGAAATACAAGCTTTGCAGAACACCTAATGATAAAAAGAGGGTACAAAATAAACAAACAGAGAACGACAAAGATGATGGACTCTGGGTGTTCAGAACTTTTAAAACAACCTCCAAAACCCCAGAGAATTTCAGAAGATAGAGATTTTCTTACTTCTTTTTATTTCTTTGAAAGGCATATGAGGATGCCTGGTACACTACAAGGGGATGCTAGAGAAGCAGAATTAAACTAATAAATGTATACCCTGATGGTTCTTAACTGCAGTTCAGCATTGTAGCACTGTGACAAAGTATTCTAACACAAGAAAAGATCCTGCTGCCCTGGTACTTTATCCTGCAAAATTGTGAATATGTCTTCCACTCAGACCAGTGAATATTGGTTTTCAAGGTCAGGCAGACAGCTTGTAAAATGCTCTATGCTCTCAGTTCTGTGTTTTCCTGTGGTCTCCATTTCCCCAATCAATCCACTCTTACGCCACATAAGTAACCTCAGCAGGGGTCACCACGAGAGGCAAAATGCAAGCAGCATAAGAATGAGCAAACACCTACATACTGAGCCTTTGAGGAATTGAGTCAGAAAAGGCTTCTGTATGGAATCTTCTTTTAAGAATAAATAAATCAGGTAGAAAGTGTGGTCTTGGTGAACTGTACACTGTCCTGGAAAATGTGTGAAATAGTGCTCCATATGATTAGGAGCTCAGACAGGCAGGACTTCAATGAATTATTGAATTGTAAGAAAATAATTTTATATAGCATAAGATGGAGACAAAAGTAAACCATGCAGAGATCGAAAAGTATTGTGAACTAGTAAATTAAAAATTCTAGAAAAAAAGGTGGAAGGAAGAGAACCAGGCATTACTGCACAACCCAATTAATTTTAACACTAATAGCAAATGTTGCCATTCTGCATTGGGCTTCATTCATCTAAAAAAATACCAAAAGAGGAATAGCTTCTCTAGTTATCATTCTATTTATAAAACAACAGTTCCAGAACACAAGTCTAACAGAAGTTACTGCTTTTGATGATCCTGTTCATCTGTAAAACACAGTAAGATCTCTCTGAACTGATTCCAGCTGCAACTAAATATAAAAATTTTTATTTACAATAAAATCTTTGTTGAACTCTGGGAAAAGACAATTGTCCTGTCAGTTAAAAGGTTCTTTTATTTTGTCTATCACTATAGATATGCTTCCACTGTCAAGTTCTGATCTCTGGGCAGCTAGTTGCAGGCTATAACCAAAGGATTTCAGACTTTTTTAAACTGAACAAAGATGGCTCCTATCTACAACTGGTTTTAACCAGCCTCATTGGCAAAAACTGTTAGGACACATGGGCTTTATTTATCATTTTCCTCTGGTCTACAATCCATACCACAGACAGGTTGCAGGCAACATCTTTTTGAGTATTGGCCAATTTGCTCTTGAAGCATCCTTGGACTACAATACTGACACATCATCCATGCTTTTTTGGGCTGGCAAAAGACTAAGCCAAGTACTTGCCAAAAACTGTCAAAAGCTCAGTTCAGCACTACAAAGCTGCAGGAATTGTGTCTCTGTCTTAAATTTTGTAATTTTCAAGTTTTCCCCAGATTGTCATTACTTACCACATAAGCAGAAAGGATATGGAGAAAAAAAATAGCTAATCTAATAAATATCCAGATCTATGTTTTTGCATTGCAATCTAAGGTAGTGAAAAGGACAACATCATTTTAATGCTTCAGCCAGTGTCTACAGCTTATTTAGAGGGCATCTCTCCCACTGGAATTATATCCTTCCACCTAAGGATGTGGCTGACCACTTCATGAGCTGATGAATGATGCCATGTTACACCAGTACTCACACGGGTTTTTTTCATAGGTATTGAACAGAAGTGAATAAACTTCGCATTTCTAACATTTTTCTGCTGGCACAGGAAAATTTTTATTTTGATCATTAGATCAAGGAACATTTAAACAGATTAAGAAATAGATCAAGAACATGTGTATACCCAGAAGATTGCACACTGGAAACCTGAAAATACAAGAGCAATACATTTAAATCAGGTCATTTTTTACTGCAGTAACAAGAATAAATGCTACAGGTGATTCTGTTGGAAATTCCACATTGCATATGCTCTGACTTGTAAAAATACCATTTTTCTCCTAACTACAGAAAAATAACATCTTAAAATAATAATTTAACTGTAAAAGCCAAAGGGCTGTTAGGTTCACTGAACTAAAATCAACAGCGATTAGCTTTTAGTATAAACATTCAAAATAAAACACCTGATTATTCTTTAGCAGACAAGGACTACAAACTTCAAAATTTATCATTTTGTCATAAAGCTGAAGGATTTCCTAGTTAAAAGTTTCTGACCAAGTCCTGCTCTTTCTTATGTGGACTGCACTTTCATAAAAGTAAGGTGACCTGCATCCAAGCAGCTCAGCTCAGAAACAGATGCTGCAGCTGCAGTGTAGAGAATGCCAGAGGTGAACGCCTGAACTCTGCTGAAACTGGAGGCAGAACTCTCACTGGTATCAATGGATCAGAATCCCTGCCTCCACGTATTTTCAAAATTCTTTCTCCAATAAAACATTCAAAATGAAGATTATGAAAAATCTAAAATAACTGCTGTTTTCTGCAGTTATTTACAGGATTTAACATTTTCAAAAGGTTCTTAAAGTCAAGCCTACAAGGAGACATGGCTGGTGCCTATTTGCTCTTCTCTGGCACAGAGCACAGATTATTTTTCTCTGTACAATGTTTTAGAACACAGGGACTGGAAAAAAATCAGTAGATAAAATGTTTCTATGACTTCTGATCCAGATATAGGATTGTTTATCTGCACAAAAATACACATAGTTTCAGCCTGTCATTTCAAGCTCACATTGTTAATTACATTTCAATGCACCTCACTAGATAAGAGGTATAATCCAGGCAAAAGCATATAAAGGTTGTAGTCCAAATTATGCAAGGTGTCTTGCAGCTGATAATTCCAACAGGTAATGAACTGTTTAATCTTATGCAGCTTGGCAAACATGCCTGTTTATCTTTACCCAAGCCTTCAACATGCACATCAAACCAAAGATATCATCCACAAATACGATGAGTGAATCTTCTTTTCAGTTAGCATCAAAGTTTTAATTATATTCTACTACAATATTTTTGCAGAAAGAAATAAACCATGTTCAAAGGCAACAACAAAAAAAAAAGCAGCGTTTCAAATAGCCAGTTCTGTCAATTTCTTTTATTTCTTCTGCGATCTCAGCCTATCAGTTGAAATCTGGCAGGCCATCAAAAACACTGATCACAAGCACCTGTTGCACAGATTCTTTGCAATTATAGATGACAAAATCCCTGGACCTTATACTATCACCTGCTACTGTGGTCTCCCATGCCTAAACATTGAGTCTGGAGCACACACCTCACAACAGGATTGTAACAGAAGCAGTGGCTACTCCATGCCCAAATCAGCTGAAACATCAGCAAACTGCCTCTGTTCCTGCTCAAGTAAGAACAGAAATCAAACTGAAGGACACAGAGTTCCAGCTCCTAACTCCAAGCATTAGCAATCCCTCTCCTTTCTGCCTTTCACTCCAGGTTATGTCTCCGAAGACAGAGAAAGAAAATTCTTGGGTGAAAACTTTCAGTTCCTGAACTGGAGATGGAACTCTGCTCTAAATAATAAGATTTCCATTGCCTCAGAGTAATCAGTTAGGATTTAATGGAAGTACAGAAAAATAATAAAAGCTTAGAGAAGATGTAAATACATTTTCTTTGGGGAATCAAAGTCAGAACAAATAATCTCTCTTCCATTTAAATTCTCTGTATTTTTACTTGTCTATCTTGGTAAAAGGTGTAAATTGGAAGAGGTTTTCTATTGTAAAGCCTTCTTTACCCTAATACATGTAGCATTAAAATCATTTTAGAGACAAAATCCATCTCTTCTAGAAAGGATTAGAATTTCAGTAGGTTTATTCTGGATTTATCATCAGGTATTACACCTCCTCCACCTTTCAATAAATATTATCCATTACTACAGATTTGGTTATACTTCTGCATATCCGTGGGTATAAAGTCTGCAGCATGCATGGAACCCTGTGGTGGTTGAAGGAACAAACTATACAGCAGACAGTAATTTCATTCACTTTAAATATTTAATTAAGTGAAAATTCAGTCAAGGCTGGTAATGTCCCTATTTTACAGAATCCTCTATAGAAACTTTCATTTAGCTTCTATCTTTACTATTGTATTTGCAAATATCTCAAGGAAAACCTTAAACAAAAAAAAAAAAGCAAGAAAGAATGAGGCAGAAAGTACTCCACATCTGACAATCAGAAGGAATGAAAACTGGGGGAAAAACCCTGTATTTCATGAGGGACACCCTGTATTCCAAATGGACTGGTATCCCAGGGATTTCTTTTGCTTAGATGTACATACTTTTAGATATTGTATCTAAATATTGCTAGTCAATATCAAAGCAAAGATGAAAGGCAGTGTCTGCGAAAAATAGGATTTCAGTCAGTGAGGTGAATTTACCACCAATGTAAGGAGCTCTTTACAGATTGCATGTATTTATGCAAGCATAGAATTAGATTTGTACACTGTAACTCAGGAACACTGTCAAAACCCTTGAATGAAAAATTTTGTATGGAAACGTCCTAAAGTGTTAACATTTTGAATCAAAATACATATATCTGGAAAAAAATCTGCAATTAAAAGGTTAAACAGTATCTTCACTCTCTGCTTCTTCCAGCACATCAATTTTATGTCAGTGATCCCAGATGACCCAACCCAACATTTCCTTGCTTACAGCTAAAAAAATTAAATAATATGCAGAACACTAATTGAATATAAAATGCTGAACTATTTTTATCCTCAATTTGCAGAAAGTCTGAATATTTGAAAGGATAACTGCTTGAGATTGGTTTCACTGAAGTACTACTTGAAAAAAAATTAACACTATTTCTTAAAGATTCTATCCATCTCTATACTCATCCTCAAGAGAAACTAAATGAGGCAAAGTATCCTAAGGAGCCCTTTGCACATTCCTGGGACCTGAAAATATCGTGCCATGTTAACATAACTTGAACATTAAAAAAAAAAAAAAAAACAAACCGAAAAACAAAACAAAAAAAAACCCCAAAACCAAAAACCTACAACAAAAAATACACCAAAAATACGCAAAAACAACAACAAAAAAAACCCCAAAACCAAAACAAAGCTAAACCATGCTGTATGACACAGAGAATAAAAACCAAAATGAACATAATTTAAAGAAACCTGTGAATGGTAGACCAAAACTGTTCATTGACGTTTTCAATAGAACTTGAGGTTTTTAAGAGACCAAACACAATTTTTGTACTTCCAGGATATTAATGTTTCAGGATCAAGTTGTTAAATATATGCTGTAATCCCATCCAAATTCTGTATTTTCTATATGCCAAATGCATATAGAAAATGCCTATATGCAATGGCAAAATCAATTCCCTGAGTGCCTTCATTGCCTCATCTGTGAGACAAGGAAAGCAGTATTTACCCTTCTTTGAAAATTTATTTGATCCTATCTGCTAAGTGTCACTCCATGTCATCACTTTTCTTGGTCCTCTTCTAAGCATCCCACCACCAGGCCCACAGACCTTTCTGCATGCCTCTGAGCAGCTCATCAGACACATCTTTCTGACAAAACTGGAATTCTCTTAATACAACATGTAGGAACAGCAGCTATATAATATCAGGAAGATTTCCTAGTATGATATATTCAAACTTAAGAAGTGGCAAACTAAAGAATGTTTGTTGGTTGCCACCAGGGCTAGGCTAGTGTCATGCTAAAGGAGTTTGAACTACATATGGGAACCTGCTCTATCTGGCCAATGAACAGAAGACACTATTTTTTCCCTCTCTTTTTTAATCCTAACTTTGTGGCATCTTAGCATCTCATTCCTTTTCAAACCAGCTATAGTCATTATAAAGGAAAAAAAACACGTGAATTTTCAGTCTGAGCCCAGTACCTCAGAAGATGCAGCTGCAGAGCAGAATCGAATGAAGAATGATTAAAATTGGTGGTATGCATTTCCATTTATTCCAAATTTCACTCATCTGTGTTGCTTCTTCCTGCTTATTCTGTTGCACTGCTGTCAGCTGAAGAAGCTGCACTAAAAAGCAGAGCAGTGCAGAAACCTGGAGCAGAGACGGCAAACCAGAATAATTTGATATGACGCCCACTCCAAAAGTTTAATGCACCGTGTGTATAGCTGGCAACAGCAGTTCAGATGTAAAAGAAGAAGTTGCCTGGAACACTATCAGAACTTTCTGTTTGCTTGTTTGCCTGCACACCAGCACAATAAAGTGTCCACACTGCATTATTGCATTTCCATGATTACAACAGAACCACTCTGTGTTTCTGTGGCCTTAAACTTATAAAATCTTGATGTCTTTAAGCTTATCCTAGTTAAAGATGACATCATATTCCCTAAAGAGACCCAGCATAAAATTTCAGCCCAAGCTTTATTCCCTGCACCTGGTAGATAACCACCTCTATGACTGCAGCATCAGTATTGGGTCATTTCAGGAGTTATTATTCTGTGTATAATTACCTCATGCTCCTGTCCTAAAAGTATTACACAGGTACACAAAACATTTCAATAAAGTTATTGCCATCAGATCTTGGAAGAGACAGAAGCTCACCTTTGAGCATCAACAGAAAAATGTCCTGATCAAAAGATCTCTAGAGATATTGGCAGGCTTTGAACCAAGCTGCTTTCTCAGTTCAAGCTGCCTGAATATTTCATATTTTCTGCATTACACATATCTGCATCTAATTATACCAAAAGGCCAGATTAAATTTAATACCTCCATTGCATTTATACAGACTAAACCTCTATGCTCCAAGTGAAAACCAAAGTACTTTACATATTTAAATGAACAGCACCAGACAAGATGACCTTTAAAATCACCATTATAAGAAACACAATTACAAGTGACTCAAGACATATGGCAAACTTAATTATGCTTAAACATACTGGTTTCCAATCTTTTCAATCATGACAAAAATTGATGTCTAAAATTAAAATGTATTTGAGATTTTAGTTACAGGAAATGTCTAGCAGAGTTTACTCTTTTTATGTTACTGAATTCCATTTATAGTATTTACCAAAAACGCAATTCCATAACACAAAAAAAACCCCCTTTAACTACTTATAGTTAAATATTACTTAACAAAGATGATGTGGATGATTTTGTGGAAGCATGACATGGACTGAAAATCATTAGTCTGAATTTGATCATGAACGCTTGGAAACAATTTGGTACGCAGTTACTACCACTACAGAATTATAAGACCCAAAGATGTGTATGTGTATACTAAACTTGTAGGATCCCAAGTGCTTTAAAAAGAGCCAAGAAAATGAGACCTATGCTCACAATCCACAAATAAGCACAGAATAAGCATAAGAGTACAAGTCCATGCAAATTGATGCAGGAACACCAATTTTTCAAATGAAACAGCAGAGAGAATACTAATGAGCAGAGAGTAATTACTCATGCTGTATTTGCCCAAGACAACACAAAAGAAGCTCTGCAAGACTAGGCTTCTTGAGGGTTGTGTTGTTGCTGTTGTTTAATTCTTTTGGTTTCTTACATGGGTATGATTTTTCCATGATTTTTCCAACAGAACACTGCCAAGCGCTATTTTGGAGCAGCAGCTGACGGTCAGCCCAGAGTAAAGGATGCTGCACCAGCTGCACTGCCAGTCCTGTCCCTGCATCACCACTGGAGGTTTTACATCTTCTGTGAAAGCTCAACAGAGGGACCACTGCCTAAATCCTGAAGGATCAGTGTTTAAGTAGAGATGGCGACAGACATAAGCAATAAGCCATTCAATTTCACCACGTACTTCAATGACAACAAGCATTTCATAAAGGTGTGACATGCAGAACTTAATTACCTCACCCAAACTAGAAGTGGAGACACAGAACTAGAGCAGCTTCTTCTTCCTCATGGAAGCCCATCTGTTACACACTATGTGGGTTCTCCTTTAATGATTTATTTAAACAGGAGCAATCAGAAGTTCAGCTCTTCAGTCTAGAATCAGATCATCACTCAGACAGAGGATGAACTATAGAAGCAATATAGAAAGCCTATTTGGTGAAGAAAAGCTAGCACTGAGGTAGAACATTAAAACCACCACTCGAAAAAATCAGTAAACAAAACATGGAATCATTCTGGTTATGTCGCAGGCACGTGGGTTTATGCCATACTTAGTTGGTATTTTTTGCAACAATTAAAAATAGTGTAAAATTGTTAATAATCTTTAGACATCTTTAAATAGTATTCCAAAGACCAGTTACGAAGAAAAATAGAGAAGCTTTTGTATTACAGCTATCATTAAAAACAAATATTTAAACAAACAAAAGAGGTAGGTTTCCCAGTGCAAAGTACACTGCATGCGTTTCTATTGTAAGACTGTGTTGCACTTGTCAGAATAAAAATGTCTTTGAAATAGAATAAAACTGCTTTGTAGCAAATGGTCATTAACACTTTGATAAATCACATCCTATACAATTGCATATGAAGCACAGAACCTTCCTTTCATAAATATTTCAGTATGCAATAGCAAGTATTACATTAAGCAGCACCACTAGTGGTTTTCTGCTGTCCAGACAATATTAAGTTTTAGACTAATTAATTGCATCCTTCACAACAGTCAAAACTGCAGCTTTTGGAACAATGACTATAAAAAGAATGGTAGAATTTTTGTTATTCTTTGAAGTACGTTCTGAACATATTTTATTCCTAAGTAGTATTCTAAAGCCAAAACATGGAGGTTTCTTTAATTAAAAAAAAAAAAAAAGCAGATAAAAAAATGAACTCTGATAGGTTTTTCTTCTGTTAAAAGGACAAAACACTGTGAGATATTCTATGCAAGCATGCAGAGTGTGTGTACTGCACAAAAGAAAGTAAAACTGAGTGCGATATAAATTTCCAGCTTCCCAAGAAACCATTCTGCTACATCTCGTTTGTTGTTTAATAAATGTATCTGTTCAATTCCAGAAAGCTTTACTGTACAAGTGGGCTGGTAAGAGCTTTAGGACTTACACAAGCAATTTCTAAGACAATAGAAGTCAAGGACAGAACAAGAGTTGAGCAGAAAGACTGAAATATCAGCCTTCAAACAGTAGTTTGGGTGTTTTTAAAAACAGTTTAAAAGCTATTTTCATGTGCATGAAAGCCTTTATTTTATATTTCCTCTAGAAATTAATGCAGTATAGAAATTCTACTTAACAAGACTTGGCAAGCACAACCTAGCAATTAGAGCGGGAAGCACGGTGTCCCCTAGTTCTGTGTGTACATACATTACTTACAGGAGGTGCTTTCCCAGAAGTGTAATAGGGGCAGAAAAAGGCTGAGAGCAGCCAGGAAAATAACTCAGCAGACGAGGCAGGAAAACTTGCCCATCAGTAGTGGTGATAAGGAAACCACAACAAGAGGGTAGGTTCCATTTCCAGCCCTGGGTTACAAATGCCAATCAACCCAAGCCAGGATTTATAAGCACAATCCAACAGTTTGGCAGACAGGCAAGTAATTAAGCTTCACTTGTCTGGAACACAAGTTTGGTTGTTTTGGGCTATAAAGCAGCTCTCTTCTTTGCCATAACAGAACCTTCTCACTTTATAAGACAGGTCTGCTCAATGATCAAGCACAAGACCTCCACTGATTTTCCCAAAACCATCACATCTTTGGCTACCGTCCAGAAGAATATAAAGCTCACACAGAATCACAGCACCACTTGGTTTCATATGTTTATTGCAAGAGATCAGGACTGATGCTAGACCAACCATCCCTGGGAAACTGTTTCACCACCATTTCAGGTAAAATTATATCACCTCTAAGTCTCTGGCCTTCCTATCTGTAAAATGACAATAAAAGTTGATCACTTTTACAGCAGCATTTTGACAGCCTCAGAAAAAAGCCAATGCCTAAAGGGCAAGTTAATACTATTCATCCTAAAATGCTAATACATAGCATTACTTGTCAATGCTACTATTATCCAACATAAAAAGCATATTTTTTAGCATCTCTAAAAATACGAAAGGGTTTTTTGTCAAATTTCCTTCATAGAGAGCACTGACAGCTCTCAGTGCAGTAAGCCAAGCCTGATTTTTGCACTACATCTGCAATATCTTTTATACTTGGGCAGCTGGCACAGAGTGAGAAAATTCATTAACATGCTAATGATGTGTCCTATTTAAAATTCCAGCTCTGATTATTGTGTGATTAAGTCTCTTCCCTTGACGTCTGCTTCCTTATATCTGCATTACTGTGAGAAATCACCAATTATTAATGAAGTAAAAAATGGGTGACCAATTTATACACAAGATAAAGACAAACATACACACGTATTTAAGCATATACATTTTTTGTCTAATATTTTCCATACAAAACAGTATTATGTTCAGCAAAAAAAAAAAACAATTAAAGTTTTCAAGAAGCTCACAGGCACAAAACAACAATTCAAGCACCAGATGACATAGAAATGAACATGTATAGGACCTAACCCTAACCTAGTGTACGGGTTGGGGCAGGAACACAGAAAAAAAGGCAGAACTGCCTTTCTCTGCAGCAACACAGATTTTATTGGCATAAATGAAACACCAGGCCTAAGGCTGTGAAGCAAGTCAGGTCAGCTACCCCAATTCAAATCACACCTTTCACAGTGCAGACAAACACAATTATCTCCAGTTCTTTCAAATAACAGCAAAAACAAATGGGAACAAAATTGTATTCCAATTCTTTATGCTTTATTCTCTAAACATAAAAGTGGTGTGCAAAATAACACTGTTCCATAAAGGTGGCTTCTTTTCCTCAAGACACCATCTGCAAACTGTTTTCCAGAGTGTATCTGAAGGCTTACGTTCAGTTAAATGTGTTGGTATCAAACCCATGCCAGTGTTCTCAAATATTTCCATTTTTTAAAGGAGAAAACAGGGTAGATCACATGTAAAGGGGGCAGGGATGGTGAAAATGGAAGATGTCAGGTTTCAATTTATGTATCTCTGACTAGTATCTGCTTGACAGCATTTTAACATAAGGCTAGATTTGTCCTTATGCCTACAGAATCACAGTAAATTAAGAGAAAATCTACTGAGTAAACACCCAGTATTTTGAAATTTATTGTCACAAATTGTGTGAACACTGGAGGTCAGGTAAGAAATGCAAAAGGGAAAAAAAGAGTCTATGTACTGATACCATTTCTGTTGCTTCAGCAAGCATCTTATGCAGGCTTGATTTAAAACCCTGCTAAATTAAAACACAAATGAGAACATACATGTGTATTATAGGAAGTTTAATTGTCCTAAAATAAAAGAGAAACAAAATGGGCTGATTAGAAGGTCAGAATACTTTTCAACTCTCTTGAAAATTCAAGGAAAGAAGCATTGCCTGATATTCATTTCTCAGTTTGTATCACAATGCACTAAATTTGAGAATAATTTTTTAAAATTTTATCTAGATTCGAAAAAAACAAATTCTTATCTAGAAGTGTGTGTAGGTACATTACTATGCATTTTTAAAACACTGTATCCAGCTGCCTACAAATCTTTTTGTTGCTATGATAGCTTTGCTTATCCACTTGCCTATGAAGAAACTTCATACACTTCTAAAACAGAGGCACGTTCCTCTCTTCACCCAACCTACTGCTCATAAAATCCTGAAAAAGGAGAAACATTTCAAAATCCTAAAGCTTTAAAGTATCTCTCAGGATTGCATTTAGTTTAGAGATAATTATATTAACTGTACATTGTAGTCAATCAAATATTACTGAGCCTTTTCATTTAAGCAAGCAGCAAGGCCATTTTATCTGCTTCAGCTTCAGGAGTGTGTACAGCAGACGAGAGTAGGTCAAGTCTAGGAATGACTTTGCTGTTTGATAACTTGTCAGTATCCTTCCAGTAATCATAGACAACCTCCCCAATTCCACCATGACACTACAACCCAAGCACACTGCTCATAGTTGTGTGAGAGCAGCACTTGGAAAGTTGTTAAAACTCTCCTTCAAACACAGATTTACTATGAGAACACTTACTTTCAGAATCAGGAATCTCATACATTGAGACTCATCACCAAGTGGGTTATATATGTACATACTAAACACTTAGTTTTATATACTAAACACGTTCCTGTTGTCACAGCCAGACACATCTACTGCTCCTGCATAAAGACTACATATTCCTCTGTATGTGAACACAAGCACAATGCCATTATCACTGTGATAAAATGGGCTTAGAAAATAAAGGTTTTGAGAGCTGGGCTAAGACAGATTTCAGAAAGTGGTATTATTGCTGGGGTATCCCTTGTTCCTCATCCCTCTCCCAACTCCAGGGGAAACAGTTGAGAGGATATTGAACATACTGCTTCTGCAGGTCATTGCCAGACTTCCCTCAGAACAATCAGTATGCTTTGCGAAATGCAGAATGATTCATCAAACCCAGCAAACCTTTAGGAGATCAAGTCTGAGCAAAAAGCTGTAACAATCTGTAAACTACTCACCAAAGGCAGCCTCTCCTTGTTCAAGCTCTTGTTTCAATCTGGTGTAGTCATCCTTAATTCTCTCTAGTTTTTGCGTATTTCTGGCACTCAGAACCGAAAGTTCATTGAGAAGTCCTTCCAGTCCCTCTTTCTCAGATGTTAATGATCTTATTTCTTCTGCAAGATCCTTCGCAGTGCCGAAATTACTTCCTGCATGTTTTGTGGGGGGCAGGGGAAGAAAGAGGAAAAAGACAATGAGGCAGACACTTGCAACATCAGCTGACGTAGCAATCCTGGGAAATTAGGCAATTATACTTCCCAACAGCAACTCAAAGGAGGAAAAAAAGAAAAACTGCTTTGCAAGCATCCATTTCATTAATATTACAAAAATAATACCATTTCTCTGCGTGTAAGGTTAAATCAGATACAATTATTTTCTTTAATTATTGATACAATTTACATTTTTTCAGGAAACCTGTTCTTAAGGGTTTGCACTTCAAATCATGTTGTACTGTAATTCACTGATTGTTGCAGCGTGATCAGACCATTTTCTTCTTTTGGAGGACCCCTCAATGCACAGCACATCTGAAATAGAGGCCATGAACCCACTGCACCCTAAAGTATTCCCTCCCTGAACAAGGCAGCTCTGTGCTGATTTTTGTAACAAGCACCAGAAGGCTGTTCGTGAATGACACAATGCATTTCTTAAACGGGCTGCACCTCAAGCAAAGACCTTGGGGAGATGGTCTTCTCAGAGAACACATTCAGAAGTCACAATCCTCTGCTTCTGGCTCTCCCTGAAGCACGAAATGTCACAGACAGAAGGCCTTGGCAGCACCAGCTCACACTGTTCTGGAGTTTTTTTAAATGTCTGGTTCCTTTGGACAGGGATCCAGAGTAAAAAGTTCAACTCCCAAGTGATTTAAGAGTGTAGCCTAGTAACATTTATCCACTTAAATGTTCTGAAAACCATTTTTAAAAGCAGCTGTAGAGGAATGTTTCCTTACTTTGCGAAGAAGTCTTTTGCAACAAATAGAAAGTGACAGTGATATACTCAGTTATTAAATTACTTTTAAATAGCAGTAGAGTAACAATGCTACATTTATATAATTGTACCAGAATCATTTTAATGATTGAGATACTTGGCTGGGGGGGAAAAAACCAAACCAAAAAATACACAAAAAAAAACCCCTAAACCCCACCACAACGCTTTAATCTAAGGAATTCTTGATCAAAATAATTTTCATATAGAATTGCCCAATAAAAGAAAGAAGATCTTTAGCATAAGACTTAAGCTCTGATATCCTAAATTAGCAAAAATTTGGTGATATAATCTTATAAGTAAAGGTATTTAGTAAGTAAAGGCACTTAGAAGATTTAGCCTTGAAGCATAACACAAATGTCTCATCAGTTTCTGAAGTACGTGTAATGACTTTAGACTTCTGAAATCACTTTATAATACCACCAGCATTATTCAGATGTAAGGGTTTCTTTTTGGTTTTGTTTACACAATGCAATACACTGTTGCTTAGACACAACAGATCAATTGAAAAGTTTATTTCCACATATTAACACATAATCTAAGCAACGAAATCCACATCAGAATATCCTAAATTGTGGCATTTCATCTTTTTGACCTAGAGTCTTCAAAGTGTTGATCACAAAGGCGTAAAAGGGAACGCTTTTGCTGTTCTGTTTCTTCAAGACAAGGAAGCAAGAATAGGATGCAAGTGTTTACACTGGTCAGAAGATGGCAAACCACCACCAGCAGCTGCCAGGAGAGGCTCCATTCCTCCAGAATGCCAGAGTGAACAGGAGCACCTCCACCCAACACCTACAGCCATTATCCTGGAGCAAATACGCTGCTGCAAACTCAAGTGGCTATATGAGGGCAGATGTGCCAAAGGGAGGCTGCACTTAACAAAATTTTGGAAAATACTGTATCAAATAAGTTTAAAGACAGAACTAAGCATGGTAGTCCTGCTTTGAATTTGCTTTTTTGGGTTTTTTTTAGCCCCAAGGCTATGATAGTGTCATTCAACCTCTTCCCCATTTAAAGTTGACATTTTCTTGTTTCTTTTTAACAGGTCAAAAGTCCTTCACTTCCAATTCCCAGTTAAAACCCTACTTGCCACTTCTGTCTTACAATTACAATTAAATAAATATAAACATGCTTTACAAATAGCATATGTAGAATCTTAAAAATAGTAGGATCTTATGGCTTACCAGTGTTTTACTGGGAAACAGCAGCACACATTTTATTACCTTAATTTGTCATGTTTCCAAATGGGCAAAACAAAGCAGCAAAATAAGCAAGACAAAATCACTGGAATAAATGGCAAATATTCAGATGCTTCTAAGGCAAGAAGACCCGAGTCCACCTTTATGCACCTGAACTCATCCTAAGCATCAAAGCACAGGAGGCTTAATAAAACATGAAGGTGAGAAAATCTTCATTAGAACCTGGAGCCTGCTGCTACATTTCAGAGGACAGCAAGGCAAAAGGTACGATATTGCATATGAAAATTTTATATATACACTGAATAGATCTGAATTCCCAGAGGAGAAGCTTATATCAAAACTCAGGCTACAAAGAAATGGCAGCAGATACAAACCCAAAAGCAAAAGAGACCCTACCTGATGTAGCTTCCCATGATAGCAAAAATGTCTGAAAGTCTCCAGTGAAAACTTAGAAGAGCATATAAAAACTCAGGCATCACAAGTACCATTATTAATGAGCTCTGACCTCAATCACAGCAACCAAACTAACTGCTTCCTGCATTCCATGAGAAGGTTAATTTAAAAATTAATATAATCGATAGCTCCCAGCATTGAAAAACATGCCCTCCTGGGTTGTTTTTTTTCTGCTGTTGTTTTGTTGGATAATTTTTTTGTTGTTGAGACAACGTCACATTAGATGCCATACAAACATGCTGAAAACATACATCAAGATATTTTATTCTGCTAACACTCTCAAAATGTTAAAATTCTTCTTTTTGATAATTTAATAATTAGTTTGCCTAAGTGAATGCAATAACTGCTACTTTGTCAACCACTCAGATTTGTTTTGCACAGCCATACCAGTGAGAGGGTTCTAGCTGGCTGATATTAGTTAAGACAGTCTAACTCTTCCTAGGAAACTCAAAAATCAGACAGCCAGTAGGACTGCTTGCTCAGAAAATCTGTATAAAAATCAAAGCTAAGTAATTAACAGTCTAAGACCAAAGCTGAGATTCTGGTCTAAACCAGGGCATGGGACAGAGATTTTTGTGAAGGGGACTGAAGAGCAAGATGCCACTTTTCCCATCTTTCCTCCTGTCTCACAGTGATGCTTGTTGGAGATGTGCAATTTTAGCCACTGCATCCATGTTCATGTAAAGAGACTGGGTGCAAATTGGGGCAGCAAACTTGCAGTACCAGTGCTCTGAACAGGTAATGTGCTTGCAAATGCACTATCATAAGGAATTGAGTATATACACTTCACTTTGAGGGACTGCACATTACCATTATCTCAAAAGACAGCAACAAAAAAAGTAAATCTTCCTCCTTAATCTTGCCCTCTGGGTCTCTCTCCTCCCATGCATCCTTCATCCTCTACAGAAAGTGACATCAGGTAAGCTCCAGCAGCTTGATGTGAATGCCAAAAATACCAGCCAAATCAAGCACAACAACCCACACAGGAAAAAGAGTAAAAACTTTAAAAATATCCAGGCAGAAAGTAGCTATATAATTGATTTACTTAGTGTAAAAATTAGTATATTTCCCCTATTCTTAAAATTTTACTTGTATGGCTACAACTATGTTGTACTCTGCACATCAAATATATTTTCTATAGATATAGTTACATGCCACAAACTCATGCCCGTTATTACACCAAATTGTCAGATTTTATTATATTGGGCAGATTATTGCCCATTTAGTAGTATTGAAGTAAAATACCATTATTTTGATACATTTTTCCAGCAACAAATTGATTAAAAATACAGTTTGAAATCTGCCCGGTTTCACCAAAAAACAAGAAATGCATTATTAATTAAGCTTTATTAAATATTTCGCCCTTCAAAATATAAGACAAAGTTAAGGGTCCACAAATTTTTTACTCATGCTTTTTCTCAAATTTATGGCAGAAGTTACATACATTCATAGTAACCATTATTTATACTTGAAGCAGAGAGAGAAGTCTCAGCCCCAGTGATAATATGTTCATTGTAGTACAAACAAAGGAGTAATTTCTTCATTAATAATAAAGCATATCTATTGCACACTAGCTTAAATGTAACAGAGTAGACTGGTCATTCTTCATCATTATCTATAAATTAATTCTTCATCTATTTACAGCACTACCTTTAATAATTCATAAGAAAGTGAAAATTTACATTTTTGCTTAGGGCATTTGGCACCACAGTATTTATCAATGGTACTGGAATTCAAGGCCAAAAATCTTCCACCCTGTGATTAATGAGGATACAAAGTGATTTCAACACCACAAAAGAAACTGAAGAAAATAAATATCATTCACCTACTCACAAAGGAAAGGGAAAAAGCTAAAAACATGACAGAAATGTAAGATTCTGGAGGGACTGCCAGTGTGTTTGCACCTCTGAAAAAATAAACTGCAAATATGGGACAGTCTACCATCTCCTGAAACATTTTACAGAAATCCAGCGCATTTGAATTGCAATTATTGTTTTTAAGCAATAACACATGTCAATGCTTTTATGAAGCATAACACAGCTACATGATTGATGTGATCTTGAAAGGTAATTGTCAACTAGAAGAAGGTGTGAGACCCCACAGACATACATTTGGAGGAGCAATTGTCAGTCACAGAGAGCCTCTTGTACCTGGACTGAATCAGGCACCAGAGAACAACACGAGGGCAGTGGGGAGCACAAATAAATAAATCCCGAAGTGATAACATTCCAAATTAGTAGTAACAATGGAAAGAGAGACATCACTGTCCCCTTCCACAAGTGTTATCTCTGATGCCGTCCAGACGCACAGCCTTTTCTCCAGGGTGATAGCACCTTCCCTTCACATCTCTTCCAACCAAGATGTCTCCTTTGAGCAAAACCACAGAAAAGGAGCTGCCAAAGAGATAACTTGACCTTCTCTGCTGCTCCAGGGATCCGCTTAGGTAAGAGGAGTGGAAGAGAGTAAGTTGTTTCATGACTGACTTCTCCAACAGAAGAGAAGATTTTCTGCTGTCTGGTCACATATCATGCTCGAACTTCAGCTACAATGAATTACCCTTGAAGTTCACTGAAAGCCAGTAACATCCAACAATCTGACTTGAAAATGAGATTAAAAAGACAAACAGCATACTGTCCTGATTTTGGCTGGATAGAGTTAATTTTCTTCTTAGTGGTGGTACAGTGCTGTGTTTTGCATTTAGGCAGAGAACAATGCAGATAACACACTGATGTTTATAGCTGTTGCTGAGCAGTTCTTAGCCTAAAATCAAGGACATCTCAGTTTCCCATGCTCTGCAAACAAGTATACCAGAAGCTGGAAGGGAACACGGCCAGGACAGCTGATCCAAACTGGACAAAGGGATATTCCATACCACAGAACATCATACTCAGCAAATAAACTGGAGGGAGTTGGTTGGGTGGGACCAATAGCTGCCTGGAAACGGGCTGGGCACTGGTCTGTGGGTGGTAAGCATCACTTTACAGGTATTGTGCATCACCTGCCTGTCTTGGGCTTTATGCCTCTCTCACTCTCCTTTCCATTACCATTATTATTGCTGTTATTCTCCATCATTAGTATTATTATATTTTATTTTGCTTCAGTTATTAAACTGTTCTTATCTCAACTCTCAAATTTTACTTTTTTTTTTTCCCCAATTCTCCTCCCCCACTGTGAGCAGAGAGAATGTCCACATAGTAGTTTACTGCTGGCAGGGGACAAACCACAACACAGAGCTGTCTGAAGTCTGAGGAACCATTTGAGAGTTGATTTGGGGGACTCACTAGAATTATTTTTCAAATGATCTAACAGGTGCACCAGGAAGTACACTGCTTGTGCCAATACATGGTGGCAAATTTTATTTCGTGGAGTGTAAAGTGAGTGTTGTAGGAAGACATGACCACAAACGACATTGAATGCTGGAACCAGACGCTGCAGTCATGAAGCAAAATTAACCTCAATACGCTGTGATCCATCAACCCAGGCTGCTGCTGCAATCAGGAAAAGGAAAGTGTGGAACCAGCTATGTCATCTGACAAGATGCAGCCCTCTATTGGATTCCAATTCATCAAAAAACTGAGCCTTCAAGAGAAGCCACAAAGCAGCATTGTTATTTTGGGCTCAAAGATTAGGCAAGTTCTGCAACCATTACAGAACAACAGTTCTCAGAAAAGATAAAGAAACCAGGAACACTACTACCTCCCAGTGAAAGACAAATTAAGAGCTGTATGTGGCACATCTGGGGAAGAACTCATACCATAGACATCATACAAAGAACCACGTGTCCATATTTCTGAATGAAATGACAAACTTCAGCAGAAGCATGAAAACAAGGCCTCCACATTAGCAGAAAATACAGATGGATGGCTGAAAACGTCCTTCCATCTGCACTGGCATCTTCCAGCCTGATGGCTCTGTCCCCTCTCTGATATACTCATTCCCAACAGGAATACTTAGCACCAAATCTGGAAAGTTGGGGTCTCTTTTTGTTACAGTTGGATCCATGCAGAACTTGCCTTAAATGAGCATCAAAGAGCAGCCAAAGAGGCAACTGTCCTAACATTAGGTTTTGTGAAATATGCTATTTAGTATTTATGTCATGTTATTTATAAAACTATGCTTTTACATTGACATAAGGAAAAAAAACTCATAGTCTGCTGGAAATCATCCCACAACATCATTTCCAAGCAGCTCCCACTTTCCAGTACTTAATGAAATAGAGGCAATGATATTTATAGGACCATGACACATGATCTCTTATTGGTATAGATAATTTTAAAATTTTCAAACTACAAGTCACCTCACTCCAACTTCTGTGTTTGGATCTAATTTGTGTTTTCAAAAACAGAAGGAAAATTAATGATATGCATCTCATGGGTAACTACACAGTATAATGTACACATGGATAATAAACACAGTATTTCATTCATGCCTGGTTAGCTTCCCATTATGCCACTTTCTGGCTATCTAGTCCCATGTTAACATGCATTCTCAAGAGGAAAAAAAGTTCTCAGTCTATGAAAACATTGTAAAATGTACCTCCATAAACCTTTTATTCAAATTTTATTCAAATATAGGAAAGAGATGAAACAGGACTAAAAATTCATTTTAGTTTGCATCATCCTTCCTATTCCCAAGTTATTTTCTCACTAAGGAAACACCAGAAACACACCATTTCTTATTATCTCCTCTTGTATAAAACAGCTCAAAGTATGAAAATAAGTTTCAATAATATTTCTACAGTTATGTTCACACTTGCTTAAACATCATCCTATTTGAATTTTCTTACCAGCTTCAAATCTTATTACCTAGAAAAATTTCAGGCTAAATAGTAACACAGTAATGAAAAAAAGTCATATGCATGTTTCTATGCACTGACATTAAAAGGTTCTTTTATAATTAGAAAGAGACCTATTAGATGCTAAACTATAATAGTTCATCGATGAGAATTTACAATTGTGCATATCAACAGTAACGACTCATGACATCAGGAGTACTTGTTATTGATAATTACCTAAGGCTCCTGACTTAATAACTGGAACAATATAGGATCCTTCTAATTATCTCTGGAGGGAAATTCTGGACTAGCATCTTCAGAGTATTAACTATTAGTTATTCGTCCCAACAGGCTAATCAGATGTAAGTGAGGTGTTGATACACAGGTTCTGAATTGTACCTGTTGATAGAAATACCTCTTGAACATGTAAGTATGGGCTTCTTTTCTTTTTCCCATAAGAAAGCTCACTGGAATTTAATTACATGTATTTTTATAGCCTTCAATAATCAAAATATTCACAAAGCGTCTTTTTTCTCTTCCAAATTTAAATTTACACTTCTTCCCAGGATGAAATAATAGGAAGGAGAGTCATTTATATACATTGTATTGTCTCTTACATCTCTACAGTATCATTTATCATACAGCCTTAAATTCCACAATTTTGCATTGGTAAGACCAATAGAACTTATACTTACATTGCATTTACCACGGTATTTTCCTCCAAAAATAATATCAACTATATCCTTACATTTTTTGATGCAAATACATCGGTATTTTAAATCAATGTATTTGTATTAGAAAGTACAGTCCATGTAGCAAACGAATGTTGTCTGAAGCTGTCAAGAAAGCCATTAAAGGCTGAGGTATATATATGATGCTTTCCAAGTCATCACATCATTAAGTCACCACATATAAACTCTGAAAGCTATTTTTCACTTAACTCTATTCTTTAGCTCATCTAATCTAACTTTTGGGATAGTCATCTTTTTGCTTTGACACTATTCCAAAGTCACTTGACTCTTACTGCTTCCTCAAGAAAAATGCTACTTTAATCAAAAATTATGTGACATCTGTATAGAGAAAAACAGTTATTCTCAGTATCTATTAGTAGTGTTCTTGAAGAAACTGTTGGAATGAATTATCAAACTGCTACATAAGAAGTACAAGTAACAGACATTTAACCCTGCCTGATGTTTCCAGACTAAATGAAAGCCTTTAAATATGACCACTAAACTTTATTATTACTGCATATTTACAAATGCACACTATAATTCCTTCTGAACATCACACTCTTCCAAGACTGTCCTGTTACCCAACTGAACATTCTTCCAACTTCTAACAATTGAGCATACCCAGGCTGTTCATTAACATTGTTGACTGAGAGACCAGGAAATATGTACATAAAGTATCTTGCTTAAATCTTAGACAGTATTTAGAAGATTAAGATCTGCTTCTTAACTATGCCTTCCTTAAGAGGTGTCATTCATTTACCCCTAACACAGGAATACACAAACTAAAGTAATTTAGCCTTCTCCATTATCCATAATCACTGGTTTTGCCTTAAGCTAAAAAAAAAAAAAAAAAAAACCAAAATAATTCCCACTATTTTTATCTCTTCCTTCCTCTTTCGTCTTCTACATTTATCAAATCTTTTCTTCCTGATTTGCTTCTCTGCTAGCTAGCTGAAACTAAGCCTGTATCTTGGCTTTTCTGATTTTATTCACCTCATGCTCTAAAGCTATTTCTGGTGTTTTTAGATTTTTTTTTCTTTTTTTACTTACAGGTCTTCAGAGAAAGAATTTTATTTTTACTCTTGTATCTCCCCTGTGTCTTCTGGTTATAACCCTGCATTTCATGTAAACAAGTGCTACCACATTGACTAAACGCATCTATATCTTACAACGAGGTTAAAAATTACAGTATCCATTTCATCCATTATTTTTAACCATGCCATGCAGAATTTTGTCTTACTAACAAATTAGGATTTTACCATTCACAGCCATTAAAATTTCCTGAAGCAAGAGTAAAAAAAGAAACAGTGCTTTTAGCAGTACAAAGAAATTGAACTGATAGTTCTTAAAAAGCATAGAAAGGCAGTCAAACAATTGTAAAAACAATTTACAGAAAGAGCAGCATTAAATTGCCTTTGGAATTCATTCCTGAAACAAGCAACCTCTTTTAAGAGCTAACAAGTATAAAATGCTGTTATGAATGTTTTGGAAATGATCCTCAAGCTGTCTTTCACTCTCTCCAAGTGTCAGACTGAGATACAGCTTTTCCGGCCAACTGCTTCCTACATGCAGTTGCATGTCCAGTTTATAGGCTGTTTTGTTCCCAAGCCATTAAAACCCTTTTTCCGAAGCTGAGAAAATTACTGACATTTAAACAGTCTAAAGGCAGAGAGGGCTGATTGCCTGGTTTACCTCTTAGAGGTGGAGAGAGAAATAAAGAGGATTTCCATTTTTAAAAGGTATTATGAGAAGTAAGGAAATTGAGCATGCTCAGCACCAATACAAGATCTGGGCTTTAATTTCCTTTGGGACTTTGCCCAAGCCTGACATTATCCACTTCTGGCAAACAAACATGTGACACTGCACAAGATTTCATTTTAAAATAATTTGTGTGTGCAAGAGATTCTTGCATATAATTGAAAAGATAAATCACATATGGAGAGCTACATCTCGTCTCGATATAAGGTATCAAAAACTCTTCAGCCTTTCTTTACTTGGTGTGACATTGGAAAATTCCTTGCACTCTAGTCCACATTCCCTTCTACTCAGCTTCCTCTCTGAGGCACCTACTGAAGTATTTGCAAACCATTTGCTGAATTAGAAAACCCACCTCTTCCAACTTAAAAGAAAGGACTGTGATTTGCCTTTTTTCCTTGGTGAACAGTGCAGCAATCCCAAGCAAGTGGCATGTATCACACTCTGTAATCACATTTCAGTGTTTTATTGGTTGTAAATAACATGCATGAGTGCTCCAAGGATGAAAGTGCTCTTTTGCTGCCAACATTAGTTGTTTAATGATCTGAACAGCAGAAGCTGCCAATTATTGTATTCCATTTTAAAGTGTCGTTTAAAGCCAGACTTGTAATTATGATACCTTAGCCATTTACAACTTAGCTAGAGAGCTCTAAGAATGTAACTTGAGGAGTCCTGGAACAGCCATTCATGATTAAACATAAATTTCTCCTATGGAAAAATACCATGTGTTTTGCATGTTAATGGTCTACCACACAGCATCAGCTTTGCCAGTAGCTCCAAACTGTGGAGAGGGACCTGAAGTACCTTACACAAGGCATAGCACAGCCCTGCTCTGCCAGGCTGGTCACGACTTCAAGGGATCTACACAAGCACATGAACAACTTTCCCTAACAAGTCTGTCATGAAGAGGTCAGTAACTGCTCTAAGACACTCCTTAACACCGTTAATCCTTCTCATCACTTAAAACTTACCTGAAACAGCCAGCATTTTGGCTTCGAGTAGAGCTGGTAGTTGAGTCTCAATATCACTCACTTTCCTCCTCAAAGTACTGCAGAGTTTCTGACTCGTGCAAACCTAAATTGAGGCAGACAGCCATGATATAGAATTCATTCATGTAAAAGTATAAGGCAGTTGAAATGGGGCTTCAAATGTTCTTGGTTAACAGACATGACATAACATCCTGCAGCAAGGTAAAAAAGCTTAATAAAAAGTGATGTCTTTACAGAAACACCCAACATTGAATCAAAATTTCCAGGCTGTGCTGCACTTTCTATTATTAAAACAGGGAATGGTATTAACATTAGCTACCTGCATGAGAAAGGACATGTTTCACTACTAAACACAGAGGCTGCACACAGAACAAAGTCCACCTCACAAATACTGCACAATTTCAGCATTAGTCACCATGCTTGAAGTGGAGCATAAGGAAACCAGTATTTGGAGATTAAAATTCTAAAACATACAATGTGCACTAATTTTTATACAAAATCTACCATGCTCTGCATTTTAACTGAAAAAAGACAAAGCAGCTTTATTTTTTGCACAGGGAACAAATAAGGCTATATCAGCTTGACAATGTACTTTGTTTCACAAATCAGGACACACAGATGACGAGGGTTCAGGTTTCTAACCTTCCCTTGCTCTCTTTTGTCTTTTTAACTGGAGGTCCTTCGGCAATCAACACGGTTTGGTATTGAAAACATGGAGAGCGAAAATAGAGAAAAAAAAATATAAAGGAAATCCAGTTGTTTCTGTACTTTTCAGTGTACATTACCGCCTCAGAAGGAGCTTATGCAGCATGCAAAATTTATACAAGTCCCACATATTCAAAAATGTTGCATCATTTGGGAAGAAAAGCAAAATGAACAAACAAAAACCCTTAATTGAACTCGGGGAAATCCCTTGTTCTGGAGGCTGATGCCAAACACTTTCTTAAAATAGTAGCTGACACTTAAGAAAACATTGCATTTATTGCAACCAAAACTAAAGCAATTGTCAAGATAGGCACAGGCCAGTTCAGAAATGATGTAATTTGAAAGGTAATCTCCAGAGAGAAATTTCCCTGCCTTCCTTCACTTTTATTTTTCCTTCCTCAAAAACAAGTGCTATGCTTATTAGCAGAAGCACAGTTTATTTCACTTTTTAAAGAGCAAAACTTTATAGTTTGAATGGTTTATCTGTTTGTACAATTAAATGATAATTCATATATAACACTAGCTGTAAATCCTTTTAAATTAATAACACCCTCTTCCTTTATTGAGATTATCTGTTAACTATAAATAGGTAATTTTTTTGAGTCAACAGAACTATCCTCCAAGCAGTAACTGTTACTTGTAAAGAGTCGTCCTACTAATTTAAAAACACACATGGCTTCTGCCCCTACTATAATTTTAAAATACCCAGATATTTCAATTTGTTTCAATACCCCCTTCTAAGTGACTCACCAGCTAATTCAGTTAAAGTGTTTTTAAAAGCTCGAACCTGTCAGAGGTGAATAAATGTGCCTTAAAAACCCAAAGGCCATTTCTGTCTCCCATCTCCAAAATAAATCTGAAAGTTTTTAATGACTTCTTTCCGAGCAGTACTCTCTCTTTAGGGGCATTGAATGGCTCAGTGAATTGCAATTAGATGGGGAATCTTTCAGCTCCAGGAAAAATGCATGAATATATCCCATGCTGGTAGTAAGTTAAAGTCATTATCACTAGACAGCTGTTTGGCAATTATGCAAAATAAGCTGGGATGCTTAATCAGTTTCTAGTGAGCACTGTCCACTTTGTAAGCCCCCCTGTCAGAACAAAGCTTGCTGGCACTCTTTATTAATGGACCAAATGTAGGGACCAGAAGCAGAAAGGCAGTCCCTCCAACTCAGAGATGATTCTTCTGGAACATGAGATAAGTAGGTTGCTGGGCCTCTGCTTGTATCTATGTCACATGTATTCTGTAGATAAATGAACAACATTAATCTTCAGACCTATCATATGGCATAGTTCAACAAAACTAAATGAGCAAGTGGGAAAGACAAAGTAATATTCCCCAAAATAATGGCACTGCTTCTGCATTACATCAGGTCTACTCTACAAACTCCATTTCTTTTCATTTTTTATAATTATTGTATCTTCATAATAGATACCATTATTCATTATAGTAGCTATTCAGCCACAAAGGAGAGGTAATTTCTTAGCCAACAAAGACGGTGAACATTCACAGAGCCAGTGTCCTGAGCCTCCAGTGAACACTGGAATCCTTCTCTAACCAGCTTCTGTGGCTCCAGCAATGTCCTTTCCTTGTTCTCAGTGATCAGCTCTGCTGTGACCCACAGACTAGCAAGCTCAAAGTCTAAAAAACTTTCAATTTCAGGAAAGCGTATTTGCAGCCAAGTATTATTGTATTTATTTTAAAATCCTCTTCAGTGGTTTTTGAGGTTTTTTTAAAGCAGACTTCTTTTTTTTAAAAAAGGCTCTTGTTTAGGAATATACCTTACAAATCTGCATTCAGACTGAAATGTTACTCAAAAAAAAGCAGTCTATCTGAAACCAGTAGGAAGCTGGTTAGCAAAGATATGCGGAATCAAGATGAAAAACAGCAAAATATCAAAGGCAAGTTTGCTCATTGTCATCCTCTTCCATCTTCCCAGCATATGATGTTAATCTAAAAGTGGCAAAAACAGGGACAAGGACAGCAAGTAAAGCACTGGAATTCACTCTCCAATCACCTCAAGAGAAAAGAAGTTTTGAGTAACCTTCATGTTTCTTTAAAAAAGCACCATGGAAAAGATAAAGAAATTCTGCTAACACTGCCTAAAGGAAGGAACAGTCTATCTGGTCTCCTACACAGCACAATCTTGCCATTACTGAAAGCAGATATTAATTTCTGAAGGAAGGTAGTGAATAAGAGACAGCACTCTCTTCATTAGCAGGCAGAAGTTAGCTTTTGCAGCCACAGCTGAAAACAAGAGAGATGAAGCAGAATAGGCCATAGAAATGCCAGTGGCACAGGGGAAAAGGAAAGACCTTTGACAAAGGAATGTTTTCCCCATACAATAAAAAGGTTTAAACGACCGGCTCTATTTATTTTGAGTTGAAAATAATAGGATGAGATGATATGAATAAACTAAATAGGAAATTATTTGGAGGAGTCTCATTACATGCTTCCTATTTATCTTCTATAACAAATAAAAGCCATCACATTGGAATGGAATAAAATTAAAATAGTATTTTATCTATTGAAAACTGAAAGAAAACATCAAGCTGTCAAATGCTACCTCATAGACTTCTCTATTGTTACACAATGCTTCAGCTGTTATTGAAAGTCTCTAGATACTCATGAGACATTTTCTGGGGGAAAGAAACCCCATACCTTAAGTTTTAGCTTGCAAATAGTTTGAAACAACACTTGAAACATCACTTTGAGCTATTGAATGTCTCATTCATCTTAGTAGATGAGCTGTAGGTCAGTTACAATAATTTCCTTGATACTTTATTCATAGTTATTTTAAAAAATATAGAGGGAATCATTGTTATAGTGTATATTAATTTTCCCAAGATGAGGATATAAGCAAGAAATAGAGAAAATGAGCTCAAAATAAAGTGGAAGAGAAGTAAAGAGAGTAATGTGCTGCATTCTTCAAACCATCTTTTTAACAGTGCACTGGGAAAGTGCTGCTTAAAAGGATTTCGAAAAACAGATTATGAAGGATAAATTTTTTACTGATTTAGGTGAGTGCTATTAGAGAAAACATGAAAAATAAGTTTATTTCAGAGTATAAATTCAGTATTAATCAAAACCCAGAAATATTTTTCACTTCCTGTTTCATATAGATCTACATGATTTGGCTAGAGTAAATGGATCTTTTTTTTTTTCCTAGAGCATCCATGGAGCAATTAGGCCATTCTGAAATAAAACTTCAGTGTTCTACTTCTTGAAAGGAGCCCATGAAATAAGAAAGATAAAGGAAAAATATTAACATTTCTAGTTAGAAACTAATTATGCTAAACATGCTATATCATTTTCTTTTTATTTTTAAAGGGTATGAAAATTAGATTGTTACCTAGATTATTAGTGAAATGGTGGGGGGAAAAGGTACTTCATTTATGCTCTTCCCCTCACACCAACAAAACCAGTTAGAGAGGAAAGTAAAGAGATTCTGTATTAAGAGCTAAAACATTCCGCTATGACCACGATTTCATGAAGTTGAGGAGTCTGTTCCTGAATAGAGACTTGAGCAAGGGGACTGATCACTAGTAAAAGAGCTGAGAAAGAAGAGATTACTCCATCTGCTTCCTGAAGTATTATAATCCTTGTGGCCTGTTCAAACAAAAAGTTGGGGAGTGCTTTTCAGTGTGTGCTTAGAAATATTTATGTGCAAAATCTTCTCAGAGAAATACCACAAAACCAACTTCCTAAAACAAAGTTAATATATTTAGATGCGTGCTATGATCCGTGTCTGTAAATATTCTGAAGAACTGAAAACATGTACTTACCTTGGCAGTAGTTTCTTTAATGGATGTGCTGAACAATTGTTCTTTTTCCTGAAGGCTAGAAGGAATTAAAATAAAATAAATAAATTAAATAAATTAACCTTTGCACAACATGGCCTGCTAAAAAAATACACATTTTCATATGGAAATAAAGTGTTAAGCTGACTCATGCAAACTCAACAGAGTCAATATCAAGACAAAAACTATGCTTAGTTTCAGGGTTGCTAGTGACTAACCAACATCTTTAATAAGCCTTAACCTTTACAGTTCTTTATTAACGAGTATATAGATTTCACTTACCATTTGAAACACAATTATAATTATTTGTGTAATCATAATGCCTAAAGCAAACTTAGAAGTTCCCAGCAATGTCCAGGACTGGTGCTTTGCTAGACTATCATCCAAAAAACTTAATACAAAAGCATTTCTCACACAAAGAACTGGCAGTTTACTATCCTCTCAGTTTTCAACTCTACCAGACAAAGTTCAACTACAGTCACTTGTTCTCACAATAATTTTATGTGAAATACCAGTACTCAGTCTCTTTAGATCCAAAAAACCATACCAAATTGATGGAAGAGTGGGCTCAAATTGAGGCATCACCCATACTTATATGACCAAAATGCAAGGTTTTTTCCATATAGCAGGTTTCCTACTTTTATATTACCAAATCTAAAGTAAACCTGTACCTTTGGTTCTTGTAAATAAATCCACCATTTGCATTTTTAACATAAAGTTCAAAAATCCAAGTCCAATCAAACATCGAGAGTTAGGAGAGAGGTTATTTTTGCAACTTTAATATTCCCTTCTCTCTGACATGGGAGGTGTACACTTTTTATATAGTGTTCAATTACTTTGTCACACGCTATTTTCTTTTCTGTCAAACACCTCAGTTCTGTGTACGTGACAGTCAGCGCTCCCCATTGGCAGCATCTCAATTTTTCCTCACACTTGTGTTATAAAAACTCTACTTCTTTCATGACCTATGTTACTACTTTTCCCAAATAAGATATTTCTGAGCTTTTCTCTAGTGTTCAGCACTGAAATATCCAAACATATCAGAGACATCACTGGATTTATTTCAGTGATACTCTTGTATGGCAAGGCAGCATCATATTCATTTTAGGGGTGGAAGAAACAAAAGCCTCTGTTACTCAGAAAGCACACGATGACTGAGCAACTGCTTTGACATGCACGCAGCTCCTGCCACCTATTCATTTTTCTTTTCTATGGATTTCGGTTTTCTTTTGAGAACCTGCCCTTATTTTCCAAGCACAGCACATACTGAGCCCTATTTCAAGAGTCAGCATTTTCATGAGCATGAATCCCAAAAAGCATGTGAAGTTGGAGTTGCACTCAGCTACTGATCACCGACAGAAAGGCTGGTTGGACCATCTTGCCCAACTGCACATGGGAGTGAAATAGCCTCAGAGACAGAATTCAGAATACCATTTAATCACATTAATGAGGCACCTATTTGCATTGCTGTCCACAATACCCTGCTCCAAGGAGCACACAGCTTTCCTATCTACAGCCCAGCAAGGCCTGTCACCTCATTACCACCCCAGTGCCTGGGCAATGAAACAAACAGAATTGCAGCTGCCTACCTATGTAAAAGTGTTTAATGACATTTCTCACAGAGTCTCAAATTTCTCCCTTTTCTACAGCAATACATGTGCAAAACACAAAGTATTGCTGGTGTAATGATGCCATTATCAGCTCCCTGCTTGCCTCTGGGCATGCCAGAGGCAATGAACTATTTAGCCATTTCTTTTCTTGTGCTTTGGAGCTCTCAATGACTTTCAGCATCTCCCACAATTGGCATCTGAGCTGGTCAGGTTATGTAAAAAAAAAAAAAGACAGGCTTTGTGTACAGATGTCAAGGGGCAGCAGCAAGGCTGCAGTGTGTAATTGAATGAATACTGGGTGACTGACCCAATTGTACTGAAAGTGCCTTATAAAATTCAACTCTAAAGACCCAGGCCATAATAAAATGTAAAGTGCAGTTATAGCCAGAAGAACAGTATATAGATGGCAACTCTAACAAATATCTTCCGTGAGCTCTTAATCTAATCTGTTTACTTGCCTCGCACAAAGCCCACCCCCCAACAGGTTCATACATTTCACTGCTCTGCAGAACTCACACAGCTAACAGGGAGAGAGATAATTTTTTAACCTTTTATGAGACAATGCATTCAAAACAGCACTGCAAACTAGGACCAAGTTGTCATATCTTCATTGCTAACAAGGATGCACAAGCCCATGCAGACTTTCAGGACCAGGTGCTGAATGGGAAAAAAACCAGTCTCTCTATACCCAGATTTCTTTTTTAGGAGTCTCTAACAAGTCACTGAAAAATAAATAAAGAATCAAATGCTGCCACTTAAAACTGTAGTTCTGTTGTCACTGAAGATAATTTTGTGGAACTATAGTTTTAATGAAATTTTATATTAATCTGACCTATATCAATAAAGGATACCATTAGTTAGTAATTAATTTGATCCAAGCTAGTGACAGCTGGCTTAACCAGAGAGTCAAATCTAATGATCTTTTTGTTACAGATACAGCATTCACACAGACTCTTACAAGTGTATTTGCTTCATTTATGGTACAAATTTCACAGCAGTATTCTGTTTCAAATCCCTGTTAGCCTTCAGAGTGATACCAGAGGAATCCCCTACCCCTTGCAGAGATTAGCCCATCGTACAATGCACACAATCAAAACCATGTACAAACCAGGCATCGTTACCAACTACTAACTGCTTTAAACTACATTTATTCCCACGTTGTTTTCTTCTACCACAAAACACTGTCACAGAGAAGCCCCTCACAAGCTTTCCAATTAACTGACAAGGTAATGACCCACAAGAGTAACCAGGCAGTCAATACTGCTTCACTCTACCATCAAAGAGCTTTAACTGCCATGATCTGTTACATGTGTCTTGAACCAGAAACAGTATTTTCTTTTACAACCACCCTGGAGCATCATATTTCATTTTAAGAGGGGTATTCTGTCTGCTTAAAAGCTGCTTTAGGTATTACTACAAGGGTAAATGGCTTCAGAAGGAGCTCCTTGGAAAAACACTAAATTCTTGCCTGGGAAGGCATCCATAGTTTTGACTCGTTGCTATTCTTCTCTGACAGAATAGCTAATCAAGAATTTGACAGCTTCTCCTCACAAGCAATCTATTATGAGGACCATTTAGTTTATATTGAATTTGAGAAGTAAGTTCTAACTCCATCACAGAGAAAGCAAAGCTCTTGACTCAGCTGATGAAAGGACTAGAGTAAGACAATTTCAATTAACACAAATTTAACTGACTAAATATGAAGGAAATAAAGGTTTTTAACACTTGTACAACCCACAATAATTATACCTGATGAGCAGTATCTTCATTCATGCAGGTGGCCACACAGGCCTTTCATTTTAACGACATGCCATGACTTACAGATATTGGGATCCATTAGGAGGAAAGAAGAACAGGAATGTACATGTGCTACATCCCAGAGTATCACTGCATAGGCTAGACTAGAACAGGAAAGCAGGAGCTGAGGAATTATGTAATTTCTGGATGACACATGAAGCAATACTTTGGCAAAACATGGACTTCGGCTGGAGAGCTGCAGGAGGGTGTGGGAATGCTGCATGTTCAGGAACTGAAGTTGATCGGGCATGTAACCTCCGACGACAGGAAAAATTTTAAGATCCAGACACTTCAGGTAGTACCCTTTAAGTATCTCATTTTACTGATATTAAAGAATAGCTACTAAGTACATTTAATTGTAATAACACAGTTGGAACCTGCTGAGATGATATTCATGTTGGGAATGGTGTGCAGGCAAAATAAAGGAAGACAATTCAATGCAACAGAGGACAGAGGGAAGAATAAGAATTGAGTGGTTTGGTTCCCATATCCCTCACTCTTTCACAGCTTCCCACATAACCACAGAGGACATTAATATATACATATATATATAAAAAAAAATATATATACACACATATATATATGTATATATTTGTCACAATATAACAGATAATGTTTAAAATGCCTTGTAAAGAATCTTCTGAGAAGCTTTAACTTGCATTCAGGAATTAGATACCGTAGAAGTGGTTTTGTTCAAAGGAAGGCTAACTAGCACAATACTGGGAAGAACGGCTTTCTCCTAAAGGAAAGCATGTTTCTGAATGTCTTTCCTTCCACTATGCTAGTATACTTCCCTTTGCATACCAAGCTATTATGTATTTATGTTTTGCTTCCTAAGAAAAAATTCAAAGAATGCAAATGGGCAAAAGGCAATTCATGCTCCTCTCCACATCCGATATATATAAAAATATACACACTGCTTAAACAGAAACAGTTCCTGTATTAATAATAAAAATTTTATACAGCAACAAAAAGTGTAGCCAGAATTGAGCTTCTGTATCCACACAACAGAACATACACACACAGGGTACCAGTATAAAACAAATAAATCCTGTACTAAAAATTTTTATTTTTCATAGAGAAACTAAGCTACCATCTCTGATCCCCGCCTGAAGACTAAAAGACAAGTAAAAAGTCCTTCAGCAGCAAAAATTCTCCTTTACATTACTGTCATCTAAAAAATTATTATAAATCTTGTCATTACACTCCCAATCTCCACATCACAATACAGTGCTTAAGCAGAAAGCACTTTAATGTCTTTAAACTAAGCGCAAGTCAGAACAATTTTAAATTACCCATATTTCAATGTCTAATTCAAGAACAACAGCCTAGAAGCCCGCTCAGATTGTATGCGGAAAGCATGATGGGCTGAACCCTCAATTCATATGAGTATGTATTCCTTCCTAGATAAAAGTCAGCAAATTTAAACAGTTTACAGTTTGAATTTGGCCCAGAGTAATGAGACTGCCTGCAAAGAATAACCTCATTCTCATGATCACAGCCTGCAGAGAGCATGGCTTTTACAGCTTTATGTCTTCTAACATGATTCTTCCTCCAATTCTGAAGTCACAAGAAGTTATACTCTCTTAGAAGATGAAAATACACAAACGAAGCCCTACATCTGAAATCTTGCTTTTAGCAACAAACAGAAGCTGACCTTCAAAAAAAGCTTTTGTCCAGTCCCTTGCAAAAAAAAAAAGAAAAAAACAAAACTCAGAAGTGCTTCTTAGGGAACATTTGGTATAAATGTCTGCTACAGATCAAGGCAAAAATCCACCAAAAATCTTCAGTGTATGGACTTGACTGTGCCTTTAGGAAAGAAATCCACAATATAAAATCAAATCAATCAATAACTTCCTTGTATTTTTATAGTTCCCTCAACAGCTATATCTCAAAGTTTTGAAAACAAATCATAAAAAAAGAGCTTTGAGAAAAACTGTATCTAACAAGAGGCATCTTTAAGCTAGACATGTAACTAGGACTAAAGAAAAAAGCAATGACAAAACATAGTTCTTACCAAAGTTTTCTTGAGGAAAACCAACAGATCATTATTTACAGATACCATGGGCAGACTTTTATCAGGACAAGATCTACAGGGCATTGCTGTACTGTGTACCCCTACACTTATGCTCAATTAAGGACATTCAGGGCTAGAATGCATTAAATATACAAAGGTAAACCACCACTTTTGGTTTTCTTTTGAAGCTCTCTACCACAAAGTTTGATTCTATCTGATCAAGAAAAATATGAGATAACAAGATTTTCATTCTATGTGATTGTTTCATAAGCCTGTCTGGGCTACACATCTGAGTATCACCATACCAAGAAAGCAATTTTTCAGCCAAGCATGTAAGTTTCTTTGCACCTTTGTGCAATGATCCATGAGACTTAAAACAATGATATTTTAACAGTAGCATATCTTTGTAATGCAAAGTAAAATCACCCTTTAAACCTAAGTCAGGGTTTTCAAAATAAACTGATTTTTTCTTTGATAATGCAGCTCACAGAAAACTTGCATATGATGAGAGAGCTAGTTAAAAAGTTATAAAAATACAAAATTTCTGATTAGCTGATGTGGTGAAAATCCAATTTCTTTATCTCAACCTGAGAGTACTTTTGAGTAAAGGACTTGGACATTAAATACAAGGAAAGAAAAGTTGTGTTTAACTCATAACGAAACTGAAATTTCTGGCAGCTGCAAGGACTAGTCACATGAATTAGAAGTAAAATGCAGTGTCTCACCTTGGAAAACTTCCAACCTAAAAAAGTAATCTGATCTGAGACAACAACTATCAAGAGATGTACTTTAAGGCACAGCAGCATCACACCTTCTGCACATTTCAATCTACAAAGTTCTCAGAGGAATATGAATGAGAACCTGAAATTATGCACCTACCTCTGAGCAATCAGAGAGCTGTTTTATCTCCAGCAATTTGCTCTTCTTCAAGCTATCATTGGCAGAGCACTATTTCTTCACTGCTGCTTTACATCAAGGATTGCTTCAGTACATGTGCTTCCCCACTCAGAATTTTTCAAGAGTCAGAACTGGAAATGCACTCTGCCAGTATTTCTATAACCTCAGCTTACCAATAGGGTTTCTCACTGACTCATGGGTTGCCCAGAGACTGTACTTGCCTTTGTTGACTCTCAAAGACTTACACCTATAGAAAGTGTACTTTCAAAACTCATCATCATGCCCAGCTCTTGCATACATAAAAACTAAACTGAGTCTACTCTTATTTGCTGAGTGCTGCCAGACACTAGTTCCAGTTTAGGAAACTTGAAGAAAAATCAGGGCATTGGATGACATTTCACAATTTTTTATAAGAATTACTAATAAAATTGGGTTTTTTTTAATGCCAGCAATACAAGGACAGAGGCAGAATCTCAGTATGGCTTTTACATAAAATCACTCCAACAGAAACAATCAGTTCACAGACAACTGAAGATGCTGCTGGCATCTTTAATCATCACAACAAGCTCAATTTTCATTGCCATGTATTAAGAAATCTTCTGGTGCTATAAATCACCATTCAGACAGCCAAACCAGCTGGCTGTTTCAACCAACCAAACCATTCATACGGTGCTGGATTTCCCACCACTCTTCTGCCAGCTGATGCTGCAGGGAAGTTTAAGCTGTTGTTGCTTCAGCTGCTATCAGGAACAGGAGCATCAGTCTGAGAATAAAAGGGACAATCAAGCTATCTGCAGGAGCAGTTCAGCACATCCTAACCAATACTTTCCGCAGATTTTCTGACGTATCAATAGATCCCAATTCTTCTGCTACATCTGTCTGGAGTGCACAAAAACTAGAGCATGCACACAGCAGCTGCAATTATTCTCCTAAGAATAACACCCATTTTACTTCACTGACTGAAAGGGTCCATCCGTGGATATTGTTGCTAACTGTTTCTCTTCATTATATACAAACTAATTCAGTATCACACATTGATAGAGACAGCTGGTCATTTTTCCCTAAAGAGAAGTAAATCTCATTGTGCACATACCCAGAGGAATCAGCACATACATGGCCTGGGCTTTATAGGCTGCTACGTCCCATTGGATGCTGTTCAAGCAAGCAGGGGGAACCAGATGTTCAGCAGTGAAAACCAGATTCCTCATTACACCATACACGTGGGTACTCAAGCAAGCGTCACTTATCCCTCTGCTGCGACTTTTTCCTTCTATAACACTGCTTAGAAGGACAAGAAACTGCCTTTAAGATTGCTCCAAAATAATTCAGGCTGCCAGCAATGGTTCTGTCCTCCAAGTTGGAAGACTGACTCTTTCCTTTCCCTGTTCTGTTTTTAATTCCCCCCTGCTATTCCAAAGGAAGGCCAGTGCCTACACACTGTGGCCTTGCACATCAGAACCACAAAAATATGAGGCCTTGGTCAACACTGGTGTGCAGTGCACATTAATCCCATCAAGACATGTGGGGCCAGAACCTTCTTCTATTGCTGATGTGACAGCAAGATCACACGATTTGACTTTGGTGGAAGCTGAGGTGAGCCTGACTAGAAATGAGTGGAAGAAACACCCTATTGTGACTGGCCCAGAGTTCCCGTGCATTCCCATGCATACCCAAAGTGGGTATTTTAAAGACCCAAAGGGACTCAGGTGGGCGTTTGGAATAGCTGCTGTGGCAGCAGAGGGCATTAAGCAGTTGAACTCCCTGCCTGGGCTATCAGAAAACCCATCTGCAGTGGGACTCCTCAGAGTGAAAGAGCAACAGGTGCCAATTGCTACCTCAACAGTGCACCGCCGGCAGTACCGGACGAATCGAGATGCCATGATCCCCATCCACAAGATGATCCGTGAGCTGGAGAGCCAAGGGGTGGTCAGCAAAACCCACTCACCCTTCAACAGCCCCATCTGGCCTGTGCGTAAATCGGAAGGAGAATGGAGATTGACAGTGGACTATCGTGCACTGAATGAGGTGACTCCACCGCTGAGCGCTGCCGTGCCGGACATGCTGGAACTGCAGTACGAGCTGGAGTCCAAGGCAGCAAAGTGGTACGCCACTATTGACATCGCCAATGCATTCTTCTCCATTCCTCTGGCAGCAGAGTGCAGGCCTCAGTTTGCTTTCACATGGAGGGGTGTGCAGTACACCTGGAACCAACTGCCCCAGGGGTGGAAACACAGCCCCACCATCTGTCATGGATTGATCCAGGCTACACTGGAGAAGGGTGGAGCTCCAGAACATCTGCAGTACATTGATGACATCATTGTGTGGGGGGATACGGCAATGGAAGTATTTGAGAAAGGAGAGAAGATAATCCAGATTCTGCTGGAAGCTGGCTTCACCATCAAGAAAAGCAAAGTCAAAGGGCCTGCCTGAGAGATCGAGTTCCTGGGAGTAAAGTGGCAAGATGGACGGTGCCAGATCCCCACTGAGATCATCAAGAAGATCACTGCAATGTCTCCACCAACAAGCAAAAAGGAAACACAAGCTTTCTTAGGTGCCAAAGGCTTTTAGAGAATGCACATTCCTGAGTACAACCAGATTGTGAGCCCTTTCTACCTGGTCACCCACAAGAAGAACGATTTCCACTGGAGCCCTGAACAGCAGCAAGCTGTCTCTCCTAATGACAAAACATGACAGCCCATTCGAAATCCTACTTCCCTAAGTTAGTATGTGAAATTATGTTGAAGTCTTTTTTCCAACTTCTCAAGTAAACCAAATTCTCAAAAAAAAAAAAAAAAACACCACTTCTTTTGCCTTTATCAGGCTTTGCCTTCAACTGAAGATACTGAGTACTTTGAACATATTCCAATAAGATTTACACCCCCCTGAGTACTTGGATGTAATTTTGAATTGATCTTTCTCAAATGAACTCCAGGCACCACAAAAGCCTGGCATCACAAAAGTAAACTGGCTGCATAAATCTTCAAGTCCAGTTCCTTGCACCACTGGCCACTCTCTAATAACTAATACACAAAACAGAATTTCCTTATCTTCAGATGATCTCACAAACCCACCACGGAACAAACTGCTACTAATCAAAAATTGTTCCATGTGAAAAGGTGGAGCATTCAAATACTTTGAAAGGCATATAATTGAATTTCTTTCAACCAGCCATCAAGTGCCCAGACAATAGTCCAGATGGGACTGTGCAATTTCTTTTAAGAACGACATGCTGTAAGGACATATACATCTGCAGATATGGATAAAACAAATAAACTGCTAAATGAAACTAAGTACAAATTGAAGTATAACAGATTTCCCTAGTTTCTATTGAGAAATTGAAAGAAACAAATAAAGGAACTAACAGATACTGAAGTGAATAGGTCAAATAATTAATATGGTCTTATTTTATAATTGGAAAACTCAAGTCATGCTAGTTAAAAACATGTATTCCTGAAATGGCGTCCAGTAGTGAATATGAAAATTATGTATCTGGATACCTTTAGCAATCTCCAAAAGAAAGTGCTTCACACTGAAACACCCAGGCCCATTTTCCTCTGATTTCAGTGCATTGTCTTCAGTTAAAACACTGGCACGTGTCATAGTGCACACAACACCAGCTGCTCCCACCTTTTAAATGCATCTCCACACAGCCCCATACAAGTGAACTGAGCTTTTGCTCTGCAATTTCTCCATTTTAAAATAATGATTATACCCTTAGCTTACCAAGAACAATTAAGCTTGTCTGGATGAGCAAAATGACCACATTCTGCAGTTTCAACCTCAGTGAGAATTCCCTGTCAAAACAGAGTTCTCTGCCCATTAACCAGCAGGTTTTAACCATGTCTTCCAACAGCCCCCAAGTACGGTCCCAGGGTAATGTGCCTAACATTTCTTAATTCTTCAAACTCAAAGCATTCTTTAGGTACTGACAAAGGCTCTCTGTATTTAAAAAATTCACCATATACCAAAGATAAGACAAAACAAAGAACACTCCTGAAAAAATAACACTCGACAAGGAAAATAACCTTAGAATAACGCTCATCCCAGTGTTGTATCTGACTTGCTCTTATGTCCTCTCATGTTCCGAGAAGTTTGTTTCAATATATTAAATATTTTTTTATCTTTTAGTGAGCTGCAAACCACTAAATACAATTCATTACAGCACAGATTGTCTTAAGAGATGCTTCACACTAGCCCTGTCTGTGTTACCCCAGTGCTGAATGCAATTCATGTAGTCAACAAATAAATATGCAAAAGCACGTTATAGCAGTACTTTACTGAAAGCACAATGTTGCTAGAATAAATACAGAGTATCTTGCAGCCCAACAGTGAGGAAGTTGCAATTTACTGCCCATGGATATTGAACTTTCTATTGATAATAATCACTGATCTCTACTACATGTGCATGAGTAATAACTTCATTTCTCACACAGATAGCTCTAACTTTGGAAAACTTTTTTCCCCTCTGCAACTATTTATAAAATAAAATGCACATTTCCAGAAAAATCTCTTTCAGATCGATTATGCCAAGACTTAGGAATTTAAAACTAGTATGTTGAACTAGCATCAACCAAGTATTTAAACCTGCTACCTAATAAATAACACTTCTTCCAAAAGAAGTACACTTTTAGAATAAGCCAATGCAAGTTGCAACCAGGGAAATTCTGGCAATACAAAGGAGAAAGTTTACAGCAAGGGTGGTGAAATGCAGGACGGCTAGCAAGGCTGCAAAATCTCTATCTTTGAAGATATACAAAACTCAGGGAGGAGGGGCCCTAAGCAGCTTGATCTCACTTGGAAATTGTAGCCTTGCTTTGAGCAGAAGTTAAAACAAGTAATCTCCTAAATTATTGTTTAATTGTATGACAATCTAGGGGATGCTCATAGGCACATGGGAATTATACCCACACCAAATGTCTTACTATGTGCATGATGCTTTTTCACCTTACAGAAGGAGAACAGGACTGGATTCTGACATAAAATCTCCGTACCTGAGGTATGACAGACTGCACAGCTTGAAAAGGAAACCACCCATCAATTAAGCTCACTGTTAATCTGAATAAACTCTCACTGCTAAATAACTGCATTTATGTACCCTGTATTTATGTTAGCTGAGATGGAGTTAACTTTCCCCACAGCAGCCCCCACAGTGCTGTGCTTTGCACTGGTGCCTGGCAAGGTGTTGGTAACACACCAGTCTGCACTGGCACAGCATCTGCATCCTCTCTCCAACATTCCACCCTCCCACACCGGCAGTAGGCTGGGGTAGACAAAATCTTGGGAAGGGACATACCCAGGACATCTGACTCCCACTGACAAAAGGGACATTCCATACTATAGGATGTTTGGGATGTCTGCTGATACAAAAGCTAACAAAAGGAGGAGGAAGCAGAGGCATTCATTATTTCCAGGGTTTGTCTTCCAGAGCAACTACTGCATGTGCTGAAGCCCTGCTTCCTGGGAACTATCTGGACATCACCTGATGATGGAAAGAAGAGGATAAAACTTATGTTTGCATGCAGGCAACATTTCACTTTTGCTTTAGTAAATTGCCTTATCTCAACCTATGGAAGATTTTCCATCTTATTTTCTCTGCCCAGGCCAGCTGAGAAGAGGGAGTGATAGAGGGGCTTGGTGAGCACCTGGTGTGCAGCCAAGGTCAACCCACCAGAGTCCCAACAGCAGAACTCCTCCTATGGGAATGAGAGTAGAAGCATCTGACCACTGGTGACAAGGAAGTCAGCCAACAAAAAAAAAAACCACAGAAGTTTCATTTATTGCAGCTTTTAAAAATGAACAGAAAGGAAAGAAATTATTTTAAAATCTTCATTTCAGTTATGAATTCACTTCGAATAATGAATGCCTGTTTTCCTCTCAAGTGATTGTGCTCTGCATGGTGCTAGTAAGCAAACAACTCAGAGAAAATTCCTCCTGAACCCAGACTATTTGACTCACTTTTAAATAATTTCCCAATGAGGTACGTGCAACCCGAATATTACAGCAGCAATGAGAGAAAAAAATAATCTGAATATTCTTTCATAAGCAAATCCAAAACTAAGAAAACTCAAATCAGTTTCTCAGACAGACTACTTAAGATCTTTTACTCCTCAATCTCAGAAACACAGGTATAAGATATTATTAAAACAAGCTAAACTTAATGAAATAAACTATTTCCCACACCCTAATTTCAAATTTTAAACACATGTCAAAAGAGAAGAATGTGTCCTCTATAAAATGTTCTGCTGACTTAAAAAATAATCTGTATAAATTAGCACACATGAGCAGCAATTTCTCATGAATGATAATAATACAACCAAACTAAATCCAATAAACGTGACGGGAGAAAAAAAATTGCAAGCAACATAGTTATTGCTTATCTGAAAGAAAAGTACGTTAGGATAAACAGCAATTTTATTTTCTCTTGGTGACACAGCAGCAGTACCACTTTCAAAGTCCCATCACCAATGTCCAGCACAGCTTCAGTACTTCAATTGCTTTTTTAAATAAAGATGAGGTCATTTCCAAAATACTGCCTAGAGTAGCTACTTTTCTATTGAAAGGATTCATCTACTGTTCATTTAACTGTGAGTGTCCCAAAATTATTCATGCTGCATCCTCTTCCCCACTGCCTTGAGTCCACTGTTTGAGTCTAGCACTGCTCATCACATTGGACTTTATTATAACTACAAGGTCACAGAAGCAAGAAGCATCTCTAATGTTAATTTGAATGGTGTTTAGTACACACTTTCAGGCTGTGAGAAATACGTTTTCATTACTGAATTATCAAACTGGGGAAAAAATTCCACCCGGTAACAAGAAATAGTGTAAGCTGATTATAGGAATTAACAGTTGATGGACACATATGCTTTCTGTAGGTGGATTTTCACCGTACAAGAACATTAAGTGCAAGACATTCAAATAACTACAAACTCTTCTGAGGAAGCACATCTATATTAGAACTCCAACATTTCTTCTTAGGAAGTTTCAAAGTGTCTAAATCCAGATAATTAGCTGCACAATGATGAAGAAAACAATTGACAGTCAATTCAGCAGAACATACAGGAAGATACAAGACTGTAAATTTACATACCTCTTTATGGCTCCTGGAAGATCTAAACTGAATGGAATTCGATAGGAGAATGCTAAAGTGTCATCCACAGCCTTGCTAATTTCCTGCAGCTCTCTTAAAGAAATGCAGCCAAGTAAAGCAGCCAGTTCACAGTCCTGTGACTGAATAAGCCTATCTTGTTCTTCAATTTCTCTTCTCAGCTGTTGATCTTTTCCTTCTAATACGGACAGCCTTGTTCGGAGATCTTCAATCTCTTTCTGCATAGAACAAAAACCAAAGTTTACTATGAACCCTATAAAAGAAACCCATTTTCCCCTAAGGAAAAAAAAAAACAGTACAAGCATCAGAAGTAGCATGAAATAAATTTGTCCAGTTTAGCAAACATTAAATGAGACATCCTCCTGCTTACACACAAAATTCTTATGTCAGTTGTATTCAGAAACTTTAGTGCTTCTAGCAGTCTGAAACTCACCACCTCCATTTCAACACCACATTTCAAGTTCCTTTTCCAACACCTACTGTCAGCACTCTTTCACTTTTAAAATACATAGGTATTTCCCAAGTTCACAAGTTAAAACTTCCACCAAAAAAAAACAAATGCCAGATCACCCATGGCAACAGAATCTTTTTCTACAGACCAGCAGCTAAACTGATAAAAAAAAAAAATCTATCATGCAGAATATCGAATGCAATGGTTTGTCTAATGGTTCCAATCCAACATGAAAGCACAGGATGCAAGCAGAGAATCACCAAGTATCTACCCAGCCCTTTTGACAATTTACATTTCATTTTAACTAAAAGTAAAAAACCCTCCCTTTGACTTAAAATGCACAGAACTGCAAGCTCAGCTGCACTCACTTTTCCAGAAGTTCAAGTTTTGTGCATTACTATATTGATGTTTCTTGCAAGAGCAGAATACAGTTCTAGAATTCTACATAGAACTGTAGAATCATTAATGCTGGAAAAGAGCTCCAAGATCATTGTGTCCAACTTTTGGCCGAACAGCACCTTGTCAATTAAACTACAGCACTAAGTGGTATGTTAAGTAATGTCTTGACCATTTCCAGGAATGGTGACTCCACCACCTCCCTGGGCAGCCTGCTCCAAAGCCTGACCACCCTTTCAGTGAAGAAATTCTTCCTCATGTCCAATCTTAGCCTCTCCTGGTACAGCTTGAGGCTATTTCCTCTTGTCCTGTCACTTGTTACCTGGGAGAAGAGGCCAACCTGGTTACAACATCCTTTCAGGTAGAGAGTGATAAGGTCCCCCCTGAGCCTGTTTTCTCCAGGCTAAACACTCCCAGCTCCCTCAGCTGATCCTCACAGAACTTGTGCTCCAGACCCTTCACCAGCTTCACTGCCTTTCTCTGGACTTGCTCAAGCACGTCTATGTCCTTCCTGAAGTGAGGAGGCCAAAATTAAAAAAAAACTTCACGCATTTGTACATCATCCTTGCACAGGTTTTTCCTTGAAAACCCAACATACAGCTTGCATCCAAAGAACTGGCGCTTGTTGAAAGAATCTGGGCTGCTGAGGTTATCAAACTAGCTGAATGGCATACTGGAGTATTTGATCCTATTCATATGTTTCTTACTGTCTCTGTGAAGCTCTGCAAGCCATTTAAACTATTATCTCCACACATGGCCACAGACCATATGTTCATAATTTTCTATACAACCTGCAAGAGATCTCTGACATGCTATCTACAGGCTCTCAACAGAAATCAAAGTTCAATTTCAACCTCTGATCGCATTCAGTCCAACTAAAAATAAAAACGAAAAACAAAAAGCCAAAAACTCAAAACCAAATCTTTGATAAGTAAATAACTAGGCATTACAAAACTGACGTTAGAAACAACCATATGGCTTTTTATGGCAATTCACTTCTCCATTCTGCATCTGAGCAAATGGCAGTAACACCCAAAATGGTGTTAAGAGATAAAATTAAGTGGCTTTGAATCGCTAAGATGCCATGTTGATTAATACTGTAAAAGGACCCCACTCACAAATTAATAAATCCGTATTAAAAAGAAGGTTTGAGCGGCACACAGTAAAAGGGTTCTTGGGTCAAATACTGAGTAATGAAGATAAAACGGTATTCTGAATATCTGAACAGACACATCAGCTATGTATGAGGTAGGGATCTAGGGTAGAAAAAAGGGCATACTTCAATATTATAGACTCTTATAAAACATATTTACTACGCACAGATAATAGACTTCAGCATTTTTTTGCTCTTTTAGAACTTTACTTCACAACCTTAACATTATTTTCATGTTTTCAATGCAATTAACATGAAGTTTAGTTCACTAATTTTGTTAACAAACATACTTTCATACTATAACCAGCTTCTCAAGTATTACTTAGAACAAGAAATGATCCTTGCATATTCAAAGGTTCACTAGCTCCAAAATTTTAACTTACAATAGTCCTGCATCCTAGGTTTTAGATATAGCAAGAAGAGAATGTTGTGGTCCATGTTTCAAACCACAGGCATTTGTCAAGGACAGAAAGGTCAGCAGACCAAAAACATCAGTTTTGTTTCTTTCAGTCTCAAATTAAGCTTTTAGTGTGCACAAAGGACAATTCTGTCTCTGTGTTACTGGCTTGGGAATACTGCCAAAATCTTAATAGGCCCTACTTAATACAGAGACCTCCATATTCTGTGAAAACATAGTAATTGCAATCACTGCAATAAGCAACCTACATGGGAACAGAAAGGAAGATGAACAGGATCTGGTTTTACAATCACACTTTTAGTACTGAAATGTACAACATAAATAGATACCAGAAGCACACAGTCTTCATTCACAGAAAAAAAGCTGCTCTGCTCAGGAATAGTTCACAGGCATTCTTGGGAGCATGGAAATTTTAATCAGTAAAATGCATTCTCCTGCATTCTTTTCCAGAAATGCAAAGAAGCCTTTAGTGTGCTCTTGGTCAGCCTCAAGAAACATAAAAAGGGCCTAAAGTCTCAGCATGGAGCAGCAGATATTCATCTCACTAAACATAAGCTGGAGTTTTACTTTGCAGATTTGAGTTTAAACTGGGATTTCCAACACAACAGCTAATCAGTACTGAGTGTATACCTCCAGCTTCACTTATGGACTGATGGTTTCCATGAAGTAGAGATTGCAGTAGAAACATTAATACATAAATTATAGATACTGCCACAAGTTTTCAAATCCCTGAACACAAACACAAAACCAAAAGGAGAGAGGGCAGAAGAAAAAATAAAGAAAAGTGGAGCTGTGGAAAATTTAAAAAAATATTACTTCTGATCATGCAAGATTTTGGGCAGGAGCAATCTTTAGGAGTTCCTGGGTACAAACAATTACCACAAATCAGCCTTCCCCAGAAACTTGAATTTCTGGTAATTTTAATAAAATGCTAATAAATAGCATGCCTATATAATGGTGTGATTAATTTTTCCCTAGTATAACTACAGAAGAATAAAGATTCAGCTTAAACAAGGGTAAAAATTAGCTGTTGTGTAGTCTAAAGTACAGCAGTTTTCAGTTCAGTATCTTCAGGTGGTTCTTGAATGTCTAGATTTTAAAAATTTTCTACATACTGATAATGCTGAACTATACTATGTCTCCTCTTACTGGCTGATGAAATAACCTAAAAAAATATAAAGGTGATGAGTAGGATAAAAAAAAGACATTTCTTCACCTAAATACAATTTTATACATGAAATCTTTTTCTCTATTTCTTTGTGGGTTTTTTATATATATACATAAATTTACGTGTGTACAAACACAGATCACTATACTATTGGATACTCTAAAGGAATGAAAATATCACAAAAAAATATTATAAGACAAGACGACAGGAAAAAAAAAAGGAAAACTAGGTTTGCTAGCTCTCTAAGGTGCCACATCACTGAGTGTGATCACCAAGGTTTAAAAAGCACATAACTAGACAGTACATAGAGATTTCTGAAGGATGGTGAAAAGAAAAAGCTAAATTTCGCTTAAAAGGCTTGCAGACTTAAAATTGGACTCATGCCATCTTGAAACATTCCATTTGCCAAACTATCACGTTGTGACATCACGTGTCATTGTAAAGCTATTGTTAGACAATGCTGACTGCTCCGTGATGATTCCTTCATCCTTATGAAAAGCATCAATCATCTCTCAGGAACAAAAGCTGGTAAATCATGTATTTATAGTAAATTCTAACCAGAAATGGATGAAAACTAAGTTTTCAAATAAAAACTTCTGAAGATCGGTGTAACATTAAAATGTCAAATTATAACAAAGAGCATGCTTACAAAGATAATGAGGAAAGTTTAAGCATGCACACAAGCCACCAAGCCTTCCAGCTCTGCGTTTCTGTAATGAGATTAACAGAACTCCTGTGGCTGCCATCTCCAATCATCACTTAGATTATCGACTGGACTCCAGCCAAGGCTCTAATTACTACACAGAAGCAAAGTCGCTATTACAATAAATTTATTTAATTCTGTGTGACAGCTTAGAAGGTTTTCCCCACGCAGCTCTGGCTCCCATACACAACTTTGCAGTCCTGTTACCTGTAACCGCTTCCTTTCTTGAAAAAGCTGATTTCGTTTTGTGGCCGAAACCTGCGTCCTCTCCTGGGAAGTTGATCTCAAAAGTCTGTGCTCTTTTTCATGACAAAGACCATTTTCTTCAGGTCTAACCCTTTAAAAAAGACATGACCAAAGGTAGAAATGAGTGGTTTTCACGAGTTTCAGTGTCTCAAGCATAATCAGAATGCTAAATGTTACCTTTAGAGTGATAACACTCCACCACCAGAATGATTACATTTCAAACAGATACAGTTAGAGAACAAGAGATGCTTTTTCCTTGGCATATCTTCCTTTATTATCTCAAACATTTACACTGTTTCTACAACACGATGAAGAAAGAAAATGGAAAGCTTGTATAGCTTCAGGCTTCCCCAGCTTTATCATGCTTCAGAAATTTATCCATCACTGCCTTGAAAGAGACAAAACTAAGGCATGTAGTTTCTATCAATACAGAGAAAAAATCTCTTAGACAGAAGTTTAGAAACTTGCCAAAGCCTTTTTTGCAGCTTCTGTCAGCTTTTGGAGACTACGTTAGAGATCATCTGGAGTGTTTGCTCCACAATGCCAGATTTTACTTCTCTCTTGCAGTGAGTTCTTTCAAAATCACAATCAGTGGGTTTCCTCCCAGTCATCTGTAAAACCCTCAATTGTAAATCTTTGCATGACTGGACTCCAAGGTAATCAGCACATTATGTTAAGCATCAATTCCATAACCAGCCTCTCAAAATGCACCTGCAAGCAATGCAAATCCATTCTGCATTCCATGTTCCCTCCTAAGGGCATGTGCACTCGCAAAGGGCAATTGTTTCTGTGCCCATCTCTAGAAACAAGTGCATGCATCTCCACGTGAAGAGTACAGACTCATTTTAGCATCTTCTTTAAAAAATACTGTGTCTCAAATAAAGTGCTTTGAGGCATGATTGAGGCACTGTAATCTTGCAAAGCAAATACATCCATGCCACATATAAAACATGCATCATAAGTCTGGTTTAAGCATGATTAATCACGCAATTATGATCTCCATGCACAGGTGTGTAACAAGCATAAAACAAGAGGTTTGCATCCCTTCTGCAGGACCAGCAAAAGACACACATGCTTTACTCCCTCTCTGTGGGCTGCAGAATGTACTGAAAAAGCAAAATAAAGCCTCATCACCTAACAGAGGTATCATTAAGCTAGACAGGCATAATGACAGCGTAAAACTGCATTTCTGTATTAACAGCATGCACCAGAGACATCCCTATTATGAGGTGCTAGGCCATCACTGTGCCTTACAATCATTACAGGTTCCTGTGGCTCCAACCAACCACACTTCCCAGCAGCTCTGAAGCCACCTTCTTCAAGTTGGAGCTTCATCGTTCCTAGAGAGGTATGCAATAAATTTCCAAGTGGCTGATCAAAATTTAGAAAAAAATTCCATTATAAACATTAATAATGTTTATTTAGTTTATTTTCAGAACCTTCTTGGAAATTCCATGTGTATCTGTCTGCTTGGTACTGCTGAAAGATAAACAAGATCTCTCTGATTTCACTAACCCTGACTGATTGCACAACCACAGCATTTTTTGTTCCTACACTAAACATACCCAAATCTGGCTCCCACCATATGCCCCCAGTATCCTGTGTCAACATCAAATGCATTCACTTAAAAACTCATCTCATAATTTAATCAAGTAAAACAAAACTGGGGCATGAATTTCAGCTTCATATCTTAAATAAGCTGCCATACACACTTTTCTTGCAAAAAGATGAGATTGACTCAACTACAGTAAAATTGCAACGATCTGGGTCTTCTGAGGCTAGTCTGATCATCTTTTTAATTTTCCAGGTGAAAAAAAGAGTCTTCTTGGATACATTCATTTTGTTCCAATTCAAAATGAAAACAAAAACTGAAGCCTACAAATTTTCCTTGAGGAAGCAGTTATGTTTTCCACTGTACTATCCAAAAATACTGCTGGAACAGAAAGTTAAACTTAAATCCTTGTACAGAAGACAAAGGGTACTCTTGCTGTATCAATGAGTCAGACCACAGACAAAGCAGTGTAAAGGGCTACAAGAATCAAGCAAGCAAATAAAAGGGTGTCACAACAACAGTAGTTGAACTTAAGCTCAAAGAAAGGATTGTACACAAGGCAGAAAAGGGAAGAGGATATTCATCTGACCCTGAAGAATGGCGCTGCTCAGACCTGTGCAAAGAGAAGAGTTACAGATCTAATCATCCAAAGAACAGGAGCACTTCCATAAATACATTAAAACATCTGTTTTATATATAAAAGCATTATATATACATTATACAGGATAAAAATAAGCAAACTGTATCCGAGGGATGCTTTAGTGACTCAATGTCTACGACAAAGAAGACAACACTACTTCTAATGTCAAAGTCATTATTACAAATTAATGCATAGACCAAACATATCTTAATGACAAAACAGAGAATGGTGTATCCTAATCTTTAAGGAATGGTAAAACAGCCTCTTAGAGCCTCAGAAGATAGAAGGAAACAGGTCTGAAGGAGTGCAGCTTCTTTTCAACTCCCTTATTACTAGATGCTATAGAGGCCAAAAATACCTTCAAGTTCTCCAATTGCACGAAAAAATTTCATATTATCTGTACTGATTTTATCTACTTTCCATGTCTACCAAAAATTACACACAAAGCTATTGACTAGCACACTGCAGCCTTTATATTAACAAGTCGCCAGAAAACAAGGCTTCTCTTATTTAATTTGTACTATTGCATTTAAGAATAGCTTTCAATACTTATAAAATATCCTCTTATAACAACAGTAACTAGGAACAAGGATGAAAATAGACCAAGAAAGAGAGACTTTCTTTTCCTTAGCTATCCCTCTTGGGCCATCCAAAATATCTCACATTCCTCCCATCTTTAAAGTTATCCCTTCAAGACAAGGTATAGAATTTATTTTTGTGACTTCGTACAGTGCTGAGCTCAATATTGCTATCTAAGAAGTGGCACACAAAAGGAAGTTCCCAAAGATCTATTCATATAAAAAAATAATCTGGTTTTTACTTTATATTTAAATATCCTTTCATTGCCTGAAAGGGAGCATCAGAATTAACTCCACAGGGAAGCGTTGCTCAAGCTGCGCTGCTGCTGTATGCTCAAGCTGCCGTGTCAAGGATTCAATCCCATTCCCACTCAACATCAGTGAGAAACATTCCATTTAATTCCCAGTTCATCATGATCAATGTTTTTCAGGGGAATTCTGAAAGAATTGTAGAAAGGAAAAAAAAAAGGGGGGACAGGGTGGGATTTCCATACACAAGCTCCATACAGATACGTTAGACAGTCATCAAAACTCTTTATTATAATTATTCATAACTCGTATTCTGCATTTTGACAAAAAGAGAAGCATCGTTTTACACAATAATGAATCAATAAACTTACCACTGATCAGCAGCCCAGTGCAATGTTGACTGAACTTGGGTCATGAACCTATCCAAAAAACTGCTAACTGAGGGATGCCTTGAAGGAAGCTGAAATTTTAAAGTATTTTTCTCCTTCTCCAGTTCTTCCAGTTTCCGCCTAAATTTATCAGCTAGAAATTGAAATTAAAAAAAAAAAAAAAAAAAAAAAGTTCAACAGTGACAAAAGGGTCCTTTTTTACCTGGGGGGAAAAAGTCTCTAAACAAAAAGTAAAATCCACCTCGCTGATGGTTCTTCTTCCTTTTCTCATAAAATATATTGGCCTGTTCTACTCAAGGACAAATTAGCAAGACAACAATGTAAAACATCAAATAACCAAGATGCCAAGTTACTTTTTTCTATGACAAGGACAAAACTGCAGGTTTCCCAACACTTTTTTAATTTCATGGGGCTCCAAAAAACTGGCTCGAAGCTATCATCCATGCTCTCCCTAGAGTAACAGCCGAGAATTAAATTCTAGGAAAAGTGCTACTACTCTTCGCTGCTTCTACTTGTCTTAAAACTTAGACAGCAGTTACACATTTAAATTTTGACCTTATAAAAAATTTGCATTGTTATTAGGTCAAGAACTGAAGAATCACACACAATTTAGCAGCATACTTCCGCAGAAAATGCAAGTGCAAATATAGCAATTAAACAATTATTACATTCCAGGCTCTCTTGAATTATGGTCAGCTTATCATCCAAAACAAAAAAGATTTACCTTCAATTTTAAATAAAAATAACAGTAGTCCCCAAGAGACTGCTTTGATTTTCCAATAACCCTTCACATTTTTTTAGAGTAACCACTTTTCTATGTATGTAAGTTACTTGATTTCTGTCCCTGTGTAGAAAACAAAGGAACATCATTCTAATTATTAATGCAGCACATGTATCCTCTATTGTGTCACTATACCAACAAAATCACATACATGACAGATAACAAGCCTGCCATCCAAGACAGAACACCTTGGATGATACATTAGTCAAATTAGAGAGTTTTGAGCTAACCCACAAATGGAAAACCTTTACAGTTCAGTACTCTGCTCGTGACCTCACCGCATACAATTTTGTGCGATTAGCAATCCTTTTAACATTTTCAATACAATATGTTACTGTCAGAATAGCATCCATCTGTGCATGCTTTTTATTGCTTATTTTCTTTCCTTATCCTCTGAGAGGATTTAACACGAGAAGTTGCTTACATTTGCTGGTTTAGCGAAATCATGCATTTTTACAATAATCTATCATTTGTATTGATCTCTATTCTGCTTCTGCACCACCAGGGTAGAATAAAGACAGAGACCTTACTAATAAGACTAGATCTTTTCCGTGTCCCAGCACACTGTTCCAGGGTGAACTCACTTTTGTGTTGTCACTGGCATGCAAAATGTCAGGAGGCCCTTGCTGAAATGATCTCCCTATCCCACATGTATCCATACTATTCCTGCAAAGTAGTAGAGGTGAACCATAAGCGTGATGCATTTCTCAGGGGCCACAGCTAAGTAGACTCACCCAATCCCTATCACCACACGAATTGAAATTTGAGCTGATACTCCCAACCCCGTATTTTGACCAGAAAAACATATCAGCACTTGCATGCTAATATGCCACTTGGCATTTCCAACTCAGCCATCAAAAATACCACTGTCACAAACAGAACAGAAAGGGCTGAAAGAGTTGGCTAGTGATCAATGACCACTGAATGCCAAATCACATGGAAACACTTCCTTTTGCTCACACCATTGGCCACTGGGCTTCCTGGGAGTTGTGGCAACCCTCTATAGCCATTTAACAACACCGTCATTGTTCTTCGACATAATTACACTTAACTGTGTTTGTGTGTCCAGTTGTTTCATCGTTCTACTCCTACCCCTCCTGGCCCTAGAAACATGCTATTTTGGGAAGGAAAACAGATGAGGGGATCCACATGCCAATTCCTTCTCTCTCTCTCATTAAGTCTTGGCTGCATCCTGCTTCATATATTCCAATCTACACAGTATTCAATTAGTTTCTACTAACAGACATTTCTAAATAATTTGTTCCATTGGCATCTTATAAGTAATACGGCTGCTCATATCCACTTATCTCGCTGCACTAAATGATTTTTTACCCTTTTTATCTTTTCAGCATCACACTTAAAGAGACTCCAGCACCGCTGAGCTGAACACTGCAGCACTCAGCTTTCAGAATCCTCTCCCGGAAAGGAGATCCCTGCCATTTGACCTGGCTGGTATCTTCAGTGCATGGAGAGACCCAAGAGCCTCGGTGCCAGCTGCAGAACAGGGAACCATGCAAATAAGGCTCATCTCAATCCAGCTTTTAGTGCTGCAGCTCAAGAGAAATCTGGACCAAGCACAAGTAATGGAAATGATCAGAAGTCTAGCCAACAGGATGTAAAAGAGGAAAATCAGCAGGGTTCCTCAGACTAGCAGAGATAAAGACTGAGGTAACTTCCAGCACACTACAAGCCAGCAAGCTGCAAAGAAAGCAGTAATACAATGTTCCCTTAGAACTTGAGTCCTCAGTAACAAACCTGGGTTGCAGGAAGGGATATGCGAAAAAAAGTTAGATACAGTGAAGCACTAAATCTATGCCAGAATTAGACAGGAAATCTCCTCCAGTATTGGTTTTCAGGTCAGACAAACATCTCTCAGGAATAGCTCTGGCAGAGTTTTAAGGTTGAGGCCAGAAAAACCAAATGCATTCTCTTGTTTGAAAAAAGGAAGGTGCCAAATTCTGCAGCTGGGATGGGGCAGCCCTGGATGCATGGATAGACCAGGCAATGAGACACTGGAGAGCAGCACCATGGAAAGGGACCTGGGGTCCTGGTCAGTGGCAAGCTGAACGTGAGCAGCAGTGCCCTGGCAGCCAGGAGGGACAACCCTGTCCTGGGGGATCAGGCACAGCATCACAGCCGGGCAAGGGAGGGAATTGTCCTGCTCTGCTCTGAGCTGGGGCAGCCTCACCTCGAGTGCTGGGGGCAGGTCTGGGTGCCACAATGTAACAAAGACATTGAACTGTTAGAGAGTGTCCAAAGGGGGGCAATGAAGACGGTGAAGGGCATTGAGGGGAAGGCATTGGAGGAGCTGGTTTGAACTTGGTCTGTTCAGCCTGGAGGAGACTGAAAGGAGGCCTCATGACAGACCAAACAGCAAAAGTTAACTCTTCAATTGCTCTCAACTGCAACCCATTACTGTGCAATCCACTGCTGCCTGTGTACCTCAGACATCCCACTCACTTTAAAGCCAACCCACAGCCCTGGCCTGGAAGATGCTGACTAACTGCAGTTCTCAATTAAACAACCAGCAGTCAGAAAACAGTAGTGTCTCCAAAGATCATGCTTTTTAATAGCTTTGAGTAAAGGAAGCAATTTCCATAACTTCTAATTGACCATGTGAGAACATCTGGCTACCTCTCTACTTTTAGCATACTCTAACATTGGTTTTATTCCTCCAAAAAAAAGGTTCACTTTATCAGAACTATTTATCATCATTTAAAAAACATTGAAGAAAATCATCTCAGTAAGGGCAGAACCTCATTTGCTATGTACTGCATATATTTATGTTTATTTATGTCTGTGCTAATAAGTGAGAAGATAATCATACTATTCTACAAGTTGCTGGACATTAAAAGTGTTTCTTCGGCTAGTTCAACTAGAGAAGGTCATTTGATCTTGCTCCACAATTCAGCAAACAACCTCTTCCCTTTTGCCCAACACCTCCCCAAAATCTAAAGGCTCCAAAACAGGATTTATGTAGGAGTTATAACCATAACTTCACACACTGCAGCTCTAAAATATTTTTTCTTGCCTGCTAGATACTCCGAGAAAGACAATCTCCCCACCATTCACTTTCTTAAAAACTCCCCACCATTCCAAGATGACTGAAATGTCTTGTATGCTTGGCACCAAAGACAATTGTGTATTTTGGAAGAAACAAAGAAGTCCCAAGTTCAGAACTAAAGACCCTTCTAGCAGCCTGTATCCAAAACTACACACAGCAACAGGACTTCAGAGGAGAGACTAAGAACCAGGGTGTAAAGTGCTCCCTTTCTGTTCCTGAATCTCTAATGTCTGTCAGCTAAGAGACTTCCCTTCTATACACCAGAAACTTCTCTTTTCTCAGGTTATCTATTTTGGTCTCCAAAATACATTATAACAGAAAGCACAAAAATTGAATCAGGAATTATTTAAACACATACTCCATTTGGTAACTTGAAGAGTCTAATGTGGAGCTTGAGTCTGTGACTGAAACATATCAGGAGAGCAGACCACTAAGCAAGGTGTCTACAGCCCAGTTACTAGCATTGGCCTCCTGAAAAATAACTTGCAGAAGAAAATGAAGATCAATTAATATCCAACTATGACACAAAGACATATACTGTGATAAGAACTGAAGGCATTACAAGCACCTAGAGCAACTATCTGCTGTTAAGGATAAAATAATTAACCATTTAACAGTACCAAACATATACACAGTAGAAAATAAAGACACTTGATATCTATAGAATGGTTCAGATTACTCTTGGATAGTGGAACAGCTAGCCCTTACCATATGCTGACTGGTCATTGGTACAGAGCAAACCTTTTCTACCTTCCATTCAGCCCTGCATGTGGTAAACAGAAAAATAAAGCCACTGCAAAGTCAAACTGCACACCTGGGCAAGGCTGACAGAAATCATGGTGCTGGGGACAGACACCATGGAAGCAACAGGAGAAGCAGAGTTATGCCTACCCTGCTGACTGTGTGGATTAACAACAGAACATCTACAGAGTAAAACAGTTCACTATTGAGGCCCCAACATCTGCATTTCAGAAAGTCCTGCTTCAAACTAGGTTTAGTGTAATGCCATGGATTGAAGGACAGATAATTGAACTGCTCTGCTTCAGACTTTGTCTCACCTGAAAGAAAACCAACCCAATGTACAAGACTGCTCTACGGTGCAAAGCAAAACATTGTAAATGGGACAATTGGGAGATTCCTCCCAGAGGCTCATGCACCTGATATGAACTAAAATTGTATTTGGGCTGGGGTCCATTAAATACATCCAGCAGTCAGTGGAAAAAGCAGATCCTGGGAAGGCCAGTAAGCAGAGAGTCTAAAGCTTTCCAGACAAGGCTATAACTCCCTGGCTACCACAGCCAAACATTCATGTTCAGCTCATAAAAAGGTAGAGTAAAGCACAAATGTAATTATCCCACTCACCCACCACTTAACTTTTTCCATTCCAGTCAAAAAGGCAACTTTGTGCAATTTCACACTCCAGCTCTGCTCCTGAACTATCAAGACCACTTTGAGGAATAGCAGAACAAACCAAACTCCAGGCTGCTGAACACCCTTTGGAGTCAGAAGCTACTGCCACAAAATTCACCCTAAAGCAAGAGGGCCGAAATCTGCAGGAGCTACAACTCCATAACTCCTTGGTTTCTGTGTATTCCTCTGCTATTCTCAGTCTTAGTACAGACGACAAGCCCTTCTAATTCCTGCTGATATGTTCAACTGATGGTTGCCTCCAATTCTGGTGCTGTTGAAAGTTAAAAGCTTAGCAACCAGAAGAGTGCAAGAGAGTAAGTCTCCCACATTTCCTGATAGACTCAAGGTACCAAAGTAACCAAAATACCCAGAAATGACCTGATGTAGCATTTGATGCCACAAGCTCCCGCTCCTGCAGCCAGCATCAGCTGCCTATCCTTGGATTCTCTCTCCTTTCCTAGCAATGAGGCACCACTATACATAAATCAGGTGGGGGAGGAAAGGGAAGGAACCTGGTATTCAAACCAGTCCCTTCAAGAGAAGCAATGGAGAACACTATCTACAAGATTTCTTAAGAGGGAGGACAGCTCAAGCATAGTCTCTGCCTCCCTGCAAGCTCTGCATTTTCCACCCATCAATTCATACCAATTACAACCCAGGAAATTGCTGCCTCCTTAAAATATATTACATTTCAGAATTTAGTATACTGAACATCTGTGTTGCAGCAGAGTTGGGAAGTCTGAAAGTTTTAAAATCTACAAGAACAGACACTTCTTAGCTGTTATTACAAAAGGAAGCTTGACACATTGGCAGATACTTAATTTCCCTCATCTAATTTATATTGAATTTAAGAGCATTCATTTAGCGTTGAACAAAAAGTTACATTCTTAGACGTTTTAACAGATGCTTCCTCCAAAGCACACCACCAAGATTTCCACCTACAGTCTACACCTCCAGTTAACATTGGAAAATCCATGTCCCTAGAAAGAAACTTCACCCCAGAAAGTCACAAGTGCAAAGCTTGAGGCAGTCTTTGACCATAAATTTTGGCCAGTGTTCCTACTTCATAGAACATTCAGAGCAGCAACGTGACTGACAGACTGTCACTCAGATCTGTAATGTGCTCTCTGGCCCCCAATGACAACAGTTAATGGGATTTATGGGCACAAGTCATAGAACTCCATGGGTTTTGTGAGAGTGTAAGTACAGTTACTTTCAACATCAGCAGGAATATAAGCAAGAAGCCACAAAGCCAGAGGGGCTTTGTCCAGCACACCTCTGGGAAATATGGGGGTTGAGAGCCTAGCAGGAAAATATTCAAGTCCTGACTGACTTGACAATTAATCTCTCTAGTTGCTTGGCCGATGTTAGAAAAATTTTGCTTTCTCATGTTACTTTCTCCTCACCTGGCAATGATGTAGGCTGAACTATCCTCACAGCTGTTATTTCTGGGCTGAGTTTAAGGACATCAGGCCTATTTGGATAAACTTACAATTTCCTGTAACATGACTGCCCTGAAAGGAAAGTAGTTATTATTTACCACTAGCATCTCACAGAGGAGCCTCCAGTGGAGGTTCCAATTGTAATAGGCACAGACAACAGCAGGGGAAGAAACCCTACTCCAATAAATTTACAATCCACAAAATAAATGACAGCCAAAGGGGCAAACAGAGAGAACACTGCATCTGACTCACACCCTCGGTGAAAATTAGGAGCAATAATTCCAGCATATTAGAAGCATCTTAATCCCCATTGCTCTTAACCTGACATTTCTGAAAAACATTGAGGTTTTATAGCATCTTCAATAGCAATACTTTTAATATTAAGACCTTCATAAATACTTCACATTAAAGCATAAACTAACTACTTCTATAATTTTCTAAATGCAGGAGTAATCACATTTTTTAATGTGTCTGACATGCATAACAGTTAGTGAAATAGTGGACAGTTTTCTGCATGTGACAACCTTTGTAATTCTTCTTTTTAACTCTATGAAAAGTACAATTCCATATATTTTCTATCTTCTACAGTCCTTCTCTTCAGATTTGCTGCATTTGTAAATTCCTTCAAACCCCACAAGAGTTCACAGATAGGTATGTGAACATTTGAGACAACATTTCTCCTTTAGCCAGTTCACAATACAAATTAAACAGTACCCCACTGACTGTTTGCTTTTCAGTCTATCACAAAGTTTCCAATGAAACCAAGATTTTCTACATTTCCAATGTGATTTGACAATAAAAATAATTTACAGTAACATCAAAAAATACATTAAAAGGGAAGAAGAAGCTGATTGCTTGTGTGCACTTTATTTGATAGCAAGATTATTCTGCAAGCAGTGCTGACAGTACTGTCACTACATATGAGATTTTAGAGAACTGAAGAAAAACATGTACTGCTGACTCCAGGTCAAATCTGTACCTTTAAAAATGTCAGTCTATGCAGCACAACGGCACAGACAACTATTGTGAATAAAATTCTACTCTGAAAGAGATCTCATAAGACAAGGAAGCTTGCGGAAATCAATGCAAAGCCCCTTGGATTGCAGTACAGCTCCTTCTTTTATTTGGGATTGTAGAAGAAAAGGTTTGGTGGATGTTTCCAACCAGTGTAGTTCATATACGAGAACTGTCAGCTGTATATTAATGTCAGCTGCAGGCAATTCAATCCCAGTTCACCATGTCCCTTTCCTTGCTCGAAGAATCTCTAAACCAACATCCATCTATCTTCACTGCCTCTGAATAAATGCCATGGATTGATTAGAAAACAGGTGAGTTAATTAACAGTAAACCATGCAGTTCTCTACAAATAATTGCATTATATTGTGAGATACCTGTCAGTCATTTTTATAAAGTTCCAAATACTCCAGAAAGAAATTTTAAAATTGTATGGTCTATATCTGGGCTTTTATATCAAGGATTTTGTAACTAGAGACAGTCAGATTATGTTGGGACTATTTCATACCAGGCTCTATTTAAGCACATGCTGTGTATTTAAAGTGCTTTGTTCCAGCTGTCAAACAAAGAAAAGGCTCCTTTATTATTGCCTAACCTGAATATATTGAGAACACCCTCCAAAGGTATACTGTTTGAAAGATTTTTCTTTTTTTCTGAGAGAAGCCACAAAGTAGTATAGATAATATAAGCAGTGTTCCACAAAGGTTTATCTTCATACTTTTAGAAGCCATGTTGCAAAAAATGCAGAACAAAGCAGCACAAAGTCTAGGCTAAGGAACACCTATGAGTAGATGTAGAGTTGCTTTAAGTTGAAGTTAGAAAGAAAACAGCACAGATTTTGAAGCGTGGTGTATATTAAACTGTGCTATGTTTCCCAAGCACTACAACAGGAGAAGGAATCAGCTTGCTGTTCTGCTTAAGCCACCAGCTACAGATGAACACTATCAAAACAAAATGCAATTAGGCAACATTATCTCCCCTCCGTGGCAAGGCATACTGATGAAAAGGTATAAAGTACTATTTCTTATTGATCGAATATTACACACAGAGAACTATAAAGAGACTATAAATGCATGCATGCAGCCCCAAAGCAATTGCTCTGAAAACTGGGAACTCTACAAGGAAACTTGAAGTTTCTAGAAACAAAAGGGGGGAGAGAAAAGATAAAGTAAGTCTTTGTGGTAACAGAGCTGAAAACAGTACATTCATTATGGATGAGTACCTGGATGCCAGAATTTTACTTCAGGTCAAAGCAATCTTTTTTCTGCCTCTCTTGTTCCCTGCATTCTCCTTCTTGAGCTCCCACAATACTGCTCAATGTTTGTTTGTATTCCAGGTCCCCACTCTCACATTTAATAGTCTACATAATCTCAATATAAACCAAATTTCATTGTTCCCTCCTTATTCCCAATACTCTTCAAGAACTAAAACTTCACCATCAAATTAAGCTGATAGCCTTCCCTAAACACTCTGCACCAATAGATGCAAAACCAAAACCTGTTTTTAAACTATTTTAAAAAATAAAGGCAAATGAAGAAATAGCAAAGAAAAGATGCTAACTTTGTTCAGCCTAGTCACTTTTCCAATTTCTACAATCCATCACTGTTCTAGCACACAGAAGTTACACTGTTCTGCTTTATACAGTATAGGCCATATCCTAAGAAATCAAGCAATAAGAGAGAATGGTTTACAACATTTTTCATTTATTCTCAGACTATTCTGACTGTCAAAACAAAAAATGGATTCACAAACATTAGAATTTCATAGAATCATGCAATGGTTTGAGTTGGAAGGGACCTTTAAGTTCATGTAGTCCAATCCAACTGCAATAATCAGGGATCTCTTCAACTAGATCAGGTTGCTCAGAGCCCCATCCAGCCTGACCTCCAGTATTGCCAGAGATGGGGCATACATCCATCACCTCTCTGTACAACCTCATCCAGTGTTTCAAGCACACTCATTGTAAAGAATTTCTGCTTCGTATCTAGTCATATCCAATAATTTCCACCAGGAAATTATTGCTCCAGGAATCAAAATTCAATGGCAAAGAAAATAATTTAAACACAGAATAGCTGCTGACTGTTAATATTTGGTGACTGGTTTCCTGCCCTTCCATTTCAACTTGGCTTTAATAATCTATTCCCTCTCAGCAATTCATGGGTACCCTTACACCCCAGTTTCTCCCCTCATTTTTTCTGTCCCTTAATCCTCTTCCCTTCTCACATCTTCCAGTTAGCATCTGCTTCTCTAGTCTGCTTTTTTTTCCAAAAGGAAAAAAAAATACAATTTTTTAGCTATCTGACTTGCACTTGGAGTTTATTTAGCTTACATATACAAGTACTAAGCTCTTGTCTATTTTCTACCTACCATCTTCAACACTGCTTTCCCAAGTCTGTTTTTAGTACCAAAGCATAAACACAAAACAATTTCAGTAATTTTGGGTGGTGGAACTGTAGTTGGATCCTGCACTTTCCTTTGGAAAGCCAAAAAAAAAAAAAAAAAAAAAAAAAAAAAAAAAAAAAAAATCGAACATAAAAGCTGCATATCTTTTCTATTTTTTCCATCTGGAAATGAATCTCAAGCACACTTTGTCCTATTGATCCTGAATTTCAAAACATCCTGCATTCCTGACATTCCAAAAACGTCACCAAATTCTGTTAAAAAAACAAAGTTTGTGAGGCTCAGAGCACTACACAAAGTGAACTTCTCTGAAAAAAGAGTTTCAGGCTGAACTGGATCAAAGCCGTATCTCACTGCAAGAATCTCAGAGGCATTTCCTCTGCTATCAAGCTGTACTTCATATTGGCAGCTTCTTATTGTAAAAATTACTTGTATTTTGTTGAGCTGATGACTCGGAGACATGATCTCTCTGAAACAGATCTCTACCAACATATCATGGCATTGGGACAGTCAATGCCACCACCATATTCAACCTGTTACAGAGGCTTCCAGAAACAAAGGTAGCAATTTATCAAGCTTATTCTTGGAGCTGCCCAAATTCCACCACCAAGGAAAGATAATAGAACAGCTCAACACAAGGCAGGCAGCCACCCCACACTATGTGAGGTAGGGTCAGAAAATTATGAAAGGCTTAGATGATTTGCTTAAGAAATCCAACATTCTACAAACAAAGCAGAGTAAGAATATCTCAAAATTCTCTGTTTACCCATCCTCATCCATCCACCAGTACTTTTTCATAACTCTTTTGTGGAATTATCAACAGCTCAGGAGTAGTACAGGAAGCAAAACAACAATTAAGAGTTGTTTGATTTCCCTACGGGAAGCTGACAAAACACTGTGTCTGCTCTGCATTGAAAAGATTTACATGAACAATGAAAGGAATTAGCATGCAAAACCTCGGCAATGTAGGTATATTTTTCTTATTGCTGGCTCCTATAAGCCTCACAAAATACGGGATGCTACCCAAAATATCACAGGAACTTGCAAATCACAAGCACAACATACAATAAAAAATAAATTAAAAAAAAAGGAAAAGCCAGGAGTAGTTATAGGCATAATGAAAATGGCCCATCTAGAAATAGTAATTTTTCTTAGTCCAATTTCTTTTTATGCATCTACACATACCTACATTTTAAAGCAAAGAGAAAGCATTTGGGATACATCATTGGCATGGTTTCATGGAATGGGTTGGTTTGCCATGCCTGTGCCAGGTGGCTTCAAGTCACACTGGGTATTCTCCCATGAACACCAATTCTAGATGCTGCATTACCAATAACCTTATTTCTTTCAGCTTCTAGGTCCTCTGTAAAAATACAGATAGCAACAATTGCTCCATAGGGGTCTCATTAGGCTTAATTAACACCTGTGTGAGATCTTCAGATAAAAGGATAGGTGTAATTACACAATTTGAACTGCTGCTTGCATAAGAGACCTTGTATTAACCCTTTCATAATTTGAGTTTTGCAGCCTGTTTCATATAAAAGACTTATCCACTGGAGTCACGTCTTAATCTTTCATTTCAAAAGCAGATGAAGCCCATCATCTTTCCTGCTTTAACAAATGAGATCCTGGATGGATTTTTAAATTTTTTTTTAATCACTATTTCCCATCTCCCTTCCTTTCTCATAGACACTAACTTTTTACATTTACAATACTCCTTTCACCCTGGCTCTGATCTCCTGGAAGTGTTTCAGGTGTCAGAACTACTCCTCGAGCACGCTGGACAGCGGGCAGAGCTGCACAGGAGGAGGTCAGCAGACAGAGGTTAGCAGGGGGAAGAACAAAGGCTCTCTATGGAAGTTCCACACCTCTTTAACTCTACTTTGGTGCCCTTCAGCAAAGCAGCTATGAGTGAGACAACTCTCCATCAACCACAAAACGCCATCAGAGGCCTGACTGGATTGTGTTCAGAGGAACAGCAGCAACCACCCAATGATAGCCACTGCAAGGAGTCCAACCTCCTCCAGCGTGCAGATGCACAGAAGAGCCTCTCAAGTGCCCAACATGAGTGGAATGCAGCAGTGCCAAGGCACCTTCACTGGCCCTCACACTACAAGCTACAAGACTCGAAAATTTTACATACAGGCTCACTGCCTTACACAGCGTGAGCCCATGAAGTGTCACTGCCTCCAGCAGCATCTCCCCCTGTTCAGCAGAGCCCCCAGAGGCTGGAAATAAAAGATGCCAGACCAGTGTCTGTGTTGACAGAGCCAGGTGGGGAGGGGAAAGAGGAGCAAAGTGGGACTCTGATGGATGCACAGCTAGAAATGGAGCTTGGGGAGAGTGATTTGGATATTGTCATGTTCTCCTAAAGGGGTTCAGAAAAGCAGGTGCTCCAGAAAGGATGAGAGATCTGTCATTTTTATAGGAACCCACATACAAAAGTCAGAACATATTTCAAGTGTGATCCTGTTGTAGACCCCAGAACAGCAGCTCACCAGATACAGGTTCTGCTTCCAGCCCCTGCAGCACATCTCCTGCAAGCAGGTAAAGCAAACACACTAAAGCCTGCTGGTTTTTGTGGCATGCATTAGCTACAAAAGAAAACTTTGCAGGAAAATAGTTTTTATTACCCTACAGCTTCACATTAACTAATCTCTACTTTCTTTGTGAGTTGCATTCAAATAGCATTGCTACTCTAGTGAATCTTGCTATGAATCTCACTCTATGCCAGTACACCCACACAACCTGTTTTACCATAACAAAATAAACATTTCTCTCCAGCCTTCCACTTCGACTCCATGCAGCAGCATCTCCTGCTACTGAAATTGTTTGAACAGATTGTCTTTGAAGTAACAAATAATATGTTAATGTGTCTGTTGTTAACAGCCATCTCCATAAACACCTAACTTTTTCTCCTGCAAATCCAACAAGAGAGAGTTGAGCTGCTTTCCCCTCCCACACCCATTCAACTCCTTTTCACTTTACCTCAACGGACAGCTTAAGAACTGTGGTAAAATATGTAGATCAGACAGATGGCATTTGCTGCTCTTTTCTCAGTCCCGCTGCTCAATGGTTTTAAAAAGCCACAATAATTCATTACTTAAGTAGTATCAGGTAGATCCTGAGCTCCACCACAATTTTTTCTTATCCATTTTGGAGGTGGAATTATTTTATTTACAGCAAGTATCAGAGCCTTCCACCAGAGCAGAAAGAGATACTGGATTAGAACAAGACACTTGAACTAACTGACTTTCGGTATTAGTTTTTATTTTTCTCCTCAACAAGCACAGTCCTCTCTCTGCTTTATTTTAACAGAGTGAGGAGCAACTGACATCTGCACTTCCTAGCTGGAGCAGTGGGGCAGGATGGTTTGGCTCTCCTTTTATGGTTCTCTTTATGCTATCCACAACCCTCGCTCTAGAGTGTGCTTATAGCTCCTCACTCCTCCCCACAACCAAACTTCTCTCTTCCCAAATTATATCTGGCCATTATTTTTTTAATATATTACTAAATACCAAGAAAGCTATTATACACACATACACACACGTGGCCATCCTCTTGAAAGACATGGCTTCCTTGTCACACACTGGAAACTGTTTATCTTTTATTCCTCTTTTCTTTTTATAAAGCAAGCATAAAATACATATAAAATATGTTTAAAATGCATATAAAATACAGAAAAACACTTATTTGGCTTCAAAGCAATGCAGAAATAAAAAGATAAGCCAATAGATTTTACTCTGAAAATAAGCTTTCAATAAAGTTCAAGAAGGTTTACTGGAATCTGAGTTAACCAGCATTCAAACTGCAATTTAGGCAGTGGTCATTTCTAAGCCAGTTGTTCCCTAGGGATAAAAGACATGCAAATAACTTTTATCACCTTATTTACTAGAGGCTCCACATTTCCACATATAACTGCTTCCAAACAATAAGCTCCGTCAAGTTAGTGTTCCATCAAATCTGTCAATTGCAACTCATTTGGTGCTACAGGACAGGCTGACACATTGCATAAAGGTCAAGTGGAAAAATGTCCCTTCCACTACATCAGTGTCTAGATTGGTAAAGGTCACTCCATCCAATAATTGCTACTACAGAAAATAACTTTGTTAAATTCTACATCATAGAGAGGAAAAAAGAGTTCAAATACTTCATTTTTTTCCCAAGACATGACAAACTAACATTACTGTCATTTCATGACTGGAGTTTAGTGGGCTTTGGAGTATTTAATTAGAACTCAAAGGGCTGTAGTATGGCAAGTGATGATACACCCATTTTATGGACAGCTCAGCTGAAGCAGATTGAAATAGCTTGCCTAACGTTCAAATAGTAAAAAGCAAATATGGTTATGCAGACTACAACAAAACAAAAAAGAAAATCTGTTCTGAGTTTGGGTTTTTTCTTTCTTTTAGCTCCCTAATCCTGTCTTAGCAATACCTTTTTCTTCTTTAAAAAGTAGTATTTCATCATTTGTAACATCACAATGTTGGAAAATATAAAATTAACATACACAAATACAGAAATTAGCATCAAGCCACTTTAATTCTGGAGCTGAAATCCTAAGGCTAAGTGACCAAAAACCCAACCTACATAGACATATGACCCTTGTCATCCAGGGAAGCCTGGAGTTGTATTGTGCAATGATGGAAGAATAGGGAAAGGATGATGTTCAGGCTCTCCTCATCTCTCTACATCCCCACACCACTCAGTTCATACACAACTCAGTTTATTTTCGGCTTCCATTACTAACAAAAGATTAAAAATTCAACACTATTGCTTAAGATTCAGATCCTGTATCATCAAGAGAAGTTTGGAAGAAATTTGGCAGTTACTGGGAAGAGTGGCAGAAATATTTTAGAGTCAACTCTAAAACAAGCAAAAATAAAATAACCATGCAATCAATGCCCTGACTGTAAGCACTGGGTTTCCAGATTTATGGCAGTGCAAGTTAGGTCTTATTAGACTTTCCAGATACTAGTTGAATAAAACTAAAAATTCCCAGCATCCTAAGTAAGCTTTAGATTAAACCAAAAAGAAACAACATTCTGTTAAAGAAACAAAGTTAACCAGAGACAGCTGCAACTCACCCCCTAAGATACAGAATAAATATTAACTACCTGAATGTTTCCAGAATGAGAGTAAAGAATTTAAATCACCAGTAAGAATGGATTCAGGCCATTTGGTCAGTAAGTACTCTAAGGGATACAGTAACAGGTATCTGAAGCCACATACCCCTTGTTCAAAGCATTATCTTTCCATTAAAAAGAAAGAATCTGGTGTAGCACAGTAACATGCATCGCCTTTCATCGGCTTTCACTTCCACAGGGAAGAGAAGGCTGGAAGCTGGCAGAGGGACAGGGTGGCATTCTTCAGACCTCTTCACTGCCACTTCAGCTGCCACATGCAAGAATAGGAGTGATGTTTGTTTTACTCTCTGGCAGGTTTCCTAACTGTGTCAATTTCAAGTAGTTATTCAAATATACTCAATAACAACACTATCAAGACCTTAGGCTGCAAGCAGCTGCAGTAAAGAAAACCCAGAAGAAAACAGCTTCTCATTAAGAGACAAAAAATATAATTTTCAAGTATTTTTGGCTAATGAAGCACTGTTTGATGAATGTCCCTCAATGTGTAGATGCTTTACCTGTAACTGCATTGACACAAAACAATATTCTGGGAATACAACCCACCACTCCTATTCTGGAAGAAGTTACTTGTTCACTTGGAAGCTTCATTAAATAGATGCATACTGTGTAAATAAAATTTGCCCTTGACCAGCTGTCTCCTATCTGAAGAAGCGAAAGCTTATGGATCCAGAACCTAAATATAAAGACTCTGATATCCACTGAAGCCAGTGGGATTCTCAGATGCACAGGCTGGAGTGGTTATATAAGCCTAAATCGCAGGGAAAAAAGTATTTTGCTTTATAAAGAGCTAAAAAGAATAGTTTACATATGCTACTTTATACTTTTGCCAGCACAACAAGTACATACAACAAAACATGGGCATATTACACCAGCAGAAGAAACCTAAAACACTGCTGAAGTGACAAGAACTGCCAGACTAGACCAGGGTCCCTCCAGCACAGGACGCTGCCTGCAACAGTGACAACTGGATGTTTCAACCTTCAAAGGATGGAGAGAAAAGCCTACAGGGCAGCCTGTAGCAACCCCTGCAATAGTGCACCTACCTCTGGTGCTGGGAAATCCTACAGACCTCTTTCAGCAAGCTCCAGGAATTAGCAGACTGCTATGTCTTACTTTTAATGCAATTATGTTATGATGAACATTTAGAAATAAACCCTCAGACAAAACCCCTTCATGCCACATTAAAAAAAAAAAAAAAAAAAACTTTCCAGAAATAACTTTTTTTAACACATTTAGGCAGAAGGTAAAATCAGGTTCAACAGCCAACGCGTCAAATACATGAAAGAGTATAATAAAAAATGCACAAAGTATTTGCATAAAGTTTCAAAGAAAGTAAAATTCTAATGTTATTCTTTAATAAAAACTCCTATTGAATATTTCCCTCTATACAACTGCCTTACCTCCTACATTATATCCCAGTTACTGAGCTTCACCAATGATCAAAAGCCTTTGTTTCCAAAAAAAGTCTATGGAAGTTCTCCCTGATGCCACATCATTTGCACTGTCATCACATTCACCTTCTTCCTACGCTGTTAAACAAGATAATTAGTAAAAAGTTTTAAAAAGTGAGAAAAATTCTGTTATAAGCAGCAAAAATCTCTTTTGTTCAGTTCAGGCATTCCTGATCACTCCATCCAGTTTCAGAAGTTTTCCTCTGGAAGCTAAACAAACCATTATTTGTTCTTGTATTTAACATGACTCTTTAAATTGTTCATTGTCTAAACAAAGGCTTAGGATACTCAGATATTAAGATATCCTCTAGCACTATGGCTTTTCTCCTTTCCTAGTTTGGCTTTATTTCTAAAATAGCATATGCTAGGGCTGAATTTGCACAGTAGGAGCCCTGGCAGCTCCTCACAGCCAAGGTTAAGGCAGTAAGCAAATAACTGTTGGACAGCCCTTTTGCCAGGAAGGGACTCCAAGCAGAGTATTTCTGAATGAACAAGTACAAAACACCAGAGGACTAAATCCACCCAGAGACAGCAGTTCTGACAGATCCATATTTCCCACTGGTGTCACCCTGGTAATTAACACTGCATTGTCTGCTATGGTCATCCCCAGAGATTTCAGTAACAGGCAACTGCTTATGCTTGGAAGCAGCTGAGCAATAAAGGAAGAGGCCACTTAAATACTGACCAAAAATCAAGCACAGCAAGAGCAGCACCTGCACAAAAACTATGCACAGGTAGTTCAGCACTGAACACATCATAATACTGCTAAACATACCCCAAATCTACAGGATGTTTCTCAAACAGGTACTTGAGGCCAAATTAGGCTCCTCACCAATAGAAGGAAGCAGAATCAATGACAGAATACCAGGCTGGAAGATATCTCAGGGATCACCTGATCCAACCTCTCTTAGAGATGCACAGTCTAGACAAGATAGTCCAAGACCCTGCCTAGCTGAACCTTAAAGGTATCCACCACTGGGAAATGCACCATTTCCCTAAGGAGATTATTCCAATGACTGATTGATCTCATTGGGAAAAATTTTCCTTGCATCCAACCAGTATCTCTCTAGGAGTAATTAGTGCCCATTACTCCTTGTCTTCCCATGTGATTCCTTGCAAAAAGGAACTCTATATCTTCTTTGTAGCCACCTTTTAAATATGGGAAAATGGTGACAAGGTCTCCTCTTAAGTCTTTTTTTTCTAAAGGCTGAATAAACCCAGTTCTCTCAGCCTTTCCTCACACTGAAGGGTTCCAGCCCTCTAGTCATCTTTATGGTCCTTCTCTGGACCCTCTCCAGCCTGTCCATATATTTTTTTGTGTAGCAGGGACCAAAACTGAACTCAGTATTCCAGGTGTGGCCTGACAATTCCTGAGTAAAGAAAGTAGGAAAAAGTTGCAAAGCAGGACAGTCATGAACTTCATGAGAGCTGACAGTGATGAAATATTCATTCAATGTTTTGACCTTACCCTGAGTTCCCAAGAACATTCTTTGATTGGAAATAAGCATAGCACCAGCTTCATCCTAACCTTCAAAAGAAGTCTGCAGCAGTTAGTTGATCTTGGCTGAGCAGAATATTAACATCAAGGAAGTCTATCTTTCTATTGCAAGTTGGTTTGGGTTGTTACTTTAAACCCCTTTGCATAGAAGGAATGACTGGGTATTTTTTGTGACTTTTAACCTCAGTATCATTTGTCTACTTGCTTGGAAGCCAAGATGATAGGTTTGTGTGCTACACATCGCTTCAAAAAAGACCTCCAACTGTCAAGAGTCAATCGGCCTGCAGATGAGAACTGAGAAATAAAAAAATCTATTATTTCACACTGTTTTCCTGATTTTTCCAAAGGTTATCCAGTCTACTTTGGTAAAGGAAGCCTTTCTGGTCACCTAACAGGGCTGTAAAAATGCTTTCTTTGCTTTCCCAAGGGTGCTTAAAAAGTTCTGCACCCCAGGTAACATTCAGCAAGTTTTAGGTAGGCATTGGAGGTATTAGGAACACTGTGCGCTGTTGCATTACAAGACAGATAAGTCTTGGGTATTAAAAATGGACTTCAGGAATTCTGGGCAGATATGAAGTGTAATTTTGTAATGGATAGGGGAAAAGAAATCAAGATTGTGCAAAAAACACACGAGAAAGAAGACACTCCTTAGGTCTAATAGACATCAACTATACATACCTGAACAACACCAGCCATCTAAACAACTCTTTAGCTCTTCCTATAGACAAAGAAATGTGAACCCTGAAGGCATCTGCCTTACATGAAAGAAATACAAAGACCTCTCATTGCTCTTGGCTAAGAACACAACAGCTTCTAGGATCCTGCTCCAGAAGTGGGGAAGGCACACAAGCCACTGACCTGCCCACCTCTGCTGCAGAAAGAATGAATTTGGGAAAGTGTAGAGAAGGCCGGGCAGCACATTGGACTCCAGAGCAGGAAAGTGGGAGCAAAGAAGTTCACTTTTCTAATGGAAATAGAGGAAAGGTTGTCTCTTAGAAAAGGGAGAGCCAGGAGTGTCTAGAGTCAAGGAGGGTACACTTCCCTGAAGAAATAATTTTCCATCTCTCCTAACTTCAGAAATCAAAACTGATTTTGTAAGCAAATATTCAGTTCACTATTAGTTGCTCTCATCAGCATTCACTCTGAACAATTAGAGGCATTGACAATGAGGTTTCTATTAAGGAATTGTATATTATAAAATAAAAGCAGGGAAAAAGGGCTTGTAGACAAATTAAAAGCAGGCACAGCATCTAAGGCAAGCTTGGCCCCTGACTTCAGAGAGACAGGAGAAATGATGCTGCTTGCTTGCACCCAAGGGAGGCCAGGAAATGCAGCAGACATCACTAATGGCACCATCCCTACAGGAGCATACATGGAGGTACAAGAAACCTCTCAGAACGGGCCTGTTAAAGTCAAACTTCAAGTTTGCTTCCTTCAAGCTACAGCCCAGAAGATGCTTGTCCAGCAGAACCAGCTACATTATCCCCCTGAAGGATTCCAGCCCTCACATGATCTACACCTCTTGCAGTTAGCACAGAGCCGAGCACTGGCTTGAACAGGAACTGAACTCATTGTTTTTCCCTCATCTGAGCAAAAGTAGCATTTTTCAGGACACTTTAACCCGCCAAAAAAGCTTCATTTCACTTTTTTTGACATAACGATTTTTTTTCCCCCTACATTCAACAAACAAGTGTGTCACAAGTAAAGAAAGTCAGTCAAATACGGCTCAGCTGCTTTGCTGCCCACACTGTTCCCAAGTAACTCCCATCTGTTTGCACTGGTGAGGCATTCACCATTCACACACAGACATGCAGCCTCGCCTTCTCCTTTCTTGATCGAAAAAGAAAAGACTTCTTGCCTTTTTTTTTTCCTCTGAGAGAAGTAATAGCAATGGAATAATTTTAGCATGTAAGGCTCCCCTATATATTCAGCCTGAGTGGGTCAGTCAGTACAACACATATAGGTAGGAAGAGCCTAAATATTTTGAAAGCAGGAGCAGGGCAGAGAGAAACACCTCTGGTATAAAGTAAAGGGCAGGTTCACTCGACAAGCAAAGTGGCAACAGTGCCTGACATGGGGAGTAAAGATGATTTGTTTCTCTGACAGATTTCTTTCCTCCTTCTTACTTGGAACTTCATTATTGTTTTCAAAAATGTTTATAAAAAAAAGTATGTGCCATTTAAATGAAATAACAGCATCCTATGTATTCATCATAAGAAATCCTGGGAGTTACAGGTGGGGAAATAAGCACCTAAGACAGGAAATAGAAAACTGCACAAAACTCAGACTTCTCTACAAGCAGACATGGACAGATTTTTGATGGCAGAATAATTATATCAGAAAACCAATCTAGTAGCAGCACGTCTGCAGGCACGTTGGTCTGAAACATAACTGTATTTTAATTCTGAAGTAATTCTACTTTGGATTTTTTTTCACAAATAATTCTTGGTTTTGTCCTCCTCAGTATCTTCAGCATTTCTTTCCCTGGAAGATCTTGTCATTTTACACAACATTATGAATTGCTTTGGGTTTTTCACACATACACGTTGAGTCTTCTTACCCTAGGTTCTGCAAGGCAAGTGACATAGCCTGACCAGAAACTCTTTGTTCAGAACTCCTCACCATTTTCATTATTACTGGATAGCAGCAGAATAACCAGCTTTTAAAGCCCACCTGTGAACGGGGCTATTTCAGCTGTTGCTAAAAAAAAAAAAAAAAAAAAAAAATTTCTCCACCACCTAAAGGTAGTAATTAAAATATTTCAAACCAACACCCCTGCACTTCAATATGAATTTGAGTTTGATTTTAATTACAGCTGTGCACTTAAGAGCTGAGCTTTTTGTTTTATTCCTTTTATTTGTTCTTAGAAAGGCCAGGACAGCAAATTTTCTATGAACATGGGCAACAAAGCAAGGTGTTTGGCCTGTGAACACCGAGCAGCAGATACTGCTTGTGCACATTTGAAGGAGGTCAGAGTCAGTGTAGCTTCCTTAAGCTACCTTCTCTAACCTGTAAACACAAGACCTCAGCAGAACTACTAGGGGGCTATTGAGCTTTCTGCTCCAGTTCACCAGTTTGACTCTTGTTCAGATTAAGGATTAAGAAATCAGTTCCCCTTGAGTGGTATTTGACAGATGAGGACTTTTCAGCAATAACCCTACTAGTAGGCTTTGCACTGTTATGGGGTACAGCAGTCACCTTTTCTCTCTGCAATCCTACGTGCTCATAATTAAGAGAGCCATTTAATTCCAAATGGTTCCCATTGAGAAAGTTCTTGCTGTCACTCAGGATTCAGACTGAAAAGAGCCCAGCTTCAACCCAGTGCAGAGGTGCAGTCAAAAGTCAGATCATTACATCATATACTTCACTTACCAAAAATGAAAAATACATGAGGGCATTTCATACTCATTTGATAAGAAAAATTCACTTACAGATTGTATTGCTTGAGGGAGTTTTAAACACACATTTCACTTTAAAACTATAAGACTCTTAGGACTAAAAAAAATTTGCTTCAAAATCAGATAAAGTAGAGTTAAGTTCCAGAATTGGGCTGATATTCACAACCCTATGCCTTTTTTTTGGATGCCATTATTCATTTCAAATTATGCACAACTCTAGAAGTGACAGATCACTGGTGTGACTGCATAGCTGATCTTCACCTATATAAGGAAAACTAAAGATGAAAAAAACAAAAATCACACCATTTAGTGACATCAGCTTTCCCACCTGTGCTTTCAGAAGACCTTTTATTAGCCAAGTTCCTCCAGAAGTCTCTAAAAATACTTTCTATTCCAGCAACATTTGTTTTACTGCAATTGGTATGCACAATAGGAAATTCCAAACTACTTGCTTTTGCATTTCCAATTTTCTAATAAGGGATCAGTATTTCTTTTTAATAAAAAGAAATCCCTCCTAGATAGCGTGATATGTTCTCTTAGTTATTCAGATTTAATGAAGCAGGTAAAACTGGTAACATACTTGACATTATCAATCACCAACTACTACAAAATACCAAACTGACAATTTTAAAGAAGCAAATATATTCTCACTGTGAAGTTTCAAAGACAAGCATGGAGTCTACTATTTTGTAGCAAAGCTAGAACTGTCTTTTCCCCTCACACACATCACAGCACCACACTATTGTCTATAATACATTTATCACAGCACCACGAAACAGGCAGCACAAGGCTTGTCCTGCTAACTAGTCAGCCTGGGCAACCAGTTAAGTTAGAACAGTAATACAAACTCTCAGGCATGAAAACTCCTCCACACCTGTGTGTCTAAAAGCTTATCTGATTATAGTCAGACTCCTAAAGGTATTTCCCTGTGACAAACCTTGTCTAGAATTCATGGCCCTGCAAAATCCCACACTGACAATGAGTATATTTAACTTCAGAAGGTCAACATCCTGTGCCCATAGTTAATGACTAATCTCATTTACCTCACAACACAAAAGGAAGAAAACAAAAATTTCCCACATATTTTGCACCCCTGAAATCCTAGAGTTAGACAAAAATCTTACAAAACACATTTGTTCAAGAGTGCTTCTTAAGTAATGGAGTGATATTGTTACTCCTGTCAAATTCGAGATGCCTCCTGTGTATTCTCACTCAGTATAACTCCAGTCCACCAGCTTTTTCAGAACACATCAGCTAGTACCTCTTTGCACCATGCCCTTTGAAGTTTCTTTAGGCAAAAGAAACTGTAATGTCTGAAACATAGATATTGCAATTCCTGATCTTAGAACAACTTATTCCAAGTTTAGGGTTGGATATTAGGACAATATAGAAACATTTTAGGTACAGTACATAATGAAAAAAATAAATCAGATAAAACCTCACTCATTTCTAAGCAGGTCTTATTCTTGATACCATTATCCCAAATGCTTCTATATTTAACACACTCCCTGACACTGGTGCAAGGGAACAGATTCTCTGTACAGCGTCACAGCACATATAAACCCAAATGGGTTTTGTTCTTTACTTCCTCTTAGTTTCTCAAGAAGCTGAATAACCTCTGGAGAGCTTCTAGCAACTCCAGGGTTAAAGTCTTCTCTCAAGAATGTTATTTCTCAAGGGAGTCATTAGCAGAGAGGCATACAGGGGCACATGGCAGTGTCAGAGGCACACACAAACAAACACCCACAAATAAATCAGATCAAGAGTACATTCTGCCATGATTGAAACAAAAAAGGCTGAACATCTTTATTTGCATGTGGTTCCAACGTCCTGTTGGAATTACGCCTCTAAGTCACAGCACCTCACCTTGCTTTGTTTCCAACTTTGCCAAACACCGAACCAATTCAACTTATTAATTTAATCTACTTTTTTCACACTTTAAAAAAATCTCAGGGAGCACAAAGATGTCCCAATCACTTTCCACACTTCAAATCAAAACCCACCAGGAATCTTGACGGGTATGAAACTGGCAAGCAAGTTTAAAACTCATATTACCCGACATCAGTTTGGATGCTCCCACAGTCAGCATTTCCTACGAATTCACTGAGTCTTTGTCCAACACATGCTATTGTACAAGAATGCCAAGAATTTGAAATTTCCCCACTTGGCCATTTTCATTAATGTTTACTGCCACAAACCTTGTTGTCTTAAGAATACTAAATTCCCCTGTGAAACACCATATTTGCTACTTTTACGTTCCACAGGGAAGAAAGGAACACACAGAAGCTTGCATATGCCAAAGGCAGGGTAGTGAAGTATCAGAGCACAGACATTTGCAGAACTATGAACAAACCTCACATAGGCACTTTGGTCTGGACAGGCGGACATGGAGGAGAGGAGGGAAATCTGAAGAGAAAGCAGAAGTTAATTGACTTAAGGTAATCTCACTTAGCAGAGGAGTTGGAAAGCATGGAAGGGCTGAAGAGATCTCCAATAAAAACACCCTGTTAAGGAATTTGACCAGACACCATTCAAGAATCAGCAAAGAGCATCACAGTTTCCCACAGAAGACTCACATTGAAAGGTTTCTATGTTTGCTTTCAAATGGTAGTCACATTCATTCAGCATCTTTTTAATCCAAATTCACACAGAAATTGCATTATCATGAAATCTAAGAAGCTTCTGTCAATGTCCAGTCATTTATTAAGCAGACAATAATTGAAAAGAACAGGTGTACCCCTTCCCTTAGAATTTTTATATCCTAAGTGTAAGACAAGGGCAGCAAAATCAATTTCTAGTTGTTGGTTGAATTAATAGCCATGCTGTCTCCAGTGGTTGTACTGCAAATGAAATGCAGTTTTCTTATCTGGAGCTAATATTTCTAAAGAGCTAGGGAAAGATAAGTCTGTCTTGAATATAAAATTTGTTTTCAAGTGTAAAGTAAGCAGATGGGCTGGCTGGGTATCAGGACAGCCATGTCATTCACTCAGTGGGTACTGTCCAGATAGCACATCAACACTTCTCCCAAGTTACATCCATCAGAACCCAACGCTCCAAACAGCAATTCAGCAAATAAGATCTTAAATTACCCACAATTGCTTATTTTGTTAGCATTTTTGTCATTGCTTGTTTGTTTGTAAAAGACTAGCCAGGCTGTCTGGGAACAGCTTGGCTGCATCATGGACTGAGAAACAGAGCCCAGCTACCCTGGGAGGGTGGCCGGCAGTGTCAGTTTTAGACAGCAGATGGCCAGGAGCAGAGAAAGCTTCCAAGCACTCTGTATGCCAAAGCTTCTGCAATTTTCCTCTTGTCAAGCAGCTTCCAGAAACACAAGACATATCTGAACCTCTTCACTCTGGCCAAGATTAAAATACAAGAGCATAGCAGAATCCCATAAAATACTACCACTTCCTAAAAATATTTAGGCTGTGTGGTTTAAGCAAGATACTGCACTACTACAACATTTCCTGCCACAATATTGACTAAGGAATTAGAGATACAGAAAACACAACTGGATTTTCAATGCGGAGCATAACTAGACCAACAGCAAGAGCTGGTTCTACCTCAAAAACATTAATTGATGTTAAACAGAACAGCTGGCCTAAAATAAGGATTCACATCAAAAGCATTTCAAGAACCTCCTGAAGATGAATGCGTTTCTCATGTAATGACTAAAAAACAAGAAGTACCCAGAAATGTATACCAGACTTCCCTTTCATAAGCACTACTATTTTAGTACTGATTCAGTATTAAAAAAAAGTTTTTCCAGTTGTCTACCTGACAGCGAGATAAGGAAATTCATACCTTTAAATTGTGACTCCTGCTCAGTTTTGCAATTAAATAAAACTAAATTAAATAAAACTAAACACAATAGCAACTGGATAGGCCTAACAAAGATTGCATAAAAATAAACAGTAATGTTGTTACTGCTGCTTGTGGACAGAAGCCAAGATGAAGCATTTGAACAACAGTATTTTGGTCCACAGTTTCAACTATCACCAAACAAAAAACAAATAGGTTCAAAAAGACTTCTATTTTTCATTTCAGTCTGCTATCTTAGAGGAACATGGACAAGATGGTAGAGGTGCAAGGCTTGTGCTGCCTCTGTCTTGTTTCAAGGTAAATTAAGTCTAATGTATACTTCACATCAGCATTTATTATCCCTAACCTTCCAAACTCTTTTGGAGAGGTTATTTGAATTTATCAGAGTAAGACAAAATAAACATGATCCATGTAACAAAGATCAGCATTTGAGAATTTATACAAGTTCTTTTTCCCCTCATCCTCTTAACAGTCTTACAGGAAAGCTATAAAAATGAAAAATTAAACCCAGAAGACTTACCCACAGATTTCAGGAGGCTTCTACAAGCTTGTGATGAAGCAAGGCTCTGACAGCATGGCACAACAGAAAGCCCTATTTCTTCCATTCCTCCCAAACCCATCAACAAGTCAGTGGCCTTCAAGTTACAAGCTTGCATTAAGTCTCCTGTGTCACATCACCTCTGCTCCTCCTGCATTCATCACTTTTTATTTAGTCAGCAGCTTCAACTAGAGCTTCACTAAACATACAGCTGGGTTTGAAAATTCAACTTCCAAAGGTACATGTCACACTGAAACAAGCACAATCCAAAGTAACATGTTCTTGGAGAGTTATTTCCAGATATAGCTTCTCTCAAAATCCCTGTCCTTCCTTAGAAAGAAGCCAAGTTGCCTTCATTTCTGTGTCCTGTTATAGCAGCCATCTGTCAAGCAAGCAGCTTAGTTCAAAATAATAGAAGCACAGTAAAGCAGGGATTCTATCCAACCCTCATCTATAAACAGCTCCTCCAAGAAGAAAAAGAAATTAAAAAACAAACAAACAAAAAAGACAACAAAAAGAACAACACACCACCCACCTGCTTGAATATAAAATTAGTTCAAGTTTAAGAGCTATGACTAGAAATAGTACTTCAAATTGGAAAAAATACTGCTCCAGTTTAAACTGCAAAAAGAAACTTGTAAAGACCAAACAGCTACCGATCTGGCCAGGTGTTCAGAGTTTTTGCAAAACTCACTATTTGCAAGTAAGAAGTGGTAAAGGCCTTTCTCTGAGAGCTACTTAATATTTTCAACCCAAGCATTACTGAACATGATTCTCCCTCATTTACTCTCTCTGCAGTTGCCTTAAAAATAGCTGGTTCAAGTGAGCAACAGCACCTCTTATAGTGTAAATCTACAGGACGCTAACAGCTACAAAGTCTTTCCTTTCCCTTCCTATTCTTGTGATTAAGGGAAAATGCACAAAATGAGACTCCTACACACACCATAGGGTTCTGTCCTTGGTGCCCTGCAGATCCTGTGGTATAGAAAGGACAACTGGTATTAAGAGGTCTTAAAGAAGAGAAGCAAAGAGCAAAAAATAAAGAAAAAGTATGCAAACACTATTTTTCTGTAGAGCACACAGTGCTAAAGTCCATGGCTGTTCACCAATTCACACAGCTCATCCTTTGAGAACAACTGAAGGCTTATATAACGTTAAATGTATCTACAGCCTGAATCCTTATTGCTGAGATAGGATAGATTTTGCCACCATAGGCATAACTATTTGTGTGTTCTGTCATGTTGGACTGATGAGGAGTTACTCTGATCTGCTCAATGACCTTCACTGGAGAACCCTAACTCTGAATTGCATGGGGGAATTAGCATTCCCTACCAGTTGCAAGCAATGCATCTGCAAATAAAATTTTTCTTTAAAAAATAATTGTCATCATTTAAAATAATCTTTTTTAATTATCATAATTTAAAAGTTCTCCAGAAACCTTTTGCTCAGTAACAAGATGGCATGTGAGCCAGTGCTGGAGTTCAGCAGCCAGACTCGGCCCTGACAGTTATCAATCCACTTGCCTCTTGCACCAGGCAAGGTGGAGGAGGTCAAGCAGCAATGAACAGGAAAAAGGCTTTCAAATGTTTGGGCAATAGATTTGTACTGAGCAAAATGCACTTGCTCCTACTGCAAGCACAACTCCCACAGACAGAAAATACATAGTCTTTTTATTTTCCTCCTGTATTCAGCAGTGTGTTTAACCTTGGAGCTGTCATGCTCCATCATGAATAATGAGCCATGACAACACTCCAAGTGATCCTTGGAGAACAGACCAATTTTTCCTATATGCTATGCAAGGCAAAATGCTTACATTCCCATGGTATAGTACCTGCTTTGAAAATATACAGTAATGTGGCCATCAAGAGGAAACCACAAGTAAATACAGAAAAAAAAAGACATTTATTTCCTGATATTTCAGCACCTAAATACAGCAAGAGCAATACAACACATAACATCCCAAGGGTTCCTCTTTAAAATGATACTGGAACTGAGGATATTTGTCTCACTGAATATGCATTTCACACAACCATTTCACAGATGAGGAAGATCTGCATTTGAAACAACCCATGACAGCTACAGTATGAAGAGAGAACACCCTGCAGGTTTCACAGCACTGTGACCTCTAGAAAAACAGCACCAATGAGGGACACGGGGGTGGCCTCCACCCTGAGCAGCCCCCAATGCTCTCAGAACAAACACATCCCCCACCCCACACACACAGCACTGCCAGAAAGTATAGGAAAAAATGTAGTTATCCGAATGCCTGATTGAAGCTCCTCTACCACCAACACCCTAACCATACCAAGGCAGGTCTTTCAGAAGGCACAGCACAGGTAACCAAGCAATAGCAAGAGTGATTTCTGCTGTACACCTCTCAAGCTCAAGGGGAGGAGGAAGATAAAGCAAACAGATTCACCTAAAGAAAGGAAAAACTAGGAAGAAACAAGCTGAAGACTTAAACAGGCATTCCTTTGTCTCTTAAACAACAATGGATGTTTGAGGTTGCTCTTACAAAAATCTTCCCTCATTCAGGAAATAAATGCTAATTCATTAACATTAACCTGGAAGACATCATGTTCTCTAACAGCTCAAGCAACGTGCATTTGTCCTACGTTTCTGCAAGGCGGAAAAACAAATATATCCTTATTCCTGAGCTGTTTGCATCGAGGTATTTGTCCATAGCTTTGCAGAGGTATAAGCTTGCTATTATTTCTGTGTCATTTCCTAATCTTGTTGCTACAACTGGAAACATGGTGCATTCCTTTTCCCTCCCTCTAGGGGCACTACTTTACTAATAATTCCATTTCAATGACTACCTTAAACTACAAGAGCTTTCAAAAAGCTCTGTAGAGCAGGAAAGCAACAACGTTAAACCTGTGATGCTTGTCTTTTCTTAAGGTGTGAATCTTGCAGTGTCAGAGAGCAGAAGACAGTTCTGAGCACCTAGGAGTTTTAAGTGCTAATCATCCTCCCACCAAGAGGCCTTCCCTTAAGACTAGACTCTTAAAGAGCTGGAGTCAGAAAATCCCTTGAGTTTCTTGACTATGGTTGAAGCTGGAGAAGAGACTCTACCACTAAAGCAGTAGTTACACCTGATAATGTATTTATTGGCAATTTAATTTTCCCCTTGGCAGACTAGCCACACATACCCCTCCTCTCTACTCACCTCTTCCATGTCCAGGGTATTTCACAACTATTCACATCACAGTAGGTCTATCCTTCCCCTGCAGCACTTCCAAATGAGCAAGACCTGTGCTGTCACCACACACTGCACTACCATCATCACTGATTCAAAACAGTTCTGCTCTTAACAGAGGACTCACTCTATACTCAAGAGTCATTCCCCAAACTACAGGATCAGAAATTTTCTCTCTAGCATTACAGTTAAAGTGTCCCTAGCCCTCCCCATGCACGATGTTCATTTCTCCCACTACCGATAATATACCACCGTTAATGGCCCACATCACGGCTCTGCACATTTAGTAATTCCATTCCCTGCTAGCAATATTTGGCAATAATGCCCCTTTAAAGAAGGCTAACTACAGACTTCACGTGAACAGAAATTGGTACTAGGCCGATCTGTAAGCTCTTTAACAAGCTCTCAAATTTCACGCCAAGGAAGATTTTGTTCTCCACAGGGAGCAGTGACACAACTTTAAAAGCAAAGGTGGAAAGCTTTGCCACTGCAAGATGAGGAAGGAAGGTCATAGCTCTGATTCTCCTTGCACTACTGCACCTTCTCCATGCAAGTCTTACCTTGAAGATACACTGCCTGCGTTTCACAAAAGGAAAACTAGGGGAGCCAGTTCAGCTTCCATGAAAACAATGAAAAGCAGTCACAAAAAAAACCTTCAGTTGATAGTTGCATCAGAAGCAGAAGAAAGACCAGTATGACAGAAAACAGGTCAAGGACTCAAAAGCTAGGAATTGATAAAATTTAGGATGCCTGGTTGCATGCATGCATGAAGCGTGTCATTGTCTGAGAACAACAGTGTCAAGGTGGACTTTTAGTTTTCAAAGGGATGAAAAAACTCAAATCAAAGTCTCAAGCACTGCAGCATCCAGTCCAATACCAGGACAAATGTTTTCTGCCTGTGTATGTCAGACTTAGCACAGAAAACAGCAATCCCACCTGTGGATTCTCCTTATCACTTTTTCTCTCTGTGCCCCCAACACCTGGTAAGACAACATTTCAGCCAGACCACTTATCTGAGGGGAATTAATGCAAGTTTCTGCAAACCACCCTCTGTGCATACCAAGTGTGCTAACCCTGCTTGATAACTAGGGTGGAACTGAGAAGGGTAAAAGTGACAGTCAAGAGACAACTGGTTCTGTTTTAAGGATAAAAGACCAGTGCCCAGGAAAACTACACAAGAGCTTTCTGTGCGAGATTCAACACAAGTCATCATCTGTCCACGTGGTCAATGACTATACGGCATCACATGGAGATGTCACACCTGATATGCTGAAATACTGCTGTCAGACTGGCTGACTGCCTAGAGAATCCCAGCTGGAATCTGTGGTAACCATGTACACTGAGTACACAGCTGTTGGGAAGTCTCCAACTGTGAGCTCAACCCACAGGCACTTAAAGAAGAGTTATGAGTGTTACCCATGTAAAGTACACACATTAATATTGTCTATTTGACAGAGATTAAACCCATAAATATCTACTACATCCTCAGATTTTAACATACCTAAAGTTGTTCCCCGTTAGGAGATGCCACACTAAAAGACTTGTGACAGCAGCAGACTCTTTCTTCTCCTATATACAAGGCAGACCTTTAAGAGGCCAACAAAACCACTCTTGTGAAAGCACTACACACCTACCCCCTAGACACTGTATTTTCATCTTGGGGACAGGGAAACAGTCATGGTACAACTGCAAAGCATCACACAAATTTGGAGAGGCAAACTACAAGTCTGAACACTGCCCAATTCCTAAAAGCCAAGAGTATAAAAGTGGGAAGAAAGGAGCTGTCTTTTTCCACACTTGTTCTCTGAAGTAACCATGCACATTTTAATGAAATGTTTGCAAACTCTTCCAACTGAAGATAGACCTAGCAGGAAGAATTTACCTTAGTACCTCAAAATTATTAAAATATGAGTACCTGAACCAGCCTACAACAGGAAACAATAAGAAACCCAACGTGTGTTAATAGATGCTTTAATTATTAATGTGCACGCTTACAAAACTTATGCCAAGGCATTTGAAAGAAAAAGCATTATTCAAAGATAGATATTTGCCAGCACCTGTATCACCACTATATTCTCTAGCTGATTTTGATTGAACTCAGTGGACATCAACTTAATCCCACAGGACAGTATCATTCACTTCTGTAATAGCCACTGACCTTATTTCTACGAGCCCTGTTGTAGTGTCATGAATAAATGTGGCAAGCAGCAAATCTCACTCTGTCAGCAGCCAGTCCCTGTCCTTTCTCCTTTTGAAGCTTCCACTCATTCCTGCATTTTTTTCAGTCATTCTGCTTCAAAACAGCTGATCCAGATGGAGGGTATTTGGATTTCAACCTTCCCACATGGTGATGAGGCTCAAGAAAATAAAAGCTGTTGTTACCTGCTGCTGACCTACTTGAATTTGTTTCCTGCCATATGACAGAATAAACAATACAGTTCATTGAACTAGTTTTCCACACCTACTCACCACTATGTAGGAAATATAAAATAAAACTAATAGAGGAAGAAGGAAAGAAAAAAAAAAAAAGGCAGCATGATCCAGTGGGGAGTAGGGAGGAGCAATTCTCACCTCTATCATAGTCATCTTCCTCTATTGCTTTTTCCTGAAGCCTCCGAAGTCGCAAGATCAAGGATTTTAACTATGCAAAGAAAAAAGTTAGTTATGAAGAAGCTGCATTTAAAGATATATAGACTATTAACTTCTACGCAATATAAATTTAATGGATTACTACATCACTACAGTGGCGAAATTCTGATAGTTAAGCCCAGTATTTGTTAAGTAGACAGACCTATTTGGAAGTCTGGTGAACTGCAGCTACTTGAGCCAAGCATGGCTTTAGTCCAAACACACAGAGAATAACAAATGATATTTCTTGAAAAGCAAAGGAGATTGTGCGATCATAGGATATTTTTCACCCTTGGAATAAATGAAAGTACGATTATTAGAAGATTCTGTCAGCATGACATCTACTTCTGATCACATTGTACTCAACAGTGTGTTCCCAAGCTCATTCTGACAATTTTTTACCTGAGTTTTGCAAAGAAAAAATATAAATTTTCCATATGCAAACCACATTTTAGTCTGTAAACAGAAATACAGAATGAGTATTTTGGAACAGGTATACTCATGTTATGAGTCAGAAAAGAATGTTAATATGCAGCCAAAAAATTTTCATTAAAATACAATTCAGGCTCATCTACATAATGTCGGTATTTACATTTTTGCAATGCAAATGCTAGATAAGTAAAAAAAGCAGAACACCAAGAATACCCAAACCACATACAGAGTACTCTCTCACATTCCAAAAGAAACTTACCATAATAAAGTCTTATTTCAAACGTTAATGCTTCTCTTTGTTAACATCAAGACTCTGGATCAAAGTTTTAAATTGACTAAAAATTTGTAAGGCGTTTACAAGTTTTTTGCTGTTAAAAGAAATTGGTTAGAAGGTAGGTTCAGTCCTCTCTTCACTGCTATGACAGCCACAGCCCTAACACAGCTGCAGTTACAAGACTGCAATGTGTTTTTTATTAAATTTATGCATGACCTGTACCAAACAAACCACTATCAGCCTTGAAAAAGGTGAGCCTGCAGAAAGAATCAGTGTATATTCTCAAACTCTAAAGCCTGAAGGTGCTTGGGAAAGCACTAAAATCCACACTTTAGACATCCTGCACTTAAAAAATTCCCTTTTCCCTGAAGCACTTTCATATTTCATCCTCATATTTAAACTCTAAGTTTCATACAGAAAAATAGGTACAGCCAGTCTACAACTTAATAGAAGCACTAGTTATCAAGACTACACATCAACACACAAACTAGACAGGCAACACACAAGCCTTTAAATTCAGGATTTCCCTCTAAATATGGTATATGAAAGTGGACTAGTAAGAAAAGAACTATAAAAATAAAGCCAGGAAAGTATCCAAAAGTGCTTGATTAATAATAGGCTATAGGATGCTCCAGAAGAAAAACAAACAAAAAATATTGTATACATTCCCATTTCTTCTGTGCTTTACTTTATTTTGGTTTTCACTTTCTGGAACTCCAACCTTTTTTCTCCGAGGCTAGTGAGAAAAACGAATGGTACTGAAAGGAGGAGCTCTGAATCCTCATCATAAATTATTTTCTGTGTTTTATGCCTGACTTTTTATAGAGTTTTGAAGCAGCCTGCAGTAGGAATGATTCAAGTGACACTTTTTTCATATACATGATGTATAACAACCATCTATACCAGGAGTACAGCTTTGCTGCTGCTGGCAGTGTTTATTCCATCATGCACTACAGTGGCAGGTCATTTAAAGTCTGCTTGGGTACCACAGCCCAGGCATGCCCACGGCAAACTGACTGATGCTGCCACTGTAAAGTGCTTCCTATTTGCAGGCTGGGGAGACATTTGGAGCTCAGCTAATCAAAGGCCTGCTTCTGCTTCAGCATGGCACGTCCTAGATGTGTACCAGATGAAGATCACTTTTTAAGTACAGAGAAAGCATAATTTTAACAACTTTGGTATTGTCTCCTTTTCTTGACTACCGTTGCCTTTGTTCCTTTCTGAAAACTTTGAGACTTACTCATTATCATTACAATAGGAAGGTGCTTCAAATTAAACATACACGACTGGCTAACCAAGGGCAAAGAGATCTGAGGGCACAAATCTCCAATTCTCTATTCAATGAATTAATGAACACAGAAATTAAAGATAGCAATGTTTCTTTTGTGCCTATCAAATAAGCAATACTGAAAAGAAAGAAAAATAATTTCCTATTTTGAATGTGCTACATGTTCCCAAATTTGCAGCGAATTAATTTCCCAAACCATCTCAGACTATGGGCACATTGCAATTCCAGGCATGAAACCAAAGAAACTGCTCTGTGTTGCTGTGTGTGTAAAGTCTGTAAGTAAGAGAACCTAGTTTGAGTTCTACACACATTATCTATGAAAAGAAAGTATTATGGAGCACTTTAATCCAGGTCAGATGTCATGGTAAGCAAAGAAAGAATAAATGTTTCTCAGCCTTCTGCCTTACCCAGACAGTAGGTTTGTGCAAGGTCTCCCCAGAGCAGGTTGTTTCATTTTAGGCCTAAAGACAATACAGCACATCTCACCAGGCAGGTGTCTGAGCTGAGGAGTTACAAAGATCTGAGTTTCTGAAAGGTAACCAGGAAACTCAAGCACTAGTGAGACAATTAAAATAAAATTAGGAAAAACAAAAAAGCAATGCAAAAAAAGGGAAAAAAAAACAACAACAAAAAACGACAAAACCCCTACTACCACTCAGTGTACCTTGAATAAATTAGTGCAATCCATTGTATCCATATTAATCTCTGAATTACTGTTTCCTGTGTGAACAATAAAGCCAGTACTTGGCTCCTTTGATCAGGTAAGCTCAGAATGCCCACCCTACCATCATAAAAATACAACAGCTGATCCTTCTTTTCTTAAAGTTTCCCCACCCCCCTCCTATAAAGAGCACAGTGAATGACTGTATACTGCCTATATACATTGTAGTATAAATGTGGGAATATACATATGTGCAAAAAGACTCCTGACTCACCAGCCTACTACTCCTCTGGGGTGGAAGGAAAAATGAAAAAAGATTCAGTTCCCAACTGGAAACAGAGAGGGACCCATTTTTCTTCACAAGGGGAGAGAACCTATTAGATTACTACTACTATTAGATTACTCTACTTTCTCAAAGTTGCCTAATTCTCAGAAATCTTTGGCTCAACTTAAACATTTTCAATTTAAAAGTTTAGTGCTGTTAAACCATGATACTTCAAGAAAAGAGTTCTTACCACCCTGTAATTTTATACTACATATAACCCAAACTGCAGACAAAACAGCCACCTATGAAAATAAATGGTACTTATTGAAGTAAGAAAGGGATGTGTGATGTTAGAAATGAGAGGATTAAAGTTCCAGTAGAACATAGAGTAGGGTACTGCAACAATATCACCTATTTTTAAAGAACCAAACAAAACCTGTTATCTCATTTTTATCATGCAGAGCCCTACTGTAAAACTCTGAACAAAGGCTACAAAAGCCAACAGTACCTGAACTCCTACATAAACTTTGATTTTGGCACTATAAATAAAAATGTTTTGAGGAAAAGGTATCAAAACCAAAGTGAGATTACTGACCTTTAACGTACTGCGGTTGCCAAGCAAGCAATCCTGTAGCACTGGTTCATATTTTTTCATCAAAGTATCCCAGTTATGGTCACTGACAGTAAAGCCACTTTCATAGCCTGAGGTGACAGAAGAGCCAGCAGATGCTGCATCCGAGGAATCTGTAGAATATGAAAATGTTGCATCTATATCCGAGAGAGAGACAGTCTCACTGTCCTGTAATTTATCATTTACTGGGTGCTCATGCTGCAAATCTTCACCGGACCTGGAGAAGCAACACAAATCTCCCAAGTGTTCATGGGTTTGTGCCATCTCTTCTGGCTTCTGCAGATTGCTTGTGGTTTTGGGAACAACGGGAACAATCTCCGTTTCCTCAATAGATTTGCCTTCAACATCATTTACTCCAGAGGCTAAGTTCAAGGAGAGCTGTATGAAGCTGAAATTTGAACTAAAGCTATCATGTGTACCAGCAGAATGAGAAATATCATCTCTGTTTTGATATTCACAGTTGTTATTCACTTCTGTCTGATCCAAAGCATACATGTTTGGAGGCTTGCTCACTTTGGTGCTGCAGTTTTTCTGCCATGTACAGCACACAGCAGAAGCACCTCCTTTGCCTGCTGTGGCAGCAGGGCAGATCCCTATCCCTGTGCTCTCTGACCGTGGACTATTGTAACATGAAAGATTTTCGCAGCATCCTGGCGTATCTCCAGTAGCGGCCAAGGCTGTTACCCCATTAGCAGGTACTACAGCACTACAGCACAGGAATTTCAGGTCATTTTGGCACTGTCTGTGCAGAGCACAGCTCTCAGAGCCTGCACAGTGCTGCCTGCCATGCTGGAGCTCTGCTGGGCTGAGCCCCGTGCAGGCACCCAGGGACTGAAACTCGATCTGTCGCTGAGCTTCTGGCCTCATGTATCCAGGTCTTCTCGCCAGCTTCTTTTTCCGAAGAGAACCTGCCGGCATTAATTGCTGGTGATCATCTGGGAGGAGAGAAAAAGGCAGTAAGTGTTTCTGCAGTTTTCCAGGCTTAACATACTGCAGCATCTGAAAATAGTTGTTTCTGAAATTTCAAGCAGCATATCGTTTTCCATTTCAACAAAGCACAGACACTGACCATACTGCAGCTAGAGAACACTGGGTGTATTCATTCCCCTTGGGTGTATTCATTTGGCTTCCAAAGAGTTTGCACCTGTTTTTAAGTGAACTCAGTAACAAGTTCCCCCACCAGGACACAAAACTGGGTATAATGTATCACAACATCTTCCCTATTCACAATATCACTCTGCTTTTCCATTCTCAACTTGCTTAACCCCATGCTGAAGCAGAAACTTGGTTTAAGTTTCTCTGATCCAAAATTATTTCAAACTTACAAGCACATCTAAGATAGGACTGAATCTGCATCCAAAATGTGAGAATGATGATCACAAAGAAATTTTGTTCATAACCTGCTGTTGCTGTTCAGTTTCTTGTGTTCATATCCATGTTTTAACACTGTGCAAGTGGTTCAGACTCAGCTGTCATAACAGATACAACTGTAACACCCTGTGGTTGCAGATGTTGGTCTAATGAGATATTGTACAAGTTGTCATTTAGATTTATGATACTACCTATTGTCCAAAATGAAAAGTTAAAGGAAAAGCTTTACATGAAGAACCACCAATCCTAGGAAACTATTAATTTGTAGCATTATTGAAATATTAATATCATTAAGAAGCAGCCTCTGCTCAGTAACTTGATTATTCCTTACACATACCTTACTTACACAGAAGAAAAGATAAAATTTGCTGTTTGCAGAGAATAGGAAAACAAAGAACTCCACCTGAACAAGATAAAAATACGATAGTAAACACTGGAAATGGGAGATAAGAATATAATGTGTTTTCTGTATATTTTTATATATGTATAATTGGTAAAAAATTACATGATGACTACTTTCATTCTCTCATGGATTTACTGCTAGTTAAAAGGTATTCCATTTGCCTGTCCTGCACAATGGGAATCAATGGGAATACAAACTTTGCAATATCATCCATTTTGTAAAACAAAAAGATATTGACTGGACCTATTTGCCAGAATCATCCTTCAAGAGGATCTGATGCCTAGCTGAATTATGCCCTCTATTAGCTGCCCTCTACTCACAGAAACAGAATCAATTGGGTGCTAGAAATATTCATATCACCCACACAGAGCTCTTACAAATACAGAAGTTTCAGATTTTTTTTCTTTACATTTAACATTCCTCTCTAATCACAACCCTTTATCAGTTTTTACATTGATAGATATGCACATAATCTAAATTCCTCAGCAGCTTCTAACACAGGCCTCATACACACCTCACTATGATGACATCCTATAAAAGAATTTAAGCATTAGAACTGAAACTTCCCAAGAGAATTTTCCCAACATTCATTACATTCTCTCCAAATAACCTTCAACAAAAGCAATTTATACATTTTCCATATACTAGAGTAGTGGCACATCTCACCATGGGACTGCAGTTAAGGTTCTGGATTCTGTTTCCTATCACCATAAATTAGAATATTCCAGCAGTTTCTTACATTCTCTTTTGTCTGAGAAAAAAACATCTCAGAAATCAGAAGTAAAAGAGGTCATGGAGCCTGTCTACTATAAAAATACAGTGAAATGCTGAGCTGTACTGGGAGTAACTTAATAGAAGTCAACAAACAAGAATCACTCTCAGAGCAAGGGAACAAAAACTGAACAGAATGTTCTTTAAAATGTAATTCTTTTAGTTTATATACAAAACAATAGCCTAAATTTTACTTCAGCAGAAGAAATCAGTCATGCATAAAAGAGTCATTCTAAGGCTGCATATACTCCCTGGCCATTTAAAAAGGCCTGTCACAGGTCTCATCTGTAAAAACACAAAAGGTTCTCTGGTTTAATTAAAATCAGTTTAAAATTGATCTCACTAAATCACTATGAATTTCTAAAGTAGACAGATAATTACAGCTCTTTAAACACCAAATTTAAACTAAGCTAATGTAAATAAGGTTTAAATTGGCCAAAGCATTAGATATTTGCACCAAGCGAACTGGATGCAATTCTAAAAATTATTGGAGCCAAAGGGGTACAATTCCAGTGTCCTGGATGAGATCACACACAGCCCACGCATCTCTGCACTCCTCACAAGGTTCACAGGCAGCCCTCTAGACAGGTTTGGTGTTCAGTTCCTTCCTGGACTCCAGCTCTGTCTCCTGGTGAGTCCACCCAGCAGCACAGACCGCTCACCTGGACACCAGAACAGAGCACTAATCCCCAGTTATACTCGGGATTAGAGCTAGGCCAAGGCACGAGCCATCCAGAGGATGCTACAGGGAAAGAGCTGTAGTTCCTTCATCCCAGTGTGGCTGCCCCTGAGAGCAAGGCAGAGTGCACAGAGCTGGGGCCAACAGGAACACGGACACTCACACCTTGCCCAAAGGATAAGGGGAAGTCTGATCTCCAGGTCCAGCTAGAGAGCACTCACAGTGCCCTCAGCCATCATAAAACCCAGCCAGGAAGTTACTATTGCCTTGGGTGTACTGTTTAGGCACTGTTTACCCTGGTGCCATGCCCCTTTTCTCAAGATTAGAATAATTTCAGTTGTTTATTATTACATATCTGAAATACAGTTATGTAAACTTCCTCTGTATAGCCTTCCAACCACAGCTTGCCTTGTCTGCATGTCAGAGAAATTACACTGAACCAATTCAGCTGGCTTGTTAAAATAAAAAGACAGGCCTTAAATTCTTCTCATCTTACCCCAGTTTGAAGAATATCAAATAAGTGTTGGCAATTAATTACAAAATTATCAGAATGAAAACAACCAAAGGCAGTTTTAAAACCCTACACTACAGTGTGTTGTGCACTGTATGAGACACACATTTAGAAAGAGAGAAAATGGAAGAGCCTTTCAACTGTAATGTTAAAAATCAACTTTTTAAAATATATATTTTACAATCTTAGAAGATGATGTAGCATATATTTAATGGCAGATATGTGCAAATTACTTCCAATTCAATTACAAAGGCTCAGAAATATTCTTAACAGCTCTTTCACCATAGCAATCTTTCCTGATTATCAACTTTTCATGTAAAATAACAGTTCAGATCCAGAGCAGAGGGAAAAAGAAAACAGCCTATTGCTGTAAAGCAATGTTGTTCACATTTTAGTTGCATCAGTGAGATGAAAGAGGGAGAGGTGAAGCCTAAGAGCATTTCCCACTGATGCAAAGAGCACATTCTCTTGTACCAGCCAGACACTGAAGGACAGCAAAACAGTGATCTAATTTATTTTAGATCATCAGTCTTTGTTTTCAGCCACGAAAATGGCAGCTCACGTTTTCTGACCAAATGTTCTAATAACATCTGTGGATGAAAAGGTGTAAATACCTTACATTTTTGTTATTCCAATACAATTTTATAGATCAGTACAGAAACTCTGATCACCTTCTCGCTCCTGCTTTAAGCATGTGATGCAGAATGCTTTAAAGTTCATTTAAGTTCTCCCTGAAAGTAAGAAATTATAGACGCAGTTTTAAAGGTAGCTCAACTATCTGAATACACCTATATTATACAGTTTGTTTTTATTAGAATAACAAATTCATCTTCAGAGCATTTGTGGGTGGTAACTGTGATGTGGAAGAAAAGATATTCGGTCATATTCAAAGCCAACTATCAAAGCACTGCTCCAAGCAATTTCTGTAGTGTTGCTTCTCTTAAGGAAGCCCTAAACACCTGCATCAAATTATTCAAAAACAAAAGTAAGTGAGTTTCAAATATTTATTATTTACAAACATACACACATTAATGCTTAACCTATCAGAAACAAAAATGAACCATTATTGAGATTAATTTGACATGCCAAAAACCATTACGGTTCAGTTCCTACATCACAGAAGTATGTAAAATGTTGCAAGTCCCTAATCAGTTACAGTTTGACTCATTTACTGAATTTCAAAGACACCACTAAATATGCAAAGATGGCACTAATCTCAACACAGCCTATGTTGAAAAAAACAAGTACCACCTCTTTGCACAAATAACCTTTCAAAGAAATTCACTTTTGAATAAAGATTTACTTAACTCCTAAAAGGAAAAGGTCTCACGTAGCTTTTTCATCTCACCTACTGAGCGTTAACTGCAACCGTGATTTACCTACAGTTCTATAAAGTGCACCTATAGAGGGAAGCATGGCTGAGTCACATTGTATTGGACATAATGATACAAATTATTTCCTCACCAAGGCTTGCTGTGATTTCTAAGGTCACAGACTGGGTTCAGTTACTCAACTGTTACATTTCCAAAATGTCACAAATAACATTCTCTGAGGTCATTAAACAATGTCAGTTTCCATTCTTCATTAAAAAGCACTTCAAAGAGTTGTACACTGTAAAAGCCAGAATGCTCTTCTTTAGCCAGGGTTTATATAATTGTGTTTTTATTGACACACTCCCATCATTGAGTTGTTACCATCAAGCCACGTAACTCCTTAATGCAACAACTCATTTTAAGCCATTTGATGAAATTACAGCACCTCTGTCTAGAATTAGAATCACATCAGCTGATATTAGTATGCCTATCAAATTTTTCACATCTCAATAAATTAAAAAAAAAAATTAAAGCTGGTCTAGCCGACCAAAAAGTTGGCAAATAATAAATACGTCCCGTGTCATTAACAATCACCTATTTAGACAGGGGAGTAAGAGAAATAACCCTTTCCTTAATTACATATTTGTTCCTACACCTCATTTTCCAAATCTATCTCTGGTTGATCAGCCTCCAGGCAATTACTCTCCAAATCCCCTTACACAATTCACTGATATATTTCACCCAACACACTGATCCTGCCTTGCCAGCTAGAACTGCCAAACTCACATCACCAGCTGCCTAACAGAATAGTTCTCAGACTCCCCAGTCATCACTAACACTACATCCAGCTCAGTGATCCATCCTGTCAACCCATCTGATGAACAACAAAACATCCCAAGTACGAACACAAACGGGTCTGGAAAAACAAGCCAGTACCAGCACTGGGGGCCTTCGGCATGGTGAACTACAGAAGGCACTTCCTCAAAAATATCCAGCCCAATTTTTTCCAAACCTGTGGGCAAATTTCTTTTTAAATTCCAGTTAAGTTATTGAGAATAATTTACACACTTTCCAAAGAGGCAGATGGACACACAAGCTGCAAGCCTACAGAGAATATTCACAACAGCGAACCAATGCTTATTTCAGGAGATGGGGTGTGGGTGTGTATAAGTTTTGTTATTCTTCTTCCTGGGGAAAACTCTTTTGTTCCCAGTTTCAATACAAAAGTCTGTAGCCACAGTCCATACAAATGTCTTAAGTGGAGAGAACACTGATTCTTTCAGTCAAAATCTGACAACAGCTTCAAATATTACACAGAAATAGGGGAGCAAGGATGCTGCACAGAAACTGTGAAGTTTTCTTAGGTCATAAATTAACTTGCAAACAACACCTAATGGGTTTGCAGTCATATCCCATAAAACCATTTCACCAAACAGCCATGAAACTATGAAATGAGTACACAGCAGTCCTTTTCAAAAATTGTCTATTTAACACACCACACTTCTCTTTCATCACTCTGTCTACAGAGTGACAGTGTGGATTCCCACTACTTCTGCTCAGTCAGATCATCTACAGCACGACTCTAATATAAAACTCATCAGGGGGGAGGGGAGGGAGGAATTTTTAAAAAGTGAAGTGTGAGAGCACATTGACAGCAGTCAATTTCTAATTCAAGCACAGTTTGAATGCTCCAGCTTGGAGATTTGAATTTTTAATTTCACCAAGAGAGTGGGTTCCAAATTAGGCATCTGATGCGCAGTCAGTCTGAAACTAGAATTGAGTTTACTGAAATAGAAAGTAATTTTCTCTTAACAGCTCAGTAGTGATCACATATAATGAAAATAAAACAACGAGGCAGTTCCTATATTGCCAAGGGTGAGGAGTCAGAAGGCTTTTAGCCTTACAATTTAATATCAATGTCCCACGACAAATGCTCCTCCTTTGCCTGCTGAAGTAAGTTCACCTGGTAGTCCCAGTCAGGCTGTCAGATGCAATGTCCATGCTGTCTAGGCAAGAACAGAGATGGAATGGAGCTCCAGACATCAGGAAAGCTGAGCACCAAATTCCTACAGAAAGTACAGCACCTCAGGATGCAATAATAAATACAAGACACTGCAAAAGTCAGGTACAGACACAAACTAAAGTTACAGCAATGCTCAGAACACGAGGCAAACCTGTAGCAAGGAGAAAGGCAAAGAAGCGGTGCTGCTCCCCCATCCTGCTCCCCTGAAAACAAAGTCTCAGGGCTTTACATGAAGCCCTGCAGCTCTTTATGCTCCAACAGAATTTCTGCACTCAGGTATTCTTGCTATTTGCAGCAGAAATCGTGTGAACTGTACTTTTGCCAGCTGACAATAAATTGCCACTCCGAGTGGTGAGATGAAGCTCCTGCAGTGAACCCGTGGGGCACAGCCTTCAGCACTGCTCTCCTGTCCTCAACACCTGCACCAGCATCTTTAGTGAATGCAAGTCCTTACCAAATGCCAGCATATTGCTCAGCATCATCAGTCTGCAGAAGTTACAGCCTGCGAGGGGTGAAACTGCACTCCAGCAAGCAGAGTGCAGCTCCCTCGGAGACCATCACTGGCAAGTGGGAAAGACACACATGATATCCCTTTTGAGATCTTCACTGAGGATATGGCTTGGCCTTTACAACCTTACCCACGGCTGTAGACAGACAAAACAGAAGCTGGAAGTTTGTTTTACTGGGCCCCAGAACACAAAAGTGAAGACGTCAGCTATATCCTTTTCCTCCAGGATAGAGGAGAAAAGTAGATTGTTCAGATGAAATTCTGAGATTATCTACGAACAGGCTATGGAAGAAATACTATAGCAGAGATCACTGAAACAGGAGCAGAATACTAACCACAGGCAAGAACACTTCTAGCAGAAATCACAGCTCCTTCTAAATACACTGGGTCAGAAGTCACTCTGCCTAGAGCAAGTCAGATACTTTTTTTTTTTTTTAAATTTTAAGAAATTAGCATTCCAGGAAAGAATAGCGTTTCTCTCTAGAAGGTAATTGCACTGAACTACAGAATTTAGCAGATGTGGCAGCACAATACAGAGGTTGAGAAGATCTCATTAAACAGCTAGATAGCACTCTAAGGAGGCTCCCACCAGCACTAGACAGCTAGTTCTCCATACCTGCCCATGTAGGAGCCTGGGCATTAGAGGCCACATCACCAGATAACAGCAGGAACACGGAGATCTGAGCAGCTGCCTCCTCACCCTCAGGCAGGAGCTGAGAGTAACCCCAAGCACCTCACACCAGGACTGGAGACTGGACACTCAACAGCACCAAAGCCTGTTCACACACCTTCAAAAGCCATGGCCACCAGAAGCAGACAAGGATCAAGGAATAGTCAAGCAGCAGCCAGTCAGACCCTAGACTGAGGGAGGACATCAACACCAACAGACCTACTCTGACCACCATTCACTCATTTTTGTCTCCATCCTAACTCTGCTGATCCCAACACTGCATGCCTTTCACTGGTCCCATCAAACCCTGCCTTCTTTTAAAGTGACTTTCATTGCACTTCAGTCATCACTCCACAGTTACTCCTTCCACACCAAGGGCTCATTTCCCTTCAAGTGAAAAAGAGTTGACACAGAATCTCTCCAATTGCAGCTCTGGAACTTTACAAAATCCCTGGACGCTTCACAGTCTAGAATGATAACCATTCACAAAGCTCCTGAACAGTGCTCCAAGCCAAAGAGAGGTACTCTCTTTCCCAATACCACTTTCCTCAATAACGCCTCTCTGGTCCTTTCCAATCTTTCCTTTTTGTCAAGGCCCCAATATGCACAAGCCTCCCTCCAGCCCCCTTAACAGCATTTCTCTCACAACAGCAAACAAGCATGTCTCAGCTTACCCCCAAAAATCCTCCTCATATGAGCTTCCAGGCCCTCCACCTCCTCAGCCCACCCCATCCCTTCCTAGGTGGAGAGCCCTCCTGCTTCACACTGCCCATCAGCAGGGCTCAGAATTTTCTAGGCTTCTCCAGGTGCACCCAAAAGAAGCCCTGCCCCACTTCAGCTGTGTTCATTGATTTCATCACTTCCCTCCAGTTGCTCAGCTTTTTGGCTATGAGAACTTCAGACAGTTCTCAGAGTTTCTTTGACCTCTTTCACAGCACACAGAGTTTGTACGACAATCTAAACTAAACCTCACTCCAAAGGCACGCTGACTCCATTCATCCCCTTAGCGATCATCTCAATGAAAACACTCTTGTGAGAGCTTCTTTCCCTTGACTGTAAATCACTGCTATTCATGTCTAGGAAATCAAGACAATTACCTGTTACAATTTACTCTGACATTCTCCCTGGGCTAACATACAATAGCTAATAATACAGGTTACTCTTACTAACAGGTCAATTCTGCCCAACAAAAGCAGAGACTTCCGCCAGAAGTTTTTTAAAACATATTTCTGTCACATGCTGTTTGTGATTCACCTAAGTAGTACTACCTAAGTACAAACCCACAGTATCTGTCAGCTTTCACTGAACCTTACCCATCCTTTTATTACCAAAGTAAATGAAAGTACAGTATTAATATTCAAAGAAATTGTACACCTATATGGCATAGCCTGTTTCTTGGGTGCCAGGGACTCTGCAGGATACTGCACTGAAACAGACTTTAGCAAAATACTTCAAGTTAAAAAAAAAGTCAACACAAAAATATTAGACCTCTCAAAAATATTCTCAGTATTAAAAGAGTGAGCCAGTGAACAGTTTTTCAGGTCGGCATATTTCAGATCCATCTTAGCATTTTTAAGTGGATAAAGAAGGTGCAGAATGTACCATATGGCTTTAAACACATACACCTGAACAGATCTGCTTCGGTAACAAAACGCTTGGCAGAGGAAAACTTTGAGTGTCATTCAGATAGTTTTCCAGAATAAACATAGATTGTTAACTCATTACTTCCAATACTGGGGTTCTCTAATATGTTATTTGCTTTAGAAAACCCGAATTCATAATCCAGGATCAGCAGGGTCCTGTGCAAGGTAGCTCCTATTTGCAGATGCCTCTCAGTTGTATGGGATAGGTTCCTGAATAATTAAGAATTTCTTCTGCTTCTTGCAGGTTTACACATAATACTCCTGACAAGTATTATTATTAAGAAGTAGCAGTCAGAACTGCTGTGGCTTCCTTTCGAGGAAAGCAACGCAATTTCAGAGACATCTGATCTCATGAGTTCTGAGGTACAGCAGTAATGCATTTGCTTTGTGGCTGAAGCAGGTCATGTGAGAAACTACACAACTTCTCCCAGTCACAAAACATGCCCAAGACAGAACAAAGGACTAGCATAGGACTCCGGAAAGACAGCTAAGTATTTTCACTATCAGAATACACCTAAAGCTCTGTACCTTTAGAATTCCTGTCTTCACAGAAAAGGTTGGAGATTTAAAAGCAGCACTCAGATCTAATTTCATCTTTATATTATCTAAGCTATCGAACCTTAGAGTTGCAGGTCCCCTTGAGGAAGCTCCTGCAATAATGCTATTCTGTCTGGTCAATTTTTTCTGGAAACTTCAGGTTTAACTTACATTTTTCATCAGAAACATGAAGAAAATACAAACACCATATTTAGAGGACTATCTATAACGACTTGCACCTGTCTATGTTTTTCTACTCCAAATCTAAACAAGTCTGAGATCTGAGACTGGAAAATAGATTTACAAAATATGTGTGTCAAGTAAATCAAGTAAATTAAGATAGTCTATAGACAAAATAGTTAATTGACAGGCTCCTTTAACTACTGAGGGAAACAGTGCTACCTTTATGTTGGAAACCTTTAAAATTTTCTCCTGGCTAGACAGAAAGGAAAGCTCAGGTATTTTGAAGGTACTTGCCATAGTTACTCAACCTAGAAAGCATCCTCTCTCTCCAGCCCTCTGTGAGCAGGAGCACCTTGCATGACTAGCCTTATTAAAAAAAAAAAAAAAAAAAAAAAAAAAAAAAAAAAAAAAGTGACAACAAAACCACGAGAGATACTGGGAAGACTGAGATTTTCATTTCTGGACAATACAAGTGTCACAGTGCTTCACTGAACAAAAACATATGAAATTCTTAAATTACCCTAAAGTCTGAGTCATAAGCAAGGACTCAGTACCAGAGTAAGCCAGGAAGGCAGAACTAAGAACATCTTTAAGGTTAGAATGCCCTCTTTGGGTATAAAGATATATTTGCAGCAACAGTAAACTTCATTAAGTGCAGTGCTATTTTATGCTATAGGAAGGAAAGTAAATCAAAGAATGCAAGTGTGCTACTCCAAGACTTCTAAAGATGTTAGAAATTACTCTAATTACCCTCCACTAGGTTCTGAAGATGCTGCATAACAATAGTGAGGATGACAGCAAACCATATACAGCAGTGCAGAGGGAGAAGACAAGAAAGACATGGATATAGCTAAAAATAGGAAAGATTCCAACTGGATACAAAGAAAAACTTTTTCACCCGGAGGACAGACAAGAAATGAAGCAGCCTATCCAGAGTGGCTCTAATATCCTTGGAGGTTTTCAAGGCCCAACAAGATAAAAGCTCTGAGCAACCCGACACAACCCCAGAGTCAGTCCTGCTTTGAGGAGGGAATTGGACCAGAGATCATCTGAGGTTCCCTTGAACCCAAACTATCCTAACATATCTCTAAGATTTAAAAATATATCTCAGGATCTGCAGTATTCCACTAGTTAACCATACCCACAACAGAAGTTCAAGAGTTTCTTCTGTGGAGACGCATCCAACCTTACAAGAAAGCAACTCCTCTGATTTATAATTCCACAAAGAAGTAACTAGAAGTTAGCAAACAACAGTTCCATCACATCCTGGAAGCTGAAAACAGCTCACTTTCTACAAATAAAATTTAGAATAAAATTCAATACTAGAAATAAATAAGTTCCCAGACAGCATTTAAGCATCCATCATTCACACAGAGAGAAATTACAAGCTCTGGTGATGGTCAGGGCCTTAAGCAAGACAGATACAGTAAAGCATAACAACACAGGATCTCCAATTGTTCCACAGCAGCAGGCCTTTAGTAGTTAGCTGGCAATTAAATGATGCTCATGAGCATCATTTAAATGTCACTTTGATTTATTGTAGTTAGTTCACAAAAAAATCTTTATTATCGAGGCCTTTTATTGGCTGCACAAACATTGGCAAGAATTTCTCTTCACTATATTAAAAATTATTTTGATACCTATTCCTAGGCTGCTTGCCAACTGGAAGACAAGATGGAGCCATCTGTGAGACTACAACTCTCTGAAGACACTTGCCTTTCCAAAACATAATCCCTTAAATAGTGCCAAGGGCATTACACACAAAAAAACTAACATCACGTCTGAACAGCTGCAGTAAAACCTGCCTCTCTCACAAATTTCCCAGCACAGGAAGGAGGAAGACCACTTCTGCCCAGGGAATACTGCCTCTACCCTATCCAATCCATGAAGTCTGATTATGACATAAGCATGTAAAAAGTCATGCCTGAATACTCTGCCAGAGAGATGTATCAGGTAGCCAAAACTGTGCCAGAGATCTATACATTATCTATAACTGAATTAAGTAGCAAACACAGCTATTTCTATAGCTTCTCTTCCTTGGTTTGGTAGCAATTCAATTTTTGGGGCTGGTTTCTTTCTTCTTCCACTACTTAGCAATGCTGGTTGCTCAAAATATGTACCCAGAATTCGTTATATCCTCTGCATTGTCTTCACCTGGTCTGTTTGATTTTGGTTATTACTCCCTACTTGCTCCCTGCCTTGTAATCCTCCTTTTAAAACCTCCTCTTGTATTTTATATCATGATTTCCAAGCCATTAGAGATCACTTTTAGCTAACTAACATCCGGAACAATCACTCCTAAGACACTTGTAGGAAAAACAGCAACCCTACTTCTCATGGCTTGCACTGAAGATTCATGTTGGCCTCTCAGCACTAAAACCACAGCTAATATAAACTTGCCAGGGTCACACTTAATGCCTAGGCAAAGCACACAAGTTTCACTAGGGCGTGGCAGCACACAAAGCAGTCATACAAGAAGTGTGTGTGCATCCAGATCCAGGAGAAAAGTCGGGACTCTCATCAAGAAATTTAGTTCCACACCAAACTCACCAGAAACAGCAAAACAGTTGCTACACACCATGCTCAAAAAAAATATATATATTTTTTTTAAATAATATTAATTTAATTCAGAAAGTGAATGGCATTAATGTACACTGCCTACTTAAACCAAAGATAGAAAACCTTACTAACTGCACTCTAAAAAACACAAGGCTTTGAAATACAACAGGGCAAGCCAGTAGTTTTCATAAATGGCAATCAGAAGTCTTATGGATTATTCTTCCCAAAGTAGCAGTTTTTACCAGCTGGTTTTTACCTGCCAGTCCTACCTCACACAGGAAAAGACAATAAATCTACTCCTGAAAATCTACATCATAACTACACTCAAGGTGGGCAGAAAGCATCTCCTTGGCTAACATGAAATGGATCTTAACTGGATCCTGGAGCAGATGATCCTATGGAAAATTCTGTCATTGGCAAAAGCTGGCACCATTGTAGGAAAATTCTCAATCAGCTAAAAGAACAAATACCCTACTGCTAGTGCTCACTGCTTACAAAAAAAAAAAAAAAAAAAAAGAGTAGAATCTCATCTTTTCTTACCTTACAGCAACTCGAGACCCCCTGGCAAAACTGGATTTTCCCCCAGTCTTTATTCAGGAAGGAGATATCCAGTTCTGACAGACTGCTCAGAGGAAACCATTAACTGGAGCAGCTCTTCTCTCACAGCCAAGTCTGTACAAGTCCCCAGAAGACCACAAGCGTGGGAACACTACAGCAGCTCTCTCACCACGACATGGGGAGTGTTCAGACTCCCCACGGGAAAGGGAAACAAAATACCTGTTGATTATTAACTACTTTGGGAGTAAAATCACACAGAAGATCAGCTGCTCTGGTTCTGCACCCCAGGTAACAGTAATCAGATCCTTATTCCACAATTTCAGTGAGGGTCTCCTCAATATTTTCACTGCTCTGAGCAAATTAAAATGTCCCGCTCTCCTAAACAAGGATTCTGGCAGGACAGGACCAAAGTTTCAGCATTGGTGCCCTGATAAAACTGCAGTGACAGCACAGCCTGGGACCATCCAAGGTCCAAGAGCACCTCATCACCTTGAGACCCCACATCACTGCTGAAGCACAGATATCAGCACCCTATCCACATCACTCCGACCACAGACACAGCAACCAAAAACATGTTAACAGCAAGTGAATCTTACTACAGCAATGTAAAATATCACCAAACTCAGCAGCTGTGCACCACGCCCTCCTGAGACTGGGAATGCAGCACGGCCACAGCTCAGCCTGAGCTATTAGTGCAAATACCGACAGGTTAATGCACTACTCGTTAAATGGGAAAAGCCAAGCCCCAGCAAACAGCTGTGCTGCCCATTTCCCTTCATCACCAGGATCTCCACGGGCCATTAGCAACAGGAAGCACCTGAAACTTAGACCAGCACAACGAAATTTAATCTCATTCCTGCCTCAGTAACCATCCTTGTCCAAAATCCTAAGAGAGAATGGAAAGCTCTTGTCCCCAAAGCCATGCTCTCTAACAACGGGGAAATTAAGCTTATATGATCAGCCTAGCTCTTGCAACAAAAAGTCAGATATTTCATAGAGCTGAGGCTACCTCAATTTACCACCCTAAACAGGCTCAGGGATGTTCCTTCCTTTGAACCTTGTGGTGTTTCCCTGAAGTAGAACATTTATGGGTGGAGGAAGGGGAACAACCAACCACAAGAATTAGACAGCCATAACATAAAGGAAAAGCCTGTGGCTATAAGCATTTGGCCTTGCAAGTAGTCTCCCCAAGCACCATTCCAAGTGCCTCATCTGCAGTAATGGTAACCCATAAGACTACTGGTAGTGGGAAGAACAGAAACAAAATACTTTAAGTATCTCCCTAAATAGCAAGAAAGCAGTTTACTGTAATGAAAAAAAAAAAACTATTCTTCCCCTTCCCATGCTCTCTGGAGAATTGGTGGCTTCCCAAAAACAAAACAAAAAGATGTTAAAAATGGTTTCTTTTATTGCTTAAAGCATATTTTTCAGACCAGTCTGATGATTTTCACCATCATCAGACCGGTGATTTAAACTCAAATTGCCATCCCTCATTCTCCAACAGATGAGATGAGCTAGGGACTGTAGTGCTCACCCCATTAATCAATAAAATTGTGAAGCCATTGACAAACTTCTTTATCTACAGACACATTCAAAACATCACTATTATCTGATTCTAATTTTCCATTAGTATTATTACTCACTATTAAGCAAGGTCTTGAAAAGCTACATCAATGCCACATGCCTCACCTTACACAGATCTGGAGACTTTCAGAACAATTCAGAAAATCTAATGGTAATGGTATCAACTCCAAGTTCCTGCGTCTCTCACAGATACTAACCCTTTAATTTTATTTAGTTTTACAATACTCACTATCAACCTCTTGACTTTTCACTTCACAGGTTGCCCCAAAGTCTCCCTACTAAGAGATTTTCCTCTGTAATGGCTTCCCACCCCACTGACCTCTCAGGCCAGCAAAGGAAAACTTTCAACCAGAGCACATTAAACCCCTCCAAACAACCAGCTCTCCAGCCACTGCAGAGAATAGAGAAAGGTCACATATGCCACATGCATTCTGCTCTTAATTTCAAGGAGCCACTTTTCCCACATAGCCCTTTCCCAAGGAGATTTTATAATCTAAGCATACATACAGCGTGTTTAACAAATTTCTGTTCAGTTGTAGTTCTGACTTGGTTGCTCTTTCATTCAATCTATAACCACAGGTAGTGCATACAACTTTAAAGGAGCTAGCTAAGCAGTACTAAATAAACGTATTTTCCACTTTCCATCCCTTATTCTGAGTACATGGCTGTTTGTGTAGTAAATATTTACTATTCAAGGTAAAATCTAATTTAGGTGGGGTTTTTTACACTTGTCAGTGTTATGAATAAACAGAGTGACAGAGGGTAAAAAGAGCAGAGTAACAGGACAATTTACCCTGACACCAGGGTGACATTACTAAGACACCTATTTGTAAGGCAGCAAGAAAGGAAGGGAGGAGGGAGTGAGAAAAATCAGAAAGCACCATTGATCATACTCATTAGACAGCTGGGTCCCAATTAGAAATATATCACACAGAGATAATGAGAGGTGTTCTGGAAGGAAGCTTGGCTGTGAGATGAAGGAGGGTCTGAAACACAGTGAGCAGCATTTTACAGTACATACAAAGAGGAGGCAGAATCCAAATTCTGCAAGTTCCAAAGGAATCACACCAAACAAAGAAACCCTACTTGAGGCAAGCACATGATCTCACCCCTCTGCATCCAGACTTCAGATTACTCATTAAGCCACTTCACATTCTCAGCATCAATAAATACGGAAGTAACCCCATGTCAATAGCTCATTCAATTTCCATACAGAAAACTCATGTTTAGCAAACAAAGTATGTCCATAGTGGATCTTAGCTTCCACAGCATCAGTAGCTTGCAGGCTTGATAAAGAAATATTTCTCTCTGAAAGCATTTTTCAGGTGAGCACTTAATGGAATCCAAAAGGAGAAGAAAAAAGAAAATTACATGGTGTGTTAAATAGTTAACACTACACACAATTAAGGAAACACCTTCAAATAAGGATACTACCATGCTTAAAAGAGGAACAGCAGCCTTTGTTCAGTGCCAGAGGGCCAAGTTTTTCCCTGTGTGACTGCTGGTTTACAAAGGGCGCATTCATTCCGAATACATAAGGGTTTTGCTGCAGTTTTCCTTCAAGAATATTGAATAGTATTACAACATAGCCTGGGTTCAATCCTAACCTAAGTGACTCGGCATGAAAGGGCTGCTTTCTGGAAAACGACACAAGATGCTAAGGATGAACTTGGAAATCACTATGGCAACTCCGCAGGTCCCTTCCCGTTCACCTTGGAGGCCGATACTCCAAAGGAGGTAAGAAAATCCTTGTGCACAAGAATCATTAATATGCAATATGGCCAAAACCAGAAAAGGTCACAGCCTGTCTCCACTCAATTAGAAAGAGGGGTTCGTTCAAAGAAACACAAGGTTAAAATGGGAAAAGGGAAAAAAAAAAAATCATAACTCCCGAGGAGCACTCGAGAGGCGTCACACACTCGAGTAAATGGCACTTGAAAGGTCAGCTGGTTCAGTAGCTGTCAAAGGCCCAAGCTACTGCGAGCAAAAAAAGCCTAACCAAGTGTGCCTAATTTGTGAACAAAGTCAGAATTAACCTTTAGGGTTTTCGCTTTTGTCGGTACAAAACATTGTTTGCAGTGCTTGCTGTCCTCTTGTTCATCACAATTAATTTATCCTGGTGCTAATAAATCCTCTTTTCTTACACGGACCACTACAATTCCACCAGAAGCAGCTTAGGCCCAAAGTTTTGACTTCACTTTACTGAAGAGAACAAAGGATGATTTATCTAAATTTAAAGAGGGAGGAAGCCAGGGGCAATACAATACTTGCCTCTGACTGTTTTTTTGGAGTGCTGATGCACTTTCATCATCAGTGTCACATATGAAAACGTGCCATTTTCAATGCCCAGTCTTAAAGAGAGCTATAAAGTAAATTGACAACTCTAATAGTATCAAGCACTGGGAATAAAAAAAAGACATACTGGATATGATCCTAATCTCAAGTATACAAAACACTGCACATAAGCATTTGGTGGTTCTTGTACATTCCTTCAGCTTGACATGAGCCCAATATTTTAACTAACCACAAATCTCTAAACGCAGCCTTTTTCTTTCTTTTAAATCAAATATTTATTTTAAACACCTCTACTTTGCAGTTTCATAAGGGCCTAGAAGCCCTATGAATAGTAAAAAATGCACTGAGGCTTCAACTGGAAAACCACTGTCAATGCCTTCCCAGAATGAACCACAACAATTTCAGCTTCAGCAATAAGATGGGGGAATAGCCGTACAACATTATTAAAGTGATTTTAGTACTTAAACACCAAGAAAAGTTTTAATAAGTAGAAGTTATCCCATTTTCAGGACTTACTGTAAGGCCAATAGCAAATTAGCAGATAAATGAACCAAAAGGAAAGGACAAAACAAGAGATAATGCATCCCAGGGGACTTCACCCATTTCTTTGAAAACTGTCATTACTTATAACTAGCAGCAGCACTTGCTGCTATACCTTCTGCAGCATATTTTGTGGAAGTCTTTATTAGAAAAGCACTTCACTGCAGAACTCTTATATTGCTATTCAAAAGCATAGCAAGAAGTTACTCAAGCACTTGTCCACAAAGTTTAATGTGGATTACCAAAACAGGAATGAGCTGTTTTCTATTAAACTGTTGGCAAGGACAACTGAAGTGTTTGCAGAAAGTCTTGGTGGACTTATGGAGCTAGGAGAACCATGTATCCCAAACAACCCAAAAGACAGCAGACATACCTAGTGAGAAATACACCTTTCTTTCCCAGTAGTCCTGAGAAAGGTGAAGTGTTTTTTTCCAGAACTTCCCCGGGGCCCCAGCCTTTTGCCAGCACCACTGTCGTTAAGGAGGGCAGCCCTAGCCTGGACCAGCTGACCGCTGCTGCTCTGAGAGAAAAGGAGAGCAGTCCATCCACATTAGAGGTCATGGTCTTGTAAAATTCATTTATTTATAAAAGCATATACAGACAGAGTGTCCGCTGAGAAGGCAGTTTCCTTTTTCTTCCTCAAGCCAGGACTGGAGACATAATGAGGGTGACTTTTCTAAGAGCATCATTACTTCCCTTTGCAGTTGGTTATTAAAAACATAAACAAACTGTACCAAACAAACCATTGATATCTTTGTATCAGTATAACTGCGCTCACACGGGCTGAAGTGAAATCAAAGCATCTTATTTTTCTGAGTTAAAAAATTACAGCTACGTTATCACAAAGTTGCAAGACCCTTTCTTAGACTGCATTAACTGCGAAGTAAGTGCCAACATCACCAGGGGCTTAAAAAATAAAAAATAATTAAAAAAAAAAATCCTAAAACTTTCGGACTGTGAAATGAAAAGATCCGGCTTTTCTTTTTCACCAAAAAGAAAAGAAGAAAAAAAAAACCCAGCCAACTACATTCCTCCCCATACTTAACGCGAGTCCCAAGAGCTGCCCCGCTCCCAGCCCGAGGGCAGCATCCAGCCGAGCCGCCGGGCCCCTGCAGCGGGGAGCAGCGCTGCCCCGGCCCGGGCAGGGGTGCCCCAGGCCCCCAGCTCCTCCCGGGGCTCCTGCGGGGCTCTCCGCCCGGACCCCCCCGCCTCCTCCCTGCCTCTCTCCCCGCCTGCCCTCAGCCCCCGCGCTGCCCGGCCCCCTCACCTGCGCGCCGCCTCTCGGTACCGCCCGCCCGCGGCTGCGGCCGCCACATCCCGACCCCGGCCCGCACCGGGCGGAAAGCGGCCCTGGCCCGGCCACTCCCCGCCGGGGGCGGGCCCGAGGCAGCTCCGCCGCCCTGGGGAAGGAGCGGGCGGCGGGCGGGACCGGCCCCGGAGGGTGGTGCGGTGCGGTGCGGTGCGGCTTCGGGGAGCCCGGGCTCTCCGGCCCCCGCAGTGGTGTCAGGCTGGGCAGGCTCCATGCCCGCAGGTCTGCAGCATGATGTTAGGCGGGAGAGCAATCAGGGAATCACGGAATCGGTCACATTGGAAGGGACTGCAGCGGTCCAAGCTCCCTGTCCAAGCAGGGTCATCCCAAATCACGTGGCCCAGGATTGTGTCCAGATGGTTCTGGAGTATCTCCAGTAAGGGAGACTCCACAACGTCTTCGCACAATCTATTCCCGTGCCTGCAAAGAATTCTTTCTCAGGTGGAATTTCCTGTGTATCGGTTTCTGCCCGTTGCCTCGTATCCTATTGCTCGGCACCACCGAGAAGAGCCCGGCTCCATCCTCTTGACACCCTCCCTTCAGATACTTAAAAACATGGATAATGTCCCCTCAGTTGTCTCTCTTAAGGCTGAACAGGTCCAGCTCCCTCAGCCTTTCCTCATAGGAGAGTTGCCTTAATCATCTCTGTATCCCTCCACTGGACCTGCTCCAGGAGCTCCATGTTTCTCTTATACTGAGGATCCCAGAACTAGATACAGCACTCCAGATGTACTGGGAGCACTCCAGAGCCCCTCAGCAGGGCTCATTAGAAGGGCCGGATGACCTCCCTTGATCTGCTGGCAATGCTCTTCCTAATTCCAGGATTCTATCAGTCTTCTTGACCACATGGGTGTGGGCATGGCTTACAGACAGCTTGTTGTCCACTTCTCCACAGAGCTGCTTTCCATCAGGTCAGCCCCTAACCCAGACCAGTGCTTGGGGTTATTCACCCCAGGTAAAGGACACAACCTGTGCTACACATACAGATATATGGCCTCCATCTCACACATCCCAGGATAACAACAAATATATGTACCAAAGATGCTCTTGGAAAGCAATTTATTTTCAGGTTTAGCCATACTGGGCATTACTTGGTCTCAGAGCCATCATGTGTCTGTGAGCGCTACTCTGTCACTGCTTTGCACTCACTGAATTTAGCAAGACATGTGTATAGTTATTAGGGTATTCATTGGCTTCAAGTAGCCATAAAAATCCTGGAAGTAGGACTTAAATGGATGCTAAGAAAGTTTGCAGATGATACAAAATTGGGAGGAACTACTGACTCCCTTGAAGGCCCTGCAGAGAGACCTGGACAAATCATAGGGCTGGGCGATCACCAACCATATGAAGTTCAACCAGGAAAACTGCTGGACCCTGCGCCTGGGATGGGGCAACCCTGGGTGTACAGACGACAGGGAATGAGATGCTGGAGAGCAGCACCATGGAAAGGGACCTGGGGTCGTGGTCAGTGGCAAGTTGAACATGAGCAGCAGTGCCCTGGCAGCCAGGAGGGACAACCCTGTCCTGGGGGATCAGGCACAGCATCACAGCCGGGCAAGGGAGGGGATTGTCCTGCTCTGCTCTGAGCTGGGGCAGCCTGACCTCGAGTCTTGTGTGAGTGCTGGGCACCACAATAAAAAAAATTATCTCTTAGAGAATAAAATAATGAAACTCTTAGAGAGTGTCCAGAGGAGGGCAAGAAACATGGTGAAGGACCTTGAGGAGCAGCCATTTGAGAAGCAGCTGAGGTCGCTTGGTCTCTTCAGCTCAGAGGAGACTGAAGGGAGACCTCAGTGCAGTCACAGCTTCCTTGTGAGGGGAAGAGGAGGGGCAGGCATGATCTCTGCTCAATGGTGACCAGGTTCAGGACCCAAAGGAATGGCGTGAAGCTGTGTCAAGGGAGGTTTAGGCTGAATATTCGGAAAAGATTCTTTGCCCAGAGGGTGTTTGGGCAGTGGAACAGGCTCCCCAGGGAAGTGGTCCCAGTACAGGCCTGAGAGAGTTCAAGAAGTATTTGGACAACAGTCTCAGGCACATGGTGTGATTCTCAGGACTGTCCTGTGCAGGGCCAGGAGTTGGACTTGATGATCCTTGTTGGTCCCTTCCAACTCAGAATATTCTGGGATACTGTGAATTCTATGTATGTATTGTCATTGCTTTTGTATGACTCTGCATATCTTTATGCCACAGAGCTTTTTCATTTTGATGAAAGGTGCTATAATTTATATATATGTATGAGGTTTTGTTGGTATAAAGGCAATTTTCTTCATAGTATCTTATTTAGGACTCTCTTTTGGGTTTGTGACCAGAGTCAGGGATGTTTTAGCTGGGCAGTGCTTACACTGCTTCTTGAACTGCCCTGCCAATGAGCAGGCTGGGGTATACAAGAAGTTGGGAAGGCATACAGCTGGGATAGCCTGACCTAAACAACTAAAGTGATATTCCAAACCATATATCCACATGATATCATGACCAACAGTAACGGCTGGGGGAAGGAGGAGAAAGAGAGGATGTTCAAATTTATGGCATTTTTCTTCCAAATTCACTGTTATACATGATGGAGCCCTGCTTTCCTGGGGATGATTGAATGCCTGCCTGCCCATGGGAAGTGGTGAATGAGTTCCTTGTTTTGCTTTGCTTCGCTTGCAAGTGTGGCTTTTGCTTTACCTACTGAACTGTCTATACCTTAGCCCACGAGTTTACTCAGTTCTACCTTTCTGATTCTCTCTCCCACCTTATTGAGGCAGGAGTTGAGTCAGCAAGTGGCTGCATGGGGATTAGCTGCTTGCCAGAGTTAGCCTTTAATACATAGCAAATCGTTTCAAGTCCTTTTCCTAAGATCACTGTACCTTTCTTGATTCTGTCCTCTGGAACTTACATATCATTGGAAAAACATGAATTTCTGCTAAAATTCCCTTTCCTGTTTTGTGTTTTAGGTAATTTTAGGTCTCCAACATTTCCAGGGTATCTTCTCCTCTCTAGTTAAAACATGTATCATCTTTTGCTATCCCTAGTATTTCTCTACTGACAGTTTTATTTCTATTATTATTCATAATTATGAGCTTTATATAAGCTTATGAGTGCTCACTGACTACAGCTTTTATTAACTTTGCTGAAGTGGTACTTGCTTCACTCATAGATCATCATATCCACTATATTAATCATGTACATGAAATCAGTGTTTTCCAGATGGCCTCTACCCATTCTCGTCTTCAAGAATGCTCCTTCCTTCTCAGATGCAGGAAATGCAATTGTAAGTTCAATACACCATCCTGTGCACAAGGAAGTTTTCACAACATTCAGAAAAGTTGCTAAAAAAAGCCTGGGTTTATCTAGCAACCGTCATCTTACTGATTTTCTCTGGTTTCACTCCATTTACTAAGAAATACAGGACATGCTAAGAGAGTTTTGACCTCCTGTTCCAGTCTGCTCCCTTCCTGACTTGTGAGAGAAGACAGCAAGCAGCTGTGCCTCACGTGCCAAAAATAGCCACACATCCTTCTCCTTCTTCCTTCAGCCTTGCTGCAGTGCATCTGATTCAAGTGATGTCAGTGCTGGCTCCCATCATTCAGAAATAAATTGGTTGTAAAAGGGCAGCTCTATGGGTGCAGACAAAGGGCCCATCTAGCACAGCCTTGCCTCCAGCTCAAAGCCAGGGCAGCTGTCTCAGCCAGAGCAAGAACAAGGCAGAACCCACAACACTTCCCCTTTGGACTGTCCCAGCCTCTCACCAATGTGTGCTCAGGGGGTTCCTCAGCTCAGTGGGGTTTGTTGAGTCCATAGCCTGCTGTGGCTCTCATGCTCTCCAAGGGCTTGCCAGCCCCACCTCGAGCCTGCTTCAGCTTTTGGCTCACACAGCATCCACAGGTGAGGGGTTGCCCAGGTCTCACCTGCTGCACAAGGCACCAGCTTTTGCTCTGAGCTTGGCTATGGCTCCCTGCCTTTCAGAGCTCCTGGATTTTTGTGCTTAAAACCCATATTTTTCCCAATGTGTCTGTGCCTCTGATGACTTCCTGTGTTAATACATAATGTAGTCCCTTTTCCAAACTGTGCTGTGCTAAACTAATCAAACTGACCTTGTACACAGCCCCTCTCTAATTTTTTTCTGTTTCTGCTTTCTGGGATGAGGGGACTAAGTGTTCAGGTTTGCTATGAATTCCTGCAGTGGCATCTTCATGTTTCCTGTTCTCTTCTGTGTTCCTTTGCAAATGGTCTGTAACATTTGACTGAGTGCAGCCACACACTTAACTGATATTTTCTGATATGTAACTAGTGCCACGGTTTTCTTCTCAGTGCTGTGATCATTTCGGAGATTTTCATTTCTTATGAGAGGCTAGGGTTTTTTTTCCTGGTAAGTGCTGATTCAATTCACACAGTGAATTTCATCTGTGGTTTGATTGCTCAGTTATTCTACCTCACAAGGTCCTTCTGCAGTTCTTTGCAGCCAGCTCTTGTTCATGCTACCTCAAATAACTCAGCATCAGCAGCAGACTTATTTCAGCTGCTTGTATGGTGAACAGGAGAGGTTCAAGAGACACTAGTCAATACAAAGCTACCAAAAGGTACATACTCTCGAAACAGATATTTAAAAGAAGCAGGGCATGAGATGTACTTGGGGAAAAAATCCCTGCTGGTGAGTTCTTTGCATTTGTTCTGAATCGACTAGGAGAATTAAAGTTCATCCCAAACCTCATCACTTTTGCTTCAAGTGAGCTTGCCTTACCTCATGTGCACTTCACATCAGTGTGTATATTTAAGAAAAAAGTCCCACCACAATAGAATATTCAGCAGACTGTAGTTCATTACCTCAGACAATAATCAGGAGTATATGTGAATATGTGTGTGTACACAGAACATGACATTCTGTTCTTTTATCCAGAAAGGAACTGCTTTTCTACAAGGATGATCATTCCATTGCCAAAGCATTGGAAAGGAGTTGCAGGGGAATGGTAGATAGTTTTTACTGAAGACTTTAAGCATAACTGTAGAAAAAGGTGCAGACACCCTTCTGAAGCAAATGCTAGTAGGGGAGAATAGTGTCCTTGTGTTTTAACACTGTTTTAATTGTGCCCTAGCCTAATTATAACCATAATCCTGAGTCTGATTCAAATGACATAGTGAGACATACAGAGATGTAGAGAAATCTACCCCACTCCAGTTTGTCCTAATGCAGTTTTGGGCAGTAGTTAAGTGTTTAGATTGAGATGGATGGTGTAAGAAATGACACAGGAGAGCATACCTAAGAGTGGATACCATAATGATGTCTTCTAGTTAAGATTAGTCAGGAGGGAGCTGAGGAATATTGCTATTTCTTAATTTCTAATTTTCATTATAATGGCACATACAGGCACAGCTGCCAAAAGAAATTGTCCTGCCTGCTCCCTCCACTACTTCTCCAGTTGTGCCTGCCTTCCCTTTCCCCATGCTACTGCCTGGTTTGTGCAGAATAGTTTCATTGGCTCTACAATGACCTGGGAACGGTTTTTTTCCCACTAAAACGTTTTATCCACTTAAAAGCAACTGTGAAGCTATAGCGTTTTGTGATGCTGCATCAGAAATCACACCAAATTTTAACAAACCCTCTCTGTACTGTGCTGCTGCCTCTTTTCTTCTCAAACAACTTCCTGAGCCCTTGTGCAAGCTCCAAATTGACCCGTTTTCCAGTGCTTGTCTTGGCCTCTCAGCTTTTCATTATCTGCACATAGCTGCTGCTTTGTGTGGTACCTTCACTTCCAATTGACATCAGTGTATGAGAGCTCCCTCCTGCACCTGCTGCCATAAAGAGCAGATTTCCTGTAGCTCTGTCCCTTGCGACCTCTGGTTCGTCTCACAGCTCAGCTGCAAACTCTGCCTTTCTTCTTCTTGCATTCGTCTTTGTTTTTCCCTCTCTGCCCCATCACTGCTTTACCAGAGACCTTTTCTGTTTCAGTAGTAAATAACGTATTCATCACAACATGCCCCTGAAGGGAAGCCAGCTCTACTTGCAAATTCAAATCAAGTAAAAAAGAAAAAAAGAAAAAAAAAAAGAGGTTTTGCCTGGTATAAAAATGAGGAAATCCCAGACATGTTAGACTTATTTATTTTTATCTCTTTAGGATCAAGACATCTTGATCTTTTTAAGCTAGGCTCACATGTGGCACTGTGGCATCTATGGTAGATCACAAGAGTAAAAAACATCATTCTCGTGTTCTAATATGGATTCTTTTTCCAGTTATTCCTCTCATCCTCTGCACCTATTGAAGGATGGCTGCAGCATGGACTGGCACAGCTGCAGTGAGGTGGGAGGGTGGGAAGGAGTGGCTGGTGCAGGGCAGCAGCACGGGTTGGCAGAGCACAGTGAGGCAGAGCACCCAGTTGTCCAAAACCAGAAGAACTCATTTCACTTTCAATGACGAAGTTCATCACCAAATGATTGTTTTCCATCAAAAACCAGTAAAAGCCAGTATATTTTGGGTTAATATGCAAAGGACTTTTAAATGTATGTCTTTTTAAGTCATCCACAGAACTGAAGCAAAAATTATTTTGCATGGCTTTAATCAGTACTTTGGTTAGATATACCATCATACCCTATCCAAAATGACATGTTCTAAATTTGTGCTTTAGTTAATTCTGTGGGTACTTACAATACCTCTGGAATATGCTTTGTAATGTGATTAGCATAAAGGTAATCTTCCCAATAGATAGAGAAATAAAATAAATCAGGGTGCCTAATATGAAAGGTAAAAGTCCCAGACTCAGTTATTAAACCACAGAACCCCTAGAAACTTCAGCTAAGCCAGGATTTTGTTGAAAAAAATTAAAAATTAAACAACTTTTTAAAACAAACTCATGTAAATCTGAAATAAAAAGATGAGACTTTATTGTGATTGTTGTTACAGGTGAATACATTTCACTTTCCAGAATCATCTGTTTCATTATTCATCTACAACTGTAACAGAGCAGCTGTTTGGCTTTACTGGCATAGTTTTCTGTTCCTCTTCCAAAGACAGTGACTCAACTGGTGTCAGGTTAGGTTTCAAAACAAGAGTAAAGCTGATAGCTCATTATCACTTAATTCAAAATATTTAAGGGATTAATAATCACGTTATGGATAACTCTAAATGTTTTAAGTCCAAATCCAGTAGAATACAATTCAAAAGAGTTAAGTCTTTTGATGTTTATCTAGGCTGAATGACTTCCCATAAATTTAAATTAGTTGAAGAAAGAACTAGAACAGAGATACCTGATCACTAGCAAACAAGATGAGAATTCATACTGCTGTTCTGCAGGCTTTAAAAATGGATTTTACTCATAGTAGTGTGAACCAGCCATAATTATGTGTCAGTAGATCAACTAAGAGCAAAACTGTGAGAAACAAAATCAGGAACACTGGTGATTTAAAAAGCAGAACAGACATATTTTTCTCATCAACTGTCCTTCTTAGTGAACTAATCATCCCAAATCCCAAATTTCCTCAAATTTATTTCTCACACTGTTCAGTATATACTGCTTGTCACAAACTGGGATTTAAACACTACACTACAACCACTAAGTAAATAAACATTCCTGCATTAGTTTTTTTAAATCTGGATATGGAATTACTTTTTAATGAGCTGTCATTATTATAGTGGGAGTTTTTTTCACAATGCGTGTATTTGGATTTGAAGTTGTCATTATTTGGCTGCAGCATTAATTTAAATAAACCTTACTTCTTCAACATGTCATCTTAGAATGGCCATTGTACACATCCACTCTCATGTGTGAATTGAGTGGGCCCCATGGAAGGGAAGGCCATTTTCTCCCATTTTCACACCAGCATACCTTGTAAGTGAAGAATCACTTAAATAATATATTAAACAGAAATTCACGGCATTGAAAGTTCTAATATGTAAAACATGTTCCCTTGCACGCCAGAAATCCAAGGGGTGTTTGGATTGCCATCAGGGGATTGAAAGCCCACATCCTCACTTCTGCAGGGTTTGCCCTACAGAATGTGCAGATGGGCAATGCAGCAGGCATCCAGGCATTTCTGAGGAAATGGGAAAAAGCCCACTCTCTTCCGTGACCTTCACACGCCTTGCCTGTTCACAGGTATTTTCCTGACTGCTAAGCCAGGAGCCAGTCCTGCTGGTGGTACTGTTGTCTCTGCCTGATCAGAGTTGTAAAGGGAAATATTTCTCTGGTTGGTGATACAAACCACACGTAACAATTCTAGGAAATTCTGATTGTCAAAAATAGATTTACTTTTTAAGAAGTAAACTATATGAATTAAAAAGTAGTCCTCATTTTATTCTCCAATTCAGGAAATGCCATGAGGTGACACAAATTTTTCAATTATTAATGCCTGAAAAGAGGAAAGCTGATTCCATTTCAGACACCATCAGATAATACTTTTGCCAGAGGATGTTATTACAGTTTTAGGCTAAATATATAATATAAATAACCTGTCTTCTGCTATACAAAAAATCTCTACTGGCTGGAAACAATTATTGTGAGATAATACAGGGAAGTTTGCCAGCTGGGCTTGCTACATTTTCTAGCTCTACATTTATAATTTACATTAGTGCACAGCACTATCTCCGAGCACAGCCAAGGCTCTGCTGCTCTATTCATGAACCCACTTTACATATCAGTGGCAAAATTATAAGGCTGAAGTAAACCATGTAGTGAAGTAATCTAAACCAAATCCTTAGAAGATATTAATTTCCATTCAGGAAATAAGCACCACCTTTAAGTGGGCCACATTCAATATGAGTGAATTATTATTCCAATTATTCAGCCAGCTTTACAACTTGCCCGTGGCTCAATGCCAGCATTTTGCTTAGCAGACTAATGAAAATGTGATTATCAAAGGCACCAGGTCAGCTGCACATACAGTGGCACTTGGGGCAGAGAGTGAGCTGTAGCAGCCACCTTGGTGAGACACAAGGCCAAGGAATTGTCCATTACCTCATTTTATTATGTCAGTAATAAAATTAACAAAGAATGCTCCAAACAGCTATCTAGGCCTAAGAACAGGTGGATGGAAGGGTAAAGTGTGGGAAAGAGTGTCCTACTGAGCCTGCCCTGGGACAAGAGACGTTCATGAAGGAAGCAGTCCCTCCCATGCCATAGGTGTTTATAAGGGAAGGCAGGGCAGAGATGCACAGGGAAGGGGAGGGAGAAAACCACTTCAACGATTTTTTTTTTCATTCTTGGATCAGCAAGTTGCAATTGCACTGGAGGTGAAATCCTAGGGAAGCCAGTGACAAAATCTTACAGGCAGATCATAAGACCAAACTTCTACAGAGAAAACCAACCCTTACCATGTAGCAGCTTGTCAGCATCCTCAGAATACAACAGAGCATGCTCTGGGAGGGTTGTTAAATTGTCACCTGTGGTTTTTTGGTCTGATCACAGAAAACTGGAAAAATCTCTGTGGGAAGAGATGTCTGGATGTAGATAAGGCTGCATTTGCAGTTCGTGGCTCCTGTGTGATTTGCTGTGGAAAAGGCTAAATGTGGCTCCATTCAAAATGTTGAAATAAGCCCCTGAGAAACATTCTCTCAGTGAAGTGAAAGCCATGGAAACTGTGAGGATGCCTGATTTTAAATGGCTGTGTGAGAATGAAAGTTTTGTTTCCCCTTTCACTTTTATTTCCTTATTCCTTACACAATACTTATTTTAGAGCAAATAAAGGAACAGGAGCAAAAGTGCTTGCTTGGCTTTTTGAAGCTGGACCAAATGCTTTGTCTATAGCAGAGATGAGACTCTGGGGTGGGGAAGGTTCTGTCAAGGCTCTGTCAGCTGCTGTGCTGCAGGTGCCATTTCTCCTGACTGCCAGGCTCTGGGCAGGAGTCTGGCACCTGGGAAGGCAATGTTGGTTAGAGGGAAGATCCCCTGATTTGTGCTTCTCATCCATCTGACATGTGCCAAAACTCTGCAAAGGCAGGATTTGTACTAAATAAATTTGGGTCCCTAATTCAAAGCCTGTAAGTTAGGATATTCATCTGTCTTACTGTCAGCTCATGGGAGGACATCAGTCTTCACAAGGTCTAGTGACAGCCTCAAAACCTGAGTCACCTTCTGGAGGCTCCCATCTCTTCCAGCTGACTGCAGAGGTAACCAAGGAAGGTCACCTTCCTCAGCTTAGCACCCCAAACTGTGGGAGATGACTCTGGGCTATACAAATGCAAACAGAACAGCTGTGATTCAGCCCTTGGGAAAAATAACCAGAAAAGGAGAGAGTGGTTTGGCAGAAAGCAAGAGGAAAAAGCAAGAGAAATAGGGAAGGCAAAAGAGAAAAAGGGGAAGAAATAGAAAGGAATGAATGTGAGCTATAAGGTAGAAAGCAACTGCCAAGAAAGGGAAATAACAAAGAGACTACGAGGCTAAAAGTGTCTGAGAGATCAAGCAAAGTCAAAAGCAAATGAGTGACAAGCCTGAGCATCCCGTGGAGAAGCTCATCCCTGTGCCTTGGCAGAGGAGCAGCAGCTGCCCAAGGCCACCAGAGTCACTGTCTCAGCCACCCCCAGGGCCTGGAGGGAGCCCTGCAGGAAGGACACAGCAGCTGGCTCTGTCAGGATCACTCTGTGACCGCCCCTTCTGCCGTTCCCGGTAACAGCAGAAATTTAGCACTTGGTAGTCAGCAGCCAGAGAATGGAATTGGCTTTTCCTCATGACAAACATACAGCGCTGTTCAGCAGACACAGGGCAGGGTTTCTGACGTGTGGTACCAGCAGGAGGAATTTTTCAGCTTTCTGTTTTCAATTGTCTATCAGACATGAAATAGTTGGCAAATTATTCAGTGCTTTTTCCTTGCTCTGCTACCCAAATTACCTCAGCACAACCAAGGTAACATAAGCACAGAGAAGCCTTCAAATACATTCAGTGCGTACTGGAAATCTCTGGAAACACTTTTGGTTTAATTGTTAAATGTCTTCCATGCTTACGATGCACTTAGAAAGTTACACAGATCTGCATGTTGTACATATCCAGTGATTAAAAGTCACTTACTGGTTCATAACAGTAAATATACTGCTGAATGGCAAAGTTAAATATGGTTAATAGAAAAGAATATGGAAGACATTAGCCAGTGTATTTGCTTTGATAGAGCCCATTATCTTTAATGGAGTTTTTACAATTGTGCACATATGTGTACCTGCTGTGAAGACACCAAATTACAAATAAAACTCTGATAGAGCCAAGCCACAACTTAACTATTTCGACCACTGATAGGAGGACCACCCTTGCAGCTGGATTAAATACTGTAAAACACAGTGAGCTGCATTTTCTCTTTGAGAAACCTTCCTGATCACCACTTGATGCCATGAGGAAGCATTCCTGAGGGGCAGCCTGCACATCTGGGAAGCGAGCTCCCAGGCTGTGGTACAATGTGCCCAGAGCTGCAGCAAGAGGCTGAGGGAGGCACAGAGGAAATTCTCACAATTGCCTGTTTCCCTGGATGCATTAAGTGACTGAGTGATCACAGGCCACAACTGAATTACAGGAGTGAGTCACAGAGTTCAAAACAAGAGCATCCACTAATTGTTGCATGGAAGAGGCTCGGGGAAGTCTGAAGAAGGATTTTGTAGGATATTCTTTTACTCATTGGGAGCTTTGTCGTTTTTGTAGCAAAGCCAGCCATTCTGATCTGAGAGTTTATTTTACAACTCATAGCCCAGAGAGTGCTGTGTTCCAGGGCTGGGCAACCATCCCTCATGGGCAGCTTTTTCTGCTGTGGAACAGCTTTGGAGCTGTCTTCTGGAACTCTCAGACACCACCAGATGGCAAATGGGAGGAGGGAATAAATGGCCTTGTTCTCAGTCTAGCTGCCCCATCAGCTCTGTGCAAATGTTTTGGTCAGTTTGATTAAGATTTGTTCACCTACATTTCAGGTGTTCAAGGCAGGAAGATGATCTGTAATTTTTATTTGACAAATATCTATCCCCAAGCCTCTATACTTGGATAAAATCTCTCAATGATCATCCCCTGAGCCTTGCTCAGTGGGGCTGTAGAGCCACATACAAAGGACATTCATCCACTGGCAGATTGCTCTGGTGAGGTGGTCACTGAGGATGCAGATGGCTTCCACAGTGCTTATGACCACAGGGTTACAAGTACACTGCAAGTTTATGGCTTGGGCCTGCCTCGTGGCTGTGCTTTGGCTATTCCCTGCCCCTTCCTGACCACCACCCCCAGCAAGATGCTATGGTCGAGACACACACAACCCATTGACTTTTACAGTGCTGAGTCCCTTGAGCTCTTTGGCCTATGTCTTGGAAAAAAAAAAATTGTTACCCTTTCTGGATAACTCAGTTCCTCCATAAATGCTCTTGTCCCTGATTTGCCCAAATTGCGTCATATCCCTCTCCTATAGCTTCATGTCTTTTGTGCTCCAAGTTATTGGGCACCAATTTTCAGAATCCAGGAATGCAGAAAGTAGTCCAGGATCCAAAGTGCACTAGTGGTATAGAAAGGTCTGCCAAAAATGTCTTAGTGTATGCTGGGTTTCAATGTACCCATTTCTCAGGATAATTCAGATTTGTGGTCTCCAGCTGCTGTCCAGTTGGTAACTCAGAGCTTTTCCTTTCTGCTGCTCTTCTGTCCTTTGAGACATGAAGTCTCCTCTTGTTCTTGCCACACATACCTGCCTAAGACAGGAAAGGATCACAGCCTATCTGTTGGACTCTTGTTTTTTGAGCTAAGTCTTATTTAGTATCTCAGAACTCTTTACAGTTCTTCCTTAGAGATCAGAGCTAACCAAGGCTCAGTGACTCATTTGTCTGGAGTCATGTTCTTTTCTAATTTCAGTCCCAACCTGAAGATAAAAAAATCGACAGAGGAAGCAGATGAATCAAAATGGGATTTGCAGTTTGGTGGAGAAAAGACCTGTGAAGGCAGATTCACTTGGCAGAAGCTCAGCTGGGGGGTTCAGAGGCAGGCAGGACTTTATGCAGATACAGTGATTTCTTCCCATTGAGATTATATGGACACAAAACAGGTAGTGCCCAAGAGCTAAGGTCCCTTGCAAACCCCTCTGTGATTTTATTATGATCTCACCTTTGTGTTTTTCTGAGTGAAGAAATTGAACAGTGGCTGCTTCTGGACCTGTCCTCCACTAAGGGCTGTCTTGTGAAGAAAGGTCACAGCTGTTGGCAGGAGTTAGGCTCCTTTGCATTTTTCTTCTACCTGAATTTTTATTTAAAAAGGGGGATAAACTTTTTTCCATTGACAAAAAAAAATAAAAAAAAGGAAAAATAACTAGGCTGGGAAAGTGAACAGAAATTTGAAACTTTTGCCAAAAATTGGAAATTTTCCATGTTTTGCACTTGGATATAATGGAAAGTCCATTTGGAATAAAGGTACTTGCCAAATTATTAACAGGAAAGTGAGAGTTAGCAAAGAGATCAGCCAGGTTTCAGAAGGAGCCCAAGTTAGTGGAAAACTATCACATTTGGGGATCATTTACTAGAATAGTAACACTTACGGTCTTGTATTTAGAACAACAGCTTAGTCTCAGCTGTCTAAAAAGCCCATTGCATTACTGCCAAGTCATTAGCTTACAAAGCTCCAGGCCCTGTCTACACACAAGCCTGCCATCAGTTTAACTAAAATCACTATTTAATCTATTTAGAGCAATCAGCACAACCCTTTTTTTGGGTAACCAAATTAACCTCAATCAATACAAGCCTGTTGCAAACAGAGACAAACAATTTAGGGACATCGTCATCAAAACCTGCATTAGCTCAGGCAGCACAAGTTTTGTGGCGAGGCAGGAGCTCAGGTCAAGCCGGGGAGATGCTGCCATGGTTCTTTTTGCACCACAGAGCTGTGCCTGAAGCACATCCAGCAGCAGCTTGGAGTTGAGGTGCCCAAGTGGTCTCTCGTGTCCCATGCACGGTCTGGATCCCCACCACTCCTGGGTCATGCCCTGCTGTGCTCAGGAGCTGTGGCTGCCCTCACCCTGTCCTCTTCCAGCCCTGAGCCCTGCATGACAAACCCAGTTTCCTGGGGGAGCTTGAGGGGAAAGGTTTAAGACATGGCTTGCTCCTGTAGAAATCATTCCACTTCAGTGGCCCAGGAAACCTTGTTTAAACTCTATTCTCCAGTGCTGAAAAACATGAAAGTGTAGGTACAGACACAGCCCTATTGGCCAACATCCTCCTTCCCAGTGTTTGCAGCTCTGGGCAGGAGACCAGGTCTCCTCTCCAGAGACCTCCTGCACCCTTCTGCTGGGAGACAAGGAGGAAAACACCAGAGCAGAGCTGGCCAGGGCACAGGCTGTTCCCCCGGGGTGTGCAGGGCTTGGCTGCCGTGCTCAGCCTTGCAGGGGCTGTCCAGGGCTCACCCACGCTGAGGGAGAGGGCAAAGCTCTCAGCAGAGCCCCCCTCCAGCCAAACACTCACCTGAAAGGAGCCTGGGCCCAAAGGGCTCTCAGGGGCTCCTCAGCTCAGTGGGGTTTGTTGAGTCAGTAACCTGCAGTGGCTCTTGCCCAGCCCCACTTTGAGCCCACACAGCTTTTGGCCCACACAGCATCCACAAGTGAGGGGTTCCCAGGTCTCCAACCTCCATGCTCCCAGTGCTTGCTCTGAGTCAGGCTAGGGCCAGCTCCAGCTGATGGTGTTTAATTCTTCTATCCATTGTCTATCCATCTTTATGGCACACGTAACTCTGTCGGCCTCTATTAAACCCTCCCTATCCAGCCCATTGGACTTGCAGTTTCCTTTCATAGAGAAATTATTCCCTACCTTTACTCATCCTTTCTGCCTTTCTCTGGACTTTTTCAAGTTCTGCTATATCCTTTTGGAGATAAAATAAAGATAAGGATCAGTCACACTCAAAAGCAGGTGACCCAGGGATTCATACAGTTACCTTTATACAGCATATCCTTGCTTTTATTCTTAGTCCTTGAAATTCCTAACATAAGACTGTTTTTGGTTGGGTTTTTTTGGTTGTTTTTTTTTTTTGCTTTTTGACAATCATTGAATTTATATTTTCTTAGAAAAAAATCCCAGTATTTTGAAGGCACTACATGGGGATTATTTCTCCCTGTCTATTCGTTCACATCTACCTGCACTCAGTCTGTTTCCCCATCCTGTCACTCTGCAGGTCCATATTGCTCTTCTGCACATTTTTAGTCACCTGTTGTCTTTAATACAGTGGATATCTCACTGTGAGCAAACTTTTTCACCTCACAGCTCACCTTCTTTTCCATATCTTTATGTGTATGCACTGTGTGTGTGCACAGGGCAGTGGGAGGGAAGTGCACAGGAAATGAGGCAAAAATCCAAGTATGTACTCAGGTATCAGTTATCCCCATTTCAGCTGTTGCATCAGCAAACGTCCATGGTGATACCCTACAGTAAAATGTGACTCCCAAAAACAAAAGAGACCAGAATCAGAAAAGCAGGGCCACAGGCAGGCCAAGGAAAGGCTGCTGAGTTTCAGAGACACCTTCAGAGCTGCCTGTCTCTGAGTTTTCCTGCTGCCCTGAGGGAGCATCAAGCTCAGCTCTGAGAGCTCCTGGTGAGCTCAGGGAGCTCTTTGAGCTCCCTCAAGGCTCAGGCTTTGAGCTTTGACCTGAGGCAAAGCTGCAGGATGTAGCTGCTGAGTTGTGGCAACTTAGGGATGCCACTAACTTCCCTGCTGAAACTGGAGATTTCAAACACTTTTTGCTAAAAACACCAGCAGGAATCTCACTGGAGTTTATCATAAAGACTGAGAGGACTCAAACTCTCTCCGATCTTTATACATGTGCATGTTGGGTCCCGAGCAGTCAGAGGTTCACAGACGAAATCGGTCTTTGTTGAGCTGTGTCAGAAAAAGACGGAAATCCCTCTGAAACCTGTGATCTACCAGAGGCAAAGGAACTGCTCTAAAACAAACCAGCATCTCCTTCCTCCCATGGCTGTAATCCAGAAAGCAGTTTACATTAATGAGGTATCTGGCCCCCAGCTAAGCTAACAAAAGCCAAAGATGCTCAGATATCACTGTGACAATATAACATAAAACAGGACTAATTTTCTACTGCAGAATGCCTGGGTAGCAACAGATGTCTACAGCCATGTGTCCAGACACACCAGCCCCACCTGATCTTTTCCAGTGTGCCAGCCCTCCACCCTGGAGCTGGGTACAGGACAGGCAGGAACTGTGGGTGTAAGAACAGGAGATCTACGTTGTTCTCTGGCTTTCAGTCCCAGAGTGGGTATCCTGTGAAAGGTACCCTGTGTAGGAGAAGGACCTAAAATTACCCTTGAATGACCTTTAGAAGAAGAATCTCCAGGGTGACAGTGCCACCATTTCTAAGTCTATTGATGCAATTTTGTAAGTGATTGTTATCAATGCCTTTCCACTGGGGCAATCTAAGTGAGGACTATTGGCTGTGTTACCACCTTTAAAAGGCTGATGTTTCATCATCCCTCTGCTGTGGTGCATGCCAGGTCTCTCCTGGGCTGGGATACCCCTCAGCAGCACAGGGAAAGGGAGACACAAAGGCCCAGGACAACACAAGGGACCAAATCACCTTTAGCATTAACTGGGCAATGTCCCAGGGCTTAACCACCAACCCCAGCCCCCTTCTGTTCAGGGAGCACAGCCACTTCTTTTATCCTGCAGACACACAATGGGTTTGGAGCCTCCCATGTTTCTATCTGAGAGTTTTCTGTCAGGGCAGGGAAGCATGCAGGCACACTCACACGTGCAGAAGAATTTGATTTTATACCAGGATTACATCTAAAAAAGACTTGCATTTTCTTGTATAGGTAGCATGAGTAGGATAAATTAAGGCATTTAGGACTCTGGTATATAAATCCTTATAGCACTGGTACTCCAAAGCACTAGTTCAAATACAAACTTTTGTATAATTCACAAGTCTGCAAGAACACACCTGTTCAAAGTTTCTCATGGCTTTTTATTTATCAGTCTTCAAAACATCATATACATATATGATGAGATATAAAATAAAAATATGCCATCCTCTGGTATTCCCTAAATTTTCAATAGTAGAGTATGCAGAGAGTAAAAATTACTACTATCAGAGACCTACCTCAGTCTAAAAATTAAGTTTACACCACATCACTAATTGTGTTTATAAGTACTTAAAGAGAAAACAATCAATAACTTGCAACTCACAGGCAGAAGCTTGAGCACTCCAAAGGCTGGACACTAGGTGGCAGAAAAATTATACGTTCTCCAGTAACTGACAAATACTCATCCTTCGAGTAAGAAGGGAGGCCCAGGGAAGTTATAGCATGTATCTCAAATAAATGGAATGTTTATAGCTGCTCTGCTTTTTCTGATCAGTTCAAACGAGCACAGACCCTGATAAGGTTGTTTTTTTCACTCCTGGAAAGCAACATTTCTCCAACAGTCCATTCAACCAGAGCCATCACAGGCAGAGGCTATGCTGAAAAAGCTGGAAAAAAGGCTTGGGAAGGAGGCAAAGGAAACAGGTGTTGCACACGTCCTGCCCACGACCCCTGCCCTCCTCTTCGTGCCCTCCAGCAAAAATATCTAAACCACAAATAAAATAATTAATAAATATAAAATAGCAGCCATCAGGACTTTATGAAGGCGAGCAGGAGTTTCTGCATCAGTGTTTCCAGCATCATCTGCTGCCTGCCCACTGGGCACATGGAAACGCAGGCATGTGGCAGGTCACAGACACACACATGTGAGTGATCGTGGCATTTTGGTGCTGCAGCTTTTGGCCTTGGCAGGCTCTTGGGAGCAGAAGGAGCTCAGGCTTGCATTGGTGGGAGCAGGGCTGGAGGCTAAATAGTCACATCTTATTGCAGGCTCCTGGCAGATTTGCTCTATGGCCAGACACAGCTCCATCTTAACCATCTCTCGCAGCCCTGGCATCTGCTGCCTGTCACCTTTACTTCCAGTTAGAAGGTGCCAAGTAAAACACACCTACCCATGGCCCTTGCTGCAAGGAGAGAAACAGCCCCCACTCCCTCCTAAAAGGAGACTCCTGGGACTTAATGTTCCCATGACATCCAAACTCTCAGAACTGACTATTCAAGCACATCCTTCACCACCCTGAGACCTGTCCCTGAGCACCAAAAGGCTCATTTTAACAAAAACCTAGGCACTTTCCAGACCAGTATTTTCAGCTTCCCTTGCTAGGGTCATCTGAGGAGAGGACCTTAAGGAAGAATTTAATGGAACTAGTAGGACCCTTCTGGATTAAAAGGGACTTGCAAGCCTGAAGGAAAGCTCAGGGCTATGGGAGAAGTGCCCAAAGCTAGATGTACCCCAAAACCTGCACTGCACCTGTAGCCAAGCAACAGTTTATGATGGGCTCAAGTCATCTGACCTATTGTTATGGTGGAGGAGTAGAGCACACACAACAGAGTCTTTCTTTAGGAGGAATGAACATCTGCATGACACAAAAACAACAACAGAAAGGGAAAAAAAAGAGGATGAACCCACATGTCACTGGTCTGCAAAATCCAATAGTGGAGGCTCAGAGTTCAACCCCCCCGGGTGGCTGAAGGGACACCAGAGCCAGCCTGCCTGGCCTGTGGGAGGAGCTGAGAAAGGAACCATCACATCACTTTTGGCCAGCGTTCAGGGAGGCACCGGCTGGCTCCAGAAGAAGTTATCAGCAAGTCTCTTCTGCTACATTCTGCAAATAGGCCCCACAAAGGGATGATGGGTGAGGTAAAAAGAGGTAGAATTTGTGGGAAATCATACTCCTCAAAGACAACCGTGCTCAGAACTGGAGAAGAAACTTCTTTCATGTTTGTAGGCAATTTTCCTTGGCTCGTGATGCTTGCAAACCTCAGAATAACCAAAGTTTGCTTACCTGCAAAAGGAACATGAGATCTGCCCACCCACCCACCCATCCTGACACATGGCACCATGGCCTTATCCGAATGCAAGAATACCAGACCTCTCCCCTCACTAAGAGCACTTCTCCCAAATTTGGAGGTGCAAGCAGACAACCCTACCTAAGAAACCGATTGATTCCTCTTCCTGCATGGACACATTTCACCCCAGGATTCCAGCTAGACACGGAAAGGACTGAACCATGGGATGGACATGGGCAATGGCTCAAAAGAACAGTACAGCCTGAGAAAGGATAAGTAAAGAAAGGGAAGAAACAGAGAGAGGTTTGAAGCAGCAATGCCAGCGAAATGGACACGTAAACAGCACACAAGGTGTCACCGTAAGCATTCCTTTATGTTAAAAACTGTATCTAACCATGTCTCTAACAGCTGCAGATGATGGCAATTCAAACATCCAGGTTTGTGGCTACCAGTGTGGGAGTGAAGGGAATGTGAATGGGAAGCTGGCTCATATGGGAACTGAGAGCCTGTTGATTAGTGATAGCATGACTGGAAGCCTGCAAACCCTGCTTAGTCCAGGACCTGCAGGTTCTCAGCTGCTCAGGAAATCAAGTTCCCCTTATTTATGGCCCAAGGCTAGATCAATGCATTGGGGACCTTGTGGTAATTTTAAATTCAGTTCCTTTGGTCAACTCCAAGTCTCTCTTATAGCTGAGTCACTTGGTTTCAAAGTGTTGTTTCCAACTTCTTGCAGGGCTGTCTTCCTGTCCCACGTCCTCCCCAGTCCCACCCTCCTTGCATGTGCACCCGCTGTCCCGTGGCTCAGCCTGCTCTTCCTCCATGCTGCCCCTCTCCTTGCCACTCTTCCCCCCTTTGTCTCCACCTCACTTCCTTCCATTTTGCCTCTCCACTGACTTCACCCTTCCAAACTAACCCCTTACTGTCACACTGCAGACTTCCATAAGTTTGGACAAGTTTCTTTTCCAAAATGGGAAGTGATAAACCAACCCACTACTACACACTGTCTTCTGGTAAAAATCTTGTCACTTTATCCCTTCCCCTTTCTACCATCTTCCTTTTGTTTGTCTTGGCTGACCTTTTGCCTACTGCAGACTCTTTGAGGGCAGTGCCAGAATCTGGTCTGGACTCTATAAAGCACCTAATATGCTAAATACTATAAAAGGTCTGGCTTGTTTTATTTTTGTTTCTTTCAATTTTCAGTAAACTCACTGACCAACCAAGTAAGCAGCAGTTTAAGTAGACAGACATATGTGTCTTGTCAACAGGAAGTTTCTCTTGCATAACTTCTCTGGCAGTTCTGGAAAGCTACATGCGGGTGCCTTTTTCCTCACTGAAAATTAACAATCAGGAAAAAAAAGTGAACCCGTAAAGAAAAATCATTTCTGAGAAAGGAGATTCCAGAAAGGCAGATGATTTTTAGCACGCAGAGCTGCCCTTGTGAAACATCTGCTATGACGTAGGCCTGTCCTGGCTGCAGACCAAGCGTATCAATAGCTCCATAGAGTAATGGGATAAGAAATGGGAAAATTGCCATTGCTTGTTTAGCAGCTTGTTTTGCTGATAAATGTCTGTCACTTTTCAAATAGCTACAGTGCAATTGTTTTTTTGGGGAAAATATTTCCTTGAGCAGGAGGTTTGCAGGCCATTAGCTACTTCCCATCTGTGCTGGTGTTTTAATACACCACGCATACACTTTGCTCCTTATTAGAAATTATTCACAGCTCTTGCTTATGGGGAGGCAGCATGAAGTTTAGAAATCATGTCTGCCATTACAAAAATTTCTCTTGCCTTACCAAAACTTTAAATCTCAAAATCATTAAAACAAGTATGTACTTGTTGAAAGAGCATCTACTTCTAAAGACTGCTAAGGGGGAAAAGTACTCTTTTTAGACATCTGTAGTTTTACAATAATGAATGACTGACTGTATAAAAACAGGAGCTGACTAAAGTGGTGGCCACTGTGTGCTCATTCCATGGCTAGAGGCAGAATGTCACTGAGCCAAGCAGTGCAATGTGCTGGAATTCATCTTATCCCTTTTTAAACTGCGCCACGAACATTTTTTAATTCCCCCTGATAGCTGCTAGGACAGAGACAGACCTCTGTTTAATATCACACACTATGTCTAACAGTATCTGCTTTCATTTCACACACTTACACTAAACAAGCAATGACTTGCAGTACATTTAGCCTGCCAAAAGAGACACAAACGCCCTGTAGCTGCATCAACTGAAATGCTAGGTGTATACATCTCAGGGAGGGAGTGACACCCCAAAACTATTCCTTTTTAGCAACTAGCCTCCTTTCTTTCCCTTCCTCTCATCAGGGAAAAAAAGAGGCAGAAAAAAAAGCTGAGATGTAGAAACACAGGTATTGTTGCAGATTTGTTCCTGGGATGTACTTGCTTTATCATCTGAATCCTTTGCATTTTTTTCATTCAAGAGATTCACATGAAGTTTCTATCCTAACTAGTTTTTAGATGCCACAGAATAAAATTAAGGGAGAAAAAAAAATCAGCATTAGAAAGTGCCCATGGAAGTATGAATACAGGAATAGAGCAAAACTTCCAAGTAAAGTCCTTCACAGTGGAAAACTCGCACCATACTTTACCACTTGGACTGACAGGCAAAAAGATGAACGTAGAGACAGTGACTACTTTTCAGGATTTATTGTAAAAAATAGTATTAAACAATAGGAAAAATGCCACTCCTTGTTCAACCCACCACATATTGCTTTATGTGGAAACAATGGAAAATTTTGACAGAAATGTATTTACCCATTCCTATCCATGTATCAGATGATTCCAGCTACTCAGGACATGCTCATGGGAAAAATATTGGCAGTATCACAGCATATGGAAGTGGAAATAAAAAACATGCAGTATTTTCAATTGCAGTTGGGAGGCCTATTTCCTGGAGTCTAGAGATCATGTTGTTTTATCTGTTTTCCTTTAGCATTATGTACATTATCAGACTTTCATAACTTCAGACACCAGCATAAAGCCCTGATTTTTTGCCAACAGTGACATACCCTCCTCAAAGATAAATGTGGAAACCAGAATGCCTGCCTTACTTCTGTTTGCAATTTCCTTTCCACAGGAACATGCACATGATATAGTTCCTGCTAACATATATTTAAAGCTTGGCTAGCCCTTTTTCACTTATACCAGTTCAATCCCACTGGAGGTCCTCAGGGCAGCACAAACAATGGAGAACAGACTTCCAGCACCACAACACATTTGTTCTGGCCAAAAACTTCTTGTCCTAACACCAAATTACATACTTTGTATGACGCTTTCTTTTGTCTACAAACAGAAATATGTCAGATTCTGCATTAAACTGTATTACAAAAAGTGTAAAACATTACTTTCCACAATTATTTTCTGTGGATTTCCTAGCTCATCTCAAAACTGCGAAGTACCAGTGTTAGCTCAAACAGAGCTTAGTTTTAACAGAGACCCAAAATAATGGGCGACAGTAGTGTTCACCTGGTGCAATTAGCTTCATTATCAATTGGCAAAAAGTTGACTTAGTTTCGTGCTTTAAAGCACTAATCAGAGCAAACTTGAATTACATGGCACTGTTGAGACCACCCCAGTTTCAAGTCAAGGGATGCACTTATGCACAGGTACATTGTTGTAGGCATGACATGAATACAGAACCCAAATACTCAGAAAATGGGTCAGCATAAACCTATGGATAATGCTAAATAAGAGCACCTAACCATTTTTTTCCACTGCTGTGCTTGAAGAAAACTTGTACCAACAACAGTTTGAGGTGAGTCACATAAATGACAGTCACTGGAGTAGAGTGCAGTGGAAAATCTGGTCATTCTGAAAGAAGATACAATGGAGCAAGCAATACAGGAAATTCCATACCAAGAGGCCAAAGTCAAACATTTTTTCTCTTGCACATCATAGAAAGTATTTTTGGTTACAAATTACCACTGCAAACAACCTTCTCATAGATAAAACTAAAAGGTTTCTACCTAAAAAGTTCTGGGAAGGGTCAAAACCCCACAAACTAAAACTAAAGAGCTTTCTCTATGTCCTCTTCTCTTCTGAGTAGCAAGAGCTTCCTGATTTTAAGGCAGCCCCTCCTCTTGGTCAATCAATTCCGTTTTGGTGGAGAACACATCAGCCAACATGTGCTTCGGGATTTCGGATCCTCGTACTTTTAACGTGTAGCAGGCGTTCTCTACTTTTGCCAGACTCTGTTTCAAGGTATAGAGCTTCTTAGAGACTTCATAAGGTCCGGTGTTGCCGATGAAAGTGAACCCATCGTAAATCTGACGCAAGAACTGGCTCAGTTCAAAGGGCGTGTCTATGTCCCCGTTCCCAACGCTGCTGATGCACAGCCGCATCAGCTCTCCCGTCAGGTCAGCCACTCCCAGCAGGTAATCCACAGGCGTTACCTTCAGGCTCCACGTGTGCGGTTGCTTATCATGGGAATTAGAGGTCTGGGGACAAAACAGAAGAAAGTCCAGTACAGAAAACTGTGAGAAAGTCATCTGCAATTGTTCAACTATACATCTGACATAACTGGAAATTTAAAACATTCTGGAAAATTAAATTGCATGGCACTTCCACATGGTTTGATTTCAGAAGTACTAATCTCCTTCCAGCATATAAGCAGGTAATTTCTACTTAAGATGTTATTTTTATTCTAGCAAGTATGATAAACATACTCTAACTCTACCATCTCTATTTGCAAACAAAATTATCATATATTTGTAGCAAAATTTATTTGCAGTTGTTTGGGGTTTTCTCCCATCTGACAGATCTCGGCCTGATATATTTTTTTTCCTAAATAGTCTGTCCAAAGTTAGCAAATCAATCAAAAATAGTCTGCATTATGAAAACAAATCATATAATTTCATAATAGTATCTTGAATTTCAAAATATATTCTCTACAAGTAGCCATAGTATTCTCAGATCTGTTTTATACCAGCTCAGCTCATTAAAACAGCAAACGAAAATCTTCATGAAGCAAATTCATTACACAGTTACCCATTTACTCCAATATCCAAGTTTCCATGTTTGGTGACAGTAGTTTGTCCCTATGAGCCATTTAGGGCAGGGTAGGAGTACAGGCAAGTCAAGAAACAGCAGATATGGTATTAGAGCTAAGGTATGATGGGACACCAGCTTGTCCTCTGAAAGGAATCTGCTCCAGGAAAGATACAAATGATGCAGCAAAGACATATGCACAAGGCAAATTAGGACCTCCAGTAACCAGTTCAATACCAGCAATAAGATTTCAGTCATGGAGTTCATCCTGCCTTGGATTTGTTTGTGTCCCCCAACTTCTGCAACATCACTATACACCAGAAGGTCTTACAGACAATCCCAGACACTTAAAAATCCATCTGCTACATTTGTTAGCTAGTATTTCACTGTCCTGGATCTTTTGCTGTATCAGAAAGAGTTCAGTTTGCTCTAAATAAAAAGGATGTGAAATTTATAAACTTGTATCCCATGGATTTAGTTTACTACTTATCAGAATAAAAGGCAGGTTTTGAACAAGTGAGTCAAAGCCCACATGTATATCTAATCCCATTCCATTAACTGGTCTTATTTAATCAGATGCCAAAAATGTGACTAAGCCTGCTCGCTGTATTTCCATCCCAGAAAGATGTTTGTCAATTGAGAAAAGAAAAACTTTTACCATGTTTGTTGTTTCTTCTCTGTCTTCTGCTGTAAATATTAGTTGTTTGTTGATCTCTTCAACACTGATCAAAGATCGTGTTTTGATAAAATACTGAAACGAAACTGCCTCAACATACTCTTGAAGTCCTGCAAAAACAGCAGAAATAAGCTCATGCTTCAAACTTTCCAGCAATGATCCATGCTCACAATTACTTATTTTTTAAGAAATCTTTTAAGCGAGACTATTTTAAGGTTACCAGCAAAAAGTGAAAACTAACATAACCCAGAAATAACATTGAAACATAATCTAACATAGCACGTTTCTGAAGTATGACAGTCAGACCAAGCACACAGACAAACATGTTCAAGTTTTTACTTCACCTGCATCCTTCATGCAGAACCTTCTGTAATTTCAACAAAAAGCATCACGGTATTCTCAGAAACATACTGAAGATCAGCTCCCCATAATGTTCCCAAGGGGGTTCATGCTTAGACCAGTATTGTTTAATATCTACATCAATGTCATAGAGAGCTGCATCAAATGCATCCTCAGCAAATTTGCAGATGACACTGAACTGAGTGGTGCAGTTGACACACCTGATGGATGGGATGTCATCCAGAGGGACAAGGACAAGCTTGAGAAGTTGGGCCCATGGGAATCCCATGCAGTTAAACAAGTGCAAGGTGCTGCACCTGGGTCAGAGATCCCCAGTATCAGCACAGGCTGGAGGATGAACAGATCGAGAGCAGCCCTGCCCAGGAGGACTCGTAGTAGATACTTGTTTAAAACTGAACTTCCCTCTTCTCCATTTTTTGAAAATCAGGCTCCTTAAAATATGCAGGTTTGGTGAAATTCATGTTCAAGACAAAGCATCTGTTGTTACAAATCACTCCAGACCAAATAAACAAACAAACACACCAGACTGGACTATGATGTCCAATAAGAAGACCACCAGGTGATCCTGCTTTGGCAGAAGGGTAGGACTAGGTCATCTCTAGAGGTCACTTCCAACCCTAACTGTTCTGTGATTCTATGAATATATGCTCTGTCCAAAAGAGCACATATTCTATGAATAGCTGCTCTGTCCATAAGAAGTTACACTCTAAAATTAAGGCGTGCAGGGGGACAAAAGGAGTTAGTGTGTTGGAAAGGGAACAAAAGATGGGATAATGAATGTAGCTTGTACCAGATTTGCATGCCATCTACTGCTACCTGCCACAATTATCTCTCACAACCTGCTTAGCAGATGGTGGTTTTATTATGCATTACAGCAAAGGTGAGATCTAAAAAAAAAAGAGTTTGAATGTTCAGACAGATGTCACAGGCTGTCAGTTTATCCTTATGTGCTGACAGCAGATTTGGGGAAAGCACATGAGAAAAGTTCATAAGCAGAAAGCTGAAGCTGGCACTGCTGGTGGAAAAAACAGCCACGGCAGTACTAAGCTAAAAAAAGTTGTAGAGACAAAGTCAATGCCTGTGTATATCTGCCCCATGAACAAAGAAAGCCCAAAGAGGACATTAAAGGAATGGATACATGACAGAGATGCTTCTAGCAGAGCTATTCTGAGCCATTTTAAGGGGATGACTTCACTTCAAGAGAAGCAAACAGGTATCATGCTGCAAGAGGGCCAGGATTAGACAATAGTTTTGTCAGTGAGAAAAGGAGGATGTAACCAAGGGTACCAGAAGTAGAATCCTGTTTCTCATTAGAATAATCTTAATACCCTCAATGGATGGACCTGTACACTGCCAGGACCTCAGCTTATAGAAATATGCAGGAAGAAGCAAATTTAGACTTCATCTGGATCAAAGAAACAGTCTAAATCAAAAAGAAGAGAGCATAGATTTGAATAACAGGTGAGTGTGGAAATACCCAAAAAAACTAGACACAACCCCAAGGGGTAGGAGGCTTTCCATGTTACAATAACAAAAGCATAATAAGTGACTGGCTTTTTTTTTTCCCCTTCTAAATATAAATTTGAGCAGAGGCAACTCAGAATGGCAATTCCTTTATAGTACTCTACAGCAGCACTGGGAAAAGCAGAACAAATATGCAGCAACCAAATTCACACTCAACAATGCTGTTCACAAACCAGAACACAAACATGGAGGTGGCAAGGCCAATTAAACACCGTAATTTAATCAACAGAATTCAGGTAAAGCATTCTGGGCACAAGCAATAGAAAAACACTAGATAAAAGCTACTCAGGATCTTTCAAGATAAATAACTTCAGAGGCTGTAGAGAGGTAGATTTCATCACTCACTCTCTCCCTGGCTTACCTTCTGATGTAATAGGACCAGTCATCTATTACGAAATTTTGGCTTTTTCTGTGGATAAGCTGTAAGCTACCAGATACAGCAGCACTCAACATGACAACATCTGTGAGAATATCCCTCTGCTATCTGTGGAAAAGACTATTACATATGAAGACTCAACTTGGCATTTTCCACAGCTCTCAGAGAAACCAAATCATCCCTCAAACTTTTTGGTAAACAGTTTTCTCGATCAGTCAGATCTCCCACTTCCAACTCACTCCACTTTAATACTTCACACACGTTTTGTCCTTTTCCATTGTAAGTGTTTGGCTCCTCTGTTCTTTTACCTTTATGTACCTTTTTATATGGACATATTTATATGTAGATACACACATAGATCTTTGCTTCCTCCTGCCATCCCACCCTAGCTGACATGTTCCTGCCTGGTGCTCCTTCCTTTCGTTTAGCACTACCATGTGAATGTTGCACACAGTCTGTTTGCCATTTACTGTCACCTTCTCACAATTTAGGGAATCTATCTCCCACTATTTAGTAAACCTTACAAAACTCTATTAAAGTTACCATCACAAATAGAATGGTAACAAAACCTGTTCATGACTACTTGGCAAAATACCTCAATATTTTTTCCTTTTTTTTTTTTTTTTTTTTTTTTTTTTAAGCAAGTCCTTATTCCAGAAGTAGCTACAATATGACATTTCAATGACCCAAAACCTTGAAATAAGGTATTTCAATGTGCAGGTAGAAGGATGTTTAAACATGTTATGTTTTGGTTTAATGGTAGGACATCCGCTATTTCAGCAAATAATTCCCAAGGTGACAAACCCCATCCCATTTCACTACACCATCCAACAATACCTTTCCCCTTATGCTCTTTTTTTGGATTTATTCCAAAATTGGCTTATTTATGGATTGAGCTGCCAGTAATGGAAGAGTTTTTAAGACTGCCTTTTATAGGTTTGGATTTTTTTGTAGTACAAGGACAAAAATGCCAATTAAAAACACTGTATTATTTTTACTAGTACCTCTTAAAATTACAGATGTATGGTTAAAAAGTAGCTGTTTAAGTACTTTGATATTTTATTAGATTTATTCTATATAAATAGCTTGTACTAGACAAGTGACAGTGACCCAGTATAGCAGCTCTCTTCTATGTTTTAAAAAATTATTTTCTATGTAAGAACTAGAAAGCTACACTGAGCTATCTTCTGAGCATGTATCTATAAATAAAGGAGATCTTTCTGCCTGAAAGCTTGAGCACTTTTTTGCCAGCTGATATTCAAGACATTTTTCCTTAACTACATATGCAGCTCTAAGAAGACAAAGTAGTTTCCCTAAGAAACTTAGCAATAAATTAGGTTTCTTAAATGAAAAAGAATTTTTTAAAAAGTCATTGGAGCACTCAATCCAAGAGTCAAATGAATGCATAACACAGAGGAAAAGCTAGCTCTATTTAAAGAATGAGTAAATAACTGAAATTACTTAATTGCAGGAGACATATCAGGGTAAACAGAATCTAATTTGTTCACACATGAGATGTGCATGTATCCATGCATACAGGGAAGCTTCAATCCAGAATGACAGATCAACTAAGAGATGAAAGTTTCCTCATAAAATTTTGTTTACTTCATTTCCTCCTATAAATCTCAGTTCAACGATTACAAAACAGGTTCAAATGATTTCATGCTTCTCAGTTGTTAAGGTTAGCAATGCCAGTGCCACCTGCCATCTTCCCAAAGAAGCTGCTTCTCTCCCTATTTCTTCTCAAACTCATTTTCTTTCTCATCCTTTGTCAGGTTTCTCTCTTTTTGTTTAGAGAGGAGCCTGTGCTGATGGTTAGGACACAGGCAGATGGACACAAGCCTGTGCTCTCTCACCCAGCTCCTCCCCTAAGCCATGCAGCAGGAGTCACAGGCCAAGGGCAGCCACTAGTGAGATGGGAGGAAGATATACCCAGCAAGTTTCTTCCAGGATCACTGCATGAAGGGTGGGGCACATTATTTACAGGGCGAGTCATGTGAAACTACCCACTTGCTGATTCATTACAAACCAAAACAGCACTGACAAGGCTCTATCTTATCCTCATGTTTAGGCTGGCAAGTTTCATTGTCATTAAAAAAACCCCAAACACAGAAAAAAACATCCCTTGTCTCTCCTTCCCTGAAAAACCAAAGGAATTAACAACAACAACAACACACACAAAAAAATCAACAAAACCTAGAAATCCCCACCATAATCCAGAAAAAAAAGTCATATTCTTGTGGAAATCCCAAACAGAGAAATAATTCGACAGAATATGGGGAACATGGTGAACTTAAAGGATTTGTTTCTAGAAGCACATGGATGAATGAAGGGGAGAATGAATGAAATAAGCAAACAATTAACCAGGTACAACATCAATTGACACAAGTACACACAATAAATTTAACAGTATTAATACAAAAACTAAATCCAGTATCCTAGTGAAACTAGTAATTCACACCTTAATATATTCCTTTAAAGCTCTCTGCATACTTGACAATGATTCCTAAGATTCAGAGGTCTTTTTCTGGGCAGAAGGAGTAAAAACATAAATAGTTAAACTTAAACTGAGGCTATGAAACAATCAAACCATTTTGTTGATTGTAAGCATGAAGTCAAAGGTTAATTTTATAACACACACTGAAAGAGGATAAAGCCAGCTCTCCTCACAGACAGGAATGCTCTGTACATCCTGTTGTGAAAATGGCTTAAAAGAGTAATTCCAGTTAGGGATGGATTTCATAAAACAGTACTAACAAATACAAACAAAAGTACTAGAACAGAAGTCTATAGCTGCTTACACATCTGGAAGAAAAAAAGTTTCTATTCACTGAGTAATAATTCAAAAGCTGAGCAGGTTTACTATTATATCAGTAAGTAACATAATGTACATTTCTTCTATAAAGGCCTGAATGTTTTGCTCATTAGTCAATTGCTACTTGACACATCCACGACCACCAAAAAGTTCTGTTCTCTTCTAGCTGCATGTGTTGAAGTGATGTATTTCAGACACTGAAGTGTTAATATTGTTTGCACTCTGTTTAAAGTTGAATACACACCAAATTCAGGGAAAAAGGTAATACCAAGATTAGTTAGTTTTCCCAAAAATTCCAGAAACAAATGTAAGCTCCCTATCAGACAGGTGCCTGTGAAAGTTAGTAAAATTATTTCTCTAAACAGGCACAAAAACCCTTCAAAGAACTGCCAATAATATTTTAATCTCTCATTGCAGAGAACAGGTAATCAAGCTTTTTTAAATATTGTTATTAAAAACACATGGATATATGACAAAGGATAGGCCTTTTCACAGATGAATAATTGTGGGCGAGAAATTCACAAACTTTTATTTTGCTTCTACTTGGGGACCTGAGGGATGTACCATGGTTACTTTTATAAACAAGGTTTTTGTTCTGAAGTTTGGGGTTTTATTCCAACTCACCAGCCTCAAATGCAGTAATTCTGAAGAGCACCCAATGTTTTACATGAGTTCTTAAAAAAAACTATTCCTGTGACAAATAGTCTTCCTGTCCTCTTTGACTACCCCGAACTGCCTTCATAATTAATACAGAGTTTTAAAAGTCATTCAGTCAGACAGCAAATTTTAGCTACTGACAGCCTTGAGGGCAAGTGTTCAAGATACCAAAGAAAGGAAGCTCTGACTCAGCCAGGATGTTCAATGATCAAAGAAAGAGCACCTAACACAACACAGCTTCTGCAGTCCAAAACACAGTGAAAGTTCTCCTTAAGGTGATGCTGCTTCCATGCAACAGACCCAACTCACAGGCACATCATAAGAACAAATAGTGGCCATTTATCCTTATAAACACAGATCTGTGAGATGGCATAAAGGTACTTCACCACTTGCCAACCTCTATTTCTCCCCACATGACTGCAAAACAAAAACTGAACCACAATGTGCTATCCTGGTTGCTTCTTGGAATGGAGTTCCTCTATGACACATTCTCCTGTGTGATTTTAAATAAACAAACAAAAAAGCTTCATAGATTCTTTTTTTTAACTTCTCTTATGTTCCAACTGCACTTGGTTCCTGCAAAGGCTGGAGAGATCTTGGTCTGTGAATGACTAATGTCAATAGCTGCAGGGTTGAAAAAAATTCCTGAGCCAGAGCACAAGATCTCCTCAGTTTGTCAGCTATGAAACTGAATTAAAAGATAAACAATTAAAAGACAAACAATGTCAGGCTGCCATGTGAGTAACTTCAGTACTTGTCATAATAGTACAACAGGACTTTAGGACAGTTAGGTCTTAAGTTAGAAGCAGAAAAGGACAATCTTTGTGATCATGCTGATCTGCAGCATGCATCTTTAAAAGGCTACATAGCTTCTCTTCTGGATTTCTGCTGCTCTGAACGGCTCCTGCTGAATTTACATCTCATTCAGGGATGAGCTGATAATCAGTTCTCACATAGTGCATGCCTAGTTTGTTCATGTCAGAATTTGCATTCATGTTTGCAGGTTTGTTTTAATTTTTGTTTATGGACATACAACACCTGCAGCAGAAAATACAAAGTGAGAGGCTTTGCATTTGCTGTTTTTTCCCCTTTCCTTAGAAGAACCTAGGAAAAAGGCATGAACCAAAAATAAAAGGGCAGCAAAATGCAACGAACTGAAGGTATCAAATTTCAAATAGGCAACTTGCAGAATGAAAAAAAACCAAACCAGTTTGACCAAGCGGGGATATGAGTCCAAAGAAACACAGAAAGTAACAAAACAGAAAGAAAGAAATTAACAAAATTTTATCTGATAACCACAAGCTTATTCACTGCAAATTCTGTTAATTTTCCAGTATAATCAGGAAACTTTGTTTCCATTTCTGGCATTTTACCCCTCACCTACAACAGCAAGAGATTAATTCTTCAGTTACATCCTGTTCCTGTGTTACAGTGTTTTCCCACCATCTTGCATAAACCTGATTGCTTCCTTCAGGGTCAGCTTTCCTTTCAAGTTTTAGGTGTATTTAGGTCTTATCCTGGGTGAGACATTTACAATTCATGATACCTTCCTCCTGCAGTACAAAGCTTTTCCTTTTCTATTACCAACCTAAAATTAAATATGCCATCTATTTTAATTTCAGATTTTAAGCTCTCTCAAGAAAAAAATCAGGTGTTCCTGATGTGCAGAACAGTACATTGATATTACATCCTTGATATTATGTACCTTGATATTGTTTCATAAATACATGTGTTTACAAAGGTAGAACGATCTGAGTATTTATTTCCTTATTTTGAGTTTATAAGCTAAGAAAAAAAATCCAAACAAACACCAGAACAAACCAGGTAAACACAGAAATCATTATGTGGATAGCTCCTTTAGTTTGCATTCCAATTAAATCCTTCATACAATACCCCAAAACATGGTGTTACTTAAATAATCAATGATCTAAAGCTGGCCTGTTTGGACAGACCCCACTTATCTCCATAGCATTTCTTACAGCATCCTGTCTTATGGTTCAATATACTGCAGTTAAAAAGTGGCATTCTAGTGCAACTGAACTATTTCCTCTTCATCCAAACAGACATAACTGCCTGGTCCAATCGAGCAAGGCAGTTTGTTGCAGTATCTTACATGCCTGAAGTGACTCTAAGTGGCATAAGGCAGGAGACAGAAATAAGCTCCATTATATCAACCTCTCAGAACACAAACAGTGCCTGCACAAGATAAATGATGTGTTAGACTGCGTCAGTGCTGAACTTTTACTCAGAATTTCCTGCATCATCATCAGCAGAAGCACAGAGCAATAGTTTTGACAAGGTGCTGACATTTTACAGCCTCATCATCTAATCCTATTGAGAGCAAGTGCAGACATGATAAACAGCTAATGAGCTTCCCTGTGCACACCACTCCACTCGCCACTGCTGCAAAGCACAGGCACACAGCAAAGGTCAGCCAACTGTGCTTCAGTGGCATCTACCATCATCACCCCATGCCACTCCACTTAAGAAGCTACAGAAGAATTATGGGCTCCCCATTCAATATTTTGTCTTAAGGGGAAAAAAACCTGAATAAAGTCCTGAAATAGCTAGAGATTTCATTTAACAAAGTCACATTAAAAAGGTACTCCATTCAATCCCACACAGTGCCAACTAATCGAGCAGTCCTTAATTTTCCTTCTGCATACACAAGTTTTGCATTTCTGCAGAGTAGATTTAGAACACGCTTTGAATAATTACATACATCCTAACATAGAATCACAGCATATTTCAGGTTGCAAAAGACTTTTAGGATCAACTGAGTCCAACCACTAACCCAACATTGCCAGGTCCACCACTAAACCATGTCTGTAAGGGCCACATCTATATGTCTATTAAACACCTCCAGGGATGGTGACTCCATCACTTTCCTGGAAAGCCTGTTCGAATGCATGACAACCCTTCCCATGATTAAATTTTTCTGAATATACTATATAAACCTCCCCTAGAGACTTGAGGCCATTTCCTCATGTCCCATTTCTTGTTACACTGGAGAAGATACCACCCCCCAGCTGGTTACACTCTCCTTTCAGGTAGCTGTAAAGAGCAATGAGGTCCCTCCTGATCCTCCTCCAGGCTAAACCTCCAGATTCTTCAGCCACTCCTCAGCAGACTTGTGCTCCAAATCCTCCACTTGTTCCATTACCCTTCTCTGGATACACTTCAATGTCTTTCTTGTAGTGATTGGTCCAAAATTGGACATAGAACTTGAGGTGCAGCCAGTGCTGAATACAGGGGGACAATCACTGCCCTGGTCCTGCTGGCCACGCTGCTGGTGATAGAGGCCAGCATGCCACTGGCTTTCTGTCACTGGGCATGTGCTGGAGGATCATGTTCAGCTGCTGTCGACCAGAAACCCCAGGTCCTTTTCCAGCGGGCAGTCTTCCAGCTACTCTTCCCCCAGCCTGCATGGGGTTGTTGCAGCCAAAGTGTAGGACCCTACACATGTGGTAGAGCACTTCTTTCTTGTCTTTATATTCCATACAGATCTTTTCTGTATACTGTTGATATTTCCCTCAGTAGTTGAGAGTTAAATATATATATACATAAATAAATACTCACACACACATATATATATACACAAATTTTTAAAATCCCGAAAAAATTTCTTCCTTCCTTTCATAAATCCATATAATCTTTTCCAGTCTTTTTCTTGCACAGTGTCTCTCAACAATTTTAAAGAAAGAGTACATATTTCCTCACAGGATATATAAGGTATACACTGCAAAGTGGGCCAAAGGAGCAGGAATTCTATATTACAAATAGTAAAGTTTTAAAAATATCAACAAAGCAGAACATGCTAACATAACAAATGAAGAGCTCTGCATTAAAAAAAGACTTCATTATTTCAGTATCTCTTTGTTTGCTTGTTTAATCATCCCTTGGGACAATCTGTACTGTTAAGAAACGTGTAGAAAACAGTCATCAGTTTTTGTTGTTGTTCAATTAGTGCTATACTCAGTGTTTGAGCTCATGCAAGTGTCCTTTGGGGAAACGTCCTGCGTGCCATTAGCACTATTCTTAATGAGGGAAAGCATGAAACTCCTTTAGTGCTCTGCCAGAATTGTTTTATCTTCAAGTCAAAAGAACAACTGCTTGGAGTAACCCCAAAAAAAGCATTTAACAATTACAAGTGGCAAACAATATTCCCAAGCATAATACTCATAGCATTCTTCTATTTATAGGCTAACAGTTATTACACTGAATAAAATATGTATTAGGCAGCTTTATTATGCAGACAATCATGATTCCCCAGTTAAGGCTGCTACAGTGGTTTCCATGATAAGCTCCATTTTGAACCCTTTTACTCCTTCTGTGAGAGGTAGGGTGGGGAACAGGAGGATGTTTCATGTTTGGTTTCAAGACAAAGGAGAATATTTTTAGGAAGTTTGAGGTTAATTAGACAGGCTGCTTTTGAGATATGGGACATAAGTGTTTCTTTATTCTTTTTGGAAGAAAAAAGCAGTTTAATGGCAATGTTTTTGTTCATAAAAAGCTTTTTAACTAGTTCTCCAGAATTTCTTTAAAAGACAAAATCAGAGATGAAAACTAGGTTAAAGGAAGGTCAAGACTTACAGCCCTAGGAAATATATAATGACAAAAGATCTAGCACTTTCCTTAGTTACATTTCTTTTCAAAAAGACATGCAAGCTTTTTCCACTGAAAAAAAAGCAAAGCAACAATTAAAGAACACAGACTTGAAACCAAAACTAAAAGCAACACTCTTAACTCTTACACTGCTCACCTCTCACTTACAGTTCTTCATGAACAGTGGCGGGCAGGTGGAATAAAGCATTCCCTCTCCCACCTGCTCTTCATCTAACTGTCTCTTCATTCTTCCTGTTTCTAGGTTTTCTATCTCAGCTTCATAATCCTGACATCAAGCATCTTCACATCTCTGACCCTCCTTGATCCCAGCTTCAGCACAAGCAAGATCTACATGTCTTGAAGCCTGCATGTTCCTTTTTTTTGCCATCCCAACGACTAACAGGAGAGCAGAAGATTTAACAAAGGTAAGACTAAAGGTCTGGCTGAAAGTTAGCATTTTATACTTGTTATGCATAAAAGCTCATTTACACAATGCCTAAAAGTATTCCCTGTTGTCACAGCAACACGCAAGTATATTCTAACACTCCCTTACTAAACATGTACTATGGGCAACAGCTGGCACAAACCTTCCTTGCAGTGGAGCATATGTAGAAGAGCTAAAACATAAGTAGATGCTGTGGATGATGTACCAAAATAGAATGAAGGCAACTTCAGTTGGATTTTATAAACAGTCTTCTTAATGAGGCACAAATTCCTAATTACAGAAACAACAGGGAAATCTTAGGGCCAAGCAGTATTATACAACTGATGGGAGTGGACAGACTTGCCATCTGCCTCCCCTGAAGAGATGGAAAAAGTAAAAGTACAGCCATTTCCAGTTCTAACTTCAGAAATGCAATGGGGGCTGTGTATTTCTACCCTGTAGTTCTGTCTAAAAAAATGGCAAAGTTCGGGTATTTGAGAGACTGCACACCTGACTGCTAGAAAGACGGACAGCAGAGTCTACTTCTTCTCCCCCTTATTTAGCACATTAATACCTCCTTGCCTTCCTTTCTTTTTACCTCGAGACGTCAGTAAGATTCATTCTCTGAAGTTTTCTCAAGACCGTAGTAAGAAAATTCTTTGACAATCTCACCCCAAGTCCCATGTAAGCATTAAGGATGAGCTACCATACATGCAACTGTGTGCAGTTCTGGGTGTCACAATTCAAAAGAGATGTGAAGATCCTGAAGGCATCCAGAGGACAGCAACAAAGCTGGTGAAATGGTTGGAAAGAATGTCCTATAAGGAGCAGTTAAGGATTTTGGGCTTGTGTAGTTTGGAAAGGACAAGGCTGAAGGGCAACTTCACTGCTCCTTACAGGTTCCTGAGGAGGGGAAGTGGAGAAGGTGGGGCTGATCTGTCCCATCCAGTGACAGGATGTGAGGGAATGGCTCTAAGCTGCATCAGCAGAGGTATTCATTTTGAAAAGGTGGTCAAACATAGAAACAGGCTTCCTAGAGAGGTGGTTGATGCCCTAAGCCTGTGTTAGAAAAGGCATTTGGACAATGCTCCTAATAACTTGTTTGGACTTTTGGTCAGCCCTGAAGCGGTCAGGCAGTGGCATTGGATTATCATTGCAGGTTCTTTCCATCTGAATTTGTCTATTCTGTTCCAAACGTTTTGCAGCTGTGGAGGCATTGAATCATCATACACATGCATCTCTAACTTCCTCTGCTAACTACTTGTACTACTAACCTCCCCTAAAGTAACTCATCCTGCTCTAAAATGGACAAATACATCTTAGTCATTTTAAGAGCCTGAGATTTACAACACTGAAAAAAATTAATATTCTGAACTGTTCCTGACAGAACACTTGCAGTTGTTTTCTAAACAGTTTATTCAAGTCTATTCTGGTATTAATAAGTACCTTTATGCAAGTAAGAAATCAATTATGCAGGATAATCAGTGTAGCTGGCAGTGTGTATTTACCAAATACACAAAGCAAAACTGAATAAATTTTTTTTCATTAATTTCTTTATTTTCAGATTGCTATGGCTAACTTAAGTTTAGGTATATTCAATGTAAAAAAGAAATCTAACTTCTGATTTCTGAAAATATGTATTTTTTTATGAAACAAAACCAGCAATTTTTTTTTGTTAAGAGGAGAGAATCTGGATGTAAATAGCCAGCATTAGGTTTGCTTACTTCTTTGGTAAGAACATGGGTACAGAAGTTACTGTGCAGTAACTTTCCATATGTCTCCTATGTAGGTATACTCTCTTACATGTGAGATAAGCAGATCTAATTCCAGGCCCACTGCTCCCCAGTAGAACTAGAGGCAGGGAAGCCTCTTTGAATTTACTGCCACAAAGACACATATCAAACAAAACAGCGATAGTTCAGGTGAGGCAGCTGATGAAGTGGTTATCCTGTACATGGCATGGCTGATGGCTTGCACCATGCAGTCTCACAGAGATCCATGAGGCAGCAGACCTCAAACACTGCTGCTCAATACACAGCATATGTATATATGACTCACATGGGACTACAAACTTTACAGGTCACAATGAAGTTTTCAAAAACTTTTGTTCATAAAACTGAATGCAAGGATTCTCAGCTTTCATAAGCAGTACTTAAAATGAAAATCAAAAGACATTTTCAGCGTGTTAAGATGCTCATAATACCCTTTGAATAGTATTTGTTCACAGTTTTAGATTATCTGTAGTGTCAGCATTTTGAATTATCTCTTTTCATTGTGTCACTACAGTACTTGGCTATAAATAGCAGCAAGACATACAGATTAAGTGGCTCTAAGTAAAGCTACTAATATCTAATTTGAACAACCCAATGCATCACAAGTAAGAGGACTGTGGAATTAATCAGAGCCATTGAAGACCATCAGGGCAAGCTCTTTCTGGTTCCAAATTGCTAAACTGAGACTCAAGACCTGTTTCACTCTTAAACTAAAGTTTGTGTAAGACATGAGTACAAGTTAACCTGAGCATTGTTTGTCTTGTAAGTTACATACACATATTTGCTGCTGGTTTATCAAACCAATCTTACGGGCATTTTAAAACTGGGGCAATTCTTCAGCTCTCATCAGCTGAAGAAATTTTGCCTAAACAAGGAAAGATATACACAAGTTGTTTAAAACGAGATTGATAAACACAAGACACTTTTATACCATGACTAAGATGTCAAAGAAGCAGTTACATATTTTACTCATGTGTTGTCACAACCAAGGCATACCAATTTTAAGTAATATTCAGATTGTCAGCAAAGAGTCAGCAAAGAAATATGGTTTGACAGCAAGAGTTACGAACAAATTGGGATTTAGTATCTCAAGAATGTTAGCAAAGACTGCTGTTTACAGAGGAGCAGAAAAACATGTGACTGAAACACACAAACTGGTTTAATGCTTGTAACAGAGGCAAAAGTACATTTTGAGCCTAGAAGAAAGAAAATGCTAATCTAAAGATTTAAATTCACTTACTTTATCAACCCCAAAATCACTTTATCACTCAAAACGGATAATTTCATAAGACAGTTGCTCCTACTCTCCTCTTAGAAATTGTAACCCCTCAGGAGGGACAAAAGCGTGTGCTACATATTCCTCTCAGTCAGAGAAGACCAGCCAGTACATTTGTTAGAATTACTCTCAACTTCAGTTTAGGGCAGGGTCCAAATTGTTCCAGTTGTAGACTCCCATTTACATCTTCCTTTAAACTGCAACGAAACTGTAGGACAATAGCTTCTCTAATACCAGAGCTAACTTTGCTAGTAACAAAGATTAACCCGAGTCCTGATTTATAACCACAGAAATGTAACGAATTCAGAACTTCAGCATGAAGAGGAAGTATTGCTACATAAAAAGAAACTAAGCTTAGTTCAAAACCGTACACTTTTCCTATTTTTGAACAATTTACCTGGAGATATAGCTCTGTGGAACTGATACATGTCTTCTCCAATCAGTTCTTGTGCAACCTGCTTGATCTTCCGCCGGACAGCATCTAGCTTGACTTCAGATTCACTTAATATTTCTTCCCCATTGGGTGCACTGCAATCATAAAAAAGAAACTGAAAGAGCAGTTTCCAGAACATGAACAAACAGTTAAAAAACACTACACTTTTTCTTTTGCTAATCAATACATTTTTACTGGCTTCAAGAAAAAGCAAAACTGATACTAGAATGAGAAACAGTTTAACTTTCACAGATACCATCTGAAGATTCTGAAATTCTGTAGATTCTTACCAAGAAAATAATCAATCAGCCAGAGTTCTGGTAGCATGATGTTTATTCCAGACTACAGTCATAATTATTGTTTAAGTAAGAAAAAGAAGAAACACGTACAAAGGCTTCCAAAAATATGCTAGAAAACTAGCAGTATTTACAGAAGTCCTTCAACCGCCCAAAAGAATTAATATTTTGCCAACACTTGACAGCATTGCGAAATACAATACACTATGTACCTCTACATGTCATTTTTTTTTTTTTTAAAGGAAGTAGTTATGAACTGTGCTGTTCAGGAACAGCTGAAATATCTGATTCACAACCACAACATATACTTGGCACTTAAAAGTTTAGTTTATCTAATTTCCTTCAAACTTTCTCCTCCCTTGAGTCCAAATAATCCACATGGTATATTAGTTTACAGTCTCTTTAAGGAACTACTGAATAACTGGTCTCAAGAAAACACTTAAAAGCAAACAGTAAAATTTACTGAAATTAAAGCCACAATAACTGCGAAAAGCAAACGAGGAGAAAATACAAAACACAGCATGGAAAACTTCCACTCTCACAAAACCAAGAATGCCTTATATAACAGGAATCTAGATTCAGAGTAATGAGGAGTTCTTTCTTGTTGTTCTTTCCTCCACAAGTTCCCAGCTACCTAGACCCTTCAGTGAGAGTAAGTTACTTACAGCCAAGGCTGTAAAGGTTACTGGAACTATCACAATACCTCTTCATAGAAGAAAACCAAGTTAAAGAGCAGGCAACTTCATAATCTCCATTTATAACTAACTATAAATAGTTACTACTTCAACATAAATATATTGATAGGTAACAATATGCAAATTAAGATAAATGAAATTACAAAGAAAAGAAACAGGGAGAGCTGTTATAACATGCAAGACCAGTGTTTGTCACATATAGCAAACACTTTATACAGCAGACTACGCAAAGCTTCAAATTTTCCTGTTGCTCTTCTTGTTTGTCTCTGGCTTCCAAAGATTGCTTCAAGGCTTATGAGAACACAAAACACACAGAAGCTCAAAACTTTACACAGAAGCCTATCCAGCTGTAGTATTTACATAAACAGACCCCAAGTCACCTCCTATTTGCATTGATGACCTCGGGTGGAGGTGCAACAACCAAAACAGTGACAGAACTGCTTGGGCAAGTAACCTGAAGGAAGGGTGCATACTCACAGCTTGTTGAAAGCTGGAAGGCTCTCACCTGCTGCTCACTCTACTGCTTTACACTGGTTTAATACACCAATAAAACCAACCCAGAAACCTGAACCAGCATCTTTTAATTCTCTAACTGGAGTGCACATTCATTAGCTGGAATCCACCCTAAAGAATGTTTATGGGAAGTTAATTAAATTCCTCTCAACAGAACATTGCAGCTGTTACTCACAGACAACACTGCAAGGCAGATTGTAGTTTCTATGAACAGTTTCACACTCAACGTGACCCACCTGGTGAACCTGTGCAGCAGAAATATCGTCCTTTTGCTTTCGATCGTTATATCTCGACTGAGCTTCACGAGCCGTTCGTATTTATCGTGCCTGGTGTCAAGCTCCAGCTGGAATGCTGAAGAGTCAATCGTTACAGCAAAAGCTCAGTTATCACACGAACACAGTGCAGGGGAAGGGAAAAGCACCTGTGCTGCACTAACTCCTTACAGACCCCACCAGCCTTGTCCCTGGGCACCTTTCCCCAGGGTGGGCTGTCCCTGCTTGGGGCATGGCTGCAGATGCCATCACTGCCTGTCACCTGCCAGAGCTGCAAAATTCATCATTAATACCACCTTTGTTTAGTAACTCAGGTTTAAGTAGGTATTAATCCTGATGATGCCTTAAAGCAGCCTAAAAACCTTTTAAGGTAAAATATTTGGTTTTGTTAAAAAACTCTATTCCACAATACCGCTGTTCTGGAAATGGACTGAAAATTTCACCCCAATTCAGCAAGACAAATAAAAAAATAAAGCCTTACAACCATTTGTTAATAAGATTCACCAGTGCCTAAACCCATCAAATAAAAAGCACCTAGCTAAGGCACATATACTGTAGAAAATGCACCATTCAGTTATAAGAGAGGTTGCATTTCACATCCAAGCTAGACTTGGCCAAAAGTTGAGTATTTTAATATCCCTAAGGACTAGAAGTACTAAAGAAAAGTGAGATCAATTATTTAAAGTAAGATTCTGACTTGCTGATATTAGTTCTCTCTAACTACAATGAATACAGAGAAGATAGGAAGTGTAACTGGTTTTGACAGTCAAACACTATGAATGTTTCATGAATACCATTAACATTTTATACACCATTATTCTAGTAAATAAATCACTAATAGATGCTTACAAGAAATCTAACAAATTTCCTATACAAATGTCTGATCAAGTCTCTGTGCAAGAAGATGCAGAAAATAAATCAAGAGGTTACATTTTTGAAGGGCCTGACAAGTGAATAACTTAAAAAAGCATAGCAGTTCACTGGCAAGTGAGGTTTAGATGACACTAGAAAAATAGGTCTGTATTTCTCATTGCCTTGCTAAAAACTTGGTTTGTCTCATTTTGTTCTGTTCTTCCCAATCTTATTCTGAAACTCTAAGATAAGTCACAAATGCTCCTGATCTTTTAATTCTACTATCTTTTAATTCTTGTATATGTCTGTTTGGTATGTCTCTTGCAAATTCTGAGAGTCAATTCCACCCCTGTATTATCATCAAGAAATTTTCCCTCAGATCATAGTGACAGGAACTTGAGGAAGGGTGAGTTTTCCTTCATAGGATGACACAGATGACATTTCCAAGAACCATTTACAAATGTCATATACTGAGAAATTCACTATTCTGAACATCTGCAATATTAGCACCACCCCCTATCTTTTCTAGATAGTTAGAATTTATGTTAGGTTTTAAACCTGTTAGAGACTATCATGAAGTGCTTTATATTCTAAAGTAAACCAGACAAATATAATAATGTTTAGCCTAACAAGATGCAAAAAACCCTACTGTATTGTGCTATTGCCTAAAATTGCAAAGGATTAGAACCTGGGGGATCTCCGAGCTAACACATCAAAACCACACAGTCATTTCCTACACACATTCCACTGTAATATCTTATTTAGCACTGAAAGTAAACTTGGGCTCTATTGATAACTTTGGTGTTGCTAAATCAGACCATTAAAAATGACACTTAACTAAACCTTAACCTTTCAAATCAAGGTAGCATTCGCTCTCTTTATCACTGACCTGTCATATTTAAAACATATCTTAAAAAAAAGGGGTAACTCCTTGGGTTTTGACTCATTAGACGATTCTGTGATTCTTACGATTATTCTAGAAGACAATTTCTCATTACTTTTTTCTTTTAAACATTGGTGCAAATAGATCAATTCAAATAAATCTTTCTTTAAAGGTTAAAAAGAGCAAAATGTGTACACCCATTTAAGGCCAAACTTTAATGAGGCAAACCTGGCTGTGGGCATAGACCAGGCAATGAGGGGCTGAAGAGCCCTACTGCAGAAATGGGCCTGGGGGTCCTGGTTGATGGCAAGCTGGACATGAGCCAGCAGGGCCCTGGCAGCCAGAAGGGCCAATCCTGGCCTGGGGGCCATCAGGCACAACATCACAGCCAGGCAAGGGAGGGGATTGTCCTGCTCTGCTCTGAGCTGGGGCTGCCTCACCTCAAATATTGTGCGTGGTTTTTTTGGCAAAACAATATAAAAAAGGTCTTAAGATCTTAGAGAGCATCCAAAGGAGGGCAATGATGATGGCGAAGGGTCTGGAGGGGAAGCTACATGAGCAGCAGCTGAGGTCACTCAGTCTGTTCAGCCTGGAGGAGACAGAGGGCAGACTTTCAACATGTTCATGGGGGAAAGCAAGCAGAAGGGCAGGTACCGATCTCTTCACTCTGGTGACCAGTGACAGGACTCGAGGGAGCAGCCTGAAGTTGTGTCAGGGGAGGTGTAGGTCATGTATCAGGAAAGATTCTTCACCCAGAGGGTGGCTGGGCACTGGAACAGGCTCCCCAGGGAAGTTGCTCACAGCAACAATCCTGTCTGAGTTCAAGAAACGACTGGACAATACTCTCAGGCACATGGTGTGATTTTTGGGATGTCCTGCACAGGGCCAGGAGTTGGACTCAATCATTCTGATGGATCAGTTCCAACTTAGCATAGTCCATGATTCTATGATTAAGTTGTTTAGATTCAGACAGCATACACAGAAATAGTGCACAACTGGTTCACCTTACACAACTTGCTCAATTATCAACCATCTAGAGCATACCTTTTCCTAATGCTTGTGCCTGACATGGAGACAAAGACCACCAGCATATTTGTCCGGGGCAGTGCACTTGGTGCACTTTGCATTGCACTAAACACTTTTGCAATAAATACAAAGAGTGGATCTTTGAAAAACTTTGAAGAAACCATGTCCCTTAAATTCTTTCTGAAATGAACCAAACATGGATGAACGGATCACATGAAAAGGGAGGGAAACAAGCTGTTTTGAAGTGGAAGTAATGGCAACTTTATGACAAACTGATATACATGACAGTGGAAAATTAAAGTTGAAAGTACAGCTGCTCTGCTCAATTCAAAAGCAAGGGTATATACAATAGTCAATATAAATGATAGAGTGGTTTGGTTGAAAGAAGCCTTAAAGATCACCGAGATCCAACCCCTCCTCCCACGGGCAAGGACACTTTCCACTAGATCAGGTTGCTCAAAGCCCCCTCCAACCTGGCCTTGAACACTTCCAGAGATGAGGCAGCCACAGCTTCTCTAGGCAAAGTTCAGGGGTCATGGTTAATCATCTGCCAAGCTGATTTACACAGAAAAATATAAACACCCATTTTTTAAAAAGCCAGGAAGTTATATGACATTGAAGTACACATTAACCATCTAAAGCAGCCAGCCAGCTTATATTTCACCCTTCTTAGCTTCATAAAAAATATGTGGCATAGGGAAGATTTTGGAACAAGAATTAATCTGTTTGCCATCTCAAATCTCCTTCCTTCTTCAGTCAAGGCCTCTCATTTCTGAAGATCAACTTTGCTTTGTTAGGGGTTGTCTAATGAGAAATTCAAATTTACTGGAAGTTTAAGTCTGGTTTGGTGAAAAATCCTGTAAAAATAATTTGGTAGAAGGGAAGTTTACACTTGCCTATTTAAAGAATCTCAATATATGTTAATATTTAAAAGACATTCAAAGTGAATAAAATGACTACATAAAGGCCTTCATTAGTTAGTTGAATTCTTTTTTTGAAAAAGTGCAGGTCTAAACAACTACCAACTCTTAAAACAATGCATTCAGACTTACATTTAAGTAGCTTAGTCATCTGTGCACCACAGCCAAGGTCAGAGCCTCCTCAGTTTCTCAAAGGTCACCCTCTCCTCCTGTTATCCCTGTGGCTCAGATTTTGTATTACACCTCTGCAGATCCTACAGTTTTCTGCCACCAAAGGGCCCGGTCACCTTTTGCTTGGCTGAACATTTGTGCAGTTTGCTCAGCATCAGGTTCAGCACGAGTGAGGAGGGCAACGGGAACAGCAGGTGGGATGGAAACAGGAGCAAGTAATGAACCAGGCAGAGCTATGCAAAATCTCACTCCCAGGACTTCACAAAATGCAGAACGCTAAACTCTAAAGGTATGGAGTATTTTGAGTAGTAGTTTGAAGTTTCTCCCTCGGAGGGACCTGGTTTATTCTACTAATAATTTCCTAGCAATTTCTACACCACATTTTTTAAATCTGGTTTTCCAAATGCTCACTTACATTTAAAAGATGTCATCAAAGCTGAAGGTGGATTAACATTCTCTTTTTCTTCTCTTCTTTGACCATGTGGAAAATTGTCATGCTTCCGTTTTCTGAACCCACCAGATCCTATTAAATAGCAGATAGACACAGAAAAAAAAATATTTAAAAATATAGCTTTGCCAGAGCTTAAGGAGCATCAGAATGCTGTCTTTAGAGCATTCCTGACAGCAGTCATATTCTACAGGACAGAATAAGGTAACTGGATGAACTTTATTATCAACTGATGCCAGCTTCACATTATCATGTTACTTTTTCTACAACATTGCTAGTGAAAATTAGAAAAAAACCATCCATTTCAATGGATGAGTACGGCAGAAACCTAAGCCTTTTTTTTGCAAGGTCTTTGGGTGTTCACACCCTGTTATGTTTTCTTGCTGTAAGTGTACATGGAAGTTGCATGGAAGTCCTTGTGTGAACAAGGACCTACAGGATTATATCTTTCTTTTTCTTCCTTTTTTTCCCTAACTATTTTAAATATTCAGCTTGAAATTAGTCAATAAACCTGCAAGTTTTTGTTCCTGTGATTTATGTCACGGATCTTCAGTAACTAGAAAAAGAAGTAAGGCACAATTTAAGTAGACTACCCCTATTCAGATGTATAGGTTTAGCTCCTGCAGTGTAGCTTCTTAGGCCTTTACACTGCCCATTAACCAGTTTCTTCTCTGAATGCAGCAGCTCACTTGTGCCTCTTCCTTAACCTTTCTTTTCCGACCCACACCCAGAACTCATCTCTTTTGGACTATGTTTCACTCCCGATTTACACCTGATATTGTTTCTTCCATTTATCCTTCCTTCACCTTGGACTAACTCATTGTGTCACCCATGTGCCAACCATTCCTCCCTCTCTCTCCCTCCTTTTGGTGACAGCTGGACACTGTTCCTAACAGAGACCAAAATTTGGCAACCTTGAATACAGGCATACCTTTTGAATTGAGTTCTCTCAATTTCCTTAAAAGAAGAACCAAGGGAACACTGGATTTTAAAATGTTTCTACTTAATTGTTTATTATCCCAAACCAAAACCAGAAGTGGGCACAGCTACTTTCTTAAAGAGGAAACTGAGAATAATTTTTTCTTCTTTTCTGTTGGACATTAATTCAGGGTTTTGTTTTTCCTATAGTAGTTGAAAACATTAAATGCACCCCCTGAAAGAGTGCTGAAGGCAGGTCTGTGTGATTTTTGGTGGTGCCAAGCAATAGGACAAGAGGCAACAGGCAGAAACCAATGCCCAGGAAGTTCCAGTCTTCCTGACTATGAGGGAGAACTCTAGTGTGCAGGCGACCGAGCACTGGAGCAGATTGTCTAGAGAGGTTGTGGAGTCTCCCTCACTGGAGATGTTCAAGAACCATCTGGACACAATCCTGTGCCAGGTGCTCTAGGATGACCCTGCTTGAGCAGGGAGGTTGGACCAGATGACCTCTATGGTCCCCTCCAGACCGACCCATTCTGACTCTGATTCTGTGATTGCCAGGGCTAAACCAACACGCAGGCGGCAGAGCAAGCTGTGAAAAATATATATTTCACATATGTATTATTCTACATACATTATATTTTATACATATACATATACACACACATCATACTGAATAGTTAGCACAAGTGCTTTACAGGCCTCATGCACTCAGCTTCCCTCTGTGGCACCTGCTTTTCCACCCCAGGGATGCAGATCCCTATAGCCACATTCTCTGGCGCACCCGTACAGCCCCAGCGGGAAGGCAGGGCACCCACGAAGGAAAGGTCGGTGACACCCGTGAAGGAGCGGCCTCTCCCAGGGCGAGTTTCACGACACAGCCGAAGGGGCTTCCCACCGCTTCCGCCGGCTCCAGCTCCTCATGCTTCAGTCTCCCGAGGGTGGGAAGGGGAGGGGAGGGGAAGGGAGGGAAGGAGACATCACCTTCCTTGCCGCTCATCCCGGTGCCGCCACCGCGCAGCGCTCCCCCGGCAGCCCGCAGCCGCCGCGCGCGCCGCCAGGGCCCCGCCGCGCCGCCCTACCGGCGCCATGGAGGGGCGCCCCGCGGGTGCCTGATGGCGAAACGCCACGGAACGGAAGGAACTGGTCCGCCGCCCGCGGCGCGGGAGGTGCGGTGCGGAGCAGTGGTGGCGCGGAGCGTGATTACGACGTTGCTGCCCGCGAAATGGGGGCAGCGCCGAGGCCGGGCCGTGCCTCCGAGAAGGCGACTCCGTGGGCAGCCAGCGTGCGACCCCGTCGTGGGGCCTCAGCGCCAGCGGCACGACGGGACATGTAGTGCCGGGCGGGGCGGCGGCGCGATCGGAGTGAGGCCGGCGAGCTTTGCGGTTGCCTGCCCGCCGTGTCCCGCTGGTGGCCGGCGTGTCCCGCCACCGGGGCAACGGTGGTCCTCGGCTTGGACCCGCAGAAATCCAGCGACATTTCTCAGCCCAGACCCGCACAAAGTAGCTGTCATGTTGCTTTCTCCTCAGCCCGACTGTCTCCTTACTGTCCCTTTCTTCCCTGGCATATCAGGACTGCGGTGCTTCCACAGAATCACAGAATCAATTGGGTTAAAAAAGACCTCTGAGATCATCGAGTGCAACCTGTGGCTGAACACCGCCATGTCAACCAGACCATGGCACTGAGTGCCACGTCCAGTCTTTAAACACTTCCAGTGATGGTGACTCTACCACCTTCCTGGGGCAGCCCATTCCAATGTCCAGTTGTGACATTCTTTCTGTGAAGAAATTCCCCCTCATGTCCAACCTAAACCTTCCCTGGCTCAGTTTGAGACCGTGTCCTCTACTTACTGCCTGTTCACTCCTGTCTCCTTAGCGCCCTTTCTCCTGGGTATGTCAGGATCCAGGTGCTTTCCTTCCAGGCAAGGTGAATGGGAGCACACCCCCAGCGCAGCACCAGGCGCCGCACTACTCCCCTTAGTGCCCATTCAGGTGGTGTGCCAGGGGAAGGAGGCCAGGGAGGATGGCAAACTGGCACTGAGACAGGCTCTGGAAACTGGAGACACTAGCTGTTACACCGAAAAGATCTGATAGTGAAGCTACCTGATACCAGGAAAAGAAATGAGAAGCAGCAGATGTAGCTGCTGGTACAGAGGAGTCAAATTCCCAAACCCAGATTATTTGCATCCTGTGTTTAGTCAGGCATGGTAAAAATTATGTTTCCTCTACTGGAGACAGTAGTGTGAGTGTTGTCAGGAGACACTGCAGGGCCGAGCATGAAGGAGATGGATGCACACTGCAAATATTTCCCAATACAGAGGGCACTTGATGATGCTTTACTTCTTATGATGATGAGCTACAAAAAGTCTGCTTGCCCACTAGATTCATACTTCCCTACACATACGTGCTGATTCATTCCTCCAACGTGTTTAAAATAGGGATGGGTCTTGCAAATCCCCAAACCAAAAGGTTTGCAAATCATCCGTCTTGCTGCTCTGCTGCTAGATCTCATTTCTTTGTCACAGCTGTTGCCTGTTTTAGTAGCTGGATTCCCAAGGAAACAGCTCATATGAGCACAAAGGCGGAGTGCTTGCAGCCTTTGTGTGTGGGTGTGCATGTGTGCCTGTCCTTCCTCCCCACCCTTAATAATTTTTTAATCTGTTGGTCAACTGGTCGATCTGATTTGACAGAGGGAAAGAGCCTCCAGGAGTGATTATAAACATCCTGAGTAAGGAAAAAATTTTGGGTGGAACTTGCACCTTACTAGAAACCAGATAAACCCAGCTGTGAAATGCAAATGCTTCAGAGTCCAAAGTTAGTAGAGCTCAGCCTTTGGGAGTTCTGGAAGAGCAGGGACACTAGCCCAGTATCAGGTCTTTTGCATTTAACAAATAAACAAAGACAGCTTTTTACAAACTTGAATATCAGGTGAATCTGTCAACAGACTCAGGATGACAGTAAATCACCTAACTCAGATAGCAGAGAAGTAAAACTTTGACAGTGAGCTTTAAAATCTCCAGGCAGCCAAGCAGGAGTTGCTCAAACCTGGTGTTTTCAACTGTTGAGAACACGTGACTGTCATGCAGTGTTCAAAATTATTCAGAAGTGTAACATAAAACCTCTCTCCAATTTCCTAATCTAAGAAAACAGATTTCAATCACACTTGAAAAACAGAGGACAAAGAGGATCTCGGCAGAACTTCCTCAGGCCTGATCTGCATGTTGAGTTGTGCAACAGCTTGATTGCTGCCGTACCAGCTGCACAGGAGATTTCTGCTTTCTATGGGGCAAAATCAGGACATGAAATGATTTGTTTCAGTGTTATCGCTGCACACATTCAGGCACAGCCTTTTGTTTTAGAAGATGTACAAAACTGCTTTTGGAAACACATACTTTTTTTTTTTTTTTTTTTTTAAACTGTGCTATTTCCCTGTTCTTGGCAGCTCTTTGGACAAAAAGCAGAGTTGTTTTGGTTATATTGATGTCGCAGGAGAGTGGAAAGAGTGCTTGCTTTTGAATGCTTCCCAGCAGTGGAGAATTTTCAGCCAATTGTAGGGAGTGAAGGTCAGGTCTTCAGCTGATTTCTGTTGGATTTAGTGACACTTTGCACGTGCACTGAGATACTGAACTTGTTTGACATGAACAGGATGTTGTGAAAAAGAACTGATTGGGGTTATTCTTCTGCAACAATCCACTTAAATGCGACAGTATTAAAACACTTTGGTAACAGGTTAGTTGCAATATTTTTCATTTTCTTCTAGCTGGTATTTAAACCTTTTCCCTTCCCCTTACAGTTTTGTGTTCTTTATACCTGAAGAGAATGGCACCTGCACCTCCACAAATGTGAAGGTGGAATAGCAATGTTTTGAAGGAGGAACTGACAGGAGAAAGGAGTTGTGATGATGTAGGGTAGGGCAAAACCCCCAAACAAACTAACAGGTTTTCTCAGAGACTTAAGGTCACGCTAAGATGTTGCATATGGGTTGCACACAGTTGTGCTCCAGATCCTAATTCAAGGTTGGTAACTCAGCTTTCACATGGAAAAGAAGTGTTTTCCAAGACTCAGGGTTGTGAGGACAGTGCACGAGTGCATAGACCGGACAGGATCTTTGCATTTCTGAGTGGAGAAACCAACTGAAAATAACCACTGTAGGGGGTTGGAATTTCTCCATTCATTTTATGCCTGAAGTCTGCTGCTTTGAGCAATGACCTGCTTCAGTAACACTCCTACACAATGTCCTTCAGTGAGGCTTCTGGTCCTCTGCAGCACTATCAGAAGAGACCACCTTGAAATGGCACTCAAGGAAGTGGGAAAGGAATCCTTCCTTTCCTGTAAAAGCCCAAGTTTAACACTTACTCACCTGAACTCTGGGAGGGGAGACAGAGGAGTATGGGGGTCCAACTCAAGACCCACACTAGTGAGGCTGCTTCAACACCTACAGCTTGAAGAAATGGAGGTGATTTGAGGTAGAGGTAGGACACAGGTGATTTGTCAGACACATGAAATTACCATTTCTTTCTGCCCTCAATCATTTCCATGTAGCTCTGTGGAAACTGTTCAAGATCCCTGGGATCCCTGGCAGAGTTCAGGGTGTAGCTCTTCATGCCCCTGTATAGCTTGTATAGCTTTAGAGACAAATGCTGTATTTGTGATGCCCTGTCATGTTTAAATAACCAGCCTGGGAATGCCTCCTAAAACTTCTGCTAAAGCAGAATAGCACTATGGATAGCTAAAGCAGGAATTATCCCGGCATACCCTTTTGGGTTTCATTTTATCTCATGACATGGCATAGTACTCTTAGAGCAAGACTGTGAGGTTGCCTTGGAGATGGAGGGCTTAGCCACGGGGCAAGCTGTCACACCGAAACGTTCCCATTAGCCAGGGTAACTGTGAATGCTTTCCACAAACAATTGAGTGAAGTGAAGTGAAGTGACAAAAAGCTTATGAAATGGTCACAGGGGAATTGCATAAACTGGGGTCAGATGTTCAATTTGAGACTGTTCCATGACCGAGGAGTTTCGCAGCTGGTTGACGAAAGGAAGCAGGAGGTCAGCTGGTCTCTGGCTGTTATGACAACAACCTGTTGTGATTCTCGGGCAACAGAGATGCCCACAGCAGTGGCAGGATGGATCAGGAGGATGATTTCCTCATTTCCTGGAATAAGGTTTGAAAGCTGTGAATATTTTTCTGCTGGTAGAATTTGAGATTTCAGGATACAAGTGCTAATACACCATGGTGCAGCCTTTGAGTGGATCAGCAGGGAGACTTCAGGAATGCACCATTGATTTCAATGACTTGTAGACGAGTGAGTGGAAAAAAGGACAGAGAGAACCCACAGATTTGCTATAACATCCATCTGGAAAAAAAAAAGAGAGAGACCAAACTATGCATCACCTTTATTCCTAATGTTTAGTTTATATCTTCCAAGGGAAAACTGGCAAGTGACCGGCTGTGAATAATGTACCCATGGGGAAAGTTTGTTTCTCTAAACATGAACAGTTAGTGCCTGGCTTATGTCTGGGTGGGTGTGCTGGCTATTTCATAAAGATTTCATTCTACTGAGGCAACCACATAAAAGAATTGCTTTGAGGAATTCAAGGTGAGAATATCATTATTTTGCATCAACACCAACACCCTTAATGAAGTAGAAGTGAAATGCAGAAATTAACCTTTCTCCTTCATCTCTCCCATGCCCTGCTCTGTGTCTGAGCCCCTTGCAAAGTCTAACTGAAATTATATGATCCTTTGCATTTCTAGCTGCTCCAGATTGGCTTGGTCGATTAAATGCTGGGCTTTTCTGCCACAGCATGGAGGCAGGACAGAGAAAATGTAAGAGATAAATGTATAATGTGTTGTAGTTTTGTAAAAGATGCTGGTGGAGTAAGAGCTGCGAACAAAGAAAACCTAAAATGTTTCCTTCAGCTTTGGGAGTCAGAAAAATGAGGGAACCCGAGGGTGTGGCTCTATCAGAAAAGGTAAATCCAATTACATAACAGCAGAATTTGCTTGGTTTTTTTTGTTGTTTGGTTGGTTTTGGTATGCATTCCTAGGTCTCTCATCTGAACCATATGAACCTTAAAAAGAATCTCAGATGCTTTTCAGTTCCTACAGCCTTCAGGACACCCTGTGCCCCTACACTGCAGTGCCAAATACACATTCTCCTTCACCCTCTTGGTCCTCTCCAATGCTGCAGTTTGGATGTAATGGTTCTTGGCAAAGGAGTTAATCTGATTCATCTGCTCTTAACTGTCTATGAGAAGGAATCTGAGAATTGCCTTTGTGTCTACATCTGAGAGAGGCAATATATTATATTATATATGGAAAGCCATTATTCATGCCTATGTAAATCAGGAATAATTATCTTTAAATTGGGTGCCATTGAGATGACTATCAAGTCTTGAGAATTCCTAATATACAGAATATTTTATGCTGTGGTATAGGTAGGGCCAAAAAAACACAGCAAGGCTTAGGTAGTTAGAGAAATGCTTTCCTAACAATTCCCACCAAAAAGTTCTGTTAAAAAAGCAGTTAAGGTTGCTCCAGGGCAAAACACACCCACACAAGAAATGACAGGTTAGGGGAACCTTCTCTGCATAAGCTATCCTGCACACCTCACATTAACCACTCCCAGTGACAGACTCCAAACTCCAACAAGAAGCTCCCCGTGTTCTGCAGGATAAAGAAACAAACTAAACACCTCCTACATGCTTCAGTGCAAAACCCTCTGGCTTTTGTAACACTAACATCAGCAGCTGGTGCATGTGGAGAGTCTATGGTGATTGTATTGGGGAAATTAAGTGTCCCCTGAGCATAGGCTCTGTTGGTACTGCTGGTCTCAGGGACCTTCTGTGACTTCATCAGACTGTTTCTTCTGTGGTTGGCCACTCCACTTAGTAGACACTTTCCACAATGCAGAGCTGAAGAGCCATCTGTTGCTTTTTATTAGACTGGAGAATGAGCTATTAGATAAACTTACACCAGAATAAATCTTTTCCCTTGCTGAAAAAATAGCTAGATCTGCACCAGGTATTTGTACACAGCTTCTTCTAGTGATTTATTCCCAGCTGGGCCAGAAAAGATTTTACATGAAAGCAGCTTTGTCACTCAACACTATGGGATACAAAGTTGTAATTATAATTAAAGCTTTATTTTTTTAAACAGAAGTTTATGAGTGGCATAGCATACAATTGTGACCAGAATAGAACAGGATTTTTCTAATTAGAATCAGCATATCACAATTTCCTAGGTAGCTTAGCAAAAAATTTGTATATCACAGGTTGGCTTACAGATCCTAATCACCTGCATGCTCTGCAGAATGGGTCAAATTTTAATACTTGGCTTGCAGTATCAATATAATAATCATAATATAGAATAAAAACATGTGGAAAAATATGAATCACTGACTCAGAACGTTGGGGAAGCAGATGATGGTGGATGTATCCCTGACCACTGGGAGATCATGGGTTTTGCTGTCCAGTGGCAACTGTGGTCCAAATCCCACTTTGGTTCTGCCACACCTCCCTGTTTTGTGATGATGTTATCACAACCTGGTTGCCTGGGACCTTCAAGGCTGGTAAGGAAGGGAGAAGTGAGCCCAGTGCCCAGGAACCTTGAGGCTGATAGGGAAGGGGGAGAAGAATTCTGCCTGGTGCATGGGACCTTGCAGACCTGATGAGGAAGGGAAAGGAGACTGATACATGACCAGATCTCAGGGAAGGATTTTGACACAGCTGCATCAAAACAAAGAATTAAAGATGAGTAGAGGAAGTACATTTCTGTTACACAGCTTTGTCCATTCAAAATGAACTGGAGAAGAGCTAGTAGTTTAACAATGTCATTTTGTTTCATGAGTGATGACCTTGAAGATACTGAGGACTGAAAACATCCTCACAGAAACTTTCATACATAAATCAAAGCTGTGACTTGGTCACAGACTGTTACTTCAGCAGGTGGCTCCAAAATTCAGGCACTGCTCTTCCTAAGTGCTGTGCTGTTTGATAAGCTCTGACCTGGAAAACTATAATCCTATTAAAACTGTACTCATTACAGACTGAACATTTTATAGTTCTGTCACAGTTTGAAGGCCCTAGAGTGCAAATTAATAAAGGTTTTATATGCATTTATATTAAAAAATCACCTTTAAAAAGTCACTGTGAAGTTTTTATTTTCTGTCCTCCAGGAAAATCCATCTATTCCAACAAATCCCAGAGAATCAATACTTGTTTAGAAAACTGTAATAATCGAAACATTAAACCTAACGACTTTTAAATGCCTCTATTAGTGGTTTCTAAGTGTATCACAGGCTATGTATGGGTAACGAACAAAATAGGGTAAGCCTGGACCACCGGTCTTTTGAGGATACCTATACATGAAGTGCATATCTCTACTCACTGGTCCAAGAATATGATATCAAAAATACGATATCCTTTGTTCCCATGACAAGAATACATCCCATATGGAAATCATCAGTATCAATGCTAAGCTTCCCTGTAAGCCTTTTTGAGCCACTCTTATTAAATATACATTACACATACACCTGTACAAGTTGAAGTCTTGGAAGAACACGTCTATTCCCCAGAAATCAAACTCCTTTCAATGCAGATGCCTGCGGGGGGACAGTGATCATAAAGCAGCCAGAGAGCCAAAGGAATGCTGAGATTTCAGAGCCTGCGTGATTACCCACAGCTGTACAAACAGTACAGTGGAGAAAACAGACTGACCTTGGCCATGTTTTGAGAGTGCCTGATAACCAGGTCCTTCAACAAGCCCTGTTTCAACATGAAGAGGAAAGAAGAGACGGTGACCCTGAGGAACAGGAGGAAACCCAATAATGACTAAAGCAGCAACATCGCAAGTCAGCAGCTTGAACATCTTCAGGGGACTGATCTGGGACAAAACTGGTCGGTGATGACAGACATATGCCTTACGTACCTGGCAGCAGGAGAAGTGGATTAAACCAGATATATGACACCAATATCTCAAGTACAGGTAGACAGCACACTTCAAACCATGGGTTACTGTGCTTTGACTATCCCACAAATATCCATGGCAGAGAAATTTTAGTCTGTTTGCAAGAATTTTGAAATAGAATTTAAAAAGCAGAGAGTGTTTCAGTGTATTTCTAAATCCACAGGGTCATGGCTATCTTTTTCCAGCTTATTAGTACCTATATCCTACTGTATAGAGAGAACATTGAGGGGGCCCATACAAGCAAATAATTGTAATGCTCATCTCACTGACCTCCCTTTCACCCTTGCAAACAGGTATTTTCTTTGCTGTTTCTTCACATGTCTGGGGAACACACCCTCCAACACTTGCAAAAACAAACACTATCACTGGGCTGGCCATCAGTGTCCCCTGTAACTCTTATCTTGGGCTGTGTCCCTCTAGGGTTGTTAAGTTACACGCTTAACCTCAAGGAATATCTCTCCCCTCCCTGTGGTGGACAAAACACAGTGGATCACCTAACTCGTAGAGATGTTTGGCCCATAAATGACAGAGGCTTGATTCAGGATCAAAGCTAAAAACTAGCTTCTTCCAGAATATCCCACACCTCAGAGCAGGCTGTGGAGATGATCTTCAGAATGGTTGTAGGAAACAGCTTGAGGTTTGAAGGAAACTTGAGCTTTGTTGAGCTGGAAAACTAAGCATTACACAATACTTGTTTTTCTCACCTTTTGAATTCTGTCCTTGCAATATGCAAATTCTTAGGCACCCCTGTGTTCACTGCCATCCAGCATCTTGGTAAGCAGAAAATAAAAAAAAAAAAAAGAAAACCACCTCAAGGGCAGTGAGAAGGTGGAAGAAGATTAGAAGGTGAAAGTCACTATTCTGTCAGTCATTCGTAGAGAACTCCCCTCCTAGCACAGGCAGTATGAAAGTATTTCCCTGTTAAGGCTTCATCTATAGCTGCTGCCAGCTTGGCAGGGAAAGCAACTCTCTGATGAAAACAAATTCCCGTGTTCCCATGACATTGAGTTGCTCCTGCAACACTGCAGCTGTCAAAAAACTTGAGTGACTCCAAGGAGAAACTGCATTTACCCTGGCTGTTTTGCTCTCCCCTTTCAAACACTAATTTTATATTCTACAGTCAGCCAAGCAACTCTTTACAAATTGTATAACCTATTCTCCCAAACAGCTTGAAGGCACAAAGCATTCACACAGGGCACAACCTGAGAACAAAAGCATAAAATGCATGAAAATGCATAAAGCCTGTATGGACAGTCCTAAATAAGGTCGGTGAATCTGCCTACACCTTCATGAGCAAGCACTCACCTGACTAATAAGAGTTAAAACTAGACCATGCTAAAAGCTGATGAAAGCACAAGTAGGTATAGCATATTTAGATCTGCCACACAAAAATCCTGCATCTGATTTTCAAGAAAGGTATGGAGCAAGTCCTCACCAGATTATCCACCAGCTGCATATCAAGAGCTTTAGAATAAATTTAGAGAATTAATAACTAGAAATTGTATGTAATGAGTATCTGGGAAGCGGGATAAGATGCAAGATGGGTATTTTAAAACTACATCATGCCAAACTAAGAAATTACCTTTCTTAGATGTGATTAACTCAATCCCTCTTTAGGCAGAGGTAATATGGTCTGTCTCAACTACTGGACTTCAGCAAAGCATTTGATTCAGTGCCACAACTTTGGTGATTAAAACACAAACTGGAGAAGATGGAGATTAGTCAGCAAACTGTAAAGCAGTGAGGAACTGCCTTATGGGAAGAAGACAACTTGCATTGGAAAGGTGCTGTGCTGGGATGAGGAGGTTCCACAAGTACCAGTCTTAGGACTTTCAATATTTTTATTGACAGTTTAGATATTAAAAAAAAAAAAACAACAAACCCAAAAAAACCCCCAGAGGTGTTGTGAAACATGACTGATATGTGATGAAATCTGTCAACAGTAGACGGCTGGAGGGTGTTGCTGGTATGCAAAAAGTTATGGATATCACAGGCAGAAATCTCTCAGAGATGAAATTACACAAATAGAGTCAAATGGTGTAGTGAAAATCAGTCAGAAAAGCAGTCGAAATTATTCTAATGGCATTGTGGAAAAGACACTAGAGAAATTTCATCTGGAATATTGTATACCATTCCTGTTAGATCTATTTTCAGAAAGCACTCAAACTGGAACAGGTGCTATGAAGACACATCCAGGAACATCACAGGGAATAAACAGCCTGTTTTATAAGACATTGGAAGAACTTCAGCAAAGCAAAGGATGAGAGAGCTTATGATTTCTCACCATAAACACTGTGAGGGGACAGGAGGGAAAAAGTCAAACTGTTCAACTTGAAGGACAATCTGACTCAAAAATATTTAACTGCAAGCTGGTCATCAACAGATCAAGTCCTGAAATGAGAGCAAAGTTCCTAGTTACCAGAGGCATGACCAAAAAGACTACCCACAGAGGAAGACAACAGCAAATGTTGCTGCTTTTCGGTATGAGATCTCTTTAGTTTCCAAAGAACCTCTACCACATGGCTGCCTGCCAGTGCTGCAAGAAATCAATTCCATCTCTGTTCCTGCTCCTGTCCTCACAGCAGTTGCTGGTGGTGTCCCAGAAAGGTGTTCCTCAACTCTGGTCTTACACAAGCAGGCGTCTCACTGGTTGTACAGACTTGAGAGGCAAATTTTTGAACCTCTGTCTCCCAGCCCTCAGGGAAGGTCACTCCCTTTTCTCACAGTGGTGTGCAAAATACAAAATCCTCATCTATTTCTCCAGCTGCCAGTTTTCCAGAGGCCTTCTTCATTTTGATATTAGGCAGCAGTTAAACAGCTCATTTCTCCAGCCCAGGTGCTTCCTCCAGCACGGCGACAGGAAACAAGCAGGCTCTGAGGCAGGCAGGTTCCCGAGCCCCTGTGTGGCATTTCTGCCCCAGCCACTGCACTGCTCTCTGCTCTTGGCTGTGGCAGCACAAGTGTCTGTGGGGACGTGCCTGACCTGCTCTGTCCAAAACACATGCACTACTGCATTTGAAAGATAGGGGCACACAGGCTCCTGGGGAGAGGAGAAGGAAGGGGAGGTACAGAGCTACTGTTGATTATCCATGTTATGGCTACACATGCATAGGGCCTTTGCCCTTAGGGGGAATTTTCAAAGGTGTAACGTTATCTTTTCTGGACCCAACTACTTTAAAAACAGCATGTTGACTATGGCAGACAGTCAGGTGCTAAAGAACACCACAGAAGTGCTCTTTCATACTTTCGGGCTGCAAAATCTCCTTCTTGGAAGAAAGGGCAGAGAGTGAGGGTCAGGCATTAGGACTGTAAGCTCCGTCAATTGTACCAACTCATTTGGAGCACCTTAGACCCCCCCAAAGCCATTGATCATCTCTTGGGGACTGGCTTTCTATGTGATCATAGCAATGCACACTTTTACCACCACTGCTCTGACATGCAATTGCACTTGCCCCTCCTTCCCAACCTTGAGGCTGACCACGAGGAAAATGCCCTTTGTCACTTTGTCATTGCTGGCCATGCCAGGTTTACTAAACCTCTCACCTTTTTTATTCAGCATTGTACTAGCTTTGCAAGAACTGGAACTGAACTGGAATTGAAGCCACCCCTCTTCTGCTCTCCCTCCTTGCTGGCAGGGGCTTTCTGTGGCCAGATGAAGGAATTGGTACCTGCAGGGAATCCCCTGCACCCCAGGAAAGCAGGATCTGCTGGGAAGGTTAAAGCTGGCTTTTCCTTTGCACATGCTGGCATCAAGAAGTTGCACAGAACTTGCCCATAGTTGCAGCTCATGTGAATGTCAGCTCTACTGGAACCCAGAAGTCCCCTGGGTTTTTAGAAGGGGATCTTGCCAGTTTTCACAGAAAGCATTAACAGGGAGCACACTGTAAGCTTGTGGAAGGCAGGGAATATGGGACAGGGCTGTTTTAAATTTCTGTTACCACAGTACAATCCTGGCCTAGGCCCAAGGCTTCTCAAAACTGCCCAGTACCTACTCTAATGGTGATTGCATTCAGAGGTAAACCTGTTCACATGCAGATGGGACAGACAAATGTCAAAATAAATAGTTCAGCAGTCTATCTTTAGAGCAGAACTCCTGCACATTGACAGAAAAGTAGCTATTTCTCCCACTCTTTTATATGTTGGCCCTGATGTCCCAGTCTGACTGACCTTTCACTAGTGTGAAACCTCTGAGGGCTATTTTCATCCTAGTGCAAATCAGCAGAGCTTCGAGGCTGGCATCACAGGAGGTTCTTACCTCATAGGGACTGTCCTAGCACAACCTTCCTTTGGAGGACACCTCTGGGCAGGAGATAACAGGATCTGCTGTACATGCTGACTACTGCTGGCTGTGGCTGTCCCCCCCTGCCAGAGGAATCCTGAGCCAATAATTTAGAATTTCCCTCTTCCTTTTCTTAAGAGAGGCCCCAAACGAGTGTCAGTATCTTCTCTTCAGGCAGTGTTTCTGCCGCTCTGCTCCCTTGCTGCAGCCACTGAGGAGGTGAGCAGTGCAGTTCTCTGTGGTCTTCTGTGGTCAAGAGAGAGGGAGGTGCCTGCAGAAAGCAATTTATCCCTCCTAAAATCTTAACCAAGTCTCTCTCTGAGGAAGTGCCAAGGACAACTTTGCTCCTGACATTGGTGCTTCATTTAGACACCTAAAATGAGGTGTGGACAAATCCACACCCTTCTGCTTCTTGCATGATGTTTCACAAGGAGAAGTGTTGTAATTCTGCTTGCTGCTCTCAGCCGCTAATGCTAGATAGGATGTTAGATAAAATACATCCACCCACGTTCTGGCACAGCTCTTTCCCCCAAGTGACATAAATGATAATTTTCATCTTGCTTCACTAGATATTCAACATTGCCTAGTGCAAAAGATACATATTTTCTTATTTGGCTTTAATCAATAACACAGTTCCTATCTCTGGGTAACAACAGCCCACAACGCCGAGGGTTGGATCCTGTGTGGTGATTGTCAAAATGGCTGTGTTTTGTAACCAATAGCTTGAGAGTCTTTCTCAGAAAGATTTGCATTGCGTGATCAACAGCAACAGTAGCCCAAGCCAAGCTGATGAAAGAGACAGTTAATCCCAAAAAGCCAAGTCCCTGAAATGTGCCGTGCTCTGGGAGGGCATCACTCAGCTACGTGCATACAGCTGGGTATGTCTGGTATAGCTGAAGCTGGTAGCTAGCCAGAGGTCGGGGCTTGGTTGGTGGTTGGGGGTTTTTTGCCTTTTTTCTCTTTTTTTTATGTCAGAAAAACTTCCACAGTCGTTCCACAGGCACAAGTAATCTAGCCGCATGGAATATATGCAGTTTTCCTTGTTTTTTCCTTGCTTATTTCCACCTTCTGCTAGTGTAATTTGAGTGACAAGATTTTTCCAAACACCAAATTAGGATAAACTGTTGTTGTGTGCAACAGATGAAGGGGAATAACCGGCAGGCTTTTAACAAATGAGGAATATGTGCACAGGGCTGATACTGAAATGTATAAACTTTGCACTGTTTTACAAAAACAGCCGAGGGCAGAGCTGCACAGGTAGAGTCCTACAGCTGTGCGGTGTCTGTGCTTCACTTCCCACTCTTCCCTTTCCCTGGAGGCAGCTACTGCTGAGCTGCATGTGAAGCAACTCCTAAACCACTTGAAGTTTTCAACCTGACATGTTAAAGCAAACTCCCCTTACCCAAGCAGGGGAGTGAAAGGAAGCCCAAGGCATGATTCTTCAGGGAGGTAAAACACTGCAAGTGACACATTCCCTGGTACCTGAGGAGAGCCATTTGCACATATGAATGACCAGGACACCTCAGGACACAGTGGTTTGCACCTTCTTTGCCCAGATGCACATGCCTACACCCTGCCCAGTGCAGTGAGGGACATGGTCTGAGTCACATTCAGTCACATGCAGTCAGGTCTGAGTCGACCACATGTGAACACCTGCCAGAAGCCAGACTGTGAAACAGGCTCTCCTCACCATTGATCCTATGGAGCTACACATACCATGGCAATGAAGCACCATCTCTAAAATGAATCCCAAACATAAGAGGAAACAGCAATGACAGTCAAAGCTGGAACCACATGAAACTACATAGGTAGGCCATACCACCTATGGTGTCTGGGCATCACTTGGCTGCATGCAAAATTGCTGACTGAAAAGTGCAAAGGCCTGTATTAAATGAGCTTTAAGACGAGGTCGAGCCATCTGCACTATCTGCACTTTCCTAGGCTGCTGCAGCATAAAATGAAACAGGTCTGTGTTGATCATAAGTGAAGATACCAAAATATGTCAACCCTTTGTGTGGTGCTTGGTAGAGCAGACCCAGGGAATGTTGTACTTCAGGGGACCTGGCTGGGTCTGACTGGCCAAAGCCACTGCTATTGGCTCTGCAGCTGAACTGGCAAAGTTGACTTCTGCCACTCCAAGGACAAAAGGCCAGGACTGGGACTGGCTCTTCCCACTCAAGAGAACATAGAAATGGTCAAGCTGTTACAGGGAGCTGACAGAAGATCTTGGAGAGTTGGGTATGCTGTCATAACACCATCACAGGAGGCGGAAACAGCAGAGCTGGGAGCAGGGCAGTACTTTGTATCCTCCCATTCCAGCTTCCCAAGCTCTGCTCTATCTAAAATACCTAGGAAAGCCACCACCATTCCAGCTGCTTACTTGGCCACCAGTGACAGCATTAAGTGAGCATTCCCCGTGTCTTGCTGCCTCAAAGCTCAGAAACAGCTTCATTTCTCCTGGTGGAGGGAAGATGGTGCTTTTATTTCTCTGTCAGGCTTAGAAAAGCCGTAACATAGCAGAGCAGATTGGAGAGCTCAGATAAAGGAGAAGAGCACAGGCTGAGTATGGGGCCAGGCACCCAAGCCATCCATTCACAGGTAAACTGGCATGCCTAGCACGAGGCACCTGAGCGCTGGGTGGAAACTAAAATGTGGGGCTGGGAAACCGTGTAGCTGAGAGGGATTTACATGGCTGTGCCCTGCGTGCTGCAAGCTTGCTCTGCTTATGTGCTGGGAGGGACAGAGTTCCTCCTGCCTGGCACAGAGCTGCCTCAGCCCTGGGCTGCGTGCTGCCCAGCTCGCACCTTGGCCCCACTTGGATTCACACACACCACACAATGCCTTCACACAGATATATTTATCAAGCTAAAAAAAGTTCTGGTTAGCTGTTGTGTTGGCTGTGAGGCTGAGTTGCGCTATCTAGGAGGGAAAAAGAGGCCACCTGGAGCTGTAAAAATCTCATAAGCCTGCAAAATAAGGAGGGCAGCATGCTGGTGGGAGGTTGGATATTTACTGGAGTGGAAGAATTCCAAAACAGAAATGATTCATTTTCACTGCACAGTCCGTCCCCCCACCACAAAAAAAAATTTCCTTTTTACATATTTCCTGGAATATGTGATCGTACTAGAAGAGCATTTCATGCTCTTGTTATGAAAGGGAATCCAGTCCAGTGGGACAAAGTCATTCTTGGAATAACTTTGAATGAAATCAAGAGTTACAGCTGGACTGACTTCAGTGTAACAAGTCCTCAGGATACTGGTGGCTGCTGCAGTCATGTTTTTGTAGGCAGTCTGGATCTACAAGTTTTCCTAGTATAATAATTGCAGTAAGAGCTGTGAGGTTTTGTAACCAAACTCGTTTATGCTGGCAGAATCCCTTCTTTGGATGATAGGGAGGTGACTTATACCACCTAATTTCTTCCAGTTTTTACTTGGGAGTTGCTGTTCTATTATGAAATGTCTTTATGCTGTCTGAATAACAGGTGTGAATGATTACTTCTGCATTGTAACAGTACCCTTTTCTAGTACAGACAAGCTAAAATGTCTAAACTATTTTATTTTATATAATGCAAATACTAGGATATGGTTGGGGAAGAAAGAAACTACTATCTTGAAACAAAATAGATTGATGCCCCACAATTGCCTGCAAGATAAATTCTGTGTGACAGTAAGAGAACAAAATTCACCAAAATTTTCCATTTTCTTTCACTATTTTTATCATGGTTGGGATCTTTATTTCCTAAGCAATCTGTATAAACATCTGAATGAACTTTTAGCCTGTATATGTCTATTTTAATTTCTAAAATCCAAGTTAATCTTGTTTGCAGCATGCAAAGAACTTGAGCAGGATGTGATAGCACTTCATGTCATCTCCACTTAGAAGTGCAGTAGCCCTACAGTATCTGCCTTGCCACCCCAAGGGGCAGTGGGACACCTGCAGATTTGCCATTGCCAGTTTGACTGCAGATGGTCTAAGGAACTTCGGGGAAGCAGATGTTCCCTGGAGAATCTCCTGGAAGTGAAAGGGAGCATGATAAAGAGAACAAAGTTGCAGGGGTAAAAATTTAAGTATGCAGAAATATGGAGCATCTCATTGAAGGTGGGATTTCACCTGGTATTTTGTCCTGGAAAAAATGGATATAGGCTCAGAAGGTTCTTAAAGCAAGGATAAGCAGATGTGTTTGATGGATTAAAATCAGTGTAACTCAATCAGTGCTTGTAGAGAGCAGCTTTACAGTATTTCCCCATGTATGGCATACACCTTAGGAAAACTCCAGATCAGTACCATAGTGTTCCTTAAAATTAGTCTCCAAGATAATTCACACATCTCAGCAGAGATGGGAGAGCTGATGAAGGACAAAGAGTCTACGCAGTATCTAAAAGGGAAGAAGCAGCTTTGGAGTACCTGAATTTGCAGATTGCTTCTGAGTGGCCCATTATGGGTTAGTATAATGAAAAATAGGCCCCTTGTCTTAAAGCCTCCCCTTGACAACCTGTTTCTTGAGGCAACTTGGAGCTCACAGCAATTAGGCTGTTGGTGGGAGGAATTTGCTATGGGGGTGCCAGGGCTATTCTGGCACCTTGTAACTGGCTTTCCCCAGGGTTGCTCGCTCTCCTGCCCATCACAGGAGTAAAGCATATCCTTGATGTGACAGCACTGGGGCCTTGGGACACTAGGAAAGGTGGTGTTGGAAACAAACAGCCATTGACAGTGATTCAATGGCCTGCAGCTCATTTTCAGGGAGGCCCAAGGGGTGTGCTCCTTCCTGTGGCAACCTGGGGCACAGCAAAGTAGCTCCACCCATTGTGCACGTGCAAAGAGGCCCATCTTCATGTACAGAGAAACACCATCAGCCACAATATAAATGGACTTGTATAAGTTAGGTTGAATTCTTCTCTTACTGAGATAAGGAAGTCAGTGGAAAGGGGTGACAAAACAGCAAGCAAAGAAACAACTCCTGTAGCAGCCTTGTCAATGTGCATGCAGCTGCAGGGTCAATTTATGTGTGTCTCACAACCAGAGAAAAGATGTTGCAGCAATTAAGGTATAAAAAAAGGAGAGTCTGGCACAGTTTGGGCCACCAGGCTGGCCAAAAAAAAGACTGTATCCAGTAGATATTACCCAAAAATAGTCCACAAGATTAAAAATAGCCTGGACATATCAACATCTAAAAAAAGATCAAAAATTAAGCCCATAAAGATTGTAAGTCATATGAGCAGAACTTTAGAGGTTATAAAAGACAGTGATGAAAACTAAATTATACTAATTCATACTACCTAGTTTCAATCTCCTATCACCGGAGCCAAAACAAGCAGACAGCTTTATTTTTTATTTATTTATTTTATTTTCATTTTTTCTGGGATGTACAAACTGAAGGGGCTGTATGCCAGACCTCCCATGCTTCTCATACAGAGATCATGTTTCCTGCTTGCCCAGGCCTCTCTTCTGCCAGCATCTCAAGCATGTGCTTTGGTGGCTACCTCAAAAAGTGCCTGGAGGACTGAAAAGGCAAGAAGCAAGAAAGTGTGTCTGGAGGAACAGACTGTGTGAATCCCACTCTGCAGATCAGATATCTGACTCAGGTTTGAAAGGTTTTGCAAAGTATTTCATCTGCCACCTTCTCTTGCCCATGGGTTAGGATGCCCACCAAACGAAGTTGGTGTCCTGGTCTTGAACAGACAGCAGCAGATCTGACTATGAACAGGGACCAGCAGCTCAGGCAGCTGCTTAGCAAGTCTTGGCACCAGCAGGGGTGTAGCTAGCTGCCTGGGGGCATTTTAGACTTTAGTTACAGACCCAGGACCCTTAGTTAAGCATATATCCTGCAAAGATACTCTAATCTTTCATCTGCTTTAACCCTCCATCCCTGCTCAGCGGCATTAAAGGTTTAGTTCAGCATTTGCAAAAGGACCCAGATAGATGAAGAGCTTAAGGTGAAAGGATAAGCTAAGTGGAGGGGCTGCAGCAGAGGCTGATCCCATCTGGGGAACAGCAGAGTCCTGTCATTAGTGCCGTGTGCTGCTGCAAGCACTGGACACGAGCTGGCTCAGAATGAGCAGTCCCTGCATGAGACAAGGGCAGCCACGGGAGGGGCAGATAGGCTGCTGGGGCAGCATAGGGAAAGGAAGGGAGGGAACAGCTCTACTCAAAGCTCTGCTTGTGCAGTCATAGCCTGTCTGCAACCACAGCCTGTAAGCAGCCATATGGACCCAACCAGGCTGGAGATTCAAGTCTTCTTCCAGCCGTTGCTGAAGCGTCAGTACCCCAGTCCAGTCTCACCCTGGCTGTTACCATTCTCCTCCTAACTTCCACTACCCTCCTAGGTTTGTCAGCATAACAGTACATGCTTCCCTGATCCTCTGGAATCAAAGTGAGCTGTGCTAGCTCAGGCACCTGAAACACAAGGTCTTCCTGTATCTAGTTCAATGCTAGTAAATAGGTCAAGGAAAGCTGGCGGGGTGCGTGTGTGCCTGAATGCTGGGTGAGTGGTAATCTCCTCAGCCAACAGCCCTGGAGTTTACAGACTGACTTAGGCACCTCTGTGCTGATCCGCCCCATGCACCCAGGAGCTGACTTTGGCTTGTGTTCAGTGCAAGAGGGCGAGTCTGATCAGAGAAACTCCAGATGTGCCCAACACTTTTTCATCCCTACAGGCTCCCTGACTGCCTGTTCCCCCCACTAGCAGTCAAGGAGAAGGTTCCATTGAGGTCCAGCTGGGGTAAAGCAGAGCCACACCATCCTGCACACACTGCCAGGGGCACAGTACCCCCTCCTGGTACAACAGGATGTGAAAGCAGGGGGTGTGGATGGTGCTGGCCATGCAGGGTGCATTCCCTCTGCCCCAGCACACAAGAGTGTGATGCCGCTGAGCTGCCTTCTCACGCCAGCAGTTTTCATGCCTCTAGTTGCTTGCAGCTAGTGAGAAATGGTTTTGGTGATGCTTTAAATGCTCATATCTTGACTACTGGGGCCTAGCAATGCTCTCCTCCTACGTGTAATACTTGTCCTGTGGTGTAGATGGGTTTGGGGTTGAGCTTATGAGAGCACAGAATTTGCAAGTTCTCACCTCTTCCTTCCTTCCTTCTCAAGCACTCTCAAATCAAGATGCCACAAACAAACCACTTTCTTGCAAGTGCCTGTACTACTGTTTTATGTAATTCAGAACTGCAAAATCACTTTCTCTAGGTACCTTAGCAAGAATCAGTGTGAAATTCTCTGTCAAGGGATCCAAGGAGACCTGGTGTTGACTTCTCTGTAAAAGCAAGAACCTTACTCTCTAAATAAGATAATTATCATGAGGGTGTTTGTGCCCATTCTTGTTTTTGGGGACTCTCCTTTCTCTTTGCCACCATGACTCATAAAACTCATTAAGCCAGAGTATGCCTAGCAGAGCATTTAATTACACAGCAGTTGCAGGGTAGTGACAGAATCTATGTTTAACAGGCTGACAGCAAGATGGCTTTATCTACAAAGCTATTTAGATGTCAATATAGCCAGTGCCATCCATAAGGCTGGGCAAGCCATACCAGGTACAAAACCAGCAAGGAGGAAGGTAAAATTTGTGCCAGGAGTAGGCTCAAGACACTAATGATTTTTATAAACAGTCTGAAAACGTGCCTGTCATCACTATGTCTGGGGCACTGTGTAGAAACATTATCTGGTAAATCAACAGCCTTGCATGCACAGTGACCTAGATAGGAAATACGATGCAAGAAGGGAGAAGGTAAGACTGTGCACTGTTGTAACATAAAGATCAGGTTATTTGCTGCTGCTTTTATTCTAGCTATGAGTTTAATAGTCAATAAACCCTTGAAAACAAGTTCTAGCCCCTCCCTTCTTTCTCAGACACTCTCACAGCAACAAAGCATGTAGCCAGACCAATATATGAACAATGTATTTCTATACTTAGCAAAACATTAACAAAATATTCTTAAAACCACTGTACACATCTCAGCTATGGGTGCACGACTTCAAGAGTACAGCCTTAGGGTGTCTTGAGAAGCTGCTCAGAGGGATTACACCAACATTGGAGTGACTACTTCTCTTGTGTAGAACAGGCTTGTTTACATGAAGAAACTCTTTCCATTGTGGCCTTTGAGATTGCAGTAGACGATTCATTGCAGCAGGCTAGGATATGTGAGGATGATTTTGCTCACTGGAATAAAAAAGCAAAGGGAAGTTTTTGGGACACTGTTGGAAAGCCCCTCCCATTAGCACATTTTGTCCCGATTACTTAGAAGCCAAGCATGACTAAGTGCTTTGCCATCAGTTTTGGTTTTGTGAGGTTTTTCTCCTTGTAATTTAACTTACACTTTGTATCATACATTCTAAGGTCTGGTCTTACAATTCTACCATAAAACCTCAGCACACTGAAAGAAGCAAGCACTGTTCTGGTACAGAAAACACATCTTCCTCAACTTTAAAGAGATGAAGACATTTTAAGCTTTTTAAAAGAAATTGTAGCTGGAGGATACTTTCAGGAAGGCAGAGGAATGATAGCTTTGTAAGGCAGCGGCTCAGTTTTCCTACACATATCAAACGTCTTCAAGATCAAATAACTTCTCTATAGACCAGTGTTCAGTGCAGTCTGTAAGCAGAAAAATAGTTTGCTTTCATTTTTTCATTCTTCTGTAGACAGAATATTGTCTCCAAAATTAACCTTGTTCACTCCAAATTACTGAGCTGAGCCAAAATTAAGCCTCTGGTTTTTATTTTCATATTTTTTTCCCCTAAAAGTAACCAAACAAGTAATGGAGTATCCCTCTTTCAAATGTATAGTATACAAGACTTTGATATTGCCATGAGGCTGTCAGAGTGAAATTTTCCTTTTTCAATCCCATATTTTGCAGTTACTTCTTTTGAATATAATACATGAAACTTTACCCAAACACAATTTCCCCCCCACAATTAAACTGTAGCTAAATCTTGGAATACAGTGTTTTTTAATCTGCCATCACAATCAAAGGACCTACATTAATGAAAAGGGAGAGTGTTAGGTCAGAATCTTCTAGCTTCTGTAACAGTCATCTGGTTTCCTCCTATATTTACATATTTTTTAGAAACAAAATTCCAAGTATTTTGCTCTTGGGACTTAGTCCGAAGTTATGTTTGTGATTACTCTGTCACATATTCTCACACTCATGACAGTCCATCAGAAAAATTGAATAATTTCTACGTGGTAAATGACAGCAGTTCTTAGAGTGTGTACTGCTGTATTCACTGGTCCCAGTGAAACCATTTCTCCATTTGTGGTGGGAAGGGAAAGATCCCCTCTTCAGGAATGTTTCTTGACTGATTGAGGCAGGTATCTTTTTTTGTCATTTGCAGCTGATGATCACTGTGGCTGCATTTTCCACACTGCTGGCAGTAGTTTCTGTATAGCATCTAAGGGAATTTTTCTCTCCACACTAATTTTTGGGAAGACCATTACATGCTAATTATTCTCCTTTCAACCTGTCCTCACACCTCATCTGACAATGAGGGAGATCCTGTTCCCTTCCTGGTCCCACCACACTGCTCCACAACTCTGCTTCCTCTGCCTCCGTCAGAGCTCAGCATTCCCCCACACAGCAACATTGCAAAACCTCCTCAAGGATGAAGACCTCCTCTATTTATAGAGCACTGAGGCTAGACGAAAGTTTCCAGAGTTTTCTGGAAGAGCTCATGTCTAGCTGCTCTGAAGGCTTTCAAAGGGAAACAAGCTTGCACCTTGCTTTAGAGCTTTGCCTGGCATCTAACAATCACTAAACCTTTGCAGTACAGTATGTAGTGCACCAGGCATGTGTTTGATGTTATACATTGGTATGTATTTATGAACCCCTGAAAACTTTTCTTCCTGACGTGCTTGGGGCAGATTCTCTACCATGAACCCATATTCTCAACTGATTTTTGTCCTAGGTCTGTGATTCAGTGCTATCTTAAGATAACAGAGAGAAAAAACTGGTTTTAGCTTTGTGCTGTGTTTTTTTCCTTAAAAGACTGAGGCTGATATTTTTAAATCAAAAATAAGGTTCCATTAACAAATGCACTGCTGCATGTTGCTCCACAAAGATGTAATTCAGCATTTCTTTTACTTGTGTCACAAGTTAAATACTGAATATGCTTTAAAATAATGGATAAATGGCTGCAACTGTAGCTAAAATAAGGTAGGAGTCAGGCTGTGTTCACAGGATGGGCATACCCACAAACACAGTCTGTGTGTGTATATGAGCTAGCCATGTTCAGCCTCTGAAACTGATAAGCTGCTGCTTATTAAAAGAAAAAGGCAGCAAGCCCTTGATTACTTTTGCCCACAGCACATGGCTTTTATTGGAGGATGTGTTTGCACAAAGGGAGGAGTGCTGCCTCCCACACAAATTTCAACAACCATTTGAACAATTTGGTAAATAGGTGAGGACAGAGTCTTCATCTATTGTCTGCCTATCCCCTCCAGTCAGAAGTCAATCACACAGTGAGGAAGCTCTAATCTAAGGGAGAAATCCTTTTTAGGAATGTACTTTTTAATGAAAATTCTGGAACATGGTCCCACCATTACCAACAATCTGAGGGTACACACATACACCCCAATACAAACAAATGAACAAACAACAAAACACACCCAAAACAACAACAAAAAAGAGAGAATAATTAATAAGGGAGAAAATATAAGCCTAATGCAATAGAAAAGGAATAAAAGTGAAATCCACCTCCTGACACGTTAAGCATTATCATCTTCCTTTGCACTGTAAGTGGATGAAAAAGGAGCAAGTTGCTTCTTGACCTGTTTTTTGCTTCTGCATAAAAATGAAAGGCCATTTCTTCTAGTACCAATAAATGCCACCTTTTCTCTAAGTCACTAATTAGCTGACTGAATGAGCAAGGAACAGGTTCAGGTGACTCTAACAGTGGCAAACTGATGCAGAATGATAGCAAGACTCAATCACAGCTCAGTGCTAATTACAGCTCTGGAGCACATGCTATCATTCTGAACACAAAACAAGGATGTTAATAATACAAATTTAGCTGTGTGCGTGCACAAAATCCTTGTAAGCTTAATCATCCAGGACTTAATATTTCAGTACTGCTTTGTAAAAGCTCTCCAATGTACAATTCCACCATTATGTTTCAGTGGATTCATTAACACCATTGTGACATCTGAATGCCCATTGAAAGAGATAAAATGAATAGTGTCAGTTTAGATCATGTAGGGAGGAGACAACAATTTTCATAATACGGGAATTTAAATTATTGTATATCCACTACTAGCATTCTTGGTTTAGTAAATATCTGTCCTTGGTATAAGTTGCTTGGGATGTGCTTTAAAACGTGATAAAGTACCTTACTCTGGTATTAGTCAAAGAGTATTTGCACAAGCACAAGAAGAAATAAGAAGAAATAAGAAGACAGAGAACACTACCATAATGAAAGAAGACAGAGAACACGATCATAATGAATATGCATCAATATCACAAGTTTTAATATTATATTTGTTCAGTTCTAAAATATCAGTAACTATTATCATCAACAGCCAGAACCTTTCAACTACTAAAACATGAGAAGAAAAAACAAAGAAATAAACAAAAACTTACAAAATTGGAGTCCCTGGCATGCTATTTGCACCATCAATAGCTTGAAACACCTCTCCTTGCATCCGTAGGTGATGCTAGCTATTTTCCTGTCTTGGGACAGAATATCCTGCACTTTGGATCTGCTGATTCCCTCAATACAGTTTCAAAATGAAAAGCTTCTCTTCAGTCAGAGAAGAGAGAAAGTAGAAATGGGTCAAGTCACATAATGTGAAGTAAATAAGAATGAAAGTTACATGACATGACTGAGTCAGCTTACTATTCTGACTTGGGTGGTCCCACTTTTCCCTTCCCGACTCCTGGCCCTGCTGGTCCACACCCTCTCTTACACCACATCAAACCACTTGGTAAGCTGATCCAACTTGTTAATCCAACAGAAAGCTCCTCTCCTGGACTGACTCACCAAAGGGCCTGACAAGAGTGATGCCAAGGAGAACAGCTCTGGAGGGAGCAGAACCACCCCTTCTGGTGGCAGCAACTCAACACTGTGTCTTAAATGAACCACAACTGAAGAGAGCGTTGAAGGGCACGAGAACAGCACTGAAAGCAAACAGAAGAGCATGGAGTAAAATCCTGTGTCTTTGGGAAGAACGGAAATGCAAGAATAAACATCACAAAGCCTTTGGGATGGGGTAGACAGTGAAGGGTGCAATGGCAGGAGAGCAACAGGACATTGGATAGCGTTATGCATCAGAGGAGGGCATGGGAACACAGGTACTGTCCTGGCAGAAGGAAGAATGGGTAGTGACAGAAAACATGGTACTGAGTCCACCTGGATTGCAGAGGCTCTCTGGGGTACAGGCTCACAGTGTCTGTGTGTGTGTCTGTAGCCAGCCCTGACAAAGGTGAGCTCTTTGGGACAGATCTGCTACTTTGATAGTTTTAACAAAACACGAGCTATAATATTGTGTCCCCATTGTTCAAGAAAAGAGGGAGGACACCATTGTTCACTCAAAAAAACAAACAAAAATGAAGCCTGTCCTCATTCTTCTCAAGAAACTGCCGCATCAAAAAAAGAACAAAAATCAAACCACTGAGTGTTTTTGAGGAATACCACTTAGTCAGTCTTATCAGCTCAAAACTTGACTCACTATTATCTTTTCCTTCCCCTCTTAAATTACTGAGACAGGTCTCATAGCAGCAAATGTTTTAAGCTCACTGCTTTCTTGGAATCTCCCCTACTTGTACAACCATCTCCATAAGAAAAAGAGTTTAGGAGTATCAGAAATTGTGCTAGCCATCTGGAGAAAGGGAAAGCAAACTGAATCTCCACCCAAAGATAAAATGTCCAGGTTTTTAACAAATTTGTCTTCGCAATTTCAAGGAACACAGTTCTTGAGTTCCTCTCTTGAGCTCTGAGTAATTATTCCTAGGTAATCCGAAAAAAAAAAAAAAAAAAAAAGGTGGAGACTTTGTAACTCATTAAATAGCACAATATATTGCGAGGCATGAGCTGCGGTATTCTCAAGCTTCCCAAACCAAGGGGCAGAGGGCAAACTGTCCTTGCCTACACCCCAGGGCATCCCTGTTCTCTTCTCCAAGTACAAGACCAGGCACTGGCAGAAGAAAGAACTACGTGCCTGGCAGACGAAAGACAAGGAAAGAGAAAATATGATGTGCAATAAATCAGGTACACACAAAATAATGGTGGCAGGTCACATCATCCTAACACTGCTCGGCATTGTTTCCACCTTAATGATCTTTCAGCATGTCACCATGCTGAATCATGATGACAGAGGGGCAGGAAGCACATATCAGATGCAGAATGAACAGGTCCTTTTGTGATTGTGGTGCAATGAAGCACCGGGCTTTCTTTATGTTGGAGTCCTCTGTTCTCACTCTGGAAGACTTGTCTGCACCAAAATCAAGAAAAGGTTCTGGAGCAGTTCAGATAAATTTGACCTACATGCAGATTAAACAGGAATCTCTCATTTTTTGCCCCCAAAACTGCTTATTGCTGTATCAGTGCATGAATTTCAAATGGGTTTTAAAAATGTTCTTTAAAAGTAATTTTCTGTTCATAACTGGACTTCAAGCACCCTGAGGGCCTGCTGGCTTGCTTAAGTTAGAGGCCAAAAATGTACATAATTGTCAGTCTTTAGCAAGACAGGGAGTTCTTTTCTAACCAGAGCCAGGAATACTCCCTCTGGAGAAATCTCACAAACAATGTGAAAAAAACTTTTGAACTTTCCATGGTACAAAGTTTAAAATGAGGACAAAACTGGAATGAGTTGGTCTTGAGCATTTTCTAAGCTGTGCTGCATTTCCATAACTTTACAGATACAGACATCTGGAAGCAGAATTTTCAGCTAGAAAGAAAAAGACCCCATTGTTCTGTATTTCACTAGCATAATTAATTTTCCTTAAACATGAATAAAATTATTACAGTAGACAAAAATTTTAATATGTATAAATCTCTCCAGATCAACCCTAACTGTATTTTTGGTGTAATAAAAATAGGCTATATTCCCAGATATGAAAATGCATATAGTTTCAGATAGATTCAAGGACAGCAAAAGCAATTTTAGTTAAGCAGTCTGGAGGAATCTCATAATATTAGACAGTATTAAACACAAGTTTACATAGAGTAATTGAGAATACTCCTTATAATTTAGTCCAACATTTATAAACTCAGATTATAATGAAAGGGGTTTTTTTTTAAACATTAGACCATTATGATATTCAGTGACAAACAACCAACTTATTCTATTACTTTAATTTCAGCAAAAACTTTTAGGGAAACTCTACAATGGCATCAACAAGCACTAAGCAGAATGAGAGATGGCACAGGGTACTGCAGATTATTTTCAGGGCTCTAAGCCAAATTCTCTGTTGTCCCAAGCGCCCTTTGCCACGTCATACTGTGGAAAACACCAAGTTCTTGGCATATCAAAACCTGGATCTTGAAAAGTTCTGAGACTCCTTCAGTTATGGAGCCCAAGTGATTTGAGGGGACCCTGTGTTTGGTCATGTGCTTCTCTGTAATGGCTGGCACTAGTCCCAACAGGCAATAACCCCACACCTTCCAGATCACCTCTACTAGGTGACCCTTTCCTTGCTTTGCAGAAACAGGGGCCAGGGGAGTAGCTGCGAGATAAATAAACGATGCTAACCCTTTGAGTACCTCAGGAAAAAAGCGTGCATTCAATAAAAGAGCACTTGCATAGCCTTGTGGATGTACTCTGTACACTTTGTCCTGATTAGAAAGGAAGTGAGTTTAACAGAGAATCCAACTCAGACAAACAGTTCTCTCCTTTAACTTGGAAAATCTGCAAACCTGTTACAGTTCACTTTCCAGTATGAAAAGCAAGCTTGAAAAATGGCACTGTTGAGACCATTGAAGAATGGTCTAAGCAGAATAGTAGCAGTCAAGCTGAAGAACATGGTGGAGTGGTCTGGGTGGAGGAGAGCAAATGCTACAAGCCCCCAAGTTCTGACTTTTAATTATGATGCTGTTGTGGACATGCACCTGTGTCACTGATGCCTGATGCTATCAGCAGCACATCTAGCTTCCAAGAAGCCTTCTGGCAGCAATGAAAACCTTAGCCTGGAGTTCAAGCACTTTTCCCATTCACAGTAAAACTATCTCAACATGAGATTACTTACTTTTTATTTAAACTTTACTTCTAAACGGACTTTGTAACCTTCTACAATCTTGTTACTCTGCATTCCCTTTCTTCTTCCCCCAGCTTCAAAGAGTCTTTTTTGGTTGCTTATATAATCTCAGCACTGCAGTACACAAGCCATTGAAAGCATGGTATAAATGCAGCTATTATTACTACTTAATAAAACCAGAAAAGTTATTCATTGACCAACCTTTTTTTTCCCCTTTCTAATAAACATATCAGATCCATATCTAACTGGTGATAAAAACCTATGACCTTGCACTAAGTTTATCCCACAACATCTTCATCATGACTAGTATTTAATTTCAAAGACTTTTCACTACATTCTCTGCAAAGCAGTATGTCTCATCATTACCTAGTCACCAGGAAAGGTCTTTTCCAACATTCAATGACACAGACAAGCAATTAGCTATCTTAGAAAGGCTACTTTAGGGACCAAGAGTAACTAGCTGAAAAGAAAGAGAAGGAAGTCCCTCCTCTGTTCTGGCAACCAACATATTGATCATTTCACTTGGTATACCATATGTTGCTTTTTGTTGTGCTTTGTCCTTACACTGTCTTTTAAGGAACAAGCTCTTTGGCAATGAATAGAGTCTCATATGCTTGGAAAACATTTCTAGCATGGTGCAGACACTATTGTATTATAAATACTCATTGTATTCCTGAGTTTCCTTACCACCACTGCTCCTCAATACAGTGTTGTCACTGTAAAACAACCTTCATTAAGTTTTGTGTCATTGGCCTAGTGCTGCAATAAGGCAAAATGCTTCATACACCAAAACGTGGATTTTGTTGAACTTGGTATTTCTGTTGACCATGCTGTAAAACAGTATGATGTCAAGACAACTGAAGTAGCTTAGCACATTAGCAAATGTGACAACTGAGAGCTTTAATTGCATCCCATATGGAAAAGAGAGGGAAAGAACAGAAGACTTTTGAAGACAAATTAGCTTGTAAATTAATAACTATCATTAGATTTTAGCCAGGCACCATATTTGTGCCTTGGTCTTTTTCTTAGTTGTTTCATGGTTGGATGATTGAGTTTGGAGTCTGTGACTTTCATCTCCATTGTGTTTGCAGAAGAAGCAAATCTTTAACTCTTCAGTTTCTACCTGGCAGAATACCATTGTTAGCATTTCTCAAGTTTTTGAAAATAGCCTTGACTCTCTTCTCATTTAGCCCAGTTAAACAATGCTGCAAGTCCAAGGTAATCAGCTGAATTAATCTCATTTCTAAGCATGCTAAAGTAATGCCTAAGCCTAGTATTTTTGACATACCTCATATACCTATAACTGAAGGAAAAACTTTCATTAAACCAACATTTAAAATCTGTCTTCATGCTCTGAATTTAAAACTTGGTGGTTTTAATCCACTTCCTTCTGCCCTTACCACAAAGAGATTACTAATCTGGAATTTTGTTTTTAGTTTCCATCTTTTCCAGTTCATTTACCACTTGTTTTTTTTTCTTTGGTGGTTGTTGTTTTTAATTCACCCTTGGAGCTCACTAGTCATATTCACCTTGAAATTTTATCCACTGGGCTTTCATGACCTTGTCCCCTCAGTACTCCTTTCGCCTTTCTAATAATTCACCTTGGTTTTCCTTCTCATTTTTCATGTATGTACCACAAGGCACTTGTAGCCTTGGTACACTTTGTTTCTCCTACATCCTTCACATAGTACACTCAGTGCCTCACATTCCTCCAAGTCTTACTACTATGCCAATCAATCCCAAATCCAGTTCTATAGGACAGATAAGAACAAAACCATTTTAACTGCATACATAAAGTCATCTCACTATAATACAAGTATATTACAGTGTTAAACCTCAAAAAAGCCCATGAGAAGCAAAAGCATACAGTGGCAGAGAACAAATCACTTATTTAAAGTCCTGTGAAGTCCTGTGGCAGCCTCTGGGTTACCAACCAGAGGATTCATTTCACCTTTCTACCTCAAGATCTGCATATTAGCTCATGTATTTTACACTTCTTGAGCTTTAGAATGGATTTGTTTAACTTACAGGCAGTGCAGACCAACGGTATGCATCGTGTCTCACCAGCCTAGCCCACGGAGCGGATACTTGCTGTTTGTTCACCCAATGGTTCTCTGAGAAGATGGGCAGGAGAACACCCAGCCCAGGAGGAATCCTTGCTCTGCCTCACCACATGTCTCTGAAGCACTGACCACCGTGTTGGGTTGTACGGCAGGAAACTGCAGAATATACTCCACTTTCCTAAACTATACCACAAGCAAGCAAAGCCACGGTTAATCAGATCAGTGGAAGCTTAAACATCACCTCAGAGGAGTCCAGATCCCCATGTGGCTTCTGACAACCGACGTGACTGAGCTGAGACCTTTGTCCCTCCACCAGCACTGCTCTGCCAAACGAGCTTCCTTTTTCCTGTCAGGGACCTTGCCATGTTCATCGCGGCACAGGCCCCAACTCCTGGCCTCGCCTTGTTTTGGCAGCTGCATCAACTGGCTCCTTCTTCCTGCTTTTTACTTTTTCTTTTCTTAATCGGCCTAGCTCCGGCCTTCATTACCACCCCGTTAGGCGGGACACAAGCCACGTGTTACTTATGAAGGACACCGCACATGTCTCTCCCGCTGTACCAGCTATCCGGCGGGAGTATTTTGGGGCCTACACGAGTGACAAAACCTGGCCCTCCGCTGCAGCCGGGTGCCGCTGCCACCACCCTGTCTGTCACTGAAGAGACAGTGCCCAGCTTCCACGTCACCCGCCGCTCCTCGGTGCCCCCGCCTCACCTGCGGCAGGCCCACAGACCGCTGGGGCAGCGGGCCAGCTCGCTACTAGGGTCACGGGCACCCTCAGATTAGCGACCAAGCCAGCGACCACGGGACGGCCCCGACAGCCCAGACCGGTGACACCCCCCAACAATTTCCCCACTCTCCCTGCCGGGAACACCGCGCTCGTCGTAGTAGGTTAAGGGCGCCATCCCCACGGGAGCGCTGCGGCCGCCCCGGCCCGGCCCGGGGGCTGTCCGTGCGCCCAGGGCCGAGCCCGGCAGCTGTGGCAGCGCCTCTCAGCCCCTCACGCAGCGGCGCGGAGGACGCGGCCGGCCCCGGCCCGGCCCCGCCCGCCCGGCCACGCCCGCCTGACGCGCCGGCGGCGCTGGCGGGCTGGAAGTGGCGTACGTGCACAGCGAGCTTCTGGAGTGGCGCCTCCTCCTCCTCACCCCAGCACGGCGGCGGAGGCGCGGTGGACAGAGGCGGCGGCTGCGCCGGCCCGTGCTGCACCGGGCAGAGAGGCCGGCGGAGAGCGGAAGGCAGCCCCGCACCGCGCCAGCCCGCTCCCCCTCGGCCGTTCCGCCGCCGGCGGGGCGGCGATGAGGCGGCGCTAAGCAGCGTTAGCGGCGCAGGGAGGGCGGCGCGGGCCCGCGCGCGCCGGAGGAGGCCGCGGGCCGGCGGAGGCGGAGGGCGGCGGGGGCCGCGGCGGAGCCGGAGCCGGGCGGCCATGATGCAGTGAGCGCTCCCTCCCCGCGCGGCCGGGCGGGGGCCCGCGTTAGCGCCGCTCCCGCCCGCCTCCTTACATAACACACCCCGGCGGAGCGGGGCTGCGGCGGCACCACCAGCGCCATGGCGAATGACAGCGGCGGAGGCGCCGGTCAGGGCGGCCAGGGCGACACCAGCAGCGGCGGCACCAGCAGCGGCGGCACCAGCAGCAGCGAGAGGGACCGGCAGTACTGCGAGCTCTGCGGGAAGATGGAGAACCTGCTGCGGTGCGGGCGCTGCCGCAGCTCCTTCTACTGCAGCAAGGAGCACCAGCGCCAGGACTGGAAGAAGCACAAGCTCATCTGCCGCGGCGGTGGCGCTGCGGCGGCTGGAGCGGCAGGGGGCGCTACCGAGCCCCGCGGCGGGCACCCCCCGCCGCCCCGTGCCCACGGCGGGGCCGCGGCGGGCGGCGGCAGCCGGGCGGGGGTCGGGAAGGGCGCAGCGCCGCCGTCCCCGGAGGCCCTCGCCGAGGCCGCCCCGCTGACCAACAATCACGTCGCCGCCGCCGCTGCAGCTGCCGGCGGTGAGTCGGAGGCTCCGGCCGCGGCCCAGTCCCCGTCGCCCTCCGGGGAGGCAGTGCTGCTGTACCGGGACAAGTCGAACCTGTACCCGGGTGGCGTGCAGGCGGGGCCCGGCGGGGCCGCGCTGCGCCCCAACGGGCAGACCAAGTCGCTGGTGCCGCAGCGGCTGGCGCTGGAGTACATCGTGCCCTGCATGAACAAGCACGGCATCTGCGTTGTGGACGACTTTCTCGGCAAGGAGCTGGGCGGGCTAGTTGCCGAGGAGGTGCGGGCCCTCCACCACACCGGCCGCTTCACCGACGGGCAGCTCGTCAGCCAGAAGAGCGACTCCTCCAAGGACATTCGCGGCGACAAGATCACCTGGGTGGAGGGCAAGGAGCCGGGCTGCCAGACCATCCGGCTGCTCATGAACAGCATGGACGATCTCATCCGGCACTGCAACGGAAAGCTGGGCAACTACAAAATCAACGGCAGGACGAAAGTGAGTGAGGGAGGGAGGGAGCTGGGACCCCCGGCATCCCCCTGCTCCTGCAGTCGCGGGGGTTTGTGGCGAGGGGCGGGAGCGGGCCGGCTGAGCCGGCGCTTCCCCGGGTGCGGGCGTGTGTGCGCGCACGTGTGCGGCTGTCTGCGGGGCTGCGTGCGTGTGCGCACGTCCGGCCGGCCCGCTGTCTGTCCGTCCGTGCGGGTGCCTGTGCGGGCTGTGCTGTGCATGTGCGCCCGCTGCCGCTCCGCTCCCCGGAGCCGACTCATACTTGAGAGTCGTGTCCAGTTCTGCGCTCCTCAGTACGAGAAAGAAGCTCCTGTCTTTCTGCAGAGGGTCACAAAGATGATTAGGGCTTTGGAGCATCCTATCATGAAGAGACGCTGCGGGAGCTGAGCCCTTATAGTCTAGTAAAAAGAGGATAGCAAGGATCTCATTAATGTATGTAAATATCTCAGAGGTTGATGTTAAAAAGACGATGCCAGACTCTTCAGTGTTGCTCAGTGACAGGACGAGTAGCAGTGGCCGTAAACTAAAACACAAGAAGTTCCACCTCCACAAGAGGAAGAACTTCTTTACATTGAGGGTGGCAGAGCACTGGAACAGGCTGCCCAGGGAAGTCGTGGGGTCTCTATCTGGAAACATTCAAAATCCACCTGGACGCCTTCCCGTGTCACCTGCTTGAGGTGACTCTCCTTGGGCAGGAGAGTTGGACCGGATCATCTCCAGAGATCCTTTCCAACCCTGTCAGTTCTGTGGCTCACGCCCGGCCGCGGTGGGACCCCCATCCCCAGCGGGCCTGGGCAGCAGCCTCGACGGACGGGTTGCTGTCCCGCGGGCAGCCTGGCGATTGCTCTCTGCCGGGAAGGTGCAAAAGGATTTGTTTGCAGGGAAAAAAGGTGATCTTGTTTCTATGCCTACGTTTTGTTAAAAAACACTTTAGGTAGAAGCTTATCCGCTAGGTGATGAGTATTGAAATGCGAGTTCTTTGGTGGTGTCCCGAAAAAAGCCCGGGTAGCAGTACTCTGATGGGTTTCGGGAAGCAGGGGCCTGGCTGCGAAGTGTCCCGGCAGCGGCGCTGGCTGGAGAACGTGGAACGACTTGTGCATAGCGTTTGTAGGCTCGCATGAATGGGCCAGGTTTTGGTAAGCCTTGACTCAGGATGTGGCCTGCCAGGTGCAGGACTAAAAAATGTGGTTAGGAGACCCGCATCAGTGAGTGAGTGCCCCAGTGGCACAGTGCGGCGCTCTGGCAAATGGTATTGTGGCAGGCAGCGGAGTCACAGCCGTGGAGCAGGGCTGCTTTGGGCAGTTTTTATTTTACTCTCATCAAGTCACTTTTCTGCAAAAGTCTTACTCCTTAGCTCTATTTCGAGATCAGAGAACTGAGTCAAAATCTCCCATTGTATTAGCCTAATTTGCGATTCCTTTCCAGTCCTTTAAATAAAATTCATGCCTTTGGTAGAGAACTAGTAATGAATATGCATCAGTATCTTTTCAGTTAAAAAAAAAAAAGAAGAGGGGTGAAACCCCTTCAGACTTTGCTACCTCTGTTAAAGCATAAGGAAGCCAGTGAAATGGTAGGAGTCATGCTGCCGAGGTGGTTGCACTGTCACAGATGGACTGTTGTTGCTGCAGCTGCAGAATCTCAGCTGGTAGGAAGCTGCGAGAGGGAGGAAGGGAGAAACTGGACGGCAAAAAACAGCCCTGGATTTGTTCAGGGCACGGGAAACTCCCATGATAAAGAAAAGAGGGTGGGAATTTTTTAATTTTTTTTTGTAATGCTGTCTTTGCGTTTCTTCAGTCAAACCAGTATTGTGCAAAAACTTTTCAATGGGAACATGGTATAGAGTCCTCACAGATCACTGCAGGACTTTTCTAAGCCAATTCAGGCACTCTAAAATCTCTTCAAGGCTTCACACTTGCGCTCTAAAAATATCAGTAGTTTTGCTGGATTTCAATTTTTTGCAGCAAAAAGGAATACTGCTTCTGTTTTTATGTGCAGTGGTATGCTTAAGAATAGGTGCCAGGGCTTTTGGAGTTTTAGTCCTGAATCATACCTGATTGCAGGCATGATTGGATGACTTGGTTTTCAGTCACTGCTGAAATCCCTGTTTGGGGGATCAGAACAGGTGCAGGGATCAGATCAGTAAAGCACAATACTTTACTTGGTGTCACAGAAATGCATTACTTTTTTTTCTCACTTTCCCTTGCTTATTTCCCCACGAAAGTCAGTGCTTTTAGTGTGCAGGAAAGCTCAGTTCTCTAAAATTCCAGCAAAAGCAGAATCAAAACTGTCATTCATTCCCAAAGATTTACCTCAGAGTTGAATAAACAGAAGCAGAGGATACCTAGAGTATAACTTCAAATAACTTGTATTGTAACCATATAACTTTTAACTCATTGGTGGTGTTGGCATTGAATTTGCCATCACTTCTACAAACTGTCTAGAAGCAGTGTATGAAAAAGCAAGAAGAAATGGGTCTGAGGTACATATACCCTGAATTTCTTGGCTTGTAAACCTGCCTGTCAGGGAAAAAGCTATGTTGTGTTAAAAAGATCTAATTCAAACTGATTTACATTCACAGGGTCAGTTCATTAGGACAAAGAACATGAAATAAGGTGAAATAAGGTAAAATGTTGATTGTGACCTGAGATTTTGCATTTTAAAGTTTCTGATAGGTGTTTTCTCCAGACTACCTGGGCTATCTAGAGCTGATCTACTTAAACTGATGTGGTTCTACCTAGTCTTGAGAATCAAAAATTACTCTCCATCCTGAAAGATATCTATACAGCAGTAGTTATAAACTAGCCAAGTACCTTTGAGGTGTGTGGAGACAGCAGCAAGTATAAGAGAATGGCTGTTTACTCATCTTGGAAGTCCTGACTTACTGCATTCCTTGCTTTTGTTCTCTTTCTTTCCAGACTCTGCTTCCTTCTTTTCTCTAGCAGAAGGTGGCACATACTTGCATATTTGAGCTCTGGTGTCTTTCTCCTACTTCCTGCTATTTTCTACTTTTTATACTTTCATCTTTTCATAAATTCTCTTCTTTTTTTCCTTTGTCTTATCAGTTGCCACATTTGTATGTGCATGTATTTTTGTTTCCTGCCTGTTTTGTTCTTACTTAGCTGGAGAGGAGGAGGTAAAAGCCTGCTCATCAAAATCAGGAAAAGAAATGGTCCTGAATCTCACCCAGGTGAGAAGGTTTTTCCTTCTTCCCCATATGGACCATGAAGAAGGGCTTAAGGGTGGGGGCAGGTTTATGATTGTTTTGCTAGCTTTCTCTTTTTCCTGTTGTGGACTCTGCTGATCTGAAGGTTACACCTTTACTGGTCCTGGAGTAATACTGCAGCTTCCCAGTTGTGGACTGGGTTCCCAATACTCACCATATAACCAGACAGCTGATCCATCAGCTGTTCCTCTTTCTGCTCACCATTACACCCAACCTTAAACGCTACCCCCTGCCCTTTGTTGGAAAGACATTAAATAGACAGTTTGACAGGCCCTGTTGCATCCCTTTAGTTTTTCCTTCATTTTTCTAGAAATCGGTCAGGATACCAGTCCTGTTCAAATTGCTGCATTTTAATGCCCTCCTCTCTCTACTAGTAGGCCAGTGGCACTCAATGCTTCTCAGCCACCTGTAGCTTAAAAAAAAATTGTTACACATTGTGCAGACTTGCTTTTCTGCTTTTTCTGGCAATCGCTCATCTCTTACTCTGGAGATCCTGGAGTTTTCTGAAGACTTAGAAGACTCTGGCTTCAGATTAGTCTGACTGTACTGTATTAATTTAGATTCTTTAGAAGTTAGTAATGCTTCTTTAGAAAATAATTCTCCAAGAGTGAGTAGATTTCTCATAGCCTGCTGTTAGCTTTTTTATAAACTGGACAGAAGAGGCTCTCTGCTCTTGCCACTTATTTATGTTGCAGCTTTTCTACAAACATGTTGAATTAATGTTGCCAAGGAAAAGTAAGATTTATGGATGTTTTTTCCACTATATCTTATTCTACAAAATACAGCTGTAAGCGTGTGTCGCAATAAGAAGACAAATGAAAAGTAAGAGGTAGGGAACAATAACTTGGCAACCAAGCAGGTACTGGAAAGTGATGATTGTGGTACAAGTCTGGTAGAAGAAAGGAAAGTGAGCACAGACACAGGTGTGCAGCTTGGGTAACTCCTGCTCTGATTGAAGGACCTAAGAGCTGTGACTGGAGGTCTGGGCCTAGGAATGTCTGTAAAGTGGGGGGCTTCCCTTCAATATGCTTGTGGCATATGTGATTACATTGATCCTCCTGCATCATCTTTTCTCTATCACACCTTGAATTTATTTCTTGGTAGAAAACTTAATGATCTAATTGGTTCCTAGTGAATGACCTCATGTATGGGTTTGAATTTGCCACTGAGTTGTGGGAAAGTGTGAGTAGGTCCCTCTCAGTCTCCCAGTACTTATTTGTGCTGCTTGACCTTGATACAGAATATGACCAGTGCCCATCCTTATCTGTTGGTTCTTTCCCTGACAGCAGTGTTTCTGTTGGTGATGTTGTTTTCGTGTAGATGAATGTGCTGGTCAGTGAAGGATTGTGTAGTGATTCATGGATACCCAACGGCCCATATACAATTCTTAAATCCCTGTTGGAGTAGAGCCCTGCCGTGGGATGACTATAGCTTTCATTTGTTGTTCCTCATGTATGAACCTTTTGAGTCTCAGGTGAAGCAGACGATCAGAGGACTGACTGGAGTTTCTCCTGCGAATGATTTTTTGATTGAGAAGCACAGCAGCATCCAGAAAAGACTCTTGTTTTCAGCCAACTTTAACATTGCTGAGATTTGACAGGTTCTCCTACTAGAGAAAATTGCAGCGATATGCTCGTTTCTGAGGGGCAGCTGTGTGGTGATTACAACTTTGAAGGGTGGTATGAAAATAGTGTGTCCAAGGGTGGGGAGCACCACCTGTGACTGCTAGAACTTCTCCATACCTGTGTGTTAGGCTGTAGTTCAATGAACATTTTGGGCTGGCAGTGCTGCTGAAGTAGTCACTCTTCTTTGCCAGCACAAGTATTTACATGGCCATCCTGTGAACTGGTTTGGGGAATGGATCCATCTGAAAAATAAACTGGCAAAAGAAGTGCTCCTGGTTCAGTGTTCGGATGTTTGTGCTGGCACAGAAGACTGGCAGATGGTGAGACTTTCTTTCAGCAGCAATGCAAATTTATGCCAGTTTAAAGTGTTTGCCAAACTACAGCCTTAGTTTAGTACTTAGAGTCTGATTCTCCCAAAATTTGCCCTTGAAAATTCAAACACAGTCTAAGAAATCTTCGCTAGCTATGTATCTTTTTCCCTTAACTTTTCTTTTTTTGCTCTTTTGTGTTCAGTGTGAGACTCGATTCTTGCCATCAGAAATGCATTCTTCTATCCTCCAAGAATCTTTTACAACAATTTTATATGGAAACTTTGCTTGTCTACCCACTAGGTGATCCTGTGTAACATGTACAGTGAAAACATGTATTTTCTTCAAATGAAAACTGATTTTCCTCACACTCCCAACTTCAAAAGCAACCTCCTCGTAGGCTTATTGGCTGTTCCTATCCATTATTCTAGAGTTTTATTAGCCTCAAAGATGTTCTTGGCTTCTCTGTTTTCAAAACAGAGCTGGATTGGTGTCATCTGCCATGAACAGTGTGCTGCAGCTTGCTGCTGTTTGCTGCTGGTAAAGAAGGTCCCTGCACAGCCCCATCCCCTTGTGCCAACTCCAGTACTTGTTCTTTTTCAGGGCTCTGTCTGATACGGGCAGTTTCAGGACTATATTGCATTTCATGTCCAGCTCATTTCCTGCCTGGTGCACTAGGATAGGTGTATGAAATTCTCAGTTGGTTTGTTGCTTGCTTTTCCAAGCCATTTTTGACTGTAACTGGAGTTCATGTATTTTAGGTGTTACTATTCTGGAGATAAGGAACCTGTAACATTGTAGTTTGTGCTCATCAGTGATTTCAGTACACTGTGGATAATTAATTTTTTCCTGTCAGTGATATCAAAGATTTTTGGACCACGTTGCTACTTTGATGTTCTACGCTGTCTCTTCTGCAGAGGAGGAGCTCATTTAATACTGCCTATGAATCAAGTGGGATGCTTCTCATCATAGCTGTACAGCTCGAGAGGAAGAGCTGTCTTCCCTTCTCTGTGGCCTCTTGGACTGAAATTCTTTCAGTGATGTCCTGCCAAGTCATAGGACTGTCTGAACGGCGGTTCTCAGATCCCTGGGTTAGTTGTATCAGTAACCTTGACTGGTTGGTTGAGAGATGTTTTCCTTTTATCGGCAGCATGTTATTCTCTCCTGTGGTATTTACCATGTTCATTAGATTTGTAATTCAGTTGGATTTAGCCTGTCTAATATCTGATGGCTCTTGGTTTGAGCAGGCTAAGTTGCTATTGGAATTTTGCAGGATGCTGCCTGTCTAGTTGCTTCTGTGTTGTTCTGTACTGGGTGCTAGTACGTATGTTTGTACCTCTAGGTATGTACATAGTGTACTTGGAATTTAAATGAAGGCTTTCTTCTGCAGCAGAAAGGAAACTTGTTATAAAAGGGAAACGGATACTCTATATAAAGGAAGAATTTCTTGCCTATCCAGAGACTAGTTTCTCTTTAGGCTCCTTAGAGAGCTCTTGTACAAAGACGGCACTTTTTTCGGTTAAAAAATAACTTTTGGGACTGTTGTGAGTGGGTTGGTTAGTGAATTCTTCAGTAGGACACTCGTGGGCTCCCTGGCTCTTGTGCTGCAGGATTTTGTTACATTTCATTGGGGGAGTGACTGCAGACAATGCAAGGACTGTGCAAGTGTTTTTTGGAAATCAGCATACACAGATTATATCAATTCAAGTTCTTTATTCATTGGCATGTTTTTTACACTCCACTAAGAAAATAGTATTTTGAAAGCGTTTTGTTTTTAGTGAATAGAACAGTAGAGTTATTTGACTTTGCAGTTACTACCGAGTGAAATAATCGTTATTTATTGTACCCTTTTTGTCTTCTGCATTTGTGACTTACTTAGACCCTTCAGAAGTAGGACTAATGCTAGTCTCTGAGGCCTTTTGGGAAAGTCATTTGGTTCTGATGAAATCCTTGTAAACTCCTTTGAGTTTCTGAAGGTTGTTGGTTAATGATGGGTGGTCGGGCATATTTCCAGTGCAAGCTTGTGCCAGAATTAGCTGGTAAGTGGCAGTCATAAGCTTCAGGTCAAAATCCACTCGCTGTTCCAGGGCAGTGTCTGTCAAAAATAGAGCAATGCTTTTATGCACGTAACAGCTGCTTACACTTGAAGACTTTCTTGTTCTTTGGTATTTAACTTAAAACTACTTGAGAGTATTTTTGTTAGCGTATGGTGTTATAAATAGGAATTGGGTAGAAATGTGCGTGCCTGCACGTCTGTGCAGAGGCTGTGTGTGGAGGTAGGGTGGTTATCAATACATTGTGTGCTAGTGCTCTCACAATGGGATGAAGTCCATACCTGTAGGGTAACTAACGGCGCCTAGAGAAAAAGGTTATTTAATACCCAAGGATTAATTTTACACTAACTTAGCCTCAGACCAGCTTAGAGCACATAGTTTGACCATGAAGGCATTCTGCATTGTAGAAATTATGTACAACTTTGAGGAGATGGTGTTGTGTCACTTCAATCTGCTGCAGTGAGAACAGAGCCTGAGACTGCCTTGCTTTGTTTCAACAAAAACAAACATGATGTTGAAAATGATACAAAGGTGAACGCAGTGAGGAAGTTTTTCCTTTTGGTTCTAGCAGGGTGGAGGAATTGTTGCATTGACTGTAAAGTTATAAAATGCAGTAAATGCTGAATACTTTAGGGCCTTATATGTATTTGCTTGGTTTGGTTTATTTTTTCTGGGTTTTGTTTGTTTTGTTTGATTTGTCTTTGTACGAAGATATTTTAAATCTGTTTCCAGGAAGAGCTTGTATTATCAATTCACATCAATTTGTTCCGTTGATAGCTTGAAATTCTTGAGGTGACAGAGGTGATACATGATAGAGGTGGTGAGGTGGCAGAGGCTGCAGGATTCTCTGGTGGGCATAGTCTGGCTATGGTTTGCTGCCCTTCTGGTATACCAGGGTTTGTTATCTTTACTGCTTGAGTAGGTCAGATGGCTGCAGTGATATAGTTACAACAGTCTTGAAGCTACTAGTCACATGAAACAAAAAAGTTTCAATAATAGTTTAGCCTGACTGTGTGATAATGTGGAATTTAAATTGCTATAGATTAAAAACTTGTTCCAACTTTGAGGCAGCAATCCTCATATGTTTAAATTCTCTGTGCTGTGAAGAAGTCCAAGGATGCAACATGTGTAAGGCTTCCAAAGCAGTTTATCATTGGTTAATAACATATCTCTCTTGTTGCTGCTCTCTGTCCTGTTCAAGCATCTGTTCAAGCAGCTAAACGTCGCCGTGGATGCCAAGATCCCTCAACAGCTTCTGCTGTATTCGAACAGTGTGTGGTCTGTTCTCTGCCGAAGGCATTGGGCCCTTCCAGTTTCAGTGGTTGCTGCATTGTTGTTCAGGCAGCTGGCATACAGCCTTACTGCTGTGAGAAAGGAAACTGTGGCCAGTTGATAAGGGCATCTTAAACTGACTCCTTTTCAGCTGGCACACTGGATGATGATGCCCAGTGAAATAGATGCTGGCTGAATCGTACCTCTGTTTGGCTTAACCTTATTTGCGTGTGCTTTGGCCCCTCTATGGCAGCGCATCAACCAGGCAGTAGCACTGTTCATAGTGGTGGATTTGCTCTTTCAGGTCATACAGGGGAACACTGAGAGAGCTGGGGCTGTTTATGTGGCAGAGGAGAAGGTGTGTGGGGACCATACCAGTGGGTACAGATACTTGACAGGAGTAGTGAAGGAGAGGGAGCCAGACTTTTGGCAGCAGCACTGAGTGTCAAGGCAGTGGGGATGCTGAGATGCAAGAAAATCCATTGAAATATAAGAAACGCTTTTTCCATTTGATGAACCAAGAAGCAGCTTGCTACAGAGGTTGTGGAGTCTCCATCCTTGGAGATACTCAAAACCTGATCACTGGTCAGCCAGCCTGCTCTGGGTGACCCACCTCTGATCAGTGGGCTGGACCATATGATCGCTAGAGGTGCCTGCCAACCTCAGCACTCCCATGGAAAAAAAATACCGCACTTTGAAATGCAAAAGATACAAAGTAAGCCAAGTTTTGCAATCTGTTAAAATATTTTTTCCAGCAATGGCACTGTCAGTATAAGTCCTGATTACTGCATCTCTGAATGAAGTTAACAGGAGTCTGTCTTCCTACTAGTGGTCATTTGCTCCCTAAAGGATCACTGTGGTCAAATATGCTAGTAATGTAACTGTTTGAAATATTCCTGCCTTGGATCCCTTTTGGTCATCCAGATGATCACTTTTACTAAGTCTGTGCTGCTGCCTCTTTCCTGTTTTCTCCCAAGTTGCCTGTTTTTCCATTCATATGTGCATATGCTGATAGCACAATGCTTTCCTAGCGTAGTTTGCTGATACAAAGCATGTGTGCACTTTACAAGACTCATTTAAGCAAACGTTTAAGAAATTCAGGTCAATTACCTGTAGGGGATTCATACTTTCTCTCCAAAATGATTTTAAAGGTATATATGATCTTGTTATGTAATATGATCTATTATCCATTTATTTCAAGACAGCCAGAAAAATGAAATATGCAGTTTCAGGGCCACAAACTACCAAAAAGTGCTTTACTTTTCATATTTCACATATTTTTGCTTATGTAGTAAATTTGTTACAAACATCTGGTCAAGTAGTATTTTTGGTACATTGCAGTTTTATTTTACTTATGAAAAATTCCACCCACGCCATATTATAAAAGATAAATGTGGGGAGAGAACATTTGAACTAAGAGTCAGGCTTATGTATTTTGCCAGGCTGTTGAATAAATTAAAAACCTGCAGCTCTCAAGTTACAATCCTTACCTCTTCCATCTACCTTCTAGTCATTTTCTTTCATCTGTATTCCCCGCACAAACTTGCTGCTCCTGCCCACTTCCATCCTGCCTGGGCTCCCCTGGGGACCTTGTTCTGCAGTGCTGTGTTGGGGGAGAGGGAAGGGAGAAGGAGCAGGGGCTGGGAGAGGCTGGCTGCCCCAGCAGGGGTGCAGAGGATGAGGCTTGCCTCAGTTGCTGCTCTCTGCCAGGTACAGCAGTTACAGGCACCTCGTCCATGGCCTGTCCTCTGCAAGGACTGCATTAGAGAGATAAGAGCCGTGTGCCTCTTGGGAGATGTCAGCTTGGCCATCCCTACCATGTATCTAGTGGTAAATTGAAGCCAGATGGAGTTGTGTTCATCTGAAGTGACCTTCTGGATGAACTAGATGCTAGGCCATGAATTGTAGGTTAAAGCTAAGCGTTTTTGAGGAGTATCCAGTCTTACTATAAACAAAACCTAAAATTTAGAACCATCTGTTCTTATTGTTCAGATGCTGAAGAGCCACTCTGCTCAAAGCTTACACTTTTTGCACTCTGGCTAATTTGATTCAGGTTCTAGCAGGCTGCCTTCTTGTATTTGCTCATTGGGAGTTCTTTCTTATCAAATATCTATTTCACACAAGTATTTGTGATCCATGTTTATACTATTATGTAGTTGTAAATAGTCAATAATTGTTCTGTATATAAAACTTCAAAGTGTATATAAAATTATGTTCTCATATGTAATCTACCTCTGGCAATCCAGGAGCTCTGAGACAGAGGTTGTATCTAGACCACTGCCTGTAATACGTGCAGATGGATGGACACATTTGCCATTAATTTATGTAATCTTGTTTTAAAAGCCATTTGTACTTTTGGCCTCTGCAACATCCTGTAACAGCGAGTCCTGCAGTTTGATTAGATGGAAAAGGAACTTCCTTTTGTTTAAAACCCATTGATGGTGATTTCAGTGTCTCCTAGACTGTATTGTGAAACTCACTTCCCAGTAGTTTTACTTGTAATATTCTTTAAAAAAGCCTGGCGTTTGCTTGCATGCATTTTTGTCAGCGGACACGCTTTCCCTCCTAAATGGAAGAATTGTAGTCTTTTTAGTGTTTATCCAAAGGGTACTCTTTCATGATTCTAGTTATTCCTGCTGCACTTCTGTGCAGCTTTTCTGGTTCTGCTGATCAAGGTAAGGTAAGCAGAAGCACAGTATTTTAAAGTACAAATATATCCTGAATTTTTATGCTGGCAGGGTGATGTATTCTGTGTTGCCTTTCCTTGTTTAGTGATTTATGACACTTTAGTTGCTTCCTATGCTGTGCTGAGATGAAGCTCTGGGGAGAACATCCTGTATTTACTAAATTTTTTTCCTGAAGTGCTGGTATCCAGTTTAGAAGTCATCACTGTATAAGAAAGGTGGGCGTTTTCCCCCCAAGGGGTATTTCTTTGCACTTCCTGCTTCCTGAATTTCACCTTCCATTTTGTTATTTAGGCAGTTGGTATCTTTTTACACCCCTCTGTGTGCCTTTCTGCAGCCAGGGCTGGGAGGGACTGCAGCATATTGCAGGTAAAGACCATCACTCTGCTCCTTCACCCCCTTTTCCCAGGTCATGCAGAAATAGTACAGGTCCTCTGGGATCCTGCTCGTTACATCTCATTTTTCGCTAAAAGGAGGTTTGTTTGCTATAGTGAAATTGCAACTAGAATTTCCTATTTTATTGGCCTCTCCTTTGTCTGTTTCATTGTTATGAAATGCCTTGAAAGTAAGATCCATGGTTCAAGTGCTTTATATTTAAAAATGTTTAATGTTTGCGTTAAAATTAATGGGTTGAGTAAATTTGTATTAAATCTCTACTATAGCTTGGACAAAATGACATGTAATGACTCTTGAAGGCCTCCTAACACCTGGCACAGACTCAAGAACAACACAGGAGTTCCTATACTGGAGTCCTGACTTTGTCATTTTCCTTAGTGAAAATAGAAAATGGGAGTTGTCTCACTCATGAGCCAAGGCTATGCCAAAATTATATTGTAAGAGGTAATAAGATAAACATACATTATTTTTACCTGTTTAGTCCTATAGCTTTATAAAGGACCTTGTAAAGATGGAAAATAATATTCTACTGCAGGACATGAAATGGAGATAAAGATACTGTCAACTGGCTTTATTTTCAGTTTAGTTGTCTCATATAGCAACTTGAATTTTGCAGATTTCTAGTTTTTACTGTGTCTTTTGCTCTTTCTGCACTCACATCCTGCTACTTTGAAGGAACACACCCACTGAAAGACAAAGCTGGTAATAAATGATGCTTCCTCACCATTGAGACTTAGACTTCTGCAATTCAACTTAGAATAGCTCCATATTAAAACCCCAGAGAAAACTTGCCTTTGAAGAGCAAAAATTCCAATGTGTTCTCCCCCCACCCATCCCTTCCCTTTGGGAACAGCTTTCTGGAGAGAGTGATGGAATTCTTCAGGGGCTCAGTAGGGAACAGAAATTGCCAGTGATGGGAAGATGGAATCCCTTTGAGAGTATTTTTTTTTAATCATCTAGCCTTCATTTTTAAGGAACGGTTATCTTGGTTTGGGAACCCTTAATTGGGGGTTGTCTTTACAGAGGAAGTAAATTCTTGTTTTCTGGAGTAACTCTCAGTTGTCTTCATGGTAGCTATATCACATTGCTTGTATTGATCCTGGAAATAAAATATATCTTGTCTTTTCATTGATTGGTATGTGTGCCAAGTGGGGGGTAAGTTGATCAATAGGCGTGAGGACAGAGCTGGCATTCAGAGAAGTAAGTAGCTTTTTGCAAGGCCACTCCGTGCAAGCATTTTACCTGGAGTACAGATGATGTGAGCAGGCTTCTGCATACAGATACATGGATATGAGCACAGTGCTGTGCATGGAGTGGTGGCTTTTTTCTTATCTTTGGTTGCAAATCTCTGTGCTGAGAGTAACCTTCGATGTCCAAGATGTTTTGTGGTGTGCTTCATTAAGGGACTGGAAGACACCCAAAAACAATTACAGCTGAGGCCTGCTGAGGTATCTCACCCGTTAGTGCTTGCAGCTTGATTTCACGGGGTTAGTAGCAGGGCAGTCGCAATTAAAACCCAAATAAAAATGCAAATAAAAGTGCTGTGGCACTTGCTCCCTTCATTACTGCAGCACATGGTTGGCAAGTGCATCCACTGTCCACGGGTCCTTGCCCACTCCTCCCCTTCCTCCCTGTTCTTCCCTACAGCCTTTCTCTGGCTTCAAAATCAGCTTTCCTCTTCTTGGTTGCTCATCTCTAAACGAGCGTGACTTTTTGAGGATACAAAAAAAGTTTTGGGATCTGTAGTGTCTTTAGTATAAAGATACAGAGCCATTTACTACACATAGTAGTAAATCAGTTAGCTGCCCACAGATAATTTCTTGAAGTCTCCTATTTAGAAACTGCTACTCAGTGTTAGTGTGCAATACTAGATGCATGTTTTAGGAGCTCTGTTGTTTATTTTCAATAACTATGTAGAAATTTTATTTAAAAATATAGTGTCTGCCTAAAAGACTATTTCGATCAATCCTGAAATCTGAAGTGATTGCTTGCTGACTTGAAGGGGAAGTTGATTATATAGAAATCTGGAATCTAAGATTTTTAGAATTGGCTGCTGTTCTGTTTCTTCCTTAGTTTTTGTGATACTCGGTGTTACTTTCCCCCTTTCAATATTGCAGAATTTTGTCAGTGTTGCCATTCCTTCTTGTGTCTACTTTCTTCATCTTCCTTTCATTTCACTGTACATTGTTTAATCAGTAAATTCTACTGCTGTTGCTTGAGTTGATGATGAGTTCATACCTTGGGTATGAGTTGTTTTGGGTTATTTGCAGACTGAGGCAAACACTTCGCCATCCATTATTTTATTGCCTCTTTTTTTTTCTTTTTTTTTTTCCTTTAATTGGCACAACGTTAAGCTGGGAGCAGGCTTTACTTAAGCTCTGCAGATCTTGCCTGTAGGTTGCATAAATATGTGCTGTGGAGCAGTTCTCTTGGTCTGACGTGACACCTCTCATCTAGGCTACTATTGCTTAATCCTGCAATCTCTCACCAGTGAGTACTGTAGATTGCAAAGCCCTAGCTTTCCTTTGGTTTACCAGGAAGGTTTCTACTGATTGGATTTTTGGGGACATACAGATAAACCTTTCTGCAGAAACATGAAAAAAGGAGATGTGTGTATCCTGTCTTGAAATCCATTATTTCTAGATGGGGTGTGGAAAAGTGTACTTAACTTTCTTACTAAATACTGTGCTTTTAAGAAGGTTAAAGAGTATGTAAGTGCTGGCTACATGCTAACACAGCTGATACTGAGATTTTTGACTTCTGAATGCCTCGGAAGTGGGGGGAAGTCTCAGTGACAAGTAGTTAAAAAGAAGCTTTCCTGTTCCTGTCAGTTTTGTACACCATGGCTTTTTGCTTGCATCACCACTTTGTGTGGAGTTTGGATTCCATCACCTTCTGATTTTTAGAGTGGGAAATTTGGAGTCTGAGGTTAGCATGCGACTTCTAACCACAATACTTGAGTTATAGACAGTCATAACCAATTTGATTTGATAAGTCTTGTCACTTAACATTTTTAGTTGTTGTTCACAAGAAAGGACTAATCTGTGGAGAAGCTACTTGCCTTTTAGGAGGGGTGAATAATTTTATATGTTCAAATTATATATATAATTTATATATAAAATACTTTATTTAGATATAAAATACTATTTTTGTTGTTGAAATAGTGGCAAAGATGAATAGAGGTAACTTTTTTTATTAGATTGGTTTTCTTCATAGTAGCTTCCTAATGCCAAGTACAAACAGACTTGGAACAAACCAGATGGGTCCATTTTAACCAATTTATAGTCGATAATGCAGCATGTTCTATTTTTTCCAAGGCATGAGAGTGATGTGTTTTTCCATCACGCTAGTCTCCTGAGCCCCTGGTTGTGATCATTGGAGAGATTGGGAGAAAGCCGGTTCAAGCAGCACCAAGGTGCTCTGCAAGAGGTCCTGAGCTATAGATGATCGTGTTGCTACCATGAACATAAGCTCACTGTATGGTCAGCTGAATTGGCATTTCAGAAGACAGTGGGGCTTTTGTATCAGCCAGACAAGCACAGACAGTTTCCTCAGGTGTTTTTTCCTCCCTGGAGTCAGTGTTGGGGACGTTCAGATCTTTCTCGTGCTCACGAGGCTGCTGAATTTGCTCCTAGAGCAAATACATTTCGTTCCTGAGCCACTCTCCTTCAGGAGTTCCCCACGGAGCCAGTACAGCCTCCTTGCTGCAGCAGAATGCCTCCTTAACCTGAAATGACACGGCTGGCTCTGCTGGGACATAGAGAGAAGGGTGGGTTTAGGAGTCACTTTTCCGACTTGGCATGCCAACATCAGCAGTCCTGCTCCTCGTGTTTATGATCAGTCTGTAGTGCTGCATGGCCTCAGCTGTTCCTCAGGGCTTTGCCCGAGGACTGGTGGGAACTGAGACAGCTGGAATACCGGTAGATTTGTTTAATGCCTGCGTGCATTTGAACTGGATACACTGGGTGATCTGGTTAAAACAACAAAACCCCTAAGTGTTGTTTATGCCAGCGGGGAAAGAGGCCCTATTACAGGACTGCAGTGGGATTGTAAAGAAAAGCTTGGATGGAGACAGTTTATGTGTGAAAGCCCATAAAAAGTAGCATGGGCAGAGTCAGCATTTCTTGCATTTAAATTGTAGGTGGTTTGAAAGCATATTACAGGCTGCTCATTGCTGTTTGGCTTTAAACCTTAGTCAGACTTCTATGCAGTGCTAATATAAATTGAACCTGTCCATAAATAAATGTCTAATAGCATTTCAGTGCATAATTGCTTCTTTTTCTGTAATACATAAATAATTTCAAAAAACTGTCTGGACTCTAATAGTAGGAGTGAACCCTATAGTATATGGTGTGAAGTTTGGAATTCTTTGGGCATGCTGAATCACGTATGTTCCCTTGAAAATAGCATTAAAACTTGTTTTTAAATTATTCTCCTTGGCATACTGTTTATGATAGTAAATCTTTCTGTGGTTAAAATCCAGAGGTGGTACCTGAGGTCTAGATTTGGACATTTTACTACATCTACATGAACATTTGTTGGAAGTACTTGTGCACTGCAAGTTCCTTAAGTATCTGGCTAACCGTAGTACTAAACACACAATCCTTTTCCCATGCAGTTGTGCAACCTTCAAATTTATATAAAGATACCTTTCCTACAAGCTAAATTTCGGTTATGTTGCTATTTTGTTCCCTAAAACAGAAACAAAATTACAGTTTTAAGAAAGAAATGAATCTCCCTCCTAGTAATTAGCAAAATAATTGTGTATGGTTTGTCTTCTATAGGAAAGAGAATCTAGGCTTCTCAGTATGTATGGTTTTGAAGAGAGAATGGCAGAGATGACAGTGACATTCTTTAAATGGCAAATTTCTCAGCCATTTACTTTCACAGTTAGTTTCACAGAATTTCACAGTAAGGGTTGGTTTAAAAAGAAAAACAAAAACCAACCACCTCTTGTAATCCTTAGTGTTTCTTCCTTCCCAGCCTCTCCTGGTGCTAAGAAGTCCTCAGCCTTGATGTTTGGGCTAATGTGCATGCTTTGTTTTTAAGGTGCTGTGTCACAGCATCATTAAGGTTGAAAAAGACCCCCTTAACGTTGAGTCCAGTTGTTACTGAAAGTTTACCCAGTAGATCTCACACAACTGAAAAAATTCACTGATGATACATAATATCTAAAAATAGATAGCCATGCTTTTTTGTGTGTTCTGCATCAGTGTGCCTGCTGATGTCATGTGGTTCGCTCTGGAAATCTGGTGTGCACAAAGTGCTGTCAGAATATATTTTAAGTGATGTAGCTGAATGAGACTTAACTTCATTTTAGTGCACTGTTGTAATTTGCTTTAGTGTTACGATATTTTTAGTTCTTTAAGATGTTTCTGCTCTGTGCCCTTTTTGAATGGGCAGTGATGAAACTAGGAAATTTAATAGTCTCATGCAGGAGCAGAAAGCTCTGCTCCATCTTGGGGAAAAAGTTTCAAAGTACTTATTTTCTAAATGGTTTTATTAATTTCAAAGCAATTACGGTGTTAAATTAAAAGCAGACTCTTAAAATTTGTGTTGACTGACTTACTTCTTTGTCCAATTTTTATACAGCGCCAAAACAGTGAGTCATGAGTCTGCTTCTCTTGAAGGGAGCCAGGAGTTAGCCATGGGGGCCTGCCAATTGTAGAAACATATTTAACATTATTCAACAGTTGTTTGAATCTGAAATGTATTGGTCAACTTATTTAATCATACTATAGACGGATGCAGGCAGACACAAATCAAATTATGCTTTAGACCCTTCCTAGCTGCAAAGTCATGTGTTGTGTTTGCTCCTCAGCTTGTAAGAGTGAACTTTCTGCCTCTGGTGACAGTGCTTTTCATCTACTTTCTTTGGGAAGCCTCAATTAAATATACCTTGGTTTTTTTTGTTTGTGTGTTCTGTGTTGTTGAACTTTTTTTTAAGTTTGCAGTAGACTTTGATATCAAAAATAGCAGAATGTGTTATGTTGAACGTTAAGGGAGGGAGCTATTACTGCATTACTGCTTTGAAGCAGTGACATATCTTGGATGTGTTTATATAAATGCTTTTTTTGCTTTATTTCTTTTTTTTTTTTTTTTTAGGGAATGCAGGTAGCTTAGACTTAAGACATTGTCAGTATTCAGAGATATGTTAGATAAACTTCACTTTTTTATTATTATTACTCTATTTAAGCCAGTGCACAGCTCTCTGTGTACATTTTTACATTGAACTCAATTTTTTTTTTCCTGATAAGCAGTTAGATTAAGTTAATGGAAACTAGACCTTCATAAGATTGAAGGACTGTGTCTGTATTTGCAGTGCCTTCACTGACGCAATTTTGAAAGAGCACCTTTTGGTTAAACTGGCACAGTTTTGAGAATAGGCATGTCCCACCTAACCTGGTTAGCTGCCTGGAAAATGCCACTGTGTTGTGTTACAAAAGATACAATCTTTCTTTTTCTTTGTCATTTGTAAGGTGTCTCAGCCCTCTCTTTGCCTTTGGAGATTTGAGACTTGCAGCTTTACAAGCTGAGCTATAAGGAGAGCAGAAAAACTCATTAACGTTTAAGCACTTTTATCTCAATTTAGTAGCAGTGAGAGCTGCAGAACTTCACCTGAGAAGTATGGTTTTTTGATCTTCCTGTTATGTTTGTCTTTAGCACTGGTTTCAGTTGCTCATGGGCTCACCTTTGGAGATTTATTTCTGCAATTGCCCTGCTCGCCTCAGGGCTCAGTCAAAACCTCCATGCAAGCAACATGCCTTCTGCTGTCCTGAGAATCAACACCATTTCCCCTTAGTTAATGCCTCTTGTTTGATACTTGCTTGAACTTCTCTACCCTATTTTTTATTTGTTAGATGTATCATCAAGGTGTAAGCACATCCCACATGCACAGTCGTTTCCTGAATATCAGACTTAAGCATCTGCAATTCTGTTTTTTGTTGTTTTTTTTTCCTGTGCCATGTGTAAGAACTGATGAAATCATCTAGACTTGTATGCACATTTCTTCAGCAATTCAAGAGCTGAAGAGCATTTCTTGGAACTTACTGGCATGCATGGATTAAAGGAAGGACACTTGAAAATTAACTTTTTGTGTTCCTGCTGTTGAGCACAATTAGAATTGAATGGTAGATTACCAAACTAGATGTTGCTACAGTGAAAAATACCTGAGCTGGTTTTTGCACGGTGGCACCATGGTTACATTCAAGCTGTTTGGATCCAAACTTTACGTGGCTGTTCTGGCTCTAGAGAGCTCGGCTGAATGTAGCCACTGAACCAGCATGAAAATTGCTGCCTTATGGCTTGTGTTAGTTTATTAGGTTGTTTGAAGTGAATGTCATGAGCAGGTAAATGTTGCATAAAAACGAAGACAGGAATAAAGACATGACTTGAGGAGGAATTAACTGCTGGGTTGGCAGAGCTTTTTTCTGAAATTTAGCCTGGGAAATCAGCATCTGATTGGCAAGTTAAAAATAAGCAATCTATAAAGGTATTAATATACAGTGCCAAACCTTTGATGGTACGGTATGTTATGTTGCTTGATTTTGTATGCTAATGAAATGTGGTTCTATCCAAAGCAAGTCGATGTCTTGTCTTGGCCATTGCATTGAAAAGCCTGGGAAGGAGGGAGGTAGGTCGGGTTACTGAACTCCCTAGAAGGTCATGGAAGATGTAATCCATGTACATAGCTGTGTGCTGATTCTATTAATAGTGTAAGCAGCTATGTCGACTCTCAGTTTTTCCTCTCTCCCTTCCTGTTTAAGTTCATTTTTCATCTCTGTTCCTAATTCAGTTTGCCTTCACTTTGCCAAGCTTTTCAACTTTGCTGTTAAAACTTTGCAAGATACCTGAGAGGGTGACCTCTGCTTGTCATTCTTGCCTTCAGTTGCTTGGGTCTTTTCCTGAAAAAGCGGCTTACTCTGCTCTTGCAAGAAGATGGCACAAATAGCAGATGCATGCTATAGTCAGGGTTTATTAGTTTGGGTGGTGGGGAATTGTTGGCTTCTGTTTTGGTATTTGGGGTTTTCTTTCCTTCACTCTGCAGCTGAGGGTTTACCATATCTGCAGAGAAAAATGCAAAAGAAAATAATGATTCCTAACTCCTTTGCTATGAATGGCTGTAGTGGTAATTTAATATTAAGAGAAAGATTAACTTAAAGATCTGTGATTCAAAACTGCTGCAACATGTCAGTTTTTTCTTTATTTTAATTCTAACTTAAGGATTCCTCTCTTCTCTTAAGGATGTGTAATGCCTTGATTTAATTTTTAAGCTGCTGAGTAGCAGTTTACTTTCCTCTTGCATGTTCTCCAGTTGACCATGACTGCAAGGCATGAATTTTTAATAAGAAATCTTTGCAGGGCTTGATATTTCTCTTCAGCTTTTCTAGTTTCACAGTGTTGATGTGTGTGAAGACTTAATTCTCTAGCCTTTCTTACCAAACCACGGAGGATAACAGCAGGAAATTTTACTCAGGTGGAAGTTAGTCTAGAAATACTTAGATTAACTGTGTTTCAGTTTTGTTTTACCCTTTTTTAGATTGCTCTGTTTTGGGTAAGGCTGATAGGAGCTTCTTCTTGTTTACATTTTCTTCCTGTTGCTAGTTTCTGTCTGTGCTTGTGAAGGATTTGCAGAAGACTTATGAATCCAAGCCAAGCTAACATGTTAGTAATCTTGATCCTGTTCACAGAAGGTGATACTAAACCAGTCTTTTGTTCCTGTGATCCGACTGTTACTTTGTTCAACTTGTGAAAAAAACATAGCCTGATGTGTGCTTAAAGTGAGGTGTATTTCCTCAGAACTCTTGTTTATCAGGGATTAATAAATTTTTGAAATAGAAATGCATCACAGATCAAGCAGGGCTGAGTAATTTTTAAATTTAATTTTATTTTTCTTTGGTTCTTCATTGCAGTGGTGTGTGAGGTTTTTCTGTTTCTTTGAATAGTCTGTCAGATGTCCCATGCCAAGGATTTCCAGTGAAGTCTTTGTGAACACGTCTGATAAATTTTGGTAGGAAGTCATCGGTCTTGCATTTAGACATCTTGTTTTGGTCACTGAGATTTGCAGTTCCTTCAGCAAACAGCAAAAGTGACATCTCCTTGACTGATGCAGCTTTGGTCTGAGCTTAACAATAAAGTTTAAATATTAATATATTTAATATATTTATTTAATATATTAATAGAACACGCATCCTCTCCATTATATGTTTGTGGTTTTGGGGGTTTTCCCCCTCTTTGGGAATTTTGTGTTCTCATGTTACTGGTATTCTCCTCTCTTTCCTAAAAGTTTGCTTTAATGTTTCCTTTTTTTTAAGGAATGATACCTAAGCTTGCAGGCCTCCAGCAGTGAGGGGAATGGACAGGATAGAAGAGAAAGCTTCCATTTGTTTACCTGCAAGTCTTCCTTCTTTATAGATGGGAAAGGCTGTCATACTTCTGTGTGAAAGGAGACTGAGACTAGTCCCAAATGGAATCATGTTTTCATCTGCACTGTTGTGCTGTGCCTCCCAGGGCTGAGTCTTAGCTGATGTGTCTTTACATAGTGAAAAAAACTGTATGGACTATGGTTTATTCCCACTCATGTTACCTTTGTGCATTTTATTATTAATTAGAGTAATGTCTGACACACTAGGGATGCCTATTTGTAGCAAAAAATCTATGTTTTCAATTAATTCTGTTAACAAATTAATGTTGCTTATTCGAGCTGATGGCCTTATTTTCTGGACTTAGAACATTTGCAAACAGAACATCTGTATGCAAATGAGTGATCAGCAGGAGCTCTTGCGTGTGAGTACTTCAGGTTTGATAGACACAAGTTGGGCAGATACCAGTGTGGGGGGTGGCACTTTCATGCTTTCTTGATTACTCATGAATTCCAGGGGGTATCTTAGGACAGCGCTCATGTGCTAGGCACGAGTGTTCAGCCTAAAACAGAATGCTCTTGGGTTAAAGGAGGTTAACATTGAAAGTGTTGGCACAGGAATCCTGTGAATGAACAAATCCAGTGTGGACTTAGATACGTTTTTTGCAGAAAGATTACTGAATTCTTAGAAATTTCTCTTTTGTCCTTCTTGGGCATTACAGACACCTTGTCTGTTAAGAAAATGCAAGTAATACCTTGAGTTGAGTTAACGTTTGAGATTACTTTTATGGGACAGCTGATGAGATGAGTGGTTCTTTGTTTTGGAAAGCTAGCAACTTTATTGTTCATAGCCCAAAATGTTAGGGAATCTTGGAATTTCAGGTCTCAAATGCCTGGCTGTACTGACTGCCACTAACAGTGTTTGAAAAAAAAATACCACAGACACAAGTTTTTCTCTATTCTTGAAATACATGCATTTTCTTGCTTATTTATAGTGTAAAATGTTAAAACAACAACAAAGGCTTCGTTATTTATGTGGACCACTTCTTTGTCCTTTCCATGTGGTAATTTTGTACTACATGACAGTTTGGCATGAACTCACTTCATGCTGTTGCACAAAGCAATGTATTTCCCATGTTCTATAAATTGTTACATTTTGTACCTTTCCTTATCATCACGTAATTGGGGATACAGCAAAAGCAATGTATATTATGCTGCAGCAGCTTAGTTGCAAATTTGTTTGCTTTCCAATTTGCTGCTAAGGGCTGAGTCATTCTCAGTGCTATAACAAATACATATTAGATAAGTTATCGCAGCAAAACTGTTTCTCGTCACTTGGAGTTGATGATAGGAGAAATTTCAGAAATTTCTAAAGTCAAAAACAAGAGGTCTTTTTAAACACTGAAAGTATTTTAGACTCAAATTATTATATAAAATGAGTATGTCTGTTCGTTATGTGAAGTTGGTGACAACTGCTGTTTCCCCAGACTTTACAAAAACTGTTGCTGGTCCTCTTTTTCTTCAGCAGTGTGGTGTGAAATATTGTTTTGTTGCCTTGGAGTTTAGCTCCTCATGATTAAAGCGAGAATTGACGTTGCTCTAGCTGCTTGATCTCTAAGTTCTCCTCGTTCTGAGAGAGTTTTAGTAGCTGTTTTCACACAGATACTGAGCAACAGTTAGTGTCAGGGTTTAATTTGCATGATATGTCTCAGCAAAGCCTCTTAAATTAAAACTTTCCTGTTATTAGGAATACTGTTACAGAATTGGACCTGGATCTGCTTTCAGCACTGTTCATGCTCCATGAGAACTTGGTAGGATTTATGTGGTACATGGGACTTTTTTTTTGTCAAGAGTGTTGGCTTTCAGTGGAAACCAAGTATCTTCCTCTTCCAGCCCAGCTTTGCTTTTGTTTTCTTCCTCTTTTTTCCCTTCCTAAGAAAGGAAATTACAGAACTCTATTACATTACTTGGTATCTTTAACTCTGTTTTGATTTCTGCGGGTTTATCTTCCTGCAGCAAAACTGATAAGTCATGACTTTGCCAAATATTAGATCACATTCTTGATAAGTGTAACATTTTCATAACATGAGTCCTGTAATGGTAAAGGCATTATGATTACAATAAAGAGGTTGGGAAGCTGAAGCACCTAATCAAAATTAGAAATATATTTGAATTTTGTATTTTTGATTACCTTTCATGCAGTGTAGTCACTTTCAAATGATGTGAATGAAGTTTGGCTTTATTTTTAAGATTCTTTAAAGTCACAGGCTTACAACTTGGCAAATACTGTGTTCTAATTTTTGACTAGACATAGCTACTGAAAACTGCTGTTTCTGTTAATAGAGTATATATGAAAATAAAGATTTTTGAAAGGTTGGTGCTGTAGCAAAATCCATTCTGCTTACATGCGATATGCAAATATTTTACTGATTGAACTGCAAGTACTTGAAACAGTTTCTCAGTTTGCACAAAGCACAGTTTACTCAGCTACCTGAACTGAATGTATTCCTCAATGCTTGCAAATAATAAAAACTCTGGAAAGCTTATTTATAGTATATAAAAGTGGGGGGGAGATGGGGGAGGAAATAAAAATTGCCAGTATAAAGCAAAAGAATCGCTTTATTGGGAAAATATTTTTTGTGTATTACATGAGAGATGAAAGAGTTTGCAATGCAGAGGTCTGACTTAGAATTCTAACTTAACAAGGCTAAATCTAGACAGGAATATTTGTTTATGGAAGTTTTTACATTTTTTTCATACAGCAGGCAGTCATTGAGATTAGCAGTATGTTGCTTTGTTGGTAGAAACTCACCTTTTTGTTTGGTTTTTGTTTGTTTGTTTTTTTTAATTCATGCTGCAATTTCTTGCAGGTAGGATGTTGTCAGTGCAGACATCTGAGTACTGTGGTGGCAATGAGTGACTTGACCTGGAAAACTTTGTTCTGATTTCTTTGAGAAAACTGAAATAATTGTTATTTCTAGCAAAGGCATAAAGATGCAGGGATGTGCTGTGCAACGAAGCAGCCATGTGCTCTGATAGCTAATCAAGCTAATCAGGCCATCTGGGAGCAAGGGCCACTTTGTTTCACACGCACATCCGCATGTCTGAAGACTCAGAAATCGCCTTCCAGGGGTCTTTCAAGTCAGCTGAGCAAAGTGCAGCATGGGAAGTTTAATACACTGCTGTACTGGGAGTCGTTTGATGTCAGAAGGTTATTGCAGATTACTGCTCGGTGTCTGTTTTCCATTTCTCACTTCTTGACTAAAAAGGATGTTTTTGTTGTACATGTAGGTTTGTTTCAACAAAGGTTCAAAGACCTCCTATGTACAGGACAAAACACAAGCCCAAGAATTCCCTCGCAGTGATCAAGTAACATGGGCTACTGATTTTGTCTAAAAATCTCCTAAAAATAAAAGTTTGACAACATTTTTTGAGAAGGAATTCTTTGCATTGGAAACACAGGGGAAAAAAAAAGATAAAAAGATAGCTGTCTGAACTTGAGCCTGGAAGATTTCTTATCACAAGGAGAAGCTATTAAATTACACACAAGACATTCTTCCTCTCTCCTGTGTCATTCAGGGGAGGGAAATCTGAATGATTAGTCACAATATGAGAGTAGCCCCACCTTCCGTGCCTTAATTAAGTGTTCCTCTCAGTGTCTTTCATGTCTTTGTTGTTAACATCTGTTAGTGTTCTAAAGCAGTTTTTAACTAGAAAGTAAACACCGCTAAAAAATGTCTTTGCACATTATTTCTGGTTTAATTTTTCTATTGCTTATGTATTAATGACTTAAGAATTAATATAGATAAAGTGTAGACTTCTCCCACACACAGAGATAAAAGTAATTCTTGTATTTGATTCTTTGACTCCAGGCTATGGTGGCTTGTTATCCAGGCAATGGAACAGGATATGTGCGCCACGTTGATAATCCAAATGGAGATGGAAGATGTGTTACATGTATATATTATCTTAATAAGGACTGGGATGCCAAGGTATGCAATAATTTCTTTCTAAAATGCTTTCTACATACATACGTACATATATATATATACACACTTCTTGCTGCACCTTTGCCTAAGGTTTTTGTTCATGTCCTTATTTCTGTGCCTTAATTGTGTTTTTACATTATGTTAACTGTGGGTATCCTTTGCCTCCCTAGTTCTGTTGTTAGTGAGAGCAGATAGAGTGGAAGCATTTTTTATTTTTAAGGCTTTGAATTATATCAACAGGACCTTCTTGACAGTAAGATTGAAGGAAAGTGGTAAATGCCTCCCTATACATAAAGAGAGAGGCAATTTCATATGTTCTTAATTTAATTTTTCCTTATATTCCTGTTGAGTCTTGAGTTTACTGTTTGTGCAACTAGATTGCTTATTTGAGTATGCTTAGAAAAAGAAAGATGCTGTAGCTTGAGAGCATTTTCAGATAAGCCAAGTATTACAGTCATTGCTACATCAGTATAGTTCAAAGCAGCACAGGTCTTGTATCACTGTAGATACAGGGTGTAGAACAGATTTATACCACAGGTCAAGTGGTCTATTACTAGTGGCTATGATAAAGTGAATTTTTAGTAAGGATTTTCCTAGTGGTTCAGTGGGACTTGGTAGATTTGAAGAACATATGTAGCTAAATGGCAGTATTGAGACCATGAAAGAGTCATGCAAAGATAATTTACTAATTCTTTGATTTCTCTGCCATTAATGATGGAGAAGTTTATTCTCATAGTGTATGGGGGAAAAAACAAGCTAAAACTACTGATACTTCATCATGCTAGGGGAGTAGCATGGGGAAAAGTACATAGGAGCAGTCAGATTCTGTGCATTGTGTGCACCAGATATGGATAGCACAAATTGCAGATGAGAGTTGTTATTTTTCATTTTTCCCCTCATAACATACTTGCATAAAACTGGTAGATCAGAAAGCTGAGTCAGATGGATGCACTTCAAGCTTTCTGATGTGCTCCTTTGACATGTCAAATTGAATCCTATAATTAAAAAAGAATTCTTTTGCCGTGATAGCATCTTTGCATATAAATGTACTGATTGTGCTAAAAATTTTGAAGTGCAGCTTTGGGGCATTTTTAGTTGATTTATGGTTTCTCTCTTGGGGGGGAAAAAAAAAAAAAGAATACATACCAGAGTGTAGAAGTCAAACAAACTGCATTTTCACAGTAATTGTGAAAATTTTACTAGCTGGATATTTAATTTATGAACAAAGGCATTAATTTCCTGCAGAATCTATTTTAAATTACAAATTAATATGCTACCAAGTATATTGTTTATTGAAAAAAAGAATCTCAAACTTTCTTTAGGAGAAGAAATGGATCTAAATTGTCATTTGTTTGTTGACTGAGATCACAAATGCCCCTGTCATTTATATCAAATTGCCTTGTTAGTACTTGCAGTGTTATGTCTGTTACAACATGAAGGTCCATGATTGCCATCTATAGTTAGATTTAACAACATCAACACCCTCAGTAGGAAGAAGTTAATGTGACTTAAATATAATTAACCCCACCTACTTGTGTTTATTTCCAGACATACACAAGTAGGTTCAACTGTTTTCAGAACCTGGAAGAGATCTAAATTGACCTTGACTAGTACAGATTCAAGCTTTAGTTTGAAGTTTCCCACTCTTTCCTAATTTTAATTACACTTAAACTTATATCACAGTTAAATGAAATAATCTCTTTAATGGGGAAAGGTGAAACTCAGGTGTGAAATAAAATGTTTCTCCAACCTATATCAGGGTGTTTTTAGCCACCTGTGTAATATCAGTCAGTCTTGTCCTTTTTTTTTTTGCTAATAGGTAATGCATCAACCCCCCCCATCTAAGCTCACAGTTTTTACTTAAACGTGAATGCACGTAGCATTCTGAAATCACTCAGTGAAAAATGTGTTGAACATTTTGTAAAATTAAATGTATTGACAGAAAAGCCATCGATTCATAATTTCTGTAGCACCTAATAAAGGCTTTTGTTCAGTTCCAAGTGTCTGAAATATTTTCAAATGTGATATTCTGGACTTTTAAATACAATGAGACATGGCTCTCAAGCATTGTTTGAAAATATTTCATTTGTAGGTAAGTGGAGGCATCCTTCGGATATTTCCAGAAGGTAAAGCCCAATTTGCTGATATTGAACCCAAATTTGATAGACTGCTATTCTTCTGGTCTGATCGCCGCAACCCTCATGAAGTACAGCCAGCATTTGCTACAAGGTAGGAGTGATGGACTCTGCTGCATGATGCCTGTCCTAGAAAGAAATGAGAAATTAGTGACACTGTGAGTTATGACCTGACAGAAAGGAGAGTTGTTTCTGCTAATGGATGATGAGGCTTCCACTGTGTTGCTGAATTTGTAGTGTTGCCTGATCTCTTATTTTGAGAAAACCTCCTGAGGTGTGCTTGGCAGAACTGGGTGGGAGCACACAGAGCCGTAAGCACCCCAACTTAGCCAGTTCATTATTTCTCTGTAGTGGCTTTACACCCTTTTCCCTTCCCTTTGTCCTTAGCACCCTACTGTGTTACTGGCAGATTGACTGGGTACTTCAGCTTAATGTTCCCTCTTGTTGGGAGGGAGCTATCAGAAAATGGTAATTCTCAAACTAAGCTACCACATCCTAATTTGGGAATTAGGTGAGGGTTGTGGAACAGAAACAGCCATTGATACACAAATATTTTTATGGAGTACTGGAGGAGCTGCTCCCAGTCTGAAGCACACAGGGGAACTTGATCTCTCTTTTGTCCCTCGGTGCAGGGCAGTGGTTGATGCTAAAGGTACCCACATTCACTGTCCCCACATAAGTGACATTTCCAGATAGTGGTAATAGGTAAATCATTTGAATGATTGATCCAGACTTCCTCTTGCCCATGTTTTAACATGTTTGGATGGCCAGAGCACTGAACATTGACTGGAGCTGTGAGATAACACAACTACATTTGCAAGAAGTAACTTGAAACTGCCTTCAGCACATCCTCTTGCAGTTTTTCCAGAAGCTGTACTGCTTTCCCCTCCCCCTTTCTACTCCCAGAAGAGTCAGAGGATGAAATGCCATTTACTAAAGCTCCTTAAAGTCTTTTCTCAATAGCTGGCATTTTGTATTTAAATCCTGTATGGGCAGTGGAAAACCAGAGGAGCCATGTAAGAAGGGGTAGTTAATTGTCCCATGTGGCAAATGTCCAAAAAAAAGGTGATCCTGCAGTGTGACTCGGTGATGAACTTGACCTAGTAAAAAGATGAGGTCACAGGGCAAGGTGATGTGGGCAGAGACTTCATGCTGGGCAAGAACCATAATAGCAACTTATTAGGAAAAAGAGTGTAAACTTAGAGCATCAGTGTCACCCTTTCAATGACTTTTCAGATAATACCTACTAGTAGGAAAAAAACCCCAAACCCACTGCATGCTTTATGAAAACTTTTCTTGTCAGACTGCAGAAGTATCATTTAATTTAGGTTGTGTTTCATGTCAAGTGCTTCACTGGTATTTTGCTTCATAGTTCAGGAGTTCTTTTTTCTTGCTTTTCCTTAGGTACGCAATAACAGTGTGGTATTTTGATGCAGATGAAAGAGCACGAGCTAAAGTAAAATATCTAACAGGTAAGCTCTTCTTAATATCATTGTTGCTTTTTTGTTGAAGAATAGCTAAGTCTAGCCTCATCTCCTTAGCCCACCCTCTGCACAAAAAGGAAGTAGCATAACTCAAGTTAGGTTTTACAAGGAAGGTGACCCAGGGATTGATCTCCTCCTGGACAATGATTTGTGAAATCCGGGTCAATGCCTGTCCTGCTTACCCTTCTCTGAGACCTGAAGCTGCTCAGTATTTTTACATGGGGGATACAGTTTCTCCCTACTCTTGTCTCCCTAATATATGTAAAGATTAAATACACCAGAGACTGTAAGGCACTGCAGAAATGAGTACTCTGGGGAGATCATTTTGATCGAGTATAGGGATTCAACAAGTAAATACAACTTTACTTGACTAGCATTTTTATATTAGAAAAACAAAAGCCTAAAATTAAAATCTGTAATCAAAGAATGGACTCACTTCCTTGATTTCCAGTTTCACCTCTCTAGCATCTGTTTTCCTTCTCTGGCTTCTCCCCTAAGAGGAAGTTGATCTGATTTTCCTGTTCAAATTAGCATTATAAGGAGAAATGGTCTAGGACTTCTGTCATGCTTATACTTGCCATCACAATTTTATGTTTGTTACAGTAGTTTAAAAATAAACAAAAATCAGGTGTACTGCAAGTGCACACACACAGGAACACGGCTTTGTCAAGAGCTCTGAAACCAATGATGTTGGGGATGTGTGCCAGTCATTTCCAACTGAGACTTCCATTCATTGCTGTCTGGAGCTCCTAAGCAGCCCCAGAGCTGTGCACAGTTCAGTCCAGTCCCTCTTGGTGCTCTTGGTGACCATGCACTTTGGAAGTGGCAAGAGCAGTGCAGCTCCTGCCTGGCTTTCAAAGGGAACCCCTCAGCTCCAGCAGGGCAGGCTGTCCCACTGCTTGGTGGCACATGCCTGGCAAGGCACAGTTGACTTCCCAGGAAGTCAGCCTGCCTGGCCTCCACAGGAAGCCTGTCTGTCTCTAAGCTGGCCTTCATGTCACAAGTGTGCAACTCTGCAGCTCCTGGAGTCAGCCTTGCTGGATCAGAGCTTGGATGTTGCCTCTGCACAGCTTCAACTGCTGCCCTTTCAAAGGGAGGGCAGAGAAATGGTTGGAGGGGCTCAAGCCTGAAGGGAAGGTGCTCTTCCCTCTGCCCACCTCCCTTTCCAGGGTCCCCCTAAACTGCAGGCACTTAAGGAAGGAAGGCTGTGTTGTTTAAAATTTCACAGAATCACAGAACCAGTTAGGTTGGAAAAGACCTCTAGGATGATCAAATCCAACCTATGACCTAACACCACCCTATCAAATAGACAATGTCACTGAGATGGTGCTGCCAGAGATGGTGACGCCACCATATCCCTGTGCAACTCATTCCAATGTTTATCTGTGAAGAAATTCCTCCTCCTTCAGTATCAGTTTACTCTGTAATGGGTTTATATTACCATATTGTTGTGGTTTCAGTATTCATTTGCAATTAGAATTGCATTCTTTGCTCTATATCTGCAGCAGAATTGTGCAAGATGCAATTTATTTTCTACTGACAATAATATATGAAATTATAGAATTAAATGTCATGAAATAGAAAACTCTTCATTTTTTGGATAAGTGTCAGTCTAACTAAAGCCATGCAGAATATGTGTGAGTTTTTCTTGCTTATAGGAAATTGTGTTTTGATAGTAAAACTTCATTCTGGAAAGTGATATAGACTGTTAGACTGTATTTCAATAAATGCTGAAAAATACCATTTTCCTTTTCATATTTCTGCAGGTGAAAAAGGTGTGAGGGTTGAACTTAATAAACCTTCTGACTCAGTTGGGAAAGATGTTTTATAAGCCTTTGATTTAGCAACTCCCCTTGCTATTCTCCCTGATAAATCTTGATGCTATCTATTAACTTTTGAATGTGAATAACACGATAAAGGAAAATCAACAACAAACCAACATCTTATTACGGAAGCAAACAGTGTTTCAATGTTGCATCAAAAAGAAGGTTCTTTGACTGCTGAAGCATTGTACTATATGATTGTGACTCCAGGCCTGTGACTGCTTATGTGAAGAAGATAAGCAATCAGTAAGAAACACCATATGCATCTGGACATAAATAAGTGCCCTACATAGAATTTGTCCATCCTTATATTTTGCCAGACCTGTCATTCAGCTGAATCCATTTCATCTCTCCCTTTTTTTATATGGTAAAAGTTTGAATTTTGGGTAATTTTTGTATGACCAGGTACAGTTTATCAAAATTGAGTCTTAAAAAAAAAAAAGAAAAACTGAAAAAAAGGAAAAAAATTGCAGTATTCTCCAATATAACATGGATCTATTTTTGTAAAACTGTTCATACTGTTCTCCTCTGCCATGAAAGACCTAATTTAATGTAAGGGTTGCCAGTAACTGATAATCACTTTAATTTTTTTTACAACTTAAGTCAGAAAAGGAGCACTTTAATTACCAGCTAAAAACCTGATTGTTTTATATCATATCTCACACTAATCTTAACTTTTAAAGATTGCTGCTGTATTGTTTTTGGGGGGGGTTTTGTTTGTTTGTTTGTTTTTTGTTTTGGTTTTTTTTTTTTTTTGACTATGTTCTCTTGAACCTTATTAACAAAAGCAAATCAGTATCTTGCTATTAGTAACATTCAGTTTGTGGTTTTGTATGTTGAATCCACAGATGGAAAGTTTCTGTCTCTTTTCTTTTTTCTTTGGTTTCTTTTTTTTTTTATTTTTGGAGGGGGGATGTTTGTTTGGTTGTTTTTTATTTTTTAAGTGACTGGCACTAAGTGAACTTGACACTATCGGTTGCTGTCATTGGCTTTGGGGACCTGGTAAATACCATCAAGTTACAAGAATATACAAGGGCTTTCCTAGGCTATTAGAGGTACCCAGAACCTCCTTACTTACTTGACAGAAATTTTTGAGCTTTCTCCCTTTTCTAAAAAATACTTGTCACCCTCCTTCCCTTTGTATATAAGTTAATAGAATATCTAAAATTCACTTTTTTAAATTTCCTTTTCAAATGTTGGTGTCCCATGCAGTCTGTAAGTTGACACCTTGATCTATTATATAGTATCAAGGAGGTGGTCAGCACACTGAAGCTGAAGTGCATCACTCTGTAGGCTCCTTGTGCAATAATACATCTTTAAATTTTCATTGTTGCTGAAGGATTTCCCCAAAAAGGCACTGCCCTTTGATCAATACTGAGGTATATATTTAGTAAGAAAACATTTGCTTTCTTTTACATTGTTTTTATTTTATCCAGGAGATGGGACATCACAGAATAAAAGTGAGATGTGCAGAAACTGTGATATTCTTATTTTTAAGAAATGGATGTTTTGGACACGGATTTTTTTTTTCTTCTTCTTCTTTCCTTTTTTTCCTGAGCTTTAAAAGCTTGAGAAAACTAAAGCAAACCTATCAAAGACAGCATTCATATTTACAGGAGTTTGGGGGTTGTTCACCTTACCCACTGCATTTTTCTATCTGTCCCTTATTTCCTTACTTAGCCAAAACAATGTGAGTGTACAGAAATATTTCTGTATATATTACAACTTGTGACAATTTTAGCATCTGTATAGTTTGTATTCAATTAAAGACCCTTTCTATGGAAAGCTCAGTAATTTTTTATTAAAAACATTACTATTGTTCATGTAAAACATGAAAAAGCTAATTGTTTAGTAGCAAACTGACAGAAGGGGGGAAAATTCAGTATTGGTATATAATTTAGGAGAACCAACAAAAAGCCCAGTTCTGTTTTGATTTCACTTTTCCTCTTTTTAATAAGTTCTTGCCCTGTACAGTTCTCTTCCTCTTTCCTCTTTTCTTCCCAGAAAAACAGACAGGATACCTTTACTGTAAGTGCCTCTGCCAACCTGGCCAAGGAGTGCAAATCTTCGTTACTGTCTGGTCTGCAGTGCTTTTAGGCTACCAATGAAACAAGCAAAAAAATCACCTCTTCATCTTCATTAGTACTCCTTTAACAGAAGTTTGGTTTTGTTTTAGAAATGTAGGCATAAGCCTTTAAACTCATTTCAGTCCCTCTGTAATTCAAACCGCTGCAGTTAAACAGCGTATCAAATTCTAATCACACTGTAGGTTTGTGCTTGCCAGACAGGTTTAAAAAGTGCTTAATTTTTCACTCCATATAAGTCATTACAACAGGGTCGACAAATCAGGTCAGCCATTTCTTCCATGTCCTTTAGAAACTGTTCATTTCATGTCGGTTGAATATTCAGTCTTGAGCATCACCAAGCAGGTCCTTGTTTTAAAACTATTTTTTAAACTGTCTTATGATCTGTATGTGTCTAGTCCTGGTTAAAAATAAAGCTTCATAATGCTATTTTTATTCATGATGTTAGCTGGCTGTGAAATATGAGACCTTTATCTATAGCAGGCAAAGAAATTCAGGATTCATTTACAGGTTGCCTATAAAGTTGTGTAATTTCAAAAGCAGTGTTCATTATGAAAGAGCTCTCAAGTTGCTTGTAAAGCTAATCTAATTAAAAAGATGATGTATAAAGGTTCTTGAAAACTATGTGGTTATTTGTAATCTTTGTAACTTTTAAAACTACTCTGTGGCAACTAATTTATGAATGCCTTCTGATAAAGGGAGTATGTGGAATTTTGCTTGTTTTGTTGTGGGTGTTTGGTTGGGATTTTTGTTTGCATTTGTTATTTTTTTGTTGTGTTTTTGGTGGGTTTCTGTTTGGGGTTTTCTGGGTTTGGTGGGGTTTTTTTGTTCGTTTTTGTATTTTTTTTTTTTAATCAGAGCTGTTTCTGCTCTGGAGAAGAATCTGGGATCTTTTTTTCTTTGCCTACAGTTACAAGGGTGTGGTCACCATTTTCCTGATGATTTCCTCCCTCAAAAGCAAGACCCTTTTTAGGCTTTCTGAAGAGTGATTATGATGTAGAGTCAGCTCCAGTTTTTTTCACTGCCTTTGACAGGTATGTGAGGTAGAGAATGAGTCACATTCAAACAGGATTTGTAAAGTTAATGGGATCTCCTCACTTTTACATGGCTCCCAATGAATTATGGGCCCTTGAGAGAGGACAGAAGAATGGTCTCAGTCTGCAGGTGCAAAACTAAGAGACACTACACAATATTCTTCCACTTTTGACGAGTTTTGTAATGACTGTATGGTAATCAAGGAAACAGCTGTCTGTTCTGACATCACTCTGGCTTTTATGAAGCCCCCTGCATGTGCTTGTCTGTCTTCAGCTAGTTCAGTTACCTGGATCTTCAGATGACTCTAGTGTCAGTGCACCTTTTATGGCACTTGGGTGGCAGTTGTGCTCATTTCAGCTCTAAGGTGATGGTTCTTGGCATTTTTTTAGTTGAAACACAAGTGCAGCAGCACTGAGCAGATGGTAAAGTGCTTTGAAGTTTTTTCCATGTTCAGTGCTGTATATTTCTTAAAAGTTCTCTTGAAAGTACCTCTTCCCCATCCTAGTTTTACATTGAACAAGGAAGAAGCCTTTCTTGCAACCGTCCTCTGTAGACCTGGTTTGGGTTTTGTTTTGTTTTTTAAATTATCACATTGTGGAGGACAATATGCAGAGGGATTGTTTTGCATAGTGAAACACTGCACCAGGGAAAATGAAGTGTTTCTCTTGGGTGTTTCTCAGAAAAGACATTTGCAGATTTGAGTGCTGACAGCCTGTATCAGATGTAAAACATCTGGCTTTGCTGACCACTTCAGCAGTGGAAAGATCACATCTCCATCAGACTGGTAAGTATGGCCAGACTGAAAAGTGCCATTTCTGTGCGTGCTGAATGCTTTGAAGAGGGGGAGAATGCCGAGCGACAAGAGCAAACTCAAAGTCGCAAAACTCCAGCAGTCTAGCATTTGTACCTTGCCTGCAGGCATGCAGATAGGTGCATGCTCTTGCAAATACTTGGTAGGAATTTATGAGTACTGAACAGCAAAGACTTTGAAGAAATTTATGGGTCTCAGCTGGATTTGGATATCACCTGCTTTTTGGAGGGGGTAGAAGTATTGATCTCCGGTCTCCCATTTTCAGCTTATTTTTATTTTTCACATGTAAAGCTTGAATGTAAGTAATTACTGCGCGTGTAAGTCTGTTTGTACAGGAGCTGTGTTCACTCTGGAACATCTGCTGCATCAGAGTTGCTTGACCCTGTCTGTTAGGGGTGGATAGCAGCTGACAGAAGCAGGTTTCAAGGTCCTCTCTCCTACCGGACAAAACCAGTTTCAGAGAATTTTCTCTGTTGACTTTTACTACCGCTTACTGAGTTTCATCAAGCTTTTCCTGATGGCTTTGAAGTTGAGTGAATATACAGAACACTTATCCCTTTCCTGAAATACGAAAAAAACCACCCAAACTCATAGCTCCCAAATGAGTTGGCTCTAAAATTGGAAAGGACAGATGAGATGTAACTTGCCAACCTGTTGGGGATAGTCACAAGTCTTTAGCAGGAGAGGGAGAAAGTAATGAGCTGAATAGAAATAGTAAAGTAGGATGTGAAGAGACTGGCACATGAGACCAAGATAAAACGTGTGGGGTAGGTATGAAGAATATGGGACATTCCAATTAAATATATGCTATAGGTGTCTGCTTTGGGAGGAACATGAAGTGTGGGGAAAAAGAATAAACAATATGTTTATCTCAGAAAAAACAGTTGATGCATCTCATCCATCCTTTTCTTCATGGATGTGTATTGCAAACAAGCATATTTTTATCTCTGAAGATGAGATGTTCATAACTTTACTTGAACTAGGAGTTTGTTTCCTTGTCTGTATTCCAAAAGTAAGTTGTTGGACTTTCCCCTTATTAAATATGCAGTTTGGGATTAAACTTCTAATGGCAATAGTTTATGGGGTCTTCTGGAGAATTTACTGTAACTGTCTTTGTATATAACATGGCAATAAATGCTGGAAGAAGTGACTGGCTCATTTAGCCTCTAAGTCCAGTATCATCCTTTCCGTATGGCTAAAAGTTTGCAGGGCATGCCTCATCAGAGTGTGAGGGGTGTAAAACACAGAGATGGGCTAACAACTTACCAGGATCACATACAGGCAAGCTGTGCGATACAAGGCACACACTTCAGGGCAGCATCTGAACTAAAACCCATTATCTCTTTAAAATACTTTATTGTACTTTAAAATACTTTACAATGTTGGAGACGGGAAGTAAAATTCTGTCTCTGAATATTCTGAATATCCAGCACTCCTTGTGGGTTTGTCTGTCTGTGTCAGAGTGCTTTGCTGGGGTGGAACCAGTTCCTCTCCTAGGTTTATTTCAAGGGCTGATGTGGTTCTATTTTATTTTATTTAAAAGCCAAAGATGAAGCCAGCATAACTGATGTGTAAAGATTTGTCTCCTACTCTCAAATGAAAAGCCTAGTGCCTGAATATCATATTGGGTTGTGAGCTGGTATTTTTCTACCTACAGAAAGCAAGGGTCAACCAAAAAGCCAAGAAAAGAACCTCAGAAGTATCTGAAGGCAGGTCACTTCGTTTGTAAATGTGCCTTGCTTATGTTACTGCATGTAAGCAAGCTTTATAAATCTATTAAAAAAGATGGCATGATAGCAGAAGACATGGTGGCAGCTCTAAGGAAAAGAAGGAAATGAGAATTTTGGAGCTGGTTAATGGCTGTTGGAATCCCATGAATTTTTTTCGTGCAGTAAGATAGGAGTGAATCAACCAACCACTACAGAAACAAACTAAATGTCACCACCCCTAGATCTGAAAAGTACAGTTTTGGTGAGTGCTGTATCATGAGTTACCAGAGCCAAAAGACACTTCAGAACTGTTTTTATAGGAGCACTTGAGAACATCTTTGGACATCAAGGAGAATATTTCCTCGGGGAAAATGTGATTGTGGACACTGCTAATGTTTGCCAAAGGGCCGTGGGTAATAACAATCTGTTTTCTGAGATTAGAGTCCAGCTGATGGTGTTCTCGATAGTAAAGAGCAAAGTTTGAGCTGTCACATTGGGCATATTTATTTTCCCTTCACTTCCCCTTCCCCAGCCACAACATAATAATGAGTAATGTGGTGCTGGGCATGTGTTCTGCACTGTCATATTTTAATGAACAAGCAGAAACTGTACAAAGTTAACTCTCTTCAATCCTAAATAGTTCTTGGATCTAGAAGAACTCCCGAAGGGGTGTAGGTAACAATTTCTAAACTTCTTTGACTACTTTTTTTTTTTTCTCACTCGCACTATAAGAACATTATACCTGTTTGAGTTTGTTTTTTTTTTTTTTTTAATTTAACCCTTTATTTAAAATAGCACATTAGGAAATTACAGTATCTAGCTGAGAGTTTCTGTAACTCTGCAACCATGCAACATTATGCAATGAGATGAGGAGGGAGGGCACGTACTGCACGATCAACCCAAGGCTTATACAAATCCCAGAAGGCAGGCGGGGAGTGGGAGGCCACCTGTGGCCAGGCTGTGACTGGGACACCGGGAGCGGGATACAGCAATGAGAGAGAGAGCAGGTGGCGTCATGGGATTGCTTGTCACTTGGGATGTGTGTCTGCTTCAGCAACATTGCATTTCATGGCCCAAGCCTAAGCCCAAATGTCAGCCGTGAGACCTCTTGGAAGAGTTGTTTTGACTCTGCCATATTGCCTGGGAAATGCTGCCTGATAGCTTGGATAGACTTAAGGTTTTGTAGTGCATGAAATACCTCCTGTTTCCTCTCATGAGGTGCTTTTCTGGCATTCTAAATCTCTTCTAGGTACATTCAAAGTTAATTAAGTCTGAGTTTTAATTCATGCTGTCTGCAGGGTTGATAATCCTTCCCCCCCACAGTGGAACTTGGAGAGGATTCAGCAATTAGGCTTGGCAGGGCAGAGCTTCCTTGTACCTGTCCTTGTGTCACGGCACCTGCCCAGCTCCTTCCTGAAGTGCCCCAGTGTCTGATGCGTGTGACAGGAGACTTATCCCTCATCCCCATGGTCTGCGTGGTGACAGTAATGAGAGCTGCCCAGGCCAGACCTTGCAGGGAGGGAAGAAACGCACATCTGGGAATCAGCTGATGGTCAGAGATGGTGTCAGCACCTCTAGGCTGTACCAGGGCAAGGTACAAGCAGGTGTACCTTAATTGCCTTCAGCTGTAATTTCAGTTTGACCTGAAGTGCTCCTGGGGTTGTTAGGTGGAAACCAGGGCTGTTTAGGTGGGAAGGGGCTCCTGAAGGTGGTCTGGTCCAGCTCTCCTGCCCTTAAACAAGGTCACACAGATCTGGCTGCCTAAGACCACTTGCAGTTGGGATTTGAGTATCTTCAAGGATGGACACTCCACGACCTCTGCAGGAAACTTGTTTCCATATTCAGCCACCTTTGCTTTTCTCTTCTTTAAATTAAATTTCCCATGTAGGTACTGTTAATGTAAATCCTGCCTTTGTAAATTGCTTACTGTAGCCACAAGAAGAATTAAAACCCCCAACAAAACCAAGTTCCTATAGCTCATATCCTGTACCAGGCCTTCACTGAGCTCTAGCCCACATCTTCCCCTACACTTTTTATGCCACTAGTAACAGCTCTGAAGAGAAGATACTTGCAGTAAACACAAAAAACTATGATCCAGAGATGGACATCAGTTAAATAAAATAATCACTGCTTTTAAATTAAGCCACTGTGAAGCCGAATACTTGACTTGTTGGGTTTTGCCCCTTCAAAAATTCTTTGTTATACCGTTTAAGAAATGTCACGTCCGAGACATACTAAGGCAAAATTATGTGAACGAAAGGTGATGGATGGAACAGAGACAGGGTGAGCTATTGAGGCCAAGCTGCTGCACCTGCTTAGAAATTAAATCGAGTCTTAAAGCAGCCTGGCGTGGCAGAAGCGAAAAGGAAACAGAGGAATTAAGGCCATGGCCATATCCCATTTTAACCTTTCACACCTATAGTATACTGCTCTTCCCTGGAGCTGTTACACCCCTCTGGCTCCCTGGCTTAGCCGAGGCACAGGAGTTTTGTGTTTTATAAACCCCTCTGGCTTCCTAAAACTCTATACTTCATCTCTTGCAGAGCTGTGTTGATGCCAAATGGTGACAGAAAATTAGCTTTGTCACTGTAACAGATGCAAGCAGAGCGAGATCTGTAACCCACGGAAGGATGCCTTTGGGGTTACTCCTGAGCCCTGAACTAGAAAAATGAGCTGCTCTCTCATCTTCCCAGTCCTTCTTGCAGCAAAGTTAAAGAATCACTCAGAGAACCTATTAGCTGTAAATTCCGCCCCCCCCATCACCACTATTCCTCCTCCTTTACCTCGTTTGTGGTCCAGTCAGGGTTGCTGCTGGTCCACGTTCAGCCTGGAGTGCAGTGTAGGTGAAATACGAACCTGCAATCCTGCACTCTGTTCTCTCCCTGCACAGGTTCGAGAGGAAGAAATAACAATTCCTTACGTGTAAGGAGTGCCACCTAACGGCGTGTTGAAAGATCCCAAAGCTACACACAGCTGGGGTCTTGGTTTTTATTTTCATACACAGTAGTCTATGAAATCACACACACGTATTTTCACATATAGTGAAATGCAAGTCTCTTTCATGGCCTGTCTGCCCACAAACCACACTTCAAGGGTAATTTTTATGCAGAGTCTTTATATTCAAATTTTAAAAAATAGTTTCTTAAATCCCAAGGCTTCAAGACAGCTGTAGTACTCCAGATGCAAGTAAGAACTTGGGCATTTCAGTTTGGAGAGTAAAACTGATGAATGCTGGCTATTTGTTAAAGGAGCAGCTGCTGGAGACCAGCGGTTTCACTGCTGCTGCCTTCACCATGTCAGGCAGCCACAAACATGCTCCTAGGGGGATGTAGGCCAGGTGTAACCTCACCAGGTCACCCGGTCCAACCTTTTAGTGGCCTTTCAATTTAAGGTGACAAGATGCGACAAAAGGCACAGACATGGTGTTCTAGGATGGCCAGAGCCAGCAGTGGTGAAGCAAACTGCCGTGGTGGGAGTTTCTTAACCTTCTCCAGCCAGAATAGTCTGCATCATCCCACCATCATCATGGATTGCTCCAAACACTTGGAAGAGATGTCCATCTGACTTTTTCCTCAGAAACTTGCTGTTGATTCCTTCTTAGTGTTAGCCTTCAGTGAAATGTATCTTGCTTTACTTGACGAGATGCTTTGTGTATGGAAAACGCAGGAGAACTGAGGGGCTCCAGAAGAACACAGGAGGAAGAAAACCCTCACAAGCCATTTAGTCTACTGCACGTCCTCCTGCACCAAGGGAAGTTTGAATAGCTACTTCGCACCTCAGGAATTGTTATTCACTTCTTGTCCAGTTATGACTAAGCCCTCTCTAGCCTTTGATTTTGTACTAGATTATTACCTGGTGACCTTCATTATGCTGGCCCAGAGGCAGGCAGCACAGCCTGTTCCAAATGAGCAATATTTCTCTGGTTGTTCTCTTGGAAAATGTTCCTAGAAAGATGGCTCAGATACCAGATTCCTGATTCCACACTCTGAGCAGCCCCTGCCTGAGGGGCCTGCTTCCAGCTAGACGTAAATAGTTTCCTCATCAGCTTATGCACAGGCATTAGGGTTGAACTGGCTGTGAGAATACACTTCTCCATGTGACCCAGATATACCAGGTGAAAACAAATAGAGGTTGGACTAAAGGAGAGGTGAATGCCCACTATTGCTTTTAATATATGTTCTAAAACAGACTATTTCTATTGTATATCTTCTTGCAAGATACTAATACATTTTAGGAGCCCTGAGAAAAATTCTTCTCACTGCTTCATCAGAAGTCAAGTATGATGAAAAATTCCTAGATAACATTTCCATAAAGTAAAAAATACTTCCTAATATTAGACCTTCAAGATTTCTTGCCTGATAACCAATTTCAAGGTAACTGAAGAGCAGTCTCTTATGGTAATAATGAAAGAGCCAAGTAAGCCCCACTTAGATAGTTCTGATGTCTGGAATTCCTCTCTGAATTATCCGGAGCAATCCTAGTAGGTCACCACAAAATGAGATAGCTTTTTCCTGTACTTTGCAGAACCTTCTGCTGACAAAATGCACACACAGGCTTGACCCTCCTTCATAGCTGCTTTGCCTCAGAAATCGAGTCTATTAACTTGTTTCTCAGATTTCCATTCAGGCAACTTATGCTGCATTTCAGTGAAGCGTGTTTGTTCAAGGCTCACTGACAGCTTGTGTTGTTCCAGGCAGTATCTAAACTCACTCAAGGACAAAGACAACCAATAGAGAAGATGAAATTTCTCACCTTTGACCCAAATTGAGCAGTGTATTTTAAAAACATACTAGTAGTTACCTTGTGGGTAGGACACTGTATTCAAGCACAACATTTTACACAAACAGCATTTGTAGTAAATACCCAAAATGAAGGTAGCCATGACCCATTAATAACACCCTGCAATAAATAGCAACTGCAAAGCCTTCCTCTCTGGATAAAAGAGGTCCTGGTATTAGAATACTTCCTTGTAAAAACATATGACAGAGGTGCTATTTTTCCATAGCTAATCCAGAATTGCTCAATTGTTTGGACAATGATCTATTTTAGGACCTGTGTATATGAGGGACAGACTTGCCTACAGCTTAAGTTCCCCCCTCCCTCAACAGCCTACTCAATTCTTCATTTATTTTCTGTTTGTTGTTCAAATGAACAATTCAGAAGTAAAAGAAGACACCAGGAAAAAATCCCCACATTTAATAATACCCTCAACCCTTCTCCTTTACTCCCATCTATCCCAGTAGGAAAGAAAAATGAGGAAAGTGCAGAGAGCAATTTTAATGGAAAGATCTCTCAAAAATGCTTCACAACATGAGAGATACTTTGTGGTACAACTCTCATCCTCATCTTAAAAACATAAGATAATACAAATATTTCTTGGTAGTCCTGTCCTTGAAAATGTCAAGTATCACTGGAAACACTGATAAATGCTGCAGCTTTAATAAGGAAGTATGTAAATTTAACATGGCAAAGCAAGTTTTACTATCAGTATTTGTAAAATTTTTCACAGAAGTGCAACATTAGGGAAACTGTTTAAAACAGGATGGAGAAAGCAGCAGTTGAAAGCAGCACCAGCACCTGTTTTTACAGGGAAATTTAAGAAGGAAAAGTGTTAATACAGAAAGGCTCTAATAAACAAGATTGTCAGCAAATATATAGGTGAACCCACTGGTAAATGACACAAAATGGCCAGGCTTAGTGGAAATTTAAACTTCAGTAACAATTTATTCAAAGTATGCAAGAACAAAGTAATTTACATTAATCTTCTGTAGTGTCAATAATTTTTAAAATACAAAGTATTTAAAATGAGTTAAGAGAGCAGCAGTAATACTGTAAACATCTACAAACCAGGCTGATACAGCCATTTAAAATCACAGTAAGAAGATATAAACCAATTTTGTTTAAAAGCTATTTATATAAAACTAATTTTTTTTTAAGCAAATATACATACAGTCAGTTTTACTGGTTGTAAGGAATAAAACTGCTTAATGTTTAACCCGTTAAATACCTTAGTGCAGCAAGAGAACGTTTCAGGAAGCTCACATGGAAAACACATGTGCCTGGCACTCATAACTTTTCATGGCACAATGGCTTTAGCACTCAACTGACTGGCCTGCTAACCAAGAACCTAGCTAGCTTCCAGAAGAATACAGACTGGCAGGTAATGTCCCTTTAATCCTAATTTGTCCTGTATAGCACTGGAAGTTTAACTGGGAAATCATGAAAGCTTTTATGACATTTCCAGGAACAGTCTTTACCGATATTCCTAGCAGCATTCAACACAATTTTTACTTACTAGCATGAGGATACGGAGGTCACTTACATTTTAAATTCCATTTCAGAACAGGCACACAGGGGTGTAACCACAGCTGAACAAACCCTGAGCAAATTACCTTTCAAACAATGCTTCCAGCCCTGGTTTACCTTTTTAAGAAACTTTCTGCTGTTTTACGCAAGACAAGAATCAAGATGTTCATTTATTTTAGATTCCAAAACATCAGTCTCACAGACAGGACAACTGACTCTTCTATCCTGCCTCACAGGATTGCTGGGACCTGCAGAGGACTCTGGAAGTTCAGCTCTGCTTTTTGTAGTTGTAGTGACATCAGTACCCCCCTTTTGGATGAAATACTTTTCAAAGGCAGTTTTATCTTCCTCTTTTGGCCATCGCTGCAGTGTATTAGCACATTCTAAGCGTTTTTTCTCAGATGCACCCTGAGCTCTTGGGGTCTGCTCCAAACAAATTCGTTTTGGTGACCAGTTAGAAGATGGCATAGCCCTCTTGCCAACTGGTGAGCCTTGGCTTGACGTTTCTTCAGCAACACGAGCCACCCTAGCAGGGAACCCACAGTCGTTCTCATCATCTTCTGCACTAGCAGCACATGGTTTCGGAAACTCACGCTTTAAAGATAAGTTGCTCTTCTCACTGGCACCATTGGCATGAAACAGAAAGATGCCACTGTGGGGTAATTTTTCCAGTTTTTTCTCCTTTTTAGGGATTGGCATTATCCTTACTGCTGAATGATGCAGTGAGCCATGCACTTCACTATTTTCAGTGGAGCTGCTGGCATTTGTGTTTTTCTCAGAAAGTACACCATCTCCTCCTCCAAGCCGATATCCCATTCCACTAAAAGGAGTCAGGTCTTGCATACCTTGCATTTGTGTATTGCCTGCAAAATCAGATTAAAAACTAAGTTAATAATTTTTTCATTAAAAAAATCATGAGCTTAGTATTTGAGGTGCTTCACACAAAAATATCTGCTGCTTGAAAATAATGCACGAAACGAAATTTTTTGTAGACAATTCAGTTGAGGAGCAGCCTAGAAGTGCACAAACAAAGAGACCCTGTTCTTTGGCTGTGTAACAGTAGCATCTAAATCAAGCTTATGTAGTGTTTGGTCCACATTTGTTCAAGAAAACATCTGGACAAAAATCAGTTTGGAAAAGAAAATCATAAAATACCTTTGTTAGTTGACTTGAAATGTGGAGGTTTTGCTGTCTGGGTTTTCTGCTTGGACTTCTCTGAGAATTTCTCTGGTTCCTTCACTTTTGTGAACGTGCCCCCACACGTCCTTTGATGTTCATCCCACCAGAAGTCATGTGCAGAGGGTGCTCTGTTCATTGAACGCTTCACATATCCAAAGTAAGGCGCTCTGTTTTGGCAGGGGCCATTGCATCGCCACCAGTGCTGGCGGTACAAATTAATCTCATCGTAAAAATTGTGATAGATCTACGTTAAACAGAAAAAAAACAAACAAAAAAACCCCCAGTCATTCAGGAAGTTACACATTTTATATCACTAGCTCTATAATATTTTTAAAAAAGTCTATTTCCATTCAATTCCACTACTGCTGTGATTTTTATATTAGCAGTTAAAAGAGCTGGACCTGAGTAAAATTTGATCAACACTCAGCTACCATTCAAACAAAGCTTTTAAAAAAAAGACAGGATATGCAGGAATACGTCCTGGTTATCTTGTTTGAAATGCAATAAAATTACTTTGGAATTCTATCTACAATTTTACCTAGAAGATGAATTGTTTAGAATGCATGGCAAACAACACCAGTATTGTATTCTCCTTTCAGTTATTCAGTTATACCTTGTTATTACCTTAACTGATCTAATTAGATATATTATTTTTAAATATTGACATAAATATCATTATCATCTATTGACATAAATCTTGACTGCTCTTCACATGGAACACTTCTGTCCCTGCTACCATTAAGCTGTTTCTAGTTTACCACAAAAGCTTAACGAAAATTTCTTACAGAGAACATACCTGAAAATTATATGACTAATAACTCACCACATCTTCCTCAACCTGTTCCCACCACTGTTTCCAACAAAATAACTATGGAACTGGCACACACTTGGATGCAAATTTATATTGGGACCAACTGTGGAATGTCTAACAAGAATGTTATGTATTCCTCACCAATTAACTAAAACAGCTAATCAGGAAGAAAATTATTATTAAATCAGAAAGAAAGAAAAGAAAGAAAATCTATGAAATCAGGTGAAGAGGATTAATCTTACTGTGACATTGGCTCCAGTCAAGAGATTAATGCGACGCATGTGCTTGCAGAACTCTGGTCCATGAGACTCACGGTCTTTGTAGTTATGAGTAACAAAGAGCAGGGCATGGATCATTTCATGCAACAATGTCTGAAATGATGAAACCATTAGGTATTCAATGAAAAGCATTGCATTTTCATTTTCATTATTAAGCTGCAAGGATTTTACTCTTCTACACTGATTGTAGTACTGATCATATCTTTGATTATTCACATATTCAGTCTGGGTCATAAAAACATAATACTTTGATCTGTCAAACCAAATTACCCCTATTCCCACATCACTAAAACACACTGCAGAATATCATTACAATAAGCAGCATTCCAAAACAGAGAAATAATCCTCAAACTTAATCACATCTTTAAAGACATCATCCTCTACACAACCCCAAAAAAGTGCCACTTTTGAGCAAGCTAAAACTCTACAGCATTTCTGTTCTTAGGCAAATATGAATGTTCAGCCAGCTCAAAGCAGCAGCTCTGGCAGAGGCCCAAGAAACAACAAAAAGTCATGTTAAGTCATATCCTACATCCTTCTATTTTTGCTGTTGGTCCTTTCGAAACTACAGTCTATGTTTGGTTTGAGTATTAAAGGATAATTTAGGGGTTAAAAACTTGAGGTTGTTTTTTCTCTATATAAAGTCAATAAAATAAACTGCCTTTAGACATCTGCTTGGAGTTGCCCACTTAGAAACATAAAACTAAAGACTGCCATGGTACTGCAACACAAGCCACACAAACATAACAGTAAAGCCACCACTATTTTATGATCTATAAGTTACTACATAAAGGAATCCCACTATGAAATCTAAATCTTTGTATGAAGCAGAAGGAGGGGGGGCGGGCACAATACACTTTATGTGCAGATTCATAAGCCACGTTTAAATACCTCCACAAGATCCTTCCTGGGCCGTAACTTCAGAAGCGGCTCACTGAGACGAATGGAACACAACCCACTTCTTTCGTGATATGAACAGATACCAGCAGAGCTGAAAGGAAAAGCAGAAAGCAAATATGAAAATCTATTTGTTTCTGCAGCACATAAAGTAAACAGAGAATTTAAGTTAAAATGTCATCCCCTGTAAACACATGCTAGGTCACTCAGAACATGGAATAAGATCACTTTGAGCAGTTACTTGAAAAACTCAGCACAGTTAAGCAAAGAAAAAAAATCCCCAAGTTCCTTAGAGTAGAAAAACCTGTTTTGAAAGCAGAAGAATGTTTCCTTTAGAACTTGTGATGGACTGAAATACATTACACAGAGGCTGGAGATTCATGGCAGCAAACACTGACTTAATTGCTGATTGTTTCAATTTCATTTCCCACCCTTCATCAACTTTTGACTCATACCGGACCTACATACTTCTGTGCACTAATCCAGCAAACACTACTTTTTTTGTCTGTGTTAGTCCTACTGAGTTAGTCCTCTATCAGTGCAATAGCCGACTATTTCCAATTGTCTAAAGAATACTGCAACTAGCAGAGTGTAAGAGGTGGCGGGACTCCAGCCACCAGCAATTGCATCTGCTGCAGAACTGCAGACTGCACTTCAAAGATTCCTGGGTTTGTTTAACCTCAGATTTCTTCTCTATGCCCCTTCCTAGTCTATTCTAAATTTTTCTAATACACTATTATTAGTTCATATTTGCCTTTCTGCCGTGCAGTAAAATTATCATAAAGACTGAGAACCAAAACACGACTACGTGAGTTCCGCACATATCATCTAATTTCTTCCGTTTTAACTCCCTTCGGCTTGCCTGCATCTCGAGGAAAGTCCTTGACAGCTGCCAGGGACGACAGATGCAAGGCAAGGGAGACAACGACAGCGACCAACTCATGTCCCGCCGTACGGGCTCCGCCGTAAGGACATTCAGGTGCCCGGGAAGAGAAGCTGTGGCAGCAGCACGGCGCTAGCGGGGCACAGCGAGGAGCAGCGCAGAGCGACAAGTGACAGCTCCTCCCCGACACTGGCAGCCGCACGCCGAGCTCCATGGCTGCCGGTCCTTCTCACCGCCCCGACACCGCGCACACGGCCAGGGCCGGCGGAGGCGCGGCGGGCAGCTCCCCGAACACACGGATCGGCCTCCCCGCCGCCTTCCCGGCCCTGCCGACCGCCGCCACACATCCCCCGGCCCCCGGGACAGGGCAGCCCCAGGAGCTCGGCCGGCGCTCGGCCCCACAACCCCCGGTGGCGCACCTGGTCATGCGGGGGCTCCAGGACACCGTGACAGCCTCCAGCTTGCCCCAGAAGAGCGTCTGGTTGAAATGCACGAACAGGCCGTGCACGTCGGGGCTGGGGTCCAGCAGCTCCCACGCCTCGTCCACCACCGACAGCGGGCGGAGGGACGAGCGGTACGGAGAGACATCAGGGCACGCTGCCGCTGTCGCTGCCGCCGCCGCCTCTACCGCTGCCTTGTCCTGCTCTTCCCACTCCTGCTGCAGCCTGAGGGCCAACAAGAAATCCTCGTCCTCCATCCCGAGTACAGCTCCCGTCGGCCGGCAGAGCCGCAACCGGGATCGGCAACCGGGATCCGCAGCCGCCGCGGCGCACGCGCAGCACCGACCCGCGGGCTGCTGCTGCTGTCGCCACCGCGTCCTTCCGGCTGCGCGCGCCGGCAGAGTCCCCTCCGCCCCTTCCTTCCCTTCCCTTCTCTCCAACCCTTCCCTTCCCTTTCCTCCGCCCCTTCCTTCCCTTCCCTCTGACCCTTCCTTCCCTTCCCTCCGCCCTCGCCCGCCCGGCGCGGTCCCATCGCGTCACCGAGCCGAGCTGCGGGGCGCAGGCGCGGCGCGGTGTCCCCGGTGGCGGCGGGGCGGGCACCGGGCGGCGGCGGCTGCGGCGCGGACATGGCGCTGTCGCTGGGCGAGGGCGGCGGCGGGAGCCGGCTGCGGCGGCAGCTGGAGTCGGGCGGCTTCGCGGCGGGGGAGTACGTGAAGCAGCTGTCGCAGCAGTCGGACGGGGACCGGGACCTACAGGAGCACCGGCAGCGCATCCAGGCGCTGAGCGAGGAGACCGCGCAGAGCCTGAAGCGGAACGTCTACCAAAACTACCGGCAGTTCATCGAGACGGCGCGGGAGATCAGCTACCTGGAGAGCGAGATGTACCAGCTCAGCCACATCCTCACCGAGCAGAAGGGCATCATGGAGGCCGTCACCCAGGCCCTGCTCCTCCAGGCCGACCGCGACGACCCCGCGCTGGGCGCCCGCCGCGCCGCCGCCGCCGACCCCTTCCTGCCGCTCTCGGCCAAGGATGCGGCGGCCAACGAGGAGGGGCGGCAGCGCACTCTCACCACCCTCCTGGAGAAGGTGGAGGGCTGCCGCGACCTCCTGCCCGAGAGCCCCGGCAAGTACCTGGTCTACAACGGCGACCTGGTGGAGTACGATGCGGACCACATGGCGCAGATCCAGCGGGTGCACGCCTTCCTCATGAACGATTGCCTGCTCGTGGCCACCGCGCTGCCCAACCGCCGCGGCGCCTACCGCTACGACGCCCTGTACCCCCTCGACGGGCTGGCCGTGGTCAACGTCAAGGACAACCCGCCTATGAAGGACATGTTCAAGCTGCTCATGTTCCCCGAGAGCCGCATCTTCCAGGCTGAGAACGCCAAGATCAAGAAGGAGTGGCTGGAGGTGCTGGAGGAGACCAAGCGCAACCGTGCCCTGAGCGAGAAGCGGCGCCTGGAGCAGGAGGCCCTGCCCCGGCCCGCCCCGACGCCCCCCGAATCCACCAACCCCTTCGACGAGGATGAGGACGAGGAGGAGGAGGATGAGCCCTCCGCTGAGGAGGAGGTTGTTGACCTCTCGCTTGAATGGATCCAGGAGCTGCCCGAGGACCTGGACGTCTGCATTGCCCAGCGGGATTTCGAGGGGGCGGTGGACCTGTTGGATAAGCTGAACGAGTACCTGGCGGACAAACCCGTGAGCCAGCCCGTCAAGGAGCTGCGGGCCAAGGTGGATGAGCGCGTCCGGCAGCTCACGGACGTTCTGGTGTTCGAGCTGTCCCCGGACCGCTCGCTGCGAGGGGGCCCGCGGGCCACCCGCCGGGCCGTGTCCCAGCTCATTCGCCTGGGCCAGTCCACCAAGGCCTGCGAGCTGTTCCTGAAGAACCGGGCGGCCGCCGTGCAGACGGCCATCCGGCAGCTGCGCATCGAGGGCGCCACGCTGCTCTACATCCACAAGCTCTGCCACGTCTTCTTCACCAGCCTCCTGGAGACGGCCAGGGAGTTCGAGACGGACTTCGCCGGCAACAACGGCTGCTACTCGGCCTTTGTGGTCTGGGCCCGCTCGTCCATGAGGATGTTTGTAGATGCCTTCAGTAAGCAAGTATTTGATAGCAAAGAGAGTTTGTCAACTGCGGCAGAGTGTGTCAAGGTAAGACAGTCCAAAGAGGGGGGTGGTGGGGCACAATAGCTGAAACAAAGGCTTCAAAGCTTTAAATTCTCTTTTCTAACTCTAGTTTAGCTGTTGACTCTTGTGTGGGTCTCCAGGGAGGTTTCCTGCGTTGAAATTCATTCGAGGTTTGTTTGGGTTTTCTCAGTTTAACAGAGGAAAGCCTTAAGGTCATAATACCTTATAATACCAAGAAAAACTCTGCCTTTATCAAGAATGCAAAATGTGTTGATTCTTAATTTGCCTTGAACTAGTAGGAGATCCTAACAATTTACATAAGCTACGTCTGAATTATTAGTACTTCAAAACTTTCTTTTTGTTTTCCAAGGCTGTCCTTAGCTACATTTTCATACTTCTTTTGTAAGATTAACTTTTTCAGGTTATGCTTTCTTTCAGCTGCTAATTGGGAGGGGAAGATTAAAAAGCCTATGTTTGAGTGGGTTATAGTGTAATTGTCCTGAGTGTTTTTGACTGACAGAGTGTATCTTTCAGTTATTAATTTCTCATTAATGAGATTCTTAAGGCATGAGAAATAAGTATGAGTAACACTTCTCAGTTTTCTGAGATAAATTCGATAAATGTGTAAGATGTAAAGGGAGCCTGCACAGTAATAACATCTCTTGCTTTTCTTCATATCCCAGGTGGCTAAAGAGCACTGCAAGCAGCTGAGCGAGATTGGGCTGGATCTCACCTTCATTATTCACGCCCTCCTGGTAAAGGATATCAAAGGTGCTTTACAGAGCTACAAGGATATCATCATCGAGGCCACCAAGCACCGCAACTCTGAGGAGATGTGGAGAAAGATGAACCTGATGACTCCAGAGGCACTGGGGAAGCTCAGGGAGGAGATGAGGAGCTGTGGTGTGGGCAATTTTGACCAATACACGGGTGATGACTGCTGGGTGAACCTCAGTTACACTGTAGTAGCTTTCACTAAGCAGACTATGGCCTTCTTGGAGGAAGCATTAAAGCTTTATTTTCCAGAGCTGCACATGGTTCTTTTGGAGAGTCTGGTGGAAATCATCCTGGTGGCTGTCCAGCACGTCGATTACAGTTTACGGTGTGAACAGGACCCTGAGAAAAAAGCATTCATTAGGCAGAATGCCTCTTTCCTGTATGAAACTGTCCTTCCTGTTGTGGAAAAAAGGTTTGAGGAAGGAGTTGGAAAGCCAGCCAAGCAGCTACAGGATCTGAGAAATGCCTCAAGACTGATGCGTGTAAATCCGGAAAGTACCACCTCTGTGGTGTGAAGTGAACCTAAGTGTTCCTGGTGGAACAGTTGGTGGCAGCACTTACTGAAGATGTTGTACATTGAACAGATGAACTAAACAGGGGTTTTTAGAGTCCCTGAAAGATGCAGAACTCTTATCTGCTGCATTCCAGAAGCTGGAGACTTTGAATCAATGCCTGCAAGCATGCAATGCTTTACTTGGTGGATGGGGTGTAGGGAAGTGAGAAGGTGGAGGTCACAATGTCCTTGAACAGCATATTCTGTATGAAGGGCTTGTGTAGTATTTATGACTTGGGAAATAACTGTAATACACAAATTTTGGCCAATTGTTTGTGAAAGTCTTGCCTACATATACAGCAGATGGCAGGAAAAGATCAATTCTCATCATGTCTCTGTAGCAATTCTATTTTGAGGCAGTGTTCTGGTAGGAGGGGAAGTGCTGAAGCATTCCCAGGGTGTGGTATTCAGTGAGGCACATCCACCATCCAGATGTGACTCAGCACTGCAGATAAATGACATGGGTTTGCACAATGTGATTTTTGTGGTAGAAATGCAGACTTTTATTTAACATTGAGATTATCTTCATTCATTTTGGAGGCAGATTGAAATAAAAATATTTTTTAGTATAGGTTCTGGTGTTTGGGTGAAGGGGCTTCTTCTGTTTAATAAGCTGGCCTGTCAGCCTGCTAAGTTATAGCTGTCTGAAAACAAGCCTGCTGTCAGAACCATTTGTTCCCTTCAAGACAAGTGAGAATAAATTGCTTCTCTTCCTCTTTGTGTTCTTCTTCCATGTTTTCTCCTGGACCTAATTGGGATCATGTCCATTTAGTGAAGTGTGCACTGTTGCTTGAGGTGCTGTCACAAATGCATTATGGGTCGTTGTCTCCTGGTTGGAACCGTAACAAAGAGACATAAATGCTCTTGAGACATGCAGGGCAGGGAGAGGGACTGAAGGGACTGTTTTATTAGGAAGAGATTGAATGCTAGTTTTGCTGTACAGAAGCAGCACCTGTTGAAGAGACTGTGAGGCTTTTTGTAAGAGATGTGAACTTTGAAATATACACTATCTCCTGCAGCAACTAGCATAATTTCCTATAATACAGCAATAAGCAAGAACAACGATCTTTTTTGCAGAAATCACAAGGATTTGGTTGGCAGATTTAATGTTGATGGGAAAAGTTTATACACCTGCTCTGATTGAGTGGTGTTGGCTGTCTTGTGCAGTATGTGTCTGTGAAAGTAAAATAAGCCAAGTCTTGTGTCAAGACTGGCTTTGGAAAGCTGTCAGCTTCAACTTCTAAGCTGTGCAAACTTCTTCCGCTTCTGTGCAAACTTTCTTAGTTGTGAGAAAATCATGTTACAGCTAAGGAACCTTGTATTAGGCCCGCAAAAAGTGTCCTTAACTGGAATAACTAAATCTCCTATTCCTATAATGCTTTCAAATTAAAGCTTTTGCAGTTTGTATCATAGTAATGGATGCCTTGTGACTGCCTGAACAAACAAAAGGTATCACTAGTAAAACATTCGGTGTAACTATTACACAGAAGCTTCTTAATTTCTCCCTATTTTCATAGTGCTAGTGCAATGCAGTTTTCACTTCAGTGGCTGGGTTTTGTTCTCTTGCTCTTTGGATGCCTTTTGAACTGTCAGGTTTTGTAAAATATCCTATTGTCTCTGCTCACTTGTTTTTCAGTATTTGGGCCTTTTGCTAGCAATTCACAAAAGAACTCGTACAAAATGTTTTTAAAGGGTAACTTCTTGCTCCCAGCTTACATTGATTGAAAACCAGTGAAATAGCTCTACTTTTATTTTAAGGGACAGGGACAGTGAGAGTTAGAACTTGTCTGACATGTTCTGTCAAAGAGAGAGAGAGTCCTATTGGTGTTATTTCAGTAGTGAACTGTTTTTGATATTAGAACTTAGTGAAGTATAGCAAAGTAATATAAGCTGTCATATGTTTAAAGTGGGAAAGGTGTCAACGTAATCTGAGAAGTACTTTCAAGTGAATTATAAATTAGAGCTCTCTCTTGTGTTGCGTGTTTTAGAGGAGAGGGAGAAGGGGATGGCTTTTTTTCTGTGAACACAGATATATTCCTTTTCTTTTTAACAGTAGAAGAAAGAATAAATACAGATGAGCCTTATCTTTGTGTGCATTAGCAAGAGAAGGGTTAGATCGGGAACTCTAGACTGATTATTGTGATGCTTGGGGATTTTATGCAAGAAGCTGAATTGTAGTTTCCCAGTTCCCAAGCATTAACATGAGGCTGAAAAGGAGGAGAGCCGTGTTCATGCTTCTATTGTGAGCTGGTGTAGCACAGCTCACCCTCATCAGAGGATGAAATGTAGAACGTAATTCTGCCACATGCTCTGTTATGCCTCTGTCACTGCGCCCTTCATCAATCTGTTTATGGCACACTGAGCCTTCTTTTGTCTCTGCTGTCATCCATGGAGCAGTGGGGCTTACACTGGTGTTGGTTTTAATGCATCAAGGTATCTGGCTTTTCATGTGGGTCATCAAACATGTTCTTGTGCCTGTCACAATTCAAACAGGTTTGGGTTTGTACAAACTGCTACAAGTGACTTTGATATTTTGTAACTTGTGAATCTATTAAAGTCATAATTAAAGAAAAACAGTAACATAAAGAAAATAATATGGAATTAAACTCAACGCTCTTTTATACAAACGTACTTAACAGAGAAAGATCAGTGTATGCTGAGTCATAGTTCAATAAATTTCAGTTTTGGAATGGCACTTTCCTTTTCCTGAGCTGTACACTTGTGGTTGTAGTGTTCGAGTTGGGATTTGCAGTAACTGCTGAATGATATGATAACAGTTCTGCTGATTTGAGAAAGAACTAATATTGGGGGTTTTTTGAAACAACTGCGTATAAAATCTGGTTTCCTTTAGCTGCTGTGACAAAATTGTGTAAAATTATTTTTTTAAATTCAGATAAATTTATGTATTAGAATTTAATGCAATAACTTTTCTGAACAGTGAAGACCATGCACTAAAACTTTTGGACATACATCACTAGTGGTGTATTTGTTTTGATCATCAGAAAGAGGATGTTGATTTGAAGTTGGACTTCCTGTGAAGTCAGAGAGCTTCAGGTCAGTCCCTTGTGAGGTAGAGGTGAGCAGCAGTGAGATGAAAGCCAAGTGATGTCACTTCAGTTGTGTTCTTAAAAAGTCACTTCAGCCAGGTGATGCTGGAAGAAAATGTTTCTGGCATAGAGAAGAGGGTGTACTCTTGTCTGATGGGACTTGGAGTGTATGTGTGATGGATTATTAACTCCGGGGCAGTGTAATGCTAAAGGTTTATCTTCTAGGCTTTTTAGTGTCGAGTCCATCCGTTCTTACCTTGGGTGCTGAATGTGTAGTACAGCCTGTCCCCTCACTAGGTGGAGCTTTGTGCACTGAAATCGCAGCAGGCTGCGAGCAGGCACAGGCATGGAAGCTGTGCTGCCCTGCCGTGTGGCTTGGCAGGTTTTGGGTAGCATGCTGAGGGAAGAAGATGCTGCAGAGAATGATCCAGATGTTACGTTCAGGTCTTTTTCATTCCTTGGTAGTGGTTGTGTTCTGCATTCCTGATTCTTCTACTGTTTGTTGTTTTAGTTCTCCATGTTTTCCTGAGGTGTTCTGTACTGTTGGCAGGTGTCCTTCAGAGTATCTCTGCTTTTCTTTAAGGTAGATACCAACATGTGACTTGTGTTCTGCCTGAAAAACACTGCTACGCTTCAAGCCCCTGCAGAGATGTGAAAAGCTGCTTGTCCCAGCTGCAGTTTTATGTCTCATGTAAGATGTTCAGATCAGTGACTTCTCAAAGTCAAGTTTGTTTGACCTCTGGTCATTTTACTTCAATATTGGACTGAAATTCCTGTGTAGGTTTATGTTCATGGTGCAGATTTGCACTCCAGCACAGTAACACAGAAGGTCCCCACTGCCTATCATTATAGCTTAGACACTCTTCGTATTCTCTTTGCTCCCCAGCTGTTTCAATTTAACTGGGTTACCTTTTACTTAAAAATATAGTTTTGCAGACTCTTCAGTGTATTTTCTCTGATGTAAATCAAATCTGGCATGGGGCTTATCTGTCAAGCAGCTCTGTGACCATAGACATCTTTTTCCTCATAGGTTAAGGAGTTGTGATATACCTTCAATCTCTACAAAGTCTGAGGGGTAGTGGAGAGAGAAACACTTCAAACTGTGGGGAAAATAGATTTTTGTCATTTACCTCTTCAACCTTGGAGATGCTTGGATTGATGATGTTTTCAAGTTATTTTTAAAAGATAAATTAAAAGCATTACAGCTCTTCATCTAATTGCACCAAGACACACAGTCCTCTGTCCTCTCAGAAACTGATCCACACGAAATCAAAAGTCTCATGAAGGGAAGAGAAAGTTAGCCAAATCCATTGTGGTGCAAGGCAAGTGAATCTAAACAATTTTGCAAACTTTGGCAAAATTAAGATCTGGGCTTCAGACATTCTCCAGACTGACTGGGATGAGGGAACATTTTGCCTCAGACTCCTCCAGATTTCTGGACTTTGATTTCTCTGGGCTTTAGTAACAGTAACCTACTGTTACTAAAAATCACAATTCACAAACAACAATCTGTGCCAATCAGACTAATGTGTTTTGCTTTGTTTTGTTTTAATTATAGCTTTGCAGCACTGCTGCAGTCTGGGGGTTTCTGCTATGTTAATTTTTGAAACTCAGTATTCACAATAGGAAGAAGTCCAGCTTCCAGCCCCAGCTCCTGCAGGATGGGATTGTCAGGAGAATACTTGAAGCTCTGCAGAGAATCTTTCCTTCCTTCCTCAGGATTCAGTGAATTTTTCTCAAAATGCAGATCTCTGATAAGCAGCTTCTGCTCTGTTTTATTTCCCTCACTAACAATTGGCAGGATTGTTTGTTTTCCCACTCCACAATATAACCTCTCCAGGAGGGGTGCCAGACTCGGTTTGTGGAGGAAGGATATCAAACAATGTTGAGTTACAGTCTGTACATCTGTCCTAGCACAATTCAGGCTATATAACTCCCTCTCTGCTCCTGCCATTGACAAAGCTGATGGGGAGGAGGGGGATTGGGTGGCTTGCAAAGAAAGATCTGTAATCTTTGTCCCTCTGACTTCCACCCAGTAAGGCGCTTAAACACACACTGAAGATGAATTTTGAGAGCCCACTTCTATAGTCAGAGGCAATTAGATCCTAAAGTGCTTTCATGAGTGGAGGATCAGTAAATATGAAATTTGGAAAAACAATTGGCAAAGAAGGGATGGGAGAGTAGCACCAGAGCAACAGTGCCACATGAGCAAAGAAAATGTGTGTTTCTGGGACATCTCAGCTCTAGTGTGACAAATAGTGGTTCCAAACAAAGCCTGCCCCTTCTTCGGTAGGAGCAGTAGGCTCCATAAATCATCAGTGCTGCAACTTCCCAGGAGGCAGCAATAACAGTGTTGGACACGCTAAAATAAAGTCACTTCATCTGAGAGTGTAATGGGTGACACCACATTAGAGTGAAGGAAATGCCCTCGGGAAAACAGCGACACTTAAGGAAGGGGGCACATCGAGGCTGGATCATCTGCTGCTCTGAGACGTGGCTCCACCTGAGCCCCACACCAGTGCTGGCTGGCATTGTCCCAGCCTCCTGACACGCAACACCCTCCCTCATCTTGCCCAACTCCAGAACCTCCCGTGGTGAGCATTTTCCTCCTGCTGTCCACTGGCCTGAAATCCCTGCTGGCAGGATTACCCCATCTTGTTTGCTTGGTGACAAGAGATGTGTGCAGGAAACAGAAGGCCCCGGAAGCTTCACAGCAGACAGCCCCTCTCCTGGTGTGCCTCTAATCAGTCACTATTTTTTGTCATCCACTGAAGTTTATTACCATCTAAATAGCCTTTCAGCCTGAGAGGTCCTGGGGGGTTTCTGCCTCTGCTGCCTCATGCCCTGTGAAATTAATTCCTGTAAGAGCATGTCCTCACAGGAAAGTGGTAAGAGCTCAACTAAGCTGGTTTAGAAACTGTTTTAAATCCCCACAAGTCCTTCTATGGCCCTTTCGTTTGGACTAGAGCACTTTCTAAGTACTCAGCTTGGGGTAAAATATGCTTAGACAGGAAAGTGTTTATTTCCAGCCAAAATTGCTGCACTGAATCCTGCTGTCTGGGGCAATGTTTTTGAGTACTATGAGCAAATTCCATATTTAACTCAGCATGCGTTTTTAGGCCGTGAAGATTTAAGGGCCAGACTGCAAATGCCTTTAATCAGGAAGCAATTAATTGCACAGATTTCCTCCTTGCAGCCAGTGTAGCACTCAACCAGGTAATACTCCCTATGAGGCAGTGGCTCATGCCTGCACACAACTTTTATTACTGCATATCTCTGCTAATTAGTGCCTGTTGGATGGTAGGCCAGGCTGCTACAGAGGGTTCAGATAAAGGGTATGATCAGTTAAGACAATCTAAAGATAGCTTTAAGAAAGAAATCAAATGGTTTGCATTCCTGATGAGCTTTTAAAAAATATTATTACTATTATTCTTATTTTTCCTGAAGAAAACTTGCAAGAAGGATTGATACTTTTGATGGAAGTCCAGGACCTGGTTTTGACTTCAAGAGTTGTTCCAAGTAACTTGTAGTCAAGCACACTCAACTGGAGCTTTTTCCAGAGCCCTGTGATGCTCACCCAAGACCAACCCCAAGCAGAAAACACCTAGTTTGTACCTCTTGACCTCACCTTCAGGCAAAGAATCACAGTCCTGGTCCTCCATCAAAAATGATGCTTGGCTTCGCTTGGAGAGGACTATGGGGAGCTGGGGGACATGTTTGGCCCTCATTGGCAGTCCCTGGGGCAGAACACACACAATGTCTCACAAAGCAGGAGGGTAAGGCTTAGCTGCCCCTCTGCCCCACATTCAGGCCAGGGCCACTGCTCCACCTGCTAATGCTGACACCAGCCTTGCTCACTCTCTCAAACACAAGTCTCACATCCTTCCTGTCCTACATGCTGGCTATAAAGAACAAATTCCCTCATTATGCTATTATTAGAATTTACTAGCAGAAGCCTTCCTCTCTGCACACACAACTCTTCATGTTTGACTGTTATAATTGCATTTTCTAAGTTATAAATAACACGTTAGCCTGGTTTATGTGTTCATGCAAGTCAGGCTATAAACTGGCAGATGAATGAAATTAACTGTCTCCAGAATTCACATTCCTGTCACTTATTCAATTATTTGATCAACGTAATTGCTCAGAGCAACAGCTAATTGGAAAATTACATGCATTTACCCTCTCTATAGAGGAAGAGAGGCTTATCAGGTATTTTACTGCAGGCACTTTCATTACTTCCAATATTCTGGAAGAAACAAGGGTTTTAAATGAGCCAGACCCAAACATACAAGGCTTGTTTTTTAGCCAGATGCTTCCCCATCCTTAAAATAGCTCCAGTATTTTGCAGTGCAAGGGTTTGAACACGCCTATACTGCAGCACACATAGGTATCTTGGCACTCATGTATGCGAGCTGCAAGCCAAGCTTGCCTGCAGCACAAAATGTGTTCCTGCTCTGTGTATTCTGTATTCATGCTGGTGCTGCAGCTATATGTGTTTGGTTCTTTCTGTGACAGACTCCCATCCCTGGGTGCTGATGCAGAGAATATCGGTTGGCTGAGGCTTGGCTGTCAGGAGTAGGAAAGGCAGAAAGTGATTTCTTTTGTGTTGCTGGTGTAGAAAAGACTGTAAATTCCCACCTTGTCAGTTCCTACATCATAGTTACAGCTTGAAACACCAGTACCTTTCAAATGACTTTTCTGTCCCTCACCTTGCCCAGATATCCTGGTTAACATTCTGAGTTTGTTATTAAATTTTCTTATTAAATTAAAATCTAAGAAAGGGGTGCTGGAACACAGTGGGGAGAGATAGAAAGAATCAGAGGGTAGGAGGTTCAAATCCTAAACTGGTCCCTCTTTCCATTATTAGCTTTAGCATTGTCTGGAGTTGGAATATTTCATTTGTTTAAATAAGAGACAGGCAAGCATTTTCCCAAGCTGTATGGAAGGGGAGGAAGCTCATCTATCAATGCCAACAGTTTGCAGCCTATTGTCTGCAGGCCCTGAGGGTTATCTGTTGGGGAAAGGGAGCTAAAAAGATCAACCCTGTTGCCCGTCACCTTAAATTTGCGACAGATGGTCTGCACCTCTGTTGGTAAATATTGGGGTCTGCAAAATAAAAATTGGGTAAAAACCAGGGTGTTTTCTTCCTGCTGTTCATGAGCAGTTCAAGAATCAGGTTTTGTGTGCTTGAAAAAAAAGCTCCAGAAGTATGTGTCCCAGTTGTCCCTGGGAGAAGGAAATTTAGATTCATTAAGTACCTAGAAGCAGAATTTTGTTGTGGTGCTTAGTAGGATTGCTGTGCAGTTTGGACAAGAGGGATGCTGAGGGCATCAAGTGCCATTTCTGCGCACAGCTCTGCGACACACACGGCCACAGCAAGCTGCAAACAAGGATGATGCCAAAGTTTGGGGTCCTGTGACTCCAGACAGTGGAAAACTGGCCTCAGAGTGCAAAGCTGTGATCTCTAAGCTGTGGCTAATGGAATAAATCAGTAACCTGATGGCTCCACGGGACACCGCACATGGGGCATTGCAGGCTCCTGTTTTCAGTTCAAGGCACAAAGGGCAAAAACCTCACCAAGATATTCCGGGTATCCCTGTGAACTCCGGCTGCTGCTACGGCTAAGGCAGGGCACGGGCGTGCAGGGAAGTGGCCGCTCCAGGGCGCTAAGGCAGCAGGGCCAGCAGAGGGAGCCCGCCACTGCCGCATCCCGGCATCGCCCCAGCCCCGCGCCCAGCCCAGCGCAGCAGCTCCTCATCTCCCGCAGCCCGCACCTTTCCCAGCCCAGCACGCAGCCTCGCAGCCCTGCAGAGCCTCTGACAGTCCCTCCGCAGTTCTTCAGCCCCTCCACTCAGCAGCCCTGTCGCCTCGGATCCCACAGCCCTCCAGCCCAACACTTCCCTGTGCCCAGCAGCCAGAAGCCTTATGCCTCCCCAGTTCGGCGTCCCGGCAGTCCCACAACCGAGCACAACGGCAGACCTGCATACAAATGTCCATTTCTGTAGCCCTGCAGACCCGCAGCATACTACCAAGCCCCAAATTCCCAAATGCCCGAATTTCAGCATCCCCACATCCCAGCATCTCCGCATCCCAGGAGCCCTGTAGCGCCTACCACGCGTGCCCGCAGCCCATCATCCAGCACAGCACCCAGGCTGTAAAGCAGCCCCAGAGCTGCACAGCTCCATGAGCCCCAGAGCCAGCAGCTCGGCCCCGGCAGCTCCGCATCCCAGCCCAGGGCACACAGCAGACGCAGTTGGCACATGGGTCTAGGCTTTATTGTGGCTTCTGCCCTCAGGTACAATGACAACTGTGATTAGAGGTGGCTGTAGTTATATATTGGGGTTTTTGCCAGAGGCCCTGCTATTAACTGTATTGACAGAGATGCTATTTCCTGGAAGCTGGATAAATCCTTCTGATGCGATTTTGCCACAGCCTGAGCCTGAGGAGGCAGCTTTACACGTGTGCTGGATGCAGCCAGCACTACCGATGCACTCCGGGTCCCACAGCTCTGCAGGGCTGGAGGCAGGCATGCAACATGGGAAAGGCAGGCAGCAGCTGCCTCTGCAACTTCTTGGCTCCAATACTACAGCTGGTACTTCATTATGAGCTTTGCCTGCACAGTCCCTCCCTATGCACAGGAACAGATTTTTCTGCAGGATTTTGGCACTGGAAATGATCACTGCTTTTGTTACACTGGGACATTCATCCTGCCAACTGTGAATCAACATGATTTCACTTTTGCAATGGAAAAATTCAATAAATGTACACAGAAAAATTATTCTCCTCCAGTTCTTGTCCAGTCCTGTCTACTTTGTGGTCCTGCTGAACCTCATGCTAGCAGCCCTGTACAGAAGGGTGGTAGCATGATCAATCTGGTGGAGTACTCCCTACCTGGCTGACTTACAGCAAAGCCTTGCTATTATATCCAAAGCCATAGTACAGGTGTGCTTCTCCTCTGTGAACATATTCCAGAGGCACATGTGGGCTGTCTTAGCTGGAATTGCATCCTATTTTTTATTCAGGCACAAAGTATCTGGTTACCATTTTCAGCCAAGAGAAGGTGCTTGAAATGGAAAAAGTAAAGTCACAAAATGGGATAGAAAACAAAGCCGTGGAAAATATTTGCAGGCAAACAATAAAATGCAGTTTGAATCAATGGTAGTATTAAATTTCCGTGCTTTCAAGATTTTTTATTATTATCATTACTTAAAAGTAAAATTATTTAAATTGTAGAAGACATTTGAATAAAGAAAACATTATTCTAAATGTCAACAATGGAAAAAGGGATGCTTTGATATTCGTAATTTTTTCCTTATTACTTTTATTTGAGAGATGTATTTGGTATGTTTTCTTTTGTAGGTCTCATAAGAAAAACAATAGTTTAAAGGAATCAGAATTTTTCAATTAGAAACATTTTGCTGTAAACTCCTATCTGGAAGAAAGCTGGAAATAGTTACTGTGAAAAATCTAGCAGGAATCTTTTGGTTCCAGATGTGTTATTCTGCTTCCCCTGGTATGACAGAGGTACTTAAAATGAAAGTTCAAAGATGCAGTGCCGTTTCAACTAACTACATATTTCCTGATATTTGTGCCTGTCAGCACAGGGGTGGTTAGACTGCTATTTATAAATCTAAGCTTAATTCATTCTCATACCACAGGGAGCAATCAAAACCCCAGTGATTCCAAGGGAGAAATCAGGGCCAGTGGTACAAGAGACTTTTTCCTAATTTATTTCTGTGTTGTGTTCAGAAGATACAGATAGCAAACACAGTCAATCCCAGCCCTTCTCTGCTGAGTCAGAGTCAGCTTCTTAGGTCTTATGGATCTCACATCCGTAAGGCAGGATGGTCTTGTGGCTGAGGATATGGACTGTGAGTCAGAATAGTTTATTAATGAAAAAAAATTGTTCCTTTCAGTTATTATCAGATCATTCTCTAACCAGCAAAATTGCCTTTAGAAAATTTAAACTGTAGGCATTTTAATGACAAAAGGGCTAAAAAAAGAAGTCCAATTGACATTTGATCATTTCTGCATCAACATTACATTTATCCTTAGCCAGCTGTTCTGGAAGGAAATGGACAAGCACCAAGGTAAAATACCAGAAATATCCTGATTTGCGTTTTAGGCTTGCCAAACTCCCGTTGATTAAGCTGGGAATGTTGATTAAGGACCTCAAGCTGTGACCCTCAACAATTCAGTCAGGTTACTCCTGCTGCTTAGCAAGGCTTGAGTTAAATTGGAAAGCAGGATAGAGTGTCAGTGACTTTATCAGCTCTGAGCAGTGTGTTTCTATGCAGATAACCTGCAATACCTCCCTGCTCAGCCCCAGAGTGTTACAGAGGATTCAATAGGTTGTCTGTCTGCTGGTAGGAGATATTAAGGTCCTTCAGAAAAAAAACCCTAAAAACCGATCTTTCTTTGGACCGATCCTCTGGAAATCAGTCATTCAGCCAGTAGAGTTAACGATCAGTTGGTGGGTTAATAGCCAAACATGAAGTCAAAGATGATTAAAGCTTAAAAAAAATTAACCACTCAGTGACTGTAGTCAAAGACAGTATTCAGGGTTTTTTTGATGGTTCCTTCTTTGTCTAGGCTCCCACAGAGGCCGACAAGGGATAGTTTAACTTGTCAAGGCAATAGCACCATAGCGACAAAACCCTAAGAAGCCCATCAGTTTGCTGCACAGGACCTGTTTTGCATACCAGGCCTTTGATCTTTAAGCGTATTTAGCATTGCCATTTTTTTAATGAGTGTGGTGAGGAGGTAAAATGGGTCCCTTGCTTAAGTAGGACAATTTATTATTGTCACTTAGCTTGTGAAGGACAAACCATGCAGAAGAGCTCCAGTCAGGGGAGAGAGGCCTTGAACGCAAGAATATTTACGCTTCAGTTAACAGGGAAGCAAGCTGCATGGGGGTTTGCAGAATCCAGTTCCCACTGCATTGGGAAAAAATAACATGTTTTTATTTCTTCACCTTCAATTAATGCTTCCTCAGTTTACTGACAAAATAAATTTTAATTATTTACTAACAAAGATAGGGTTTTCCCCTTCTGCTTCAAGCTATAGCAATAAGGTTGTGGGGGAAATGTTGACTGAATAACCCATGGTGCCACTAGCTGCTGTGCAAAGGAATTTACACCAATTTCGAAGGTACTAGCTGAGCCTGTCAATCCAACAGGGAAGGAAAGAGAAACCACTGCAAAGCAAATGGAGATTTTTCCAGTGAGACCATAGAGAGGATGCTGTGATACAGGTAAATGATATAGCTAAGAACAGCTACTTTCAAACACAAGACCGTAAGAAACAAGTGTCATTTCTTGTTTCTGTGATCTTTCTCTGATGGAGAGCAATGTAAAATCCAGGACAGACAGCACTTAACAGCACCTGGCTCTACATCTGACAGGTCTTGATTATATCTTCTTGCAGGCAGCGGTAGCAGCACGAGACAGGCAGGGCTTTGCTCAGAACCCAACATCCACGTGTGCCTAACCCACAGAGACAAGAGGTCCCCTGGGGTAGTGCCTGGCACTGGTCAGCTGGGCACACACAAGGAAGGGACCTAAAAGGGCTCCCAGAAAGATATCTGCTCCTCTGTTTTTCAGGCTGCCCTTCAGGCACACAAAGGACAAGAGGAGCTGGTCAGAGAGGTGAAGGGAGAAAAGTGAATGGAGCAGGTGCATCTACTTCCACACACACAAACAAATGTTACAGCGAGGGAGCACTGAAACGTACCCTAGGCTTTGTCGGGCGTCCTTTCTGTTGTCAGTGAAAATCACCACGGAACCATAGCACTTGACAGTCTTTAGATTGTTTTACAAAGGTATGGTTGGAAGAGCAACGGTCAGGAAACACCACTGCATCCCAGCTACCTAGAAACAAAATGAACCGTCTCTAACCATTCCTCACAGCCCTGGGCATCTCACCTTGCTGGAGATGCCTCAGCCCCTGCAATATGGAATCGTCCACACCTCTGGAAAGTATGTTCTGCCATCTCTATTGAGCTTTCCATGCTGCAGTTTGTTACTTGCTTCCTTATTTACCTCCACATACCGTGGAGAACAGATTCTTTCCTTCCCCTTTTCTGTGGCAAAAGTGAAGAGTGTTCAGGTCCCTGTTGCTCATAAGGTCCTAAATTGCAGGGACAGACCACACTTCCCTCACCTCAATGCTGGCCAATGAGCCAGCAGCAAACAATGTACCCCAGAGCAGCCCAGGAGCAGCACTGTCCACAGCTTTCCTTTTCTGCTGCATTGCTTTTATTCCCAACCCTGAATACCTGCTGGATTTGCCTTTAGTTTTGAGTGATTTTCTGGCACTAATTCCCACCACTTAGGAGCAGCCAAAGCCCACTCCTGTATCCTCTGAGCCAAATTTGCTCCTTTACTGCCCTTCAGGAGGGCCTCCCTTCCTTTTCAAAAGGCAGCTTTCAAACCCATGGGGACTGCACCACACACACCCACACAACCCACACACACACATGTAACCAGCTCTACATTAACCAAGACCCAAGACAACCCAAAGCATGGGAACAACCAAAAAAGAGAGCCCTGTGTGGTAGTCAATACCTGGAACTAAACAGAGACATTCTACCCCTCATAATTTTTTTTGTTAATTGTTGCTCTGGACATTTTTGTTTTATCAGATGGGGAAGGACACTCGAGACCCAGCTAATTTGTGTCTCTTGTCAATGGCTCTTTGTTTTCTTTTAGCTTTTTCCCCCCCTTATTTTTCCCATGGCTCTATAATAATTTCTTTGTTCTCTTTGGTAAACTGACCACTCAGAGCATTACATCCCTGTCTTAAACCTGGCTGCAGTACTGTTCACAACAGCAGCAGCAGCAGCATCTGCTGGGGGGGCAGTGATGCGTGGCCACTGAGGCTCCCTTTGCCAGGCACTGCACAAAAAATCACACTACCTGCATTGACCAAACCCAGCTCTGCAGTGACCAGAGAGACTGAACTGCAGAGGAGAATGCACATTTTTCTTACAAAACAAATAAAATGCTTTGAACTTTCCCCTTACAGGCACTTTATTGCCCTTGTTCATGGCAAGTTCCCTGTCTGTACAAGTGTAGGCTAGCAGCAAGGTACTAATAAATTAATAAAGACGAGGCAGGGTACAGGCCCAGACAGTTGCCCATACAGCTAAATGGTTGGCATTGTCCTTGCATGAGTTTGTCCCAGACCAAGCAAATACTCCTGCAGCCAACGCCTAGGCATGTTTCATGAGCCAGGGTGGTTCTCAGCAGGTGGTTTGGGTACATCTCTCCTGCTCTGGGGGACAGGAGCTTGTCTTCCTGGGAATGGCTGGGCATGCCAATGGGTCTTGGGAGTGGAATACACTTACCAGCCTGTTTTATTATTTTATGTGGCTGTAGACTTGGTGTCTGAGCAGTGCACAGCTTTTAATGGATTGATTCACCCCAGCATCCCTGTGGAGCAGGGAAGTACTGTTAAGCCCCTGGGTCTGAGGGCAGGAGCAGACTCATGGAAACACTAAAAAGGGGTACATGGCTCCAGAGAAGCCTCCAAGTCCCACAGCCCTCTTGATTCTTAAGCTTCTGCCCCAGCCCCAGGGCTTGAAGCTGGTGAGGATGAGCCAGCCATGGAGATGTGTCCCTGGTCTGGTGGGGATACTGAGCTGCCCAGGACCACATGGGGCAATACAGGGGCCACCTTCTTTTGAGCTCTGCAGCTGAGATGAAACCCATCCTAGTGAAGCTGGGAAGATTAAAGTATGCATCAGGCAAGTCTGGTGCAGAGAACAGGATCAGGTTTGCACTTAACTTGACCCTGTGGGACTTGCAGAAGCTTAGGCAGGGACATGGCTTCTCTACCCCATACGTTTTGACTTACTGAGACATATGAGGCCTCAGGGCCTCTCAGAGGCCACACGTCAAATCCATATGGATAGTTTTTGCAGAGGAAATTGGTGGGGTCAGGAAGAGTGGAAGCTGCTCAGTACTTTATAGACATTGCCTGAAGTTTCTCTCCTGAGAAAAACAGAAAGCAGTTCAGCACCATGGATTTTCCATTTTCTCCATTCCAATTTTTCCATTCATTTTTCCCATGCGTGTGTTAAGAGGGGGATGATCAGTCACTCAGCTACTGGGTCATCTGTCTCTCTTCTTGAATCATGTCCATCACTGTGGTGTCAGGGACTGCAAATGCAGAGGATCTGTGTGCATTAATGATGGCATCATACGAAAATGTACTGTTTTATCAACAATCCTATTTTGAGATTATTTTTATGAGTGATATCGTTACTTTCATACCTGAACTTAAGATTATTTTTATGAGTCATATCATTACTTTGATACCTGAACAACTGGACTTTTTGACAGAACACCTTCAGGCTTCCAGAGCCAGCTCCCAGGCACTCAGGTAATGTCCCTGCAGAGCCCTGTACACCCCACCGGTGTGCAGTGGGTGGCCATGCCCTAAGACACCCAGTTGCAGTGAGCCCAGCCCTGCCCATAACCCAGTGATGAGCTTTGCTCCAGCCAGTGGCCAGCCCAAGGCTCCGCAGGGCAGGGATGGATCCAGGGGCAAAATGGATCCAGCTTGTAAGGCTTCAGCTGTGTTTATCCCAGTCGAGTTTTTCTCCCAGCTCACCTCCCACTGACACCTGCACACCTGTGTGGAGGGAATATTTATGCCTTTCCCTGCTCCAGGGCACTGACAGCAGAGTTGCAGTCAGGGCCCATTACCCACTCAGGGTGGGGCTGCAAAACTCAGGGAGAAGGAAGCAAAACCTACTCATGGCCTTACTTTAATTGCCATTCTCCTTGCTGAGTCTTCTTCCTCAGTATCGCCTCTGGAAGGAAAGATGATTTTTTTTTTTTTGCATACAGTTGCTTAAAAGCAAAAGGAAAACTCAGCAAAATTAAAAGTACCACCACCACCACAAAAAACACCCCAAAAAACAAACCCACACAAGAAATCTGGGACTCATCCACTCTTCTGTTAATTAGCCTTAACGAAAACAATAAAGCCAGAAAGCAAAGAAAAGGCCAATGAAGGTAATTGAGCTGGGCTGCTGTAAAAGCAGGAGCTGTGGGAAACAGGGACATGGCTGCAGACATCATCACCTTGTAGAAAGCCCAGACTTTTGAGCTCTGCCTCTCCCCTGAGTCCTATTTTGCGGCAAATCATAGTAGATGGTGTAATTATCACAGCTGTGCTTTTGACTGGTTTAAGAGGTTGTACTTTCCTGACTGCCTTTGGAGCACAACAGCAGTGGCAGGCAGATTCCTGCCAGCACAGCTTGGCTAAATCCACCAAAACAAGCAAACAAGCCTTCTGGACAAACTTGCTGGGTGGTTTTTGCTGGATGCTTGTTTTCAATGACAAGTTTCTGAGGAAAACAGTAGCATTTTAAAACCTACATGTACAGCCAAGAAAGCTTGTGGACTTTTCCCTCCTCCTCTCCAGCAAATACTTTGCTGCCTCTTTTACAATGCCATTTCTATTGACGTAAAGCAAAGATAAGGAATGTTTGCCTGTACTGCCTTGCTCGGTTTTTCATGTGTGGCTTCTGGCTGATTTGCCATGTGTCCCTGCTGAGGTCTCAATCAATTTTCAACTGAAAGCGTCTGGGTTCTTGCTTGGCTTATCATGCCGACACAGCTGGCAACCCATTAATCTCTCGTTCCCAATGCCTTTACTTCAGTGGGAAAGCTCTGGTGCTTTTCAGTGGTTTGTACTTACAGCTAAAGGCTGGTGCTCAAAGCCCCTAGGTCACTTCTCCACAACTACCAGAGCTGGGAGAGGTTCAGCATTTTCGTCCTTCTTGCTCGAATACTCTCTGTCAAAGATATGGAAACCCATAAAGCAGCAGGAGAAGCAGGTTTGAAGCCAGGATCACATTATCTACCAGTAATACTTTGCCTTTGTTCACATCTTTAGTCTGAGGACTTCAAGACATCTACAAAGTACCTTCTCAAACACTGACAAAGCGAGGATCAGCTTGCACTCAACGTAAGTTTTCCTAAAGAATTTTGGGTTTTGGTACATGAATTCTATCTGCTCCGTCCCCAGCTAAGAAAGGACACTAGTCTGTCAAGGTTATCCAGCAAAATAGTCCTTGGAATTTCATTCTGTTCAGAAAACGGTTTTAAACCAGACTGATGAAAACACTATTTTGTGAAAGTAAACTATTCAGGAAGGATTTGCCTTGTAGAGACATGCTGGTAGTACTGTTTTGGCAACTCTTTGCTTCAAAATCCAGCTCCAATGAATTGCAATTTCTTGGGCCTGGCCTCATATGCTAATGAGAGAGTCCCAGGAAGAGATGAGATGCTTGAAAGGGAAAGAAAACCTTATACTGTGCCTGGCTTCTGTGTCTGATGCCGTATACCTATTATGGTTGAAAAGTGCTGTCCTGAAAACATAGGAATCAAAAGTTTTCATTCTGTCCTTGAAAAGACAAATATAATACCTGTATAACTGGTTTCCAGTATCCCAAACCTGCTCACAGTTCTCTCCCAAAACAGATTTCTGGTGGGGTAGAGCATGGTGTGCTGAGAAATGCCTGCTCCTCCCCAGCTGTGGCTGCTAACAGCAGGGATGTGGGATGGACACAGCTGACTCAGCTAAGGAGATCAGGGAGGCACCTGGGAGCCTCCACATAATATAACCACCCAAGCCAGGACAGTGCTGCTTTGGATGGCAGGGTTTGCTCTGTACCAAGTGAATCCCGTTCTTTGGTTTCCTGCTTTTGTGTTACCATGCAGCACAGAAAAAGCCATGACTTTCCTCCTCTGCTAAGCTGCCCTGGAGCTGTGGATGCTTTCCTGAAATTCCTGCCCTCAAAGTCAGGCAGCTATCAGAGAAAAATATCCTGCCCACTTTCAATAAAACTAACACTTGCATTGGCTTGTTCTAAGCCTTTCAATCCCCACCAAGGACATCCTAACAACTGCTTTTGGAAAAGATCTTTAATTGTGGAAAGGGAAAAGGCTTTTCAGCAGTGGCTATGGGGTTCTTCCAAGTTTGATACCAAGAGGAAGTGGCTGGCTCCAAAAGAGATAACACTAAGTTACTTGTTGTTTTTCAGACTTTCAGAGTAACCAACTAAAAATGCATGGGACAAACTGTCTGCAAAGGCAGATCAGCACAGATGTATTGGTTGGGCCAAGCTTCTAGGAGTGGGAGTGCAGAAGCAGGCATGGGAACATCCCTGCAGAGCAGGCTGATCTCTCTGCTCTCCTCACATCCCAGCATTGTTAACAAAAGTGAAGGGTCCCGTTAGCAAGCTGTTTGGCCCTTCATACAAGAATGTGTACAGCCCAGTGAGACACCCCAAAGTGGTGGGGATGTGGTGGATTTCCCCTAGGAGTACTGATGCACTGAGCTCTGTTCACTCTGGCCGGTGACCATTTCAGCCCAGTCTGAGTATATTTTACAAGTACCATATCACTCAGTATTAGTGTCCTGGTTCTCTATGCCTAGGGAACATATGGACTGATCACTCACATTCCTGTTCCTCTCACAGTGTTTGCATTTGGGTTTAAGATGTCAAAAACCTCTCTCCTGCCTCACTTCTGACTCCCTCCCTCTGCACTTACTGCTCTGCACCATCAGCCTAGGTTGTAGCTGCCTCTTCCTGGCTCTCCAGCCAGGTCTGATCACATCATCCTCTGCCACAATCATTTGCAAAGAAGGACCTTATTCTTACACACAGCCCTGAGCCTGAAATGCAAAGAGATATCCCTGCACTTACGCTATCAGCGTAAAAGTGTCAGCATTTTTAGGCCTGGCCACTGAAGGCTCCCTGGTTCAGAAACAAGCTCTGCATCTCCTATTGTGTAGCTGGAGTCTCCCTGGCACCTCCCAGGTCTTTCTCTGCAGGCCTGGAAGACCAGACCCCTTATATCTGCTGTGCCATAAGGCGGGACATTTTGGGAAACAAACCTCAGGTCTGGAAGGCTGCTCTGGATCTTGTCTCCCCTTTTAAGCAGTCCTGAGGCTTGAAACTCTGGTAAAGTGAGGGATTTGGGTATGGTGTGCAGGTGGGGTGCATAGAGTAGGCTGATGAATTTTGGTGCACACGGACTGCTGGGGTTCATCCCCATTCAAGGACACTTTAGACATTTAACCAGTGTGAAAATAAAACAGATGTCTCACATAACCCTGTAAAGAAAACTGATAAAGGGGTTTTAGCCTGTCTAAAAAAGAAAATATCTGCTGTACAGAAAATACCTCTGAGGTAGATGACTTCAGGAATACAGATTACATCGCTGAAGACTGGGGTAGGAGTGTACATGGGGGATGCTGGACTGCAGTCCACTTGGGCTTGAAGGCCCAATGGAGATCCATCTGCCTGTGAAGTCACATGACGATGCCTATAAGTGCATGTCACCTCAGCTGCAGCATGGATTGAAGAGAGTGGTTACATCAGGGATGAGAGCAGGGCTGGAGCAGGAATCAGCAGAGGCAGCCAACAGGGCTTCTTCCCAAGAGTGCTACAACTGTCAGGAAAGCTGTGGCAGAAAATTACTCACTAGTCTGCTCTAACAGGCAAGGGAATGCATAGGAGAAAAGAAAGTTTTTACAGCTGCTGGAAAGAACCCCTAAAGAACAGAAGCATGGCAGACTAGGATTTTGACAGCTGTATTGGGAGTCCCACTGGGAAACTAGTGGGATTGTGCCAGCTAAGGAAAACTAACAAGGGGCTTCACCTGTTGGCTGACAGGCAGTCTAGCAAAGAGTACCTGTGCTGCAGACACCACACCTGTTTCCAGTGCAGGCAGCTCTGCTCTGGCTCCTCAGAGATGTGTCCAAACTGAGCTGTTGTTTCTCTGCTCAGCTCTCTCCTCCATCACTCCCTCCAGTCCCACCAGTGTGCAGCACATTATCCAAGCATGTTTTCTCTCCTCTAGCTTAGCTCTTGGACTTCCTCCCTCTCCAGGTTGTCTCTGTAAACAGGGCTCCTGCGGCAGAAACAGAAGAATAATTATAAATCCAAGTGAGCAGAAGGGCAGTGAAATGCAATATATCCAGGGCAGGGGCAGTTCCATTATTCAGATGTTTGCCAAAGCTGGTATCTTTGTTATTTTTTTTGCCAAGACATTTATCTGCCACCACCTAGGTCTTATCCAGTGTGTCCCCAGCAGTGCCCAGGTGACCTGCTGGGTCCACTGCTTGATCCCTGCTTTGAGCCTGCAGGGAGAGCCCTAGGAAGAGTTCCCAGCTCTAGTGCACCCAGAGGGGTGTGGGGCTTGTGAGGAGCAGTGAGGAGCTTACACAACAAGCTGGCAAATTGGTGACTGTCACACAAAATCAGGACATGCAGTGCTTTTCAGCATCTGTGACCTCAGATCAGCTGAAAAGGATTTTGAAAGTGAGATAAAGGGCTCACCTCCCACCGTGGGTCTCCTGCAGAGGGACTGCAGATAGGAGTCTAGGGTTAATTTGTTTTCTGAATTAACTAGGAATTTGGGAGCCTTGAAGCAATTGTGCTTTGTTTTGGTTTTGTGGGGGTTTTTTCCAGGTTTATCTCAACAACGGGTTTTGTCTGTGAGTTTTTGGTACCCTGTCCTAAATTCAATCAGAATTTAGCTGGCGGGGTGGTGAGAGTGTATTGTGTTAATAATGTGTGCTACCTACTGATACAATTCCCCAGGTAGTGAAAACTTCCCTGAAATCCATGAAAATATTACTAAAATAAAGCTCTGGCAAATATATATTTTTTTAAACTACAGATCAAATATATAAGTAGCAGTATTTTGTACTTCTCTAGCCCCTTTTCCTCACAGTTCTCATAGGACAGCCTCAAAGGCATTTCTCTAGAGTCAGAGTAGGTCAGAGCAATCCTTTATAAAAGCTGCCTTTTCTTTCCCAGATTGCTGTTCTTTCCTTGCTCTCTCCCTCCCTCCCTCCCTCCCTATTCTTCCCCTTTTTTTTTCACCAATTCACCTGCCATTGATCAGCTCAGTTGAGTCACTGGGATCCAACTCTTTGTAAAACGGATGGAGGAATCACAGACAGATGTTTTCCCAGATCTTGGGGTTGCTCTTCTTGACAAATATCAGTATCTTGGTGACAGTCCTGCAGAGCAGGCCATACCCTTCCCCTGAACAATCAGCAGTCTATCACATCATGTTCAGAACGTGCTGCCTCACTCCCTCACCTCTCTCCATGTCAAACCTTTCAAATTTCTGCAAGAAAAGAAAAAAATAAAGCTTTCATTCTCCAAGGCCAGCATCCAGTTCATATATTTTGTATCACAGGGAAAATGATAACCCAGGGTATAACAATGACCTACTTCACGTCCTGATAAAATAATTTCCTCTCTGTCATTTTTCTCAAAGAATAATATTTGACTAACACGAGCGTGTAGGATAGAGCAAGAGCTTTTCTGTGAACTGGCTGATAATGCGTCAAATTCAGCCCTGAGACAGACAACTGCCACCCTGTTGACCTATGCGGAGTTAAGCCTGTTTATCCCCCAGCTTAGAGCTCTGAAAACAATTGGGTTCAAACCTGCAAGATGTGTGCGTGTGATAGGATTGAGGCCAAAAGCTCAGAAACGGGGGCTATCTGTTACAGCATCCCTCCATCGATGCCCCCTCAGCCCACTGCCACCACGGCTGCCCAGGAGCTGCTCTGACTCGCTGCTGTGGTGCAAACAGGCACTCCCCTCTCCAAAACAACCGGTTAGCTCATCCTCTTACACAAAAGGCTACTGTATTGAGCAGGGTACATTACAGTATAGGGCAACCATGCAGCTCTGAATCCACTCACGCCCCCCTCCCCGAGCACAGAAACAATGCAGACTCTTATAGCTATCCCACTACAGCCTACTTAGCTCAATGCATCAGCTGTACTTGTCTGCTGAAGGTGTTTAAAAATGTACATGTGGCATTTTTTGCTTGCAGCACTGCATGAGGAGATTTCTCACATCATCTTTCAGTGCCGTTCAAATTGGTTGGCACGCAATGCATATTGTCCACCCTCTTGTCTCCCACCTACACGAGTTTTCCTTGTGGTTATGCATCTTTTTGTCTTAATGAGTTCTCATCATGGCATTGATTCAGGACATGAAATTGCCATTGCTGGTAAGGGGTGACGTGGCTTGCACATCCTTGTGTCCTCGGTTGGGCCATATCCTGGTGTGGTGTCAGAGATTGCAGTACATCTGCTCACCTTCTCTTTGCCAAAAATGGACAAAACGGGCAGAAATTCGTCTGCTGTCATGACTTCACCATGTCAGGACACACTGCCCAAGATGGCCAAAGCCAACCAGCTTAGTCTTTACTGTATTTACTGTCAGCATACTTACTGTATGCCGACTTCCAGCATCATATGCAATTCCACAGTACTAACAAGGTAACTGATTTATGGGATGCTGATGAGAGTAAAAGGTAGTTAAAATATAATTATAGTGCTCCTTTTATTTCTTTCCTTGTATAAATGTGGTATGAAGCTAGTCTAGTCTATTGACTTTTCTCCAGTTTTTTGTTCCCTGAGGTGGAAAGTTCCTCTGGATTTCAGGAGGTGGAAAACTACCAGCTGCTGGGCTCTGGCTGAAGGGTAACACAAATCTTGGCATGGAGATGGAGACTCCTCTTGACAGCTCTGCTCCTCAGGCACAACGGGCCTTTCTATCAAAGCTCATGTGTGAGGGAGACAACTTTCTTGGGTGCTGCCCAGAGCCTGAAGAATAAACTCTGAGGGAACTAGATCCTGAAAAACTGTATTATGGGCAATGCCTTGTCTCGTGCAGAGACACAGCTAGGCATACACTGGGAACCATGCAGAACAAAAATGAGACACTGGGCTGCAAATGTGGCTCTGGCCCCTGCACAGAGCAGTAGGGAGGAAATGCACCAGAAGTAACATTATCCAGTTTCCATGCTCCATGCAGTTCACCAGAAATTACTGAAAATGTTCCTTGTTTTATGCAGATCCTGACTACCTTCAGAGTTTCACTGAAAAGTGACTTGTTTCCAATTCAGAAGAAGGGACACAAATCTCTTTGCAATTAATCCATTTTCCTCTTGTCTCACTTTAAGGAAAAGGAGAACCTATGGCAATTTTTGGTACTGGGGTTGGCACCCGACTTTGATCAGGGGTGTGATTTGTCACCTGCATCACTCCAATACTGAGCTTATACTGTTGAAACGGCATCGCCATTTAAGATGTTACCACACCACAGATAGCTCTGAGCTCCCTCACCATTAGAGCACAGCAGCCACACAGTAACCTCAGGCCTTTCAGTGGAACACCTGCTGGGCTTAAGGCGCCTAATACTGAATTAAACACTGTGATTTTGCAGCCAGGTGGCCGTGGAGCATGCTTGCTGTAAGGCTCTGCTATGGAGGCAGCAAACTCAAGAACAAGTGTGGCAACAAGCTGCCTTGGAGGTAACCTTTCAAACAGCTGCAGCTGTTTGCAAAGCGACCCTGCAATGCACACATAATGTTTTTCCCTTTCCTGACAAGAATAAACCAAATTAGCATTATCCTGGCACAACTGCATCCATACTCTAGGGAATTAGCTGCAGTATTGTTAAAGCAATTCAGCTTTTCTAGGTAGACAGGCTATAATTACACTAAATTAAAATAGAATGCTTTTGTTCTAACTTCAGCTTCCCCACGAGAACTTGTACCAAAATAACCAAACGTATGAATTAAGCCATTTCTGTTATTTTAATATAAGCCTTGAGTGCAGGCAGGCTCCTGCTCCAGTCCTTCTACCTTGGCAGAGCTCAGCTGTCTGGATGATCTCTCAGAGGCTTCATCACAGAGGGATAAATATATGAAAGTACCCAATGGGAAAATGTTTCTTGGTTGTAGCCAGGTTCCCTGTAATGGCTCTCTCTGGGGCTAATGCCATATGTGACAGCACCATTTTTGTTCCTTTAAGGGAAGGTAATTCTGCAGGACTGGGATGTCTCACAGGAGGGTCAATGGCCCCTATGGATCTTGAGCATGAGGGTCACACTGTGCTCTGCTGGTTGCTGTGCTCCATCCCTGCCTGGCTGTGCTCCCTGCAGGGAGTGGGATGGCTGCTGAGCTGGCATGGGGCTCCAGGAGATGGTTCCACCCTACACTTTCAATTGCATACAGAGTGTTTCCAACCTGGGGTTTTTGAAGCTGCTTTCAGCCAGGGAGGACCTTGGCTTTGGCCCTGCTTCAGAATGTCCAAAATGTTGATGTGCAAAAGGGCCATCATGGCCCTATGGAGAGCCACAGTGACTCTTGCTGTGGAAGAGGCCAGGACACTTAGGAAAAGATCAGCTGTACAGAGTGCTTTTTTCCATGAGACTTGAGTCTTTGCAGGGCCTTTGGTGGTTAGACCACACCACTCCAGGGTTTAAAGGATGGGGAAGACGTCAGCTCCAGTGACCACGGGAAATATAGATGCAGCAGCTATAGCATGTGCTGTCTCACATGAGTTTCCACTGTACTGAGGGAAATGGGGAAGCAGCACTGCAGGACTCACTGGAAACTCAGTGATGCTAAAAATAGGAAACTGAAATCTCAGCTCTGCCATAGACTTATCAGCACTGATTTGGGTAAGTTCAGATACATGCACTTGCTGCCTGAGAAACAAGGCATCCCAGATTCTCCAGGTGGTGTGGTTCATTTTTGTACGGTGCTTTTAAGGTTCCCATAAGAAATGCATTAATAACGTTTCCAGTTGAGAACAGATCCAGACTATTCATCAGCCTTTGATTTTCAGTGTTTTACTGCAAAACTTTCCATGGCCAACTTACTTCAAAGGCGCTAAAAATGAAGTGCCCACTTTCCCACGGCGCACAGCTCAGCTTACCCCTCCCAAAGCGTGCAGGTGGGAGCTCACTCAGCGGCTTCCATGGCAAACACGCCGAGAGCACCCGTCGAGCCCTCAGGGCTGTCCCGCCCCGCCAAGCCGGAGGCGCTCCCCCACGGCGAGGGGAGCGCGGCCCCGCCGCGGCCGCACGGGCCCTCACGGCGGCTCCGCGGGCAGGGGCGGGCGCGAGCCCCCACCGGCCGGGCGGCACCGCCCCCTCCGTCGAACCCAGCCAATGGCGCTGCGCGGTGGGGCCGGCGGGCCAATGAGAAGCGCACCCGTTCTGCGGGGCCCGCCCCCTCTGCCGCCCGCGGCCATCGGTGCGCGCGGGGCGGGGCGCTGCGGCGCCGCCTGGCGGCCGTGCCGCGCGGCCCGCTCCGGCTCCTCCCCGCGCCGGCGATGTCACGCGGCGGCGCGGGGCCGGCGGTCGCGACTCTGGCGCGCGGGGCGCGGCGGTAGCAGAGGCGCCGGGAGCCGCCGCCGCGCCGGGAGCCGCCGCCACCGCCCGCGCCCGAGAACCGTCCGCCTCGCCGGGGCTGGCTTCGCGGCGGTCGCGCCGCTCCTGCCGGCCCGCCGGGGCCCCGCACCGTTCGCCCGCCACCGCAGCCGCCGCGCCCCGCCGCCCCCCGGCCGGCGGCCCCGGGCAGCGTGCCGCCCCCCGGGCCGCAGGGCTCTGCGTGGCCGCGCGGATGCCGCCGCAGCAGGAGGGCGAGGCGGGATACATCAGCAAGCCGGTGCCGCCGGGCGGCTGCGAGGTGCCGCCGGTGCCTCCGCGCAGGGTGCGCAGCGGGCGGGCGGCGGCGGCGCTGGGAGCCGCGCTGGGCGGCCGCTGCCGGGCGGCGGGGTCCGGGGCCGTGGCCGGAGCCGGAGCCGGGGCCGGAGCGGGGTCCGAGCCGCGGCGCAGCATCAAGTGCGTCCTGGTTGGGGACGGCGCGGTGGGGAAGACCAGCCTAGTGGTGAGCTACACCACGAACGGGTACCCCACCGAGTACATCCCCACCGCCTTCGACAACTTCTCCGGTAAGTGACCAGGGCGGCCGCAGCACCGGGGCGCCGGGAGGGGGTTCCGCCGTCCTGGGGAGCGGCGCGTCCCGGCCGTGCCGCTCCCGGGGCCGCTGCTGGGCTGAGCGGAGGGGGCGCGATGGCCAGGTTCAGCGATTTCATTATGTATTTATGGGAAGCAGGACCGAGCTTGCCAGGCTGCCATCGCAGCCAGCAGCACCGGCCGGTCTCCGGTGTAACGGAGCCAGGCTGGCAGCGGGTGTCATACCCGGCCAGAGCCGGGCTTTAATTGGGATCGCTCCAGTGGAAAGCTCAGCGCTCTCGGGGATATCGGAAGCGCCTAAAGAGCAGGTTTACATACTCGCCTTGTCTCGCCCTTACAAAGGGGGAAGTCCAGGGGTTTCTCTGCGGTTCAGCGGAGGCTTTTTGTGTCCCAGGCGTGCTGAATGTGTACGAGGAAATAAAGCTAAACCTCTGTAGCAGAATAATATCCCGGACTGCCGGACTCGCTCTCCGCGCTGCCTGCGGAGGACTTGTGCCGTCACTGCCTAACTCATCTCTTGTAGTAAAATGAATCGGAAAGGGCTTGTGTGCGCCCATGTGTTATAGCGGCGGACTCCGTTCCAGCTCTGCTAAGTTGTTAAATCTAAAATAATTGAAGAAAAGGCTATAAGAGCTGAGGGATGCTAAATCTTACTTTTAATTTTTTTTTTTCTTTAACGGAAAACATGTAAAGTTGAATTCACCATAGTTTCCCCCCTTCCCTCCTTTCTCTCCAAAAGCTGTTGTGTCTGTCGATGGCAAGCCGGTGAGACTTCAGCTCTGTGACACAGCTGGTCAGGTCAGTGGAGCCACTTACTTGATTTAAGTGACAGCGGGAGGGGAGAAGTTGTTGCTGTTGCGCAAAGTAGTCCTACAAATGACTTCATGGATTTGAAAGTCTTCCCAGTGTTTGATCATGTTATTATCGGCTGTCATTTTCACTGCTGCTTAACTTACTGCTTTGCCTGTCTGTTGAAGGGTGGGGGACGTACTCCATATAGGGGCTGGGCACAGGCTGCTGCTGCTGTGCTGGCTCAAGCTGCAGCTCTGTTTAACCTGACTAGAAAGACTGAACATATTGGGGATTCAACGGCCACCTGGTTTTCTCTTTAGGCGGTTGTCACTGTCTTTGTTTTTGCTAAATAACTGCGGGTTTAAGAATTGGGGTGTTTGGCACGTACACAGGCAAAGCAACCACAGCTGTAGGTGTCCAGAGATAGAGACTGTGCTTTTGAAGGGATAGAAGCTGGAGGGAGAAAAAAGTACTATTGGGTTTTGTCTGTAGAGGCTTCATGTTTGCCATTCCCACCCATTTATAAAGTGCTGCTGCTGCAAAGCTGAGGTTTGCTGTAATCTACACCCTGAAGAGATGAGGGTGCCTCTCATCTACTTTGCCTGATACATAAAAAAGAGCCCGTGTCTTACCACTTCAGATTTTCTGGAAGACCCAGGCTTGTACCACCCTGAGCAGTGTGTAACACTGCTTGCCAGGGGTTAACCATCCTGGATAACCAAAAGTAGCCAAAAATATTTTGCTTCCTTGCTGCATTTGAAGGCAGTAGGAGTTAGGGTCCTGTGCAGCTTTATGGATTTAGGTCTATGCGTTCACCAAAACCATGCTGAAAAATCTCAGTGGTCTTAACATACAAACCTATTTAGATGAGTAGTACCTGGGTGCCCTACTTAGGAACGGGATTTTAAGGGCTATGCAGTAGTAGACAGCAGTGTGCCTTACAAACCAGAGCTAAATTCCTACAAACAGCCTTCTGCAGGTAGTGATTTGAAATCAAACAGCAGAACTGTCCCATGATTTTGGGTCCTGATGAGAGATGGGGTGGTACTGCAACAGTCTTGGCTGTGCGTGTTCGTATGCAGAGCAGGGCAGGTGAAATCGCCATCGGGTGACAGCCTGTGAACATGCAATGCCTGTGGAAATGCAGCTGCAAGCTGCAGGAGGGATGAACAAGCCCTGTCACACCTTGCCTTCCCTGCCCTTAATGGTTAAGGTATTTGCTCTGGCTGCCCAAGTGCAGCTGGAATGGGTAAAGTTACTGCCTTTAAAGTGAAGGGGTTATCTAAACTGAGAGAAATTGTCCTGAGTAAAAGATTCTTGACTGGATACTTTGATAAACTGCTGCTGGGAGATGGCTGCTGAAATCTGGAGCTAAAAAAAGCACTCCAGGCAGTGGGAAATTCTATTTCAACATCACTAGCCCAGAGGTGTAGAGTCCCTGCAGGCCATGTACCTACCATTGAAATGGCAGGAGTGTACTTAGGATATAAAGGGAACTATTTCATCTTAGTAAGAACCCTTCAGATCTGGGATTTGCTTCCAAACCCATTGAATTGAGCCCTTTTGAGGTTTCTCATGTAGCAAGGAAGGCAATTACATGGCAAGGTGCCTTTCAGCAAACAGCCCTGTTGTTCAGAGCAGCATCTCTCAGTAAATGTGAGGTTTTTTGTGAACCAAGTGGTGAGAACCTGGTTTCCTCTGAGGCTTAATCTGAGAATCAAGAGAGCTAATGAATCTTACTTTCTTGACTGGTGTTCTATAAATGTCTGTCTCTCTCAGAGATACTGCTGCAAAAAAATTTATTTGAGCAGAAAAGATTTCTGAAGCTTCCAGGGGGCTTTAAACTGCATATCCTGGGCCTGCAGAGGCTTTAAAGCAAAATTTCACATCTCAAAAATTAACATGCTACTTGCAATTCATTAGTAAACTGAGAGATATATTCAGCTTTATATTTCTGTGCATTTTCAATTCCAAGCATTTGAGAACATGGTCCATTTTAATTAAAATGTCACTGCTGCTTAGGCAACTCCTACCTGTTCAGGCTGCTAGTGTTACCCTGGTTTTATCCTGCTGTCAGCATAAAAGCACCCTGCCTGGAGTAACCCTTGCTTCTAGCTGCATTCTTCCCTGAGGATCAGCACACCTTTGTTACTATGAGGTATTTGACTTTCTTGTGGCTTCATCCTGAAGCTGAAAAAAGGCCTTGCTTTGCTGGAGTTTGCACTAAAAGAAAAAAAAAAGAACCCAGAAGGGTAGTGCTGGGAGGCCTATGTGCAGTTTGTTTGATGTGGCATGGGTGGGAGGGAAAGGTAAAGCTCTTACTCTATGCCATTGGCATGTTAAGCCTGCACATTGTAAGTCATTATTGCTCCCATCAGATTTAAATCCCTGGGCACAATGGCGGGGAAATTATTCCCATATCCTGTAGGATGTTGCTAAGTAGTCACCTGCTTTAAACTCAATTCTAGGAAAGGTACCCGAAAGGTACACATGCTGTTGCTTATCTATCTGCTTTGCCCTTGCCCGAGTCTGTCGGCAGAACAGCTTTGAGGTACTTGTGCTCCTCCTCAGAGCTGCTCACTGACTCACCCTAGAAGAGGTGGACCTGGAGAAAGTGCTCTGTCCTTCTTCAGTTTGTGGCTCTGTGTGCTGTAATCTGCTTCCCGCAGTTTTGCTGCTTTGCTGAAGTAGGGCAAAGAGCAAAGGGAATATTTAAGCACTTGGAACAACCTGCAGCATTAGATGGAAAATCTCAGGTACATGGGGAAGCCACCACCTTTGTCCTGTGTGCCCCATGGTGGCTGGCAGCCATGAGACCTCAGGCTGGATACAGGTGGCTTCTGCTTGTATCACACCTTGCTGAGTGGTCTGGATGCTCAATTTGGGGTGCCTGTCAAGATGGCAGTGACAGGTGATCCGCAGCTTCACCAAGGCTCAGGGCGGGCTAGAACTGCTCTTTTTGTGGAGTGCTAACACGGTTTTGTTCTGTGCAGGATGAATTTGACAAGCTCAGGCCTCTGTGCTACACCAACACGGACATCTTCTTGCTGTGCTTCAGCGTGGTGAGCCCTTCGTCCTTCCAGAACGTGAGTGAGAAGTGGGTTCCCGAAATTCGCTGCCACTGCCCCAAGGCGCCCATTATCCTGGTTGGGACACAGTCAGACCTCCGGGAGGATGTCAAAGTCCTCATCGAGCTGGACAAGTGCAAAGAAAAGCCAGTCTTGGAAGAGGCTGCAAAGCTCTGTGCTGAGGAAATAAAAGCTGCGTCCTACATCGAGTGCTCCGCTTTGACTCAGAAAAACCTCAAGGAGGTCTTTGATGCAGCTATTGTGGCTGGTATTCAGTACTCGGATACCCAGCAGCAACCAAAGAAATCCAAATGTAGGACTCCAGACAAGATGAAAAACCTCTCCAAATCCTGGTGGAAAAAATACTGCTGTTTTGTATAGGGGCTGCAAGGACCTGAGTGCTGCTCTGAGGAAATCAATAGAGGCTATATTAGCTGAAATCTCAATTTGTGTCGTCTTGAGTGTATAGTGTAGATCTGTATGTATGTGTATATGTTGCTACTGGATAACTCGGTTGCCCTTTCAAGGGTTGCAGAAGGATTCTTAGTTAAATAATTGCTATATATCAGGTCTGGCGCCCCGGTTTTGTGACAGAACTTCTCGTTGAGGAAAAAAAGCACCATGTGTCTGTGAGCGTAGAAGGATTTGTCCAAAGGATTCAACTTCTGTTGTAAGGTGTATGTGATGGGGAGGAGCATAACAGAGGCCTTCACTGCCAGGGCTTTGCAGGAGGAACGCACAAGCAACGGTGGAAATGTAGAGCTCTGTACATGGACGATCAAAGGGAAAAATAACACTGTGCCTCCTAACTGACATTTGTAGCTTTAAAACCCCACTCCTGCTCTCTTTTGTGTCTTCCCAAGCCAGTGCTCTTAGGGATCACTTTTAAAAGGGTATGCAAGAGGTGTAATCTATACGCGAATGCCATGGTTAAAAAGGTCATGAATATACCTTCAGCTTGTGGTGAGGGAACCTAATCCCTTATGGAGCTGACATCTCATTTGTTACCTCCTGACTTTCAGAAAGTCCTTTCTGTCCTCCTTTCCCTGCCTTTCCCAGGAAGCCGAGTGGAAGCCCGAGAACATGACCAAGCTTTAATTCGCTACCTCGAGCAGTGGCGATTTCCTCTGTGTTTTTGCAGACATGACGACAGTTCATCTATTTCAGCTCAAAGGAATGTAAATACTGTTGTGTTGGAGTTTTAATTTTTTTTTCCTAAGCGATATAACAAATACCTGTGCAGCACCATATAAACCACATCTGGTTTTAAGTCTACAGCCAAGAATTTCAGGATGCCCCACTTTACCTTTTAAGGCTGCTAAACAAATAACAAATTAGACAGATTGAGATTTATTACAAACTGGACTCTAGAAACTGAGGCTGCAGCATCCTCTTCATGATGCTGTTTCCAACCAAGTTAATGTTTCCCTTCTAAAGGCAACAGTCACTTCTGGTTGAATCTTGTCCAAGTTCATAGTTGTGAAATTATCTGAGACCATCCCCAAAATGTAACTGATAATTCTTTTTTTTTTTTTCCAGATCAGTCCAACAGATTAATTGAAATCTGCCTAAAATGTAGCTGAGGGATCAACATAGAGCTGAGTGTAACCTGTTCTCTGACTGAATCTGGTTCCTACTGCACTCTAAGCCTAATTACAGTTCTAGTGAGTGTGAGAGACCTGAATGATAATGTGATTCTCTGCAAGGATCAGTATTTAAACCTGTTCTGCAGAGGTTTTAGTTTGTGCTGTCTGTCTGCCTTTTTATGGCCACAATTACTTTTTTTCTTTCTCCTAGATAGTTCAAGATCAAATTATATTTCTTTTTTTTTTCCCTTTGCCCCTAGCCTTGAAGTGACCTTTTCCTTACTCTTAAACTAAACGGTAGCGACAGAAGGCCAGAACCCTTTTTCATCAGAAATGAATCAATGTCTGGTATAAAGAACTGTGGAGGCCATTTGAGTTGATAAAGCTGACCACAGTTTACCTCTGGCCCATTAAGGAAAATTACACTATGTAAAAGGATTCTGGGCTATTGGCATAGGCTCCACAGACAGTATTTTTTCCTTCTCTACAGAAGAATGAGTGCAGAATGGGTAATGTTCCATCACTGAAAACTTGAAAATGGGATGGAAATCTTTACCTAGGGCCTAATTCAATAAAAATATGTTGGCTTCTGCACTGGAAGAGCCTGGAAAAACAGTTTCCATAGCACAGAAGCTGGATGCATTTGACTTGGTTGCATCTGGTTGGTAATGGTTTAATGTTTACTGGTCCTGAAGTTAACATTGGAGCCTTTATATTTCTTACTCAAATACTTTGACAGGATTTCAGATATGCAGTCATGCCAACATCTTGGAGAAAAACAAAGCTAGATTTCTCCTGGGTGCTTTGCTTCTCTGTAAAAAAGCAGTCTCAGTCGCTCAAAAATGTGGGTTTGGGGAGGAGACAGGCTTGAATCTGAGCAGCTTCCATTTACAAAAATAACAAAATTTCCTCTGCAAGATCATATGGCTTGGTATCATGCTGAACTGGGAGCAGTAGGTTATACTTCATAAGCAGCCTGTTTCATAGTCTGGAGTAGCATTACTTTTGAATGTAGCCAGCTGTGACTGTTTTTGAAGATGTGATTTATATACAACTTGTTATAGCCCTTTACTAGGTGTGTGTAAACTGAGGTCTAATAACTCTATGGATAATGCTCTACATGGGGCTACACAGGGTATAGGTTTTAGAAATCTTACTTTTAAAATTACCAGTATTTTATGAGCATAAATGAGGGGGAGATGTCTCTATGTAGTCTATAATCTGATGTGCCTTATAAAAAAACTCTCTTCTGTTTTCTAAGTGTAGGCTATATTCCAAAAGAAATATTTCATGTGAGAATGATATAAATGAGGTATTTGGAAATAAATTCTGACCTGTGTATGTGTCTGCCTCTGCTGCCTGCTTGAGAAGGCTGGAGGGCAGTCCCTTGGCCATGCACTGTTCCAATACCCAGTGCCCCAGCAAAACACCTCTGCCCAGAAAATGTTGCCTTTTGCCTTCATTGCTCCATCCCTAGGGGGCTGGGTGGGAAGAGTACAAAGGCCAGCTTTCTGTCTCCCTGCCAAATCAGCAGCATCTTGCTGTGGCCCTGTGAGGTATGGACATGCTCATTGTGCCTGGCCCTGAAAGTGGGGTGAGCAGCAAGGAGCACAGCTCAACTGGGGTGTTTTACCTGCTGCATGTTGTGCCACATGTGTCCTGGGGAAGCCAGAGGGCGTTTTTGGAAGAGCAGAACCTGTTCCCTTTTGGCACCATAGGTCTTTACATAGGCCACTCCTTTCTGGGTCCTGTCCCTCATGCCAGGGCCAAGGTGAATGAGGTTTGAGGTTGTTTGTGCCCAGGAGCTGGGTGGCTGTGGCACAGAAGCCTTCCACCCTTCAGTGCCACTGTGTTAACTGAGTGGGGAACAGCATCTAGACCTCCAGGCATTCCACGGATCTGGTGTCCTGCTCCAAAACTGCTCCAGAGAAGGAGCTTTGCTCTGGACCAGCCAAGGTTGGTAAACTGTCCCCATTGTGTTTGTTTTCCTGGGAGCTGAGAGGAACAGACATGCTGGGGATGGCATACCAGGTTGCCCTCCCATGCCACCTGTCTCTTGGGTTACAAGGCCAAGGAGTTTTCAACCATAGGAATGCACACAACTGGCACAAAGTAGAGGAAGGAGATCAATGCACTGTTCCTCTCTCTCATGGTTGGTTCCTCCCTGGAACAAAGCCTTGGCTTCTTCTCTTTAAGTGCCAGTCTGGGTACTGCTGGGAGGGTGGTTCACCTGTTTGTGCCTGCAGCACAGTGAGCCTGCCTAAGAGCCCAGCTTGCCAGCAGGCTCCTTCCTGGTGATACCTGGTGTTGAGTCACCACTGCCCTGGCTGCTGCCTTCAGAGAATCACTTCCATGGGGTTTCTGTGCTGCAGGCAGTAGAGTTGGGGTGTGCTGGCTGGAGACCAAGTCACCCCACCTTTGCATGCTGACTTTGCAGGAAATGGGGCTGTGCTAGCTTAGAGTCCAGAATCTGCTGTTGTCAAATCCTGGCACAAAAATCCTTCTGCTACCTGTGGGGCATTGCTTTTCTGCTGGGGGGGCTACTGTCTTGGGCATCCCAGCATCTGGACAAGGCTAAGGCAGTTCAGGTCGTTCTTTACCCCACAGTAACTTTGAGCCTGGGTGTGCTGCTGTGATCAAAAGGCTCTCTCAGCTGCCATGCTTCAGATACTGGATGGGCTGGCAGCTGAGCTGATAAGGGCATACTGAAGTAAGGCCACTGTGTGTAAGGTTTACCAGAAATGCTGAAAATAGCTGATGGTTTGTGATGGATGGGAGTTCCCAAGAGAGGACTTTGTTTTCTTTCATATGAAATTAAACTGCTAGGAAAAATATGAATTTTTTATGTTAATGTGAAAAAAGTCACCTTTACCATTTCTCCCCCTGTGTTTAATGGGTTGGAGATACTTCTAGGGTGTAATTGAAGGTTGACTAGAGCTGAGACATTGACAAATGTGACAGTTTGTCCTTACAAGGTGTCTGTAAGGACACTTCACCACGCTCTTACTTTGCTTTTGATTTTCTTTCTAGACATCAGGTACTGATCACAGAGAGGGGGCACTGCTGTAGGAGACGGGGTTTTTTTATGACCACATGGAGCTGACCTAATGTTGTCATACGTATTATTCTTAAACACTGAAGCTTGCTGAAGAATGTGAGTGCTCCTACAATCGAGCAGCCTTTCTGAGCTCTAGTAATTGATGTGCTCAGGGGTTTATACGAAAGAGATCTCAAATTCTGCCTTTAGTGTAGCCCTGGCATGCAGCAAGGTGAGGAGAGAGGAAAAACAACTGCTCAGGAAAGAGTGAGCCATTATAAACCTCAGGAGAACTGGCAAAGGGACTCCAAGGCAATGGGGAGTGATAGACACTACTTTTACCTACTTTAGTCATAAGCAGATTAAAAGCGCAATTAGAGTAATGCATGAGGAAATGAACAGCCCCAAGGAGGGCTGTTAGGTATTAAAATACAGCCTTTTCTTTAGGAAGTCTCAAAGCTGTGGATAGCTGGAAGCTGGGAGGAAAAATCACTGTACACAATAGGGAAAAATCACTCATCCTTTGCTTGGTTCTTGCATTCTCTCCTTAAGCATCTGTGCTGACTAGAGACAGGATGTGGGATGAGGTGGACTTCTGGCATCAATCGGCCTGACTGTCCCAGTCTATTTAATGTTTTTGAAAGAGCAGGATGGGTTTCAGGCCAACAGCAGGGCCCCAAGATCCAATAAGACCTTCTGAAGCCTTAGCTTCCCACATTGCTGGCAGCCAGCAGGAGGATATAATGGCTGGGGCCTGTCCATTACTCAGTTAGTGCAGTCCTCTATGTATAACCTGGGGAACAAGCAGTTGTGTAATCCAATGAATTTTGCCATCTGAGGCAGAATATTCTTCAGCACTGCCGATTTATTTCTCCACAGTTTTAACAGGATGAATAGATCAGTAATGTGTATGAAAAAAGGCATAAAAACAGCTTAGAGCAGCATGAGGAGCAGCCCTGCTGATCTGCAAGGGACTGTACCAATCTGAGGAGCTCTCCTGGCTGAAGGAGACCTGCATTAGGCACTGATTCAGACTCTAGTGCTGAAGAGTGTCCCCAGGCATCCCTTGATCCTTAGGTCTGTGCATTTTGAATGGATCCTGATATTATTGAAGACAAAGCGGGAATTATTTCACCCGGGTCAGCAGAGTTGCAGACCTGTAAAACTTTATGTCGCCTGAAAAACACTCAGACAGGGATGCCTGTTGACCTTCTGGCACTGCAGGTACACTTATAATGACATTGTCTCTCTGGGGCACTTTCCCCCTGGCTTCACTGGTAGGGAGGAATATTGATCCTCATATGCTGCTCAGACTTTTGCTGGTCTCTGTGGTCCCCTGGGATGAGTCTCCCATGTACCTGTCTGATGTTTCTAACTCCTGGTCTACAACTTATTCAGTTGACTTCAAAACATTTTTCTAAAACCCTTCTTTCTGTGAGGGTAATTTTAGAAGCAGTGGCAGATTTGGGCTAATATAGATGGGGCAAATACAACATGGGATCAAGCATGGTCCTTGTCCAGGCAGCTGCTACTTTTCCTATCATAGTGGAATGTCCCTGGCCATGTGTGGGCTCTCTGTGGCCATCTGGCCTGCGTGCCTGGTCATAGAATCACTTAGATTGGAAAAGACCTTAAAGATCAAGTCTAACCATTAACCCTGCACTGCCACATCCACCACTAAACCGTGCCCTAAGTGCCACATCTGCACATCTTTTACATACCTCTAGGGATGGTGACTCCACCTCTTCTCTGGGCAGCCCGTTCCAGTGATGCCAGCCCCTGAGATGCTTGTTAACAGTAGCTGAAAACAAGTTCCAAGTGAAAATGTGACTTTTATTTTTGGCGTTTCCATTTTCAAGTTGCTGATGGAGTGAGAATTGCATGCATGGTGTCCTGACATTTGTCCTAGCAGGCACTTGGTCTTCCGTGGTTCAGCAGGGATAATAACACCATGAAACAGCTGTACCGTTTTCCTCTGCCTCACTACACTTCATAGTCTTTCAGCAGAGGAACGCTGAACAAGATTTATCTGAGGGCAGCACTTGGATTATAGCCCCTGCTCCATCACCCTCTCTTTCCACAGCCACCCCTCCCCTGCATTCCCCTAGGCAATTTTCTTATTTATTTTTAATTCAAAACAGCATGTTGCCCGAAGCCTGGTGCTCAGCATTTTTCTGCTGCCTGTATCCCATTCTTCTATCTTTTGAGCTCTGTCATGGCTTTTCCACATTTTAATTACAAGCTCAGCAGGCTTCAGGCTTCCCTGTTCCTCAGGGCTGAGCAAAACCACTCCTTTTTATTTTCTGCTTATTTTCACATAATCTTCTACAACCCACCTGGGTGAATCTGGGGATGACTGGAAGCATGTTGCAGAGCAAAGACTGAAGCAGATTGGGTTGTGATAGAGCGGAGTAAAGTCTCCTGCTGAGTGGCTGTTGTGCTGGTGATAAGGCTGCTCTGAACACAGGGGTGGCTGTTGACTTCTTGGGGTGAGGGTGCCTGTATCTGCTGGGCTACAGGCAGAGCCCTGGCCATTTTCAAAGGGCTTTGAAGTACCCTCTGACAATCTCCTCTGGGAGATAAGAGATTGCAGGGAGAGGAAGGCGTTCCTGGAAACAGCTTTAACAGCACGTATGTTTATCTAGGCTGGGTTACCCAGGAGGCCAAAACCTGGGCTGCTGACACCTGAGAAGATATGCAGGGATTTAAGCAGAAAATGCAAAGTGATGCCAAACATTGGGGCTCCAAAGTTTAAATCAATCAATTTTCTAGCATTTGATTCAAGCCTGCAATTAAACGAGGGTACATCCCTCCTTCCCTCATCCTTTCAGTTTCTGCATGAAGCTGTTACTCATGGATTTACCTTCTCCCTCACAGATGTGGCTGTTGCTGCTCATATGGTTGCCCAGGACAGCCAGCCCCAGAGATCCCACACCTCTGGGTGTAGAGAAGTATTATGTAAAAACATATGTGCTTTTATTTGCTTTCAACAGAACTCCCATTCATTCCATCGCATCATCTCTAGCTCTAGCATTGTAGGAGGTGGTGAAGAGCAGTTTACAGGTAAACAGGTGGCCAGATGACCAGGAAAATGTCACAGTGACTCAACCGACTGCCTTCTCTGTTTTGTAAACCACCACTGTGTTTGCTTTTTTCCTCCTCAGCTGGAGAGACCCAGCTTTTATATAATTTCTCCTCACAGAGGAGTTTCTCCATCTTCTCAATCATTTTGTCTGCTGCCCCTTTGGGTCTACCCTAGCCCACCATCCCACTCCTGAAGGGCAGAGAACAGAGCTGCAGACAAAGTCTATAATCCCATGTTTTGTTCTTCAGCACACTTCCTGGTGCTGCCCAGTATTTTACTGGTGGTGTTTCAACAAGTTTTGAATCTTACCCAAAATTTTCTGGAAATCCAGCCATCCTGTCCCTGACACCTCCCTTATCCCTCAAAATGCCTTTACCCCATAGAACAGCAGCAGCCTTCCAGAAGCATTTTCCTTCAGAAAAGACAGACTGGCACTTTCCCAACAGACCATATTGTCCATGTGGTCCATTATGTTCTTCTTTATTGTAGTATTTACCCTCTGTGTGAGCATACGGGAAATAGTCTGTTGTGAGAGTTCCTACCAGGAAGGAGAAACCGCCCAGGGGTGCTTCTGATCCAGAATTTTAATGATCTATGTCTTGACAAATATGAAAGTCAAATGACTGCTTTCTGCATCATGCCCTCCATCAGGAGGACACAGGGAGAATTTCCTACTGCACCACGGGACTATAAGGCTCTAGTACCCCTGGCCAAGATTTTCAGGCGTGACACAAGTCTTTGCCACTTTGGAGGGTAGATCACCAGGGACTGTTCAATAGTATTGCTGATCACCGACTCTGTGGAAATGAAGTCCATTTATCACTATTCCAAGTCTGATTGCATTAATCTCCAGTTGCATTTTGCCTTTAAGAGGCCACAAATTTTTTGTGGTGGCTGAGGTGAGAGGCAGAGCAGCAGTACAAAATAATGTTCTCCTGCAGAAGTTCTTTGAGAAAGAGGTTTTCATGTCCTTCTTCAAAGTATAACTTAAACTTATTTTGACTCATTGGACAAATATTTTGTGCAGGACATGTCATTTGCCCAGTTAGAATGGATACTCATTAAATTTTGTAAAAATTACATTGAGAACATTCCCATCATAAATTTGGCACTTGTGAAAATGAGACATTTATGGTGGCAACCCAGAGAGCAGATTTGGCCTAGTAACTTCAAAATATTCCTAATTTTCTGGGAGATTGTGATCCCAGATTTTCAGCAACATACAACTGCTGTTGTTTGACTTCAGGCAATGGGGACACGACATACTGTTGCTCTAGGCCAGGAAACAATGGAGAATGATATTATTATAGCTGCTGCCTTTAGCAGGAAAATGCAAAATAAGCAAGTTGGATTCTAACTGGATTTTTAAAGAGGTGAAACTTCCCCTTCTTGCATTTGGGAGTTTACTGTCAGGATGCAGACAGCAGCCTGTGGATGTGATCAGGCATTTTACTTCTGTGAATCCAGAGAAGCAACTGTTACATTCAATGCTTTTGGGAGCAAAAACATCCAAATACTGATGAGAAACGAGGGACAGGAGGCAATCGGCAAGGCTGATGATGGAAGGATGCCTTGATAAGCACCGTTATTGTTAGGGATCCAGGCCAGATTTTTGTAGTTCTTCATCTGAAGGGTCAGCTAAAGCAGTCACTAAACCCCTTTAAAGTGCCACAAATCTATCCTAATTGAGACCAGGTGGTTCTGACTGGAGGCTGCATTTGCTGGTAAAGTTTTGTGGCATGAACCAGGTCTGGCTGACCAGGAAGCAGCCCCAGATCCTCATCGATCTGCCACAGTTCAAAGTGAATCCACATGTCCCAGCAGCTTTCTTATGGGTCCTTTGTGCCACTTTTCTGTACAGCTGGGGTCTTAACATTTATGATGCTTGAAATGCATATGCTTTGGATGCAGAACACCACAGAGGAGAGAGCAGCACAGCGAAAGAAATGGAAGTGGCACTGGGCAGGGCTGCAACCAAGCAGTGCCATGAGACTGCTGGGGCTCTTCACAGTCCTGATATTGTCATTTCTGTAATGAACAGGATAAAAAGGTGTTTGAGGCTAGGAAGTGATAGATCCTAGGGTCCTGGTTTAACACAACCCCCTTTTGCTCTGTAGTCCAACCTATGGGCGTCAGAGGCATGTTTCCACTGGAGGACAGCAGTTGCTGCACAGGTTCCTATTAGTTTTCCTGGTTTTCCTCTAGCACTCTGTATTTCTCACTCAGGCACTTTTGTTTCTGATGATCAGGAATAAAGGTGGCAAAAATATAGCACATTCTGGTGTTTACAAACAACTTTGTCTCACTGGGTTGACCAGAGTGGAGGTTCTCAGGACATACTGTCCATAAAATCCCCATAATGGAAGGGCTTGGCATTGCTCTTTTTTTCCCCCATTTCTCTTTTGCTATTCTGGATGGTGGTTTTATTCCCAAGAGCAGTATTCCAGTTTGATAATTTCCCCAGATGCTGCAACCAGGCTGGAACTTCTGTTTCAATGCCTATTCCATTGCCTCCCGCAGGTCTCCACATCGCCTCTCAAAAGTGAACACGTGAGTGGGAAAATGTGCAATAAATGGAATGGTAACACTGATGGTGCTCATTTGGAAAAGGAGATAATCTCCTTTGTTTGCACTACCACATGTTAACGGGTGAAGCATCTGCGACGTTTTCTCAATAAAGCTGGTGCTGGATTTGTCTCCATTGCCTAGAAAATCCTCTTTAATCTTGTGAAATGCTATCTCTGTAATAAGAAGTATATCATAACTTGCATCGCTTTGCTTTTCCCCCTCTATTGTCTTGATCTGATGTGGTGCCAATTTGCAAATATTTAGCAGGATTAAAGCATTAAGCTTGTGTGAGGGGGAGAAGCATCGTGTAATGTGAAGAGAAAAAAACGAGACAGAACTTATTGTATAAACGTGCTTCCAGCCTTTTTTTACTCAATACTTAAAGTCTTTTCATTTTACTTCTCCTCCAGCAAGCTTTGCACCCAGACAATTCATTCAATTCCACATTTTATAGCTGCTAATAAAAATTAGATGTTGTTCGGTCCTTTTGGGCTGCATTTTGACACAAATAAAACCCTAATTTATCTGTGATCCATTTGGCAGTGCTTAGAGGTGGGATTGCTCTTTCTGGGTAGTTTAGGAAGGCCTTAGCTTTGTGTGCTTTTCTAAGCAGGCAGATGGGGCTGCTTACGTGAAGAGAAGGAGAGTTTAAGCGAAACGAAGAGGAAGAGAGGTGGGGTTTTACCTTTGCAGTCTGGTGCTTTGGCCTGCAGACTCAGGTCCCAAATCTGCTCCCAGTTACATTGTGTAACTCTAAAATAACTTGATTTACAGCAGCCCGCTCTGGATTTAGCTCAGCATAATTGATGGCAAAGTCTGGTCCTTATTATTCATTCTGCACTCAGCCAGTTTAAAGGGTCAGGGAAAATATCTGAGGAACAGAACTGCCTTTGATCTTTGGTTTAATATTTCTGCTACATTTTACATACACAAAGAGCTATCATGGCCTTTTGCTAAGAGTTGTTCAGCGAGGAGAGATGTGAAGTAGTCCCTGTTACGGTGAGGAAGCTCTGAGGTGAGTGAAGTGTAAAGTAGAAATGGGTGAAAGAAGAAGATGGATTTCTCCTGCTGTTATTCCCACTAATAGGGCTATATACAGGTGAAGGAAAGAGAAATGGTTAGTGAGTACATAGGCCTCTTTTTTAGATCCTTTCATTTGAAATTGTTGGTTTGCAGTGACACAGAAAATGGCATCGTGAACACCAAAAGTGTCACTGTAATACATAGTGGGGTGGTTACACCCAAGGATTCACATTTGCCAACGTACACCTTACACCTGCAATACACAGTCATTATTCTAAGTGCAGTGGGGGGAAAAAAAAAGAAAGGCATGTCAGTTTAATGTTTGTACATACTAACTTTTGTGACATCAGTGGTGATATTTAATTTCCCTACTGTCCCAGAATGTAACAGGAAGTGTCAAGAGGGTTACAGAGAGGTGATACATATATCTATTCCTGATATTTACCAGGGCCCAGCTAATAAATTGTATTTGGTTCTATCTGAGCATAACTAGCTTTTCTTCCTTGCTTTGCAATTCACCTGTAGCAAAACAACGGATGGAGACTTGAGAGGTGTTTTTCAGCATGTTATGAGAAGCTTTGCAGCGTGGCTTCCCCAGCATGCCAGCAGCTCAGGTTTTCCTTTGGATCCTCTTCAAGTCAAATTATCAGCCATGCAGAGCAACCAGTGGTCAGAGGGTCAAGATTAACCCTTAGGGACTGTTTTAACAGGCTTCAAGATATTCCCATTATCCAGCAGGTCTCTAGGCCAGACAGATTGTGGTGGCCACTATGTGTTTTGAGGCATCAAAGAAGAAAGAAGGCCTCTGTTAGGATTGTCAGAGTTTAAGTTGGGTGCAGACTGTGCAAATAACTTTGCAATTGTCCAAGGGCCCAGGTCTTGACCAGCAAGGTGGGAGCAAACATTAAGTGGGAAGGAAAATAGCACATAAGCACAGAGTCTGACTTAGGCAGTGAAAAGGGTGGACTGGGGCTTCACAAGTGTTTTACTTTTAAATTCCTATCCCAGGTTAGAGAAAACTTGTTAAGATATCTGTGAGGCACCTGCCTGCAAAATGATAGTGCCTCGGAAAAAAAAGCACACATTTTCAACAAATTTCTTGTATTGATCAGAAAAGGAGACTGTCTTTGAAAGCTGTTCCAGTCGTTCAGCTGAATACATGCCAGGAATGAAGAGCTCTTCAGGTGTGTATTGACATTTTTATCCAGTAGCACATAAAGCACTGCTGCCCCATAAAAAAAACCATGTATCTGGTGTGTGTGTCTGCAAATTCTGTCTGCTTCTTTTGCATACTATTTCCATGACTTGTTGATATTCAAGCTGATGCTGTGGAAAATTGGCTATTTTCACTTCACACAGGGAATTAATTATACTTTTGCCATTCTGACTTGCAGAATTAATGCCAGATAATTTTTGTGTAAGATTAGGGGACTAAGCAAACCTATGTAAAGCCAAACAGCCCTACTCCCTCCGCCATATTGAGAAACAGGCAATCAAAGGACAATTAATGTCCTTAGCAAGGTTTATACATTTTGGCTTGCATCCAAGAACAAATATGATAATGCCTGGAAAAAAACACATTTGTCCACAGCCTGTGCCAACTTTTAGCTTGAAGTCCATGAATTGTTCCATATGTGACAGACTGATAGGACAAGCCCGTGGACAGACCCATGGGTCTCTGCTCACAGAGTGCTGGGTGAGCAGCAGCAGCCCCTCCTCACAGGGTGAGTGAGATGCCTGCAGCCCTGCTTGCCGATGTGTCCTGCAAAAAGACCTCCATGCTGCTCCATCCTGCTCAGGAGAGGCTATCAACAGCATGTGCCAAGCCCAAATCGCCTGGATCCCTGGGTTACAGCTGCACAGGGGACATCCACCAGTTCTAAGCTCCCTGCTCCGGGTGCTGCCCCAGCTACACCCGGTCCCTGCAGCACTGAGCGGTCCAGGAATCCCCAGGGTGTGCTGCACACACCCTGCCCACACAGGCCAGGAGAGCAGGAGGGCATTGCTTCACCTGGAAATACCTGAAATACCTGTAGACCACAGGTGCTCCCTCACTACAGGCTTACCCAGGGACCTTCCTTCCCTATACTCCAGCTTTTCCTCTCTGCCTCCTCACTCCTGGTCCTGCCTAACCTTGGCAGGGCAAGGGTTCACCCTGTCCTTCCCTCTCAGGGAATGCACGTCCTCTCTTGGACCGTGCAAGGGTTTGGGTTTGGATTGAAACTTTGCCTTGTGGGACCATTCCTACAGTTTTGGAGTGGATTTTCCTTTCCAAGAATCTGCTCTCCAGTACAAGCACAGTGAAGAAATTTCCTCTTGTAGCTAGTCCTTGAATTTTAGAAAAAATACAGCTTTTCTTTGAAAAAGGCTGGTTTCGTTTGATAAGTTTTTAAACACAAAGAAAAATGTGGGGTTTATATCCGCTCTAAGAAATCTTCATTTACCCTTTAATTTACCTTCTAAAAAACTGCCCTATAGTTGAACCTGGAGGGCTGAGCAGGATTCTTCTCTCAGAATTCCAAAAAACATTCTTCCGTGTTTCTCATGAGGATTTTGAACACCTCCAAAGAATGATCACAGTCTCCAACAAATGCATTATATAGGATATCGTGCCCTGAGACTGCCCACAATGCAGACCTGGCCTATAATCCCAAAGTTTCCATTTCCCTTTGTGTAATCTCCATGTCAACCTGCTCGGGGCACACCAGTTTCCTGGCTAGCAATGCCACTTGGCCAGACCACGAGCTTGGAGATTTTGCAGCCATTTTTCCTTTGCAGCTGAGTGTCTGTGTGGTTGTCCATTCCCTCCATCACCTGGACATTGCTCACAGTCCTTGCAGAGCCAAGCACTCAAACATCAAGCAGACATCCTCAGGCATTTTGGTCTTTATTTCACCGAGCCTGAGCACACACGGGTGAACACACTCAAGTCACAAGTGAGTGACCTGTGCAGGAAAATCCCTCCCAGGCCTCACAGACAGAGGTGGCTGTCAGTGATTTAAAGCTGCTGTCTGCAGAGAACAAGGGGACGATGGCTCCATTGCTCTGCACACAGCAGGGAGCAAGGGAGCAGATATCAGGCTCAAGCAAGCCTCGCTTTGTGTCAGCAATAACCACGGGGTCACAGGAGGATTCTGTTATTAAAGAAAATAAATTTGGGTAAGTTGGGCAGTTATTCTCCAGTGAGCTGTTTGAGACTGATTGATTGACCCACAAGTGGTACCAGGAACATGAGGGCTCTCTGACCGACTGCTGCTTTTACAGCCGCACTTCTCCTTCTCCCTCATCTCCACTTTGTTTTCTTTAATAGATGAGCAGAATAAAATGCAGGTGAACTCTGTGAACTGCAAACAATGGGAGCTCAAAGCTTCGTGAATTGAGACATTCAGGGGCAGCACAGTATGTACTTTGTGCTGGGGCAGGGCTTTGGTGCCCCTGGAGGAAAGGAAGCCACTTGTTTGGAGCATGCACGGCATTACAGGGAGTAAAATAATAACATTTGAGGGAAGGGAAGGGAAGGGAAGGGAAGGGAAGGGAAGGGAAGGGAAGGGAAGGGAAGGGAAGGGAAGGGAAGGGAAGGGAAGGGAAGGGAAGGGAAGGGAAGGGAAGGGAAGGGAAGGGAAGGGAAGGGAAGGGAAGGGAAGGAAAGGAAAGGAAAGGAAAGGAAAGGAAAGGAAAGGAAAGGAAAGGAAAGGAAAGGAAAGGAAAGGAAAGGAAAGGAAAGGAAAGGAAAGGAAAGGAAAGGAAAGGAAAGGAAAGGAAAGGAAAGGAAAGGAAAGGAAAGGGTTGAGCTTTTGCCCATGATTGTAAAAGAGAAATCAGCCCCTCCAGACTCTGCTCAGTGACTGCAGCACAGCACAGCTTGGAAGGAGATGGCAGCTGAGGACTTGAGAGGAGACAGGCATGAGAGTGTTGAGAATAAGCATGTGAACGCACAAAAAAGAAAAATCAAGGTGATAGGGGAGGTTTCTTCAAGAACTTGTGTAGAGGAAGGGATGTGATTAAGAGGACAAAAGAGAGGAAGACCTCTAGAGGAAGTAAGCACAAGTTTTTTAGGCCTCTCAGTGTAAACAAGAGCAAAAAAATGCCAGTGCTAAACTGGGTAACTGGGAACTGAGAGATTTCTGGATATAGACCACAGTTTAATATAACTTTAAAAGAAACTCAGTAGTGTGTGTAAATGGGGAGGTAGACTATATTGCCCATGAAATAGCTTGGAGAGTCTGAATCTGAGTCTGAGTCTTGGAAAGACCAAGAAATGTAGCAGCAACGCTCTGCATCAGGAAAAAAAGTAGTAAAATGTAGGATGGTACTTAGAAATTTGTGTCCTACCTGACTGAGAGAGCAAGAGGGAGGCAAAACAACCAAGGACAAATGCAGGTGGGAGAGAGGAGATTAAAGGCATTTCTGTCATACAGGATGCCTCCTCCTGCTCAGTGTGAGCCTGGCCTGGGGCATAAGGGTGAACATTTAACAGGATAGAGCCTGTGTTAATAGCAGGGACTGTTTAGACTCCAGTGTCCAGGTACAAACCACAGCAATCCAGTGTGAAGAGCAGCCTGCATGCCACCTGCTGAGGACTGAGAAGAGCATCCCTATGACAAAACATCAAGGAGGAAAAGGAAGTATCCATTGTTTTCTTGACATAGAAATGACATTTTTATGGAACTGGACATTGCCTGGAGTCTGTGGAAACTTGGGGAAAGGCATTACCACTTCCATCTCCTCTGGACAAGGAGAGAATATGTCACTGGGAAGGGTCTGCCCTCCCCAGAGAAGAGACTGCAGAGGGAATTGATCCCTGTAGCACTGGTCCGTTAACATCAGCTGTAACAAGGCATGGTGTGTGATCTCTGACTTGGTAAAAACCTCTTTTATCATTGCATTTCCCAGAATGTATTTCAGGAAAAAACAATTTATGGTGATGCTGCCTTGGGTATCACCACAAGATGAGTTGTTCTGTTGATGTGCAGGGAGTATTTCTTCATGCTGGGCAATGGGCTGCTCTCCAGACAACAGGGAGGCTGCCTGGGGTGTGTTCAACAAGCAACTGTGGTGAACAACCAGTGTCCAGCAGAAATATGATAGTGAACTGGGAGGAAAAAAGTCCTCAGTCACACGGCAGATGTGATAGACAGCTGTCACTGAAAAGTCACACTATTTATGACTTAAGTGAAAGACAGAACTGGAAAGTAAGAGAACAACAATTCATTTTAGGCTAACAAGGTAGAACTAATACTGGCAAAATCTAGCGGTGCTCATCACCTAGGAAAGAGTTAATTCCTGTACAAGCTTCTCCTAGCACGGAAGCTGGGAAGACTGACATCTCCCCCAGGCAATGATCAGCCATGGAGATTTTTTCCTGATGATGTAACAGTTGTAACGTGACATCTTGCACACCTTTCCTGGCTGGGGTGGTTATCTGCAGAACAGCAGTGATACCCCTACGTGTTGCTCCGGCAGTTGCCATGATGCCATGAAACACAGATGATTTATTTTGTTTATAATAAAGCCAATTTTTCTTTTAATAAAATAAGTTATTATTCTTTTTATCATTGCTTTGCTGTGTAGCACTGTGTGCCCCATTCTTGCATTTCAGCTATTCCAGCACGGACCATTTATATCAACATTTAGGATATAAATGAGGGGGTGCAATGGAGGGGAATGAATCTGGTACTCCAAAAGTAGTGACCCTCATTGCATTGGTAACAGGACAGCGAATCCTTTCCCTGGTGTTCAGGAGACATGCTGGAAGGGCATTTGTCTCCTGCAGGTTCCTGTACATATATGTATATACTTGCCTGCCTGTGTAAATGTCTAAAATAAGGTGGAGCAGCTCAAAAAGCACCAGGCAACCAAATCCTCTAACACAAGTCAAGGGCTGGGCTGCTTCTCCAGAATAAATTTATAGTTTGTGGAGGGAAGCAATCATTTTGGGATTGCTGTGGGCTATTTTAGGTATCTACCACAGGAGAAGATGAATTGTTTCCTGTAAATGCCTGTTTATCTCTTTTAACTGAACCCAGGGTGTCTGGCTCACGTGTAGATGTCACTCACACGTAAAGACATTTCAAACAATTCTACTGCAAAGTCTGGGAAGAGACCGCAGGCAAATTTCCCAAGAGAACTCAAACTCCATTTAACAAAGAGCCTAAATGATCAGGTTCTCAGATCCCAAGGAAACAACTGAAATGTTTCTTCTGTGTTAACTCCATGGTCCTGGAAGTCTTTGTTCCATCTTCCCTTCAGAAAGGGTGTTGGTAGCTGAGCTCGAAGGGCAGTGCTGGCAGCATGAGCACTTCAGAGGGTGTTGGCTACAGCATAGCCCCAGCCTGTCCGTGGGGCATCTGCTCTGGAGCTTCACTGGGCATTTCACACTGAATCACAGAATATGCTGAGGTGAAAAAAACCCACAGGAATATCGAGTCCCATTTCCAGCCCTGCACAGAACCATCCCCAAGAATTCCACCATGTTACTGAGAGCATTGTCCAAATGCTTCTTGCACTCTGGCTGGCTGGTATTGTGCCCTCTTCCCTGGGGAGCCTGTTCCAGTGCCCAACCACGCTTTGCCCAAAGGCAGAAAGGCCAGAACACTTAGGCAGTTAAGTGCTAAGTATTTGCCAAAGTTTCTGAAAGAGGACCTAGTGAAAAGAAGTAAAGGTTAGCAAGGTGCAGCTTGGGGCAGCTGCTTTTGGAGTAGATGTGCAGCTTGACTGCTACAGAAAGGAGCCGACTGAAGTAGAAAAACAACATAACATAGCCAGAGTGCTGCAGGGGATGCAGGAAAGGCAGGAAGTTCAGCAATGCTGGATTTGTTCTCTCAGAGGAGATAAGGAGATGGGGCCATTATAATAAAAAGTGCTTTGCTTTTCTCTTACACTTTCTAGCTAAGGGCATGAGATGTTCACACTGTCTTGTCACTTCGGAATTGCTACTTCTTTCCACCTTTTACAGAGGGAAGCAGAGAGGAGGACTGTTGTAAGTGAGCTCACACAAAGCCAGGCAATAGCAGCACTGGGAAGAGAGCTATAGCTTCCAAGCCCTCATCCTCCACTTCTTTGGCAGGTGGTGCCACATACGCTGAAAGACTGAGGCTCTCAGATAACCTATATAGCATCGTGCACAGCAAGGCAGATACTACCCGAGGAACAAAAAAGAGTCAGAAAATGGAAAGAAACATTTTAAAACTTTGATTGCCTCGGGCAGCAGGAAGTTTCCTGAGGTGATCAGTGATTATGAAGACAAGTGGGGTGTGCACCAGGATTTATGGTAACAACCTAAAAGTATCCTTTTGAACAAGAATCCCTGCTCAATTTCAAGTAAGATAGGGTGAGGGCCACCCACAGTAATGGGTGCAAGACAGAATCATCCTGAGCCTCGCAATGCTCCATTAACTTTGACTTTTTTTACTTCCTCAGTGAAAGCCATCTTATGACACCTGAGTGTGCCTCATTTTCCATTCTAGGAAGGAGAGATCAGTATTCCCTGCCTGGGAAAGTGAGGGGAGGAAAAAAATCTCTCTGACATAGTTACTCCTTTAGTTTCTGACACTGCGATAGAAAATGCCCAGAGTAAGAAGCCTAGATGTTGCTGGTACAGAGCTGAATAAAGCCCCTCAAGAAGTTAAAAAGGGTAACTCTGGGCCAGGATCATGGGATCACAGAATAATTCTGGTTGGAAGGGTCACCTGTGGACTCCTTAGACCAAGCCCTGCTCAAAGCCAGGACAGCTTTGAGGTCAGGCCAGGTTGCTCAGGGCTTGAGCCAGCTGGGGCTTCAAAGCCTCCAGGGATGGAGAGAGCACAGCCTCTGCTTGTCTGAATTGACTGATGGGTGAACATGGAGGCAAGAGAGACAGACCTGTCAGACGTGGTTCCATTTCAGGAAGACATTAATGAGCCATAAGGCTGAAGGATTTCCTGTAGTCAAAATTCCATGCCCTCTTCCAAGCCTGCTTGTTCTTGTTTCATTGCAAGACCCATGGTGCAGTGTGGTGTGGCATTAGTGTGACTGTCTCCTTGTAGAGCAGTGGCTGGAAGATATTCCCAGTGGATGTTGCAACCTATCCTGACCTCACATTATCTATTAGACCTTGCTTTTATTAGCCTACTATTAAAGTCTGGGTGTGTTAAATGTCTTAGATCAAAAGTAAGGCTAGTATTTCTACTACTACAAATCAGCATGGTGACATGCAGACATGCTCTTAGAAAGAAAGCAGGTAAATATTGAGAGAAAATATGTCCCTGGCTTCTGAGAGAAAATAAATGATATGTAGTGGTATACGATGAAAGCAATGAAATCAGATATTCCTTTTGGCCTCTCTACTTAGAGCTTTTTTTCCTCTTCCTAAATGAAAGCCTAAAATATTAAGGATTTATTCTGCAGGAGACTGACATTCTCTTCATAAAGCCCTGAAGGCTTAAAAAAGTTCAAACCCAGACATTTGTCAAATGAAACGTTATGTTCAGTTTGAAACTCAGCTTAAGCACTGTCTGTGTTATCCCGTTAGTGAGGCTTCCCTAAATCCCATTTGCACATCAGAGCTGCATATTGCCTTACAGATTATTATGGTTACTTACGGTGGCCTCTGACAACACTCCTAATTTAACAGCGTCTCATTCCTGCAAAAGGGATGCTTTCAGACAGGATTGAGGGAAGGAAAAAGAAGACTAGGAGTAGCAGTACATTTTGGGCACATTTTCTGTATCTTTGGCAGAGACCAACACCTTCATTTGGGGCCAAAAGTAAGTCCTAAGACCATCATCCACAGGAGCTGTCCCACAGTGCCAGTCTCCCACTGCCCAAGTCCTGCCAGTTCCTGCCTTCTTCACTGTGATTTCTCATCTCTCCCTAGCTGTGACCTAAAATTGTCACAGGTACAGATTTGATCCTATGAGCTCTGTCCAAAGAATCTCAGGCTTTTGAAATGTTAGTCTCCAGGTAGACAGAAATCCACCTTTGCAGCTTGCTGCCTACTCTCCACAGAAAGCCAGGATGAGGCACCTCTTATGTCCCAGAGCCAGCAGGACAAGCAATCTCCATTCACAGCTTGATTCTGTAATAGTGCAGCATGGTTTTGGACATGTGCAGCTCTACACATGATGCTTCCAGTGATGGGAAAAGACAGGAATTCTCTTTTCCCATCATCGGAAGTAGCTTGGCAGGGGATATGGGGAGGACTACCCTGCCCTTTTTAGTGATGATGAGGAGTACAACAAAGCTTCTGTCTCTCTGAGCAACATGGAGCCAGGAGCACATACACCTGCAGACATCCTGTCAGGGTGGGGTTTGTCACTGCCCTGATATTCTCCTGTCATATTCAGATTGTCACTGTTCAGCCCCATCCCCAGCTGGGGATGGAATAGACCTCAGCACACATTTAATAGTCTTCAGGATTTTGTCAGCACACATTTAATAGTCTTCAGGGGAGGGAAGGTAGAAAGGAGGAAAGGCTTCAAACTTGTCTGTTTGGCTCAGACAGCCTCTTTCACATTTTGTCCTTGCACCTGGAAGGCACTGGTATGGCCCCTTTGCAGTGTGGACATCCACAGCTGACAAACCTAGTTATTCCGTGTGGCAAACCCAGCAACGTGTGCACACAGAATTTCCTAAAGTTCACCTTCTTTGTGAAGTCAAAGCAACAACCTTTTCAAAGTCTTTCAAGGTTCTCATTGAACAGCAAGGCAATTGTAGCCAAATACTTGCATATGTACTTGTCAATGTACTTCAAAATTTCCACACAGCCGCTCTCAATTACAATCGGCTTTATTGGATCTGAGTCACCAATAGTATCCACAGAAAATATGTGCCTCTTGGATCAGTCCTTGGTTAAGGTGAGAGTAGACAATGGAGGCATCATGTTTTTCATGAGCTATAATACTTCTAGACTCATATTGAGAATGAAAGCAGTTTGATCTAAGGGTCCAATTTTCTGGCTGAGCCATTCTGACCCACTGTTCCTCTTGACTGGGCATATAAGTAGTAGAATTTAGGATCATTAGATCCTATTTGCATGATCTTAAGCTTTGGCCTTCCTATACTTCATGTCTAACTTTGTCTCTCCACTGGATAGATGCTTGGAGGAGAACCAGGGGACTGTCAGAGGGACCAGGGCAGGAAATTGTTTCATGAGCCAAAGAGAAACTGGAGAAGGTTAAAAATTAGCTGTGTGAATTCTCTGCTGATATCAGTTGGCCTAACATAATGAAGGTGAATTAATTTACTCTAGGAAACCATCTGACACTACTCTCTGTGCAGTACTGTGCTGACAGAGTAGCAGACTCTCTGAGAGAGACAGGGGAGGCGGCTGTGTCCCATTTGGCACCGACCCTTTGGTGTGGACTTTGCATGAACATTTTTTTACTGTACAGCCTCCACAGCAAGAGACAGTGAGTTTTGCATATGTGACAAATAATGAGTCTGGATGCAGAAAAGCCTGTGGAAGCCCTAAATCACACCTAGCTTTCTGTAAGGCTCCCCTAAATGGGGACCAGTATTCCTCAGTAATTTGTGCTGTAGATTTACAGTGTTTGCTGAAAACAGCCTGTATGAAGCCTGACCAGCTGAAATAGAGTCTGAGGATACCCCCAGCTTGCAGTGCTGTCATTAAACATCAACAGTGAGCAGCTGGGCCTTCCATGGCCTGCACAGGCTTGTGCTCCTGTCACTGCTAGTGGGAGCAAGCTTTGTAAGGAGGAGGAAGAAAACACCCCTTGGCATGCCCAGCCCAAACCATGAGTCAGAGGAATGGAGGAGCGATGGATTGACACTGGGACTGCCTGTCTTTGTCTTTGAGGATGAAGTGGGAGGCATGTGTCCCTAAGATGAGAGGCTGGGTTAAGCAGTGATGGAGCTGTCTCAGGCAGCCATTCATATTTATTTGGTGTTCACATCACCTTCCATCCAGCTCAGCACTGCAGCATGGTTAGGCAGAGAGGACACTTCACAGGGGCTCAGGCCCAACATCAGATAACAGAAAGAAAAGTAAAATAGAGGAGTTTCATTGATGATATTTGAGATGGGAACCTTGTGCTGTGCCTGTGCTGTGCTAGCTGCTCCAAGCAGATTTGGGATGGTGTAGACACCTTCCCACAGCAGGGCCAACACAGGAGCTGGCCACTGCCAGCCTGGGCACCTTCCAGGCTACAGTTCACAGCAGGTAACATTGATTTTTTGCCCTGTAGACTTCCTTGCTCTGCTGCAGACAGAGGATGGCATTTGTTCCTACTCATACAGGACTGAAAGTGTCTCTCCTGCCACGAGTCTAGACACAGTTCAGCAGACAGCTGTGCTAACTCCCTGGAAATCCTTCAGAAGAGAATTAGTGAGGAAAGGAAATGAAGATAGACAAAAGCTTAGGGACTGAAACGTGAGCACCCCAAATTGGACTTGCCATCTTATGCATTGTTCTGTGGTGAATGCCCATGGGCATCCACTTGCTGTTAGGGCAAGCAGCTCAGCCAGCAAAGGAGCTTCCTTATGCCTCCTGTGCCATGGTCTAACCCATGAGTGTGGCATCTACTGCAGGTAGCCATGGCACTGTGCCCATGGCTTTCACCTTCCCTTGGCTGTGCAGCCATACCTCTGGGCTTGCCTTTGGAGATCCCTTTGCAACCATCTCAGGAACAGAAATCTGGGGTAGTGACCCTGCAGACCACTGCACTAACCTGTCCAGAGCCCTGACCAAATCCTCCTGCTGGCCTCTGCTTTGCGGCTCTGCACCACAGCAGGTTGCCCAGGCTGGGGCTGGGGGCTGCAAGGCGTGTGGCTTCACCCATGTTAGTTATGGTGGGGACCTTGCCCCAAGGCTCAAAAAGACACACACCCAGCCAGTGAGGTGACCCGCAGTTAAATAAACCAGTCTAAATATCTCCTGATGACCCCATGTTCGATGTCTGTCTTAAATGAGAGCTTGGTGATCCCGTGAAGACTGCCTGGTGACTGATTTTCTGTGGCTCAGTCAAAGAAAATAAACTTCTGGGTCTGGATTAGTAGATTGATTTAACCTGGACTCTTCTCTCCAAGTGAGAATGGCTAGATCCTGGCATCACATCCTTATTCATCTAAAATATGCACAAATTGCCTTGTGTACATACAGGAGGCACTTGGGGTAATACCACTCAACTCCACGGAATCAAAACAACCTGGGCTCAGGATGAGTGAGCTTTGTATCTATCCCAGACCCTGTCCACACAGGAACTTGACTGCTTCAAAAAGCCAAATCCACTCTCTTTTGGGGTGCATTTTCAGAATGTGATGCCACAGCTGCATGGGTGGACAGGTAATTTTAGCAGAAGTTAATGAGAGACATCAAATTAAGAACTGCCAACCCCAAAACTCAGCACACTGAGGTTTTGAAAATACGTTTCTTAACATTTTATTTTTTTCTTTTAATTTTTTTTTCTTTTAGTTACTAGAGATTTCTTGGGATGGTGATGTATTTTTAATAGACTAATATGGGCTTCATGGGTAGCAGAGGTGGTGTTTTTCCAGTCTAGACTCAATACATGTTGGAGCACAGGGGAAGACAATACACAGGAAGTCTTTAAAATACAGGACAAGAGCACATGAGTTGATGTAATAATAATGGGAAAGTCTATTCATCAGAGTATTTAAGCATCTGACTGATTCTGCCCAGAAACAGTTCCACTCATTTCACTAGGATTAATCACGAGACTACAAATAAATACTTTAAAGTATTCTGCAGAATCATGGCCTGAGCAAACAAAGCTCATTAATTTGATCTTTTTTTTCATATGTATATGTTTCAGGACCTAAACTTTTCTTGATGGAGACTCTTGCAAGAGCTTTCTTTACTGGCAGACCTGGAGTGCATGTTAAAATCCAGTGTGAGGAGTCATGGAAAACAGATTTAAAATGCCCATCCTTGAGTGCTGGTGCCAGAAGAGCTGGTTCCAGGAGGGGAAGAATCCCAGTGTCTTGTGATTTATTTGTCTGAACAACATAGCTTGGATTTCATGAATCTGCAATCCAATATCCAATGGAATAAATATCCAAACTAAGTTCTGTTTTAGATACCTGATACATACTAGATACTTGGATAATTAATAAATCTGAAGAAATCCCAGTATTATCCAGGCTATTCCACCCACAAGGAAAAAGAAGTGAAATGCTTCCCTATCCTGAGAGCCACTCACTCAACCACAGTAATAATACTTCAATTTTCCAAATGCATCTTCCATTTCAAAGCACTTTTCAAATGCTAATTAACTCTGACCATAACCTTGCCAGAAAGGGAAATATTATCCCATAGTAGACAGGTGAGGAAGACAAAGACCTAAAGAAGTTCCTTGCCCCAAATCTCATAGGAATCAGTGGTGGACGGAGCTGGGGAACTCTTTTTCCCATTTGATTTTTTCAGTGTCTGGTCTTGTGCTTTAGCCATTTGCCTAATCTGTGTCTAGACGCTGCTTCCTTGTCAGAGCAGGGCCACTGTGGGGGCTGCCTCGCTGCCTGTGAGCCAGGCTGAGCAGTGGGAGGAGGTGTGCACCTCCACAGCACCAGCCCACGCTGAGCTCATCCCTGGGGGGAGAAAGGAGACAGTGACTGGAAGGGCTTCAGCCCCTGCCCGAGACCGGGTGGACTGGTGGGAGATGGCACAGGGGAATGCTGTCCAGAGGAGTGCAGACCCACTTTGGGCACCTCCAGCATGGCACATAAGTTTTCCTTGAAGCATAAATTTCCACTGCTCCCTTGGCCCAGGGCACTGGGGCAGCAGCTCCTGGGTTGGCTCCTCTCCTCCAGAATCAGGTGAGGAGCAGCTGGGCACTCACTCTTTGGGTCTCCAAGCCCCACTGGAAAAGGAACAGCCTGGATGGACACAGCTGGCAGGGCTGCAGCAGGTCAGGCTGACAGCCAAGGCTGGATGGTCTCTAAGCCTCTCTGAAGGGCACCTCTTGGAGAACAGAGCATTAAGTGCTTGCCAGGACACAGTAAAAATGTGAACAAGCTAACCCTCTACCGTAGAAGGGAAAGCCTTTAACCTCAAACTGGGTGCTTGCTGCTGGAAATGGTTCACAACACCTTTTTTCCTCATCTTCCTCCTTGCAGTGTGGCCTTGCACATTAGAAGGGAGAGGATATATGTTAAGACTATTCAGTTTTACAATGTGAGAGACAGGAATTTTAGGACTTGTCTGTGGTAGGAAGGACTTGCTGGTCTATCCCAGTGAATATACAGCTCCATCCTATGCAAATAAAATCCAGATTGTCCTTCTAGTATAGTCCAAACCTGTTCCTTGATGGAGAAAAATTGTATCAGCAGCACCACACAGTTTCCTCTATAGCTACACTAACAGTAGGAAGTGCATAGGTTAGGGAGATAAAAGGTTTTTAATTTACTCCCATAACTGATGTAGTTGCACCAAACTATTTTTAATTATAGTGCTACTGCCCTACTGCAGCAAACCTTGCATTTTCCCATTATACATTATATTTTCCCATTTCTCTGCCCAGCAGGTTGTAAGCCACTTCAGCTGTGGTTAAAGCATCTCTGGGCTTTTCTGCTGATGTTTTAATGAAAGTCATTTAGTTGTCAGAAGGCCTCAGTGACACTTAAATCCCCACAGATGGGCTGTCCCTGACCCCGAGCCCTGTGCTAGCCCTCAGCACACTGTGAGCTTGCCCAGGGGAAAGGCTCCAGGAGGATGATCCTGGCAGAGACTGTCCCTGTTTCACGGATGAGCAAACAAAATCCCAGGAAGATTAAGGACCCCTATTCCCTGCAGTCACCACTGTAACACCATCATGGTGTGATGGTCACTCCACTGTGATTAAAAGCACAGGTGGACTGAGCTATTGGGGGTTATGCTGGGGGAAGGAGCCCTCTCTCCATCACATTATGACAAGGAGAGGTATGCCAGGGGATGAGCTGCTGGAGGCAGACCTCTGCCTCCTTACAACCCTGGGTCACTGGACCCACATGCTCACACAGTTCAGTGTACAGCTCCAGGGAAGTGGGGCACCAGGGTACAACCATTAGAGAGGGAATTGCACAGGGTGGAGATGTGGAATGGACATGTGGGAATCTTGTTGGGACGGCACTGCAAGAAGATGGGAGCCATCCCATGGCCCATTGGCAGCCCCCTCATTGCTCTTTCTCCTTGTAGGAATGAATGAGAAGTGTGTCAGTGTGTGTATGGGGGGGCACTAGGCTGAGCCCCTCATGCTGACAGTCTTACCACAGCGTAAGGCAAATCCAGCATAACTCACAGAACAAGGTGTGTGGGTGCCATAACGAGACTTGAAAGTGGGAAAATTAGAGCATGGAAATCTGCTCTAACTCCTATTTGTGTGATAGGAAGAGATGTTGAATAAAAGAGCATGCGTGTGACAGAAACATACCTTTTTATATTCTCGTAATTCATGCCTTACATAACTAAATGAATGTTAGTGAGTTTGTTGGAGAGGGTGGAGGTGACAGTCTGTGCTCATCACAGAGAGAGAAAGAAAATTTGCTGGATCCACCCATAAAATGAGAATCTTCCTGATGCTTTTTCCCTTGGTATTTACAGAAGGTTTATTCTCACTAGAAAACTCCAGAACTATCTGGCAGGTGTGTCTTAAAATGTTTATGACTGTACTCACAACTTCACATCTGTGAAACATCATCTGTGCTGGAGCCTGAGGGATGGCTGCAAGCATCTTTCCTGGCTCTTCCTCTACAGTCCTCTCAGCAGATTTTGGCACCTCTAGTTTTTATGTGGAAAAGCAGATGGGAGAGAAAGCACTTCTGAGAGGGCCTAACACCTTCTTAGCCCAGAGATATTTTAAGCATAAATCTGCTAGGTGACCTCAAGAGGTTTTGGGCTCCAAGTTCTCCCAAGCAACTGACTCAGCTCTGGTGTCCCAGGCTGTGCAAATGCAGAAATGATCATGAAGGAGGTCCAGAGGCAGTGGAACTACTCCAGCCATAGCAGAGTCACACCAAATGGTGCCAGTGTGAAAATTTAGTGAGCAGAGAAGGAGAGTCAAATCCTCCATGCCAGAAAAAGTACCAAGTTGTCTTGAATTGATAACAAATTTTTCAGTACAAAAGTGCCAGATGAGCCTGTGAGGCTAGCCTGAATGGATGTCAGGAAAAGTAATCACAGGATAACACCAGGGTTTTGGAGCTGGATGTCTGCCTCTGCCACTGCAGAGCTTTGTTTCAGTGCTGGCAGGAGCACAGTGACCCCGGTGGAGGAAGGCAGTGTGCCAAGAAGGCATCATGGCATAGCAAGGAGCTGCCACCCAGACCTTAGGACAAGCTCTACCTGTGCTCCTGATTTTTTCTCACTGGGCAGTGAAGGTTCTTCTGCTTAGACCACGTTGAGAACAAAATTATTGGCTGAGGAAGGAAATATACCAGCAGCTGTTGCTTAAATGATGCAGGGGCTGTGGTTTGACCACTGATTGGAAAGCAGTTTTGTACAAGGCCTTTTCAAACCCACCACACTGCTCACCTCTCCTTCCCTATTAATAATTACAGTCACAGTGCTGCTGGTGTCAAGTTGCTATAGAAGCACCGACTAAGCTTCTTTGCAAGCTGTTTAATAAATAGAAAAAGATCTTTCCTGAGATTTCCCAAGCGCTTTTTTTGAGCAATCAGCTGCAAAGCAGCCCGAGTCCTTGCTGGCTCCCTGCTGCCTGACCCAAGAGCCCCTCAGCTCAGCACCCTGGTCCACTCCAAATAACTTGCCTCAACAGCAGTGCCAGGAACTTTGCTTTCCATAACAAAGTCCCTGAGACGGCTGTTTAGCACAAGTGCCTCTTCAAGTGGAGGTGGTGAAGTGCTCCTCTGCTGGTGCCAATCTGTTGCCCCTCAGAGCTGGCACCCTTTACTGATGTGCCCCTGTGTTTTCTCCCCCTGTGAATCTCCTGTACAACGACGGGGCTTGTGCCTCACCATACTGATGTCACTTCATAGACCAAATGCTTGAACTGGCAAAGCATTAACCCTTAATTTCAAGGAGAGGTTGTTTTTAAGCTTCATGTATCTCTCCAGTCCACTACATAGCCTATCCTCTCTGTCTTCACGTTTCAGCCTGCCCCTGACTGAGTTGCAAAGAGCAGTGTCCCAGAATGTCTTCTGTTTCCTATTCCCATCACTGGCCGTAATTAATGGCTGCTAAAGGAAGATCAGGACTGCCTTATATATACATTTACCCACCCAGCACTCCCTCAAGCTTTGTGTTACACCACCGGAGCCTCGCTGATTTATTAGAGCTCAGGCAGACCTGTAGTCATAACAGGCTGGGGAATATTTTCTCTCTAGGCTCAGGATTAACACAGGGGCTCAGACTTTACTCAGAGGAGGGATTATGGTGTGGGTAAGTGGACCCGTGGTATATGTATCTAATGAGCCCAAAAAACAGTGGCTGGGGAGATGACAGAAGACACTGCACAGAGCCCATGCCATGAGGTCACTGATGCCTGAGCTCCAAGCAGCTCTCTGGGCATGCAGCATTCCATGTCATGGCACAGGTATGGGCACTGCTATCACCCTCACAGGCTCACCTCTCTTTTGCTTGACTTGTTTATCATCCACCAAAGACAAAAACCATTTTTCTGCCCATCCAGGAGGCAGAAGATGATGTGTAACATTTCACGCAGGCATGTTCTGCCCTACAGAAGGGCACATTCCTTTCCTTTGCCCTTGTAGCCACTGGACACATTAATGAATTATTTCAAGCCTGTAACACCCTCCAAGGAGCAAGATGCCACCCAGAAGGGGCAGCCCATGGTTTGCTGCCTTGGGTACTTACTGCAAACTCTCTTCCCAAAGCCACCACTCTGTGCTGAGTTACATCATATCATAGTGTAATGCCTTTAAATCATTAATCTGTTTTACTTCTGGACTAGCGCCAGGAAAACCGATGAAGGCCAGACTGAGTTCAGATCAAACCAGAGGACATTGTGGTTACATTTATGGTTTTTCAGAGGATCTCTCACCTGCAACCACAAATCTGCCTTTATTTGGCTTGAGCATGATCCAAAATTACCTCAGAGGTCAGCAGTGCATGTCTTGCGGATTAGCAAAAACTACTGACTAACTTAACGTAATGCATTATGACTATTATTATTCCGGGAAATAAGGGTGGCTGTAGTCTGTTGTGTTGTAATAAAATCTAACATTAATTTTCCCCATTTGCAAAAACAGCCAGAAAGAAGGCCAGAAAAAAATAAGGCATGGGAGTGTTCTTCATCTTGCTGAATGCCACAGCTCTTGCTACAAAGAATTCATTGTAGGCAGCACTCTAAATCCGCTTACAAACAGGAATTAATGAAACTTCCCAGCACCTCCACAAGGTAAGTCAGAGGGCTGAAGTCAGTCTCCAGAGAGGAAGCACAGCTCAGGTCAGTGGTGCTCGAGCCCTCTGAGGGAGGACAGTGGCACTCCCTGGGATGCCTGGAGCCCCAGAGCTCGGCTCCTGCCCACCACCAGCCTGGCGCTGGCTGTTTGCTCCAGCTGCTCCTGTTCAAAGTCCCCCAGAACCAGTGGTAAAAGCACCACTGGCTTTCCCGAGATTAAGTCACCTTTGCCCTACTTCTGGACTTGTAAAATGGGAGCAATAATATTTCCCTGCTGCCCTGTGGCTGGCAAGAATCTGTCATTGTTCCTGTGCCTGAGAAGGGTGCACAAAAGGGAAAGGAGAATAAATATTTACCCAGAATCTGATACAGGTAAATCCATCTGTGGATTGTCCCCTCCTCCAACGAACTTCCCTTCCTACGGGAAACTCTAGCCTCTATTTGGTTAAATCATTTACGTACATTAATGAACAATTAGGGAGGGAAGAGAGGAAAACAGCCAAGAAAGGAGCTTCCCTCGGTTTGGCTTGTTTGATTTAGGATAGGAGGGAAGTAACCTGACTGTGATAGATGAGGACTCTGTCACTACCCGGACAGTCTGTAAAATCAAGTCTGGTTGGGAGATTTAAGACAAAGGGCCAGACACAGTGTTGTTTTAAACTATTGTAGTTTCTCTGGAGTTGCTGGACCATTGAGAGTTATATTGGGAAGGTCTGGTCCTGTAGGTGCTGGAAGAGGAGGGCAGGGTTGTGGCAGCCCCACACTCTTGGCAGAGTTCTGGCTCTGTCAGAGGAGTTGTGAGCTTTGCTCTTGGTCATTTAACTCACACAGCTCAGCCTTGTGATGGTCCCTGGGGCCCAGCTGCTGTTGAGAGCTTTCAGCTTTTCACACGAGATCTATTGGATGTGACAAGGTACACATGGGTCATATGGTGCTCTCTAAATAAGCCACATTAAAGTGCAGCACCACCGTAAAAACAGAAGAAACCCCAACCCCATCCTTTCCACCCCAGTGCAAACTGCCCCCCATTACAGTTTTTTTTAATGGACTCTTTTCCATCAGTATTCCCTGCTTCAAGCTGCGCTAGAGATCCCTCCAGTAAACCTCTGCACATCCTGGGGCTCTATCCATACAAGGAGTAAGGAGCTGGTGAGCTGTCATGCTCTCCTAGTACAGATTGGCCAGAAGAGGCTAAAGCCCAGAAGGCTGCTTTTATGATCATTTGGGCTGAGAAAGCAGATATCTATGAGCTGGAGCTTTGGTTGCTAATTCGGACTGAAGCTCATCAAAGCTAGAGAGATGAAGTGCAGAAAGTGGAATAAACTAGATTGGCTTTGTGCTGGAGCCAAGAAATATAGATCAAACAAATGCAAATTCAGGGAGAAACATTGTGCACCTATAAATCTTTGTGTAAAAACATTTTTTTTTTTCCCTCAAAAAGCAGTGAAAAAACCAGAGTACTGCCATCCCAAAGTCCTTTCTGCTCTGAGCAACACTGCCTAGTACTAGTTTCCCTGTTCGGCTCTACTGATTCCTTCCTTGGAGAATGCATCTGAACTGTTATTTCAAACCATCTTCTCCAACCAGAGAAACCCAATACTTTAGAAGTAGGGCACTGAAGCAGAACCTCAAGGCCTCCCCAACTCATTCCCAGCATTGCTGGATCTGCCTCTTTCTCACGTGTTGGAGGGAATTAATTTGCACATTTTCTGTCACAGCAGCCCTGGGACAATCTCCTGGGGTTTGGGACAGGGCTGTGAGGTCACCAGGTACATGCTGCCCTCTACAAGCCAGGTGGGGATGGCTAGAGAGACTGGCAGCCTGGCTGGAGTCTGCTTAGCTGTGTAGAAATCCTTTGACGTGGCAAACAGCCATAACAGATCAGAGTCAGCTCAAATCCCAGCGGGTGTTTGAAGTCAAATCTCCAGATGTTCAAATATTAGCCTACTCCATCACCTGTCCATCAAACATTAACTCACTCCACCAAGAGTACACTTACCCAGTCCCTCAGCTCACTGCTTCCCGTACTGGTAATTTTTCTTGAGACAAATGCAAAACACTGCATCCTGGATGCTGCTGCCCTTGCAGAAGAAGATAAGCTCCAGCCCAATTAAGGGAGAACATTAAGTACCATAGATTCACAGCTGGGAATTTATATCTGAATAGAGACTGAGGTCAGGATAAAGAAAAATAGTTTCAGTGCATCTGTGAATCAATTTGTACATTAAATCTGTCTTCATCTTGGTAATGCAAGCTGGATTGCCAATGCCATGTAGTTAAAACGTCACACTCCTAAACCATCACAATACCAGCTTGAGAATCACACAGCAAGCTGTGCTTTCAATTGCCTTTCTGGTGCTAGAGGTATCAGGAATGTGTGATTTCCATGCTTCTTATTTTTCAGGGTGAGTTAGATCTGTGCTGCTGTTTCTACAGGTGAGGAGAGATTTGGATAACCCATGCCCTGGGGAAAACAGAGCTTGGAGGAAAATGGGCTACAACTCATGATGAGAGCTGGCAGTGCTGCACTGGCAATACAATCTGTCCTGCTTTCTTTGCCTTCACACATTAGCTGGAATCTTCTGAGAGTCAGAAAATCTCAATGGAGCTTGGGCCATCCAGCTTTCTAGGGCTGCTCTCTCTTGCCCCAGCATTGCCCACCCCTGCTGGGCCAAGCAGGCATGGAAGAACAAGGGAGCAACAGCCAATGGGACTCACCAGAGGTGGCTTGCAGGTAAAAAGAAGATTAAAAAAAAAAACAAACAGGTAAAAAGCACTCTCTCTCTCTCTCTCTGTGCCTGAAAGGTGATATAAGTAGCAAGTTTTCCCTAATTATTCTTAGGTGGTTATGCAGCTACGGTTACATTGCTTTGGAGAGGTGGGAAACAGTGGGGTTGTAGGAGGCAGCCTCACACTTGTTCTAATGTTGGGTCTTTGCTCAGCAGTGAATAAGATTGTTTCTACCTGTATTATCAAGATCCTGTATTATATTCATGAGATGTTATTTTTAACCTCTCTATATGGTGTGGTCCAAACTCATTAATGATTAACTGAGAGAGTGTATTCCTGGTCCTGCTTCTCAGCTGTGCTGGGAAACTTAATTGAGGTGCTTTGAAATTCCAGGATAGAAAGTTCTTCTAAAGTGCCATGTATTGCAATTATTACCTATATAGGAGGCAAGTGATGACCATATCTGATCACAGACACTCTCAAAGAACAGAGATTGCAGTATGAGAGTGCATCATAAATGTGTAAAGCTGGGTTAGTGGTCACACTTCCATCATTTCAATGAAGGAATGTGTTTTGGCCTTTTTTCACTGTGCCAGGATTTAGCATCCAGAGCTTCCGTTTTTCCGGAGTGTTTTTAATCTCTGCTGGCAATGTTATCGTGCTATGATATTTTAAATGGTTTTACATAAGGACTGCACACGACAGCTTGAGCTGTAGTGATGGAGGCAAAGCCACCTGGCTGCCAGCCAGGGAGAACAGGCTCCTTTCTCAGGCAAATTGCTCAGTGGTATTTTTAGCTACAAATGCACTGTCTGATGCAGTTAGTATTCAACTTGCAGGGCTGCAGGACACATCCCTGCAGCTCCTGCTAGGAAATGTGACAGACGTGTAGAGCGCTTGCCAAGAGTGAGCGCCCTGCTCGGGTGGCTGGCTGGGAGCCGAAGAGGAGCCCAGCATTGCTGGGAATGCTGGTTTCGGTTCTGGGAGCAGAGAGCCAAGCCAGGCGAACTGGCAGCACTTCTCCCCAAGCTGGAGATGCTTATGTGCATTACAGGACAAGTCATTAGTTCCTTTGCTAGTAATAACATAATCATGACAATTACGTCAGCTGCTGTTAATTGCAGAATCAACTTTTCCAACCCCAAACCAAACACTGAAGGGGGTTGGACTCCTGACAGAGCTGAGCTGCTCCAGCCTTTCCTTGCAGGCAAAGGTGGCTGTGATGCACAGTTCATATCCTTCCCAAAGGGTGCCTAGGCTAACATTCTGACCTCAGCCTGAGTGAGGGCACTATGGACTATGCACCCAGCAATGTGGTGACTGGGTGTGTCACCACGGAAGTACCCACTCAGTGAGGGAGTGGAAAGGTGGTCACCTGCCTTGGGATGTACCAGGCTATCTGTAGTTCACATCAGGGAAAGATGCAAAGTCATTTGCATATCAAAACCAGCACTTCTGTAGAAGCATACTCTGATCTCAGTGAGTCAAAATCAATGACAGTGACGTTCCCTGAAACAGGCTTTCCAGAGGAGTGTCTCCAAACTGATAATCACCCCTTCTCATGCTCATGGCAATGGGATGGAGCTGCAGTCAGGTGAGAGTTTAGAGAACCTCAGGCCCTCCTCCTATGGGACTCTGGTGAGAAGGGGACATCTTTCTAACAAGGAATTTATGGGTAATAGTTATTTTTCACAGTCAGCATTAGGGCAGAATGCAGCTTCCCTACGAGCAGGAATGAAGTCATTGCAGGAGGTGACAAAATGCGTGAACACGACTTTAAATACATTTGAAGTAGATCAAGTAGTGGTGTTTCTTGCACCTTTCACACAGCAGACAGCCAGAAAGCAGATGCTGATACACCAGGTGATAAGAGGCCAACACCTGAATTACTCCTCATGGTGCTTCTGGTACATTATAGCATTAGACTTAAGATCTGACAGCCCAGGAGAGACTACCACAATTATGTAGCCAGTCCATTTCTGTAAAACAGGATTTTCACTTCAGTTTTTATTCCACGTGTGGCTGAATTTTAGGGATGATTTAGGAGATTTACTGATTTGAATTTTACAGGTGGCAGCTTTATGGCATCCTTCAGTGAATGCTTTCAGCAATCATTTATCCTGGCTGGTAAAAACTTGCACCTCACTTCTTATTCATACTTTGCTATTTCATCCTATAACTTCTGGCTTGCCAAGTGCTCCATAATATTCTCAGGAAGTAAAAGTGACAGGCAAGACCCTGTTGCTCTTCTCTGGCTGATCCAACAGTCCCTGGGAGCCACAGCAGCTGCAGCTGGCTCAGGGATCGAGCTGGGATGCAGCCCTGCAGAGAGCTGCCATGCTGGCTGTGGTGGGTTCTGCAGCAGAGCTCTGCTGTGAACTGTTTCCCACTCCTTATCATGGCTTCTTTTGGGGTTGGTCAGTACCAGCAAGTCTTCTGCAGTTAAACAGAGTTGATTTAGTTGTATCAACGCAGTAAAGATTTCCACAATCCACAGCAAATATTTTAGAGGTGAGATGGCAGATTTCTTCTTACTCCTGTGCACACACCTACCTGCATATATGAATATATATTTTTATACGAGATGTAGTGTTTCTGCCACTCCTTAAAAGATTTAAAAATCTTTTCCCCAGGGTGTGTGTATAATCTGTCATATTTCCAACATGTTGCAAATCTGCATTTCCTATTGATCTTATCTGCTCTGCTGTGCTACAGCAGTCTCTGTTTCACATCGTAGCCCCAAGGCTTCCATCCTCATTAGAAATCCTTTCCCAGGAGACTGGAGATGCACCAGCTGATCACAGATCACAGCAGTAACAGCCAGTGACTAAACTCTCTGAATCCCCAAAATAAAAGCAAGAAACAGTACGTGAGAAAAAAAAGGTGCCTTCCAAGCAGGTTCCCTAAACCCCTGGTCCTGCCTGGCAGCCACGACAGTCACCTGCACTCTCAAGCACCTTGTAGGTATTTCCTGCTGAAGGAAACAGCATGTGCTTGCTTATCACTGAAAAGAGCAGCTGAAACTTTTATCTTTTTTTTTTTTTGTGAGCACTAGGGAGTGTTCCCTCCTCTCTTAGCTCAAACAACGGAGTTATCCCACTTCTTTACTTCTCACAGTCCCTGTGGGCAAACCCCACTGTCCCAGCAGCACAGGTCTCACAGCCCCCTAAATCCCAAAGCCCATGGGGCAATGAGCATGCAAAGGTCCCAAGCTCGTGGGAGCAGGATGGTTTCTGAAGTTACAGCAGCAAAAGATGATTTTAATAATTTAAGAGCTCTGACCTGGCTCTTTTAGCCCATCTTTACCCCAGAGCTGTCTGGGGTACTGCCTGAAGTTGCTGCTTTTCTTTGACATGGCACCTTCTGAAAATGTCACAGAAAACAGTTCCTGGACTGCATCAGACTACCTCTCCTTTTAGTTGGGCTAAGCCTCACGTGTAAGGTTTTCCCAGCTACAAATCTTAACTGAGCTCCTTAGCAGGGCATTATAACCCATGCTGAAATCAAAGTGGTATCTTTCATTCATTCCTCTTGTGGTCACAATAAGCTCTTGAGCCCTGTCTTGTACTGTGACTAACACAACAGGACCCTGGCTGTAAACTGGGGATCCACTGAGTCCAATAAAAATAATACATAAAAATTTCTCTTTGTATCAGGAACTAGAAAACACTAAACTCATATCCTTTGTAATATACAACACATGTGAAAATCAGCCACAAGAGCAGAAAAAAGCTTTCCTGAATTGTGGTTTTCAAGTTGGAGTTGTTGCCTACCCCTCTTCTCACAGCAGGCAGGGGAACCTCAAAGGAGCAGGTGTTTTTCAGGGATGAGACAAGCCTCTGGTCAGTGCTTGTCATCCGCCTGAAACACGTCACTAATCTTCACTGGGGTCTCTACTCAGCTGTGCAAACATGGGGGCTTTGAGGATTAGGTTCAAACTCACATGAAGTTTTGTGGTTGTGTTTTGAAAAGAAAGATGAATCCAAAAAAACAATAGCATGGATTACTTTCCGTTTGGAGAAACAGATTGCAAGCTTTCCCCCGATCTAGGGCTGGACTGACCTCAAAGTTATTCATCCCCAGCAGCTTCCGTTTGTAAATTTCATGGCTCTTTATTGGAAGGAACGTGGCAAAACATTGCAGCTTCCGCTGGTTAGAGATGGACTTAAAGGATTTCTTAAGGTTGTAGAGAAAGTACTGGGCACAACCAGGATCTGAACTGACTCCTAGCTTTAGGAGGTCTGCTTATGAGGAAAGCTGTGTCTCCCTGTACTCACGAAAAGACAGTGGGAAGAGCTGGCAAGAAGCTTGTTAGAGAAACTATTTTATATTTTCTAGTGACCATGTAATTAGCCCCACGAGGAGTGTAGAAGAAGCAAAGTGCAAGCACAAGCTATATAAAAAGGAGAGGAGGAATCAAACCTGATACCAGAGATGAGTTTTGAGCAAAGATTCAGGCTGCTCTCTTGTTTATCCCCTTGCACTGAACCCCAGTCACACTGAATTGGCTTGAATCCCCTCCATGGAACGTTTTTACACGGTATTTTCTCCTTGCAGGGCACTGGGGGCTGTGACTGGCACCACAGGGAGTAAGTGGCTGGAAGACTAACGATGTGCCATGCTGATACCTCCATTTTTACTACATCCAATTAAGCAATAAATGATTCTGGTGGAAGTGTGGAGCACACAGATTATTATGCAAATCAGCTTGCAGTGCTACCAGCGGGCTTCAGCTTTGCCCTAAATAGGACCGGTAGGATATTAGTGCAAATGTCACCTTTCTCCTTTGTTAGTTATTGCCTCCCATCTCACCCATCATGCAGCTTCCCCGAGGTCAGAGCCATGATTTCTCATAGACTTGGGAGCGCAAATGGATTTTAAAGAGAATTTTTAACAAAGCTGCTATCACCTTCCACAAACATTCTAACACATCCAGAGCTGGTGGCCTGAGAGCCTGCTACACTGGCAAAGCTACCTGAAGACTTCACCTTGAGCCAAGCTACAGACTGGTCCATGGGCATGCCCCAGGCTAGAAGAGGCACATACTTTTTGGGAGGTGGAGGACAGAGCTGCCTGAAAGCAATGAGCTGAGAGCTCTAGTGGGAATCAGGTTTTCCCACCAGTTAACTTACACCATTAAAAAGTACAATGAGGGAGCAACACTGAGGGTTTTGAATCACCTTATTTCCCAAGTTATTTTGTCCTCCCCACTCCCCTTAAGAGGGTTTCTTTTGCTCTGCATTCCTAAAACGAAAATGAGACAAGAAGCCGAGCTGCTTGCCCCCATCACGAGCTGTTGTTAGCAGACAAAGGCCATTGTTTGCTGCCACCGGGTTGTTGTTCCCGTGGTGGCAGCAGCCCCCAGCACCAGCCCTCAGCTCTGGGCCCTTTTTGTACTCAGCATGGCACAAACAATTGCACAGTAGATGGTTGCAATTTGAAGAGAGGAATACATTTCTCAGCATGTTCCCACAGGCCCGTGGGACACAGAAATTCACAGGCTGGCTGGAGACACCTTAACGTTGGGGGGCAAGAAGGAAGAATCATCACCCATCATTATAGCATGTGGTCCAGACCAAGCACACTGTGATCCCTCAGGTGGAAAATGTTTCACTCCATGGAATGCACTTGGATAGATCTGTGCCTCAATTGCCAGACCTTAAAACTCAGTTCAGCGAGGTTTTCCCCATCCCTTTCCCTGGTGCAAAACTAAACTGAACTGAATCCATCCAGGTTCTGCAAAAGGAATGTGGCTGTCCATGGCCAGTGATGCTAAGACCTGACCTCTGTACATAAGGCTGATAGAAAAGAGGAATGAAAGCAAACCTGGCCATATAAAATGTGCAAATTCCTGCTAACAAGGAGATCTGGTCTTTCAGTGTATTCTTTGAGCATCCACAGAACAAGTCCAAGATGCCTGATGAAACCTGATCAAATTGTGTGGATTTCTTTAAATTTTTCTTTAAAGTTTTTTTTTAAGTTTTTGGGAGTTTACTCAAACATGCAACTTGGGAGACAGTGAGGCATGTGGTCTGGAACATTTGGGAGGGCCACAGGTCTCAGCCAACCAAAGGTCCTGTTGCTTGATGTCTCTGGGGATAAATAGTCTTCACCACCATCAAAAAATCTTGCTGGTTTAGCCTCTGATCCTATTTTGCCTTGCAACAGGGTAAATGCAAAACTGCCTAACCCACCTCAGAATAAAATAACAAAGGGGAGAGAGAGATTGAGATAGTTATTTTCCTTCTAAGTTAGCAAGGCAGAATTCAATATTTTCTTCCTATACCTAAATTGGAGAGAAAGGGATATTTTTATTTTCAGATTGCAAATAGAATTGATTCTTGCTTGCTCCTTTGGGAGGAGTGACTTTTTAAAATGTCACAAGACTGGTACAGATGGGCAAATCCTCTTGTCATTAGGCCATGATGCAGAGCTAAGGAGTGTCCTGCAATCTCCAATTCACTGTGAGTGCACCGGGGTTTTGAGATAGGAAAAAAAAGCAGGAGAGAAATACCTGGTTTTAGAGGTCCCTTGCTGCTCTGACAAATTGTTTATCAAAGAGTAGCAAAGCAGTTTTGAGGCTACCTTGCCCAGCAGGCAGGAGTGCATTGTCAGGCCTCATGCACTCTGTGGCATAAAACAACAAGGGGTTTGTTTTGAGGGCTGTGTTTAAACCTAACTTATGCTGGGAAGGTTCTATCCAGGAGAGTCCTGTCTATGTCCCACTGTCTCTTCTGTTCCAGGTGTCCATGGGGAGAACACAGCAGGCAGAGCCTGGCTGTGCAGCACCCACTGGGGACACATCCCTGTGGTGGCTGGGGGCTCAGGCACGGGCACTGCTCCCTCCCACACCTCCTGGCTCTGTCCTGCTCTGCATCCTCCCAGGCTGTGGCTGATCGCTGCTATCACAGCACTGCCAGCAGCTGGGGCTTTGCCCTGTAAGGGGCTGAGAGATACACAGCCTTTGCAAATAAAGCTTTGTGCTTCTGTGTGCCTCTTGTCTCTGGCCAGCTACAGCAAAAACAGGGGGCTGGAAGTTGCATCCTGCAGTACTAGGAGTCATTTGCTGAAATGCAAATTCATCCCCAGCAAAGGCTGGGGATGCAGCACTTCTGCACAGCAAAAGTTTCCTCATGGCACTGGTCACCCAGAGAAGCAGGGAAATCAACATCCATTTTATAACAGAGCACATGTCAATGGCTGTTGCTACTTCATTCAGACTGTAACAGAGCCCAAGCTGTAAAGGGTACCTTCTGGTCACATGTAAAGGCAGGCTGGGGCTGTAAAAATATTATTTTTACACAGTGTATATAAAATATTATTGTGTATTTATTAATATGCTTATTTTAATACCTTGCTTCTCCAGAGGTACCATTTTACATCCCAAATAAGTCAGTGTCCAGCACAGGCACAAAATCAGATTTATTTAAGTTGGCCACACAGCAGAGTCTTCGCCCTTCTCCGGGGACAGGTAAAAATCCTCACCAAGCTGATATCCTAGAAAGCTCTCAACCAAGGAGGAGCAGAGAGATAATGTAGTGAACAGCTAGCTGCTGTCTTGCTTATTGCAAGTTTACTTGTTGAATTTTTCCAAGTTACACTATTCATAACCCTGCACCCCTTTCCTTCTTCCTCCACACTACCTCCCAGGTTACACCAGACAGGCACAACAGTGATGTTGATCACTCTTTGTTTCTTGAAACAGTACTATAAAGAGAAAAAAACAGAAAATTCTGAGGACCAGGGGGAGGACCTTAGAGAACGGCATGATGGTGTATTAGGGGAGGTTTAGGTTGGGTATCAGGGAAGGGTTCTTCTCTCAGAGGGTAGTTGGGCACTAGAAAAGGCTCCCCAGGGAAGTAGTCACAGCATCAGCCTGACAGTTCAAAAAGCATTTGGGCAATACTCTCAGGCACTTGGTATGATTCTTAGGGAAGAAGCTGTGCAGAGCCAGGGGTTGAATTCAGTGATCCTTATGCATCCCTTCCAACTCAGGACATTCTATGATTCTATAATATAAATTCCCATTAAACAAAACAGAAGAACCTCTTCATAATGCTTCTAGTAGCACTTTTGCATCACCAGTAGTGAAATACCGTAAAGCATCTCAAATGCTTTTCACATTTGTGTTTTTTTAATCTTATTTTGCTTTTCCCATCTCTCAGTCTGGCCAGTGTCACTGCCAGGCATTTTCACATTTGTTTGGGGTCCCATTATCCCATGGATGTGACCATGTCTCTGGTGGTATCAACCTGTGCCCAATACAGCCACCAGCCCTGAGATCCTGACGGCACCTCTGGCTTGGCAAGAGTAATTCCCTGTTTTCCCTTACGCTGCTGGTGAGGGTGGGGGGGGGGCAATGAGACCCTGGCTCTGAGACCCTACACTGTCTGTGAGCTGCTTTTCCACCATCCCTGGCTGCCAAGCTGCTGGCTGGCTCGGTGACCAGAGTGGAAAATCTTGGTCTTCCAGACCCAACTGCACCCAACCAGATAAGCAGGTCTGAGGCAGAGCCTGCTGGGCCAGACTTTCCACAATTGGAGACATGGGCTGGCTTGAAGACATGGGCACAACCTCCACTGCTTGCCAGTCCTCCAAGACACAAACTGGGTTTAGTGAAGGGCAGGGCTTTCTGAGGTTTCCAACTCTTCACTCAGGTCTTGTTGGTATTTACCATGTGGGCCTGGTGACACACAGTACTGAGTTTGTTAATTTGCTTCAGCATCTCCTCTTTCGACACCTCAGGTTCTTCTGGTGCATTACTTTTATTAGCTGAGTGCAGTAAGAATCTCCAGCCTCCTCCCTGGAAAAGGCCAGCATTTAAAGGGATCAAATACCTATTCTGCTGCAAGATTACTGCTTTGTTGAATTGTTCTGCTTCCTAATGACCCAGTGGGAAAATTTATTTTCTCATGTATTTCAAGGATTAAGTACATTTACTCCTCCAATTAGCCTTTCTAATTTATTTTTTAATATTTCAATCACAGTTGATTTTTTGAGGTTTTTTACAGAATTAAGAAAAAACAAATTATTTTCTAAAAATTCAAATTGTATTTTTTTTAATCTAAGAAACCGAATGTCTTTCCATTCTGAAGGAGCTTGATGCTAAAATAAAAACTGCCTTAAGCAGTATACCTCTTGTACTTCCCAAGGCAACAAACCTTCCTCACCCAGAGATTCTTCTATCTAGCACCTGCCTTCCTCAAGGACTCCCAAAACTGTGACCACTCTCCTGGCTGCCCAGGCAGGGCCCCAGGCCAGCCTGTGTGATCCTGATGCTAAGTTTGATGGTCATGTCTAGCAAACTGCTTCATACATGTGTGTGTGTGTGTGTGTGTGTGTGTGTGTCTGTATCTATGCACGTGTGTCTGCATGTGTGTATATATTTATGCATGTAAAATCTAACCAACATACAAACTGGTTAATTATTTGTGTGGAGTGACTTTAAAAGAACCAGGGGTCAAACCGAAGCCAGCTGTCAACCCTCAGTCAATCCCAAATTAATAATACAGCATGAGATGGCTCTCTAAAGGTTTTTTAATGTGTTTATATCTTGGTTTGATAAACACAGTCAAGAGAGACAAGATGGAAGAGGCAGAAAACTTAGTAGGGTTACTTTTCCTTAAAAAACAACTTGTGAAAACATCTGTGCAGCTCGCAACTCCCCAGATGTTCTCTTTAACAGAGCACTTAAATTGTTTATATTTTGCCTAACACTGGAATCGTGGCAGATTATTTTTGTTGCAGGGTCTTTGCAACATTTTGTAGGTGGTCTCGTAAAAGAGAGCAGATATTTAACCCCACCACCACCTCCTTCTCCTTTGCCCTGGTTGTTTACACAGCAGAGCCTGGTACCAGCTCCCTCCGATGGTGTGTGCGTGGGGGGCCTGGGGGCTTGGCTATCGCTCTGCTTTTGCACCAGAGTCACTCTGTTGGCTCTGCTGTGCAGGCTGGAGGCTGACAACAGTGAAAATGTGAGATGAGATGATTCAGGCATTTTAATTCAGCCTGAGATGCCCGAAATTTGGCCTCAAAATGTTATTTGCTGCCATTTACTTAGTCACACCAGCAGCGATGGGGCACTGACTCAAACCTGCATGACTTGTCCCTCTCAAGTCTCTGTGATGTCCTGTGTAAAAAAATGTGCCCGCACATAAAGGATCTGGTGATCAGAGTCTATATACGCAGTGAACCTCAGTGTATTTTCTATTTGCATGGGCTGGAGAAACACATATATGTATCTTTTACTGCGTACAGGTGCAGCTTTCAATTAGGAGTGTTTTCCTTAATTGTTATTTTGCCGTATTTTCAGGAGATGTATGAAGCAGCTGTGATGTCACCAGGTCCAAAGCTGTTCGGAGTCTGAACGGCTTTGCCACCTTCCCCAGAAAAATCCCACATCACAATTCCGTGTCATATGGCACAGTTGCAGCTCCACAGGCTTTCAGATGAGCCTGTGTCTTCTGCTCCCAGCCAAATTTCTCTGCTTCAGGGAGTCTGGGCTGATTCGTGATTAGATCAGTTTGTGGATGGCACATTCTCAAAGGAAAACCCAGGAGCTGGAGGAAATGGTGTGAGCTGCTTTTTACGTTCAGCTTGTAGCTCTGACTGGAGCTGATGCTCTTCGCACCCTGCCCTAGAGGGTTGTTTCTAGCAGCAGGAATACATTTATGAAAAGCTGTTCGAGCGTGGCCCAAAGCAATGGGCAAAGCAAGGCTGGATTATGTCTCCTGGGGAAGGCCTGCCCAGCTGGAGCTGGGAGCTGGGTACATTGCCCCCAGAAAGGTCAAACAGGATTTACCATAGATGTCTTATTGACATTGCTATCTTAGAAAATATTTTTGAACGTGTCTATATGATTGACACACAGAGCTTGGTCACAAAAGCTGAGGACTTAGAAAACCTTATATTACTTTAATTAATTTGTTTTCTGTTTGGTTGTTTGTTTTTGTGTTTGGGGTTTTTTTTTACAACTTCAAATGCATTAATCCTTCATGCACTGGGTGGATTGAAATGAAAGATGTACAGGGTTACTTTAAATGAAAGATGCTTTAGAAATACTCTACGTTTCCTAGTAATGATATTTTCAAGCTGTGCTGACAATATTCCATACTTCTGACAAAACACAGTTATAAAAAGCCATTTCTCCGGAGCCCTCTGTGGTTAAGTGCCTGAATGCTGGAGTACAAGCTGACAATAGTATGTGGCTGGGATACAACTTAGCATATCGTTTAATGTACTCCAAATTTGTGTTTTAAATTCACAGTGCACACTGAAGAGTGTGCACATAGCTTTTTACACTGGTGTGCCCAATGTTAGCCAAGTCTACTTACTCTCTTTATGGATTGCTTTTTCAGACCAGTTTTTTCTGATTTGTTGGTGGTTTTTTTTCTTCCTTTTTTCCTTTTATAGCCACTCCATTTGGTTTCCCCATGTGTGGGGAAAACATTGACTTTCAGCACAAGAAGCCACTCTGCAGGGAACGGTGGGGAACGCGCCATATGGTGCAGGCGGAACATCTGTGAATCTCTGACGCTGCAGTTCTGCTTCACGGGCCCTGGGTGCATTTCACACGTGTGCTAAGGAGAAATGAATATGACACAAGGACTTTCCAGGAGCCTTGATGTATGAGAAACACAATGAATTTGCTAGAGGAGATTGTAAAAAAATCAGAGTGTTACACTGTGCTAAACCAGCTTCCCTAATGGAAGGTGTTGCCCATATTTGCTCCCTTTCCTGTTGAATTGCAGTGTCTATTTTCTATTGCCATCATGCAGCGCTGAAAATAAATCTCGTGGCGAACAGAGATGGCTCATCTTACAACTTGTAGAAAGGTTAATTAAATGTGCGTGGTGCTGGCACTCGTTCACAGCAGCCTGGACCCGGGGATGACAGATTGCCGGGGGCGTGTGAGCAGCTTCCTCCCTTAGGCTCACACAGCCCACAGCTCACAGAGAAGCACAGGGCACCCTGTTTGGAGAATGTGTCCTCTTGGCAACAATTCCGCTCCCACAGGTAAAGTTATTCACACACCCCGGGACTTTCTGCACAAGGGAGTTCAGCACCTGTGTGATTCAGACAACATCTTTGTGGCATTCTCCCAACTTTTTTTGAGAAGGCTCATAAGTCTGCCTACAAGTGCCTCTTTTTCTTTTGGGCTTGTTTTCAACCCCGGGATTTTAAGGAGAGTATTTCACTGGCCATAGTTTGTGTCTGTATTTCCATGAAGTCGAGTCTCTTTCCCACTGATTTTATCAGGTTTCCTTTTTCTCACTTCTATCCTTTTGCTTGCAATGATCCTGCTGTTGTGCAGTGGTAATGGTGTGGATAAGCACTCCAGTGGAGGCTGATGCACACTTTGAGCACAATGTCTTCTTAGTTTTGTCACACAGCTCTGCAGAACCACTGGTAAGATCAAGCACCCAGGCACTCCCAGGACTGGCAATGCTAAGGATGACCTAACGTTTAATGCACTTCACAGGGACTGCTGAGACTCAGTTCAGCTGGTGGGTCTCTAGAAAATCCAGTAATTTCTTAGCTAAAAAATACGATCACAGTTTTTAACTATGAGAATAGCAAATACAAAAGCAGAAAAAGTCATTGCTGCTACTTAGGATTGTAGTCCAGTGCCTGAAGTGCCTTGCTGAGCCTCCTCCGTTTGTGGCTTCCTTGCCCCTTCATTTTTACTCTGCTTAGCCCTGAAAAACAGAATGTAGGAGTGTATTGGGATCATTAAAGAGATTTAGCAGTACAATCCTAGACAAGTCTGTGAGAAAAGCTCTGCTCAGTGGCACCAGCCAAAGGCCCCATTCCCACATATACACATGAGCAACCTCACCTACAGGAATAATCACCCTGGAGCCTGCTGGGATCAACGACAGATTCCTGTGTCAACATCATCATCGGTGGGCATCTCAGTATGGGACTTGATGCATGGCTTTTCTCAGTGTATCTCCCACAGTGAGCTGAAATGGTGTCCTAGGTCTTTGATCAGGATACACTTCAGTGGGGTTTGAATGTTGCATGGGCCTTGACCTGCAGAGAGAGGAATTTTACCCATCCATAAATATGTTGTGCCATGGCAGGTCCTGCTCTCTGGGGCTGGCTGGAGCTTGGGAAAAACTATCCATCCACATCATTTCTAATGTGGGTACATGGGATGTGCTCATGCCTGGCTCGCTGGTGCACACAGGCTGCTCTGCTCATACACTTGCCAATAAGTACCAGAGAGGCAGAAAATCAAAAGGCATTGCATGTGTTTCCTGAACCTTCACCCAGGATTTTTGTCTCCACTGGTCCAGCCTCAATAGGCAAGAAGAAATGGTGCCAGGAGTGAGGATGGTTGTAGGGCCCCTGAAAACCTGCTGTGCATGATGAGGCTGAGACCATGGACTGTTTAAGCAGAGTTCATCACGTGGTGATTTCCAGTCCCCTGTGATGTCAATGTGAGAGGCACCAAGCCACTGCCTTCCTGGGCACTGCTCTGTCATGTGCAGCATGAACTACTGTGCAGCTGGCATGAGCTTTCCTTTCCCCTGGAGAAGAGGCTGAGCCATGTATCAAGGATGCTGACAATCCAGGGCTGTAGATCTGCCAGCACACAGTCTGTATTTTCTGGAGTGGGGATACAGAGTGTGTTTACCTTGACTTAATGATGAGCACATTTAGAGGTTTCCATCAAGGAAGACTGAGGAGACTGATAAAACCAAGGTCTGGTTCCTCCTGGACTGTAATACAAATGTTTCCTTTGGCACTCTCTTTTACTGGCTCCACGCACGGTGGTCTCTGAGGAGCCCATCAGAGGCCTCTGTGCTCGTTCTGTTCAGAGCATGGTTTCTACAGACAATTGCCTGCAGCTTGCAAAAACAGATTTGCCAAACCACACATCATAAATCAAAACACAATTTCCAAGTGCTAGAATGGGCAAAAGCTACGTCTTATTACAGCGCACTCTTTCCAGGACAATTTCTCAGCCTTGCTTTTTCAGGAATATATAATGAGAGGCACGAAAACAGGTGGGTAGTAGAGAAACAAGATGGCACAAAAAGGCTTCTCATTGCCCTTACCTGGTTACTCTCAAAAGCAATCATTTTACAGATGTCAGAGTTCCAGTCTTTGGGAACTGCTTCATATTCCCGTGTTCTAGGAACTCCCACAAGAAGCTAAGCAAATTCAGTTACAATTCTCCATCACCCTTCAGAAATAAACTTCCTTCAGAAACAGCTGTCTTCTTTCTAGATACAAACAATCTTCCAAAAATGTCAAAGATAAGGCTGTACATCATTTTTGCAAGGTTATAATAATACTGGTTTCCTACCTCCCATATATTCATAGGTTCTTTTTTATATAATAACAAAGCTTCTCATATGCCTCAAATTGATTTGGCACCATCCTAATGTTTTTAACATCAGATTGCATTGTGTCTATGTCAGAACATACCCACTGAAAAGATCTGAAAGCAAAAATACTACATGTGTGATTAAAATAAGCCCAAACCTAAAAGCTGGGCCTGTTTAATGAATGTCCTAGCACAAGTGTCTGTTTCTTACTCCCAGTTCTGCTTTTCAACTGGCATCTGAAACTAACCTGAGTTTCTGCTTCAATCAGAGATTTCAACCAGATGCTTCTTGCAGCTTTTGCCTGTCACTGCCTGTAACCCTCTCTATGGTTTCAAACCTGATCTAAATGTATACCATCCTGCAGGATTCATTCTTAAAGCTTTATTGTACAGGGTCTTTCTGACAGTTCTACAGCCAGACTTTTCACTCACATCTCACAGTTGTCCCTTTCCAGGGATAAGGCTTTTAGAAATCCGTGTGACACATTCAGTTATGATCCACTAAACACAGCTCTGGCAGCTGATTTGTCGAGGAATGCGTGTGAACCAGAAGGTGTCCCGAACTACTTTTGAAAGTGCACCTATCTGGTTACCATCTTTCATTAAATAAATGTTAATGGGGTGAAATTGGCTGTCCTCTTCCCCTCTTGTTAGGGGCAAGATTTGTAATTCTGACCTGAACCTTTGTTTCACGGATGACCCACAGTCAAATCCATGTCATCACTGCCTGTCATGAGCATCCCTTCAGCTTGGGTCCTTGGGAATCATCACTTGAATTTTGCAGCTTGCATTTCCCAGTCTCAAATCCTGCTGCAATATCCCCCTTCTTTCTTTTTGGAGGCCCACACACATATCAAAGTTAAGTACACGTGCGGGGGAGGAATATTCCTCCCTTATTTTCCAAAGCGGTTTTCAGTGATTCTCACACTCCTGGTGGGAATGAAGCATACAGCTAAGTCCCTTTACCTTTAGACTTTTAGCTTAACCTTTAGCTGAAGTTTAATTAATTATTGTGGAATCCATGCTAATTACATACCAAATACCTTACTCAAGACCATTATTTTTCTGCAATCTTTAAAACATTTAGTACTCTTTGAGATGATAAATCATAGAATAGAATCATGAAATGGTTTGGGTTGGAAGAGCCCTAGAAGATCATCTAGTTCTAACCCTTCTGCCATGGGCAGGGGTACCTTCCACTAGACCAGGCTGCTCAATGCCCCATCCAACCTGGTCTTGTACACTGCCAGGGATGGGGCATCCACAGCTTCCCTGAGCAACGTGCCAGTGCCTCACCACCCTCACAGTGAAGAGTTTTTACTGTATATCTGACCTAAATTTCCACTCTTTTCAGTTTGAACCCATTACTCCTTATCCTATTACTACTGTTCCTGATGAAATCTCCTACTGGGGCTATGCTAATACAGTTAGCACCTGCAAATGGATCCATAAAAAGAGGCAAGTTCCCGTTCACTGAAGTGAGAGACAGGAGGATGCTCGTGTTCCTGCACTCTCCTCCACAGCACACCTTCAGGCATTCCTCTGCGGGGATTAGGTGTGACTAATTGCAAATGGCAGAGGAGATAGGGGTAACCCTCTGCAGGTGGAGGCAGTATTGGAGCATTTCCATCTGAAAGTGCCCTCTTTTGTTCAGAATTTGCAACTAAGTCGGAGGAGGGAGGGGAAGCAAAGCTTTGAATGATGTGACAAGCACCACAGGTAACCTGGGTTGTGATCTCTGCCTCAGACAAGAGTTAGTGTGCAAAGAAAGCAAGGAGACAGAAAGGTTTAACAGCACAGCAGAGCTGTCAGGAGCTGGTCCCTCAATCCGTCCCCCCTCCCCCCCTTCCTAGCTGAAGGAAGCTGAGAGGGGATTTCCAGATCCCTTCAAATAGCCCTGCTGGGAAATCTCTGTCTCTCCCAGGCCTATTGTGTTTCATTCCCTTTCTCTCTTGATGCCTTTTCCCCACCACCGGAGTATCCAACATCTTCCACTTAAAATAATTAACAATAATGAGGTCCCTGGTGAACTTCATAGAATGACTGTAATTTCTGTCTTTTCCAAGTGAAATTCCGCCTTGGGCTGGGTGATCTGCCTCCCCATAAGGATGATGAAACCCTCCTTGCATCTTTAAAACCATTGACCAGGGGAGAGACTAATCTGAATTCCTTTAATAGCCTGTGAGCTGGGCATACTGCACGGAGATGCAAGCCAGGAAATACTCCCTCTGCCCCAAAAATTATGTCTTCCTTTGCTTTTATATTTTTCAAATAGCCACGGTTTCCAGAACTGGATATGAGGACACCCAATTTCAAAGAACACCCTTTTCAAAGGACACAAGAACACCCAGTTTTGCCACAATAGCCTGAAACAATAAAGCCAGGAGGCTCAGCCTCTCCTCTTTCCCCCTTGACCCTCTAAAAAGGAAGACAAAGCAGAAGGTTGGGGAAGAGCTCCACATTTGGGGTTTATGGAGCTCTCACATCCCAGATAAAACTAGTGCAGACACCTGACCAGGAATGCCCTCACCAGCCTGGGATGCTCCAGCCCCAGGCACGCAGGGTTTCTGATAATGCACTGCTCCCCCTGAGGTCCTGTTACTGCTCCTGCCCCACGGGCAATGTGTGGGTCAGAAGGGGAGGAGGAGGAGAATTGGGGTGTTGGTTGGGCACTCCTTTGTCAGATCTTACTTTGGGGTGTCAGAGGGGCAGTTTCCTTCTGTCTGCCCCAGCCCTGCTCCAGGTCTAATCCAGAATTATGTGGTGGCCACTGACATGGTCCATGTACCCCAAAGTTCCAGGGTAGCTTCCACAGCCCCTGGGCCCTGTGGCAGGGTTCCTCTCCATGGCTAATTGCTAGCATCTGTCGGGACAACCATTTCAGCCACATGCAAAATCCAGGATGGGGATCTTTAGGCTTTCCATAAGAAACCACTTTCTTTCAGGATGGGATTATACACTTCCTCGAGCCATAAGAACACACAGATCTCACAGGGCCAGGCAGGCCTACAGTCACCAGGGCAAGGGGAAATTACCCTCTTACCTATTTATTACATGAGGTGGGAATCTGTGTTTCCACTCCCTCCTTGTGTTCACACACAAGATTCACAGGCAGCAGAAGCAGGAGCTTTGCCCACCTCCACCAATGCTCTGTAAAAGTGTTTTCTGGGCTCAGGGCAGATGCAAACCTCTGCTCCCAGATATTAAACCAGAAACTCACACTCTTACTGCTGCTTTTTGCAGCAGTGTTATAAAACAGGTATCTGGAGGCAAAACTTCCCCTGCTGGGTTCTGTAGCCCTTCATGGGACTGAATCACGGAAACACAACATTATTGCTGCCTCTGCAGGCAGGGGCAAGCAGGCACAGAGGGATGGGCAGCTGACCACTGTGGAGCAGGAACAGGATTCCTCTGCCTTGGCCCTCAGTCTGGAGTGGACTCCCTTTCCCTTCCCACTCACCTCCATCAAGCCATCAGACTGGGACACCCTCTGTTACCCTCCCAATTATTGCTTCTCTTGCTCCAGAGGTTTGCATGGACAGCAAGTCTTGTGAAAGGGAAAGACACTTCATGTCACCTCTGGTTCAGGACTTCAGCATTTCCATTTGTTCCAGGTAGGAATGACAGGCAAAAAAAAAACCAACCAAAAAGATCTCCACAGCTCTCCATGAAAGATATCAAAAATATTTTAGTTTGACAGAAGCATTTTGTGTCAATTTTTGCCTTTTAGTTAATGACATGTTACAGTAGAGATAATAACCCTTAAAAAGCAGTCACATTAAAAGGCTGTTCCTGAGAAATCAAAACATTTAATTCTGTGACAATATTGAAATGTTCCACTTCCCTGCTTTCAATCTTCCTCATTGTTCCCATTTTCCACAAAATGCTTGACATGGCTGGCTCTGACTGCATACTCATAACACTAAAGAGGAAGATTCAAAGGCTCATATGATATGATGGACCACATAGCTCATCTGGGTTAAAAATCTGCTCCAACCTGACTCCTTCTGTCTCCTAAAGACTGCCCACATTTTTGGTTTCTAGTGTGTCAGAACTGTCTCTGTTTCTGTGTCTGTATCTGTATCCATAAATGTACCCATATCCATAACTCCATACTCCATATGCCCATTGCTTTCTCAACTGCATCAGGTCACAAACACTCCCAAGTGACCCATTCTGGCAGAGCAGCACTAGGCTGCACCCTCAGCCTTCCCAGGTTACTCTCAGAGCAGAGAACATCTCCTCCACCCCCTGCACCTCAGCTATGAGGTGGACCTGTGCAACACCTATGCAAAGTTCTGACACAGGCAGAAGTACAGCTGAGCTCCAAGGCAGGCAAGAATGGGGTCTGAACTCTATGGCTTGTCAGTTAGTCCTTAGCCTCTCGCCAGAAAGCAAAAAATACCTTGCTAATCAGAGCAAGTTAGCATATTTTGAGATTTCAGAGATTTCAGCCCGGACTTTATGCAACTGTAAATGTGGAATTCAAAACCATAAATCAAATACTGGGAGTTGGGTTTGGATGCCAGGCTACTGCTGCTGTGTCTAAAGGGTCACTTCTCTTCCTGCTGCCCAATATATATGAGCTACAAAACAGTGGGTTAGAAGTGATTTCTTTGATCATCAGTAGATTACCTCTGGGATGGGTATGCCCCCTCCTGAAGAGCCCAGAACTGTGATCCTCTGTGTGTTACACCCGTGCTGTGCTTTCCATGACACCTCCCAGCTGGTTTCTGCTGAAAAGCCAGCATGTGCCACGGGTTGGAAGCTCGGACAAATTGAGCATCAGCGCAGCCTGGCTCAGTCAGTGTCCCCAGGCACCCTGCTGGATGCAATTCCAGAAGCTGAGGAGCCCAGGTTGCAGCTGCTCCATTGGCCAGTGCAGGAGTCTTAGCCCGACAATGAACTGCTCTGTGGTAAGGCTGCTTTTCCTCAGAGCTAACCAGGAGGCTCCACATCAGGACATAAAATACCTAACTAATGCTAAACAGAAGACAAGTTTGTAAAAAAAAGTGGAGAATTTTCTGATTTATCTATGGCTGATAACTAATCTATATGTGCAATTTTCTCTTCTCTTAAGCAGGTTGTGGCACTGGATAAAAGAGATGTGGGTAACATATTGGTACCAGCCATATCATTTAGGAACTTTTAAAATGAGAAATTGCCAGATCAGACTTTGAAAGGTAAATCTCTTCGTCCCAGTCTTGGTGGGATTAATGCTGTTAGCAGCCATTAACTCCTTTTTAAAATTAAAAAAAAATATTTTGTTGTATCAAAACCCTAAAGTCTGTCTGTGCACAGTTTGTACCAGGTCTCCTCAACTCCTAAGTGTTACGGACTTGTCAGCTGTTTTTACAGAGCTTCTCTGCAAAGAGCTGTGGAGGGTCTGGGGCCCCTGTCCAGAAGGATGTTCTGGGCTATCCAAAGCACAGAAATATTGCAAGGCTTCAAAAGCTGTGGGAAAGAGAGTCTTGTTAGGCTTTAATCTTCCCTCAACATGTGGCTGACATGTTCACCATTGCCCAGGCCTTTTCTTCTGAAAGGATTACTTTATCAGAGAGCTCTTTTCCTCATTAAATTAAAAATTCAAACCAAACTAACCAAGACCATAGTTTATTTTATTTCATGCTATGGGTTTATTTTAAATGTATTTGATTTCCTTCTTTAAAAAAATGAAATAACTGATAACGAGTGCATATGGATCTTTTCAGTTTAATGCTTTGTTTACACTGAACACTGGTTTGCTGCAAACTGTGTGTTTTAAATTACTCTGCTTGCCTTTTTTTTTTTTTTAAAACCAAATATTAAACTCTTTGTGCGTGTGTGAGAAAGAGAAGGAGAAAGGGAGATGAGAGGGAGCCGGATGATGAGGACCACGTTGTGTGCTGCATTGTTGGGGGATGCCCCCTCCCCTACTGCTCTTGTGTCATTTCCACTGCTCCTCTCCACCACCCTCAACATAAGAGTCTAAATGTGTAGCAATGTAATATAAGGTTTGTGGCACAAAACACAAAGAGCGACAACAAAGAATCTCCTTTTTTTGTCCAGCCTAGGGGGGCTTGTGGAGTGTAAGTGGCCCTCAGTGCCATTGCCCAGCTGTGCAAGAGCACTGCTGCAAGGCCCCATCTCTGCTGGTGACCTGAAGGACAGTGGTGTCACCAGGCAGAGGGAGACATGTGGGCTGCAGCACGTACAGCTGGGGAAGCTCCTTTTGGTCCCTCATTCCAGCCCAGGAATATCCCAGCTGTGCTAAGGGCCTGTCCTCCCGTGGAGGAGCTCAATTCAGAAGAACACCAGGACAAGTTAAAACCACCTCTGCAGCCCCATTCCCTCGTGCTGGCTTTGCCATGAGCCCCAATGCTCCTTGTCCAGCAGAGCCCCATGGCTTGTGTCCCCTCCTGCCATGTGGTGCCAGGGCTTGCAGGCTCAGATCAGCAGTGAGAGGAGCAAATGTCTGTGCAGTGATGAAGCATCATGCATGTGGACATGGTGCTCCACCTAGGCTATTATTTGTCACCAATTCGCCACTCCTGCTGTGAATGTGCTGTTCACATCTGCAGAGGGAAGAGGTAAAATGGTGTTTTTCCCCTTGGGGCAGCAGCAGGGTAAGGAGGAGAGGAGGCAGTGTGTTCACCCCAGGAATAGTTTACAAGAATTGCGAGACCCTGTTGAACTGAATCTCCATCAGGAGGCAAATCCAAATTTCTCCTACAGTTACAGATGTGTACGTGCTTGGTTAGGACCTTTTTGGAGCCAAAGCCTGCCTGCAGCAGCCTGTCACTTTGAGGAAGAATTATTCCTGGACTTCCCTTAAGCCCATGACAGTAATACAAAGCCCCGAAATGGTTTCACAGATTGCATCCAAAGTTTTTTGGCTTGAGCTGATTCGACTTCAAAAGCAGGCAAATCCACAGAATTTCTAAATCTCCTCAGTCTGTTTCTAAACACAGACCCGACATGTTACAGGGTGCTTCCTGTCTGCTGGACACATACCCCCAGTATTAAGTGAGCACTAATATCACAAATTGAATCCCCTGGAATATCTCCAGACTGCCTAGAAAACATGACCCAGACTTGAATTAAATCCTTTAAAACCAGAAACAAGGCTTCTTGTAAGCACAAATCATGTGGTTTTAGTGCCTTCCAAAATGAATCTCAGCTCTAGGCTGAAGCTGGCCTCACACATCCTTCCCAGTCCACAGCCTAAATTTCTATGGTTGTCACTGCCTCACAACTTGGCTGCAAATTAATCCTTATAAAAGAGAATGTTGTCCATCTGTGGAACCTCTCAGAAGCTGAATGCCTTCTGAAGGGAAGCACAGGCGCAGAGCCCACACCTACAGGTCTGGGCAGATCTTGATATGAAATAGCCCCCTTTTTTCCTGATGCTGCACACAGACCCTGTCTTAGTCCAGTTCTTCTTCTGTTTGTCATGTCTGTGTCAACTTAATTTAGCATCACTATATTCTCTATTATTGTCTTAACACCCAATCCCAACTGCAGCTGCATTGTGCCAAGTACAACCTTGGAAGATTGTCTCTGCCCCAGGGAGCCTCGTTATTCAAATGCAAGACAAGCCCCAGCAGACAGCCCTGGGCAGGTGGACATGAGCAAACACTGGCTTGTGGGCTCTGCACTCCAGACACAACATTTTCTATGCCATGGTCTGGTATTGTTGCTCTGTTTAAACTTTCCAGAGCAATGGGTGAAAATACACTACATTTCTAGCTTTTAGTGACAGAAAACATAGGGGAGTGTGCTAGAAGGAAAGGACAGAGCACAGTATTTTGAGTTCTCTTTTTCCATCAAGTCTGTAAGGCCAGTGCTGAGGTGCCCTCATCCCCACCACTGTCCCAGTGCTGCTACTGAGACAGTGCCTGTGTGCCTTCTGATGCTCGTGTCCTGCAAGGTGGCAGAGGCAAGAGAAGGAATAAAGGCTCTGAAGATGAAGGAAACTATGTTATGTCTTTGCTGGAGCACTGAGCAGAACTGTGGGAAACAATGGGTCTGCAGGTCTCTGCATTTGGCATCACTGTGTATTTGCTTTTCCTCTTTAGGGTGAGCAGGTTTCGTCTGGTGAGTGGATAGCCAGGGTTTTCACTGCTCTCCCTGTGGAAAGGCCATGACTAGCAGGAAAGTGCTCCAAAAGAAAAATTAATGTCTCCAAGACTTCAGAACAAGCCAAACCTTGCAATTCCTTAAAGTATCCCCATACCGTATTCTGACAGACCCTGTATCTCAACCGGGCCATTAAGAACATGGTGAGGTGCTGTGGCTGGCCAGGGACAAGTGCCCCCAGGCTGTTTTCACTGCTCAGCCAGGGTGTTTCAGGGAAGCTCTGCTCCCTAGGTTGCTCAACTCTCAACAGAGAGTTTCAGGGAAGCTCCACTCCCTTGACAGGGTGAACCCTCCAGAGTTTGCAGCATCCAATGGCTTCTGGGATGCTGCCTCTAGCCAATTTTTTAGGCAGCATGGGTGTTCTTTTGAAAACTTAGCCACTATTTTTGGGCCTGTGGTGGGAAGAGATGAAATTTTTCCTAATCATTTCTTGTAGAGGCAAGTCATAGGGAAGGTGTTTGTAGCGGTTCAGGGAGTAATTGCAGTTGTCTGCCTCACAGTCTCTTTCATCCTTTCCATTCCATCCTTCCTAGCTCAGTTATCTGATGTCTCTTAGAGCTCAGTTTATCAGCCTTTCACCTGGGGAAACACTGGCAGGATTTTTTTCCATTGCTTCATAGTTAATTTTCAAAACCTGGAAGAAAAATGACAGCTTTTAAACCTCCACTGTCCTGTCGAAATGGTTGGCGAGTGAGATGAAAAGCTATTGGCAGTAGATAGTGGCAGACGAACTCACAAAGTCTGATCCTATAAACCTTGTTTACTTAGGGAAACAGACTAAAACCAGCTATAGCCTGGAGATCATAGCATTTCCACTCAGGACAAGCCTTTCACCTAACACTCAAAGTCACATTTCCTACTCCATCTGTAGCAATTAGGAGACAAGACGTGTTCAAGCAGTTTTGAGGGCAGTTTCAAAGCTGCTGAAGTGGACCCCACACCGATAACCACGTCTATCACCCTCCTGCAGCCTGCCATGCAAGCAGTGACAGGCGCTTGCAGGGCTCTGCTGGGCAGATCTGCCTGGAAGGGCAGGCACATTTCCTGGGGAGATGGAAAAAGAAATGGGCTGGATGACCTGGAAGAGGGGAGGTTTCCTTTGTTAGGGAGAGTGGCTACAGGTGCAGAGGTGCCATGTGCTTTTGACTTAAGAACCAGTATACATTACTATTTATGATTAAATGTCCATCTGTCAAATTAAAATGCCTTCTTTTGAAGTTGCACATCACAGAAGAATAAGAGTGAAGCCACAGACATCTCTGTACAATGTTTTTTTGTCCATCATTCTCTGAAGCCTATTGAAGCAGAAAACACATTTGCATTACAAAGGATGCAGTGTCTTTGTGTCTCGGTGCAGTGTCTCAAACCTGAGCAACCTTCCTTTATAATGATGGTCAAGTAAAAAAACTGATCCAAACTAATCTGCGGTGTGACTCCTGTTAGTTCAAAGGAGTTACAGCAAGAATAAAGGCTCCCCACTAATCTCTTTTTCCAGGCAGTCCTCTTCCCTTTCAGTGCAGCCTGTTGCATCAACTCAGCCACAGAGACACCAGCAGAGTCCCCAAGGACCTGGTTCTTGTCTCCTTCATGATGCACATCAGGCTTGACAAGAATCATCTGAATTAATGCAGTGTAAAACCTGGGGTGAAAGAAGGGCAAAACCATGGAGCTTCTACTCATCAAGACCACCTCCAGTATATTGCTTTGGAGGCTCGAGCATGTTCATCTGCTGTCCCAATATACAAAAGCCAAAGAAACATGGCAACTTCAGCCCAGCTGTTTCTAAAGAAAAAGATTTCAAGGGATCAGTTTTTTCCAAACCTTTATGTGACCCCTCCAAAGGCCTGGATTTGTAACATGGGTTTGTTTTTCTTGCCTTCACACTCATTCTCTTAAGGCCACGTAGCAAGGGCCCTGCCCTGCTTGCTCTTGTTCTGCTGATGGGATCTTGCCTCTCCTGCAGCACAGACCTGGGTGAAAACCCTCCCTGCAAGGGGAGGACAAAGATACAAGGGTCTGCATGCCACCAAGGGAGTGAGCAGTTTGAGTGCTCCTTGCCAGGAAAGAGCTGTTGCAGATGGCTGCTGACTGCAGAGCTGGTTTCTGACAGCAGCAGCTGATGCACAATGCTCCCATTCAGCTGCTGACAGGTCCTCGGTGCTCACAGGATGGGCTGGCCTTTGGCTTAATTCAGTATGTAATGGATAAATCACATAAAGACTTTGCTCCCTGCACTCACTCCAGCACTGGGGGAGCCTAAGCAGCCTTTGCCTTGTTTTCAACCCTGGGATTTTAAGGAGAGTATTTCACTGGCCATAGTTTGTGTCTGTCTTTCTATGAAGTTGAGTCTCTTTCCCACTGATTTTATCAGGTTTCCTTGTTCTCACTTTCGTCCTGTGCACATTGCTGGGGGGCTCCTGCTGCCTGCATCTCCTGCTCTTGTGCAGTGCAGACCCCTCCTTTCCTGCAATATCAACGCTGCTGATCCTCAGTGGTACCCAAGCACCTCTGCCAGCACTGTACAGCATGGTGGGAAGAAGGAACAGTCTCTCTCTGCCACTTCACCCCTTGAAGTAGCCTGGAGGTTGGGCACTTCATTTGGATTTAATCAGGTGTAATTTCTCTTTGGAAGATAAGGGGTGGAAAGGCAGGTCAGACAATGAAAGTGAGGGATTATGGTTTAGGCAGGCACAGAATGTAACTCAGAGAGGAAGGTTTTGAGGCAGACGGAATAGAAAATATCATAGTGATTGCTAAATGCTTCTTCTTGCTTCTTCCAAAACTTTATAAGCCAATTTAATCAAGAATTCACTACAAAAATCCCATCGTGTTTCTGTTCCTATGTTGCACTTAGACCTCAGCAAGGAAAATCATATCAACACTGTACACTGCAGGCAAAGCTTTGGCAGGCTGGGCACAGAAGGGACACGTGTAAACTCCAGCTTAAGCTGCATGACCTTGTGAGTATTGGCCGAGCCAGCACATTCTGCCCCCCAACAGGGCTTGTGTAGTGCATGTGATGCTGTGTGAGCTTTGTGCAAGCAAGTGCCATCCCTGTGCTCTCTGCATCCCCTGGGAAAGAAGCCTTTGTAGCATGGGATTCAACCTGCAGCTGATGAAGCTGCTCAAAGGAGGGCCAATGAGACCAGGTTGCCTAGGGTAATGTCCAGTTGAATTTCAACTATTTATGAAAATGAAGATTGCTCATCCACCCTGGAAGCCTACTTTTGTGCTTAGCCACAAGAATAGGGAAGTTGTTTATCCTAATATCCAGTGGCTCACAGAATAATTCAGGTCATGATGACTAATATTATCTTATGACAGGAGGACATCTTTCCTTGATGTGTACAACCTTGTACATGCAGCAATTTTGGCTTAACAGTTGTGAGACCATAAGGGGGAAAGTGGGACTCCCACTACGTGATGAAAGACTGTCTGAAGAATTCAGTCAGAGGTGGCTCCGAATAAAAACTGTACTCCAAAAGCTCTTAAAATGCCTAGTAGCTCAAGCTTGGCTCAAGAATTTTGAAATCTCATCAATGAGCAAGGCTTAGTTTACGGCTTTAGATAGAAATCAAATAAATGTGTAGAGTTCTGGCTAAAAAACATGTTTGGGATTAATGGATTTAAAAATAGCTGTATCATTTAAATTAATCTGGGAGTCCTTTGGTGGTCCTACATCGTGAAAGCTGGCAGGAACTACAAGCAGCGGGACATATTAATGTATTTTTCATAGAGGATTATGTGGAATCCAGTTCTTCCTATGAGGTCTTTTCCTACCAGTCAACTGAGGAGCAAGTTGCTCTCTGAGAAAAGGCTTGTGTCTGCTCATGGGGTTCATCTGCTTGTGTCTGCTCATCGGGTTCATCTGGGTTTGGGTTTTGTTATTCTGATGCTGCCACCTCAAGTCCTGCCATTTGGTGGCTGTGGGGAGCCCTGGTAATTTGAAGGGGCAGCTGAAACAGCTGTAGCTCTACCCCCTGCCTGGTTTAGCCCATAGCAACCTCAGGAGACAGGCACAACTCCCTGGACAGTGTTATCAGTGATGGGTATGAGCTGTGGTGACAAAGGGAGAGAGCTGCATGGTTTGGAGAGGCAGAGGAGGAGCGGGGCTGAGCCCAGCCCAGGACCCGAGCTCCCTATGGCACTGCAGCAGTGCCCCAGCAAAGTGGGACTCAGTGATTGCTCACAATGAGTGAGAGCTGACAGCTCCACATCAGACACTCCAGCCCAGGGGGTCCTGGTGAAGGTCTGGTTCAAGCTTTACAGCCACCATCTTCTCCTGTGTGATCATGATGGTGATTTGGACTGATCGTCTCACCATTAAACCAGGAGCCAAAGAAACAACTATAGCTGGTTCCCAGAGCTGAAGGCAAGCAGAACCTTCTCTGCTTTTTTGTAGTGTGAAAATTTCTGTATTCTACAGTGAAAAAGCCTGCAGATCTGGAAATTAATTTTCTACAGCCTCTGCCAACCATGCCAAACCCCCAGCATTTCAGCACTTAAATCAGATCCTACCCCACCCCACACTGCCCAAGAAAGCATGAAGACAGGAAGTGCTGCTATAAGGCCCTCTCCACCAGCACACCCAGAGCAAATTCCCCAATGCTGCTATGGGTCTTTTTTTTCTGCTGAGCCTCATTACCGAGACATTTCTTAGTGGCACAGGTCACTCTGGCTCTCTGTGCAGCAGTATTGCACAATTCATGTGTAAATGTCAAGTTTTAGCAGATCCCAGCCTTGGCCCTAGCCCTCCTGCCACAAAAAAGCATGAGTAGGCTGTTGTGGGACAGTGGGGAGGGAACAATAGCTGCTGCATATGGGACAGGTCAATGAGCTGCCATATGCTGGCTCCCTCAGCGCTTTGCTGCTTAATCCCCACTTTCAATATCATTATCAGTGCTGGATGCTCACTGCCTCTGCAGAAAGGCAGTTTATACTCTGCCTTTTAATGTATTCTTGGTTTTAAGTCTAGGAGTGCTTCTGCTTTGTTGTACTCTTATTAAGATGGAGAACAGATTAATAGGGGAAGGTTAGCTCTCTGACAGCCCCACCAATGAGTCCACAGCCAGCCTGGGAAAGGCATGAAAATCATCTTTTAGCAAAAGCCTTCAGTTAGTTTGTGGCATTCACCCTGTGAAGCAGTGAGGCTGTCGGGCAGGAGTACAGAAAGGGCTTTGTTCAAGCTTCCTTGCTTTGATTTATACGATGAGGAGGTTCTTGCACTGCATAATATTTCATCTGTGCATGAGGTTGTGGTACCAATGGAGCATGAAATTCCCCAGTGGTCAGAAATGAGGTCTCCACTCAGCAGCTCCCTATTCTGCATCGTCCTCAGGATCTCATCCTGCATCCATGCCCAGCAGCACACCGTGTCTGGCACCCCCCCAGCTGGAAATGCAGGCAGGGGGTGGTTGCTTGGACCCTGTTGGCTCCTCCTGCTCCATTCAGTGTGTCACTGGTGAACATGTGTCTTTCTGATTATAAATGAACAGTGAGGCTAAATTGCTCTCCTTTGGACAGCAGGCTGTTCTTGCTGCAGGATTTCAGGACACCTATGCAAAGGCACTGGCAGGAGTATCTTGATCTCGGGGGGCATCCTGATCCCAAACCCCTCAGGATGGGGATATCCTTAACAGGATGGCCTGCCTGGCATCAGCTGCACAAGAAAATGGGCTGCCATCGCAGCAGAGAGGGAACCTGGCTGGAGAAGGGCTGGAGGAGCCCACAGGTCATCACTGGCTCAGGTGGGAGGCCACAATGGACTCCAGCTGCTGTGGGGGCATTTGCTGCTCCAGCACATCTGCATTGGCAGGACTGGAGGGTTTCCTCAGCATCACAGATGGCACAGCAGAACAGTGGTGTGCTCCTGGATTTCCCCTGCTGATTGATCCTAAAATGTCCTTGCAGCCATCCCTGCTGCTCTTCCCACCACTGTCCCCTGCAGCAAGGCAAGGAAGGTTCCCCCTCCTGCCTCCTGACAACTTTCATTCCTCTCCACAGCACTATGCTTCCCCCAGGCTCTCCCAGGACCTCTCTGGCAACCCTTCCGTCATCTCCAGTGCAAGGTGCTGCAGACCTGCATTGCTCTAGCACTCCTCAGCTGCTTTCCTATGGACAACTGTGCCGTGGATGTCTTGGGGGTAGCTTTGTTATCCCTGGTTTTGGCTCCAGAGTTGAACAGAAATGGTGCTGCTTGTTCATCTTCTTGCCTTCTGTACAGAAAGGCAGACAGGGATGGGGATGTAATGTAATCAAACTACCCAAACCTTTAACTCTGAAGACCATTTTGGGAATACAACTGAGGTTACTAGCTCATATATCCCCACTGAAGATGCTTATGTTGGTGAGTCTGAAAAATCCTTTGTCAGGTTAAATTGCTCCTCAGGGAGGTATAACAAAAAGGCAGGAAAACTGGCTGCCGTTTTCTGAAAGGAAGGCTCCAAGCAAAAGGTCTGCAGTGGATTAATTGGTAGGTGATAGCTGGGAATGTGATGAGCTGCTGCTTAAAATTACAGCTTCCCTCTCTGCTGATGGGACAGCTGAGCAATACTTTAAAAAAACCCAACAAAACAACGAGAAACAAAAACGCGTGTGCGTGAGTGTCTTAAATTGTCAAGTAGATTTTATATCAGAAAACAAGGCTCCACTAGAACTCTGGATGCATATTTCTTTTCAGACAGGAGCACACCACCCATACAGCTACAGATCCTCCCAAACTTAACAGTGAGGGTGTGCATCCAGATACTGCAGTTGTCAGAACCTAAGGCACTCAGATTCCTCACACAAGGAAGAGAGAAAGATTTGAACTGCAGATTTAAAATGCGGTTTGAGCTTAAATTTTGCTTTAGTCCACCTCTAATCCTTAATAATCCTTATTATCTCCTTTTTCTCCCTTAACATATGAATTGATGTCACTGGTTAATGGAGCAATGAACCTGGGAACAGGAAGCCCAGTGTCACATATGTACATGCCTAACATCACGCTGTGCTTTACAATAAAATTATGTAAGCAAAGCTGAAATGGCTTGTGGTAGCATCAGGTGCCATGGGATGACCTGACTCATCTGATTTTTCATTCTCTCTTATTCCAAATTTTGTGGGATCACAAAAAATTTAACCACATTAATCTCATTAAAGATCACTGTTATTCTCTCTTCCTTCTGTTGGTTTGTTGTCTGTATCACCACAGCTGCTGTCTGTGACTGTGAGCTGGAAATATTCCCCATCACAAAGGACTTACACACTGCATTTGAGGTGTCAGGGAACAGTGCAGCACCCAAAAGGCCATCATTACAGTCACGTTTCTAAAACACTTCCATTTGATGTCTTCATAATGATCATCAGAGCTCAGATGGCCCTCAAGAGAGCTGCTCTTAGCCTGTTCTTTCCCAGCAGGACATTTTGCCTGCCACAATGAGCTGAGGCACAGGAAAAGCACCTCCATAACCAAACTCTAGAGGCAGTGGGGATGCTCATAACGCTGCTAGGGTGAGTTCCTTCAATCCTGGGCAAAATTCCCCCAGGGACATGGGGATGGTGCCAGGGGCCAGGTGAGCACAAGGCTCCTAGCCCAAGCTGCACTCTCTGTGCTGAAGAGTACAGCAGTGCTGCAAGGGTTGTGGAGGAGGGAAATTTCCTCTTATCCATCAGATTTTTCCACAGCTGTTGCCTTCCGAGGTACACATTTCATGTACTTGGTTGAGGCCCAGGGGAAAAAAAATAATAAAATCTATTTTGTGCTATTTTTTTTTCTTACAAACTAAGTACCTGTGTGCTCCAATGATGAGGTCTGACAGAGATGCCATGGGGAGAGGAAGATTACCACTTGTCAGCAAAGGACCTATTGCTGTTTAAGTGCCAAGTGGGTGGATGGGAGGATGCTGCTGTACGAGCCTTCCTATCAGTTTCTTAGCTTAAATAATAAAAATCTCAGGGCTACTGAGGGATCAACACAGAAATTTTTCTTAAGCAGTCAGGGCAATGTCATATATATTCTCGTGCTTATCTTCTGTGAATGAAAACTGTCATTAAAGGACTTTGAAAAGTGTCTATAGTCTGCAGCAGCCACAGCGCTGGCCTTTTAAATATTTAATTGAAACCTTACATGCTTGCTTATTCTGATCATTATTATTTATTAAAATAAAAAATTACCCAGGTGGGGAAGTGACTGAAAAGTCACTGTGGGGTGATGTAAGAGTGAAAGGCTTATTGTATTCTCTCAGATTGAAAAGACAAGCTCAGAGATGTTGAGTGACTGATTAGGACTACTCTGTCCCCTATAAGCTTAATACACCTGGCATAGTCACTGGCAAAACTCATCTTGTGGGTGTTTGCCCACTGGCTAGAGAAGTATTTTGACTGATTTTGTTAAATTTTAGCCTCAAATAATGTAAGGCAAAAGGATGCTTTTAGCCATGAAAATTACATCTGCACTAAAATAGCCAGAGGTTTCTTGTTTCATAATCAGAAATCTTATTTTATTAGTAAATAAAGACTGTCTATTATCTCCCTCTTTTTATAGCTCCCAGATAAATACTTATATTCATTTATCTTCTTCCTATTTTCCTAATTGCTTGCTGTCTTATTTTTTATTGCTTTTCTTTCTTTTTTTCTTTTCAGTTTATTAGATTTACACATAAACTTAATAAAAAGAAGACTTGCATGATGCTGTTTTTAGCACTGTTAGGAAAAAAAAACTCCAAAGCGTTTGAAAAGTGTGTGCTGCAAGCAATCAGAACGATCATTCCTCAACAAAACCTGTCTTCCTCTTTTGTGTTTGTAGAGCTGGCTGTCTATATTCATGGGTCAGACTGTGGTTTTGCTTGGTTCTGCTACCAGGGTTGGTGAGACTGGAGCCAGGTTCCTGCTGTTTCTCTTGACTAGAAAAGAGAGTTTGTTGTTATGGGGGCAGCCTGGGAGAGCAGGACTCCAAAGCCTGCAAAATGAGCAGCGTGCCTTTGTAACAGATTAAGGAGAGCTTGCATTTTTCCTGACAACTTTCAAGCAAAAATTCTTCTTTGTTGTCTTGGTTTGAATCAGAAACTGCAAGTGACAGGTAAGAAAGTCGCTACTAATATGACCCACTTTCAAAGAGAAACTTCCATCAGAAGCCCTGGAAATGAAGACAAGTAAGTCTTGCAGAGCATTACAGACCTGAGAGCAAGGGTAAAATGATGACAATTTCAGTTAATACTGTTCTTCCTCTTTTAATCTACTATGACAGAAAATACCTTCATGAGCTGAATGAAATGTCTCAAAATAAAAGTGAAAAAAATAAGTAAATTGAAATATCTCCTCTTTTTGAAGAATTTCACAGAAACCATTACCTTAAAAAATGAAGAAGAAAATGTCACTACCTATAACATTACTTCAGATATTTGTTAGGTGTTATTTCTTTTCAAATAGGAAATACTACTAACCAAAGGACAACCAAAAAGCAGTGTTTGAACCAGTGTATTTTTAAGTGAATGATAGGTGAACCTTCATTCATTTTTCATGTGCACAGAGAAGCATTTCTGGGTGATTGGAGTGACAAAATCAACCATCAGAAGTAATGTCCAGGCTCAGGCACTTTACTTCATGCCTTATTTGCAGGAGATGGCTGCAGCCACATTCGTCCATGCTGTTCTATTATCTGGGAAATCAGGAGGCATTATTTGCAGGTTTTCTCATGCTCCCGGCTGGAGGATGGTTTTGCATGCCCATGGCAGGGTGCCAGCTTGTTGTCAGTGAGGCCTATTAGATCATTATCCAGCATCATAGCATACCACTGAGCCAAGCAGTGATCCTAAAGTGATAAAATCCTGGTTCCCTGGTGAATTTCAGAGAAATGTTTGTAGTAGCACTTGTTAAAGTTAAATGTCTAATAATGGTCTTGCTAAAATCCCCCTATTTTGTGGATATTCAGTAATTTAAACTCTTTCTGAGAAGAAAGGTGGGTTGTGGAAAAAGCCTGAATATTTGTAGTTATTGATTTCTTTATTTTGAAACAAAATCTTTGTAGTTATCTTTCTTTCTTTCTCTTTTCCCTAAAGAAGGGGGCACAGGAAAACCCACAAGGATTAATTTTTAATATGTGTTTTACATTCTTTTAAAAGTCTAGGTTTGGGAAAGCATTTCCATGTCCTGTAAACCAATGGATTTATTTATACATAAAATATATTTATTTAAATATACAATACAAATATGAATGACTGGAAAAACAAGTCTTACCAAGATTTTGTTTGAATGGAGGAGGGATTCAAAAAGGTGTTGCAACACCCACCAGAGCCCATTACATAGGAGGGGTTAAATGCAGATAGAGCATTGTTTCTGTCTTACCACTCACATATTTACTATTGTTGGTATCTTTTAATGTGAAAGTTACATGGAAACCAGCTACACTGATCACTGAAACTGTTGGGCAAGAATTTCATTGCCTGCATGGTGGGTTGGTATTACTGGGGTGGCCACTGGGCTTTTACTCAAGCCTAAATCTTCCTTAGTTCTTCCCAGGCAGGTGCAGCTGCTGGATCCTGCAAGAGAGCTGACTTCCATTGGAGCCAGCCAGTGTTGCATCTGGCCCCTAGGAAGGATCCTTGCTGCTCCAGCTCACCTTCAAGGGCTTGTATTTGCTGCTGAGTCATGAACACTTGCAAACCCAAGCTGCTGGCAGGGAGAGAAGCAGAACATAAGTCTGAGCTGTGAGGCAGCAGCTCCAGCTATACAAATAACCATTTGCAAAATGAGCCCCTGAAGCCCAGAAGAAAAAGAGACCAAACAGATTATTATTATTATTATTATTATTATTATTATTATTATTATTATTATTATTATTACCTCATTTTCTGTCTGCAAGGACTGCCATGTTTTATTCATGGAAAACACAGATGATTATGTTTCTGGTCTTGTCTCTGTCTTCCCCTGCTTTTCTGAGCAGTTCTCTCTTGCCAGGATCTGGCATGCTGGCTGGGTTTGCCAGTGTGGGAGCTGCTTCCTTTCTTCCCTCTTGCAGGTTTTTCCAGCCAGCTTCTCTGCATTGCTGTGTCCCATCCTGTGAGGAAAGCAGCCAGGCAATTTGGGATTGCCAAATAGGGGGTGTCTTTTATTGTCACAGCCTGCTGAGAGCAAGCATCAGGCCACAGAGTTGGGAGTGGCAATGGGTTTTTTTACTGTCTTGAGGCATCACATCTGGATTTGCCCTTCACAAGCCCAAATCTGGAGAAACTCCATCGCTATCTGAAAGACCCTGCAGAAATAATGTTCCAGGCAAGCTGGTAGCCCTTCAGCACTGTAATCATCACTGAACAGACCAAAGTGTCTTGACCAACTGCTGGACCAGACATTAAACCCAACAAAAATATCACTTGCCCTTGGGACTGTGAGATCCTAAAGTATTTGGCTTCAGTCAAGGATGATCACTGCTCCTCCTAACAGGGCGAACCAGGGCACAAAATTTGCTAAGCTCCCTCTTGTAGGCGGGATTTGTGACCTGAAATCCAAGAAATCTTCTCCTGTCCCCCAGTAAGCTTTGCAGCTGATCCTCTGAGCTACACTCTGCTAATTCAGCAGCAACTGAGTTTAATCCAGCTGAAGGTCCATGGAAAGCAAATTTCAAAACCCATGGTGACATCCCTGTATGAAAGCAGTCTGAGTATCTCAGAAGAGGAAGAACCTATGCCAGGTGTGACTCTGCTGTCACCTGACTTGGGGACAGTGAATCATGAACAGCACCATCCTTTGAGCTCTGGACAGCTACATTCAAGATACAGAACACCAAATTCAAGCCCTGTGAGCACGGCAGGGGGAAGATTTGCAGCAGTAATGGAAAACAGCAGCAGTAAGAGCCCATGGGAGCAATAGAGCATGGAATTTTCGAGCATCAGTCTTGGCCTCTCTGGAGTGAAGAGTCCATAATCACTTGTAGATACAACACAGAGCAGTGCCCTGCTCTTGTCTGAAGAAGGAGAGTCACCATGGCATGGCTGGCCTGTTGTGATGGGCTCAGTGTGCTACTTGCCAGTTATTTCTTTCCTACTGGAAACAAATTGGATATGTACCACTTTTGTCATCTTTGAAATGTTAAGTGGTTTATGTCCAACAGAGATGAGCTCTTAACTTTAGGGGGTTCCGCTTGGCTTGCTTCCCAGCCTGGCAAATCCCCAGGGAAGATATTTAAAGGCTGTCTGAAAGAAAAAGGCTTTAATGATACAATAAATAAGTACGCCCACCACATGAGGAAATGGCACTGCTTTTGGAAAGGTGACATCCATAAAGAGTTCACCAGCTGGATTATTTCCAGAGATGAGCTCTTTGGGCTTCTACCAATTGCTGATGGTACACTTGAAGGATTGAATATTTTCTTTTTGTTTCTCTCCTCTCGCTGCAAGGATGTGGAAGAAAATATATGATGTGGAAGAAAAAAAACCCCAAAGGCTGGAAGGAAAAGAAGAAATGAAAGGCAACAAGAAAGAGAGTGCATAAAAGGCAATTTTTAAAATTTAAAAGCAAGACTTTTTCATGCAGTCAAAATCATCTTCAAGAAAATCCCAAGCAGCTGGAAAGCAGCTAAAATGTGAAGTCTGCAAGCAGGAGGGAGGTCTCTTACCCTGAGTCTCCAGAGCCATGTTTTCTCTAAGCCTGTCTCTCCACCAGGCTGGTTGACCAGAGTGGGAGAAGACCTTCAACTGAACACAAGGCTTTCTGAGAGGGAGGCTGTCAAAGAAAAATGGACTTTGCTGGTTACAGCTGATGTGATCTGTGTCTTTTCCCATTAATCCCCTCCCACATGTTTAAGGAAGGAGTTATTCCTTTTCAGTGTTGCCACCAGCCACAGAAAGGGATGTTCAGGGCAAACATCTTCAGCTGCAGGAACCAACAGTGGAGCACTCAAACTGACAGTATGTTTTTTGCCATTGCTGGGTACTAAGCACATCATCTTTAGAACACACACACCACAGCCAAATTTTCCCCAAGTTTGTTAAAAAAGTCAAATTTAACATTTTTACTTACATGACTTTAAGAGCTTCAGAACCAGACCCTCCACAGTGATGTAGAGAACCCTAGTCACACAGATTCTGAATCTGTGCCATGGGGGCATGAATGCCCAAATCACTTCTGCAAATGGAATGACAGGTCTCAGGCAGTGCAATTCTGGACCCTTTTGCCTGGAAGGAGGAGAGCTGGAGCAATACAGCTGTCCACACTGCACATGGAAGCCCAGTCACTTTCATGTTAAAGCACAGGTAAGGTCTCATTAGCCTCAGAGAGGCATTTTGTACACCCATTCCAGCTGTGTGCCAGCTCCTGCAAGTGTATACAAATACCCTGGAGGACATTTTTGCTTCATGCTCAGACTTTTTTAGATAACAGCTGCTCCTTTTTATTATTTATAGAGACAAGCTCTAGTCTCAAGTGTTGTGGATTGGTTTTGCCTCTTACAAGCTCGCCAAATGTTTTCCATTCCAGGAGCCTGATTTGAGGAATTTATCAGTGTTTCCAACACTTCACCTTGTGGGTTGAAAGTTTACATTCCTGGGGATTGCCCCAGACTGAATTTTTGGTGGAACAGGTTAGCCATATCTCAGTAGGCTAGAGACTAGTGGCTGTATTGACAAAATCTGATGACATTACTTCTACAAGTCCAAGTGCTCTTCTGGTTTGAAGCAAGGACTTAGAAGCACTCAAAAAATGAGGAAGAAAAGCAGTGACTGCCTGCAAAACATTTGGGCAGAGTGATGTGTTTAACACCTCCAAGGTGCTGAGCAGGAAGAACTCCATTATCCAGGGCAGGACTCAGTTACTCAGAACCATGACCTCGCTTCTCTTTGCTAGATCCCCTCCTGCCTCCATCCTTTCTTAACATGTTCAGTAACTTGGATTAAAAAAACACTGGTTCAGGAGTTGTGAAGGGTAAAAGAGGTTCCAAGAGAGTGTCACCCAAGCATTACTGTTTGCCCAAGCCAGAGAATGTTTTGTTTGGAGCAAAGCCAGCACAAATCCTTCTTTCCTTCTTTCTTCCTTCTTTCCTTCTTTTCACTCTCATCCACACCCTTGTACCACCTCTCCAGGCTTCGCACAGAAGTTATCTGAGCTAGAAAAAGCCATTAGCTCCTACTGAGGTATTTTTCATCCACCAGCTCCTTTACCCCACTGGCCATCGAGCATTGTGCTCCCATAGCTGCAGGGTTCATGGGAGGGGTAAAGGCGGGTACCTCCAACATATTCAGCCAGCCCTGTGTTCATGGAGAGCGGCAGGGAGTTACTGAGGACACCCAAAAAACGTGCCCCTGGCTTCTCCCACTCGCAGCAAACAGACTGCACAGAAGCCACAGCAGCTGCTGAGGGAAGGATTTGCATTTAACTACAGAGGCAATAGAAATTCTATTGTTTCCTAACTTTTGAGTACTCGGCCCTTCAACTTTAGTATCATGTCTGGGTATAATTATAATTTGGATGGTAATCCTATGAGAGTCCCGCTTTGAGCGCTGTTTAGACATTCTAAAAGACAGTTCAAAGAGGTTAGAGGACAAACAGAGAATACAGACAGAAAACACGAGGCATGGGCTGTACAAGGCAGACCACTAGTTACATCTCCTAGTCGCTGTGCACCCAGGGACTGATGTCCTTGGTGAGTTCAAGCTGTCTTTCTCAGAGCAGGGGCTCACACAGACTCTGTGGACTGTTGAACTTTTGTGGAAGGAAGTTTTTTTCCTGCGTGTTTGGGGCTATCTCAGCACCTTGGCAGGCTCCATACAACCCAAGAGACTCAAGGAAAGTTCTCAGAAATGCAGGTATACTTCCACCCTTCATAAAGGAGACACTTGTGCACAGTGCTGACTTCTGCACTTTGTAGAGGAGCTGTGCTAGGTTTAGAGAAGTGAGGCCATGAGAAAATGGGGGAAAGCTCACAGATGAGTCCTTGCCTGGCTTTGCCATGACCAGCATCTACAGGACACAAGGGCAGCATTTTTTCGTAAAGCAAACCCCACCAGTGTCTCTTTCCACATTGGGTTTGCTGTTTTTCTCCCATTTGTTTGCTGCAGAGCTGTGTGGAAATCTGCAAGTGATGCCCCTGTTGTTGTTGGCTTCCCACAGCTAAGGGTTCTCCCCCTGGCTTGTTCACACAGGTTTCTTCTGCTCTGGTTTTCTTATGGAAAAGAAAATACAAAAGAGTGTATTTGACTGCTTGTTTTGAGAACAAACACGAAGAGTTACGCAGGCTTTACAAGTGGAGCTGACAGAACAGGTAGGTCCTGAGATGAAAGCCTGTGAGCCACATTGGCATTTGCTGGAGCAGGCTTTTGTTTGGCCCAGAAACAAACCCAGCATATCTGTTTCAAACACTGCCCAGCTGAGGACAGAGGCCTCAACACGAAGCAGACTGAGAGCCCAGGCTGCCACCCACTGCAGCTGTATTATTAATAAAGGCAATGTAAGAGAAGGCTGCACCTCCAGGTCGTGAACCTCAGTGTGGAGCCCTTGGCATCAACAGAGCGAGGGTGGTGCTGGCTGCTGAGGGCCCATCTTACTGTGGCCTGGGGGTCACTGTGGATGGCTCCATCCATGCAGTGTGTGCAGTGTGATTCATTCTCACCAGCCGTCCTTGCACTCTGCTGCCTCCTTTCCCTCCCCACACGCTGCTATTGCCATTAGAGAGAGAGCTGCTGTCTCAGGTGGATGCAAGCCACGAGGCACTCCAGTGAACCCACCATCATTTCAGGTTGATTGGAGATGGTCCTTTGGGGGCAAGGGGTTTGCAAGTAAACTGTCTGCTAAGCCCTCCCCTCTAGCTCAGCAGTGTGTGATATACAGGCATGCACACGTACAAGAGACAGCTTTATTGATGGGAGCAGTGGTGTTCAGGACATGCATCCCTTGCTTCCTTCTTATTTCCAGTTGCTTTCTGTTGGTTTTTTGTCTTTTTTTTTTTCTTTTCTGCACAACAGCTAACAACTCATCTGAATAATATAGCTTATCCCTATGACCACATGGCTATGTCAAAAGGTTGCCCTCCCTCCAATGTGAACTTTGAATTTACAGCATCCTCCTTGGAAAGGAAAATCGGTTTTTACAGCACAGGAATCATAAGAATACAAAAACTGATGCAGTTTCAGGTTGGACTCACCCAGCTCAGCATGCCATTTTTACCAATGGGCAGCAGCAGGCACCTAGAAAAATAAAGGCAAAGGAAGAAAAATCCTCTCCTTGGCTTGACTATCTGGTTTCAGGCTTGAGTCCATAGAATCCCAGAAAGTCTGGGCTGGGTCCCTGCTTTTGGGGACCATCTGGTCTATGTAAAGCAGGGCCTAGGTTGAGCTATCCAGGGCCCTGTCAAATCCAGCCATGAGTATTTTCAGAAAAGAAGAGACCAATTCTTCATGCTTCCCTAGCTAGCCCAGCCTTCTAGCTTGCCCAGGGCTCTCTGTGTACTGACTCTTCCTTTTGATCATCTGTTCTGTCCTCTTTAAACACTGCTCCTGAGCCAGTCTTTCACAAATTCACCTGGTATTTTTTGCTGAGCCTGCCTGAGCATTTGCCTTTTCAGCTTTGTTTGGCAATGAGTTCCATGGTTTAAACTAAATGTTGGGTAAAAGAAGTACCTCATTTAATTCAAATCCTGGTACCAAATCTTTCATCAGGGAATAATATGAGAACTCCTGTGTGCGAGGTTTTAACAACAGTTCTAATGCCAGAATATAATCCAGTATAAAGATTTATCAATTCACTCTTACAGCCCAAAGGCTGAATGTCTCCATAACTCAACCTGCTATCTCAGTGGACTTGAGGTCTGCAATACCTCTGTATTTTCATTTTTGAAGCTCATATTCATTCCATTTGAGACTTCATATGCTTGCTGCCAGCATTCTTGTCTACAAGCAGTTAAAGCAAGAAAAAGCAAGAAAGATTAGGAGGGATGAGGAAAAGGGGCTATGCAGTCCAAATGCAGAATGTCCAGTTAGGCATGAAAAACATGCTTAACTCCACAAGCTCTTCAATGCAGGATGCAGAAAGAGCAGATCTCATTGGTTTTATAAGGAAGTAGATGGCAGCTGGGATCCTATTTCTAGAAGTTCCTCCCTGTTATCTGGTGGAGTTTGTTTCTTATTTTAATCAAGCTTTTCCAGAGGCTGCTTAGTGATAGGAGAATAATAATGGCCCATGAGTAAAATGAAAGCAAAGGAATTCACAAAGAATCTATTGGATAACCAATTCTTAGATGATTTTGCCAAGACAGCGGCACTTGTTCACTATTTCTTTCATCTGCTTTTCCTGCTTAACCAGCTCATCCTCAAGTAAATCATCAGATGGCTTATTGAAGACCTCAGCCCTAGCAGCTGAGGTGACCCTTTGTGTCCCTCTTCCTCCTCCCAGCATGTAAGAAGAGGCATTTCCACAGAAGCATCGTGGGTGAGATCCCCCTCCCTCCATTTGACAAATGCTTTCTGCAGGAGACAGCAAGCCTGTGAGATTAGTATCTGTGAAGGTGAGCACAGCTGAGTGCTGTATTTTTTCTTCAAACCACCTCCAGCTTAGCTGGCCATCTCTGTCTCACTGTGTGACAATGAACCTCCATCCTGAAGCATGGTGACCTTCATTCATTCAGCCCTGAGCTAAGGCTGCAGCCTGGGCTTTCTCATGAGCTCTGTCAGAGGGCTAAACAAAGATGTAGAAGGCAAACACGAAGCCTGCCTTTGCTGAGCTGTAGGCTAGTTTTGATCCTCGTTGGTGATGAATATGTAAAGGAGGGGTTGATTTGCAAGGAACAGAACCTGGTCATAAAAGCATAGCTGAGTGCTTTGTGTGGGATGAAAGTCTAAAAATGAGAAAAAGATTGGGATGCATAAATCCTATTGATTTCAGAGGAGACATATGTCTAGCTCTTTTCATTTTTAAACTGAATTTCCTCCTTTGGAGGATATGAATTTTATTTGGCATTCTCCTCTGAGCAGCAGAAAATTCAGGCTACATATGAAGTACACAGAGGATAAACTCCTTCTTAACTTTTCTTTCTAGACAAGGGTTTTGTCTCACTACGAGCAGCAGTATCTTTACCCCATTGGCCCTTTCTGTCTAATTCATGATCAGCAGCTCTGCTGTGGGAAGCTTTGCAAACATCACTGCACATCTCCCTCAGGCTCATAGTAGTCATCCTCTCACGACGCTTCAGACAGATGCTTCAGAAGAAAGTGTGACCACGAAATCTCAGCTCACATCCCACATATGTCTATGTGCTGCCTAACATTAGCCTTGAGAGTCAAAGCCAGTCTCTGTTCACAAAGATTCACTAAAAATGATAGTTTTGCAGGTATCAGCTCCATGGTGTTGTAGACAGCAGCAGTCCCATACACAGTATAAAAACTCTGGAGAAAATCATTGGTCCTATGAGCTTAGATTCCTTCCCTGAGTTTCTAAGCACAGAAAATCGACGTGGATCAACACGGATGTTTGCTTCCTCCTGTTTATTTTTGACACGGCACAGGCACTCTGAATGCTAAATTCCAAAGGTTTTACCCAGAGTCACCAAAGCAAACAGCAGCAAAGGTGAACAAAAGTCCATTTGCACTGGACAAGAGTGTGACGTCATCCTGGGAGATGTCCTCGTGCATATCACAGGGTCTGGAGCTTCACACAGCTGCCTCAGCACTAACCCAATAAACACGGTGTGATCACCCAGCTCAAGTACTGACTTGCAATAGTCAGGATTCCCATGCTCCTCATCCTTCCATCCTCCTACTCTACGGCATAATAGGACTCCATTTCCACCGCCCCACAGATGGACCCCAGATGAGCAAGCACAACAGTGTGATTGTGAGGGGGAGTGATGACATTTCAGCGTGCATATTGCATCCATGCCGACGAGCACGGGTAGGAAGGGAAAAGTTAAATTAGCCATGTGGGTGGGGGAGGAAAGTCACATCAGAGGAGCAGGGTCTTACCACAGAAAGAAATTATTTGCCCAAGAAAAGAGTGGAGGCTCCACTGCTTGAGCTTTCTGAGAGGAAATTAGACAGGACGTATAGACAAATACATCTGAAGGGCTCCTGCCTGATGGCAAAGCAGTAAGAGTAGATAGGCCTTTTTGTTCAGAGGTTGTTTTTAAGAGTTTCACTGCTACTGTAGTTAAGCAGGTGAACATCTGTTGTCCACCTGACTCACTATAAAACTGCAACTGTCAGGAGCAGGAGGCACTGTGCTGTGATCAAGGGACAAAGTTTGCTTATTGTGAAGCCTGTAGGCTTTCATTTGCATCTCTCCATCCCATTAAAAAGCAGCTGAGCATCTGTTAAGAACAGACTCACCCCAACCAAACAGCATGTGGGTGCCTGCCAGAAGAACTGGCATTGATTCTTGGACATATATGGGATAAATTATACTTTTTGTTATTATTAAGTAGCTGCACTGAGTTCTCACTTAGGGGCGTGGATATGACACAGTTTTTGGTAGGTTTGCATGGAGTCCCGATGACAAGGAAAGTATGAAGAATTGGACTCTCCTTTGCTGTCTAACTGTGGGCAAGGCACATTTCTTCATTGCACTTAAACTTTTTCACCCCTTAAATGGCAATGACAATGCTCCTCTTTCTTTGTAAAGAGCTCTGAGCACGGGGGGGGAAAGCAACCCATTATTATAACTAAAGAATACTAATACAGAGTAGCACTGCATATTTTGACTCTCTTGTTCTTGAGTTAATGATTAGACATCAGTTGGGAGCTTCTCTGCAGGATACAGGATTGCTGTTGAAGATGAAAACAATTTAGAAACCAAGACCTGATGTTGGTTACGACAGTGTGAGCTAGAGGAGCCATTCAAGGCTGACTCCTCTTTAACAGGAAGTAATAGGTGATAAAAAAAGGAGTAGTGCAATCGTATCTAGTGATACTCATGGTAAATCATGGCTCCACCACAGTGCAATTAACATTTAATATTTGTTGCAATGGTGCCAAAAAGTGTTGACCTAGGCAGGGCCTGCTGTGCTGGGCATTGCACAAATATGTAGCAAATGGTTATTGTTTCCCCAAAGAGCATCCCAAAGCAAAGAGGTAATGCACTGGTGAAAGGAAAAAAACAACAACAAAAAAAGCAGAATGGGAGAAGGGGATACAAGAAGTAGGGTGTTGCAGTTCCTAGTACCTGGAAAGAAACATGGCATGGAAGACAGAGCATCCTGGACTGTTCAAAGGGAGGCCAGGGATGTCATGTCACCATTGGATAAAGGCAGCTTTTGAGTGTAGGAACTTAGTGCTGAGTGCTGGATCACTGAGACTGAAGCACACAATGGAAAATAAAATTCCCTTACTGCTTCCAATTAACTAGCAGCTTCAGTCAATTTCCTGAAAACAGTTAAAAGCATAAATCCATGCACACGAAGCGATCTTGGCTCTGCTGGCATACAGCCTAGCAAGGACTCTTTCTCCCACTCACCAGGGCTTGCTAGGGATGCTGGTGAGCAGCATCTGCCCCATGTCCATGAGACCTGGGTGAGATTTGTTCACTGGCTCCTGAGATTATATTCCCCAGGGAGGGTTTCCTGGCTGAGCCCCATGCAGAACCTTCCCTCTTTCCATGTGGTTTTCAGGCAGATGCCAAAAGCTGAGGCAAAAGCTCATAACATGCCAATTACCCTGGCCTCAAAACCACAAATGATTGTATACAGCTGTTGGCAGACGAAACCTTGTTCCAAACACTTAGTACCTAATTGAATAAACTTGCAGAGCCCTGCTCTAGGTTTGCCTGTTCTCCTGCCCTTGTGTCATCATTCCAGCCCACTGCCAGACCCTGTGTTACAGCAAGAGGGGTGAGAGGCTTGCCTTATGGCTTTCCATCATTCATAAAAAAAAGAAGATTCCACCACAGCAGGAGTTTCAGATCTATCAGTTCTCTGTCAGAGCACTAAGAGGGTTAATTAGAAAGCCCATTTCCCCTGTCTTCTCTACATCAGTTTTCAGTTAATGGAGAAATAAACCTTCATAGTGGCTTTTGGTTCTCCAGTAAAGATGCAACAAGCGCTTCATTTAGATGTGGTGAATGGTAATTACGTTTGATGGGAAAAGTGGGCAATTTTTCCTTTCTTTGTCAAATGCCTTGGATAAATCGTTTCTGTGACGTTATCTAGAACACAAAGGTCTAGTCACTGCTTAAAATTATAAGGTAATTTATGAAATACACTCCTGGATCAGACAAAGCGACCAAGCATGACCTTGCCAACAACAACTTACATTGCAGAGAAAGGTCGGAAAAGGTTAGCATTGTCTTTTTTAGAATAACAATATCCTAAATTAAAGATACTGTGTTTAATTTTTAAAAATCCAGAAATTATATGGTTTACTTCTAAAGAAACAGTATCATTCTGAAACATATGTAATGTTTCAAAAGTTATGAGAAACAGATGCCACTACCCCATGGTTTTTGAATGACTTCTGAAGTTATATGCAATTTTCTCTAAATTGCCTTTTAACATCTGATTGCCTCAAACCCAACTAACTGAGTTGCACTGTGCAACATACAAATGAGAAGCCTATAGCCTCAATCAACACCTCCCAGAGAGGGAAATATTCCTGATCCAGCAAAGCATTTTTGATTTTGTTCCATCAGTAAGGAACTGTGCTGCAAGGAGGTGTTGTTCTTGTCTTTAAAATCTCTGCAAAGTCTGCTCTAGGTTCCTAGTATTACTAAAATAACTTTAAAGGATTTTTCTAGCTCTGGGGAGAAAAGGGGTTGTGATAAGTGTCCCAAAGGGAATTTATTTTTTTAGTGTAGTCTGATCTTTCTAGTCCACAAAGTTAGTACACTCACAGAAAGTAATTCAGATTATAATCCATATAACAGATCCCAAGAGACATTTTCACTCTTTAGTGAAGACATCAGGAGAAAAAAGAAGTACCGCTTTTTATCACCATCCAGAATAACTTTCTCCTTCTCCAGTGGAATTGTTGCTTAACAGACAGCTCTGTTAACACTCTCTATATAAATTCAGTTGCAAAGACATTAAAGACTTTGTACTCAATGTAAAAATCTACAATTCAAATAGTGATGTTGATTCTTTTTGGACTAATTGAAAAAAATTCATTATTCACACCCAAAAAAAAAAAAAAAAAAAAAAGAAGAAAAAGAAAAAGAAAAAGAAAAGGTGCTACCTTATTCCTTCAATGCCTTCACATACAGAATGCTGCAACGTTCAGGGGGTTGCCTGGGTTTAGCAAGCAGCAAGATTCTGGTGGGCTTCTGCTCTAACTCTGAAGCAACGTGAGGAATTCATCCAAAGACCTGCTCAGTGAGGCTTGGTGTGCAGCACACCAACCTCCCAAACCCACCGAACCCCTCAGCAAACTGTAGCTCGTTTGTTCCCTTTTCCCCCCTGCGTGGGTGCCCCGGGACAGAGCAGAGTGGGTTCACTTGGTCACACAGCCCGGTCGTGGCTCCTAACCTCGGATGTGTGGCACCTTGAAGGGGGCTATTGTCAGTGCACTCAGGCAACTGGGCTGCACAAAAGCCCTTTACACAACCAGCTCGGCGTGGACACCAGCCAGGAGCCCCAGATGCCCTCAGCCCACCAGCCCCAGGGCAGCCAGCACTGCCAGCCCCATGTGCAGGGCAGGGGCATGAGGCAAAGCCAGGATTCCCCTCTCCAGCACAGGGAAGTGTGGAGGTGGCAGGTCAGACTGGAGACAGAGGTGTGTCTGCCAGGGCAGCTGTGAGAGGAGCCTGGGTTTGTGTGCAGGTGGGGACATGGGCCTGAACACAACAGCAACTTTGGGACAAAGTCAGTTTGGGAATGAAAAAGAATTAATGCTTGAGCTTCTGTTCCGGGCAGGCAAAAAAACCCTGTGGTTCTTAACACCCCAGTTACACCACTGATTTTAGCACGTGTTTAAGAAATGCACATCTTTAAGTACTTAGCCTGAATTAAAGGTTTAACTTAGTGCTGTTGAGAAAGAAAGGGGCAATATGGAGCTCTACCGTTTAGGTAACTACGTGGAGCAGGATGGAGAGGTTGTACCTTGGAAGGGAATCAAGAATGGTCTGGGAAGGGCTCGTCATCCTGAAAAACCCTAAAGATCTAGGCAATAAAATGGGGGATGTGGGCAAAATCAGAAGGTGGGATGCAAGGAAGGGGAGGAGAGGAAACAAAAAGGAGCACAACTGTGGAAGTGGGAAGTGGAAAGATGATGGAAAGTTTGAAAGGGAAAGCTGAAGAAACACTTTGCAGTCCTCCCCTCAGGGGTTACTGTCAGTGATGTGGGCTTTTTATAAGCCTATGTTAGGATAACTCTTTTTTTTCTTGTTTATTCCCCCTTTTAAGATCTATACCATGTTTGCATTTCTCCCCCTCCTCTCCCTTGCCGTAGCTGTTCAAATCTAATTACCAGAGGTTCACTATATTCATTAGCTTCGTTCCCTCAAAACCCTGGGTTGCATGTCATCTGGATCTGATTATGTATGGTGCATTTCATTTTCCCAGCTACTCCCCTACCTGCTTTTAATCAGCATGAGATTTTTCATTTAAATGTCATTAGACTTTTGAATAAATACGTAAAGAACATTACAAATAAATATAAAAGCTTCATGCAAGTCAGGCCCAAGGAAAGCCGTGCCCAAGACCACCCACTGCAGTGTTTTTCTCTGAGAAGGGTATACCAGATATGCCCAGAGGTGCTAACACAACCTCCCCCGCTCTGTTAGAAGAGCACTTTGTTAAGGTGCAGACTTTCACTAGTGCCTTGAACGCTCCTGTGAGGTTGGATATGAGGTTTGTCTGAAGCTCAGCACTCGACAATGCACTTGTGCCTTTCATTTCTGTGGGAGTTCAGTGACATGTTCACAAGTGATTTGCCCCGTGGCTGCAAGGCAGCTTCCCAGGCATGCTCACCTGATGATGTCTGTCAGCTCCTGCCCTTCAGGGCCTTCCCATGCAAGCAAGGATTGATTATGCATGGAGAGGGGATCTAATTAACAGAAATAATTGCTCTATACTCTTTGTAGGGAAGATAAGCATTGTTACATGCCTAATTCTCCATCCTTGACTTGCTCAGCTCTGCTTGTCTCGGTAAGGTTAAGTATTAGCTGAATCCTCCACAGAGTGAAGGTCTCCCCATAGGAGTCTAATGGGCCAGAAGTACAAGTAAAACACACATAGCCTTTGGGATGGGTTTAAAAAAGGGTTTAACATCTTTGAAAGAGCATACTCAGGCACAGGTTTGACAAAGTCTCTGCACTTGTACTTTCTGGCCCTTTGAAGAAGTAGCTCCTGATTTGTTCACATTTTATTCTCCTTCTTTATTTCCTTCTTCACTGTTTATTCGAGGTATTTTGGTATTCCCAGTATCTGTAAAGCCTGATCTTATTTTCCTTAACTCTTTTTTTTTGTCTTCTACAGGGTGCCTGATATCTCCAGTTGCTTCACTGAACAAATTTAGCACACAGTTACTTTGCCATTAGACCCCAATTTGAGGCTAGTATCTCTCCGCTTAATTTGCACTTCTCTGTTTCACCCCGAAGTGTCTCTCTTTACCCCATGCAGGTTTTCTAACCTTTCATGCCTGAAGTCCTCACAGGGTAACCCCTGCTTGGATTTGTCTACTCCTTCTCTTTGTACTGCAGTAGAGCTGAGGGAAGGCACATGTTTGAGCGAGCAGTTAAGCAAGCTTGACTGCTGATTGTATTGACACACACTACACTACAGAGCTTGGTAATCCCCTAGAAAGATGCTGTGTATCAGACAGAGCTTGTAGCTTTCTCCTTCCCCATGAGGCACTGAGGCTGCCTGTATTTAGAGGTCAGTCTAACTTTGGACCTCATTTGTGGCACTCAACTGTAAATACGCTGCAGTTAACCTAATTACTAGCAGGAGAAAAAAAGATCCCAAAAGTGCATTTTAGGCAGCCCTTTAAGAAGCACTTTTTTAAAAAAAGGCTGCATCTCTGTTAAAATGGGTTCAGACACCACTTCTCTGGTATCACATGCATTACACTCATTGGATCAAGGAACAGTAATGCACAATATGAGTTACATGTTTCTTTGAGTATCATTTCATTTCAGTGACTTATTTTGAATATGAGTTTAATTTAGCTGCTCAAATTATTTAGTAAGCTGTCTCAGGTAGTCAATTCATTTTTGAAAGATTGCAATCTATTTGAGGACAGTTTATGATGTAAAATGAATAGAGCATAAACAGGAAGAATATTTGTTTTGCTTGGCCTATTGATTCTTATCCATGTGCACTTTCACTCTCCAATCCGTTTCTGATATTGTGCATTCCCAGAACTGCCCTATATAGACCCAGTTCAAGAAAGCTCTGGTCAACATTACAGACCCACCTATCTTACTAAAATATTTAGGTTTTTTCCTCCCTCTGTATGATTTGATCTAGAATAATTTCACTCTTTTTTTTATTTATTATACAATAAAATGGTCCTATCTGAAATAAAAGAATGATTTTGGTTTAGGATTGAGGAACATCATACCCAGCAGATATATGGGTAATTAAAGTCCCCAGGAGCTCCTGAGCTCCTGTATAAATGATTCAGTAATGTTTCCTTCTTCCTTTTTCTGAGATGGGTAACAGATGCCCTAGCAGTGATCCTTTCGTCTTTCATGTCATGACTCCTTACCCAAAGCATCTGTCTGCTGGCTTCCTGACAGTCCAGCTCTGTGAGCAGCTGCTTTTCACAGGTAGGAAGCTTCACTCAGAAATTCAGAGCCATTATCCACCAGCTTCTACATAGGAACTGATTCCTCAGGAAAAGGATGTGGGAAATCAGATCAGTGGCACAACAGCATTAATTCTTGGATTGCTAGTAGGTTAGATAACCCTCAGGGTCACTCTCTGTTTTTTTTTCTTTTTGGGGGCGTGGGGATGAGGTGTGGATTAAAATGTGATCAAAACTGGGTTTTACTTCTGAAAAATCAATCCAGTTTATGCTTAAATGCTTGCTGAATCAGGAACAGGGGCAGACAGTTTGGAAGATCTATTATAGGCCTTACAAGCAAGGAGAACAGATTCCTCAAGTATCTGTGTTTACTGTTGCTTCGTAAAGGAGACACAAATTTTGTAAGGATTAATCAATTGTGAATGTTCAGTCATTGAAATATTCACCAGCCAGGTGTTCAACAATCTTACATCATCCCAAAGTCTTTGTGTTAAATATAAAATCCCTTAAGATGAATGCCACCTTCTCTAATTCTTGATTTGTGTTCAGTTCCTCCACATTTCACAACTGATTTGTTATGACAGAACCCCATCTAGGTTTGAATCCTGACTTTCTGAGAGAAAATTCAGACTGAGATCCAAACCCAGACCTGAACTGGGGTAACTCATGTGTATCCTCAGTGCTTCACATCAAAGCAGAAAGATAAGGACTGTCCTGACCTTACCATGACAAGATGCAGGACCATCAGTGTCAATGGTCACTGGCCATCCAGGCCTGCTTTTAATCTCTATTACACTGACATAGATTGGGAACCAGCCCACAGAGCCAATGAAAAACATGTCCACATGGTTTGGTGAAATATCTTTGATTTTACTACAAGTAGATGGCTGACAAGGAAAACCAGCCCACTATTATCAGAAGGAAGGAAGCTACAAAAAACAAAGCACTCATCTCCACAGAATATCATGCAGTGATGGAGAAGCCAAAACATGTGGGTTTACTGTGCAGTGGATAAACATAGCCCATGAAGTGGAAATGGAGAGGAAGGAGTTACTGATTTTAAGAACTATAACCTGGATAGAGGAGTATAGTAGAGACCCCATGAGGGTCAGACCCAGAGGTGAGGAGTTCACACCAGGTTCCTTGTGCTGTCTCCTCTGGTTGTAAAGATGCAGGATGAATTAGCAAGGGGCCTCCTTTGTGGAGGAAAGGCAGCAAAACACTTTGCAAGGAAAGCTGAAACTGAAGCTGACAGTTTTTCCTTGTAATGAGAAGCTATAATTCAAAGCAAGGTTTCCAAGGCACAGATATGTGTGTGCACTCATGAAGACTTGCTGCAGTAAAGAGGAAAATGGGAGCACAAAAAAATAATTTTCCTTGCTTTAATGAGGCTAATGGCCCTTTACTCTCCATGGAGCTCTGAAGGATGCCACCATTAACTTATTATTTGCAGTTTGTATGCACCTTGCTGTATTTGTTTTTTGGTGTTGTTTTGGTTTTTTGGGTTGTTTTTTTTTTTTTTTTTGGAGTAGCAATCTCAGTGCAATATCTAGGATAAAAGGAAAAGCAGCATGGAGAGTTTCTGTGGTGGGTAGTGATGAACTACCTGACCTATCTGCCAAGCTGCTCCCTGCCAGGCCACAGAAGTCATGGCCATGGTCAGGCAGCCCAGGCACTTGGTGAGGGTCAGCAGTGCACACTTTGGATGGAAATACAGGAGGTGAGCCTCAGTTCCTGATACAAATGCCCTCGAAACCAAGAGCTGGGCAGCATATCTGGGCAGTAGTGCAAGGAGCACTCCGTTTGCTTGAGCTGCTTCTTTTAGAAAACCTGTAGCAGATGATACCTAGTGGAAGGAAAAGAACATGTAGGGGAAAAAGGAGGCAGCACATCCTGTTCCTGCAAGGAAGGAAAACTATAAAAGCAGCATAAATATATGACATTTCAGCATGTGCAAAAACATATGGCTCTGGCTAATATAACTGAGGCTTTGCAGTGAGTGGCAAGAATTAATTACTATAAAGCTACCCTGTGTGTACGGAAATACATCTATATCTATATCTATATCTATCTATCTATCTATCTATCTATCTATAGGTGTGTGGGAAAGCGTGTCAAACAAAAGCCTGTCTCCTTGGGCACTGGTGAGTTTTCTTTTCTTTGGTGGTAGATCTCAATACAACGACCATGCTTCTGACAGAGCCACTTTTGGAAGTCAGTAACAGCTGTGGGATAGTTTAATTGTGGGCTGGGGGTCATGCAGTGCTCCCTGTTGCTTTTGAAAGAAAGAAAAAGGTCTTTGGAGTTGTAGTGTGAGAAGGATACATTCAGCCCAGACTCAGCTGGGGAGCTCCAGCCTATATTAAACTCAGCCATAAGGGGAATTGCTGTTTGCCTGGATGTCTCTTGTTAATAGCTGGTTAATAGATGGTAATAGCCGGAAAAACAGTTACAGCCATTCTAGAAGCAGGGAATCACAGAGACTCTGCTCTGGATGCAGAACTCGTGTTCAAGACAGCTGGGCAGGAGGGATGAGACCACTAGTGATACTCAGAGGTGGGATATGGAAGACCTGAATCCTCATCCTAGATGAAACCACAGTTTCCAGAGGGAGCTTCTCTGCCAGCAGCCACAAATCTCCTTTTCTGTGACCCTGGGCAGATCACACCTGCCACCTGCCAAGGGTAATCCACTAGGCTCTGAAGGATACCCTGAGATGCTTAATTCAAATGCAATAACAAAGTTTGGACTCAGACAACGGTTGATTTTTTCCAGCAGCAAAAGGGAAAATCAAAACACAGAGAAGATCCTACTGATTCCAGAAAAACAATTTTTTCTTGGTGGATCAAAAAAAGTGGGGAAAAAAAATCATATTTTGCAAACAAAATATTTTATGTTGGCTCTCTGGCCACAAAGAAACAAGAAAACAAAAGTCACCCCATGCTCTCTGTTGAGCTGACCTTCTGACAGGGTGAGGACTCACTCTGCATGGCTTGTACACAGACATCTGTAAGTGTGATAGAGATGGGAACAGAATGAAATTTTCCTGGGTCTTCGGTCTCTCTGCCAAAAGGCTTGCCAGACATCAACTCCTGCTTTTCCTCTGCTCTTTGCTTGAAGCGTCTTGCGTATCTCCTGTTTGAGCTTGAGCTATTCATAGCACAGCAGCAGGCAGGGAACAGAGTATAGCTAAGGCTACAGACCCACTGGCATTTGTCACTAAACCAATGTCCCATGGCTCTTGCAGGAATAGTGTGGCCATACACTCACAAAAAAAAAAGGATTTAATGCAATATATCTTGACTTCTTCCTCCCTGAAACAGCCTCATTAATTTTAATGCTAAATAAATAAATAATAACAAGACACTTAAGGTGTTAATGAAGCATTAATTATTGCTGAGGTTTCCGTGGAAGGGCATGTCACAGCCACATTAATACCAAATGACTTTCTTTATGACTAACATAATTAGAGAGAATATTAAATGAAGCAAAAAGTGATGGGGCTCTTAGCAGTAATTGTCAAAATTGTTCATACAGAACCCGATTTCCGATACTGTATTTACCTAAATTGGCTAGGAAAAGCACAGGAGGCATGTAAAGCTCAATGAATCACTCCAGTTTACATCTCTAGCTTGAGAAACTGCTTCCTCATTGCCCACAGGAGAATAACAAGCATGGCCATACGGGTCTGGTTTAAACCTGAGACTGTGGCAAAATATGTCAGAAAAACAGAGTGCTGCTTTCCATTTATGTTTGGAAAGTTGATTTTTCTTTTCTTATCAGAAGTAATAGCAAACATGGTTTTATGAAAAAAAGTGAAGAGGGGAACTTAAGTCCACCTGGCTATTCACACATGGCCGTGAAGTCAGAGTTTTACAGCCAGGGAGGGCTCTGGGGAAGTTTTGGGCCTTTGCTTATGTTTGTGTGGAAAATGAAGGCTTGAGCATGTAAAAGGCTGTGTCATGGTTCTTGAAGCACTTGGAATATATTGGGAATTAAGAGCTTTTGTCTGAGAAATATGTCTGGCCCTGAAGACAACTCCAGTATCCACCAGAGCTGACAGAAAGAGTATCCTTGTGTTTACCTTTGAAGCTGGAAAGGGTTTTAATTCCTAGGAAAACACACAGTGCTCATCCCTGAGTGAGAGAGCTGTAGAGCTGGGGCTCCCCCATGCCACTTCCTTGACAAAGGAGGGCTGAGAGCCCTGGAGACAAAGGGGTCCCAGGTCAGTAGAGCCCAGATTGAAGAAATGCCCAAAGTAGGGTTGCAGCTCTGGGGTTTTGAGTTGAATGCAGGTGGGAGACTTGGTAAGACACAAACTCTGGCAGCAATGCAGAGCTCCTGGGATATTTTCCAGCCTGTCCCCTATTGTACAGTCCCTCAGCCTCACACTGGGTTTAATTATCCAAGGCAAAAAATTGACCTGGGAGCACAAAGGCAGAGTAAAGAGGCTTACTGCTACCTGTGAGAAAATATCTCCACTTGTGAACTTTGAATTTACTTGAAACTGAAACTTGAGCCTGGATTTCAGCATCAGGATTGACTGCTGAGTGTTCTGAGTATCCTTTGATGAGCTGCTGTGCAGAGCTCGCTGGCTTTTCTGCATGGCTGATCTCCTAACTCCCACGGCATTACTTCAAGTGCATGACTGACTGCCTCAGAAACTGGCCCCCCTCTGCCCAAAGTGACTTGAGCTAACTTGCCAACATGGTTTGACTTTTGGATTAAACAAGTTCTAGATGTGCCCGAAATGTTCCCACACATAGAAATCCTTTTGTGAAAGGGCATGTGAAAGGTGAGTGAGATCTGGGAGAACTTTGTACTTCATTCATACGTTCTTCTCTAATTAGAAATGTGAGTTGGTTGTTATGTCCCTTTACTCGACTTCTTCAGGCTCTTCAGAAGCCCTATTGTATCTGTGTGCCTGTTAATTTCCCCAACAGACTGATTTAGCTTGCTCTGCTGACATGTAGTTAATTATGTTTCAGTTAACTCATTTTCCTGGATGATGCTCAACTGCTGTCTGTAAATGAAATGGCTGCCTGGCTAATCAAAAGTTTCTGAAGTTTCTCTCCACCCTGAGTGCATGCCCACGCTGCTCTGGCACTCTGCTCCAGATCCTTGGGAAGAAGGACATTTGTGAGTGAAATGTAAGGAGGAAGAAAATAAATGGATCCTGAGCCTTCTGAAACTTCAAACTCACTCTGCAAGTAAACTAATTATGTGTCTGTGCCTGGGAAGATTTGATCAGAAATGGTTACCCTGTGACAGCTGGAGGAGCTCTTAGAAGAGGCAGAGGAGATGCTAGCAGGAGATGCTCTCAGCTCATGGTCTTGTCCTTCCTTCAGCTGCCTGTTTGGGTCAAAGCCAGCCCAGGAAAGTGTCTGCATCTCACAGAAATGTCCCCCTTTTCCCAGAGGGAATCTGACACAATTTTTGAGCTTGTTCAGTGTGTTGGGCCTGCTGTCACACTGGCTATATGCAAGGTAGGATTTTAGTGTCACAGCTGCCTCTTCTCCATCAGCCCACAGCACTGAGTTCTTCCTAAAGGAGACTGCAGCAGGACACATTACCACTTAATTAACTGTGAATTCACATGTAAAGAAAGCTTAGAATTAATCAAACTGTAAGAAATTATTTTTAACTGACCATGTTCATGGAAATATGAGAGCAGACTTTGATTTAGATCAATTTGATTGATAGCTATAGAATTGTGTCCAAGATAAATTTACTTTGGATGTTACAATGGGCACGCAATTCCTTTTGGGATGACATGACTGGACTGCAGCCCACTGCTGGGCAGTGGCAGGATGCCTCAGGTGAAATTTCAGAGCTCTCTGTCCCATCTCCAAAAGCACGACAATTCCCCATGGAAAATAATTCTGCAGTCATGAAGTGGATTTCATGAATAAATCAGAGGCCAACACTGTGAGCCATGCCTGCCAGGAATGTCTGAGGTGAGGTGCCTGAGAGGCAACAGCTTACATGAAGAATACCTAATAAAAATAAACTCACTCTTATGCAGAATATCTGAGTTATTTCACAATATCCCACATGCTTCCCTTCATTTGCTTGTCTGGGACACATATAAAGGAAATTTATTTTGGGAAGCTTGGGTCTTTATTTTAATGAGGGAACTTAGTAGACACCTGACTTCTCATAGAACTCACTGGCACCTGGGCATTTAGCTCTGATTCCTTCAGGTTAATTTTTGGCAACCAGTCTATACTTCAGCTTACAGAAGGCCATAGTTATGGACCCTTTTCTTTGTTCTTCCTGCTCTGAAATGCTTACTCTTCCTAGTCAAATCTAGCATGAAAATCAGTTCCATCTAAAGGCAATCATAAGAGACCAAGTATCTAGACTGAACTGGAAAAAGTACATTTTCTATGCATAATAGAAAGAATATTTTTTTCTATATCTTAAGAACATCATCAGAGCTGGATTTCTTCACTCTTGACCCTATCTGAGTGAATGGTGGTTCGGATTGTCAGGGATGTCTAGCAATCTCTGAGATCTCTGTCAGACATCTCACATCCGGTCTGATTTGCAGTACAAAATATCCAGCAATGTCTTCCTGTACTGGATATGCACAGAAAACAAAGTTATTGACAGAAATAGTTGGTAGATGGTACATAAAGGCAGAGGATAATTTTTTTTAATTGTTTGTTGTTTCTGCTCTCCAATACTACCAAGAATGTTTTACAAGTTACTCAGATATTTTCTTGTTGGAATCTTATGTCTGGAGAACACTTTCTCAATGGACATTGCTGAGAACACAGATGTGGCCTCTGTCAACATCTGTCAGATCATAATCTTGTCTTTATCAGAACTGGACCTTCCCCTAAAGTTATGTCAAGATCCAATCTATAAGCACTGATATTTCAGTAGTGCTGACTTTGGCTTTCTAGTCAGTCTATTGAGTTCACCACCATCCATGTAGTACTTTCTGGGTTTGCTATACTTTTGCCCAAAGACCTCATAGTGTTTTAAAGCTTCTTTCTTTTGTCTCTGGATTTTGTATACCAGTTCTGTCACCTTTGAGTGAGTTTTTGCCATTGCTTTCAGCATTATAGCTCAGGGCTCCTTCAGTGATCCCCAGGAAGCTCTTCAGAGCTGGCAGCACTTATCCTTGGAGCATGGTTGCAAGGGAAGGTATTTTACTACTCATACTACTAGCAGGAGTAATGAGCAGATCTGGATGAAATACTGGCATCATTGAAATCTCTGTCAAATATTCCACTGGTTTCAGTGGGCATGAGTCAATTTTACTTTCAAGACTTCAACATGTCATCAACATAACCATTCAAAACACAGATTTTTTTGGGGGGGGAAAAATAGAGTAGTGAGGAAAAGAGATATAAATAAAACGAAAGTACAAGATAAACTATGCATAAAACACTCTGTACTTAACAATGAAATATAGCAAGATGGATTTTTCAGTAAATGAATGTGTTAGCTCATGCTTGACAGCATCTGTGCAAGCAAAGTCCTGCTGTATGCAAATTGGATGCCTAACAACTTGTGTGGCTAGGAAAATAAGCCATATGTATGCCTACCATGTGAATTGATAATTAATTCATGCTCCTGGGTAAAACTGAGTCCTTCATGAAATCCCACACCTGTATTAGTCTCCTCTCCAACCTGAAAAGTCTTAAGCGTAGAATCAGAGGTCTGAAATTCTAAATGTAATTAATATTAAATGAAATCTAACATAGAATTTAATTCAAAAATTAGGTAACAATTAGCACTAATTGATTGGCATTTAAAGACTGGAGGGAGCCAAATATAGCTGTAATCATGTGTAAAAGGGATGAAGAGTGTGGAGGAATCTAGGAATGACAACTCTTACATTTGTGCCAGGCAGATTAGCCCAGACTGTGGTACAGGATAATGTTAGTGGACATCTGAACAAAATCAGGCAAGTGTTAGAGGTTCAACCTGGCTTCTGAGAGGGAAGTTCTGCCTAGCAAGCCTCTCAGGGCATTTTGGTGAGATCAGTTAATATGTGATGCCAGTGACATTAACTCTTTGATTTTCCTATGGTCTTCTCATAAAGATTTTTTGAAAACTAAATAACCAGGGGACAAGAGGTAGGATCCTCATCAACCCAAATAGTTGGCTAAATTATAGAAAATGACAAATGAAAGTAAATTGTCACTTTCCTCAGTGGAGGGAAGCCATCAAAGGAGCTGTGCAGGTCTTTTACCTGTGCTAATAATCTGTGCCAGTCTGGGTTCTTTGATGTGTTCATGAATGACCTGGAGATGGAAGGGAGACTTGAGTTAGCATTTGTTGGCAGTACCAAGTTGTTCAGGATATTAAAATGAAGGCAGACTGTTAGGAATTGCAAGAGGATCTGATGAAAGTGACTGGCAATAAAAAAGCAAATCAAATTCTTGCAGATAAATTGTCTAGATTGTGAGTCAAACTTCTTGTGTCACTATGTGAGGTGGTGCATATGGAGGGGGAGGACAAGCCCCATTTTGTGTGTGTGGTGATGGGCTCTGAGCAGACAGGTCCATGGAAAGAGCACCTCCATCCACAGAGACAATCAAAGGCCAGTTAAATACCGAGACTTACTGGGAAATGAAGAGAGCCTGAAACAAGAACCCCAGTGCTGCTGCCAGAGATGGGGATCCCAGCTCACCTCTGTGCAGCTCTGGGTCCCTGTCTGCAAACAGCACAGCCCAAGGAATTCTTGCAAGGAATGACTCGGTAGATTACAATTGCTAAGCCTCAAAAAGGTAGCATCCAAGAGGATGTAAGAAAGATTTAGAAAGTTGTGAGTGTCATGGGTGAGATGGCTGGGAATCAACAGCTCACTGTCTAGGCTGCAAGCCCTAGGCCATGCTGTTGAGTGGAGCCAGCATGACAAAGGCAAGAGTGATCACTTTCTCTTTGTCTGCTGCTAACTCACATGCAAATATATTGGCTGTCCAGACTCAGTTGTTCAAGAGGATTCTTGACAGTCTTGCCTATCTGGGTTAAAATACAGCTGCATGGTCTAGCTTTGGGCTTGCCTGTGGCAGCAGGGCAGAGTTCCAGGGCTGCTCCAGGTCCATCTTGCCCAGAGAGTGAAAACAGGAGTGCTTTTTATTAACAGCCTGCTGAAATGTCTGCCCAGTGGCAAATAAAGGACCAGACTCACAAGTGAGCTGCTCAGACACCATTAGCTCCTGTCAGAGTGGTGCCAAAAGAAAAAACCGGGAAGAGGGAAAGTGTTTTTCCCCGCCAATTGAGCAATCTCCAACAACCATTAAAGTGTTTTAATAATGTAGTTATTGCGATCTTCTTACCACAGAGCAGATTTAAGTGTGGTTTTCAATGCAAAACTTTTTTTTTTTTTTTTTTTTTTTTTTTTTCACAAGTATGAAGCTCACAATAACTCCAAGTCTTCTTAGTGTGGTATGCTAAGCAGCTGATTTTACTGTAGCGATTCTACTCTTAAAGAAGAAGTATGCCATACACTTTGAGTTTTCCCGTTTTTGAGGGAAGAGAGCCAGAAAGATTTTGGTACCTCCCTGATTAAGCTAGTTAAGCAAAATGAGGGAGGTACATCTCAGATATCTGACCTGCAGGCTCATTTATTTCGATGGCTGCTGAGCTTGCACATGGTCCTGGAATGACAACCTTCCTATTTAAAGTAGGAATGTTATCTGGAGGGCTACATCTTCAGAACACTCATGCCCTCTGCACCATCCATGATGGGCAGAAACTGGGCTCTGCAAGGGGCAGAGGATCAGCAGAGCTGTGCACACAGCCTGGCTCACATAGCCAAGGGTGGATGGCAGCTTGGGCTGGTGGTGTAGCAGCTGAGCTGCCAGCAGCATCCTCCCACCAGGGCTGCTGGCAACATTTCAGTGCTCATCGCTGTGAGCATCCCCTCCCTGCAGACTTTGGAGGTGGGGGGAAGCATCTCCGTGCCTCTCTCCTGGCTGCTATAGCCCTGCTGACTGGTCCCCTGCAAAGGATGCTCCTGCCAGTGCTGCCACTCTCCTAGGGTGTTCAACAGATTCGCTTTTTGTTCTCTTCCCCCCAATCCCCCTCCATGCATAAATCTTGTCGGCTTCAACCTAATTGCATCTTTTTCCGACAGACTGTCTCAGGAGCAATGCAAATGAGCTTTGAAATGTGGAGATCTGGTTTATATTTGTCAGCTAATTGTCTGAGTGGCACAGACATCTAGAGCTGGCACCTGCCTCCTTGTGTTAAGATCCATCTTTGATTTCAGACCCGATGCTGCATGTAGAAGCTGAGTTCCTGATAGAGGAGGATGTACTCTCTGGACAGTGTCTTGGTCTAGGTGAGAGTGATCTGTTCTCTCCTAGGTGAGCTGACCCAGGCTTCACCCAGTGAAGCCCCAGCCTTCTTGCCCATCTGCCTGGCCCTGTTCTGTGACCGTATGCACCTGTAGTGCATGTGCATGGATTCACTTCTCCCTGAGATTTGACTCTGGGGTGCTTATGGTCATAAACAGGGCAGCTGGAGAGGCAGCAACTTCTTTATTGTATCTGACTGCACACAGATGCTGGAAAAAATAGGACATTTTGTTCTCTTTTGACATCTTTATTTAAAAAAAAAATCCCTCACACTTACACATTAGGTTTTGAAATTCAGCCTATATGTCTTTTGCACTTCACTTCATCCCCTTGTCCAAATTTCTTCATTCAAATCCATGTCAGCTTTACCCAAACTCCCAGCAGCACACAGATGAAGTTAGTCAAGTACAGAGCTAGCTCTCATACCAAATGTCTGATATCAACCCTGTTTTCTTTCCCACACACTTCTGTCCTTTTTTTGCACTCTCTCCAAGATGACAATCAACTAAACAACAACACATTTTCTGAGAAACCCAGCCTATTGGACTGTGTAATATCTGACTTCCCTTCAGATAAGCCTTACTGCTCCTGCTGCCTCTCTACAGCAACATATCAAATTAACTGAGCACCCTGCAAAATGCCCCACTACAAGCAATACATACTTGAAACTACACCATGGCCCTAGTCCTAGCTCTGACATTTGCTAGCTCATCCCAATGCAGAACACAACAGAGACACATTGGAAAGGGTTTGATGTCTCCCACTGACACAAATGTCACCTGGCTGCCTGACAAGTGCATTAGAAATTCATAGACCAATTTATCTGTGCTACAGCAGGAATTTGGGGTGGATAACTTCAAGGCTGGAAGCATCTTCCAGCACAGGTCTGCAAAGCATAAGCTTCACTGACTCTCTGGGTAAATTATCCAACCATTGGAGAAACTGTGAGGATGTACCAATTCAAAGCAGCTCTGAGGCTTTGTCTCTCGTGGTTCATCATCTTTCCCAAGGAAGCAACAGGCATGGGTTGTTAGGACTGTGCAGAAAGATCAGGCAGTCAAATGCATGTACATGTGTGGGATCAAGAGCTTAAATCTCCATGAAACCTGGAGGAGGGATAAAACTGGCATCTTGCATCTGTTGCTAGGGAGCTGGGACCATAAGGCAGGAACCATGGCAGTCTGTGTAAGGAGAAAGCACTAGAAGAGATGTGCTTTCACAAAGGATTTGCTTTCCTTTAATATTCTGTCAAAGTCTATGAAATGCAAAGACAAGTGTTGTTTGGAGAAATTAAACCACAAATGCACACAGAGGAGGGAAAAGTGTATTCAGGGGAATATCACCACACTTGCCTCATTCTCATATTCTTGATTGGACACTTAAGTCTCCATTTTTGTTCTGCAGGTGGGGAAATGTCATCAGATAGTGCTAAGGCTGGAAACCACCCTACAGCTGGATATGAAGCTGTGTGGCTCAGCCAGTTGTTGGGCATGGTTTGCACTTTCACAGGGAAGAAACAGAGCATTACCAATTTCTGTGCTGGTATCTGCTCTTCTCCCAGGAGCAGTACACTGATTTTGCTCTTGACATGCAGCTCTGTCTATCCCTATGAAACAGACATATCCCAGCTGTATCTCCACCAGAACGAGCTGAATAACACCAGGGACAAATATGGGTCTTGCAGATTTTCACACTGTTGCCTTTGGAAGCACTGCAGTATGCAAACACGGCTGAGGTTCAGTGCTGGCATTCTTCATACTTTGTTTCTTGCAGAGGATAAATGCATATTATGGGGGTCTTTATTTTGCCTATATTCAAAATCATATTTTCGTGCAGCATGTAATTAACAAAATGCTCCAATTAATCAGAATGTGGAATTTTAAAAATCAGCCTTCTGATCTGCGATCCACTCCTTACTAAAAAACCAATACATGCTGCCCCAGGGTATTTACCACAGAATAACAACCAGATGGGTTATTTTGCTTCAAGCTGTTAACCTGAGCTGATTACTAAATCCCTGGAAAAGGCTTATATACTTTAGCCCTTTATTAATGTCAGAAAGTTCTACAGAATATATTTCTCATACTCCCCCTGGTAACTTTTCCAGAAGTACAAGGTTGATCAGCATCCCTTGATAAGGAAACAATTTCTAAACATTTATTCATATATATTTAAAGTGTTTGCTAATCTGCTTTCTATTTTCAGAGCCTAAACAGAGAATTTTGGGGGCTCATTTCCATTAAGGCTGATCATTTGCAGTGCTCAGTATTGAGTTGTGGCATCCCACTTTGCATCCTGTTTCTGTCTGTGCTAAGAGCATAATTTGAGGTTGGAGATCACGCCCTGGGAATAGGCAGTGAAACTTCAGCATTGTGGAGCTGGGGATGGTGACATCTAAGGTTCTTTTTGGATCAGTTCCCAGGAAACTACCCACATAAATTTGTGTTGGGCTGCCTTGTAACATGAAACTACTACTCCCTTTGCAGTTCCTGCTACATTGCTGTGTGTTGTGTAAGTTACTCCAAGCACATAAAAAAAAAAAATCCAAGTCTGCCTTTGACTCTAATAATCCTCATGTCAATTTTATTTGTTGCAACAGAGGAGCGGCTATAATAAACATAAAACAAAGAAATGAGGAAATCTTCATTACAGAGTGCTTTTACTAGTATCTTGTACTAATAAACACAGTTGTCTATTTGGAAAGACGCCTCCAATCTGTTGATTTATTTTATATTAGCGGTGCTGAGAATGCTGGCTTCTCTGCTTTTATAAGACAAGCAGCGGAAAGAGGGCTGCCTCACAGGAGAGTTATGGAAAATCAGCTTGGCCTTTTCTGTAAATACTGTTTTATGCCCATCAGCTGGAAGATAATTTCTGAGCAATTGAGAGGGCTCATTGTCTCAGCCTTTCTGTTTGCTTCTGTCAGGCCAAATTCTGTTCCTGCTTGAATCGGTTGCATTGTTCTTGCTGGCTTCGGTAACACGAGAGCGTGGCCAAAAGCCTTCAGCTGAGGAGTTGTGGTGGGTCACTGACAACCTCATGGTCACCATGGACAACGTGTGTCCATGAATGCAGGATTCCTGCAGCAGTGCCCAGGCAAGCTCCAGGGAAGGTCCACAGCCAGCTCCTGTCCTGGTGGGAGGGGAAAACCCAGCCAGCTGCACTTGTGTTCTCCATACAGTAACACTCGGACCCGAGGGTTTGCTCGCCCGCACATGGAAAGTCTGAATGTTTCCAATTTTACTGATTGTTTTTTAAATCTAATCAGATTTCACTCTTGAAATGAGATAATGAGGCAGCTCTGGAAACCACTGGGTGTGAGGAACAGGACAGGGCTGCTTGCTGAGTGCTGCTGTTCACCACTGAGTGAGTGCCTGTCCCCTTCATCAGGCAGTTCCAAGACTCTCTGCCTCTGAGAAGGTGGAGACCTTGCCTCAGTTACAGCACTGTTCAAAGCTTTCTCTTCCTCGTTGCTCTTGGCCATCTTCCTTGGCCAGCTTTTGTAGTATTGTTATACCTTGTTGCTTTAGAGCATGTGTATGCTGGTACTATGGGATGTAAGCAGCAGCATCCCAGCAAAGGCAATTGCCCCATGAGGAGAGAGAATGCTCAGGATGATGCTCTCAAGTTGCAGTAGCTCCTATCAAGAAGGACCATGCACTTCTTCTGTCTCCTACATCAATGAGAAAAAATGCTGGTTTTCCATAAGATCTAGCCCTAGATGTTAGGTCATCACTTTATCATGTTTATAATAGTTCACGGCTGCAGAGAAAAACAAAGATACAGTGTTTCTTGAACTTCAGACGCCAGTTGGTAAGGAAGAGATCCAACAAATATGGTCACACGAACAAATGAAAGGACAAGTGTTTTTTTGGGAGATCATTGCTTTTCTGGCTGAGAATTGTCTTGATTTACACTGATCTGTGCCTTGAGCACAGAGGGCATGGGAAGGAGGAGCTTGTGCTGCAGCTGCAGCAGAGTTTATGCAGCCCTCTGTGTGGTGATGCCTCTAATTGGGCTGCTCAGAGGATGCCACCACAGCTTCTCTCAGAGACTCTTAGTAAGCCCTGAGACGGTGTTAGTGAGCACTGAGTGTTTTAGTGAGCCCTGAGACGGTGTTAGTGAGCACTGAGTGTTTTAGTGAGCCCTGAGACTGTGTTAGTGAGCACTCACACTGTGGGCAGGGAGCCCAGCTGGATGCAGAGTGCCCCATCTCCTGTATTCACCCACCAAGTCTCCCTTACAAAGCAGGAAGAAGCAGCATTATTTCCAGTCCCTGTAAGTTCTTCTGTTACTTGGATCTGACAAATGTTATTTCTACCTGGAACTAGAGATTTAGCTTAGAGGATTGGCCAGTCTCTTTAAGCCATTACCCACTGTGTGTTATGTACATGGAACAGCAGACCATGGATGGGACTCATGGTTATAGCCCCTCTAAAAATCTTTTTCATTATCTTAAATTTTTGTTAAAAAAACCTAAACACATGTATGGAGCACAGATTTCCCTGCACAATACACCTGATCTCAGTTTTTCCATCTGAAGCATTTTGTAAGGATTCCTCTGGTGCCACCAACACTGCAGATCTGCTCTTGCACCCCAGCCCTCAGCCACAAGGTTCCACAATCCCTAATGCCCAGTGACAGATAAAAAATCACAACCTTTCTACACTTTGATAATATTCAAATTTTTATAGAATCTATTGCTCTACCATGAGAAATTTGCAGGAAGTTTACAAGGCCAGCCTTAAGCAATTGCAACACTTTTATTCAAATTTATTTTACAAGTTTGAATGCAGCACCTAGGCCCGGAGAGGGACTGAAAATCCTAAGGATCCAATGGAGCATCCATACCACAGCAGTGCCAGACTGCAAAGGTGCCTCTTGTTGTGTGTACAATGCAAAGACCTCGGGAAGGACAACAACCAGCCTGGAAGATCTCATGGTTTAGGCTGGGTAGCTACAGTACAGCAGTTAGAAATGGGAGCAAGGAGGGAAAGGAGCACACTGTCCTCATGTGCTCACTGGGAACACCAGGGACAGGCCTACATGTCCTGCTGTCCTTGTACCACTGCTCAGAGGAGCTCAGTGCCCCAAATTTGTCATGAGATCCACTTCCCCATCAAAGCTCCCCACTATTCTGCCTGGGCTTCCTGGGAAAACAATTAGAGCAAATTAGAGCAAAAATTTGCAATTAGAGCAAAAGGAGCTTCCTTGCCCTTCTCCAAGGGGGATTCAGTAGCAGCAGCTGCACCACACCTGGCCCCCTAGCTGGGTGATGGGTAGAGGAGTTTTGGAAACAGGATTTCCTCACTTTGCAGAAGTGTGAAATTCAGGTGCTAGTATAAAGCCTGTTGGCTGTTCTGGAGCTGATTCCATTCAACCCTGGCCTCTGCTGCCATTCCCCCCAGGCTGTGATGCTAGCTGTGTGCTCACTCCTGGTTTTGTAGCACAAAAATTGCTCCACCTTAGGCCTTGCTTTTGCTAATCTCACAATTAATTTCAGCAGAGTTAACCCTGGTTTTAACTTTATTGCAGTCTGAAGGACTTCTGAGATAGGAAACACAGGGCACTGGGTGGGGTTGTTAAAGTATGTTTAAATATAATTTTTTCATACCTGGGCAATCCCAGAAAGACATCAGCAGGTGATAACCTCTGGTGCCAAACATTCTGCTCCACTGATGAAAGCTCCCGGTACATCTGAGTGCCACACACACTCCTCTCCTCCCATGACAACTGATAAATACAGAGCAATAAGGGAAGGAATGAGCACAGTCATATTCTCAGCCATTTATTTAAGCTGTGGTTATTGACTATAGTGCCCTTACATTTTTATGCATTGCACATCAGGTGATGTTTCTGTTTTGGATACTATCACTGAGGGAAGAGATAGGACATTTTGTACTGATATAACAATGAGAGAAAGCGCTGTGTAAGAGTACCATTATTTAATAAGGAATTCAGCGTAGTGTATTTAAGCTCATACACTTATACAGCTTCTTTTACTGTCAGCTAAAAGCAGGACTGTAAAGTACATCTCCCTTGGGATGGTTGTCTGTGCATCACTAATAGTTACTGCTGTAAGGAGTGATCACATTAAATGTTCAAGTTAGAAAAAGATTTTACAAAGCTGGGCTATGAGGTATGAGGAGTTATTTCAGATAAACAACCCAAGTACATCTGTTTCCCTCTAAATGTTATCTTAAACTTTAGTGTTGGGTTTTCTGGCAGAGAAATCAAACTTCAGGCAGACTTTGAACACCCAGATATTATTTTCTTTTTGTTTGCTGATCATGACCTTTTCTTATGGCGGCCTCAGGAGTTGGAGGAGCTGGATTTTCCTCTGTTATACCGAAGTAATTCTTTTGAATTGCTGCAAGGTGAATGCTGACTTCTCTGTTACCTTAGCTGCTCGCACGGAGGGAGTGAGCTGCCCAAGTGGTCTGTCTGCCACTTCCAGTAACATGGTCATGAACACAGTGTTCCTGGACCTGCAATTCACCATCGTGCAAACAGCTGGAACAAATTGAAACCAAGCAGGACACAGTATTGTTACCATATGTATTCCTTATCTTGATTTATTTTCATTGAGTAAGTTTTTAAAGAGTTTTTAAGAACTCAAGTGCTATCAAGGATTCTAGACACTTCCAGAAAAAACAAAGACTACAGGTAGGAAGTTATATTTTAAAACAACATGTTTCAAATGCTGTTTGTTTCCCCCACAGGCATTCGAACATGATATATTTTTTCCTGTATTTTTATCCCCACTTTGAATATAGTGCCAGGATAAAGTGCTACAGGCAAAACTGAAAAGGGATATGAAATATTCAGGCAAAGTTATCTAAAGGCTTTTCTATTTCACAGACTGCTTCTTTTAGGACTGAGAGATAATGAAGGCTTGTGGGGAAAAAATATTTAGTTATATACTGTCTGATGTGCCCTGTGTCCAAAAATTAACACAATTGGAGTGCAAATGCAAATATATCGAGTGCAAATGTAAATTTAGAGATATTCAGTGATGAGCTGAATACGTTTAAGATCTCTTATGTAGGCCTAGATCTATGCGTCTGATCAAGAAAATCTCGAAGAAGAAGAGCATAAGGACCTCAGCTTTCCTCTGCCCTTCACCCTTTATCACCTCTAGGCATTACAAAGTGCTGGTGACCAAAAGATTTCACTGAGGGCTAGTCACTGTTCTACCTGCGATGAGCAGGCTTTGGTTTAATGACAGGTGGCCGGAGGCTGTCCTATCATTCTGAGTCCAGGACTGAAATTGAGGCATTTACCATTGCTAAACAATATGTGCAGGGCTTTTGGGGATCTGCAGCTCACAGGCTGTCTCCTAAACTTCTTCTGGCCTGCTGGACCTGGAGCAGATCCCACTGGCACTTAGGTCACCCTTTGGACTCAATGCTCCTAAAACGGAGTGAGCCTAATCCTGCTGCAATAGACACTAAGGATACTGCTGTAGAAGCCTGCAGCATTAAGGATAAATGGGAAGCTCTATGAGGAGCAGCTGAGGTCACTTGGTCTGTTCAGCCTGGAGAAGAGGAGGCTGAGGGGAGCCTTCATTGCAGTCACAGCTTCCTTGTGAGGGGAAGAGGAGGGGCAGGCATGCTGGTGGTGACCAGTGACAGAATCCAAGGGAATGGCCTAAAGCTGTATCAGAGGAGGTTTAGGTTGGATATTAGAAAAAGTTTCTTCACCCAGAGGGTGGTTGGGCACTGGAACAGGCTCCCCAGAGAAGTGGTCACAGCACCAGCCTGACAGAGCTCGAGAATTATTTGGACTATGATCTCAGGCATGTGGTGTGACTCTTGGGGATGTCCTGTGCAGGGCTGGGAGCTGGACTCAGTCATCCTTGAGAGTCCCTTCCAGCTCCTGTGACTCTATTTTGTGACTCTGTGATTATGAAAAGCCCCTTTGCTTCCTCAGGATGCTTCAGCCCTGCTTCCAGGTCTTCCCATAGCACTTTCCAGGGAAATACTTTTGGCCCAATGAGTAAGGCAGTGGTTTGGATGGGAATATTCACTCTGCCGGGCTGCAGGCAGTGATGCTTGCTCAGACCCCTCTGCACAGGTTTGCTGGGGCAACTGAGGCCTGTGTAAGACCCTCCAAGTGAAGGCAGCAGCACTTCCAGAGGTTTTCTGTCTGCAGCTCCTGCAGTAAGGTGATTTATCATGCCATTTTTAGGCTGCTCTTAATAGGTACATAGATCAAAGCAGGACACCACCCGTTTTCATTGTCTTCCTGCAAATCTGATCTCAGTGGCAAACTATCACTGTCTTCAACATAAATATCACTGGGTCCACTATAAATAGAAGTGATGCCAGTTTTAGAAACAGTCAGAAATGCTTCCTTCCATCCTCTGCCAATCTTTGTCCCCTATTTTTAAGCTCTTTTTCCATTCCAGTCACTTTTTTATCTTCCCTTTAATGTCTTTGTACAAAAGTCATTAATCTACTGTATGGAAAACCGTCAAATGCTTCTGGAAAATCAAAATACTCTGCTACCCACTAAATTGCCCTTATCTGTCATGGCAGTGGTATCTTCAAAGGATTCCTGAAGAGTAGTTAAGCATGACACGATCTTCCTGTGCCTCAGTCTGTGCTGGCTTCCTCTAATCTAGCTGGGGTTTGATCACCCTTCTCTTACTATATTTCTTGAAACTACTCTCAAGTTTTTTCCCCAGAACAAATGTCCAGCTCACTGGCCATAATGCTTCCCAGGTTGTCTTATTGGTCTATTTTATTCTATTTTCTTAAACAAGACTCGTGTTTGCCAATTCCCAGTTCTCACGTAGCATTTCCCCTCCTTGGACCTTTTACAAATGTAACTGCTTGCTTCCGTGATTCCTGTGCACGCTCCCCCAGACACCAAGGGGTCTGTGATGTGGGATCAGAGTGGATTTCTGCCACTTGCTAAGTCCTGCATGCACTTCTGGACAGAGCTTTCTCTTTTACAGCTGGAAATCTGATGTCACACTAGAGCAGGCTCCTTTCCCCAGCAGAGTTTAAAGTTTGCATTTTCCTGAATAGGAACATCCGTTACCTATTCTGTTAATAATTTTGTGCAACAGCTAATGATTGTGTTTTAAAAAGAGAATATGTCTTTGGAAACTGAAGCCAACTTAAACCAGCTGCCTTGAACACAGCGTCAATACTTCTAATCAGGGGATTGTCTCAGGGACAGGGAGCAGGAATTGTTGTTCCATGCCAAGGTAATGGGCTGCAGCAGGGAGGTGGAGACAATAGGCAATTCTGCATCAGCCAGAGACATTTCTTTAGATGGCTTTGTCTTGCTGCAAGAGTCCTTGCAGGTTCCTGGGTGCCCCAGGTCAGGCTTAACACAGTCAGGGTTTAAATACTCTGCCAGAAAGCCCATTTGGGCATGCTGAGAGGGGAAAGGCATCAGCACAGAACACTAACTCTGTCTGTGCTCCTTAAAAGTGTTTTTTTTTCTAGATTATTAGCTCTAGGTTCCAAATACTGTTCAGTACTGACTAGACTCAGGTGTGATCTTCTCCTCCCACACACACACATTGCTAACATCTGTTAATATTCTTCTGGTTCAGTTTCTCAGCCCAGGAAGTGCTAACCTTGAACACACATATTTAATTTCAAGTGCAGCAAGACTGTTGATGGTAAAGCACTTACTGAGCCTGCTTGGATGAATACATAAGTTAATAGCTTTCTGTTGGACTCATGTATATGCATGATGCTAATGACAGCTTTTACATGAATTCCTGCAGGGAAACAGTGCACACTCTATATTAATATCCCGTCTCCATTTGACTCTGCAATTTCACATATTAATTGATTAACAGCAGCCAGAAGGAATGAACAACAAGAATGCCAGGCCAATTTTCTAAGGCCTGGCCAGCACATAAAGGGTTTAATGGATCTCTGTCTGCAATGGACCCAGGCTTGACCTTACTGAAAGTAATGGTAGTGTTGTGCTTATTTCAGCTGCAATTAATAGAGATTCAGTAGTTATACCTCAGGAGAGGGGATCCAAAGAATGTGAGTACCACGATGTCTCTGCTTCATAACTAAAAATACTGATTTCTACACCCAGAACTGCTTGGCCAAAGCCCATTAAGAAACTACCAAATGATAGTCAGAAATGGAAAAGAAAAAAAAAAAGGAAAAAAAAAAAAGAAAAAGCAAGATAGGAACTTCCTTATTTTTGAGACTAGCATGTACACTCTGCATCCTCTGAGCACGCTGCTTTTGAACTCAAAAATCATTTCTTGGCACTTAGACAGATCTGTAAGCAGTTTAAATCCTTTTAGTTTATACACATGTAGATGTGTACAAGTATGCATTTCTGCAGAAGTTCCCATGTAGGGTCATTTTTACAGTAGTGAGAAATCTGTCCTCTTCAGTGCTCCTTTCTCTAAGAAGATTTGGGCAGTGCAATTTTGCTGGTTAAAATGAGTCATCTGGACCCTGCAGGTATGTCCAGGGAGGCCCTAGGCTGGCCTGGACTAGGCATCTCAGGGAGCAAGAAGACCACAAAGATCACTCCCTCATTGCCTATTTTCCTAATGCTGCATCCTGCTGGAAGTCCTAGGTCTCCTCAGTAGTCCCTCACGGTTGTCTTATATAGAAATCTCCTTCTGGCTTGTTAGGATAAATTATAAGCACTTTCTCCATCAAAATGTAAGGACAAGGTGTTGGATGTCCGTGAGTGTGGTGCAGAACTTCCATGGGGCTTCAGGCCACTCACCCTGAGCAAGTCAGAGCATCTTTCCTTTCCACTGGCAACTCAAGGGCAATCAACAGTAGGAACAGGAGTATCTTCTCCTGCCTTTGTTCACTGTGTCTTTAGTGACTTTTTGCTAGGGAACTAAAAGAAAGATGTCAAAATGTTTTTAACTGAGCCAACCTCTCACTTCCCTGCAGATAAAACTACTCCACAACTGAGATGCTTCTACCAGCATTGCACAAACAAAGATTGTTTTCTTGAAGAAAGGTTCTACATATAAAGATTGTGTTATAAATCTTCTTTTTCATTACACTTCTAATAAGCATGAGTAAATATCAGGCAGAAAAGTTCTTAGAACTTTGAAGTGGTCTGTAGACTATAACAGGTAATTCAGAGCTTGGGATCAGGATTTTCAATGAGATGCACTCTGCTTCATGTCTTCATTCCCAGACAAAAGTAATATCAGAAGATTTAAGTGTTTGTTTCTGAGGTTGGTGTGTTGCTAACAAACACATAAGCCAGCTCTTTCTTAAATACATAAAGCCATCTAAGTGATCTAGACATTTCTCCAGCTTTTTCAGTTGTTTAATTTACTTCTTTATCACAACAGTTGCATTTAGTGTGAGGTAGGTTTCATTTGGCACAGCTCTTTTCACACGTGGTTTTCAGCAAACTGCAAGCTGAGGTTGAACACTGGGCTATCAGTGGGCAGGGAGTAAGGTTGTTCTGCTACACATTTCCTCTTTGACCTGGTTAAATCAGGTTGAAACAGCCTGTCTATGCTTGCAATGTCATGTGCACTGAGAGAGGATGAAGATTTAACATGCAGTAGCATTCCTGAAGCACCTCACAGTGACTGTCCTGGTGGCAGAGGAAGAGCCTGTGTCTTGCACAAGCTACAGATGTGGCTGGAAGACCTCTGGTTGCTGAAAAACACATGAAGTAAATCAGGAACACATCTAAGTTCTTCTGCTTCTTCAGTCCCCTTGGCCAATAAATACAATAATAATGACTCCTTAGCCCTTTTTCTCCCATTCTTTTTGTGTCTTCTCCATATACTCTACAAATTCTGCTGCGGCAAAGACTGGCCTTGCAAGGTGGTTTGGAATTCTAGAGACATGTTGGTCCCTAGGGCCAGAGGAACACTGTGCAACTTCAAGCTACTACTTTGTTTTGATACTTGAATGTTTTTAAGGAAAGGCTACTTGTTACATATTGCTAGCTGCTCTGTGATCCCAGTGGCAGGGCAGAAGTGCTCATCACATGTACAGCACTGCATGGGAATTCCAGAACTGCCTGTACCCAACTCTAGTGCAGGTCACACTCTGATTTTACCGAGCCAAACCATGCATGCACATCTCCAGAATCTGAAAGGCCCAGCTAAAAGATTTATTCCATCACTCCGTTTTCTGACACTAGTTCTCTCGATTCCCCTTCTCTGCTGAGCTGACACAGCTGTGCTCAAAGCCTCTCTGCTTTTGCAGTGGCTAAGAGCTAAATCGTTGCAAGCCAGTCCACAAGCATGGGCTGAGTTATCACCTCAGTAGCTGCCCAGTGATTTTCAGGATCTTTAGGTAACATGTGGAGTATATATGTGCAATTTCCCTGGCACCAAGGCAGGAGATGTGAGCACTGCCTGCACTGGAGTTTTACAGGGATGGGAAAGGCTGTGCCTAGGTCCCATCAGGGTCGGCTCATTTCACACCATCTCTGAATCCTCCAGTTTGTTTAAGTAGAGCAAAGTAGGAAATGGAGGCTGTTTTTGCCAAAGTCACCAAAGACAGAGGAAACAAGGAAAGGAAACCCAAAATGCTGTTTTAAAAGCCTGTTTCCAGGCTCTGGTGTAAGGTGATATCAAGTGACAGGGAACACACACACACATCTCACCACTTCCTCTATCTTGGAAGATGACAGGAAGGACGAGGACATTCTGCTTTGAGGATGAGCTAAGTTAAGCCCTTAAAATGAAACAAAGACAATTTGTAGACCCCTGATAAAAACCCTGTGTGTGGTATAGAAAGTTTCCACTGCAGTCCAACGACTTTGTTATAATCTTATCGCCTGCTCCTCACTTATCCAAACAGCTGCCTCCTACCTACTTATCTCTGTAGAGGAGGGGGGGAAATCACAGTATATATAACAAAGAGCTGTGGACCACACATGCATACATTCAGAAAGTCCCATGCACACAGGACTCTGAATTTTGAGGAGAAGAAGCACTTCCATTACTAAATGCAAGATTTACATTCATCTTGTTCTTGTACCTGCTACTGTGAGTTAGAGCACAAATGCATGCTTACTCTCCACCAAGATTTTACCCAGGCTAAATAACAGCTCTTACAGCTTCTCATGGCAGTGTTCTCAGTCTTATAGCTCCCTGGGAGCAATTTTCTCCATATTCAACTTTTCCCAGTGGAAGCATGTTTGAAATGGTGCTTTCTATCCTTCTGATGAAGTGGAGCACACCTGGATGTCAAAGACACAGCTCTGGCTCCTTCATACATAGTAAGAAATTAAATAATTGTCTCCACCTGGAAAACTTCAAGTCTGGGGAATGGTGAATTAGGGTAGCAGCTCCTAGCCATGCTGCTGTGCTGTAACACAGATGCTTTGGGATGAAAGTTGAATCCAGTGAGTCATCTCTGTTGGCCTTGCTTGAAGTACATGCTGATCTTTACATGCAGAACTCGTCCAAGAATAAGGTGTGCACAGAGTACATGAAAGGCAAGAAGCCTATTTTATATCACTGATGTACATGTTGCCCAGGGAGACAGCAAAGTCTCCATACTTGGAAATATTCAAAATCCTTTTCGACATGGCCCTGGGCAACCTGCTGTAGAGCAGAGCCCTGCTTGAACAGAGGCATTGGACAATATGACTTGCTAAGGTCTCTTGTAACCTTAACTTTTCTGTGATCAATTCTGTGACACCACTGGCATTGTGGCAGCCCTTGCAAGATTTCCTAGGCTTCATCTGTACTCCAGCAAATCTCCAATGCTTCAGTGGCTTGCAGATTTTTGATACCATGAATGGTCCCCTAGAGTTGGCATTGCAGCTGCAGGTCCTAGGGGAGTGTTGAATGCAGTTATGGTGAACTGTGGCCCACAGGGAGCTGGGTCAGGTGCTAACAGCAGTGATCTCTGTTAGCTGCCATCCTGAACCTCTTCCAGCTCCACAGCACTTGTAATTGTTTGGCTTGAGAAGAAAAGTTTTCCTTATATCTACCTGAAAGAGTCTCCGTCTGATGATTTTTCTCCAGCTTTTCTTGGTCTCTCATCTCCTGACATTAAGAGTTCACGTTCCCTGTCCTCTTTGAGGAGCTACACTGTCTCTCTGCCATGTATTATCTATCAAACCCAGTCCCCTTTCTCTGCCTTCTCTGACTTCTCTCCGATTCTTCCTCCTGGGGTCCCTCTGACATGGAAGGATTTGAATCCACTGCTCTGACAAGCAAAGTAAAATAGTTCTCATATTTGAGACCTCATATTTTAAAGCCACAAATCAGTTTCCAAACTCAGCTGTAAATCTATAAGCCCGGTGTGATTTACCTCAGACCTTCAGGACTTACATGCACTAAGCAGAGGTCAGAGAGGGAGCCCATAGGACTCTCTCATGGAAAGGAAGATTTTCAAGAATGCACTCATGGTCCAGCAAGGTCCAGAGCACCCCAAGATGCTGCTCTTGATCCTGGGGGTCCAGCCCCCTCACAGCCTACACAAGATGCATCCATCTCCATGGAAGCAGAAGATAGCCCAGAGCATTGGTTTTGCTGGGACTGCTGTACTAACTCAGAGATTTTCAGTTCATTATTTTCTTTAACTTCCAAAATGAATTTTGCCAAGGCCAAATAAAAATCACTGCTCAGAATCTGAGAGTCACAGTATTCCTTCCTGAGAAGGGCACTTCACTGTCCTCCCTTTTTCAGCCCTTTCCTTTGAATCATCACAATCAAGTTGTCAATAAGGAGAACACTGGACTTTTTTTGGTCCTTTTTCACATAGATCAGTTGTTTGCACCAGCACAGTTTGCTTCATGAGAGACAGATCTCCACAAAGTGCTGGTTAAGCTTCAGTATTTATTATGTATCCGCTGATGTTTAAACTAACTGAAATCCATGTTTTTATTTTGTTTTTGTTAATTTGGGATCTGCTCCAGGATAAATTTAATCCAAAAGCAAGAGTCATCCTAAACAGTGAAAACACTGGACTGAATAGCCATAGCAATTTCTTAGTATGCAATATGTTTATTTGAAATACAGATTGTAAAGTATAACAAGGCTGCTACTAATTTGTACTGTGAAGGGATGAAAAACAAAGCTCAGTGGAGTCAGAGCCTCACTCAGTCATCTGGAAGCACAGATGCCAATTTTTGAGTTTTTTTCTAAAAGATTCATGATGTTTCTACTGTTCTCCTGAGAAATTGGCTGTATAGCCCCATGAATGCTTAAGGATCTCAGCTTTCTCATCCCTGTACATTGGGAAGGAAAAGGTTGTAAATATGAAACCTGAAGGTTCAAATAGAAGGGGGCAAATATACGGGACCTGAAATCTTATTATCTTAAAATCTCCTGATTATCGACCCTAGCCCACTTGCAATAAGCAACACTGCAAAGGCTTATTCAAAATCTGAACTCAAGCTAATCGGCTGAAGATCTTGGGAGATGCAGCAGGAGAACCTGACCCTTCAGCCAGAAAAGCAACAGTGAACTTGACAAGGAAGTGCTTTCTGGCTTCATTTCTGCATTCAGATTTAAGGGAGGAATACAGATGTTTTTTGAGCTGTCTGAAAATTACGATGCTCTTTGAAACCTTTTGCTAGCATTGTATTAAGATCTTTTTTAGAAACTTCCATGGCTATAAAATGAGATTTTTTTTGTTTGTTTTTAAAGCAGGAGTTTTCAAACAGATCACCACAATTTAATAGATTTTAAAGTATGAGATTTGAAAATCTGCAAAATATGCTGGAATGGATCTTCCCAACAGGTGTTTTAGCCATACTGGACAATTCTGTGAAATGAAGATAAGTCCTGGCTGTACAAGAGGCAGTTTTCAAAAATAATAATTTTTCACTATTAGCAGGACTGTTTCATAAAGTCAGCCTTGCTCCATTTAAAGCCTCTCATGCTAACACCTTTTTCCTTAACCAAACCCAGCATTTTCCTGACCACCACCTTTCTAGTGAAGCTCTACAAAAGGGTTGCAATGAAACGCAAATCCTTCCGAAGCCTGCCCGGTTTCGGATTTCGTTATGAGCCTGAAATTCGACCCACATTCGTCCAAAAGTTCAGTAAGGGTTCGTGAACTTTTCTAGCCCAACTGGATTGATTTATGATTTTGTGTCACAGCTACACAAATCACGTGGCTGCAGCATAAGGCAAAGCTCAGTGAGCCTGAGCGCCAAGCCAAGCAAATCAGAACCATGGCCTCTCCCTTTCCACCCTGTCCTTTTTCCAAAAAGGGTGGATGCTGACTGTACATCCCCAGTGGCTTTCTGGGCCATCATCAAGTGGAAGAACCAATCTTTAGAAAGCTTTAAGACATCTCGTTGTGCTGACCTGTCAGGAAAATGGTCCAATCTCACAGGGACTTGGCCAAAATTTTAAAAAAAGAACAAAGCAAGAAAACAGATGCTCAGAGTTAAGTATCTTAATTTTTATTTTGTTGACCAAATAGCTGGGCTGAGGTCCACAATGGCTGAGTGTACAATAGCTCCTGGTTTTAATCAGAGCTGTTGTTTAGATGACCAAGTACAAAGAGGAAGAAACTTCATACTGGTGCTCCTTGGAAAAGTCTGGCCTTATGCTGCAGGCAGTGCTGCTGGCTGCCTTCCCATGGAGGAGACTTCCTCAGGCTGTAGGCAGCCAGCAACCCTCGGTGACACATGGGGACACACAGTGACAGATGAAGAACTTGGGAAGTTATAAAGGTGCAAGGGTGGTACCTTCCCCACCTGCCACCTTCCTGCCTCCCAGCCCTAGTACCAAAGAATCTGTTCCAAAGACTGTGTCTGCATGTTCCCAACTGATGTGAAGTGGTTGTCCAGCCCTCATGACACTCTGCAATTTACTTGGTGTCTCAAGAGTACCTCCTCTGCATCTGATGGCACTGTGGTGACTGAATGCTATCACTCCCATGCTCTGATTTTGCACGTGGATTTAGATTTTCTGATCTGGAAGTCAGGCATGGAAACCTTGTTCCACTGCAGCTGCTTGGGATTGGGTAAGCACACGTACTGTTAGGATGTGGTGACAGTCCATGGTCCTGTCAGGGAGCACAGGGCTGCAGGAGGCAGTGGCACAAAGACACAGCCCCAGCTGTGCCCAGGCTCAGCCACTCTGCTGCTGATTGCACGGCTGTGAATCTAGAAGCAGCACTGGGTGATCCCTGCAGGAATGTAAACACAAACAGTTCTGCTCTCTCTTCACGGGTAGTCTGTGCCTCTCTCCAGAGCATCCACCGCTGTCCTTGCAGTGAGGGGTCCAGGCCAGATGCAGTTGCAAGTGTCTGGTGGGTACAAGGTGCCCCCCTGATCGTCTGCTTTGTCCTTGTCAGGAGCCTGCCACCCTCACCCACTGGAGCAGAGGTGGGTGCTGGCCAAGGGGTGGTGGGGAGGCTGGAGCAAGGTGCTGAGCTGGAGGAGTCAGTTTCCCATGTTGGGAGTTGAGAGTAGAAAGTTCAGTGAAGGCTGACGCTGCAACAACAAATGTTTCAGAGATAATGAAGGTCACAGCACCCAGTGAAAACCAGCAGTGAAAATGCTATCAGCTTCAGGGTCTCTCAGGTTCAGCCTGGACATAAACAAATGAGCAGGAGCAGAACTTTCATGCTCCTCCAAAAATGTACAAACTTTCATGTAAAGAGTCTGCTGATCTCTCTGCAGCGCCTTGGCACTCCCAGAAAGAACCACAGTGGACTTCTGTGGCATCTACCAGGACACTGCTGCCTGGTCACACATAAGGACAGAGCAGCTCCTTGCTCATTGGTACCTCTGAGCAGGAGAAGAGCTCTCTGTGAGGGCTTCAGCCCCTTAGCTCCTGGGCCAGGACTTTCCCTTCCACTGAGAGCTTTGAATCATCTCTCCCCAACCAGATTAATGAGTAGAAAGGAATTTTTAAAGTATGTTCCTAGGTCACTTCTGGTTTATCCTCTGGGTTTCCTCTCCTCTGATGGTACCACAATGCGGCATCTGCCACGTTGCCAAATGTGGAGGAGAGTAGGCTCCAGCGTGCACAAACAGAGCGTGGTGTCTTTGGCAGCTGGTGGAGCAACTATCTCAGGTTTCCTTTCATTTTAATGGCTCACATACCTCTCTCCACGTCTGTGTCTGATTTTCAGGGCACGACCTTGATTTTACATCAAACATTCCTTGTGTCTCTCCTCATCCCACTGCTGTCTGTCTAGATTACCAACGTTAGAGCTGATCTTTCTATTAAAATGCTCGGATTTTATTATTTTTCTAACCTAAAGCCCATCTAAAATGCAAAGCCTTGTTCATCCTTTCCTCAAGGGCTCCTGCACTTTGATTTCCCCTCCTGTCCTCTGCTGACAGAAAGCTATGAAGTGAAGTGCATCTGCAGGGGTCGAAGCTGGAGGCAGCCATCATCCTCTGTATCCTTACCCATAGCACAGATAGCTGCTGTGATCCTACTCTAGTTCATAAATCACCTCATAAACACCCCACATCTGGAGTAGTTCCTATGTCACTGGCAGCTGTCACAAAATTAATACTGCTGTTAAAGTAGTCCTACTGGCAGCTCAGGTACACCCCTGTTCCTCAGCACCTCAGTGCTGCTAATGAACAGGGCTGAGGAATTGCCTGGCCAGTGATTTTTTGTAATTGAACATTTGGCACTTGATAAAGATGAGGTTCAGATAATTAAACGTAGACAGTAAATGTGGATCATTTTGTTTCTGATGTAGTTTTCAACCTAATCCTCACTTTAGAGGGCTAGGTCTTTTCATACTATGCCTAGCACACCAGCATCCTTCAGGAGTCAGTAGGGATGTGTTGTTTTTCCTCTTTTCAGCTTGGAAAATGACTGGGGATTGCCCATAGTAATATTGGAAAGCAACGCTGCTTGAGAGCTCCATCTCACCCCCCAAACCAAAGTCACCTTCCCTCTCATTAGTTCTCATTTGGGGCATTACTAGCTAAGCTTATTTCTGCTTCTGAGTGGCTGTTATCGAGCTCTGTAACAGCAGGAGGAGTTGTGCCCAGCTGCCCACTGCCACCAGACACCCTTCTCCTGTGTGGTGCCCTGGGCTGCCCTGTGCCTCCCCACAGCAGAGGTATACACGTGTGAGCTGTGAAATGCCCCAAGACCCCCTTAGGGGAAAGGCCCTGGGTGCTGTCTCTATGGGAAACTTTCCCCTGGTTAGTTTACCCAGTGATTAATGCAGCATGGAGGCTGTAAGTAATGAACAGAAGTCACGTTTCAAGGCCCTGCACGTGAACAACACTCAAGAGTAAGTTTGGACTGTCCTTGCACTGTAATAACAGCTGATCCAAAGACCCAAGATTTGTAGAAAAATTGTACTTATAGTCAAGTATCAGGGCTATTGCCCCAATAGTACTGGGCTCCAAGACAGGGTCCTGAACTGAGCCTGCAGAGACTCTAAACCTGGTTTTGAACTTTGCTGAAAGAGTTGAGATACACTACAAGGGATAAAACCTTCCCAGGTGATAGAGAGTGTGGTTAAAGAGAAGTCAAGCTGAAAAATCTTGTGAGAGGACATGTTTACAAAACAGCAGCCTGCAAAGACAGAAGCATTACAATGTTAGGAGTAGAAATGTCCCTCCATTCGCATTTCCCAGCTATACACAAAGGTGTGCAGGTAGATGCAGAAGTGGGTGTGACAGCCTGTATGACATGACTGCCTGTGTGAGCCCTGCTCAAAGAAGGCTCTGCCACTAAAAACCCCACCATGAACTCCCTGTGCTTTACCCCACGGGGTGACCTCAGTGAAGTTCAGCCTGGTGCAGGCAAGATGTTCTGGGAAGATTCCCCACCCTGCCCCTCAGGGCTCTCGCCTGCTGTCACAAGCCCTTACTAATTGGATACATCTGACCTACCGGTGTCTTTGAAAGTCCTCCAAGGATCTGTTTCAAGAAACACATTTGGTTTCACACTGAATTTACAGAGTGAAAGTTTTACCAGCTGGAGCAGTCTGAACCAAAGCTGGTCTTTCCACAAAGAACAAATCACATATTGTATACAGATCCCTCCTGGTTTCAGCTTTCCTCTCCGCCTACTCCGCTCACTCACAGGGAAAAGAGACTGGAAATTGTAAAGGTCTAAACCCCACTCTCTGGGGGCAGAGTTTATTAAAAGATCAACAAGTATTGATTCTGTTTTCTTGCCCTGAAGTCCCAGCTTTGCATTGGACAGCTTTTCCAGAAATTTCAAGCCAAAAGTAAATCACTATTAAAATAAATGTTTCAAATGTGAATGGCCAGGTAAATGGCAACCAAAGAAGAACAAAACAAGTGCTAATCCTGTCCATTCAATATTTTCTAAAGCCCCCTGATGGCAGAAGGCTTCTTTCAGGGAAGATATGCTTCTCCACAGATTCTGAGCACTTCCTAGAGGAGGTGAAGCAGCACCGAGTCCCAGTTACTGGGCGGGAGAGCTGGGGCATGGGCTGGTGAATGACTTGCATGAGGACACTGAGCAACAGAGCCAGCAACTTGTGTCTCCTGGACCTGAGGATAAGCCCTTATCCCTCCAATCCTGCTGCATCCTCTTTCTATAGGCAGCATTGCTCTGTGGGGATGGATATTTTATATTTCAATTAACTTGGACTTAGTGAAAGTGAAAAGAGCAGCATTTCTTGCGCCTTAGACCTCATCTAGGTGAGATGAATGACCTAGACAGGAAAACTCTTTCATTTGTGTGGCTGAGCAACATCCTGAATAATTCATGTTTTGCAAATTATATATCTGAATGATGTATCTAAAAGACAATGTTAATTACACATATTCAAAAGTCAGGAAGCATTCAGCCAGTTGTCATGCAGATACATAAATTCAACAATTCCCATAAAGATATTCATTAAGAAATAAAAAATGAGTTGTTACAACAATATTAGCTCATTTCTAGATGGAGCTGGTGAAGCAGCTAATGACAATGCAGGATACTTTGATTAATATTTTTGTTCTGCACTTGAAAAGAAATAGATGATATGTTGAGATGACATAAGGATGATAAAGTGCTCTCCAATGCATCACTGAGAAGAATGACAGACAACAGCTGTTCTGGATAAACAATTTTAAATTGTGAAGTGCAGATAACTTATACCCCAAAGTCCTTAAAGAACTGCTTGGGAGATGTTTAGCTTGTTGGCATTCATTTTGAATATCCCCAGGGATGCCAGCAAATTTCCAGTGGACTGGGAAAGGTCCAAGTGTATGCCACGGTTTTGAAAAAGACAAGGTGGAAATATCTGACATCAACCCCAGACCAAACAACAGAGAAGATGATATGAGGTTCAAGTACAACAAAAATAAAAGAGAGCATCAGTGCCAGTTAACAGTGTTTCATGGAAAACAGGTCTCATTTAATTCTGTTGGTTTTATAAGAAGTGACTGGTACTGTAGCTGCCTGGAGGCAATCCCTGGGTGAGGCACCACTACGCCCCATACAGCACTTTTGGGAGAGAATGAACATACTGCAACAGCTCCAGATAAGGTATAAAACAGTAGAGGGGCTGGATGGCTGTCAGGCACTAATGGAGGTGGCACACACAGGAGCACTTCTGGTGGGGCTCCCTGGGGACCTCTTCTAGACCTGACACTTTTGCAGCATCTTCCTCCAGTGATCTGGAAAGAGCAATTATTGCTACTGACAGAATTTGCAGGTGACTGTGGGACAGGCAGGAAACTGAGGGGGGTTTGATGATCCCAGACAATGAAGATAATTAGGAAGATAAAATCATTCAGACAAAATGCTCTTCAATGGCGTTTAAAAAATTGTTGTGGAAGAAGTAAGGAAGATAGCTTTGCCTACTGTGTATGCACCCATAGCCTGAGTTCTCATAGCTTGAATTTTACCTTTCTCATGGAAAAGCAGGACAGTGTGAACCCATGAGGCGATGATACCAAAAAAGGGCTAATGGGCCCTTGGTGAGAGTGCTGAAGGGGCAGAGGTGGTTGTGTCAGGACGACCAAAAAGCTGATAAATCCCTGCAGCAAACTGCTAGAGGAAAATGGCACTCCCCACACTTGAAAGTGACTCCCTGAAAGCTTCATCAGTGCTGAGGTGAAAAGGAAGGAGCCTTTCTTCTTCTGGCAGCATTTTTCAAGGAAGAATTTCGAGTGGTAAAAAGTCACTAAATGCCACTGTAGCCTGCAAAGTGTGTACCACAGACCCCAGCACTGCCCCACTTTGACGTGATCCCTCCAAAAACCCATGTGTGAGCTTTGTCTGGATTCTCTGCTCTCAGTTGCAAAAGCAGCTGCTGTGGTATGTCTTCATTTATAACATCCAGGACTGTTCTTGTGTCTTAAAGAGAAATGAACAAGGGGAGCCAGAAGGGGCAGTTGCTCTTTTACCAGAAATTTGAGTTCAAGCTCAAATATTCTTATTTTCTGCTGTACCCATTCTATGGCACAGCTGGAGGCTGCTCCTGGGCACAAATTTTGACCAGCTTGTAAGAAAGGGATGGAGAGGATACACCACTGGCGATGGGGAAAATTGGTCACTACAATTAAACAAACCTCATCAAATTTTGTCCAGTTGTACGTAACTGGATTCTCCCTAAAATAATCCCTAACTGAATTTTTTCCCTAAGAAGTCAGTCAAAAAAAGAAATAGGTACCTCACATTAATACCACACAAAGGTCCTCAAAGTGCAAGTCTTGCAGGTGGGGAAGTAGAGAGCACAGCAGCCCCTTTCCTGCAAAACGCACCAGTGAAATCCCACATCTGGGATGCAGCAGGCAGTGCCATAGGGACAAACAGGCTGTGCCTCATCTTGCACCCACTGACACAGAGCACTCTGTAGTGTGCTTTGCACCACAGCTTGTAGCCTGGTTGCTCTCTGAGATGGGATAGTTTTCTTCCATGCATTCCCTTGCAAAGACCATAATGCTGACACACTGGGGCTATTTTTGGGTAGTGTGTGGTGTGCAGCTAAGCTCCTTCATCCCAGTAATCCCTGGACAAAGAGATGTTGTTGTTAGCCATGGACTGCATCATCCACGGGCTGAAGTTAACATTTGTTTTCATTTAAAAGGGAACAAAAAAGCCACTGGCTTGGGAAGCTGGAGTGGTGAGGACACCAGGTCCAACCTGCCAGATGGCAGCTCTGCACGGCAGTGAGGACACTTGCTCGCCAGGGCCCTGAGCCAGGTTTTCACCAGGGTTTGCACTCCCTGCGCTCACAGCCAAGCTGTTCATCATCCCAGTCTAATGGCACGCACAGAAATCATGCAGTTCTGGCAAAGCTCGGAGCACCGGCATCTGGAGGAGCTTGGATGGAGGCATCCCTGCCTGGTCCAAGTCCTGCTTGCAGATGATGAAGTATCCTGGAGGAAACCAGACAGAATTCACAGCATCAGGCAGTAGGTGATTAATAGGCCATTACCAAAAAGTTGTGATGTCACAGACTCAAGCTGGAAGGGCAGGAGGGAGCCTGCCTGGTGCAGGTCAGATAGACTGATTTTGGGAAATAAACATTCATTAAACATTCATGCATGCTTACTTTTGAATATCCCCCTCTGCAGTATTGGCAACACAAATGTACCACCACACAGGGGGCCCAGAGGAATAAAAGAGCCACAGCCAAAAAGCTCCTGGTCCATAAGGGAGAAAAGGCTGAGATAAAACAGACTGCTCAGTTTTTCCTGAGCTAAAGGCCCTGGAAATCACTAGCCCATTCCTCCTCACAGACAAGCAGTCCTTTCAATGACAGCACAGGCTAATGTCAGCTTCCTTGTCCCTTGACTGATCTAATTTTGCTACATCAGAGAGAAGCTAATGAACCCACCTGCAGCTAGAGTGTGCCAGTGTGAATAAGCTAGTGAACTGTTTTTCTGTTTAGCTTAGATAATAGAAAGCCATTTTTTTTAAATTTCAGAAGAGAACTCCCTTTCATTCCATCTATGAGCATATCGTCTTAGTGTTCCTGGGAGCAATGGGAGGATTCTGTCTGGTGCATTATTGAAATGCTGTCATGTTTATTAATATTTCCAAATTGGCCCAAGTCCCACGCACATCATTACACAGGCAAACAATAAACAATCATGCATTTAGTGAATCTGACATCCACCATGAAGGACTGGTTATTGTACTGTAGGATTAGCTACACATGCTGCCTCTCCCTGTATTCACAGCTCAGCATTACCAAACCCCTACAGAAGCCTTGGAGACTCCCTGGGTGCTGCTCTATTACCCTGCCTGGCAGATAAATGTGTGCAGGGGCGATCAGTGTAAAGCATTGTGTGAACGTGAAAGGAGAGGGGGAAATGAACGGCTTGTCATGCCCCAAAATAGGAAGGATCCAAGTAATCAGTGCGTCCCATCTGCCCCTGACATCCCAAGGCGCTCGTTGAGATTCAGAGGAAAGTGCAGCAGGGTGATGCTGGCCAAGGGCACCCTGACTCCGAGATGGGCAGCTCTGAGCCAGCACCTGCTTCCCTTGGAGTTGGATCCAACCAGCACCCATCACTGCCACCACGAAGAGAGAAAAGCCCCTTCATGACACCAGAGGATGTCATCTGTGGGAGAAGAAGGGAACATTCAAGCACAGGGCTCTACATCAGGAACAGACCTATGAAAAAACCTGCCCAAAGCAAAGCCTGGGATTTTAGTGTGCCACTCCCACTTCTTTTCACCCCTGAGCTGGGTTGAAGAGAAGGGGAGGGATTGCTGCCCACACTTTTCAGGATGAGGTCCTTGAGAGCAGAACAAGGAAAGGCCAAAATTAAATGCCCCTTTGGTAGGGGACCTTGCCTCTGCTTTCATATTGCAATATAATTGGGAATTCCTGATACCTGGTTCATAAGTTGAAACCCAGGACAAGAATATCAATGCCACTGCCACAATTTCCCATCCCACAGCCCTAACACTGATCCTCAGGAGAGAAGCCATCATGGCACCCCATGAATAACTTCTTCATGTTGTCCCCACGCTGCCCAGTGAGCCCACAGTGTGATGAGCCATTCTGGGGAGCAGCTTGTTCCTTACCACTCTGCTGGCACAGGCATGGAGGGGCTGTTAGATCCAGGACTGGTGTAATTCATTGTCACTACTGCTGCTGTTCCTTAACTGACTTAAATCACACCTCTATTATGCACATTGTAAAAACTCTACCAATGAAAAAATAATATTTGGAACCAAGCAGGTGAACTGGATCCTTGGGAACACCTCTTTGGAGTGGCTTTACGCTTATTATCATTTAGCATATTTGGTAAACCCCAGAAATTTCATTCAGCATTTTGCTGTCTGCATCACCCTTCACATTTCCCAGTGAGGTGTGCAGAAATCAGTTTGAGACTCCTGAAAGTATTCCTCAAGCAGCTAAAGCAGGAGTTTGTTACAAATTTTCACCAATCTAACAGTATTGCACCCTGACTTGGCTGCTTTTGGAAGGAAGCCAATACTTTGCAGGCTATGGAGGAGGAGAGGGAGTTAAGGCACACCTGGAGTCAGACACAGGGGAGATGGGTGGATTTGGCACAACTCAGATACCAAACCTGGCTTCCAAAATCTGAAGCTCTGGAGGCATGAAGGTGTACCACCCTGACATCTCAGATTAAGCAAATAATCCCAGTGAAGTCTTCAGCAAATTCCTTTGGAGACCACCAGCTTTGAGGGACATTTGAGAGGGTGACATGACATTGATGAACTGCTTCAAACGTTCCTGCTGTTTCCCTGGATGATCTCTAGCAAGTCATTTGCTCCTCTCCTTGCTCCTCTCAAGCACTGTGCGTCTGTGATAGCATTTGGTGCTCCCCTCTAAAGGCTATGATTCTTCATTCGACAGAGGCTGTAAACCGCAGTTTCCCTTTCTTCAGGCAAATACCACTTACCTGCACGGGGAAAGGGTGGAAAGGACCATTCCTGATGAGCAAAATGCTTTGCGCTAATTTTCAGAGGTGCTTTGAGATAGCCTAGGGTGTGCAAATGACCATTAACCTGCAAAAATTTGCATGAGAATAAGATTGTTGTTCTTGCCTTGCTTGTTCATTTCACGACTAGTTTTTAAGAGAAGGCTGCTTAGCTGGCCCATCAGTGCACTTTGCTAAACAGGGCTTTTTACAATTTTTTCCTTCCCTGCCTTTGTCTAAACAAGGGTATTGATTAGGAACAGTGCCAATTAACAAAAACATCTGAGTTAGCACCAGTAGTACGATTTAGATGCTCTTTTCTGCTCCCTTCCCTAGCAAACCCTGGAGGCCAATTCCTGGAGACCAAGCAGTTGTTAAGGAAACCGAAGGTCAGGGGTGACAAAATCAGTCCATAACTCTGTCCCTAGTGGTTGGCATTCACACCACTGGCTGGGGAGAGAGCCAAACATGTAAGGTATTTCAAGGAACTTCAATATTAATATGTCTGGGCCTGACAGTGCATTAATAGTGCATTAACTCACCTAAGCTCATCTAAGTTGCCAACTTTACTTTGGTTACTCATCACTCAGCTCTTTCTCCACACCCATCACTGTAGCAGTTGAGAACAGCCACAGCTGTGAGCCAAAGTTGTCATTCTCATACAGGAACTTGATTTGCAGAATATCCAGACTTTTGGAAGTTATAAAAACTGGACAGCCAAGCATAAAGACCTGTCCTGGGATGAAGAGCATAAAAGAAAGCTGGAAAGGAATGTTTTATAAGGGCACATGGGGATAGGACAACGGGAAATGGTTTTAAGCTTATAGAGGCAAGATTTAGATTAGGTACTAGGAAGAAATTCTTTATTCAGAGGATGATGAGGTACTGGAACAGATTGCCCAGAGAAGTGATGCTTGACCTACCTCTGGAAGCATTCAAGAGCAGGTTGGATGGGCCCAGAGCAACCTGGTCTGGTGGGAAGTGTCCCTGCCCATGGGAGCAGAGGGTGGATCTAGATGATCTGTGAGGTCCCTTCCAAACCAAGCCATACCATTCTATGATTCTATGATTTCTTGACCAAGAGTTTTGAACAGCTTTGAATAAAGACCCAAGATAATATCCTGGCCCCACTGCCTCATCTTTGGAGTATGGAGAAGATTTCCCTCAAACTCTTTGCACAGCCTCCTCGAAGTCACTTATCCCTGATGCAAACTCTTGAACCCTTTGCTGAATATATACTTTGACAAATCCACTAGTGCAGCTGAGAATGTGCTAGCACCTGATGCATTGTCCAGAAGCTCAGCTCTTAGCTAAATGGAAGGCTAGATGCTTCCTCAGTTTATCTAGTTTTAATGCAGAGAATGAGCAGCACAGCCCCTGAGCTTAAACAGGATGGGGTTTATTCAAGCTAGCCATTGTGTGTATGAAAATAAATGAGCAGCCTGACAACTTAATCCATTTGTGGTATTTTGTCTTGCCAGTGCTGGACACAAAATTTCCGCTGAGGATCCACAGACATGCTGTTGCAGCAGAGATACTTTCGTGCAGTGAGAAAGCCTCTGGCACCCCTGCCTCCTATCATGTTAGCATCCTCCCCTGGCCCCACTCCTCTGTGCTGAGTCCTGCAGCAAGTGCACCATCATCTCCACAGCATGGCCAGGAGGCTCAGCCTGTCCCAGGCACCTCCCAGGCACCAAGTGAGACTGGGTTTCAGGGCTTTGCTAACACCATCCTGTTATGTTAGTGTGTTACCTGCCTTCAGATTCATAGTTGCTCATTCCTTGTCCCTTTTTGCTTCAAGCTCCTCTTCTTTCCCATTTCTACTGCAGTCAACCCAAATCCTGGTTGTTTGTGGCTGTGAAAATCCAGTCCCACGCATGAATGACCCTTGCACTTCATTTTTGGAAGAAGAAAGGCAAAATTGCACTCATATTTTTAGACACGTGCCATACAAAGTCTTTGTAAATGCATTTTGGAGAACATGAGCAGCTTTCTGCTGATTACAGGGTCACAGCACAAGCTCTGTGCACCCACCCTCAACCACAGCAGCTTTCTCCAGGGCCAGGTTTCCCCCATGCAAACATATATAGGACTGGTTCTGACGTCAGACTGAAGAGCTTCAAAATTTCTTTCACCTTTACAGCTGAGGACCACAGTCCCATACAAGATCAGCAGCTGTGCCAAGAACCAATCTGACATCTTCAAAAGCTTTAGTCTGGTCATGCTTGTCCTCTACAGCTGCCTTCTTCACTTGCTTCCCACCTACACTATCCCTGCCTTTGAACTTTGAAGAGCAACAATCTCATCCAGATTTTGTTGAGGAGCTGTTGTCACTATATACTAGAGGACTTTTTTTCCTTTGTTTTGCTAGATTCTGTTGTTATTACAACAACAGAAAACAAGACCAGTCTCTTTTTTTCTTTTTCTTTTTTTAAAAGTTTGTTTGTTTTCAAAAAAGCGTGCCAGACTTTGTATACCAAATTCCAGCGACAAACAAACATTTACAGGAGTTGTAAACACAGCTTGTTTCCGAAACAGCTTTTGCCATGGGTGCAGTCCTCCAGCTGCACTGAAAGCAGTCTGAATGCCACTGCCTTCCCTGCTTGTCCAGCAATGTGCCAATTCTCTGAGCAGCCCATTTCACCTCACTGCTGGGTTTTACACCAACTTAAAATCACTGCAACAGAATCACTCTTGACTTGCCACCCTTTTTGTTTTTTTTCTTAAGAAAGTAAATTGAATTGAAAACTGCCCATGAGAAATTCAGCTCCAAGGGTAGGGAAGGCGAGGTAATAAAGGTTTCTGTAAAAGCTCAAATCCATCATACTCCAAAAGTTGTGGTGTGTATGGTAGCTGTGTCCTTTGCTCTGGCAGAGTTAAGGCAGAGCACTCATTCATCACTCGCTGAGAGCAATTTCATGCTGGGAAATAGCCAGGGGAGTGGTGAATCAGCCAGAACACAAGAGTGTCACTCAGGCAACAGAGATGGAAAAAAAGGGCAGGTTCGAAAAACGAGGGAGATTTTGCGCATCACAAGTTTATGGTCATGAAAGTCTTCCAGGAAAGACCAGGAATAAAATTTCTTCATGCACATTTTCAAATTGGCAATGTCAGTTTATGTCTAAGTTATGTCTGAACTTGAGCTTGGGAGTCCCTTCAGAGCCAAGAGAAAGTAGAGGACACCAGTAAAAGCAAATTCACTTGCCTAACATTAGAGGTGTGTTCCAGTTTGGGGTAACCCATACACAGAAATGCCTGTTTCTCTCCCTTGACTCTATGCTCATCTGTTGAATACCTACATCATTTGTATCTAAAGGCCAGTGAATAATGCACTAAGTGTTGCTAAAGAGGAGCACCAGCTACCAAGTCACATAAGCTCTGTGCCAGAGTTACTTGGTGGCATCCTGTTGCCTTTGATAAAAGTAGTAGTACCATTCTCTTCCTTTGAAACATGGGATAGCAATGTATATTTATTTGAATGTGTAGCAACTACATTTTTAAAATTTCATTTTGGTGATTGCTCCACATGTGTTTCAAGGACCAATAAGCCACTGCTTTCTATTGAGTCAAGCCTGCACACAAGAGGTGCTGGCATGTCTGTCTCAGCTGTATACATTCACTGGTTTAAGCTTCTTGTGTAATGAGGAGGCAGAAATACATCCCCCTGGCTTGTGCCAGCAGTCATGAGCAAATAATACCATTTACCACTTAATAAGGAGACAGCAGACACCTTGCCCGTATGTTTGCCTTTGCTTCCTTCCCAGCAGCATCCCTACCTATGGCCCCTACCCACCTCCCACCAAAGGCAGATTTTCCCCCTGTCTGGAGTGGGACTGAGCTCAGGCCCTGAGCAACCTGTGTTACTGCAAATGCTCAGTGGATTTATTTATGCCTGTGGCATAAATAGCTCCTTCTCTCTGCAGGACACGTAACGCCTCTGGAATTCAGCGAGAGGAGACGCAGGCACAGGCGCAGGCAGTCTCCAGCGCAGCCAGGCACCCCTGTGCAGGTACACACGTGCATGGCCACCCCTGCACAGCTCTGCCAAGGGTGGCACCCCTCCACCAGCAGGGTCTGCCCGTGCCCACACCTGCCAGCTGCCAGCCCTGCCCGCTGCAAACCACCCCAGGGGCTGTGCTGCTACAGCATCGCTGCCGGCATAAAAAAGGGGATTTGTTAAGGAAAAAAAGAATGGTATAGGCTGCCAGTTTGTGAGTCTGCATGCTGTCAACATTAGTAGGCAGCAAATTATTCCATGTCAGGAAAAGAGACTTCTGCAAGAAGGATGTCATGAGAGAAGTGGGAAGTCACTTTGCCCAAATTGTGTTACGAAGTGTATCGGTCTCCGGCGCTGGGGGATGACTGCTACAGATTTTTGTGTCTGTGCCTTCAGGGTTTTGTTTCACACACCTGGCCCCTATGGCCATTGAATCCATGAGAAACAGAGCATCCAAAAGAGAGCAGCAACAGGAAAAATAGATGCCAAAAGCATGAAATTGAGGATAGGGATATGCCATTGCCCTGGAAAGAAATAAATGCCCTTTAAAGAGAGGAATAACATGAAGGCTGTGCTGTCTGAGTGTTAAGCAAGCTGACTTGGAGGGTACCTGCCCTGGTGTGGAGAAAGCGTAAATCCTACCCCTCAACTTCTGCACAGCTGAGAGCTCTCAAAGTTCCTACACCAGGAACATACACTGGACACAGGGATAAAAGGGTTCTATGAATTTCATGTCTGCAAAGTACACCTCCTTGGGAGCTCACATGCCAAGTGGCTGCCCTCAGAGTGGTCAGAACCGGCACAGGGTTTCTTTGCGCTCTCCCCACTCTGTGTTCCTGATCCTGTTGAGATCCTGCTCTGGATCCATTCCAGAGGAGCAGCAAGGTGGTGCAGTCCCTGCCAGGAGTGCCAGTGCTGAGCTGTGCAGACCTGGCCCCTGGTCCTGCTGCCCAGGCAGCCAGTGGGAGCCCTGCCTCCAACACACCTTGGGTCTGCCGGGAAAGCTGAGCCTCTTGGCAAGCCACCTTGCACGCCTAGCTGAAAATAGCGCTGTTTTTGCCAAAACATACACTCAGGGCTTGGATTCAACAATGCTGCATCAGCAGCTCGTAATCAAGTTGACACGGGCTGATTGTTTATTGAAAGAGAAGGGGGAAATCGTGATTTGACCGGATTCAGTAAAAACCAAATAAGCCAGAGGAGAGGAGCTGGGTTTATTTGCACATGACAGGAAATCTTTTCAGTGGACTTGTGACAACTCAGACCTTGACCTGCTGTCTCTTCTGCATGCAGCCGGGATGGTGGGGTGGTCTGTGAACTTGGGAAGGACTGGCGTGAAGTCTAAGCAGGATGCAAGGGAGGAGTAGAGCACTTATTTGTGCAGCACAAGGCGTATGTATGAGCTGTCAGCAGAGAAATGGAGAGAGAAAATATGGAGGGAGGAGAAGAGGAATGCCATAAAATGTAATATGTAAACTGCCAATCATGGCCGTGGCAGTTTGTGCTTGCAATATACAGCTTTCATCTTTGCTCTTTACTTTATATTCATTTCTTTCCTCTTTGGTGCAAGCAAAGTCGATTCCCCCAGGGTAGAACATATTGGCTTTCCAGCCCCCTCTGTTTACTGTCCTGGGTTCCTGGCTGAAGCAACATTTTCTTATTTGCTTGTTTTCTTTTAGTTTGATTCTTGAGATGTGAACTTCTGCCTCTCAGACTGCCTGAGACATTGCTGCCTTTTCATTCTCTTGCCCATGGCAGGATCCTTTGCATGAGTCCCTCCTCTCCTGAAGGGCTGGTGATGTGGGGACTTCTTTTCCAGAGCAGCTGAGCTATCAACCCTTCTTGATCCTCAGCTCCTGAGCACTGTGACTGAAAATCTCATGGCCTGTGACACCTGAAGGTGATACAAGGGAAGGGCTACTGCCCTCAAGCTTTCCATCTACAAGAATGCCCTGTAGTAGACGGGACCTCCTGGAGAAGTGCAGCACCTATTCTGATAAGCAGTGGAAAGGGCATCTGGTAATCATCATGGAAGAAGGGTGGAAGAGGGGAATTACTGGGCTTCAGGGCAGGACTGGGGGGCATTCCCACCCTTCCCCAGAGCAAGGGTGCCTCAGTTTGTGACAATGGTTTCCTCAGCAGTCCCCAGCATGCTCCTGGGTTTTTCTGTACTTCTACAGCTGTCTGCTCCTAACATAAACACCAGGTTGCTCCAGGGCAGGGAGACAGCAGAATCCAGACCCTGAGGATGGGCTGATGTCACTCTTGTGCCATTTCCAGCATGCAGCTCTGTGACACCAAGCCTAAGGTGGCTGAGGGCTTTTCATTTACCACATTGGAATGTGCTCTTCACCTTATCGACTCAGCCTCGGGGGCTCCTCCTCTACCACGATTAGCTCAATAACACGTGCTAGCAGGCTGCATCTCCAAGTGCCTCCTGCATGATGTCACCCTTCACAGGTTTAGCTTTGAGCCAGGATGGACCCTGCTGGCTGCTAGCAGGATAGAGGCTGACCCTCCCAGAATGACAGCATCATCTGCAAGCAATCTCCCAGCTCCCACTTGAGAATGGGGCTGTCATTGCTTTTCACTCCACAAATGCATTGAGAAGCGACTGGTGGTGATTCAGGCTGGAGCATTTCTGTAGTGGTAGCTCAGCTCCTGTGGTCTCACAGCAAAGGGGATTTTTTGCACCTGGCTTCAGCCAGGAAAGCTTGGTCAGACCCACAAGGAAAGAATATTGCTTGGGGAGCTCCTAAGCCATCTTTCAGCCTCTGGCTGTCTTCATGGGAGCAGAGAAGGGAGCAGGAGCCTGCACAGGACTTGCCTTCAGCAGGCAAGGCTGCCTTGAAGGTCACCTCAAGCACCCCTGCACCCTGCCACCATATTGATATAAATGAAGCCAGAGGGTGTTTTTAGAGCCAAGATCAGTGTGAATCAAAGATTATTCCTCTCACGGCCATGGCAATACAAATTAAGTCATGTAGCAGAGGGCTAAGACACCTTTAATGTAAAGCTAGTACCTACCTGACAGACACCACTGAGCTGCAGCAACAGGGTCACAGTCAGCTGTGCCACAAGGTCTCAGTGGCAGTGGAGTGGCAATGGTCCACCCCAAGAGCTGCGACTCAACCCCTGCAGTCTGAGGCACTTGTGGATTTTGCTCAGATATGGATATCCAGGAACCTGAGCAGCCACCCTAAGGAGGTGATAAACTGCTCACAAAATGGCAACATCCCATATAGGTTTTAAACCTGCTACTCTTAAGTTCATCCTTGTTTTTCTTGGCTTAGTTTAAAAATTGGAACAGCTCAAAACTGTTTGCAAACTCTGGGAGTAGCACAGTGTTGGTGCTGAGCTCTGGAAAGTGGTTTTTTTTGTTTGCTATTAATAGAACCTCTCCTCATTAAATTCATGTAAAATATCACTGAAAATGAAATAGCTTCATTTTTATCACATGATCTTGGGAGGGAAAACAACTTCTTAGGTGCTAATGATATTTGACATTACTTGTTCTACACAGCTACACAACCTTTCCCAAGGATATCACCTGACACAAGCCTTCAAGGCCTTGGCATCTGGATCTCAGTTCTGAAATCAGACTCAGCTCTGTGTTTTTTTGGTAAACTTCTGCCATTGTCTTCCAGATGCCAGCTAAAGCCTGCGTGCTGCAAAGAAGGAGACGAACCTTTTTGGAACTTTTATCCAAGTCTGTCAGCTTAGTCACTTCTGGATCGACTGTTTTGTGCCAGAGAGAAACATGCCTGTCTCCATAGGACCAACCCAAACCCAATGATGCAGGCAGGCAGCACAAGAAATCAAATAAAAGACTACTTTGCACGTATAAAAGAGGATCAGATGTTTTAAGGTGTGATACCTACCCCAAAAGCCAGCTTTTAGAAGAATTAGTCATCCAAAGGCCAAGTAAAACAGGACACAATCAAAGTTGAGTGGCTGTCCAGGGACAGGCTGGGTTTATGAATGACACTGGAGGTGGAGCCTCCCTGAGTCACCAGCTTGTCTTGTTTAACTTGGCCACATCTATGGATAACCCCTTGTATCTTGGCTCTCTTCAGCAGTTTCACACCTTTACACAACCGCCTTTCTTTCATTAACTCTTTCTCTTAACTTTGCTCCAGATTAAATGGTTTTGGTCTGCTACATTTTCTTTTCTTTCAATTTCAGGCAAACTCATAAAGTGACAACACTTTACTCACCGGCTTTCTACCTTGTGATGATTAAAGCCAGTAAAGCATCCTGGCACAAGGCAAGTAGGAAAAATGTTTGCACTGAGAGCAGACACCTCATCCACTATTGTACCTTTGGTTTACAGCTCAAATACCAGAACTTGCAGACATCTGGAAACCTGCACTTTCCCAAATCGATTGCCAATAGGCCTCAACACACCACAGGCATGTCCATACCCTCCATTTTCATCTGCACCACTTGTGACTAAGTGAAATCTCACACATGCCTTGGACCGGCAAACCACACCACTCGTCTTCCCCTTCCCAGCTCCCTTTCAACAGAGAGACAGCACGTGCAGCAGGGATCACCACCACAGTCCTGGATATGAACCCATAAATATTCCTCAACTATAAAGCTCAGGCTTTCAAGCAAGACTTAAGAACTTTCTTCTGATCTCAGAGCATATTTTTAAGCAGTTTCTCAAGGATGGCTTCCCCCTACATTGCTGTTACCTCACCACACTACATCTCCATGGGCTGTGACAAGAATGCATACTCTGGTTTCCCAGCTCAGGACCAAGAGTAAAAGGAGCATGCCAGATTTTTAACACATTGTTAGCTCCTGCATCCACTGCCTCACCACTCCTGCATGTCTTCAGTTTGACTCCCAGTTCCTTGTCCATGGTCCTTTTCCAGCGTGATGACCCTGAGAACAAGGTGCAGCTGCCAGGACAATGAGAGCATCGGGTATCCATATCCACACCCCTCTTTATCTTGGCAGACTCAGGGAGGGGAAGGAAATAAGATGCTCCTCCTCACGACTCATGGTGGTGTTGTCACAAGGCTGTGCCATCATGGTTATGTTCTCCTGCCTGCTTGGATAGAGCTTGACCTCTATCGGGAAGCTGGCAGTGCTGGCTCCTGAGGCAGAATGGCCAGGTAGCTGCCAGGCATGGTAGGGCACAAAAGGCCCTGGCATTTCAGATGGGTAGCCTTCAGACTTCACTGTGCAACTGCTTCATGTGCTTTTAACTTCTAGAGAACTTACTCCTTTCATTAGAATGTGATCACAAGATGTTGTTAGCAAGCTGCCCCTTTAACCTCACAGCAGGCAGTATACTGTATTTGGAGGTGTTTGAGAGTGTCTGTGCATACTTATGCCGTACTGCACACACAAGTTATAACCCAAGCTGAGGGATTTTGTCCCTCAAAAGTCTCTTTGCCATTTGAAAGCTTCCCTAATCAAGAAAAAAATTAAATCAGAAGTATAGGATAAGTGATCATTTCTGGTCAAGCAGATCTGCAGCAGCACACGGCACACTCCTTACGTCTACTGTTCCTGCCTACACAGCTTCAACAGGAGCAGCCAGCTTGGCTAGGCCACCTCTCACCACAGGTACCAAGCTGAAACTCATCAGTTACACAGATGCTCCACATCTTGCCCACCTCCCAGTCCAGATGTTCAGGGCCCCGGACACCTGGAGCATCCTCCCTGTAGGGCATTTCTGCTACGCGGTCAGGGTGCAGCCCTCAAAAGCCTTTGGATGGAAGATGTTTCAGGAAAGGAATAGAAATGGCAAAGAATATTTATTTGGTTGGTTGACTTTGAGAATTCCTGAGAGGAACAAGAGCCTGCCGTGCTAGGTGATGCACTTGAATAACAAACCAGCAATTTCCATTTTGCCCTTTCCCAGGAACGACAATTAGAGCAGGTCTTCCACAGTAATTTCCCTGCCTCGTTTGAAATGCAGATATGCTTTTCATTGCACTTGGCTTGGAAAATACTATTTGTGTCTCTATTTCAATGACGATCTTGTCCATTTATGCCTCTACTTAGTATTCAATATAGAAAGAGAAAAAAATCATTCTTTCTACCTATCTGACTGACTGCACTAAGATAAAATGTTGAACAAGTAAAGATATTCGAAATTATTAAACTTACTACAGGAAAATAATTGCAGAATTCAACTGAGATTAATAGAAAAAAGCTTATCTTGGATTTCTTTTGCATTTTGTAGGAAAAGTAACTTACTATTTATGATGTATGTGCTGTCATCTCAATGAACCTTTTTTCTATGTGTGGACTCCCATTTTTTTCAGCTATGCAGTATGTTGCTTAGCATACTTGGCCAAAAATACCTCTTCAGACATGATTTGGAGAGCGAAGAGATGGAATGGCTTTTTTTTTTTTTTTTTTTTTACAGCTTGATGCATTTCAATCTGAACAGTAAATACCATAAATCATGTCAGCAACACAGCCGGGATCCAAATCCCAAATGCATTGTAGCCCTAGGCCCAAATATTAGCCACCCATTGAGAGTACTTCTGTGAGCTTATTTTGCTCTAAAGGACAATGGGTGAGAAGAAGTAGTGGATGGTGGGCACAACCTAGCATCAGAAAACTCAAACATTTTTTTTACTAACAAAGAAATTAGACAAATAAGGCTGTTGCACAAAATATTTCATGCAATTGATGGCAAAGCTCACTCTTTTCTGTCCTTCTGTCTTTATGCCTGAATGTCCAAACCCATGGGCACACTTGAGCCCAGCTAGTCCCAGGTCATTGAGTTCTTAACTTCTTATGGTTTTTGCGAAAACAAGTGACTTGGATGGAAAGGACTCAAAGTGCTGCCTGGCTTGAGGGTAAAGGCTACAGCCTGAGGTGGACACTGATTCACTCTTTGCTATTTGCAGCTGAAAGATTCAAAGGGTCACTACTCACCCTTGAGAAAAGGAATTTAGATGGAAACAGTAGAACCTGTTAAACCACTGTATTTTTAAAGTGTCTGCCACATGGAAGTTGCAGAGAGACAACATGAATTCTTGCAGCACAAGCACTGGAGGCAGCAGTATTAAGATAGTCTTGTTATTATACACTGCTCCTGTCAGATGCATTAACCCAGTATTTATGTGTAAGCATCGATTTGCACAGCAGAGTCACTGCAGCGCCTTTGCTGAAGTTGCTGCTCTGCTGCACCAAGCTATGCACCCTCCAGAGCATACCAAAAGGTTTCCCAAATACCTTCCAGTCCTATCCCAGACACATGTACAGTCACACTTCAGAGCATGTGAGCCATATCTGCAGGATTTTCAATCCACAATTTATGTTTCTTTTTACTAAGTGCTAAAAGAAATATTTAAAAAGCACTGAATGGCCTAATGAAATGGAGGTCTGAGTTTTCAAGAAGACACTAAAGCTATCACAACCTTAATTATAATTGCATTAATAGCAATTGGATGCTTAAACCTGCTGTCGTTCACTAATTGCAAACCTTGTTTCCCCTTTAAAGAAAGTCGGGGGATTTCAAGGCTTCCTGAAGGGCTGTCAGTTCAACTCAACATCTGCATTTCTTTCCTTAATTCCAAAAACCAAGTTGACTTTATTAATATCTCAGCTGAGGGAACAGGGCATTTGCTCAGTGATGGGAGAACATAGGCTGTCTCAAATACCTCTCAATCTCAGCAAGAGGCAGAAGGGGCAGAAAGAGATGCAATGTTGTCTCCTCCTTTGTCTTCTTCCTTCTTTTTTCTCATTTGCTTGGTCTCCCCTGAAGCTGACTGGCTCTCACAGGGTTGCTGGGACTCCCTCTGTAGTCATATAGAAATATTCACACATATATATATATATATATATTTGTGCGTGTGTGTATGCACATGCACATACCATTTCTTGCCATGGTCCTGCTGCTGCAGGAGAACTGGAGTGACAAACTCCCCCTTATTCTGAGGTGAGAGAAGTTTACTGAAAACAGTGGACACTGCACCAGAAATTTTTGTCTGCATGTTAAAAAATAGTTTTGTGCCCCAAGTTGTACCCTCCTACCATCATCACCTATGACATGTCAATATCTGCAATTCACTTATTCCTCCTTATCCTGCAACAAATCACATGGAATGACACTTCAGTGTATGGAGTTCACCTCCCACTCAGCCTGAGCTATACCAAGTGTCTCCCTTCAAGAACTTCTCCCCAGAACTGTGGTTTTTTTAGGGTGCCCAGGCATACATTTCTGAGGTTTTCAGAAGAATTGCTCTCTAATGCAGGGACGCAGATAAAAGAGAACAGTGGTGTGATACAGATCTTCCTTCTTGAAGACAGATCCAGTCTTCAGATTCTTTAATGCATTTCAGCATTATTTACTCTGACATGACACAACCTGCCAAGGTAGGATATTTTCAGTGAGCGGAGATATGCATTACCTCCAGAGGACTTTGCACCTCCCTGGAATTTGCCTTTTCTGACATTTTAAAGCATCCAGGTAACATTATTTTTCACATACCTTCACTTTTTGAGCTGTGGTTGGGGCTAGAACTACAAATCTGAAATGCATCAGAAAAATTCAGTCACTTTGTTTATATGAGATTCACAGTCCATATTTCCAGACCAAAGGAGGGAATGTATTTTTGCTACGTAGTTTTCCTGAAGAAAATTAAATATCCATAGGGAGTCAGGATCAGTTTTGAGAGCAAAAACAAAAACAATAAAATAAGAAGTAGACAATAAGGTTCAGTGGGAGCTCAGGATCCACTTCTTTTCTGAAGCCTTCTGTACAAACTTCACAAAATGGCAGCTGTCCTGCAGCCAAGTCAGTCACCTTGAAAATTTCTAGGTTCAGCGAATAAGGATTGAACTGTTGTACTTGCTGTCAGCTCTCATAAACAACTGACGGTTTTCAGACAGTCTCCTAACAACGGGCCTGATCCTCATCTGATTACAATTAAATTCTGGGCAGTGAAACCTACTCAGTGTATAACATCTGAGGGTCTAGCTCACTGTCCTCCTGCCAGTTACTGCACAAATGTGCCTTCAGTTAAATAGAAAGTTTTGTCTAAAATATAACTGAAGAGATAGAATAATATTTTTGAACTAATTTACTCTATTCTTTCAGAAAATACTATTGGAGGAAATGAGGCTGCATTTGCTGACTTGGCTGTCTTTGTATAAGACTTGGCTGTATGGCGTCAGTAACACTGAACATTTCTTTGTAATCATGGACTCAAACAGTTTGATTAATAGTGAACCAATTGCTTCACTCAAAACCTATGATCTGGACATGAGGCTTACCAGTTCTTGCAAGAGTTCTACTGCTCAGTAGGCAGCCTCCACTCAGCCTGTACTTTAAAATCAATCCTACTGGCTGAATTATCTCCTCCTTTTTGTCCAGATACAGAAGTGAAAAATGACCCCTCTGATTTCCTAAGTCTACTTCTGATCTTTTTCTTTTTCTTTTTCTTTTTCTTTTTCTTTTTCTTTTTCTTTTTCTTTTTCTTTTTCTTTTTCTTTTTCTTTTTCTTTTTCTTTTTCTTTTTCTTTTTCTTTTACTTTTTCTTTTTCTTTTTTTTCTTTTTTCTTTGTTTGATAGGGAAGGAGGAAGAAAAAGGGAATAGAGAATAAAAAGCTGGAGGAATGAAGACATGCAATAATGCAACCATTTCCTTGCTAGGAGGCTTTTTAAAACCTTTCTGACTCCTCCAAATGAGCAATTCATCTCTACTCCTGTTGGGAAGAGCAGCTGAATTTCGGTTTCAGAAAAGCCAGGCATTGTTTGTGCAAGCTGTTTCTTCCCTGGCTCAGTACAAGAGGCACCAGCACCCTCGTGCCCGCAGAGGCAGGCAGGCTGTCCCTGCCACCAGGTGCCACCTGCCAGGAAACAGCTCTCTGTCCCCCTGCAGCCATCTCACTCTGTGGGCTCAGAGCACACATGCAAGGCTTCAGTGTATGGATTTCTGAGCTAAAGACAGAAAGTGCTGCCTAGTGAGCCACTCCAAACGCCAGAGAGAGATTGAATTAAAAAAAAAAAAAAAGAAAGATTACATTCCTGCTTACTTGCAATCTCACCCCATACTGTGCCGTTCTTGAATTAAGCACTTCTCTGAGAGGCAACTGTCCTATTAGCATAACATATAGCATTAAAACATGGGGCTCTTCCCAGGGAATGCTTTATTGTGTGCATGCTTCATTTTTAATATTCATGGCCAGCTCTGTTTAGAACATCCTTTTGACAGAGGAGAGGCGCCGAGATAAGCCGTTGGGATAGTGGTTGTCCTGGAAACAGCAAGATCTACTTATTTTTAGCACTGAAGTCATCCAGTTAAACAAACTACATTACAGGGACATTGTGATTATGACACAAGAATAAAAAGATGTGTGGTGTATTTACAGTCCCTGCGACGATGTGACGCCTCGCCTTTGGCTGCCGGTCCTGGCTGCCAGCAGCCTGGCCCCTGTGCTGGCAGAGCACATCGTGCCCTTTCCTTCTGGGCCATGGCAGAAGCCCAGGAATGGTGCAAGCAGGGTGGAGGGGAAAGCACAGCGTGTCTCCCCTCTGCCAGGCTGCAGACACTGCTCTCAGTAGGTAAGGAGGATCCTCCTCAGAAGTATGGCACAAAACAAACAAAGGTATACCTTTCCAGGGAGGTATGCTCCCAGGAATGCACAGATCAGATGGAGATACGCTGTGAAATATGGGCAAAGCAGGGCAGAAACAAGGAGTTGAAGATTCTCTCTTCATCCTCTCTTACTAGCACTGATGGTCTCCATTGCTGGTGTGCATCACCCCAGTGACCCCAGAAACTCTAGGAGCTCCACCCAGAAGGCCACGCCCAAGCCCAAAGGCTAAACCGCGGGCACAAGAGCTACACCAAAAATGTGTTTCTGTCAAAAAGTTCCCTTCCCACCTTTGTTGGGGCAGGCCTGAGTTGTAACAAGCAGCACCCTGCTGCTGAGAGTTTGATCCTTATCCTTCAGGATGCACAGCAAAGCCGCAGGTGTATGAAACCAGAAAAAGCAATGAAAGTTAACAGCAGCTTTTCCAAAGCTAATTAGGAAAAAAAATTTGGGCCACAACAAAGCTTCAATTTAAAAGCAGTTCTTGATTTATCTAAGCCACTTTGATAGTTGCCATTTCTTAGAGCACATGACAGGAAGGCCTGACATGAGATGAGACCTCCTAGTTTCAGCAAAAGCCATGGGATTTTTACTACCATAAAGGTTTACTTGTCAGAGTTTGCAAACTATTTGCCTAGTGTGGTGATTTTGGTTCACTAGTTTGAGATTTCCCAGCCAATGCACCAATTTATGTGGTGGGTTTAGTGTTGGCCAAACCAACACCCAGTTAGGCAGTACTGTTTGAGTATTAAAGCACAGCTTTGACTCATTTTGACACACTACTTCCAAAGTTTCAGGGGCTGTTCTACTCCCCTCTCCCTGCATAGGTTTTGGTGACATTTGGCAAAGCCCAGAGGATGTAAGAGAAACATAAGAGCAAAGGGGGACAGCCACCTCCAAAGCTATCAGGTCGTGATGGCCCCCATCTCCCTGACAATATCCAACAAATCAAGTATTGCCTGAAACTTTATGTCCCCGAAAGAGAAAGAAAAAAAGGAGGAGTAAAACAGGAATAAAAAGTAAGGTTCAAAAAGCAAAGGGAAGTAAAGGAAATTGGAGTGCATGTACCTTGAGACGAGTTTCTCCTTGACATAGAGAAAAGGGTAACTCTGAGCTGAAGGAAGCACGTGGGGAAAGGCATAGAGACAGGAGAACATGTGGACCCTAGGGTAAACCTGTATGGGGGAATTCCTAGGTAGAAAAAAAGATTGTGAGAAGGCTTTGATACATGCAGCAAACCTGGCCACTAGGCTCTGTAGCACCTACAGTTCTGCAGGTTCCAACTCCTTGAAGCTGTCCAGTGTCCCTACTTCTTGTCAATGACAAGGCTTTTTCTTACACCAGAGTGGAATTTGGGTGTGAAGGTGTTGAGAGACAGAAAACCCAAACCCAATACTCTTCCAGATAATATCTCTTAGCCTTTCCCGTACAGAACACAGAAAGTTTCAAGTTAAACCACCCAAGATAGATGGGCATAGCCACTCCCTGTGGGTAAAACTGGAGAGATTCAAAGCTTTGCTGTGGTTGTTGTATCATAAAAAACAAAGTACATACCTGAAGTTCATCCTAACCTATTCAAGGCTGTGGAAAACTGACTCACTGGAAGTTCAGTGTCTTCCTGGCACCAGTTAAAGTGGCTATTATAAATTCATCCAGGCGGAGTTACTGTTCTTGGAGCAGCTATTCTAACACGATCTCCTCTCTCTGCTTCCAAGTAACAGCTCACTCTCAAAATAATTTTGAAGAAAAATCTTTGCTTCCATCTTCAGCATGTGCCTGCCATTGTACTGTTGGTCCTTCACTGGTGGGAAAGGAGGTGGCCTCCTGCAAGCAGAGTCAGCTGGTGAGGAGGGGGAAGGAGACAAGGTTTTCTGATCACTGCATACAATTCCTGGGGGACTCTGACAACACCTCTCGACACACAGCACTGTCGTCTTTGGTATTGATGATGCCAGCAGGGATTAGATTTCACATTCATCATAGTGTTAATGCTGTAGAAAATGAGATCCTAATGCTTTAATTTATTTGGCTCTAGCTTTTGAAAGTCGCTTTTGCTGCAGTAATGAACTGGCCATTGTGTAGCTCTGCTATCAGCAGGATGGGCTGCCAATGGCTCGGTGGCATGCTGTGAGAGTGAGACTTAGCAGTGGCTTTCCTTGGGCTGAAGGAGGTTATCTGTCATTCTGCCCGGAGGAGGTCACCAAATCCTCTCCGTCCTCCAAGTGGATGCAGGCATTTAGCACTGCTTGGTAACCTCCCAGGAGAGGGGTCACACACCTACCCCATCATTCAGGTGCTATGCTGTCCGAAAATGAGCGCTTATATTATGGCACTGCATTAAGGACAGCATCCCACGAGTTCTTCCTGTCTTGCTGAGTGCGTGTCTGAAGCCCTTGGTGCAGGTATGAAAGGCTCAGTGTTCACAACTTCACGTGAATCCAGCAACTCTTCCCCCACCAGCTCTGACTTCCTCAGGTACCTTCTAATGCCTCTGGGCCAAGAATTCCTCCTTGTCTCCTCCAGGAATGTGCTTCTGGGCATAAAAGGTATTAAGCAAAGCCAAACCACAGCTCTGCTATCTCGTTTTGCGGCTACAACTATTTGTTATGAGTGGGATTTTTTCCTTTTTTTTTCCCCATTAAAAATGGTGCTTATTTTAAAACAACAGTTTCTGGGTAAATCCTCTCTCCCCAGTTTTAGGTGCCTTTTCCCACTAAAAAATTCTTATTTTGCCTCCTTTGTGCCTTCTTTTTCTCCTTGTGTCATTTGTCTATTTTTTCACTCTGCCGGACAAAACTAAACACTTTTTTGGGGGAACAAAAAAGAGGGAAATAAACACAAAAGTGAGGAGGAAAGGAAAACACCCTTTCCAGTATTTTTATTGATTTGAACTCACTCAATATATTTAATTATTTTTCTTACTCAAATCTCTGGTAAGATGTATTTAAAGCTGTTTCATTTTTTAAAGCTATTTTTCATATGCTAGTCCCTTCCTATTTGCACTGCTTTAGCTCAAACAACTGGCTGCCCTGGCAGAGATCTTTGCTGGGCAAAGTCAGGGGCAGCAGCACTGAGGCCAGCAGACTGCCCTGTGTTCAACACTCAGGTGCTCCAGGGCTTTTTCAGCTCCCAAAACTTGTGTCAGAGGGTGGTAACTCTTAGCCATGAGTAGCCACAGCTGGAAGTTCAATGCCTGACCTCTAAGTCACTGGCCAATCCATTAAGCTGTGCTTTCTTCCTACAAGCAATTTTTTTAGTATCTCGGCTTTTGAGTCAAGATGACTGTGTTAGCGTTAACACACAAATAGAAGGATGAGCAAAGAGCTAAATTTACCTTTTTTGTGCACTTGGGCAAGGGGAGGGGACACTGTGGAGCACAGTGGCCTCTGTTACCAGGCCAACCCTAACCCTAACCTAACCCCATTTACATAGAAACAAACAAGCAAACAGCACACGGAAAGAAGGAAGGATTCTTTCCGATGGTATCTTGCATTTTCATGTGGTGAGTCAGAGATAAAATCATCTGGAGGGGAGGACACAAGTTCTTTCAAATCTCCCTTTTGAGGAGCTGTCTCCAGAAGTCCTGATTTTCTTCTGGTGTTTCCAACAGGAGTGCACAGCACAGTCATGTCCTTCTTGCTTTGATAACTGGAGGTGAGGCGAGAAAAGTAAACCACATATGCACCCCTTGATGGCTGGGATATTGCCACATTAACTTGGGAGGGCAGCCTCCTTGCTGAGGAAAACCTGCCCTGCTTCAAAGGACCTCTGCAGTTTTCCATTACCCGGGAGCACAGGCCAGCCAGGGAGAGGAGAAAAACCTGATATCCACAACACCAACAGCATCCCACCCAGGCATGCACACAATGCCAACCCAAGGCACAGGAACCTGGTGGGAAGTGAGGATGCCTGCCTTGCACCCTGCAAGCAGCCATTGGATGCCCTTTCAGTCCATGATTTAGGTGGCAGCAGGAGGGTTACAGGCACCAGGCACATGCTCCAGCACCCAAGTGACAGTGCTGCAGTGAGCTGCCTTCAGGTGCAGGGCAATTTGCCATCCCACAAGAAAACAAACATAAAGAATGTGAGCCACCACTTCAGCAGCCCTTGCACAATGGATTTAGCCCAACCATATGGAAGAAATTATTTTTTTCCTGCCAAGAACGGTCCAAAAGACATGGATCTTTCCGTGGGTCACAATGCAAACTTTTGTCTGATTTTTGTTATATTTTAATAATAGACTTCAAAAAATGCAAGGCACTTCCCTCCTTGCTAATGTTTCCTTTACATTTTAGTAGAACTAAAGACTGCTGATGCTAAGTGTATAAAGGAAGTAAAATTCATCCTCCCTTCCCCAAAAACAGTTCCTATTCATTTTGTAGGCCAAAAACTCTACTCTGAGAAACTCAGGTTAACTTCCCTTAATCCTCACATTCCAGAGTGAGTTTATAATTAGAGTAAAATGGGAGTAAAACAAATAAAAAAGCCAGCTAAAAGCTATGAAATACATACATGTGCATATGTGAGGGTGTGCCTATAGCCATAGAAACCTCTGTAAAAGATACCATTTTTCAGATTATGCAGAAACTGGTCAAATGCCTGGAAAATATTCTTTCCAAGTTTTCAGACTGGCCTCTGAAACTGCACAAACAAATTTTGTCCCATTGGAGTTAGTGGAATAATTTGTGTTTGGCTTGGAATCGGTCTGCTGTATACACATGAACTCGTACGTGCAGATACTTGTCTGAGTCTGTGAGCCAGGTAGATATCTGTGTCAATTTCTTTTTTGCGTGCAGCCTTGTCCAGCTGGCCCATAGCATTTGTGTAGGCTGTACAGGCAGACATAATTGCTGTATGTGCTCTTGCCTTTCCTGCCCCACTTAGCCAAAAATTCGCTCTTTCAGGCATGCTGGACTCTACTCCTGTCACAAGATTAAAGCATGCAGTCACATCATCTAAATTCATCACAGGATGGAGGCAGTAGCCAAGTGTTTGCCCCTAAGGGCCCTGTCCTACTCCAAATTCCTGGTTTCAGGGCTAAGCTCTCAGGGCAATTGCATGGGGCTTTAGGACTTGCAGGGTCTCACTAGAAGAAGGCAGGGAGCAGCCACACCAGTCAAAATGAGGGCTAAAACAGGACTGGCCAATGGCCTGGACACTGCCCAGGGTCATCCACAACACTCTTCACCTTGTTTCTCCCTATTAATTACCCCGAGGTCAAATAGCCTGCAATATCAGGCAATGATTTAGGGAAGAACTTGCTCTGTAAGTGGGTCTGAGGCTTTGCTGGCCCCCTAAAGCTCAGTGGTGCACCAATACATCTCAGGAGGCTCACTGTGTGACCCAGAGCATCTCCAAGGGCACTGACCTGCCAGAGCTTCTTCAGGAGTGCTGCTGTTCCAACTGCATGTTAAACAGCATGGAAATGGGAGGGTTTTTAGGGAAGAAAGAGATAATAAAATATACAGGCATAAACAAAGTCCTTTCAGGGAAAACTGTGAGGGCCAAGCTGCTGATGGGATGGAAGAGGAGGGAACAGCAGGCAAAGATTATCACATACTAAGCAGAGGAAGGTATAAAGGAAGCAAACCTTATAAAATTATAACACACTCAAAAGAGATGTTTGTTTGACTTCCATTTTAAGTGGCTAAATTTTACCCACTGTCTCTTTCAGGCTTCTTGTTAATTCCTGTGACACCGATTGATGGGGACACAGAGGATTAACTTGGAGACAACCCATTGCAAACTTCAGCCTCTCTGTAACCATTTAAGCAGATAACTGTTTTTATGTGGGGCAACTGGTGGGGAAAATGTGTCAACATTTTCTTTCCTGCTTCCTTTGAGTGGTAAGATGAGAAAGGAAGAACACTTCAGGCCCTGAGAGCTCAGCTTCCCTTCCCCCTGCACCGGCGTTTCCTGGGTCACCCCCACAAATGCCAAAAGCTCTTGCCAGGGAGCAGCAGGAAACCAGAGAGAGGCATCTCCCAGAGTCACAAAAGCTGATTCCTACCTGCCTCAGGGCAAAGAGGGAAGAGAATTGAAGCAATTCGATCCCCTCTGCTGTCCAAAACAGGCAGCTGAGTGCTTTATGTGGCAGCTAGTTCCTTGGATTTATATAGTATGCATAGTGAGAAAATATGTTAGTCCCATTTGTTTTACTGGGCTTTGTCACGCTGTGAGTGTGGCTACCTGGCAACAAGTAAATCTCCCCAGATCCCATGCAAAATGAAACATAAGCTCTGGGATACAGTCTGGAGCATGTTTGGAGAGCAGGGCAAAGATCAATGTTCTTACATGATCTAAAATGCCACTCAGCAACCTAGAAAGCTTTTCCCTGTGTCATCAGGAGCAAACTCACTTGCTCCCTTCAGACTCCTGCAGAAAGCAGCAGATTGTCTTAACATAGATTTTGTCAGGGATCTGGCTGTGCCACCAAGGGATGGCTGCCAACAGAGCATGGTGCCCTGTACATGCAGGAGGCCAGCAAGGGATGGGACATGGTCCCATGGTCCCATGGTCCCTTGTTCCCATGGTCTGGCCAGATCAGAGCTCTGCAGCACAGCTTCCAGGCATGCCAGCACTGAGGAGGGTCAGGGCAGGAAGGGAACACACCGGAGCTGCTCTTGGAGAAAAGCTGGGGATGCAGAAACCGACAGTAGCTCTTGGGCTACTCCAGCCTGGTAGCTCCCAACATCTTCAGTGCCACAGCAACCAAAGGAGTCAAAAGAGTTCCCTGGAATGGTTTTGCCGGGAAGAAGGCAGGGGTGGTTGCGGTTTCCCACGCCCCATCTAGTGGCCAGAGCAGTTGTCACTAACCCTGCTTGTGGTCCCCGCACAAGGGAACAGGTGAGACGGTGAAAAGGTCCAGTGGAACTGATGTGAGAAGCCAGTCTGGAAAGGCAGCAAAAACTGCAACAAAACGGGGTCAAAACCCAGATTTGAACCATCTCCACAGTCTTTTTTACATTGAAAACAAGAGAATGGAGCAACTTCACCCTCCATGTGTCCAGCCTGCTGCCCTGTTGGCTCACAGCTTGGCAAGCCTAGTGACTCGGTAATCTGTTTGCCCTGCATTTTTTTAACCAGGAACATAATTTAATTCCCTTTAAGGAGATCAAAACCAGGAAACATTTAAGTAGGACTTCCTGCTCAGTGTGAAATACAAATTCTTTTCATCATGGAAAGCAAACTGAGCTTAAACAATAGTAAATGAAGCTGGTTATGCAATGAAGTTGTAGGGAGATCAAAGCTGATTTTGGTTTTTAATTAAGATAACAAGGTACCTGGATTAAGGAAGCCAGTGGTAACCCACCTCCTAGCTACTTAAAGAAATACAAACACTTCCCCATTAACTTGATGCATACACACAAAAAAAAAAAATGAGGCAGCAGAAAAATTTGCCTGTACTTACAGTCAGGAATTGAAACTGGAGAAAAATCTTATTTGAATTTATTTACATCAGATACCATTTCTTCAAGAAGGAAGAGAATCACATTAATTTTACTAAATATTACCCCTCTGCCATCTGTGTCTTCTGTTCACTTCTGCCACATGTCCCTTAAATACATGTCTTTAATGTATTGCTGGGTCGTCTGTCTACACAAAACCCTGCTGTACTCTTTCCACCCATGGTACTGTCTAAAACCCATAATCTTGTAGGTAGTTCCAGTCAGGAAGAAAAGTCAGTGCAGGGCTTAGGTAGCTTCTTGCAAGAAGCTTTGTTTATTTACAAAGGAGAAACAAAGTCCTGTGTTACACAGCAGGAGTCAAGTCACAGGAGAGGGTTTCTCTGTTCCCAACTTCCCCTGCTGTTTTGGCAATCCCCCCACCCAAAAGCCCCCTCTCTCTGGGCTCTTCCCAGGGCCACACACTGTGCTTGCTCAGGCGCCTGCCTTGGTCTGGTCCTGCTCCCACTCCATGCTTCTCCTCCTGAGCTGCCTGGATTCACAACCACATTCACCTCTTCCCAAAACAGCTCCGTGCCAAAGTTCCCCTTCCCAGAGCCTTCACGTTCCTGAGGAAAACAAACGAGCCTATGGTTTGGGCAGACACCTCTGCACAATGTGGAGGTTTTGAGATAGCCATTCTTTTGCTGCCTGCTTTCCCAAGCTGATTGCAGGGTCTTTTTAAAGGAAAAGTCTGAGAATGGGGGTTAATGTGGGGTCTACCTTATTAGTAAAGCCATAAAGCCTTTCAGGAAAACCCTACAGAGCAGGCTGGGGCTGAAGCCAGTAGGTTTCTGTAGAGGCTCAGAATATTTATAGGAACATGTCAGGGGTGAGTATTGCTGTGTGGTTGTCAGAGATGGAACATAGTTTAGCTTGGCTAACACCACAGGACTGCTGGAGGGTTTTATCTCTCCTACAAGGTTGCATTCACCATCCATGTATTTCAGTAGTTGTTGTCCTGCTCCTAAGAGCCTTGAAGTGATGGTTCATTAAGCTGGCAGGAACGTTATCATTTTCCATAAAATTTGATAGGATTTTCCATAACCTGTGATCCTTCAGTGTAAGGCATTCTTGGCTATCAACAGCCATCTAGGGCCCCATGAGAATGCTCTGCAGAAACTATGGAAAGGTTTTTAGCATACATTTTTATTTATGGCAATGTCAAGTTCCTCCCACAGTGTGATTGGGGTAGGGATTCAGAACATATTTCTGGGCTTCATTCAATTTCCATGCTCCTTTTCCCAATTGCTTTTGAAATCATATTGTTTACTCAAGCTTAAGTGTAGTTTAGCCCATACTTATGCTACCACATGACACAGACTCAGAGGGAGGGGACTGTTGTCAGAGAAAAACTGCTTCAGAACTTGAATACATATGTCTTCTCTTTGATAAATTAAGCTACATTATTTGTTGAAAAGTAAGGCTTGTCCCTCTTAAACCGACTTGCAGCTATTTAAGAGAAAGACAGGATTGTCATATGCTTACAGCTTGGTCTGCAATGATACTCTAACCTCTGTCATGGTATAAAAGTACTCCTATGTGTTTGCTTTTCCATCCTTGGTGCAAATACTGAAGCTTTTTTAGTGCAGGACTTTGCTATGAAGGAAACCAGGCCGTCTGTTTCTGCCCTGTGCTGGGAAGAGCTCTTATCTCCCATCTTTCAAATTCCATTCAGTCTGTTTGAGAGAACGAGGTGCTTATTCACAGCCTGATTTGTAGTCTGCCAAAGTTAGTGGGAGCCTTGCAGTGAGCTTGGGGTCTGGTACTTACAGACCCAGCAGCAGCAACTGGTGACTGAAGTCTCCTGTTTGATCCCAAACAGCTGGCAGAGGCAGGCCAACCTTCCCTACGCTTTGTTGCTCATCTGTGAACATCTCCTTTCACCCTGAGAGGACAGATCACTCTATAAACTTTCTGGGACTTTAGCCCTTGTGCTGGGTCTCAGTAAAAAGTGGGTGCAGTGCTGGTTTATCATTTCAAGTTATGTATGGAGACCTCCTGTAATACAGTTCTCAACCCTGTCAAGATGCAGAACCTTTCCTCACATCCTGAAGGGGGTCTTTGGGAAGTTAATCCATATGCCATAGCTTAGAAACAGAAAGAAGCTTAATCCCCTTTCACTGTAAAGAACCTTTTTCCCTGTCTGTTTTTTGAGCCTGGCAATATGCCCATTTCCAGCACTACCAACACGCAGGTCCACTCCAGCCTCTGCATTGGGTCATATGATACAATCACCTGCACCCAAACAGGGCATGTACCCCTTACCTCATAGCCAGCAGGCACTGACTTCGAACCACTGGCCCAAGGATTTCTGTCTCACTCTCATTTCTTTGAATTATATAAGCATGCTTCTTCTGCCCCTTCCTAATGAAGTTTTGCATTTTATTACTACAAAGCATTCATACTGGAAGAAAAATCCTCAATATAAAGAGATCCAAGCTGAAAACATCACAGTCAAACAAGAGAGATGTTTTTAAACATCCCCAAAGCAACATCTTTGTGTTGGAGAATAACAAGTCTCCCAGTCCAGCAATGCGGGTGTCCTTGTGCAGAGCCTGGTGAATAACCAAATCACGGATCAATACAGGCCACAGTGTGCATTACTCATTAGCATGCTGGGAGCTGGGAGCTCAGAGATGATATCAAACAGCAGCCCCCACATCCCCTGAACAGAGCCTACTGATAGGGCAGTGTGTGCTGCCAACAGTGAGTCATTCATCACTCGGTCCTGGTTTCACAACAGCATGATTCAGTGTTTGTAAAGGAAAGTCCTGACTGCAAACATTGCCCTCATTCATCCACTGTTAGCTTCCTTGCAACATACAGCAGAGATTGTGCTCCGCTTGATATTTGCCAAGACAGTAAATCAGTGGAGGCTGAGCATCCTCTGGTAATCCTGAGATATGTGGAAAACAAGAGTAATCCTGAGGGGGACTGTGCAGTAAAACTATTGCCCTTGGTCTGTTGGACCCTCATCCCCTCCACACTGCCTCCAACTCAGCCACAGTGGAGAACTACAGTGGAGTGCTGTGCTTGCTAAAGTCTGGCACGAAACTGAAGCAAATGTTTTAAGCCATAAGATGAACTTTCTAATTCCAATTCCTACAGGTTCAGCCGATGGATAGGGAAGAAATTAGGCAATGCCATGCCTTTCCTGTCTTCAGTTTCCATCTGCTGCCATGCTGTGACTGCAAACTGACAGTTTTGCTGATAAGGCAGAAAACAGGGTGAACTCACCTTCCTTTTCCCTAACCATATTGGCTTCCTCTTGCCAGCAAGACAGAAAAACTAGTTTTTGTCAGTCAATGCAATGTGCTCAGAGTCTCTCAGAACACAGATATGCTGATCAAAGAGAGACCTCTATAAGACAGGAAGGTCAGCTCTACAGGATCAACACAACTGGTGTGGTTAGGCTGTGCTTAAACTGACATGAGATGTAGGAAACCAAAAAGGGATAGGGAGATGCAGGCAGTCTTTCCCCTGTGCACGGTTGATTAGGCCGAGGGAAAATTTAGCTCCTAATCAGTTTCCTGATCCTCCTTAAGACCATCTACTGCTCTGCTTGCTGTTTCTGTAATTTTCCTCTTGGCTTTCCTACAGACAACAGTGTCAGGCAACAAAGCAATCGAAGTAAGCTTGGCATCATCTCATCCAGTCTTCATCTCATCCAGGCTATGTCCAAATCTAAGATTTTATTTAAATGGTAATTTGAAAATCCAAGTAAAATGTTTTCTAATAAGGAGGTAATTAATGAAGGTACTTCCTATTTTTCCTATTTTCCCTTTTTTTTTCCTTTCAAACAAGAAAAAGTAATGAATGGCCTTCTGGTTTAGAGATATGTCCAAAGCACATATAAATCAGCAGAGTCTCACTGACATCTATGGTACTTTGTCAATCTACACAGCTACAGACAAAGCCTTTAATGTTTCCACAAAGCAGAGTTATCAGGCTCCTTGTGGGCTTGTATGAGTTAACAGAGTGAGCTTTCTAGCAAAGTCATCCATCACTTGGCTATCTACAAATACCAGATTGCAGGTAAATCACCAGGGTTCTGCTACCAGATGTTAAAAAGGCAGTTGACCTTCTTGTATATTCCACACATGAAAAGAGCTCAGTAAATTATTTGACTTTCAAACAACAATATTCAACAATTTACTACACAGCCCACTAACTGAATGAGGTGTTAACCTGGATATCCTGACCAAATTCCAGCTGGGTTAATTATACGTTGCTTGAATGTTCCCCTCTGTTTCAATTGTGACACTATTTGATGTTATTTTTTGCTTTTTCCCTAAAGATTCCACTGGAATCCTGCTGTTGCTGTGTTGCACACCAGAAGTGCCTGTGCAACAATTTTAGATGAAACACTCATAAAAGCACTCATAAATGCATTCTTTATGAGCATAGGAGCTCTAATGTGTGGATATGATTGGTTTTATTGCATTTATTGATGTTATTATTGTTCCTGCTTTTTTCAGATACTATTTACTACTACTGGTATTTTTCTTGTCAAGTCTGGAAATACAGATTTGGATTAGCATTAAAATCAAAACCTGTGCTTAATGCAGAAATGTGGCATTGCCATTTTGTGTTGCAGTACAGATTCATTTCAGGGCAAGACCATCAATGACAAATCCATGTTGAGATTACAGTGTGAACTTCCCAAAACTTGTGGGCAGGAATTGCTGCCAGAGCTGTGAATAAGGCTTACTTCCAGTCACGATTAGATCAGAAGCAAATCAAAACAAAAAAGGGGAAAGAAAAACTTAGTAGTCTAACAACTACTGTACTGGAAAATCTTAGTAACACTACTTGGTTACTTGTCATATAAGATGTAATCAATAAGGTATTGACTATTAATTCTACATATGGTTGTCTTGGCTACCAACTTTTATGTGTAGTTTCCTCAGAGTATCTCCCCCATTTCCAAGTGTACCAAAAAATCATATTCTTGTCTCAGAGTAAGAAACATCAAAAAGCAGAAGCAAAATGAGGAGGCAAAGTTCCCTTTGCTAACAGCACATGCTGTGGCTCCAAGGTTGAGCTGTGGGCGAGACCAGTGAGGAAGGAAATTCCAGCTCTGGTGAATTATCAAGTAAGCAAACTGTCTTGCCAAGGAGAAATGCCTGTGATGTGTCAATCATACTGCTAGGCTGATTCAAGGGACCAAAACTGCTGAAGAACTTTCACCCATTTTACAGCACATTCTGTAGGTTTCAATGCAAAGACAGTGCATTTGAAAGAATAAGAAGAGCTAAAGATTTTTACAAAAATCAGTAGTCTATCGTAAATTTGCAAGGAGGAATAAGAAGGAGCACAGGGCAAACTTCTGCCTTGCAGAGTGAAGTATAGTATCTTGAGAATAACTATGCTGGTATTTACCAGGACTATCCTACTAATCAATACAAGCTGTTCAGGGTTGGTTTTAACCTCAGAGCATCCACCCAAAAATTAAATGTATATAATTTGGCGAATTATATATATATTCCCAAATACTACCTGTCAACATGGACAGTGAGACAAAAAAGGCATTATTTTATTAGCTAATCCCCACTTCCAGACCTAGTCTGATGTACAGAGGGACCAAGTGGTGCTAGCTGACTACTGAAGCCTGTTAGGTCCTTCCCAAATCTATGACCCACTGCAATCCCAGTCAGTGGGGGAGGAAGCAGGATAATTTGCCCCAGACTTCTCCCCTGAGAGGAGACACAGGGCTTTGGCTCCCTGTGGTACACTTAATTTGCCATAGGACTAAATTCTGTATTAAGATTTTTTTGTAAATCAGATTAAAGTCAGGGGCAGGAGAGCTGAATGCCAGATACCTGTCCCACTCCAAGGGGATGAAAGTCATCATTTTTTCTATATAAGCCACAGTCAGCTATCAGTTTGAACATCCTTCAAGGTGTGTGGGACTAAACAAGAATATTTGCTGGCACAGAACCCATGGGTTTCTTTGCTTGCACAGCACCAGAAAGCCCTGTTCCCACAGCCCTAACAATGATTGGGACCACTAGAGTCATATTAGTGATGTGGCTTGTACCAACCATATAACCATCAATCACCCTTCTTTCTCCTCTCTCCAGCACAGTTTATTTCCTAAACTCTAATAAATGGCCAGCTGTTTCAACGTGTGTGTGGCACATACCTGGCAGAAAAGGGTCTACATTCTTCTCCTTGTGCACCACAAAAATGTGTCCCTGCACTTTAAACAAGTTTGTAGCTCTGAAGACAAAGTTTTGGTTGCTGTTCATCCCTGAGGTGGTTCTCTTGGCCATGACATTGAATGTGTCCTTTGCTATAGTGAAAGTGAGTTTGTATTCAGCTGGTAGTGCAGTTGTACCTTCACTTTTATTTAATTATATCCCATAAAGTGAATTATTTGCCATGTATTTGCATAATCTCCCCACCTCTCTCTCTTGCTCTATGTACAGCAGCCTCATCTGCTCTGTCATTTGGACACAGAGGCCCCAGTTTGCTAATCTGGTTTCATGGTCTGATAGACCTGGACAGAGATCAGTTTGCTTCCAAGGCATTTGTGTAAGAGGAAGGAGAGCTTTGATCCCTATCGGCAATTCAAGCTAATAGGATTGCTCTTCTTAAACCTCAACTAGATTGTCACAGTATCCTCATGTGATAGTCTGCAGCAAATCTTATTCCCAGAAATATAAGCCTGTGGCCTGTATCCGAGCCATTAACTTTGTGACAATGGCTTGACAACACAGTCCCGGTCCATGAAAAATTCAAAACAAAAGCAGAATGGGAAGAAATACCCTCTCTCCATGGTTAGTGGACCCTTATGTAAGTACCCTGAACTGGTTGAGCTGTGAGGAGATGGAACATTTGAAAGACCTGCTGCAAAGAGACAAATTTGGGGCATTTTATCTATATGCTGTATCCTTAATCCACCATATATGAGATGAAGGCTCTGTGGAGATCATGTGAAGGAAAGAACACAGGACATCTCATTGCTCAGCAGCACTAAACCACTCAAAATAGACTATTGGATGGGACATAATGGAGGCAGGCTGGGAGGGAACACTATACAAAGGGACATCAGTATTTAAAAATACTTTAAAAATCACCCGTCCTGACCCCTGGACATCTTTGCCAGGCAAATCTAGGTGGACATCACAGCCTCTTGGGAAGCTGTGGCACTCAAAATCCAAATGAAAACTTTGTCTTCACCACATTCTTTGTCCAGCTCCTTACAGTCATCCATCCTGTGTCTTAAGCTCTTGACAAAGATTGGTCTTCCTGAGCCACACAAAAGAAAGTGTATTTTCATGTCAGCCTGTTCATCTAAACATTCAATTACCCTGTCAAATACCAAACACCTCTTCTTTATGGGAAATTCCTCCTGCCAAGTGCTCTTTGCTTTGTCCTTTTAAAGTGGGGCTAAAGGCAACTGTTTCTGTCCTTACTTGTTAGTGACGGCAATTATGACCACCTTCTGTGAATAATTACCTATCTTGTTTCTACAAAAAACTAAATTTTATAGAATTGCAGGCTACCTGGCAAATCTCATGCTGCTGGGACGCACATCAGAGCACTCAACATGAGCCATGTTTAAGGCAGTTAAGTGCTGTGTGTATGACTTTTGTTGTCCCTCAGACAAGTGGCTGATCCACAGCACACACCAATGGCTTTAGGGCTGCCTTTGTCCTCCCCTTCCTCCCTGACATGCTCTCAGGAAGGTGACACCACGTCCCCCAGCAGGCAGTACGGCCACACCAGTGCAGACTTGCACCTGGACTGAAACACTCCCGTTGCAAAGCCAGGTATAACAAAGTGGAGACTCCTGGGACATGCTGCTCACAGGACCCTGACTGCTGTACTGCACCGTGCTGTGCACAGGGACTTGTAGCCGTGGAAAGGGGTATTAACCCTTTAGATGTGGCAGAAATAAAACACACAGCTACATGGTTTTCTTTCATGATAGGAAAGAAAGAGACAAGTTTATTTAGAAATACACTTGTTTTTATAGCATATTTATATTTATATTTATATTTATATTTATATTTATATTTATATTTATATTTATATTTATATTTACATTTACATTTACATTTACATTTATAGTATGACTCGCAACTCCAAGAGTAGAAAAAGATGACTGGTTTAGAGAGAAGACATCCCATTCCCAGGTGTTCTATCTTTGTTATTAAATTCTTCTCTATTTTGACCAAATTATCATCCTGGGAGAAATTCTCCCTAGCCTTCAGCTGGACCAGCTTATCAGGCTGGGAACAGAGCTCAGAAGCTCTGGCCTGGAATATTTTTCGGGCTGGCTCTCTTAAATGAGTGCTCACATGGACTGACTAGGCTTTCCCTTTCCTAAGTCTCACCATGTTACGTGACAGTGGCACACCCAAAATCCAGCTCAGTTCTCCCTTTTCAGGCAAGAAATAACTAAACTATTCACATGTAGATTTTGCACTGAGAGCAACTGAAATATCCTTTTTCTAAGCTTGCAAGTTAAACCTCTGCAATCTCCAAGAAGCAGCAGAGCCCTAGTGAGCTGTGACTTCTCAAGTACCTGCCTACCAAGACCTCCAAGCTGGTCGTGCACTTAACCCAGTTATTCACATATCCCAGTGAGACTAATGATCCCAAAGCACTTCTGGGAATACTCACTGTGCCCTTACCCAAGACAGCAGCACATAATTTGGAGACTGAGTTCCAACAAATAGCTGATCTAAGGTTCTGAACACTCAATGAATGTTTCTTGTTCTTGGTACAGTGCTGTGTGATGCCTCCTGTAAAATAGCAATTGTGTATTTAGTAAAGGCATCAGATCCGATTCTGACTTGTGCCTGTCATGACCTGTTATTTGCATCTACCTGTGATGAACACAAAATGCTCCCTACTCAGAAAGCTAAGGCCTCCTGCCTGCGTGTGGGCAACAACCACTGACCCAAGGCAAGAGTCCACACACTCAGTGGAATTAATACATGGCTTCTACTGAGATTAATTCAAAGTGAATGGTCTAAATACTGAGCCTGAGTCCGTTGTTTAATACAGGGATAATTTTACTGAAATCAATGCATTACATAGATGGGAAGCATCTTTAAAATCAGAATTAAACTGTAAGACAAAAGGGCACTTGAACAGGTGAAGTAATAGCAACTCAAATTACCAGTGAGCTGAAATGGTGTTCCGTGCATGCCACACATCTGCCATCTGTATCAGGCCTTAGGATTAAATATAACGCTGCAAATAACAAAGATTATGGCACTCACACAAATTCCCCTTTGGTGTCAAGAGTTATATACACGTTAGGAAACAAACCACCCTGCACAGGAAATATTTTTGAGACTTGTGTTATCCAGAAAACAAAGCAAGTCACTCTGAGCAGTGACATAATCCAGTTTCCACTTTAATGCCTTGTGGCCATACTTTTTCACTGCAGCACCCCCTCCATCAACCTCCCTTTGATCTCTTCCACCTCCAAAAGGTTTCAATGCTTCAAGTATGCCATAGGACACTCACTGCCTTCTGAATAAACATAATTTTCCAGAAAAAATAATGGGAATGTAATTGATCTCTACCTCATGTAAACTTTGGTCTCTTTAGTCAGTGGACTCAAAGTTTGTTGTGGGAATAGGACAAGTTTGAGAGACAAATGCATGGAAACAAATGCAACCACGTAAGCCTTGATTTGCTGTTTAGATATTTAGTTTCATATTTAGCTGATACAACCTAAAATATGAGGACATTCATTGTCAGAGGGTTTAAGCCAGTAGGATTAGTTGCATGTGTGATGGAAATCTCTATCACATTAAAAGGATCAGAAATTGGCCCATGTTCTCTTTTTGGCTCTGGAAATTAAAGCTCTCCAGATTTTGACCAGATACATTGTACAAAACTATAAAATGACAATTTTGCAGTGCCTCCCATTGCCAGAGATTTGCTGAATACTTAGGGAAAGACAACCTCCCAAATTACCCATCTGGTCACTCAGTGCCATGCTTGAAAGGCAATTCCTCCCTGTCCCCTGCTGGGTCTTGCTTTCCTCTCTGAGCTTTTGTTACTGACTGTCGCATTTGTTGTGCTGTCCTTGAAAAAACATCTCTCTGCAAGAGCCTCCCGCAGCCCTGAATTCCAAGGGTTACAATGACAGTGCTGCCTGAAGCAGTATTTCCTTTTCCACTGTTCTGCATTTGCCAGCTGTTAACTTCATCAAGATCCTGTATTGTGAGAGTCTTAAAAAAGGGGGCAGCTCGGTTTTCTCCATAGCCTTTGTGTGAAGGCTGCCAGGCCAGATTCGACCCTGGAAACCAATGAATTCAATGGGGTGCCATGACATGGCAGGCAAGGCAGAGAAGAATTCTGCTGTAATCTTGAAAAAAAAATCTGCTCTCCGTTCAGGAAAAATTCCCAGTTGCTTCTGGCTTTTTAATGTCAGCTTTCCTGGTAAACAGAGAGAGTAGGTATCACCTCCTCCTTTCTGAAATAATGATCATTTGTCTTAAATATCAACAGCACTGGAAAAGCAGCATCAGGCAAGGTTGCTGGCCTGGATTTCACTGCTCTCCCGAGACAATAGTAGATCTATAGGACAGCCTTCGCCTGTGGGATGACTCAACTCACAACTATCCCTCCTACCCAGTCACAGAAGTGATAGCTTTGACCTTTTGCTCATGGAAGAAATGACAGGGAAGGAAGGTACTCCACATCTTTAGTACAAACTGCAGTGTCACTTTACCAGGGGGTAGCAAGGCTCTGGGAACAATTTGGGATAGGAAGTGAGGAGGGCCTTTGCATTGACTGGGATAGCAGGTGACATTTCAAAAAGGCAGGACAGGATTAAGCAAAGTGGAAGAGGGACAGGATGCAGGCATGAAGAGTTCTTTAATGTCATACATACCCTTAGAACATTTCGTATGCAGCACATCATAAAACTGGAGCATCCCTCTTTTGTCCCTTTCCTGGAGCAGTGGCTATTTGTGGAGCACCCCAAGTCTTCTGCTGTTTCCTAGGGTTCTCCTGTCTAGGTGTGCCCCAAAACTGACTTTGCTTCATGTAGGGAAGCAGATAGAACCTGTGCAGCTGCAGATCTTCCATGAGTTGCATTGGAATCCAAGATCACTGCCTTTTCCCATCATATCTGCTAAAGGATTTCAGAATGAAGGTAAGTTCTCTGAAGGTTTTTGCTCTGCTTGAAAGTGCCAGTACAACACCTGAATACCCTTGGTAAGAGCATAGTTAGGGCAAGGCTGAGCACTTGAAGATCCTGCCCCAAAACTATGAAAGGATCTTAATTTAATTAATAAGTCTAGTGTCATTTTGTTTTAGCTAATCCTTTTACTGGGAACACAGCCAACACACAGCAATTCCTCAGAGCTGTCAGGGTCCCCAGGCTACTGTTATTATGCAGACTCCCAAAGTGGGGGATCCACAAGTACTGATTCCAGGCCTGTGTATTCCCAGCTCTCCTGGATTTGATGTGAATCACATGTGAGCCCACGCAGGAGTGTTTCTATTGAATTAACTAGAGGATGCATCAAGTGTTTGTGTCTAGGTGCACTGCGTGCAGGTTTATTGCCTGCCAATCTGCCTTCCACTCCACTTCCCAGTGTTTGCTTTGTGGGAATCCTGTAGGTAGCTCCCCAAAGAGAGCATCTCTTTGTTTATCATCATCTGCAACCACTCCAGAAAAATAAATCAGCCAAAGTATGGTGTGGCACTAGGATGCCATTTTGGCAGCACAAGGGGTACACGCCTCCACGCAGCTCCATTTTCTGGAGGGCTTTGGCCAGGCTATGGTCCTGTGACAGGCAATGCACATGCCTACAAAAGGAATAAGGAATATGATTTTCTGATTACCAGAGGCCACACACATGGAGACAGAGCCCAGGTGGAACCAGAGGCAGCAAGTACATTGGCCACATGGGTAGCTGTCCTTTCTGCTGACACAGGTGTGAGGGTGTAAAGCCCATGGAGCACCCACATCCCTGCAAAAGCAATGCAGTGCTGGCAGGGATCCATCTCCAAAGTGTCTTCTCTAACACTTTTTCAATATCTGGTCTAGCAAGTTCCAAGAGCCATCTGTCTCTACAAAACTTGCCTGACCAAAGCTGTGTAGATAAGCCAGAGTGGCCATGGTTTTCAGCCTGTGTCAGTAGCATTGATATCTCTAACTCTGATGGAGAAGACAGAAACCACTATGAGAAAGAGGAAAGAGAACAGATCACCTACCTCCAGTACCTTTCCTGAAAGGACCAGAAGTGAAATTATCTATTCTCAAAAAAGCAGAGATGTGGAGTAACACACAAACTCCCAAAAGCTCTTGGGTTTATTTGGAACAGAACTTGATTCTGCAGAATACGGCCTCATCTTTAAGTCTATGTAAGTACAGATCCCTTTTCAACCATCTGGGCTTTTTATTGTTTAACTGGACAATGGCAAGCTTTTACCAGCCTTTATTTAGACTATTTCAGACAGCGTCCAGTGATGCAAGTTTTTCTCATAAAAACACACCTAACAATCACACAAGACAATTGGAGTCATACAAAGACATCTGAGGGGTCAAATGTGTAAAAAGAACAAAACAAACAAACAAAAAAAAAGAAGCATGCAGCTTTTCTCTTCCTTGTCTATTCTTTCTCTCAATTCTTACCTATCCTCTGTTCACATAACAGTGGGCAAATCTTCCTATCCTCTCATTCAGTCAGCAGGTTCCAGCCAATGTAGCCACACCTTCTAGGGAGTGTTAAAATCAGAGCTGCAAACGCCTAATTCTGACTTCCCCTGCATTTTATTGTTGTTCACACAGTTCCTGTCTGAGTATCACGATGTGCTGCTGCTCCTTTACACCTCTGCTGCCACAGGGGAAAGCCCTCAGCAGGTGGATGTCAGACCCTGTCAGTACATGAGAGGGTTGCAGAGATGAACTGTGTGGGATGGCAGCCTGCATAACCTCCTCGTCTTCACAGTGAGCAGGAACTGAAGAGCAGAGGAGGAAGGAAGGCTAGGGTGGATAAAGTGAGGTATTAAATAGCACTTGCTGGATCTCTGCTTGGCAGGGATTCACATGTCCCTCTTTCTAAATCTTCTCTTCCTGGGGAAGGCTAGAAATGAGGAAGCAGGAGCAAGCACAGATGAACTGGTGGGTGCAAAGTATGCAACACCTAACACAGGCTCCTGTGCCTCAATGCAGATGAGGGAATCTACAGAGCTCCCAGCAGGAAGAAAACTGGGCATCAGCACCTGGCCCAAATTCCTAGAAGACATGCATGCAATGATGGCATAAATATCCTGTCCAGGATCCCACCTACAACATTTGGGATCAGATGTACTGAAGAGCCCCACTAATCCCTTGCAATCCTTGGCACAGGGCAGCCCTCTCCCCTTGTCCAAGAGGGCTTTGCTTCTACCTTGTTTTCCTACAGGCAGTGGGAAAAAGGCTGATCTCCATCACCCTGCACTTCTCATCTTTGTAATGAATAAGGGAAGAAATAAAAATACATGGTGCCAGTCCTTATGCTCTCTAGGATTGTTGCTAGAGCAAAGAGTATTTCCTTCTGCAGGGAATTACTGGCTGAAATGCTGTGGTCTGCATTATAACAGCAGCCATTCCAGACAGCAAAGTTGGAATTAGAAAGGTCCCAGGATAAGCTCAGTCTACCACAACCACAGGAAGATGGTTAGTCCTGACTGGTTTCCAGAGCACCCACCCCACAGCCTGTGGCCACAAAATGCTCCCCAGGGCTCTGTAATAAGCCTGAGACCAACAGCAGAGAACAAAAGCCACAGCTTTTGTGTGTCACAGGAAGAGAGCAGCAGCAATCACAGGCAGCCCCAGTGTCCTCAGTGCCTGCTGTAAAACTCCCAGATGAGCTTTGAAAATTGGCCAGGCCTCACATTACAAAGAGTAAAGGGAAAAACCCAGTGTCCCGTGGTACCTCCCCACTTGACCTAAAGAGGCAATTGCAAAGGTCAGCTTGATCCCAGGAGCATGAACAAGATGCACAACACAGGACGACGTAAAGACCATCCTGCCACTAAGACAACCTTCTCCTTTGGTTTAGCCACTATTCTGAGCTTCTACTGATGAGGAAGGGAGACCTGGGGGACAAATTGTCCTGTAGGTTGGGGGAAAAAATCTTTATCAGCTTTTTTTTGCCTTTCTTTCTGGCCTTAGAAAGAGTCTATGTCTGACGGAGGCCTGTTTATTTGCCAAGGAATTAGGGAGTTTTGTGCCTCCCTTTATTCTTATGAAAAGATAATGGCCTTCTTCTGGGAAGATCCAAGCATTGCCAAGAAATATGTTTTGGAAGCTTTTCAGAGTCAATGAGTTAGAGGCAAACTGATTCCCTGGAGAATAAAGGGGCAGATGGAGCTATACGACCCTGGACTTCAGTTTAGGCTTGACAAATTCTTTGGATCTGTGAATCTGTATCATAATCAGGGGCGTTTGCCTCCTATTTGAGAGAAATTAGCAGCAAGGACACCACAGCACCAGCCATGTAGTGGGGTGTGTCTGAAAGGCATCACTGTATTTTGTACATGCATCCTCAGCTGGAGTTGTTGCCTTTTTCCCAACCTGGAAATGAAACTTGAGATAATTTTAGTAAGGAGGTAATATAAAAGGGATCTTTATTTGAAGGCCTTTAGAGGCAATTATGGAAAGATGTCCACAAAATCCCATCCCCCCAGGGATGAGTACATTTTCATAGATTTTAGGAAATTAGCATAATTTATAAAAAGTACCAATTAGGAGGACAAGTGGTGATGCAATTCCCCCCCAGGTCAAGCCCCTCCTCTGGAGCCCCCCTTCTGCACCAGTTGTACTTTGTCCATGAGAGTTGTTCTCGACCTTGGTTCCCAGGTGGAACCAAGATAGCACTGGAGTCTTGTACCCCCCGGGACTTGGAGCTCTGGAATTTGTTGTCTTTCTGCTTAAGGAAAGACCATGGAAAAGTACTGGGAAAACCAGTCACTAACACAATAAGTGACAGAGTTACATATGTGTGAAGAATACAGAGAACATATAAAAGGGAAAATAAAAGACAAAATCCAAACAACATCAGAGTGAAATTAGCTCAGGCACTCCTATACCTGGCAACATGGCTCCAAGCCAGCTGCAAAACTCACACAGAAGCTCATTGGTGCCTGGCTATCACTGAGCTCTGCCTTGCTGTGACTCCCAGGTAGTTCACACACAGCCTCCACATGGCTCCGTGAGCTGTGGGCACACCTTTCCACTGTTGCACAGGCACAGCTTGCCAACACCTTACAGTCAGTCACCCTGGCCCGGGGGAGTTCACAGAGTGCCTGAGACTGGCTGGGCTTTCTGCTGCTCCTCACCATCCTCAGGAGGTCCTGCTCAGATCCTAGTTCAAGGTCCATCTCTGGATGCAAGAGTTGCCAAGAGATTCATGTATTGTTCCCCCATCGGGACCGTGAACTTATATTTAAATGGTAAGAGGCATCTGTTTCCCCATCAGCACTCATGGTTGACATTTTCACTCCTGCCAGTTTCCCAAGTGCAGCTGAGAGCAAGGGTAATCACAATGGACAATGGTTCTCTCTTTAACAGACCGTGACCTGGGCTGCTTCCTGGAGGAGCATATGGCTCAGCACGCTCCTGCTTCCAGGGATCCCCAGAGATCCCAGAGAGCTGCTGGAAATGTCAGTCATTCCCTGAAATTCAGCCTGCAGGCTTCACCACAGGAAGTGAAGTTATTTTGCTCAGCCCTCATGCATCTTTATCCAGCAATTTCACATGGAAGTACAGGACAGTTGGTGATGGACTTACCCCCTGCCTTTGGTCAAAGAACAAAGGCCAAGCAAGTACCAGGTTACTGCAGTGAGTGACACATAATCAGCTGTAAAGAGGTGTAAGGATTATATCCTGAGACACCTGGGCTGCCTCAGCTCTAACCAATTGCTTTCACTCATAGCCCATTTTAAAAGCTTTACAAGCTCTCAGCAGTCACAGATCAGTTAGCTAAACTCTGTTTTCTGAACTTTTCCTGCTATTTTTGGACACCTGGGTCTGTGAAATTGCCTATTAACAGAGAAATTCTGCTAATCTCAGAAGAGTACATGTGAATCTAATGGCCAGATATAATGCCTTGACAGATCAATAAGGCACATTCCAACTTCACAGAGTCTAGCCTTCCTGGGGCTGGGTGGAGGGATTTTTATAGTTGCCAAAAAGTTATGCCTGTGCTTGTGCAAGAGGGAAAGGAGAGAAGCAGAGAAAGGGTGATGTATTCAGCCACAAAATATTTTGAAGAGCCTTGAAGAAGTTTTGGGTTGGATGGAGAGATCCTAGATAGCCCAGTGTAATTGCTTCTCCTCTCTAATTTCAGAGGAGCTATACTTCTGTGGAGCAGAAAGGCTTTCTAGATCCAGGCTGAGTGGGTACAGGAATCTGGACATACCTGTGCATAAGCCTGTGTTGCAAGCACCTAGGCATGCATGCCACACTGTGGGGGGGCTTGCTGTAAGCACAGGTGACAACATTTGGACTCACTGATGTCCCTGGGACAAAGGGGCATGCAGAGGTAGCTGCATGCTGTGATCGATTGATGATTCAGAGATGGCTGATGGACACCTGCATCACCTGTGTGTACTTCAGCAGAGAAGAGAGGCCATAACACACTGACTGGCACCTCTATTGTCACTCTGCTGCCTATCCCAGCAATGTGACTGCTCTCAAAGAGCATGCCCATTTCTGTAAATAAACTCTGGCAAGGGCCTAGCCCACAGCTGGTGTAACAGAAGACCATGCAGCGGTGCTAATTTGCAGCAGCTGAGAATTCGCCTCAATGTCTCCCAGCCCAAAACAAAACTCTATTAAAAGATGGTTTCTCAAGTTCAAGTGTAGTGCAAAAAGCCCTGTTCCTATAAGAGGTGGCTAACTGGGTGACTTGCAGCAGCAATGCTCCTGCTGATGTGCTCAAGAGATGGTATCAGCCTGCAGTCCAGCCTTCTCCCCCCTCTCCTCTCCCAGAGTCCAGGTGCAGCTGACCATGACATGCTGATGGTAATTCTGGCAGCACTTTGACCCAATGGATTTGCTCTGGCCAACCCTGAAAAAAAATGAGTCTGAGAAATTCTCTGCATACAGAAAGCTCTCCCTGCAGACATCTGAAAGCTGTGTCCTCCTTGTAATATCTTCTGTTTTCCTCGCCTCCCTCTCTTGTTACCATCATATTTGCCCAGAGGTTTGCCACAATGTACAGCAGAAGATGATATGCCACTTCGTGGTAGAAAACCCTGGCAGCTCCACTGCCTACAGGAAGCTTGGTTTGGTCTATCACTACCTGGGCACAAATCACTTATTTGCTCTGCTTCTGCAGACCCTGCAAAGCTTCATGCTTTACCCTCCAAGTCACTCGGTGTACACTTAGCAGCAGGGATGAAAGAGGCTTCAGGAAATAGCATGCTGAGAAGTGAGGCCTCCCAGGACTCCAATCAACCCCCCTGAAGGGGAAAAGCCTAGGGCTAGAGAGCAAATTCTAATTATAACAACAGACCTGCAGTCATTCCCAATTATGTCAAGCTCTTCAATGAGGAATTAAACAAGTTATAAAATGGGTGCACTGTCTTATTCTTCCCTCTAGCATTAGCAGTGTTATGTTGTAAAAAAACCTGTCCATATCTAAACAACATGTGAAGGGACCATTAACGTGGCATATGACTGACAGAAAAAAACAATATTAGTGTGATAGACACATCCTTTCTTGCTCCACAGACATGATTTACTACTGAATTACAGTAGGTTTAAGCTACAATAACACCTCAGACTGAAGTGGGGATAATTCTTACATGAAGCCAACAAAAGCCTAACAAAATCTGATTGCTTGAATCTGGAAAACTGCAAACATCACAATGTGAAGTAAAATAATTTGTGCTGAAGAGCAAGAATCACTGATTATGTTACCAGCAAGCAAGTAGGTCAATTTGCATCTTTGAATCAAGGCTGAGGAACTTTCCAGGATGCAGAACTTGAAAGTGTACCTCAAACACAATTTTCATGCTCAGAATCAAAACTGCTGCGAAAAAAACAGTGACAGCTAAATTATAATAAAATCATAGTTATCCATTGCAGGCTGAGAATTCATTAAACCAGTAAAGAATTAGCACCACAGAGGTGAAATGAGACAGGTCATAATTGCATGAGCACGGATTGAGTCCTGCAGTCTCAACAGCTGTTTCTCCAGAAGCCTTTGCTAGCACTTTCACATCTGCACATCTCGGTGTGAAGGTCTTCGGGTTAACTATACACGGGTGATACCTCCCTCCCTGTAGCCTGATTCCTTCACTGCCTTCCCCATTACATGCAGTAATTTCCACCCATGCAAAGTGGGTGGCATTTTACACTTATTTCACTTTCTCTTCGGTCAGGTGTAAATGGCTGCAAGAAGTGAAAAACAGAGTAGAGCTGGGGGATGATTAAGAAAAATAGGCTGTGAGAAGATTATCTCTCTCCATAAAATCTGCATCTTGCCTCTAGCATTGTAGTTGGAATATGACTGAGAAAGTGAATACTCCTTGAATTCTATAGGAATATTTCTACTAGTTCAATATGTTTTCGTACAGTATCTAGCACAGTAGAATGGTAATAAACAATATTTGTAACACTGTATCCATAAGATCCTCTGAATGTGGTTTGTAAAGTGATACTAATTCAAAAAGGCAAATAATTCAGGCTGAGGAAAATGTCTCAAATGTGTGCAAAACACAGAGCATGGGATTACAATGGAAAAAATTGCAGTATTTTAACTGCAGTAGCAACAGCAAAATGCAAAGGATGGAGCACTTTGCTTAACATACATCAATTCTTTTTGCAGTTAACCTCTTTTACCAACTGTCGATTGAAGGGATTTGTCACCTCTGCTCACATATCCATTTCACATAATCTTCCCTCTCAGGCACTTTTTACCATGCAAAGTATTTCACAGAGCTGTGCAACTGACAACATACAAGTTTGCAGTGAATATTTTTCTTTTTTGAATGTCTCAAAAAGCCAGTAAAGCATTTCTTTTTAGTATCTCAAGCGGGAGCAGACAAACCTTGACAACACACTATATGAGTGAGCATTACTCTACCTGCATTCCTGAGTGACTGAGATATCCAGGGGGCTGCACTGACATACTGTGCCTTCTGCAGCTTCCTCCAGAACACAAAATGAGTCAGAATGTGGCCCACTGGGTCTGCACTGCCCGTCACCATCATCTGTTCTCCCCCTGCCTGCTCCAGATGCATGCATGGGACTCATTGTTCCTTCTACTTCCCCTTTTTTACTGTCTAATAGATGTCCAAAGGAATCAAAGTGTTTGAGATGCTTTGGTCTTGATATTGGGGCAGATTCTTATGCTGCAGTGCAACTGGAAGGGTGCCTTTAAAACATTTCTTACCCAGACAAGAGGTTGCACTGAATAAGGAGTTACTTGGGGGCAAAAGGGTCTGCAATGACAGCTTAATCAAACTGAGACCTGTCCCTAGCTGCCCTTCCTTCCCAGGAGACTCACAGGGATTATGGGGTGGATTCAGTATTTTATCCATGAATTACTCCCTGGAGCCAGCTTAGGGCAGCTTATATGCAGAGTCAGGCCCCCTGTGCCTGCAGGAGCTCGACCCCCCTCACTTGGGCTGTGTGTGATGGGTGACACTGAGTGAGGGGCACACACACCTGCCTGCCTCCAGGGGCTCACCCAGCCAGCTGGGAGCACTGCCTTTATTTTCACAGGAAATAAAAAATATAAATGTATTTATCTATAGAACCTGTACAAGACCAGATTTATCTCTCAGGTTTGCATGGCCTACGAATTAAGGCCAGAAGGGACTATCAGACAGAGTGGTCTGGCACCTTGGGTATCTATCACAGGTCATTGAATTTTAGCCACTTTTCCCTGCACTGAACCCAAGAGCTTGCGTATTTAAAAGACAGTTCAGCCTTGATCTGAGCCATTAAAACACGGAGAATTCATCACATTCGTCAGCCATCCTCTCTTTTAAAAATGTGAGCCTTCTGTCAGGTGCATTGCTCTGCCTTTAATTCCCAGCCACTCTTTCTCATTTTGTTCTGCACTGCCAGGATAAGTAAGCCTTTAGGGTCTGCCATTTTAGCCCTGTAAATTTACTTATAAATTTTAATTCAGGCACTATTCCATCTCTTTTCTGACAAGCTAACCTCCAAGTTTTCTTCCTTCAAGGCATTTCCTCCAGCCTAGAAATATTTTCAAGCTGCTTTCTCCACACTCCAATTTTAAAACATTAATTTTAAAACTTGGACACTAGAAGTATACACTTTTCTGTTTGCATTTCCCACATGTTAAGAGGTATGAATTATACTCCCCTGCTTCCTCTGTTCTTATCACCTGAATCACATATCAGCTTTTCCATTCTTTCACTCCAGCCAAATGTCAGGCTAAGCAGCACCAAGAAACACAACTCATCCATTCCTCTTTTCAAGGCTACTGGCATAAAAGTGGCCTTTGTCCTGTTTCACAGGGGACTTCCAGGTAATGGAAATTGCTCAGCATTGATACCGATGGGCCTTGTGACCCCTGCAGCTAGGTCCTTTATAGTCCTGGCCTGTACCTTCCCTGAAGATAAGAATATAAATTTCCTTTTCTCTCTTGAAAGTTTTTCAACAGTGGCTCTGCTTACTAATGGAAACTATTTTCTCATTTAAAACAAGGATATAACTGATTTGTTTCCAACTGCAAAACAGAAATGTTTATCCAACACATCTGTCTTCTCCCGTCACTGATGATTTCCTCATCCCACCTAATAAGATATCCCATCACCAGAGGCTCTCTTCTTTCCGTAGGAGCAAACTGTTTTGATTTTAATGATCTTTTTTTCCTTTATATTTTTCATTACCATAAGCAACCTCCTGCATTTCATGCCTCTCAGTTACTATTTCTTGAAGTCTCTCTCCTTGTTTTTCCACTTGTTATACACCAGAGAGAAGAGAATACTTCTACACATGGCTTTTACCTCACCTCTGATCCAGCATTTGAGGTCTTTTCACATCTTCCGGAGTTCAAAATGTTCAGACACAAAGAATCATGAGTAAAAAGAATAATATTCTGTTCAGAAGACTACAGAGGATATAAATCATAATCAGACTGATTATTAACATTCAATTACTTCTGTTATTTAGTTACACTATTGCTTGCTGGTTTTTAATCATTTGATGTTGAATAATTTTACACTGCAGCTCAGTATTTTCATTTTTCTCCTCAGTACTTTCATTTTTCTCAGCTGAACCTTGACTTTCTGAAGTAGTTAATTCTAGCTCCAAGTGCCACTCTGTCAATTTTGGTCACACCCCCTGTTAACGCCCAATTACCCACGGGCTAGAACAAACTTGTCACCCTTGTTGACGGGAATAAAACCTCCTCAATCAGTGAAATAAGGCTGTCAGTGGCACACCCATGTACCGAGGAGATGCTCAGATGAGGAGTGTTTTCCTCTTAGGGCTCTGAGGATGCTGTGAAGCCAGGGAAGCTCCCCATGGGTGTCCATTAGGAGAGAGCTTGGCACAGAGGGCATGGACAGGAGCAGGCCAGCCAGACACACCAGGGCACCCCAGCCATGGGCATGGGCCAGGCAGAGCAGGGCTGTGGGCAGCTGGAGCCCAGCATTGCTGGGGCTGACATGGACTCCTGGAATCTGAGCAAGGTGGGACACATAGCCTGCCCAGAAGACAATTTTATTTTTTTATAATAACAGTTGATTACAGCAATGAGCAGAGCATTGCTTCCCCACAGGCTGGATCACGGAGTGGCAGATCACACTGCAACAGCAGTGATGCCAGTGGTGCCATGGCAAGCTGTGCTAGCCTGGGCTGGGAGAGCTTCACAGAGCCTCCCTGGCAACACCCAAACATCAAGTTGCTTAATTTTCACTGGAGTGAGTTAAAAATGGTTCAGTAGATTCCTGGTAGATGAGAGTGTTTATTTTTAGCTTGGATGACCAAGCCTCAATAGTCAAGATGCCTTAGCCAATCTTTCCGAAACAGCGGGGAATTTCAGGCTTGAGGGTTTTGCTTAGAGTCATCTCTGGTGCTCCCTGTTTTCAGAAATTTCTGCTCAGTCACTCCTGTGAGGAAAAGCTGGGGCAGCCAAGTACTTTTTCAGGAATAAACCAGCCATTATCACAACACATGACAGGCAAGCCCTGAGGCCACAGGGCTTTGTTATGAAATCAGAAATGAAATAGGCACATTTTTTGATTAAATTAAAAACCAAAACAAAACACATACACAAACCCCAAATTTCCACATCAGTAAATTATTCATTCCTTATTTATAAAAGAAGCTTTTCTGAAAACTCATGGAGATGATTCTGTTTCAGCATAATTTTGTTTAATCAGGCTTTGAATTAATTAACATAATTAGTCACTATGCGGGGATAACTCAGACTGATTTTATGGAGCCTTTTGTTGTGCTGGTTCAGGTCTTACAGCTTGATTTAAACACGGCTGGAGGGGCTTATTAACATGAGTGATTAACGCTGCATAAAATTGATTGCAAACTAATTTTAGCCTCAAAACCACATTTCTGCAAACTTTCATCATGAGTAACTACGATGACTTTGGACTAAAACCAATTTGGCTGAGGTTGAACGGCAGCAGTGGCACTGGTGGCCTGAAGGTCTCACCACCAGGAATGGCAGAATCCACCCTGGCTCACACTGCTAGAAAGCCTTGAGCCAAACTGGCTTCACTGTGAGGGAACAGCATCTTCCCTGCAGATGGGAATAGAAAAATCAAGCAAAACCTGTTCAGCACTGAGAAATCAGCGTGTAGTTTTAATCATGGAATCATAGAATGGCTAGGGTTGAAATGGACCTTAAAGGTCATCTGGTTCCCACCCCTGCTGCCATGGGGACATGGACACTTCCCTCTAGAGCAGGTTACTCAGAGCTCCATCCAGCTTGAACATGTCCATGTATGAAGGATCCACAGCTTCTCTGGACAGCCTGTTTTATTTAGTTGACTTTTCTACTTAAGCATCTGTTCACTGCTACAGCACTAAACACAGAAAAGGCCTAGCTTTGAAAATTCCCACTCTTAACTTTCCTTATAAATAAAGTCAAAACGATTTCAAACATTGGCAGGGTGCTGAGCTGTCATGGGAATGTAAGTGCATGCAGAATGCATTTATATATGCGTGCAATGGTTGGAAAGAATGTGACAGATCCTACCACAATAAGTAGTACCTGAACCTACAAAAGGTCCCTGCCAATGGGCCTATTTCAGAAACAAGCAACTATGTAAAGTGTCTGGCACTCTGCATTGATCTTTTAGATTATTTATATTTTTCTATTAATAATAATACCATCAAAATACAATAAAAATCTAATTTTGATAGTCTGGCCCTGAGTACTGTTTAATAAAGCAGATGTGAAGTTTCTAAACAAGATATCCTTGAGGTTTGGCTTTGAAAAAAAGGAAGACGTTTCACACAGCCAATGACATGTGATTTTTTCAAAGGCTTACCTCGACACTTCCAAGAAAAACGGTTCTTTCAGATGAAAGGCTGCACAAAAAGAAATGTCATGTGGAAAGGAAGAGTTTGGATTAGTTTGAGGTTTATTTTCATTAAAAGGAAAAAGCAAGGATGTTGGAAAGAAACAAAAAAAATCAAACTTAAAAATTAGAAATATATAGCATGCCTTCATAATGTCTGGCATAAAATTACTACTCATCCATGTCCCTGAAATCAGCTCCTCCAGAAAATACAATACTCCTCCTTTTCCAATAAATTATTTGTAATCCTGCAACCTTCTTGTCTAATAAAAGAGGGTGAGTTGTTGTTTTTTTTTATTTTTCCGTCCATTTATGCTAATTCAAGACAATGGGCATTGCTGCCGCACAATTCAAGTGCAAAGTAATGGGAAAAGTGCTGGCATTCTGCACTGGTAGAGCTTCTGCCCTGACACCCAGAACTACCTACACACAAGAAAGTAAGTGAGGAGCTGGCAAGAAGCTTGTGAGCCAGCAGGCTCCCTTGGTGCCAGCATGCTGGATATCTGCCTCTGGCTGTGGGAATGTGTGTGCAAGTGTGGGGAGCCCAGCCAGGTCACTCACATCGGTACCAACAGGAAAGAAACTCTGTACATTTATTTGTACTGGGGGAGAAGGAGGCAAAGCTGGAAGGATCAGCTCCCTAAGCACTTGCCAAGCTGTCCATGTGTGCCATGTGCTGTCTGCCTTTCTCATTAGGTCGATTAAAACTAGGGCTGGATGAATATTATTTGCCAAATGCATTATTTAGCAAATGTTGATCTTCCGTACTGAGTATACTATCTGACTGATCATTTCTGCAGTAGCCTATGAGCTCTAGCACCATTCAAATACTATTAGTTGAATAATTTATGAGATGAACAAAGACAAAATGCATTGAATAATTTATTCAAAGAAAAATTGCTTCCAGTATTTGGTTAGCTCTAATTAGATCCTCTTTTCGGCTACATTACACACATACATGCACTTGCTTAGGCAGACACACACACAGGCACATGGTCACAGACTCAAGAGAGCCAGATTTGGGAGGCACAGCAGATTAGCACCACTTTACTTCACTGATTTTATTGCTTGAGGCCCACTGGCATAGTCCAGATCAGAACAAAGCCTCATAAATAGACTGAAACACTGAGTCCAGAAATTCTGAATGTGAAACTGAATTCTCCCTGCAAAATGCAGGGTGATATACAATGGGTCAGGACAAAAGGAGCTGGTGATTCATCTAGCAGTTGATTTTAGGATAATTTGAGAAGCAAGAACAAAAAAAATTCTGTCTCAAGTCTCCCATCTTTGACAGAATGCATGCAAAGAAAGAGATGTTGAATGTGTTGCTTTGCATGAACATGAACTTTCCTATTTCACAGTCAAGTGTTGACAGAGAGGGAGATCAGAAGGGAGAGACAGCACGTATTTTATGGCAACTGGAAAAAAGACCCCTGCACCATGATATTAAGACCTATGGAGCAGCAGGCAGTCCCCAGCCATCAAGAGGCCCAGACCATGTTCATATTCTGCAGCACAGCTTTTCCCTTCCACCTTCCTGAAATACTTCCAGATATTCCCTTATAAGTGCAGTTTTTCTTTTCTTTACGACATGTTATGCACGAGTTCCCAGGGCAAGGAGAAGCTTCACTGACCACAGTGAGCTGCTAGACAAAGACATACTGTCATCTTCTGCTGGCTACCTGATTTTTCACAGCTAATTTGGGGGCAGGTATTTCAGGTAAAGTGTCAGCTTTAATTCACAGCCCCTTCAAAGCAACTTTCATATGAAGCCATGTAACCTCTCAGAGTCTGGTACCTCCAGGTCAGGGTTGAGGGCAGCAGAAAGATTGTACTGACAGTGCAGCTGTTTGCACCATAACTAACCACATGGATAAACAAAGAGCCATAATTTAGCTAAGATAACCTCTGCGATAACCTTACAAATGCTGACATAAACCATATGCACTGCCCAAACCCAGGCAAAGACAAACCTTACATAAACTCACAAACTTCATAAAATTTACATGGTGGCATGTCCAGAGCCATTTATAACAGAGAAGGATCCCACATTCAGGCCTAGGTTTTAAAATCTCTGTAGCACAGAGAATAGAAGGTCATCTCCAATAACATGAGATGTGTATTAAATGAGAAAAGTAGCCAAAGCAGACTTGAAGGCATTGTGTACCTCAATGAAGAAAAGCTTTCCTGTTTGTTGTCTGCATCTGCTGTTTAGATAGCTGGACAAGATAAATGCAAGCAAATAAAAAATGCAAAGATGAAACGGAAACCTTTAGTTGGTTGCCTTGAAGGACAAAGCTGCATCTTCCATTGTTAATTTACTCCCAATTATTTTTTTCTCCTGGTTCTATTTTTGTAGAACTCCCAGAGCTGCTCTAATGGTAGAGAAAGAGTAACAGAGATAATTGGGAACATCCTGAATAACCTAATTCCAGAGTCCTTATGGCATGACAAGACACCTAAGGGATGTGTCCAGGACAATGTCAGCCAGCATGAAAGGCTGCAGCAAAGGCATTAGAGTGAGGTGACTCTGTTTAAAAGCTTGTTGGCACTTTCAGTTAATAAAAGCCACTTGGGAAGTATTTTCTTTTATGTCTGACAGGTTTCTCTTTTCACCCTTTATGTATGATGTGTTACCATGAGTGCAGTTCATCCACTGATTAATCATCCTGTCTGTTCTGTTCATGGTGCACGGATAGCATCGTTTTTGTACACAGGACTCAAAGACCTGGGTTTCAGAGAATATCAGTGTCCACAGGCAAGGCTCTGGAGTGGAAAGATGACACCATAGTTAGGCATCTTGCTTAGGAGTTGGCATGTGAGGCTTCTGCTCCTCCTGCAGCACAGGTATATGGACAAAGCAGGAACACACAATTGAGTGCAGTCATAGCCAGGGATGCCAGCTGAAGCATATCACATCGAAGTGCATGGAGAGTGGTGTGGTGAGCCACAGGGAAGTGGGCTGTGGGCATACTATAGTTGTCATCTGTTGTGTATCCAGTACCACTTTATCCCAGTGACTCCCTTGGAGACGAACAGGATTTCATTTTGCTGGGTGCTTTCTGAAAGTAAACACTGACACAGATGTGAAGTGCCTGGATCCACTTCAATGGGGGAACATACCAGTTAATAACAGCAATCTGAGATGACAAATGGTCAGCCCAGGCTGTCCTCAAAGCATGGTCCTAACTGTCTCATCGGGGTGCTCAGTTCTGAAAACCAGCACAAATAAACTAAAGGAAATAGCATTAATTTTAAATTACTGACCTGAAAAGCAGATACTAAAGCCACAGGCTGCTATTACCGTCAGTACCTGCAGGAATTGACAATAACAAACATGTTCAGAGAATATAGGGGCAGGAAAGTTTATTTCTTCAGTAAAGTCTTCTGGCTAGTGTCCTCTTGCAGCACTGAGCAAGGACAGTGCTGTGTCAGCTCCAGGGTAAGATACTCCCTTTTGTCACAGTTCCCTGACCTTGCTAGAGTACAGCATGTTGCCTGGACCCCTTCTTTAACAAATGTTTTCAGTTCTACAGATGAGCACATGTACTTCAGTGCATCACTGTGAGGATTGCCAAGTCAGGTCAGAACTTGACATTTGAATATTTTGTCATAAAGCAAAAGCACTAAAAATTTTAGGCTTGGGTAACTAATCACTGCCCTTTTTTAAAGGAATTTTTTTAAACGAGCATCAAAATGAAAGTGACAGCAGTGGCAGCAAGTAAATTACTGCTGCCTAATTGGACCCAAAGAGAGCTGGGGGCCTAAAATGTCCCTTCACTTAGATTGGCAGAGAAACAAGAAGTGTACTAGACACATGCATATTGACTTTATGAGTCTTTAAATTTCTTTGTTTTCAGCTAGTCTCTGAAGTACAAAAAGTATTACATTTTTCCCTGCTTCTGTTCCCATGTTCACAACTTCATAAAGATTTGCAACAGCAGACCTTCATTCACCATTAAATTGGAAAACAAATTTGACAGGAGCTCTTTGTTGAGTTTGTTGAGTTCCTGTTCTCTCCCCCACCCAGGACCGTGGAGCCAGCCCACTAATTCTGCTACTCTGTGTCTCCTAGGCAATCCTGCTCAGTGCTGACCAACTCCTTGTAAAAAGAGCTGCAAAAATGCCAAGTACCAGCTGCTGCACTTTCAAGTATACCTTGTTCCTTCACACAGGGAGCCGAAAATTTTACAGGGGATCTTGTATATCCTTGCAGAACTGTCCTTCAACTGTCAAGTACAGCCCTTTGATAACGTGCTTTTGGCATCAAAATCAACAAAATAAAATGCCTTTAATTATTTCACTAAGAAAGCAAAGCTGTCTTCAGCTGCAAGGTAGGGAGAGGATCACCAGGAAATTGTTTTATCTGGGCTATTAAAAATCTAAATTTCCATGGCTTTGAGAATGTGGTCAATAACATTTTAGATCACTGTAATCAATAATGCCTTAAGAATGAACTTCCTTAAGTTAACAATTGAGGGTTCTGTATGTCTCAAAAGATTTGGTTCTAATTTCAGTTTCTTTGGGTTTTTTACGAGATAAGTAGAGATAATTCCCCAAAAATCCTCAATGTAAGAAGGTCTGGGGCTGTCCCATAAGCAGAGTGTGCTCAGGAGCTAGAAGGGGGGAGCAGCAGGCTGACTGCAATGGTCCAGCTAGGTCAGCCCCAGGCAGGGAGTCAGAGCCCCATGGGCAGGGACCCTCACTGTGTCAGCCTCACTGTGGGGCCAAAGTGAGCAAGTGCACTCATATGAATGTCCCTCACCCTCTTTATCCATTCTTGCTTAAAGAAAGACATCTAATTTTCACAAAAAAAACGCTTCACAATAAAAGGTGTGCATTTAAAATATGGAGAAGGAAAAATACAAACCCAGCCACTATATTGGATAAGAATATGAGGCCAAAAAGTATGAGGCCATAGTGGCAGCAAAATTTATCTTACAAGATTCAAAATAGAGAAAATCCATGTCAGGCTCCTATGTTTAAAAAAGCCATGTGGCTGAATTACATGAAAAAAACCCCAATTACAGTAAAAAGTTGAGTTAGCTTAACAGAGAAGCTGTCACTTTTAAAGACATAGAGAGCTGCAAGATCAGATTTGTCATCAGAAGCCAAACTGGTGACACTTGACTTGCTCACTAGCAAAATAGAATATTAAGCATCATTCAAAAGAGAAGCTTTAGAGAAATGCATAATCCTCTTTCTATGGAATTTTATTTCAGAAAAGAGCAATTCTGCACATAATCTGTTAATAAATTTGTTAAGTCTGAGGAGGTGGAGTCCCATATGGTCCCAAATTCAGATAGCATGATATGCAGCTGTGAGATCTGTTAATATGCAGTAGAGATACAACACAATTACATCAAGTCTTTTCTGAAGGATTGCAAATCCAGTAAGAATGGTCAACTTCAATCTTTTGTTAACTCTGGTTACTGATTTCTCTGGCATTTTAAATGGAAGGGGAGAACCAGAAGCAATGTGTGATAGAAAGCTTGTTTACTCAAAACTGAATTTAATCCCAAAATCCTATTGATGTTGGTGAGTTTGGAGTACAGATCAAATGGAGGAAATTCCCAGCACCCACAAAATCAGGCTTTGAGGTAAAGACTGTAGAGCTGAAAAAAGCAAGACAATACTTGCACTTACTTACTGAAACCTATGATCTGGCATAACACCTACAATATTTGGGCTGTTTTTCACCACGAGTTTTGCAGGGTACAGGGACTCCCGTGTGTGTTTTAACAGAAATCTGTGACCTGTACCTGACCTACTCTCACATTACCTCCAGCATGCATAGAGAGCAAGTGACCTTCTCTGCTGCTCCAGTGAAAATTGTTAAAGATTATTGTTGTCTCTGGGGAAGTCTTCAGGCATGCTTTGCTATGCCTAGTGAAATATGCTGTGGCTTTACCATTGATCACCAGAGGGCAAAAAGGAAAATTTCATCCCTCTGGAAAGAACTGCTCTCCTGCAATTTTCTTTTTTTTTATTTATAGGTGTATGTTCTTTCATCTAATTTACTGAAATAATTCTGGTTTTCTTTGTGAAATGCTTTTACTCAATAAAATTTAATTCCCTTTCAGCTGCTTTTCTGTTTGCTTGGCCTTGATTTTATTGCTGTGCTGGCTGGCAGCAGGGTCTGAACTCCCTTAGCAGTCTCTCACTGTGCAGTGAAACACTCAAACATACACTTCGAGGTATTGTGGCATAATACTGCTTGGGCTTGACAAGGACATCCTGTGCTGAGCTGAGAGGCTGGGTCAGGTATCTGTTGGATTTAGCAAGGTTAATTCACCAAAAGCATTACAGGCAAAGGAGGCATCTCCTAGCTCAGCTAAGCATATAAAATAAATATGCTCTGAAGATGATGAAAATGGTTTTACACACCAGCTCACACCCTGCAGAGCAGAGAAATCCTGGGCCAAGGCAGAGGCACAGCCAGCCCCATATCCTCGCCATGAGCTGTCCAGGTGTGCAAGCACCTTGGGGAGACGTGAAGGATGCACTCAATCCATGCAGGCAACATCTCCAGGCTACAGCCACAGTGACTGCAGGATTTACTGAGCTGGTGGTTACATCCAAGCCATTGTGCATCCAGCATTCTCCCAGAGAAACTGGATGGTGATGGCTTGAAAGGGTGCACACGTTGCTGGGTAGAAAATTGGCTGAACAGCTGGGCCCAGAGACTGGTGGTGAATTTAAATCCAGCTGGTGGCTGGTCACCAGTGGTGTCCCCAGGGCTCAGTATTGGAGCCAGGCCTGGTTTTTTAATCTTACAAGATTCAAAACAGAGAAAGTCCATGTCAGGTTCCTATGTTTAAAAAAGCCTCGTGACTGAATTGCATGAAAAAAATATTCGATCACAATAGAAGGTTGAGTTAGTTTAACAGAGAAGCTCTCACTTTTTAAGATATAGTGGGTTTCAACTTCAGATTTGGCATCGGAAGCCGAACTATGAGGAGTGGCTGAGGGAGCTGTAGGTGTTTAGCCTGGAGAAAAGGAGAATCACAGTGGACCTTAATTCTGCTATAGCTTCTGAAAGGAAGGTGTAGCCAGGTGTGGGTTGTTCTCTTCTCCAAAGTCACAAATGGTATGATAAGAGGAAATAGCCTCAAGTTGCATCAGGGAGCTTTAGCCTGGGTATTAGGAAAAATTTCTTCTGAAAGTGCAGTCAATAATTGGAACAAACTGCCCAGGGAAGGAGTGGAATCACCATCTCTGAAACTGTTTGAAAGGCATGTGTATGTGGTTTAATGGTGAACATGCTTAATGGCTGGGCTAGATAATCTTGAATGTCTATTCCAGCCTAAATGATTCTACTATTCTCTGTTTAATAAGCACAGCCTGAACATTAATCATGTTGCCCTGTTTCAGGCAGGGTGCTACATGTGGGCCTCTCATAGTTAATCTTCTTGTGCTGCTATAGGAAAGGGAACGCGTGCTTGACACCAACAGTGGAGCCCTTGGGTGCAATTAAACATCAGGAATTACTCAAATGTTTGTAAGGTTTCCTTTTTATGCACATCTGTTTGTTGACCTTTGGGAGAGAGACCCTTTCGTGGCCAGTTTTCAGTGATAAGAAGCTGCTATCACAAAAAGCCACTGTCACAGCTGGCACAACACCAAGACAGAGCAGGGACACTGAATTTTTGCTGGAAGGGGTTTGTCCCAGCCTGCATGGGGCAACGTGGGGAAGTTTGCTCTCCCGTCACCCTTGTTTTATCTGTTCAGTGGATAAATAAAGGGCTTCAGTCTCTGCAGCTGCAAGCTCAGCAGCTTTCTCCACCACACATCATTCACTCAAAGATAAAAACAATTGTGGAGAGTCCCAGATCTCTGGTGCAAGCTGTTATTTGATTTATTTATTGGCACTAGGTTCTAAGACACGGTAGGTGCTTTTCTGCAGACAGGAGGAGACAATTCCCAGGCTTTGAAGGGCTGACAGGAAAGATGCAGCATCCATAAATACACTAATACAGAAACAGAGAGACAGAAAGAAAAGTTGCAACATTAAATTAAGTGATTGTTTCTGGTTGTTACACAAGTTTTGGCTGTTTAGACACAGAGTTGCATAGGCACATGTATTCCTTATGCACATACCCATTTACTGAATATCTCATACGTATAAACAATGAAATCAAGACTCACAGATTTATCCAAGTGAAATTAGGAAAAAATCCAGCATTTCCTGGCCAAGGTGCCAGATGTACTCATGTCTTTAAACAATTATAGTGCTCAAAATACTATAAAGGGCTGCAATAGTCTCTGTAGAAAGCAATTGGAGTGCAAGGGACTGAACAGGCACTGCTCTAAATAAAAAACTGTCTTCCATTCTCCCATGAACAGTGTCTGCATGGGAAAGAGCAAATCACTGCTCAGGGAGCAGACTCGTGCAGGGAAGGTGTGCAAAGCTCCAGCTGACTGCAGTCACTGCTGGCTGAGTTACTTCTGATGAAACTTCTGCTCTGTAGACAGTCCCTTTTTGAAGCAGAGACTTTACCACAACTGGCTCACCTGCATGATCTCAACCAGCTCCTCTACTAAGTCTGGTTATGACTCAGTGCATTGGCTGCCTGATTTTAATCCCTGCCCAGCACTGCAACAGCAAAGGGTGTCCTCCTTCCTCTCTCCCTGGGAGAAGTTGCCATGGTGGATGTGAACTTTTCCTGATGCAAGAGTATTTTGTCAAGAGTTTCTTCTGGCCTGTACTTTGTTTAGTTACATTTTAGAATGGTGTATGTTCTCTTTAATTAAAAAAAAAAAAAAAAAGGCAAGAAATTAATAATATTATATAAAGAGATGTAAAATAATTAAATGGGTACCCTGTTTCTCATCTAAGTGGACCAGTGGTGTCAAAGAGGTGTTTGAGGTTATTTCTCAAGGGTCATGACATTAGCTGCAATCACTGAGAAGGCAGTCTGAGTTACAGGCTATTATTTAAGACTTTGGACCATGTAATTGTTTCCTTTCTTCCTGAGATTAAAGATAGAAAAGCAATACTGTCTTTTTAGACAAGACTAATCACATTCAAAGCCTTTTCTGACACTTGGGCAGAAAAGCCAGACTTTTAATGACTAGATCCTATAAGTGAGTGAGAAGAGATGCTGTTCTGCCCTGTCAAAATGCCACAGTCATAGCACTGCTGACCATTTGCAGCATATGGACTAAGTGACTGAACATGAGCTAACGATGGCAAATCCTAAGGTAAGAGGGCAGCCATACAAAGTCACCTTTGTGGTTTGCTCAAGTGAAAGCCTTAGAGATGTCTCTGGAGTTTGTGGCTTTTGTCTGACAGCAAATGCACATTCGTCACTTTGACTTAATATTCAAGCTGGGTTTGCTCTTTCTCCCCCACTGCCCCTTCCTTCCCTGGAGGCTGAGGTCACACAGCAAGCAGTGACTCCCGGTGCCTGACACCAGGGAGCACCTTGCACTGACTCAGCCAGGAGCAGCTCCAACTGCAACTCCAGGGCAGAGGGGAAATCTGCAGGGAGGGTGAGAGGCACTCTTCCAGCACTATTCAGCACTACCATCTTTCATCAGCCGAGCACTCCTCTTCCTCCCCCTTGCAGTGAACTCTTGGGTGCCAGTGAAGTCAGAGGGAGCTGTGCCTGTAGCCTCAGTGGAGAACAGGATTTGGCCTGAAGCTGCAATACTGCCAACTGAAATTTTAACCAAAGGTAAATATACCCAGCCCTCCAGTAGCTTAGTTTCCCTCTAACTTCTGACATCTTCTTGTTGATATCAACTGACACCCAGCCTGGCCACCACTGGACCCCTGAACCTCCTCCTCACCACCTTCCCTCCTGGTCCTTTCACATCCCTCCTGCAAACAGCAGAGCCTGCACTCCCTGCCAGACCCACAGGTCAGGGCCAGGCTCAGGGCTTTGTGATAGCACACACACCCTTTTTCCAGACCATATCAAGGATTTAACCTTTGCTTTCTTCTCTCATTCCCAGATTTTTCTCCAAAACTTTGTCATTTGGAGTCTGGATTACCTCTGCACCCCTGTTTCCCAGGAGCAGTAGCCTTTTCTGCTGCAAGTTGTCTTAGAAGGTCTTTGTCCTGCCTTACCCCACTTTGGATGTCACGCCTCTGTGTCACCAAAGGCTGGAAATAACGTGGCTGTGTGTCAGTGCTTTGGTATGACTGACCTCCATCTTTGTTGCACACATGGCCATGTTTTCTTCTAAGTAGCTTCCCTCACATTCATCATTTTATTTATATTTATTTCTATTTCTCTTTTTCAGAGAAGGAGAAATGAAGACAGAGGAGTTTCCATAACAACTTGGCCTTGTGCTTCTGCAGTGCTCCCTGGACTGGAGGTCCTACCTGCTGGACATGGGAAGGCACGAGGTGAGCAGTGTCCCACTGCTCTCAGTGCAAAGCTCAGTGCTGCCCCACTCCTTCATCTTGACACATACAGGCATCTGTACGACCTCTCTTCACAGCACATCCCAGTGTGGTTTTGCAGGGGCTGTACTTTCTTTCCCACCCCACATTCATCACACCCTGTAGAATGCACATTCTGGACCTCGTGTTGCTGGGGCAGCTGTACAGCAGCACAGCCCCCTTTCCCTGAACTACACTGGCACTGTACCCACCTCTGGACCTGGCACAGTATCCACAGAGACTCTCAATCACTTCTGACTCTTCCCAACACCATTTCTCACGTGGCAGAGTCACTAGCTCTGCAAGAAAATCACTCCAATGATTTCCCAGCATGTGCTCAGGTGCCCAAGGAGCACGGCTCTCCTGAACTCATTTCCCTCTTGTATTTTACCTTGCTGCCACATGTTCTCTTTATCCATCATCCATTTTTGCACTTTGCCCTTATTACCTCAGCTCCTTCAGCCCTCTCCATCTATCCTGATCATGTGATGGGTGTATAACATTACTAAAGGGTTCGTTTCCTTTTGCAGATAACCTGTCCATAGTTCATCTGAGTCAAATTTAGGCATGACAGTGAGGACTTCGTCAAAGCCTGGAGAAAAAGACCTGGAGGAAAAACAGGTCATGACCAACAGTCTACTGTCAGTCCTCAGACATTTTTATGAGCTTCACTGGAGGTTAAATGCCCTATGCAGATATGCCTTTCTATAGATGTTTCTTACAGCACAATATTTTTAAATTTAAAAAGAAAAATACTGCCCTGAAGAAAATAACCCTTCATGTGGCACAAAATAGAATTCTGAGCAACAACCAGATCTACATACATTTGATACTTTTGCACAATGTCTTATGTCACCTTCCTCCCTTCTCTAGAAAATGCACAATGAAATACAAGCTAGTATATATGTTTTATTTTTGTTGTGAAACACTTCATCTCATGAGAGATAGAAAACCCAGAGAGTATTTCAGACTCTCTTTTATAGTTCCTGTAGCTATAAGTAAACACGTTTTCAACATAAATCAGAGTGATATAACTATTTACACATCTTATACACTGCCTTTTTGTTCTTCCTATGCAAAATTCTCACAGGATCCAAAGGAAATTACTCTTTTCCATTCAGCTTCACATTCGCATTTATAGCAAACGTTCTCATTTCTTGGGGGAAAAAAAAAAGAACAGATGATGAAGAAGGAAGCTGGGAGATTTAGGGTATTTGGGAGTTTTCCCTCTGTGCAACACACCCATTTTGGGGAGGTTGTGAAACCATTTCATTACAAGGTGCCAACGGAAGTGCGTGTTCCAGATTTACCCAGCTGGGTCACTGGAAGCCAGGGTGCAAATCCCCAGGTTATACTGCAGAGACTTTGGCATGAGCCTGGTGAAGCCTGCTCCCATTGCTGTGAAGGGAGAAAGGGCTGGCAACTCAGATGTTGCAGGAAGGAGAAGCAGAAGTCATTGAAGAGTCTCTCTGATCAACTTTGCTGCACTACCCAGGGACCCTGTTCTCTCCAGCTGAGTGATAAGGGAGGCAGGTTTTGGAAAAGGTGGCTGTGATGGTACAAACACCCTCTGACTGCTCCTTTCACTGCAGGGGTGAAACCTCACTGCAAGCAGACACAGCCACAGTGAGAAAGGGGAGTGTAGGGGCCACACAACCTGGGCTTGGGGCAGAGGAGCTGACTCCTGTAACAGGCACTGAGAGTGGGATTGTCCCACGAAGCTGAAGCACAGCACTGCCTGGAAATGCATGACCACAAGGTGAACTGGGAGGAGCTGTCAGCAACAAGAATGGCAAGAGGAGGTGGGGCTGTTTGACTTGGCTCTGGGATACTACAAACAGAAGGAAATGTCAGCAAATGTAAAAATGTCACTCCTGTAGCAGTAATGGACATTGTTGCTCCCTCTTTCACCAGAAATCCCAAACACTTGGAGGAGTGATAGGATGAACATTGTTTAACCCACCAGGAGCAGGCGGACAATTGTGAAACAACAGCATAGGAAGTCTGGACACAGAAACATTTTGGCTATCAGTGCAGAGCCCACAAGAAAACACTAGAAACACCAGTCTCACCTTCATTTTCAACAACCAGCAGCAGGATAGTTTGAGACATGCAAAAAGGCAGAATGCAATTTTGGGTCTAGCCCAAAAGAGTCTCTTCAGAGAAAAAGGATCAAGAATTTTATTATTGGTTTTTGTGAGGCAATAAGAACATAACCTTGTCCAATCCATCCACATTTAATGTGAAACAGTGTTTTTCTATCACTAGCTGATGAAATTGCACATCAACAGAACAACAATCACCTGTGCTAAAGGTTTTGTTTCCTTGCTTTTTAGGCCATATTGATCCTTTTCCCAAAATCGTACTGTCATATTTGACTGCTGCACATGGTGAAAGCTACAGCATGGCAATGTCAAAAGTGTCTCTGTGAAAGACCTGTTCTGAAATGATGCCTGGGCACCATTTTAGCAGCAAGTGCCAGTCACACCCACAGAGCTGCCAGGACACCTGGGGACAGTGGCACTAACAGGGCAGTGTGCCATGGCACAGCTGCTCCTGTCCCCTGGCCTGCAGCACATTCTGCATTTGGCTGCCCTCTGTGTGGAAGCAAAAACCTTCTGAGCACCCTCAGTTTGCTGTACCCAGAAGGAAGACTTCCTGCATTGTGGGCGCTCAGCAATTCTAAAAAACAAATGCACAGCCAGGAAAGTACCTACATTGTTTTTCATGTGTTTTTTCCCCTCAGACAGGTCCTCTGGATGTTTCAGGTCCAGTAGATGTGACACTTTATGACAGGACCAGAACTGAGAGGTACAGCTAGCATGCACTTGTTAGAGATAGCCATACTTCTGGCCCTGTGTAAGTGCTAATATTCAGAGCTATTATTCTGAGCAGTCAGCACAGAGGCAGCTTGCACCTCTGAGAGATACTCTTAGACAGCAAGGAGTTTATAGGCTGCTTACACTTGAAAGGATTTTCTTTGCAACCTCCACAGATACAAGCCTGCATATGTATGAAAGGTTGAGAAGTAGCTGTATGAATCTTCAATGATGAAAGACACTAGGCCAGCAGGCTCTGAAGTTTGCCAGCCAAACTCAGTCAGGCCTTTTTCTTCCTTTGTTCCTGCTCCCCACATATCTTGCACTGCATGATTTATTTATTAAGAATATTATGTTTCATTCAGTATATACACAGAGAGTGCTGAAAAAGGGGAAGGCTGCTCCCCCCTGTTGTGTCTGCAGATTGCTATTAGGACAAATGCATGTAAGAAGAAAAGCTCTGTGAGCAGTGTCAAACAATAAAGTTCTATTAGAGCGAAAGCAATGCCACTGTGCACATTGAAATCAATGTTAATAGCTTCCTTGGAAGGAGCTTGCAAGGTAAATGTTCCTGAGAAGTGCCTAGCAGACATCCTGACTCACAGGAGCAGGCTGAATGCTTTATGACTCCCAGGTACTTATTGATAATACTTGGATGAGACAAGCAGAGGTTTATTGTTTACTGAGCTAAATATTCGTTCCAAAGTTTTCAGTGCTCACAATTTAGTTCTGAATCTTACAATATATTTTTCCCTCCCTTAAAACCCATTCACTTGTAGTCCTGGGAACATATCAGAGGCAAGGCTTTCCTTTCTTGCAAGGAGGAAGTTTGCAGTTCTCATGTTTTATGGGGGAAATCTTTAAAAGATAACCCATCAGCTAAAACCCCCAATCAAACAAAACCCAAACAAGTGCACCAAACAAATCAAGTAAAGTCCAATAATCACTTTCATCTGACAAGACTGAAGCTGTATACACACACCTTTTTGTCTATATGAAACAACTGATAGAGCTCTGATCTGAACATCACAATCACTCTGGTTCAGAGTAGCAAAAACGATCTGAATTTGTGGAAAAGATTACTCCAAACTTTTCTTTTGCTTCAGCCCATTTTCCCATTGAACATCTAGGTGAAATTTGAGGTTTTGTCTCCTGCACCTCCCCTCCAGCCTGCTAAGGTTTCCCTGGTGCTGACCTGCAGCAGCCTGGTCCTCCCCTTGCTGTTCTGGTACTGCTCCCACTGCTGTCTCCCAGCTGGATGTACTGGCAGCTGTACCCAGGGATGGTCCTCTCCAAGACAGGGAAAGCTGAAAGAGGAGTGCCAAGCCTGGCAGAGCAACAAAATGTCAAGGGGCCCAAATTCATTCCTCTCAGGCATAGAACACCTAGCCCTCTGATTGGCATCTTTAAAAACGTCCTGCACAATTACACTCCCAGGAACCAAAGCATCTGATGGAGGCACATGAAGGATGTCACCACCCTGTGCCTTTTAACTTCTTCAAGGTTCCCTAAAACACAACAGAAACATCCTTCTAAGTGCAGCAGCAAAGTTTTCTTTGGTCCTACTCTAGGACCGAAGGGACTCGAGACTTCACAAATTTATTATCTTACTTTCATACACTCTTAATTTTTAGTAGAATAGAGATTCTGGAAAAAAAGCACAAAAGCACTACTACATATTCTGAAAAGATGGTTTTGTATGCTGGGAGTGGGCTTAGTGCAGCAACCGTCTCTGGTGCCCTGTGAGCATGGCTCCTGGTGCTCTGGAAATTTGGATATACTAAAAAATGAGGATTTTGACACACTGGTCTGCACAGTCTCATCGAAAAACTTGTTCTCTGCCTAGGTCTTTCATGTCAAAGGAAGCTATCTTTTCCTCAGGGACCATGAGAATAGGCCCAGCTCTGTCTCCTAGTCCTTTGGGTATGATTCATGACAGCTTCCCTGGGTAATCATCAAGAGCATTTAATTTTTCTTCTCTGGTGACATCATATCCCATTGCTTGGAAAATTATTGTTTCTGATGGATTAAGGCAGTTAGACATCTAAGAGCAGAGAGCTGTGCTCTGTCACTTTGTAGCACCAGCAGAATTTTGCATTGTGAGTTAGAACTATGTCTCCACTCAAGGACTAAGGAATTGTCTTAAGGACAATACAGGAATACCTGAAAAATTCTGGAGTCTGCACATAATGCAGGTCCCAGGGGCCTTGTTATCCTCATCAGAGTGAGGTTTGCTAAAACACATCATCTGCTGCTGGTGGACAGACAGCAATGGCAAAAAAAGTGGAGTCCCACTCCAGCTGCTTGACTCAAAAGTTTGGGAGCAGGAATTGTAGCAACACCATTTAGCCTTTAGCCACTACCTGCTGAACTACTGGCTGATGCCAAAGACTGTCATCCAGAAAAATAAAAACAACATAGCAGTGTATTACTCAGTTGGTGTTAATGAGCCTTGAATAATCAAAATTTTCAAGTTAATTAGGCTGTCTCCATCTCTGGGCTTGTACCACAGCATCCTGCCACTACAAAACTGAAATACAGTCTTGTCCTGTGTTACCCATGGGATTCCCAGCTTATTTTGTAAAGACACCAACAACGGGACAGGAGAGAAATCTCTGTGATTCCTATTTACATAGTGCTATGTTCCTAAGTTATGGTCATCAGGTCCATATCCAGACTAGTAAACAAAGAGATCAAGGACTGCTCTCTGGCACTGAGGACAGGGCCCAATGCAGCCCATGCTTTCCTGGCCAAACTCCCTTTTCCAGGACAGCAGAAGAGCTGCCTCCAAATTTCCTGTTGGGAATGACCTGGGACACACAGCATTTAATTATGCCTCCTTTTTTCTAACAAGCCTCTTGGATCTAAATCCCCTTTCATAATGGTGTAAACTGATACCTTAGAGCATGAACAGAGGAAACAATGAATAAAGCCTTGTTCTCTTATGGCAAAAGCCAGTTTGTCTTCTTCAGGAAAAAGATTTTTATTTCATTTTGACTTCTTCTCAATTCTTTTTTCAGTTTTGCAATTAGCAAAAATCATTAGCATTATTAAAATGCAATGCACAGAGTGCTTTCAAATGAGTGATGACTGGTTGTATATGTATCCACCCTAACATCGTGCCCTTGCTTTCTGTTACAAGACAGCATAAATCAGCAAAATCACTATATAAAACCAGTGTGAGATCAGAATCGAGTCTGTGTGTGGGGAACATTATTAAAGGGGTAAGAGTTTAAAAAAAAATCTTCCTTCCCATCATATCACACAACATCATTTGCCAAACAGCATGCCATGCTGCCTTCAGGCATATGATGAATGCCAATGCAGTTCCAATAAAGCTTACAAAGCGCACAGCCCGGGTCTCCCTGGAGAGTTAACAACAACAACGAGTAAAGCCTAAATGATGCTGTTCTTCATTTTTCAGTCACCAGAGACTTCCAGCCTTTTCCTCATTTCTGAGCATTAATCTTTATTTCTTTTCCAGAGCAATGATATTTCTCAGCAGTGCATAATTTTATCAGCTGGCTATATCCACAAGGCACAGAGTATTGATATCAGCTGTCCTATTGAAAGGATTTTGCCTTGAAGTGCCACTTCCATTTCCTTTTTTTCAAATTGCTTATTGTCTTATTTGCATATTGTTTTACAATTTGTTGTGGTCTGGGTTTGCTCCTTTGCTGGAGCTAAGGGCTTTGTTTCAAAGTTGTCTAAGGTGTTCTAAGGTGTGTGTCTTTCATGCACAGCACTAGGTGTAAGTCCCTTTGTTTCTGGGATAGCAACTAATCAGGGTTAGAACCCTGAAACATTCATTTTCAATACAGAGAGGAGCAAGAGTGAGCCTAAATGTATATTGAAACACGGGTTAGATTCAAATACTTTAACAGTGACAGAACTCCCAGGGCCCAAATTCTCAGTACAATGGATGTAATTGTAATGTCTCTGAAGTCTGAAGGACAAGAAGTAAAAAAATGTATTTTCCCTCTGAATTTTTGGGGGGTGTGTGAGGGCATTAATAATATGCTTTCTTTGAGTCAATGAAATATGTTTCAATAACCATTGACTAAATCATGTGTGGCTTTTCTTGTTTTTTTACCCGTTCTTCAACATGCTTATAAGAAAACACTCATGACCTTGCAAGAAGTGGTTCTTACAAAGGCTTCTAATAAAAATCTCCTAGCTGTTCTTTCCTGGGGAGCCCTGGAGACCAGTGAAGAACCAGGTACTTAAATCTTTGGTGGTACAGCTCCATGGAAATTAATACAAATTCAGTATGTTTTGTACTGTCAGCAAGATCTGACTTGATGCAAGACACTGGAAGTGCAGTGAAGCTTAATGCGTTAGGGCATTAATTGAGCATATGCAGGTGGTGAGACAAATATCCTTGTTTCACAGGATACATTAATTTTAAAAGAGCAAGTGAACTGCTGTTTTTTACAGTACTATTCACTGTCCATCCCTAGAGGCAGAAAACAAGATGTGATGAGCCAAAAGTCTGATCTGGGGTGACAGATCCATCTTTACCATGGGAAAAACAGACACTTCACTATGAAATGACATCATCTTTAATAGCGTGGGATCTGTCACCAGCAGTTGTAAACAGAAAATGATTTACAAGTTAAACAGCCTCCTCAGCCAGCAAGACTTGATTCACATTTGCAATCCTAGACCGTTTTAGAAGAGATCTTACAGTACCCTGACTTTTTGCTCCTCCTTTACTCAAGGCTACCCAGCAAAGAACTTCTGCATACTCAGCATATGTGACCTCCTCACCAGGAGATTTCTACTTTAAAATAAGTTACTTAAGAAAATTTCCCTGATGCTGGGGTCTTTAAAATGAAGGATCACAAGGTGGGGGCCAGTCCTTCAGCACCTAAGGCTCCTGCTCATTGCAAGCTATGCCATATGTAGGACTATAGCATGACCCTGTAACACGTGGTGACAAATTTTGAACCGTGAGCACAGATTTGAGTTCCAGCAGTTGAAGTCTGTGCTGTGGACTCGGGCCTCACACCTCCCTGGGGCTGGGAGCACAGCTTACACATTCAGTGCCCGTGACACAGCCTCTCTCCAGCTGCAGGGCTCTGCTGTCAGGCTGTGCTGACGTGGTCTGCCAACCCCTGGTGTCTCTGCTGCACAGTCACAAAGGGAGAGACCAACAGGGATGCTGCCTTGCAATTACAAGGACTGCCCCATAAATTATCCTACGAGTCATCCTGAAAATCACCCTACAAGCCAGCTTGCCCCCAAGGGGCCACCAAGAGCTATTGGCCCTTTGAACCGGAGCTGTCTGATGTATCTCCCGCTGTGATGCCCCATACACTGCTATCTCACAGAGCACCGAGGGTGATGCTCAAGACAAATGTGTTACAGCATCTCTCTGAGAATGTGGCAGTGTGCAGATATGAGAAAATTTTTGTCATAAGACAAGCTGCCGATTATATCAATGTTTTATTGTACTGGAGCCTTCCAACTGAGAAATCATAGTGCTGTAGGAGTGGCTTTATTTGTCTTAGCTTAAGTTCCTCTAAATTTGACATGAGAAAAAACAGCATAGGCCTTCTTATATTAAAATAGCTTACATTACTAGACTACCATAAACTTTCACCTGAAATTATAGCAAATATATTTACATTAAAAGAAGACTCCATAATCAGATATTTTTAGAGACTATTCCCACAAAGAGGCTTATTAAATAAACTCGAAGGAAAACCAGAAGGCAGATGACCCTTTACAGAAGGTTGTTACTGATGATCTCTACCCGATAGGAGGATACAAGTGGAGAGCTCGAGCAGTGCTGGTGCTGCAGTTGAATTTTGAAATACTGCCACCTCATGTTAGTTTAGTAAGAAGGTACAACCCAGACCAGCTTCCCAGTGCTTTTCCCTCTGCTGTTTGCCTGGCAGCATAAAGTAGAGCAGCCTCACTCCCAGAGGCACTGTTGTCCACATTATTGCTGTTATTCTTTAATTGAAATTTAACTTTATGTTCTTAACACTAGCGGCAACGTTAGTTTATGCTCACTTTAGGATGTATAATTCCCTCTTCACCTTATGTAGTCACCTGCTTGGTTCAGTGTTCAGGCTCTCTGAGACAGCCTGGCGCCTGCAGAGCCCACAAACCTGACATGCAAGGAGAACAGAGAGCCCTGAAGTGTTTCTCTGGCTGCTGTGAGCAGTGGGGACACCTCCTTTGCTGGCTGGCTCATTCCCTGCCCTGGGGACAGCAGCAATGCCCAAGTGCCAGCCCATTGCACGTAAACAGTAAGTGGCTCGTGGGTACAGGAACAGAGAAATCCATCCAAAGAGAAATGGGCAAAGTATCGGTAAATAAAACCTGCAGGAGGCATGAGACAGCTCTGGGAAACAGCACAGCACACAGAAAAGTCGGCAGAGCAGGATGTAATCTAAAAAAACAACCTCAGGCTCTGTCCCAGACCTAACATCCCTAACTAGGCAACAAACCCAGAATAAAAGTGTACATAAACAGCCTTGAAAGTTTTGTCAACAAAAGGTTGACATTAAGGTTGACAAAAGATGGGCATTAAGGGGAAAGCAGCATCTTAATGCTGAAGAGAGAGGTTTTTTTAAACTGCCTTAAATTAGAAAGATGGTTATACAATTCCAAGATCAGGTACTGGACAGCCTCACCTCACTTTTCAGAGGGTCCCCATAGATGGGACTCCCTCACTCTCAGACTGATGGAGACTCCTGCATGAAATGGTAAGTCTAGCTGAAGGTGATTCTCTGCTGTCTTTTTGACAGTAGATGGTCAGAAAAAGCAGAACAAAAACTAAAACCTAACTACCAGAATGGTGGCTTGTGGATACTCACATTTGAAATCCTATGGCTGCATATATATTTAGGTGTAGTTAATACCTTGCCTGGACAAACAGGTTTCCCTGCTGTAAAGAAACAGGCCTCCCGTGCAGGTGTGTAGAAATTCCTTTTGTACAGTGGAAACATCTGGTAGTAGGTGTATTAATTATGCCAGAAACTGAGCTGGGAGGAGAGGAAGGAGACAAGCATAGGAAGGAAACAAAGCCAGCAATTAGGCCCAGAGAGATGAAGTGGGAGGAGAGGGAATGAAACTGTTTGTTTGGATTGTCACAAAGAAGAGAAAATAGAAGCCATGGCAGAGGGGGAAGGACAATACATATAGATGAGTTAAAGTAGTCTGTGTACCAGTTTTGAGATTGAAAAAGCTCATGTCAGACATATCATAACTTCTCTATCAAGTCATCATGGTGCCATCCTATTTTCAAAGACAGGAGAAGAGTGATAATCCCTGCTTCAAGGTGAGTCCTGGTGCTCTGTTGGCTGTGCATACACATCTGTGTGCACCATGCACACACAAGGGCACAACAAACACACACAGGCACATCCTGTGATGGGAAAATGGTCAGAATTGCATCCAGCACTTCAAGGAACCAAGGGATTACAGACTCAACTGTGAAAATGAACCTGTACAGCCTGCACTGGCAGCCACCAGTCCTTGCTACTGCATACCAAGCAGAGGTGCTGTATATTTACCTGCTCAATTGCAATTCTGCTCACCTTAAGTTTGGGACAAGCAGCAAACGTCACCAGAATGAGAAGCTGACAGCAACAATACAACAATATGCTGTGGGAGAAGAAAAAGGGAAAGGTAAGGGATTTCCAAAAGAGATCAAGACATGATGTTGGTGTTATCACACCACAGGGTGAGGACTGAAATCATACAACTTATTTCATTTAAAAACCTAAGGTTCATTCACATTTCCATACACAAAGGTAAGCAGGCAATTTTCTTTCTCCACAAATAATTCAGCTTTGCTGTGTATTTACTATTGCATATATCCTCTCCACCTTAGTGTGTAACAGTTCATTTGGGGCAATATTTCCTAAACATTCTGTAAAATATATTTCTCTTTCCATTACAAAACATTTGCAAATTTCTTAGGTTTCTAGATCAAAGCTGTTGGAGTGAGTCCAGGAAAACTGTGGCTTTTTTTTTAGCCAGTGGCTGTATATCCATCAGCAGGTTACCAGAGGTTTCTGAATGAAATGTTATCGCTGCTTGGGAGGACATCCATAAGTAATCAAACATTTCAGCACAGGAAGAAGGAAGCAAAGAGTGACTCAAATCAAATTCAGGATTCCTTGTTTTTAGTAAGAGAGAACCAAATTTCTTCACAACTTTGCCAAAACCCTTGACTGAAGGCACATGGCAACACATGTCATAGCTTAATGTAAGCTGTCCCTGAAGTCCATGAAGACATCCTCGTAAGGTGTTTGTGGTCTTTGGCTTAGACACAAAACCCATACAAATCCACACTGATCAGAAAAAAATACTGTGCAGAATTCAATAGAGAAATTAAACCCTACCAGGGCAGGATAATAGGTCAGTCAAGCTAAACTGGGTGCAAAATTCTTCAAAATGTAGATTGAAGGGAAGTTTTTTCTTAAAGAAAAAGGCTCTGAAAACTTTGGGGCCAGGTCCAACTTACCTCAACATTTGTGAGACATTTGTGTTTAGGATTCTGTCTCACATCATCCTAAGTAGAAGTAAGGGAAGTACCAAGAGAAAGAGTCCTTTCAGTAGTCTAGTCAGTGATGCTGAGCACAACTTAAAGCAAACTAGAAATGTGAACCAAATAGCACATTTTGTGTTCAAGCTTGAAATTAAATTTCTCCCATGCTAAGTTTTAGCATCCAGATCTTCACAGTGTGAAATAAACTAAATTAACCGAACCAAGAAATCCAAAAGAAGATGCCCTTCTCCTGCCAGGCTGGTACTGACAATATGAGAAATTGGTTGCATAGAACACCTTTGCTTTGTACACTCTCTGCAACTAATAGAATAAAGGCCTAGCTATACCAGCATTTGAGGTAAAATTCCCAAAGCTGTAGTTGAAGAATGTCTTTCTCTTTTTATGGTAGGTCTAAGTTGGCCTTATAGAAACCAAGCTGGAACTTGTTGGAACTCCATCTATGACCGGACCCAAATGCTTTTCCCCCACCCAGTTCATAGGAGTTCAGATAAGAATCTGCTCTTTCTGTCTTTAAGCCTAGAGCTGACTGCTGTCAGTCTCATTAAATGTGCAACATGCTTGGGAACTTGTTCAGGGCAGAGTTTTGCCATAGGGGAAAATCTGGACAAGGGTATAAAAGCTCCAAACATCCAGGGCAGGGGAAAGCAGGCCTTGTGGTGAGGGAGCCCTGAAAGCAGTAATGAAAAGGTAATCTTCCTTCCTTCCTTCCTTCCTTCCTTCCTTCCTTCCTTCCTTCCTTCCTTCCTTCCTTCCTTCCTTCCTTCCTTCCTTCCTTCCTTCCTTCCTTCCTTCCTTCCTTCCTTCCTTCCTTCCTTCCTTCCTTCCTTCCTTCCTTCCTTCCTTCCTTCCTTCCTTCCTTCCTTCCTTCCTTCCTTCCTTCCTTCCTTCCCATAAAATAAAACAATAAATGGTATCCGCAGTGCTGACAGAACTTGCTGTTTGCCAAGGCTGAGATGTAGCCACTGGCTGTTTATCTAATGCAGATAAATAATCAGATATCAGATTAAGGTCAATGAAGTATTTGTCCTCTCCCTAAATTACACAAGAGTGTGTCCTCAAGCAGATCAATGTCGTTTGTGTCTTAGCTCATTCCTTTCATCCCAGAAGTGAACATTCCTGTTTTTGACATGTAGGGTAGTGAATAAAGTTCAAGTGGAGCTGCACAGAGGGAGAGCTCCCTAATGTTGTCATGGGAAAAGGGCTGCTGGCCAAAACAGTGGTGTCAGCAGCATGTGTGCATATTCCAAAAGTACATTTTACAAATCTGTGGGTTTGTATTCAGAGAATGTCAGAAAGCAAACACAGAAAACCCCTCCACAGAGTTCACTCAAATATGTGGCCTGGCATACTCCAGGAGGAGGGAGAGCTGGGAAGGAGGAGATTTACGTGACTGAAAAAGTTTGGTTTTTTTCATTTTGTGGCCATACGAAATACAAAAATAATGAGTAAGAGGCATGGGAAAATATGAAGAAATCCCTTTGGAGCAGTTAGAGGTCAAACCCTGTTTCTTTGGACACAAATCCAAATGCAGGATGCACACGAGTGAACATGCATGTGGATGTGGTCCCCTGGCTCTGCATCAGCCAGGACAAATGTGGCTGGGCACAAATTCCAGTGTGTCACTCACACCTCTTTGAGAGTCCTCGTGGGCTACCACAGCACATTGCTCTGTTTCTTCTTCACATCACAGGGAAGGCTTCTGGGAATATCCCTACATTGATAGGACATGGAAAAACTTGTTCTTAGTTTTTATTTGACAAGTGTCATTGTGCCCTGAGGTCTGACTTGCAGCTGGAGCTCTGCCATGCAAAGCATCACGCCACATAGAACAAATACCCATTCTGGCTTCTGGCATCACTCTCTACCTCGGAGGAAGAGTCCCTCCCAGACTCTCATGCTCCCCCTGCTCAAGATGAGAGGCCTCAGGAAGGCTCAGCACTCCAGCACAAGCCCTGCTCCAGGACATGTATTTGTGACCCTATATTTTGGATTTGCCTCTTCTCTGTTCAGCATCTGTGACTTCCCAGGCCCTTATCAAAAAACGAAGAGTAGCTGCTTCTTGCCTCACTGACTTTACGCAGTGAATTTCCTCCTGCAACTGGCTCCATTCCTTGTATTACATCACTAGAAGGCGGGATAATACAAGAATAGTCTATCTTCATGTGCTGTAAAGACATTTGGAACAGTTTTCCAAACCTCCTCCACTCATCTTTAGGAACTCCAAGCCTTGGAAAATCAGATGCTCAGGTGTATAATTCAGGCACAAGGCTGCTGCAGTGAATTAAAATCAGTGCAGGAAAGAATCCTGACTCTTATTACAATGAATGAGAGAAAGCTGAAAACTGTGGCTCAAATCCTCAAGCATTTGTGCTCTGATATAACTGAAACCTCGTAGGACATTCTGGATCAAAATAGAAGAAATAGATAATTTATGGCATTCCTGACATGTCCACATCCTCCCACAGCACATACTTGTCATTTATATTTGTTGTGGACTTTACTCAGACAAATAATTTTTCCTTACAAGATGCTATGATGCTTTCTTTTTCTTTGCATGAGAAATAAGGATACACCCAACAATAGAAATATCAGATAGGAATTGATAGAGACAAAAATAGAATTCATTAAAAGTGATTATGTACTCACAGCAAGAAATTATCACAGACCAATAACTTCAGCTAGGGTGAAAATGGTAGAGCAGTTACATGTGCCAGCTGAACAGATGTAGTTGTTCTAAGAACCAAAATCTGCAAGACACACCAGAACCGTTAAAATAACACCTTCTGACAACTAACAGTGTTCTCCCCTAAGAAAGAAGATGAGAAATCACATGGTACTTTTTTCTGTAAAAGGTCCTACTACAGAAACACCCACATTTCAGAGGCATTCTGGTGGCATCAGGCCAGCAGGATCTGCAGGTGTCAGGCGATGTCTGTGTGGTGGATGCACTAAGGTGCTGTGTTCTTCCAGCAGCTGGGATGCTCAGCATGTGCCGTGGTCAAGAAAATACAACTTCCATCAGAAAACAAGTGTGTAAAGTGAGGAGCTTGCCCTTTCTGCCTGTCTGACCCACGCCCAGATCTTGAAACAGTTATCTGTCAAAAGCCACAGCGCTTCTTCCTCTGCTTTGCTGCAAATGACCCATCCTCTGCCTCAAGTATCTGCTTGGATTATTCAGATCGCTTACAGTGCCCAAGAGTGCCCAGTATCCCAAAGATGGCCTTGTTGTGCCCCAGCAGTACCTCTTGCAGGCTCTTGTGAGAGCAAGTCATCCCTCAGTCCCCAAAGAGGAAGGCTGTGCTCATGGGCTGTCAGGAACACATCTCTCATACAGCAGAGCAGAAAATAACCCGCTAGAAAATCACAGCTTTTGTTTTACCAATTAATACTTCCCACTATAGCTGATACGAGACAATTGCTGAGTTATTTGTGGAAGTTTTTTTTTAATCTCTGCACTGTGGCAGCTGCCGCTTCTTTACTTTTTCCAAGTCTGATTTCTGGTCCCCATTCATCAGCTGCCCAGCCAAGGAGTGGGGAGATGCTGGAGGAGCAGGTTTCATGTGCTTTGCCACAGCCTCACTTCTGAAGAATTACTAGCATTGACTAAATACAAACACTTTGTGGATTTCACAGATACATATTCTGTATATGCTTTCACAAAGGCTAAAAAGATTTACTCCTAGGAATCTCACAACTTTCTCTTAATTAGTAAAATTGCATGCAAGAAGAGGTAGATAGTAGTTCAAGGTTTTCTTCCGTTTGCACATGAAGAAGTTATTAATTAGGTACAATCAAAAAATATCTTTACATTTCTTAAGTTTCCATATACCTTTCAGAAAGCAAGACCCAGCAGGTTTGTGAAGGACATTCTGTTTCAGACACTTATATTTAACAAGAGATTGAGGTAGCAGAATTTTTATAATGTTGCTTAAGATGCATTTTTGTAATGCTTGTTAATAAATGTGATGTCATTAGATATTTTTCAGTTCATTAGGATGCTAATGAAGTTTTACTAAGTTGATCATATACTTACAATTTTTCTTCTTGAAAATGAAGTGTTGTCAGAAGAGATGCATAATTACATGCATCCACACAGGGAGTTCTGTATGTTTTATACATAGACAAGGCAAGCCTGGCCTTTAAAAGCACCTTCTGGCCATAGTGAAGGCATTGTTGGAACAAAAGCTTGGGAGCATTTTTAGGGGTATTTGAGGAACTTAACTTTAGGGGTGACAATAATGATTCCTGATTCTCACCACAGTGACCAGAGGCCTGAAACTACTGGAAGCCCGGTATAAATTATTTGTTTTCTATGAACCTTATTTTTCCAAAGGATGGATCAAATTAATCATATTATTCAAATAATGGTGAGGAAACAAATGACTGCAAGCACAGGGTATTGGTCCAGGGACAGTGAGATGATTAATTGCAGTTGCTATAATCTGACTTGAGCACACCTGCTAAACCTGAGAAGCCAAAGCAATATTTATTTTGACATATTTTTGTGGAGGAATGCTTGGAAAGCTAAGGATTTGTAACATTACCAGTTTATGTAGTTTGATATATGAAATATCCACAAATTATTGAATTTCACTGAGTTAATACATGAGACATACATGTATCCAATTAAGGCTATTAGAAGTAAGCCTTATGGATATAGTTTCCAGTGTTAATTAATTGAAATAGTATCAGTTGGAGAATGCCCCTCTCAGAAGCTGCCTCAGCCAGCCCAGCCCCTATGCACTATGATTTATAGCCACTTGGCCTAGAGGTGTGGAAATTTTGAAGAGTGAATTACTGCTGCAAACTTATTTTTTAGCAGTGAAATGAGACTATAATTTTATACAATTTGTTAGGAATGAAATAAAGAAATATTTTTCTTTTAATAATGATGTTGGTTTAGAATGTTGTAAGGAGTTGCAAGTTGAAGCCCAAAGGATTTCTGTGATGATTACTTGAAGCAATCAGTGGGTAGCCTAAGTTTATTTAATCATAGAATAGCTTGGGTTGGAAGGGACTTTTGAATATTATCTAGTCCAACTCCCTTGTTCAATAATTGCTGCTAAGATCAAAGTCTTCACAGTCCCAAGGGGAAAAAAAAAGAATCTAGACTTTGGAATGTACATGTTCAGCATGAGCTGGGGCAAGGGATGGGCTTCCTACATTTTGCCAAATACAAAGAATATGTATTAAGAGCCTACACATTGTGAAATACTTGAAAGAGCCTGAAATAGGAAAAAGATGCTCATTATTGGAAAACCTGAGGGGCAGGTTTTCTTTTAACCCTACAGAAGTTTTGAGGCAAAACCTCCAAGACATCCAGTAGGTGCTCTTTGAACACAATTCTCCTTTTAGATTGGTTTTGAGTTATACAATCCACTTATCTGAAAATATTTTTAGATAGGAGAACCTGTTGCATACATTTCTGTTCAAGAAGAACCTTTCCTGGAAATTATTCAGCAAAGTTTTATGTGTAAAATATCTTAGTCACTAAAGACTGTAATGGATTCCGTTTATAATACACCATCTGAATAATGAAAGGAGATTGGAATAATTACTCAGCCAAATATAAATGGACAGGGAAATAAATCATTTACTTAGTTGATAGTAGCTAAGATAACTTACTAAAGTTTTACAACTTAAGAATGAAAGATTGTTTTCTAATTTTATTATTTATTTGAATAATTTAAAATTTAAAATGTAATTTTAAAAATGTAATTACACTCACACAGTTTTATTATCGGCCATGTTGTTGCAGCTCATAATTTTAGAATTATTTGCATTTTGGCAACCCTTCTACTTTATACAAACATGATTCTTGCTGTTGGGACAAGAAGATCCTGTCTGTGATGTTCTGGAGTTTCTACGTGTTCATGAGATGCTGACAATTATGCATAATCATCCATTTATGGTCGTTTTGAAACCAGCCTATTTAAGACCAAGGACTAATCCAATGCCTCTCTTTTAAGTGAATAGCAGGAAGATACAAGCATTGCTCTCCAGCTTGAATTTTACATAAATGTACTGGGTTTTGAGGGGCAACTAAAAGACAAGCTGTTCAAGCTAAGAGAAAAACAACAATAAGAAAATTTAATTTCTTACTTAAGAAGAGTTCTGGTCAACAGTGTGTGATATACCTCCCAAAAAAAGCTGGTAAAGAAAAAGACCCAAAAAAAGATGCCATTAGAATACTTGTTTAAAATACAGAAAAGCCCAACAGAAAGGTTCAGCAATTGCTATAAGTTTTCACTGAAATTTTTAGTAACCCCTAAGTGTACTGTGCCTGCAGAAGTTATGATTTAAATTGGAATATTAACAACAGGTTGAATAGAAATACTGTGGTAATAGAGATTAATAGTGACATGCCACTAGAAAATATGATTACTATTACAGGACTGAAGTTATTACCAACAGTATCAAAGATGTACTGAAGATGTACTAAAATTTAATTCCAAATAAAGGTTGCCTATCAGTGTGCAATCTTATTATCAGCCTAGCCAAGAATCTCACAACCCTGAAGGAATATTCTGATTTTTCAGAAATGCAAGTTGGTAATATTCGGAGTTGAGACATTAACCTAATCTCAGTGAATTTTAATGCAAAGTGTGCAAGTATGTTACTCAGAAAAGTCAAAAGAAACCATTTCCCTAGCTAAGAAGGAAAATTCATAGGTGCTGGTCTTACAGGTTTACTGGAATTCCTTTTGATTAGTCACAAAGACAAGATAATATGAAAATACGGTCATGATTTATATTTTGTGGAAACCATTTGGAGAGCGATAAGGCATTAATCACCTTGACTGATGTTAATTTGAAAGGAGCAGTGTAAAATCAAGAAAGCAGGGCCTAAACATATTTAGGAGCAGGGGTCTTTTAAACCCTCCTAACAATGACACTTCTGAACTGCTCGGCACTGCCTGGTTGCATTGGAGTAGCCCAGGCAAACAAACACCTTGCAAATAGCAATAAAGAATATAAAGAACTCTATATTTGCATTTTAATGAATCCTAGAAGTTTCTCTAATAATTTTTCAGTGATGAATCAGAAATTAAGCTGGCAAAGGCAAGACATGTTAATTGGCTGGGTTTTTAATCTGAGAATGATCCAGTGCAATTTTTGCTAATGTATCCAACAGAGAAAGCTTCAGTATCCTGGCTCTGGACTTCTGCCTGATTTTTGTCTGGAATTTTTAAAGTATCTACAAATTGTTTATTCAGATGCAAGACCTTTTCCTATCACTATGGACCATGAGCATCATTTGAGTTATCATATTAGATCACAGCTGGAAGTCCAGACTAAGAACTTAAATCTTGTTAGAAGCTTTTCAATATAATTTTAGTGTTGACAGGCTATAGGCAAATCTCCGAAAATCTCCTTTTACAATATCAGATGGAGTGACATTTTAACTACTACTAGCAGAAATATTCTGAGCCCTTCTGCAGAGGAAAGGTACCCAATCATGCACAAGATGCAAAAGATGAAAGAACACAGTATAAAGCATCCCAGCTGTGGAGATTTCCCCCATGAGAAACAAGAGCAAGCTTGTACTATGTACCCTTATCCCATCATGCAAACTATCTTCTTATATGTATGCAGCAGAAACGACCTAGGAGAGTGTCCAAAACAACTTTGCATTGGTCTCCAAAGGAGGGATTGAAATCAGCCTTCTGTCTGATTCACTGTGAATCTCCTTGATGTACAAGGTGCTTAAACACTGCTGTAAAGGACACATTACAAAATATAAAGTCAAGTATGCTGGATCAACTGTAGCTTCTGTACAGCTAACCCTTGTTACTGCTTCAGGAAATAAATCCACTGGATTTATGCATTTATAGGATTTCTATTAAGTCCTATGCTGTTTATGTTAGTTTTAGATTTAAGGACCTTATACAGACCTAAATCTGATTTCTGGAACTGAGAGAGGGATTGTAAATTTCAGCAGCAGTAAAATTTAATCCTGAGCCAAAATATTAAGCAAAGTCAGTGATATGTAGAGCATGGGCATCACCCCATCAGCAAAGTAATGTCAGAAAATTATCCTCTTTGGTCTCCCAGAAGAAGCTGACCTACCTTGCTTCTGTTACATTGACTTGTTTTAATTGGCTTTTTCCATCTAGACACTGTTGAAATCAAGACACAGAGCTTTCATGCCTTAACAGGCAGAGGCCTGCAAATACTTATTTGTATAGCTTTAAAGGATGATGATGTTCCTGTAGACAATCAATTGCAATTGGTATTTTCAGGTGTGATTAAATTTTTTTCCATTCCATTTCTTTTTCGTTTTACTTTCCAGCACAGAAAACCTCTTCTGTTCTTTTGCTTATGGACAAGAACATCTATATTCTCGGGCAACAATTCATCCTCACAGCAATCCAAGAGTTCCATTTGTGCTTTCAACTCAGCATGATTCTCTCCTTTTGGTTTTTAAAGTAACTGTTTTCCTGTTGCTGTGGACTGACAGTGGCATGAACCTTCCTTGGAAAGGCCCAAGGCCTTTACTGGCAAATGCTACCTGTCCCTTAAAAAATAAAGCTTGTGAGAGTTTTCAAGCTGCCTACTGCAAGGTAATGCATGGATCTGGCAAATGGCCCATCAGTACTCACTGCAGGGGAGGTCAGGGAAAGCGTGGTCAGGAGTGAAAAGACATTGTTCAGATAGGAATGTGGTAGCTGTTTGAGGAGTCACTTGCCTGGTTACGGAGGTCAGGTACCAAACACCACGTCTGGCACAGCAGCAGCACCCACGAAGAGGATCCAGCTGTTCTGGGCTCGCTGCCATCCTGCCAGATGGGCACATGTGCAAGTATCCAAGCAGATGTAGGCAGGTATATGTTTTGGGAGGCCTTAATGGGAATCTGGTCTGAATTTCTTTGCTCATAACTGAACGAAAGCACCACTCCTGATCCCACATGGTGTACAGCTGCAGAAAAACTACAAGCTGAATTCTGGACTCTGAGTTTTACACCTATGCTTGCTTCCAGAATAATCATATTTCCAGAGTGATCCAAAAGGACCTTAATACAAAAGAATCAGGCTTAAACACATGATTTTAAGCAGAAGGAAAGACTGCAGAATATACCTGCCCCCATGGCTGTAAGGGTTTAGTCCCAGCCAACCACCAAGCACCACACAGCCACTCACTCACTCCCCAACCAGTGAGACTGGGGAGAGAACAGGAAGGGTAAAAGCTGGAAAACTCATAGGTTGAGATAAAGACAATTTATTAGGGAAAGCAAAAAGTGCAAAAGCACACAAGCAAAGCAAAACAAGGAATTAATTCCCTGCTTCTCATGGCCAGGCAGGTGTTGAGCCATCCCCAGCAGAGCAGGACCCCATCACACATAGCAGTTGTGTGGGAAGGCAAATGCCATCAACCCAAACATCCCCTCACCTTCCTCTTCTTCCCCTCACTTTATATACTGAGCAGGATGTCACATGGTCTGGAATATTCCTTTAGTCATTTGGGGTCACCTGCCCTGGACATGTCTCCTCCCAGACTCTCAGGCACCGCCTCCCTCACTAGCGTCACAGCATGAAAAGTAGAAAACTTGGCTCTGTGTAAGCCCTGCTCAGCAACAACAAAACATCTTGATATTATCAACCCTGTGTTCAGCACAAAGCCAAAACACAGCCCCATACCAGCCACTGTGAAGAAAATTAACTCTACCCCAGCAAAAACTAGTACAGCCCTTCTGGGGCACTGGTACCAGCAAGAGTCATTTGTGAAGAGCTGGTGCCTCTGATGTACCCGTTTGTAGGCATTGCTGTAGATAAAACGCACTTGAAAGACTACAGGGAACAAAAACATTGAGCTGACTTTGAAAGAGAAACACAGTGAGGGTCAAGTCTCAAGACAGACTTAAAAATTCTGTAGCATCTGCTGAAAAACGTATCTGTCTCGTTTGTCTTCAAACTCTCCTCTAACTGGTGATAACAGATCTGTGTGGTTTTTGTGTGACAGCAACAACCTAGAAGCTAGACAAGATCATGAAACACCTTTTATATAAGCCATCAATAGCAATATTCAGCCACTAGCACTGGTAGGCTGATGGAAATCCATGCCCATTCATTTCAATCAACGTGTCAGAATTTCTTTTCTTAAAAAAAAAGAAGAAATTAAAGAAGTGTCTTCATAAGACACAAATATTTTCAAATGTTTATTTTCAAAAAAGTACTATGGAAAAGAATAACTACAAGGGAAAACTAGCTACAAGGTTATCTACAAGTGAAAGTAAACCAGGCAGAAACACAGTCATGAAAAATGACATGCAGTACCAGGGACAGAATTGCATTTTGGGAACTGAGACTCATTTCCTACACAGATATCATTATATTTGGGCACAAATTCTTCCTTAAGACACTCATGAACATGTCTGGTGGTCCTTTTTGTAGCACAAGGGAGTTTGCACACCTCATTCATATGGAGCAGCTCAATTACTTCTGTCCTAGTAAATGCAAGGTGAATACATTTATTTTATGCAAAAATTGTTGTGTATAAAAAATCCACTTTAGACCTCAGGTATTCTGAATTTTATGTGTGCCTAAAAAATAAATAATACAAAGTCTGATCCAACAAAATGTATCAGTTACTAAGAGGTTTTTTTTGTAGTGGAAAGCTTTACAAGTATATAACAGTAACTTGGAAAACTTTGATCTTGTTTTGCAGCTTTTGGAACAGAAATATTCTGTGGCTTTGGAGAAATTTATCACATATTTAGCAATGAAAGCCTTAACACTGCACTGCAGACTAGTCTTCTCAAACCACCTTGGCACAGATCACATCTTCAGGCTCAGGAAAAACCACAGCAAATTTTTGGCCATAGGGACATCCCCTCACACACGACTGCCTTCTCTTCTTCCAGCCCCCTCCCAGCTGCTGAGCTCTCCTTACATCCATGACAGATGTGCAGTGTGGCATTCTTTGGCCTCTTTACATGGAAGCTGGCCTGTCCCAAGATGCATGGCTGCTTTCATGGCTGCATATCACTACCCCCAGGAGAGGGAGCAGTATCAGGAAAGCATTACATGCAGTTGCAAGTTATTTTAATAACACTGAGGCTGAAAAGCACAGAAACTTGTGACCAGAAAACTCTTTTGCTGGTCAGAGAGCTCTCTCCACTGAGCACAGTTTAGCACTGCCAGCCTGTGTCCCACCGGGTCTCCCTCTAATCACATCTATGCACAAAACAAAACAAACATATTCCAAGAGCTTCACAGTCTGTTTAGATTGTTTAATGAAAACAGCTTTCACAGGCAAGGATGCCTCTACATGCTGCATATATCATGGAATGTAACAGTTTAGAGAGGAAGATAAGCATATTGAAATTTGGCTTTACTCACCAAACCTGAACAAAAGGTTGCCCATTTTAATCCCAACGGAATGATGAACTGCCAGTAGCAAGCCTAAAAGCTGCAAAAGAATGCAACATCTGTCAAATAAACACACTTCCTGGCTGCTTCCAAAACCAGGTGCAAGCAGAAGATGCTGAGAGCATGTTGGCAGCAATGGGCCACCAGGGAGGCAGAAAGGCAGGGGACAGACAAAGGGCACAGCTCATGAAATTCCATGGGTCTTCCCCTCCAGTCTGGTGCCCCATCACTGGGCTTTCTCCATTGGCACAAGCAAGGCCTGGAGAAAGGAAGATGAAATCAAACCCCCTGGGGTAGGGTTTGATAGTTCCTACTTTTAGGTGTCTGTGTTAGTTTTCCAAAGCTTGCATTGGGCTCCCACTTGAAAAAGAGGCAGTGGAGAGAAGGTGCTCCATTCTATCCTCAGACTGAGAATGGTGATCCTTGGGCTGAAGACATCTCCAGAGGTGCCTCCCATTCTGCACTGATACAGATGGTGCCCAGAAAGCTTTGACTGCTTCCTGGTGCTGCATCCCATGAGACCAAAGAGTCAGAATTGAATCCAGACTGCTGTCTTGTGTCTTCAAGGATATTCACCTGAGAAACAGGTGAAACCCAAATGAGAGACCTTTTCCTTATATAGGAGCTCTTCTGAACAGGGAGAACCAATTTGAGCATGAAAGGGAGAACATGAGCATGACCTCATGTGTCCCTGAGAAATCTGTTAAAACATCTTCTAGTTCAAGTGCATGGTATTAAAAATATCAAACCTCTCAGCCATTTCCTATTGCTAAAAGTGAACATATGAAGCCAATTATATTCCATTATCATCATTTCACCAACAGAGAAGTTAATTGGTGAAACCATGAGGCTAACTTCATAAAACATGCGTGTCAAATCAATCTGCCTGTATTCTAGACACTGCCAACAACTTATGTAAGCTAATAACATGTCCCAAATTTCTGTTGTCTTCATTTCCCTGTACATCCCTTGACAGGTTGAAATAAGAATTTAGGCCTTTTCACTCTATTTGTGTGATTCTTGAAAAATTAAATCACTAACTGTTTTTAAAAGCTGTGGCCTATAGTCTGATTTGCTGTATTTTTTTTTTCCTATTTTGTGCATTTCTTTTCTAAATATAGCATATCTATATAGCTTTATGTTAGTAAAAGTGCCTCCCTGGACATAACACCTAAAGCAGGGTTCTGCATGAAAAGAAAAGACATAGTATTCATTCCAACATCAGGGCAAATTTGTAAATCTGTGCTATAGCATAAAGCTATCCTAAAATGAGCTTATCTCATCTTGTGGTAATTTTTCACAATATCGGGTTGCACAGTGTGGCTCCTCCTACCTACACCTACTGGTGAAAAGAGCATGGTGAAAGAATAAAGCAGATGTTTAGCACGCAGCATGGCATTCTATAGCTGCCACCAACTTCCAGTAGCTTGTGGTCTTCATATTTATTCTTGGAAAAGTTCACCACAGAGCAAGATAAAGGAGTTCAATTACAGAACCACTATACCTTTGCAGTCTCCTTCATCAGTTCTCATCTCTCTGGGCTATCAGTGGAGGGATGAGCCCATGATTTTAGAAGTATCCAACTCATAAATTTCCATACATAACTACAATTATATATTTCTCTGGCTGTGATATTTCTAGTGGTGTAACATGGAGTACATGTAAGTCTTTAAAGACTGCCCTGGTAACCCCAGCAGGGTGATTTCCTGGTATCAGATTGGTTTGATAGTTCCCTTCTTGTGCCTCGGGATGGCCATGAGCAGGTGACAGCCTTGGTACAATGGGAGGTGAGCCTCTCCCTGGTGAGGTGCAGAACCTTGTCCCTTCAGCACTGCTGTGGCAATTGGGACTGAACCAGTTTACACCTTTTAGGTGCTTGATCCCTTGAGGATCCTCAGACTCTCCTTGGATCCCTGAGGAACAGGAATTCAGATTACCTACACACCATGTGCAGTGGGTTGAGGTCCTTCTAAAAGCAAGGTTCTAATCTAACAAGAAAGACTGCTACATCTCTTTTTATTTAAAATAGATATATGTCACTTTTGTATTGAAAGAGAGTGCTGCAATGTCTGCCTAATGCTGATTTCAGTGCTAGTAGTTCTTAGGTGTGAGCTGCATATGCTCACACTGACAAACGTTCACAGATGGAGAGACGTTCCTGCGGAGGCTGAAGATGACAATGTTCAGATGATCCCAGCTGTTTTCAGATGAAGTCAGCTGGCCAATAGCACTGTGTACAAGGAAGTCGTGGCAGTCTCAGAGGGTCCTCAGAGTATCAATCACTTGTCTTCAGATTTCTTTTGGGTTGCTGGAGTCTCATTCATTGCTGCTTCAGATGAAGCTGAAGCCAGTGTCTTCCACGTATGCTGGGTTGCTTTCCATGCTCAGCTTGCAAGGAGCAGGGAAGAGCAGCAGAATACATCATTCCCCGTTTTACCTGAGCGTGCCAGGTTGGACTTTGTGCCACACAGCCCAACTAACAGAGACAGCAGCAGCGCTCAGCCGCTGCAGAGCCCTCCACACACAGCCTTGGAGTGCCACCTGCAGCCCAGAGCGAGGCATCCCTACCACTCCCGCAAGGAAAAGCCCATCCCACCTGCAGCTGCGCTCCGGTCCCAGAAAGCAGCGTACAGTGAAGACAAAACCAGCCCAGATTCAATTACAAACTGAACTTTGTTCCCTTATATTAAAAGAGAAAGGAAAGGCAAAAGAAAACAAAAGGATCTGGCCCCTTGTGGTGCTAGGTCATAAAAAGCTGTGTCCAAATCCTCAAAGTCCTGAGTACTGTTATTTTATCTTGGCAGAGATTTCACAGAATACCCCACCCTGAGTCTGGCTCCCATGAGATCTTGTAGGTCCTCTTCCACTCCTATTATGGTACACTGGTTAGTAAAAAATAGTAAAAAATGAGATTAGCACATTTAGAGAAACCTTAACATGACCTCCTGAGCAGCAATTTTACAACCACAACCAGTTATAGGCACAATAACTGTGGTGAAAGTAATTTGAGGAAGTGCATGATGTGCAGATCCAGTTTGACATAATACATCTTTTTTTACATAAGCCAAAAGTTTCTAACAGATGTAATCAACAGAAATCATAAATCAAGTGAATTAAACATTTGGCTTTGGGGTTTTTTTTCACCTTTGTATTTAAGATAGACACTGGTAAGGCCAATGCTGGCTAGTTATTGTTTATTACTCAGAAAGAATGGTTTTATTAACATACAGGCCTGAGGTGTCAGCATATATTTTCTAGCCTAGTGCAGTCTTTATTATCTCTGAATTTTACTATTTGTTCTAATTTATTCTTCAAGGCAAAATTTCTAAAACACCAAATCCTATTCATCTCTCACATTATCCTGTCTTTGCTTTAACATTCTTCCAACCTCCACCTTCCTCTTCACTACTAAACTAATAGCTTTTATGGAAACATTTACAGCTTCAATGTACTTTATTGGTAGGTGCATGTAAACTTATCAGGAGTGACTGGAAGCAAAGGAATGTGGTATTAACACAATGATACATTTATCAAATATAAACTCCATAAAACAAAGTCACCTTGCAAAATACACAGAATAAAAAACCAAGACTACTTTACCCTTTAACCTAAAGTTTATACAGTGCAAGAGGTCTAAATCTCCTTGTTCTCGCACATACCATGGATATAATATGACATATTTTTAATAATCTAGTAAAATCTGTTTACTTCAGTATCTTTGGGGATTGTTTTGGTTAAAACATTCAGTTTGTTTTTTGGGTTTGGTGGGGGGTTTTATGATTTGTTGGGTTTGTTTTCTGGGAGTGGGGACGGGGAGGTTGAGCAAAAATAACCAACATCTATCAGGGATTTGTTGATGTTAGACCAAATTTCTTTAAAGCCCAACCTGAGCCTCAGAATGTACCATTTTGGGGGACAGCTTTCAGAGACAAAGCTCACATCTGTGACATTCTGGGGTCCGTGCAGCTCATATGAAGGCTCTTCAGCTCTCCATAGCATTTTGGAGAGCAGATGCCCCAGAGAAACGTTCACATGTGACATTTTTAAGCCTCAATATCCTTTGTGCACCAGGGCAGTGCTAGCTTTGGGGACCTGTTTATACAACCTCCAATTACTGTTAATAATATGTACTCATTAAAGGGTTGGTTTTTGTAAACGGTGTCAAGTTTCTTTGTCTGTATGTACCCACAACAAGAATAATAATCAGCAGATTCTCTGAGGGGTTTTTGGTGCTGGCTCAGCACATGTTGTTCCACGAATTAGAGATGGAAACTTCAAACAAAGCTGACCTCTGACCCGCTAAGGACTTCGCAAGGAGGTGGCTGGGACAGGCAGAGGCAGTTTTTCCTACAGCTTGGGAGATGAAGGAGAAGTGGAAAGGATGGGAAGCTGTGAGTAACAAGATTAAAAAAAAAAAAAAAAAAAAAACAAAGCCAGAAATAATAGAAGAGGAAATAAAAGGAATATTTTTAAGGACTGAAAGAAAGGAGAAAGTGGAGGATACACAGGAAGTATCATTTAGGAATGGCATAGATGGAAAGGCTGTTGTGGTGGGAGCTGTAGTGCCCTTTGCTGCCAGACTAACTAGGATTGGCAGGGGACTTGAGATATCCAGTAAAGAATAATACAAGCCAGGCACTGTTGGCACCGAGACCCCGGAGATTTGCAGACTTAAAGTTGCAAACTTTGCAACTTTATTTGTTGTTATCAGTAGCTATAGCTGCACAGTTACGATTAAGCAATTGCACTACGAACATTGTATGCTCGGCTAATCTTTTATTATAAGGAAAAGGGAAGACTATCCCAGGATAGACGACAGCCGCCAGGAGTGAAGTCAGGAGGACTGAGCAGCAGCTGGGGAAAGGTAATTCGGGCAGTGGGAGATCCCGACCACCGACTCATCGAGCACCTACTCACAACGGACCCCAGACTGGGAAGGAAAGCAGAACTGCGCCTGCAGAATAATTACCATGAGAAAGGAGAGGAATGACGAGCAAACAGGGGTTTGAGCACTAATTAAAAGAAAAGTAGTTTGTAACCAAGGGATGCTGCCACCTTTGTTTGTTAAAATGTAAAAAAGGCGTAGCGTTTTGGTGTCCGAGGAGCCAGCCTTTGGCGGGCCACCGCCCAGCTCACTACTTGGCGCGACATGGAGTAAAACGATGGGAGCTGCGGGAATAGCGCCCCGGTGCATGAATTGGCACCGCTCTCGGGATAAGGAGCCCGCATTCGGGCAACCTCGGGCAACCTCGGGCACCCACCGGCACCACCGTAGGCGCTGGGAGCGCAGTCCAGCCGCTGCCTTCCCAGGGGCGGGAGCGGGGCGGGAGCAGCCCCGGCACGTGCGCCTTGTTTGGAGGGCGGGGCCTCCGGGGGGCGGGGCCGCAGCCGCGAGCAGCCGCGCCTGCGCGGGGAGGTGCCTGCGCGCGGGGTCCTGGCGCGCCTGCGCGGCGGCGCGGGGCGGGGCGGGGCTGGGCTGAACCGAACCGGGCCCGGGCGGCGGGGCCTGTTCGGTTCCCTCCGCCGTCAGCGGGCGGGACGGGCGGCGAGCAGCGGCGGCGGGGGTCACCCCTCCCGGGATGTCGCAGAGTGCCATGTCCGAGACCTACGGTAAGATCCGGGGGCGGGGTGAGGGGATCCCACTCTCCCACCTCCCCGCCGAGGGAGCGGGCCCGGGGCCGGGCAGTGCCCCCCGAAGAGCGGGGAAGGAGCGGGTCTGACGTGAGGGTTCCCCGGGCTCGGGCGGGTCCCTCTGCCGCCGCTGCCCTGAGCTGCCAGCGCCTGCCCCGCCCTTGGCTGCCCGGCCCGCCCGGCGGGAGCGCTCCGAGTTATCCTTCAGGGTGAACAGGGACCGGCTTGGACGCTGCTTGCTGTGGTCCGGGGAGTCCAGAAGGAAACTTGCAGTGCATGTCCGCTGGGAGAAGCTGCCCGTTCCTTTACTTGGAAATGGTGGGTGCTTCTGCGGGTCGAGTTAAGGTTTCGGTCCTGTTGTCTTAGACGTGCAGGCGTGAAAAAGAGTTGACTGTGAGAGTGCGTTGGGGGGAAAAAGGTCGGTGAGTATGTTCGTATGTCCCTGTGTTGGCTCGGGTGTCTGACTGCTAATGGTAGGAAAACATCCGATGGAGTAAGTCGGAGTGCAGGCACTGACAGGGTGTGTCCGTGCGCCGCTGGGAAGCATCAAAGAGACGTGAGGAGTCAAAGAGGCAAGCAGAGCTGGTACTGCTGGATAGGTGGAGATGAGAAGCAACTGAATAGTACTAATTTCTTTTCTTTATCGTTTTACTTGGAATTCTGCTTTGAATAGATTTCTTTTCTACCTTTTTCATACCATACTGTTCTGAAATATTTTCCAATATACAGATGCTGTTGTACATATAAACGTATTCTAAAGCCATGTAATAGGTTCATATTCATAGTTCGCGAGAGCAGGATCAGAATTGAATACGGAATAACTGAATAATTAAAGCAAAATTGGACCAAACAACTCTGGAAACTGTTCTGGAGGCTGGGATGCCATCAGGAGTAGGCCAAGTGATCTGATTGTTTCCACTGTGTGAGTCCTCTTATTTTCTGTGATCATCAGTGCTTGATGTTCTGTCCTACTGGTCCCTGCTTCAGTGTACAGCAAATGCACGGAACTACAGGGCAAAACGAGGCAAGAGTGTGGGGCAGCCTTTGAAGTGTCGACATTAGGAGACTCAGACCCTGCTTCTTTTGTCGATCTGTTCTAGAAACACGTAAAACTTGCATGTAGAAACCAGAGAGGTGTGCTTTGTCCATCTATATTTGAGTTTAATCAAATTCTTCATGCTCTGTACTCCTGTGATCTAGAACTGGGATCACTTTGGCTATGCTTATGGTGGTCTCTGAGCAAAAGAGTTGGTAGAAAACCAGAGATGACAGCATTTCAGTGGTGCTCTTCCTTTGATGCTGTAATACTAGGGAAGGCAAATAGATGATTGGTATCTTAAGCCAAGACATTTAAACATTTTTTACGTTGTTCCAGTGATGCAGAATAGGGACAGTAAGCCCACTGGAGTTGTTAATACTTTCTGATTATTTTGGTATCCTAAAAAAATAGCCCTTGAAATGGAAGGGCGTTGTAGCTGTAGGTTGTTCCTGTTATTTGTTTCATTCTTGTTTGATATGTTAGCTTTTGGAGTTTCTGTGTTTGTCCTATGCGCACGCACCGGCTACAAAATCAGAGCTAGAATGCTTCATTGTCAAGTTCTAGAGAATACAGAAGAATAAAAGCTAAGTTATAGCATAAAATTTAACTAATGGCTCTACAATCTCTACATAACAGTAGTCAGTAACTAATTTTGCAGTGTCCTGTCCACGTATGTAACAGCCCCATTGACAGATCAAAGTTAACAGTACCATGTAATTAAATTATGGATCTTCTATGCTTGATGAACTCTCTGGGTTTAATGTGCTCACTGTCCTAACAAAGAGTGGTGTGTTGCTGACCAGCTGTTACAATGACCATGGAGGATGGGAGAAGGATTAGTTGAGTTTCCCCCTGGTGACTGAGACTAGGGGGTCACTGTATCCCCCTCCTGGGATCCCTATGGCTTATAAATGCTTAGTCATTAATTATATTTTTCTTGTCACCTGAATTATGACCCATTCCAGTTATGTAACCTCAAGTTTTTTATCCCATACAGATAGGCTCAGGTGGTTGGGTTGGTGTTTTTCTTCCCAATGTCATTTTCCTGTCTGATTTTTATATGACTTTAATTTTGCTGTGAGGTGTCAACTTCTCTTTCTGTTGAAAGGGGGGTTATTTTTTTCAATATTTTTCTCAATCCATAGGGAATAAAGAGCCTTTCCTCTGGCCACCACTGTTCATTTCATGCCTCTTGGGTTTTTTCCTCCCTTAGTTTCTCCCTCCATGTCAAATTCTGTGTTCTTTGCAGGCTTTCTGTTCACTCACTTTCCACAACTCCTTCTGTCCGTTATTGAGATTCTTTTTTCTTCCCTCTTTTCAAACAAAGTTCTTCAATTTCTCAGTCTTGACACTAGATTTTGCTTGCAATTCATATTTTCACTCCTGCAGATCTATTACATCAGCTGTGTATCTTCTGTTCTTAGCTTTCTTATCTGTTCAATTATTTATGTATTCAATTCAATATCTATTCAATTCTTATGTGTTTTCAATTTATTTCCTGTAGAAAGTGCCAAAACCAAACAAAACACAAGTACTAGATAACACCATGAATTTTGAGACTAGGTTTAGAAAGGACATTTTCCTGCTGCTTTTGGGAGAAAAGGGTCATTCTTTTAGAAGTTTGACATTTAACTTTGGAAACAGATCTCTTATTCATAGGAAAACTCTTTTAACTCAAGTTTTCTGAGATGTAATGGCCTTTCTATAGATAATTGCCATATGACAACACATGCATGTTTTAGTTTGCTTCCCAGTGCAAAAATACTTTTCTTTTTTTTTTGGTGGTACATACAGCCTGACAGAAAGTCACTTATCCTTAATAAATCAATGCAAAACAACCTTTGGAATTCAAATGTTAAGAAGATGGGAGTTATACAAGCATTTAATAAATGCAATGTGTAAGATTCAAGTCAAATCTCTTCACTCCTTAGTTTTTTCCACCAGCATCTACAAATCCCAATCTGGTCACGTAAATTTACCAATCTCTGTCATTGGATAGTCTTTCCATCCATTTGAAAATGGATTCTTTTTGGTCTGGACGATTTGATTCATCCTTTTCTCGCCATCCCATCCCCTGCCATTTATCTGATGGTATTTGCATTTATCACCCTGCTCTTTAGTTTGTTTCAAATCTGATTTTATTTCTTAGAGAGCATAGCTCTTTTGCTTGTAAGGAAGCAGAATTTCCCTCTTAGGAGCATTCTTTCTGCAGATTGGAATAGAGCCAGGTTGATCTGTTCTACCTGTTTATCTTGTTAACTTTCTGCTAGAGAAAGGAGTAAGCAGTGGGAACAGCTCCTCCTCTCATTTAGAGGCAGGATGTGCCAGTAGGAATTCTTCAGAGCACTCTTTCCTCCTGCCTTATACCATGAATGAGAGAATTTCCAAAGGGTCAGGATTATTGAATATAAATTCTGCTCTATAGCAAGGAGTTGAGAGGATTTCATACTGAGATTGGGGATATAATTTGGTCTCTCCCCTACCCTACTGTATTAGCAGTGTAAAGGAAACAATGTAGTTCTCATTGCATTTTAAAGACTAAGCTACAGCATCTCAGAAGCTGCTTGACTATTTCTTCGCCTAGAGCAGACTTCAGTGAAAGGAGGAGGTTGGATGTCTGGGGGTGGTTGCCACATCAACCATCTGTTTTTGCTGGTGCTTGAGTCAAAGCCCACAATTGTCTCTCTTCTTTCCCCTCAGCTCACACTGCACCACCACCCCCAAAAGAAAAAAACAAACACAAAAGACATGATTAATTTATGTAGTTTAGCAGCTTGTGCTGCTGGTTATCTTTAGGGTGAAGCCACAATTTTATTCATTTTTCCCTGTGCTAGAAAATAAGTTTTATTTTCCTGTATCCCCTACTCAGTTTGGGATCAGGTGATGCATGCAGCTCTCAGAGGGGAGTAAGCTGATTCTTTATGTCTTATTTCGTTAAACAGCCATGCTATGCTGCATTTCATCTCATTATTTCAGTAGTGCATATTTTGTAACCTTTTTTCCCTTTAGCAAAGAGTTCAGTTTTGATCCTAAATCCCTTCTTATAAAGATTATAAAGACGATCTTATATAAAGGCAAAGTGCTTTAACTTTTCTAGACCTTTTCAGTAGCCAGCATGACAGCAAGCATTTTTAACATCTGAATGATGTTGCTTTTCAACTTTTCTATGAAGGAGGAACAACAGAATTCAAAAGAAGAGTTTCTCTAGGGTGACAGCATTGGCAGCTGACTGGAATGCTGGAGCTGTGAACTTCTTTGTCAATTGGAGAAAAAAAAAAAAGCTATGAAATGAAGTGAACTAACTCTTCTGGGAAGAAGACACCAAAAAGAAAAACTAGAGCAATTAAGCAGTAGTGCAAACACTAGAATGTCAGTTGCATTTGCTGAAGTTGCTAAGAACGAATATATAAAGTTTGAGTCCACAGTGGTGGTCTAAAAGAAGCTATCTGCCCAATCTCATATAACTTCTTTGCTTCCAAACTGTGCTAAATTTTACATAAATCTGTACATAATCAGCTTAATCCGTTGGGATTGTTTATGGGTTTATATCTTCAAAAGCAGTTGTTGATTGCTGTAAAGTTGTTTACTGTAAAGGCACATCCATCTCAAAAGGCAGAGTCCAAGGCTATAAAGTCCATGTTAAAGCTTTCTGGCCATAAAGTCCCCATTAAAGCAGAAGCAGCTCTCTGGTACAAGAGGTAGAAGCTGCAGCCTGGTGCAGAGTCTCGGGAGGCAGATGCTCCCTGGCCTTTCTTCTGTTCTTTTCTTGTTCTTCCTCTTCTTCTTTCATGTGGTGGTAGTGATGATGATGGTGGAGGAAGAGAGGGAGCAAGCTAGCTCTCACTCCAATACACAGATTTTTATTTACAAATTACCCAACGAGCTAAAAACATGAACCTGAAGCATTTCTTCTAAACTTACTAGAATTCTGATTCTGTAATGCGAAAGTTTATGTGTAATTTGCACATAAAACCTATCTGTTCTATCTGAAGAATGTAAGCAAGATTCCTACTACATTTTTATTATGTCTAGAGCTATGTTTTTGAGCTCTCATTGCAGCTTGTTTTCGAAACTTGTTTCCTACACTAGATTCTAAGACTTTTGCTCTTTAAGGCACTTAAAATGTATTTTTACTTACTTAAAACTAAGATTTATACGGCTACTTCATATCTATGCAACTTAATAATATTTCTACTTACTTAAATGTAAAGGTAACAACTCTATTTCATGTCTATGTGGCTTAATATATTTTAATTTCTCCAAAAGCTTTAATTCAAACCCTGCATTTTGATCTCTCTCTGAGGAACTCAGAGAGGCCTCTGTTTTCACACTCCAACATGAAAACATTTCATGTCCTAAATCACGTGCTAAAATAAGTAATAAAAATGTAGTTGATGTGGTACCAGTTGTTATACAGAATGACATTTTAAGAAAGAAGTTGCAGAAGAACAAGATGAAAAATGTTCTCCCTGTTCTTACCTGGTATTACCCTATTTGTTAATATGATAGGCTGTGAACTTAAAAGTTTGTTATATCTTGGTTTTTTTAACATTTGGTATTGGCAAAGCCCTTTTCTAGTCCTTCCTTGCAGTTGATTTAATTATGCAGAGTATTCCATATTTCCTGAACCATGTTATCTAGTGCTCACGGATAAACTGATAATGTAAGTCTAAAAGCTTTTTGGTAGTTTGAATAATTTACATAAAATTGGAGTTTAAAATCATAGAAGCATGGTTATATTTGTGGGTGTAACAGTGTCTTTGAGTCTACATGTGTTTGGAAACCTTGCTGCCTCTGGTGCAAAAAGGTTTTAACTTTTTTGTTAGACTGACATTTTCACTTTATGAAGTGGACTAAAAGACATTTCTCTTACTTTCATATTGTGGAAAAAGTGAATTGTAACTAGTTTCAGGTTTCATCTTAAAAAGCCCATTTGCTGCTTTGTCAGATGAAAATTTATTTTTTGTCTTCTAAGTAAGCAGGCATTGAACTGGCATCTGAGTGATTTATTTGTAGGAGAGATTCCCTTTTGTCTAGCACAATAGAATCTCGATAGGAATTAGGAGTCTATTATGAAGTCTGCTAGAATATATTATCAATTTAAAGACATGAATATAAAATCACCAAATAGTACTGTTGCTTTCAGAGCAGAATATAAAGCACCTCAAGTTAAAACACCTCAGGGGAAAATACTGTGCTGTTCTGGTGCTCTTCCAGATCAATCTCTGGCAGTGACTTGGTTGTCCCAAGGCCTGACTGGCCAGCAGCCTGTCTGTGCAGAAGGGAGCAGTGTGTTAAATTCGCTGCTCAGTGGGTTTGTGGGTTGCACAGACATGCCTGCATGAGCCACATTTGACAACCAGTGCTTGCAGTTACAGTGCAAATTAGTGGGGGAATAGAGTTTTGGTTTTAGTCTTTCCCTGGTTTAGGTTTGTAGTTGTACTACTGTCAATAACAAGAGTCTTCTGTGGGGAAAAAAAGGGAGGTAAACTTGAATTTTATAATTGTTTTTAAGGAGAAAATCTGACAAACAGCATTCACCAGATACAAAGTAGAATCAGTTTTAATTGGATTTCAGATTTATGTTTGGAAAAACGACAGAATCAGAAACAGATTATTTTAATTGTGTCTATGTGTATATCTTGCATTTTGAGGTACCCTAAAAGTGATATTATACCAGTGAGATTATACACACACAGAGAGTAGTTTAAATATACAGAATTGTGTAAAAGGCAGCTAACCAGTGATATTTGATCCATAAAAGTTGAAACTTGGCTTTCTTTGAAATGAATTTTTTCTTAACCTAACACTTTGTGCTATTTAGGATATCTACAATTTCATACTAACAGTGAAGACTTAATAGAGTGAAGGGTTCTCTGCTTCAGCATGTTTTGCAGTTGAGATGACATGAAGGGCCCTTCTTTAGAGGAGTTAACATAAAATTTTCACAACCTGAAGGAAAATCCTTTTTGTATCGAATTTTTTTTTAATCCAGAAAGCATGAGCAGTTGGATGGGGGCGTGACAAATGAGAGTATTTTGGAACAGAAAGTCTTGAGCATGTAAATGGTCATATTTGTGAGCAAGAAACAGCCATCTTCTGAGATGGGTAGACTTCAGAATCTATTCCAAGCCTGCTACAGTATTTGAAACAAGAAGGGCAAAATGTAAAAAGGCAAAAATCTTTAGTAAAAAAATCACCTCATTTTAAATATGAATAAAATCCAAAAGACAGGTGAAGAGAAAGAAGAGTAGGCATTTCCAGGACTCATAGCCCTGTCTTTTTAACGGTGGGAATCTTCTTATCATTTGCGAAACTTGCTCGTTGTTTTTGTCCTTGCTAGGGAGTGTTTATGATATACCGTAAGGAGTAACTCCTTCATGAAATGGAATGAGCACACAGACTTGTGTGCATCTGAAATTCGATTTCTGAAGCTAAGTACTTAAATGAGGTCCTGGTAGAGGATTTTATCAGTTCTTTGACTTACTTAGCATAACTTAGTTTTCTTTTTATTCTGCCATTCCCTGGGGCAATACCCACATAGCCCACTTGACAGCTTTGAACACTCCTCACAAAATTAATGTTTTTATTTTTGTTACTATTGCAAACTTAACAATTTTCCTTGCATGCTTACCAGATGTCTTCTCGGGACCTGCTCTGTTTCTTAGAGAAGTTGTGCAATAAAGAGTGAAAAATCTGCTGCTGGTAGAAAAATAAATAGGGACTCTTGCATGAGCTGTAAAGGTTGCCTTGGTGGCAGTGTATTAGGGGAAGCAGTTGTAAGCTTTCTAATCAGTTTATCATTTTTGAAAGCAGTAAAACAGGGAAGCTTTCTTTGGTCTTTAGCAAAACTGAAAGGAGATTTGTGGTGGTAGCACTAAAACATTTTATGTAACTGTTGAAACAATAGAAATGGGCCATAAACCTTGAAAATGTGTATTACCAATGAACATTCATATAAATGGCTCATAAATAGGGAACAGAAATACATGTATATTAATTTAACTTGTGGAGAAAATGTGAAACTAGGCATCCCAGAATAAAAAACTATTTATTCCCTCTAAATTTTGCAGAGAAATACTGTGGTTGTCCCAGCTGTACGAGGATTAAAAACAAAGTATGAGTATTAAACTGTTAATAGAGAAGTTGAAATTAATGTAAATTTTAAACCAACAAAAAACCAAACAAACCAAAACAACCGCCTCTGTCTGGAATTGTAGATTTTGAGAAATTGTATCATTATATATTTGTGTTGACTATAGTTAATAGCTTGCACATTCTTAAAACACATTACTGGAATACAAGCCAACCATTTACCTGTGATTTAGCCTATTTTAACTGAACTCAGATTCAGCTATTTCTGTTTTGTCTTTCTTGCCTGAATTCTTAGTTCTTGCTGTGTAACATCACTATTGCAGACACTGGATAATTCTTCAGATTTATTGCTATTTTGCTAATTTTGTCATCTATTCCCTTAAATAACACCTACATGAGAATACAATGCCTGTGAGCTTGGTCTTGTAACAAAAATGTGAGTCCATACCACAATTTAGCAATTTTCCTTTTTCTTTCAATCTTCAGATTTCCTGTTTAAGTTCTTGGTCATAGGAAATGCTGGAACTGGAAAATCCTGTTTGCTACACCAATTTATTGAAAAGAAATGTAAGTACGTGTGAAGGACAGTAAGAGTTCTCCACTGCCTTGAACGACAGGTAAAGGCTCTGCCTACATGAGTACCTGTTATTGGTATGGAAGCTCCCCTAATTCTCTTATTTGTGTAGGTGAGGATTTTAGTAAAGAAATACGTTCAGAACAGTGCTGTAAAGTCTTCTTGCTCACTGTTTGTCTTTAATCTAAAGCCTAATATGGAGCATTATTTTCTGTTACTCTCAAATAAATATAACTGAATGTTGGTGAAAATTCAGACTTACTTTATATGAGAGATATAATTTGCAACTACAAGATTCCCTAGATACACAGTAGAGACTTGAATCTTTTAGAAAAAATAATGACAGAAAAGTTGAATTGCTTGAGTAGATTTAGAAAGCTTGTAGTATCTTTCAAAATAAATAGTAACTCTGTTTTTTTTAAGTACTGTGGTCTGTGATAAATACTGATAGAGATTCAATTGTGAATGTTACTCAGAGATGAGCAGATAACATAAAAGAAAAGTTTCTGATGGATTGTACATTTGGCATTGAGATTAAACAAAAATAGTGTGCATTTAGAAACTTTTGTAAATCTAAGGTGATTATTGTCTTTCTCAGCCAAAGAGTAATTCACCTTATCTCTTGAGCAAGAGCACTAAGGAACATGGCTTGATTCTGAGTGAACTTGAAACAAGCCCTTGCTTATAGTAAGGGGAGCTGTAAATTGCTGAGGTTCTGTGATGTCAACAGCATACATAGAGCAAGTACTTTGTGCATTAAAGAAGAATTGGCTGTTGCATATTCATGGTCAAGACTGTGTGCATTCTCATTCATTTTAGTTTTAAGTGGTATCAAAATATTAGAAAATACAGTTGGAAAAAGTGTACAAAAAGTATCTTGCTACTTATGAAAGTGAACTGGAAATTATTTAAAGCAGGCCTTTCTAGTAGTAAGTTTGAATTGATTGAACTGTCAAAAATTGTAAGAGCATTCATTTCTGTGTGGTGGCAGTGGCCTTATGACCAGCACTGAATTTTATGGTTCAGGAAGTTTGTGATTTGAACAATGAGGAGTTTTGATAATACCTAATATGTTTTATATAAAAACTATTCACTCTAAATATTCTTTAAATAACTTTTGTTTTCTTTCTATTTTTGTAGTCAAAGATGACTCAAATCATACCATAGGAGTGGAATTCGGTTCAAAGATCATAAATGTTGGTGGGAAATATGTAAAATTGCAGATATGGGATACAGCAGGACAAGAGCGGTTCAGGTACGCTTTTCAGCCACTTTATTAAGTGTTATTATAATTGCTGCTGTGGGTGGTGGATATTATTTATCTCTGCTTGTAAGTAGGCAAAGCTTTTTGGTCAGTGGAATTGTTTGTCTGTAATTGTTTTTCACATTAACCTTCCAACCTGGACACAGTGACACAGATCCATCAACTTCGGTTGAGCAGCAATGCATTGCAGGATCCGAGTTTCTGCCCTTTCTTTCATTTGGTGTTTTCTGTTAAGGTATATGAGTGGAATAGGTGGCTAAAATCTTGCTCATCAGCCAAATTCATAATGGTTTTTTAACCAAGAGTATGCACTTAACTCTATGTTTAGAAGACCTTCTATTGGTTGGAATAAGTAAATGTCAGGAAGCTATAAGCTGGTCAAAATATGCATGAAAACAATTGCACAGCATAATTACATACAGTTTCATTAGAGAAGAAAAAAATCAGTCAAATTCATTGGCATAAATGTATCTCTAGGAAGACTGAGATATCTTAAGTTTCTTAGAGAAAAAGCAACCAATTTGTCAGCTTATAATAATCAGTGTACTTTTAATGCTGTATTTTAACAGTGTTCTACATCTGAGGCATAGATCAAACTCAGTAAAATTATAATGGATTCCTGGGTGCATTCACCATCAAATAGGACATCCTTTTTTTTTTATATATTTTAGCAGGGATGGAGTATGTGTCTGAGGTTTTCCTTGTTTTGGGAGAGGGGTTGGTTAACAAAGGTCAGTATGATGGTAGAAGTCTGAGTAATGGGCAGCAATCCAGGTAAATGTCTTCTATGAGACAAGTCCTTTGGATGTACTTCTGACTAAATAAAGCTGGGCTGTGATATGTAGTCTTCATTAACGAGGTCTCTTCAGTGTGTTGGCCAGATATCAGCCTCCAGTTCTGTGTCTGGTCATGTATTATGATGATTTGTATACCTTCAGCACCACGTGGGTCATAATGGACTTTGAGAATCCTTGTACAGCTATATTTAATCAAAGTGTTTCACCAAAATCCTAGTTGTAATTAGTCTGCTGCTGCACAGCTGATAACATTGTCTAAAAAACATGTTTTGTTTTAAATATGTAAGTAAGAATTCTGTTTCATAATGCAGATTGTGTTATATTAACCCAGATTTTAAGCAGTGAAGGCACCACAGAAATGTATAATTGTAATTCTATTTCAGGTCTGTAACAAGGAGTTACTACAGAGGGGCTGCAGGTGCTTTGCTGGTCTATGATATAACCAGGTAAGAAAGCCAGCAGCTCTTTTGCTCATAGACTGACAGACCCAATTAATGCATAATGATTCCTCCCCAAGTACCTCATGCTCTAATTGAGATTGGGCAGGAAGAAAAGAAAGTAAGTATAAGTACTTCTGTTTCAGTGCATACTTAAGCTTTGGAACTCGCTTACATGAGATATTGTGAATGCCACATGTGAGCAATCCTAAAGGGTTGCACAAATTTGTGGGGATTGGCCCCCTAGTTGCCGATCTAATAATGGTGGACTACGCGTAGCCACTGGCTCAGCAAGCCTTGCCACAGAAACAAGAGCAGACTTCAGCCACCCTTAAGCAAGGTGGTGCACCCTTATCTTGTGGAAACTGCTCATTAGTGTGCTGGGATAGAAGATCATCCTCTGGAGAATCTAGCTCTGCCTACACATTCTTTAACTGTAGGCCAAAATTCTGTTAATCTGTCTCTTTCAATATTTCAATATTCTAAGCAGCCAATAAAACACCTTACCATTACACATGTTCACATTTTTCCTGCCACCATTGGCTGATATTAGTCAGATGAGTTTTGGGTTGGTTAACAGTGATTTACTAGGTTGTTGCTTGTTGTTCTGTGAGTGAAGGGTTCTCTCAGCAGGCTTTGAAATCTATGTTCTGTATTTAAGGTCAGCTGGAGTCATCTGTCAGTCTTACTGCTTGAAAGCTTTCTCCCTGGCCACTGCTACAACGGCAAGTGGTGTGTGTAGGGTGACTGCCTGCAGTGTAGGTCTCACACCAGTGTGAAAGTTCAGGCATGCACATCTACACAAGCCTTGTAAATTCTTACAATCCTACTGGTAATTTAGGTATTGGTTGAATTCCAGCTGGAACAATATCTCATTCTGTTATCCTAAAATGTCATGCACAAAAGGTTGAAACTATATAAGAGCTTAAAATTTTAGCTTTTCACATTAACATGGTATTTTATAATTGTGTTTATATAGTGTGATTAATTTAATTTTGATTTTTTAAAATTCAAGCATTTAAATAATTTCATGAAGGAATTTGATACTCTTCCCAGTTCATCACTGACACACTGAGATGTGTAGGTGCCTTGCCTGATACCAGCAGTTTGTTTGCCACAAAAACAGATTTGCTGTTGGCATTTTGGTTCAGTGATCTGTTCACGAGAAATGAGTGTGTCCTAATAAAGGATTTTATTTCCTGCTCAGCCGGGAAACCTACAATGCACTTACTAATTGGTTGACGGATGCAAGAATGTTAGCAAGTCAAAATATTGTGATAATACTGTGTGGAAACAAAAAGGATCTTGATGCAGATCGTGAAGTCACTTTTTTAGAAGCATCCCGGTTTGCACAGGAAAATGGTAAGTAGTACAAAACCTTCATGTAACATTCAAAGAAGCATAATACTTCAAATCATTTACATTTTTGTGCAGTTAGGCTGTACTTTGTACCCTGTCTACAGAAGAGAGTTCTGTCAGTACTTGAAGCCCAGAGAGGTAGTGCCTGCATTGAAAATTACATGTACTACTTAAGTGTCATTACCAGTGGTTCTTCTACTCACAGCTGCTCCTTTAAGAGCACCCTCGATGTGGAGATATATTCTGTAGGAAATGTAATACAACTTCAGGTGTTGTCTTGCCTCCAAACAGCTAGGCAGGAAACGAAGGACATGAATTCCCATTTTTCAGCATCTTAAAGACTCTGTAGATAATAGACAAAGTTGTATGGGGTGTGCTGCAGTTTGAAGCAATGAGTTTTACTTATTGAAAACTGAGTCCAGTGCAGGGCATGGACCCAGACAACTATTACCTGGTCTGTAATACTCAGAATTTCCAGTCTGAGGACATGATTGTGTGTCAGCTAATGCCAGTCTTGGTCTGAGCTTCTGTGCTGCAGTCCTGCCATCAGCAAAATCTGGGTTTGGTTTTATAAATCAGTTAAAGTCTTTCTACCAACTCTAGTTATTGGCTTTTGCATATAACCTCTATTAATAGGAAGCTGTATGAAGTTTGGTTTCAAGCGCAGTTTTGCATGCACAGCCCGGGTTATCTTTGGTTTCTAGTCTTCTACGGTCCCTAAGTAAATTTTAGAGGATGTTTTTTGTGGTTTTGCCATCAAAAGTTAGTTTTTCATGCTTTTTGACTGTAAAAGTATTTTTATTGCTCCTAAATTTCATGCTTTGAATTACTATACTTGGTATTCCAGACTCATATTGATGATGTTTTTTTATATCAAATGCAGAGCTGATGTTCTTGGAGACAAGTGCTCTAACGGGGGAAAATGTTGAGGAGGCCTTTGTACAATGTGCAAGGAAAATACTCAATAAAATTGAATCAGGTAAATTAAGCTTTATATTTATAAAATTTTTTTTCTTTTACCTGAAAACTAATAAAAGTGCACATGGAAATATCACCATTCAAAGTCCTCTAATAGAATAAAAAAATAATTTCATTTTGGTAAAACAACATATTTGTTTTATAGCTCCTTCTCATATAGTTTAATAGGAATGGATGTCTAAGTGAGATCTGTATATCCAAAAAGGGTTGGAACTGTGGGTTGCTGTATCCCTACAAATACCGAGCCTGACATTGGCCAGTTTTTGTAGTCCAGAACAAAAACCTAATATCAAGTCAGTCATAACTTTAAATTCTGCTTCTCATATGTAACAGGAAATACAGTCAAGAGAGTATGAACAGTAATACTAAAAATTTCAGGGATGTTTCCTAGCAACTGTTTCTCAGAAGTGACCTTCCTGCCTCTCAGCTGAAATCATTTTTACTTTTGCAGATCTAGAAATATACCAGAAGCTTCTTAACACAAGTGGGCAGGTTTCTGCAGGAGACAGGCTCCTGTGTGTTAGATGTCATTACAGCTAATTTGCATTCCAATTTTTTCTCTTTTTCTAGCTGCTTGCTATCTTTATAGCTTTAAGTACTGGCCATATTGAAAAGTCTGTCTCGGATTCTAATTACATGTTTCCAATGCCAAACACAAATTTTTAGATGAAAATAATATGATATTTTCATAGGAAGTTTTTGATTACTGCATCAAGTCAATGCCAAACAGCAACTTTCATTTTAAACAAACAAACAAACAAAACGAACCTAAACACACCCAAAACCCAAATGAAAAAACAATGTATAGCTGGTTTCTCATGATACTGTAGTTTGATGACTGCTTTAAAGAGGCGCTGCTACCACAGAATTAAGTATTATTTTCTGTGAACTGCTCCTGACTTTTTCTGTGCCAGCACACATCCATTGAATCATGTGAAAATGGAGACTGTAAGGAGCTTAGGGAAGTCTCTCTTGGCCACACCACCATACAGCCATAAGAAAAGTTCTGAAGGCAGAGGGTATGAAGTAGGCAGAAATGGATACCAGAAGTTGGAAAGGTTGATCGTTTTCCCTGGGGGGCAGTTCTTTTTGGAATCCTTTTATCAGATTGATTCATTTTTGTTTGGCTTGGTATCTACAGTACTATTTTCTTTGCTTATGAGCCTCTGAAAGCAGGAAGTTTTTAACTGTATTTGCAAAAAACATTTTAGACCTTTCTTTTGTTCAAAGTAGTGCACATGCATTTCTTGTTTGTGGCCTAACTCTGGGGCAAATTGCTTTGTCATCATGATCAAGGGCATATGGTTAAATTAGAGGGTAAAATGATTCAGATTTGAAATTGAGAATTGAGATAATCTCTCCATAAATAGATCAGAATATAATTATGCATTTTTTTAAAATCTAATGTTTATGGTTAATTTGGAATATATTATTTGCACATGATCTATGTTCTTGTGACCTTTGTGTTTCTCATCAGGAGAACTGGATCCAGAAAGAATGGGCTCAGGTATTCAGTATGGAGATGCTGCCTTGAGACAGCTGAGGTCACCACGCAGAGCACAAGCACAAAGTGCTCAAGAATGTGGGTGTTAGAGAAACAAAACACAAGATCCCAAATACTTACTTTAGATACAGAAGGTAAGGCTACAAAAATCTTGGGGTGGTGGGCAAATTAGCATATTTCATGAATGTACTGTATTGGGTGCTTGGCTTTTTCACAGTTAGCCTGTAAAGTTACAGAGAATCGCTTGAAGTAATGCACATCTGCTGGGGAGACTAGTGCGAACTGAAGTATTTCTAAATCTTAGCTTATTCTGAGTAATGCTGTGGAAAACATTTTAAAATTCTCTATTCCTGAGATGCATTATAGGCCTAATAGCTGCCTAATGCACTGTAGAGAAAGTGAATCAGTTCTGTTGCATTGGAAACAAACATTAGTAGAAGTAAGCATTCACAAAATGTATGGTACAGTATCTTGTCCTAAGCTATTAAAAAGTCTTGTGTGAAACTGAGGGTTAAACACTGAGATTTGAAAATTAAAGATAACACTGAATTTCAAACTTCCACTGACTTTTTTGCCCCTACTTAAAAGGACTCTGAAGTGATTCTGATTCCTGTCTGCCATTACCAGAAATGTAAACAAGAGAATAGCAGTATTTGCTGCTTAAGCGGTGTTGCCATCCAAAGTAGTTCTTCTGGGGCTGTTCCAGCCTAGGAAATAGGTGTGCAGTGTTCTAAAGTTATTTTAAAGATGTTGTTCAGAGAAAATGAGGAAAGAATTTTTCCCTTTAGCAGTTGTAGGGGAAGAGAAATAAAAGTCACATAATCTCCTAGGAACAGCTCAGTGGTTAGTCTTTCTTATAAACAGTTGTCCTTAAGACACTTCTCAACAGTCACTGGATTTCACATCACTCCTTGCAGCATGCAGTGGCTTTCAGGACAGTCTTTTCTCCCTGTGCAGTTAATTATTCTTCTATAATGAATCCTTTTTTCTCTAATACAAGGACAGTGATAGCAAGTACTGCAGGCATAGTTACTGCATCACTTTTACTGTATTCATTCATCAGCTTGAGCAGTGCACACAGCAGAAGCTTCATGGAACATTAAATAAGGCAACACATAATTCTACATTCTGATATTTTTTCCTATGATCTAAGAGCTTAGCTCCAAATTAAAGCCCAGAGTTTTAATAATGAATAGGAATCCTTGAACTGCTTTCCTCCTATAAAATGCCATTCTTCAACTAATAGACTGCTAGAAAAAGGCTTTAATTTAGTTCAGCTTTGTATGACTCTACAGAAATGAATATTTATTGATCTTATTTCAAGAGCTCAGTTTTCAGATTGATCAGATATGGATAATTAATGGAGTTCTTACATATTTTACAGCTGTCCTTGCAAATGGTGTTTGAAGAAACAGAAAAGCTTGAAGGCTATGCAGTTTTTAAAAACATCTTTCCACTATCTAAAGACAGAGCTGACCACTGCTGACAGAAAGGTGTCCTGTGATAGGGAGCAGGAATATGCACAACACACAAGTCTGCAAAGTGAACTGGATAGTTTGTGGACAATATTAAGGCTCATACCTGTATGTAAATGTTTTCCATTACCTGTTTTTGTTCTTTCACCTCTAGTTTAAAGCATTGCAATGTACTGTAAATAATGTAACAGTAAATTTACAAAGCATGGTATACTTATGTATGCTATTAGAATGTTGCACTATAAGCAGTTTAATATTTTATTTTTTTATTGTATAAACGAATTTAACTGAAGTAGGCTTTGTCACGTTTGTTTGTTGCATAATAGTTTGTATTTACAACCTGAGTTATAAAACCACTGGCAACTGTCAGTGAGAGGTTGTTGGTTTATTTTTTCCTATTCAGTTGCCACATTCTAACAAACTGTTGACAGGATCAATTCTTAATGTGTGGTTATGACCCATAGTTCTGTATCCTGATATGTCAAGTTGGAAAAGGCAAGTTAAAGCACAAGAGCAGAGCAAGAATGCTACACTGAGCTATATCATCTTTCATGAAATTAGAGTTCTGTTTATTCCCTTTGTCCTGACATTTTTGGTTCAAATGGATGCTTATCTGAAAAGTATGCACTTTAGGTTATCTCTGAATTAAATGGAATTAAGCATGCTTTGTACTTGAAAAGCCTGGGTTTAGGTTTAAAAAGGCTGTTGGGTCCAAAAATTTTCATGTTATGTCACTCCTCTCTGATTGTTGTATTTAGGATTGGATTTGTTGCAGAACTGATAACAATTATTCCCAATGCTATTCTCTTCCTGGTAAGAGTGTGAAGTGTTTTTTGAAGCAGCATAACTGTATTTTCAAGAACATCAGAGAACTCCAAAGAAACTTACCTGTCTTAATCCTTGTTCAGTTCAGTTTGGCTGTCAGAACTGCAAAATGCTTACCAGATCTCTGGAGTAGGACGTTGGATGGAGCTGTCTCCTCCACCAGTCCACATAGCCAGTTATTAACTGGGACATGTTATCTGCCAGAGCTGCAGAGAGTGTTGGTTCCAAAACCGCAAACCAGTTCTGGAATGCTGGGAAAAGATGTGGTACTGGGTAGTCTGTTCCACCACACACCATTCCACAACCCAATCAGGACAAAAGCTGAGCACTGACACAGCACAAGCAGAACTAAAGGTTGCTCTCCTGGCACTGTTAGAGTGGTGGAAGAGGTGTTGGCTATTGATCAAAACCTCTTTCCCATATTACAGAAGCAGTTGGAAGGAGGAGAGGACTGTTGCTTATAAATAGAAATTTCAGGGGTTTCACAGGGATTTTCTTCTACTTCTTTCTGTCTCTTTTACATACAAGGCCTCTTTTATACTTGGTTCTTACGATCATTTTGGTCAAGTGTCTCTGGTTTAAAAAGCAGTAAGCAATTTTATTCTTTCAGTAACTGTCTTAAAGCTGTCTCCTTCCTCTCTGGAAGGAAAGAATAGTGTCATTATAATGAGTTTGGACATTTTTTTACCATTTTCTAATGTATACTCTCACTGTATACACATTAACCTGGTTAATGTGCATGTTTTGTAGTATCTCAGCCTTTTATGCTGCATATTTTGCTGACATTCTAAAAAAATTTTCTAAAATTGCAACTCCTTAGAGAAATACTGTTGGAAGCAATAGCTCTCAGCAGTGCAAACTCTTATTGTTTACTATTGCTCCTCTGAGGGTCTTTTATTTCTAAAAATAAACATCATGCCAATATCAGCCCTGGAGCAGATTTCCTTTAGCATTATAGTTGACACAGCAAATCAAACCTAGCTCACCTGAACAGTAAGTCATAAATAGGCTATGTATGTTTCTAGGGTAAAATTCTTACTTTACCAAAGCAAGAGTGGTGGGAGTTTTACATGAAATACCACCAGGTACCTATATCTGAGGTTTCATTAGATGTGGAGCTTTAGCTGTTCAGCCCATTAAGAAATTTAAATGTCTTATTAAAGCCTGTGTCTTGCCTTTTAATGAGTCTATTGGCCTACACTATTTCATTTAATGCTTGTATCTAGCACCAAATAAAGATTCTTCCTTGATTTTCTTCCAGCAAATCCTGTTTACTTGTGCAAGTTTTGTCCGTTAAGTGAAGTCGATAACATGACTATTCAGCAACTCACACAGAATTCACAGTTGCCTCATCTTATCCATTCTTTGTATTCAAATAGGTATGCAGTATGGCTCAAGAGTTCCCTTAAGACCTATAAAAAGTGAATGCCATAGAAAAACCTGATTAGACTGTGCACCTCATTTCCATTAGATTTTATGTACTGGAAGAATCAACGCTATAAAAATCTCAAGAAATACATTATAAATTCAGAGTAAAAATAGTCTCATTCCTTTACTGAAGAACCCATAGCATAGAGAACTTCAGTGCAGCCAGCTTTTAAAAGCTTAATTTTTCCTGTTTGCATGAGTATACATGTTATTAGTGATACAGCTTCCTGTTTTTTCTCTGTTATCCTTTTCCATCCAAAGCTTTACATTTATATTCTCAAAGGCATAGCATTTCAGATAGCTAATAGAGCTGGGTTTTTTCTTATCATAGTAGGGAGAAAAAAGTGATTTGAGTTGGAAAAGGATGTTGAGAATCTCAGAGTTACAAGAGGAACATAAGAGGCTGGAATGGTAACTCTAATCTTAAGTTCATACCCAACCTTAGTCATTACAGAAGTCTGTCACATTCCAGGAGAGAATTATCTGGGACAAGTAGAAGCCATAGTTTGCATGCAGGGACTAAAGTACCCAGTAAGTGGGGAAAAAAAAAAAATCTGAGATCCCAAAAAGCACAGTACAAGCAGTCCAGGCACTTTGTGTCACTCATTTTATTCACATATACAAGTTGACACTACACTATTAATAATAGACAATACAGAAGCATTAAAAACAAATACTGTTTAAAAACTTTAAAAAAACACATATTGCTTCAAGCTTAGATGGTATTTCCCTACTGTTTTTAAAGTGAATTCAGTGCTAACAATAGCTGAGGCAGCTTCCCATTCACTTGTACCCCTAATTTCATGGGGCTGCTTGTCAAGGTGTTGAGTCAGCCTCCATTTATGGCTTTGCTGCTGAGTGCACTAACTGAGCTGGAAAAGAAACTGGAACATCCAGGTTACCACACATTAGGCCCTCAGATTGCTAGCATTTGGTCCCTATCACAGTAAAAAAAAAAAAAAAAAAAGTAGTCAGAGAGGCCTTTATAATTCAGTGGCACTACATTATACCATAAAAAATGAGTACAGATACACTACCCTATGTGTTAAAAATCCAATTTAAATTTCCATGTGCTACCTGGATAAAATTCTTACCAGAAACTGTCCCTCGTTTTTGTTAAGGTTGGCTCTAAGTTTAGCTATCACCTTGACTTCTATCTCAGCTTCCTGTGAAAAAGTTTGTATTTCATAGTTGCAAAGATGTGACAGCAGTGACTGAACAGGCATGCTACTGTATTTTACAGTACATTCTTAAGCAGTTTTCATGGTAACATTTTACACTGTAAACACTAGTCTTCACAACACTATAGTTAAACTGCAGCATTACACATTGTAAAACTCTTGCTTCACTTAGCTAAGTACTTTCAGAAACAAAAGAAGAAACAGTCATTTTAATGAAGACTTTGGACAATTAAGTATTTACTGTGTTCCTACCAAAGAATTTTACTTCTAAAACAGGAGTGAGAAGTGTTCACCACTTGGCTAAATTCAAGAGTCCATGCAAGACAAAGTTTAGAAATTCCTTAATTGATAGGGAGACATTCACTAGCTTTTCTACTTTTCAGTGAGTCCAATTTGAAGGAAATGGCCACCTCCTGTAGTAATCTATAGAATACACTTAAAGCTTTTACATCTGAAAAGTTCCGCTTTACAATTTAATTGGTAACTTCAAAACCCAGCAGTTTTCCAGACCAAATACTTTTCGCATAGAGCTTGCAGTGATCAGAACTATACTACTTCATGTAGTCTATGCAAAATAGTAGCTTTTTAGTCAAGTAATGCCCAAATGCAGGAAGGCTACCTGATTTGCAGAATAATTTACCCTCACTTCAGGCATTGTAATTACTTAAACCCAGATAGTACCAACATAGCACCCAGGATTGTTTTGGCTACAGACCATTTGAAAAAGCACAACAATGACTCACAAGACCTTGTTAGTGTCTCTGCTGTCTCTAGCAAGTGGTCTTTGTGGGGAACAGCTCTTGACCAGACAAGGATTAGGACTAGACAATTTCCTCAGTATACAGCAGCCTTGATGCTGTAGAAAAGTCTCATTTGATCACCTGAACAGGCCTGTTGGAGATGGTTTAAGTTTGGTTCCCCTATCCAAGGCAGAAGACACTTAGGCCTCCTATAATTACTGAAAACATCAACACCTAATGGGAGATACATCTTATCCAAACACAGGTACTTAAGACAGGCACATAGTCATCCTGGCTCCTCCATTCCCTGTGGGAAGAGAGAACTGTAGAAGCTATCTTCAAAAGCATGGCAAGATGAATCCTGCCCTGCACAGTCAAGGGAACTGTTGAATGTGACAAAATACACTGAGGGCACAATCCATCTGCTGTGGTTACATAAAGCCTACAAAGCCTGGGGGCGACAGGAACAGGCAAGTTTTTATTGAATAAGGCTGTTAAACACTACTGAGCTGGTGCTTTGACACTGTTGTGCAAAGCTTGGGTGGCTTCTGGAATTGCAACAGCATCAGAAGCAAGCTAAGCATATTTACAGCAGTTATTTAAAGAGGAAAACACAGCATAAAAGGAAATCAAAATAATCTCATATGGAGTAAAGGCATTCCCTGGAGTAGTTTTTGGGCACTGTTCTAAAGTTTCAGGAAGTTCTAGCCTGTCGTTTACTTATAAGTTGAAATACAGTGATTTTGCTGCATATGAAACAATCATGCTGTGCTTTCCCAGACTTAAAAGCTGTAAGATCTTAAATAGGTAGCCTTCAGCAAGAGTTGTCTGTATTTTTATAGCTTTATGCTTAAAAGGCTGGTTAAAAAAATATCATGATTTCATGGATTCTAGGATATTTTAACAAAATTTAAATTGTGTGTGATGAAACCTTTAGTGATGTAATAGACACTAGGAGGCAGCAGTGCTTGGACCCTTTGTGCAATTACTTTCTTCAAGAACACAATCAGACTTTTCGCTAAGCAGTGTACTCTGTTGCAATAGTAATTCTAGAGTCCTCCTTACTCACTGAGATTGTGGAATGAAGCTAAAACTAGTGCAGGTTTCTGCTGCAGAAGTGCAAGTATGCTTCCTGTGGGAATGTGTCCAACCTGTAAAACACAAGCTTCAAAACAATTAAACTGGGATAACCAACATATGTAACTAAAACACAACATATCTGAACAAAACTTTGAAGCTCACAACTACAGCAATCATCTGCCTAAAGCATAGTTAGCAAACTGAAAAAAAGATAATTTACAGCCACCTGAGGGAAACAAAACCACCAAGGATATCACAATGACTGTCTTACTATCTAGAAGTAGGACCTACAAAACAAAAACGTTCAAACTTCATTATATGTTCTTGTTTACTAAAGGATGCATTCCTTTCCCCAGCCCTTACCCCCTCCCCATCCCCCCATAAATGAGGGGTTCTGCACCAATTTCAAGAGGCAGCAAGTTTCTCAGGATGTCATCTACAAGTTCTATCAATACAATTTTCAAGTTTAAACCCTTTAACAATATACTTGTACAATACCTCCAAGCGGAATGCATATTGCACTCTGACCCCCGCTGAGCATTAATAGATACTCTGAAGTGTTAAAAATAGACCTCACCAGAAAGGAGCCAGCCCTCTCCTTCAATAAATGCATTTACATGATTAAGTACAGACTAAGTGTGACCACGAGATTAGTACAGTGGTACAACTCTATATTTGTAGAACAAGTAACTGCTTATTGAGTGGCAGCTATCAGATAATGATTGTCTACATTAGTTATTTGGTACAACAGGAACAGCTACAGCAAAACAATCCTGTAGCTGTTTCTTGCCCTGAAAATGACCGATTTATTCTAATGACTTTAGAAACAGTGACAAAAGTTAGCATCAGCAGGTTCACTAACCAAACAAGGTTGTTTTTGTTTGGGGTCTTTTGCTGCTATTTTTAAAGTTTCTGTGTACAGACAATACTTGGTATTTGCCTGCCTAAAGCATCAACATTTATTAGTGCTAATTACCAGGCACACTGGCTTCCTGTTGCCTGTCTTCATATGCTTATTTTCACAGAAGTGTTAAATATTTTTATAAATACAAAGGCACCTCCATCAGTCCTTTAAAGTCTTTCCCCAATACCATCTCCCCATGACTTGAACTTTAAATAAGGGAAAACAGATTACTTGTAACCCTGATTTAAAAAGTGTTTGCTTTGACACCATATATGCTAAGGTTCTCCCTCCCACCCTCAAAACAAACTAACTGAAGCATTAGAAAAATTCCCAAAAGGGGAATTGTTTAAAAGTTTGGGTAGTTATATCTAAAAGCCTCTTCAATGTTATGGCTCCAAGGATACACCCCACTGTGAGGTAGGTAGCCAAGATAAAAACATTGTAACAAATATTTTAACAGCTGGAAACTCTCTATAAAAACCTTGCATAAGTGGTTTGGTTCCTTGCACCAGTGTCCTGATATGCGTAACTTCTTCTGAGGATGCCTGTGGGAATCCAGGTTCAGAGAGCTCTTGCTGAGTAGCATCTCATGTACTCTGTCATCCAGGGGTTGTCTGCTGGGGAGGGCTTTGTTCGCCAGGTGTTTTCTGCCTCTGCTGACCGCACTCGCCTCTGAGAAAGCTTCCTCTTCTCCACCTGTCTCCTGTTCTTTGCTCGCAGAGCAGATTCGTGGATCTAAAAAGACCAGAGTTAGTACTATGGCAGAACAGCCTAGGAACCCCTCAGGAATGACAAGGAACATTTTTTATGTGTCCCAGTCCCCATCCTGAAGGAACAGGGATTGTGAGCAAGGTTAAATTTTCTTCTCTAATTCGTACCACTAACTGAACATAGATTTCTTTTTCTTCATGGAAAGTGCTTCAAATTCTATTCTGCATTGTCTTTCACACTCCCAACTATTAAATGATTTCAAAAGTCTTGAATGTTTCATAGTCTTACTCAGATATATTCTAAAAACTTCCGTTTTCTATTTCTATAATTTAAAATCCTAAACACCCCTCAATATGCCCAAGCATCCCTTAAAACCTAAGCCATATTAGCAACACCAAACACTTTAGGATTCCTTAGAGACCTAAGATCTTAATTTTGAGCAATGTGCTGAACACACTATTACATACTTTTTATATTAATAAATTATTATATTTCCCCCAAAATTTAATATTAAGAACCAGTTTCTATGTTTGTTTGCTTTTCTGTCCAGATTGAAAACTATCTCCCATCTCAGTTCAGGGAAAGTAACACCTTTCAAACATTCGAAAAAAAGTAACTTCAGCAGATAGTAAATAGTCAGTTGCTACATAAAGAAACATCCTCAGCAACAAAACACTACATAGTTGGCATTGTTTCAGAAATGTCCTGCCTGTTCAGTCCAAATTCAGTACCCGAGCTGAGGTGTTCCATCACTGTTTCTTCCATAAGAAATGTTAGAAGTCTAAGATGAAGTATAATTATATCTGCTCAAATCAGGCTTCAGCCTCTTCTAGGCTTCAAAAAAAAAGCACCAGTCAACTATTTTGAGCTTATCAATTCATCATTAATGTTCATTATCAGGAAAGGCAGCTTCTTTCCAAATCTGTATGGCCCAAGTTCCTCCTTTTGCTCAAAGGTTTGAGCTATCCAGGAAGAAAAAGCCTGGGCTTCACACCCCTTCCAAAACAGCCCATCAAAGGCCAGCTTCATCTTGCACAGCATGACCACTCCCCACCTCAATCCTCATGTATCTTGTGTCACAGATTCAGACTGTACATTAGAGGTAAGATAAGGACAAGACACTGGCAGGGATGCATTAACGATTATGTTTTACCAGCCTAGGAGAATTACAGCCAAGAAAAAATGGATCTAACACTCCCTTGCTGTTTCTAAGCTAGAAAACAGAGCCCCAGTACCACAGAATCCTGGTGCTGTCCATGACCACATGAATTTAATTTGTGCTATCTTGGTAATATTTATACCAGCCCTGTAATCCATCAGCCATCTGATAGACCATTCTGGTGCAAGCAGTATTTCCTACTGGCAAGCTGCCAAAACAGGCTGCTAGACAAGACATCTTAGCAGAAAAGCACTTGTACCATCTCAGTGAGGCTCCTAGTCTAGGAAGTGCCCCAGCAAAAGTCACTCTTTCACAGCACAAGAGCTACTCCAGTGTTCTATACCTGCATGCTGTGGGGTGCCTGGTGCTAACTGCCTGTCCTTCTCTTGTTTTCACCGAGTTCAGAATGCAGAAATACTTTTATAACAGCCAGTCTTGCTGGAAACGCTGTAACAGCCAGAAACAAGACAGCCAGATTTTAATTACAACTTGTAACTATTAGTCAAACCTGGAAGTTTCCAAACCAGCCGTAAAGAACTCTTATTTGGACATTTCAAGAATCTTCAGGTTTATTGCTAGAATCTACTGCTGGAATCTCCATATATTCAAATAAAGGGACCCCTGTGAAGTTTTTACCTAGACATTAAGCCATCTCTAGGCACTAAGTAGTCACTGCCTTTCAATGAAACAGAAGCTCTTACTTACTTCATTCACCGAAGCAGAAGCACAAACATTGTGAGTTTTCTGGCTCCCAGTATCCGTCTGTCGTTCTCCCCACCCATACAGAGCAAATGGATGTTTATTTTCCTTTGGTGCATCTGTCCTTTGGGGACTTTTAGCTGATTTTCGATCATTACGACTGGACAAGGCACTTCGACTTGGACGTCGTCCTGTACGGCTGGTTTTGTCTGCTTCCTTCACAGAAGTATGTTCTACAGTTTTCTCTTGCTCTTCCTTCTCCTGCTTTTCTTGATCTTCTTTTTCTTTCTCTAAAGAAAAAAAAAGTTATGCTTTAAATTCCCAATGACAACATATTAATGTTTGATTTGCACAGCCTCTCAAAACATCATTGAAGCTGTGCTTTTTTTAGAAATTCAAGAAGTCATTGCTTCCTTAGCAACAGACATATACCTTGCTTAAATGTCTTCATGCTTTCTTTAGTGACTAAAATACAACTTTCACATACTTAAAAATGCCTTTCAGTGGTGAGGTTACAGATAGCCAACAGCCTCAGGCAGAACTTAAAGACTGTTTCCAGTGATCTACTGTCTTCACTATTTCATCCTTGCATCTCTCAGACAGCAAACAGATGGAACACTGAATGCCACAGATGCTGCTAGCCAGTCAGAGATGAAGTCTGTTAAGAGTATGTGCAATATTAAATCCTTAATATTATCACTTTCCGCTGAACAAGGTGATTCATTCTCAAGCCCCCTGTTCATATGTATATCTCTGCTATGGTTTTCTGCTTATGAAGGAGAGGAGAGTGTGAAGCAAAATCCCACAAAGTGGTAGACATCACCTTTGCTACCTGATTGGTGAATTACACTATACATCTAAAGTACCACACTCTGCAGGCATTACTTTCCAAGGCTCATTTATCCCACACATTTAAGCCTGCATAGCAAGGGGCCAGCAATAGTCCTCCAGGCACTGGATATGGAGAGTAGGGTTTATGAGAGAGAATTTAAAGGCTGAATCACTGCAGTTTTAGATCATCACTGGAGGCTGAATCAGACATTATATAAAATATTAATTAATTAATAAAAACACAAAGAAACAACTGCTCCATGAGAGCAAATCTTCTTGCCCTATAGTGCAAGGAAGAAACTAGTTTTCCTTTGTTTGTGGCACCAGTGATGCCACACCTCAAATCATCTGTTCAGTCCTGGGCTCCCCACTACAAGAATGATGTCAAGGTGCCGGAGCATGTCCAGAGAAGGGCAACAGAGCTGGGGAAGGGACTGGAGCACAAGTCCTGTGAGGAACAGCTGAGGGAGCTGGAGTTGTTTGGCCTGGAGAAAAGGAGGCTCAGGGGGCACCTTGTCATTCTCTACGACTGCCTGAAGGGAGGTTGTAGGTAGAAGTCAGTCTCTTCTTCCAGGTAAGAAGTGACAAGACAAGAGGAAATGGCCTCATATTGCATCAGGGGAAGTTAACACTAGACATGAGGATAAAGTCTTCACTAAAAGCCTTGTCAGGCACTAGAACAGGCTGCCCAGGGAAGTGATTGAGTCCCCATGCACATAGATACTTATAGATATGTACATGAGTCACTTTAAGACATGGCTTAGTGGTGAATTTGACAGTGCTGGGTTAATGGTTGGATTCAATTTTAAAGGTCTTTTCCAACCAAAACAATTCCATTACTCTACAATGTGCAAGTAAATCAAATATATTGCTTACAGTACATAAGTGAAATACGAGTGGAAAAAAGTACAAAGAAAGAACCTGTTTTCATTCTCCAACCACTGGTTGAGAATCCATTTACTCTAGCACTCGCTTCACATTTACAGGGCAAAGATATTAAGGCTTGTTCCATGCCCCAGAATTCCCCTAAGGCAAGCCCTATGCTCTCTTGCAGGCTGTTAGCCTGCCAGCACGGTTTCTATTGCTCCCAAGCAGCACAGAGGCCCTGGTGCTGGGCCCTGTTCAGGCTTGCCTGTACCCATCCTCCAAGATGTGCAGGTGTAGCATTTATCTACAGGTGATACTGAAGTACAGCTGAGTATTTGGTAAAGAGTGGCCAGCAATGTTAAAGTACTTAGAGCTGTATTTGTTAAGAATTCAGTTGAATGACACCACAAAACAACCAAAAAATAATTAGTCAAGGCCAAAATAGTGGCATAATTAGAGTAAAAATGGCTAGATGAATTTCACATATCTAAATATTGGCTGGATTTAGTTTCAGTTATTATAGACAAGGCTGGTAAAAGACAGCAGCAGTGAGCTCAATGTGGTATTAGACTTGTTTTCCCTGGGCTCTGGGACACACAGCTTCACCTCTGAAACAAGGCAGCTCATTCATCATAGCTGCAAACAGGCAGCACAGAGTTATCCCCTTACAAAATATTATCTGAGCATCTCCCTACACAGCCACTCCAAAGCAGGGATTGCCTAGGTCCATTATCAGAAGGAAGCGCTGTTTTGAGAAAATTAAACTCTGAAAGGAAACATATTGCTGTCAATTCTGCAACAAGAGTGCTTTCATTTTGGAAAGCTGTTCCATCTTCCATTCAAGGGAAAATGGCATCTTTCTTCTATGCAAAGGGGGATGGAGCAACACTGACTGCATAAACAGCAGGAGTGGCATTTAGAGACTTAAAAATACAGGAAAGTGGAGGCTCTGCAATTACATGAAGAGTTCAGCTTATAAAAACAAGGCAACAGCCATGCCTGGGGATGCTGCTCACCAGGATACAGCTCCAGCTGGTCCAGAAATGATTGAGCCAGCTTGTCCCAAAATAGCAATTAAAGCATATGGGTAAATGGCACACAGAGTCCTGTGCACAGCCTTACAGTAAATGCTATATGCCAGAGTGTCCTGTAGCACTTATGAGCACCTGCTATTACAGCAGGTATTTCCATGAACCCACTGCTACAGTGCATTTACACAGAACTCAGTGAAGACACAAGACCTCTAACAGTTATTTAAGCCTTTTATTTAAAAAACAGAATTTATATCCAAGCCATTTTCTTAGGCAATACTTCTCACACTAAGTCAGAAGAGCATGACTTAGACTCAGCTTCTCAGGAGGAAGTCCAGGCACCAGCAACTCCTACCCATCTTCTCCTTCCCATGCAGAGCTTCATCTCCAGCAGATACAGGAAACCCAGAACTGGCCTGCTTGCAGCATTACAGGGATTAGACAGGAGAGGGGAAAAGCTAGAAACGTTTAAAAATGCATCATGGATGCTAAGCAGAGCTCACTGGATGGACAGGAGGGGATTAAGTGCTTAACAGGCAGAACAAGTCTGTCAGGCCCACCCAACACGGCTGCTGAAGCTCCTGCCCAGAAGAGGTCACTTAAACCCTGCTGCATCGCCCCGCTTGTGTAACAGCTCCGCTCCTGGATCAGGAGGGAAGAGATCCAGGGAAGCTGCTCTACCCCCATCACTGCACGCCCTGGGGGGCACACAAGACCCCCATTTCAAAGGCCCTGATGGCTTCCTTCAGATATCAACAGCCTTCTGATTAGACCCACGGGCAGGTCACAGGGGTCAGCAGTATTATCTCTGTATAGAGATGCCTCCTTACAGCACTTCCTCAGCATCAGGAGAAGCACTTTGTGCTTGCATTGCTGCCAGCACAACTGGAAGTTTCCTGCTTTTGTACCGACACCTCTCCAAATGGGGCAGGTCTCCCACACCTCTTGAAAGGGCTATATAACCAGCTGTGGGTATCAACAAATTACAGCTGGGTAGAAAGTAAGTTACTGTGGATGAAACAGATTGCAACATCATTTCTTCAAGGCAGATCTTGCGTGAGGCAATACTGGAGCTAGCAGCCACGCAGCAGCTCAGAGCTGATTAGACCCACACAAGCTTCATCTGCAGCAGAGTTTGGAAAGTAATTACTGGATTGGCTTGATAGCAAAGCTTGTTTCCAAAAGGAAAAGAAAAAATGGGAGCAACTTTTAATAACAGTACTATAAACCCTTGAATTGACACTCTTGCCTTCTTCCCCCACGACAAGCTGCTCCTACCCACATACATGGGCCAGCAAATGCACCTGCAACACGATGACAGACAAGATCAGGGAACAAGTTTGAAATTGGATCTTCTGTTTAGCTCCACTAATCCAGATCAGTCACTTTCCAAATACTATTGAGGCAACTCCTTCAATGGCAGCTTGTCACTGCTGTCACTTAAGACCACTGCACAAAAATGCTGAAGGCAAAATGGCAATAAGGATTGAAAGATGCCTTCATCCTGCATGTGTATGCAGCAGTGTCATTTCACAAGCAACAGGTCTGACAGCAGCACTGCTGCCAAGAGCTTCTGTCTTCTACTTACCAGCCCACTGGCTTCTGTTGACAGCTTTGAGGATGTGTCTACACCACAGCTACACCAGTTGATTTAGGTCAAGATTTTGTGGGATTATGTTTAAAGCACATCTGTGCCTGGGCACGTTCCACAGAGCAATCCCACAAACAGCTGCCACAAGTGGAGGGCCACAAGGAATTAACCCAAAGTTGCCCCTGAGCACACCTTGGTATCACTCAGCCATAGCCTCAGTGCAAGACACAGTGACAAAGCATCTTTGTCCTACGTGCTGCGCCAGAGGGTCACACTGTTAGTGCTCTAGACCAACACCACTGAACATTAAAGCCAAGCTGCCTACATCCACTTCGTCTTCACACATCAGAAGCATTCACAACTTTTACAAACACACACAGGCTCATTTCAATGAGACAGAGAGAAAACCAGGGCAGCACATGCCATCATGAGCTATGTTTACCTCAGATATTAAACAACATTAGTGTTGACTAGCCATCTTTGGCAACAAGCACTGTCAAGTACACTCAGTCAGAAATCAGATTCCCCACAAAACAGCAGGAAGCAGCAGTAGCCAGGTAACAGCTAGGATGTTCCAGCATGTGGGTGGATGTCAGATTCAGAAGACAAAAGATGTCATCAACATGAGCACACTCAGCTACTCCCACAGCGCTTCAGTGTAATTAAGTTCTTTCAGAGTTTAAAAAAAAAAAAAAAAAAAAAAGCAGTTTAATAGTAGAAGTTACTAGACTGGTAGTTTCTATCTTATCTCCTCCAGATACCTTAATTAGCCAGCCACTAAGCAGAAGAAAAATGCATCCTTATAATTGTCCAATACTAAATGAGTCACCTCCTTATATATTACATGTGCATTAAGATACAAAAAATATCAACTAAATCCAGCTGCCTAAGCAGAGTTGTTTTCAGTCCTTTTGCTAAAGGCTTAGCAAAGCTCTTAAATACTTGCAGAAGTTTAAAAATGTTTATCCTAAGCCATTTGGCAAAGAAGTGAACATGAAGTACAGATTTTTCTCCCACTACAAATATAAAATAGCAAGGACCTAACAGAACTTTAGGCATTCCCTTACAGCATCCATGGCAAAGGTGTATCAGTTACAGAAGCACAGTTGCCCAAACCTCTGCAGCCTGGCAGGCCACTGGTGCTCCACAGTCCCTTTGCCACTGCTGCGAAGGACACCGTGCACTGAGGACACAGCTGGAGGCACTGGACAGTCACACACACCATCACTGACCACACACAGTGCCTGCACAGCTCCCAAGCTGGTGTTCCCTACCAAATCCCAACCAGAATCAGACTACCAAGTAACTCCAGCCAGATCTTTCCCTAGAGAGGAGTCGGGGAGGGAATCAGGGAGAGGCTAATGTGTGAGCAGAGCACCCTGGCCAGCAGGCTCTAACCTTGGCAACTGCCATTGCCATTAGATTGTAGCAGGTTTATGTGTTCTATCCATAGGCTCTACAAGAAGAATGAAAAGAAATTCAGGTCCCTACCACAACTGCCCCAGGCTTCTACATATTCAAAGTGCATCAGAAAAGTTGGGAATACCAGGTTCTGAGTGCAGCTTCAACAGCTTCCACCTTCTCTCACTAAAAGCCAAGCTTTTAGAGATCATCACCTTTTCCCATGCAACCACTCCCTGATCTTTTGCAATTCCTTAGTTCTTCTCACTCTAGCTCTTCCACACATGCTCCTAGTCAAACTTCCTCAAGGCCTGATTGAGGGAAGCAAAATTAGGCCCACTAATACTCTGTTACATACTGGTGAGCAGGGGTGCTTCCATCTCTGCACAGCTATTGTGATTTAACCTTAGCCAGCAACAAAGTATCACATAGCCACACACTATGAAGGGAAGAATAACACCCAAGAGAAACTAGTGATGCACAGTCAGTGTCTCCTGGGGAACTCTGCCCAGTTTATACTCTGGGCATGACTTTCTGGCTATGGAATATCCCTTTGGCCAGTTTGGGGCAGCTGTCCTGGCTGTGCTTCTTCACAGCTTCTGGTGCACCTGCTGGCTGGCAGAGCTTGGGAAACTGAAGTGTCCTTGATTTAGGGCAAGTACTGCTGAGCAACTACTAAAAACATCAGTGTGTTATCAACATTATTCTCGTACCAAATCCAGCAGACAGGACTGTACCAGCTGCCAGGCATAAAATTGTCCCAGCTAAAATCAGAACAGCTTTGGGGAGGTGGAGTGCGTTACTCCAGCAGCTATGTGCACCCCATGTGACACCTGGGTACCACAGGCCCACCCAGCTGAACCCCACATCACCGATATGCTCTGAAACGCCAAGCATCTGGAACAGATGACAGCCTAGCTACAAGCTTTTGTGTAATGTGGTATTCTTAAGACCAATTAATGCAGTTTAGTCTTGAATATCAGAATACAGATCATGCTGGAAAGCTCAGGCCCCAAAGGGCATTGGATCAGTTTTGTTTCCCCACTCCAAACAAGCGCATCTAACTCCAGGTCAACAAACAAAACAAAACAACCACACAACAAGCTGGTAGCCTGAGGCTTAACTGACCAGTTCTCAAGGATTTCCCCAGCTACCGCACAACAGACAGCAGATTCAAAAGGCATTTCAAAACACCAACCAATGGCTGCCAGACGCAATATTCTTTCACTACAGGTAAGAAACTGTATCTTGTGGGATTAAAAAATACCAGCTTGAGAAGCTTGACCGTGTTATTATCTGCCTAGCCACCCTCTTAGATCGTGAGACTTCAAAAGGGAACATACTCTGTGATAGAAGAGAACAAAATGTTACCAGCTCAGCGCCTGTTCAGACTACAAAGCTGACCACACTCAGCTGCGCACCCGAGATCAAACCTCAGGTGGCATTAAGAACCAAATGTTCAGCCGAGACAGACCACATGTGCAGATCCAGGAAAACAATTGCCTTAAGAGCCAGCCACCGGCCTACAGTCCAACTTGGCGCTGCTTTTGCCGGAGAACCTGCTTATATAATTGCAGAGATGCTCGGCTCCCATGGCAACAGTTTACATAAGTGGCTGTGACTCAGGATGAGAGTTACCAACACTCGGCTCTTTAAAGAGACACCTCCGGTGCCGCAGCCATGGTTTCTCCGCAGGCCTAGCCGGGATCCGGCTGGAGGCAGCGGGTCCCGGCTGATGAGCCCTCCCATCCCCAGGCCAAATCCTGGGGGCGGGTCAGACAGGCCAGGCGGTGGCCGGGTGCCCCCGCACGGTCACCCCGCCGGGCCCGGGAGCTCCTGGGGTCCGGGATCGGTCCCAAGGAGCGGCAGGGCGACCCGGGCAGAGCCATCAGTGCCGACCCCGCCGAGAAGGGCAGGGCAGCACGGCCCCGCCGGACACACGTGTCCCCCCCGCCACCGCCGCGCTCCCTACCGGGGCTCGCCCGTCCCGCCTCGCTCGGCGCTGCCGCTCCCGGCGCTGCCGCCTCCTCCTCCTCCCGTGCGGCCGCGGGGCTGCCGGCGCCCGGCGGCGAAGGAGACCCGGCGGTGCTGCCGCCGCCGCTGCCGCTGTCCTGCTCCCAGCCGTCCCAGAGCCAGGGCCGGTGCGCCTGCTCCAGCAGCCGGCGGCTCAGGCGGTAGTGCAGCAGCTCCAGGTAGCAGGCCCCGCACGACTCCCACTTGGGCTCCTTGAAGCGCTTCATGTACTCCGTCTTCACCCGCCGCGCCGGCACCACCATGGCGGAGCCGGGAGCCGCAGCCCGGAGCCGCAGCCGGGAGCCGGGATCCGCCGGCCGAGCCCGCCCCCTCCCGCTGCTACGTTTAAATCCAAACAGCGGCGTCCGGCCACGCCCCGAGCGGGGAGGGGCGCCTGCAGAGGGGGAACGGGGGCAGGAGGCCGACAGAACGGGATGGGATAGAATGAAAATGAAATCCAGTATAAAATAAATCGTAAATACACCCAAGCACCGCAGCCCTGGGCCCAGCAGTAGAGCCAAGTGAGGCTCCGGGAAAGCCTCCCCACCTCCCGGCTGATAGCCAGCCTGGGTCGGGACACACTGAAACCCGGCGGGTCCGGCCAGCGCGTCAGAATTGATGCAGCAGCAGCGGCAGCGCCTCCTGCGTGCGGCATCCCGGGTAACCGCAGGGGAGCTGCTGCCTCCCGTTCTGCTTCTCTAAGAGCAAAGGATGCGCAGCAGCCGGGGCCGGCCGGAGGGAGGCGAACGCCTCTGCAACAGCAGGGACCTCTCTCCATTTTGCACTAATCTGCTTTAAAAACCCGTCGCCAGAACAGGATTCGCCTAATCCAGCCCTGCGCTGGACGGCCGCCGTCTCTGGGGATACGAAACGCTTTAGAGACAAACACAGAAACCGGGGCGGCCTCTGCATCCTCCCTCCGCCCTCCTGCCTGCCCGCACACGGACACGCACCCTCGGCTCTTCAGCGATTTCTGGATATTTCCTTCTCTCACACACCGTATTTAGGGCAGAGCAGCAAATCGTGCCCCTGTGGGACACCATTGTCCTTGAAATGGTTTGCGGTAGAGCCTTTGTCGCAGCATCGCGCTCACTTCACAGCCCCCCACTGGGAGGGGACGGCGTGACCCCCCCGCTGCCCGATGGGCTGCGAGCGCCCTATTTTGGACACCTGCAAGCCTGACTGCCCCTGCCATGCGCAGGCTCTGCACAGAGGCGCTCCGGCCTCCTCGCCAGCCCCCGCTCCGACACACGGGGGCACTGACGGATTTTCAGAAACGGTCCTAGGAAACTGTTCCTTTTTTTTTTTTTTTTTTTTTTTTTTTTTTTTTACTAATAAGGAAGCAAGCAGTATTTTATTTTTTCTTGCCTCGCCCTGTGCGTCCCCTGACTGACACAAATAAAAAACCACAAGCTGGCAGGGATTCCCGGGATGGTAAACGCTGGCCCAGACTCTTCCAGTGAAACAAAAGTGTTGGTGGCTTTAGAGTGAGGGGGCGAGTGCTACACGCAGCACCTCTGCCTGCGCGGCAGAGTGATGCAATGCTCGATACAGCTAATAAAACCAAATTGACTTCGTTTAATCGATGCTCAGATTGAGCAATATTTAGCCCTGTTTCTGTGTGTACTGGCTCAGGCTTTCCAACCCCGTGGTGCCCAGGCATGAGCGAGGTGGACAGAGATGTTGCCTGACCTTTGCAGAAGCACCTGGATATCTCCCTCCAGCCCTTATAGGCCCCAGCCCTTGCAGTTATGTCAACAGCAACCGTGACAGCAGGATATTGGAGAAATCCAATGGGTCCCTCTGGATTTCTCGATGAAATCCAGTGTGCCCCTCTCGATTCAGGAAAATGCAGTCAGGAGAGGTCAATTGCAGCGACATCCAGTGCCTGGCGCTGCAGGCAGACACGCTGCAGATCTGCATCCATAAACCTGCTAAGTTCCATTTTAAAGCCCGTCCTAACCTCCCCAGCCCCCTTCAGCTCTGCCTGCTGCTCTCAGGGATGGGTGGTGATAGGGCTGCCAGGGAGGAGAGTCTGGGCAGTGTATTTACTGGGAAGAGGGGCACAGAAATAGCAGGGCACCTACCCCTGCTCAACAGCCTCAAAAACGAGAGAGGAGCTCCCTCTGAGAGCTCCTTCTCTCCGCGCCGTGACGCTCACGGTGCCCTGCCCAAGGCAGACACGCAGGAGCCTTGCCCGCATACTTCACTGGAATAAAAGCAGGCAGATGCAGCCGTTTTCTCCCCCACCCAGTGCTATCCTGAGGATTATATTTGGGAGCTGCCTCGCTTATTTACTTTCCCCACTGAGGGCTCCAGTGGCATCTGCGTTGTCCCTGATGCCTTCTCCTTTTGCACTTAGTGGTCCCGCTGGGGTCCAGCCATGTCCTCAGCACCACCTGCTGTAACAGAGGGTGCTTCTTGGAAAATAACAGGGAACAATAGGTTTAAAAACACCTGTAACTGAAGACAGCACTAGAGAAAGCAGCAGAAAGTAGCAGTGCTGTCTAGAGAGGAGAGCAGATTGCTCCCCAATTAACCTGGACTCTGGTTTCTTACTCTGATACTGTGCTCAATCTACACATCTAGTCTAAGTGGATGTCACATAAACAGGCAAGGTCTGGGGAGTGCAGAATTCCTTTCCTTTTATAAAATGTTATTTTGTACAAAATGTCATTTCAAACTAACCTGCACAGTTTTGGCTGATCACTTGTGAGTATGAAAATGCTGCTGTTCTTTCCACGTATTTTATAGTATCAATCTTTCCTTTCCCAAAGGTCTTCTATTCCCTGTTGTCCTGGTTTCAGCCGAGATAATTTTCTTCTAAGTAACTGGTACATTGCTGTGTGTTGGATTCAGTATGACAATAATGTTGGTAATGCACTCATTACTCTAAGTTCAGGACTTTTCCGTTTCCCATGCTCTGCCAGGTGCACCTGAAGCTGGGAGGCAGCATGGCCAAACTGGCCAAAGGGGTATTCCACACCATAGAACATCATGCCCAGTGTATAAACTCGGGGGAGTTGCCCAGGAGCCACTGATCACTGCTCGTGGGTAGGCTGAGCATCAGTCAGTGGATGGTGAGCAATTGTACAGTGCAACACTGGTTTTTCTTGGGTCTCATTTCCTCTCATTTTTATTGTTATAATTGTATGTTATTATTGTTATTATTATAATTGGTACTATTATATTTTACTTTATTTCAATTATTGAGCTGTTCTTATCTCAACCCACAAGTTTTACCTGTTCTTTCCTCCTATTTCTCCTCCCCATCCTACCAAGGAGTGAGGGGATTGGGCAAGGACCGCACAGTACTGAGTTGCCAGCTGGGGTTGAGCCATGACACCAGTTTAAAAAGACACAGTTGTATCAGAGGTATAGGGATGTTCTCTGATGGCTTCTCTATCAGGAAGGAATTGCCTTTTGCAGAAACAAACTTCTTCTGTAGTGCTCATAAACCTACTGCCCAGTCATTAATCCATGTCTCATCCATCACACAGGAAATGCCAGTATGACAGGCTCCAGCTCCTGGCACACAGTCTGAGTTCCCATTTTCTGCATTTTTTTCCCCCTAAACTCTGCACTCCTCAGAGAAGGCACCTAATCTTCACAACAGCCTGCAAAGTGTCAGTGTTTCACGATTAGCACAGTGCTGTTAGCAGCTGCCTCCACCCATCCTCTCCATCGTGCCGCACAGGGTGGTGCTCCTGCTGACCTGACAATGAGCACCCGGCTGCCCGAGTGGTACGGGGTAAGCTGCACCTTCACACTCCTGCTCAAGTTTCTCCTTCACAGTGCAACCCTCCCAGTCCAACAGTTTGCAGGTACATCCCACAGAGCCTGGGGCAGGGGCGGCTGCAAGGCTTGGAGACCGACTGGGACCGCTTGTGTAAGAAGACTGGTGACAGAAGCGAGCAGAGACACCCGCAGAGCTGATGTTGTACTTCACACATTACCTGAGGCCGATGCAAGCAAAAGCCTGGATGTGGCTGCCAGGCACCTTCCCCATGCCCTGCCACAATCTAATCTGGACATGTACAGTGCAGGCAACAGGGCCCGACATCCCAAACCGGCTCCAGAGACATTCCAGCTCCAGGACAGGATGCTGAGACCATCCCGGGTGAAGAGCAACTCCTCCCTCACCCCTGCAGCTACAGCCAAGCAGCTCTGTATGTGCCAGACAAGAATCATTCCCCGTCCTCGACACAGCAGCTCTGGATATTCTCAGTGTAGCTGTATAAACATTATTATTAATTTAATCCTAATGAGTTTTGGCTTCAATACCTCATGGCAGAGACTTCCATGTACTGAGAATAGCCAGTTATTAAATGATTCCTAGATGAGGAAGTACATTTATGAGGCTGATACTAACATTAGAATTTCCTCCCTTGCATACTTTGCTGCATTTTTGCCTTCATTAAAAAATGAAATAAAGACACCATTTGAATCATAACACTGAAATTCTAAACATGCTTTTTCCTTTTAAAGCACTTTTTCCCTGAGGATCTTATTTACTCTTCTTAATCCCTATTACTGCTTTTCTACACGTGGCAAAACAGGTGGCCAGGTAGGTCAAGAGTTTCTGATCCGATCCATGACAGAGGACTGGTGCCAAACCCCAGGAGTCCCAGTTTCCTCCACTACCCCCATTTGAATGGCAGCACCATTACAACAGGGAGGGCAGCAGCCTGGGCTGGGAAACAGCCTGATTTCTGTCTGAAATAACCACAGCAAAGTCGAGAGCAGAGAGATAACCTGAGTTTTATGCAAAAAGTAGCAAGTAGTGAAAAACAAGCATGGATGTTATTTTGCAGAGTATGGTCCAGAAAAACCCTGGATAATCACACGGGTAGTTTACAAGTGGCTTTGACTTGTAGCCTTTTGCCTTGCCCCTCTCCCTAGCTCCAGTCAATAAGGGGAATAGTGGACAGTTTATATGTAGTAGGAGTGAAAAAATTACATGTCAACACACCTTTCAGATCCACAGACTGGCTTCCATCTGGCTTCCATGCTGGATCAGCAGCTGTCAGAGTCTGAAAGTGGGCTGCTGAGTTTGCTTAGGTAAAGTCTGGAGGAGAAAGAAACCAGGGAAAAGTAATTAGTTGCTTCTTAAAGACAAATGGATTTTTAAAATATTTAACAGCATAAACTTCAAATCAGCAATAAAATTTTGCCAGATAGGGAAAACCACAATCTTTCCAGAGCTGTAAACTCTGCTTTCACCTAGATCAGTAAATCTTTGCCAGATACCGGGGTAGCTGTCCCAGTCACATCACAAAACAAGCCATCACGCTGTTAATAGTAGCCTGGTTAACCCTACCAGTGCCGGTTCTTTGGTTTCATGGACTATTATCCATTTTAGGTCGACACCAGCTGCCCACAGGGTAATGCTCTCATGGGAGAAGGATCAGAAGAGCTGCTTCAAATGCTCTTAGGGGCAGGTTAGTCAGCAGTAGTGCACTTAGCTGCAGAAGTCTCCCAGAACTGCCTGATCCTGGTATCCAGAGTTCTGGGAAACTTGACCACAGCTGTTGTGAGTTGCAACCTGCTGGGGAAGCCCTGCAACCCCTCTCTAGCAGCTCTGATCACAAATCTTGTTATTTGTGCAAGTCTCACATTTTACTAGAAGCAGATTGAAGCTTTCTGCTGTTACACCCGAGTGGCTGTGCCTCCAAGCACCGACAGCAGCAGAGTTCACAGCAACCTCAGCAACTCCTCTGAGTCTTGTCAAAGGTCGGTGCTTTCCATCCACCTTGCTAAAAGATGAAAAGAGAGATGTAGCTCCTTGGGTTGTGTGCTAGGAATGTGGCCAGGAGCAGGGAGAGGCATTTCTCACTCCTGAATCCCTTCTGGCTTCTGCAGTTCTGAGTCTTGGACTGGGTACCCAGTGAGGCTGGCTATTCACACCACATATTGTGAAAACAGCTCAGCTCCCGATTTTAAATTGTTGCAGTGGCAAAGAATAAAGTCCATACTGGTATCAGCTCTTTTTCCCCCCCTTTTTTTTTTTTCCTGGCCCCTTAAGGTTGCAAGGTTACATCACTGCTGACTGCTCAAGTGGGTCCTAGCAAGGGAACAGATCTTACAGCCTGCAGCAATGGGGTGCTTGTCAAGGTCAAGGCACTGCCCCCAGCAGCACATCTGCAGGCTGCCTACTCAGTCTGAGAAAACTCCAAGCTTACGTGCCAGCTGAGTAAGAGGCAGGAGACTTGGGAGACATTTCCCTTTTTATCTCCTGCTTGAGCAGCCCCGTGACCCCTGGGTCTCTGCTCAGCTGCTGCCTGTCCCATGGCCAAGGCAAGGAGCTGGCTTACAGATGTGCAGCTCCCCACTCTCAGCCACAGCCTGAGTGTTTTTCATGATGGATGTGGGTTTCCCACAGCTCCTTACAAGCAGTGGGGTGTGGGCACATGTGGAGGTGACTGCTCACCACACTTTTTTTCCCCAAGAGGCTAGTGAGTGGGGAGTAAATCCAAAGCTGGCAGCTCTCTAAAAATCCACATGTATTCCCTCCAACCTAAAGGCTCTGCTAAAGGCTTGAGGCCACTGTGGGCACCTGCATCCACCTCTCCTTCACCACGCTTAAAGGTGGTGGTTCAAAACAAAGAACCCCTCTCTGAAAATGCCTGAGTTTTAAATGTCTGTCAGGAATAACTCCTGTCATTTATGAAGTTCCCCTGAAAGAAAGGATAAACAGAGACTGAGGTAGTCCACCCCATGGTGGGATCTTGCTCTCAAAAAAATCATCAAGGCAGACCTGCATCATGCTCCAAGTGGCAGAGTCCAACACAGCCACTTGCAATGTGTAAGACATTGTTGAGTTTATGGTCTCAGTAACACCTGCAGGATGCCACCTCCACTTGTTGAGGCAGAAGGCAGCCTGAGTGCACCCACTCAGGGAGAGACAGGCAATGGAGAAGTATCTGAGCCCACACACTTTCCTTCAGTCCTGTCTCAAGCTCATATGGCCACCCTCAGCTGCTCTTAGCTCATACTCCCCTTCCCTCTGGAGCTCTGGGGCAGCCATTTGGCCACTGCTCAGGATTACTTCTGCTGCTATTTCTGCTCATATTCCTTTTTCAATCCCAATCTGCACATATTCCTCTCTTTCTTTTGGCCCTGGACAACACCCAAGAGGCTGGTACAGCATTTGTCACGAGAAAGGGATTTAAAATCTCCACCATTTAAAGGTTATTTCTGAGAGCCCATCTGTGACCAAGAGAACATAAATTTTGGGGGCAAAACAGAGACCTGTCTCACAGCAGTGAGGGAGTACTGCTGAAATGATGAGTTCTGAAAGATCAGTCCTTCAGACCATCACTGCTGGGCTAGAGTCAGCCTCTGGGTGATGGGAACAGAAGCTGTTTCTATGGCTTTGGGATATTTCTTCCAGCATAGGAACACACACGCCTCACAATTCCCGATATAGTGGCCCAGTGCCAGTCCTGCATCTAACAGCAGCCTGCACAGTGATGGATCAGTTTCCCAAGCAGTAAATTGATGGGTAATAACAAACGATCTGTAGAAAATAATTTAATGCTTGAGAAACCTTCATAGAATCTGCAATGAGAAGGCTTGGGAACAAGGCTGGATCAAGCTCATATTACCGAATTTGGTTTTAAACGTCAGAAAATATTGGCAGCTCAGTGCTGACTCTGGGCTTATTTCACTGTCAGTTTGTGAAATCTCTGTGACCTAATCTCATTGTTCCTCCCTCTGGAAACAAGTGGGTCTTCACAAAAAAACCCCAAAACCCTCATCTGAACATAAACTCCTTTTATGGATCCCAGTGCCATGACCATGTGCTTTGATATCCTTCACTGAAGGCTGCCACATCTACCTCATTTTTTTCTGAAGCACCTCCAGCACCAGTTCAGAAAAACTAATGTTTTTGAAGTTCTTCCCCAGACCACATAGAGAAGCAGTCCCAAGGGACTCCCTACCTCCTGATGAGCACACAGGGTGGAGGAGGATGCCACAAAGGGGACCAGAGGAAAACTGTGCAGGGAGTTGGTGAGAGGGGGTTTACCTGCGCTCAGCAGTACCCTGCAGGATTCCCAGCCCCTTGGTGGGATCATGCAAAATTTCATCCCAAATAAAGCCAGTCACATCAAGGGTTCACCTCTGAAGAGGAGTAAGGCTCAGCCGCTGAGCTGTTTCTAAACTGCTACCAAAATTGCACAGGGGCAGCAGAAAAAAATGGGAAATGGTGGTGAAGAAGGCAAAGGTGAGCTGGAAAATCACAAGCAATAGGCTGAGCACAGGCTGACAGCTCCCCCTTCTCTCCCCTCTGGCACCTTGGCTTGTGCTCGCTTATACACATTTGAGATTAGTGCTGGCTTGAAGGATGAGCAGTGGGGTCCTGTTGTCTCTGCCTCTCACCCAAAAGATGCTGCCCTTCACTGCCTCTTTAAGGCAGTGCAGGGGGGAACCTTGCAGGGAACCTTCCTATGGGAAACCTGGTGCAAACTCAGTTCAGACTCGGGGAGAGACAGTCCTAATATGGTCTCAGCCATGCTGACTGGCTGGGGGCTCCTGGGGGAGGAATGGAGCCCCTTATAAAAGTACCCAGGTCCTCCCACAAAGGCAAACCTCCCTGGACTTCAGCAGAGCTACAGAGAAGCTTGCTTGATATGGGAATTTCATCCTCTCTTTGGAGATTATCCAAGCTTTCTTGGGTTTCATATGGCATGAGGTGTTGGCCTGGTCTGTCCGTGACCTGGCGGGTGCCAGCAGAGAAAGCCCCTTTTCAAGCAGCACACAGCTCCTGCCAGCATCACTCTGGGAAGGAAACCTGCTGGAATTCCCCTGCCATGGGCTCCTGCCTTGCTCCCTGCTCCCCTCTCCCTGCCAAAGCAGCAGCAACACATGGCTCAAAGGGTGCAGACTGGTGCCACCGTGCCAGCCCCCACTCCTGCTCTTCTCCACAGCACCAGCTCCTCTTTGCTTTTGCTGCTTCTCAACACACTCAGGTGCCTGTTTGTGTGCTATAATCAGCCCACGCACACCCTACGTAGCCTCCTTGGCCCCACGAGCCATGTGTGGGAAATTCCCGACCTGCAGGGCTCACCAAGGCTGGACTCTGCCTGTATCAGGCCCACAGCGTGCCCAGCACACAGCTCAGACCCCTGCCACCAGTGATGGGAGGTGACAGCAGGGACCCGACCCCTGCAGCTCCAAAGGGGTCGGGCCAGGACTGGGGCTCACACGAGCTGGGGTGGCCGGAGCACAGAGCTCCAGCCCCAGGTGTTTCCTATAGCACACGTGGAGGAGGCTTGGAGGAGCACGTGTGCCACATGGCACGCTGCTGGGATGTCCACCCCAAAGGGCAGTGCAGCCATCCCACACGGCCAACATGAACCAGGGGCAGAAAGGATGGCGTTTTTCTAACAGATATTCTCTGGCTTATCCAAAAAAAAAAAAAAAAAAAAAAAAAAAAAAAAAAACCAAACCCCAAAATTAAAAAAACCAACCAACCAACCAAAAAAACCCACCAAAAAACATTTCACTCGTTTAGAGAGCAGCTCCCTGAGTTGCTCAGAAATATAAACCCATTATCTGCTGACTGTGTGTTGGGGCAGGGCTGAGGGAAGAGCACCACAGGCATGCCAGCAATCACACTGCAGTTGCTCGTTCAGAGCAGGGCGGCCAGGGGCAAACGCAGCCCCCCGAAATAGCAATCAGAGTGGGGAGCCAGCCCGGGGAGCCGTGGGCTTAGGAAAGAGAAAGAGCCTTGAACAAAATGTCAGCCCCATGAAGGCATTTGCTCAGGTCTCACGGAGCACTGTTAGGATGGAAATGCATGGCACACCTTTAAATGGACATAAAATGTGCCATCAGCGGGGTGGGATCTATTTTTAACCCCTTGGAGCCTGCAGATGTGCAACCCCCTGAGAGCGGCTCTCGGCAGCTAGAGAGAGGCTTGCGATCAGCCTTTTGGCTACCGGGCTGGGAAATGCCACGGCAGGCAGGGTTCTTTATCCCCTGTGAGGAGGGAGATTAAAGTCTTATCGTGCTCCTTCCTTTGCCTTGGTAGCAACCCCGGCCAGCAGCCTGAGCACACACATACGTGCTAAGCACTACCAACCCCTCACCAGCTTTGCAGTTTTCTTTTTGGAAAAGGGCTTTCTGGGTCTGGGTAAACAACCTCGGCATCCCCCCGGCTCTGCCTGTGGGAGGGAGCAGGAAGAAATGCTGGGAAGGAAGGCGAGGAAAGGCAGGACACCCTGGGGAGGGTGAGCGCATGCCGGTGACCCGCTGGTGGCTGCCGGCGGCAGGACAGCCCTGCGGCGGGGGCTCAGCCCTGCTGTCAGCACGGCTCTGAAGCCATCAGAGCTGGATGTCAGCCATCCCGGCCTGTGGTCTGGCATTGTCCTGCACCCCCCCGGCCCCTGCTGCACGGCCAGCAGGCGACACACACCCGCCTTGCCAAGCCTCCTCCAGCTGTGTAGCTAAACCACCAGGCCACCTTGGCGGGGAGCAGGGGGTGTATCTGCAGCCTCTCACATCACATAGCATCCTGTAAAATCACCCATCATGTCTTAAGGGTTTCCTCATCACTTCCTGAGAGGAAATTCAGCTGTTCAGAAAACCCAGTACTGATTTAAAATACAGAAAAGCAAACATTAGAGCCATATCCCCAGGTCTCTCCAGATTAAAATTTTAATACATTTGTCTCCAGGCACCTGTTTATCCCCTCTAGTGCTCTCCATCCTAGCACACTCCAGCAAAGCAGCCTCCTCACAAGGACAGCCACCAAAAAAGGCCAGCTGCAACCAAAAGCAGCTATGGATCCTGCAGCATCCCTACAAGAAGGGTACCTCAGTTCTGCTGTCACATGGCTTGGCACTCAGATTTCAGTTTTCACAGGATGGGGAGCAAGCAAAACATGTGCCCAGTGGGAAAAGCCTCAGTTTGAAACGCAGCATCCCTCTGAGGCACCAGAAATTATCTTGAGAATGGTTTTGACAAATGGATGCTCTTGAAAAGAACCTGTGCACCACTTGTGAGCTGCTCCCCTAGAGAGCGCTGACATCTGCATATATTGTTTATAATGAATTACCCACTTAGCACAGGGAACCTGCTGGTTCTGGAGAGTGGTGTTAGGCTGACTTTCATCTCCCCAGCCTGCTGGTGGGAATGCAGCCTGAGTCTCCTGTGAATCAGACTTCTCCTTGCAAAAAATCCACCAGTTCCTGCCACCCCACACAAAGTGAGCCATCCACAGCCAGGAACACCCCTATAAGCATCAGCCAGGCTGCTTCTGCAACATTATGTGCTGATTTTGGCACTGAAGGGGCCAAGGATGGTGTAGGGGGCTGTTTCTGGAGCAGAAAAGGAGCTGGTTGTGGAGCTTGTCAAATCCTGCCCCAGCACCAACATTGACCTCCTGCCCCACTTGCCCTGGATCAGAGATGGTGGGCACTGCGAGGAAATTTGGGGGACACAGAACTAAAAAAGCTTCACTGAGCTAAGCTCACAGGAGAAGCTTATTGAGCAGGGTGTTTTGCTGGCAGTGGCTGGTGAGGCAGCTGGCTTTACTCCTGAGAGAGGAGACTGAAAGTTTGGGACTCTGACCTGTGTTCCTGGCATTCTCACAGCTGCGTGGGCATCCTTGTCAACCCCACAATCCTGTTCCCCATTTCCCTGCAATAAAACCACCAGAGAAACACATTCCTCTGGCTCAAATGAATGAAACACTCATTCATTTGTAGTTGTATAGCCCCGTGTGACTGCTTCCAAATGCTGTCCCCATGGTGCTCAGACCCACTGTCTGCTCCAAAACCTCTTTGGAGGAAGGCACTCAGGATAGGTGAATGAACACTACGGCAGTGCTGCCTTGCTGAGCTGGACAGGAGAGAAACTGGCTTCATGTGGAGTCCTTCAGAGCCAAACCATGTCCAGCAGAAAGCAGTTAGCTCCTGTGCACAGAAAGATGTGAGCAGGAATAAAACCAGTTCCTTCAGTCACTAAAGTCTCAGCAAGAGACTCAGGATGTACATGCGTCCCACATTCAGTCCTCATCTTTTATTTGCCCAGTCATTTGCAGATAACCACCATTTCAGATGGAAAAACGACTGACAGGGAAAAAATAGGATCATGCATTCATCCAAACCACTCTTTAAAAGCAATTTGCATGTGTTTGTCCCTCCTTGCCTGTTGTGTGTGAAGAGGAGATGGACAAAATTGGCCAGGACTCTTCCCTCTGCTTTTAGTGGCAACCCTGCTGTGCTTCCCAGTACAATTTCCACTGCATTCCTCATGTCTTTTTGCCTCATCTTCCCTGTCCTGCACCTACTTGATAACCACTATGTTATCAGCATTTGGAAACATGCTTTCTTGCAGCTCCAGCCCCGGGGAGGAGGATGCAGCTCCGGAGATGTTCCCTCCTGCCCTGCACATCTAAGCCCTGTCAGCACCGAGGCTCCCCACAGCCGCAGCCAGCCGGGGGCAGTGACCTGGAAAGGGCTCCCGGGTGTGGCAGGGACCCGGGCAGATTCCAGCAGGGACCCCCACTGAGGCTCCACTCCACTCCATAGCTGCGGCAAGGAGCAGCTCCAGCAGCTCCCCAGCCTCCCTCCAGGCACTGTGCACAGGGAGAAAACCACTGGCTGTAGGGTTTGTTGGCATGCTTCCCTGGAGTAACCTCCCCCTGCTCCTCCACACATCCTGCAGCACCTGCAGGGGCTCAGCTTCACTCTATTCTTCTTTCTCCACCTCGTGCCCAGCAGACTGAAGCCATCCACTCCTGCCTCCTGGACTTTTTCATGGTGAAAAAGCCCAGCAGCACATTTGGTTTGGTCTTCAGAGGGCAGTCAGCATGCAGTGATTTGTCGTGTCCTTTCTAACTTCCCTTACTCCTCCGAATTATTCCCTGGTTCCCACACTATGCCGCTAGAATCCCCTCTACAACTTGAAAGGCTTATTTAGCGAGTCAGATATAGCAAGGCATGACTTTATAAATAGAGAGGGGCATGTTTGGGGACTGTGCAACATGACTCACAAGTCAAACTGCCAGTGAAGAACTTATCAGACATTTGCTTTAAATATTCATTTAGCAATACCAAACCCTCCTTACAGTTACACCTCCCATATAAAAACACCCTTCCCATATGCAGTCAGTGGATTTATGTTACTTTCTCCAAAACTATTCCAAAGCCACTTACCTTTGTGTTGGTCAGAGACAAACCTGAGTTAGAAAGGAAAATACCTCCTTGGAGCTTGAACCTGACATTGCTTCCAGCACTGCAACTCAGCACTCTTTCCCAGCACAAAGTCAATGGCATAACAGTTATGCCATAAAACATTTTCTCTTTTAATGTTTTTTTTTCCCCCATCCATGTATCTTAGTCGTCAAAACTACAGCTCCTACAGAACACCTGTGGTCCAGACTTACTGCTCTTCATTTGCTCAATTGATCCTTAATTCAGACAGATTCTTCCACAGAAAATGGAGAAAAATAGACGTGACGTATAAAATGAACAATAAAATCTCTACAGAACAGGCAACTGGTTCAGTGCATACATCTTATACATTCCATGGCCTCAAGCTATGCCAGGGTTCTGGACCTACAGCAGCAAAATTAGTTATTCCTTCTTTCTCCTTTCTGCTTCCTCTTGTGATTGCTTTTATTGCTATGACTTTTTTACTCAATCTGGGACTTGATCATTCAAGTACTTAAAAATTAACCAAATCTGCTGGTACCCCCTCAACTTCAGTGGGGCTGAATCAACTCCAACACATTTGCATTGCAGCAGAGGGTATCTGAGGCTGGGTACACGGGCTGAAACTTTGCTGCAATGCTGAAATAGAGCCAATCTGACACACATAAATAGTAGAAATGAATACTGAATGTAATGTCACTACAGCACCCCAGAGCCTTCTCCATTACTTCTGTGCTGCAGAACATCCCAGATGCCTCCTCTTTACGTGGCTATGCCTCTATCCCAGTGTTTGTTTTGTCCTTGCCCAAACCCCCTGCCCAGGCATGAGCTCTCCCCCTGCTATCTGCTGGCCTTGCAATATTTTCCGTGTTATTCTTTTCTCTCCCCTTTTTATTTTTAAATGGTGATGTGATGCACATTCAGCAGGTGCACCCCCTGGGCTGCCCGCAGTCCTGCTGCAGCCTTTGCCATGGGAAGCTGAAACTGGTGAAGAAGCCAACCACCTCCAGTTTGGGCAGAGCTACACCTGGTTTCTGGATTCTGATCAAGATTTTGTAACAGGAGTTACATCAGCTTTCTGTAAAACAATTGCTTCTCCACTCAGAAACTTGTGCAGCAGGCACTAAAAAAAAAAATACAGCAAGGTGTCAGCAGAAGCTAAATACCTCAGGGATTAAATTACACCCTTTTAAAGCTGACTTTGGAATTTAGCTCCACGTTCCACTTCATACCATGTTTTGCTGTCTAAGCAGAACCAATCTTCTTTATTAACCTGTCTGGTATTTAACCCATCAAATGTGAACAGAGGAATCATAAGACTTTGACCATGCAGTCTTGGCCAGGATGGGCTATCTTCACAGAAATTAACAGAAATTAAGGAAAGAGAGAATAAATCTCAGGTCTAAAATCAATCACTACGTTTCTCCTAAAAAATTTATTCCCGGAAAGATTTTGCATATGCTCCCTGAGTGGACTGGTTCGAACACTATAATTCTCCTAAATTTGCCACTTCTATTAGGTTTGAAGAATAATCTTATCACAAAGGGCCCTTGGAGGCCCCATATAGAGGCATCACACCCAGAACAAGAAACTGCTGTTGCTTTGGGTTGCTGGTGGGAACATCCTGGGAGGAAGTGGGAGGTCTGGGCTCTCAGCAAGGCAAAGGACTTGCAGGAGGCACATCCAGAGATTCTCAGAGCCACCTGTGGCTACTGCAGCCTCCAGCTTGTGGCTGAAATTGGAAAATGTTCAGATTTCAAGGCTTTCTCTGGTATTTGTGCCAGGAAACTAGGCTGCATGACTTTCAAAGCTAAATTTAGGATCACAAGTATTTCACATTCCCTAAACACCTTCTATGACAACATCTCAAAACCCTTCATGGACATTAGCTGTTCCTCTTTATCTTCCTTTGAGATGGAAAATAGAAAAGCCTCTTTACTGGCAACAGAGCTATGAATGTTGACTTGCTCATGGTCAAGGAGGAAAACTGTGATGTAGGCTTGGTATGGGAAAGGAAAAAGGAGAAAGAAAACCAGCTTTCCAATGCGAACTGCTTGGTTCCTGCAGTCACAGAAACATGGCCTGTCACCTGCTGCAGTGCTGCTGGGATTAGGTAGGAATAAAACCATCACTACTCCACAATGATTGGGATAAGGAATTTCTGGTAGCTCTAAGTAAATTTATTTTTTTTAAATTTTTCTATTGTTGAGGATAAGGAGTTCCAGGATAAGAAACCCTTATAGAGAAAATTCCCTGCTTTTTCCACTGCCCACTTTTCCAAAGTGCCTCAGTCCTCACACACCACTCTGAAAAACTTGTGGCAAGAAAGCGGGCAGCTTTAGCACCTGGACCTCTTAATTTTCAGCGCGGAATGTAGTGCAGGAGGGGCAGAGCTCCATACAGAGATCTCCTTACACACCTGTTCCTGAAGCCTTGCAGCACTTCTGCTTTGGAAAGAGGACAACCCAGCAGAAGTGTGACAAGGCATGACCTCCGCTGCAAATTCAGCCCAGGTCCCCGTGCCTCCGTGAGCCAGGCTCAAGGGCTGATGCCTGCTGATGCTGGCTTTGGGCTGCTCATCTCTGAGCATGTGTCAGAGTCTTCTTACAAGGCCATCTTCCCCCTTTTCCCTCCTCCCTCCAGCAGTAGATTTCTCAATTTTAAAGCCTTGTTTACCCTGGAAGAGTGAGAAGCTGCTGGAAGCCAAGCAGTGAGGGCACAGGGGAGCAGGGAGCGTTTGTTTGGAGTGAGTTATGGGTGGGAGTGATGTGCCAAGGAAGAAAACTGCTTCCAGGGATCTATATTTATGCAGCTCCCTGAGGTGGGGTTACATTGAGGCTCATTCCCGGGCTGCCTGTGGCACTCCCTGAACATCAACAGCCAGAACTGCCTCCAAGCTGCAGCTTTATTTTCAGAGCATGGCCTTGAGCAGCCAAGACAAGACGGGGGTTGGCTGTGGTCCCTGCGAGCACAGAGGAGGAGCTGCCCAGAGCCACCACAGTGCGGGGGGATTGCACACTGCTGCCCCAGCTCTGCACAGGACAGGACACTTTCAAGGCTGACAGGGTGCCCTGGAGAGGGGGAAGAAGGAAAAAAGTGAGGAAATGAAGGATTTCTCCAACATCTGCTCTTCCCCATCACACACAGCACACAGCCCCAGTGGGAGCCAGCAATGCTCCTGCTTTCCCTGCTGCATAGCAATCAGCAGCTGCTTAATTCTTCAGATCCTGGACAAATGAAAAAACAGAGTGTCTGCAAGATGCAAACACAACTACTTCCCAAAGCCTGCAGCCAGAACCTTTTGGTCCCTCCAGAGCATGTTCTGGCCATGAGGGTCTGAAGAGGATCCCCCAAGCTGCCAGCAGTTCCCAGGAAAATGCGCAAGGCTCTGGGATATTTTGAATGCTCCTATTGCTAAAACAGCCCACACTGACAGGTATCTGTCCCACATGGGAGCCCTGCACACCAGCACTGCCTGCAGTTATCCACTGGCTGATCAATAAGTTACAGTCACCCTTGTGCACTCCATTTTCCAGCCCCAGGAGATGAGCCATAAAAATCTATACAACTGCATAGCTTTTAAATTTTTTTTAAGAAAAATGCCTGTTCGGTAAAAAAAAAATAAATAAGCAAATAAACACTAACAATAAATGTTTCATTCAATTATTTTTCCTGTGGTTTAATGAAATAGAAATAGCATAAAATTTTATCAGACAATAAAATTATTTGACTCTTTGAAGGTCTTCATTTTAATGCCTCACTATCAGAAATAAAGATTGCCACAGAATTTTTTGCTTAGGAGTTTCCTGTGAAAAGTGATGATAATTTTCCAGTGGCCTCTATTTTGTCCTCTATTTAGTAAAACATACTGAATAAATATTACTGGCCAAATGTCCATAAGAGACACACAGTGAATAGAGTACACAGTGGGGCTGCACTGATGTCAGGTCTGAGGGGGTGTTCAGGTCCTCTCAGCAATACCAAGCCCAGTAAATACTGTGGGTCAAAGTGCTTTTTGTTTCTGCAGTTTTGGAACCCAAGGGGAGAAGCATGCTGGGGTGCCAGTTCCCTTGGCAAATAACCTTTGTGGGAGGATAGCCCATCCTGGTCCACATTCTGCTCTCTGTTCAAATGCAGATTTCCATTTTAGCAAAATCTGTATCAAAATAAAATTAGGAAACCCCTCTGGTGTGCTCATCTTCTCCAGGATTTCCTTTGCTCTTTTGTTCAGAGGTTCCCTCAAGACTTTCCCTCAGAGCCCAGGTTTTCCCTTAGCTCCTTATATAATTGAGGTAATGGCCCAGACATCTGCCATCTGGGGGAAGTTTACATCAAAACCCAGTCATGGCTGTGCTTCCCAGGCTCATCTAAGCAGCCCCACATAATTTTTGGCCTTTCAAGGACTTCACCTCTCTTGAAACTTTCCATCCTTTGGTGATATTTGCTTCTTGGGTTGCCCACTGGATGTAGACCAAAGTTATGGAGGGTTGTCCAGCACTGGTCCAGCCCAGGACCCAGATGGCTGTGGAGCAAGCAGTGAGCTGCAGCCCCAGAGGATGTTTTTGGCAGGCAAAAGCCATTCCCCTACCTTACCCTCCCTCCCACAGTTTGGGAGTGTCCTGCATCCTTCTATCCCCTTTTACTCCTCTGATGCCCCATTTATCCCTTTGCCTTTCTCAAAACAGAGGATGCTGGTCTTGGGGATCCTTTGGGTCCTGGGGATCCTTTGCCTGCTGCCAACAGCACTGTTAGAGGTGCAGGGAGGGTAATGAAATTATTGAGAACTGCACAACAAAGACCAAACAAAGTCTGCTGTGCACAAGTAAAATTTTCCATAACACCTTCCCTCCAATGGAAGCCATATGAAAATCCAACTCATCTGTTTCCAAACAATCTGTGTCTTCAACTGCTAAAAATATTAAGGAAAACCCCAAGCCCAAATAAAAGGCTCATTTCAGAATAAAGAGAGTGTTTAAGTTTGAAATTAAAACCTGAGCAACCCAAACCAATCTTTTTTTTTTTTTTTTTTTTTTTCCCAGCTGTAAGAATGTAATTTAAGGCATTTATCTTCAAATGGATGAGATTGGCACTGAGGCTGTTGAGCATACCTGATGCTGTGGGTTAGAGTTAGACCAAATGCTGCTGTAATGGGCAGCAGACAATGACATGCCAGTGGTAGTAGCATCAGCCTCTCAGTGTCTGTGCAACACCCTGACTGCTGAAGGACTCACCTCTGCCCACAGCTGTGCACATGAGGGATCCTAAACCCAGCTTTGGCTCTGCAAAATATAGGTCTTCATTCAGAAGGAGTAAGCATCTCCTGATCCTTTTGATGTTGGTCAGGCTGGAGATGAGTGACTGGCTCAGCATCACTCCCCCTTTCAAAAATCAGCCTGTTCCGCTGTGGGTTTAGGACCATAAATTAATATTACAGGTGAAAAAGTGGAGAATGCTAACTCATGAGGCTACTATTCTAAGCTAACTTTTATCTGTGCTTCTCAAACAGTCCTTTAATGAAATTACAGAAGCGGGTCCTAAAATCCGTCTCATAACACCACCTAAGCCACAACTGAACCTGAGATCAGAGGTCAGGTACTGAGGACTTTATGTTAAGCACCTCCCAAGATCCCAGCAGGGAGCTGGCAGATGGAGTATGTGCCAATACACAAATGGCAATAAAAGTTTGTGTTTGCTTTTTGAGAAGCTACTGTTTTTGAGAAGCAACTCGTTTCCATCCTATCCCCAGTCACTGAGAGCCCTTAGGGCCGCCCTACAGCCCTCCCTGCCCTCAGATACCAGGGAAGGACCCGGGCAGCTCCTCCCACAGGCTTTTGCTTTGGGATACTGCTAAACAAAAGCGTGAACTCATGTATGGGTGGCACTTTAACGCAAGTAAAACCAGCCAAAATGCAAAACAAATGTACCCTTAGCATAGCCACAGCAGAGCAACAAAACTTCCTGGGCTGGAAGTTTATCTGAAAATAACCTTTTTTTCCCTAGTACAGCTGTCTCCCACAGCAAAAGGACACCCCAAAACTCAGGAATGGCTTTCATGACAGGGTCCTATGCTCCAGGAATCCTCCTCCTTCAAAGGCTGATGGTCCCTGCACATGTGCCCTGACCCAGGAACATGTGACAAACCTGGTGGGGCTTTAGGATAGCTCCCAGAGAGAGAGGAGCTCCCAGAGGGAACACCTGGGGGATGTGTGTGAATGCTGGATACAAAGGGGAGTCCCAGAGCCCCCTTGCCCCAGTAAGAAAGAAACGAGACAGGCCAGGAGCATCTTTCCCTCCTCCCATTCTGCTCTGCCTCCTCATGGGCAAACAGGGCAGGCAAACGCCCTTGGCAAGGGGAAGCCCCTGGGATTTTCCTTCGGGCTCTCAGGAAGTTCCTGAGTGCAGGACGTGATCCCGGGAAGGGATGGCTCAAGGGGGCAGAGGGGAGGGTGGTCCCTTAGCAGGCAGCTCCTCACGCGTGACCACTGGCAAGGGCAAGCGTGTCAGGCAGGGTGAGGAAGTGGCCCTGGCTGCCCTCAGCCCCCCGGGGACAGCACCATGGCAGGTGGGCTTCCCATAAGTGGAGTGGAAAGCTCTTTATTTAACCTGCGCCCGCCACCTGCCCTCAGCCCCGGCCTTGCCTTCCTCGGGAGCATGCCAGGGCTACTTTTTTGGCAGGCTGAGCCAAAAGAAATATTTTGCAAGCAAAGGCTCCAGGTAACCCTTTCCCGCCTGGGACTGGCGCAGTGCGGAGTGCAGGGCACCCCCCTCGCAGCAGCGTGATGCAACACTCAGCCACCCCGCAGTGCCCCCGAGCATCCTGCATCCCCAGGGAGTCACGGAGTCCTGTCCTGTCCCCTCCTGTCCCAGTCCCCCTCCTGTCCTGGGAGCTCAGCCCCACCACCCACCGCCCTCACGCTGCGCCCACAGGTGACGGAAGAACCCGAGCAAATGACGACAAACAACAGCGTTAGGGGTGTGACAGAATGACTGATGATTTAATGCTTCTTGAAGTTTTTTGTTTCCTTCCACAGGGCGTTGGTTTTAAAAACAAACAAAACGAGATAAAATAAATTAATTTATGTACACTTTACATACACTGTGTCACATGGAGCTTTGCAGCAACAGTAACCAGAAATTGTTACAAAATAGAAAGTTACATGGCTGTTGCAGGCCCTCAGCTGCCTGCAACCTTGAAGGTTGTCATCCTGAGCGTGGTTGGCAAAGTGATCATGTAAACATGTTTAGAAGCATTTACGGTGGACAATGGATGGGCCAGCTTCATCGTATTCCTGCTTTGTGATCCACATCTGCTGGAAGGTGGACAGGGAGGCCAGGATGGAGCCACCGATCCAGACAGAGTACTTACGCTCAGGTGGGGCAATGATCTGGAAAACACCAAGAGAGCCAAGGTCAGCAAACAGGACTCTGCTGTGGGGGGCAGGCGCAGGGCTGTGCACAGCCCCACGCAGGGCGGCCAGAGAAGGCTGCTCCCAGCACCTCCGTGCTCCAGCCTTACCTTGATCTTCATGGTGCTGGGGGCCAGGGCTGTGATCTCCTTCTGCATGCGGTCAGCGATACCTGGGTACATGGTGGTACCCCCAGACATGACGTTGTTGGCGTACAGGTCCTTCCTGATGTCAATGTCACACTTCATGATGCTGTTGTAGGTGGTCTCATGGATACCTGCGGACTCCATACCTGGGGGCAAACAGGCAGGCACAAGTTAAGTGCAAAGCAAGAGCTCTATGTGGTGACTCTGGAGAGAGGGGAGAGCTGCCAAGGGAAGAGAGAGGGAAGGGGGCACACACCAATGAAGGAAGGCTGGAAGAGGGTCTCTGGGCAGCGGAAACGCTCGTTGCCGATGGTGATGACCTGCCCATCAGGCAGCTCGTAGCTCTTTTCCAGGGAGGAGGAAGAGGCAGCGGTGGCCATCTCGTTCTCAAAGTCCAGCGCCACATAGCACAGCTTCTCCTTGATGTCACGGACAATCTCACGTTCAGCTGTCAGGGGGAAGCAAAGGCATCAGTGTTTGCAGAAGAGGAAAAGGGAGCCCTTGCACTGCCTCCACAGCTCTGCTGGGACTCCAGACCCTCAGCCACACATCAGCTCCCGCCAGGGACTGTTTTCGGGACTTGCAACGGGGTGAGAGCCTCTCTAGAAGTGCGAGGGTTGGAAGCGAGAAGGAACTTATTGGAGAAGGGAATGGTGCTTACCTGTGGTGACAAAGGAATAGCCACGCTCAGTCAGGATCTTCATCAGGTAGTCCGTGAGGTCACGGCCGGCAAGATCCAAGCGCATGATGGCATGGGGCAGGGCGTACCCTTCATAGATGGGGACATTGTGTGTCACACCATCCCCGGAGTCCAGCACGATACCTGAGGAGACAAGAAGCAGCCATCTGAGAGATGTGGCCCACAGAGGGTCCTGCCCTGGGGGGCAGAGCGCTTGTCAGAGGTAGGGGACCCAGTCCTGGGTGTCCTTGCTTGGGGAAGAGGGGCCAGCAGGATTTTACACTCACCAGTGGTACGGCCAGAGGCATACAGGGACAGCACAGCCTGGATGGCCACATACATGGCAGGGACGTTGAAGGTCTCAAACATGATTTGGGTCATCTTTTCACGGTTGGCTTTGGGGTTAAGGGGAGCCTCAGTGAGCAGAGTGGGGTGCTCCTCTGGGGCGACACGCAGCTCATTGTAGAAGGTGTGGTGCCAGATCTTCTCCATGTCATCCCAGTTTGTGATGATGCCGTGTTCAATGGGGTACTTCAGGGTCAGGATACCTCTCTTGCTCTGGGCTTCATCTCCTACGTAGGAGTCCTTCTGACCCATACCCACCATGACGCCCTGCAGGGGAGGAAAGCGGGGGCTCAGCAACCTCTCCACGGGCAGCAGCACGGGGCTCCCCAGCAAGGCAGGAGGATGCGGAGGGCTGGAAGGCAGCAGGGATCCGCAGCCACGGCTGTGGCAGGGCGTGCGGGGAGGCTCGGAGGGGGAGTGCGCCGTACCTGATGGCGGGGGCGGCCAACGATGGAGGGGAACACGGCCCTGGGGGCATCGTCCCCGGCGAAGCCAGCCTTCACCAGGCCGGAGCCGTTGTCGCACACGAGCGCGGTGGTCTCGTCCTCGTCACACATGGTCTCGGCTGTGTCTGCGGGGGCACAGGGCACCGGGGCTGAGCCTCACGGCCGGCCGGCAGCCGCGGGCGGTGGCGGCGGGGCCGGGGCTTACCTGGGCTGGCTGCGCGTCGGGCAGAGAGAGAGGCTCCCGCTCCTCGCCGGGTCACTCGTGGCCGCCGCGGCCGCCGCGGAGCCTTTTATCACGGCGGGCGGCGGCAGCGACCGGCCCCCAGGAATGCGGCCCCGGCCGTCCCCATATTTGGGCGTCGGGCCCGGCGCGGCCCCGGCCCGGCGGTGCCCAAAGAAGGCGCTCCTGGCCCCGGCCCAGGTGAGCCGGGCCCGGCCGTATAAGGCTCGTCTGCCGAGCCCCCCCCGCCACCGCCCGCGGCCGGGGCCGAAATAATCCCCCGGCAGCACCGGCCCCGTTAAGGGCAAAGCAGGTGGGGGCGGCCGGGAGCCCCTCGGGGCTCAGTGGGGCGGGAGGCGAGCGGCCATCGGCTCCGCGGCCACCACGTGCCAAAGCTTGGGGCTGCGAAGGAAAACGAGTCTCACCCGGGTCTTTCCCATAGCTATAGGTGAGCCCAGCGGGACAAAGAGAATTGGGAGAGAAGAAGTGACAAGGTAGATCCCCGACTTGCAGGGCACACGGCTACAGCTCATGCAAAACCCACAACTTTACACATCAGGTTAAGCCGTGCATCGTTTTCTTGCTGTGATTTAAAAATGGCAAATAAATGCACGGGGTAACATCTGTCAGACAAATGCCTGAAGAGAAGCCCGGTAAAGGATTAATCCTGGTCTGATCCCAGAAGCCTGACGTTGTCGTGAATGCTGATGCCATTACGAGTGCCCATTGCTGGCCGCTGAGCTCGGCCAGGGAACACGGGAACCCTTCAGCTATCCCTGTGGCTCACCCTTTCCAAAAGGAGTGCGGTCTCACAGGCAAGTCATGTCTGACGAGCTGAAGGTACTATGCAAGTGAAAAGGAACAGTTCATCTCCTTCAGCTGTGGGTGTTTAGGCAGAGATTCCATGTGGGACACTTGGAAGATTTTACAGATACTTGGTTTCCAACGGAAAGAAGAGGCAATAATGCAAGCAGATTTGCAGCTCTGACACCATGTTTTGATGAAATCAACCTTCGAGATCTTCTCTGAAGGCAAGATCGGACAAACGTAAATCCTTTGAAAATTTAGGGAGTCAGGCAAGAAGGAAGAGGAATGGTGGGCTAGAAGCACTGTGTTGTGAGGAGTGTCCTGCGAGTGAAGGTATTTCTGCAGGTGATTTCCTCCACTGCAAGACAGAGCAGACAGCTCAACAGAGAAGCAGACAACTTCTGCTCTGTTTAACTTCTGCATCCTCCAGGTTGGCAGCATTCCTCTTTACCTCTGGCAGCCATCTAATTCCTCCTGCTATAGATTTTGAATTCCTGTCAAGTTATTATATTAAAATGTGGTCTTTTCTCGCCCTGTTCTTCAGCTTGTATTATTCTTCAGTTCTGTCATCAGCAACTGGCAGTACAAAAATCGGAAGCCTGAAAGCACTTAAAGGCATCACAGCCACTAAATCTATTTACAGAACTGTAGTGCTTCACTGTGGTTTCCAAAATACGAACAGTTGTGTTGAATCAGAAATGAAGTAACAGAAACCCTAACATCGCTGAAAGATAAACATCCTTAATCCTGCAATGAAACATGATGCAAGTATAAACCCACTCTTAAACTCTCTAAACCCTTTTATTTTCTCTCTACCCCAATCTAGTTTACAGCAAAGTGCCCAAATGGCAATGTTAAATTCTCCCACTTCTGAGCAAAATATAATTTTCTGCAGGTAGATCTGATGTTTATCTGGATTCACTGAATGAATGTGGTTTTTGTCTCAAGTCAGAAAGCTGGAGTTAGTTTCCAGTACAGGGCACAAAGAACTCACTATCCACCATGCATAGCTTCTGAAATTGATCACAAATGACAACTGATAAACTTTCCTGCTGATGTGGTGACAACAAAGGATGCAAGTGGGTACCTCCCATACTTTGTGTACTCTCAGTTACTGAGAAAATAACTGTTTAAGAAACAACGTATATCCTTATTCAAGAGGAACTATCCATCCCCCGTAGGCAGTTTTAACCAAAATCTTTTTGTCACAAGTTTGTTTTTGTTACACTTAGAAACAACCTAGAGCTGTGGCATTTACCACCTTCCATATGCAGTGGTAAATGAAGGCATCCTCCTGGAGCAGTAATCTGAGACAGGAGTTCTGCATCAGCACAGCTTATTACATAATGAAGCAGAGGACAGAGAGGAGGAATAACCGTGAATCCCAGGCTCTTTAAACTTTCCAACAGAACTGAGAATCAGTTCAACATTACTGGTACAAGAACATTAAACATCTGTTTATACATGGAAGTTATTTTAATGAGGCTTTGTTTAAGTAAACTCATTGCAAGTAGCCTTCTGTTTTGGCAAAAGGCAGATGGAAAGCCATTGTACAAATGCCAAGTGCCTCCCAACCCAGCAGTAAACAGCTGAAAACCTTACACAGCTCATCCTTTCCCAAAAACCTGGAGAATGCTTTTACACCAGCTACGATAAACATGACCCAGCAGAGAAGCCAGGCACTTTGAAACAATGGATAAGGGTGATCAGAACCGCTTGCACCTGGAGCAAGCTTTCCAGGGCTGAGAGAACACAGAGATCTGGCCAACAGTCTAGGAAGACATGAGATATTCCCAAAGTGATTTATGGTGGACAGACAGTTAAAGAGATTCCTCTTCAGGCAAAGTTTAGGAGTCTAGGAAAAGTTAAGGCAGAACATATTTTGGCAGGGGCAAGCAATCATTTATTCCATTAGTCCCCTTCTCCCAAAACCCTGCTAAGTGTATCGATGTGAAACAACCCTCAAAGTGACATTCAGGCAAACGTGTGGAATTCTTCCAAAGCTTTAAAGGAGCAACTCCTTTGAAGCCAGAGCTGGGAGCTATGCTCACACTTCCCAGCCATGCAAGACTGCAGAAGAGCAAAGTTCGCTGCTTAGAACAATCTTAGAAGATGACTGCTAGTGCATTTCTTTCCCATATTAGTTTGAACCTCTCTGCATAAACCTATTCTTCCAAACATGTTCAGACTCTCAGCCCAGCTTACTGTATTAGTACAGGGAGGAGGGGAAGCCATGGAAGGGGAGCTGTGCTTTTAAAACTAGAAACTGGATTCTCTTCAACCAATTTAACTTCTGACCTTCTCAGCTGTTAGATCAAGTTGTTGCAGCAGGCATGGAGCCAGACAAGTAAAACAGAAGGGCATGCAAGTTGCTCTGCAGTCAGTTTCTAGCTCTTGAGCTACACGCAGAAGAAAGGTGCAACGCATCAGATTGCAGTAACTTTTATTGAAAGACTAAATTCTGCTGTTAATCGGAATAATTGAGAAATTGATTTATTATTCCCATGTCAAAGATAACTAACTGGGGCAGTGGGGTTAAAAAGGAATAAAGGAAATTAGTAGTGCCTACCAGTAGAGACCAAGGCATAGAAGTAAGGAAGATCATGCTGTACTCCCACACTTTCGTAACTGCTTTCGAGGTTTCTTCTGAGCCTAGGCACAAGCAGTTGCTGTGAATGACTGCATGGTGAGCTGCTAATCCCATTTTACACATATGCTAGAAATAGCTTAAAGGGAAGTTAAATGGATAAAATACTAAAATGTTTAGAAAAAGTTTAATTTAACAGATAGAAAACTGAAATGATGGAGTATTTACTGGACCAAAAGGCTTTGAATGAGAGCTCTGCTTTATGCTTTTCTGTCACAGACAAGCTGAGTGATCGGGGACAAGACAGTTGTCCTTTTTGTGCAAGTAACCTTTAATGCAAAACTGAAATTACCTAGTTTCTACAGCCAAAAGTGTTGTACAAAGGAGTGGAGTTATCTGATAGAATAACCTCTTGTTTCTGAAGTAATGTAAGTAGTCACCCTGCATTAACGTGTTCATTATTTTTTCTGAACTGAAATCACAGCCCCAGTGGTGACAACACAAATTTCCCACCCTTTGCAGTGGTTTCCTGCATTTCATCCTGTGTGCCCTCGAGTCTCAGACAGGACACGTTCTAATCAAGATACAGAACAAAACAGCAGGTTTATGAAAGGCACAGAAAATCAAAACTTTATTTTTACTTTGCCTGTAAACACAACTCTGCGTCCCCTGACTAAAGCATCAATGTCTATACATTTAAGACCAAGTATATTACTCAGACTTTACCACAAAGTTTTAGCAAAAATCCAAACAGAATATAAAAAAGTAAACATGAATTCAAAAGTTCTTTGGAAAAAATATTTTAAAACCCCAGTGAGAATCATTCTTGCCCCTGAACGTAGAGTTCATAATTTGCTTTTAACACAAATTCAAAGTAAGCGTTGTATTTCAAGCTGCCAAGTTCCTTTGCTTGAAGCAAGTCCTTCACCTCTGGCAAATACTCACTTAACTGAACTCCTGTAAAACAAAACCATTTATTACAACACTGATTAAAGTACTTTGCATTAGCAGTTAATACCATTTTTAAGTAAACAGCTATGCCTGCCTCACAGCTAATTACTCTTGGAATTGGGACGAACTGATTCTATTATACATGTCAAGAAATACAATAAAGCTTAAGTAGGCTGTAAAACATAGTTGTTTTTTTTTTAATCCAGAGCTCAGTAATTTAATGATTAAACCTAAAATCCAAGTCTTTACATAACACTTCACAAAAAAAAAAAGAGAGAAAAGAAAGCTTAGTCATACAGTAACTATCTATCAGTTGTAGCACTTCCAGCTAGGGTGTGCAAGTCCTACAAATGCAAGCAAATTCACAGGACTGAACACACAAACTGGAACTGTTCTGAAGAACGTAAGTTTTGTCTTTTTCATATGAAGCCTTATGTATTCTGCAAAAAGTTCTATGCAGTAATATTTAAAACAGGCTTTGACTCTCAGTTGCTTCCCTTCTCTCCCTCCCTCCTCCAGCTGTAAATTCCATGGCCATAACATCCTATATTCAGCTTTAAGTGGACAACGGGAGGTGTATTTTTTTGTTTTGGCTTTTGGAGAGGGAAAACAATAGCAAAAAACAAACTTGCCTAAAATAGATTAAGTTCTACTGAGCAACAGTCAACTAGTTATTATCCTGTATCTTATAGAAGAGACATATTTACCTCCAGAAGAACTACTTCACTGTACAATAAGCAACTGCCAAAAATCTATTGAGTGCCCTACTGAGCAAATAACTTAAAGATACTAAGATTATAACGAAGAAATCTGCTCATCTCTTATCCCCCTGAACAGTTTACAGAGATAGAATTAGCTCCAGATGATTTTAACTGCCTAGTGGAATGATATTACTCTGAGAATTTAATAATGCTACTTTTTACATATTAGTGTTGATCTTAAGCAGCTTTTGAAACAACAATTTCAAGACATTCAATTATATTTAAGTATACTTTACCTTCTTTCAACAGCTTTTGTATTATTTTCACAAATATACTATCTTTAGATGCTTCAATTGGATCATCTCCACCATCTGAACAGGTCCATCTGCAAGTCAAAGAATAATTTTGGGAAAGAATTACACAGACAAAATAATAGGAAAGCTAAAAAGAGAAAAAACCCACAGAAAAATTAGATTAATTATCAAAGGTGATTAATACATGTCCATATGGAAGCATTATGTGCTTGGTTTCAGCTCAAAGCATGAGGTTTTTTCCTACCTTGCATTATTTAGTCTTTATTCTAAGAGTAAAACTGGAATGAAACTGCACTACTATAAAGTAGTGTAATTAGAAGGAGAATAGAAATGTTTCCCATCTAAACCATTAAAAAATCCCAACCAAACAACATTATTTCTTCGATAAAAGTATTATCCATTGAGATAAGAACTACCTATTCTCAGTAGTTATCTTTTACAACTGAAGCGATTAAAGTGTAGATTTTTTTTTTGTAGAATAAAGCAAGAGAAGCAATTCTCTAACGTGAAAAAAAATCAAAACATAACAAAAATCAAATACTGAGAAAAGAAATGGGGAAAAAATTTGAAAAATCTGAATTGCAGGCCTGGAACAGCACACACGGTTACAAAACAAATAGTTTATCTACTTTGTGATTAAACGTGAAGACTCATGAATACCAGTCTCATCTACGATACAAAAAAATTGTATTTTTCATCCTTGCAGAGCTTTATACACACCAGTTTGAAGTCAACACCAACCTAACGTGCCTTGCTGTGGTTCTAACCTTTCAGTTGTTAAAATTTCCTCTTCCATGTGCTAAGCTGTCAGACAAAACTGGTTCTCATATCACTCCCTAAACTACCACGGGTCTGTGGGACACGCTTGTAACAGATCTGGACCTGGATCCAGAAGCTATTATTGACAAATCCTCTGTACTTCACTGGTTTTACTCTGGATGTCTCTTCAGCTCCTAAGTGTCTAGGATTACATCCTTAATTCTACTGGGAAGAATGTGACGAAAGGAGGGAGGAAGGGGGATTCTCTCCCCTTGGGCACAGAGGAGGATAGCAGAGCATTAGGAGCACACTCAGCAGGGCTCTCCATCCTGCCCAAGAACCTCACCACCATCTGTGGTCCCCAAGTTAGAAACCACAGGCCATCCTTAAAAGTAGGTACCGTGACTTTTGCACATAGATGAAAGTTAACACCACCTCTCTGTAAGCCTTAGTGAGCCTTGCTGGACTGGAAACTCAGCTGGGACTGAGTTTTCTACCCACTATTCAGTGTAAATATCAAATTGTCCCTGGTTAGCTGCCACAATGGCCAAAATCTTGTCAGCATTTTATATGTTTAACCCGTAAAACACCACAATTCAAAACCCTGTGCTTTTCCAGGGTAGAGAGATCATGAACCAATAAGTGGACTGCTGCTATGTAGGAGTTCTGAATTCTTCTGTCTTTAAAATAACAGGAAGGGAAAACACATGGAATAGTGTGAACCTCTTTCTGCTAGTTATTTGTGTTATATGTGGATATAATTTAGTCATGCAATTAGGAATTATTTCCTAGACACCACTATCCTTTGGAATCTATCCTATGCATAAGTGTGAATCCAAATGCTGCTTATTTCCATTTAAACACAAATGGCACAGTGCATTTGGAATGCATTCTCTCCTCATCATTTCTTCTTTAGGTCCCTCTTGGAATATAGGTGGGAGTTAAAGTCGGAAGACTTCTGAAAGTTAGAAAGGAAAGGGAGGAAATGCCATTTGCGTTATTTAACCTGGGTGAGAACAGTACTACTGTTTTGACGAGAAGATTCTTGTGACCAGCTAGATTCCGCCTGTATTTGGTTTTGAACATCCATAAGAGTGGCTCTTCTAAGTACTCATTTAGGCTTTGATCTTTTACAGCCAAGAATGCAGTTTTGACTCAAAAAGGTCATGAAATTGCCAGTGTGGTTCAATGGCAAAACCCAAGTGAAATAAAAGTTTGCAGGAGTGACCTCTGCCTATGTTACCTTATTAAAAAGCTTTTATTTGAGAAGCTTCAAAGGACAAGGACAAAAGGTTAAAAAAGTTCAGCACTGGTCACTCCTTTTACCTCAGGAAAGGGTTCAAGAACAAAAGCTGCATAGGTTCATTTCTATGTCAGGTGCCAGGACTGCATAGTAGGTTGCCAGTGAGATAAACCAACAAAGTACTGCAGATCTTTTTTGCTGTGGTTTCCCTTTACAAATAAGAATACAGGTTCTGATAAGACACATTATACTTTACTAACCTTATCCTGTGAAATTAAATATTTTCGGTGAATTAGAGAATAGTACATTAGAATACAATTCTGGAAAAGCTGTGTCTCACTAACTTAAATTTATACTCACCCATCTCTTTGGAGAGCCTTACAGAGAATTTTAAGTTTAAGATCATTTACATCCACATCTTCTTCCTTCAATTCATATAAGAGAAAAGACAGGCAAATTAAAATTTTAGAGTTTTTTTGCAAAGAAATAATCACTCTGTCACACAGATGACACCAATGAATTAGATTCTTCAATCACCAAACATAATTTTTATACACTCTGCTTTAGACCTGATTGGACTGAACACCAAACACTGTTTTTTTTCCATTTGAAATAATGGATTCAGACTTTCTACATCACCTCTCGACTGTTGAAGACCAACTAACACAGTTTGTAAAAGAGCACATTTTAAAATTCCAATTTGTAAAACGTTTTATTTTAGGCAAATTTTATTTTACCATGTGCTAAATGATGACTGGAGTCAAAGCCCTTTTTTCAGTATGGCCAAGCTAAATAACATGCATTAGCATCCACACAGGATATATATTTCACGAATATATTAGTAAATGTTTTCAAAGATATATATTTGATTTGAAAAGGGGAGTTTCTTCATTGCACAGAAACCACCACCTCTGATTTGTGCTGAATGGTTCTACACAAGTTATTAGAAACTTCAATATCTGCAGGAAAAAATTTTGGAATTGCATGTGTTTAGAGTAACATTTATTTTATTGAGATGAAAAAAAACAGAGTTGGAAAAAAAGCAGATGGCAAATTTGTCATTTAAAGCTATTTACATGTTAGAAAGTGGGTGACTATCCCACATTACCTCATGACAATCAGTGAAACTGTCAAGAGAGAAGACACAAGAACTAAACTGCTAAAAACAGTTGATCTTTGTCCTGTTTGGAGACAGCCTGTAGGGAACCAAGGCTCTAAAAAGAAACTATAGACTATAAATGGGAAGTGAAGATGAAGAGTGCAATTTTTTTTTAAATTATCTAAACCACATTTGGCATTATGTCTCCAGAGACTTAAAAACAAACTGAAAAAGCACATCAGGGTTTGCTTTAATTACCATGCACTAAGTTAATATGTTAACCAACTACAGATGCACCACCCTAGCTTAAATAATAATAAAGAAGTCTCTAGGTTAGAAATCCTTCAAAAAGTTTTCCTACCTCATCAATATATTCCAGCAGATCAAGTGCTTTCTTGAAGTCATACTCATTGGCTCTTCTGTTCTCATCACATATGAACATCTATGAAATCAGAGATTAACATGGAGAATTATTTTTAGCCTACAAACTAACATAACTGGTATTGGGGACAACCCTTTGTGGGAAGACCACCACGTATTTTCTACTTACATGACCTTCTCATGAAACTATGTCTTGATTCAACTGCTAGTATTTTTATAGTAAGGAATATACTTAAGGTTTTAGAGCAGCATTCCACCAACGTGACAATGGTCTGTGGACAAATGATACTGGATACAAGGCTGCTGGGTTTCAAATTTAAGTGCCATTTAAGGCTGTAACATTCCTGGACTACTGTAGCCAGAGCTCAGTTCCACAAATAAGCTCTCTGAATTATTTTGGTAATTAAGCTCAAAGCAGTACTTCAGCACATGTGCTGCCTTTCACCCCTTAAAAACAACAAGTTCTCCTCAGTATTTCATATCCCCCAACTATAAATTAGTACTTCAAAGAAAACTTAACATTAATACTCTTTTAGTTTACACTTTCTGAGTTTCATTTTTGCATTGCAAATAGCAAGTATTAACACTGGTTTGACAATAAGGGAGAATTCAGAAGGAAAACTGTTGTGGTGCCAGGACTCACCAAGTCCTGACTGATACTTCCTACACTTCCCTAATCCCACAGATTGCCTTACTTAAAGACACCGGTAAGGACTGCACAATCTGCTATTAGCACAGTTCTCAGAAAGTGACTAGAACGTAAACAAGCATGCTTGTTTACATGCTAGCTTTTGATTTCCCACAGGATTACAGAAAAATACAGAAAAATTGACACCCAGACGTAAGTGACTTCTTTTACAATGTATTGCTGTTAGTCATGGAGTATATTTTGTGTGCCTCACTGGATGGTAAAAATATGTGGCAAACAAGGCAGAATCAGCTACTGGTTCCTGGCTGATACCAGAAAGGAGTATGAAAAAGGAGTCAGCACTATTATTTATCCCAGTACTGGAACAGTTCAGATTTTTGTTTCATTACATGTTGGATTTTTGTAAAAGAAAACACAAGTAGAAAGACTTCCGGTGCCTCTTTGCAAAAGGTGACCAAAAGCTTCTTCCTGCTTCTAGAACTTCCTTTTTCTATCTTGCAGCATCCTTCTCCACTAACGTAGAATTGTTTGTTCATTCTGCCTTCCAAGTTCTGCCCTTTACAAGAATGCAAAGGAAGGTAAAAACTGTCTCACATTCAAAAATTGGTTTAGACCAGTAAATCAACTTCTGGCGCTGATCTGATTTGCTTTTTCTTGTAGCAGCACTCCAAAGCACACATTCAACAGAAAAGGACAAAAGACGGGGGCCAAACCCATCATTCTGATGTTTGCTGGTAGAAACTAAGGGTAGTTAAACTAATTCACACATCAGATCTTTAGGTGCTTAGCAAGTCATATAAGGGATAAAGGCAGCTGTGACCTTCTCATTCATTTTACAATACAGGGGCAGAAAATACACTGGAAGTTTACCTGTGCAATGAAGAAAACATGAGACACTTACATCAATGAGCTGAGATGCAGACAGCACTGGCATATCATTGAGGTTCAACTGTTTCTCTGCCAAGAGTTGTTCGGGAAGTGTCTCCTGATGTAACAAAAAGCGCTCCTGCTCTGATATTTCTTGTAGTCATTTAAGGAAATGAATGTTTCATGTTATTAAAATGTAATAATAAATTGTGTGGCACAACAATAACTGTCAAGTCACAATATTATTCAAGCCTACAAGTGTTTGTTATGAAGCTTTCTATTTGGACTCTCATCCACGTTCCCAAAGCACAGAAATACTTCCCCTTCAATACTGCCATCCCAGGGAATTAGTTCTTACTTTCCACTCATTCCCAGTGTAATGAAAATGCAAAACTCTAGTTTTACCCCAAGACTTCAAAATTAATACAGAAGAGGATTAGATGGAAGCTGTTGCACTGTGCAGGAAAATGAGTTGGTTGCAACTTTAAGGAGCTGTGCCATGGACATGCTGCATCTCATGAACTGTTCAATTTTTGACTGTTTTACACTTGCCAGTATGAGCTGCTTTAGGATGAGAAACTTGCTAGTCTGAGACATTAAAAATAGAATAATATCAAACACACTATATAAACCCTGTCTTCTCCACCAACTTCCATTGCATGTTAGAATACAGAAAATAATTCCATGGATTATTTTATCTGTTTAGAGGAATAAGAAAAATGTGGCAGAAATAATTAAGTCTTTCTTTATAAAAAAGAAAGTGGTACATAAAGAGTTTAAGTTTTAAAAACTCCATCATGTGCCACACAGAAGTGTGTAGCAGAATGAAGTCCAGAACAAATTTGGGAGTCCTCTAGTTCATTGAAATAAAGTTTTGATTATCTCATTTGTAATTTTTAACTTTTCCTATTTAAAGGTGAGATTCTTCCCATCAGCATAGGCATTTTCACAGTGATAAAAAAACAAATTTAAAGATTTCATGAAATTCTATACAACTTAAACAGAAGATAATACATTATTATTATGAGCTAAAAATAATCTTTAAAGCCTAGTTAGTTAACCTAATTGTTACCAGGCTTTTCCAACAGGATTTAAGAACTATTCATTACATAGACAGATAAATATGCAGATAAACAGAAGTAAGCTTGAGCAGCAACCCTGAGTCATATTCCAGAGCTTCCCTCTGGTGGCCAGAATCCTTTAACCAGTAGTGCAAAATTGCTTTTTCTCAAACTCACAGCACATGTGCTACACAAACAGTATTTTCCAAAGGGATAGGAATGGCAGAGCAATGGAACCACTGGATTTGATAATGAAGCAGGATAGATATTTGTACTTTTCCTGTTCACATAATTTCAGATAGAGTACAATGAAACACTGTCATGGTAACCTTCCTATATACAGAGAGCAAAACCCTGAGAAAGCACTTCTTGATCACACTGTATATATCTGCAATTGCATTACTGCACTACAACACAGTTACAGGATCTCCTTGTAGAGCCTAAGAGCCTCAGGACTTGAGAAGAATTCAAAAGTGAAAGCCATTCTGTAAATGGGCTCTAAGAAATGAATTAATTTTTACCTTGCATCTCAAATATAAAATGCACATTCATTAAAATACATTCAGTGTGAACAGTTGACAACTTTCAGCCACCTCTCAAAGTACAGGTGCAGCCTGTTATTTTTGCCAGTATTTTAGATGTTAGTAGAAAAAGTGGGAAGGTATAGATTTGCCATGCTCATAGTCCTAACTCACACGTGAAAGTGAATACTGAGGTTACTGCCTCCCGCTGCCTCCCTTGCACTTCCTAAAATGAGCAAAATCACCAGCCCCTTTATCCTTACTACACTAAGTCAGCACCCTCAGCATAAAAAAATCAACAATCTCCAAAATTAATGGGATTCTAATTCAGTAATTTAGTAAGTTTCTTCGTCACTTTGCCTTGTTTCTATTTCTCACCTTCTATTTTCTCTTGTAGTATGTCTTCCGAGAAGTCTGATGCTAGTGCAGCTAATTTGCTCAAGCCAAGAAGTGTTTTCTTCTTTGCAAAATATCTTGTCTCCATATTTGCTAAAGTCTGCAATGTTCTGTGAGCCTAAAATTAATAAAGATGTTAGAAATCAGTTTTGAAAATTAGGATCAGAAGGTTAACAGACAAGAATTTTATCTGAACATAAGTCTCACAGTAATTTATTGTTTGCAATACTGTAACCCTTAATTTTAAAAGTTGTACAATTTGCAAGTGAAACTCTGCATTACACTCTTCAAGAAGAGGCTCTCTCCTTCAACATTTAAAAAATCTTTGCATTGCTAATAAAAAAACCTACCTCATTCTCAAAGGATAATTTGCAACTGCACACATTGTAACTTTAGAATCTAATTCAATACTTTGTAATAAAAGCCAGTCAAATATGTTTTGACAGAACATTTTTGCATGCAGATTGATTTACCAGTTAATTCGAGAATTTGAAAAAACAGAATTGTGTATAACTGCTGCAGTAACCAAATACAGAGGCAAGAATTTGTTTATTAGACAAAGGAACAGTTTCTGAGCACTTACTCAGAAAGAAACCATCAACATTGAATTAACTGTATATTTTAGAATCCTTACCCCGACTTCAAAGTGCTTTGCCATGACACAGAAAACCTCAATTGACACAAATAGAATATTACAATATTCTCAGAGTGGTTTTTGTTTGTTTTGATTGGGGTTGGTGGGTGGGACTTTTCAGTTTAAGAGGGATATGGCACTATGAACCTAGAATTTGCATTAGGATAAATGTTTCCATGGTTTTAATGCTTAACAAATGTGCATGTGGATGGACAGAAGCCGTTTTTAATTTGAAATACTTTAAACTGTTAAATGAAATGTATTTTTAAGACTAGCAGAAGGATGGAAAGACTGACCAGCAAGAAGAGGGGATGTAACTGGAAAGCCCAGAAGGCAATAAATTGTTTAAAAACAATGTCACATTGATCTATCCACATGCCCACTTGCTATTAAAAATACTATAAACTATGAATGTAAGTGATTAAAGTTATCAATAGCTTTTTTACTTCCATGATACCTCCAAATTCCTTACCTTTAAGATGCTAGTCTTGAAAGAGAAGTTTCAGTTTTTCCCTGGCTGGATAATATTATAATGCTGTTGATATTCACTATAAATGCCCAATTCCATCACAGTAGTGATCACGTAGCCAAACCAAACTTCCTCAGCAAAAAGTACTAGCCACTAACCAGGGATGAAATGCAGAACTAATTTCCATTACATGGTGCAGTGGCTTACATGAGATACCAAATGGTGCCTGAAGGGAGGCTTTTGGCACTCCAGAAGTACCAAATCAATCATCTGCCATCTTCCCCCTAACTCACCTGGATAAGCTGTCTTTTGATGGAGTCATAACTCAGTAAATTACCTACTTGAATATGTACTTGACCTATTCAACATATGGTATTTCCATTTGGTCATATTTAAGAAACTGTACCTTTTGCAAATCCTGGCTATTGATGTCATGTAACCAGCTCAGATGTTCATGTGCTTGCAAGAAACTGGCCAGTTGTCCATGCTGAGCAATAGGCTGAGATAACAGCTTTCCTCGCTTTCCTTTTTCCAGATACCAGCGAAACAGAAAATCTGAAAAGTTCTGAACATAACAGAAATATGAACAAATTTTAAAAGTTACATTTTAGTACCCAATTGACCTTCTAAATGCTTTATGAAATACAAATGGTAAGAAAATAGTAATAACCTGCTTGATAAAGCCAGACACACACAACACAAAATACAGTGCTGATAACAATCCCCTAAGAGTCCTGATAGAAAGGGTTTAAAGCATTCATGAGCTCTCTGCAACAGATGCTGATGAACACAGAATCCTTCAATCAAAGTGATGGAAGTGCCAAAAGTAAATACTTCACGTTAATACACAAGAACAGGAATCACATCAATTACAATTCCTCTCATCTCATTTTCAGACCTGCTCCTTTACCTCCCCTCAAAACTCCATGCTTACTATTTCCTTTCATAAACAAGTTCAGCTGTCGCTGTTTGTGAAACATTCCCTCCTACAAAGTAACCTGCAACTTTCCTTCTCTCAGGCATTGTTCAAAAAAATCTGTCTTTTTAAGAGAAAAAACACCCTGTTTTATCCTCAAAAAGTTGAATCTGAAATAACTAATCAAGATTTCTGTTTGAGATTTAATTTAGTCTTTACAGGACAATATTAGAGTAACATGAATTTTTAAATTACATTAACAATTTAAAAAATGAAGTCTGAGGAGGCCATCAGTCTGACAGTCTATCCATTAGACTTATCTATTCAGCTCTACATTTGCCACACTAACTTCTTTTCAGGAAGTTTTACATTTCCCCTTTAAAATAAAGCATGTGAAGAGAGAAAAAAAAAGATAATTTATCCCCTTTGACAGTCAGCCCAAGTATTTAAGATGCACTATTTAAAAAGTTTGCTATAACTCCTGTCTATTACTGATACTTCTGGCTTTTGTTATTAAAACAAACTTTATGTACGACACGTGTAACCTGCAGGATTTCTCTTTCCCCAGTAGTTGTGGAAAGCTAAACAAATTCATCTCACTAATTCTCAAATTAAGACTCTTTCATTCCAGTCCCACACATTTCAAGTAATCTCAATCACCTTTTCCTTAAGCTTTCTAGTATTTCAGCACACTTAGTTTTTATCCTAACAGACAGTGGAAAAAACTGTCCGACAAAGAAGTAGCAGGATAATGCAGAAAACCCCAAAGCAACAGCCCTACCCTCCCACTCTTCCTAACTACTTTCATATTTATACATAAATTACTTTTCTATTTATATATTTAACAATTTCATCTCTTTTGGAAATTATCCTCCATTTTATATTGTGTTTAATAAAACAACAGTGTAATGACAACAGCATCTGAGTGAAGAAGTCACAAAAATGTTAAGAGTGAGAAAATATTGTCTGGGGCACAAAAAAGTCCCATGAAAAGGCACTGCCCATATACGTAGTACCTTTATTTCTGGTGGCTAGCTTTGCCTTCCCAATGTAAAATACTCCACTGAATATTTTACAGTGAATATTGATTTCAATTCTCCACATTCCCCCGTATGTATACATAATTACATATGCGTTAAAAAAACCACGAAAAGAAACTCCAGAAAGAATAACTTTTGCAACATTTCAGGTGCAAACGTATTATAAAACACTGTCTAAAGGAAATAGAAGACACTTGCCTGATCTGCAAACTGAGTCATGTAGCGTTGTAATCTGGCCTGGTTGTCTGTCTGCTCACACATTTGCACCAGGATATCAAAGTCGCAGTACTTCTCTGCTAAAGCAGCTGCCAACTGGTACTGTCCCAGGGAAACTAAGTAACCAAGAAAAATAAGTTTAATCAAACAAGCTCACCTTTGTCTGAGACCAGAAAAATGAAAACAAGTTTCAAGTGTTGCCATCGAGGACATCCTCCACATTCCCAAAGGAACATTCCCCTCCTGCATATATCTCCTGCGCACAAGCACGCTCACAGACCTACCACCTCTGTCCCACAGCACAAGAGGGAAAAAGGGAATATTAAATGGCATCATGTCTTCTATTTCCTCTGGAAGGTAGCATCATCTGCTTTTTGCACTGGGGGAGGGAATTCCACCCATGACTTAACATCTACAATAACAGCTACAAATACACAAAGCAAAAAAGCAGCAGCCATAGGCTTTTGAAAAAGTACAAGACTAATAAGGACAATTGGGCGTGCATTAAAGAGAAGCTACTTAGAATCTTTCTTTTTGTTCAGTTAAATATGTAAGAGTCAGGAGAAAATTTAGTTTTGTTTGTAAGGAAATATGAACCTTAGATTGAACATAATGATAAAAAAATCTATTTATAAGCTAACAGAGACCATGGATGTCAGGAAAATGGACAATGATAATTTTATGAAGCTTTTTCTAAGAATGCTCAAAAATTATCATTAGATTGTTCTACTTATATACTTTACTTCAGTAAAAAAAACAAAACAAAACTTTCCAAAGTTACCAAAATGCATTTACACCAACCTATTTCCATTTTAAAAAGGAACTTTTCTACAGCTTACCCATTCAGGACTTGACTGCATGCAACACATTACACAATGGGTACAATTATTTAATAATCGGGATTCAAAAAGTAACTATTCACTGATAAACACCAAACAAGCTTTCAGGCATATAGGTTTATCTCTACTTGCCACAATATAAATATTTAGAATCCATTTACAGGCTAGTTTCAGCCAGGCAGTGCAAGATAAAATCCTGCCAGAAAAATTTAACAAGTTAGCAGACAACAAAAATTCAAGCACCCAGGTGTCTAATAGGAGGTACACACATGGAGTGCAGTCCTGGATGCTAACTTGTAATCTACTTTTATTTTGTAATTATCTCATTAAATCATAAACCAGTCGTTTGCACTCTGAAAGCAACTGTGTAAAGCAAGCAGAATTCACACACAGATGCCAATTACTCTATCAAATTGGTGCAATTTCCTCATCGAATGGACCATTTAATCTTGGCTTTCAAGAACATGGAGAGCACTCACGGAGAGGGGACAAGAGCTCGGATCTTTTCTGAACATATTCCATTTCCACGCTGCTGTACCGCTCCTGATCAGCCAGGCGATCCACAGACTTCAGCTGAGCCACGTAGCCATCCAGGAAGCAATCCAGGAGTGCCACCAGCTGCTCGGCCACGACGCTGCGGAGGTTGCTGTCCACCTGGGGATACACCACCTTCAGGATGACGCCGTGCTGACGCGTTATTGCTGCGCGAAGGCCGCTGGAGGCTTGGGAAAACAGCATAGGGAACGTTAAAGCAAAAATCCAATCGCCACAGCAAAGCACAAGAAAAACATTACTATGTGCAATTAAAAAAAAAAAACGAGCGTAAAAAGCTAATAGATGTTTTCAGTTTGAAAATCAAAGTAATCCGTCATCACTCCACCCCTGCAATAAACTACTCCCATCTACTTTTACACATTAAACTGGGCCAAGAGGTGGCACACAAAAAGCCTGAGCTATGCAGATCTATGCTGCCAACTACCAACATCAGCTCTTTTTCCAGAAGAAAAGAATTACTTCTACTATTTCTAAGCAAAGTAAGAGCATATACACAAGGAAAAGGCAACTTCTGTTAACATGATTTAAATCCTTCACTATAGTAATCAAAACACAAGAGCAAAAGAGTTTGCATGAGCCCTGCTTTTGTGAGGAGGAATATGGATTGCAAGACTTTTGTCTTGGAAGAACTAAACTAATGTGTTTTACATGTAAAGGCTACAAGGAAGCTTAAGCACCAACTGGAAAGTGCTTGCTTCTGAGAACATTTGTTCTGATAGCTTTTCACACTATTAAACCATCAAAACAAAACATATTTATGCAAGCAGAGAATCATCAGTCCTTTTAAAACAGCTATAGATCGTATTTTATTATTTATTTTAATGTTATGTTACCACACAGATTTGCCAACCAGAATGCATTAATAAAAATTATAAAAATTCTAAAATTAGTTTTGTTTCCCAAACTTGTGGTTTTATAGCCAAATTTGCAATGCAAATTTTAAAAAAAACATCATCAGTATTGGACAAACTAAGTGTTCATTGATTCATCCCATTCCATTCTCCAAATGAAAACTCCATTTTCACTTACTTGCACTGACAGTTCTGTAGCAGCTTTCAACAGTAAGTTTAAAATTCAGACTGAAATTCATGTGTTCTGAAACTTATGAACTCATAATAGTATTTTCTCACCTGTCCATGGAATGTATTCAGGTTCTCTTTCTGGAAGTTCTCCTGTTTTATATAAAGAGGCTCTAGACTGACGATACTGACAGGCAGCTTGTAGCATATCCTATTGAAAGAGAAGGATGTGAGTATTTTAAAGTCTACCTCAGTATACACAGCCCACAAAAGATGTTGCATTTTGTAATTCTGAAATGTTCTTTTAATATCTGCATTCTTTCTACACCACTTGCTCAGTTGAACAAAAAGGGACGTACTGACTGAGCAAGAAACCTCAGTGCGCAAAAACGAGCTCTTCACTCTTTGCTACATACTCATGATTCACAACTTTCAACAAAGCTGCAACTTCTCAAATTATCTTTAATAGTGGCTCAGGAGGAAAAGGAATGCCCCTAATTCTGCCCAAGGCTATCTTTTCCTTCCTGGAATTTCCTTCCTGTATTTGGACAAGTGAAAAGCACATTCTCTTCTCATGCCAGTAACTTGGATGTGCTACACTCCACTTGTTCTGTGCTCTTCAATGTTTATCTTCTCCTCCCACAAACATCTTGGTTATGGCAGTTCTGTACCTTAATGATGTTGTTCACATTGACAACTATCTGGGCCCACTCAATTGATTCAATAGGCATATCTTTCAGGATTTGTTCCTCCTCTTCTAATAAGCATTCAAAGATGGAATCTATCTGGGATACCTTGAAGACAGAAAGAAAAGTTACATTGAACACAAACATGTCCACTATCAGCTGATACCTAAAAGCCAAGAGCTGTTTAGAAAATTAAGTACATTAGTATAAACGACATAAATAACCAAAAATTTAAAAGGTATCAACTACCCTAATGCATAATGAGATCACCAGCTTATAATTCATACAATACTTTAAATAAATTCTTTCTACACTTAAACCTGAGAGGAAAAGGAAAAAAATAATCCTCATTTCTGAAGACAATTCCATACACTTTCATTAAGCATACTCCTCCATCATCTTCTGGAATATTTGGCAGCAGAATCTTTGTTAGATATGGTATACTGGATAACATATCTGCTTTAAAATAGCAGACTATAATTTCTGTTTTCTTTTATATTTATTTTTCGTCCTTAGCAACTATTGTTCTCCGCAATAAAAAACTTCCTAAGAATAGACGTTTTGTGCATAGTTCTTCTCAAGAAGGAAGAAAGAAATAAAGACGGAGCACTTGACTGGAACGCAGCATAAACTGAGAATTAACTTAGCTTGACTAATGTTAGAGAGGACAAAAATTGTAAGCGACTGAATTAATTCAGTTCCATCCAGGACAGCTCATCAAAGCAGCTCTCCTATCTGGAAAGCTTCATGTTCTTCAGTTCATCTCCTAAAAATTATAATTTAGTATGCATCTTCTTATGCGTCAGAGAATTTCAGTTGTCTTTTTCATTGCTTATCCATGTTGGGTAGTTGGAAATTGTAACAGCTTTACTTCTGCTACGTAAAATTTGTCAGAATTCATGTTTCAGCTGCAGATGCAAAAAAATACATACACTGAAGTGAGGAAAATACTAGCACATTATCCCTATTTAAAGGGTAGTTGTGCAAAGTTGAATTGATTTTTACAGTTTTACAGGGAAAAGTTTCAAAGTACATTTCAAAGCACTGTAACATTTATCACATGCAAGGCTACACAGTAATTCAGGAACAGGTTTCTTACCTCCCTGAAGAACACATCAGCAGGGGTAAGGCTTGGTGGAACATCACATTCCCTTTTGTTTAATGCAATCAGTATAGCAGCATTCACCAGCTCAGGCAGCCTAGAGTGGTGATTCTTGAGAACAACAGCTGCTGCCAGTTTCTCTGCGTGCTCACAGAGCAACAGTCGAGTGGCCATCGGCATTCCTCGCACTGGAAAACTGCCCAGACGTTCAAATGCACCAACCTTTTATTAAAAAAAAAAAAAAAAGACCCCATGCACTTTAAACAGTGTTCTAGAGGAATCAAGACAACGTAATAAACTGTGTGTGCTGATACCAAAAGAACAGGAGGACTTACCTGATGAAGAAACTCAATGAAGAAGGAGTGTGCTTTGGTCTTATCCTCTAGCTGATGAAGAAGAATGAGAGATGTGTTGCTGAAACCAGTTGCTTCTGAAAAAAAGTAAAATCTTAGGTCAGAACACTTGATATTTTTATTTCTGGATAATGATGTTTTTTGTCTCCGAGATAAACTGATCTGTCAATTTTTATAGTGGTACCACAGTGGTACTTTTTACAGTATATGCACACACATTTAGACTGCTTACCATGTTCTTTTTAATCTGTTTTTTTAACTCTATCATGGCTGAAGTAAAGCTTTTAGAAGAAATAAAGTATCTTTAGACCAGTACTATTCTGAAATACTCAATTCATTATGCTGCTAAAATAGCAGCTCACGAGCATATTCTAGTTTTAGTGGTATTCAGACTTGTATTTTTATCCTCATGGTAGACTAGCTATTGCTAAATTTATTATGCCCTAGACTACAGCTACTAGAAACTACAGCGTTAACAGGCATTCAGATCTAATTGACTCTGCACCCAGACCTTTTGTATAAACTAAGTGTGCTTATAATATCAAGACAGAAAACTTGGAAGAGCTATCACTAAGCAAAATTAGCAAGACAATTTCCAAGAAGCTATCAATTTTCATTTCTGGCTTTAGTCAGGAATAAACACAGACAGACTGCCAAATTAAAAATAAAGTTGATTCAGAAAATAGCGAGGATCTGATGCCCCACACAAACAACAACAGGAAACATCATCCATCTGTAACTATTTACATGAACTTTCAAATTAAGCCTCTACTCTGTAACTGGCAACTGCCACCTAGAGGTTTGAGGCTACTTTCAAATTAAAACTTGTAAGAGACGCCAAAGCATGAACAAAAGTTTCTTGCTGCAACATGTCTGCTTTAATCCTTTATATACAACAAATACTCATAAACCAATTTCTCTAGTTCTCTTTCAGGCAGACATAAATACCAAAGTCCCAGAGGAAAGGAATACGAGCTCACTTTACCCAGGATCCGAAGTGACCAGAAGCTGTGCAGTCACACTGACAAAAAGGCTAAGAATGAACAAATAAGCTCTCTCTCTTAACACATCTACTCTTCGGAAAATGATTCAAAACTACACAAGGAATCATGGAAATACTAAAGTGACAACACCTGATCCTCACACAAGTACCCTTCTCAGAAATACGCTTTCTTTGCTGTTTGTGCTTACCGTATGAAGTCAACTAATCACAGCAGACTGCAAGTTTAAAGATGCAAAAGATGCATCTTTAAGTCTTTCTGGAAATGTATCTAGTGGTGGTAGACAGTAAGGGACACCTATGCCTTCTTTGCAAAGCTTAAAGTATAATGTTACCTATTACAGATAGGATAGAATATTACAGATACAGATACTATTTCAGAAAACAAAACCCCAAAACTAGAAAAAAAAATCAAACAAAAATACCCCCTAACAAACAAAACCCTGAACAATGACAACAAAAACCCTCAACAAAACAAAGCAAACAAAAAAAACCCAAAAAACAAACCAAAAAGCTCAAAAACCAACACATTACATTTACCTTCAGGTACAGATTCAGCCCATCTTGGATCAGAGGCAGGGTAATCATCCATCAAGTCCACACTGATCTGAGTCACTGCTCTATCCAGTTCAACATCAGAATCCAGATCTGCATTACTTGGAAAGAGCTCAATTACCATGGTTTGTGCATTGACTATATCTTTCCTGAAATAAATGAAACAAAGTATGCTAAATAAAAATCAGCTGACAGGATTATAGAAAAAAGAACCCCTCAGTTAACACCAAGCATTTTTTGCACTCTCTAAACTAACTGTGGATAAAAGGTAATCCAAATCCTTAAAACCAAGTAGGCCGCACAACTTATAAATTAAAAAAGCATGAGCCAGGAGTCAAAGCACACTTTTTTATTACCTCTACTATTATTGTTTAAGAGAAAAGACTCATCACACAGAGCTAAGCCTGGACGTATCTGGTAGTTAAGTCAATAAATTTCTATTACTTACTTTAAAATTATCTCAATCACTCCCACTAATGGCAATAGAGGGGAAGCTGGTAAAAGCTCTCAGGAAAATGCTTCAGCAAATATTATGCATTATTTTTATTTCCTATAATTTCAAAGAATCCTCTCTTATTCATAGCAGCAAGTAAAAGACCAAGAAGCAACCAAACACAGACCTCCAAGGTATGAAGTTGTACTTCTATGTAAGAATTATGCAATATACACAAAACCCAGGGATATGATTTTGTGACTAAAAAATTATAGCATTCCAACTGACATGGGATATTGTGAGTCCAATACTGGAAGTATTTATATTTTTCCTTAAAATTTCAGTGTGAACACTTACATGACCAAGATGTCTACAAAATAATTAAAAAAACCAAACCCAACCCAGCAGTGCATCCAGAAATTGCACAATGGTAAACTAAAGAATACTTTTGAAAAACTGGAATATACTGGATCTTCTATTAAAAAAGAAAGGCCTATCTTTACTACCCAGAAGGATGTGTTTCTAAGGAAATTACTTGGGGCTTTATTAGCTCCTTCAAATCATGATGTGCCTTCAGAGAGGGTCAACTTGATCTTTCCATAGAACTTCCTATCCCCTCTAAAGATCACTAGGTCTGTAAAGCTGCCAGAGCTCCCTTTACACTTCCAGTGGCTGCACAACCTTCCATTATTTGGTCTGCATCAATTCACTGGCCATCTGGACAAGCCACTGCTACATCTGTTCTGTGGAAGACTGCTCCATTCATGTTATCAGACTATTTTTTTCTGGAAAAACATTCAGAATAACTACTATATACATAAAGTTATTATTTTCTTCTAGTTTCATAAATATAACCTAGATTTTTATTGAAATATCTCCCAAGTTTCATGCTGTTTCCTTACTTCCTCCCACTTCCTTCTGTTTCCAACCTCCTTGTACACATCCTGAAGGACATCATGTTTGTTAACTGCTCTCAGACCACAGCTACTCCAGACATCTTCAGCAGCACTTCTGTTTAATGACACTTCGGAACACATGCAGAATTTGTCTAAATTTTTAGAGACAGATCTTGTTTTACAGATCTTTTATTGGTATCCTTCATCCTCTGTGCCTAATCCCCTTTATTATCTTTTACCTCTCATGAAGTTCTATGGCAATAGCACTCTTACCTCTCATTATCTTAAACCTGTTCTTTCCAGGTTTTAAGACTCTTTAGGAGAATAGTCTTAAGAGGGTTTGTGGGTTGTTTGTTTTATTTTTAAATACATAAATATTGAAAACAAACCCCTCTAAATAGAATTAATCTAACCCTACAGATCTGTTTATCTTCTTCTTTCTCCTTTTCCTCCTTTGTTTACATCACACATCTCAACATGAAACTTTCAGGAACACCACATGCCTTCCCACATTCCAAGTATTGTAATCAAGACAGTTTGACAAATAGGGTATTTTTTTTCTACTCATTCTTCCGTATCAGCCAATCTTAAAAAAAAGATAAGTCATCCTGCCAAAAGTCTGTCATACCAGTTAATCTTCGTGGCCATAAATATATTCAAAGGTATTACTGAAAACAGGCAAATAAAAATGAGGATGAAAAAGTTTTTTCAACAACGAAACACCACTTACTAAAGAATAAAGAAATCAAAATACAGTTGAAAGTTGTTTCACTGGCACAAATGTATCCAGAAAATTTACACAGAGTATGTGGCAAGTGATTGAGATTACAGAAGTCTGCTCCTTTCCAGCACATATTCCTCTTCACTAGCCCATGGTGTATTCAAGGCTTTCCTAGTAAAGATGTGTGTCGTTAAAATATCTACAACTGAAATAGCACAGGAATATCCTAACCAAGACAATCTCTTATTCAAATACCAGAGTGCCTCCAAAAACAGCAATTAAAGTCTCAAAAATGAAATGCAACTTCTACCTGCAGTACTGTAGAAAAGCAGCTTTCAGTAATTTGGTTTTATCTTCTTGAGCTACAATTTCTAGCCTACCAGTTGCATCAAATGCAGGACTCTGAAAATGCAAAATAAAAACTTCAGCTGAAAGACAAATATTAATCTTCATTATGAAATGAAAACAAATTTTTTAAGTAGTAATGCCGCAGATTTAAAACAAAATCATCACCTGGAAGCAGATGTGTTTATTAAGTCAAACATAAACCTCTAAGATACGTTACAATCAAAGTCACACAGACGTTTCACCAAAATTCACACCATCTGCAAAGGAACTTAAACCAACTCATTCTACCCATCATATTTTCTAACGATAATTATTTGAAGATTCAAACCCACCCTTTTGGCAGTAACTAGAAGGTATCCCTGAGTACTATCATCCACAAAAACAGTTTAACTGCAAACAAACTTAACTGGAAATTAGTTTGTTAAGAAAAACACAGTTTCATCAGACCAATCACACAAAGGCCTTCCACTAAAATACTAGTTAATAATAACAACTGATTACAGTACTGTATTAGGCCTAGTGATAGACAGCAACACATCTACAAGGAAAAAAATGCAAATTTAGTAGAAACTTCAACTGTGAAACAAAGGAAAACAAAAAAAGCTACCCAAACAGGCAGATGTAAAAATTTTTGTTTTGAAAACTGCCTTCACCACAAGTATTTGAGTCTCTATTTTAAAAAAACTTTAAAACCCAAACAAGCCAGGATTTCCACAGTGAAAATTCATAAGTGACATAAAAAAACACTTTATTTCTACCCTGTTTTCAATTAGGAAGCAAATAACCATTACCTCACTTCTTGGTCCAGCAATAGAAGAGGACAGGGCATCCTCAAGGTCTTCAGGAAGCACAGAAGTATTTTCCCTGGACAAGATAGTGAGAAGTCCACTTTTTTTGGCAAAGAAGATGGGAAGGCTATTACAGGAACCTGCTCCTAAAATACTATCTCCTAAAATAAGAAGATGAAAAAAAAAAGCAGATAATTACCACTTTATTTTAAAACCAAAACATAAAAGTTTCATAATTATTGACTTTTTTCATTAACCAACCAACAGTTATGGATAACTGCACCTGACTTAGAAAAACTGTGGAACTATTTGCTACTCTAGATGTAGACTTCTAGATACTGCAAGTGTTGGGAGGGGGAAAAAAAAGGAAGAAAGGAGAAGAAAAGAAGAAAAAAATTCAAGATTTAGTTAATTCAAATTCTACCTAAGGACCAACGTTCCTGCTGTACTTGAAAACACTTTTGAAGGTCATGGATGACATACTTAGAGACACTGGCACTGAGTTAACTTCAAGGAAAAAAATCAACCCACAGTGAATGTTAAGAAAGAGAAAAACCAAGGAAAAAGCCCCACAAGCAAAACTCCCATCCTTTCATATAGCAAGAAGAGGGATCTGCTTAATTTTAATTTGAAACACTGCAGAGTAACAATACTGGATGTCACATCAGCACTTCTCCATAACTTGAAACATTTAATAAAGGAACACAAGTATGACACTGCTCTCTGAGATATCCAAATACTGTAAAAATATTGAACTAGGAGGTACCAACAAAACATAGCAAGTTACCTTGTATGCCAAATATGATTTTTTCCTGTGGTAAGGAAATTCTGCCAGTTCCAGTGGAACACGCAAACACTTCATCTTCCTTATAGAGGAAAGCAGCATGGCTGAAGTAATCTGGGACTACCAGGCAGCACAACACTTCATCTTCTGACTGAAAGTGTTGAATACAAACAACATCACATATATAATTGATCCCTTAAACATTTAAAATTCTAAATGATAATCCATGCTGCCTGAACTTGTTTGAATTTTTAACAATGAAGTATGGATGTAACTTACAACCTAAAAAAACAAACAAAATCGCTTTTAATTTGCCCTAAAATTTTAGATCCTGGGGATTTTTCCCCTTTCATATGCACTATACTCATGCTAATTTCACATGGAGAGATAAGTAAACAGATCAATTATTCAACAGTTTTCACACTCTTCTTCCATCTTTGAGCTTTAAAATGCCATTGCAGGTAGTGGGGAGAGAGGAAAGAGTGGTACAAGTTTACCAAAGCAATCTAATCCCCAGGTTTATGCTTCCAGAAAACACAGCACAGATAATGTATTCCACAGACAACCAATGTGTCCTCCTCTGCCAGCAAGCCAGCTGCCTGGCAAGGACCAAAAAACAGATCTCATAATTCCTTGTCCTGTAACAAGAGTCTCAGAGTTTGAGATCTGTTCTAAAGGGATTACAAGAGCATATGATTAAAATTACTCAGTAGAAACTTTCACAGACGCACAAAAACTAAAATAAATCAGTAGGAGTCAGATTAGACTTATTTTTGAGGGTTTTATCTTATAACCTAAAATGTAAAGCATAAATTTTACATACAGTTATTAATAAACATTAACAGATGCTGGTACACATTTTCCTCAGAGTATTACAAATACATACTTCCAAGGGAAACTGATTTTCCTTTAGACAAAACCTGACACATGATTTATGTACAGGAATAGTCTGAAACACTGAACTTTAAGTTGGTATCAGAACCTCAATTAGCATACCTGAAAAGATGGATTATATTGTGTGACCTCCACAACAACATCATCAGACATCTGATACCCTTTATCTTCTACTGTTATCAGAGTGTAGTAGACAAGACAGGGACGATCTCCAGGATGCCATGCTGCAGCAAGTATGACCAGTCCATCACTATTCAACAACAGATATCACACCATTGAGAGATGATTATTATATACTTTACTTGCTCAAACACTACCACTCAAAAAAAAAAAATCTAACTACAATCTCAACTAGATATTGTTCAATTTTTTACTCTTTCAGAAAGAAAAAGTATGTTATTTGTTCTTCTTTATTAGCAGTATTCATATTGCAGTACAAATCTGAACCAAGGCAGTTGTAATTTCATGCAATTAAATCAAATGCAAGAGATACTAAATTCCCTGCATCTGCTGGAACAAGTTACAATTGCTTATTTTTTGTCTTTGTAAAATCAAGACAAAACAAATACACAATCCTGATAAAATGACACTAAAAAAAGTAAAGGGAATTATTATCAGGTAAAAGACGATAGCATGAAATACAGGATAACCTAATTACCTAATATAAAGTGCTTATTTTATCAACAGTTCCACACCAGTAAAATGAAATTGAAATTGCAATTACTTATGAAGGTCTTACCAGATGCAAGTGCACTTCCTTACCGATTCTGTTGCAAATCCATGTACTGTATATTTACTCCTCCTTTAATATCTTCATAGTTACTTTCAGATCCCTAAAAAACCGAAATACATCTGTTGTGTAACTGTATATAAACAGGCTATCAATTAAAACAAACACAATAACCCTTTCCAGTTGGGCGGGCTCTTACCCAAATTGCATCTGTAATATGTTCTTTCAGGATCTTGTTGATATCCCAGCTGAGAATGTAACGTTCTGATGAATCATCAATCTCCCATTTGTTTAGATTTGAACTTGTTAGCATGTAAAAGCTTGATCTCTCTCTATCCCAAAGAACATTAGAAATCTGCATTTAAAAAATGAAAAAGCTAAAAAGGTTAAAGGAGAGCCTGAATATTTGGATAGAATAATCTAAATCACTCTCAGTCCACAAAGAGTCACTTCCTTGGGCAATCTACAAAAGCTGAACTCAAGAGGAGCATTATGATAACTTCCAAGAGAAGTCTTATGTTATAGATGAAAAAACATCTGTACTAAATACATTTCTTGTACTTCCTGCCAACTTCTGTGGAGTTCATTGACAAAACCCAATCATCAACCCCTAGCAGTGCTAAATCAGAAGAGAAGAATTACAGGCTGGTTTCTTCAATTAGTAATGAAGTTGTCACTAGAAAGGGATAGGACATGCAACCATTGCACATTCCCCAGGAAGGACTATTAGTGCAAAGTCTCCTTTTGTTCAGAGCTAAAGAGTAAGCCAGCATTTGCCTTCACAAAACATACAGATTTATCTGGTTTCCGTCTTTGTTTCAAATTTCAAAGAAATATAAGTAACAAATGAGCTGAGTGAGTCTTGTCTTTTTTTGTCATCACATATACAACCTTTTCTTATCCCTTTCTTAAACACAGGCTAGAAATTACAAAGAGAAATTAAAGAAGGTGAATCTTTCTCAAGCTTACCACAGCATCATTTCCAGGAGACAATATACCCAGGAGAGAGGAAACCTTTCTACCAATTCCAGAAAACATGCCCTGCCCATGTGGCAGGGCATGTTGATGAATCTTGCCAGAACTATCAGGTATCAACCGGACTAGCTGACCTCTGGAAGATGATAAAATAAAGCTTCCTCCCTAACAAAAAGAGAAAGCAACTACATTAATAATAATTAAAATCACATTCTAGAAAACTCTACTGTCAGCTAAAATTCTTTATGTCAGCTCACACGTGTAAACGCTGAACAAGACACAAGGCATCCTTAGAAAAAGACAAATATCTCACAGGCACTTAGCACTGGCAGAGACTCATTTTCTTAGCTTCATGTGACATTTTTATCCGTTAAACTCAATTTCAGTTAAATAACAGAACTGAACTCTCACATAATCCTTGGAATCTAATGACAGAAAATAGCGTTACCTTCACAACATTTATTACAAATATAAGACTAATAAAGTTGAGCATACTTTTTCATCTTTAGATTAGGAATAAAACCGGTATTTTAATGTAAATGATACTGTTTTACCTTTACTGCTGTGAGGAAACTGCACAGAGAGCCTCCAAAGTCTGTGAAAGTGTCTGTATAGGATCCTTCATGTGCAAGATTGGGCCAGTAGCGCACAGAACCTTCACTGGTAGCAACCATTATTGCTAGAGACTTGAAGTGAAGAAGCAATTAAGAGAACAAGCAAGATGATGATGATAATATTAAATTAGACTGCAGCTTTAACTAAAACATGTCACTTTATACCAAGATTGTGGGTGACAAAGACATGAGAAAGTAGTAAAAAAAGTAGTACATACAGATGCACACTGACAAACTTGAAACTGAATCACAAAAACATTCTGCAGCACAGCTTAATTCGTGCAAGGAATGTTATAATTGTTTATTTTCCTAATGAATATTTTCTATGCTTCTTGTTTCTGATAATTCAGGGTCAAACAAAACCTACAGCTGTAAAACAGAAAAGGGCCGGTGGAGAATTTCAGATGCCAAGAGCTAAAAGCTACTATGGAAGACTTCAAATGCAACTATAATTTAACAAAGAAACTGCTCTAATATCTTTAAGAGAAATATCAAATCACATGATGGCTTTTCTCTTCAAATGCATAGACCTACAGTGTAACTCAGGAAATCACAGATACCAAACTAAAAGTGTGAAGCAAGACACTGTTCAGATAGAGATTTAGAGGAAAGCATTATACTTAATCTACTGGTTGTTAAAAAATATGTTAAAAAAATCACAGAACAACAGAACTGTAGCTGGGAGCTGTTATTGAGCTCCTTGGAGTTTTCAAACTAATTTTTTAGTAGACACTGACTTTCAGTTCACAAGCTAAAGAACAATGAAATTTTAAAATACAATAAATAAAGTATTAGGGTTAGGTGTATTACTTCCTCTTAAACTTCTCTGGATATTACTAAGTCAGAACATTTCGGGTTTTGTGAGATAATCCCAAAATACTAAGATTGCTTTTTATCATCTGGAGGAGTAACACAACAACAAATCAAAAGAAAAGATCCTATTACATATTCTGTCCTGCTCCTTACTTCCAAGGACAGCTTCTTAGCTAGTTTTATCAGAGCACCACACATATTAGCTGAAATCTAAGCTAAAAATGAGAGGTACTTTTCATGATTGATAGCAGTAGGCACATTAACACACTTTCAGAACACAACCGATCTTTGAACCTCACCCACTAGCACAGTAATTTACAAAATCCACTTAGGAAACCAATCAATCAGCATCAGCTTCCTTACAAACGCCAGCCAAGGGAAGGTACTGGGGTTTGCCTCTCCTTTATGGAAACTGGGAATTAATTCACTGAACAACGTTTTCAGCCAGCACTTAAACTGCATTTGGTCAGACCCCACTTTTGATTGCCCTGGTATTTCTTAACACAACACCTCTTAGTTTACTGTATTTTTGTTTGTTATGAAAGCATGTTAAGTAATCCTTGGGAAAACTATTACTTCATCTGATCCTATAAGATGCACATGGTGCAATTTAAAGGGACCAGAAGAAGTCTGTTTGCTTCAAAAGTATTTACTGCTAACTATCAATCCTGACCTTTTGAATAGATAGCATACCACCATATGCTTTCAAATACTTCGAATATATCCTTTTGATTAAAAAGGATATATTCAAAGTTATTCTCAAGGTGCTTTTAAACTCTAAAATTTAAAATTTGATCACCTGAAGAGAAGGTGCTTCACCTGAAGAATTGAGACAAGATATAGCTGCTAAATTAGAGCTCCATTGGAAGTCACTGGGTGGCAGCTGCAATTCCTTGCACAGAGATAACTGGAAGAAAAAAAAAAGATGTCATAATAAATATGAGACTGGAAGAACTTATTCCTCTGCCACAAAATCTTTAGACTTTTGACTCTGCTAAAAATTACATTTCAAATAACCCAGACACTGTGTAAGGAAACAAAAAAAATCACAAAACAATTTCAACAAGGTTGTCACAACCAGCAAACAGCTAAAACACATCTTCAAATTTTCAAATATCACTGGTTTTCTTTATTTCTGAGTGCTTCCCACAACACTACAATATTGGATTATTTCTACTGGAGATTATTTGACTATTCCTTAATACAATATTCTAAAAAAATTAAACTAGAAACGCTTGAGAAAGCTTATTAGGTACTAATAGGGTAGAGAGGGGAAATGCTCCTCACTCCCCTACGCCCTTGAAGTTAAACAACCAGAAAAATTTTAATCCCTTGTAAAATCTTTCCAAGTAGAACGTGTATACATGACACTCCCCTGTAAGTGCAGGACCTGTATAATTAACATGTCCTGATTGAAAGAAACTGATTTTGTAACTACAGATTTTCTGACCAACAATTACTGAAACGATGCTGAAAGAAACACTGTCCAGAGAAGATACAAAAATTCTTGACCTAAGAAATCCAGGTGAAACATATGTATAGTACCTCTAAAACTACCTGTGGTTTTGGGGTATGTTGCAAATTGAAAATTGGTCCCAGAATAATCTAAACCAATCTGTAACACATCAACTAGATTTTAATTATCAAAATAAGCTTTATCAAGACTATCTAACCTAAGAGCCACACACATTAAAATATAAAGAATTAACCTTAGTGTCAAGATGACAAATAAAACTGAAGAGAGGAATATAAAAATTATAAGGTCTCTCAAAAGCTTGAGTTTCAGTTACTGCTATTAGCATGACTTGATATAAATCCTGCTGCTTTTGGGGGAAAATCAGACAAACTCCAGCTGAAAAAAAACCCAATCCCATAACTGCATAACTAGTTGAAATGGCATAAAATACAGACTTTCCATCTTGGTCCTTCCATTACCTTAGCTACTGCAGACTGACCGATCTTCCAAATAATCAGCCTCTCCTTATGAACCAGCCAGGCCCATCCACTTTCATCCACTTGAACGCTCAGCTGGTCATCAGCTACACAAAAAAGTAACTTTTTTAAAGCATTCAGATTTTTAAAACACTTTGATTGCAGAATAACCTTTAAATCAATAAACTTTCATTCTTATATGAAAATAAGAAATATTTTCCATTAAATTAGTTTCCATGTTAGAATTTCCATCTATTTGATTAACATATCGAATTACTATATCTAGTTTAAAAATTGTTTTGATAAACCCTCAATCTCTGAGAATGAAAAGACAACCCTAAAACCCATTTCCATCTATTTAGAGCAGATTACAATAGCTTTGTAAATCGTGCAACAATTTTAACGTTATTTTAAAGATACGTATTTGGTTCCTCTTTTATCTATTACAACAGAAAAACTCATCCACGGAGAAAAAATTGTTTAGGAGACCAATTTCGCGAACTCAGGCAAAGATTTGATCACTATTGCTTTTGGAAGAGGTAACAAATGGGAATTCAAATAAAGAAAAATATTAAGCATCCACTCTAGGACACAGCAAAATCAAAACAAGTAAAAAAGGTGATAAAGAACCAATATGTAAAAGTTACTAAAAATCTACTATTAGCTTTCGTTATACCCTGGGTTTTTTACAATAAACTGCATTAGCAGCACCTGAAGGATATTTCCACGCATTCACACCCACATGGGTATTATTATAATTATTGTTACATAGATAACCAGGTTGGATTCAAAGCAAGGCACAGACATTTTAGCTTCCCTTGCAAAGTCAGTATTTCAACGGCATTAATGACATGTTAAGAATTCTCTCACCTGTCAATTTTCATGGAGAAAACTAACATAATTCTTACCATCAGCCTTCTTCAGGGCTTCCATAACCTTAACAGGCAGAGAGGATCCAAAAGCCTTAACATCATAGTTAATAGTCTCAGTTGCTGTAGGAAGCTGGATAACTCTAGTAGGAGTCGCTCTTAAAATAAAACAAAAAGTTAACTGTAAACTTTTTATTGTTTCTTCATCAGTTTCAGCAGACATTTATTTCATGAGTATCTATTTAGAAAGAGATTTATGTAAAATAAAGATGCTTCCAAAGGGAACACCACCTAAAGCAATAATTTGGTGGCTTCCTTACAAGTTCCTAGCTATCCTCAGATTCTTCATTTTTAAGAACTGAGTTTGAACATGCATTACTCCACCAGCAACAAACTCACTGTTCAGCTTCTCCATACCCTGGTTATCTACAGAATAAAGACATTCGGACTGTCAGAAGAAGCTCAGCAAAAGCTCTTCCCTGACTGCAGGGCCTACTTCCATCCCTAACTCTGGCACTGCTGGGCAGTGTGCACTGCAACACTGTAAACACTCATGGCAGCTTGGATCCAACAGCACTTCCATCACCCTTAGTTGGCTGTGGAGACTGAATTTCCCACCTGCTTCACAGTATCATTTATAAAAGCTGATTTGCATCTTTCCCCACCTTCTCTCTCTGGAACAGTAGAGGTCTGTATTGTCTTTTGAACACAATTAGGTGGGCAAATTTGTCTGCTTTTGGAAGTTACTGCCCTCTTTTTCCTTCTCACAAGTGAAATGATGTCTCAGACCTCCCCGTGTGAAATGGCAGAAGTTGATACAGAGCTAGTAGACAACCCCGACATCCAGTTTGCAAAAATTATTAAACAGACTTGAAAAAAAAGTTCCCCAAAACTGAACATGGGTGATTCTCTTTATCTCAACAACACAACAAATAGCTGCTCCTGAGAAAAGAGATTATGAAGCCTGAAACTGATCTGGGACTCATGCTGTAACTCAGTTTTGATCCATATGAAAGGGAGAAGACAGGGGAAGAAGCTGGGGAGAGGAGAGGGTGTGAAATGCCTGAACTTTGACTATTTTACCTTCTTTTTAAATACAGAAGTTCTTATTATTTTCATACATCATACTTGTATCACACAGGGACATATCTGAGGAACCCGCGAATTCAAAACCCAGTAAGAGGTATGTATTCATAACGCTGAACACGTGGTACCGTATATTTACGGCTTTGCTGTACAGTACTGTAATGTAACCCACACTGGCCCGAGCACCTCACAACTGCTGTTAGGCCGGCTGTGGGGCGAGGGGCGGGACTCACCGCGCCGAGAGGGAGCCGCTCCTCCGCGCCGCCGGCGAGAACAGCACCGGCGAGGCGGCAGCCGCCACGACGGGCAGGCCCTTCTTGCCGCCCGGCCGGGAGAGAGGGCTGGGCGCGGCGCTGCCGAGGTTCCTGCGGGCCGATCCGCCCGGGGTCCGCGGGGAGGCGGGAGCCGACGGGAACATGGCTGTGGATGCGGGAGCGGCGCGGGCGCCGCGCTCCCGCCAGGCGCCCGCTGAGCGCGTCACCGCGGGGCGGGGCCGCGCGGGAACCGAACGGAGCCGAGCGCGACCTGGTGGGGCTGGGAGGAGCCGAACCGCACCGGGTGGAGCCGAACAGAGCCGAGCGCATCCGAGTGCGGCGCGACCCCTGCCGGGGAGCGGCGGAAACCCCGCGGCAGCCGTGCAGGGCAACTGGCCCGGCCCCCAGGGGGTGAATGGCGGCTCGGGCTCCTCCTGGGCGCTGCCCGCCCACAGCGCCAAAGCGAGACACGGGCCTCTCCCTCAGGTGTTCCTGAAGCTGTGCTCGGTCTTTCGGGACCTTCCCAGAAGGATTCACAAGAGTGGATTTGGGTACTTTTCCTCACTGAGTTCATGCGTTCATGAGTTCAGTTAGCTGGCACTAAGCAGCTGGAGCAGGGAAAGGTTGAATATGATCAAAAAGCAGCTGTTAGAGACCATTTGGAATTACTTATTTTTCACTAAGAGTTGCCTTATCTTTAAAACACCCTGTGCATACCTGTGTTTGTCCCCAAATTCTAATTAATTAAATGAATGGATACACAAAACCATAGTCCATGCAAACCTTGGCATGTTTCACATCTCTGGTAAATAACAACCATCCACTATAGCTATTCTATGGTATTAAACTAAATTTTAGCCTTCAAGGGGAACGAAATGCTCAATAGCATTGGTTTACATGAAAAAGCTTTCAAAAGGTAAGTATGTCCCATTCTCTTGGGGAAGGAGTTGAATGTATATTATCAACAAAGCAAATCAGTTAAGATAAAAGTAACTAAGAATATATTTTAAAAATCGCATAACTTTTCAAAAATGTGTTCTTTGATAATAGATTCAAGGCTGTAAGGCTTTCTATGTGGATTGTGGTCCCTAGGATTGAACCCAAATGCAGATGAGATAGACTTGAGACGGTTCATCGGAGGACTGAAGTATCAGGCACCTGTCAGTGTCAGTGCTTTGTCTTCTTCATTCAAGTTAGCTCCTTTGGCTTTGATTTTATGCAAAAAGCAAAATTTAGTGGAGTATCACTATATTGTTACAATAATATAGTATCCTTCTATATTGATTTTTTTACACATATGATGGCAAATCATCATGTTACTGTCACTTCATCAAGACAAACAAACTAAACCAAACCAGGAAATGTACACACAAACAAGCAAATACAGAAAAATCTGGAAGAGAACTCAAGATGACTTCCACATTTCCCAATATTCATGATTGGTGACATTCAAATGATTTTAAAAACGGAAAGCTCCTCTTCACAGCTCGTTCCTAAAATATTGAAAATGATGCAGCATGAACAGTTGTGTTTTGCTGATCGAACCCTATCTATACACAACTACACTTCCTCAGGGAATTAGTCGGCTTCCTTTTGCTGTTTCAGCCCTGAAAGAGCTCCATCTTCAGATGTATCTACAATTCAACATTCAAATCTCATTTTCGACACAGAAATGATTTTTACTGATACCAGTTAGAGACTTAACCAGTTTTTGACTGTCTCATCAATATCCCAAGGAGCTTTTTGAGTGGTTCTGACTCGAATAAAATCTGCTAACCAATGTAGCTGTTATGACAAACATTTGCCTTTTGGTGGACTAGAGCTTTTGTATAGCTTTTCACACTTCTGTTGGCTGCAACACCTGCCAGGACAACTAATGAGCAAAAGACATGAAACACTCATTCAGTTCAGCTGCAAGTAATTCCTGTAACCCGTGTAAATACAGGAATAAAGGGGCTCATTGGATCTCATGTAAGGAGAAATCACATGAGTGAAGATTAAAGATGCAAACCCCTCTAAATACATTAACTAATAGTCAACATTGAAATTAAACATTGGGTCAGGAGTATTTTTTGCATATCTTTAGTACAACATATGCTTCTAGGCAAATTTTATCTGGAGATAAAATCACATCTGGATGTAATTTTATTTCCATTCTCTAATCTTTTCACTATATTCCATAAGGGGCCATTAACGGCACTAACATTTTAAGCATGCCCAGCACTAGGGATGTCAGCTATTGCCAACAAGTTTTCCTAGCACGGATGAGTTTTAATCTGACCTGGGAAGTTTCCAGCTTTTTAAAATATCCTTGTGGGGTTTTGCATCTTCAGAGATTCTTTTGAAAGAGACTCTTCAATCAGAAACATGAGGCAAACTCTTCACTGCCAAACATATCCCCCTGAAGTTATTAAAATTAATGTAACACTGCTATTTTACTAGTCATCCTTGAGAAGGTTATTTCCTAGTTGTTTCTAATAAAGTAGTTAGGCAAAACTCATGATTTCTATCACTGAAATTTTAATTAACAATACAAAACTTACATATGCCTTTAAAAAGAACAAAAACATATATGGACGGTCATGTCCTTTCATATGTCATCTTAGGAAATGAAACTAAAGAAATGGGAAAACAGAAAAGGGAAGAAAACACATGCAAATTTTAGATTTCCCTCTATGACTTCATATAGTAATACACTTCCTTTGTCCTTATGTAAAGTCAGGTTTTTTGTTTGGTTGCCTTTCTTTTTCCGTTGGGTTGTTTGTTTTATTAAAGAACTTTCCTCCAACTCATGCTTTCATACTCTCTAAAAATGTGTTTTAATATGTAATTCTCTACAAGAACTGTAGATGGCGATCATAGCCAAGGTCAGAACACATTTTGCAACAAATGGTAACTGGAAGGATGGTGCAGTGGAAGTCAGACAGAACTTCCAGTGTGTGTTAGTGCCACGCATTTTTGAATTCCAGCATTTTAAGACTACTGACAAGCACAAAACACGAAAGTTCCTTGGAAGGAGAGAGACAATGATATGAAAATGATAAGATTGTCATTTAATTACCTTTAAAATACTGAACTTCAGAATGGAGCACGTCTTCATACAATCCATTATAGCAAACAAGATTCTAGACAGTCTCAAAGTAACACAAGCAGAAAAATCTATGCACTGAAATTATCTCAGTGTGACAGATACTTTTAAAAGTTACAATAGCTATTAAAAAGCTTTCAATAAAAAGTTTAAACACATTTAAGTTTCAAAAGAATATTTTGTACATTTTGGAAAAATATAACATTTACTTTACATAACTGAAACATAAGTTATAGTCTTTGTAGTTTTTAAGTTTCCATTATTCATTCCTTGTCTCATACATTTTCTTTTAATATATTCTTTTCTCTGGATTGTAAATCTAATGCAAAAGTATCACTATTCTGAAGAAAAGCTTGTTTCTGCATTAGTTTCCTGAAAAGTCCATTTGGATTTGCAAGGAGTTCCTCATGTTTCCCACATTCAAGAATTTTACCCTGGCCAAGGACTGCAACGAAATCAGCATTTTGGATAGTAGACAGACGATGAGCAATAATTAGGACTGTCCTCCCTTCCATCAGCCGGTCCAGAGCTTCTTGCACTAGGTACTCATTTTCAGCATCCAAAGCACTAGTAACAAATGGGGTGGGGACGGGAGAGAGGAGGATATTTGTTACTGTAAGACAGGTTTGTTTTGTATGCACGAGGCTTATTTTGCCAAAATTGCAAACCCTCTCTATTTGTAGTGAAGATGAACTGCTGGAACTGCAGGAAAGTTTCGTTAACATGCTCAGTGCTCACATCCAAGTTACAGGCATTACATATTCTCATATGCAAAAATAGGCATGGAGAAATAACACCAAATTAAGTCAGTGGAAAAAAAATTGGTTACACTGCAAAATAAACCTATCTCTTTTACACTATGATATGAGTTTAAAGATACAAAGAAGACTTAAGTAGATGTTTCAAAAATCATGCTACATATTATGAATTTAACTCCATGAAAAATTACAGTGTACCAGCTATCCTTTCTGCTTTGCATAAACAGCTTTTATTATAGGTCTCCTAACCAAGTCACACATTCTAGAAGGCACATTCCTTCTTGTGAGTAGAGAGCAATACAGGGCTAGATAATTTATAATGGGAGGGAGGGAAGGAGGGAGGAAGGAAAGGAAGGAAAGGAGGGAAAGGAAGGAAGGATTCCCAAATCTGAGTTTTACAGGTACATAATTTCTAAATTTCTATTTCTTTTTCTTCTTACCTTGTTGCTTCATCTAACAGAAGAATTTTAGGATTCTGAAAAAGAAAGTAAAATTGGTTGTAATAACGATTAAACAAGATCTGAATATTTATATCAATAGAGAACAGGATTCATATAGCTTAAAACTCCAAGTAAGAGTACCTACTTCATCAAAAGAACTGAGCATCATTCTAAGAAATCTAAATGCTAAGAGGACAAAACAGAAACAGCACTCCTCCATTTTCAGATTTTTCAAACTAAAATAGTAGAATACTATTCCTGGATAACCATTTGAAATATACAAACTAAAGGGGGGAGATGATTTTTAAGGCGTTCTTGGCAGCACTGTGGTCAAAAGTTCTATGTTCTTATGTGGCTCTTTCACAGATGCTCAGCTACCCTCTGCTTGCAGTCAGTCTGCTATACAAAACTGTCTTAGTAACTGAAAGTAACAAAGCCCTACCAACAAGCAGTATTTCACTCACAGGTAAAACACATAGTACTTAAGAACTAGCATTCAAGAACTTCTCCCAGTTAGATTATGAAAAAAAATCAAATTGTCAGCTGTCAAATCCCTTAGAAGAATTCACTGCTGAATTACAGAAAATAACCCAAACTTCCTTGATAAAGCTGAGAGTAAAAGCTTTAAACTTTATCTGGGACAGATGGGACTCCATTGCACCCCCAGCTATCCCAGTATATCAATTACTCATTCATTTTTTACAACCTTTTTACTTCCACAACATAAACTCTTTAATCCCATGAACCATATAAAATGCATGGCTTGAAATACAATCAGCTTTTCAGCATATGTGGTAAAAGAGAACTGGTGTAATGAAATTCCTATTAATCTAGCAGAACTGGGCGTGCCAGGATGCTTCAGACACCTCTGTGGCTTAACGTTAATGTAAACCGTGCTCAGCAAGGATCACAACTTCCAGCTGAGCATCAGCACCAAACTGTCTCCCTGCAAGGCTCAGTGGCTGTCCCTGAACCAAACTCTGTCGTTCAGAAGCCCCCTCAATGTGCGCAGCACAGATCCTGCTCTAAAGCTAGACCCATACCAATCTTCAAAGAAAAACAGGACACTGCCCTGTGCCTGAAATATCACCTTGTCCCAAATCCCTCAAAGCTAAGATGAGGCATCTGAAGTACTAGTAAACTGCAACCCAGATAAACTAACGCATGGATAGAGATCTGAACACAGTAGTGCCATATATGCTTTTAATAGCACCACATTCTTAAAGTCTTCCTTCATCCTTGACCTCATCTTATGGAAGTGGGCTATTATAGAATGATTTAACATCTTGGCAAGAACTATCAAAAAACATGGCTGAAAGATAGAAAGAAGTACTGACATTAAGTAAATTGTCATTAGTTACGCCATTCAGCCCTTTTAAATTTCATTATATCAAAATCACAATTTTCCCTTTTTAAAATATTTTCCTACATCTCCCATTGAAATACCTCCTCCTTGTTAATCCTTCCTGCCTCTCCCCAAGGAGTTAAATAAACCAGTTTGGGTGCTGGCTTACCTTGAGCAGAGCTCGAGCAATTGCAATTCGTTGCTTCTGTCCACCTAGGGGAAAAGAATCAGTAAATTGAAATAGGAAAACGGATGTCAGGTAATTTTAACTGAACGCTTGGGCTGAGCAGAATTTGGCCTATGTACTTTAGTGGGGAATGGAGGTGAAGGGTGGATTCTTTTAACACTTACGGCAGGCTACAGCTTGGAGAAAAAAGTGGTAACAAAAAATGATGGAATTTTTACATCACTCAATAATATCAAGATTTTTAAAATAAACAATATAAAGATGTACCTGAAAGCAAAATGCCTTTTTCTCCAACAACAGTGTCAAACCCTTTTGGAAAATCTCTGATAAAACTAGCAGCATTAGCTATTTCAGCAACTTTCTGAATCTCCTCTGCAGTCACAGTAGAAGGATCCTCTGCACCATAGGCAATATTTTCAGCAATAGAACAGGAGAAGAGAATTGGTTCCTGACAAATGCAAACACATAACTAATATGGTAGATCTGTAATTGTAAGCATGTGTTATATATTATGTCAGATAACATAAATCCCACTTACAAGACCCCAATTACAATATCCATACAAAGAATATGTAAGCTAGAGTTAACTGAATTAAAGACTAATAAAAAACCTCCTCCCCTAACACCAAAATGGACAGTGAAAACCAATTAAAAATTAAGTTGCTTTTTTAACTGACAAAACATAAATCTCAATTCCTAATACTTCAGGAAGAGTTTAGGAAGAGCTATACACTCAAAAATCAAAAGCCCTTCCTTCGTACTTTGCCACTTATCATCATAATGGGTGGAAGGAGCATCTGGCCTGTGAGGGAATGGAGCTGTTCAGCCTGGAGGAGAAAAGGCTCCAGAGAGACCTGACTGTGGTGCTTCAGGACTTAAAGGGGGGCTATAAGAAACATAGAAACAGACTTTTTAGCAGGGCCTGTTGTGATAGGACAAGGGGTGATGGTTTTAAACTAAAGGAAGGTTGGTTTAGATTAGATATAAGGAAAACATTTTTACAATGCAGATGGTGAAACGCCAGAAGGAAGTTGCCCAGAGAGGTGTTGGATGCCCCATCCTTGGAAATATTCTAAGTCAGGCTCATTCAAGGATAGGGCTCTGACCAACCACATCTAATTGAAGATGTCCCTTCTCAATGCAGGAGGATTGGATTAGATTACATTTAAAGGTCCTTTCCAACCCAAACTATTCTATAATTTGCAACAACGATGATTCTTTTCTTAACCGCTACACAGATTTTATAGTATTATGTGGAGTTTATTTGTATTCAAGCTTGCAACAGAAAACTGTGAGATAGGACAAGTGATGTAAAATGGGAAAATGTCTGAAACAAGGTGAGTCTGTTTAAAACGTAGAGTCATGTTCTTTGACTACCAGTATTGACCTCCTACTGATAATTTAAATGGAATAGATTCTTTCAAAAAGAAAAGTACTAATGTACCAAGAAGAAAGTAATTTTTACAAAAAAGCTTTTGGTGGCATTATTACATAAATAAGTTGTTTTGAAATGCAACAAATACTCAGTTACTCTTATACTTTTAACCAGAACATCTGCCTAACAGTTAATTGCACTGTGAAGTATCTGGGGAGACAAGGGAACGAACATTTTAATTGATGAAATAGTTTATTTTCAAGACACCATTGACTTAGAGTCTGGAGGTTGCTAGGAAGGTGGCACTATAAAAGTAAGTGCCAACTGTGCTGTATTTTCATTCTTTCTTAATGGAAATTATGGCTTCCTGGAAACCATAATTATGGAATTATGTTTTCCTGGAAACTACTCAGAGCACAGAAGGTCAGTATTTTAAATGGGTGTGTCAAATATGATTGTGTGACTTCCATCAATACAAAAGGTAATTAAGTGTTAAGATTTTTGTTACTTACTTCACCAAATTACAGCTCATAGTGTAAATTACACGATCTACAGCAATTTACCTTCCAGAATCCACATGCACACTTGTCTTGTAAACTAAAATTTTGAATCTCTGATTATGCAAAAACAGACTACAGAATACTGGAACTAGCTCTAAACACTTACTTTTAGAACAAAGCATGTGTAACAGCAGTTATGGTGAGATGGAAGGATTTTACTGAGAAGCAAGATTATGTCTTTTAAAAAGAAGGAAAGTGAGGAAAAGCTAGCTGATCACAAAATTATTTCATCCATTTGGATTTTTTTTTCTTCCTTACCTGACTTACTGTTCCAATCTTTGTCCTCAACCACAGTGGATTTAACTGACGGATATCAAAGCCATCAACGGTGATAGTACCTTAAGTTAGGAAACAGTAAAGTCAAGTGCATTTGACATGTACTGAAAAGAGTCTGAAGGAACAGCTGAGAATGACAACTCCTGGGGAATCACACAGTGTACGGGTGGATCAGAAATGCAAAGCAATGCAGGCACCACCACAGGGTACATACCAGAAGGAAACAAGGACCTCAAGCACAGGAACCCTAACTGTTTATAAGGTTCATCTGAGATGCAAAGCATTAATTGCTGCAAATGAGAGAAACACACAAACCATACCTGAGATAGGATCATACAGTCGCAGCAGAAGGGATACTATCGTCGATTTCCCTGTACCACTTGGGCCAACGAGAGCCATAACAGAGCCAGCTGGAATGGAAAGGCTGAAATCTTTGAAAATGGATGATTCTGGACGTGTTGGATATGCAAATTCAACATCTTTGAATTCCAAAGCACCTTTGAATGTGTCTTTGCCTAATGTGATTCCCTCTATATAACAAAAAATAAAACACAGAAATGTGAACAGAAACAAAAATTAGTTCAGCGCCCTCCTAGAACTTGCTTTACAGACACTCAGTAGAAATATCTATCTCCACATTCAATCTGTGGATAACTGCAAGCCACAATTCAGGACCACAATAGTTATATTTCAGCCATGAGTGAATCAGTGTGGTATACCAATCATTCCTGAATGCAATTTCAGGTTTCTCACCAGCACTGAACCTGTAGGTTACCTACAGCAAGAGGGAGAATTTGCATCTTGCTAATACCTAACCACTAACAACAATCACCTCTCATAGAATTATCTGAATTAGTAAACATACTATAAACAATTTAAGCTTTGTCAATTAAGAGCAATGAAATAAAAAGGCATTAGTGAAGGCCAAAGTCCCGTTACCATAGAACACAAAAAGATAAACACTGCAAATCACTTACTGCCCTTTCATCGAGCCACAAAAGTCACCTGAAGCACCCTCCTCTGAACAAGAGCAGTTCCTGTCACTGGAATAAAGCTGCTGCTAGGTTTTTATTTTTTCCTTTCAGTGGAAATCATATTTAATAAATTCAAATACCTATCAGAGGCCTAACTCTTAGGCAACAGTTCACTGAAATGAAAATTTCAGTTTGTGAAATTTTCCATTAACAAAACCACCATGAATTAACAAGTATCAAAGTTAAATAAAACCAGCTTCTTTCTGGAACACAGCGTTTGACTTAAACAAGTATCTTAATATCATTACTAGAAAAAGCTGATAAACAGTTAAGACAAAGAAACAAAATTTCTTCAAGCCCTGTTAAAACCCAGTGACACATATCCATACAAAGCAAATTAATTGGACAGTGGGGCTGCATTCCCAAGAGTTCCCACTGACTTTGTGAAAACTGGCAGTGCTAGAGCAATACCCGAGTCATGTTTGTTTGTGCTGGAGAAGCACAGCTCAAGCTCTTAATTGTTTTCAGATGCAGCATACAAGTAACTCCCAACCAGCCACAGCACACACAGCATGCCAATGTTTGGTTAAACAGTAACTGTGGATAGGAAACAAAGATACCTATCAGTAGCAATCAAGATTTCACTAGTTCTGCTCTTTTTTTTCAGGTTTCCTTTTTTTCTCCAGTCTTTCAGTTTAATGATAGCAGCATTGGAATGGAAAAGGCAAGAACATACAATTCCAGATTCCTTCCTTGACTTTAACCAATGGACATACACATTGTAATGCTTCCACAATAGCCCGTAAATCTCCTTTTGGGAAAAGAAATGTATTTGCTAAATCCTGTGTTAGCACCATAATCCTCATTATTACCACAGCAGCAAGTAATCACTTATCTTAAGTCTCAGTTGCAGTTATTGCACAGTCTATCCACAGCCCGAAACACTGACTCTACTGCAATACAGGAAGTCTACTACCACAAGTCCTTCCTCTATATATCACTGTAAAAATATCTAAAAACTACACACTTGTCTCTTGTTTGGATTCTAGACATAAGAAAAAAGACATTATTATTTGTTCCCGAGATGTTTGTCACCAGCAGCAAACAGAGTTCTGCAAAAATAAAATCTAGCCCCCCCAAATAAGGAAGAAATGTGAGTAGTATTACTGCAAGGAGAAAGGTGCAAATCACTCCAAAAGCAATACCTGCTGCAGCTGCATAGCCACACTATCCCAAGAAGCAGAAGTTCCCCTATCAGCCTTACCCTTTACTTCCATTTATTGCCCAGTCATGCCTCAGTTCCTGGTTTCTATGACAGAACAACTCTAGAACTCAGTTTAGTATGTCTTGCTGAAAGGCCTCAAACTGTGTGTTTGCAAGTTAGGATTCAAATCAACATGTCTTGCTATGGGCTGATTTTCACTGGAACAGTATGAAATGTTTAAGCTTGCAATACTCTTAATGAAAACCGGTTTTGAAAGCATCTCTGATCATTCTTAGCCATTAGAAATGAGCACGGTAAACTGTTTAGTGGAAATATGAGATACAGCCATCTCAGACCTCTGCCCTCCTCTCCTTTATTTTCTTTCCACTCTCTTTGCTTTAAAGCTGAATCAAGAGGAAGTAGTGATATTATCAACAAAAAAATTCCAAAAACCTAGAAATGACCATGTCCTCCATCACATAAATTAGAAAGCAATATGATTTAAAATCATATTCTGAATTAAATAAATAAAAAATAATTAAACCAAAAGTAATTAATTAAAAAATTAAACTTTTGGCTTCTAAAATTTTTTATTAAAGGAATTTTTCATCATCTGTTTCCTACTTAGGTAAAGTCAGAAGGATTATTACTATATTTAGTTTCTTTGAAAAGAATGTAAGTTAATACTACCCTTAAGTGTTACACACACCCTTCTTAAGTATTGCTGACTCATAAGAGAAAATCAGCCTTTAAACAGTAAAAAATCAAGAACTCACCATTAAATGGAAGTTGGGGCTTCCTTTCAATAAGTTCCCAAAGACGTCCACCAGCACCAAGTCCTTTCATTAGCTCAGAATAAAAGGAACTTAGACCTAAACAAAAAGCAGAACAGTATTATGCATCCATATGCATAATGGAAGACATAGAAGAGATACATTATACTACTTAGCAGCAGCATTGTAGGATCAGATGTGTAGGGGATCTTTTATTCCAACAAACTGTTAAATGTGTTAAATCCTATTCAGTCTCATTTGAGAGCTGCCAATAACCCTTACTCACCATTCTTATTTACATCTGTAAAACAAATCACTCTGAAGAAAAGAAAATGTTAATATTCACCTTATGTATGTTCTTTTTCATTCACCTGTCAGGAAGAAAAGCATCCAACTTTAGGAAAATGGCTTTGCATTCAACCAGCTATATTCCCAGGTCATTCAGTGGAACAGAGCATTCTGAATGCTCTTCTTTTTCAGACAGGTTTACACTAATACAGGGGAGCCTGACTGAGTCAGCCACAGTGGAGAGAGGGCACAAAACCTAAGGCTGAAGTGATGCTTGAGAAGGTGCGTGGAGAGCAGACGATGGAAAGAAATGTGTCTCCTATGCCAGAAAATGTCAAACAGTACCAGAGAAAGCAAAAGCTAAGGACAAGGCCTGCACACAGTACTAGGTCCCAGCTCTTAGCAGCTGTGTGAATCATCTTGAAAGTAGCTTGGCTGAAGGGCTTTCCAGCTGACATAAACACAGAAACCAATATAGAACTAAAAAATGGAGAAGTACATACATATAAAATGTCCGCTTTCTTAAATTTTTGGGTGCCTTTCAAAAGAAGGACACTGATTTCATGTTTTTTGAATTCCAACAGAATAAACATACTTAAATTATAAAGTCCTTAAAATGTTAAGAGCTTTTTCAGGAGGGCAGAAAAAACCAAGGTGCATATAAAAATATGTATAGCTAAATATATATATATAATGGATTTACTGGTTTATTTTTGCAGAGCAAGAAGCTCAGCTCAAGGTCACGAGTCTGTAAGTGTAGGCAGGGTGTTTCATCATGCTGCTGCTGAGGGCTATCTGAAAGTTTGCAACACTAGCCATGGCGAGAAGCTGCCTGCTTGGAAAAAAGAGCCAAAGCACCATATCCTAGAGCAGGGCATGGCAAAAGAAGGCAAAAGCCTCACAGAGCAACTTCCAGCTCAAACACTGAGGTTTGCAAATTCACAAGCACTCTTAAAAAAACTCCATTATATAATATGGACAGCAAACACAAATTAGAAAATGTTTTTATTTTTCATAACCCATGTCCTGTGTTTGGAAGAAAACAAGGCAAACTTACAACAAAGAGGGGCAAAGTAACATATTATGAAGTGAACTTCACAGTTGTTGCATCGACTCCTATGTGCATTGATGACATGCACAGCAGACTTAGCATTTGGAAGATTTATATGCCTTGTAGGCATCTAGGAAGGCAGGCCTCTTGTGGCAAGACACCTCTGCTTCAGAGTCCCCATGAGAATGAGCTCTTTGCAGAACTATATTCTACAATAATCTGAACTAGATTTTTAAAATATGTTTTCTATAGCAAATAAAAGTTAATTCAATTATATTTTTAGCACTGCTTCTAATCCTCATTTATTTAATATTAGCTTGTCCCATGTTTTCAGAGTGCCAGGTATATCTTCATTGAACGAACTTCAATGATTTAAGCAGAGAAGAAAGGAGGTTAGTAGTTGGAATGGGTGCCACTGCCATTTTGATATACAAGGAAGTAGGTTTGTTAAATTTTGCCCTCAAGCTCACCTTTGTGCTCCCCATGATATCAGGCCTAGACTTAAAAAAGAAAAATACAGGCAAGCTGCATTGCCCTTCTAAGCCTATCAGAAGTAACAGACCCATTTTAAAGAAGAATGTTTCCAGTAAGTTGTAGAGCTTCTGAGCAACTTATCTTCATTTTTGCCTGTATGCAGCCATGAAGACAGCTCTGTCAAAAAGATGAACAGCTTGTTGCTGGGCCAGTAGATTACAGAGTGTGGGCTCCTAGGAGGAGTCAGTGAGTAAGGAAAACCAGAAGGTTAGCACCGAGTGCAGTATTCTGCTGGCACTTTATTTACTCCTCCAGCTGAGGACACACTATACTGAATTACAGCTAAATGTTACATGCCTTTCTAAATAGAGTATGCTTAACATAGACCCACATATTTTATTGCTTTATACAATACAGTAAGTATCTTAATTTAGACCTAAAGAAAACTAAAGTAAAATATACTGTCACATGCACACATTGAAAACACCTGACCTTTCTTTTGGGGAAAAAGAAGGCTAATATTAAGTTATAGATTATTATTTTCACTATCTCTTCAGGAAAAAATAAATTATGATTTCTTGAGAAGTTCATGGAAGACTTTTTAAGAAAGTCAGATTTTTTAAGAGCTTCTTCCCTCCCACCCCTATAATGACTGTAATGCTTTGAAGTGAAGAAAATCTAATTTCCCATTCCATACCTCCAATGCTTATGCCAACCCAGAAAGCATACATTAGGAAAGATGAGAGTTCACCAACTGTCATGTAGGCACTGCCCATTAGTAATCCTCCTTTGTATAACACTGAGAGGACAATTAAGTTCCCAGAAAGGCCAGTCTAAGGAAAAAGGAAAAGGAAGATTTTGTCACATACATCTTAAATTTCATCCTCTAAAATGTTGTTTCAGAACTTTCCTTGCAATGAAAAGAACTCTCACACTATAGGTTTATCCAGGCTTTTGGAGGACTGAGGTAAATTCAACAATTCTAACATAAAGCCAGCCAACAGCTAGCCAGGCATCCAGTGGCATTGTGCTACCCAACAAGAGTTCAAAAAGCAAGCAGCTAGCAGCTCTTTTTTGGCTTTTTTTTTTTTCCCCCCAAGGTGGAAAGGAACACTAAACATTATTCTCAACCATCATTACCAAGGAAGAATTGATAGTCTGCAGCTATCTTCCAGTTTTACAATTCAATGAGACAAACAGTTATGGAAAAATCCGAGCCTCCCTCCCCTCCCTGTGCACTCCCCACCTTCCTATGCATTGATGCTCCTCTCATTGGGGAGCCAAACCTCTAAATGCTAAGGGTAGGGGAATGTTTCCACTGGTTTAATTCCTTGAATAGAAGATGTAGTCTCAGATAAGTAGTCCGCAGCTATAGGGCGTGGTACAGAAATAGAGGCTTAAAGTGGCTTTATCATACCATTTCATCTTGAGATGCAGTTTCACAGCAGTTTAGACTGATTTAAGTCCAGTCTTCCCACAGCTTTATGTAGGTTCAGTTTATTCTCAATCATTTACTTGCAGATTTTTAAGCATCATTAGGAGTTTTAAAATAACTGACACTTTGCATAGCATGGTTGGCTTACTTTCATTAAATATACTTACTGCTCCAAAGAAGCCTGCCCGAGCTAGTGCCTCTTTTTTAGCCAGCTGTAGCACATAATCAACTTTATTTGTATACTTCTCCATTTCAGCTATTTCTTGCCCAAAAGCTCGAACTGTTCTGATGTTTCCAATACGCTCCTCAGCTAACTGCATTGAAGCAAAGTACAAAACAGATCCACAGAGACATACAATTTGAAATGCTCGCATTACAGAACTGAAAAAACTGATCTGAAAGTTAAACCAATACCACTTCACTAATCTCCATATCTTTGGATAGCACTGGAAAATTTCTCATGCCTTCCTCTCCCCACCCCAACCCCCCTTTTCAAAAATTCTATTAAGTTAAAAGCAAACTGCATGCCCAGGCAGTTTAAAAAAAACCTCAAGATTGTCTTAAGTGCTAGCAGAGAAATTAAAAATTAAGGTTAAAAAATACAGTAAACAACACCCATAGGGAAGTTACTATATGCAATCACAATGTGGGAAAGGAAAAAATAAAGTATATTCTGTTCCATACTAAGTCATGCAAAAAACCAGGCAGTTATTTCCTAAAACAATTCCACTCATTTGATCAAAACAATGATGGGAATTAATTTAACCCAGCTACTAATGTCTCATTTCAACTCAGTATTTTAACTTCTAAACAGCAAAGTATTAATACTAAAATACCTCAATTGTAACCAATTACACTAAGTATTAATGGACACTGTGATGGTCTTAGAAGAAACAAGTTCCCCTTTCGTAAGTAAAAGTATGATATAAAAACATAATTCTCCTTCTTTCATCTGCCATTCAACCTGAGAATTTGAATGGAACAAAACAATTGCTTGTTCACATGAAGTCCCGCATCTGGTTTACAAAGGCACAAGCTTTCCACCAGCACAGGAAGAAAGACAAACAGAAGAGGGCTAATCTTTCTTTTGCACAGTTCTACAAACGACATCCCAAGTTTATAACAGCTGAAAACTGTGACTATTTTAACTACAGCTTTCTTAATTATATTTCTATGCTTTATGTTTCCCCACCATAAACCTTTGAGGAAAATGTTTAAGAAACAGGCCCCATAAACATTTAAGAGCTGACAGTAAGTCAAGCATCAGGTATGCATTTCAGAGACGGACTTGCTAGCAAGGGAAGCATTCATTTAGGATGCTCCTGATAGCTTCAGCCTCAAAACCGTAATCCAAGAACAGTGGTTTTCAGACCCAGGTATCAATTGACACAGGGCTTCATAGGCTGATTTTTTTATGCTCTAACAAAACTAGAACCTATGCTCCTTGTAATTTCTTACATTTCCAAATTCTCAAGGCCTGGATTCTCTGCATTATGTTGTTACAGACAAATGAAGCATGGTTGTTTTTGAGATCTGTGAGTAAGTGTTACTGTTATTTACCTTTCACACTACTGAAACTTCGGGGTCAGAACTAACAGTACAACTGTCTTCAGAAGATCTGTAACTTTAGAGGTATTAACCTAAATACATTAGAGCAACTTTAAAGTCAACTGGAAATGTTACCTGTGTTGCTTCTGCAAGAGAATCTTGAGTTATTTTAGTAAGCTTTCGCAAGTATCTGCCATAAATCACAGCCAGGACAGCCAAGGGTGGCACAACGCTCAGTACAAATGCAGCAAGGCTAGGGGAAACAAAAAACTAGAAGAAAAAGGTATTGTCAGAGTTAAGCATTCAGTTTAAAAATAATCCCTAGGGTACTGAAGTGCAACTTCCCTTGCTACTTTTCTAATACTAGTACGGATTTAGTGCTGCTATGTTTTCATTTATCACGTTTTAATTTTTTTCCAGGCAAAATATCCATTCTTCCACAGAGTTTGGAAGGTTAGAACAAAGGACAATAAACAAAGCCGTCTGGATTTCATTTCTAGCTTTCTCACTGGTTCACTGTGTGGTCTTAGTCAAGCATCTTAACCTGCCATTAAACAGGCCTACCAGGAAATCTCTTGGGGATGCTGAAAGACATAAGCTATTACACAGTTTCTAAAGTGCTTTCCCAACTATTAAATAGATGGTGTAATAAAGAAGCTCTGAGTAGAGAAATACCATACAGTACTTCTGGGTAACTGAGAAACAAACAGATGGAGTCACCAGTACTCCCTAGCACCCACGAATGGGTGGAACACAGTATTTAATTTATTGCTGCAAAACTTATTGCTTGTAATGACCATCATCAAAGAACCTAAAGAGGTTCTCTTCATAAGATTTACCGACATTAGATCTAATGCACTTTAATTTCAACTTGCTTTCTGTATAGAAAACAAAGATCTCCAGAAAGATTCAAAATAAACATAATTGAGAGGCTTTATAATTATTTCATAATAATATCTTCTTTCTTTCTTTTATAGTCCACCTCTTACAACTATCTCATGGCTGTATTTTGAAGCAGAATGCATTATATAAAGTTATCTCATTTTATCTATGGCAAGATAAGACCTTAGAATGCCTTTGTAAGAGAGTACAGAAAGCCATTCTTATCAGCAATTCTTATCAGTGACAAAATAGTAAAGCTTTAAAGATTCATAGTTGAAACTCTTAACAGTTTCTAAAGACAATATTGGATGCTTATTTTTATGAGTTTATGTTTTTAAATCCAGGTAGACAGCAGAAATTACTACACCTTCATTTAAGATAATTGCAACCAATGCATAAGCATAAAAAAATTAATGCCACAAAAAAAAGACTCAAGAGAAGTCAAATGTTCATGTAATCCAACTGACCACCAAGGAATATTAATTGATGCCCTGCACTGAAACCTTCATTAAGAAGGTTCCTAGATAAATATATTCTTTACTGACAGATTGAAGCAGAAAGACTAATGCTTGTAAAAATCCTTGGCATTAATTAGATATGCAGTGCTGCCTTTGCTCACCTAGGCTTTAACCAGAATCAACCAACTTTAATGATTTTCTATCAGGCTCTTCACACCATATTTGACCTACAACCATGGGAATATTATCATTGACTTTAGTATCTTCAGTAAGAACGGAATTCAACGATTCGCCTACTACATTCTGCTTGATAACTTTGGGTAGCAACAGTAGTTAATGTCAATCCATCATCCTCCAAATTTTGCTTGTGAGTAAACATCAAGTGGCTGGCTACAGACACGTCACCTATTGCAATAATCTCTGCATCTGTTGTAGATAACCAATGAAATACACTTGTACTCAAGAGCACGCCATTGTTCCTGGACTGACTCACACCCACCTAATAGAACTGACAGAAATGTGAAACTACAAGAAATGTCAAGGAAGCAGGAGACCACCTTACCATCATTCCAACCCCCACAGATGCCTGTGCTCCTGCCCTGAGCCCATCTGAAAGGTTTTCAGTCACTGAGCGGCCCAAAAGGGCTGTATCTGAAGATAAGCGGTTTATCAGCTCTCCCGTTCTGGTCTTGTCAAAGAAAGCTGTTTCTTGCTTCACAATAGAGGAGAACATGGTTGCTCTCAAACGTTTCACAATTCTTTGTCCTGTCAAAAACATAAGTCAGTCAAGCATGGCACAGCGACTTTACACAGACATCAACAATATAAAAATCACAGCACTGAACAAGGCACATTACAGAGAAGAGAGTCTGGTAAGATGTGTTAGATGAGATCTTTAAGATCTCACCTAACAGCAAATAAAAATGAGCAATCATTCCGGCATACTTATCTTTTGCATTATTAGTTTACTTTTGCTCTGGTTAAAAAAAGCTACCGATTCCAAAATCATCTCTTGGCCATTGCCAAGAATTTGTTTAAGATCATTAGATATCCTGACTCTGTGAAAAACAAGATTATTCTCAGTACCATTTTTGCTTCTGTTTTTACCTGCAGTCTGCATGAGGTAGACACGAGTAGCATTAGCAGCAGCACCACACAAAAAGATTCCACTCAGCAAGGCACACAGGTTGGTCAGGCTGTCAGTGAAATCCTCACTGGGATTTGTATAAATAATGTCAATTACTTTTCCCATAAAGAAAGGGGCTGACATAGTAATGACACTGGAAACTGCCAGAAAGCCAATAGCAGCTGCAAATCAACAAGAAAAAGAAAAGTTATTCTGAACTTACAAGATTGTTAATAGTAAAAATGAAATGATTTTTCACTTGAAACTTCTATTAAACTTGCAAGTGCCAATTGAAATAATCAGCACTCTTTAACACCCAGTTCTATTTTAAGCCACTGTATAAATTAACTAAGGGAAGGCACATTTTAGGACACTGAAAAGCCTCTGTATACAATCACAGCCCTAGAATCGCTTCTCTTGTCTAATCTTCAACAGCGCCATCCAAAAAGGTTAGCTTGTCACAGGTAATGTCCTTAGAGAGCATTGACAGTTACCAAATTCTCACACACAAACCTTTAATTCCTGTGTGGTTTAGGTTTTATTATTCATGGTTATCACTCTATGGAAGCTTCCAGTTGTCTGTTTTTGAGAAAACAAACCAGAAACCAAAAAAACCCCAAATTTTATTTCCTCTTAACTGATAAATTTTATAAATATTTTGTTTTACTCTTTACTATTGATGATCTAACAGAAAAATAGTGTAAGTCTTAATTAGAAGTACATTTGCTGATGAGAAGAGCTCTTGAATTCCAGTTGCAGGATCACCCGTGGAACAGCCTGTGTAGCTTTTTGAAGGTGTATCACAAAGTATGAAAATCACACTGGACTAGAACTTAGCCTTGAAATTAAATTTACAGAGAAATTTCTTGAGCCAAGAACACAATTTAATTCTAAAAAGGCAAGCCAACTTGGAAGGCCGAGAGCTAGAAAAATCACATCTTAATTGAAAATTGAACAAACTTGATATGAAAACCACCAAACCACAACAAACAATGACATTTATATAGCACCATTTTCCAAGAATCAAGCACACACTTAAAGCAACCATTCATAGGATTGCTGCAAAATTACTAGCAAATAATGCCTTTGAAGACAAAAATATACTGTGCTGACAGTCCTGAGCTTGTATCACTTCTATGACAAAGACAGCAGCCAGCCTCCCTATTGCACACTGCTGTAAGCAATATTTCTAACACCTGACACAGATGGTCTGATGCATCTTACTACCTTCACACACATGTGGAAAGCTTTGTTTCAGTTTTTACTTGAAGTGTAAACACATCTGTGTATTTATGAGGAAGAATTCAGAGTACAAAAAATGCATAACTGCAGCCTACGCTTCTTAGTCAAGATTTGTTTGCAATCCTTCCCTTGTGTTACAGTCAGGCCAGCAAGTGTGTGAAAGATACAGGATTTGGATTTTTAACTTGAAGCTATAGAAACCGTAAGAAACGGAGGAGAAAGTGAAAAACTTTCTGGTGCAAACTCATTGATCTATGCCATAGGCATATCTCATAAGGATATTACTTATTAGCTAAAAATTCATGAATGACCTCACTAACAGGCTGGCAGCACCGGTGTATTCAAGCTGTGAAGCAGCAGGGAAAAATCTAACAAAACCCAGGTTATTTCCTGTCAGGAAAAGCTGTTTGGTCTCCAAGGCAGCTGGAGATGGACAAAAGCATTGATTATAAACACAGTACTGCATGGCAGCTCCATCTCCGTTAGTCCAGACAATTTCTCAGTTACGGATGTAACAGTACATATGAACTGCAGATATAAATATTCACAGAAGGGAGAGGACTGTATAGCTAAACGTCTCATATGTTTCTGTTTAGTTGAAGTTATCTTCAGCTCTTCTTCATTCAAACTAGCACAGGATTCACTCTAATTAGTTCCAACAGCCTTTACTGAATGAAGAGCAAATACTAGGAGCTAAAGCAAACTGAAAACTACTGAACTAAGCAACATACATGTCTTTATCAATTTAAACACAAATCACATGCAAAATAAGGTTCTCCAATTGAAACTCTCACGTTGATTATACCAGTAGACCAACTAGAAAACAACACAGTCGCCAAATAGCTGCTCTTTTTTGTTTCTTTTAAAATGTTGACTAGTTGAAAAAATAGGAACCAGCAAACACTCATTGCATCGCCTCCTTCAAAGGCGCTGTCATGGTGATAACTAGCTGAAGGGAGGAGTTCAATGTGTTCAGCAACCAGATATGAAGACAGTCCAGTGACACTGAAGGTTGTTACTGATAGAAAAAAAAAGGTCAGAGTAAACTCTATAGTATTAGTTTCACATGGCTTACTTTGTTACCCAAAAATTAAATCAAACAAAGCTTCCAAAACACACCCTATTTTTTGTAGACTATGAGATGACAATAAAGAAACTGTAAGGCAGATCAGTGGAACTTACAAAACCAGGACTTCAAAGTGGGAACAAGAGCAACGACAAGGAAAGTTGGCTGCAGCAGCAGCTGAGCAATCCTCTTGGAAATATTAGGCAAACATTTTGTTACTCTACTTGCACAGAAATCCAGATTGCTGCACAAAGTGATGCCTTTATCACTGTTAAGATCAACACTCTTTAAAGGCTGACATGGGCTTCCTTCTTGACAGCAAACCTGCAGGTTCCTTCGAGGACAAGGTTGCCAACTGATAAACCACGATGTTTACAAGCAATAATTAGGCAGAGCTATCAGAAACCTCTCTTCAGAATGTAGACTAAGTGACTCCAAAGAGTCATAAATTAATTTCCTACACACAAAAAACAATACCAAGACAGCAAATGTTTCTAATTTTGCTGGTTCTTACCAGAGTACCCTTCTCACCCAGGATAGCACGTGGAAGTATATGAAGACAAAATATTTGCAAGTCTGTTTGGTGAGGGGCTGTTCTGAAGACAAATACATAAGGATTTTACCTTAGATGAATTTAGATGAATTTTACCTTAGATGAATTAAGATCTTTCAACTCAATCAGGGATAAAAGACAGAAAAATGAGGCATTGATGAGATCTGGCAGTGCACAGTAACCCAGCAACAGGTCACAGTAGCTGGTTTTTACTGCTCCATAAGGTGCGAGTGTTACCTCCTGAAATCTTTTAGCTATTGCACTCGTTTCCTTTAAACATGGGGGACTGGTGGGTCAGAAGCAAGCTTTGGGTTGTGAGAAATATCCTTCTACCAATAACAATGAATGCCTGTCGTTTACCAGTTATCTGTGAAGTTTTAAAGCTTAATATTGACTGGCTTTCCTCCAGGGCATTTGGAGTGATGAATAAAACCTACTACATTATCACGCACATTCAGGAAGATTGCGCTCTTCAGTTGTTCTTTTATGGGAGAAAGATGCACTGGTAAATTTTGTATTTGTTGGTCAAATAAAGTTCATTTCCTTTTGGTGGACCCTGGACCACAATATTCTTGGGTATCAACCCTGCAAAGACTCAGCTCTGCAAATACTTACTACATGATAAAAATATTTTTCCAGAGTACACTATGAGCACTTAATGATGTTCTCTACAGTTGTAGGTTAGGTATGAGTGGTGTGATTTTCTTTCTGTGTTAAATTCATACATGACATCTGCACTGCATCTATTATTATGCAAGAACCTTTTAGGACCACCCTCCTTACATCGTTAAGGACAAGTGTGTTACTGTGCTCAGAACAAAAAAATACAGTTCACGAAAGGCTAGAAAGTAACAGAATAACTCTAGGTTTAGAGGAGAGAGTACAGCTTCTTTTTTTAATCGTGCTTTTAACAGTCAAGCATTTAACTTGTTCATTTTTACCTTGTATAGAAGACAGTGTTTATGTCAGACCAACCTAGCTATTACTCCGTCTGTCTCCACAGTTCACACAAATAATGCAGCAACAACACTCCCCAAGTAAATTAAGGTCTAAGCACCGAACTGATCACAGTGATAAGCAGCTACCGTTTCTGCGATGTCTTACTTAAGTAGCTTCGTTAACAGTTCACCACCAGTTTAAAATACAAAACTGTCACCAATAAGGCACATAAAAACAAACTTTCTGTGATAAAGTTACAAGGCTGCTGGGGCCTTTTGTGAGTTTCATACCAAATATTGACAAAATCAGAAGAAAAACTAGGGGGAGAAACAACAAAAAGCGCCTAGCCTTTATTTTAATGGAGCACCACACGAGAAAACACTCAGTAAGTTACCTCTACATATACACACATATAGGAATCACAATTTAAAAACCACAAGAATTGCCTTCCAAAAAAATCCAAGTGCATCACCTGGTGTAGTTTTAAAGTAAAATAAAATCCCATTATGAATAAGGCAATGCTCTTCTGACTTAATTGAAATTTTATTCCGTAGGAAAGCAGCTATTACAAACTTGCCAAAAATTACCAAACGAAACTTATGAAATAATATTTCTTGAATGTCTCTGAAGAAGACTTGTGTACAAAACAAACCTTCTTACTTGGTGCACAGAAAGTTTTATAGAGGGAAAGGGCAAACTTTGCTATGGGATTAAAAATTTCAGAGTTCCTTGTGCTTACTTTACAATTCAATACAACTATTGTTTTCTTCGAGTGTGGTTTGGATAAAGTGCAACAGACAGATTCTCACGGGGAGAAAACAAGGAGGCAGGAGGATAAAAGGGATCGTTTTGAAAAGGCATTTTTGTGGTCTCACACACACAGAGCAGGATTTAATAATTCCAGCAACGTCCCTGTCCTCTTCCCCAGGAACTGAATTTAACTGAAGATGCAGATTTACCTTACCTGACGACACCAGATCCGCCAAAGAATTCCTACAACTACTTCTCTCCTTTGTTAAACCTCGGAGGTATTATGGGATTTACAAACTCCTAATCACTACACAAAACTATGGTCACTAAAAGAGTGAATTCCCACCATAATATTTAGTACCATAGTATAATATTCTTTTTAATTGCAAACCACAAAATTTAACGCACATGTCCCCTTTAAAATATATTCATAGCTTCACCCCGCTGTAGAAGTAACCGGACATGGAGCATATTACACTGATACTTTTTTTGTTTTGACAGTATGACATTTGATACATTTCTTTTCATTCCTAGGAGCCTCCAGAGGGTCAGAAGCTCCTTCTGCAAGAGGTGCTGTGTGCAGAGCACATGGCTTATTCCTGAGCCACTGGATGGTGAAGAGGTCCTGCACAGAGCAATACGGGACCTTCTCTGGTGCTAATCACAAGGGGAGCAGGTCACCTTCACCTCTGTACCGGCACCTCATCAGCTGACACCACTTCCCCAGCACCAAGATGGGTGAAACTAGTCTTGCTCAGCTTCCTCATAAGTCATCCTCCATCCTCCGCTCCCACTGTCTTCCACTGTCCTCATGGCAACCATTTCACCTTCTGTGACTGTGAATTTCAGGTCACGACTGCAAGGAGCAGACAGATCATCACGGCTCGTGCCATGTGGAATGCCAGAAAAGGTGCACAGCACCCCACACTGGTACTGCTACTCCCCTGTTACCAGCCATCAGTTCTATAAAATGCAAAAAATCTGGAAGAACTCAACCTTCCTGCAGAACTAAACAGCACCGATAGACCTCTGAAGAGATCTCACAGCATTTGCTTAACGGTTACACGGACTTGAAGAGGAAATTAAATGTTTTACCCTTGCTTCATTGTTTCATATAGTGAAACCATTAACCTTCCTCTTTTTTTTAATGGAGAAAACCCAGACATACTAGGTCTTTAAGGACTAGTTTCTTGGTACAGAGCTGCAACAGGAACAAAATACAATATATTTTAATGTATTTTAGATACAATGGGTAGATGCAATTTCCCTACAACCACCTACAACGCATTTTACCCACATTTGTTATCACTGCACTCTATAATGACCAAAAGCATTTTCCCTGTTAGCTTTTCCATCACCCACCTAATTACAACTTAACTTAAGCAGGGTGTCAATAAAGAAGAATGTCACATAAATTCACTCCTCTCCCATAATGAGGACCTACTGAACTGAAAGGCAGTTATTACATTTCCATATTTTTTCCATCCTCATTACTTAATATCATCAAGTTGTCGTGTTAGGGTTATTTTAAACTTTAATTCAGACCATTTTCTTATCTCAAAAGACAAAACTGCATGTAGGTGGTTTTTAGTAACTGTGATAGCTGATTACTTAGATAAAACCATCAGCAGATTGCACAGACTAAGGATACTTTGCTCTATTTTAAAACACAATTACAAACAAGCATACCCTGTGATAAACAAGCTGGCAGTGAGTGCCCCAGTAAAGTGAACTAAATTAAATTTTCATTTATTTAGAAGCCTTGGGTCCTAAAAGTCAGCCTTGAAATAACTGATTTATATACTTGATTACATTTAAATGGGAAAACCACAGACTTTAAAAACTTCATTGTAAAACCAGCAGGTAGTCTAAAATCTATAAACATTCATTTGGATCCAAATTATGTTGGCTATATAATACCAACATGTAATGAAACCCTGTAAATATCCACTGTGAATAAAATCTTGTGCAAAGTGCTTTGTATTCCACAAACCACCTCTTTATGTGTCTACCCACCTCACTTCTCTCAAATATCATTTACCCATTCCATGGGAACTACCTAAATTTTTACAGAGGACTACAGGCCTCTCACCCATGAAAGGGTGCTTATGCCATCTGCCAAAAAAGATGCCTTAAAAAACCCAAAGCACATAATAATTTGACATGGTTTTCTTACCAGCTATTATCATATTAACCCATTAGAAGCAATGTCAAGAAAAGGTCGTTTATACACTATTGAAAGTATCAGTGTTAAGGGTGTAATTTACACAACCATGGTGTTTTGGTTTCATCGCATAGACACTAGAAAATAAACAATTATCAAAACATCTTACTAATGTTTTAAGCAAAAAAAAAAAAATTAAATACTTTTAATCTGTGGGAGAGAATTTCAACTTATTGAAAAACTAAACGCATCAGGTTCCCTTTTTTACTTAATTTCATGTAGTCTTGGGCCCAAATTTATTGCAGGCAGATTGTGAAGCCAGCGATGAACACGCACAGAGGCACTAAAAAATCGGAACCTACTTCTGTTAACTTTCAAAACTTTTGCCTTCCTTTCAAAAACCAAGAGATTAAGAGATGGCAAAGTGAGAAGAGGGGGGAGAATATATGGTTTTTTCGCTTTTCACACGTATGGAAGGCTCGCTCCAAGATTCCGCGCTGTGCTGGGACGCTGCCAGCAGGGCCGGTTCTCCAGGGAAACACGACCTTCTCCTTCGCCCCGGCGGCGGCCGCTCCGGTCGCGCACCCCGACCCCGGCAGCCCCTCCGGGCGGGGCGCCCGCCGCCCCCTCCCGCTCGGGCAGAGCCCCGGGGCGGCCCCGGTACCTGTCAGTCTCCGGCGCTCGGGGTGCGCCAGGGCCAGCAGCTTCCGAGCCTCCAAGCGCGGCGGAGCGCCCGCAGCCCCGCGGGGCGGCTCCGAGCCCGCCGCAGCGCTCAGGGAGCGCGGGGCGCCGCCCGCCGCCGCCGCGGCCGGGAGGAGGAGGCGACGGCGGGAGGACGGGGAGCCCGGCGGCAGCGGCGGCGGCAGCGGCGGGAGGTGCGCCCCGCACCTGCCGGGCGGGAGCGGCGGGGCGCGGAGCCCGGCGGCCGCCCGAGCCCAGGGGGGCGGCGCCGCCCGGCGCAGCAGCGGCAGCAGCCAGGGCAGGCGCGGCGCGTAGCCCGCCATGCGGCCGGCGCGGCACCCGAGCTGCTGCTGCGGTCGCAGGTCCCCGCCGCGCGGGTCTGCGGCGGGAGGAGGAGGAGGAGGAGGAGGAGGCGCCTCCGAGCCGCCGCCGCCGCCCATGGGCCGGCGGCCGGGAACCCGCGGCCGCTCGGGCCCGGCCCGGCCTGCGGCGCGCTGATAAGGCTGCGGCTGCCGGCCTCCTGCCGGCCTCCTCCCGGCCGCCACGGCCAGCGCCCTCTGCCGCCGCCCGGCCCGGGGAAGGCACGGGAGGGGGCCCGGGACTGCCGAAATGGCGCTCGAGAAGACAGAGGGGACCTCGCTAACGCGTATAAATATCTCAAAGGCAGGTGCCAAAAGGATGTTGCCAGGCTCTTTTCAGTGGTGCCCTGTGAGACAGCGAGGAGCAGCGGCCATATCTGAAAGCATAAGAAGTTCTATCTCAATGGGAGGAAGAAATTTACGTTGAGAGTAGCAGAGCACTGGAATAGGCTGCCCAGGGAGCTTGTGGATTTTCGCTGTCTGGAGACACTAGAAACCCACACCTGGACTTGTTCTTGTGTCACCTGCTCGAGGCGACCCTGGCTTGCCGTGGGGTTGGTTTGGAATATCTCCAGCGATCCCTTCCAACCCTAACAAGTCTCTGATTGTTTGAGCCTGCCCTGCCCTACCCAGTGATGGCAGAGACCCACCTGGGAGGGGACGGGAGCTGAGGCAGCAGATCCCGGGAAAAGAAAGCAGGGACTTGGTCTCCTCCCGTCCAGGCCCGCATGGGTTACAGTATCTCCACCCATCTCAGGCTGGCCACCGTACCTTGCCAGCCCGTGTCCATGGGTTTGGTCTTGATCCAAACAAGGGAAAAAATCGAGAGGAGAATTGCCTTTCAGGGACACCATGTGCCTGATCCCATGCTGAAGCTGGTGTCTGCAAGATCGATATAAACTGGCCTTATGTGCCCATGCTTGGGCTAAAGCCCACAGGATTAGAAGGACTAACGGGTTCAAACGGCAAGAGGGGAAATTTATGATAGATATTAGGAAGAAATTCTTTACTGTGAGGGTGGTGAGATACTGCAACAGATTACCCAGAGAAGTTCTGGATGCCCCATCCCTGGAAGTGTTTAAGAGCAGCTGCAATGGAGATCTGGTCCAGTCGTAGGTGTCTCTGCCCAAAGCAGGGAGGTTGGGTCTTTAAGGTCCCTTCCTACTCCTTAACATTACTATTTTCTTCACACATCACTGCTCAAGGTGTGAACCATTTACCAAACAATCTCCTGCCCCAAACCTGATTTAAGAAACCGAGTCACATCTTTCCTGAGGCCACACAGTACCAGCAGCCAGAGCAGGGAACCGGCTGTCCTGTTTTCCCTACCAGAGTCCCCAGTATAGGGATACCTATACTTCAATTTTAAATTTTTGGGTCAAACTTCTGTATAAAAGTTAACGTTGGTTTGTGAGACTAGGTTTGCCATAGTGGTTTGAACAATCACACTTTAAAGTCTACAAAGGAGTAAAATTGTGTTAAAAGATCATGAGAAAACATAAAGAGTCTTTTGCTACCGCAAATGATATAGCCAAATTCCCAGTATTTAGGGAAATCAAGGGGTTAGAACACTCAGCGACAGTGCTGAAGAATGGAGCCTCATCCTGGGAATACCACTGAAGCAGTTTCCCTTGATATTTGAGTGAATTAGCTTAAACCTCCCTTGATACTTGAGTGAATTTGCATAAACCTTCCTTGCAGGAGGCCTGCGGTGCAAGGGCAGTAGCTCCACAGCCTCACCCCAGCACCCGGGTTTCCTCTTTTCCCACACTTCCTGCCCTCTGTAATGCTGCTCTTAGGCACTGCTAGGAGGGTATGCTCTATATACTGTATATTAAATCACAGAATGGGTTAGGCTGAAAGGGACCACAGGGGCTCTGTTCCAACTTCCCTGCTCAAGCAGGGTCATCCTAGAGCACCTGGTACATCCAGATGGTTCTTGAACATCTCCAATGAGGGAGATTCTACAATCTCTCAGAACCATCTGCTCCAGTGCTCGGTCACCTGCACGGCGAAGAAGTTCTTCAGGTGGAATTTCCTATGCATCAGTTTCTGCCCGTTGCCTCTTGTCCTATTGCTTGGCACCGCCGAGAAGAGCCCGGCGGAATGCTCTTCCCACCCACCCTTTAGATACCCGTACGCACTGATGGGGCCTCTCCGCGGCGCCTTGAGCCGAAACCCCGCGACCATTTCCCGGCGCTCGGGGCCGCCAGGGGGCAGGGTCGGGCCTGCGCGGGGCGGCTCTTGGCCCGGGACCGGCCTGCCTCGGCGCTCGGCGCTCGGCGCGGCCCATCGATCCCTCCGGGAGCAGCGGGACGGGCCCAGCCGGGCGGGCCGCTCTCCCTAGGAGGGGCAGTGGGGCGTGTGCGGAGCCTGGGCTGCGCTCGCCCCATGCCCAGGTTTAGGGCGATTTTTTTAGAGTAGTTGTCTCCCGTTGGAAAAGGCGGTGCCGCGCGTGGCCGCTTCCCGCGGGCCAGGAGGGAGCCCGGGCGGCGCCGTTCGGCGGGATCGTCCTGTCCGAACCCGCGTTTCCCAAACAGAGGGGCGGAATCAGTTGGTTTGGGAAAGACTTCTGCGATTATCAGATCCAACCTATGACCAAACACCTCCCTGTCAAATAGACCATGGCACCCCGTGCCGCTTCCAGTCGTTCCTTAAACACCTCCAGGGACAGTGACTCCACTACCTCCCTGGGCAGCTCATTCCGATGTCTAATCACCCATTCTGTGAAGAAAATCCTCCTCATATCCAACTTTAAACCTCCCGTGGCACAGCTTAAGACTGTGTCCTCTTGTCCTGTCGCTGCCCTCCCGGGAGAAGAGGCCAGCTCCCACCTGGCTACATCCTCCTTGCAGGTGGTTGTAGAGAGCGATGAAGACACACCTGAGCCTCCCGTAGGCTAAACGACCCAGTTTTGGAAAGCTACTGGTGTAGTTTTGAGGCAACGCTACACAAGGCTTTAAAGGGGGAAGCACTCAAATAGTATATTTTAGTGAGAGGGTTGGTGAGTGGTGCACCCCAAGGGCCAACACTGCGTCCCCCACACCAGTCCCAGGCTGGCTGCCCCCCATCTCTGAGGGCTGGGGGTTAAATGGGGTGTGGGACACAGGACAGAGCAAACTTCAAACCTGGGTGTGATGCCAAGAGCCAGGTTCTTGCCAGACCTGCCGCAGTGCTGGCCCCCTTCCCCTGCGGGGTGCTGGAAGGTGCAGAGGGGAAACCCAGTGATGCAGGGGAGGATACGGGTGAAAGCCGTAAAGGGGACACCCAGGAAAGTTTGCAGAGATGAGAATTTAAGTCTTGCAGTGAAGCTTCAGGTGCCGTCAAACTTGTACTTTCCCCAGGTTATCTGACTGGGTGTATGAAAGCTGATGGGGTTAGATGTTGTAGATCAAACTGCAAACATTAAATTTCTGTTTCGTTATTGCATGATACTGAAATAGTTTTGTAGCCTCTCTGCATCTTCAGAGAGAAAAAAACAGGCTCTTCAGGACAAAAGTCTTTGCATTGAGTGAAGCAAGCAGTACAAAAGCAACAGAGCATTGAAATCCCATAATACGTGTTCTTTCAAAGTGCCCTTTAAAGGAAAATGAAACATTTCCGTTGTGAAATTAAGCCTGAATGAAGCATACTGTTCCCAGTGCCTGGTGCACCCGAGCAGTGAGGTGTGCAGGGTGGGGCTCCAGCATCTCTGCATGTAGATGCCACTGAGGTGTGTGATCTCTCTGTTCAATAAAACAATCCATGGAGACACAAACAGTGCTTCAGATAGACTTGTGTCTATACTATGCCGGTTGCAGGATGTGAGCTGTTGGAGAACACAGGATGTTTTCTCTTGAGAGACTTTAGAGAAGTGAGACTTACGGATAAATAATTTTGAAAAGAAAAGAGAAAGTCAAGCACTCCCCACCTCCTCCAGGACAAGGAGATATGCCTAGCAAAGGCACCAGAAAGTTTAGGTGTAGCACAGCTTTACACTCCAGTTCGGTTTAGGCTTTGTTTCTGAGTTAAAAATAATATATATGAACAGAACCACCTCCAAATTCACAGATGGTTATATAATCATCCTAAATGGTCATGAAATATTTGCAATACTGGAGTGGAGTTGCCAGGGGAAAAGACAGTGCCTAAAATTCTGGCTATTCTTTTCCAGTATGTTAACCACATGCAGATTGCTCTGCTATTGCCTTAAGCAGAAATGGCAAAAAGCAGCAGCAGTCCTGCACATGTCTCTAGCTAAGCTAGTCACCAATGGAAAAAAACAAAAAACCGTTGTGCAAACATGCCTTGTTTCAACTGCAGCAGTGGGCTGAAGTTGTGATGTGTTAACCTAAAATACTACCAAGTCACATGTGCACTCACAACTCCAGTCCCTGGGAGCGAATGTTTAGGGCTTGGCGGATTCCTGGTGTTGAAGGACATGCAGCTCCGGAAGGATCTGTGCTAGTTCTAAAGGGCAACTTGTCAGTACATGAGCTTTGTTGTGTTTTTCTGGATGCCAGACAAATGGCTATTCTCCACATGCAGTTGGCGCTAGTTTGTCTGGAGTTGTGTTACAGCATGACCCCAGTTTATCATTGCAGCAGCACACAGCAGTTTCTGCCCTTATTTGCTCTGTCCCTCTCCACCAACTACAAAGCGCAGGGCTTGCCTAAGGCAAGACATCGGAGGGCACAGGTAGTTTCACTGATGTCCAGGGAACAAGAAACACCTTCTGGCACGAGTGGTTTGCTGTCTAGTAGCCATTCTCCCCTTCGTGTCCACCTACCTCGTCACTTCCAGGAACTTCCCAAGATTCATGTGCAATCCAGCCTTTGGATATTTCAGTGGCGTATTTGCTGTATCTTCGAATAGAACTACGGCACTCACTGCTGTCTAGGTAGCCTGCTTTTCTAAATGTAAAAATGGAGTATGATCTGGTGTCTTCCAAATTAGGATCAGGGGGTTCAAGATATCCCTGAATATCCCAAGGAATATCCCAAGATCAAAGGTTTCTTTCAGATGGAAACAGGCAATACAGTCTGCTACAGCCTAACTCTGTTAACTAATTTTAAGCCACAGGAAAAAGAAACAAACAAAACAACAAAAAAGGCAAATAAAAATCGAACAAACAAAAAACCCACAAAGAAGAAACACCCCAGCCCAAACTCCAGGCTTGATGTTTACAGGCCATTTACAAGGAATGCAGGGTGAATGCTGCCTGACCAGCCCCACTGCTGCCCTACCACGACTGCCAGAGTAAGTGTTGATGCATGATTTGCAGCAAAGTGAACAGAAGCATCACTACTCAGTGAGGGAAAGTAGTGAGAGCAGAGAAATAGAACTGGATACCATCATGATCCTGGTCTATGCCCTGACACCTATAGCTCCTGAGCTGACTCCCATCCCATTCTCCAGAGCTGGGATAGCAATCCCAGCATACCTCCTCCCTGTGGCACCCCGGTAGAGATTTTAGGATGGAGTTACTTCCTCCTGGTCTCAGGCAAAATGTCACAGGACCACTACCCATGTGCTGATATGCTTGCACAGCAGCAAACACTATAAAGCCCGGTTGTTCGCTGATCCCCCATCTGTATATGCTAAAATAATGTTGTTTTCAGGCTTCTCATAAACAGAAGACCACAACTTCAATGAAGATCACAAACCTGTGCAAAGAGAAGACAATTTTACCCTAAAAGAAACTGCAAAGACCTGGACTAGGTAGGAAATCAGGACTACTGATAAAGCAGGCTTCTGAAATGGCCTCCTTCCTCACCTAACCCTCATATTAATGCAAGAGTAATGCTTGTAATATCAAGTTATAGAAATAACTTCTACAGCTTCCTTGTTCAACAACTTCCTTGTCCCAAGAAACTGTTTCTTCAGGATAACACACAGTACATAACACCTTGCCCTAAAGTGTGCACTTAGAATGTATCACCTTGTCTGTTCACCTTCTGCTCAGTGCTGTTGTACAGCAGTGTCCATGAAACAGAAAGCCAGAGAGAGGTTTAAAACTTTAAAAAAAATTACCAGTTCAGAGGAAAATTTTTATTAGTATTTAGTACTTGAAATACACTGAACAAGGTGAACATTGTTATTTCAGTCAGTTTGGGCTCCTATCCAGTACTTAAAAGAGCCCCAAAAAACACAGCTGATACGCAGCATGCTAGGATAGTCTTTGGCAAGGGATATCCAGGCACTTAATTTTACTGTCACATCGGTGTCTTGTAGTGGTACAGTTTTAGACCTGGCTCACCATAAGCAATTAGACACCACTCAGAAGAAAGGCCATTTCAGGACTTTGTTGAAGAACCCACAGAGCCCAGAGGTCTAACAAAAGGCAGCAAGTGTTGAAACAAGGTTAGCAACATGGCCTGAAGTACTTCTTATTTTTCTTGGTGAACCCGAAGGACCTGTTAATGGAAATACCATTTCTGTAAAATGTTTTTAGACCTAAACACACTTTTAAGAAACAGTCTTTTTACACAGTGACAAGAATGAGGAGGAATAGGATGAACTTTACCATTTCAGGAACTAAGACATTTAGACTGAACAGTACGGCAGCACACTCCTTGGGAGATGCCTTTGTTGGAAGTGAGAAGGGCAACTTTAGTTTAGACCTATGAATGGGTGTAGCAATTTATTAGAGCACATACCCTTTCCTTTCCTCAATATTCAGTGACTAAGCATGGACTTTTACCTCAGCTTTGTGTATACCTGCTGTGTTCTCGATTACCTCACACCCTGGAAAGGGGTTTTGCTCTTCATCGTCTTGATCATTTCAAGAGGTTAGGGAACAGAACAAAATGATAACAAGCGTCAAAACCAAGAAAATATTTTTCCCCTCATAAAATCAAGGTGTAGAATTTCTTGCTGTAGCAAACTGTGGAAGTTACAAGTATATAGCTGATTAATAAAAGAGATTAATCTATTTTATATGAAACTAAATGCATCAGCAGCTACATAGCCTGCAGTGCCAGGGGTCTATTAAAACAAACTCCAGATCCTAGCACACCTAACGATGAGAAGACAGGATTGTGTAAACCGTGAAAGGACTGCTGTCCATTTGTCCTCTTTTTCTGAGTATCTCCTGACAGCCACTGGCTGGTACCATGCAGTGCCTGGTGCCCTGTGCATCATCCAGGAGGCACATGAAGTAAAAAGTTTTGCAAGGGAAGGAGGACCCAGTTACCTGACTGAGAACTGTGTTACACATGGACACAAGAACTGCAAGATCCTGCTACGATGTTTCTTAACATTTGAATGCTTAATTATGTCAACTTAAGTGCTTTTGTGGTTTTTGGTATATATTTAAAATAGAAAGTGGTCTGTGCAAATATACTTATTTCTGAACTGGATAGCTAACAGAAGCTACAGTCCAAATTTTGCTAGACTTTATGGGATTCCTTCCTTCTACTCATACTTTCCTCCCAATTCTGCCTTAAAATTAAGCCTGTCAATCAACTGCAGATATTTTTTATAGTCTAGATTATTTCCTAGCTTCTTTCAAAGAACACTAAAAATTCTCCACACAGTACACTATTGTTTATAGGTTTGAAGCACGTTATTTGCAATTGTTTTTTCAATGATTTAGGAATCACTTTTTATATGCGCATCTTTTAGCCAATGTGCATATAACAGAATTTGCTTCTGAAGTCTCTTTACTCTTGTCACTTCTACATGGAATACTTCAGAGCAACCCAAGTAATAATAATAATAAAGTAATTTTAAAAAAAGCCCAATTCTGCTGTAGATGTTAAGAAGTTAATGGGAAACTTTGTTCTCTGCTCATCTTGTTCTGATTTCCACCTCCATTCTTTCCCCTTCCCTCTCTCCCCTCCCCTTTTGGTTGCTGTTTGCTCTACTTCAGGACCAAAACTCCAGCTGCTCCAAATCTAAACACTGCTCAGAACATATGGCAACAAACAGCAAAATGAGTTCCAGTGAGCACTGGTGGGCCATATCCTTCCTGGGTATTCACACAGGCATTCTGCCAAAACAGTCATTTCACAATAAAATCTTTGGGCTACAATCTACAGAATCGAGCAAAACCACTCAAAACAACTAGAGGGATTACTGCAGGTTGAAGAATTCCATGTTTGGTCTGGTGAGCGGTATTGGCTCAACTGAGCTGAAGGAGGTTTCTCAGAGAACTGCATAGCACAAAGCATCAGCAACATAACCATCTTCCATACATTTTTCTTCAACATGCCCAATCCTGGTCTGGGATTGTTAAACTGCTTCAGACTTCTGAGAAGCAGCTGTCAGAAGATCAGCAGTGCCATTCAACTCCAGGTGTACAGAGGGGTTCCTGGTACTCCCAGCACTGAGCCACCGCACATGCTGGTGTTAAATGTCAGAAAGGTCAAAGAATTTTCTGGTAAAAGGTTTTTGTAGTTTACTGTTTTTTAAATACAAGTACAATAAAGTAAAATGGCTACTCTGAGTTGTTGTCTGATTGTTTAGATGTTCAACGGAATTTTTTCATGAAAATCCAGAAGGGCTGAGGGAAGCTGACGGGAATTATCATTTAATACCCACAGCCTGGTTAGAAGACATCTACTAGAAAGAGGCATTTTGAAAGATCAAACCACGAAGTAAAGGTCATGCAGTGCTACAGAATGAGGCTTTCTGGTGCATGGTGTTAACCTCAGGGGGTACCTAGATCCTCCAGAAACATATCAGCTGACCTACAAAGCTGTATTAATATCCCAATCCACAACATGTCCCATCAGCTCTGTGAAAAGCAAGCAGGGTGACATAAAAACAGCACCAAGTGAGCGAGACCATCAGATTCAGCCCCCAAGTCTGGATCTGGCTCAAGCAGTGTAGGGGAAGCTGCTGCCCTCTTCTTCTCATACAAGTCAGAGCGAACTTCCCAGAAAGGGACCAAACAAGTTTTATTTTTCTTTTTAAACTAAATGCTTTTAATAGAAAACAAAATACAAAATAACTCTTTCCAGAAAGCAGAAATATTTAATCTCTCAGAATGACAAACTAGAACGTGCTTTTTCTGCAGATCCTTGTAAATGCTGATGATTTATCTCACAAAGTGTTCATGAAACTGGTATTGCAACATTTCAGAAAAATCCAACACTGGCAGAGCTGCCTCTGTGTACACACAATAATTTAGTAATACTATTTTTTCCCATGTCACTTTGTGTGTTCCTCCTCATCCCCCTCCTCCCTAGACTGCCAAATTCCATTTATGGAAATCTTTCTGTGAGGTGCAGTGGTGGGTTGCCATGCCCTGTTTGCATTAGGAGTCCAGACTTGGCCGTTTCCATTCTATGGTGCCCTCTCTCCAGACAAGGCAAGTTGTTCATTATCCTTAAAGCCACCACTCTGTCCCCACTGTCCTCCCGTCCTCAAAACACAGTGCAACCAGAGTCAGAAAATTTCCTAATTAATGGAACATAAATACACAATCACAGCTAGTACCAGGAACCAAACCCAAACAACAATGCAGAGTTGGGCCTCAACTGAGGTCAGATTTCATTGCCCTTAAAAAAAGAACAAGGGTATTTTCTACTTATTTAGTCCAAAATATTCCAGAAGTTCTATAGGGAGCTGAAATATTTAGGATCACTATCACTGTAGAAAATACATAATGTTCTTTTAATACAAGAGCCTTAAAAATGCTGGTCCTCTGCAATACCAGGAAAGCAAAAGCAAAACAAAACAAAAACCACTGGGCCAGTAGTTCTCCACATACTCAAGCCGAATTAACAGTAGGTAAGATGTGCCCATCAATCAATGAAGGATATTTAAGTGCAGGTCACCAGCTTATCTGGTTGGCAGTTTCACTTGTCTGGGCCAGGCTTTCAGTTTCCCCAAGCTACTGGATTTACTCCCCTTTTTCCCATTCCTACAAGTACAAAATTAGAATGCATATGTATTTTCATCAATCGTCCTTTTTTTCCTTATTCTGTTCAACAGCACCGGCATTTTTGTGACACCTTAAAGCATTTGCATCACTCTGAACATGCCTTTCAAGGGGGCAGAGGAAGAGAAGTGTTTCACAGTCAGTAATCTCAGCTTGCAATGGACTCTGGCATTCAAGACACCCACCCACTTCCCCAAGACAAAAAGCAAAATTAATGTTCCTGATTTTCTTGTGCAATTCCAGTCACTAGAAGAAGATTACAGGCCATAAACTGTACGCTCAGTACATTATTCATCTGTCCGGTATATACACCAACCAGTTCACTGGAAGACCCATCAGCAGGGGCGTTGCAGTAAGTGTTCCGAATGTCCCAGACCCGAACCGAATTGTCCATCGACGCTGAAGCAATCAAACTACTGTCAGGGCTAAAAGTAAGGCTGGTTATGTTGTCTGTGTGCCCTCTCAGTTCTTTGTAAAGAGTTCCTGATGCCAAGTCCCACAGCTTCAGCCGCTGGTCTTCACCTGCCGATGCCAGGTACTTACCATTGGGGGAAAATGCCAGCGCCAGCACAGGGCCCCGGTGCCCGGTGAAAAGCCGCACCGAGTTGCCCTGCTGAGTGCTCCACAGGCGCACGGTTTTGTCCGTGGAGCCCGTCGCTAAGTAGTTGGAATTGGGGTGGAACTTGATGCAGTCCACGTCCGCCAAGTGGCCCGCGTATATTCGCAGCGGATACGTCCGATCAAACGACCAGAGCCTTGCAGTGCGATCGTGGGAGCCGCTGGCAAAGTACAGGCTGCAGGGGCTAATATCCAAATCCCAGACAGGATAGGCATGTCCTTGGTACAACACAGTGTTTGTAAAACTTCCGAGGTCCCAGTATCTGATGGACATGTCCTCAGAACAAGACAAGAGTCCTGAACTGTCTGAAAGGAACCTCGTGCTATACACAGGTCCACAGTGTCCTCTCAGGATCTTCATTTCTGTGCCTGCATTGTCATCCTCTTCCTCCTGGTCACGAAGAAGAAAAAGAAACAAGGAAGGAAAGCATGTTTATCCATTCAATAAATATAAAAACCTCCATGAGGAAACCAGGAGGCTGTTAATACAGAAGGAGCTAGATTATTTACTTTAGATGTGGCACATCTAAATTGCAACTCTGAGACACAAACATTGTTGGTGCATTTGCTCTAAGTGAATACTGAAAGAGATGGTGAGATAAGACTTTCTATAAAGGCATTATCTTTAATTTTGGTAGCCTTATGCTCAGTCCAGATAGCATCTTAACCTGAGACTGCAGGCACAGAGGGGAAAAAATATTTAATGACATTTTTTCTTTTGCTAAAAACATATGCATAGTCTCTATCTGCTCTACTAAAAACATGTGGCTAAGATGTTGAAAACAGATCTTGGCATCTATTCTTTTTGTGTTGTCATTGTTGGAAGTGGATCTCACAGTAGAGGGAAACAATCACAGATGTCTTAAACAAAAGGCAGGAGATGGAAAGACAAAGCATACTTGACAAGCTGTCTTCTTAACATTCTTTCTCAACCCTGCATGTGAACAGAAACCAGCAAGGCTCTAACATCTATTTCTCCCTGCAAGCTCCATCAGGATGCTTTCACATCCTCCCCTCCAAGAACAGCCTTCAAAAATAGCAAATATATGCAGGTCAATGCATATATTATTAGGTTATTTAGGTCAATGTATCTATTTTGGTGTAGGAGAAGATGAACAATCACAAAAATGCTGGCACTGGAAACCTTTCTATCTTGCTCTCCAATTCAAGTACCAGGGCAGATAGTTAACAAGTAAAGGCTCTTGTGTTTAAAGACAATTCAGTGAGCTGAGCTAAAGGCATCTCCCATGGAAGGCAAGAGTCTCTAAAAGCCTGCTCAGGTAGCACCCCTTGACACTCTAAGGCTACAGACTACACAGTTTTCAACACATCTCAGGAACGCCCTTGCCTGACAAGCTTGGGTCCCACTGATAGTGCAATATAACTCCTGTTTAGGGTGCACCTGCATAGTAGTTTGGGACCACCCTTCCTCAGGGCTGTCAGACAGACACTTTTCCTCAGTACTGAATCAGTAACACTCATTCACAGAATCTCTGCACATCAAATTCAACACAACATCCTTTTGTTTGTGAGCGGCCCCTTTAATATTTATCATCTTGAACTGGCCCATTTCCTGCAGAAGGAGCACTTCCTGCCCCGAGAGGAAACCCAATTCCTTAGAGCTGCTGGACTGTTGACAACCAGCAGAAGTCAAAGCAGCAGAAGTTGGTGTGTCGTAAGCAGCCCTCTGTCTCCCACCCCTCTGACCTCAGGTTCCACAGACAGTTTGGCTTCAGATTTAGTGATAGCCTGGAAAGTGCTTCTCCTCCAGTGGTTTCAAATTTCACGCTGGAGGTGAGCAAACTCTGACTTGGCTATCTCCTTGTCTTTCTCCATCTCAACAGCATGTTACGTAGTAGGCAGCAACCCATATTTAGCAATGCTGCTTCTCTTCATGTCAGTGCCCATGGGAGCTTTAGGATGTGGCTGGAAGCCAACTTCATCTCTGCTATGGAGGTAAGGCAGGGAGAGACTGCAGGCTCTGGCATGCAAAGCCCCATTCTTATTCAAATTGCTTTTCTACCTCAGATAGAGCATGGCTTACTAGAATCCACAGCATCTCTAGGCTGTGTTACCACATTAAAGGAGAATGGCAGATACCTGCAGCATTTTATACTATTTAATTATGACCATAAGATTCCTGACAAGTTACCAGTGGAAGCCCATTCAAGCTGCCTGTATTGTACTAAAGTTTCTGCAAATTTTACAAGTCCAAGTACTTAATTTTGTGCATTCAAATACAAGGCTACATGGGTTGTCTGCAAGCACCTCCTTTTCCCTCCTTGTATTACAGTACCAGGAGATTTGACACCACCTCCTGCAGCGTTGAAAGCCACACTCCTATGTGGTCATATGTAGCAAATCTTATCTTTCTGTTTGACACTCACTTAGCACAACTGCACACTCCTGTCATAGCTCACTGAAAACAGTACATCTATAACGCTTCTGAGTCACCACATTTTTCAGTTTCCTCCCCATCCAAGTTGTCTGCTGACCAGATTAGCAAGGCAGCTGCAAGTGCAGCCACCAAGCCTCAAAAAACAACAATGATAGCCTCAAAGAAAAACAAACCATAATCTCACATTCCTCCCTTTTTTGTCTAACCAGTAACAGGTTTTCCTGGATGTCATCGTCTCTCTCATCCTGCAGTGCTCTTAAGATATCAAAAGGGAAGATCTCTTATCTGCCTATAGCACAGATGCCCTAGCAGGGAACGATGAGGAAGGATGGCTCTCTTTGCAGGACATTTTTTACTGCTCCTACCAGAATTCCCTCCCATCTGCCATCAAACAAGGTGTCAGCATCATTGTCACTCATTAGCACTTGAAGGACCACTGCCACTTAAAAGCAGTACCTTAGAAGCAGAGCTAAATGGGGTCGAGTCTTCACAGGATTTAAAAGCTGACACTATTGTGGCTTGGAACAAAGCATTATTTTCCGATGTTGATTTATGGAGTACCAGCAATGAGCATGGTAAAACTGCAAAGAGACAGACAATGCAACCATTTGTACAGCTACAAAACTCCATTTTTATACTGGCCCCAACGTAAGAGAGACTACAAAGGGGCATTTGTGAGATGCTACTATAAAGAAAACAGAATTACTGTATCCCAAAATAATAAGCCTCTCTTATTTGTAAGAAACAAGACTACACTAGTGAAGTAGACTGAAGCACCACACTGAGCAAAATTTAGTAAAACTGCACTTAGAAGATGATTTTGACCTTAGTGACACAAAGGCTTCACATGTACTAGGAAAAAAATTCTTATTCTAACACATTTTCTAAGTCTCAACTACGTTTATATAAATATACACACCCCTTAACAAGAAGAATAAACCCAACAGAGTAGTTTTAGTGCCACCCTGAACATCCACTGAAACTAGCACGACTTTAGGCCTTTATGACTTCATAAAAGGATCTCTTTCCTTTGCAGAAAACAAAAACCCAGGCTGAAAACTACTTATTTAATGCGTTACTATTTAAATGCATTATCCAAAGCTAATTATACAATACAGAAATCAACCAAACCAAATTTTAACATCCTCACACGTTATTTTACTGAACTCACAGAAACAATGTAAAACACATTCAGAATTTTTGTTTTTGTCAATGTTTGTATCAGCTTTATCTCTGTGAATTGCTACTGATCAGACTGCAGTGACAATCTGAAATACAGCCCCTGCTTACACTGATCTGCAGCCCAGTCAAGGTAGTCCGGTTTGGTCTTGGTATCTTTGGCTTCCTGTCCCATGGCATCAAGGCAAGTGCTGGCATGTTCCCACCTGCAACGCTGTGGGTGCCTGTGTATTTTCACTTAGAGCTCCCAGATAACTGAATTTATTTCCTTGTAGTCAAGGGACTTCCACTTGCATTGGTAAGCAAGTTTGTGTTCAGGCTGGTATTGATATCCTCCCTCAACTCTGAACTTCTGCTCAGGTCACTATTTGTTTTGTCAGTGGTGGAAATCATTCAGGGCAATGATGACCTTGATCTGTGCTGGTTTTTGGCCAGTTTTTTGCTTTAGACCTGTGCACAAAAACTGCAGGGTATACAAAACATTAAAGAGCCACCAAAAGCCATTTCCACTCAGGATTCTACTGCCGTCTCCTAATACATGTACAATACACAAGTCTATGACTACATGCCAAAGAAAGCTAATACACACACTCCTGATAACCTAGCAATAGCTCACTTTTCCACAGTCCAGAGCCAAAGAAAGCGACCTGCTGATTTACCAGATGAATTCTCCTCTCTTGCAGGTTGATGACATTTGGTGTCCATGATGGGCAATACACAGTCACATGTCCTATAAGCTCTTGCAGTTTATAAGGAAAACAAGTCTACAGCTCCATTTTGGGCTAGTCTGACTCACTTACCAGCTCACACTGCAAAAAGGGTTAACCTGGGAAGCAGTGAACATGCTGCTGTGCTGCCTCACCTTGATACCTGCCTGTTTTCTCAAGCTGTTTAACAAAGCAATCCCTAATCACAGATCCTTGAATTCACCAAGCTCTCGGCACTCTTCCAAAATAAATAGAACCTTGTTAATAAGTATTTTTTAAAAGAAAAAACACTGGAAAACAGGGTGTCTCTCCTGATACACTCACACAAGAACAAATAAGGCTTTTTTTAAAAGAAGAGTGAATAAACAACAGAAGAGTCAAAATTTTGATCTCTAACCGGATATAAGTTGCTACTTGGGCAGTTGTGTTGAGAGGGGAGGAAAGGAAAAATAAAGGTCAAGGAGAAGATGCCATCTAGCATGGCATGTGAAGTGAATGCACACACATCCCTGTCCTTGTCTCCAGCACTCTCGAGTAGGAAGCCTCTGAAGTTTCTACACTTCAGATTCCTTAACAGAGACATTTTGCATAATTTTTCTGTAACTCCTGACTTCTGGTAAATGAAGATGATACCTGAAACACAATTTTGCACATACACACCAGATCAGACTTCTTTAGCTCTTTCCTTACTTTGTGTATATTTTCCTTTTCCTGAGTCTCTGCCCTTTTCTGTACCCTTCTGCCTTGTTGTTCTGAGCTACTTTCCTTCCAGTTTTCATTTGGTACTGTGTTTTCATTGCCTGTATCATCTTGTTTCATCTTCCCATCCCAAAGAAGGATGCATGCTCCTCAGGGAAGGGAGCCTACTCTAGTCACCTGTCCTTTCTGGGTTGCCTGTCTACTGTCATCTGTTCAAGGACAGCTGGAGGAGGGAGACCAACACCTAGGTCTAACAAACTCTGACCTAAGCACAGACTGATTGCGCCTCAGTTTAGCATTTACAAACACTGCAGGAAAGAACAAGAATGAGAGCAGATTATAAAATGTGTGCATCAAGGCAGACAGGTTGTGCAACAACCTCAGAGTTCCCTAAGCCATTACTAGATACTCAACAATCATGTTCAAAACAGGTCAGCAGAAGAGGAAGAAGGGGGGAAAAAAGGGTATCCAGACCTCCTCATCCAGGATATCACAAGCCAAACGGATGCGGGACACATCAACAAGGTGGGGCTCAGATTTCAACTTCCTGGAGCGCAGGCTCCACAGCTTCACACAGGAATTATCGAATCCAGCAGCAAGCAGCTTGCTATTTGGTGAAATCTCTGCAGTGTTCAGCAACTGCTCCGTGTTATAGAAGGCATAGAAACAGATGGTGGTTAAGGAAGGGGGCCCGTCCTTGACACGTTTAATGCTGTCCTGCAGTAAATCCAGCGCTGCCTCATTCTGCAGAATGGAAGCTGGCACGTCGCTGGGTTCCAGGCCGTTGCTCTCGTTGCGTGAGGAGCTCCCACCAGCATAGAGCTGGTAGTCAGTCCTCTTGGCAGGCTGCACATCCAGGTGAATGTGCAAGGTCAGGACTTTGCACAGGGCGTTGTTGTTGTCACTTTGGAGGTAGCGAAGAAGGTAGTTGTAGCTGTCCTCTTGAAGGCGGATGACGTATTTGTTGTCCAGAAAAGCCCGAAGCTTCAAGTTGGACAGGATATCTTGAATAGTCATGGTAGTCTGCAACTGTTCAATGATATCCTTCTGGCTGGCATTCTGCAAGAACATGCCATGGAAGCGGCTGTAAAAACTGTCCACTGTGCTTTTTAGGCCATTCTGGACCATGTTCAGATGGAGGTAGACGAAGAGGGGATATAGAAGAGGCATCACTTCATGGCTGTGCTGAGAATCTGAATCTATATAAAAAAACAACAACAAACTTTGAATGACTTCTCAAACCACTTCCTACTGGGAATAAAACAGAGCAAGAATGACTACTGAAAAAGCCTTGGCAGTGACATCGGAGAGCAAGCAAAAAGAGACATTTGTTGGCACATCTAAGCAAACCTCTTCTGTCACCTAAAGGAGGTACAATGGAGATTGCCACATTAGTGTCAGAACAAAATGCAGAGATTTCAAAACCCTTTTCAGGTGTGGACCAGCTAATAATACATCACCTCATAAAATACATGAATTTTCCCCATTATTTTAGTTGAATTTTCCCCACTTATTTCAAAAGAAAAAGTATGCTCTTTGTACCCTTTACTTTGATAAATGAACTTTAAAATGTATTAACTATTTTTAAAAGAATATTCTAAGTGTTTAAGCCAAAACTATTTACCTAGTTTGTCTGGCCTAAGCTTTGGTGGCTTTTTTCCTCTCAGCTTCAGTAAAACGTGAGTGTGGTGCTTTGGATGGAACTAATTTGTCTTCGGGGGAAAGGAAGCTACAGTTTCCAAAATGCAGTGCAATATGCTGTGCTCTTGTTTTATTTCTGTGCCTGCTCATGTACATGCTTTTCTCTCTCTGCCAAGGCAAATCCCAGCAGTAATTCCTAGTACACAGTGTAACAAACTCCGATTAGGCTGTGCTGTACCTTGCAGAGGCTGATCTGTGCAACAGCTCCACCCCTCCTTCCCCAGCTTCTCTAGGGCTCTTTGCCAGCTGCAGGGAGCTGTGAGGAGTGGAGCCCTGCCGAACACCATAGCAACAAACAGGGCCACAATGAGTTACTACCACAGGCCCAAATAGTCCAAATTACTGGAAAACAAATAGGCACTGCTGATCCTTAAACATTTGCTGATCCTCAAAATGCAAAAGGCATTGCTAATTTTCAACATGCTCTTCCCTCCTGCCACTCACCAATGCATGTTCTCTTTCTGCCTTTCCATTAGGTTATTTTTCCTTTGTGTTGAGCACTCTTCCAGACTTTCTCTCCCTTCTTCTCATACTGTGCCTCTCTCTCATTTCTACAGGAGTAGCTACAGAGTATGTGTGATGTGCAAGGTATACATATGTATTTGCATACCTGACCATCACTCTACTTCCTGAACCACTGAAACTGGGCCAAAGCCAGTGAAAACAGTGGTCTGCATGTAATAAAAGCTCTAAGCAGTCAGCAGGTTTTTTTCCAGGTGCACTAGTCCAAATATGAAACAAGATGAAGCACCTCACTTTGCAGTAGGGGAAAAAGGGAAGAGATGGGAAGTCGGCAGAAAGAGGATCAAAGAAAATGTTCCCTAGGAACATAAGAAGAAATTACAGGAGCTGGGTCTGTCTAGCCTGAAGACTAATGGGGTATTCAACTGCTTGCTTTCAGTACCCAGTAGGACATTGTACAGGAAAAGGAGCCAGCCTCTTCTCAGAGGTGCTCAGTGGAAGGACAACAGGCAAGCTGCTGCAAGGGAAATTCTCACTGAATTGCAGCAGGGCTCCACATATGCACAGTAATCTCCAGAGTGTTTCATTTTCTAAACCTGACTGGAAAAGGCTCTGAGCAATCTGATCAAACACCCATCTTGCCCCATTTTGAGCAGGTGGTTGAAACAGAGACTAGTTAGTTAAGTTAATCCATGTCACTAATCCCCTGCCTACTCTTCAGTGGGGCAGGTGGGATAGAAATGGGAAGTGTCGTGCTGTGCCTTGTGGCTGGTTGGCAAGCTACTCCCTTGAACAAACAGAGGTAGTTCATATGTGTAAGATACCAAATTAGAACAAGAGGGACCAAAAAGACTAAAACAGTCAACCTGAACACTAAAACCTAGCACTTCATCAAGCATTAAGCAAGCACTTCACCAAGCACTGAACACTTATCATGCTTCTAAAAATCTATTAAACCATGAGGATTTACTTCAAATACTAAAGTGCAAAGGTATTGAACTACTCTAGGTGGCAAGGACCCAAGAATTCACAATTTTCTGTCTTTGCCTTCCTGCTCCTTTCCCTTCTAAAACTATCAGAAATAATAATAATCCCGATATTATGCACACTGGGATCAAATCCCTACACTGGACAAATGTTGTGTGTGACCACTTCATTTTCCTTGGTACTGTCCTTTTAAAATTCTATCTGCTTGCTTCTTCCCATGTTGGGGACTTATAGAAGAAATAAGGACATTCCCAGTTGTACCTTTAAAAAAAATTATCCAATAATTATATATAAAAAAATACTTGATTTCTCTTCTGCATCATTACAAAGTAAGAATTTTTTTACTTCACTGTATTGCTTCAGTCTTGAAGTCAGTAGAGCTAAATTTACAGGAACAGATTCTTCCTTAAAAATCCAGGCCATCACAAAAACAAGCCAATTATGGATAAAATTAAAAACCTTAGGAGGCAGAGAAGTACAGTCATTTCTCAGTTACCTGCCTTTCACATAAAACCCTAATTCTCCTTCCTGTCCTGTGTAAATATGGTGTTATCTAGAAGACCTACAAAGGGCAAACGCTTGAACAAGAAAGGGCAGAGCCAGCTATCTACAAAATTCAAAACTATTCAGCACACAGAAAAAAATTAAAAAAAGAAAAATTAAATACTTATATTTTTACTGAAAAAAAAATCTCAAAAATTGTTAGAGACATGATTTTGAATTTTATTATATTGCCCTTCACTCACTGAAATGACAAAAAAACATCAGCTACTTTGTTCTTCCTTGCTTCCTGATTTACCTGTCAGAAAATTGCGTAATCGTCCAAACTGTACTTCATATTGCTGTGGCTCCGCCAGGCAGGGAGCTGCAGACACGACGTTGGCACAACCAGACTCAGATTGGACTGTGAAATAAAAAAAGCAAAATTTACACGAGGATTTAAGGATTTTTACATGTGTGTCTGAAAACAAACCTTCTCATAAAATCCAAGGTATGCACCCAATCAGATGACATTTCATCTTCAAATCATCTAGGTATGACATATTCCAAAGCATCTAAACATGGCACTAGCCACTTAGACAGATCATGAATGAGAAAATACACTGAAATCCAAAACCCACCCTAAAAATATCAGCAACTTACCTGCTCCATCCAGAACACATTTTCAAGTTTTCAAATACAACCTTAAATTCCCAAGAAATTCAGAGTAATACCCATCACAAATCCCTTGATCCCTCAGAAGTTTTACAATTCAGAAAAGATAAAGCAACGTACAACTTTCTCCAAAATATAGTTTCTTTTTAAGTGAGTCCCCCCAGCCATCATGAACAGGCCTACAGAAACACTACTTCAGATTCTCAAATTTCTTGTCCCAGTCATTATAATGTACAACAAATTATAATCATTATCATTTATTAAGTCTCACAGAGGTGGTGGAGAAAACACTGAATCTCTAAGCAAACACTTAGTAATTTTTTAACCAAAATGTGCCCTCCTCCCTGAGGATTTTAGGTTAAGGGGTAGCTGGCAACTGACCACAAACCCAGCTGTTACAAGCCTCCTCAGACTGTGTTAAACTGTTTTTCAGAACCAGACTCTGGAAAAAGTGGTTCTGGACTGTTTTGAAAGGGCATTGGCTTTTCCTTCTCTGGCACTAAACCTTTGCTGTTCTGCTAAAGGCCTGGAATCCGCAGGGATTCCAGTTTGTCCAAGTTTACAGACATGCATCAAGAAACCCCAAGCACATGCAAATACCAGTGTTTAGAAACTCAAGTTCTGCTGATCTAAATAGAGCACAAGAGGGCAAGGAATTTTACTATTTTCTTTCCCTTTTTTTTTTTTTTCCAAATCATAACTCTAGGCCCCTCTAAACCCCCTATTTTTATTAATGTCACTTCAATTTATTTCGGTCTCCCTTGCTCGGCAGCACTTTCCATCCTTGGCCTTTCTACTTGATTGGGGGGCTTTTTGTTCCAGCATTTGGCTCATGCACAGAGGCACAAGTCTGACAGCCCTGGAAGTCTATAAACAACATTATCAAATGTTCACAAACTAGAGAGATAGGCCAGCCTCCAGCTCATCTCAATGCCTCTAATTAGAAAGAGATCAGCACATGGTAGGTACCCAGGCAGCCTGTCACTATTCTTCCCCCATTCCTCTCTCTCTGGTAAGACACAGGTTTACCTTCCTTCAGCGTATGTAAATACAGAAGGTATGTTTGGCAAGCTGAATTCAGCTTTTGAAACAGAGAGATGGGTTGAGCTCATCATCCTCTCTTGGGGAAAAAAAAAACCAACAAAAAAACAACCAAAACCAGATTCCATCACCAATATGATATAATCTCTTAAATCAGTTTAGATATAAAGAAATAAAACTTGCTGAAAGGCACGGTTACACTGAGCTTTCTACAGTCTAGCTGCTTCAGAAACTCAAAGATGGTAAGGACTCCAGGCTCACATACTAGAACTACTCAACAGCTAAAGTAAAAAGCTCTGCTATATGGATGTAAAATTGAATATAATCAATATTCAGCATGAGAAAGTAAACTGCATGTATGCACACCTAGTAAATGAAGAATACTTAGGGACAGTTTCCAATGTCACCCATAAAATTCTTTGTAAAAGCAAATACAGAAACATGAGGGCCTGTCTCTTATGCTATTACAGGATTACATGTAACAGGCAACTTTTCACAGAGATCTGGTGGCCTCATTTCTTTAGGAATGGGAATGGCCTGCCACCCTGCTCATGCTATGCAAACACAACTCATTGGCCTAGACTTTATGGGATATTTTCTCCATGCCACAACTTTCTCTGCATAAACAACTTAATTCCAAAATTAAGCTTCATGCTTCAGAAAGTGGAGTATCGTCTTCGTCTACCTGTCCTGAAACAGCCTGACTGGGCAACCATTATGGCCTATTCTTTCAGTAATGATGCTAGAGTTCATTCCCACCCAGCAAATGGTAAATGAATCCTACACACCAGACAGTTCTAACAAATTCTAATTCTTTGCCTTCCCAAAACTTTAAACCAATGAGAACTGCAAAAAGGATCAAGAAGTCAACTGATTCTAAAACAAGAGCAAAATTTCATGCACGTTTTCCACCTGGTAGAAATAAAACACTGGCTATATCTTTCTCATACATTAATAAACCAACCAGAGTTTCTTCTCCACCTTCACCAGTGGTCATAAGAACATTTATTAGAAATATCTGCTCCTTCATATCCAGTAAGTGCAACCAGCTATGCAACCTGATAGGAAATTCAAAGGAAATCACTCCTAACTCAGGAATATGGACAGTACCCTCCTGGTCTCACGTGTTGGCTACGAGCAGAATTGCTTCCAGCTAACAAACATGAGGCTACTGTAAATGCTGTGTAACAGCAATTGATTCCTATTTTAGGTGAGTGTGATGATGCATAATTGTACATTATTTCAGCTAGTCGTACGTGCTAACAGTGCTATGAGCAGTATTAGAGGAACCTGTTCCTTGGTCACTCACTCTGTCCTCAGATATTGTTCTTTTCTAGAGAAACATGGGAGAATCGCAAGGAAGCTCTCTGCTGTATTTTACTGCAGATATAATCAGATAGAATCCTAGATAATCTCATCTGGGCTCCCTCTCCTACAGAAAAGATCGGACCAGATCATTTTCCGAGGTCCCCTCCAAGTCTGCCATTCAAAGAGGCTAGTTAATTTAAAAGTCAAACACAAGACCTGAACATAAAAAACAAGGTGAGCTTTACTAAGGAAAAAGCAAAAACATCTTCAGAAAAACACATTTGATGACTTTCCCCAAAATAAAGCACTGCAGGCTTTACAATCTGCTCAGTTTTTACTCAGTTTGCAAAACTGACTGCAGCAGTATTTTCAGCATCTGTTGTCAGATTAAGTAACAAGCTTGGGTTTGCTTTTCTAACAGTCATTGACGGAACTGCAGCATGCTCACTCACAGCTCACTGCAAGCACATTTGACAAGAAGTAGTAAGCAGCTGAACACATGCGAGCAGCCCATTTTCAGTTCTAATGAAAACTGATGACTAAATTCTCAATCACCATCCACAAAACCCATGCACTGGCAAGAGGACACAGACTAATATGAAATGTAGCAATAACATTTGGTGGAAGATCAGTAAAAGAGACAAAACCCAAACACACACTCATTCACACTCTTCATTGATTTTTTTTTTTTGCATGAGGCCACATGCTCATGCAAGGGCTTTTAATCCAGTTCATCTCCACTACTTCAGACACTTCTGTGTCCTCCTCATATGGCTGGTATCACATTCTGAGCATGTTTTGACACTGACCTTTCTACCCACTTCTCACATAAAATCTCTCTTTGAAAAACAATTCAGCCATTAACTTTGGTTTCATTCTTTCCCCACCTTCCCCAGTACTTTTTCAGGGATTGCAATAAACTTCTGATAGTTAGGCCGAATAAAGCAAGGAAAGGAAAAGTACTAAGACGTTATGTTGCTTCTAAATAATGAAATATTGTTCAATTTCCTCCAGGTCACTGAGAGAGTCCTCCTGGACATTCACCTACAGGCCACTCATCTTTGCATGGCTAACTATGGTAAAATACTCTAAAGGTGGAAAATCTCTTCCTGCTCGCAGTCTTATCTAGCCACAAACACAGTTATATAGCTACTAATGTCAAATCAAGTCGTATTACAAGTAACTCCATTGCTCCTCCTTGTCTGAGATACTGTCATAATCTAAGCAGTTTCATTGACAGAAAAAAGTTTCTCCTTGCTTTTTTACCCAACATGTCAGCCCAGTAGTTTCTACTACTTTTATAAGTAAATTTAATCTCTATAATGTCCACATAGCTTTTATCTTTCCAATACCTGTATGTGCTCAAGCAGCAGCAGAGTTTGTTAGAACAATAATTACAATGAAAACTGTCACAGACACAATTTGGAAAGCAAAGAGTGTGGCAGGATTCAAAAGCCCTTAAGAAAGAGAAGAAAGTTTATCTCCCTGCGTGCCTTGTCTCATCCACTGAAAGTTTTGGGCTTTTTCCCCAAATGACAGAACAGACTCCTCATAACTACAAAGCTGACTATGCCAGAAAAAGACACAGCCTTATCATTTTAATTTCACGTGATGTAGCTCTGCTGGAGTACAAAGGTACAACAGAATTTCCTGCTTCTACTTCCTTTCCCATCTAGGTTCTTCTCCCCTCCATTCCAAAGCATTGCTACTCACCAGACTTGACATTATTTGGGATAAAACGTATGTATTTTCCACTACCCTCACACAGTATTTCAGCCTGATGTTTCACTGACTATGAATGTCATCTTGTTATACTTCCACCCATATTTTCATTCTTCAAAAGTTCATTATTCACGTGAACTTAACAGCGAGAAATTTCTTAATTTCAAAAGGAGAAATGTCCATATGTGCAGCCAAATTCATATAGCTGCCAGCACACATGCTCACAACTCTGCCAAGTAGTCATGGAAAATACGACAGGATTACCTGTGAGATTAGCTGCCATCTCTTCAGCAGTCTGACACAGCCTCAGCCCTTGTTTCAGGGGACCTTCTGAGTCCACATACTGACGGCGTTTGAGGTAGCAGGACACTGCCATCTGAATCTGTTCTGTGCGTACGCGTTTCATGACCTCAAAAGAAAAGAAAGAGGTGATGAGACTCTTACAGAGTAACCTTAGATCAACTTGGACTGTAGCTGCATTAATACTGATAGAAAGCAAACATCTCCGTGTTTTCATTGCTGAAGTGTGAAACAGAACCTTCAGGGATTTGCCTCTCAGTACTATGGCCTAACTAGACATTTTGTAAACTCCTGAAGATATTTTGCTCCCTAATTATACTAATTTTACAGAGGAATCAAAAATAGTTTTGGGGATTCTTGACTAAAACTGCAGTGGTGAACTGAAGCATTTTTGTTAAAAACAACTCATAAAAAGAGAAGGTCACTCCTCCCTGAGTTTTGACAGCAGCAGTTTGAATAATCTTCAGTCATTTTCTGGTTCCTCTGCTTGGCCAACCAACAGAAAAACCCCAAAACCAACAAACTCCAGAAGACTCAGTGGAATGAGAAATTAACACACAAAGACGGAAATTTTGGAAAGATAACGCTTTATACAGCAAATCTATCTGGGGAGTCCAAGAAGCAATAGCTTATTGGCTGAACTTAAAGGTTAGAGCCAGACTTCTGGCACTTCACTGAGATAGGTCCCCAGGAAAAAAAGAGAGAAATTAAAAGCAGAGCCTTCTATCTTTGTCACCTGCCTCGACCTATCCAGGCTTCCCTCCTACAAAAGTCAGAAACAAAAAGAATCCTTTGAAGGCTTTTTTTTAATATATATTTAGGAAGACATCCTCATAAACACCACTTGGAAGTACCTCAAAATCAAAATAAGCCCAATGCTATCTTTTAGCCCGTCTTGTAATAAAAGACTCCCAGTAAGATGAATGCAATAGCTCCCTTGCTATTTGGGTTGTTACTGACTGCACCAATCCTTCACAACAGCCATCAACTTTACACAAAAGTTTAGATAACCTAAAAGGCTTTAAACAAAGGAGAACTATGCCACAGGGTTTTTTTTTTTTTCCTATCACAGCAGCAGGTAAAGCCTGCCTGGAGATAGTTCAACACCTTACAGCCCTACTACTAATGACATGAATGTTTCCTGAGCGCTAGTGCTTCCTGGTTTGAGCAGCTAAATCTGATGAAACACAACTTCTCAGAGAGACAAGGATGCCCTTCCTCCCTTTGTAAGAACCATCATTTCTACATGGTGGACAGCTTTAAAAAGTGAATTATTTCTAATACCCATGCGCACTTTAGTGTTTATTCCACTTGTGAGAACAATAGCCCTTCTGTGAAGTTAGGTCCAAGTGGATGAGGATGCAAGGTTTTAGCAATAGCTCACTTTCAAAAGATATGCGGAATTGCAAACCCAGGTGCTTGGGTGAAAACCTTAAAAAGATTCCCACTTGTTCCCACAGGTTAACTAACTGTTGAGGGTGGGGAAGAGGCATCAACAGGTGGGAGTTTACAAAGCATTTCCAGATAGACCCATTAAAACAAAACGTTTTCAACGCCTTTTTTCACTCCGAAAGCAAACTTCCTTTTCATCTTCCCTGCAGTTAAAGAAGCTATATCTGAGACACAGTCTCAAGTGTAACACTTCAGCTGCACAAAACTGTAGGAAAGACAGAACTCTTATCAATACCATGAACAAGAGTGGAAACACGGATGGACCAGCAACCTAGCACCCTCCTAAGAAACACCTTTTACGAAGCTCCACAGTATACTGTTACCATTCTGCATTTCAGCCAGCAGCATGGACTCATGTGCACGTGATTTGCCCAGGTCCACACTCAGGCATTTATGCGATCTGTACAGTTCCTTGCTCCCCTATGCACTCCCCCCTGCAGTCACAGTAGGAGATGGTACCAGCAGTATCTCAAGGAGATTTTTTTCGTTACTGCCAGGTGACACAACAGGAACTACTTTAAGGAAATGCGTCTTCACCAAGAAACATCCATTGGCATCAGACCCACTGTCACTCATACTCTAATTTCAGCTCTTTGCTTCTTCCTTCACTTTGCCTATATACTTCACACTCAGCATTAAAAAGAACAACGCCACCGAGGCAGGAAAAGCATTCATGAAAAGTGCAAGAGCAAAACCAACACTCTTACAAATATTCCTTATTGAACCCTTTATCAAAATTAGAGATACAAACATAAAGATGGCCTACCAAAATGCCTTCAGCCTGGTTCAAGCTACGCCAATTCACAACAAGTCAATGATGCAGAATTTAAAGGCATAAAACGACAAGCCTGCCGTTTTTAACCTTCAATCAATATTAAGACTCTAGCTCTCATAACTGAAGATAATCTCCAAAATATATAACAAACTGAAAGCATATAGAGTTCCCTGTCCACAAAATGCATAAAGCTTGAAACAAGTTTTCAGAAGTCCCAACTGTCTCATTCTCCTCGAGCAGCCAAAGAGAATAATAAATACTAATGCTGTTAACTAATTCTACTGATAAGCAAAATACATAAGGAAAGAGAGAGGAAAGATCACATTGTGAGAATGCAGAGCTACAATGCAGGATCTTCTGCAGTGTTCCAAACTGGAGCACTGAAAAAAAGTTAAGATAATTTTTTCTGAGGAACCAAAACCACTGAAAAAAACCCCCAAAACAGAGCGGAGGCTAATAACACAAAACACATCGCAAATTCCTCCTTCCTGGAAAAGCTGGAAATTAGTTGTGAACTAAGTATTGGGCCAAGGAAATTATTTTCCCGCCTATGCTACATTTCGGGTACAGGTTTAGGCAGATTCCACGGCCTTGAAATAATCCCAGTACAGACACACTAAAATGAGCTCAAAAACTAGCACTGGAAACACTGCTTTTTAAGACTCATATTCCTGTCCTGACACTGGAACAAGTCTCTTTCCTCCAAAAGACTAAGACCTGTGAGCATCAGAGAGCTAAGTTAAAAAACACTCAACTTCCAAACCAATAAAAGCATACAACAAAAGCATCTTTTGAATATTCTCCAATAAGAACTCTGTCTCAGGCCTCAGTTGTGAACAGCAAAAAATAATCTTTTATCAAATCTGGGGCCTACCAACAATAATAGGCCTCAATTCTTAATTTTGTGACATTAGGATAATCTGAAATTTGCAAAATTTCAGAATAAATGAGATAAGGATAAACTGATATGAAGATAACCATGAACTTAGAGCCAAGGGATGTTGCACATGCAGCAGCTGCAATTCACAAGAACAGGCAAGTAAACATGACAAGTTGACTTGGAGAGCATGGTGGTGGTGCAAAATAGGAAAACAGGATAGCAGGAACTACGGAGAACGTTTTTGCCCGAGCAGTGGCATTCACGTGAAGAGGCAGAGAAGGAACAGCTGTGATTTTAAAAGAGCATGAATCCATTTGCATATGGACCGAGATCTGGCTCACCATCCACGAATGACGCTTTGCCAATTCCACATTGTTTCCCCCCGACCCCCCCCGCGGCCCCAAGGCGATGCCAAGCAGTGTTTCACCGATGTCCTCTGCGGGACCCGCTTTCCTCCAGCCCACTTCACACCACCTCGGCTGCAGCTCCGCCACCCTTGGGCCCTTCCTGGGCCGAGCGGAGCCGCGGGACCAGGCACCGCTCGCTTTTGGGCCCTGCCGGGGGACACCAGGGCCGGGAGCCCTGCGGGGCCCCACGCCCGTCCTGGGGCTGCTCCGCGGGCCGAAGAGCGCTCGCTGAAGGGACGCCAAAGTTAAAGCCTTCTCCTGTCAATATTAGGAAAAAAAAAAAAAAAGGGGGGGAAGAAAAAAAGAAAAAGGAGAGGAAAAAAAAAGAAAAGGGAAGAGAGATGGCGCGATAAGAAGACGCTCATTAAACCCACGCACTTTCCAAGGGAAAGAAGAATATCACGAGCAGAGCAGAGGCCCCCCCGCGACCTCCGGGCGCAGGGCACGCGCCCGGCCCCGTCCGCAGCCGGGGCTGCCCCAGGGCCGCGCCCGTGCCCGAGGTGCCCGCGCCGGCCTCCCGGGAGCCGCCGGCCAGGCCGGGCCTACGGGCCTCCGCCACGAGGCGGCCCCCGGGACGCCCGGGCCCCGCTCCCGCCGCCGACCCCTCCCCCCGAGCCCCCCGTGCGGGCCCCGGGCCGCGGCCCCGGGCCGGTCCTCACTCACTGAGCATCGCAGGCGGCGGGAGGCGGGAGGCAGGCGGGCGGGGGCCGGCGCGGCCGGGGGGCGCTGTCACTGCGCCCAGCGGCTCCGGGCGCTGCCAGCGAGCGCGCCGCCTCTGCCGCCTCCCCTGCAGGCCCGTGCCGGTGGCGCGGCCGGTGCTGCCCGGGGCCCGGCGGGCGGCGGCGGCCGCTCCATGGCCCGGCTGACACACGCCGGGGCGGGCGGGAGCGGGGCCGGGGCCGCGCAAGCGCCCTCTGGCCGCCAATGGGCGCGGGCTCCCCCCAGCGCACCGCCTCCCGCGCTCGGTGCTCGGCTGGCGCTGCTTGGCAGGGACCGGGGCCGCCGGGGCGGGCCCGGCAGTACCGGGTGCGGAAAGCGGACAGCGACGGCCCTGCGAGCGGAGGGGAAGGCGAGTGGCAGCGGGGGCTGGCGGGGGAGAGGTGGGCGCTGGGCAGCGGGGCCGTGGGCGGGCGGCTGGCGGGCGGAGGGGCGCTTGGGCCCCGAGCGGCGCCACGTGGGGAGTGCCGCGTGCGGGGCCGCTGCCCGTCCGACCGCCTTCTCCTTGCTTGGCGTGTCTTCCAGACGCGTGTCTGCCTCTTCGCTGTGCCCACGTACCGCCCCCATGGCAGCGATCTACTCCGGGATTTACCTGAAGCTGAAAAGCTCCAAGACTTCTTGGGAGGACAAACTCAAACTAGCCCGGTTCGCGTGGGTTTCTCACCAGTGCGTCCTGCCTAATAAGGAGCAAGTGAGTACATTTTAGTAGTGAACAGGGATGAAAGAAGAAAACACCGATGGGGATTGCTGCTGTGGATGAATCAGTTATTAAAATCCAGATCTAGCTTCTGGCTAACTGATAGCACTGTAAATATAGCGCTGATTTAGGATTGTGATTAGTTCTTGATTTTTGTCGTCACATGAAATGGTTTTATAACAACAATATTGCAGGTAGCTTCGGCGCAAAGACCTGCATCCGTGCAGGGTGGAAGAAACTTTCATGTAGAGAGGGTGGTGCCTGTGTTCTGTCTCGCAGAGACACAAGAAATCATTGTCTTCAGAGCTGTCATTGCCATTGGTATTAATGTCCAGTACAGGATGCTCCGAAGTCAGATGCTTTTGGTCATAGTTAAGAACGTCAGGATGGGAGGACTAACTGTGGACTCTGTGTGTTCTATGGTGCTCAGAACTTGTTGTGCCTGAGCAAAGAGCACACAGTGGATTCATGGACCGCTGCTTGGAAGGTGATTTGGTTTTCTCTTATTGGAACCCAACCTGTCTCCTAAGTCTTTTGTTTTGACCCTGTTTCCTGAAGGTCTATGCAGTGTTTCCCTGGGTTAGGGGTTTCTTGTTCTATTCCTCCAACCGTGGTAGTCCTTCGGGGTCTAGGGTTTGCACATCTGAGATCTCATGTTTCAGGTTCTTGTTATTTCAGTTACTTAGAATATTAAACTTAGCCATACACCACAACTTCAGTTGTAAAACAGTAATTAGTAGATTTGAACCTTTTCCAGTTTGCACCCATCTAAATTCATAGGCCTGAATTTCTAGGCAGTGAATTTAAACATACGAAAAGGAGGATGTGAGTGGAATAGCAACTGTCAGAAAGCGAAAACCAGCTGATTCTCTGAGCACTGCTTTAAAAGACTGCATTTGCTAACCAGTATCAACTGTTAGAATCAGAATGTTGTCAGATTAAAGATGTTCACTCCTGAGAGCTGTTTTGGGATGGTACATGCAAGCACAGGTCCAACATTAGGTAATGAGTGTAAGCTCTTAGGAATTGAAGCCTTCGGGAGCAGGCTTCTCTGCTCACTCAAAGGCTATTCTGCTTGGATGTAGCACAGTTCTCAAGGCACAAATGCTGTAACTGTGGAGAGGTACTGCTTTTGTCCCGTTTTTGCTTTTTCCTGTTTTGGGTTGTTAAAGATTTCTTGTTTTTCCTTCTGTTAACAGGTTTTACTTGATTGGGTAAGCCGTACATTGGTTTCCAACTACAACAAGAAATATGAACTGGAGGATGAAGTTGTTGAAAAACTCTGGGCATATCTTGACAATGTTATTCATAGCAAAAAACTACAGGATCTCTTAAAGACTGGGAGGACAGTTGGTCTCAGTTTTGCAATTGCACAGGTAACTATAACTGTGGATATCTGGTGAAATTCTGGATAGCAATATGTATCTCTTGCAGTACTTGACTCTTCCTCATAGTGTCAGATGTTGCATGAAATATGTATTAGTCTGATAGTTTTCAGAACCTATACTGAAAGTTTTGCTATTTTTGTCCTGCAATATAGTTTGTATTTGTGCAACACTGAGGTTAAAAATGGCAGAATTAGTGACTGGCTGCAAAGGCAGTGAAAATGACTGGGAAAATCACCCATTTAGTTTTGCTCAGATTGAAGGGAAGCAAGAAAAGGTTGTCTTTACCTGTAGAAATTGAACTGTGAAGTATAGAGAATTACTTGAATGAAATCTGTACTTCAGAGATGTTACGTAGAAAGCGTGCCAAATTTAAATGTGGTGTGGATATGGAAACCTGTCTGGATGAAGATTAGGTCAGAGGTACAGGACAGAGTACCCCAAACACCAAGGACAGAGGTGGTAGAGGGTCCAGTGGGAAGAACTTCAGGGTCTGGTTTAGTCCAACAGTGTCCCGGGTGAGGACATGAACTATCCACAACAACGTGTAAGGAGACAGGTGAGGTTTTTAAGAAAATAGAGGCAGATTTGTAAATTGTTACTGAATTTGTTTGCAGATATTATCTGAAGGTGAGAAAAGGGAATGAGTGAAAAGTGGGTTGAAGGGGAAAATAACAGGGAAATACACATAAAGTTTGAGAAAAGGAAGAGAAATGCAACATTATTTCTCTAGAAATGTGTATCCCTCAAAGAGAAAAGAGAATAGTCCTTCACATTCTAGATATAAGGACCAGAAACGGTCTCATTTTCAAATATAAAGATGATATTCAGCCATGGACATTCTTACTAAATAAGCTCCCTGTATCAGAGCAGGGATGTGTATTGTGTGTGGGGTTTTTGTTGTTGAGACCATTCAAGAAGGGAAGAAATTTACTCCTACTCCATTTCTGCAGGATGAACTATTAGTATGAAGTAGGGATAGCCTTATGCTGTTCCCAGTAGCATGCATGAGGGCTTCCTTACTCATCTGGTGGTGCAAACAAATGCAAGGACAGTGGAGCTTCTAGTTTGAAACCTATGATGTGAGAGGTCCAGCAGCAGCTGCTGGCATGTCCCCCTTGCTTGCAGCCATAGCTCCCAGAAGGTGTTGTTGGTTCATTATGATGGGCTTTATTTTTCTATGCTAAATTGACTGGTTTTTGGGCTTTTGTTTTTGTTTCTTTTTTCAGGTCATAAACAAAAGATTATCAGAGGCCTACTCTGAAAAAACACAGCAGAACATTAGCACCTTGCTGAGCTGCTCCAGTGGCATCCTTTCTACTCCTTCACTGTCCATCCTTTACACAGCAAAGTGTGAGCTTTTGGTTGATCTCCTCAGCAAGCTGTCCAAGCTGGCATGCCGGCAGCTGGCTTCTGATGATGCTGTGGGCTCCCAGTTGTTCAGTGTCCTCCAGCTTGCCTTTGCTCAGTACTTACTGATCCAGAGGCAGCAAACCAACCCAAAACTTGTACTTGAGCAAGTGACAAGTCAGTTGCTTCAGCCATGTTTGCTCCTGAGGCACTTGCTGACTGTGAGGAGCTGGACGCAAGCGGATGATAACCACGTGCGTCAGCACCTGAGCAGAGAAATACAAAGCCAAATAGAAACTTTGCTACAGGTTGGGTTATTTCAGCCTGAGCTTTTCTCATCCTATAAAGAAGAGCTGCTGCCAGAACAGGAACCCCAGGAGAAGAAGAAAGGAGGTTGGAAAACTCCTTTACTGCCAGCCAACACAGTGCAGACCAAGCTGGGCAGTGACTTGTGTGAACCTGCCCTCTGTGGAGTGGTTGTGGCCAGTTCGGTGTCCCTGCTATATAAGCTCTTTCTGGACTCATACTGTAAGGCAGAAAACCACCTTGTGTGTTTCCACATGCTCAGCAGGCTTTTTGGCTGTCTCAGGCTCTCTGACCTGCAAGAGGCAGGGAGGAGCGATGTGCTCTCCCCTGTGGATTGGAGCACGGAGCTGCTTGCTCTGGAACAGCTTCTGAACTTGGTGCTTAGCAATGACATCTATAATGTCGCCAGTGACCGTATCCGGCACAAGGAGGTGCAGTTTCAGTTTTACCGGAAGCTAGCACAGATGCTGCTGACACACTCCCAAGCTTCCATCCCTGCTTGGTTCAGGTGTCTCAAACTCTTGATGGCATTAAATCACCTTATAGTAGAGCCAGACCTGGATGATTTGGTGTCGTCAGCTTGGATTGATGCCGAGGCCTTGGAGCCACGTACAAAGAAACCGCAGGAGACTCTCATCAGCACCATATTCCAGACCTACTCCAAGCTGAGGCAGTTCCCACGGCTCTTTGAAGAAGTGCTGACAGTCATTTGCCGACCAGCTGTTGATGAACTGAGGCCATCTGTCTTCTCTGCTGGCCTGACAGTAAAGCTTCGTGAGTGCCTTCTTGAACTGCCACCCAACCAGATTCTGGACATTCTGTGTCTCTTTGTGGAGAAATGCCAGACCCTTATCATTCCAGCTGTTGAAGGGTCAATTGACATGGCCTTGAAGCTGATGTCAGTATGCTCAGTGCTGCATGCTTTTCTGTTCAACATGAGGAGCCTAGATGATGTCACTCCTGCCCCTGTGGTACTTCGCACTCAGCGTTTGATGGCAAACATACAGAAGGGAATAACTCTGCCACTGATGGAGCTGCTGCAGGCTCCTAGGAGAGAGGAAGAAAAGTCAGAGCTTTGGCTAAGAAAGGCCAGTGATGCTACTCTCCTCCTTGTTTACACTTGGGTTGAGGTAGACACACTGTTTGGTGTTAGCTGCAGTAAATACGTGTCTCCAACAGCTGAAATTGCTGTTACTGAACCTGCTGCAAGGCACTGGGCCATTTCAGCTATTATGCCTGGTATGAAGGAGCAGTGTTGGAGGAGAGTTACAGAACTTGCAAGTGGTTTTGCCTCCACTAGTAAATACTGCTTAGAACTGCTCACTCTTCAGAAAATGAAGATGATGTTAATGCAGACCGAAGCTGACCTACAGGCCTTGCAGCGTGCTGCAGCTTTCATCTTGGAGTCTGGAAGATCTGCCACGAGCAGAAGAGAATCTGAGCCGTGGGATGGAGATATCAGCGCGATAACTGAACTTAGCTACCCCACAGCACACTGGCACCTTGTCATGTCCAACCTGACCATCCTGTTGCCCTATATTTCCTTAAAAGATGTAGAGTACATTGCAAAAGTGCTTCTAGAGACGTTGATGTTGGCTGAAGCTCAGGAGGCTGCCACGGACCAGGAGCCTTCCATCAGCATTGGAAAGATATCCCTTGGTTTTATCCACAGCTCTCTTCTACCAGAAATGAAGATCCTGCACTGTGCTTTTCTGACCCATCTTATTCATCAATTTGCTATGGTGCTGCCCACTGCTACCAGGGATTCAGTAGATCTGCCACTTCAGCAGCTGTCTGTGACTAATGTTCCTTGGCATGAAGAAATTCTGTCTCCTTGCAAAATCATTGACCCGTTGGAAGTACCATCAGAAAAACTGCTGAAGGATGAGCTGAGCTTGTCTTGGAGAACACTGGAGAAGGTTGCCCAATGTGTAGTATTGTTAGCAAAAAATGGCTGCCCTGTCACACTGAAAGAACGTCAGCTACAAAGATGCCTGGGTTTGCTAAAAATTGTTTCTCTCCTGAAATTAGACAGTTTTCTTCCCTCTGACTGTACTCGATGTTTTCTGGTGCTGCTGTCCCTGCTAGTTAATACCAAGGCTAGTGTCTCTTGCAGCAAGTTGTTACTGCTGGAGGTTTTAAGGACTTGCTTCCACCTCCTGAGATGCCTGCAAGCTGGCAGGAATGCCAACTCTGTTTTCAAGGTGTTACATGCCAGCGATGTTCTTGAGGCTGTCATGACCTCCCAGCTTACAGCTAGCAAATTCTTCACTGATGTCTTGACTGTTCCTGTTTGGACACAATACGTCAAGGAAGTCCAAGAGGTTTTGGAAAACTTTCTTCAGATGATTATTGAAAAAAGACAAAGTGTGAAGCGCAACTTGGAAAAGTTCATGTCTTTCCTGGTGAGCTGCAGGCCAGACACAGGTGCAGCCAAAAGCAAAGACTGGAAAAACTGGAATCCCGCAGCTGAGCAGTTACTGCTTACAACATTCACCACACTCTGTCGCGTTGTCACACTGCACCTCCAGCAGCTGCCAGAAAATAAGCTGCATACTGCAGATGTGTTCTCTGCTGTGTTGGAACCACTAGTTTTGCAGATGGTCAGAACTGTTGAACATGGTCTTCAGACTAACACCCCAAACCAGCTTTTGCCTTTAGCATTCATACCATCTGTCACTACTCTCCTCAAAGCAGATCTGAGCCGTCCTGTCAGGGACTGGCAGAAAGAGCCCAGTGGGTTTTTGGAGCAGCCCCGTATTAAACTGTACCAAGAGTTTTACTCTCAGATACTGAAAGAGCTGCCCTGTGCAGGGAGTAATCTGCAGTTCCTTCAGCTTGCTTTGCAGTTCCTGACCATCTTCTGCTCCGTGCCAGAGCTGTATCCTGGAAAAGAAACTGCAGTCATGGTTGTTTTTGCTATAAAAAAGCTTCTCTCTGGTATGGAAACTTTCTCCACCTCCTTTGCTCATTTTGCGAGTTAAAAGCCATTTAGCAAAGCTTTTTTATAAGTCTGTATTTATTGGCTTGTGTTAATACAGCAGGCTATACTTTTTTAAATGCATAACAGGGAAAATTTCAAGGAGGCAATATTGTGGTACGTGGACCACAGCCACCGTCTAGTTTGGTAATGATCTTCTAATGGATGTTAACATCTTAATGTAAGTTGAGGTTCTGAGTTACTCATCCCTGGTAGAACATTTTGAAAGTAACTGGAACATGATAATACTTCTGGAGATAGGGCTGAAGTGCAGTGTCCTGCTTGTGTAATTCATATATAGGCACCATTGAAGCAGCTGATTTGCACCAGGTCAGCTCTTAAGAGCAAAATACTCATCTACTTTTGTATCTGGTAGGTGAGTTTACAGAGCAGTGGAAATTACCTGTCTGTTAAGGATGCTGAACACTGTGTGGTAATTCTGATAAATTCTGTGGAATATTGGCAGGTTGGTTCCTTTATCCTCATCAAATAAAGAGCCAGGGCTGGAGATTACGTGAAAAACCTCTGTTGCCAGGTGTGGGACCTAATAGCTCTTTTATATTGTCTCATTCAGAAAGAGAGATGAACACAGAGCAGGCATAAGTGTTCTCTTTGACTTCTTCAAACTGCTGGAATTTGTCAAACTTATTACTGGCATGGTCTGGTACAGTGGTCTCCAAACATTTTTGATTGCACACACCTATCATTAAAAAAACTTAAGAAATTGAACACACAGCCCGAATATAATTTACTTATAAATTATACACGTGCTACTCCATTATGTACATCACAAAGCACACATAGAGAAAATCTTTTAAAAGAATGCAATAAAGATGAAATAAGCACTATTTTAAATATCTTTTTATATTTGCTAAAGATATTTTTTTAATATTTCCCGCACCCCAGTGATTTGTCTTGCACATACCCTGCTTTGGAGACTACTGTTCAAGTGAACTACAGTTGTGATCTCAGTATTTGTATTGCCATTAAGTAGTCATAAAAAAAGCTCTGTGCTTTGTGATGGATCTCTGGCCACCATTTGTAGAAAAGACCTGTGGCTTGTTTAGCCTGCTCCCTTGGCTTGTGCAGCTGCTTTGGTGTAGTCTTTTTGTATTATTGTAGATTTTTTACTGCTATGATGACTGTTCTGTGAACCTGAGGGTAGGATATACTTGAGATTATCAAGTCATTGCATTAATGGGGAAAGGTAAGGAGAAAGTATCAAGCCCTCTATGTATTTGAGTTAAAAAAGTATCCCCAGAGCTCTTTTATTTTCAGTTTGTCCTATTCTGCAGAAATCCTTGTCTTGGGAATTGATTGCTTTTGTCTCTTGAATATGCAGGTCCTGCAATTACAACCCAGGTGATCCGAAGTATGGAGATGGAGCTGACAGAGGTGCTTGTCAAGGTGCTGGGAAACTGCTCTGCCGAGGAGTTTTATGCCATAATGAGGCTGGTGCTGCAAGGACTGGAAGTGAAGAATGTTTGGCAGCAGAAGGCTAAAGTAAGGCGTGAGCTTAGTGTATTGTCAACTTCCTTCTGCCATCTGCTGTATCTTGAAAAAAGGTTGTTGGCTGAATGACATTTGTTAAATATTTTTTTCTTCTTCCTGCTCTATGTTCATTGGTCAGGTCAAATTAATTTACATGGATAAGGGCTTGGTGACTGCTGTATATGTTTTGTATATAAATTGAGAGGTGAAAAGATCATGCAAACCTACTCAAAAAACTTTCTGTCCAGCTTAAGGGCTCAGCAGTCTCGATTCCATGTATTGACAACAGAAATCACACAGCTGTGGTGTTACAGGCCATGCTGAAAGCTCTTTCCTACTTGCTGCTCAGACCTCTGCACAACAGATACCAGCAGTCAGTGTTTGTCTGTGACTCTTCTTTATAAGGTTAAAGGCACTTTTAGAAGTGCTGGCATTTTTAAGTAAAACCAAAACTGCACTTACGCTTTTGGTACTTGTTGCTCTGAAGACTATTCAGCAATAACCAAATAGCACTCAGTATCTTTTAAAATTCTGTTTCCTTCTTCAGAGCAGCTTAAGCACCAGTGGTGATGTATGGAACACTTTTGGCAACAAAATCAACTGTATGCTCCATAGAAAGCCCAATGACTTGAGAATAACACTTGGATTAAACTTGCAGGGTTGTCCAGCCCTATCTTATTTATCAGAAAGAGACGTGGATGTGCTGTATCAATTCTTGATGCATCTTTTTGAAAGTGTATCTGAAATTCCTGAACTGCATAGATAATTCCTGCCACCTGAATGTAGCTTGCAATATGCTTCTTTTATCAGTCTGTATAAACAACTAGCAAGTAAAAAAAACCCTGCTGCCAAAAGCAGTATTCTTAATTTATAGTTTTCTGGTATCCTTGTATTGCCTCTGCTTCCCTCTGTCATCTAGTGGCAGTTGTATGAGAAGGCTTTCCTTTCTTGAAATTCACGTAAGCCTTTTTGTGCAGTAAGTTGATTGTGGAGCAAATGTGGCATAAAGTACATTTGGGTTAGTGCTGCTCAGTGCATTGAATTCTGTTGAGCTGCTGCTTACTTCACGATTTCCAAAGAGCAGTATTGGTGGGAGGCCTTTCATGTGTCAAGGCTCTGGTAACGCTCAAAAGTGTCACTGGTCTTGAAAGGGCTCTTCTGTACTTGAAAGGAGCCAGTGTGCCTTGTACCCCTGACTGATGATCTGTCTGCTTTCTGCAGGAAGTATTGTCAGCTGTTATGCTAACCAAATTGTTGCTCAGCTGTCCATTAAGTGGAGACAAAGAGAAAGCTTTCTGGTTTGCCAGCCCACAGATAATCACAGCTTTAGCTGTAAGTATCTCTTTACTGTAACTTCATTACCTACCCTTCCTATCTGGTAGAGTCTCTAGCGATGCACAGAAGCACATAGGAACAAAACCTAAACAAATCCATGCCAGATTCATCTGAACATTTTTGTCTAGACCCTTTTTCTCCTCCTTCCTCAAGTAAATCTCCTCCTATGAGTGCAGTGTGCATGTCATCCATTTCTTATACACAGTAATTTTATGGAACTACACAATGTAATATGGAGCTTGGGAGAAACTTCTTAGACTGCAGGGTAGAGTCTGTCTCCTTTCCTTCCTTCTGCCCAAAGGAGAAGATAACCATGTTATCTTGCAGCAGAAGCCAACAGCAGTAAAACAAAATTTAAAAAGTGCTTACAGAAAAAAGTAATTATATAAATTCACTGAATTATGAAAGAGAAACTAATCAAACCCAAGTTTCCAGCCCTTCATTTGTACAGCATATAAACCTAGTGATGTAGGTTTTTCTTCTCTTGGGATGATATCTCTAGGCGAGAATTTATCAGAGGTTGGTTCTGCAGTGCCTGGGAATCATAAGCTTTCAGTTTCTGCCCTTTTTGGTTTGTCTGCATGCATGGAAAAGAATGAACTGCATCATTGGATTCGTGTGAAGAGGTGCAAAGAGGTGCTGGTTTCCGGGGGGCTGGGGAATAGTTGCTATTCCAGTTAATGCTCAGAGCAGTGTTTGTTTGAAATGCATCATATGCATCCTGACACAGGGCACAATTGCTTGAAAGTGACTCAGGTGCAGGAGTCTGTCTGCCAGTCCAGGTCTAGTTCTATTGACTCCAGTCAGAGCCTTAGGGTTCTCTGGTGTTCCACCACTAATGATAAGTGGCTAATGCATTTCTTATTGTCTGTTTCCTGTCTTGTAGCTGCAAACCAAAGAAGCCTGTCAGGACCAGTCACTGATTTCCATCATAGTTATACCTATTCTAGAGACTGTAGCAGCTCTTCTAAGGCAGGGAGAAGGAGTTCTTGTGAATCCACATCATGTTTCATTGGCATTCAGCATTCTTCTAACAGTCCCTCTGGATCATCTGAAGACAGAAGACTATCATGGTGTCTTCCTGGGGATCCATGAAGTGCTCTTCTCTATTGTGCAGTGTCATCCAAAGGTATATCTGTGAGGGACTGGGAGAAGGGGGAAAAGTTTGGAAGAGCAAATATATTAGTGATAGAAATTTTTAAAATATGGTTTGAAATATTTTGTCTTGATAGTATGAAAGTGCATTGTACTGTTTGTCATTTGAAAGGCTGTGAATCTCAAAAGCACATAATTTCAGATGTTCTGCTTTGCTTGTTTTTTCATTGTTGTTCTTTGGCAGGGGATTGCTTATGAACACCTGGTGCTAGGTTAGGAAAAAATGTTGCCCTTTTCTGTGATTGATTCTAGAAGCACAAATGGCTCAGGATGCAGAATGAAAATATAGTCTCTACTCTCCACCCCCTCTGCTATGTAATCTCAGATGTTTTTATTTCATGTCTTTTTCAGGTGCTGTTGAAAGCAGCACCATCTTTTCTGTGCAGTTTCCATCGTCTGGTTGTTTCTGTCATGCATGAAGGCCGTCAGAAAGGAGACAGAGGTACCATATCTTTTCCACCTTTGCATTATACATATATATATATATATATATATACTCTAGAAGAGGAGATACTGAACAGGGCAAAGTTCTCAAAACCTAGCTGTGGCATTGAAACTGTCAGCCCTATCTGTCCTTTATAAAAAGCTGGGGATGAGCTTTGTAGTGTTGTGGGCTTAGGAAGATAACTGGGGCTGCCGGGGAGCTGCATGCAGACAGCATTGCTTCTGGTGAATAAGTTATTCTTCACTGACTGGCTGGCAAGTAGGCAGGAAGCAGTAAGGCTTGCTGTGCCCAATTTCTGCTCTACCTATCAACCTCTGTGTCTGCAAGCATGGTGGCTGTGAGCTCCACATGATTCATGCTAATATGTGTGAGTTGTAATCCCAAATGGATGCTGCTAAATGGAATTTCTTGAGATTGGACTATGTTTACTACAGAGCTGAGTTGTTGTCACCATTCTATGCTAAGTATAAGAACTCTATGTGTATCTGAAGCATCAGTTAGGATTAGATGATAAATCTGTATGGTCAAGGAATTGGAATAAATGTAATTAAAAATCCTAAGAGGAAGGGGGAAAAGAAGACTTCTTACTGTAAGTTATTAAAGAATTTACATAGTCGAAGTAGACAAGTCAGAGATGTCCACAATGATTAAGGTGGTCAGTACACAAATACCCTGTCACTAATAGCTGAGAGTTTTGAGACAAGTTGACTTCATGGTCTGAAACTGATTGTATCTCAGCTTTCTGCTGATGTCCTACAGCCTGTGCCATGTTCAGATTTATCTCAGCTGATATGTTGCCCACAGCTATGGGCAAATATGTGTATGTATTGTAGAGGAATATATTGTAGAGTAGTATATTAGCTGAGGCTCAGCGATAGAGGAAATGGTATGTTAAACTGGTGCCAGATTTGGAGAATATTCTTGCTTCTGCAATATGTTTACATAAGGAAATCATCACAGGAAGCTTACAGGTACATGGCATCCTCAAGCTGAAAAATGATGCTGTTTATTTTGGCAAGATTGTCTGTTTTTGTAACAGATAACATGAAAGTAATTTCTGGATTTCCCTTCTCCCTTGTTTATACTAGCTCTCTTCATTCTCTTCCTAGTGAGTTAATTCTCAGCTGATCTCACTAGTCTCAATTTAAATATCTCCAGTGATGTAGCTTTTGCTGCTATTTTCCACATAATAGATCTCATCAGAAAGCTTTCTTACTATACTGTTTCTAAGAAATGTCTTCTCATTTTCTCTAGGTAGGGAATACAATTTTCTTGTCTCCTTGTTCTCTCCTCCACAGTGCTAGTTGAGACTGAATTGTGGAAGGGACCTTCACTGCTGTTTTGAGCACTTCGACATCTATAACAAGTAATTTTTGTCTTGCAGTGCACATGAAATTGGCATAAGTGTGCTCTTGCAAAATGGCCATTCTAAGAGATGTATTCTGTATTGTGGGGGGCCTCTAGCTGTGGCTTGATAGGAAAAGATGACAAAATAGGCAAGCTGTTCTTGGCCTCATGTAGTTCAGGGATCATGGAAGGCTGATTCCTTGGGCTTTTTTCCCTAATGCTTTTAAGCCTCAAATGCCAGGGTGCATCTCACTTTGTGTTTTAGGCAACATGGAAGAGTTTGAAATGATACTGAAATGTGCACACTTGGTGGAACGGATGTATACTCATATTGCTGCAGAAATGGAGAACTTCACTGTGTTTTCTGCTTTCATGGTGGCTCAGTATGTGACTGAATTGCAGAAGGTATGTTCTCATTCATCTTGAAAATGCCTTAGTATTGTGCTAGATTTGGAGTTTCTGTTCCAAAGGCAACTCTGTTAAATTTTGAAAATTTGCGAAGTTACAGAAGTTGTTATGGTCATGGAGGTGCAGGTTTGGTCCAGGTTGTTATATTATGCAAGAGTTCCTGAGAATCATTCTTACCAACTCCTGGAAATTTTTCTAAAGGTGTGGGCTGTGGTTTTTTTCTTTTAAAGTAAAATAATGCAGCGCCCAGGTACAAAGCTTCTTTTCTTTAGTGCCGTGTTGGGTGTTGCTTTTCTTCATAGAATCGTAGGATGGTTTGGATTAAAAGGTTGAAAGATAACCTTTAAAGGTCATCTAGTCCAAGTCCTCTACAATGACCAGGGACATCTTGAAATAGATCAGCCTACTCACAGCCACATCCAACCTGGCCTTGGATATTTCCAGGGATGAGATATCCACCACTTCTCTGGGCAACCTGTTCCAGGTTCCACCATTGTTAAAAATATCTTCCTTATACATCCCAAATACTCTCAGTTGTCCAGGACTGATAGCAGTTAAGGCCCCATCTGGCAAAGTAATGGTGGATGATTCTCCTGGAAAGTATCTTTTAATATGGTCTAAATGATTAAGTGAACGGAAAAAATGTTACCAAGGCAAGAATTGTTAGTTTTTCAGTAATTCTCCTTCTGTACCAAAGATACCATTCTGATTCTTACTGAAAGCAACTGCTTCTGCTCTTATGGATGCCAGAGCCAGATTGGTGTTTTCTCTCATCCAAAAGTAACTTCAGCTTGTCATTTTCTTCAGCCCAATAGATTTAGATTTCACCAGGGTTTGAATGCTGCTTGTGGTGAAAGTACCTGCAAACTGATTATTTGTGATTCTGGCCTGGGCATGGGCTGAAATTTAGTCTTTGTTTTTCGGCCCTCTTAAAAAAAACCCAAACCTAATGGTGCTATGTTTCTGAAGGATTGAGGTGTAACCAGTGTAACTAAACATGAAGGTTATTACAGAGGTTAAACTTTTCTGCCTTCTCTGTTGCCTGTCTTTTTTATTTTTTCTTTTTTTGGGGGAAGGAGGGGTGGGGACCAAAACAATGGGAGATGTCAGATTTTAGCCATATTATTTAGTGTTAGTTGGTTGTTGTTTACATAGGGAACGTAGCAGTTCATCAAAGGGAAAATTGCTGTTAAGATGACTTCTATTCCCTTTAATCATCTGTAAATTCCGTAATTTGGTCATCACTGAATGCAAGTCTGAAAGCCTGACTTGAATTGTCAAACGACCTTTTTTAATTTAAAGGACACTTGTCTCAGTGTTAGCAGGAGTACACAGTCTCATGAGACTTCTAGGAAAGTTTTGTGCAAGATGTTCACTGGGAAATGGAAAGTGATGGATGATAGCTGAAACCACAGATCAGTAATGTATGCATGGAACCTTTGAGTGTGGAAGGGGGAATTGGTGTAGTGAGCCACCAGACACTGTGGTGAAGGAGTGTTTTCTGTCTGACAGAATAGATAGATCACAAGTAGGCGATGATTTATTTGCTCATTAGACTGCTGGGAATTGATGGATATCAGGGGAAAGGGGGGCCTCAGATGCCTGTCTTAAATGGGGCATGTACACATCTTTCTTGTTGCTCTGCAGAGGGAGAGAAAAACTCTTTTAATCATTCATCTCTTCCAAGTCAGGATCAGTGGCTTTCTTCCTGTGATATGAAGACCCTGAGGGTCCATCAAAGATAACGGAGAAAAACTTGTTGGTAGATATAAGTCTTTATATAGGCATCTGCACATTTTACTGGAACCCTTTTAAGGGTTGGTGAACTAGAACTGATGAAAACTACTGGCCTAAGCAGTCACTTACCCTAAAGTGGTTGTGTAACAGCTCCCTCAGTGCTTCCTCTTTATACCACGAATTATTTTGTATTAATCTAGAAAGATTCCTTAGTGGAGTGGGTGGCATCTCTTTCTTACTGTTGACAGTGCTTTCTGCTTGTTGCCTGTGAGCTGTTGCTTAATTCAGCAATAGTGAAATACCTCTTCACACATTTAATGTCTCACATCAAGAGCTCTATAATGCTTGACAAATTGGTTGTGCTAACTGTATAGACCATAAACCACTTACAAGTATAATTAACTGCCAGCCAGTAGTGGCAGCTGTTTAAATCTTTGGTTCTGCTTCCCATGGTGTTATTGGTGTTTATAGGAAACTGCAAAGCAAGAATGGCCCAAATAAGGCATGGGTCCAAATGAATTTGTGATGTGAGGGATGCAGTTCCATTAACTGCAGCTCTGAGATAGCTGCTTGTCCCAAGTGGGCCATCTGGTCCATATTGTCAATAGCTGCGGGTTTTCCTGTCCTTGTTCTCTGCAGTCATTTCTCTGAGAATCCAGCCCAGTGCATTCACTGGGAGCTGTGATGCTCAGCTGTTCTCCAACTATTGCACAGTGTAGGGAGAAATAACATCTATTGTAAAGAAACCAATTGGTCAACTAGCAGAGAAGGGAAAAATTACAACCTCTTGGACAAGCAAACTCTTCAGGGTCACAGATCTGAAGGAAGTCTTATGTACCTTAATGTTCTCTATATGTTTTTCCCTGCTATGTTAGTGGATCTAACAAAACATTTTAGCTGTTCCACATTTAGGGCAGAAAGAGAGCAGGAGCCTGTCACACTGATGAGGAGTGCACTTCATTAGTAGAAAGTTTATTAGTTGCCTAAGGAAGAAAGAAGCCTGAATTTTAATGACAGCTTTTTATATAATTTTCATTAGGCCTGGAGTGCAGAGGCTCACATCTGGAGGCATAAAGCTAATTTTGGGATTCAGCAAAGATAAGACATGGTTCTGCAGCAAAAATAATATGATGATGCCAGAGGCCAGCACTGTCTTGGGCAGTGAAGTATTTAGCAAGTGATTTGTGAGCGCAGGACAAATTTCAATTAGCCTAGAGCAGCAGAGGACTCCAGAGTCAGCACTGATGTTCCTTGTTGTTAGTGGCAGTCCTGCTGATTGTGGGGTTGAGCAGAGGTAATGTTGGGAGCAGGGTGCCGAGTCCTGAGTCATTTCTTGTATTCCTCCAACTTTCTGCATGACTTCTGGCAAGGTACCTGATTCCTGGTGTTAAAACAGATTGAGGAAATACACATCTCCTGAGAGTTTTGAAAGCTTCTTTTATTAAGGCTTGCACATTGAAGCACTCAGAAAAAAAAAGTTAGATAAATATGAAATTGTTAAGTGATAAATTAAAATTGTTTGACTACCCAATGTAAATGAGAGAACAGCCTAAAGGAGGTGCTCATCTGAAACTGACTTAATAGCACACAGCCTATAGGAGACATACAGAATCTACTGAAATGTGTAATCCAAGGCAAGTATTTTATGGTTTTTTAAATTAGAGTTGTTGTGCTGAGGAGTGTCCATGTGATTCCAGGATGATTAGTGTCTTTGCCACCGCACCAATGTGTATAGTACTCCTGTGGATTTTACTGCAAGGGCTTTGCTTGTTCTGCAAAGCATGTTTGCAGAATTCAGGAAAATACTGCACAAGTCAAAATCTTGGATTTTATCTAATGGGCTGTTACAGATGGTCTGATGTAAAGGATATAGTTGTCAGTATTTAATGTACACTGACTGTGGAAACGGTGTTTTCTTGCCTTTCTGTCTTCAAGTTTAAGGCAATTTTGTTCTTTTTGTAGGTGACTCTGCACCCAGCTGTGAAGGCACATCTCACAGAAGGAATATATCACATCTTTGACCTTTGCATTGAACGGGACATCAAGTTCTTAAATGCATCGCTCCCAGCAGGCGTGAGGGAGGTCTTTAAGGATCTGTATAATGATTACAACCACTACCACAAAGCAAAAAAGCACGGGGAGAAAAAATACACTGCATGATGAATCTTGCCTGGTGCTGCGTGATCAGCTGTGAATTGATCTTGCAGTGCTCAGAAGATGCTCACTTGCTCTTTAGTTTGGGATGACGAGTAAGATTGAACCTGAGGAAGATCCTAAACATGGATTGCATTTTTCCCTGTACAGCCAGCCTTCATAATGGGGAAAGGGGGAACTGGGAAGGGAGGATGTGCTGTGCTGGTGGTTCTGGTCCTGTGTTGTGCCACAAATGGCAGAATTGCTGGGCCTCTGCTGGCCCCTGGTGAACTCTCTGGGAGCCTTGGGTCACTCACTGCAATTTGGCAGCAGATGTCAGGCTTCAGGCTTTGGCACATCATGGTGCTTTCCTGTGGAAGCAATAGTCTGGTCTAAAAGCCAGACTGCTTTTTTTACATGCTTTTGCTTTTGCTTACATGGTAAGCAGAATTAAAGCAGTTGAAGTGCTTATTTTTGTACCCTGTTATTTTACATTTTATAACTGAAGAAATTTGTCAATGTTACACAGCCGTACAGTAGTGCAAACCTGCAGAAGTAACAGTAAAAAATTTGAAAGATTGTATCTCTTTGCTTGATTGGTTCTGCTGTCCAGTCCAGCCCTGGGCAACCTATTGGTCTGACCTATTGAATTTCCTTCCCAATTGTATTATCCTCTGATCTCATGATAATCAAAAAGACTGACTACCTGGAGCTCTGGTCGATTTACTGTCATTAAGCAATTACACTTAGTCATCTGAGCTGTCGTCACTCTCAGTGTACAGTTTTAGCTAGTGACAAATGTTAATTACCACTGTTACTGTTTGAGACCCTTCTTGGTCAAAGCTGAGCCTTGTGGCTTTGCATTCACTCTAGGTTAAGAGAATGCCCTTGACTTCTTTCAGCTCAGCTTAGCTTCTGACAGGGAGCTTTATCAAGTTTTATCAAATAGCTCCCTTTCATTAGCTAAATGACAAGTTTATTTTTTTTTAAATGATGCATACTAAAGATCTAAATTTTTATGTAAGTGATAAAACAGTTTTCACACGTACATGTAGGTAGTAGAAAGAACTCAATACTCTCATGTGTTTATCTGCTTTAATCTATAGATAGGGAGTGGGCAGAGGGAGACTGGAATGTGGCTTACCACTTTTCTGGGTCCATCTGCCTCATGGCAAGGTCCAAAGGATGAAGTTTGTCTGGGGCAAAATACTCCATGTGGCTCAGATGAGGGAGGTCATCGGGACTTGCTAAACGTCATCCTTTGGACTGGAGATGACCCTCCTCTCATCCTGAAAAAGCATTTTGGAGGGCTTTGAAACTGTGCAAGCACTGTTCAGAAGTAGTAGTGCTATGTTTTTTATACTGTTCTAGTTGTAAATGCAAACCACAGTGGCATATAGGCTGCCATGAAGCAAGTTAACTCTATCCAAGCTAGATCCTGTGCGCCACTGGCCACTTCTGTACTTTATTTCGTGTGGGCCAGCAATGGGAAGGGGAATTACTTCTGCCCCACCAGGAAGTGGGACAGTGACATAAGTCGCAGAAGGGAAACGTGGGAGCTGGAGACATCCAAAGGGGCACCAAAGAGGGCAGGTCTCCAGGGTGGAGACAGTTAATACACTGGAGAACGAAGGAAGGTTTTGAGCAGTGGGAGAGGATGTGGAAAGAACAGCAGAAAAAAAGAGCTGGGTTTGGAGCGGGGGAGGAAGGAAGTGAGGGAGGAAGGAAGTGAGGTAGCATCTCTGGCGTATAAGTGTCAAGGCTCCCCTGATGCAGCCATATGGTGCAAGCCACACACAGAGCTCAAAAGCTTCTGAGCAGACCACAGTAAATAACATTAGCCAAAGGAGGTAAACTAGCTGAGCTGAGATCAGTTTTATTTCATTAATACTGACTTCTAAAATGTTACCAATTTTAACTTCTTGGCTTGGAAATGAAAATGTGTAACTGACTAAGATGTACAGGGGTGATGAAATAACAAACCCCCACTGTCAAAAGGGCACAGTGCTTGAATGAATGAAAATCTGAAATCCTGCCACAATTAAACCTTTATTTCAAACACCCCGTGCAACTGCCACTTATCCCACAACCCCCCTCCTCCATGCAAAGCAGTGGAGTTCTGAAGCACAAAGCAGCGTTTCTGTAGAAGTAACACGTTTCTGTAGAAGTGACAAAGGGGTTAAAAGGAAGGCTGTCTTTCACTTGCTAATCCCAGGTCTTTGTCCAAAAACTGCTCCGGATTTTTTTTTTTTTTTTTTAGCTAGAATAAATTAAATCACTGGCAGCGGACCACCTGCTGAGAAAGCAGGCTTTGTACTGGAGTGCATTCCCACGTGGGTGCAGTTTTCCTCTGTTGTCACACGATGGGGCCATCCTGCAAAGGTACAAAGCACCCTTGTGCCGTCTGACATCCGTTTTGGAGCCCTTCCTCCTAGGCTGGGTTAGTCTACGAGCTCTGAACATCAGGAAGGTGAAGGGTTTGGAAGAAACACCATCTCAGGGCTCAATGCCAGGGATCACGACCTTTGTTTCAATGGGGTGTCGCTTTGTGCGAGTGAATCTCCGGGCCTTAGAGGCGTCTGCCACAGATATTCTTGGCCAAATTTCCAATTGTTGATGCAGCACATCTCTTCCGAGGGCTTTCCTTGCTGCAGCATGGACAGAAATTCCTCCTGTAGGCAGAACTTGGAGGCTGGCATCTCAGGTTCCTGCTGGCTGTGCCACTGGCTCAGCCTGCGACTCTGTGTGTGATGTTTTTTACTGGTGCATGGGCAGTGCCCGAGTCTGCTGTGCCAAAAACTGGCTCGAATAGCAAGAGACAGGAAAGGCAAGAAGAACAGTCAAGACCAACAAAAATCACGCTGCGTTTATTTACCCTTCATTTTTGTGTAGCTGCTGTGAAAATCAGCTGATTTTTCTACTTACCTGGTGGTGGGGTTTAATACTTGATTTACTTTGCAATTGTGGATAGAAATGTCAAAAATTTAAGATGTTAGAAATTGTGTTACTTATTAAAAAATTATTTTCTTGCTCATACCTTTTGGGAAGAGACTGTACTGTGTACTTTCCTTCAAGCTTGAAATGAATCAGTAGCTTCCTATTTGTTTACTTGATGCAGTTCAGAGCTGGATAACAGAAAGCTCCTTCCAAAGCTACCTTTATGGGTTAAAACATAATAATTTGAATAAAGGAGTACTTTGACAGATTTCTATAGCATTATTACTGAAGCGTTAAATGTCTCCAGTGACACAGTTTGCTGAACTGAGTGGGGAAGTGAACACCTGGGACAGGAGAGCCAAGCTGCAAGAAGACCTGGATAGGCTGGAAGGCTGGGCTGACAGAATCTTGTGAAGTTCAACAAAGACAAACATAGGGTCTTGCACCTGGGAAAACATAATTCAAGAGTCCAGTACAAGCTGGGATTTGCCCATGAGGGGTGCAGCTCTGTGGTAAGGAAACTGTGGGTCCCAATGAATAAAAAGCTCAGTATGAGTGAACGTGGGCTTCTGCAGCAAAGAAATCCAATGAGATAGTCAATCCCATCAACAAGGGCATCACCACCAGAGAGAAAGAAGTCATTATCCCACTCTATTCAGTGCTTGTCAGGCCACACCAGGAATAATGTCATCAATTTTATTCCCCCCTATGCAAAAGAGATGTGGACAGGCTGGAGAAGGTCCAGGGAAAGGTCGCAGTGATAATCAAAGGACTGGGAAGCTTTCCATGGGAAGAAAGGCTGAGACAACTGGGTTTGTTTCGCCTTGAGAAAATAAGGTTTAGAGGGAGACTTATCACTGTGTTCCTGTATTTAAAGGGTGGCTACCAAGAAGATGAAGACTCCCTTTTGACAAGGAATCACATGGAAAACACAAAGGTTAATGGTAAAACTGGGGAAATTCCAATCGGACACAAGAGGAACATTTTTCACAGAGAGAACAATTGGCCATTGGAGTAATCTCCCCAGGGAAGTAGTGGATTCCTCAACACAGAACAATTTTTTTTCTTCCAGTTAAATGACTGCTTGATTTTTTTTCAATGAGAAACATGCAGAAGTGCCATTGTAGGCAGTACTGACATTTGCTGCTGAATGATCAGTGATGTATTCTGCAAGCAGTCAAAATTTCCAAAAAGGAAGAGGCTTCTGTTATTGTACCTACCCAGTAATATTTATGTCACAGACAAGCAGAAGTGAAACCTGACTTGCTCTGGAGTGGTACTGATTTGTATTCACATACCTTTTAAAAAAAATATGAAAGTTTTTTTTTTTGTTTTTTTGTTTGACTTTAAAGTCTGGAAAATCTGTGGAAGTGTGTCCCTGTGACCTTCTCAGAAGTTTTAGTCTAGGAGAGCCCTCTAGCAAACCCTTTGGCAGTTCTTTAAGAGAATCTGGGAAGAATAAATCAATGCCCTCCAAGTGACTAAGCTGTATTGCCATCCCTTTACTTCCAAAGAAGGATGCTGACATTTTTGTACCTATTACTGAAGATGGTAGCAAACAAAAATGACCAAATCAATTTTATCTTATGTAGGAATCTTCTAATGCAAGCATAGGATGGCTAGAGGTACAGGCCTGGCATGGTTTTCAAGTGGTGACTGCTTGGTCATTTCTAGGTGTAGACTTGTTTATTTCAGGAGAGCTTCATTCTGACATGTGCTCCTGAGGCTTCTCTCTTCTAAAATTGGTGGAGACCAATTTCTGCCCCAAAGCAGTTGTCATTATTTTAATTACAATTTGTAGAAGTTGGATTCAGAATTGCTTCTTGAAAGAAGTTCCATACATGATCTGCTCTGAATTAGACATCTTGTGGAGATTGCTGGAGGGTCTGGGTCCTCTTTCCAGCTGGGAAGTCACTGTAATGCCTTTTCAGTTCTTCCCCACAACCAGAGGACAGGTTGTTTTTGCTGATAGCTGGCAGAGAGGATTTGGAAAGCAAACAAAGAATAAAAGGAGAGGAAAACTGGGGACAGGTTCCCTGTTAGTTCATCTGTTCAAGTTTTCTGTTCGGTTCAGGTGTCCCTGCTTTTATTTTTACAGCCTCTGCTTGAGGGATAGGTTCTCCAGGCTTTCAGAGAGCTGTGCTGAGGCTGCTCAGGAATGTGCACAAAGCTGGTGCATTGCTGTCTTAAGATTGACAACCATGGGCTGCTTCTGCTGTAGGAAGGGAGAGAAGAAAAAGAGCAGGAATGGAGGTCTAGGATGAATCCAGTGTATTGTCAAGACTCTACTGAGATGACTTTATTAATGATTTAATTTTGGATAGGAATCAGCAACTTACAAGACAGAAAGAAGTTTCTGGTAGCTGAAAGAAGAGCAGCTTTTAAAACCAGGCTGTTCCTGATTTTCAATACATCTGAAACATCCATTGCTTTATTTGTCTGCTCCAAGCACCTAGAAACCTTTAGGGCCACCACGTGTGCAGTAGTGTGAACTGTGAGCAGGCATTCGCTGTCCCAACACGCTGCCAGGTGTGAGAGACGGTGGGTGGGAGAAGAAACAACATTGTAGGAAGAAGTGATTGATTTGTGTTTAGATTTTAAAGCCAGTTTTAGAGCAGCGTGTGGGAGTTCCCTCTAGTAACCCCAGGGAAGAGTATTCTTGTATTTGGGGTTTGTTAATATCCCAGGAAAAGAAAGGAAGAGTAAAGGACCGTGTACCAAAGGAAAAAAAAAAATCAAAATTTCATGTTGGAGAACAAGCAGACAAATCCATAAAAGACAATTTGATCAATACTGCCATCGGTAAATTATGTGGTCTGCGCAAACAAAGCCTCAGCTTTATCAGAGAGTGTATTAACTCACGGAGAGAAGGCTGATTTATCACTCTTCATCCAGTAATTGTCAGCCCATAATCCTCTGAAGGGAAAGTGGCCATCGGTGCTTATCACTTGAGGAGAGACACTAGAACAAATAGATGCTGATTTTAGCCTGGAGAAAGCCACTGCTACTTGAGCCCAGCTGGTCTGCCCAAATGCCAGTGGCTGCTGCTTGTTCCTGCTCCCGAGGCTCAGGAGGGCACCTGATTTTGAGCACCCATGGCTGGGAGTAAAGCTCGGGGCTTTGTGGTGGCTTTGGTCTTGTACCTGCTGCAGGTCACCTGTGTGCTTTGCTTGCTGAGGCCTTGCCTTCTTTGGCCTTTGACACAGACAAGAGTCTTCCCCATAAGAGATTTGTGAAGTCTGCAGAATTTTTAATGCTCTATGGGCATCTAAGGGAACTGAGATTTTTTTTTTAGACTGCTACAAAGATGAGTGATACAGCATTATTTAGCTGGTCCACAGTATCCCCAGTGATATCCTCAGAAAATACGCTGACTGGCTGCATAATTTCTTCCCCTCTTGTCTTCCCACAAGATGTAAGTGAATCTTACTGTTGTTTTAGTGTGCATTTTACTTTCTTTTCTAGGCTTTGTTCAGTATTCAATGTCAGTGTTCAGTGTCTTCATGAGACAACTATGCAAATGTCAGCTGCTGGTACCTGATTCCTTCAGACTGAAATTTAAAATATGCTCATGAAAATTTTCATAACCTATGTGCCTCCTGGTGCCACATGCAAAGGAAGTGTGACTAAGAAACCTGTTATTAGCAAGTTGTATTTTGTTTGTGCAGTGACATCTAAGGGACATTCTAAGCAACTTATTTTCCCTTGCTGTAAAGGAATATTTCTTACTGCAGCGAGAGGCAAGTCTGTTCTTCAGATCTCAGCCTGTGCAATATTGTCTGGATGAGGAGAAACCTGTGGAGTAGAAATAGTTTTGTTTCTGAGCCATGGAAACTTCACCAGCTGGAAACCTCCTTTGACCCACATGCCCTTTCCCTGCAGTAGCACCACTCCTCTGATCCTGTGTTTGGAGGAGATTGTGTAGCTGTGTTGTCCTAATGCAGGCAGTACCTGGAAGATGGGCTCACCTCTGCATCCAGGTCTGGGGTGTTCAGGAGGAGCTGTGGTTCCTGCATCTTTTTTGCTGCCACCCTGTAGCAGTGGTAATGTTTAGAATTAGCTTCTGCACATGATTCCTAGGGACTTCAGAGGGCAGAAACTTGCCCTTAGAGCTCCCAGCACTTTTCATCTTCAAAGGGTATTATAATCATTAATGCATTAATTAGGCATTCTCCCCTTCCATCCTGCAAACTAGGTTTATTAGCTGAATGTATTTATCTTTGGGCAGCTTCTACAAGCAATTGAATGGATAATTTTCCTAATAACTTTAAGAGCAAAGACATGAAAAGGAACAGGGATGATGAGAATAGAGACCAAGGCAAATTAAGCTGTGGTGTGAAGGGAGAGAAACAATTTGATTCTAGGTGTAACTCCACCTACCCCTGTAACTCCCAGCTGACAACTGTGCAGGTTTTCTCGCTTCTGTCTTCCCTAACCTACGTGGAATTGCACATCTATGTAACATTTATGCTAGCACACACAAATGCAGAAAAAAGGAGGTCATGGATGAGTGGACTGCAGAAAAGGAGAACATGAAAATAGCTTGTAATTGCAAGGTGAAGAAAGCCTATGTGAATGTTTGACTTTTACATATGCTTGTATCTTAGGTGTTTTTATGAGACTGGTATAATCTATCAGTGCTTCACAACAGGTGAGCTGCAGGGGTGGAGGAAGGTCATGAAAGACTGTCAGGGAGTTTGAGGTGTTGAATACTGTCATCTAAAGCAAATGAAATCCTGTGTTCCTTCTCCATCTTTATCCTTCAAGCATTGTTGCTCATGCCCTTGCAGCACAAACAAATACACAATGTGTGGTTGCTATCATACACATGCAGTTTTGCTCATACTCTCACAGTAAATGTGGCTGGAAGGACATAAAAGATTTTCTCTGAAAAAGTACATGCTCCTGAAAATTTCAGAGACTCGGTGACTTAGTGGTTGGGATGCTGCACTGTGAATTTAGTGATTTTTTTGCAGCACTCTGCCATTTGCCAAGTGATTTCACCTCTGTCTTCTTCCTGTCTTGTTTATTTAGATTCACAAGCTGAAGACCAGGAGGGACTACTAGATCATCTTGCCAGACCTCTTGTGTATCACATCACAGTCGATTGAGCTTGAAATAGTTACTGCTGTAGTGAACCCAATAACCGGTGGGTGGTTGCAACATATCTTCCATGAAGCCAAAATTTTGACATTAAGCTCTTCAGGGCAGGAGTTGTGTTCTACCCATGCTTTAATTAGATATTCTCAGCAGTGCTATTAAACCAGTATCAACACCAAGAAAAATAACACCAAGGGAAATACCAATAATGCTAATTACAATAAAATCTATTAATTTTTTATTGGTTAAGCTTGTTAGGTTGATTGTTTTGTTTTGAATTTTCTTTTTAACTGTGAATCCAGCCACTGTATATGAACCGTAGCTTTCAGAAAGGAGACTAAGAGGTGGCTTTTCAATTCTGGTGTGCAAATACTTCTGCAGAGCAGCAGACCACGTATTGGAATGGCTCTTTCATGCCGTGGAGGAGGTGGTAAAAAAAAACCCCAAAAGCAGCATAGCCAGGAGCTGCTCTCCAGAAATGCAGATCTCCATACAGCAGTAAGGGAGTAAAATGTTACTGCTGGTGGCAGGCAGGATAAATTCTCTGAGTCTGAAATGTAGATTTTAATAAACATGGAGAATCAGCTCCATTCTTCTATTTCTTAAGTCCCTATTTAAGGATAAAGTAGTCTGCATGTGCCATTTTAGAAAGTGGCTGGCCAAGTGGAGCAAGTTGGGGTTTTTTGTAAGAATTCTTTCAGCCAATGTGGATTTGACACTCCTACAGCTTTGCTCAAACTCTGTCAGACCAGGGAAATATTTGTCAGCATCCTCTTTTACTGGAAGAGCTAACCTAGTCTGAAATCTTGAAGGAATAAAACCTTGACTTAAAATAGAAGTGTTTGTGACAGGACGGGGTGATGGGAATGGAAGGATCCTTCCTAACCACCTGCCTGGCTGTCAGAGGAGCTCATCTCTTCCCCTTGCTGCCTTTGGCTGTCTAGAATTTGCCATGGACTGCAGGCAGGCTGCAAAGGGGCCGGGTGAGATGAACATGTGCACTGAGAAGTGACCGGAGTTTATTTGTTGTGACAGGAATGGTGCCCCCCTCCACCACCGGCAATCGCTTCCTACAGCCCTGGGATGGAGAAGCTTCAGCTGGTTTAAGCAAAGCAGTGCAGGGCTGTATCAATCTCTCTGCACCCTACTGGAGGTTACTTTCCCCATGGCAGCATCAGTGGAGCAAAGCTGTGGTCTTGCCTCAGACCCTGCAGCTCCAAGCCTGATCCATTACCCCAAGCCCCTGGAGAGGATGGTTAAAAATCAAATGCTGAGTTGCAGAGAAACTAACACACTTCTACTCTCTCTGTGCCTTCTGTGGGACAGTAGTCTTTGGCACACAGGCAGGATAAGCATGGCTGGTAAAACTCAAGGTGGCACCTTAAGGAGATGCAGCTAGGTCAATGCAACCAGCAGGAGCTGCCTCTGAAATCCCAGGGCACTGCTGGTCCTGCATACTCCAGGTGGAGCTCAGCCCTCTCACACCTCCCACTCTGCCCAGCAGTATGTGTGTGCTGCAGATGGAGGCACTCACAGCACCAGCAGGCAAACTAGCTCTTGGCTGTTTTCTCACAGATGCCAAAGCCCAAAAGTGAAGCTTCAATCTTGGCCACTAATTGCCTTGGAGGTTATGGGGCTGCTGTCTTCCCTTTAGCTCTCATTACCCTGGCACCTCAGGGGCTGCCATCACAAACACTTTATTTAAAGTTGGCCAAAGGACAGCCAGATGTACTGCAGTTATTTACACCTTTGATGGCAAAACAGACATGCCCTGGCTTTAAAGCCTTGCCTTGGACTTCACACAAGAATGGATTCTCTTTCTTTGAGCAACATGGGAGCTCTGCAGCAAAACAGAAATCAGGGAGTGAAACTGGACCAGAGCAAAGTTTATGGTTGCAGGTCTTGTAATGCAGTTTCTCTTCTGTAGCTAGAACTGAGCTTTAAGCATTGTTCATTGAATGAGATAAGCCACTAAGGCTTCATTACTGCAAGGTTCACTGATAACACCCCCATTGTTTAGGAACCAGACAGCTTGGGAGTCCATCCTTTTGGGACAATTTAAAAAGAAAATATTCACATGTTCAGATGCAGGTCTGCTTCAGGATTTTGTTTCAAAGCTAGTAGGAAGTATTAAAGTCAAAAACTCCCTGGAAGAAATCACCAGTGCATCTCAGTTCAAAGCAAGGTCTGCCCTGCTGTTTCTATTCATAGTACTTCAAGAATGTGTTTATTTTGTTTTTTCAAAGACCTCTGGGATGGGAATTTCAGTATGGAATGGGGAAGGTTAAGGCTAAAAAGCTAAAACAAAAAAGCCCTGCCACGGTAGGTAGTTCTGCCTTCCCTTTCTTTTGGAGCCAGTGTAGGCTGCAGGTGAGCAAGGCCACAGTGAGTCTAATTTCTTGCAGCTGACAGATGATAGCTGGAGTGGCAGACTTCCAGAGCTTTGAAAAGCAGCTCTTGAAGACTGTGTGGCATGCGTTACAGTATGGCTGGTTGCATTCTCCTTGCCTTGGATTCCCATGGGATGTGGCATTTTTCCCCCTCAAGGTGTTTAGTACTCAAGGGGAGCCCTACCCTGCATAAGCTGGGACTTGGTGTGTGCTCCTTGTGCTGTAGCCTTTATTAAAGGTAATGTCTTCCACTGCTCTCTGACTGAGCAAAGGCTGAGGTGGCTCTGTGCTCAGCTCTTGTGGATAGCTACGCTCACGAGCCTTTATCTTGCCCAGGTGCTAATCTTCAGTCCTGGGCAGAGTCATCCCTGTCAGGCAGTGTGTCCTCCTTCCTAAGTGCCACGTCCCAGCTTCTGCAGCATTTCACCCCTTCGTGGACTTCCTCTGTTTGCACAGTGATTACAGAAATAATTTTTGCCTGCGCTACAGCATTCCTTAGGTTCCAGAAATGTGGGCTGTTATTGTGATTGTTAAATAAAAGCGAAGCTGCAGCTCAGTACTGAGGGTGAAATATTGCCCCAGCCAGATGTGGTAACTATGTCCATAACTCTCAGGCTTTGAGAGCTTAAATTAATCTGAGGAATAGATGTGGTGTGTAAGACAACTTGAGGTGAAGCCATCCTCTCTAGCAAACTTCTAAGCAGCTCCACCTGCTCTAAATATTTCAAGATTTTTTAACTCTTGTTTTCAATGTGCACCTTCCAAGATGCCATCTCTTTCCCTGATTCTGCTGACAACAACTTCTGGGGGTCCTCTGCAACAGTATGAAAATTATAAGTCCTGCCATCTGCCAGTCTGATGATGGGCCATCTGCACTAAGCCATGCTATTCTGTTCATCCTTTAGTTCCTCCTGTCTTGGGTTGGGTATTTCCACAGCTAAGAGTTGATCAGATGTGCTCATCTGCATTTTGTGAGCCAAGGAAAGATTCTCAGCATCTGCAAGAAGGCTGCCCTGCCCTTACAGAGTGGGTGGGGAACCCCAACATTTTGTAACCATATGGTTTTGGCTGATTTCTGGCTTCAATCATTTCCTCTTGGCAGAGGACTATCCAGCTCTCTGTGCTCTCTACCAGGAACTGACTCATGGAAATGGAGTTTTCCCTCAATGCGGTGTGAGAGCGAGTATCTATTGTATTTGAAGAAGCTACTGACCTAATGTGCAGGTGATGAAAATTTCTAAATGTGGGGGAAAACCCCATACTTGGCTATTTTAAATTAAGCTTCTCATTTTATGCATCAGCCGTTTGGAGATTCATCTATTCTAAACCAGAGATTTGTCTCCCTCATTGCTCACAAACTGTAAAGCTGGTGACCTGAACGTTGTTGCTTTACAGAGGTAAGTGATAGCAGGGAGTGAATAGAGTTGATCAGATGCCATGGAGATAAGGCTGATATAAAATCCAAACCTTGGTCTTGCTGTCAGCTCTGTGCAGATCTTGTGCCCTCTGTTAGAACATCATGGCCTTAGGCATCATCATCTAGTCTTGAATCTGGGATTTGTGGATCTAAAAGCATCACCTGCTATGAGCTGGAGGCTCAGGCAGGTGAGTGCACTGTAACCAAACCTGAGGTAAAACATGTTTGCATAACCCATAATGAAAAAGATTTAAGCAAATGCATTTTTATCTCACTTTTGTGATAGGCTAAGTGTGCATGCAGTCTGTCGCTGCGGCTTGGCTGATATAAGCAGCGTCTTCCTGAGCTGCAGCAACTAATCAAGTGTCTGAACTGTGAGTGGAGGGCACATGGTTGTTACCGTGAGACTGAGCTGTCTCAGTGGTAATTGACATCCAGTCACAAGGAAACAGAGCTGCAATAGGCAGAGGTTCAGAATGTTTGCCAGAAGTCCAGTAGTTTACAATGGGAATCCAGGCATTTGTGTATCAAGGGGTCTCACAGGGGGATGTCTCTGTTACCTGAGAAGTGTCTTGGCAGACCAAGCTCTTTAAATTACGTGGCCTGTCACCTGTTCTGTCAAAAGTTGAGTTTTTGCATGCTATTTGTTTTCTGTCACAGGATTAACCACTCCGAAACCAGGGCTTTCTCAGTATCCTCAGGAAGTTATTTCCTACCTTTAAGGATTATTATCATGGGAAATTTTGTTTGATCTCAAGCCTGAGTTCATTGGTTCAGTTTTATCCTCTTATTTCTAGATAAAAGGAACCATAGCAGGAGTAGTAGTATTTCTTGAATCAAGGTTTGGAGGCATGGTGTCACGGTTGCCCCCACTGTGGAGGAGCTGTGGATGGACAGTCTTTGAAGCAGCGATGCCTTTCCCATACAAGCAGGAAATCTGCTGCCTTTTAGATGTGTCGTTTGTTGGCCTCCTGACTGATCTTTGATGTTTTTATTTTGAGGCACATCCCAGTGTATCAGATACATGCACAGCTACAGCCCTAGAAGATTATCTGTATGCTGTTGCGTGTGAGCAGGCTGTGCCCAAGGCTAAATTCCTTATTAGCTGACAAGTAGGTGATGTGCAGGGAAAAAATGGGGAGTACAGAGGGTGTTTGTTTGGCTCCTAGGACTGAAGAAGTGGTGATCTGTGCTCAGGAACAAAGACAATTTGCATGTAACTTCTCTGGGCTGCAGTGCTGGCGACAATGGTAGATGTTCATGTGTAGCATTAAACCCCTGCACGGCCGGGGCTGAATGGCTGCCTTTGTTCGGGGCTGGGGCAGCAGCAGCGCTGCAGTCTGGACTGGAGCTCTGTGTCACAGAGCATGGCCACAGGCAGGAGGCAGGGAGAGAGAGAAAAAGTGGGTGCTGGTAAAGTCAAACCCATCTCTCTTCCTGTCTAGGGAAGGTGTTCAGCAGCTTTGGGATGCCCTAAAGGGAAAACAATGTCATCCTCCAGTGCCTGCCCTGTGGGGTTCAGGTCAGTGCCTGTCCATGCTGGTGTTCATTTCTGCTCTGCACTGAGAAAGGGAGAAGGGGTTGGCATCAGCTCTTCCCAAAGAACTATGGCCAGGGGTCATTCAGGAGTAAGCCAGGGCTTGCACAAGGTACATCCTGCTCCTGCAGCTATTGGGCTCTGCTCAAGAGATTGAAGAGTCCTAAATCTAACCTGCCTGGGAGATGGTTTCCTCCCTAGATGAAACCTTCAGAAGGTGGCAAAGGACGGTATGGGTGGAGACAGAATGTCAAGTGTGGTGCAGAGCCTTGTTCCTCTAGACACCTGAGTTCAGCCAGCTGTTAAGTGGTGGATGCCGCCCCAAACTTTGTTGGGGTAGGCTTAGCTCTGCTTTAGCAGGTTTAGTTAACCTGTCATGCAGCTTGGAAAGCCCTTTTCCAGGGACTCCAGGCACCCCTGGACTGTGAAAAGCATATCCCCTCAGACTGGGGGCTAGCAGCCACAGAACATGTTGCTGTATCCATCAGCAGTGTTCTCTTCCTCACTACCCCAGAGGTCCTTATTCATTGCAGTTGCTGACTGTCTGATACAAGTTCCCAAGTGGTGGGAGTTTGTCTGAGACCACCACCAGGCAGCAGGTGAGAGGTTTCTGGTTTCTTACCAGGAGTGATTTGAAGTCTGCTGTTTTCTGCAGTAGGTGGGAGGGAAGCGTGGGATGTAGGATCCTGTTCTCTAGCTCCACAGGGAAATGCTGTTTGGCTTGGGGATTGACCATGCAAAACTCTTGACTTAGAAGCCTGAGCTTCTCCTGCCTCACCTACCCCATTGTACAGCACTCACCGTGCCAGCTGAATAAGAGATAGTGTTAATTGCTCTGTGTGCTCCTAAGCTTCTTTCCATGGCTTTCAGGAAGCTGATTAAAAGAGTGAAAGTAAAGTGGGGATTAATGGGATCCTGGTGGAGGCCTGGGGGAAAAAAAGGAAATTCCTTGGAGGGGAAAAAGAGGGATTTGAACAGCTGACAGCAAGCCTCTGCAAACAAACTGGGAGAGTTAGGCAGCAGATGGACTAACACTCTCTGGGCTTGTGCCAATGCATCAGATTGATTTTAAAGATGAAGCACCCACTGCCTGGGAAAGCAAGCCCTTCGAGTAGGAGCTCTTCCTGGCAGCTGTTCAAACACTAGCTGCTTTACAGTTCACTTTCGGTGCACCAAGAGGCAGTGAGACGCACTGGGGACTTGGGATATGAAATACGACCAGTGGGAACTATGGACCAATAAAGGGGTTATTTTTGTAAGGAGGATTGCATGGAAAATAATGTCCAGTTGCTCAGAAATGCATAGTGTGCAATTAAAGAACCAGGAGAGATCAAAGGGCCATCAAGTCAAACTCTGTGCCTCCCAGCATGGCAAGTGCTAAATATTTCAAGCGAAGGTGAAGACTTCTCTGGAGTTCAATTCCTGAGGGGAATTATTTTGCTGGGCCTCAGCTGTAGGCCTTGCTGTAGATCAGCTTGTGTCATGAGGTGTGACTGCTGCCCTAACTAGCTGTGTTACCGACATCTCCCCTGATGTGTCGGAATTACACTCGCAGGGTGCCTTGGTGATGGGCTTGGATAGGTACAAATGCCTCCTTCTCCCACACCATCCTTTTCCTTCTACAGAAACGATATGAGCCAGAGTGCTTTATTTTTCCCTTCTGCCTTTTTCTCAAAATTAAATAAAAACCTTCCTGTTCATGAAAAAAAACCTACTGAATAATAAAACACGTGAAGACTCCTAGGTGAAATAAGCTTTTTCACAGCAGTTTGTTCCATCAGATTATATATTACAAATATGTAATACAGCCCAAAGGTCCACCTAATTTATGAAGGCTGTTCCATGGTTCTCCCCCGTAATTTCCCATTATATATTATTTGGTTCTCTTTTAAGTCTGCCATACACTGCTTTTTTGGTATGCATGACAAGGAAACACAGTCTCAGACCCTGAGCTGGTGCCAGCTTCCACATCTTGAATTGCCCCTTGAACATAAGTTTATACAAAAGTTAATCAGTTTTTAGGCTGATTGTACAACATGTGCAGTTGTGATTAGAGACTATATTTAAGACTTGGCTGCCAAAAAGACTTCTGCAATGACAAGATTACAAGTATTTCAGCAAAAGGCTGACACAAATGTGGGGTGGGCTGGGAGTGCCACACAATTTATACTCTGCCCTGAGGAAATGCCACCCTCCACCCTGGCACGGCACCTTCCTCCGCCTCTGTTGGTGTTGCAGCAAAGGGTACTTGTGTTTGTCATCCTGCCTCCTCCTCTATCCCAGGGTTTCTGATGCAATAAGACCAGAGAGAGAAAACAAGTATGATGCAGCAGGTCTGGCAAAGCACAGCTGTGGCAAAAGGAAAAAGTACTCGGGGGCTGGCAGCAGGTCTGATATCAGGGATTTCAGGGGCACAGAGATGTAGAAAGGTAAAGAGAGAGCAGCATCAGCTGCTAATACCCATTGATAAAGAGCTCCCTGTTCCTCTCACTGTGCTGCATGTTTCTTGCAGCTGGAGTAATTTGGAGAAAACCAATATCCAGCTGTCGCTCAGAGGTCGGGTGGGTTGTGTCTTGATGTGTGTGATAGCGTGCCTTGACTTTCGAGTAGCTGGGGTCTTGCTGAAGCGAGAGAAGCTGATGGGAGAGGATTTGCAGTCAGATTTTCAGCTGTAAGTTAAGACAAACTCATATCTGTTCGCTTGGCTGACAACCGTGAGTCTGGGAGCTGGTGACTTGGCCTTTCACTGATGGGGTGTTTGTTCAGATGTACTCCACACAAATAGCATGACAGGGGCTGACAGGCTCTACCAGCTGCTTGGGCATTTATGACATTGTGTAAAATAGACATGGTGCTCCTTAGAAAGCTGGCAGGAATTTGGCACAAGTACCACCAGGCTCAGATGAATATCACATAAGCATTCACTAAATGGGCATATATCAAGATTTATCCAGTTGAATGAGAGGCTTGAAGATTCCCAAAATAGCATCCCATCAACTGAAGCTCCCTCGGTCTGCTTTGCTACAAGACTATTGATAAATATTAAAATAGAAGTTATTTCCCCCAGTGAAATCTTATATTGTAACCTGCCAGTTTTACACCCCTGACTCCAGTGCAGCACCACTGGCATGAAGCTGTGACATTTTGATGGTGAATCTAGTCCTGCATTTGCTTTAGCAAACTAATTGAATGGATTTCTAGAAGTGGAAATGTCATAGCAACTGATGGGAAATGCATCAAGTAAACAGGTAAGAAATGACAGGTTTCATGACTGATAGCCAGGCATGTTAAAGATGTGGATATTTACTTGGCAGGTATTGTTACTAGAACAAAACGTTTTATGTTTCATTGAAAATAAATGCAAACATAAAATTATTTTGTTTTACTTTCTCCTGAAAGATACTTGATTTCAAATGCTCCCTTCCTGCTCAGAGAACAGAAATGTTTTCTGGACAGACACTGAGGCTGGTACCACCAGTGTCAACCTGGAGTCATGTCTCAGTGCAGTCCATGGAGTTCCTTTGCATTTACACCAGCACTGTAGATGAGCTTCTGGCTCACAAAAGCAATCAAAGCTAATCGATGTGGCTAGAATTTGAAATTTCAAATGCTTCTGTTGAATGGTTCATGAGCAGTCTACAGGCTAGGAGTTATTTGCGGAAAGTATCCAGCAGTTAATTTCAAATCCCATATACATTTGAGATGTTCATAAGCTAGTTGCAGACAATTTGCAAACAGAAAAAGAGGATAAAATTCATCAAAATAAATGATCTGCCATGAATTATTCATTTGGTTCCCATCAGTCATGCCAAATCTCTCCCTTGTTTGTTTCTGCAAAGAGATCAGGGATTGAATTTAGCTTAGAGACAGAAGCGTGCGTTCACCCCTAGAGGTGCTTCGGCAGAGCAGACCTGCGGCATGTAGGTGATGAGAATAAGAAAGCTTCTGTGGCACACAACATTCCATTCTGTGGATAAACGGCAGATTTTAGCCAGCAGGGCTGTCAAGCGGGCTGCTTCCACGAGGACTGTTTTTAAACAGAAAACTCCAGCTACCAAAACAAGCCCTGAACTTGCAGGGGAGAAGAAAAGAGAGAGCTGGGGGTGTCTGATGTGAACAGGAAAGGTGCCTTTCAGCCCATCCTACCAGCAGGCTGAGGGCAGCTTTGCGTTTTCAAGGTGGGAGGGAAGAGTACGGGTGAAGTCCAGACCACTGAGAAACAAAAGCAGGCATCACCCCACCTGAGAATGTTCCAGGCACCAGCGTCGCTTCCTTCCTTGCATACATAATTGATTTATAGTCATGGGCACTCTCCCATAAAGAACAGAAAACGGACAGAGGAACTAAAGTGCTGTCTGTGCAACATCTTGGAGAGAGTGGGAGGGCTCTGTACCCCTTGATTAATACAGTGGAAACTATATCCAGATACAGATTTTTTTTGGAAAAAAAGCAGATAATTAGAAGGAAAGTGCCTCATTCACTGCTGTTTTGCTCGGGTTGACAGCAGAGAAATATAGCTGACACGAACTGCATTTAGATAAATGGCATTGGCATAGCACAAATAAGAGCACTAAGAGTAAATAAGCTGTCTTACTCTAAAAAAAAAAAAAAGAAAAAAAAGTTGAGTTTAATTCAAAAACAATACGTGTAACAGCATAAGCCCTCAGCACTCAACTGGCCCTCACATGAGGCTCTTATAACCTGGATTTAGTTGCAGCATGGACGCATTATTCCTGTTCTTTCAATAAAGGCATTGCTATGCTGTGTGCACAGCAACAAGCCAGACCCAACTCTCCAAAGCCTCAGACCAGTGCCTGAGGTGCTAGGTTACAGCTTTTACTATTCAGAAAATGGAAATAAATAGGACATAATATAGTTCAGGGAACCAAAATGTCACGTAGCTGAAAAAGGGCGTCTAGCAGCACAACTGATAAGAATGTCTGTTGAAGCACTCTCTCTGCACTTCAATTTACATCTTACACTTTGCTGTGAGCCCTTTCCTTGAGAACCACTTGGCAACATTAAATTTAGACAAGTGTACCTGTCATCTTTGGCCCGTTGCTTTTGATGCTGGTATAGCACAGCTTGCTGGGGGGTAGTGAGAGGGGCTGGTCTCCCAGCCTGGGAGAGCTGGGGATGCTGGCAGCTGGCTACCTGCCTCCCACGCCATGCATGGCTTCTCATTTCAGCCCTGGTTTGGAGAGGAAGGTCTTGTATGTCTCCAGGAAGGAACAGGAAGGGTCTCAAAGAAAGGTCATGTGGAAGAAACGCTGATTAATTTTTTTAATAATTTTGCCTTCCTTGCAGCAGGTTAGGAACAGGCTCATACAGCCAGGTAGTTGTAGTGGAGTTTATTTTCCCTCTATTTTAAGCTTTTACTTCAGTCTATTTGACCTAAAAATTGTCTTAATCTACCACATGCAGAGTAACATGTTTTATTTTAGAGTATATCATGTGCACACAGCTTCAAGATCTTAACAATCTCTTGTCACCTGTCTAAGGCAAGCTAAAGGGAGGGCTCAACAGGGTGCTGGTGAGCTGATGACACTGGGGTCACAAGAGGGGAGGCAGGTCCTGTTTTTATGGGGCGACCTGCCCCTATCTGCCCTATCCTCCCACCAATTTCCAGAAAGTCTCCCTGGTCCCAGAGGCCAGGTACAGGCAGTGGTTTGGCTGAGAAAGCAGCAGCCAGAGAGAGAGAGAAGTGTAAATCCCATTACAAAGTTCATTCAACCAGGAATTCAACAGGAGTCTAAAATGCTCAATTTTTAAGTTTGCCAGAAACTGTGCAGGAAGGGATTATTCAAGTTTGCATGGCTGGATCAAGACATGAGCCTGATCCATGTAGGAGGAGACTCATTTCTCTTGCCTGCCCTTGCAGATCTTTGACCTGAGTGGTGCTCCCCAGCCACAGCTGCCTGGACAATGTCCCCAGTACTAAAATCTGGGTGGTCACATTGCACTGTGTGGGATGCTGAAGACTTGTGATGCTAAATTGCTTTGCCATTAATGACACAGACTCTGTTACCTCAGTTACCTCATGTTTCATTTTAAATACATTTGCTTGCAGGCGGCAGTTTCGCAGTCTTACTTACATTGCCATAGAAACAATCTTTCACATTCCTCTATTTGTTGTGCATTTTAGTTAAAGGCTCTTTCTTCTTTACTTATCCACTTAATCTTTTCATTTGCCAATGCCTTCTCCATTATGTCCTTCCAATTCCCTCACCTTCTAGCTTGCCATGCTGCAGCTCTGTGTTTTGCTTGGTAAAGATACCCAGCTCACTGCCTCTGCAGGTGTCAAAATCCACCAGTGATACTCCACACAGATAAGGAAAGCGAACTAAGTGTGTCCAAGTGGACCTGTGCCTATGCCCACAATGTTGGGATGAGGAGAGGAGTAGGAAGTGGGAAGAAGTGTGATATTCTGGTGTCAGACCAGTTGCCCTTGACAGTAATGAAACCAATTTCTACTTTTGCTTCCAGGGAATGAGGCTGCCCATCAGATAAGGGGCTGTGGGACAACAAGGGTTATCTCACTGGGTTCATGTACATTGGGAAGGAGCACTGCTAAAACTTCTGTGCTCCATGTAATTATAAGAAGACAAAAATCTTTTTGGGCATGCTGATTAGACAGAGAGATTTTATTATGAATCACACTCCCCGGTGGATAGCATTTGATTGTTTGCTTCAGAAGATAAAAGGAAGAAAAAAGGAAAAGGAAGATGTTTAGGGCTTTTCTGATTACAAAGGGTGACTTTTGCTAACACCCAGATTATACCTTGTTTCTCTTCTCCTCTGCTCTTGTAGGCAGGAAGTACCCAAGAAGAAATAAGAGCTATTTATGAGGAAAAAAAGGAAAAAAAAAAGCAAATATATTCAGTGACTTGTCACATAAAAACAAATACGTCTTTTTTCCCCCCATTCCTCATGGGAGGCTGCTCTATTGCTGGCAAAGAGACAGGCAATGATGCATCCAGAATCACCTTGCAAGTGCTGGGCAGGGCCAAGGACGGTGTCATCTCTTTGAACACAGGGGAGGGCTTTCTGTGCCAGGCTGAATGCTTCTCCCAAGCTGCTGGAAAATATCCCAGCAGTGAGCCATGTCACCAGCTGCAGAACTTGCTACTTTGTCCAGCCTTTGCTGAGACATGCAGTGGGTGAGGGGATGGAGGTTGTTACCTGGGCTTCTGAGTCACCACTACTTATTTTCCTTTCTTTTTTTGTTAGATTTTGTGTTTGACAGCTTTAAATTTACTCTCCAATGATACTCCTTATTTAAATTCCTCTTCCTCAGAGATGCAGCTGTTCTGTATGTCCAGGCAATCAAACTGTGACAAGTGGCTGGAGTATATAGGAAAAGCCCTAAATCCTACTTGTCTTGCATGAGAAGATAAACAAAACCCAGAATTTCTTCTCTAAACAGGGATTAAGAAGAACTAACAGCTGTAAGAGTGTTTGGTTTTAACATCAGGAAGACACATGCAGCACAGATTGAGTTCCTTCTTTTCACTGGCCTTATCAAATCCTTTAGGAGTACCAAATGCAGTGAAGATGAGGTGGACAAAAGGGGGAAAGCAGAACAAGATTTAACTGGATTCTTCCCACCCTTCAAAGTGCTCAGGGTGTACAAAGGGGAACGTGCTCAGGAGAGCTTTTGATTCTTGCTGGGCTGCTCCTCATTTTTTCCCTTGGAAGCAGCCTTGCACCGAAATCTGTTTATAGTACATAGTTATTAAGATCAAATGTGGCAGTAATAGCATGTGACAGTCTTCTCTTTTCTGAATCAATTTGTACCATATATGAGTTTTAGTTCTGTCAGATGAAGTGAACTGTGACAATGTCTATCCATCCATCAGGACAAATCAAGCTATTCATACATTTACTCTGAGAGCATCTTAGTGCCTTTAACATTTTTTTCTGTGGCAGCATTTCCCAGTTTTGTAATGCCAAATGTAAGAACTATGGGGTCACCAAGTCCTTCAAAATTTGTGAAAACTACATTGGCCATGTTGATATCACCTAATCATTTGTATTTCCTGTATGTGTTCTCCCTCCAATATTGTTTTCTTCTTCACTTTTTTTTTTTCCTCTTAATTTCTTATACAGGGAACTTCTTTCCTCATGTCACGTATAGATGTCATGCACAAACTCATAGCTGACCCATAAAGATGCTCCAAGTGCTATTAGCTAATGGCAGCTATTAGTGCTGCTGGCTTAGTGGTGTGGAAAAGCCAGGGCTTTTAGAATGTACAGTTTTTCAGTCTGGTGATGTTGCAGTGCAAGTTCATTATTTGATTTGAGTTACTGTAGTGGGAAACTACTTAAAAGAGGGGCTCCAGAAGTTTTGCTTGGAGGGTCTGAAATATGTAGTAATGCTAGGGCAGAACACCTTTGCCCTTCCAGGGAGAAGAGGACCAACTATGGGCTGCTGTATCCAGTGTATTCCCAGCAGAACTTGCAATGTATAAAGATATGAGGCAAAACTAAATTTCTCCCAAAGGTAAAAAATTCTCCCTTTTATAACTGCATTTGAAGTAGCAGCTGCCCTAATTTGACTTCCAGGTGACTTTTTATGTATGAACATAATTTTTCTGCAAGGGGAGCTCACAGTGTTTATTCCATCACCCTGAATTCATAAGACTCTTCAGAACCTCAGCTGCAGCTATTGATACTTTTCATTTCCAAAGTTATTTTTCTTCCTTATCCACTCCAGAGACTTAATTAAACAAGGAGAAGCTATATGAAGGATCCATAACTGACTTGCACTAAGCGATGCTTCCACCTGGTAGCACAGTGGCTGTCTGTGCTTTCTGATACTCAGACCATTAGGGAAGCATCCTGACTCCACTCTGACTCCATTTCCACGTGCACTGAGCTCTTCCACAGCATGCTGTCTTGTCAATAGATTCATCAATATGGTGAACTACAAATTCCTCCTACTTTAGGCATCCTTCCCTACAATGAGCACAGACACACCCCGCAAGATGACTGCTGTTGCTGTAGGAGAGAGCATTCTCCTGGTATCATACTGGCCCAAAGAATGCTGAGGGCTGTCTTACTCAGCACCCAAACAGGCTTGCCTGCACAGAACAGAGCACAATAAATCCTTTCAATAAGATCCCAAGTGGTGGGTGTCATGTTGCTGTTCAAGTCTTAGCACAAAGTTTTGTTTTCACACCACTTTGACCGTGTTAGGGCAGCTGTAGGGAGTTATTTCTCCTTCAGAGGTAAGAATTGTTTTCGTAGCAGAGTAAATGGATCGTCCTTTTGCACCTCCCTGCTGCAGAGGTGGCTCTGCTGGAGAGGGAAGAAATTACTTCAGTTTTTAGCTGAACATTTGTTATTTTTTTTTAGTAAGAGAGGTTCCACTGCTCAGGCCAGAGGTGCTACGTGACACATAGCAATGATGCCTTCACCAACACAGACACTGCTGCCCTTGAAGGACCTAGCCATGTAACCAGAGACTTGAGTGACGCCTTTCCTTCTCCGAGCTGACTTAGCGGGGCTGCCATGGACCTTATGGAAATGATGACTGTGGTCTGGGAAATAATGACTCTGGTCTTCTCTGCTCAGAGAAGATTGTGTGTGCTGTTAAGTACTGTGATGTGTAGAGAGAGACTGTAGGCTTGATCTCTTACTCGCACTTACTTAAAGTGTTCTCCTCTAACTAAGCAATAAGCTGTGGTAAATCACCCTCTTATACCCTGATGCTTTGGTTATAATGTTTCATTAAACAGCTCTAATTGAATGTCTGGAGAAGCTTACATCTCCCACAAATCCTCCTCTGCTAATGGAAAAGTCATGTAAACAAGAATCACTTTATTACACCCATTGTTCCAATAATGCCCCTTCCAAATGGGAAAGACTTGAATCAGAGCAATTTAGTCCCTGTCTCAGTGTAGTTTCTCTTCTGGTCAGTTTTACTGGGAGGAAAAATAAAAGGCACAGTGAAAGCACGTTAGTGTGAAGAATGGCTGCAGCATGCATGCTCCATGGTCTTGGGAAGCCATGTTGAATGGCATATTTAAAAACCATTTGCAGAGCACACATTGCCTCCCAGGGCTGACACAGCCACTGAACTTTCTGCCCCAGTGCCTTCAGTGCCAGAGCACCGTTGGCACACTGGCAGTGTGGGGGTCGATCAATACCCCAAAGCCATGGGAGGCAAACAGAGTCTGAGTTGCCTCCCAGCAGTCGAGGCACTGTGGCATCCAGCAGGGTCATTTTTAATTTGCCCTGACTTGTAAGTTGTTTCAGGCCTGTAGTTTGGGTCCATGTATTCAGGGACAGCCAAAGTTAACCCCATAAAGTAAAAATGTGGGAGGTTGTCATTGCATGAAAGCTTGTGGAGAAGGTAATTTATAATCACACAAAAAAATGTGTCCTCATTAAATAACTTATTTCCTGTAATTTCTGATAGATTCACACAGTGGTTCTCCTCTGTTCCTAGCAATGGGCAAGGCCAGGTGGATCCTCCTGGGACTGGGGACACACTGGTGCACAGGTTTTAACCATACAGAACTCAAATCCTTTCTGATGACTGGTCTGAACTTTTTACAGCATAACTCTCAGGTCTCAGGTGAGGAAAGTCCTCCAGCCCAAGTGGTGATGTTTCTCTGATGCTTTCATTTCAGCCTTTGCTTTAGGGTAGCCCTGGTAGTAACTTGCACCTCCAGTGGGAGATTCTGTATCACATGATTGTTAAAGCTGCACTGGGAGAGCAGGACCTGTGCCTGGACCAAGTGCACGAGTCCTTTTACTACCTTGTAAGGAGAGGTCGGAAGGCTTCAGCAAGCATTACTTTGCCTTCAGTCATCTGTACTGTAAAACTTGCAGGCAAGTCCCTGATGGGGCCTTGCACTCAGAGCTTTAAAACTCCATCCCCCACTCTTCTGTTTGTTTTTCTCAACGACCTTGCATGAATCATTCAGCTACCTGGGTCCTCAAGTAACCTTACTGTAAAAGCGGCAACAACATGACCCGGCAAAAACTGGGTCTTGGCATTACAGCTGCATCCTACATGTGTCCCCTGTTTGCTATAGATCACTAGGCTAAACTTCCAAAAGACAGCGTGAGCACTCCTTTTCCTGTCTTTGATCATCAGGTGCTGTATTGCATGGGATACTTTGAATTCTCTAGTCTATTTTGGGGGAGGAAGGAGGAAAATGAGATCAAGGCAGTTACTGAAAGCAAGTCAGGCTCAGACTATAACTGTGCTATGTTTAAAATATTTAATTCCACAGTATGAGTCACTATGACTTGGCTGCTATTGACCTGGGTAACCTGAGTCAATATTGCATAAAAGGCCCTCTCATTTTGTCACTATAAATAAAATCTGTGATTATTCATAGCGAATGCTAAGTTTCTATTACCATAAGCAGCCTTATAAGAGCATTACACTCCAAGATGTGGCTGTGTCACTGCTTGTGGGTCATCTGGAGCTGCCTTCATGGGTGACCAGCTTGAAAGGGGCAGTGCTTCTGCCCTCGAGCTTTTCTGCCCCTGCCTGACAGAAGAGAAGACTGCTTTCATCAAGAACAAAATCCACTGAAAAAATTGTGCAGCAATTGCAAAAACAAGAAAAGAAGCTGAGGGAGAAAAAGTGAAAGAAGATAAATATAGGGAAAGGAAAAGAAAGAAAAGGAAGTTGTCTCTCCCTCCCTGCCTCCCTCAGGGCTAATTTTCATTATTAGCTGCTGTGTTATGGCACCATCCCCTCCTACTCCATGTGTTTTAATTGGGCTGGCACATGCTTTGCACATCCTACAGGGACATGGCAATTATTTGTTGGATAACCAGAAGGTGCAGGGATGTGTTTGCAATGAGCCCTGCAGTGCCATCTGGCCTTACCTGTGACCAGTCCCATGCAAATCCACTGGTGATCCCAGCCCACCCTACAGAGCCTCCTTCCTCCACCAAAGGGTCTATAAAATCTCCATGGATGGCACCAGGTGCTCTGGAGGGGCATGGGCTGGCTGACCTTCCTCACTGGGCACTTGAGGGGCAGATTTCAGTGGGCTGTCACCTGTGCTGGTGGCTATGCAGAGCAGGCTCAGGAGCAGCTGTAGCCAGTCGAGGATGAGGGTGAGTAAGGTTCTGTGCTCTAAAAGAGATGGTGACACCTTGAACAAGGGGAGGGTAAAACATAGAGCTTGGTATATTATTCAGATGCGTTAGAGCTGCCCTTTCCAGTGCTTTATTCCTGTATTTCTTGATGGTAAAGCACTGTGGATGAAAAAAGCAATTAGACAGTGAAGTGTGGCCTCTTGATTTTGTCTGAGTTGTGACACTGAAAGACAGTCCTTAATTGTCTATGATTGTCAGGGGAACAGCATTAATCTGCTCCTCACCCTCACCACACAGGAGAGAGCCTCCCCTGTCCTGTCCTGCGGCAAGAGGATCAGCTGAGAGCAGCCATGGGTAGGAGAGACCTTTAGGGGCTGGATTATGGTACTTGCATTGCAGCTTTACCAGGGAGTCTGTCATGGAGATATTTTAATGTTGATCTATGCTTTAATGGTATTGAAATAGGAGAGTGACATCCTTCAACACAAACTTCTGTCTTCCCATTACATGCCCTACCCTGCACCAGGTCTTCTCCCAAACCCCAGTGCTGGTGCTGCAGAGAGAGGGTCTGTTTCCACCACCACCACATCTCACCTACCTCACCTTTTTGTCCCACACAGTACAGATGTCCCACTGACCTGCTGTGCCTTCCAACAGCAGCCTTCTGTCTGCAGCTGACTCCATTTTCTGTATAAATCACTCTATCAGCTATCTCAGCTGCTCAACTTGATCATCACATTAGGTCCTCACACAGATGGCAAAGTCTGTGGCAGGCAAAAAGGTCTTCCTCATTAATTACTTCACTCTTCAAGCCCTTTACTGCAGACACGTCTATGCACAAACCAGGTAAGTAGATATTGTTTTATGTAGACATTATTTTATGTCTGGGAAAATTAGGTCCATGGGGTGATCAACATGGTTTAAATAGAAAGAGACAGATGCTAAATGACTTTCCTAGAGCATTAAGGTGCTCACTGTCCCCAGAGTCCTTGGCTTAGATTCACCAGCAGAGACCATTTTTATAATAAAGTTGTTTTTAAAATACTTTCACGTTTGAATTGAAAGACTCACCTTAAAAACCTGACTATGTGCGTGTCATGACAAATACAAGCACAGAGGTTACAAGGTTCTGAACACTGAGCTGGGTGCTCAGTGAATAAATAACCTGTTATTTGCCAGAGGTTTTGGAACTGGGACTAAAATATGGGATAATCAATGATTTTTTCTCATCCATACCAGTTTTACTGTACATGTTAATTGTGACCAAAGTTACTATTTTTCCTGAATGTATTGGAAGCTATGTGAAGTTTTGAGGCCCGAGTAGCCAATGGAAATTTGCTAAGGCAATATGGCACCACTAAAAAGATACCCTTGCTGGAAGCTCAGAAACAGTCAGTATCCCCCTCTGCTGCTTGCACAGTCCCAGATTAGCTCTGTTGAATTAGCCTCTTCCCCTGCTCATCTGCTATATTTCTAACTCACCTTTGGACTCAAACATTTTTACATCAAATGTACTCAGCAAGCATTTACACAGCACTTGCATGGTTGATACTCCAGTGTACACAGAGCCATAGGGGGACAGGTTTTCGAAAGTGTGTGTTGAGTATATGTTTAGAGATAGAAGAAATACCATAAAACTGGGAGCAGTTTCAGGTTTGAGAGGGGCAGCAAGCCCATGGCAATGCTTAGACTGCAGGAGGAGGGTTTTGGAAGAGCAGGCTGCTGACTCCAGCACTTACAGGAACCAGCTGAGAGGTTTTCTCAGGGCAAGGCAGAATCACAAAATATCCTGTTGGAAGGGACCCTGAAGGATAATCAAGTTTAACTCCTAGCCCAGCACAGGACACTCCAAGAATCACACTGTGTGCCTGAGACTGTTGTTCAAATACCTCTGGAACTCTGTCAGGCTGGTGCTGTGACCACTTCCCTGGGGAGCTTGTTCCAGTGCCCAACCACCCTTTGGGATAGAAGCTTTAGGAACCTATTCCTAATATCCAACTTAAGCCCTCCCTGACACAGCTTCAGGCCATTCCCTTGGGTCCTGTCACTGGTCAGCACAGAGCAGAGATCAGTGCCTGCCCCTCCTCTTCCCCTCACAAGGCAGCTGTAACTGCAGTGAGGTCTGTCCTCAGCCTTCTCTGGCCTGAACACACCAAGAGACCTCAGCTGCTCCTCAAGGCCCTTGATCATCTTTGCTGCCCTTCTTTGGGCACTCTCTAATGGTTTAGAATCTTTCTTATATTGCAGTGGCCAAAGAAGTGTCTGCTTTCCCCATCTTGTGAAACAGTGCTAACACCTGGCACCCGAGCTGCTGTCCTAGGGACCTCTGAGGACTTTCTCAAGAAGATAGAAATGCTGAGATACCATACACAGCTGGAAAGGCTTGTGTAAAATATCTCAGCTGAAAACCCTCAAGTGGCCCATGCTGGCTGTTGTCATGCTCTGAATCAACAGTCCTTGACACCTGTTAACTTAAATGTTTCCACCAAATTGTGCTTGTAATTGCATTAGTAAGCTGCAGCTAATGTTTTCTTCCAATTTTTTTCCTAGGAAGTTTTCTAGCAAATAGAAGCCCTATGAATAAGGAAGAACTTTTTCCAAATGAAAATTAAAGGGTTTTTTTTCCCTTTTCCTTCTCACTTGATTTCTAATGGTTACTTTAGAAATACTCAGTCTTCGTGGAGAGACCAAGAGCAAACTCCATCCCTGAATAAACAAATTCATATTCATGTGTATGTACGTCCCTATGTACATATATATTCCTAAACACATAAAAAACCAAGTGCATGGCATTGCTTGGAGTTATGTGGACGGTTTTGGATGCCTATTTTATTTATTGTGTTTCTATTTGAGAGGAAAATTGGATTTGGGCCCGTATATCTCTGAGGGTGCATTATTCGACTTTTAATCTACATCAGATTGTAACTAAGCACATCGCATATCACAGCTTCTGCTGCCTCTGATACAAGTTCTGTATTTCAAGAATATTTATGCATACAGGATTATTTAGTTTGGTGGCAGAGGTGTTGCATTCTGCACTTTTTTTCTGAAGAATATTACTGGTGTTTGCTGTTTGAATTGACTGTTCACATCAGTTCCGTTCTATGGAATGGGTGGATGTACGTATGGACTGGTGAGTAAGGGTTAACTTTGCATGTCTTTTCCTGTAGGGAAAGGCTGCCAGGGATGGAAAGAAGGAGAAATGGAGCCTCCCTCTCCACTTTTGAGGAAGGGATGAGACCCAGCAAGGACGGGATCCCAGGTAGGTTGCTCCTGACAGTTGCTAGTTTCTGCTATGACGAATGAGAGGAAGGACAACAAAATCTACTTTGCATGATTTATTATGTATTTATATATCTGCATTGGACCAGTCTGGTTTCAACAAGGACTTGCCTAAAACTTCTCTATTCAACGGTGTTATTTTTTCCACTTCTCTTGTCTCCCTAAGCCCAGCTCCTGTAAATACTTTGGCCCATCCTGGACTGTAAAAGGAAGATCAGCAGTGCTGAGCTCTCTCAAATTCCCTCGAGGGCAGCTTTTTCTCCCCTGTGCCCTAGACAGTCCTGTCAGCTGCTGTGCTCCAGTGACAAGATGGCTGCATTTCACAGCAACCGAGATGCTTTATTAGAGCGTGGCTGTAAAATACTTTGAAACTCTAGTAGATGAATAATGTTGTATCATAAATATAAAATGAATATTGGTTTACGGTTCCTGAAATATTAATTTGTGCATGGAGTCACTCTTGGAATTTTTTTTTTCCCTAAATGTAAAGATCTTTTCGAGTTCTGAATGTCCTTGCTTTGGTTTTTATTATTAATATTCCCTCCAGGAGACATTGACTTTCACTTCCCCTAGACATGCTGACTCCTGCCTGCCAGAGTGATTCAGCAGCTTGCCACTCACTTTTACAGAAGGAAAGTTTTCTCCTGGCTCCTTCCACTGGCCTGGTGTGACATTGGCTGCAATCGAGGGACATATTAGTGTGGCTGGTTGACTCTTCACACCGACTTGCTGCTGAGCAGCTGGGCAGCTCTGAGCTCTCTTAGCTCTGTCCCTTATACAGGCAAGAAGATCCCCATGGAGAGCATCAGGGCTCTCTGCCTCACAGTTTTGCCTTTTCTAGGCAGGATCATGTTAAATATCCAAAAGTTATTTATAATTGAGGCTGGCTGCTGACTATCTGTCACAGTCATCCAGGGTCTAGAGAGGAAATTCTACAGGAAAATGCTGCTTGTTTGTTTAACTGCAACAAACACCCATAAAAATTGCAAAGGATAGGGAGTGATTAACACTGTCTTTTCTTTTTTTCTCATGAAAAACGTGGGGGTAAGGCATTGTTTTTAATTGAACCCAAAGAAAGGAGACTCACATTACAATATTTAATTGCATTTTTGCTTTCCTAATCAAGTGTTAAATACCTGTCAGAGCTCATAAACATAAAGCCTAACATAAACCAAACCAGAGACATAGATGTATATACCTGTGTGCAAACCACCTGACTGGTATGTCTTGTTTTATTAGAGCATGGTATATGAAGCCAAATTATGTGGGGCTTATGGATCCTTAAATTACATGTTTTTATCGATCTCTTGTCACTCTTAAAAATATATTACAGAGGAGAAGAATGCAGTCTTTGATACTGAAAAAGAAATTCAACTGAAACCCATAAAAGATCTGAGAAACTATAATTCAATGTGTGGGGTTGACAAAAATGTAAAACGCTTGGTTGTAGCTAATTAGTTTTAAAAATTCCATGTCACATGCCTTTAGAGACCAGATCAGGAATCAGTGTTGTAGTCATTCATCTAGTCAAATGTATGTCAAAGACAATTTTCCTGGTTGCCCTGGGGTATGCATTTTGAAGCATGCACCTTTGCACAAAATTTTCATATTCCCCAAATCACTCAGTGATCTTCTTTATCCTCTGCCAGACCTGGGAAACTGAGTCCTGGGTTTTGAAAGCCAGGTTTCCACAGCAGCATCGTTTCTGCCAACCTGGCCTCTCTCTGGGTCCCAAACTGGGGGAATAAGACCCACCAGTGTGTGCTCTTCTGTGCCTGGACACGGCACAGTTTGTATGTAGAGACCCACAGTTGTACTGTGGGAAGAGCTCCGGCAAGAGGGGCTGGGGTCTGGCTTGCCCCCTTGCAGTACCCACCAGCAGAGTGGGAATAAACCTTGTCAGCACAGGATGAAGTGCTGATGGTGAGGCTGAGGATACTGTGGTTTGTCTTATCTGGTGGAGAGGAGGTGGGGTGGAGAAGCAGGGTGGGTTTGGTGCTGCTCCTCCACGCTGGGTGAGCCTGATTTGACTGTGGCTGTGGCGTGCTGTACCCTGCCTGTGGCTCATTGCCTTGGGCGAGGTGCTGAGTGATTCAGAGCAAACATTTTTATATCTTTTAAGAAATGAGTCTGTTTCCCTAGTGGCCTCTTGTCATTGCTGGAATTCAGCTGCTAGCTCCAAAATGGACATCTCCTTTAATACTATTTGATCTCCTAACACAAAACAAAACAGATGCTCACGTTGGACAGGCCTGAACATAACCTTGGTGCCTTTTTTTTCTTACAATAGAGAAATCCCCTCATTTAACCTGTCTCTGAACCCATATTTTTGTGCTCAAATAAAGACAAATATTAAATATGTACTCATATACCAGAACTTGTTTCTGGTACTCAGCTACTAAAAATTCAGCCATGACTCTTAGAAATTGTTACTAATATTTGAAGTTGCTTTTTTACCTTATCTGCACGAAGCACCTGCACTGCTGCATTTAACAAGAGCAAGAGTATTTCTTCTGTTTCTGCAGAGAAATTTAAAAGAAGAGACTTGGCCAGTTCATATGCTACTGAAGATATCAGCAGAATTTTAATAGGCCAGATAAACAATAATGAAAGGAAAAATAAAACTAGTTTTGTGGGTAGTTCTGAAGCTGAGGACTGGGTTTCTGGGTTTTAAGGCATTTTCAGATCAACTTGCCTGTCTGACACCTGGATTTCATTCTCTTACAACTTTAAGAGGAGGAAAGGTGTGCATTTGTCTTGAGCAGCAAGTCTGCTTTGAAAGTTCATTGAAATTCAAAAATCCAATTTTCCAACAGCCATCCCCTGGCACTTTACAATTCTTCATGCCTCTAAATGGGATTGTTTGTAAGAAACTGAACTGCAGAGCATAGCACAGATTTTAGAAATGTTGTCACGAGTGTTTCACAGGAACTTTGCTATTACTTTGGTTCTGCTCCCAAGGCGGTCTCTAATCTGTGAGTGAGGATAGCGTCCTCCAGACATGTGGTTTCCTCTTTCAGCTTCCTCCGTGGTCCCTTCCAAGGAGGCTCCTATTCAATTCATGACTCTGAGACCCTTTTTGGTGTGCTGTTTATGGTGGTCTAGGACCCACCTCTTGAGATATCTGCAGTGGGAAGAGGGGCATTCCAGAGAGGAGCAAGGCAACTGTCTGAGCCCAGATCCCACTGCACCATCCCAGTTGTGTGTCAGAGGTGCTGGGCTCAGCCTGCCATGTGTGGAGACACTGAAGAGACTGCAAGAGTCACACTTTTAACACACACATTGAGTTATTTGTTCCCAAAGAGAGGAAGTGGTTTCACATGCTGAGAGTTGTTTGTGAATCTGGGAATGTTCTGTGCTGAGGAGAGCGTGTGCCCTGGCTGGCTGGCAGGGTGGAAACCTGTCCGCAAAGGGCCTGGTGACTCATCCTGGACACCAGTGATGTGGAACCAGGTAGGACAGGGCTGGCACAGCCTGGAGGGAGGATGTTTCTGAGGACATGACACACTGGCCAGGTGAATCTGAATGGGAAAATCCTTTTATTGCATGTCCTCTCTCCCCTGACCTGAAGGAGAAAGGAGGCACTGCTCTCAGGTACAGCCACACCTCTGAGTTTGCTCTGCACAGAGGCTATTGGTTATACACCAGGGGGAACACAAGAACTGCTGTGTTCTCAAAGTTCAGCACATTATGGCCCATGATGACAAGTCGTGATGCTGTGTGTGTCTAGATTAACACTGTGCTGTTGTAGCAGGTCTGTAAATGAGCCTCTGAGGCATTATGACAACATAGGTAATATTTCACACTTTCTTCTGGCATTAAGGAGCATAAGATGTTTCTTCTGAGAACTTTTAAGGGAGAGAGTAAGACCTCTTCACAGGCAAAAAGCAGGAATAACAGTGGTCATTCAGTGACTAAAACTGGGGGCATGCTAAGGGCATTGTGTGAGCAAGGCGAGTTTGCACACTTGGGAGAGGAGAACAAGAAGGCCCAAGAAATTGGGAATGGATGCAGCAGAGGAAGTCTTCAGCATCACTTGAAAAGTTGTTGGGAGTAAGGCGGTGAAAGAAATTCCAGAGATTAGGGAATTCTTGAGTCAAATCAAGTCAAGGCTGTGGGCAGAGAACAATTTCCTGTTTTTTGAGGCTTACTGCATCCATGAAAACCAAACCGATTCCACTTCCCCTAAGAATGGAACAACCTGCAGGGCCCTGAGCGTTGTCTGGTTGCTCATGTCAGGGTTAATACCAGCTTCATAGAACATGCACCACCAAACTCTGTTTTTTCTCACTCTGACAGTAGCAATGAAGAAGGCTTTCCTTTCACTCTCCTTTGGCCAGTGGCTCTTCAGAGACTGAGGCATGAGTGAGGCCCACCTCACCTGCCTGCTGTGGAAATTGGCACCCCTGCTATACCTCTTGCCATATTGTGCATGCCTGCAGAAAGGCTTCCACCTGTGGGGATGAGACTGGCTGATGCTGACAAGCCTAAACCTGAAGTAGGCACAGAAGTGCTGCATTAAAAGAATGACAGATGATGGGATGAAGAGCAGATGATTTCTCAAGCCCATACCATTCCCCTTGTGCTGGCTTCCCCTCCATTGCACAGACAGAAGGCGTGGGATGGCACCATGGGCTGGTGGTGTGGGACAGGAGATCAAGTAGCTCAAAAAGAAGTGATAGAAACAGGGTTCTGTCATGCATTCTCCATCTTCAAAGATGAATCCACCAAGGGTTTTGTTCTTCACTGTGGATAACTAGCAGCAATCCTCCTGGGACCAAGCCAGTGTGTCTGTGGTCCAACCCACTACACAGATATGCTGGGGTGTGAGGCAGCATCTCCCACAGCAGCAGCCAGGAAGCTCCTGCTGAGGGGTGACACTGTTGTGGTGGTCTCAGGAGCAGGACCTGAGCCTAGGTCCCACTTCTCAGGGGCAGAATTTCACCTGCAGCCCTTTGGCAGGGGTAGTGCTCTCAGTGCATTCAGGCAGATGTTTCACTGTGGCTGGCCCTGTCTCAGTGTGCCAATCTGAGGCACTTGTTCTTCTGTTCTGAACACAAGGCTGATTGGGAAAAGCCCAAGTGTTTTTCTGATATCTGCTGGGTGGCAGGAGGGATGGGAAAGTGGTGCAGATGGGATAAAAAAAGGATATGGAAGACAAGCTGGAGAAGCAGGGAGCATTGAAGCAGCACTGCTCGAAGCATATACATAATTCTAGGAATGCCTTGCAAGCTACATCATCATTATTGTGCTCTCATTATCAAACTCCCCTGGCTGAAACCAACTGCAAGCAAAAGCTGTTCACAGTGTTATGCCAGAATTTGGCATCAGCATGAGCCAGAAGGGGACAGAAAAAGCAGAGGAATTGTATTTGTATTCTGGGCATGAGCTAAGCCTATATTACTGGAGTTAATATACACCGTCCTCACCACCTACCTTTGGGGAGCTTAAGCCTCCCTCCGTGAGTCTGACTCCCACTTGGGCAGCAGTTACTTACAATGCCATGGCATGAGTGGTAGGATCCCCTTGAAATACAGCCTTTCCCAGTCAGAGGCCTTTGGAGCAGGGCACTGTCTCTTTATTCTGGAATTACAGCATTTATATTAGCAAGGCTGCTAAGGAACTCGTGTTTAGAAAATATGCACTCTGCAGAAATGTTTCATGGAAATTAGATTTCAAGAGGCAAAAATAGCACAGTATTCTGAGACTGCAGAAGGTAGAGATCCTTTTCTTCCCTCATTCCCCCAGTAATTAATTTCTCCTTGGGCATAATTTGAGGGAAATACTTTATTTCATTAATGCACTGTCTACCTGTAGGGAACATTCTTTCATTGGATTTTTTTAGCATGTACAACTTTGATTGAGTACTCATCACAGATCTGGCAGAACAATTTCATAGAATCATAAAAAGATGTAGACTGGAAGGGATCTTAAGGATAATGTAGTTCCAACCTCCCTGCCATAAGCAGAGAATCTTCCACTAGACCACGTTGCTCAAAGTCCGATCCAACCTGGCCTTGAACAACTTCAGGGATGGGCCATCCTCAAATTTAATGCTACTGAGTGTTTTCTTTGCAGGATACTCATCAATCTCATGTGCACTTAGTCAAATCCAAGTCTGGGGAATGTAGGTTTCACCTTTGCAAAGCCACTGGAATTGCATCCACTTCTACAAGAGTCTACTTGGCCATTTGTTTGCACCATGGAAGTGGCAGTGACTCATAAAGTCAGATTGGATCTGACTAAACAATAATGTCTGTGGAAACACAGTTCAGTGTGTTCCAGTCCTGTATGTTTAGATGCTTTCTTAGTAGACTAGTCTCAGAGGCTAGGGAGTCTCTGCTGATTTAGGCCATGAGTATTTCTCCTAACCTTTTACCCCTAGCAAATTGGAAATAAATAAATAGACAAACAAACAAATAAACATTTCATCTGACTGGTCCAGATATTTCCTTCATGTCAAAAGTCAGCTGAAGCCTTACCTGGACACAATCTACACTGTCAGATATACATGGTCAGGATCATTAAGGGGGAACTGGGCACAATCCATAGACCTAGATGTGCAGGAGGTTAAGCTGCTAGAGTTAAATCCAGCCTTAAACTGTAGGAGTTGACAGAAAGTCCCTTTCTCTCTTTCCATCATTAAGACTATATAAGACATCTCCCAGATCAAATCAAGATCCTTCACTGTTTGGGGTTCAGATCCATCAACAAGATTTTCTCTGGGCCTTTCTGTTCAAAACTCCTCCCTATTCCTGGAGAGAGATCATTACTACAGAGTCAGTCACTTGCACAGGTGTCTTTTATTCTTAAAGACTGATTCAGGGCCTCTTGGAGATTTTTCCTCCTCAGCTTGATGTAACAATATTTGAACAGAGACAGATTCCTCACCTCAACTAGAAGGTTATGTGGTGAAGCCACACTCATGCATGTCCCACGGCTTTTTCTTGACCTAAAATGGCTTTTTTTGAAGGAAATCAAATATTTTGTCTGTAGGTTGATTTTGTTCTCAGAACTCAGCTATTGCATAATTGTTGGACAAACTCCAACTTTGATTGCGTCCTCCACATTGTCCAATGCATAGGATACTGAGCCAGCAGCTTCCAGAGCTGCAGTTCATAAAATTTTCTCATCACAGAACTGAATTTGGTGCCAGAGTCTCCCTCCAGTTTGCACTTCTAGGCTCATAGACCCATGAAGAGTCAGCTTATTGCACAGAAGCCTCTGCTCAGGAGCTAGGATGAGTCTTCTCCATGAGTGGAAGTGGAACAATGGATACTGCAGCCAGCCAAATGGATTCTATGGGAATCTACATGTTTTCTGTGGGTGGTTATTTCTTTTCCTTAATGCAAAACAACTCCCAACCCAAACCTGCTCTCCACCCCCCCTGCCCCCCCAAAAAACCCCAAGCCAGCCAACATCCCTTTCCCCCCCAAAAACCCCACTTGGATCCAAATGGTCCATGAGTCACACATGAAGAAACTGTTCTTCCTCCTCCTGTGAGAGTTACTCACCCTTTCACTGCCAGAAGGCAGAATTAGGATTATTCTGGAATGCATGGAAGGCATTTAGGAAAGCTCTTGATAACCTGTGTGAAGTATTCCTATCATGCTCATAGTTGGAGTGTAGGAATCCTCTCCAAGACTTGCTTTGGCATTGATTGTTGCTTTGAAGAAAGTGCTCAACAGCTGTTCCTCAGCTTTCCACTACAAAATGGGAATTGCAAAGGGAATCACAGCTATCCTAAATAACACAATGCCACCATGTTACTCTGTGGCTGAATTAGTCAGTGTTTGAAAATGACTTACAGGCAGTTAAGTCCTATCTTTTTAATAGAGAACTTGCCCTTTTCCCCAGGAGTCCTATTCAGAACCTCTCAGCCTTGACAATAAATTGAAATGGAAATCTTATGAGTACTGTAATGAATACATTATCTTAATTTCAGAGGAATTTTGAAGGGGTAAGATTTTGTGCAGAAGGTGATTTTGAATATTTAGCAACACAACCTTAGCTAAAGCTTTTTTCTTCCATAATTATGCTTTTTAATACAATTCTCTTAGCATTTTATATTCAAAATGAAGAAATAGTCTTTGGCTCAAGTCCAAATTTTCCCCTGTTTTTTTGATATTCTTTCAAAAGATAAGGGTCTAATTCTCCCTTCCCTAGTGCACTTTATACTCATTTACACATGTAAAATGCTATTATTCTTTCTTGGAACCATATACCAAAATGCAAATTACTCTACAAGAGGAGCAAGCATCAAACCCAAGGACCCAGAGGATTAGGGCAAATCAGCATCCTTGCAGGAACAAGCTGAAGAGTCAACCTGAAGCCTGTCAGCTACTTCAGAGTGATAATTCACATTCATTCCTTTACTCTGTGGCAAAAGGAAGGCGAGATTAGTTCCTCAGGCTCACCACAGCCTGAAAGCACACACGTGTCTGCAACTTCACTTCTGATCTTATGGGCTGACAACTTCTCTAGGGGTCCATGCCCTCAGAATGACCTGCTGTGAATGTCATGTAAATACAGAGCTGCAGCTCAGGGTGTAGGTGGCCTTGTCTCTCCTATAAATTAATGGTGGCTGAGCATGGCTGGCAGTCGATTTAGCAGGACTTGGTGAGTGAACTTGCTAAAGCAGAACCAAGGACAGGCTCAGGCCAGCCCCGAGCAGCACATCCTTCCATCCACTTGCTGTCTGTGTGCAGGCAGGCCTGAAGGGCTGGGCTGAAGGAATGATTTGGTGCCTCTGTACCACAGCCAGACCGATGGTTTGGGGCATCCCAAAGCTTCTGCAGCTCCCTCCCTTCGGTGCTGCTCTGGTTAAGTCTGTGCATTCCAGGGAAGTGGCTGCTGGATCTAGTTCTGCTCTGCCCCATCCTTTGGGCAGGCAGCCTCCTGAGGCAGGGCTTTTGGTTGCAAGGCACTCTGGCTGGCCTTTATTTTCCTTAGAAAGCAGTAATGCTTTGTAGGGCTGTCAGGAAACATCAGCCTGACAGTCTCCTCCACATACTCCTCTTTCTGCCTGGAGGACAGGATGAAGTGAAGGAGCAATTTGGCATGAAAATGAGAAACAGGTCAAGCTGCTTGCAAACCTGGCCTCTGAAAAAGAGATAGGGAAAGAGAACAGAAAAGAAATTACTTCAGAAAGCTAGGTTACTCCTTACTCCACATTAGTACATCTGGTTGGAAAAACCCCGACCAACCTTTTTGTAGCTCAGCTGAGAGGTTTGCTAAAGGTGCTCTGTCACCACTGAATCAGCATTTCCAAATCTGGAAGGAGATCACATTTCCACTTATTTTCACTCCGAAGTGAAACAACCCTTCTCTGCTCAGATATTTGAGACCCTCATCTGAAAAAAGCTTGGTGCTAGAGATAGGGGAGAAAGAGGTTTAGGTTTATAAAAGTATCCAGACCCATAAGTGGTTGTCAAAATTCCCAGGTAACACAGTTAAGTCACTGACCATCTACATTTCTTTCTGAATTTCATTGATGTTACTCAACAGCTTTCAGGGTAAGGCTCGCGATCCTCACTCAGGCAGTGCCTGTAGTGTCTAGGAGGAATTAATATATGTATCATAAATGCACTTGGCCTCTTCTTGATGTATGTGCAAAGAAGTATTTTTGTGATGTGGCTCATTGCCAGTGTTCCTGAGAAAGTCACATATGTGATTCTTCCTCTATAAACTGATAAAATAGTAAAATTAGATTTTGAAATATTTCTAAACCTCTTTTTGCAGTATTTAACCCTTATTTATTAAGAAAATGAAAAAGTCAACGCTTCCCTTATTCCCCTGAATTCCCAAACCAAGAGCTTCTCTCATCCCTCACAGTGACAGTGGTATGTTAACAGGCACCAAAAACTCTGTGCCTCCTCCTCTAAGGGCACTCCTATGCAATGTGAGCCAAGGATACATGGCCAGTGAATTTCCTAACTTCCTTCATGGTTTTGATTTCTAATTTTAATGCTATGTTAGAATAAATGTTTCACATATATTGTTGGAGTCTCTGGATGATTTCTGATCCTAGTAGATTAGTTCCAACTTTCCTTCCCTTCATAGTTATTTGGATATAGTAAATTATGTTTTGTCCGTTCTGACAGCTGCTCAAGTTATCCAGTAATCCTAGATTGCTGCTAGTCATGTACGTCTCTCAAAGAACAAATGAAAACATAACTCTCTCATATGTCAATTAAGACACCCCTGCCTTGATTAACAGGATTTCCTCTCCCCTCTTTCTTTGGTGTGCTCACAAAGCCTACTAGGTTTATAAATCAGTAAGTCAAAGTCCTTTACCTACAGATCAAGGACATGAAAGAGAGCAGATTATCCTGCCCATCCATCTCTTCCCTGGAGAGGGGCAATATATGAAATTAGAATTGGACATTCTCTGTGTCTTGTTTCATTTTCCACTAAAACTGAGGACAAAGAACAAATCACTGGCTGTTTCAGGGTCTAAGTGTGACAGAATGAAAATCAGGTCTAAAAATAAAAAAAGGAGATTTCAGCAAATTCAGAGAGCAGTTAGGCAGAATCTCAAGAAGAAATTCTAAGTGAAGAAGTACAGAAAGCTGATGGCTATATTACAGACAAAGCAGTGCAGACAAGCAATAGAATCTACAGTAAAACCCTATACAGCTGCATCAGGAGTGTGTCATTACTTGAAATAAAAAAAAAAGGAGTCTCGCAAATAGTGAAAACAAGGCAAGTAAACAACAAAAACAATTCTCCTAAATGAGTGAGGAGAAGGAGTGAGGCAAAGGGAGTTGTAGCTCCATTACTTAATGGACCAAGACAACAAATAAAGCATGATGAAGAGGTGTTTGAAGTATTCGATGCTTTTTTTGGGTGAATCTTCATTAGAAAGGAAATTGCCATGAAGTCTCATTGAAGTGGTTGAGAAAATGTACTGACTGGTTTGCAATCATCTCTTGTCAAAATGAGAAGGCATTTCAAGTTGGATTCTGCAGGGGAATTTTTTCCTTGGGACTATTTCTGTTCACCGTCTTCATTATCATGGTGGATGATGGAAGAGACTTCATGTGCAGCAGACCCAGCTGGGAAGGAGCTATAATGAGATTGGAGGGCATGATAAGAAAAAGACTGATCTCAACGAGCTGGAGGAGTGATCTGGACCCAATGAGATGGAATTTTTTTGAGAAAAGTTGGAAGTATTGCACATTGAAATCAAATGCATAAAAGCAGATTGCACAATAAATGCTGAGAAAGCAGTACAGAAGAACCAGAGCTGGGGTTTTCGCTTACTGCAAACTGAGCAAGCCAATAATATGTTGATGTTTTGAGAAAGGTGAATCTTTGGGTAGGAGGTGTTAGCAGGCAGAGAGTGTGAGAGCTACTTATGCCACTTCACCCAGTGCTGCTGAGATCCCACCTGGTGCAATGTGGCCAGATTTGGATATTCATGTCAGAGACAATCTGGGCAAAGCAGCAAAAAAAGGAAAAGTTTCAGAAGGCACAAGAGAAGTGGGTTTGGTTTTGTCTAGAAAGTAGATAACTGAGGGGAATAACAAAGCTTTCAATACACAGAGAGCTGTTTTTTACTTTCCTGCTTGTCTCCTGCAGGCAGGATGAGAAATAATTGGTGTAATATATAGAAACATACCCTAAGATTAGGTGTAATCTCCTGTAATATCCTACAGCCTGTAGGAGGGCTGTAAACCCTGAGCGTGGGGAGAAGAAGGATATTGCAGAATTGCCTTCACTGAAAGCCTTCCAGAGCAGGTAAGAGGCTGTATGGAATGGAATCAAACACTTCTCAAGATTGTTCTGATCTCCTTCTCAAGCCAGGCTATGGAACTGGGGAGAGATTTTGGGAGACTATATAGTCGACTACTCCTCCCCAAAGCACAGTTAACTGCAAAGCATTAATGTGTTTCAGGAAACAGGATAATGGTGCTTTAAAATGACCCCACAAAATAGGAACTAATACCTTTAATTTCTGCTGTATCACAGCAGAGTCCCAAGCTCTGTCTGACCTGGCAGAGGTGGCAGTGGCAGTCCTGTACTGTGGAGGGGTCTGCCCTGCAGTCTGGGAGATGGTGTTGCAGTTTATGTACAATATGTTTTTTACCTATTAGGTGTTCTGTAGGTCATCCTTTTTTCCATATTAACCCACCCTTGAGGAGTTAGACTCAAAGAGCTGGTGGAGGAAGAGTCACAATGGGATGAAACTACTTCTGAGGGGAAGCTGTTTGCAGAGACAAAGTGGTGTCTTCCCCAGTGTCCCAGCCTCCCTCCCCATAAGTTTGGATACCTAGGCTCTGAGGTTTGAAAAGAAGCTGGTCTTGGAAAAGAAGAGGATGCATGTGACTCATCTGCCCCAAGAGATAATCACTCTGTCTGATTGTTACACCAGGGACGGTGATTTGCATGGGAAAAGCCCTGGTGCATTGAATGCAGAGGGCCAGAGATCACTGGATGTGAGATGTAAAATGTTGGTTCTTGGGGCTGGGGATGGTTCCCCAATCCCTACAGGCCCAGGTGCACCCAGACATCTGTTACTGGAGCAGCCGTGACATGGGCAGAGGTAGGCTCAGGGGGATGGTGTGAACACCTCTCCCCGTGCAGAGGACGGGAAACTGGCTCCAGCCCTATGCCTCAGTTGCATCTTTTTCCTCACAGTCTGTGTTTAAAAGAAAAACAGACTTTGTCTGTGCTGAGTTATTGGGATGTTTGTCTCCCCAAAACCCAGTATTCACATAGAACTGGAGCTGCAGAGCTGCTCTTATTGTTTTTTGAGCTTTGTAGGAGAAATGAGTCCCAAGGAAACTTGAGTGTGTTTTTCGATCTTGAAAAAATGAGTTTCTCGGTCCCTCCCCACCTTGCTGGAGTAATCCCATAAAATAATCATTGCTTTTGAAGCCAGTCCTACTTTTCTCTCGTGCTTGAAAAGCTTTTCCCTCCAGCTCTGTGTACAGGCACCAATTGGCTCTTCTCCAAGTAATACTCAGTGAAGAAACGCCTGCTCGCTTACCTGCTGCAACTATTTACATTTCACTCTCTTTGGCAATAAATTAGTTCCACGGAGGTCTGAGCAACAGTTGTTTTGAGCAAGGAGGGAGTTTGGATCCTGCAACTGCACTTACACAGCCAGCTCTTATCTTCATAAATATAAGAGAGCAGGGAGCTTGTTGATGCAAACTAACACCAAGTGAACTGTGTTTGCCAGCAGAGCAGCTTCCCATGTGAAAACCCTGATTTCCTTCTTCTTGATGAGGCCATGGCACAGCCAAGTCAAGGACAGAGCCTCTTTTTTTCCAAACCAACTGTTAATGGAATAAGTAATTCTGCAGACCTGTCTTTCACATCTCACTCACTTTATATGCAGTCTAATTAATTCTGTCGGGGAAAATAATTGGCTCAGATCAGGTCGATCCAACCGAAGTTCTAAATAACTTTGGTTGAGTGGTATTTATATTTCAGCAACTAGTCTTGGGTGAAGCGCTCGCACGCGCAGAATACTAAGGCTGTGCTAACTTGGCACAAAAATAGCGCTGTGGTCCGTCAAGTGGCATTAAGTCCCATCTATAAAAAGCCCTGCAGCTGCCTCTGAAGTGTGGCTATCTCGGGAGAGGGGGAGGGAGCACTCCAGCCTGTGTCGGTGTTGGACAATGGGCAGCACGGACGCGCTGCCAATCGTTGGGAGCGGGGAGTGAAAAGCTTCCCAGCCACAGAGGAGTGATTGGAATGACCTTGTGGGGACACAGGAGTTGTCAAGGAAAGATCTCTAGGGCGCAGCCATGCCTGGAAGGTGCAGAGGCAAGGAGCAGTCAGTGTTGGGGAGGGTCCAGGGTTTTGGACAAAGCTGGAAGATCTGGAGTGCAGGAGGAGACAGAGGCAGAGGGGAATGTAGCATTACAGGCAAAGAGAAGGCTGGTATAGCTGTAAGATGTGACAGCCCTCACCTCAAGGATGGACCCAGTGAGGGAGGATGGGCCTGAGTGCTGCCAGAGAGATGTTGTAACAGCTGGACTGCCATGATCAATGAGTGAATACCACCCTCTCATTGTAATGTAGGGTGGGGTGTTCTCATCTGTGTTTTTTTTAAGGCACGAACATCTTGACTTAAGGACACAGATGGAAGGCAGGTGTTACTGTGTTGAAGGTCAGAACTACATTTAAAAGTACCTTTAGCTTTCTTCATCCTACAGTTTCTCTGTGAACATTTGGGCCAGCACATCTCTCCCCCTCCGCCCAACAAATTTTAGATCTGCAGCCAGATCCTCACTCTCCAACTCAGCCTTCATCTCCGCTTGCAACAGCATCAGCCCACTCTCTTGGATCCTAGAAAAGGAAATTCGTCTTTCCATCTGGTCCTCTTCATCTCCTCGTTCAATAGGTAGCATTTGCCTGAGATAGCTCATCCCGTAGTGGAGAACAACATGTTTTGTGCTGCTCTGACTGCTACAAAAGGTCTTCTTTCCTAAGCAAATTGTGTAAACTGGCTCTCCTAATGCAAGCCTCCTCTACTAGCCTGTGCTAGCTGCTGGTCTCTCCGGGGGAAGCCTGGGTAAATGAACAAGTGTGAACAACAGTGTCGCAGCCTTCTGCACTTCCTCTCTCCCCAGTGCTAAAAATAAGATCTCATTTGTAAATAAGATATCTCCTTTTTTTTGTAGTGCTTTTGAGATGTGCTGGATTAACAAGTCTGCATCCTGACTCCCTCTCCAACCACAGATTGGGCAGTAGCTGTGCTTGCTGTGTCAAATCACAGCATGTTGTTGATGTGTTTCCATCCTGCTCTGGTGGATGCATCCTTGCGAAGGTGAGCGGTTTTCATTCCAGCTGAGTCTCTGATTTCTCCCTCAGGATTACCAGCATGACATGCACACTGGCAGTTTCCCGTCTTGTAATGACACCAGTCTGCAATACCTACCTAAGCTCGTTCACAGGTAGTAACTAAAAGGTGCGGAGCACTCAAGTATCACCATCACACTCACTCCCCTGCTTTGTCTTTAGCCAAAAGCTGCCTGCTGACTGACAGGGTTTGCCAACACCTCAGGATAATTGCTGTCTTTGAAGAGTCTTGTCTCCTTTCCCAGCCCTACCAAGGAGCTCACCAAAGTGAATGTCTCTTTCATCTAACTCTCATGTTGACTCTGAAGTTAAATCCCTGCAGAAGTCAATAGCCCTGAAATGAACTGGCACACAAAAATATGTGAGTGTTGATGTGCTTACCATCCAGACACTAGGCTGCCATTCTCCAACCATCCTTCGTGTGCCTGGATGAGGTTGAGCTGTGGGACATCAGGAGAAAGACTGCTCAGAGCAAATAATTTATCCTTGCCATTGCTGACCTAAGAGAACAAAAGGGATCAAGCTTCTCAAGCTACTGGGCTGCAATTGCAGCCATCACAAGCAGAATGGATCTAGTCTTTATGCAGCTAATTTGTAAACCACTGGCAATAAAATCATGGCAGCTCAAAGCACAGGAGGCCATGTAAAATTGTGCCTGGAGCTCTGTAGTGCTTATGGCAGCCTGAACCACTGCTGTTTCATATATCTGAGCCAGCCCTGTCAAACCTATCCTATCCTATCCTATCTAAAGACACTGGTAGTTAGGTTGCCTTCAGCTGGGATGGGGTCCCTAATTCTTAGGCAGCAGCAAGGGATTGAAGTTTGTCCAGCTTTATCCCAGGGGGCTTCACTCCAAAATGGGGCACTAAGTCTCCAGTTAGCTCCCAGAGCCTCCAAACCCAAAAAGGATTCTGGCTGTGCCAAATTCACTGCTGGTGAACAAAATCAAGTAAAACAATCTCTCGTGATGGCGCAGAATGTATCCAAGCTGGTGGGATAGTACTGAAATCTTGTAGCCTACCCCAGCATCCTCCTCATCCCACCACTCAGCTGGAGCAGAGTCTGTCTCTGATAATTTCAGCACTTTCAGATACGGTCCTAAGCAGGACCACCTGGATGAAAACCTATGACCTGTGTTATAAAATGAGGTAGGCAACCTTCTGCCTTTAAGTCTGTGAGTCTGGAACAATAAGCCAGGATCAAAAATAATACTCTGCCATAGAAAATTTCTATGAGTGTGTTACCATTTCTCATTTTACCTTGAAGAATTTTCCTCATCCTTCCCTGCCCCCACTTAAAGATTTATTTGGTTTCCTCTCTCTCCAAGCTCAATCCAATTAAACAAAAAAATTACTTTCTTCATGTGAGTGTTCAGTGAACTTTACTCAGGAAAAGTGCTGAATATACCAGAAGTAAAGAACATTTTTTTAAGTGACTAGGCTTTTCCTGGGATTTCTTTCCTTGCTCAGCAAAGCTCTTAAGTAAAGAAATAGCTGAAACCCCACACTTCAATATACAGACAAGTCAAACATCAATGAAATGACAAAAACATGGAATGCTATTTTATCTATTTTATTGGTCACTGAATTTCTTTTCCACATTGGGAGCATTTCCATACAAGAGATTAACAAAATAAAACCTTGATCCTCTGAATGTAAGAGGATTTTCAAACAGCAAAATTAAGCTCTTGGAATATAAGAATGGTTAGACATAGGATTGTCTGGGCAATATTCATTTGATTCCCATTTTCATGTGTATTATGATACCATCTTTCATCTTGTACCTACATACTTGCATGCTAATTTTTGCCTGGGAACCTCTCCTACATTCACTATCCAAAATAAATTGTGATCTCATGATCAGCCATTTCATACTTTTCATAATTTCTCTTCATTATTCAGAGTGCATCTTATGCCTTATTTACAATCCGCAATTCAAACTGTGCTGTGGAGGAAATGGACAGCAATTTCCTCATTAACTTTCCTGCCTAACCTCTTGTGGTACCATCCAAGTGCTTTCCAAGTTTTTCTGAATTTGTCTAGACAGCTTCTGTGTGAGGTCTAGTGGGCTGCCTGGAGGCAGAGGTGTCAGAAAAAGATCTGGAAAATGGGATCGATAAGAACAAGCATTTGCAAGGCAGCCTAATAATGAAAGAAAAGAGAGACACTTAGCCGTGGTGCTGTGTCCAGAAGGACAACTAGGAGCCTGAGGGAGGGCAAAAGTGTCTGTGGGGAAGCAGAGCTGTCCTGTGAGGGTCTTTGCTGGCCCCTCATGGCAGCAGCTCTGTGAGTCTGTGGATGCTGTCACAGATCTCAGTGGCACCAGGCAGCCCTCTTCCCACCTTCCCTACCTCTTCTCTTCTGCTGGAAGGGAACACTTCCAGTGAATGTTCTTCCTTCAAGTCAGGGGCTTGGCAGTCAGACTGCTGCCGTGGGAGGGGAGGATGTGCTGGACACAATGAGGAAGTTATGCTGAAAGCCCCAGAGGTAGGTGCCAACTAACATGACCTGAAAACAGCCACAGCAAGGTTACTGGTGGGACATTGCACCAAATTCATCACCAGTCCATCATGCTCCAGCCCACCAGCAGTCCAAGCCAGGAGGCAAGGTCTGTGTCCAACAGAAAGAAATGTTGTCTTCTTAGACATGGGATCACAAAAATGAGGGGTTTCTCACCAGGAGTAATCACTGGGGGGAAAATAAAGATCAGGAGTCACTCTCCAGTGATTCCCCACGAATGGTTGAAAAGGATGAGTGGAGACTTTCCCCTTGCAGGAGAGCAAACACCTGTTCACAGGCATCCTTCATCTCTTGTTCTGGAGTGTCCATCCCTTCTCCCTCTGAACCCATCCATACTTTTTCTCTGATGTATTCATAGCTGTCTACTCAAGGGCGCCTCAGCTGGGAGGTGCAAGTGCTGTTACACCAATGTGCTCAAAAACCCAGGGATTAACAGGGATTAAGTAGATCCACACTTACACTGTTCATACTGCTCGTGATTGTTTTGCATGCTTTGAAATCTCTAGGGGATGTAACTCTGGGCTTGCCATTCCCCAATGAGACTGTTTCTCAATTAAAAAGCAATCGCATTTTCTTAAGAGGAAGGAAAAATGGCTCTAAGAAGTATTATTAGCACAGGTGGATTATGGATATAAATTGAATGTAATTGAATGTTTTGTAAGGGAGGAAATTTTTGATGTGAATTTATGGATTAGGTGGTTTTGTTCCCATACTGGGCAAGGGATGTATGTGTATATGCATATATTATATATATATATATATATATATATATATATATGTCTGTATTTTAGGTATAGTCAATGCTTTGGACAATAACAGAATGTGATTATTCCTGCTTTTCTGATTTTCTGTTGTTATTACTTTACTGCCTTTCTGGACCTGAAGCCTGCAAATACATTAGAGGCTGAATCTTAGCCAGGAAGCTGTCAAACAACTGTATTTCAGCAAAACTTAGTGTCATGCCTGGATGGCTCTGTCCCGAAGCTAAGCTCCACACCATTGAAATAGCATGGCAGAAAATAGCATATCGAACCACACAAAGGTATGGATCAATGAAGTCATTAGCAAAGTGACCTTATGGGTAGGGGAGACAATGCAGAAGCCCTGTGCAATGGCAATGGAAGCTCAAGAGCCCTCTTTAAGAGCAGCTGTACAGTAATGACTGGTAATGCAGAGAGCAGCAACATATTAAGGAGGCTCTTTACAGCAAACCCCCTATAACTGAATTTCCAGGAACAAAAGAACTTTTCTCTCTCTTTCCTGCCTGAGCTTTGTTGGATCAGTCACACTGGCAATGCTAAGAGCCTGGTTCAGGGAAGGTAGCCCTGTTGCTGTCACCGTGGGCGCTGGTCCCCTTTTGTGGCACTGTTGTCCCCTGCCCCTGCCTCCTGCTAACACAGGGTGGGTACAGGGTAAGGCTCCTTTAGGGGACAGGCAGAAAAAGACAAACAACAACTTTTCAGAGAGGACCTGGCACTATGAAGCTGTGAGACTTTAGGATTAAGTTGTAAACTAACCCCCATAGCATCGCTTGGCTGGCTAGTATCTTGCATAATAAGTGAAGTGAGCACAGAAAGATTTACTGATTTGAACATTTCTGTCCCTATTACAAATTCATCATGTGGAGTGAAGTAGGCACCAAGTCTCCACGAGGCAAAGTAAATAAAATGAAAATCTAATTTTCTCTACAAGCCTGTAGGAGGACAAAAGTATTGCAATAGATATTTGTTTTCCTATAGATTTCCAATCATACTTTTGTTGCCTCGTATCACCTTGACATACTCAGTGCCTGTTTATTTCTTCCCCATTCCATAAAAAGAGGGAAACAAGTTGGGGGAGTCTAATTACTGAAATTTAATTAAAACAATTTAAAAACTACCTAATCAATTTTCTAACAAGAGATCTTTTTGGTAACAGATGTACACAGGCAATTTATTAGTTACTGAAGCCAACCTTGTTTTTTAATGTAAACAGACTAATTAATCAGTGGTTAACTCTCGTAATGACCAGCTCTAGCTTGTAATTATTGCTGCTGTCATGAAGCATAATAGCTTATTTCCCAGGGTTATTATGCAAATTGCCAACATTGACCACTCTGTGTAAGGTTTAAAGCACTTTCCTTGATTATCTCTCATTTCCACATTCTCAGGACATTTTAGAACACATGTTTTTCCCGGTATGAAAAGTTTTATGAAGCTTTTCACTTCAGTAGCACACATCTGGGCACACTGGAGAGAAACATCCCAGCTCTTCCAGTTTTTAATTGCTGCAGGGGAACGGAAGAAGAAAAAAATGTTTATTTCCCACATTAGAGACCTGCTCTATGCACACCTTTTTGTACGGGCCTATGGAAGGAAAGAACCAAGATCTCCAATAGGCTGAAGCTGAGGTATTTATTTGAGCATTCAACTAATTTTGGAGGTGAAGTCCTGTACCCCCACTGAGGTGAAGCAGACCCCTGTGGTGGAGAGCCAAGAACTCTCCACAGCTCAGTAGAAGGCAGAAGTCTAAACACAGGCACACAGGAAAAAAAGCTCAGTGTAAGACTAGCAGGAGAAGGCATGAAACCTCATGGGTAACCAGAGCTCACAAACAGCTGCTTGGGGTTAGAAGAAGTGGGAAAAAAATATCACAGAGATGACCTAGTTCTGACCTTGGCCTTCAAAGGCTTTGGGACAATGACCAAGATAAGAGTAATACATGGAATAATAGCACTTAAAAAAAAGTATGGGCATTGAGTAAGGCATAAAAGTCTCTGAGGTGAATATACATATCTGGAACATGTATCTGTAGACATGGCAAGTAGCTATGGACAGGTAGGTGGGGAGATGTGTGCAGCCAGCCAGCCTGTGAATCACCTCCCATCCCCTCCTTCTGCTCACCCCATGGTAACTGCCCCCCAGTACTGACCCAGTGCATGCACAGGGACCCTGGGGCTGCCCCTTCTGCTTCCCCATCGTTACCCAGCCCTGTGCACATTACGGAATTAAAGACTATTTTTAACGGATCTAATAAACCTGAAATTTCCAGCAACAGATGCCAAATTTTATCATCTCACTGGAGCTGGCAATAAAGAGGTTCACACAATGACAACAGGAATGAAAGCAGAGTGAGCAGAGGGGCTGTTAGAGAGGAAGTAAGTGTGAGGCAGTTGCAGGCAGCAGTCAGAAGGGCAGTAAAAGCTAATAAAACCTTGATGTACAAACCACAGTAATCAAAGAACAGGTATTGCATTCGTATCTCCCATTTCCTTGGCCTTCACACAGCAGCTGGTGGGAATAGTGTGCTTGTTTTTGTAGATAAACAGATCCCAAGTGAGCTATACCTGAGCATCTCTGTCAGCCCACTGATGTGCAACAACCCTTCAAAATCCCTAAAATGAAGCCATGAACTTTCATGAATTTTCTCACTGCCAGCTCTCCCTCACCTTGTATTATTGAAAGGGCTCAAGGCTGGCTTTGAAGGTCTGTGTCAGCACCAGGGAAGGAAAGGAAGGAGGAAGGGAGGGAAAGCAAGAGAGGGAGAGGTGACTTTTTCCAGGGCCCATTTCTGGCCTGTTAGACCATCTGTGTTACCTTCAGGAATGTGAACAGAGAACTGGAAAGAAAGACTTGCTGCAGAGGACCTGGATCTAAATTTCTGCCTGCCATGGCCACCCCTGTCCAATTCTTTGGATGAAGGCACCCAGTCCCCTTTCCCCATCACTAAAATCCTTTGACATCCGCAGCCTGCTGTGGGGTTGGATCATAAATGGGAAATAATGAGAATGTTTCCTTAGAGGCAGCATTACATATATTTGGCCAGGTTATGTCTTGGACTGAACCAATTTTGAGAAATTTAGCACTGTTCCACCACTGGTGAAGGCAGAATAAGCCCTGGACATTATTTTTGTCAAAGAAATTATTTCTTTGTGGCTCATCATCCAGTGCTGGGGCCAACCCAGCTGCCACTTAACTCAAACACCAAACCCAGAAGGAAGTAGAAGAGCAGCTTTGCCCCCTGGGAGCATGCTGTGGAGGCAGTTGTTTCTCTCCTGGCTGCTCAGACCACAATAAGTTAAATTATGACCTGACAGCCCGTGCATTTACTGCCAATGCTGCAAGATTGCATGGGCTATAAAAATGCCAGTATGTGCTCTTCTTGCTGGGGAAGGACGACCAGACCTTTAGTCAGGGTCTGTGTCTGCCCTCATGCTGTCACTGCAGACAGCAGGAAGGATTTTGCTGGCATCAGTGGCTTTCAGCAGGTGTAAAAGCAGCCTCCTCTTGCAAGGGCAGACCCAGGCTCCCACAGCGACGGGTCAGACACCTGGATGTTGTATGTTCCAAACACCAGGAAGTAGCTGAGATACGTGGCCTGTGTGCCACGGTGACTGGAGAGACGAGAAGGCAGCCTGCCTGACTGCAAGGCAGGACAGCAGGAGGTGTGCTCAGCTGGCTGAACATTGCCCTGCATGTGTATTTCTCGCTTATCTCAAAGGTTTTATGACTCAGAAGTTTGTTTTCATGGGTCGCAAAAAGGGAAATTATTGCATTATTTCTTGTTTGTGTACCACAGCGAGCACAGATGCTCTTACAGCTCTTGATACCAACAGAGCAGAGATTAGTCTGGTCCAAACGATCACACTTTCACCAAGCATCAGGGGGTACCACTCCCCGCAGGAGCTGGCAGAAGCGAGTGGTTTGGTAACTGATGTTACCTCTCCCATCAGAAAGTGCATGGAATTAGGGCAGCCATATATTTCCTCCAATTTGGCATTGAACCGGAGGCATAGAACAAGCGTAATTTCCACATCAGGCTGGAGATGTAATAGGAAAGCCATCTAACAGGTGAAAAATGAAATGGCCCCTGACACGGGCAGTTACTCCCTCCTGCCTGTCACAGCTTTCCCCACTGCTCCCTGAAGTCTCTGTGTAATATAAACTGTGCTCATTTCACAAGCTCACTGCAGGCTAAACAGCTGTTAATCGCCCTTGACTGCGCTGCTGTAATCATCTGCAGGCATTCGGCTCCTGTGAGGAATATCTCCACACTGCTGCTGAAGAACGTGTTGTACTACCCAGATTGCTGGTAGTCCAGGGTGGGCTGCAAAATATGATGTTGCAGAATCACAGACTTCACTGTGGGCTGTCCAAGCTTGCTGGCAGCCTGGGTACCCCCTGTGCTTTCATGGCCACGACCACTTTGGCACCTCCTGGCAGCACATGCCTGAGACAGCAAGCGCTTGGCACCTGGATGGGGACCAGGATTTTGATTCTCATTTTGATGGTCCAGGTTGCTAGAATTTGGTGAGGATGGAGCATCCCCCCACTGCCACAGCCTGGCTTCGCTGCCTGGGAGCTGATGCAGCAGGGTCCTGGCTGCAGGATGAGCCCTGCAGACAGGTGTGGGCAGGGTGGAGACGGACAAGGTGTATGCTGGATGGGGAGGCAGATGGGCAACGAGCACAGGTTGCCAAAGGTTGGTAGTAAAAACCTCGTTCCATAGCTGCATTGTTTGTTATATGTTCCTAAAAGAGCAGCTACTTCTTTGCTTTTGCTGCACCTTCTCTTTGAGGTCCAGCATCACAGGCATGACTTGATGGTTCCCTGGAGAACCACTCTTCCTGGAGTCCTGGAGAAGCACTCTTCTTCCTACATTGGACCACTCTCAGATGCACCTCAACACCACAAGGGACATCCTTCCACAGTCCTAAAATAATTTAAATGGGTTTCATTAGCAAAAGAGGATCTGCTTTGAAAGAGATGTTTTTCTTTAAAGGATGTTTCTCTTTGGGGTAATCCTACTTTAACACTCCCGCCTTGGTTTTTGTAGTATTCAACTGAAACCCAAGTGAGTTTCCCTGCTCCTGTTTTCTCTCCCTGTATGCTATATTTCCCCCCTTGAATTCCCTGCATTAACTTATTACAGTCTTTTTTTAAATACCTGATATTTTCAGTGTTTGCTGTTTTGATTACATTAGCCCCTATCTCACTGTCTACCTTCTGTATAAGCAAGGGGCTAGGAACTTTGTTAATTTTCAAAACAAAATTCATCTTTAGGCCTAGACCTGTATGACTGATGAGCAACACAGTATTGTGACTGTGGCTTGATTAGACCTTAACATTTAAAATAATTGAATCTGCTTTAAGTGATGCTTAGATGTTTTTTTCTGCCTATTTCTCAGTCACCATGAGAAGACATGGTGGAGATTGATTAAAAGGAAAGGATTTCAAAATCTTGTTCCTATACATGGGCACCCAAACTGAATTTGAAATGTTTAAATATGCATGTCTGCTTTGCCTTCATGCTAATCAATCACAGAGGTGAACTGGCCCATTTTCTGTTAGCTAACCAATTAGGCAGCACAGCTTACAAGCTCTAAGTCAAATGTTGGGTAAGATAGCTGTCTATCACATTTGAGAAATACATTTGAGAGTTAATGATCTGTCCCCAGGTGTTATGAGCAAAAAATTGGCCTAAATGTGTAGAATCAATTATTTACTGTGGACGATTCTCCCAGTTTTTATCATTCAAAACACAGGATAGTTAAACACATGCCATTATCTCCAGTTTTCTAGATTAATAGATCATAAGGCCAAGGGGGTAATTAAGACCATCTAGGTTGACCTGTAGCTTAATGCAGGCAAAAAAATTCTGTTCTGATTATTTCTGCATGGAGACTGTAGTTTTTGCTTGAGCAACAGCACATCTTTTAAAAAGACAGCTAATTATGGTTTGAAAACATCATGTGTTAGAGAATCCAGTACATCCCTTTAAGCTGTTTGGATAATTACCCTGGTTGCTAACATTTTTTTCTTGTTTCTAGTCTTTTAGCTTTCAGCCATGGAATCTTATTATGCCTTTACATCACCAGATTACAGATCCATCTGCCACCAGAAATCCCTTTCATAATGGTTTGTAAGTCAGGATCAAGTCACCCTTTGTCTTCTCTTGAATAAACTAAAAGCACTAAGCTTTGTTTGCCTTTTGCTATAAAGCCTGGTTATCCCATCTTGGATTATTCTTCCAGCTTCCACATTAACCTTTTCTGGTTTTAGTTTTTATTAGGTAGGAACAAAATTTCCTTAGAATTGCCAAAACCCATAGCTGGCAATTCCCTGTCTAAGGATTGCATCCAGCCTCATATAGCTCTGAGTCAGTCATTAACTCAGAAAGAAGGGTGCATTGGGCACAGAGCTGAAGCTTGCTTTGTTCTGGAGTGCAGAACTGGTGGCTTGAGTGTCCCTATTATATTCACAGAAGCTAAAATCCAAGTCAGTAACATAGAAAACTTAGTATTTTAAAAACCCACTTTCCTGATGTCAAAAAGATTTAAAAGCCAAGTAATCCTATAGAAAGAACTTGAAATGCAAGACATCACAGTAGCTTTGTTTCCCTGCAGCTCAAAATGAGTAAAGAAGAGGTAGAAAAGTTCAGAAAAGAAGTAGAAAAGTTCAGAGAAGGACAAGAAGAATGATCACAGATATAGTGAAAATACTTTCATTCACAGAGTGATTAAATAGACTAGACTTGTCAGCTTGGAAAAGAGTTGATTGAGGAGGGAAGGTGGCAGAATGCAACCGAAAATGAGGCACAAAAGGTGAATGGCAATGACTGAGTGCAATAATGAGAGAGGCATCGAATGGAAAGACAGAGGGAACAAAAAGAGGAGCTTCTTTATCTGTCCTCTCACACACTTGGATGTTCCCTGTCATGCAACCTGTGTGGCTGCTAAAAGTCTATAAATATTTCACAATCAACCAGGAAAAGTAAAGATCCAGTAAAGGCCTCCAATGCCATCTTGGGAGGACATGTAGGGCCCGGAGGGGCTGGAGGGCAGGTAGGGGGGTACAGGAAGGTGCTACCTGTGTTTGTGCTGCTTGGTTGTTTGCACTCCAGGCAAGCTGGCCACTGCTGGAGGGTCATTTTGGAGGGCCTTTGGCTGCACTTTTTCCAGCTGTTCTCATGGCCTTAAAATGGAAGTGTAATTGGGAATTTTTTACAGTTGCTTACTGCATGCCCCAAAGCCACAAAGGTGCCCAAGAGAAAAAATGTTGCATCGGTAAGAAGAACCAGACTGGCTTGAAATAGGGAAATGTATCTGAATACAAATGCACACACACACAGCAGACAAGGAGATAGTAAAGAATATAAATTAGAAGGATGGAAAACCAGAAAAAGTCTTAATGAAGTGGCAGGACACCAAGAAAAAACCTAAGGAAAGAGGGCTATTGGCAATAAAAGAAAGGTTTGAGTATGCCTGGTAACACAAAAAAATCCTAACAATGATTCTAGTCTATAAAAACATGTTTTTAATGTAGAAATGTCAAATAGTTTCAATATATCTTGTTGTTCCAAGCAGTTTTTTGAAAAGTCTGCGAGAAGAATTCACAGAGGGTGAAGATGAAATCTGTTCCCTTCCAACAGTAACTTGGCATTATGCAGAGCTAATAAGCCGGCTGTTTTTAACCAGTAGGTCTGGATGCAGCAAGAACTTTAAAGAGCTGGATGAGGAGATGTGTGGGCTATTAAACTTGGTAAATCATGGGAATGCTAGAAAGGCTTGCCTGGAGAAAAAGAAGATTCAGATATTGGTAATTATAGACATGTCAGCCTGACATAGACAGTGAGCTGGAGCAAATAGTGCAATCTTGTTAACAAGGAAAAGAAAAAAAAAAAAGAGCTACACTTAACAGTAACCAGTTTAGGCTTAAGGGAAACAAATTGTTCAATACCATCATGGTACCACATCTATTTGTTTGGTGGCAGAGTTGTTGGGAATAATTTATTCATATTTGTCTAAGGTATTTGATATTGTAATATGTTTTTTAATTGACAATTATTCCAAATAACAAGTCATATTAAAAATATGGCAACGTACTAGGTCTACAACCTGCTGTTGAGTATAGGGCTATATTCAGTAGGGAACTCTTGGCTTTCTTGACCTCAGCTGTCTAACCCTTGGCTGTATGAATTCTTAAAAGCAAATCTGTAAATATTACTGAAGGCTGGGGACAGAGGATAATGAAGACAGACCATTGAGCCAAATTACTTCTTACAGTGGGAATCTGCAAATACTGTGTGCTTTGGTACTGGTAAAAATGAAGTGGTTCTTGTAGGGAGAACATGAATAGGCTGCACTTCCAGAAAGGGGGATGTTGCTTTGAGTAACAGCAACCCCAGAAGAGACTTGACCACAGCTTAAATGGCTACACTAAAACCAGAAATCTGATCCTGGAGGGCTCCTTATCCTACAAGATCCAACAGTTTGGGCTGCAGCTACAAAGCTTCATTTTGAGCTAAGATCCACTCTTTTTAACACCAGGAGTTCCTAGCCATCTAACTGCTTCCTAAGATTTCTTGCAGACTCTTTGTTGCCATAGAAGCATATAAAGCTCTTTTATACAGGAGGTCATTCCAGAAAAGAAATTTCCACTTAATTCAGTAAATGGACTTCTAAAAATTTCCATATGCCTTCTCTTTTTGTGCTCTTTTACAGACCTTCCAGAATTAGACCGTGGACACCTCAGGAGACCAAAGTGACCCATCAAACCCTTCTGCATACAATCACATTTCCATGAGTCTCTGAAACAGGCACAGTATTTCTCTGAGAGTTTAACTGGATTTATACAAAGGATTCCTCCACCTCTTTGATATTTTCTCCTGTCACCTGCATAACCGTAGTGTTGCATAGGATATTAAGCTCTGTGCTCAGGCTGATCATTCTCATCCTTCTCAGTGTCCTGCTGTCCAGCTTTTATGTGTATCTTTCTTCCTACTGACATGATCTGGCTCCTACATTATGAGCTCTCTGGATTGCTATGTATAAATGAGTTGCCTCCTTCACTACTTCATACTCCCTTCTTTTTAGGCTCAGCCAGAACATTATCGTCGGTGATTTTAATAATTTATTTCAGATAACAGTATTAAATTCAGCTAGCTTGCAAACTGATGGTAAACAGAGATCTTTATTGCCCAACCTAATTCCTCACCATCTACAAAGACTCTTTGAATTTGAAGGGGGATGGATTCAGATTTGACCAAGCAAGTTATGTTAGGATTAAGATGGTAATTTTGTACTTAGCTTGTTTTTCCTGCTTGGACTGCTAGACAGCACTTCTGTCTCAGCTATTTCTATAGCAGCAATAAGGGACAAAGCCAGGATTCAATTGAGTCAAAGAATGAAAGGCAGAAGAAATGTTCTTCAGTGGTGCAGGATTGTTTCTCTCTGCAGAAGCACACAAAGTGCCTGTTTGTTGTGTGTGCAATTGCCAAGCTGAGAAGTTATAGACAATATTGATTTGGGCTCCCAGCTCTTTGGAAGCAGGCACTGGGTGGAAGCCAAGAAGGCTGAAGTCTAAATGCGAAGCTGTTTGGGCTCAATGAGCCATTCTTTGAGAGAGGGAGCCCTTCTTTTCAGTGTTTGCACCTGTGTGTGTTGTGTGTGTGTGTGTGTGTGTGTGTGTGTGTGCATAAGGAGCTAACAGGAGGCAGCATTGTCCAGACACCACAGCAGGGAAACCAAGGGAAGGGTACTCCCCACTAGTTCATGGTTCCAAACTCTCCTGTTGGGTTGGCAGGCAGTCCATGCAAACTCTTTCCTAGCCTACATTTAAGTGCTCTGAAATGGGGATAACATGATGCACAACATGTTGAGGGTGGTTGGAGGGGTCTAAATGAAAGCCAAAAACAAACACATACAAAGTTTCTTTATGAAATTTCACAAATCCTTTTTCTGAGTTTTGATGGGTATTAGCTTCTTATATCGTTTCATGACTGTGTAAACCACAAACCTTCTTTCACCAGCCATGAGATGATTGAATGCAAATTAATATGGTTTTTATTTTTTCGGGTAAGTCTTGCAAGATTCACAATGATTGTTTGACAGTGACTTCACACAGGTAAGGAGAAATATAACTTTACCAGACCTTCTAGGCAGAGTGTACTCGGTGAGGAAGGTGAAATCTCCTTAACTACACTTTTCTGCCATTTAAAATGCTTCTGTCATATTGTCTTTCTGATGTGGGGAGCTTGATGACAGAGAAGGCATTTCTCAATCACGAAACTGGTTGGAAAGTGTGAATTTGAATTATCTTTTCCTCTTTTATAAACAATACCATTTATACAGGAACATTTACATGGCTTATGACTATCTGGTTTTTATGGCCTGTAAATGTAGATGTGTGCCAAAGGGCAAAAGCATTCCCAGAGATCAATATAATATGAACAGCCCTGCACAGCCAGCCTGCAAGAAAAATGTGATGGCTGACAAATTCTTTGCTCCCCACAGTACTCTGGGTTCTTGGCTAACCTCAAACATACATCAGTTAAAGTCTATGTGGATGGCAGGATTTCGCTCACATCGGCATTGTCTGACCTCTCCATTTCTGCTGCGTATCTGTGTCACCTCCTGACTGCTCTCTCTGTAAAATAATCCTCCTTAAATTATTTAGATACATATTCTGCCTTCCCCTTGGCTGCTGTTCTAATTCTAGTGAGTGAAATGACCTCAATTAGAAATTCTTGCTAAAGCATACAACATCACTGAGAGGGTTGCAGTTTGTCTTGTCCCTTCTTGCTCTTCTTAAAGGCCCATTCTGCATGTGTTTGCTTGTCTGCAAGTCATTAGCTCCTGTCATTACTTTCCCTTGAAATAAAACTAGCTGGAAGATAATTATTCAGTTTGCAAAAAGGAATTAAAAAACGCCGTAATTAAGGTTACAGTTTTCCTTTTTATATCCTTGAGGGGATACTATGTTCCCTAATTATATAATCATACAAACCCAAGCGCCATACACACATATGTGTATGTTTTATATCAGCAGGGGGTTTTTTATTATTTCATTAGAAACGCTTCCAATTTGTGGCAGCAAAAGCAAGACTGGTGTGATGGCTGTTAATTCGTAACTCAGAGCCTTTTATTGTTGCTCATGTTACTATACTAATTAAGACATACAGTATTGAATGTCTCTTAACAACTCTGTTTTAGTATCAGTTCCAAATATTTTTTGCACATTATTCTTATGTCAAAATCAGTAATACCATCGTTCCAAAAGTAGCTGTTTTTTGACAGAGAGAGGATTTCAATTTATCAATTCTTGCAAAAAAAATGTGTTTCACCCCAGCATCCACTTGCTTACGAATATCTCTTTTCTTGGAAATGATCTGGAACTTGCTCTGAAATTTAATTTTGTAGCCCACCAAAATTTTTATCACATTTTTGCTTTTTAATTCACCCATCTGAAACTTTTGGTGCTTCCTTATTCGTTCTTCATTATCCATGAGAAAATCAGGACTGATAGCATTGAACTCTGACCTCTGCATGAGCCAGAGGTCTCCTTCAGGTCAGGCTTTCCAAGGTCACCCCTGGCTTTCACATCCATGTGACCTGAAGTTTACTGAAAATATGCTTCAACTTTTTACCTAATTTTTCTAAAAGAAAGGAACTTTGTGGAGAAAACCCACATCTGTCTGACATGATTTGCCTTTCAAAAAACTCTCCTGACTCACGATTAGGAAATAATTCTCTCAGAATGTACAGTTTATGGCCCAACTGTTTAATCCCCAATCTCCAATTGGAGATCTGTGGATTAACTCATAATTGCCTGGTACTTTGTGTCTGTATCCTATATGAGAAGCTCTCTTGCAGTCTTTCGTTAATCTCAGTACTCTCTGCTTTGGACTCAGTATTCACACGTGCCCTCCACAGGTTTGTTGTTAACTAATTCAGAGACTAAGAAAACATTCAGTTGGCTTTTTCTTTTTTTTTTTTCCCCAAGAGCTCTATTTATTGACCCATTATTTTTCTGCAGTTTTCATTTCCCCACTATGCTGATGACATTTCCTTTCCTTAATGATGACATTTCCTTTCTATAAATATTTATACACTTTCTTCTTGGTTGCATTTTCCCCTCTTTTTCTCATCTTGTTCTAATGTTACTCATGTTTCTTCCTATAAACGCTGAAGATTGCTGTGGTCTTTTTTTTTTTTTTTTGGTAACCACAGTTAGACCATCGTTTCTTTACTGGAATTCTGGAAGTATGGTTGAATTCCACCCTGATAGCACTTGTTGGATTTGGCAGATGAAAACCAAACAAGCCACATCCGGCAATGGATTATATGTAGATAGATTGCAAAATCAATCTTATATTTACTTCAAATATTTGCTGACGTCAAAAGACACCTTTCCTCTTCCTCCTGCCTTTCCCCCCTCCTTTTCCCCCTACATTTTTTTCTACCATATGTCACCCTATGCTGCATCCTGGACAGTTTCATGGGGCAGCATCTCCTGGCATCTGATTCCAGTCACTCTCTAGCTCCTAAAACTCTGGCACTCATGTTGAAGGCTGCTGGATGAGCAAGGACTGCTCTCTTCCCCCTGAGCCACTGGACTGGAGCAGGAAAAAGAGAGTGGACTGAGCACAGAGCAATCTTTTTCTTGGATAATCTAGTATCTCAATCAAAATATTAAAAATGTATAATTTAAGGGGGAAAAAAAGTGGTTGAGGTAAAATCCAGGAAAATGAAAGGTATTTGAGGAAAAAGGAGAAGAGCTCCACTTCAAACTCGGTCAAATGAACATGACCTTGCTCTGTTCTGTAAAACACTATTTCTGTTTTTTCATCATTTCTGGCAAATACACAGGAAAGGTGCTGACAGGAGAAGAGATCTAGCATGGCAAATTATAGTCTGTGGCCAAAGAAAGGGTATCCTTTCTCACTGACTACAACCTTAGAAAGACATTTGAGATGATATGAACCCAGCTGTCTGCAGCCTGTTGAATATAATAATCAAAGAGGTACCTGGTGGGCTTTTTAATCTGTGTGAATTTATTGTGTAGGCAAGTGTAGAGGCTCCACACCTGGTGGTGGTGTGCAGCAGTATCCAGTATTTTGGTGTCCCTGCTGCCAGTTACTATGGCTTGTAAATCTTCTCATTGGCAACAGCCCTATCATTCAGTTTTGACCACCTGTGTGAAAGCAGAAGAGGCAAACTAAACCAGGCTGCCTGCACTTACTGCCACTTTTGGTTTATTTATCTTTTTATCACTTCGGTTAGCAATAGTGCTTTGAGACTCACCGTGTGGACTGAAGCCCCACTGTGCTACATGCTGTGCAAGGACAAAACAAAAAGGAAGTCCTTGCCCTGGATGATTTACTTTTTCAAGATAAAAACCCACCCAGACAGCAGAGTGAGATAAAGGAACAATAGTCATCACAGCAATAGTGACGCACCAGGATTATAGGGAAGGGATGTGGGTCTCTGCAGCATTATCCCTACAAAAGGATAATGATTGCTTTAGCCAGGGAAATGGATGTTACACCAACAGAGATGCAGGATGGTGAGGAACGGGGTAAGATCCTCCCTGGGAAATTGCATCATATCATGTAAAGTACGTGATTCAGAAAGCAAAGGCTGCGGAACTGAGTGGAGAGCCTTGGAGCCCCAAAACATGAAGGAAGGACAGAGAAGACTTCCCAGCTGAAGGCATAGGAAAGAAATACAGCAGTTGCCTGCACTGAGAGTGATGGAACAGCCAAGAAAAAGGATAAGGAGGAAGGTGGAATTTGCAGTCTGATTTAGAACAGTCATTAAGTCTTGCTTGTAAATCCCTTGCCAAATCGTGTCCCTAATGATATCTGAACAGAAAAATTATATCATTTCCATGTCCTCAATTCCTATGTGTAAAGAGAAAAGGCTATTCATAGGCAGGTAAAATAAGCAGATGAGCAGAGAAAGCAGCATCCCTGACTGAGAACTGTGACTGTTCAGGAAAGAGGAAAAGAAAGGATTGAAGCTGCTCACACCTTCTCAGCTGCCCAATGCAGGAGGAAGAGAGCTGCAGGGAGGTCTTGTAGAAACCACGAGCAGTGGCAGCAATTGAAAAAGGAAGAATGGGAAGTGCAGGAATGATGCTGAGGTTGCCAAAAGCACACGGAAGGGGAAACATAAGGAAAACAATTGAAATGCCAATAATACAATTGGCAAGAGAGGCTGATGAAATACATCAAGAGATCAAGAACTTCAGGACAAGGAGGGAGAGGAAAACAAATAAATATCAAGATCATGCCAACACATCCCTGTGTGTGTGTAGACAGCAGCCCCTGGTTCCTGTGCTGTGTCCAACAATACTGCTTCACTGTCTTCTCCAGAGAGGCTGGGCAGAGCAGGTGGTGAACAAAGATGTTGGCCAGAAACCACGGGGCTGGTGTCCAGCAAAAGGATTGGTTCTGCTGTGATCTTCTTCCTCTGCACATCACCCACCTCTGCCCCAAAGTGCACACCTGAAACAAACTGTTTTCTAACCATCAGACTTTTAGAAACTCTTCCTACATTTTCTATTCATGGCTTGTGACACAATCCCGTTTATGTTTATATTCACCTTGGTTCGTTTCTCTGTTTCTTCATGTTTGGATTTACACCTCTGCTTTGTGGTGTGCGAGATGGGGAGAGCCTTTACATAATATATGGCAGGTGATGTTTATTAAAAAAAAGGAGGGAGAAAACAGAGAAGTGAATTATTTGGTACAGTAACTCAATAAGCTAAAACATATTTTACAAAAAACCCACCAGCAATCGTGTAGTATAATATCACATACTGAGAAAAATTCATGGCTATGCATAAGTTAGTGCAGTGCCTTGGCAGATAAAAAGATTAATGAAATCTTCCCTTTCTGCTAACAGAAAAAACAGTTCTCACAGACTCTCTTAAATCAGTTGTCATTGCCAAACTCCCATTTTCCTTTTTTGCCTGAACTCAAAAGCCAGGGATGAAAAGGCATAGAGAAATTTTGCCAACCTCCAGCTTCATATTTTCTGGCATCAACATTTAATTATCTCTGCAGGCATGTGGCAGGCAAGTCTGTTGCCATACATTTTTTATACACAGAGTATGAAATTTCGTGTGGTGACTAGAAGGTGGTACCTGATGTGGGATGAGGAGATTAATTGGCTTTAAAATGATTGTCTGTGTATCAGCTAAAGTGTGTAGGGTACTTTACATGTAAATTTAGAAAATCTAAATCACAGTGAAAAGTAAACATCTCAGTCTCCAGCTCTGCATTGATTTACATAGGCACCCAAATTAACCTGCCCATGCTGCTTCAGAGGACTTGGAAACCACTGGTCTTGATCCAGTTAGCCCCATGTGGATGCTTGGAGACAGTTGAGGTGCCCTTGGATAATGTGCCACAGCTGCAGCTGGTGACCTGGAGTAATCCAGGGTCTCCAGGCACTGCTCCACCTTCCCACGTTTCAGGAGCTGGAGGACCCCCTGGCAGCACCAGAGAAAACCTGGACTCCAGGTGGCCTTGGGAGTCTCTCTGGGTGGCATTGAGCTCCTGATGAGCTCAGAGGTTTGAGATGCCCAGGTGTTTGAGGTGCCTGGGCCAGGTGACAGCCAGCAGATACTGAGCTGCACAATAGGGTCAGAATATTCCCTGGCACTGCTTTCCCTTCCATGACACTTTGTTAACACCCAGAACAGTGACGGAGAGGACTGAAAAGTGAACTTAACATTCATTGTTTTCCCTCAGACAAGACTCAGCTGCAGCCTGGGCAGCTGTTCTGTCTGCATTCTTGCTGGTTATATTTTTCTAAGATGCTCATTATTTTAGGTGCTGAGTTGCTCAAACCCTGTCCTCCTTCACAGCTGCCCTTTTAGCAGCTCTATGGATTGCCAATTGATTTTCCTTTACTTTTTACTGTATGTGAGGATAAAAATTGGAGTGTAGAAGAGTTCATTTCCATATTTACAAGACAGATGCATGCTGGCAGAAGGAGTAGCTACACACATTATCCAGTCTTCCTTGTGGACTTTCTACCCTTCTTTCTAGACCCTCATGGTCTCTGCACTGTCATGTCTTTCACCTGCTGAAAAGGTGCCTCTTGGGAGGCTTGGTGTGTCTGCCCAGTTGAGCTGCCTGCTGAGTGAGTCTGTTACCAGCACAAACAAATATATGTAGTTATTGTGAATCTCACACAGAGACAAATAATGCAAATAGTGTACTTTGGCAAAAAAAACCCAAAAACCAAAACAAAACAGAAAAAAGAAAACAAAAAGAGATTTTCGTATTTTTTGTTTCATTGGTTTTTATTTTTTTAATTTTGGGTTTTGATTTTTAAAAAAATTATTTATGATTTATTTGAATGCTCCTCCACTGCTAGTCTTTTTATTTATTTATTTTCATTCTTTTTCATTCTCCCTTCAGAGGGAGTAAGTGTGAAAGGAAAGATGTAAAAATGTAAAATGATGGATTTTTCCCTCATGGAACAAACCAGAGCTGGATATTTTTAACCAATTTCCCTAACTCACATGGCTCTTTGCATCAGCAAAGAGTGTAAAAACACTTAACAAGCTCTTGCCTAGAAAAATAGAGAGCAGGGAGCCCAAACTTTCCAGCTTGGTGGGTCATGATGTCATTCTGGTGTCAGGGTGGGCTGGATGCCAGACCCATTTCTCTTGTATCTGACTGGATTTCCTGCCCATGCACCACACAGTCTAGCACTGTAAATCCCAGCCCCTGGTCGCTGCATTGGACAGCACAGGTCGTCGGCTGCTGCTTGGGGACATGAGCAGTCCCCAGCCCTGGCAATCTGTAAGAGCAGATTATACAAACATCTGTCAGGAGGGCTGCAGGTTTAGCAGATGATGAGGCTTGATGGCTCACAGGGTCCCTCCAACCATATGGCTGTGGATGCTGCCCATGACGTTCCTGTCATTCCTGGAGGAGGAGGCCATCAGCAGGGCAATAGTGCTGCCTGATCTCCACCACCCTTTTTCTGAGAAATGCCTTCAGAGCAGGCAGACAGAAATGCACCGTCTGCTGTAGCTGCCCTGACGGCTGCTGGGACAACTCCAGCTTGGTCATTCCCAAGAGGAAAGGTACCAGGGGCAGGCTGTGGACCAGGTAAATAGTCCTGGTGGTCTGCATTTGCTCTATATGTGAGCTGAGTTTGGTATTCCAGATGTGGATGCCTCAGGACCTGTCCAGGTGACACACTAAGGTGCAAGTAAAAGCAATGCAGAAAAATATGAGCAGAAAAGACTCACAACAGCGAGGCATTTGGAGGAAGATCAGCTGGTGGACCTTGAGATTTTCATGCTGTTACCCTTAGGGAGAAGAGGTAGTGAGAAAGCTGCTCGAGAGGCTGGAGGAGACTAGACAGATGGCACCAAACTGGAGTGGGAAGCAGCATCCCAGACTACTTCTGGAAAAGCAGCAAGGGAAAGCATTGAGGAGGAATGGGGCAGAGGTACAGGGAAAGGCAGAGCCAATGGGAGCCACAAGGAGCTTTAGGATGTGATACAGGAGAGAAAGAAAGGTGGTACACAAGGACCAGGCCTAGAGAGGACAAGGAAAGATCGAAAGGATGGGAAAGGAGGTTATCCATTAAACTGGTTTATGTATGTTTCGGTTCAGGGAAAGATTATGGTTACTCTGTAAAATGAGGGTGAAATGACAGCAGTAGACCACAAGTGTGTGGTCGAGTATGAAATCACAAGCTGTGTCTGGCTTTTAATCACTGAGACACATCTGGCTAGGATTAGTATGCTCATGACCAGAGCAGCTCCATTAGTTGTGCCATCAGGGTGGGTGAGACAGTGGGCTGGCAGTGGCTGGAATGCAGGGACATTCAGGGATAGAGACTGAAATGAGTAACTTGAAGCAGAGTCCTCCCTGAAAACCTCCAAACAGCTCTTTGGAGGACCTCTCTGCCCTGCATGGACCACAGGGGCAGGCTAGGGAGACTCACCTCCTGCCTCCAGCAACATAGTCCCTGGCAGTGGGGAGGGCAGGCAGGTGGGGTGCCCCACACTACTCCTTGGCATCTCACCTGCCTCAGTCATTGATGCCCTTGCCCCATCAGCACAAGAGACTGAAGTCTTGGTCCCCTCACAGTTTTATTCAGCCACGTGGTTTGCAGAGAAAGGGCAACACAAGTGTCAGCCGCAGGTCTGTTCACCTCAGCTTGGTCCAAGCAAACTTGCACGGTGTTTGGTGAGTGCTGTGATAGCTGTTAAATGGTTCCCATGTGCTGTCCATGTTCATATTCTTCTGACAGGTGATACCTTTTTTCCATTGAAATGGTATCCCCTTGTTGGCAGGCTTTGGGTCAGCAAGGAGGAGACCTGGCCTGTTCCAGTTAATTCTGTAATTGCCATCTAACTGCTGACAGAAAGCTTTTGGGAAGCTTTTTAAGCAGCCTAATGATTTTACATTGTGTACACCTAGAGAAGCACTCAGCCTTTCCAGGTCTTTTGGTGCACTAACACGTCATGTAATGAAACCATTCAGCTGAGATTAGAGGAAAGCTGTAGGGGCAGGCAGTGGGGAGTTGGCTGGTCACAACTGTGTCTTCCTGACACTTGTACTGCCAGGGTCACAGAAATGAGGGGAGTGGAGCATGAAATGAGTACATTGCTGAGGGTTTATTAACAAACCAAATTGATATTAAGCTATCTAACAGGGAGAATAAGATTTTGCTTCAAAACCCAGCTGTTGCAATGTCACCCTCGTATTCCTATAAAGCACTTTCATCCCTCCAAGACCTTGAAGGATGTCTTTGTCTGAGCTCAATAAATTTCAGTGTAAAGAGATGGCTATTTCTAGTCCATGACAGAAGCTCCCTCATGCATTGTTATTAATTGTTTTTAAAAGTTAAAGTTAAGTAAGCAAAACTGCAATTGTTCTTCCCCCGATCTTCCAGCCAAGGGAGGGAGCATTTATACAGATATTGCTCAGAGTACTTGAGAAAATATTTGTTTGTGGCTTTAAGTAAATTTCCAGCAGAGCCCCTCATGTGTTATTTCATAGTTCTGTGCTTAGGGAACTCAGCTAGAGTAGTGAAGGACAGCCTTCTTCAATCCTCCCCACTGCTGGGGGTTTATGTAGTTCTCAAAAAATTCAAGGGACTACTTTTGCAAGTACAACTAAAATTGCTCATGGGTTTCAGAATTTACCCTGAAAAGCATGGTAGAGAAAATTCATCAGAGAGTGGAGTGGTTTCTCAGTGCTCCAAACAGAAGAAGTTGTATTTATTTTGTCTGTCATTCCTCCATTTCCTTCCTTCTGCCTTCATATCCTCCCTGGCTTGCTTTTTCTTCCTTCTCTTTTTTCTCCCTCTTCTCCAACACAGATAATTGAAAAACTCATTCTGGAATTCCTCTGTCCCTGCAGAAGGCACTGAAATGTGATTCCAAAATAGTCCAGCCTTTCTTTTAATCCATAATTCATCATCCTAAATTGTTGCTCCTCACTAGAACCCTGAACAAAATGTCAGATGCAGCATAAAGAAAAGAAATCAAGCAAATGAAAAAGGGACAAAAGGAAATGCAGCAAACCCCGAGGGTATCTGCAAAGAGAAATAATTTAATCCAAAAAGGCTTCTCAGCTCTCATACAGGACATCTGACTAGTGCCATGTGTGTCACCCTGTGTTAGGTCTTACCTCGAGATGTGCTGTAGAGTGACTTACTGGGTGGAATAAAACAGAGATACAGAAAGACACTAGGAAACAATTTTATCTACCACCTTTACTTTCACAAGTAGAACTGTAGTGAGTAGCCAGGCTTGGCTCTGTCGAGGCTTTCTCCACCCCATGTCAGACTCCCACCTGACTGTGGTTTGCTGACACAAAGAGCTGTCACTGACTGAGCCTGGTGGCCCTACCCTGATCCCTGTGAAATACTGTAGCAGCCATGGAAGAGCTGTGAGACCAAGAGAGTAAAGTGGGATGGGATCTGCTGGGGGTGGTGGTAGTGAATTCAGGTCCCTGAGATCTGTAGCCTGTGCAAAAACCCTTCACTCCTCTGAACATGCAGGTTGCCTCACAGTGATACACACACCAACCTGATATCACATTAATATGGAATTCCTTGAAAATGCCTTTAACTGGAAGGAATCCAAAGAGAGAGTTTTGTGGCATTGTAGCCTGTAGTTTCTCTTCATCTCTGTCAGTGGTCACCTGGAAGCAGCTTCTTTCTGTAATCTGTGAAGTGCCACCAGCTTCAGGTCTAGGAGCAGACAGTCTGGACAGGATTGCAAGAGTATGCATGGAGAAAGCCAGCTAGGCAGCAAAGGATCCTGAGGGCTGAATAATTGAATTAATATGTACTAATCTTCCTGCTTCCACTGAGGTCAATGGGGGCGCTTACTACGATCTTCACAGGAAACAGGATCAGGCTCACTTTTGAGAAGAGAAGATCAAAACTGGGGCAAATTCTCATACATGTGATTGTGTAAGATTGCCATGATTTGAATCTTGTTAGTTTTCCTGTGTTATCACTGCAAGGATGTTGGAGAAATTAGATTAAAAAAGATTTTAAGCTCCTCCTGTCAAGAGAAAAAGAATGGAGAAAGCCATAGGGTTAGTAAATGCAATTATTAGCCATTCATTCCCCTTATCCCCTTAGGCTTGTGGCATTCCCATTAGAGTTGTCCTTTATACACGCTGATTTAAGTTAGTCTTGATGCTCCAAATAATGCCAGGAAAAAAAAAGATAAACATATTCAAAGTCTTTTCAAAACTTGCTCTGCTGTGAAAAAGAGAGGCTAAGTCCTTGATCCAGCAAGGTGTTTTAACATATACCTTTATTTTAAGTATGTGAGTTGCTCCATTGATTTACACTCAAGAATTCTGCTGAAGGGAGTCTCTGGCTTGTGCCTCAGCAATGCAGCTACACGCATGCTTTGCTTTTGGCATGTGTAGTCCTGTGACTTTCATGAGGAAACCCACATGCTTGGCTGGTTCAGGGCTGAGGGAGGGTTTTCAGGACGTGGCCAGCATTGCAGCACAGCCAGGGTTAGAGAAAAAAATGTCGCAGATTGGTGTCTCTGTCCCAGTCATCACCTCTCTCTCAACTGTTTTACTCTGTTCAACTGTTTGTAGCTTTGGGATAAACCATAGTAGTGAGAGAGTTTCTCAGGAAAAAAACCCAAACTTTTACTCAACATTTTGGCCTTTGCAGTTCTGTCCTTTGCCAGACATGGAAAAGAAAAGACGTAGCCAACATTTTAGAGTGTGGAAGAAGAGGATACTATAAGTTTGGTTTTAATCAGGGAGAGGAGTTTTGGAAAGCAGAGAGGAAACAACAATTTGGGTCTAATTCTGCTCCTTCTGGCAAAATACCACCCCTCAGCCCTCTGCATGAGATCATTAGTGTGGCTTTTCTCCAAGCTGATAGCAGAAGTGCCTGGCTCGTACGCCGTGCTCACATGCTCAGATAAATCTCTTGCCAGTTTTGGGGCTAAAAGGCATTTCTGTCCCAGGTCAGCTGCAGTGACTAAGTTTCCCCTTGCTCTGCAGAGAGAGGCACAGTTTGCTCCCCCAGACCACTTGGGGTGGTGTGCCAGGCCTCCTCCCAGGGCCTTCTGTGGCAATAGCTTTCTGTGGGAATAGCCTACAATTTACTACAAGACTTGAACTTATAATGAGACCCTGAGAAGTATTGTAGGGTGGAGTAGACCATTCCTCTGCCCCACGTCTCAGCCCACATTGCCTCCAATGCTGGAGTCTGGGCTCAGCAGTCCCAAGATGGTCCCTTCCCACCCCATGCCCTCTAAAATCCAGCTAGTGTGTGCACTGTGGGGAGGGAGACCCATTGCAAGCAGTAGCTGCTGGCAAACAAATATTATTGCAGTAAGGGGGTGAGGTGGATACATACACAGGGCATGTTTTGTCAATTCATTTTGAGCTGGAATGTCTCTTGTCTCACTGTCAATGCACAGCCTCCCTGCTATTTTCAAAGCCGAGCAAAGCCTCTGTGCCAGGCATGCCACTAAAGCTCTGCTGGGAGCTGAGCAGCCCAGGCAGCTTGAGCAAAGCACACACAGAAAGATCTGAGCATACTGGGATGTAGGAATGCTGGGGAAAGGATGATGGAGTTGTCTGGGATTCCAGCTTCTTGGGCTTGACTCAAAGCTTTACACTTTGTTTATATAATAGTAATCCCAAGCACTTCATGTGATAGATCCCTGGTGATACATTTCGGGGGGGTTTACACTGATTTACACTGCTTGAGGCCTTGGCCTCTATTTTCCAAAGAATTTTCCAAAATTTTCTAATGAAAAATACCAGAGTGGTCGGATCAGTGCAGGGTTAGGTTACCTCAGTGAGCGGGCTGGGGAATGCAGGAGCCCCTCTCGCCATTCTCCTCCAGGGAAGCCCTGGGTGAAATCTCTTCCAGCCTGCTGAGAGGGGCAGGGTGAGGTCTGTAAGCACTCGCACTCCTGGAGTTTATCTGCTGGCTCTCACACCCTATGGAAGACTGTCTGTAATGCACTCAGATCCCACTTTCAAAAACTGTGGGGCACCCTTTGGAAGGCATAGAATTTAAAAGTCTCAACACTGATTAACTCCTTCAGGCCCAAAGAAATATCCTTCTCCCACTGGCTTAATTCAGCTCTGGGAGTGGCAAAAATGAGATGACAGTGCAGTAGGGCCTGCAAGATCCCATTCCCCAAGTCAGATAAAATAACAGTCGGATAGGATCCAGATTTATTCTCCACATTCCTGCTGCTGTGCAGCTCAGAAATAGGCACTGCTTTTGCCAGTACCTGCTGGAGGGAGTCATTTGGCAGGAAAAAGAGGTCAGGAGATCCTCTCTGCTCTGCTGACCCACCTTTGCATATGAACAGCCCTAGCACGTCAGCCATGGGATCCAGCTTGCACTGGTTCCTGTTTCCAGCAGTGGCACTATTTGGCTGTCACATTTGTGACCCTCATTACCCTCTGTTTCCTTATCCAGTGTCTTGCCTGCAAGGCACTGTGTTCCTTTGAGTAAGTAATAGCACAAATGTAAGTAGCATCTGAGCATTTCTATCCAGGTAGGAGGAATTTACTTGTGCTGAGTTTATGGATCAGTGGAGAAAGGGTGTAGGAGGAGAAAAGGGATGATGAGAACTAAGTGTGCAATCTAAACCAGAGTGTTTGTCAGGATTTTGAAGTCTGTGTAAACCATATTATTAATATTTAAACAAGGCTCGCTGTTAAAATTTTTTTTCTTTTTTTTTTTTCCCTCTCTCCTGCTTTCCTGTTACAGGATTGCAAAACTCATTTTGAAAGAGGCTTATTTTTTTGCTGTTACTAATAGCAGCAGAAGTGATTTATATGCACATTGGGAGAATAAGTGCATCTGAAAAAGAAAAAACATTCATCCTTTCTTCCACCTGTATCCAAACTTACTCTCTTTTCTTCATCCTTCCCTCAGGGCTCAAACACACAATGAACTTAGTGTGGTTTCTGGAGCTGCAATGGTAACTTGATAGTGTGTCCAGGCCCAAGAAGAGCCCAGCTTTTGCCTTGTTGAAAGCAAAAGCTCCCCGTTTAGTTTCAGGAGCTGGGAAAGGCTGAGATGTTGAGTTAAGAATATTGTCTGCCTACAGGCAGTGAGGTTTCCTCTGAAATTCACTGCTCTGGTTAGAATTTGCGTTGCAGATTTTCACCTGGAATTAATTTTAATGATTCCATCATGCAAGCTCTGCCAAAGCAAGTTTATAATGGGAACATTGTCTTCACTTTAATGGGAGCAATGAGAGGGCAATATCAATGGCTGTGAATATTTAAGCTTGTTTGGGCTATTTTTGGTATTGGAAATCTGAAGGTCTTCCTGAGGGGCCCCAGCCCAACATCAGGCTGAAGTGTGGTGGCAAAGCTGTGGGTAGCACCTGTCCCTGTGACAGAGCTGCTGGAGAGGGAGGCACAGACCATGGCCAAGCCAGCCCTGCAGCTGGTAGTCTTGCCTGAATGCTTTTCTGTGCAAGTAGTTCACAAACAGTTTAGAAGAGCTTGGCACCAGTACTGTTTACGCTCTGGGAGAAGGGACAGACTTAACTGAAAAAGCTAAGGTGAAACAAGTGGCTGTGGAAGGGTTTTATCTGGTTGGAACACACGAAGTTGACAGCAAATACTGTACTTGATTTTGGTGGGAGGATTTTCTCTTTGACGTTGGCAAAGGTATGTTAATGAGTATCATTAGAATTGGATAACAATGCACTTCCATGCAGGGTTGCCTCTCTTGCTGTGCTTTCAAGCTGAACATATGTTTTCAATTATTAACATGATTAATGGGAATGAAATGACTTGAATCCCAATGAGCTCTATCTTGCCATCACGTGCAAAACCCTTGGTATGGGTGTGTTTATGCAGTGGAAGTGCATGATTTCCTTCACCAGGAGTGGTCTTTGGAGGTCCAGGTGTCTAAGTCTAAGCAAATTTAGAGATCCACAAATAGAGCCTCTGGCTATATTGAAGTCCTTGAGCTCCTGTCCCTGTGTCTCCAGGAGTATGGGATATAAAAAGTGATGTGCAGGAGCCAATTCATACTGCCCCAGCTTGGCCTGGGTTTTGGTCCCAGGTCTGAGAAGGTTTGGGAAACATGAAACCTCCTTCTCCCCATCATTGCCTGGAACAACCTCCAGGACACACAAATCTCTGATTCAGCTGAGCTCTCCCACTAATTTGTGTGGGCTGTAAACCTCCTTTTCCATTCTTGGTGGGCAAATTTTGCTAAGTTGTGCATAATTTTCATGCTGCTCTATGTTTTTGGAAAGGGAGTAAAGTTGAGGATCTAGAACATGAAAACCAGAGATTGAAAATTTTTGTAATGTTTAAGTTCTCTCCAACTGCTGGTACTTGGACCTTTTCCCACCCCACCCCCCCATCAGTTAAGTCCTGGTCTAATTCCTTCTGTCAGAAGTATAAATCACTCACTCAAAATCTGAAACAATTTATCTGCAAATGAGTCATTCAGCACCTTAACAAACAGAGGTCAAAGCAGAATTGTACAGAATGAGTGTGTTTGCCAAAGATCCAACATAGAAATGGATAGAGGAACACCCTCCTTTAGATCAACAGAAACAAAGGAGTGCCGTGAGCACTGGAACCAAGGAAATCAGATTTCCCATTGTTTTGGGTCTGGTTCTTGAATGAAAGTTCCCAATTAATTTTTCTCCGATTTCTAGACTTTCAAATTTGCTGTCTCTTGCAGATTCTCTGGGCTAAAGTGAGGGTAAGTTCATACCACATCCTTTGCCTCAGTCACAATACAGATTGAGGCTTTCTCCTGTGTCTCGATGCATATTTTTGTCAATTCTGTAAGAAACTAGCCATTTCCAGGTAAGCTTGGAGCTGCCAGAAAGGTTTGGGATTGCAAGGAGAGCGAGCAGGTGGAAGGAGAATGGATTCTTAAATAATCTTTTATCCTTGGGAAATGTGACTAAAACTGCTATGCAGTGCAAGCACAGATGGCTTTTACAGTCCCAGCAGAGCGTGCACATGTGTGTATGCAGATAGACATACAGTATGAGTTAGCATCAAGGAGCTGTGTGACTAAATCTCCTTTCTAGCTTTGAAATATTCTATATATGTATAAATATGTGTATATACACATGGGCAAAAATGATATCTTCCTGTCTGTCTCTACACATACACGAGTGTATTTTTCTGTCTAAGGATTCTATATATACTTAGAAAGAGTGTACAGCATTGTTGGATAGGCTGATATATGATTATTTGTCTTACTGCACTTTTGTCATGTACTTATTCTTTTCAGATTTACAAATCAAACAAACAGGTTGCATATTTGGGCTCTTGAATTCAAACACAGAAGAGTGTAGGGGTGTGTGTGTATGTGGGGGGGCTAGTTTATGCGAGTGTCTGTGTGCAGTAGTTGATGTACAGCTACATAAAGGTTGCATTCACTTAGATGAGAGACAGCTACGTATCACAAAAACAGTAAGGCCACCCCAAACAATGTTATCAGATTGTCTCTGATCACCTGTTCATGCCCAATCTTTCTGAGAGGAATTTTACTGCTAGCAGATGTGAGAATTCATGTCACAGGAATAATTGCAAATGGTTAGGGGTTGTATTTCCCTGTGTGAGTCTAACTGGGATCTGTATGAATAAAAACTTTCCTAGTAACAAACGATGAGTTCCCAGACTGTAAAAGCTTACAATGATCTATGCTCAATTGCTGATTTGTTTGGGTGAGCTGCCATGACAGAGAGTTAACTAATGGCATGCTAGCAGGAATTATGGACTCAAGACTATTACTGCTAGAGGTGTACGATCACACAGAAGTTGCTGTCAAATAGCAACAATTTCTGGTAATTGCCAAGCACAGGGTGAGGCAGCAGTGCTCCATATTCCATTACCCATTCTCCCAGACATCCACTTTTGCTGAGGAAGGGATTTTAGAAACAGAACCTATACTTAAGGTCAATTGAAGTCTGAAGAGATTCCAATTTCTTTTAAAGTTGCCATTATTCAGTGTAATGCATCACTATGAGCATTTGGAAAAGGCAAGTCAAGGGAGGGACCTGCTCTTATGCTGGGAGCTTGAGCAGGTGTCTGAAAGTGAAACAGCTGATTTTTGGTTGGGATAAAGCAAGCCCAAATTGTGACCTTCAATGAAAGCAAACTGCAGTTCATGAGAGAGCATGTACTGGACTGCAAGCCACCTTCTGCATGACACTTCATCAGCATCAGCTAGGCTAAAGAGGTTACTTATGGTAGATGATGGGATTTCAAGTGGGAAAGAGAAACTGCTTTAGCAAAGGGTGTTGATGCATGCTCATGTAGGGCATGCTCTTATGGCTACCAGGCTAGGTCCCAAGAGGCCTCTTCCCTTCCTGCATAATTGGCTGCCTCCACTGGGGAGAAAGCCATGTGTGTGCTACAACAGGACCTGATAAAGAAGACTGACTCCTTCACACTTGTCTTCTTTTTCTGTACGTAGTATGAAGTAAATAACACACAACAGCCTGAGTTTTAATAACAAATGTTCATCATCTGGGAAATGCCTACAATTAAATATGAGCAGGAGTCCACTGTGCAGCAGTGTTAGCTAGCACCTAAACAGGTTGCAGGGCTTGTTGCCCTGTTTTGGTCCAATTTTTTTGCTGGCAAACTTTCAAAATCCAAATCTTTGTATTTCATTCGCAGCATCAGATTGATCAGTCAGCTGGGCTCTAATGTGACCCTGCCAGAACCTCAGTTCTTGAAATACCTCAGGAGGATGGAGAAAGGGGGATTTCCAAAGAGGGGTCTGGGAACTCATCAGCCAGGCCAGTATGCAGTGGTGTGGGAACTGCTGAGACCTCAAATCATGCTACTCAGGACCCAGTGCCCTGAGACATGGGTTGTGAGCTATGTGGGGGTGAAGAAGGAGTGGAGGCTCTCTTTAGCCCACCCTCCCTTTCCCAACACTTTGGGTGGGCTGGCAGCCCCTGCCAAATGGCTGAGGGAGAGCTGTGGGAGCACAGCAGCAGCTGTGCCCAAGCCTGCCTTTCCTATGCTTCAGTCACAGCCGTAGCTCCCTTACAGAGTGAATTAAGATAAACTGAATTAGGGGCTCTCTATTTCTGAATGAGAGTGTTTAATTCACTGCTGATTAAGTGTCATCACCTAATCCCCTTCCAAAGATAAATCAATTTAATTCTTCTGGATGTCCCCGTATCAACAAGCCCAGAACATGACTATCTTCAATGCCTAAGGTGGCTGGAGAGATAACCACGTTTAAGGACATCTGGAGCAAATGTTGACTGGAGGCAGACATGAGGCAGTAACCTACTTCTCTGAAATCCCATGAAGATTTTCCTGCGAAAACCTCTGTGTCCATGTCAGCAGAAGCATTTGGTGGCTTCAGTAGGGGAGTGAGAGCCAGAAGCCTGCGGGTGCTGGTGTTGGCTCATGCTCAACTCCATCACTTCACACGCCCAGAGCACATTCCTGCAGCTGAAGGCAGCACCATGAACAAACCCACATTCTTCTGCCCACATTGTCTCCAGCTGCAGTAAATTTTAAACAAAATCAGAACTTGTTTAATAAGGAAAGTTTACTTTTTATTTTCCTTCTTCTTGCAGGTTTCATTTTGTGAATAGTTCTTAAACCTCTGTATTAGAGTATTTTACCACTATGACATGGCATACTGTCAGTACAGTGCAGTACTTTGATGAATGCCAGAAGAGACACAGTGATCTGGAAGCATACCAAGACCTGAAATTCAGTTCTGAAAGTACTGTGCAAATTTGCCTAAAATGTAGATGTATATCGGTACTACTGCGGAGCTGAGAATCTTGTATTTTTTTCTTACCATAGGATGACACTGAAAATACAGTGTTTGTTACTGCTGTGCTGCAAATAATGGGGTTCAAACCCAGCCAATTCAGACGGAAGAATCTTCACTGCAGACTGTTAGAAGGCTGGTGAGAACAATGACAGTTTTGCTGTTGGAAACTACATCTAGAACATCACAGCAGGGGACCTGAGTCATATTTTAAGTACTTTTGAATTAAATGTTTGTTTGAGAGACCTATTTGAATGCCACCCCCTGAAAAGTCAGTAGCTGCTCATACAGGACAGAACAGGGAAGTATTTGGCAGCCATCTCTGCAGCCCCCAGTAAGAATGTGTTATCAGCCTCTATGTGATGCAGAGAGGGTAAGAGTAGATGCATGTATGAAGAGGTGCAGCTCTTTGAGGACCAATAGTCATGATTTTGTCTTGTTTAGGAAAATCCTGGGAATATTATTATTATTATTATTATTATTATTATTATTATTATTATTATTATTACTAGTTATGCAACATCATTTGAGAAGGAAACAAACTACTTCAAATGAAACAAAATATTCCATGGAAATTAATTGTGGATAGGCTGTTATTCATTTCACAAAATCTCTATTTTTTTTCCAGGACATTTTATCTAAACCTGGAGCTGTTTTTCATTTTCTTCCTTCTCAAAATGCACACCACACTAAAAATCCAAGTATCTCAAACTCTAGATCCAACTTTCTTTCAGCACTATGTTTCACCCACACAGTCCTCCCGGACTGGAAGGATGTGTCCATGGCACACATCAGGTATGCTCTGTTTTCCAGTCGTGGAAAACCCCAAAAATAGAAGGACTCACCACTGAGGAGTAGGTAATATGAGACACCCATTCTGCTGGTGCCTGGGTTTTTGGAAAGAAAAAAAAATTCATACAGAAGATCCCAGGTTTGTTCCCTCTGCCAGATGTTGGTTGAGAGGTTTTTTTAAACTGCTGATGTGGAAGCTCAGTTTCTGAGACACACGTCATGTGGTCCAGACCTATCAATATATTGTAGGCTGGGGCTTTTATGTGAGCAGGATGAACAGGTGAGAAATCACCTGAAGAAGATCAACAGGGGATAAGTATTTCTCTGCATGTAGTGATGGAAAACAAGACTGGATAGTGAATGATTTTCCATCTCAGCAGATGGCTTTTGTGCTTTCTTCTTGCTCTCTGCTATACTCAGAATAAACTTCAGTAACTCCTTTGTAAAAATACCATTTCATCTTTTGCAAATCTCATGTTTGTGAAGTACTGTTTAACTGTTTTGAGTAAATGTTTATTAGATGCTAATCACATGGTTTCAGTATTTCCTAATTGTATCTTCTAAAGAACATAACTGTGCTACTTGTGCCCAGAACACAAGCATCTTTTAATTTCTAATCTTTCTCTTCATTTCTCAATTTCTTCCTTATAGGTTTTCTTCTTGCACTTGGTGATATGCCTTAAATATGATTTAAATGTATTTGATTCAGAGACTTTTTTCCCCTTGGTGCTTATATGACTGTATGATTCTCGTCCAGCTATAGTATTAATAACAATCACACAATATTTTCTTATCATCACAGCAGGGACAACATGATCCTATGGTTTCATCTTGCTTCCAACTGAATTCTGTGGGAATTCAGACAATTCCTTATCTATGACAGGGGCAAACTTGAGTCCATTACAATTGCAAGTCATCAGTATCACCCTTCAAGGTGCATACCAGGGGCTCAGAGGCCCTGCTGGAGCTCATCTGCCTGGGTGGATTTGTGGGCATGTCTTGTGATTGGTGCTGCTCTGGTCACAGCTGGGGATCCAAAGCTGATCTGGAGGGATGGTAAGCCCCAATCACCAATGTTTCTGGTAGCACTAAGCCAGGCAGTGGCTCTTGAATGTTTGCCCAAAGTCCCAGGGTGGGAATAGCTGAGATGCCAATTTACAACAAGTAGCTTGCAATCCAAAACACTGAATTGCAATCTGAGATGCATTAAATGCCAGCTTGAAACAGCTGGTGTTCATCTGCTTGTCCATAGTGCTGAATTATTTACCTGTTGGCCATTGCACAGCATTTTATTGCTGCAGTTTACTCTTTTGTACCCTGCACGCACTCTTGAAAGAATGGTACAGACCCAAAGAAAAACTTCGCAAGTCAGTATGCAACTAAAAACCCCTTTTTTCACTGCAATTGTTCACTTTTGAGCATAAGATGAAGGACAATTTCCGAGATAGATATTGTTCCATCAACACACACTTTCATGCCTTCTGCACTCATCCAGGATTTTTATTTCCTTCAGACCTCTCTCACAAAAAAAAATCACATACCACAGACAAGTCTGGCAGGTCATCAAGATGCAAAGGTTGGACTGTACATTAAGAAAAAATCAGATATGGTTAACACTTCAGTCATTGTTCCCAGAATACCATCCTTTTAGTTTATGGGCCTAAACATAGTTTGACTGGTAATTTATATACTATTTGACCTACCACACCCACAGATTATTGTTTTTATCACCCTGGAATAACTGGTGAAAAGTAATAATTACTGTACTCTGAGCTTGCAGTGGAAGTATATTTCCCTGTGCTGAAGGCAACGTGCCATGTCCAAGGGAGTTCCATGCACAAGTACTTTCCGGGTATCCTTCTGGTTCTGTTGCAGATTTTGTTATCTCTATTTATTTATCGAGCATTGCCAACAAGCTGGGTTTTGTACACTGTGTAAGAAAAGCACGCAGAGCCTGACTCCCAGCCAAGTTAAACTGGCGTGTTGTGTGCTATGGAGAGTCTGGCTCTCACTCCCTTATCCTTGGGGCTTACCATCAAAGGCTTTCACTGGTGCATTAGGTACCAACATAATTTCATTTGCTAACTGTATGTTGGGGAACCAGCCTTGCTGAGAAACTGGGACTTAAATCAGCTGCAGTGGGAATTCCAGTACCTCATTCCTAAACCACACCAGTCTGCTTTCCCTTTTATTGTGCTTCTCTTTTTACTTTTATACCACTTCTTGCATGCAGAAAACGTATCTTACTCTATCTTACTGGAAGCAAACACCACAAGGTTCTCTTATTCCTTTGAACACAAAAGCAAAATTCTCTTGGGCATGAATAGCACACAGTCAGGGCACCTAGTGATGTGAGGTGCTGCACAGCCAAAAAGTTAACCTCCATTACCTTCCTCCCAGCTTGAGCTCCTAAATGCTGCTCACCAAGGGGCTACAAAAAGTCCCACTGGTCTGGGAGGGGAAATTTCCTTGTGAGCTCTGCAGAGAGCAGCTGAAAGGCTGTAGTCCTGGGCATTTGGCAAAATCTGGGCAGAGATGTGCTGAGGTATCATGAGTTGTGAGGAAAGGTGCATAAGGAAAGGGGGCAGAGCTCTCTCCACTGCCATTTCTAGACTGGACTATGTTTCCTGGAAAAGCCCTGGGAACATTCCCCTTTGAAGCCCAGTAACGTTTCTGCATTTTTCAGAGCATTCAGCAGCACAGGCTAGGGTAATGTACAGGTGGCTAATGCTCATGGAGGTTGTGAGCTCCCTGCTGCACCTCTTACAGCCACTTTGCTATGCAAGAATGGGCTTACACCTCTCTTGGGCCTTGTATTTTTGTCACAGCAATGAGCAGAGCCACAGCTGAGACTCCACGTATTTATAAAGATCCTGGACAGACTTTGCAGTCCATACTAAACTCTGGATAGCTATAGTCCTACTGAGCTATTGTAAAACTAGGTGTTTCTTTCTGGCTTGTAGTGTACTCATAGCTGGAGGGAGAGAGAACAGAAACTTACCCCATCTCCAGGGAACATGAGTCAAAACTGGGAGCTGATGGGAAATGTGAAAAATGTGAGGCTTCTGTAAGGACAATAGCCAAAAGCAATAAATATGTGAGTAAATAAATCCATAAATAATTGAGGAAACATGTCCTCGGGTGTCATAAGGAAAGTAAGTGGAAGATGGGATAGAATCAGAGAAAGGACTGGAAGAGAAGGAAAGGGAAGACAATGAGAAAAACAGAGTATTTTACCATGTGTTCATTTTTCTTAGGGGAAGCTGGAAGAGGGAATTGTGGAACAGGAAGAAAGGAAATAGAAACATTAAGATCTGTGAAAGTAAGGAGAGAAGGGAAGATGATGAAACATGTAAAAAATGTTAAAAATAACATGTTTAAGTTAGTGATAGGAAAACACAGGCTGTGAAAGGAAGTAAAAAAGCAAGCAGAACCAGGCATTACTGTCCTTACACACAACATCTGCTGCTCAGTGTGATTAAACCTGTGAAATCAGAGGGTTGCTCTGCAGAGCAAAGGGCCTGTCTGTGAGAGGGAAGGGATAAGAATCTGGCAAGATGGTGAGGTAGATGGAGAATTGGATGGCTGAGAATGTGCAAGAGAAAAAAAGAAAAATCAATGTTACTGTGGAAAGGCTCATGCCAGAACATTATGGCAACAAATATAAATTTTCAGTTTCTGCAGAGCATGACTGCTGAGAGGCAGGAGCACTGGGTAGGTTTGGTGTTGCCTGAATTGTGTGCACACAAGCCGCTGCATTTGGATGCAAGTGTGAATCTACCTGATCAGAAGTTTTCTTGAGATTTTCTTAGGAGTCACTTAAATGCATCCATGCAGTGACCTTTTTTGGTGTATGGTGATGTATCAGAAGCCAAACAAGACCAAGTTAGAGCTCCACCAGGAGCCCTCCTTTATTCTGACTTAAGATCTTTTTTGAAAAAAATTGTATTCTGAAAATAGAGGCACGTCATCAGACTGGAGATCTTCCTTGCATCACCACGCAGTGTTTTCATTATGGTTGGAAAATATTCTCCCCCTGCTTCAACTGACAACCAAATCTGTGTGGAGAGGTAGTAAAGCAAAATGTAGAAGCTTTTATGCAAGTAATTCTCTTCTTGGAAAGTGTAAAAAGGTGCAATTGCCTGAGGCTGCCATTCAGTTGATTGCATTGTGGGGGGGTTTGGGCTGTGAACAAGTAAGAGCCACAGTGAAACAAGGCAAATCAGCTTGTGTGGTGCTCCATCCTCCTGCAGATAAACTGCATCCTGTAATTTGAGGTTGTCTCACACTTGTTGATACCACACCACTGTCAGCAGCATGCAAGGGAGCAGAGGCCAAGGCAAACATTGCCCACACTGCTCCTTAGCACCAAGATAGGAGCAGGTGAGGTGGTGGTGGTACCTTCATCTTCTTGCAGCACAGGCACTCCCTGGACTTTAACCTGCAGGGAGTAAACTGGAGCAGTGCTGTGGATTCCTCATTTTCGGGGCCCTGGTGGGCAGGGAACTTGGAGCAGTTCACACAGCACCTGCACAGCAGCCCATGATTCAGGTTGGAGGATTTCCAGCATCCCACAACTCAAGCTTTGCCTTTAGCAGGGTTGATCCTGGGATAGAGATTGAATTCTAAGGGTCTTCACAAACAGCTGAAGCCTGAATAAATCTTTTCTGCCGTCAACTACAGAGAGGATAAAGATTCAGGACCTAGAAAATATTATGGCTAGACTCCAATATCAGAACAAGATCCAGGAGTAACTGGAAAGGGAGTATGTGTGACCACTGGAGTTTATCATGCCATGTAGCTGTGAACATATACAGTTCACCAGGGAGAGAAAAGGGAATGGAAATTCCACAGGACTCCCACTACTGGAAAACCCACATGTGAAAGCAGGAGCAGAGTTGGATGATGGCAATGATCCCTGCTTGTCCAAGAAAAGCATGAGAAAGGAAAGGTGACTGATCCTGAATTTGTAACTGCCAGTGTTGAAGTGTCTGAAAAGTACCTGGAGCTCAGCTTCAACTCTGTGCTGCTGCCAACAAAAAGGAACTGGATGGATCTTTTGATAAAATAGGTTTGAGGATGTTGACAAGCTGTATGAAACCACTGAGTAAATTTCTCTGCTTCGAGTGGGATAAAATATACTGGTAGCACCGTCAGATCACTTCCTAAACTTTTCTATGAGCAGAGTCTCAAATGTTTCTAAGAATTATTAGCCAGCTCTTGATTTTCCTTCATCACCTAACTGCCTTTCTGCCAGATCCACTGGACTCTTCCCTGAAAACTGAGCAAAGGAAGTAAGTTATTGTTGTCCTTTCTTGGACAGTCTTTCATACACTGGAAAACCACAATCAAATCTCCCTGGAAAGCTTCTAGAGTGGCCAACCTAATTATACGAGATGTTTCTGATAGGCCATGTTCTCTAAATGTCTTATGTTTTTATTGCTTTTTTAAAAAGAGGTACCCAGAGCTGGATCACCAGAGTATTGAAGAATAATTCCCTGTTGCATTTGACACTCTTGTAATAATGCATCTCATATGAGATTTGTCTTTCAGGAGATTTAACTGCTTTGCTAGTATTTGTATTGAGTCATATTCTAGTTCTCACATCCCTTTTTTCCCCTAGCACTTCCAACTCTTTTATGATTTTTCGTTTTGTATTTGTGCATTCGATCTTTCATTTCTCCATGCAATGCTTCATATGCATTGTTACTAAATTCTGTCTTGATAGTTTTAGACTATTTCTCCAACATATTGAGATAATTTTGTATTCTGATCCCATCTTCTGAATTACTTCCATCCACTCCCACCTTGGTGTCATCAGCAAATTTTATAAATGCTCTCTCCACTCCATCATCTCTGAGGACAGCAAGAAGATACTGAGCTAGGTAATAAAACAGTATTTTTAAACCTTGCAAAGATAAATAGTCAGCTAAACTCTGATAAAGAACACTTTAGGATGAAAAAGGTGGGAATATATCTTAGCTCTAGGATTTCTAATCCCGGTTTGTGTGATTACTTTGCATGTACTACACACTTCAGTAAAGACTGGAAAAATGCAATCCTAATTTTTGTGAGGAGCTTTTTTCCTCTACCAGCCTAACTGCAAATGAGAAAAGATGCTGGTAAACTAAAGTATAAAAAGAGCCATATTGTACAGTACGAGATAGTACTAGGAAGAAGTTTAGTATTCAGGGAATGTAGGGCACTAAAGTACTTGTCAATGTTGCAATATTTTGACATATAAGCGGGACATGACTGAAGCCTTATCTTTGCCCTCCATTGCCTAGTGCTAAGACTTGGCACAGTGACAGAATTCATCTTGCTCAGGAGTCAAGATGTTACAAGAGCCATCTCTAGGAAAAGAAAAAAAAGAAAGAAAAGAAATGGCAGCACCTACAGAAGTCTTAGACCTCTGGGTTGGCAATTGCAGCATCTATACTCTTGACAAGCTTGGAAGGTTTTGTCTCAACTCAGGAATGCACAGTTTGTGGACTTGGTCTCTGAGAAAATGTCAAGAAGCGTTGGATGAAGAGGATACTTTCCTTAGCCTTTGGGATGCTGCCAGTTCTCCCAAATTGCTGTCAACCTTGCCACTGCTTGTATGATTTTCCCATCTGTGTAATCAATTGACAAAATACATCTTTTTGCTTCCAGAAGGTATTCATCCTGCCTTCACTTGAAGGGTTTTGGTCTTTTTTTTTTTTTTTTTTTCTCTGTAGAGTTGTTTTCATTCCTGGAGATCTAAATGGAACAATGAACAGATCAGAAAGTACAGTAAATTCCAGTTGTATCTGTTTGCTTTTTTGGTTGGTTCTAGCAAATTTCATGGTTCTGAATGGTGTTGGGCCAACAGCCTCTGTTCCAATGTCGCCTTTCTTCTTCATAGAGCAGGAACAGGATCAGTTCTGGCTTTACTGAGACTCCCTTAATGGTTTGTATCTCGGCCAAGTAGGGCTAAGAACAGTGTGGGCACTCAGTTGTGGTCCCACCACACAGGTGCCTGTTACGAGTGCAAATGTTGATCCTAAGCTGTGCTGACCCACTCTGAGTGGGCTGAGACCAGACCATTTCACAGACAGCTATTGAACAGCACAGGGAGGGACTGAACAGCCAGTTCTCTCTGGTGGAGCCTGGGAGCTCTGTGTGACCTATTCCCATGTGCCTGGGGCTGCCAGCTCTCCCAGGAGATACATCAAGACCCTGCTTGTGGCAAGACCAGTCTGAATGCTTCTGGGCTTTTCTCAAGGAAGCAGAGAAAAATCTTGGCAGAGACTTACATGGGAAGGGAGTAACTGATTACACACTGAAAAGTCTCCTTGGCTCAGCTGATTTATTTATTCAAACTTTTCTCAGCTCTAGATAATGTTACTCGCCATGGGGCAGGCAGGATAAAAGCACAGCTCTAGCAGGGTTTCCTACACTGGAGAAGTTCCTTTCTAAAGACTTTATTATTCTTGCAAAGTGAAACCTTTCCACCTGGTAAATTCAGACTTCTCCCATATTTGCAGGTACATGCCCTTTGGTTCTGCATTCCTTAGAATGTCAGAAGCACACTAACTCCTCTCAGCATGTATTAGCTACTGCCTCAAGTTTCCATCATGACCCTGCTTCCTTCTCTGTGGAGGTGGGGTATGGGAACCCTTTCAGTGTTCTCCAGGCTGTTGGAGGCCTTTTCTTTCAAGTATTTTTTCCTGTGCAATGACACAGTGCAATTTTTCGAGAACTAATAGAATGACATATGCAGAGGGACCCTGACAAGCACTTGAGATCCAAATCTGTTCAGGTCCTTCAAACACAAAGCTCCCATCTTTCCTCTCCCTCTCTCTCTCCATGAGCGATGACATGAGATCATGGCTGATCAAATGGAGCTGTTGAAGCACCAGTGGGATTCTGAACTTGTTTGGTGTCCTATAAAATTCTTTGATATAACTGTATAACAACTCAATGTTTTTGTGACTAGGGGGAAAAAAAACCCAACAACAAAGCAGCTTTCCTGAGTCTATTGGACCTGCTGAGTTTTTTGGCTTTTAGAACAGAAAATCTAACTAAAATAATAATCTTATGAACTGCTTCATTTTTCCTGTTTGTTATTGTTACTCAAGCACATGGTATGCCTGGAGATAACCTAGCCAAGAAAGCAGCATTGACAGAAACATTGTGGAAAGCCAACACAGAGCACCATGATCCAACTCAAGGTACCTCCAGCTGCCAGGCTAACTATTATTGGCAGAAAATATGTGATTAATTAAAGCAAGAAAATGCACTGCCCTTTATTGAATTTAAAAGAAGTCTGTCTGCCAGGAAGAAAGATAAAATCTGTGAAACTGAAAAACTGAAGTAGGAGCAGGAAAGAGATAGACACAATCTAACAGTGGTCCTGCAGCAGCTGAGGCTTCCCATTGCATTCAGCCTCTAGTAGGGTCCCATCAGAAAGCAGGGAAAACTATGGCACTCAAGCACTGAGGATACTGCTTTTGTTCTGGCTGAAATTCTGTGCAGTGTCTGAGAGTCCTGGGGAAGTGTGGGAGCACAGGGAGATATTTCTTAAATATTGTATTTCTCTGCAGTGTGTAGGTGTGTGCCTGGCTAAAGTGTAGTGCCATGACCCTTTTCCTGATGGGATCCTTGCCTTCAGGTGTGCTGGTGCCCGTAGCATAGAGTCACCATCCTCCTTGCCCTCTCCTGAGCAAAAACGCCACACCTCAGCTGCTCCATCACATGTAACATGCAGGATCCTGAAAGGGCAGATGGCTCTGACAAATAATGGTTTAGGTGAGGCACTGCCAGGCTTTGCAGGGGCTGTACTGGTTAAAGACAGGATCCTGCTGGTGGACTGCTAGGATTTCTGCCAAGGTCAGTACAGTGTATGCACATTTGTCTCGCCACTGTCACACTGTACCTCTGCAGGTACATCTGCGTCCCTAGGCAAGTATTTAGTGAGCTCCTCTGTAACAAGGACACACAGAGAATAGCTGGTAAGTGTTTTATATGGGGCAGTACACTTAAGGATATTTGTTCCTGTAAGAGTGTCCTGGGACATCCGTCTAGATGGGATGACTCAGTACCAAAAAAAAAATGTACAGAAGTGCTGCTTGCAAAGATATGATACCAGAAACAGTGCTTTATTGTTCAGCATCTCAGAGTTTTCTATTCCCAGAATCACAGTGGGAAGCATTTCCCGAAATGTGTGAGGTTTCTCTTCTTAACAAGTGATGTATGAGAGGCTACAGTGCAAAGGCTTTAGGTCCCTATTACTGGGCTACCTGACTTAAGCAGTATGTCCCCATACATCACCGAGCAGAGGGAATGTCTTCTCTTATTCAATTCTCGCCTCTTTTCCCACTTTGTCTCCCTCTCCCACTCCCTTTCCCTCTCCCTTTCTTTCTCCCTCTCCCTCTTTCTTTCCCTCTCCCTCTTCTCCTTTCTATGCCTTCTTTACCCTTGTCACCCCTGCCATTCCTCCATCCCTGCACACAAGCCTTTCGAACAGTGGCCCCATGAGCATTTTCATGCACTGTGTTTCCAGTGGTGATACTTTATAGGAGTATTTGGTGAGACATATATGCTGAAGTGCAGTACTCTGTAATTGCTTTTCTTTACTCCACTGTATATTACCATTTTTTGGTAAGAGAAAGAGCTGTATGGGGAACCTGATTCTTTTTTTCAACTTACATCAATTTAACCTCTTGTAATGACTTGGCCTTCTACAGAGTCACTCCCAATTTACACCAATGTGTGTGAGATTGCAACTGAACAAAGTATTGCTGTCTTGAACTTATGATTAATTCCTGAGGCAAAAAAAATATTATTTCCATAGGGAAAGCCTCATTTACACCCTTATGTGCTGGAAAAATCTAATTTACAAGTAAAAGTAAAATCATTATTTGACCTCGTCTCCCCAAGGTGCAGGTTCAGATATAGTTTTGAAAGCTAGAGAAAACAGTGAGCAATATCCTGGTAGAATGTGAAAAGAAAACGGATATTAACCTCAGCTGACAAAGTCACAGACCTTCAGCTCACAGGATAAGGACAGAAAGTTCTTTTATTTGATGTTTTACTCCTTGGAAGAAAACAGTTGCTCCTCTACCTGAAACTCTTGAAAGATCAAAGGGGATGGAAAATACATGGACTCTGCAGGGAAATCCCAGTTTCTCTTTCATATTATTTTGTGTGATAGATACTGGGGCAAGGTCATTGTGGTTCAGTTGTATTACAGAGGGGGTGGATCTGGCTACTTCTGTTGGAAGAGGAAGAGTGTAAAACTAATTTCTCCAGGTTTGTTGCTTTCTGTCCTGTTTTCAGAAACAGTGTCTTTCATGATTTTAAGAGATGATGATTAAGGTTTAAAGCCAAACTGGTCGTGAAGGTTACAAATGGGGTCAATTTCCATCTCTTGTGGTAAGTGAGCCTATTTACTGTCTGTTCCAAAGTACTGAAAGATTAAACTTGGGAGAAATCAATATATGACTTCTAGAGAGTATGTGAACTGAAAGAAACGTCTCTTTCCCTTCTTATATGAAATATGCTCTTGAGTGTCATAGAGACTTGTGTAATTTGTTATAATGACTGTGGGATCCAAACACAAAATTTTGCAAATTGGCAAATACGCAAAAGAAACATGACAAACAAATGTATTTATTGATGATACATGCTGTGTGAAAATACTGCTCTTAATTGCATAGTGAAAAACATTCTTGAGCAATATCCAGGAGTACAATACATAGCATTGATAAAAATACATCACTGGGGTTTATTTGTTTAGCCACTGTTGTAATGCAAAAAGCGGATGTGGTGCTAAGGCAGATGGGGGGGAGTGGTGTCCTTCACCACTGCAGAGGAGTCCTTGGGGATGCACAGCACTGCTGTCACATTGCACTGTGTCCAGTGGGAATAGGTTGCTATGGGCAGCACAGCACTTTTGAGGCATGAGCTCCACTACGTGCACCTGAGTGGGAGGCAAAAGTATGAAGACGGAAAATTATATAAAAAAAAATTAATCAAAGACGTCTGAGCTGTATCCAGCCTGTTCACGATGGCATTTCTGATGTGACTTGCCACTGTCAGTGATTAGAGTGTTTCTCCAGAGAACTGCAGACCTGCTTGCCGTGTCTCAGACTGAAAGCACATTCTTTAACTCCTGCTATGAGGGAAGTGGGGAAGAAGTAAGAAGATGCTTTCCACTACCCAGCTGAAACTAAAATATTGTGTAGCAAGGAAAAGTTTTCTCCTCTGCCCTTCTGAATGATACACAATCACTGAAGAGAAACCTTTACAATACCTAGACTGAGCACTCACTAAGCATCAGGTCCTCCCTGCCATCTGGGTCTGATATCCTGGGTAGCTGGTGATCTGTACCACTTATCAATCTTTTTAATTCAGACACTGCGGATGGTGCAGCAGCTTTGGAAGACAAAAGCCTATGTTGCTTCCTGGTATTCTCATCTCCCCTCTTACCATGCCTCTTTCAGTCTTCCTTATGTGTTTTTCTTTCTTTTTCCCTTTTTCTATGACATTCCCTGTGGTGAGCTGATGATGGTGCAACTAGCTAAGAAAATCTTTATGTAAAGATGAGCAAAACCTGCTCCTGGTAGAACACTGACTCAGGAATATATTTTTCTTAATCTCCACAAATCTGATTGTAGGAAAACTATGCTTTGCTGTAGCAAACTTGTATCATAGATAGTCTCAAATTTCTTGGCTGTAGCCTTACTTCTCTGGATTATAAGTTTGAATGGACAAAGTACCAGTTGAGATTACAGGACCATTGTCTGATGGGTTCATATTTGCCTTTTTTTGCCCAAAAATAGACTTTCGTATTATGCATTAGCAAATAGTGTTTACCCCTAGCTTCAAATGACTTACAGTATTACAACTGCATTCTACTGCTACGTAGTGTTGCTCGAGAGAAAAGGATGGAATTTCCTGCATCATCTCAGACTGTAGATCATCAGTCTTTACCACTTCTGGCAGCTATGACCTTCGGAATTCGGGTAATTGCAATGAAAGAGTGTCAAATTACTTCAATCGAAGGTGAGGTTGTTGTTTCAGCAAGTCTCTCTCCACTGTTTCTCTCTTTCATCTATACCATCACTCTCTTATGAGAGAGACTTCTGAGCCATATCACATTTTTATATCCAATCGGCAGCCTACAGAATGCTGCAAGAGGTTTGTTTTGTTCTGCTGAAGTTCAGTCCAACGTGCAAAGTGACTTAGGGAGAATAGCTGGCAGTAGGACTGCAGTTTGTACTGGCTTCTGCCATCTTCAGCAGGAGGCCAAGCAAAGGCTGAGTTGTTCTTTCTTTGTCTTCACCACCCATAGGAAAAGAATCTGTTTCCTCTTTTTGTAGAACTGAATGACTCCAAGGAATGTTGAACCTTAAACTTTATTTAATAGAAAGGAAAGGCTTCCAGATATGGATAATTTGCCTTGGAAGCATAAGGGCTTAAGCTGATACTTCAAACTCATGTGAGAAAGTGCAGTGTTTACAATATCTGCATTGCATGATGTAATGTGTTGATCAATCTCTAATGTGGAAACAGTATAAAAGCAGTGCTATTAGAGGAAGCAGCCATTATTTTAGGCTTTAGAAGAGAGGATACTACCTTCTTAAATTCAGAGTCTAGGATGAAAGAGCTTTAGTTCTGCAATGCCCGAATGTATTTGGACCTTGCCTGACAAACCCTGTGGTCAGGCACAGTGACACGCTGTTTTCAAGGTAAAATGTGCATGTACAATATTGCTGCTTGGGGTTTTAACAGTTCAAAAAACATTCTTGGAGGGTAACAAGATTTTCTGGAAGCGAGCCACTTTTGAATGCTATTGCCAGCACGTCTGCCTACTCTGGGTAGCATCAGAAACTCTGCTGAAAAATTAAACAAACATAGTTCTTGGCATCTAAACATATGGGAAAGGACATGTTGACTCCCAAGTCTTTAGCTGAGGAGGTAGTCTGTTTCTCATTGTTACCACTGTGCAGTGAGGAATTGCAAAACACCCACATAGATTTTCAGACCTGCTAGCTGCACTTAACCTTTAATCCTGCAAGTACTCAGCCATAAGCATATAATTTTAAATGTCTGAGTAGTCCGACTGACTCCAATGGGAATACACGCTGAATGAAGTTAAATATTTGCATAAATGTTTTCAGGATCAGGATCTTTCAGTACAAACAGAATTCTAGCACCACAAACACATACTGGGCTTGGGCTGAGTTAAGCTTTCAAGACATTGGTACACCTATATCCTCTACAGATGTATTTTAAATTTCATGTTAATGTGTGATTTCTATGTTATAAAACACCTTACTTTAGGCTAATAAGTAACCTTTCTTACGAGAGAGGAAAAATTATTTACTTTGTGACATAACTGCATAGGTTTGAAAGAATGTTATATGAACTGGATCCCCTACGTTTTAGCTTCCATGTATCAAAGAGGTTGTGACATCATATTCGGTTATATTTTTGCTTTTTAAAGTCTTTTAAAGCTATTTTCTGTGTTTTAGACCTGGTCTGAAAATCCCCCTTCCTGTTTTTGCAAGGGCAAGATTGCTACCGTGAGTAACAGACTGACTCATTTATTCCTGAAGGTGAGGACTGCTTTCCATTCATACTTCAGAAGGATTTGTTCACCTTTGACTAGATCATATAGCTCCAGAAAAGGATGAGCAACTTTTGTGTTGTCTAAACGAGTCTGGTCATGGTTGTGGCTGGTTTTATACTCTCTCTCTTATGAGTTCGGTGATGTTCCCTCTGGTTTACATCCCAGCTAACTAGATCAGAATTTTGTCCCTCATATCGAGGTGTCTGCATTGCAGATCAAAGGCAAAGTTTTGATGATTCCTTCTGCAATTTTCACTCCTATTTGTACTCTCACATGCTTGATCTCTCTTTTGTTTAAAGGGCTGTGCTTGATACAGAAGCATTTATATTCTGTGAATCATTCTAGAAATGCTGCTTTTAAAATATGCTAATATTATCTTTTGAAATGCACTGGGAAAATAATTTAAAAATATCTTACATTTTTCTTGAATTCCTTCCTTTAATTGAAGTGCATTTATTTTTCAGTTTTTCTTTGCTGACTAAACATGTTAGGACTTTTGAGGTAAAGAGATATCTGTATGCAAATGCGTTGTAATAGAACAGGCAGCTTTTCCTAGAGTTAAATCAACGTAACATTTTCCATTCTAAACCTCTGTGTTTTCTGTGGTCTCTGAAATATAAATGATTCAGGATGAAATCTGCCGGATTGGGACTTTGTCCAAATGTGAATAATTTGGAAAGACTTGAACAAAACTGGTTCAGCCAGTTCAGAATATCAGTAGAGTGGAAAAAAAAAATTAAAAATCTTGATCTAAATAGACTCTTACAACCTTTTTTTAGCATTTCTGTAACTTTATCAGCCGAAGGCTGAAAAATGAACTCTGACATGGAAGTAGCCTTCCTTGAAGTAGGCATGTATTTTCTTGTTTGAGAAGAAGTTAGTTTTGATTTGACTGAGTTATAAACCTTTGAGAACTGTGATTGAGCATGTGCACTGGATTATTTGGATAAGCTTTTGAGGTGTGCAGCTATGGAAGAATTTTCTATACATGCATGGCTGGCTAATTTTGCTGGAAAGGGAAAAATCTATCTAAGTACATGCTAAAATCAGTGAAAATACCTGCAGCTGCAGGGAGACCTTTGAAGACCATCCCAAGATATTTAAGACGATGAAAAGGGCAAGAAAAGTTCCTGTAGGCTTTGCGAGATGTTTAAAGACTTAGTGGTCTGCAGATTTTGTAAAGTTAAATGGGATTATGGCTTCACTTAGTACACAAAAGTGTATGATGTTTTCTGTGGAGACATATGTCGTGCAAAGCACCCTTTCCCTCAGCAGATCTGCCCAGTGAAGGAATCCCCCAGCAGCATGGAAGCTGCTTCTCCTCTCATTGTAGAGCTCAATAGGCAGCAGTTTATTAGAATGTACCCAAGTTTGGGTGGCTGAGTGCTATGATTTATATAGAGAACCTTCCCAATGGAAATTTAGCCTTGGAGTGAAGTGTGTGTATGTGTATATGTGTGTATGTGCATGTGTCTTTTTAGATGCAGGCACAGTCTGTGATTTTGCAGGAACTGCTCTCACTTGCATCAAACACATTCTGGATAAATCAAAAACTCTCATCTAGAACATCTGTGTGTCTCCTGGCAGCCCATACTCTCCAGTGTACGTTGCTTCAAATAAATGCTAGCTATTTGATTCCAAAACTTTTACTTTGCCCAAACTGGGGTGTCTGTCTCCAACTCCCTCCAAAACTAAATTCATAATGTTCGGTTTATTGAAAGATTCATTTGCTCTGAAGAAATCTATCTCTTTGTTTTACACTCCCTGAATAGATACTTATTTGGGATCCCTTCCTTTGTCTTTTTACCCATACTATCTCTCCAGCAGCTCTCTGGCAGGTGGAAAAGTATGCAGTTATTCCCTGAAATCTCTTCATGCCAGACAACTTCTGCCCAGGCAGTGCCTACACTGACACAATTCACCTTCCTTGAAAAGACTGTCAGTGGAGTGACTGTGCAGGTGAGCAGGTGAGTTTTTGATGCCATTTCTTCTAGCTGCCGGATCTTTTCCTACTTATGAAACAGAATTTATTCCAGACCCCCTGGCTACCTCCTGGCCCAGCCTGGTGAGCAGTCTGCTACAGAGGCTCTGTAGCCACAGAGCTCTGTGTGGCTGGACTGGTGGAGGCCTGACATTGGTATGGATACAAGGAGAAATGTGGGGTACTGTCAGAAGGCGTGGGAGTAAAGCATCTATTGATAAAACACAGTGAGATGACAGAGAAAAAACAAACAAAAAACATTTCAAAACCAGGAATGTTCTCCTTTGAATGGATATTATGCCTCTGAAATAGATGTGCTCTTTAATTGTTAGAGAATGTGTCTCTTGCTAGTTTTGTGTTCTCATTTCTTGATGTCTCACAGTGGGATGAGATAGCAGCAAATGCTGAACAACAGGAAACTCATCGGCATGGAATAACAGCAGCATGAGCTGTGCACATGCGAGTCAGTGAACTAACGGAACTGTAGTGTCTGTCCTGGGGTGTTCAGGGGTGGAACTAAGTAGAAAGAAAGATAATTTGACCAGGAAATGACTCCATACCAACAGACCAGCCTCTAAGGCAGAATCCCTGAGGTCCCTTTAGGCCTGCATTAGTGGTGTCCATGCTTTCAGACTGCTGTAGTGGTGACTTCAGAAGTGCAAGCAGAGCAGGTATGTGACCTCAGTGGGATGGCAGGCTGTTAAGTCCTTGATGTGTCCCATAGGGCCATGGCAAAATTTCTTCAATAATGTCATGCAGAGGGCAGTGGACATGCCCTGACATGACTTAGCTTTCTGACCTTTGAGGCATAATGAAGACCTGCCTCACTACCTACCTCAAGTGACTTCAGGGAACAACCCTTCATAATGCACATTTTCCGTTCTGAAATGAGTCAGAGGCATAACTTGTGTTGTGGTCAGTCTGGAATTTATGGGGGCCTAGGAACCTCCATATGATCATCCAACATGAGTGGAAGAGCACGACAGCTCCAAAGAGGTGAGACCCACACACTAGCGCTCGGTTCTCGGAAGATGCACTGAACGAGGGCGCAGCCACTACCAAACGCTGCGAGCCCGGAGCACCCCTCATGTCCGAGGTGCCGCTGCGGCAGTGCCAGCGGCCCCGCTGCGCAGGGACCCCGCGGGCTGCAGGAGCGCGGGCACGGACACTTCGGGATACGGCAGGCGGGGAGCGCGGGGCGAGGACCGGGGCCAGTCTGGAGTTTTTGTGGTACTGAGAATCTCAGCCGCGCAGTCCCGCGGTGCCCCGCCGCCTCAGGGCGGGGAGCGGCCTCTCCGCCGCCGCCCGCCCGCTGCCCGCGAGGCGCGGCTCCTGCCCCTCGGGCCGGCTCCGGCAGCGCCCGCGGAGACCCGCGGCCGGCGGGGGGGGTCCCCGGGGTGCCCGGCGGCGGGAGGGGCGGGCGGTGCGGGTCCGGGCGCTGCCGGTCCGGGCGCTGCCGGTGCCCGCCCTGCGGGGGGCACGCAGCCCCCGGCCCGCGGGCGCGGCGGAGGCGGCGGCCCGGCGTGCTGCAACCATGGCGACGGCGGCGGAGCCGGCCCGCCCCCCGCGGGGCCGGGCGGCGCGGGATTGGTCGGGGGGCGGGCGCTCGCCCTCTGCCCCCTGACCCTGCGCGGCGGCGGCAGCAGCAGGAGCAGGAGTGGAGGCGGTGGCTGCTGCTGCTGGCGGCCGTTTCCTGGTGGCCTGGCGGCGGCGCGGGAGGGAGGATGCGGCGCAGGTCTCGGCTGCTGCTCTGCTTCGCCTTCCTCTGGGTGCTGGGCATCGCCTACTACATGTACTCGGGCGGCAGCGCCGCGCTGGCCGGCGGCGGCGGCGGAGGCGGCAGGAGGAAGGTGAGAGCCCAGCCCGGGGAAGGTGCTCCCGCTCCCTGCCCGGGCGGCGGGGCGGCGCGGCCGGGCTGGGGGCAGCGCTGCGCGGCCCTCCGGCTTGGAGCAGGGGCGGCGGGCGGGCGGGGGGGGGGGTCTCTTCACCGCCGCTCGCTTTCAGGCGGCGTGAAACTGCCCCGGGCTGCTCCTTCCCCCTTCCCGTCCGCCCTTCTCCAGCCCGCTTCCCGGAGGCAGATGGCTTCTTTGTGGACTTCAGACCGATTTCAGCCCCGTCGCGTCGCTCCTTATCCAACTGCGGCCACGTCCCGGGCCGGGGGAAGCTGGTGTGGGAAGCGAGGGTGGGGAGGGCCAGGGCTGCGCTCCGGGGCGGGGGGGCCCCGCCTGGCTCCGCTCCCGGCACAGAGCGGCTGTCTGCCCCTTCCTGCCTTCCCCGCCGGCACCGGAGTCCTTCGGGCTCGTGTTCCCACCTGGGGAACACGCGAGGATCCGAGGTGCTATTGCATTTTCCCTTTGGATGCACAGCACTTTCCTTTCTCCTTAGCGCTGTGCCTGAAGGATACCGTTTTCCGACCGGTTTTGCAATATTCCAGGAAATTGTCGGATTTGTCATGTTTTTTTGTCTGTGGCGTGGAAGGTCTGTCTCTTCCTTCTTATAATAGCTCATGTTACAAGTGTTACTAATGTTCGAGAAGTTCCCTGCGGACAATACATGAGTAATTTTTCAGTATTCTGGCCATCAAGTTATTAAATAGGTTTTTCAAGGTCTTATAGTTAATTCATCGATCAGGAGCACAGTTGGAAGTTAAGCACGTCACAGTTCACGTTTGTGTCAATCAGAACGGGTTTTTGTTGCATGATGTGGGAAGTGGCAACTTTGCCCACTATATCTGCTTAGAAAAATTAAGTGCTTTTTCTTTTGTGGTGTTTCCCCCACAATAAAGATTAGCAAAATCAAGACTTTTAGAGACTGTTGTTTAAGCCTTTTATTTTGAAATATGGAAGGTGTAAAGCATCTCATAATTGCATATCTTTTTTACAAAAAAACCCCAGAATAGGGCAGGAGGGCAATTGAATGAAGTGCACTACACTTGAACAGTGTTGTTTGCTAATAAATTGCTGCCTCCTGTTAAATGCAAAGCAGTGTTTTGTAGGTCTAGCTGATATATAAAAAGAGGAATATTTTTTTGTTTCTTTGATGCACTTTGGTTCATCAATGTATGTATTCCCTGTAAAAAAATGCTGATGACTAGTTCCTGTGTCAGGTTGTGGAAGCAAGTACTTGGATGGCTACTTATGTGAGCAAGGGTCTAGAGAATGAGTCACTGCTTGCTGATAGTTGCCTCTCTCTGTCCTGTTTTTTATCCTCTCTCTACTTAGGAATGTGTTCAACAGCAACTTTTGATGTAATATATTAAAGTGAGTGTAAGTAAGTATTGCCACGTACAAGCTCCTGGTCCTTCAAAGTAGATACAGTAGCAGAAATAGATCAAGTATGTGATAGAAAGTAAGGCAGTAGCCTAAAGCCTTTCTTGAAGAACCACCAGAGTGTATTTAGAAAGTAGTAGCAATCTTACACTGCTGCTGTATAATGGGATAAAGAAAAGCTATCAAGGAAAATGTATCAGCAGATAGGGAAATATATTTTTAACTCTTACGGTGTGTTACATTTGGAGCTTCCAGACAGATTTGCAATTCTGTTCAATTAATTTTTGCTGTTGGGAAAACTGCAGTGTGGGGGTAGTGATTTGCCCAAGGTCACCTAGAAGACTTGGTGGGAATAAAATAGGAAAGCAACCGGTATTTCTGGGCCAGAGTCTGGTATGCTAGAACCTGTTGCTGTTTATTTTTTATATTGGTAGTGGTTTTTATTATGGTTTTAAGGGATCAATGAACCCGTTACTTGCTTTGGTAGCATAATTTGGTATAATTCTGCACAAAATTTAGTAAACCTTACTAGTCTGAGTAATTGGGAAAGTTTAGTAAGGATAAGTTAAAGAAAATAAGACATTTCATAGACCTGAGCTGAAACCTAGTGCTGTGTTTAAAAATACAATAGTTTAAAGTAAGGCCATGGTGTGAAAGAAAGTAGGTACTATGACCACAAGAAACAAGTGGGGAAATTAACTATTATATGTGGATTGGTGATTTAGGATTCTATTTTCTGTCAGTGAAGCATAAAATTTAATCCCGGGCTTCAGTGTAGGTTAGCAAATGTAAGTAGAGGAAGATGTGTGTAGTGTAATAGCTTTTGAATCTCAATAAAAGGCTTATTAACTTAGTGTCAGACACTGGTGTAAAGCAAAAGAACACAAACTGTCTAAACTTATGAGCAGAAACCCTGACGTAGTAAATTTCTTGATGTGTATGACTTCATATCGTCCTTGTTACTTGCCCAGTATTTCAATGTAATGGAAGCAGAGTTGCTTATAGGAGAGCACAGCTTCTAATAAATTGCAGTCTCTGCTGTTTTCAGTCTATAAAATTACAAAAACCGAGAGGGAATAGTTCTTCATTTGTGTAAGTAATTTGCATGTTAATTACAGATCTGGTTGTATAAACAGAATGTGTTTTTCTATAAGGATTATCTTTTTCTTTTTTTTTCCCCATACACAGACCTAATGTGTTATTCAGACATACTGGACTTGTTTGATATGGCATCCAGTCCTGTGATGTGTTGAACAGCACCAATTCTCTTTTTCTTCAGTAGAATTGAAGGTGTTTGCCCTCTGCCAGGATTGCACCTGAGTAAGAGAAAAGAGTGATTTTTTTTTTTTTTTCTAATTTGCTTTTTCTATTAGAGTAGTGTCAGAGTTAATCTAAGTTCATGCTTATCTTGGTTCTTCATTTACAACCTTTCTAATAAGACCTGTGTAGCTGTTTGGATATTGCAGTGTATGGTACAGCCTTGATAAAGTTTTTGGCCCCTCTCAACAGTGGTGCAATCCACAGCTCTGTGTGCAGTATATTGGCCTGGTAGGGTCTAAGCAGTGAAAAAGTCTAAAGCACACAAAGCACAAGATGTCTCACTGGTAAATGTGTAAATAATAATGAAAAAAAAAAAGTGTGCAATGCTTTTCATACTGGACCTAAAAACTGTAGTAGAAAGAAGTGATGTATTCCACATCTGGAATCTAGTGTGTGACAACTTTTTTTTTTATATCTACATGAAAAGAAGAAAAGGGTAGAATCAAAGCCTTTCATTCAAGATGTGCTTGAAGGGAACAGAAGTGTTTCAGGTTTCCTCCCCCTTCTTCCCTCCAGTGAATCTCCAGTCAGATTTTTTGTGAACATGAGAGAGCCATGTTCAGTTGACTCCTTTTCCAGCTGGATCATGGAGTTGTAGATTGGAAAGAGTGAGTCTGTTTCACATGCCTAAAGGTTAGGGAAATAGTTCCCACACAGATGCTGTGACAGAGAAGAGAGCAAGTTGTAAGCCTAACAATTGTGAGACTGAAAAAAAAAAATGCAGTCTACTTTTATGTTCACTAAATGTGTTTTATATTAGAAAGCCTTTGGAGTGGAGACTGGAAGTTCCCTTATTTTCATGGATAAATTTCCTAAGCCAGAGCAAAAGCAGTTCATGTTCTCTGTCTCAGACTTGCATAAAAATGGAGCAGCTTCTGCAAGATGGTTTGAAAGCCAAAGTAATCCTTATGTGATTCCCTCCTAAGACTGGTGTGAATTTGTATATTTGTCACACAGATTTTAAGTTCTCGGGCCACTAAGCTCTTAGACAATAGAGGGACTGGATTGAAATCAAAAAGAAATTAAAAAACCCAATGCAACAAAACCAGCCAAAAACTCCAGCTGATTTCTAAAGAGCTTGCTCTTCTAGACATTAAGAAAGTAGCCTCATGTAACTGAGCCCTTCAGGCTGGACAGAAGGTGGTCTGCATCTTGTTGAAAGTGCCAAATGCTTTGCTGCTGCCAAGAGTGAAACCCTCAGGGGCATCCCCAGAAGATCTGTGGGCAGAATGGATTTACTGATGAAAACTAAGGCATCCAGAGAGGCCTGCAGGGTTAAAGCACAGCTGAACCAAGGTTTATAGCCTTCTGGATTTAGGTGCCAGAGTACTGACAAGCTTTTGCATTTGTTGCCATGTAAAGAATCTCAGTTGCTTTTTAAGTGGAACCTCTGTCATCTTCCACCCTATCTAGAAGAGAAGGCTAAAAGCAGTATTTCAGCAAGGAGTGATGGATCACTTTCCCAGGTAGTTCGTAAATTCAGAAACATTTTTCTTTTTCATCAACTCCACCCCCTGAAAACCGAAACCCCAAACTGCCTTGAACTAGAAGGCTGTTACACTCTTGGCTCACCAGATTTACTGAGTGTAATGGAATGAACTGGAGAAATCTAATTTAGGGCTAGTTGGGCCACAAGGAGGCAGGCTTTTCCTGTAGAACTGGTTATTCTGTATGTAGTACTAGTTTTCCCTTCCCTTTTGTTTGTTTTGCTTTTTTTCTTTAATTTGGAGCAAACTTTAGATAGGCGACTGTACTGGAGCTAGCTGAGATCAAATAAAGGTAAAAGGTGATGCTTCATATAGTGTATGTGACTGATTAAAAATGTCTGAATCACTGGGTAAGGCAGGGGACAAAGAAGAAAGCCTTCTAAGTTCTTGTTCTGCATGTCTAAAACTTTAAAATTAGTCTTTTCAGCATACACAAAGCTTTCTTTTCCTGATTTTTTTTTTTTCAAACCCCTCTACTATTTCACTTACTGTTAAAGGAAGCTTTTGTTGACATTGTACATAATGACACACATAGCACTCTTCCTCTCTTTCTGCATAAACTACTGATTTAGTGTTCCTAAGTGTAGGGGTTTTTTTTGATGGTTTAATTGAGGAGGAAAGGAAATGTGTGTTAACTTCATTAATCTGTTTATGTGCAGCTTGAATGTTTCTCTTGAGGTATGTGAAACAAGGGGATTAAAAGTAGCCACTTCAACTCTGTTGGTTTCCTTCATCGCAGGAAGGCATTGCCTACTTTAATTTCTAAATACTGTTTACTTTGCTGCATACTTTTTAATGTAACTTTAGTCTCTTACGTGTTGTGACACTGAATGTGATTTCTGATACCTTGATCTTGGACAAGTGAAGATACCAGAGGTTAAAAAAGTCGAATTGTCATATGTCCTTTTCTGTATCATTCACTTCCTAGAAGATCCAAGGAGATAGAAAATAATGTTCCTTTCTATAACAAGTAACAGTTTCTGCTAATAGATCTTTCTTTTATATGATTCTGTAATAAATGGGAAAGAGATTAGATGGCCAGGCACTTCAAAAATAAATCTGTCCTCTCACTAGAACGTAAATGTCATACATGTATATTTTCTTAATCTAACATATGTCAATTGACAAAATTACTGTCTTGGCAATTCAGGCACTTATTTTTATGGATAACTTCATAAAACTTAACTTTGGTTGCAATGAAATGATGGTCCATTGCAAATTCTGTGCAGTCTCTTTAGGTCTGTAGCTGTATTGGGCTATTATCTTTTCCTCTCCTTTTTTAAATGCCTCAGTGAGGGAGTTTTTTTGCTTTTTAACAGTGAGAAATTAGTTCTTTGCTCGAAGACTTGTGTTGTCCCCTGCAATCTGCTAGGCTAGAAATTGATGACTGATACAAATGCTATGGCTCTTGGATTACTGTTTGCTGCTTGTTTCATAAATGCAGAAGTAGAGCAGGGCCGTAGATAGAAGGGGTTGGAGAAACAGGAGTGACTTCTTTGGTTGTTTAATATCAAATGGGGTAGTCAACCACCTTTCCCTATTATTTTTCCCTTTCATGTGGGTATTGTAGTAATTTTCTGTGTTTCTGTGTTATTCCATTGCTGCTGTGGTTTGCTGCTTTCTGGGATCTCTGTGTACCAAGGTTGTAAGTTGCAGTGATGTCCTTTGACAGATACAGTTTAAAAATTAGGTAGTCTACTAACTAATTGTGCACGTGCCTTACCTGTTTTTGTCCCATTAGTCTTGTGATTTGAGGTATATTGCAAAAAAATGCCAGTCATTTTTTCCATGTGTTCTAGACATTTCCAAAAATACAACATAAAAAGTGATATAATAGCACTTCTTAAAAATTTAGATAAGGCACAATATGAAGTGGAAAAAAAAATTACAAGATTCATCTCAATGATGCTGCCTCACTTGTTCTGTAGACCAACCGAGTATAAAAAATATAAACCCCGTAAATAAATCTTAGCAAACTTAATTCATAGCCTTCAAAATTACATGAGCATTCGACATTTTTTCCTTGGAAATCCTATTATTTTTTCCTCTTTTTTTTTTTGCCTGTCCTTTCCAGTTTTTCCATGTGATGTGTTATCTAAGTGCTTGTGTATAACTGATACTGTTTGGTTAAAATGATGATATATCAGATGAGAGAAGTAGTATTGCTTGCTAGAAAGCTGCTTGCAATGATACTCTACTAGAGAATAGAAGAGACACCTTTGTAATGGTGCTGAGTGTCCCAGCAGAGTGACCCTTGTTGCACCTAGAGGTTATTTAAAAATAATTCCACCAAGCAGCCTAAAAAATGGGTTTGCTTGGCCTTTGGCAGCTACATATAATTTAAAAATAATTTAATATACAGTACTTTTGGTTAAGTTAAATCAGTTTTAAAACTTTCGAATACAGATGATCCTGTGATCATCCTCAAGTGATAAATGTAAACTGCCCAAATTAAGTCAATGCAAATGATTTGTTTTAAGTTGATTTGTTCTACTTTTCTTAAATAGCCTACTCTTGACAGTAGTTAAGCTATAGTGGTCCAAAGCAATATATAGCCAGGTGGTGTACAAACAGTTTTTAACTCCCTGCCCAACAGTAAAATCGTTACTAAATGTTATTTTTATTAGAACTTAGAAGATGTGTATTGCTAATATGTTGGCAATGCCATGTGTTGGCAAATCATTTGAATTCTAAAAATGAGCGTGCAGGAAGCAGTGAGGCATTTGCAATTTTTTCAGGAATATGGGGCTGAATGTCATTGCCCGAATATATCAGTATATTGTGGAAATGGAATATCAGTGTGGGTGTTACAGAAGAAAACGCTAGGAAGGTTGTTAAAATTACATATTGCCATCGTGTAATGCAAAGTGGTGGTATCTTAAGCTATATAAATTTTAAAACCTGGGTGCAGTCTTTCATGCTGTTTGTTTTGGAATAAGTTAGGTGCCCTCTTTTCTTTTCTGCTTTTCCCTTTCATTTAAGTTTTCAAAGGAATAAGGGATAGATTGAGGAGGGAAGATGGGGAAAAAAGTTAGTGTCCACATCAAAATATTTGGTTTGTGTGTTTAGGATTTTGAAGATACGATATAAGAGAATCTAGCTAACACTAGAAATTGAACCATTTCATGTTCCCTCTAAGTCTGTAAAGTTCTTTCATGGGAACCTTTGTATGGTGGGCCTTTCCTGATAGGTGGAAGTGGAGAAGTGGAGATAATGTCTGATGTTTTTCCTTTTCCTCCATTACTTGGAGAATGATTTTTTTTTTTTTTTTTAAATTTTTTTTATTTTATTTTTTTTTTTTTTTGGGAAACCTGTATCTTACCGACATACTTGGAGCTCAGGTAAACTCATGTTTACCTGTCGTCCTCCTACGTGTTCATTTGCCGTGTATTCTTACAATGAATTAAGCAGGCCTGCACTGTTTGTGTCACATGAAGTCAATAATGATCAAGAAATGGAAAAAAACTGGCATCTGTTTTCTTTTTTATAAACTGAATCCCCTGTTGGAATGTAGCACATTTTAAGCTTATATTTGGCTTATAGAGAGGATTTCTTTGTTTGTTTGAGTGTTTTTCTTGGATCTGTCACCTTGAATATTAAAAGCTGTTTTTCTTCTGCAAAGTCAAGGTAACTTGTTAATATGACTGGCTGCCAGTGTAGCCTGCTAAAATTACTATCAAGACTTTTTTTTTTTTTCGAGTTCACTTATCGTATGTCTAAACTGTTTTGTTTTTCCAGCTGTCCCTTTTATATACACTGGTTTTGTTAATTGTTCAGGGTACCTGTATTGTCGTTTAAACAATTTAAAATATGCTAGTTCAACTGACAGGAGCACGTTTGTGTAAGGGGACTGTACAGACAGATGTGGATTTTGAGCTTTGCTTATGAAATTCAAATGGGAAAAGAACAGGATAGTAAAAGAACAGCAAGTTTGAATTTTAGAGCATTCCATATATCTCTGAAATTGCTATGTAGTGCACATCAAAGGCAATAATTTGGATTTCTCTTCTTTGTAACTGTGGTCTTGTATGGAAAAAAGAGCCTACTGAAAAGGTTGCAAGTTCAGTTGTTAATAACTTTTCTGAAGTTGTAAAATTGTCATAAAACCTTGGTGCTTTATTAAGGGAAGCAGAGAATAACTAGAGATTCTGCTGAGTTCAAGCGTTATCAAAGTGCAATGGACCGCCTGTACTGAGTAACAGATCTGCTCAAACAAAAAAACTTTGGCCAAGGAAAGACTATGCAAAGAATTGGCACCCAGCTAATGCTATTGTGTATGAATTCTCAAAGAGCTATGACTTGATGAGCAGAAAATGTTTTCTCCTTGTAGTAAGTTCCAAGTGTTTAGCCACCCTGGAGATATAAGCACAGCTGAAACTTGTTACTAAAATAGATTTTTTTTTTTTTTTTCTATCTGGCCTGTTGGTTTGCAGATGGTCAATAAATACACAAGTGTGTGTATATAATGGATATATGCTTCGGTGAGGTGAAGGTATTTAAGTTGCTTGGTTTTTCTTTTCTAGCTTCTCTTATGTGAAATAGAAAAGTCTGTTCACTCAAGTTCACTTGGACTCTCTTGGGACATTTTCTCCTCATGAAGTGCTTTATTTACTAGCAAACTGCTCCCGACTAACAGTGGACCAGCTTAGATACTTAGAGGTTACCTTGTTCCAATATTGGGAAACATCCCTATGGCAAAACCCCTGCTATGATAGGTGTGCCTACCAAGAGTGTGGGGGTGCTGGAATTGCAGTATCTCTCTGCTGGATTGTGTAAGCGTGTCACCACATTAGGTCTGCAGATGTTGTCCAGACAGTGTAATAAGTTCTTGTTATGGTGTGGCTCTTGCTACAGTGGAATGCCAAAGTCCTTCTGGTTACTGTGGCAGACTATCCATCAATTACAGCCTTGGCATTATGTGGGTGGAGCAAATAGGGGCTGGTCTTTAGTCCTCTGACTTGTGCTCTCAAAACACAATGTGTTGCTTTGCCAGCAGCCACTGAAATGACGATGTTCTGTGTCATTTAGCCTCAACAAACATCAAACTGACTGTTCCACCGTGTGGAATAGTTACAACGCATATACACTATGTTAGTGACTACTTTTTCGAGTTTTAATTGAGGAAATGTTCTCTTTTTGTCTCACTCACACAGTGTGTACCTTTCTTTTAGTGTACTCTGAAAGTGCTGTGGGTGAACAGTAATTGTAGCAAGTGCTGAAAGGACCTGGTAAGAAAGTTGGACTTTGGTTCCTAAAAGAGCAGAGAGTCATTCTTAAAACCTCTTAAACGGATAGATGTCCCGACCACATATGCTAAGCAATGTGCTTTCTGTTAAGAAGTACATCTTAAGAATTCACAGGTCTTGGCAGTTAAATACTTCTTTCAGACTCCAAATGCCTTTTAATTTAAGTGAAAAGTAGCGGGCAGTGGGCTAGCAAACATCAGTGCTTCATTATATTCTTAGTTTTCATGCTTAATGTTCAAAAAGTGGTGGAGAGACTTGACTTATTTGTACAGCAAGAAGTGTCTGAAGGCACTTTTTTTGAGGAAACTTTTCTTCTCTGGAGAGATGTAAGTGCAAGTGCTGTTTAGCCTGGTAGATTCTTAGAGGAAAAATTGAACTGAGTGAGGTTGTTGATACCACCCTTGAGTTACCACAAGACTTAGAAATATGTTAAGGCAAAGTGTACACTGATCAGAGAATTAAAAAAAAAATTTGAAAGACTACTCTGCAGTCTGGACTATCAGGTTTGGTAGGTGAAAGGCTTGATAAGAATGCAGTATTTCTTGTTAAGGTACAATTTCTCTATTATTCCCAATACTTTCTGAATATTCTCTAGTAAAAATAAGCAAGAGATTGATTTTTATGTTCACGTTAGCCTAGACCTAAAATATGTCTTTATACAAAGCAAAAGCTACTTGCTTAAAAATCCATTTCAGTTACCTACTGAGATAACTAATGCCTCTTGCATCCTGGAAACAATAGTGAGAAAATCAAGTTCTTAAAATCAGCGTGCAATCACTAAATATTCTATCTCAGGCTATGTAGGGAACCACATCTAGTGTCTAATGTTAGTGTGGTTGGTGCTGACCTCTTCTAAAACCCTCAGTTCACATGTGTTCAGTTTGGTTTAGAATTGTGATATTGTAATGTTTATTTCCAAGAACATCTTGCAGCTCAGAGGCAGTTTCCAACAGTTTGGAAATGTCATGGTATTTGTTCAAATTAATTGTAATAGTGGCTGTCATCTCATGATGTTATTACCCCAATTTCTGAGATAAGTTTCCAGTGTGGAAGTATGGAAGAAAATGAATGTAAAAACTGCTTTCTCAATTGTGCTTTGAAGTTTTTTATGTTTTTTAAGGAAACTTTTACTTGAATGATTTTGTAAAATCTTGTAGAGATTTTTAAAACTATGTTAAGAAGCGTTGGTTTTAGTACATCCAGTTTGTGATGAAAGGCAGTTTTTAATGTTGAATAAGCAAGGTGTTGGGTGCTGGTGGATGTAGGTACTTGTTAGTTTTCTAAGATATTATCTTATTTTAAAAAAGATGTGACTAGTAGAGCTTAAAGAGAGCCCCACTGTACTTAAGATGACAATTTCTTGTAAAATATTCCCCAGAAACACTGACATTATCTGAATTTAAGACTCTCAGCACTTGTTTATGTATCCAAAACAAATGTCTGTAGTTGGCTTTGATTATTAATATTTTTGTCTAAGTCTTATATACCATCTTACTTTGAGTTTATTGCTAGCTATATGTATATATATATATATATAGTTTATCCCCTTAGCTGTATGACTGTCTCACGTTCCTCTTGTAGTGTCATAATGCGTTGTCAGAACCTCATGGCACACGGTGTGTATTTTTTTTAAGCATAATTAGTAAAGATATGTTTTTCGGTAGAGATTCTATTTTATTGTACAAATGAAGGTAGATGTAGAACTTTGGCAAAATGTGTGTAACTTTTGTTCTCAGTGTTTTGGTTTTTTTGTTTAAAACTAAAGACAGTGACCTTCTTGTTGATACTGATAATTTGTTTGCTATTGTTTCTCATACACTACTAAGCATATTTCTCATACAGTATTCTTGCTTGGATGTATGAACTTTGCAGTAACACAGCTTGATATCTGCAGTTTCAAGTGAGTTGTAGATATTTGTCTGCATTTGTGTTCTGTAGGCTAAAGTAATGCCTCTCTGTCCTGGAGGAAGGTGATAAGGAGGAACATTAAATGATGAGTCTGGAAAACCTGATTTCACATAAGCATTTTGTCAGAATAATTAAAAAGCTTTTTGTGATCAGCTAGGGCTTGTGGATATCAACCTTCTAGCACAGAATTCTTTTGTCAGCTGGAGGAAGAAGAGTTTCCAATGGGAGTTTTTTTGGAAGTATGTCAGTTGCTGTTCTGGCAACTGCACGATGTTTTCATTTAGACTGTTCTCATGCTCTTACTGGCAGTAGGCTGTAGCAGCTGGGCTGGCAGCATGTTTGCTTTCTTGTGACATGGTTTAGGCTTCTTTTTCAGGCTTGTCAGTTTAAGGCAATAATTGTGTAGTATTCCCCCCCCACCCCGTATTTGAATGGCTTTTTGCCATTATACAAACAGTGAAGAAAATGGCAATGGAATGATAGGAAGTGCTAGTACTGGCTTCCCTTCTGGTTTTGGAAGTCAGAGTTGTTGCTGCATGCCTGAATGCTATGATTTGCCCCAGTACAATGATCAAGCACTTGACTTCTCTTCCACAGAATCACAGAATATCCTGAGTTGGAGGGGAGAAAACAAAACTTTCTCAGGTCTGCCAGTGAACAGTGGTACTTTTCAGTTACTGCAATGATATTAGAATGGCTAGAACTACTGGTGAGATGGGACTTGTTCTAATTGTACTCGTTGAATAGAAGCAAAGCATGGTATGAGCTACATTCCTCCCGTTTCTTTGAGTGCCAGCATGCATAAGTGCATGATCTTCATTTGTCCGTGTTAACCTGAAGATTAATCCCCTCAATGCTTTACACTAGTATAGCCTATCTTACATGCTATGTAGTTTTTCAACTGTTAACTTAATTCCGCCAGTTTTTCTGGAAGTGCAGTTCTACCTCTTATGCCCACTCAAATAAGAGAGGTGACTTTAACATACCCTGCCCTCCTACTCCCTTGAGGACTGAATATGTATAGGCTCTATTTGCCTGGTTGCTGTGCTGTGCTCCTGGGTTTGTATTTGAATGTCTAGTAGCTTTGCTTTTCATATCACAGTTGAAAATTAAGTACTGTGCAAATAAGTTACTTGTTCTTTTTCCATTCAAGTGTGGAAAGCTACTGATACTGACATGGCATATTCCTGCCATGCAGTAAAGAATATCGTGTAAGAAATATTCTTGGGAAATCTACCATCTAACCAAAAGCTTAAAAAGTTAGATGGACCCTTGGTTATTTTCCACTAACTGGAACTCTTATGATCTTAGATTGAAGAATTAAATGATTGCATACTGATAGAATGTGAAAAAAAATCTCAGTATTTCAGTGAGTGACTTAAACTAGGAGCTTCTATTTTTGATACCCAAACCCAGTATTTCTGTGAAGAAAGAAGGGTCACAGGATTCTAGTAATTTTAATAGTATCTGGCACACACTGACATTTTACTTGTGTTCTGCAACAGAAAAGGGAGAGATAATTATACAGGCTGCTACTTTGTTTTAAAGGCTTAGTAGCTGTTGTACATAATTTTCATCAGTTGCTAACAATGCATCCTGTATAAGAGAAGGTAGAAATGTGTTGAAGATAAGCTGCAGGTCACAAAAAAGGAGAAAGGTATTTTAAAGATGTGTAGCTTTTTAGTTAGATTTTGTCTATCTCAGAAAATCATCGCAAGCCCTAAGAGAACAAATTTGTTTTCACTAATCTCACTGTTAGTATAAAACCATGCCTGTATTATCTGCACTCTGCATGAAAGTCGAATGCTATTGAACTGAAGAAAATCTGGGGAGAGTACCACACTGCAGAGATTTTTTTCCCTTGGTTGATGTTCATTTCTACTAATGGCAGCAATATATATATTTAATTATTCTATTAAATTCTCTTAGCTTTGAGTTTTACAAAATCATAAATAGTCTCTGTGCTAAGAATAGCAAAGCAGTTTCAGACTGAGCTGTTCAGCATACCTATTTACCAAGTTTGCTTGCAGACAAAAGCAATTATTTTCTATTCAGACCAAACATGAGTGGAAAGCTGTTCTCTTCACATTTGTTTGGTTGTTTGGGCTCTTGTATCCCTCTACTTGACCATTTGGTCACTTCTTGACAACATGACTGATTTATCTCTCTTTCAGTCACGTTTGGATTTTAATGATGACAATTGGATTTTCTCAGACTGTCAGCTGCCTTCAGATTTGCATTAGCAGAGAAGGAGGCTTCTAGAAATGGAAACCACGTCTCTCATGGTACTATGGTGTCTTTTTTGTCAGATCTGAAGTATGGCATGTATAGAGAGAAATTAAATATGTTGGGTATGGGTGTTCAAATCTAAGTAAAGATACCATATCATGGTGTATGATCCTAGGACACCAGGTCATTTTGATTGTACTCACTTTTGATGGACACCTTTCAAAAAAAACCTTTCAAATCACAGTAATCTGTAAAAATCTGGGGTTTGTGTAGCCACAAATCATGTTACAGAGACTGCTGGAAATATTCATCTGGATGGGAGAACTCACAAGTGAAGTTACCTTAGTTTTGCCAGTTTAAGATGTATTGAAAATCTCTTAAGAGAAGGATCAATTTACTCTGTCACCATCACTGTAGCTCCAGCTATTGAAATACTAGGCTTAGGTTATCTTTAAAGGTAGAGTATGTGTCCCTTTTTGGCACTGATGGCTCTTGGAGAACTCACAGTAACTTTTGGCTGGCAGTGCATCAGATTGTGGAGCAAGGATTGCCTGTGGCTTCCACTGCATTCAGTGCCTCTGTGTGGTATAAACCAGCTGGCACTGGCCTTGTTTTTCAGTCTTCCTTTCTGCTTGGGCCATCACCCCTGCTGGTAATAGGCACTGGCTCTACGACTGTCAATGCCTATCTTAATGTTGCACTTCAGCTAATTTCCGAAGAGATCAGAAGGTGCTTTGAGGGATGATCTGCAATTATGAAAAGGAAGTTAAATTAACAATATAGTTTTTTGCTGATGTTTGGTACCTACAGATTTTAACTTGTTTTCTATTTTTGCAGTGTGGTTTTTCAAACTCTACTTCAGTGGTATACTTGGACTGTTCATTGAGAGAAGCTGTTTATTTCACAACAATGTTCATCTGCCAAGGCTCTATTTTGCAGCTGCCTTTTTAAAGATGCACTGATTCTGAATGTGTTGCATGTTCAGCATCCTTCTCTGTCCACCTTTGTTTCCTAAATCAAAACCTGTCTTGTCCCATTACTGTAAGAGAAATTGGAATGGCGATTTCTGCTATTGCAACAAGAAATAACAGGCCCCATTTTTCCAAAATATTTTTACCATTTGATGTAAGCATGCTATTTTACTTTATAAACTGTCTGCTTGAGTGAAAGTGGAAAGTATTATAAATAAAGACTAATTTAATCTGCTTGTGATATTTTTGCCATTGTACTGTTTACAATTTAAGACTTCCTAGATATGCTGGAGCTTGTTTCTTTCTGGGAATAGCAAAATATCTCATTGCTTTTTTAAAATCACCATTTACTTTGGACTACAGTTTGAAGCAAAAGTGCTGTTGGAGCCTTCAATTCTCTACATAAGGCTTCGAACTAACACCTTGTTTTCTTCATCTCAGATTATTGAGCAGTTGTAGTTGAACATGTGTTTCAAACCAGAGAAATGTTGACCTGAAATGTCACAGGGATAAGACTTTGTAATAATTTCCTCTGTAAAGGACTGAGGAAGTAGAGTAAAATCCATGTGTACAGGTCATTTGTGTTTTATTTTTGTCTGTTGGAGGAAATGCACTGTTGTTGAACTATCTTGTGGCATAATACCATGACCATATGGTCATGATTAATGCATAAATGGACTTAATTAAAAATGTGACAGTCCTTCCTTTTTTGTTCCCCCTTTTTGCTCTCCTCAGTGTGCAGTGCTAACTAAGAGGAATGAGATCTTAATATACACAATAATTTTCCTTGACAGTTAAAGAAAGTGATAACCTTTGGGAGATCAAGTAGCTCCTGGTAGCTCTTGATGGAGCATGCTGTTCTGTATAACAAAGTCTTTCTTCTGCAAAGCCTGAGCAGCATCTTCCATATACAGCTGTCACTATCAACGAATTTTGGTGTGTAGCCAAATGCTTGAAATTCAAGTAGGGTTTAGTAGGCTTTCTTTGAATCATTATACAGAAGTTGTACAAAGGCTACCAAACTTAAAATTAATATTTATTTTCAACATGATACTGAAAAACAGTTTTGTGTTCAGGTGATTAGTTTGTTCCTATACCAAGCTGCATCATCGGCTCTGTTCCAGGAAGGGAGCTTTGATTAGGTTTATAAAGATTGCAGAGTAGGTTTTCTTCCTGTGCTGATTGGCTTTCTTTGCATCAGGTAACTGTGTGGTTCCTGTGACTTGTTTTCTCCTGTCCTCCTGATATTAGACTGTGGCAACTAAGTACCTGTGTAATTCCTGTTGTAGTTCCCTTTCTTGCCTCTTGATGTATTGGCCCCTAGTGCAGACTAGTACCCTCTGAGGAAGGAGTAATAAAAACTGTAATAAAAAAAGAATAATTTTGACCCCCTCTTGTTTCAAGTGAATCCTCAAGTCAGTGAGGGGGAAGTTCAGAAACAAGAAAATAACATGATTATTTTCCTTCTGGTGAGAAGGTGTGACACAAGCTATGCTGATGGTAACCAGAACCCAAGGAACAGAATGGTCTTAAAACTCTCGCCTCCAATTATTCTGTGTGAGTGTGTGTTGGTGGTAGAAGGATGGATGACAGCACTTCAGTTTGTTGCATTAGGCAATTTGATGTTTCGGACTGATCTTGGGTATGGATTTTTTTTGAAAGATTTTGAATGAAGGTTAACTTGAAGATGGCTTCACAGGGACATTTTGAGAGAGAGTTTCTGCCAGATCTGGATCTGTTTTCATTGTGAGTTTTCTTTTTCCAAAGAAATCTGCTGCAGTAGCAATCTTGGAGTCTGTGTGTTTGTGTGGCATGGCATATCTCCAAAGGCTTGGGGATTTGTTTTTGAAGAATGGTGATGTAGCTATTTCTTTATTTTAGTTGCATTCAAAATCAACCATCTTTGTTCTGTGCATTCGAAGACATTTGTTCCGTGAAATAGATATAATCCTCAATATTTTTATTTGAAAATTTTCTTTCCTTAGTGGCACTTTCCTTAGTGTCAGTTGCTTGGCCTGAAGGACTGACTTTCAAACCCATGAATTTGTATTTACTGAGAGGGATATAAAAATTAACATTTCTGCTTTTCACATCTGAGATTTGCCCATATTGATGATAAGGATACAGTATATGAGCTGCAGGGAAATAGGCTTTATTGCTGCAGATGATCAACATGTATGTATGGGTGGAAATTACAACAATACAGAAACTCCCTCAAATGTAGCTGTTGAAGCTGCATATCGACAGCTAAATTTGGAAGTTGAAACCCTGTTATAAGTAGTTCAGAGTGTTTTCTGGCATTTAGAATCCGATTTTATCGTTTTTGATTGTAAGGTATACATTATTATATTTTGGCAAAGCCAATGTAAGTATTTTTCTGATATAGGAACAAAGCAATCCGTTCAGTGGCTTTTCTGTTTTTTATCAGCAACGCACAGGAATTCTTGCCTGCCATTGCTCCCTTTGACCACATGACTGCCCTTAAGGGTTTTTGTTACTTTAACCATGTGACTGCCTGTAAGAGGGGTTTTTTTTGTCGATTTAGTGTGGCTTTCCAGTGGGAAGGTTAAATTTTTCATGCAGTCTTTCTTTCCCATTGCCATACTCTTGAGTAGCTTATTTTCTGATCAGAAAGCAAGTCTTACGAAGTACTGCATGGACACTTACCTGTTGAATGGGTCAATAACTGGTCTCAAATTTTGCAGAAAGCAAGAAAACTGGCATAATTATTTTGTTAAGAGGCATTTCAATTATGCTTGATTCACTGTAATTGATGATTGGCTATTTCAGTAATTGGCTACTTCTGTATATTGTGCATCTGGTAGCTTCAGAATGGTGGAATGGTCCTTCCCTTGAAGTTTTCAGAAATGGAATACTGAATTGTCAATCTGGCACCAACTCCAAAAGCAGTCTTCCTAAGACTTGTTTCAAGATCCAAAGCTTTCTAATTCTGCACTAACTTTAATGGAAGTTGTTTATAAAGGAGAAAAAGCAGATTTTCCTTTTCCTATTTCAGAATTTAGTTTCTCAGGAAGAACATGTGTTGAGAGGAATGGAATTCCTGTGTTGAGCACTGGTGTTTTTATGTCTAATAAATGAATGGTTTTGATAGTTTTAGGTATTCTTATTTTTTTAGGAATGTGCTTAGAAGAGCTGTTTTGATTGAATTGATTTATTTTTAACAGATTTTTTAGCTATAAATCTTTTTGGTCTTTCTTGTGGAGAAGAGAGAACATAAGGATAAGAGTCTGAAGAGGGGTGTTACTGAGTTAAATAGGAAGTCTGGTGTTGGACTCTTAGGTATTAATTTTCCTAGTGTGTCTTGCTCTGACAGCTATGCATGACAATGTGTGTTTATACAAGAAGCTACAAAAATCTCTCTAAGGGGTGAGAGAGGCTGCATGATTGTATATGCCCTTACTAGCACAATAGTATTTAAAGGTCTTTTTAAAATCCAAGTAGTAAATTTTAGAATTGAAAGGCTGAATCTATCAACTAATAGTGATGGTGTTTTGGTACTTCTAAAAGTACAATGACTTCCTTGCTAGGCAATCTAGGCTTCTGTGTCCTCCCTGCTTTTGAGGTAGACAGTGTGATAGGTAGCTTCTCAATAGTTAATCTGACTAGTCAGACTCCAAAGAATAAGCCTGTGGACAACTTGGTAAACTTTGATTCTGTGTTATTTTGGAAGCTCCTTTGCTTTGCATCTAAAAGGCAAGTAATGAAGAAAACCTCACAGCCAGGTATGTAAATACCCTTTCTTCTTTGTTGTATTCTATAGTAATAATTGTAGCCTATAAAAATAATTCAGTAATTTTCTTAACGCTTACTCTTTGTGAAGATACTTTATCAATATTCCAGTATACATACAAGAATCAAGAATTGTCACATTACAAGAAAAGCTGTGAACTCATAGCTACAAACATCCTAGTGAGTGCCATTGAAAAAGGCTGCTGTAGATGGAAGTAAGTCAAAATAATTGCTGTTTGCATGTTGGGCTGTGCTGTCTGTGAGGTTTTTTTGGTCTAAAGGACTGTAGGGTGAATTCACAACTGCAGTAGAGTGCAAGCCCATGGAATTGCTGCAGCAGAAATAGCTAGCACCTTGAAAACACAGCAGTGTGTCTGTGTTGCAGTGGAGATTAGACTTGCTCTTCCTGCTTATGAATGACCGTGTATTGTCAGCCTTGGCTCTGTGAAGTGAGTAGGATATGCTGTGCTATTCTCCACCACATTATGGTGGATTACAGCATGGTTTTTTGCATGTGTCTTACACTGTCAGGAAGATTTTACTCTCTAGCCATGATAAGACTGCATTTGTACAACAGTATTGTATAAAAAATACTTTACACCACAGGTTAGAAAGGAGATTCTGGAAGCACCAAGAATGCTGGATGGCTATTCATTTTCAAGTCAAGTGTATGACTACAGCACTTCACTGAGCTGTGCTCAGTGTGGTGGGTTAACTTAACTGGCCACAAGGTGCCTACCAAGCTGCTCTTTCACTCCCCATCTTCATCAGGATGTGAGAAAACAGAATGTAAAGTTTGTGGGTTAAGATAAGGACAGGAAGATCACTGAATAATTGCTAAGAGTGACAAAACTCAACTTGGGGAATTGATTTATTGCCTGATAACAGATTAGGATAGTGAGAATTGAGAACAAAAACTAAAACCGCCTGTCCTCACCCCTCCCTTCTTTTCAGGCTCAACTTGCTCTTGACTCTTCTTCCTTCTCCCTTGTATCATGTAACAGTACTGTAAAACTGCTTGTGCAGCTCTTTAAGTGAGTAGAAACTAATGACATTGCTTAAAACTGTGGAAAGATAGTAAAACAAGAGAGTAGTCAACAAATCCAGTGCACAGTTTTACGTTGTAGTAAAATGCACCAGCTTCTCTTAAACACAGGAACTTTGATTGGGAGAAGGGGCTTCTGTATCATTAATAGCATGACCAGGACCTCTAACGACTTGATACTACCTATAGTAAAAATGTATGAGCAAATGTGTTAAAAACTGTAGGTTATCACTGCAGTTTCAGCAATTGAAGCAGTGTGTGTTTGTAAAATCTAAACAGATGTGTTCACCCTCACATTTTGAGGAAGTAGAAGTGCACAGTGTAGTACCACTAATATAAAACAATGACTAGTCTTGGTAGAGGTTCAATAAATGTGTGTGTGAGGCCTTTCATGTAATATCTGGGTTATTAGACAGTATGCTAGAGAAGTGGCCATGTCTTCTCTGACTCACTGTTGAAGTTTGGTTGCCTTTCAATATGTGTCACTAAGCCTTAGGCGGTTTTCTAAGAGTTTTGAGCCAATGCCCCTTATTTTGGTCCATAAAATCTGGTAAGACTGTGCATCATCTGGAAGCAAAGCAGTAGTAATAGGGAAACAATTTTTTCTATACCTTGTGAATGTCAGTCTAACTTATAGCAGTCTAGCTCAGGTGTGAGTCTGGGCTTTTGCAGGAGCCCTCTCTTAAGTGTTTTATTAACATTAATTGGTTTATGTGATCTCAATTACTGTGTATCAATACTTAGCACCAGATAATTTACTGGGCAGTACTGCTGGGTACTTTGCTAGAGAGTTTGCTCTAGACTCAGCTGTTCTGCAGCAAAGAGGTAGGAAAGCAGAATTGGGAAAGGGAGCAGGAAAGAAGCTAAAAAAAATCCCAAAACAAAACAGTAAGGATTAAAGAAGGGCAGAAGAAAATATGTAAGGATATATACCAAAGTCCACCAGCACAGCACAGTAGGAATAGTTGCTCTGCTTTAGGAGAAAAGAGTTGGCAGAGCAGAGGGAGTGGGCACTGTAGAGCTGTAGGAGCAGATGGGTCTTAGCAAAAAGAGGTAGATCATAGACTGAATTTAAGCATGTTATTTTTGATCTTGTGCCTTTAAAGTGACAGTGGGTAGACCAAGCACCTGTTCTTTATCATCACCTTTTAGGAAATGTAAATAAGCCGAAATGTTAATTCACTTCTAAAACTTCACCTCAGTTTACTTCTAAAATATTTGCTGGTGTGTTTGTTCCCTTTGGCATGCCGAATTACTATTGTAAATGCAACTGGTGTGAGTCACATCTCTTGCCTCATTGTTCATGTTTTCAATGAGCTGTAATCTGCTTACTGAGTGCTTGATTTCATAGAATCACAGTATTATTTAGGCTGGAAAAGACTTCAATATCATCAAGTTGAACCCTTAACACCCCTGCCAAGTCTGCCACTAAACCATGCCCTGGGTACTACAACTCCATATCTTTAAAATACCTCAATGACTAAAAAATTCCCTCAGTGTAGCCCTTGTGTGTTGCCTGTGATGTTTTTTCATCAGCCATCAGGGTATACAGGAGTATAACCCTAACAAATTTACATGGAGAAACAAGCATGGCCTGCTTTATTTCATGTTTGTTTGTGTCTTCAGAAAGTCCTAGCACTAAATTGTAGTGCTAAATTGTATGAAATTACAACCCTGAGATTTCTCTGAGGTAGTGCTAGTATTAGCCTGCACAACTTGAAGTTGCAATTTTTCTAATCATTCTTGATTGCATCTTCATTTCTTGCGTGCCAGGGATAATTAAATGTTGACTAATTGTAGTGCTTTAGATTTTTGCTGACAAAAACCTGCTTTAGAAAGTGCAAATTCCTGTTCTAGTTATAGTTGTCTTCTTTCAGCCTATTTTTAAGACACGAAGATATCACTTGGAGGCTGTCTAAGCAAAAGTGAAAAGAATCTGAATCACAGTGTGATTGGCCTCCTTGAACTTCAGGAGCTGTGGAATTAGCTGACTTGGAACGGTGGTACTTACTGGGCACATCTTCCCGTGTAAGTGGTTTTTATACCTGCCAGCCACGTCTACACTTCTTTTGCTGAAGTCCAGGATGGTAAAAAGTTGTGTTTTCTGCTGGATCTTTACTAACTGAATTCAGGTAATAGAAAGTTCAGTTACATTTCACAAAGCTCAAATGTGGACTGTCTGTAAATGAGATCTCTAGTTGTGAGTGAGCAAAATTATAACATTGTCATTCCTTGTAGAAAGCAACTATCTATGGAAATTGCAGGAAACTGTAAGATGTCCTGAAACACTAACCATGAATCTAGAAGAGGATGAAATTCTGGTGATGTTCCTCAGCATTTTCGAGTGTAAGACTTGCTTTTTGGTGTGCCAGCTGGCATAACTGGTTCTATATCTGAAGTGAGTTCCTAGAGGTGTAGAGGGTAAAAATGGATACCACTCTTGTCAGTACACTTCTGTGATGTTCTATTTGTCAACTTGTCATGGATTTTCAAGAATTAAGATATAAATTGAAGATGCACCTCCAGTTCTCCTAAATTCCAAGAAGGTTTTATAGAGATTCAATTGTCAGTATTTTATGTGCAGTACAGTGAGTTACCATACTAGAATCTTTTTCATAAGAAGTACAAACTCAATATCCCATAGCATTTCTGTAACAACTTTTTAAAAAGTGTCACGTATAGCCTTGCAGACTTAAAATACTTCTTTACTTACTGTGAATATATAGGGTTATAATTTTAGATAAGGCAAAATATTCTTGGCACTTCTTGTGATAATATTTCTTTAGTTGACTCAGGAAATGGAGAGATTAGAGTGATTTCATGGCAGAGTGACCACAGAAAAATTATTCTTAGTACTGAAGCAGACCTTAGTTCTGACTGTTTGGTTTTGCTATAAAGCACACTCACAGGCAATTGTGAAAAAACCAAAAAACTTTAGTTATCTAACCTGCTTGGTGTGTTAGAGAAGTATTGATTGTTCTTGAAATTGATTTAGAGATGCAGCTTGCTGTGTGCTTCTGTGATGACTATATAAAATCTGTGTGCCTTTTCTAAATGTGGGGTTTTTTTTTTTTAGTGTTTCATTATAAAGAGTCTCTTGACTGTGCAATTGTCACTGCTGTGTATGCTGCCCAAGAAACAGGCACTGCCAGTGTGCCCTCGAAGCTTTGCTACAACCCCCACACCCCTGTGCAACTTTTAATGGCCCCGTGTTAGACGTGGAAAGCATCTTCCTGGAAGGATGAATATGTCTAATGTTCCTTAATGGCTTTCTTTTGAAATCATATCAATAACATTTTTTTTTTGGTCAAATGTACTAGGCAAGTTGGTTTTGCATGAGAGGTTGTATCTTGTTTCTGCAGTTTCAGAACTGCACTTCTTTGTCATCAGTGAACAATCAGTAGAGCCAGTCATGTACAGATCTGCCACTTTCTCAGAATGGTTTTGATGATTAAAATGTGATTTGTCAGTGAAGTTAAATGTGTGTTTTCCCTTCCACACTAGTCTCCCTTGAATGATGAGTTTTGCAACTTGACTGTCAATTAAAGCAAGTCTTGGAGCCTGATAGTCTGGGTGGAACATGTAGCTGAGGTATTTTGGATGGAACCTCTGAACTTTGTGATTTCTGACTGGAAGGTTACTGTTGGTGCAGTGTATTGCAATTTCTTTACATTATTATTTCAACCATTTCTGTTCAACTTTCACGTCTTCTATAATTTATGTCCCTTAGCCACTTTATCCATTCACCTCTGTTCTTTTACTGCAGGCAAAAAGTCTGGTAAATAGATGTAGAGCACTCTTCCCTAGATTCGTAGGTTGTGTTGCATAGCACACTAATTGTACAGGCATGTGTGTTCAGTCAGTTTCCTGATCGCTCCCTTCCCAACTCCAGTGAGTCTTTCACAGTTCTTAATGTTTTTGAAAAATCTCTTAGTAATCACAGTACTAAACAAAGGTTTAGTGGTTCTGATCCTGGACTGTGGTCAGAAGAAATGGGTTTTATTGTTACCTTTTGGGGCTACAAAAGGATTCCCAGGCAGTTCAGCTCCATCTGAACAGGGGAAGTACATGTTTTCTTCAGGGGTGCTGCAAAAAGGTCACTAATCTGAAACTGTCACTTGTTTTTATGGCCAGATTTTAATTTCAGATCAGTAATAATGACATCCTTCAAATAATTAAGTTCCTATTTCTGTACTGTTTGGGAAAGTTTTGACCAAGAATATTGGAACTGCAACAGGAATATTTAACTATAAATTTGCTTTCAATTAACTCCTGAAAAACTGTCTTTAAGGGAGAATTAATGTAATGTAGGCCAGTCACGAAGGAAGTTGAAAGACATCTTAACTCTGCTGTCATTTGATGTGATATTCCTGTTACTAGTGGTTTGCTGCTATTTTAGAAAGAAGTTGAGAGGAGATGCCATCTGATCTGGACAATATCCCTAACTGAAAATTGCTCTAAAATAGAGATCTACTTACCTGTTTAAATGCATATTGCTAAAGGCTTGTTCTGTACCTTCTAAATTTCTTTGAAGAATAAGGTCTGTAGGAAATAAATTTCTAGAGTCATTTGAATTTATTTGATAACAATAATAGGGGAGAAAAATGGTCAACAGTGCAAATTAATACGAAAAATCAGCAGAAATTGAGGTTTTTTTCTTTGTGTAATCATTGCTTTGGCTAAAATTCAAGTTTTTGTGTCCTCTTTTGTGTGTTCTTAGTTTGTCTGAGTACTTGAAAATTGACTCAAATCATATGTCAAAGAAGATTAAATATCAAAATGTGAATTTGCGTAGTACTTAGTCTTCCTCATGTTAGTTCCCTGTGTTGTTACCCCTTCATACTTCATTTCCTACAAATTATATGAAGGACTTTGTGATCACAGCTTGGTGTAAACATACTTTTTTTGAACCAGCATGGATGCTAGTTAGATGATGCTCTGAAGAAGTTAGGGGCCTTTTTAAGGTTGCTAGCTGCAAAATTATGGTTTTGAAAGTGGATTTGGACAGGCTGAATAATTGAAGATGTGACTTCTACTGAACATCAAATTATCTGGATGGAAAAAAGCCTTTTGGAAATTGAATATGTGAGAAACTTGAGTGTATTCCTACTGTGTAAGTAGTGTTCCAGGCTAAGCAGAGCCTGGATATTTAACACAGAGCTTGACAGTTCAGGTTATCAGAGAAAAAGGTGCACACAGGCTATCAGTTCAGTGAGGAGAGAAATTATGTCTTCCTTTACAGTTGAGTGAAGAAAAATGTTTCCTGTTCCTTAATGTGAAGGTGCTCTTTTTTAATAGTTTTTTTTCTTTACTTCACCTATGCCTTCTACTAAAGTGTGGCAATTAATAGTTGATGTCCTTTGATAAATCTGAGACTATAAGAATTTGGTGTTGTACCTTTTTGTTCTCTTATTTAAAAACAAAATTTAGGAAAAGCTTTGAGGGTGCAGAGCAATCTCTTAACTAGCCCTTTTTTGGGGAGGGGTTTGACTTTTTAAGACTTTCAGTCAAGCAAAATTTCACTTGGAAAAAGCGTTGTATCTCATTTCTTGTGTTCTTCGAGTTGTTGCAAGTTATTAGGATGACATTATAAGGGTCTCTTTTACGGCTCTTTTGGAGTTTGTATCTTCCGAAGCTGTGAAGTCTGTAGTGGTTTGGATTTGTGTTTATGAAAACATTTGTTCAGAGTATGACTGATCAATTAAGACAAGGCTTCCTTCCTGAGTTGAAACAGGAAAGGAACACGGTTGCTTTTGAAGACTCAGGGGGATGAGTATAGAATGTTTCTCTGGGAATTCTAGTTAGCTTCTTGCAAAGATGCTTCCTGAAATGCAGGTAGAGAGGAAATTGCCTTTCACTTGCAACTTTCTTCACTTGTGCCTGCAAGAGAAAAAAAGTTGTATTTCATGAGCTTATTTTTGATCTGAACTGAAACTTATGGCAGGGATTGTAATACTCCAGTGGTTCTTGAGAGTTTCTTTGTAGAAGTATGGTAATGATACATTTAAGGTATTTTGTACCTTTTTAGATGCTGGATGCTTTAAATGTCTTCCTGGAGTTAAGACAGTGTATGAAACTGCTCAGCATTTCTGGGCTGGAGATCTGTGTCAATTCAATATGCATGCTTATAAGTATTCATGGTTCATTTGCACAGTATTTTTACTGAGACTGAGCCTTCCAAGAATCTATGGTATTGCCTGAATTTTTTTTTCTTCTGTTCCTCGTAGTCATGAGGATTTTGAATTACCCTGAAGGCACCACAGAGAAATTTTCCCCAAAGCATCTCTGCAGAAGTGAAAGTTATTAGAAATAGTGTTAATCTCCTGTATTGCTTTAGCAATTAGGTGGTTCTTAAGTGCTCAAAATCCCTTTACCAATTAATGATGACAGACTTTTAACTACATGCATCTCTGAAACGAGTTTTATGTGAGAGATCTGCTTTTACATGATAAATGTAAATCCAATCTGCTTGCAGAGTAGGATTTGAAATGCCTTTATGTGAAAGTTTTAAGACAAAACTTATACCAAATAGGCCTAATATATGGTGTACTTGAGTGCTTTTTCTTTTTTTTTCTTCCTTCTAACTGTCAAGGTATCTTTTTTGATATTGATGAAGAAAATGCACTGATTTTTAAATTTTTTTTTAATGTGTGTTTGTGAAATGATAAACCAAAGTTGGTTTGATTCTCCCCCCCTTCCGATTATTATCAGTATCATCTTATTGTTTTAAAATGGAAGAATTGTTATAGCTCTACCTCTATGGATGCTTCCTTTCTGAATGACTTCTCTTCCCCAAGAGCCTGACTAGGACATTTCTTAAGCTTTATTTCTTATTTTTATAAAATTCCTCTACCTTAATATGTTCTTTTTCTATGGTGAAGTAAGCCAGATAGTTAACTGTTTCAGGCTTCAGTGAAACTTCTTCACTGAATCTCAGTGAAAAAAGTTTAAGGCTCAGTTTTGTACAGATAAACTGTTGGTGGGGGTGGAAGGAAGGTAGAGGTTTGGGGAGGATTGATTTTGTAAGATAAGATGGAAATGTCTCAGTTGACTTCTGGTTAACTTTTTTGTCTTCCCTTGTGTAATATTGAAGAGATTCTTAACTGACTTGAATATTTTTTCTTTCTCTTATCTGGGGACCTGCCTACTATCATGACTGTATCTGAGTTCTCTCTGTTCTTGAAATCACTGCCTTTACAAGAAATGCTATGGCTTTGAATCAAGTTAACTAAAAATGAGGCTAACCCTTTCCATCTGTCCTTAAATCATTAGTTATTGCTGAGAACTAATAATCATGTGAAACAGTGACTTTTGTTTTCTAAAAGTACTGTACAGCTATTAAAGTAGTAAATGAATTATTGTAATGCAAATTTTACCTTTCCAGTACCTTTCTCTACATTTTCAGAATCTTAATTCAGTGAACTTGTGGTCTAATAAGGGTTGGCTTCCAAAAAGCTGTCCTTAGTGTAACTGGGAAATTCTTTTGTTGTCAGCATGCACTAATTATATCACATTGCTTGGCTTTTAGCACTTGCTAAGTGAAATCAAATTAAATCACACATGTCTATTTGTTTCCAAAATAATAATTTTGGATGTTTGACAAATGGGCTTGCCTTTGTTATCACACACTCATTTTGGGATAGTTTCTCCATTTAAAATGAAAATAAGGCTGTCTGAATCTAACCAGAAGATTAACGAGGTAGCTTTGTATTTAAGTATTTGAAGGAGATAGGGCCTAATTATGTCCTTAGGTGTCTTAGACTCAAGTCATACAAATTAAGAGATATTGAATATTTCTTCTTTTGCTGTGACATGTTTTCTTTGAATTAAGAACCCATGCTGTACAGTGTGAGATAGATGGCAAAACTGACTGTTAGTCTCTTCTGCTTTTTATGCCATTTAGTTAGATCCTCACTTGTGTGCCAGAAAGTGGGGCATTCCACAGGCCATGTGATGCAGTGTAAGCCATCATCAGGGAAGTGAAGGGTTGCCTGGTTTCCAGGAATATTTGTCAGTTGTATTTATTGGAGTAAGGAAGTGTATTTTATAACAAATCATCTATTACTGATGTGGCTGATGGGCTGATCAGAAATGAGGCTCAAGCTGTATTTGCCATGAATGGCCTCATAACAAGGGGACTCGATGCACAGCAAGCACCAGTGGGGCAAGCATGTCCAGGCACTTAGGTTTTTTAACAGTTAAATGTCATCAAAAGTGCACATAATTGATTTGAGCCTGCTAAGTGTAGCAGTGAAGCAAAACCCAATGCTCTTTGTGACCGCAGTAAATTAATGGTGGAAGATATGTCTGGAGAAGAGTGATGAAGTCTAGTGTGCTTGCTGCTTTTAAAGCTGTTTTTAAGGAATAATTGATTATCAGTTGCTCTTTCCCCCAGACTTTTCTGAATCTGTGGAATAATGGCTTTCTGGCAGAGTGCACGGCTCAGCTGGCAGCACTGAGCAGGCAAGTGGTGCCAACTTCTGCATGGTGCAGGGAATGGCCCAGGGCCAAGCAGTGAGCCATGAACTCTGGGTATAGTTCTTTTACAGGTCACTGTCGAGGCACTGAAGTGAATTCTGCCCTTAACACAGCCTTTTGAATTAAGAGGAACGCTTCCATTTACTCAAGCTCTATAATTTGTGCTGGCAGATTGGCCGAACAATTTAATTCAGCTCTCTTTCTTCAGTTAATGCTTAAGAAAGGTATGAATCATGTTGCAGCACATGGCTTTGTGCCTTCATTCTGAAGGCTTAAAATTCCCTTACAAACAAATTACGTTAGGTATAGCTGTTCTTCATTTAAAAAATAATCAAGGAAAACTCTGAATATAATACTGAAGTGTGTGTGTGTGTAGACTTCAATGTTGGAAACATTTCATAAAGAAAAGCTTAAATTCTTGATTTAAGTGAGAAAGTGAATGGGCCAGAATATAACTGCATGGAAAAGCTAGCTGTAGCTGCTGTTGAATATTTGACTGTTCTGTAATGTTCTATTAATTTATCTTTTAGATAGTTGGAGTAATGTCTACAGTATATGTTTCCCCCAAGGGTTTAAAAACAGAAGTTGAAAGTCACATTCTCAAGATAGGAAAGGAATGTTACTAGGTAATATTTTAATGTATTAAATTGTAGAATTCTGACAGATTTGCCAGATTGCTTTCAAATGACTGAAGAATAGAGTTCTTAGCAAACAATACCTTAATTGGTAGACCAAGACACTTACCTAGTGTACTCTTAATAAATCTTTAATATTATTCTTAATACTTAAGTATTACACAGAACAGGCTGCTATCAACCCACAGATAAGCATTCACACAGAAACTTTCAGGTTAGCATGGTCTTTTGATAAAGCCCTTTTTCTTCTTGTTTACTTCTATATAAATCTTATCACTGGTAATTTCATTAAAAACTATTTAAAAGATGAAAATTTGTTTGCTTGTATGTGAGTCATTGCAAGACTAATCCAAGAACTTGATAGGATCATGAGTAGGAGGAAGAGAAAGCTAGACTTAGTTTTCTTGCACTGCAATGAAATTTGGCAGCCTGAGGATTCAAGAATTTAATTTCTTTATTAATACCTTTTCCAAGATGGATGATATGCAGTATGTTTTTCTAGGATAAGGGATTTGACGCCAGAACAGCTATTTTTTTCTGTAGTCTTCCTTGTAGCTCTCCTCCCTATGAAAGGAATATGTTTCTGTATAGTTTGCTGGTTGTGCAATAAAAAATGTATTAATCCAAACATTTTTTGTTGACTGGGGACATTTTTATGCTTCTCCTATGGTATTTGGTTGTATCAAAGTACCATGAGAGACCAGTGGACAAGAAGAAATACCTTTTTCGTCATATTGGTCCATGTTGCTCTGTAAGGTGCTGTACAACAATTAAGAATGATTTCTTATAGTCTGTGTTAGCTTCTGGAAAGGTAGGCTTCTGAGGTGAAATCTGTTTTTACTTTTACACAGAGATCATATGATGGAAATCTAGTTTGTTGCTAACAGATTCTTGTCTTTTCTGAGCAAGCTGAGCCAGTGCCTCTTCTCCCTCAGGAAAAAATGTCTTCTTAGTATTGCATCTAAACCTACGCTTTCCAGTTTAAAACCGTTCCCCTTCCATATCGCTACACGCCCTTGAGCATTAGGCACCTGGAAAATGAATAGAAAAAATGGCATGTTTCAAAGTTTTGTACCTTTTGTAAGTATTAAATACATATTGTGGTTTGTGTTTGCTCATCCCTTCAGTTTCCCTTTTTCTTGTGCGTGTGAAAAGTTTCAAGGAAGGTGTGGGTTTTTTTCCTTTTTGTTTTGAAGTTTTTTTTATTTTGTTAAATTATATCAATTCTATTCAGAGCAATTTTGTTGTAGAAGTTTACATTGTCGAGAAAATACATCCTTTCTTAGGGGTCAGAAGAGATCACAAAATTGCAAGTGAATTTACTACTAGAAAATTGAGTTTACTTATATACTTTTAAAAATGTCTTGCACATTGTTTTCAGGTCAGCCTGGTAGATCAGATTTAGTAGATCTTCCACCATCTGTAAAGAAAAAGAGCAAAAGCTTTCAGGGCACAAAATCCTTTAGTTCTAAGGTCTGAGCAGTCAAGGTGGCTGCTCTCATGACCAGATTCTCCTTTTGGTGGCTCAATCCTGCTTGCTGCCTTGGCTGGACTATGCCCTCCCAGTACGTTATCCAGTTATTTTTGCAGTGGTGTGTCCTCAGCTTTGCTAGCTCTGCCACATGAAGAGGATTAGTGTAATTGGTCTAGCAGAAAACCTTTTGTTGAACATCTGGGTTCACATGTCAGTGCTTGCCTGCTCTTGAGCTTCACAATTTTTGCCTGGGTCATAGCTTGCATAGCTGCATGCCTTGGATTCCAAACTGTAATGTAGTGGTTGCTTGGAAATCCTTAAAAGTGTCTTCAGTGGAAACTGAAACAAAGAGCTGAAAAGTGGTGCTCTGTTGGCACTCAGAGATTAATAAATATCTTGATGGAAGGATGAGAAGCTTATATTCAAAGTATTCTCTAATTGTTTTGAGTCACTACTAGAAGAGATGAGCTCTGTCAAAGCAGAGCTCTCCTTTATTCTCTGTTCTGTAGATTCTTGATGAAAAGCATCTGGACAGACATGATCTGTGTCCACCAGCTCTGCTCCTTAGCCTTTTTCCTGTGTCTCTGTAGTTCTTGCTGGCTGAGTTCATTACTATTGGAAAAGGCTGATTTTTTTTTTTTTTTTTTTTTCTTCCCCCTTTGGTGGCATCGTCCATGTGACAAAACTGGGTTTATTTTTCTGTGCATTCAGAATTAGATATACAGAACTCATTAGAAATAAGCTTTAGGATTTTTGGAACAGTTCTTCAGCTGTAACTAAACATATTGTCAATGTGCATGTGTAAGAATATCCTTCTGTGTGCTCAACCGGTGTAGAAAGCGGATTAAGAATGCAAACTGCAGAAAGTCTGGTATGAGAGCACAGAAAACTAATTTTAATCTAGTCCTTTATTGAAGAGCAGACATGTCTAGTTTATCAACAGCATGGAGAAGCAAGATGGTATTTTTCTTCCAGATCTCTCATTTGTGTTCCCTGAACCATGCTATGTACACTGTATTTCATTTCCTGCTTCATACGCTGTACTTTTTTACCCTAGCTACAGAAATTAATGTTAGTGTTTAACTGGCAATAAAGCCACCTTCTTGTCAAAAGGGTACAAGTACAGTACAGTTTTTAAAAAGCTGGGAGGTCTTAAGGTCATGCTGAACTTCTCTAAGAAAATGCCTTGTCATCAGGGATGCAGTTCCACTTTTAAGGGGACAAAAATGTGAGAACTAAGCCAAGTAAAAATAACCAATCTTTTATTTCATCTCCAAAGGAATGATTTTAAGAGAACTAATATTTACTTTCTCTCATCTGGACTATGTATTATTCATACTGTTATATAGCTTGTAGATACTCAGGATTCATATTCATTTTGGACTTCAGGGCAGATTTATTTTTTCTTGATCCTGCTGGTGCAAAGCTCTGTTTCTTTTCATTTGGACAACCATTCTTTATGATCTCTGCTGCCTTCCAGGAAGTTATGGTAGAAGTAATCCCAAGATACTTTTCTTTTCCATTCTTAAACCTGGGTACACAGCCTTTTTTTTGTTTTTTTTTCTCCTTAGATCATATGTGTTGGGTGTTGTGAGTAAACAGTATATTATATTCTCCTCTCCCCATCCCTTGAGAGTTCCAGATGAGCCCCTTTCTTCTGAAAAGTCTCTTTACTATGCTTTTGTTAGCTGTCCATGTCCTGCATATTTTTTCTCAAATCCTTTATCTTTGTCCTCACTACAAAGTTTCCTGTAATTTATTGATTAAAAAGGAGAAGCATTATATTTTGTTCAGAAAAGAGTCCTTTTAGTATGACACCTGAGGACTGATAACTTATGGTTTCCAGATGACCTTTTGTATTGATCCCTTTGCTCCATAAATCCCCCCTTCTTGATATGGTTGAGATCCTATTGGTGTGAAGGTAGGTGCTCCACAAAATTATTCCTAAGAATTGCAATCAAATATGTAAACTGCTTGAGAAATAATGTGTATTTTTTTTGTTGGGAAGGTGGACAAGGAAGAAGCAGCATATCTAGTGAAATAAGAACTACTGTGGGGACAGTCTTTCTCTTTTACCTTAAATCATTCTGTATAGAGAAGTGGATTTAAAAAAAAAAATCAATAAACCATTTCAATCCAGACACTCCGTGGAATGCAACATGATAGCAAAAAAATCTATTAATGTGTAGGAAAACTGGGCAAAGAAATATAAATTAAACAGGATAGGAAAAATGTACTACTTAAACATTTTCAAGTTGAAAGTGAGAAGATGCAGGCATAGGTTCATCCCTGTATAAAGGGACACTAAGAAATAAAAGATGCTGCTTGCAATTTACAAAGCTGAAAGTGTGGTTACCAATGTACTGTTTCCAAATAGTATATTCAATAGATAAATCTTGAATAATAGTTGATAAAACTTTGTATCCTAGACTTAAAAAGAGTCTACTCTGCTTCTTACCTACAGTGGTATCAAGGGTATCTCATTATTCCATAAATCCACTTTTCTTATTAGTTAAAATACTTCTGCAAAGCAATGTGGAATAATATTTGAAAATCTAAAACTTGAATTGTGTTATTTCTCTACAGCAGTGGTTTGTAGTCAGTGGAATGAACTGATGGCTAAGACAGAGTCAATATCTTCCATTCAAGTGTAGTGTAAACTTCAGTGTATGAGTTTCTCTATAAGTTTCTTTGCCTCAAGCAGGTTGATTTCATAAATGCAAGATCTTCCTGTGTCAAGAAATAATCAATAAACCTGTCTGTGTGCACTGCTTCAGGCTTACTTTAACCAAGGATTGAACCAAGATTATTCTCCTAGTTGTTGTTTGTAGCTCTGCATTTAATGAGATGTTCATATTACTGTATCTGAAGAGAATTTAAACCAATAGCCTGATTAACAAACAATTTAATTAAAATGGTTTTCCTTAAAAGAAAACCTATGGCTCTCATTTTAGGTTGTGTATTTTAACAAATATTCTGTTTATTATTGTTTTTCACTCACTTAAATATGATTCTAAAATGATAAGTTCCTGCTTATGACTGACAATTCACCTCTTTCATCTTTAGCAATGGGCCAGTTGTTTTTACTAACTCAACCAGAAGAGAGCAGGTGATACAAAAATAAACACAATAATTTTGTACTACAAGTCTTCCAAACCAATTTATTATATTTGTTTGCCTGTGAGGGGAAGCTCTTGGCCATTGACTTTAATCAGGAGCATTTTCCTATGTGTAAGAAAGCTTAGATGCTGCCTCTATATAATCTCAGCATTATTTATGAATATGTCCCATTGCAACAAATTAGCACTGGTTATATAGCTGATAATGGGGTTTTGAGTGTTTTGCCCTCAGTGCTAATGGTAAAGGGGTCACAAGTATGAGAGGTTGTAAAATTGGTAATTTCTGTGTGTGGCTCTGAAGCAATAGCAGAAAATAGGCAAACAGTGTTTAATAGTGTTTTAGAACCAAATACAACCACCTTGAATTATAATATATAGATTTTTCAGCTAATGCTCAAGGTAAGCAACTCCTTTTATAATGCCAGCAGTTCAAAATGTTTTGCGAAAGGGCAAGGAACAGGATTGGAACAGGTTGTGATGCTAAGTTGAGGAAATAGTCACTTTCAAAAACAATATCAGAAACAATTGCTATAACCTACTCCTGTTTGTGTTACAGCTTGATTTGGTGACACCTGATCAGTTTGAGTATCAAGGAATTCTACTCTGGTTTTAAGGACTGATTAATCCTTTTAGAGGGAAGGAGTGTGAGTGCATGAGTGGAAAGGAAAGAAAGGAAGAAGGCTGGAGACATCAAGCAATATTGCTTGGGGCTAGCAAAAAGGTATCAGACACTTGGCTTTTTGGAAAGCAGCATTCAGTGACTGGGGACGTTAAGGTGTATCTCCCGCTTCTTAAATTGTTTGTAAATGTTCCTTTATGCGTTTGTGTAAATTTAGGGGATTTTCTCATTCAGGATTTTCTTTAGCACTTCTTTTTTTCAGCTTTAATCTCAAACGTGTGGATAATATCCATCAACAGAATAACACACACTGAGAGAAGGTGATCTAATCTATGTCTCTGTCTTTATCTGTGCTTTCCTGTAAGTGAAAAATAAATGAGTTTTCAAGGGATCTATATATTTTATAATAAACCTTTTAAAGCTGCTGTTATCTGAAACATATGTATCTAGTAGTGAGAATTAAGTGTAAAAGATTTACTTGGAATTGTTACTTGGGGTTCTGAAGTTTTTCTTCATTTTCTCTAGGAAGTTTGGGTTTTTTTTTCTGGTTTCACATGTGTGTGTCAGGCTTTTTTTTAGGCCTTCTTCCTGACCAAGTCAACTCTTTTGATGGACTATGCTGTTCTTTTCTTTCTTATTATTTCTGCTTCTCGTTCTGCTTTTGAATCTGTTGCTCAATTCAAAATAGACTTCAATGTGTCATCTTTGACAAGCTGTTTGAAAGAAACTAGACAATGTAGCAGATAAGGGTAGATCAGATTATGACTTCCCTGAAGGAAAGGCTGTATCATGAATTTAAATATTTGTAGCTCCTTGTGGGTTAAGATTAGAAAGCCTAATTTCTCACGGCCTTAGTTTATAAATCCTCCTGCTTGTGTAGTTCTGTTACCTGTTGTAGTCTTAACTGAAATATTAATTTATGTTAGAGGTGTATCTAGGCTGCAATTCAACTATTAAGCTGGGTATGTGAGTCAAAATATAAGGAATTTTGACAGATCATATTTATTCATTAGTCTAGAAATAGCTTTTGAATTATTAGTTTGTATGAGAAATGTGCTACACACTACTTCTCTGCAGCTCAGTTTGTGAAGCTCAACTTGTGTGTGATGGCTCAATATTTTGGTGCTTTTTTCCCAAAATAGAAGCAAAAAGGGACAAGGCATTTTGTTTAATGTATAAGGCGCATTTGAGCAATGTGTGGAGTTCTAAAACCTGGTGGCTCTAATTTTTTTTGACAGTGTGACTGGTTTAAAAAGTCAAGCCAGTTGACTGTACCCACTTTATTTATCCACTGTGTTTATTTACACTATTCAAAGCAAGTCATTGAAAAGATAGGACATTTTGACTCCTGTAGTTTGAATTCCTCCAAGTTTGATGAGCAACTTTTTTCTTATTCTCTAAATATTTTAGGATCTCCCTTATCTTTAAGGACTTTTCTATCCCTATGACTATTCTATCAGCTAAAATCAAGACTCTGCTATGGCTTGGGTTCAAGATGGCTATTACTATTGTTTTTCCTAAGTTTTCTGAATTCTTGTTGCCCCTTAGGTTTTGGTTTGGTTTTTGTCTTTTCTTCTTTGTGGTAATGTATCTCTTCATTTCGTTATTTGCTCTTGTGCTGTGATTGTGATTTCAACTCTTGCCAGAGACCAATTAATTCTATTTTTCTTTTTGTTCTATAATCTAGTGGAAGTTTAAATTACTTGTTAGGATTTTGTTGTACTTTCAAAAGTGTGCTTGGTCTCTTACCCTGTGCCTCCCACCACTTTTCTAGTAGTAAGCAAGTCTGTGATTAGCTCTCTGTGTGCATGTGTGTCTGTTTTTGTGTGTACATATATATGTCTATATGCACACATACACATGAGAACAAAGTCTCTTTCCTCAAATCCTTTTATTTTCTCGCCTACTTTGGGATGACTTAAATGTCAGTATATGGTCATATATAGTGAGAGCTCAGTGTTAAAAATAGTAGGGTAGTGTGTATTGTGAAAACACTAGATGATAGGAGTGACATTTGCTCTTGTCTGTTATATACCATTAATGACTTCCAAACTAGGTGATGGCTTTCACCTCGTTTTTTAACCTTAAGGTTGATATTCCATGTATTCAAAGGTATTCTAGAGAATGGTTGCTCATAAAATTCTGCAGAATGGTTTAAATTTGGACTGAGAAGTGTCTAATTGTTTGAGTTAGGCAGCCTGAAAGTAGGGTCTGGGTTGGAGTATTTTTTCCTTTAGGAGTCTTTTGAGTTGTTAAATGTCAAGTTTTTTCCTTATTTTGGTAGGTTTTAGAGCAGAAGAAAAGCTTTCTGCACTGCCCTTGGCTTAGCCGTCATGCTTGGATCAGGCTTTAATTCTGGCTCACCCCCTCTTACGTCAGTTTCTATGATAAGGGCTCTTTGTGGAGGCTGTGTGAGACCATCACTAAGGGTGCACAGTTGGTGACCTCTCCTCTGAGAAACTGCAGATGAATAGGCCATAACTTCAGCAGACTTGAGCCCCCAACCTTTTCTTGTTAGGCCTCAGCATCTAGGAGGAGGTTTTCCATCTCTCTTTAGAACGAGATTAACTCCAGTGTGTCTTTGTAGTGTGAAATCGCCTTGCTGCTTGTAAGTGTGCAGAATTCCATGAGTGGCTCAGTAATTGCCCAATCTTTTCTAAATCTTTTTTCCCTCAGTTTTTTCCATGAATAAGTTTGTGTATTGTTAACTTTATGTGCTCCCAGGTCTGATATATCTATCTGACACACAGTAGGAATATTGAATGTTTTGCACACAAGACCTAAATTGTATCTAAAGGGCTCAATTTATACTCTTGGTATAAAATTTACCTAAATTTGCTCTTTCCCTCTGTGCCTTACAATCTGCCTTTGCTCAGGGCTGAACTAACAATATCCCAGCTTGAAGGACTACTTTTTCTGAGTACAGACAAATTAACGCAGCCCAGATTGGAGGAAAGGCAGTGCTGTGTTTGAGGAGCAGCAAGGCAAAATGCCTGATTTCCTATCTTAAAGCTCTGGGTCTGTGTGTGGTCAAAATTTTGCTAATAGAGTGCTCTAACATTAACTTCCTGTAATAGCATCAGTTTGAGTGTTAACATCAGTAGACAAAAAACCCTCCAATCTTTTTCTTTTCCAGTTGGTGCCTTATTGCAGAATGGTGTCTTTCAAAGGAATATTATTATACAGTTTGGTTCTGTGTTGAGCAAAGATACGAAGATCTGCATTGCATGCTTCAGGTAGAAATCTTAGTACTAAAATCTGGCAGAAAAAAATTGAAGTATAGATGTCTGTTATCTCAGTAGTGATTAGTATTTCTTCCTTCTAATGTAGGGGTCTGCCTTTCACACGTCTTGTTTGTGATAGATGTTTGTTTCATTACGGGATAGAGTTTTGATTTAGTAGTCCAGACTATTGCAGATGAATGATGCTCTTTGGGTCTGGCAAAAATCAAAGATGTTATTGGCAATCATCTGTGTGAGTTTTGTAGTATGGAGACTTTAATGTTTAATGCATTAATAGATATAATTTTCGGTTAGAATTTTTAAACTGGATTACAACTTTACACTCGCTGTGGACAATATTTTTTTTTTCAGTAAAAGTCTGCTGGTTAAACACAGATTCTGAAAAGCGATACTATGTATACTGTGTCATGTGCCCAGAGCTGCAGAGATCTGATCATAAATCCTAGTGTTGGGATAGAGGGAAAATATGCAGAGAGTTATTGAAGGCAGAAGTCATCTGTCAAGCACAAGCTTTCTCTGAAGGTTATTTAATTAGAGGAGTTACAAAGTAATTTTTCAGACTCCTGGGATTTATTCCATCTCTTTGTGTTCAAAGATGACCTCCTTGAAAGAGGCATAAGGAAATGGTTTCCTTGTTTTTCACTGCCTTGATTTCTGAATCTGAAAATTAACCTTTTTCCATTAAAAAAAGTCAAGATTTTTAAATCATTCTTGCTTTTTCCCCTATTGTTTTCTTAGAGACCAACACAATGCTCTTGCATTCTACAGAAAAGTTCCAATACACAGTGACTTAAATTCTTTTGTCTCAGTTTACTTTCCTTATGTCTGTGGTAACCTTCCATTACAGCTGAGAAAATGTGGTGTGATGTTGTGTTGCTTTATTGCATTGTAGCCCTACAGATCTCATCCAGCAAAACATTCAACTTGTTATCTGCATCTTGGTTTTTTTCTTTTCCTTAATGTGATATAGTTTTCTTGGTTTAACAATTTCTATGTTGTTTTGGTATAATAGTCACCTTTCCCCTTTGCTAACAAACTGCAGATATGACTGCCACAGCAGTTTTGGTTTTAGATATAGTTGCATTTCTGATATCCTTTTGCTCTCATTTACTTTTGCAGGTTTAAATATTTGTAAAATTAAATTAAGCAAAAAGGGTTTAGTTCCAACTGCTTTCTGTTTCTTCTCTCTGTGCTTCAAGATGCATGTAAAATTTATGGGGATTTTTTTTCTTCCATTCTTCATTTCTGCTGCATCTGGTTCTTGTATTGCTAGTGAGTGATTTTCTTATAGTTTCATTCAGATATATGTAGGTGGAGACTTGCAAATGCCTGTGTTATTGGAATACTTTAGTATACTTAAGTTTTTGGATGTATTGATGTTGAGTTCTGCTTATTTATTCAGTACTTCACTTTTACTTCAATTAGTTAACTTCAGTTCCCTGGACTTCCAGAAAATATGACACTTTCTCATATAAGTAAATATTTAAACAAAATTTTGCATTCTGTGCTTTTTCCTTTGTTCTTGGGCAAAAGCTTTTTTTCCTTTTCTTTTCCTTTTTTCTTTAGAGAGTCATTCTTTAGAGAGCTAAGAGCAAGTAGTGATGAGTTTGAATTCTAAGAGGATTAGGGGTAGGACTTTGAAATACAGACTAATTCATCAGACACTTCTGATATTGTAGAATTAACAAGAGGTGGCATTAAATCATGCCTGAGCATTTGCTGAGTAATTGCCTTCTTTCAAGAAGGAAAATTTTTAGTGGTTTTGAGTGATGGGTTATTTAATGTTGTAACTAAACTTGTAATCCTTTACTTATAATGGGAACACCCCTTTCAGCACTTTTTTCCCTGCTACCCTAGCTGGCAATGCTTCCCTTGCATCCAGTACCTCGGATAATTTAGGAGTTGGTCTTGTGGTTTAAAAAATCCCCCCCAGTGAAATGATACATCCATACCGCTTCCCAGATCACTGTCAAGTCAGCCAAATGAGTTGGATCACCTGATGTGCCACACCGGTGTCTGTAGGGGAGCAGTGGGGACAGTCCAGCAGTTTGGGATGGAGATGTGGTGAGGTGTGAACAGCCCCTGTCAGCAGCAGCTGCCTTGTCAGTGTAAGCAGCACCAGCTCCACATTCCCTTTGCACAGCACTGCAGCAGTTTTGGATGATGTCCTTCTGCTTTCTTCCCCTTGCTGGACTAATTGTTCCATGGGATCTCTCCTCTGCACTAAGTAGATTCAGCTGGGATTGTTAAATAGGAGTTTACTCTAATCTCATTAATATTTTGAATGACATGGCTTCTGTATCCCTTGGATCTGAATTGGGGCCTGTGTACTTGTATTAAGCTACTTGAATGTTCAGGTTTCATATCTTGGAAAGTTCTCGAGTGAGAAAATGAATGTGCCCAGTAATTCTCAAACAAGAGCTATGGACTTTGAAAGAAACACAGTGGGCAGATACTGTTTGTGTATCAAGCATGTCCTGTTTGGAAGCTGTTGCCACTTTCTTCCTTTTCCCATTCCAGAAACTGATCAATTAAAACAAAAACCCCCAAACCCCCCAAAAACAGCAACAACAAAACCAAACAAAAAAGAGAAATATTACTTGCACAAATTAGAATTTATAGGGGATAGGAATGCTAAAATTATTGCTGCTGCCTTAAGTAGGTACTTCAAAACACTTTTGAACTCACATCAGACATGATGACAAAATATTCCTTGGAGGTGAATATACCAGTAAGATATTTTTAACAAGTTGCCAATAGTAAAATTTTGGTTCTAAACCCTTATTTTTTTCTGTTGAAGTTTTGGGGCTTTTTTTTTTTTTTGCTTGCATATCCCTAAGAGATCAGATCAATTAACTCCTTTTAATTGATGATGATTTATGATTAATATATTCTTGGATTTTTTTCCCCAATCTAGCACAACTAAAAGAGCAACTTAAATGCTATTGTTGCTGAGAGTGCACTTGGTGTGTAAATCATGTAACTGTATCTACACTGACAAATACTTTTGGAATAGAAGGCTGTTTTCAACATGATTTTAAAAAAGCCCATGAATTAACTTTTCAAAGAAATGTCTTTCGTCACCAATCTTTCCTTTTGGAAATTAAAATTGGGTGATAATACCCTTTGATGTTATCCTTAATTTAAATAATCACTGCAAATGTTTTGTGATGTTTTATTTTCATAATTTGCGACAGGTAGTGCAGATAAGTTTGGTTTTTTATTTAAATTTATTGACAGGTACCTAAAGAAAAAATTATTTTTTTTGTAAAATGCTGAAATACAGTGAAAGTGTATAGCATCTATGGGTTAATCAGTTGATCCAGTGTATGTTATACCAATGTGGGTATCTGGGAGAAAAGTCATGCTATTATTTTTAGGGAACTAATGAAAATTTGAAGATAATCTGAAATATACTTGTGTGCAAATCTTCGTATTTAATAGCTTATCTATACGTATTTCTTGAATAGCCTGACCTGCCCTACCTGGGGTTTTCTGTTGCTCCTTGCCTTTTGTCAGTTGAGTAGGTCTGTTGTGCCCAGAACTTAAGTTGAACCAGAACTTCCAGTTGCTCCCAATTGCTGTACAAATAAGTCTTTAACTACAAAGTTGGATCAGACCTTCCTCAGAGAATATGTGTACTTGTTTTCCAGAAACTTCAGGTAAAGCATTATTTTTGTTTAATCCATTCTAGGTTTAGAAAATGTCATGTTTTATAGTTGTTTTAGTACTTTAGGCAGTGCCTGTAAGCTACAAAATACGTGCACTAAGTAAGGGTAACATTTGCAGAGATGGTAGGACACTAAGGCATTTAATTTTGTCTAGAGAGTACAGCATATAGCAATTGCCATTTTCAAAATGCTTTGACTGTATGCACTGAGAGTACATCTAAACGCATTTCCTATATAAGGAGCCATCAAGGTATAATCTTGAAGCTTTTCCCTGGTCTGTTTTTTTTTTTTTTTTTTTTTTTGAGAACATAAAGTTGTCCTCTTGTGAGGGCTGTGTGTTTCTCCTGCTGGAAGCTTCTATTTTTGTTCTGAGTACTCAAATATATGAAAGGAATGTGCTTTTGACAGCAATTTATTTACACTGAGTAAAGCAGTAAGAATGAAAATTAAATCATCTTTGCTGTAATAATTTTGGACACTAACAGTGATAATCAAATATTGCCAATACATAGTTTCAGTATTTTTTCTATTCATTTATGCTTCACTTCTTGGTGTGCTTGGAAATGTCTGCTTTTGTATGCCAAGCAAGTTAGCAGTCAGAGGAAGTTAGCATTTGTTTATGGGATATTTTATGCTTGTCTTTTCCGTAAGAAGCAGCATTCCAGGCATTTTCAGAGGATACTTTATCTCTGTTTTATGTAAAACCCTTTTGCTAAGAAGGGAAGAAGTGGGTGCCCCACAATGTAATTACATTAAATTGCTAGAGTGCTTGCCTGGCACGCAGGAAATCTGGATTCATTTACTTACTGCAGCAACAGAGACTGGAGTTGTGTTTCTGGAGACTCCTTGAGAGGCAATGAGTGAGTGCAGGGTCAGAAAGCAAGCTGAGCTGGACACTGAACTCTGCTCAAGGTCCTGATGTTGGAAGCAACTGGTGCTTCAGAGCTTGCTTAGCTAATGTGATGGGTAATTAAAAGATTGTCAACTGAATTTGGCTGGGGGGAAGGGGCACGTATTGAACACAGAGGGAGATACCAAGCAGTAGCAAAGAAGCTCGAGCTTTGGCTTTGTCAGTGTCTTAGCAGTCTGATTCTCCTTGGCTTTGAGTTCTTTTCTTAGGAGGAGCTTTTATGCTTAGTTTAGGGATGTAAACTTCAGCAGGCATTACACTGTTGTAATGCCAAGTGCTGCTCCACACAACATGGAAGTGATTTTGTGTGTCTGGTCCCAAGTATATGGTCAGAACAGAGCTGTATAAAATCCTGAGAGGAGTCGTTTTGCAGTGAGAGTGCCCCTTCCAAAACCATTAGTTGGTCTGACTGATTTGTACTGCTGGATGCAGCACAGCCTTGTATTAGGCCAGCTGGATCAAATGATGCTCTTTGAAGGTGCTGCCAGCATTCACCTTCCTCTTAGAAAATCACCAGTAGAAGAAAACCTGTCTGCAGTAGCTCTCACATAAAACCAAGTTCTGAAACAGATATTAAGGCTTAATATGTATTTTGTCCAACAAAGATACATTTCTCAATTATTTTCTGAGTGTCTCCCTTTCCAGGTAGCACATAATTCCCAGCCATCTCTTGTACCCAAATGTTGCATGCTGTTCAGCATCATGTTGCCTGTGAGAGGAATGACTGGTATTGGGAGAACAGTCAGCTCCCACTTGAGATATTTCCAACCTCAAGAGCTTTTCAGAGATCTGTGTTGAGTTGCTGCTTGTAAGGTCTGTGTGATGTCTTAATGTATCTACGGATGTTTCATGTTGTTGTTCTCTTGATAGGAAGCCACTGTGGGGTTGAAATCTCTGCTATAATGAGATCTAGTTCATAGCAGTTAAATGTCAAATCCGTGATACTTGAAATTATAATTAAAAGGGAAAAAGAAAGTATTATGAGACAAAAATAAGAAAAACAGTAGTAGTAGTTTTAAGTGTGTTTTTTTTAATATGGAAACAATACCTAGGGACTTAGAACGTTTAAAAATGGTTTTGATGCCAAATGAAATCATAATTGATGAAAAATTCTTTGCAATGCTTATAAGGAATATAATATTCAATGCATACAAATATACCAAAACTAAAGGGAAATGGCCTGAAAGATTTAAATAATGGTAATGAAATTATCCACTCATGTACATCTGTGTATAATTACAGCTTTCTAAACTCAAATGGAGTGCTCTTAAATTTCTCATGGAATACGATCATGTCTTGTTGTATATGGGTAGAAATACTATCAAAAGAAGTTTGAATCCTGCTTTGAATTTGAACTACCTTTGAATTTCCTTTCCCTGTGGCAGAGCAGCTGCAAATGTGTAACTTATCATTTCCTGAAACAATTTTTTGAGTCTAGTTCTCAAACGTGGAGCTTGATATTGCATCTTCAACATATCTAAAATTCAGTCTTCCAGCTAGTCTTAATGGAGTGAGTGAGTTGAGCATGAAAAATGAGCTGTAATAGCAATGTTTGTCAGTATATGTGGGCTTTCTGAGGCATGGAGAGCTTAGAGTATCCTGAAAGAAAAAGTTACTGCTACTCAGTGATTAATCAGCCTAAAAAAACATCCACCCCACCTTCAGTTCAGCCAATTTACCATAACGAATTGTGCAAGGTTATTGCTACAAGGAATGTTTTAATGAAATACTAAGTAAAAGTACTTCCCTTAGTTTCAGAGCTTTGGGAATAGCAAAGGTATTTAGAGAATTGAATTAATTTAAAAATTACGTTTAATGTACATTTATTTGTTATGTTAAAATATTACTGTGATATCACTGTAAGATTTCCCACTGAATGGACTTGAAAGGCTGTAGTTTTGTTTCTTTGCATTTCTTCTAGTATTGAATTAGAAATTAGTGGGAGGCAGTGACATGCAACATTTGCATTTTAGCTGGTGTCCACTTATTTTCTTGTTGATACGTGTCCGGGCCGAAGAAAATAACTGCATGAATAATGACTACCAAGGTTTTAGTCTACTGGTGTTCTGTGCACATCTAATATGTGGTTAATGTCTCTGCTAGTTGACAACTACCTTTTTATTTTTCAATAACTTCAAAATGGTTGTCCATGTGCATTTACATGCTAAGTTTTAGCCTGAAATTGCTAGGTTTTTTTTTAAAAAGTCAGGAAAATATTATTTTAAAGTATTGATAGTATTCGAATATAGAAAAATACAGTAGCCTTTTCTTTTTAATTTCTATTCGTTAAATCTCCCTCTTGTGTTCTCATGATTAAAGAGCTGTGCCTCCTCTTAAGCAGTTTAAGTTGCTTTCAGTCTTCCCTTAAGCTTAGCTTTCTATATGAATGAGTTTTGTCAGTGCCAGCATTATTGTCTTCTACCAAGAAGATTACTCCTCAAAAGCAAGTGGCTTTTTAAGATCACATTGCAAGTTGGGATTTTGTTTCACTCGAGGCAAGCTGAAAAAGCAACTGTCTGTGGTGATGCCAATATGGTAATGCCATTCAGCCATATGACTGATTCCTATATAGCACCAGATTACCATGCTGAAGCAATTTGCAATCAAAGATATAAAGAACCTGATTGTGTTTATGCCTATCGTTTCGATAACTGCTTTTATCTCTTTTTGTGCTCTCAAGTTTTTGCTAAAGGATATAACATTGTTTGCACCTAAAAAGTAGGAGTTTCTCACAGGTACCTTCCAAATCCTTGATTGGGTGAAAGTTAGTGCTTACAACAGAGTATCAGTTTTAACTAAGTTGCTGATTTTAGAGCGGCAAAGTCCTAATTTAGGGCACAAAGTTCAAGGTTAATATCCCTTAATGCCCCACATTCTCCCATCACAATACTATTTTATAAGGAGTCCTAGGAAGCAAGCTGAACATCAAGCAATATGCAGTGGCAACTTCCATCCTGGCAGCTTGGCTCACCTCAAAATATCTGAAGGCTCTACCAAGTAGTTTCCTGAAAGAGTCAAATTTATAAGAATTTAAAATAGCATTTAACTATAAGATTTCTGAATCTAACTTTGCCTCTGGTAGTTTGTTTGTTTTATAAAAAACAAAACACAACAGCAACAAAATCCAAAGTGGAAAAACTTGATAAATGATTATTCTCAAAGGCACATGCACCTCAGCTAGAAGGATTAATGGGAAGTCAGTTTTACCCCAAAGACTTAAAGGGAGGGCGACAATGAGGAAGCACTCAATAGTTTTTGTTTAATTATATGAGAAATCATTGCATTATTATTTTGATTGTTTAGCAGATGTTTTGCATTTATTTTTCAGCTTACAGGTTTTTTAGACTCATTATATCATCTGGAATGGTAAAGTGCTTAGTTGAATTTTGCAGCTAATTGATACAGCTTTGCTGATACTTGGACTTCAGTGTTTCTGTAGTGTCTTTAAAATGGTGCACAAAGCCAAATGATGAGTGAAATACAACTTTCTCAAAATACAGAAAGCATCTGTTTCACTGTGCTGGTGGGACTCAGTGCACAGTGACATATAATTTCCCTAATCAGTGTGAGTCATAAACATTTTCTTGAAATGTGTTGTGTCGTTTTGGGAGTGTGTTTTTGTGTTGGTGTGGGTTTTCTTTGTTATTTATTGTTGTTGTCCTAAATCTTTCTTTAAGCAGAGGTATCAATTGACCTTCACAAGGCCCATTAGCCCAAAGCATATACCAACATGGTGATATGTAGTACAGGAACCTGTTAAAATCCCTTATTTCTGGGATCCTTGATGCGTGATGCTATGAAAAGCATGCATTAGTAGTACTCAATGTTTAACTGATTTAGCTGTATTTCTCAGGGGGAAAAAAAAAAATCTGTATTTAGTTTTTAATTTCAGTATTTTAGAAATCTGTTGCCTTTTTTCAACATATTTCTAAATATTAGTGCCAACTTAGTACTTAGACACTTAAGCTGAATTTACATTGGAAAGTTCTGAGATGCCTGGGGACAAGCTGAAATGGTATCATTTGCGGTTGAAATGTTCCCCAGCATAATTTTGGCCTGTTCCAACTACTTACTATTCCATCAAAGAATTCCCAGATGTGGCTTAGGAGCTGGGACAGCAGAGACATTTTCCAGTATGCGCTTCATTCACTATCAGCCTGCTCTGGAGACTCTGGCAGATTCGTCTAAGAGATGAGAATTGTTCTGCACTGCTTGGCTTCAGTGCACTCAGGGGTTAGTATAGGCCTAATGTTGTATATTCTTGCATGTTGTAGTAAAGGTCTTGTCTTTAGCAGGATAGTGCCAGTATAAATGGTTTCATAGATGGGGCTCTGGCACAGATTTAGAAAAGTAAATGGAATTTCATTCAGCAAGTGTGCAAGAAGAACAGAAGCTGATGGCACTTAAATCAGTTGGCTGAGTGTAGTATGCAAATTGGCATACAGTCCATGCAGTTGGTAGGTTTTTTTGTTTTAAAGTTAGCCTCTTCTCCACTTCAAATGCATAATTGGGTAATTCCAGCTTCATATTTTGTATTTTTGTGGTAATAAGAATGCAAAAGTGGTGGTTGGGGTTTTTTCTTTCCCTGTTGAAATGAAAATGAGATTTACAGGTTCAGAATAAATGCTGGAAATTGGAGGAGGGCGTTGGTGAAACTATTTGCCCCTCCACCCATCTAAATCATCAGTATTTCTGCAATCACAAATCCAGCAGAGTTGACTGTGAAGCTCAGAATAAACTCCAATGAAATTAACACATGAAAATATTTTGGAACTATTTTTCCTAATAATAAGGCTGCCATTCTGGATATAGTTGCTAGATAACATGATTTCTCTTTTCAAGTAACTTTCTATTTAGGCTGTTCCTTGTTAGAGCAGTGCTTTCTTCAGGTCCTGCTTAACCTTTTTGCCCTTGTAGCGCCTTGGAACATTACTGATTAAAAAAAGAATTCCGTCTTTCCTAAGAAATTGTCTTTTTTTTTTTCCAAAGAAGAATTTTTGCATAAATTAACTGCAAAAGTCTGACTCAATTTTTGTTCTGTTTTTCAAGTAGTGGAGAAAATAATCATTGTGTCTCTTAAAATCCTTGTTTTTCTTGACCACTCTTAAGTTTCAAACTTGAAAAACCTAGTTGGCTTTGAAGACACAAAACTAAATTAAGAGTATTTTAAAGATTATATACTTTTTTTCAGGAGGACCCAAATGATATTGACCCCAAAAGGAAAGAAGTGCGTGGCAGTGATGGGGAGGACAAGGCACAAAGTGTGGAGACATTACCTCCAGGTATTGCAGTAAGATTTGTTATGCAAGATCCATAGCCATAAAACATTTATCACTGAAAGCACTGCAGTTGTTCTGATTCTAATAATTCTTTGTAGTTTGAAAGTGCTAGGATTATTTTAGCAACATGTACTTTTCTGTTCTTATAGCTTCAGCATCCTTAAATCTTACCTGCTTAAATCTTCACTGCTCCTTTGAGTTTAAAACAATAGGGAGTGTGGTTCTTTGCTCATATGTTTGTATTGTCCTTCAGTAGGTTTGAGATGCTGTAAAAGCCTCTGGTACAAAAGTAGTCCATTTCTCTTGGTGGATGATGCTGGCAGGCAACAGACAAGTCACCTTGGTACTGTTATTTTGACTGAAGATTCAGCCAAGGTTCATACTTTTTTCCTAGCTTTTGATTTGGCAGATTTTCCTAAATGTGCTGCGGGTGTACTTGATTTTTTTTCTCATGCTTGCTCAGTATTTGTCACATGCTGGAAAATAACAGAGCAACATGATTATTTTGTTTGAGTGAAATCCTCATGTCTTGAGGATGAGTTAGGAAAATTAAGTGTTAAGGAGTCTTCATTTCATGTGAATGCTTCCATAAACTTCTTTTGCTGCTTAACTGTTTCACATCAATGAGATTTCATATATTGCTGCAATTGACATACTAAAGCATACAGAAAAAGGAAAATTGAATTTGAATATTTTACACAATTGAAAAAGTTTATCCTGTGACAAGGACAACTACTAATCAGATAGCATCACAGGTTTTGCTTCTCCTATTAATCCTCATTTTTTGCTTAAAAATATGTCTTGGCCAAACATTTGAAATACTATGAGTTCTTGCAGAAAGAACTAACCAAGGCAAGCTTTCTTTTAGGCAGCTGGGAGCTTCCATCCCCAGGAATGTGTGAGGTATGATTTTTCTTTTCCAGTCATAGGCTCTCCAGGTACAGTATAAGCTCTTTGCTATTGATGCCTTTTTTCTGTATCCTTTGGCCTACCTTATCTTAGCTACTGTTTGGAGAAGGGAAATAAGACTGGTTATCTATGTATACCTGTTTGGCAAAGCCTTTACTTTGTGTATATATTGAGAAATAAATCCCCAAAAGTTTAAGAGCCAGGCTTATTTTACTTAGTTTCTGGCAGAGCTTTTCAAGTATTTGTTCTGCTTAACAGACCTGTCTACAAATTTTTTCTGGTGTTTGATTAGCTGATTTTGCACCTTCCAGCTGTTCTTATTTCCCCTTTTTCGAATGTTTATGTATTCTGGACCAAACGTTATACTTTCCCAGTGACATTAAGTAGCCTGTTTGAGTATTAAAGGGAGTGGGAAGTGTCACAGGTTGAAAGGGAGAGATATCAGGAGCTGGAAGGGTTGAAACTAGAAGTAAGATTAAGTGTAAAGTAGAGCAGGTCATGGCTTTTTTCATTTCATATGTTGGTTAGTGGTCTTTTATGGCCTGATGTAACAGACAGGAGAATTGTTACAGCAAAGTAGTATCAGAGTCTGGAATCAAACATGTCACAGACAGAGCTATACACCCTTAAATCACTATTTTCTTTATTTTCAGTTAATGTAGGCAGACTCCTGAATCCTTATGGCAGTGAAGCTTGGTATTCATATTTCTGCAGATTCTTTGCATTGTTTTAAAAATTTGATACTAATTTGCAGGATAGTCTAGACAAATTTAATATGCAAAAGTGAATTTTGATGTTACACTGTTAACAGTACTGTTGAAGTTTAATTACTTAATTAAATATTTCATCAGTTGTTTGGATTACTGAATTTGTGCCTTAAATCACGAGTAATAACTGGATAATTTCCTGTTTCTCTATTGTAGGAAAAGTTCGGTGGCAAGACTTTGATCAGGACGCCTATGTTGGTGCTACCGTGGTGCGATCCGGTCAGGATCCGTACGCACGGAACAAGTTCAATCAGGTGGAAAGTGACAAACTGCGCATGGACAGAAGCATTCCTGACACTAGGCATGATCAGTAAGTGCCAAACTGAGCTATATTGGCCTTTCTATATTTATTGTTTTTGAGCTGCTTTTCTGACGTAGGACTTCTCCAGCTTTAGAAAGGACAGTAACAGTCAACTCCCCAGCCTTCAACAGTGGATTAAAGAACAATAAATCTTATTCAAGTTTTTCTGTTCCCATGACTTCTGTCAGTGTGTATTATATATCCAAACTGGTGCTGCATTTCAGTCTCTCTTTGGTCCTGTTTATCTGGTGTTTATTTCTTGGTTTCTACATTTGTAAGTCTCTTTCATAGTGAGGATGATGTAATAGTGGAGCAGGTTGCCCAGAGAGGGTGTGAAGTCTCCAGGCTTAGGGATGTTCAAAGCTCAATGCAGAGCCTGCTGTAGCAGGCACTGGTTTGAGGGAATTTGGGCTCAGAGATCTCCAGGGCCATTTTGGATTTCAGTCACTCTGTGATTCTGTTTACATGTGATTGTCAACTCTAAACCTAAAGCAATCAATTTATTCACACCCTGGTAAACATAGGATGGAATTATACTTCAGGCTGCTTTAGGTACAGTTTCAGGAAACAGTACCCTTCACAGTAAGGCTAGATATTATTTACTGCTGGTTAGACAAGACCATCATTTAAAAAAAAAATTAATAACTTGCATGAGTCTTGCTTAAAAAAAAGTTGCTTGTTAGGACCATAAAACCAGGTTTGGTTTAAACGACTAGGCAAGCTGCTCTTGAAATATAAAGTTAGCTAACCATATGTAGCTAATTTGCCTAACTGATTCTGTAGTTACCTGTATGTATGAATGTACATTCACAGATTCATAAGTAGAAGAAGCTAAAAAAAACCACCAGTAGACGAGAGAGACAAGTTCCTGTTTTTCTCCCATAAAGCTCTTTAATCAGAAATGGCCTAGTGAAGAAAACTTGTATAGAAGCTCAGTCATCTTTGAAATCCCTTCTATAATAGCGTGGGTTTAGGTTTCTTTACCCAAAGTATTTGTGGATGGAGTAAAGCAAGTAATTTGTTGTTAATTGAATGTCAAAGTAGGAAGAATCTGGTGTTTCACTTGTTGCCAAGAAAAGCATGATGCCCGTGATGTTGTACTGAGGAGTTGAAAATTACTTTTGAGTTCTCTTCATAGCATATACTTTTTTCCTCACAAGGAATGTATTCTAACTTTTTAGATCAGGTATTCTTTTCCATGATATCAAACTCAACTACCAACTTTTAGATGTTTCTGTGATTCCGATATGCTGAACTTAGAATATTTTAGATACCTAATAACCTTGGGGAAGGAGGGAAGGCATGTGTCTAATAGACAAAGGCTGTCCCTTGAGAATAACTTAAATAAGAGAGACGTCCAGAGATTAATTATATTACAATGGCCATGTTTCTCTTAACTGTTAGTCTTGTGATTATATGGTGACTTTCTTAAGTGTTTCCACTAAACAGAACTGGAAGAGAACCCAGAGAGAGATGTTGCTGGGGAAAAGCTATGTCTGAGCTGGGATTATTACTTAGGCTTTGCCATGGAGCAGATTTAAGTGCCCATCGATCTGTGAATAGTCATCTTTAAAGAAAAACAACCGACCAAACAGAAAAACAAACTGAAGCAATCATTCTTACAAGCTGTCCCTAATGAGTTCCCTGCCATGTTGCATTTAATTTTCCTTCTATTTTGGGAAGAACTTTGACTGCAAAAGCTGAAAAAGCTGTGTGAAATAGTTGTTTGGGAACTGCAATGGAAATAACAAGAGCAATAGCCATAGGAAGAAGAATACCTGAAGCACGTTAGTTTCTAATAAAATTGAAGGCAACTGTGTTGAGATTAACATCTCATGTAGAGCTGTTGCAATCCTCTTTAAGGAAGGAAGCCTGGTTGAGGAAATACTTTGTTTCTTCTTAAGTAACTTGTCATTAATTTTACTGATGTGTCTAAGAGGCTTTTGACTTAAAAAAATTATATAGCAATTTTTTTTAATTGCTGAAATTCTCTAGACTGTTTAGAAGCAGTTTATCAGGATTCTGCATTAGATATGTAGATGCGAGTGTAACTGTATCTCTTATTACTATACTAAATCTTTTTTTACATCATGCAAACTTTTACTGGCAGGAAGACAAAAGATTTCCTCGTGGCTTTTGTGAAAGCTTGCAAGCTTCTTCTTTCAAAGAAGACACTTTTGGTTCACTCGTTTTAGTTGCTTGCCTTTGTTTTAAGCAAAAGGAAGAAGGGAGAAACAGGCAGATATAAAGATATAAGGAGGGAAGTGGAGAGAACTCTGAGCAGGAACATGGATTCTCACTGTAGCTGATGCTCACAACTACCACTTTCAACAACTCTAAGAAGCCTCTGGGTTTCCTTTCGTTTCATGGTAGATTTTGGAGATGCACAAAGTAACAAGTTGGTGTCACAGTTCTGATAGGATAGTTGTGGACCAATGTTCCCCATGTATGCTTTGGACTAGTGATTTCTGATCACATCTTCTAATTCAAGTCATGATATTTAGGAATTAGTGTCCAGTACAATAGCTGCACTAAGCTGTGTTTTCTTTGTCATTTGGCACCTATTAGAAGCTTCTGACCTCACACTCAAATTTTATTCTTAAGTAGAGAAGAAACAAACTTTCCTGTGTCTTTAATACCAGTTGAAGTCAATGTTATCCTTGCACTAGTTAAAATGTATATTTCTGTCAAAAAGTGCTTTCAAACAAATCACAGAGGTCTTGGGAAAAATTGTTAATTAAATGAACCAGTCCAAATCTCTAGGGGAAAGAATGTAATTTTCATGTTTTAACTGATTTTACTGACCTATGCTAAACATTGAAGATCTTGATTTAAGTTTTCAGTTCAAGTTCTATCTTAACTAAATATATTTTCGTATTCTGCATGTGCAGTTGAAGTGCTGCAGCTTGAGGGGACAAAGTTTAATCTTCATGACAAAAATAATGACATTGTTTCTTTGGTTTGAATTTTAACTGTGGCCCTGTTGACACAGTGGAATAGGTGGAAGACTGATACTGAGTCAGTTAAAGCAGGGATTTTTGAAGAGCTGAAAACAGTAATACTTGGTGAAACATTCCTCCAGTTTTTTTGAAGTCTAGAAGCCTTATTTCTCCCTCAGAAATGCACAGTAGTGCTCTTCTCTTGAGTTTTCTTAAAATTGAGAGGCTTCATTGCCTCGAGTAATTCCCCCTAACATGTGATCTGGCTCAAGTGCTGTCTTCTGCAAAGAGATCAATATAAGTTTAATGTGACTTTTTAATTATTCTAATGCAAATGCTTCATGTGATAACTGTGTGCACAGTAGCTTTGTCCTCTGTGGGTAATTTGAAAGCTAGCAGGATAAAGAATATCTTCTTTGGCACTGCAGACTTTGGAGTATAATAATTGCATGTCTTTTAGCTGTCTTGATGAATTGCCAGAAGCTCACACTAAAGGAGCTGCTCTTTATTTTTCAGGAACACATAGGCATTTGAGATTTACTCATTCCACGCTGGGCACTAGCGACAAAGCCATCTTGTACTCCCACCATAAAGCCAGAGATGGCCCTGCTAATCTGACACAGCAGTTGTAGACTTGGCATAGACTCTGTTTTTGTTCAGAGCCAAGTGAGGTCACTGCAGCATAATAATGTTTTGTTTCATGCAGGCACTAATGGGTGTGACACTGTGGTTGCGTGGTATCAAAAATGCCACAGGTTTTTGGGTTTTTGTAGGATGGGCCAGGGCAAGAAGCGCATTGCTGCTTGCTCTGTGATTCCAAGAATTTGGAGGTTGCATTGTTTATGGTGCATGTTGTAGATGTTTAATCAGGTGTGGAGTGGACATTTATGCAGGCAGAGACCTAGTTTTAGAAATGTGGGTGGCAAACTTCTCTTAAAAACTGGTCTGATTAATAGTACACCGAGTACAGAATTTGAATTGCTGAAATAAGTGCTGAAATCAATTGCTGAATTAACTACAGGTGTATGCTAGTTGGGTTTATTCCTTCTGAAGACAACTAGGCTTGTTAAAACTCTACCCTTAATTAAAGGATATGGAAGAAATACATCACTGTGTGTCACTGCACAAATGGAAATTGGTATCATGACTTATCACATTGTAATGATTTTTGGCATTAACTCAATACTGTTAGTTTCTAATACATTGAGCATAGTTTCTTTTAAAGGTTTATTTTATTGGATTAAATAGCATAATTGTATGTTGTCTTGAAGGAAGCATTTTGGGATTTGCTTCTTTTTGCTTATTATACTAACTTCAAGTTTCTAGAGGTGATGAAAATGAGTTGACATAGATGGAATATTTCATTATCTTTATGGTTTGGAATGATATGGTTCTGTGTTCAGTTGGCTCAGCATTGTCAGAGCCAGCTCTGTTTTTCAAATTCTGAATGTTATGGTCCTTACAAGTTCTCATTAGAATAGAAAACTACTTTTAGCTATGAGCAAGGCCAGGATATTACAGGGGCTTTAAAAATAAAGGGAGAAGTGGACACATGCCATTCTAAAAAAGAAACATGTGGTAGCCTGTGAACCTGTGCATTTTCATTGAAAATATGCTTATTTTCTTAGATGTAAAGAATGCTTTTAATGTAAAAGAAGGGCCCAGATTTCATACTCAGCTGCACAAAAGACTTTTGTCATAGTGCAATGATGATGGTCTGTTGACTTTTCCGAACCTGCCCATATCTACCAATGACTTTTTAGCCTTTTGTGTACTAAAACAGCTACCAAAAGTGTCAAGAGTGATTGGTTATGATCTCACTTGAAAACAAGCTATTTAATTCTTTTTAGGCAGCATGTCTATGAGTTCATTAGATAAATACTTTGCAATGAAGGCTGTCTGCCAAGCCTGGGATGTAAAAATGACGTTGAGATGACAAGGTATTTCTTTCAGGTGTCAACGGAAACAATGGCGGATAGACTTGCCAGCCACCAGTGTGGTGATCACCTTTCATAACGAGGCAAGATCTGCTTTGCTTCGAACTGTTGTCAGGTATGCATAAGACAGCCTAAGTCTTCTTTAAGGCCATTCATTTCTGTCAGCTTATGACATGAAAGGGAAGTAATAACCCACTATGTTCTTCTGAGCTATTTGCAGAGGAAAACATAAGTCTTGATTTCATTGAGGTCTTCAGTTCTTACAGCCTGAAATAGTGATGTTAAAAATCCACAAAATAGTGATGCTCACCTTAACTAAAATGCATGAAAGCATGGGACCAATTACCAAATGATGTTTGGAGCCTGGCTGTTTCAAGGCTAGATGCATTCCCAGGTGATCTTTTACTCAAAGATATCTGGAAAAGTTCCATGTTGGCTGTTGTCTGATGCACTCATTTCTGGAGGCTGGAATAGTGGGGGTAGGGGAGGTAGGGAGTCGGGGAGGAAGGAAAACACAAAATTACACATGTGCCTCTTTCCCTGCTTTCTGTAAGAACAGGCCAACAGCTGTTGTTGCAAGTAACACCCTGGGCTAGGTTCTACTGCAGCTTAACCAAGTAACTGCTTTTATGACATTGTTATGGAAAATTAACACTGCTGGAATGTTTTTTTTTTTTTCTTGTTTTGGTCTGTTTCAGTGTCCTTAAAAAAAGTCCATCACATCTTATTAAGGAAATCATACTGGTGGATGACTACAGTAATGATCGTAAGTACTTTTATGGGGTCCCACCTTACTATACTTATTCTGGTAGGATTTCCTCTAGATGCTGATAGGTGATTCAGTTGAGAATAGGACACATTAGCAGACACTCGGCCAAAACCAGGTCTTAACTCTTCCATATCTGTCATTGTGGAAATGTGAAGTCTCTATAAATATTCTTGTCCTTCAACTAACAGGAAATAATAAGAGTGTATCTTTAAAAAGAGCCTTTTCATAGTATGTTATTTTAAGTACAGATAAAACCCATGGTGCTTGCAACAAATATTTTTGTAGTGCTGTTTTAAATGAATGCCTGTCTCCATCAGTCTCTCAGAAAAAATCTTACTGAATCTTAAATGTCAGTGTCTTGTAAGTACTAGGGTATCATGATAGAAGTTTAAACAATTGAACTAGACCTCAGAGTAATATTTCTTAGAAGAAGCTAATGTTTATATTTGCATTAATACTTTTACTAATTCTAGCTTAGCTGAGGTTTGTCTTAATGTTGGCTACAAAGTGAGCTTTCTTATAGACAAAGAAAACAGTTTATTTAAAGTTTTTTCTCTCTATGAAATGTAGAAACTCATTAAAGTAAACATAGAGAAAATAGTTAAATAAAACTATTTCAAGACTGTAAAACTAAGCTAGCTTTAAGTGACGTGATGACAGTAGTAATTTCTTACCCTGGTAATTTTTCTTTATTTCTTGTGAGAAGAGTAACTAATTATGACCACAAACATTTTCACCTAGAAGTTTTTGTTTTTCTTTGAAGATGGCCTCTCTTCTGGTATACCGTGTTGGATGACAAACTGGTTCTTATAACTTGATTTTTTTTTCTATTTTTTTTTTATTTTAAAACTTATCTTTTTGATTTTTTTAAAGCTGATGATGGGGCTCTCTTAGGAAAAATTGAAAAAGTACGGGTTCTTCGAAATGATCGCCGAGAAGGTAGGCTGAATTTTAAGGAAGTAAGATGCAAAGTCCACTATGCTGCCTTATCTGTCAGTTTTCATCGAGTCTTTTAAAGGAACATTCTGCTTTACGTTCCTTTTTGGAAGAGAGATCTTCAATTTATAAATCTTCTAGTAGAAAGAATTTTAAAAAGTATTTGTGCAGGTAAAAACAGTAATTGTGGTTGTTTCCATATTGTTCTGTGCACAATTCCCTATTGTTGGCTTTTATAGTGAGAGCTTCCCTCAGGAATTGCATTTAATCTTCAATCTTTCCTTTCTCTTATCACACCAAATCCTTAGTTAAGCTGCTTCCATTGTACACAAGGTCTCACTGTAAAATGTATTGTGTTTGAAGTGGTGCTACTTAAAAATAGCCTTTTTTTTTTTTTTTTTGCTGATTCTCTTATTAGATATCATTTTATGGATTTAGTTGATGGACAGTCAGACAAACAATTTGCTTTGACTTAAGAGGGTTTGAGCAGCCAGGAAGGCTGGGACCAAGTATGCTGATTTTGCAGAAGCCAGTGTAACAAATTTGTCTTATATTTGTGTTTTCTTCTATGTTGCTTTGTAAATTGTGGTCTTGCATCACTGAGCCCTTCAGTTAGCAGATCACTGACAATGGAGTTTAAGGTATTAGATACAGGCAACTGTTATTCTGCAGCTGTTTGAAATAATAGCTGAGATTTGACAGTTCAAATAGCTGACTGAATTAGCAGATATGGGCTTGCTAATTTTTATAAGCTGTATTTTCTAGACTGCCGGCCTGGTCTGGGGAAGAGCGGGAATCATTAGATTATCAGGAGCTGCAAATGACATGCACAAAACCTGTGTTGTCCCATAATTAAAGTTATTGCAATAACTGATGGGTTCTTAGTGTTTAAATATTCTGTTTGGAATATACTTGTGAACAAAGGCTTATTAGGAAAGCAGGTCTTTTATGACTTGCCATGGTTTCCAAGTTCTGAGCAAGTTAATTTTATTTTTCAGTGTATCACTTGAAGATGTAGATAGCAGTAAGGGAAAAAACAGAATGAAGTAATAAATTTTTGATGTTTGTTTATTTTAGTAATTTTAAATATTAATTTTCAATGCATATACAAATACATGATTATGAATGTTCATCAGTATATCTGAAAATTAAATATAATTTGACAAATCTATTACGTCAGAAAAGAACAACTGTTTGCAGATAGAGTATTAGTTTACTTTGTATCTTTGTGAGATAGAAATTAAAATTTTAGGGAATTGGTGAAATTAACCTATGTTTAGGATGCTAAGAATAGCTCAGTAGTATGAACAATAGAGGGACAGCAGTGTATTTTAAAACAAAAGTTGAAGTAAAGAGATGGTGTCAGTGGAGGGAATGACATTAATTGCCTTTCTTTCAGAAATAAATATTAGTAGCTTTTAGTCTCATCTGTAGTACCAGAATTTGTTATGGGAGCTCAGTGTGTTTGAGGGTGTGGTAGTCTACAGAATAAATGTTCAGTGGAACATTTTCAGCTCTATTAGTAGTAAACCTGAATGTGATTATGGAGGACTCAATGACCAAAGTGCTCACCTCCATCACCTCCATTTTTGCCACTAACTCTGAAATTAGAAACACTATTGTGAGTTTTCTATAGAATTAGAGTAAGACAGTAGGTTCTATAACAATGTTATTTAGACATAATAAGCTCTGAGGGAAGGAATTGAGAAGTTAAAAAAAAAAGGTGTAGCCATAGTGTTTGAGGAATGGTTTGATGTGGAAAAACTGAACAGATTACATTTAAAGGCTGAAATTAAGGCAACAGCACTAAGTCAGTGAGGTACAGTTAGATGTCAGTGTGCCACAGATAAAATGCAAAATGTTGGAGAGCTATAGCACAGTGAGTATCTGGAACTGTGATCACACTTGAAATAAGAGATAAGAAAAGGATCTTGATGGGGCTGTTATTGAATTTTGGTCAGAACAAACAAGCTTTTCCTCTTTAGCATCTTGTATTCTGTTGGCATAGTCATATTTTGTATATTTATTTTGTAAAGGGTGCAGTAAGTAACAGGCTCGACTCTTTTGCAGTATTTCAGTTGGGGGGAGAAAATGCCCTAACAAACCAGGACAGATTTAGTGGGAAACAATGAAGAAAGAAAAAGAAAAAAAACAAAATTAGACTTGGCTTTAGCCTCATGTGACAGAAATCCATAAACTTTTGAATAGTATTAGCTAAAAGTAGGTAGGAAATATGCAAAGGAATGGGAGGAAGTTTGCTATGTGTATATATATAGCAAGGGACTTTAAGGAATGGTGAGGTCATCCAGTGAACAAATAGTAGAAGGGAAGGAAGGAAAGGAGCAGGGTAAATCAGTGAGGATATCTGTGTAATTGAGACACAGAAGAGAAGAACCTTTGGTTTTGACAGAAGCTTCTGCCTAAAGATACCTATTCAAAACAGATGAAGCCCAAACAAACTGCAAAACAAGAGAATTGCTGTAATCACAGAGGAAAGACAAATGGGTTGATGTATGGCTCTCAGATGGGAATTAATGAAGTAGGGTTATTTCTTGAAGTTCATAGAAGAATATACAGACTCTGGTAAGGACTAAGATGGGGAGTGGCAAAAAGGGGTGGAGAGGATAAGTTAATGATGGTGCTTTCCTCAGTTGCATAGCAGAACTCTAGGAGACAATCTTGTTTTCAGGGCCAATCTTAAGTAAGATTTATCGGTGTAAATACCAGTTACAGTAATGCAGACCCATCTGTACTCATGTATCACTTGTTTTGAAAAGGTACTTTGCTGCTTCTGCTAAATCAGAAGGAAACCTGTAGAGTACAGTAGGTTGAGTACTTGCAGGCTGTTTGGTGTGAAGTAATTTCACTGAATTCTTAACTAGAATCTGCTTTTGATAATGGAGCTTGTGTATTTGCCCTGTCTGAGTAATCTAACTAATTACTAACTTGGAATGCAATAGTTTCTCACTACTGTTGATTGTTTTCCCCAGGATGTAATTAAAACTTTGTATCTTTACTTCTCAGGCCTGATGCGCTCCCGTGTCAGAGGGGCAGATGCAGCACAAGCCAAAGTGTTGACCTTCCTGGATAGTCACTGTGAGTGCAATGAACACTGGCTGGAACCACTTTTGGAAAGAGTAGCTGAGGTTAGTAATGAGTTATAAAGTAATTTCCTGAAGAAGCAGCTTTTAAATTTTAAAGCCATCTGGTTTATACTAGATTAATTTTTATTCATTTTCCTAAGGAAGCTCTTTTGCTGATTTAAGGTGATGGAGATGATTAGAGTGTTCTGTGATTAAAACATATTTTTGTTCATTTAATCTGTGAACACAGGAACATAAAATCTGAATATTTTTTATTATCTTTGCAAGTAATTTAAATATATGCTTCCTTGGTTTTTTGGCGACTGCCTCAGTAAGCTGAAAATCTTAGAGCAAAGTGTGATTCTCCTGTACCAGTATCATCTTGGTGTGATTCAGTCTACCTGAATCTTTATGCCTCATTAAGATTCAGTGTGATAATAGGAGAGAGGATGACTTGTGAAACAAAATTCGCATGGAAACTAGCAGGAACTAGAGGCTCTCAGCATCTATGAGAATGATGCTTAGTCTGTGTCCTGGAAAAGCAATTGAGAGGATTGAGAGTGAAACTGTACTGTTTTCTCCAGGGATTGGTTGTACTTGTTAACTTGCTCTGGAAGAACTCAGTTGAAGTGGAAATTGAATGAAGTGTGATTCTATAAAAGCATTGAGAAACACTCAAGACAACAGAGTTTTTATTCTTTCTTAATTGCATTCCCTTTCTGGAAAGCCAGTCTTCCAGGAAAGGTTTGGTTCCAAAATGCTTCTGATCATAATAGTTTTGCTAAGCTACTCTGCTTGGTTAATGCCCAGTTCTTCACTTATCCACATTATGCTTTCCTTTGCATACTCCAAAAAACAGAAAGGGGGAGAAAAAAGGAAGTAAACCCCATATTCTCAGTATGTCAATGACAAAGCTATCAACTGATGACTGATTTTTCTTTATTCTGTTTGGTTCCATGATGCTTTTAGAATCATAAAATCATATAGGTTGGAAATTACATTTAAGATCAGAGTCCAACTGTTACCCAAACACCTGCCAAGCCCAATATTGAACCATGTTCCTGAAGTGCCACATCCACACATCTCTTAAATACCTCCAGGGATGGTGACCCTTCCACTTCCCTGGGCAGTCTGTTCCAATGCTTGACCGTTCTTTCAGTGAAGAAATTTTACCTAATACCCAATCCAAACCTCTGTGATGTAGCTTGAGGCTATTTCCTCTTTCCTATGCTTGTTACTTGTAAGAAGAGATTGATCCCCACCTTCCTACAACCTTCTGTGAGGTAGTTGTACAGAGTCATAAGCTCTGCCCTGAGCCTACTTTCTCCAGGCTGAACAGCCTCAGCTCGTCCTCAAAAGGCTTGTGTTCCAGACCCTTCATAGCTCCTAGTTACTCTTCTCTGGACACACTCCAGTACCTCCATGTCTTTCTTGGAGTGAGGAGCCCAGAACAGGACACAGGATTTGGGGTGTGGCCCCAGTGGTGCTGAATACAAAGGGAAGGTCACTGCCTTGGTCCTGCTTGCCACACTGTTGCCCATCCAGGCCAGGATGCCATTGACATTCTTGGCCACCTGGGTGCACGCTGGGTCATGTTCAGCTGCTGTCAATCAGCATCCCCAAACCGTCACATGAAATTGTGACCTGAGTGCAGAACCTTTGTCTTATTGAACCTCATACATTTGGCCATAGCCTGTTATATTTACTGGGTGTTCGAGAATTACTGCAAGTTGCCCAAGACACATCAGCAGTTGAAATCCTGTTTTGGAGTAGAAATAACTAATCAGCTCAAACCTGAACACTGTTAAAGTACCTAGAGCCTACAAAGCCCTTGAGCATGAGTACCATAGCACTTCCTTTTATTTTTGTAGCCACCTAAAGTGTTGCAGCCTCAGAAGGGTTGGGAGAATTTCTCTGTAATTATTAACTAGGAAAATAAACCTGAAGGCATTAAATATATCTCTAAAAGTGGAGAATGCTTGCAGCTACAGAACTAAAGAATCCAGGACATGGGAACATTTTCAGGCCTTTTGTGTAAACTGAAGCATCTATTCATTCAAGAAATAAGAAGAAAAGTGGTAGTTTTGGTCAGCAAAACCCTGCATTTGGTAAGACAGTTACTTAGTCATTTTCCTGTTTCTCTTCTGTATGACTTTTTGCAGGGCATACTCATTTATTTTTCTGAAACTGATACGGAATTTGAAAAAGTGTTACCTTTTCATTTGTAACAGAACGTAAAACCTCTTATTAAATTGCTGGCAATTTTGTGAAGATCCAGCATTGCATGGAGTGTATCAGGCTGGAGAAGCTGGTGCATATTTTGCTTTTTGCAGCAGCTACTTTATACATAGTTATAGATCCTTCAAAACTTGCTCCTTCCAATTGTCACCATAGTACACACTAATTGTGTGCCACTGAATAGTTTTCAGCTGTATGAATATATTTCTCTATTCTTAAAAGATTGATGTACTGTTAAATAAATAATGAATATAGAATTCCATTTAACTGTCATCTACAAAGATTCCCAGCCAACAGGTATGGAGTTTAAAAAAGCAGCTTTTAAGCTTTCTGGTTGTTCAAATAATTAAGGCCGGGTTAGTGTTTATATATTGTGTATGACAGCTCTTTGTTATTTTAAATGGATTAATTCTGCTCACAGGGCAGACAGCATATGTTAGTTGATATTAATTGGCAGCATTTTTGATAGTTGCAGTGACAAGAAGCTGAATAGACGTGAACTCCTTTCTGTTCTGGCCTCACTGGTAACTTTTTTCAGGTCAGGGCTCCTGTTCATTAATACTGTGTTTCTGATATGCGGCTGCATCTATTATGTATCTAGTGGAAAGTGTGTTTTGTTCTTCCTTTTTTTCCTTTCTGTTTCAGAATTGCTCACTTGGCATTTATTCCTGTTGGAATTTTGGGAGATCATTTGTGTATGTTACAGTATAAGAATTTACTTCCAAGAAACAGTCTGAATCAAGTCAGTTCTGCAGTACTCTATCTAATGTGCTATAACCACTTTAGAAAGCTCTGCCTCTGACACTTGAGCTATCAGGCTTTCCTCCTGAATTGAAGCATGATCCATCCCACAGTTTTCTTCTTTAAGATGGTCTCCTAGTAAGAATATCTTCCTTTTTTCAGGACTCATGTTTGCTTAGCATTCTGGAGGGGGTCTGACTCTGCTAGGGACTTTTCTATCAAGCAATTTGAGCAAAAGCTTAATGCAGAAGCAACATACACACAAGGTGACCACTTAAGAGTTCAAAATGTGTACAGACACTGGTGTAACCTGGAGCAGGTATATCTTTTCTGTTTCCTAGAGAGTGGCTTTCTGCTTGATTCTTAAGGCTACCTTTTATGCCCTCTAGTTTTTTTTTTTTTTTGGTGTGTATATGATTAAATGAGGACACAGTGGAGGCTAACCCTTTGATTCCCTGAAAATGTCAGCCTAGTAGTAAGTATACATGGTCCTGAAAACATCTACTAGTGATTTCATGGGCACTCATCTACTTAGCTTTTTCCATTTCAAATTTATAAACATTTTGACATTCTGTTCTTAGAATTCAGCAGTTGTATGAAAAAAAAATTGAAATATTCTGATGCAGGACTGAACTAATCTGTTTTCATAGCATAGCAGTAAATCCTCTATCACATTTAGGAAGATATTTTTAAACAAATAAGATCTTAACAGGAAGAAATAACTAAGATTAAGAAGTGAGGTGTGGTTTGCTTTTTCATGTCTGTCTCAGATTTTTTGACTTTGAGTGAGTCAACTTTTAACTGACACAATGCTAAAAGGAAAATATTTATATCCTCTCTTAAAAGTGTTGTGAAAAAAAGGTGTTTAATCTTTGAAGTGACTTGAGACTTTTAGAAGGAGAAAGCAATGCATGCAGAAGCTCGAGGATAATTTCTCATGGTTTATGAGAACAATATATAAGGTCTGACTTTCTAGAGTATTCATATCTTCCTTATAAATTGTCAAGATGAAATAGTTTGCTACAAATTTTCAGATGCTAGAGACTTGCAGTGTTCGTAGGCTATTTCTTTTCATTATCTTCACTAAGAAGTACATGGCTTTCCGGTTGTGCCTTCCATTAGAAGGCAAAAGCTTTTCTATGTTAAATTGTCTTAAAGCAAGGTACTTATTTATCCATGGTGTGATTAAAGAGAGAGCTGCTTTTTAATCTTTTAAATGAGTGAACTCTGTAATTTGGAGACCCAGAAGCTCTTTTTTAGCAGTCTCTGCATTAACAACTTTCTAATGTTCTGAAAAGCATCACCTTAAGAATGTAAAAAGCTTTTTTTCTGCTTTGCTACTGAGCAAATCCTGTAATTTCAAGTCAGCAGTGTGGGGGTTATACATCAGACTGAATGCACATGGCCTGGGTATTTGGCTGTCAGAGGAACAACTGGGAGCTGTTTAAATGTTAGGTGTAGCAAGTGGCATTAGTGTGGTGTTGCACTGATATTGATAGAAATAATCAGATCAGCAGTAAAAGCCTGAGGAAATTCCAGATGTATAGAGACAATATACTACCTGCTTATGCAGCTCAGTGGAGATAAGCTGAAGCCTAAATGAAACTCTGCCTAATGTGACACCTGATAACTTGGGCAGCTTTTATGACTGGGTTCAACCTGGCCAAGTAGAACCATGTGAAAAAAACCAAATCTTCTTCAAAAATGCTTTTAGAGAGGGGCATAGATGTATAAGAGGTCTCCATTTTAGCTAAGGAATAAATGAGAAAAAAAGGATGTTTTAATTTTTGTATTTTATGCTCATAGATATACTGTGAATAACTGGACAGGCTCAATATCTTCCGTCTCATCAGCCTTTACTTAAGGGAGTTTCCTAATTCTATCACTATATATAGAATGCCTAAAATAAGGGCATGGGTACATGTAAAGCACTTCAGTGGTGTAGGAAGGTGTACGCACACACATAGAGGACTTTGCAGTGAAGGTGCAGTAAATTGTACTTGGGAGGCAATTACAACACAGCTAGCAAAACTGTGCCTTGCTTGCCATTGCAAACATGGGCTTGAGGCTACCACTAGCAGAAAAAGGAGCTAAAGATGTGATGGATGGGGGAATATGGCAGGTTGGACTTTTTGTTTGAATTTCTAGTTTGCTTTAGACCAAAAGACTTAATTCTTAGTAGCAGACCAGATTAGATGTTCTATTACATTTGTCATAAAAGCAGGTTTTGAGATGGGTGGCATAGTTGCAGTGATAGTAAAGGGAATGTAAAAAGCAATGTGTCTTCAGCTTTTTGCTTAGTCTTCAGCTTGAATTCTCTTGGGTTTGCTTGAATTCTTCTTTTGGATGATACAGAATTTAATGACCTTTTGCTCACCCAGGCACATGACCTAGTAAATGCCATTTAAGTAATTAGGGCTTATTAAAAATCAGCAGAGAATGAATAGTTGAGGTACAAGAAAAGAAAATGGGTGTTAAAAGTTCTTATTGGACCAAACAAAGCATTTGTCTAAGCTGCTTTTAAGTCTCTTCTTATGAGCTCAAGCTATTCTCATACTAATTTGGTTCCAGTCTATTCTGTATAATACTGATTAGCAAGGCAGATACATTGCTTGAACCACTGTTTAGAATATGTGTTGTTGTTTCAAGACATAAAGTAAATTCCTAAAATGGAGGTGTTTAGGTTGCATTTTTTTTTAACCATGAGAACAGTTTCTCTATAACAGGAGTTAACCAAAGTATCTCCTGTTTGTTTGAAACATTTATTTTCACAGATTTGATGATACGCTGTTCTGAAGTTCTGTTCTCAGAATGATGTTAAATTGTGCAGCTCAAAACTTTTGTTCTGAATTCAAGCAAAGAATGGAGACAAACTGGTTTAACCATGATGCTGCATTTCTAACATTAGATTAGTCTTATTTTAGAACACTGAGGTCTTGTGATACTACTGGATGATGCATGTGGATTTTTGTTCTTAAACTATTTTGGCAAAAACATCAGCTAAAATAATTAACATTGCTCAGAATAGAATACGAGGCCATGGATGGACAGAAGACTGTAGTTATCTGTACCACTGGAATCTTGGCTGCTGGAGATTAATGGCATTCATGAATTTGAGGTGCTTTTTAGGTTCACTTTCCTATCTGATTATCTGTTATTGAAGTGTGATTCTTCTAGTGTAGAATGGGTTGGCAGTAACCTAAGACTTTTCTGATTGCAGAGAGGCCTAAGTGTCCCTTAAAGGTGGAAATAATGAGACTGTAGTTCACTGCATGACTGGAGACTTGCTGTGGAAAATATGAATTGCCTGGATGCTTTTCTTTGCTTTGCGTTTAAAAGTAAGAATGGAAGGGCTGTTTGCTTGACTGCCTTTAGAACCATAAGTTTGTTGCCCTCTTCAAGAGCAAGTCAGAAGAGGGGGATTACCGAATAAAAGTAGCCTAGAATAGAAAGAGGATTTCCAGTCATATCCTATGGTTTCTGCTCTCTGAAGCAGTGCTGAGCAGTGCTATTCACAGCATGGGCTCTTCAGCGCTGTAAGTGGAAGTAGGGGGAGAGCTGGGGAGACATGCTAATGAAATCCTGCTGAACTGTTCAACATCACATCCTGCCTGAATCTTTATATATTGATTTCATTATTTCAATATTACTTTCTAACATTTATTTTAGGACAAGACCAGAGTTGTGTCTCCTATTATTGATGTAATTAATATGGACAACTTCCAGTACGTGGGGGCGTCAGCTGATTTAAAAGGCGGTATGTACCTGTACTGGAATACAGACTTTAGAAAAACCCATCAAGAATTAAAGCTCATAATCACTGCAGTTGTGGAATGGGCAATTAACATACTGTTCTTCCCTTTCATAGATCTAGTTTCAAGTTCTGTAGGTTACTTGCTTCTTGGCTTGGATTTTAATTGGCCTTGTTATTCTCTGCTTTAAAAGTTCATCTTTATTATACTAATTCTTTTAAGTTTATGCTGCCTTTTACCAATATGCAACACTTGCTCCAAGGTTTGTAGGGTTGTGTAAATGTGTCAGAAAAAGCTAATAGCCAGAGCTTATGGTTCTCTTTTTAGATAATGCAGGCTTTAATTGCTCACTAGTTTAGAAGCCCATCAACAATGCAGTGTCTATGAGGTTTTTTTCAAGATGCTGGTTTGCTTAAAAAAATTAAACTCTTCTGAATAAAGAAAATGTTTATTAGCCATGATCTGTAATTGTGAAAACGCTCATATACCACCATGAAAATTTGTAGTGTTTCTATCTTTGCCATTGAGAAAATCCTCTGTTAAATTGAGAAGTACTACAATTTCAATATGTGTAGGTAATGTAACGTATTGACAGTAAAGAGCAAAAATACTTTTGAAGCCCTAAATAAGCATAAATTTAAAAAATTCTTCTCAGCTTCTTTCTCAAAGAAGGAGAGGGCAACTAAACTCCTTACTTATTACATACTTTTAAAACTTCTTCCAGTGCTAACAAGAATCTAATATTTAAAATAGTGGTTCTCTACCCACTTACCCCCCTTTTTTAAACAATTATTTTCCTACAACCCTGGAAACTCAACTGTCTGCATAAAAAGTGTAAGGTGAGCCACGATATAAAAATTGAAGTGCTGTTCTCATGATGTCCCATCTTTTATGAGTGGACTTTGAGTTAGGAAGGAAAGAACAGTTTCCAATCTATTATTTTAGGTTCTAGTCTCTAAGTGGTCACCTAGGTTGTTGCAGTGAACTAAAATAAAAGCAGTATTCCCATAATGTTGCATATTATGCAAATAGAATGTCACAAGTTCACCAGTGATCTGGAGGTGAGAGTTTCTATATCCTTTTAATTAATGTTTTGAAATGACACCTATGGTGCATATATTCACAGTGTGCTAATGTGTAGTTCTGTGCTATTGTGTATGCCAGCATTATTAAACCTTAAGGCTTTTACCCAATCTATTCATTAAATATTAACTACATAAATCCCTATACCATTATGTGGCTTTTATTGTTGTCTGCAGGAGGAGGAGGAATTCTTTCTTTGAAACCTTAGATTGGTTGCTGCTGGGTTCATGCGAAATTTTTCTTAGTTAAGTGGGAGAGGATTGAGAAATTGTTTCACTTGCTACTGCCCTTCATGCTTTATCTTTGAATCTACATTTCCCAATTCATTCATTTATCTATTACTTTTTAGTGTTCACGTTTTCCCTTTGTACACAATCAGAGATTAGGTTTTTCATTTTTTAAGGTGCACAAAGCCTACGTGCTTCTGATTGAGGAGTGAGAAATTATTTTTTTAAGGTTAATAGAAATTTTGCACATAGTAGTGTGCCAAGTTATTTGAGGGTCAGTTGAAATATGAATAATATCTTTCTTGTCAGTTCCCAAAAGATGGATTGCCATGTTAGAGGCACTACAGCATCTGGCACCACAGGACACTTTCACTGGGAAATGGAACTATGCTTTCAACCTTAGATACAGTGCCTGTGTGGCTGAAGCATGGAGAGTTGAAACAGATGGGACAGCATTTGTGCCTGGTCTCTCTTGAAAGGATTTAATCACCCAAGACAGGCAACCTAGCAAATGGTACACGCTTTTTCCCTAAGTGGACATGTCTGAAGTAATTCCCAAGTCATGGTCAAAACGAAATCCATGCACTTCATGTTACAGGCTTTTTGTGAGTTTTTTTGTTTGGGTTTGCTTTTGGTTTTTGTTTGGGTTTTTTTGAGGGTGGTTTCCAAAAGTGTTTATGCCACCCTGAGAAACACTATAATTACTGGAACAAACTGTAGTTAACTGAGATCTAATAATTTAGAGTATGCCTGTGATACAGTTTACACTGGATAGAGTTTTATACTGGATATGCACTGTGTTTAAAATATACTCCTTTTACAGAGTTACTGATACTATCTCATTGAGTGCAGATTTTTCCCAGAGTCTGTGAAAATGGAGACGGAGAACCAGTTTTGAATGGGTAGAGACTTTTACACTTGTTCAGTTTGTGGGAGTGTTGTGTTCCAAAAGAGACCCCTTGTGTTCACTGGAGTACACAGTAACTGTCTCACTGCTGCTGGGGAACAGTGGGTTTTTCAGCTTCTCCCAGATGCAAGTCATTTTGCTGGCTATGTGGGATGAAATGCGGCTTTTTAACTGCGTGGAAATATTGGAACTCATTTTACTCTTCAGGCTGGAGGCTTTGCAGTGCTGTGGGTTGTAGCCATTTTTCAGTTTTGCTACTTGGAGTTTCGGAGTAGTGTGAGTGTCTTTCATTTTTACAGTGCAATGCCTCATGAAATACTCAAACATGGAGAGAAAGAGCTGCCATGCATGCTGCAAAGACTGTTCAGGGTAATTTCTGTATTGTGTGTGATAAGTATCTCGTGAGTTAAAATGAAAACTGTGGAGGTTTTAACTTCCTACATCAGTCATTGCTATGCACCTTTACGGATGCAGACAGGCAGTTTATAGGGCTGTAATTGTTTTCTGTTTACACTAGCTTTTTTCCCCCCCACTTCCCCACAAAATAATTGCTTTATCTTTATACTGGAGAATGAAAACTATTGACATCTGTGCACCAGAAATCTGGAAATCATTCATTACATGACTTCATAGGATCTAAATGTGTTTGGCAGCAGGCAGAGTGTACAAGGCTGTTTTGCTAGGTGTACTAGGAGAGGGCTATGAGTCTTGTGCAGTTTTTTAATAGATGCTCATGATTATGAGCATAACCCAGCATAAAAACTGTTATGAAAGTGTTTCCTATAGGAAGTTTGTCCTATACCAGCTCTGTAGCATTGCCTAAAAGAGATAAATTTAATGTTTCTAATGTAGAAAGCTGCTATAGATGACCTATTGATCTAGTCTGTTCTAGTGATCTTTGTGCTTCTGTGCTTAACTCACAACAGGCCCAGACCAGTTGTTACTGTGTGTTCACGCTTGCATGTATATGCATAAGGAAAGTAAGATTTTGGTACTCTAGCACTTGCCTCAAGTTTAAACAATGATGCACTTAAAAATACAATGGGGAAGTACGAAGTTAAATGAATGTTGAGAAGATAAGTGGAACTTACATGTTGTCACCTTCATGATTGAGGGCTCTTGCTGTTAGAGTACCTCGAAGAGTACTGCATTAAGCCTGTGTAAATGTGAGATCACTGCTAAAGCATGGAAATGCAGTTATTCAATAAAGATTGTTGAGAGCATTTGTAATGGCTGGAAGATCATCATATGATGTTTTCTATTTGATGTAAGGACACCACTTGGGTTTCCTACTTTGTGAAATAGATGAAGACAAAAGATGGGAACTTATTCCATGGTTGAGTTTTACTCTTTTTTTCTTTGATCTGGACTCCTTATTTGTTTTCTACCTGGAATTTTGCACAAGTTTAAATTTTTCATTTTAGTTACAGTTCCTGATGTTTTTAATGAACATTATATTACTACAAGCTGAATGATGACCACAGTTATTTTAATATCTTACTTTTCTTTTTTAAGGCTTCGACTGGAACCTTGTATTCAAGTGGGATTACATGACACCAGAGCAAAGAAGAGCACGACAAGGAAATCCAGTTGCTCCCATAAAGTATGTCTGTACCACCACTTCTCAAACGGATTCTAATTTGCAACTAAGCAAAGTTAGAAATCATCTTCTCTGAGTCTGAAAGAATATCTTTACTATATCTTACACCAATATTGAAATTTCCTTCCTGTATATGGAGCATGATGAGACTCTCAGAAATAAGAGTAGATGTCACTCTGTTTAAAGTTGGTGTGTTTTGAGGACTAAAAATGCAGCATCAGTTTTAACGTTTTATTGCTGGCAAAAATTGCCACCCTTTAAATGAGCAACTTGTGAGCCAAATGGAGATTTAGAAGCTGCCTCAGAAGGTGGTCATGGCCATAGAAATGTGACATAGAAATGTGTGGAAACAACATTTGAAGTGATAGATGCAAAATAATTTGCATTCAAAAACATTGCCACATTTTTTCATGGAGGTATTAATCTTGATGTGCAAGTAATAGTTACCTCCATGTTCATGGTTCTGTAAGTAATTGATTTAATTTTTCTTGTTTGTTTAGGACACCCATGATAGCTGGTGGATTATTTGTGATGGACAAATCCTATTTTGAAGAACTAGGGAAGTATGACATGATGATGGATGTTTGGGGTGGAGAAAACCTAGGTATGTGTATTATTTACCCTCTGATCAGAAAGCGGGTTTCATAATTTCCTTTACTGTCAAGGAGTCATGATTTTCCTGATTTTGTTCAAAGAGTTAAAACCAGCATTTAAATTTCATGCACATTATTGGCGAAATCCAAAACATTTATTTCAATGAAAAAATTATAACAAAGAAAAAATTATATGTTAAATATAAGGGAATAAAAGTATTAGCTCACTGAGCAGTGACATTTTTTGTAATGGAAGTTGGCTGGTAAGAAAATTTCAGGCTGTAGGGAAGCAATTAAATATAATAATGTTTAAATGCTGACAGTTGAAGGCATACTTCTAAAGATGTTGCTTAATTTAATCATGAAAAGTAGAATACAGGAGAATTAATTTAATGTTAATACATATACCTTAATAAATCAATTAACTTAACTGACTGAAGAATTATTTGTTTCTGAACTTTGCCAGTAGTATGCTGCCTGGCATCTAAACTTAGTGAATTTTGTAGTTTTATACCCCTTCCTTAGCCCTATGAGAGTGATGGTTGAGAAGGTATTTTTTCTCTAAGTACTTATTTTCAGACGTTGAAGTGAGTGAGATTTAGGCAAGAGGGAGGAGAGGCTGATAGGACTTTTGCTTTAGCCATTCTCCTTTGACCTGCTGGTTAAATCTGACATTAGTAGGTTTTTTTGGCTGTTTGTGTTACAGTGTTGTACAAAGGTTTTCTCCAGTTAAGACAAGTATACTTGTGTTTAAACCAGCAATGATTTGAAAGGAGCAGAATTCTACAGCTCCTCAAGAATTCCAGTTTGTCATTAGTTTAGTTTTTGGGGGTAGAGATGCATCTCAGACATTGCAAGTAGTGTGTTTTAGGAATGCTTCTAAGGATAGAAGCTTTTCTACTGTGCATGCTAGCTGCAAAATCCTGAAATACCTTGAACTTGTAAAAACCCACGAGTATTTTGAGTTACCAAAATCTGCATATGCATTAAGTGCATGCTTGGCCTACAAGGAAATGTCTGCTGTATGGAGACATGGTAACCAAATGTTTGGTGCTGCTGTAACACGCTGAAAAGTTGGAAGTGGTGTCCCTACAGTCCTGTCTCTGACCATCATATGCAGTATTCAAAGAAACCCTATGGGTATTTTGAGCAATTACATTCCATGTTTCTGTTGTTTCGCTATTTTGGCTGTATATTGCTAAACTGTATTAATGTAAACATAATAATTTTCATTTTTAAATGTCCTGGAAAATCATTGGATCAATTTAATGCAGCAATATTTTTATTCACTCTGAAAACCACTTTTGCCACTCGAGCACTTAAATATTTGATTAGTTACAAGCACGTTCTTAAGCAACTGAGCTTTTTCTGAACACTTAGCAACTACTTTTATGCTTTGATAATTGAGGCCTTGATAGCAGGAAAGAGCACAAGCAACAGCTCCTCTTTCATGGATGCCAAGAGATGTTTATGTTGCTCCTGCTGCATTCAGTTCCTCCCTCTGGAAAGATGATGATGAAGATTTAGGGGTGCCTGAAAAGCAAGCAGAAGGCAGCTAATGGTTTCTTCCTAACTGTCAGACTAATTGAAAATGAGTAAAAATCACATGGCATATGATTTAATTGGCAATAAATGACACGTGCACCAGATAACTGGAAATCTGTGATGTGCAATTTAAAATTCAGTGTGCACACTTGTCAGGCCTCTTTACTCTCAAGCATGACTCTACTCAGGGGCTTGGTGTTACATGCAAATAACCTGCTAAATGGACTAGCAAAATAATTCTGCATATCATATTCATTTATAAAAGCTAGCATTTTTCCTTCAAGCATGTGCAGAACAGCTGTTACGTGAGGTTTTGTTCGCATGTCAGTATCAATTTGATAAATCCTAAGATGAGCCTACAATATTTTCTCTAAATTGCCCAAATTATCATGAAGATAGGTACATTCTCAGACTGTTGCTAAATGTAACTGGTAATGCATGCATGCTGCACAAAAAGTCCATCAAGGTTAGTTCCATCTCTTTTCCAACTCAGAAACTCCCATTCTCAGTATGTTTATAATGCTTTCTGATAAGCTTAGGAGAATTGCAGTACACCAGAGAACTGGGTGGACCATGAGAAGGTTTGGGTCTAATTTGAGAACCTAGGCTTTTCTTACTAGTTTTCCTAAAAATCAAGGAATGAGTAAGCCATTCCTTGTCTTCTATATTGGTGACACACTCTAATAAAAAGAACAAATCTGTTACAGAGATGTAACTTGATCTCATAAAGAATTTTTGACATGCTGCTCATACCTTTTCATTTAAAAACTATGTCCATTGAACTTGCTCTGGTAGTAATATTTCCTACTGTTTGAATATGACAAAACAGAGTCTTAAGTTTGTGGGGTTGTTTTGAGTTTTAGTTGCTGTATGTTCTTTTTTCTTTTCCATTGCAGGCTTTAGAAGCCATGTTGGTGCAAATAAGAGTTAGTTTACTTCTCCCTATATTCTAGTCCTTTGCTCTTTCCCTCTGAGCTATTTTATGTAATGTTCACTTTTTCGATATTCTTCACAATCTAAAGCGCTGGAAGGTGTATAAAAATTTAAAAAATAGTTTTTCCTGTTGTCCCATGTGAATTCAACTGGATAAGTTACTGTCAAAGACAATGTTGTCATTCATGTTTTAGGAGTATGGTCTATCTATAGCTTGAACTATGTTGACTCTCTAGGATTCATGAATATGGCCATCAAGAAGAAAGTAACTTAATTTGCACTGCCAACAGTTAACAAATATGTCTTTTTATTTACTTTTAAAGTTTTTAAAATTTTCCCTGAACATTCAGTCAACACGACATGGTCTCTAATTTTTGGTTGTGGGAGGGTTTATGTTTGTTCTGTTTTTTTCAAATTTTGATTCTGAAGTAATTCTGCTATTATTACTGCTGTGTATGTGGAGGAGGGATTCTGAAAAAGAAGGCATGTCACTTAGTTTGTCATAAAAGAGAGACTGACTTTTAGAGTTGCATTTTTTTTTAACCTATGGAAGGACACTCAGTGGTTATGAAGAGGCTTGAAACTAAGGCTGTCTGGTGGCAGCTGTTGGACTAAAGGGGGAATCATCAAAACTGAAACAGTGCTGCTGGAAGCACCCTTCTTACTGCACTGACTTGGAATTAATGTGGAAAAGTTCTCTCTCAGCATTAGGTGACTTCTGCTATCAGAGATCAAGGTTGAGAAAGGGGTCTAAATATTTCTAGACCTTCTTGTCATCACCAGTTGGCTCAGATTATTAGTTTGGCTAGAAGTGTACTGTCCATAACCTTCAATTTGCAAAAGTTATGCTTTTATTTGGTCTATCCTCAAGTCAACAGTAGCTTGATATAACTCCTTCCACTGTTTGGGAGTGTTTATTTATCTGCTGTAATAAGTTACCAGCTCAAATCTATTGGTTATTTTAGTTTGCCTTGATTTCACTTATCTTCAGTTATTCCATTTTCAGCTGAAAATTTTTGTTATAAACTAGATAATTAATTTATTTGTTAAACGTACCTACTATTGTTTACCCTTCAGATAAAGCATAACTCAGTGGCAAATTGCAGCAGGGTTTATGGATTTGGGCAATGCTGGTGACTTCAGATAAGAGAAGATTCACATTTTGCTTGCAAGATAGTATATTTATTTCTGCTGAGCTTGCAGAATCATAAATGCTTAGATGCGTGCCTTTGTTTATCCTTGAATTAGAAAAACTGTCTTGCTTGATCTTCTTAGAAACAATCACTAAAAGCCTTCTCTGTAAATATAGTACAAAAACCCAGTATTTTATGATGTTGATCTTTCATTTCTGTTTTTATTTCAGAGATCTCATTCAGAGTTTGGCAATGTGGTGGGAGCCTAGAGATCATCCCTTGCAGCAGAGTGGGTCATGTATTCCGCAAACAGCATCCTTACACATTTCCCGGTGGTAGTGGTACTGTGTTTGCAAGGTAAATGCTAAACAGCAATGGTTTGGATTTCCTCAGATGATCAGCAGGTGGCAGTAATTTCATTTCAGGGATCTTGTCTCTAGAAATATTTGCAATATTATCTATCGTGGTAAAATATTAATTTAAAAGAAATTAATGACTTTTGAGTCATCTATGTAGGTTGAGGGAAGAACCTGAGAACTGAAAGAGGGAAACTTCTGGTTGGACACAGACTGAGAATCTGGAAAATAAGGAAATGCTCAGCTTGGCATTTCATCAATATTGTGTTTATTTGACTTTAAAGAAGGCTTTATTTTCAAAACCCTCATAAAACTTCGTTTTGTAGAAACAGTTTCATTGTTAACTAAGAGCCAGAATACACTAAGTTGTAAATATGCTTTGCTTGCTTTTCATTAATACATGATCAGCGTGTGAGATGCAAATTTTCAGAGATGGATTTCGGTATTTGTGCCAGTCCACTGGCAATATGGTTCTCTATATTTGCCTTTCCTGTGCTGTGTTTAAAATTGCATTTTCTTATAGACCTAAGAAATTGCAATTTTAAAGGCTTAGATTAATATGCCTATTAATTTTGCTGTTGACACCCATGCATAGCAGTAGCTGAAATACTGAGCTGTCTTGTCAGTTTCTCTTCTATAAAGTGAGAACAGCAGTGCTGATTCATGTTCATAGTGGTTTTGACTTTATATGGATGAAAATATTGCATGAATGTACTGAGGGCATTTTCATCAAGGCTGTATCAGTTGTAGCTGAAGAATCACTGTAGATTTTGATTTAGAGACTAAAACTTGATGCTCAGGGGGCTGAAGTAGTGCAAGTCTCAGCTAAAAGTTCACTGGGCTAAGAGCTGCAAATAAAATTTTTTATTTACCCTTGAAGGGATGTGGAACCCAAACTCTGTTTAACATGAAGCAACACAGCTCAGATGTACTTAATTCATAAGAATGTTCTAAGCTGCTGATATTCTTGGACTCATGATTCACTTTAGACTGAGGAATCTCCTTAGGGTGTAGTTTTTCCCTTCCATGCTGGTTATGCCACCAAGGTGACTTTAATGAATTTAATATCTACTAAAATAAAGTCACTGTCCTGTTTCTTTCAGTAATTATAGTAGGCACTGTAGTATTTTTCTTTTTTCCCCCCATTCTTTGAGATGTATATTTTATGCTGCAGTGAAAAATGAATAATAGTACTTATGTGAAAACAAAAGCTAGCAATGAAATGTCCTCAGTACATCACATCTCTCTTCCAACATTTATAGTGTGCATCAGGAGGGTAGAAAGCTTTGCCTTTTAAACTGCATTATGTAAGCTTAGGATGCAACTGGTTTAGTTTAATGAGGTTTTGAAATGACAGTGTCATAACAAGGAACATAGTTAGTAAAAGTGAATAAATGTATGAATATACTGTGCAATCTTCCCACTCCAGCAGCTTTTCCATCTTTGGGGTGTTGCCAAGATACTGCTTTTCTTGTGCTTTCTTGGATGTCAAACCAATATAATGGGATGCCTTCAAATCAATTTTACTAATGGGAGAATGAGAAGCCTTAGGTAGTAAGATGTCCTTGTAATACAGGTGTTATAATATAGATGTGTGTGGGACCATGGTTCCAAGAAACTTGGTGCATGGAATCTGTGCTGGTGGTGCAGCTGGGGCATGTTGGCTTGTGCCATCATCTATCTCTTGGCTGTAGGCAGCTTGTTCTGGACTCCTCTACTTTTAGCTGGCTAGTCAGTATGCACTGCCTTTTGGCAGCCCAAACAGGTTGGTAATTTTGGATGAGGCTGGGAGTCCTTTTTTGTGAGAAGGGAGACCACATCACCATGTCCTGACTGTGTGATGTGGGCAGGGATAGTTTGTGTCCAGCAGGATTTGTGTGACTGCCTTAACACCACAGATGAGCCAGTGAGCCTTGCTGGCTCCAGTCTGCTCCAAGCAAAGCTGCCTCTGATCTCAGTGCTCTTTCATTAACTGGCTCAACATTAAGTGCACCCCATGCTGTGTTCCTCAGCACCCTGAGTTATTTGGGACCTTGCTAGTTCAGGCAGTTCTCAGCATCGACACAGTGTCCATATTTGTCACGTGAAGCTTGAGCTGTTCTTCATCCCTGCATATGAGGCAGTGGGATACAGGCATTCTGGCCTTGAAAGTGCCTTTGGAATCACTAAACCCTGGCAAACCAGGTAGTTCCTCTCTCTCCACCAAAATCAGTTTGGCCTGTGGGCAGCCAAGCTGTGTTGCTAAGTGGACAGGAGGGGCTGAATGGGTGACACACACAGGCCTGGGAGACTGCAGGTGAAGATAGACTCACACAGGTTTTTATCTGAATCTAGTAGGATTTTGCTTACAAAAAAATTAAGGAGAACTTTACAAGAAAAAAATCAGTCCTTAAACAAAAAAATTAATTCAGGTCTGTTTTATGAAATTTTTATTCCCTACATCCTTTTTGCTCAGCAACCTGCAAGCCTCCTCACTTAATCCTATGTTTTGTCTTTTGAATTGGAGAATTTTATATTAAATAAGTTACTGGCTGAGTTCACTCCAGTTGCTTTAGATGAACTTTCTGCCAAATGTAAAATAAGCTTCAGAGCATAGCAGTTGCAAGTGAAGTAAGACTTACTTTTCAAAGCATAAAATTATGAACAATAGAAGTAAATGAGTTTTACATGGAAGCCAGGGGAGGGAAAAAGCCATTGGACCCTGTTGCAATCCAAAAGGAAATTTAAAGATGCCAGTTACATAAATACAGGAGTTTTAGTTAGAGATGTGTTTGATTAGAAGTAAAACATTTGGATTAGGGTTTTTTTACATTTATTACAATAATCAATCTCTTTCAAATTTTAAAACACTTCCTCTCACCTCAGCTACAGAAGACTTTCTTTGTTTCATAGCCTTAAGTATTGTAACAGCTTGTGTCTTTTTGGAATGCTCTTTAAATACTCTACTGGTAGGAATAGGCTGAAGAGTGAAAATATCTTGCATGTGTTAGCATATTTGTTTTCAAAAATGTGAAAGACATTTTTAAATATCGCCAGTTGTTGAGATTTTTGTGTTCCCAATTAGCTTGCTTTATCCAGGTGAGCACTCACTGAACTTGTCTTCTGTCAAGTTACTCTTCTAAAAACGATCAACCAAACATCAACCTAATAAATTCCATTAAGTTTGCAGAAAGAACTGAAAGATGTTTGTTAAATTCTGGATGAAAACCTGAAGCAGTGATGAGTGTGGAAAAGACATAAATTTCATTATAAATGCATTGATTTCAGTTATGTTACTCTAATGGTTTTCTCTTACTTGGGTCTTTTTTGTGTGTCTTCTGCCTGACTTAAGGCAACTGACTGTGTAGTACTGGGAAGGGTTAAAATCAACCTGAGGAAAAATTGCACGGTTTAATTGCACCTAGAGAAAATATAACCCATGTGTTTCATATGCTTGTCCCTAGAAATACACGCAGGGCAGCAGAAGTCTGGATGGATGAGTATAAAAATTTCTATTACGCAGCAGTGCCTTCAGCCAGGAATGTACCTTATGGCAAGTAAGTCACAAGTGCTTCTTTGCCTATTTGTCTATTCTTCATGACATAGCACCTTCTGAGGTGAAAGCAGTGCTAAATCTGATGTTGTCTCTTTAAGATTTATTTCTGTAGTTCTACTGTTCTTGAGTTTTCTGTGTATTCTATAAAATATATGAAGACAACAGCAGCCTGACTTCAAAAACTCCTTTTTTTTTTTTTTTTTTTTTTTCCTCCTCTAGTATTCAAAGCCGAATGGAGCTCAGAAAGAGACTTAGCTGCAAACCCTTTAAGTGGTATCTTGAAAATGTTTATCCTGAGTTACGGTGAGTTTTGGGTGAAACAGAGTTCATATGGAGTTTACTTTTTCACCCTCACCAGAAATCATTGGTTTCTTTCTCCATCCTTGGATGTAAAGGATGTCTTTTACTTTATCTGTGAATGCAATGCCTCATGCGGGTTTATTTGCTTTTTTTATTAGTTCTGTTCCTAAAAAATAATTTTTCCCTGGTTAGCTGCTTTTTCTACTTACAGCAGCTACTGCTGCAGTATTTTAGGGAACAGTGTCTAATAGACTGAACTTACCTGAGCCTGAAGTTAGTCTCCTACACAAGCCACTTGCTCAAAAGCACATATTCTGTATCCTCTTGTCATCCCTTTAAAACTTTTGCCATGCCTAAGCACATGCCTAGTTAAGTGAGGAGACTGAATCTCATGGCAGTACAAATGATGACAGTCAGCAGACAGGAGGGCCTGGTGTGTTTGGCAAGCAAGGGTAGGTGCTTAAGATTCTGAGAAGCTGAGTCTCCTGTTCTTTCTTGTCTCCTCTTATCAAAGAATAATCACTGACTTTTGGGAAGGGATAACAAGGGGGAAGTGAGGGATGACACTGTTAACAGTTTTTTGTAACATGAATTCATCTTAACTAATGAGAAGTCATCAAAGAGGAATACTTTTTGAAGGGAGAGAAAAATTTCGGTTTAATAACAGAGTAAGAACGGTGTTGGTCATATCTGAGCCCACTAATTAGTTTGACTGGTCTGTCAACCTAATATTAGTAGTGTAGTGTTGTAAGATATTCTTGTAAGAATACTTGAGGTTTTTTTTCCCTGGGGCCACTTCATGTCAGTGGTGCCAGGTAACTGCTAGTGACATACAGGCTTGAGATGCAAAAGCAGGACCAGCTATTGCAGCCCCAGTGCAACATGTGCAGAGCCATACATACTAATGAGTCTCATAAACCAGGCTGATACTGAAGAAGTAAGTTTTCCTTTATTTTTCTCTTAAAAATGCCAGAGGATACTTGGTTTTTGTTTAATCTGTGAGGAAAAAAATGTCTCTCCTGGAAAACGTGCTACCATAAGCATTGCTTACATGTAATGTTCTCTTGTTCTGTCATCCCTCATGTGCTCCTTCTGCTGGGTTGAATTATTATACACATATTATAGTCCGAAGCTTTTAAAGGCTCTGATATGCCCTAGTTTTACTTGTTGAACATGAACTCATGGGCTCTACCCACAACTGTACTTTGCTGAAAGGGATTGCCTAGATGTTTCCATGCTAGGAGTGTACTTTTTGTGCAACCATTAGAAAATAGATATCAGGAAACTTTGATTTTTTTTTTTTTTTTATTTTATTTTTTCAAATTCCTAACCCCTTTTAACATTTCAGTAAAAACAGTCTGAGAAACATGTAGTGTCCTATTTCTGCCGCAAGCTATGTTGCCTGAAAAGACAAAAGGACTTGCTGAGCTAACTGAAAACATTAAGCTTTGAGTCACTTTAAATGATAAGTCATCTTTAATTTAATTTTTGTGCCATGTTAATATGTTCATCCTCCTCCTCTGGTCTAATTCTTCCAGTACTGTGGGTGTGGTAGGCTTGCAAGCTTACTTGTGTTCGATCAGTTAGTGATTAGATAATTGCCTCTCTTCAAGAGATGATTGAGATTTCCACATGATAGTCATCATTCATCCTTAACCCCTCATCTTAAAATTACTCAGAGTACTTTTACAAACAAGGAGTTTAAAAAGAAACTAAGAAAAACCTCCCAAACAACCCCGAACTGAATCAAGCAGATATTTCTGGTTTTGTTTTAGGGTACCTGATCATCAAGATATAGCCTTTGGGGCTTTGCAGCAGGGTACCAATTGCCTTGACACTTTGGGCCATTTTGCAGATGGTGTTGTTGGAGTTTATGAATGTCATAATGCCGGGGGAAACCAGGTCTGTATGCCATTAATTTTGTTTACTACAGTAAGTCTTAAAAGAAAGTGAAGCTAAACTTTTTAACTCAAGCAGTTTTTGTGTACTGGTGAGAAAGATGAATCCAAACCAGCATATCAATTGTTGTAACAGATTGGCTAAAACGCTTCTCCTTCAAATACAATTTTAGATTAGTATTTAGGATTAGAATTTGAGCCCAGAGATTCGATGAGCATCACATTATCCTCTTCTTTTGTCACTATTAATATTTGCTTTTGCACTAGAGGCCATAGCTTCCTTCTCAGTGGTTTTGCACTTGCATAGAAAGCTTTTTTTCAATTGAATGGTATGTTTGATTTTTTTGGGGGCAATTTTTACTTAAGAAAATATTTGGCTTGCATTAAGCACATGGCCCAAGGTCAGTAAAAGAAAAGAGTGTTTTGCTGTGCCACACTACTTACATTTACAGTTTGCAATAGTGGAGTATAAAAAAAAAATCTGTCATAAATCCCTATTTGGCTCTTGTAGAAAACAGAGGTGCCTGAATGTTCACTCACAGTAAGGAGAGTGTTTTAACAAATCCTTTCTAATCCTACTCCTAAACTAACTGCAAATGTGTCACATCTGTAAATGAGAGTGTTAATTATTTCAAAGAATCTATTTATGCAGTTGTGACTTAGTTATCATTCATGAAATCCACACAGAGGTTCTCACTGCTTTGTGTGCTTCTTTGTCACTAAATCCTTGTCAGATTAAACCTGACTTTAAATCAAATGTAATATTAATGTGTCAAGTACAGCTGTTAAAATAGAAGGCTGGCCAATTAAAGACTACTCTTGAACGAGTGTTAGAAGTTTGTTCTAATTTAAATTAGAAGGGGAAAAACCTAAAATAAGATGAAGCCTAAAATGAGGTAATTTCCTGGAAGATGTATGATGACAATTAATTCAAATCAAGATGTGGGAAATGCCTCCTTTCCCTGTCATTAAGGAGAATTTATCTGTGGGGGCTTTTTCAATTACCTTTTGAAAGTACCCTCATCTTTTCAGAAACCACAGTGGGTTTTTTGGGAGAAAGGGTAGATGTGTCACAAATGCCTTGGAGCAGAAATCTTAGTTTTCTCCTGATGTTGTGTATTCTTTGTACATATGCAAACTTATCTTCCTCTTCTAAACTCCCCCTCCCCTGAATCTGACTCTCTTCTTTCTATGTTGCTTTTTTCCTGTGGCACTAACCTTGACAAACCGCTATGCACTTGCTCTGAACAAATACCTTTGTGAGAACATTCAGACAGGTTAAGAGGCAGAATGGGTCAAAACCAGGTTTTATGTCCAAGCAGAACTCGTATTGGGTTGAAAAGAAATAACAGCATGGGAGGAGAGGGATAGGGAACAAACTACAATCCTGCAGTGTTCTCTGTCTTGTGTTCAACACAACTTATATGCAAAACCTAAGTAAAAATGGGATTTCTGCCCCCCCTTTTCGCCTGCTCTCCCCTCCCCCAGGTTGGTAAAACTCAGTGATAATTGTGTACCTCCAGCAGCTAAATAGCTTGAGGTGTGCCTGACAATGTGCAAATATGCAGGATTGTGATAAGGAGCTAAAGGTAAAACCAAATGCACTTAGGTTCAAGGGGAAGGTTTCAGGTTAGTTGTATCTACTAACTTTCTGATTTGACACAGATTTTCTCAGATATTCCAACTTTTGCATAAAGCTATCCAATTTCCAGCCTGTGCCCTGAGCATATAGACTGCTTGCAATTTTTCTTCTGTAGTGGAACTTGTTCCATCTTATCTCCATTACAGTCGTAGTCACTGATTGGTGGAGGAAAGTATCTATACACTGTGTCTCATAACATGAAGGGCCATCATGTAGACTTTTCCAGCAACAAAGCTTGGAGCTTTTATGAAGCAGCTGTACTTTGACTTTTAAATGTGTTCTTGCATAATTTCTGTTGTGGTTGGGGCTTGTACAGCCTTTTTATGGAAGGCTGAAGATGTATAAAGGCAATCATTTCAAGGCTCTAACTCTGACTGCAGGGTTCTCAGACACAAGTTTTACTACATCCTGGGTAGTATTTTCAACTGTCATTTTTCACTGTAGATCTTACCAGGGAAGAGTTCAGGGCCATTTGTAATTCCTGGTAAGCTCTAAAAATAACTTGTTAAATTCCTTTAGTTGTGGCTAAAAACGTGGCTATTAATATTTTATTATATATTAATGGTTCTTGTTGACATCTTATAGACTGGACAGAACTGAGAAGACAAGTAATTTCACTGTCATCTGAGTTTAACATACTGAGAGTAAAAAGAGAAATTATCAGCTTAAGAGTTTGGAAAACAAATAAAGAGATAGCCAGGACAAATCTGTGTTTGCTTTGTTTTCCATAGTTGTCATCATTCTGGTACTTGCAGAATACAGTATCAATCCAGTGGCTTGGGACCTGTATGATTGTGATTACTTGTAATCTCTTGAATTGCAAGTTCTGACAGTGTTATGAGCATCTCTTCCCAAAGAGATTTAATAATTGTTAAATCTGCTGAGTTTTAAAGTAATTACACATTTGTTTTATTTCTGAAACATTGATAATGTGCAAAATAACATTTAAATGTTATTTAACATACAGGCTTGGCTCTGTATGTCTAAGGTTTTGTATTATACAACTCTAAATCCTATTTAGTTGCTCGAGAGAAGCTAATCATACCATTTAAGTAGTTTATAAGCATGATTTGGAACATTAGCCTGGCTTTAGTCAAGTGGCGTCTTTCCTCAAAGGATAGTTAGACAAATGGAGACCAGTGTGGACCCCGGGGACCAAACTTGAAAGGAGAGAGGCATATGGAGAGAGTCTGAACATCAGTGCAATATCAGGCTCTGTATGAAAAGATGCTGAGGTCTAACAAGCTGGGCAGCATACACACAGAACAGCTTTTCTTTGCTTTCTATTTAAGAGTTGCATATATTTGAATACATGTAATAAAGATTCTGTTGTACATCACGCCTTGAGATGGGAGGGAACATTCTCTCTACCCCTTTTGTGTATTGCTATCTGGTGGTCTTTACTGTATTAAGACTTGCTGTTTCCTCACTGTGTCCATGTGCTTTGTTCAGTGTGTGGGCAGGGTGGCCGCTGGTGCTGCAGACCAAGCTTTTAGGGTTTTTATGTATATAATTTTGAATATGTATATTTACAAATGTAGAAACCCTTCCACATAGAAAACAGGGGAAAGGTGTAATACACACACATAAAAATAAATTTCTAACTAAATAAGCATTTCCACGAGGCCCTGTTGGCTGCCCGCAGCAGCTGTGTAAAGCCAGCAGAGGGAGCAAACAGCAAGCTCAGCCCTGAGCTGATGTGGGGACACTGAAGCAGTTGGAATTACTGTGCTTGAAAAGGACTTTTTCTCATGTCTTGCCCTGTGGGAAGCAATGAGCTGTCCTAATGCTCGTTCATAGCTATTTGCAGGATTTTAAACTGTGCTGTATATGCAGAGGTAGCATGTGCTAACATAAACAATTTTGTACATTTTGTGTTTCTTCCTTTTTGTAGGAATGGGCCTTAACAAAGGACAAGTCAGTGAAACACATGGATTTGTGCCTTACTGTTGTGGACAGAGCTCCTGGTTCACTAATAAAACTTCAGGGCTGTAGGGAAAATGACAGCAGACAGGTTAGTATGTCGTGATTGCACTCTGCAAACAGTGGGGAAAACAAGGGTGGTGAATAAACAATGCACTGGTGATCACATCTTCTATAGGCTCTACTTCTACTGTTGTTTGTGTATGTGAAGCTAGGATTCATGAGGTCTTAAAGGCATAATAAGCTTTATCCCAACAGGGGCCTTATGTAAAGGTTTCACCCACTGTGTTTTAATGCCATGTGTGTCTTCTGAAAGAGTTTATATATTCCACAATGTCTTTTTTCAAAGGTCTCACTCAGTGAAGTTTGACTATTATGTATTCTGGTCTCAGAAGAATGTGGTTTGGCTTTCCTTCTTTTCAGCTGTGGCCTGTTTATAGCAGCACTAATCTCCTTAAATTCATTTTTATCAATGCAGTGCTGCAACTTCATCTATTTCCCATGCCTGAGGAAAATCACATTTGCAGAGTCACACCATCTTTTTGATCTAGTCATAACACAACTCATCTCTTTCTGCTCAGTCATCAATTCTGATCATCTGCCAGCTTCCTTGCTTCTATATCTCTGTTTTTGCAGGCAGGTAACTGAAAAACTGTTTATTGATGAAGGAAGGAATATTCTTGCTACTCTTCAGAGAAGGAAACTAAGGAAGCAAGATTTTCTTGATAAGGTTTACAGGCACCAGATGGTAGACATACAAGAGAAACTTCCCCCCCCCCCCCCCCTTTTCTTTAATCCTGTGTTTGGGATTTAATCTGTCCTTGGCATCATCTTGGACAAAGAACTTTTGATAGCACAGGTTGCTTGTCTTCTGTAGAATTGAAAGGTGTCTGACAAATTTCTGGATTTCTGTTGTCTATGGTGAATGTGCTTCGTGCTTCTCTACACTCAGTATTGTAGTGGTATGTGGATGGATTTTGATTCTGATTTTTTTTTCTTCAGACCAAAGGTATCACACAGGTAATAGAGTTGGACAGTGTATGTGAGAAGTCCTGAACCAGAGGGAAATGTGTTGGTGGGTTCTGTGTCTTGCAGAGTGTTAACAGAAAGAATAGCTGTTTTGACAAAGCTTGCCAGAACTTACCTTCTTGTACTCAAGAATCATCTAAACTGTTCCTATTATTGCAGTTTGTACAGCTTTCCAGGTGCAAGCCAGGGAAACTTATGAAGACCTTGAAGGACAGGATATAGAACTCTTCCTTTTCCTGCTTTTCCGGGTCAATAACTGTATTTTCTCTTCCAGAAATGGGAACAAATTGAAAGCAATTCTAAACTGAGGCACGTTGGCAGCAACCTCTGTCTAGACAGCCGAAATGCCAAAAATGGTGGTCTCACCGTTGAGATCTGCAATCCTTCTTTGTCACAGCAGTGGAAATTCACACTTAATCTGCAGCAGTAGAAGGACTTAGAAGCAAAATGCTGTTTCAACTGAAAAACATTGGGCAAAGTTTTGATTGAATTACTGATGTATTTCTTAAAACTTTCCATGGAACTTATATACCTCAGTATTCCACCTTTATCTGAAAGTAGAGTGCTGAAGCAGACACCAGGGATCCAGGGGACTCAGAGCACTGCAAAGATGTCACTGAGCATTACTTCACAGGAAGAAGGAATTGTGCTGCAGACTTCAACTGTTCCTTTCTGTCTTCAGCTACTACTTGCACAGCAGATAACTAACTCTAGGAACAACTGACATATTGTAAACAAAAGGATCTGAAGAAACATCTGTGGGGAACAGTGTGGGAGGGAGGGTGGGAAAAATTACTAGGAGAAGGTAATTTGAAAACTCCATTGAAATAGAAGTCATGGTTTGTCATTTCCAGAACCAGAAGTGTCATTTTGAAGTTGTTTTTTTTCCTCTCCTGTGTGTACTTGGTAATTTGAATATGAACTTTTCTATGATGGACTCTAAATATAAATATATGAAAGTATATATATTGTCAGCTCCCAATGATTTGTATCAATTTTCATCATCCTATAATTATCTACAAAGTGATTGACACATGTATAATCAGAAATTGGATTGGAGTGCTGGGAGAGAGAAACTCTGAGGGTGCGGATTTTGTGCTGCTGGGTATGATGTCCGTGCTAACACTGGATGCTTTTGCTTTGCAAACTGGATCTACTTCTTAACACTTCATCCTCTCTGGAGATCATGAAACTCAGGAGGAGAAAGAAAAGAGCAGAGGAAGTCAATGCATCTGCCCAGATGATTGCTTGGATTGTTTATTCCAGCTTGGGAATTCATCACCTGTGCTCTGGATAACGTTAAAGCTGTACTTGATATTTGTGTTGATCATTTCTGTAGTATTCTGTCTTTAAAATATTTCTTCCTTTGTTACAAAATTATATAAACTGCACGAAGCTTTCGTGCAGCCATGTTGGTTCAGCAGAGTTTTATTCTGGGCCCTAATGAGGAAAAAATTGTCTCAAACTCCCCTTTTGAGTTGGAGAAATAAGTTAGAATTGTAACACCACTGACAACAGCACAAGATCTGAATTTTAATTTGCAAGGATGAGCAGCTATGTAATATCTCTGAATTGCACTTGCTTAATTTATAGACCTACTACTGGGGAAATTTCTTCCATTTTGTTTCTTTAAATGTAGCTTTTGAATGCATTCAGGCTTGACTCTGGGAATCAGCCTGGATACCTGCATAGCCTATGTGTTTTTAACCATAGAACTTCTGCATTCTACAGCTTCAGTCCAGCTGATGTCATTTTTATAAAACAATACTGTCAAAGGTAACTCCAACTTTGACCTGTCCTGTCTAATGTTTGCATAGACTATATACTTTTTTATTAAAAGCAAATGCTTCAATGAGCTTTTAAAATGAGAAGGAAAGCAAATAAGTATTAGTGAGACAGCATGGACAAAAATTAGTGCAGACATGGAGTGCCAGGAAACGGTTTTGGAAAGATGGATCTCGGAAGAATATAATGGTTGATCATAAGGAGAGGAAAAACGTCTGCTGTACTGTAGTGTGCTGGTACAGTCCCCCTCTTTCGTTGTCCTGGAAGTAGAGTAGTTCCTGATTTTTCGTTTTCCCTTGGCTGTACCTATGCACCAGGTATAGAGATGGTACTCATGGGCAAGGTGGCTTCACTGTTAGTGTGCCCATAGATACCTTGTTGTCTGAAGTTATGACCTGCAGGTACCTGCTTACCTTTTGGATGGGGCCCTTAAATCCAGTTTACCCATCCATCATCATCTGACTTTTTAATGAATAATTAATACTTTTTCTCTGCTTATCCACAATCCACTTTCTCCAAAACTTGCCTGTTTTAAAGGCCAGACAGTGGATAAACTATTTTCAGCTTTTAGTCTCTCCCTGTAGCCTCTTAACCTAGATGAGAACTTGAAGAACGTGTTTCATAAACATAGCAATAGATGCCTTTGTGTTTTGGAAAACAAATGCTGAAATACGAGCTCAGCAGCAAACCAGTTGTTTGGGGCTTTGAAAAACAGAATTTAAAAGGAAGTTAAAAAAACGCAACCACTCAGCTTCAACCATGGTGGTATTTCCATTCACAGCTTTGATCTGATTGAGGGTGGTACTAACTGAAATTAGCAGCTGTGACTCTGAATATTGACTTGCCTCTTAACTCTGAATCAGAATTGCTAGTAAAAAGAAATTTTTAAAAATCCATATTCCATTGCTTAAGTCTTTAACGACTACAACATTCATAAAGTAGGAATATTTTTTTCAGTAATTGCCCATGGATGTTGTATGTAGGGGTTTCAGTAGAGGAGCCGTATGCTTAGGGAGAACAGACAAGAAGTGGTATCCTTTTGTTATGTTTACATGACAGTGTGCCAAAGTTACTTACTGTGATTTTAGGGGTTTTTAATGCTGAAGAAATTCACCCATTTGAAAGCTAAATTAAGAGCCCTTGAAGCAAATTGTGATGGAGTCTCCTGAGAACTTTTCTTACCGTCTTCAGAACAAGAATGGTAATACTGTTTATTTTGCAGATTTTCAAAACATAGTTTGGAAACTGTTTTTTTCAGTTGGTTTGAAAAGTCTGCTGTACAGAGCTTGTACTTGTTCATTTTATAGATGGAAACCATCCTTGAAAATTTGTTTAACTTAAATAAAGAAGAATGCTTTATAGATAAGTGTGTGCTGGTTAATAGAACTGAGTGAAGCCAGTAAAAGTCTGCCTGGAGGTTGTAGATTGAAGTCATTTTCAAACACTTCATTTCACTTGGTTGCTTCATAAAGTTCCTGTTCTATAAGCATGTGTATATGGGCGTATATTTGTATTTATGAAAAGAGATTGTTTCTGTTCAATACTATAATTTTGAGGAAATTGTCTTATTTTAGAAGCTGTGTTACACTGAGGAGAGGGCTAATGCTGACTGTATAATTTATTGTCAAGGCACTCCCCCTCCAGGCCTGAGCTGCTGGAGATTCATGCTGTGCCTCTTTTTGCTCCAGCAATCCTCCTGCCAGGGACTGGTGCAGCTGCAGCTCTCAGCCCTTTGGGATGCCTGTGCTCATTGTGCTTAGGGATTCCTATGGTCTCCCTGCTCTCTTTTGCAGGGTGGGCATTCAGGTGCCTGTGCTGCACAAGATGATCCATTGCAAATATTTAAACCAAAAAATACTTTTAAATTTTTTTAATAAAGGTTTTTTAGGGGGCAAACACTGCACTAGTCTACTTTAGGAGTTCTACTTTAGGGAGTTTGCAAATGAACCTGCACCAGGACAGCTTGGGGAGGGAGCAAATTCCACTCAGGAGGTGTCAAAGGAGAATTCTCCTGCTGCCATAAGAGGAACTGGGGATGCCAACAGGGCCTGGCATTCCCTTGGCAGAGCTGTGCTGCAAGCTAATGGGGCTGGAGATGGGACAGAGCTCCAAAGATCTCATCTGCCACCTTCTGTGTCGCCTCAGGGCAGCTTTTGGGGCACATCATTCTTTTCTACTCCATGGCATACAGGGCTAGGTTCTTTGCTCCTGCTCTAAGAAGCTCAGCTTTGCAGTCAGCCCCAAGGGCAGGACCAGCCAGCAGAACCTGCAGAAACATCTATAGGAAAGAATGAAACCATTCCCACTCTTAATTGTACTGACAGGAAGGGTTTTGCCTAGCAGCCTGTGGGAAAGGAGGAGTCATGGGTACAAACTTTCTCAGTAGTGACTTTCAAAATCTAAATTAAATCAAGGAAATAGGTCTTTAATATTAATGGCTGGCAAAAATGAAAAGGCCTTGTTAAGGTGCAGTAAACAAAAGGTACAGTTTTCCAGCTGTGGGTTATATTTGAGAATTCAAATGTGGATTCTCCATCTTAAATGCCCTTTAACACGTGGGAGCTGGCAGGTGATACCTAAAGGTAATTACAACAGGCTTCTGGCAATAGAAGCTTTTAATCTAATCCAGTGTTAAATGTAGGAGTCTGTTGTCTCTGCCTAGAGTCTTCCATGGTTCCTGTGTGTACTGTTCTCAGTTCACTTCTTAGTGTAAGAAGCAGGACTGAATGAACCGTCCAGCAAATTTTGAATTGCAACTGACCAGAACTCCCTTGTTGCCATGTTACCTGAGTACATCGATCTGAAAAAAAGTTTCCCATTCATTTTCTGGCAATTCAAGTCATGCAGCTTTTTATGCATGGGTTTTACTCTGCTGGCTTGTCGCTGTGCATAAAAGCAGATGTCTTTATACTGCTTTTATAAGGGAATTATTTGTGAATTAACAAAAGCATTTAAAATCCTAAATTTTCAAAAAGATGCCTGTCTGTATTTGGAAAGAAAGCTGAACTTTGGGAGAGATAAAAAGGTTGCAGCCTGCTTGAGGTAAGAACTGCTGTCTTGTTTGAAGTGGATCCTATAGAGCATTGCCCAGTTCCACTCTGGGGTGTTGCTGCCACAGCCTTAGTTGTTTTAAAATGTTTAATTTTTGTACACAAATGCCAACATTTATTTTGCCTTAGGTTTGTTTTAAATGTAGATGATGTATGAATTTACATGGCCACGAGTGGCACACACTCATCACCTGTGTCCTCCTTCAAGCCTGAAACACAGTGAATAATTTCATATCAATAGCTTCTTACAGAATGCTCTAGTGTGAGGCTTGTTCCTCTACAGAATCATTTCAAGTGAATGAAGCCACTGAAAAAACTCTGGGATAATAAGCCATGATTACAGAATGAGCACAAATGTCAGGGTTGTAGCTTTTGTTAGTCTGCACATTTTATTTACAGCTTAGCATCCAGTAGCTATTTTAAGATCTGCTAGTAATCAAACTTAAAAAGGGGGAATAAAGTCAGTCCACAGATGTTCTCTCTACAGCCCTTCAAGAGGTCTGAATGGGTGCAAAATACCCTTTTGATTTGACTTGATTTCTTGCAGCACAGCAGCCAGTTGCTGCTCTGTATGCAGAAATAGGGATCTGTTTGATTTCAAGTTTCTATTTCTACCCAGCAGATGTTTTTAATCCAAGGATTTTTCGAGGTGTTTTTTAATTAAAAAGGATCTGGAAGTAGCAAATAGCTTTCTATCAAACCTGTATTAATTAAAGGTCACCTTTGGTAGTCTGGTAAAAACAAGGTTTGAAAATTACTACCGAGGGTCTGTTGTGCTCTGGTAGTGTGATCAGCACCACTTCTGTAGAATAGTTTTATCAACTTCTGTGCCACGTCTCTCCCTCTCCAGCAGGTTGGTTTTGAAGTGAACAGGAGTGGATTCCTGGTGGTATCTCCACTTGCTCAGCTGAGCCAGCCTATTTGTTGCTGCTGACAGGGAAAGGAATGCTAATCCTGCCTCTCCTCCCTTGGGATAGTGTTTCTGCCCATTATATAAGACAGCATAGGGAAGGCTGGCAAAAACAAACAAAGAAAAGAACCAACAACTCAAACATAGAAAGTGTTGTCACTTTTGATAGCCGAAAGCCCTTTGAGCTTGGCTTAACTAGACCATAAAATCAAGTCTTACGTTTTTATAAGAGAGACTGAGGTGAGGGATGCTGTGGTTTGCCTTCCAGTTGAGATGCTTATTATAATAATAATAACTACTTATGCCAAAACAGCCTTATTGCTGTATCTAAAGCCAGAAGCACCTTTAGTATCAATAGAGGACAAACAGGGGTGAGAGAGACAAAAAGATTTTAAGTTTTGCATCAAGGTCTTGGTTTCAGCATCAAGCCAATGTTTGACAGGGAGTCTTGTACTAGAAGGGGATATAGCACTTTGGCCTAGGCAGTCTGGAGAAAGAAAATGCCCCACCCTGCATGCAGTTTGTGTTTTGTGTGGCATGGAGCACACCACACTGGTGTTAAGCCTTCTGCCGGCTGGTTTTGGAATTGTATGAAGACGTTGCTCTTACTTTTCCTGGTGAACAAGGTATTTGAGAGAGGGGGGGCATCTTTGGATTATTGGTGAGGATCAGGGCTTCACTCATGGGAGGAGCTTTAAAAGAAAATGACACACACACTCTCTTCTTGGTGTCTCAGTAGAAAATACTAAAAAAGTGAAGCAAAAAGAGATGCAAAGTGAGAGGGTGTGGAGGAGATGCAGAGCTGCAGCTTAGAATGTATTTCAAAGTCAGAAATTCATAGTTCAAGGAAAAATGAGACCAGGCTATCCTGTGCTCTACAGCATCAGCTGTAGCATCTTCAGCAGTGATATCTGTGCCAAGTGCTCAGCTTCTATTTGGGTGCGACCTCTGACAAGAGCTCAGACATAAAAGACTGCCTACATTTTCAGAAGTTTTTAGGATGATTAGTTTTGAAAAATAAAATTCAGGAAGTTTAAACATCTTGAGAAACAGATGATCAGCTGAAGATTTCCTAATTCTCAAATTCTAATTCTCCTTTTGTCAGCTCTTCCAATAAAAGTTTGTTTTAATGAATAATTGCTTCCAGGCTTAACGTCTAGCTGCAACTGCCAGCCATTTCTCTGCTGATTATGTTTAACTCCTTAAAATACTTTTTCATAGAATCAGAGCTTCTGGAATATGATTCTGTCATTTCTTTACTTTTGCCTTTACAGACTGAGCCCTTAAACTAGGTGAAAAGCAGGTTTTTCAGGTCACACATTGCTACAGCTCTTCCCTGAGCTGTCGTCATGGCAGACAGAGGGATAATGAGGGATGAAAGTCCACTCAACTCCTGAAAAATAGGATGGGACCCCTATGGTTGTTACTTGTGTAAGATTCCCACTGATGCTTCTCACTCACTTTGTTCTTGGGGCTTTCTAAGAAAGACAGCCAGGCAGTGCTCTGAATGATCCTGAGGGGTGCTACATCTTCCTTGGCTTCCAGCAAATCCAGCATGGCAAGGCAAATCAATGCTGGGCCTATAGCTGTTTATTTTTCTGGATGAAATCAGCAAAGAGAACACTGCTAGATGTTCACAAGTAGTGCTTGCAGGCTACTGGTTGGAACTGATGCTCTGGAGGGCCTGTTAGTTTGCTCAGGGAGCATCCCCAAAATTGTTTGTCCACCTGGGAATCTCTGTGGTTCCCATTTTACAGAGCAGGATTAGGTGCTGGAATGGATCAAATTATTTACATATCATGCTGATGTCTCTTAAGAGGGGAAAATAGAGATAGACATAGTTCAATTACAAGCCAAGTGGCACAGAGTGGATGCCAGAGGCCAGTCCTTTCCCTGCTAAATCTGAAGTCCTTTATCAGCAAGGAGCAGGAATTGTCCCATTTTGAGCTAGAAAGGCGGGGTGGCTGCACAAGAAGAGGTTAGATCAGGAACAGCAAGGAGTATATTGATAGAGAGTTAACTCATGGCTGTTCTTGATAGCTTTTTTTTTTTTTTTTTTTTAAAGATGTTTCCAGGTACCAGGTTTAGGACAAAAATGCTTCATATTGTTGAAAATTACTTCATGGATGTGGCAACCATTTCAGTGGAAACTAGGGCTTTAAAACTTGCAAATATATAAACGTGCACTGGGAAATCTCTGAGCCACAGATAGATGGGAGCTTGAAGGGCAGGTAGAGGTAATACTATTTGATTTTAATTCCATTCCTTTGGTCTTTCCTTAGGCAATTGGTTACTGGGTTATTAAATCCTTTGGTCCATGCGGGCTCACTTTTTCCACCTGAAGTGTCCTGAGGCTGGACAAACACATGGATGCACTGAGCACAATTGGAGCACAGCAGGCAAGAGAAGAGAGTGCAGCACCAGGAACGTGCCAAGGGATGGTGCCAGGTGAGCACACCCAGGAGGAGTGACTGAGCAGCTGATATTTAATGTGCTGGGTGGAGAATCCCATCTCCAGCTCTCATTTCAAATTACTTTTCTTGCTACTTACAAAATGGTATCCTCAACCTCTCACATTAAATGTGAAGATGTTTCTGGCTGATTTTTATTTTATAATGGATAATGGCTGCAAACGGTTTTTAAATTTCAGATTTTCACATTGAGGAAATATGGGGAAGAAATTAGTCTGGAAAGGTTTAGTAAATTATTTTTGTACTTTATGGTGAATAGCAGTTTAGTGCCTTTGGGGACCAAATTCTACAGGATCTTAAGAATTTTATTCCTATCCAAAACCGCCACAGACATAAGCCCATAGAGCCTGCATTTTCAATAGACTCTTAGGTAGAAGATGGCATCTTTGACATTCTGGTGTCTTTTCATTGCATGAGTCCCTAAGGACAGTCTTTGAGAGCTTCTGAAGAAAACAAGTTTATATAGAGTTCTGAAGGCATGCCATGGTATTCTCAATTGGCCTGGATGCAAATATCTTTGTGCTGCATTTGAATTTCAACCTTTGTTAGCAGTGCCTGGGGAAGGGATTGTATGAGCTTCTGGATATCCTCACCTGGCACAAAGGGGTCCTGGTTCAAGGTGGGGCACCCTGGGCTCCATTGCTAGGGAAATTATGACAAAAAGGGTAGGTGGCTTTTGCCCCTGGGAGCCTCTGCACTGTGGGATTGGTTGGAACCAGCCCTGCTGTTTTGGCTCATGCCAGTACCATGGTACTTCTATGATCCACTTTGTATGGACTAAACACTTTCCAAATGAAGCTGAAGATGTGTCCAGCCTGTGTGGAGCAGAGCTGAACCTGGCAGGAGTGAGCAATGCCCTTGTAGCAATGACCATCAGATGACTTTCCAGGAAGATTAAAAAAAAAGGAAAAGCATTTATTTATCTAGATTTGGCTAAATAAAAAGTCATTTCCTGGGAGACACAAAAGGTAAGCCCAAATCTATGTGAGTGGAAGTTTTACTTGCTTCAATTTTACTTGCTTTGCCTGAACACTTGTATTGGAGGAGGCATCAGAATCAGCCTGGCTCCCTGTGCCTGCACAGGCTGGAGCAGGAGTAATCACAAACTGTGTTACTGCTCATGTTGTTGTGTGAAGAGCTCTGTTATTGTGCTGGTGCTCTCTGGTGGGGCAGGGGAGGGTACCTACCCCTCACAGGAAAGATTTGGGGGGGGTAGGGTTGTGCATATAAAAAAGGCAGTCTGAGCCCAAGGTATTCCCTGAGAAAATGCTTGTCTGTGCAAGATGGTTATTTCTGTGTTCACCTATGCATCCCATCCCACTGCTGTTTAATCTGTGGGAAATGTCCTTCCCTTTCCCAGCACATGGACTTGGCTACCCTTGTGGGTAGGATCAGAGTCATGCATCCTGTTGGCAGCTCTGCTTTCTTTGACTGGCTGCCCCGGAGCATGAATTTCCTTAGGAAAGCCAGAGATGGCAGCAAGACAAGTTTTCTGCTGGTTCCCTTGTTCCAGTTTCCTCCTTTTGGCAGAAGAGAATTTGATTTTCTTTCTCACTGTTATTATGGGCTGCGAAGAACAGCAGCTTAAATTAGCCCCAAGGAGGTGGAAAGGTAAAGGAATCGCTGTGGGGAGTTTGGTCTGACGCATGTAATAAGCACAAGCTCTACCTGATTCGACTGATGAACCCTGTCATATGCACATTCCTCTCCCCTGTTTGTTTTTGTTGTTTTAATTATCTTTTGGCAGCCATGCCAAATGCAACTCCCGCTCCTTTTCCCAACCACTGCTGCAATGTTACAGTGAAGTTCTTTGGCCACAGCTTGGCTTGGAAGGCTTAGGTCTATCCAAGGAGCCTCCTATGAAACTCAAGGCTGGGGTGAAGGTGCCTAAATATCCCCAAATAGTGACCCTTTTTCCCCCTTTCCTAAAACACTCCTGGCTCTGTCTTCTCCCCACTGCTTTGAGCAGCTCAGAGTCAGGCAGCTCTGCTGTTCTTGCCACTTCTTTGGGACACTCGTGCCTTGTTTGGCCAGAGATGCTCCTGGTGGAAAGGCAGAGTTGGGCTCTTCAGCCATCCAGTGTGGATGTGCACCCATGGGGACACAGATCTGGCATGTGTGACGCTGGCCGTGTTACCAGAGCCTCTGAAGGCTGTCCCTCTCTAGAGGAGACTTTTCATCAGCCCCAGGGACTGTGGAGCAGTTGCACTGCTCTGGCTTGAGGGGATGGACACCCTGCAGCACCTAGCTGATGGGGAGGGGAGGCAGCACACAAACCCCATCAGTGCCCTGCAGCATCACTGGGCAAGGCAGGATTTAGGTCACCTGCCTGGGGAGCAGGTTGTGCTCTGCTGACTGCCTCTGTCACACAGGCCTGAGGTGCTGACAGGAGAGAAGGGCAACTTTTGAACTCCAAGTATAACTCCCTTGACTTCCAATAAGGTGTTATGGTTTGCTTTCAGTGAGGGAAGGGAGCTTTGCAGCCACCCATTTTTACAGGATTCTGCCCTAAAAAGGTGGAGCTGCTCATACATTCCTGGGTGCTTCAGCCTTTGCATAGAGCCCCAGAGAACAGCAGCCAGATCAAATCTCATCCACTGCTGATTTACATTATCCACATGAAAAACTGGGTTAAGCTACCTCAGGCAAAAAGAAATCCTGCAGGCTACTGAGAGGCTGGCATTGCTAGAGAGGCTCTGCCAGCTGGGAAAGGGCGCTGCTTTCGTGCAACAATGAACCTCACCGTGTTATAAATAGCTCCTCGTTGTTCGAAAAGAAACAGGAAATTCTCACTCTCTTTCTGTTGCAGTTTTCTCCTTTCAGGTAGCATAAAAGCCATTTGGATATTTGCAGCACAGAAGCAGAGCTGGTTGGGACCAGAGGTCATAAAACCAATGAAACCAGAGGTAGGGTGAGCACATGGGGAGAAGAGTAGGCTCTGGCATGTCTGGTGGTTAAACCTGATGTACAGGCATGAGGCTGGGTCCCACCGACAGAGTTGCAGGACAGCATTTCCAGCTCCCTGGGGTTTGGGCTGTGGCAGGGCAGCTCCCTTGCAGCCCGATTGTGTTTGGCATCTGCTCTCCCTTGCTCAGAGGGAGCCTGGTCATCGCCCCTGCAGGCTGCTCTTTGGCGTAGCAATCAGGGAAGAGTCCTTCCCAGGCCTTCAGGCTGTTCATGATCTGTGACTTACCACTGGCCTGCTGAACCACCACTCTATATTGAAATTTAGTGGTGATGCTAGTGGAAAAATCACAAGAAACAGATCATATGGCCTGTGGGATAAAGTTCCTGAATTTGTTTTTCTTATCACATGAGCAACAGAAAGCTGTTGCTGGCAGCCACTGAGTCCACTTGAATGTTTGTGCTTGGTGTGTTTTATGTGTACTTGCCCCAGGCCAGGGGGGCTTTCTTTTGTTCAAAAAAGCAGCTTCTAAAATCACTGTAATGCACCATGCCTTGAAATTGGCTGCTGTCATCTCAGGCAAGAGAATGCTGCTTTGTATGGATGATTGTTTTAAGTTGTCTATGGCCAGTTTGTTGCACTGGCCAAGAAAGGGCCACAGATGTTTAACAGCTGGTCTGAATCCTGCTGAAGTACCTTTCAGATCCTCCAGGGTCACACACCTCAAGCTCCTGGCTTCAGTAACACGTTTTCTTCATTAAACGTGCAAGTATTTATTCTCTTTTAGTAAGTTTATTAAACCTGACTTGCAGTATTTAATAGCACTACTTGCTCAGCCTGGCTGCAAACTGTGGGTGATCATCTGTGACCAATTTAGTAAATACTTGACATTAGCTGGTGTCTGAAAAGACAAACTGTGGAACTCTGCAGTGGCACTTTGGAAATTGCTTTTCTGAACAGAGCAATGCTTTACCTGCTCAATATTAATTACAGGACAGGAGTGAAAAAAAAAAAAGTGATTATCTGAACACAGGAATGCTATGCTGATGTTATGCCAAGCTACTTGTTGGGATGTCTCTCTTCCACCCAGCAGTAGCTGTGGGGTTTAGGTGGTGGTGAGTTGCTGGGCACAGTAATGCAGAGGACTGAAGAAAGATGAATTGGAATGTCAAGGAGAACAGTACACATACTCTGGAGGAACACCAGCAGGTATAGAATTACATTTTTCTTTGCAAGTGTTGGATAGGGTCTTTCCTCTGCAGCTGGGTGCAAATACACTTGATTATGCTTGGAGACCAACTTTTCCAGTCCATATGTCCAAGATATAACTATGCCCATTAATTCGTGTGTTTGTCTTTATCTCCAACAGTTTCAATCTGAAAAGGCTGGGATACTGATAAACTAGTAGGCAAGGAACTTTTCCAGTTCCTGGGAGTGATTTGCAATTTATTCTGGTGTGGCTGCCTGCAGATACTAGTCTTATTTACAGCAAATAAATGTCTCTCTCCTTCCTGCTTTCCCTCAAACCTTTCCATTTCTTTGGGATTATTTTTTGGCATCATTGTAGGTGACTGTTTCTAAATTCTGTGTATGTCCAGGGGAGATGGAAGAGGTTTGCTTTGCTGTTTCCCCAAAGGGCCCAAGACAATGTTGCCATTTTAAATCCTGCCTTGTTGCCCTTGGGGAGTCTGAATCTGGCAGGAGGAATGTCTAACATTTCTCTTAAGGTTGCAGTCCAGCCCTGAGTCATAGAAGTAGAAAAAGGAGTGTATTTTGGCTTGCTGTGAACACACCTCGGTGTTTTAGCACTGCAGTTGGTACCAGCTGCCTCCAGGCCAGTGCAGGACAATGTCTGTGCTGTAGGAGGTGAGTCCCTCTGCTCAGAGGAGCTGATTCTCATCCAAGTTTGTGAATTGCCAATTCCTGTGAATCTGAGAACCTCCCTTGCTGCTGCTCTTGCTTCTTGGGTGAAGGATGGACTGCAGATTCCCAGGCAAAACCTGTGACAGGAAATACAATCTGCAAAAAAAGCCCTGGTAAAATACATGAATCCCATGCCAGTATTGCTGGAGCAGGTGTTCCTGGAGAATCCTGTCCAAGTCTTCACCTGGGAAAGTGGGGATATCAGAGAAGTGAGAGAGGTTTCTGGCTTCTCAATTCCCATCACCTTTTGTGTATTGATTTCTTAAACTCTCATTCCCAAAGACAAAAATGCGATTGTGCTGTAATCCAGGGGAACTGCAGCACGTAGACCATCTCTGAAGAGAGGAGATGGCTTTGCTTTGCAGGGGTCTGATGAGATGCCATTCATTACTGCCTGTAAAGTGCTTTTTCAAATCTCGGGTGAGGGTGCTTTAGGAGAGTCTGTGCTTTGACTTGGTGATAGCTGGGGGTGCTCTCTGCAGTGTCTGAGGTGGCATTTTTATTCTCTTTGTTCCTCTCTGGGGACAGAGGGACAAGTGGAACAGGATATTAGAAAACACTGCAAAAGGGAATGTTAAGTTTGGCTCAATTAATAAAGACCATGTTGTTGGAATTAATTGCAAATTCTCCTGAGAATAACTTCACGGGAGATTGAGTTACTGCAGGCCTTGGCCTGATCTGAATGGATGGCAATGTTGTAAATGACAGCACCAAGCTAACATGTGTGTCTGTGTCAATCAGATCCTGGGCTTCATAAATTAAATTCTTTCTTTTATTCAATTAGTGTGTTAAGGATTATTTGCATTGTTTATTGTACCTCTGCTGGTGTGGCCTGATCAGACACAGAGTTAGCTCTGGTCATGGCACATCCAGGGAACAAAGTGCTGTGCTGCTGGGGGTGACTCTCCAGCCACGACAGGGAACAAGGAGAAATTCTCAGCTGGTTTATGGCACAGCTGCACATCTCTGGTGTGTAGCTGGTCTCGCTGCAGGGCCTCATAATCCTCTCCTTAGGTCCCTCCTGCTGTGTGTGCTGTGGAGTAATGTGGGGAGCCATCTGTGTGTGGCTGGTCCCGTCTCGGGGAGCCCTGCCCTGAGCCAGGGCATGGTCATGCTGATCCACCACCCTGCTGATGCACCCACACATTTCCAGCCTCTGCACTCCTTTGGGATGAGCCAGCCTCCACTCTGAGCTGCAGACACGCACTGTGGTTTGATCACTTCTTGAACCTGGATGTGAAGCCTCAGAGCAGAAACCTGTGAGTTCCTCCCCTGCTCCTCAGCAGTGACTGTTGTGGTGCAAAAAACACACAGCAGAGTCTGTTTCTCATCTGAAGGGGCCAGACTGTCTTTCAGACCAGCACTGAGGGCTGCAATGCCTCTACTTACATGTTGAAAAGATTTCTGAGACTTGGCTGTGTTGAACAGCCAAAATCTCTTGACCCCCGTTTTGTGACACTAAGCAACTCCAGAAAAATAATCCCCTCCTAGGGACTGGGTCCATAAACACATGAGATAGGTCAGGGGGCTTGTTACTGGTTGCTTCTGTTAATGTTTTGTTTTCCCTGGAATTCTGGCTTCTTAGCACAGCTTAGGTGCAAACTAAATTCCTTCATGTGGAAAACACAAGATGCTATGAAGTAACACCCTGTGCAACTCAGACATGGCAGCCCGAGAGATCCCGGCCAGGGGTCAGTGTTGAGCCACACTCACACCTGGAGATGCCGGGCAGCCTGGTCCCAGTGGAGGCTTTGCAACCACGGGGAAAGAAGGGACACAGCCCAGGGCATGGGGGACATCTTTATTGTGGTTGTTGGCAAAGACCAACTGTAATCTTATCATGTGTTCTCCTGCAAGGCTTCTGCTACCTTGGTGGGATAAGGTTTAAACCAGGTCCTAGCAACTTGCTGCCTTGGAGCTGTGAAACAGCAGCCATCTGCAGATCACGAGTCTGGTTTTGCCTGCAAATATCACTCCTTTGGAACGCAGGTCATGGGTTTGGTGCAGACAACGCTTGCCAGGAAGAGCGTGAGCAGTGAGGACAAAGGGCTACTTCTGCTCAGCAGATATTTGAGAGCTGGGACAGCTCTCTCTGTCCTTGTGTCCACCCTGCTCTGCCATCCCAGGTGGCAGGGAAGTGTTGCTTGTTGGAGTCAGGATGGCATGGAGGGACAGTGATCCCCTTTCCTATGCCTGTGTGCAGACTACACTGCAAAGCTTTTTCAAGTCAATTAATTCTAAAGAAAATGCTTTTGTCCCCATGGCTGATAAAGATGGTAGGTTTATGATTCTAATGGTCTTAGAGTGTGAACCTGTAACTTACCTTGCAGCATATTCTCTACATCCTTTCACTTACCCACCCAGAGCATGACCCAACATATTCCTCATCTATTTCAGAAAAGAACAAGACAGGAAAAGCAACAGGTAATATATCTGACTGTATTTCAAAGTTGTTGATTGTAAACAAACTTTGTTGAAGAAATAAAATCACATGACAAGATATCAGAGTGATACTATAAATCCATTTTGTTATTGTTGCCACACTTCACATTTTTGGAACTCGGAATTCAGCTTATGGTGTACAAAACTTGTAAAAATTTATTGCAAGCGTGCCTTTGTGTAGAACAAAACTGGTGTCACAAAAGTAGTTCCCTGTCCCATGCAGAAATACAGTTGTGTGTCTCTTACTGTGAAGAGGTCACACACCTGCATTTCCTGAAAGACTTGGCTGTTATAAAACTGCTCTGAGATTTTTAAAAAGAAAATGAAAAAAAAAATTCATTTGCAGTGTATACTTTACCTCTGTAATTTATGCTTTCAACAGAAATCTTTAGAATTATAAAGAATATGGAGCTTTGCAACAGAACTGCAGTTGCTGATGGTGTGAGCACAGCCCAGTGGTCTTGAAAGCACTCAGCCAGCTAAGGCCCATCTTCGCCTTTGGAACTGTCACTGCATTTGATGGAATGTAAGTTGCACACATTGAAAAATAAAACAAAAAGTTGAGGGGGAGACTCCTTCTCCAGAATCCCCGCTGTTCCTGTTTCTACTGTGGTGCTTCCACAGTCTGTAGCTTCCATGCTGTGCTGACATGCAGCAGCGCTGTGACTCCAAGGCTGACGACTACTGAACATGTACAGTCTAAGGAAAGGCATGGGGTGAGGCCAGGGACGTAGGTAGCTAAAGCAGGGTTTGTGTTACTAAATCAGCTGTGCAGACTGGTTATGTTAAACATCAGCCTTTTCTTTTAATTCAAAGGCAGCAGGAGAGGGGAATATACATGCTGGAATGATGAGAGTTAGAAGGGATCACCTGGCTCTTCTCCCTCCGCATGCCCATCCTCTGAACTTCCCTCTGCCTTCTCAAACCCACTGTTGCCATTGAACTCCTCCTTGTGTCAGACCATGCTGATTAGCCTCACCTTTACAGGATCAGATTAATCACCGGCATAAACCTGAGTTTTGTTATCTCTGATATCACCCCTAGACCATGGGATCAAGCTATTTTTTATTTCAGAACTGAAATTCCAGACAAAGGTTTGGTTTATATCTAGAAGAAAAATCTAGGCTGCAAAATAAGTCCGAGAGACCCGAAAACTGTTTTTCATCAAATGAGCAACTATGTTTCATAGAGACATGCAAATTGTTCAGCAGTCACGTTTTGCAAATGCCTTGACACAGATTATTTGAGAACAAGACCACAAAGTTACTTTGACACAAGTAGGTTGGGGTTCTGGACAACTAAAGCTAGTGCACTGTTCTTTGCTTTTCAATTTCTAGGCTTTTTGTGGGGAACTAATGGAAATAAGTCAAAATGCTCTGAAGGCCAGAGCACACTGTAAATACTTGGAGTGTGAAAGCATTTGCCAGAGTATTTATTTTAGAAACAGAGTTGCCAGGGCTGGGAGCAAACTGCATAGGCCTGGCATTTTCCCTTTCCTAGAATAACTTCTGAAACCAGCTTGACTATGAAGTCTGCTTGTCCAAGGAGCTTGGATTACAAATTGTGTCTCCCCAGCTTTTTTCCCCAGTCAGGTCCTGCACATCACGGTCCTACAGCACAGCATGTCAGCCCTCTCCCACTGGGCTCCTCACCCAGGGCCCCAGGCATCCAAGGTTGTTCAGGTACAGCAAATGATGCTTTCGTGGGTAAGGTTTTCACACTACACATCATGTGGGCCACCTTGACATCCAATACAAGCAATTATTACTTCAAAAGTGTGATACAAAAGGGATTTACCACTTAAGGCCTTTTCATGGTACCTAACAGCTGTTCACCAAACCCATCAGAGTAAAAGGGCTTCAAAAAACAAAGCAAAACACAAAGAAAATCCCCAGACCCTGTCAAAGGTCTCCCTATGACAGCAATGCAGAGCTGAGGACTATTACAGCCATTCCAGTTGGAGTAGTGGATGTGGTGTTGCTGAAACCTCTTTGGGGTCCATCCAAACCTGCTGGGGCAGCACTAGTAGGGCAGAGCAGACAACACCTTCACAGTGATTGTAATCAGAACAGCCTGCTGAAACAATACCCTGTTTCATCTGAGATCTGCAAAATAGCAGAAAGGACCAGCAAAGAAAAGCTACAAAAGTAAACTGGAGGGCCAAGTCTGTGTTGGCAACTCTTCCAGACTGACCAAGAATCTGCAGGATGCTTTGGATGTGTTCTAAATGCGAGGAATGAGGGAAAAAAAGGTAAGTGTGGGGCAGGAAGCTTCTCCAGGGCTAGATTTCCAGAGACAAAGCTATCACTCAAAAGAAGAAGAGATCCTTTTTATAAAGCACAGCTGTACTGTTTCGCAGCAGTGAGGTGATGATACAGAGGTGCTTCCAGTTCATGATGCCTCTGGAAACAAAGGTAAGTTTAGGAAGAATTGTGACAAGAATGAGTATATATCAAGTAGCACTGATGACAGGCTTGCTTTTGAGTAGATGATGTGATGTGTTGGTGCAAGTATCCTAGTTAACAGCAGGCCAAATATACACCTGTTTTGAGCTTAGAGCTCCTTGCCCTTGTCAAACTGTGAACAGGCCTTTGACACTTCAGTTTTTCTCAGCCAGACTGAGATGAGCTTGTTTTACAACCAATCTTACATCAATCCAAGCATGAAGAAAGTGCCATGGCAAATTCCATAACAGAATAGGATGGAAGACTTCATATTCCATCTAAGCCTCAGTAACTTTTCTCAACTCCGTAATTATTTGTCTGAATTTCACACTGTTTACTGGACTATTGCAGAGCTTCAGATTTTCCATTTATCTCTTCTAAGTTCCTCTAGGCTTGTTGGGCTCCTTCATTTTATCAAATTTTCTCTTACCCTTTAGTGCAATTTGGTTTTGGCTCATGCCACCCTGTATGAAGAAACCTGTGTTATTATTATCTGAGAGTCCTTACTTAGGGGGAAATTATATTTGGCATACTTTCATTTCTAGTTTGGAAAAGTGCTTTTGAACAAGAACTTAGTCACTGAAAACAAAGAACATGGCCTTAATCAGCAGGAGTGCAAACTCCACTTTACAGTTTCGTCATCCCCCTTATCTGTGCTGTGCCTTGGCGTGTGGTAGGAAAGGAGAAGCTTTGGTAAGCTAATGATGTCTCACGAGTGCTGAGGTCGTTACAGCACTTTGCAGTCCTTGCTTGGAAAGTACCAGAGATGCACAGAATTATCAGAGCAGCATAATCCCCCCCTCATCAGTGGAATCAGCTCTAGCACGAGGGGACTAAGGCATGGAAGAATGAGATACTGGAGGCTTCTTTCACTACTCACCAGCTCAAGACAGACTTCTAAATAACTGTTAGAAAGAAAACAACACCATCGGGAAAAAAAAGGCCACAGAAATATAGCTGGAGGCAAAGAACAGGAATGCTGATTTTGAGTTGTGAAATTCAATTTTCTCCAGGAATTACCTGAAGAAAACAAAGTTGTACTTCTATAAATTATGATTCCTAAACTACTTGTATATAGAAGGGTTGAGGATAGATAATAGATACAAAAAGTGACGATGAGATTTCTTTAAATTATGCCTTATTTTCAAGTGTACAGATGGGCTGAAGTAAAAAGTGGCAGAATTCCTGCAAGCCCTTGAAGCATTTTTCAACTGAGACAACAGTGGAAACCACTTCCCAGTGGCTTCTAAGCCCTGGCAAGTGTGGTGTTACACACTGGGAAAAGAAATGTTTTCCAAGAATGGATCGTGGCACGACAGACATTTCCTGAAAGTGATGTGCATAGAAGGTGGTCAGTATGTTTTACTGAAGGTCCTGGTTCTTTGAAACAAAGTTTGCATACCATGAACAAGTAATTATCAGTTTTTAGAAGTAATGTCAGTGAAAATTAAATTCAGCAGGAGAGAAAGGAGCTGTGCTGTGCTTCCTTAACTACTTCAGTGTCAAACTTCTTTTTTTTTACTGAAAAAATTTGAAATATTCCTCTGTGACCTGGTCAGCATTTCTATTGCATTTTACCTACTGCTGAGTTCTCAGATCTCTTACCCAGATTGTCTTAAGGCTACAAACAACTCAAACTATCATTTCACAAGCTATTCACAATTAGACACACACGCACTATAACGAGCATCCTGGCACTACTTTGAGACTTTTTCCCCCTCTTTAATTAGGGAGAAACTTTAATGTTACAAACAGGTAGGGAACCAAATCTGAGTGAGCCAGTTTGCAGTAAAGGAAATAATCCTACACAGGCTGAGCTGCAGTTGACAAACTTTAGCCTTTTAAAAATTATCGTGTCTTCCTTAATTACTTTGCCTCGGTTGTAGTAACAGAAAAAGTGCAAGATGCTTTTTCAACAAGGAGAAATTTTAACTTTCCCCAACTCTATCCACTTCCAGTCAATAAAAGGAAAAGATGAGGGGGAGGAGTCATCTGTAGATATAGACTACACTTTGGTAGCTTGTTGGCTTTGAGAGCCAAAATTCAGGCATTTTGTACATACAAATATATATATAAATATTTTTGCTTACTTATGGAATGTTTGTGCATGATAAGAACAACAGTTCCAAATGATGAGGGATGGTTAAGGCTAAGAAAATGAAATTCATTGCAAAGCTATAATTTTGTCTTCATTTTTCTCCTTTACAAAGGAGACTAAAGCATCTTCCCTGTAATAGTCAGCCACTGTGTAATCCCCCGTCAACACCAATTCTAGGGAAAACTACTCAGGACCCAGTCCCTGAGGCAAAAAGCTAGGATCTCATAATTTGAGCTCAAGTAATTCACATAATTAACTGCATACATTGGTGAAAAATTAAATATCCAAGGCCTCAAGCCTACTGTTACCTAAAAAAGAAAAGGCATTTTCTGTATGGAATGGCCTAGGTCCAGGCCTTTAAGCATACATAGTTATGTAACAATTGGCCAAGGGCTCCAGATTTATGCCAGGGGCCTACAACATAGCTGGAGAGTGGTCTGTCTACTCTTCAGAAATGCCAAGTGGCTCCAAGGTTGTCTTGGAAACCATCCCATGTCTGCTGGGGGCACATGTGTGCATGGGATGCACATACCCCAGCATGGCATGGGAGTGTAAGGAAGCAGCTACTGTTCATCTAAGCCATCCCATCAGCAAAGTTCCAGCCAAACTGTTCCTTACTGCCAGAGTTTTAACCAACATGTAAGTTTATGGGACATAATGAGCTAGTAGCTACACTTCCTGATCCCATATCAGCTGGCATAGTCCAAAGCAGGGAACAATAAGAACACTCTGTGAAATTTCCTGAAGAAAAGAAAACTGTAGGTTTATATTGCTGAACATTTATTTTTCATGCTTCAGGCTAGCTGCTGTCTCTCTTTGAATACTTACAAGACTGACAAGAACCAGCTATCAAACACACTCAGTCTGAAGAGGGGTGGATTCAGTTCTCTGCAGGGCCAAGAAATTTTGAACACATCCTTGGGTTCCCGTGCAATGTGATATTGTCAAGGGCTAGAGTGGTACAAACCCACCTCCTTCTTTTGTGTTTAGGAGGCCTCAGTGCACAAAGTCTTGTCCTTTCTCCCATGTTTCCTGGGTGGAGACCTTGTGGACTGAGAAGTGAAAAGGATGCTTAGGAATCCTGCTGCTGTTCATTGTGCAGCTGGCAGGCAGAGCAGGATGGGTGGGACAGGCTCCAGGCTGTGGCACAAGCAGAACCACCAAGGAGTTGGCCATCCCCTTCTCTCCTTGCAACCAGGTGAGATCTGCCTCTAGGTCTATGCCAAACAGTAAGACTTTGGTGGAAACAGAAGGGTGTCAGTGCAAGGGTACTCCATGGGCTAGTCATTCATTTCCTAGCTTCTGCTGGATTCTTCCTCTGTTATTATTTACATGCTATGCATTTGCACGTCACAGAATGATGAAATCTGAGAAGTTTCCAAATATATGTTGGTTACCCTCTATTGCCTCTTGTCAGATTGATTTATCAGTGTAAATCTTACCAGGTTACATGTATCAATCATTCACTCCATTCCTCTTGAATCAACTCAAGTTAGTCTTTGGGAGTAAAACTTCTCAAGCTTGGGGGCCTCTAATCAACATGGTTTTCTGCCCTGTAAGTTAATGCAATTCTGTTTGTGCCCATCACCGCTAACCTTCAGAATACAAAGTTTTTTGATGATTGAGTTTCAGTGGACTGAAATCAATAAAGTGTAGAGGGCAGGGTCGTACTTCCCCCCGATATTGATTTCCTCATTTCAATCATACCTCTCTCTCTCGGCATTGTTTTCTGAAACTCCACTGGCTTTCAGATTCCACAAGCACCAAAACATGGCCTTGGCCACCAGCTCACGGTGATGCTTGTCCTCTACAGTGTCACTCAGAACAGAAGAACTCTTTGGGCTTGCTCTGTTTTAGCAAGGTTTAAGGTTGGTTGCAACTGGACTTCTTTCCTTTTCTAAGACACAATGCTACGGTATTTTCCTAAACATGTAATCTGCTTAATTACAACTACTGTGACACACCCTGAACTCTACCAAAAAGAATTCCTACAGAACACCCCACAGTGATAATGGGAAACACTTGGCTATTAGTGACTTCCTTTTTCTGCCGTGTGCCAAACAAAATTCTAAAGTGGACCAAAAAGGTCTTGACAGTTACCAAAGAAAAAGCAAGAAATTACTGTTCTTAAAACTTTAACAGTCCATTACATTAGCTTTTTAAGCAACATTTAAGATACAGTTGAAATCAAGAAAAAATATAGTTGATATATTTTGATTTCTCACCTGTACACTGACCGTGGCAGTTAAGATGTGAGGCAGTATTACTTACTGGTTTGCTCACTGTTAATACTTACAGTATTAATCACTGTTTGTGTATAAAATGTTTCATCCTGGTTAAAAATGAAAATCAGTATAATGTATTTGCCATTTTAAATTCACTAATGTACTTGGTTCCTCCTAATTTTCCTATGTTCTAACTGGGATCAAATTGTCTTATGTTACATGAATAAAAACAAAGGGGAAAAAAAAAACACAGAAAGAAAAAAGTCATGACTGGTCCTCAGTTCCTGGCTGCCTGCCTGTGAAGGTGGTGTTTGTCAAGATGCCAGCTGCAGTGTTCCTGTGCAGGGCTGCTCTGCCTGTCCCACTGGAGGACAGCAGTGACGCCGTGCGGGATGGCAGCCGTGCTCAGCCACAGCCCGCGGTGCAGCCTCACGGGGCTTGTCCTGGAATTTGGTAACTCCAAGGAAGGTGTAGAGTTTCCTGTAATACCCATCTAGGACTGCTGAGCTGTGCAAGCTTGTGACAAGCTCTTGGCCCAAAGGAACTTTACAAGATGCCCCTATTCAACAAATAGCATAGACATGATGGCTAATTTAAGTCTGTTTTGGGTGTACAGATTCCCACAGGGCATTCACATATGCAATTTTGTGTCAGCTTTTCCAGTGGCACTTTCTGCACGACATGTTTACATCCAGCTGATACTAGGAACAAAGTTTGCACCTCTCTAGTGGCATCACTTGGCAATTTTGGATGACAGCACTGGTGGTGTCACAAGTTCCTTGCTTTGCCGCTCCAGGTGTGGTATCTTCTGCTTTCCCTCCTTCCCTGCCTATGCCATCAAGAGCAAAGCATCAATGGGTGGGTGAGGTGTCCTCCAAGCCAAGAAGCTCCTTTACAAGTCTTTCACCAAACTGTGCACGGCTATACCTTGTCACGTGGTAGGCCTCTGACATTTTGTAGAGGATGTAGGCATTATTTATAGCGATGCTGATGGCAAACCAGAACACTTGTTGCCAGGTCTTGTTTGGTTTGTGAGAAATGAAATACCTAAAAGCCAAGAAAGGAGGGAAAAACACTGTTCAGCAGAACAATTGCAGCTGGGATGTGAGAAATCACTCCAGACAAAAATCTTTAAGTCCTTAAGGAGAAGCAGACATGGGACATAATGCCTGGTTCAAGCATTATTTAAAGAAATTTTGTACAATGTATTTAACAGACATTAACAAAAAATTTGCACGATTTTTGAGATTTGGGGTAGTGTGTAAAGGAACAGACCACCTTGCTCTCAGAAGCAAACTTCAGCAACACTCTCACCTCTGTATCACCCCATGTAAGTAAGAGTACTGATAAACATCCCTTGAGCTCACCCATGACAAATATCCTTGTGATGGGAGATGTAGGTCTGAATCCCTTCAATTTGTAACTAAAAAAAAGCCTCAGTCACATTACATTACAGTTTTGGGAAGCTTGCTGATGCTTCTCCTCAGGTTTATTGTGAGCAAAGAATGATTGCTGCTGCTGCTGTCAACAGTAGGTGGGAGGATGTGGGGGTAGAGCGAGAGCGTACACTGCTGGTAGGTGGACCACAAGGCAGAACTAGAAAGGACTGACATCTTTATATTTAGGTTCTGACTAATTCTAGGATTGCCAGAATATTCTCTCTTCAGTCATAAGACTTCCCATGTTCCCATTTTCCCATTTTCCTACTTTCATTTTTTTAGTAACCATTTAAATCTACTACCCCAGCTCTTTTCTGCATTGATTTCTTCAGATCAGATCCAAACATCATTCTCCAGCGACCACCTCCTCCTCTTTCATATATTCTACTGAATTCTTGCTGCCTTGCCCAGAACTGGCTTGAAAAATCTGTGCTGCTTTTTCTCTCTTCTCAATTTCTAGTTCCTGAAGTCTTCTGTGCCTCATTGCTATTCACACAGCCAAGCTTCACTACTGCTATTATTACTCACTTCTGTTCCTCCCTGCTACATTAAGAGCTAACACTGAGGACACCAACTGGAATTCAGGAGCCAAAAGTTCTACATTCTGCTCTCTCATCATGTAGATCAGCTTTACATGCATAACTGAATGTCTTTTTTCTTCTGGCTCCAGGTGATGTAAATATCACCAGGACAGATCACCAACTAAACACCATCTATGGCTAGAGATGGAGAGCTGAGCTAGCCTGAGAGACTTGTGGAGCTGGTAGACCCCTGTTGAATTCTCTATCAGTCTGCTGGTTCATTCTCCCATCACTTCTTAAAAGTCATTTATAAGGTACAAAGGACCTGTGTCTCAAAATTTCTTTTTTTTTTTTTTAACTGATGGATAGGTAGATAGAGCCAAACCAATACCAGCTATGCAGTTCTCGCTTTATGCAGAGCCAGCATTTGATCTTTGATTTCAACAGAAAGCAGCACTGGGCCCTCAGATACAGCTCAACATGAATAACTCAAACCTTGCAGCAACAGAGAAGGTGTGAAAGAAATACACAAAAACATGCATATCTTCTTACTTACTTGCTGTATTTATCATCATATTTGCAGATGTAGCTAAGGTGAGCAGCAAAGGCTTCAACTGCCAGTGGGCATGGAATTTCTCCACTTTTTCTCTTAATTATAACTCCTGCATCAATTAGAAACATAACAGTTTTAAATTGACATCATAATTCTAGCAATTGAAAAATATGTTTTCTATATATACCTTATAAAATAAGTATTATTGACAGTTTCCTCCCTAAAGCTGGAAAATTATCTCTAACAGATGCTAATTTGATTTCTTTTCCCACAGTTAGTACATTGAACAAGTGGAAGGGGAAGAAGAGGGATCATTTTTCAGTTTGAAATGAAAAGATGTTAGATACAAACATCTTTGCCATATAGTCAAAAGAACCCACACATTCCTGTAGTCCCACAGTAGCCCCCTACAGACAGTATTAGTCTTTCCTTTTTTGGATCACATGAAATTGTGGTCAGCTCTAGAGCAGTGACTTGCTGTTATATGCTTTGAATTCTGGAAGTCTCAGATTAGTCCCTTGAAATTAAATCTTTTGCTTATCTCCACCCATAGGGGCCAAGGGCAACATTACCTTCTCTTCACTGGGTGCCAATTGACACAGAGAAGAAAATGCAGTAAGAAGGAGCCAACTGGCTGAACTCAGTGAAGACAGAAGTGAAGCTGGTGGGTGATTGCAGAGCAGCCTAGCATTCCTGTTGTGGGGAGCCAGAGCTCAGAAGTACCCGTAGGCTGCTCACTGAGAGCACACATTTCTCTGCCTGCAAGTGCTGCTTCCCATCCTGCCTGGTCAGCTGGCTTGGTAACTCAGCTCATCATTCTGCACACTGCAGATATCTGTAGAAAGGCAACAGGCGTCACCCTGCAGCCTTCTACCAACCACTCTTGCACAGACAGGTGCTAGAGCAGGTTACTCCAGAAACGGGCCCCAGTCCCTCATGTGGTCTATCTTTGACCTGGCCTTATCCAACACTACAGCAGTATTTTTAAGTCCAGTGCCCTCCTAAGAAACTCCTTTAGATCTTTTCTGATTTATTGCTCCTGTCTTTCTTCCCCCTTGCTGGGGAAAGCTCCCTGCAGGAAGGAAGGGTGGGTAAAACAAACTTAGAACACAGGAGTCTGTTCCCCAATTTTTGACCTTATGCCTGTACAGGTTTCAATTGCTGGCTCTCCTGGGTATGGAGCACCCCTTACTCCATGGCCACAGAACACTGCCTTCTCTCAGGTGCAACACTATTTTCTCCAGGTCTAGAGCAGCACAGGCTTGGTTGGATCCTTTTTCAGCATTGTTTCAGTACAGGTACAATCCTTGGATTTCTCATTTCTAAAGCTTTCTTGAAAGCTTTGCCATCCTTCTGCCAACTCTTTTACAATCAGCCCTTAAATGCTACTCACGTTTTGATTACAGACTTCACCATTTCATTCCTCCAGCTGGAAGTCTCATTCCATCCATTATCTCTGTCAAGCCCCCTGTGCTGTCCTAGCTGGCAGGCTATTTTGAAGCTAGTATTGTGACACATACTAAATGTCATGTTACATCTGAGCCACGCAGAAATTTATTTGGGGTGTTTAAAGCCTGATTTTTCAAGAGTCCAAAATTATATTACCTCTGAATTGTTCAATACACTCTCCTTTCTCCTCTGCCTCCTCAAGCTGGGTGTAAATGTAGCCCAAGGAGCAGGGGGAAAAACCAATCAAACAAAAATTTTTTTCGTAACATTCATGCAATTATTATAGTGTGGTTTTGATTCTTTTAATGAGTCCTACACATATCTTGCCAGCATGAGGTAAAAAGAACTGGTACACCACCAGTCTGCCACATTAGCGCTGCAAAATCACTTGCCATCTCATCAGGGTAGGTCAGAGAAGGGTAAGTGTGTTCCTGGTACAAGTGTTATACAAAAAAAAAAAAAAAGTCACCTTTTTTCTCCTCTTGCACTCTTTCTTCCCCTTCTCTTTGGAGGGTTTGTATTTCCTTTCCAGTTTGCTTCATAAGTATTCATAATCTTTTAAAGAATGCACTGCTGTGGCAGAACCATATACTCCCTATCACTTTCTATTATATTCCCCATAACATTCCCCTGTTTTGAGAATATAAATAGCTTTATAGGCATACTATTTTTAGCCTCTCCTCGGCTTGTTTTGTAGCCATAGCCCACCTTCCCAGGGAAGACAACTGCCAGAGCTGGGTCATTCCTAGCTGCAGGCACATGGTCCCAAGCCAGCTGACTCACTGGCACATCCGATGAGACATTTCCCCTCCTGGTCCTCCCCCAGCACTGCCGTGTTCCCATCCCTGGCAGCACTCCAGGGAACACACTGCCTGCACTGCAGCCACAGCCTGCCTTTGCTTCCATGCTGGAAAGGGTGCCAACTGCCAGCCTCCATCCTGTCACCATAGAGAGGCATCAGTTTTTGGGTTTGGGGTTCTTTTAACTCTTTTTTTTCTTTTTGATTTAAAATTTTAAGCTGTATGATTGTGAAGCAAAACTTGGGCAGTATTACCTCAAATGAAACAAGCCAAAAGGTTTACATATGTTTGTTTCCTCGAAACACTTGTCTTAAGCCTATCTAGAATTATGCTTTTTTAAAAACTGGAGTCCCACTAATACTAGCTCTTGCATCCATCTTGAAACCCTGAGATTTCAAAACAATATAAAAGAAGGGGCATTGCATGATCCAAGTGCCATATGGCTTTTTTATCAGGACTTTGATTCCTTACAGTTCTTTATCAGAATTGCCAACATTCAGCATTGTACAAAGTCTCATGATCAAGGTCTTCCCCTCTTCAGTCTTACCATACTTGGACACAACCTCCTGACTGTAGTCTCACAAAGGATATATGGAAGTGGTAAGTTGAAACCCTGAGCTTATCCATTCTGAAATATGCTTTTTAACGTTATACTTCTTCCCCATATTTTCCAATTCTGGGCCAATCTCACAGGCTGATTTTTTCAGGAAACTAGATTGTCACCAGTCACCTGTCACTCCAGCTTCTCCTGGAGTAAGAACCAAACAGAGACTCATACAACTGCTTCATAAAATTGTGATGGCTCTGCAACATCTCCCATCTTCTCACATCTCATTTATGAGATGCTAACATGCCATCTGCAGCTCTTTATTCCTTGCATCTGTGGCCCAAGCTTTGTTTTCTACACTTAGTTATTGACTGTTTAGCTTTTAAGTAGAGCTAGTTAGTGAAGAACACCTGTGGAAGTTCTTCTCCCAAAGAAGCTACTTAAAAAGATCTTAGGTTCAACAGTTTTTTTGCTGAAGATGTTATTCTGGTCATCCTACTATGCAGCGAGGTTGCTGCCTCCTCCATCTTGCTACATGTGAAAGGTAGAAAAGATTGCAATTATTTTTAGAACACAATAATGGAGATGCTGGGGAAGTGGGCAGCAGATCTAGAGTGAAAAACCAAAATGCAGCCTTGTCCCACACATGGGGAGATTTGGGCCAGCGCAAAGATGATCTGCTTTAGAATAAGGTAACTTTTTAATCTCTGGGGGTCACAATTTCTTTTTAATTCTCACTTCTTCTGTAATATAAGCACAAGGAAAAATAAAGCTTAAGAGCAATTAAAAATCTGGCTGGATTTTGTTCTAGGCAGAAACTAGCAGGGTTTGTTTGCAAGACCAAAGGAATTAGATTCATCCTCCAGTATCTGAGATGATGTATTATGACAAGCTGGTTTAAAACATTCATAATAAATAACCTGCTGCATCTAAGAATAGTATTCATAGATCTGCTCTGACAAGTGCACTGCCCTCCTGGTGCCTCTGGCTTGGGTGAGATTTACACTCCACGTACAGGCAAGACTTACCTTCTTGACTTTTCTTTACATTTCAATAAATAGTAGTTATTAGCTATGTCCACCTCTTTTCTCATCCTAAGTGTTCTGTTGACCACCTCTTGCCTTCTGTTTTTTAAGGTTTTCTCTTCATGGCCTCCTCCAGCCCATGCACATTTATACTCAGCCAAGTGCAAACATGCATTGTGCATCACCAGATAATCTCATTGGCATCAGTCTCTTTTCAACTACCCTGTGTGGGTTTTAATCCTGTTTAACTACCTTCTCTCCCCTGTAACACATGCTGAGCATGTCTGTGCTACAGGCCTGCTTCAAGGAGCACAGATTTCTCCTCTTCCTCCTCTATATTTACATGCCTTAGAGGAGACTGGTGGTCCAGCTTCTCTCAAGTTGGTTTAAACTGTCTTTGCTGCACTGACTTAAGTGATGCCAAATCAGAGGCAAGCAATCTGGTCTCCTGCCTTCCCACCGAGCTTCCATCTGTTCCCATGTCCCTGCTAGAGACTCTTTGCCCAGCATCACTTTTCCAAAAGCCAGCCTCTGTTTTCTGCTCTGATTCACAGTGAACTATGTCAACTGTCCCAGCCAGCATTTGGTAAGCAATGAGTTGGGAAAGCCTCGTCCATCACACACAAAGGTCGTAATCATAAACACCTCACACACACCACCTACAATCCCTTCTATGGGGCCAAAACAGACCCAAGGTCAATCACAAGCACAACAGCTCACACCTCCACGTGCTGCTTTTAAAGGATGTTGCCAGCACAGTCTGCTTTTGCTCCTCTTTTTCAACATCACACTGATGTTTACAAGCCAAGTATTTTCCTAATATTTGTGAATTATAACCAAATGCTCCATGCAAGTCTACAAAAAACAAGTAGTAGTTTGTAGCAATAACACTTGTCCAGTTAGTGCTGCTGAATAATCTAAATCCAGCAAAAAACACGAGGAAAACAGCACAAATCCTGATGGTGAAAGCCCCTCATGGGGAGATACATTTCTCCAGAGACTGACTTCAGCAGGGTCTCCAAGTGCCATACTTCCTTCAAATATATATTTTCAGTATTTGTGCTCAGATGTCAGTCCATTTGAATCACCAAGTCCTCCCTCTGCTGGGATGCCCAGCACAATTCCTCAGGATCAGCCATACTTTGCTAAGGCAATGAGCTTTCTGGCAAGCACTGATAAACACACTAAGTCAGCTTTCTCAGCTTACCATACAGTAATTCTAGGCCTTAGCTTTGCTTCTGTAATCTGTACACACATGTGAGAGTTGCTTGGGATTCAGAAAATGAATGTAGAAGATGCCTCTGAATTGGTGGCTTTATATTTAAATGTTTATGTTATACTCATTTGTCTCTGGCAATTATACATAAATATGAATCAGAAAAATTGTAAGAAACTGCAACAACATTCTCACTGAAAAACTAATTTCAAGAAGTTAGTTAGTCATTGCAGTTTACAGAAGTTTCCAAATGTTCTTAAAACCATCTTATATTTTCAAAAAGGAAAATATTTCAGTAGCAAGAAGCTCTCTGTAATTATTTGAACTATCCAAATTATCTGTTTTGGTTTCTTTTCATCGACTGCCAAAATCAGTTTCACATAGAGCAGGAAACCTTAATCATATCTACTTCTGGCAATAAAGATACTTGTTTGTGACTAAGTTTTTACTGGATAAGAAAAATTAATGGTAGGATCTGCTTGGAGTTCAAAGTACATCACGACGTTTATTAATTTTTCTGTAGCAGTAATCCTACAAGATGCTTTGCAAATGGGGCTAATATCATCTTATGCAGTAATCATCTTCCTTTCTCTGACCATCAGCAAAGATATAATCTTTATACTCGAAAGGATAGTGGCACCACCAGCCCAGAAAAGGATGCTGCATTAGCAGTAGGCTTTTTAACCTTTGTATGGGAAAGAAAGAATAGCTGTAGGAAGACAAAAAGGGAAGTAATCATTACAGCTGTTTATCTAGAATGTATGATCAGTTACAATCAAGCTCTTTGTTCAGGCTTATTATCAATCTCAGTGACTCACTTTGGCTTGTGACATAAAGCAGGTGCACTTCTGAGATGAGAAGCAGGAATATTGCTTACCTTGTTGAACTGGAGAATAGGCATTGGTCAGAAAACGAAAGTGCCCTTTATTATACCAGCAAATCAATGACATGTTTCCCTTCATTCTTATTCTGTACTGTCCTCTGGACTGTGGAGTTGCAGAATTGTTCAGCATGGATGGAGGTAGGCCTGTGCAGTCACTCTTCCTGGTGCTCAGCAACCCACAGCAGTAAATCTCTGCATGTGAACAAAAACATTCCCCATCAGCAAGCCATTGCATGGACCCAGAGAGCAAAACCAGCAGAACAAACCTGAAGGACCTGTGAAAGAACTTGCCCTACAACTTTCTAGTCTAACAGATATGCCAGCCCAGTGGTTTTCTTCTGTAATACCAAATATTTGTGTCCTACAGACAAGTGCAGAAAGCCTCATCTCTTGTTGAAACATAATGACGCCTCCTGCAGATTTCCAGTTCATGATGAGACAACAGGAAAAATAATTCAGGGTATTTTCCTAGCTGTAACACCTCCAATTTGTGTTTAACATTACAACATGTTTAAAATTGGTCTCAAAACTCCCCAGTGCTGATATGCACTATGGGACAAATTAGAATTTATGATCCAAGAGAAGCTTGGGTGTTTAACTAAAAGAACAAATTTTGGAGGGATCAGGAAGGTGGCGAAAGCTACAGCCTCTCAGACGTTAACAAGTAAATTCTCCTACATGACTCCTATGCTTTTAGTCACAATAACTTAATCTACTGCTTCACTGGGCTGCTACATTCTTGATTTCTAGCTCAATACTCCTTGCACCTGCATCATCTGCTTTGCTAAGGAAATGCTGCTTGAGCAGCTAAAAACCACTGAAACCACTGTTTGATTTAAAAAAATGCAAATGCCAGAAGGATGGAGAAGATGGAAATACAAGCTCAGTGAAAACAAGTTCTGATTTTAGGACACTAAAGCAAGCACTGATCTTGTCCTGCACAGACACCAGAGGCTCTTGTAGGAGACACAGTCTGTTGCTCACAGCTTCTTGGCCTTTTCATATGGGAAAGATGCAATGAATAAAATCTAACACCGCAAAATGCATCTCAATACAGCCAGGTGGGCACAAACAAGGTTTGAAAACAACATCAATAACAATGCTTGAATTTTTCATTAGGCTCTGAAATACGAACAGCCTGTTTCTGTTAGTCCAAGACAAGGAGATCTTCTCGATCAAATTTTTCCCTGACTCAAAATCTTGGATGGAAATTTCCATGTTCTCCCTCAGTTTTGTGTTAACCCATTTGAGTGGAAAAAAACAGTGGGCATGGAAGCAGATGACATCTGTGCACATCTTGTGGTGGTTTAAAGCTCATCTGTCAGCTAAGTCTGCTTTATCAAATTTTTCATCATGCTGAATTTTGCATTATATCCTTACAGTGAAAATGCAGAGTCAGAATTCAGTGCCTGGCTTCCCCTAAACATGTTACCTTTGTTCTTACGTTTCCATAAACATGTTACCTCTGTTCCTGGATTTCCATTTATGTGGCTTTTCTGTCTCTGTCTTTCTGGAAGCACCTAAGCTCTTGAGAGCAGGTGCAGCCTTTGTCCTTGGTTCATATAGTGATTAGCATGCTGAGCATTCACTCAACAGCTCACAGACTCTACAGGAATACTAATAAATTAACTGCATATACTCATACATTGGTCCAGTTGCTGTGGGCAAATCTACAAGGAGCTACAGTTCTTCCATCAGAAATTTAAGCCACTGATGAGAGAAGAAGGTCAACCAACACAGCAATGGGAAACCTGTACTCCACCAGTTATTTCTAATGAATGAATCAGTCCCTGGAAATCCATAAGTTCCTTCTACAAAAGAAAATGAGAAAAGCCTGATGACAACAGGCTTACAATCATTATAGAGGGAATTGCACCTCCAGTGGAAAAGTGATTTTTTATTTTTCTTTTTAAAAATTTCTTCTGTTGCTAAGATATAGCCAAACAGTGTAGGTCATTTACCTGCAGACTTAGTTATTAACCTAGCAAACATTTATAAAGCTTTCTTCTAGCCAATATTAAGATCTTCCTGCTTTGATAACAAGCAAACCTGAGAAGCATTTCCTTAGCTGCCCAGAGTTTATTATTCATTGAAATGTGATACTTTTTCCAGGAGGTTGCAATGGAATAAAACCAAGCTAATAACTACATTGTTGTGCTAGAGCTTCAAACAGCAACAGCCATCTCTGAGATCCCATACTAATTAGTTGTAGCCTTTCCTTTTATTGTAGCAATAAGCCTGCAGAAAACTTCCAGCAGATGTTCCATTCCTCATGCAGAATAATGGGAACCATTTTCTCTCTAAGGAACACATCCTGTAGCCTTCCTGCTGTACAACCTAGAAAAGTGCAGCATTTCTACAAATTTACTAGCATCTCTCATCATGGATGAAACCCTTAATCTACTGTAGAGGTTTTTAAAACCACCCAGTTACTATAGCAATAGAAGCAATAAAAATTACACCCATCTGGCTCAATGAAGTTTTTGTGTGTAATTAAACCAGAATCACAACAGGTGTTTGCTGCACACACAGGAGTCACTGGAAATAGGTTTTTCTCTGGTCTTCTTAAACTGTAGGTGCAATATAAATGAATACCCCTAAGATAGTTTAGCAAAGAAGAATAAATGTGGTGTAGTCACCCAAAACTCATTCCCAGAGTCTCCAGCCTCCAGAGAGTTTGTGCTGAAGCCTGTTTCACCACACCTTCACTAGATCACAAAGGCCATCAGGCTCAAGCTAATTCAGGTGAAAATACACATTCTGCAATCATTTATTCTGCATGAAACACTGGGTCAAGTCAGAGCTAGGAAACCAGGGCAGGGATGCTATGAGGGGCAGAAGTGAGCTTGCTTTAGTCCATGTGCTGGAGTTGTAGGATCCTGCAAACCTTGTGGGAATGCCATAGTCAACCAGGCTGGCAGCTCTTGCAGCTTTGAAAAACAGAGCTAGCTGCTCCTGCTGGTTCAGAACACGTAGAAGGGACTTGCAGGGATCAGTGTTTAAGGGAAGCATGCAACACAGTGCTTTAGGAGGTTTTGACCCCTCTAAAGGACAATACTAATGCTTAGAGAGGGAAAAAGGGATGTGACTACGAATGAATGTCACAGCAAATAGCAGTGACAGCTGTCTGCTCACAGAAGAGAGAATCTGGGGCATTTCAGTGCAGGTTTCCAGTTCTATTCAGAGGCCAGTGAAAGAAATTCTTTGTATGTCCCCTGAAAAATAAAAGAGGTCTATTCAGGGTTTTGATTTTGAAAAAGATCAAAGTGTTCTATCTTATTTTCTGAAGTTTTCTCAGTTCTTGGTACCTTCACATGGGTCTTAGAATGATGTTCACTGACATGCCTTTATATTACAAGGCACACGATTGTCTACTGTGGTACAGGGAAGGTGCTGCACCACAGGCTCTCAATAGAGAGCATTACTGTCTTTAATGCATGTGTGGGCTAGGGTGAGGAAAATGAATAATAGTTAAGATTTGACAAAATTTTTATAGGATCACAGGATTCTATGGATTAAAGAATAGTTCAGGCTGAAAAACAACTCAGGTCTCTAGTCCCACCCCCTGACAGAGATGGGTGAGCTCTGAAGCCAGACAGTGCCATTCAGGGCTTTACCTTGTCTGGGCTTGTAAACTTCCAAGGACAGAGACTTCACAACCTGTCTGGGCATCCTGCTTCACTGCCCTCAGGAAAAAATCCTGCATCTAGTCTGAACATCTTTTGTTTCAGCCTAAATCTGTTGTTTTTTGTCCTTCCACAATGCACCACTGTAAAGAGCCAGCTCCATTCCCATGATAGGGTAGCATACGGCTGCTGTTGCATCCCCACAAAGCCTTTTCTCAACCTGAATAAGAACAGTTCCCTCCCCATAGCAGAGTATATTTGTATACAGAGTATTCTTGTACTGGGGGCATGTTGTCTAAAACTGTAGGAGGCAATAATCACCTCCCTTGATCTGCAGGCTACAGTCCTGTTAACACAGCCCAGGACAGTGTTGACCAGCTTGGTACCAGGGCATGCTGCTGACTCAGATTCAGCATCTTGTTACCAAGACCCCAAGTCCTTTCCATCAGCAATTTTGAAAGGAACTACTAGAGTTTGAGTGGGTGACTTTCCAGATTTTCCAGAATTGCCTTTAGTTGCCTTAAAACTTTCATGTTCCCAGAGAGTTTATGGCTTAAACTTATTTAAATATTTCCCTATTTCTCTGTTGATAGTCATGAAACCCCCAAACAAAATAAAGCAGCTAAGATCAATACCAATTTCTTTTTGGTTTTGGCTCTCAGTGGAATCTTTCTACTACTGGTCCTGCTCTAGCCCAGAAATTGAATCTTCTTGAACAAAAAAAGTAAATTTATCAGTTTAAGAATGGGTCTTGAACTGTCATGAGCACTTCAGCACAGATGCTTTTCAACAGGCTCTCGTGACACTTTCTGGTCATGGTGTCACTCTGCTCAGGTTTAGCTGAAGTCACACACCAAAAAAACCCCAACATTGACTTCATTGCTGAAGGAGACTCTGTGGCAGATCAGGAGAGATCTCTCTGTCCAGTCCAGGATTCTTTGCTTGCCTCTCCCCAAATGTACTGCTAATGCAGCAGGATCCCAGCAGGTGCTGGCAGTACACAATCTGCTTTGCAGCACAGTCAATAAACACCATCTCCTCCAAGGCTCTTACTGACTTCACCACAGCTTGACATCTCAAGCATCTCACCTCTCCCAGTGTCTCACAGTCCTTCCAGCTCAACATTCCCTTGCAAAACCTCTGAGCTAGCCCCCAGCAGCTCATGGCAAATGCAGACAATCCCACTGCCTTATTAAACAGAAACACTTTTCTCCCCATGATCTTATTTATGTAGGAGGGCCATCTATATTGCAAAGTCAATAAACCTGCTCTCTTAGTGTCCACCCCCCACCCACCTCATAGCTTCACCCCTAGGAAGGTGATAGTGTGTACCAGATCTGAAATTTAATTTTGGAGCCAGCTGTCAGAGATTATAAAGTCTCATGAAGCTATATAACAAGTCATGAACCAAAATGAAATCTCACTATTGCATTAGCATATTTGATCAGATAGTAAGTCAAAATTACATGTTTTAAAAAGACATTACTGAATTTGTTACCTGATAGAAACCATTAATTTGAATTATCTGTGCAGTGTAAAGCCTATGAATATATCAACTCTGTGAACAATTTGAATTATCTGCAAGTAATAAACACTCAGCTGGTTTAGTAGCCATGTATCTTTTTCACCAGGGTTACTGGTTAAAATGGATCATGCCAGATCATCTTTATCTTTCTCTAGCTGAGCATAAAGGATGAACTCAGTCAAGCTGTTAGTCTTTACACCTTTAAACCTTAACATTTCATCTCAGGTACAAAGAGTATGTGTGTTATCCTCTGTGTTTTTCTAAACTCACGTTTTGCATCCATTGGTTTGGTAGTCTTAAATATGTAATGACTATAATTAGCTGTGAAAAGCCTTCTAACAAAGATAGGTCTCTGCTCAGAGGAAAAACTCCAGTGCACTATAAATATGCTCTACTCCTTTCCCATTTGGCTGTTTGCAGCATTTGGGAAACCATGGCTCTTTTATGAGGTATGCAGATATTCCACTGTAGCCAGTGAGCTTCCAGCTTGCCTAAATTAATGTAGGAACAAAGTCCTGCATGGAGCTCAACAGATGCATCCCTCAGTGCTAGCACAGTTCTGTAGTGCTAGACTACAGCACTGGGGTAGCTCACTGATGTTCTCATTTCAAATGAGAATTAACATATTGTCTCAATTCCCAGACTTTCCCCCTGCTTTGGGCCTGTTTCATTAATATAATGGCTTGCATGGGTTAATTTTCTGCAATGCCAAAAAAACCCAACTTGGACAGCAATGGCGTGTCAGCAAAGGGCCTTGTAGCTGAGATGCATGATGGCAGCCTCCAGCCTCATTGCTGGGAAGGAGGCACCCATTTGGCACACCATCTATTCTATGCACCACAACACTAAAAAGCTGTGCTGACTGAACAAGACCAGAGTGACATGAAATGACTTAAAGCTGACTGGCAAGAGTGCAGGATCCTGTAATTGCAGGGGAGTCACAAGTCCTCAGCATCGCTGAAAGCAAAGCAACACGTGGCTTTTCCATGCTCAAAGTGAGGGGGCAGTTGACAGAAAGGATGACCTAGGATTGCTCTTTGCAGTAGCAAGAGACTTGCTTGGGAGAGCTGTATCAATGGACATTCTGCTGATTCATGTGGTTTTGCTAATGGAGAGTTCTATTACACTTTCAAAACTAAAATCTGTCCTATCAAGCTATGTTGATACTAACAAAAATCCCCCAAAACACAAAAAGCAAACTTTTCTAGAGCTTTTGCAAAGGCATAAAATGTCCTCTAGAGAAAACACATCTTTAACAGATTTTAAACCAAAGAAGACATCTAAGGCACATCTCTAAGGATTCATCCCATCCTTCATCTTTCAAAACAGGAATAGAAAAATCACAGGCAGATAGGAAATTCCTTGAAAAGTGCCCCAGGTCACATAGGAGATTTGACCTCACATTTCTAAGTCAAAGAACAAAAGCAAGCACTTTAAATAACCTTATTAAAATTGTTTTTGCATCTTCATTTTGAAGATTTAAAGAGGAAGATTTAAAGAGCAATTAGAAAGTCTTCTGCATAGTTCCTTCTCACAAATGAGAAGTTTTCTTAGACATGAACAACTTATCTATACAAGGAATTGAAATATCAGTAAAGACTTTTGGATTTTTTTTTTAATTCAATGGCATGAAGCCCCTAGGTCTGTCACCATTAAAACCCAATGAGTCATTCAATACACACCTTGCTTCTCAAATTCTTCAAAGAGATTCAAGCTGGTAATGCTCGGGCCTGTGAAGATGATGTAGTTCTTCCCAGAGGCGTTTTGACAAAGGCTTTTGGCCACCATACTGTGAAGCTGTGGTTTGTTCTTCAAAGCATCCAACCCGTCAGCACCACTCCCTTCTTTGAGATGGACATAAATCTTAAATGAGAAATGGTAAGAAAAATCAGGAGGTTATAAGGAATCCAGAGGGAGCAGATGCAATTCCCAACACACTGGCACAGCTCAACTTTAGACAAGCTGAGAAGGCAGCAAACACTTGTTATAAAGGCTAATTAAAGTCCCTCCCAACTGCCTGTTGCTTTTAAACCAATTCAGGTTAGATGGCACAGCGACTGATAAATACAGCATCCTTCACCTCACTTCTGAGGTTCCTGTCACTGTTGTGCAATTTGAAGATTTTTTGCTTGGCAGGGAAGGACTCCAGTCATAACTGGGATTACATATTATACTGGAATCTGCATAGGCTTCATTGCTGCCAGCAAAAGGAGAACACGGGAACTTTAGTTTTAAGAAAAGCCAGTGTAAGATGATGAGAAAGAAATGGCCCATTACCTTCATTGCATTAATATTCAGATTTATTTCCTGCTTGCAGTAACCATCAGGCTGTGACACAAGTGTGTATGCACCTCCACAAATGAGCAAAATGCACACCCAACCAGCCAGAACACCCTCATCAAACTCTCCAGGCACATTGCTAACATTCAGAGGGAGAAAATGTGTAACCCTTCGTTTGTACGCAAGCCTTCTATTTTATTTCATTGACAGTATTTTAGAAGCACAACTTTCACCCCAGTTCAACACTTATATGCCAACTAGGCATCCAACCTTAATCTTTTTCTAAGAGCTAGCTGAAATAACCTGCTAGAAAGAGAAATACAAAGAAGCAAACACTGTACTCTGTTACTCAGACACTACTGTAATACCATGGAACTTGCAAAGATTTAAATACACAAACAAATGCAAATTTTCAAAAAAATTTGCTCAAGCTTGAGAACGTGACTTTGGTTCTGAAATACTCAAATCTTTTATGAATTACAGAAAATTTTACCTGACAAAGAAAAAGCTGAATTTTGTTCAGTATTCAGGGGCAGGGAAAAATAAATTTGCCTTGGTTTTTGGAGTGATATATCCACAACAGCTTCGTTAAATTTGTTTGAGAATTCAACCATGCAAAACATGCAGCATTACTTTTCTGTATAGCTTATTTCTCTTACCAACAGACACTGTTACAAATGAAAATTCATAGCAATCCTCAGAACAAAAATGCTCATGTTTGCACTAGTGCTCCCAGTAATTTGAAACTCAATGATGTTAGAGAAGAACAAAATTCAATTAAACACTATTTTCTTATTTTAGATGGTGCATATCCCAGCACTGGTACTCTGTGTCACATTCCCTAGCAATTCATGCATCATGGAATAGACCTCAACAGGATGTGTTGCACATGACATTTCTGGGAAATTAGACATCATTTGTATTTTGGAGGAACTGACCTGCTGAAAACAAAGTTGGTGCAAGGACAAATGCACACTAATTTCAAAAAGTAGAGTGTATATGAAAAGGAAGTCCTAAATACATGATTTATCTTAAAAAAAAATAATTAAAACCTCTTTTATTGATAGAAACTGCTTCCAGATGAAGACAAAGGCAGCAATGTTTGCAGACTCCCTGATTCTGTTCCACTCGTTTTCGGAAGCTGTCAAATTTGTGCTTTCTCCAGTTCTAAGACTGAGGACTAGCTAATTATGATAAGTCATTTAGGTTATTAATCAGGGCTCCAGAGAGCCAGTGGAATGCATTCAAAGAACAGATTGTTCCAAATTTACAGCAAAGGTATTTCAAGACTATTGGCAATAAAATTAATATTAGATTACTAATATGTCAGCACAGAGACCACACATTAAACCCTCAAAACCTACAGACAGGGCAGTGGAGGCAGAAGATACAGATTAGTTTTGATCTTAGATTAGCAGATGAGAGGAAAACAAAGCAGGAATCTCTCAGTCTATAAAAGTGTCTTACACCTTACCTCCCCATATCCAGTAAATCTTAGAGTCTCTCCTGCTCCATGCCTGCTCTGTGCTCCCTGTAGAGTGCTGCCTCTCCAAGGGACAGTCCTCTGGAGTGCCAGCTGGTCCCTCACTGGGTTGGTTTGTGTCTGCAAGCAGCTCCTTTAAAGAGCATGCCCACCATGCAACTGGCCACTGAGGTACCACTATTTTTATATGAAGCTGCTACACACTTCACAGGTTTTGGCAGCAGAATTCCCTGTGCATCTGGCTGTGAATCTCAACCCCCTTGCTCTGTTCACCTCCCCAATGCCCTTTACTCAAATGTCCATACCCACTGCTGAACCTCTCCTCCTTCTCCTCCAATGCTAAATATTTTTTCTCCTTGAGCACTTCCTTACCTATCCAACAACAGCCTTTTTTCTTGGCACAGTATTTCTTGGTTTGGAGAAGCATCACTCAAAGCTTTATCACGCCCAGCTTTATTGGGATGATGGGTGACAGCAGCACAGTGTTGGAAGGCATAAAGGCTGCTGTGAAATGGTGTCTGTGTACAGATAACTGGCAAAGGCATAGCTTCAAATATCTTTGCAAATGCCTAGGATCCCATATGGCCTTTGTTTTCCCTCATCCAGTTTATTTCATTCTATCTCAACCTATTAAGATCCTACCAACTGAAGCCCACAGCATTCTCTGCCTTTCTGTAATGCATTATAAGTGTTATTTAAGAGCCAGGAATCTGCAGAAAAAGCACCAATTGGCTGTTAGACCTTCACAAGCACAGTCAAAAACTGCTCCCCCAAAATATTTGTTAAACTATTCACTAGATCTTCTGGTTTGTCCTGGGACGTTGGAATTTTGTGTTCTTTCCATGTGCACCACCAGCAAAATATCATCAGAAGTACAGGCTCAAAAACTATTGCTGGATAGCAGGTGGGAGCTGCTGGCAGCAAACATGCTTTGCTTCTGTGCAGAACAGCCCAAGCAGTGCTTCTTGAATATCTGCACAGTTCTCTTTCATTGTCTATCTTTTCTAATGGCTACTGATACATTTGATCTACAGCACCAATTGGGATAATCTGCATAAGATGTGACATCATCTGTCTTAGGAGACGATTATGGGCTGAAGATATTTAAGATGCAATGCTTTTTCTATTCATTCCTCAATTGTTTGTTGAATATTTCTCAAATATCTGTTGTTTATCCGAACAACAACACACTCAATTGTGCCTTCTCTCTATGATTGCCCTGCTGCACCAGATACTTTCAATCCAGTATATTTTCATTACATTCTTGTGGAAAGTTCATAAGGCCTCACAGAAACAGTAAAAAATGGAACGCTTAGGAATATAAACTATATCTTGACTGCACATTTAAGAGAATATGCCCTAGAAACTGAAATATTGGTGATTCTGCTCATATTTAAAGCTCAGATGGCATATTGAAAGCACTTGTGAATAGCACATCCCAAATACTCCACCTTCATACATAATTGAAGCACCCCAGAGTACAATTCTCAAATGAAATAGATGACATTTGGAAGCAAAAAAGGGCAGAGGTAGTACTAAACAGAAGGAAAATTTTGAAAGATATATTGTACAAAAATACTTCACAAAGGGCAGATCCTAAACAACCACAAAACAGAAGCCATCCTTTTAGATGACCCAGTTATAAAAGCAAGATAGCAAAGTAAAGTCGTCATGACTTTTTGATCCTCAATAGCTATTGAAAAAATAACTTTATTTTTTTTCTACAGGCTTCACAGCCAACCCCCAACTGCACTTTCTTAGCACTACTTTCTAGATCCCACCTCAGTCAGTCTTCCCCCCTCATGTTAAACCTCACCCTTCATTGTTGCCATTACCAAACTGCTGGGAGATTCTCCTCTCCAGTTTCATCCTAACCCTGCTGCAGTTCATACTCTCTCCTTCTTTAATGATCTCTTCCCAGACAGCTCTTGTCTAGCAGATATTGGCACCAGTGCTGGTGCTATTACTGAGACCAGATCTTTTAATTTATTCCAGCCTCTCTTCATTCTCTTCCTGCTACTCTAAAGGCTATTTTCTAAAGGGTATGCAAGAAAACACAATTTTCCCAACCTGTTCCCAGCTAGTTCCTGGTGTTCCTTACAAAGCTCTTTACTTGGTCCCCTTCTTTTCTCCCTCTGCATTCTATTTTGAATGATTTCAATCTGCAGTAACACACACAGATACAGCTAACATCTTTGTGCTGAGGACTGTTCTGCCTGCACATGTTCTTCAGTTTCTAAAAAGAACTTTGAGAGACTGGCAAAAAGATGCTGGTAGAGGTGACAATGCAAGTCAAATATGGCTTAGAGTTCTTTGCTTTTCTTTCCATGATTTCTTGTTATTTCTTTGTCACTGAGTGCACTGCAACATCTTACCTGCATGGCAGACCAACAACCCATGGATCAACAACCCATGGATCAACAAATGCAGATTTTGCTCTGTACCTTCTCCCAGGCAGCCACATCCCAGCTCAGGTGGATTCATTTGCTCTAACAGCTCCACATAAATAATTTCCATTCTTTCAAATACCTAAGAACTGCCTGGCTTTCCTCCCAATTACTGCAATCACCCTTCTTTTCTTTGGCCTTGCTGAAATGTATCTTGACATCCAGACAGTGCTTTACCTCAGATTATTTGCCTAACCCTTTGCTTTGACCAAGTCAGCCTTCTGCCAGTTCCCTCGTTGCAGCACCAAATGGAAATGGGGCTGGAAAATGGAGACAGGCTTTTATGGTCTGGGCTTTCTTATTGATCTCCTCCTATATCATGTCAGTATAGTGATTCCTGCTCACACTTCCCCTGTGAAGCCAAGCATCCAACAACCCATGTAAAACAAGCCCTCATTTGCCTCTTTCCATGCTGCCCTTCTCCTGCCTGGTTGGAAATCACCACCATTTCAACAGAGCTCTTTACTTTTGCTCTTCAAAACCTTTACTAGAAAGGATGTAATCCCCACGAGGCAAGTGCTAATCAATGCATTGGTCCTGTTTCTTCTTAATGCTGCTTTTCCAGCCTCTCTGTGTGTAATTGGCAGCCCAGCTCAGGTCCATGACTGAGGCTTCACTCTAGTGCCACACAATTGCACAACATTGGCTCAGTTTTTCTATGAAAATTACTGTTGAGCTGTGAGAAGGTGTGTAAGTAAGGAGGTGTAAGTGGGAAGGTATATAAGTGATGCAAGGCAAGAGCAGCATAAACTATCAGAAGTTCTGTAACTGTTGAAAGGATAACACTCAAGGAGAAAAATACATGAAAAGGGCATAAAATCTTAAAACCAAGTGATGACAAATCAGTGACATCAAGGACTCAGCTCATTTCCAAGGAGGAACCACAAGGCTGGTGACTGCCCAGCCCGTGCAGGCTCACCGGGAATATACTGGTAAGTATACTGGTGCCTAGCAATGTGTTAGTCCCAGACCTCTGCCATGTGCATTAGCCAAGAAACACTGCTGCACTCAGCCTGCTTCCAGAGTTCTCTGGGCTGTCAAAATGTGTCTGAACCAAAGAGATTTGCTGTAGGAAGTTTAAGCCTTCTTCTTGCACTTAGATCCTAAACTTTCTAGGGAAGGGATTTATTTTTTGATCTGCTTACTGCACCCAGCACAAAGGGATGGGATCCATGAAGGGCATTCCTATGGCAAACCTATTAAGTGCACAAAGCAGGAGGCTCTGGTGCTTTTAGTCTCTCTCCCCAGACAGAGTTGCACTGAGTAAGAACAGCTGCAGAAGGGACACAAATACACAGGTAGTTTTATTGTCATAAACTCCAGGCAGCTCAGCTGGGAACTAAAAAATAACTTTCATTCACAAGTGAAAACAGACACTAAGACTGTACGTAAACTGTGAGAGATCTTTGCATTAGATCACATTTAGGTTTGGTTTCCTATTCCATTTATTATTCCCTTCCATTTAGTAAGATTGTAAAGTCCATAAAAATGAATAGGACTGACCCCTCCCACATCTGCAAAAATACCTTTCCAATTAACACTGATGAGCAAGAGGATAATTGACTTTCAACTAAGATCTGGGATTCTCAGATGCTGACATTACAGAACCACATGCATTAAAAAGCCATAGCCAGGTAGGAGCCAGAGGAAGAAAGTAGATAGGATTTTCCAGTCACCAGAGACTGGCATATGAAGCTGATCAGATTTCCTGGGATCCCCTCACAGACAAAGCCTGACCTTGAGAACCTCCTCAAAGCAGCTGCTACATCTGTGTGTTCCAGATGCAACTGTTCCAGCAATAGAGGAATTATCAGGACACTGTTCAAAGAAATGCAAGGGCTCAGACTAATCTCTAAACAGAACTTAAATAGGCTGAAACACCAACATTTCTGAGCAGCTTATTAAACAAGTGCACAGATGGCTAACTCTCCTGCAACTCTGACCTTGAAAACAAAACTGACTCCAGGTTTATTTACCCCTCCCTTTCCCATTGACTGAATGCACTTATGTGGTGTGTCGTAAAATTATAAATTCTTTGGGGCACAATCTCAGTTTCTCTAAGTTCTGGAAATTCTTACTCTGTAAAATCAACTTGGTTATGAAGTATTTGAGCTGTCTGTAGCTACCCTGTCTGAAACGAACTACAGCAAATACTATAGAAGCAAGGTGTTTACATCGTTTGGGGTTTTTTGCTGCCACTGAGATCTGCCACTGATCTGTGGAGAGACCACAGACATCTCCCTTCACTGAGACTGCTGTTTTTTGGGTAGAGAGCCCTTTCCCACCCTCTCAGGCAGGGGCCACCCTGATCCAGGTTTCATTCTTTAAACATGGCTGTCATGTAAATCACTGTTTCTTCAGGACCGTGGAAAGATTCAAGATGCAGAGAGACAGTATTTTTCCTTACTCTGTTCTGACTCATCGCTTCATGGGAAGCGGTGGAAGGTGGAAACTCAAAGTCAGTTCCAGAAAAAGGACCTAAAGGACTTCATAAATCTGAGCAATATATTTCACAGGGATATTAGTGAAAATGAAATGCATTATTGCAAGAATTTTCTGCCAGGGAATAAAAGCAAGTGCAGAGCTCATATATTCAGGGGCAGAGAGGAAGTGTGGGAAGGGAAAAGTCTCCAGTATAGTCTCAGAAAATAAAATTCATCTCAATGAATAGGAAAGGATATACACATCCATAAAGTAATTTCTTCCTCACCATGATACCAGTTTTTTAAGCAAATAATTACGTTGATGAGCTAATTCCATTATTGCCTATCAGAGTGATTAATATTGCCTGACTGTCCCTTTGTAATGCTCTCTACCATCTACATACTGTCTTCCATCTTGTTAATTGATGGCTCTTTGGGTCAGGGACTGTCTGAGGGTTACATTTGGGCTATGGCTCTGTGCTTCAGGATGAGGCACTATGGGAATACCTTGTTCTGTCAGCTCTCCATGTGCTGAGGTTTGCCAGCATCCTCTGCTTCCTTCTCCTGCAAAATAATCAGAAAACCTTCTTGTGCAGGAGGAGCTATGCAAGGACTAGGCATTGCATTACTTAGTAACAGTTAGTCATAATCATCCTCACTCCTTTTGAGCCACACAAGAGGTGCAAAGAGAGAGCATAGTATGTCCACCAGGACAAAATAACTAGCCCTACCATGGTAAGGTATTTGGGAATTCTCTTCATCATTTTATGATGAGTGATATTGCTGTATCTAAAATGAGATATAGTCCTACTAATCATATTTATGAACAATTTTTATAATCAAGTGTTCCAGATTTTCAGAGAAAAAGAAAGAAATAAGAACTCACAAAAAAACTTGACACAGTTGGAATTTTGATTTAAATAGTATGATTTACTATTTAAATATACTCTAAGCAAATACTGTAAAAGAAAGACTTCTAAGCTACTTCAACAATTTAAACTGCAATCAAGACATTAAAATATTGTTTTTAAAAGTGTCTCCATGGTAAGCAGGGAAACAGAAGTGCTAAGTAGTATGTAGGGGAAATAGATTGGAAAGAAACAAGAAAAGCAAAGAGAAGATGGAGCAGAGAGGGACACCTGAAGTCTTGCAAGCTGTGTTTGTTGTCCCCCCTGAATTAGAGAAAGAAATGAGACGGCCCAAGCCCTCCACCACGGCAGCTGCTGCCACCTTAATGTCGGGTGTTAAGGGCAGATGAAAAGGCAACAGTATCAGGGCAGTTTTGCCATCTACTTTGCCAAAGTCAGCTCTCCTGGAGCCCTTCTGAACCCTTTGAGAGGTTTTGTTCGTGTTCCCAACTGCGGCAGACATAAATTTACATTGTTTGAATGATGTGTCCTTCCTGCATGTTCCCACTTGGCCAGCTGACCGTGAAGAGATGCTCAGCAGCAAAGCTATTCACTGCAACTGCTTGAGATTTCCTGAAGCAGAGATAGAATCTGAAATTGTGCATCCATCTTAAAACAATTAACTGTCAGGGTGCAGTCAAGTTATCTGGAGTGCAGAACACAGAAAAGTAGTCTAATATTCATACATTATTTATATTATGAATATATAAGCCTATGCACCTTCTTATGTCTACAAGCAGCACATGGCCTTCATGCCACTTCTGTTCCACAAATGGCTTATTGGGCTAGATTTTTAACCAAACACCATTTCCTTAAAAAAGTAAATTATGGGCCTTCAAAAAGAAGTGTTTGCTCATACTCAACAATGTGATTCAAAGTTTTGTTCACAAGAACAAGCAGGAACAGGAATTTGAGGAGACAAAGAGCTGAAACCCTTAACATTATCAACTGACCTGTGAGCTGCCAGCCAGAGTTCACAGAGTAACTCAGCATGTGGCATATCCATTTTTCATTAGGAAAAAAACAATCAATCCTTTTCATCGTAGGAAAAGCAGAGCACTGGGAAACCCAAGATGTCTCCTGAGATGGATTTTTTTGTTGTTTTTAACACCAGGCTTATAATTCAGGATTGGAGGACATTGGTTTTGGCCAGGAGCATCATAAACCTCTTGAGGTTCCTTCCATTCCTGAAAACCAGTCATACATAGGTCCCTCCTGCCTTCTGTCTGGGCCTACCTTTTTACAGATACATATTATTCAGATTTTTGAAACTGAATTATCCTGATTTATGAAGCATTGTTAGTCCTATTTTGTCTTGAATAAAAGGACCTCAATGTCATCATGTGGAAGCAGTGAGGGAGGGAATTCACCCAGACAGTATTACAGAATATGCATGTTTAGAAGTAGGAGCTGTAAGGTTTTTCCAACAGTTGGAAGATGATAGACAAGTCAGTCCTTAACTATCAGACAACAAGTCTTTGCTCCATTATGGCAGCTTCACAAGAGATGAAAGGGAAAGTGTGTACATGAAGGGGAAAATACTGGGTTTATTTCTGGTTTAGATCAATTCTCTACATTTGTCAAACACAGGAAAAAAATCAAAACCTCTGTTTTAATACTGTAAATACACAAAATAACCACCAAAAAAGTGCTTTGGATTCTGCAAGACCGCTTGTGTAACACATAAATGAACATAACATTTCAATCATATCATAATTGAAGTTGCCCATCCTCCCCAAATCAGGATTTTCCATTTTAGCATGAAGGTATATTGTTTTTCACTGTTCCCTAAGGTCCCTTTCACCCCATCATTTCAGCATGTTGATAACAACAGCCAAATCGAGGAATGAAAATAGAAGGCAGCTGGTAAGATAATCCTGGACGTCATCCGGATGCAAGTGAAGCATGAGCATCTAATTCATTAAGGGAGTGGGAGGATTAGGGTGGTGCTGAGCATCTATTCTGTTTAATTTGACATTCCATTAATTTAGTCTCTCAGTGGACAGGACGGAGGTGCAACATAATTATAGCTCAGAATCTGAAACCTCTGGCATGTCTGAAGACTTATTAGTTCTGTGGCAGTTGGCTGGGGGCAGTGTGGCAAGAGAGATGAGCAGACTTTGTGCTCGCTGTACCCAATATGCTTCAGTAATAAACTGCATGAAGTTCTCCTTGGAGATCAAAGACACTGCCTCTATATAGCAAATGACTTTCCAAGAGCTTTGAGAGCAGAAACTTCCAAGGATGCTTCACAAGGTGAGCCTATTTTGTATCGGACAAAACAGCTGCTGTAAAACGTAGATGGAAGAGGTAGGATCCTAAATTTCTTCTCAAAGTGAACAGCATTGCTGAAAACACAAACCTCTGTTCCTAGTGAGCCTCTTTTCCTGCACAGCTACTCAAACAGTCATAATGATTCACCAACCAAATTCTGCTCTGAATGAATGTTCAGCAGCAGCAAATCCACAGGTCCTGTTCTGACACGTATTCAACCTTAGCAAGCATCCTACCTCTGAACCACCACTCTGGAACTTGTGGGACACAACGTTTTGACAGGAGCTCTTGGGAAAAAGAAATATCAAAAAACATCTGCCCAGTCACCTCTAAGTATCAAAATAAATGACCAGATTTTTCAAGGGCTCTCAAAATACATCAGTAACTGGGGAATCTGAGAGTTTGAGATGTTCCCAACCCCTTACAACAATAAAAACAAACCCTTTAACATGTCTCTCACTCCAGCTGGCATCTCACCTTGAAGTCACATCAGATTTTATTTCCTTGATAGAGACGTAGATGTGTGAAAAGATATGTAATAGGAGCCCCCACTAATATGTTTCTCACAGAAAAATGACATCTTGATACCATATTGATTTAGTCTATTGGACACCACTGGCTATCACAGGTGCAGCTTTATAGAGAGAAAATCAGACTCATTAAAAATGACATAAGTCACAGTACCATGACATTTAGATAAACTTAGGATATACAAACAGCCAGACCTTTTAACTGCATTTCAATGTAATTAGCTGAGGGATGGCAGCCAGATGAACAATATTAGAGACAGAAACTCTCAGCTAAATCATACAGCAAACAAAGCATCAGGAACTTGTCATCACTGTCCATCGCATTTCATATCCGCAGGAGTCAGAGGCCTCCTGCATTCAGACTGTAGCCCCCAGCCAGGTAATCAAGAGAAGTCACTGCTTCCTTTGCTCCTGCAATACATTTAAGGGCCTGCTGGAACTGAATGAAGACATTTGAAGAGGTAAAACCCACCTGGCAGATGAAACCAGTGGATGAGCACTGCCGAACCCAAAGACTGAATTTCCTCTTTTTCCTCTTGCGCAGCTCCCTCTCTGTACAGGTAGCAATGAAAACAGGATCCTCATCTATCAGGGGCTCATGTAGTACCTGCAAGTGGCAAGAAAAGAGGCAGGGAAAGAAACATGAGTGCTTAAAAAAGGTGCTTTAAATGCTTTCAAGGAAATACAATCCTTGCACTGTACTTGTGTGCATCACCCCAAAGAAGCAAACCCACTTTTTTGATGCTACCATCCAACAAAAACCAAAAGCCTGGCCAAGCACAACCCATTACGGATAGCTGCTCTACACGTAATTTGCAAACATTGCAAGGCACAGCTCTCACTTCTTACTATCTGCTACAGTTCAACATCCTTCCAAAATGATGCAGGGGATGGGACAGGGAGAGTGAATTGTTACCAGCATCCTTCTCCATGCTTCTTCATAAGCTTCATATTGTTTGGCAGAATGTCTTCCACCCAAATATCCCCTACAACTTGTTGTAAAGTACATTCCTTGGTTATAGCAAAGGAAAACACATAATAAAGAGAGAGAGAAGGGAGAAAAAGATGCTTTCTGCTGCCACTTAAGGAGGAGGTGAAGAGAGAGAAAATATTTTTCCTGGCAGCAGCAGCTTTAGGGAAGTCTGCCTTGCCTTAGGAGCTGAAAAAATTGACAAAAGGAGACAACGATAAACCACCAGAGGCAGGAATAGAAAAAGATAAGGCAGGCTGGAGCAAGTAACAAAGACCTGTGAAAGTGAAGCAGCATTCTCCATCCACATGATGTAAGTGGTTCCCTGTTTCATACAACTTTTTTGTTACAGTTCTCTCCATTAATTTAGTAGGAAAGCTGAAGCTGATACTGTTAGGTATCACACTGTGGAATTCACCTATAGAAAAGTTCTAGTAGCTCCCCACAGCTCACAGGCAGCTGTACATAACATTCACATACCTGACTGTGAGATGTGCAAGTTGTCTAACAAGCCACTTCTGAAAGTACAAAGACTTGTAAACTGTTGAAAGGTCTCAGCTGATGAATGCTGACCAAATTCAGACACATACAGCTAAATCAGAGCAAGTCACTGCAGGCTCCCCTCCTTGTACATGAGGGGAAAGCAGTCCCAGCAGGCCATAATTCATACCCTTGTAAAGACGTGCAAAATAGTCAGATGGGTTATAATTTAAAGGAGTCTGTTCTTTTCCAGCGACCATCCATCCAGGAGACAGGCTCAGATATAGGTATGCAGAGGCTCCCACCCTCAGACAAAGCCTTTCCATGCCTGCATGTGTGCTACTTTTGTGCATGTCCATGCAGTGAGTGGCAGAAATGAGAACAAAGCTGCGCTAAGCCTGGGAGTGATGCTTGTAGGAGAGATGTGGTGGGTGAGCAGCTAAGCATCAGAGATGAGCAGCTGCTGGCCTCCTGAATACAAGATGTTTGCTGAACATCATTCTGTCAGCCCAAAATAGGCACCTGTGCCCTCCCCACACAGTGATGGCTGCACACTGTCATTTATACACACTCCACTTCTTAACGACTCATGAAACATTCACAGGACCATCTGAAAGCACTCTTGTGAAATGTTCAAATTATACACCAAAATGCAGATGTGAGCAAGGAGAGCTGCACACAAAGCTATTTGTTCTTCCAGCTGCAGCTGCCCTGTTTCCCCACTGAAGCCAAATCTTCCTCTCTCAAGGTCCACACAGAACACAACCTTTCCTTATCTAAAGGCTACCTAGGGCATTTCCTGCTTCTGCCTCAGAGGATTCTGAACAGCATTTTGCAAATATTAAACTTGCCCTCATTTGCTTTTGCCTTTCTGCATCGCATGTGCAGAGGGAAGGAGCACATCCTTTGGGATAGGGTTGGATGCATGGTTAAGAATTTCTCAGCTTCTGGAAAGGCTCTCTTGCCTGCCAGATCCCATTGAGTGGTGTGGTTCCACTGCTGTAATCTCCCCTGCTGTCAGATGGAGAGCAGCAGAAAGAAAAGACTGGTTAAGGTTCACCTTAGGACATCTTCTACCCTCTGTCATTAGCTTCTTTCCCTCTGCACCACAGCATCAACTCTCTTTGCAGCAGCTCTACTGCATCCTGTTTACCCTTCACACTCTTTCTGCTTTCTATGACCCAATAAGGCTTGTCATCTTACATCAAGCCTTACATCTAGAAAGCAAATATAAATATTTAAGACCTCTCTCCATCTTCCTTTTCTTCCTGCCCATGCTCAGCCCTGCCTTCCCTCCTTTGTTCCCCCATATTGAATTTAAGTAATTTCTCTCTAAGTTCCTACTCAACTTTTGTGAAAAGGGAATAAATATGTGAATAGACTAAGGCAAGATCTGCTTTTCCTGCAAAGACAGGCAAGGAAAATTACCTGAAAACCCTGGAGCTTGGTCTTCCTTCAGAGAGTGGGGGACAAGTGTCACTCTTCCACATGTAACCACTGCTTCAACAGCTGTGAAGAACTTGGCAAGCAAGGCACTGTATGGGCTGTGCCTGCCCCTGGCACTGACATGGTGTTTTTAGAACAAAAGTTAGCCCTGCTGCTACTGGCCCATCCTATTAGTTTGTTCACCCTCCTGTATTCTCAGTCTCCTTGCTTTTCCTGTAATCTCAAATCCACCTATTTGCCAAATCCCTATGCAAAGTTATATTTGCTCCCTTTCTATTCCCCATTCTTGCTGTTGCTGCAATACACACTTTTACAGGAGTGAGCTTACTGCCCCCAGGGCATATTCTTTCCTGCTTCTCATCTTCCTTGATAAAAATAAACTTTCAGGCTTAATTGACTCTACACATATTCCTGGCTGCCTCTTCACCATCTTTTCCTCACTCCCCAAGTGTTCCCCTCTTCCTATTCTGACTTCCTATGATGAAAGATAGATTGTGGATTTCTTCATAGAAATCATCCCTATTTTTTTCTCTCAAATTCCCAGTTCTGTTCAGATCTTAGAAGCTCCTCATCTAGTTGCTTTGCTCCCCCACTGCTCCCCCACTGCTTTCTTTACTTTTCTTCCCTTTCTTTATAGTAATCCTTATCCCTAATAGATCTACCTGCCAAACTTTCACTCTTTATTTTCCCCTCAATATGTGTTTGCACTCCAAGTGTTGCAAAGGCAAGACTCCAAGATGGGACTCCATCAATTGCTCCATCTCACAGTATTTTTCACTAACAGAACAAAACAGCTACTGTCAGGAGTGCCTTTCTTGTCCATTTTAGATCATTTTCAATGCTCTTTCCACACCAAAATCCCACCCATCCTCTCTCACCAGAGCCCAACCAGGCTTGTATACAAAGCCCTGAATCATTTAGTCTTTGTACTTGGAACTCCTGGACTTCATATACTTAGATAATGAACCAACATATCCGGGAAACATCTCCCCCTGAGCTCCATGGCCATCCACAATACAGGCAGTCTCTTCAGCCTGTCTCCTGGAGAAGCTGCCCCAGCTTGCTTTGTCTCTGGATTTTGGTGGGTACCATCCAGTTGCAGAGGCCCCTGGGTAACTGCATCTGGATGCACAGTCAGTTATTTCTTGTGCAAGAGTAACTCATGCTTCTACCTCTCTGCTCCAAAGTTCCTCCTGTCTAATCTAAATTCTCTTGCTGGTGTCTGACATCTCTGCTTGCATATCTAGCTGCCAGTTCTGATTTCATTATGCTGCATTTGAGAGCATCTCCCTTCCCTTAAGAACCCCTCAGTATCTCCTTTTTTGGTCATTGCAGACGTCCCTCTCCTACTGCTGCAGGTATCACTGGCTAGTGAATCTGAATGTCAGTCTTTACCTCCTACTTGCAAAATCTCCTCAGCCAGGCAATGCCTGCATTTTCCAGGCTTTCTGAGTAAGAGCTCTAAAATGGCACTCATTTTAGAGTAACAACCCACCCACCCAGACAAGTTTACATCCAAAACCCACAACCATCCTGCAACAGTTTTACTTTTACTCAACATAAGGCAACATTCTCCCACAGACTGCTGCTGGAAAGCCATTTTCCTAGTCCATCACACTGACCACATCATTTTTCTTTATTTCTCTCTCATAGTTCTTCTCCAGTATATCAGACAGATTCTTTCTCTTTTAATTTTCAAAGTCCTGCTTGGCCTATCCGCATTTTACAGATCTTCTTTGCCATCATTCAAAGGTTAACTCTGACCTCCAATGGAGCCATGATTCCCTACTCCTCTGCCCATTTGTTCAGTCTTCAATCAATCCTCTTAAAAAAAAAAAAGTCAGTTCTTACAGCACTCCATTACCATTAGGTAATTTAAAAATAGCAATGAAGTTTCATCATTTTCTGTTGCCAAACTCTCCCTAAAATCTGGCTTCATGAAAGGATCAACTGGCCAAGAGCTACAGCACATCAGAAATTCACCTTGCTATTCAATATTCTTATTACTCCTTTGTCTGTCTATCTCTTGCTTGATGTCTCCTACTTGGCCAGTGTTCTCTGAATATTTATGTATTTGTGTCATAGTCACAGAAGCCCTAAGACAGAATGATTCTCATTTGGGACCAGCATCCTTAACTCCTAAAGAATCATTTTGAGAACAGGAAATCTGAAATCTAGAGGTACAGCACAAGCAAGATCTTATAATTTGGAAATACCCAGTATCAAATGAACATTTAATCATGGGGACACAAAAGCAAGTTCACCAGCCCGTTTTTGCCCTTCTGTGTTTTCAAAGAGGCTGTCATCCAAAGATGTGAGCTGGTTTGAAGAGCTATGTTGAAACTGCATAGCTGTACCCTATGATACCACCGAGAATGAAACACAAAGAAGCTGCCCAGTAATTGGCTAAAGTTTATGCACTGTGCCCTTGGAGCCAGAGGTTGGACTTACATCTCTCTTTTTGCCAGGGGGTTCACTCCTGCTGAAGATAAGAAGGTGACTGTTTCCAGCTGGTATTTCACTGGGCAGATGCAAAACTGTTTGGTTCCAAAACACCAAAGAGAAGGTACTTTAGAGAGAGAGAGAGAAGCAGACAGTACCTGGGTTTATGCTCCTGACCTCTCCCACAGCAGTCAGGGGCAGCCAGAGACAGCAATCCTGTCTAGCCACATCCTGCTGACAAACATATAAATACTCAGCAGGCACAGAGGGATATTTGAGCAGTGATGTTATTTCCCCTGAACTCCTCTGGTTTCTGGAATTCAGTGTGTATCCTTGGCAGGTGAGTACCCTTGAATTTGCTGCTCTATACCTCCCGAGTGCAGGCAGGGCATCCTCCCTGCCTTCAGGCTTGCAGACAGTAGCACAGCTACAAAACTAAGTAGCAAAGAAACAACACTGCTTACAAGAACAGAACCAAATTTCCTCCTCTTGCTGCTCAAGTAGAGGCAGTGTTTATTTATACAGATGATGCTGAAGAGGGATAGGATGCAGAGAATATTCCTGTCATTTTGTTCTTTACTAATCTAGGTCAAAACATCATTTTTGAAACTTCAGAAACTTCAGCTAGCACTGCTGATACACAATTAAAATGTTCTGGACTTTCAATTCCTTCATAAGCTAGAGAGTAATTATTTCCTTTTGTTTGCTCAGTATATTTAGCAAAATAATTATAATTCACTAGATGGTTTTCTTTGCTTTCATATACTGGCATAGTTCTTTCTCCCTGTTTCCTTTCATAGCAACTGTGGTGTTATTTTTACAGGCACATTTGGGTGGGGGGAGGGGTCACAGATGAGAAAAAAAACCCAAAGTAATTTCTGACAGAAGTTCCACTTGAAGAATCTTTTCTAGCTTTCCAAAAATAAAAGATCAAATCTATAGAAGAAATAACTGTGAAGGCAGATGTTTTACTGCCTGCTGGATGCAGGTTGTCTGTGCTCTGTCCATAGGGGTGATTTAAACATGGCATCTTCCTAATCTTTATTCTGTGAATCCACACTGCCAGACGAAGAAAGTCACTTAACAAGCTTACACATAAGCCCAAACAGCCCTTCTGCATTCAACAGGAGCTGTGATTTAGCTGTTTGATGTCACTTACAAGAAGGTAGCATAAACCTTGTGGGTCAGCAACAAGCCACCCAGGTACCACAAATCTCATGCTTAAGATACAGATGTACCTTAAGCAACAAATCCATTCTGAACTTGGGATTTCAGGTATCACTGATCACAGAAACCTGGACCCACCCCCCCTTTCCAACTGGCTTTCAGAGGCAGAACTTCCAAAAGCCCATCTAAGTGGGTCTTTTACCACATCTTTCCATTTATTTCTGTGCAACTGCCTAATTATTTTAAATTATTTCTGGTATTTCTCACTGGGCATTCTGGGTTTGATGTTTACTGCAGTCTGCACTCAAGACAATTTGCAGGGAGAGACTCTTTCCTGCTGTTTTGAGCAGATGGGGTCCTCATCTCTTGAGACAGGTAGTGTGCAGCCCTGACTGATGGCACCCAGGAGGATGTCACACACAAGGCTCCTTTCAGGAGGAGGCCTGGAACATCCCCCAGTAGGCTACTAGAGGTACACTAGGGTATTTTTAACAACAGATTCAAAACCTTATTCTTTCTCACAGGGTTATTTTTGAAGCTGCATTTTAGTGCTTTTTGTTCCACTCAATATCACCGAAACCTGCTGCGTAGAAATTGCTGACGTAAACACTGACAAAGGAGCAGAGAAGTGGAGGGGGAAGGAAGAAAATTGGGCTCTCTCTACTTCTTCCCCCTTATTTTCTTTAAGTAGCATCTCCTTACCAAGCTCAGGATAAAAATACATTTCACTTGAAGATTTAAATGTTTTGCCACTGCAAACAGGGTGCTGTGATTTTGTCAATTCCGTTCTCAAGCCTTGCTTAGGATGAGGAATGGGAGAAGGGATATACATGCAAATCAAATCTTACCCTTTAATGGATTTGCTCTCACAGTGTATGCCACAGCACACCATTATAAGCATTTGCATTAGACAAAGTGATCACATTTCTGAAGCCTTTATCTTCTGCCCATTGAAGTCAGCAGCCATAAGGATTAGATTTCATCTTTATGGGAGCTCAGTCCCAACAATTCCATGTTTCTCACTGCCTATTTAGTCTTAATGGAAACACACCTTGCATAGCTTAGTGAGCACAGTCCTCCATCCCCCTTCTCTACCTTAACAGTATTTTAGGCAGCTGTGCTCTCATGAGTTATATAGATCTGATTTTTATTGTCTATAAAAGAGAAAAAACTGTAATCACTCGCTATTTATTTTAGGCACACTTCAATGGATGTGATGCATCTATGCCTTCATTAATTTTGTGTGATGGGCAAAAATGGGATGCTTCAGAAGGGAAACAGGAAGAAAAAGAGGACAATGAACACAATACCCTTTCCAAACGCCTAAGTGAAATATTTATATTCTGGAAATAGAGAATGGATTGAAAATTATATCAAGCAGTAACATATTTCATGCTTATTCCTTTTTCTTTCCAGATTTCTGAAGACGACCAGTAGCAACAGCTTCAAAAGCAGATCATTTGTACTGAACAAAGTTTAAGTAGAATATGATGAATATGAAAAGATTTTCATCTGTCTCCCTTTTCAGCCATGAGGAAACAGCTGTGTTACTGAACCATACAGCAAGCACCTACTGCTAAGGTCAGACAGTCACTTTAGCAAACTCAACTCCTCCATCCAACTCAGCCTGCAGCAGGAGCAGCTTCCCTCCAGTCCAGCTGCACCCCCTCTGCCCTTTCTATCCTTGCACAGTCTGCAGGTTCCCATCCTTAGGTTAGCAAAACCTACTGGTGCCAGCCTCAGTGAGAAGTGCCCAGGCTTGTGTAGGTCACTAAAGCAAACAGCTCCAGCTCAGAGAGCACCATTTCCACCGAAAGCTGCTTGGTGCCTGCACTGACAGACACTGATGAGCACTCACACAGGGCACTGCTGCTTTCTCTCTCGTTTCACAGAGGCATTGCAACACAGCTTCACACTGGGAAGCCCCAGCTCTTTCCCCAGGCAGCTGTGCTGGGCACTTTCTGTCACAGTGAGACAACCAGAGTGCACAGGTCAGATGTTCCCTGCCAGCAGCTTAACTCTTACCTGGGCTTGTGAAGGTCTGAAAGCAGAGTCAAAGCCATTCTGCAGAGAGTCCAGAAAAGGCTGGATTTTGTAGAGGCTATGCGTTGTCTGGCTCGAGCGGAAGGCCACAATGTGGAAGTACTTCAGAATCTTCTCAAACCTTGATTGTGTCATGATAAGTGCAATGCTCTTGTTGCTGTAGAAGCCGCTGCTCCAGATGCTGAGAACAGACTCACAGTGGTGGATGCTGGTTGATATCATGTAGCCTAGGAAAGCCTTCATTTCTGTCAAGGTGACATCAATCCAGGCATCGTCACTACCAAACCTCTCCTGGTATTTCTTGGCATACATGTTGGTCTGGACCACCATATTCTTTAGTACATTGTCAGGGACAAAGAGCTGAAAAAAGTCCATGGCACTGGCAGTCAAGGGCATTTTTCGTGTTGGACCTAGGATAAAAGCAAGAAGGAAAGATAGGCACACTCCTGATCACCACAAGGCATGTCCAACACCAGAAATTTAAAGCATTAATTTTACTAATGCAAAATTTACTGATTAATAATTAATTAATAATTTACCGATTAGTTTTACTAATGCAAAAGATGGCGTGTACCCATTGTCTGACAGACTTCATCAGGAAACTTCCCCTCCCCCTCCATTCTTCCTCCTGTATGATACTATACTCTCTGAAAAGTTTCTCCCTCTGCTCTGCATGCTCATTACTTGGCAGCATGCAGGCCTGTGAGACATGCAGGCATTTTATTTCTCTACTTACACATTATCTGCAACTTTTATCCTCAGCAGCTGTTTTGGACTTTTTCTGGATAGACTTTTATTCTGCATGCCAAAGCAATACCTTCCTTCAAACAGCCCAGAAGGACAGTGTGAGCCCTCCAGAGACAGCACTGCCCTCATCCCAGATGACAATTTCTAGGCTCTAGAACCTGATCCCACCTTTTCTCCTGTACCTCTAATTCCTTCCTAGTTCATTTTCTTAATTCTATGACTTTCACATCGGCCCCTGCTCCACACAGAGCCACATACAGGTCACACTTATGTTTTTGAGTTTTGTGTCTCTGCCACCACATTGGGGTTTTATCCTGAACTCTGATATCCCCAAGAAAGCACATTACCAGAACAAATCCCAGCCACCATGTGGCTAAGTGTCATTATCCCACGTCACAGGGAATATTTTTAGCTCTATAATGCATGCAGTGCTCCTCTTCCTCCCATAATGTAATAAGCCTTGCAGTGGCATGCTGTCATTACTCTAGCATTTCACTGATCTTGCACCTTCTCTGCCAGTTTCAACTACTCCATAAGAGGAGGGCGAAAAAACCAAAAAGGAGGCTCTAAGGGCTGTAAGCACTGTATCAGTGTTACAAGGTCAGCCAGCCAAACTCCAGATTACCCTAAGCTGAATTAGGAACATCAAACCCACACCAGCATTTACAGCCCACTCTCCTCTAATTCCTCCCACAAACTAACCAAGCTCCATTCAAAAAGTAGTAGTTTTCATGCTTGAACCTCATGGTAGTGTTTTAGTTACCAGGTGAGGGTAGGGAACATTCTTTATTCTACAGAAGCAGTGAAAACCAATACCCTGAGAGAAGCAGCCTCTTCAAACCCAGCAGACAGGGGAGGACTTAAAAGCAGCTCTACACTCCTGTGAAAAAGACAGTGTCATGGGTATAATCCCAAACCAAGAGCTGGATCCATGAAATACCACACCTTAGTCCAGCAGCCTTCAGCTGGAATTACACAAATACTGTGGTTGGACTTGCTCTTAAGCCTTAATGTTTGGGTGCACTCTGGTGAACTCAAGCTACTAGAAGGACAGCAAAAATAGCATCAAGGCTTTGAAACAATAAACCTTCAGGTTGCAAAGAATGCCAAAAAAGCAAACAAAATTGGGGTTTTTTTTTGTAAGTGTAGCAGGGAAAAAACATCTATTTAAAGGTTACTTTCCAATTTTAATTTGTGAGATGAGAAACTCAGTTGAAAGGACATTCCTCTATGTTGTAAGACCAGAGGAAAGAGCCCCACACAAACCATGCTTTGGTAAGAACAGAAGAGAAAATGTCAGTTTAAATGATAAAGGGTTTTCATTATCAAGTGAAAACTATGGGGCTTGAATAGATAATTTACTTCACCCTAACTGCTAGTGCAATACTAAAGCTGCTTAACAAATGTTTTCTTCTTTTGATCAGAAGGTTTATTTTCTGCTAGCACTGGCTTGACTATTATAGCTCACAAAAGATGCTCTGCCCATGATTCTGTATCTTCATTCTTCCCCATAACTTAATCAAGTTTTTATATTCTGCAGTAGGTATGGCTTTCTGATAACAACACATGGAACAGACTGTATTCCTAGTTATAGAGGAAATCTTGAGTAACTATAGAACTCAACTCCAGTGCTCAGGCAACCTTCTAGGTAGCATACAGAGATGGTTTTGAAATACTTCAGAATTGAAATACTTCAGAAGCAGAAGCTGGGAGTAGGGGTAATGCTTTAAATCTTGTCCACAGCAAACAATAATTCATAAAACATTAAGACTTACAAAGTAAAGTATGTTCGTCTTGAGACTTGTGGATATAGACAATAGTACATGCTGTACTCCATCTATAGGGAGGTAAGAGCAGTCAGAAGCACAAAAAATGTACTTTTGGTGTAACTAAATTTTCAGCAGCTGCACAAGTTTACCTTGCTAAGTCTTTAAGGAAACTTGACAGATATACAAGATATGATAATCCTTTCTTACCCAGCAGTCCTGCTCCAGCCACAGAGAACCTGCTACCTCCTCTCCTTCCTGAAATAAATATCCAAGCTTTGTATCTCATTGGTCATGCAGAACCGACACAGCTCTAAAAAAGCAAGCTGAATCACTTTCTGACTCAAACATCAACATAATTGTTGATTAAATAAAATTATGAAAGCCCCTGTATAATCTCATTTTCTTAAAAAACAGCCTTTGCCTCCCTGGCAAAGTGAGCACAACTGATTCATAATTTACTGATATGCAATATAACAAGAATGACATTGAATTTGAGTAGGAAAAGAACTGAATTTTTAACATTAATTGAGTTTTGCATAGTTAATGACCAGCCTAAAATATTTAAATATGACTTTCTTAATACACAAATATATCCCATAGAGAGAGCCAACTGTCTGTATAAGGAACTTAAATACCTAATTCGTACTTTTAAAGGATTTTTATATTGATTTAAATGGCACTTACCCAGAAAATATTGATATGAAGAGTTCTGTGTTTTCATACATGCACTGTTTACCTTTCCAGGCTTTACTTAGTCAAATGAAAGAGTGGCTTTGCCTAGTTGTCCATTCTCAGAATGATTATACAATTATATTATGACTGTATGTAAAATTCAGATTTTTCTCTCTCCTCTGCTATAGAGTGTTCGTATGGAGAATAGATTTACCTTCATAGGGTTTCTTTAGACGCCAATCAGGGTTTCCAATACAAATTACAAAGTGGAGAAGCACTCTTGGAGTGTCTGAACATGCAGCCAGACCGAGTATTCCGTGCAGAGTCAGGACAGAGACAGAGGTCTACTGAATAACCTCTGACTGGGCAGCACACACTCCAGCACCAGTACCTTGGGCTTGCTCTAAGTGACCTTGTAGGACATGGAATATAACAAACAACTTCTTTTATGATACAGCCTAAACACCCAAGCTCTTCTTCCTTCTCACTCCATCTGCCAGCAAAAGTTTTCCTGTGCAATCCACAGCAACAAGCTTGCAAGTCATTACTGCTATTTTGACTAGTTGGTTCCATTTTCTCTTTTGCACTCAGAAGGAATGTCTCCCACAAAGAGACATCTCCATTTATAAGAATAGTCTCAAAATAAATGAAAAAAACTAAGCATGAAAAGCCATTTATGTGTCCGTACTGGCGATCTGACTGTGAAGCAAAAGCTGGCACCTGACCCTTGGAGTGTGTGCATTGCAGAGCCCAGTTTGGCTCAACTCAGCTCAGGGCAAACTGCAGCTGCCTCCCTGGCTCTGCTGTCTAGCAAGAGAACAGGCTGCACACTCAACTTCTCAGCAAACATATCCACTGCAGAACTCCCAGAAAGATTTAAGAAAAAATTCAGGTGGAACTTCAGGCAGCCCCTGCATGTAGTCCTACAATCTCTGGTCTCTCTTGGATGGGTCCCCACTGGTCACATTCTTTCCCCTGCTTCATTCTCTTTCTCGTCTTCCTCTCTGAGCAACACATGAGGAAAAAAATAAGAACCCCAAGTGAATGAAATACTTTTTCCTTACTTAACTGTTTTGCAGAATTAAGTAATTTGAGAGCATTTTTAACAGGTTCATACATCCTTTCCCATTTTTTTCTGTTCTGATTCCCAACCTGTAATTTAGCAACTCGGCGTTCACAGACTCAGAATAAGGGATGGACAAAAGAAGGAAAGTTTCAAAACGTATTGTAACCTATCAATGCTTACAACATAGCATAAAAATCTTAAGAAGGTCAAAAGCATGTTATTTTGGGCAGGATAAATCAGATGTGTAAGGAGAAAACACAGTGAAAGAAAGTTCTTTTGCTCTGCTGTGCAAAAGACTCTGCTCTCATTCAAACTGCAATCAAGGCCCACAATAAAATATCCCATTACGCTGACAGGCCCAGGTGTTACCCTATGTATAATAGCCCAAATTGCATCGTTTGTAAACAAACCTTGCACAGACCTAATCACAGCTGACTTTGAAATTGATGCAACTTCATTAACAGCTTGGCCAAATCAGGAACAGGAGTGATAGAAGTATCAGTTCAAGAATTTAGAAGTAATTTTATTGTCTTATTTGAGGAAAAATCTAACAATTTATGGCCATGCATGAGAATAGCTCATTAAGTGTATTATATACAGATACATACCTAAGAAAAATCAGTCTAGAAACTTTTTTTTTTGGCTGTTGGGAAGTACTTTCTCCTCCAACATATGGTACAGCCTTCAAAACCCAAGGTTTAAAAAGCCAATTAATTCCTTTTTCCTAAGTCCAAGCAATTAAAGACTGTTTTATATTTCTGACAAGACACCTTTGCAAAAGTGCACAGCATGATTTTTTGGTCTTATTTAGAGAACATAAAAAAATGCTGACAGAAGCCTTTCATCAGAAAATAGTCATCCATCAAAAAAATAATGACGTCTTTATGGAAGGTGTCAATTAATGAAATATGACAGACAGTTAAAACAATTTCTCATCTTTTTCAATGTATAGAGAGCATTATAAAGAGCTTAAAAAAAAAAAAAGAGGCAAGAAAACAAAAAATGCTGCTTTAATATTTCCCTAGTGAATATTTTTCAGAATTTCTCTTCACACTGTTTCCTCATGTAACCTTTGAAAGCATTGGAGCTTATCTGGCTTGCCAGCATATCAGTTTTCATATCAGCTCTATTCTTAATGGCCTGGAAATAAACATCAGACCATCTTCAAACCATAGCCAGTTTGATGGCCTTACAACAAGCCTGTCAAGACAGCTTGAAGTAACATAACTCTTCTTTTCTGAGTTTTATTCCAGTTAATTTCAGAGACCACTCTCCTGTACGAACTGGGCAGCAAGTATCCAGGTCTTTGGGACATTATGCTGCATGTTTTTGTTCATCTTCATTAGAAAAAGCTACCAAAGCTTCAGTGACAGACCTCCTTTGCTAAGTCAAAGGTATCATCCTAATTTATACCAGCTGTGGTTCTGATCAGTATTTTGAGCAAGTAGATGTCTGCATCTGTTATTTTAGAGAACAAATCTTAGTTTCCTTCAGGGACTGCCTTGCACAAGAATTCAATATAAATGATGAAAACATGATCCATACTGTGGCATTGCTTGGAGTTGAGAGCCAGCTTAGGGGGAGGCAATAAAAAAAGTCAACAACTCCCAAGCAGACAGTCTTGGCTTGCATAGTCCTTCCAAAGAAGGCTCTTTTTGTAGACTAAGGGCTCGCTTTCAGCAGCCCGTGCTCCTGGGTAAGTTCTAGCAAGGTCACCTTTACAGAAACTTACTTTGCAGCCTTGTGTGGGCGCTCAGTAGCTGCACTTCTGCTTTACATTTAGTTTCAGTAAGTCTACTCCAAGCTACTTAGCAAGTGTGATTTGACTGCACTCTTCCAACCTTATAAGTAAGCCTTTAACAATGCCTCCACGTCTGCACATAATAACCGTAGTCAAAAAATTGTTCCAAACAGCTTCTCTGAAAGGCCACATTCTCTTCCCTCCTCGGCATTAAAAAGGATTGTTTTCTTCACAGCGTCAGCAATAAAGCGATCCACAGACTATAGTCTGACTTTTATCCATAGAGAGCATTAAGAGCTGTGTCTAGAAGCAATCCAAGGACAAATGAAAGTGACCTGAAAATCAGCACAGAGCTGCTCTGTGCTGACTCTGGTCCTAAGAGTCCCTGGCCTCCACAGCACGCAGCACTGAATTAGTGATAAATTAAATAGAGAACTTATTTAGTAAATCACACAGTAAAATTTAAATTAAGCAGTAAAATTAATGAAGTATTTAGCAAACTAAGGAACTTCCTGCAATTCAGCTTGTTTCCATGCTGTGTACTGGATCCGAACTGTCATTCAGCTTTTTAAGCATTATAGCAAAGCCCTTGAGCATTAAGTGTAGCAGGTCAACCTGGCACAGGTCAGGGATGAGTGAGGCACAGTTCCACCAAACACAAGACAGTCTCCTCCCCTGATGCGACAATGATCTCCCAATGCCTGGGGTGATAACCAAGGCACCCTGCCCATTCCTTCTCCATACTGCCAAGTGCTGCCAGTTCAGCCTGCAAAAGGTGAAGAATTCCAATGGGGCATCGAGATTGGGATACCAAGCGCAAAGAATTTTGACTCTTAGTAGATTATCTTGTGTGATAAGACATTGTAGAACAACTAAATTTGGGGGCATTTTCAAGAGATGAAGCAGGCAGGTATTACACCTTTCCCATAGACCAGATTTATGTTGTACCACCAACAGCACTGGTCTGAGAATGAGAACATGCCAGACATGTTGTGGCAGTCTTCCATGGAACTGTGCCTTGTTGTAGATTTAAGCCATGGCAAAAAAACTGTTTAATTAAGAGAGTATTTTGTGTTTACCATCATATTTTAAAGCTACAAAGCTTTCAAGCTATCACAAGTACAAAGGATAAAAAGCCCACTGTGGCTGATGTCGACACCTTTAAATATATACTTAATTTTCGTGGTGAGATCTTGCAACCTACCAAACACCATCTTCCCAACATCCAACAGAACCTCCCAATACACTGATACAAGGTCTTAGGGTTAAAATAATTTCCAGAAGCCAAAGACCTTAAAGCAGTAAAGCCAATGCTGAAGTACTACCATATTGTGTCAGTTTACATAATTCCTTGCACATTATTTGGCTGTGGGACTGCATATGCTTCTCCTCAGGGGAATTCCTGCTGCAGCAGCTTCCATGGCAATAGTCCACTGCACACTTTTGCCACTGTAAGTTTTCTATTAACATTTTACTGCACTGCTCCTGGCAGCCCAGCTGACACTGGGCATATCTCGCAGATTAGAGATGACCATCGATGTGCTGACTTCATACACCACCTGTAACACAGCTTTCAGAAAATCACATAGCAGCTACACATCTGTCTGTGGGCACAGCTGTGCACATTTATGAAATAACTGTACAAAGCAGAATGGATAGTTTTATGTCAGCACAACTCCCATTACCAGCAGGGTGACTTTCGTAACTAAATCCCAGAAGACTGCTGTGGGATGGTTCCACGGGGGACTCCTCTCCTGCACTGGCAACTCTGGCAGGTGCAATCCTACCATCCCATCTTTCTGTCCCAGACTCCTGCTCTGCTCTAGTGTACACTGTTCACAAATATCATTACCCCCATGCAACTTGCTCCTTTCCGGAAATTTAAAATAAAAATCCCCCTTAAGGATCAGCAATATTTGATGTGAGGACCTGCCTTGAAAGGTAGGGCTTTTGTGTTTGAAGGAGAGAAAATAGCCTGGTGTGTTTTCCAAGCAAAACATCAGAATATTTAAGTTATCTTGTGTAAATAAAAGTCAATAAAAATGACCCAATTAATGAGATGCTGAAAGCCTTCACAGCAACTCCTGCCTTTTACATACAACACACACATATGCCATTGAAAAATAAACCTCCAGTTTTTGAGTAAGTCTCACACAGAAATGGCTATTTTGTTCAAAAATTAGTTATTTAAGAAAAAAGGACAAAAAAAAAAAAAGAATACAGCAACCAGAAATCCAGACAGTTTAGTAAAACATTGGAGACAGACTTATAATGCACAAACATTAATTTTAGTACAGAACCTCTTAATGATTCATATCCATCCCACATGAGCTAAAGTATCTACAGTACTGGTCTCTGCAATTGCTTCCCAGAAGCAACAGGCTCTTCCTGGAGAAGACAGGGAGTAGTTGTTAGGGTAAGCACATAGTCCCCAAAGGATTCAATGCTACTGCTCATGAACAGATAGGAGTACCCACTGCAGCACCCACTTGGGAGAGGGTGATCAGCAGGATGATGCTGCAGCTCGGCTAGAAGAGCTCAAAACCTGGAATCTGCCAAGGAGGCTGGTGACAGGAGCTGCATTGGGATACTATCCAAGCTTTTTCAAACCTGTTTCTTTTAGGTTGTACCAGCCTCCCTTGGATTACTGCTCTCTGTAAGAAAGTGTGCACTTGCATTTCTAGGTGAGTTTTATCAACTGCTCAGTAAGAAAAGTCTTCTCTGTGTCATCACCCCAGACTAAGAGGCAAAGGAGCTCTCATCACTCCATATTGCATTTGCACTTAGATACATGCTTTTAAACTTGTAATTTCCTTGCTTTATATTCTCCATTTTCCTCTCCAACACCCTCAAAAATCTTGGGACAAGCCACATGTTCTCTGCTGGTGCATTAGGCTTAGAGACAGCTAAAAGTCTTAATATTTTCTTAGGACACCTAAGATGGAAAGTGGAGGTCATGCATTTGCAATCCTTGCTAGAGTCAGGACTCCTTTACACATACACAATATCACTTTGTGTGCTTTTGGTTCTCTTATTGCTCTTTTACTCCTGCCCCTGTTGTTAGACTGTCTTTTTCCATCCTTGTTCTGCCAGCCTGAAGAAGTGACCAGTGTTGCAGGCTGTCTGAACATCTCAACTCAAGGCAAGCAGTTGGAAAATTCAATAACCGACTTCTATACACCATGTACATCAACATCCCTAATCCTCTTACCACATGCAGGATACATGACACACCCCACAGCACTCCAAGTGCTTAGACTTCCTAATAACTCTTATAAAACCACAACTTGCTAGTTTTAATAAGTCAGTGCACTTCTTCAACAATTAAAAGTGTAAAAAAGGGCAGTCACCTGAGAAAAAGATGGGATTTATTATTTGTACTGCCTGTGTTAACTTCAGGGTGACATAAATGTGTTTACAAGCCACTGTACCCCCGGAGAAGGTTTTCAAGGAGTTGCATCTGCAGAAAGCAAGCCAGAAACACAACTCTGAGCTGAACAGCACATAGAGTGGGAGTGGGATCCTCAGTGGCACAGCACTGCTCAGTCTCAGCAGCAGCAGTCCCTCAGCAGCACAGCTTCCCTCCCACAACCTCTGCCACTGTGAGCAGCCTGTGGAAGTGCTCAGCTCCCGGCAGCTCCCACCATGGCACCAGTACAGCAGGAACCAGGCCACGGAACTCGGCGTGCAAAGAAAAGCATTGTGTACTTTCCCCCCACAGCCTTTCAGGCAAGATGCTTTGTGGCTCTGGAGCCAAAGTCCACCTCTTCAAAGACAGGCTTAGCCTGCTGTATTCTGAGATTAGGCAGGGAAAAGTCTGGAGGTCACCTGACGGACATTGCTTACCAGTAGCCACCCAGAACACCAGATCACAGCTACACTTAGAGGTCAACTTGTCCAGGCTTCTTGGGGGCTGCCAACATACAAACCAATAAAAGCTGAAAGATCTCATAAGAATTAGTCACTGTAAGAACATAAATCAGGTTATAAAAGGAGAAAGTAACTTTTACTTCTCATCTTGGACCTAGCAGTGAGAACAATTTCATACAGCAGAGATTTTTCAAAGAACTTCATGGTGTGTTCACATGGTATGTTTAAAAAAAGGGAGCCTCCCACTTCCTAAGCTTTCTGGACGTAACTGCTAAAGTTAGTTTTATCTAATAGACAGATTTGCCCCTTTACGTGGCCTTTCCAGTTCCTCAGCCATTTGTTACTGTGTTCACAAAGCTCTCATTTAAACAACATTTCTTCCCATTCATTCTTTATGCTGACTGCCTTATAAAATAATTTTAAGAGACCTACTGTGAAACTCCATCAACTTATTCTATCACTTTTGGTACAGTTTTTTCCTGCTCACTGTGAATGGCTCTGAATAGGTAGCATTTTACCTTCCTCATCAAGAATTTATTGCATGCCTCTCCCAAGGTCCAGATTCTATAACCCCCATTGATGTTTTAGTGGAGGATACAAAAAGCATTCAGATTATTATTAGCAAAACTGGGCCTGGAGTTTTTAAAGCCTTGTGGGAGAAAACCCCAAGCCTACTAGGCAAGCCAGAACATTATTTATTTGGGGAGGAAAGAGAAGACAGAGATAGCAGGTGAACATACAGCTTTTCATCACAGCTACATCTGGGTCTGGTAGCATCCCTGGCAGGGGCATTCAAACCACTTCACAGAAATTCTCTTTCTGGGCCTGACTGAAGCAGTTTGGCAGAGCTGAACACAGATGACCACAATCCTCCTTGCCAAGATCTAGGTGCCATCTGCTTGGTCATGCATGAACTTTTATCTAGATCCTTTGATAGGCCTTAGCACAGTGCTTTCCAACATGGGGTGCTGCACAAGACAATCTACTGGGATGCTGGAAGAAAATATTTTCCTCTATTGTTAATAAATTTTAAAAAATTATTAAACAGTGTTACTTTCATCTTTTTCTCATCCTGGTTGAAATTCTGGTTTTGTATATGCTTTATAATGTACATAGTATATTAGTACAGTAGTGCAGGTGTATAATTTATAAATAAATCAATAAATATACATAGATTGGGGGTACCTGTTGAAAAGACTTCTACTGATAGGGATGAATGATCAAAAATGATTGGGGAACACTGCCCTAGTTCTCCAGTAACTACATTGAGGATTAAAGCAGCCTTGTAGATACAGTTCACTCTCTTTTTAGCAGAGAGCCGAAGGTGTGCTCAAATCCTATAAGCTTCAGTTGATCTACATGTAGGTTTTACACCAATATAAAAAGGAGTAATTTCCCTTTGTCTTCCAAGAAAACTGTCTTCTTGTAAGAACAAGGGAGTGGTGGTATCAGTCAGAGGTCCTTCTGCATCGGTATAACACTTTTCATGTCACTAAAGAAATACATATTATTCAAGCCATTTGTCACGTATCACTAAGGTGTTACCCCCTATGCATATGCTTATATGCATCTCTGGATTCAAAGAATAATGCACTATATTTACATCCCTTGACACTCCCCTTTGAATTTTAACTTGTGTTACTCAAAAATCAAAAGGATGTGTAAGAGCCTTGTGGTTTTCTCTAGTAGCAGAAATAGGTTTCCAGAGCAGACACTGATTTTGCAGTCAGCCATGCAAATTATTAATCCTAAAAGCACAACTGAGGCTGCAATATATGTCAGGGCAGGAAAAAAAAAAAAGGGGAATGTCTTTTTACTATGAAACTTTTCTGTAGTCTATCCTGCAGCCCCTTTGTCGTCCCTCCTGGGCCTTATGACCACCACAGATTTTGGTCTTTGCAGACTTCAGCAAGCAAATTGGAACTCATGTTCTTCAGGAAGCATGATTTTTCATTTTGATCAAGGGATTAAATGTAGTTCTACCATTCAGATCTGATACTAAACTTTCTGCTGTTGTGAAACAAACAGGTTGTACTTTCAACAAACATCAAAAGGGATGTTTTTAAGAAATTTTTGAGGCTATAGAGTGACAATAGTAACCTCTTCTAGGGTCTTTTCACTCCAGCTGAACAGAAACCATTTGAGGCAGATACTTAGCCTTAAGCTACAGTTTTCAAATTATTCTTAGGCATCAGTGCAACACTACCCTGAAGTGCATGTTTTTGAAGTGAGATTAAGCATATTTCTTCTAGCCTAGGATTGCTCCAAACAAATGATTTAACAGTGTAAGTATTAAAACGTCAAGTGATGCAGTCCATAATAAAATACAGAAATAACTGCAAAACAATGAATATTGGCAAGTACAGTACAGAGTCTTTGAAGTCACAGCAAAAGAGGTGCTTAAAACTTTGCTTAGAAGAAGCTTTTTTTTAAAACTTGAGTTTAAAAGCTTGCTTACTTTCTCCTCCCTCTTCTAAATAACAAGGAAGGCAGCTAACAATGACTCTCTACAGCAGTAGTCAGAGAAAGCAAAACTTAAAAACTTTTGTGTCTCTTTTCTTTAGGAAGCATTCAAGATCCACCAGTATGTAGAACATTGAGTTCAGCTAGCCTCAAAGAGGAAAAGAAAAGCAATAGCTACACCAAAACTGCTTATAAAACCCATAACACTTTGCATTCTTTATAGAAACTATTACTTGATCTTGGTGACATCCTCCTGGCTCTAGAACCAGCGTCTGGCAGATAAGGGACTGCAGGGTACACTTTGCAAAGTGAACAAAGAACCAAGCACAGGAGACACAATCCCCACTCCTGCCAATACAGGTGATCAAGAAGGGAGAATATTCCTTAAATGCTTGCTACAAAGAATCAGGCCCATTACTCAGTGCATTAGCCTCTAAAACTGCACTGGTTTCTTCTATTAGGCAGCAGGAGCACAGATGCATTCACAACCCAGACACGTTAAAATGCTAACTCAGAACTCCATGTGGGGGCAGTTGACACTCCTGAAGTGCAACCTTTATCCAAAAAGAAGACTGAATAATCATGGAATAACCAAACTCATAGATAAACACTATTAGATCTAAACTCAGATTTGGTTGGGCTGCATACTGCTTTTCTTCCAGATTTTTAATGCAACGTTAGACGTTGTGGTGGGTGTGACAGTTTACATATTGTATTTCCCACAAAAGCAGACCTGGAACATCAGCTGTAGCAGGCTGGATAAGCAATGTGGTCAGGAGCACTTGGACATAATTTTGGTATGTGAGAAGTACCAGCTATTATCTTTATGAGGCAAGAACAGACAGAGTCTGGTTTCCCATGACCTCTTGTCTCAACATCAACCTGCTTTTTCATCACAGGAAATGCTATTGGAGCCTACAGGCTCTTCTCACTACAAATGTGCTGTCTAATAAGGATTGAACTCAAGTGAGCCATCTTTCAGCAAGGGCAATTCAAAAGGCTATCACCCCATCAGCTCTCTTCCCGTAAGTTGGGTGAGAACTCAGTATCTGGAAGACCTTTACCTTCTCCTCCCACAAGAATGGACTTGAGCACATGGAGCAGAGCAAAATTGCACAAAGCCTGGCTTACTAAGAAGCAAAATTTGATGAACTCCTGCCCCGACTACCTGCAGTTTTGACAGGAACAGTGGAGACATGGTGTCAAAGAATAAGAAAAAAGGAAGTTTCATAATGACTAAGAACAAGATGTTAAAATGTGAAGTATTGGTAGAATCTATATTAAGATATAAGAGAAACATTCATTTTTATGACAGAAGAAGATTTTAAGAAGCAAAATAAAATTAGAGAAACTAAATGCTGTAGCACAGAAGGGCAGGTTAGAAAGAGGTTATAATACAGATTAAAAGGATTCAGTAGAAACGGAAAGCTTGAAAGTAAAGTTTTGAGCAGCTTTTTTTATACTTATTTCTTGTTCCTTTTCTGATTAAGTATTGTGCTGAAGAATTCTCCCTTTAGCTGCCCATTCCAGCTTAAAAAAGAGAGTCCCATCACCCTTTTATCTTAGGAAGAAAGCTGACATTAGAAGAATTGGCAGTGCACTGCTCAATGTCAAGCTGCTCCAGGTCAGTACTCAGACCCCTTCTGAGTCAACCTTTCAGCAAAAGACCTAAAGAAAAGGCACTGTTTCTATTTTAACATCTCGCTCACTCTCCTGCAATATATATCCCTCAAATGCTATCAAACGTTTCTGCTTCATCATACGATAAAAATTTTAGAAAAATTTAGAAAAAAAATACTGCTTTTAGAAAAAAAATACTGCTCACTTAGTTTCTTTTCATTGATTCAGGGAGAGATAGCCACAAAAAATAAAAAATTTAAAAGAAAATGAAAGAGAGAGTTAAAAAGTAGTATAATCTCAACAACAGAGTCACATTAACAGTGTCAAGTCCATTTCATATTCCTAGAACCACTTCATATTCAGTACCCACTTTGACAGTACCAATTCAAAAATATCCATAGCTGAATATTTTACAACCACCATCTGCTCCTAGAAAGCAGTTAGGTGCCCATACTACTGTTTGCACTCAACATAGTTCAATGTATTTTGAATTTACCCAAGTCTAGGGGGATTATAGGTTTTGGTACTGCTGGCTAAACTCACACTTCTCTTAACCAGAAACAGTCATGCCTTGTACAGAAAGATCCAAAGTGCTCTTCAATAAAATAAAAGGGGGATGAAGGGGAAGAAGGAGGAAGCAAAGCCTGAGCAATTTTCATAACACAGATATTCATGATAACCTGGGCAGGTTTCAGCTGTTAGGGCAAGGATTTTGGCTTCATTCTCAAGGCATCTAATGAGATTCATAGAGTAAGTTTCAAGAGTCTGATCACAGGACACCAGAAGCTGAAATACCTGGGACAAAGACAGAAAAAAAGTAGAATCTTGCAGTTTAGTATATATATTTTTGTTTCTAATCCTCAAATACTAGGAGCCCCATAAGAAGAACCTAAGTGAATCCAATTTCAAGGTAACATGTTAAGCTGGGAAGACCTCCTAAAAGAAATAAGAGCCTTGGTGACCTTAACTTGTTGCTCTGATCCCAACACTCCTTAAACACTGAATAGATTTTAATGAAAGACTAACAAAATACATCAAGACAAATGCGGACAAAATGCATTTTTATCATTGATAGGTCACCTTAAAACCATTTTTAGCAGGTAAGCTTCTAAGATATTACTTACAGGAAAGTTTAATTTATCTGTTCTGTTTCTAGCTAGATACTTGTGAATTGGCAGCAGCACAGACGAGTAAGAGTATTAGTGCGTCCTCCTTATCCAGATCCTTGACTGAGAAAGAAGTTATCTGGATGAAGGGAGGTGACTTTGGGAAAGGCATTTCCAGGACATGGAATTAGAACCAATTTTATGCTAAAACACCATCAGAAAATACTGGGCTGATCATCCTACTCTTCAATAGTATTTGAATTTATTGACCAACATAAATATTAAAACCCATATTGAAAGTTTTTTCTCTAATTGTATGCTGAAATCAGACACAATCTCTTATTCTGCCAAAAAGTGATACACAACTGACTTCTAGAACAGTGTGGATAGCAAGTTATTGGTTATCTCCATAACTAATATAGTGACAGTAACCAATATAGAGATAGTGACATACCAGTACCTTTGAACAAGGAACTGTAAGATCTTACTTGGACACCTGTGCAATTTGTCAACAAAGAGTTGATCCTACACTGGAAAAGGCAGAGAACTACTATTAGAAGTAGGGGTGTATTCTTTCAAGGAAAAATTGTGAAGAAATATTATACTTTCTTATTTTTTAGCCTGGGGGAAAAAAAAAAAGAAAAAAGATAAAAAAACCACAAGAAAGCTAAACAGCAAATCTCTTAAAATATACTTGAGGTAAATATCAGGAAAAAAAGAAGATGCAAATGCCGAAAAGTAGTCTTTGAAGATGAAACAATTTCACAATGCTTACAAAGAAGAGAAGGAACAACCTTCTGATACCCAATCCATGAACTGAAAAAACATGGAATAGACATTCTGTTGTTCTTTCTTGCCAAGACATGTTACATGATCATCAGTTGTTGCGGGTGTCTGCACTATGACTTAGCTGAGCCTCTTCCAGACCTGTGCTTGTCTTCCTCCATGTATCCATCCTTATGGTCTACAGAGGGGTGTGTTGGGATTCAGTTGCAAGGAAGCTCTTTATACCTCAAGAAGTGTCATGAACAGAGGCAAGTACAAACCCAGGCATCACTGGATGATACACTGCCTCCAGAGTGTAGCATTGCTAATCTCACAAGTCTTTGGGTAGTGCCACATCAGACATCCCTAACATAAGCAGATTAGTGCTTTGAACATAAAGTACTCTCAGACTAAGTCATTTGAGTAGATACAAGATTCATGGACACACAACTCATTAGCACAGAAGTGAATGTGGAAACAACACCCTAAGTAACCATCAAGTCTGCCTGGGCCACTTTCTGGGACAAAGGGAAAGAGGTAGTTTTGCCTTAACAGATCAGGCAGCCTTCTCCCCACTCCAAAAGTTGACATGGAAGATGCAACTAGCAAGTCCTTTGCAGAACATTCCAACATTTAACTTGCCACTAAACAGTTTGCTAGTTTATCTTAACCAATCTAAAACAAAGGAAAAGAGCACTGGAAGGGACCTCAGGAAGTCCTTCGGTCTATTCCCATTCAGCACACATACTGGGTGTCAGTCTGTTACAACAGATATAACAGGTTAATGACACTTGTTCTTAGGTTTTCAGTGACACATTTGTCTTCTGCACCACTGCACTGTCCGAGAGTTTCCATTGTGTCTGATTCAATTATCCATCAATTTATATCCATTATTCCTCATATTTAGTTTTCAGAGTTTTCCTCATATTTTAGTTTTCCTGTAATAGCTCTTTTACTTACCTATATGGCTTTTTGGCTTAAAACCAGAATACTAAAGGGTGGCCAGGTTAGTAGATTTTCTGCTCCTGTCCTTCCTCTTCATATTTAACTACATGCTTCTCACCTGGGCTGGCAACCCAGACTCTCTCTCAAGTGGCAAAACAGCCTCATTTCAAGTCTTGTACACTCCATTTGGATGCTTGCCTTTTCACAACAGCATGACACTGAGTCACATTTGTCTGGTGTTCAGCTTCGATCACCATTTCCTTTTCCACCTAGACAGTTCTTCCCCTCCATTTTCCACTTCTGCTGTTAGTCAGTGCCGCCTTCACACGAAACTTTTCCCCTCTTGCACCATCCCACTGTGTTTCCTGCACCAGACTATTCCAGGCTATCAACCTTGGAAGTCCTCAGCTTGCTCTTCAGTGTACATGGAATCACTCAACTTCATGTTACCTAAAGGTTTAATAAACAAATTCAAGAAGTCCAGATCCACTCAGGAATACACTTTCAGGTTCTTATTAATCAAGAATAAAAAATAAAATTAAGGGAAATTAAATAAAAATAAAAGTAAAAATGTCCCATTGGAACATTTAAGCTTTTGACAGGTCTTTATGCCACACAGTTTTGGAGATGCTAGACCACACCTATCCAATTCAAATAGAGACAAACATTTTCAGTGATAACAATTTTAGTGAGAATACCTGATGGGGATTAGATGGTATTTATCCAATCAGATATTTCTGCATCTGCCTGCTTCACCCCACTACATATTTTAATGTTTGTAAGATTTGTTGCAACAGATGTAGTGTAAGGCAAAGCACAATGTGAAACTCAGAGCCAGTAAGTACTGCAGAGATGGCTCCCACAGGCATTTGCCTCCAGTTCACTGCAGAAAACAAGGCAGTAAAATCTGTCATGGAACACAGTGACCATTGGGATCTCCACAAGGATCACCTAACTCCTAACTTTGCACAAGCACTCCACACACCAAAACCCCCACAGGGCTGTTTCATACACAAGACATAAACAATGCAGATAATCTGAACCAGAAGAACTTGCAAGGCACCCATGAAACAAAGGTAATGACAAGGCAGAACTATGTCCCAGCCGCTCTGTGGCAGCAGCCAGGCTCTCCATGGCTGATAGGAGAGCTGGCTACCAACAGCCTGAGCTGTAGGGACAGGGTACAGAGAATCCACAGCCACCAAGAAGTGGGCTGGGAGAATGGTTCAACTGATTCAAATTCCTTCTGAATACTTTTTTTGTGGAAGAGCCATTACAGAAAGTCGTGGCTTCTGCCAAGGAATTTGTTTTAAGGAGCTGCTGTCAGTGCCCCAGGGTCACCACCATGCCTGACTGGCCTTGCCTGGCCCAGTCTCCATGACAGCTCCCCAGGGCCATCAGCCCCCACCCCAGCCGGGCCAGGCTCCAGCTTGGCACAGCCCTGCCCTGCCATGGGCCCACCCACACACCCACCCTGAGCCAGCCTCATCTGTCACCCTGGTGCCCAGGGCTGCCCGAGTGCCCTTGGCTGCAACTGTCCCGGCTGGGGTGGCAGGATGGCCCTGGCTCTGACAGACCCCAGGGGCACAATGGCAGGGGGCTGCTGTGGAGTTGGACAATCTCTTAGAACATCTCCGATGTCAGTTTAAGTGTGAGTCATTACCCTGTAGTACAGAAACAGATGAAGAAAGGCCTTTTTTGAGAGGCCATTCTTTATTCATCAACTACAACCTCATCAAGTGGAAAGACCAAGATGTCATCTACTCTAAAACCCATCACTCTTTTCCCAAGACAGGAGGTTTGTGATACACTTGAAGACACACCCTTAAAAGAAAAAACTGAAACTACTCGCAACAATGAAATAGCTTGGAACTTGCACCATGAAAATAGCTACAGATCACTTAAATGCAGACCAAATCTTAGAGCCTAATTTCTTTTAATCTCAGAGTTAGTGACAAGAGGGAACTAATGCAGATCTCCAGATATAAACCTTCAAACATTGTATTTTTCTTCATCTCAAAACAACTACTAACGACACAAAACAACAAGTTTATGAGTAAGGAATAACTACAATGGCTAAAAATTGAGAAAGTCTTCAGTTCAAGGAGGTCTTCTCATCTAGTGATCCTTTTAAAAAATACAGTCCAGAACGCTAGAAGCCTTGAAAGGCTAAAGAAAAATTTATGTCCACATATGTATTTATATCCATAATGCAACATATCCAGCAAGACAGATGTAAGAGCATCTCCCATTTTTCAAGATCATCCTGGGAATCCCTTGCCCCAAACCAAAGGTGGTTGATTTTCAATTGTCTGCTGCAGCACAAGGTTCATGAACCTGCCCTCTGAGGAGGGCTAACCACCTCTTCTGCAGGGAAGAGGTAGAGTTACCATCCTGTAAGTGTTCCAAACACCTGTGAATATGACACTCGGAATGTAGTTTAGTCGTGAACATTGTGGTGGTGCTGGGTTGGCAGTTGGACTTTATGATCTTAAAGGTCTTTTCCAACCTTAATGATTCTGTGATTCCAAATGTGTAAGGGCACACGTGTGAGTTTCAATACACGTAGCCTCTTCCAAGTAGTTTTCCTGGGCATGAACTGACAATATTACCATTGCCCAAGCACTCTGTCAATAGGGTGCATCCAGCAGCAGACAGCACCATGACATCAATGGGAACAGCCACACACCCACAGCTACATGCTGACCCCCTAGCACTGCACACCTACAGGTGCTCCCTACTCAGAAATTAACCACACCTACCTTTCCAAAAAAGGCAGAGATGACTACATGCACTGGATACTCAGACTTTCCACAACAGTGAATTTTGTAAGTAAGTTTAAAATAGATATTCTCATTTTTTTGCTTGATTTTAATCTTTCATACACACCCACCTCCCTGCCATATGTAATCAGAAATGAATCACAGTTATAACAGCAGCTGCTTTCAGTCTTTTTCTGATTTTTCTTCACTGGAAATAACACCTTCATTTGTGTCCACTGATGGGCTCACAGTATCTTTTATGTCAGTGCAATAATCTTCCTGTCCACACACAGCTAATTGCCCCTATGCATACAGACATACACAGTATTCTTTTGTGTTTCCTGTGTATCCCTCTCCAACATTATTTTGGCATCCTTACAGTGTACCTCATTGACTACACTTCAACTTGTTCAGTTTGCAGCTGCATAGCATTGCTTAATGCCATGTATGGTTTGTCAATACAGGTCATGTGAATCCCTCATGTTATCCAAGAAAGCAGAATCAAAAGCATGTTTTCTATCATGTTACATGAATACCAGGTGTTTTCACAGAAAATAAGGACATAGTCCAAGAGTAATTTATACAGACACAAAATCAGCTGTGGAGCTTTCCAAGCCTATTTTCCTGTCAGTCAGGAAACTCTGGCTTAATTTTTAAATGACCTAGTCATGTATGAGTTCATTCATTTTCACACAGTCACACAGTGACTGGTTAACATCCTGTTCTTTAAAGAATATGAAGGGGGAGCTTGGATAAGCTCCTAGACATTATGTCTTGCTACAAGGAACTGAGATGTCAAATGATAGTATCCTCATGCATTTGTCTTAGCCATGCATTCCTTTTGAGTCCATCTGTTCTGTTTTCTAATAACATGCCCAATTTTTGGCAGTACTAGAAAGAATGAGGTATTTCAGTGATTATACTCCACTGACCTCTAGTCAGGATGCGTACCTGAATCCATGATTACCTTCCCTTTTAGAAATATCTTCTATTTCCAAACCACTAAATCCATCTACTCCAAAATTTTTGGAGCTTCAGCACAGGAAGAAAGCAAAACTCTTACATGAATATAAACTGGTGAGAGAGACTTCCAGTTTCTTTTAAGTCCATGGCATCCTGTGACCTAGCAGTCAATACAGAGTTTTCGAGTCAACTCCACAATTACTATCCTCATTAGACTGAGCAGAGAGGCTGATTTCCTCTCTAGGCTGACTTAAAGGTATACAGACATGGAAACTGCTGTACTGTTTCTGAGATGCTGACTAAAGGATATGAGTAGCTGTAGGAGCTGATCTACTTTAAATGGCCCCATCAATAGCTGCAAGGAGAAAATACTTATTTTATGCAGTAACAGATCAAGGAACAAATATGCCTTTTCTCTGTAAAGGACTAGGCAAGTGCCTATGGAGAAGACCTTAATCTGCAGTTCTTATAGACTTTCATGTATGTCTCAAGTACTGACCAAAACAGATTCCCTTTATAAAAGCAGAAAAAAAAATAGTGTTGGGTTTTTTCCTGTAAAGTCTATCAAAATAGCAGATTATTCCTCAAATGGATGTTTAAGGCAAAGGTACAGGCAAAAGAGGCAAGGGAACACAGATAGCTAAGCTGCACTAAATGTTTTAATCAATAAGGCTGTCATATGCCCTTTGTTCTCTTCAGTGACGATGGAAGCAGGAAACTGTGCTCCAAAGCCATTAAAACCTCCTGAAAAGCACATCTAGATTTCTTAAGATGAATGAGATATTAAGCCTGTGCACAATTCACTTATTTAGCAAAACTTCAAGACTTTAAGTCATCCTATAAAGGCTTTGCAAAGTAGTAATGTACATCTTCAAGATGTATTTATCATATCTTCCAGAGAGTGTAGTGATACTGTCATTATATTATAACTTCTACATCAAATGCAAAAACAGATTATATAAATATGCATTTTTTTCCCCAGTATTTTCCATGGTTATGCAAGTCGAAAGCAGCTAAGTTCTCTGATGACATAAGAACAAATCATATCAGCATCACTTCATCCAGTTACAGTCAGAGAATTTGGGCCAGATATTTCTGAAGCAGAATCTGACATAAGTGACTAAGTAGCTTTCATACTTTTCTTACTCTAGAACCTTTAAATATTGACATCAATCCAGTAAGACTAAAGCCTTCAGATTCTATTCGCGACTTGAACCACGAGCTCCTGCACTGTTAGGTGGTAGCATGTATATGGACCAGGCTGACCCAAAAGCTCTTCCTCCAGGCTCCTTGCTGCTGGAATGCTGCCTTCCCATCCCACCATCTGTGCTCTCGAGAACAGAAAACACTAGAAACTACTTTAAATATTTGCTTCAACTTCTTCAAGGTGACGAGATTGCTAAAGATGGTCTTAGCAGCTTCTTGCTGAGAGCATTCTGTTATACAGCAGCATGTTCTTCAGAGATGGCAACTTACGGCACATTAAGTGTTTCAGAGAAATACTCTGGAAGTTTATAAAAACTATTTTTACTGTCTAAATGCAATTCAAAGAGGATCTGCTATGCTCCTTCAGCAAGGAGCATTCTTAGTATTTTGTCCTTAGGTCCAGGCTTAAGAACGGGGTTTCGAGGGCATAGAAAAATAAAGGAAACAGTAGCACTAATTGCTTGTATCTTTGAGGACTTCAACGTTAACTTTTGCTTAGATTTCCCGGCTATTGCTGGCACCCTAAAACATAACTATAACATAGCATTCTAACAGTAAGGAGTGCTCTTACATCCGAGGTCAAATTTTCTGGTTGCTGAACTACATGTATATAGGATGCATTGGATCCTAGGAAGAAAACGTCAAATGAGGAACATCAAGCTGCAGCAATACCTGGATTACTCCAAAGACTCCCAAAGAACCAAGAGCAGAAGCAATAGTGCCTCCATGCATTACAGAACAGTTCCTGGCCAGATAACTGAGCTAACAAGGGAAAGCACCACTCAGAGCCACTCTGCTCCTAAAGAAAGGAAAAGCACACCAATTAAGTCTGAGGCAGGAACGACCAGAAATAAATGGCTTATGTTGAGTTACTGGCACGTACAGGTTTGTAATATTACTCATTCTCTCTCTCCTTTTCAATTATGCTTTCCCTACCCTAGCAGCAATTTGTTCTCTTATCCTTTCTGCACTCTACAACTAGGTCAAAAAGCTTGGATCCAGCATTTGATCATGGATGACATCATCTTTTTAAACACACATGTTGATCTACCCATGGACCTGCTATAGCCAGGTGCTCTTTGTAAGGAAAAGCATTTCAGCAACTGCCCCAAGACCTTCTAGCCATTACTCACATCTCAGTACCTCACAACTTCTATTACTGCTTTGATATTTGTGACAGACATTTCTTTCCTCAACCTGATTTCATTAGAACTACACAGTGCCACAAGTTACCAGTTTAAAAATTAGGGTATCAAATCATATGGTTGGGAATTTTCTCACCCACTAAAATAATGATTTGCAAAATAGTTTAACAGGAAATAACACAAAGTGCCAGCAAGCCATCTGTTATAACCTCTATGTTAAAGTTAACAGCTATTTTGGATTTCAACAAAGGAAGTCAGCTAAAGCTATTAACATTGGGGTATTTTTTTCCCCAGGGAATCTAAGCACCCACTATTTTTATTAAATGGAACAGGAACAACAGGAACTGGAGATCCCTGAAGAAGAGGCAGAAAACAAATCTGGGACACAAACAGCACTGTGTTGCATAGCAATGCCAGTCACTTATCTCCTTGCACATAAGACAAGCCAGACCTTTCCCAGTTTGTCAGAACCTGCCACACAAGCAAGGCAGCATCACCACACATACATGCAGTGACTAACTGCAGACTGAGGATATACTCAACCATCTAACACACTGCCAGCAGCCCTCAGCACACCTGGGTCTTGAGTGTATTTCTGGGATGAAGTATCAGTTAACCTGTCTGTGCTCAAGATTAATTCCAGGGATAGATACAATGCTTTGTAAAGACAAGTTTAATACTGAGGCTGGGAAGACAGTAGTAAGTAATTTATTCAAAAGAAAAAAAGGGAAGTGATAGAATTTTCTACTTGTAGTTAGAAAGACCACAAGTCTTTATAAGTGTCTCTTTATTTTTTCTCTTGGGAGCTTTAGCTAACTCAATAACTAACTCAACTCTTTTTCTTCTCCACACAGTCCCTTTCATGAAGGGGCAGTCTCCCAAACCAAAGAGCTTGACACTAGGTTCGACCCTCGTCTGATTCAAGAATTTATCTCCAGCACCAGTGAGGCTGAAGTCTCATGAGAGAGTTGTCTCCTGGCATCAGATGATGTCAAGTACTTGCCCCTGAGAAAACCTTGAGATTTTGACCAAAAGGCCATGTTCTGAAGTTCTGGTGCTAACCAAAGGTAATTTTTATCTCAGTCTCATGTAAACGTATTCCTTTTAATCTCAGAACCTAGAAAGAAAGGATCTTACATCCAACAGATCTGAACTGAGAAGACAGTTTTCTTGGTCCTCTATCTAACCCTGTATTTCTTGCTTGTACTCCATAAGAGACAAAGACATGTTTCACTGCAAGGCACCTCAGTGGAGACCTTTTCCTCAACAGGTATAGATACAAACTTTTGTGTCAGAATGGTGTCCAAAGAAGCAACAATGGTGCCAGCACAAGTATGTTTAGCATTACTCTGATGATGATATATGCAAGGCCTAAAGCCAGCCAATCTACAAACTAGATTTATAAGAGTTCAGTTATATACAATGCAGTAGTTTCCATAGCTTGGAATCTGAGTTGTCAAAAATAAAAATATCACAAGCAGTACATGTTTCCCACATATCAAATCACGACACTACCTGAACTTCTGCCAAACCAAATCACCATTCCATGAAGAGCGTGCAGCATCTATCATCATTATCACAATCAACAGAAAGGGCAGAAGTAACCTCTTCTGCATCTATTAGTGGGAGGAAATATTCACAGCAATATCCATACACCTTCCTCAAGAGACATCTGCATTGTTTCTGTCAACCATAAATCTGACTCCTTTATTTCAAAGGAAATATTAATTCCTGAATTAACAGGTCATCAACTCCTTTCCAAACCAGTATTAAAGCACTAATCACAGCAGTTCTGTCTGTGTTTGAAAGGATATTACCATAAAGCAATACCATGAAATAATAAGTCAAAGACAAAGAAATTAAATGATAATCAATGCTGAAATATCATCACATCATGACGCTGATAGTCCAGAATGTCATCTCAGACATGCTTATGAATAAGAACCTTCAATAGAACTCAGGAGTTCTTTACAGAGGCACATAACAGTGATTTTTAAACATTTTACAAGGTTCAGCTATTTATAGAGACAAACACAGCTCCTATTTGCACATCTGTCAGAAGCACAACTGAACTTTCTCTGGGTTCCAGTGCTAGCTCCACCTTCCTCCCCAGCCATCCAAAGCTGCTTCCTCATATGGGCTCCTGCCTGCACCAATTTCAGTACACTACACTGAGTGCAGCAGTACTCTTCGGCATTTAGTTTTAACAGCAAAATGAAGGAATTAAACACTACTGAAAAAAAAGCAAAGACAAGCAACCTTAGGACAGGCAAACTGTCAACTCAATTGACAGCAATCATCCTGTCCTATTCTGAGACATGTTGAATTGCACACCCCAGCTTTTCATAACCATTAACCTGATTTTGCAATGCCTTGCTGCTCTGCTACACAGTCAACTTGGCTGTCGAGGTCTGAGGATATATTGTAGGTTATAATGGCTCCCTCGGCAAACCAGCGGGGTAACTTGCCACGCAAGCCACTCCACGGAGGTCTCCGTGCTGTGCACTGCTGCTGTAGGTCGTGCTGTGTCATTTCACCACTCTTGGTATTCGCTCTGGCCAAAAGCCAAGCAAGTGGGTTAAGTTGAGGGACGGCTGCTCAGGAAACCTTACAGCCAGGGGGAATTCCAGCTCCAATCCCAGAGCCCCAGAGCATAGCGCAGGGCAGGGGGACCCGCAGAGCCCTGACCAGCGGCTTTCCCCACCTGCGAGTGGGGACGAGGAGCCCGCCGCACACCGGAGCGGAGCCACGGCGGGGGCCTGGACACGCACGCTGCTCGGGCAGCGCCTGTCCTCATTCCGCGGGGAGCCCTGCGCTGCCGGCGCTCGGGGCACCGCCACAGCCCCGCCGGGGAGGGGATGCCTGTGACTAAGCACACGCGGCCTCTCCTCGCTCTCCCGCACCGGCGCGCCCGGCCCTGGGCACCGGCGGCCGGACAGCGGGACCGCTCCCGGGAAGGGGCCGGGCAGGAGGCACCTGCCGTGTCCCCGCCCGCGAGGCCCGGCTCCAGGCAGCAGCCGGGCCCGTGTACGGCTTTCCCTCCCGTGGCTGCGCCGCGACCCGAGCCTGGGGGCCGCGATCCGGGCACCCCCCGCTGGCATCCCCCCGGCAGCCCGCTCTCCTCGTACCGCTGCCATCCTTGAAATGAGGGGGTGGGACGTCTCGCAGCGACCGGGTCCAGCCCCCCTTCTCCGCTTCCTCCTCCTCCTCCTCATCCATAGGGCCGGGGCCGCCCGGGACGGCGCTGCCGCCGCAGATCTGCCGCTGCCGCCGCCGCTCCGCCGGGGTGGCCGCCGCCCGGGGAGCGCGGCGCCGGGCCGCCCTGCCCCGCGGGCTCGGCACCCCCGGGCGCCCCTGGTCTTCCTCGTCGTCGTCCTCGTCCTGGGAAGAGGCGGCGGAGCGGGAGTCGGCCGAAGTGCTGTAGAAGGGGTTCCCGCTGCTGTCCTGGCCCGACTCCCCGAAGACGTCGTCTGAGATCTGCAGGCTCTCGTAGCGGGATCGGGCCGCCTCCAGCAGCGATAGCGCCTTCCTGCGCGCCGGCCCGCCGCCGCCCTCCGCCATCATCTCGGCCGCCGCCAGCAGCCGCCCGCGCTCCCCTTGGCCCGGCTCGGCCGGGTCCTGCGGCCGCAGGCAGCAGCCCAGCAGCAGGAGCGACTCGGGCACGGCGGCGGGCAGGCAGCGAGTAGGGGAAGCCCCGCCGCCGCCACCGGGGCTGAGCCCTGCCTCCCGCTCCCGCCCGCACCACCCGCCCCTGTGTGTGTGCAGGGACATGGGGGGAAGGAGCCAGCTCAACATCTCCAAGTACCACATCCAGCCAATTGCCGCGGCACTCCGCGCTCGGGAGGTGGGGTTATATGGGCGCCGCGGGCCAGCGCGGGCCGCCCACCGCCCGCCCCGCCGCCCGCCGCCGCTCCGCCCATTTAAAACCACAGCACCGGCTGCCGTGGGGCCGCCGCTGCGCCCCGGCGCCGGGAGGGGTCTCTAAGCCCAGCACCGTTCCAGCTCCCCCGCCTGGGCCCGGGGCTGGCTCTCGATTCCGGTCTCCACCCCGGCTTCCCGTCCCGGACCCCGATCCTGGCCGGAGCTGTCCGCCGCCGTGGTGCTGGAGCGGCGCAGGACGGGGGCAGGAGCGCTGGCCTCGGTGCCTGCGGGTCCCTCAGTAGCGCCTGCCGTGCGGGCAGAGGGTGAAGGGCTCCCGCGGGCTGGGAGGAGAAAGGCACTGAGGTGTTAACCCACTGGGTCCGAGCAGAGGCCACACAGCTCGTCATGCAGGACAGCATGAGCAGTGAGCGCTGGGGGCCCTCACGCCGCTGCCCCAAAGTAGGAGACAGAGCTCCACTGCCGGGGCAGCCCTTGAAGTAAAGTGAGGAAGATGCTGGAGCTGGGGAAGGGCTGTGAGACACCTGGCACCGGGCAGGCCCTACCAGCCGGCTTGGGCTCCGTGGAGGCTTTGCACTGGCTTGGGGGACACACACATGTTCTCTGTCCAGCTCTCTGCAGAGTGTGGGGACCAGCGCCCCCAGGGCATGCTTTGGATTCTCAAGTGAGTACAGAGTGAAGTAACCATTCTTCCAAAATCACCACCGATTTAAAAGCAGTATCATGGCACAAGAAAAACGAGAGAAGTGAAAACACCCGTGCCCTGACAGGGTTAGTTAAACATGATTCAGAACTATCCCTGGAGTAATCTGAGGATTTCATAAAACAGCTGATGCCCCTGGTTGTGCAGCAGTCAGAACGGTCTCTCTGATGTTACAGGAATGTTTGAAATCTCTGATCAAGGTTTATTATTTGCTATTGGGCATCCTACTGTGCTGATTACTGTACAAACATTTATTAGGATGACAGTCCTTCCCTCCCTTGTCAACAGCAATAGTAGCTATCGAGCCTACCCTTTCACAGCTTTGCTTTCAAAATAAACAGTAATAGTATTCTGGAGGGAGGGTGCAGCATATTATTTGCAAATTTTGATATAATCTTTCAGTGTAGGTTGTTCTGAAGATCTGCTAGTGCTGCAGATTTAACAAATTTTATAACACTAAATGTTTCTGTTTTTATAAAAGAAATATTAATGACCTTCTGATGATTTCAAGGACTCTAGCACAACATGGAAAATTATAAAAGCTGGACTGTGTAGGTATTTAAAAGACCAACCTCATGTTCTCTTCAGATATTTTTAATTGCAATGACTTCGTTAAAACTTTATAGTTCTATATAATGTATACAGGCAAATCCAGAGAAAAGAATCTATCTTCTACACCCTTAAGTAAACAGGAAAGCCCAGTGTGTTTTGAGGGATGAGATTTGAGTTGTATTTCTATTTTCAAAAATGTCAAAACTGTCTTACTGATTATATTAAAAAATCACTAAGTTTATATAGAAACTGTTTTATTTAATTGCAAGTTCAGCCAACTTAGCCTGAGTTAAACATTGCAGTGTCTTAATTTCATCTCATTGGTCACCAGAAGTCATAGCTCTGTAGGCCAAGCTATCCTTTTAATTGATCCATACCACCCTGTGTCTTCAGAATACTGTGATGGGAAGGCATGACTGGTTATGCCAATTCAAATGTCTTCAGATTTGCTGATTCTCTTCTGTGGAAGGACTACTCCAAAGCTCAGGACAGAAAGAGAAGGGTTTTCAAAATGGGGTCCCAGTAAAAGAATTGATGGGAAGAGTCCAGAGACTGAAGAAACCCACATAGCCCTCTCTAGCTGCTGGCTGCAGCAAAGACAGTGTCTCACAACTCATGCATGCTTTGCACCAGCAATAGGCTCCCATTCCAGCTGCCTGATGTACACTGCCAAAACCTTCCCACCTAATGGCCAAAACTTCAGTTTTCATTTTTTTAAGAGAGTGAGGGAAACAAGAGCTCTGGGAGGAGACCACTGCATTGATGGAGAGAGGTGGGTCTGACCCTTTTGTCTACCAATCCAACATAACATTTTAATGATGGAGTCTGCTGCCATGCACACACATGCAATTTTTTTTTGATGGAAATTTTCCCTCTTTCAGTGTAGTCTATACAATGACAAGTCCCTCTTCTGCCTGTCCCACTTGCAGAGAAACTGCTTTAGTCTCCCCTGCTTGCATGGGAAGATTGCTTTTCTGAGCCAGGACTTTAGAGGCTCCCGCACAGGGCTGCATGCCGAAGGTTTTGGCTTGCCTTATGGTCTAAGACTTAGCTTTTCATATGTACCCCTATAACCATCCACAGAAGGTGCTGATTGGATTACTGTAACCCAGAATGAGAGTTCTGGATTGTGAAAATTACCATGTATGACATGCTAGTAGTCATTTGATCCCAAATGATTGCAGAGGCACAGAGATATGATGGATTGTTCTAAAAACGGTTACATAAGTCCACTGGGTTTTTATGAACAGTCAAGAAAACCATCACCAGGGGTGGTTGAAAGATCTAATTATATAAACGTAATGGAACATTATAAACATAGCTATGTTTTCTCCTTAATCACTTAAACTTGTGTTTAGCTGCTAGAAAACACTACTCGAGTAAATGGACTTTTGTAGCCATGGCAACCTGTGGATCCACTTTTAATTTGTCTACAGAGAAAATGTTTGGTGGGTTTTTTCCTTGAAGTTTTCTGGTTTTATTGCAAAAGCAAAAATGACTTCTATGCACTCCTGACCCTGACAATCTTCATGGCTAAGACTGTGATAGTGGGAAATCTTGTGTTTCTCAGTTCTCAGTAACTTATTTTTCATAGTTAGCTCTTTGAGGAAGGGTCATGTGCCATCTTCCACCATATTTACACTGACAAACCTTGGCCTAGATCCAACAAAATATTGACATTTCTGTCTCCTACCTAAGCTTCCTCACTTCCTATTGATTTCACAGTTTGTAGACCCAAGCCTGGTATGTGGCTGGTACAAATACACTGAGATGGAATAATATTTAATCAGATTACAAAATTATTCTTTTCTAATCCCTTGTTCTGAAAATGCAGTCTGGAATCTGAATTTCAAACTGTCTTCCATCGTAACACCCCCCTAAAAAGGAGTCTGTAGAGTCAGAGTAAAGTTGCTTATCCAGGGTCAGGCCAATAGGCTTCAGTTCCCTCTTCAATTATTGCATGGCCCCAGAAGAACAGAAAAATTTGCAGAAAAAACTTAATCAAGACTGAAAACAATAATGAATTGGAGCCAGTGGACTGTTTCCTCCCAAGCCCCTGAGAAGTGGTTAGGGAGGGACTGTCTCATCCCCGGTAGAGATCATGGATCAGTCTGGTTCTCAAACACATCATCACTGTTTGGTATCCCTACTTTGCAGGGAAGAAATCTCTATGACCACAGCCAGTCCTGGTACAGAGCTCTGCACACCCTCCACAAAGGCTTCTGGTACGTCTTGCTGCATGGCACAGGGAAAAGAGGCTCAGTAGGGATTGATCTGCCACTGTCCTGCCCTGCCTAATACACTGCTCCATGCAGGTTGCTGTGGAACTCTTTCTCATCCACTCTGCAACTCTCCTGTTGGAAGCAACATTGATAATACATATGGGTTGGAGTTTTTTTCTTTTAAATTCATCAAGTATTTACAGCACATGGCATGTTGAATACAATAAAAATGCTTGTCTATATGTTTCTTTTTTGCTTTCTGTTTTCTGACTGCTTTGTATTGTTTGAATCCTGTATTTCTTGGATTGATGTTAAACATTGCCCAAGTATGATGTAGAACCAAAACTCAAGGAAAAAAAGCAACCTGCTGTTTTCACATGAGAGAAATTGAACAAATATGGGTTTTTTTCTTATAGTATGAGAGATGGTTTTTTACTCTTCTGATACTGAAGCAAAAGTGCACTGAAGTTTAAAATTCAGGAGAGAAATTTCAGTGCTTCAGTGATGAACAATTTTGATTTTCAGATTAAGAGCCTTTGGAAATCACATTTTTGTGCATGCCCAGTACATTTTTAGCAAAAGCTGTATTATGAAAAAGACTCACCTAAGCTCCAAAGGGAAAATAACGTGTGTTGCTCATGCATGCATGGAAAATCAGCTGTTTAATCAATAATTTAAAGACGGTTCATAGGGTGTTCTGCAGTGGTCTGCAAAAGCCCTTCCTTCCTCTGGTGGGGGTGTGAAGCAGAAGCTAAGTGCAGTAGGCCAAAGACACAAAGTGGTGCTGTCACTCAAAAATCAGAGTGCTGTAGGGCTGCATTTGCTTTTCCATTGAAAACCACGCAGTTTTCAAATGCACTTTTGGAAGGGCTGACTCCACCCACACACTTCACAGTAAGACCTGAACCAGTAAGGCAGAGCCTGAGGGGAGCACTGTTAAAGGCTGAAGTCCTTAAGCCAATGCTCTACAACAGCCTGTGTCCCCTGCAGCGTAGATCAGGTTTAACTTTTGATCAACATGGGAGCTGAACCTAGAAAGTCCCTGGGACTGGTAGTGTGGAACCATCTGGAGGCTCTTTGTTTCACTAGTTAATTCTATTAAAGCACACTACAAGATTATTAAGTTTGCAGGGTTTGATGCCCAAAGTTAGTGATAGGAACTTAGCTCCTTGTGACCTACAACTCCCAGTCAGGTCTGTGAGAACACTCCTTATCATGTAGATCACACATGCAAACCTACCTGAATTTTTGCCATCTACAACCCTGTTTGCTGCAAATTATAATTTCAGATCCTATCCTATATTTGTTCATGAGCTTGGTAAACACCTAATAGGATTTTCAGGGAAAGCAGTGTTGTGGAAACACATGAAGGAAGTGACTAGAGAATGGGATCCCAGCCAGGCTGGTTCCTAGTGTGTTGTCTTGCATAATATTTGCTTTGCCATGGCCATCTTTGCTTTATCACCACTGGTCTGCAGATTCCCAAGTTTGTTTTCTTGAGATTTTTCATGAAGGATGTCTCAGCTGCCAAGTCAGGTGCCTGCCTAAACGCATGGGTACAGCCATATTCTATCTATTTCCACCACAGATTACACTGTTATCTTCCCATTGCAGCTCGACATTGAGGGCTGTTCAGCTGCAGAATGTGCTCATTCTTTCTGTGTATCAGCTTGTTAATTTACCTTTCCAGCACAGAAGTAAAGTGGTAAAATTGTTAAATACTGCAAATATTAATATTTTATAATAAATATTTAATAATTTATCATTTATTTGAATTTACCATATGCATATTATTATTATTAAACCATCAATGTTTCTAATAATTATATAATAAAATTAAGATGTAATGTTATTGAAAAGAGACCCAAATATGCACTAATGTTATGAAGGCCTCTTCTCGGAGACAGAAAACATAACCCATGAGTAGGTAGATGAGCCATTGTGCCCAAAACTAGTTCCTTGAGTTGTTTATCATCTACCATCACATTATTTTCCTATGGGGAAATGCATTCTGGTTTCTAGCATGTTTTTCTAAAATACCCTTTAAAGCCACCAGGAAATACAGAACCCCATCTGGCAGTTTCCAAGATGCATTGATCAGCATTATCTAAATAGGCTCCGACCCACCAATAACCTGTGCTAAACCTTCTCACAAGAGATTGTTTCTTCCTATTTTTTTTTTTTTTTTTTTTTAATTCTAGTAACTTGTTAGGCAATTTTAACCCTATGGAAATAGGTAGTCCTTGTGAAGCAGTACGGGTTAGCAAAGTGAGTTGAGACTCATGCTCTGTTGCATTTCATCAGACACCAAACAGATTCATGTACGTTTTGATTAAAAGCAGCCCCCTTCATTGCATTTTTTATGGGACTCAATTTCTTTCCAGAGGTGAAAAAATAGGCTGAAAAGTCAAAATATCTTCTCTATAGGGTGATTTGAATCACTTAAGGATCTGAAATGGAATCGCATCTTCCCACAAAAAACAGAGTAATTTTAGTCATAGACTGTGGCAGATGTCTGTTAGTCACCATTAAATTAGGAGAGTTTACCCACTCTGTTCAATCAGTGCAAACATGAAATAGATCAGGTCTCAATTAGCTGTAGCAAAAGAAGTCTTTCAGAAATCAAACTTTGATCATAAATGGGGGCAATACTGAAAATGTGTGAGGGAGCAGGAAAGAAGAGTGACAGACTATTTTCATTAACAAAAATAACTGTTAATCTCAAAAATACCCTCTGTTTGACATCTGCCCCCCCATGGGAGATAATTTCTTTTTCCAAGCAAAGGCTGAATGTTCAGCCGTCACAAAATAAGAGGGTTTTGCTCTTGAGGGTAATTGAACATCTGCAGCAGTGAATGAAATGTACAAACACTTTCCAGCTCTCAGGATTTGGTCCATCAGGTGGTCCTTTCAGGACATGGAACTGGCTGCTGGCTCAGCACACTCAGAATTTCTATTCTGAGATGCACCACTGAAATTTACCAATTCCAGAAGCTGAGGTCTCTAAATAGCTTGTAATGTTGTTGGGAATAGGATATTTAAAAGACATCTGGAAAAAAATGTTTGTGATCTTCTGTCAGAAATGGCTTTATTTGCATGCCAGTTTTTCTCCAAATATGCAGTCAGGATTCAAAAAAGAAACATTTCCAAAGAGTGTTGTCAAGATAGAACTCAAATTTTTTGGTACTGCAAGATGGAGAAAATTATTAATTGAAATGCATTTTTAGAATTTCCCTCTAAGTAGCACTGAAAATAATTTTACAAAAACAAAAGAAACAATATAAATTGGCTTTTACGTTAATGGTGTTTGTGTAGCTTAGATAGTTTGGTTAATGACTGTTACTTTCATTCAGATGGGCATGCCCTGACAAACTCTTTTATGCCTTCATCAATCAGTGACCTTGTTGTGTGATGGGTTGATTACATTTCAAAAGAAGCTTAACATTTTATTTTAAAAACCTGTTCCAACTGACTTAAGAAAATGTGAGAACACTGTTATGTGATGGAATCCCACTCTGAGCCCTTTTTTCTTTTTTTTTTTTTTTTTCTTTTTTTTTTTTCTTTTTTTTTTTTCTTTTTTCTTTTTTCTTTTTTTGGTGCAGTGATGTGGTCTGAGAGGCATTAAAGCAGTGCTGGTGACCAGATGCAGCAACCTCAAGGCAGAAGGCTTCACTTCCATGCATGCTGTGCCATTGCTACATGGTGGATCACTGAATGGATCACCATTGCAGAGAGCTGCCAGCAGTGCCCCAGCTACTGCACTGTCTTCTTCCTGACAGTACCAACCTAGAGCTTAAATCCAACCTAGGAGCTATAAAGCCACTCTGTTTCTTGCTGTTATCTCAGTTTATTGCAGCTCATTGTCCCATGGTGGGGAGTTACTTCCTGCTCACTGAGGCTTCATGGCAGAGCAGTCCATTTCTCAGACCTTGGAACATCTCCTAGTTGGCTTAGCTTGCTCTTCTTAAATCATCAGAGTCTACTTACAGAGATCAATTCTGTCTTTGTGCTTATTCTGTCACTGGTCAATCACTCAGGTTGTAGTTTCTCTAGAGATTTACCATGGTTTTTTCATCAGAGCATTGCCCAGCTATCAGAAATCTACAAAAATCTGGCAGAGCACATTGGCCTGGATTGGAATAGGCACCTTCTATGACATCAGGGTATAAACCTTCTCCATTGTCTGCTTTCTCCAAAAAGGGACAAAGAAAACACAACTCTTTTTCATATATATGCAAAAAAAATCCTGCTAGGTGAGCACAGTTTTTATGAGACTATTTTTTGGCAAAGCTGAAATCAGCAGAATGTTCATGGAAATTCAGCTATGACTATAAATCTGTCTGTGCTTCATGTGTCATGTCCTAGTCTCCTTAATTTCATGAAGTAGATGTAAAACCACAGTGGATAAATTATTTACTAAATTTTGGAGGGACATTGATATTTGTCAGGTACTTAATTATCACTCTTTCAAAGTTAGTCTGTAACATGGAGTCTAGTATAAAAGAAAAAGAGAAACTCTTCTGAATGCCAGCTGAGTTATTGAAGCTCAAGACAGATGTTACACAAAATACAGCAGCTGCTCGCTGTCAAACTGTTCATTTGTGCACTGCAGTGTCTGCTTAACTTTTCCTCACTTGGGTCACCTGCCTTTTCAAAGTGTTTCACGTGTAAGATACATCCCTGGAGGAGATTGTACAAATAACCTAAGGAAATATGGTGTTATTCTCCTGATTTATACAACAGTTTCATTTTCCTTCATCTTCTCCATTTTGCACAACTATTGTCTGGGAAATCTGCTGTCACAGATGAGAGCTTCCTTTACTGACTATAGGCTGAGGACACACACTGGTTCCCTGCATTTCCTTTACACACAGTCCTGAATTGGTTTGTCTCCCGTTTGGCCCACCTGTCTCATCAGGACCAGAGGGGTTTTTGTCACTAATTCAGCTAAACATAAGCTCATGGACTTCATCTTCCTTGTAAGGCTTCCTTGGTAGGATATTTGATTTTAGGAGTTTTTTCCCGTGGTGACTCTCTTTCTCTTTTGTTTTTTTTTGGGTTTTTAAAAATCGTCTTCCCTCTGCCATGCTCAAAATATAGAAAAAAAATCACAAATTAATATCACTCCCTGGTGTCTGCTTGTGGAGCAATGAGGAATTAGGAACTGACTACCTTAGATGGCACAAAAATATCTTGTAGGTTTTTGGATTTATAGTAATTACTCTTAAAAAAAATGTTGTGTGGCTTGAGTTCCCCTCTGGTCGTCCTTATTAGTGGATTGCTACAATTGCAGAGGGAACATTCTCTTTTGACTGTGATTCCTTACCCATTAAAGAGGGGAAATCATGCTGCTCTGTTGATTCAACTTTCCTTCTCAAGCTGTACTGCAATTACAGGCATGGTCTGAACAGCCACTGAAACACCAAGAAATGTCCCTGGGTAACTCTGTACCTGTCATTCCCTTGGCCCCATGTTCCCATGTACCCCACGTCTTTGCCTTCTAGAAAGAAGGCAACATCTTGTTCATAATTTCTTCTCATCCTCAATTACTTCTAGTAGGTGTCTGAAAACTGTCTTCTCCACGAAAACTTCCCATCTACTTTTGCATCCTGGATATCTTCAGCTGCTTCAGCCCCTACTAACAAGGTGATACTTCAGGAACACACTGAGTATTATACCACTCTCTGAAAGAGAATTAGTCTTAGCAATACTTAAAGACTGGTATATAAACTACGTTACTCTGTAGCCTTGAATTTCTTAGTGAGGTAGGTATTTGCTGCAGGCAGCTGCAGTACAAGTCAAACCAATTTATTTAATGTAGATTAATAACTTGATACAATTATTTTCCAAGGACACTTATTGGGGTTATTTTTGAATGTTCAGTCATTTCATAGCCTCAAATATACTCTATGATGAAAGTCGCTGGATTTATACTTTTAAACTGTCTTTGTTTAATTTCAATTCCTTTTTTTTCCCAAGCAGAGACTCTACAAAGATGAGCAGATGTCAAATCGTCAGCTGTTGGCTGTAACACTGTCCCCTTTCTTCTAGTTCAGCAAGCTCAAATCACATAAATCTCCTTGATCTTGAAATACACAAAAGCACACTGAAATCTAAAAGAAGCACTTGAGCATTTAGCTGTCTTGGAAATGTACTTCCAAATATATATTCTGCAAGATTTATCTTACAAAGCTTGTTAAACAGATGTGTTCAGTAGTGGGCACCTTTTGTCTGGTGGTTTAAGTAAAGAGACATTGATTCCCCTGAGAGAAAATAATAAGTAAAGATTACTGACAAAACAGCTGACTATATATATGCACTTCTTCAGGAATAAATGCATATATATGAATTTATTATAATTGTGGAAAATCGTGGAATCACAGATCAGTTAGGGTTGGAAGGGAGCTCTGGAGATCATCCAGCCTAACCCCCCTGCCAAGGCAGAGTCACCTCGAGCAGGTGACAGAGGAACATATCCAGGTAGGTTTTGAATGTCTCCAGAGACAGAGACTTCACGAGCTCCCTGGGCAGCCTGTTCCAGTGCTCTGCCACCCTCAATGTAAAGAAGTTCTTCCTCTTGTTGAGTTGAAACTTCTTGTGTTTTAGTTTATGGCCACTGCTACTCGTCCTGTCCCAGAGTACCACTGAAAAGAGTCTGGCACCAATGTACTCATATATTAAGGAAAATCTGCCTACTTCTTCATCGGATAAATATATTTATAATTTGCCACATCAGTGAATGATTGCTTGTTCATGAGGATGTGTGTTTGCAGCAGGTGCTGAGATCAGTCAATAAGTTAGGCCAGATAATCTGGGGTGGTAACAGTGATTCTATAATATTCAGCCCTATTAGCCTTATCTGGCCATAACATGTACACTGAGCATGTTGAGGAAGCCTCCATTTGTCAGTGCTCTCCTCTGCCTTGTGTGCAGAATGGGAAGCAGCACAAAAATTCAGGCTTGCAGCCTTGATCCCATGAGACATTGACAAAATCTACTTTATCTGTGCCCCTTTTTCCTTCACAAAGGCTCTGCCACATTCTTTCAGAAAGACACTTCAGACAGAGCAGAGAGCCAGCTGCTGTCTGGATGGGTAGTTCCAGCAGTGACAGCCAGCTCAGAGTGGCTGGATGTACACCTATGACATTAATTAAGAGATCACTGCTGCCACTGGGTGATGGGTGTGTCAGGCTGCTTGACAGAGAGTGCCAGATGCCATGCTCAGTTGCCACATGAATGTCCTGTCACCAGACAGATGCTGGGCCTTTTTGCACCTTCCATCAGGAGCATCCCTCTCTGGCATAAGTATGGAGCCTCCTTTCCATAAAAGCTCTTCTGGTCAGGATTTCAGATATCTGCATCAGTGTCATACCTTTTCTGCATTAACTCAGAAGCAAAACTCATTCCCTTGATCAATTCTGAATGCAGAGTGCACCCATCCATCTCTTATTTCTTTCTTGTATTTTTGTTTTCATATTGATCACTTCTACCACATGAAAGTTCGTGAGATGTAGACATGATATTATGAAGCTGGAAGATATGGTCACATTTCTTCATCCATGGAGGCATTCTCAGCAGTGTGCAAATGCTAAGAAAGGATGAAACCTTTGGAAAACCAGTTGATGTTTCAGTTCAGGTTATGACATATGCCCTAAAAGTATAAGTCTTATCATTATGTGTTTTCAAGGACAAATCAATTCCCAGGAATTCCTATGAAAGAGGTGAAGGACATGGGAGGATTACAGTAGGAATGGTGGCCTTCAGGAGGGGAAAAGAAAAGGAGTCCCAGCAAGAGGGAAGGAAATAAAATAAGGATGATAAGGTTTTCTGTCTAATGGTCTTGGTAGAATTTATTTCCAATCACTTTTCTGATTCCTTTTTCAGCAAACTTGTACTTTCAGCTTTGTCAACATCCTTTGCAGCATGCTGTGGCAATGAATCCCACAATTTAAGAACAGCTTGTGAAGTATTTCCATTTTTTAACCTGCCACCTGATCATTTCATTTGATGTCCCTCAGTTCTTGTACTGTGAGAAAAAGTCAACGATTGTTCCTCATTCAAATTCTCTGTGGTAATCATAAATTTATACATTTACATATTTTAAAATAGTTTTCTTTTTTATTTGTTCTAGTTTCACTATATCCTTTTAAACATTGATTAATCAAAGCTCCATTAAGTTTTCTAGGTGTGAGTGCATTGCAGACTTTGGCAAAGACTTATTGATGTTTCTGTTTTCTACTCCTTTCTTACTAGTTTTTTGCCTTCTGCTTTCCTAGTTCATGGATGCTGAATAGTGAACTGTTGTTTTCTGGAATTAGTCAGAAAAATAATCAGTTTCTCTTTCATGGATAATAGTTGCTGATTAGAGCATAATGAGGTAGAGAACTTCAGAACTGAGGTGTTTTTATCTCATGCAAAAACAGAGACAAAGTATGAAAAAAGAAACCAGGGTGCATACAATCCTAGGGAAATATGTAATGTGAACTTTTTCTTCCTCAGCTTTTCTTCAGAAAGAACAGGTAGCTGTATGAGAGGACGCTACAGAGAACCAAGCTGCAGTGAGAGGTAAGAGACGACCAAGATGTGGACCATAAAACTTCTCTTTTCACATCTAGATGAAGTAGACATTATCAATGAGGAATAAAAGCATTTGTTGTAATTCTTGATGAGGACAGAAAATAAAAATGCCACCATTGTGAAAATGATGGCATTTCAGTCGAGAGAGGAGGTGAAAAGGTGAGAGAAGAAATGATGTAGCTATTCAGGACACAGCTACACCAGGGACCAGTTATCAGAGGGGCCCAGGTGCAGCCTAGGAAGATGGGGGAAGCAAGGGGCAAATGTCAGCAGCTGGTAGGATAAACAGTTTCATTCTCATTATTGCTCTGCTGCCTGTGTTAAGTACACAGTACCACTAACGACAAATGCAAAACTAGAAGATAAGTTCCCAGTTCCCTGTTATTTTTGAAATTGTGAAAAGATGAAAATAATTCTTTTGATTAAAATTTTCCCTGTGTTTGTTGAGAGCAAGGTTATTTACATGTAATATATGAATTTACAGCCATTGCTGCCTTAAGAGGCTTCCAGCAGTTCTGTCTTAGAATATTTCATGTGAAAATTTACGTGCTCCGAACATTATTAATTTTTTTTGCCCTTACGAGATTATGATGCACACATTTGCTTTATGCAATCTGAATAGTTTAATCTTTTCTGTCCCTTACAAGGAGATGATCATTGGTCAAAGAGGTATTTATATTTCCCTGTTCACCCCAAGCATGTCAAAATTCACTCATTTTAGCCTGATTAATTTAGTAAAAATTGTTACCAGCCAGAATGAAGGCTGGAAGGTTTCTCCCTCTAGTTATAAATCTTATTTTTCCTCATTTATTATTTTTAATTAAATAATTGATTTGGTTTCAGTTAGTTACTCTTGGTTACTTTGCAATCTAAAGAAAATAATAGATCTTGAAAGCCTGAAGAGAAAGGAACAGTTTTATGGATATAAATGTCTTTTTTTCTTTTTTCTCCAGATATCTTTGCCTTAAAATAATTGTTTTGCATAATGTGGCAATTTCCAGAATGGTCAAGTCAGTGAATTACAAAAGAATATTGAGGCAATGTGATAAATGTACTCATTAGCAGACTTAAAAAGTATATTAAAAGCAGACTTAAATGGGGGAAGTGAGCCAGCACCGAAGAAAATAATAGCATTTTTAGAAACTGGTTCTGTCCTCTTATATAAACAGGTCACAGTGGAAAGAAGCAGCTTCTTCCAAACAAAAGCAAACATGACACTGTTTTCCAGAAAAATGCAGAATTACAGCAGGTTTCCCCAGGGTTTGGAGAGCGTCTGATTTGTCCCACTACTTCACTGGAGGTCTCACACAGAGATAATGAATGGCCCTCACAGTCCCCTGATGGTGTCCTCTGGGCACCAGAGACAGAAAATCTTACGAGAGGGAAACATATTGTGTCTTGCTGGCAATCTCTCCCCTGTCCCTGTGGTGAGAGCAACAAAGACAACTGCTTGGATCTTGTCCCTAAGCACTGAGAAGCACCGATGTGCCCTGGTGCAGCTGTACGTGCCCGGGTCTCAGCAGAGCTCCATGCAGGACAGCTGGACTGGGCTGCTGCATGCTCAGTCCTGAGGCCACACTGTGCACACAAAGGACATGTTTGATACAGGCTAAAGCATCCAGCAAAACAGAGTATTTCTGCTTCCTTGTCTGTGTTGGATGAGTCTGACCTGGTGACCCAGCTAGCTTCCATATTTAACAGGTGCTGTAGACAAACGTTTTGATACCTTGATGCACACAAATGGCAGCGAAACAGAAGAAAGTCTGCCTCCATCTCCTCCAGTGCCTGGGGTCAGGCTTTGTCTGTGTCCAGATCAAGGGGCCGTCACGCTTGCAGAACGCAGGCAGAGACTCTGGAGAAATTATGAAGTCTCTTGGGCCTCCATGAATTGGAGTGCATAAAATAAAATGCTAGGGAAAACTAAAGTTCAGTGCTTTCTTTTCCTTAAGACAATTGTGTTTCCACTTCACTTGTTATTTGAATCATGCCTCGGCTACTTTTAAAATCACCTCTTGCACAGCAACTTCATCTCGTATTCTGATTTCAGTCATCTTCTAAGTCAACTAAAAGCTAGTGGCTGCTGTTTCAGGAACTCACAACCCTAATTGCTGTCCCTGATACTGAGGAGCTCGCCTTTTTTTCCACATGGTTACACTTGGAAATCTCAGCACACTTACATAAAATTGTTATCTTCAAAAGACGTGATCCCTCAAGAAGTCCTGTCAAAGACTTAATCAGAGTAAGAAAACACATCATCCTGAGTTGCTCTTCAGTGTGGCAAAAGTTTCTTCTAGGCCAACCCAGCAAAAAATGTCAAATCAGACAAGGATTGTATTAATTTTATTTGGCAGTTCTCTGCAGAATCTAAGGAGGTAGACCTCTGCTCTACATTTATTTTATTGGAAGGAGTAGAAAGCTTGTCACAGACCAAAGTCTTCCAGCAGCTCTCTTGGGAAGGCACCACTCCTTCTGCTGAGTCTATGGAGCGGTAAGAGCACCAGGCATACAAGTAAGAATAAATAATATATAATAATTACTTGTGATTACTTTCAATATTCATCTCCTTGTACAGTATAAGCTAAACTTTCAACTGTCATCAGACAGTGAGCAGAGTGGTGTTTAAAAATGTCTGCTGGAAATGTGGCTGCAAAACTCTCTCTATACCTATTTTCCCTAAAAATACCTAATTTCCCCCTCCCCATATTTCACAGAAATATGCCAAATTTTTTCACACGTCCAATAAGGAACAGACATAAATAGCTTGGGTTTGTCTTGTTTTGATAATTTAATTTAGGTTGCATTGTTTTCATTCACATAATTTTGACTCATTAAAATATTAATAATACATTTATCAGTACATGTACTAAATATATTTAGATTTTATGTTAAGACTTTATGAAGTGTTTCAGTAGAATCAGAATAAAGTATTTAACATATAAATTTTTTTAAATTCAGAATTTAAGCTTTTATTATTTTAAGAAAATTTTAATTTTTTTTGCTACAAAATACAACCTCTTTTTGCAACTTCTTACAAGCCACCAAAAGATACAGAAGACCAGGCCAATTTTTATCATGGATTCTTTCTGCAAATATTTGGAACTTTCTGAAAAACTGCTTCTTCTGAACTAAGTCTGCATTTAGGACCCTCATCTACTGAGCAGCCTCTGCCTGTGGCTGAGAGGCCCCTTCTAGGCTAAAGCCACTTATCGTCACAAAAAAGGCTTAGTATTTATTTTTAATGTGTTCATTGCAAATCTTTTTGACTTGCATGTCTGTCATTTTGGAGACTGGGCTTAGATACATCTAATAATAAGGAAATGTACAATCCCTTACACCTACAGTTGTCTGTTTCCCTCTCCAACATTGATGATGTTTTTCACATTCCAAAAGTTATCGTATGCCACAGAAAAAAATACTAAATTTCCAGTCCCTGTGCCCCCTACATCATCTCTGTTAGTCCATTTATTTTTAAAATAATTTCCACATCTATTCAATTTCAGATGTGAATACAACTAGTGCCTTTATTTCCTGCTCTTTTCTATGCTTATAATTGAAAATCAGAACTCACTTCTTTGCTCAGCTCCAAGAATTTTGAAGCCTGAAAGAATGGAAATTAAACTGCAAAGAAATTTCTGCATATGGTCACCTTATTTAACAGGGATTCAGCTTTTTAATAATCCATAGTGTGATTAGATAATTAAAGAGCAAGGAAAATGTGAAAGAGCAAACAAAAAATGATAGAGACCAATTACCAAAATGAAACAGACTAATGCACCCTAAGATGAATGATGCTTACTTAAAAATGGTGTTTTATTGAATCAGGCAGAACTTGACCTATATTGGAAACAGAAGGAATTATAATGATTATGTTGGGATAATGTCAGAAAGCAGCTTGGCTGCATTATTAAGCTTGAAAGAATCAGCTGCCACAACAAAATGCATCACTAAAGAGACAAGGACAGTAACAAATTATCCGAAGGAAAGTGAGGGAGTTGAGAGGCCATTTTGTCACTGCACTGTCATTGTGCTGGCACTGATCATCCGTCTTGCTAGGACAGTCCAGGGAGGTGGGGAATACCTGTTCTCTCAGGAAACCAAATCAAGCCTTGGCACAAGGACAGTGTGGAAGGATCCTATCTGATCCTATTGAAACCCAGGTAGCAGCTCGAAAATCAATGCAGTTAACAGGATGCTGCAGCTGGATCAAGGTCCTTCGGGAAGAGGCAAGTCCTTTTTACCTGCAGGGACAGTGTCATGTTGTGCTGTTTGCTTTTTTTGCTGTTTCTAACAGTGCAAACAGTTGCATGCAGATGTTGTTTGTTAAAGATGCTGAGAATACAAATACAAAAATAAACCAAAATACACTCGCATAAGGTGCCAGAGTGAGAAGGGCAATTACAAATGAAGATTGTTTCTCTCTTGGTTATGCCTTTTTTACCCTTGCAATGCTGGTGGAGCTGCTCAGTTGTGAGCAGTTTTAAAAATTAGTTTTAAAGCTAAGAGAAATGAAGGTCATAGCAGGAACATATATGTCACTGTCATCTATACTTACCATTTATGTGTCTGTATTTTAAAAGTCAGTATTCTTGGTACAAAGAGATGCTAAACCAAGAAACAACAATGGGAGAACATGTCCCAGGCCACCTTTTGTTTCTAGAAGAGAGATGCAAATGTTGATAACTAGTTCATGGGGATTTGATGTGCCAATATGCACAAGGGAGTGGAAGTGACCTGATGCTACCTTGGAACAGAAGAGGGTTGAATGACACAAACTCATCTTCTAATTACCCAGACCAGGCTGCAGATCAACATTAAAAATAATATGTTCTTGATGGATCATATTTATTCAGTGAGACATCTTCTGGAAATACCATACAATATAACCACAGATGTTAACATTTAATTGTAGAACTTGAGACTGGGCTTGAGGCTTTCAACTGCAGAAATTTCCCTGGTGCAAATTTTTGCTGGAGGGCTGAGAACAGCCTATGGAGATCACACTGGAATTTTTAGACCTTTATTGTGTTTTCATAACTACAGGCTCATTCCCTTCCATTAGTGAGGCTCTCATGGGCTTGATGCACCATCTGTAATTTCCTCGTGCTGCTGAACTTTAAAACATTGGTTTACTTCACAACTTAATCAGGGTCTTTTGGAAAAAAAAAAAAAAGACCAGTACAAATATTAGTCTATTAGTCAGTGTTTTGAAAATAGCTTATGTGCTAAATGCAGATATATTGACCCATATTTTTTAGGGAAAAAAACAAACAAATAAAAGAACTTACTTTATCTATAGACCAAGTGGTGAAATCCTGGGATTTGGTGGGCTTTGGAAGTTGCTTATTTACTTCTTTGGGCTTTTTAAGAAAGAAATCGAAGAAAGAAATTTCATTTTTGCCAATTTTTTGTTTCAAAACCTTTGAAATATTTCCACCCAATTTTCATATGAATATTACTCAAATCATGGAGTAATAAACCAGTGTTTCCACATGGGGAAATTCTCTAAACATAATAGAAATATGCTGTAATTAGAAAAATACTTTCATTGAAACATTTTTAATCAATTTGAAAATTTTTAAGGGTAAAAATAAATGTCAGAACTTACAGTTTCCTGCAAAAAGTTTTGGTCTTGAATGAATCAGCATTATTTCTTAAGAAACCGGCTTGGTGAAAATGACCTTGACTGTCCAAAGCTTCATTCAAAGTTGATGATTATGCACCACAAGTGTCATCCACCATGATGCTTTGATGCAAAAGAATTTTATAATTTTCAGTAATGAGTAAATTTGACATGAGAACTTTTTAGAAGAGTTTACTTCCACGCAGTCTCTTAGATAAATGAATATATTTTCATTGATAAAAAACTTTCTAAGGAACTCCATTGTATGTTACAAATTTATTTTTCTAACTTAATTCAAGCAAGCACAGTTTGGATCAACTGATTTTATAGGGGGAGAGGTGTTGCAATCTGATTTCTCAGTCTCATTCCAATTTGACTTTTTGATTTTAAAATCAGAATTTCTTTGGCTCTCTGACTTCTTCAGCTGTATGTAATTTAAGAGAAATCAATTTAGAAATTAGATGCATGAATTACTCAGCAGTGGTCAGAGAAAAGCTGGCCTTTTTATAGTTAGTTGAGTCCAAATATCTCTCTTAAGTGCTAAAGCATTAATTCCACTTGGAAGCGAATCAGATCAGGTTTTAGAAAATGCCAGTAGTTTTCAGTGGAAGCATTCCAATTGAAAAAAAGCTATTTTTTAATAATTTTAGGTTCATCCAAATTTGGACTGATCGAGCACTCAGCTCTGTGAAATGCTAGACGTGAAGGTGATCCCTCTTTTGATGAAAAATGTCCCAGGCATCACAGCAGCATGTAGGAAGACAAATAATAAAGAACCCATCTTCCAGAGGGAAGGGACACAGTCAGGAATCACAACCAGAGTTGCTCCTTATATTGACTGGCACATTCAGGATCCTGTTCTTGTTTGTAAAACCAGAAACACAGAATGATTTTCCTGTTCCTTGGGTAAGTGGCGAGATTAGTTTATGTGCATTTATTAAACATTTAAAATTCCCCAGTGGAGGAACTGCTATAGCTCAATGTTTTATAAAAACTACAGGCAAGGGTTGTTGCAAGGCAATATAATTTTCACCAAGAGCAGTATTTTAGGAAAAACAATTAATTAATAGCAAGAGTCAAAATCAAGAAGAAAAATCCTTTAATTCGGCACTTCAGTGGGCTTTACAGGTAGTATTTTTCTAGATAATATATCCAAAAGTGGAACATTTGAAACTCACTAACCAAAACTTTGCCTGAATTGATGCTTTTGTTCCTCTCTTTGAAAGGTACACAAGTGGCATACTATAAAGTGCAAAGTCAAAGCTGCAATGGAAGTTGTAGTCTGTGATAGTCTACAGTGCATCACTCATGAATGTGTGGGAGAGAGTTGGTCATGTCCTGAAAGGAAACAGAACAGTGTTGTCCTTGGGTTACAGTGAAATTAGTTTTATCATCTGAAGATGTGGCCCTTTGTTTTGAATCACATGCTAGTCAGGGGAGCGAGCTCTGCACCTCTGATTGCACACCTTTATTGCTCCTTACCAGCTGCTTTAGCTGGCCACTACCCTGTCTGTATTTGTTAAAGCACTCAAGTCACTCAGTGTAGAGTAAGCAAAGAAGATGTCCTTCAGTCCTTTTAAAGTTAGAAATCTCTTCCTCTCTTCAGGATGCAATACAGAGGCAAAGCTGATTTCATCTCAGTTTGATGTCAGGCATATTTGATATGTCTGTCAAGAGTACCTGTCCTGTTTCATTATTTTGCTCCTTCAGCTTCTCCCTTAATTGTGCATGTTTAAGGAGAACATGGAGGACAAACTCTGTTCACTAGGTCTTATAAAATTCTTTGCTTCTAAGCTATTTTGAGGACTGTAAGAAAACTGATCATGCTGAGCTATAGATCTACGTTTTTCCATCTGAGGTTCCAAGAAAAGATGTTCACACCAGAAGCCTATGAAAAAAAACACCCCTGCAACCACCATTTGGCATCTGTCTGAAAAGACACTGGTACTGTGAATGGATGAAAGTCATTACAGTGTGAGGTGCACAATAGGTGGGTTTGTATTGCATAACTTGGAGTTGTTCGTCAATAATTTCCTGCATTACAGAAATAATTCTGGAAAATGTTAGGAACAGTGTCATGTTTGTCTCTGGCAGAGGGAACTTAGACATTTTTGCTTCAAACAAGGATTTCAGAGATCACTGTTGCTCCCTATCAGTCTGACGACCTAATACAATTTATGCTCAGGTTCAGCTCAAGCACTAATCCCAAGAGCCACCCCCTTCCTGTAATGGCCATGCATAGGCAATACAGTGCATAACGTAACCCAGAACCTGTTTCCTTGGGGAAACAGTGGCTTGGGAATGGCTGGGTTTTTCTGGGTGGAGCTCTGTCTCCATGTCAGTGGTGGTCCCAAAGTCTCTCCCAGAAGTTTGCTATTGAAAACTGGGCAAGGCACTTCCAAAAATGACACCAGTTAGTTGTGTTCCCAGGGGCACAGAGAAGGCTGGGTCCTGCAGCGAGTTCTGTGCCACTGACAGAGTAAGACCCTAGAGTGTAAGAGACCCTGACAACAGGCTCTCAGCCAGCCTTGGAGACAAGCAGGGGCCTTTTCAGGGTGCTGTTGTAGCTCTCAGCCTTGCCCCCCATTATTTGCTTCACATTAATGTGTCCCAGAGCATTAAAAAAGAGCAACAGCCTTTTCCTCCCCCCTTATATGATGACAGTTTCCACCCCTCGGTGGCCTCTATGGGGGCAGGAGCATACCTACATTTTCAACAGACACCAGAAAAATGAAGGAGAAATATTCCATGAGAAATGTTCAGAATATTTGTCTGCATATATGGACAAAAATGATGACTGGGTCATGATTACCAAAATCTGAATGGCTTTTTTTACCTTCTTACATAGCTAACTTCTGCTCCTAGTCCCTTGTATTCTTAGGAGATGCTGCTGTATAAACATTAATACCAAAGGTAAATGCTAGCTATGAATGTTGGACGATATTCCTCAGTGCAGCAGCTAAGGTGAGAAAGGAGAAAGGGGCTTTTATAACTTTCACCCACTGTTTCCCTGCTGCTGAAGTGGCCATGGGTGTGCTCAGTCCCCTACATAACTCAGAGCAGCTGATGGGCTGCCCCACCTTTCCCCTCCTTTGGATCATCCCTATAGTCCCGTGGGCACCAATCCTTCACTGAGCAGCCCTGGCAGAGACATCCTCTGCTGAGAGCCACCCCTGGCCATCACAAAGGGGATGGCAAAGCCCCGTCTGAGCTGCAGTGGCTGCAGCCCCCAGGATGCCATTACTGGCCTGTCTGTCATGCTGCTATTAGTGCGACGGAGAGGAACGACTCCAGCCTGTAAAAGGCATTAGCAGAGGTCATTAAGCAAAGGTTCTGGGTATTCTTAGAAAATTGCAGCATTACTGGGATGATTTGAAATATTTATTAACGTGGGGAATTATTTCAGTTTGCAGATTTCTCTCATTATCTTACATTTTATTTTTTTTAGCTTGTTGCAAGGCTACCAAGAGGGCTTGCGAGGAATCCAGCAGTGGTCTCTTCAATCGTGGAAAGTGCTTTTAGAAAACATTATGGTAATACTCAGCTAAATGCTGTTTATCCCCCCAAAAAAGGAAAAATTACCATGAAGAAAACAAGAAAGTAGCACAGGGAGGAGTGTTCACTGCAGGAAGCAGGCTTCTTCACTCTATCTGTGAATGTTTTTGAAATGCAAAATCAAGATGGCCTTGAGTAACAAAATTCTGATGGTGAACAGTCCCCAGACTTGAAAATAGGTAATGGGCTAGGCACACAAGAAGGAAACATCACTGTTTTCATAGTGTTTCCCATTTCTTGCCAGGGATGTTTCAAAAGAAAGCATGCAAGCTTGGTTAAGGAACCGGTATTTGGGGCAAATGTTGACCTAGTTTTCAAGATAAATATCTAATATTCATTTGCGGTTCCTTTGTAGGTGCGGATGAGTGGATGTCACAGCATTTGAATAATGTCTTTAGAGACAGTAAACTGATTTTCAGACGCTCTTCCCAACTACTTTATTTCAAATCATTTGGAGCTGTGACCTCCTCTGTAGACACTAATGATGCCTGCCTACAACCGTTGGCTGGAAAAGCAGAGAAAATATAAAGAATCAAGTTAGAGGAGTGGTTTTCAATCTGTGTTCTCATAGTCCATGTAGCTAGAATCTGACTCACAGAGGAGAACTGCTACCAGAAAAATCGTCTTTGAGACTTGTATACCCACTCACACCTCCAGCTGAGCACTAGCTCACTCAGAGTGAGTCTGAGCGCTGATGGGGGAGCATTCGTGTTTAAATTGTTGTTGCAGCAGTGGAGAGGCTCTTAATGTTACCTGATGAAAGGGACAATTATGATAGCCTTCAAACTGGTGAGTAGAATATAGGTGATTGGCATAAAGAGGCAAAAGAACATTTGTCATTTGTGCACTATGCCAGGCAGAAATTGCTTTGTGGGTGTGCAGCTTTGCATATGCTTGTAGTTGTCTTAGCTTAAGTCAATGATTCTGCTAAGTACCTGAAATGCCAGGGGCAAGTCAAGCAAGGAAAAGGCAGGTATGTAAACCCCACAATCGAAATAAATCTCCAGTGTAACACCTCACAGTTACAATCCAGAAAGAACTTGGCAGTCAGTTTTGAACAGAATGTGACTTACACTGAAAAAACATAAAAGTGTAAGAATTTACTGCACAATAAAAACAATCAAAGAATTTTGATGTTATTGTTATTTTTAGCAATCAACTTCATTATTAATTATTTACCTTCCCTGTATCTGAGAAAAGAAAGGGTGAGAGGGAGTGAAGAGAGATGTGAATAATTCTATAAGCATTGACTTTAGAAATTTTCTCTTAAACCTGACACATTCATTCTTTCTGTCAGTGGGAGAGATCATTGAAGAAGGAAGGATATCTAGTAACAATAACAACAACAAGATTAATAAAAATTAAATTAAAGGACACAGAATCTAAAACACATATTGGCCATTTGAATCCTTAGGGGAACTCTAAGAGGCTCAAAGCCAGAGGAAAAATGTAGACTCAGGATTATACCATGCAAATCTGATACAGCATGGAAGTCTCCCACTAATGAAAGGGAAAGCATTTCATAATTGATAAGCAGAATGCATTCTATGTTAGTTTCTGGAATCAACACAAAGACTTAACATTCATGTTTACCATGCACATCCCAAAACTGGATCAAAACAAATAAAAGGTGACTTTAAAACCTTAATTTCAGGCACTGTTAACAAATCTATATATGCGACTTAAATATGTTTTGCTCAGCCACCACCTTCAGTAAGAGAAGGAACAAAGACCATATTGCTAAGATTTCTTCCCTAAGTTACATGTAATTATCTATAGAGGTGCAGAAGTTTCGCATTATTCTCTTGTTCATTTAACTAGGATTCCTCATGTGACTAAGGGCTCATTGGCAGGAATAAACATTAATAAAACCTGCCCCTGAAAGATCTTCATGCTATTGACAGATGGATTTTCTTCTTGCACAGTTTATTAAAAATATCAGATACCTGAAACTGCAGCATGGTTGCTTAGATTTCATTAGATACGTACATGTAACACAGTAAGTGCATGTCCCTAGAAGAATATCACTGTTGGAAGCAAATTTCTAGATAAATTTTTCCTTTGTATAAAGGCAAAATTTATTTCATCATTTTTTGCCATTATTATTATTATTATTATTATTATTATTATTATTATTATTATTATTATTATTATTACTTTTCTTCTTGTTAATAAAAATGCTATCCAGAGAGTTTCTTACTGAAGTATTCATGCATAAGGAAACTACAGTTTTCTCTTTTTTTATATATAAATTAGACCTTTTTTTGCTGTTGTCTCAATGCAGATTTTTTACAGGGTATGAGGAATTAAGGAGCTTTTAGATGTAAAACAAATTAGTCATAGGGTATCTTGCTTTCATATTAAAGGGAGAGCTGAAACACCACTGTGGAACATGAAGAATAGAAGCAAACCTCACCACTTCTTTCAGGGAGCTCTGGAAATGGGTTCTTATGCTTTCTTCAGCTGGAAATGTGAAAGGTTTCTCAGGTTTCTGCTTTCTTTGGTTAAAATTTTATTTTTATTCCTTATGCAAAAAAAAAAAAAAAAAAAAAAAAAAAAAAAAAAAAAAAAGTTGCAAAATTTCTGTATAACATCCGATGGCCTTAGGAAGATCTTTCTCTGAGTGGTCTCTGGGAACAACACTCAAATGTCTAAATAGAGTTCAACTGAAATGAATATTAAAATGTCCATAATTTTCAAGAAAAAATTATGCCTTCCCCACAATTTTAAAATGCTACAGAAAGCACACCAATTCCTCTGAAAAAGTTTACATTTCCACCTTTTAAAGGGCTAGAAACAAATGAATATTTTCTGAAGCCCCAGACTGCGACAATGCCATTTTGAGAACGTGTGAGCAGTTGCAAAGGTGAAGCTGGGCCCTGACAAGTTGGGTTATTACTCAGAGGAACATGTGTGGGTGCTGAAGAAGCTCTGACTAAAGACAGCTGCTGCCTGTCCTGCCTTGGATGATCTCTGCAGCTTTTCATGCATGTCCAGTGAGATACAGGTGGCGTGGAAGGTCATGGCTCCAGAACTCCAGCAAGAGAAAAGAGACTTAACAGCTGTGCTCCTGAAATGAAACTGCAGTTGAGGCCAGAGGAAAGGTGCAGGGAAAAATGAGGACAAGTTGCAAACTGTCAGAAACTAATTGGCACCACAGCCAACTTCATTCACTAAGGCATGGGCATAAAACCAAACTGCTTTCTCATGAAAATATTGAGGTTTTTTAAATGCCATTCTCCTAGGCTTTCATCCCTTCTATTGCTTTCCCCCTGCAGTTTTATTCTTTCCTTCTCTCTGATCATTGGCTTTCTATTTGCCCTTCTCTCTCTTAGTTCAAGCATTTTTGCTTTTCTCTGCCCTGTTTTTCAAACAAACACTTAAACTCAACATTTATTTCCCCCCCTTTAAATAGTCACTGTTTCAAGCATCATTTTTCCCTCTGCTAGTTTGACTGTCTCACCTTCTGCCTTCTCTGCTAATTCACACCCTCCCACATTCACCCAAACACAAAATTTTTTCTTGGAAATTTTGAATGAATGGATGATGGGTGGGAATGAAAGGGTATTCAGAGAATGGGTGTCTTCAACTCCAGTCATCAAATTCCCAATGAAAATTGATCAGCAAATATGTTGGGATAAAGGCAGAGAAGGTGGCAAGGAGGTTTTTGGACATGTATTTACTAAGTTGGAAAGCTGGGGACAAAGATGCTTAAGACAAAGGTTTTGCATTGGAAATAAAACTAACCTTTCCAGTGTCTAACCTTTCAAGCCAACAACCCTCTGGGAGTTTACAATAGTATGGGCAGAAGACACACAGACACCTGCTGCATTCTATCTGACATGGACTTTTTTTCTGTCTTTGTTATCCGAAATTTTAATTAAAGTCATCCAAACTGAAAGGGTTTTTGGCTCTGGGCACAGCATAACAAAAGCCTCCACTAGCACATCACAGCCACATGTCATAACAAACCCTGTCTTTCCAGGCAGCAAAAACATTCCTTCAATGGTGAGCCAGGTATATTTCTGTGATGAAATATGAGAAAAATCTACAAAGAAATGCAATCTCTTTTTCCCTGTAATTCTGTCGGTCACATAACTACACATACAGAAGGAATTTTCTGATATGTGATTAAAGCCCTGTCTCAGGCTAAAACATGTATATTTTTTAATAAACTCAAGTTTCCAGTCAGTCATCGCTTTGCTTCAGATAGATCATGTAGTATTTTTATTTCCTTGCCTTTTTAAAAATATGCATTAGCACTGCAGAAGGAGCAGTTGGAAATGCAAGTTTGGAGAATAAAAATACATTTGATAAAATACCACAATTCTATTACTGAGAAGGACAACTTGGTGGCAACAAGCTCCATGGACCCTTACAAAGATGGATTGGGCATGCAGCACATACAAAAAGCAAAGGCTGGAGAATGAAAAAGCAACTCCTAATATTTTTTAGAACAAATTTTCAATCTCTCAAAGTGATGAAATGTATAAATTTGCTGGATCAGAGGTAAGCAGTGGCATAAAGACAAAATAGAGCAGGCTGAGTGAAAGTTCTCACCAAGCGCAGTAGTGTGTCTTCAGTCATTAGAGCAAGCCCATTGGAAATGGGTTTGCTGGTGGACTGAGAATGATGTTTTCCCTCCTGTACAGTCAGTCTTTGGCTTCTCTGCTGGCACCTGTCATCACTAACAGACTGAAGCAAAACTAGTTTCATGCTCTGTCTCCTCAAAATTTATCGTGGGACAAAACCAAGTGGTATTCCTCCTCTGAATTTATTGCTACCCAAAGAGGAACAGATTCTAATACAAAATTTTGGAACAAAATACCATCCATACACACTAACAGGTTTGGTCATGAGAACTGGTCCAGGCATGGAGTAGTCACCCAGAGGAAATTCTGTGTTCTGCTATTTGAATAACTGCTTGTAAATAGAGGTTCATAATGTACTCATATAGGCCATGAGATGCTAACAAGTCTTAAGGAGCACAGCCCTAATCTGGATTTAAAATGACAATCAAATAGGAATGAGACATACAGCATTTCCCTCAAGTAATCTAATTCTCTTTCTGTGACATAATTTTAATATAATTCTTCACATTCACATTGCATGGCTTAATCTGCATTAGCTTTCTGAGCAAGAGCTGATATGGGCTGATCATTTAGCCCCTCCAGCTGATTTTCTCTCAGACAGACCTCATTTTAAGTTTCCTTAATATTTCTGCAGCTGTTTTGTCATGGCCTTCAGCAGCTCTATCTCCCTCCAGCTGACCCAGATGCTTTGTTTCTGTAATCTGAATCTCAAGTTTTCAGAGGCTGATGCTAATCCATTGCTGTTTTTTGTGTTTCAGCTCTCACAGACAAATACAGTCATCATGGCATGGAAGAGAAGTCATTCTTGCATTTAAAATCTGCTAATGAGATAGGGAAAAGAAGATATGAACAAATGGTCACTTTTAACAAAGAAGGGAAATTACCACTAAGAATCCCAAAGATAATGTGCTTAGACTTGGGAAGCAGTTACAGACAGGCAAGGAAGGTGCTTATGTAGGTGAAAAACCCTCTGTGAAGATTAAAAATGGTATAGTAAAATCAGTTCTAAAGCTGACTGCAAAACGTGTCTGAGGGATTTCACAATGTTGAATAGCTGTGAGATAAAATAGCAGGTGAAACATAAGGTTAAGACCATTGTTATCACATACAGGAAAAACACTTCGATGTATACATAAAAGTGAATGAGCTCTAATTTAGCTACTGACATTGGGGGGGAAGAATGGGAATCACAAATAGAAACCATCATTAACTGGATTAGTACAGTGTGCCCACGCTTTTTCTGAGAATATTTTTTTTGCATAAAAGATGTGGACAAAGGAATGTCCGTTCAAAGCTATGGAAATAGCTCAGAGTATTTTAACTTGGAAAAGAGATGACTGAGGGAAAATATGATCAACGTTTATGAAATGATAATGGTTTGAGAAAGGACAACAGATCTTCACTAGTTCTTATAATGAAAGAATTATATTCTTTCTAGCAGCAAATATAATTTATAAAAATGTAAGTGCTTTTTTTGTACAGCAGATAGTGAAACCATGTAACTCTTTGCCATAAGTGTTAGGCAGACAAAAGCAAGAATGGGTTAAAAAACCCTGATAAATATATTAATTAGTGTGGAAGGTTGCCTTTTAACATAAGTTGGGATATTTAACATAAGTCCAGTTAAATCTTGGAGGTGAAAAAAACCTCCCAGTCCAAAAACCTGCAATTCTTGATGCAGAGGCATCAATAAGTTGAATAAAGATTTTTTAATATTTGCCCTTTCCCTTGATTTGTCCTTCTAAGTAGCTGGTATTGGACAGTATCAGAGACATGACGTTGAGTTAGAGTTGCCTTTATTCTGACTCAGTACAAGCACCTTTCTGTAATTAAAGTAAAAAGGTTATATAGAAACTGTTGATCAAAAGCATCTTTATGTTGTGATTGGAAAAAAGTAAACATGATCTCCAGCTCAGGTACTTTCAGTATGCAATTAAATCAGCCTCCAAAGAGATGATAATATTTTTAAGTGCAGAAATTGCATGCCTAGCGCAGAATCACACCCTCAAAAAAATCTAGGCAAGGAGGAGTGTTGTTTAGATCTTCTGTTGCCCAGATATTTGGACACAGAGTTAACATAAGCACCTCTGTGAGCCATCCTGCTCAGGGCAATTTTGTGAACTAGCTTCCATGGTCAAATATTCTGCTGCATGAGGGAGGAGCTGCTGATGATTTCAAATGAACTATAAATAAACCAAAGGACATTAAATAAACAAGTCACATACAATCGTTGAACAGTTTGGGTTGGAAGAGACCTTTAAAGGTCACCTCGTCCAACCCCCCCTGCAATGAGCAGGGACATCTTCAACTAGATGTGGTTGCTCAGAGCCACATACAATGTGACCTTGAGTGTTTCCAGATATGGGGCATCTACCAGCTCTCTGGGGAACCTGTTCCATTGTTTTACCACCCACATTGTAAAACGTTTTCCTTATATCAAATTTAAATTGACCCTCTTTTAGTTGTCATAAGAAGAACAGAGCAGAGGGACAGAATCCCCTCCCTGGCTCTGCTGGCCATGCTGCTTTGGATGCAGACCAGGACATGTTTGGTTTCTGGGCTGCATGCACACATCACAGGGCCATGTCCAGCCTCTCATGCACCAGCACCCCCAAGTCCTTGATGGATGTGATTGAGATTAGGGATTCTGAGGAACAATAACAGATTATTGTGGAAGAAAAATAGAACATGCACAGTGATGATTTTGCTAACAGGCCAGGCTTTGTATCAGGTGTAGAAAGCAGATGGCAACAGAACGAAATCTGAGCTACTTGTAGCTGTTGCCACAGGCATGCTCTGAAAGCAGTGAGCCAAAACTGCCATAAGAGACTGGCCAAAAGCTGTTTATATAACTCCATGGAGAAGAAAAAGGAAGCAAAAGATGATCTGAACAGGATGCTGCATTTCAGGACATAAGGTGGGAAGTGTTAGTCACAGCATTAGGCATGCATGTCTTTAATCCAACAAGAGGAACTGTCTGTGTAAAGGCATTGGCTTTACTTTCTAAAATTGTCTGGTACACTGTGTTTTGAAAGGGTGCAGTGAAAGTTCATGAAATGAGACTTTGAATGGTGGGGTATGTCATGTCAAATGGAAATGTTAATCTTTCCCTTTGCTACTGAATCACAATGAACAATCTCTCTGAAGTTCTGCAGTCTGGAAATTTCATCAACTACCCTCTTATGAAAACAACATCCAGCTCAATTCTATTCACCCAAAGTGGTAGGAAACCATAATTTTTCTGGTAGCAATGGTACCAGAAGCTTGGAAATTGATGAGATTATTATAATTATAACCATTTTTGTTATTTGCTTTCTGCAGAGGGAGCTGAAGCTAAGGGATGTGGGCAGCATTTACAGAAGCAGGAGCCATTCATCCTTCACAGCAAACCAAGAGTGGACATGACTCAAATGAAGGACGAGCATGAGCCTCAATGAACTTAAACACGCTTAATAGGATTGAGGGCTGAGGAAAGAGAAGGAGAAGCTCAGAGTAGAGTGACAGCTTTTACACAACTCATCCTTCTACACAGGAGAGATGGCATCTAAGCCATTGACAGGTGGAGTCATAAGGCACTTTTGGAGCACTGCTCTCAAAGCACAAAAGAACAATCAACTTGTGAAGTTAACATGCAAACACTGTCTGCCTCCTCACCAAAAGGTTCTGCCACTGCATTTGCAGCTCACAACATTGACTCTTGCAAGGATCAAAATACATACAGAGGTTCAGTCTCTCCTCTTCATTACCAGCAAAGACAGTCAGCTATGCTGTCCTCAGTTCTAGAAAAATAGATCTGATGTACTGCACTGCGTTGCAAAACTGAGAAGATGTCACATCCCATCACAGAAACAGTGGGTTCTTAAAATGGATAGGTCACTGCATAAGACTGTGGTTTCCAAGGACAGAGAACAGCTACCTAGGTTAAAGAAGTAGACAGGGTTTTTTATTTGCTTATAGCAACATATAGCAATATATATGATTAATACATTAAAAAGACTTTTCTGGATGGCCCTGGTTTGTAAGACGCCATTCTGGAATTTACTGTTCCAGATGGTGAACATCAGAGAAAGCTTCTCTGGGGTTTCTTTTCTGTTATTGAGTATTTGACTGAATTTAAAAAAAAAAGAAAAAAAGAAAAAAAGAAAAAAAAGAAAAAAAAAGAGAAATCTATTTGTGGCAGTCACCCAGCAAGGCATGTTTCATCCTAAACAGCTAAAGAGTTATATAATTATAGTCAACAGAAAGCAGTCTTATCTGGGAAGTGTCAGGCAGACTTACTTAGAGGCAGTGATAGGAACTCAGTTCCTGCCACAATATGCTTTTTCATATTTCTTCTCCTTTTCATTGTTTTTTCTGTGTAACTTTATGCCCTGATTTTACACGGGTTGGATTAGTTCATTATTAGTCTTCTGTAAAATCAATGTATGTAGCCTCTGAATTAAAAATACGGATCAAAAGAAAAAAGAAGGGGTTTGCCAACATAATATTAATGTCTTGTCAAGACAGCTAAGCTTGGTGTATGAAGGCAGCTTTCTTTGGCTATCCAAAATAATTTCTACAGTAATTGGCTTCTTTTTCACATTTTTGAAGGTTGTATCCCCAGTACAGTGCTATACAACTGACGATTTATGCTTGTCATAAAAGTGAGGTAACTACAGGAAAAAATAGTGCCTAAGCCACACTGGAGGAAAAAATGGCTAAAACATAGCTACCAGAACTTTCTTAGGCCACTTCATTAAAAATAAATCCTCCAAATCTGTAAGCTTAGGTCTCTCACAAACTGCAAAGTCATTGCAATAGGCAAGGCATGGAGAAGATATTTCCCTAGGTGGGTGTAAAATAACTTATACAATACAATCTTAAGTGATTGTGGAGGAGGTGTTTTCAGCAGCTGCATTGTCCTAAAGGGACACCACAGCTCTGGATTTTGGCAAGATACCTCTTGGATTCGGGTCTGTGTGTGTGTGTGTGTGTGTGTGTGGACTTGGAAGGTTATACTCTCTGCCTTTGAGAAGAGTGGGAAATTGTAGCAACAAGAACAGGGGCTGTGGTATTTTTTCAGCTCTTTTTTCAGGTGACTTTGTGAGGGATTACTCAACTGGACAGGGCAGACCATGGCTGGTGGAAATGCCTGTGCAAGTCCAGGGCTTGTGTGCCTCGGCTGAGTCCTGGGTACAGAGCAGCCATTCAAGGCAGAAACATGCCAAAGTGATGCCCTTACCCACCTCCCAGGCAATGAGAGGAGCCTTGCAGGTCCTAGGAAACAGAGGAACTATAAGGCAAACAATCATACACCTTTTCCTCTCTGTGAAACAGAATGAAGTCTAGACTATTTTCCATTCTGGTTGTCAAATATGCCACGTGTAAGGACTTACAGATAATGCACAGATTCTATGTCATAAGTAAGAAGACATGGTTTTTCCATCATCAATACAACTGATAATAACAAAAGAGAGCAAAAAATAAAAGAAATAGTACTGGGTAGTGCTTTCTTGTAGCAACAAAATTATGCTGACAGTAGAAGACAGAGGTGAAGAAAATGTTGTCTTAGCAATGAATGGATGAATAATCCCCACAGCTGTTCTTTCAAAACCTCCCTATCCAGTTATTTTACAGGGGCCTTTATAAGGACACAGAAACCTCTTCTGAGTGATGTACTGATCCCAGGGCAGTATGACAGCTTACAAAAGCCACAGGACCAAAGACACCACCAAAACAACAGGGCAGTCACACTTATGCTGTCTGTGATGCTCTTCTGGGGTCAGCTTATTGGCCCTGCTTTCCTGAACCTCTGTCTTCTTTGTGCCTTGCTATGCTGCTCAGAGCTGTCAGTCATTAAATCTTGGGGAGAGGAGAGGAGAGGAGAGGAGAGGAGAGGAGAGGAGAGGAGAGGAGAGGAGAGGAGAGGAGAGGAGAGGAGAGGAGAGGAGAGGAGAGGAGAGGAGAGGAGAGGAGAGGAGAGGAGAGGAGAGGAGAGGAGAGGAGAGGAGAGGAGAGGAGAGGAGAGGAGAGGAGAGGATGAAACACCATGGCCTTTATCATCCAGAGATGAACAATACTCTCTATGGAACCACTTCATGTTGGGAATCAACTAAAGGTACGTGGTTTTGAGGGATATAGTGAAAGAAGAGATTGGAAAAGTGGTAACAAGCCAATCAACCTTTCATATTCCCTCAGATCTGGTGGGATGTCCAGTTCCTTTCACTGTGACTTGTGTTGGCACCTCAGTGGTATCTCCCAATGCTCTGTTGTTGGCAGATATCTTCAGAGTGGCTTGAGTGGTTTCCTCCTATCTTGGTGACTGGCTCCTACATTGTGCTTTCTGCAGCTTAATCACATGCTGTCAGACACTAATGGGGACTCTAATGAACTAATTATCATCTATTGGTAGTTGATCTTCCTAGGAATGCAAGTGGAGCTGCTCTTCACATATGTCACTAGAACAGTCTCTGCTGCCAACCTAATCAGAGATTTTCACCTGTTGTTTTTTTCTTTTTGGCAAAAACAAACATTACACAGTCCTTTTCACATCACAGATCCCAAGAATGTGCATCCATCAGTGGGACAGGCAGCTGTGGGGAAGAGAAACAGAGGATCAGCCACTTGAGTGCAGAAATGCATATTCAATAAATCATCCTAAGAAGTTGGGCTTGATCGTTCTGGTAAGCTTTAGTGGAATTCCTCTTGTCTATTGACCACAGCAAGAATAATGATCTAAATGCCTCATACATTAGATACAAGAGAAAAATTAGTTGAGTGTAAAAGGACTTTTTAAAAAATTGATTCTGGGTTTTAGGTTTTAGGCAAGATACAGCTTGTCCAAAAAAGCAAAAATTGAAATGGATATTATTTTCAAGGGAATACTGGTACTGCTGTAATAAGACATGTTTACTAGATAGCCTGGATGTTAAAATTAAAAGAGCTCTGGCTAATTCAGAAATTAGGAAACATGCACAAGGTCTACATCAGGATACATGAACTGTATCTCTGCAAAGATAAAAATCAGCATATGGGATAGAGCCGCCAAATTCCAGAGTGTGATCTGTGCTGTGGAAGAAGACACCAGATATGCCAGCTGCCAGTTCTTGATATGCTATTTCTATCTACAGAAGAAGTGGAGAGATTTCCCTTAGTTAAAATGGATTTTAAATCTGTCCCAGAATTCATTGGAATACCTAGGATATTCTCCTAAGAATGTTAAAATGAAGAATTGGAATGGAAGAGTGGGGAGAGCAGGAAGAAAAATCTGTTGGAAAACACATGGAAGGGGAGGCAGGAAGAGACAATTAGTGCATGTCACAATATGTATGTAGGCAAGAGATACACTACACAAAAATAAGTGATAAAAGGCAGCATAAGGAAATAAGAGAACTTTTTTATTCTCCTCTCTCTTTGCTTTCTGAGAATATCAGACGGACAAGGCATTAGTCCTATTAAAACTTCTGGTTGTAGAAGGGAAGCATGTTGTATGTATGTCCCACTTGGGGGAACAGTTAAAGAATGACAGTGTGGGCCTTGCATGGTTTGAACAACTGATGGTTTGATAAGAAACACTGGAGATGCCCAACCAGCTATGTGACAGCTTTCAGGTCAGGGGAGACAGAAAAAAAAGTGATGAGTTTGGGCGTAGTTGCCACTTCTTTTGAGTGTTATGCACTTTTGCGTAACAGTCATGGACAGGACTGAAATTTGTTAAAAATGTGCTCCTGTCTCCTGTGTTGCAGTGTCCTATCAATCTTCATGGCAGTTTGGATTTCTGTGTGCAGCTACAACACTGCCATGTCAGAGGTTTGCCATATGACTTTGAGGAAAGGACAGTCCCAAAACAAGGATTTTTAAAGGAAATTTTACATAAACTTCAGGAACTCTTACTTTAAAATCAACTCTAGTTATCTGCAAAGAAAGGGTGTGAATAAAATTAAAATAGTAAATAATATTTTAAACGGTAGATTTCAGCATTGCTAAATAAAATCCTATTTTTTCCATGTGATGGGATTTTTTACTGAATTACTTTTTTACTGAAATAAAATGGGGAGGTAGGGAATTGGTAAAGCTGCATGATACTAGAGGTTAGCTCTTTGGTCTATCATTTAGTTCATGCACAGCCATACACAAACAATATTAAAATTTATTTGGTTTCCCTACGAGGTAAGTAATAGGTATTTCTATTAATAACATCATGATTTTTTTACAGGAGTGAGATGCTGCTTAAAAAACACTAAGAATTTTCAGATCTACTGAGAGTAAATGCTAAAAAAATTCAAGTGTTGTTACAGCAAAAGGGTTTCCGGAGAAGACAATAAACAAGCTGAGAGAAAACAGTAAATTATAAGCCTGTTGAATGAATGGTCTGACTTCTCTAGATACAATTAATCTAAATAAGTTGAGACTATTTATTTGCTTTCTTTTGCGTTAGGATCACATCTCATTTTTGCTGCTGCTCATGTTAGGCTCCAGTAGCTGCATGGACCAAAGGATGGGGGGAGAGGGGCAGCTGCACTGTCTCGTCCCATGTCACACAAGCCAAGCACATGCCAGCTGAGCTATCTGAGCAGCTGATGGCCTTTCATCTGCAATGGGAAATCTGTGTTTCCTCTCTGTGCTGAAGCTGCGGGGAGCAATAACTGGGGGAAAGTTCTAAAAGGCAGGATTGTGTAGATTTTATTTCCTTGTTGCATAACACGTTATGTGAGTGTCTGAAACACCAAGTTAAGACTTATCTTGAATTTAATGATGCTATTGCCCCATTCCATAGCAAGCTGCAGGAATCACTAATTACATCTCTTAGAGGCCAAGCTATTCAGCTTACATCAAAAGAGAGACTGGAAAAAATAATTACTGTTAACAAGTGAACTGAAACTATTATGCAAACTTCCCCAGTGAGCAAAAGCTGCAAGCCATAATCTGAATGAGATGGAGGATAATCAACAGCAAATGCTATTAGAGCATTTGTGCCCTCTTTTAAAGACAACGACAAAACAAAACAAACAAAAATCTGAGAGGTCTGTGGAAGAAATGAAAGCACAGATTTCTGTCCTAAGGTCACAAAGATAAATTGGGATGCTGATGAAACACTGTTCTCTGCAAAGCCTCTGAGTTGAAGGTACAATTGCATTATTGCCATCATCCAAGCTGGTTGAAGATCAGTTCAAAATCTGCTTTCCCTTTTCCATGCTATCTGCTTCCCGCTGGCTCTGTCAGCTCAGATGTTGTGAAGAAAATTCTCCTCCTTCTCTGGTAAGGAGTGAATGTGTGCTGTAAAGACTGGCCTGAAATAAAACTGGGCCATCTGCCAAACTTGGATTCAGAGCTTTAAGTTGTCCTAAAATAAACACATTTACCTTTACCCACGTGGTGAGAGTCCATACCATAACTGTTTTCATCCCTTCCACCTCTCCCATGTTCTCTTTACTCACCTCCAGTGTATCACTCCACATTGTACCCTGCTTCCCAAGGCTCACCATAACTTTTACAGGGCAGTGCTGATCCTAACATGGGCTCAATGTTTGCATGGGGCACTGCAGAAGAAATCTGGCAGCTGCAAACCCACCATGTCCCACAAGAACACATCTGTTTGCTCCACTGTAGTCGATGTGCTACAGTGCATATCAAGCTGTGTTTCCTTCCAAAGGAAAGAGATCTTCAATTATCTTCAGTTAAATCCTCCAAGCAGTGGTTGCTGCAGAGGGCTGGCTTGATAGGATGCAGGGTCTGGCATGTGGCAGGGTCCTTAGAAGCACAAGGCTAAGACAGTCGCTGGGTTTGGCTGAGGCTGGATCTAACTTTAAGCCTGTCCTACTCTTTTGTTTCCTTAATTAGGATATTGCAGTCAATTTGTGGCATAAGAAGAGATTTGACATCTCAGGCTGCTAATTTGCTTTGAGGCATCTGAGTCCCTTTGAATATTATCTGGGGAGAGATTTCAGTAGAGTATCTTTCAGGAATTTAATAAATATTCTTATTTTTTTAGACACCATCAAAGAGAGAACGTGAGGCCAGCTGAGCTGTCAATTAGACTTTCTGTAGCAACTGCTATCATCTCAAAAAAAACCCCCAAACCTGAATTAGAAACATTTTTAATTTAAAGAGGGGACTAGAGAAAACATTTTAGGAGATGGATGCTGCAGAATGTGAGAGAACTGGAACAGCAGAACAGAACTGAATTTTCACCTGCCATACTTTATAAGACAATGGGAGAAAATAGCAATAAGTTTTATTTGTAGCAAGGTGACCCAAGGTGCTTTCACGGCTGAACTCACAACTTGCACAAAATAGTCATGGTTTAGGGTCTGTGAGTCAGAAATAAATTTAAAACCTGTATTTTTTATCCTGCCTGCAGCACTCGTTTCTTTCTTCTATATTCTCCTGTCCTTGCTGAGTGTGACACTTAGAGCCTGTGATCTGCAGGACTTTAGAGAAGAGAGGCAGGTGTGATGATAGCTTTAGTCTATTTATATCTACTCAGAAGGTACTTTAACCTTGAAAATTCTCTCAGGCTCTTTTCTCTCTTTATCAAACAATGTCATTGCTGTGGATGACAACAAACCCCGTTGGGAATCACTTACTACAGCCATGTGAAATGCAGCTTATGAGACTGCAGGTGTGTACAAAACCAATCAGGCAATGGAGGTACATCTAGAGGTACCTGGTCAAGCAGAATCAAGCTGTGAACAGCGAGGGAAATTGCCAGCACAGAGCACCATATGACTCAGCACTGCCAAGAATTTTGAAGGAAACAATTTAGAGGGGAGCTTCAGAAAGGCTTAAAGTATTACGGCCTCATTGTTTTCCTCATGAGTCCCTTCCATAATTGAAGCAGGAACTATTCCTTCCCTTGAGTTCAATCCACTTTCTTTGGCATTTCCAGATGTTCTGTAACTCTTCCAGGTTCATTTCTTGTGATTCCATTACCTCAAATGCTTCACACCGTATTCTGGCCATCTTAGCAGCATCTGTATATGGGTTTATTTAGTGAGATCAGACCACTCTGGCGCCTCCGTTATTTTTCTTTTTCTGTTTTTGCTCTCTTGCTCTCCTTACCTAAAATGCAAGTATTCCAAAATGCAAAACAGCTCTCCTCAATATGCTCTGGGGCTTTCCTCAATGCCACAACCCTTTAAAGACAGCAACCCAGAGAACATTCCGAAAAACACGTCAGCCAATCTCTGGTTTGCTCCCTGTATTGGGGAAGTGTGAAACTCTGATCTCAATCTGAGAAGTTCTCCTAATTTCTCTAACTGTCAATCAAATACATACACCTTATCCCCTGTACACAGCCCCAAGGATTCATCCAAGTACTGAAAAACAGTTGTTGTCCCCTCTGCCATTTGGCTATGCCAAAGAGAAATGAAAGAGGAATTCAAGGAAACAAGAGCTGCATTGTGAGACTTCTAACGAAAATTACCAGCAAGCAGCAGGAGTGGGAGCACTGGGAGCAGCTGACAAAAATGCCTCCCCCACACTGGCAGTTCCCCCACAGTGGGGTGACCCAGGGGTAGCTGGCTCTGTCAGTTTAGAGAAGAGCCACAGGTAATATTGTGGGCACCCCAGAACCCTGCCCTCCATCCTGACATTTAGCATGGATCTGGGGAGTCCCAGCAAAAAACTCCATGTATCCAGTGCTCCTCATGCAAGATTTGCAGAATAGGACCACACGTATTTTCTCAGAAAGTGGACAATGCCAGTAACCTTGAGCAGTAAGGGAGGAGTGGGAGTTCCTCATAGCAAAAGATATTTGGCACTCCTGTTTCTAATTAATCTCCACTGCACACCTTTTCCATATCTCACAGGAACTGTATACTCAAAGACATTGGAAAATATGGAAACAGTTTTTGCACTTGAAGAACTGTGTCAGGCTGGGCACTGCCTTTCTGGCACAAAGATTTAATTTTTTATATAGCAAATGGTGACCACTTCACCAAGACAAGTCCTTTTAATCTGTATAAAGAAATCATATCTTGCCTTTAGTCTTCCCCATGACAAATTTAAACTTATTGGAGCAATTTGTGTTCTTTATTGCACAGCAATTATCCTGCTGTGAAGGGATGAACTTAATGACCAATCAGGTAATTTCTATTGCAAATTTCTTTGCTTATATCTCGGGAGGGTGCATGCCAAAAATTCTTTTTAATAAAGAGAACGTTCTTAACCTAGTGCATATAATTACAGCACTGGTAAAGCACAGATACGTCCTACTTTTTTAATAAATGACTCATGATTGTGCCTGCCTTGCTTTTCAGATGCTGAATGTGGTCCATTTTGTAGGGATCTGATTCATAAGAAGGCTCAAGCACGGCTTTTAAATATGCAGTCCCTTCAAAATACTGTAAGTTATCTAAAGCAAAAGCTCCATAAAACTAGCTGATTGAAAATTTCATCTGCAATTGCAATATCTTTCTGTATTGCAGCTGAGGCCAGAGGAAAACTTTTTTTATCAAAGGCATTTGGCTGCACAAGTGTCCTGATAAGTCATTTGTTAAGATTAGATAGCAAAGGACAAGCAAAAAATGCTGGAATCAACAGAAAATACGAGCTCATGTCCAATCATTTATAGCCGTGTGTAAATTACTTGGTAGCCCAAGTGAGAGTCTGGCAAAACTAGCCTAAGGACAGAATGAGGGTTGAAAATCATAGTCTCGTGGTTTAGGGTTTTTTCCCCCCCTTTCTATCTGTACAGCATTAGACAAATGCAGTGACTGACAGCCCTATGTGAAGTTCAGGATACCATCTGTCTCAGGTATGATCTCTTGCCACTCAAAAATTTTTCTTGGGCAGAATAAAGGGATCCCTCACATTTGCCTATGATTCCTAGGCAGCTGGCATTATTTCTCACTATCTCCAACCAGCCTATTGTATGTCTGGAACATCAGGATATTTCCTCAGAGCATCAGCAGATTAGATTTGTAGTGGTTGGCCTGCAGGATCAGCACATGTGGATGGTGTAGCACGTGTGCTCATGACCTGCACCCTTCTCAGGAGCACCAGCTGATGAGCACATCTATACATGCTCAGGACATGTATCATAGAAGAATTGAATATTCTGTATGGCTTTTAGTATTTGGCAGAGTCTTAAAACTTAAGGAGCATCACCAGTGTTAATTTACCAAATACAATACAGAACCAGAAAAATTTTCTGAGCATATTAGAAAAGGTTGGTTCCCTGTGACTAATTGTGCTGATACTCACCTACCTGTGCATTAACTGGAAACCATAGCATGACAAATACAAAAAAGGAATGACACAATTTCTATGAGTTCTTGAAACTGTCCAGATGTGCAGGTTTTTCCACAAATATTTGAATAAGAAGCAGAGAGAACTTCCCCCTGGTAGTGAGTCAAACTCGGGTCCTTTAACTACAAGTATATTTTTGGTGATTTGAAGGAAATTTAACATTTCCTTATATAGTTGCATCAGAAAGGTGCTTTAAATGACTTCTAAAGTCCATGATTTCTTATTTTCTGAGAGTGTATACAAATCTGTGATCTGCACAGCATTTGAATTAACAACTGCTTGAACCTGGTCAATACATTGTAAACATTACCGACAGAGAAAGTTCATCAGACACTGTATAAAATAATGGAAAAAAACAGACCATTCTCTTTCAAAATCACCTTGTCATGGTAGAGGAGAGCTTTGTGTGGAGAGATGTCATGCCAAGTTAATGAGAAGCGTCTGCTCCGACACCTGCTGTCCTTAACAAGCTGACACGCTGTAATCACGGAGCAGTCCTGCGCTGGAGCTGGGAGGGCAAGGCGAGCGGCACCCACGGGGCAGCCGAGCCAGGGAACGGGAAAGGCAGGCAGGGTGTCTCGCTGGCCCTGTCCCCTGTGAGCTCTGCCAGCAGCAGACAGCTTTAAATCCACTCTCAACTGATACACAGCCCTCCCCTGCTGATCCTATTTACTTCTTGGGCTGGCTCCCAGCACCTAGCAGTCGTGAGAGATTGCCAGCTCTTCCTGATGCTGCTCCCACTCCCAGAGGAGAAGCCAGGAGCCAGTGGAACATTGGGGCGATGAGCAGATCTTGGCCCCTCTGACAAACAGCAATAAAACTGCGGAGTTGTCAGGGACAGGAAGGATCTTGCCAGGAGGGGAGTAAGAAGGATTTTTCATTTCTTATTTCCACTTTGTTTCTGATCACTTGCTCTGTTACAGGCTGAAGTGCCAGTGTGTACTTCAGCACAGAAAATGGGAGGCTGAGACAGAGCCTGATCTCACTCGTTGCTAAGAGAGTAACCTAATTTGCAGCAGATGGTGTTTATTGTTACTTCCCATCTGCATGAGGATTAAGAATTCTTCTCAGAAAAAAATGATGCAGCCTGACAGCATCCTGGTAAGAACAGGCAAACTTAATTCCAATCTAATATGACTTTTCTGAGCCTTTGGGTAAGCTTAACTTAAATAAAGTTTAGGATTATTATTTTAAGTGGTTTTTACTTAATTTCTTTATTTTTTAGTTGAGGATATTATTTTTTTAAAATAATGTCACTTAAAGTTTCTAGATGTGCAGAGTAATTTTAAAAATGTACAAGTAAAGAGTAAGCACATTGTCTCTGATCAAAAAGTAACAATGTCAGGGCTGAGATTTTAAGTTTCAGCTCCCCAAGGCCTTAAACCAGGATACAGTCCCACAAAGGAGCTGATAGCATATCTTGCAGTACCTGTCCTTGGCCCCTAGCACTGATAAAAGAGAGCTATGGGTATGCTGTCTGTGAATTACCAGTCCCTTAAAAGCACAGATGTCTCTCTTATGTCCAGCACTCATTGACTGATTGTGCCTCATGGTACAGCATGTCCTTTAGTACACACTAAGAAACTAAACTTTTATTCAATTCATATAATCCATTTGGAGTCATAAGAGTTCTACCGAGGCGGTTAGTGCATTGAGCCTCGTTAAAGTCTGCCTGAGGTTTTTTGTAACCTATACTGTAAAATTGTCACCTTGAATTTACTGCCACTGTCACTTTCAGTTGTGCCTGGGCTTTAATAAGTACAAAAGCATTCACATGACTACAGCTAAGAAACAAGGATGAAACTTTAAGATGGAAATCATAATGGACAAACCAGAAAAAAAAAATACTATTCAAAACAGAGATAGCAAAAAACCTCAATGAGTGAAATGACAGTTTGGTCAAATATGTGTTTATTAATGAGGGCAACTTGCCTTAACATATGGGCCACTCCTCAGACTGAAATGGTTATCCTCTATTGTTGCCTAAATCTATAGTAAAATCTCTCTATATTCTTGCTCATAGATTGATTTCTTGATCAGCATGTCCTCTTTTCCTTCCTGTATATTATGCCCTAGAAGGAAAAGCAGAGTCTGGTTATTTTTCTACAATTCCTACAAATCAGGCATCCCCTGGCAGATGGCTGATGGTGCTTGAGAAGATTAACCGGGTAAGTCAGGAAATTCGTGGCATTCCAGTCAAAAGGAATGCATCTGAGGCCAGTGGACCTGACCAAACCCCTGCCTGGACTGCAGCAGACAGCATCCGTGGCACAGTGCTGCACAGCTGATCTGTACATTCACAGCAAGTCTGAAGCAGCTGGGGCATGTCTGGTGTCTGGCATGTGCACTGCATAAATAGAAATCGCTCTCTAGGATTTCTTGAAGAGAAGTCTAGAAGTCTTACACACATCTGTCACAGGTGTTGTAGGGGTTGCTAATTTAATGCAAAAATCATGACAGCATTAAGTCATTTGGTAGTCTTGAGACTTGCAGTGCAAAAGGCACAGCAGTGGTGGCACTTATGTGGGTATTTTTTGTGGGGATGCTTTGTCATCCTAAAGCACATTTATTAAAATCCTCAGATGTGTATTTTTCGTCTAAATTGGTTTGTACAATAATGGCACATCTGAGCCTTTTTCACAATTTCCTCTGTTGTGGTGTTGCTAGGTGGGCTCCACGTGTGTTAGTACTGCATGATTATATGCAATATCCACGACATATACACTGCAACTCACACATAGATTTTCCCATGCAGAGGTTCTCTTCCAACTTGGTTAGCTCACGCCTCTTAAATGAGCCAGCAAAAAAATTTGCTGGCTTTCTTCCTCAGAATCTTATTTGTTAGGTATCTGGTTGCCACCTTAAAAGTCAACAAATTAAACAAAACTTGGCAAGCCCAAACGGATCTCTGCTTACTGCATGCTAATAAAACTTGCTCCCATTTCAGATGGAAAAGCTTCTCCTCCAAATCTTGTGTTCTTTAAGTAATTTTTTACCCTTTGGAAAAAGTGCACAGTTTTCTTTGTTTCTGTGAATCATTAGTGACATCCAGTGGATAAAATGTTAAAAATTCATAATTCTTATTGTCAAGGGACACCTAAATTTGCATCTATCTCTAAAATATACCTATTAGGAAAAAGAGAAAGGTGAAAAATTCTGTTCCCCAGCTCTTCCACAACACATTGTGGGTTTGATTAAATCTCACTGAACTTGCAACATACAACTGTTATCTTTCCTTTGTGATAACTATAAGAAACTTTGGAGCTCCCCTAAGGAACCATAGAGTTCCCTTAAGAAACAAAAGGCTGAAACTATGCCACTTTCAATCACAACACAGATACATATCACAGTGCAAATGAAGCAAACAAACACGTGAAAATGCTGCGAAATATGAACCAAATGCAGTAAGGGTTTCACTAGGTAGTGCTCCAGGGAGGGGCGTGTCTGGCAGAATGAGACATGCTGAAGAAACAATACAGAATGAAAGAAAAAGAACAGCAGTGATCTTCTGGACAGTCACAGCATTGCAGAACCACAGAATGAAAGAATGATTTGGCTTGGAAAGGACCTTTAAAGATCATATAATTCAGCTTCCCACCATAGGCCAGGACATCTTTCACTAGTCCAGGCTGCTCAAAGCCCCAGCCTGATCTTGAAAACTTCCACTGTTGGGGCATCCACAACTTATCTGGACAACCTATTCCTGTACTTCACCAGACTCACTGTAAAAATTTTTCTTCCCTATATCCAATGTAAATCAACCTTCTTTTAGTTTAAAATCATTGTTCCATGTCCTGACACTATAGGCCTTGGTAAAAAGTCTCTCTCCATCCTTCTTATAAGCCCTCTTTACATATGAAAAGGCCGAAATAAGGTATCACACGCCTTTCTCTTCTTCAGGCTGAAAATCCTCAGTTCTTTCAGCCTTTCTTCATAAGAGAGGTGTCCAAGCCCTATGATGATTTTCATGGCCCTGCTTGTGAATAATGTAACCTTGATCAAAAGTTTAACAGATCTTTCTGGGCAAAGCACTGACTAAAGGAGATCTGGCTCTATAAACCAACACACTGTGCTATTGTTTGAATGTTCTGTCTTTAAAAGAACATCTTTGAATGTTCTGTCTTTAAAAGGTAACCTTTTGTAAATTCTTGTAGTAAGCACATTATCAAAGTTATAAACAACTCTGCCATTTGTTTCCTCTCCTGATGGAAATAAATAGATAATCCCTGAATTTTGGGTAATAGTCTGCTGAATCAGGTATATGCAGTTATCTGTGCTCCAGTATTGCTACTTCTGTAATGCCTGGGAAATTACTGAACTCCAATTAGCCAGCTAACTCAACAACTGAGAAGAAATTTTCAGGTTAAATCAAAATAATGAAGTTCCATTTTGAGAGCTTTCCTAACTGTAATAGTGAGCATGTCAGGAGGAGCTGAAGATGGAAAACCACAGTCCTTTTTTCAGTTATGTGGGGCCCTGAGGCAGGATGTTTTAAGTTAGCATTTTAAGTTAGCTCCTTTACACTATGCCTTGTCTGGGCATGGCAAGTTAAGCATGAGAGAGCTGAAACCTCCTCCTTCACTTCTCTCCCCTCCCACCTCTCTCCTTTCTTATGTCACTGTACTCAACATACCTTTGATGTAAAGTATCAGTCTGTACTTACCCCATCAGGGCAAGGGAACAATTCTACAACATTTTAAGATGATCAAAACTGGTTTTAAGCTAGTATACTTTCACACTGCAGCTCTACATTTTACATACATTCACTACAGATCTTGTAGTACATGCCACGGAAGCAGAGAATAGTTCAGTTTGGAAAAAACCTCCAGAGATTATCTGGTCCAACCTTTCATTAGAAGGGCAGCCTAGGTGAAATTATTTAGCACCCTGTCCAATTGCATCTTGAAAACCTCCAGTGATGCAGTCATGGGCACTTCTCCATGTCCCTGAGAAGGCTGCTCCAGTGAATGATTGTTTAAAAAATTTCATTTTTATGTCAAGATGCATGTTTATATCATAATACAAATTCATGTTTTGATTTATCCACAAACCAATGTCATTACTGCAATGTTATAGTTGTCTTCCAAGACCCATCACCTTAGGAATTTCCAAACTTTTTCTTTAACTTGTTTATTTAGGACCAAGTCTTTTTAAATCTACTTACTGACATTAGGCATGACAAGACCCTCATCAGCTCAGTAGGCTTATTAACACCTCTGGAGTTGGGTGACTGACAGTTAACCACAGAAATCAGCAGCATTCACTCACTGACTTCCGTGTTCAGGACTGGAGTCAGCTATATAAACTATTTTACACTTTTTCATTTATTTAATTCAATTTCCAAAAGAAAACAAAATAAAGGCACTCGGTAAGATGTCAATATTAGGAAAATACAATTTTCTGCCTTCTGAACTTTTATTTATTAACTGATGCTCTTTGTTTTTAACATCTACTGAAAGCAGCTAACACAGAATGTTTCTTACACAGTCTTGCTGGAGAGCCAGAAGATACATTGATGGAGGTGTCATCTTAGGAAGGCAAGGTACTCAAAATAATACATTAACACTGGCACCTCAGTTTGCCTAATACTACCTAAATTTTTGAAGCTTCTCAGTACCTGGAGTGTTGTACTACATATTAGCTGTAGTGTATCTGTCCCTACATGTTATACACAGTCACGCTTTTCCTATTTATCATAAATTTCAGGTGATGTCTTCAACTTTTTAAAATAATAAAACCAGAGACAACTTTCAAGAATGTGGTGGAAGGTGAAACTAACTGCTTTCTTTCCCAATTTAACTGGTATATACTGGTATTTCCAAGATAGTGGATTGGTCATTGGTAGCTTTCAGTAAAATGATGATACAATTAACCTAAACATAATTTGTTGTATCATTATTCCTCCCTTGAAATGTTCTTTATTTGAGAATAAGAAAGGGTCCTGGAATCGTTAAAATTCAGCGCCCACACAACAGCTAAAAGTAGTTCATCTACTCTCAGGCACCTACGTTATCCTTACTCAGATAATAACAATAATACTGAGACAGACTTTCAGGTGCTCTCTCTTCATTCATCTAATGGGTCCATTAATGATATGCTGTTCAAAAACTGCAGATTAAATGGTGAATAAAAGTTTTCAAGAAATTCTTAGGTGCCATGTCTTTGTGGTTGGGAAAAAACATTTACAACTGTGTTTTCCAAGCCAGGAAGTGTTGGAATGACAATAACAAGAATTAGGAAAGGAAAGGGACAAAGGGGCTTGCAATATGAATGGACTAAGTAATGAAAGTAGAGGGAGCTTTGCAAGACTCTTTGGAATGGCCAGCTCCCTCACTGCTTTGCCTGTCTCTTCTGTCTTAGAGAAACTTTACTTTGTGCACCACTGCCCCAGGTGAAAATGGCTGTACAGAGACACAGGGCATGTGGAAATAACCTATGACTCCTAATTCTGGTTTTAGCATGAACTTACTGTAAGTGCCACATTGCAGTCTGTGCTGGTAAATTACTAAGTTCCACAAACTTCATATTCAAATGTACAATTACATCGATAAATATGAGGATTGTAAGAGCCCATCAATAAACAAATTCAAGTTAGAAGCATATATTTTATTTCCTTGAAGCACTTCATAATTAGAGCTTTGTAAACAAAACCATAAATGGCAACAGCAATTCTTCTTAGAGCAAGATTTGTCCTAGCTAGTACACTTAGAAGAAGTAGGGGTAACTACTTGTTAGGAAGTTAACATTAAAAACTGGTTAGAATTTTAATTTCAGGCATCAAGCTCATTAAATTAAAATCTGGCTAAGCAATAATGTAGCTTTGTTACTGTACCAGAATCTAGACATTTAAAAATCACAATGTAAGAAACCTGACACGCACAGTCATAGCTATTGCAAAAAAGTGCCATTGTAGATTTGCGAGGTGAGTGTGTTGTTTTCTGCTCTCCAGCTGACAACACATGACAGCTATAAATCATGCCTGCCAACCTCTGAGATCTCTGAGAGGATTGGACACACTGAAAATGTCAGTCGTGTGAAGCTTTTCAAAGGGACAGGGTGAAAGCAAGCAGGAGCAATGAGCACACAAGGAGCCAGCCAGCAGATGCACGTCCCTACTCCGGACTCTTCCTACTCCTAGTAATTCAGGGAAGTCCTGAGAAACTCAGAGCCATGAATCACTGGCACAAATCTTTGCTGGTTACAGACCAGCCAGGCTCTGTGGCAGCACTGAAGGACTTAGGAGGGGAGGTATGTGTTAGTGCTGTCAAAATGTTGGCTGCCCAAAAGGTCTGGGGGTTTCCAGCCCAGTTTGTCAGGCCTGGGACAGTCTTCTCTGTCATTATCCACAGAGCAACTGGCAGAGAAACAGTTGTACAGGATGCACCTTCACAACTCTTTGGTGAGGCACTGGGATAGCTCCTCATTTGAGCTCACTGAGACAAAATTAAATCCATAAAATGCTCATGCAAGGAACAAGATCATTTGCTGTCTTCCATCCTGAGGTGCAAACAGAAATGTAAGTGACAGCAGGGAGGCTTTCTAGAGCTAAATTTGTCTTTGCTAAGGCATCAACGACCTTGAACAAAAGATTTTGAAGGAAACAAGAGCCTAAGATGAGACGCTGCTGAAAAGAAGGATGGGGGAAGTAAATTATGCTCTGACTCAGTGCCTGTTACTCAGGATCACGTGGGCACAAACTGCAATAAATTTAAACATGAGAAAAAGCCTATTTTGCTTTAAAGAATACTCAGACCCTGGCATTTCTTGTCTATAGAGGCTGGGTATCCTCCATGCCTGGTAATACATAAAACCTGAGGAGACATGGAAGTGGGCTACCGGATCTGGGTGATCCTGCTCAGCTTCCATCCCCTGGAGCCCCTTTCCTCCTCCTCAGCCCTGTGACTCCATGGTTTGTGCCATGAGCCCTGATGGCTGGGTCATGTTGCATGACTGGGTCAGTTTGGTGCACTCAGTGCCCACTGTGAGGCACACACCAGGCACCCCCACCAGCAGCACAACTCAGCGACCCTGACATCTCAGGGTGGCGAGAACCATAGGTTTAGATTAGATATCAGAAAGAAAGTTTTTACTGTCTGGGTGGTGAAGCACTGGAACAGACTGCCCAGACAAGCTGTGGATATCCCAATCCTGGAAGTGCTCAAGGCCATCTTGGATGAGGCTCTGAGCAGTCTGGTCTAGTGCAAGGTGTCCCTGCCCTTGGCATGAGTGTTAAAGCTAGATGATCTTTAAGGTCCCTTCCAACCTAACCCATTCAAGGACATTACCCTTTCCAACCCAAATCCTTCAAGGACATTGAGATGCTGGAGCATGTACAGAGAAGGGCAGCAAGGCTTGTGAAGGGTCTAGAAACATGTCTTATGAGGAATAGCTGAAGGAGCTGGGTTTGTTTAGTCTAAAGAAGAGGTGGCCCAGGAGATCCCTCATTGCTTTCTGCCTGAAAGGAGGTTGTAGTGAGGTGGGGACTGGCCTTCTTCTATCCTTGCACTGAGAGGACATGGGGAAACAGCCTTAAGCTGAGACAGGAGAGATTCAGGTTAGATATTATTAAAAAAAATTACTGCTAGGGTGGTTAGGCATTGGAATAGGTTGCCCAGGGAAGTGATGGAATCAAGAGGCATCTGGATAGGTGACATGGTTTAGTGGTTTAGGGGTTACAGTGGTAGTGCCACTGGATGATGTGGATGAGGAGATTGAGTTTTCCCTTTGTAAATACACAGGACATGACATCGGGTGTGAGTGATGAGTGCCAGGCCGTACATTTTGGCCACAACAACCCCAAGCAGTGCTACAGGCTGGGGGAAAGGCAGATGGAAAGAGGGCCAGTGGAGAGGAACCTGGTGGTGCTGGTTGACAGCAGCAGAACATGAGCCAGTGTGTGTGCCCAGGTGGCCAAGAAGGCTGATGACATCCTGGCCTCTCTCACTAATAGTGTGTCCAGCAGGACTGGGACAGTGACTGCTCCCCTGTGCTGGGCACTGGTGAGGCTGCACCTTGACTTCGGTGACCAGCTCTGGGCTTCTCTGTTCAGGAAGGACACTGAGGTGCTGGAGCGTGTCCAGGGAAGGGTCTGGAGCACAGGTCCTGTGAGGAGCAGCTGAGGGAACTGGGGGTGTTTAGCCTGGAGAAAAGGATGCTCGGGGGGGACCTCACTGCTCTCTACGCCTGCCTGAAGGAGGGGGTAGCCAGGTGAGATCAGCCTGTTTTTCAGAGACGAGAGGAAATGGCCTCAATCTGCGCCAGGGAAAGTTTAGCTTGGACATTAGAAGGATTTCCTTCACAGAAAGGGTGCTTAAACATTGAAATGGGCTGCCCAGGGAGGTGGTGGAGTCACTGTTTCTAGAAGTGTTTAAGAGAAGACTGAACGTGGCACCCAAAGCCATGGCGCAACTGACACGGCGGTGCCCAGTCACAGGTTGGGCTGGATCTTCCAGAGGCGTTTCCAACCCAATCGCTCCCGGGGCTCTCTGTAGTCCCCGCAGAGCCTGGCCATGCCGGCTCCGAAGGCCCACACCTCAGCGGGACCCGCCCGCAGCACCGGCCGGAGCCCTGCAGGGGCCGCTGCGGCGGCGGCGGCGCTCGGCGGTGCCGCGCTGGCCGAGGGGCGGTGCGGGCGGCGGGCCCGGCATGGAGGCCAGGATGAACCTGCCGCGGGGCCCCGAGAACCTCTGCTTCGACAAGGACGAGTTCATGAAGGTGCGCGGCGGGCGCCGCGGCTGGAGCCTTGCGGAGGGGCGAGGGGCCTCCTGAGGAGGGGGGTGGTGGGCTCCGTGCGGGAGGGAGCGGCCCGGAGCCTTGGCCGGGAATTTGCAGCTCCGCCCGGGCCCTGCCCCGGCTGGGGGCTCCGGGAAGCACCGAGGGTGTCCCTGACAGGGGATCCGAGATGCGGCCGTGCCTACATAGGGCCGGGCTCTGGGACTGACGGGAGCGAGAGGCCTCACTGCCTGGAGAGCTTGGAGTAGTTCTCGGTACTGAATTTCGACTCTTGGCTGTTTTGTTTCGTGGTTTGTTTGGTTTTGTAAGTCTCCTGTGTTTTGGAGAGCTGGTCTTTGGATATTCAGCCCCACGACACTCTGCTTTTCAGCCTAAAAACGAGAGTTTAACTACTGCGTTAAGAAGCCTTTGCCCCCTAGAGCTTTAGTTTGGTCAACTCACAGGCATATGGAGTATTTTATTTTGGGTGTGTTCCTTGTGTGTTTACTTACATCCTCCTCTCTTTCCTGTTTCACTTTCAGGCGGATTTTGATGTTGATCATTTTGTGTCAGACTGCAGGAAACGTGTGCAGTTGGAAGAGCTCAGAGAGGATCTGGAGCTCTATTACAAACTCCTTAAAACTGCTATGGTAGAACTCATAAATAAGGACTATGCAGATTTTGTTAATCTCTCAACAAATCTAGTAAGTGTTACTGGTTGTACTGCGTAGTTCAGGCCTAATGTGGTTCAGTGGGATTTTTACTTTTCATATGAAAAGCACATAACTTTTATTTTGGCATTTTATCATTTAAGGCATCTTAAACTGAGGTCTCTAATCCTTGCACTGAGACACCATTCCTGTAGAACTTAGCTGCTGTACAGAATTGCTCTTGGCCTGTAGTAAATGTTTTAGATGTTTAAATGTTTCAAACTGTCAGCACTTTTAAAATTGAAGGAAATAAATTATTAAAATAGAATAGCAATGATAAAAATAAGGCTGATCTAAAAGATTCTTTTAGGAATTTTTAAACTTTTTGTGTAGTCAAAGTATCTTAAAAAACTCCGAAGTTTTTTTCAGAAACTTCATATCTGAAAATTGTAATTTGTTCCAATTATACAGATTCAAAGACTGAGACTTAACATGCTTCTGAGAGGAAAAATTTTCATAGGTGGAAATTCTTTTTATCTTCAGCTTTATGTGAAAGCAGTCTCATATCTTTATGCCTGTGTTTGAGATAATGTATTTTTGCATTGAATTTAAAACTGGAAATTATAAAGGAAATTGTGTTTTCTCAGTTCTCTTTTAGTATCTGTAAAATGATAGGCTTTGCCAGTAATTCACATATGATCTTATCAAAAAAGTAATAAATGTGTTTGTGGTAATTTCTTTAGGTTGGCATGGACAAGGCTCTCAATCAGCTTTCAGTACCCTTGGGACAGTTAAGGGAAGAAGTTATGGTATGTTCAAAACAATCATTGTCAACAGCTTGGTAAACTTCAGCTCACTCTCATATGATGTGTAGAACTTCTTCTACTCAAGTTAATATTTGTTACAATAAATTTCTCTTTGAAAATTGATGACTTAGATTGCTAGTAGGAGAAGCATTGTGTTTTCAAGCACTTGTATTGCAGGAAATTTATGTTTTCTATAGTGCATTTCAACCAAGAGATAAAGAGTTTCTTACTTTGACAAGTGAATAGACTCTTGCAAGACAAGTCTATCTTGAGACTGTTTTAATATTTGAGTAACTTAAAGATGGCAGAAAATCCAGAGGCAGCACAGTCCCTTTATGGATTTACTTTGCTCAGTGTGTGGTTTAACCACAAAACATGACCCTGTTGAAGGTGTATCTTATTCTGACTTTTCCACACTGACTTGGTATTTAAAGGAAGGGGCAATTTTTGATCATCTTGGTTCAAAGGGATTGCTGCATAAATGTGCCTTCAAAATATCACACCCTTCATGTTTAACAGGAAACAGGGTAGCATTAGGAAATCCTTATTACATGAAAAATACTATTTAAAACTGATTTATAACTTCATTGGCAAGACATAAAAACGTAATAGGTTAATTGCCTGTTTTTAGGAAAAGGTAATTTGTTCTCTCTAAGGTACTAAAAGAACACTTCTGATGGAAATAATTACATTTGCAGTGGCAATACCTAAGGAGCAGGTTCTACTTTCAGTTATTTAGCTGTATTTTCAGCTTTTTCACTTGATGTACTCTAACTTTTATGAGTCCCATAATCTTATTAATCTGTGTCTCAAATTTAGACTTTTTTTTTTTAGGTTTTTCTCAACCCTTATATGGGAAAAACGTTTTACATACTGACTTTTTCTCTCACAGAGTCTTAAGTCATGTGTCAGTGAAGGAATTCAGGCAGTAGATGACCGGATGACTAAACAGGAAGATATTAGAAGAAAAAAGGTACAACAGATAAATTACAATCTTGAAAAGATCATCTGTAGGATGGCTTTGATTTTGCCATTAACCCAGAGAAAATTTAGAAAGTTGTAGGCTGTCTAAATGCACACTGTGCAGGATTTTGTACTTGTAAAATATATTGATGTTTTGGTTGACAGACTTCATATTTTACAGTGTCTGGTTGATCGTAAATCTTTGTAGTTGCCCAAAACATATGTTTGATTTAGTTGGATTTTTTTTTGGTTATAGTTGCTCTTGCTTCTGTCTGCAGTAGCATATAAACTTATTTATTATGAATGGAATTGAAGTACAGCTGTTTAATTTTTATGAGCGGAGACACACTGACATTTGTGCTTAAATTTGAAAATCATCAGGGATAGGACAGCTGTCTTACATCTGTGACAAACATTTATTACATTTATTTCTGGTCTTTTATGGACTTAAGTGAGCAATACTCCAACTGAGACATGACTCAAGTGTTAAGGTAAAGGGATAAAATTTAAACCCAAACAAACGCAGAGAACTAAGAAACCATCTAAAATATTTTCTTTAAGTGATGTCAGTTGAGATTGGGGCTAGACAGAAAAAATCTTTCTTTAATTACAGATGTGTGTCCTGAGACTGATTCATGTTATTCAGTCTGTTGAGAAAATTGAGAAGATTCTACATTCCCAAGGCACTAAAGAATTGTCCTCATTAGAGGGAAACAGGTAAAAAATTTTGGATGTTCATTTTTGTCTGTAATTGATGGGACTAACTTAATTTCATGGTGGTGTTGCAGGTGAATATAAAAGCAGTAGGATATATCTTTAGAAATGTAACTCTGATGGAGAAAATTACTGTAATTTTAGTATTTTCTTGGTTTTAGTCTTCTGCAAGCCAGTCATTCATAGAACATGTAACTCCAAAGTTCCAAATTACTCGTGGTGCTTTCAGTAAGCAAGTTTTTTGAAGTTGGTATGCAGTTATTTTATTTTACTTTATTTTATTGGAAGTCATTAATCCTGTCATGTCTGAAATGCTGTCAACAGTTTATTCCAATGTCATTTGTAAGTGAAACAAAATAGTTTTTCTTGTTTTCCCTGCTTAAGTGTAGGTGAAAGGTCTGCTGCAAAAGTAGCTGAAGGCAGACTAGGCAAACTAGTACAAGAAAGGTTTGGGATAAATTCTAGTCAAACCTCTGCCTTTGCTGAAGATTGCAAGATGTCTTTCAGCCAGTTTTGGAACTGATGTACCATCATGCACTTGAAAGGCTTGACTGGAATGCAAGTACAATTTAAGCTGGAGGAAGACACAGTAGGAGACTGTCTCTTCAGCTCAGTGTGCTGGATCACATGGTAGTGGGGGGTAGGTGTACCAGAAAGTAGGTCGATACTTGGAGGGACAAAAGCAGATGTTTTCAGTCAGGTGAGGCACTTTGCCAAATTAAGTTTGCAATTAAGATCATTCTTGAACAACTGAAAATTTGGCTGGGATTATATGGACTTGAGAAGGCCAGGACTGTTTCTCTAGAGATAACTGTCATTAGTTTTGTTGTATGACAGAGTAAGAAAGAAACAAATCTGGATGGTGAAGGTCACCTGGTGCAGTTTCTTAGGTCTGTTAAGACCTGATTTTTCATGTGATAAAAAAGCTGCCATCTAGAAAAAGGTGCTTCATACTACTGAGGCAAGAGCTTATGTTCCTCTCAGCTTCTGCTTCACCCACTTCATGTTACAGCTGCAAAACAGTGCTAATCATGTAGCGTGCTCCAGATCATTATTGCTTGATTGCAGTAATTATAGTAGTACCTATCAGAATTTAAAATACTTAAACTACAAAAAATTTAGCTCTTTCTGTTACATATGAGAGTGAGTTGGTTTGGAAGGATCTAACTGTGTATTCTCATTTTGTATCATCTCTCTTCTAGTCCACTTCTAACTGGGCAAGTTTTAGAGAGAATTGCCACAGAATTTAATCAACTACAATTTCATGCAGTGCAAAGCAAAGGAATGCCCCTTTTAGACAAAGTGAGACCAGTAAGTATTGCGTGACACTTAACACTTGCACAGTCAAGCAAAACCACTATAATTGGAAGACAAATGCCTGTTTCCACAGAGATTTATTGAATTAATTTATGGAGAAAATGTGTTTCATTAGGTCATTTTTATCAGTTGACTAGAACTATTGCTTTGTCTGAGGATTTATGCCATGTTTGCTTACTTCTTTAGGATAAATTACTGAGAATAGGAGTAGGAAATACGAGAGACATTTTTGTCAGCCTAATGTCTCTTGCAGTTTGTCTGCTTACTGATGCTGAGGTCTCATTCTAGAGATTTATGTTGGCTTTTTTAGCTGCAATGTACAGACCAGAATATAAATGGAATGTGCCTACACAATGGCTAGCTTGAATATATTCAAGTTTGTCTTCTCATGAAATTATGCTGGCCATGACTAATCTCCCAGTATACTGTTTTACCTACTGTAAAAGATTAATTGATGTTTTGGTGGGATTTCTTTCCCTTTTCGTTCAGTGGGGAGACGGAATAAATAAAAACTTGTACTTAAAGAGAGCTGTGAATATGGAGATGGGGTAATGCTTTAACGTGATTGGCATGAGGGTCATTCTTAATGGCTTTCAAGCTAGTGAGGTAGTTCAGAGTTCCAATTTTTCACTTTGTGCCTCTTCTTGTTGGCAATATAAACTTAGTTCGGCTCCAGACATCCATGGAATCGTGTGGTTACATGGACAGTTTACAAGGCTTATCTAGCCACTGTGTTAACAAACTTGGATAATAGCAGCAGTGAGCATGAGCAGCAGAGTAGTGTATGTGGTAGGAGAACATTTGTCACATAGCTTCCTTAATGCCAGGACTTTTGTCTTATACCTGTTGTTGCTAAGGCTTGTCAGAATGTAGCTTTCATGACTAGTCAGCAATTGACTGACTTCACACGTTCAATACAAATTCTGTGAATCATTTTAGGATGGCTGAACACAATACGGCGTGTAAAAATGGAGAGAAGAAATTTGTGTGGCTATATTTATAGGTTCAGTTCTGACTACCTTAATGTGTGTTGCTTAACTTCTTCAAATACAGAGTTGTAGGGACCATCTTGGGCCAGGAGTATATCTGCAGGTAGTGTAGCAATGAGTCGAATCTAGTAGAAAAGGCGTCATGGGAGATCAGGAAAAATGGTTTGCAGAAAGGAGAGTATGTGTAGACTGAAGAAATTGTTTGGCAGAAGCCAGAAGGAATCTAATTGCTTTGATTTTGGTAGTGTAACTCGGTGTCATTGGTTTGTGTTAATTTGACAAGTAGTGCTGGGTACACGCTGTCTGTTTAGTCTCTGACAGTGAAGGATAAATGCTACAATTGTTATCCCTGGTCACTTATTGTAAATCTTTTGTGTATTGTCATATACTGGTTCAGTTGAACAAGGAACAATTATTGACTTATTTCCTCAGGATAGAGCAGAACTGATGTATGTTACCATCTAACTTACAACGTACAGAGGAAAATAATTGCCTTTAGTTTTATTACAACAAATCCTATCTTACATAGCATCAGTAACCCATTAAGTTTGTGTTAATGTTTGCTCAACAATGGCATTTATCAAAACTTTTCAAGTACTTTTCAAGTGAGGATAGAAAGCTGAGTTAGGTACTTCTGGATGAATTTACTTCAACAATGATGACAAGGCTTTGATTTTGGCTTTTTATTTTCATTCTCTTTGTAGCGTATAGCTGGAATAACAGCCATGTTGCAGCAATCTCTGGAAGGGCTGCTCTTGGAAGGCCTTCAAACTTCAAATGTTGACATAATACGCCACTGTCTACGCACTTATGCAACAATTGACAAAACACGAGATGCAGAGGCATTAGTTGGTCAAGTGCTTGTAAAACCTTATGTAGATGAGGTAAGATAACATTAGAAAATTCCAGTTGTTTTCCAAACATGCTTATTTTTCCTGTGAACCTCCAGCTTTTGTTAGCAGATTCAAAATATCTTTGTGGAGAGAGCAGGAGAGCTGAGCCCCAACAAAATGTCACTTTGGTTGTTGTTGCTTTTTAAGAAAAAAAGGATGGAGGAATTCTCTTACCTGCCTGTCACGAGTTTCAGGTTATATCCAGTTGGGATTGTTTTTCTAACCTCCATTTTTCTTGGGCTAAGGAATCAAAATCCAAACCTCTTCCGTTTAGGACCAGTTTCCATTGGGTGTCTGCTAAGTGCTGTAACAGCTAATACAGTGTGGGATATGTCACATTCCCTTCAGTTTTCTCAGGGTCTATTCTTTCACCACTTCTGCACCATTCCACTTGTTTGTGTAGCAAGAGGCAAATACGTTCAGACATGTGGAAGAATACCAAGAAACAAGCTATTGTTCTGTTCCTACTGTCTTCCTTCTCTTTATGGCAGAGATTATCCCTTTTCACTGAGTATGAGGTACTGTCCAGACAAACTGATTTGCTAGCTGCATTAAAGGCTTAGCAATGTCACAGAAGATTCTTTGCTTTGGCTTGCCTGTGTTTGGGATTGGACCAACCACCTCAACATTTAGAAGGAGTTTTTACTTTATTCTGAGTTTGATTAGCTTTTACCAGTTGCCTGTTTAACTTGACAGACTGCTTCAGGTGACAGTGTTGTGGCAGTGGGTTGGGATCCAGATGCAGTGGCTCACATTTAAAAGAAAGGAGCTCCTTCCCATTTTTGGGCCAGTCTTGGCAGTTAAGAGTACTGCTTTAAAGGAAGTAATAATTCAAGCTGGCAAGTTATACTTGGAAAAATAAAATTTTAAAAAAATTAATATACTGACTATGCCAGTATTTGAGGTTATAATGTTAAGAATTTTGTAATTCTTACATTACAGTATATTTTATATTAACTTTTCTGGCATTTAACATTGAGCTGTTCCTGGCAGGTGATGGTGGAGGAGTATGTGCAATCCCACCCTAATGGCCTCCAGGCTATGTACAATAGACTGTTGGAGTTTGTTCCTCATCATTGCCGTCTCCTGCGGGAAGTAACAGGGGGAGCGATTTCCAGGTAAATATCTTGGGCTTTCTCTCAGCTGCACTGAAGTTACAAGTATGCTTTGAAATCCTTTGCATTATCAGCTTTCATGCACTAATGATTTATCTGGCTCTTCCTGACGATTCATAGTCAAGTTTGATTTCTATCTCATGCCTGTGTTTTTCAAAACAAAACAGTGAACAGACCTTCCTGGTGCTGCAGCCCAGACCTTCAGAGGAAGCAAAGACAATCCTGTATTTCTGTAGTAGAAGTGAGTCCTGTGCATAATACAATGTGTCAGATAACTTGTTTTTTTGAACTCATTAAATATGATTGTACACTTCATCCAAGTAGAAGATCATAATAATGCTATTAAAATATAGGTTCAGAAGTTATTGAGTTGTTAGTGCACATCAGAAAAGTGGGGATGATCCTCAGAGGTTTGACTGATTCATTATGTGTACCAAAACTACACGTTTAATTGATTTGTGCTTCCACTGTGTTCTCAAAAAATGCTTAATTCCTTATGCAATTGAATTGCCTGTTTTCAAGCTTAAATAATTCAGGTCTACTGAATTGTATCCATTTATTCATCTGTTTGCAGGATGGTTAATATGGTAGGCTGCTGTAATTAGCAGAACTATGGATGTAGCCCCTAGGGACTGCAGAATTACTTTTCTAATTAGTCATCCATTGCTGAGCTTTCTATGACTCCTAAGTTTTACTAACATTTAAATTCTTTTAATCCTTCAGCAAATTTTAATCGTTCTTCTTAATAATGGAATGTTTCTGCTTTGTTGTGTGGTGTACTAAATTGGAATTGAATGCTTTTATCTCTTCTGCTCTCACCTTTTAAGTTTTCATAATCAAGGTAGCTTTTAATCTTTTGATCAAACACACTATGTATAAATGCAATTTGGAACAATTAGGAAAAGGTTCTTTTCATTGCATTAGAAACATCTTTCCTGCTTGGTAGGTCTTGGAAGTTTGGAGCTATTAAAACTTGGCTTATGCCAATAATAACAGGATTTCTCAGCTGAAATGTACTAATTTTCTGGCAAAATATATCATGATAAATTTTTAAAACAATTTGAGAGTTACAAAAAACACTGTGGGTTTGATGAGACTGTGGAATCAGATAAGGAATCTTCAAAGGAAGAACAGTTTAAGTGAATCAGCATAAATATGTAAAAAAATTTCATTGCATTTTGTCTAGTGCACTGTGCCTATGTTTTAGTGATTCCTGTCTCCACATAGAAGCCTGGTAATAAAATATAATCATGGAATAATTGTAATTTTTTCAGTGAAAAAGCAGATATTGTTCCTGGATATGATTTCTTAGTGAATTCGGTGTGGCCAGAAATAGTTCGTGGTTTGGAAGAGAAACTACCATCACTTTTTAACCCTGGAAACCCAGATGTTTTTCATGAGGTAATTAATTTTCATTTTTTCCATTTGTAATTTCTGTGACACACATGAGAATTGAAAGAGTCATGTTCTCTAACTTCTTCCCCCCTGCTGCTTTTGTCTAAATTCATGGTCTTGCATGGCTTGGAAGACTAGGTTATCTCAAACCACTTGGTTAAATTTTTATAGGAATTCTTCCCTCAAATTTGTTGGGAAGGCTCATACAGAAGTTACTGGACGCCATTTAGTCAGATGAATTAGTGTTCATTTTGGAAGTAGAATTGCAACGTAATTCAGGGTGGGAGTGGATGACTCCAGTGTTCACTCAAGTTTAGAACTTCTGTATAGAAGGAGCTGTCATGTTAATTAAATACCTGGGCTGCAACTTTTTTTTACTATGTGACATTTTTTGCTAAGTTTTTTACTATCAGAAGATGTAAAAAAATCTTTGTTTCACGTGATCATTTTAGCTTTTGCTCTCTTGCAGTACTGCAGATTATGTTGTGATTTTAGACAGAAGTCAACTAAAACTAAAACCTGAAAATATTTGGCAGCACCATCAGGTTTAGAAAACAGAGATGGTATTTCTCTGCTATCACAAGCTTGCATTAGATAATGAATTTAAAGTACTTGTCACTCTTGTGTTTTCTTTATTGGTACTGCGGCTCTGTCTCTAAAACATCATCTTTTACTAGTGGTGGAATAGATTTCTTGGTCTAGTATGAAGATTCGCTCTGGCAGTGCTTTACAGTATGTCACAAGTAGAAAATATGAACTTTCTGCTTTTCCTCATGTCCCATCTGCTTGTGTTTAACCATGATTACAGAAAAATTCACATTTTTTTCCCCTGGCAGTTTGACTTGTGATTGGTGTGAAACATTTTATTTTCAAGATAGAGATGGGAGGCAGTGATAAATTGTCTGAAGGAAGGCATTGCTGGCGTATCAGAACAGATGACTTAAGGAAATGCTGGCTTGCTGGTGTAAGTTTATAAGGCATGTGGTTCTTCATGTGTTCCTGCAAAACTGCTTTTACTAAACACTTAGGTTTTTTTTTTCTTGGTATTTGAGATCTCTTTTGTACATATACACTGAATCAGTGAAGGCAGATAGGCATGACTGAGTGTGTTTGCAGTACTATTTCTGAATAAGAAGCAAATTACACGGATGTTGAAGAACACTGTGGTAGTGCCATGCAAGTGACACCGTAATGTGTTCCTCCTCCCTCATGAGAATTCTTAGTTTACCATGAAGTTTTAGTCACTCTTCAAGCATACACCTTATGCCCTACTTACTGCAGATTGTGAGCCTTGTTGGGCTTTTGCTGTGCTGCATGATGCACAGGAGTGTGTTTTGTCTTCAGAAAAGCTGGGTTTGCTTAAAAGGCCTGTTTTAATGTTACACTGGTACTGGCCAACAAAAGGATTTTTAGAATGTTTATTTAGAAAACACCCAACAATAAAAAAATAATATCCCATAAAAACCCAACACCCACCCATGGCTTCCAGGTAAATCACATAGTAAGTCCAAAGTACTTCCCAGGCTGCTTTTGACTATTTAAGTGACTTAGAGTCATTAAAATATTTTACTTTAAAATCAATACAAAGTTGAAATGCCAAGTGTAAAAATGCTATTACACCTATTACAAAGACTAATAGTTCTAAATAAAGAGGGAGGGAAAATCCCTTTAAAATTGTTTTTGCACTGATGATGAGACAAGTAATGCTACACAGATTTTAGACAGTAATCTTTCATCTCCATTTTTTAGGTTGATAGAAATGCAGAAAAGTCTTTTTCTCTATGTTACTTGCATATGTATCTATGTATAGATTTAATGCTGTAAAGTTTGAATATGTGGTATTATCTGTTCGGGGATTGTTTAGGTGTACACAAGAGAGAGGGATTGAACCATTTGTTTTCAAAGTCAGACTGGCAATGTCAAGTATATTAAAAAAGGTGTTTGTATGAGGTGGTTTTTAAAAATTCTTTCAGGTTGATATGTCCTTATTTGAGTTAGATGTGTAGATGTATGGGTATTTTAAAAGAATACTTCTTTTATCCCTAAACATTATTTTGAGATTTAGTTTAGATTTCTCTGTTTGAAAATTGCTCCATTTTGGTTCCCAGTTTTACTTAAATAACTGTGCAGTCAACAATCCAGTCCTAGAAGCTGAAATAGGAACCAATCTTGCATTTAGTTCCTTCTGTTGGAAATAATATTCTCAATATTGAAATAAATGTGATAGGTCTTTACAGAGTGTTTGGTTTATATCTCTGACTTGCACTTAGGGTAGCAGAGCATTAAAATCTTGTTTGCCTTTTTACAGTGCTGGGTTTATTATCTTAGAAAGGAGGCCTCAAACAGAACTAATCTGTCATTCAGTCTGGGTCTAACTCTCATACCTTTTATGGGCCCATTGTGTTATAAATACACAGATTAGGAGAAGTTACTTAAAAGCTTTTGTGTGCATTTTTCAGAATACTATCTTGGCACTGAAAGTGCCACATCACAAGAAAGATATTCCATAATTATACCTTACACAGAAAGTTATGCACTTACTGAGATACACAATACAAAAGCATCCCCATGGCAGTTCATGTCCTTTGTTCACAGGAGAGTGTTTGAGAGCAGCAATACAGGGGCTTCTCCTGATAATGTTTTACTGCTTCACAAGAGGCAAAATCACATCACTCCCACAGTGCTCTGGACTGTGGGTTGAACCCTAACCCTGCAGTGAAGTCAGAAGCACTGAGAGATTCAGTCAGGCTTATTTCATTAATTCAATAGGGGATTTATGAGAATATATATAGGTTTTATGGCTGTTTCCTTCTTTTTTTTAATAGAAGAAACTTGCACAGAAACCAAACTAGTTTTCATTCCATAGAAATAATTTTAAATGCCATTGTATTTTACTTTTAAATTTATTTACATAAGTTTTGTGGTCTGGTAGCAAGGTCTATTTTGTATGAAATAATATTTTTTGTACTGTTTTACTTCTGGTTTTCATCAAGTGTTTGGCTTTCTGCTTTGTGCATGATTCAATTTATTATTTCATTATTTTCCATGTTCTCATACTATTGAGACCAAGTCTACAGTATGTTTGAGGATTAATGTAATTTTTTTTGCTTGCAACCAGCTTAATACTATTAATAAACATCTTACTAGAAGTATACACTGGTTGAAGTTAGTTTATGTGAAACTGTTTGAAGTTCTTCTGCATATATTTAATATTTGCAAAACATTTTTAGGGAAACAGATCTAGAAATTCTTACAATACAGGTCCTGTGTGCTTGATTCTCGTGTGTGGTTGGCTATGTGTACTTCTGAGTTTCATTCCTGATTATTTCTGTTCATTGTGTACTTTTATCTGCTGCACCTGACTCTGTTAGTACTTTGCAGCACCACCCCAATGACTGAGCTCAGAAATACTCACAAATCTCTTAATCAGTGTGCCTGGACGACTTTTTAGAAGTGTCCTGTGCTTTTGTTACCATAGAGTAACACTTTGGAGTTAGTTTGGTTCTGGTTCCACTGCAGTCCAGGCTTTTAGCCTCGTATGGATAGATGATGAGGGGCAGTGTTAGCCCATCCTGAACCTCGAGCTTAGTTGTTACATGATACAGGAGTTGTGCTGAATGGGTGGTGGCCTTCCTTGTTTGCTGGGAGCCTGTGTGTGATCAGAATGCTCCTTTTCTTCCTGCAGAAATACACCACCAGTATGGATTTTGTACGGAAATTTGAGCGACAGTGTGGCTCCCAGGCCAGCGTGAAACGCTTAAGAGCTCATCCCTCTTACCACAGCTTTAACAACAAATGGAACTTGCCTGTATATTTTCAAATAAGGTTGGCATTCATTTTTTTGTTCAGTCTTTCAAAAGTAGAGGTTAGTCACAGCAAAATGATCTGGCTTAAGGTCACACCTCCTCATTGTTCAAAGTCTCACTTGTCAACAAATCATAGTGGAAATCACAGTAAGAATTTAATTACTAAGTCAAGTAACTGTTTTATGTATCTTCCAACAATTTAGCAAAAAACGCACATAACTGCTCTTCAATATGTACTATGTTGTTACACCAGGTTTGATAAGCTACTCATAAGACTTTCAGAAACAGATCTAAATAAGTCTTGAGCTCTTGTTTCAAATTCTTTTTCTCCAGTGTCCCTGAAACTGAGCTATATGTTGAAAGATGCTACTTGTTCAAATCCAGAGGAATACTTACTGTGAGGGAAGGAATCTTTTTTCTTAGATATATAGAACTAAAGGACTTAAGAACGTCAAACTTTTCCAGATCTAGTTATACTTCTGACATTCTTTTTGTCTCACAGGATGTACTCTCTAAAGTGCTGGGTATTGCAGCATTGCTTTCCCAAAGATTGTCCTCCTATTCCTGAGTAGCTAAGTAATAACTTCTAGGTTATTTTACTAGCAGTTCTGATGTATCTGTAATATTTCCTCTTACAGACCTTGCAGCTAGAAAAGAACAGAGAGACCCAAAAAAGCTCTGTTTTAATTCTAGTAATGTTAGAATTTTAATGAACAAAACAGAATGTAAAACTGTATTTTTAGAAAGTATAGTCTGCATGTCTGATTGTAAGGCTGGAGAGCAGCCCTCTAGGCAAGGAACCATTGATGAAATCTGCTATGACTCAAGTGTGCCATGTGTGATCTTTCTTGGTCCAAAGACTTCTCAGGGCCTCTTAAAAAAATAACCAAACAAAAAGTGGAATTTCCAAAAGAGGGGGAGGAGAAATTGATGTTTATTTTTAAATGGATCACTTTAGTGGCCTGTTTTATTGCACAGTTCTGTAATTGGCAATAACACTACCACAGTCACATCTATACAGTTTCTTTAGTCCAGGGTGGATCTACACTTGTGCTGAAAAATTTCATCCAGGAATCTTAGGAGTGGTAGAGTGAATATAAGTGACAGGAGCATGGGGCTGGAAGCTGGGCCTTAGTGTTTTGGTGGTTCATGGTGTTTTGTAAAACAGTAGTCACAGCACCTGATACCTTGTTTGGTTTTTTGCTTGCACATCTGTTCCTGCAGTTGTGTAGTGAACTGATAAGGATCTGTTGTGCAGGACAAAAAAAAGACTGATGTTCAACTCCAGTCAATTTCCCCAAACCACTTAACTGCACAAATATTCATGCTGGCCCGAGGGAAGGGGCCAGGAATATTCACTGCATAGTGGTGCACAGACTAAAAGGGTCTATGGAACTGCAGCCATTATGAACCTTTTAACAGATATGTATCATTAATAGGTCTCTGTGTCTGCCCTTTTTCTTTCAAGTGCAACTTTTCTAGGAGACCAATTGATCAAACTTTGATAAGCTTGCTCATAAATTGAAATGGAGCTTCAGCATATTATTTCTCTTAAAAATTGTTTCCCGTTAGATATTCTGAGCTCTGATTGATTAAAACACTTTAAAAAAATCATTTTCCTTTAATTCAAGATTACTGTAAGTCTAAATAGTCTACTGTTTCAAGAAATGTTTGGATAACAGCAGCTGATTCAACTTTAACCATATTATTCCTTTATGTTGGAATAATCTGCTAACTTTGGAAGTGCCCATGAATTCTTTATTGCTAAATTGTGAAAATAATGTGACATATTAACTACATATATCAGGGAAGATTTTTCTTGTTGTGTGTTAATATCCTTTAAGTCATACAAGATTTTTATTGAACTGTTATCTCACACTTGGGCATTTATAGTTAAGATTGTTTGTTTTTTTCTTTTTTCAATTACAGGAATTCCCCAGAAAAATCAGCCATTATTAAGCCTTTAGAAATTATCAAAGGAACAGATGGATATTCAGGCATTTCCTCTGTGGCAGTTCTGGCACAAACAGAAACAGTTACTCTTTCCCCTGTTCCATTCTTTCAGTTTTGTCAGTACAGCTGATTGTGGAACTGTAGTGAACGCCACACTGGGGAAATTATTTCCTATGTAAGAAATACTCAGCAAAAATTACATCATTGTGAAAAACCTTATTCTGTTCAATAATCCTTTTCACCATAACACTTAAAGACACTGCTCTGTTGATGGAAGCAGTGCATGGGCAGAACTGAGGTTTTGAAACTATTTCACAAACATGTTAAGTTGCTAAACATTGATCTTAGTCCATTAGGAGTTTGAACAAGAAAAGCTAGGTGGGCTCCTGTCCTGTTCTGGAAATGACAGTTAAGGGACTTTAAGAGAAACCCTACAGGTTTGTAATTAGTAAGTTTGATAGAAAGATTTACAGAGTTACTATGACACATAAAAGCAGAAAAGCGGAAACCAATGACAACAGAACTTCCTACAGGGGAGCTTAAAATGATGGAAGTATGGAAAAGTATCAGAGGTTTTAATAACTTGCTGTTATACCTAAAAAATTTTGGAGGTGTCATTTTGGTTTGGGTTTTTTTTTTTCTTTGAATGGTGAAATTTTTTTAAAAAGGGTATTTTAAAAAAGGTGTAATTGAGGAACTATGGATTTTTATTAGGTACAGAATTGTTTGTAGAACCTTATGCTACTGCTCATTAACAAACAAACATGTAGAAAGCTGGAGCTCCAGTATCACCTGACATAGCTGAAGGTTAAAGAAAGTATGTGTTAATTTGTTTGCTTTTAGTTTAAAAACAGTAGCAAAACAAAAAACTTCGCTCCTTGAAAAGCTGAGGACTTGTCACTCTGTGAGTTATCATTTTGATAATGTTTGCAACCATGACTTTAATAATATCTCAAAGGATAAGCTTTGTATGTGCCTGTAAAATGTCAAAGGTTCTCTCAAGTGTTTGAATGCTGGTGTTAATCTGGGCAAAAATAACCCCAGGTTTAAAATCTGTCTATGTCCATTGATAGCACCTAGAAATAATACTAAAGTAAATACTGAAAAATGTTTAAGTATCAATTTAAGCAACTGTTGAATTGTGATATTCAAAATTTTTCTTTCTCTCAGATTCAGAGAAATAGCAGGGGCCTTAGAAGAAGCACTTTCTGATACATTAGAAGAAGCACCAGGTAAACTTTTATGGCAAAAAATATTTATTGTAAAGGAATCAGTTGTATAAGTAGCAGTTATCACTTTGTCCCTTGAGTGTTCAGTGACGTGCATCCCATGGTTCACATGAGCTTCCTGATTTCTGATTAACTGATCAAATAGTATAAAACGTTGTTATAGAGATGGCAATGTGAGAATTCTGTTCAGTGTTAACTTTGCTTACTAAAAATCCCCCCTTTAGCAGCTATCATTAATATACTTATGGAACCATCCCCTCAATGCAAGAAGGAGTTGTTAGCATTTGACATCCTCTAAGTGACAACCAAAAGGCTATGCTGTATTATTGGGCCATATTTTTCTTATTGTAGCACTGTGTAGAGGTGAAAATGGCTGTCTGTTGGCAGCATTGAGTCTTGCTGTCATTCGTAGTGTTGGTTTCTGCTCCAAAAACATACATTGATTTATGAGGAGATGAGGAGGTATACATAGGAAGAATAAGAGTGATTACAATATGCTTCTCACTGATTACAATGTGCTTCTAACATGCATTAGAAGCATATTGTAATCAGAAGAACTAATTTCAGCTAACAGAGTAAATACTTACGAAGAAGGCAGCTATGAGCCACCTAAATGTCTGCACATGTGTATCCACACATGCCCTCTGAAGCAAACCAGGTGAAAAAAATCCTAATGGAGACAAAATATATAAATCTTATCACTTCAAGGCACAGGTCTGGGACTTGCTGAGACATTGCTTATGTTTCTGACTGTATTCTCTAAAATGTTACTGTATAAACTGCGTTAAAAGTATTTTGTTTTAATATGGCTATTTGTACAGTGTTTTAAATAAATATTTATAGCAAATACCTCATATAACTGGGAGAAGAGCAATAGTGTAGTGCTAGGGGAGTATTATGTTATGGCTGGCAGGCATATCTAATGTAAGTTCTTCAAAAGACTGCCAAAAAATTATTTTGGAAATGTTATTTCCTAAAGTGGATTATTTGGCCAAGCTGTTTCTGCCTTTATTGCAGGCAAATTCTCATTTCTTGCTTTTGCCTGCACAGCTGCAGCAAGACTTTAGTGGAATTTGAAATCTAAAGCATTGAGGAGATAATATTTTAAGAGTTTGTTTCAGGCAATGCTTAATAACATTTCTATCTTTTAGGAAGACTTTGCTTTTTTTAATCTTGGGTAACACAATGGCCCTGATGTTGCATCTTCTAAAAATGTGCTTGGAACTTGACCTTTGTTGCCTTGGTCGTTTCTAGCTGGGAGCTCGTTCTGTCTCTTGGCCACTCACATGGTGTGGACGAGTCTCGTGAAGTGCTGGTCAGATCAGATGTTTTTACCGCTTTTAGCGCACCGCCTGTGGAAACTCAGCCTGCAGATCTTGGCACGCTACTCCGTGTTCATCAGCGAGGTGAGAGAACAGCCTGCTTTAAGGGGCTGGCGATGGGGTATATCCATCAAAAGGAGACTTTTAAGAGATTTTTTTTGAAGTTAATGTTTTTTAACCTTCAAGCATTTCATGAGTTTGGCTTATAAAAAGTATCATTGCGAAATACGTGATTAGTCACAAATATCGGTACTGTTACAGTGCTACTGTCTGGCGGTTGCCAAAGCTGTGCTTCATGCTCCTTAATGCTGCCTCTGCCACTGAAACAAGAAGCCAAAATCCTAATTTTCTTCTCTTTGTATGTTGTTGATAGAGTGAATGAAGTTGTGAAACAGAGCCAGGTGAAAAATAACCCCGCAAATAAGAAGGAGTAATACAATTTGGATCAGTTGTTTACTACTGAGAATGCAGAACCGAAGTTTCCTAGGCAGCTGACTCAGCATCAATGATCACTGCTGCTGAGCAGAGGAAATGTGCTTTGCTCTTGTACTGCCTGTTCCCATTGGGATTTGAAGAGATTTCTGGAAGTCATTTGGTCCCAATTCCTGCTCAAAATAGGACCAGCTTAGATGAGGTTGTGCAGAGCACAACAGAGGTTGTGCAGGTTGTGTAGGTTGAATACTGAATATATCCAAAGGTAGTGATTGCACTCTTTCCTGGGAACCCTGGTCCAATGACTGATTGCTTTTTTTTTCCTGTTTGATCAGAATTTCTCTTGCTACAGTATATATCCATTACCTATTACTCTGTCACTCAAGGAAAAATCTGATTCTGTCTTCTCTGTACATGCTCCTTCGGTAGTTGAAGACAGCAGTAGGATCTCCATTTCTGATTTCTTTTGTGACTCAGTGACTTAGTTCTCTCAGGTAAATTAGCTCATGGAAAAGTACTGATAAGTCCCAGACTTAAAACAGCGTAGTCAGGGGAAGCACTTGCCTGACAGCAGAGAACTTGAGGAGGTGGGAGAAAGGAGTTGTTTGACAGCAGCACCAGACTGCCCTCTACTAACCTTAGTTAGACAAATTTGTTCTAAATCATCCAACTTGGTAGTGCACTCACATTTTTCTAAAATTTACTTTTTACATAATTTGGTAATATTTGGTAATATCCCTTGAAAGTGTGGCATTCTAATGTTGTAGTCTTACAAATCCTTTATATACTGTTTCAGTTTGTCCAGCTTTAACTGACTACTGCTAGGGTTCACACTTTAATTTGATGTTTCAGGTTTCTGTAAGGCCCATTTCCAGTGAGAATTCAAAGGAAAGCAAAAAACCTGTGCCAGGTGGGAGAAAGGAATCTTCTTTAAACCTCAACCCCAGTGAGGACCAAGGGAATGGATCTTCTCCAGAAAGTCTGCCAATTTCTTCTATATCTAGTACTCAGCTGATATATGTTGCTGCAGATCTGGACAAACTCCAGGATCGGGTTTGTGCTTTTGACTTCACTTAGAAAGAATCTTCATTGATATTTTTGGCATCCTGTAAGGGAATTAAATTGTTTAAAATGATGTGCCATAATTTTTTGTTTTTCTTAAATGCTAAAACTTGGAGTGTCAGATACATGAAATACATGGCCTACTCTGTGCTTATTTAGAATAGCAGTTTATGAGCAAACCACTTCAGGTATTTAAATTCTTTTTATCAGTAGCTGCTGGATTTAACTCCTAAAATAATATCTTTCTACAATTTTTTGTTGTGAAATGTCACTCTGCCAATCTTACCGCTTTTCAAGTACAATCTCTGTTGCAGATTGGAGAGTGGTACAACATTCTGCTTTAATGTTATCTTCTCTTTCAAGTGTTCGCTGGTTTTAGCCTTGGAGGTAGGAAGAGGTTTTATCATCATGATTATACTTGATTAATGATCCAGAATCTTGAGGAGAGATGAGTGGTGTTAATTGTCTCTCAATAGGGATGATTCCTGTGTATTTATTTTCAGTAAGGCTGAATTTTCTGTAATTTGTGAAGTTGTAAATTGCAGGTGGATTTTGTTAATTCTAAGTTATTTCCTCTGAGTACAATAGTAAAGTAGAGGATTTAATGTGTATACCTAAATTCCCGTGCATATTGTAAACTTCTAGTATTGATTGGGCAGAAATGCGGTAAAACCATAGAAATTGAGAGTGTCTTGTGATGCGCTTCAAACTAATAGGATGTAGGAGAAGTAATTAAAATGTTTGTAACATGACTGTATCTCTCTATCTCTCTCTTAGTTTTGGGTTGTTCTTTTTCAGATTCCTGAAATCTTAGACATGATTAAACCAAAGCTTGAAGTGATTGGCTTCAAGAATATATCTTGCATTGCAGGTAAATCTGAGAGGCTCCTTCCTCTTTGCTCCCAAATCCCCTCCGCCAAACAAATGAAATCAACTTTTACAGTATCATTATTTCGAATAAAAATACTTAATGAAACTTGCCTTTTGTTTAAATTGTTAAATAGAAACAGTCTTGATCAGAGCTGTTCATCTGGAAAATGTTCAGTGATTAAAATTAAGGGAGTCTAAAATGCTTTTAGGATTTTTCTCCAGAAAGTGAGGACTTTATCTTAGAAGATTCATATCATTAAACTTTTGAAATAATCGGGGAAGAAGGCATGAGGAGAGGCTTTCCATTATCCAGTTGAAACTAAAATGTTTTTCTAAAATGTCTGTTCTCTCTCAGGCCTGATGAGTCATGTGAGGCAGAGGGTTATCAATATATCATAGTTAAATACCTTATCTTCAGAGAGTAGAAGCAATTCAGTATTTTGGCCTCCTTTTTTCTTTTTGGGCTGATCCGTTTTCGAGTTTGTCTCTTTGGTTCATTTGTTCAGTTTTTTTTAATCTGATCATTCTTTATATGAAATATGGAGTTTGATTTTAATTTAATGATTAAAGCTAGGCATGGAGCTGCATGAGTGAACTAGTCCCTGTCTGCAAGCACAGCCAGAAGATCTGCATCATGAGTTCCACTGAAATCTCTAAATCAGAACTACTGATAAATGTCCAAGTCCATTAGAGATGTAGGAGCTTGTGCACATCCCCGGCTCAGTAGATGGTCTGTTGCCAATCACGGCTTTGAGTTGAACAAATTCCAGTCATTCCATAGAGAATTCAGAGAGAATTTCACACAGTTTCTGTGGAAAGTCGAAGCCTTTTTATTCAAGCCCTTGCTTCATTGGTAATACTGGAAAAACTTTGAACCTGGAGAATGTTACTTTACTCCACTTGTCTTTCCTTGCCTCTGTCCGTGTTTCTGGCTGAGGAATGGTTGGTGTTACTGGCAGTGTTTTATAAATGGCTGATGTATATGTATTTAGTAAGCATATCCTCTGCTTGACACCAGATAGTGAGTGGGATTAGGAGGATGAGGGGATTCACATAATTTGTGTTGTGATTGGGCAGAGTAGCTCAATTTAAACTTCAGCATTTTTACTTTAATAGGAGCCTTGGAAGATTCAAAGACTTCTCTATCAGCCTGTGTGCCTACCTTGAATAACAAGATTATCCAGGATCTCAGTGAATCCTCCTTTGCGTACCTGAAGAGTGCACTGGAAGTTCCAAGATTATATAGGAGAACCAACAAGGTCAGTGCTGCTTGCAAATGAAGAAATAAATCTCAGAAAGGCCTGTGCTGAGACTGTTACAAGCTCTTCAGGCCTTTCCGTATCTGTTTGACAGACCCCATGACAATGTCTTCAACCTAGTGAAGTACAGTACAAGCTGTAGGTATTTTAACAAAGGTGTAATAGTCTGTTTTGGGCACTGAGTCTGCTCAGCTTTCTCTGGAATCAGCATTAGCAGAAACAGCATTCAGGATCATACCTGGTAATAGGAATGGCTGGCACATGCATCTCTGAGAGAGCTTTGGGCATTTTGAACCTTGTTCTGCATTAGATCTCGCTGTATAACACTGCTGAATAATTTTGTGATGGTGTCTTTCCTGTGTATAATGATCTCTTCATTGACTTGTCCTAAATGGTTTATGTATCTGTTTGCTTAGGTACAGGCTTAGCATTTTTTACATGTGCTAGAATTGGATGTTGATACTTGCAGTAAGTAAATGACTGGTTCATTCTTCCCTGACTTGCTTCCCTGTCATCTACCAGGAGGTGCCAACTAAAGCTTCACCTTATGTTGACAGCGCTCTTAAGCCCTTCTACCGACTGCAGAATGACTACGGAGATACCTTGAAGCAGCCCATGATTCATCAGTGGTTGGAAGGTGCTCTCTCTGAAAGCACACAGAAGTAAGAGAATCATACAGAATATTGTTTGCCTTAGTTAAAAACTCCAATGTCCACTGAACAGGCACAGGAAAAAAAAACCAAAGCACTATGAATTAACACAACTGTAAAGAAAATCAAAATACAATACTCTTTAGGTGGGATATATTTCCTTGGATTTACTCTCATGTTGCATATTCAGCAGATGAAGAGCTGGGCAGGGAATCCAAAGACCTGGCTTCTGCTCAGGTCTGTGCAAACTATGACATGGTCAATAGGGCATTTGAAAAATTGGTTCGTTCTGGAAATGCAACAGTCAGGTAAAGATGTGCATTTTGTTTCAGAATTGATGTAAGACCTTAACCTCATATTCCTATCAATGAACAGTGGTTGAATTTTCAAGAATTTGAGTTTTACTGTCCTTTGACTTTTTTAATGTATGTAATGATTATCCAACTTCTGAGTGGTTTTTATAAAAAAAGCTTTGGGCCTTTTAAACTGCTGAACTAACTGTTCACAGTTTTAATAAGGCAGTCATAAAGCAATACTTTCTTTAGCAGATCTTCTGTTTCCTACTTAGCATCCTGAGGGCTCTTGAAAATGAGTAGTCATATGCATTAGGTTCCTTAATGAATTTTTTCCATTTGTCTAGCTGTATTTTGAATTCTTATTGCTGTATTTTAAATTCTTACTAAGCAAGAATGTTGCGTTCTGTGAGTTCTGCCAGTTAAAGCATGTAAGCATGAGACAGCAATGCTTGCTTTTGTTTGAAAGTTCTGCCAGAAAATTTCACAGGATACCCCTTCCTTTTTTTGTTGTGGACAGTTTACTCTTCATAGTAGCTGTATTTTTTATCTCTAACCTTGCCTGAAACTAGAGTCACGTTAGCCTATTTTGATTAGGGCTTTTTTCCTTTTCCCATCTTTATAGTTTTGCTTTGTTGTTTTTCTGTGACGTTTCTGACCATAGATGATAATATCAGAAGAATCCATGCAGGTCGAAGTATAATGTGTGCTTTCTGTCTGTCCTTACATGGTTTTTCCAAATACTTATTTGCATATTATATTATCTGTTGGCTGCTGCTGAGCATAGATTGATTTTTTTTCTGAGATTTAACCACATAGTAGTACTGAGGTTTTAAACCATAGTCAGAACATGAGTTCCTTCTTGCCCTTGGCCTCCTTATGCCTCACTACTCTTCCTCTTCTGGTATCTTTCAGAACAGACTTAAACTTTTACATATCCACCAACTGTTCTTAAAACTTTTCTAAAGTATTTTGGACAGGGCTAAGCATAGGTTGGTCTTGATTGCACTGGTCATTTTCATTTTGCACAAAGACTCTTTTTTCAAGCTTGGTGTCTCTTAACTAGTTTTTACCGCATAGAAAGAAGCTTGTTGTTAACCCATAGCATTTGTTAAGTAACATTGCTGAAGAACTGCAAGATTCCTGGAATCTCAAGCCACTCAAGGTTATTATATAGCTTAGGGTGAATTCTTGTCTGTCTCTCTGCATCTCTGTGCCTGGTTAGTCTTGCTTTTAAAGCTTCAGTAAATCTGATGACACCATGCAAAGTAGCTGTTATGTAGTTCCTTGGACCCAGCTAGAGCTTTTTTGCCCCAAATGGCAGTTCTTCACTTTCAAAAACTGAATTAAGTTCTAGGTTAAACATAGTAGCAGTGGTTAAACACCAGTAAGACTGGCAGGTCCATTTCTTAATTCCTTAGAATTTTCTGTCAAATTCTGTCTTCATGATTTGTTGCTACTCTTTTCATCATTTTGTTATAAAATATATTATCCTCACTGACAAAGGACAAGTCAAAGAAACTGAATTTCTTAAATGGAGGAATATTGTAGTTTCTTTATTGAGAATAGAAATGCAAGTAATTAATTTCTTGCTGTGATAATACATTCTTGCGTCTGAATGAAAAAATAACAGAAAAGAGCATAAACTAGTTAAAAATCATTGGGGGCTAAATTTGCTTAAAATGGCAGAAGGATTTGGGAGTACAGCAGAAGTAGGAATTAATCACAAGTGAGTGGGACTAGGAAATACCAAGATATGAAAAGAGGACACGACTGGCTTTTACTGGAATACTTTTGCTTTTCATAGAATGGTATCGTGAAATAAGTTTCCATGGCACTGGCAAGCAGTTTTTCTTTATCCATGCTATCTAATTACCCTTTTAAAAAAGCTTGTCTGCTTTCTGTTGCCTCCTTGTTTAAAAGTAATCATCAGGAAGATTCTTTCAACTCTTTCAATTCTTAGAGTAATAGTTTTCATAGAGAGGCTCTTTGAAAGTTAGTTATTTTAGCAAATTACAGAACATAGCTCAATCTGGTTGCTTTTCTCATGGATCTTTTAATTTCCCATTGTTGCTCTGTTTTCTCTTACTCTTAACTCACTGTCCTGGGCATCTGCTCATTTGTATGATATGTTCTTCCCACTTAGGCATGGGATTTCAGTCCATAAGGCTTTTTGAACTTTTGCTGCTGAGTAGTTGATGTATGTACTTTGTTTGATTCTATGCTTTCTTTAATGTGGATCCCACTCCGTGGGCAGTGGTGTTTTATTTTATCTCTACCATTTCTAAATTAGGGTTAGGGTTCTTCTGACTTTTCCTGTCAGCTCCCTGAGACTCCTGTTTAAATCAGTTTCTTCATTTTAGAAATAGGCATTTCTGACTGATGTGCACATGTGCGCTCTCACACACTTCTGTAACTTGCCTAAAAATGTGTGGGTTTTGGTCTGTCTGGCTGTTACTCCTGTCCTGTTTGTAAAAGCAGTTTTGCTCAATATTCTGTTGATTGTAAAGAGAGGCTGATTTTGACGTTTCAAATGGAGCAGTTGCATTCCTTGGTCACTGTTGAGTACAAACATCTTGAACAAGTCAAAAATGCTGTGATGAGGAGTCTTCAAGACTGAGTAGTAATCTTCTGGTTAACTTCTGGAACTAATAATGGAAATACTGATTAATTGATAATGCCAATAAGTAGCTTCTTTGCAAGGGAAGCCATTCCTTCTGGCATTGTTCAGCAGTGCCAGTGATGTATTTCTGTGTATGAAGTAGGCTCTTCTGTAAAGTGGAATTTTTTCTTTCTTATTAACCTTCCTTAATTTAGGTATTATGAAACTGTATCTGATGTGCTCAGTTCTGTAAAGAAAATGGAAGAGAGTCTAAAAAGGTTGAAGCAAGCCAGAAGAACTGCAACTTCAAACCCTGTTGGTACTAATGGGGGCATGAGTGATGATAACAAAATCCGACTGCAGCTGGCCCTAGACGTTGAGTATTTTGGAGAACAAGTAAGTTATGAGAAATTAGTTTCGGAAGGGAGATGGAAGAGGAAAGGGAACCTTGACTCAGATTTTGGTCTTGAAAGCTTTGTTGGTGTGGGTTTGGGTTTTTGCTTTGTGTTTTTACATTTGTGTAAAGAAGGCAATTTCAGACCTTGGTGATTATAGATACCACTTTAGCAATGCATGCTTTCCTCTCCTTTTTTATACAAATGCAAAGCTTGTATTTCTTATTACTCAAAATTCAAGTACTACTCAGTGCTTGCAAGCATGGAAGTTAAGAAGAAACACTGTTTACAGATGAGAGGGCAGGGACCTGACTTAGGTCTGATAGAAACTTCTTTATGGCACTTCCTTTGTTTGCCTTCTGTTGGGGTGCTTCCAGCCTTGACTTTCTGCGTGGTCAGGGTCTGTTCCCAAGAGCCGTGAGGATGTCAGCCTGATTTGTTGTGCTGCACAATTGTAAGTGCTTTCCAATGCCAAATATGAAATTTTAAACAGCAAAACATAGAAGAAAATATTCCAGGAAATGTATGCAGTAGCTATATTAAATTGTATAAGCATGCTGTTTTGTACTCCTTTATTTCTAAAAATCATATCTAGCTATAAACAAACTTCCAGCTTAAGAGTCCAAATCATTAGTTGCCAAGGAGTTGTCATTGATCTTGTTTATGAGCAGATGCTGTTGATGCATTGTAACAGGTAGATTAAGTCTGCTTGTGTGTGAGCAGATGCTTTTCTCGGATATGGGATGAATCACAATTGGGTGGAACTGTGGAAATCTTACTAACAAAAGCTATTATTTGTCAGTTTTTGCCTGGGGTTGAGCTTTTGTTCTTCTTTTCCATTATTCAGTGTGAATTTATGCTGAATGGGGACAGATTATTCATAATCATTTGGAAGATGTTTTGGTACATGTGACTATTACAAAGAGTTCCAGCAGCAAACACCTTTTCAGAATCACTTCATTATGGTTTTAGTTAGATCCAGATTTTTCTGCTTCACTGCACTCTTAGTTTTTTCATGGCCATATTTTTCTTTTTTGTCAGAGCAGTAGATTCCCTGGCTAAGAAATTACTTGCAGCAACCTCTGTAATTGTAGAGTTGTTTTTGTCTCCCAGGAAGTTCAAGGCTAGAACCATAGGCTCTTGCAGCCTATTGAAATGCTTTCACTGTCATGCTGTTGGCTCTTCTTGGATGTATTCACGTTGATCTTTAAAGTATTGCCCAGAAACTTCATTTGGAGCTGGAAAAAAAGAATCCACTTAAATCAATGCATTAAAACCAACTACAGCCAAGTTTCTCTTTCTCATTGCTTCACTGGGAAACTTCCAGCTGGCTTTAGTTACAAGTTGCCTAGAAGATGGTGAAATATTTCCCTGCAAGACACTTCTGTAACTGGAAAGACTTCACTGAACAAAGTTGGATGCAAATTTTTTATAGTTTGCAGTATATGCAGTTGTGGTTTTTGCCACATGTCAATGCAGAACAAAACATAGGCTTCATTGAATGTTTTAAGTAGAATAATTAGCGGGGTTTTAATGTTTTAAAGAAAATTAATAGGTTTTCTGTATCTTTTTAGATCCGAAAGATGGGACTGGAAACAAGCAGCATAAAAAGCTTTTCAGCCCTTGCAGAGCTGATTCTAACTGCCAAGGACCAGGCTACAACGGAACTATCCTAGATATTTTTGAAAGCATGTCATTGGAGATAAACGATCTCTCTGAAAGAAAGAGAGAATTTTACTCTTCTTCATTTTACCAAATAAATGGCAATGAAGTGCTTCCTAAAGTGTCTCAAGCAGCAAATCAGTGTGTCTTCTGCCTTGATAAACTTGCATCACCAAAAGACTGAGAATTTATCAGTTATCCATTATATGGAAAGCAATCAAAGTTCTAAACTTTCTACTATAGAATAAAAGTAGAAGAAAGTGTTTTTCTTATTTTTGTTGTACAACTTGAAATGTACAAGAACGAAGTTCTATGTTAAAAATAATATGTAATAAATTGTCTTCCTAACTTTTGATGTCCCATGTGTTTTTGAATCAAATGCATTGATTGATGGCTGTGTTACATGTTCCAGAGGCAAAGTAATTGAGGTTCTTGTTAACAGAACCCTTGATTAGAGAGAAAGGATACAGTGACCAGCGTTTATGTATCTATATATATACAGAGAGAGAGCTATATCTATATATATATCTGGTTTATTTTAGAGCAGTTTGGTTGCAATCAAAGAAAGGTATATAGCTGGTTTGGTTATTGTCTATAGAAACACAACAATATGAAAGTATAAAGATATCACTTAGGAAAATATATAGGGAAAAGAAAGAAAGAGAAAGTACATGAGTACATAGTAGAGATGGAAGATACCACCATCCACCGATCCAGCAACAAGACTTGGTTGTTGCCATTTTAGATATTTGTTGGTCAAAGTGATGGTCATGGTCTTGATCCATTAGGGGTGGGGGAAGCCCACAAAACAGAGAGTTCAGTGGGTTCATGCATGTTTAGGTTGAGGTGGGAATGCTCTGTTACCTCCCCTGGGGGCGAGTTCTACACTGTCTGATGTTAACACTGTGGATCATACACAGTCCTCTGGTGGGAGGCCCCAGAAATGAGTCTGGGGGCACATCGGGGTTGGTGTCACAGAGTCACAGACCCTGTGTGTCCCATAACTTAGGGTGATTTTGGGCATTGATATGAGTATGAGCACTTGCTTTCTCTCCCACAGTCTAGATGCATTAACCAGAATGTGCTAACTAGATCTTCACCTCTGACAGGTCTGGAATCAGCACCTTCCTGTCACAAATTTCTCCCTTCTGTGCTTATCTCGAGTTCCTGCTGTGCTGGCTTATCTTATGGCAAGTTCTGTCTGTAGCCTTGACAGCGTTTGAGACAGGCAGCTGTGTGCTTTAACTCTTTACAGGGCATCAAAAACTTCCAAACATTATTCGAGATCTCCTGGGATAAAGAACTCGCAGGAACAGAATTCTGCTTTTCTCATTGCTGCTTTGCACTTACCTGCCCTCTCTCATCATAGGATATGGTTAGATCTTGTTTGGGTTTTGAATGTTTTCATTTAAATGATTTAGTTTTTTTCACAGACCGTGCTGGTGTGAAGGGCTGCATGACAAAAGCTCATAAAGTACTTTAAATTTTAAAAATAATTTCTACTACAAGTATCTGACTTAGAGGTTATTACATTCAGACTACCTGTTTTCCTTCAAATAAAAATTTATTTCGCTAAGCTGGAATTTATTCAGGACTGGCATATTTCTGATTTATATTATATTATCTATTAGAACTCACCTGCATACATGTAGAATTTTTCTAACTTCAAACGTAGCTACATCAGTGCTAGATGCATCTTTATATAGCAGGAAATCTGAAAGTGTTTTTAGGGTTTAAAATGGTAGAAGGATTAACAAAGAGCTTTCATGAACCTAGAGTGATATGCCTATTGATGCTTCTCTTTCATATGTGAAGGACAGGCAACATAGTCTTATATAGTGGGAGGTGAATTTAAGGCTTTAAAGTCAGAGAATGCCCTGGTTTTGTGTTTTGTTGTTCTGATTTTTTTTTTTTAAACTTTTTGGTTTTTTTACCTTGTGAAAATTTAACACTGGAATTCTAGTTCCCAATTGTTAATTAAAAATACCTGTATCTTCCTAAAGTATTTAGAGTGCGTGGGGCTTAATGCCCAGGTTATGCACATTTTCCAAGTGATATGGAGATATGAGGTTTGTAGCACATGGCTGTTGTGTGAAGCTGTAGTGAGAAAACCTTTCACAGCTTGAGGGCTTTCATTCTTCACTGTTGGAAGTTGATGATATTTTAGTTGAGAAGACGCAACCATGTGATTATGGCGCTTTTGAAGCAATTAGGAAAGGTGGCTGTTACGACTTTTCTAACACAAATTTTTTGAAGGGAGGCAGTGAGGAAAGTCCTGCTGCTTAAAATTACATGGTGGTGCATGGATTCAATCTTGGGTAATGGAGAGCAGGGTTTGGCTTTTCTAATTTGCTTAGCTTCTCTCCATTCATGGCACATACACAATCGAGGGAGCATCCAAATTGCTGAAAAAAGAAACAGCAAAGTAGACCTACCTGTCAGATGACAAATCTGTCTCCTTCAGGCACATGGAATCCTCAGCCTTAGGCACACGCTACTTAGTGGATGTAACCCTTTCTGCTTCTGAACAAGAAGTTTGTGTATGTATTATGTTTTTCCAGGCTTCTAATAGATGAACATAGAAAGCTTGGTCTCCCCACACCTCTTAATTTTCTTAAGAGTCAGGAGTAGACACATCGTCCCAGTTCTTGTTGTTTTCAGCAGTTTTCTTATTATAAAATGGATGTGTAAATTGTAGCCTGAGACTGAGATTGTAGGATTGTAAATGCACTCTGCAGCTTGTGCAACTAGTCATTTCAGCAGGTGTGCATATCTATACAATAAAATTTCTACAACAGCGTCACCAAAGTAGCAGATTCTGATATCTGTGCACACTAGTGATTGAAAACAGGAGTTTTGTTTGTCCAAAACTGGGGAAAAGGATGTAGTCTGTGTACCAAACCAAAAAGGCACTGAAAGATTACTTGTCCTTGAGTTGCAAGTGATTTTCTACATCTTTCTGCAACAACAACGCTTCCTACTTGTCTTCATCAACTTTCTGAGGATATAGGCTGAATTCTGTTCTTTTTCACTGAAGACAAGCTTTAATTTCAGGGCAGGAAATAACATTGTGGAGCAAGTCAAAATTACTGAATGGTCCTATGATTGCCTTAAATGTCTCTATCACTTGTTCTATGTCAGTTCTCCATCTTTTATTTTTATTCTCTTGAATAGGATTCAATTTTCTTTATGTGGAATGAGACATCAGGTAAGAATTTGTGTGATACCCCCGTTGAAAGAGAGGTGTGAATTAACTTTAGTAAACTGAATTTTAGTATTTTCAAACACTGTGGATCAGTGAGGAGAGGATCTACCATGTGTACTCCAATGGAGATGTCTTGTGCTACTAATCCTCTTTCTTCTGTTCCTTAGGTAATTTTTGAAGTGCACTTCATGGCAGTAAGGCAGTTTTGATTTTGTGCCTTTTTCTTCTTCCTTTGTAGGACCTGTAGAAAAAATTGCTATGCCTTTCTAATCTTGGGAATTTAGCTGGAAGAGGTTTTGTACAATATTGAGGAAAGAGCCAGTGGCATGTCTTCCTCTAAAATGGTAACTGAGTTCTCAACTTGGTAGGTTATACCAGAAGTGGACCAGACTGTTCTAATCTTGTCATCTAAAGATAACTAACAGTATGTATATTTGGCTGGACCACTCAAGGAATATTTACTCTCCTTTTTCCATCAACAATTGTATTTTCAAGGTTGAACTGGAGGGATGAGGAAGCAAGCTGCACAGATTTTTTAAAAATTGTTTTGTTTTTTAAGCTGTCAGTAAATTGTCAGCTATGCGCAGGGATAAACTGTGCTGTTTGATGAAACCTAAAAAGCTCATTCTTGCCTTTGTTCTCTTTCTCCAAATCTCCCACCTTTTAGAATTTTAAGTGCTTCATTCACTAGATTATTAGGCTGTAGATTGCATTTGGGATCTCAATATGTGAGTGGTGTCTAGGATGCTTGGAATGTGCATTGTGGTGTGCCTGACAGAGAAATTTGGTAAAATTGGAGGAGAGTGAAGAGTATAAAATGCCATAAAAATTTTACATGTAAAATTGCTGTCAGAAACAAGTCTCAGGAGAATATACATTGTTGAGGAAGCAGAGTTGGTTCTCTGTTCACAGTCCTTATTCTGGTCAGTGTACTTTTAGTTCCCTGTCTCTGCCTTTTCCTTCTTCCTTTTCTTCTCCAGGGTGTCAGTGGAGGGGTGCTCTCCATCACAAAATTTATTTTCTGAAAAGTGTGTTTGATGGGTTTGTTTTGTTTTTCTACCTATAACTGGACAGGGATATGGAGTTCCACAGCATGCAGCCCTGGAATCAGCTGTGAATAAAGGCATTTTTCCCTGAATTTTCTGCCAGAGTCTCCCTCTTGTTATTTTCCACTTTCTTCATTAAAATGGAATATTTTATGGTCTGAGATTTTATTTGTAGATGATGCTACCTTCTGACTTCAACAAGTAAATGGCATAACATTTAAATTAGTATGAAGCTGCCTCTTTCATGCTCAGAGCTATACCATCAGCTGTAGTGCTTGATAATATGCAACTTACTGTCTTAAAAACACAAATGATTTGGAGCACATTTCAGAAGCCAGAACTCATTTATGGACGAAAGCCCAACCAAACTGTGGCAAAGAAACTTGGAAGTGACTTTATTTGCATTTTTCTACCCCTGCATGTTCATACTTATTTACTTCTGTGTATAATACAAGTACAGTATTTAGACGTTAGAGCATCTGGAGTACATACAGTATAAATGGATAAATAAATAGATGCTGTGTCCTAGTATTGTGAGGGTTATTTTATTTATAACGTTATGGCATTTTCCATGAAGCTACAAGGATGTGTCATGTATGCACATCACTGATATCAAGCTGCTGGTATTAGTGCATTTAGATTAGATACACATTTGGGCCACTGTGGATGATAATGAGCTGCTGTGCACTGCGGGATACACGGTCTCACATGGTCTGCCAAAGAGGTTTGCAGTTATTTTTAAGTGCTATCAGTGCTAACAATAAATTGACAGATGAGAGGTGGAAATCCTTGTTCCAGGCTTTCCTCAGTACCAAGGTCTGTCTCCAAATTCCTCACTTCCTAATTCAAGAGTCACCTAATAATCTGTTTTTCCACTTTAATGTTTCAAATTTTTATGACTGTTAAGAGTTGAACTGTACTGCTGTAATCATTTTATTCACAAGTAGCTGCACCACATCCACTCTTTATACTAATATATATTATTGCCATTAATGCTATTTTTAAAGAACATATGGTTTGGATATGTTAAAGTTTGCAGAATTGGACTCTAACCAGTAATGTCCTTCTTTGCTATAAGGCTGTAAGAAATGCCTCACAGGTTATAAAGTAATCAAAGAAATGGAATTGTACTGGAATAGTAGACATTGTGGGATTTCTTTTACCTAAAAAAAATCAGAGATAATTCTGTCAGACTCTGGGAATTTATCCATCACAGTTCATGAATACTACCAAACCCTATTTTTAGCATTTCCATAGAGTTAAGAAGTGAACATATCCATCTGGCCTGCAGAAAGGAAAAACTTCCTCTAAGCATGTTTTTGCTTCCAAGGCAAAAAATCTTGTCTCAGTGGGACAAGCAGAGCCTGCCTGTGCTGTTGGCAGAATTTTAAAGGCAAATGTTGCTGATGAAGCTAGAAATCTCTGCGGATAATTGTAAAATCTTCACTGTAATGTAAAAGGGAGTCTCTCTTGCAAAACTGATGGTACAATTAAAAAGCTTTTTAAAGAATGAAGAGGTCCTTTTCAATCGTAAATAAAAATATTATAGCAAAAGCTGCTTATCAATCTATTTTTTCAGATTGATGCCTGGCATCGATACACTGCCCTGCCCCACTGCGTCCAAAAAGGGAACTAGGAGCAAAAGAGAGACAAAGAATAAAATGGAAGCTGGAGGAAGGATGTGAGTCATCTCACGTGAAATAGATGAACGAGGATGAAATGTTGCAAAGTGTTAGCTTTCAAAAAGCTGTATTTCAAACACTAACTGCTTCATCTCAAAGCTAAGTAGAGCACTCAACAACATCACAAAACTATCTGATGAATAAGAAAAAAGTGATGGGAAATGTGCATCATTCCACCCCTTTCTTATCCTCTGTGTTTCCATTTAATCCTCATGCAGAGGGTTTACTACTCTGCCAAGAAAAAGCATTGCCCTTGACTGCTTTTCAAACACAGCAAAAAGGAATGGCTTATTCAGTGTTATGTCCAGGTACGCCCCATCTTCCTTCTGTGCTGCAGGGTCTTCTGGCTGATCTGTTCCATCACTGGCCAGTTTGAAAAAGGCTTTATTTATTACCTGTAAGGAAAAACATACGAGTAATTCTGGAGTCATCAGAGCATGATTATGATGGGACAAATGAGAGTCTGGGTAAATGATAAAGCACATTGCACTCCATAGATGTTTAAAAAAGATGTGGAGTACTTGTCCGTAACATGCAAAAGCTGTATAACTGCTTTTACACTGAGCTGGTCTGTAATCCTGTTACCCTTGTGTCATGGTTTAACCCCAGCCAGCAGCTAGGTACCACACAGCTGCTCACTCTTCCCTCCCACAACTTTCCAACAACTAAAACTCTTGTGTTATCACCATTATTCTCCTACTAAATCCAAAACATATGCTGTGATACTCAGCCCCCTACTAAGCGTGTCCCTTACATGTCTCTGACTGCTTTGTTCTAGATAAATTTATTCAGCTTAGGAGGCTGAAACTGTGCAGGAAACATAAATTTTTTTGAATGCCAGTGATATGCACTCTACCTTTCCAACTGTTAGACTGGTGTTGCTTATCCTACTGAAATCTGCCCCCTTTCCCAGCAGTCCAGGCAGTTCCATATCTGCAAGAAGCTCCTGTAGATCAGAGATGTCTTCTAGTGTTAATGCTGGCAGCGTTAATTTAATTTCTCTGCAGAGAGAGGGAGAGAGGGAGGCAAATGAGTGCTTGTTCACTGTGAAAGCATCGTGGCTGGGCAGTCCTGGGGAATGGCCATGCGAAAACAACTGCAACGAGTGCTTGGTGTGTGGGCACACAAGTGGGTGCCTGTTACTGTTTCCACGTGTGAACTCACCCTGGGTCTGCTGCTAAACCCCAGAACATCCCACTTTGTGGGAGGGATGCAAAGAAACTTGCTGGTTTCCTTGAAATACTCCCAGATAAAAAGCTGATCCCACCAAAGTGGGCCTTTGAGGTGGGGCCCCTGAATTTCTCTTTGTGCTCAGTAGCAAAGCCTCCCTGGCAGGATCCGAGCCCGGATGAGCAAGCAGGTCTGTGTGGCCCACCCCATCCCATCCATCCCTACTATGGGAGGGTGCACGTGCCCCTTCCCTACCTTGGGGACAGCCACTGGAGCCAGGCTGAGGACTCCCAGGTCACCTGGGACTCCACGTGCTCCAGGTCACTGCCATTGATGGGCTGCAGCAGCACCAGCAGCGCCGTCTTGCTGATGGGGACTTCCACCACGGAAAAAGTCCCACTGGCATCGGTTTTGTACTTGAATGTCCCCCTGATAGACAACATAGGGACCAAGACCTTTGTGCTTGAATCCACCCAGAACTCCTGAGGCTCTTTGAGCGGGAAGGCTTGCTTAACATTCGCTGAAAAACAGATCAAGAAATGAGAAATTGATTCTCATCTTCCTTCCCTCCTCCCCTCTACCCCCTTATCTGGTCATTTTAAGAACAATGCTCTGTGCCTTAAAGAAGGATTACATGTATAAAATCACATTTAACTACTGTAATCATATGTCTCTCCCTTTTGATCTGCCTTCTGGTGGCATCAAGCTCACAGCACAGGGACCATGACCATCAGGACTGTGACTAAAGCTGCTGTGTTTCTGTTGGCTTTGTGGCCTTTCCTGGGGACAGGAAAGTGCTTGCTTGGTTGACTTCTTCCTCCCAGGTTGCCACATGGTCCCCAGAGGCTCACAGGTCTGTGCAGAGGGTCTGCTTGGTTTCCTCTCTGTCCCCTGAGTGCAGTGATAGCATGTTTGGAAGCACCTCCATCAGGGCCAGCCCTTGCTGCAGGAGCACTCTCAGGCAGCTGGGTGGGCTCAGGAGAGGGAAGGCATCACAAGCTCTGCCTGAAGTCTCACCCTTCACCATCTTACAAACCAAAGCAATGGGGAAGGCTGTAAGCAGAATACCCAAGTGTTGATTGAGCCAAGGAGGTTAAAAAGGACATACTCAAACATTTACTAGACCTTAAAATAAATTTATTTCCCAGTTCACAACTATGAGAGGCCTTGCTCCCACCTTGCACAACTTCTGTGCAGCTTTGCATTTCAACATGTGATTTTCTCACTGCCATCGATCAACACTGCTGCCCAGCTGGGCAGATGTGGAAGCAGCTGACAGCTGGTCTGTGAGCCAGAGAGAGTTAATTGATAAGGTCTACTCTGAAAGGAATTTCACTAAGGAAGAGAAGAGAAAAAAGAGAAGAGAAGAGAAGAGAAGAGAAGAGAAGAGAAGAGAAGAGAAGAGAAGAGAAGAGAAGAGAAGAGAAGAGAAGAGAAGAGAAGAGAAGAGAAGAGAAGAGAAGAGAAGAGAAGAGAAGAGAAGAGAAGAGAAGAGAAGAGAAGAGACCTGCAGCTGGGAAAAGTATTTTTAGAAAAGTTTTGTGAAAGTTGAAAACAGTGATGGAGACTGCTTTGCACCCATGAACGTTATGTTGGTCTATTGTAAACAATGAATAAAGTGTAAACTTTGTAGAGTGCATAAAAGGCAGCATGCTGTTAAAATAAACAGCAATTAGCCTTCTGAAGTATATTGCATCCCTTCACGTGTTGTGTCCACCCCACAGCAACATCTGGTGACACCAAACGTGATCTGCAATTGGGCTGCAGGGTGACATGCAGCCAGGCACAGAACCCAGCACAGCTGGGAGCAGTTGACTTTGACACCTGGAGTACAGGTGAGCCGCTGGGGACAAAATGGGAAATAATTTATCAAGTGAAGAAAACACTGTCTTATCTACATGGAAAGCTTTGTTGAAAAGAAAAGGTATTGAGACCTCTGACTACGCCTTTCGTAGTATGTTATGTGAGCCAAGTCGCAAGACTTTGAAACTGATGCAAGCACTGCCTTTAGTGTCAGAGCTTGGAAAGACATTGGAAAAAGACTATGGGACGTGACATCTAAAGGGGACAAGTCAGCTGCAGATTTGGCTGCTACTTGGAGACTGCTTTATGAAACTTTAAAAGACTGGAAAACAGAGCAGGATAAGAGGGAGTGGGAGGCAGAGGAAGAATCGGAGTGAGAGACTGAAGCTGAAGGGGGAGAACAGGAAAGAAAATTTCAGTCTGAGACTGTCCCTGAAGTAGAGCCTGCTGGAGCTGTTTCTGTGGAAATTTCTCCGGGGTTTGTTTTTATGGGAAACAAGTGACAAGCTGATAACACCCCTCGGTATCTGTCCCCAAAAGACTATGTCAAACCTGCCTATCCCTCTCCCGTGCAGCAGTTGGCTGAATAAGTGCTACATCGAAATACATTTCTCTGGCACAGCAGTTAGCTGAAACAACTTTACAAGAGAAACAAACTGAAGAACAAGTTGAGCCATCTGCCCCCCACTTCTCTCCAAACTGCACAAGCAAATGAAGTCATTAACAATATGTCCTCTGTTGCCCGACAGCGATAGTGAGGATGATGCAGCACCGGTGATAAGAAAATCTGAACTGGTGCGTGGATCTGTTTGTGGAAAATCTGGTAATAAATCAAACCTGCTGCTCCTTGGACTTTACCCCCCTGCCAAGTGACTGTGATCGCTCGACACCCTTTACAATTTTGGGAGCATGTTAAAAAGAAAGCAGCTGAAGTGGGAGATTGGGATTTGTTAGAAAAAATAGATCGACCAAAAATATCAGATATGCAGAGTGTTGATATGAATGTTGCTTGTAAGGAGCCTATGGCTTTTTCTGTTTGCAAAGCAGTTCCTAATTCAGGGCAAAATGATAGTCAACAGGTTTTTGCATGGAAAATTGTACAAGACCTTCAAACAAAAGTGGCCAAATTTGGTAAAATTCCTTTCAGAAGTAGACCTTATCAATTAACCCTCTGGCTCATAGACCAGCTGTCAGCCCCTTCCACAGGCAGATAATCCCGTTTAGCATTAAAGAAACTACTGCCCCCAGTGAAACTTGCACCTGATGTTCTGCACTGAATTCTAAATGGCAAGCCCTGCTTGGCAGCAAGTCTACAAATGTGAAGAAAACTGTGTGCAAGTGAACACCATTTGAGACCACTGGAACATTTAGCTGTTGTTTTGTATGGATTTCTGTCACTTTGTCAATGCTATGGCTGTTAATAGCATCTCAGAGCTTCTAAAATGTGTTTCAGAGAAAAAAAAATTACTTTTTCCTTTCTGCAGCTATAGGCACAGACATGGAGCATGACAGCATCAGCTGTCATGGATGTCCCTTCACAACCAAATGGCAAATTAAATGCTAAAGTCATCTTCTATGTTTATTACAAGGTAATTGCTTGTGTAATTAATTTGTTCTTGAGCCAATACTGTCCATCCCATGTGTGGGGACTGCAACATTTCAAATGCATCAGAGCTGACCCAGTGATGCAGACCCTCGAACATGTGTTTCTAAACTTATACAAATTACAAGTTTCCAATACAGAAGAAGAGGAAAAAATGGTTCTACTAAAAGAAAACTCTGCTTTTGTGACCATGCCCAAGTCTGTAACACAATTGCTTCTGTAGTATATCTGTGCTAGATCCTACAATGAAGAGAAAGCTGATGCCCACAGCTTGCTGAGAGAATGACAGCTCCCATGAAAGGCAAAGAAAACTTGACATCCAATTTTGAGTTGGGAAGATAGGGGCACAAAAAGGTTTCCTGGGCACCACAACTCCACCTTTAGCAGTAGAGCCCACTCAGGAACTTGGGGCTCACTGCAAGTTTTCTGAAATACAATCCCAGGTAGGCAAGCTGTCTGAAGTGTGCAGTCTTTGGTATTGCGTTCAGTCACGAGATCTAGGAAAGCAGCTACACTCAGAAGTGAAGGCTCAGCTGTAGTGCAGGAGGATTTCTGGGACAGCAGCATGGAATGACCCTAGGCAACAAAGGGATTGCCTTATTTCTTCTAGGTTTGTATAAGCTGCCCTGCTTCCATAACTGATGATGTTGCTTCCTGAGCCAGATTTTGCCACCAGACTTCTGTGTTTAATAGCCACTAGAGGAGTCATCTCCACAGTATTTTTTAGCCTTTTTTGTATCTATACCTCTGGCCTGCTATCTCCAGCTCCTCTGGCTTTCTTTAAAGCTACACCCTCATCAGTCTTGCTGGAGACCCCTCACGACTTTTAGTTCCTTTGCAGCCAGAAATGCTGCACAATTCTTTCTCATGTACCTTTCCACACCTTTCCTAATCCTTAGTTTCCTGGACAAGGAAAATTTCTTGGAGCCCATCTCCCTCCTCCTCACTCCCTGTTGCCCTTGCTTGCTCATGACAGAGTGCAGGCAGGATCCCTGGCACAGTGGTGAGGGGCAGAAGTCCAGTCTTTTATCTGAGCCCTTCCCTTTCCCCACTGGCCAGGGATGACCTTGCTTCCCTCCCAGGAGCAGGGTTACTGCCCGTCCTTCCCCAAGCCTGTTCCCAAAATGCGCAGTGCTGCCTCATACCTGCCAAGCAGACGTGCACCACAAACAGCAGCTCGGTGGATGGGTCGATGTCTGACAGTAAGCACTTGCTGTGGCCCTCGCTTTTGGCCTCCACAAAGGCATTTATTTGTTTTGCTGCCTCGCCTGGATTTGTAAAGTCAACAGCTCGGGCGTAGAATGCATCAGCACTGGGGAGCAAGAGCTCCATGAACAGCTGGAAGAGGGGTATGCCAGGGGCAGAGAACAGGCTCAGTGTCTTGGAAAAGAGCAGCTCCTTGTCCCCGTTCTTCACAAGCCTATCGATTGTCCTCAGGCTGGAAAGGAAATTCTTTCCGACTGCCGTGGAGGTGCAGTCAAGGTTTCCAGAGGGGGGAATAAATCCCAGCAAACCCTGCAAATCAAGTGCAGTCTGATTTGAGGCCCCCAGGTAAAATGACACCAAGGAGCTGTAGAGGCTGGTTGGGGACAGGAGCACATTTTGGCCCTTCTGTGCTTTCTGCAGTGCACTGTAAAGCCGCATGCCCAGGACGTACACCAAGCCACTCAGGTAGCCCCGTTCCTCCTTGCCCCAGGTGTTGAGGCTCGGGGCTTCCAACTGGTTCTTGTCATTCACATCACCTTCATATTCAGGTGTGGTTTGGGACTCAATGGAGACAGGGACAATAGTCTTTCCCTCCTGAACCAATTTTTCCAGCTTGTCACAGTCGGTCTCATTGAAGCAGTACAAAGTGAAAGGGTGGACGTAGACGCGGTCACAAGTCACCACGGTAAGGCAAGCCAACAAGCAGAGAAGATGTGCTACCAGATTCATGCTGGAAAATTGCCTCCACGGTGTCTGCTGAGAGGAAAAATGAGGAGGAAAGGAGACTGGTCAGTCTGTTTCAAATACAGTTTCTCTTAATCACAGGGTGAAGTGCTAGTGCTGTGTTGGAGTTACAAATGTGGGAATTTAAGTATTTAGTGGTGTTTGGTCTGACTCTGCCCCCAAAAAGCCCAGGATGAGACAAACACCAGTTTCAATGGCAGCAGCTGGGAAGTGATTAGCACAGATGTGACTCCACTACCCACTGCAGTACCCAAAGGATTTAGCATGGGAACTGTGTGGATGCTGGTTATGCCTGCAAACCAGAGCATGCTACTTCTGCAAAACCTTATTTTGCAACAAATGCAACAACATTTGCTCCTGGAACCTGGTCAGAGCCATCTCTGCAAACTGCTGCACTGAGCCTTGCTGACACACACACAGGCTAAGCAATGTGCCTGCTGTTATGCAGGAAGTGGGTTTGGAAATCAGTTCTCTTAAGGTCCAAACACAGAACGGTCCTGCTTTGTGTGTCTAGTCAGCAAAATACTTGGCACTAGAAGAGTTTTCATAGCCCAGTGCAAACATTCATTCTAGCTTCTAGCCAACACACTCCAGGCTCCCTTACACAAATGTGCTCACACTGAAACCATTTTCATTGCACCTTCTATGTCTGAATACAGAGTTAGAAGGGGTAGGCTGAGTTCTACTCAGCTGTGCAGGCAATCTTCTGCTAAGGTAAAAGACCACCTGCTGCCCTTGTTTTTCCTGACAAGAAGCAGAGAATTTTACTGTATGTGGATGTCACTGGTGTTTTAGCACAAAGGATGTAATGCATAGGGGGAATGTCATGGACACACACACACTGGCAAACTATACCCACTAATAAATTTTATATTTTTAGAATTTCCTCTTTTCCTATATCAAACTTGTTGATAACTAATTGCTCTGCTGTACCTTTCTCGGATTTCTATTTTATGACTTTTAATCTGTGTATTTGAAATCCAAATTGAAATGTGTTGAAAATTATGCATCTGTAACACATATCATCAGCCAAAATGCTGTTATTCAGAGCTGTACTTTTATTCCACTATTAATTCCTTGTTTATTGTAGCTTTGTTCACCCTCTTTTACCCATTTCATGTTCTACACAGCTCATTGAATGGGCAAAATGCTATCAGCCTTGCCAGTACCCAATCCCTGCTCTCTGCTTTCTTTCTCCAAAGCTTTTTGAGTCACACCAGTCTGTCAGGTATTGTAATTCTGGTAGCCTGAGCCTTTTGAGAGGACACAGAGCAATGTCTGTCTCACCAACAATTTACACAGGGTGGAAGTGCTTGTGTTTAAATCCATCTACTCAAGACATGGCCCTTTCCCAGCCTAATTTACAATGTATAACCATATTCTTTCCCCTGAGGGGTCCCCAAATATTTCATGCCTAATAATATCCCAGTTTGCAGTATCACCACTGTCTTGCATATACAAAAATTGAGATGTACAGATACTTGGTAACTAGACATACTAGGTATGTCTGCCTGCTAACATGGGTATCTACATTCCCAGGTTGTAGGCTTCTATCTAACAGCTGCAAATGGAATTTCTATTGCTGTGATGGTCACTCAGGATGTCTAAATGTCTTCTGAATACCTTTGGCTCAAGCTCGAAACTATTTGCTCCCCAAAGGTTTGCAGGGGAGGACCTGCTGTATATCTCTGTCCTTGTGCCTTCACCCAAGGATTGTTATTCCCCATTAACACCCATCTCATCCTCTAAATTCCTCTATGGGCAGCACAGTCGTACTGCTTTACTCCCGACCCCTCTTCACCTCCCCAACCCTGCTGGTTGCATGTGACATGCACGACAGAGCATATTCATTGCTTATAATTGGTTAAAAAATTATCTTGAGAGGTGCCTTCCCAACTTCACTTTCCCACATCCACTAGCTGCTGTGCTAGTGGATTTCTAGACTACTCAACTCATTTTTCACATTGGGATGCTCAGGAAAACGAACCAAAAAGCCACAGATTAGAAGGAGCGCCCTTCCCACATTGTTCTTTCCATCATACAATTCTTTTGAGGCATTACTTAATCTTTTCTGCACAGCAGGGAGGGTGGCCCTGTGCCATAAGGCGCCATTGGCACCCAGTGGTCACTTTTCTCTGGCTGCCAGAGCCCCTTGTTCAGCTTTTGTTCCATGAGCAGAAGCAAGAGGAGCAGTTCTCACTGCCAAGCACTTACCCTAAGCCCCATCTGTGGAAAGCCAGCGTGGCTTAGCTGGCTAAAGAAGAGAGCCCCGAGCCCTTTGGAAAAGCATGAACACCTGAGTCGAAAGGCAGCAGCCAAAGCAAACGCAGCGAGAGCGCTTTACTCGCCTCTGTCCTGGGGGTTGTCGCCCCTTTGTCGCCCCTGCGATGCTGCAGCCCCCGGGCGAGCTCCTGGCGGCACCTCTGCCCTGCGGGGAGGTGGGACTGCAGCTGGAGCTCTGCCCTTTCGACACGGCATTGCGCAAATTGCTTTACCTCACAGCCTGGGGGCCCAGAGAAGTTACCTCAGGCCAGGCAGCGCCCAATGAAACCTGAGCCCGGCTTAGCACTAGCTGCGTAGAAAGTTCCAGGGATGGACACACAACCTTTAGCCAGGAGCAGCACACCTGTGTGGCCTGCAGTTACACATTTACCAAGGCAGACACAGGCGTTTTACTACGTAGAATAACTGATTATAGGAGCTGAAAAGACCTCATTTTGTGCCAGACTGAAAGGAATGTACTTATATTTGTTGTACAGTTGGATCAGATTTTTGTCTTCACAGATAAATTGCCTTTAATCTCTACCCTGCAGCCTGGGGACCATCAGTGTGTGAGACATGTATACTACTGCAGAATAAAGTGATCAAGCTCTCAATTTTTACCCCTTCTTTCCCTCTTGAACGGTTCAGAATGTCAAGGCTTTGTTCTTTCTCCTCTTGAACAAAACGTGTTGAAATGGAGACGATGAAAGCCAGATAGGTGAGATTGCCAGAGCTGGATCACAAAGACTTCATCCCTCCCATTCTCAACCTCTCAAGTCCTGTTTGGGAAAAGGAGTTGAAATTTGCAGATCTTTCTGCTGCTTTTGAAACAATCTTTCGATTTTGGTGTGCCCCTTCTTCCTATTTAAGCACATAAACAGTGGATCAAACTAGGGATAATGCAATTGGTTAGACTGGGTCTTGTTCAGTGCCCTTTATCCTCAGTAATTAAAATCCCATGGTTCTAACGGGAGTAAGGCTGATTTATCATCTGTGCTTCGATTTTAGAGGGCCAGTCAGGTATGATTTGTACTGCAGTGCCCAGCTACATGTTGGGTTCAAGGACGGAGCTGAGAGAGGGAGATGTTTTCAGTGCTCCTAAAGATGGAGGAGGAGACAGGGACAGCTGAGTCCTGCCAGCCCACCTGGCTGTGTGCCAGGTGCCTAATGCCAAAGAGATGAGAAATTTCTGTCTCTGACAAAGTCCTGCTTTTCATTTAAACAATCTGATAACCCTCACTCTAATGAGGTCCAAGAGTGGTTGTGACCCCAGGCTTGTATAACATGCTATCATGCACTGAAGGATTAAACAAACAGTTTGAAATATTCAAGGTGTTTTGTCCTCTTGCTGCCTGAGCATCTCAGCTGAGGAAGCATCAGAACAATCCCTGAGCATTTGTACCATCTCCTGACAGCTTTAAAATGCTTCTAGTGAGCAAAGAATACAGGCAAAGATAGAAGGATGAAAAATGAAAAATTCATATTGCTCAGCTAAATGCTAAGAGATCAAGTTAGATTTCAGGTTGCAATCCCCCTTCTTTCCTCTCTACCCTGGAGATTTCCCACAGGCAGACCAGGGGAGCCAGCTGGCCCTGTGCAGGCCAGTGGAGCTGTGGGTGAGACATGAGCACAGCCCAAATCTGTGCCTCCTGCACTACCACCCATGTGGGTCCTGAGGGCCTGGGCAGGCATCAGCAGTGCACACAAATGGCCAGACCAGGCTGAGCCTATGAGCTGTAGCTGGTCTGCTGCATCCCCCCAGATGAGGCTTGAACACAGGTAAAAACAAAACCCATCCCAGGACTCTCTGTATTGAGGACACACAAATGAAAGCTGTTTCATGGAACGGCACTTTGTATTCCATGAAACTCTGAAAAGTATCCTTATTAAGAAGAATTACTGGCTTTCGCTAATAAGCTACAAGTAATGCAAATAACATATAGTACAGCTGTCAGACTTCATGTTTGCTGTGGACAATAAACACTGAAAGGGGAAATCACAAACCCCTCACCTACTGTACTTTTTTTCCTTAAACCATTATGCCTTTGTTCTGTAGCATCCAGACAATGTTCTGGTTTGGGCATCTCCCTTCCAGCTCTCCTGAAGATCATGACCAAGCCATGCTGCAGCTGTTGGTCTCCGTTTGCTGCAAGTACCAGCCCTAAACAGGCAGCCCTGGCTGCAGGGGATGCTGCCCTGAAGAAGAGGAGGAGCAGAAGTCACCTGAACAACAAATCTAGTATGCTGGTCTGGTGTCTCTGCCACATAAAGAAAGTTCAATTTAGTTGAATATTCTCAGGGTTTTCAGCCAAGTTGACCCTTGGATGTCTTTTGGTGTTTGTGCACTCAGTTCTATTGTTTTCTGTCAATAAAAATGTGGTCAGTGTCTTTGAGGAACACAGAAGTCTATTTTTTGCCCCCCATCCTTGCCCCCACATCAGTAAAGTAATCAAATTAAAATACCTAGCTTTCTCCAGAAAAAGAAGTTTCACCAGGTAATGTTCAATGTCCTGTTTTCACCACAGTCTCCTCCTGCTTTGGGCCATGGGGAATTTGGCTGGCCCCAGTAATGAGGGAGAACCTTTGATTTCACCTTATGCTCATGCATTACTACAAAGCTCAGCCACAGCTCTCCCCCTCATTTGCCAGTTACTTGTGCTCACTCAATTAATATTCCCCTATTAAGATGCATCACACACCAACACACTTCTTAGATATTTGTCTTTTATCTTCTAACAGTTTCTTCTAAGGGAGAGGGTTTCAGATTACGAAGAACATATCCTGCCACACCTGCAACATATTTTATCCTAGTAGTACTTAACTACAGTTAGTCTTTCATTTTATTTCTGAGACATTTTTGAGCAGGAGCGCATGATCATTTTTCCAATTACTATATGTGGACTCTGTTGTCAGGCTTTTTTTGTTGGGTTGCCATGGTTTTAGGAATGAGAGTGTGTTTAAAGATAGAGCTTCGACTTTAGAAAGTGGAGTCTCTATCCTGCCCTTCAGCTCTGGTGTCTAAGGATTTTGCCCCTTAAAGAGAGCTGTGCCAGAGAACTTGCACTGGGCCAAATTTGGTCAAAAAGCTTTCTGGCAACAAGGAATCCAAGAAGGTGAAAGCAAGGCTGTTCTACAAGCATCCCCTATCCAAAACAAGCTGGTGGCCCACACACATTTTCTAATGAACCTCTCCCTGCAACAGCCACGGTAAAGGTACAAAGAAACACAGACGTCTCAAACCTGTTCTTCAGCCGTGAGGTGCGTGCTCTCCTTTTGCCCCACTCCGATTTTGGAGGGGGTACTCGGCTCCCCCTTTTATACCCACTCTTGCATAAGCCGGGCCCGCCCCTCTCCCCCCCACCGCTGCCCTCATTTCTCTTCAAAACCTGCCTCTGTTTTTCCTGCTTGTTATTCATGGTAGCTGCTGAGAGGGAGCAAAGAGGGCTGGAAAAACACTGGTGCTGCGGTTGTGGGTTTCCTTGCAGGTATCCTGCAGGGAATCAGATCTCCTCCTCAGCCCCACTGTTCTGAAGTGCTAAATGAAGCACTCCCCTGCCCCATGAAAAAATTCTCAAAAAGGCTTCAGAAATTTTAACCCTGGCAGAGGAACACTAACCCTACACACAGCAGATGTAATTCAGCCTCAAATGGGAAAATGTGTTTGTGCAAGCTAGAATGTTGACTGATTGACCAGGCTATTCTTTTGCCTAAGAACATTGTGTTTTCACTTTGTCAAAAAGTGTTTTCATTGATCTGAATTGTTCTGGCAAAAGCTGTATAAAATTCAGCACTTTGTGTGGAGGCAATAGTAAATATTTTATTCTGTTTCATTATGTTTGTTTTCCAGCTTTCCCAAATTTTGCTCTGAGACCTGAATTCAAAAGGGCCAAATGTACTCCTGTGATGATGATCTTGTCTCCTATGAGGTGGCAGACGTGGAGGAGGGATAATAAATTGCACTTTTCACAGGCTCAGACCACAGACCTTTCCATGATGTCTTCCTAACTTGAGTTGGCATGTCTGGCATACATAGATTATGAATAAATATATGGCTAATTTTGACATAATAGCATATACATGGTATATATAATTCATTACTAAATTCGAGGGTTTATTCTATTAAGCCTAATGGTACCTTGAGTGAGAAATAGGCCACAAACAGTTTGTTTATACAGCCTGTGAGTTGACATTGGTAATTGTGAACCTCTACATCCCATCAACATTCACAATGTTCCCTCTCTCATCTGTTTTGGTAAGGGAACACAGCCTGGAGTCTTAAAAAGGCTCCAAGTGGAGAGGGCAAAGAGGCACTGGGAAAATGACAGGGAGGAAAGGCAAAAGAGAATGCCTATGTGGGAGGATCTGACAGAAGGAAGACTGGGGATATTGCCTCATCAGCTGCTGCAGTGGTTACCCCGGGTGTGGCAGTAGGTCGTGAGGATGGAATGGAAGAATGATCGTTTGTGAGACATCCAGGGAAAAACTTTGTAGAGGAGTAGAGTGCCTACAGGGACCAAGACATTTCCATTTGGAAGAGAATCCACTAGTATGGGAAGTAGAAACATAAAATGGTGAAGGTGGACAGAAAGTCTTGAATCATTCTTTTGTAATATTGCCAGAATCAGTGCATTCCTGGTAAAATGACCAAGCAACACAGATAAAGGAAGAACCCTTTTGCTCGGCTGAACTGCAGGAGATACAGCTGGAGGATGCTGCAGAGACCAAACGTCTTGGTACAAAAAGAAATTAAATGAAATAGCAGAGGGCATGGCCATTGGCCTCTGCAGAACATGATGGTCCAGGTGTGATTGTTAACTCGGCAAATCTCCAGACAGACAGCTGAATTTTGCTTGTTCCAGCATCTCTCATGCTTCTCTCCAAGGGATAGTCTTCAACTTGCTGTGGAAATAAGCTGAGGCTAGCTTACGCTGGCTCATTTTGCAGCACAGACTGAAAACACCCTCAGTAGTGCTATAGTAATGACACACCACACTCTGCAAACCCAGCCCTCAGCCCCAGCATTGTTCCTGTGCAAAGAGCATTTACGAGCATGCTGCTATCTCTTCAAAACCAACATAAACCCTGGAAAATACGAACAATTTTCAAAAACTGTGGGTAGGCTCTTCATATTAATTAGCTGTGTTTCAGTTTTTTTCCTCTTTTAATCAGAGTACAGTACAAACTGTGGCAGAGTTACTGCACTGGGGTCTAAAATGTGTCTCTGTCTCCTGCCAGTCCTATGGGCTCTGTTTTAACTTCAGCTGCACACAGAGTATTTGGTGATTTTTCCAGTGTGAATAAATAGGAAAGGAGTACCATTCTGGCAAGTTTCTATACGTCAGTAAGACAAATTTCCTCCCATTCTGTGAGAACTGTGGCAAACTGCCATGGATCTGATTTTACTTGTTTGTTTTTGCTGTCTCTGGTGGGGAAAGGCATTGCAAAGTAGTATTTTTTTTAGCTGTTTTAATAAAACAGGAATAGGTTTGCATGTAATTTTTCCTGTGTTTTCTCAGTATGCCTGACCTCTGCCCAGGCTGGCTGGAACCACTTTTCTGTGAAAGCTTCTGGTGAGCATGAGGGAAGTACTCAGCTTGCCCAATTTTTTGTGTAAAGAGGATTGCAAAAATGCTTTTGAATAATAACATTCAAAGTACAGATGATGAAAGAGAGGGATTATCCCGCTTCTGCCATGGGTTCTCACCGCAAGGAGCAATGGAAAACTTGGTAACTTGGCTCCTGTAAACCCCAAGGATGACGTGTGCCATTCCTGTGCTGGGGTGGAGGGAAACAGCGTGTCTGCCTGGATGATGCCAAAATGCACCTGAAGAGTGGGCAGCCTGAGAGCTGACTCAGGTGAAGAGCTGCTGTGGCACAGTGCTCCCTCCTCACAGGAGAGGTGCCCTGGCTGAGCCAGCTGCCCTCTCCCTGGCAGTGCCACAAATCCTCTCTGCTGGAGGACGGAGCATCACCATCTTGCCATCTCTTTCAGCTTCTCAAGAAGCTTGCATTAACTCTAGTACATATACCAGCCTAAAATTATACTTGGTTCGTCACAGCTTCTGTTTGCAGGCCCTGAGGGTAAAGATTGCTTCGAATTTTCATAGCCCTATTTTTTATCTGTCCCAGTGGAAGAGATGCAGTTTTTAAGAGCATTTTAAGAATTATCTGTGCCCAGCCTACACATGCACACAGAATCATGACTGTGGGCCCACTGTGTGCGTGGGCAGAGGAAACCTCCCCCTCTGAGGATCTCAAAATACTCTGCAGTCTAACATTACATCAGCAATATATAATTGATATGGTCCTTTCCTGTGGCACAAGCTGTGCCTGTGAGGAGCAAGAGACAATCCCAGACTGAAGCAGCCAGGACAGAGCAACCTGTCCTGAGAGTGGAAGTGGACACAAAGAGGGGACACGGATCACCTTCAGTCATGGAACAGGTTGGCAACATCTCAAGGACAAACAGCCAGGTTTCTCTACTCCCAGCCCAGTGTATTTACCTTTTTCATCACACTCTATCTCCATACAGTCCTGTGGATAAGGCAGAGCAGCAGGGATGGCAGCATCAGCACAGCAAGATGCCTGCCTGAAAGAGCTGGTGCCAGCTTTGTTATCAGAACTCTGGCAGATGCCTTTGTGTCAGGGAGGCATTTTGCACTGTTCCAATATTTGCCAGCTGGGTCAGAAGTCTTCAAGTTATTACCCAAGTTGAGCAAGGGAAGCAGCCAGGTGACCACTGTCTGGGAAGTGCCACAATATTCAGCTCCAAAAGCCTCCACCACTAAACATCTGGCTGCACTCAGTATTACTGCAATAAGCTCCGTAGAGATTTACTCCCTGGAGATCTCCTAAGTGATACCTCGGGTGGCCGATCTTTTCTGGCACCACTGAGATATTTAAAACTCCGGTTGTAATTTTTGTACCCCAGCCAAATTGTCCACAGGGCACTATGAACAGTTGTTGTCTCCTAACCTGGGAATTCAAAACATAACCATAGAAAGACCTTTGGAAGATGGGATATTCATGTTCCCTGCACAAACTCAGGTTCCCCATTATCTTGTCCCAAGCCTCTCCCAAGACACCTCCACCCCTCCTCCTGCTCCTCTGCCTGGGTGGGCAAATAGCTGCAACCTGCAGGATTCTGCTGTTTTGGGCACTATTTGGTGTTCCTCTGAGCAGACTGTGGTGGTCTCCTGCCTCGCTCGAGGGGTGTTTTCAATCATATGCAGTTTGTGCAGTTCATTAGTGAGACATAGACTGGCTCCTTCCTCACTGCAGCCATTACGGGACTCTTCCACCTTCTGGAGCCTCAGGAGCTCCCACTCAGCCAGCCACAGGGGCAGCAAAACTGCAGCTCTCTTGGGACAGCAGCCGCGATTTCCAGCGCTCCAAATACAACTTACAGACCCTTTTGCGACCTGAGATAAGGGCGGGGCTTTTAATTTTAATTTTTAAAATTTAATTTAATTTTAGGTTGGCGTTAATTTGAGGGGTGCACAACTAACGAGGGTTTGGCTGCGCTGGACTCTTTCGGGTCCTGCTAGAAAGCAGAGGCTGAGCCGGACAGCGATGGGGCTGCCCAGTTTGCAGGAGCCGCGCAGGATCTCCCTGCTCGGGGTGATGAACACAGCCACCCACTCCTTCAGCACCGGCTCCACGCAGAATCGGGAACCCCCGGTGCGGGGGTGTTGGCAGGTGCGAAGTGCGCCGGGACGGGAGGGAGAGCGGCGCGCATCCCGGCGCTGCTGATCCCGGCGCTGCTGATCCCTTCTTCCCTGGCTCCCTGGCCAAAGCTGCCGCCGTGCGGAGGCTCCGCTGCATCGCTTCTCCCTGTCCCGGCCAGCAGCGTTTGGAAATGTTATTACCTTACTGCCCTTTGCTAAGCCGGTAATTCTGGAAGCAAGAGGAAGGAATAGTGAAATTTATATCCACTTTTTTTTTTTTTTTTTTTTTTTTTTTTTTTTTTTTTTTTAACTACAGGAAATAATGCAAGAGCTCGTAACTTAAAGGTTCTGGGGTTTCAATAGAGCGGCAAGAGTCAGAACTTCCTGCTCTTTTGTTTTTGCTGGATGATTTTTAAGCAAAGGCTTAAATGCCGCCGTTTTGGGTTCATTTTTATTTTTACTGTGCTTTATTTTTCTACCTTTTCTGTTTTAACTGTAAAAACATGAAATAACAATTTAACTTACTGCTTGAGGGATAAATCAGAAGAACCGTATTATTGAGCCCAGAATATTCATGATTAAGGTTGCCTGCTGGCGACATACCCTGATGAAAGTGTTTGAAAACCATAACTCCTCTCATTAAAAAAAAAAAAATTAAAAAAAAATCAAATGCTCTTGGAGCTATGCTATTACTCCTAGGAAAAGCTAAGCTCCCTTAGGGACTGCCTCTGACTCAGGGAGCTGAAGACATACTGCAACTTGGCTCCTCTCCCATACTGCCACTTGGTATTTCACAGTCTTAAGAAAAAGAATAAAAATAATCTTAAAAGCCCTCTTTTGTTTGTAAAACTGCCGCTCACCCGAAGTGATGAATTAATGCAACATTGTGTGCTTAGCTCTGACAAAAGCCTGGAACAACAGCTCAGAAAGCTGCGCTGTTTGGCTGGGTAAAGCACTTAGATGGCTGGCTAATGATGATATTTCTGCTGCCAGCAAAGATAATGTTGTCCTTACTTACCCAAGCACAGAAAAAGATGTTTCACATTTCTGGGTGTGTAAATGGGTGGTAGCCCATCAGAGGCTAGGCAGTAAGGGGACAGGCAGAGCAGAGCTGCCTCCTGGTGCTGCAGTGCTGTCAGCATCAGGGTAATCACCTATTGCTTCTGCACAGCACAATGAAAGCAACCAGACTTCTTACACTCACCGTTGTTTTAGGGTCCTCCCTTGAATTAGGTTTTAATATCCTACAATTCCTCCAAGGTATTTTTTTCCCCTTAATCAGCAAGATTTTCAAAGGGCACTTCTTAAAAACCCTCCCTTTGATTTTCTGTACCCTTTTTCTCATTGCTTTTTCACTAGGCTGTCCACAACATTTTGTAGGGTTATTCAGTCCTCAGGCTGTCTTGCAGAACCCCTAAAGCTGTCCTTGCTTACCCTCCTTCCCTCTGCTTCAGTTCTGCCTGGAAATGAGGGAGAGAAGGATAGTTCAGCCCCTCTGTAGCAAGCCATGTCTTCTCCAGAGAAAGTATTACTTTATTGCCAGAAGACAGCACAAAATTTCTTTAAAAAACAACCCCAGTTTGGGCTCAGTTTTATCTGGTCTCAGCTGTTGTTGGAGCAATAGAAGATGTCCCCAGTTAGCAAGGATGTGTGCAGGAGCATGTGCAAAGCGTGCCAGGCTGCAAGCCACTGGGCAAAAGTCCATGCACTGCATTGAGCCAAAGTAATGGAAAGTATCAGAAACAGTGTGGTTTCATGTGACTGTGACTGTGGCATTTGGATTGAAATCAAGTCAAGTTTCAGAGGGTGCCAAGCAGTACGAAATGAGACTAATCTCAGAGACAGAACAAAGATGTTTTATGTAACTTCATGCAAATTCAGAGGAGGAAGGGCAGAGAGCTGCTGAGTTTCAAACGTGGTTAACTCATTACACATAACATCTCCCCTTAAATCTTTGCAAATATAAGGAGAACAATAAAGGGACCTAGACAAAAGCAGTCATTTCTCTCAAACACCTGGAGAAAGAGCACCAAAATGAAATATTCTACCCTAAACCAGTCTGAAGGTCAGATGACAATGAAGGGGCTTAGCCAGCAGGCAACAAGCACTGGAGGACATGGGGTCAGTCAGGCCAAAGGCTATGGATAAACCCTCCAAGGTTAAAGCAGGAGGTGTAATGACAACAGGGTTATGAAAGATTTGGTCAAGTTGCTGTCATTTGAATAACCGAGTTTCAATCCTGAATGACCAGAGTCTACCTGATGTTTATGGGGAAGGAATTACATAAGTGTGACTCAGAAAAAGCACGTGCCAAATGCTGAGTGGCGGGGGATGAAAGCCAGAGCTGTAGCATGATGCTAAGCAGGGAGGCCAAGAAATGGAAACCATCGTTTCCTGCATCAAGCTTTTATGTCACCTTCTATCCCATGAATTATGCTGGAAAGTGAATAAGGGTCTCTTCTAGACTAAAAGCTGTTCAAGGCACAGAAAACCAAGTCAGACATTCTGCTTCCTTGAAGAAAATTCCAAGTCCAAGGAAGTCTGACCCAACAGCAGACAGAAATCACACTGTTCCTGTTAGCAGTAAGTGTGCCTGAGACTCTGCTCTTGGCAGACAGTGCTCACCCTCTGCCAGAGCCACTGCTTCTTCTGCACAGTGCCCATCTGGCCCCCTCTGTTGGTGTCTTGGGATGAGCAGTGTGGCTCGGCAGGAGGGCAGTGCCTGTGGGCAGCTCCAATTGCACTGCTTCACACTCCCTGTGTGCTTTGTTCCCGTGGCTGAAGGCAATGGATAAAACTCCTGATGTTTCAGAACAGGCATTTAATGAAGACACCTGGAAGGAAATGGTGTTCAGCTTTAATATACGTTGCCAGCCTGTGCATCACTCAGGCTGTCATGCTGTCACCTTGAAATCTTGCCTGGTCCTGTGGCTTGCAGAGAGATCTCTGCAGTCTGCAGGAGCCTAATGGTGTCCAGAGAAGTCCCACTAGGAATTAATTGCATTCGATCTGACAGCTCTCTCTCGGCCAGCAGTGCTCTCACACACTGGCAGGCACTCACTCACTGCCTGCCTGCGCAGACCAAGGACAGACCTGCACTATACCCCTGCTGGGAGAGGCCTGGTGGGCTGCAAACCCACAGTTCCTGAGACAGTGGAATCCTGGAGGAAGGACTTTATTACTCAGAGTGACAAGGATTTCATATTAATACTGTCTTGTATTGCTTAAATGTCACAATATGTCTGCTGTGACAGAGTGCCAAATGGAAATGTACACAGGCTGGTGTCACAGCCTCTCATTGTCTGTGTCCACCTATTGTTCCAGGGAGTGTTAAAATACACCCTGCTTTTACTCACTGAGCCAGAACACCTAAGGAGCGAAGTGTTCTAGGCCAGTGGCTCAAATCCTGCTTGCCACTCTCCTGAGCAAGTAGGATTGTGTTGCTGGTGTCTGTCCATAGGAGACTATCACAGGATGTGTTGCATTTTCCTCCCACCCTGAATATCTGTGGAGAGCAACAAGTGGCAGGAATAACAAGTCATCTAAGGGGAGAAATGCTCTTTCACTGCTCTCAAAAGGGGATTTCATGGTAAAAGAGCAAAACTGCTTAGTCCTTGTAAAACTCCTGAGGGGGGTTAGCATGTACGTGATACATAGATTTGTTTGTTTCTGCCCTTCAAGACATGAACCCATGATTCTTAACATGTGTTGGGCAAGGTATTGTATTTTCATGAGAACTGAGGTATTTTATAAGTGTTTTCTTCTCACTCCTCTTTTTTCCACCTGCACTCCCCAGACACCATCTCTCCTGTGCATTTTTAGTGCCTTGACACCAAGGCTGAAATCTCAGAGACATGAATTTTCCTGCAGTGTCATGACATGAAGCAGGAGGGAAAGGCTGTCCCTGCCCTCCGGGAGAAAGGCTACAGCATGAAAAAATGTCTTATTGCACACAAGAATGTTCCCATAGGAGAGAATTTGCATGCATTCCCCTGAAGCAGGACAAGCACTCATAGAGCTCAGCCCACATATTTTCATCTGCAACTGAACTCTGAAAAGAAGAAATTTCCTGTAGTGATAGATGATTATTCTCCTTGGGACATAGGAGGTGTGCTGTCTGCATGACTAGGGCACTGAACATCTTCCCCAGTCAGCACATTACTCTGGTGTATGAGAATGTGCCTTGGCCCACAGAGAGGAGTTGTAGATAAAGTTCCTGGTTTTGCTGCTGGCTGAATATGAGATTCTGGGAACTTCACGTCCCTGGGCTTGTGTTGGTACTAAAATGCCTTTTACCTGCCTTAACCCCTTGTCTGGGGTTTCTCTCACTCGACTGTATGCATTTAATCTGGGCATCTACCCTAAGTGAGTCCATGAGGGTCTCTCTAGAGTCACATGAAAGACACAGTCATCTTCTGAGGGATCGTAAGGATGAGTACACAGTGAGTCACTTTCTGGAGGTTTTGATCTTCTCGCTGGCTGTAGAAAAAGCTGACATGAGTAGCTTGGGCTCTATTCTGCAAACCTAAAGTTTGGTCAAATGACGGCCACATTTGGAGCACCAGGCCTGCCTCTTCTCACAAACTTGGACAGAGTCCATATATTTGCACAATGGGAACTTGGTCTCAGCAAGAAGCCTGCAGGCATCAACAATGGATGCAATTATGGGGAATAAACATGGGAATATATGTTCTGAAAAAGAAAGCTTTCCTCCCAGCACTGCTGTGAAAAATAGCAGAACAGAGAGGAACTAATTCTGTTTCACCTAATTGCTCTCCATAAATCATCTCTTGGCAGCAAGCTAAACTGGTCCACCAAAAGGCCAATTAAAGCAAAGGGAGACTGGGTGCTGTTTGTACTCAGGGGCGTGTTTTATACTACAGGAACTGTTGTTTGTTCCAAGGGGGTGGCATCTCTTCCCTTTCCAAGCAAAGAGGAATATCCATGTGTGGCTCTGAGCAGTATTCCTTCAGTGCATCTGTGATGCATTGTCTGGCATCCTCTCCAGCACAGTGTTTTACTGTCCAATGTGAGACACAATGGTGCAGGTGAATGCTGGTAAGCAGAAAAAAAATCACAGAATCATTTAGGTTGGAAAGGACTAATAAGATCATTGAGTCCAGCCACCAACAAAGCACTGCAAGTCCACCACTAAACCACATCCTTGAACATACATCTGCACATCTTTTAAATATCCCAGGGGATGGTCACACCACTGCTTCCATGGGCAGCCTATTCCAATGCTTGACAACACTGCCCATGAAGAAATTTTTCTCAGTATCTAAAACAAACCACCCCTGGCCCTGAGGCCATTTCCTCTTGCTCTACTGCTTCTTACTTGGGAGAGGGGCCCAACTCCTCACCTGGCTTCACCCTCCTTTCAGGTGGTTGTAGAGAGTAGCAAGGTCCCCCCTGAGCTTTCTCTTTTCCAGGCTAAACAACCCCATCTCCCTCAGCTGCTCCTTATGAGACTTGTGCTCCAGAGCCTTCACCAGTGGTCAGATGAACAAGGTCATGAAACCTGGAAATTGGTGACAAGGATGTATGCATTTGTTTTCAAAATCAGATGATACAGTGCACGCAGAACTCCTTCGGTGTGTGACCCATCAGAATTCCTCCTCACGATAACATCTAATTCTCTTCCTGTGTTTGCCCAGGATGTGTCCTGCTCCATGTCCTTCACATTAGCTTTGCACACCCCTCCTGTGCACACCTCTGTGGCCAGGCCCCTGCCTGTGCCCACGGCCATCTCTTGACCCTGCTGTCCCTCCTGCATGACGTCCAGCGGGGACAACACCTGTGTGATAATTGATAAAAGATTCGTGTTATCACAAAAGTGTTGGGGCTTGTATAAACCAGAATACTAAGATCTGAAGTGAAGCATGGACACTAGATAAAGAAAATATATGATTAAATCATCTTGTTATGAATGTTTTCCAAATAAGTTGTATCTACTACCAGCTTGCAAAATCAGACTTCCCAATAGTCCTGCCTGACTTTGTTTGATCAAAGCTACCTATCTCAAGGACCAGACTTCCAGAACTTCGCTGGTGGTTATCTACAAAGATCTGTGACTGACTATCACCCGGAAACTTTGTGAATTTGAATACGGATGTTTATTCGACCACCACTGCTCACCTGGCAAAATTATGACAGCAAAAAACCAAAAATTATTGATTACAACGAGAAACCACACTATAAGAAGAGGCTGCAAACCAAGGTTCGATGGAGCGTGGAGTGGGCAGTGACCCCCCACGTTCCCCAGCGCTGCCTGCTCCGTCTCTATCAAATAAAGCAATCTAAATTTTGTTGCATATCGAGACCTTTGTTTCTCATTTATAACACAGACAAGCTCGCGGCGCGGCCGCATCCCGCCGTGGGCTCTGGTTCCCTGCAAGGCTCAGCTCCATGGTCCCGGCTGGGCTCTGCGCTCCCCGCAGCCATGCGGGGCCGTGCTGGGCGGGAGCGGAGCCGGAGCCGCGCACGCCCTTCCCCGCCCGGCACGGAGCACAGGGCAGCTCCGGCACCGGCCGCCTTCCCTCCCTGTTTGCTTTCAGGGTGTTTGTCTCTGGCGCTGTGCAGAGCAGCCGGGTCAGTCTCACTCAGCAGCTGCTCAAGGAGGTGACACGGAGGAGGGCTGGAGGATATTGCCGGCTCTCCCACCGCACGGTCCTTTCCACCCCCTTTTCCTTCACAAGGCACCTGAGGTATTCTTGCTGCCCTCTCTTTTCCCACCTGTGCTGCCCCTCACTCTGCTCCCATCACCAGCTAAGCCTTGTCTCGGGCAGGATTAAGCGGACATGCCCTACCTATACCGGGACTCGAAGCCGCGGCCGGCGGCGCATCCCGGGGCTGCCCGTGGCACCCACAGCTCGGGAAAGGGCTACGAGCAGCTGAGGCAGGAGTGCCTGCAAAAGGGCGTCCTCTTCGAGGACCCCGACTTCCCCGCCTGCAACTCGTCCCTCTTCTTCAGTGAAAACCCACCCATTCCCTTCGTCTGGAAAAGGCCCGGGGTGAGTATGCCGTTGTGTTCCTGCCCAAAAGTCAGGCAGATGTGCTTCGGGATTCAGCTGTTCTTCGGGGTTCAGCTGTGCTTCGGGGTTGCACACATCTCAGGGAGATGTGGAGATGAAGCATGGGAGGAAACCCTTCCCACACCAGGAGCAATGGCTCAGGATTGGGATGTGACCAGCAAAGAGCTCAAGCTGCAGGATGAAAGGGCTGGAAGGCTTCACCCCATGTTTCAGGTGTAGCTCTTTGTGCAGACACACTTATGCATGTGTATTTGTGTGCATGCATTAGGAACTCAAAACCAGCTTCTCTCTTACAGTATTGCCAGACGAATATAGATTTGTCTGTATTGCCAGACAAAAGATCAAAATAAGAGACCATGCAGGGAATTAAGGGTAAAATACATTATGATAATGTTCTAACTGTAAAATTGTATGTTGTTAGTGTAGGAAATTAATAATTAAGATAAACTTCCAAAATTCAAACCTTTTAACTTTGAGAGTACGAGAACCTTACACTTACTTGCTCACTTCCATCAGGGAACGCTGAGAGATTACAAATACATGCCGTGGTTACTGAGCCATTCAGCAGTAGCCAAGGGCTCAGTGAGTATCTCTTAATGCATCTTGCATAACAGTCATTAATAACACAGCGGGAGCCTGAAGCTGCACCAGTCACATGCTCTCAGATCACAAACCCAGCATCACTCCAGGTTCCTTCTCCCCAGTTCACTCTGTAACTAATATCCACAGGAAGAATGTGGCAACATTTCATTTCTTTGCTAACAGCTGATGTTTATTCGGTTGTTTTGGTTTCTTTCATAGTCTGGAAGCTTCTTCCTCTATAAAAAACTTTTAATTGGTGATAGTGACACCAAGGGAGAGAAAGAACAAAGTAAGCTTAAAAAGGGTTTAAATTATCTTAATTTACAGTGATAAGCATTCAGTGCCTCAGCATCTGGTAGTTAACATAGTGCTGATACAGAGCAGAATTAAAGCTGTTACTCCTGGACAAGTTTCAGTTATGGAAAGATTGGAGATCCCTACACATGCTAAGTGCAGCCCCCACAGGCACTGCTGCCTGTCTGTGCTCCAAAAAGCCAGGTGGCCTCTGGGGCTGCCCTTCCAGCACAGGAGAGGGATGTAAGGCTGAAATGCGTCGGGTGTGGTGACTCTAGAGTGCTGTGAGGCATCAAAAATGCACGTGGCTGTGACACTAAAACGTGAGAGTGGTTTTCCCTTGCCCAGCTCTTAAGTTTGTCTTTGTACAGCTTCAGAATAGTTAAATTGGTGTAAAATGTGACCAGGAGTGGTTGAGAGAGCTTGTGTGTGGTACACAAGGGCAGGGGAAAATGGTCTGTTATCTTCAGGATCTTTGTGTGCTGAACTGGAAACATTTCCAGGATGAGTAAGTTACCTCAAATGGCATCTGCCTTTACACTCCAATTCCCCACACACACTTGTGTGAGCTGTACAGCAAGAAATAAAACTCAGGGGAGGCTGAGAGGATGTGTAAGGACAGGGTATTAGTTATGCTCTGCTCTGGCTCCTCAGCATTTAAGCTAAATCAGTTTCATTCTATTATCCATCATGAGCAGCAGCAAAATAGAGGTGCTTAACAGTTTCAATTTAACACATTTTACTTTGCAAAGGGAATATGGGCCTGGGGCAGGTGAGTTGCCAGGTGAGTTGCCACAGCTGGAGAGGATGAGCACAAAAACGTGGCCTCTGTGTAGGGTATCTGTGTTCAAACTTCTTTTCATAGTGACTGGTTTTTACTGCCTCTCCCACCAGTATTTTACAGTAGCTTGGATGAAGTGTAGCACAGTACATGCAGGTAATTGCAGGGACAAATAATGTAAATCTTCTGATGTACAATCTATTAGAGTTCAATCTTTAGTAATGAGAGTAGAGAAGGCTTTCTCATTACTTTGACATGCATATATCTGCATATATGCATGTTTGTAGCACCATGAGCAAGACCTTCAGCTAGCACTAATGTATAAATCTCCCAGTGCAATCAGTGAGCTACATGGATCTGCACCAGGTGAATATCTCACTTTCTCCATAAGTGAAGTATACTCCGAGATTCAGAAAGACATTTAGTGATTTTGTTTAGCAATACTTTTTAATTACAAATTTAAACTGTCCTTTATCAAAATTTTAGAACAATTCAAAGAACAGAAGACTCCCTTTCCTTTCCTTTCCTTTCCTTTCCTTTCCTTTCCTTTCCTTTCCTTTCCTTTCCTTTCCTTTCCTTTCCTTTCCTTTCCTTTCCTTTCCTTTCCTTTCCTTTCCTTTCCTTTCCTTTCCTTTCCTTTCCTTTCCTTTCCTTTCCTTTCCTTTCCTTTCCTTTCCTTTCCTTTCCTTTCCTTTCCCTTCCCTTCCTTTCCTTTCCTTATTCAACTGCTGGGATGAATTCAACAGCCCAGTGTCTAGGAAAGTTAGACATACAAATTGAAGAATGAAAGAAAAACAACCCAAGAAAGGAAAGACAAACAGGTTTTACTGATGTCAAACGAGTCTAAGGTCTACAGGAGGAAGTAAAGAAATATTGCTAGTATGAACAGCCATGGACAACCAGTATGACAGGTTGGGACCAGGCAGAGAAATGTAATCACAGAAACCACCCTAAACAATCTCACTCCCAGAGTGTTTTAGGTCTCTATGCACTCCCTCTCCCAGTGCAAGACAGGTACATGGATGCCTATTTTTTGTTTTCTTTTGGGTTTAAAGAAACACAGCTTTAATGCAGCATCAGGACAGTGACAGGTCGCTACATTTCATCTCCCTGAAGACTGCATGTTCCTGCTTCTAGGCAATATCCTTGTGCAGGTGAATCCTTATATTACTGTGTGCTGTGTGTGAATGCTGGGTTTTGTCCTTTAACATGCTGAAAGTCCTGATACATTATTATACTATCTTAAAGTCCTTTTAAAATTAATATTATTTTTGCAATACCTACTAAAAAACTGTAGAGTGTGTTTTCTTTTGTGCAGCAGAGAATGTGGCACAAGTCCATTCAACATCCTTTCAATTCCTTTTTATTGATTTTTTAAAAAATTATTTTTGATTGCTTTAGACATAAGAGGTTGAAAATATTTTCCCATATGTGAGTTACAGAGATGTGTAATAAACAATGAGTCATGAATCAAACCCATGTCAGTGTAAAGGTTTTTTATCTTGTTCCTTGCTAACACACAAGGGCTTCCTGGTAACAGCTAAATGCATTAGTTGCAATGAGAATTACATTTCCTGAGAGCAAAGTGTGTTGTTGAAGATCAGCTACTTTATGAGCCATTGCTGTATCAATGTCTAAAGGCAATGAGCTGTGCTTTTATTGTCCATGCCCAGTCCCGACACTGAGTGTATTTAACAAGCAGGCGGGCCAGGTAAGGAGGAGCTGCTGTTTGATTTCCCTTTGCTCCGCACTCTGGGGATGTGATGTTCTGTGCTACCTCCTCCCCGGGGCACATGTGGCCGGGGCACAACCGGCCACCACCTCCTCCCCAGCAAAGGCAAACAAAAAATATGCAAGCCAGCTTCCTGCTGAATATCGCCGCTGCAGGGGGAGCTCGGCAGCAGCAGTGCTGGCTCACTGAGGGGAGTGCCCTGGCTCCAGCAGTGCCCAGCAGCAGGTGCTTCAGCAACAAGTGCAGGAAGCCGAACAAAACTATTAATATTCTGCCCTATGGTCTGAGGAAATGCAGTGATATGAGCACAAAGCAACTAAATTTAATCTAGACAAATGCAGGGATTAAATGGCTGAATGTGCTCTTCTATTTCCCCTGCCCTCCCCATTAATTTGTTTCATTTGCCACTTAGGCAGAAGGATCTGCTTCGTGCCACAGGGCCTGCAATAATATATCAGGGCAGACTGATTAACTACAGGCATATTCCTCCTGTAATATATTACATATTCTCCTCTCTCCTTTTCCATTCAGTTCAATCAGTTACATTCAATATACACTTCATGGGAAAATGGAGAAGAATTCCTGCCACATTTATTGGTTTATCACTGTCATTTTTCTATCCGGCCATGTTACTAGTAATTGCAATGAACCAGTCTAATGAATGCTTGAGAACTGCTGTAATACCACCATGAGCACCATTCCCTCTGACCTCTGGGTGGGTAGTGTTTAGCTCCTCCTAAAAATTAACAGGACTGAAGCTGTCTTTGTCGTTTTCTTTTTGAGGAGGAAATTGTCTCATGAATGTCAGACACTGTATGTTCCAGATATTACACGCAAGTAAATAAAAGGTTCACTAGCTCAATTAAAAGTAAATTGCCAATTTTATTTTTTCAGCCATTGGAGGAAAGCAGGCAAACAAAAAGCCCTGTTAACTGGGGCTGCAGCCTTACATCAATCTTCTGGATGAGTTTGTGCTATGATATTTTAACAATTGCCTACAGATGAATAAAGAATGCCAGCCTTTCATTAGGAGCCAACTAATTATGAAAAAAATGAGGGTAGCTGATTCTTTAATAGCTCTACACTGTAATTAATTAGCAAGGATTCCCCATCTTGTTCTTTGTGGTGGCAACACTGCTGTAGGATAATACAACTTGTGTGACACACAGGGTTTGTTTGCTTCAAGTCTGGTTCAGAGTGATGGTGATATTTTCCTGGCCCACTGTCAGTAATTTCTCTGTCTCACTGTTGCAGGACATTGTCAAAGACCCCAAGTTTATCCTTGGAGGAGCCACCAGAACTGACATTTGTCAAGGGGATCTTGGTGAGTGATTCCCCTGGGTGGGTGTGTTCATGTCTACACACTGTGAGGAGCAGCAGCAGTGTCCTCACACAGGAGGGGATGTTGTCCCTCCTGCACTGGTGGGAACAGTGGAGCTGGAGGTCCTGCCCAGGGTCACCTCTTGGACAGCTCCCTCCCATCCATGCCAGGGACCATCTTGTGCAGTGGGATTCAGAATCAGAGAAGGATCTTCACTTGAGGGTCCTGTGAGCCCAAGGGAGTCTTTTGTCTACCAGCACCTCCAGACTGAAGCACAGTCTGCCCTGGCCAGGCAGGGACATCCTCTCTGGGGACACACAGGCTGTCTTTTGGGTTTCAGGGGAAGTGGCAGCTAACTGTCATAACATCTCCTCTGGCCTCTTTTTCTCCTCTTTTCCCCTTGTCCTTCCACAGGTGACTGCTGGCTACTAGCAGCTATAGCTTCTCTCACACTGAATGAAAAAACGCTAGCAAGAGTGGTGCCACTGGATCAAAATTTTGGGCCAGATTATGCTGGAATATTTCACTTCCAGGTAAGGTGAACATCTGTCACCGAATGAACACATCTCTGTCATTACATTTCATGGTCTATTTTGCAGTGAGGTTGCCAGGTACTGCAGAGGAGACACTGAAAAAAGTAGGATTGCTGAGCTTACACTGTTGTTCATGTTTTAACACACAAACTAGAGGGTTATGTCAGCCTCATACAGGCACAAATACAGCCACTCCTGTTTTGTGAACAGATACATGGCGTTAGAAATAATTTCACATTTGCCTGAGCACACACACACCTCACTTAGGATATAAGTCCTTGAAGGAGTTGAACTGGGATTTGTAACACGTGTGTATCCTAAAGGAGTCTTGAATTATGTGGTGAACACTTGTGTAGCAATGTGAGTGATGTTATCCAGACAAGGAGCCACAGTATGGGACTACATATTTATTCTTGAGGTTTCCTTAAGACAGATCACCTTTCCTAGAGAGCAGCCTTACATGGCAGCGCAGGAACAGGTGATTTACATGTCTTCTAATCAAGTTAGATTGTCACTAACTTACAATCAGAAATGCTGGGACACCAGAATCCTACTCTCAGGAAATGCTGTGCTGTCAGCAAACTCATGCAGCATCCTTTCTTTCTAACCAGTTTTGGCAGCACAACGAGTGGCTGGATGTCGTGATCGATGACCGATTACCCACCTTCAAGGGCCGGCTGGTTTTCCTGCACTCAGCTGAACTCAATGAATTTTGGAGTGCCTTACTAGAGAAAGCCTATGCCAAGTAAGTCCTGGTTCACATACATAATTTGCTACTTGTGCATGCATTATTCACAGTTTGTTCATATGGTATGGTATTCACAATTCTAGTGAGCAGCTTCTAGCATTTGCTGCTGCCCTTGCCAGCCTGACAACTGGCACTAAAGAAAGAACACCCCCAGGCTTTAAAGATATGGAGAAATGGATGAATTAAAAATGCAACTAAAAAGGGAAGCAGAATGACCCTAATACTACTGCTTGGGTACGCTCCGGGGTACTTATTTTGATTTCAGTGTTATTGCTACAATTCCACACATGTGTGAGAAAGCTCTCAAACATGGATATCTTGAAAGCAATTCTCACAGTTAGCATGTGTTTTCCAGGTTGAATGGCAGCTACGAGTCTCTGAAGGGTGGCAGTACAATAGAGGCCATGGAGGATTTCACTGGGGGTATAGGAGAAATGTATGATGTTAAGGCGGCTCCTGACAATTTCTATGAAATCCTAGAAAAAGCCCTGAAAAGATGCTCAATGGTGGGCTGTTCAATTGATGTAAGTAAGAAATGGGGTCTTAATTTCTTGATGCCCTCAGCTTTGGGGTTCAATGTTTTCTGGTTTGAGTTTCGCTTTTTCGCCTGATGAAGTTTGCTGCTTGCAAAGACTAGTTAAATTTTTATTGAGCTAGGCAGTGTGATACTCACCTGGCTGATGGGACCCTTCACCACCATCACTGTTCATCAAAACCTTTTTAATAGAAATGAGACCATGTGAACATCTCAGAGTTAAGACTGAGATCCTAGAAATGTAGGTGGTGCTGAAAAAATCACAGGAGTAGAAGAGGAATTCCATCCTGGAACAACCTCATTTTTGCTCTGAGTGAACAATGCGTAAAACCCCCCATATTTTTTCTCCAAAAGGGGACCATTGCACCAAGGTTGAGCAGACAGACAAGTTCCCTGTTTGTAGTACAGGTTAGCCACTGGTTAGCCTGGTACTTGGAAGAGACCAGGTGGCACCAGTTGCATTCTCACTCTGAAGACAGACGTTCATTCACATTTTTTCCCCTATTACAGACCAGCAGTGCTGCCGAGTCAGAAGCCCGGACCCCATTTGGCCTTGTGAAAGGCCATGCATACTCTGTGACTGGCATTGAGGAGGTATGTCCAGCAGCACAGGGCAAGGGAACACTTGGGGAAAGGATAAGGGAGTGTCTCCTCAGCCTCAGGTGACAGGGGAAGTTATCCTGGGGAAGTTGTCCAACTTCCCCTCCCACATCTCCTGTGGCACTCTGCACCTTTGGCCCAGCTGTTAACAGCAGCCTCTGCACACTGGAGAAGCCTTGCTCCCTAGATCCTGGCACATGATATTTTCTCTATTTCCTTCTTCCCCAGGTGAGCTACAGGGGCCAGCAAGTGAAGCTGATAAGGATAAGGAACCCGTGGGGACAGGTGGAGTGGAACGGCCCTTGGAGTGACAAGTGGGTGCACTGTCCCTTACACACTTACCTCGCAAAGGCCACATCCCAACTTCTGCTCCACAGCTGGCTTCCTGCAGCCCCAGCTGCTCCATGGAAAATTAAACCAAGAGTTTGCACGTGCCTAACAGCATTACTGCCCTACAGCATCTCCCCCTCAGCTTATTCAAAGCAGCACAATGCAAGGATATTGTCGAGGTTGTTTAGCGCCCAAAACCTAGCATAGCAGAAAACATGCATTAATATAAATAAGTTAATTTTAATACACTCTCAATTGTAAAAATTATTCATTTGGAGTGATATTTTTGGTTAAATGTTTACAAGCCTGTTGCTATAGTACTTGTAACACAACATCCATACTTTGTCCTACTACAGATAAGCTGAAACTGATAGTGTATTACCCCCTCTGAATAGCTTGCATCTCTATGTTTATTGATTGGGGTTTCTGAACACATCAGGGGTAATATCTTAATAATAATATATGGCCATTAAATGCGACCCTCTCGATGCCAAAGTTGTGGAAGGATCCCAAACCACAACAGGACTGGCCTGAAAACCAATCAGGGTTTACTACTACTGGTAAAGTGCGAATAATACAAAATGGAAAAAATAACACAGTAAAAAATCAACACTACATTCCCCTCCAACACACACTTTTCAGTATATTTTTGCACATATGCATTGTTTCATTTTTGTTTCACTTTTTCTACTGAGGTTTGTTTTATTCACATAGATGTAGAGGAGAGGAACTATAACCTGCCTGTTCATTTAATATTGCTGAGACATGTAATCATTTGTAGGACTACTTTAAATTTCCTTGTCCTTATCATGGCTCAAAAGTAAATTAAATATGTCCACATAAGCTCAGATCCTTTATCTTGAAGAAAAACATGGATAATTGACATGTATAATGAGTTCTTAAATCTGAAAAAGATGGAGAGGTTATAATCAGGACAAGCATCTGGCAGTTTATGCTGTTCATGAAAAAGGCTGTCTCTGCAAAGCAGAGCTCTTCCTCTGCACTTGGGAGGCTTTCTGGAACTCAGGATGCACAGGGGCGTGCAGGTCAATACAGGAGCCTGTATTAACATTTTGCAGTGGTTGATGTAATTAAAAAACACAGCACAAGGTGCCTTCTACTCCATAAGCTTATTATGTCAGATTGGAAATTGAGCAGTGCACTTCTAGGTTTCCTGAAAAGCTTTATCAGGTTTTTGTTTGGTTTTGACATGCCAAAGCTGGAGTTGAAGGAGTGAGTGAAAAGGAGGCAAGGACTTAACCTGGGGCCTGTTACTCCACCAAATCTCTCTGTGTAGGGGAAAGAACCGATTCAGTTCCCATTGACTCAATTTTGAAAAAACTTCTGGCCCTAAATTAGCAACAAGAGTGAAAAAGAAGATGGTGCCAAAGATGGAGTATAGATTTAAGGAGAATGTTTACTTACCAATATCCTGAGGTTTACCAATAGTCCTATTATCTCTAACCCAAACCCTGAGAGCAGTCTCAATAACTCACATTGAGACCACTCTGGAGCAGCTTTGAGATGTTTGGCCTGGTGCTGCTTTTGGCTGCATTAATTGGGTCTCTGTGACCATGAGTGCCAGCAGGATCAGGAAACCTCTTAAATGCAACTGTGCCTGTGTAAGCTGCACACATAAAACACGTGTGAGAGAAGAACAGCCTGCTGTTATGTCCAGCCAGTCATTTTGAGCCAGGGAAAATTAATTGCCACACACCTGTAGTACAGCTTGTTTTTTGTTTTCCTGTAGCTCTGCAGAGTGGCGCTCCATCAGCCCATCGGAGCAGAGACGCCTGTCGCAGGCAGCACGGGATGATGGAGAGTTCTGGTAAGCCACGGGTTCCTAAAGTGTGTCACTCCAACCAGAAATCAAGGTGCAAGTGACGAAATTCTCAGTTTCTGCCTAAGAGAGGGCAGGTAGAATGCTCTTTTTGTTTTCTGTGTTTCATGTGTGCCTATATCTGTTTTAACAACAAAAGCCCTCAAAAATCAGTTTAGTTAATGGCATTGGCATTTCAAATACAATGCCAACTGTACATGTGTCTCCCATTAATGTAACACCTTTTAAATACTTCCCATGAACAAAGGCAGGAGATAGAGAAGGAAGCATTGTATGGCACTATATCAGCTGTGAAATGCCTTCAAGATCCATTCTGGACATGCACTGGAAGAGGATAAATCCTGAGAAACAATACTACTAGTTGTGTAAAGTAAAAGAGCACCAAGATAAATGTGAAATTGTGGAAAATTTGAAGAAAAGATGAGATGAGATGAGATGAGATGAGAAGAAAAAGAATAAACTATCATGGTGGAAATTGCTTTAGAAGTGTGAAGTGTTCTTCATGCCAAATTCATGATCTCAGAGCAGATGGCTGACTTGCACAGGATCCCCTCCTATATCAACCATGCTGTGATAATGTGTTGGGTCACATTTTCTAGGGCCAGATGCTCAATTCTTTTACACCGAGGTAAATCTAGAAAGGCATGTAATGAAGCTATTCCAGATTTTGCCTGCAAGTTAAACCAAAGTTCAACTTCAGGCCTGAGAAGTTATTTGAGATGATAATGCAGCACATTAAATCACACAAAATTATTTATCTCAAATTTTGGTAACTGGAGGGAAGTAGAACAGCCGAACAGTGGCTGTTCTGTTACTGTATTTTTACATAAAATATTTTGAGTTATTTTGTTATTGACATAGCAAATGCATCAGAGCATTTGCTGTTTCTTCAAAAAGCTTTTGTGTTTGTTTGGGTTTTGGGTTTGGTGGGTTTTTGTCTGGTTTTGACCTGGCTACAGCTGTAGCATATGTGGTGACTGTAAAGGAGAGAAAGACTTTACACAAAACCCAAGTAACTCCAGCAAGTATCTCAGTGCGGGACAGAACTTAAAACCTGACCATGTGATGGAGGTAAAAGTGTGCAAGTAGACATCAAATGAACAGTGAAATTAATGGAAAAAAATCCCTTTTCAGACCCTTTTGTTATTTGGACTTGTGAGAACTGGAGAAAATCTTCATGGTGACATGCTGAGGACATTTGACCTCATTAACTACCCCAAAGACATTTTGACATTAGCAGTTCAGATTGATCTTATCCAGGTGCTTCTGATAGATGCAAAGGGGCATCTTGTAGCTGGCTAAGAAATCAGCTTCTCACTCTCCCTTGCCTTCTATGGTCAGAGGATCAGAGCCTTTTTTTCCCTTCTTAAGTACAAACTCAGAACAGCTCTAGGGAAATCAGAACAGATGTTTTACCTCCTAGAAGTCAAATCTAATCTATAAAGGGCAACCCCCCTTCCTCTGCTTTGCAGCACATTTCCAAAGAGCCCAAAATTGCATAGTGTGGCCAGGATACCAAGGCATTTAGAGATAGCTTTTGCTATGCTTCCCCTGCTTTAATGTCCTGAGCATCAGAGTGAGAATTAGCAGTGCCTAGGGCTAGCAATATCTGGGAATAGCTGACAAAAAAGGGCAGAACTCAGCAAAGCAAACCCTGCTGTTTCTTTCCACACCAAAGCAAAGTTGTAAAATGGCCCATAGCAAGTGTAAATTAATACCACCACAGACATCTATTTGTTATGAGGAAGAAAAATGGAACTATCTGTGTTGGATGAGGTACAGTGGGGGCTAGCTGGGTCCTATCTGCCACTGCCACAGATAAACTTGCATCTTGGAGGGCTTTTGCTCTCCTGCTACTCCGTTTTGTTGTTAGGCACCTGACACAGGAGGAAAAGGATAGTTGTAAAAACTTGTGTTAGGGAGGAGATCCATTTCTCTGGTGTTATTTCTATGGTCCAGGGAGAGAGGGGTGCTCTTCCAGATAGCATTTCAGAGCAGAGGACATGCCTAGATGCCCAATTGCCCTCACAAAGGCTTAATGCATCACCTCTTTTACAGAGGGAAGTTCAGCCTAACAAGGCTACCCTCAGGCTTTGAGTATGTGTGCCTCCTGTCCTTGTGGTGCACACCATGCAAGCTCCTGTCTCTTAGACAACTTCTGTGCACTGTTTCCTTTGCTCAGGGCTGCACCCAATGCCCAGCAGTGCCTGACTCTGGCTGTCCCTTCTCTTGGCTGTTTGTTCAGTCCTGAACTGACTCCTTGGCCAACAGGACTATTGATATCTTTTTGCCCTCGTACCTGCTAGATAAAATCTCCTGGCATATCTGCTTCTCCATGTGCTGAGCAGGCTAGTCTCAACCAGCCCAGCCTAGTAGCTCAAGACTGCCCATATTGTGGCATTTTCTCCCTCATTCACATTGCCATGTACATGTCTCCACCTTGGGCATAAAACATATGCAGCGTAATTTGTGGGGCACAGTAGCATGCAGCTGTGTCTATTCTACCTTCAGGGGCAGGTTGGAGACATTTCTCAAGTCCAAACACATTTTATCTCACACATTTGGTGTATATTTTTGCTAGAACAAGGTCCCAGGCACCCATAAGGGAGGGAAGGGTGAGCAGCTTGAGCCTAGGAACCTTAGCAGAGACCCAAATGTTGCTTTAATTGCAGTGCAGACAGGTAATCATATCATGGCTTGACTAATCCATTATCATGTGTCACTGGTTGGGCTATCATTGTGCCTGACATTGAACAAAAATGATTTGTATGAAGACTTAGCTCCTGCACATGCCAGACAATCCTTTGGTTGGGTATTTGGCAATACAGATGCAGCCATTAAGACCAGGATGGTGTTGGTGAAAGAACTCTTTTCACCGTAGTTTTTATGCCAGTGTCACTTCTATTTCATCTTAGACACAGTTGTAACTGAGTAAAAGAAAGGTCTAAGATATGTCAGAATGAGATGCAGATAAAAAGGATGTTTGTGCTTTACACCACAGTGAGTGAAAGCTAGTTGCTCTCCTGCTGTGTGCTGGCATATATCCATGGTCACCAAAACTATTCTACATGAACTGGTGATCTGGCCCTGGGGCTCTGGGGGATAAATATTTCTGCTGGGCATCCTTCACAAAAACAAATGGCTGCCTGTTCCTTGCCATGTCTTCTGCTCAGGATGAAGTTTGAAGACTTCAAAGTGCATTTTGACAAAGTTGAGATCTGCAACCTGACTCCAGATGCCCTGGAAGACAGCACTGCTCACAAATGGGAAGTGACCATCCACCAGGGAAGTTGGGTCCGAGGAGCCACCGCAGGAGGATGTAGAAATTTCCTAGGTAAGTACATACCAGTTTGAAAATGAGAAGCAGGCACTGAAATCTTTACCCACCCTCAGCTATAGCCCTCCAGAGAGGAGTTCTGTAGCCAGAGCTGTGGGTGCAGGACGGTTCAGCTGACAGGAACCAACCAAAGGGACAAATGAAGAAACTCAAAACACGAGCTTTAAGGTTACTGTACTTTGAAGATAAGAATTTCCTGTGACTGGCTTTCTTTGAATGAACAAACCAGCAATGAACAAAGTGATAAATGTGCACATGGTACCACTTGAGACTGTGGTGAAAGAGTTGCCTTTTTTGCTCTCAGGTTCATTGGATCTGTTTTACCTCTTAATGACATTTGCATGAGCAGGACTAGGTTCAACAAGCCAGTTAAACTGCAGCAGCAAGTGTAAAATGAGACAAAAAGTCCAGCTCAGCCAACATGTTTATGTGCCTCTGAAGCTGTGTCATGGATCTGAACTGTGTTAGTGCACACTGGCACCAGCACTATGGAATCATTGTAGCTATGTAATTTGAACTAAATTTCATCTGAGAGCTTCATTTCAAACATGGTAACTTAATAAGGCACCAGGCCTAAAATCTTTCCTACACCTAGTTCCATGAAGGACTTTGGGATTTGGCTTGTTTTTTGCAAAGCTTAGTGGAAAGAAGTATAACGATTAATGGAAAAACTAAGTTTGAGTGAAACCTCAGCTTAATCGTCTTTTTTGGTTTGGTGGAGGTATTTTTATAGTAGTAGTGGTGGTTTATTATTCTGAGTCAAGAAACTCTCTGATGTTCTTTTCATTGGCAGAGACTTTTTGGACAAATCCACAAATCAAGCTGCATTTGACAGAGAAGGACGATGGACAAGACGACTGCACATTCATAGCAGCACTGATGCAAAAGGGTCGTCGTAAACTCAGGAAGCTTGGAGCTGAAATGCTGACCATTGGCTACTCTATTTATGAGGTACTCCCTTGCTGCTACAGCACAGGAGCTGCACTGTTGGTATTTGGAACTTCCTCCGGTTTAGTACCCCTGCCCTATTTTTAGGGCCCTTGCTCTTAAAATAACCTCAGTTACATCAAGCCCCATGGAGGATGGAGTCCTCTCAGAGCAGAATTTAGGAGTCCCCACAGGCCCATGGGTTCCTAGGACAGACCCCCTCAGCCCCATGATTCTGTAACCCCCTGCCAGGCTCAAGGAGAGGGAATACTGCTTCTTCTGAGCATCCTGGGGCACATCACACACAGATGCTTGTCCCCAGGCGAGGTTGAGGTTGGTCAATCTGTCGTCACTGCTCAGTGACACCTTATCTGGGATGGTGGTGTTTAGTGGCAGGGAATGTCCCAGAGTACTCTGAGACTGCCTTCTGGGTAGGAAAGGGCAGTGGTAATGGGTCCTTGCCACAAGGTGGGAGCTAAATTGTAAGCACCTGGGAGAGGGAATGAGAGTCAGGATCCCAGCCTGGGATGATGCCTGTGCCAGGCAGAATTTGGCTCTGTCATTAGGAAAGGAGTGAGTATGGCTTTCAGCACATCCTGGCCAGTGCAGCACTGCCTTTTTTGCCCTCCTAGAGCCCCGGCAGAGATGGACACTTGGGCAAAGACTTCTTCAGGTACCATCCCTCCAAGGCCAGAAGCAAAACCTACATCAATTTAAGGGAAGTATCCCACCGATTCAAGCTGCCACCGGGTGATTACATTCTTATTCCAAGCACATTTGAGCCGCACCAGGAGGCAGATTTCTGCCTGAGGATCTTCTCTGAGAAGAAGGCCATCACTGAGTAAGTCAACAGCAAGCTTTGGGCCCTCCAGTGCCCCCCTGCACATGGGGCTGTTGGCTGCTGGGGAGAGTGTGGCTGCCAGGCACCCAGCCCCACAGCAGAAACCCAGAATGGAAAGCTCTTGACCATTTGGTTTTTGGTGGTTTTTTTTGTATTTGCCCATTTTTGCTAAACCTGAATTTTTCTGGAGAGGAGTTGAGAAATAAGAAAAATAGGGGGAAATAGGGATGCCATAATGAATCTGCTGGAAGTTTGGCAGGGAAGAGTTGCTAGCTGCTTGGCACTGTTTGGGTCTCTGTGAATACAGCAGTGTTTGCTTCCTGTTTGTTTCCTCCTAAAGTTTGTCGATAAGACAATTTTATGTTAAAAAAGCATTCTGAAGAAAAAAATGTGTTCACAATGAATAATGAATAACGAATGAGATGAATTCTTTAGCAGATGACACGCACAGCTGTGTCCTCTTGAGTCCTGCCTAATGTCTGTTTTAAGGGCTTATACCAAAATTTAAACAGTGCAAAAGTCTGTTTGTTTGATGAATTTTAGCTAAACATAGCCTGTTAAGTAAAAAACCCCCATTTTATCATTCACCTGGGGAAAAGGTAATAAGCAAACTTCCACCCCAAGCAGATGTTAAATACCTTCAGATACCAAATCAGGTTTTGTTTTCTCCAGGGATCTAGATGAAAACGTTGCCATTGATCTTCCTGAGGTAAGTCTGCAGAGTTAAAATAGCAAGAGAATAGCTCAGCAGAAGCTGGCACGCATTGCTTTTACTGTCTTTGGTTAAACCATGTTCATTTCACAAGGATGTTTCACAATTGCCAGCGTTGTGTATGTCACTGACTTGCTAAGCTCTGCTGAATATGGTAAAAGAGTAAATAATCTGGTAAAATATGTAACAATTGAAATCAAAATCGTTATGTTTCGCATCCCCTTGAAGGCAGTCAGTGCCAGCCAGCACCAGAGGTGGGTGTCAGCCACCATGTGTGAAAGCATCACCCATTAGCACTGGGGAGCCACGTGGCTGTTCACGTCTTTAAAATTTTATTTATTGTGAAAAATAAGAAGCAAGAGAATGTCTAATAGATCTACATTAATTTTGCATACAAATATCTTTGTTTTACTTCTTAGTATCTGCAGGACTTGAGAGGAATGCTTGCACATGCATGTGCCTACTGAAATGATTGAGTTCTTTTTGCTTTTGAATGGCTTGGTCTGCCTGCTGAGCACTAGTTGCAGCTGGGTCTGTGTCAGCTCCTGTTTAAGTGTATCCCAGCAAAATAAGCCATTAATTGTAGTGTGCCTTTCCATGGAAACAAGCTAAGCCAAGATCTAATTTGTTCCTCTTTAGTGAAACTCTTCTCTGGGGACCCAGCTAACACGACATCTTCCTTTCCGGGATCTCAGGGCCATCTTCTGTAGCAAAATAAACCTGTGCCGGGTAACATGCAGAAGTGCAGGCAGCTCTGGCTGGTGCTCTCAAGGAGGGCCAGAGGTCCCAGGACGATGCTATGGGAGAGAGCTCAGCAGTGCCGTGGTTGTCGGAGGTGCCGGGAAGCAGAATGGTGCAGGGAGGGATGAGAGGAGAGAGAGGTGTTTTCCAGGATGGTGCTCTCGGCTTTTACCAAGGCAGTGGCACACTGTACACTTCCTCAGGCGAAGGAAATGAGAGGGTGAGACTCCTCTCGGGCAGAGAGGTGGCTGGGAGGCCTCAGATCTGGCAGAGATCAGAAGCATGTGTACCCTTATTTTAAGATGTACAGTGGTCCAGGGTGCACAGAGGGGCTATTTGCAGGAGAAATACCATGTTTTACAATTCTCATGAGGACTTTTGGGGTTGGTGTTGCAGCCTCTACACCCAACCCCAGGCCCACAAGAAACTGAAGAAGAAAAGCAGTTCCGGGCACTGTTTGAGCAGATTTCAGGAAAGGTGAGTGCAAAACACTTCGGGTCGGAGCAAGGAGGGAAAACACTCTGCCCCTATCCAGGGCCACACGAAAGAAACCCGACATATTTTGCTTAGTTGCAGTGTGTCGTTTGGGCACCAGATGTCACCATGTCTTATGGCTCGGTGGATAAGGGTGCAGTCCCTGGTGAGCAAGCAGGAGGACCAAAGCTGGAACTCAAGCTCTAAAGGAGCCTACCTGGTTTAATGTTCAGTTGCAGTTGAGTTTTCTTTGAATCAACTGCTCTTGCTTGAGATCTCCTTCAGACAGACTTATGCACAGCAGCACTCCTGCATTTTCCCAGCCCTTAAATTTTTATCTTTTTCTGGGTTTTGTATAGTTCTCTCTTTCTGAGTTGCAGTAAAGTAAAGATGAGTGATGTTTGTGTTTTCCGAGGTTTTTGTTATGTCTGATTTCAGAAACATTCAAGTAACAGATGCTTTACCTTTTTTTTTTTTCCCTGCAGGACATGGAGATATCTGCAGAAGAACTTGAATATGTTCTGAATGCTGTATTAAAAAAAAGTAAGTACTGACGACTTCTTAGTTTAGCGTTGTATAGAGTGTTATAAAATAAAAGCTGCCATTTAATTCATTTACATATGGAAAATGAAAGGCTGTCTTATGACCCCACCTGTTGTCCTTGAGCCAGTGAGGGCAGAGCCAGGAAAGCACTTGGTCCATGATGTAACCATGAGCTTGCCCTGCCTCCAGCATGATCCATGCCAGCTCAGTGAGGCCGGATCTCTATTGCACTGCCACTCTCCTGTGGAGAGACAGGCACTAGCCTGGGACTTTTAAGACCTGGATGTAGGTCCTGATCCTGCTACAGGCCCTTTGTACAGTGGAAAAACTGTCACTCCCTGAACCTCATCTCCTGATTTACAAATCAAGGACAGTATTTTTTGTCTTGTCTCCAGTAAATTAATCTTCTGTCTGGACTGAGACCTCTCTGTAGTGAGAGCTGCCTTCATCTTCCAGTTCACAGGCCCTCCCACAATGAGGACTGAGAGTCATCTATCTCTGTTCATGAGTCCTATTTTCTCCTTTCTGTTTTTAAAAGAAAGCTTTGCCCATAATTTCTTTCCTATTATTGTTCTTTTTCAGCAAAGAACATAAAATTCAAGAACTTAAGTCTCATTTCATGCCGAAATATCATTTCTCTTATGGATGTATCCTTTCAAATAATTGCCTGTGAGGCTAAATGAAGAATGAATATAATTGTCCATAACATTATATGCTGTGGATGTCAGAAATGGATTTGGTAATGTCAAGGCATATCACTACCCAAAGGAAACAAAAATACACGACTGTTTTATCCTGATTTTTATTTTAGAAATTTAGGGTTAGGAGTTTCAGGACAACCTGTGTTCTATTGCAGACTCAGAGGCAGATGCTTTAATGCTGACCACCTTTAGAAGTAAATCTCAAGCTACTTCTGTACAGAACAGTGCATTTTTCAAGCTGTGGTTTATTTGAAAGAGATGTAGAAGACTTAAGGGAAGTATGTTGTCTGGGAAGCCAAATCCACCAGACAGAATTGTACATGCAAATTATGGGTCAGAAATTAAGAATCAGAAGTGGTGAAAATTGCTGATATCAAAGCTCTTTTCTGACAATCAGTTTAAAAACTGGAAAATCTTGTCTTTCAACTAGTTCCTGGGACTCCAGGAAACAGACATGTGGGTGAGAGTTGTCTGTCCAAATTTAGGCATTTGTGGTGTAGGCGTCTACATCTAAGCCAGCTTTCTAGACCTCTTTTGTAGATAGCAAAAGGGGTGGTGTAATTAATTGTTCTGGTTGTATCTAAGTGAGGGGCGCTAAATGACTGCTCAGACATCAGGTGAGGCCAATCACAGCCCGGGTGCTTCCCCACATTTGCCCTTTGCAGAGTTCTGGTTTCTGCTGAATTTGCTTAGCATGGCTTCTCCCCAGGAAGAGCTGCTATTGCAGTATGCTTTCCCAAAAAAACAGTTTTATTACCCATGAAAATGAACTGTCCTACCATCTAAAGTTTGGTTTATGTCTTGCTTGTTCAGCTGAGATGTCTTTTGCATTTGTTGCTTCAGTCCATGACAGAGGTAACATCCATTCAAACACTTCTAAGAGGAAACCAAAACAGAAAAATCCTGTTAAAGCTAGTTCATAATATTGAAATTCAATGCAGATTAGTCACCCTGCACATGCAATGAGAAACAGGGGACCAGTCCTAAGTTTCCTTGCTTAAAAACCAAGCTCCAGCAGGGAGCTGGTCCATGTTCACATCTCGTCCTTACATGGTATTGGCACAAAGCCAGGGCCTGCGCTTGACCCTGGAGCATGGCAGCAGTTCCAGGTTTACTATTTAGGATACAACTGAATAGTTTCCATGATTTGCAATGCTTCCAAGCAAATCTCTGCATAGTTTTGAATAAATGGGGAAACATCTCTTCCTCTGCTTTGAGAGTACAAGTAACGCAGACACAATCATCCCACTCTGGACGTGCTATTTGGAACACAATAGAGGAGCGAAACCATAAAAATGCAAACCCAAGTCAATGCTGGCACAGTCTCCTCTGTGTCACATGCTACTAAATTCCCTGGCAAGGGTCACCACGTTGTGGTGAGGAACAGGGACAGAGTTCTACATGATCCTGGGAAGGAGAACCTGGCTCGGTAAAAAAAACAGAAGTGAGAATGTCCCTTGGCATCTGTGGGTGCCCTCAATAATGTCACCAGCCTAGGTGCTCAAGTAACAGCAGGTGTTAGCTAGACTCTGCTTGGTAGGTTTTGACCTTTTTGGATGCTTGCTGAGCCAGTGTCCATCTGAGCAAGGGCTTTGTCCTGGCAAGATGGAAAAGGAAGGGGAATGGGACCATTCCTTATTTAGCATTGCAGATCAAGTGCCTTATCCTGGAAGTGAAATGTGCTTGAGGGGCATCACTAAGTTAGTGAAATAACTCACTTCAGCAGATTTAATCATTGCCTCCTAGAACTGCTATACAGGCATTTATTTCAGATCATAAGGATCAGATTTTGCTCACCCCACTACTCACCTCAATTTTTGGTTGAGCCATTGCAACAGCTTGGTCTCTAGATAAAAATACTGAACAGCACATTGGTTGACTAACTCCTTTGGGTACAGTAGCAATTTGTTTTAATCAGGTAATTTAATTCTCTGAATCATTTATATCCCATTTACATCCAAAACTGTTCTTTCCTTAGAATAATCTTTCTTCCTCATGTAGTGCCTGAATTGCTCAGCTGTGTTTTTATATCACATAATGTTCCTCCAGTATCACAGCCACAGGCATGACTGTAACTGCTGGAGCTCTACCTCTTGAGAAATCCCAGTGCCAGTTTCAGAAGTACCACAGGCTTTCCAGTCAACATTTTCTGCTAAAAGGAACTACTCTGATAAGTTCAGACTGAACTTGGACTTTCATATAAGAAGTCCTTTTTCCTTAGTTCATATTAACCAGACCACTGGCAACGGGAAACTGGAATTCAGTGAGTTCAAAGTTTTCTGGGAAAAAATGAAGAAATGGATAGTAGGTGACATTATCCACTGTAATTTTTCCTCCATTTCATTAGCTACTTCCTGAATAGTTTATTAGGTATATGCAGACAAAAATGGAGACAGGAGTGTGTTCATGCCGTGAATTTTAACACAAAACAAATGTTTTAAAAGCACGGGGTTTGTTTTGGATAGTCAAAGACATTCTCAGCTTTCCGTGATGATAAACCATAATGGTTTTCTGGAAATAACTGAGATTTTTGTAAACTAATCAACTATGTTTGGGATAAAGAATGCAATGGACACTAATAAGCAAGCCAATCAAAAGGAAACTTAAGGAATTTCCATAACTGCTGTTGTACAGAAGAAGACAATGATGATTCATGACTAGTAGGAAACAATCATTTCTTAAGTCATTGCATTTTCATTACTGATCTCTCAGGAGTCGACTGTACTGAAGTCTGGGAAAGTGCTGATTCTAATTTTAAACACTTTTCCCTGCCACTGTATACAGCAGTAAGAATAAGTAGGCTTGCAGAATCAATCACAGAATAAATATTCAAATAAAACACATTATAATTGTTTCCTTATGGCCATTAATCGGTTTTTCTGAATTCGTGCTTCACCAAAGCATTCAAAATATGCAGTTCTTTGCTTCTTGTCTAGCCCATCAGAAACGGCCAACACTTTTTCTGGGTACTAATGCCACATCTCTTTTAACAAAGGACACACTGTTTTTTAACAAGGGGCTTGAGAAATCCTTGTATTCTGTAGGAAGATTTGCACATATATTTGCTGGAAAATTTTAAGCTGAATGTGATGACAGCTCCAAATAACTCATACTCCAAAGGAGATTCACATTTGTCGTCTCAATAAAAGGGTGGAATTTAGCTCCAGATTGAAAATTGCTTAATATATAGGTCAAAATTCAAACTGTTTGACTGGTTTTCTTGGTTGTACCATGAATGTGTCTATTCAGGTCTTTTATACTTAGAAGCAAATGAGTGACAATGTTAACATCATGTTAAACACTTTGTCTCTAGTTTTCAGAACTATGGAGAAAAATCTAAGAGAAGATTAAGAGAATGTGTCAGTTAAGAGACAGAGAACAAGATATCTTTCAGTTAAAATAACTTTTTAAAACATCACAACATTTTTAGTGAAGAGCAACTCATTATTTTTAATGCTTGGATTTGGCAGTGACTTGTTTAAGTCACAACAACCTGTTCATATGTCAACAAGAACTAGGACCAAGATTTGTTCCTCCATTATAAAATCAGACTGGATCTGAATCAAAGTCTTGTTAGCTTTCTTAAATGCTTATACTCTGCAGCTGGAGATAAACACCTTGCCTTTCTGTACCATATCTGTGCTCCCTTTCATATGCCAGTACTGAACTTTCTGTGTGCTCCTTTCATAACAGAGTATCTTTCTTCAATTTGACTTGGATAAATCCGGCTCCATGTCCTCTTATGAGCTTCGTGGTGCTCTTAAAGCTGCAGGTAAACAAGCACTGCTTTTTATCTGGTAAATCTGTCGGGCAGATCAGCGTGGGTGAAGAGGACAATCACACAGACCAGGTGCTCCTGAACAGGGAGGAGGTCTAAACCCCAGAGGGAACCTGGGCACACTGAGTAGGGTAATTTTGCCCCAGGTCCCCCCAGTCCTCGAGGGAAGGCAGTCAGAACAATTTCCATATTTTATTGAATTCTGTTAAACTCAGCTGGGCTGGACATCTGCAGGGCTAGATCCTGAAACACACCACTTCAAAGTCCAGCTACATCCAAGGGTTGAAGGAATAGTGAGCAAGCTGCTGTGAAGAGCAATCACTCCACTAGTATTTAATCACAAATTATTTTTATTAAAGCATGTCATTTCACAGAAATCCCTCCAAATTCAAGAAGACAGAATGGTCTCTCATACATCACAGTGTGCATGGACCAGAAACTGCAGTGCTTGAAAAACCTCTTGTTCAGAGTTTGTTATTCATTGCAAACTTAAGGAACTTTGTGGTTAGATCTCTTTCTGGACGGATGTGTGCCATGGAGTATCCTCCCATTAAGTGGTTTTCAAGATTAGTTAATAGAGATCTGTAGATTCCCCCTGATGTGCAAGATTGCTCACTTTTTCTTTGTGTGTGTCTTTGGAAAGGATATCAGCTCAACAATTACCTGCTGCAACTGATCGTCCTCAGGTACTCTGATGAGCAGTTCCAGATTGATTTTGATGATTTTCTGAACTGCCTAATACGCTTGGAGAATGCGAGTCGTGAGTATCTTCTCGTTCCTCTAGAATTTCAACCCCTTTGAAAAAGAAATTGTTCTGCTTTTGACTGTTGAGCATGTTGTACAATATCTGAGGTGGAGTACAAGGCTAACAGAAAGGAGCTGTGTTTAGCATTTGCATTTGGGATGGCTTTTCTCCTGCAAAAATGAAAAATGTTCTGCTGCTAATGGAAAATTTCCCCATGTGAATAGAGCTTGCTACATAAATTCTGCAGCAATGTTGAAGGCATGTGAAGAATGCTGGTAAAGTCCATGTTGTAACCCTTCTTGTGGCTCATGAAGGAGCTTAATTTGGGATCACACAAGTTCAAGGTTCAAATATTACTTGTGCCTCATGGGAAGAGAAAATTGGCTTGCGCTTGGGCAGGTATCTCTCGTACCTTTTATATAACTTCTTCCCTTCTGGCTTCAGATGTTGTTCCCTGTACATCAAGGCACCCAAGTTCTCAGTTGACTTCTGGCACAGGGTCACTCTTGTTACAAAGCAGCAGTAGCAGAGATAGGTTAAAAGGCTAGATAAGTGACTGGATAAAATGATCATTAGTGTGGCTCCAAATTCAAATAAACCCCAATTCACTCTATGAGAAGAAAAATCAACTTTCTTCTCTAATTTTTTTGTTTTGTACTTCTCTTTACTTTCACCCTTGACTGTGGCAATAGAATTATTCAATTTCTGAGAGACAGAAGTTAAATAAGATATATAAAGAAATGCAAATTGCTTGGCTTGATTTCCGTGTATCCTCCAAATCTGACTGTTTAGCACATTCAGGAGACCTCTTCCAGACAAGTCCTGAAGTGAGCCTTGCAAAAAGGACTTAAGTCAGCAAGACATTTCCTCTTGCAAGGACTTTGCTTTGTCAGAGGAGATACCACCACCTAAGCAATCCTAAGCAATCTGCCTTTGGGCCAGGCCTTCCCTCTCCCTGGCATGGCCACTCGTCTTTGTGGGATGGAGAGCTCATGTATGAATATGAATGAGGTGTATTTATAGCACTGCTGTCCTGCTTTTCATTTCAGGAGTATTCCAAGCACTGAGTGTGAAAAACAAGGAGTTCATTAACCTGAATATAGGCGAGGTATGAGCACAGGTTCATAAACACTGACAAAATGATGGGGTTTCTCAAGAGCTTTGTCCTCTTCTAAGAGCTAGAGTACTTCTGCATGACACTTCATGTGTCCATGAGAGTGCAGGGGGTGTATCTGCCATAAGTTTCACCAGGGCTGGAATTTTACAGCCAAATAATTAATTAAATCTCCTCCACGCTATTTTCTTCCTTCCTTGACGTGTGGCATATTGACAGCTTCCCATGCCCCTTTCTAGTTTCTCTGCTTTTTTCCTTCCTTGGGTGCCAGGTTTCAGTGGGGGAAAGAGGAAGGAGCAGATGGGGCTGGGGGGGGTCTTTCACTCCCCCTGAATCCCCCAGGAATTCAGATCAGCCTCTCCTGTGCATGTCTATCATTTGCTTCTCACACTGCTCAGCGCAGGTTTCTTATTGTCTTGTGCTCTCCTTGTCTCCCTGTTGCTGTGAGCTGTCTCACATTTCACACTAAACCAAAGCTTCCTGGGGTGAAGCACAGTGAATTCCCAGGGAAAAGAAATATGGGAACCCATGTGGATGGCTGGGATGCAAATAAAGTAACTGCTGTTTCCTGCATCTAGTGCTTGGAGAGCTTTCCCTTATTCCTTCCTGCTGGCTGAGGTTTCTCCTTAATGACAGGATGTAAAAGCCAAGTGAGCAAAGGTCCTTTTCCCTGCGTGGGGTCAATTCAGAGCAAAGCACTGCTTGGAATGGCTGTCATCTGGGGAAAGGCATGGGGAGGGAGAAGGGCCTGAAATACTTTATTGTAAAGTTGATCTTTTTCTGATACTAGTTTATCAACCTGGCAATGAACATCTGAAGAAGACTGATTTGGATGCCAGGAGTTTCTTGCGACTGCTGCCAAGACTTTTGCCTCAAGAGCTGAGGTCCCCTTCACATGCAAATTTCACCAGGAGATTTCCTGCAGAGAAGCATGCACGCTGCTCCCACTTTCTGTTCTGTAGCCCTGTGGACGAGTTCAAGTGTCAGTTCATGTGTGTTTGTTAGAGCCTGATACTGGATTTGGCACTGAGCATTTGGATGGGGCACACATGCCTCTCCAGCAGGCTGAAACTGTTGTCCCTGAGTGACCACAGGTTTTTATGAAATAGGATTGTCTTTAGTTTCCGCATAGCACAGACTAGAGTGATTAAAAGTCTTTATTGCTGCTTGGCTACTGATTACTGCAAGGGTGTTTTTGAAAATACAAGGTTGCATAAAACTTGTTCAGTTTGCTATTTATTTCCAGGCATAATGTGTAGCTACATGACAAGTACCTTGTCACAGACACATGAATTGCAGCCTGGTGAACTGTGGACAAAGAAAGACTAGGGACTGTATGTAAGAAAATTCACTTCTTAATAGTTGTGGTCCCAGGTCCAGGGTTCCATAGAAGGATGGTTAAGCTAAGGTTTGACATTCATCACAGATATACTTTAGGGAAAAGTTACTGCACCTCACCTTTTCTTGGTCCTTCCCCTGCAACCAGCAAAGTCCCTCTGCTTCACATTTGGCTGTGCAGCCAGAGAGTGTCCCACAGGCCCATCTCTGCAGAGTTGCACACAGTTTGTCATCATCTTCAGAGAAATACGTGGCCTCTGAGACAGTGAGCACTTGCATGGGGCCATTTCCCTCCAGGCAGTCTGAGACTGTGTCCCACGCCACCCATGCTCCAGAGGAACAACTGTAATCATTTTAGATTAACTAAATGTACCCATTGGTAAGGTCCTGATCTCTGCAGATGCTATTTTGCATCTGTGACTTATACAGTATTTTTCCTGTGATGTGGGTAGCCAGTGCTGACTTAAAAAATAACAGTAATAGCAGCCAGGGACTTAAGAGGTCTTCATAGGATTTGTTTCCATGATAATCTTCATAACTTATGTCTATTTTATAATGAATCAACTGTCTGGCTTTGTTTTCTAAAACCTTTCTTGCAGCGTAACAGATGGCCCTAGGCTAGCCTTGCATTCCCTACTGTCCCGGATCACTGAGACAGACAGGGCTTTGTTTTCTCTAGATTTAGACCTAATGAACAATTCAGGAAAGAAAATCAAGCTGCAGTAAAGGTGAAGCTCAAACGACGATAAAAGCAGACAGATCATGGTGTTGAAAATACCAACTTTCCTTTTTTCTAGCAGTTATAATCTTGTAACTACGCAGAAAATACTCTGGAGCTAGCTGGAAGCTGAGCAAAAGCTGATGGTTGCAGTATTTGATTAACTGAGGTACTCAGCCCCATGAGGTGTATTGATTTTCAGATGTGCTGATTGTATGCCCTTTTACAGCACCAGAGACGGCTGTCTGAATTGGTGAAAGTTTGGATTAAAATCTAGACTGTCCTATGAGCATTCTGCCACACACTTAAAACAAAAAAAAACCCCAAATCACAGATCCTTAACTGGTTCACTGAACAAGCTTAGATGGGGATACAAATTTGTTGTAATATACCATTGTTCACATGCTATGCAGAAGAAAAGAGATGTCTCAACCTGGCATTACCAGTGTAGTTTTCTGATGCTTTCCAGAGAACTGGTATTGTCTTGAGAAATCAGGATTGCTATACAAAAATTATGAATAAAGGTGGGAGCAATGAGGTACAGGCAAAAATCTCCTTGGCTTTAAAACCAAAATTCATGCATTTAAGAAAAAAACACCGGGAGGAGTTTTCTGCCCACTCGGAGCAGCTGCCTGCTGACGGTAGCACAAGGATCTTGAGAGATAACATCTGAGTTCTTTAGGAATCAGCCTCTTTTCTTTAGGAATCAGCCAGCTCTCTGCAGAGAGCCCAGTCCCAGTCCTACCCCGGGGCTTACAGACCACCCACAGCCACAGCAGAGGGCACAAAAGGGAATTAAGCACAAGAGAACTTGCAGGTACAGCCAGGCTGGTCCATGGCCACTCAGACTCTGCTGCAGGACAGTCCCTGTCTCATCACTTTGGCTGTAAGGATATTACAGATGCCTGTGCCGAAAGCATAGCCAATATCAAGGTGAAGAACAGTAATTTTTCCCCCTTGTCCTATGTGCTAGACCATTTCCTTTCTGCACTGGAGCAAGGCCCACCTTAAAAAGGGAAGAGTAACTGGCAGTGACTTTTGCAGTGCAAAGATGGACTATTATATAATCCCTGGTGAGGTGAGGTTTTTGTGTGCTATTGCAGTGTTTGTGTGAGTGACTGAGTGGGAGAGTGAGAGGTTTGATTTGACAGCCCCACCTGAACACAATCGTCCTTCTCAGCACGGCACCCACCTGATGTTACAGCAGGAGGACGACTTTGCCCAGAAGCAGGAGTTTGGGCTCGCTGGTCTTCTTTTCTTTTAATCAAGGACCTGGAAGCCAGCTCTTGCTGCCTTTTCTGACATGAGATGGGGTGCAGATATACTTGGCTCTGTACCATTGCAGGAGCTATGGCAAATCCCTTTCCGTGCTCTGAAAGCTGTGAGTGGTACACTCCCTGATGTGGTGCACATAGACCTTGTTAGAAAGAATGGCTCATGCTGGGAAGCCCTGCCTTGTCTGCTAATAGCAACATTAATGGGAACATGAGAGTAATTTTTCATAATTATATGAGTGGAAAAAACCAAGAATCACTTAGCTGATGGGTTGCAATCTGAGCGTGCTTTCCCACTACCTCACAAAATGAAAAATTCACCCTCAACCTGCTGCTAAAGGCTTAGGTCAGATGAGCCAGCAGGTGCTGGCTGGTGCCCTGGAGCTGATTGTCTCTCCTCTGCTCCTTTGTGTCCACCTCACCACCCCAAGGTGTTGAGCAGTGCTCCAAGACACGGTGCATTTCTGAGTTTTAAGGAACAACAGCAGCCCAAGCCATAAGCCTTTTATGAAGGTTTGGGGTCTGCCCCAAGCTCCACCACCCTAACCACCATGATGGTAGATGTGGCAATGGCATTTTCCTGCCTTACAGTAGGTTTTCTTCCCAGCCTGTTGCTGAGGCCAGAAGGGAGATAGATAATGAAAACTACCATGAAAAACTGCCTTTAAAAAAAATAAAAAATCTGAAAAACTGTGAAATGGTGTTCTTCCTTTTCTCCATACAGAGAAAAAAACCACCAGTAAACATTGTGAGCACAAGGGTGGTCAGAAGCATCCCAGGCTTCTTCGAAAAGCTTCCAATGAGTGGCTCAGCAATGCTGCATCTTCATTTTTGTTTGGGTTTGGTTTATTTTTTGGGTGGGTGTTTTGGGTTTGTTTGTTTATTTGTCAGTTTTATTTTGTTTTTGTTACAGCCTATTTCAAGCCCCACTAGGTCTTTTGGGAGCCTGCAAACCCATGTGTCAGCAGAGAGGTATTGAGGGAGGAGTGTGGGGGAAAGAAGAAAAGTGAAATCTGGCCATCCCACTGCTGGCAAATTCTCCATATTGTGGTGCTGTGGCATCAGGTAGGAGAAATGCTAGAAGTGATGTGGCAGTTCACCCCATTTAAAACAGTTATGGTTGGTTCCAGTCATAAAAATTAAATATTTGCAGATAGAGATGAGTTATCTAAATAATTTTCATTTGAACTGCATTATCTCTCAACTAATCCCCCACCTCCCCCCTGAAATATGTGAGCCTTTGTGCTTTTTGACTTGTGGCAGCATATGTTTTGGAAGCACATCAGAGTGCTGAGGGCAGTTTGCAATGTTCCCAGCAAGGCTGGAACTTCAGTGTTTTGAAAATTAATTATAAATACTTGCTGATTGAGGTAAACACATAAGATGTCAGCAATTGCCGGCAACTATCTTTTGCACGTCAGGCACTTATAAGGGCAAGTATGTTATTAATTGCTCTTCTAAAATCTCTTATTTTCATCCTTTGTCCCTTGCATGACTCTTCAAAGGAAGTGAGCTCCACTGAGCAGGATTTGGCCTCCAGGGCAGCCTGGATACCCCTTTGAGTATTATCCACAGAGGCAGAGACCTCAAACAGGGCAAAGATAGCAGCAGGCATTAGACACATGCCTCTTCTTCTGGCCCAAGGAATATATGCCTATAACTTTTAATTGCAATTTTTTCCTTTTTTTTTTCAGTTAAAAAGCCCTGAACCAAAGTTAGATGGTGTATTCATCTCCCCCAAATATACAGCAGAAATGGTGAATATTTTCCTTTTCAGGTACTTCACTGGACTACTTGAAAGTGTGCTTTTTTGCTGGTCCTTCAGAGAGGAAAAAGCATTTATCATTTATAAAGATCCAAAAAGTGTCCATGTTTCATTTGCCCCCGGGGACAGATGGAGCTGCCTACATGCCTTACCTGCAGTGCAGTTTTCCATGCATGAGAGGCAAATTCCCTTGCACCTTGGGAGAGGCCACCAGGAAAACAAGGACAGGCATGGGGGTCCCCTTGTGAGTGTTGTGTGGCCACCTCGCCTGGCAGACAGCCCCCCAAGGACACAGCCCAGCCTCTGCCCTGGAGAGGGGGGCAATGCCAGCATTTTGTGACAATTTTATCCAGTTGCTAAGCAGCTGGGTCCCAGGGACACAAATAAAGTGCAAACAGAATGTCCCGAGGGAAAGCAGCCGCGGTGCTCTGGGAGGGCACTCCAGAGCCATGGCTGCCTCTGCCCTCCTCCCTCCCATGCCCACAGTTTTGTGGGGCTGCTCCAGGGCCTGGCTGAGGGGATGGCAAGTGCAAGGCTTCGGGTCCAAGCTGAGCTGGCATCTCCTCCCAGGGGGTGGGAGCCCACACCTGCCTGCAGAAGGCTGACAGAGGGCACACACCTGGCACCCAGCTGTGTCCGTGCACTGAGCACTGCTGGGGCCAGAGAGAAAATCTGTGTCCAACTCTTCAGCCCAGCACTCAGGGCACTCACTGCCCGGCTGCAGTTTCTGTGCCTCTAGACAGTTAAGTGTTTTATGGCAAGCATTCTCCTTGTCTGACTAGCAGCACCAGCAAATCCTACTTTTCAGTGCTTGCATACCCCCTCCATGCCTGGCCTCTCAAATAACTGCTCTGTTTCACTGCAAAGCAGAGTAGCTCCGACACAGGGAGCTGAGAAGATCCCAAACACCACACTATGGTGTCTCATATCCCAGTGATTAGAGCTGAAATAAGAGATCTGAGTTCAAAACTCTTGAGTAGTTCCAATAGCATTTACCTCTCTCCAGTCTCCTCTGGTTGTTGGACACTCAGCCTTTCTGCACTGGGTAAACCCCCAAATTCAAGGCTGCCATTCATTCAGGAAATAATCTGTGGGACCTTATTTCTCCAAGAATTTGTGAAGTCTCCCTCACTGGAGATGTTTAAGAACTGTCTGAACACAATCCTGTGCCAGGTACTCTAGGAAGGCCCTGCTTGAGTAGGGAGGCTGGACCAGATGAGCCCCTGTGGTCCCTGCCAGCCTGACCCATTCTGTGATATATCAGCAGGGCATTTTAGGACAATTTTACACAATACTGTGTAACAGAACCATTTATTGTACAAAGGGGAGCCAACACAAATCTTCAGGGATGCAATCACATTGCACTACAGCCCCCTTGGTCATCCAGCAGCAGGCTGCCAGTATGGGCATCTCAGCATCTGCTCCAGCTTGAAAGCAGATTATCTGGTGCCAGAGAAAATGGATTTATCATGACTGATCCCATTCATTTCCTAGAGGACATGCCAAGTGACTGAAATAGAAATGGGGTCAGCAATTAATAGGGTAGCTCTCAGTCACTGTCGCCATATGTTGATATGATGATGGCTGGTTTATCTATTTACCTGATAAATAGCTTACTGAAAGTTCTACCAGGACATGGGTCAAGGAGAGTGGAGACAAAACTCAAGGAGGCTGTTGTACAGACACTGGCATCTTCATAGTTTTCTTCTCCAGCATTGAAACTTGCATAAATATTTCTCCCATTTCAGGGAGGGTTTCTTCATGTCCCGTGGGAAAGGGAACTGGATGAGTCACAATCATCTGCAGCATCAGCTTAGTTTTCTGCCCTACCAGGTTCAGCTGGAGACTGTCTGACTTTCTTCCTTACAGGGACATCATATATGATGTATTTTCTTGAGCTGTGGTAAGAAAACTTTCGAGCACAAGAAACAGACTGAGAAGTGTCTTAATAAATGTGCCATGTCACAACGGCAGCAGCCAAGTTGTGGGTTACATTGCTGAAGCCAGGAGCTCTGAGGCATCTTTAGTCCTGCCATGACAAAGGCTGTTTCAGTTTCTGATCCTTGTAATAAGTCCAGCTTTCTCTGCAGCTCATGGGTAATAACTCTCCAACAGAACCCACAGCACTCTTTTAGAGAGATGTTATTCCTTCCTGAGGCAGGAAATTTCGAGCTTGTCAAAGCACTTTCCTGAGCCAACAAGAGTTACAGTAGAAAAATTTTGATCAAAAACAGGTGCATGGCTGGCTGGGAGGCTGAAAAAGAGTCACTGTGCAGTTTGCACAACCCCTGGGGAAAAGATAGGCAACTCAGTGTGAGGAAAAGAAAATGAGCTCTGGGCTGAGAGTGGGAAGGTGAATCTGCAAGGTGCTGGAGAGCAATTGCTTCCTCAGCAGCTCACAGCACAGTCTGCAAACATTTCACGGCAAGTCTGGCTTAACTGGGTGGCATTACAGCTTCCCTGGCCCACCAGGGAGCAAATGTGCTACTCCTTTCTTCCAGGATGATGAAGGAGTGTAAGACTTAAACTGCCACAATCATCATGGATTTAAGTCTTGGGAACCAGAAACAAAGGCTCCATCACCACCCCAAAAGTTCTGAGAAGAAGAGACTCGTGTCAGGGGGCTGAGTGTCTCATAGAGCTCATTGATGTTGAGAAATGATGCATGGCACAAATCCTTCTGGGTGAAGAAGGCTGCCTGCATGCAGTTTTTGGGGACAGGACACTTTTCTTCATTATTTTAGCCTATAGAGATCTCTGGTAAAACCATTTGATCTGATTAATCAAGCACCTATGGATGGCACTGGAAAGAAATTTCCCAAATGTATGCAGATGTCACATTTAAACTGCCCTCATGCTCTTCAAGACATATCCTCGGGGACAGCCACCTAACTTCTGCATTTCCTTGAAAAAGATGCCTGTTTTTGAGTATCAATTCTCCCACCATGCCAAAGCCCGTTTGAAGAACCTCTGGCACAGAGCAGCTTTGCTGCGGGGATGCAGCCACGCAGCACCCCAGACCCCCTGATGAGGATGGTGTGAGGGGCAGCAGCTGGAGCCCACTGCTGTGGCCAGGTGCAGGGATGCTCCCACAACACCCAAAGCACGGGGACATTGCACCTGCACGAGGCAAACACAGCCCTGTCCTTATGTCCCTCCATAGACACAGCAAATTTCTCCATTTCCATGCCACACCTGGGACCTAAGGTGGCCCAAGAGACACTAGACGTGGTTCCTTTGCCCTGTTGAAGGCAGAAAGACACAACCCATGGTTTGGGCTGACTGAAAAGATGCTCTTTGCATCATGTGGGGTGGAATCATCCCACTGCTGCTCGGAATTTCAGTCTGGATCAGAAAGGCACCTTCCTTGCTGGCAGCCTTTGCGGTCGCACTGTCAGTGCCATGGAATTTCATTTCCTCCAGAAGCCTCTGAGAAAGTGAGAATTGTCAGGATTTTTGCTGGAGGTTTCAACTTTTATGATTACTGAGAATATCTATAAAATGGCATTAGAGCCAGTCTTAAAGCTTCAGAAAACTGAATACAAATAAAGATCAATCCAAATCTATTACTTTTGAAGTCCAAGCTCTGTTGATAATTTCAGTGGCCCTAACTCATGGTTTGTATATGTCTTGATGTGTTGTTACTGCTCTTGGCATGGAATTATCCTACACTGGCTTTGTTTACAGGCAAGGATTTCCTTCCCTAATGAATGATTGAAAGTGTTCAGTCAATTAACTCTCCAGAGTCGTTAATTTGGTGGTTTCCTGATCATTAACAACCAGTTCTTGAAAAGCATTAACACCAAACTACCCCAAGAGTGGAAATTTGTGGTTTAGACCTGTGAAGACCTAACATCAATTTTCTAATGCTGCTGCATTTTTTGTCTGAGCAGTATTCCTTTTCTCTCCATAGTCTCTTTGCTCTTGAGCATCTCTCAGATGGGGAGATATGGAAATCTATTGCTCCAGAAGCATATTAATATGTACTTTAAGGTAGGCTTGTTTGCTTCATATAAAATATGTACTATGAATTATGATTCTTATATAGAGGTATACATGTGTTTTAGGTACCTGTAGCACAGATTGTATACAAGGCTTCCATCACAACAGCCAGTAGTGAGGCAGCAGGTCCCCTGAAGGTACTGACAGCCAACATTTGTTTCACCATGCATAGATTAGCCAATTTCACAATTAACTGGGAAAGGGTACCAAAACCCCTGTGCCCTGCACAGAAAATTGGCCATAATCATGGAGTCACCTCTGTCCCAAGGGCAAAATTCTGTTTCTCCAATTACTCACTAAAGTGGAAGGAAAAAAAAATCTCCCTTGTTTCTTGGACCTCTGAAGGGAAAGACGTAGGAATGTTCATGTGTATCCATGTGGGAACTGGGCTGTGGTGCTGTAAGGAAGAGCCTCCTGTGGCCAATGCAACAAACCTTGTCATGACAGAGGCCTATCAATTAATCTTGCACCACTTGTTTTGCCTCTAAACAGGAGCCAGACTTCAAAACTCTAAATATTCTCCAAGTGACAGCACCAAGCAGGTAACAGAATGCAGAACTCACTGTAAAATGCCCCCTTTTTTTTTCCATTTGATCCCTTTGCTCTGTAGGTTGTTGAAGCCTCTATAATGAGATTGGTCTCCTTGAAACAAGGATCCAGCTGTCCCTGGTGTCCAACCATAGACCTGAAGGCTGTTCTGCACAGTGGGGTGACTACCAGAGCCCAGCAGTGTCCCCCTGAGCCAAGGGGAGCTGCCCTGCCGGTCACTGTGAAAGCTGCAAACCTGGCCTTCAGTGGGACATCCTTAGTGGAAAAACCTCCTTACTGCCTCTAGGCAAAGGGCAGGATGTTTAGCTGTGTTTGTAGAGCAGGTTAAAAATAAACAGAAAAGCTATGGATTTAAAAATAAACAAAAAGCTATGGATCCATGAGTAGAAAGTGCATCCAGCAGCAGCTCCAAAGCTGGCCCTAAATGTGCACAGTGGCAGGCATTGAGAGGTGCTGCCTCTCTTTCTGTCAGCATGAGCACTGTGAAATGCTGGGTCTGCCTTCCCCTGGAGGCACAATAAGCCCCTGTTTTCCAAGCAGGAAAACATTTCCATTTCAGGGCAGCAACTGCCCACCAGAAACACAGCACATAGAGATGTGAGGGTGAGCACCCTTGCTAAGAACTGGGAACACCCTGAGAAAGGGACACCAACTGCACACAGCTGGGAGGTGCCAGGCCCTTTCCCACTTTGTGTGAGTGTCCTGAATCATCCATGGGCTATAGAAAACTCTTTCTCAGGCATGTTTGGCAGCCTTTTCTGTTTGTAAGTGTATTTTCAATTTAAGTTTCTCCATAAACTCTACTGCTTCAGCAAAGACCTGCCTTTATTGCATACCAGTGGGTGCCACCTCTGCAGGGCACCTCTGTGTGGGAAATTATTTGGGGCTGCTGGTGGTAAACTGGCCAGCCACAATTTCATCCCACAGCAGCATTCCTGTGCAGGTCCCAGCATGGAGCCTATCACAGTGTGGGGACATTTACTCCACCAGCAGCCTGTGTCTCAGCTAGGATCCAGAAAGGCATCTTTGCCACCATGTTAAGTGACTTACAAAGGTCTATTTCTTGTCCTTCCCACCATGAGGTTGCTTCCAAGTAACTTCAGCTGATGCTTTTTGCAGCTTTTCGGGAATTTGCTTTGAGTTGTGTGCTGGCATCCAGCCAGAGATGATGCCAGGATCAGAGCCCACTGCTTTCACTGCAAGTCTCTGAACAGGAGTCTTGATGTACTTTGCATCGTCAAGAGAATATCCAAAGGATTTCAGTGCAGAAAAGTTCTTTGGAATTACTTCAACACTGGAAAAAATTATGTCCTGTAATAACAAATTTGGCAGAACCATTCATTGGGCTACACTTCATAGAGTCAGCTGAGGCAGGGGCGTCCTCTTTGGCTTTTTACAGAGAACTGTGGGCTGTGAGTAATTCGGGAAGGGGAGCACTGCCATCCATCACTGGTCCCACTGAGGCTGAGACAGGTCAAGAGGGCCATGAGCACCTCATCCTCACTATTGTTATTTTCATTTCAAGATTTTCATATTCTATTTTTATTTTCATTTTCTATTTTATACGTAAAAAGCCTAATTCACAGGCCCCCATGGCTTTCATCTCACCAGTCCTCAAAAGATGAAAACAAATGTTAGTGTTACTGTCCTTGGGCTTGGATGTGCTTTACACACACACATGTGACCAACATCCCTGCAGGACAGCCTGTAAGGGCGTCTCTAGGTGAAGCCAGGGATCTGAGGTCATGCCAAGTTTGCAGGCAAAGGCTTCAGTGGAGGTGTCCTGCAGCAATGCCTCTGTCACTGCAGCCTGGCTGTCCATGGCTTCCATCCCAGGGCATCCCTTCGGCACCAGAGCAGGAGGAGGTGCTTCAGGGTGGAGGCCAGCACTGCTGCCAAAAGGGACAGCAAAGAGCTGGGCTGTGCCACAATCTGCTCTGGGAACAACATGACAGATGGAGCTGACTCTGATCCTTGGAGTTTTGCTGAGAGCAGAACCGCTGGCAGATTTTCAGTGTTTCAGTTGCTGTTACAAAGAGTGAGCATTTCTAAGCCCCAGTTTCTTGAGTTTAAAAATACGTGTATATCGTTGTTTGTATCCTGTTGACACTTGGTGCCCTTCAGGACTGTGAATGCCCCTTCCCTACAACCACCACTGGTTTCGAGTCGTGCTGTCTCCTGCAATGACTGGGCATGCAAAGAGAACATGAGCTGCACAAAAATGGATCAGTTGTTTGTGAGAGGTTGTGAACTGACCACATTTTACAGGTAGCTGGTTGCAAGTGCTGAGGCTGTTAAACTCAAATCTAAAGTCAAACTCATTTTAAACGTGGCAAGAGTAACTTGAAACCTATGAATTTTTAAACAGCAGAGCTCTGGATCAATTAAAAATCTTTCAGTGCACCTCTCCAGTAACAAGTTGTTTATGTGCCATATGCTCTCTCTCTCTGCAACTGGGTTATAATCACTCTCTTTACAAAGCTATATGTGGTGCATGCACTTGTATGGATTGCCTGCTCTTTTTGTGCCAGTCTGACAACTGGCATTTGGTCCTCTCATCTCAGGAGGGTCACTGCCTCACCAAGGTGGATTTGGAGTCTCTCAGCCCTGAACAGCTGCAAGAGCAGAGAACAGACTGAGCCATGTCACCTGTGTGCTAGGAGGATGCTGGAGCTGTTGGTCCTTTTCTTTAATTTAAACTGTGAAGAACCTCAACCCTATCTTGAGACAGTGGGAAGCTCCAAAATGTTGGATTTCCCCCTGTCGTGGGGCAGGAACCTGTTTTGCTCCCCCAGTGGTGCCCGACCTTTGTCTCTCCAGGGTGAGTGAGGACGTGGAGAGTGTGCTGGTCTGGAAGCTGAGACTCTGCAAGTGCTGGCAGTCACCTCTCAGCCCTGTTGGAGCCACTGGCCGATGCAACTTCCCTGGAGCCCGTGTGTTTCAGCTGGGTGTAGGTCAGGCTGGGCTGAGCAAAGTCTCCCTGTGGTGGACGTACAGGGAGGCTGCTGCAGAAACACTGCCTGCAGTGTATCCTTCAAAAACAGCTTTTTCATTGGAAGTTTCATGATTTCTTCTCTAAGTATTTCTACTGCCTGGCTAAAATAAAAGTGTCTAAAATTAACTTCCCCAGATAAAGACATTTTTGTCATATTTGGTGCATTCCTATCTGAACACTGAAAGCCAGCTGTTTGGGCTGGGTTACAGAGAGCAATCTGTTTGTAACTGTATGGATCTGGCATTTCTAGCCCTGGAATTAATAGCTTTTTTTATCTTTCTACATCCTAGGTTCATTTTTTCCATGCTAAGAGAGTGCCAGAAGAAGCATTATAAATGCTATATAATTAAAACCAGAAGTGCCTCACAGTGAACTTAATTGTAAATGCTAATGGCATTTCTAGCAAAAGTAATACCCTGGGGGACTAATTGCAAATTAACTAAGAAGAACTCAGTGATGTTGCTTCTATGGATTTTAACTGAATCTGTGTAGTTAAAAGGAGTCAGGAGTTGGATTTTTTCATGTCAGTTGAAATCCTCTGTAACTGGGGTCATGACTGCTGGGTAAATCCTGTGAGACCAGATTCACAAGCCACCTCTGATTCTGGCTTTTATTATCATGTAACTTCCCTTACCAGGACATTACTATTACAATCTAGTCTTTCCATCTGCTCTTCTGGCTCTACACTGTGAAAGTCATTTGGCTTCAGGGAGTGGTGTTGGAGTGAGAAAAGAGCTGGGCTCCAGTGTGAGGGAAGGGCAGGGGCAAGGCTGGTGACCTGCTGCTTGGGCTGATGCCAGCAGAGGGACCGAGGGCTGGCTCTGTACATCTCAGGGCTCTGCACTCTTTAAGGAAAAGAAAAATGTTGATAGAGACAAAAATAATGTATTTAAAGAATGCCCACAAAAATCCAGCAGTCTCTTAATGGCCGTGCTTTGCAAATACTTCTGCTCCTGATTTTCCAGCCATGTGTGAGAAGCTCGCCCAGTGATGTTTAAACTGAGTGTTTTAGGAGACTTTGCTGTAACTGGTGAAACCTTCCTGTGGCCTCTCCACCAAGGTGCTTGCTGCAGTGGGAGTTTTGGCAGGAAGGCAGAAAACTGGAGAGTGAATTACAGCTTAAGATGAAAAGTTTTTCTGTGCTGTTACGAGGACAGCGCCATGGGCTGCAGGTGGGCTCTGGTGCCTGGCTTATGAGCTACGGTGGCCAAATGCCTCGAAAGGAAAGTGTCCCATCCTGGCTAAGCTGCTGCTGCAACAACAATCCCTGCTGCTGGGGAGCAAGCCTGGGGGTAAAGCTTCCTTTAAAAAGGCAATCTCAGTGCTGGATCAGGCTGCACTGCAGGCTGACAAGCTTGTGCCCACCTTGCCAACTCCTGGTTCTTGCTCCATCTGTCAACAACAACCCACCCCGAGAGCCCTGGAGAGCCCTGGCAGCCCAAAAGGGACAGCTGTGTGCCAGGAGTGACCTAGACCAGTGACAGGGCAGGGAGATGTCTCCCTCACTGGCTGTAGGCTGAGAGACCTGGCTCTGTGCTTTGGCACATTCATGCCATGCTAGGAAGAAGGGGAGAGAATGTCATTCCTGGCAGAGAGGTGCTGGACACACCAGTGACAAGGAACTGCATGTGGCTGGAGGGGAGAAGCTGGTTCAAAGTCATAAGATTTTGCTTATGACAAACAAGATTTGCTTGTTCCCAGCTAGGGCAGGTTTGGAACCAACTGGTGAAAAGAACGTCCAGGAGGGTACTTTGCTTTTTGCTAAGCTCGTTCCTAGTCACCAATGCTCCTGGAATGTTACTTGTGAAACCTCAGTGATGAGAAGCTTCCCTGGGACTTTTGTGGGATTTCCACAGACAGATGATTTGATGCCAAAGTTAGCTGGTTGACTCAAAGCTTGGGTGAAGGCTAGTGGTAGAGATATGTACAGCTTGCCCTAAGATTGGGGCATTCAGAATTATTTTATCTGGATTTTTTTTAACTTTCTCTGCTCATTTCTTGGCTTCTGGAGGAAAAGCAGTTAAGATCTGAATGAAATTTTACATGCCAGGGGTGTCCCAGTGAAACCAGGTCCCTGATGCCTTGCTATGTTATTAAAATGTCCTGCAACTTTACATTTTATTACTAATAAGGCACTGCATGGCTCTTAGTGACTGCTAAACCATTCTCTTGGTGAGATGGGAGCCAGAGAGGATGAAGCAGAGGACAAGCAAGAAGCAGTACTCCTGTGCTGGCGGGATGGCGGGCTGAGAAGTTCTCATCTGTCAGTATTTTCGCAGTGACTTTGGCCAGACTGAGTTTCTGGAGCCAGCTCAGGGTGTCTCAGACTGCAGGCCATGGATGTGCTGAGGGCTTGGAGGCAGTGGCACAGCCCCGGGCAGCAGCTCCCAGCACCTCAATCCCTGCAGCAGTCACTGCCTGCACTGCTGCCAGCTTGGTGGGAGCTCAAAGGTGCCCCTCTACGTGCTCTGAATCACTGGCAGCAGCTCAGTTTCTCCAGGATGGAGAAGTTATGAATAAAAGCTTTAATTACTGGCCACAAACATTTGCAGTATTCTTGCCTTGGAGCAACTGAGCTGCAGCCAAACGGGTGGAGCCCAAAGGGGATCAGTACAACACTCAGGCCAGAGCAGGTTTTCTTAAACATAAACTTATAGGCACACACCAGAAGTTTCTTTCTTGGCAGATGTAAGGTCTGAAAAATGTGTCAAGAAGAGCAGGATGTTCAGTTAGAACTTTAATTACAAACAGCTGTAAAAAAGCCCAGGCTTCCTACAAGTCAAAATGAATTTTGCCACCAAGCTAAGTGGAGCCAGTGCTCCAGCTCACATATCTTGGATATGTCAGGGTGGAGAGGACCCATGTAGTGAATTTTCTCCTCACAGCTGAACTTTGTTTTTTATTCCATCACCTTTTTCTTCTTCTCCCATCTCCATCGAGATGCCACTGCATCTTTTCATAGCAGCTGGCATTTCACAGCAACAAAAACATTTCTCCTGAGATAACTGACACCTACTGCAAGTGGGAGATTTTCAAAGACTGCCTTCAACTCTGGTTATTGGACTTCAGAGAACAAACTCAGGAGACAAATGACCCATTCAACTTCAGAGTCACTGGCACTCAACACTTTTGGTAAGAAGAGAAGCTAGGGCTCAGGTCAGGCCCAGAGGTGTAAACCTCTGCTTGGTCACTGAAGTCAAACCATCCAAAAACCACAGAAGACTTTCCTTCCCCCATGCCTTTTATTTTCTTTTCCATACCCTTGTTCATATAAGCATTATAGGAAAACTACAGTAAGTTGTTTTCAGGGCAGCTATATGTTTTTTGATTTGTTGACATCCCAGTCAAATCCTGACTTGCCAAGGGCATTTAGCCCTGTATCTTGATCCTGCTTAAGGTCCAAGTTTCACAGACATGTGCCCAGCCACCCTCTGGGTGAAGACTTTTTTTCTAATATCCAACCTAAACCTCCTCTGACACAACTTCAGGCCATTCCCTCAGGTCCTGTCACTGGTCACCACATTATGGTTTTGATGTCAGAGTAATATACAGTAACATACTGATTCAAGTGGGTGATGGACAAATTTGGACAGCAAAGCCCAGGGGTCTGTGTGTAAATATTGCCTACAAAGTTGGGTTTGTATCCCAGGGACATGACTTGTAAGCTCTTTGGGGGATGCTGTTGCTGAGTGACCAGCAGGACTCTGCCTGCTGGGTTTCTGCACCAGCACCCACAACCATGACCTCAAAGGCTGTCCTAACCCCAGCAAATGCTACCAAAGTCACCACTAAATCAATCAATGATTATTCTTCTCTGCCCTCACAGGTCTTCACTCATACATCAGACCTGCTGGCTCCTTGTGCTGAAATGGTGCCCAGATGCTGTGGATTTGCCTTCAGTAAAGAGAACTTTTAAAAGCTGAGAGGGAGCTTAGACAAGATTGAAGCAAATTATGTGTAGGGCAGATCCTAAATATAGTTGGAATACCATCCTTACTTGGCTATGGAGTCTTTCCAAACCAAATTCTTCTTCAAATGCCTTTTTAGCTGTTGGAAATTCTGCTCAAGTAGAAACCAAATTGTTTTTCCAAATACATTTCTGGAAGAGGTAGTTGAGGGCATGCAAAAGAAAAACTATCCTTGTAGCTGCACATTTGATTCTCTTACACTTTGGGAACTTGCTGTTTATGACAAAAGGCAAGGCAGTGAGAGTACTCAGTGGCCTCTGGTATCACTCTCCGTTCTGTAAGAAGCTTTTAAAGCCCACACATAACCCAGTCTCTCCCCCATCCTGCTTGGGTGAAGGAACAGCTGTGTGGTGTTTAATTGACAGCTGGAGCTAAACCACAACAGGCAGTTTTCAAATTGCTTCTGCAATAATGATCCAGATCCTGCTTTGGATTACCTGGAGATATTGGTGGGAGAGTGTGTATGTTAGGTTTAAGTCTATAACAGTGAACTACAAATAGATTTTAGTCTTTCTCAAATCTCATCCTGTCCCCAGTTGTCAGATTAAGAGATAAAGCAAGGATACCTCCCCAAACAGATTCCCTTAAAGGCTTGAAAAAACAGCTGAAGTGTGTTGATTTTTTTTCCCTATCTGAAGAATTTGGTTTCTAAATTCTGCATCATATCATTCTTGGCTGTCTCTCAGGCAGATTCAAGATGCCCCAAACAACTCCAATGGCACCAAGGAAGGCAGAGTATTAAGGACAACATAGAAAGCAGCACAAAAACCTTCACAGTTCTATTTAAAGTGACTTTATTAAAACATTGTTAATATAAAATGTGACCAAATACAATTTCGTTTTTGTAAGAATGTTTAATAAAAACATATTCAAGAAAGAAGGAGCATCAACTCTTGTCAAAGCACAGGAAAAACCTACCAGGATAAGTAAAAAGTTCTGCAGCATGTTCTACCAGCTGGTCCCAATGTGTATTAGGGTCGAGTTAGCCGATGGAAATGACAGGCAGCCCAGGTTCTTCCCTAAGAAGCTTTAAGGTATTTATCAGAGATTTAAAGTAACTCTCCTTGACAGGAGGAGACTTTGTTTTCAGATCTCCCCAAATCAGAATAAGATTAGAATGTGCATCTTCATTTTGGATTTACTACTGTTCAGCAGCTGAATGTACAGAAAATCAGATTCACTGGTAACTGTAAACCCCAAGATTAACATTTGCTAGCTTTAAAAGGAAGGTGCAAGTCTATATTAATCATACACCCAAGGAATTTGTATTAAAGTTGTTCTAGCTGTATTAATTCTGGATGCTTATAGCAAATGCTACCAAAGAACAAAACAGTGGTAAAGTCCAGGGTGGTAACAACAAATATTTTCTGAACTGCTGAATGCAGCAATAATATCCATGACCTACAGGAGTTTGTACATCTCAGGAAGAATGTAAAGAAGCTTTCAGAAGCCTATAAATAAGAGTATACTATGCAATGACTTCTACTCTGTGGCAATCTTACCATTTAGCTAAGGAACCTTTTAAGAAAACACTAGAAAAAGTGGGGGTTTGTTTGGTTGGTTTTTTTTGGTGGGGTGTGGGGGCAAGAAAAGGGGGGGATATGCTTGCAACATTTTCTTTGTCCAACAAGTAAATTTTAGTGCTCTATCAGCATACTCTGCTTGTTCAGAGCAAGCAGTACACCAATTAGAGGCAAGGGTTCTTCCAGGACATTGCAAACTTTTCCTGCAACAAGCAGAAAAAATCCTGCTGCATCCAATTCTGCACATTTAACTGCCCCTGGCACTGAACCAAATGTCAAGTGCTAATCCATGAGAAGCCTAGCACAACTATGGCTTAGGAGATGGTGACCTTCTTACAGCCTTGGCTGGGACCCATTAGAGCCCTGTGTTTTGCCTTCTACCCCAAACAAATGCTATGGGACTATTGCTGAGGTAAAGGGAAAAGTCAAACCTTTGGCATTGGAGCAGACCAGTCACTGGCTGTGCGTAGGGGAATTAAGGCTTCAAGGTGAGGTAAACACAGTGAGAGTCAGTGTGTAAATCATGCTGCATTTCAGAGACAACAGATCCAAACAACAGCTACTCTTGTTCTCTACATTTTAAACACCAAAGATCATTCAAAAGCAGAACTGGAGGCAAGATTGCCAAGGGCCACCTTGAGATGCCTCTCTGCACCTTAGGAATAAATGTAACCCAGATGTTGAACACTAAAGAGGATGAACCCACAAGGAGAAAAAAGCACCAAAGTTGATGAGTCCTTGAGACGATAAGCTGCTTAAAAAACAAAAAAGTCTCACACTGCTGTGACCTCCCATAAACATAGTGGTTTACTGACACAAAGGTAATCTACACTCCAGAAATTCTCAGTGCTGTAGTTCCAGCACTAGTATTATGAAGAGTTATGCTCTAGTAAGGAGGCAGTGTGCTCCCTGAAGGATTTCTCCAATTTATTAGGTGTTGTCCCACTCCCTTCTACCCACTCCCAAGTCTTCAATCCAAAAACCAGTAACACCATTTCCCCAGGTCATTTTTCTAACACTCTTAAGTTATTTTAGCAGATTTGTAGGGTACAAACACAGTGCTTTTTTGGATCCATCATTTTGGCAATGCCTTTGCCTTCTTCAGAAGAAAAGTGTCTTCAGTATGTGGTACAAAAGGTACTTTCAAACAAAACTAAATCTACAAATCAATGCAATTCTGGATGCTCACTTTTCATACTGTTTTTTGCTAGCTATCTGAAGTATGGAATGGTTTTCTTACTTGGAACCACTGCACGTGCAACACTATTTCTTACAAGCCATGCTAGCAAGGTTTCCACTGAAAAAAGCAATCTGGTCCTGTAGGTTCCATTTCTAGGATACAGAGACTCTCATCTGTGTTTCTTTAACGTGTGTACAGTAACTTCTCCCATCCTCTCAATACAGTAGCTACTAAAAATTTTAACAGATATTAAAAAAATATCCAAATGAAACCACACTTCTATCACTGTTTAAAAAAAACCAAAAATGCATACGGTATTACAAAAGTTTATACAAAGGCAACATTTAAGAGTTTGAAAGTTACTTCTAGAAAAAGACACAAATGCTAGTAAATTAACATACAAGGAGAAAGGTATTCCACTCCTTCCCGAAAATTGGTTTGATCTGTTTTGAAGTATATTTTACCAGTTGTCTAGAAAATCAAAGCCAGTCTTCAAGATAACATTGCTTGTACTAGTCTGCAAGGTAAAAAAAAAGGGAAATAAGATGTAGTTGTTAATTATGGTATTACAAACTCAATATTTGACTGCCTATCTAAAAAATAAAGTTTAAAATGTTTGCCTGACAATATTTCAAGGCCTTCACCATACTCTAGAATACCTACGTACCTATAACATAGAATGCTAGACATGACATGGAAAAATACTCACAATGGCCAAGTGGGCAATTCCAGATAAAAATAAAATCATTGTTGTGGTCTGCAGGCAAAATGGTTTGGGTTTTTTTCTCTCATGGAAAAAAATTCATGAAGATCAATTTTTTAGGCTACAGTGGGAATTGGGGAGAATGAAACAAACACAGAAGGCAAGCATCATTAATTCAACAGATTGGCTGTTGCAATTAGAGTCCATTGTTTTCAGAAAACTACACAGATTAAACTTTGATGACAAGTTATTTACTAGGCTATCCAGAACATAGTCACTGCTGCAGTGTTAGCCATGATATTTAAGGTGATTTTAGTGTTTAGGAAGAGTATTCAAGAGGCACAGCTGGGTCTCTGGATTCTCTTCCTAGAGCATGGCTTCCCAGAACAGGGAAGATAATCCAGAAAAGAAGAAAGGAAGAAAATTCTTATCATACATTAAGTTCTTCTCTGTTCCCATTTTCACATGGGAGAGTTGTTTCTCCATGGAGAGAAAAATCAGGCTTTTTAAACTATTTATCTTGAAAAAATTCACAAAGGAATTGAAACTGGTAATTTGTAAGAAAACATGATAAAGCCTTTAACTAAAATTAAAGGACTACCATGTTCACAAACTGTAGCTAGACAGCTCAGGAAGCATAATCCCTAAACTAAACATAGGTAACTAAACATAGGTCTTCAAATACTGGAGTGGCTTAAGTATTGTTCTCTCCTAAGTGCTGCCACTTCTTTCTCTTGCAGCCAGTTACCTCACCCTGCATCTTTTTGACTTTACATTATCTTGTTTGGAATTCAAACAATCACAGTTGGGAAAATAGAGAAGAAGCTGTGTGAAGTGCTGAAGGTGTACAGTAATGTGTCAGGCTATTGCCAGAGTGATGCCACAGATTTCAAACAGAATGGCACAGCTCTGCTTGAAGTGCCACTCCTCTTCTCTACTTCACAGTTTTCAAGCCTTTGATCTTTTTCTTTTTTTCCCTCACTGTATCATATCCTGCTGTTCCCTTTCTTTTCTCACAGATCAGCATCTGCTTTTTAAAATAGCTTCAATTGGCTATTGAGCTGCTTAAGGTTATTTTTTGTTGTTGGGTTGTTTGGGTTTTTTCATTTAAAAAAACATTGAGAAGGCTAATTCTGGAAGCTCATTCTATTTCTATTTTGGACTTTAAGAGAAAACACATTTGAAAGCAGCACAGCTGCCTGGGACAAAGCAGTGGGAAGTGGCTGTCAGGCTACTGCTTGGAACAGCTGAGAACTAGTTCACCATTCACCACTATGCTGTGTGAAAAGAGTAATACTAGTAAAGTATCCTAGACTTTAGTTCACCTACTTTTCAAGTCAAAAAGCTTATTCTTTCCATTAAGCGTTTTGCTTTTTCAAATAAAACCCCAAAATCTCTTTTATGTGGTACAGCACCTTGCTAGGTAGCTTGCTGTCAATTAGCTACTTGGTGCCTTATCAGCATTTCTGGGGTTAGATTTAAATTGTGCCTTTATCCATGTGTTAAAAATCATTAATTGAAGTTAAAGTGTCAAACAGACTGTTGAATAGCAGGTTAAATAGACTTCTTCACATTTGAAAGACAAAAAGCCATCAAGCTGAGCTACGGCTTAGTGCTTTTTGGAGTCCCTAATCTTCCAGAGTGGCCCTGCTAGATTTTAATGTGCTCTACAGTTTCTAAATATAAGGATAGTGGGGTACAGCAGTACTCACCTGTCCAGGCATTTGTGGGTCTGTAAGTATAGTACCATCAGTATCTTCCTTGTTTGTCCTAGAAGATGCCAGGTCCTGTGGTGGATCAGGAAGAAAGAAGTCATCTAGAGAACTAGTAGGGAGTTGAGCAGGTCGAGGTTTCTCCCACTCCAGAGATACAGAAGGTAGGCTGGGGGCAACAGACTTCTCTGGCTTAGTTATGCTGGGCTTCTCAGCTTTGGTCACCTCCTTTGGAGCAGATTCTTGTCTGTAAAGAGAGGGAAGGGGCTTCTCTCCTTTCTCCATGGATTTGATCTGGCTGGGGGTCAGGGACTGGAACTCAGACTTGTCTCCTTCAAACTTGGAGCGCTCTGCGTTTATCTTCCAGAAGGACAATTCCTCTTCCTTTCTGGATGCTATCAACCCTTCAGAGCCAGGGGTCTTATTGGCCTGAGAAGATTTAGGGACTTGGACACCAGGTGCTGCTTTAACAGGCTGCCTCTGGTCGTTCTGCAGCTGGGCACCACCTTGCTCTTGTATGGAGAGAGATGCAACGCTGAATTCCATCTGACTCTGTTCAGGGACAGAAAAACAGTATTTCAAAGCCCTTCACACAGATACAGTTTTGACTTTCAGACCCTGGTGCATACAAATAACACCTCAGCCCACTGTGAGACAGCTCTCAGACAACAGATATCACAGCAAAGCAAACTTAATTTCTCCATAAATGTCTATCTTTGTAGCTTCATAAAAATAATGATTTTTAGAAGTCTGAACTGCGAGCAAACATAAAAGCCCCAGACCTGCAGCAGAGGAGACAGAGAAAGTAATTGTGTTGGAATTACTCAGTGCCACCTAAGGCAGCAGAGCACAGCATGCACAGCATTGAAACATCAGAATAGTGGCACTAAAACATTACAATAGCTGCAGATGTATTTTGTAAGTCAGAGATGTTTTACATGAAAATTTTAAGCAGAAAAATCTTCAGAGTGTAGCTCAAAAGGCCATCTTCCATTATAGTCTTTGAAATAGTTGGCTACAGGTCCATCTACTTCCAAGACAAAGGATTAGATGTAATGGGTATGCATAGGTAAATCGTTTTATAATTCTAATGCCCCTCTGAAGAAAGAGAAATAACTCCAGCAGGACCAGTTCTTCACCTATTCCAGAGCCCTGGTTTATTTTCACTTGCAGTGCAAAGATAGATGTACCCATTTCTGAGAGGTAACACTGGACGAAGGAAGCAAGTGACCACAGTTAATGCATGAAAAAAATCTTACAAGTCACAGAAAAGGGAACAGTACTTCAAAATGTTCGTTTTCCTTACCACCATTTCAGTAAAATCATTCTCAACTAGCTAGACACTCTTCAGGCTAATAAAAGTTAAGCCTTACTCCCCTCTGATAAACATGCAAGCATATGTGCCAGGAAAGAACAACCTAATACACAGACTTGGGTTTGTAAAAAGGAACAAATAATGCAAGGGGGAAAAAAAAGCCTTTACTGTTAAAGCTATGCTGTTGTCATCATGATTGGGTTTGAAAAAAAACCTCAGAGGACTTGTAGGTTTTGCTACAAATGGTTAAAAGATACTTTGGAAGTACATTACAAATTTGTGATGCTTTTTCACCATTCTGCTTCACTGCACAGCCTTCCCTGAATAAAACTGCAATAGGATCTATGGGTTTCAGTCTAAAGTCCTAGTTGCATGTAATTTTCACCGAAATATTTGATCTTGAGTCCTACATTATTGTGCATGTTAAGTTCAAAGGGACTCTAGAACTAGCAGGACTCACATGCCTAGTAGTTAATATTCATAAACTTCTCATCAAAGAACAACTGTTAACCCAGCAACTGATTATTTATAAACCAATTTTTTTTAAACAGTCAGCAGCTGACTATACATAATTTGATTCATGGACTTAGATCTGACCTTTCTAAAGAATTAGATGCATCATTTTTCCAAGGCTGTAGGCAAGAAAGCACCAAGCTTCATGTTTTCGTGAAGAATATACTGTGCTATCAAAAGATGCAGAACACAAACAAGCTGCAAGTAATTATAGCTCAGCTAGAATAAGGTGAGTGCAAGGGTACACACCAGTCGTAACCAAACAACTCAACACCCCACTCTGCCTGCAAAACCTGGAGGAAAAACCTTAGTGCTCTGATTTATTTTTTTTTAAACAAGTCATGACGTAAAATTAAGAGCCGGACATTTATCCGTAGATAAATTTTGCATAAGCAAACCATAGATGTAATGGTGTTGAGGATTATTTACAGTGACTGCCATTCCCTATATTAAAATACAGGGATTTATTTCCCTAAGCTCATTTGGCAGTACTACTGAATAGTGATTTACCACCCTGAAGTTAAGATGCTTTAAGACTTTAGAACTGATAAAATCCCAGCTTAAAAAAAAACCCCACAACACAATATAAAATAGAACTGCAATTCCCCAGTAGCCAAGAGAAAAGACAAAGATCAATTCTAAAAATCAAAGACAGGTCAAAAAAAAAAAGTCCATCTTGGAAGACTTAAGTCATGTAGGAATTAAAACACTGCTACTTTTTGTCCTGCAGCAGTCTGCTGTCTTCTGAATAGCCTGTCCTGGGGCTCACACTGGGGATGACAGTAGCCAAAGGCCACCACAGCAGCAGTCACTTTCAGTAGAATGATTCCCTCACTCCCCAGCCCAAGGGAGAGGGAAGATCTATGCCCAGGGTGCAGAGTAGCCATCACAGCCCCCAGGTCCACCAGGACAGTGTTGGAAATAAATCCAGGAAAAACATCAAGGGAAGGGAAGTATGGGTCTGTTAAAACAAAAATTAGAGAAATAAGCCAACAAGGTGGCTCTGCATTTCAACAGCTGCCAGCCAGACAAGCAAAGCCAGGCCTTCTGAGAAGTTCTTAGGCTGTGGAGCTAAAGCCACTGTCTGTGGTGATATTTTATACTCTTTTTAATGGGTCAAAATACCTACTCAGAGATGTGGTTTGGAAGTGGCACATCACTCCTAGCTTAGAGAAGAGCGTGGCACTGCAGCACCTCTTCAAGCAGCTGTACCTTTGCAGCCTGCTTGGATGCATGTTCTGGAGAGGATGTCCTCTCTGCCCTTTTGTGCAGAGACCACGGGGTGCTCCATTTCAGAAGACAGGACCACCTGACATTGGAGATTGCATATCTGTCTCACGGTATGCTTTGGAGATCAAACAGTTCATAGCCTGACACGGAATAATCCAAAAGGAAATACTTCTTCAGGAGTTTTCGTTCTCCCACAAGGAAGGCAAAGAAGACAAGACTACCCCGACAGGTTCTGAAAGCACCGTGTCTCAGCATGATGTAAATACAGCTCCGAGAGGTCACACAGATAATTCTGCTTCCAGTATTTAATTCCAGAAGCCAAGAACTTCTGTGGACCAGTCACAAGATATTCTGTTTTCCCTGAAATATATAATGCTTCTATTTGACTTCTGGGGTTATTTAACACATCTAAACCCCTAAGAAATGTAGCTGACGAAAGAAAATGATTAATAGGCAATATATTTTCAGTCAAAAAATTGGCAACAAAACACCCTCCCCCGCAAGGAAAAAATAAACCAAACAACAGAGCAGCAGCCTAAGTAGGAAGATAATTTCACAGAGATGGAAAAGGCCCATGTGTGAAACATCCTATGCTGACATCTAAGTAATGAGTAGTACTGCACACTCTAATGAGTCACTAGACTCTACAAATGTGATTTTAATTAGTTCTGCTCTCAATTTCTTACATCAGATTGCAAATTGGCAATTGGTTGCGTCAGCAGGAGAAGGAAGGAAACGATATTTAAAAGACAGCAATTTCCCCCCCAAAAAAAGTCCTTTTCCTTTAGGTTTGCCAGCCATGAGAATACCTTGGTGGACATCTCTCCTGGCCCCAGCCAAACCTAGGGCAGCAGCTCACCTGTAAAGGGTTGCCTTCCCCAGGCTGGGGCAGAGTTGCTGTGAGCTGCACCTGCCCATGCCCCACTCAGAAGCAGAATTGCACTTGTGGCACTCCACCAGCTGCCACCCTGGGGAGGCAAACACTAAACATGGTTAAAAGTGAATTGTTTTTCAGGCACAGTTTGGAATTCTAGGGAGAGGGTTTCAGTTCCCCGCTGCTTTCATTGATTTTGTATTATTTTACATGAGCTGCAGTTTCTGTATGTATAATTCCCCATCTGAGAAATAAAATAAAAATATTTTCTTTTTCCTACGATCTGTCCAAATGGTATTTCTGGGAATTGTTCAGCTCAGAAAGTCTCAAGAGTTTACAGACAGACTAGTACAGTCCAACTGTAATTTCTAGAAATTATTGGAATTCAAATAAAAGCTATTAACAGCAGTAGTATTCTCAAGATATTGCATGAGCAAATCTTTCTCAACGCATTAAGAGAGAGTGGGGAGAGAGGGAGAGAGTGCATGTGAATGCATTCACAAAGAAGTATTTGAAGGTAAAGCAAACCTAGAAGTCTGTGTTCTTTTCAGTCTTATTCCTCTGGTCCCAAACCACTGCAAGGGCTTAAATAAAGGATCCTGTCTTGATCACTTGTCTGTATCAGAAATATTAATATTATTATAAATTGCAGGTTTTAGGAGGTTGCATGTCCATCTTTCCTTTAAAAGATCATATGAAGATATTTAGGAATTTTCTTTGCTGGATTAAAACATTTAAACCAAACATCAGTCTCAAGGCAGCAATAATGCACTAAATTGAAAGAGTGGCTGTATATACCCGTGGGAAACAATGTATGCAGAAAGAGAGGCACCAGACACTGGGAATGTGATGATTCAATAATACTGTATGAAATCAGGTCCTGGTTAATAAGTACATATTAAAAACAAGATGACCACAAAGAACCCAGGAACTTTTAAAGCATCTTATTCACTCATCAGGAATGTGTAGTATTTTACTAAGCAGTCACGCAAATACAGCCAAAACAAATTGTTTTGCTTGGCAGGCTGAAAAATCCAAATTGTTGAGACAAAGACTACAGAAACACTATCAAAAGCAACTTGTTTTAAGCACAGCCTGATAAATACAGAGGTAAGAAAGCCAACTTTAAAAGATTTAGAAGATGACTGCTCTGCTGAATGGACAAAACTAAAATAAATATAGGGCTCAAAGTAGCTGAAGTTTTTGCTTTGCTTCCTGTGTATACCATGGGTGTTTTCAGGATCTTTTCAGAGTCAGAAAGAAAATCCTTAGGTCAGCAGAGGCAAATTGCAAGGGCAAAAAATAGAGCAAAGCACTCAAAACCAATCTAAGTAATTTTAGTCCATACAGAAAGACAATGCCAAAGTTATATAGTATGGACCTTTGGAGGAAATTCCATTCTATACTCTGCTGATATGAATTCAATCCAGTCTGCCACTGTTACTGGCTAGCTTGAGCAAGCTTGTACTAACAGTGCCTCGTTTTATGCTCAAAACCAAAAAAGATTGATGCAGGTATAACTGAATCCTTGTGCTTGGCCATACACAATAAAATAAACCTTGAACACAGCTTCTATTACCATGAGTTGGGTTTGGTGGGGTGTTTTTGCTTGAAAACTAATAGTCAACAGAAGTTTTACAGCACTGTGTTTTAAACTTGTGTAGTCTAAATCAAAAAGGGAAGGCTAAACTCAAAAGCTCAGGGATCACTCTCCTTCCAAGGAAGCACTGCCATTTATGCCAGCTTGGTAAAAATAATCACACCAAATTATAGCTTGTAATAAACAATTATAATATCATGCTGCTAAGGAAGGAAGGAAAAAAAATTCTCTTCTGCCACTGTTCTCCTATTTAAAACAAAACACCCACTTGGGCTTGTACAAAGAAGGGGACTGAAGACTGCCTCAATTTTAGATAAAGGAAACAGTTGGTAAAGCACGTTTATTACAAGTGGAACAGTTGTTTTCTTTCTAAATCATTGCTGGGATTAGATCACTTCTGTAGCAATATAATGAGGGAATTCAGACATGGAGGCAGCAACCAAATTATTGACTGAAGGGATTGAAGCTTATCACTTCCTCATTTTGCTTTTTTTTCTTTGTTTGTTTATTTTAAACACACCTCAAAGGCTTCTCTTTTCAATAAATACCTGAGGGCCTGTTGCAAACAGAAGAGAATCAGCAACTATTCTACCTGTATCAAGAGAAATAAATCTTTAGATATGCATGTGTCAATTTAAAGCATTTGGAATAAAACCTATTTTCGTTAATAGCATGAATTAGAAGTAAATTGCTATTTATTCCCATGCTGCTCAGTGCATTCCATGTGTTAACTGAGGTGGCAAACTGAAATATTTTCTGCCCATTACTAAATTAATTGACCCTCCCCAAATCTAAAACCACAAAACCCATAAAGTTCTGAGTTCAGGAAGAGTTGCAGAGAACTTTTACTTCCAAGTTCAGGCATGATCCTTGTTTTCCATTTATATCTTGAGGTCCGTGCTGAGTTTCACTGAATTTTTACTTCAAACAAACCAAGAAACCTCAAAGACTAAACTCAGCCAAAATGTCATCTTTCATCTCACGTAAACCTGAAGCCATAAATAGAATGCCCTGAATTCATAAACCTGGCTAGAGCTCCAGTTAAAAACATAACCAACATTTCAAGACATGTTATGTCCATGAGGGCTCCACCCATGAACCAAATCACTCCCTCCAATTCAATCTTTAGTTTTAAAGTCAGCCCATTTCCCATGCCAAGAAAACTCTCCGCTTCCCAAGTTTTCCTTCTGAGAAGCGTTATCATTATGTACTAAAAATATTATTTTAAATGCTGTCTAACAGCTAACTCAGCAATTTACATTGTATTTCTACTTTGTTTGCCTTGTTTGAGGATTTAAAAATAAAAAGGTGAGATAAGAAATACCGTCTAAAAATAGTGGAGATATTCATGCAAGTATTTGCTGTGATACGAACGACTGCAACCATATCTCACATTTGTGTTTAAAATGAGAATACAGAAAGTTTACTTGTGACACAAATGAAGTCATCAAGCCCTTCAACAATGCTCTGCACAAAATGACAGCAATTCAGTACAATGTTCTCTGAGTAAGTTTGACTGCCATGGAAGTAGGGAATCCATGGCACTGGCTACAGTGAGAAAAATACATCCACACCTTATCAACTAGAATCCCCATTGGCGTCAGTGTTACAGCTGAGAGCCTTCAGCCTGGGAGAATACATGCCCTCCCCTCTTCTCTACACCTCTTACTACCCTCTCAGTTTCCCCCATGTTAGTCACAGAAAACAATCATTTTGCTGCTTTATTTTTCTGTGTCTCAGTGCTTTAAAAAAACCATCCTATTGGTTTTACTGATTAGCATTTCTACTTTCTTCTGCTCTGCAAAAGCTATATTCCCTTCCTTAGGTAAGCCAGAGCATATTCATGCACATTCAGGCAATAACATGCCAAAAACCCAAACCAAACAAAAATCTCTGCATTAAAGGGAGATGGGGGAGATGGGGGAGATGTGGAAAGAACAACCCATCCTGGGCAGAGCTCAGGGAATGGAAAGAGCCTGACAGACTTAAAAAAACAGTGGGAACAGGTTTGGCCCACAGGCCATGGAACAATGCATTGCAGCACACCAACCTTCTTGAACAGCTCATTCAGGTTTCCTCACATGGGACCACTTGAATAAGGCTACTTTTTCCTCAGCTAGTACCTCATTAAAAACTGCTTTCCAGTATTAGCTCATAAAAGTACTGGTTAGGGAAGATCAAAGAGTAAGCACAAAGCAAGATCTCCACTTTTGAAAAGGAAGACTCAGCAGTGGAAGGATTTGGTTGAAAGACTGATAGAATATGAAGAACTGGGGAAAAACCAAAAGGAAGAATCCACAGGAAGCAACCAAGACATACCTCATAAATCCAGACAAAATGGAATCTCTAGACTTTTGCTAAAGGAAAAAGGTCATGCAGCTTTTCAGCCTACAGCTGTGGCACAGTTTTTATTTCTGGTCAGCAAGGAGTGAAAGGGGAAAGAGGGAAACACAGCTTGATCAGCCACAACAATTATCTCTAAACCAACTTTCTCCCCTCCTCACTTCTCTTCAGTGACCACACGAGTGTTCTCATATCATTCTGTGTTCCTCAATTCATTACAGCAAAGGATGAAACTAGTGCATTTGTCCACTTGGTCCTCGTTTTGACACACCAGGAGGACAGTAGAAATACTCTTCATCAGCAAGCAATAAACCACAGGCTGGGTTTAAAACCACTTCAGTAGACATACAAACATTAAAAAGAGGACTATCAATTAAAGAGAAAATCCGTTCAAGCAGCTGATGTGTCTCACCATGGATCACTAGTCAGTGCTTTACATGAAGCAGTATCTCTAGCAAGTTCAAGTATTCAGAACTTACAAAACCTTGCCAAGACAGAGCTTAAAAATACGATTACAGCTGCCACATTGCCAAACCTGAGGTTTTTGTGTTTGGACTGACAAGTGAGAGAGACAACACTGCTGTCTCCAACATATTATTTATTTCACCTTACTGTCAATGAAGTCAACACTTTTATGGCATTTTTTCCTTTCTTGGCAGCTTCACCCAAGTGTATCCATGGTAAAAACCTCTTCAATGTTATACTAAAAGCCAGTGGCTGCTTCTTCTAAGGATCCTGAAAGACAGGAGGGCTTGCTTGAGTGACCAGGCTTCCACTGCAGGAAATCCTCCACTGGTTCCTGAACCATCACAGCTTTTAAGGGAGTTTTAAAGCAAGTGAAGACTGGCATTGATTTCTCTTAAACCACAGCACTGCAGGCTGCCAGGACCCAGGAGTCACATCAAGTTATAGGTTAATCAGCTTCTGCAAAGCACAGATGGGGTGCAGCTACAGGCAGTGACCTTGAGCAGGGAGGGCTGAGTCTCAGGTCAACTGGATTAATTTAGTATTCACTGGCATTTCCAAATAATTACTCTGCATTAGGCTAAGATTATATTCATAAGGTCGTACATGATTATCTACATAGTTCAAGGGCAAAAAAAAAAAAAAAGAAACAGGGAACAGGGCAGTAGCAGCTTTCTCTGGCAGATAAGGACAGAAAACACAAAGCCTGAAATGTGTGATTAAATTGACATGCCTGCCATACCCAGTTGAGAAAGACAATGAGCTGTGGTTTTGCTCCCAGAATTTCTCCAACAAGAACTAAACTTGATTTCCCACCACACATACGGCCCAACTGTGTTTCCTCACTCTGCAGGTTCAGAAAGATGGAGAACATTGGCTCTGTGTTAGCCATATGAGAATCCCATCATAAATGACTCTTTAACAAAATACCAGAGATAAAATGAGGTGTAAAAAGAAACCCTAAACCAACCCACCACAGAAAAAGACGTTATTTTTTAAGGAGTCTTTTGGAGAGGAAGCAATACAATACTTCTAGCATGGCCCTAGGTTAACAAGTTTCACTACATTTGTCCTAAGACAACATTTTAGTTCATAATAAAAAGATGAAGTACTAAACAAGGTTTCAGGAAAAAATCCAGTGAAGTTACAAGATACCTGCACATTTCTTACACAATTTTCTAGCTATTCTCTTCCTGACTTCAAAAGTGAAATGCAGCTTTGTTTATACAATATCTGAGACAAGGGTCTTACTAAACATGGAAAGTTGATTAAAAAATTTGCAACAAGAAATCAGATAATTTGTAATGAATTGCTTTTACATCTGCACTCAAAGCCAGAACATTAGTTCATGAAGCACATTTTGTGTTTCTCCTGATGTAAATCAAAGCATGCCAGTCCTGCTTGATTTGCAGCATGGTCACTTTTACAGCTTGCATAGAATAAAGGTGACATTAATCTATCAAGTATCAAAATGAAGAAAATAAATGGAGAAGGAACAGTATAAAATGACAAACCAACATTAAAAAAAACCCCAAAAGCTATTTATTTACCTTCGTTTCCCAGGAGAACGGAGCTGAGTGTTCATCTTGCCAAGTTATGTCCTGAAATAAAATTCAAAAAATACTAAAAATCAGAAGAACAGCTACATCTTCTCAGAAGTATCACACAGATGACATGTTACACTGCTGGAACTATAACAATCACTGCTACAGAACTGACTAAAAAGTGAAAGTATTACTTAAAGATGGTACTGATTACATTTTAAAATTGACTGAAAGCGAGTCCTCTGAGGGGAAGGTTATCAATACTACACCAATTTAATCTACAAAATATATGAAGGTTTAACCTGGTCTAAATCTCCTGAAATGGTTTCTCCACAAACAGCTTCAAGATGTATTCTATTTCCAGTTTTCTACTAGCCATTTCTTTGGTAGCCAGTCCCATTTCCTCCCTTTGGCAGACCAAAGAGCACGTGCACAAGCAGGCAGTCGTGGGGCAGTGAAACAGCTGCGTGGCCATCGGGCCAAGCCACAGCTGGATGCAGCCCCAACAGGACACATCACCGTGCCACGGCAGTGACAACAGCTCTGAGACAAATATTCAGTGGTGGTGAAGGAGCCACAAAGCACCCACAGCACAAAATCTGAAATCCATTCTTCTAAGAAGCTGCATTTCTGAAAATAATCCCAAATGGAGAAATTTAAACCATCTCTTTATACATGGCATGCCCTCCAGAAATACATGCGGCCCACACTGAAAAAATAAAGGGTGGAAAATAGTTTGAAAAATGATTGTTGTTCACATTTGTTGAAGAATTACAACAACATGATTGCATTTCTATTCCTAGTCGTGGCTGGGACTTGTTGGTACATTGGAGGGTCCCACGGGTAGAGGTAGAGAGCAGCACCCTCCATATGGAACAGGTCACTGCTTGTGGACACCACAGCTCACCAGGGAAGGAACAGGGGTGGGAACACTGTATGGAAAGGGAAAGGCCAGGAGAAACCATGCAGGATTTTCATACTCCTCCTGTTCGGAGAATAACAGAACTCAACCATGTTTTAACACAATACAGGAACCCCACATTTCACTGTGGCTGCTTTTTTCCCTCTTATTTCTGGTCTCTGCCTTTCTAGAAATTTATTTTTCAGACATCTGATAACATTCGCCTGATCTGCCCTTTCTTATTTCACCATAGGCAGATTTTTATGGCCAAGAGCTATGAGATCATGATTAGAAGTGTCTAAAACTATCTCCTAAACAAAAAAACATGTCATACTCCAATTATTACTCATCTGTGAAATACAGGGTTTCTAGCAGCAAGGTATTTGTGGTATACATGAGGGTGATCCCACCCTCTTAAAAAGAACTGGCCTGGTGGAACTTATCTAAAAGGAAAGACCCAGGCTCTTCTCAATCACATATTGTGGCCAAAAGGAAATTTGGTACAGGAAGTTTTTGCCAAGAACACCAATGTAATACAGGTTCTCTCAATCCAGGAAATAGATTCTCAGATGTTTTAACATTTAAAAGGAAAAAAGGGAGCAAAGGCTGCTTTTTAGTATCTATCAGCATTTGCACTGTGGTGTGCTGCTGTCTGCATGGGAATGCCACACTACTCAGTGTGTGATGCCTCACAGTAGGTGTGTCTGATTATTTCAAACTCCTTCTAGGACAATACCCTTTGCCTCTGAAATGGAGTTGGCACTTCTTTTCTGAAGCATGCATGAGAGAGAGATCATGGCCCACAAGGGAAGAGAGATGGGAGAGCCTAACCATTGGATTGAGTCTCACACACAAGGCAGGACTATGACATTTCTGTCTGCATGGGGTCTGGATAAATCGGGGCACATCTGGAGCTTTAAGGTGCTGTGATTGCTCCAGATGTGTAGGCATAGCTGCCAGTGGATTTTAACTAAAGAGTTTAAAGGAAGCTCTGTCTTCTTGCCATTGACAGGACAAGCAAACCAGCTGGGGACCAGTTTGATACTTGGCAGCGAGCCAAGTTCATCCTTGTCCTGGATCCAAGACATCCAGTTCTTTATTTTGCTGTATTTGAGGCAAGAGAAGACAGCACCAGGAGGGACACCTCTTCACCCAATCTCACACCCTCATCTCAGCGATGACACCGCTGCTGTGAGCGAGCCCTGATGACAAAAGGCCGACCACAGAGGGATAAAAAAGCAGCGTGGGGAAGGCAAAGTGAAGGTATGAGGCTGTCATGCAGCAGGATACATCATTCCCTGCAGGACAGACCAAGTCAGCCTCCCACTTCACAGAAGCTGATGTCTTCTCAAGCATTGTTGCCCTTATTGGCACCACAACTTGTAACCTCAATCCTCACCATAGGCAAGCAAAAGCTTCCTAGAATGAATTAATTTTAGTAACAGCTATCAAAAGTTCTGGTCAGAGACAGAATCTAAGAGTTTCATAGATTATATAAGGTGGAAGTAGTACTTGTTAGGTAGCAGTTTCCTAAAAGAAAAGGATCATACTTCTTTTTTTTACTTAAAAGAACGGCTCATTGTATCTCAGGCTGCACAGCCCAGCACTCCTCAGAGCCAGTAACTCTGAGGAGCTCTGTCCACATTCAAAACATCTTCTGTGGGATATAGCAAAGAATAAAGTAGGATAAGACATGGTTGGAAGACACAAACCTTCAAGCAATTGATGTCTGTGGTTATTTGAAGTGTACTTGGGGCTAGGATGAAGGACACAGTTGACAAGTTCTGCCTGTTTTCAGGGAAGTTTGTGGCCTCCACCTCATGTGTCCTCATATAGAGAAAATGCAGAGGACCAAGTGAAAAGATAGGATACTGTCGAACTGTGTTTGCTATCTAAACTGCCTGATTCATGTTTATCACCAACAAAATATGAGAAGTAACTTTTTTTGTAGAATAAACAAGTTCTTATGTGCTTGAATAATCTGGGAGCAAAGGAATCACTATTTCAATAATAACAAAAGTGAATTATGACTGGAAATTCTAGAGAAAAAAGCTTCAAGGCATTTATCATCAACACAGATTAGAAAAAAATCCATATCTGATCAGCTTTTGTTTTCAGCACACAACAATGCCTTCTTGAAGAAAGAAGGCAAATAAATAAACTTTTGTTCACCAGGGTTAAAAAAAGAACCTATTTGAGAAATAGGGCCTCATGCAACATATTTCAAAGCTGAAAAGACAAGTGAGAAAGAGAGGCAAAAATCTGGTCATACAAATGAATTCAGCAACCAGCTGTGAAATATATAAAAAAGAATCACAAATTACATTTGCTATATGTAGGCAACTTACTGCAAAACAACATCTGAATTTAAAAATGGAAAACACTGGTAGAAGCGTGCCTGTGTATGACATGAGCATTGTTCAGCACAGCTGACAGTAGCTGGGCAAGACACAAACCCACCAATAAATGCTTCTTAGAAGTGTTATTAGAACAGGACTTGCTGGTTATTGAGGTTTTACTGCACTCAAAAGCTGCCTTTCATTTCTGAGTGTTTAAAAAGCACAAATCTCTAATAGGCTCAACTTAAAAGTTTTTGCTGTATTGATTATTTGTTGCTTTAAAGCAATTTTAAGTAGGGAGGTAAAAGGGTTGATCCTTTGCCAAAGTTCTTAAGGCTAAGCAAAACAAACAGCATCTCTGCCTGAAGGCAGGTAAGTCAAGCTTCCCTCTTAAAACACAATGAATGAAGCTGACCAAAATCTCTTACCTGTCTTTCCTCCACAGAAAATGTTTACCACTTCCTAAAGCATATGGCATTTTTTTCCAGTGAAAAGTTTAGTTATTTCACGTCCAACTCTTTTACTCCTCAAATACTGAATATCCAGTCAAAGAAAAAAAAAAAAAGAACTGAAAACCAAAGGAAAAATCAGGCCTTGACTCCATGTGCATGTCACATGCTTATGGATAAAAAGGGATGGTATTAAGAGAACAGTGAGAACTTGCTGGAAACTGAATATCTAAACTATCTTTCACTGAACCAAAGAGAACCCAGTGGCATCAACTGACACCAAATCAGCTGCATTATCAAAGGCCACCGCAGCAGACAATGGATGGTAGCCTCTCACACACTGCTGGTTTTCCACCTATTCCCCTCATGGTTTATGGCATGTTCCAAAAACAATTCATCTATATTACATTCATGCTCAATCTCAGCTTTTATGTCCAGATTTCTCTCTGCTCGGTTAACCTTCATTTCTACTGCTATGGGCATTAGAATGAAGAAATTATAAATGGAGAAATGCCAGCAAATGGGGGTTTGTTGGGAAGAGGAAGCTCTGTTGCAGCAACCAAAAGCCCTCGGTCAGGAGGTCTGGGCTGTCTAGACACAGATAATTATGGTGAAGCAACAGTGTCCTGTGCTGGGCTCATGTGCGATGATAGCGAGTCAATAGTCAGCCAACAGGACAAAACTTATTTTATTGGGTTGTGAAATGACCCTGTTAGCCCAATTCTCTTTTGAAACTCTATTCACAGTGTGTGCAGGGCTTCTGCTACCAGCTCCATGATTGGTGATGCTGCAATGAGGATAAGATGGAAGAGAAGGAGCAGTGACTCTAGGCATTTGCTAGGAGTCACACATGGTGCTGTAGTGCTCTAACATTATAAAATTACTGGATCATGGCTACAGGATGCCACGGTCCTGTTATTGCACGTCTATTTTCTGTAACACCCTTCCCACACAGACAACATACTCAAAGGTGTTTTGAAAACCTAAGAGATGTTTATAGTTTGAGAACTTATAGTCCTGGAGATAAATTTGGTGTTAGAAGAGATATACAGGAAATGGTGGGGGCGAGAAAGAGGGAAGCATCTGTCCAGAGATACAAGACTACTACATATATCCTCTGGACTGCCTTATCATAATGGTCATATGCATGAAAATGGGACTGAATCAGTGAGACGCCAGGACCAGCAAATCTGTACCTTCACTATCCATCCTTGGTTTGCTTTCTATGAAGTCCTCCAAAGAACATGAGGTGAAAGAGATCAAATTTCCTTGCTTAAGCAAGCCGAGGGAGATCACTACAGATTTCAACATCAGTTAACAGGGAATATGAGCTGTGGCTGGAAACATGAAACTTTTGGAGCAGGTATATCAGACCAAAACACTCTCACTGAAAGCACTGCAACATCCACAAGTGATTCTAAGGCACCTGGGCTACTCTTTGTTTCCTTGCCTTAGGACACCATACACCAAAGCCAGGGAGAGCAGTCAGGACAATTCCGATGGTCCTGGGCGAGGGCTGGGTGACCAGGGTGCATGCAGCAGACGGGTGCCACAGAGGCAGCAGGGGCACAGCTCCCTGAGCCTTCTGACCAGGACACGGAGAGAACAGAGCTCTGCCGGCCAAGCACTACAAGCCCGGGAAACTGAACCGAACTGGCAAGAGACCGGCGGCAGTGGCTCTGCTACGGCAAGACAAGGAGGAACAATTTGTCAGCCAGGGCAAATGTCCAACTATCAGGTCGGATGCCAGCAAGGGAGCCAGGGGAGAGGAAGCTATCAGATGAAGAGCCAGGAAAGGCTCCAAGGCTCAATAGTACAGTTGGAAGAACTAAAATGGAAATGGAGAATGCCAAAATGAGTGGAATCTCTTTTCTTCAGAGAAACAATTTATATTAACTTGTGCTTAGTAGTCAAAGAGGAAGTCAGTTGAGGCAGATGCTTCCAAAATTAAACACTTTGTATCGAGTATTTGGATGAACCATGCCTTCTTTGGTTAATGGCTACAGAAACGCTAACATTATGCATATTGTAACTGTATCCGGGGAGAAGACGAGAAAGAAAACAAAATTTGCCCAGCTTCAGATGGACTCTCTAGATGCTTTAGAAGGTTATTATTTCCATACAGTGCAGCCCAGCAGCCTACAACATGTTTGCTTTCCTTCCAGATCCACATAATTCAAAGCAGAAAGCACAGCAGATCTCTCCAAAGCTGGGAAAACTGAACATATTTATTTTCCATACTCTTTAAATTCTTTCACAACTAACTTAAGTTTTAAGTTTCTTTTCAAAGGTTGTTTGCACAACCAAATTTGTTGTCTTGTGTCCTTCTACACCTCTTTTTTGGCCATTACTATCAAATATTTATCCAGAATTTTGTGTATCATGAACTAGACAAAACTGAGCTACATCCTATGCTCTCTAGCTTTAGACACAATGTGTGTGCAGCAGAGCATCACACCTTCCTGACAGGGGAAACACAGGCAGCAGTGTCCTGGCACAAAGCCGGTCGGGAACCATGATGCCCAGGATCAGTGTGCCCCACACGCTTCTTAGAAATGGAAGGGATGTTGGAGAGGAGCCTCAAAGTAGCGCTGCTCTCTTTAAATTGGATTGATGATTACAAATGCAGAAGCAGATTGTTTTGTTTTTTCTGGTAGAAGCTACATAACTTAATTAACAATAGGTCACTTAAAGTTATTATATGGACATAGTGAAAGAAACCAGCTCTGTAATCATACAAGAATAAAGGAATAGAATAAGAATGTAAAAGAATAGGAAAAAAAGGAATCAATACACTGAATAAGATAAATAGTATCTGAAGAGTACTGTCAGGTCTCTTCAAGCATTGTTAGACTTTCTTCTTCAAGGGCTCACACTTGGTAACACGACCCAGTGCTCTGGACTGGGTACTCTTTTACTAGATTTCCAAAAGGGCTGCCACGCTTCACCATTGGATAGATGGCTCTCAGAAGGTTCCAAATCCATACTTTTTGCCATTTATCATTCGACACCCTTGTTTTTCCTGGCATGTGACATGGAACAGGCTGCATTTTTTTAAGGTGTCAAACATGCCAAGAGCTGGAATGTTTTCAGTGTTGTATTTTTAACTGCGTCTAAAACTAGAAACGAAAAGGAAGAGATTTAATTCAGTGTAAACATTCCCTACAGCCCATTTTCAGCAAGGGACTATATCCAGCGCCAGCCACGGTCATGCCCCGCCGTCGGGGAAACCGAGACCGTCCCTCTTCTCCAAGTCTCCTTTCTGCAAAATCCACTTCAGCGCCTTCCCTGCTTTTACGGGGCGACCCGGCGCCTCTCGCGCGGTGAACATCCCGCCCTGCCGCACAGCCGGGGAGAGGAATGGAGCTCATCACCGGGGCAACTCGCCCCGCTGCCGCCGGCGCGGAACGCCCGCACCCCGGGCAGCCGAGCGCCGGCAGAACCGCAGCCCGGGGGAGGTCGCGGCCGCCCCGCCCCGCCCGTGCGGCGGTGCTGGGGGTGGGGAGCGCCCCGTCCCCTTCCCTGCCCCTTCCCTGCCCCTTCCCCCTTCGCTGCCGGTACCTCGTCTCCGAAGCGCACCACCTTCTGCCCGGTGTTGAGGCGCAGGCTGGGGTAGGAGGAGGGCGGCGCGGGCGGGCGGCTGGTGCCGCGGTGCGCGGCGTAGCGGGCCTGGACGTGCGGCTCCACCAGGCACTTGTCGATGATCTCGTCCTGCTGGCGGGGCGGCAGCCGCTCCCACTCGGGCCCGTAGCGCTCGCGGATCCGCTCCTTCTCCGCCATGATCTTGCGCGCCATGGGGCTCAGCGAGGAGAAGTAGCTGAACCGCTTGCGCTCCCGCTCGTCCAGCGGCCGGTTCCCGTTCATGACCGCCGTGCGGGAGGCGGCGATCGCCGCCGCCATGGAGGCCATGGCCACCCCGCCGCCGCCAGCCCCGCACTCGCACGGCGGGATTGGGGATGGGAACGGGAAGAGAACCGCCTCCTCCGCTCCCGTCCCGCAGACGCCGCCTCCCTCGCTCCCTATAAAGCCGGGCGGCCACCGCCCCGCGCTGCCCGCCCCCCGCACGCCCAGCCCGCGGCTGCCCCTGCCCGCCTCCCCCGCCGCCGCCTCGGGCCGGCTCGGAGGCAAGGAAGCGGGGACGCCGCCTCCCGGGCTTGCTTCGGTCTCGGTACCGTCCGTAGCGTGGGGCTGAGCGGGCCCCGCGGCCCTCAAGGGCTACTGCCCGTAGCGCTCGTCTCCCGCAGCCCTTCCCCTTCTTTCCCCAGCAGGTAAGCTGTAGTATTCTCACGCTGCCGGGGCCAGGAGCACCAGGAAAGGACTTGCCTCAGCTGGCAGAGGAGCACCGTGCCCAAGAACCTGCCTTTCCTCGCTCCTGAATAACTCGTACGTGTTTCTTGACACGATAGAAGGTCCAGCAGCTCCTGGCAGAAGAGACAGGATACCTGGCATAGGCGCTTTTGTCCAACTCCACCAGTTAGGGAGATGGTCGAGGCCTCTCTATTAATCGATAGTAAAGATGCAGCCTAAGTGTAACAAGTCTAGGCAGTAGGCATTAGTTACACTGGTAAAACAGACTCCTAAAAACTGAAATACTTGGTTTTCTGGCCTCTTCCATTTCTGTACAAATGCTCGTTTCCTGTAACAAGTCCTTATTTTGGCAAAGGATTACTGAGGTCCCACACACAAACTCCCAAGAGATGACCAGTCTCCTGGGGTGGGGTGGGGGAAGCATAGTTCCTTTCCACAAAAACGAACAAACCCAAAAAACCAAACCAAACAAAAAACCCCCCAAAACAAACAAACAAAATAAAAACCAGCTTACCTAAGATAGGCAAGTATGTCAGAACATTTATGTGAGACTAAATCTATTTTGACTTTTGACCTACGTAGTTGCAGGGGAATTTTTATTATCTTCAAAATATATTTCAAAGTAGCACAAATATTGAAGTTCAGATTAATGGTTTTTCATTGCTTAACCTATTTTTTCCCTCATTCTGCTTTCTTTAGTATCATTCTTAATAGATACATGACTGGGGATGCAATACAATAATGTCCCCATTTAAGAGTTCAAATAGTATTGCTAGACCAGCTAAGATGACACAGAAGAGGATGGAAAATGATAATTAGATTTCTCCACATACTTGGTTCTTAGGAGGTAATTACAGTTCCCCAAGTCATCACATACCAGCCCAGTTATATAACCCTGTTTTGTTTGTTAAACTTGTTTGAGAGCACTTGACTTGAGCTCACTTACTTTCTTAGTCATCGGCATCACGCCCAGAGAAAGAAGCCTTAGAAACACGTTTGCAGGCACACACACTCATAAGAGGTGTATTACATGTTACACCGATCCCTCCCGTGATCTCCCATTAATCTCTTTTGTCTGCCACCAGGGGGTGGGGATGAAGTCAATGACAGGAGTAAGAAACGAGGACAAGGAAACCCAGTACATGGTTTGTTTGCCCAGGCACCACCCCTTCTCCACTCCCTCTGGTCTAATTTCAAAAAACAAAACCCCTTCTTTTTTATAGTTTCCAAGATCTTGACTGTCTGGTCAAATGCCAATATAATTCCCCTTTCTCAATGAATAATACAAGGCATAACAGAACTTACAGACTCAGAAGATCACATTAGAACACAATCAGGGTGTAAAATTAGGCATATTTTCTAGGCTGCTATTTTTCCAGGAAAATAACATTTCCTCCTTAATAAAATGTAGTAGAGGTTTCTTAAACTCCTAGACTTTTAAACAGAAGAAGCAAATAGTGCTTATTTCTAGTGGGATAGAATGAGGTATTCAAGAACAGAATGTTGGGAACACCTGTGTCACAAATGGACAGCATCCCAATTCTTTCAACAAAAACTTACAAGTCTCCTTTATCCTTACTTGCAAAGAAATATCTACTTTTGCCCTTTACAGAAATTCTGATCAAGAAAGTTTAGCATTCATGTTCATTAGAACTAAAAGACAGGTGGTCAAACTTGCCTTTATTATGGTTTGGTTAAGGAAACCTGTCTTTCCAGAATGCTGCCAAGTCTGTCCAATAAAAACAACTCAGGGAACACTAGCTACTGCTCCCAATATACTTCAATCCGTCAATCCATTAATAACTTTTGCCAACCATCACCATCAATGAGTACTTGGAAAGGGAGAGTGTTGTTTTTCTGACATTTACTCACTAAGAGCCTAACTCCAAATAAGTAATTGGTTTGGTTTTGTTTCCAAATGATATTTCCCTGAACCCCATTCTTTTAAGCTGACATCTGTTCCTTCACTGGACTGCACTACATGAAATGCCTGTGTATTCTCCAGTTACCCACACATGGTAGAGCTCTAAGTTTTCTGTCAAAGAAGTCAGAGGCTTTGAAAAAAACAATGAAAAGTAGTATAGCATTATTTCCTTTTTTTTAAAATACATTTTCACCTGCAGTGTGTTCAGTTCATAACTGTGATCAAGTTTCTTACTGCTCTTCAGTTTGGCCCCTGAATAACTATTTCTGTTAGAGTGTGTCTTAGTATGAAAAAGCAGTTGTTCTACTTCTTTTTTCCTTTTTAATATTATTAGTCACAGAAAGATTTCTTTTACTGGTGATAAATAGTCAAGTAAGTTTGTACCAAAACAAAAATCAAACTATTTTGACCATAATTTGCCATTCAAAATAATTTACGAAGCAGTATCTCTTGGCCTTTTATTTGTATAAATTATACAACAACTATAGTTTTTTTTAGACAATGAGATGAATCTGTATTTAGTACTTCAATCATCGTTCTCAGGGTTGGAAAAGTCTCTGATACTGATGGTAGGCTCTTGTAAGAAGGTGAAATACTGAAAGAGAAAAAAAAGAAGTTATTTTTTTGATGAGTTTTATAATTTACCTGTAAGTTAATATATTAACTTAGACTTCTCTTTGCCCCCTCCTCCAACAAATTTGTGACCTGTGTCAAGAATCAACCCCATGCAACAGGCTTGGGGCAGAGTGGCTGAAAGCTGCTGGGCAGAGAAGGACCAACGGGGGCTGGTTGACTGCAGCTGAACATGAGCCAACATGTGTGTGCCAAGAAGGCCAGTGACAACCTGGCCTGTCAGCAATAGTGTGGCCTGCAGAACCAGGGCAGTGATTGTCCCCTTGTACTTGGCACTGGTGAGGCCAAACTTCAAGTCCTGTGACCAGTTTTAGACACCTCACTGCAAAAAGGACACTGAGGTGCTGGAGTGAGTCCAGAGAAGGGCAATGGAGCTGGTGAAGTCTCTGGAGCACAAGTCTTAGGAGAAGCAGCTGAGGGAGCAGGGATTGTTTAGCCTGGAGAAAAGGAGGCTCAGGGGTGACCTTATTGCTCTCTACAAACACCTGAAAGGAAGGTATAGCCAGCTTGGGGTTGGTCTCTTCTCTTAGGTTAACAAGGGACAAGACCAGAGGAAATTGGCTCAAGTTGTGCCAGGGAAGGTTTAGAATGGATATTAGGAAATATTTCTTCACGGGAAGGGTGAAGACATTGGAATAAGCTGCCCAGGGAAATGGTACAATCACCATCCCTAAAAGTCATCAAAAGTGTGTGGATGCAGCATTTGGGGACATGGTTTAGTGGTGAACACAGTGGTGTTGGATTAGCAGCTGGACTCACTGATCTTAAAAGTTTTTTTCCCAACCTTAAGGAATCAATGATTCTCAGAATCTGTTGTTCACAAGCAGCTCCTGCTTTTCATGACTACTCCATCACCATACAGAATGAAAACAATGTCTACATAGAAGAGCTTTCAAAAGCAGCAGAAGTTAAAGAAAAAATGTATTGCTTTAAGTCTTCCAGGCTCATTTACCATATCCACTATTATTTGTCTACCACAGACAAATTAGCCACTCAGGCTAATTGCCTTCATATTATTTCATCAAGTCCTTTGGGCTGCATTGCTTGAGATTTTTTGTTTTCTCAGCAAAGTCGACTTTAGCATTTTCTCCATTCTGGCTCATTTCCTCACCTGTTATACATCTCTAATTTGACTCCTCTAAGTTCTACTATACTACAAAATGGAATTTATTAAAAAAAAAATTGTTTGGCAAGGTTATTTTTAACATGAATGATTTCCCTGATCTAGTTTGACAGGGATTCACATAAGTTTCAACAGTACACCTGAGGGAGTCAAACACATGGGTAGCACTGAAATGTCTTAAAATGACGTTACTCTCAAGAAGGAAGTTTCTCTTTGGTAAAGATATGTTAAAAAAACAAATCCACAAAACCAAAACCAGCATGAACAGAGGATTAATAGAGTATATAATTGAGAGAATTGCAGAAAAAATTGTGGGAACCATAAGTATTTTATATTTCCATGTCAAACATGTCTAAATATTTGTGCAGACTACTTTTAATAAAAACCACAACGTGCTACATCTGTAGTTTAGAAATGTCACTCCTTAATGAATACTGAATTTGACTCATTTACAAATAGACTTTTAGCCTAAGTTTGTCAAAGATGTCCTTGAATGTTATTAACCTTCTTCATTTAGGAAGGGATTTTATAGTCTAATGAAATTCACCAGGCTCAGAACCCCTGATAATAAAGTTAAACAACAGTAAACAGTATGAGATGTTTGGCACTAAAGGCAGCTGCAGAGTTCCACAATCTCTAAGAAGCTGGACCAGACCACAGGAGATAAGGAATCTAAGATCCTGTTCAAAACAAGGTCAACTGAGAAATCAAATCAGGGTGTCAGGGTTTTATCCTGCCAAGTCTTGAAAATCTCCAGAGGTGGAGACTGCACAGCCTCTTTGGGCACCCTGTTGATGAAAAGATTATGCCAAGTCTAAACATTGTTCAACTCATGCACATGGCTTTTTGTCTTCCCACCAAACACTCACAGGTCCTTCAGAGCTGCTCTTAGATCAAAGCCGTATGCTCTCCCAGCTGAACCAGCCCAGCTCTCTCCTGTTAAGGCATGTACTGCAGACCATTGGCCATTTTGGTGGCTGTCTACCAAATTTGTTCTGGTTTATTACAGTCTTCACTGCAGCTGAATGCAGTATTTTAAGTGTGGTCCAAAGGGCTGAGTATCCCCTAAATCTGGTTATCCAAACATCAGCATAATCCATCTAGTTGTCCTTTTGTCCAGACCATAATGTGGTAACTTGGTATGAGAGTACTGTGGGACCCTTGCTGAAGTAAAAATAAACAACTTTGATTGCTCTCATCATCCCCAAAAGTCAGTTTTTACTACAGAGAGCCATCTTTGGGTCACAGAACATTTGGTAAGTTCACATTGATTGTTTTCTGTGACTATTTCATTCGTATCAACTGAAATGCTTTCGTAGAGGACTTCCTGACTTTCCCAGGGATCAAAAAGAGGCTGACTGTTGGATTGTAGGAACCTGGAGTTTTTGAGCTTTCTGTGCTTCCAGGCACAGGCCCCCTGGAAAACACTGCTCTGGACCTGAAACCTTGGAGAAGACTTGTAAATATGAATAATGAGTTAGAAACCACAAATGTGTAGTGGGTTAGATGTGTGTATTTTGCCACCGAGTGATGGGTTTTAAATTTGAGGTTTTTGTAGTATAGTGGTGGTTATGGGACAAGATGGAGAATTTTGGGTGGCATCTTTTTCTTTGTTCATTTTCTTCTTCCTTTTTCTTCGCAGAACTTAGGTAGTAACCTTTGGATTGATCAGTCAAACGTCACTGTAAGGGTCATGAGATTTTATTATTGGGTCAAAAGGATAAATAATATAGGTGTTAAACCTCTATTGGTTTGCTTAGCTTTAAAGGGCCTTGAAGCAGGCTCAGCTGTAGCCATTATTCCTACGTCTAACAAAGAGCTAGAGGTACTGTCGTACTTTCTGTAATTCTTTGATAAGATCTAATAAACATCCAAATCTGAACACGAGAAACCGTCTCAATCACCTAATAATCCTGGCTCTGAGGGAAAACAGGCGAGACTGATGACAAACCACTAATAAGTGGTGCAAGCCCCAGCATACACTCCCACAGCTGACCAGCCTACAGTTTCTCTGGGTTTCCTTTTGGCCTTCCTGAAGAGGAACTTAAGATTTCCTTTCCTGCAGTAACCAAGAATGTCTCCTGATGTGCACTATGTTTCCAAGATTATAGATGGTCCTGAAAGAACCTTGGCCAATTCTCTCAGAACCCTACAAGTATCTTGACCCTGACTTGAAACATACTAGAACTGGCGGTGTGTCTGGCCTGAGTTTTAGATTTTGTATGGGGAATAACAACTAGAGGACTAATCAAATGCACCAGGTTCATAATATTAATTCATTGTCAATGTATGCAGTATTAAATCCTGAACTCATATGAAATTCAAAAATCTGAAGCATTGCACAGAAGTCATGCCCTTATGCTAAGTAATGTAATTCTCCATACTCAAAATGTCCACCTACTTTGAAAACACATTCTCAGAATCAAAATAGAACTAAAAGATAAGCAAATTACTTTGGATATACTTTGGTCTTTGAAGAGACTTGTAGGAATTAAAAAAAAAAAAAAGGGTTCAAAATTTCCCCTTGCTTTGTTCACTCGTTGCCAGATCTACTAATGATAAGCCATAATATAAAAAGACAAAATTGACCCACTGGATAAAATGAAGAAAATATTTACCCAAATAATTTCCTCAGAGGATAATACTCACATAACTGAATGTCTAGACTACTAACTACTCTGTTAGACTAGAAATAAACTTCTGTGTGTGTAAATGCAAATCTTGTCTCATCAATTCCTAAACAGTGTTAAAAAATGCACTGAATCCTTTACTAAATTTGTAATTTCTAAGTAACATTTCTTAGTATAGGTTTGAATTTTACATATAGTCTTTCACATTTTATTTCCTCATTCCCCATCTGAACAAAAGGATTTACCTTTTTAGATTCATCCAGCTCCTTGCTATTTTGCTAAAAGCTTCAGACCCTGGTGCTGTCATGGCTTCAAAATCAACCAGCTGAAAACACAAGAAAATAAAAGAGATACTAAGCAATTACAGAATTTTTAAGTTTTCTAACTTCAGGAAGGGCTTTGAGGGCTTTGCTACCTCTATTTTTGTTAAGAAAGGAGTAAGCTCACAAACCAGTCTGTGCCCTGACTACTTTGTCCCTCACCATCCGTTTGAAGTCAGAATTCAAGCCAGGTACTAAAATTCTCTGAGATGTTTGCATATCCCAACACAACCAGTACTGGAACCTACACTGGCCATGGCTACTAAATGACCTGCCAGGGAACAACAGGACTCTTGGCTACTGTGCACCTTTTACTTCAGGGCAGCCTGAAAATGCATGTTGTCATAAGTCTGGGACCAGCTTAGCCCTTCTAACAGCTCTGGCAAAAAACGAACTCCAGTTTCATTCAACAATTTCTTCCATGTCGTGAAAGCTTTTCTGAAAAACAGGTATATTTATATTCAGGTACTCTGTTTCAGGAAAAATCCTCAAATGTAAAGATGTCCCCAGTGTTCCTGTAAGTCAGAAATCTTGCTTAGTAATCCTGAAACTCTGCTTGCCTGCATAAAATCAGTCAGCAAAATACTACTTTATCAAGTCCTAAGAAAATACTTAAGAAATTCCTTGGAAGTGTTTTACTTAAGCTTGAACTCCCACAGAATGGGGAAGATACCAGCTTAATGGTGTACTGAAAAGAAGCTTTCTTGCTGTTAAGCAAATGCTGCATGCTTTTAAAAGCTACTAGAGTTCATTGTACTCAAAGGAGTACATTGTTTTCAGGGCTTTCTAGAACAAAACAGAAAATCACCCTTTCTTCAGTTATCCATGCAGAGTATTTGCTTCAACAGCTTGGATTCTCACTGGAATTTTACTGATTATTTTGACAATACATTAAGAGACACAGGTGTTCTCACTCCTTTCATGCTGAAAAGGTAATACAGCTAACAAGCCAATGCTTGAAGAAAATTAAATCCTTTATTGAGCAAGGTGGTATAATACTCAAATGTAGTCAATTAAAAACTAGGACTTAGTTTAACTTCAGCAGAACGCAGAGGGGAAGGAGAAAAGAAGTTGCAAATCCATTTCTACTTACCGAGCCCTAAAAGCTCTACAACACACTGAATGCAGACAGAAAATTTCTGCTGTGCACTAGAAGAGTCACTAATTCTGCCCCAGTATTCTCAGAACCCTTCTCAAAGCAAGCTGAAAAGAGCAGCTCAGCACACTGGAAATGCTTCAGTACCGGACCTGTATGTAATTCCTGTGGGACCAAACTGCTACAATTTGACTGATCCAAATTATTGCACATATCATCTACAAACTCACTGGCTGTCAGAATAGCAATGGAATTTTCAACACTCTCAGGCTGCAAGACATCATAGCATGCAGCTGATCCATCTCCAGAAAATAAACATGCAACTTCTGTTCATTCCTACAGCTCTTTCCCCACATTTACAACTATTACTTCTACCATCAAGACTGAGGTAATGTACTTTGATATTTTGATACTTGCCTTTCCTTTAGGGATTTTTCCTGATACTTCTTTTCCACTTGCCATTAGTGCTCCCATGATCACTGAATAAGCTATCACACTAAAAGAATAAAATTAAAAGCAGCAAATGGAGTAGAAGCCTTTCAATAATGCTATTTTAGAAAACAAAAGAAATGGAACATAGTATTGTTTTATAGAAGGCTAGTAAAGATTACTGTGCTATTTATTTTAGAAGAAAAAAAAACAAGCACAATACACTTAAAAAGTGGAATCACCATAACTATCCAACATCACTAGAATGAAGTTATGAACCTATGGAGTTTTACTACATTTCTACATTAGTCAGAATGATATTTTCAGACTTTGGAGTTCTTAAGACTCCACAGGGCTGAAAACAGAGCAGACTCCTGTTCCCAAGAAGATGAGCTGTAGCCCAGTAGAGTTTATGAACTTTAATGCAGTAGAGCTAGAGGCACTGTAAAGCTGTTCAGTTATTCAATTTTTAACTTAAATTTTTTGAACTGTGAATCTCTGGCAGAATTTCTCTTTTTACATTCTATAAGATAAATGCAAAATCTGATAATAAAATCTTAAAATCTCAGGGTTTTTTTTCATACTGAAGTGTATCTAAGCATAAGATCAAAGATATTAAGTGCTTAAGTGCTTTGTGGAATAGAGATTCAGAATAGTCTTAGATGTAAGCAGGTTTGCATTAAACTAGAATTCCAGTTGAAAAGTTCTGTGGCATATGGAACTTTATCCTATAGTTTCATTTAGGGACCCTAACAGTTGCAACAATTTACTAAAATAATATTTTAGTGTATTTCATTAAAATAAGTTATGCCAAAGTATATTTCATCTTCAATACACATTTCAGAAAAACTTCCTAAATGAAATTATAGTGGTGTAACACAATATGGATTAGAAAACCAAGCCTTACAATTTAAAAATGACACTTCTCAATGCGTCAGCTGATGTCTATAAATACAGACTACTCATAATTTTAAATATATATGCAGCTATGAATAGTTACCATTAGCAATTACAAACTAGCTTTTAAAATAGTACCAAGTCAGTTCCCATTGTCATAGCAGCACAAAAGGAGAGGCTGTGCAAGGCACATAGCTCTATTAAAAATAAAATTAAAATTAAAAAATACATTAAGATACTGCAAGACATGGACATTGTACAGCAGCCATTCAAGGTAACAGACATGATGAACACCAACACTAACCTAGATCCTCTTGAAAGTGGCATTAAATTATAGAAGTAATAAACCAGAGATAGGATCAAGTTGCAAACAGCATCTACTTCCTAAGACAAAAAAAAAAAAAAGCAGGAATTAAAGATAATTTAATAGCCAGGTAATACTTTATAAAGGTACACATTGCAAAGTCTTATGATACCACAATTATTTTTTAAGAACCATTTCAAATGTGAAAATGTCAAACTGTGAGGATGAAGTCTGGTTAACAGATGTTTAAACAAACTACTTTGTTGTATCTTTAACATTTAGGTGAAACACAGTTCATCTACACACCTATTAAAGGATGAAAAAGAAAAAGCCTAAGCTCCAATATAGTCAAACTGTCCTAGCACAACAAATCTATACAAACACAATTCTAGTGCTTGTCATGCATTCGTGTTACTCATCTTATATGTAACAACCATGAGCCAAATCCCAAACAGTACTTATAGGGATGATGACAAAGGTGAACACAGACCCATGAGAAAAATAAAAAATTCAGAACACACTGCAATATTGAGATCTTGCCTGGACACTCTCTAGTATTGCAGGCAAAGCACTACAATTTTTAAAGTAACAGATAGAATTATAGCAACTTCTTTCAGTGTTTGTCATAATTTGGTTTAAGTAACTTTATTACCTAAGAACTCTGTCAAAAAGTATTAGAACAGGGACTACTAAACAGAGTATAAAAACATAAAAAGCTTTTTCAAGGAATTAATAACTCCTTGAAAAGCCTTACCCCCAGCTCTGAAGACAGAATTAGAATTTTTCCTTTAGCTGTTAGATCCTTATATAGTGCATCTATTTCTGCATGATACAGCTGTGTTCTCTCTTCTGTCGTCTGAGTTTCTACTGAAAATAGTATGTTCCCCACTCTGTAAAGCAGATGAAAAAGAAAAGGAGGTAAGACATTTTTTGAACAGAACTTGAAGCACATCCAGGGTAAATTACAAATCTACTACAGTTACACATCACCTTTCTCCTATCATCTTTCTTAAGCAGGAGATCATGTGCATTACTTCCCATTTAATTAAAAACCCCCAAAATCACTGAAGTAAAAATGCTACATCACATTCTGGTTTGAAAGAATATATAAAGACTGCCACCTAATCACAGATTAAGTATTTCCACTGAAGAATACCTGACAAGCATTAGTGTTTCACTTAAATTGTGGGTAGAAAATAAGAAATATGAAATTTTAAAATTTCTTCACAGAGCTAGGATTTTTGTATAGAATGTAGAGTATAGTTTTCTTCATTTCTAAACTACCAAAACTAGATTGTTTTGGTATAAAGCAGTTACAAACTATGGATCAAAACAGACTGAATGATGCTGAACAAAGTTTGTCCAGAACAAAGTTAGGCTATTTACTGACACCAAAATATTTTCCTCAAAATAGTGAGGCCATATATTTAATGCCCTTTCACATATATAAGCCTGTGATTTAGAACATAAAATAAAAAACCAAGAGATACATTAACATTTCAGCAGGGAAGTTTGGATTCCATGCCACTCATTGAAAGCACACAAATTCTGGGAAAAATCCCAATGTATAAGATTTCAATTTAAAGAAGTTTTTATTTAATAGTATGACAGCAGTTCTGAGCTTCAGACTTGCTCATTTTTCAGAAAGACAAGGAATCAGAATCCATAAAGTGAGACATTTACTATCTCACCCACAGAGTGACCCAAAGCCTCCTGATTGTATTCTCATACCTTCAGGTACTATTTTAATTTTCACTTGCAGATAAAAGGTCTGCAAACATCTCAAACATAAAAAAGGCCAAAATCTCAAATAGAAGAGAGTATCTTCTTATTCTTAGATCACGGAAATGTCCATTCCATTCAGGACTTCTCAGTCAACACAAAAGACAAGGTTTCACAAGAAGAAATGTATTTTGATACGTATAAAGACTGAGGTATTTGATATTTTTCCCCTTTAGGCATTTTATAGTCTAAGCCGAAAGACAAGGTCTCTTTTCACTTTTTTGCTATATGGCAGAGAATCAACTCAGTTCCATCAGTGTTATCCATATTCCCTTTTTGTCATTAACACAACAGGAATCAAGTCCTCAGATGAATAAACTTTAGTTATTTACAAAAATGCCTCTAGTGAAAAATAAAACCCACTTTATATGAACAGAAATGGCATTTCAAACAATTAATTGCTAACAGTTCATCATTGCTTAATGCACCCTAAGCCCTGAAAACAGCGAACATACTTATCTCCTGTTATTGTAATTGTGAATCCATCATATTCTTTGCCTTGATCCTTCAGGCTGGGGACTTTTGTGTTCACAGTGAACCCATCTCTGGTTTTACTGTTAAACTGCTTTCAAAAGAAAAAAAAAAATATTAAAGGTAGCAGAGACAGAGACGGCCTACCTATTGCTTTGAAGTACATAAAATACATGGAGTAGAAATGAACGTGGACAAACTTAGGGAACAGAACAAAGTTAATGTCACTGAGAGTATTTCATTCATCCTTTATTTCTTTCTGAATGGAAACCAGAAATATGGCAGAATGAGGCACAGTTGCATTCAACTTCATGATTAAACAGTGAATAAAATGCGTTGCTTATGAAAAGCAACTGTACAAAGCAGTTCAAGTTGTACAGATTCCTCCCCAAGTTACATCCTGATGGTAACCTTGTGGTGCAATGATGTAAATGGAAAAGCAGGAATTTGAGATCTCATTTTATGTTTACACTAAGAAGTGGCTGCATTAGTCCAAATGTGAATTCCAGAATACAACTCAAAGCAACAGTTTCTTAACTGTGATCCAGTTTCAATTTATGTTTATCCTCATCAGAAGGAAAGTATCTCTAGGTTTAAAAATTTTACAAAGCTACATTATCTAAGAGTAACACTGTAGCCAGAGTTGCAGACTGCATTTAAGTAAAGCCAAAACCCCAGCTTTCCATATGTAGCATTTGCCAGCTACCCAAAAAACCAAATTACATCACTATTAGAAAGACATTCATTTTATATAGGCACTAATAAAGACTAGTATGCACTAGTGTTTACTCACGCAATTATTTATACTAACCCAAAACCTGTGATCCAGGATGTTTTGTTTCAAGAGAATCTGCATTTATTTTAAAGGAACAAAGAGCCTCTAATGAGAATTCTGCTTTGATACAGTTTGGAATGGGATGCAAGAGACTCAAACCAGTCCAAAATGTACAGGTATGGAAACTGGTAAGAATATTTGCTGCCAGTTGAGGCATTTACTTTGAAATAATAATGTACAGTCCACTATGTTTATATATTTTCATAATTTTCTTCAAGTAACCTGTATTTTTAAAATCCCCTGGTAGCATTTTTTTCTTGCTTACAGTTCAAAAGCAACCACATTAGATGCCCTACAGGGTCCTACTTGCACATTTACGTGTCAGTAGGGAACACTTAGCTGTCCATCCACTCTGACATCTACTACCTCTTCAGCAGAAGCTATTGTTAAGGTTCAGTTCATATCCACTCGGCTTCATCTTTCAAAGCCAAGAACAAGACAGCAATATAAAAAGGACCTCTGAAATGAGAGTATCTTCAAAGAACATATATATATTCACAATACATTATCAAACCCACAGAAAAATTTAGTGCTTAAGCCACGTAGCTCCTGCAAAAATAACTAGTGCACGAGTGAGCACTACTACCAAGAACACATCCAAACCCAGTCTGCCAGGAGTAGCAGCAAGGCAGCTTCAGAGCCTTGCTCAACCCTCTGCTCTATGGCAACACAGCTGCTTTGCTTAGATACGAAATTCCAGTGTGGACACACAAGATAAGAAAGCAAGGAATTAGTCTCTATTTAGCATAACTATTTCTTCCCAAATTTTATTCTGCTCTGATTAAAATCCCGTGAAATTCTTTAAAAAGCCATACTTTGTAACTTTGTTTCCCCAGCCCTACATACTTACACACTGCTCACCCTAGATTAATTTGGAGTAATGGGAGAAAAGGGGAACAACTTTTACTTAAACCCAGCTCAAGCCTTACTACTAAAATTGAGATAAGGGTATAACCCATTTGCAGGTCATATATCCAAAGCCTTTCTACAAAGACCACCAGGAGCAGGAAGAAAACCTGCAAGTTTCCCACTCCTTTTTTTGTGAAGTGTTCCCAAGCTTAAAAATGTTATCCAGCATTTCTTTTTAACTATCAGTAACAAAGGGCAACTATTCCCCCCACTTCCCCATGCCAGCCCCACCACATACTGAGCTGCACCAACAAACCTAAAAGTAAGTAGAGCTTCCATATTTCTAATCTTTCAGGCACATCAATCAATTTTTCTCCTTCCTATTGTACAGGCACAGAGTGAGCCCACTATGGCAGGTCTGACCACAAACCCTCTCGGCTAAGAGGGCTGGCTTCAAAGAATTATATTTAACATTTTGGAGTCCTAGAATTTTGTTATCAGTTCACAGTTAGGCCAAGGATTTAAAATATACATCACCCATATGTACATATCAAAGGGAAAGTCCAACCCTATATATGCAGATTTGGAGTAACCTGTGCTAGTATTTCCAGTTACCCATTTTAAGTTTATATACAACGGTTTTATTTTCAGGAACTGAATATCTCCCAGAACATATTTTATGATTTTTACCATATATTCAAGTTTTTCTGTAATTTACCTTCATTATGGGAAGAAGATCTTCTACTTTATGTACCTTTTCCAAAGCTTCTCGAACCTCTAGCAGTCCTTTTGGATTATTAGCACTGGAAAAAAGTTAAATACAGCAGTTGATCACATGTAGCATTTCTAGAAATTCACATACCTTTAAGCTAATCAGCTGCAGTGAAGTAAGTTATTGAAAGTTAATTATTTATTTTCTGAAAATTAGTTCCTTTATACTTGTCCACATGCTCTCCTATACTTCAAAAAGCAATTCTCTCCTATATCAGCTCAGCTCATTTTTTTCAGCTTCAAACCTCAATTTCAGTATTCAGATTTATCTTACTCTAATCAACTACTCTGTCTTACTCTTGCTGTTGGCCATTCTAAAGCATCAAACAGTGCTTGCATGAGTGTTTGTGGACAGAGGCTATTAGTTAAGGAAAGATGGAAGTAGAAGAGTTAAAATTAGAGATACTCTTCACAAAATACATGCATCTGTGTAGCCTCAAAGGCAAGTAAATACTTCAGATGCAGGCACAGCTGAAAGAAGCCTGTTGAATTACTGTTCTAATAATTATTAATTACACTATATCAGATTTTAAGAACAGGATTATTTTAGAAATCACACCATAAATTGGTCTGATTAAAGGTCAAATACTACTGGGCTTACTCTGAACAAACTTCCTAGCAACAGAGGACACACTGTCAGTTACTGCAGAACTCACATATTTTCAGCAACTATCATACATTTCTAAAACATGAACATTTTCAACTGTTATAAGGATTTTCTATGCTTTCATTTTTTGATATTTATGTAGCATGAGATTGAAAAACAGAACTCAGTATTTAATAAAAGCTACCAAGCCAAAGGATAATTAGAGGGGTTAAAGCTAAAAGTGTTTTTTAGTTTATGTTATCAGAATACTGTGCCACAGTATTCAGTACAGATGCCAACATCAATTTTCATGTTACTTTTAGTCATATTATTTCATTCAAGAGTCGAAAGCTCTCTTCAGTCCCAGGACAGCATTTACTAATCCATCTGCTCATTTAAAACATCCACTTAAATGAAAATTACCTTCCATATTTTCTTTTCTTTTTTCCTCACTTCTTAATAAATTTTTCTCAATAGTCAGAGTAACTGTACTTGATTCTACCAGGAGGAAACCCAACATCTTTAATAAATCATATGCTTAGAAAGAATAGAGATCCAATCATGACAGAACCATGGCTACAAATTCAAAACAGTAATTAGTTTCTAGGTACACTGTAATTCTCAGGGTTTTTTTTTCCTATTAAGTTTCTTTATGTGGCAATGAATACAATTTTCCATTTCCAATAGGAATTAAAATTATTATATATACTGAGGAAACTTGAACTTACTAAATTAAGAAAAAAACTTTCAGACTTTGTGAAATGAATATTATGTAAAATTCAGATCACTATTGCCAGTGAACAAAGGAACAAAGCAACAAAACAGGGGGAAAGAAATTTAATGTACCCGTGATAAACAAGGATCCTGTCTTTGATAAAATGAAGAATTTTCTCAAAGTATTCCAGGTATCGCATGTTAATGACCTGTCCCCTACAAAGAAAAGAAATTGTTTTTTGAAGTCTTGTTGTTCAACCCAGCATTCCAGGACACAAATATTACTCATTAATATTTGACACAATTTTATTCACGGTTGCTCTGTAAATTAAAAGACTGAACCATGTAGGGTTTATCTACGTGGTGAATTGCCAATCCTCAATTTTAAATATGAATTACATAGTAAGCTAGCTCAAACTTATGTATCATTAGAATTGTTGTTCTCTGAAAAACTACATTCCATGCATATTTCCCCATTTTTAGTGTGCCTGATTCCAGCAAATCTTATCTAAATTATAATTATCAATTTGTACAAGATATAATCATCCCTAGATTCACAGATATAATGCAACTAGAAAATAATTCTGAGTTTGCACCTCTAGAGAACCAACACTCTCCAGTATCCACTTTTGGCAATATGCATGTTGATCTGCTCTGACTGTCCACATATATTTTTCTTTATTCATCTATGACCCTCTACATTGAAGTAATTTTGCTTTTAATCCCAACAGTTACAAGTAGTAACTAAAAAACAAAAACATTAAAAAGGTGTTGCTTTTTCCCTTGGACTACTAAGTAAAAAAAAAAAAAAAATCAGTATTAAAACGTGGTAGAAACCTGTTAGGATTATAACCACTCTGAGAGGAAAAATTACATACCATTACTGCATTTGTAGGAGTCCTTCCTCTTCTCCCAGTCTACAAAACAAGATTTTATAAAGCAAGCGTTATCGCTCTCTGAGGAAGCAAATCCACTGTCAATCACAGGAAGCTGTGTACACCTAGCTTTTTCTTTCCTCTTTAAGGGATTTTTGGCAGCTCAAGTCCCTGTCTGATGTCTCACTTGACAGTCTCTCACCTTAGGAGGCCAAATCTCAGAAAACTAGCAGAATCAGTCCTCAATAACTGAACAGAACTAGAACACATACACATATCTGCACATAGGAAAGGGAGGCAGGGAAAGCAGAAGGATGAAGACAAATCTAATACACATAATTTGCCCTTGTTGTACGTCCCATCATTTTCCATCTGAATTTTAAAAATATCTGTACAACAGGCAGTAGCGTGTCAGTATAAGGAAGTAGATTCCCCTTGAGTGTCATCTTGGAAAATATATCCAAAGCAGATTTATCATTCCATAAGGCCATCTAGAAGCTGTAGTACCAAGAAAGACTTTTGGTGGGTCATCAAAAGTGATTTGTGTTTATTTCCACTCTTTATTCCTGTTTAGTAAACACTACCACCAAGAATTCCAAAGTTGCAGTGTTCCAGGGTCTTTTTTTTTTGTAAGAACATATCATTAATGTAAGGCATATCATTAATGTTTAGCTGATCACAAATCAGTACTTTGTCTATGAAAAAAAAGAAAAAAAGCTTTCAAAAAAATAAAGCTTTCAAAAACATTTTCTCTACTTTAAATCAAACTTACTAGTTTTGATCATTTAAGCCAGAAAGGAGATAGCCCAAATTCACCCTTGTCTATAGACCAACAAAGAGACAGCTGACACACTTGCAGCTTGAGAACATTAAGATCTGAAAGCCTATCAAAAATTGCGAAGTGCAAGATGTTTCTTATACATCTTTTTTTAAAAGTCCCCAAATTGACAAAAAACAAACAAAGAAGGTTTTGTTTTCTGACCCACTCCAAACATCATGCCATTCCGGAAAAGAAAAAAGAATTTAATTCAGCAAACACTGAACACTAATGCCTCCATGACAAGACTCATTTAACAGGAATCACTGAACAATACTGGACTTCCAATGGAAAGAGTTCAAGTAAAGAAAAAGATTGTGTTAACAGACAAGTAATCCAAGTATTTCTGCACACAGAAGTTCCTGGTTACAATTCAGAGGAAATAAAACCAAGAGACAGCTTGAGCGCAGCATGACTAGATCTTTTACAAATGCCAGAACATCCAACTGCTGTTGCTACACTTCTTATTTGACTGAACAGCTTTTATCTTAATATACATAATAACCATGCAAACTGCTATTTGCCAGCCTAAATCTACTGTTACACCTGGCTGTCAGGTAGCCATGCTACTATAGAAAGAATTCAGCCTGTCATATGGGTACAAAAATAACTTTCAAACCATAACCTAACCCTAAAACAAAGTGTATCTTCCTAAAGGACAGTCAAAAGACCATAAAGCCATTTCTTGATAACTGAGAAGGGTATTAGCTCTGTGCCATATTAGTCTCTTAAATCAGCAGCCATTTTACAAGCTGAGTAATGTAAAAGGGAAATTATACAAATCTGCATCATTCTTTAAGAAGAAATTGTCATTCAGAAATCACAGTGAACTAGAACATGCTTCAAAACTAAAATAAATTTTAAAAAACAACCATTCCTACTTAATATGTTCATTCATTTTATCCCTCACATCATGTGAAATAACCAGGATGGAATCAAAAGCAGAAACAAATCACAACAGATTTTACTGGCTATTACTTTCTTTGCTGGAGGCTGAAGAATGACCAAACCAGAACGGGTTTTCAGAGCCAAAAAGAATGCAATCACCATCCAGTACTAAAGCACAACCAACTCCAAAGGCAGTGGTATTTAGGCTGCTTCAAAACTGTTTCTTCAAAAAAGGTGCCAAACCAGTATTTGTCAGAGAACCACTACTTAGTTATCAAATAAGCACAGCCAAAATGCTGATTAGATCCCCAAAAGCCAAGGCTAAGCCAAACCAAAAAGGTTAGAATTAGGTTCACTGTGGGCCTACAATTCTGAATGTTCCTGAAACTTATTTCAGAGTTCTATAAAATGACCAAAACGGCTGTTACAGTACATTGTCAGTTTTGATAGCGTTCTCTGATGAAAGGAAAACAAGTAATTTGGACACAGCAAATCAAGAGTTCCTGACACAGAGATTCTGGAAAAGGACATATTTCTGCAGATTAAATGTTCAGTATTAGTTTCAGGATGTTAATTGTTACACAAATGCCTTTCTGCCAACATAGAGCTCCTAGAAGTTAAGGCATTTACTCTCCCATTCAAAAATAAAACCATGAAGAAACAGGTGAAGTATGGGATGCATCTCTGTCTCCAAGAACAGATGGCTGTGGTTTCTGCTGCATTCATACAACAAGAAAGAGATGCAGCAACAGCAAAGATGGAAACAGCTTGGAGCCCAAATGTAACACTTGGCTTGAGTGAAGAGAGAAACCTGAGCACGAGACTGTTCAAAAGCAGAACATCTTGCAAAGTAATGATCTGCACTGGAGTTTAATGCTGCATTAGCCACTCCGTAAAGTAAAGGAGAGGCAGCTAGGGTCCATTCCACAGACTGGAAGAAGAGTGAGGACAAATCCTCATTAGCCTCTGTGTATGAACATCAGTACATCACTATTTTTCTCTGCCTGAAATAATTCTTGAGAAGGCTTTCCTTTCCTTTCAGTATAGGTTCGCAAAGAATAAAGATATAGACATACATAAAAGCAGAATGACAGATCAAAGATTCAGTATTTCCCATGAGGGGGTGGAATAAGATGAAACCTGGCTATTTACTTACACAAACACACTCTGCTCCTGTGATTGACAGTGATGTTGCCACATCGAGTCTATCACTTGTACCACTTCAAGGGAGGTAACACTGTCATGACTACAAATACAGAGCTTTGCAGCATGGGAGAAGATGGAACGTACAACAGTGGTTGAATCTTTTAAATTTTACCTTTATTTACAAGTGCAAGTGTTAACTTTCACAGGTTACTTATTTTGTAATTTTTGCTTTACTCTGGCCTGCCTTGAAAACAACTATGAGAACTATGTTTTTCCTCTTTACTGTAATTTGGTATTAAAGCTAATAGAACAGCATTGTTTCAATACTGATGCCACTGCCTTCGAGAGGCAGCATTCACAAAAATTACAACTATGAACTTAACAAAATTGTTACATTTAAGGTTATTTGGGAAACAAAAGTGACATGTGAAAATATGCATATTCTGGATCCTTGTTAGATACCGCTATAACTCAGTTGTACAATTGAAATTCAGGAAAAAGAGGAAATGTCATAAGGGAAAATTGTGCACAAATCCCACATGTTCCATCAAAAAATGTAAAATAAATATAAAAGTAAAACAATAAGCACACATACATTCAGTGCTGTAAAATGCTGTTTCACAAAGAGCTGGTAATTTTTGGTACAATCCCTTAGTATGCATGGGAATGCTGTTTGGTAAAACTCTCATACCTGATTAAGTTAATGTGATTATTGAAACCTCTGCTAAGGCTTCGGGCAGGCATTTGGTCCAACCAAAGCACAGGCTGGTCAGGGTCAGCTATCCTACAAAGACAAAGGACATCAACATTGGCACACATTTCAATCCATATAATATTTCTAGCAGAGCTTTACTCACAGACAGAACAATTTTAGGCAAAAACTATAATTCAGAGACTACGGAAAAGGACTTTTCCTGAAACACAGAGTTTTTTCTTATAAAAACCATACAACTCAAACATTTGATGTTTCTGAAGTTGAAACTTAGTTTTTATTTGCCTTAGCTGCAGTGGATCTATGGTGTCTCACAGCTTAGCTTCAACTGGAAAATGCTATTCCAGTTTTTTTCCTCCTTTATAGAAGAAGAAAAATGGACTATTTTCAGAACTGCACTCCTTGTACCTACACCATCCTTTTCTTTTATCAGAACTTTTACAGTTACAGAATGGCAGCAAGTGTTCATTTTCTTATCCATGACTGCAACCCTTTGGTTAGCTGGAGCACTCATCATTATGACAACCAATCCAGGCTGCTCTCTGTGACCATTACCTTCGCCACTTCACAGCAATATCAAACATATCTCTCCACTGCATCAGCCTGGTTTTCCCATTCATCCGAACTTTGGAGTTTGCCCAAGTCCGCTGCACAGCTTGCATTACTTCTAGAGTGGCCAGTCCCATTGCTGAGGTGAGGCAGAAGGACAGAGATACCAACAACAGAAACAGAAGACCAATTAGAGCCAAATATTCAGTTTTGCAGAGACAGGAAAACTGAAGCAGCAAAGCAATGTATTGACAGGAAAAGAATGGACAACGTCAAAAAGTCTGGGAGATCCTGATTTCCAGTGCCCAGCTAGGTCAATAAAATGCTGAATAATGATTGTTTCAAACTTTCCATCTGATTTGAAAGAAACAGAGCATAAACCTAACTTGCAGATAGAAAAGATACAGCATTCAATTACCACCACACTGACTTCCCCCCTGCCCCCCCTCAAATCTACAGAACATTTTCAGTATACCTCTATGTATCCTTTTATTTGGAAGAAATCCCGGTGTCTCATACTGCATCATGGAACCCAGATGATCAGCTACACATATCAGTTCTTGCACATCAGGCTTATAGCTTGCAAAATTCTGAAATAACACATCTCTTACAGAGGAGAAAAAGATGCATCAGACATAGCTTGGCTATAAAAGTCCTGAAACCATTTGGCAAACAAATCTGTGTTTTACAAATCAATACCATTTGTGTGAGAAACACTCAAACACAGGATAAAGAACTCCCATTCCTCCTCCCAGCCCACTGAACATATACAGGATGTTGCAGTTACCCAATATCTCAAATTAATTCAGTCTTACTGAATTTAATTGCAGACCCCCCCGTTTAAAATAGGCTTTAAACAAATAAAAATTCTCACTTTATATGTGGCTGTAACCCTGGCTGTTCTTCATAATTTTCTATAAGAAAAGGAAGATTTTTGGCCCAGTGATCCTTGAAATTTCCAGGAAGATCTATATCCGTATTATACTCTGTAAGAGGGGTATCCAAATGTGCATGCAAATATCTAGAATACTCTGGAGGAAAGAAATAAAATACTGTTTGCATAATCAGTTTACTTCTGCCATTACATAAAACTAGTAACCAGGTTATATGCTTGTCAGTTAAATAACATGACTTTAATAAATCTTTTTCTTTTAGATAATATAGTTTTGCTATTAGCCAATTTCCAAGATAGAAATAAGTCTTTTTCAACTAAGTATCACAACAGTCTGTGTTTATATAGAAATGTATGTTCCATTTTTGACCTAACTTTTAACTGTATGAACAATAAGAATCAGTGTACCTATTTCTTATCATACATACCCAACAGTGCTCATGAAAATGTACACTGGTTTCTCTAAAATTACCATAACTACAAGCAAGCTTGCACTTTTAAGGTCCTTGAAGCATTTAAGAAAATTAAAAAAAACCCCAATATAATTCCAATACCTCGGAGGTATTTCACTTTCAGATATTCTGGACTGGCCTTCTGTCCTGGTAGAGGATCATTTAACATAACTTTGGTCTGAGCTTTTATGCCTTCATAAAACTGTCCCATTGCAACATGGCTGAGACCCTTCATGTACTGGCACACTTCATTGTATGGCTCTAGCTGTAGACATCTCTAGGAGATTAAAGAAACAAAGCACCCATAAATCAAGAGACAGAAAGAATATCTTCAAATAACCCAACCTGTCTGGTCAGAAGACATATGAAAAGATTTATTGATTATTAAGATCTACTTTCATCATAATTTTCTTTCAAATGCTGCTGAGCACTTAAACTGCTAGCAAATACAAGAAAAAATATTTTCAGCTTTATCAAAGAGGAAAAAAACTGAAAACCCAAATCTTGCCAATGCAAATATGTTTTGCACACTTTGCTCTAACAATATTAGCTCAACGTTAGCTGGGAGAAATTAGGCAAAATATACTCCTGACAATATAACATATAATTTCGGATTAGCTATATAGATACAAATATTTTCTGTCATCTCTTCACTACTTCATGCATTAGTACACTTCAATGTTTGGCAGCTATTTACTGTATGTTAAACACACAGCAAATTCCTGTTCATTATGTCTTTAGAAGAGCATTTCCATCTCAGAAGTTGAAATAGCTTTTCAATTACACCAGTATCTACAAATTGGGTTATAGAAGGTGAATACGTAATAATGCACATAAAGTGTTCTCTTTGGGATAAGCACAGACTCATTTGGAAAGGGATCTTATTTCATTCCTTGTTTTAAGAATATGGGCATACAAATAACATCTGTCTTTTTTGTTCTGTCTACAAAATAAGGCAATTACTTAATGCCAGAAGAAATAGGCAAGATTTTGGCAACATGAAAGTTTTTGCAAGCACAGTGAATCACAACATATGCTGAATTTTTCAGAAGAAAATGCTCTAGAAAAATTAGATAAACATTGTAACTTATTTTCACCTGAAAATTACAGACTAGTACATTTTACCTTTCATCTGATATGAAAAAACTTTAGGTTTCAAGCCAAAGTATCAGCAAGAACACAATTACCAGTTTAAAAAGAAAAATAAAACACTTCAGCCAGAGCTTGGTTTTCCAATCACATGAAACAAAGAAATCACCTTAATTTTAGGAAAATTACATTTTTAATTACAAACTGTTGTTTTATCTTTTAAGACAGACTTCAGAAAAAAATACTAGTCCAAATGTACACAAACTCAGAATGACAAACTTTCAAATTTCTCCAATTTATTGCATCTGTTGCATACAAGACCTTGATAAAACATTTAAATTTTGTGTTTACTTACAGCCTGCTTACCTTAAAATTCTTTAGGGCTTCATCTAAGCTACCATGATGATAAAGCATCATTCCTTTGAGCTGTAACGTCTGAACATGATTTTGATTCAGCAGTAAAGCCTTCTGGAAGCTCTCTGTAGCAGCATCAAAGTTGCCAAGCTCTCTAGGTGATTCCAGAAGGTGGAAAGTGAAAAAATACAGAAGGCAACAGTGACAAAAAAATTACTTGTTAAAGGTGACTTTAAGGTGTCCAAAGGGATAACATTGAAGAGAAACACAGTACTAGTGGAAAATTTCTGTAACAAAGGCAGTAGTTTTGCAACTATTCTTCTGCGGTAATAACAGAACAGCTGCACAGAATTTGTTACTCCCAGAAATATGTACTCTGAAATACAACCCCACAGGACCACAAATCTTCACAATCCTCAGCAGGCATTAAAACTGTAAAAACACATACCTAAGGTATTTCTTCAGAAACTAAAGTAAATAAAACTTCCAAACAAAGCATTCTTGGAAAAAATTATCTTTGAGAGGTCTTTTTAACTTTTAAGTACAAATATGTTTTTAAAAAATTACCAACTACTTAAATGCTGAGTAAGAACAAAGTATATGGTGTTTGAAAACTGAAACTAACTAAAAATTAATTGACTGGAACACTCCATGTGCAGGACAGCTGTACATGTAAGCAGACAGGAAAAACAGTCACAGAGAAACTGTCATGACAAGATTAAAATAGAAAAAGTATACAATTAAATTTACCATAATTTTAATTTTTTTTTAAATTTTAATCAGTACACTGATTTCTTTAAGATTATTAGATAAAATTAATTCAAACAAGAGAAACTCTAGAAAAACAAACAAGATTTACTAGGTTTAAATACATTTGCCAACAAGAATTTTTGTATCAGCTCTTTTCTATCAAATACATGCATGAACACTAAGGCCACTACATTTGAAGCAGGATTTAATCAGCTATAAGCTCATGTTGTATTAAACCTTTCCAGAATTTAAAAATCATTCAGCATACCTAAAACACATCTTAATGAAAACTGCCATTTAATTAACCTTTGAGTCCAGGAGGCTCAAAGAGATACCAGAGACTAAATTAAAAATACAAAGCAAACATAGAAATTATTTATATTGAACATATTCTGACATGGCCATAGCAGCTGCTGGAGCTACCACATATCACATTTGGGTCTGCACTATTTTGTAACAAATGTGTAAAACTTAGAGTGCATTTTAAAAAGCACAACTAGATGAACTAATTACTTTAAAACTACTTCTGAATATGAGTACCTGTAGGCTTGTCCCAGACTTTTATATGCATCTATGAAGTCTGCTTTCTGCTTCAGAGCTTCTTTGAAGGATTCAATGGCTTCCTACAGAAAGGGACCAACAGAAAAATTTGTAACTTATTACACTCATTAAATTTCTGCATCCTCAGTAGCTCCTAGCTATGGAATTTACAGCTATATATCAAATGCTCTGGAAGGAACAAACAAGGCATAAATTTATTACAAAATCTATAGAGTAAAAATTATTACATAATAAATGAAATACCAAAACATTCTTTACAGTACTGACAGATTTAGCTGTAATTCTTTTGACTAATACGCAGTGGGAATGAACAATTCTTTTAGTATTTTAATAGAGTTCAGAGATTAAATCCCTTCAGAGTTTGCTTTCAAACCTTAGTCTGGTCCCTAAGGCAAAGCAGTCTCTCCTTACGGTCTTCCTTCTTCATTCATAATAAATCTCTAAAGTTTTGAAGGCCAAAAGACTCGTTCAAATCTGAACTCTGCCTTTAATTGTCTTATTGCATTCTTTGTTACTTCCTCAGTTGGAAACATTCTCTTGAGAGATTACAAAGTGATGACCTTTACACAACAGCATGTCCTGTTGCTATTACTGCTGTGAGGAATACAATGTAATAAAAACAAAAGCTAATAAAATAAGCACGTGGTTAAAAAAATAGTCCTCTTTAAAGAATCAGATCAAGAACTAAGCTTTTCAAACTAGAGTGACTACACAAACTGGAATATTCAATACTGAGACTTAGAATTAAAGACAGAATAATGAACTACTTTATATTATTAAGGAATGCCTGAAAAGTATCTTGAAGTCTTCAGTGCAATAAATTAGATGCTGTAAGGAAAGAATTACTGGTATCTATAGTTGATCTAGAAATTCTTATTTAGAAAAACTATCAAATATATTCGGAGCACTACAATGTGCACACAAATACCCATTGAACAAAAAAATGCAGGACAATCACCTACAACTATGGATAGGCTCATATCCTATAGGTAAGTTTTAAAACCAAGATTATTATTCCCAAAAGTGATTCAAATAAATCTCTTTTCACTCAAAAATTGAGTGAAAATTGAGCCACCCTCAACCCAAGTATTCAGTTTTCAGCAAGCTTTATAAAACCTAAGAGATAGCATGTACAGCTTTCCTTTAAAAGGTACCCTGAATCCTGACTGGAAGCTAAGGTGCACCTCGGGATGAAAAAACACTCAGTGCAAATCTCTCCGAACATGAATATCAGAGAGGGAAGATGCTTCCTTTGAGAAAAGAAACTGGGGGAAAGGAGGTGGTAGTGCAGAAACGTGTGGACCTGTGTATCAGAAAGAAGAAAACTTTGCTTCTATTCTGCAAATCGAGACAGCATTTATTTCTGTCAGCGACATTTTCATCATCATTTTTTAGGGTCTCTGTTGCCTACAGCAAAAATCAGAAATCGAGACTATTATTTGCAAGTATCTCTTCTTACTGCAAGAAGATACAGACAATAAAAGTTCAATGACAGTCTGATGTTCTCACAGCATACAGTGAGACTGTGGAAAAAAATACCTCCTTGGGTATCAAAAAAGTGAGGAAGCAGACTGAAAAAAAAAGAAAAGACAAAAAGAAATAGTGATTGCCTATGAAAGACAGTGAGCTGAAACTCAGAAGTCCTGGCTTGTCTTCAGATTCTGCATACAACCCTTAATGAACCCCAAGCTGTTATCAGAGGTTAAAAAAAAAAGACAGCTTCCACTGTTGGAATTCAGGAATCACAGCACTGCATCTTCATTTTTCAAACTGAGGATTTCAGACCACTTGTCTAACTACTCTTCCCTCTGAAAAATGGCAACAGTACCTCTAATTCCTTTACAAACAAGAAACCAGCAATATTACTAGACCTAAACAGAGAGACGTTTTGAGTCAAAAAATGGTGAAAACTTAAAAAAAACATGGGAAGAACTTACTTCTCTGCCGATTTTAGAAACTGAAGGAGCAATTATGTTCCCTCAAGTTAGATACCAGCCTTCCAGAAACAACATAAAACTGAAATAAACATGCACAAATGCAAGGCTCTACCAGCACTTTCCTTGATTACTCCCTAGCTCATTTGAGGAAGAGTTTAAAATCATTTTCCTCTTCATCCCTCTCCTCAAAACCTAGGAAATCTCCATTTAATTTTGCAATTTTTGAATATAATCATACAAATACTAGCAGAGGTGCTAAATAAAAATATCTTTCAAAGCACTCCTTAAACATGTCTGTTATCACTGCTCTACTGAAATTCAACAAGATCTGCAGTATTTACATATCATATAATGGATTTTTTTTATTTTGCTTGCACTCTTTTACCTTAAAAATCTTCCTTATGTGAGAGAAAAAACATATATCAACACCAATGATATTTCTACTATTTTATGGAAATAACTTCAAATAAAGGTTATTCTATGTGAACTGCTGTTTAATATAGCTTTACCTTCAAAAGTCCTCTATGAAAGAAGGTTAAGCCCTTATAAAGCATAGCTATAGGCTGATTTTTGTTCAGTTCCAGTGAGCGCTGAAAATCTTCATGGGCTGTTGCATAATCCTGTGATAAAGAAGATTTCAGATGACACAGAAAACACCATACAAATAAAGAATAATACGTACTTTTCTTTTCATAGAAATAAACCACAGAATTTTGTTTAATATATGAAGTCAGTCTCAAGCCTAAGCAGCAATGATTATCAACTACCCATCAGAACATCAAAGAATGCACAATACACTTCCAACTTTTACAGGAAGTGCTGTATAAAACATAGTAAAGTAAATGAAAAAATAGCTGGAAGCAAACAGTGAAATGAGAAGAACCAAGTAGGAAATCAGCTATTTGGTATTCACACAATCTTTGAAGATAAAGCTACTTATTCTACATTAAAGGTTCAAAAACAACATACACAAATCACATAACAAAATATGATGCAAGCATTTTAGGGAGGGAATTTGCAGGGAATTTTTGTTTATTGTCTATTTTCTTAAGTATATAGAGGACTTACTGCCTTGGCCATAACAATTTTCCTTTTTGGACTGGTGTTTATCAATACTAATCAAATGCAGCCACAGGTTATAAATCAAGACAAAGCCTTTATCCACATCCTACTCAAACACAAAAAATCTGAGGTGTGCATGCAAGGTACTTGTCCTCCGATTCTCTACATTAAATAGATTTGGAAGTGAAATACTTAGAGAATATCTCTGAACTGCCAGAAAGCCAGGTACAGGAGAATCAGGGTTTTTGTTATTATATTGGTTTGGGTTTTTTAACTAAATAGGAAAGAAGTTCTACAACAAAAGTAACAACGAGCACAGAAGTCAACAAAATAACGAATAACATCCCCACAACCAAAACCAAAGAGAATCCCCAAAATCCACTAACCTCAGATATGAAGTAAAGGGTACCTCTGTGCCTGTATAGCCTTGCTGATGGTTGTAGCTGAATAGCTTTGGTGAGATCTGATAATGCTTCACTGATTCGTCCTAGTGGGGACAATATCTAAGAGTATAAAACCAAAACACAGTTTAGAGCAGACAGACTGAATAGATTCGTTTTAGAAATACGAAGATTATTATTTTCCATGTTCAGCTGTAACAGAGTAACTGTATTTTCTAGAATAGTCTGGAAAGTTCCACTATAGATTTCAGTAAGTATGGCTTTTAAACCCCTATGAAAGAGAAAATTGGAAGAATCTTTCTCAAAACTATCAGTGTTCATGAACACCACCACATTCACAGAAACCCTGTATTCCAAATTAAAAACAAGTTGGTCAAAGCAAAATACTCAATTTCAAGCCATTTCAACATACTCAAATGAAAATGTAATTAAAGTAGTCTCCTAAGCCTTATTTGGATAAAACATTCCACCAACGGAAAATGGTCAGTTTCCAGTTATTTCAATGCCCTTCCCATTTTTAGATCAATGTTCACAAATCTACTAAGACATCACTAAGAACATTAGAACTGTGAATATTATGGCAGCTATCACTATACAATATTCTGACTTTGGTATTTATACTTTTGGATTGTCTACAAAGCTGCTTCTTGACACCCATTTTCTGTGATTTAGTTAGCAAAACAAAGCTTGATTTTCAAAATAAAAAATACATGTGAGTTGGGATGATTTTTAAATTACATGCACAAATATAAACCCGAAACATTTCATTTTTTAAAAGTTTGGTATTTTAACAACTAGTAGATTTAGTAAGGTGACAGAAGGTTCAAACAGTAAGGTTCAAGTGATATTTTGATTCCTTTTATAAAAAAAGACCCTAAACACAAATGACCTTGTTATGTATTATGTCAAAAATTGAACACTTAAACATAATATGCGCCACTTGGCTAGAGCAACTCTATATTGTCTGTGTCTTATTTTAAAACTAAATATTCCACAAATTACACTGAGAGGAAAAGCATATATTTTAAAAGAAAGGAGGAATATTCCCAGAACACCAAGCTTTAGCCATTAAATCAGTTAAGATATAAATGGAAACACTGTATAATTGCAACTTCTCCAAAAGTCTGAAAAGACACAAAAAATGCTCACTTCTGCTCGTTGTTCAAACACTTCAGGATGATCTGGTTCTAGACTAATCACCCTACTGAGCTCAAACAGAGCAAGTTCAGCATTTTTCATATCCTGAAAAGGAGAAAAATAGACAAGGTGAACAACAGTGCATACTTAGACTAATATACTCTCAAGATGAAGAATAACTAGATTGGCTGAGTGTCTGAAAGTGTAACAGTTTATATTAAAAGCCCTTCACACCTTTGCTAAAAACATCAAGATGCATTATTCTGCAAATAGTTGAAAAAAACACCTGTCTGCTATAAAAAACAAAACTAAACTTTGTACGTATCATCTTTGTGCTGTACCTCTAATAATTTATTAATATAACTCTGAATAAATATTAGATTTATAGCTCCAGAAGTACCTTGCTTGGCAGCAAAGCTGCTTCAAGCTCCCACATGAACCTCAACACACAGGCACACTCACACCCACCAGTGTTGTCATCAGCACTGTCTGCAACTTAAGCCAAGTAGTACCCATAAATGTGGTGATGCCAACAGCATGCCACCTATCTAAAATTTTAAATTGTCCTCAATGAAGTAGTTACTTAATTAATAAGATGGAAGTAGTTACTCAATTAGAAAAAAAGTCAAAGGAATTATACAGCAAGTTCTGCATTAAATTTCATTATCTTTTTCTTCTATCTCAAAGCAAAGAAATTTTGTACTTAATATCATCTTTGTGTCTTGAAGGTGTCACTCAAAAACTTTTATGAAGTGAAGCTCTTTCAACATCTACATAAACTGAGAAAACAAACTCAAGCTGATGTTAAAAACAAGCAAATATGAGGGACTTCAAGTTCTTGTCAGCACCCTTAGGTAATTAAACATTTTGTACAAAGAAATTTCTCAAGGAGTTATTCAATCATTCATTCTTCTAGAACTCTAGCAACCATTCAGTCATGATTCAACTGGCCACAAAATCCTACAAGGATCATAGTATACTCAAATTTCTTTCTGCTCAAGAAATTATTTGAGCAGTAAGTATTACACCAAGTAATTTCACTTGGATTTTTTTTTTTAACAATTTCAAGGTGGTATACTTATCAAGAGGCATAAGCAGTCAAATCAATGTGAAACCTACTGTATTGGAAGAGCTGACAATGTTCCCAAGCTGCAATAAAAGACTTTTTAATTTCCAAATACAACTTAGATGTGGAGATTAATTCGGTGGGACTTCATAAAGCTGTCTCTCAGAGGTGGGACACTGCCTGTTTTCTTAATAGGCAACTCTTTCAAGAAGCTGTGGCTCACAGCCTTACTATCTACCACTCACATCAGTGCCTTATCTTCTCCTTTGACACACTTATGTGGTGCAGCTTTACTTCCACAGTCTCACGAAGCAAAAGTACCCATGGCTTGAGCAGTATGATCTGCTAGATCCCTCTATGTCATACAGTGCACCGACCGAGGGACACACTCCTCATGGAAACAGGACAGTACAAAGACTTTGGGTTGTACTGAACACATTATAACCAGTCTAGTCATTCCTGTTACAGTCTTTCTATAGTTCAGACTCAAACAGTTCAGTTGGGTATTAATTTAAAAAATTATCTACTCACATGTAGTCCTTTTTTTCCGTATGCTATCCCTCGTCCATAGATTGCACTAACCAGATCTGGTTCTTCCTGTTAAACAAATAAAATATGAATTTGTGGTGTGGGTTTTTCGGTTTCTTCAATACGTATTTAATTTTAGCTGATCTAAAGTAGTAAGCAATGAACAATCACAGCTGCCAGGCAAATTTATTCTATTACCATCCATACTTTCATATGCTCACAACTTCCAATTCAATTTAATGGAATTGTTCTGGAGTATTTGTCTGGTAAAAAGCCAAATAGAGAGCAGTTATAATGTCAGCGACCACTTACCAGAAGCTATTACACAGTGTACATCAGAATAGATTAGAATACACAGTATTCATTAGAATACTCTGTTACCAAATATTCATTAGTTGTAACCTTACTGGTAATTATGTAACTTCTTCTGGCTCATGTCACTGAACTGATAAGAAATACACAATTTGGCCACTCAAAACTTATTTTGCATGCAATTTAAATTTGAGATTTAAAATTTGGGAGCAAGATATTGTGACATCCTGATGAAATTTATATTCAGACAGCAACTAGTACCAGAAGCATTCTGCCAAAATAGTTCTGCAAAATTCAAACAAACTCATCGAGTTAGATTTAATTTTGTGACTTTCCTAATTGGTTACTTAGGGAGGATGCACTCTACCTAGTAAATCTACTTCTTGTTTGATGTAATTTACTCCAATCACAGTTTCCCATACAAATTTCAAGAACTACACAGCAAAACTGTTTTGTCGACACAACAATGCCTATGCAGTCAGTTTCCCTGAAAACCAGTCAGGAATCACGCTGTCTTCACACCTGCAAGAAACACAGCTATGCTACAAAAGTTTGTAGCACAGACCTGGTCTTATTTAATTGGGACATCTACCAAGAAACAAACTGTTTCCCCAGAAACAAACTCTGCCCTAGACAAAACACGTGGCACATCAACGCTGGCAGCTTGCCAGACTTAAGCTGACTCCAAGCTTACACTTGGCAACATCAACAGCAGGTAACTTCTTACTTTTAATATCATGGCTAAGCAAGGCTGTTTTATGCAGTTAAATGTTTTAATGCTCACTTATATGTATTTAAAATTGACTTGTGGAAAACAGGGTGAACAATCATCTTTACAGCCTTTCAGGCATACCATAAGCATGATATTAAAGTATACTTTAAACTGAGATGTGGGCATTGTAGAAGTACTCTATTACATAAACACTTCTCCCAGTATCTTTCTATAGTTGGTGTATCTTGCTTATCTTCACTTGTATTAAGTTTCCTTCTGAATAAAGACAGGAAACAATACGTAAATCCAGTGGTTTTGGAAGCAGGATTTCTCATTAGGATAAAAAAAATCCTCACATTAAAACAAATCAAGACAGATATTGCTAAACACCTATATGAACCAAATAAAAGCACACAAAACCCTAGAAGTTCTTGTCCTCAGATAAATTCCCTGGAATAATTCCATTAAATTGCGACACTTCCACTCAAATTAAGAACAAGCCATATGACACTTAAGAAAAAATACATGCTATTATTTGCTGTATTGCTTTCAGGTTGCATTTATGTACTTCAGTTTAAATGAAAAAGTATGTCCATGCTTCTGGATGTTTCAGGTTTTTAGCCATAAAAATGCAGTATTTTGAAATAATTTTTAGTTGAAGCTTTTTTTGTTGGGGCTGGTTTTGTTTTAAAATATGACTACCTCCTACTTAACTGCAGAAGGTTCTGAATTCTTTATTTTGGTCAGGAAAAACACCCACAATATAAGTATTAGTTATGTTTAGTTTATATATTAAACTCATCAAATTTTTACCATTGAAAAAGGATAAAGCCAGCATACAAAATCATTTATCATTGTGAAAGCAATGTGTTACTTGCCACTAGCAATAAATTATCTCTGTCAGGGCTTTTTTTTTTTTCTCACGTTACTGGCAACATGCTGTCACCCAAAAAAGTCTACTTTAAAATATCTCAGCCTACACAACAAGCAGACTATCTAAGGAACTTCAGCTCTGCAGAGGTCAGGTTTCTGAAAACACGGGTTTTTTTAATCAAAGTGCCATAAAAACTTTATGCCTACAGATGAGAAAAATACTCACCAAATAACCAAGATACTGATCACCCAGTTCTAAGAGTATGCTTATGTTTGGATGGAAAAGAAAATGAACAAACAGTAGAAGAATTACTCTCATTTAAAAACCTTAATTTAATATTTATTTTATTAAAAGCCATATGTGGCAATGGATATTTTCATTAACTTATTATCTGGGGTCCAAGCAGAAAACTTACCTGCAGCATCGTTGAAAAATGTCGTATAGCTTCATCATACAAGCCGTTGCCAATCAACACGTAAGCAATTGCTAACAAAACATTAAAAATGTAAATAAAACTGGAAAAATTCTGACTTTTTAAAATATTAAATTGTACCAAATTGTAAAATGTTTAAGTTCCTACACTGCAGTGAAGATTAAAATAGTCAGAGGATTCCTGAACGGCCACCAAAATGACATGACTTCCCTCAGCCATTACCTAGCATTCACTAATTACTTAATTCATACTGTGCTCTTCAGAGTTGTTTTGGGGTTTTGTTATTTGTTTGTGGGTTTTTTCTCTCCTCTTTACAAATTTTTCAGGAAAGGGCCCATGTTTGCTTTGAAAATACTTAGGATCAGGAAAGGTGATCCCAATACAATAGCCCTGGATGTTTTCTCAATTAAAAGTGGCTATCAATAACTTTTTTTGACAATTTGATTAGGGAACTTCTACTTGTTTGTACACATATTGCTAAACTTTATTAGTTCACAATAAGGTTTTCCTTCATTTGAATTACCTAGAAGTATCTCAACTAAACTGATTTCATTATTTATTTGAAACAGAAAACTGAAACTGAAAAACAACCGAGTCTTTACCTATGTTATAATTATTAAAAGCTTTCAAGTTCTTGCTCATCCCCCATTTTGAAGTACAAGCCAAGTGTTTGAAAAAGAAACAGACCATTAGAAATACATTCCTGTAATCTCCATAAGATATAAAAAATACAGTCAAATCACAAGACTGGAAAGCTGTAGCTGTGCTTGCATGACTGAAGTTCAGTTCTGACAGCTGAATATCCCAAGACTGTTTCATTTTGCATGTTTTAATCTCTCACAGTTCTTAACTCTGAACTAAGCTCTGTCTACACTGCCAACAAAACCCAGTATCTTGAAGACCACAGCTATGAAAGTTAGGGAGAACTTGTCCCCAGGCAGTTTGTTCAAACAGCTGGCAGTGGAACTACAAGCAGTATTTCAATGAATTTAGCAGTCATCCAAACAGAACAGAAGAGGCACCTCTTAGCTTCATTATTTATTCAAACATGAGAAGACACAAAGAAGTCAGTTAAAGCAAAGGCATTTTTAACAAGACACAGACACTTATCTTTCAAGCAGGCAGAGCCACATTGTTTTGGCAGTGTTGCTAAGCACAGTTCATTAAAAAAAGGAAAACAGTTAAATGAAAGAGAAATGAGAAATGCATTTAATCCCGAGCTTGTCTCATACTCAGAGCACTTCTGTTATGAAGAAGGAAATATTTGTGTGCAATATAAGCTTTCTCCTCAATACATAAAAAGCTTCACTTGGCACAAAAACATAGTATTGCCAAAAAAGGGAAAAAATAGGCAGGGTGAATGATAGGATGAAGAGCTCTTGAATTTTCCTCATTTCATTCTTTTTCAAGACTACAGTTACTAGTATCATCTTTAGAGTTCCAATCCCAGAACACAGAAAAGCTGGGATGTAAAATAAACTCAACTCAACCATTCCAGTGTTAAGAAAAAAATGTGGAGGACGAAAAATAATCAAGAACATTGTCGCTCAGTTGTCTTGCTGATAAGGACTGTATTTAGATTATACAAGACATTTGGCAGAGTGCCAAACTGAACTGTGACCTGTCAGTAAAACTATGGCAAGTAGTTGACAGCTAGTAGCTGATACCGTATCGACTTCTTTTTAAACGGCATCTTTTTGATTTTTTAATCTCTAATATTACAAAAATATAATTACTTCATTATGAAAAAATTCTAATGGTTAACAATGGCCCATTAGCCAAATCTTTCAGTCCCAACATTTCCTGCAGAAGGTCCCATACATTCTGTGTTACTTTTCCTCAGAACAGTTAAAAGTAACACGCACAAACACGAAGGACCAAACCAGGCTCCTCACACCACGACACCCTTGGACTAAAGTGGGTAGATAGGTGCCAGCCTACATGCCAAACACAAGGACAGAGGCCTTCTAGCATAGTCTTCCAAGTCTACAGAATAGATACTAGAAGTATCACATATTTTCATCTGAATAGAAGTCTGATATTCTTTGCAGGATTCTATGAACATAGGTAGGTAGTCTAGGAATATTAAGCTGCCAAATTTTCTTGGATAAATCCACGAAGGTAGAAACTATGTAAAAAACCCCTCTTCTTTATTGCTTTAAGTTCATTAGAGGGGAATCAAATCTCCCTTTGCTCTTATATGAAAGATGTTCTGCTGCTTTCCTTGACACATAACCTCAACAATCTCTTTGCTGCCTCATAATACCGCTGTATTTGAAGAAGCAGTGTAATTCCATTTTTGAGAAAATATTTCCTGTTCATTTATTTAAAAGGCTCCCATTTTTTTTTGTGCTGAGTGTGCTTTGAAAAAACTTCAAGTAGCAGTCTAGGACATAATTCAGAAAGTCTTCCTGCTGCATATAAATTTTGATGGGAGGAGTGTGGAGATAGGAAACAGATCCAAGATCTTTGCTTCATAGAAAGCATATTGCGTTGGTAAAATTTTCTGGATGTTTAAACAGTTTTAGTCATCAATAATCACAAAAAATTGGAAACAGGAAGTAGCTGAATCTGTTAAAAATGACTTAATCAGAATTCTTTTTGAACGTCTGCTTAAGCAGACATGGTGAAGAATTTTAATGAAGAAAGTAGGAAAGGTTTTTAGCAACAGAGATAAGTATTTGCTTTATATGACCAGAGAAAACTTGCTGCATTTCCAGACTAATTAAAGATCAATTTGAAGTTAATGCATCACTTCAATCATCAATTTGCAAAACATCTAGTGCTAATAACTAGCACATCATTCATCTGCACAAACCTTATATAAAACAACTTACCCAATTCTTCATTTGTGTTGTCATTATCAGTAGCAAATGGAAATCGTTTTTGCTCTGCAAGTAACTTCGCCTGACTCTGTAAAACATCACGTTTTTAACTGTTCAGCAAACAACAACACAGAATTTAACAGAAAATCCTTAAGATTTCTCCTTAAGAGAATGCCTTAAAACACGAAGTTAAAACTAAGGAGATTTCACTAAAGTAATTGAAATCAAGTTCATTCCTAGTCTTCCACAGAGAGAAAAGCTTCTCTTCAGTCAGGTGCTGCTGTTTTCTGCACTAACATAAGGGTAACCAAACCTCAGGAAGAACATTGTCAGTATTTCACCAGGGATTGATGTTTCTGTATTCCATTTGCTTAAGGTGAAGTTTTTAGGCCTTTTTAAGACACCTTACTTCATATGAAAGTTTATACTGTTTACCCTATAATTATTCCTTTGTCTCCTGCAAAGGAAGAGTACTAGACTGAAAAGAATATTGCCCCATCAGTATAGAAAAGTTTAACTTCACAATGCCATACTAAAGAGCTTGTCCTTTCAACAACGACATTCTATCAGTTCTACACTTTGTTCAAATTGTAGCCTTATCTAGGATGTCTGTTCCCTAAATAACGCATGTATAGAAACCAATACTGTAAAAGTCAAGCCCCTCAGAAATGTAGAAATACTCAGCTCTGTTTATTTCCCCAAATACTTTTTCATAGACAGGTGTAAGCCTAGCAGAGTAGTTTATGTTAGAAAAATACAAAATATTTCTTTAAATTAATAGGTTTTTCAAACTGTTTTAGAAAGCAAGAAGGGGGAAAAATAACATCTTTCTCCATTCAGTTCTTTCAATTCCACTAAACAGCTCATTTCCACTACTGTCCTCCTTTAAGGTTGTTTTGCCTGTTCAATCAAAAGTAGTCACATTACTTGTGTCCATGACAAACATTTCATTTATCTATAAAGTGCAAAAGTTAAATGCTCAATTCTCATTGCACAGTTTTTACCCTGATTGTCTAAGATGAGGAGAATATTTGGTCTGCTCTATGAACTTGAGTATTTTAGAAAGCATGAATGATTAACAAATGGATTTTACAAACTTTCCTTTTTTTACTGCAATAAAAGGTGATGTATGAGCTCTCCATTACAGCATAACACTGAAAATTGTTGCTCTACCTATATCTGCACCTCTACAGTAACAGAGTGTAGTAGTAATTCCCCTTACAGAGAAAAGCCATTAAAAACACAGCACAAAAATGTGCAGGGTTCAACAGATATAAAAATAGGAAAACTAAATCTACAATGCAATCCATATGAATCTATAATCACAACATTTTTATATCACCAATGGCCTTCGCGTAATATTCAGAAAATTACCTTTAACACTTAACTCTGCAAAACACTATTCTTCTATAATTCTCTTAATATTAGGAAAAACACCACAAATTTTTACTGAAGGACAACCTCTTCCTTGGTGGGTTTACAAAAACAGATTTACACACCTTTGTCTGCAGACAAAGATAAGATAGCAAGATTCCACACTGGTATGGGAAAATAAACCACATGCAGAAGAATCTCACAATACATTAGAATAATTTCCTATGGATCACTGAGCTGCATGTACTCTCTGACAGCAAGAGAAGTACCATTACCTCATCTGTTCTGTCATTACAGAGTAGCAAAACCGTTGGGGTGGCAGAGAAAGTGGTTTCACACTTCCTCAACAAACTCTGAATTCAGGTACAGGTTAAACATCCTGCAACTCTATACACAAAAAAAATGTCAATCACTCTGTCTTCAAGAAACAGAATTTTCATCACAGCACCATAGCCCAACAGGTTTAATTCTTGCTCTCATTAAATTTTTTTTTTTTAAGCAGGTAAATTTCTTCCCAACAAATACACTGTGGTAGAAAGAATTGCTGGTACTATTGGACAAGACTAGAAAGATCTTCTGACCAATATATAACGAAGTCTAAGGAGAACATTCAAGTTTAATAACTGGCTTAGTGGATTTACAGCATAGTAGTTTTAATTCCAAGTGCCACCTTTGTAGAAGATGCTTCCAGTTATAATATTGCTTACACACTCCCTCATAGTCAATAATTTCTAAAAAATTGCCAAGTGTACTTTGTACATTCATATGGAAATAATTTGAAGATTTTCAACACCTGTACTCTACCGGATTGAAGATGCAACATCAAACCTGTATTCTCAAAAGGTTAAGAGTAGTGTTGTAAGAAAACCCAATTTCCAAAATAATCCTCTTGAGGTCCCTCTACCAAAAAAACTCTTCTTTTGTTAGAATATACTTCACATGCCAGGTCAGTATCACATTTAGTGAAATACGGTCTGAAGCCTGTAACTCTCAACGTTTCACAGTGGTACTTCTGTAGAGATTAGAAGTCATTACTATTACTTTTACACATGCTTTGTGGTAAGCTTCAGGAAGTTAATCTGGGTAGAAACTAATGCACCTCCTCCTTTTTCAGGCATAGCCCCCACGAAATAATTACTACAAAGTAATACTTTTATGATCAACTTGAGTTTATTTGTACTTAAGCCTTTTGGGCAGCTATGCATACTGATTAATAGATTCTATTTGCATTTATTTCCCTGAACTTCATTCTAACGGGTTATGCAACTGAAGTGACCTGTGAGTTCAACAATCTATTAAAATTATCTAGTACATTATATTATTGATAGCATACCAGAATTTTTTCTGTATTCAGAGAAAGCATAGATTCACAAGACGATGATCCTCCTATGTCACAATCCGATTCATGGAAGTGCAAAAATGATGAATCTGGGAGAAAAGAGAGAAAATATCTTTAGGAACTCAGAGTTACACATATGTTCTATTATCACGTCTCACATTTCCTCATGTTTGGCTTAACAGCTTCCCCACTGGGTATCCCACAGGGCAGAACTTTCATGAAGTGCTTTCTGCCCATAGCACTACACTCGCACACCGAGGGAAGCAATAGCTGACGTGACAGCTTTTATATAATTAGTTTTATCCCCACTTATGCTCATGCTTTTGGTTAAAAATAGATTAATAAAAAGAGATGCTAAAAAAATGGGGCAGAGTTAAAAAAGGATGAAGCTGGAAGCAACCAAAGCTTGGGATAGGCATGTCTCCTTTCAGAATTATGATTCTATTCTCTCACCAAAAATAACACATAAAATTATCATTCAAATCCCAGAGAGGAAAATAAATGGAATGGACCATAAAGAGGTAGGGGAAAAGCCGCAGGAAACAGAGGTATGAAGACTGTGAAAAGCAGCCCGAATAATGAACTGTAATTGACTGAACATATATAAAGGTAAGCTACTAAGAATGTAATTATAAAAAGTGTAAGACTGATTCATTTCTTTCAAAAGTCAAACACAGCTTTTAGCATATCAGAGAAAAGGTTTAAGATACCAAACAAATGAAGAAGCAACAATAATAATCAACAACACCCCCTCAGATTGATAGACGACAGAAGCCACTACTTCCCCTACATGATGCTTTTAATTGCTATTCCAGTAGAATAGTTAACTTCCGAATCTTCGGATCCTAAAGCTTCCATCATCTTTAAATATTTCAAGAGTAAACAAGAAAAAGCAAATACACAGTATTATCTCCTTGAATCCATAGCACAAATAGCAAATTTTATCATCTCCCTTAATGTTTGTAAATCTAAGCTTGATGATAAACTTGAAAGGCTAGGGGACAGGGTGTGCTCTTAAATTTTGACTTAAGGATTGCAGTTAGTTAATTCCCTATCTCTCACAAGCACAGAGCAAAAAGAAAAAAAGAAACCGTCTTCTTGTAAAGAGAAGTCAAACCAGTATCTAAAATCATTCCCTGTAAATAGGAATTTGGACCTACATTGAACCATAAATGATAACCAGTGAGAGAGATTTTACAACAAAAGCAGGAGTGGTAAAAAGCAGAAGGTCAAAGTTTAAAGTCAGCCCTGCGAGAACAGTGGCAAACAACTCATAGTTTCCAAAAAGAGCGCTGCCAGCATGAGGTTTCATCACTACCCTTTGTTCTTCACATCGGCCAAACACTCCTGTGCTATGCCAGTGTTATTAACACATTACTTTTCCTGTCAGTGCTTGTGATTCAGTAACTTACGAGTTTTCGCTGCAGACTCACCAAGAAACTTTCGCTTCAGACATCAAAACGAAGATGTGCAAGCATGGCCTACCTCTGGAATAACTTTCTTTACAACAGCAAGGATTTAGTGAAGGAATTTTTTGTAAGGTGGTAGGAAATAAGACAACCAAGCCATAAGCCTGATACAAGCTACAGCAGGGAAAGGCCCCCTCAAATCTTGCAGTTCTTGGGGCAACAGACTGCTTTACTCATAGGGAAAAATGGATCTTTGTCTGCAAGTCAGACACAATCAAAACTGAAACACATTAAAACTTCATTAAAATCTAGAAAGACCAACCAGAGAAAGTACTTTGGACCTTGTTGTAGGCTACAGGGAAACCGATTTGAGACCAAAAAAAGATCTCAGCTTCTGTGCACGTTGTACTAAAACAAAGGCTGAGAGCTTAAGGAAATTTTTCAATTGCCTATTCATTTACTCCTAACACTTAAACAGCAAGGAGTGAATTGGTATACATCTATTTGAAGGTAAGTAGGTGTTCTGTAACTAAGGGCTATCTTACTATCAGTGCATGCAAGGTACCTGAGAAACCTGATGATTCAAGCAGAATACTTGGTACTAATCCCAGTTACACCGGTTTCTTTAAAACAACATCCACCGTTAAATCAAAACCTAATCTTCCAAATCCACCTCTGAAGGAATACCTTGAGTCAATCATTCATGTCAGGTCTAGTAACAGACGTAATTAAGTGCTTTGCCATTTATTAACTTGTAGGGTATACAGATTTTTATCTCAACACTAGGTGAAAGTCTTCTTGTTTTGTGCTTAAGCTTGAATAATTTGTAGCAACGGTTACCTGAGATAACTTTCACGATCTGATTTCATGTTTACATACTATGGCTCTCAGCCACTGTAGCCACACACACACACAAAGGTGATAAAAACTAACCAAAGAACTTTATAATGTAAAGACAAAAGGACATACAAGAGGAACGAGAGAAAGCAAAACCACAGGTGCAGGAAACTCATAAGAAGTCTATTATTCAAGTGGATTATACTAGTTTTATATTAGTTGTTAGGGACCACAGGAATTGTTGGTATGAGCACAGGCTTTTTGAAAGACAGGACAGAAAAAAAATCACAAAACTATGCTGACAGCTAAGAAGTCGTGACACATCCCTGGTTATTCTCTTACACATAATTTAGTATCATATTCTAAGCAATTGATAAACATTTTTCTTTATCTGTCTTATGGGCACATTGTGATTCACACTGGCATTTTTCTATGGCCCATTCACACCATGATCAAGATCAACAATCGTTAACACATTAAGCCACATGATCCAGATACGACAGACACTCAAGCACATAAAAATAATTTTAACTACGCCTGTATTACAAAATATCAATTAACGTGAAAAATAGCAGAAGATCTGCTACCCAAACCTGGCACTCTAAAGAGAAGCACTAGTAAAATATATATAACTGTACCTGAAATTAAATCAAGACACATCTCACCCACTGAAACACGGAACTGATATGGTTGGGAGAGAACTATGAAGATCATCCAGTCCAACCCCCCTGCAAGGTCACCTCAAGCAGGTGACACAGGAACACATCTAGGGCGGTTTTTAATGTCTCCAGATGGGAAAATTCAGAAGCTCCCTGGGCAGCCTGCTCCAAGTGCTCTGAAACTCTCATGAAAAGTGGTTCCTCCTCGAGTTGAAGTGGAACTTGTCATATTTTAGTTTGTGGCCATTGCTCCTCATCCTGTTTCTAGGCATCACTAAAAAGTCTGGCACGATCCTCTTGACACCTGCCTTTTAGAAATGTATATACCTTAATGAGATTCCCTCTCAGTCTTCTTTTCTCTTGCCTAAACATGCCCAGCTCCCACAGTCTCTCTTCTAGAGAGATGTTCCAGACCCCTGGATCATCTCCAGCAGCTCCTTATCTTGCACTAAGAAACTCAGTAATATGAACACGGGGTGCTGGCATATCCACATACTACGGAGCGCAGGAATTAAAAAGCAGGCAAAGTCCAGCTGCTGGGCCCGGGAGGTGAGTGCGGCAGCAGGGATCCTCCCATGTGGTACCTAAGGTTTGTCCGTCCCAGGGGTGAGAGGTTTTCCTCGGCTCGCTGCCTCTGTGGCCCGGCGCCACACAACGGCACGGCGGGCTGGGCGCTGCAGCTCACCCGCGACATGCCCCGCTGAGCCATGCGAGCGGCAGCGGCGCGCACAGCCGAGGGGCCGCCGGCAGCCCGCACCGCCCCGGGCCGCCCCCACCACCGCCGCTCCCGGCCCCCGCTCCGGCGGTCTCGGCACCGCGCCCCGGGGCTGAAGGCGGTCACCGCGGCGACGCCCCCGACTCACCGCACTCGGCCGAGTACTGTTCCGCCCACTCCCCCGCCGGGCCGTGGCGCTGCCGGTGCCGCTCCTGTTGGAGCAGGGACAGCGCCGGGTAGCGCTCGGTAAGGGCGAGCGCGGCCCGGGCCAGCAAGGCCAGCACGGCCAGCGACACCCACGGACCCCGCGCCAACCCGCCGGCAGGTGCCATCTTCACAGCGCGCATGCGCGCCGCCTCGGCCGGGAACATGGGGTGCTCCGCCACCCCACCCACGGGGCCGCCGCCGCACAGCTCCCTGGGACATGGAGTTTCCCACCGGTTCTTTCGGGCGTACAGCACTAGCAGGAAAACTACAGCTCCCAGGATGCAGCGCGGCGCGATCTTGCTCCGCTGGCTCCCGAACGCGGAAACGAGGAGGCGGTGTGGAAACGCTGACAGGGCTGGGCGTGCATCTGCCGCGCCATGGCGGCGCTCGGCGCCTACCGCTGCATCGAGTGCAACGAGGAGGCGACGGAGCTGTACCGAGACTACCAGCGCGGGGTGCTCCGTATCTCCATCTGCGTGAGTCGAGGCGGCGAGCAGTGAGTGGGGGAGACCAGGAGTGCACGTGGGAAGCTTTGACGTCAGCAGGCGGCAGTGGCGGCGCGCGGCACGTGGTGGTGGGCCCGGTGGCACGCGGGCGCCTGAGCCCCTTGGAGCGCCCCCTGCTGCCGGGCTTGGGCCATGCTCGAGCGTTGTGGCCGCTTTCCCTGAATCCACGTGTCTTATGAGAAAAGGCTGAAAGAGTTGGGTCAGTTCAGCCTTGAGAAGTGACCACTGAATGGGAGACTCATCAATGTTATAAATATCTGAAGGGCGGGTGTCAGGAGGATGGAGCTCGGTTCTTCTCAGTGGTGCCAAGCAATAGGACAAGAGGCAATGGGCCGATACTGATGCACAGGAAGTTCCACCTGGATATGAGGAAGAACTTCACTGTGCAGGTGACCGAGCACTGGAACAGATTGTCATGAGAGGTTGTGGAGTCTCCCTCACTGGAGATGTTCAAGAACCATCTGGACACAATCCTGTGCCAGGTGCTCTAGGATGACCCTGCTTGAGCAGGGAGGTTGGACCAGATGAGCCCCTGTGGCCCCTGCCAGCCTGACCCATTCTGTGATTCTGTAGGTTTTCTATATGCTCTGCTTCCCAATATCATTTCCTCCTGTTCCTTGAGTGCACCTGTGTGGTAGAGCTGTCCTGACTGGCCTGCATGCTTCTGTACAGGGCACTGCAGTGCGTCTGCTGCTGCCTGCATGCTCAGCCTGGCTCCGGCTGAAGGGCAAATCTGAGCGTGGCTCCATGGTGGAACACAGCTCCCATGCCACTGGACCTAAATGTCAGGGTCTGAGTGATGATTATTTAAAGGGACGTGGTCAGTGGCAAGTTGAACATGAGCAGCAGTGCCCTGGCAGCCAGGAGGGCCAACCCTGTCCTGGGGGATCAGGCACAGCATCACAGCCGGGCAAGGGAGGGAATTGTCCTGCTGTGCTCTGAGCTGGGGCAGCCTCACCTCGAGTGCTGGGGACAGTTTTGGATAAAACAATGTAAGAAAGATGGTAAAGCAATTGGAGAGCATCTAAAGGAAGGTTACAAAGCTGATGAAAGATGTAGAGGGGAATCCATATGAGGAGTAGCTGAGGTCACTTGGCATATCCAGCCTGGAGAAGAGGAGGCTGAGGGGAGACCTCATTCAAGTCTACTTCGACTTGCTCTTGCTTATTAATCTGGTGATGATAAGCAGATCTAAGGCAACCTGGGAGCCAGTAGATGGCACTCATTCCCCTTGGCATTTAACCATTTGAGGACCAAAGATCCTGGTCTGTTGGAGCTGTGGCACACCATGTAGAATTAAAGGCTTAACTCCAAGTCGCTAATCACAAATGCTAAACTCATATAAAAAGTAAAGAACTGAGTAAAAGAAAGAGTAAATAATCACACATTCCTAGCAATTTGGAATTCTGTCCACCTTTCTCCATGCAGCCTCAGATCTGTACCATTTTTCACTGTCTCATACCAGTCTGTTTCCTCTGGCTATGCTGCGGGTCATCAAGGTTCAGTGTCAGTTCTAGTAGCTCTTATGTGGTGCATGTCATAACATCACAAAACTTTACCTCAATTTCTGGCCACCCAGGCAGTGCTGAGAGTGGGAGATGTGTTAGCTCATGGTATATAAAGTGGAGATGAGAATGTTGAAAGATTGCCAAGATCAAAAGATTCTTTCAGTTGAACTGACGTGACTTCGGGTTTATCTGCATACGGCAGGAAAGCCCTGCTGTTTGTCTCCAGCTACCAAAGCCTCATGGTTTCTAATAGAGCAATGCTTGGTTTACTTTTTCTTTTTAATCTGTAAGGATAGTTCTCTCACTGTACCAACTCTCTGCAGGCATTCTATTCCATGCAGGCAAGGCTGTGCTCTGACCAGAGACCTGGAAAGTTGTTCATCATCATGCTGCTGACAACAAAAAATAGTCAAGTACTGAGTGTCATTTGATACCCTTCACAGACTTTGATGAGTAGTGATATGAGTGTGCCAATGTTATGAATCTTCTTGATGATCAAACCTGCAAATAATGTTAGGTTGAAGCCTTCACTTAAAAATATATGAAGATCCCACTTATCAGTGTGAAACATCATTTATATCAGTTATGTATAGCACTTAGAGTGTAGGCCTCTAAAAACTTTTTAAAAGCTGAAGGTATTTAAGAGAATTGAAGGTCTGAGGTGAGATTAGAATGTGTGATCACTCAGCCTGAGAACATTTTTCAGCTGTCTTCATGGAGTGAGAGCATTGAATACTGCTACTCCACTGTAGCATTAAGAGAGAAGTGAAAAATTAATAGAAAGATTGTATATTGATATTCAAAATGAGGCCAATGGGCATCATCTAGATAATTTTTTTTTGGTTAAAAAGAACTTGTGTTTCATTCCCATTTTCAAGTAGTACCTGGAAATACTGACACCTTAAGGAAAAAAACCAGACAACAACCCAACATTGTTCCATATGGTAAGTAAAATACAGGGCCCTGGAAAATTTGGAACAAGCAGAACATTGTCAAGATCATCACTGTTTCATACTGACCTACAGACTTTCCCCAATACTATTTTAAAGTTGTCCTTGATACATTAATAAATCTACATCTCAAAGGTCTTTGCCATTCTCAGGATAACCCTGCCATTCAACACTTTTTGGAAAATTATCTCAAGGTTGAAGAAGCTAAGTTCTCCCAACAGCAACTTCTGTCTAGCCCTACATTTATTTTAGGATGTATTTAACCTGATCTGGGTGTGATTATGAGGTGGAAGATTTAAATTTGAATACCTAAACAATATACCATGATTTTGTATTCTGTTATTAATTTGTTGAAGAGAAGAATGAATTTTTTCCAGAGGAAAATACGAAAAGCTTCCATTAAGGAACATGTGTTTCCAGCCCACAATATTAAGAGCACAATTTTGGAAATTCAGCCTAATGTTGCTTTAGTTTAGTTCCCGCAGCATTTGTTACTGCTCTTAATATAATTAAAAGTTTCTTTGAACTCCATATTGTAATTTTAATGTGGGCAAGCATTAAAGACCTCATAAGTGTTACTATCCACTCTGGGAATAAATTTGCAATGGATGCTGAAGGAACTAAAGAACCTTTCTTCTGTAAAACATAGAAGTCCACACAGTACACTTGGATTGGAAAGATCATGTCTTTTCTTAATGACTCTGCAAGGTGGCTAACTGCCACAAATTCCTCAAGTTCTGTAACTTCTTTTAAAATCTGTTTTGTTTAATTAAGACTATTTTCAGCTGAAGCCTAGCCCAGACCTCTGGCAGTGCACATTCCTTCTTGCTGGAGATTCACATTTAGTGGATTAACCATTTTCTCATCCTGCATATACTTTGCTGTGGAAGTAGCATTCCAAAAGACACATGGACCTCTTCAATATGCTTTTTGTTCAGTGTGATAACTGAGGAGCGACAGGGGAGGGTGTGGAATGTGTGGGCATGTCAGGATTGCCTCTGATGGAGGTGAGGTTTGGCACTCACTTTGCATCTCATGGGTCTGGGTTTAGTCCTAATCTGTGAATGTACTGATGTGCTCCCTGTTCTGAGCGAGAAGTGATGGTGAAAGCCAAGGTGGCTCCTTCTAGAGAAGGTTTTTTGTAATTATTTTGAGACCCTTAAAATTTAATTGATCTGTAAATAATACAGCAAATCTTCACTGTGTGTATTACAAACCAACCATTAAGAGAAGTCAGAAAAAAATACTGTTCAAATAACACTGCTGCTACAGCAATAATGCTGAGGCAGGGGGTGGGAACACATTTGGCTAACCTGTAATAAATTCTGTGAAGTTCAATGAATACAGAAAGAAATTAGCAAACTTCACTTATTCAGAAATAGAAGAAGAAGCATGCAAACATTTTTAATATCTGGTTTTCAATTTCATGTATGTTGTTATGTTTAAAAATAAAATGTTAAAAATGTTCCAGACCATAACAAAGGAAAATAAATTACTCATTGCAATATATAGAGCACAGTCAGGATCCCCCTTGTGTTTTGTAATAAGAAAGCAAAATTGCCTGAGCAGTGCACACTTCATTTAGCTTTTCTGCAATTAAAAAATAATTTAAAAGCTCTTTTATTGCAGCAAGGCAGAGAGACCAAGTGCTTTGAATGCAAAGCATTTATGGGGTAGGGTAAAGAATCTGTCAAGAGTACAAAGATCATCCTGGAAAATAACATATGCTAATTTTATGTAACTCTATTTACAGACTAGCTCACTACTGGACAATGTATTATGCAGGGAAAAAATTATAAAACAATATTTTTAATTTGTTTTCTGAAATGGAATGTATCTGAAACTGGGCTTTTTTTTTTTTTTTCAGTCTACTATGACACTTGGCTGCATCCCTAATAAAGAATCCATTCCTGAAAGCAGCACAGCTAATATGTTTTATTATTTAAGGGTGCATTTGGGATTAAGGGCACTGTCACAAGAGTCTTTAATTTGCCTATGAACCTATGCAAATGGACCCATGTTCACGTGGAACCTATGTAAATGTTGTTACAATTTGCTGTATATGTAGTCCAGAAAAAAATGTGGCTTAATTTTGCCAAACTCCAAACCCTGGAGAAAGGAATACTACAATGAGACTGTTTTGTTGACATTTCTAGAGATTTGCAAATGTATTCCTGATGTGGTTTTCATGGTAGTTTTAGATCAGGATGCAGTTTTGTTCTTCAGTGTGTGTTTTTACTTTCTGTCATGTCCTGTGGTTTCCTCTTCAACAATTCTTTTACTTTCTCCAAACCACATCCTGAAATATTTTTATTTTAAAATAAATAATGTTTTAATATTAGAGAGATGACTCCAAAAATAATGTTCATATACTTTAGAAACTTTATCCTTCAAAGACAGAAGGTGTTTTCTCAAATATTTGTATCCTGTATTGTATTGGGCACATATTTGTGAACACTGTTTGCAAGTTGAGTATCTTTGATGAACAAAGTAAGAATTACATCTTTTGAGTAGTATTTCATAAAAGGCTGATAAACATGCAGTTTGAATTTACATATCAGTACTTTTTTTGATCACATTTAATACAACTGAGATGTTAAAATGTGCATTACTTTCCATAAATGTTTTGGATTGCTTTGATCAAAAAGAATCTCATGTATGACACTGTGAAGAAGATGCTTGTACTAGCTTTTGAAAATTTCTTTTTTTTTTAATTTGCCTTTGCTAATTGGTTTTAAAATTTTTAAAGATAATTAAGCAAACTTTGAAGTTGTGAAAATGGAAGATTTCTTTTTAAACAACAGACAAGCGTAGTCAAATCTTCCTAAATATTTGATTAATCAAACAGTTCCTAAAGTAATATCCATTTAAATTTGCTAGAATATTGATATATTTTTAATATCCTTTTTTAGGGGAGCGCAGTATCTGTGGGACTTCTTTATGTCAGTATCAAACACTCGAAGTGTTCCTTAAATTTACCAGATCACAAAAAGATGTGTAAATAAAATTTATGGTGTGAAGCTTGATTTTTTTTCTGTAGCCTAACCTGAAGTACCTTTTAATCAAAGTAGTGTCCATTTTTTCAAGAAAAAATACCAGTTATTTGTTTCTGATGCCAATTACATATTTAAGGCAGAAGCTGAAAAGTGGCTAAAAGCGTAGAGAAATCCAGTTACCTCTTTTTACTGCTTTTATGATAACTGAGGCACTTCTTTGAGAAAGTCCAAAGATGAAAAAGCTCAGTAAGTTAAAAACGTGCCTTCTTCACTCATGCTGCCCAGGCCACTGAGTGTAGCTGTGCTGAACAGCACTGGGGAACAAGATGTGAGCACCAGGATTGTAGTTCACACTAAACTGCCTGACTAAAATCCTAAAAGTAAGTGTGCAAGCAGTTCTTCATAGCTGAGCTGCTCATACCAACTCTTCTCTCAAAGTGTTAGTGATTATCAGTGTCCTCAAAGTTACATCCCTATAACTAGCTGAAACTATCTAGTGAAACATATGTGTACTTAAACTGCATCAATCCTTGCCTGCACTGATTTTGCTGAAGTCAGGCTTTACTCACAGGTTTTCTTCCTAGGCATTTAAGGTTGGTGTCAGGTGTTTTAGTTGTATAGCTGGAAAAAATCATGAAAAAGCCAGGTATGGAAAAGTTTTTCCCAGAGGGTATATTAGTTCTGTAATATACTAATGGTGTAGCAGCCATCATCCAATTAGTCTATAGCAGTGCACACACAAGTCTTTTGCAGCAAAGGTGGTTTGTGGGTCTCACAAATCCCTGGATGAACTCACTCTGGCTAGGTCACTGGCTGGGTAAGCACAGGGGACTTTTCCTTCTTGCAACAGAGACTCAGAGAGAAATAAAGGATCTTAGGAATATAAAATATATTAAGAATAGGGCTCTCATCTAGCTCTAGAAGTATTTGGTATTTGGCTGTCAGAAGCTGTGGAGCAGAAGGCACCGCTATTTGTGGATTCATTTGTAGCAGTTTCCGTCTATATCTGCAGTAAATTTCTGTATTGTTGGTTTTGCCTGGACGGTTGGTCTGATAAATTTTCATTGTCTAAAATTCATGTCAGCTGTCAGTGAAAATTTGTCAATATGTCTTAACTGCAAATTTTTTGATTAGTGTTTGATTGGGATCCTCTGATTGAAAATACCATTCTTTACTCAGAAAGATTTTTTGGTCCTGGTTAAAAAAATGTTCTGTTGCAGGAGAATTTGAGAGCATAATAAAACTGGGTGTATGTAGGATGCCTTTCATCTAACCTTTATGACACTCATTATGTTGAATAATCTTATTTTGTATGGACTGGTCCAGTGCTTGTGTGAATAAAACTATTAAAAAAAATTGCACTTTTGTGCAATTGTCCGATGCTACATCAACCCAGAGATTTGACCTATGCAAATTACCACCTATAAGAATATCTGTTCATGATTTCCCAGTAGAAAGAAATGAAGCGAGACACTGCCTCTAATTAAAGTAGCAATTTCTTTTTTACTCTATTAAATCTTACAACTGTGGTCTTGTGTTAATTATGTCCTTTTTCCATCTCGTTTGCTTTATTTTTACACTTACCAAATTTTTGGTTAATTGAGGGAGTTTTTAAATTCATTACCTCTAACTTGTGTATTGTCATACATAGTGTTGTCTTACTGAAATGAGGGTTTTTTTTAAGCTGGACCAAGAAACACTGATTAGAGGTTGCAGCATTCCCTATTCAGTTTATGCATTTGTTCAGATGTTTTTCTTGACATGGATGTTGGACTGCTGAGTCAATTTGCTGGTGAAATTCTGCATTCTCAGATTCTACAAAAATAATTTTGATAAATAGCAAGGCAGTGTTAACTTTGGACACTGTCCTAGTTTTGGCTGGTTTAATTTTATGCCTAGTAGCTGGTAGAGTGCTGTGTTTTGGATTCAGAATCAGAATAAGGTTGATAACACACAGATGGTTTAGTTGTTTCTGTCAGTGCTTACACGGAGTTTAGGACTTTTCAGTTTCCCATGCTCTGCCAGCCAGCAGGTGCACAAGGAGCTGGGAGGAAGCACAGCCAGGACAGCTGATCCAAACTGCCCAAAGGAATATTCCATATCCCATAGAGTTCCTGCCCAGGAGATGAACTGGAGGGAGTTGGCCAGGAGGGGCCGATCTCGGCTTAGGGATAGAATGACCATTGGTCAGGGCGTGGTGAGAAATTGCGTTGTGCAGCTCTTGTTTCTCTTGGGCGTTCTCTCTTATTATCTTCCATTTCATTACTATTATTATTATATTTTACATTGTTTCAATTATGAAACTATTCTTTTCACCACCCATGGGTTTTACCTTCTTCTGAGCTTCCTCCTCATCCTATTGCAGGGTGAGTGAGCAGCAGTGTGATACTTAGTTGGTCTTTGTATGACAGAAAAATTAATCTCTATAAAATTGAAAAACCTTTATGTTCTGTCCTGGGAGTTTGTCTGTAGGTGTGTGTTGTCTGATGCTGCATTTTTGACTGTTCTAGCATTTCAGAAAGTGGTGTGCCAACATTTCTCTTCTGGAAGTGTGCCACCACGTACTCATTAAAATGGAAACAGGGAGAATATCTATGACTGTTGTGTTCTCAGCATGGCAGCTAACTTGAAGGGCTGGAGGACCAAGATTAGCTGAGGAGGGCTTGGAGGAAACAAGTAGCCAGACTGGAGGATTAGCAGCAGGGGAAAGCTGGCCTGCAGGAGAGCATCCTTCTGCAAGTGCACTTGTCCGAGCTGAAGTGGTGGCTGCTGCTCCTCTGCTGCTCCTCAGCTCTCTGCTAGAAGTTACTTCCTCCTCAGGTCTGCTAGATGAGCCTTTTGTAAGATTATTTAACCCTCCTGCTCACAGTATAACAGCCTTTTATTAGCCCTCAGTCAAATCAAGGCGTGATCAGGCAGGCAGGTAAGTCAATAAAGCTGGAGGGGATTGATGACCAGCAGTTCCCAGTGGTCTGGGTGAAATAACCTCTCTAGCAGACACAGCAGGAACCAGCAGGTGGGTTGGAGAAGTGATGGTCTAGTGTCCTACCACTGTTCAGTGGCAACTAACTCTGGCTGTAGGGCTGTGTGAAAACTACATTATCAGTATTCTGAGTGTATTGGTGTTTGCTTAATGATGGAAAACTGGTTGAAACATCCAGACAATTTAACAGTATGGAAGAACAGTGCAACAGCAAAAAACATTTACTGTCTCCTTCAAAGAAAGAAAAAGGTAGGATAGGAGGATAAAGCATCACTGAAAATAAGGAAGTGATAGAAGAAATTAGTTTTCTTTCTAAAAATACCCAAAATAACACAAATAAAATACCCAGTAGATGAGCCATGATCAGTTAACCTTTAGCATGATACTGGTGCATTTCAATCTTGAGAAAGTAGTTTGGTTTTTTGCATCAATGGAGCACAAAATGATAACTAAGTCCATTCCTGCATAGTTCATTATCAATCTTAATCCAAAGCCTGTAAAATTCAATAATAAATCTTTCTATTTTATAAGGGAAGTCAGTGTGTCAACTGTTGTGTCAAGGGAGGAGAAGCAGTTTTTCTGGATGGATTAAAACTGTATTGAAAATGAAGATGACATCAGGGAAAGACTAATAATAATTGAATTGCTAGTTTGAATTTATCCAGTTGTACTAAGATGAGAGGAAAATTTTATAAACTCTTCCTTTGCTTTTTTTCCCCCCTAATTTTTCTTATTTTGTGATTTTCAGAAATCCTGCCAGAAACCTGTGGATAAATACATTGAGTATGATCCTGTTATCATCTTAATTAATGCCGTTTTATGCAAAGCACAAGCATACAGACACATTCTTTTCAATACAAAGATAAATGTAAGTTGCTATGTCTCTGCCTTGTGACTTTTTTTGTTAAAAATATATTTAGACTTGGTGAGCCGATTGTAATGGTTGTAAAATTTTAAGGACTGTTCATCTCCTGCCCTTCCACAGATTTCAGCAAGCTGAACCCGTTATATCATGAATAGAATACATGGAATCTCAAATTCCCACTGTCACTAAGACAGCTTCTGTCTTCACAGAAGTGATGCTGCAGTACCAACAAATACAAAGTTATCTTACATGTTAAAGAGAAGGAATTGCAAAGAGCTGTTCATGCAGTTTTCTACGCCCTCTTAATCCACCTGTCATGTTAATTGATGCTAAAAGGATGACGTGCTAAATTCCACTGTAAGAGAAAGATCTAATTGCAAATTAATTTCCAAATTAAATTTCTGTTGGAAACAATTCAATTTGAAATGAGCAATAGGAGTATAACATACCAAATTAACAATACTGTGCCAGTTAAACCTACTATACTGATTTCTCACAAGTTTCTCCCCGTGTAATTAACCATGCCCTCAAAAGCCAGATGATGGCTTTCACTTAGTGGTTGATGCAGAATTACATAGTTGGGCTGGCCAGGCTGGAGTGTAGAGATGTAGCTTTTTAGTATTGCATATTTTTACTATAAGGACTCATTTCCCAGGAGAGGGAAGCTAATCTAGAGCAAAATCTCTTAGCCTAAGTGTGTGCTGTGTTCATGTTGGTACCTCTTAGCCAGTCCAGTTTAAGCAGTGTAGATAAAAACACTTGTCTCATCTTTCAAGCATAAATCTATCTAAATATTTTTAATTAATTCAGTGCTTCTGGAGACTGGTAATGATGTTTTCTGTGAGGCTTCTGGAAGGACTGTCTGTGAAAAGTTCATCTATTCAAATAAATTGAGTTGAATTTTAAACTGGCAAAGCCTGTGCATATATGTGCAGTTGGCATAACTTACCTCCAATGGAAAAAGTAAAATCCATGCACAGAAATTGTTATGGCTTGTTTAAATCTGTATAAAACCAGAAATCACCTCATATATGCTCTGGCTTGTAGACTGTATAATGTGGAAACATGCTAACTGTTGACCCTCACAACATATAATTTATGATGTCACTTCAGAAGATACTTTCAATAGTTTTGTTTGGTTATATTGCTCCCTTTATTTTTGGTGCTTCACCCCTATATGAACTAAGAAATACTTTGGTATAACTTACACAATTTCTTGTAATGGAGATTGTCACAGGGAAAAAGAGAAACAAGGATACTTAAACCGGTTTGCTGAATTGAGGAGCTGCCCTTAAACTGAAATGTTAGGTAGTATAATTCTACTAGTGATGGCACAATTTTGGTTTTCCAATCCTAGCTGAACAGCCTTCCCAATTTTAAAATAGTATGGATCAGGACTTAACCACAGTTATATACCTTCTTCTGTACAGAATTCTTCATGCAGTTTTGTACATGTTGTAATTTGACTATCACGTTAACAGGTATTAAAAGGATGATGTGCTAAACTAGTGGCTCAACAGAAGTAATTTTGCTTATATTGTAAAGAAAAATAATACACCTACAGAGTTTGTGTAGAGGTGTTGAAATGTATTTTAAATACTGATTTCATACTAATGCTTTAATTTATGCTGTTTAATACTACTCCTTTTATTATTCTTTCATTTACCAGATTCATGGGAAGCTCTGCATATTTTGTTTGCTCTGTGAAGCTTATCTCAGGTGGTTGCAACTACAAGATTCAAGCCAAAATACAGATCCTGATGACTTAATCAGATATGCCAAAGAATGGGATTTTTATAGAATGTTTGGCATAGCTTCTTTAGGTAAGATTGGTAAAAGTGAAGAAGTAAAAGTGAAGAGATTCTTATGCTTAAATTCTTGTGCTCTTTGGAGTCAGAAATCACGAATATGATAATCCTACAGATAGAATCCTGTGATAGAATTATTCTGAGTGTCATGATACTGAATTGGTTTAAGGAATATTTGGCTATTAAGAGGAACACAGGAGATAGAGAACACTTGTATTTACCCATAGCTTTTGAAAGTGAATCAGTTGCATTTGGGACATGTCATTTTACTGAAATTCATTCAGAACTGGACTTGATTTTTGGCATTTTGTTCTCTCTTTCCAATGCCTCTTATTTCCTTCTAGAACAAACTTCATTTTTCATTGGCATTTTTATTACCTTGTGGTGGATGACACCTGAGATGCTGAAAAGAAAGTCTGACTTCATTTTACTTCTCAAAGCACTGCTGCTGTCCACCTATGGAAAGCTTCTGCTAATTCCAGCTGTTATTTGGGAGCACGACTACACACCTTTGTGCCTTGCATTTATAAAAGTGTTTGTCTTGATATCAAACTCTCAGGCAATTAGAGGTACATTTTTGCGTTTTTATTACTTTATTATATATATAGAATATGTGTGAGAGACTGCTGATGTTACAGAAGTCATTATTATTGTTATCTTTTTAATCTATATCAGATACATGACTGAAATAGCTCTAGTTTAAAACTGTTCTTTAATAGAAAATGATTGGAACAAAAAATATTTTTAAAAGGAAGAAAAAAGTACCTCTTATCTCACCATCACCTCTTTGTATATATGGTATTATATCCACCAGATCCATCTGTTACAATTTGAGGCAACTCATGGATCATTGAAACATAAAATAGAATTCTTTTGAGTTTCTGAAAAATTCATATTAATTTTATTCATGTCTTTGGAATGCAGACTTTTAACAAATTTATGTGATTTCGTATACACACAAATTAATATGAATTCTCACATGATTTCTATGATCTTAAATGGTACATGATAAATTTCTTCTGTTTTCTTTTGCAGTTACATTGAACTTGAACCGAATACTCCCTTGGTTTGCCATCTTCTTTGGATTAATTTTGGAAAATGGTGTGGTCTGCTTGTTCCAGAAAATGGGATGGGATGTTTGAAATGTCAGCCCAGTGAAGAAATACCAACAACATGATGATAATTTTTTAAGAATGATCTCTGCCAGCAGGCTCCAAAAACACTGTTTTCATAGGGATAAAGAAGGTGATTGATAACAAAAAAATGTTAGAAGTTTGGCTATTTACTGTGCCGAGCCATGAAACTTCAGCCTTAGGTTGTTTATTTTCCCATTAAAAATATGAATGTCTCACTATCCTAACAGTTTTATAAATCTGGCTGCATAGCTGTGGCTGTAAGAGGAAAGGTACACTAAAAAAACCCAGCCCTGCTACCAATCAGTGCATTTTGGCAGAGAGAGGAGGATGAATTGTTCCCTTAAGAGGAAGGGAGTTAGTGGAAAAATGTAAAAGCCAAAATTTATATTCCCGCAAAACCAGATTTTCAAAGAGAAAAGTGAACATTTGCAAATAGTTTATTAGAGAAAAGGCAAGTATTTCAGAGTGGAACTACTATGGGAAAACCAAGCTGCATTCTCTGGAATGTTTGTGTAGCAATCCAAAATAATAACATTTCTAGTTCGAGAGTAATCTCTAGGAATGATAGGTTTAAACTGGCTTGAAATTTTGTGTGATCTCATAAATGCTGCTCTGTTCTGAAAGCTGAAGAGAGAGTGAAAGGACTGATCCCCAACATGCAGGGTTGTTTGGGATACTGCTGCTTCTGCATTTAAGTCACATCTCCCACGCCCAGTCCTCATCTGGCTGTACATTTAGTGCAAGCAAAAACTGAAAAAACTGACATGAGGCCATACAGCAATAGAGTCGTATTTTAAAAAGAAACAAACAAACAAAAATGTTTAAGCCTAAATTAATGAAGAAACATTTAATCTTCTTCAACGGCAAGCAAAAGGAGAGCTAAGTGGCCCACAAAGGAACTGACAGAATCAGTTTCCACAAGACAGTAATAAGGACAAAAACTCACTTTTGTGCAGACCAGTTTCCATTTGTTCCATCCAATATTTAACTCTCCTTCTTGAGTTCTGGAAGGCTGTACTATCCATAGGGATTACTTCCATTCTTTGTTTTCCTCAGATACTGTCTCATGTCTTGTGCTTTCCAGAATGCATCAAAAAGCATTTTGCAACATCCAAGTTGCAAATTAACATTCAAGTTAATCCCCAACAGGTTTAGAGCAAGTCTAGATTATGACCACAGAAGACATCAAACATGTTTGTCTGATGGAACTGCCCATGCTATGCAAGTTACTTGATCAGAAAAGCAAATGGTTGCTGATTCTTTTATTAAATCAAAGGCTGACAGCACTTTTGTCGTTTGTGTTACACTTTGCAACGTCCTGAGCCTGTCAGAGAAAGCAAAAAAACTCAAATTGCAACATTTTAAAGTATGGGACTCTTGATTTGATTGGTAATGAATTAATTTCCCCAAGTTAAATCTGTTTTGTCCATGACAGTAACTGGTGACTAAACTCTCCCCATCCTCAATCTCGACCCATGAGCCTTTCCTTTTACTTTCTCTCCTGTGCCTGTCTGAGCAGTGACAGAACAGCTTTGGTGAGCATCTGACATCCAGACTGGGTCAATCCACCACAATTCTGGATGTCTCTTGAGGAAAATGTGCAAGGTTTCTAATGCCAGTTTTGATTTTCAACAACAATGCTTTGGTTTATTCTTCTTAGGATATAGATTTTTTTTTTAATATTCATCATATGTGTCATGGTTATCTATACCCCCTACAAAAGGGGATTTTTGTTTGGGTTTTTTTTCAGCTATTTGGTCTGGCACAGGTTTCAGTCTAGAGGCTGAATGGAACCCATTTAAGGTGTAACTAATGCAGATTATTATATGTAAACATGATGTTGTCAGCAGCAAAATTGTAAATACAATGTATATAAATTTTATTTGAGGACAGTCTTCTTAAATTAAACTTCATTTTGAATTTTTAAAAACTGATTTCAAGTATTTTTTTTTCAGAACACCGAGAATGGTGTTCAGAACACATACGAACACTCTGAAAGAAGCAGTGTTTACCTATTGTGTCACATACAGTGATAACGTATCAGTTATGCACTCTGTAATGCTGGCAGGAGCCACCACTGCCCTTACACAACTTTGAAGCAAGAGAAGACAATTAAAAGCTACAGAGCTGTGGAACAAAAGCAGGTGTGGTACAGGTTCTCATTCCAGAGGCATCATTAGTAATGTAGGGCATTCAGCATTGTTTGGTGTTAAAGTTACTCATTTACCAAAACTAACATGACAAATACACTACATGGTGTTTCAGAGAGAACCAAGACTTTTTTAAGGTTCTGCCTGTTTAAAACCATCACATCTCTCTTGCTTTTACTCCATTTTGTCTATTGAACTCACCTTTTTTCCATAAACTTTTTGTAATGAAACAGTTACCTCTGCTGGAAGATGGATGGCAAATAGTCCTTTCTATATATCATCATTTGTTTCATTAACTTATAGGAGAGGATTTATTTGAGATAAAAATACAGCAGCCTGGAGGTGAACCTATAGAAATTCTTTGAGTTTTGCTTGGAATGAGAAGGGGAATTGTGGCCTATGGGGAAAATCCAGAACTCCAGTGCATGAAATGCACAGAAGAACCAGGGGTGTTACTGAGACTTGGATTGAGCAACAGCTCAGTGATTGCACAGTGGGAGCTGGGAACTTCTGTGGGTCCACAGGCCACGTAGCAAGTATTTAGAAATTAGTGCATGCAAAATTGGAGAATTACAGTGACAGCTAAGGAGGGTTAAAAGAGAAGGTAGGAGTCTGGCAGACTTCTACAAAATTAAGATGGCAATAAAAACTAAGGAGATACCATCTCAAAAACATATATAAGAAAATATGCAGTATAGATGTTTGAGTGTATAATTAAGCAAATACAAAACCATTCTAGTCCCAAGTTTACAAATGATGAACATGAAAGAAGAGTAGTATTTATGGCAGACATTTTTGTCATAGTCTAAGTGACAACATAGCAAAAGATGTCTTCCAAGCAGTAAAGTCTATGAGTTTCCCTAGAAAAAATACCAATAACTTCATTATTTCAATGATTTGCACAAAAGCCTTGAAAATACACTTTTATAAGGCAGAATTATCAATTGTACAGCAATAGAATTAATCAGTGAATTGGAAGAGCTGTGCAACAGCAGAGCTTCTCCCTTCATTCTGCATTAGTGTGTGCTGCATTAGGCTTTGCTGGTGCAAGGGCTACTACCCTTGTGACCTCCTGCACATACAGACAAGGGAGCCCTTTCTTCCACACAAGTCCTCTCTCAGAGGCATATAAGCAGCCATTTGTTACCCCAGTCTTCACCAAACTGAAAGTAAAGCGGGACATCTGTACTGGAAAACATTAGCTGATTTCTCATAAAACAAGCAGGCCCTTGTTTCTCTGGGGCTCGCCTGCTTCTGCATTCCTTGAGTCCTCTCCAGTCGGGTGGTGTTCAGCACTGCAGTGCCATCTGGAGTTGATAAGGAAACCTCTGTTGATAAGGAAACCTCTGTTGAGTTCAAAACTGGAAGGAACACACAGATATTCTTACATATGTGTTCTTTGATTAATTTTTGATTTTTAAAATCACAAATCCAAGATTTTAAAAATGAATATCCATCTTCATTTTGGAGAAATGTGAGAATGAAATTAGGGATGAAAAACAGGTCACAGAGTATTTGTTTTGATGACTTTGTATCAAGGCCAATTCAAGATATAACCACAAAAGCTATAAAATACAAATTATTCCAGGACTACGTCTCTTAAAAGCCTAAATAGTCCCACAAGCTGGGATTATTCTGAGTCAGTTGAGCTCTGCAAAAATTCATGAGCAAGAGAGAGAATGAATGCATTCCTCCACTGCTAAAAATCAATAGGATTTTTGTTTCTTAATTGAAATTCAGGTTTCTGAAGTTAAAATTTGCAGGAGGCTGTGTATAACAAGATTCCCATTTTCTCTCCTTTCTCTTAGCTGTTCTGGCCTTCGTAGTCTTTCCATTAATGCTGAAGGTGGCAAGAAAGAAGATATGAACATAAGGAGCATCATAAAATTTTTTTCCTAAACATGATCTGCTGTCCTAAATTTGAAAAGCTTTTTTGAGCTCTGTGTAGACAAATGACAGGTCTGCAAAGCAACTAGGGAATACTGCTAATGATGTTTTAATTGCTATTCATTAAAATAATAGGTATTGTTTGGGTTGGTTTGGTTTTTTTTCCCTGGGTAAAAATGTGGTTTAAATTCCTTTACATAGAAGCATTAAGAGTGTGAACTTAAGAGTTATTCCATGTGCTGGCTGCTGCTGAAATAAATCCAGATGATCCCCTTACAATCTCCAACTGTAATTCTGAGGACATTTTTTAGGCAGAGGAACTGTTTTGCTGCACAGAAGTGCGTGCCATGGCTCTCTGAGCACAGGACTGGGGACCTGAATTAAGACCTGAATCCTAATCCTGGCTCTAAGACCAACCAGTGCTTTGACCTTGAGCGAGTCATAGATGTGGCTCCATAAATGATTGTATCTCCACCATCACAGGATTTGGGGGAGGATTAATTTGTTCATGTCTGCTTAGAAAGATGAAGAGCATTAAGTCCTTTCAGCTGCAGGTTGTTAGGAGTCAGTCAACACTGTGAATGTCAGATATGAAGCAGACATGCCAGGAGCCAGAGAATGTGAATATTAAAGGTGGCATGTTTAAAGTCTTTGTTATACTAAGGGCACCTTTAATTCCGACCCTCACTGGCATGCAATTCTGGAATGTACATATCTGAAGACTTTTAGGGGTATATACAGTAAATCATTAATCTCTTATTATGATTTTGAAGTTATTGCAGCTGTTGTGTGCCAAAATAAATCTGAAATTAGTTAAAAAACTTGGAGCAAAGGGAACTGGCACATTAGCTGATCTTACTTTCATCTATCTAAAAGGAAAAGATATGGTATTAATTTGACAATTTGAGACTTTGAGGTAGAAAGCACTGGTACATTTTGCAGGAAAATATTTCTTAAAAAAATACTACAAACCATTGGTGTCTTCAGTAAATAAATTCAATAACATCTCACGGATTTTAAAAAAACAAAACCTCAACAACATAGAAGCACTTCTACTCACTTTGCACTCCTTCCTCAGAACTGCTTATTCACTCTGTAAACATCTGTGGGTGTTACCTTTAGAGTAATTCCCTGCCAGGCGAGCTGCAGCCCATTTGATGCCATCATACATGCATCACTCCTTAACTTTGATCCTTTCTTTGGTCTCTCACTTCACTTCCAGAATGAAGCTTTGGTTCAACCATCAAAGCCACATATGTATCATGTCTTGGCTACAGTAGAGATAGTCCCTCTCACTAGGGCTACAGCCTTCTTTTGATCACTGAAAATCAAAAGCCAACAGAAGTGTAGTAATAACTAGGAAGAAAACATTTCCCATTGAGAACATCCACTGGATAATGACATACCACATACCAGCACCAGAAAAATGTCTTGCATTTTGCAGGACAGAGACCAAAAGTGAATGCATCACATGAAGCATACACCTTATAAATTTATCCAAAGCAGGAATCTGTTTCCCTCTAAGGACATTTATCCTACTTAATAGTGTGAAAATGGCAGATGGGTTGCAGAGCAAGGAAAGCACAATCCATCTCCTACTCATTTTGTCATGGGAGAGAGCAAAATGAAAATAAAACACATGATGATTCATGAAGAATTTTTTCAGGAATGGTGGACATTATTTGAACCCTTTTCTTTAGAGAAGCAAATTAACTTTGCTGTGGACAAACATAATGGCAGGTATTAATTTCTATACACAACCACATGACAAGACTTAGTTTGTACTAAAACTCTCATCTTTTCAAATGTATTTTGCACTTCAAGTGGATTTTTTCCTAAAATAAGTTTTCTGCTCAAGTGAATTGTGCAATTTATGTAAATTATGTGTGTGTGTGGAGATGGAAAGAGAGAGAAGGTCAATCCTGTTCCTATAGCCTGAGCATTTTCTGCCTTATCTATGTATGAAATGGTGCAGCTTCTGTCTGTTTAAAGGTTCTACAGTGAAGGAAAAGGCCACCAGCAATAAAGGGACCTTCCTCCCACAATAGTTGGAGTATTGTGCAACAGAACAGATTGTATCAGTTTAAAAAAAAAAATCATGTCCCTGATAAAACAGTATCAGAAGCATGCAGAGATCACGTCTCCCTTCTCTCATTGTTACTCAGCTTCTTTTATGTAACAAAATGCCAGCATGGTGATTCTAATCTAATTCAGCTGCACAAGCACTTTGACTGAAAGTTCAGAGAGGTGTTTTTAATCCTCTCCAACACGACCTAATAGAGGATGGCAAAACAGGAAGCCCTCGTGCGCAGATCCTTCCTCACTATAATGGCAGGGTGGAAGGTGCCATCTGTCACTTCATGCCATTATATTGGAAAGTGCTGTCTCCCCTAAACTCCTTGCAGCAGCTGCTCCTGAAGGCTCAGCTCTTTGTCCTGAGCAGGCAGCTGCCTCTGCCTCCCCCTTGGGAACCGTTTTGTTTTCACAGAATCAGACAGGGCTAGAAGTGATCTCAGAGGTCACCTGGTCCTTCCGCCAGCCACTGGGATGGATAGGCACTCCTGACAGATGTTCTCCCTGGCAGGCAGAGATTCTGGCTCTCAGAGACCAAACCTAAACTGCCTTTCCTAAATTAGGAGACCTATCAGTTCGTATTGCATGTAGTAGCAGTTTGATGCCCAGTTGTTTTTCAACTATGACCATTTATTCAAGCAATATGATGTTGTGAAAATACAGGATTTTACTTGAGGAATCGATTGTGAAGATGGTGGCTTGGTCTTTTAAAAAGTTTCTGTCCTCCAATTTTATTATCCAGGTTGCATTCTTCCTATTCCGCTACCCTCTGCTTAGCCTTGCTAAACCAGTGACACAAAAATCCATCAAATTCCTTGGCTGCAGGACCACAAAGCATTAAAGATTTAATTTTAAATGAATAAGGCAGCCTGCACCTTTTTAGATGTACGACAGACTTTTTGTAAGGACACGGGCACTGGTTAACACACCATTACGCTGAAACAAAAATACAATCAGTGCCTACAAATGAAAGTAATTCAGGGAATGAGAGAATGGGCATGGTGCATTGAGATCTCTGCTCCTGGAGAATAAATGCATCATACAAACTCCTTCCTAATTTGCAAACGAAAATGTAGGGTAAATTTTCATTAGTGGGCACACTTTTTAGCAGGTGCTTATATAAATAAATGTCTGTGGTAATAACGAGATATGCTTGGCTTCTCTAACACTGATTGATGTATTCTGCCTCTACACACCTGCATTCGAAAGCACAGAAAAGAGTATTATTCTCTATGAGAAGAAGGAACATTGAAAGCCTCACAGTCCTGCATTTGCAACAGAAACAGAAAGGACTTTTTGAATGACTGGGTAGTGATAAGTGACAAAAAGTCCTATTGTGTAACCACACAAAGCACTGGAGACAAGACAAGCCTATTTACATATGAGAACTCAGACCTCAAGCAAATCCTATAAGAAAGGACATGAAATAGGATAAAAGATATGCAAAACCAGAATTCCTTCTTCCCTACCGAGATTACTGCAAATTTATATTTCTCTCATTTATCCTTAGGGGTTAATCCTGTATGCAAGCAACTGTGCAATGATGGTCTCCAAAAATACACTAGAATTCTGTTCATAAATGTCTTTCCTCTTCTAAAAATGCACACAAATTATACGTTGAATAGGTGCTATATATTCCATTCTCTCTACAGGTTATATCTATGATACAAGGTGTTTAAGGAAATGCTTCTCCAATTTGAGCATCATGACTAAGTATCAGAAAAAGCAAGGTTATTTTAAAGATACAAGTCAAGATTGTGTATGATTTGTCCAATATTAACAGAAGAAAAAGGAATAGCAAGAGCCTTGGAAAGAATATAGACATGTTGTATCCATATAGGACAATAATCAAATGGTAACACAGCTTTGATATTCTAATGCTATCAGAAATTAATTTTCTGATTTGATATACTATTTTTTTAGCTGATTCTGATAAAATGTCCTTCCTCTATACCGAACTATTTTAATATTTCAGTCATTTGCCTTTAGTGCATCATAGCATATAAGAAGTAATTTTATTCCACAATACAAACAACTTTTGATGTTCTTTAGGAGTAATGGAATAGGTTAAGATGTGGTTCTGTTTAAGCTTGTACTTTACCTGTTCAAAACTTCTCTTGTTAGCTCACCTGTGTATGCAATGTTTGAATTTTCCACTATCCATGAGGCCTTTCAGTACAAATAATTAGTGCTTTGTTATAATCAAGATTCAGGTAACCAGAGATACTGTAAAGGGTTGAGAGAAAAACCCCCAACAAAATGTACTGTCCCTCTCATCCAGATGCTTCCATAACTGAAGTAACGACCTTATTATACCACCTGCTTGTAAATTATTTAAAAGGTTCTGCTGTTTGACAAGTCAGAAGAGCTTAGGCAAGAGCTGGTAGAGCTCAGACAGGCAACTTTATTGTTTGTGACAGAGCCTGGTATCCTGAGCCAAAAGGAGCTCACAAACTCTTGCTCATGTGTCTAGCCAGATAATCACAGGGACATTTCTGACCTGTGGAAGAAATGCTTGTGATTTCTGAAAGTGAGTAGTTAGCACTGCAAGGAGGATTGAACTGCTAACATGAATTTAAGGCAGTGGTTTGACATAGAACTGAGCTCTCTAAGTGCTAACCATTTCAAACAGTCTGCTTCAGCCACTAAATTCTAACAATCCATTATTTGCATGGGATTTCTCATCTCATATTAAACTGAGGAATTCTGAAAGATTACATTCTCTTGAAGACATTATCTTAATAAAGTCTTAGCACAAGTGAGTCTAGAATCTGTGGCAGAAGTTCAGACAAGAGCCAAAATAGTCACAAGTCTCTGTATTTCAGTAGCAGATGGCTTTGTCTTTTTAACTTGCATACCAACCTTATCTGAAAAATGTAAATTCTACTGCTAAAAGCACATTCCTCTGAAATCAGATGCAGGCTTCATTACTTAGGGCTGGTTTTTTCCACATTCATTTAATTAAGTTTTGTGAATAGATGAAATAGAGGGGGCCAAAAATCTAAGGGAAAGAGACTTTTGCAGTTAATATTCATCCCCTCCAAAGTTCCTCTGTCATTAAAACCAAATAGCCAAGCTCACTGCTGAGTGAGTCATGTCAGTGAGAACCCCTTGCTAATCCTCTTCATTCCTTACAAAATGCAATTGCCCCACAAGCTGCAGATACCAGTCGAGCACACATCCAGCCTCACCAAGGCTTTAATCCCTAAAGCACATCTGGTTTCTGTGGGGCCACCTCGACTCCTCCAGACCACCTCAGCTCAGGAGACCGTGCCCCTCCCCGGGTACAGATCCCCCAGGCTCTTTCTGCCATGGCAGAACCCAGCCCTCACAGCAGATGTTGGGTGTTTGTAAAGCTACCTGCAGAGTTAGAGTGGCCAGGATCATAGAATAAGCAGTTAAGAGGCTTTACCACTTAGGGAGCTTGGAAACTCACAGAAAATGTTAAAATCAATAGAAGATGACTTTGCAAATAAGGGAAATCTTTTAACTACTTTGCTAAGAAAACAAACAAGTTATTTCCTTGGGTCATGCAGTGTTGTCCAGAGTTAAACGTAGTGACTTCAAATAAACCAAAGATAATGGATGGAAAAATGTACTTTTGTGGAGTTGTTTTCTGAGAAAATGCATGTAGTATATGAAAAGGAATATGAACCTCAAACTGCTGTGGTAATGTATCCTGTACAGGCAGGCATCACAAAAACAGAGTAAATTCTTTCGAAGTGGCTGAAGGTCACAGAGCTGTACATTGCAGAGAAAAGACCTGTTGTTAGGGTTCCTTTTGGCATGTACCTGATTAATCCTTCCATTTCACACTCCTCCCCAGCAGCCAGTTGAACCCCAGAGTAGGGGCATTATTTTCCTTTGCCCTCAGAGCAATCTAATTCCTCAATGAAAACGGATGGCTTTAGCTAGGCAGTTAAGTAAAGTCAAAGAAAACATGTTCTTTCCAGTTAAGCAAAACTGGGTACCTGCAACAAGTAACTGTTACATTAAAAATACATGATGAGTAGTGTAACCTCAGTCTCTAAAACAGATCAAAAAAGGACATGAAACCCCCCCAAGGTGTCAGCAGCAGAACTAATCAAACATGGGATTTTAAAGAACTCGTGTCCCAGGACCTCAGCATCTTCTTCCAAACTGTGCCAAGCTCCCGCCTCCAGAAACTGTAACATTCCTCCCCACTGCTCTTCCCTTCCATCATCCCACTGAGTCCTGAAGGCAGCACCTGAGGGTTTCCCATGGCCCCTTGACCTATCTGCAGCTTTCCTCCTCACTCCCCAAAAGATGTGCTGAGACTCACCTCCTTCCCACGTGCCCCTCTGGCACCCAGCACCACAGTGCCTCAGCTACTGCAGAGCTACCAGCAGCTGCGTGGCCAAACAGAAGCCAAAAGGGGACTTGTACCTGTGATCCTGTCCAGGGAAGGAGCAGTTAAGTGTCTCTCCTCCTCCAGCTTCAAATTCTTACAAGGTTTCTAAGAACAGAGCAACTTCTGTACTATTAGACCTAGTTTATAGCAAGCAGACTGACAAAATGCCTGGACAGATTTACTGCATATGCTTTGCTTCCTTAGAATGAAGGCTAAATGTGACACAAAACCTTAGGCTTGTAAGTAAGTACTAAGTGTATCAATTATAAACACTATGGGGCCTTTGCTACTCTCTTCATTGCATTTAAAATTTTGCAAACTGTCTTAATTACAAGAAATGGTAAACATATTTTAAAAAAATAAACTTATTCTAGAAGCCACGTAAAATTATTTGGTTACCTATGATTAAGAACTAAATTAATTACAAGTACTATAATAATTTTTGCCTAATTCTTCTCCTACTCTTCCAATTTCATGACTACACCAAATATTGTACCTGAAGTCTCAACTTCAACAAGCATCTAAACTATGCATAAACTGAGTGCAATTTTGCCCCACCTTTATTGGAAAACTCTTCCTTTGAAGCAACATTCATCTTTTTACAAGTTATTCTAGTGATTGCTTACTGCATTTCAGTGCATTAAAGCAGTATCTTTTAGTAATACAATTGTAGTGTGTATTTGAATATCTCCTGTATCTTAGCATGCAGCTGTTCCACAGTCTTGGAAATAACAAACAGTGATTCTGATTTAAGGAGAAGGTCCCTGCTTTGAAGTCAATCTACACTAAAGTCAATACAACTAACAGTGACTTCACCAGGAGCTGAAGCTGAACCTAAACACTCATCTGTTATATGAGCCATAGTATCAGTCACCCATTACTTTTTGGCACCCACTTTCTCCAAAGTGGAGCACTCCTTCCAGACTCTTCTCTTTTTGTAGACTAAGGAAATTTCCAGGGAACTAAACTGTAATGTAATTATGTAGTATGACTCTGCAGTTGTCATAGCAATGGAATGAGGGTGATATGCTGTTGAAGTAAAAATAAAACTTCAAGTATAGCTAGTGGAGAACTAACAATTATTTCTAACTGCTTAACCACATTTATAGGCCCTTTGGAGAAAGGCCAGTGAAGTTACCCAGGGTAGGTTGCCTTCTGAACTGCTGTACTCAGTTTTCCACCTCCAGGCAGCGGGAGCCTCACTGTTCTTGTTTCCTTGTAAACCTGTCTTTTCCTGGGCCTGCTCATTAATGTGTGTGCTATGTGGGACTGGAAAAGTTCCACAGTGCTCACTGGGTAGAGACATTTCCAAGAGTTTCTTTCATTGTGTCCTTAAAAGGTACCCTTAAAAACTTGGGAGTTCAGATGAACTGGGGTTATTGAGTCAAAATGGGAAAGCTGTGTTGGGATGTGGTTTGGAGCACGCATAGGAAGCTTTTGTAGTAACGTGACTCTATTCCGTCTGTGCACACCAAACTCAGACTTGAAGCTGCCTGTAGCAACTACTCAGTATTTAAGCTACACTTTCCTACCAAGCACCTCCCTTTCAGAGCAATTACCCTGCTTCGTGCTGTTATAATGTGGTAAAGAGATACAGCTCAAAACTGCAACACCAGGCATAGAAATCAGTCTCTGGAACAACTGCTCATTGACTCAATAACAAATTTATTCTTTTGAAAACCTTCATCTGGCTAGCCAGCCCTTACGGCATTTGAGTTTTCCTTAGGAATACAGACTATAACTTCTCTCCCCCACAAGATGGTGTTACTAAAAGGGACAAGGTGCTGAAAACTTAAGAAGTCCTTATAATCCAACCTGGTTTTCAGTCCAAATTTTGTGGAGTGATGCTTTATGACTTTTATTCTTTCCTTGGTACAGGGGATATCAGCCAAATGCTCCACGTTGCCCAAATCATGAGCATGATTAGAAATTTAATAAATCATTTTGCTTTTTAATTTATGTAAGAGAAATTACTGTGAATTTTGCTCAAGTCCATTCTCACCACTGATACTATTAAGGAATGGCACTGTCTAAAGATCAGAATCACCAGTTTTAGTAGTAGAAACAGGATTTTCTTCTGAATTCAAAACCAAGTAAAATCCAGTTAAGACAGAGAGGCAGGAAATTCCATTCCAAATTGAGGTAGGTGGAACCTTTTCCAATGTAATTTAAAAATTGCTTTCTTTACTCCAGGGTGATGACTAGTCTTAGTTTTCTTATGAGACGGTTGGGAAGGGGGGTAGGGTTTGTATTCACTGAAAAAGTAAATTAAAATACACACAACATTAAAAAGTTATGCTAAACAGCATGCTTTTTATTTTTAGAGAAAGAGCAAGAAAATAGCAGTACTTCAACAGACTAGAAAAAGCCTCATGTAAATACTAAAAGCACAGCAAATTATACTAAAAGCTTATACATTCTTAAGTCAAAGCATAAAGTTGCATGTAAATATGTGTGTGTATATATATTTATACATGTATACACACATAGGCACACAACTTTTAAGTACAGATGGAACTATCTGAATTATCTGTGTTTTCCTTATCATTCAGTTTAGTTTTGGGTGAATTAAGCAATTAGACCAGAATTAATATTTTAAAAAAATCCAACCACTGCCACAAACTAGATTAAAAACTACACACATACACGATTACAGCACAGTTTTTACTCCTGTGGCCTTTGAATTCCACTAAAATAAGCCAGTTTTAGAGGGAATGCACCCTGGAAATCTCTTGGCTTTTATCACTGAAACATCCTAGCCTTTGTTAAAAACTAACAGAGGAGCTACCCCAGAATGTGATCTCCAATTCTTCCTGCAAACTGCATGCATGCCAGACATGAACCATGCAAAAACCCTTTGAGGTTTAAGCCCTTAATTATTACCTTGTGTCAAGATTCAGGCACTGTGCTTTACAGCAATCTTCAGAATTAAATTTAAGAAACGAGAATTGCATTAGGAGTTGATTTTACTTAAAATAGAGAAGGGTGAAAACTCAGATAGTTGGCAACTCTCAGCTGAATAAGCATTTCACACTGAATTAATAAAAACTTAACCAAGTGCTTTAGTAAGTTCCGAAAACAAAAATAAGTTATATTTCAAAGAACAAGTTAGTATAAAAAGTTTTAACATATGCAAAGTATGTGCTCAAAATACTTATTTTGCATTTTTAAAAAGAGCTGTCATCTACCTTACAGCAACAAAGTTCACCCAGTATAAAATATTGCAATTTGTCCCATTGTGTCATATGAGAGGTTTCCTTATTCTTCATATGATCAAGAACACTTGCACAAGAGTTCATTATTCCAAGCCACATAGTGGCAGACAGACTATGTTTGAAAATGTGCTTTTACTATGCAGTGCAGTAAAAGCTAAGCAAACCATTTCAGAGCAGCGTTTAGCAGGTCAAAGAGCTATGTCGATGCAAGAAATCCAGAGAAGAGTATAAAAGTTAATGCCAGGTGGCAGTACCAAGAAAGTGAATTAGATCAACAGAAAAAAAAAAAAAACCCCTGCTGATAGCATTCACTATCACATGTACAGCTTGTAAGCTAGGAATAAATTAGCTTAAGGAGAAAAAAAATTATCTGTGTAAACAATTCACCCAGTACAGAACTGGATGCAGCCGGTAAGAGCAGAACTAGCTTAGTAGTGCTGAGGATGTGCGTGCATCCAGATGCCTGTTCAAAATGCATTTATCAATGCCACTGACCCCCCAAAAAATCACCTAGAGCTATGTACACCACAGTGGAGGCTTCCCTCCCCCGTTACGAAGTTATTACAACTCAGGAAGTCGCTGCTGTCTTCTACGATTAAAATTCCAGTTATAAGCTACCAATGTTTGTAAGATGAAAACACCCACCTTCCAAATTAAATTGAAAACTCTTGTCAAGCATGTCTGAGGACTCTTCAAAAGTTAAAGTACAGCACTTCGCTCAAGTGGTATTTGCATGAGTAACTTGTACTGACAGCCTGTTAAAATAAGAGAATTTAACACAACTCAGGGTAGCTGGGTGTTCCTCCTCAGAAAGAGGGATCCATACAAATTCCAGTCGTTCTTGTTGAGGTGTGTTACAGAGAGAGAAGGACGAAAGAACCTCAGTTCAATCAGCCTCGAGGGGAATCTTGTTGCTTCTAGAAGTATTCCTCCTCTTCATCAAAAAATCCGTTTTCCAGGGCATATGAGCAGTCTGCATTAGAGTCAGCTTGGCAGGCACCTTTGTATTCTTGAATGGATTCGTACAGGGAGTAGAGCTGACACAGAAGTGACATATCCAGCTGCCGAAGGCCAACCTGAAGGGGGAACAATTCAAACAATCATTATTACAATTGTCTTCCTATGGCAGTATGATGCTGTATATCTTTTGTTGCTAAGCAGGAGGTTCAAGCTTCTTTCCACCTTGAATAGTTGTGAAATACGGAAGTAAAATTCATTTTCTAAGGTGACATATGCCCCATAGGACAAACTGGACAAAAGAACAAGGAACAACGTGATGCAATAGAACAGAACAAATGCAAAGTGTTCTTCAAAATGTTGTATTACAACAGTATGCTTAACTTCCAACAATCACTGCTATCAGAACCATAGCAGATAAAATCATAAAGTCTATATTCCTCATCATGCAAGGGAGATATTATGCAGGGATTCTAATCTCTCTCTAAAAGATTCAAAGAAACTCCTGACTTACTAACTCCAACACAGAAACACTGTGTGTCTTCCACACATCTTTCTCCCACACCATCACAGGCGCTCTCTTTTTGTTTGAAATGGCCTGGAGTAGAAGTTTTAAATGGGACTCTGACTGGTTTTCCTGCTTCACAGCTAATTATTTCTACTCTAATTTTCTTTTCTACATTGACATACATAGGCTTCTGACAAAGCCAGGTATATCTAGCACAATACAGCACACTGCTTTCAGGCACCAAAACTAAAGCAGAAGTGACGCAAGGACAAATGTCGTATCTTGCAAATCTCCAGAGTATTTTCATGTGCCACTCAAGCATAGGCTTGATTATAATTAAGCACCTAATATTTTGGTCCTTAAGCTTCTCAAATATTAGTTCCAGAACAAATTAAAATTTTGGAGAACCACTTAAAAAAAAGGCTGCATCTTTATGTCAGGTACAAAATCAGTATGTTGCACTACAGAGTGAAATAAACCTACTCATTTAACTCAATTCAGTCTCCCTCTCTGACAACAAAATGGAGAGTTCCCTTGACATTGTCACCTATCCAAGTCAGATCAAATTAAAACTAGGTTTTATCTTGCAGCAAATTTAAACCACTACACAATTAGAGATTTTAGAGAAACAGCCATTTCAGCCTTATTTTTCAAGAAAGTGTTAAGCCAACAGACTGCTCCTAGTGAGCCTCAGTTTCATCGAATAAAAAGTTTTTGCCACAACTTATGATAAGAGGAAATAAATAAATAAATAAAGTAAGTTAGCAGCCTTTACTGCAACATGAACACCAGGCTATATTTTACTCAGAATGAGAACTCCTACCTCTCCTTATGTTTCTGAATTCTCAGGACAACACAGTCAGCACACAAGAAAACCACAAGAAGCTATAGATAGCATGAAAACCTTACTTTGACATTGCTGAACTATCCTACCAGTAGCTCTTTCTGAAAGTGAAGAGAAAAAAAAAAAACCAAACTTCATAAAGCACAATGCCACTGAGAAAAACAGGATATGCCATATTTCAAGAACAACACAAATTAGTTGGTGACATCACGAAGCCAAAACATGAAGTCCTGCACAGGCAAAACGGGAAGACTTTAGGACAAGACACGGAACGCTGTGCTAGCTGCCAGGATATTAGAGGTACATCTTTCCACCACCTCAGATTTATGCTACTTTTCTCACCCATTTTCCTTTATAACCTAAATAAACTGTTCACCTCAAGTAAGAAAGGATGCTGTGAAGTTGGACTTAACGCTATGACATACAAACAGGAGATCCACCTGGCACACCTGCATGAGAGCTAAATGTTTGAGGGACAAGACTGCAGTCCAGAACTGTTCCAATAGCAATCAGGAGTGAGTTGAGCCACAAAAGTCAACCTGGACACAGGTGAACTTTGTCTCCCAAGGAAAGTGGGAGCATTTTCACCAGCTGCTCTCCTGTTTCAGCTCCATAAAGGACTTCAGCACTTGCTGTGAAGTAAAATCCTACTGACTGCCAAGCACAAACTTTAAGCGAAAAACTGCTCAGCAGAATTAACATAATAGATCTTTAAACCAAGTGATTATGTTTAATACCTTATTTTTCTGCCACTAATATTGAACAATAAGTCTACTGAGAAAAATGCAGCCTCTTCAAAACTTTCAAGTATGATCCCTGAGGTAAGAAAAGCCTGAAGAAATGTCCAACCCTGATAGCATTAGCACAGTTTTTAATGCCTGCCAAGCTGCGTTGGACTTTTGATAAGACAACCTATAGAATACAATTCCATATAATAATTCTGTTCCTCACAATCACAGCTCTGAAATGACCTCCCCTTTCCTCCCTCCCCCTCCAAAGCATGCAAGTTCATCACTTTCTCAGCTTTAAAAACTTACATACACAGTACCTTGCTTGGTCATGCAGGGAAAGATGCCCTGTGCATTTCTTCCTCACTCACTATGGAAAATTGAAAGCAAACCCATAACTCAATAAAAATATCTTTGACTGCTGCCAAGAAAGAGTGTTCAATATCAGTAATAAAGTGCTTTTATCTTCTTGATGAAAGGCAGCCTATTAGTATACAAGAGTCTCTATAATTTGTACAGGCCACAAAAAAGTACATCTGGAACCAAGGAGCCTGTTGCTTGAAAGGCTTTGATGTGTTTAGAAGCATCTTTTTCTTCAGAAGTATTTTATCAAATTATCATCAAGGATAACAGAGTAGTAAAGGAAAGTTTAAAGGGTAAGTCTGGTTATCAAATGACTTTGAGAAGTATCTCATTTGATTTTCCCATTAGGAAAAAAATAGATTAGACTTGCCTAATAAGTTATCTTTGCTTTTCTGGAAAGGCTTAAGACGACTAAGACCATATGTCCTTGTTTCCTTTTACAGCATTGCAGAAGAAAGCCCCAGCAGTCAACAGACACCCATCCTGAGCTTTAATGCAAACTGGCAATTCTAATAAACAGTTTTAAGAATTATCTCTAACTGCTGAAACACCAGTGGCAGACTAAGATTTCACACTACACTGTCCTTCTAAATCCACAGAAGGACCTTTCTTGTCCTCAATCACCTTTTTAGCCTGAGAAAAATAGTCTTGAACCGGGAGGATTTTCAGCAATATCATATTTTACATGCTTCATTGAGTTATTAGAGGTGGAAGACACCTCTGGAGATCATCCAGTCCAACTCTCCTGCCAAAGCAGGATCTCCTCAAGCAGACGACACATGAACACGTCCGAGTGGGTTTTGAATGTCTCCAGACAAGAAGACTCCATGAGCTCCCTGGGCAGCCTGTTCCAGTGCTCTGCCACCCTCAATCTAAATAAGTTCTTTATCTTATTGAGGTGGAACTCCTTGTGTTCCAGTTTAGGGCCATTGCTCTTCATGCTGTTGCTGGGCACCACCAGAAAGTCTGGCACTACCCTATTGAGACTCACCTTACAGATATTTCTATATATTAATGAGATTCCCTCTCAGTCTTCTTTTCTCAAGACTAAACAGGCCCATCTCCTGCAGTCTCTCTTCATACGAAAGATGCACCAGACCCCTAATTATCTTTGTGGCCCTCCGCTAGACCCTCTCCAGCAGCTCCTTGTCTTTCCTGTACTGATTCTACAGAATCCTCAGCGCGCAAGGCTTAGGCTATTATTAGTCATTACAGCTGCAGCTTGCACCAGCCAAGCACCAACACCCAATTAGTGTTTAATCAAAAGGTGCGCCAGGTCGCCCGGAAGAATTTCGCTCTAATACCGCCGTGCTACAGGATGCAGAGTCCTGGAGAAAACTACACCGAATCACTGCCACTCGGGCTGCACGGATCAGTGCCGACCCTGGGGGTAATTTTTAACGCCAGCCGTTCAGCGTGAGTGCCGGTCCCGGTGCGTGCCGCAGGGCGCGGTGAGCGGCTCCTCGTCCGCACCGGCCCCGGCCCTCCCCCGCCACCGACGGCCAGCCCGGGTAACGGGGGCTGCACCCGGGGCCGGGTAACGGGGGCTGCACCCGGGGCCGGGTAACGGGGGCTGCACCCGGGGCCGGGTAACGGGGGCTGCACCCGGGGCCGGGTAACGGGGGCTGCACCCGGGGCCGGGTAACGGGGGCTGCACCCGGGGCCGGGGCGCCGCTCTGGCCCCCGGGAGGTGGCGGTGCCCCAGCCCGCTCGCCACGTCCGCCGCCCCCGCCGAGCCCCGGCCCGCCCCGCTCACCATCTCCTTGCGGAGCAAGGCCAGCGCCGCGTCCAGGTTGGGAGGCTTGGGCGGGCGCGGCGAGCCCCGGCCGCCGCCGCTCAGCTCGTCTTGGATGCGGGACTTCTGCGCGTAGAGCCGCTCCAGGTCCCGCCAGCGCCCGCTCTGGCCGCCGCCGCCGCCCGAGGACGAGGAGTTCAGCAGCCCGCTCAGGCTCTTGGGCAGCGGCGGCAGCCCCGCACCGCCGCCGGGCCCCAGCAGCCCCGGCCCGCTCATGCTGCAGCCGCGGCCACCGACGGAAGGAGCCGCCTCGGCCCCGCCGCGGGAGGCGCCGCCCGGAGCCCGCCCCGCCTCCGGGCCGGGCGGGGGCGGGGGAGCCGCGCGGGGCCGGCTGAGGGGAGGGAGGGCAGGACGGAGAAGGGGGGTAGCGGGGTGAGGATGGGGATGGGGATGGTGATGGCGAGGGGCCGCTCCGCAGGTGCCCCCGGTCGGGGCTGGGGCCGCTTTGTGTGAGGCGAGGCCAGGCGAGGCCGTGCGGGCGCGGCCTCAGGCGGTGCCCCCCGGGAACAGCCCCGCGGCAGCGCTCCGGCTCCGTCCCCGGGCAGCCGCAGGCAGGAGGGCCCTGCGGCAGCGGGGCTGAGCCTCCCGGCTCGGCCCAGGGAGGGATGGAGCGCAGTGAAAGCAGGCATGAAAGCAGATTAACTCCTACAGCAGGAGGGTGACCAGTTCTTCTGCGGCCGTGGTGTTACAGCAGTCGCCTGATAACGCGACACTGCTCTCCCTTTCCAGCAAGATGTTTCTTTCTGTCCCGGTTTGGGCAGGGATATATGTCTGCTCGGTAGCCTGTACAGTGCCGTGTTGTTGATTCAGAATGAGAACAATGTTGATAATATACTGATGTTTTGATTTTTGCTAAGTCGTGCTCGTCCTAAGGGCTCCTTTTTGTCTCTGTGTGTCTGTCTCATGCTCTGCCGGGGAAAAGATACACAAAAGAAACTGGGAGGGAGCATAGCGGTGACAGGTGACCCAAACTGGCCAAAGGGATATTCACCTTTTTTATTTGTACTTTGTTTTCAATTATTAAACTGTTCTTATCTCAACCTACATGCTTTATTTTTGATTCTCCTTCCCATTCCACCGTGGGGGGAGGGCGGGGGGAAGTGGCTGAGCGAGCAGCTATGGTACTTAATTTCCAGCTGGGCTTAATCCACGACACTTTCACATCCCCATAGCCAAGTTTTGTACCAGAAGTGCTTTATCTTCAAGCATTGCAACTACACAAACCTAGGTCTATCTGCTTTGTGAGTCAAATTTCTCAATCTGGGAGTTAGCTTACTGTGTGTCTTCCAGTGTTATTCACAGAGAGGATTATTGCTGTGCTTTACAGAAATACCCAGATGCTTTCCTGAGAGGACTGTGGAGAGGGAACCATGCTCCAGGCACGGGAATCCCCAAAACTGCCAGTGCGGCCACAGCAATACAACCTCAATGTGCCAACTCTGATTTTGTGCCTTTTATGCTTTCCCCCCTTTCTCTTTGACATGTTTGTATCTCTGGAGTCTCTTAAAAAAAAAAAAATAGGGCAGTTTTGGATTATTCGAAATCCAAACGAAAGCAGGGTATAAAACTGGAGTTCTGGGAATATGCTGCTATGCAAAGCCAGATTATTTAGAGGTGCATTCCTATTCCCATGACCCTGCTTTGTTTGTGGAGTTTTCTCTTCAAGAAATACCCAGATATGGTGATTTTGACTTAAGCCTCTACATACTTTCAGTTTTGTTCCCAGCCTCACATGGCTTTTTCATGGTTTAAATGTCATCAGACTCTGTGACAATTGTTTTCAAACTACTTACAGTTGAGGAAGCTTTTGTAAATCTTTGTTCATGTTCACATGCCACTTTAGGGATTGATTTTTTCAGGCAACCTGTGTTTTTTGATGCTTTTTGCCCTGGAATGAAGAAGATTTTTTTTTCCCCTGTTAGGCATGATGCTACTTCTGTCCAAGTTGATTGTGAAAAGTAAACTAAAGGCATTTAAAACCATCATTATTGTAGATTAACAGTGTCAACCAAGAGTGCCTGACTGCAAAAACTTTGTTGCACTGTACTATCTTTCTGTTAATTAGCAAATACATTTAATTGTTCTCCATTCAACACCCTCCTTTTTTCTCCCAGAAGACAGCTATTTGAAAAAGCTTGTATTATTTTATCTAGACCACCTTAATTTTTTTTTTCAGTTTACCTGATCTCATTAAATTCTGAGTGCATTTTGTTTACACTTGTGTCCTTTAGGCACTTCTTTGCAATGTTTACCATAGTAGAGACTTTTATGCTGTTTTACTGCTCAGCTTTGTAATCTGAAAAAGGAAAAAACAACCACTTTTTGGGTTTTCAGTGACCCTTCTCTCAACTGGCAGCCTTATCTAGCCTTCATTCATACTAAATTCATAATTATCCTTTAAAATCTAAACCTACTGCTTTATTTATACTGGCCTAGTTGTAACAGGGTGATAATGGAAGCTGGAGTCTTTTGCAGTTATGTCTTTTGGTAATGAGGCAAGCTTTTGTTAGCTGTATAGACCTCTTGGTCTTTGTTGGTTCCCAGAATTGAACTACAGAAACATGTTACTTGTCAAAACTGATCTTTGCTAAGGACGTTACCTCAAAAAACCCCACATTAAAAATATATGTTGCTATGTCATAAAAAATTAGGAAGTTCCACGAGAGTGGTGTCCCATAACATCTCCTTATGGAAATGCATTATGGAGTGGATTTAATTTACATTTTCACATATGATGGTTTTCCTTTCCTAATTCACTAGGAGGATACACAATGCCTGTATATCATTTGTGCATCATTTACTAACAACCCTCTCTCCAAATGTGGTGATCTATATGCATTATAGCGTACCTTGAACTGATACATTAAGACTGTTCCCTACAGCCTTTTCTCGAATGCTTTCCCCTCTAATAACTGAGTTATCCACAGATGTTAATGGAATTCCTCGTTATGACAGCCCTGTGTTAGAAGGTAGTATTGTTATTCACATTGGAACGAGGACACGGGGAGCTGAAGGTAGGTTGTGGGTAAAGAACATCAACCTATTTTAAATGCCTGGTTTGTGATTCCTAGGAATGACTTTTCCAGCCAACAGAACTGACGAAAGGACATATGCCTCTGCTTCAAGCTACCCTGCACAGGGCAGGACCTTTACTTAAAGCTACCTTCATTAGAAATTTAAAGTAATATTCCAGAGTTTGCAGCAATGTGGCACGTGTCACATTTGTCAGCTGTGCATCAGGGATATCTTAAAACTTGCTAAACAAGATGCACCAGAGATCATCTGTCAGTATCCTTTTTGTGTTGGGAAGATGTCTCTCATTGGGTTAACTTGCAGTCAGAATTACTTGTCACAGGCCAGTCAGGATCCAGATATCACAAACTGGGCATAAGCAAGACAAATTAATAATTAGTTACACATGCTTTACTCTTCCATTTGCCCCTGTAGTTAAAGTGCCTGCACACACTGTTTCTCATGAGGCCTATGGCTTTTATCACTGATGTGGAGGAACAGAGATCAGACTGTTCTGCAGTGCTTTGGGAATGATGTGAATCTCAGCCACTCGGCAGAAGAGAATTTAGGATTTCCGGGGTATATTTGGAACCTGATACATGATGCCATATAATGGTATATCCAAACAGAAATTAGATTTTCAGCTAAAGATCATTCAATTCTTAGGCATCCCTTTTAATCCGTTTTAAATAAAAATTGTCAGGTCCTAATTATGACACTTTTTTCCCAGGTATATTTTTATATCTCTGCCTAAAAAGGTGAAAACCCAAGTATATTCTAACACCTTTCACAGGGGATTCCAACTAGGCCCCTAGCAAAGTGGTATCCTCAGATCTAGAGCAGAGATCCTCCTATTTAAGCTACCTGAGTAAACAGGAGCAATAGACAGCTTTTACCTTTTTTATAGGTCTGCTACCTCATAGATACCCAAGAAAGACACTTCAGCCTTTACAGGGTTCAGAACAAAGTGCTAAAAACACAAATATGGAGGTTTGGGGATCCGGGCTCCAGCTTAAAGTTCTTGATGAAATGTATTCTTGTGGCTATAAACCCTGGTTCACACCACTTGCTCTCTCAGCCTGCTGCTGTTGCCCTTGTCGTTGGTTTTTCACCAGATCCTGTCCTTGTCCTAGCACAGACCCTGTTCCAAAGCAATGTCCTCTATCTGTGGTCTCCAATGCCACAGTTCCTATCACTGCCTTTTCTTGCTTCAGCTGTCATGCATGGATGCTCGATCTGTGTCTCTGGAGAGGGATCCTGGACCAAGAAATCCCTGGCCTTTTATACCCTCACATTCTGTGCCCCAGATCTTCACCTGCCCTGCTTCTCTGGTCCATTGTCAATTTATGGGGTTCACCAACACCTCATTGAAGTCTTTCTCCATGCCCCCATGGGCAACTCTTATCTTACAGCTTGGGCCAGCCTTGGGGCCCTCCAGGGTCTCAGCCTTATTTGAAGACAACCAGTCTTTGTTTATCCTCTGCTTAGCCATTCATGTTAACAAACAGAGCTCATTTAGAGTTCACCTATGCTCATTTTTGAGCAAGACCCACTCATGCTTAGCTGTAAGCAAATTACAGTTAAACTTATGCCTTTATGCCTACACAATTAATTTCTAATATTCTATACTTCAGTACTCTTGCTGCTGCCTTCCTCAGCTTCTCTGCCATATCTGATGCTACCCTTTAGCCTGCTGCAGTGAGGTCGGACTGCTAATTCTTCCTTTTTCATGGAGAAACAAAAAAAAAAAAAAAAAAGAAAATTTTGACAACAGGAGAATGTGCTTAGGGCATGGGGGGTAGGTGTAACAGAAAGGTGGTTAGGACAATAGATCCAGCAGGAATCAGAGGTTACAGGGAGTGATCTGTAGAGCTCTAATAGTGTGTGTTAGTAACTGTTTCATCACCGATGGCAACTCCCAGCCAGCAATAATGCACATGTAGAGTTTTGTTTTTCTTGTGAGGTTTGGTTTTTTGTTGTTGGTTTGGTTTGATTTGGTTTGGTTTTGGTTTTTTAAGTGTCAGCAACTCAAAACAGATTTCTCTTTCCTCTCTCCTTTTCACAATGAGGATGGTATGGATTTTTGAACTAATCTATGCCCACCATTTAAAGCAGTGAGAAGCAGTATGGAAATCTGAAGAGCATGTGCATGTGGCAAACAGGCAGTTACATTTCTGCAATGATGAGTGGTCTAATTCTCTCTCACTGTATATTTTTTACACTGCAGTCATTTCCAAGTTCTGCTGGTTTTTGTTGTGAAGGGGGAAAAAAGGCTCAAAGTGTGTACTTTCATATCAAAAATTCTGGTTTAGGATTATAGGAAGGATCATGCTGAGGATAAATAAGGACTGGATCTGAAAGTCAAGTTGATGGGACCTCCAGTTGAGGTATCTAGCTGTTTGTTTTCCTGATGATGCCAAAATATGTTCATATCTCTGTTTAACCTTAGATCAAACTACAAATTTTCTCCACAGTACATCACTCAATACACTGCAACACTGGTTTTAAAATCTCCTTATTCTGTGCCCTCACTTTATTAAATTAGATGTAGTGGTATCAGTCTTTTTTTTTTCCTCTACCTCTTCAGCCTCATAGAATCTTCCCCCTTATGTAAACCCTAGGAAAAAAAAAAAAAAAAACTAAAACCCTGCAATTTAGACCAAATTCATGATCCTATTATGTATCCTTGTTTTCAGGATTTCTGTTGTAATTAAGAAAGCAAGCTATTTTAGTACTTCTTATCAGCTGGTAAAAGTAAATCCCCCAAAATTAAATGAGAAATGGCAGGCTGTAGGAATTTATCATTTCAATATTATATGAAAATCCATAGTCATGAAAGAATCCAGCAGTTTGTGAGACAACTGGGCAATAAACTTGCTTCATGCTCAAAGCTCTTAGTGGCTCTGAACATCTTCCTTACATCTCCTTTTGCTATGTCAAAAAAAGCTAAAAAAACCCCAACCAAACAAAAAAAAAAGATACCTCCAACAAACAAACGAAAAAGGAAAATAAGTGCTTTAGGATAATTTTGTCCTCTTTCCCATGAGTTCAGTACAGTTCTGATAAGCATTTGCCTCTTCCAAAAGATGGTTTGAGGAGGCATTTATTACCTGTCTCTGTGGTTAGTTCAGTTTGTTAGCCCCACAACAACTCAGTTCTTACTCTCAACAGTCCGACTTGACTTACAGTAACAGCTTTCCAGAATCTGATTACTGAAAGCAGATCGCCAGGGGATCAGAGCTACAGGCTTTAAGGGTATTTGTCTTATTATCCCACTGACACTGAGCAGACCCTTTCCTTTAGCGAGATCTGCATTGGGGTCAGATCTGGAGGATGCTGTCTAAGCTGGGCTGAGGTCATGTGAGGTAAAAATGATGGGAGTTCTAAATCTGCAGGCAAAACAGCACAGCGGGAAGCAAGCTGCTGAGCAGGAATGGCTGCGGGTGCACAGAAGTGGGAAGGACTTGTGCTTGCAAATTGCAGTGTATTGCAGATTTTTTTGCAATTTGTATCTGCCTCAAAGCCTTTTTGAGTGAGGAATGGTCATTGGTAATTTCTAAAAGAAAGAATTCTTTATTTCTCTGTGAAATGGTCATTTGGAACAAACATGGAAGTTTCTATGTACTATTATGTCAGCTGATGTTAGCAAAGAGATCATATTTCTTGCTTCTTTCTTCTGTGTTCTCCATTAGCAAATGTGTATATGAGATTTTTTTTCCAGGCTGAATATAGAAATCTGTTAGATAACATATTTTCACTAGATAGACTACACTGCTCAGGAGATAAACATTCCTCTCAGCTGTAAATGGCTATAATGCTGGCTGGGGGGTCATAATTTAATATTCAGATGTACCTCTATTCTTTTAAAATGACCTTTCCCCTCTGCAAAACCAGTAGACAGATTTGTGGCTGAACTGAGTTGCTGAATAATTAAGTTCAAAACTGAGGCTGTGAAAAACCCCAGCTTGTCCCCTTCAGCTCAGCTGTGCCAAATGCCATTGTCCCATACTGCCAGCCTGGAGCTCTGCCTGCTGGTTCAAAAAGGCTGCACTCTTCTGCAGCCTCTCAGAAGGGAGAGTGATGAGCAAATTTCATCAGGGCCACTTCCTTGCAGCAGCTGGGGTTGCAGAGGATGGATGAGGCTGTGGTGATGCCTGAGAGCACAGCAGCCAGCCAAATTGAGGCCAGGCCAGTGCTTGAGGGGAACATCCTCGTGTGGACCTGGATCTCCTTGTCTTGTGCTGAAATTGAGCCACCTCTGCGGTGGGACAGGGGAAATCATTTAATGGTGCATAACATTATTTCTAAGCAGTTTAGAGGAGAAAGGTACTCTATGTAATTGAAAGTTCATTTAGGTAGAGAGAATGTAATTACCTGGCACAGTTAGAGGAGCAAAGCTACTATGAGTCTGTGATGAAAGCTGTCATCAGTTGTTTAATGGCCAACAAGTGACTAGAATTTTCGTTTCATATTTCATACAAGAACAGCACATTCAGCAGCCCCAGTGACCCCTAAATTCACTGCAGGGACACTCAGCAATTACTGACTCAGAGGCAGATGTTCTACTAGCTGAACTACAGTCATTGCTTCTTTAGTATGTAGCATCCAAATGGAAACAAGTTTGGGCTTTATTTTGTATGGGCAACCTACTTTTGTAATGGTACAGACAAAGGAATAGCTTTGAAATACTGTCAGTTTAAAAAAATGAAATACATTCTATGCAGCAAATATAATGCTTGAAAATAACTTCTTGATGTAAGTACATGATACCAGATTTTTACCTGGTGTGAACCTGGTAGAGAAATTGTAGCAAAGTTTACTTTTCAAATAGCGTGGAAACAATCTATCCCTTTCTTCCCCCCTTCTCTATTAGAAAAGCCCCTCTCAGGCAGTGCAAACTGTGTGGCTGTTTCTCTGTCTCCTGCCCAAGAACTGTGTGTGCCTGCCAGGAGGGAGGGTGATCCTTATCAGCATGTGCTGAGCTCATGCACCTCTCAACACAATCATGCTTTTCAATTTATTGCAGACAGACACGATTGTCCCAGGCTGACGCGTGGACTGAGAAACCCATCCAGCTCACCAGAGAATCCAAAGGTTCAGTTAATCTTCCCTCTTCGAAGTCCCTCCAGTTTTTCAGAGTTGTCCTTCATTGGTAGAGAACTTGAGGAATAACTGTAATGGTAACAGCTGTCATTGTCGGGTAGGAATTGTGCTGGAGTGCAACAACTCCTGCACACACCTTAGGCACCAGCTGCAACATTGGAGACAACTCACATGTGACGGGATCAAACCATGTAATAATCCAGTCAATTCTTTCTCATTTTACAACTTGGTGCCATCTGGAGCATGGCACAGACAGAGCCTAACCCAGAAAGCAATCGACAGTAAATGTTGAGGTTGCAAAAGGAAACAAAAACTTAAAGTAAAACAAAAGACTAAAACCCCTGCAGGGGGAAATGCGACAGCAAATATCCGCAAAGAGGGGAAGCTGCTAAGTCCAAACATCAGTGCTGGAAATGAGATCAGATCAAGCTGATCCCTAATCAGTCACTGACAGAAACAAACAGGTATACAAATGAGCTAGAGGGAAAAACAAGGATTTATGAAGTATTTTTGGCAGTATTTGGGAAAAAGAAGTCATTCCATTTGGCAAATGTAATCTAAAGGATTCTTCGCTTTTCTCTGTTGAGTTATCCAGGGAAGATGGAAGCCTAGAGAGACAAAAATAGGATTGCTATCAAGTTTATTTATTTATTTATTTGTTTTCACTTGCTGTCAGTTTTAAGGCACATCAATCATTTTATTTCCACTCGCATCTCTAAAGAATGCTAAGGAGATAGAAGTGGTGGAGATCTTTTGAAGATCTTGAGTTTACAGGTTAGGCAAAAGCAACTTCTTCCTTCTTAGTCTCCTTTCTCTCTCAGCTTCTTTTTTAAAACTGTGGCAGGATAAACAAAATGTAATTTATACAAGGCTGCAAACACCTATACTATGAGAAATAAGATTTGGAGTGCAAGGTATAAATGCATTGAGTTCAACTTACTGTTTTTATATCACTTTCAGAGTGCAATTGCTCTTTAACTAATTATGAGTTTTCAGAACATTTGGAATACCAGTGACTTGGAATAACTTTTAGATATCTCACAATTATTGTCAATTTTCAACTGTAAGAAAAAAAAAATAACAGGAACCATCTCTTTTATTTTTCAATGATTATGAAAACTTTTTGAATAGAATGAACATTACTTTGTCAGTGCTTCAAAAATAGGTTATTTGCATCCTGTGGCACTCACTCTTTTGATGAAGACATTTATATTTACCAACTTTATTCTTGTCAAGTCATGCTTTTCTCTGATATTGCTTTGAGGTAGAGAGAGAAAGAGGTAAAGTGATAATTTGATAGTTCACTTTGGTGAACTATCATAGATCAGAAGATAAACAGTAACTCATAAATACAATGATTTTTTAATATTTTCAGAACTGAAATATCTTGCTGTCTCTGCTCTAGCCTTGATTCTGAAAATGAATTGAACCTCTGGCATTCTTAGAATAAGCCCCACGAGGCTTGATCCAAATCTCATGGAATTCAGTGTCAGTCTGTCCACTGTCTTCAGCTGTAGAGAGAATTGGGCTAGAGCCTGTGTCTGAAACAACAGGAGGCCTGTGGTGTTTGAGTGTTGGATGTTTCAGAGAAGAACTGACAAACAATCTTGCTGTCAAGCTTTTCCTTAGGGGACCTCAGTCTTCAGAGCAATACTGATTTACCAAATAGACCTAGGAGGTTCATTATAGTCACATAAACAAGGATGAAGAAAGATGGTGTTATTGGTACACTAGCCTGTGTAAATGACAGTCAGTTTTATAAGGAAAAATGTAGGGAACTTGAAGAAGGTTTTCATTAAGCAGTATTAATAGCAAAGTTTTATCACATTTCACAGACAGACACTAAATGTGTGGGGTTTTTTTTAAGCTGAGGGCAAGAACTTAATGTGTGATTTAAAAATGCTACTTTTGATACTGGCAGCGATATGAGACAATCCAAAGAACTGCAGGTGACCATGTCCTGGGTTACTGATGGACAAGAACATCAGTATTTCGCTGCCAATGGCCCAAGTTGTGCAGGTAAGGTGTTTTTACTCTTGTCCTCACTGGTTTTCACACTATTGCTCCATCTTGCTGATACATTTGAGTGTAGTTCAGCCTTTCTCAGTTTTAATCTTCATCTTCTCAGGAGTTTGTTTTGGGTTGGTGTTGGCTTTCTGGTGTGTTTTGTGGGGGTTTTTGTTTGTTTCTTCTAACAGCCATATAGCATTACCTTTACCATGGCAGACTGAAAGGCCTGGTTTTATGTAATCACTCCTTTTCCTCAAAACATCTCCTAGAAGTGTTAAGTGCACTGCCACACTCATTTGAACCTCAGCATAGCAGTTAGGTTGCATAATGCACTTCTCTAAATCAACTTGAGCAGATGGGAAGGAAAATAGCTTGAGCTAGCTCAGCACAACTCCCCTTGGGCACTTTTCAGATGGCAGTGGAAGTGCAGCCTGGCAATGCCCTACTGTCTTTATTTTGTCCTCTTGAATGACAAAAGCAGCCTAACCTGAACAAAGAATTATCCCCCCTGGCTTTTCCTCTCCCCCCACTGGGAGCACTGTACAACTACACTCTTTTAAATATTGCTTGTATGGTAATTTTCTCAGCCATCACACATTGCTTCATTTCTACTGGTATTTAGGCAAAAAAGAGAGAAGATAAATAAAAAAATTAAGTAAGTGGGATATAAACAAGAACAATATAGGTTAAAAGGTGATTTAAAATAGTGGCATTAGTAAGTCTTTTTCAATGCTTATCAGGTAAGAAGCTCACAGCTCTAAGAAGAAATTAAACCTTGTCTGTTTATTAAAACTCCATGATCATCACTGGTTAATTTATCAAAACCAGAAGGAATGGAACACTACCAAGTGAGGCTAAATGCATTACTTAATTCAACCTCACTGTAATCACTGAAGTAATGAATTTGTGTTTAGCTGGCATCATCTGTTCTCTGGTTATATAAGAACAGTGCAAAAATCAAGTTAGAACTGACTGTTTTGAATGAACCATTAGAGAAAACAGGCTCCATGTTAAGACAGTTGTAACAGAATCCACTGGTTTTGATCAAAAGCTTCACCTGGAAGATTTGTTAATGTGAAATTAATTGCATACATAAGTGTCAGTGGTGGTGTCACAGGTTTTTAAGTACCAGGTCAGCTATTCAGTGAAGGAGGGACACATCCATGAGCTGACCAGAGGTGCTGCTTATTCATGGTGCCCCATGAACAAGCAGCAGGAAGAGCTCAAATCTGTAGTTTAGTACCCTTGCCCCAGAGTAAGCCACAGCTGTACCTCAGAACCTGCCCCAATACCCACAAGATCAGACTTTTCTCCTGCCCTTGCTCTGATAAGCCAATAGAAGTCCCTGTCCTCTTTTTCTTGTACTCCATCCAAGGATTCAGTTCACTTCCAGCCTTCTTCCCTCATATAATTTATTGATGTCTGTGGTTGGGAAATTGCTACTACTTTAAACTTTTACAATTTTCAAAAAGACTACAGCCCTGTGTGCAGGAGTATTCCCTTATGTACGTCCTCTGCAACTTAAATAGTGCTAGACCTAGTTTAGGATGACAGCAAAATGGGCCAAAGAACTGAAAAAGCTACAGAGAGTTTAGGTTGTCAGATTCTTTCTAGTATGGGGACAAACACTGTTAGAAGAACCTGCAGCAGCAAGGTTCTGAGACAGATTTAAGCCCTTCTAAGCCAAGTTGGTCCTGATTTTCCATATATGCAACAGTTGGGTTACCTTGGAATTCACCGGCCCCAATTCCTCCTAGTCCCCTTCTTTTTCCTTGATGTTTCCTTGAAGTTTTATGCCACCCTGCTCTGTATCACGCTTGCATCTTAACCCAGCACTGTCTATTTCCTTCACACTTCTCAAACTCTTTTAAATGAGTCGTTCTGTAACATTTTGCTGTGCTTCTTTGTCTTGCAAACGTTGAATGTATTTTTTCCTACCTCTTTGAAGCTTCAGTGTAATGTGAGGCACCGGGGAGCCCTTCCAGCTTTTATTTTCTCTACAGGAGTCTGTGTTTGGTTTACTGTCTTTGCAGGAGACCACGTGAGCAGCAGAGTTCACAATTGACGTGAGAGGCTCAATTGTGCTCCCACTCTCAGCACAGGTAGAGCCAATGCATTTTTCATCACTGTGGCAGGGCTATCTATGGGTCTTGTGGTTGTTACAGGGTTCCTTTTGGGAAATCCAATGAGGAGAGTCAGAGGAGATGCTGGTAGATGATAAACACAGGGGCAGCTTTGAGGGGCTTGTTTTGGTTGTGGGAAAGAGAGATAATGACATTGAAAAAGAAGCAGTGAAATAAGAAAAGAAGTAAAGAGAGAAGAAAATCCTCTTTTGAGGCTAGGTTCTCAGCAGGGAAGGAGGAGCTCAGTCTAAAGGTCATTGGGGGCTTTTGCTGGAGCAAAATAATGAGGAAGAATAGGCAATTTTGAAGTGTGTATTTGGGGGACTGCCTCAGTGGTATGGTGAGGTGTGTAACCAGTGAGACAATAAAGAAAGAAATAAAAGAAAATGTGGAAAAAGGAAATAAATGTTTCCTGGAAACAGTGCTGAGAAAAATATCACCCTTAAAACAGTTAGTAAAATTGTGAGCACAGTGAAAAGGAGAAGCCAAAGAAAGTGGGAAAAGAGAAAAACAAGAACATCTATGCTGAAATGCATGTAGTGGAGAGGGGGTTCTGCTTCCTCTGTTTTTTCTCAAGCTTCTATTAATGTATGTAGTAAAGAGCTCTTATTATTCCATTCATATGTTTCTTTGCACCTTTCCACATAACTTTTCTATGTTTATGGATATATATCACAGAATCACAGAATATGCCAAGTTGGAAGGAACCCACAAGGATGACCGAGTCCAACTCCCAGCCCTGCACAGGACATATCCAAGAGTCACACCACATTCCTGAGAGCACTGTCCAAACAATTTGTGAACTCTGTCAGGCTGGTGCTGTGACCACTTCCCTGGGGAGCCTGTTCCAGTGCCCGACCATCCTCTGGGTGAAGAAACTTTTTGTAATATACAAGCTAAACCTCCCTTGACACAGCTTCAGGCCATTCCTTCACTGGTCACAGTCCTGTCACTGGTCAGCACAGAGCAGAGATCAGTGCCTGCCCCTCCACTTCCCCTCACAAGGAAGCTGTGACTGCACTGAGGTCTCCCTTCAGTCTCCTCTGGGCTGAACAGACCAAGAGACCTCAGCTGCTCCTCAAATGGCTGCTCCTCAAGGTCCTTCACCATCTTTGTAGCCCTCCTTTGGATGCTCTCTAATGGCTTAATATCATTTTTATATTGTGGTGTGACTTACAGATGGGGTTATCCCATCTTGCATCACTCTGAGAGTTTCCAGAGAAGTCAGAGCCCCAGCAGAACACAGCTGCATCTCACAGTTCGTAGTGTGAGCTGATGATGAGGAGTAGCTGATGGACATTGCCATCACTCTGATTTTCAGCTGCTGGAGAGGTTTCTTGTTTTCTTCAGCACTTATCTCAGCATTTGATTTTTGGCTGCTCCAGAGTAAAATCTTTCATTAAGAGCTATTGGGGATTTACAGACCATGGCCTAGGTCTACTGTGCCACAGCTATGCAACATTTCGGTGAAGACCTCCACTGTGCCATGTCCTGGGCAGGCAAGGACTTTCAGTGGCTTTCAGGGAAAAGTTACAATTTCATCTCTTTCCCCAGGTGTTTGTCTGCAGGTACATGGAAGGATTGGATAGATGGGTACTGTGTTTATTTGGAGAAATACTGTCTCTTCTGCCTCTGGGCTGAGAGGGAATACATTTGGCCATGAGTTATTGTTAAACTATTTACATGCTCTCTGGAGAGTCTTGTACACAGGGTACTCTGTGAGAGCAATAAACAGGTACATGCTACAAAGCCAGGACCTGTAGCAATAGCTCCTCTCGTCATTGACAAGGAAAATGCAAGGGACATTTACTCAGGACTTCACAGTAGCTGCTCACAAAACATTACACAGAGTGAGAGAAAACATCCCCTGAAGAAGCAGATGAAGATGCATTCCTCAGGGATTACTGTGTGATGAGACTTCAGGAGCAGTGGTTAGCACTGGTAGCCAGTGTCCCAAGAGCAATAACAGTTCTTTTGCCGCAGGCACAGCCATCACAAACAGGTAGTTCTACCTCTCTAAAATTGTGGGGGGAGGGAAACAGTTTTAGGCAAACTTTGACATTTGGAAATTAGTCAGCCATCCTGTGTCACTACTGTTTGCCTGCCTATTTGGCAGCAGAGCTGGCTGGGAAAAATGTTTCTCTGATCACAGACGCCTTGGAAGCAAACTGGCAGATCTACAGCTGGAGCGTGTATCAGCATTAACTTCGATCAAAATTTTTCACTATAGAATTCAGTGTAGTGGCACAAAAATAAAGGCTGGGGTTAACAATTTGTCCTTCTTGGCCTTGTCTTGCTTTTTCCCTGGATGAACCTCACACACACCCCACTGAAGGAGAAGTAGTTTCAACAAGCTGCTTGCTGAAGACACACCCCTCTCAGGACTAGTACCTGCCTCCTCCCTGTTCAGTCCCATTCCACAGTTCTCCAGGGCATCCATCTGTTCAAGATAAATTAGTTCCAATCCCAAAATCTGATTTATGTCCTTCTGTAGCCAAAACAAGAATTTGAGGCTTGCCCTTCCTCAAGTTGTTGCCTAACTCGATGTCAAACGCTGCCTTTGCAGAAATTCTCACCTCAGTTAATCACCTTTTCCTTCTTCCTTCCTGTCTCACTGCTGTCTCTGCCATGCCACATGTGGCTCAGGCTCTTATCAGCAGTTCAGCCTCCTTCCCTGCAGAGATTGCAAGGGCTCAGGATGGAGAAAGCTGCAGCTGAGGGATGAGGAAGAGCTGAGAAACAGTGAACCCTTGCAAATGTGAGCGGGAGAGGGCTCTTCTCAGCCTTCTACTCGTTCTCAGACGTGCTTCTTGTCAATCTCACAGCTCTTGAGAGAAAGTGGCAGAAGAGCTCTTTTTGTCTCAGTTTGGCAAACAGTCAGGTAGGGCAGAGAGGTGCATAGCTACAGACTAACAAGTATCTGAAGACACCGGAATAGAGTTGAACAAAGCCAGAGAGAGATTGTAAAAGACAGACTTTCGACAGCTTTGCTCTGCGGTAACCTGAATCATGTTGAAAAACAGTTTTGTGCTGTTGTTGCAATGGAATTGTTCGGTTGTGACAAATATATTTTTCAACTTCTTGTTTCTTCTTCCTCTGACAGACCTCTTTTACAATATTTCAGATAAATTCTTTTTGCACTTCTGTGCTGGAATAATTAAACTCTGAGATTATTCCCCTGAAGTGTAGGACCATGTGGCATCAATCGTGTCTGCCAGCAAGACTTTCCTCTGCTGTAGCAGCAGGGGTATTGGCTCAGCAGTGGTCTGTGAACAGAAGAGAGGCAACATAGGTAGGGAGACACAACACCTGTTATTACACCAAGTGACAGAGCTGAAGAAAGGCTTTTGTATGAAAAGTTGCCCATTTTCTCCAGTACTATGTGCTGGTCTAATAAAAGACAGGATTTCTTCCTGCTAGCCTTGTGTGCTTACATTACCTGTGCTTTGATCAGAGCCTGCCGTTGACTTCAAACACTTCCCCAGGACATTTGCTTGTTTTAATCACCACTGGCTGTTTCTTTTGCTATCAAAGAAACTACTTTTGCTAGCTTTTGATATGGGGAATGCACGATTCTGTAATCAAAGTGATGTTTAGCTCATCCCTGAGCATCTGGAGAGAAACCTTGAACAGCAGTTACTGGCTAAATGTAAAACACGTATTTGTTAGCAGCTATGCAGACTGAGGGTGGGGTGTATATATAGTATATAGTATATATACATATATCCTATATACTATATATAGTTTGTTGTGCTGTGTTTGTATTGCTAGAAGGTGAAGGAAGCTGCTTTTTTTCTATTACAGATTCAAGGCCTACTGTCTTTCCTTTTTACACAGAGATGTAAAATTAAAAAAAAAATAATACAGAAAAAGATTTTAACGTCTTATTTTATAATACCATTCAATTAATGGAGTGTCTTAGAACATTGCAAACCACAGTTTAAGGCTTACAGTGATCTTGTGATTGTCATTGTAATTATTATTAGTGGACTGACAAATGGCTTAGTAAAAATATTTGAAATTTTAAATATTAAAGAACAAGGGACAGGCGGAAGGTGAGTGCCTTTCTCATCTCACTGGGGTCACCTCAGAAGCCTCTTCCAAAATTCCTGCAGACCTCATTCACCCCTAATTCCCTTACACCCTCTCTGGGTTGTGATGGAAATACAGAAAAGCAGGCTGTAATTACTCAGAGCTGATCAAAAGGTATGTGTTATGTATATAGACCCACACAAGAAATTTACATGTAAATTTACATGAAAAAAAAGAAGTTTACAGAAATTTACATGAAATTTACAGAAAAAAATTTCCACTCCTAGTTCGAGACCTCTGTTGTCTCAAATAATGCTTTCACTGATGATATCACCCCCCCATAGGTAAGTAATAGAGGCCAACCTGTGTATCACCCAATTTCAAGCTTAGACTGTCCAGTCTTTGGCCTGAGCAGGGAATGTTTGTCACGGGCACTTGCACCTCAGATTAGAATATTGGTCATTATGGCTTCCACTGAAGAAATGGTCGAACACGCTGCCCTGAATAACAATCCACAAGTGATCCATCTGTTATCAGTGAGTTACTGAGAAGATGAGGAAGACCAGGGGAACGTTCCTCAGCAAGCAAGAGGCAATAGAGAGGACCAGTGCCCGCAATGGGGCCAGTGCTGGACCGTCTCCATGTGCAGGGGGAAGGCTGATCCTGGCTGTGTGCCTGGGACAGGCACCACGGAGAACCTGCAGTCTCACTCAACCCCTGGGCAAGACAGCAGCAGGGGAGATGAAGGGCTCTCCAGACGAGGGTGAGTGGCCTATTTTGGTGTATTTATAGTGTAGCCTTCCTTTGTTCTGCTCTGTGTCCTTGAGGGATGAGAGTCAATTACGAGTGAACGTCAGAGCTAACATCGCTACCCACAGTCATGGTACGAATGAGAGGACTGTCAGCAGGGCCAGAAACAACCTGACACCCAGGAGCAGGTAGGGCAGTGAGTGGGGCTGGGGACCTGCAGTGCAACCTGGCCTTTTGCCAAAGGAGTGATGCCCCCACCCCTTCTCCTCTGCAGTACCTCTCCAGCCCCTCACTGCAGGTGCTGCTGTCACTTCAGGCAGCATTTCCCACCTGAAGCCAGCTTGACCCACCTGAAGGTGTAATAACCTTGCCAGCTGCCTGGAGCAGCTTGGGCACAGCAGGGCAGTGGGCAGCAGGTCCCTGCAGCCGAATGCACCTGTCCCATGGAGGGATGAGCCACGCTCTCCAGGTGGAATTAATTCCAGTTCCTCCATTTCTTGCTTGGAGACCTGTGCTGTGCACAGATCATGAATGGAGACTCCATTTTACCAAATCAGAAAAAAATAAACCCAACGCAGCAGCGTTTGAGCTGGAGATATTCCAAATAGCAGGAACAAATAGAAATCACAGCGCTCTCCTTGTACAAAACATTTGTGTTGCTGTTAAATGAGCCGCTGCAAATGTTGTAATGTTCCACTGATTCTTTGTTACTCAGCAACTACTGTGGTAGTTGAGCACTGAATAGGCTGAGTTTTTCTAGCAGAAAAATAATGAAAGAAAATTGAAATCTCAAGTTTTAGAAAGAGACTGATGAGACTGGTGATACAGCAGGAGGGAAATGAGGAGCAAATGGAAGTTTGGCAGTCTGGAGAGGTTAGAGGTTCACCGTCCTATTAGGAGATCAAGGGAAGGCAAGTCATGAAGCCAAATGGAATAATTTAAAGGAGGCTAGTGAGAAGGAGAGATGGGGACACCACAACATACCACTAGGTCAGAGATCTGCCTGGTTTGGGACAAAGGAGTTTGGTAGGGCTATTATAATCCTAATTTTCCCATTAACTGAGCAATTACAGAAGACACCAACACATACTTTGAAGATACATAATTTCAGCTTGAAATTAAAACTGGTTGAATCTTAGGGGCACTATCTCAAGTTAAAAGGCAAAACAAATTAAAAATGAATATCTGGCCCAATCCCTGCGGCTCTGCCTGTGCAGGCAGGACAGCTGATCTCCACTGCTGCCATCAGGTAAGGGAGCACTCATGCACAGCCCAAAGCACTGCTCCCTGTGAGCACTGATCCTGCTTGGAGCTGCCTCTCTAGAAATCCATGCGTGCTCATCCATGAGAATACAGCCTTGCTCTAACTAAGGGAATTATTTTAGTTCCTCCACCTGCTTTAATCTATTTTTCATCCTCCTCAAATTCTCCTTAGCATTTTTTCCCCATCTGTTTTTTTGCACTTCTATTTTGCACTTCCCTCTGTTCCCTTTATTGGCTGCTGTCAAAGATAAGGTGGACCAGGTTCATTGTTAGGCTGATGCGATCTGGCCCTTTTTAATGTTCTTCCTTGGATAACAGCTTGCTAAAATTAAATCATTTAGTAAAGGGACAAATTAAATCATCAGCTGGGGTTCTTTTTTCTGCGGGTAACATAAAAGGATGTCTGTTGCATTGCATTTGAATTAAGGATATAATCATATGCACATTGCTGAAACTATTATGTTTCATAAAGTGGTCTTATTATTTTCTGCATATTTTTCTTTGTGCGTGAAATCTTTTTTTTCTATTAAATTGCATATCCATGGAGGATTTGGGGGCACTCAGCCAGTCAATCCAATTTGGAGTTGGGTGGTGGCAGTAGTGGACTAAGTCCCTTATCTGTTCCCTTCAGCTGTTTTATTCCTTTGCTATTGATGGAAACATAAAATTAAAAGTGGAATCAACTCATAGGAAGCACGAGCCCAGCAAGAGACTTAGGAGGGAAAAGTTGAGGAGGGAGATTCTGACTAATCTCTCTACAGCTGGCGTAATGTGCTGACAGATTTGATTTTAAATACACATGCAGTAGATTGGGTATTTTACAAATATTGCCATTTTATTTATCTCAGTGGGCATCAAAGCAAGTACAAGAAGAAAATTGAAATCAGATTGGTAATGGTTTAGGGTTTTTTTGAGGAATGTGATTTATGGAATTCTGCTTTCCCATGTGATGTGTACTGGGAAATTATGAAGCTTGAGGAATGAACAGGAGGCCTGAAAGTGGATTAGCCATTTCTACAGGATGATAGCAGAGGCACGTAGAGGAACTCGCCAGTGTTTATACTTGACTCTGTGCGTGCTTCATGTCACGTACAGGCTATGTATGATGAAAATGAAGCTCAAGCACTTGAAATCAGTGGCTGCAATGGTGCAAAGTTTGATGCAAATAAGAATTAGAATATGATGGACCAGACTGCCTGGTATGTCTGTGGGATTCATAGTTCTCTTTGTACCTTTTGATTCCAGACCAGAGAGGGCCTTGCATTTCTTCTACATTAGAATTTCTCAGTGGGCTAAATGGTGACAGCTTCCTACATCTCTCCATGACCCAGATTGCTGGAGCTGCACAGGAGTCGAGTGATGCTGTGTTCTTTATCTTTATGCAAACCTCTCTGCTATGCTTCTGTTTTGGGCTGGCATTTGGCAATGCACACTGACAAAAAAAAAAATCTCTTATGTAAGGGGTTCTCCCCAGGGAGGATCCTCTGCCTCTTGTATCACAGTGACGTGACAAAGAAAACCTCACAGTCAGCATCATACCCCATCAGCAGGCTGGTCCTTCTGCAGTGAGGGCAGGAAAAGGACAATCCTTTGTGCTCCAGGGACAGATAGGCACATCTTTCTTCTCTTGAATAAGGGCTTCTTGGCATAGCCAGTACAGAGGACTGACAGGATAAACCCCACCTCTTTGTAGGCTTCATGTCCTTCAGATCACTTCCCTCTTGTCCATGGGGCTGACAAAGGTACCCCTAGGGCTGGATTCGGTGTGAGGTGGGGAACAAAAGCAGAGCTTTGGAAGGAGGAGGCCTCTGCTTGTGAGATGAGTAGTGGGCGAAAAGCAGAAAAGCTGCAGAGGAGTCAGGAGGGGAAGGTAAAAGATCAAGGGAGTTTCTCTGATCAAGGAGATGTGAAGAGTAGCAAAGGAAAGCAACCTAAGAGAGAGGGAAGCAGAATCTCTGTACTTATGTAAGAATGTTAAAAGATGCTGTCATAGATGAAAGGAAAATGTAGCAAAGGGAAACAGGACAAAAGCAGAATGTCGGTGTTTTTCAATTCAGGAAATGTAACACTAAATGAAGCAAAAGAACACATTGCTGGTGTGAGTGTGATTGATTTGGTTGACGTCTGTTTGCTACCTCCTACTGGGCAGCTCAATGGGCTGCTGAAGAGAAGGATGCATAAATCTCCTGTAGGTGAGGTGTGTTGATGAAAACAGCTTGGCATCTTGTGGACTTGCCTGTTCACTTGACTGATGCTGATGTCTCAGAGCACAGACATCACTTTTTGGATCTAGTACAAATTCTCAGTGGTGCTGCTAGGGGCCATTCCTCCCCACTCCTGTCCTTGTATAGGCACGGGCACCTCCGAATCAAGATGCTGATGCTGAAAGCTAATTGTCCTGGTCTGGATTAATGCTTGTGGCTGCCTGAAAGCTGCTCTAAGTGCAGGAGAGGTGATGAGAACGGGCAGCTGGGGGTGGTGTCAGAAAGAACCTTCCTCTACAGCGGTGACACAGATTTATGGCGGATTACAGTGCTCATCTCATCACCAACTGGCAGGACATGAGTCTCCGTGCACATAAGAGGCCTCTCCTGTCTTGATTCTCTGGTGCACAGCAATGTGGGAGTCCTTGTTTACTTATCAGAAACAAAACTGAAAAGAGAAGGGGGAGCTCAAGGCATCCTCTGTTTCTGCAACCTGTCAATCTGTTTATAACTCACCAGTTATAATCTCCTACATTTTTCTTGGCTCCTATGCAGCTTCCAAGGCAGCTCATTTTGGATGTTCCTGTATAGCATTGCAGTACATAGAGGAGGCTTTAGTCAAACCCACTAGAACTCATGTAAATTTTGTCCCAGTACCTACAGTGAAGGCAGGTTTCACAGATCTCCTGGTCTTTCAAATGCACATTCAGGGCTCACTTGAGCTGCTCGCAGAATAGAAGAGCAAAGCCCATCTCTCAGGGTATTTATAGATCCTTCACTGCTTCACTGCTCAGGGAGATTTCCTCGCTATTTTTCTCTTGCTAAACAAGGACTGCACTTTTCATCTTTTCTTACATATAGTAAAGGAGAAAAGCTACTTGAGCTTCTCTTCCTCCTAAGACACCTTCTCAGTGAGTTACACTTGGATCAGTTCACTATCCCTGTTCACAGAACACTGCCCACCCTTTCAGGGACAAAACTTCACTACCCTCTTTGTGTAAGTATTTTCTTTACATGGGAAGAGATTGCCACATGGTGGCAATTTACCTCCACTTTACAGTTGTATATACAAGTGCCTAACCCAGTCTGGATTCTTTTCCAAATACGTTTTCCTTCAGCCTTTCCTTTGCTCTTAGGAAGCTCTTAGGTGCTTCAAGGCTGAGATTACTCACTCGTTGTTTGGTTTTGTGGGGGTGTTTGTCCCTCTTGTCTATTCCCTCCCACTCCACAACGCTTAGGATGCCATTACTTTTTTCTTCCTCCTTCCATCCTTCCTACCAAAAGAGGATATTGGGATGGGTTTGGATTTTATGTAATCCTTGACTACTTTCTTAAAAAGCTGCGTGAACTTTTCTTTACAGGCACGAATGGAATGACCATAGAGACAGCTGAGGGATCAGGAAAGCATGCCAGGATAGGTGCAGAGGGTTGAGGCAGACTGCAAGCCCGTGCTCAGAACAGCTTCCTATGACCCTCTCTCCTCAAGCTGGCTCAGGGAACAAATGAGGAGCCCTAACCCAATCTCTGCTGTAATGCCATTGGAACCAAATCATCTCTATGAGAAGTTTACACAGTTAGTTTTTAGAAAGGCAGCAAATGTGACACGAGTGCTCTATAACAATCACTCTGTGGGGATGTTAACCCTTTGGTGCTCTGAAATGTGTCCAAAGCAGGCCCCCATTCCCTTCTGTCCCTTACACGCAGCTGCTCAGGGTCCAGCGCTCTTATCCTCTCCCCTCTCAAAAGAGCAAGCACCCCTGAGGATGCTGCTTGCAAGTTGAACTGTAGCACTGAAGGAAAAGTATCTCACTCCACTGCACAAGAACAGCAAGAAAGAGAGGATTCCTGGCACAGCAGGAAAGCCAAAATGTCCCTGGAGTAATTCCAAAGTCTTGCAGACCAATGTATTTTTACAGCATCACAAAAACATGAGATCTTATTTTTCAAGAGTCCTGATTATAGGTTAGTGCCTTCTGCACTTCCTTTTTGCTTTCTTTTAGATATGAATTTATTAAGAAGTATTGAAACTGACCTCTTACTGAAATTTTTCTGTGCCAACCTACCACTTTTTGTTGGCATATATGTTTAAAGCACTATTTTCCTCCCTCTATTGAATTTCATTCTTAAATGGCTGAAATAAATTTAGAAGTGTGGGTATTTGTTGAGCAATGTTTAAGATCAAGCACTATTTTTTGCCATTTAGCCATCATAACAAGCATATACTCAGCAGACATTCTGAATAAAATTCCATTGTATGGAATTGTCCTCAGCTGTGAATTATATTTTTCATGACAGATTTACTCCTCTGACAGAGAAAATTCAATATGTAGCTGTGTTTCTATTACAGATACAGTCTTCTGCTAGCCAACAGATAAGCTTTTTATCAGCAGCCATGCTTCTGTGGCACTCTTCTGGGCTGCTGCCAAGCTTTTCCACCCTCCCTTTCATGAGCAGATCAATGTGCAAATATTTGAAAACCCTAAATAATATAATAGCTACTTGAATGCATGCTCAAAAAAACCCCAAAAAACCTCAACCAAAACAACACAGAACAAAATCAATTTCAAAACTCTTACACCTACATAGTGTACCTAATGCAAATCTACAAAACCAAGGAGCAGGGCTGCCATTCCCAAAGCTCCCTGACCCACGGACCATATAGATCAGCTTTTCCTCTAAGCCACAGTGGAAGCCTACCTTCCTGTGCCTCTTTGCCACATCACCCCTCAGACAGAACATGCAGTGCCAGCTTCAACTGGAGCTGGTAATATTGGGAAGAGGAGTCTGGGTAAAGAACATGACAAAGAATAAGTGGACAGGAGAGATTATACTGTGTTGTGTTTTTCACTATGCATAGGAGCAATGCTGAGGTGTGTAGGGTGTACAGCCACGGGTTAGAATTCAGCCTAAAATTCAGAGGTGACCAGCAGGTGCAGCTGTGTTGTCTACTGTGGTTGCTGAGGGCATCCTCTGCTGATAATTGAGCACCCTGTGTTTTTAACGAGGCAGTGAATCTTTTCAGCTCACACTACCACACAAGCTGCTGGCTTTAGCCCAGGCGCATTTTATCTCCTCTGCTCTTGTGAACTGTTTCTCTGTTCTCCTTCTTGCAGTGGAATAAGAACCTGTGGAGATAAGATCCTTTTTCTCCCCTGTTGCCCTTCAGATGAGAGGCTGTGTGCTTGGAGTGATGCCCATTAGCGGAAGCGATGCTGGAATGCTGGAATCAAAAAACTCCCCACGGAGAAACAGCAGCGGTAAAAGAAGGCTGAATAAAATGAAGTGACCTTGGTGGACAGATATTAAAGGGGAAAAAAAATGGGAAAAGAAATGAGGAAAACTATCTGGAAATGGGTTAATTTTTGAGGGCAATATAAAATATAAAAAAGTACAAGAAAAGGAATGGGAAGTAAACAAAAATGTCACAACAAGCAGAATGAGAAGGCATAAGCAATAAAACAAGAGAGGCAAAAAGATTAATCAAATCTCTTCTTACTGCAGGGTTGTACCACAACTTGCCTTATGGTTTTTTTTAATGCAAATCTATAAATAAACCTCGTTGGCTTTTTTTCCCCATTGGGAGGATATAAAAGATGCTAATAAGTTCTTACAAAGGGTAAATAGTTTAAGGGGATGATACTAGTGATACTGAAGTGTTAAAATGAAGATCAAAGCTAGGACTGCCTGTATAGGGTCTCTAGGTTATCCATACACTGCTGCAGCTCTAACAGATTAAAGACTCATTTGAACATAAAAAGATGAAAAATCATATGGATCACAGCCATTATAATAATGCCTTGATTACAAAACATAGTTAAGGCACAATTTTTTCAGGCTCAGACCAAATAGCTCTTTATGAATAGCTCCATTAAAATTAGTGGAATCATCTTGGTGGGATCTGTTCCTCATCAAGAGTAAGTATTTCCAAGGTCAGTCTGCTCAAGCTCAGTGACATTTTTCTACTCTTAGACCAATTTCCATTCTGACCCCTGGAGTAGTAAGGGTTATAGTGATGTTTTGACGGTTCACTTCCATCAGCAGCAGTGCAGTTATATGGAGAAATACTTTTCATAAGGAGAAGAATCTGTGCTTTGCAACCTAAATTCACCAGAGCTTTGAGTATTGTTAAAGTAGGTGTTAGTTCCAGCGGCAGTCTCAGGTGCCATGGGGATGAAGGTTTCTGCATTGAAACTCTACAACTCCTTGGCAACAAGGGCTGTTCTGGGACCAGTAGGACAGGTAAACAAGTGTAGCTCTCCCTGCTCTCAAAGCCATAGCTCTCTTGGGCATTAACATTTCAGACTCACTCAGCAGGTTAAAAAAGACACTGAATAGTGTAAAAGTCACACCACAGAACAGAGAAGAACAGATCACCTTTTCAATCTCCATTTCAAATGTCACCTACTATAGTGATTTGCTCTCGAGTCAAGTCAGGTTTGTGGAGAGAAGAAAAGTTGTGTTCGAAAGAGGATGTGCTTCTGAGATGGTTTCTTTCTTGACATCTCCCGTGTCAAGTGCCAACGATTCTAAGATTTTACATAAACTCTAGAGTAGGATTGGAAATGGATATGTAAAATTCAGTGTATTAGAACTCTGGAAGTTGCAAGACCCAGCTAAAAAGCAGCAGGTTTGGTGTTCATACCTTTACATTTCCACCATTTACCTGTCTGTTCATTTTTTCTCTGATGTCTCAGACCTGATGCTACTATTATGCACGTTATGATCACTGTCACCTTCCACACAGGACAGGTAAAGAAAGAAGGCAGAAGTCCATGAAAAAGCTACCGTGCCTTCATAATTACCTTTAGGATTATGGCTTCCAACATAGACTTGAAATTTGTAACATGGATTTCCCTATAGGTCTGCAAGAAATCTTTTAGAGTGCATCCACTCCCGCTGCTGACAGATGGTAGAGCAGAGAACAGCGGCTATGAAGATAACAGCATTTCACCCACGGGTTTTTCATACTATGTAATAGCATAAGGTAGCTGTGCAATCAGTGCTGTTTCAGAACACTTCTTGCAGCACTGAGGTTTCTGGCTGGAGGTAGCCCAAACATACAATCAGTCTAGAAATTCTCAATCTCAGCACAGAGGTCAGCACCTAGAAGAAGAAGATACCTAGCCAGATGACAGGCAGGTTTATGTGGGTCATGGCTGTTTCTACTGTGTGCCAGAGGGCAAACCTGCTGCTTTTCACCCTGAAATGGGGAACTACAAAGCTTTAAACCCCTCGGGAATATTTCCCCCCTCAGCTTGTCATGAGAGCGGCTGGATGAGATACAAAAAGGAACTGCAGAGAAGAAAGACTGAAAAAAATTGAAGCTTTAATGTATTCCTACTCTCTGACCCCATTCCTCCTTTTCTGTGCATCAACAGTTTTAATAATCTGGCAAAAGCAAACCCTGAACCAAGAAAACCCTTTCCTAACCAGTGTCACAAAACATTACGATGTTTTAATACGTTATCTCTTCTTCTCTTTTCTTTTTTTTTTTTTTTCGTTTCATTCGATACCACTTAGTTCCTCATTTTTTAAATAGCTGTTCTGAAAAGACCAGTTTGCATCTTAAAACAAACAAAATTAGGATCTGCTTATGGATTTGAGCTTAATATGGTTAAGCCGCTGTTAAACAAGATAGATGAATAACAATAATAAAAATCAGTAAAATCACTCTTACATATAATCTCTTCACTATGAAGTAAGTGCTACATCCACGCTAAGCGTATGTAAACAAAACAGATGGGGGATTTCCCACTGCTGGTTTCTTTCTTCTAAGGGTGGTTATTTTCAGTTCATAAACTCTCAGCTGTCATCCCTGATTTATCTTCGCGGCAGATTCCTGTTGGGGTCACAGGGCTGGGAGCTGGGGCGATGTGGCACGTCCCCCGCTCGCTGCGCTCTGCCGCCCCTGCCAGCCACAGTGCTCGTAGCTGGGGTTCGCGCTTCCCTTTTAACCCCTTTCTCATCCCTCCCTCTGTCAGTGCCTGACATTTTGTGCATCCTGGTGGTGCTCCAGTATGGTGAGAGCCCTGTGAAGGAGAGGCACGAGCTTAGTTTGTTGGTGAGCATCCTCCTTTAATTCGGTGACGGGAGAGAGGGCTACTAGAGATAACGAAACCCCGCCTGCGTTCAATCTGCTACCCAAACAATGGCTTTATTTAAAGATATTAAGACATCGCTGCGTAGAGATCCTTTAAAAAATGTTTTAGCCTTTCCCAGCCGTAGAGAGAGCGACCACTTTATTTGCTGGGAAAGGGCTCTTCCCGCCCCTTCCTACTCCTGCCCTGCCTCCGCCCCCCGCCTCCCTTCCCCATATATTATTACTCTATGCCACCAACGTTAAAACAGTCCCACCGCGCTGGCTGCCCGCGCCCCGGCGGGCGGCCTTTCCGCCGCTGCCCCGCCGCTGCCCGGGCCGTGCGGAGCTGTCTGTCCGCGCCGGGTGCTGAACCGCGCGGGGCGGCAGCGGCGCCCGGAGCCCTCCCGGCCTCGCCCCGGCGCCCGGAGCGGAGGGAGGCGGCGGAGGGGGCGCCGCGGGGGATGAGGGGAGCCGGCGGCCACCCCGCGCCGCCCGCCTGAGGAGCCCGCGCACAAAGCCGCGCCGCGGCCATGGAAGAGGAGCTGAAGTGCCCGGTGTGCGGCTCGCTGTTCCGGGAGCCCATCATCCTGCCCTGCTCGCACAATGTCTGCCTGCCCTGCGCCCGCACCATCGCCGTGCAGACCCCGGAGAGCGAGCAGCACCTGCCGCCCCTGCTCCACTCGCGGGGCCCCGCGCCGCCCGCAGCCGCCGCCGCGCCGGGAGCGGGGCCGGGAGCGGCCGCGGGCTCCGCCGCCTGCCTGGACTCGGAGAGCGCGGCGGGCGGCGGCGGCGGCGGGGACCACGCGGACAAGCTGAGCCTGCACAGCGAGACCGACAGCGGCTACGGCTCCTACACCCCCAGCCTGAAGTCCCCCAATGGCGTGCGGGTGCTGCCGCTGGTGCCCGCGCCCCCGGGGGCGGCGGCGGCTCCGCGGGGCGCCGGCCCCGCCAGCTCCTCCCTCACCTGCCCGCAGTGCCACCGGAGCGCGTCCCTGGACCAGCGCGGGCTCCGCGGCTTCCAGCGCAACCGGCTGCTGGAGGCCATCGTGCAGCGCTACCAGCAGGGCCGCGCCGCCGCCGCCGTCGCCGCCAAGTGCCAGCTGTGCGACCGCAGCCCGCCCGAGCCGGCCGCCGTGCTGTGCGAGCAGTGCGAGGTGCTGTACTGCGCCGCATGCCAGCTCCGCTGCCACCCGGCCCGCGGGCCCTTCGCCAAGCACCGCCTGGTCCCGCCGCCCGCACACCCGGGCGCCCCCGGCGGCGGCGCGGACGGCGGCGGCGGCGGGAAGGGGGCGGGCGGCGGCCGCAAGCTGCCGACGTGCGCCGAGCACGACCTGGAGAACTACAGCATGTACTGCGTGAGCTGCCGCAGCCCCGTCTGCTACCAGTGCTTGGAGGAGGGCAAGCACAGCAAGCACGACGTGAAGGCCCTGGGAGCCATGTGGAAGCAGCACAAGGTGAGTCCCGACAGCCGGCTGGCAGCTGGAGTGATGCCCGGAGCTGAGGTGATGCTCAGCACTGGGGTTTGTTCATCCCAATGCCCCAACGGCGGGTTGCAGTTTGTAGGACATGAGGTTTTTCATGTCCATCATCCTCTCAGACATTTCTCCCTTCGTAACGGTGCCCTTAGGTTTTTGGTCCTTCCTGACTTCCCACTGACCCCACAGCCTCTGCTCAGGGTTGGAAAACACAGACTCCTTCCCATGTTGGCATCACCTTGACCAGTGAGGTTCAACCAAGTCTCAGGCAGATAGCTGGAATTAGCAAGTCCATCTCACTAGCTTGTTTGCCTTCCACAGGGTCCTTGGCCATCCTGTCCTCAGCCTTCCCGTGCTGTCGCAGTGGCAGCAGCTACGAGTGAGGAGACAGGGTGGTTCTTCCTTCTTTTCACCACCTCCCTTTCATCCAGGACTCAGTGCGAGCTGCCACAACCGTATGTCAATGAGGGAGAGTGGCCCACAGCCACCCAAATGTTTTAGACAAGAAAGCATGGTACAGATGATCATGGACACTGAGTGTTCTCCTGGGCTGTAAAACGGTCTCCTCCCACTCTACTCCCAAAGAAGCCAGGAGTAATGGCTGGAGGGACTTTCATGACACAAAGATAAATAAGGAATTTTGGATGGGGACTAGGGACAAGTAAAGCTTTTTCTGATTCACATATCATCGCTGTCTGATTCATGCTTCCCTGAAAGAGATGCTCCCTACCCCTCCCTGGATTCCTTTCTGGAGACTTCAGAACCATTCACTTGGCTACACTGGTATTTAGTGAAGTCTGGTAGAGCTGGTGGATCACTTGGTCATGCTTTCCTTGCTAAAATAAGGCTTTGCAACCATGTGAATAAAGAGCAAGATGTGGCCTTAGAAGTTGAAAATGTATATGAAGTTATTTCTTTCTTGCTGAGGATGATGGACCCTGGAAAAATGATTAGTTAATATATATGAATGTACAGAGGGGACTTCAATACCTGAGAGCTGAGGACAATCCTTTGGAACTTCCTGCTGTGCTGGGGATAAAGGACTTCTCCCACAGCTATGCAAAGAGCCAGCTCTGCTGGCTGCAGGATTCCCTTCTTTTTACTCTCTACTTGCAGTTAGCAGTAAAGAAAGCACAGAGAAATCCTTTCAGACAGTGCAGGAAAGGTGAAAATCAAGACTGGTGTCTTGTCTTGGTGAAAACCAAAGCAGGTGTCATCACCCTTTGGCCATAGTGTGGCTGAGCACAAGATAGGCTGAGGTATTTGGCAAGGCAAAAAATTGACTTTCTAATTTAAGATCCAAAGAAGATGCCCCTTGGGTTCAGGTGCACTGTTTATCAGTGCAAGAAGAAAGACAAACTTCTGAAGGTGTTTCAGTCTGGATGTTTTGCCAGCAGCTCAGCCATCATTACTCCCTAACACAAGTGTTTGTGCAGAGGAGTTCTCTTGGCCCAGAAGCAGCAGATTAAACTTTTGCAGCTGCTGTTCATATCACAGTGTCAGAATCCACTTCTGAGCAGAATTGTTTTGATGAGCAAGGTCTGAGTTCACAGTTCAAACATGGCTGATGTTTTGGAGAGCATGAGAGACCAGCTTGTGATGTATTGTGGTCTACCTTGAGTTAAAACTGTTTGATGCCTTTTGGAACATTACAGTCCAGCGTAATCAAAGTTCAGAATCAGTAATTTTCTCTCTTTCCTACTGTCAAATATTCAAAGAAATCCTTTTGGCTTGTATTTTTACTGCATTTTTGTCTGTGACTAAGGTATCACAGAACATGATTTTTCTCTTGATTTGCATATTCAATCAAAGTCAAAATTCTATGAAAAGAAACCCTCAAAATTAAGTAATCTGGGAACTCTGAAATTATGCTCTTGTGAATATTATATTTTCCAGAAAAATGTGCTTTGCACAAAATAAATATAATGGAACTGTATAGCCAGGCAGCCTAAATCATCAGCTCACACTCATTCAGATAAATTGTTTTGGAATTGGATACTTCTGCTTAGAAATAGTTCTCTGATACAGCAATTTCTACAAGTTTATTACCTGCAGTTACTTTGGCCAAACCATAAATTGCTTAAATTGACTGATATGCCAAATGTAATTTAAGGTTTATGTGTTCTCTCCAGATGCTCCAGGCATACCTGGTAGAGGCAGCAGAAAGGCTTGTTCCTAGACCAAGAAGCCTTCCTTGTGTTAGCCCTTTGTTTGGCTCCTCCTTTGTCTGGGCCTTATACAGTGGCAAATTATGGAGGGTATAACCTTGTTTAGGCAGGGCCTAGACCCTGCAAAGAAATGTGCACTTACCCTCAGCTGTACTGCAAATACCAAAGCTATACTGGACTGGTTGGCTCTTGTTAGTTAGTGGTGCAGGCTCCCCATTGCACTGCTCTATGTAACTTCTCCTACAGAGAAAGTAAAATTGGTGTAAAATAACAACAAAGCTCCAATGGCACAAATCTATGAAAATCCCTTGGTTTAGCTGGACTTCGTTATATTCACTTGCCTAAAAAGTGCATCTGGACCAGTAGTTCGAGGTTATTAACAAAAACTCTTAGTCTTCTGTTGAAGTTTAATCCTTTCACGTCTTCTTAGCAAGCACAGTGGTACTGCAATCACATTTAGGTAGGACTTCAGACTTCGGAATATGAGGAATGATGGGGGGACACATTTCAGCTCTGCCCATTCTAAAGGGTTAATTATACGTATGTACCAGAATGCTAAAAGCTCCCACAGCTGGATAGGTCTGTGAAGGGCAGGCAGGGAGGGAGTTGCAGGCAAGTGTAGGAGTTCACATTCCTGTTTTTATTTCCTGACCTGAAGACTTGTGTTCCCAAAAACATGTGTGTTTTATGAGAATTCAACGCCAGGACAAGCTTATTTAATCAATAGTCAATTTGCTGCTAAAGAGAAATGGAGGGAAGGCAGGCTAAATGAGCATGAACTGTTTGGTTGAAAAAGGACATGGCCATTATCTGGTTCATTTCTGAAATTAGAGGTCTTCCCTGCCCATCTGGGTTTAATTACTTACCCTTGTGTTCTCTGTGTCCTGTAATTGATGGAAATAGAAACTTGGTATCCATCTCCAGCCCTCACATTATTGGTTGCAAGACCAGGTATTAAAGTAAATACCAGGTGGAATAGTGTTTGTTAGGAGTTATTAATTGTCCCAGTCAATGGAGCTTGTTACGTCTCAGTTCAGGCTTACAATAAATATTTCTGTGGTATGAAAGATTGCTCTGGATGTACAAGGCATTTTTAATGGCTTGGTTGGTTTACTGAGGGCTTAGTCATGTAGCTCCACTTGATTTTAATGAGAAGTGCATGACTAAATTCCTCTGATTTGCAAGGTATCTTTTACAATTGCTTGGAAAAAAACAAAGCTATTATCTCTAAGTGGGTTTCACAAATGGAAATCTGGTCTTCTACTTGGCTTCATGCTGCAGTGGAGTTAATGCAACCACAAGTTTTATTGAACAGATTGATTGCTTATGAGCCCTTTAGACAGTGACATGGGTGAGTTTCTGTTGCAGCTCTCAGTGATGGGAGCGTGCCAGGAGCCATGAGTGACTGTGCTGATTGCCATTGGTGTATATGCTGCTTACAATTCATCTGAGGTGGTTTTCTATAACTGCTATGATGCTCACATACTGCTTTTGTCTCTTCTGATCTGGTGAAATGCACTTTGAGGTCATTTGAGAGCTGGCACAGATGTTGGGAAAGTGGAAGTTTTACTTTTGTCAGGACCAACCACTGATTTTGGTTTGAAAGAAAAGAGCTCTTCCCTCCCTGGGACTATTTGGTCAGGACAGTCAATGACAGAGAATGTAATGCTTCTGCCACATATTTATTTCTTGCTTACACTCTAGCTGTTTGGTCATTTGCTGCTTTCACCTTGTTCTGTGTCATCTTGACAAATCAAATGCTCAGATGTGCCCTGTGAGTGGAGCAGAAAGTGTGATCAGAAAAGGTGGGCCTCAAACCTTGGCAAACATGATCACCCTGTGCAGAGTTGACCTCAAGTCCTGATTTTCTGATCTGGCAGAAAACAGAGACTCTTTCATGGACCTGGAGTTTGTTTCTGTGGCCTCCCGTAGAGTTAATATCAAACATCATCATTTCAAGTTTTTGTGCATTTACAAGGGTTTGTGTAGGAAAATAGTAAAGATTCAAATATTGACAAATAAGCACAGTAACGTGTCTTCCCTTTATATTTGTTATGAAATAATTTTGTAAAGCATATTCTCATTTAGAATTTAGCACTAATGTGCTTTCAAGGGGCCACTTTCCAGCCTCTTGTTCCCCAGTCTTACGTATGTCCAGGGCTGCTCCATCCCAGGTGCAGAACCTCGCAGTGACATCAGCCAGATCTTTGAGTACGCTTAGTGAATCCTATTGGGACTCACAGACTTACAGGGATCCATCTGGAGTAGCAAATCCTGCACAAATTTGGGGTTGACTAGAAGAATCAGTCTCACAGTCACATTCCTCCAGCTCAGGGCACTGGGACCCCCAGAATGCACCACTAGGTCTGTCAGGGGCAAAACTTCCATCCTGTCCTTGAAGTTCATCAACAAGCCTCTGGTTTAGCTTAGAGATCTCAGCTGTTAGCTGAAGAAAGGGAAGGTTAGGCCTAGGGTGTGGACTTAAAAAAGACGTATTCTATGTGCCTTACTGGTCAAAAGTTAGAGGAAAGGTCTTTTCCAACTTTGCTGAAACATTCCTCCATTTGTTGAGTTGGAGCATGGGAAACTGGAGCCCCGAAGGGACATTAGTATGAAGTCTGAGAAGGCAGATTTGTCTTCAAAGTCTTAGTGTATCTCAGGATCTACCACATTGATAAGGGTTTCAGACTTGGATGAAAAAGAAGTGTCATTTTGGAAAGCACTTGGGGATTTTTCAGCATGACAGATGCTACTGTGTAAGTGTAAGACTACTACCTCCTTGTATGTGTGGGTAGCTGTCTTACAAAAAGGTGGGTTGACTTATCAAGTTTTTGCAATAAAGTGGAACGTGCAGACACAATACTTGACTGCCCCCACATGCATATTTCACCCTCATTAAATCTGATTACAGTAAAAATCCTAACTATTCTTTTCTAGCACAAACACTTTGTGGAATTAGGAATACATGTAAGCCTTTTAGCACATTATTAATCATCAAATCCAAGGATTACTAAGAAAAACATTTGCATTTTATCACTAACTTTTTCTTTTTTCTCCTCCTTTTTTCTCCCTTGCAGGCACAGCTGTCTCAGGCTTTAAATGGTGTTTCAGATAAAGCAAAGGAAGCTAAAGAATTTTTGGTTCAACTGAAAAATTTATTGCAGCAGATCCAGGTAACTGGTAATTCTGGAAGCAGAATATTATCTGTTTTGATAATACAGTAATCAATAGAACAGAGTGAATAATTTATTTGATGACTTTGTCTCCTCTGCTATTCTCATCTTTCCTGGAATCATCTGACCTTTCTTGGATGGATTTGCTAGGTAAAAATTATTCATCAAATAATGCCTGCAAGCCCCTCTTAGCTTCTAGATTGTTTGCTGTTTGTTGCAAAAAGCTGATACTCAATACTGGACGTCTGAGCTGTGTTGATTAGTGTTTGATTGAATCCATTAGTCATGCTTCTAGGCTCCTCCCTGGCTGCAACTGCTTGAATTTGGCATTGAGGATAAATTCTCATTTTAACATATTCAAAATTTACTGCTAGCTGTTCATCTTACATTTTCTAAAAATGCACTAATTTCTGCAGAAAATCCAATCAACCTACCTATTGGAGTACTTGTAGGAATGTCTTACACATACTCAAAAATAAAAAAAAAAAAGTAACTGCCGCTAAATCAATGTGTCGTTTATTAGAGCGTAAGTTATTTTCATGCCTGTAATTGTCCAGATTTAATAGTCAGAAAAAGGGCTCATAGTGAGTGCAATAATTGAGGGCACAAACCCAAAATTAAACAAGCCTTAATTTCAATCAAATTTAGACTCGTCAGTGCTGGAGGTCTGATGATCCTCAAGGTCCTTCTCCCCCTGCAGAGTGTACCTGGAAATGTGCCACTGTAGTGTGAGCTGCACAGTGCCCAGGAGGGGACACTGGTTTTCTGCTGCAGCAGTTCTCTACAGCAATGGGATATGCATCATCTGCTCTTCAGCAGCCCACTCTGCTGCTTGCTCATCTTTCATCAACAAGTCCCATACTTGTTAGTAACAGAAAACCAAAGCAGAAGTTCAAAAAGTTTATCATTTATTCATTAAAGTACTCCCCTTAAAAACCCAGAGGATGAATTCGTAGCGCAAGAGCTGCCCAAGCTCATGAGTTGCCTTGGGGCAGCCTAACTACCCACCCTCACAGTCTTCCATGGCCACGTGGGGAAGAGGACACGGCAAAATGAGAAACTGGTAAAATTAAAGGACATTAAATTGAAACAAACAGGTGCAAAGCCACTGACTGGCACCTGTAATGTGCTGTGTTTTGGCTGTAGTGGGAGGTTTCTCTCAGCTGACTTACCCATTTAACAGTTATGTAGCTCAACTAGTCTACTCATTTAGACTTTTTTCACTTCCAAGGAGAAAAGAAAGGCACGTCTAGGGAGCATGTCTTCCTATAGGTATGAACAGCTATTTTAGGATGGGATAACCCATCCAAAACAGCAGTCTATCACCAATCTTTCTTGAGTCATCTAGCTCCATTACAAATGTATTTTTCCCTCCTGAAACCTAGAAGTGGCCCATTATGACTATTTATGACTATGCTGTAAAATCCTTTAATGTGTTTCAATAAAATCACTGCCAAATTGCTCTGCATAAGAGAGCTGCTACAGTTGGATCAAAAGACCAAGCCGTTTATTTGATGCTGCTCATTGCTTAAAATGCTAGAGGAGAGCTCAGAAATTATATCCAGCAGTATCCTCTAACATTTAGCCAAGTCTGGGCACAAATCTGAATCTGACCCTCATCTGTTGAGCCAGTCTTCATCCTGAGCCTGAGTGAAACGTCAAATTTCAAAACAGCAGAACTAATCAGCTGCATATTGTATTCCTGAGTAAAATAAGGGTGAGGCATGCCTCCAAGATAATCACTCACACACTTTAACCCTTAAGGAGCTCCCTGGAATGGTTTCCTCCCATGACAAATTGCACTCTTCTCATGAGATGTTCGAGCAGCCTTTGATGACAGCACATAGCAGGGAATGCTCCTGGTAGTCAGGTTTGGTACAACCACACTCTTCAAGGGGAAAAGGTTTAGATGTGTCATGAGCCAATCTGTACCTTTTAACATTTGGACAAAAACAGTTCTTGTACTGTTATTTTGTAGGGGAACAGATGTAGCCTTTGTGCATGGGTTTATAGCCAGACACACATCTCAGAGCAGGTTATTTACAGTAGAAATCTTATGATGGTTGCCACACTCACATATGGACATTTACCCCTCAGCAAAAATGTATTTTAGTAATACTTTTACACAAAGGAGCAAGCAATATGTACATTTTATTATCCTTTCTCAATGCATGGCAGACCAGACAGCCATCCACACTCTTTGTCTCCACTCTGAGTTTGCCAGAGCTAACTGGAACCGTGCTTTTATCTTACCTGGGGCAGTTTGCAAATTCATAATCTACTTTTCTTTTCCCTGCTTTGCAGATGTATTGTTTCCCCCTCTTTTTTTCTGCCTTTCTCTTCTCTGAGGTCACATTTATATCTCTTGGTCTTTTCTTTTCAGATTCTGCTTGTTCCTCATTGCTCCTGTTGCTTCCTTGCTTCTTGTTGCTGTCATGATCTGATTTTCCCATTTTCCCATCTGCTGTAACAATTTCATACTTTCTCACTCGAAGGAGGCATATCGCCAAACACCCCATTTGATGTGTGAGCAGAAAATGAGGAGAGAAATGATGCACTGCAGCCACCAACTGATTCAGGCTCTGTGCACAAACCTGCACTTCAAGAGTAACGGGATGGAAACGGGCTTAAGGGGGAGCTGGGTGTGGTAAAGCCGAGGAGGGAGAGGTGCAAACAGGAAGAATCCAAGACAAACCTGTGAGCAGGAGCTGAGCCGTCTGGTGTCTCCCCACCATCAGCTAAACCCTCGCCCACATCTCGCTGGCAGGGCTAGGACTGCTAGGACTGGGAGCACCTGCCCTGCATCCATCAGCTGGAGAATGGGATGCACGGGTCACAGGCAGGGAAGGGAGTACAGTGCTGAAAATTTTGAACTCAAAATAAAGAAGATAAAGCAAATGAGTAGAAAATAAAAGCAAAAGAGCTAAGAGATAGTAGTGAGTTAGGGGAGTAGAGTGGCTTAGCAAAGCAGTGCTTCTTCAGTACATATTGAAAATCTCACATTTAATGACATTGTTTTGGGTTTTTTTTAAATTGGGATATTTGGGAGGAAACTTGATAGCAGACCTAAACATCTCCTTGGAAGAGGAGCTTGAAAGTTTTCTCCTTCTATTCTCATGAGCAGAAGAGGTGAGGGAGAATCTTCCTTAGAACGGGTACTACAGCGGCAGTTCCAGGGATTTATGTAATGCTTAATTGTTTCCAGACCCTACTAAAGGCTCAGTGTTACATACCTCATGCTGATTTCTGCCTAGAAAGAATTTTACCAAAATGTGAATAGAAACTTGCCTCTTTTTTTAAAAGCTAATCAGGTACATAGCTCCACAGCCAAGTGCTACCTATTTTTAAAAAAGTACTTGAAGCAATACACAAACCTTAGGGCTTTGTACCTCATTAATTTCCTTGTAATAAGGCAGTAGACCAGATTCTGGTCCATAATTCTGTTCTAATTGCTGTGATACAGAGCCAGTGATTTCAAAGTTGCTACAGTGGGATAATTAAAACAGATTGGACCAGAATCCTCTTATGTATGTATGCACTGTGTATGTTACATTTAGCATTTCCATTATGTTGTCTTACATCTGTTGTCGGGAAAGTGCCAGTAAATCAAGGTTTTGAATAAGACCATTTGTGGTGTGGCATCTTACTGTTTCATTTTATAGCATGCAGCTATTACTGGTACAGCTGTAATGAAATCAGAAAGGCAACAAAAATGCTGAGGGTCTTGAAAGGAAATCTTTTCTGAACAGAAAAGCAGGTATGAGCAATAGCTTAAGCTGCAAGCTATGCTTTCATTGATGAGTATGGCTCTCTCTCCTTGTAGGAGAACGGGCTGGATTACGAAGCCTGCCTTGTGGCTCAGTGTGATGCCCTGGTTGACGCGCTAACACGGCAAAAGGCAAAACTGCTCACAAAGGTCACCAAGGAACGGGAGCACAAGCTGAAGGTGAGCACTCCTCTCATCAGCTCAGCACAGCTGCTGATAGATACCTGGTGTGTTTTGTCAGGTTCCCCAGCCCTTCACACCATGAAATCTAGTAACCAAACCCTAAAGTCCTTTAGCAGGTTCCAGTTCAGGAGTTTAATGGAATTGTGCCTATGCACATTAAATGATGGACATACTTCAGCAATTTGTTTAACCAGGCCATCAATCTTTATTTATCTGATGTTTTGGGGCTGTCTCTTGAGAGGTGTTTATCAGTGAAACCTGTGTGTGGTTTGGATTTTGGGACTTTCTGCCCAAGCAAACAGTTGTGATTTTGATATCTCCTCGAATCTTTAAATTCAGGTAAGCCACCTCCAAAAATATATGAGCTACTCGAAATACAGTAAAGAAATGTAGTAAAAGGGCGTGGCAAGCAGAAATCTAAAATGGTTGAATGAAGTGGCAATCAAGAAATATTTAAATAGACACAGTTCTTAAAATGCTGATCTTTATGTGATTTTGAGGTACTATAGTGCCATTCACATTCAAAGTATCTAGGACATCAGGAAAAAGCGGATTATCTAACATAAGTTTGTTGGGGCGGGCCCTGGGGCGGTGGTGGAGTGCCGTGACCTTCTGAACAAGTGTCCTGGGGAGGGCATCCTCTGGGCACAGGCATGTCCTCCGTGCTCACTCCCTGGCAGAGAGTGATTTCAGCTCTTCTGTGAGCTCTCCGCTTCAGCCACGCAGGACAAAGAGATGGGAGCCAGGTGTGGTGGTCCAAGGCGAAGCTTTATTCTTCTTTCCTTGAAGGGATCCAGGGACGAACAGGCTCAAAGGGACAGAGGGAGCAGGATTGATATAGGAAAGCCAGGGGGCGGGGTAGAGCAGCAAACCAATCATCTGAGGGCTCAGGGGCGGTAGAAAGGGGGAAGGACCAATGGGGTACAGCTAATTTACATGAAACAGGGAGGCATGCTGGGAGGAGGGAGTGCCGAAGGGCATAACCTTCAGGGGAGAGAGGCAGAGTCTTTTGCTGAGAGGCTTTCAGCCTCCATAATAGTTAACAAAATCTACCTTAGATCAGCATTCAGCTTACTTGACAAGAACCAGCACTTAGGACATACTGCTGACAGCACAGCAAACCTTGCAGTTTATTCCTGTCACAAGTTGTCCTACAGAACACAGTGCTATTAGACCTAGTCCACAGCCATGTGGCAGCAGAATCAAGGCCAAAATCTGGAAAAATGGGATGCAGCTATTTTATTTCTCAATTCCAGCAATGTCTTCTCAAGCAGAGCAGGTTCAATGATAAATTGTGAAGAGAATGTTAGGGTATGATCTGCAAGAAACCACTCCAGCAGTTTGCCTCTAAAGTGAAGGACTTTTTAAAAGCTGAGATGGTGGGGAAAGTGTGAGTGGAAATGTGAACACTGCAAATGCAGTGACATGTTCTGTGCCCTCTTCGCCCCAAGCAAGCCTAATCTTTGAGCAATTAATCTGCTCTGAAAATTGAGATTCCCTGTGCAAAACATTTTGCCAAGCTAATTATCAGTATTTACTATACAGAGCAAGTGAGTGAAGCTGATGGAGATACGGCAATGGCCATATGGCAGCTAAATTAAGCATAGATTTAACACACTCTCTCATTCCTTGTCTCTTCTGAAATAATTTTTTACAATTCACTGCGAGCTGAGGCAGTCATAGAACTGTACTGATGTTTGTTTTCCAGGTTGTTTGGGACCAGATAAATCACTGTACACTGAAGCTACGCCAGTCAACAGGGCTTATGGAATACTGCTTAGAAGTTATCAAAGAAAATGATCCCTCTGGGTTTTTACAGGTATTTTTCTTCCTAACGTTCTGGGAAGAAAAGAAAAAACAAACGACTGCATTTAACCTAAGTCTAAAAATGTGTGGCTTTGTTAATTAGCCCCTTCCACCTCCAAGGCAGGTTCACCTTAACTCCTATAAGTACTGTCTAAAAACTCAGAGAGCCTGGTGACTACATGAGTGTCCCAGCAAAGAGGACATTTTAACATCTTAACAAAGAGGACTTTAACATCTGCCGAAGGTGGGGAGTCAGTGGTCACACCACTCCCCTAACTCCTGATGTCATTCGTCTTGCCAGCCCTTCCTTCTGGGCTGAGAGAAAGATGCTATGCAGTTAATTATAGTTTTTTTGCAGAGTATTATTTTATTTTCATCTGAGAAACCCAACACAGGGCCCCACAGAGCTCTCTGATTAATTTGGAGAGGTCAGTGACTCGGCAGAGTAGTACTTCTCCCCCTTGTGCTTCTTCTCTTTGCTTTCCCATGTAAAAGAGTTCTTACAACACCTACCCTGTAAGGAAATCTAGTCTGAAGGGGCTTGCATGTACCTTTGCTTCACTGAGATTGTTGCATCAATACCTGTGAAAGCTCCAGGTACTTTTCTTTGCAAAATATGGCCTAGCCAATAATTTCCATAATTTGCAGGATATTGTTTCTTAGGTGCAAATGGTGAAAGTGTCTATTGGTGAGACAGAGCATACAGTGTTAATTCCCCATAAATTATTTTGCTTAATTTATTCTAATATGTTTATTAATTATTTTATTTTGCCCTAGTAGTTTTGTTGCCTCATTTATTGCCTACAAAGAAAGGTACATCGAACAAAATGACCTGCACACAAATGCATGAGTGTCAGAGGTCTGTCAGAGCATCCGTAAAAAACAGGATGAGAATTAGCCAACCTAAGCCTATTAGCACTCCAGACTGATTGTCACTGTCATGTCTGGTCTCAAGCAAGAGAGGGGAATGTGTAGTGTAGATTAATCTCAAGATTACACGGATTTTAACAGGCCGGTGGTTGGACGCTACAGGACAAACAAAACCTTTAGGTCTTACCTACATGCTATCTAGATATATGCTTTGCTTTCTTTCCAGCTTGCTTTCCCTGTAACTTTTGTGGTGTCAGTTTTTGCAGCCCCCCTTTATTAAAAAAAAACCAGCCAAACAATTTTTGGTTTTACTTTTTCCTGGTTTATCTAGTGATGCTTTTGAGACAGCCAGCAGACACTCAGGCACGGCGTTACTTTGAGCAACTATCCTGCAGCCAGGATATTGAGACATGGCCAAGGGATCCAGAAGCCCAGCGACTCTGAGGTTGCAGGAGGCTCTGGGGTGCTCCTCCACCTACTGCACAGACTGATTAGGAGCTGTTGATGCAGGGGCTCAGACAGGAGTGTCCTCAGTAAAAGTAATGAGGAAAAGTATCCGAATTCCTGCAACAAAGGAAAAGTCTGTTATACCCAGAAAAGAATTCTACTCCCTGTGACTTACAGGAAGTTCATTGTCAGGGACTCCAGATACCCAAATGGCAGCTTCACTGAACTCAAGGACAGTTGAGTTCATTGATTTCCACAGAGCCAGAATATAACTTCCAGAAGCATCTGTTGAGATCATTTTAGTTTGACTTTTGGTCTGATTGTCTGTGGGCTGAGCTAGAGCAAACCTTTAAAAATTAAATTCAGTTTTGTTGTAATGGTAGAAAATCCATCATATATGTGAAAATCTATCTGACACTTTATCACCCTCACTGTGAGTAATACACACCTTCCTTACCATTTGATTTTTTTAATCCCTTAGCTTTCATCCACTGAATCATCTCTGCTGAATGGAGAGACTCAAACATTTAAGCCTCTCTTTGTGCAACTTCTTTTTAAACAGGAGAGCAAAAGTAGACCATGCAGATCAGAGAACAGAGTACAGAATTATACGTGGCATTCAAAGGCATGACACACAACATAATCATAACAGGCTTTATAAATGCAGTTTTTACTTTCCTAGCCTGAGATTTATCTTGAAAAGACAAGATGAAAGGATGCAACATAAATGGACCTTGCCCCAAAACGACCAGATCCCATCTCATCTGTTTTGCTGTCTCAATCCTGTTTCCTTTGTGCTGTATCTCACAGGCATTCTGTCATTTTTAATGTGTGCATCTGCCATTTCATTATAAATCTGATACTCTCTTTCAGATTTCAGATGCTTTAATCAAGCGTGTTCAGGTATCTCAGGAACAGTGGGTCAAAGGAGCCTTGGAGCCAAAAGTATCTGCTGAGTTTGACTTGACTCTGGATAGTGAACCTTTACTGCAGTCAATTCACCAGCTGGATTTTATTCAGATGAAATGTAGGGGTGAGCTTTTATGATTTTCCTTTTTCTGTTTTTCATGCATGTGTTGAAACAGTGCTGGGAGGTATGAGGACACCGAAGGAGGAAAGAGGAATGACTGGAATTTGCTGGATAGTTGTAAAAGGTTTTTAGGCAAATTCAGGTTACTGGGTGTTTCCTGGAAAGGTGTGCTCCCCTCACATGTATAATCTTTAAGTGTGTCTGGTATTTCTATCTGAGCTGAACAAGAAATTTAAAGATTAATTCTTCAGAGTAGGGCTTTGAAGATTAATAAGACATAAGCAGCATGAAACTTCATGCCATTTTGTAGCATTCCTATTCAAGATACCAACTTCCCCTATCTTGTCAGAAACAGCTGAAGTAGAAAATAAATATTACACACATACCCACACACACGCTTGAATAAGGAAAAAAAACCCTTTGACTTTTGACTTGTATCTGGACTGTACTGCAAAAAGTGCCCATCTTAATAAAAAAGTCAGGAGGAAGAGATTCACAAGGGGAAAGTTGCTCCATGGCTGTACCACACAAGGGGAGAGTTGCTCCATGGCTGTACCATTCCATGGTTCCAGGTATCTGGATAATTCTGATGGACAAGCTAGAGAGAACTGAGGTTAAAAAATATATCTAAAAGAAGAAGCTGATGAACAGGACATGACACTGACATAAAAAAAAAAGAAATGTAACATCATGAGCTTGTAATGTCTAGTTTATACAGAGCAGGATGAGAGCTGCATCAGAATTAGATAGATCTGTATGTCAGTTGGGTTGAAAGCCATTGTGATCCCTGGGAATGATGTCATTAGCTTCTCCCAGTGGTGATTCAAGCCTTAATTATATATGTGGGTGACAGGATAGAGGCTGCCAGAAGTCAGTGAATGAGTTAAGGATATCGTGTAGTGATGTCAGATGTGCTTTTTTTTGTTTTAAGCAAGCATAAAGAATTTTGTTCATCTTATGTGTTCTCTCTGCACCTAATTCTGCATCTAAGACACCCAAGATGAAGTAATTAGGGTGGATAATTTGGCAGATCTGTGGAGAAACAATGTACAGACAGTTAAAGGCCAGTCTGCTCACCAAGAGCAGACTTTGCATCTTGGCATAAACAGGCTGTGTTAAAGGTATTCGGTAAACATCTGTGAACTGCTCCTTTGAAATGTTGTCAGACAGGCAAGTGGAGTCAAGAGAGAAGGAATATCACTGATAAAAGTCCTCTGAATGCTGTCTGCACTTGTCTTTTTAACTTCAGTTTATATTTAATGTTAGCCATAGTTATTGAGAAATATATTTAATATTAATCTCCCACCACTCTCCTTTACAAACATATAAAAAATTTAATTAAACTAGTCACACAGATTACTGGTTAACCAGAGGTTACCTGAGGTGAGAGCAACTTCGGTATTTGGCTTGTGGACATTCACCTGGCTTTAAGCTTGAAGACTTAGAAAACTTTAATTGAGCCAGATTCACTTGTGCTTTATGAAAGATAGTGTTATCTGCTATGCTCTCATTTATCCTAAGATGACAGGGAAACTCTAGTAGCGAGTTAGACACAGTCTGAGGAGCAGAGAAGACAGGACTTTTTGCAGCCCAAACCTGTGCAGAGCTTCTAAATACCCTTGGGCTTTGCTCCCCAGAGGCAGGGTTAGCCCTCAGGAAGGGCTTTTGCTTGAGCTTAGTCTTGACCAGGAATTATCTGTTGCATGTCCCTCAGGTTGGTCATGACAACCGGTGTGACCATGCACACACCACGCAAAGAATGGTGGAAAGGATGTTAACCTGGTCACCATTCCTTAAGGTGCATCAGGGATGGCATTATTCCCCTTCACACCTCTGTGTGCCCAAGCAGAGCAAGCCACTGACCAGTTCCAAGCTAGCATTCATAGGCATTGGGGATTGTTTAGTATGTAGACATGTATTTATCTTTCTCCATTTATGACAGCAAGTCTATTTCCATTTGAACTTCTCAGTCTGACACAGGTCTTTTTTTCCCTGAAATTTTACTTCTATGACCTCAACCAACTCTGCATTATTTTAGAAACATGAAATGATCTGGGTTGGAAGGGAGCCTTAAGGATCATCTAGTCCCAGCCCCCTGTCATGTGCAGGGACACCTTTCACTAGACCAGGTTGCTCAGAGCCCCATCCTGTCTGGCCTTGAACACTTCCAGGGATTGGGGCATCGATGGTTTCCCTGGACACCCTGTTCCAGTGCCTCATTACCTTCATAGTAAAGACTTTCCTCCTAATATCTAATCTAAACTGTCCCTCTTTCAGTTTGAAGCCATCTTCCCTTGTCCTATTACTACATGCCCTTGTAAAAACTCCCTCTCCAGCTCTCTAGTGGGTCCCCTCTAGGCACTGGAGACCACAGTTAGGTCTCCCTGGAGCCTTCTCTTCTCCAGGCTGAGCAACCCCAGCTCTCTCAGCCTTCCTTCAAAGGAGATGTGCTCCAGCTCTCTGATCACCTTTGTGGCCCTCTTCTGGACCTACTCCAATAGTTCCACATCCTTCCTATGCTGGAGGCCCTGGAGATGGACACAGTACATTGAGCCATTGACAATAACTCTTTCAGTGCAGCCATCCAACCAATTCCTTATCAAGTGAGAGGTCCATCCATTAAAATTCTTGTCTCTCCATTTTAGAGACAGGGATGTCATGTGGGACAATGTCAAACGCTTTGCAGAACTCCAGGTAGGTGACACCGAATCTTCTTCCCTCATCCACCACTACAGTTATTCTGTCATGAAAGGCCACCAAATTTGCCAGGCATGATTTGCCCTTCTTCAGATGCACTATTTGCATTTTCTCTTGCAGAGTGGTCTTGCATCTAAAAATATAGGTATCACACAGTAATCAACCCAGCATTTCAGGAGCAAGCACCCAAACTAGTTGGGAACATGACTTTGCTGACTGTAAGGAGAACCTGCAGTCGCATAGTGATGTTTTGCTATTTATCACCATGAACACTGGAACAGATTGCCCAGAGAGGTTGTGGCATCTCCCTCACTGGAGATGTTCAAGAACCTTAGCAACACAATCCTGTACCAGGTGCTCTAGGATGATCCTGCTTGAGCAGGGAGGTTGGACCAGATGAGTCCCCTCCAGCCTGACCCATTTTGTGATTCTGTGACTTGAATATTTCTGAACGTCCACTTTCACAAAGAAAAATGTGTATGTCTCTTCACGTCTGCTCCTCTTTCTTCCATCATGCCTACATTAGCACAGCAACAAAGGTCATGTTGAAGTGAGTGCTATTAAGTCATTTTACTGGTTGATCTGAGAAGAGCAGATTCTTTAAAGATGTCAGAAAAGGAAGTTTTGGGGAGATCTAGGAGAGCATGGCTTCTCCAACTGTAAGCTGTTTTTTTTCCAAAAGCTTACAATGTATTATCTGTATTACTGTTATCAGTGCTTAGTACATGACTGAATTTCTATTTTTTTTTCAAACTGGCCTCATTCAACCTCATTGAGCTTGCATGGGTCATTTAGAGTGAAAGCTTGCTTGTAAGTAAACATTGATTCACTGTGTTAGACAAAGAACAAAAATGAGAACAAATCACATTACATTTGCTTTGATGACATGTTCATCATGATGATGACATTACTGATGCACTCTCTATAAGCACAGATCTAAAGCTCATCTCAAAAAATAAAGATCATAGGGTTCTTTTTTTTTTTACAGAAGATGCAATCTGAGAGCAAATTACATGTGCAGAGATGTGATAGGTGCAGAAGGCATGCAGCTTAGGCAGTCATGTTGAACCAAAGGGTCTCACTGTGTCCCACACTCCCTGGGCCAGCTGACCTGAGAGACACTCACACGGCTGTACTAGTTGCTGGCATTTTGAGCTTTCCCAGATAATTTTCTCTGTCCTTGTTTTCTTCTCTCTGTTGCGTTCACTGAGTGCCTTGGCACAAAATTCCTGTCCTCTGATGCCTGGCTTCATGTGTACTTCACATATTCTCAGTTAAAGCTATTGGCAGAGGCAAATGCATGTTCTGAGTTTGTTTTGTTCACACAGGTGTAACTGGCAGTCTTGATTGGTTGAAAAACAGGACTAGATAGAAAATAGGAAAATATATAGCTATTCTATTTTTCTGTACCACCTCTGAACATTCATTCACATACCCCTTCTTCTTGACCTGAGTGACTGACTCCTTCCCTCTTCTGCAAACCATGAAGATTCCCCAGACACATCTGCCACAAATCTCTGCTTCTCCAGGCATAAGCTGTACAGCCCTGATAATTAAAGGACAACTGTTTCATCTTAAGCTTTACCTCTGGTTCTTTCTGCTCTATGTCATGGACTCAGCTCCTTGTGGTGTCTCCTTCTCTCCTAACAGTGTTTGTAAAGCACTTGCTACAGCAGTGACTCATGCCATTCCAAGGCTGTACTGAAGTTGTGGAGGAAGTCAAAGTTTTCATGTTTCTGGGAGTCCCATTCTTTTGGTGCATTTAGTCCTGTAAAAATTAGTCTGGGAAGGTGAATGACATCATTGCATCACTTGCTTGTCAAGAGGACAAAAAATAGCATCTTAGAGAATGTACTTACTGTACCCTATGAGAGAACTACCCTGATCAGCCATGAGATGCATTGAGAAATGTGTTTTGAGAACTGCTCAGTTCACAAGAGACAGTCAGTGTCACATTTCTTATCGAAGAGTGACCTGTGTGAAGCACTTTCAAAATAGCAGGACATCATTCAAACTCATTAATAAGTCCCGCTGTGCCAATGCAGTATCATTTCTCCCTTTATATTTTTAATATTTTCCTTCAAAAAATCCCTTGAGAACTTTAAATTGGTCAAGAAGTGGGACAGAACTGTAATTTAACATCTGAGTCTTTTTTTCCTGGCACTTAGCCTGTATTTTTCTTTTCTTAGTCCTATTACATTGCTTGTTGCTGTGAAGTATATACCAATGTCCCAATTATTCAACTCACTTTGCACTTTCCTATGATTTTTACAAGTGTTTGTCTTTCCTCCTCCCATAGGGAATTTGAGATCAAGGCAAATCTCTGCCCATCCACATCCGGTGGAGGAAGCAGGAGGGCAGGCACAGAGAGCATCATGCAGCAAAGCTGCACAGCTGCTTGGCAGGAGCTTCTTGCCTCTCCTTCAGGAGAGTTGTACAGTTCAGGCCAGAAGCTGCCTCAAAGAGAGCAGGAGGCTGATATGGATTACTCCAAAGCCTTGAATATCCAGCAACACATTAAAGAAGCCACTTCCCCATAATACGTGAGACTCTCACACATTGGGCCAGAATTCACACTTCCACTGGGAAGTGGGAACAACAGCACTCTACTGGATGAAAACATATTTTATTCCTAGACAGCATTCCTGTTTACATAATTAAGAGGGAACTATAAAACACATACCCTCCCCCAAAAATTCTGCTTTTTTTTTTTCAGCATTGTGCATTACATGAACGGTTCCTGAAAGCCTTCTATGAATGTTCCTAGGAGTTAGGAGATTTTTTTCAGAGGTTGAAAAGGTTAGTGGTTAATTCAGAGGTGAAGGGGCATTGTCTACTTTGCATCTTATAAACTTCAGGAATTAGGTTTTCGTCCAGTCTTGCCAGTAGGAGTATCAGAAATGGGGAGGACCAGACAAATGCCCCCTGAGAGGGCTCACCAGCTAGCAAAAGTGGCAGGAATGTGGATGGCTGATAGAGCCCTATCTTCTCCCAGGCTCATCAGTCACCAGGAATACATAGGCTAACAAACACAGACAAAACTCTAAACTTAAAATGGTTCACCTAAAAAATCCCATTACCTCTGAATTCCTCATTTTCAGGTTTTTGACTCTTGTCACATTTCTGTGGCTACTCCAGACATAGTGTCTCCTAGAGAAAAGTCTGAACTTTCCATGTGAGAAAACAAACAGGTTTTTATTTATGACACCCTCTGAATCATCCTTAAATATCAAGGAATAGGAACAAGGCTTCCTTTTCACAGAAAAACCTTCAAGAGCTAATTTATAAAGCTCCTTTGTTTCATTCTTCTGGGCTACCAACCATCTGCGTTCACTGTGGTGGTGGATAATGCCAGCGGAAAGCCGTGGTAGCTTCTGCACTGTTTATCACAAGTGTGATGTTGACTTTCATGTCACTTCCAAAGTGGGGGTGAAGCCTCAGCCCTTTCACACAGTGGCATCCATTTTCCCACAGTCTGCTTGGTACACAGAACAGAACAGTCCTCTTTTATCCAGAAACGTAAAATAGGACGAAAGGAACAGCTCAAGGGCTTAGCTCTCACACAGACAGAAGGAAGAAAATAAACTGCAGGGTCAAAGCAGAGTAGATAAAAGGAGAGCAAACTAATATTGTTTAAGCCAATGAATTCTCAGAGCACTCAGTTTCTTCTACGACTTGACTGAGCTCGGCAGAAATGATATTGAGATATTGAATGGTGAAATTTAGCCTTGGGCAGACCAGGCTCTGTGCATCACTGACATCCTACTTAACCTGTGTGGTTTCAACAGTGTATCAGATGCATGCCAGGTCTATCCAGAAGACTAAATTTTCGCTTTAGAATTGCCAGCAAAGAGTGAACTATGAGAGTTTAGTTGTGTTTAGAAGCAGCTGGATAGAGGTCTCTTTCTCACAGAGACACAGCTGAATGTTTTACTCTGTTTCTTTTTATTTTTAAGATGCCGATCTGGTAAACAGTCTCTTGGTGTTTCTTCTGAGCAAGACACTGAAAAGGCATGTTAGTAGAAAACTTTGCATTTGTAGTTTCCATAAGGAGTGTCCAGTGATGCCGAAGTTCCTTTTGCTACCTGAACCATGGGATTTAGATAAAGTTTGCAAACAGAACAATTTGCTTCAACAGTTTATTTTAAGTATGGTTGCTATAAAGATAACATATCCAAGGTGTTTTTGATGAAAAACTAGGGGGAGAGGAGGGGTGGTAAACTAGATTTTTAAAACCCTCCACAACTGTAGTGAAGAGTTGTTTTCCTGCTGTTGGTGGAGTTCAGGCTGTCTCTGGGATGTGCTGGGAGGAGTGGCTGCTCTGCTTGTTAACAACCCAATTCTTTGTTAATGCATTGGGTTCCCTGGCAGCATTGCATCTGCCATGCCACCCCATGGCCTGAGACACCCCCTGCCCGTCCTTTTGGGGACAACGGTTGTCCTGGTGTGAAAAAGAACTCGTCCAGACAGTGACTCCTGGGAAGGAAACCACACATGGATTGCCCAGATTCTGGTTCTTAAGAGACACGACAATCAAGTCCAGATATGCTTCTGTTTACATATTTCAGTGAAATGATTTGTCTAACTGGGTAACAACATTTTGTTATGTAATTTTACTGCCTTTTGTTTCAAGGAAGAGAATGGACTCTCTTCCTAACAAACATCAGCTCCCGTTCAAGGGGAAGGAGGTGAGCAGTTGCCACACTGCTCAGGGCACAGACGAAGGGGGTAGGGCAGAGTTACACTAACCTGTACCCAGTTCCTGTTTCAGTGCCACCTGTCCCATTACTGCAGCTGGAAAAGTGTTGCACCAGGAACAACAGTGTGACGTTGGCCTGGAGGATGCCACCTTTGAGCCACAACCCAGTGGAGGGTTATATCTTGGAACTTGATGATGGAGATGGTGGCCAATTCCGAGTGAGAATTTCATTCAGCATTTATTTGTGTTTCTTTGTATTGTGAGTTTCCTCCAGATACAGATTTATTTCTGCCCGAGGGTGGGGAGAGGGGTAGGGAAGATGTGGGTTGTCAAAACATCCCTAATTCCATTGTGTTGGTGGAGAAAGCAGTGCAGATGCTGCTTAACAGAAGGACCACTGGCTTAGTTAGGAAGTTTGTTTGAGGTTATTCTCAGGGCTCTTGCAAAGAGGGCCTTGAGGTATCCCCAGTGTGTTCCAGAGTAGAAAATCCCATAGGAAGTGGTTCATTGCATAAACCAGAAATTTCTATGAAGCCCCTACTTTAATCTGTAGTCTGTAGCACCCTGTTTCAGCTACTGACATTCTTGGTCCAGAAATGCAACTCAGTCTTTCCTGATTTTCTGAGTAAAAATATGATCCTGCATAAAAATACAAGATTTCTAAATTTTTCCCCTGGGAGTGGATGAGACCAGGCTGGTGGAAGCTTTTTTTTTTTTTTTTTGTCATGCTGTGATGAGATTGATAAATACAGAAAGGCTTCCCAAGTGCTGTCCTTCCAAATCCTCTGGGTGATGACACAATGTGATGCTCCTGGTTGCAGGTGCAGGGTACTTATAGACTCCCATACTTTTTGACACATCCTGATGAACAAATCAGAGAAGCAATTTAATCAGCTTTCTTCCAGCCATGTCTTCCTAGAAGCTGTGGCACTTCCTCCTCAGGCAGGCTTCATGCTCCTGTTGCTCAGGACCAGGCTGGCCCAATGTTTTCCCTAGGGGCTGGTTCCTCAAAAGCATCTGGAGATCATTGTGGAGTACAGCTGCTCTCTCTTCACAAACAGGGAATTTTGCCAAAAACATGTGATGGCATTTCTTTGGGAGCTGCAAACTGGCTCCTCCCTGGAAACCTAAAGATTTCTCAAGCTGAAAATGTCTTGGCATGGATCCACATAAGGAACTGCCAAACCACTACACCCATAGCCAGCAAAGGTACCTGATTTGGACAACCCTCATTAGAAGAGGCAGCAATATTTGCAGGGCATTTTGAAGAGGGCATTGTGGTTTTTGGAAGGTCTCTTCAGTTACTTGGTCCAAGTAACATTTCAAAGGGATTTGAAAAGCTTGGTTTCCACTACTGAAAGTGTGAAAAGGTACTTTTGTGAATGGCTGCTGAGAGCAGCCAGTGTAGTCAATGTTAGTAGGTAAGAGGGTTATCAGTGTGTGATGAATGAAGAGTTAGAATCAGGTGTTAGAATTCCAGTTTCTTTTATCCAGTTTATCCAGGATAAACCTTTTAAACTGATATTCATGTCTGGTGAATAACAAGATTTCAGGCTGGTGTGTATCCAAGCTCATTTGTGTGGATGAGTTTTGCTACTGCCAAAGGTTTTAGGACTGCCAGCAGTGCCATGTTAAGATTTTGGACTGAAAACAATAAAAAAAAGAAAATCTCAATCCTTAAAAATGTAAGGTGATAACTTCTAAGGGGAATGGTCTGCTTGCTGTGGTAGAAACATCCACAGTTTTACCCCTTAAAAGAGAAAAGGCAGGCTTCTCAGCAATGCTGTTTTAATAAGGGTTTGCTGAACTTTTAAATGCAGAATTCTATATCTGAAAGCAAAGATGTTGACTACGTTTTATCAGCATTTGATGAGTGGATTTAAAGAACATCTTTGTTGTAGCAGAGAACATCAACCTGCATAAACCGAAGCAGTGAACAGTATTAAAAATGAAGTGGATTAGAAAATGTGAGAATTATTCAATAAATACATTTTTTTTTCATGGTCAGCATATCTTATGACATGGAGGTAAACTAATTTATTCTATTAAAACTCTTGTCTCCATGAACAATCACCAGCTAACTCAGGACCCAAGAGATTTTGTTGTTTGTAGCAGCCACCATAGTAGCAAAGAGGACAAACACATCCTGCTGTAAACTTAAGCAATTCCTTTCTTATTCATCACATCCTTTTGGGTTTATATGAAAGAGCCTTAATCATCAGAACTATTCCAAGGCATTACTTAAGTCTTAAATGAACTAGAATCTGAGTGGTTTGCTTAGTGACAGGTTTAAGCACTTTGGTGCCTTTGCTACGATAAACCTACAGATTTCACAGATTCAGGGAAATCAGAGATGGAAAGGAATTACCTTTCAACCTGCTGCCAAGACAGGATTTTCTAGGCTTCTTTCAATTCATCATAGCCTGCATAATCTGATCCTCTTCATTGGTCTGCCTAGATGTTCCTCCCTTTGAAATGTTACACATTACAGAAGTACTTGGTGTATGATAAATATATGAGGACTTTTTGGGTGTCTCTGTTTCTAATTACTGTTTCATCATGTGGTGCATGTAATCCTAATTATTAGGAGATAATTTTCTTCTGGATCTCTGTTTTCAGTTTTCAAAATTCAATTTTAAGCTAGGCATGAAATGACCTTTCCAACAGAATAAAACTGCACTTGTTTTTTTTTTATTCTTATATGCCCCTTTTTTTGTCTTACATAAAATAGTGTGTCAGATACTGGGACCACTTTCCAAAATAGTGGTTTGAAGTAGAGATTTAGGATAAGATCTTTTTGTGTTGCCTTTTATTGCTTTACCCTTCCAGCCTCATCTTCACCTTACTTTGTCCAGTCCTAACCATCTGTGATGTCTCCCATGCTGTGGGTGTATTATAGCAGCCATAACTCACACATCCCGGGAAACAAAGAGAAGCTGTTCACTTTTGGCTTATATTTAGAAGTCTTAACCGTGTTAAACTATGTCCCTCATTCTCTCTCTCTCTGTCTCTCTCTTTTTGGAATGTTTAGGAGGTATATGTTGGAAAGGAGACTCTCTGCACCATCGATGGCCTTCATTTCAACAGCACTTACAATGCCAGAGTCAAAGCTTTCAACTCCTCGGGCGTTGGTCCTTACAGCAAGACAGTCATTTTACAGACGTCGGATGGTGAGCTGGGGGCCTGCCACTTCCTAAATGAAAAGCTGCAGCTCTCAGTGGCAGGACACTTTCATCCCTTTACACTCATTAATGTATTTGACACCTACTGGCATTTTCCATTATCAGTAACACTTCAGGCTTCAAGTTGTGTGATTTTAGTTGGCTGTGAAAGTCTAGGATCTAACTAAGATACTTTCTTTAGCGTACAGAAACAGTTATGCAACTCACGGGATATTTTTTGTTCCGCTCTGTCTCCCTTTCTCCATATATCTTTGGGATTTGTCTTTTTCTTCACTACTGCTTCAATTTCCCCCTGCAAGGTTTGATAATACAGAGATGGGAATTCATGCTTGTTCCTCTGTAATTATACTTGACATCCATACGGACATTATAGGAAGTTCATCTTCATTAATGATATTGTAATGAATCAAGAAGTGCATGCTATTATCACTTCCACTTTTATGCTGTGTTGCCAAAATAGGCCAGTATAAAATATTTATACTTTAAGAGCTTTTGGGGCTTTTTTTGTCTTTTTTTTTAAAAAACCCTTCACTTTGATAAACTAATGAAGTCAATCCTAACCAGCATGGACACAGCTAATCTCCATTTCCATTAAAGGTGATCCTGAATCGATTCACCTACATGAGCAGTTTCCATATCATGGAGAAACCTTTGTCTCCTCAGTGACTTTCTTGTTACTGTGTGTGGACATAACATACTACCCTTAGCAGCTAATTTCAGGGGAACAAGTGCAAATAACGTAAAGCACTTCTGAGCTGAAGAGCAGCAGGGTACCAGCTCAGATTAATCATGTGTAGCTGCCTACAGTAACAAGGAAAGATGGTTTTTATTACCTCAGAGTGCAGTGGGGTCTTTACAAGGACAGAATTTTATCCTTCTTACTGAAGTAAAGCGGATAACACTTGGGCACAGACCCTCCTGGTATAATCCTGCCTTTCCTTTTCCCCTTTCCCAGTGGCATGGTTCACCTTTGACCCCTCCTCAGCTCACAGGGACATAGTGCTGTCGAATGACAACCAGACTGCCACCTGCAACAGCTACGATGACCGGGTGGTTCTGGGCACTGCAGCCTTCTCCAAGGGCGTGCATTACTGGGAGCTGCACGTGGATCGCTACGACAACCACCCGGACCCAGCCTTTGGCATTGCCAGGATTAACGTGGTCAAGGACATGATGCTGGGCAAGGACGACAAGGCGTGGGCCATGTACGTGGACAACAACCGCAGCTGGTTCATGCACTGCAATTCCCACACCAACCGGTGAGTGCTGCCTGCGGGCTCTTCTCCTCACAGACATTTTCTCTGCCCTGCATCACAGGCAGGTGTCTCAGCCGGCCATCTAGTCCAGCTCCCAGCTAAATGTAATTATTTTATTCCTTCTTGAAAGTCACTAGTGGCAGTGATTGCACCTTGACAGTCTGTGTTGGTGTTTGTTATCCTCACTGTAATCAGTTTGTCCCTGAGATCTCGCCTAAATCCCCCCTGCTGCCATTTAAACCCATTATTGTGTGTCCCACCCACCTCAGCAGACAGGGGCACAGCACAGTGGGATGCAGGACTTCTCTCATTGCTGGAGGGAGAAAGGTGGTTGGTTCTCCTCATTAGGAGGAATCTTGGCTGCAGATTGTACAATAATTAGGGCACAGGTGTTTGTTTCCAATTCTGACAGCTATTAAGGGTTTTGCTGTAGGTCACACTGACGCAGATCTGGATACAAGGGACTGTTTGGCAGTGAGGGCTAAGTGACAGCTTTCATGCTACCGAGCCATTGTACTGAAGAGCTTTGAAAAGCACCTCAACTAGTACAGCCAACTTAGAGGAGGATTTCAGAATGCCCCCAAGCCACTGTTACCAAGCCTCTCTCTCCCACCACTCAGAGGCTCTGTGTTCCCAATGCAACTGAGCAGTGGAGACATGTCTAGCTGCAGGTACCTCCAGGGATGGATCACACAGAGAGAACAGCTGTCAGCACAGATCCTGTGTTGTGCTGACATGCTTGCATGACTTTCAGTGCTCAGGATAGTTACCTCTGCCTAGTGCTGGCTTCTGTTTCATTGAAGTGATGCCAGACTGTGCAGGGGAGACATGGTTAACTTTGCTTGAAAGTATCAGAGCAGAACTGAAGGTTTCTGTGTCCCATGAGAGGGTCAGCCTTAGCTGAAGGTCAGTTGGGTACTGAGACCCTTGAGAAGATCTCCTCTGAAGAGCATCCCTTGCTTATTTTGGAAAATGGTGTATTTGTATACCTGTCCTATCACAATGGGAGATTGATGTACAAGTAAAGTGACTGACTAAGGATATGTAGCAGGTCTGTGGCAGAGCTGGAATCAACTTCTGTTTAGTTTTCTACTGACTGTCCCAGCAGGTCATCCACTCACTGTTTCAGGCGTTTTTCTTGTTATACCAAACAATTAAAACAAAATTTTGCAGTGATTTTTAAAACACTGAAATGCAGGTGTCTCCTTAAAAAGATAAGGTTGTGTCGACATGCACTGTATCCTAAGGTTGGTTGTAATATCTCCCACTGAATAGTCATTTATACTCTACAGCACACCAGTGCTTAAAGTAAGTACACTGCAATTGCTGGGAATTTTTGTTTGAAACATGGTTTGATTTTGCAGTTCATTACAGACAGATGGAAGAACCCTGTAGCTGGATCAAAAGCTATCTGAAGTTGCTTGGATTGTTTTCCATGGGTCCAAAGACCTTAGATCATGTCCTAAGACAATATAGAGTAAAATAACTCAGTATAATAAATATACCAGAAAGTTGTCTGTCCCTTTAAAATCTTGATTCGATTCAAGGGCGGAAGTAATGTTAAGCTGTATTAATTTTAATGCTCTGTGGAACAGCTTATGTTTTCTGGAAAAAAGCTGGCAACCATTCTGTGCACCACTGTCCCAGAAACCTATTTTATGGACTTGGTCCTCGGCATGCTCTTCTCAGCAAGCAACACACAAGCTAAGGCAAAAGCTTTTTTCTGGGAAGCACAAACAAAACACTTAGGATTTCCAATCATCCTGCTTAATCAGGAGAACAGAGTGCTTTCTGTTGATGATAGATTCCCAGTTTTTACCTGATAAAACACAAAGGCATGTGCAAGGCATGGATAGACCCATGGAATATCTGTTCAAGGGAAGTACACTCACAAAGGGCATGTAGTCTTATGAAATCACACGCGCTTCAATGAAATTAGGTCTAGGCATTATATTTTTAACTGTGACAGTCAACTAGGTCAGTTTTTTAACTCATTAGTTGTAATAGTCTTGTGGAAACAGTTATTGCTGCCTATTTGTTTTTTTCCCACTGGGCACGAGAGCATGGCAGCACAGTATCACAATCCAAAGTGAATTCACTGTCAACTTTTAACCTCTGGGATGCTGTTGTGATAAAAGTTACACCTTAATAATAGTTTCTTGCTTCCTCATGTTCATGAGAATAAATTAGGATAATTAATAAATGACTAGTTTCAAGGGTAACCTGAGGTAGAGCTTGAAATTAGAAAATCTCTAATTTGTGTGACCTGTCTCATTTAGAGGACTTTTCTGTTCCTTTCACTCACAGCATGCAAAATTGGATCTAGCCTGACTCCTGTAATGCTGGAAGGGGCATTAGAGAAGACTCGAATGCATCCACAGAGGGATGCTTTTGAGAACAGGCTGAGGAAACTAGATAAGAAAATACTTTAGGGCAGAGATATAGGATTGGGAGGCACCTTTAAGTCTTGCTGTTCCCAGAAATCTGAGCCTGGGAAAGTCATGGAACAGATCCTTCCAGAAGCTGTGCTAAGGCACATGGAGGATAGGGAGGAAATTGAAGACAGTGAGCATGGCTTTACCAAGGGCACATCCTGCCTTACCAACCTTTCTATGGCCTTCTATGATGGAGTGACTACAGCAGTGGACAAGGGAAGAGCCATGGGCAACATCTGTTTGCATTTCTGTAAGGCCCTTGATATGGTCCCCCACAAAATCCTTCTCTCCAGATTGCAGACACATGGATTTGAGGGATGGACTGTCTGATGAATAAGGAATTAGTTGGATAGTCACATCCAGAGGGTAGTGGTCAACAGCTGCATGTTCAGATGGAGGTTGGTGACAAGTGGTGTCCTTAAAGGGTCCATACTGGGGCCAGTTCTATTTAATGTCTTCATCAGCGTCATAGAGAGTGGGATCAAGTGCACCCTCAGCAGGTTCACAGATGACACTGAGCTGAGTGGTGTGGTTGACACACCTGAAGGACGAGATGCCACCCAGAGGGACCTGGACAAGTTTAAGAAGTGGGGCCATGGGAACCTCATGGGCTTCAACAAAGTGAAGTGCACAGTCCTGCACCTGGGTCAGGGCAGGATGGAGGATGAAGGGCAGCACCCCTGCCAAGAGGGACTTGGGGATATTGGTGCCTGAGAGGCTGATCATGATCTGTCAGTGTGCACTTGCAGCCCAGAAGGACAACTATATCCTGGGCAAAAATTGTCAGAGGGATGGAACATCTCTCCTTTGAAGGAAGGCTGAGGGAGATGGGGTTGCTCAGCCTGGAGAAGAGAAAGAAAGCTCCAGGGAGATCTGGTTGTGAACTTTCAGTACTTAAAGGGGGTTTATAAGAAAGATGGGGACAGTCTTTTTAGGAGGGCCTGTTGTGCTAGGACAAGGGAAGATAATTTTGAACTGAAAGAGAATAAATTCTGACTAGCTATAACGAAGACATTATTTTACAATGAGGGTGATGAAACACTGAAACTGGTTGCTCAGATAGGTGGTGGATACCTCATCCCTAGAAACATTCAAGGTCAGATTGGATGGACTTTTGAGCAACTTGACCTCGTTGAAGATGTCCCTGCTCTTTGCAGGGGGGTTGGACTAGATGGCCTTTAAAGGTCCTTCCAACCCAAACTATTCTGAGGGGTGCTGTATGCCCATTAACAAGAGGCACTAACATTCAATGCAATAGATTTGTTCCTTGGCAAAGTTCCCAAGAGCAGGACTACCAGGTGCTACAGGCAGTACTCCAGCCACTACAAGTTTATGGAAAGAAAGAGATGGAAATCACATTGAAATATTTTATACTGAAAAACAACATAAAGTTGAAATCTAGGGTATTTGCATTTTAGTCTTAAAAGTCCATTGCAATCAGAAGAGTCTCTTCATTGGCTTCAGAGATCTCAAGAGCAGGTTTTTTCATCACATAAAAATGCTACAACTGAATGAAAAAATGCTATCATTGGCAATAGATATCATAAAGTTAAGATGCTGTAAAGCTAGCTAAGATTTATTTTTAAATAATAGTGAAACTACTCTTCTCAATTCCTCAAGCCCATTCATGCAATCATATTCTGCATATTTTCCAAGCTGTTGCTGAAAGCATCTAGGAATAACAGCCTCTACTGCCACAGGCAATGGCATTTTTCATGGTAGCCAAATTCCCCTTTCTGTACTCTGACCTTCCAGGCTTCTGCACAGAACTTCTGCACTCAGGACTCAGTCTTGCACACAGAAATCAAAATGTGCAGGACAAATGGGATTTAGTTGAAAAAAATGAAACAGTGTTGCCTATTTCCAGATTTGGATTGTCCTTTAATAAATACTAAATATTTATTAAGGGAGCATTGCAACAAAAAAGTTGTATTTTCCTTTTACATGAAAAGTTACTGGGGTTGTGTGGGGCAAGTGTCATTAAGTAGCTTAAAAATGCATTGCAGTAAAAGGAGTAGGTTTTTTACATGGTGCCACAGAACTGTACCAGAAGGGAGCAACATCAGTTTGACTATCTTGAGCTATTTGGCTTCTTTTACTGCAACAAAAGCATTTATTAGAAAAGTTATCCTGTAATGCTGTCTAAATGATGTACATAAGAGTGAGGAAATGTATTGCATAAGTTTTGTCATAAAGCAGACTCTCCCAGCTCTCCTCCTAGAGAAAACAACTGGGAAAATAGTCCAAAAAGTGCTGGAGTCCTCCAAGACCTGTTCCCAAGGAAAGCATGGGATGCTGAGTAAGAGCAGCTGTTCAGCCCCAGAGGAAGTCCAGCCTCCCTTGTAGCAGCGTGGGGAAGAGCTCCTGCCTGCTTCTGTCCTCCCTTAATCCTGACAGAGCCAGTTTCACACTGTGGGGAGATGGCAGGGCAGGAATGGGGCAATCTACCTACTGAATTCCTGCAGAACTTGGGGCAGGAATAAAGGGAGAAGGTCCCCATCCTTCTGCTCTGCCCCTGCACCCCTGTGCCTCATGCAGGGGCCTCAGCTGGGTCCTGCCCTTGCCTGGGCTGGAATGTGCAGGCAGAATCCTTCTCCTCTTTAGTGGGGCTGTCCCCAGGGGCTGCAGAGGAGTCACTCAATGTCACTGTGCAGCACACAGCTAATGAGCCCACAAGAAACAAATTAGCTTGTCATATAGGGAAGAACATCATAATCTCAAACATTCAAAGTTGCTGTTTCTGTTTCCCTAAGAGAATCAATGTCATTTAAAAGGATGTAATAAAATCCATTTTAAGCAGAATTTAAAATGTGGTGTCCTACAATCAAAGCTGTTCCTACATAGAGAAAAAAATAAGTAATCTACTTGTAAATAGCTCCAAATCATAGTACTGTTGCTTCCCACAATCTCACCGTGAGTTTTATGATTGAGGGCTTTTAATAAAAACAGTCTGTGTAGTGAGACACCCAGGGTAGGTAAGCATCTCAAGTTTTGACGGAAAATAATTTATCTTGTGGTTTTGGAGAAGAGCTCAGAGAGAAACCTATTAATGTTTATAGGACCAGAAATCAAATCAAAGGAACCTGAGAAGAGAGAATTTTCACATCTAACACCTGTCAGAGTCAATCCATGATTCTTAGGTATACTATTATTGTTTGAAGAGCTTTAAATGAAGAAGTCAGAACACTTTTGTATAATCTACCTTCAGATACAGTGCCAGGTGCCGCATTTGGTCTAAAGGAAAACAGTTTGTGACACCTAGTGGAGGAGAAGAAAATTTCTTACGCTGCATTTTATTCTTCCTAATCATATTCCAATGCCCCCCCCCTTTTTTTATGTTTTGCCTACCTATTGTGATAAATTTTATGATAAAATACCATTAATCTTGTGAATGTTGTGTGCCTGAGGCATGTGCATGGGACAAAAGACAGCTGCTTCCTTTCCTACTGCAAATTATTTGAAATCTGATTTACCCTGAACAAACTGTGTCAGGCTGTAAATCCATTGCAGAGCCCCATGATATCAGCAGAATAGCAGTGCCTGTGGCCAATCTGCATATCTAGTGGATATTTTTGCTCAGTGTTCTTTAAAGTAATACTGAGTTTGACTAACCCCCAAGTCAAAGTATGTTAATGTCAAATCACTCAAGCGTGTAATGGCTGGCTGAGTCTGTCCTGGCAAGCTCTGATACTACAGTAGCTCTCAGCAGCTGCTCCTGACACAACCAATTATCACTGGTATTAATAACTGTGCCTGCACACTTGACACAGCTCCCAGTCCTATAGCTGAGCACCTTGTCAATCAGAAGCTGCACTTAGGCCTAATCAGTCCCAACTTCCCTTCCTCCCCAAAACCAGTGTCTATTGTAGCTGTGCTGGCTCCCTGGGCTCTGGAAATCCGGGTGTCCTTAGAGCTTGCCAAGGTGAGTAATGGAACTGGAAGTCTCTCTCATGAGCTGTCAGCAGGCATATTGATTAGAAATGAACACCTAGCAAAACAGCTTCCTGCTTTTTCATTTCCTGCCATGCATCACTTCACTGTAACAGGGATACTCAGAGGTGCCATGTCTCCAGGACTCCACTGGCTCACCTCCTGATTTGTCATTAGCTGATGGGACCTGTTAGCTCTGGACTCCATTTTCACCTCTTAAATTGCAGTTGCAGGAGAGGTGGATCTAATTTCTCTTTAGGATCCCGTCATTAAACTCCCATGGATGTGGGATAAAGGTGTGGATCAGTCATCACCAAATGCCTCAGGGATAATCATTTCCGTGTGCTTCTCCCCTTGCTTAGTAAAGCTGGCTTGTCCTAGGGAGAGCAGCACAGTGTAGCCCTCTGCCTTCACCAACAATGTGCCTTCGTACCTTAGGACCGAAGGAGGAGTTTCTAAAGGTGCCACCGTTGGTGTTCTCCTGGATCTGAACAAGCACAACCTGACCTTTTACATCAATGGGCAGCAGCAGGGGCCTCCAGCATTTGAGAACATCGAGGGTGTCTTCATGCCTGCACTGAGCCTCAATCGAAACGTCCAGGTAAATCTGCTGCAGCCCAGCCCCACTTACCTTTTTCCACTAAAGGAACTGATAAAGGAGCTGATAGCATCATCCATAGGTAGTACAGATAGGGGTTCTGTCCTGCTCAGGCTTACATCTAGGCTACTCACACTTTTTGAACTACTTCTGCCTTGCCTGACCAATGTGAAGAGTAATGATGTAAAACAAGTAGAAGTACCTGCACACACTAATTGGAAAGCAGTGTCTCTAAAGTCCTTCCCTGCCACTTTGACTAAAAACTATCTTAATTCCTCCTAGATCTCATGTTTGGAGATAATTAATGTTGGCAAATGACTGATGTATGAGCAGCACAGTAGTAAGGAAAGCAAAGGCAACATAGGTCAGAGAATTAGCACAACAGAGAAGACTCAGTCAGATCATCATTCTTGTGCTCTGTGTACAAGAGGTTTTCCTCTTGGAGGAACTGTCTTTAAATATAACACGTTTTTACTTCAAGAAACTGGATGTGGTATAAGAGAGAACCTGTGGAAATACCCAGGAGCCTGAGGAATGAAGGTCAGGCAGGACCAAGACAGCCAGGGTAGAACACTTACCACGTACATGGGCTGCACTGCGTGACCTCTGTCCTGAAGCACTCGGGGTCCCTCATGCAGAGATCCCACCCACCTTGTCCCTAGCAAGCAGCACTTCTGGATACCTTCAACTGGTGGCTAGGTTTGGGAAAAGATACAGACACCTGGCTTCTCAGTCCCAAGGTATCCAGGATGGAAGGGGGAAAGAGACTTGTTTATTTCCAAGATTAGATATCATCTCCATTAGTAGTTTTGATTTTAACTATGACCTGCAGTCCCACAGCCCTTTCCATGTAATTTACCTGCACTTTGCCTTCACAAATGCTCTTTACTGAGGATGTCTGAGTTTTGAATCTAATGTTATTTCTTCTTTGTGCAGGTGACCCTGCACACAGGACTGGAAGTGCCACAATCTGTAAAACAGCCCAAGTTGCCCAACAACTAGTGAAGCCCCCGTCTGACACTGTGCTGGATTCTGTAAGCTTTTTCAGTGTGTTTTGGCACTTTTCAGTAAGTCAGTAAAAAAGCATCCTCTTCCCTGACTTCAAACACTGTGCAGCATGCTGCTCACCAGCTGGTTAGAGCTAGGCCACTCCATTTTCAATTTAGCAGCCATAGCAAGCACATCCACTGGACTGGCACTCGACTGCAGATGGGTACCTGAACATACCTACTCTGCATTGCATCCATACGTACACTCATGTGCACACACACACACGAACACATCTGTAAAGCAAAAGGTTAAATGAGTGTATTTCCTCTCTCATGGCCGGATTTGTGCTTAAATATTAGGGATGCTGGAAAAAATGGGTGAGGCTGAAGGACAATGGATGTTGGAGCAGTTTACCAGCAAGATGAACTGGATTCCCTTGCCACCTGAAGTCCTTAAATAAAGCAAGCATATGTTTTGACAGCTGAAGCAGAGGTTATATGCTCAAGAATTCGTGGTTGTCAATTACATTTGGGGGCTCAAATGGCCATGAATTATTCCTTCTGGCTCTAGAGTGCAGTAAGCTATAGGATAATGCCCCCTTAGAATTCAGTGGCAGAACTTATTATCTACAATGAGAACAAGATTGGTTCCCAAACGCTGCCATGAAATAGCTGGGCTCATTGTAGCTAACACCATGATACATGCAGAATTCAGGTACAGAAAGTCAGAAGAAAAACATCCTTGATGCATTTTAGTGTTTGTTATTTAGGCATGACTGCGGAGACTCTTACAGATCTGATTGTGGTTATCAGCACAACTCTTGAAAAACAGTGCATGGGAGATTCCTTTGAACTGAAATGATAAGAGATTATTTAAATATGGCACACGCAAAGTCTCCCACATTGAGAAATGCTGCTTTCCAGCCTTGATCCTGATGAAACCTGTGCAGCTGTAGTTCCAATGTAGCTTTGAGATCTGAAGCCTTAATTTTCTATTAGATTACTGTGAGCTAATTAATGTCTTGATCCTAATGAAACACATGAGAAAGATTAATAGCAGTAATGCAAAACCTGTCCCTAAGAATTTTTCTGGACTGGGACATAAATCTTTTGCAAGACTTGACCTGTGCCTGGCATCTCCCACAAAAGTGAGCAGCTATTCCAGGTGCTGCCTGTGACAACTGAAGTCTGACTGACAGTGATCTTTTCTCACAGCCATGGCACTGTCACCTGCATGCAGTTGTCAGAAAACCAAACATTGGTTTGCCTGTGTGCTTAGTTTCCTCTAACCTGGTTAGTGTATGCAAGTGTGTGTGTATAGTGGCAATGCATGAGGACCAGATGCAGCAGACTTGGTGAGCCCATGACATCTTGGACTCTAGTCACTCTAACCCTATAGAAGTGTGGTGCTATCGAACAAGAAAAGCATAAACTCTCAAATCCTATCAATGTACTATTTCCTTTTTTTAAATCCTGCTGCTTATACAAATTTTCCTCTTCGAGCATACATATACGCACACGCATATTGTTATCAGGCATATAATTATTAAACCTGAAAACAAATATTCTAACCAAAACCCAGCTTACTGCTTTGCATTAAAACACAGCCACAGGACAAACAGCCGAGGCCTGCCTTCAGGCGGTCTGCCAGCCCCCAGATATCCTGCTGCAGGCTACTTCTGGTCTCTGTCTGGAGCACATCACTCAGGTAGTGCTGAGTGATGGCAAGGCTTCCCTGTGGCAAAGCAGCCAGAATCCTCACGTGGGTCGTCCCACCTCACAGTCATTGTGGGAAGGGAAAGGCAACCCAGAACAGAACTGGGCTATTGCACAGACACAGAGCAGTCTGCCATCCTGCTGCCTGTAACCAACCAAGCATCCTGTAGCCCACCTCTCCTGCAGAACAGCAGCGCACCTTCAGCAACATCAAGACTGAAATAGGAAATAAAACCAACGATGGAAAAAAAAATAACATATGCTTTTAAGTGAGGAAGCAACAGTGCTTCCTTTAAAGTCTGGAACAGATTGTATCAGTAAACTTGTAGACAATGGAATAACTGTGCTATGCTTATCTTGGTTTTGTAAAGAATGTCAGAGACCAACTGTGTTATAATCTTCGGTTTCATTCAATACCATACGAACTCATGCAAGATTTTCTAATTAGCAGGTCTGTTTTAACCTACCTCAGCTAGAGCGCTACCAGACCCCAAATTTCCTCGAGTGTGCTCTTCTGTGAACCTAACAGTTGTAATCATAACGTTGGCTTTGAGTATTGCCAGTCAGAGTAGTGTATGGGAATATTGTACATAAATTGCACATAGTTTTTTATATTGGGAAACATCCTGTGGTAATTTTAATATGGAAGGCACTCCACTTTCACTTTTATTAAAAAAGCCAGGGCATTGTTGTTTTGGCACAGAACCTTTGTCTTTACTCCCAACTTCTGTAAATGAAACTCAAATGAATTTACATCTTTCTGATCTTCAACCATTGCCAGATGTTTAAAATTAATTCTGAACGGGTTTTAGAAGTGTTTGCAGTACTCAGTTTTTGTTTTCATAGTTGCTTTGACGTCAGTTCCTGGTGTATTTGTATCTTGGGGAGAATACACTGACATGTTGTTAATTTCTAATGAACATATGGACATTAGGTAAGAACAGTGAATAGAGAAGCTCAGTTTTTACCCTCTACACATCTAACACTCACAAAAGTAGGGTAGCTACCATTATACCCTCCTTTTAACCTAGCAGAAATGCAAATAAGTTAAAAGGAATACAGTTAGAAATAGGCTACCTGCATTAGTAAGACTACTTTACCTTAGGTCAAAAACTAAACAAAGTGTTTGCATGTGTTGGTTGTGTACACATCAAGGATTTACATTTGGCATGGCCTGTAGCAATAAACCAGTTATCCTCATAGAGTGCACTCTTATGACTCCAGCTGGATACATTTTCATAGTTTGATTAACAGAAATAATGCTTAAGTAGTTAAAATTACTCTAGGAAACTAACAATTCCACACATTAATATTTATGCAGAGCATGCCGGGGCTGTCTGAACACAAAGCAGAGCAGAATTTTCCCTTTGCAGAGCAGCCTTAGGTGGGGAGAGGTGAGGCACTCCCACTGCTCTGCTCAGGCTGGAGGTACTTTCCTTCTCTGCAGGCAAATTCCCCAAGGTCCATCTCATTATAAACCCAGCAGTTTGCATGTTCTTCATCTATAGTATCTCTTATGCCAGTTTTTGTTTCCTCCAAATCCTTTCTTTAGGAGAGAGTCAGCCTTTAGTCCCTGCAGAAGCTTTGTTGCTGACTGTCAAGGGAGAACCCAGAGAGCAGAAGAGTGGCATAGATACCCAAGGGGACTACTTTGTGTGCTCTTCTTCCTTTTGTTCCCTCAGAGTATTTCTGCAGCTCTCTGGGGCTCCAAGCTCCTCTGGCACCTGGACCCACACAAAGCTGCCTGTCATGGGACTCTTTAGCTCCTAGAGGCCAGGTTGCTTCTTATAAGCAGGAGAGCAAAAGCCTTTTGCACTGGGATAAGTCCCATCCACTATGGTACAGAGCCCACACGAGGTAGCTGTAAATTGACTTAACATTTAAAAAAACCCACCAAAACACAAAACCCACAAACACAATCTCGCCTTATTAACAAAACAAAGTTTGACTTCTGCATACACCAATATGGAACCTCTGAACAGCTGCAAAATTAATACAGCACTTGAACTTTCTGTCCTGCAGAGCAACAAAGGACTCTCAGTTTTCACCTACCCCTGGGAGCCCCAGCCTTAGCCTTTTGTAAACCTTCTTCCTGGCTCTTTCCTCTGTGAATTTCCATTAAGTTCAGAAGCACTGTCAGACTTCCCAAGGCATGCAATGCTATACAAATTCCACTTCCTTCTTTTCCCTCATCAACTTGAAAAATGCTCACAAGATCTCTTACTAAGACTTAATGTCAATATAAGCACACATGTAGCTGACAATCCCTTGCTCCTTCTGCTGTGGAAAGGTATGTGCTATAAAATAAATCTTAGTGAGGACAGTAGCATACTGTGATGTATTACAAATTTGGAAAGCAATTTGGTTTCTAAAAACATAGAAAAGATAGGCAAACAGCACTGTCACCTCTTATTCTTGCCTATGCACTTAACATACATAGAGGAAAATATATTGGACTGAACAAAATAAATTAAATAAGCATGAGCTTACATTTATCAGAGTTTAAGAGGAAAAGTATTAAATGTAATTTATTATATGCATAACGTTCCATCATGTTGTAAATAATGCCATGATAGTGTATTGCTGTAGTTTGTTCTTGGCTGGTGATAGAGTTCTGTGGTAGTGCTGTGTAAGTTGTTTTTATTTTTTTTTTTTCCCTCAAAGCATAGTTAGCAAAGATGGCAGAGACCACCCCACACTCTGGTTTCCCAGTTGTTCTAGAGCAAGAAGAAATGTGAGATGCAACCTGGGAACAGCAGCTTTCTGGTGCCATCTAGCATGTCCTTTGGTCATAAAACAGAAAGATGAGGAAGGAGAGTTGTTAGACCTTATCTCAGGCCTTACGAGCTTTGCAGCATTCTGCTTAAATAGCAAAACCAAGAATTCAATTTTGAACCAGGCAAGATAATATGAAAACACCGAGCATCTTGGCTAGATCAACTTTGGAAGGGAGATTACAGTTACAAATCAACCACATCGGAAATGTAAAGGGCACTTGTCACTGAAAATTACCAGACAAAGATGGAGAGTCCTTCCAGTGTTTTTTTTAGGAAAAAAAAAATGAGCTGCTTCTAGTTTTTACTGACAACATTTCTGGTGGTTCCTCTGCCCAGCTCAACTGAATGCTGCACACACACAGCCAGGTGGAGCAGCAGCCTGAAGCACAAATCCATCATTAGTAAGACACACTTGGTCTTCTCAGGTGCAGAAGCCCATATGCAAACCTCAGAGACTGTATGTGTGGGGCTCCTGCATCTTTGCACAATACAGGAGACAGACGGTGTGTTTCACTGACAGAGGCACTCAGCAGCATTTTCCCCTTCTGTTAAACGACCTTTTTGTTACATTTTTTATTGCAAACAATTCCAAGCAGAATTAATTTAAAAAATTATTTTTATGCTAATTGGAGAATTTCTAACATTTTCTTGTGAAGCAGTAGATAGAAATATTCCTGGATCCTGATTGCATTCCTTTATCCTTTACCTCCCTTAAATGTTGTCAATAAAAACACTAACCTTCCTAGGTAGCATGGTGAGACGACATTACGTGATGAATATTAAAAATAAATGCATGAGGTAAACCTGCTGTTATTTCTGATTGTTATATGAAGCATGAGTAACACTAATTTAAATGTTGGCAACTAAAAAACTGCAAAGGAATCAGAAAATGGTGTTCAATTCCGGTTAAATGAAAGACAAGAAGTTGTTTCTATGTTTTCTTAAGTTTTTTTCTTTATTGGCATTTCCCATAGCTTATATGAATTTGGAGCTGGTGAAATATACATCTCTGCTATATGTGTCTGTCACCAGATCAAGAGGAAAATACAAACTTTTTATAATTTTATACAAACGTTTGTATTTTTTGAATTAGAAACAAACTGCTTTTTGTCTTTTGGTCCAAATATAACTTTGTGTATTATTACTATTATTACCCTTTTGGAAAACCTGACATAAAAGTTTATGCTGTTTTACAGTTTCTAAATAAATTCTTAAAACATTGCCAACAAATCCAGCATCAGTACCCTATTTATTATTACAAATAATGATTTAAAAATATTATGCCATTACATAGCTGAGGCATTCATACAGTTGCATGACTATCTCCTGCTGTTGATACTGCTTTGTTATCTCAGTGAAGAATAATCCAGTAAATGGATTAAAAGCCAAGAGTGTCCTTCCTCAGAGCAGCCATCTGTGCCTCAACTTCAGCCATCTCCTGATTCAGGCATGAAACACTTTCTCAGCACCACTCTGCTAGCTCTGGCTCATGATGGTTACAGAACACCTGGGAAATGACCCGTCTCCAGAAGTTTCTAACACTGGAATAAGCAGAGGCTGGAAAGAACCATAGCATCAGTAGTTTCTCACTAGAAAGCCCTTTGGGTAAGTGTAAAAGACTGGGCAGAAAGCTTGTCGGGGCAGGGAGGACTTTGAGAGCTGGTTTGAAATGAGCAACAGTCTTGGAGCTGCACACAGAGGTACATCAAGGAGATGGTCTGTGAGGGACTCAAAAATGCTTCAGAGGCAGCACACGCAGCCCCTGCAAAATGGCACTCACAAAGCTACACAGCCTCCAGAGATGTCTGTCAGTAAGGCAGAATAAAGCATTCTGACACGGTGCCAGGGTAAGAAACAAGAACCCAGCCAAAACAATCAGGAGAAAGTACAGACAACAGTGTCAAGACACATCAATCACAGCCTTCCTTTTTTTCTCCTGCAAGAAACACACCTTGTCATCAACTCCTTTATGGCAAAGGGTTTGACTGGAAAAAGATTATCACATGTGGCTTAACACATAGGGAAATAGGGAATACAGGTAACTGCAATAGGAAAAGGCATGAGAAAGAGAGCAGATAAGGAGACATCCTTGAGTTCTTCCTTCATACTTCCTCTATGCAACTGCAGAAAGAGGGCAAAATTAGACAAACCTTTCTCTCCTCTTCCCATAATCAATATTATTCAGTCAATACTGGCTTTTGTGTATCAGCATGTGCTCCAAAACCAACACAGCTTGCTGTGTACACTTGCACACTCTGTTCATCACCAACACACACCAGCCCAGAGAAACACTAGGTGCAACAGGTTCTCGACACTCTCATTTGCCGATGTTGTTGATGCATCTAGTAACAAAACAGAACTGAAAGTGCCATGTTTACCTGAGCACAGCATTCCAAAAGAATGTAGCATGCCTAGCCCAAAACACCTTGGAGACATGATATGAAAAAGCATACCTATCTCCATGTAACAGAAATCTTTCATAATGCATACACACGTTAAACCAAGTGTAAAAACACAAAACTTTGAATAAACTCTTAATTTCCTTCCCTGGAAAGCTTTCATGTTCCACTGTCAACTTGGCATTTCAGTTTTCAACTTTTTAGTTTAAGAACTGATTTTTAAAAACTTTTTACAGATCTTACAAGCTCAACTGCAAAAACTACACTCCATTCTGACCAAGTTTCACTACCAAATAGCTTTTGGGATCTATGGAGATGGAAAGTGAACATGATGAACATCAAAGCTGGTGGAGAACATTAAGTCCCACCTTATACACAAAGTGAGCTGAACAAAACTTTATCAAGTGAGCAGCAAAAAATAAGCTCAAGGATTAATCAGGAATTATAAAGTACAGGTTATCCCACAACATCCAAAGCCTATCTGTTGCCTCAGTAAGTCTTGATGCTCTGTACTAAATTCTTAGTGGTTACACCTTCACACGCCATCATGATTTGACATTTCTCTAATGTCAAATAAGTCATTAAGCCTGTAACCAGACAGGAATCTTAATTCCACTTTAAATCTGCAACCAATACTAAGAAGAGATCAAATTATGCAATTATGAAATGTGATAACAGCATTTAGCAACCAAACTCTGCACACCCCTTCTCTTCCTACATGGCTCTAGAAACACTCCCGCATTTTATCTGGCACTTGATCCCTCCAAGCCCTCTCCCTCCTCTTGGTCCTCTCTGCTGGCAGAGCCCTCCTCCAGGACCTGCAAGGTAGAAGGTGTGGGTGGGGGAAGCAGTGTGCCAGAAAGCATCCCTGTCTGTGCTGTAGCTCTCCCTATCCCAGAACACTTTCTCATCCTGGGAGGGGGGCAGCCTCTGATGGTGCTGTTCTGTTACCTGCTGCAAGCTGACACAGACCTTGGGGTCAGGGATCACCTTGCCCAGGCTCCCAGCCCACAGGGGTACCAGTACACCTAGAACATGCACTAAGGGCTGTTTGTCCTTCCCATGTACACATCCTTCACTGCCAGAGCTGTTCCTACAAGCTCATCTCCTTACAACACAGAACAAATTCTGTCATTTAAGTTATCCTTATGTTTGTCTCCCCCTAAAATACTGAACGTTCATTTTGGAGGTGTTACTAACAATTGCCATTTCTAATGGATGGACCTTAAAAGCAACAAAATAAAATATTTAGCTACAGAAGACAGTGTTGTTCCAGAAACACCAGACTGTTGAAATCCAAATAGCACCAAAAGGCAGTTTTGGTAAAGATTTCATAGAAGAGCCTGAAGAGGTATGGAATCAAAACAAACACAAGTTAACAGAGAAAAACCAGTAGCTACTGAGTGTCCACACTCATTTGGCTCAGTCTTACATGGTTTTGTTTTTAAAAAACACCCTACCAAGCCTACAAACCACGATTCCAAAGTGCTTATTTGGAGATCTCTACAGAGATACACAAGATGAGTGTGTAATGCTTGCATGGGACAAAACTTCAGAAAAATATAATTTTCATACCAAAACAGGTAATTTTGAAACATTAAGAGGTTCTGCTGGACAGAAAAAATTATTGTGCAATTCCACTATCCACTAATAATCCATAAGGATACAAAAACAGATTTATGTCCAATAAATGTTTGGGGTACACTTACTTCCGGTTCAGAGCGTGTAAGATAGTGCTTTTTCCATATTCCTTCCATATGAAAGTAAAGCTATGTATGTCTGAATACATTAATTTATGGTTTAAATTAGTATTTTACTTGCAGCCAATAACTTGACTCTACATGAAGAAATGTTTTCTTTAGCACATATTGACTAATAAAAATAGTCTATATAACCTTCTTAATAAAAACTCTAATTTTTATTTATAAATGAAATGCCTTTATTTATAAAGGCAGAATAGTACAGAAAAATCCTCCAATAACAAATAAGATTAAAAAATTAGGATACGGTGGATAAGCAAAAGGCCCCAGAAGTCTGTGTTCCCTTATGTGAGTTCCCTTATGCATATTGTCCATTTCATTCTGTATCATGAAATTTATTTGCTAACTTTAGATGATTTAATTTTCTTTATGTCATGGCTTTGCAGAATCAAGGTCCCATTTCTGAATTTTCCAACTTGTCCTGCAGGCCAAATGCTAGGCACTGATTTCTTCTTTTTGGCCTTCCTGAAATAGGGAGAGGAAAAACAATGATTAAAAGAAACAGCAGAAACACACATAAATGCTTAATATGATGAAAAAGTCACCTATTTAAAGCAGTTTGGTATTATGGAGTATCAAACTATAGTACGTAAAGACTTAAGAACATTTTTCCTTCATAGACATGCAAAATTTGCAGCACATTACAGCATTATTTACATTTTTTAATGTTTAAAACCACAAATATTTTTGGATAGAGAAGGAAGATGATAGACTACAGAGGGAACCTGCTGCACTAGGATTAGGAAATGTAAGCTCACTTTCAAGCCTCTCTATACTGTAGCCTGTGCTTCACAGAAATTTTTTCGTAGCAAATGGTGTCTCATGAGTCTGCACACAGGGATTTTTCATCCCTCTGACCTCCAGCTGCAGTTTTAAGACATGTTAGAGCAGAACTGACATACTTCCAAGTAAAGCTGTGGAACTGAAGCCTCTGGAACTCCTAGGCACAGAGCAGTGTTACCAATTTTTGAGGAGCTCAGCAGTTGGAGAATTTTGTTGCACTGAGATGCGCATGATTTCTGAAGTAATACTGTGCAATTACATTGGGGAGATAACACTGGGGAGACCACGTTAAAAACACCTCACCTCTCCTTCTGTTCTTTCTGCTTCTTCTTCTTAAGAGAATCACCTTTATGTTCCTGTTTTTAAAGACACATACTTTAATGGAAAAGGAACAGAGCATATTGGTTGAACAACCACCTGCACAAACAGCACGCAGTAATAGCCTTTCCTTCACACAGCAGCAGGCACTTCAAGCAAGCTGGGAGACCTTCTGACAGAACAAGTGATGTAACACATTATGGAGCCACTGCCAGGAATGCCCGGAGCCCTTGCTAATGCCTTACAGAAAGCACAGCCCACTCACGACCAACGTGCCCTCCTTGCCACGTGCAGAAGCAGAGGCTTCCTTCTCGGGCATGTGACAGCTCCTAGGGTCAGAAGATGGACTTGCTAGCAGGCAGGTGTGTCCTGTCACCCAGCTGAGGGCAGCTGTCAAATAACAGGGTTCAGCTGTGACTGGTCACACACTGGATGCACTTTGAGCCACATGACAAGAGGAGAAGTAGGTCCCTGGGTAAGAGGGTGACAGGAAGCTGGCTGATAGAGCAATTACCAGCCCCACCAGCTTGCTCCCACCTACATGAGAAGGCTCCACAGGGAGGCAGAGAGTAGGCTTAGAGCCAGATGGGCTGTGCTAGAGGATGGATGCAACAGAAACCTCACCCTTGCTTTAAATAATGAGTAAGATCCTAGATGGAATTGTGCTGATAAAAAAGCAGTTGAAGATCCGGCTCTCTGTGGTTAGACAACACGCAACAAACTTTATTTTTGGGGACCATTTTGTTTCCTCTTAAGAGGAAGGGATAAAAAAACCCTCCTGATTTTGTGTCATCAATCCATCAGCTTGGAAGGGAGAGGGAGTGAAACTGACCACAACACAATCCTAATTCTGTGCCTTCATACTGCACACAACCAGCTTTTACCAATGAGATTACTCCTGTGGGAGCCGGGAATCCCATCCACAGGGAGCAGCAGGTGTCAAGCTCGGGCACTCCTTCTGCACCTGAGGCATTATCTGTCAGGCTCTTGGGCTGGCTCCTAAATGCTGCCTTCCAATACAGAAAATTTCACACAAACCTTTTCCTCATCAGCATCCTTCGCTGCTTTTTTCTCTTTCAGTTTCTCTTGGTAAGTCCTGTAGTTCATATGTGCCTTTTTGGGGGGCTGTAACAAAGATAGGGAGGGTTACCACTAATTAAATTTTCAAATAGGTTGAAAAATTATTCACACACTTTCACAGACAGTATTTTTCAGGTAGTGGTGCCAAAACATTAATAATGCTTATTAATTCCTTTTGGGTGAGAGGAATGGACTTAAGGGATGTAAGGTAGACACAATTTGTATCTTGGTGAAGACAGTAGAGAGAGAGACAATAATGCTCTGTGATCAGTTCTACAAGGTTTACACACACTGAGCTAGGAAAAAAACCCATTTCCTAAAAAAAAAAAATCTAAAAATACTTAATTTTTTCTTTTACACTAGTTATGCTAAACTAAAAAACCTTTTTCCATCTTTAACTCACTGGGAGAATAACGTTTTAAAAAGCAAGCCCTTCTCTGCAACTATTTATTTTTGAATGGCGTGATTAAAAATTAGCAAATGTTGGTTTTCAGCCTGATCAGTCATATTTCATCTATATTACTTCCCTGTTAATACAACCATACTAGTTTTCAATCATCTAAGAGGACAAGACAGAATAGATGACGTAAAAGCAAGGATGAAGTGAGAGAAGGGCCATGGCAGGGGATCTTGTGTTTTAAAAGAGTAATATCAAAGCCCCTTATGTTCTTTACTGCTTTTCTGTGCTGTAACAGCTGGGTGATCTCCAGCACAAACCAAGGGACAATTACCTTGGCTCCCAGCATGATAGCACGCTCCTGTTCCCAAACACGTTGCTCCTGCTTCTTGTAGCCAGTGATTCCAAACTTGTGCACTTCCAGGCGGGCCTAGAACATTACAGAAAATTGCAGGCATTTCACAATGTCCAACTTGTAAAGTAATGGCTGGCAGAGTGCAGCAAAGTCATACTCCTGAGGAAATCCTGGCTAATACTGGAAGTTGGCACACTGTAAAATAAAACTCAGTTCAGAACTATACTGCAGAGCAGTTAACCACTGTCCAACTAATCTCTGGATGGTGACGACTGTCAGGGGGACAATTTTCAGTTCTCATTTCACATAAAGTAACACATGGAATGGATTTCCTCCATGTAAAAAATGAGCACTTAACCACTGAGAAACATGGATGGGCAGATGGTGAAACGGTTTGACTACACACATAGGTAAACACTACACAAAATACCTTGGCAAAACCACTAATGAAACCATATATTTTTTTAAATCAGTGATTAAATCTCCACTCTTCTTAGCAGTACAGAGGTCCACGCAGAATCTCCAGTGAGAGATTCCACTGGATCATAGCACATCCTGAGCAGAGATTAGGCACATAAAACAACTTGCACAGATCTGTAAACAAATTAGTAGCTAAAGTGGCCAATGCTAGTTTATACTCATGCAAGAACAGATGAGAATAAAAAGACAAATGGAAAAAGCCATTTGTTGTTCCAAAAACAGATGCCAATACACCTTTCTTTCTTCCCAAATGAGATGCCAGATATTTAACACCATGGGGCTGAAAGAACTATGCTAAACATTATGGGAACTCAAGTACCTTTACACAGCTGAAATACAGCGATCCCCCTCAAATTCTTGTTGGAATATCAGAAAGGTCACAGATTGTAACATGCCTCTCTCCACATGGAGAGTTGACTGCTGCCAACCTGCTCCTCCTTCGGCATGGCATGTAGCCAGAATTACCTATTAGGAAATCCTCAGCTGCAAGAGATAGCCATTTCTGGAAGGGTTTCCCATTAGTCCCACTGTAGCTTTCTCAAGAATACACATACACGTAACTGTACACAAGTGACATTGGACTGATCCTACCGACTTACCTTTTCAAAGTTAAATTCTTGTCTGACTGCATTTTTCTCTTCATTCACTACTTGAGTCTAAAAGCAAAACAAAACATTTAAAATTAATATGACAAGTAACACCAGTTTAAATGCTGATTGGGATAGCTTTTTGAAAAGCAGTGAAATGTAAAGTCAGTTGTATAGAATATTACACAGGTTTCCAGCAGTATTTTTTCCTAGCTTTACTATCTGGATCTATTAAAAGAGACAGTTTCAATGGCATTTTTCTGCCACATGTGAACTATGCATCACTCACATCTCCATTTCCAAACCTGTACCAACAGCTAATGGAGGACAGAACATGAACTTTAAGTAAGTTTTTTTTCAGACAGCGCAATGGAAGTAGTGCATGTACTCACAGCTGGGGCAATATGCAAAACAAGCTTAATTCCTAACTGCATGGACATGTATTACTGTCCATATCCAACATCACTAATGTCAGAGAACCAGCTCCAAAGGGTGCACTGTCAGCAAAAGGCAGAATTCACTTAGTGCAGGCTGACGAAAGAACTTGCTCAAAATGAGCTCACTGAAAACTACATCTGTTCTACTCCACGATTTACACAGAAACTTTTCATCTGCAGTTCTCAGTTTGGAGGGGGACTCTCCAGTGGGAACAGACTAAATCCTAGAAAGAAAAGCACAAAATCCCCAGGGAGAGAGTTCCATGCTTGCTTGTTACAGGAATGTCCCACGTGGGACACTGGGAGCAGTTACAAATGTCCCAGGGTTATTTTAGACTGTCTGCTTTCTGATTTCAGGGAGGATGTGCTGAGGCACCTCTATGAGTGGAAGCTCTGCCTACTCCCAAGCATGCTGATACCGGCAGGCAAACAGCCATCCGTTCAAGAGATTACCCTGTTCACCTTCCCAGTTTGCTCCCAAGGGTACGATCCACTCAGAGGAAACAGGAGTACTACATAAGCATTAGAGCTGAACTGAAATATGTTTCATGCATTTCCTTTTCACTCTCCAGGACCTCAGGGCATAGTGAGTCACAGGTTCAGGCCCAGGGCTTACAACAGGGCTTCCCTCTGCATCCACCACAGCCAAACTCCTCTCAGCTCTGTAAAGGCTTCTATACTGAATTGTGATTTCAACCACAAATAAATGCGGTTATCTTCAGAGCTTTGTGCTAACAAGCCTAACACCAGTATTTTCAGGTAGAAAAACTTAAGCTATATAAAGCAAGAAAATTTTTAGAGGAAAACATGCTGGAAAAAGTACAGAACTTTATGGATTCAAACAACCGCTTGAATCTCTTGAAGTTCCCAATTCCAAGTGATCAAATCCCCAGTATCAGTTAAATCTCTCTGAATTCAATCAACCCCTCTGCTCAGCTTCCAGGCAAAGCTATCCAGACCTCGCTGTTGAAGCAACTCAGCTACAGTTTTTGGTAGTGCAAAGCAGTTTAGCAGCGACAAACCAAACCAGAGGACTGAGATCTAATGCTGTCATGCCTTCCCTCACTGACTATCCAACACTGATCCTCCAAGACAAATGCTGCTTGTCAATGGCCCAATGCTGCTGTGATGCTAGAGAAGTGGAGCAAGTTTTGGCACCTCACATCCACAGTTACTGACAGGAACAGAGCAGCACACAAAACTCCTGGGCACTGAAGTAACCAAGAGGCTTTGCTTTTAATTTCTTTCGCTTCTTGCCATAACATCAGGCTTATCAGCAAATCAATTTGTTTTGCTGAATCAAATACAGGATTCTTATCCGGAGATCTTCTGAAATTGCAAAAAGTGGTCTTCAAGTCCTGCCCCCCCATTGCTTCATCCTTCCCCTGCTTCCAGCGGCCCCACTGGGAATCAGCAGGACTAGATGTCATCGAGCTGAGCAGGCGGATCGCCAAAGCATCGGGATTTCCAGGCAGCTGGATCAGCAAGAGGGACAAACAGAGCTGGGCAGGGCAGGGGGCCGGTGCCGCGGCAGGGAGCGCACCCCGCCCGTCCTTCGGGAAGGGGCGGCTCGGGGGCGGCTCGGGGGCGGCGGGGACCCCTGTGCTCTACCTGTGCTCCGCCGGCGGGCGCTGCCGAGGGCCCGTGCCGCTCCTTCCTCTTCCTCCCGCGGAACACCACGACCTCCACGGCGGGCGGGGCGGCGGGGGGCTGCGGGGCAGCGCCGGCGGCGTTCAGCTCGGCCCGCAACTCCCCGAAGAAGCCGCGGGCCCCGCGCCGCCCGCCCGCCGCCGGCTGCGGCTCCCGGCTCTCCTCCTCCTCCTCTTCTTTCTCCGCCGACGGCGGCACTGTTCTCGCTTCGCTCTCCTTCGCAGCGCCCCGAGCGCCGCCGAGCTCCTCACCTGTGCCGAGCACATGCCGTGGGTCAGCTCCGCGCCGCTACGCTCCAGAGCGCCCAGGCCCGGCCCCACTCCCCTCCCTTTCCCGGCCCCCAGAGAAGACCGCGGTGCCGGCGCAGCGCCCGGCCCGGCCCCGCGCACCCACCCAGGTCGTAGAGGGCGCCGAGCACCGCCTCCAGCCGGCGGGACGGCTCCCGCGGCCCCATGGCTGCTGCCGCGGCGGACGGGCGGGCGAGCTGGGCCGGCGTATGATCCCCGGCGGCTCCCGTCGCACCCGACATGGCGCCGCCCATGGCGCGGTGCCCCCGCCCTACGCCGCTGCACCGCACCAGGCAGCCGGGCCGGGGCGGCGCGGGGCCATGGGCACCGCGGGAGGCGGTGGCGGGCGGCAGGGCAGCGCGGCGGGGTAGGGCGGGCGAGCGGGGCGCGGGGCGGCGCGGCGGAGCTCGCAGGACCATGGCGACAGCGGCGGCGGCGCCCGGGCGGGCGCGGCGAGGGACGCCCATGTACTCGGTAGGCGGCAGCGGCGGGAGCGGTGCTGCGGGGAAGGGGCTGCTCACCTCGCCGCGCCGCGGCGGTGCCGCTCTCTCTGAAGGGGAATGACGGCGCTCGGCGCAGTCTGCCCCTCCACCCCTTACCCCCGGTTTGTGTCCCCGGACGAGGCCTTTCCCGAGCCCCGGCGGGTCTGGACGTTTCCCCTCACCAGTTCCCCTTCCCGCGTGCTCTCCTCTACCTCGGCTGCTCCTTCCCTATCTGTTGTGTCAGTCGCGACAGCCAGAGCTCTCGATCCGAGCACCGCGGCTCCCCTCAGAGCTGCTGCGGAAGGCCCGCCGGGTCGGGGAAGGTGGAAGTGACACGGAGGCAGTGTCCCGGAGCGGCTCTCTGCGGCGGCAGCTGTCCGGGCTCCGGGCGCTCCGCACGGCTTCAGCCCCGCAGCAACCTGGCCTGCCAGCCATGGTGAACTCAGCGCTCTCGGGGAGGCTCTCGTGGGCATGGAGTGGCCGAAGCGGGTTTTCCCGTGTTATAGTGAAAATTACTTTATTGACCTTGTTTGTCCCTGCAGCTTCTTTGCTAGCCTCGGACAAGGAGGTTTGAGTGTGGGGTGCTAAACCCCACCTCTCTACAAGCGTTTGGAGGAGGGAACTAGGGAGAGAAGGAAACAGCTCCTTGTTTCGGCAGAGATTCCCAAACTTCTCTTCTGTGTCTTGTCTGCATGCTGGTATCCCAAGGGCATCGAGAGCACCATTGTTACATTGCATATCCTAGTTATATGGAAGCTTTGTTTCCATACTTCACCGCTGTCACAGTAACAGTGCATGTCACTGAATTTTCTGATGTCCAGGTTTCCAACAATGTGTTTTCTAAGTGTGTTCTCTACCACCTGGCAATTGAAGCTGGAGCAGCAGCTTGGCTATAATGTGTAAAAGCACAGTTACAAAGCTTTAGTGTTTTGTAAAGTGTGTGGCTTGGCTCCCTCAGTGCTCCTTCAGAACAGGGCGTGAAAATAACTATTGCCATGGAGAGAAATCAGTTGCACGTCAAGTCTGAAAACATCAGACAAAGAGTAGAGGCAGAGAGGTGATTTTTCAATGGGCCATGGCCCTTAAAAAACTCTGCTCACCAGAGTTGCACTCTGGAGCAGCTGTAGCAGTGTAGTGACTGCTGATGTGGCTGATAGTGCCCGTGCTGAGGGCTGCCTTTCTTTGTCTGGATTTCATGTAGTTGCAAATTGCAGGATTTGAACTTTTGTAACTGACATAAACGTTGCTGAGATTTTCTGAGCAATGACTTGTCACATACTGATCTGAGTAGGTGGTACTTAGAGTCAAATAATATTTTCTGCTACTATTCTGAGCTATCCTTTTTTGTTACTATAGAAAATAAGGGATTTATTTCTGTTTTATTTTTAATCCAGGGAGTTGATATAAGGTGTCAACAGCAACAGATGGCTAATAGAAACTATTTCCAGTCATCTTAACAGAGCTTACTCATCTCTTGCAAAATACTAACCAGTTGAAAGCTGAGAAAGAAGAGAGGTTGAAAGCTGTAATGCTAAATCATACGGGACAAAACCCCCTAAAAGTTTTACATTAATAGGGGTTTGGGTTTAATACCTGTATGGGATTGTTCTGAAAGTCCTCGGTGAGTTTGTTCTGCAGTTACTGTGAGGTAATTCTCTAAACTGCAGCTGTGGAAAGAAAAGTTATACAATGTACTAAGTGAAATTATAGTAGAGAGATGTTCTCCAAATTTGTCTGCCCTGTGTGGGTAAAAGAACTTGAGAAGGTCAAACATTATAGTAGGAATTGTGCTCTCCAATAAAACAAAATTGACTTTTGATACAGATGAGGCTTTGAAGGATTTTTTTGTCATTCTTAAGTGGAGATATTCCCGATTTGAGTTGTTTTGTTTTGTTCCACCAAATTACCTTATGGTGATGAATGGACAGGAGCTAAAAGTTTGCTCTCTACTAAATGTCAGCTGCTCTGATATTGTTGCTGATGTGGCTCTTGTTGGCTTGCTGTAAAACCTGATTCTCTCTTCCAAGGTTGAAAAACCACCTGCCACTGCTGGGCATTTTGCTTATCTGTTGCTGGTGTTCCCCTGTGTGTTTGCTGACCAGGCTTTCCACTCAGCACCAGAAAAGGTCACTGTAAGAGCCCATGAAACATGTTTTATCCTTCATTATCAGACTGGTTCCTCATGGGTCATACATAGATAGAGGAGGTGGAATGAATGAAAAGGTTGCCAGTGCTACGCTTCAAGTGGTACTGTGGAAGAAGACGTAAGCATTTTTATTTTTAGTATCTTCAAATAAATATACTTGGTCATAACTAGTACTTTTATATTTTTGTTTCACAGAGGCTTACTCCAGTTGTCTTACTTATCTGGTGGCTGTTGCTGCTGTTTTGAAGTTTAGAGAAATACGATTTCAGTCTTGGGAAGACTGAGGTGTCATTCATACAAACTGTAGTGATGTAGGAGATAATAAGAGACATCTCTCTCCAGCGCAAGGGTCTGCTGGCTCAAAGGAAAGAGTTTTTTGTTTCTGATTTTTTTGCAGCAGGATGGATCCACAATTAGTTCTTCATGTCTTGGGATTTTTTTCCTGCTTAGCAGTGATACTGGTTACTCGGAGGCTGTGCTCTGTTTTTACCTACGTGTTCACCATATGGCTGACAGTGAGGTGGTTTGTTTGGTTTTTTTTTTCATTTGTTCCTGCCTGGTAATGTTTCATGTACCTTACAACTAAGCTTTGTGAAAGCCACAAGTCACCAAGGCCCCCGATGCAACTTTTAAGTAGCTGGGATTATTTTCTATGTGTTGATGATTGGGTTTTTATAATGTCAATTATGACATTGTCTTAATGAAGCTGTGAGAGTTGGAATCAAAGTTCTTATAGTTAATGCCTATTAATCATAGAGAGAGGCTGGAGGCAAGGCACTTCAGCTTTAAAAGCCCATGTGTTCTTTCAGCTTCTTCCTATTGGGTGGAATTAAGTAACATGGCATAGGGTGATTTCGGGATCTTTGCAGTTGGAAGGATTAGGGTGAGGGGTTTTTTTTTGGGGTGTGGGGGGGTGTTTGTTTATTTTGCTTTTTAGTTTCTTTCTGGATCACTCTTCCAAGCAGATAGTATTGGTTCCTGCAGTCACAGAGTGTAGAATGCAGACATTATTGAAAGCTAAGAATAAACCCCAAATGTTGCAGAAGTATTGCATATCGTTATTTTGGTGCTGTAGCAAAGCAAGTCACCAAATAGCTCAAGACAGTGTCTCATTCTTCATTTGTATGTTCCCAGCAGAAAGAGCTCACATCAAAGAAAAGAGATGAGTTTGAGGATATCTTGGAGGAAAGACGGTTGTCCAGTGACTTGAGATACGCGATGAAGTGTTACACCCCGGTGATCTACAAGGGGCTTTCACCTTGCAAGCCAAATGCTATCAAAAGTGCTGTTCTCCAGTCAGAGCAAGTTCAGTATGTTATCAAGCAGGTGAGTCTGGACAATGAGCTCTGTGGATTGAACACAGCCAAGCTTTGTGTGGCAGCAGGGACAAAGAGATTGTTGCTGACCTCCTTAAAATGATAATTGTAGTTTGGAAGATAGTCCAGTAAATAAATAACTCTGTTTTGGCAGGGAGAAAAAAAGAAACAACCTGGAGTTGCCACTAAAACTGTCAGGTTCCTGAAACAGTGTTTTGATTTTGCATATACAACACTTTGCCATTAATTTATCCAGTGTGACCGACTTTTTTTTTTTTTTCTTTCCCCTCCTAGTCTACTGTTCTCACCACAGAGCAACATTGTAAAATATATTAGCACTTTCCTTCTTAGCAGACATTTTTGTACTTTGAGGGTGTCTTGTAGCAATTCTATAGGTTAATGATGGATTTATGAACAACTCCTAAATGCTACTTTCACTAAAATGAGAGTTGTATTTCACAGAAAATTCTTTCAATTAGAAACACTGTTTAAGATATAACCATATTTTTGTTTTTACACTAAGGGCAGCTACTGCTTTATAACAAAGTATTTTATGGTCAGGCTGGCTGATACTTTGCACTGTGTTTAAATGCCTGAAATAAGTGTGTGTGTTAGTTAGCAGGTTAATTAATTTCAGTATCCATAAAAAATAATTCCAAGCGTGTAGAAATGCATAAGATGTTTTAGTTAGTCCTGAGTGGCAGGCTACTGTAATTTTTTCTGTTTGTTTCTTTTAATGGTTAATGTTACCTGTGATACTTCAAAATGTGTTATAATGTGACAAAGTAAATTATGTCACTCTACATCACAAAGTAGCTCTGTTTCCGTTATGGATTGCTAAGTAGTATGAAAGCCAAAGAAATCTTTCAACTTTAGATGCACTAAAAAAATTACTGAAAGAAAATACTTTACAGAGGATTTGACGGAAAGATGTTTGTGTGATGTTTTCCTCTGAAGTGCTTTTTTGATAGAAAATGATTTTGATGGATATTTTCTGGGCTGGCATGGAGTTGTTGAAGGCAGTTATCAGACCTGCCATTACAGCCTGGTTACCAGCTTTGCACTAGAGATTAGTGGAAGTTTCTAACTGAGAGTGTCCTGGGCAATGTGCCCAGCAGTCTATGATTAGGGTCCCTCCTGCCTGGGCAGGGTTTGCACAGCTTTTCACAGGCGTACGAGAATTTGTTCTTGAGCCAAATTGTTGAGGTTACTAAAGTTCAGTGTGGGAAGTTAAGGTCATTTGTTTGTTTTAGCTTGCTAGATGTGACTGGTCTGGTTTTTTGATTTCTGATTTTGGGAAGTTCTTAGTTCCATAGTGGATTTGCCCTTAAATCACACAAGTGAACTGTATGGTAAGCCTTTTACTGGTGAATGAGAACAGAATCCCTTCCTGCTGAATAACAAGAAGAATTTTTTGGCTTCCTAAGCAAGACTGATCTTTTCAGGTTTAAGTGGAAGCCTTTTTTGGCTCCTTTAAGCAGCTAAAATAATCAGTTTAAACTACATGTGGAAATACTTAGGATGATGGGTAATGCATTTAAGACAACACAATTGAGCTAGTAGATATGATAGTAAGGTATATGGAGGTAGGTTGGAGGAAGTGGATTTTCTCATATGTCACAAAATGGAAATAATAGCACTGGCTTCCTGGCAGAGATGTGCTTTTTTGGAGGCTTTTTCTTCTGCCATTCCTAAAAGTCATGTTCCTTATTCCATAACAGTAAAAGGCTTAACTTTTCATTTAAATATTTCTAGATTCAAGTATCAAATTGGAGGGATGGCCATTATTTACGTCTATTTCAAGGAACTTCAAAAGGAAATATGCATGGCAATAGAGGAAAGATCATTGATATGCACAGTTGGTAGAGACTTGTGTGCTTTGTATGCAATTCAGCTTTCCATTGCCAAAGGAATACTTTACAAAGAAATGGAAGTGTTATAGGGCTGAGGTTCTTTGGAAACTGTAACCCAAATGCACTTAAAATATTAATATTTTGACTGTCTCTATAAACATAGGCTTCATTTTACTATTGAAAGAAAAATGCACAGAGCCTTCTGCAGACTGATAATATAGGAAATATTCTTTGAACTTAAATCTCGTCTGAATATGCTACAAGTTGAAACATTCATATGATGAGTTTGGGGGGAGGATTGTTGTACACTCTCCCCCCTCCATTGACATCTAAGCTTATTTTGGTTTTTGAGCAGTTTTAACTTGACTTTGTCATGTTGGCTGGCATCGAACGGATTCTGTGTGATTAGGTCCATGCATATCACGTGAAATAAAATCTTGTGGACTATTGCATTAGTTCTCCCATAGTCGCTATGGCACATTACAGTGGTGTGCATGGGCAAGGAGAAGGGAACAACTTGTCACTGCTGTTTTGTTTCTCCTTAGTTAGCAAAAGAAATGGGAGAATCACCCGATATTATTCAAGAAGAAGCCACGGAAATCCTGGATGAGATGGGCCACCGTATGCAACTAGGAGCTGTCAGATTTTTTGCCTTCACTCTGAGCAAAATATTTAAACAGCTTTTCCAGAGAGTTTGTGTGAATGAAGAAGGAATGCAGAGAGTGAGTACTGGTGGGAGGAAAAAGTTAAAATATTTTCAGACCAGTCACTTGGACAAGAGCTCTAATCATCAAACAAAAAATGTGAAAAATACCCTCTGGAAAAAAAAAAAGACTGCACTCACTTTTGTTTATTAGTGCATTTCTTAGTAAATGTGGGAGGAAAAACAGATGATATGTAAGTATTTTAGAGGCAAACAGCTATCAGGATTTTTTGTATGTTTTCCAAATGCTTCCTATGGTAAGCAATACCATGTACTTGTGATTGTAAGATCAGCCACTGAGAGTGCTTTATATCTGATATTATAAAATAATAATGCATTTAGCTGAATTTGGGATCACAATATAATATTACATGGCTAAGTGGATTGGCAAAACCCTCATACAACTGAGAGTGGTGAAACACTGTGCACCTCTGAGGCAGGAGAGCTTTAGGTTTGCCTGTTTCCAGGAACTGTTGTCCCCCTATTTCATTTCAGGATGTTGCTGTTCTGAAGTGTGCAGTGCATTCCGTGGAAGTCAGCAGTGTCAGTCCTGACAGCCCCTATTTGGTTTCCTATCCCCATCAAAAGGGCTTGGAATTAGACTATCCCATTATGGGGTGCCCCTAGTTTTTGAGTCCTGTGGTTCTTGTGAGCCTCAGGTTGCTACTCGGGAAACAACTGCTCCAAATTGCCTATGGGATTTGTGCTGAAAGAAGTATCGATTGTGTGGACAGAGAAATGACCCTCAAGCAAATGGGGTTTTGTTTGCCTTAAGCCCTGTGCAGATCTATATTTGCAAATTTCAACAGTCAGTAAATATTGGGACGTTATTGTTTGCATTGTTCTTTTTCAGTTGCAACATGCCATTCAGGAGCATCCCGTGGTGCTGCTGCCCAGCCACCGAAGCTACGTTGACTTTTTGATGCTGTCTTATTTGTTATACACATATGACTTGGCCTTGCCTGTCATTGCTGCAGGAATAGGCAAGTATGTTTTTAACAATGTTTTCAGGATTCAGTGAATTGGTAGCATTCTCTGGTAGCTGCAACTGTAAGTAGTTGTGCTTAACTTCTGCTCCAAATATATCTTGTTAAATCCTCCTTGGGTGAGGTGCTTATAATGTCTGAAAGCTTCTCATTGGTGCTGAGTCCTGTCAAAGGTGAAGTTTTTCACAGCAAGTTCACCCAGAAGTACCTCGTGTAGACCTGAGGCTGGAGCAAAGATAAGGGTTGTGAAGAATACTTCTGTTTGCTTTCATATCCTGGTAACAGGCAAAATCTTGCCCAGGTGCTACTGTGGATGTAGAATTTTTGTGATACATCATATAGTTTAAAGTGTAGTCACAGCAGCCAGATATGAAGTACCAGACACCTCATGCTTGTTTCTGATGTGACTGATTCCTTTGAAGTATTGCAGAACTTTGTGACATGCTGAGAACAGAGCTGGCAGGGAAGTGGTATGCCATATCAGAGATGAGAATTTTGGGCATACTTAGTTGTAAAGCAGATGAAGCCAGTATATTTGTGGGAAACAATTTTTGAGAGCTTGAACCAGTAAATGTCTTCCAAGTTAATGTGCTTTTTGATAATCTGGATGCTGTCAGCTCTTAACTTAGAAACCTGATCTTGGAAGTTGTGGATATCAAATAGGTCTTCTAAGCAGGCAGAAAACCAGCTCAGGTCTGGTGCAGCACTGTAATATGCACAGGTGAGCTAGCAGAGATCTTAGAACCTACTGCTTGCTGTAGTCTGCTTTTCAGTCAAGAAGTTACGAAGACTGTGAGAACATGCTTGCTATGGAAGATGAGATTTCCCTGGTCTTCGAGCTTGCTACATCTGGGTGATGCAGGTTAGATTCACAAGTCAATGTTTTACAGCTGCCTTCATCAAAATATTGCAGCTTACCTGTTGAGTATTGTTCAGGATCTGCTCACATGTTGTTACAGGTTTTGGTGAGAGTTTTGGATCTCAAAATAGTATCTTAGTGATACTCTTAGTGTAGCTTACAAGGATTTTTTAAACGATTAACATGTTTTGAATGCTTTGGGATCAAAGTTCTCCTAAAGAATTAGAGGCTTGTAGCTTGATGCTGCCTGCATGTGTGTATTATTTTAAATTCCTCTGGAGAAAATACAGTTCTCTATGGTTGTATTTCCTAACTGCATATCATGTTAGAGGTTCACAAGATGTGGTTTACAAACTCACTCTCAAAGCAGCACTTGTGCTGAGCAGAGAGACTCCCCTGATAGAGGAGAGTTAGTGCTTTTGCTTTGTTAATTATCTCTTGGCTTCAAGCATACAGATAGATCTGTGGGGATTAGCTAAGGGAACGTAAACAGTTGCCAGTAACTCTGTAGTACATCCTCATACAGTGTATTAGCAGGAGTCTAGATGGTGCTGGAATGATGTTTCTGATAGCTGTGACATCTTCATGACAGACATTGTCAGTGTTGCACTAGAAATGTGAATTTATTTGGCTGAATATCTGTTCTCCAGTTTTCATGGATTGAGGTGGCAAGGAGGTTTGAGTGGCACATTGCCAGCTGATGTGTGGACTTGTTTTAAATGCTTCCATAAGAACTTTGTTAACATTGTGTTTTTCTCCTGCTTTTGACAAGTTAAGAATTGACTATCATTGTTTAAAACTGAAAAACCATAAAATCATTTTAGTTGGTTTGGTGTACATATCCCAAAATGATGAGTCAGGATCATAGATGGTCTAATATAGTTTAATTGGCTGCCTAATTTCTGTGTCTTCTGGGATACATTCAGTAGGAACTGTGAGTGAGTGAGACAATGCATTTCAGAAGCTTAGTCTTTATTATCGCTGAACTTTGGCCATCTAAATTATGAAAATAAATTGCTCTAAGTGAATGCAGCTTAAAAATTGGGAAGTATATTATAATATGCCATTCTTGTCTATAAAAGTCTTGCTAGACAATTTGAAAGCAAATAAATGTGTTGGCAACAATGGAATCCTTGAAAGAGATCTTCTGTATTCTGGTAGTCAGCGTGCTGGAAATTTTGTGTTGATTCTGCTGGCTGATATTAATCACTAAATTTTGTGTGTGTGGTTTTGTTTTTTCTTTGTTTTTTTTTTTCAGATTTCCTAGGAATGAAAATAGTTGGTGAGCTGCTACGAAGGGCAGGTGCCTTTTTTATGCGACGTTCCTTTGGTGGGAATAGACTCTACTGGGCAGTGTTTGCTGAATATGTAAAAACAATGTTAAGGGTAAATAACTTGCTGAACTCTCAAAATGTGTTCTTAAGAAATACTCTGTTGGAACAGTTCTTGTGAGATACGCAGGATGTCGTGGCTGTGTGATTGAAAGTCTTCATGGTGATTTGATTAAGTGCTTTTTACCTCAGATTTGCTGTAGATTAAGACCATGTGTGCACTTTATTATTATTACACAGTTCAGTAAGTGATAGACAAATGCTCATCAGTTGCTTTGGATTGTGTGCCCATATCTCATGACAGACTGACTGTTTTCATTAATTAAACTGTATGGTGCAGCAAATACAGTGGATGAATGTAGGCTTACAGATGAAGCTAGATATGTTTGTCTTTCATGAAAAAAACAACTTACTTACATTTGAAGTACTTAAAACTATTTGAGGATAATAAAGAAGAAGTGTTTTTTCTGACTAGCTTTTTTATTTGTTTGTTTGTTTACTTTTGAAGAGTGGCTATGCCCCAATTGAATTTTTCCTTGAGGGGACTAGAAGCCGCACTGCCAAGACTCTGACTCCAAAATTTGGTACGTTTATTTAAGATTTGGAACTTTTAATATTATTAGCGTGTGCATTAGTGGCTATGTGCTTGGAAGTTCTTTGGATAGAAAAGGATGTTAAAGTAGAGGGAAACTGGGGAAGTCTGTCAGAGTATGGAAAACACCGTGGCTGGGTTCCAAGGCCATACAAAGAACAGCAATACACTTCACTTGTACTCTACTGCTTTTGCTCCCTTTGCCCCTTTGTATACTAAATTCAATAACACTTCACCCTTTTCTTCCTAGACAATAGGCATCCTCTGGCCAGCAGAGAAATATTGTAGTTCTAACTGTAAAAGTAATGGGGAATCTTTAAAAAGAAGGTGCTGTTTAAGCACAGAGTACAGTGCTGCTGAAAAGAGCACAAATAGCTGTCCTAGAGTGTTGCTTTCATTTACCCTCTGTTTTAAGGCTTGAGCAATGTCTTTTGCTTCTGCTTGCTTGAAGAGATTACAAGCACAGTGCACACCACACAGCAGTTTCTAAAATGCAAAGCTATCCTTTTCAAAGTTAAATTGCAGTTGCTTTTTCCTCTTTGAAAGAGACAGGTGATTCATGTTTTGTTTTTTTTCCCCAATTGGCAGGTCTTCTCAGCATTGTGATGGAACCCTTTTTCAAAAGTGAAGTCTTTGACACATATCTTGTTCCCATCAGCATCAGCTATGAGAGGATATTAGAAGAATCTCTCTATGCATATGAACTCCTAGGAGTCCCAAAGCCCAAAGAATCTACATCTGTATGTAAATTCCTTAAGAGCAGAACATAAGCAGACCTATACACACCCTGTGGCACCGGAATTTAAGTTTTCCTCTTCCTGTTTTCATAGGGGTTGTTAAAAGCCAGGAGAATCCTCAGTGACAATTTTGGTACCATACATATCTACGTTGGCCAGCCAGTATCCCTTAGAACTTTGGCATCTGGGAGGATAAATCGGTGCCCATACAATTTGGTTCCCAGGTACCACATCTTTCCATGGTGTATGCACAGGGAAAACATTTGTTTAGTCTACACCTATGTGAACTAAGATGTTCTCTTGTTCTTTGTTTTCATCATCTCTCACCTCCGTCTGACTGTTCAGACTGCTGAACCTGTTTAGTCTGAATAGAGGTTTACTGTGCATGTGACTGGGTGTTTCTGAAATAAATTGTTACTTGTGTGGCTTTGCTCTGTGTTGAGAAGAGGCCACTTTAAAATTTAATGGTGATGCATGAGCCAGGTGAAGCTCTGTTTCCTGAGAATGTGGTGCTTTTGCCACTTAAAATGCTCACCTTTCTCTCACTTCTTGCTTTAGTCCTGCAGGCTCTTAAGTGACCATGTGTCAGGGAGCTGTAGCTGTGACTGAATTGTGTTGCATTTGCATTTTTTTCTGTAAAACATAATGCTTTTGAATTTTGTTTGAAGACAGCAAATGTACAGCATCAGTACAGAGGTCTGTGCTTCAGCTACTATCATGCAGCTACTGATGCTTTGCTCTATAGTTCTGTTTTACATATCACATAGAATCACCCTGAAGAGGTAAAACTGTAAAGATTTACCCTGCTGTAAAGTTATGGATCTGGGAGCAGTATGGAAGAAATAAAGAAGGGGGGTGATTTATATTCGACTTTTTGAGCTCTTTACCTTAAATTGCATTGCTATTTTCAGGCATCTTCCGCAAAAGCCATCTGAGGATATCCAAGAATTTGTCACTGACGTAGCTTATAAAATGGAGCTCCTGCAAATAGAAAACATGGTTTTGAGCCCGTGGGTGCTAGTTGCTGCTGTCCTGCTCCAGAATTTGCCAGCCATGGAATTTGAACTTCTAATAGAAAAGACTCTGTGGCTTAAAGGCTTAACACAGACTTTTGGAGGATTCATTGAATGGCCTGGTATGCAGAGAAAGTGTTATTTCTGTTCCTCTTTTTGCTTATGAAAGCTAAATTATATTTCTGTGGAAGCAATATATGGTAACAGCTTTACAGAATTCTTAGAGTTATAAATGGATTTTAGAATATGCTAAAAATCGTACTGCAAACTGACATGTGTTGACTTAACCTGTTGAAGATAATACTTTGAAAAACAGGTGTAAACAGAACAGATGTTTTACTGTTGTATCATGAAGTGTGGCAGGAGAGGGAAATTATAAGGTATTTTATTAGAATACTGAGGTTTGTGTAGTGTCTGTTTTTCTGAACTCTGTGTAAGTCACAGGCTTTTTCCTGTGGGTTTTTTTTTTAATTTATTAATCTGTTTTTAAACTAAGGGTTTGCCTTTATCTCATGTTCACTCTTTGCAGTAAGTGATAATAACACAACCTGATCTGCACCAGTTAACTCCATGTAATGCTAGATTTCCTGCTTGGTGCTGACTACAGTATAAGTTGTTACTGGTGCAAAGAACTAGCAGAAACAAATGGGTGGTGGAAATCAAAACTCTCAGTTGTCTGTTTATTTTTAAATTTCACTTTATCTCTGTAAATAATGATGAGTTTTGAAGGAAAGACTTCTTTGGTGGCTTTATTAATATACTTATACACACATCCCCTTTTATATATATATATATATATATATATATATATATATATATGTATAATGTATATATTGGCTGCTGAAAGGTTTATTGTTCTTTCAAACTTTCTGTTTGAAACTTCCCTCTGAGAGCCAGAGTGACACAGGCAATTTTGGAGCCTCAGGATGTAAGTGGTAAAGCTAGCAAAGAACAGCATTATGTAATGCAAGTACATTTAGCTTTCTGCTGTAGGTAGCCTTAAACCAAGGATCTTTGCTTTTGTAGCCCTGTATATAATCAAGGATCCCTCTCACTACTACAATAAAGAAATAGGAGCAGGCTACTGGTAGAAAAGAACTCTGTCACCTCTGGGGAAAAAAGCCACTTCTTTCAGGGATCAGCACTACAGGGAGTGCATGCAATGTTTGCTTCTGCCAGACTGGTAAAAGCAAGAATTTCATGGCAATACTTAAACAACATTTAGAATCTTACTACATAATAAACTGAAAAACATACCACATTCAGGTTTGCTTATTTATTTTGTTTATTTTCTTAACAGCAGCAAGTAAGCATTTGCTTTAGTAGAGTTGTGATGTAGTCAGGGAATAGCAAATAGACATGGTAATGAAATGGAGGAATGACAGCAGCTGAGCGGATTTTGTTGGACTGTGCTAGCTGTGCTGAAGGCATCAGTTCTGTAGAAACTGGGTTTGTTGTTTTGGTTTGGATTGTCAGTTTGAAAGAAAAAATACGTTTTAAAGGGCAATTTGCTGATGCCAGGAACTACATGTACCCTCTCCATTCTTCGGTCTCCAAACAGCTGGTTATTTCTGCCTTTGTCATGCTGATTGGTTGTTACAGGCAGAACATTTGCAAAATTTTCTATTCAAAACAGGAACTGTAGAATTACTTGCACAGACTTCTGCTTCCTATTGCATTGAGAAACTTGGGAGCTTTAGCAAAATTGGAACAAAGTAGGTTGAAGGAGTAAATAAGATGCAAGGAGACACTACTTACAATCTGTATTAAAGAAAAGGAATATGATGAGTCTTTTTCATCAGAGGCTATCTTGATTTGAAATGCCTGTGCTGTGAACATGTAAAGTGCATTTTAGCATTCAAATGAAGTTTTTATTGCTTGCTTGTCAAATTGATTCCAATTTGATGGAGGGAATGTTTCTCATTGAGTAAGTATGTTACGTAACTGTATTTATGTCAAGAATTTGTATAGATTTTAATATGGGATGAGGCCTTGCTTGTTTATGAGAGTTGATGAAAAAGATTATAAAAAGACCTGTTCATCTGATTCAAAACTTGTAGTGTTGGAAATGCTTAAGCAGAAGTATAGTCTCCATTTTCTTACTAATGAATATGTCCATCAAACAGATCTATCCTTTTTATATTTGGAGGCTCAGACTACTTGTTCCAGAGACAAAGGAACAATTTGTAATTGTTAGTAAGTGGATGAATTTGAAGTGTTTTAATTATAGAAATGTCTGAAGTTTGCTCTCTCCATGTCATACTACGCCTAGTTTGCCAGTATCTGGTATGGGTTATATTGGAACATCTCTCTAACTGAATGTTTGGTGTAGTGTCTGAAATACTGGTGCTTTTTAGGCTGCTTCAATAGAGCTAGGTTCCCTTCTGCAGCTTCCTGAGTGTTGCATTTTCCTCCTAGATAACCTGTGTGCCAAAAAAGCAGTCCTGTCTGGCCTCACCCTGCATTCCAACATCGCTGGCCTTGTCGATGGCCATGTGGTCCTGAACGACAAGGGAGGGGAAGATGGAGCCGTAGGGGAAATCGTCTTCAGGCGCGCGCTGGCCGTGCTCATGTGTGCCACGTACAGGAACCAGCTGCTGAATGTCTTCGTGCGCCCGGCCCTGGTGGCAGTCGCCTTGCAGATGGCACCCAGCTTCAGAAAAGGTACACTGGGGCTCTGAGAAGCTGCTGGATTTGCTCCTTGTGCCATCAGCTGGGAGAGGAGCACGAGGTTCCTGGGACTGCTAGCGGGAGCTATCCAAGACTGTTATACTTGGGATAAGGTGCATGTGTTGGGAGGGCATGGGGATGTTTTGCTTGCCTTTTTTTGTTGTTTACCTTTTTATCCTTTTGTAGGATTTGACTGTGGCATTTAATGCATGTTCTGAGAAACTACAAGCCCCCAATCTTTCCTTTTCTTAACAGTTGAATCAAGTGCTTTGCTGTTATGTTGTGGTTTCTACCATTGCATGTATGCTTTAAATGTCAAGTCCATATTTTATTTAAAGTAGGTATTCTCTTAAGGAGTAAATGGCTCTTCACTTGCATTTACAATATTTCTTTCAGAGGAAGTCTATAGCTGCTTCAGCTTCTTGAGAGATGTTTTTTCTGATGAGTTCATCTTTTTTCCTGGCATTTCATTGAAGGTAAAACATCATTTATACAAAAATACTGATAGTAATGCAACCAACTAAAATAGCATCTGATTCTAGAGCTCTGTCAAACAAGTGAGAACTTTGTGAAAAACACCTACAGGGATATCACCTTGATCTGTAAGTGGGAGGGAGAACTTAAAAGGGGGTCATTATGTTGGTTGCAAAATATTGTCTGAATCCACAAGGTTGCCGATGCAATTTTTCCCTCATTCCAGTAAAAAAACTAAAAATAATGAAATTGCCCAATTCTGAACTGTTAAAATGAACTGTAGCACAAGTTTGGCTTTTTTGCATAAAGCTAACAGTCTTCCAGCACAGATCTGAAAATATATATTAAAACAGTGTTTTCAATGAAGTGTAAATGCTGTCAGGGGTACAGACTGTGAAAGCTTTTGAAGTGAGAGCTTTCCTAATGGCGTAATAGTTTCCCTCTTAGAGTCTTACAGAAGCTTTACTTGCATCCTTTTTTGCTTGAAAAGAGTTTTCCCTCATTTTACCTCCTGCCCCATGCAGCCACCAGTCAGACAAAGCCAGTATTGTTCCTGCACACTGCCGTATTCCAGGGCTTAGTGTGCCTGTGTGCAGCCTAGCACAGCTGGATGCAGGCAAGCTGGGAAAACTGCAGGCAGCCCTTGGCTCTCTACAGGACTTGCTCTGTCAGTTTGTACACAAGCTTGTTCTGGTCCAGCATGCTTGAAATGCAGGTGGAAACAAGTTTATCAGTAAAAAAAGCTGGTTCAGCCTCACACTCAATATAAATTGGTATGTGTAGGGTTTTTTTTGGTTTTAAACTGATCACATGTGATTTTTATCAATGCTAAGGACATATATATGATGGTGATCTTTCCTGCATTAAAAAGAGTGATAAGTATAATTTTCACAAGAATATTCAAATCTTGCAAATGTATTAAAATCTCATCGATTTTTATATAGATGAGAATTGGGCCTTTTTAAAAGGCTGATTGGCACTGTTAAGTTTTATTTGTTAGCAATTGTTGCCTCTTGCAACTTTTTTGTAATAGCAGGGAGCAGGAAGGTGACTGGCTATGACTGACTTTGCTGGAGTTGGATGAAAGAGTTGCTGTGGTGCTAAGGGATCTTTTACCCACCCACTCACCCCATTATTCATTCATGTGTCTGTCATGTCCTTGTCCCATCCCTTTGTGTTAAGTGTCCCCCTTTTGCCCATATTGGCAGTAAAATGGTTTTGTCCTTGACATTTTCATATTTTGTAACTTTCTGGCTATTTTGTTTTCTGTTTGATAGAGGGCAGGTCAGTGATCTGTATTATCATTTATTGCAAACAGTGGGCATGAAATAAAGGCAAACCCTTAGTTTACAAAAAGCTAAATAAATAAAAAACACCACAGGAAAAAAACAGCTCAGGCTGGCTGTTGGAAGAGCAGCCATGGCCACTTTCTTTGTGCCAAGACCTGTTGTGCATTGAGGAACTGCTGTGTTTAAGAAAATGTTCCCACTGCCTTTTTGTAAGGATATTTTTGGTAGACAGGAAAATTTTGGTTCAAGTCTCTTTAAAACTGAGTTCAGAAATGAAAGTGGTGCCCTGTTGTGGTTTCAGTTGTTGATTTTGTGGGAAACAGTAGCTGCACTTCTGTAAGTGTTAAAATTTTAGTTATGCATTTCTCGCCCAGGATTTTGAGGAAGGATGTTTTCTACTCACAAAATGTGATGCCATTCAAACGAGTCAACAGGAGATTTACCCTACTGACAAAGGAAGTGGCACAGTGTCTTTCTTATCAGCTATGTTCAGACCTTTTGTGGAAGGTTATCAGGTATGTTGTCCTTCAGAAAATGATCTCTTTTTTTTTTTTTTTCCTGTGTTTTATAGGGAAAGTAAGTGCTGTGTTACTTCTGTGTAAATAGACTGAGAAATGCAAATGTTAAGAAATAGCAGTAATAAATCTTAAACACCACCCTCCCCCAAGGATCTCAATTTTAACTTTTGGCTCAGACTTGTCCAATTTACTAAAGCAGTAACTACTGTGTAATGTGATGGCTCACCGTGGGTTTATAGGATTCATAGGGAGTGTGCTGCTACCAGCTTCATTGTTCTTTTTTACGAGGAGCTCTTGCTTAATTCGTTTTATGTGGGCTGTCCTGCCAGGTGTGGAAATGAGTTTTTATCTCCTATTTGATAGCTTTTATGGGAGTCATTAATTCCATCCATATCTCTTTAAATTCTTCTGGTTTTTCCAAGGTTTTAATAAGATTAAACACTTACATTCCTGTAGTAAGCAATGCATACAAACCCAGAAGGCTAAAATCTCAGGTAAGTCAGTATAAGATTGGTGAGACTGTAGATGTTTAACATAGTGGAATCTAGTTAGTGATCTGATGTGTGAGGTGGGTGGAACTGTATTGATGTGCCCATTTTTTCTCCAGAACAGGTATTGCTTTAAAAAAATTAATCTGTTTTTGGTTGTAAGAACAAGAATATAATGTCTAAGGTAGTTATTATAGAAATACTGAGTCTTATTTTAATATTGGGATTCTCTTACCTGTAAAACAGTAATAAAACTTTCAGATGCCCTATGCAATGGTACCTTTTGAGTTCCTCTCCTATGCTTTGCAACGTGGAATAGTATTACTTAAAAGGACATGTCTGTTTATAATTCATTACAAGCTGACAATCTAAAAGAAAGGAATGCTCATTTTCTTGAAAATGTTAGTTAATTTTCAGATACCTCTCAAAGGAAATGAAAGAAGCATTTACCGAGAAGCAGTTTATACCCGCAGTCCGCAACTTTGTTTTTCAACTTCTCGAGAAGGGTGTGTACAGCTGTTACGATTTTACAAGAGTAGCCTGTTAATTGAAAATTATAAAAATTTTAATTATGTTTCTACCTTCTCCATAGGGAGTACACAATGTTATGAAGCACTGTCTTCTGACATGCAGAAAAATGCCTTATCAGCTCTTGTGCAACTGGGTGCAGTGAAGAAGAAGAAAATGTAAGTAATGTTAGATTTCTGCTGTATAGAAATCTTAGTAGCAGTTCTTAATGTCTGAGCTCCTAGTAGAACAGCAGAACCCCAATTGCTTGAGCACCAGAGATTGACTGGATTTACTGGAGTCATGGAGAAGACCCAGTAATTCCTTTTTATACATGATGTGGAAGTGGAATGGCACGCCCTCATAGTGGAAGGACTCCTGTGGAACCCAACAGCAAAATTCATTAACTCACTAGAATGTTGTTTCTCATTCCCTTTACCTTTTGGTTTTCAACTTTCCTCCCAAGGCTCTGGTAAGAAAAAAACAGCACTGCTTATTTGTAATACTGTGTGCTACAGTAAGCCTTGTCAGGCAATAATCAGGAATACTGCTAGTTTTGGGGAATTTCAGCACTGAACTCATCTGAAAGCAATTTAACTGAAAGCTTAATCATTCCAGTCTTTTTACACAGTTCATGGCTTATAGGCTTAAGATTAAAACCAACTTGTTGCTGTATTATGCATTATTCTGTTATGAAATAAATTTGTGTTGTGATGCTTCTTACTGTGTTTAAAAGTATGGTCATGGAAGTCCCCAGTACAACAAGTCTCTGCAGTGTCTTGAGTGTTTGACAGAACAGAGTTGGCAGCTGATGAGCTATTTCCTTGTACCTCTGTTCATGAAATGCATAGGCTAAGATACATGTCTGTACGTAATTCCTGTTTCAAGTAAAAGGAATAAATTAAGTGCAACAGAATTTGGGGACTGAACAAGAGAAAAGATAAAGAAACCATGTTCTTCAATAGAAGTCTGACATGTCCTTAAATTTTATATGTATGCAGGTAAGATAAAAAAAATCATGTAATTATGAAAATGTTTTAATTTGGATTATTTGTGTAGAAATGATTGTAATAAGAAATATTTGTTGAGTAAACTTTTTTTTTTATAATTATAGGCCCAATGGATTCACATACAATGTAAATCAAGAGGCTGTTAGTAAAATCCTGGACATGTTTGGTAAGTGTTCTCTAATTAATTTGAAGAGAGCTTCTCAAGTTTTACTTTGGACAGTGCATATGTTAGATGTAGTGCTTTTTCCCTAGTAGTTCCATAGATTTAACTGCATAAAAATCTTAGTAATATTTTTTTTACAATGATTTTTCTGGTGTCATTAGTTGCAGCTTTGAATCTCCCTTCTTTATTTCACGTACTGTGCAACCCAGTGGCCGAGGGCAGTAAAGTAAGAAGTAGTTTATTGGTGGTGTTTACAGCATGTTGATCAGAAGTATTTAGTGTGGGTTTTTTTGTTAGATGCTCGGATACCTGTACAGAAACCTGTGGCTGCACGACTCTGAATGGTTCCTGATGCTGTGAGTGGATGTAAGCTCCTGCTGAGAACATGGACCACTGCCCTGCTGGAGCAGAGATAGGAACGGATGAGGTTCCCCTCTTGCCCAGCCAGCCTGCAAGCGTGGGAGGCACAGAAGTGTTTCTTCAGCTGGGCAGCTCTCCATTACCACTTCAGAATTGCTGCTGAGGGGCTTAGAGGTGTACGTACATCCTCACCATGTTTTGTTTTTTAAAACAAATTAAACGTTGTCTCTTTTAAAAATAAACATTTAAAGAGACATGCACAGCAATGGCTACCTAAATACATTTTTGTAGACTTGGTAACAAGGAATGTGATTGGTTTCAAGTATTTCATGGATGTGAAAATGTAACAGGGAATTAAAAGACTTGCTATTAAAATTAATATTTAGAAAAAGATGTTCCTGGCTGGCTAAATTCAAGGCAAGGCCCTCATGAATGAAGAGCACAAATCAAACCTTGGGCAATAACCAGAACTGATACACACGTTGGGTGGGTTTTGTGTTTCGGTATTTTGTGTTTGGGTTGGTTTTGTTGTTTTTTGTTGCGTTTTTTGTTTGTTTTTTTTTTTTTTTTTTTAAGACAGCTTGGCATTATTTTAATTACTTAATGAACGTTATATTTAAACATTGAATTAAAGCACCGTTGACAATGTGTCTGTCGTCTCTTCCCCGCGTCTCACCGCTGACTGCGCTGTCTTCCCGGGTATCGATTTTTCCCAGTCCTCCGACACAAAGGGGAGCCCGGGGGGCGGGGCCTAGGCCGGGGGGCGGGGCCGAGCTGCGGACGCTGCCGGCCGGGCGGGGCGGGGCGGGCCGGGCCGGGCCGGGCGGGGCCGGCACAGCGCCCGCCCCTCTCGGTGGCCGGCGGCCCACGGGAAGCGGCATGGCTCCCGGCGTGGAGCTGGGTTTCGCGGCGGCGGCGGAGGGCCCGGGCGGTGCCTGGCGGCTGCGCAGCGCCTGCTTCCCCAGCAAGGTCGGGGGCCGGCCGGCGTGGCTGGGCGAGGCCGGGCTGCCGGGCCCCGCCGCCCTGCGCTGCGGCCGCTGCCAGCAGCCCTGCGCCTTCCTGCTCCAGTTGTACGCGCCGCTGCCCGGCCGCCCCGACGCCTTCCACCGAACCCTCTTCGTGTTCGCCTGCCGCAGCCCCGCCTGCTACCGCCTGGCGGGCCCGAGCGGGCCCTTCCGCGGTGAGGAGCAGGGACGCAGGCAGGGATGGGGCGAGGGCCGCCGGCCGCCGTCCCGCTGACCGGCGCCTCTCGCCCGCAGTGTTCCGGAACCAGCTGCCGCGGCGGAACGACACGTACTCCGAGGAGCCGCCCCCCGAAGAGCCGCCCCCGGGCCCGGCCCCCGCGCCCCCCCGGCGGCTGAGCAGCGGCGCCGCGCTGTGCCGCGTCTGCGGCTGCCTCGGGCCGCGCAGCTGCGGGCGCTGCCATCGCGCCGCCTACTGCGGGCCCGAGCACCAGGCGCTGGACTGGCGGCGCGGGCACCGCCGCTCCTGCGGGCAGCACGCCGCCGGAGGTGGGTCCGCGGCCACGGGGGCAGCTCGACACGCGTGCCAGCCTGTGGTCAATACTGCACCGAGCTGCCGAGTTGCAGCTTTTGAGTTCTGTCTGGTCTGCCTTCCACACCACTGGGACTTAGAGAGGTTGTTCAAAGCAACAGGACGCCTGTTGCAGTTTTCCACTGTCCTTAACGTAGCAGTGTTTTCTTACCTTCAAGTCAGGTCTGGCAGTGACGTAAATCTTTCTCGCTCATGCAATGTTTCTGCTGTGTAGTTTGCTGTGTAGCTTTTGGGGAGAAGGACATGAAATACCGAGATGACATTGTGAAGTGGTATCTGTCTTCTGTTTTCTAGATGGCTCGGCAGATGCAATTCCAGAGCATAACGAATTCCTTTTTCCAGAATATGAAATTTTGATAGAACCTGAGGAACCAGAATCTCCTGCTGACAGCAATGATGATGAACAAGGAGCTGAAAATACATCAAAGGACGCGAAAGAACAAGAGGAACTTGGAGCTGCAGGCGTTGCAGGTCAGAAATAAAATGCTGCCTGTAATTTTTCCCTGTGATGCCTGTTATCACATCTTTAAAATATCAAATACTATTTTTAAGCGTTTAAACTACTGGTGAAAAAAGGCTAAATGCGCAGTCATTTGCAATGCTAATTTGTTGTAGACATCCCATAATATAAGCTGCTTTTATGGGAGAGATTTACTAAGCTCTGACCCCGGGAGCTGTTGAAGCAGCAGTTGCTGCACATAGCTCGGAGTTACACTGTGTCCCTGTGTGCTTCCAATAGGTAAGGAACAACTCAAGTGAGAAGGACAAGACTCTGAGCATCTGCTGCTGGATGCTCTTGGAATTAGGAAATTGTTAGATTGTCCTGGCTTGACTTGGTTTAATATGTCTTAATTTATGGAAGATAAAATTTCCTTCTCTCTGCTAGTATAAAACTGGTTTGAGGATATTTGAACTGACTTAGCATTAAGCAGTTGAAGTGCAGGCTCCTTCCTCCCTCCTCCTGCTAAATTCATGATGGTTTTGCTGTGACCACGCTGGCTTTGAACACACCCAGAGTGGAGAGTCTGTGGTGGTGCCAGGGAAGAATGCTGGGTTCCTGGTGGTCCCTTCCTGTGATCCAAAGCTGTCACAAGAGTGTTTAGTGCCCCGAGTTGATGTGTTTGTTGGAGTGTAACAGATACGCTCTTCAGTGCTAAAAACTGAAGTCTGGCACATGCACAGCGCATGGAGCCTTTTTCAGATGTTGTATCCTGAAGGTTCTGTAGTCCTGTGATACCTGCTGGGAGCCATAAACTTTGGTAGATTAACTCCTTCCCTTTCCAGTATTCCAGTACTGTTTAAAATGCAACTAAAGCTAGTGAATGGACCTATGTGTGACTGAATCTTAACATGCCATGAAAAGAAAAAAAATCTTAGATTTATGCCAGGAATTACTTATGAAGCAAAATTAATTTACATGTGCTAATACTGTTTTTAAATTTTAGTGTCTTGTATTAGCCTGTAACTTTTATCATTCTTTTTCTTGCTTAGATGAAGCGTTTCAGTCCTTAGATGAAGAGACATTGGAAGCAATGGCAAAACATGAGACTGAAGAAGAAAAGATCTTCCAAATGTTTAAAAAACAAGTCGCTGCTGAACCAGAACAGGTCAGAACATGGGGCGGCCTTTGAATGTAGCAGTTCTGACACAGCATCCTGCTGCACCTGCAACATTTCACTGTCTTTTGTACCTAGTTAGAAATGGGGATGCCTCCTTATCTTTCGTATACCTAACCCACACACTCTCATCTTCCTTATGTGCTGAACTTAATTCGTGCTGAAGTACGAGTTTAGCACCTGCTCATCCATCTTAAACAGCCGCTGGTTAGGATGGGATGGCACGAGGGTGCTGAACCCCCCACAGCGTGGAAGGAGCCACCATCCTGCGACCAAAGGGCATGGGGAACCACTGCACTCTTCCCCAGCCTGTGGCCCTGGTTAGCCTTCCTTCTCAGCAGAAGAAAAACTGCAGAGAAGAGTTCTGTCCCTGTCACCAGTTGCATTGGGGGTGGCTTGGATTTTTTTAAGGAATTAGTGATGGCTTTAAAATTTCCACTATTTAAAACAGAAATCTTCCCCCCCGCTATTTCTTATTACTGCCAAAGGCTAAAAAGCTACATTGTAAAACAAAACCGTGGTCCCTGGTTTCATTCAGAGAAGACACAGGCCTAAATCAATCGAAGTGGTGAAGAATTTCTCTCCATGTTTTGCCTGGTAGCTGAGGGGTTAAGGTACACACTCAGAAAGTAGCAGACTGAGTCTTTCCTCCTCTGCTTTAGGTATATGCCTCACTCTCTCTGACCATCTCTGTACTGACTGATCTGTCCTTTTGCTGATATTGCCTGATTTGCTAGTAATGGAAAAATAAAGGATATGTCTGAAAATACCTTCTTGAACATTAGGATAGTCTGCTTGTATTTAGATGTAGAACTACAGACAGAAAGATCTGGATTGCATTCCTGACTGTGTGCTAATCATCCGTCTGCTCTTTCTCTCTCAAGACTGTAATATAAACAACGTTGCATTTCCGGGTCCCTTGATTAGGGAAATACAAATCACTGCAAATGATCCCTGGATCGCTGAAAAGATGCGATATGAATACTTGCATGATTCATATAGTTAAGAAAACTCATATAAGCAACCTGTCTTATTTAGAACGCTGCATTTGCAAATATTTTGCCATAGTTATTACTTCAAAGAACTGACCTTTTTCTGCTCCATCTACAGCTTTGTCTGTGTCACTAAACAATAATTTTATACCAAGATTAAAGGACAGTCATGAGAACTTAAAACTTCTGCTGTATTTCAGATTATTAGATACTGCAGAGGAGAAGAAGGTCCACTCTGGGTGTCAGGTGAAAATAGGCCTGAAGAAAAAGACATCCCAAATTGTGTATGTGGTGCCAAAAGGAAATTCGAATTCCAGGTATGTAAGTTCATTTAAAAATAATACAGGTAGTGTGTTTCAGACTGAGGATCTAACTGTGTAGGAACTGGCATGTAATTCCAGCAAGAAGGTTGAAGTTGCAACAAACTAACTATGCTAAATGATTGTATAGAGCCTTTATTTACTCTTTTAAAAGTGCTTTTTCACTTCATGATGCACATTACAAATAAGTTTGTCTGGAAGTATTCAGCTGTAGAATTTTGAATGCTAGAGATGTATGTATGGTGAACACAATGTCATGCAAAGCCAAAACATAGTTACTAATGGAATTTCAAGTGGTGGGAGGCTCACAGATCAGGCAAGTCTTATAAGGTCAAATAAAACTTACCTAGAATTCCAAATTAATTTTATTTGAGCTGCCATATACAGCTTCAGCTGTGATTTTGGTGTAAGAGAATATAAATTCTTACACCAAATGCAGGACTGTTCTTCAGAAGTGGGGAGAGGGGAGAAGTCTGTGGCCTGCCTCTAAACCTTTTGGTTTTCCTTGAAGATTATGCCACAGCTCCTGAATCACCTTCAAGTTGACAGCCTCGGAGAGAGCATTGACTGGGGAACGCTGGTGGTGTACACTTGTGCTGACAGCTGTGGTGGGGCAAACGAATACCTGGAAGAGTTCATATGGAAACAGGACTATTCCATGGGCTGTACTTTATGAAGTTGAGTCATCCAAATGGAGTACTTGATTTGTTGCACTGCATCTCTGCACCATGCAAACAAGTAGTTGAAGTCACTGATAACTGTGCATCTTGTAACATGATAAAACTGCTGTAACTAGACCTTGACAGCCTCTCTTGTGCTCCAGAGGAGCTTTTACTTCAACCTGATAATGAAGCCAGATGCATTTGTTCAGAAAGCTTCATTTCAAATCTCTTTTCTGAAAGTTTATTAAATGAAGATGAAAAATTTTTGGATTGGTGAAATTATCTTTTGTTGGTAATGGAACTTCAGAAACTTAAAGGACTTTAGTCTTGTCAGGATTTTCATTGGGCTACTCAAAAATTAACATTCATTCAAAGAAAAGCAGATTACTGTAAACCCACTTGAGTGCTTATGTTGAAGAGCTGTACAGGAGTCAGCTAAGACAAAGCTGCATAGCCTTTTGCTGTGGAACTTAAATCCGCTTCCCTTTCTCAACAGGTACACTAAACCTAACTTGGGAGTTTGTCGCACGTTCTCACTGAGTGGTTGTTTGAGATAACAATTTTTGTGCATTTTTTCTCTGACTTAAAAATATTAGCCCCATGCAGTAGTTTAACTCAGCTACCTGGTGTAGAAGCAATTTAAACCAAGTCAGCCCTACCAGAATACATTTGTCTTGTTACACACTGCCTGTAGCAACATATTTTCAGAATTGTACCTTAAGCCTGCCATCACTGGTAAAGTTTAAAAATTAGTGTCCTCTGCAGGGATTCTTCTACTATAGACTGCCATAGAGCTGAGGCAAGATAAAAGTGAAACCAGAATGCTGAGCTTCACTGTGGTAGTTGCTTAACTACTCCTATGGCTATGGCTGTATTTGCAAAAAAGGCTTTTTTGTGTGTTTCCTATTGAATTGACTTCAGTTACATATTCCCTTATCCTCCCTCAACCATTCTTGGCTGCTTACCTGAGACTCTGTGGGGCCCACTGTGGGGTTTTTGAAATCATTTAGATGTTGAAAGTACTCAAATAAGCAGGCAGAGAATGGTGTACCTGGAAGTGGATTTGTTATAATAGAACTTAATTTCTAGCAGGGTAGTTTTAAGCCCTGGTCCATGTTGTGAAAAAGCAAAGTTAAGCCACTCTAGTATGGCTTGACTGATTTTGTTGAACACCATCCTATGGTTTCTTAGGGCTCCAAGCTTTCTGAAGAGTTTTGCACGTAAATTGGTAATAGTTCAGGTCCTGCAAAAGCATGGAAAGCCATGCAGTTATAGTCAGGAGCTCTCAGGAACATTCACGAGCTCACAGCACAGAAAGGAGCAGCACTGAAGGCAGCACAGTGTTTGAGTATATCCTGCACAGCTACATTAATAAACAGCATTTTTCTGGTAAGACCCATGAAACCAGTCATTGAAACACCTGGAGAGACACTGGTGTAGAGAGAAGACTGAAGATTAAAGTCACTCAGGATTTGCAAATAGAGCAGTATTAAAGCCAACCAATTTTGTCTGGAAATGAAGCATCAGCTCAGTAATGAGACCATTGTTTACATTTGGGTTAGTTTCAGATAAAAGTTGTTTGAAATAATGTGTAAGTCATAGGAGGTTACTATTACTGGAAATTCACTGAAGGAAAAAAAAAGTTTATTTTTAGTTCTTAACCCATTAGGCTTTAAGCATGGTTCAGAAGGAAGATTATGTACATACTGACTCCAGTTGGAAGGGCTTTGACATTTTACAGGAACACTAATATAGTGAGGCTGTCACAGCTGGTAAAATACAAAAGTAGTAATTTAAAGAAATACTAGAAGCTAAGCAGAGTCTATTGTTTCAATTCAGTCAAGGACAGCTATTTAAGACTTGCCTAAATCCCATCTGTTGAACATAAGGCAACACATACTCAAACACACGCTTCTTTAACCAGTCATCTCTTCTGCTTTAACACACTGGAAATATTCAAGGTAGATATTGCCAAGGATGTGACTGCTGGTATGCAAGCCAGATCACTGCTAAGATTCTCTCAAAACAACATGTCACTTAATAGCAGTGCATCTGCTATTAAAAAATTAAATAATAAAAAAATTCAATGTATTTCATTCTACCAGCTGGGTAATTTTAAAATTTATTAAGACAGTTCCCATAGTTGTATAAACAGGGTTTATTGTACATGTGGAGTTGAAGAAGGAAAGAGAAGAAAGGAATATATTATATATATATGTACAGTGAGCCATTTTAATTAATAAATTTATTCTATCTTGCTTAATACTGGAAAGAGGGAATGTGTCTGGCACCAAAGAATTTTAAAATTGAAAAAATTTAAAAGCTAAGGTTCTGAAAATTATAAAAACCATGGTCTTATGGAAGGAACTTAAAACATATATACATGGCAATTTAAGTGGTTTATACACTGAGTGACACAGTTGCATTTGTCTTTAAACCAACTTACAGATTTTCTATTAATAGAACTGGCATTAAAACTATTTAAAAGCTAGAATATAAATAAAAGTTGGAGGGGCTGCTCCAGAACAGCCCAGTAAAGCAACTCACAGTAACTCAGTAGACATATTTAAGAATACAGTTCCCCTTGAGCATCAGGGAAGTAGGCACTAACTGGGAAATAGTCCAAGTCCTGGTGTTGCAGTTGCACTGGAAGTCCATTTCTTGTTACTGCTGTGCCATACACAATACCTTTTAAAATATACCCCTGATTTCTCTGAAAGGTGTAGAAACTGTTACGTTGTCTTTCTGAATCCCTTTAAAATAGGATAGATGTTTTCAAATGCTTCATAGATTTCTGCTCGTACTTTAGCACCTGGAAAAAAGAAGGGATTACGTTAGTTTGTACCTTTTGCCAAATACTTAATTTTGGCTTTGAGAATGTATATTTGAATGCAACTCTATATAAAACCTACGTATATCCATGAATCTCTATTTTTACAATCCTTTTTAACACATTTCATAGAGAGCTTACATTACCAGCCTTCTCTGTTTAATCTGACAATTGCTGAAACTTCCACTAGCATCTGTCACAATGATATGTTGCAAATGGAATTTTCATATACATAATTTCCACAGGAGACCCAACAACAAAGCACAGCCCTGTAGGATGTTTGTGCAGAAAGGTCTAACTGGTACACCTTTTTTTTGGGAGTGTGAGTATCAGGGGAAGGAAGGTCTGGCAATGGAGACCACTGCAGAGGACTGCATTTCCCCACACTGCAGGGACATGACCCTTCTTTTGTCTGTGGATCTTGTGGGTTTTTTCTCCATAGTAAGACACAGCTTACGAGGAAGGGAGTAGGTCGAGCACCCAAGGTTCAGGAGGTCCTAGATCTCAAGTATCTCCCCTTCTTTGGCTGCTGTATCATAGAGCATGGCAGCAGCCTGCAGCCAAAGAAAAGCTAGCTCAGTCACACATGCTCAGCCACAGAAAGAGTCTTTCAGATTTTGCATTCTTACAGCTTTTTGGGCACCTGCATACCCGACTAGGGTTCATGATCACTGTTGCTTTGATCTAGCCAAATGTGCTCTTGCTGTGTGCATTCTCATCTGTTAAAGAATATAGTGCAGGTAGTTCTGTGTGCAGAGGCAGTGCTGAGCTGCAGGCTGAGCTCTGGGTGCAGGATCCCCAGGCAGGAAGCCTGCTGAACTGCGGAATCTTTGCATAACAAAGCCTGGTGCTGAGCCCTCAAGAAAACCTGGTCTGACTGTGTGAGTGGGGTATGTAGGGAGTCAAGCAGGGCACCTGTTGGCTTTGCTGGAGATGCTCACTGCAAACAGGCTTTGGTCCTACTGTAGCTGGTGTGGCTCCGACTGCCAGAGTGGCTGCTGGATGGCTGCACAGGGAAGTTTCCTTAACATCACCATCCATGGAATACTCTATTAACTCTCCTTTCTCAGTACTGTCATGTCTAAAGGAAAAGTACCTGGCAGTTTACGTATCCCTGTGTGTTCTCTGTAGTACAGTCCAAATCTCACCTCTTGGAGTAAGATACTGGTTTTTTTCACTTACCAGTTAGAACCACTTTTCCAGAAACAAAAATAAGCAGAACAATTCTTGGCTTAATCATTCTGTAGATTAAGCCAGGAAACAATTCCGGCTCATAGCTGTAAGAGAAAAGAGTGAGAGTGTTTAAATGTGCTTACAGACCCATGTTCCACGCTATCTTCTGGGCCTAGTCTAGGACTGGGCAGAGCAGATGCAGACTTCCCTGAAACTTGGGGAGGGTAGCACGGAAGATCATTTTGACACGTTCACATTGGGCAGCCTCAGTTACACCTGAGGCAGTGCAGAGATAGGAACAAAGATGCAGGCTTCCCTGTGGTGCAAGGGAATAATCTAAACAGATGTCACTTTCTAAGATGGTATGCAACAAGAATGAAACATAAGCAAGCCTTTTTTTACCTGCTGAACTGCTGGTGTGTGAGTACCAATCCTTCCAGTCTGATGGGAAATTTCACATCACAGCTGCCCACCATATTCTGAATTTTAAAATCCAAAAATTTTGCAGGAAAACCCAGTTTCTGAACAACTCTTGCATACTTCCTTGCTGCCAGTCTGGATTGTTCCTCACTGAAGTGAGAAAAGGATATCCATATTACTGCCTCAGTTAAGTATTACTTCAAGCAAACAGCAGTAAATCACAAATACCTAACCAGGGAAAAAAGACTGTGTGGAGGGAGAGGGGAGTTCATATGCAAAATTTTTACATCTAAAATTAACAACTAGCACTAACTGCTAATTTTCATGCTAATTTTGGTAATAGACTCCTGGACACCATTAGTGTTGCATTTACTGTTCATGAGACACAAAACAGTAAATTATAAATCCATACATTTTACACTTTTAAACTATTGACCTCGAACTACTACTGCTAGAAAATACGTATTTCTATAAAAATCTGTCAACTGGCAAAATCTACTGCTTGATTCAGCCATTCAGGCATTCAAACATGGGTTTAACACAACTGCACAGCCTTACCCACTGTTGCAGAACTCAGCTTGCTTCAGGTTTGTAAACAGCTGAGGATTTGTTTGTTCTTGATGCAGAGTAAGACAACTTGAATTTCAAGTGTCACCAGGCAGAGAAAGTGTTTCCCTATACAGATCTATTCATTCACCTCTGCTCAATAGTTTATTCCTTATGGACTTCTTTGGAGCAGAATTTCTCTCCTGCCCACAAGAGTTAAGCTTATGTTTAGTTTTCAATTCTTATGCTTCAATGGTCATGTTAGGAACAGATCAGACTACAGGAACCAGAGATTTGGAACTCCTGTCCTGTGATGAATGAAGCTATTCGAATATAAAATCCTTCTGTCATCATCCTTACACTTTAAGCAGTTCCAATGCATAGTTGCTGAATTTTTAAAATTATTATAAAAAGCAAGTAACTGCAAAGCCAAAAAAGAATATAATAACCTCTGCAAACCAGTTTATCAGACTGAATGAAAGTATTTCAGAAATAGAACTACCATTTTCCCATAAGTTAGGAAGTCTCTTCAATCATAAACAGGCATTTTCTGTAGAAATGTGTATAATCTGAAGGAACTGTGAAGCAAGACTAGTTGTACCGGTACAACATTGATGTGTATATATAAATAAGCATCATGGTACACGAGAAAACACAGCCTGAATTAGTTTGCTTGTAATGCCTAAACATACCTTTTTGCTCCTGTGCACACCATTTTTCCAGAGCTGAATATCAGTGCAGTAGTACGTGGTTCTCTTATTCTCATAATAACAGCAGCAAAACGCTGAAGTGTGAGCATTGAGACTGTTAGTGACATACTGCTGTCATCATTACATTAAAACCAAATCTGCATCATCTAAGCAGCAAGTTACACTGTAGTGCAAGGAAAACTTAAGGTCAAACATACTTACAGATCACTCAAAGTTTACTTGAAATGCTTAAACCGTAAGTACCTTCAAGCACATACACTGAGAGGTAGAGCCAGGCAGGAAGGGTATTTACCACTGCATACCTATTCATCTCTCATTACTATATATGCAACATACTAATAACGCTAACATTTGCATCAGAGCAATAGAAACAATTTTAAAAATAAATTTACGCCATGTGTATTGAAATGTTATCTCTTATAAGTCGGATGGAAGACTATCCAAAAAAACGGACAGTGTTACAATACCAGCAAACAGAACAGCTAGAGATCAAAGTCCTGTGTAAACAGAAGTCACCTCAGCTACCACAGTAGGACACGGCAGCCTGATTAGCTCTATCTTTTTATCTTAAGTAAGCATTTCCAAATATTCTTAAATTCCTTGAAGTAAGAGATACTAGAAACTGATGTGGGCATGCATACACACACACACACAAACCCCTGTTTGTTATATTTAACTGGGAACAGCTCACCCTGCAGTGCCATGAATTGTTCTGCTGACATAACCAAGGCGGTAGCGTGGGTTACCCAATAGCACGTTTGTCAAAATATGACAAACAATACAGCCAAGCAACATCTTTCTTTGATAAATCAATGTACTGACTAAACGTCAGGAGTGTGTTACATAACCCTTCTATCCCTCTGCCATGGAAAACAGTGTTTCATATTGATTATTCTAGCCTACAGGTTTTACACAGCCACCTACCCCCTACCTCAGGAGTTACCACGGCATGCTCCAATTTTTGCTGCATTAAGATCTTACTCACAATTATGTAACAGCATCTCTGGCGTAAACATACAGTAACAGTCATTTATCATATATGCCTGCATGCGTGCTTTAACCTTTGAGAGCAGAGTTCAGGTCAAATGCAGCAAAACACTAAATGCTAAAACAAAAAAACCCACACAAACCCCAGGAAAACTGAAGCCTTCCCAAGACGAGCCAATTCAACTATGTGACATCTAAAGTTTTATTAGTGTCCAGCTACTGTTGTTGCAAAGATAACATTTTCGAGAGAAGCCACCCAAAAAAACCCATGAAGCAACATTATTTTTGTCATTCAATGCTTGGCTATTGTTCAGATTTCCCAAGCTAAAAAGAAGCCATTTATTTACAACCCCACTACTATTAAGAAGCAGCAGGCAACTTTCAAGCCAATATGCAAAAAAATCAAATTAATTTTGCTCCATTTTAATGTTCCACCAAACTTAGCCATCAGAAGTAATGGAGGAGATTATGAGAGAACAGAGGGTAAGCGAGACTATGAAAAATAACCGAATGCCCTGCGACCGTAAGAATTCCAGAGGAGCAGCTAGGTGGAGGAAACCACAGCTCTGGCAAGAGCCCAGGATTTGAATTCTTCTTTCCTTTCTCCTTGTTGGGAGATAGGGAACAAGATTTCATCATCAGACATTTCACAGTAATATGCAAAAAGAGCTCACTGATCACTACAAACAAATACACCTATATGAACAGCAGCAGAGGCCAGCCCTACGACAAAAAACTTGGCCAGGCTATTACACTGTTGGTTAAGTTTTTTCTAAATGTAACAACTTAAAACCTGGTGCACAGCACAGCTACCTCAGCATAAAAATGCTTTTTACTTATTTGAACATGCCAAGTTTATTAAGATTTCCCTTTTAACTACAGCATAATACTGTATAGATAGCAGGTAGGCTTTTCAGTCTACTGCAGCAGCCTGCAGCCATAACCTGTGCCTTTAATTTATCTGTTATAGGATGAACTCTTAATACATTTCTCTTACCTTGGGATTATATTCAGCATTTCGGGCACGAAGTGCAATAGTTTTTAGGTCAAGTTTGCAACCAAGATTCACTGTGGACACAATATTCCTAAAAACAGATCAGAGAAATATATTAAAAAGACAATAAGGAAGTTATATGTCTTCTTCATTTTTAACCAAATCTAGTAAATTTTATTTTTTTATTATTTTGTTTCTCCAAGCAAATTTGAGTGGCATCTTTCCTACTAACATGAGCACTGAGAAGTGTTTTGGCTCAGTGGAACCTCCTTTTGTAGGGCAGAAGCTCCTAAGGCATCATTACTGATTCCTCCTTATCTGTCAGCTATTATGAAAAGTGTCCCATGAGAAGAATCTCTATTTCAGTTTGGCAGGAAAAATTACTGATGCTGAGAGCCCTCACCACAATCAGGGAAGCTGATGGAAACAGGAGAAAATGAGCTAGTACTGTCTGAAATTTTCCTTGCTATGCCTTTGAAGGAGGAGGGCACAGAACTTAGTGGGAATGACTCAGGAGGTAAATGCACTGCCAGGAGATTGAATAGCAGGTCTCCAGAAAGTGTAATAAAGTTACTAGATAAAAAATTTTGTTTTCTGGGAAAACCCTGAAATTTAAAGGCCCTCAGTGAGGGGGGAAAAAAAAGAAAAATATGATAAACTACTCTTTCAATTCACAGTATCAACTATTTCTCTTTGTCCCTTCCATAAATTTCTGAAATTGTCTCTTTAAAACTGAAGTTCACTGAAAATACTTCCATACTTAAACTTAGAACTAGTTCTAGGGATATTTCCCTTCTCACAAGCTCAGTGTTAGCCATGCATTGGAAAAGGGAACATTATGAGCTCCTAAAGTGCAAGGAGTTAAAAATGACGATGGTGTTAAATGAAGACATGTAAAATCCTCCATTGGTATGCTCCAAAGATGTACCGTTGACAAATCACTAAGAAACTGTTTATATTACTAAGTGGTTTAGTAATGAAGCTAAGCTAAAAATAAAAGTTAAAATTACTCATATTGCTACAGGAGACTCCTAAGTTCTCAGGACCTCCCTTCCCACCAAAATGCAGTACCTAATTCCTGATTTGACTTTGGTCCTAAATCTTTAAAGGTCTGTCTGAGAAAGGACATGATGCACTAACACATGGGGCACTCACTGTAGTTGTGGCACTATGCCAGAGCTCTCTGACGCCGGTGTTGCAGGAGTTATTGGAGTCATTGGAGTCATTGGAGAGGGGTACAGAGGTGTGGTTCCTGGTAAAGGGGCTGTGGTAAGAGTCTGTGAATGGAAGAGCTGGGGGGTTTGACCAGATGTTCCCTGTGTTGCTTGCTGTGATGTGGATTGCTGTGCTGCTTGCTGCTGCTGCTGCTGCTGCCGCTGCTGTTCCTCCAATATGGACAGACTGTTGGTGCTCTGCACAGGCTGCGGTGTCAGTCCTGTGCCATACGGCATCATCGGGCTGAAAATTGGAATTCCTGGAGTCATTGCACCCTACAGAAGAAAACATGACATGAAAACCACAGATCATGATGACTCCATTTTGTTTTTAAGAGACAAAGTTTTCAGAAGGAGCCTAAAAATAAATCTATGTTAGTTGAGTTGTTCATACCAAACCCGAAGCATATAGTAGTAAATAGTTAAAAACAAAATCCTTGGAAATGCAGCTGTTCTATAGAATAAAGTACTACCCAAAGGAATCGAGGGAAATGACATGCTTCTAGCACTATCTTGCAAGCATATCTCAACTTTGACCCACAATTTAACTTGAAATTGTCTGATCATCAACTGTACCCTGTACCCCATGCATCCACAGCCCAGCAACAATCCATTATGTACACAGTTTAAGGAGCAAGCACCAAAATTAAATTAATCTTTCCAACCTGTCTGTCATGTTTCAACTTAAGAGGAACCCCATTAAGAAATCCCATACATATTCTTATGCTCTGTGTATAAGAAACCACGTATTTCTTATACTTCTGGATATAGACACCAGTGGTTTCGAAATTCTGCTTCATATTAGTATTATTTGATACCTAGCAGAATTTTTCAGATCTGCAACCAAAAATCATGAAGCTAGATGCAAGAAAGAGAAAACATGTTCATAAAGGAAATTCAGATCATAGTTACATCTTAAATAATTTGTTTTTACCTGAGGGGAGGCTAAGCCTTGAGCGTAGGGTGGCAAACTGTTGTTCTGATCCATGATTCCAGTTATTTCTTTGGTGAGGCCAGAAGTATTTCCTTCAATTAATTTAAATAAACTTCAAATCCTAGAGGTTTTTTAACCGTTTAAAACATTCCAGCGAAGCAGCTTTTAAAGCCAAGCTGAAAGTGTTAGGAAAACATCAGCTTCAGAGAAATATGTTATGAGTCTAAAACACTAACCAAATCCTAGAAAGGAAAAAAAACACAGTAATATCTTGAGAATAATATCTAAACACAAACCCAAAAGCAAACCTATCAGCTGCTGACTCAGATAAGAGACACCCACGTACAAATACATATAAGAACATTCACGCGTATGCACACACACATGCACAATCCATAAAAATAACCTTTTTCAGGCACACTCCATAGAAATTTTGCAGTATGATTCTGCTGAAGTCCCTGGCAGGCTACCTGACTCACATGGGCAGGCCTGTGTCTAACCAAACCCTCCTGCACAAAGAGCTCAAGCTGTTGATGCTCACTCTACTCCAAGCTTCCCTTTAGCTGCAAAAGCACTGATTTTTTAGAATTTAATTCCCATGACTACTAACTGACAACCTTACAAGCCACATTGCTTGTTAAGTCTCTTCCTGGACATTTTAAGGCTTGGGCTTTCAAAATTTTTTTTCTCCTATGAGAAAAGCATTGCCACTCAAATCAGAGCTAGAAAACCTCTTCCACCCAATTCCATAAAATAAAGCACTAGCAGATTTCAAACTGTAATGACATGCATTTCATGAGGAAAAAAGAACTATTTCAAGTATACAAGTGAAACACGTAATGACTTTCTTTTATTTTTAAACTATACTTCTGTTGCTGTGTTATGGAAATAAACCACGGAAGCAGAGAATTTAAATGTTATGATACCAATGATATAAAATACTATCCCATTAATTTGTAAGTTTCTTAACTACTGCTGAGAAAAGCTCAAGGTCATTATCAGGCCAGAGGTAGGCCACCTCGAAATCTGAAGACAGCCTATTCAGCCTCTTTTTTTTAAGATGTAAGAGCTTAGAATTACATTAATAGTTACACTGCAGCTAAAAAGACATGCTTTTTTCCACCCACGACCATAAGATAATATCTTTACCCTCACCAAAGGTATCAAGCAGAGCACCCGGGTTTTTATAACGCGGATATATTAGAAGCCTAAACATTTATCCTGGAAGAAACAAAGTCAACTCCTCGACAGCCGAGCTATTTAGTAAGAAGGCTAGAGAACAGGCAGGCCAAAACCTGCAGCCAGGGCACCGGCTAGGCAGAGCTCCTTCCTGTCTGCACCCACTTAACGCCGCTTAAGCGCTCAGATCTCCGCTACAAACGTCGGGCGACGTTTCGGCCGAGGGAACAGAGTCCAGGAGCAGGAGACAGCCCGGAGGAGGCCCCGACTCACCCCCGAGGCCCCTTTCGTGCTCCCCACCAGCCACACAGCAGCGCTCGGCGTGCGGCCACAGCCTGCCCGCGCCCCCCGCCCTCCTCGCTCCCCATCCAGCACCGGCCCCGGCCCCGCGCAGCCCCCGCCGCTCTCGCAGGGTCCCGCTGCTGCCCGCGCCCACCCCGCGCCCGCCCCGCTCGCCCCCGAGCCGCGGCGGGGGACAGAAAGGCGGCCGCCGCCTCCGCGCCCAGGGAGTCTCTCCCCGCTTCTCCCGCAGCGGCTCAGGCCGCCCCGGAGGTGCGGAGCGAGCCCGGCCCGCGCACCGTCCCCGCCCTCCGGGCCCGGCCTGCCCCGCACCATCGCGGCCCCACCGGCCCGTCCGCGGGCAGGGGGCGAGCGGCGGCCGTGGGGGAGCGGCGGGCACTCGGTACCTGGCGCTCGCTCCGCTCCCGCCGCGCTCAGCGCCCGCCGGAGCCCGGCCGCGCCCCGCCCCCGCGCCACCGGCGCGCCCGGCGCGTCACTTCCCGCCGCCAGCGGGACAAGAGCCGCGCAGGGAGGAGCCTTCAGAAACTAAACAAGGGCAAGGGCAGCGTCCTGCACCTGCAGAGGCGTAACCACAGGTACACACAGGCTGGGCCAAGCCGATGGGAAGCAGCTCTATGGAGAAGGTCCTGGGGCTCCTGGTGGACAACGGGCTGTCCGTGAGCCAGCAGTGCCCTTGTGGCCAAGAAGGCCAGTGCTATCCTGGGGTGGTTTAAGAAGAGCATTGCCAGCAGGTCGATCCTGACGCTCTGCACAGGCCTGGTGAGGCACATATGGAGTGCTGTATCCTATTCTGGGCTCCTCAGGACAGGAGAGACATGGAGCTCCTGGAGCAGATCCATCAGGGTACTACAGAGATGATTAAGGGACTGGAGCATACACTTAACTATGAAAGGCTGAGGAGCCTGAGGCTGTTCAGTCTCAAGAAGAGATGACTGAGATGGGACCTCATCAATGTGAATAAATAGCTAAAGGGTGGGTGTGAAGAGGATTCATCCAGGCTCATCTTGGTGGTGCCAAGCAACAGGACAAGAGGCAGTGGGCAGAAATTGATGCACAGGAAGTTTCACCTGGCTATGAGGAAGAACTTCTTCACTGTGCAGGTGACTGAGCACTGGAGCAGATTGTCTAGAGAGGTTGTGGAGTCTCCCTCATTGGAGATGTTCAAGAACCATCTGGATACAATCCTGTACCAGGTGCTCTAGGATGACCCTGCTCGAGCAGGGATGTTGGACCAGATGAGTCTCTGTGGTCCCTTCCACATCCTGTGAATCTATGGGGGTCCCTGGCAGTGCACCAGGCCCTCACAGAGGCTGTGGTTCCTCACCCTGGAGCTGTACAGAGTTCCACACTGCTGCGCTGCCACCTGCGGCTCTTGCCACTCTGTGTGTAGTGCCCATGGAGACTGCAGCCACCACGGCTGTGCTTCCCAAGCAGGGCAGCACTCTTCTCAGGAGCACCACATGTGTCCCCTGCATCTCACTGTCCCCACCCTTTCTCTCTCCCCTAGTACCTCTTCGAGCTTCTGTTCCAGTCCTTCCCGCCTGGTTCCACTCGTGCCACAGTGCCTGGCACCACACCCCATGGCCCACCTCGAGGACCTGGTGAGACCCCATCTGTGTCCAGCTCAAGAAAGACCTGCACCTGTCCAGAGGAGGGCCACCAAGATGCTTAGAGGGATGAAGCACCTCTTGTACCAGGAAAGGCTGAGACAATTTTTATGATTCAGCCTGGATAAAAGAAGGCTTCAGGGTGACTTACTAGAAAGGTGGGGAGGGACTTTTCACAAAAGCATGTAGTGACAGGACAAAGGGGAATGGCCTCAAACTGAGACGGTTTACATTAGATATTAATTAGGAGGAAGTTCTTCGCTGTGAGGATGGTGCGATACTGGCACAGTATCAGGGAAGTTGTGGCTGCCCCATCCCTGGAAGTGTTCAGTGCCAAGCAGGATGGAGCTCTGAGAAACTTGGTCTAGTGAAAGGTGTCCCTGCCCGTGACAGGACTAGATGATCCTTAAGATCCCTTCCAACTCCAACCACCCGATGATTCTATGATTCCCGACTCTTGCTCTTCACAGCGGTTCCAAAGGCGCTCTCCCCTACAGAGCAGGAGCCACCCTGCTGCCCACCCGCCCAAACACGAGGGGTGTGCGATGCCCTCACCACAGCTACTGATCACAGTACCTGTGTGTTGATCACAGCACGGTACTGATCACAGCAGCCTGCGTATTCCCACGAGCGGGCACACAGCTGGCAGGGCAGCGCTTGGACAAGAGCGGATCCCGCGGGCCCAGGCACACACCTTGCCGCAGGCTGGGCCGGGCGGGCCCCGCCGCCCTCCCGCCAGGCCCGGCGCTCGCCGCCCGGCAGAGCAGCCGAGAGGAGGCGGCGCTGCCCTGCCAGAGCGGCTCCGCTTCCGCCTCCGGTGCCGCCATTTCGCCGTGAGACAGCAGCGATCGGAGGCCGCGATGCTGTCCACCGCGGGATACGGGCCCTCCCGGCCCGAGGCGGGCTACGGGCTGGAGGCGCCCGTGCAGCGCTACCGCTTCTCGCCATACACCTTCAACGGAGGGTGAGGGACCCGGGCAGGCAGCGGGCGGGACGGGGCACCCTCGGCCCGGGACACGGGGCCCAAGGCGGAGCGGCGCCAGAGTGGGGCTGTCTCGCCTTACTCCTGCTTCTCCTCGGTGCTCCGTGCGAGTTTATCTCCCCTGACGGTCCTCTTTGTTGGGAGAGAGGGGCAGCACAAGGAGGAGCTGGGCTCAGCCTTGCCTTGAGATCTTGCAGCCTTTCAGGGTGTTCTTGCCTGTCCGTGTGGCTTTTGGAACACCCAGGGTCCCTCAACTTCGACTGGTGCAAAAGTACGCATGTTTTGTTCCTCAAAGGGAAACAGAAACAATCCCCAGAGGATTGTTTCTTTGTAGTGGCTTAGGAAACCCAGGTAATGGTCCTGTTACAGAATCACAGAGTTGTTAGGGCTGGACGGGAGGTCTGGAGATTATCCAGTCCAACCCCTGTGCTAAAGGCAGGGTCACCTCGAGCAGGTGACACCAGAACGCGTCCGGGTGGGTTTTGAGTGTCTTCAGAGAGGACTTGAGCTCCCTGGGCAGCCTGTTCCAGTGCTCTGCCACCCTCAACATGAAGAAGTTCTTTCTCCTGTTGAGGTGCAGCTTCTTGTGTTTTAGTTTATGGACATTGCTCTTCACTGTGTTGCTAGTAAACGTGTTACTGGATTGAATGCTACCTTGCTGTAACTGCTAAAGGCAGGTGATATTTTACACACCTGAGTTGGTGGCATGATCTGGCCAAGTAGTTTTTTTTATTATGACGTCTGCTGCTTTTTAAAGAGCATCTCTTTGTTACTTAATGGTAGTAGACCTGTGGTGATCACAAAACTAGTTGTTACGAAGTAATAACACCAGATTTTAAAAGTGACGTTTATTTAAGTGTAGTGATACTGTTGCTTAGTATTTTGCTTGTTTTAGAAGGATGAGTCATTATCAGGCATATAAAACACCCCGTCCGTTGAGTCTGGTTCTTTCCTATTGCACAGTCTCTGTTTTACCAAGTTTCCATACAGGGTAAATCAGAGTAGAGGGCCACATGCCTATATTTTCTTTAGTCTGTCTGGTGTCTTCATCCTTTGGTGTTGAGTAGGGATGTGCAGAGTGGGAAACAGCAAGGAAGATAAGATGGTTGACAAAATGCAAGTCTAGGTGTAGAATTACTATCTAGTTTGTTTCTGTGTTGCCTAAGAAGATAGTTGTGCTGAAGGTCATGACTTATCAATACTCTTTTTACTCTTTTTTAAGGACTGTGCTGGCAATTGCTGGAGAAGACTTTTGTGTCGTTGCCTCTGACACGCGTCTGAGTGAAGGCTATTCAATTCACTCCCGGGACAGTCCAAAATGCTACAAGCTGTAAGTCCAGATCTGCAAGGATTGAAAAAGATGAAAAGTCTTTTGTATTGCTGACCATGTCACCTGCCTACTGCTTTAAACAGAATTCTTAGAAGAAAAAGCACAGTAACAAAGTAGATTTTGGAGTCTTGGTGACCTTTGCTGTAATGCAAGATGCAATGTGATGTTGTAAATATAGCCAGATTTCTTGTTTCATGCTCTTCAAGTTAGCATGATGCAAACCTTAACATGGGGGTTTTTTTGGCTGGATATTCAGAAAAATTTTTAACTGTAGCAAAACTTAATCCTATGACAACTCATTCTGCTTCATCAGGAGTTCTGGTGATGGTATGCAAGTGTGCCCGTGCTGCCAGTTGTACTGTATCTCTCTAGTTAATTACCTGGCACCTTAGAGAGGTGTTTGTTTTAGGAGAGGTAAACCTATCAGTAGTTCCATAATTGAACTTTCTATGCTCATTTTATGCTTAGTTTGACTCACCTGGGTAGCATCTCCTTGGTTTGCAGCTACACGTTATTTATGTTCATTTTATTGCAGCAGGTGCTTGCCTTGTCGGGTGTCATCAATTATGTAAACATTTTTTTTTCTTCTGGGTTATTGTTTCTTTTTCTAATTTGATGACATGAAATCCAAATAACTTGGGTTTCTTCTGGTTAACTTGTTACTACTATATGTGTGATTCTCTGATACTGTCCAGATGGAGATTAGTCTGGTACAGTATACTTACTGCACACGGTGGCTTTGTGTAATTCCAGTGACAGGCTGAGAGAAGATGTTGTTTTAAGATGTTTTCTGAATGACTGCTTTGGGCTGGTCTGTGTGTGTTAGTGTTTCTAGACTCTCTTCTATTTCCTAGCATTAAAATTTCAAGCGTGTGTTGCTGTGGTTAGAGTTCATAAAGCATTTCAGAACTGAGCAGAGCTAAGCTTCTGTAGTGCATCTGCTGCCAGATAACTTCTGTTTGTTCTGGCACGGAAGCCACTAAAACCGTAAATGTCATGTAACCATCATACAAGCTTAATGCACCCCTCAGGTCTGATGGAGTGAAAATTGGGCTGAATGATAGGATCTGTGGCTCCCCAGTGTAAAACAACAGATCTTCTGGCAAGACTGAATTGCTACAGCTGGAGTCAGGGGTGCATGAAGAAATGGAGAATTTCTTTTTGTCAGTCTTACTGACAGCTGAAGAAGGAAGCGGGTTGAAGAAAGACATCTGCGTGGTCCTGCATTTAATGAGTCTTCTTCAACATGTAGGTTGCAGGTGCCTTTTGTACACCACAGATCTGTTACTACATTTTAGACAACTGTTTTTGACAGCACTAGAAAAACTGAAAATATATTTGGTGTTTTCATAATAACCTACTGTGTAAGAAATTGCTGTAGTTCACGCTAAGTCTAAAATTGCAACAAAATTTTACGTTTTTCAGAACAGAACAAACGGTCATTGGATGCACTGGTTTCCATGGGGACTGCCTTACCCTTACCAAAATTATTGAAGCCAGATTAAAGGTAAGTACATATCTTACTGTATTTAGAAACTTAGATTCTTAATATTATGCTTGAGACCAATAATATGATATGTTTTAAATATAACTTCTACTGGGTTTTTTTTAAAGTGTTTGTTATCATAACTGTTTTGCTAGTGAAAGATCTGTTAAAAGATCAGGGGAAATTGGTGATGTGTTCTTATTAAGTGTGACCACAAATTTACAGAATGTAAGAGCTGGGAGGATATTGCAAATGAGGCAACACCTATTACAAAAATTTGAAGATATGTTAATATTTGGCTTGTAAAGAGGCCTTACTTTTTAGACCAGGGTGTTTTCACTAATTGTACTGGTTAAGAATTTTGCTTAGTGTTGGATTCTGTAGTGAGAAATTACAGAAAATGTAATTCTAATTGAATGTCAGCTTTAGTGTTTGACTTTCTTCTCGGATGTGCTCTACCACTGGCAGATGTACAAGCATTCCAACAACAAGACCATGACTACAGGGGCTATTGCAGCAATGCTGTCTACAATCCTGTATTCTCGACGTTTCTTTCCCTACTACGTTTACAATATAATTGGTGGACTTGATGAAGAAGGTAAGACTTTAAACAGGAAAAGAAAAAGAGAGGCTGCATTTCTGCAGGGTGGATAGCTATGCCTTTACATCTCAGGTGTACTGATTGAGTAACAAAATTTGTGTTCCTGTTCCTAACACCTGCCTTTAGGCATTATGGTCCTTACACAGATCAAATACATATTATGTATCTGGCTTGTTTCTTGGTTTTTGTTATTCACTTGTTTTTTCATTTCTGAAGGTCTGAAAGTCTAAAAGCTATGTTATAATTATTTGATTACAAATAAAATCTCTGAAATTATTCCTATTTTTTTCCTACTGGAAAATTTTACAGCTGTTTTTCTGGATTTTTTTTAATTGAATCTTTAAAGTAGATGTCACCAGTAAAATCGTATATGTTTCCCTCAGACCTGTGAGTGTGGTAAAGACTATTTAAAATGAAGGCTTACTCCAGAGACAGGTTTCTACCAAGTTATTTCTAAATGTTAATTAACCTGTAATGAAAATCATGACTTCTACACAGAAGCTGTAGTTTAATGTACAGCCCTTCTAGAACTTACTGGGCTCATGTCCAGTAATTTGGTTAGTTGCTGAAATACTGTGTTCTCTGGATGTGAGAAGGAGCTCATGGGTGGTCTTGTTTGGATAATTTTAGCCATTCCCTGCAGTTTGTTTTTACCATTTAGTTACACTGCTTTCCCAGTCTTGCTAAGACATGTCTTTGATTTGTGGGATCTGGCAGGGGATTAGTCTGCCCTGCATAATGGTAAATCTCAGATTATAAGGGAGCTGAAGCAGCTGATAAGAATCAGAGCGCAGGTTTGCTTGCACGGACTAAATTTCAGTCCAGCTAGATAGATTTTTGATTTGGCTGGCTTTCTCAGGACTGTTGAGCTCCTGTGCTCTGCTGCCAAGGGCACTGGCTAGGTGATTGAATTTGGGTGCAGCCTGTCTGAACAGAAAGGCGGGGCTTGGCCAGCTGCTGCATTCTGACTGGCATGTCCTCGGGTGCTTCAGAGCTACAGTGTGTCTGTCTGATACTGGTAGAAGCCAGTAAACTTTGCACCACTTGGTCTGGCTGCAGAGGGAGGTGTTCAAGAGACCAGAGCATCATCCCTGGTTCTGGGAGTGATGCAGAGGCATCCAAGCATGCTTTCTGGAGGTAATTCAAGAAATGTATCGTTCAGGAAGGATGTCTGAGCTGCTTGTTTGTGTTAGCCTTAGAACCCCTGAGGCTCTTGGTGCTGCACTACACTCTAGCACATTTTTCTGCTTTGATTATTTTGTATAAGCACTTTTTCTGTGGTAAGTACTGTAGGAAACATCTGTTGAAACATGATTGTGTCTTAAATAAAGAAAATAACCTTGGATATTGTACCAGGCTGCAGCCATAGCGAGTCTTCTGTAAAAAGCATCTGAACATACTCAGTGTTGTTTGGTAAAGGTTTACTGGGATCTGCAGTGTTCCAGATGCTGCTTATCCAGAGAGCTGATTTTGTTGAAAATGCTTGTCAGTATTGATCATCTTCCTGAACTGTGATTACATACTGTTCTTTTTTTTTTTGCTCAGGGAAGGGAGCAGTTTATAGCTTTGATCCAGTGGGCTCCTATGAGAGAGATTGTTTCAAAGCAGCTGGATCAGCAAGTGCCATGTTGCAGCCTTTGCTGGATAACCAGGTAAGATAGCTTGTTGGCTTTTATTTTGGTTTGTTTTTTTCCTTATCTCAGTAAACATTTGTGACATTCAAATTAGTGTAGCTTTACTTCTGGAGAATATTACTTTTTGTGAGAAGTTTTAAATCTATTATCCAGATAGGATCTGGTAATCCATACATTTATAAATTATGTGGCTTTACTTTCTCAGGAGAAAACCAAGTTTTACTTTGGGATCTGTTCAGGTTTTTAATACATTATTAATAGTGGAGTGCCTGTTTAAAAGACAGAAATATTTTAATTGGGGAGTTATGTTTATCATAGAAGTTGTTTGAAGGGGATTTTTTCTGGGTTTTGTGAGTTTTTTCTTGGCTGATAACATAAATATGCCTGTTACTTAGTATGAAATAACACCAAATTAAGAAGATAGAATTAATACATACATTTTATCATTTAACATACCTTGTTTAAGTCTTCAGTTTTGTACAACTTAGATACTATTTTTCAGTAAGAGTGTTTTTACATAAAAATGCTGGAAATTTATTCAGCTAAACCTGTCTGAAATACTTGAGGAATATTTTTGTATTTAGTTGAAGCTGTTAATGATTGAATGGGAGAAATACCAAAGCATGTTTTACTCATTTTAATTTTTTGACATTGACTAAATGTTGGCATTTAGTCACTTGAACCTGATGTCAACACAACTTTTGTGCTTAGAAAAGTAGTAAGCATTCTTGACTCTTACCAGATGAGAAAGGAATAGAATATTTCATTAAAAAAAAACCCAACTTTATTAACTGAAGGAAATTCATTCTGCAAAAACCGAGTAGTTTTAAGTAATTTTTTATTGCTTATTGGGTTTCAGGCAAAACATGTGACTCTTGTCCTTTAGCTGTTCGGATGCTTAAGTTCACACTTCCATTTATGAACTAACTTATATTATTTAGTAGGACCAGATATGCTACAATATAGACTTAGTTTTGGAGTCTAGGTATCTTAGGGAATATTTGCTTTTAAGAAATGTTCCTAACTACAAGTGACCAGAGAAAAAAAGGCACATGTGCAGTTCTGATATTGCCAACTTTGTGAGAAGTTTGTGAAGAATTAGATCAGATCCAAATGTTAATTGTGATTTTCTACATGCCGAATGAGCAGGAGGAGCTATGCTGTATGTTGGACCTACTTATAGTTAATTTTCTAAGAGTATCCATTTTGGCAAAGCTCTCAACTATTAACTGTGTGGAGGAATAGTCTTTCAGCTTTGGGGTTTTTAAAATAGACAAGTAATTTCTTCTTTTTAATTCATCTAAATTTGTTCATTCTAGTGCAGAGACTGAAACAGTTTTTACAGATGGATAAAATGCATTTTCATATTTTCTTAGATTGGCTTCAAGAACATGCAAAATGTGGAACATGTACCTCTGACCCTGGAAAAGGCTTTGCAGCTGGTTAAGGATGTCTTCATTTCTGCTGCTGAGAGAGATGTGTATACTGGGGATGCACTAAAGATTTGCATTATTAAAAAAGATGGAATTAAAGAGCAAACTCTCCAGTTACGAAAAGACTAATTCAGTTCACGTGTAAGCAAGTTATCTGGGATGTACAATTTACCTGTGTTATGAAGTCATTTGTCTTATTAAATTTTTTCCAAGAAGTTCAACTACTGTGGTGCTGAATATTTTCTGTCTTTGTTAGAAGTTGTGGTTTTTCAAAACCAGAGCAGTTTATGGTAAGGAAAGCAGCTAAAAGTTACAAGTCAGTTTCCTTCATCTCATCTTAATCTATCGATCAGTCTAATTCTAATGCAAGTTTAATCTTCTCACAATCTCTTATGCTGCAGTATGGGGGAGTATTAAAATTTAGGTTCACAGACTATTCTGATAATTCTTTCAATTCAGCCTTGGTTTAGCAGGTAAAAAGCATGTGCTCTGTTCATGCTGCCTCCTCTGCACTTCATAGCTTGCTTTTCCTGTCTTTATTTCTCTGACATGCTGTCCTGACATTTGACTTTGTGTACTTATTTGCAAAGACTGTATGAGTCATCTGAAACCAGTATTACTCTGTTAGAGGGAAGAATGTTAAATGGAATCGTTCACAGTTTAGTCCAGGGCTCTGTATCTGGGGTCACTTCTGCGTGTTTCTGGTCAGTGCCCAGAATTTGAAACATTGTCCCCATGAGGCTACTGATGGAAAATAGAATGGAGATTCCTGAGTGCCTTTTAATGCCTAGGTCCTTTGTTAGCCCTACTGCTGCTTTTGATTCTTGGAAAATTGCATCAAGTGTAGTTTGTTTGATGTGGTGTATCACACTCCTGGAAATTGGCTTCAGTATTAGACCTTTAGAAAAACAGCTGCATCATTAAGGACAAGATAATTTTTTCTTGTCCAAGAGTCCTTTCACAGTCTGTAGCTCTTCAAAAAAGGACATTGAAGTTATCTCTTTGCTTCAGGTGGCATACTAGTTCCTTAAAAGAACAATTTTGCTGACATGCTTGACCCTCCTGTTAACATTGTTAGTATGTGACTGGCTGATTTCAGTGCAGCATTTTGGGTGCCATGCTTTATTAGCTCTGGGTGGTCTTCTCTAGAGACAGCAGTCTCAGGCTTTTTAGACAGTTTAGACAGTGGGTAGCATTTTGAACCTCAGTAATCGAACAACTAGTGCTTTTAAACAGACTGGCTGTGTTCAGGAAATCCACCAACTTTCCCAAAGTGTTTGTGAAGGCACTCGACCACTGGGTGCCAGTGTTGGGCCAGGTAAGGAGGGAGCAGCTCATTCCTGGGTAGTTGGGCAGTAGGAAAGGCACTCGGCATCTCAGTCTGAGTAACGCGGTGGCTGAAATCACTAGGTCACGCAAGTCAGAACTTCCAGACGTATTCAGGTGTCTTAAGAGGATATTTAACATTTTCAAAAGTCATCCTAGATGGACAAGGTTGATTGTATAAATGACTGTAGTCGTATGCTGTCTGTACTGAGCAAATGGCACACAATGCAGTAATTCTGAGAACAGAAATCCTGTGCCTATTTAAAATACAAATCAGCATTGAACTAAATACCTGCTGTATTACATCTGTAAAATTAAGTTAAAACACCTTAAACTCAGCTCTCTTTGATACCAGATTTATGTTGAATTGCTCAAGTGTTTCACAATAGGCTGTTGGAGCTTTACACAAAGTTGTTGTAATCTACTGAAACTAAATAGTGTTTCAGTTGCAAAGAAAAACAGAAGAGGGCAACAAATTGACATGCCTGCCTTTGGAACAGGTCTGTTTGCAATATACAAGGTCTAAACAGTGAAGAGCAACAAAGCAACCAACAAGGGGAACTATGCAATTTCTGCATGAACTGATTTATTGTTCTTGCAGGATGCCAGACGTGTAGGAGAGTTGCAATGATTTAACTCAAAAGTATTGATAAATTTGGCTGCTCTCATATTTAAGCCTAGATTTTGCATCCAAAGTAAATGCATGTTGACAGATTTTAGGAATTACTGGCTTTAGTTTGATGTGGCTAGACTTGCCTCTGTAAATTCTATCAGAAGGTGATTAGAATTTTCAGGTGTCATTTGCAGTTTCAGAAGAGGTACAAGAGCAGGTACCTGTTTTCCTGACACTGTGTCAGTGCCATCCTGTTGGTGCACTTGCACCGATGCAAGATTGCCATTTTGTCTCCTTTTCAGATTTCCCTGCAGAGTACATCTAGCGGAAGAACTAGCAGGGAAAGGAAACTTTTTCACTGGCCCGTTGGACTTAAAATATCAAGTTTCTTTCACCAAAGAATGTAGCACTATACTCACTCCCTTTGTGGATGAGTTTGGAACCAGTGAGATGGGGAGGTTTGTTTCCCACATTTTTAACTTTCCAGTTATGCCCTGGCCTGATGCCATCACTGCTTGTGCTCTGAGTGAGGAGTGACAGGAGATTTGCGAGTACCAAAGTGTTCACAAGCCATTCAACTAGAAGTTACTTGCTTATTAGTATTAAAACATCCCAAATGCCAGATATATATTATGGATTAAAGGCCTTTTTTTTGGTTTGTTTTTAATCTGCCACATTCCCTAGCTTAGTTTGTGAAGATTGTCATCACCTCAGGATGAAAGGTGGGAAGGCCCCGACTGCAGCTCTCCTTAGTTCTATGCCTGTACTTCCCATGTATAAATCAGCTTAGTATTCATCTAGCACTGTGTCTATAGTGTAAATAAACAGTTTATGAAGCGTTTTGAGCCTTACTTGGTTACAGAACTGTCTAGGCAGGCTGCAGAGGTGCAGCTAGGCAAAACAATTGTAACAATGCCACTTAGAGGTGCTAGAAGCAAAGGGCTGGGTTTGGCAGATCTACTTGGACGGGGATTAGACATCTGTAATACCATTTTATGTAAGCGAAAGGAGGGAGGGCAAAAATGTTCATCTTGGAAACCTTTTATTAATTTTAAACATGTTGTGTGTACCTTTCGAGAGAGGGGTGCGCTGCAGGATTGGAATAACCTTGGAGCGAGCACTTTTAGCTCTAATGGTGTACAACAAGAGCAGGAGCAGGCAGCTCCACTTCACCTGCAGCAGTACTAAGGGCTGCCCTAAGGTGGCAATAGCTGCTTGCTGCCGCAGGCCCCGGCACAATTCCCTGCGGAGCGGGTGGAAATAGCCATACATACTTCCCAGTGTCCCACTGAAATGAGCTTTGTGGGACTGTTTGTTGAGGAGATGGGAGGCTTTATTTTGATCTCAGCCAAATGGCTGCATACTCTTGCTTGTGTAAGGGACTGGAGAAGGTCACAGATAGCCTTAAAAACTAGGTTTGTAAAGCAAAGTCTTCTTTACTAATTTTGGATGTGTTTTCAAAAATGTTGTTTATGGATCAAATTCATTTTATGTACCAAAGAGGGGGCTTGGTACTACAGAAGGTGCTTGACAGGACATAAATATTGTGTACATGCTTCTAAAAGCTTAGTTCACTGCATCAGTCAGGGATAAGTTTAATTTTCTTTTAACTAAAACCAAGACTTTCTCAAGGCTGAATCATAAGATGGTGTTATATAAACCAAGTACCAAGCTTTCTTACTCTTGGGTGATGTTTTTCCTTTTACGCTGAGATATGCCTGTGACTCTACATATGCCTTAGTGTGATGGGAGCCAGGACCAGGCTCCTGCCTAGAGAAAACTGTTTAAATGGAAATTTTAAAACATTTTATCGAGTACAGTAGTTTGAAATGGTCCTACAGCATCTTATCCTTTGTAGTCACGAGTATTTATTTACTTAGGGGACAAAGTTGTAATTTTCCGCATTTAGTAAGCCTTTTTTTGGTACTCTGTAATCGTACATTCTAGAAAGCTGCTTTGGCAATTTTTTTCTCTCTATTTAGCAATTCGGGATTTTACAAACCTAAACCTGGGGAAGGTGGCAGGGGCAAGTGGGGACTGATTAAAGCAGCATTCACATGAATCCAAGCAAAATAAAGCAGTCCTGCTTCTCTCCAGTCTAGTTGAAGATAGTTTTTAGGAGCACAAAGTAACTGCTGCCTTATTCAGGGTTCCTTATTGAAAGTCAGGAACCAACTTTTGAGTAGAAGGGATTTGGAAATGACAGCTTTCAAATTCCTCTTTTCTCTTTCTTTCAGCCATTGCTTTTGTTTGGTGTGAATGTCCTTTGCTTTTAGGCCATTTGGGGCAGTCGTAAACCAGACAATAAGGCACATGGGCCTGAAGTTAACTAAGATTTGTCTCCAGATCTCTCTTCTCAAGCCAAATTCCTTCTGAGAAGGGGTTTTGTCTGTGTGAGTGCAACGGAGTGAGACCAGTTTTATATTCTTTCAACACTAATATGTAGTTAGTTTAATTGTATGGACCATTTTTCTGTGTACTTCCTTTTCCAAGCAATTTCAACAAAGTATTCATAATTACAAAAACATGGTTTAGCAGAAAAAACAAACAAAAAATCCTGAGTATCTTTCCTGTTAGGCTGTTCTTGGCCTCTTTCCTAACAGTTGCTGGCAAAGTTCAACTTCACTGTTCATTTCAGAGGCTCAAGTGGGGGTAGGGATGGACTTCACTGTAGCCTACAATAATTAATATTCTTTGGCACAAGACACAGATTAAAGGGCTACTGTCAAGAGAGTAGTCACGGTACCAGAAATTTAACCAGTCCTTTGTACTTAAGCTCAAAGAACCATAAAAGGAAAGTTAAAAAACAGGATTCCCTTTTGTTCTGAGGAAAAGGAACAAGGTGTCAAAGTTTGCGGTGTTACATAGATACTTCACGGTTGAGGTGAAGTGCTATTGACTTTCCTGAGACTTGGCATCTCTGAAATGTGGGTATTTCTGTTGCTTAGCTTTCTGCAGCTACACAGGTTTGGTGATCTCCTTTATGGTTCTATAAGAAGTCACCAATGTGCTGATTCACTTGGATGCCCACCCAGGTGTGGGTATGTGACACCCACAGTGCCTGGCCCACTGAGGTGCCTTAGCTGAACAGGACTGCAGCCTCTCTGGACCAGTCCTTTGTGGAGCTGGCTGTGATGAGCTCGGCAGGCAGGCTGGGTGGATGATCGAGCTGGTCATTGCTCTTTGAAGGCTGCACTCCCACACTGGAGGCCCTGGGTGGCTCAGCTGAGCACCTCCTCTCCAGCCTGGGCAGCTGATGGAGGCATAACCAGCTAGGGGTACCTGGCAGGTCAGAGATGCTGGAGAAGTTGGAAAGTTGGATGTGGAAGTTGGTCTCCTACCAGGACCCCATCCTCAAACATCCCCGTAGGAAACACACTTCTGCTTGTAGCTTGCATATGTATGTAGCCTTTGCAGGGAACCTCATGCACTGAGATACCAGAAAGTCAAGAGTCCTGATGGGGAAATGCTCCCCACACACAGCAAAAAACATGACTTGAGGTAGAGGCTTTTTTTCAGGGTTTATGTAAGTGACTGTTCTGGAGAAAGCTGCATTCCAGTGTCACTGCCTTGTGCTTGATCTGAACTTTTCTTGACATGTACCCTTGAATGCAGAACGGTTCACACAATCTCCACTTAGTCCCACGGCAAACAAACATTTTGGTGCGGCTGGTATGTTTGCTAGTTGCAGACAAGCCAATCTCATTAGAACTGCATTTACAACTTTTGCCAAGCGTTTTGAAACTGGTTGACATGCACAACAGCTGCCTGAGCTGGAATGGCATTCCATTCCCTGCCTCCATCTTATTAGCACAGGGGATGGCTTGATTAATGACAATTAGATTGGATTTTTTAAAATTAAAGAAAATTTGTCTTTGGAAGGGCCATGCAATGTGTTTTAATTCTCTGATTTAAAATAAGTCACAAAGTCTAGGTTTTTATGGCTTTTCTCAAAAGCCAAGAGAAGTGCTTACCCTGAGCTAACCCACAAAATTTGAAGTGAAAACATTTTAAAGGGTGATGCAAAGTGTTTTCAGCTGGTACGCAGCTCGATTGCAGACAAAAGCATTTCCACAGGATCCAGAGGACCTCGCTTCCCCCTTGTTTCTCCAGACCCTCAGTGCAGAGCTGTTGAGCTTACAGCCTTGAATAGAGAGACTCTTGTTTCAGTGCAGGCTGTTACATCTAAACCACTCAATATATTTTGTTTGGCTCTACAGCCTTTAAAGTCAGTGGCTGTGGTGCCCTTCACCTCTGTTAAGATGCTTCTCTGTCAAAGGGACACTCCCCATCAAACACAACGAAGCACCAAACAGACAAGATGCACTTCCCTGAGGAGCTGGGGAGTTACAGTGGCCAAATCAGTATCTATATGCTGCCATTCACGTGTCTAATTTAACCCGTAAAATTCCTGGACAAACCAGGAGTTTCTGGTGGTTTAGTTTAAGCCTAGTGCTTAGTTTAAGCTCAGTGGTTAGTTAAATCCCAGTGTTAGCAGAAAAGATTCACTGATATTCATTCTCTGCGCAAACCTAAAGCTCTGAACTTCAATTTTTATTCTCAGATAAATTTTAACTATGCTGCCAGAAGTCATCATTGGAATTTAAATTTAAAAAGGGCAATGAATAAGACTCCTGAAGTAAGTGAGGTCCTTTCGACTAGTTGGCTCAGATTAAAAATAAAATAAAAAATAGACTTGTTACAAGAGAATGCACTTGCAGTGTTTTTACTAATATTTTGACCTGCACAGGTAGAGGGTTGTTTTCACGAATGTTTCCATTTGAAGCCAAAATGCACTTTGGAACTACTCCAAGAATTTAGTTTCTATCAGAGGCTATACAAATCTGCCCCTTTTTTGCACCATTTCCTCCTCATGCTCTTGCCAACAAAAGAACACCCAACAGGCCAAGCTATCCAACAGCAACTAATGGATGTCCCTTGAGTGTCCCGTCTGAGATCTCAGCAGTCTTGGCTCTGAACTGGAGATTAAAAGCCACCTGTTTGATGATTGTAAGTGAATTCCTCCAGCTAGTCTCACTACAGAGAAGGTGAAGTCAGAAGTGGTCTGATACATTCAAGCTTTATCTTAGGAGCTGTGCAATGAGTTCATGAGAGACGCAGTTTTCCATCCACATCCACATCCCAAAACCCACGTGCAAGCACTTGGTCAGCCAGTGTGGCTCCAGCTACAGTGTTGGACTACAGGACTGCTGCCTTGTGAACACCAATTGTAAGTTTTAATGAGACAAACCAATTAGATGGCTTGACAGACCATCACAACAGTGACGCAACCGCGCTCAGCCCCCATTACAGGAGCAGCAGAATTTCAAAGAACTGCTATTAAAGAAAAGTCACAGAATAGCTCGCACACAGCCCTGCAAACAACAACATCACCCACAGGCTGTGGAGCCAGGGGAAGGGTAGTGAGAGTAAAGCAGAAACAAGTGAAAGGAATTAATCCAAATACTGATTTTTTTCCTTTCTAACACTCAGCATGGGAAGAACTTGTGTTTCAGGTATGTACATCTATGAAATACAGCTGCTCTGCATAACTTGCATTGTGTTAGTGGTCCAACAGAGCCTACTGAGAGTTATAGCATGGCCTTTGCAAAAATGCACATGTATAAAATCACTTGTGCCAGGCAGCGTGTTACATTGTCCTACAGATACCAACTGATACACGGGGCTGCATTCACTGATCCACCTTTACCCACAAGATATTTCCTTCCTGAAACCCAGAGGAAATTTTTATCACCCTATACCCTGACTTGCAGGTGTGATCCCTGCAGAGGATCAAGGTATATGGATTTTGGAATTTTGTCTCTTCATCGTCCCTTGGGTACCAGTTCATACATCACCTGCTGTCCTTCCTGGTTTGAACTAGGAGTCTGGCCATCCCCACAGCTTGCTACAGGCAAGGTCTCACTGGATTTCAGCACGTTGAGCCCAACACCTTAAATGTCACTAGGACACAATCCAATCAATGGAGTGTTTGGGTGATGCTCCCAAGATTAAATTTCCTTTGCAGAGTGTGCATTGAGCAGTTCTCAGTGGTTACAGTCCTCTCCTGTTGACACTGAAAGAGACACCAAATATCAGGTCCCACAGGAATGCCAAAGTCCTGCTTGTCAAACCAGAGAGGATTTTACAAAGCTCTTCTTTCCAAAGGAGCCACTTTGCCTTATTTTTATGTATGTGTCAAGGAGGATCCAAGACTGACAGAGTAATGAAAGTTGCTAGCTACAGAATTCACTGTGGCTTGTCAAAGTTATTTTCCCTAAATTAAAAACCCATAAACACACCCCTCTTGGACTGCATGACACACAGATTACAAAAGAAAATCTCAAGACCTGAGCTGATGCTGAGAGGACACTTTGTTCCTGTTACTCATGAGAGTGAAGAGGACCCCAGTGATGCTGTAGTACGCTGAGGGGGTTGCAGGCAGCAGGGGCTCATATGACTGTGTGGAACATCTGTTCTGCCCCATATATGCCGTCCAAGTCTCTCTTCCCAGCCTACTGCTAGCCATCTTTCAAGGACATATGGCACAGAGCCACCTCCTTTGCCATCAGTTCTGACTGAGCCCTGTCCCAGTAAACTGTTAATGGGAAGCATCCACCAAGGACTGAGGCACCATGCTGTGGTTTCAGTCTCAGATCCAGTAACCATAACATAGCTGGAGCTGCTACGCAGGCCACCACAGGCTGAAAACTCTCTGCCTGCTATTCATGCTAGTATAAATCACTTGACACCATGTGAAGTACCTCTGCCAGCTCTTGACAGCCTCTCAATAAGATCCAACAGACCACAACATGTCAGAGTGGGAATTTTGCCTTAACAAGTCCAAACTGAGCTACCCCAACTCTTGTGAGCAAAGAGCAACACTTAACGTGTCTGTATTTGTTTCTGTGGGGTAAAATATTCTGTCAAGAAGCAGGTCATTAACACATAACTAGGTAGTTTTCAATAAACTGGTGCCCAGGTACCCTGGTATTAAATGATAACCTAGTGCCTGGTAGCATCAGTGAAGCCAAAGGACGTGCCATTCCTGGCCACCACAGAGTCGTAACTGTGGAGATTCTGATGTGCACAGCAACAAATGATGTGCTTCAGAGAGAGGGAAGACAAGACAGAGCAACTCGGGGCAGAGTAGAAAAGCTGCTCTGCAGTCAGCAAGCTCACTGTAGGTGCAAAAGCTTGGCAGGGTGGGAGATACACACCCTGGAGCTGCTCTTATGGCCTTTGTCCCAGCCCCAGAGAAAGGGATGTTCTTGGGAGTGCATCCTCTATGCACGTGTGTCACAGACACCAGAGAGGAGCTGCTGTCACAGGGATGTGGTGGGCAGCACGCACAATGACTGCTTTCCAGGGACATGGGCTTAACGAGGGCAGACAGCTGAGTGCTGCACAACAACTGCCTCCCTTTCCACACCCATCCACAGCGCTAGAGCCGCTAGTGACAGGTCAGACCTCTGCAGACTTATGTCAAGGGTTAAACAAAAGCCAAGCTGCTGTCAGCAGCAAAGTGAGCCTGCAACTGTATGCCAAAACGCAGGTCTGCAGCGTGCTCTTGCACAGACCCTGACACACTTCTCAGGAGGCAGAAAATCAAGTCAAAACAAAATTTAAAAAAAGCAACGTAGAAGGAAAGTATTTCATGTGGCTTACAAGGCAATTAACAGCAATATGGAAGTCTTGCATGCAGTGCCTTCATGGTTAGTCCAGTCAGTGAAACTCGGAGCAGTGGACAGCAATGCCATTTAGGAGGAGCAGAGCAAAACTGCAGTTTTCAAGATTTTCCCTGGCCACAACTTTGATCTTACGTTCCCCAGTAAAATGACTGAAATATGAACTTGAGAGAACGCAGAGGCACAGCGCAAAGCTCTGAGCAGCCCCCAGCAGCTTCCTTCCCGTTTACTCAGGCACCTGTGCCGCAGCGTCACAAGCTGTCAGAACACACCATCAGCGCCTCACGCCCATCTCCCCTCTGCCCCCCAAAACCCGCCCGAGCTTGTCACAAAGGCTCGAGAGGGAGCGAGGCTGGCTCTCCTGCGCTGGCCCCCTCCCTCACAATAGAGGATTGCCCTATTTGTGTGTGAAGGAGAGGGGCTGCTGCCCCGGCCCTCGCATCTGTAAGGGCTGCAGACAAGCCGCACAGATAGGCAGAAATCAATAAGCTGGCGGATCAGAGGGCCCGGCGGAGGAGCCGCTCCTTGCACACGCACAGGGGCCGAACATCTGTCAGGCAAACAAAAAGCAACCCAAGCGGAACAAAAGAGAGGATTATTTTAACTCAAGTTCTTCTTCAGTCTCAGCAGGCAACGTTCAAGCCGTCCTCGTATTCAGACACTGAGGCCTTATGGAGTCCGGGCTGTCCGGGAAATGCCAAACGCTGTTACCAGAAGACAAAAGAGGGGGGAAAGAAAAAAAAAAGATAGATATGGAAAATTCAGAATGTCTTGTTGAGTGCGATTGAGCAGGGGGAAGGTGGAGGGGCACCAATAAGGGGGCAGAGGGCAGGGAGGGGAGGACGACGGAGTGACGATGCAATGAAGAAGTTGATGACAAATCTCCACAGCAGTACTTGAAAACAAAGCTGATCGTATCAAATCTGCCAGAGAAGCCTAAAATATTATCACACACAGCTATGGATTGACAAGCACTGAGGCTGCACCCCAAGCCCCCTCCCTCGTGTGAAAGGGCAGGCGTGCTGCAGCCCTTCTGCTTGTGCGGATGGTGCCTGGGGAACTGGCAGAGCTGGCCCCAAACCCCAGTGCCCTCCTCACCTGGAAGAAGCCCAGCTTTCACCACAAGCCCTTGGCACTTCTGGGAGAGCAAAGGATTTAAGACAAACTCAGAAACAAGCTGCCATGGCTCTCCCTTGTGCCTGGTGTTAGCCAGTGTGCACATTGGTTTCTCCAGCACAGCTGTCTCTTCTAATCGATGTGTCATATATGTGCTAGAAATAGGTGCAAAGCAGTGAATTCAAGATGAAACAGATCTAGTAAAATCAAATTTGGGCTTCAAATGCCAGACACCTTTAACCTTTCTGAAAGAGAGCTCATGTCATAGCTGAGAATGCCCTGTATTGCCTTCACATGCTACTGCTCTGTGCCATTATGCTGCTGTTGGCTTGGTGTATTTTTGAACTGAAGTATTATTAGGGAAGAAACCTTCTAGGTTTTGAGTTTCCTTCAGCAGTTTCCCAGTACATAAGCTTCCTTCCTTGCTGAAAGCAGAACCTGTTCTGGATAAAGGTGGACTTGCTTAGCTGAAGATTCTGAAGCTGCAGTTCTGTGGTCTGGGATGCACCCACTATCAAATACTAGCCCACAGCATCTCACAAAACAGATATATATCTCAGCCTTAAAAGTGACTTACCATGGAAGACACTGGTTCTAAATGGCATTTTAGGAAGCATCATAAAGGTATTTTAACCCAGCTTCATTTTATTACAAGTTATTTGGATGGGGGAGGGATGTGAATTGAAAGAGATTTTGACTTAAAGAAAACTAGCTCCTTTATTAAAAAAATAAAAACAAAGTAATGATTTGAAAAAAAAACAAAACAAAACATATACTTAGATGCTACCTCATCTTAGAAGGTTCTAAATTTCCTTAGCCTTATTTACAGTGCCAGACACAACTGGGCTGGCTGTCTTAATAGACATTACTCTTAAAAAAAGTAATCCCTGTTTTTTTTTTTGTTTTGCTTGAAAGAGTAAAGGAGAAGGAAGGGCTGCCTTCCTTGTCTCTGAGGAGAGTCTGGGCACAAAGTCCCATCTGGCCACAGGTAACTTTCTGGATCTCTTGAACTCAGCCTTTACACATCAAGGAGAAGCAAGTGAGACTTTGAGGGACTTAAGCCACATGTGTATTTTGCAGACATGTACCACTTACCTGAGAGGAACCAGAGGCAGCAGAATAGGAGCTCTGTCAGCAGCTGGAGACAGGCACAGCAGCCTGGTGCTGGCAGCATGCTCCTTCATCACCAGCAAACAAGGGCATCAGCCACAAACACAGCACCTCTCAGAAGCCTTGCTCAGGTGTACTGTGAGCATTTCATAACCCACAGGCAGGACAGTAACCTCTACTGGCCTCTGCAGATGCTGCAGACCTGGATACCTTCATCCCATCTGCCCTGGAGACTCCCCAGCATTCACAGAGAGGAAAAACTGAGGTTCAAGCAGTAACAGACACACCCTGCATGCTGCACTGCAGGTTTGTGCAGGGAGAGCACATCCAGCCCCCTGCATGTGTCCTATACACATCATGCACATGCATCTGGACTGTCTGCTCAAACACTGAAAGGGTTCACAGGGCCAGAAAAATCAAACTGTCCTACTAAAACACAGTAATTCAGATGCCAGCCTTTGGCATCTCCTTATCCAAGCTTCACTGGTCCTGAGCCTTGACCTCTTCCACAGGGAGTCTCATCCAGCTTCATTCTATGAAGAACCTCAAATCCAGAAGCAGAGTCTATTTCCCACCACTGTTTCTGGCCTACCCAGGTTGTTGTTGACTTTTCTTCATCAGCATTTACTCAACTCAGCTGCAGCCTTTCCTGGATACCTCACTTCACCTGGGCTGCAGTTTTTGTAAGAGGTGTTTCTAACTGACTGCTTGGTCATATCTCAGGAATATCAGGGGTCCCCTATTTTCCTTTTGCAAACAGTTCTCATACAGTAGTAAATAAATACCTTCTTATCTCACTGTTAGGATATTACTAATATTTGCCCATAGTAAATATTTTTCCTTATAGTCAAAGTTCTTGAGTTTCTTTCGATCTTTTGGGTTATTTTTTGTAGGTCTTGAATCACATGCAAGTCCTTTGTTAAACCATACAAGCAAATGCTTCTATAGAGCTGGCTTAGGCAGAGGTTAAAACAGAGGGTTTGATGCTATGCAAATAAGAAAAATAATAAAAATAATACATAGCTGAACTTCCACAGGAGAGAAAACTTTAATGTGAGGAGCAGTTATGGTAAGGGAACAATATACATTGTGCAATAAAACGGGAAGATGCTGCCCTTCAGCATCCATCACAGAAACATGATCCTGATTCTCCTTGTGCACTGGCTCCTCCAGAACCTGGGTAAGGACCAAAGGAACAAACAAGTAGTAAAATTAATAATGTACAAATTTTTTGTGAAATTTCACAAATTTGCCTTTGGAAAATGGGTTTGCTTGATGTGTTTAGTTCTGTTGTTGGCCATCCTCAATAAAAGAGAAGCCATCTCATCAGTAAGATCTTTTTTTTGAAGTGGATTAGGCCTGAGTCAATCTGGCTGTGAGAGACCCTTGGATTAGGGTCTTTTTTGCACACAGTCTGGCATGGCTGTGTCCTTAGAAAAAGAGGCTTTGGAGTTGTTCTGATGCCTGTGAGGTTGCTCACAGGCAAAAGATGCACCTGGAACACACAAACCAGGGACAGGGAACCTGGACAGAAGGCATCACTGATCACTTGTGAATGGAGGCTGACAGACACCTGCTCTGAGAGCAAACATGATCTGTCAGAGTGATGGGTCCTCATTTCCTCTGTAGTCACAGAGCACCCTGCAGTCCTTCCATGCTCCTTCTCAAAGCATGAGAGACACAAAGCCAATGTGGGACAGAGCACACTTGATGTGTGTTAGAGCAGCTTTGCCGATGAGTTGATGAGGTCCATTAAACTGCACTCTGGGCACTCCTGCTCCAAGAGCCTAAAAGAGAGAGAGAGGACTAACCAGCAACTCTCAGACAAGCAGCTGTGACATGTGATCACAATAAATTGATGGTGGCCACAGTTTTGACGGCTAAAATCAAAACAACTGAACAATCGGAGCAAGTTTTTGTCTTGCGGCTGCAATGAATTCCCTGGTGGCTGCATGCAGCTACTATTATTGTCTTTGAGAGTTACTGCCCTAAGAGATGAGTTCTTTAACAAGTGAACAAATAACTCAATTAGAAATTGAAACTACATTCCTGAGAGGAGTTCAGCAGCCTCTTCTCCCATTAGCAAGAGGGGGAGTTGCCATGCTCTACACATTGCCCAGTGATAGCTCTTCTCCTTCCTTCAGCAGACAACTCTGCTGTAACTGATTGCTTCACAATGTCATCCCAGTTTTCCTCTTTTGGGTACCAGTTGCTGATATGTGTGAATGTGCTTATTTTGGGGCAAGTGTCAACCTAGAAAAAAAAATCCTATTACACAAAGCAAAACGGAAAGAGCAGGGAATTAGACATCAGATTTATGAGATGATGAGCAAAATTTTGTTGAAAAGTACTTACTGAGTATTCACTTTGTGGATAAGCTTGTTCTATCAAGAAGAGAGAAAAATAAGTCATTCTAGGATCTAAAGCCATTCAAGAAATCAAACAGGCAGTTTGAGGATGATAGATCGGTTAATCTGAATTTTGTGAGAAGTACAGATGTATTAACTTTTCTCCTAGGTAGGAATAAGAGAGAAAAGTACTTTTATTAAATGCATTCAATAGGCATGGGAAGCCTCCTGCAAGGAATAAAATGTCCTTTGAGTCTATATCGTGGTAGTGTGGTACTGAAAAACAGAAGGGGTGAAGGAATTGTGAACAGCTGGTGAGTGGCAGTCCTATACCAAAAGAATGAAGTGTGGAGGAGGGGAGAAAGCAATTAGAAAACCCAAAATAACAACAAAAAAGAGCCAAAATCCTAACGACAGTAAAATAAAACCCAAACAGAAAAACAAAACTGAAGTGTTGGGAGTGTACCGTCAAACACCAGCTTCCCATGGATTGTAAGAGCAACAGAAGCCATTGTCCTGTGTTGGGGATGGGAACCACAAAAAATAAACTGGGCTGGGAACATAGCTGCTGTGTGCTCTCAATCACATCTCTCAACTCAGCCCAGCACAGCTCCGACTCTTCAATATGCTGGATGCTTCACAGAGGATGAGTGCACCCCTGCCTAGCCGGGGAGATGATCCGTGAGCACTCACCTTCCTTAAAAAAAAAAACCAAAAAAAGGCCATTAGTTAGAATGTAATTACTTCATTAAGGCTCTCAGGTGAGAAAGAAGTAATCGCTCCGCGGCAGGGCGGTGGGGATGTGGGGCAGGGGCTGGCGGCCAAACGCGTGGCCAGCTCCAGGGAGAGGTTGGTGCTGGCGGGCGGCAGCACGCCCGGCTCCGGGCGCGCAGCTGGCACACAGCTGGCACACGGCTCTGCCCCGGGGCTCCCCAGCTCACAGCTGGCACACGGCTCTGCTCGGGGCCCTGAACTCGCAGCTGCGCTCCTTCCCGACAAGAGGAAGGCACAGGTTTATGCCCAGCCCCAGGCGACGTGCGCTGGCTTTCCTGGCAAGCTGTCCCCGTGGCGCAGCATTGCACAAATTTGTCCTTGCGTGCTTCCACCTGGCACGGCGGAGTTTCAGGGCTTTGGCACGCACTAACTCCTGCAGGAGAGGCTGGGAGGAGCTGCCTGCTCCCGTCCTGCTTGCCAGGGACTGCTCGTGGCTCAGGCAAGCCCGGCACGTTCCGCATAGCCCAGGGCTTGCTCCCTGCTTCCCATCCCAGCCGCACCGGGAATTGGGTGAAATACGGCACGGAGACGCTTGAAAGCACAAGTGATTTTTGAGAAAGGGGAGGCTCAGCACACACACTGTAGCTGAGCAGCAGCAGTGGTGTGTAGCGCTGTGACAGACTTAGGAACCAAGGGAAAATTTTTCACCGCTTCTCACAGTAAAAATATTAATGGGCTTCACCTGAAACAATGAGACAGCAAGGTCAAAACAAACAGAGAATGTTATCTCTTCCTGTATAGTTTCAATTATAAACACAAAGAAACAAAGCTAGATAAGAATGGACTGTAAATGCAATTCAATACAAAGATATGGATACAACATGAACTCAGAAATTCTTCAATCGCAGAATGCCACATACCAGGAGGATACATAGGAAGAATAGTCTCCCTTTGCTAGCCCTGTTCTTACACAGTTCTCCTGAGCACTGTTGGAGGCTGGAAAGATCTTTACTGAACACAAGTCTTGTTTTCTTTGATTTTTCATTTCTCCTGTAAAACTTGACATACTTAGTGATTAAGAAAGAACCTGTCTTTGAAATAAATATATTTAAATCACATGTATCCAAAGTCCTATGCTAACCTTACTGCCACATATTTTGACATTCAGTATTTTAAAAACTTTTTAAAAGGCTTCTGCTCAGGCATGGGCTCATCTTTTTTCAGGGCGTGATTGACAGGGGTCTATTTCAAAATACCTCCCATTAAGGGAAAAAAAGAAGAAAAGAAAACTACCTTAATGGTGAAGCAGGGAATGACAGCAGCAGACAAAAGGTCGTTGCTTCTTTGTTCTTGAAATCTGAAGAAAATACACAGAACTCCATTGTATGACTTTTTCATGCACAACATTGTCTCCCTTGACCCCATGCACATCTGCAGCCTGAAGTCCTCTGTTATCTATGGATAACAGCTGTTGCATCACTGATTATTCATCAGTTCCACTTTAGTCTGCCTAAGGTGCTGTGAAAAGACCACAAGTTGCTGAGTCTACTAAGTGAATTCAAGATAAAACCTAAAATTGCTGGGAAAAAAATAGGAATAACAATGGATAACTCTTACTGGACATTTTGTTTGGTTGTCTGTAGCATATAGGCTATACTTTAACATATTGGAATTGAAGGATCTTTCAAAAATCCCATAGAATCCCCTAATTTTCTCACCTAATTCCTTTATACTTTTCATTTGGCTTTGGAGAGCAAAATGCAAGGGGAAAGAACAGATGTAGTCAGTACTGGAGAAACAAGCAAGCCCTTCAGTTATATGATGTGCAGAAGCAGAATTTGCAGAGCGATTAATTAGTGAGGATTTCCAGTTAAAAGAAGGGGGACAAAGAGGTTGGTGCACACCCCAACCCCTTGGAATGCAAATACTCCTTGATCTTTATTTGGGGCAGAGGAAGTAATTTCTCTCCTGTCCTCTCACACTTGCTATGGAGACCACAATTCAGTGTGCACCTCCTCCCCAGGTAATTCATCTTCTGGGCTCTTCCATCACCACCTCCCCCAATCATTTTCCACCCCTGCCACTCCCCAGTTACCAATGCTCATATTCCCACATGGGTGCTAAATCCCATCAGTTTTTCTGTCCGAAGGATAAGGATGGAAGAGGATTTCTTTGATCTCCAAGACTCTTTCATGGGTCATTTGAGAGGTGAGGATAGAAGAAGGTGAAGATTTCGAGTTTATCAGCAAGGCATTGATGGCCACCAGATTGCTGGGAATATAATAGTGGATATTCCTGGAAAAAAATAAAAGGAAAAAAAGGTTGCTTTGCAGCCCAACACTAAGTTGTTAATGAGCTCCTGGTGTAAATTCATGGGGTGCAGGGACTGATCCTAAGCAGGTGGCTCTGCAGTGACATGCAGCCTCCAGTTATTTACTTACAAGTTGCACAGCTCCTGTCACTGAAATATCTGCATACTAAACATGTGAGTTTAAGTTAGTGTTATGGAGTCTACAATGTGCTAGGCATATTACCAGAAATAAACTCACCTCGCAGACTGTAAAAAACAGAGAAAACAGTTTCTTTAGGACCCCCAGAGAAGGCATGGGATATATTGTGAGGTGGCCCTGAGTCCTGGTGGCTCATTTGCCTTGTGGCCATCAGTAAAGCAAAATGTTTGGAAGTCAACAGTCTCTGATCTCTCCAAACATGAAGGTGCTGCATGTGCACAAGTTTTGCAGGTAGCTGCAGTTTGTCTGTGGGAGTTATGAGTTCTGCAGCTCAGGTACAGGATGTCAACACCTAAGTCTACTGCAATGACACAGAGGGACTGAGCTAAAGGTACATACGCAACCTTTGTTCTAAATTCCCTAATTTGATTGCAAAATTACTTTTTTCATGCTCTCAACTTGTCCTTTGTCTCCTCCGGTTCATCTGCATCACATCCCTTGCAATTATATCACACTCCCTTTATCCATATGCCAAGAATTTGCCAAGGACTTGCAAAATCCTCTTTCCTGAGGTTTACCTGTTTGGTACAGCATTTCTGCCTTTCTTCAGAAAGCAATTCTGCAATAACCTCCTTCTGTTGGGCAAAATTATGCAAATTGCATAGATTAAATTGCTGTATAATGGTTGATCAGCTTTTCCTTATTGTTTGCCATTTGCTACACAGGATTTGCGTGCATTTAAGAGTTTTATGTGTTTAATAGTTATTTAAGAGGCTTAGCATAGCTAATACCTTCAAGCAGTTCTGCCCCTGGAGGCTGGAGAGAAGTAAAGGCTACCTCTGGCATTGGTGGTTTTGACTGGAGGAGTTTTAAAAATTGTTTTAAAGATGGAGTGGTGAAGATGCTGGGGGGGAAGGATGCAGTGACTGCTGACATTGTTTGGAGAGAGTGTTGCTGTTTATCAAAACTCTCTTCTGTCTCTCTTTGATAAAAGGAGCTACAAAGCAGACCCAGCTCCCAGTGGAGGAATGGGCCGGGCAGAATGTGGGTCTCCAAATTCCATGTTTTCTATTGCAGCCTGTTTCCACTGCAAATACTTGGCTTCACTTTGGCATGAGCATAGGCTCCTATTCCGGCTCAAGGCTGGTTGCAAGAGAACACATAGGCATTTCCTCTCAGTTGCCAGATCCTGTTCTCATTAACATTTTGCCAAAGCATTAATCATATCCCAAATCCCACGTGCCCCTGAGCAGACTGTCCCTCCCAGCTGCCTCATCCCCATTCCTTGATAGACAGACTTTCATCTCTCTCCCACTCCCTACACATCCCCGATGTTTTCCAAGAGCTGCAGCCCCACCAGGGCAGGCAGGACAGGAACAATGAGTGCTTTGCTGCCATCGAGCTGGCTTTTAGGCATCCTCGCCGGCCGCATAGCGAGGCCACTCCAGTGCACTCAGCAAAGCACACAGAATCCAAGCAATACCTACGGCTTTTCTGCAAGCAATTAACTGAAGAAGTCAGGTTTGGTTTTCTTAAACAAATTAGCCTTTCAGTATTGAGTTATATACACCGTTGAGAAAACAGAGAGTAAAGTAAATACGTCCTTGAAAAGCAGCCCTTCTCCCACGCAGCCCCAGAGAGTACTACTCACACATTTGCCCACTGCAAACAGATGGGCCATTTTCTTGTGTCTCTATTAGGTAATAGGCTCAAGCTGTGAACAAATAAAGCCGAAAACACCCAATATGCCAATGTGTTAATTTTGTCTTCCTGTAGGTGTCCCTGTCGATTGCAAAATTGAGGCAGCCCCAACTTTTTCATTTCTTTTTTTTTTCCAACAAAGACAAGTTATAACCTTCTTCATGGGCAAAATAAATTCTGAGCATTTTTCACAGTAACAGATAAATAAAAGTTGTTGATTTCAAAACTAACTCTCACAACTTGATGGTCTGTCTGTAGCTGTGTTATTTATTTTGGTAGCTGGACTCTCCATTAAAGTTTACATCACTATACACATTATTTACCGACCCAAAGTTTTAATGATATAGCCAGGACCATTGTACCTAACGTGTCTACGAATACACAAGGTGTATATATATAATTTGTCACTAGCATGTGGTACATGATGCATTTGACTGGGTGTAGCTCAGGGCATCATCTGACTCATGCTCCACAGATCCTGAGAACTAGTAATGTGTGAATTGTTCATCATTACTTTTATGCACAGACTGTCCCCATGCTTGCACTGGAACTGCCAGAAGGTTTCCACTGGGAACAAAATGGAAGATGAGAATGCCTCAAGAGGTCTAATACTGACTAAAACACCCCCCCAAACCTCAATATTCTTCTTCCAAAGTACTCAGTCCAATTCTGTAGTTTTACTTATTTTGCCTAGAAAGCCTTTCTCCTTGCAGAGTCAAATTCTTCAGCCCAAGGAGGAGCAAGTGCTGAGTGCCACAGGGATTTGTGTACTTCCCAAGACAAATTCTACAGTTCTTAATGCACTCAGGCCTGTACCCAAGAGATAAAAAGGTGCTTCTCTTTCTTTAAAGCTTAACCTGATTAGAGTCACTCCTATGACTCTTAATTTACCACTATCAAACTGCCTCTCCTATTGTTATAACCTTTCTTTCTTTCACGAGGGCTCTTTGGAAGCTTTTCACATACTTGTTAAATGCTCTTGGTCACAAAGCCTGCTCAAAGTTCCCTTGATCATGTCATTGCTATGGTGTAAAATTGAATTACTTTTACAATGCGTGCTGTACCCTGGCAAAGAGAAGCCTTTCCCACAGTCAACAGAGGTGGAAGGCCTCAAAAATAAATGAATAAGGGAGGACCAAAAAAAGTGCATTTTCATCAAAAGGGGGAAAATAACTTTTTCTTGAAATGCAGGAAAGGCAAGTTCAAACAGCTCTTTAGTGAGTGTCTGCCAGACACATTATATCACTGTTTCAAAAGAGAAATGGATTGCTGGGGAGGGGTTAATAAGAGGGAAAAACAAAACGTTTAAAGTTTCTTGATTGTTTGTTTTTGGTTTTTTTTTTATGGTGGTTATAGACAACATCTTGTCTCCCATGAAGAATCAAGAACATGAACTGCTTTTTTGTTTCGGAAAATGGCTGTGGGATATTGTAGGGCTGTGGATCACAAAGTTAGTTCTCATCCTTACTTGTGTCTTTTTTATAGGATTGGACATCAAATGAATGAGGTTATCCAAACCAGAAATAAGTACTAAAACTAGGCAAGCATACACTGAGAGCTTATTCTCCTGTACTCTTATACCCCCCCATACTCCCAAAAGAAACCCTCTCACACATCCCTCCCTGCAAAATAGGCCAGGCTTTGTTACTTCTATTGCATCACCTGAATGAAGGATTTTGACTAGTCCTGCTTGTTCCAGACTCTCGTTATGCTATGCAATAGCAGGGCCAGGCTGGCAGCCCACGGCTTCCTGCTGGAGACAGCCGAGTGCCCCTTGGAAGGCAAAGCTCTCTTTGGGAGAGCTCCGCGGTGCTGCTCTGTCCACAAGGTGTGAAACACCGGCAGCAAAGCACAGGGACATGGCTAACATCTTTCTCCAGCTCAGCACAGTCCTCCAGTGACCCCATTGATCAACTATTTTACCTGGTGTCAAAAACTCAGGCTAATTTTCCTTTCCCCTGTTTTTGGTGCCCGACCTGTTCATTGCTATTATACTGTAAAGCTCAGGTCCCTTCTGTCACAGCCACAAGTGGCTTCCTTCACCTTCAGGTTTTCACTTACTTAGCAGCACATTCAGTGCTCCAGCAGGAGCTCATGGCCAGGGATACAGCAGTCATGGCCAAGGCCCTAACAGGAGGGAGGCTAGATGCACTCATTCTTATCTTTGGCAGCTCAGTCTCACGAGTCCATAAAGTTCATGACAGTCCTGAGTGGCTTCAGCCTGCTGTGCTGCATATCATGGGGTAAGAGTCATCTTCCCCAGGTGGTGTCCTTGCAGGTATATATTCTGCTAAAAACTTGCTTTTGTGAGAGCTTGGTCCTGCCCAGAGGGGTGATTTCATTATCCTGTTCATTATCATGAAAGATGTTTGTGTGGAGCTGCTTCCACAGTGCCCTGCCCTCTGATGCAGGCACAGCACATCTGGACACATGTGAGCCCTCTGTTGCTCAAAGGGATTCCCAGTTAACCAAGCAGCAAGGAGAACAATGGGAGCAACACCCTTTTGACTTGCATGGTTTTCATCTTTCTTTTGCTTCCCCTGGATTTTCTAAGGCAGGCTGTGAATACTGAAGTGTCACCACTTGCACTTAAAGCCTTTGCAGGTGATAGTGTGATGCTTGTTCACACCAATATGAGAGGAACCCCCCAGCAGGAAGTCAGTTCTTTCAGACCTCTTTAGAAATGTGTGATAATCTTATAGTGTATCAACACTTTCTCCCTCCCTTTCTCCCTGCCTCTAATTTCTCTTAAACAAGGCTGTGCTAGTCTCTACGTTTTGATGCTGCTGCTGCCATAGCTCTCCTTTCTTTCAATTTGTCTGTTTCACACCTCACTACTCAGTGCTTTGAGGACAGGTTTATGCATTCAGTCTACACCTACCCTGCTGTGTTGCACTCTCCATGATGCTTTTTTCCCACATGCTCTGGAAAAGACACATTTGGTGATAGATATGCAGGCCTTTTTGTGTTCTCTTTCTTTTTTCTTTTCTTCTCCCTCGTGCTTTGCCTTCTCTCTAAGTGTTGGTCCATATTTTAAATTCGCATGTATGAACCACATTACTCCTATTCTTACTTTGTTCAGATCCAATCAGATCTTTTTTTCTTAACATAACCAGCTTTTATTATGTACCATAATTCTGAAGTTTTCCAGGAAAGGAAAGCCTGAGGTTCAAGACCCTTTCTGGAGTCAATGGCAAGTTGAATGTGAATCCACATCCCATAGGAAGACACTGTCAAAATGATGTTTGTTCTATGTATGTATTTGTTTCAATTACCAATCCACCAAATAAGCTTTGAAAGATTGTTTTATCTCGATGTGCAATAAAGTTGAAGAGTTTGAGAAGAGTTTCCTGGCCAGCTCTATTTATCTCACTGTAGTCTCTGAGTTTCTCTGAGAGGTTGATTAATTTGCTCATGCACTTCAGCAAACAAGGCAGCAACTTGAGTTTAAATTTGGGAAATAATGACACAGAGGACAGGTTAAGCAATATTCCCAAGGTCACGCTTCAAACAGGAATGTGCTCTGACACAAGAATGATTTGGAACATGTCATGCCAGGCACCACATGTGCCCTGATCATCCTCACCACAAACCTGAGAGATGAGAGATGAAGAGCTTCAGAACATAGACCTTGGCTTAGCTGCACTCAGTGCTACTGTTTTGTTTGATGCAGATGAAAAGCAGGTCGGAGGAAATCATGTGTGAACAGGTAAGTGTGGTGCGGCTACACCATCACCTCTGGGAGCTGAAGGGGACACCTCTGCTCACTCCTGACCTGTAAAACAGAGTGAGTAACTCAGATTAGGCTTGAAGTGTCTTCCTGGCGACAGGAGATAAAGTCCCTGTGTCTTGTTTAGAGAAAGACAAATTATGTACAGTGAAAGGCCTGGAGGGAAGGAGGGGGAACTACAATGAGAAGGACAATACATTCAGTATTGCCCTGACCCTGTAAAAGAGAAAGGGGCAGTGACCAAAGCCCTGATCCAGATTAGATCCAGAGATCTGGCTGAGGCTGCAGTAAGATCATCTTCAAAGCTTAACTCCTGACTTCAATATTTGTTTTCTCATCTTGGGTAAGATCTGGTTTGAGGACACTGCTTCAGGCACACCTTGAATACAAAATAGTGTGAAATTCAAAGTGATAAAATAAACAGATAGAAATAAGCCATTTGGGAGATGAGAACTTTAACCAACACTGAATGAAAATATACTTAGAAATTCCAAGATCAGTCAAATAGGGTATCTTAACATATTTTATCATGGTTAAATGCCTATTAGCGTGGGCCTTTCCAGCAAGTGTCCTTTGGTGCATTAGAAAGAATCAATAAAAAAGCAGTTCTCATGGCTCTTTGAAAAATTCTTGATTTTTAAAAACTTAGCTAAGAGTTGGATTTCTGCCTGAAATCCTGTATCACAGATTGTCTCTCCAAGGGTGAAACTCTGTGTTCAAACATGTGCACATCTCTGCTATATCCAAGCCCTTTATTGTTATGGATTATTCTTTTTAGAGGTCCCTGAGGACTTTTAAGTAATTTTCTTATAATTAAGGGTACATGGTGAAGCATGCACAACAGCACTCAAAATGGAAATGCTCCTCACACTGCATTATCTGGCACACTCCTGAGGGGTGTCTGGTCTGGGCTGTAGGGTTTTTCTAGTTTGTGTTTGTAGAGTTTGTCTTATATCAAAAGAGAACCAACAGAAAAGGGAACAAAATGTTGAACCCATTCCGTTTCCTCTGCCACTACAGTGAAATATGTTCCCAAGAATGGGAACAAGAATGAGAGCTGGTCAAGTTATGCAGTGTTGGTATATAAGTGCTCTGGGAAGGGTTACCAGGGCATTTCCATTATTTGCTGTGGTTGTTCAGTGGTTGTGACATTTAGTGGGTACTTTGAAGAAAATAGCCCGGCTGGTAAATGACAGCAGAGAAAGGGGAAGGCAAGCAAATGGAGAGGAGGGAAGTTCACAGAGATTTCCTGACAAGATGAAAGGGGAAAGAAAACTCAGCGAGTTCTTATTCAAAAACCATTTTGGTGGCCTCTGTTTGAATGACAGAACTGTTTCTTAGCATGCTTAACAACTACTTGGTCCTGTCCAGGAGTACACTTCACCAAATGTCTGCTGGGTTTAACACCACAGTCAGCTTTGTAATGTGTGATGAGAATTATTTTTTCAGCTGAGCTTCTTAAGACAGGCCCACATGTGTGTAAATCCTGGTGGGTTTTAACACACCTCTGTTGCACTAAAGAGAGAAGTGCTGATCTTCACCAGGATTTATAAGGTACACAAAAGTCTTAACACCTGATGTTTAAGCCAGATGAAAAGCAGCCTGAGAACCTGGTGTGCTCTACAGGGAACATGGAGTATGCATGTGTTGAGATGAGCATGATGACAGTACTTTTCCTGCTGATTCTCAGCACAGTTTTGGTCGTGTTACATCCAAATCCCTATACAGAATATGATAATGATAATTGATGCCAATGAGAAGAAATCCTCTGTCCTTTTCTTGTAACAATAAACCAACAGTGAAAAGCTTTGGCTTTTGCTGAAACAATGAAACGGGCAGTGGAGTTTGGAGGAAAAGAGACCCAAGCCCTTCAGCAGTGCCTCCATGCCCTGGGCAACCTGGCTTCCTCTGTTTTCATTGCAGCCTCTTTGTCCATGTGGAGCTCTTCACCCAACTATCAACACACTGAAGGTCATAATTTCCTAACCTGCCCTGTTGGCTTCCCCATGGGATTTACTCACTCCCTCCTTCTGGTGATCTCATTTCCATGTGTATGGGATGAGGTGAGAGCTTGGCCATTTCAAAGCCTCGGAAATGGACCTCCAGCACTGGGGTGCTGAAGGAGGACAGGGGAATCAGCATGAGAATGTTATCCTAACACCTTGGCAAGAATGAGAGCCCTCACACAAATGTTTATTCAGAGGTAGAGGGATGGCCCTGCTGCAAAAATAAAATGCTGACAGCATTTTATTTTTCAGTCTTAGAAGTGTGAAAGGGGGAACGGTAAAGAAATTTACAACTTGTAATTCCCCCCCTGAGACCTACAAGATGCTACAGAGTTGTGGAAAAGCAAAAGAATTTTAAGATGTGAGAGGGAATTCACTGCCCATGGTGAGCTTAAACCTGCAGCATGTTCTTCTGACTGTGCTTGGAAAGAATTCAGACATAAAGTGGATGTCAGCAGAAGATGGATCCGAAAAGAGCAATGGGATCTTGCCCAAGTCATGGCTTTCAAAATCAAACAAGATCATTCTTGTTTGTGGCTGGAAATGCTGAGCAGCCTGATACAATCTGGCCACAGAACTGTGCAAGGGGTGAGGTACCTACCAGGAGATCAGCAAATCTGGAGAGATAACAAAAGTTATCCTCTGCCTAGCAAAAGCTGTGAGGACTCATCTGGTGCCCCTAAAAGAGCACAAGGCTAATTAGTGTTGGACACTAATGAAAGGTTAGCATGGCGATTGCTGCTGAACCAAAGCAATGGCTGCTCCTGCTGCTGCTCAGCACAAGGTGCAGAACACAGAGAAAAGGTCTTGTGTTCTGAACCAGCCCAACCTGCCCTCAGCAGCTTCCAATAGCTCTCTCTCATGTCTTCCATCTATAACAAGAGCAGGACATATGGTTTTCCACATTAACATATCACACCTTTCTCCTGGATGAGTGCATATATGTGATATTTCTAAACATTTTGCCCAACTTTAGGAGAGTTTTGCAAAAAAAACAAGCCTTGTCTCCCCCCGACAACATCCCTTGGGAGACCAATCTGTGAGTATATTTCATATGCATGGAGCAACAGCAAAATATAATCAGAATATAGTGTAGACAGGTGTATTTCGAACCCAGAAAGTCCATGAGATTTTTCTGACCTGAACACTTGTGTGCCCAGGATCCTCAGCCATGGAACTTCAGCCCATTCTTCTGTACCGAGAAGGGCTTTGACTTGGGGAGGATGATAAATTGTGGTGCCCTGAAGGAGATTAAAGCAAGTTAACAGAGAGCATGGCCTTATTTCTCACACAATTCACACGGGTGATTTCACCTAATTTTTAAGGTTTACCTGCCTGTCAATGATAAGCAGTTTGCATTAGTTTCCTGTTTTAACCATCATTCTCTGGCTACCTTGTGTTACAGGGTCATGCCTCTGCTCCCAGTCAGTGAGTCCATCCCATGTCCAAAGCCTGACCAGCTGAGGAGGAGCTAAAGTGATAAGCCTGGCACAGTAGCTTGATCTTATTGACCAACCATTCCAGAGAACTAAAAGAGATTACCACATTTATCTGTACATCAGAAGACAGTGGCACATACTTCTAACTTGTGTTAATGTGACAAGGACATTAACATGAGCAAGGCCACTTCTATGAACCGATGTGTTGGCAAGTTTCAATTCTATTTAGCTTTTAAAATAAAAGCAGGCCATTTAATTAAATGTACAGACATGAATATGTTGTGCTCAGGTGTCACAGCAGACTATTTCCTAATCAATATAGCATATATTTTCACTTCATGAAATCCAAAGCTTTTGATATGGCATTTTTGTCCCATAGATGTTAACACTTAGTCTTTCAGAGCAACAGGTCGCAGAGATTTCCAGAGAACCAAAAGAACTCCCAGGTTCTGTAAAAAGTCCTCTCTCCCTCTACTCTGGTATAAGACTTTAGGAAAACAATCTGGTTTCATCCCAGTGCTATCTGAGCTGCCCATTTCTAATAGTCAAAAGAAAAGCAGCACTTCCCAAGAACAGATTTGGGTCTCAAGTGAACTGAATAACCTCTGCAAGAGACTGGCTTTCCCCTAGCTTGAGCGGAAGCAAAGGAACCATGGGGCTGACTGGAATAACACACCTCAGGGAACCAAGCCATCACCACCAAGCCACCAGGCTTCTAGTCTGTGTCAGCACTGCAGGCTTCCTTTACAGTCAGAGACAAAGCAGGCACAGTCAGTTGACTGTAAGAGAATATTTTCCCACCTATTTTAGGAGTGGCTCTGAAAATACTTGTTATGTCCTGGACTGGCAAGTGAAGAAAGACAGACTACCAGTTTGGATCTTCAGCTTTCAGACAGCCAGTGCTGGATGAGTGCCCTTAGGTATCATAGGGTAGATGCCTCCAGTTAGTTGATGGGAATCTGGGCAAAATACCTTTGTCAGCCTCAGAGAGGAGCTTCCATTTTCAGAACTGGAACCCTTTTAAAGAGAATCAGAAAAAATAGCAGAAGAGATAAATTCGCATTGCAGACTACTTATTGGACACTTATGTCTTCAAATTGAATCACCTTCAGCTATGTGACAGCAAAACAACAGCAACCAGAAACAGCTGCAGTGATTTTTACTGAAGGAAGAAGCCTTCCATCCTGGGCTGAGATCTTGCACAGAGCCTGGTCACTCTGGCTAGTGCTAATCTCACCAGCATCTTGGAAGGTCAGATGATAAGATTGCACATCCACATGGAATTTTCCACAACAGCCACAGGCATAAGTTATTGTCAGTGATCCAACCTCAAACTTCCTATCAAAGCATTTCGATTCCCATATAACTGAACACAGAGTACAGCTGGCTACTGCTTTTAGGGGTAGTAAACCCATATGGAAAATTGAGGTTGTAGATTTAAAACGCTCAAATAATTATAATTAGACTCAGGACACTCTGAGTTTCATGCCTGATGTGGAGGAATTGTGCAAACAACTGATAGGGAACCAAAGAAGCATTATACATTCATTAAAATGTTATAAAGAAGCATTCCTGATTTCTTATAGATTATCAGGCTCAGTCCATATCTGAAGATAGTGTCAGGCAAAGTGAACTGATGGTCTGATCTGGTGTAGCAAATCCCACTTTGTTTTGATTTCAGCCCCCTTTTTTCCAGCAGCAATAGTTCATGTTTGATATGCAAGGCACAGGAATAATTATGGCCACATCTGTTTTCTCTGTTACAGACTGCATTTTTAGCCATGTAATCACTTACAATTGGATGGAGGATTCTCAGAATATGTTTATCAAGGACATGTATTGAGAGGCATCTGTTTAATTTAGTCTGGAAAGAAAAGAAAAAAAAGTCAAAATTGAATACTTATCCTGGAGCAATGCTGAAATTATGCTACACACTCAAGTCCAAGCTACTGCTCTATTAAATCAACTTTTAATGCCTTCTTGTTAAATCTACTAACCTTCCCTGCTCCAGACATGCCCAGATTTCATGAGCATCTTTGCCAATACTAGGAAGCAACTGATGGTAACCAAGAATAGAATGCAGCAAAATTTAATTCCCAGAGTCAAACCAGCTTGTATTTTCCACTGTTATAACAAGCAAACTCTAATTAAGTGTACTAAGCAAAGGCCTGGCTTGCAGAAGCTCTGCACAGACTGCAAAAGCTCTGAAGGGCAGGACATGCTTTATTTGACAGCTTCTGCTAGAGAAAATAAAAATAAATACTTACAAGGAACATTCACATAACCCCTTGCTCATTTCAGAGTCTGTGGTTTGCAGATCATTGCAGACAAACTGAAGTTGCAGTGCTTGGCTAAGTGAATTCCCACATATCTGTCTCAAAGTCTTGTTGTTCTTTGAAGACAGAGGAAGTTTCAAGTATTAAAATCATCTTTAAGATCTTTATGAGGCAGTGTGACAAGTTACTTGGTGCTTGTAGAGAGATGAAAAACCAAAGATCTGTAATTTTTTCCCAACTATCCTTATGCTACTGGTAAAACACCCTGGCACAGGGAGATACTGTCTTCTCACCCATCTATTCTCCTCTCATCCCTCATCTCCCCTGCGGTTCCTGGCAGAGTTTCTGGTAGAGATCCTTCAGCTGCAGAGCAGAGACATCCATTGTTTGAGAGCTGACACTTCCCAGGTCTCAGTCATGCCTCAACTGTGCCCCATTTGACTCCACTTAGTGGCCTGTAGAAGTGTTGAGGTCCCTAGATACAAACCCTGAAGGATCAGGTGGGATAAATTAAAAACATCTCTTCAGAAGGGAAGATCAGAAGTTCCTTTGCACGAGATTTTTGTCTGCATTAAAACTCTTAGATGTATGGTGACTTTCAACAGGATCTGGATGCATCCATCCATCCATCCATCCATCCATCCATCCATCCATCCATCCATCCATCCATCCATCCATCCATCCATCCCTACCAATGTTAACTGGTGTTAATAAACCACTGCACAGTATTTCAGTGTTTAGAACACACAGTAGCACGAGGTCAAACTTAAATAGAAGCACACATTTCATAAAAATGTCCACCAAAGGTTGACTTCATGCTAGTCTCTCAGCTGGCTGCTGTCAGTGTGATGGACTAAGCAATTCCATTTTTTAATGCCATGTAAATGATAGTGCTGTGTTGTGATACATCAATTAAGTTCTTTGAATAAATTAATCAGAAAATTCTGTAAGGATGCTTCTTTGCTTTCTAAAGGGGAAAAATACTAAACTCAAACACAACCCCAGGCTTTGTGTTTATCTGCTGGTTTGTTTTCCTCTGCAGTTAATTCATGGGTTGAAATCTCCATGCATATATATTCACACATGTAAATAAGGAATGAAAGGCTTCACATTCTGTGTGAAAGGCCTCAAAACACTTCTCATAATTTAACTTAATAGATGTTAGCAACATGCCAACTAAATAAAGTGCCTTACACACATTTGGATGAAGCATCAGTTTTGCAGCTGATTGACTACTGCTCCATTATTTCTACTAATTACATATTTATCTGCCTTAAGGAGCAGTTTTAACTATTGATTCAACTAGAAACAGCTTGTACAAAGCCAAAAATAAAGCAGCATCACGGAGTCAGACTTTTACATGCAAATACAGGATCCAGTTAGCAGGGTATAAAGCAGCAGCCATGTATCTTCAGAAAGAGCTGCACCACCTCCTGTGACAACTAAAAGTGTTTCATCTCAGGTTTTAAAAGCACAGAAGTTAGTTTCAATTGGAAGAACTTACGAATGACACAGTACATGTGAATGCCCTGTGGTCAATGTAAACACATCAGTAAACACAAAAGAATAAGGGTCAGATTCATAAATGCTGAGTACTGCTCAACATGATACAAAGAGCTTGGGACCTTCAAAAGGGAGCAATGCTATGTTCTGAACAGACCCTAATTTCTCAAAAATTAATAAACTCTTCTTTTTGCTTAGGTACTCACAGAATGATCTGAATTCAAATCTTGGTTTTCATGCTCGACCTCTGTTCAAACATTATAGGAGTCAACACCTTTCCTACCTAAGTCTGGATTGCTGCCTCAAACGTACATCTTTATGTATAATTTTCCATTTGTATAAATTAAATCATGATTTTCAGTGCTTAGAGTTTCTCAGGAGTGGCAATGTTTATCTGTTGCACAGAACTCTCAGATGCTGATTTTGCTCACCCATCTCCAGTTATAATACACTTTCATTAACTCATAAAAGGTGCATCCTATCCCTTGTCTTCCCCAAATAACTATACAAATCAAAAGAAGCAAATATATCATGGATCTAAATCTCACCTAGCAGGGGCCAAGACACTAATGCTGAGAGTCCATGGAATTGCACCGATTTATGCCAAACAGACTAGATGCTGAACTGCTGCAGATTCAAATTATGTCCCTGTAATGTTCTCCAATACTCAAAGCCCCTAAGTGAACATCACAGCCAGGTCAGGCAGCAAACGTTGAGGTCTTGCTGGTGACAAGACTTTGGGAAGCTGCCTTATAGCCTTCCTTCCTTCCTTCCTTCCTTCCTTCCTTCCTTCCTTCCTTCCTTCCTTCCTTCCTTCCTTCCTTCCTTCCTTCCTTCCTTCCTTCCTTCCTTCCTTCCTTCCTTCCTTCCTTCCTTCCTTCCTTCCTTCCTTCCTTCCTTCCTTCCTTCCTTCCTTCCTTCCTTCCTTCCTTCCTTCCTTCCTTCCTTCCTTCCTTCCTTCCTTCCTTCCTTCCTTCCTTCCTTCCTTCCTTCCTTCCTTCCTTCTCCCTCCCTTTTTTTTCTTTCTTTCCTTTTCTCTCTTTGTTTTTTTTAATATTTAATGTGTATGTTTAGGGATTTTGACATCTAGCATATGAAAGGTATGCATGTGATCACTGTATATAAAAGGACAAAAGGTGTATATTGTATATAGTGCTGAAAGTGCACTCATACATGTGTAAATGTCCATGTATGCTATGTATTTTCAAGGGAACACAGGAGTTCTTCTTCTGGAATAATGAAGAGAGCAGTAGATGATTGAGGGGGTGGAAAAGTCACCCCATCCCTTTGCAAAACCAAGCATCGTCTGTACTGCAGGCTGGCAAATAACAAGCATTAATGCCCTTAAACAATGTGTGCTTGAAGAAAAAGCGATGGATGTATTGAAGGAGGGGAGATTTGTAAATATTGCCCGCAAATCATTCAGTGCTGCTTTCACAGTGCAGTACTAAAGGCAGACTAAATTAGCAGTCCACTTCCCCCGCTCTCCTTCCCACTCAAGTCATGTCTGTTTACCCTCAGTAATGACAAAACGTAGACAACTGTCTGCGAGGACTGTGGTGACATTGGCACACACATACCAGACAAGCAGAATGTTGTGGGAAACAGAGATTGAAGCATCTTGATATACGAGAAACAATTATCATGGGAATTGTTTTTTCTCAATGCAACAGCTATAATAAATAGTTGCCATATGCTAAGCACAGATGCCTCCTTGAAAAGCAGCCCTGTGATGGCACAGCCCATGTTCTCCAGAGTCTGGGTCTTTGATGAAATGACTGAATTTTCTGCAAGAACTGCTGCCCCAAAGAAAGGTATCTCAAGCCACTGAAGACCTTAAGGGTAAAAAAAAAAAAAAAAAATTAAAAAAAAAAGAAAAAAAAAAAAAAAAGAAAAAAAAGGGCAAATTAGCAGCTTTGCGTTTTGCACGTGGGTTTTGCAGGGGAACCTGGAGCCGATTCCTTCAGTCAGGTGGGAGAGCTGGGATGCCTCTCTTTAACATGATTTTCACCTCTGCTTGTTTCTCAGAAAACCAGGCAAACAGAGGGGCACAGAAAACCTTTTTGAGGAAGAAGTACTGCCCGCATTATGCACGCATCAGAACTGCAAGAGGATTTGGTGCACAGCAGGGGTCTCGGGCTTTGTTTGATTTCAGGACTTTTGGGTGGAGTGCTTCATGTACGTGTATGCATGTACACACACACACCTATGCACACATGCATGCATGCAGGTATCTGCACTCACGTATCACAAGACTGCTCTGTCAATCTAGACAGAAAAAAGTTATTTTTGTAGCAGAGAAAGATAAAGAAGCAAACAGAAGGTGATGATGTTCTTCCAGCTTTTTCACTAATACATCACAGGAGATTTGTGCTGTTCAATACAGAAAGCAAAACAAACTAAAAAACTAACAGGTCCAAATAAACCAGGCAGTCTGTCTTGCACACAGTGTCCTGTTGAGGCTGTCAGAAGTGATGCGATTTTATTCTGCATCTTTCTAGATCCCAGGTTCTTTAAAACCCTATCTTCCTGGCATTCACAAAACCCTGCAGGCACATTCCCAGTCTTCCCCCCAGCACAATGCAAAAGCTAAATTGTTTAGGTGCCTAAGAAGAGCCCAGCCCCTGGACCATTCAGTGTCTGAAGGCAGCTAGCTACCAGGTTATACTGACAGTTAAAAGGTTAGATTCTTCTGAAAAAAAAATAAAAATCTTTTCTTTATCATTAGGCATCAAAAATTAAAAAATAACCCCTGCCTCTGTATTCTTCAGATTTTACAGCACTCAGCAGTCTCAACCCTTGCACTGTGCTACAAACAATTACTGAAAATTTCTACTTCTTCACTTGTGCTAAAATGGAATTATGGCCTCAATCTGGGCATCCAGGTGTTATCGTAACAGGAACATCTGGTTAACACTTGGGTCTTCCCTGCCAGGACACACAAGACCTGACACTCCAACAGGTTTCACTAAGTGACAAATGTGGATGAAAATCGAAACCTGACAATGATGTGGGGTTAGTGTGCGTTTTCGTGTGTGTCACTTTAAGAACATGGCAGGGCATATATTTGGAAAGCCAGCTGTAAATCCCTTAGATAGGCTTTGGAAAAAGCCAACCCATCGTGCACAGCAGATGCTGGCTTCATAAATGTCACAGAAGGCAATGATGTAACCTGCTGTACTGTTTGGCTGACATAATTTATGTGTGCTATCATACAGAATGCTAATAGTGTTTAAAATATATTTTTTAAAGTGTCAACCAAACGAAGAAATGTGTTACAAAAATATCAGCTAGTTTTTCATTTTTCATATGATTAACACAACAGTGTTTTACAGCTATGAGGAATTTCCAATAACTTTTCACATTTTTCATTCATGCAGTCCCTTTTAATCAGAAACTTTCTTTTATCTGAATTCAGTTGTATGCTTTGCTAAGAACTGTTACTTCAACAATACCAGGAACTTCCTTATTATTATCCTATTTATGCCAAGGATTCTGATTGCTACCCCCCACTCCCATCTCAAATTTAAAGGAAAATGGAAAACTGTTAAGGAAAATTAAACCCTGCCGAGTGGTTGCTATGCATTTTGAATAGCCCTTTTGTGCATGTATTATACATACATACTTACTACATGAACCTTTTATTGGCTAAATTTGTATCTAGTGTATGTTTATTAAACAGCCAAAAAAAAAAAAAAAACGGCACTGTGAAGAGGTTGCCTGTTTTCAGCTCTTACTGGATTTGCAACAACACAAGATAGCTGAATAAAGGGCAAATGCTGAAGTGTTAAACATCCTTTATTTTAGCATATCAAGACTTTACAGCTTCACACTTGGAGTTCTCAGAAGTGCCTCTGTTTCCAGGATCTTTTTGAGCTCTTACTTAAACCTGTCAAACTTTTTTTTTAAAAGCTGACCTATTGGTCATTAAGGGAAAAAAAACAACAACAGAAAAATAAACACCAGGATTTTTCCCATCAGCTTTTCTATTAGCCTATTAAAGCTATCATACAATGATGACAACATCAACACACAGTCTATTTTAACTCTGAATTCCACAGTGTTGTTATATGTGAGGGACATACAGACTCAGATCCCACGGCTGCACTTGGCTGGTGACAGAGCAGTCTCTCAGGGCTGAAGAGAAGGAATAAAGTTCAACACTGGCACTAGAGTCTGCTTGACTTTAGACTTAGGGCTGGAGGCATTTTGCAGTCCTTACCTTAACCTTCTCCTCACAACATTTCTATGGAAAGCAAGGGAAGCACCAGATGGAGTAAGAACCCCATCAGATTCAGCCTGTGGGTAACACCATGCAAAACAAGCTTTTGGCTGAAATGAGGTTGCTCTTGACAAGTGTGGCACAAGGAAGCAGTTTAGCCTATGAAGTGCTATCCAACATATCAGGGCAACACCTGCAAGAGAGAACAGAAACCATGTGGATAAGATGGAAAAGTTCAGTTTCTCCAAATTTAGCTGGAATTTAGCTGCAATGCGCAAGTTGGCACTTGCCAGCTGTGAAAAGTAACAAAAGAACGAGTCAGGACCCTGCCTTTTTTCAAACAGTCTGTTTGAAGGAGAAGTTCAGGCACATCAAACAGTATCTATAATGAACCAACTGTGTTCATAGAGGACAGGAAGCATTCCTCCTCTTTTAGCCCATGCTCATTAAGGAGGGCAATTTCCTTCTGCTTCCTCTGGATGAGAAGGCTTGCTCTGGAGATATTTGCAAGTGAAAAATCTGACACTCAGATGAAGGGAAGGGTTAGAAAACCAGTAGCTGGTGGAGTTAATGACAAGAGGTATCTGTTATCATGGTGTGTCTGAGAGGAGTGACACAAAGCACTCTGCAGGACAGATCCCGTTGGACAGAAGGACACTCACCTGCCAAGTTACACATCTCACAAGCCCTGCTGGCATGAGCCCTGCCCCAGCGTCCCTGTACAGATCTCCTAGCTGAACACACTGATCAATCAGCAACATGTAGTACACGGCCTCAGGACCTAAGGGTTGCAGCTTTTGGAAAAGATACATCTCTCAACCATTTCCTCATTTCTTCTTATGAGCTCAGGTGGAAGTATGTTTATGAGTAGTGCTATGACACACTGTCTGCAAGGAATTCTCCAGGAATGCCCTGAATTTGAACTCTAAATGTAAAGCAATGTCTCCACCATCCCTCAACCCCTGGAATGGCTTGCAGCACACTCTGCTCCAAGTGTTTCCTGAGCTGCAGCAGCTGTGGGGCAAGAGAGCCATCACTCCCATGTCTCACCAGCCACTGGCTGCCACGAAAGGGATGAGTATGAGTGGCACCAACATGTCCCACTATGGTCCACATGCCACGGCAATGGAAATATTGAGGGAACAAAGGGCTGGAAAAAGACAAGTGCAAAATGTTATTCTTCACTCCTGCCATCGTGCTTCTCTACAGCCAAACATTTATTCCATCATCTCTAAGCACCTCAGATGATGTATTTCACTAACATCTGTATTTTTTTGTGGCAGATCAGATCTCAAATATTGTTGCATACCCTGCTGCCAGCAGTTATCCCACAGCTCTGCCCTGAATGGGGAATATTGCAGCAATCCCGAGGAACACCTCCCTCCCGCCCCTGTTGCTCAGCCAACTTGCAGGGCTCCCTTTCTTTCACCTCCTCTGTCCCAGTGACTAATTTCTGATGGGCAGTGAGCCCTCTGGGGAGCCCAGCTCAGCCTACTGGGCACAGTGGCTTTTGTTAGTTCCACTTCTGACACATTTAATTCAGGGCAGTCTCTTAAGCTTTCGCTGGAGTGTCAAGAGTTCCTGTAGTGGGATCTTCATCTAATCTCCTCTGTGATAGTCTTAAATGCCTTGTTTTCCCTTTTCCTTTTGCTTGGGCATTGTTCTTTTTGGTTTGCATGTGGCTAAATTCTCAAGTTGACAGCAGTTACTGAGAGCATGGAGGTAACTTCAATTACTTCTTTCATGCTGAGAAATCCCTCCTATTTTCCTCAGCTCTGCTTTACACAGACTGAATGGTTGCTTTGGCTAATTACCTTAATTGTCCTGCTCTAAGACAGATATACTACCTGTGTTTCACTCTCAAGTTTTTGAAGGTATGGGGGTAAAAAAAAAGGCAAGAATGACTCATGGTTTCAAGCATGCAGAGCATGTTTGAAAGGGGACAAAATCTCACATTTGTTCATTGTACCTGCCTAAATTTTCAAAGGAGATAAGCTGTTAGAAAAAGTGACCTTCACATCAGAATCCTAAGTGGACACATCAGCAGATAAGAAAGTGCCCAAAGCATCAAGGATTCACAACTGCAACAAAGGCACTAGGAGGAGGGAATATTATTGCACAGAGATAAGAGCCTGATATTTAGCAACCATTTTAAACCAAGTTTACTAAAAAAGAAGTTTGTTCAATAATTTTTCTACACATTTGCCGAGATTCATGTACCCTCAGCTCTCAAGTAGACTGGCCACTCTCCACCAGGTTTGATGGAAGTTGAAATTACACTACAAATTATTAAATTCCTACAGGTCTCATGTAAATAGACACTTGGGTTGAGGAAGGTGGTTCTGTTTGTGGCCTCATTGAAGACAAATCCCTATCAAAGGCTAAAGGTGCAGGGGATCTGTATGGAGGACATTACAAACGGCTCAGACATGGGGAAAAACCTTGCCTAGAGCCAACATTTTATTAAAAATCAGAGTATACAAACACAAAGGAGAAATCCTGCAGACATCATGCTCCTCCAGTTCCTCTACTCTTGCCAGTAATTTCTTGCCCTAAATTTTAAACTAATTTGTTTAGGTGGATGATTCTCAAGTTTCCCTGCCTTGCTCATTATGGACCTTTGAAACATCTAAATCAAAGCAAAAATACAAAGCACTATACAGGCAGTCAATCTGCCTTATTAATCAGATTATTTAGTCTTGCATGTTTGTCCACCCATTAAACCTACCATGCAAAGGCAGGTGATCAAAGAAAGGTGAGTGGGAGAACTATACTAACAGTGTTGTGCACAGGATGTTGCTTTCTGAGGGTAATATTTGTTTCATTTATGGCACTACCAAATACTGCTCTCTGGGCCTAATGAAGGCATTTGCAAGCACATAATTTTTTGCTAAATATGTCGTTTTATTAAAGATGAAATTCTTCCCAGGAACATTTCCATTTCAACCTTTTCCTGGTCCAGATCTGTCTAGTCACTTCTTATTTCAGAGACAGTAAAGAATGAATGGAAAGGTTTCAGTTTTCAAGACTATGTACATGAAAATCCAGTATCTACCTGTCCCTATCTGAGTCTAAAGGAGAGACAGAAAAATAATAGCAATATCAGAAATTTATGTGAGCTGAATAAAGCAAAGATTTGAATGAAAGGAGTTAGTTCTGATGGAAAGATGGAAATCCATCTTTGCATTATTTTGCTGTTGTATCTTAGTGAAGTTGTCAAGTTCTACCTTTTTGGCAGAATTTCACACTCTCTGGGATTAGCAGAAGTCAGGGATAGTGAAAAGAATATCTGTATTCCTCCTCCTATTCCTGTTTGAGTGTTCTCTGAGGTGAAAATGGAGCACTTTTCTTCTTAATCAATGACTGGTAATTAAGTAGTATAATTCAAAGGGCCAAATTTTGAGTTAGGATGGATTTATTATATTTTATTTTTATATGAATCATCAGACTTTTCATTATCTCTTTGGTTTGGCAGTTGTTACAGAACTTATCTATGCGTTTCAGCAGTTTGATGACAAATTATTGCTGTCAATCTGATTAGATTTTCCAAGATGGTAACCAAATAAATGAAAACTGAATGCCACAATATCAGTTTGCATTATACATGTGCTCATTTTGTTTATGATTACATGATGGTGAACTTTGCTGCTGCCTCTTGTACTCATCGTTTATTGCAAATTTGTTACATCAGTGAAAGTAAGTAGTGGAGAGAGGAGGAGTCAACGATTCTGAAACAGCAGAGAAAGCATGTGAGGGTCCAAACACTTCATGCAATTTTGGAATGCCAAGCTCTAACCTAAAGTCATATTTGACTGTTCATTTGTAAAAAAACTCTTCTGAAATTTGCCTAAATGTGCAACCAGATTCTGTTTCAGGATGCTGCCTGAGGCTTGAACAAAAGTGAAGCATCACATATTCAAGATTATGAAAAGTATGAATAACTATGGCAAAAATAGATCTTTTGGGGTGAAAGGGTTAAATCAGCAACATCTGCACCGGGAGACACTTCTAAAAAAACAAAAAACCAGGATCCAATTAGTATGAATTTGGTTTCAAATAGAAAAAAAGCACAAAACTTAAAACCCACAGCCCTCTAAAACATTTCCCCCACCTGAAATACTTGAGAAGACAGAGGAGTAGTAATTGCCTGTAAGGTGTAATACACCATGTGCTCATGCACAGGGAACATTGCAAAGAACCAGGGTCCTTGCCATTTTCAGTGGAGAAACTGTGGCTGCAAGAGTTCGCTAATTTCTGGTGGTCTTGCTATTTTACTTTCAAGCAAAGGCAACCAAAATAACAGCACTGAAAAATACCAAATGGATAATCCAAATTTTGTATATTTCACAGGGAAAAACCCTTTTGCATACCAAGCCATCTTTGCATCTTTCATGAAGTGTCTTTCTCAATCCAGATATGATAACTTCCATCTCAAAGCAAGAGTGATTCTGTTGAAAGGGAAAAGATAGAAACTAATAAATAATAGTTCTGCTGAGGGAAAAAACCTTTGGAGCCCAAAAGACCAGGTTTGAAGGAGACACTAGGTAGTTATCAGCCAGGGTGACAAAGGGAAAACAAATCACGTATCCAGACAACTTGTTGATGGATATGCTTGCCAAAGATAATTTAGTGCTGAACACAGAGCTGAAAGCAACCAAGTAAAAATCAATAGGCATCCAAGTGGTGCTGTGTAGATCAGTTTTACAGAGGAGAGCAGACATCAAAGTACGCAGTGAGAGTGAGCTGTGGCCTTTTCAGTGCTCAGAACTGAATTAAGTCGAATGCACATGGCTTCTTCATACAATGCTAACAGGATAGAAGGAAGACTTAAGCCCATCAGCAAGAACAGAGCAACGGATAAACCTCTTTGACTAAGACTTAGTTTATTTAGTCAGATGGGGAAAAAAAAAGCAATCCACCAAAGCCCCCCTGAAACCATCACTATCCCATCTGTCTGTGTTATTAACAAAGACTTGTCCAAAGGCTGAGTGGTGTTAACAAGGCATCTCTGCTCATTTGAACTATACGAAGGTGCAGAAAGTCATAAAGTTAAAACATTGTTAAGCATTTACCCAGACAATAACAACAAAAGGTACTGAGAAATCCAAGAAGATCCACTACCAGCAAATATTTCAAGGACACAACTGCAGGACATGAAATCCAAATTAGAGACAGGTTTTTCTCTTGTCCCATCAGCAAGTCAAACCTCATGAAATTCTTTCTTTAAAGATAATGTGTGTGTGTGTGTGTGTGTGTGTGTGTGTGTGTGTAAATCACAACAGTAAAGTACATCTTAATTCCACTGTGATCCTCTCTTTCTTCTAGTCAGACACCACCACAAGAGCACAGGACTTCTCAGAGAAGGAAGATACATGTTATGCTGCACTCTCAAACAATGGGCACAACCCAGCAGAATTATAGATCTTGGCTAATGCATGAGAAAGCCAGAAAACAGCCACAAAGCATCACTCACTGACAGAAATATAATAGCGTGCTCCCCTGGGACTGATGCATGCAGGGCACTGATTGGCCCACATGTCTTCTGGGGATGCAATGCTGTTAGTGTTTTTTTCAGACAAAGGAAAACTAGGAGCCCTAGAACTCATGCAAAGAAAATGTCATTATCAATATAACTTCTCAGTGTTTGGACAACCCTGGGAGCTTTCATCAAGCTTCTTTCAGAAATTACAAGAATTCACATGCCATCTGTTTGTCCCTAAAAGTGCAACAACTGATGCCATTATCAATCCTTCTCTGCCAAAAGGGATGAAATCGACTCCAGCCAGCTTCCCCCATGCAAAGATTGCTTATTCCAGCATGAACTGCATGCAAACCATTAAGCAGGCATTTGGAGATGATTCCTGCAATGTGAACCCACTCTGCTGGATCCAGCAAGTTATGGCTGGACAACTGATGCCAAAGGGAATTTGGACATTCAGTGGATGCCTGAATCATCATCACCAAAAACTGTCTTGAAGCTTATGAATTACAGATGTGTCGTGTCCATTCCTGCCAAACTGATGAATGCTTATGCATTAGTAATGGATTCAAATGCGCAGAGATATGCAAGTTCCAAACTGTACCAAGTAAAAAAAGACTGAAAGGAGCAGTTTGCAAGATCACTTCAGTGAAGATTTGGCAGAGAAAGATTAGAAAGAGAATAATCATGTTATACAAGACCTGTGAAGCAAATATATGACATGATCCCACAGGGGGAAAATAAAATGTTGTTTATTATGGTATATTTAAAATTATCAGTTCCCTACTTTTGTTCAGAGTCTCTTTCTCATCCAAGAACTATGTACTCTGATAAAGGGAAAGTTGTCAACAAAAACATGCTTAGCAGCTCTGAACTACCCCACTGAGGAAGCTTGCACATCTAAACAAAATCTAGAGGTAGCAACACCTGCATGGAGCTTCAGAGGAATTTTGACCACAGGAACCATGAGCAAAAGGAATGCCTGACCTTGGCTCACCAGCTGTTGGCTGGACAAGACACTTGTGCCTTGTAAAATCTCCTCGATTCTCTTCCTTTGAAAGATGATCCTTTCAAAGCTGCTAAGAATGGGAAATTGTCCTTGTTTAATGGAAATTAAATAAACTTCAGTGGAGACAATAAGATAGTGCTAACACAGGGAAAAGGTGGCCCTGCTCCCTCTGTTTCCTGGCTGTCACTGTCCATCGTGGTGGTACCTTGTCCTGCCTACTGAAACATGGGCTTGTATTCATGCAATGAATTAGACTGGAGAAAGCAGATTCAGGTACACCCTTGTCCTCTACCAGCTCCAGCTGAATCTGCTCCAGTTTGCCATTAAGCTAGTAAAAGTACTGTGAAAGGAAGAGAATAGCACAGGATGAGAACAAGTAGTCAGAAGCAGAGGAAGTGTGGATCTACTGCTTTTATCAATACTGACAACTTATGCCAGCTTAAATTATTTGTCTGACTACAATCCTGAGATCTTCCAAATAGCTTCTCATTCCAGCTTATATATTACCACTCCATAATCCTGTCATCACTGCCTGAAGCTGGTCAAAACACTGCAAGGGAAGAGCTTTTTGGAAAAGAGTTTCTTTTAAAAAAACTAAGCTCAGGGCTTTCTTCTTGTGTGAAAAGGAGTGAATATCTGAAGACTACTCCTGCACATTTGGATCACCCCAAACCCCACTTTGTCTCATTGCCCTTGACAATCACTACTGCCTGATTACTGAGCACTGCAAGTTTAAAGCAGAGAACATCCTACTGCGATGATGATTGAAGAGACTAGGGAAGAAAACCAAAAACCAAAAGCCAAAGCTGCATAAATTGCTCACACTCATTCAGAGACCAGCCTAACTTAGCCTGAGCACTTCTCTCCCAAGTTACAGAAACAAACCCATCCCATTTCCCTCTTCTCTTGCATGCCACACACAGCTTCTTGTCGAGCTCTGATAGTGTGCAAACCCCATGAAGGTCTCTCATCTTCAGTGGGAAAAACAAGCATTATTCACACGGTTTTGGATCACTCATTTCACTAACAGTGTCAAGAACAAATGCCAGCTTGAAATTTTTATGTCAGGATTTTAAAGTAAATATCTTTCTGTCCATTAGATCCCCCATCTCCAGGATGCTTTGATTTTTACATTGCTACAAGAAGAAAATCCTTATACTTCTAATTTTATTAATTTTGTCACAATTTCTTAGCTTCAATTCACTTGGTATTAACGTAAATTGGCTTTTGTAATAAAATTATTTTAAACACATTTTAATAAATATTTAATTTTAAAAACTTACCATAATCTGCCATATTTTATCACGAATTAATATGCTTTTTAATATTGCATTTTTGAGTGCTTTAATATAAGGCACATAAAGGAACTGACATGATGGAAATAAGAATTTCAGCCTTAATAAAAATATTCAATCAATCTGGAAGAGTAAAAAGTATTTTCTTTGAACTACATAAACACTTTTTTCCTATACATTCTCCTTCTACACCGATTCTGAGAAAAAAGCATCCCTGACATCCATGCCCCACGTCTCCCACCCTGGCAGACCCTGGCTGTGCTGGCTGACTCAGTGGTACAGGGGTGCCTGCTGCCCATCCTTTGGACAAAGCACAGCTCCCAGTGCTCTCCCTGAGTTCACTGCTAACAACTTCATGGGTGTTGTTTTTTGGTGAAATTCATCGTTAGGCCAAGCTTCTGCATCCAGCACCTGCACTCCTCTCGATGTCTGCATACTCATTTGCTTCACTTGTAAAAATAGTGCCAGAAAGAGCTAGGAGTTGCTCCTGGAGGCAGGGATGGCGCAGCCGGGAGGGCGGCAGGTAAGGCAGCTCCCTCCTTGTCCCCAGCACATCGTCCCCTGGACGGGAGCGCCCACGAGAGGGTTTATGGAGTGCCATATGTCTAATTGGCTGAAAGGTAATATTCAAAGGCCCGCCGCTGCTCCCCGAGCTCAGGGACTGCAGCTGGCAGAGTGTTAAATCAGCGAACAGTTGGGCCCTTTGCTGCGCTGCACCACTGCTGCTGCTGCTGCTGCTCCCGGGGCCGCTGCCCAGTTTGGCTCATTGAGCTCCCCAGTCAATGGAGAAGGCATCTCTATTGTGCACCTCAAAGCATGCTCACAGCCCCTGAAAGAGAAACAGGCCCCAAACTACTGGGGCAGATCGTATGACAGGATTACTTGCTTGTTGTTCCTCTTTCTTTCTTTTTTTCTTCTTTAAAGGACTTCTATTGGACTACAGGAAGGAATTACGTGAGGGGGAGACCGTATTACATAGTGACAGCTGGAAAACTGGGGATTGCAGGCTAGTAACGGAGCTGGGTTCCTTCTGTGCCGGCTGGACACCTACCTAAGGCATCTTTTAATTAATTTGTGTAGGGAGTGATCTCCAGAGCCCAGGCAGCGCAGAGCAAATCGTCACACGACTGGAATCGGTGGCACTGGGGTGAGGACGGGATTTTTTCCCAAAAGCACACAAAACAGCTCCTCACTGCCAACCTTAGAGCACAGAAATGCAAGCATTTATTGTTCTTACAGGATCCACACATCCAGATTCAGGAAATGTGTTAAAGCTGTGATTAAGCAGAGCTCCGAGTGTCTGACACTCCAGTCACAGCAGAGATCTTGGGTGCAAAAATCAGCATTTTTCTAATGGTGTCAATAAACATTGCCTGGCTGATGAACTTCCCTAGAAGTGCTTCTGTAACTGGCTCTGACACACCTGCCTAAGCAACATCAGACAGGTCATCTGTGAGCACCCCTCTGCTTTCTGCAGGCTGAGCCCGTGTGTGCACCTCAGACCCCTGCACATGTGCTTCCAGTCAGATGTCAACAATTTACCTTCCAGTGCTGTAAACAGGCACAGCACCAGGGATTTCTGGCATTGCTCAAGAGGAGGACAGTAATCATTCCACAGCTGCCCATGATGGCAGCAAGAGAATTGCACTCTGGAGTTTCGACATCACCCTTGGCCCCTGCACTTCCCCAGAAATTCACAAACATTACCCTTTTCTGGTAAATTACATGTATATGTCTCACCTCACCCTGCTGGTAGCATCTCAAGGCTTCAAAGCTCTTTAATCGACCATTCTCACTGCTCAAATAGCACTCAGTTAAGACACAGCGTAATCTGTCTTCTCAGCACATGTAGAAAGTAGTGCCACTGCTTAATCTAGGCCTAAAAACTGCACAAAATGTGCAGCCCTGCCCTGGGTAAAAACAGCACTTTCAGCTGGGAACTACAAATCCTGTTGAGGGCTGGACTTTCAATGGCTTATGGTATCAGTTTTCCTTCACATTTTTGGACTGAGGGAAAATCAAGCTGTCAAATCTTGAAGCAAAGTGTTAAATTCTGCTTTGTTTTGACTCAAAATGCAGAGTTGTCTTGGTCTGTTACCAAAACTCCCAAGCTCTATGGCATTCTTGGAGAGGAGAAAAGATCAGCCCAACTTTCATCTACATGCTTGCACATTTGCACCACTCAACAAACAAGGACACCAAAGTGGATTTAAAAGCAGACTGGCATGAAACAAGTTCCCACAAGAGAGGGTTTGAATTTAGAGTGCTCAGGCTCCGTTGTGGTAATTGTGATAAGCTGCAGATAAATGCTTTTATGATAACCACAATAAAGGCAAGGTAAGAGGCTCAGCACGCGGCTCGACACAAGCACAGAGCACTACCCCACACGTGCCACAGAGTAAGACCCAACACTCAGGCACTCACCACGGAGCAGATGAGGCAATGCAAATCCCCACCCTTGCTGGCTTTGGGGTAGTTTGTTCATGTGCTTGTCCCCGGGGTGAGTAAAACCAGCCTGTTCTGCCAGAACGGCCTGAAATAGCAACATTTGCTGAAATTGTGCATTATTATTAACACCTAGCATTACGTCAGAATGGATCATATCTTATCCAGCTCTACCACACGTCATGTAGTCTCTGAGCACACAACATTATTGTACTATTTAGTCATTTAATTAAAACAATAATTGATGCATAGGATGAAAAATAAAGGGCCTTTTTTTTCCCCTGAAAATCTTACAACTTAGCATTACAAAAAGATGGTATAGATACCTGACAAAAATGGGAAGAGAATTTTTGTGCTAGGAACAGAAGAAAAGGGGATTTTAGAAGCATGAGAAGTAAGGGGAGCTGGTAGAAAGGCCAGCCAGAGCACAGCTGACTGGCCAGGCTACAGGAACGACTGGATTGAGGTAGGAAATAGAAAGTATAGATAAAAAGTTTGCTTTTTGCAAGCTAGGGACTGCAAAGGGACAATACAGCTGAGAAAAGATTTTCAGAATACTTGAAAGAGGCAAGGCTGGAGGGAAGGGAAGTGAGAGAAATGGAAGGATGATAGGATAGTCTTCAGTTCCAAAGCTGGGGCTGAGAGATCAGGTAAGTGACTGCTGTCATCCAGGAACCAAAACCCCGGGGTCAGCGAGGAAAACACTGAGGAATACCAACACAGGAAGTGAAAGACCGAGACATTTCACAACTTCAGAGCGTTTAACATTCCCAAGCATTCAGACTTTCTGTATCCTGACAGCTGTCACACACTTCACCCTGCCTATCGTGGTCAACTTCACCAGCAGCGTTCATTCATCAGGTGCTGCTCTGTCCCCTTCACTTACAAGACAGAAGGAAGTACAGGGCAGAGTCTTCTCAGCCCTGGTGTCTGGAATGCAGCTCCTCTTGGCACCGTGGCAGAGCTGGGTGGCTAATGAAGGGCAATCTGGTCTGGTGATCTCAGCAGGCGAGGCCGGGAGGTGGGCACGCCGCGCGTCTCTGCCAGCTCCCACGCTTGCTTCTCCCTCTGTAAAGTGGGAATGCCACCTGCCAGCCCTACAGGCTTGTCAGGAGGATTGATTAATGTTTGTAGACATTTTTAAGAGAGGGGGAAAGCTCACCAGACAAAGCTGCTAAAAGGCTGTGTGTGGGAAATCACTGCTATGGCTTAAACTGAGGCCCGCACCATAAAAAAATTGTTACATTTGGATTCAGTTACGTCCAAAAGATCCGTGGCTCTCAGGCACAACTACAACATGCAGAAGTCTCAGAACAAGTGACTCTTAACCAAGGGAAAAATAGCCCATCCCTTGCCTTTTGCTTTTCTCCAAAAATCCCTCTGTAGCCTTGCATGTCTTCAGGGGTATGGGTGTTTCTGCACGATGCCAGTCACTGTCTCATCACAAAAACTTTCTAACCACTACCAGACATGCTTCCTCGACCTGGGCTCCCACTGCCTGGCATGGGGAAAAAGCATGCCCAGCTGTCCCTGTGTCCTAGCTGTAATGCCAGCAGTTAATTCACAGGTACATTAGCTCTGCTGCAGCTTTCCAGTAGTTTGCCCCAAAACCCGCATCCCGAATTTTGACTGTGCTCCCCGCCCAGGCCAGGGGAAAATGCAGGGATGGGGTAACCCCTGCCATGGCGGAGCTGCCATTCCAGAGCACAGATAAAAGTGAAACCTGAGCAGAAAATGTTTGCGGTGCCACTGGCAATCAAGGGCCGGGTTGTCCCAGCAACGGGAACACTTCATCAGCTCAGCTAACAGATGGTCAGTGAGCAACAGGCAGCATATGTTCCAATAAGCACTGACATCAGCACAGATGGAGGGTGGGCAGGAGGCTGGCCCTGAAACATAACCTGACATTTCCTTCTCATTTGGTGCTGCATTGTTATAACTCACACAGGAAGATTAGCAGGGAAAAGTGAATAGCATTAGGGAATCTGCTCAGGAACCGATTACTAACACTTCACTGCAGTTTTAGATTTTTACTTAACCAGAGTGCAACATTGTTAACAACATTCAGGGGCAGAAAAGGAAAATGCGCTGGGTTTTAACGATGGGGCTTTATTTTCATCACAGACAGGCCCAAGAACACTAATTAACAGATTGCCACCTTCTAGGAGTCTAGATCTCCAGTTCCACTATTTCTATTCCTTTTTCTTTTACTCCTTCCATCCCTTCCTCAACAAAATGCACCCAAATACCCCACAGGATTAAATAAAGCTCCACAACACATTGTCACAAAGGGCATAACTTTCCTCAGCCCAAAATAAACTTTAATGCTTGCTACAAAAGACAGAAAAACAGCCATAAAAGGGAAAGAATTAAAATAAAACATCTATTCCTGCTGATGAACATTCAATAAAAAATAGGATTCAAAGGAGACTGTAGTCCTTGGAATCAACAAGACATCTATCTGGGACCCAGAGGATCAGTGTACAAACAGGTTACATGCAAGTTGTATATTTATAGACTTGCACTGAGGATAATGGGCAAGCGTGCTGCATGGCTCCAAAGTGCCTCTTTGTGACAGACAGCAAGATGTCAAGTAGATACACCCAAATGATGTAAGTGTACAGCTGTATCACAGGCAGATATTAAAGAGAGGCAGCATGTGCAGCCACAGCCTTCTGTTACCTCCTGAGATACCTTTAGAAGCCTTTTCCTCCGCCAGCGCGTGGGAAAGTTTAGCAGGCACCTCCCTTCAATGCTAATGGGACTTGTATGTACATCCATCTCTTGTGTCAGCAGAACAGACCATCCAGTGAAGCCTGTCTGCAGTCCTGGGGGACTGCCAAGCTGTTTTGGAAGCGGCAAATGCTTCCATCTCTGTTCCTTGTACCTTTCTTTGGAGAGCGTGGATTTGGTCAGAGATTTGCAGCCTGGATAACCCCCTGTGCATCCTCCTGTTTATTCACAGTTTCTTCTCTGGGGCTTTACCCAGATGCTCAGCCCAATTCACACAAAGATCTCCCACCCTTCTTCAAACTACAATATCTCTGAGAGGTGAATACAGCTCTTTAGCAAACAGCTGCACAGGGAGTCATCTGCTGATATTTTCAAGTGGCTCCTAGCTTTGCACAGCTCTGTATCTGGCCTCAGCATTACAGAGTTATTGGGGTAATATTCCACACGTTTAGTGGCCACGCACTGCAGCAACCACTGCCCATGTCTCTCAGCTTCCTAGAAACTTCTAAAGATAGATCTGTGCTCCAGCTGATGACAATGAGTGTCACAAGAATCTGGTGTATCTTGAGAAAGGTCACAGAGTTAGTAAATGACAGACCTAGGAAGATGAAGGGGAATCAGTCAGATTTCCTAGCTCTGACCCCCATCCTAATGATTAGACAGAATCCTCTTACAGCAGAACAAATTAGATACTCCTCAACTCTGAACACATGTGTTCAGTGAGAACTCCCTAAGGAGCCAGCCCTGTGTGTCACTGAGTGGACAGACACACACAAAATGCAGATCACTGCATTGTTGCTAACTGCCACGGGCAAGCACTGCAACTTTAGCAAAGCCACTTAAGAACACTTTTAAGCTGAGAAGACTGAGTAGCTGAGCCAGTTTTGATACATTTCAAGCACACGGATGCCAAACTGCTGAGAGATGCTCATTTTATGCTCTGGGCTGTTTTATATCATCAATAACATTCAGTATCAAAAAGGCAACCTGCAAGTCTGGGACTGTGCTCTTGGGAGTTCACCTCTTTTAGTGCTGTTTGGGGAATGTTGTTCCAGTCATAGGGAGTGCTTTGTTCCTTTCCTCCACTGCATGTACAACCAAAGCTGGTACATACTTACTAGTTTGGTGCAGCCTCGCTGTCCCAGTTACCCCAAAGACTTTATTTCAGTCATCACCATTTAGTCCTCTTCACTGATGTTAAAGCAGTGCAGATCCTTTATGGTGAATGGTCTTCTTAAGTGGAAGTTGGAGATGGTCAATGGTAGCCAAAGTCAAAATGAAAAATCCAAAGCATGTGTTTTAATTGCAGCAATAATGCTAACTGTTTACAAAGCAGCTGCAGGGTAAGCACATACAGCCAGTATCTGCTAGTTAAGAACATTTGGAATGACATTTAACAAATGAAGTCTTTCAGGATCCAGAAGGATTGGCTTGGTTTCATATAATGTACTTTTCATGAATTAAAAAAATTTCTGTATCTCTATTTGCACTACATATGTTCCAAAATATGAGGCAAGTGGGGCATTGGGATAATTTATCAAACAAAACAGGCCCTGAGTGTGCTATTTCTGGACAGAGGTAGTTTTTCTAGGAAAACCAGCAGCCAAAGGATGTTAACATTGCTTAGACCTCCCTAAGTTCCTGCCTCCACATCCATCAGTTAAGGAATCAACTGCCAAGGTACCTGAGCATTCTCCTCATGGGTAAGCAGATGGGTAATCTGAGAAAGAAACAGAAAGAGGGGAGATTGCTTCTACCTCTCTTTCACTCTCCAACTTCCTGATCCTCAGAATGAGCAGGATATTCATGTTTACTGAAATAAGACGACAAGGGGCAAGGGGTACAAGTTGCATCAGGAAAGATTTATAGTAAATAAATCACAGTATCACAAAAATCACAATTTATAGTTAATAAATCACTATATTTACAATATAGTAAATAAATTCTTTACAATGAGAGCAATAATTCACTGGAACAACCTCTGCAGGGATGTGGTAAGGTCCTCATCAATGGAGGTTTTCAAGATGTGATCAGACAGGGTGTTAAATAATCTCATCTGGGCTCCTTCTCCCATGGAAGGTTGTGTCAGGTAATTTTACAAGGCCCCTTCAAACCTGGGCTGTTCTATGATTCTATATCTCCCACTGCTTAAAAAGAAAAACCAAAAAAGCTTCACAAAATGCTTTTGGGAAGTGAGACTGGTTTCACCTTAATGTGGAGCAAGTCCTTCTCCTAAAGGGAAGGGAAAGTCCTGTGTTCCCTCACCTGCTTCCAGCTGATTAACTGGTCAAAAACTAGTGGTGTTGTTGGTTTCCTGGGGGGGGCTAGCTCTCAGTCGAGCTGACTCCCTGACTTTGTAAACAAGGCATGAGCAAAGCGAGCCTGTGGACAGTAGTTTTCAATCTGCTATAAAACAGTCCACCGGGATTTCCAGAGCAGACTAGGCTAATGTCATTTGACTTTGACTTCTGTGGACACACAGCCACAAATGTGACAGACACTGGAGGGTCTTGTCTTCAGTTCTAACCACTGAGGCTGCAAAGTGCGACCACAGGCAGGACCTGGAGTGGATGCTGAATGAGTAAAATCTCATTCAGACAGAGAAATGAACCTGGGGTATTGTCAATACATAAAATACAGAAGAGTCTTTATAGAGAGCATATCCTAGAGCAGATCCTGAAGAAGCAGGGCAAATGGTGCAGCTTCTTCTCCTGACATGCCCACCAATATGAGGGCACCAGTGACAGGTTAGAGATCTACTGCAAATAGAGAGATCCCAGCAAAACTTGCTCTGAAGCAGCATGAACAGAGCAGTTCTAACAAGGCTCATGCAATGTCAGGAGCATATTTGTGCAGGGAATGGCAGTGTCTTACAAGCAATTGCAGGTGCCTGATCTTAATGCTAGCAACTGCTTCTTTTTGTCTGTACTGTAGCCAGGACTTGTGAGCGTGAGAGAGATTGAATGCTTTGTAATGAAGGTATATTGTAACATTTCTCTCCAGGTGGCACTTTGTTAACAACAATTAGATCCTGATTCATCTTTGAAGGGCTAATTCTTATGTGGTTTGCAAGGGTCCTACGAGGAGCAAGTGTTGAGTGGGGGCACTTTAAAAGTATTAGTGAGGGGGGGAAAAAAGAATAGTGCCATAAGAAATTTGCAATACAATGCCCAAGCCTCCTTTGCACCCCACAGTAATTTGTTCTTATTCCTGTTATTATCCCCTCGGGCACTAATGGTCACTTTATTAATTAGTTGAAAATTGCATTCTAGGTCAAATGGCAGCTTTTTTTCCCTCCCATTGTTGCAAATTGCTAGTGGTATGGCCCAGTAAATGGCAGTGTTACTGCAAAATGGGAAAGATCCTTTGCTTTTCAAGATAAAGCCTATGGACCAGCTGCACTTTCCATGACATTTCTAAGCAGAGCATTTCCCCAGGCCTGCTTTTAAGCAGTTAGGAATTAAACAGAACTCACTGTCATTGTTAAGATTTCTAATCATAGGCTGTTACTGTATTTGCTCTCACTCTCCTCACCCTCCCCCATTTTAATTCTAGCCGAGCCTGTTTTCTAAGGTGCATCTCTGCAGTGCTTAGCCCCATTTTCCAGCAAAGTAGGCAGTGTGTTTAGGTGCCTTCATTTCTGGTGATCTGGTGGAAATACTTTGGAGACATCTGCTTTTGCAGAAGAGGACAGATGCTTAGCTTATTTCTGAGAAATAAGGCCATGTCTGTGGCCTCTGAAGTTAGAGACCCGAAAATTACAAATCGCTCTTGAAAATATTTGCTGGCTACTGAATGTAGAAATAGAGCAAACCACAGTCTCAGAAAACAAAATGGAAATTACAGATTTTGTGAAAGTTTTTTTCATAAAGAAAACTCCTACTGGGGACAATAGATGTTTAGCCTTTAAACCAGAGGATCAGCCCACCAGAAGTGAACATCAAAGCAGTCTATTTTCCATTAACTACTTTCTGCAGCCTACTGTGCTGGATGCAATCTGTCATGCCAGTTTGTAGTCCAGCAGTCAGGGAAACTACCAGGAGTCAGAAGGCCTGGGCTAATTTCTCAGCACTGTCAGCCTAACACATCTAAAAGGATGCAGCTCCCTTACTTACTAGTTGCACAAGCTGTCTAAGACAAAGCATAGCCTTTAATTTTTAGTTTTTCAAGCTACCCTGACCTCGTATCTGCTTAATTTTCTTCTGTAAAATTACTTTTAAACTTCTGTTCTGGTTCCCAACTTAAAACCAACAGAATTCAGGAAAAAGAAAAGACTCTCTCTCTGGCCCTTCAGGGATTTTACTGAAGTCATATAAAGAGCAAGAAAACTTTTTGTATGGGAGAAAAATGCAATAGAGTCTCTCACAGAAACTTCTCACAGGCTACCCTCACACACCTAAGGGCACAACTGTTTTTGATAGATCATATCCAGCACACAGAGAGGCATCTTATCCTCCAGCAGGCTGGACACTCATCCTCTCAAAATCTAAATTCTCAAGCTGGCACCAGCTGTAGCTCCTAGTGAGCATTAGACAGAGCAGTTAACAACCCCCTGAAACGCTGCTCTCCTCCATCATAAGGACAGAAGAAAAGCTTTATTTCTCTCTTTTCTTTTTGCCCTCTTTTCTTTTTGCCCTCTTCTCTCCCCCCTCCCTTCCTAATTTCTAACATCATAAACGACCAGCCTTGCTAAGTTGGACTCTATCTACAGGCAGATGGGGGAGTTTATGAGGGAGAGGGATGGTGGAGTGATTAAGCAATAACACATTAGTGTAAACAAATGCACAGCGACAAATTTGGGATTTCTTTCCTGCTCCCAACAAGGAAGTGTTAAGACATGCAAACTGACTCCTGTTAGCACTTAATATTTTTTCTTTGATGCTATTTTTTAACTTGCTTCGAGCAAAAGTTTCTTACAGCACTATTTGTTGCCAAGAATTAATATAATAGCCAGCAATGCAAAGAAGTAAAATTCTGTCCTCAAAATAAAAAAAGGCTGAATTTGCAGGTTAGTATTTCTTTTGTTCAAAAACTTCAGGGAATCATTAAAATCTAATCTTTATTTAAAAGCATAAACCACAATCAATGCCTAAACTTTGTACTGGTGTCACACAGTTACAAGGTGAACCTAGATATGCAAGTAGTCAATAAAAACCACAAACAAATCTGCATTAAATGTATTCCAAACGAGTATATGCTCAAAGTTTCTGATTTGTTTTTTAAACCTAGAAGTTTTGGTCTAGATGCACTGGCCAGCTTCTAAATGCTCTGTGCTACTGTGCATCAACTGTACAGCTGCTCTCCCTCTTCTATTTGGAAATGCAATTTTGTAGTGGATTTGTTTGAAACTCTCCTATTTGCTCCTTTGTGAAATCCCCCCTCTGCATAGGAAAGGTGGGGTAGAAATTAAATCATACCTACAAAATGAAGGCTTTTTTAAAGAGAGGAGTATTGCAAGTTGCTCAAAGACGGTGAAGATTTGGGGGCAGCCTTATCACCCTGTTTAAATGTGGTGATCTTTCATATGTGTATTGTGTAACAAGAGGTTCAGCTTTGTTACCAGCACCCTGCCTCAGACCTCCATAAACTTCACTGGAGTTGAAAACCCTCCAGCAGAATGTAGATCAGAAGGACTGAAGGATCTGATGGATAATTAAACTATGGGACAAAGATGATTATCAAAAGACAGCACATTATACACTTACATCCCTTTTAGATGAGCTGCATAATGATCACAAGTGAAAATTAAAGTATTATCAGGCAGTAAATACAGAGTCTGCTGGTCTTCTGCTATTAACAAACAACCTCTTGCCTAAAATAAAGCTGAATGTGATGAAGGTAACTCCTGAATGGTTACCTTGACCTAAATTTTCCAAATACCGTAAATGCCATGCAAGTTTCTCATCACTTTTCTGAAAACTATGATTGCTTTCACTGATTAATGAATTTTAAAGCCACCTAAAGCATATTTAGGAAACACATTTGATATCAGAACAGCTCTCACAGTACAGTTTTGCTCTTTAATATGAGTCCAAAATACAGCTGCAGACTTGTCTACCTAATTTTTGAGACAGGGTGCACTATTTTCTACTAAAAAGCCTGCAGCTATCAAGCATTTTCAGAAAGCTTATATTCAGGATTGGTTTCTGTGCTTAGTATTTCTTGTGTCTTCTGGCATGAAAAAGAGAAGCTTGATACATTTGAAATATCAATGTGTTAATACAAAAAAGATCATGCCCAAATTAACTATATTAACAATTAATTTTTTTTAATCTATGTGTTTATCTATGTGACCACTACTAATAAGAGGTCATTTGATAAGTGATCTAATGTGTAACTGGGAAAATGAGAACCAATTGAAAGACAAAAGCCTCAAAATATGAAATTGATGGGTTGTGTCCACACATCCCTTACATTCTGTCTTGTTCTTGCTTTCCTGGCCTGTGTAACTTTCGGGTTTGCACTTGTATCTGATCACCAAATCAAGTCCTTCATCTCCAAAGGAATAGTAAACAGTTGTACAAATATCACCACTGAGGAGAGGAGAGTCTTTTGTTGATGTTTATAGGCAAGATACAATTTTTATATTAAACATGAACACCCAGTGCAAAATACAACTTTGTGTGACTGAAATTCTGCACTCAGTTCTTTGCTCTGAAGAAATGCCTATCTTCCTATTTGACAGAATCACACAGAATCACAGAACATGCCCAGTTGGATCACCGAGTCCAACCCCTGGCCCTGCCCAGCATCATCCCCAAGAGTCACAACACATGCCTGAAAGCATTGTCCAAACCCTTCTTGAACTCTGTCAGGCTTGGTGCTGTATATTTGTTATTTGTAGTTTTTAGAGGCATGGGAGACAGCAGTTGCAATTTCTAGAGCTGATGTCCTGCCTGCACTCTGATTTCAGGTGTGTTAGTGAGTTTCAAGCCATGCACTACCATAGCTGCTACCCAGGCAATGAGCAGCACCCAGTACAGCATCAGGGTCAGTAACTGGCTTGGATTCCTTACCTGAAGAAATATTCCAGACTGTAAGGTCGAGAGGTTTTAATAAAATAAAGACATATTTTCCCAGTTGGCACAAGCAAAACCAAACATTAGACCTTAATTTTGTAGTAAGATTAAATGATTTTAGGCTGGTGACCATTCAGACAGAATACCCTGCCAGCTGCCCGTGTCTTTTACAAACAACTCTTCAACTCATCATGTATTGTCTCAATGCCATGCTTCTAGCTAAAAACTGTAGGCTAAATTTACTGTCTGATCACCAGCCTAGGGCTCCAAACGCAGTACAAGCCAGAAAGCTCTATGAGTATCAGTCTCAAGAACATAATCTTTAACAAATGAGATTCCATGAGCTGGTTCTGAACCAGCTTCACTTTTGTGGTGGGCACAGTTGAAACACAGCCTACCCATCAGCCTGGCTATGGCTGAGAAAGGTCTGGATGTCAGTTGCAAGGTCTAGGAAAGCAATGGAAACAAAGTCCTAATTCTGTTGGCATACACAAAGACATTTGGCTGGTTTGTAGCCATTTTCAGCCTTTCCAGCTGTTTTCAGCCCACAGGCCATATCTATTGTTTTGACACTATCCCAGTACTATGGTGGTTTCAGCCAAACTTCCTGACCCCCTGTGCTGTCAGGGTCTTAAAGCTGTCATGGAGCAACAAGGGGGCCTGCTCCACAAGGGAAGGCAAGCCAGCAGTGGAAGGGCAATGTAGGGCAGTGACCTCACTGCTGGGGGTGCAGTCCCACAGTACCTGAAGGACAGCAGAGCAGGTCTGATGGCAGGAACCAGCTTCACACAACAGTCCTGTATCACTGGACAGGTCCATGAGGATGAGGGATGTCCATGTCACACAAGGAAGTCAAATCATCAAGGCAAAGGCAGAATCAGACGAGCAAAGAACTGAATTCCTGCAAAGTAGATTAGGCAAGCACCAAGGTCAAGGACCTGGGTTTAAGCACTGCTCTTGAGTCAAGGGTCTGGTGAGACTCCCAGGAGACTTCCCACAGCTCTCTCACACAGGTCTTCCTCACTGACCATCTGGATCCAAGGTCACCCAGCTGTAGGCAGTCAAACCCCTTTGAGGACCAGGAGGAGAGCCTGGCAGTGCCTTCAGGATGCAGGCATGGAGCTGTCAGTCACCTCTGCACCAGGGACACAGGAAACACTGCTGCTTGTAATAGTCATCATCCCTGAGCTCTGTCCTGAGCAACCTCAGCCATCCCTCATGACCTACACTGAGGAGTTCACCAGGCCATCAGCCTGGTTCCCAAGAGGGCAGCCTCACCAGACTCACAAAACCTCATGGCATTCCTGGGCTCTCAAGCATCACATGCCTTTATGGCAGAAACACACCAAGGTTTCCGCGTATTTACTGGGCTGGCCATGCTTCCATAAAGCCAAAAGATAATAAGGAAGAGGCTGTGTACCACAGAGGAATATCCCATCAAACTTCCAAGTGAAGGAGCATATACTAGCCTGTGTCCCAGTTTAGCTGCCAATGGGGAGTCTGTGTTTAAATGTGAACACGTAAACTTCTGATTTTCCTCCCCAGCATTTAAATAAAGACCAACCACCTTTGCAATATAATAGAGTATGTTGGAGTATCCTTATAATTTTGCTTGGACAGCATGGCACAAGAAGATCTGTAGAGCTGTTTCCCTCCATCTCAGCACAGTACTTGCTAAGATAGCAGAGCAATTAAAATTGTAGCCTCCTGTTTTATAAGAGAAGTGTAAACTACATGTTTTGATAATTGCAGTGCCACAGCATCTGATGATTAACTCGTTGTTTCACGGTTTTCTTCAGTCCAGATTCAGATTCCCAGTGTGATGGTGTCACAAATAAGCAAAGTAATTTGAGAGGAAGAAGAAAGAAGAAGAAACTTGATAGATGTGTTCCTGTCAGTCAGTCTCTCACAATGACCATGTAAAAATTTCTGCTGAGTCACTGTTGACAAAGTTATTGGTGTTACAGAATGTTCTCTGGATCCCCTCCCAGAAGGGGAACACATAAAGCTAATAAATCAATCCACAATTTCACTGAACATTAGATGAAAGGCAGCTACACAGTGCACAGGCTTGAGAAGACTAAGCAGTACAGCTGAACAAGAATGCTTTTCTTCACAGAGATACCTTCCTTCACTTCAAACCTGCATGCTTGTTTTTCTTCTGTTCTGTAACCATTCAAAACAACCCTGTAGTCCACATATTAAGGAAACCCTATTAAACTGGAACCTTTACGGTCATGTTCTCTGATTTGATTTTTTTCTAGAGTCCATAAGCTTTGTGGTATTCTGAACAATTCAAAGTTCAGTGAGATGGGAAAGTAGCACCTCTATGTTTCAACTTCATGCTTCTGCTTTCCCTCTACTATTCCTGGCAGGAAAAAAAATCTTTTGGCTTGGAAATAATAATAATAAGTAGCTTATGCTTATGGTCTAACATTAGGAAGAAAAACAACCTCACAGAGATGCTATCAACTCTTCAGTAGTCAGAGTAATTATTACCAACAATTCATACCACAGCAAAACTCCCACTCTAACTCTATTTAACTTTGTTTATTGAGGACAACAGACATCTAGACATCTTTTCTCATATCAAAGCCTGAAGAGGGAATTACCAACAAATTCTGGCACACAATCACATTCTTTTAAAATACATTGTTATATATCATGAGATCCCTGAAACCAGAGAAGTTTTCATAAAATTCAGACCACATTATTTCAAAAGGTTTGGAGGGGAAGGATAAAAATAATAGTAAAAAAAAAGGTAGTATAATTACTGTCAGTGGCAAATGGATTGAAAAAGGAAGCAGGAATACCCCTATGATGACAGTGCATTTCCTGAAATGCAAATCAAGACACCATGTTGTGTGAAATGGTGTCTGCTCAAACTTTTAATAAAACTAGAAATCCTTATTGCTTATTTATTTAGTTGGATTGTTGCTATACACAGAGTAGGAAAAATATATTTATTGGGTTACCAACAGAAAAATACACGGGAGGAAACTGAGTATGGAGTTATGGATATCTGACAGTACTATTCACTTTGACATAACATGGATACTAAACAGGAATAAAGTTCCACTGACAGTTGACTCAGGAGTTACCTGCACAAGGCCTAAGAAACAACATTAACTGAATAATCACAGAATCACAGAATGGGTCAGGCTGGCAGGGGCCACAGGGACTCATCTGGTCCAACCTCCCTGCTCAAGCAGGGTCATCCTAGAGCACCTGGCACAGGATTGTGTCCAGATGGTTCTTGAACATCTCCAGTGAGGGAGACTCCACAACCTCTCAGGACAATCTGTTCCAGTGCTTGGTCACCCACACAGTGAAGAAGTTCTTCCTCACATCCAGGTGAAACTTCCTGTGCATCAGTATTGGCCTCTTGTCCTGTTGCTTGCCACCACTGAGAAGAGTCTGGCTCCTCTCTTGACACCCCCTTGATTATATATACGTCTGAAACTGCACCACAAAGTGAAACATACCAATTTTTAAGAAACAATTTTGAAGGTAAGTGTTTAAATTAGACTTCTGGACAGAAAAGAAATATTGAGTTCTCATATGCATTATTCATTTTAGAAGTAGATCATGATAGATTCTTTCCTCAGTTGAAAAAATTATAAAAAGTTGCTTAACTAGAAGTATAAATTTGCTTAACTAAAAGTATCAAATTTAAATGCATTTTTTTCTTTGTAAAAAAAGTTGCATTTTACAAGAAGGTCACACTTTCACTGGCAGATGATGCTCACATCAGTGATGTCACGTTTCAAACTTTACAGGGTTTCAGTAACAATGGGATAACCCTTAAGATACAGATATAATCCACAATCAAGACAAAAACCACAATATAGCATAGACATGACACATTATTCATGCTGAGGAAAGTGTTGTAATATAAACAAGTATTACAAAAATATGCAAAAATTATAGTTTAAGTCTTAAATTTACACGCAGGAATACCTCACAATATTATAAAAACCAATTCAGACTTTCCTTTGTCAAATGGACAAAGCACTGTAGCTACACTGGGATGCTACTGTGCCTCAGATACCTGTAACTTAAGTTTTAGTGATTCTGGTCTCATAACAAGCTTAGACTTTACATTATACGTGCTTAACAAGCTGAACCGCCTCAGCTTTGTGTGATTTCCTCCACAGTCACACTGTTCAGTTACTCTGCAGAGTTCATAAAAACAGGCTTTCATAAACAGTAATTATCCCAGTGGCAACTATTCCACCATCCCAGTATGCCACTTGTAGACATGAATTCTTTACTGAGGAGGAAGGTGGTGTCTCCTCCAGTGTGCATGTCCCGATCCTCTACCTGGAGGAGTAAGACAGGAATTAATTACATTCAATGAAAATTAAAGCAAGAAAACAAGGGCTTATTAAGACAGCCTGCAAGAAAAGTTACATTTATAGATATCGTAAAAAAAATTACATGTCCCTGTCCAGGTGGTGTGTAATTATGGCTAGTATTCTGAGATCTTGCAGGATAAAGTGCATGGTGGCTCTTGGGTGACTGTAACTTTTAAACTTAGTCCAATTAATGGGTAGAGATAGTGAATCTCATCTGTAGCTGTTAGATCTGACTGTATGAATTCAGGTAAGGATAATACACAGTTTAGAACCAGACATAAGCTACATTTGCAAATATTTTCACATTGGTTTAAGTGTGCCTGTGCACAATACTGCTTTAGTTTAGACAGTCCTATTAGCACACCAGTGCTCACAATGTAAATTAAATCTTTTCTCAGCCCTGAAATTCTACCAGGTCCCATCTTCGTTACAGTTCTACCAAAATCCTATTAATCAGAAACACGCTTGAAAGCAACACCAGTGTGGAATTCTTGACTAAGTACCTTGCAAATGAGAGGCTGCTTGTATTATCAGCAGTTATGTGTTTTACAGTGTGCTATGACTGAAGTGAATGTACTCTTTTGATGCAATTACATTCTGTGAAGAAACAGATAATTAACAGTGTTTTCCATAGTTCTTAAGGCTCAATTTATTTTTAGGTTCTTACAGCATGAGTTAACGTTGTGATGTAAAACAATGTATCAGTTGCCTTAAGTTTGTCTACCAATAGGGCATGTGGGCTGTGGTGTGGTGTTGCAGCCACAAACCTAAAATCCATAAATTATCAAAAAAGAAATATTAAGGGAAAATCTACCTTCATGAGGCTTAGATGTCCTTCTCTGAGTAACATGGATGTGCTTTTATTCATTTGTAACACACAGCCAAGAAATTTATGGAGAGAAGTTAGATGAATAAAATCAAACAAAAAAAACCCCTCCAACCCTCCCAAAATGCACAAAAAGCCACAGCTGAATTCCCTGCACTCAGAATACAGCTAGAGGACAAGCTGCTTATTACAGCAACTGGGTGGTTACTATTGACCATAGAATTAAGGATGCCTGAGTCCAGGTTTTGTTCTGGCTGAGGGCATTCAAGCTATCCTCTCAGAGAAATACCATTGCTTCTCGGGTTGATACTTTCTTGGTGGAGGCACTCTTTCCTCCACTGGTGAAGCTGAGACATTGTCACAGAATTCTTAAACATTAACTGATAAGAGAGAGCAAAGGCTGCCTAATCGTTATGTACACTACTGACACAGAAGATATGGGTCCCATGGTTACTCTTCCATTACTATTTACTGCATTTAATCCAATGTTTTATATATTATATGCAACAGCAGGAGCCATAACAGTGTATAATGAGGATGGGCTAGACAGATATCAGTAATATTAGGGAGTTTTATCACATAAGCTAGAAACATGAAGAGAAAATGGCTACTTTTTTGTTCTTTTTTCCCTCTCTTTGGTGAGACACACATATTGCAGAGACAACAGCTACATAGAGAAGTAACCCAAATACCTGGGCTAATATTAGCAAACTTAGGACAAGAATTTTGTCAAAGTGAGTCATGTTGGGAGATCACTTTAAAAGAAGCTCTAAAACATTGCAGGGCTCTTTTGTAAGGACAGATGTATTTTTCCAATGAACCTGTTTTACTTATAACACAGGTGATTAAACTGCAGTTATGGGATCATGTTTTAAGAGTGTCCTGAGGGTAAGAAATAGGGCTAGTGTAGAAGCAGCCAAGATGTTTAAATAATGCTACTGAAAGACATTTGTAACATAGCAGCACAGTTACTGTGGAACATACTTTGTGGAATACACCTAGCCCTAAGATCTCTGGAGCTAGTCAGAGATTGCATGACCCCTGAATATCAGGTTTCTTCAGATGGTCAAGAACTGGCAACAATGACTAGTTTGGGTTTTGCCTATGGTCAGCACACATACTCTATATTTTAGCTTTATATTTTACATAGAGGATCAAAGAATATTATTCGAGAATCAAATGATATTATCTTACTCTGAAGCATTCAACAGTGGCTGCTGAAACACATTAAAGACTTCACTGTATCTATTTATTATTTATCTTTCCTAATCACATCAGTGATCTTATTTGAAAACCTCCCCGGGAAACAAAAGAAATTCAGGCTTTGCAGACTTAATAAAATAATTGATGTTTCTTAGACACCTCTCTCCCTTTTGCTTATTTTCCTTAATCTATGTGTATGTGCTTCAACTCACAGGAACGAGGCAGTAAAACTGAATTAAGTCAGCTCAACAGTGTTATCCACAGTGGCATTTCACTGCTCTTTTCAAGAAGTGAGACTGGTGAATGACTTAAGATTAATGCCAAGGCAAGACAGAACTTGTATTTGTATCACTTAGGCAGTGACCTGGAAGTGGAGACGCTGATCTAGAAAACCACTTAAGAATGTGTTTAACTTTTTTCATATGCTTGAGTGTTTTGTTGAAGTATGAACAAAGATCTGCAGCTAAAGACTTCAGACACATTTCTGTGCAGCTGTGCCAATTTGTTTTAGAACTATTACAATTTTAAACACAGTTCAGCTGAGACCAAGCATGATAATTACAAATACCACATGAAAGCTTATTTCCCGGAACACTGTGAGTAGAAGATGACTGCAGATTACAATGCTACACTCCACCTCACCCTGCAGAGTTAGTTTTTGCAAGTGGCAATACACAACTCTGTAACTGATGCAAGTTTTGTTGCTGACTGCTGTAGGGTAACTGCACACATAAACATGAACTGCAGCTAGACACAGAGCTGTTACACTGGTGATAGGGACAATTCCAAACCCACAAGCCATTTTTTACCTTGGAATTGCAGATGTCTTTGTGTGAACCCCCTCATTTGGTTATGATATGGAGAAACAAAACGACTTCTGTGTGAATGTTGGAACCTGGGATTAAAATCTCTTTGTTCTCTTCCTGAAAAACAATATTCACTAATCAACTCTGACAGTATGTAAGATTAAATGAAGAAAAAGAGAGATGGTGTATTCTTCTTCAGGAAACAGTATTTCTTACTTTTGTGCCAAAATACTCTTGAACAATTACGATCTTTCCAAACTAAATTCAGCCTAACAAGCATGGTTCTTGTCCTCATTTCCATCTATGCACATCATGATTACAGGCTGTTAACAAGTGTATTTAGAAACCAGATCAAAATTTTATGACACAGATTTGGAAACTGCAGTCATTAAAACAAACAGAAATCTCTCTCCAAATTGGAATCACAAATCATAATTAAAATGGTTAAATATAGCTCTCAAGGAAAAGCAGATGCTACCAAGGTCTGGTATTATAAATCATCAACAGATATCCTCAATTTTGAGTGTCCAGCATGAAGCTGTTGTAGAGCCACATCAGGAGTACTGCTGCCATATAATGCAAAGTAGTGAACTAGCAGAAAATCATTCTGTCTGTTGTCATTTGCTCAAGGAATTCTGAAGGGGTAATTTTTAGCCTCACAGATGTTATAACTGATCAGGTATTAGGCAAGTAATAAATATAATATGAGCATAAACACTGAGATTCAGGGTAAATTATTTCAAAGTCTCAAAGCCTCAATATTCAAGCTGATCTGAGATTGATGTTAAAAACATTTTAGATGTTTTTTCCCCAAAAGTCAGGCAGATCAGGTAGGGAAAACAAATTTGCAAACTGAGCTCTTGAGCAAACTGAGCTTTGAGGGAAAAGAGCAAGATCTCAAACAAAAAAGCACAGTTCTTCAAGTTGCCCAAAAGCTCTCTTTTATTTTGAAATATATCAGCGAGTCCAATAAGAAGTATTTCATCTTCAATGCCTCACTCAGACCTTCAACTCAACGATCAGTGTTAAACAGCTCCCCTGAGGCAATGAAAGAAAAAGCTGAGTCATTTAATTTCTCTTATAAAAATATCTTTAGTCACTGAATAAATAGTGATGTTTCTGTCAATAAAGGATACTTATTGCATATATCTCACTAACTATGTACCTAGATGGAAATATTATTCCATGTAAACTTGGGTAATCAAATTCATATAAATTGCTAAAAAGGGAAGTATTTTCTTACATCTATTCATTGCTTCTTGGAGAAAGAACTTAAAATTTACTTAGCTTGATGAGCTGCTTATGTAATAGCTGCTGCTGTTGAAAGAAAATTTAGGTCATCAATATAGTAACTTTTTTGAGAAAATTCACACAATGCCAACCTGTGTTACATCTGTTCCCTCTTGGTCTGCTCTGTATCGTTCTTTTCTTTGCCATGCAAACCTTGCAAATGAGAGACTTCAGATTCTGGAAGGGTGTGTACAAAGATTCCTGCAGAAAACACAGTTAAAAATCAATGGCTCTTCTGCTCTTCTTTCTTCAGATGTAGCACAAATCAAACACATACACAACAACTAAAAGTCTTGTCTTAGCCACAGCTCTGCTCTCTGCTTCCTTCTCTGCTCACATCTGTAAATCCCTTGCTGTCCTATTCCACGACCTTGCACCTGTAGACACACTTAACTAGACTTCCATCTGCAATACCTCAGGCAGAGATGGTTAAAGCCTCTAGATAAGGACAGATGAACTCACGGAAAATACACCAGTTAAAATCAGTCTTTCAATCTCATACATTAGAAACAAAACTTAACCCAGCAGTAATGCATCTGCCCCAAAACCTGACTGATAAAACATAACTAAGTCTAAAAAGAAACAGAGGAATTAAATTCAAGTGTGTACCTTGTGGTGTGATGAAAAATTCTACTGTCAAAAGGACAAGCTGAAGCTATTTAAGGATGCAATATTGAGAGATGTGATACATCCTTAACTTTCTCTGATTTCTGTGAGCTTTGAAAAAGTGACAGATCTTAGAATGTGTTTCTTTTTTACCAGATTGGTACTGGGCATGTGGGACTTACTACATAATGAATTAGGAAAAGAGAGATTTTAGAACAATAGCATAATTTGTGACTTTCATAAAACAGAACTGATTTTTATAGGATGGCATTTTCCTTTTTAGGAGCAGGAAGGAGAGAAGAAGATGACAAGATAAGCTAAAAAATCTAATAGGTAGCAAGACTGAAGTAACTAGAGAGGTTTCTTAAGTTAGAGGTAGAGTCTGACTTCCTGAACCCTGCTGAGAACTTCCCTATACATATTTTGGGTTAACAAACCTCTTCAGGAAGACTTAACTAAAACACACGGATTTAAAAAAAAAATTGTTTTACCACACAAACTGGGTCCAGCCTGTGAAGAACATCCTCTAATGAGGAAAACCTTATATTTTATTCCTGGGAGAATAAATTCAGAATGTATGGAGGTCGGATGAAAAGCAAGAAAGCAAGATCAGAAAAGAACAAAACATATAATTTATGCCAACCCCATGATGTAATTTGGTTTTAATTTAAAAAAATTGATCATGAACATACTCATTAGTGAGAAGCACAATAAAAAGGCTAATAAAGTGATAATATCATTGCCTCACTTCTTTATGAGACTATTATAGCCAATTTTCTGTGAGGATAAACAAACTAATATGATTACAGTTTTGAAAAACAGAACTAGATAATATGAGCTAAGCATAATTTTTTAAAAAACCAAGATGGCTCTATTTTTATTCTTATCAGAAGCTGTCCATTTTTTATATCTTTACCAGCTGTTAGGCTACAAAGAGCTGAGCTACACAAAAACTTGCCCACAAAAATATCAACTGTATTTAATGTACACATTTTCTTCTTTTGGTATAAGAGCCTGTACGAAGCAAACCCTAAAATGTTCAAAATTTTTGATACACATGTAAATATTTAACCAGGATTGTATTTCCACTGTAACTGTAGGAAACCTATTAACTGTATTTAAGCCTATCATATTCAAAACAACACTGATTCTGAGATTGCCTCAAGTCCCTAAAATAATGCAACTGTCCAGATAATAGAAAAGCGACCCTAGGAGTTAGGAGACAAGCACTGAATAACCAAAGGAATAACTTTTTTCCCATTATATTTTTCTTTTCCATAACGAAACATCTCACATAGAATAACATTTTTTTTTCCCCTGAATACAATACTGTCACTATCACCAGATTAGATTTATGGTGCTCAAGGTTAACAACTTGTTAACAAACAAGTGCTGAAAGATCTTGGCTTCCAGCAGTACATTAAGCTCTGCCAGGAACTAAGTACCATTTTTATTTATTGAAGTTGAACTTATAATAAAGTTGAACTTATAATAATAGGAAAAACCAATCACATATACTTGTTGCCTTGCCAGTGTTCCCAGCTAAACTGGCATCTCTTGGCAATTCTCCCCAAAACAGATTCTTGCCTCAGACTGATAAGCTGGAAAGCTATTTTATTAGTCTGGGTACATATCTCTGCCATATATGTACCATAAAATTGTACTTAAAAAAGAAAAAGGTATTTAAACTAGTCTGAAAGTTCACATAGCTAGAGTATTTTTCCTCACAACAGAACAGTTTATCTGTGTTTTTTTTTTAAACAGAGCATCAGGCTTTTAAAAACCCTAACCTAGATATTTCAGTTGACCAAGCATATTTCTAACTGTTCCAGGAAAGTCAGATCTTTCTTCATCTTTGTTATAAAACAGAATAAAATAGAACTCCAACACTAACGTAAGGTTTTAAAACATTACCTAAAACATACTACATAACACATCTAAAAATACCTGTATCAATTAATATAAAAGTTGTACAAATTTAAATATGTATTGTTGAAGTTATCCATTAACCTGAATTCTACCCAAATGGAAAACAAGTATCAATTTCACCCAGATCTAGATACTTTTACATTTTTCCATTTATTCTTTAAACCCTCTATTGTTTTGCAGAAGTCCTGCATGAAATTCCTGGATGAACCATTAGCCCAATCCAAAATCTATTGAAATCAACAGACCAATTAATAGGAACCACAGGATTTGGATAGAGGTTATGGTCCTAATCATATGATTGAACACATATGGAAAGAATTATTCTCCTTCTTCATGCTAAAAACATGCTCATTCCACCCACCCACAAGAGCTGCACTCCTCACTCCAGACCAGCATGGTATGCAGCTGGACATAAAATCACAAAAGAAAACCAGCTATACAAAAACAACAGGCATTGAATGCATGAGATCAAAATAAATCAAAACTGAAACCTTTTTTCTCTGTAATTACTTTACTTTAACCTCAAATGATACATTCAGTAGTAGGTAAAAGTATTTCAAAGGTAAGATTTTCAAAAGCAATTAAATGATACAGGCTTTTCAGACACATAAATTGAAAAAGACACATTAATTCAAGGTCTTTAGTGCTACCTTCCCAGATGGGTACAGATCTACCCAAGCATCTCTCCACATTCTGTGCTGGTGGGGCATGAGGCAGGTCTGGTTTGAGGCTTCACCAGAACATCAGTACAGCCTTGCACTGAGTCTAGCAGACTCTAAGCCTGCTCCACCTCTAAGCCTGGACATGACGCCACTGTGCAATGCACAGTGCTCAGCAGGACCCTGCTACCTCCCTGCCCAAACATGTTTGAAATCTTACTGGTCTTTTGGTAACACAGCATGCAAATCTTATAAATCCCCACATTTGTAAGAGAGAGTGTGACTGAGAACTAAATAAGTACTTAGAGCTACAGGAAAGTAATTGGTGAGATTCTAAAAGATATACCCATACTTACCTGGTCTAAAAGAATGTACTTTCTTCTGATTTCCAGCTCCTCTTTGAGTTTGCCAAACCTTCACCTCAGAATTTAGGTTCCTTAATGCCTTTAAAAATATCACCCTCAAACATTTGTTTTTTGAAAAGTGTTCTTAATATGTTGCTTAAAATTTTACGGGAGAAAGATCTCATTAATATTTCAGTACTAGAAAACTATTTTGGGCATTTTGATTTTTGAAATTGACAACTCTTTTCCTATTTTCTGAGTAGTGGGAACAAAAATAAAAGTAAAACTACAGCTTCCTTCATAAGCTCGGTATTTCTACTTTTTTTTAAATTTTTTTTTGTGGAGAGAAGGAAAAAGGAATAAGAAAGAGAAGAAAAATACAAAGAAAGGGGAACAGCATAAACACGAATATTAAAACAACAAACAAAATGGACAGGTACATTTTTACAAAGAATGTAGAACTAAAACGAAGTGATTGCTTACATTGCCTTCCAAAAGTTCTTCCACAGAGCAACCGCGGTGTGACTTCTGGTATTTTTCTTGAAAAAGTTTTCCATCAAACACTGCCCAGGGCATCAGATCATCCATCCTGAAGGGATGGCCACAGGCACTGTTGGCCATGAGCAAAGTCGTAAGGCCACGGATGAGGACAGCACCCAGATGTACAGCCCTGGAGTCTACTTCTGCAAGCTGTGAACACACACACACATGCAAAGGCAGGTCTCATAAATCAGGAAATATGAGCCATCTTACCATCACATATAAACATGCAAACAGCAGAGAAAATGATCAACTGTCCCTCTGTCCGTGATGGCCCTCTACTCCACAGCAGAATTTGTCTGAGGATTCTGTACCTAATTATATTCAATAAAGTGAAATAAGTGGAGTTTAACAAACACAGCATCTCATTCAAGTTTTTAAGACAAATTCATCCAAAATGTAAATGGAAAGACAGAATAAATGGCTCCGTAGTATTTTTCAAACATTAGCAGTTCTGCAGGAAAAAAAGTTCCGTTAGTGGAATGCAAAGCATGAACTGGGAGTGAAAATTGATGTGTACAGTGATCCACTGACCTTCCAGAGTTTGCTTACCCCGGAAATGTTACAGCATTTAGAGATCATTTAAATTGCAGGATTTGACAGAACAAAGTTTATTGTATCCAAGCTTTTATTTTAAGCACTCTAGAATTTCCTTTGACTGTAATCTGAAAGTCAAATTATTTCACTTCAACCTGGATGTCTCCAGAAGAAATACTGGAATCGTGTGACAACATTTAGAAAATGCATAATGAGAAACTCAACAAGACAATTAAAACTCACAGCCAAAATAAACTCCATGGGTGAATTTAACATCCTGTTGTGGCAGAGGACAGCAAAATATAAAAACCTTGAATTCAGTATGGGGGAACAGTCTGCTTTTAAGTATTGTTTAAACAGTACAAAGCTCCTCAGTGGGCACTGCCTTTTCCAGTCTGTACCAAAGCAGTCTGTTAGGATCAGGAGAGATTGTGTGCCATCAATACTGTAATCCGTGGTAAGTGTTGTACCCTTACAGTATAAATTATACCAGAAATAGAAGAGTATCCAAAACAGTCCAGAACAGAACGGGCAAAAAGTGACTCAAATTGTCTTAGCTCTAGCTCCTAGGGCTGTGAACTGTTTGTCTGAAATGCAATGGAAAGGGTTGGCCATTATTACTACATCTTACATCTTGAAAGATCTCCAAAAGACTTAAAGGTATGAACATACATCATCAGCGCCTTATTTTTAAAAATTAACAAAAAGTAACAAAATCCATGAAATGTAGTACTAATGAATCACAATTTTTCTCTCCTAAGGCCCACATAACAAAATCAGGAAACCTTTGATAGCAACAAAAAGCTACAAAGCTTCTTCCAAAAATGAAAATCAAAAATCATTTGGAGAAGAGGGCCACACCCTGATGAAGGAGCTAGGTTTTCTGCACTGTTATGCAATGAGCTGAATTCTGTTGCAAAATTTGCCGAGGTGAAGCTGACTTCTGTGATGGGGTTCTTCCTAACCACAGAAAAGGGACAGTAGGGTTCTGTTGAGTTGACTTGAAGATACGAGGTGCATCTCCATGGGCTGCTTTCTGTAAAATGCAAATGCAAAAGAAGACTCAGATATGATGCAGGCAGGGAGATGCCAGGCAGGGAGGCTCAGAGCCCTCTGGGAAGAACTTCTTCTGTCTCTAGTGATTCCTGCAAAGGCATCAAGCTGGCCATCAGGGCACTGACCCAACATGACAGTCAGTAGTTGAAATTCATCCAGTGCAGACAACTGGAGACAACCACCGACATCCATTAAAATGCAAACAACACAAGCTAATTTCACAGAATTGTACAATGATTGAGGTTGAAAGAGACCCTAAAGTTCATCTAGTTTCAAGCCTCCTGCCATGGGCAGGGACACCTCCCACAAGAATTTGAGCAGTCATTTAGAAAATGAAAGGTCCATATTTTTCTGATCATGACACTTTATATTTGAGTAAGGAGACTCTCTTCTGCCCTCCTTTTAAAACTAATGTATTTTCAGTTGGGGATCAGGCCACTGAGTTTCAGGAAGTTATTGCCTCCAGATGTCAGCTACCATTTTGCCAGCTGAGACTAGTAACTAACTACTACTATGCACACTCATAACTCTCTTGGTCTGGCAAGTAAAGCAGGGGTTTGCAAACTGTTTAACAATGCTGAAGGGTACTTGAGAGAGGAATGTGGTTTAAGTGAACCAGTATTTGTACTAAAGTAAACTGCCAGAGTGCACACAGTCACTTATCATGTGGCAGCTGAGATTCTTATATTGCATTTAGTAGATTGTTTCTGATCACCAGATCAAATCTTAAGACCTGCAAAGGAAGTGTGTCCACATCATTTACAACCCTAGCTATGTTCTTTTCTGCTAAACTTGAGAAATATTGACCAAAAAGATAAAATAATGTTGCTGGTGTCAGGCTGCACAGTTAGAAGACTTCATTGTCTAGGGATATCAGTCCAGAACTTTTCTAAAGCACTGAAGTATTGCAGGGTGGAGGGTTTGTGTGTGAAGATATCAGGTAAGGCTTGGTGTTTTAATGGAAATTAGTATGAACAAGACCAAGGCAAGAGCTATCAACAGTGATTTCTTTATTTTAATAGGACAGGAAATACATTCACTAAAGAGTAGTCTCTATTTTCCATGTCTGGCAATGAAAACCAAAGAAAAGGAAAGCACAGTGAGCCTGTAACAATGAGGCTGTGCACATGGCAAACCACAGAGTTGCCTTGCCATGGGAATGCTCACAACTGCTCGGTGTCTGCAATGTTAAGACATCATGATGAGAAGTGGAAAATTCCAAAAGAAAAGAAGTCTTGTCCTGCAGGGCATTACACCCTAGAGATTACTTCCTTTCGGAAATTGTGCTCTTTTTACCATTTCTATAAACTCAGGACCCCAGTGAACCACGTGAGATACAGCCTGTGATCCTGCTGCTGCTACTCCTACCACCAGCTGATGACATTTGTGTGAGAGACACAGGGAATGTGGGAGAACTGCTCCTCCTGCACAAGCTGCTTGTGCTGCTGAGCCTACCCATGGCAGCTCCCCACCCTCCCAACACCTGGGGAAAAAGATTACTTTTTCCTATTTGGCAGCATTAACTGAAGACTGAGAACTCAGAAATTCACAGTCCTGTAGCACCATTGCAGCAGCAGTTACTGATACCAGAGGCTTGATCTGAACTGGGTAAGCTACTTGAAAAGAGCAAGAGAAGTGCTACAGCATCCACAACATTATAAAGTTTTTTCTAACAGTTTCAGAAATCTCTTTGCTAGAAGACTTACAAATTTATCTCATATCACTGAGTTCAGGCCGATCTCTGTGGCTGTGTGCATGAGCATCGGTGACAGAAAGAGGCTTGGTAGAGTGGAAGGTGTTTGCTCACAGCAGCACTTTGCAAGTCTAGACCGAGAGACTGCACATCTTGCTGGATAGTTTTAACTTGCAGGAAGAGATAATACATGGATCTTGTATATGAAATGCAAATTTCCAGTTCAAATTTCATCTAATGAAATAATAATTTAAAAAAATAATCAGGATGTAAAAATACCCTTATGTTTTAAGAAAATACTGTTAGTCCTCTGACCCTTCTTTGTAGATTCGCAAGGGATTTTTTGATAGAGGTGTAAATCTTATACTATGCATTTTGAAAGCTGCACAAACTATTTCCAGGAGCACACACAAAAAAACCCACAACCGTTTGCCCCTCAACTGATTGGAGTTTAAAGGCTTCAAATTCTGTAAAATAATAAACTGGTTCTATGACAGTTGAAATGTAAGGGCGAGTATCTGAACATGCCAGATGTCAGCAGACACAGTAAAGCCATCTCACATCTGAAACCAAGGAGAAAAGATATGATGAAATTTCACAGTTCTTTACTTGTGCTACTTTACATGTCCTCTGTATCTCAATGTACTGAATTCAACATTTCATTTAAAAACTGGTTTCTTTAGTAGGATTTTCAACAAAATTCTGGGCATGCTCTTTTTCAATGGGAAAAGTCTGTATTAATAATTGTTACTTAGGTTAGAGTATACTTTTTTTCCTGTTGCCTTCTTCCTATGGTGAAGTTGAATATAGAAGATATAACTATGGCTAACATTTTGATATAGAAATTTAAAAAGAAAAAGCTTTAAATTACATAAGGCATTTCTCCTACTCCTCCCTTCCCCACATTCCCCACTCACCTACAAAAGAACATACCTGTTTCTGTGATAAAAGAGAAAACATAACACTCAAGGACAGGTTAGTATTTGATGATTTCTAGTTAAAATGAATCAATTCAATACCAATAGTTACAAATCAATGTAATTTATCCCATGCAATAAACTGCAGGAATTCAAGTCACAGTGATAAAAATCTGTGTACTTGTCTAGTTTCACCAGCTCCTTTTAGATTCATTTGAACCCAGCCGGTATATCATCAGTATTGCTGCTTCTTACATTAACTCCCCCAGCAGCCACCTGTACCTTAAATGATCAAATATTTAACCATAGGCAATTTGTGCTTGAGCAATAAAAGCAGCAGGCAGATCCTATCTCAGGAACTTGTCATTAACACAGTAAGGCTTAGCTTTGCCTGAGAGCACTAAGGCACACTGTGTTCTAAATACAGAGAGATGAACGCTCCCCGATGACAACTCTTTGCAATGGAAAGCATCACTAAACAACCTCAACCCGAAGACAGAGACCAGGTTGTCCTGCCTTCAGCCATTAGTATAAATTTCCAGTGGGAGTTGGAAAAGGATGCTAAAGCCTATGCACATTGGAGCTCTATTCTCTGTTCTTGAGAAAAAGAAAACTTGAACTAGTGCAATGCTGGTAAATTACAGGAGTGTCACCCTGCAGAGGTGGGCTGCTGAAATAGTGCATTTACTAGGCATCAGTCAGCTTTAAGCAGTAAGCTGCTGTGCCTTATCAAACAGAGGGGGGAGAGGAGCACCAGTATTTTGAAAACAGACTAAGGTTTATTCTGATAAAAGATTACAGCTCAAATTAAGCTCTTCCTGCTTAAACAAGGTGCGCAAAGGAAAATGGGGATTGAAAAGAGATCCTATGAGGGCATTGGCTGCAACAGAAACTAGACAAACCAGTTTTTAAACACTTCTAAGACTTTGAAGCAAATATTTAGCCGTAAACAATCCAATTGTTTAGTATTTATATGTTCAGGAAAGTTTATTTACTGGGTTTTATCAGGACTTTGATGTAAAATGATACCTCTCTGTGGAGCAACACTTGTATTTACATTAAGCCAAAACCGCCACTAAAGTAAACTTAAAAAAAAATTAAAATTGCTTTTACCATTAAGCACTCTACAAATAATAACACAAAAGTACTACTGCTAACCAATTTGCAACTAGAAAAAAAATTCCTTTAGTTCCAAAAAGATTACATCTCATTTCTTGTTTAATTTTCAGAAACAGTTGCCTTTATCAGAACTCTTAATCATATCCACAACAAATCCCAGTATAAATGACACTTCTGTGATAATGAATTTCACAATTAAAACGTTTAGTCCTCTCAGCTTATTCATTCAGTTCTGCAATGGACAGCACATTGACACCTGCAGAAAGACTGAAATAACATTACTTCTCTTATTTTAGCCACAACTGCTCAACTCTAAAGTGATCTAAAGTGCTAGTGACAGTCCACAATATCTGTGATATCTACAGAATGTCAACATCAATTTTGAATTATAGTCACCAGGCTAACCATCTGACTGTAGCCCAGCCAGCACCCATGTCCCTTCTACAAAAGTGAATGGATTCATCTTGATTTTCATTTTTAGTGTCTTAAATATTTGGTCATGTTTTTGGTGACATAATTGTCCTCGACCTGCTCACCTTTCCATCATATAGAGAGTATTGAATGTCTCCCTCTCACATGGATGCCCTAATACAAGTGATGCCACAATAAAGTTTCATCTTGATGGGCAACCTAGAGTGTCTTCTCCATCTTCCCTGTTGTCCATTTAAAACAACCAGCAGTAAGTACTGCTCTCCCAGACTCCTACATTTCTGTCAAATCAGCTGAAATTGGCCAACACATTCAAACGTTATTAGGGGACACAGAGAAAAAATTTACAAAGCATGCAAAAGGTCATTCTCTCCCAGTAGCTTTCCATTGTAAGCCTTCAACCACCAAACTTTTTCCACTCTTTTGCTTTCTGACACTCCCTATATATTTCTGTGTTCTACTCTATACTGTCTAGCTCCATTACCAAAATTTTCAAAATGAGGGTCCTCATTTGCTGCTGCCTCATCCTGACCACACTCCTGATCTAAAGTCCTTATCCACACCTTAATCCAGTGCTATCCCTTTGTTTAATCATAGGCTGGTCCATGGAACACAGTTTTAGGTAAAAATTCTGTCACCAACAGAACTACTCGGCAGAGTGTGCTTGGCTGCCTTTGCTGATGAAGTCTGTCCTTCCAGAGCCTCAGGCTCTGTTGGCAAAGGACAGCTGGTTAGACCTGCAACTGCTCAGTGCACTGCTACAGTTGTCCCAGGCTTAATCAGCCAAGCTTAAAAATCAGTATTCTTTATTTTCCTCCCTAGATTCAGAGTGGAAGTTCAAGATTTATTCAACTGTCCTAATGTAGGACCACCCCCTCTTTTAAACTCTTTGAGTTTATATTTCTTAAGGGTCTGATATATTTCCCACTGAAACCAACAGAAAGATCGGCGAAATTTCAGCGGAATTAGATCAGGAAATATTTAGCATGTCTGAAGCACTGCAGCTTCCAGAAACATTATCACAACCGTTATTCATGTCATAAGCTCTTCAAATAAAACTGTCATTGAACCAAGATACCTTGTGTAGAGAATTCCAGTAGAACAAATATTGTTTGCCAGTGCAATATGGGTTTTGTTGGTTTTCTTTTTCTCCTTGGGTTTCTTTGTATTGCAAAGCAGCTGCACAGTAAGATTGTTGATACTGCGTTTCACCCTTTGAAGTGATATGGGCCACAGCAAACAGTTCTGGCTATTGAATTTTCTAGGTGTTAAGTCCACAGGTTGAGGAGGAAAAGAACTTGTCTGCTTCTATTTCATGACAATCCCAAGCCCCAAGACAAATCAAATGAGTCACACAGCAGCATTTCAGATGATTTATGAAGGGAACTGACAAACTGTAACCTGTGATCAGGTATGTTCAAGATATCAGGATTTCATTTGTAACTAAGCTACAATAGAGTATCCACTTCCAGAACAGCTATTCGTTTCGAAGTGGAAAATTGCCCTACATAGCTTGAAAGTTGCTGCTTTTTGGCACAAGAATGCCAACCCTGTGCTATGGTTTAGATAAATACATACAGAAAAATTAGAGAATCCTTGTTCGGTGCACACAGCTATTGCATAAAGATGATAGTCTGAGCTATTCAAGAACTGCTGACAAATTTAGGTTTTAAAGTAAATAAAATTATTTACAGGTAGTATTCTACATTCTTTTGTATTAGCACTATGTCAGAGCAAATTAAAAATAAACAAGGAAAGAGTTTATGTGAGAGAAACTTGGCTGTTTTTAAAGTCTTACTGAATACAGAGAAGAATGCTGTTTTAAAGAAAATGCAAGCTTTGTAATAAGTCAAACTTTGGCATGGCAGCCCTTCAGCCAGCATTGGACTCTGCAGGCACTTTGCTGATAACATTTCAGCCTCAGGAACTGATCTGCAGCCATTTTAAAACAAAGGGTACCTTTTTTTTTTTTTTAATGCAGAAGGTGTTGTGCCAAAATAAACTTCCTGCAGAACACCACTACGCTTTCAGCCTCCTGTAATTGAAAAATACTACTTACCACTGCTCCTAACCTGAACTATTCCTCTATTGTACTGAAGCCTCAGGGTACAAATACAACATACAATTGTATGATTTTGCTAGAAAGTTAAAAGCACTGAGCAGGTTGAGGGATGGATTTTTAAAAGTGTATTGGCATAGCTCTGCTTTTATAGCATTCAAAAGCAAAGCTCTCATTGAGGAACTTACAGAACTTAAGTCCTACCATAGTAATATTTTCTGCCAAGATGTGTTTGTGTATTCTATACAGAGAGAGAATATAGAAAATTACTGCTAAATAAGAAAAGATGCTTATGCATGCATTATCTGTTCTTGCTAAAACCAATACCTATATATCTTTGTACTTGGCAAGGAACTGAATGTCTCTTCTTTTAAATCTACCAGGCTAATATATCGAAGCCTAGACTAATGCAATACACCTTTTTAGTTAATGTACTTAGTGCTGGTGTAACACTAGACATGCTGATGAGATTACTAAACAATTACCTAAATCTCTCCATAAATCACTAATTTTCTTTGGAGGTAATACACGATTACCTTTACACATTTGGTGTTTATTGTCCCTGTTTGTTCTTTCCTCACGTGTAACACTGGGATTAGAATGTCTTAACAAGTGATGATGTCTTGAGATGCTTAAAAATAATGCTGGTAAGGGATATTATAATGTGCTTTTATCACTTTTTTCTTAACACAGCTCCATTTCTTTATAAAAAGTTCCTTCAGCCACATCTCAGCTGTTTCTCAGTGGACATTAAATGAAATAACCCTAAAACAAAGATGAAGGGGAGGAGAATATAGGTATGACATCAATATTAATGTTAACATATTAAAGGTTCACATTTACACAGCACTTTCGGCTAAAAAACTTATATTATTGAGACTACCAGGCGCATGACTGTTACAAGCAAGAACTAAAATACAAGAAAGAACTGAACAATTTGACCAAAGTCATAGAAGAAGCAACAGATAGGAACTGGACACTGTCTGACTTTTAAACCCTGGACAATGGCCATGTCAATCAAGAGTACACTTGAAAGAAACAGGAACAAATCAGTTCTTGGTTAACCTTGCTGTTTCTGAGATCTTCCAGAAGAACATTTCTACTACAATAATTTGAAAACCTCCAGTACACGCACCAAAGCACTGTAACCATACTGCCTGTAAATGCATCCACCTCTAAGTGGCTCATTCCAGAAAACATTAGGCTTCCCTGAAGCTGCACAGAGCCATCTGCTCCTGCAGGGAAAGCCTGGACAGATGTGCAGCTCGCATTCCTGCTCAGGCGTGACAGCAGCACACGGGCAGGTGCCAGCAGATGAGAGGCAGGTGCGCGCGTGCCACCGCTTCCCATTCCCTCCCTGCTCCAGCCCCTGCTTGTCACCTGCCCTCGGGGACACAGGGCAGCCCTCAAAGGCAGTGGGGAGCAGCCCCACCTCTGCCATGCAAACACCACCTCCAACCCTCATGGGCTGCTCGCTCCTTCCAGCATACAAGGAACTGTTCCTACATACAGTGGCACCTATTGAACTCAGGAGTAAACGTACACTTTGACCAACGCAAACTTGGCAGGAAAATGTCAGTTGATACCAGAAATATTTATTTTCCCCTCTCTATAATAAGTTATCTCTGACTTTTTCAAAGCTGTCAGTTGGCTTGGTATTTTGGGAGAGCTTTATTACCCTCACTACTAATAACTATGTTTCACTTCCTGCAATTTTATTTCGCATGGCTTAAAAATTAACAGCAATTTTGTTATCTGAAATCCCAGACTGTCTTTTTCCTTAAACATCCTGAAATATTCTTTAAGCTATACACAATCTAAAAGCAATTTATAACTGAAACATTGCTGCTATTTCCATGTTGTTGAAACCTTGCTAATTATGAGTGAAAGGACAATAAAGGGGAAAACTCACAGAAACGCACAGCAAACTTACACAATTATGCAGAAAAAGGCAAGACCATCTTCCAAATAGGAATAAAAATCCTCTTTTTAAGACTCTTGCTCAAAACCTTGTGCAAGATTTTCTCCCTGGGCAAACTAAATCCATCTAAATAAATTCATTTTTTTCACAAAGTGGAAGAGATGACCTACAACTCAGCTCTCTACAGCGACCTGAAAGGAGGCTGCAGTGAGGTGGGGATTGGCCTCTTCTACCATGCTTCAAGTGAAAGGACAAGAGAAAAATGGCCAAGAGACATAAAGATTAGATAACAGATTTTTTTTTTTTTTTTCCCACTGCAAGAGTGGTTAGACACTGGAGTAAGTTGTCCAGGGAGGTGGTGAAGTCACCATCTCTGGAAGTGTTCAAGAAGCATCTGAAGGTGGCACTTGCAGATACTGTTTAGGGGTGAATGTGGTGGTGCTGGGCTGATGGTTGGACTGGATGATCTTGGAGGTCTCTTCCAACCTTGACAATCCTGTGATCTAGTTATGTTGTCAATTTTATATAATAGAATTTACACAGCTATGTGAATTCTGGTACTGGGGTTCAGGGCAATGGCAAAAAAATGTTCAGGGAAATAGACTCTAATAATACTAAAAAATACACCAAATTTTGTCAAGAAGAAAATGGGGAGAGTGGGGCAGAACACCAATCTTGTCTGCAAGTTGAACACATTAGTTAAGCCTAAGATTTCTTTTTAATATGCTTTTGAACCAACAGCAGCAAAAAAGGTAGAGCTAGCTGTCAGTGGACTAAGAAAATTTTCTTCAGAACTTCCAACGATGCCTATGAAAATAGTCACAGATTTAGAGATGGGTCTTTGAAAAGTACTGTAAGCAGTGAGTAACTACAGCTCCTGAAACATAATTGTATTTGCACTAATGCCTGACCCATGTAAGTGCAGTGTAACTGTTCTATTTGGACTGGTTCATTTCAGACTGTCTTGAGCATATGACAAGAATATTTCTAATTTTGAACAGGGACTGAACCAATCCCAACTCGAAATCACATCCCACACTGCTGCACTTTAGCTCCAGATTAACCCAGAACACTGAGGAAACCTAAAGACTGCAGATGAGAAAATGGACTGGGAAGCAATGCCAAGATCAGCAAATCACCTCAATCCCCCCTGTTCTCCACCACCTGCCAGTTACAATCTCGCCTATAATTTTTAAAACACTTTTGACAGATGCAAATTTTGAGGGAATATAAACCCTGGTTCAGTAAAGCATCTGGGAATGCACTCAAATTCCATTTTAGTTAATACTAATGTACATCACAGAAGCAGGTCCTTTGTATATAAGAAGAGTTTATCCCTAAGATCTTTACAATATTCTTATTTGCATTTTATGTTTTACTCAATCCAATTAGACTTCAAGCAAATATTAATTAGGAAATAGTCACACAGACACAATAAACATACACTCCCTGGGGGAAAAAAGGATTTTTTTTTCAGCAATCATATTTTGAAAAATACAGATAGGTCACAAAGGCCGTTTGGGATCTGTTTGAAAAATATCACACATAATGGTGCTGATAAACATAGCCTGTCTTGCCAATACATCAGGAGATTGAAATTATCGAGTGTTCAGAATCTAGGTATTATTTATGTTTTTCTGTCTGCATGGCATAGAAGAAAAAACACAGAATAGATGTAGCAACGTCCTTCTTTAAATCTGAGGGATCCCAACCAAGACACCTACACTACTCCTTATGACTCTAAAATATACTGCTATTTTAAATGGATGTGGCCAAGTATCCCTCGGGAAAATATTCAGAGAAAAATACCTTGTGTAATATTGGTATAATACCAAGGTAAACCACAGTATAAAACCAAGGTTTTTTTGTTTCTGTGACACTGCACTATGAAAAATACTCAAAAGTTCTATGCAACTAAAATTCTTGCTAAAGCTATTTCCAGCTTTCAAGCTAGTTAACTAGTTTGCTGAGTACTTCTTTTTTTCTTCTTCCTTTTCTTCTAAAAGCTAATTATATAATACCTAATACATATTGTGTGAAAGTTCATTTGCAATCAAGTTGCAAAGACTCTCTGAATCCTATGATTTAATCTAAACTGATTGTGCTCATTTCACATCAGTAACAATTTTAAATAACAAAAAGCTCTTAGAAAGTTGAAGGAATATATTTCAGCACTTGACTGTCTTATACCCCATACACATCCAAACTACTCCTTTTACAAGTGTGCTACAAAAGATGTCTTTACTCTTAAGCAGATATTCTGGCATAATGGGACATTTTAAAGCAAAGCTATACAGAGTTTGCAAATGCTGCAAATTCCAGCAGTGATGTGTATACCCACCTGCTATTAAATTTGATTTCCTATCTTCTGACATACAGAAAAAGAGATAATTTTAAAAATCAGTTATGAGGACCCAAAATTCACCTACCAATTTCCAGTTCATATTTCCTTTTTAACCAAATTTTTCCATCTCATCTTTGGTTATAACCTTCAGAAAAGATGTGATTCACTGTTTACACCTCCAACACAAATTTTTCATGTAGTCATATATTTAGATAAATCTTAGAAAAAATGTAATTGTGTTTATAAGTCACTATGGTTTTTCCTGTTTGGGCAGTATTTTACATGCATTACTTGTGAAAGCTGACCTGTAATTGCACTTGTAAACAACCAGGGCCAGCACAATGTAAGAAACAAGTCTGGAAACACAACTGCTGGTGCCTCTTTTTCTCTGCAGTGGGCTCAAAGTTAGACTGATGGCTCTCCGGGCTTTTTGCCAACACTACACACCAGATTAAAATAGAAAGAAGGGAAATAGGCAACCTGGGGTCCAAAATTTAATTCTGACCTTATGTATAAGCTCTATGGGAGGCTTGAGCAAAGTAGAATGCTAATCTACCATATAAGGGGGGCAGCACCAGAAAACTTGAAAAAATCTAACCAGAAAAATGTCTTTACTATCGTGTGCACATTTTGGTATTTTGAAACCATCGATCTTGAAAAATAATCAAATCTTCATGTATAAACATTATGTTATTCTCAGAAAGTAATATTTAATGTACAATGTAGTTACATGTTCACAGCCCACTTTCTTTCAGCATGAGATAAACTATATTTTTTATGGCTTTAACCCACTTTATTCAAACCATAGACTTTTCTGTTTCATAGACTTGTGGGTTTATGGATCTCATTAACTATGAAATATGGATAGCATATTAGAAAGTAGATTTGAAAGTGAAGGCTGAAACGCTCTCTTCATTCCATCAGAATGGGCTCTATTTATTTATATCTTCTCCCATATTTCATAGTGGAAATTAAGTATTCTGCTAAAACATATTTGCTAATGTACTTTTTTACAGAAAGAGATAATTTTTTTTAAGCAAATTACTGTTCTTCACATAACTTTTTACAAGAAATAAACATTTTTTTCTACATTTAAATAATACTATAATCTTAAGTCCAAATGGTAAACTAGAAAATATCTTCATAAAATTTTGCAGATGCTGACTAATTTTAGCATAACTTCCTTGGAAGCTCTGTGATTAAGCTGTTTCTAGGGATCAGTTTTAACTTTTCAATGGAAAGTAAAAAGTATGGTAAACAGATTAAACTCTATTCCTGACTTCTTACTAGGAACTCCATTTATTAATCAATTACATGTTAGTGTAATTCATTGCACTTGGATCTTTTGATTTTAAACAAAAATATCTAGAAAATTAAGCTGTTAAATACCTATTGATACATTATTCACTAACTATTAAAATAACTCAATAACTTTTGAGAGTAACTTAATTTTGTGAAATGACCAAATAAACACAGTAATGAGTAAAAACAGTTTAAGTTATTCTGAGATGGGAACTTGAAAATTAGATGCTTGAGGGATAATTCTCGGAAAGCTTGATTTATTGATCATTATTCTTAGAATATTTGTATAAGATATGCTATTTATTTAGTCTCCTGCCCTTTCAAGAGAGAATTCCCAGGACATACATTAAGTTCTCTATTCTTGATACAGCCTGACAAGACACAGATACACATACAACTGAGAAACAGCAACTTTTTTCCACAGGGAAATTCAGGTCATCAAAACACAGGAAAAGAGGTTACTTTGAAGGCAGTGAAGGAAAGTTTTGAAACTCTTATTTATGTATTCACAACCTCAGAAGAGAAAGAGACCAAAATCTTTTCTCACTATTCCCTTCAGAAGGATTTATTCTGGTGCAAACTATTACCAAAGGCACTATTGTGAATTTTGAAAGAATAAGACAAGGAGCTGATCTACAAAGAAAAAAATTTCAGCTACATTACATGAATCTTGTGTTGGTTTCTAGCACAGCAGAAGGCATTGTGGGACAGTGCATGAAGTGCTTATACAAGCAGCAGAGTGACATAACTTTGGAAAGGACTTGCCAATGGCACGCAGAGTTCCAACAACATTCTGTCCACTTCATAAAGTGATGCCTGACACAGTGTAAGACCAGCTTCACCCTTCATGCACTCCTGTGTGCACAGCTGATCTGCCATGAGTTCTTAACAAAATTTTGTGAACAACTTTCAATCAGCACAATGCTGATAAGTAGCATACGTTGATTAATATTATATTTTTGGATGTGGATTTATATTTTCGAAGAGCCACAACACAAATGAATCACACAAAGACCTCTAATTCAAGCAGAATAAACTTCGAAGCACTTTAGAAACTTATGTAACAATCCCTGTAAGTGCATCTATAAACAAATAGTTTCAACACTTCCTGCTTGGGCTTGATTTCCTTCATGCTGTTGCTGAATGACTGCCATGTAGACTTGATGAAGTGCTGATCCTCCCAATGCTGACTGCAACACGTGCACTATGTGCAGTAAATCCTACATTTCTGCTGTATTCCATATTGCATTCATTCCATTGCTTCCTTTTTGTTACACAGGCAGCTACAAATCAAATTTGCGATGAGTTTGAAGAAACTTATAGGAGCCTGGACTTCATCTGTTATAAAGAATCAAATAATGGAACTAAAATCACACTGGTTTTGTTATTTTGGTACTTGTACACTAGAAACAAATGGATACTAATAGGAGCATTACCTTGAGATCAACAAAAAGTACTTTTAAAATTCTCTCATGGACTGTTCAAAGAAATAAGGAATTTATTGGAAATACAAGCTAGATTTACAGAATGAAGATATGTTAAGGTTCTAACCATTTCTAATCCTTTCCCATTTACTTTTATGTAAACCCACAACTCAAATAGCAATTGACACGTGGAGTCACTATAGTAGTAGTAGTGCTATACACTACTAATACTTTGATTACAATTTCTGGCTAAGAAATTGAAAATCTCTACAATCCACGTCCAAAAACAAAATCCTCGCCAGTAAAAAAAATGAAGCAATGTTGTAAGACAGGATTCACCGTAACTAGTTCTTCATCAGATGGAAGTTTGGAAGCTAAGAAGGGAGAAATCAGAGAATAATTTGCTCACTCTAGGACTGCAACCACTACAAAATGCCCCTTCCATTTTAATTTTTTGTGTGATTAGCAAATACACGTATTCACACAAAATACAGCACATGAAAAGCCTACATATTTATCCTGACCCTTAGCTCCTATACCTGTAAAAAAACTAATGTAGAATGATTTACCCCCAAAACATTATTTCATGCTACACAACTATTTCAGTCATACCTGCAGGCCTGTCAGTTGAGCTGCTGATTTCCCTTTGAGGCAGAGAAGGAGTGCCAGAAATGCATTTAAGTCCTCCAGAGAGAGGCTACTGACCTAAAGCAGATGAAAAAATGACACATTATCTGAAGGCTCTGAAGAGGAGCTTTCTGAAAATTGAATCCTCTTGCTCAAGCACATCAAACTTGGAACAGTGACTCATGTAATGATGACCACCATGAATGTATCATCTAGGAAAACATACAGGGAACAAAATACTTTCTTTCACAGCTGGAATGAAGTGCATACCCCAACACTTTTGTATAGTGCATATACATGAATTTCCACACTCCAAACAAAATTCCCACCCTTCATTTAGTCCCTTCTCCATTTCCCCTGGAGTTTCTTAATAACAGGAAATTTCTCCCTCTCTGTAACATCAAGTAAAAAAAAAAGAGATTAAAAAAATTCCTTTACAATCAAGACACAGGATAAAAACCATCTCAATGAGCTACAGATATGATGACTGCTAGGTATTTTAAAAAATGCTTACACATTTATCTGTTAGAAATTTCTAAAATATCCTAAAACATTTCAATTACCTATTTTTCAATTACCTAAGTTTCAGGATTTATCAAAACATATTCGATTTCTTTCAGATTTTAAGGCTATATATGGAAGGAGGGAAAACTCAAAACTAAAACCTAAAATGTTCAAGTGGGGAAACGGAAATTACAAGTCTGAATTGATGTAACAGTTCACGTTTATCAGTGAAGGCTGAATGGGCACTTTTTCTGCTGTGAAAAAGTGTTTTGAGATTTTGCAGACACATGATCAGCTCAGAAGAAAGACAGCACCTTGAGAGCAGCTGGTATGATTGCATGACAGTACCAGTCGAGCTCTAATCCTTTCCTTCCTCTTATAAAACACTGTGTATTATACAAGTGCACCAAGACCACACATCTGTTACAGCAGTTGAGGATATACAGAGAGCTCCAAAGTGAGATCCATAAAGCATTACAATTCCTTATCAATTAGGATTTGAGGAAAGGTTTCTCTTGCAAAATGTGGAAGTGTGCACTGTGGGCAAACAGAACACTTAAGAGGCTGCCTAAAACTTTGAAGTGCCTTTCTTTTAACTGGATAAAAATAATTCAACCACTACTCAGATTTTATTTTTTTATTATTCAGACCCCACTGCTTGTCCCCATATAAAATACTTTTTCCTCTATTATGCCATTAAATCTTGCATAAAGCACAAGAATGTAAGAGATATCAGAAACATTTTAAGCTTTCAAAATACTCCTTGGTATTCATTAACTCCACCTGTCTACTAAGATCTGATAATGGCTCTACTTTACCCTGTAATTCAAGTCAGGTGTCACCTTTGTGTAGATGGCAACAAGAGAGGTTTACTAAACATGCACATTTTATACATTGAAGTAACAGAAAAACTGACCTTTATCTACAAAACAATTCTTAATACTTGCACAATTTTGTTCTAAGAAAAGGAAATTAAAGTGTGCTTGCAAGTACAACAGCAGGAAATTGCCCCTAACACAGCAGATCACCCAAAAATGCTTATGGATGTAAAAACACTTCTTTAGAGAAATATTTTATTCAGTAATCAAACTTGGTGAGTTATCACAATTCCACTGTCAGTTTTAATCCAAAACTGTTAGAGATTGAAGAGAAAATTCCCCCTTGTCTGGAGGTTTCACTGTTTGATTTGAACTCATTCACTGCTTTGCCAACTTGAAAGACAGACCTAATATTTTGTAATTTTTTCACTATTTTTGTTCTTAATGTAGAGAATATTTGAAAGGTATCCTTGAAAAAACCATTTTTCATATCAACACTTTTTTTACATAGTTAAGGTTTGTTCGTTGGAATGTTTTATCTTACTTTAAAAAAATGCATCTGAAGTTTTCATTAAATACTTGCACATACATTCTGAGGAAGCTAGATGAGTTGGTCAGTGTGCTGATTCCTGCAAAACCTCATTTTCATCTTGGATTAAATTATAAGTAATGGTATTTTAAAAAAATTTATTTTCCCTCATGAGCTGAAGGAAGACTTCAGGCCTGCTTCAAGGCAACCTACAAATTTCTCCATTTAAATAATTTCTGAGGAAACAATTCACCTTCCTTCTCTAATAAAAATTTAAGACTGAAGTGTAAAGACAAGAGTCTGAACACAGCTAGGCAAGCCTTGTTTTCTCAGCTATAAAACAAATGGAAGCAATATGGCCAGCTCAAAGCATGGCTACTGACACTCCTGCCCTCATGTTTTCCTCTCAAACATCCCAAGAGAACAAACAGACAATATCAGAGAAATAACCAAAGTTTAAAATAACTCAGCAATGAAAATAATTTTACTCCAAATCAACTCCCCAGTCTGGTTCCCAGGGTAGATTGTATCAGTGCAACTTCGAGGGCAGAAGAGAATCAGGAAAATGGGGCACTTCTGGAAAAACTGGCACTGCCATGAAAATCCTTCCATCAAATTGAGCCCTTTGCATGGTCTCTCTGCTGTTACTCCTGCTGAAAGTAAGAGCTGTAAATCTGATTTCATCTCTGTTTATAACAGTGGCCATTGGATAATAAGTTCAGAAAACCATTTTCCTGACAAGAATTTTTTTTCTGTTTTACTGATATCCTATGATCAGAGTTCAGTAAATGCACATTTCTGTAGGTGTTCCATCCTATTACTCCTCTTCATAATCCCACTAAAGAAACCCTTCTCAAATAATTTAGTTATCATGCTATGAAAGAGTGCATAGAATAACTCAATAAATAAGTGAAATAGTGATAAATGAAACTGCATTTTCACATTCTAATAGGAAAAACACTTCAAGTGTGTTAAAAGGTAGGTACATTATATATCTTTATCTATATTTATATATATATATATTGCTTGAAATTGCAAGGCATGAAATGATGTTTAATAAGTATTATCTTTGAAAAAAATTCAATTTGTATTCTGTTATGCAAAAATTAAAGAAAAAAAGGACCTATATGGATCATTTGTGTAATTCCCATATGCACTTCCTCAATATGTCATCTAAGATTGAGTAAATACATGAAGGGAAATGAAAGGAAAAGTCAGAGAGAACTTGTTTTCATGTATCATACACAAATACAAATCTGTTATTGAGGATATTGAATCCTAAAAAAGCAAAACAAAAGACAAAATGCAATTAAATACAAGTGAAGCTGAGTTTATCAGATTAGATAAATGCATAATTTGCTCTTCCTCAGAGAGGAAAATCTGCTTGTGAGATCACCATTTGAAATGTGGCAAGTACAGACAATATATTAAATACCTAAGAGAAAAGTAAATAATGAAGCAATATTGTATTTAATCTTGTGTCACCTTTTTATTACAATTAAGGGAGTCTGCTGGCTGCCACGTATTTGGAATTATAACAGAAGTGCTACCAAATGATCCCCTATTACTCAGAATTTAATGAGAAGAGCCATATCCTCAATTCTGGCTTGAAAATTAGTAGACTGACAAGAAGGCATGAAAAAGTAGTGAGCTGACTAAATATTTATATTGTCTGTTTGCAAAGTCTACATAGTCACCTGAGGGAATGTCTCCTTTTGATGACACAAAGAAAACACAAAAGCAGCAGCTTTAATTTGCAAACAGGTCCCAAAGAGCAGGGGAAATCCCTCAGTTTATAGTCTCTGCTAGGCTGCCCAAGGGCTTTTGTCATGGGCATGTAAGAGTTATGATTAGCAACTAAAACCCCCAAGTATTTCTTGAACAGGATGGTGCACGTTAAGTGGAGTAATTAAAAATACTGTAATGCAGTATTATTATATTTGATCAGCTATGCCTACAAGTAAGGATTAGGAGAAATGCCCAGCACAGGCTAGCAGAAACCAGTTTATTTGTCCTTTGCACTGATCAGGGCTGACAGCTGAGGAAAAAGCCACTATCCCCCTTACCTGCATCATAAGATAGGCCAGCAAGCAGCAGAATCCTGCAACAGGTGCTTCCAGAGCTTGGAGTTCTTCCATCTCATCTTGAAGGTGAAAGCATGCCAGAAATGTACTATACCGTTGCTTCTCCACGTCAGGCCCTTTGGCAAACCACAGTGTTTTCAAATTAGGTGTTCCACCTACAAAAGAAATCCATTCTTTTATTTTGGCAGCAACAAGATAAAACATGTCTACCTCATTACAATCTGAAAGGAAATGACTGCTCTGGCAGGAAAGGAAATGAAATGCTCTTGGCACTTGCCAAGACCACAGAGTCAAAAATAAAATGCATTTGACAAAACTTGCATTTGGAAAAAAAAAAGTAACCCAAAAAAATGGCCTGTAATTTAAACAAAATTTATTGAATACAGGCATGTTTAAGCAGAGTGGACTGAATTCAATCCTTACAATAACACAGACAACTTTGAGACAGCAAGCATTTAACCTATGCAAGGGCAAAGTTTGCCTGCAAGTGTGTCCTTTCTCTTGGGGATGCACAGCATTAAATGAGGCTCACCATCATAAAACAGTGATTCAGCAGAGAACCACCAGGCCTGTTTTTCTCTCTCTCTGCTGGAGTTAACATACCAGTGGTCCTCGAAGGATGCTCTCATTGTTTCCCTCATGATCCCCTGTTTTAATGAACACCTATGCCATTTGGTGGTGAGCAGGAATTCTCCACAAGGCACTGTGTGGCTTTGACTCCTCTACCGTTCCAGTTCGGGAACAAAAACCAAGGCGATCTGGTATTTTTCACTCCCTAAGCTACTGTATGAAACACTGTTGCAAGCACACACAAAAGAACTGTCATCAGTTATGAATAATGGATCTTTCCAGACTTTCTCTAGTATCATTCACACTTGTCTCTAAACCCTTAATATTTACCCCATGCTGCCATCTCCCAGCTTGTGACACGTGTGGGCTAATGCAAAATTTGCTCCTCATTTAAATTACATTTAATCTGTTATCAAAATAAACACGAATGCACGTGAAATAACAGAATAGCTAACTGGTTATGCCTGAGAATCTCAATAAAAGCCAGAATTGTACCATAAAGTACGGCTGCTTCTGTAGTTAAATAAAATGAGGTGTGAATTTTAAATGTGGCCTAATTAAGCTACATTTGGTAACACCTCTTCCTTTTTTATGTGACATGCAGCAGCTGCAGACCAGTTAGGAACACTTGGTGATAATAAATGGTTAAAGTGACAAGGTGTTGAAATCTACATAGATGATGTTTATTTAGCCAGGAAAGCCCATTAACCAAATGGTACTAATTCTTTGGAGAGTGAGAAACTAGAAGAAAAGTTAGTATTTTATTTCTTTATCTCTCTGATGGATGTTTCATTTACTATTTTTAAGACTAACCCTCCTGTCAAAAGTTTTAACATTAAAAGAATTACTGTCATATAATCCATAAGTTCCTAACTGTATTTCTAAGGGAAATGTATTATTAAGAAAAAAACCCAGTTGCTTGATTGGAGGTAGAAATGCAGGTAAGAGATAACACAAATAGTGGCAGTGAGTGGGGCAGTACAGACAGCACAGTGAGACTCACATTACTGGTTTTGATATTGGTAATTGCTGCCTTAAGAAAAAGAAGAAAGCAAACAAAGCAGACAAAATATAACATGCACAAAATCAAAACAAAGCCAAATTTTCCTACCAAGCCTAAGCAACCCTGATGTGTCAGACAATCTGTACATGGGTAAACTCATATAGTTTTGATGGTTTCTGCATACGAAGAGATACACCAAGAATCACTTAAAAGGAAAGTTCTCTTTTGCATGCAGGGGCATACCTAATAACAGAAATCCTTCTTTCTTCAGAGTAAAACCATTAACTAGGTCAATATTCAAGATTATAGATCTATGTTGAGAGAGCTCAACAAAAAATTCAAGACATCTCTTCCATAAACAGTTTCTTATGCTTTCACAAACATCTACTTGCGCCTGGGAAAAAAAGGTACTGATAAATTATGATTTATATACTCTGGGAAAGAAAACTTAATGCTGTCTCCTTTTGGAACACACCAACAAAAGGCACTTTTTTTCTGAAGGGTTCTCATCTTCAAGTAATAAAATTCCATGTAATACCCAGGACTAATCTATTATATCAAATTAAAGACAAATAAAACAAAGAAAGAAACATCCTAAATTTTAATTACTGTCCCACCACACATGCACTCCACAGCAGATCTAAGATTCATCTACAGTAGACCCTCAAAATGTTCTCTGCTTTAGCTACATCCTCACTACATTACTTAAATTAGAAAACATTTCTGAAACAGAAATTTACTTGGATAGGCAGGAGAAATATTTTATTTTCTGAACATGTCTATGTATTTACTAAATTAAGCTAGAAACAACTAAAACTGAGTAACAAAAGGAAAACACACCAAAACATATTTATATGTACCTAATTAAAACATCTCTAGTATAAAGACTAGTAATGATAAAATAATCTGTTGTAGGAACCACCATTTCCCATGAATTACCCTGTACATAATTACTCTCAACATACACAAAATTGTGTGAAAGCCATATTCAGCACCATGTGAACTGCAGTCTTCGGGAGCCTCAAGAAGAGGAGCTTTAAAAAGACCTCCATGGAGGTGAGACACTACTTTTCTAATAACAAAAACAGACAACCCACAAGTTAAAAAAAAAGCATGGACAAATCACTTTTTACCTTTTTCCTTTGTACTCACACATTTAATACCATTATCATATAGAAAGCAGCTGTATGAGAAACAAAAGCACTTCAAGGGACTGCATAAACATTTATTTAATCTGTTTGAATTTCAATAATCAATTTATGGATATGCAATACATGCAAAAGTTGTGGAACGCATTAATTCTATGATATCATTTAACACTTAAACAAAGGTGATCCTCACATTTGTATCAACTTTAAACACAGCATTACTGTGTATACAGATATAAATACGTAATAGTAAACATTCATGTTTATTTGAAGTAATGACTAGTGATATTTTATTTTATAACACCACTAATAGAGCTTTAATACTTCTTCATTTTTGCATGCTCATGTAAATACCAAGCAATAAAAATTAGTTTATAAAAATTTACTTGCTAGGAACACTCAACAGTAACTTCTCAACAACTGCAGCCAAAACTCTCAAATGCTAATTAAATCAGCCCATTAAAGACAGAGACAGCATTTTGAACTTAAACATATTAATGATACATTAATGAAGGATGCAGTGATTAGAATATTGAAAGTACATCCAAACTCTGTGATATGAAGCTACAGCATCCTATGCATTTTCAGAAATAAAATGAACAGCAGAATCTATACATTTCCAGCAAAGACTTTAGAACTTTTCCCGTTCCACATAAACTGCACACATACCAAATATACCTGATATGTTCACAAGATATGGATGTTAAACAGTATTTTCTTAGATCATGGATCTTCTAACAAAATTGATTTGCCAGTGACACGTTTTATCATTATAAGTGCTGCTCTGTCAATGTGTGTAAATCATGATCATATTCATTCAACTGAAAAGAAACATTCCAGAAGGAAGAAAGAGACATAGATAATGCAAGCAAGCACTGATGCTAATTCAGAAGACTATCTCTCAAAAAAATATATATACCTAATACATACTATATTTAAAATATATTTTATCATCTTACTTACCATCCTGCCTTTGGGATTCAATATTTCGTTTTTTAAGAAAGCTAACATTCAATCTATCACCTGCAACCTTTCCAAATGCAAGGCACTTCTGCTGTTTCATACATGCACAAAACATTAGTAGGAATTCTACTTTTTTTTTTTAAGATCAATGCAAAATTTAAAGTATTTATCATTATGTACACTACATTTTAAAGTTCATAGTTTCTTTAGACTTTTTAATCTAAATCAAACTGGAAAAGAGTCAGGATTTTCCATATATTCTCAGTTCAGGTCTAAAGTAGTTTTGATGATCAGGTTATCAGTTTTTTCAAAAAAGATAAAGAACTGTCCCAAATTAATTGCACTTTTGATGTTTCAAATAGGTTTTTGGTAAATTTTTTTGGGTCTTTTTGAGTAATCTGATCTTGACTGACAGCCTTGAACTCTAACTTCCTAAAATAACTTTAAATTTAGCTCTAAATATGATCCCTGTCTGAAAAATGTGATGTGCTGTTGAGAACCTTATTTGGTGAATTAGAAAGTCATGCTGTGGAAAATCAAAGATGCATGAGCGAATGTAAGGCATACAAATATGGACTGCAAAAATTTTAGAAAAATATTTGTCTGCTGAAGGAATGACAACAGAGCACTAAAAATAAACACTAAAAGTCCTCCTTCCATTTTTTAATAGTCTGCTTGAACAGCCTTTCATTACTGGGTTAGTAAAGATTGTATCTGAGAAGACTCTGTTTTTATAAACTCCACTTATGTGGTTGCTATAAACAAACACACTTAAAATCCTGTTTATTGTCAGCATGAAGGTGGGTTCTATGTGTTCTTTGTTTACAGGGCTACAGAACCAGAGCACATGAGATTAAATGGATTCCTTTCCAGAAAGGGAGGAAGGAAGTATAGTATCTGGGACAGAAAATTTCACATCAATAAATGCAGTATATTTGCCAATTTGAAATGTAACTACATAGGTACAGTTTATACTTTGTTGAGTTTTGTTTCCTTGTTTTGCAGCATGTTTCCAGATCACTGTATGCTGAAATAAAACAGTTGCACGGGAGGGACTGATCGATTTTTACTCTCCATATTCATATTCCATTTGGAAAATTTCACAGCAATTTTATGCTATCATAAAGCCAATTAGATAATCACTCTCCTAATATTGTGTCAGGGGTACTGGATAGTGAAAGTACTGTATATCAAATAAAAACTCATTTGTACTTTGTCTATATAATCTATTTCTTTCCAAACAGCCCTTTAAAAGGGATTTTGAAAAGGCTGATATCTAAAAAGCAACTGGTTTTTCTTCATCTTTGAATTCAAAGACTCTCATTAAATATATGAGTTTCAAATATAAAGATAAATGTACAATCCTTGGATACCTAAAAAGAAAATTTACTATAAATTTACAAAGAAGTACCTGCATTTCAGCTTCTGAATTTGGATTTAGTCCAGATCAGCACAAGGACTACTACAGAAGGCTCTGGATGCTGAGGGAAGATGTAATTACTCTCCAAAAGTTGAATAGATAGTAACTTTTCTTTACAAGATATCAATGGTACTGTATATCAGTGGAACAAATACATTTCATGTGAAAGACTAGAAAGATCTCTGAGCTGCTGATCCATTTGATAACAGATGACAGAGAGAGAGAGCTGTGAGAACAAGGATGACTACAGCTGCACGGACAAATGAACACTTGGAGCAATTTTCCCCTTGACAAACAAAATTGTTTACTTCCCATACTAAACTTATACTGCAAGATACAATTATGTGTATATATACACACATATATATATATAATTATATATATAGTGCTCAATCTTTTCACTGAAATATATGATACTTCCTCATAAATGTAACACATTTCTCCTAACTCGAATTTCACTAAGAGTGTTCATTAATGTGTTTTTTTACCAAAGTGAAGAAGATAAAAACACACAAAATACTTAAGGCTTAAAAGAGTAGAAACAGCTTCATAGAAATCGATAGCCCAATTTTGGTTTTTTTATTAAAAGCACATATCTCAGAGCTGAATTCTATTATAATTACAAAGGGTAATTAAAAGCAACTACAACTGTGCAGCTCTTTAGCTCCTTGTTCTCCACAGTCGTCCTGGATTCTACATCGAACACATGATGGATTGTCCAACCGCATTTTAGTGAAGTGATTCTTTCAGTTTACATTTATAGACATTTTTATTCTACCTTTAACAGAAGGTTGTACGGGTTGTATCAGGTCTGGCTTCCTGAGAGGATTTCCAAAATAGACAAACCACTCTTTTACCAAAGGATAGGTTCCACCTAAAAAAACCAGAATTGGATCAGTAAGTCAAATGCAAGTATTGACACTAGTGTAACAGCTGGAATCAGCTGTGGTCAGGATTCTAAAGTAATAGAAGGCACTTCTTGATGACTTGTTTTTTCAGCTTTAGAAACAAACCAAGAAAAAATAGTTTTAGTATTTTTATGACAAATCATCAGAACAAATAAACAGAGTTTCAATTATGTACTATAAACATGAGTTTGGACTGGGAACTGCAACCAAAGATGTAAGTACAAGAGTCTGTGGAAAACATTCTCAAACAGGCTTAGGCCTTCTCACTCCAAGGCAGCTCAGGAAGCTCTGGAGGCATACAGCATAGCTCAGGGACCTGCATGAGCTACCTCAGTCTCTCAGCACTGTCACACTGCCACACATCCAGGCAGTGCTTAATATGATTCACCTCCCAACTCGCCCTGACACTTCCTGTGTCAGGGTTTGAGCCAAAATCTTCATAGGGAGGCCTTGATGGCTATTTTAAAGCTGACAGCAATGGAGTCATCCCACCACCAGATGCAGAGCTTTTACAGCTCATTGTTCTAGATCTTTCATCTAGCAGAAAGGAATTGTTTACACATATTAGCTCTAGTAGCTTTCCTAGTCTCTAACTTCAACCCTGCTCAGCTAAACCTGCCCCCCTAAAGATGCACCTTAAATTAAAAATTCCACTACAGGAACTATGCATCTAACTACCTGAGGCTTAAAAAAAACCCAAACCAATCCTCAGGAAAAAAAGAAAAATCAAGCATTTAAGAACTTTTGAAATGCAGACTATCCAATTTACAACAGTAATCTCAAAATCATTCCAATGCAAGTCTTCACTAAAAAACAAACAACAAACAAACAAACATAGAATCAGCGCTACTATCAATGTTTTGCATTCTGTCCAGATTATTGCTTATAGCAGCCATGTCATAGTGCCCTAAATTTCCACTCTTTGTAGTCCGGTAAACTGAATGAATTAGAGGTTTAGCTAGTCCTGGGCACTTGGAGTACTGTTTTCAAATATTTTCTCTTTTTCCTTCCATTGTCCCTTTCCAGATTCATAGAATTGCATCTCTTAATTTCTTCCAGCTCTCTCCAGTATTGAAGCCACTATCCTTAAAAATTCCTGCCTTATATCACCAATTCCAATCTCCCTGAAATTTACCACACAAGTATTTTTGATGCCATGTTGTGAACACTAATCAAAAACTTCCCCTAGATTAAAACAAACCAAACATATCTTTCCAACATTGTCCTTTCCTCATCCATCCAAAAATGTTTTGTTACAGAATTTCCTGATCTCACGCATAGCTCAGGGATGGAAGATAACTGTTGACATGAATGAAAAAGCAGTGTGCTACGGTGCAAGGGCAGAAATTCCTATTTCTAGTGTCAGGGATGAGAGAAGAGAAAAAGAACATGACAAAATCTGTTTTACAACTCTGCTTCTTCCTTCCTTCCTTCCCCATGGGCCTGCAGCACAAACTCACAATAAAGGTGAGGGACTGAAGAACCACCAATACATGGAATATGAGGGACAGTATTACACATGGCTTGCTATGCTTATCTGTTCAAAAAATTATGACATTAAAAATAAAATTTAAAATGCCTACTGGGAAAAAAACCCTTAAAATGTACATTCCAGTAGCTGAATAGTTCCCCCATCTTGATTATGAATCATGGTCTATGATAATGCTATTTCATGATCAAAACCCTCCAATTAAATAACTCAAAGTCACTTTCAGAAACATTCTGACATTTTAGCATTTGGTTTTAAGATTTAGTATGTGGATTACTCTGCTTTATTAAATTTATTCAGCTCACTCAGACTCCAAAATTTTAGTCTGGTTTCTTAAGGAGGCAAACCTAATACAATTAGGACAGCTGTCTTATAATCAATTCATGGATGCACTGCTCTGTTTCAACTAAATCTGACAAAGGAGAAGTGATTTCAAATGGATTAAAGTCCTAAACATTTTATGAAACTGGAGACTCAGCTGATAGAGGGGTCCTATTAGGGCACCAACTGAAAGAAATGCAGGAAAGTCAACTTACCTGTTGTATCCAAACAGACTGAATGGCAATCAATACACAAATAGCTGTAGAAGAGCTAGAGCTGAGAAAAAAGGTAGATGGGATTTGGGAAGGGCAGGAGGCAATAGGGAACATGCTTAGGAACTGCAGGAGGGAGATGTCAAGGACATGAGGAGAAGTTAAGATGGTATAAAGAAGCATGGAAATAGAAAAACTTTGCTGGTAGGGAGCATTGCTCTTTATGAGCTCCACAACTCACAGAAAAACTTACCAAATTGTGTCTTGATTCTAAATATCAGTTAGAGATTATTTTTACATCAACCATTGAACTCATGCAGAGTAAAAAGAGAAGTCAGTAGGAAGTCTACAGTTTCATTCTTCTGATGTTTATGAATGTAAGTACAGGACATAGCACCACAACAGATGAATGCTTTTCATTACTGTAGTCCATTAGTAACAAACATGTATCACTGTTCACAAAAACAGCCAAATAAATATAGCTGAAAGTGAGGTCCTGCAAACTGACAGCATATTAACATACCAAGAACAAAATGGAGATATGATTAATAAATGTCAACCCTCTCCACATGGAAATGTCTTGGGGGAAAAAAACCACTAATTTTTCAAACTTTTTTCCCCACAATGCATATAAAGAATATCACCAATGAAATGAAAAAAATAGCAGTTTTTTTGTTTAAATATATTCTGAATGCCCTGTGAAAGCACTGCTCAGGCAGCCTAAGGAAAGCTTCAACTATGTGGAAACCATGAGACAGTCAGAAAATGCTATATGTGTTCCTCTATACCTGCAACAATGCCAACTCTCCTGAGCAGTCACTGGTGATAACGGGCAAAAATCCTGCTAATGGATTGTTTTTGACAGTGTCAAAGCAAGGATCAGTCTGGCCTGCTAATGTTAGAACTGGGAGTGATGCCAGGACTTCGAGGAGCTGGCCACGAGCTCAGGCTACATTACATAACCTCCTAATTGGCAATGGACATGCAGGTGCAGGTATTTCCATGGACTATGCTAGTGCCAAAACCTGCTGGCTTTACTCTGAACTCTTAGCACACATAAGAAAGCTTGGCTGGCCTATCAGGGTGTATTATTTACTGCTATTTTACCCTCCTACTTGAATTTTTCCAAAAGAACTTTTTCTTGGAAGGATGCTAAAGCGTTGACAATTTCTATCACTGCATGCAATATCTCACATATTGATCAAAAATGGCTCAATTAATTACAAACTTACTTTTGAAATACCCAGGCAACAAATGCCCTGTTGTCAGAATCACCATCAGCCCCCTCTTTCTTTCTGTACGGTCAAAAATAAGGCTGTGATTCTCCAACATTTCCATGAGTTAAGGTACACGCTTACCATACACCAAACTATACCAAAGGCAATGTTATGTAGGCAATTCTTTCAGCAGGACTGCTACCTTTTGCAGGCAGGCACTGATTTGTTCATTCCCACTCCCTACCATTCCCTCAGGGTGTTTCACCACAGCAGTTTGTGGAGCTGATAGGGAAACAGAACCAGGTTAATTACCTGAATACAGAAAGGAAGGGAAGAGAGACAGAGGCTATTTTCAGTTTCTCAAATTAGGCCACTGCACAGCTGCACAAACAGCTGCACCAGCACAACTGAGATGATACACAAGGATTGAAATGAGTGGCTGTGCAAGAGAATTATTTAAAGTGATGCTGGTAGCTAAAGCAACATTTTTTCCCACTATGGCTTCAGGCAAAGCGGCATGGTATGGGCCAATGGTTTCAAAGGATAAGACGTTTTGCTCCTGTAAATTTGTGGGTCTCTTAGGCACCCTTGGAAATTACAACCTAGATGTTCAAAACTAACCATCTCTTGTTTCATATTAGGGCAAACATTAGCTTTAACCTGTTCTCACTAAAACTGTAATCACTGCTTTTACTAAATATTGGCCGCTTTGCCAATTAACAGCAAATAAGCAGATCTGCAAACTGCAAAGAAGTCAGTTTCCATCATATTTCAATTGGTAATATTGAAGAGTAAAAGAGAGGATCACTAACACATACACCACTACTGCAAACTGGAATATTGTGCAGTTAGTGGAGTTAGCTTCAAATGTGCTACATCAGCTGTATAATGGTGGCAGGCTCTACATGGACACTCCAAATGGACTAATTTAATTGGTTTTCTTGTTCCAGTAAGCTCTTTTTTAAGGCTAATCCAACGTGATTTTACATTATACTACAACCTACAGACAGTGTAGACTACTTCTTCCCATCCTATTCTTTATCAAATTATAAAAAACAGTCAACTTGACCTCGTCTGAGGGAAACTGGCAAAAGAGTCTACTTTGTAAAGAACAAAACTTCTTTGTAGGTCTAGCAGTAAATCCATTAAAAAAATGCTTACACATACCTATGCATTTCAATATGAACTGTGACTAATGATCTACACTCTTGACTTAGAAGCAATTATAGACTGGAATAAAAAACAACCCATGAACTACTAGGTAGTGACATGGTTAAAGCAGTTAGAGGTAGATACATGCACTGAAAATGCAGATTTAATAGAGGCACCCATGTAGACACAGTCTACCTATCTTTCTGGAAGGGTTAAGAATGGAGGATGCACTATGACTTACTTTAGAAAATTATCTCTGGAATTGGAAGCCTGAACTGAGAATAAATAACACATGCTATCTGTGGTTTTATTCTAAAATCACTTCCTTAAATGAAGACAATTTTCACATTAGAATTAATTTTCAATATGACTCTAAATAAACGTTTCTGTATTTCAATTCTGATCTTCTTTGAGTACTAAAACCACTGTAAGACAAATGTTAACCTGCCTACTACCCTGCCGTCTTGCAGCAACAATTGTTAATTAGGAATTTTGGTCTAGGTGTTTCTGAAAACATCAATGAATATCCTGCTGTTTAGATGAATAAGTAAAACCCAACCAAGTTATAATTATCTACAAAATTTGGAGGCAGTACACCAAAAAATGAAAAATGACAGATGTGCATGATTACTGCTGAGATTTTTGTTATTCTCTCCAAATTGCTATGTAAACTCTGATTCAGTTTTTCCAATTATGGCACAACTTCAACCTCTGGCTGCTGAGAGAAGTCATGTACTTAATTACCTTTTTGTGCCTTTCTAAGCAAATAGTTTGAATATAACGTTTGATGGCGGTGCACTTTCATCAATAAAATGTAAAGTGATTACCATGGAGAAATCAACACATTCAAAAGAATAAAAGTTCAGTACACTTTTAATTTTCAACTCACTGGCTGAAAGACATTGTAAAGATAACACTTAACTAATGGAAGTCTTAAGAACATGAAATTGGTCCAAGGATGTGAATAAAGAACTCTGTTTTCAAGGAGATGAATGCAAGCACAGATATAAGTACCTGCTACCAAATCTGTTTATACCACTGGATAAGGAAATCGTATTTTCTAGCACTTGGATGAAAGAATTAATAATTCCTGGCATGACGACTTGCATTTGTATTATTACAGGAACTGTATTTGACTGTTCTGAAAATTGCAGACTTAAAATCAACAGAAGGTAAAACTTTAACAGTGCATTATTGTTCTGCAAAAGTGTATTACAACTCACTAATTCATCCAGAGCCACATTTATTCAAGCAACATTAGGTTTCATATACTCTCAAACTTTCAAAAATCTAAAGATCATTGTTTTGCTCAATCTTTTGATCATTAACAACTTTCACAACTTCCCTTGTAGCAAGGAAGAAAGCTCCAATTGTAAAAAATAATTTAAAAGCACTGAAATGGAACAGCATGTATAAAAAGCCCCACAATTTCACTCTCACATTTTCTTACTTCCACAAGAACTACATTTCAGCTGCTCAGAGTTTTTATCCTAAATTAATTTTCTATCCTAAATACTGATAGAGCCATTGAAACAATGAATTCAAGATTTCATATTTCAAAATTGAAAGTATACTTGAATAAAGGTGTAAGTTGTTTAATCCTTACCTTTTCCAGATTCCAACAAGATAGCATAAATATGCTGACGAGCAGGGCGGTAGATAAGTGCCTGTCCAGGAATCTCTGTATCACAGTCATCTTCCAAGGAGTTGCTGCACTCAGTCCCTCCATGACTCAGGATATTGAAGATTGAAAAATTTTCAGATTTGATATGCTGTTCTTTAGCTAACTGTTTGTTCAAAGAAGGAAGAAGGCATTATCTCCAAGATTAAGAAGAATCAGAAAGTAACAAAATGTATTCACTGTTTGAGGAAATAAGTATTTCTCTATCAGTAGAAATGGAGGGAATAGCCAGGGAGGGAACAAGTGTTTTTTCAAATAACACCAGTATAGTGTATTTTCAGACATCCATCTTTTTGTCCTGGGGACAGGAATCCCCAGAAGAACCATCATTGCCTTTCTTAGCTCCTCCTTTAATTCTTAAAACTTAGGAACTTGAACAACAGTTTTCTAGAAAGTAATTACTCTTAAAATTAATTCTGAATTCCAGCATAGCTGCCCTCCTTTGGCCACCTGAAAATGTATCTTCTTTCTTTAAACAGTGAGTGAAGGCATGACAAAATGCAAACTTTTAATTTGATTGCAAGATGAACTATATGAGATAGCTGTATTTCTTTCCCAAGCTGACTTGGTGTAGTTTACATTCTGATAAAATTAGAATACTTAACTTCACTACACTTTTACTTTGCAATAGCTCTCCACCATGAAAAGAAATGCCATCTGCTCTAGTGAGGAAAACCAAGTCTGCAGGCGTGTTGCTGAAAAGCAGAATTAAGAGCATCACCTAGGCTGCACATTAGCCATGCACTGGATGCAGATACATCTGGCTACAGTAGCTGGCTACCAGCAGCCTCAGTACCAGCAGGGTCTGCTGCTCTGGAACAGCCTAGGTGAGAAAGCAATAAAGATGCTCTCAGGCAGCACAGAATTCCAACCAGTAACACTGGCAATCTGCATTGGCCATGTGCACAGCCAGACAGACTTTCTACTTCAGAACCTCAGACCAAAACTCTGGGGGTGTTCAAACAGCTGAGTGGAGTGAATACTTCCATGGGGTGCCACTAACAAATTCTCCAGGACCTGTGCCATACGGTGAGCAAGCACTGATGTTTCTCTTCTCTGCATTCCCTGCATGTGTCATGCTATCTGTACTATTTGGGTTGTGCCATCCCGCCACAGCTGCCACAGATTCTTTCACTAGGAGTTACTGGACCACTGGCCAGAAACAAATTCACCATTTTTTCAGAATTCCCATATCTGCAGACCTGGGAACTCAGCAGATTAAAGCTGCAGTCATTTACTGGATCATTAGTGATCAAAACTAATTCTACAAAAATGTCGTATTTTCTGTGTACAGTGCCAATCAACAGAGCACTTATACAATAAATTCATTTTCCTGCAATAAATACTTCGGTATTCCTAATATGTGTGAACATAATCCCCCAAGTATACTTTTGTATAAAACAAAAACAGGGCATCAAGTATTTCTAAGCATGATTTTAATGAAGCACTATATGAAACAACTATTTCAGAGAAACCAGCCACAGATATGAGATCATCAACAATGCTAGTTTATTGCAATTTGCCAATAATCTACACATCCTTATGTACTGAAAAAACTATACCCTGGTTTCAAAAGTATTGCTGTATTCAATGCCTGTATCTTGAAAAATATTTCTGATTCATATCTACAATCAGCTAGAAAGTTATGCTCTTGTAAGAGAAACAGCAACATCAGGCTATGCCCTCGTGGTTGGAATTGAGCTTTGTGTGCCATTTTCATGCAGTTCAGACAATGTGCAAGGTAAGCAGAATTACACATGAGTTTCAAAATACGAAGCAAAGCATACACATTACATATACAAATATTTGAACACTTGTAACAAAAACAAAAGAGAAGTTAACATGTCTAACATGTTGACTGTAATTTCCTTGGCCCAGCAACTGGCTTCATATAGGATTCATGCAGCAACAGTGAGACATTCTTCAGGGGAGTTTCTAAACATTATTATTTTATTAGAGCAGTAGCTCAGCATGATGCTTCAGAACTTCAACCCTTCAAATTAAAGACCAAGCCAAGAAATAATGACCACTTGTGATAAAGACCACATGGTACATTCTCTTAAGGAATAAAGATATTGCCACTATTGTCCTGGCCATAATCCAACCTAGATAATTGCATTCTGGCTATTTTTCCTTTGCACTTCAAGCTGAAAGAGGATTTTTCAACACCTCATTATGATATATGGCTGGTGTTTTAAAAAAATAACTACAACAGTAAAAAATGATATGTATTGTATCTATGTGTGATTAATATAAAATCCAAAATATATGTACAGTTTAGCTGAAATGAGCATTGCATAGGTTACAATGTAGCTATAAAATGTTTTACAGTTTTTTTTAGAAAGGAAAATGTAAATTATATTATTACTTTAGTGTAATATGAGGAAACAGAAATACAGTTTTAAAGAAAATGCTCAAGGTAAGCAAGAGAAAGAAAAAGAAGTTCTGTGTTTGAAATCTATAAGGACCTAATAAAATAGGGAGTAACAGATGGCTAATATAGGGTCTAAAATACACTTCCTTGTATAGATTTTTAAAAAAATCTCAATATGTTATCTTAACTGCTATGAATTTACATAATTGTACTCTAAACTTACTACTATTCCATAAACTCTAATGCAAGGTAGCACATTTTCTATTAGGCAAGTATGCCACCCTAAGCTAATACATCCAATTTCCCAGAGTGACTCAATCCAACATACCATATCTCACCCCAACACCAGCACATCCCTGCCAATGCGGGATGCCATAACTAAAATTAGTGCTACACCCCTGCCATCTGGGAATTAGTAAACCCATTGAAGTGCTTTTGGGTCATTCAGGGACAATGAAAACAAGGGCAACTTAACCTGAACCAAGAATGACAAAATACATACTTATTGCATTTGACACTGTCCTGCACAACATCCTTATCCCTGAACTGGAGAGGCATGGATTTCACAGATGGACCTCTTGGAGGATGAGGAACTGGTTGGATGGTCGCACTGAGAGAGAGAGAGCTGTGATCAATGGTCGATGTGCAAGGGGAGGCCAGTGACAAGCGGCGTCCTCAGGGGTCGGTACTGGGACCAGCACTGTTTAATCTTTGCCATGGACAGTGGGATCCAGTGCTCCCTTGGCAAGTGTGCTGGTGACAGCAGGCTGTGTGGTGCCATCGACACGCAGGAGGGAAAGGCTCTGTCCAGAGGACAGGTTTGAGAGGTGGGCCTGTGCAAACCTCATCAATTTCAACAGGGCCAAGTACAGGATCCTGCACTTGGGTCAGGGGAATCCTGACCACAAATACAAGCTGGATGGAGAATGGATTGAGAGCAGCTCTAAGAAGGGCTTTACGGTGCTGCTGAATAAGCAGCTTGACCTATCATCTTGGCTAGCAACGTGTGCTCACACTCCAGAAAGCCAACTGAACCCTGGGCTACATCCAAAGCAGTGTGACCAGCAGGGCGAGGGAGGGGATTCTCCCTGTCTACTCTACTCTGGTGAGATCCTACCTGGAGTGCTGTGTTCAGCTCTGATGTCCCCAGCACAGGAAGGACTTCGACCTGTTGGAGCGAGTCCAGAGGGCTGCAAAGACAATCAGAGGGCTGGAGCACCGCTGCTATGAAGTCAGGCTGAGAGAGTTGGGGTTGTGTAACTGGAGAAGACTCTGGAGACACCTTAGAGCAGCCTTCAAATACCTAAAGGGGGCTACAAAAAGCTGAAGAGGGACTTTTCACAAGGGTATATAGTGACAGGATGAGGGGAAATGGATTTAGACTGACAGAAAGTAGATTTAGATCAGATATTAGGAAGAAGCCCTTTGCTGTGAAGGTGGTGAGGCATTGGCCCAGGTTGACAAGAGAGGAGTTGGATCATCCCTGGAAGTACTCTAGGCCAGGATGGATGGGACTCTGAGTAATCTAGTCTAGTGGAAGTCCCCATGCTCAGGGCAGGGGTTTGGAACTAGGTGATCTTTAAGGTCCTAACCCCAACCATTCCATGACTCTATGACACGATTCTGCAGCAGCTTTCATGTCTCCACTATGAGCAATTTCAACTTCTGCATTCTTAGCACAGCTACGTTTGATACCTCCACTGCGAGGTACAGCCAAGCAGATCACTGACCAGCTTATGGCTGACCTGTGGGTTCTCAAAGTAAAAACCAAGTCAATACACAAATCATATAAACATGGGAAATCATATAATATATGGGAAGTACATTTCTGTGCCCAGTTGCTGGCCTACACAGGAGCTGCTCCCCATTATTTGACCTAATTGACACTTCAAAAAGAGAGGAACGACTTTTTATAAAATGTGCTGCATCTGTGCTCATATTAACGCACCCAACAGTTTTAACTGGGGCTCTACTTAACAGACAAAAGATTTTTGCACAAGCTAATTTAAATCAATAGGATTGATGTACTCATTACTAACTTCCACTAACTAGTCATGGCAATAAAGTGATCATTAAGCTTTAAAAAGCAAGTTACCTGAAAGATTTCTTTATCTTGACAGAGAGCTGATTGTTGTTGAAGGGATAACACTTGACAATGTGTTACATTGGGAGGAATCCATGGAGACTGCTGCCCAGGCAAAAGATAGGAGTTCACTCCTCTGCAAAGCAATGTCTTGTCTGATCCCAGAGGTATAATCTCTTCCAAGTGTTTCAGGCTGCTGTACGAGCATGGAATTTTTGAGATGTAATTTGCTACGGATAGCAGTATGTTTGTTCTTCTGTTGTAGCTGCTATTTCTGTGGGGACTGGTGGTTAAACATCTGTGCCAAAAGCCTTCCAACATGCTTTCTGGAACAATGTCATTGCCAAGTAAGCATGCAAAGAGAGGAAGGTCTGTCAAACTAATACCCAGCACATGGCAAAGAACTTCTCGAGAGTACATGACAGTGACCAGTCTGTCCAAACGGAGGTTCTCAATGGAAAAGTAGGGACATGTGTTATAGATGAGGTAGTCACTATCTTGCCCCAGAATTCCTATACAGTTGTGCTGCAAACCATATGCAGCCACCTCAAAGTCTGCCTCTTGCAACGTACAGACTGTTTTTTGACCAAGTGATTTCAGAGCATAACGTGTAAAAGTAGGCAGAGCTGAAGGAAGAACAAACATTTCCCTCCCTGGCTGTTTCCTGTGAGTCTTGATAAACCGAAATAATCTGGCTATTTCCTCAGTATTCTTCATCCTCCGTTTGATCCACTCATCTCTCTTTTTCTCTTCTACCACCCCATCGAAGTAAAACACCAACTTGATACCAGCTGCCATAAAAGCATTGATAAAATCCTGTAAAATGACAAGGTACTCTTGCCACTGGCCACCGCACACCCAGGATTCCGGTGTGTACCAGTGTCTAACGCAACTCATGGCATCTACTACGATAACAGGTGGGGAATCAGGATGGTCAATGCGATGCTTTTCTGCCATTTCTCTCAGATCTACCGTTTGGCACGCATCAGGGCAGACTCGTGCCACAAATCCCTGCAAGCCTCTAACACCCATGGCTGATCTCCGAAACTCACAGCAGTCTGAAAGAAGAAAGATAAAAACAACATTCTAAAATGCAATACTGGAAAACAATGAAATTCCACAATAGTATTTTTAAAAGCTGCTTGGAAACAGAACTGTTATTCTTCTGCTTTTACTGACAGCTCATTGCCGTATCCAGGCTTTTTAAAATTTGAAACAGTCTACTTCCCATCAGCAAACTGAACATAAGTACACATTTCTTTTCCTTTCCACTTCTGGTTTTTATATCAGTGAAAAATAAAAGTATCGAAAGATTCTCCGAAGTATGATCAAACAAAATTCACAGAATCATTGAATGAGTAAGTCTGGAAGGAACCAGAGTCCAACCTCCCTGTTCCAGCAAGGTCATCCTAGAGCAAATGTCACAGGATTGCACTTGGATGGTTCTTGAGTATCTCCAGGAGGGAGATTTCAGGTTACTAGCATACAGAGAAGTACACAACACTACGAAAATAAGGATAGGTTTTTATTTACCAAAAAAATATACGTACTTACTGTACTCAAAAAGGAAAGAAAGGAAAGTGAGTTTACAAAGTATTGTGAACAGACAGCTTTTAAACGCATTCCTGAATCCCATAAGTTAAACACAGAGTTCTGAAAACACACTCTTTAGTTTGGAAGGGGCCTTTAAGAACCCCGCAAGGTGCGGGGGCTGCTGTGCACAGCCCCGACAACGCAGAGCCCCCGGCCCCGGGATCCGGGCGGCGCCTGGGCCGCGCTGCCCGCCCACCCCGGGGCTGCTCCCGCCCAGCCCCGCCCAGCCCCGCCCGGTTCGGTTCGGTTCGGCCCCCAGAGTCCCCAGGCCCCGGCCCCACCGCCGGCACTGACCCGAGCGCCGCTTCCGCTTCCCGCGGGGCGGGGCCGCGCCTGCGCCCGCCGGCGGGGCGGAGCCGTGCCCGTGAGAGGCCGTGCCGGGCGGAGCCGTGCCCGTGAGAGGCCGTGCCGGACGGGGCCGTGCCGGGCGGAGCCGTGCCCGTGAGAGGCCGTGCCGGGCGGAGCCGTGCCCGTGAGAGGCCGTGCCGGACGGGGCCGTGCCGGACGGGGCCGTGCCGGGCGGAGCCGTGCCCGTGAGAGGCCGTGCCGGACGGGGCCGTGCCGGGCGGAGCCGTGCCCGTGAGAGGCCGTGCCGGGCGGAGCCGTGCCGGGCGGGGCCGGGCCGCTGACAGCCGCGGCTGTCCCCGCCCGCGGGCTGCGGTCCCTCGGCTTTGTACGGCCGCAATGGTGCTGGAGGGGCCATTGTGCCCCCGAACAAACCGGGCCGGCACGGGGGAACAGGGCGGGGGACATGAAAGCGTCGCGCACCGAAATCGCTTCAAACCCCCCGAGTCGCACTTGGGAGATTTATGTCTCTCCTTGGCAGCGCGACTTTTGGCAGCGAGGCGGGTGGTGGGTTCGCTTTGTCGTGCCTGGCGATTGCCAGCGGAAGGGAACCCCCGTTTTCCCCGGGCACATCCCGGGATAATGCCCTGGGTGCGGGCTGGGAGCGAGACCCGCTCGCAGCCCGCCGGCAACAGGTGGGGACTTGAATAACTTCACATCTTTCCGGGAGGGGGGAGAGGGACACGGGGGAGCCCATGGGAAGATTAGATCAGATGTTATCGCCGGTGAAAAATTAAAGAGAGCGGTGCTCTGGGGAGTGCAGATTAATATATTTGGTGACTTCGAGTGCACAAAGCCTCACCATTGTAGCGGTGTTTGAATGCCTGTGAATAGGATGGAGCATATGTGGCCTGTCACCGCAGGTGCCCACATCTGTTCATCTCCGGGCAGATGCTCTTAGAAAAAGGGAGAGCATTTCCAAAAGCTCCGGCCCGCCCCATCCATACCCATCCTCTTTCTCATAATCACCTTCTGCAGAGGAGTTTTTGCCCCCACCTTCTCCCACCCCCTGCCTACCCTGAACGTGGAAAGATGCAGAAAGAAATAAAAACTGTACAAATTGGAAGTGGCTTGGAAAGCTCTGAAAACATATAATCAAACTGTTGCCCCCTCTCCTCCCCCAAAGTTTATTAGCAGCAAGTTTTGCGCTGCAGCCAGCATACAATGCACAAGATGCACACATTGTGCAAAGTGGGAGAACACAAAAACCCTTCATGCATGAAATGCAGCACAGTACAGTGGCACTCTGTGCTGTCACAGGGCTCTAGAGAGCGACCTGTGCTGGAGTGGTAGTTTGCAGCTACTATTTAGAGTTCTGCCTTAAGAGGATGATTAATAATGCTGGGCAAAGGAGGGAGTTTTCCTACAAGAACTGGCAGAGGTAGCGAATATTGCTACTGAATATTCAGTTGGTAGCAGAAGGGGAACTTTCCAGCCATCCAGCAAAATCTCATAGCTGTAATGCAGAACTTTTTTTTTTGAGGAGTGCCATCACATTATTTATCACCTGTACATGATCTGAGTTCTATCTCTCACCCTCCCTCTCTGTGACAGTCCTGCCAAGACAAGCCAAGCCTCAGCGCTGCATGGGGTTACACTGGGCTTGCTTGACAGGGAAAATGGGGTGCTAGGGCACAGGATAAATATCAGGATCAAGGGATATTTCGTGTGGTAAGGCACTTCAGGAGGTTTTCTTGTTCGAAGCCACAGGTGTTCTGTGTTTTCTGGTGTGGTGAAGATCTTGAGTATCCTTGAATTTAAAGGTGAGCAAAGATGCCAGTACTCCAAATGCAAGGCCGAGGTGCTCCCAAGAGGTGCATGGGCAGGAAGAGCATCTGAAACTGCGTATCCCAGCGGAGGGGCCAGGCAAAGGAATACTCAGGGCACCCATGGGAGGTTTCGGGAAAAGTTATGTCCCAGACTGGGAGGAACCCTAGGGTTGGGGGGGGGGGGGGGGGGGCAAGACAGGGGGAAACCTTTTTTCCTCAAATCCCTTTTGTCCCGTCGTTCCCTGGTGGGTCCCGTTGTCCTGTCCCTCCGGGCGGAGGTAAGAAGCCCTTCACCCTTCCGACTTTGGGAGCAATGACAGCTCACGCACACGAGTGACCAATTTTATCCCTCTTAGTTTTCCACAAGCAAAATCCCGTCGGAAGCTAGCCAGGGAGCAAACCCAAACAAACAAGTAGCGCAGGAAAACAGGGCCGGGGCGGGGGGAGGGAGTATCTGGCTTTCTCCTCATGTGCAATCAGTAAAACACATATAGGAGCCACTTCGGGATTTGCCCAGGGAAGGGTTGGAGAGCAGCTGGCTGCGGTAATCTCCTCGGGAGACAAAGGAATGCCCCGTCCCAGGATCACAGGTAAACACACAACCATTGTAATGAAAATGAGGGGCTAGGATAGGGCCGGAGCAGATGATTTGCGATTTCAAAAAGGGGGCTGGGGGGAAGGGAAGACCCAGAGCTGCTTATCTATCATCTGGCCTCGCTGTGTGCCAGCTGAGCCACGCGACTGCCCTTTCTTATTCTAATCAGCACATGCCTTTGCAACTTTGGGCTAACCTACACGCTAAACTTCTTAATCCTCCTCCCCGCACACGGCAAGGGCGGCGGAGCGCCCTCCGGCACCGCGGCCCCTCCGTGCCCGTCACGCACCCGCCTCGGGCCGGGGCGCCGGGGCAGCACCAGCACCCCCGTCCCGCCGCCGAGCCTGGGGCCAGGGTCTGGGGGAGTCAGAGCCCCGGCCCAGCGGCACCCTGCCTGCCCTCCCCCCGCTTCCCATCCCCTCCCTCCCGCCTGGCCCGGCTCGGCTCGGCCCGGAGGAACAGGTGAAGGGGGCGTGCGGCGGAGGGGCAGCCGCGCACGCATACCTCCGTAGGGACTATAGGCCTAATTAAAATATTATGCACACTCGGCTACACATAGCTCCACACGTACACGTCCCTCCGCCGACGCACCGTTCTCCATATGCCCGGAGCCCTCCGTCCCGGGGAAAATCAGGGTTGCACGCCAGCGATGGCAGCGCGTCGCCCTAATTAACACACGCACGTATCCCACCCACCCTCCTTTTTAAGTGACTTTTCCCATAATCTGGCTCGCTTAGAAATAAAAGCTGCCACTGATGGGGATCTCTCGGCCGCGCTGCTGCGCGGCGCGACCGTAAATACTCGCCGGAGCAGGAGAGAGGGGCCGGCGTTGCGGGAAGGGTATCAATTAGGGGCAGGGAGGGAGTGCACAATACCCCACCAGCCCCAGCGAGCCGCTGGCAGGCGGGGCCGGGCCCGCTGCGTCCCGGCCGTGCGGGGTCACCGAGCCCTGGCGGGGCCCCGGGCCCCGCGCCCGCCCCCGGGGGTCCCGCCGCCGGCTCACCGCGGCGGGGCGGGTGCGGCCGCGATGGGCGTCGGGCGGGACGGGACCGGGACCGGACCGGCCGTGCACGGTAGCGGGGGCCGGTGGCGGTGCGCGGGCACGGAGAACAGCGCGGGGGCGACGGGGGCGGCGGGGGGCGGCGGGCGAGCGCGGTGCGGAGACACGCGGTTGGGAGCGAAAAAGCGCCATTTGGTTGGGAGCAGATGGCTGGCTGGGGGGCTGATCGCGTCTAAAGGCGTGTCATCCCCCTTCAGCGAGAATCCCTAAGGGCTCCCCTTGTCTTCGAAATCAATGAAAATTAAAGTGCAGAGAATGGATGAATAGTTAGACCTCGAGTCCCTCCTTTGTTCGCCTCAGCTACTGGTGGGCAGGAGTTAAACTACAACAGCCTCCTATAGAAACACTTAAGTTAAACAGTCTCCCCGTTAGTCCAGCATCTGAAAGAGAGAGGGAGAGGGGGGAAAAAAGCAGAAAAAGGAGCTTTCTGCTTGATTTCCCCAATACAGAATCGCGTGGCATAAATTAAGCCAGAGAAGAATGAGCGCCGTGGGCAGGATCCTGCCGGCTCTCACGGCGCCTTTCAGTCACGCTCAGCAGCGGTAATCGAGAAATCTGTGCCACGTCAATTTAACAAATACCCGGTACCGAAGGGGGGTTGTTAAGGATTTGGGGGCAAGTTTCTTCGGTTTGTTTTTTTTTTGTTGTTTTTTTTTTGTTGTTGTTGTTGTTTTTTTATATCGCTAGGTTAAAGCCCTCGCGCGTGTAACTTTTTATTTCCAGTTTTTTAAGCAAGGGGATGCTAATGGACAAACTTTCTATCTCTCGTAGATTAAAAGATCCGCGTTGATATATCACTTCTCGCCTCTACCGACGGGCCACCACCCAAATTTCAAGACAGATATTGCCGCTCACTCCCGCCCCCCCGCCCCACTGGCTTAGTAAACCTCATAAGAAGTGATGTTTTCCTCCTCTCTCTTTTTCCCCGGGATAACGCCGCAGCAAAGTTTGCGAAGCAGCGACAAGCCACTTGAAAAGATGTTGACGCTAGGTGGCAAAAGTAATGTGCAGTGAAAACCGGCGCTGCTGCGGGATGCGCCCCCCCGCTCCCCGCTGCTGAGGCTGGGCACGGCGGGGGCGGGCGGCCGGGCCTCCGGGGATCCGCCGCCCGCTCCACTCCGCTCCCTCCTGGACCGCCTTTCCTACGTCCTCGCATGGTGCCTGCGGGATCGCTGGTCCCCTCTCTGCCCAGACACAGCTCCGGGGTAAAAAAAAAAAAAAGAAAAAAAAATCAAACCCAAACATTCCTGTACATTTTAAACTTTTGCTTATGAGTCGAGGGGCGGGGAGAGGGGAGAGGAGAGCACCTGGAAGTACATGGCTCGTTCGATTACAATTAGATGTAAAGGACACACGTTGAGTGGCAAAACGATGCAAAGACCTGGATGCTTGTACCAAGGGTTGGAGTAGGTGGCCTGGGTTTGGGGTAGGTGCCACAAACCCTTAGTAAATGAATGTGGGCAGCTACAGTACTGGAACAGTCAAGAAGAGCCGGGCTGAATGAACTCATTAGTGATTTTCTTTTAATTGGTATTACTCAATGCTTTTACTTTAAGAAGTCTTTAAGATTTTTTTTTCCTAGCGCATTGTAAGATAATTTGTGATCAAGACATCTGCTTCAATGGAAGTCACATTTTGCCATGCAAATGCACGTTTCAACCCAATAAAGTCGCCATAATAAGGCTTTTAGCATGGCATACCTACAGTGAGGTTATTGTAGCCAAATCCTCTCCTTTCGCACACAAGCTTAATCTGTGCTGAAATGATCTGTTACAATTAAAATGACATTTACAGAGACAGTTACACCTTGCATCCTAATGAATCCGCCTGCGCCTACCAAAGGTGTTTAAACAGAGGGCCTAAACAAAGTGGAAAGCCCTGCTTCGAGTGACATGCCAGAGTCGCCCTCCAACTTTTATCCCCTGCTTCCATCCATCATTAAGAAACTGTTCAGATGGTAATAGTCTCTATCCCTTTTTCACCGCACCAGTAAACTCCTTTCCGTATTTTAAAGATCAAAACAAAAGTTGTACTGTTTGATACGTAAAAAAAAAAAAAAAAAAAAAAAAGGTGACGACGGGTGTAAATTTGGGCTAGTTTATTTTGTGCGCACGTGTGTGTGTGTGCGTGTGTGTGTGTGTGTGTGTGTGTGTGTGTGTGTGTTGCGGAGGGGGGAAGTGCTGGAAGGGATTTCTTTAAAAAATGTGCGGACATTGTTGTAGAGGCAGTAGCGTGCGCCGAGGGGAGCTCTTTCTCTCCCTCGCATTGTGCAGGGAGCAGGTGCTGTCTACATTACCATACAGCTGAGAGCACAAAGAGCTAACTGATTCAGCCCTCACACAATAACAAACGGCCTTAATGACAGCCACGCGAACGACACACACCAAACTCACTTTTTACTAAGCTGAAGGACGAAAAAAGAGAGAGGGAGAGAGAGAGACAGAGAGAGAGGGAGAGGTTGCTGGTGATGATGATGATAATAATCATAGAGGGGTGCGGGACTCGGGCGCAGCGAGTGGCTCTCTCCGGCAGCGGAGGTGGCGGAGACGGGACCTATGGAGCCCCGCAAACGGGTCCCCTCCACGAGTCCCCGCAGCGAACCCGCCCGCGTCCTCCCTCGCCGCAGGACCCGGGGGATCCTCCGTGCCTCCGCCGGCGGGATGCGCGCCTTGAGCGGAGCCAAGGGAAGAGCGAGCCCCGGGTCACTTCGTCCACGTTCGTTGTCCCCCCTCCCCAGTTACCCCGCTTATGCCAGGGTAAATGCAGTATGAATTTCATGGGATGGGACTCCCCTCGTCGTGGCTCGCTGGCTCCCATCTCCCTCGTCCCTTTAACGCCGGAGATGCCCCTTTGGAGTAGCCACGATCACCGAGTCACTTTTTGGGGTCACGGCGGCTGCTCTGCACGTTCCAAGAGGCAATTACAACCCGCCGTCCCCGGGGCTGCTCTCTGGCCGGAGCGTGTTGCACTGCCTCTCCCCGGTGCAGAGGGGGTGTTACCCTCTCCCTGGAGCAGAAGGGGGATTCTTGCGGTTACCAAATTTGCAGGAATGTAAATGAACACGTTTTGTGAGCGGGAAGGGGAGGGGGAGGAGGGTTGCACATTTTACAGCTCACTGACCATTTGGCGATCCATTGAGAGGAGGGTTTGGAAAAGTGGCTCCTTTGTGACAGCTCTAGCCAGATTGGGGGGCTGCTCATTTGCATCTCATTAGGCATGCAGTCGGCCGGCGGGATATAAGGGCGGCAGGCGCCCAAGGAGAGGCAGATCCTTAGCGCTTCACCCTCGGAGAGAGCCGCCGAGCCGAGCCGAGCCGCGGCACGGAGCGGAGCGGAGCAGAGCAGAGCAGGCACCCCCTCCCCCGTAGGAGCACACCCGGACACGCTCTGTTCGCTGCTGTTGAGACACGAGCTTATTTTTGTTGGCTGGGATTCCTCTAAAAACAAAAGTAAACCCACAACAAGGAAAGAGAGCTTCGCTTCCTTAAAAAAAAAAAAAAAAAAAAAAAAGGAAAAGAGAAAAAAAAAAAAGAAAAAAGGGGATCAAGGCTCCGACGTGACCTGCCCGCCACCGCTGCTGTTTGACACCCGCCAGCCCCGACGTGCGCAGGGCGAGCGCAGCCGAGCAGAGCCGCTCCCGAATCGCACCGCCCCGGGAATTATCGCCGCTGCCTCCGCCGCTGCCTCTGCAGGGATTTCCAGATCGCCAATTTTTAATCTTCCTTGGGAAGCCTTTTCTCTGCCTCTGTTGGGAATTAAGTTGCTTTTATTTTATTATTTTTATTTTTTTTTTCCTGGAGAAAAGGAGGAGCATCGTGGATTGCGAAAGAAAAAGAGTTTAACAGATAAATCTTAATTTTTTTTTCCCGTCCTTTTTTCCTCTCTTTTTCTTTTGCCATCCGAAAGACCTGACAGTTGCCGACAGGCTACATCTAGAGGTATCGACAAAAGGGAAAAAAAGTCAGAGACACTCCTGAAAGAAGGAGACCGTGACACTAACTCTTCCAGCTCTGCTGGGACGAGCGGCTCTGGCCGCTGTGTTTTTTCCCTTAACCCCGAGAGACACTTTCCCCTTTTCCCTCTGACGAGAAGATAAGGGGGAGGAAAGCGAGGGCACCAGAGCTGCACCTCCAAAATGGGAGGTCGGTTCCTGCTGACGCTCGCCGTCCTCTCGGTGCTGCTGAGCCGCTGCCAGGTAAGTGCCCGCGGGGTGGGGACAGGAATCCCTGCACCGGGGGGTCCCTGCACCGGGGGGTCCCGCGGGAGATGCCTGGCACTGTCGCTGCCTGTTGCAGCCCTGAGGAGCAGGGAGGGGCTGCCAGTGCCGCCGGGGCCAGGGTCGGGCTGGGGAGCGGGCTGCTCGGTGGCTGACGGGCGCTGTCCCCGCCCCGCAGGTCGGTTCCTCCGGGGTCTTCGAGCTGAAGCTGCAGGAGTTTGTCAATAAGAAGGGGCTGCTCAGCAACCGCAACTGCTGCCGCGGGGGCGGCCCCGGCGCCGGCGGGCTCCAGCAGTGCGACTGCAAGACCTTCTTCCGCGTCTGCCTCAAGCACTACCAGGCCAGCGTGTCCCCCGAGCCGCCCTGCACCTACGGCAGCGCCATCACCCCCGTCCTGGGCGCCAACTCCTTCAGCGTGCCCGACGGCGCGGGCGGTGCCGACCCCGCCTTCAGCAATCCCATCCGCTTTCCCTTCGGCTTCACCTGGCCTGTAAGTGGGGGCGATGCTGGAGGGGGCGGCACACACCCATCCCATCCCATCCCATCCCGTCCCGTCCCGTCCCGTCCCGTCCCGTCCCGTCCCGTCCCGTCCCGTGCCGTGCCGTGCCGTGCCATTCCAAGAGGCCACCAATCCCCTTGAAGTATCAAGATGGGAGGGGGACAACGACTGATAATTCCTGGGGACTGGTGGCACTGCTCCTTGAGCCTACCTGCTCTCATGCTCCCTTGGTGGGTTGTCTCTGTTCCTTCTTTCCACAGGGCACCTTCTCGCTCATCATTGAGGCTCTGCATACGGACTCACCTGATGACCTCACCACTGGTAAGTGTCCTGAAACACACTTTTCTCCACAATAATCCCAGCCCTGCAGCCCTATTTGGCCCCTTTCTCTGCAGAGTGTAGCACATTCTCCTCTATAGTAGACCTGTGGCAAGAGAGGCCAACCTGTTGGCATGCAGCCATGTCATCCTGCCTCTGTAGTTCCCCTCCCACCAGACATCCCCCTGTGCCCTGTCTGCTTTGGGCTCTCTAACCACTCTCCTCTCCACTTTCCCACAGAAAACCCTGAGCGGCTCATCAGCCGCCTGGCTACCCAGAGACACCTGGCAGTGGGTGAAGAGTGGTCCCAGGACCTGCACAGCAGCGGCCGCACTGACCTCAAGTACTCCTATCGCTTTGTGTGCGACGAGCACTACTATGGAGAAGGCTGCTCCGTCTTCTGCCGCCCCCGGGACGATGCCTTTGGTCACTTCACCTGTGGAGAGCGTGGCGAGAAAGTCTGCAACCCGGGCTGGAAAGGCCAGTACTGCACTGAGCGTGAGTATCCACCTCCTTGTCTCCTTGGGTGCCCCTTGCAGCAGTGTCTCTTGAGCTCTTGGGGTTGGTGGAGGGGTGCTTCTCTGACATCAGGCCCCATGGGGAGGGAGAACCAAGCAGTGGTAGGTGGATGTCTGGTTCTGTGCCCAAGCCTTACCAATGTGAGGGATGGGAGATCTTTGGTGTTGCCACAGAAAGTTAATGCAGACAGCCCCTTCTCGAGCCAACAAAATGTCAGTGCCAACACTACACTCTTGCTCATTTGCTTTAGACCATTTAATCTGGTAGCAAAATGTTCAGCAGTTGTTTTAGGATTTATTAAAATATATCAAGATTACTTTTTACACCTATCCACCCTCCAACCACACAACTTTCATATCATCACCTACAGAGTACTTAGCTTCAGGGGAGGGAGCTAGGCTTTGGCAACATCCATGTGACAGGCTTATGGATAGGCTTGCTATGGTCTGATCCTCTAAGACCTTGTATTAAGAAAAATATCAGGAAGTCCGAGACATTCTCTATGGCTTCTAGACTGTGCATTTCTCATTTGCGGTACTCATATGCTGCCACTAACAGAAATTGTTGCACATGGGGTCACAAGAACATTCAGCTTCTTCCCCAGCTCTCTTCTGTGCCATTGCCACGATAATTGATATTAATAAAGTAGTGAGAGACATGAAACATACCCCAGAGCTTGAAGTTTTTGAGGCATGTGGTGTGTTGATACAGCAGGAAAAGCTGGGACAGTGAGCAGATCACAGACAGGATAGTCCAGGATGTCAGATACTTTCCGGTTGTACGAGATTCCGCCCTTTGTAGATCCGTAGTGGTGTACACCCAAACGTGCACACAGAGCCCCCGCTGCAGCGTGTGATGGCATTCTCTGTTTGTGTGTATACACGGATCTCAAATATGCTGGCAGATGACGTACTGGGCCAGTGCTCCTCTGCAGTCATCAAAGGGCCAGGCAGGCAGGAAGAAAACAGTTCCAGGCTGTAAAGCAGCCTCTCAGCTTTCTTCTTGTTGTGTTTTTGTTTCTCTTTAAACCCACCTATACTGTGGTCTCAGCTGAGCTGCTATCAAACCATTCCTGATTGATTATTCACACTCTTAGTGATTGCTTGGATGCTTTTAGCAGTTCATGGTACGATGTTGCACAATAAGCAACAAGCAGGCAAAGGGGCTCACATTTTCTTTGATAGTGTTTTAAATAAGAGCTATAACCTTTCCTATGATCAAAAGTGCCTAGCCCAGTTGTGTCAAGGGGTGGGGAGAAAGGAAGCATTTTGATAATGAGCTCTTTTGGGGCTGTCAGCACTTTTGAATGCCTGTACATCTCTGCTATTCCCACAGCGAAGCAGAAGGCTGTCCATCTTTCTTGACTCATTACGTACGTTCTTTGCTGTGTTTTCCCTCTCAGAAAAAAAAACAGCTTATAACACTGACACAAACCTACTAGGCAGGGGAGATGTGTTTATGTGTGCATGCAAAAAGAATGTTTTGCCGTTAGTGAGTGGAGCTGCCAGTTGCAGATTGCTTCCCGTTGCCTTGCCCCCAGCTCCATTCTTTCCAACTTGGAGGCGATCTGATTATCAGCACTGATTCTTTCTTTCTTTTTCTTCCCCCCTCCTTCCCCTCGCATGCCATTGTCTCCGGCTGGCTTTGTTGAATTAAAACTTTGCAGTGCCTGCTTAATGAGTTCCATAACCAGGCGAAGTAATGAGCAGAAGTCCCTTTTTTCCCTTCTCTCATCCTCCCTCCCGCTGGCCCGCTTACCTCTTTTACCAGGGCTGCACCCACCCGCCCGCCCCTTTTCGGAGCAGGGCGGAGGGGGGAAGGAGGGAGGAAGAACTTTAGACTTATTTATTTGAATAAGAAAAAAAAAAAAAAGTTTTTTTGCAGCGAAATCACGCGCGTGCCATAGATTAGCTGTGGGCAGGGATAGGCTGCCCGGTCGCCGGCCGCCGGCCCCATTGGCTCCGGGGCCGGGGTATTGTTGCAGTGGGGCAGCTGCTGGGAGAGAATAGACAATAGAGCAGCTGTCTTGCACTGGCACCCTGCACACCAGCTGTCCACTCTTATCTGCACACACACTTTCGGGGGATATTAAGAGGTGGAGCTGTGTGCATAGAATTGGAAAAAAGGACTTCTGACCCTCACTGGGAAGGGAAGGGGGGTGAGGGGCTGTGGGGAAGGGAGCAATTGTGAGCCCTCTTTTGTCTGTGTGCAACTGTATTAAGAAGAATGCTCATCCCTGGTGATAAGTAAAGTGCCCAGTTACGGGGCAAGATCAATACTCCTGCAGACTCCAGAGATTAATTCAGCTGCGCTTAACTGCCCCAGCCTAGTAAAAGGGACTCACTCCCTACCCGCAAGGTGCTCTCAGACTTGTAAAAGAGAGTTGTTTTGGCACCAGTGCTGATGTCTTTCCCTGCTTGGTTTGTTTACAGCGATTTGTTTGCCTGGATGTGACGAGCAACACGGCTTTTGCGACAAGCCTGGGGAATGCAAGTAAGTTTTCCCCTCCCTTCCTGCTTCCTTCTTTGTCTTTCAGTGTTGGTGCTGTGGTGTTAAATAAGCCATTGGACATTTGAAGGAATGGTTTAAAGGCCTTTCTTCATATTAGATGGAAATTTGAGATATCCAGTTGATGCCACATCAAAGTATTATTCCATAAGTCAAACATCAGTGCCATTAATATTAACCTAATGGGTTTACAGTGCTGTGTTTAAGGTTTGGCTCCTTGTTATTAGAGTAAACAAATTAACTATCTAGAGCCATGGGTCTATCTAAGGAAGGGGAAGAAATAACTAGGACTTATGAAAGCTGATGTTACGGTTAGACTTGGTGACTTTCTCACATGAAGGATCACTGAGGGCTTTTAGATAATTTGATCCTTGGCATCAATGTGCTTGCAGAGTTTGTGATAGGGTTTCCAACTGTGAGAAGTCTAAATCTGATGAGACTTTCTTGTCACCTTTTTTTTTTTCAGATGCAGAGTGGGCTGGCAGGGGCGATATTGTGATGAGTGCATCCGATACCCAGGCTGCCTTCATGGTACCTGTCAGCAGCCATGGCAGTGCAACTGCCAGGAAGGCTGGGGTGGCCTTTTCTGCAACCAGGGTGAGTTCTCAGTCCTTGCCTGCACATCTGTTTTAAAATGCAGAAAGCAGGCAACTGTTTTCAGCTCACCCACCCTCTGCTAGCCTTGCAAAGTAGCAAGCATTTTGGCTGCTCTCATTAAAAAAAATAAAATATGTCTTTTACAGACCTGAACTACTGCACCCACCACAAGCCCTGCAAGAATGGTGCCACATGCACCAATACTGGTCAGGGGAGCTACACTTGTTCGTGCCGACCTGGGTATACAGGCTCCAACTGTGAGATTGAAATCAATGAATGTGATGCCAACCCTTGCAAGAATGGTGGAAGCTGCACTGTAAGTTCGAGTTATTTGTGTCATCTGAAACTCCAAGGGAGGAGTTAATATCAGTTTTACTAATTTTCAAAATCCCTTTTTGGATTTCAGAGCAAGTTCAGACAAATGTTTTGATCGTTTCTCATGTCTTCCCCCCAGGATCTCGAGAACAGCTATTCCTGCACCTGCCCCCCAGGCTTCTATGGGAAGAACTGTGAGCTGAGTGCGATGACTTGTGCTGACGGGCCATGCTTCAATGGTGGCCGCTGCACCGACAACCCTGACGGGGGCTACAGCTGCCGCTGCCCACTGGGTTATTCTGGGTTCAACTGTGAAAAGAAAATTGATTACTGCAGTTCCAGCCCTTGTGCTAATGGTAAGGCCAAACACGCTATGGTGGTCTTCTGGAAGGAGACCATACACTTACTTTGGCTTCTGGGCGGCGTTCGTAACAAGGCACCCTGATCAATCATAGAATCATATAATGGTCTGGGTTGGAAGGGACCTTAAAGGTCATCTAGTTCCAAGCCCCTGCCATGGGCAAGGACACCTTTCACTAGACCAGGCTGCTCAAAGCCCCTTCCAGCCTAGCCTTGAACACTGCCAGGGATGGAACATCCACCACTTCTCTGGGCAACTTGTTCCCTCACAGTAAAGAATTTTTTCATAGTATCTTATCTAAACCTGGTCTCTTTCAGTTTAAAGCCATTCTGCCTTGCCCTATCACTACATCCTCTTGTAAAAAAGTCCTTGTCATATCAATAGTTGACTTGGTGGAGGATCTGTACTAAGAAAGCAATGGCATGGCTTGGGCCATTGCTGCAGATTGCATTTTCTGATGGGGTGGCTGTAGCTGAGTAACTTGGTCTGAAGCTTCATGCATGAAAATCTGGAAGATTATACTTTCAAATCCTTTGCAAAGAGTCTTAGAGGTCTGTGGATATTACTTGTAATCTGGTAACAGTAATCTTCCTGATTTGATTAAACCAGTGAAGACTTTCTTTACTGTAGTCCTCGTCGTTCATTGCCACTCAAACTCTGTAACATGAGATGTGGTATTAACCTGACCTGGACTAGTGTTCTTCTTTGAGCTGAGTGAAATGTTAAAAAAGGAATAGGACTGAGAATGAAAAATAAATCTGCCTAACAAAAATCTTTCTTTAAAAAATGTGCTTTCTATGTTGGCTCAGACTTGGCAAAGGTTGAGCTAACCTCTCAAAAAGAAAGCTTTCCTCAGCTGCTGGCTGTGCCAGTTGCCCCAAGAGCAGTGAGTGGGGGGCTGTTGTGTCTGGCTGCCCACCACTCAGCTCGTTCCCCTTCTTGTCTTGCAGGAGCCCAGTGTGTCGATCTGGGGAACTCCTATATCTGCCAGTGCCAGGCTGGCTTCACTGGGAGACACTGTGATGACAACGTGGACGACTGCGCCTCCTTCCCCTGTGTCAACGGAGGGACCTGCCAGGATGGCATCAATGACTATTCCTGCACCTGCCCCCCAGGATACAACGGGAAGAACTGCAGCACCCCGGTGAGCAGATGCGAACACAACCCTTGCCACAATGGGGCCACCTGCCACGAAAGAAACAACCGCTATGTCTGTGAGTGTGCCCGGGGCTACGGCGGGCTCAACTGCCAGTTCCTGCTCCCCGAGCCACCTCAGGGACCCATCATCGTTGACTTCACTGAAAAGTACACAGAAGGCCAGAACTCCCAGTTCCCCTGGATCGCCGTCTGCGCTGGGATTATTCTGGTCCTCATGCTGCTGCTGGGGTGTGCTGCTGTGGTTGTCTGCGTCAGGCTCAGAGTGCAGAAGAGGCACCACCAGCCTGATGCCTGCAGGAGTGAGACTGAGACTATGAATAACCTGGCAAACTGCCAGCGCGAGAAGGACATTTCCATAAGTGTCATTGGTGCCACTCAGATTAAAAACACAAATAAGAAAGTAGACTTTCACAGCGATAACTCTGATAAAAATGGCTATAAAGTCAGATACCCATCAGTGGATTACAATTTGGTGCATGAACTCAAGAATGAGGACTCAGTTAAGGAGGAGCACAGCAAATGTGAAGCCAAGTGTGAAACGTATGATTCAGAGGCAGAGGAGAAAAGTGCAGTACAGCTAAAGAGGTATCTCACATCTGAGTGCAGAGGGCAGCTTGGCTTTGAAGGGGGAGTGTATATCTCATAGGTAGCATTAAGCAACAGCCATCTGACTTGTTCTTTCTCTTTTTGCCTTCAATAGTGATACTTCTGAAAGAAAGCGACCAGATTCAGTATATTCCACTTCAAAGGACACAAAGTACCAGTCGGTGTATGTCATATCAGAAGAGAAAGACGAGTGCATCATAGCAACTGAGGTTAGTAGGGTTGGAAGAGCAGAGGAAAGTCTTGGTGTGCAGCTCCCATCCAATACATGCCAGAGCAGATAAACTCTTTTCCATAATGCCACAGTGGTTTGTATCTGTTGAAATCCAGCCAGCTTGAGTTTGTGATGCTGTGAATGTTGTAAAGACAAGCTCAGTGACTTGCTGCTGTGGATGTTGTGGGTTTGACAAGTTTTGTAGAACAGGGTACAATGGTAGTGTGACTGAGGTGTGCTGACCCACCCCTTGGTGTGCTTCATGCAGGGTCCTGAGCCTGTGCAGCCTTACAGCCTTCTTCATATGTTGCATTAACCTCTCCTGATCTCTGCTTGTGTTTTCTCTTTCCAGGTGTAAACCAGAGGTGACATGGCAAGGTGGTTGTTCAGAACAATTTCAGAGGAGACGTGCCCCAATGAATGCTGCTGAAAGAGGAATGGGAGATAGATTCCTTCACTGACTGCTGCTGAGAAACTAAATTCAGGCTTGAGCTGGTTCTCTACTGAAGTTAGCAAAGTGACTGCAAAATAAAGAAACAAGATGGACACCAGGCAAGGGTCTGTGTTCAAGGATTACTGTTGCACTGCCTTTTATGAATTTTATCATTGCACTATGGTCAGTTGCTTTTCTATATATATTTAAATGAATGGACTTAATTACTACATAAGAAGCATGCACTGCCTGAAGTGTATATTTTGGATTATTATGAGCCAGTCTTTTCTTGAATTAGAGACACAAACACTGCCTTTATTGTCTTTTTTGATACTAAAATGTGTTTTTACTAGGTGAGAAAAAGTGTGTTATTTTTTTGAATCTGTAAAAATATTTTCATGATAATTGTAAAACTTGAGTATTTTGTGATGTTCATTTTTTTATAATTTAAATTTTTTGGTAAATATGTACAAAGGCACTTCGGGTCTATGTGACTATATTTTTTTGTATATAAATGTATTTATGGAATATTGTGCAAATGTTATTTGATTTTTTTTACTGTTTTGTTAATGAAGAAATTCATTTTTAAAGTATTTTTCCAAAATAAATATTATTAATGATAACCAGAGTGCTATGTTTATTCCATAACTGATGATGAACTGACTGAACTTTGCAACCAGGTATCTGACAGGCCTCTGTGGAGTCACGGGGACATTGAGTAGGACTGAGACTTATAACAAAGACTGGGGAACAACTTGTTGTGTGTAAACCCTCCATCTTTCCCCTCCTAACAGTCTGACCTGTTGACCCCATGGTTGTGCTCAGTCTTACCCCGAAAGCAAATGGCAAAACCTTGACTAATATCTGTGCAGTCATGTTGGGCTGTGTGTTTATATAAACACATATGGAGTCACTTCCTGAGGAAGAGCAAGAGCTGAGTGCATTCCACTGCAATCCAGGCATGGGGCTTGTCATGACTCAAGTCCTCATTTTTTGCAAGCTCAAACACTTGCCTGGAGTCCAGGGGAGTTTGGGACACACCAGTGAGGGAGGGCCCCTAGCTCAGGTCCTTGATGCACTCCCATAGACTTCCCTCTCCAGGAAATGGTAATAATGAACTGACTGGTGGCCATAACTCCCCTGACCACAACACCTAGTGAAGTAACAGCTGCTGCCTTCATAGTGGGACAGTGTGATCCCATTCCTTGCCTTGACTCGGAATGCTCAGGCAATTTCCCCAGTTTAGTTTGCTCTAGCAAGCTCACCTTCATGTTGTGCTGCATGTTAATCATCAGAGACCCTTCAGAAACAGGTGAAGGGTCCTCCCACTTCAGGAAAATAAGGAAAATCTAGGGAATAATCTAATTTTTACTCCATTAAAGCCAAACCCCAATCATTGTGGGTCACCTTCTGCAGCTTTGCAAAGGTGGTGAAAATCTTTCACTTCAGGGGAGGGGGATGATATCCTAAACACAAAGAGTGGGATAGCAGATATAATCAAGCAATTATTGCAGCTGGTGATCTTTATGTATTCCCCTTATTTTAGTGTGCATAAGTACATGAACCACTGGAACTCCACTTTGGTGTGAGGTCAGTGGAAAACTCACACTGACTGCAGAGGTTTGTCTGTTCATAAGCTTAGCTTTTTGCTTAGCAAAACCTTAGACAAGGCATACAGGCTCACTTCTCACAAAGTGCCCTGACATGTTTATTGTCTTCATCTCTCCCAAAGTGTCCTTTTAAGGTAAGTTTTCATAAGGAGAGTGATGTGAGGTATTGAAAAACCAGGCTGTCAGTGACAGTCTGAACAGCAGTTTCAACAACAACCTGCCAATAATCAGTCAATGCATCAGATATTAAATGAGGCATGATTGTGTATATGGCAGCAGGTGCTCAGTGCAACAGAATCTCACAGATTGGACAGAAAAGTAAGCCTTGGAAGGTGTTGTTGCTATCTTTATTGCTCATTTGTTTTCAGCACTTTATTTCTCTGTATTTCCTCTTCTTCCCAAGCTTTAAGGAGCAGGCTTGTGTCTTATGATGCACTGCACTTCGCAGTCAGTGCCATAGTCTTGGCTAGGCCTTCTTAACCATGCTTCTGTAGAAATAGCAGTAACAAAAGGAAGGCCATCAGTGGTTGACTACCTCTGTAACATCAGGTCTTTGGTGCTACAGCAAGATCTACTTTAATTTATTGTCAGGTAAAGGTCTGGAAAAGCACACAACTCCTTGCTCTTGTGAAAATGCACAGCATTGGCATCTTCCTATTTTTGCTTAAAAATAAAACAGCTTTGGAAACATAAGTTTGCCCAAGTGTGCCAATTATCAGCAGTGTTGAGTTTGGTGAGTGACAGAACATGTAGGCAAAGGGAAGGGCATGGTTCTGTCCTTCTGAAACACCTCCTGAAATGATGGCTACACAGATCAACCCAATGGCTTCTTCTGTTTCTGTCTTGAACAGGGTTAAGGCTACAGTCACACACAGGATTTATTTCTTCCACAGGATTACCAGTTTCCCCAGCCCTGAGTACATGTGTACACAGTGGCTCTCAGTGACCAGAGCAGGTTGAGGTATGCAGTATGGAGCATGGGTCCTGTTCTCCTCACCCGTGGTACTCGGGCCTTACTGGGGTTAAAAAATGGATGAGGTGGAAGTGGAGCATGTCTTTATTGAGAGAGAGGGTGGCAGATGCAGGTATGGAGCCACGTGTGTAGGTGGTGCACACTGTGGCCAAGGGGCAGTGACGGGGCTGGGCTCACTCCAGGATGGAAGCTCTGCTGCCAAAGAATGGTGGGAACCTCCCGGTCAGCAGGGTCTCTGAAAGGCCTCCCCATTCTAGAACGAGAGGAGAGCCTGCCTGGGGAGCCCATTTAGCTGGGATAGCTGAGAATTCAGGGCCCAATCCAAAGCCCATTAAATTAATGGAAAGGCTCCAGCACACTTCAGGGACACATGGCACCGTGCCCCTCCTGACACAGCACATCTCTGTCTCTGCCCAGGGAAGCTGCATGCTCTGATGCAGCGTGTGGCTCTCAGGGTGGTGGGTATGAAAGCCTGTGGCTGGGCTAGCCAGGTCTGTGCCCTGGCACTCATCCCCCTAGAGCCAGGGGAGCTGGGGTCCCTCCTCAGGCTGTCACTGTAGCACTGTTAATTCATGTGCATACCTCAACCTGCAATGTCTCCTTCTCTCTGTCCTGCAGCAGCCAGGGAGGACTTGGCCTCCTTGTTTGAGGCCAGTTCTCAACAGAGTGAACAGAGAGGGCACCCCTCAGCCCACACTTCTGCCAACCTGTGTCTCTGTGGCACGTGGCATTTGCACTGTTGGCACAGACAGGACATGTCAAGAAATTAGAAGCACTGAAGAAGCAGGAGAGATTAGCTGCTGGAAGGTATTAGCTGCCCTGGTGGTGGACAGAGATTTCTTAAGAGTGTCACATCTTTCAATACATAGAATCTTTAGGTTCAGACAGCAGTCTTAGGTTTCACTGCAAGACACAACTTTATAAATTGGTTTAAATTTATATTGATGCTTACTTTGTACACAGTGCAGGACAGTTTGTGTGTCAGGAAACTTGGGTGCTATTCCTGGCTCCAGCACAGACCTGATGTGTAACCTTGGGAGAGGAAGGATGGTCTTGTGGTCAAGACACTGCAGAGGGACTCCGGAGGGCCCCCTTCTATTTCCAGAACTCCCTCCAGACTTCCTGTGCAACCTTGGACCTGTGTCACTTAATCTTTCCAGGACCTTAGGAAAATGGGGGCCTCCTGGTTGTTCTAATAGGGAGAAGGTCACTTGCTTGTGAGAGGATACCGTGGTGGTGGAGAATGTTAAAACACCCTTCGAGGAAAGTAAGGCTATTTCCTATTTCTGCACATCAGACTGCCTGTCTGTGAGGGGTGAGCTATTTTTGCAAAGCACTTTCAATGCCTGCAAGGAATAGAGACCCCTCTCACAATTGAAACATCCATCATCTCAGAGAGGATATGCAAACCCTGCACTGGCAGTGAGCAGGACAAACTGGAAGGGGGAGGGAGGCAGCAGTGGTGGTATGTGTGTGCACAGTGTGTGCAGGGGGAATGTGATATAGCTGTGTGTCCAAGGCCCAGAAAGGATGTCACCCACCACAGTGTTGACATGATGTCCACAGTGACATCAGCCTCTTCTTGCAGATAAGCATCTGCAATCAAGGTCTGTAGTCATCTCTGCTGTGGTAGGTTCTCTTACAGCAAAACAACTTTGCAGGTAGAGATACAGATTAAACTCAGCTCGGAACTATGAGGGTCAAGGAGGAAAGCTGCAGAAATTATACAGATGGGATTTTTTTACTGACAGACCCTGGGAAACTTCCCTATTGTGACAGCCTAACATTCAAAGTCATGTACTCCAAATAAAATTACCTGAGAACTGTTCCTAGGCCAAATCCCAATCCGAGAAGCAGTCTCTTCTGACACCTGACATCTACCTGTGTCAGAAAAATGAGGAGCTTCTCTGTTCCCTTCCATCCTTGGGAGGTACACTTTTCCCCTGGCTGTTAAGACCTGGCTTTCTGCCTGTGTCTTGTGTTACCTGCCATGCAAATCAAAGAAATCAAGAGCCTGGCCAGAAAAGACCCAACACGTACTGTGAGGCAGATTTTCAGATGAAATCTAGACCCTACTGTAGTGACAACAGGAGAGCTGATCCTGCTGCTCTCAGTGAAGCAGAGGTGGATGACAGACCCACTGCCATGTGGGGGCTTGCTGCCTTATCAGTGGGACAGGGCGATATGGGAGGTGGGGCTGGAGGTCACAGCATCCTTGTGACAGGTTGGCTTTTTTCTTAGGAAGAAACATGTTATGTCTTTCCTCCTGCTGCTGCAGCCTCACCTCCTGCACCAATAAATTCAACACTGCTGGGGCTGCTCTCTGGCCCTGTAGCCAGTCAGTATGGATCAGTCTGCACCCATAGTGTTAAACTGCCTTCCTCCACCAAATCAACTGCTTACATCCAACCTGCCTGTGAGGAATGGTTCCTGTTTTGTGACAAGGAACAGCCTGGGACTCTGATAACTGTGGGGGTAAAACCTTGCACCATAGCAATGCAACTCTAAATGATTACATTTTAGAGACCAGAAGCTGCTTAGTTTTCCAGGACAGGTGTATCCAGAGTATTAGTGACATGCTCAGGAATGCCTTACTCCTTGGCACAGATGAGGAATGGTGTGTGTCAGCTGTGAGAGCAACTCTGAGCGTCAGTGCAAGATCCATTTCACCTACTAGGGCAACTATATAAACTGGCATTACTTACTTTAAAGCCTGACTTATGCATGTGTTACATACGAACAGGGCATTTTTTTTAATGGTATAAAACAATACTATCTGAACGGCCAGTGTGGATGAAGCTATATTGAAAAAAGTAATGTCATGTACATCAGTGCAGATACCTACCCTTCCCTTTTATATTTATCTGAAGTGTGCCAGGAAAGGCAAGCTTGTTGATTAAACATCATTGTGTTCTCCAGAACATGGCTGTGAAGCTGGAAAGAAGCAAGTATCATTCAAAAAAATACATGGCTGTTCAGAGAAGGTTTGAGTGCTGACAGCACTCACATGGTAATTTCCCAGGCTGCTGGAGGCTGAGCAGGAGAAAAAGATCAGAACTGGGCTGACCTGTGTTCCTTTTCGTAACATGAAACTGGAACTTTGTTAGGACAGCACTTTTCTGTGGGAAAGAACACAGGAGATAGACAAATCTGACCAGTCCTTATTGCAGCAAGGATGTGCTGCAGAGCCATTTCTGCTCCCACCATTGCCAAGACATTAACGCTGGACGCAGCTGATGGTCATTTTTAATAAGAATTTTTACTTACCAGAAAACTGTCTTTTACAACACTTACAAGTCAGTGCTTTTACAAAGGAGATTTTCAGTGGGAAAACTGTTTTTCAGCAGTGGTAAACTGAAATGCCCTCTTGAAAACCTCTTATGAGTTTCATTTTCTTTGCGAAGCAAGATAGCAAAATGACAAGTGTTTCCCAGCAAACAACAAATTATCTGGAAACTTCCTTTTTCTTTTTTTTCCCCCCAAAAATAGAACTGATCTGGGAATTTTGTCTCATTAAAAAGTTGTATATTTTAGTTTTGATTTTGCTTTAGAATGTGAGCATTTTTAAAGATAAGTTCTCCCCCTTATCCCATTTTCTGGCCCTAAGAAGCACTTCAGTGTCCTGAGGAGGGTTGTACTTAGTATAAGCAAACTGCATTTTTGGCCAGATATCAGAAAATAGTTTTAATGGTAGCCTGGATAAGGAAAAACTGGTATTCTCAAGAACAACTAATTATATGAGGCAAAAAGTGTTATGAGGTATGAACTTTACCATAATTCTTTACCATTAGTCTAAATAATTCAGAAAGTTTACACTAGCCGTGGAGTGAAAATACCTTAACTAAAACCCAAGCTATGTCAAACCACGACACTCAGCTACATTTAAAATAAAAATTGTATGGAGAAGAATCAGGCCTTCCACATTATCCAAGTTCTGCAACCAAGACAATTTGGCTAATAGTTGTGTGCCTTCCTTTTTAAGGCACTGAGAGATTTTCCTTTACAAGGTTTTCCATGCATGCATAAATGGGGGTGTTTACCAAGGCCACCTGTCTGAAAAATGTAAGCCTCTCACTTCAGTCTGGTTTTACCTTAGTGTGAATCAAAGGGCCCATGGAATTCTGCATTGCCCTGCAGTGGTGATGGTTTGGCACAGCTGCTGCTCCTGTGACTGTGGGCGTCTTTGGAAAAGTCGGGTGCCCGTTACTCTCACTCAAAGCGAGCAGGATTGTTCAGAGCAAAAACTTACGTGGAACAACTACATATCCTGCTTGTCATAGCCTGTATATTAATTTTCTTTCTTTCTTTCTGTATCATTTTAAAGAAAGGAACTGTGAAAAATGTATGATGTTGTGTAAGTTCTTCTAATTGACTTCAGGAAGTGTTATCTGGAATGGCAGTTGTGAGCACACAAACTCAGCAGACTTATCTGCGTTATCTAATTACCAGACTATAAAGTTCTGCTGACATTTCCTTTTGATAAATACAATACACTGCTTTCTTTATCTATGTGTATTAAAGAAACAATGTTCTCTTAAATCCAACCCCATGCATACTTTTTACTAAAACAACATTATAAACCCCAAGACTAACAGAAATGTTGTCACAACTTCAACAGTCTTAAATGAAAACAGTAGCTTTCAGAGGAAAAGCATTATCTAAAGGTGGTAGGAAACCACTACAAATCTCAATGTTTTAACTGTGAATAAGCATGAAACAGATTTCACAGATATTTATTAAGCAAAAAGGTAGACCTAGAAAAAGAAAAATGATGACAAATAGCAGCAGTATTACATGTATGCTTACATTTCTTCACTGGTGCTGTGTTTAACTATGCATAAAAATTGAGAATCGTAGAGTCATTTCAGTTGGAAAAGATCCTTAATATCAAGTCCAAGTGTTAACCCAGCACTGCCAAATCCACCACTAAACCATGTCCCCAAATGTCACATGCGTCTTTTATATGTTATTTTATACTATAAACTACTGTTTACCCTAAGGTTTTTAAACCAGGCTTGCCTTTTAGGGCTTCTGCACATGCACAGGAGGGTTTTGGATGATTGTGGAAAGCAGCTGTGCCAAACTTGCTTTGCTGCTGGAAGTCTACAGGTAATGGGCATAAAGGAAAGTGCCTCTAAATTATGCTTGTTGCTGTTTGATTTTCTGTTTTCTCCTGATTCACCAGGTTTAGATGCCTCCTGCATTGGGAAGGGTTGTTGCAGGAAGAGGTAAGGCAGGACATGGTTTTGCCTGGGGAGTCCTGCTCCTCCAGACAGTGTCAGGGTGGGGAAAGGCAGGTGAGGAAGCTCCTCTGTAGCTCTGTGGGGTACCCTGGCTATGCTTGATCTGAGCAGGGAGGCTCTGACAGAAGACAAAACTGACACAGAAACGTTGCGACACTTGTAGCACTGAAACCCTGGGTTTTATTCTCTCTGCATTTCCATTTACCTCGATGAGAATTAGGCACTGGGGGGGGGGGCACGTTGGTTGGGAAACCTTTGGCACTTGTACATACCTCAGCTAACCAGGCCACACCAAAAATTAAAGGCTGCACAAATATTCAACAAAAGATATGGTATATTCAGTGCTTTTAGAATCTACATTTTAAAAAAAGAACGAGCCCACAAGGAAAAAAGAAAAGCTGTGAGAAGATGTAAATGCACATTGCAGATCAAATATAGTCGCCGAGTTCTGGGGATGTTCCAATGATCACTTTTCTATCAGTTAGAAAAGATACCCGTTTCTGTCAGAAATGCTAAAGGAAGTGTTAATGACGGGAATAAATAACAGGTGCTGGGAGCAGCTGTTACTGATTAATGACTTGTCTTTTTTTAAATAGGTTTTCTGTTGGGGGAATCAGAGGTTTTCAGTAATACTCCATTGTAAGACATTGGAGGAATGCTTTTTTCCTTTTTCTAATAATGTGCTCCCCATTATTTCTAAGGCTAAACAGATTCAAGCTTTAATCTAAATTAATGTTTGAATTTCAGGCCATCAATAATTGAGGAGGATTCAAACTATAATGCTTCTCAATTACACAAATAACTTGCTTTCTTTAATTTCTTTTTTTTTCTGCCAATTTCCTTGTTGACTTTTCTCACTCTTTTTGTTCCCCTCTCTTTCCTGCCCTTTCTCTCCTCACTTTTACCTCTCCATGCCCCTCTTTCTTTTTACCTGAGGATCTGGAGATGGTGTTTCCAATGCTGGTTATATTTGGCCCAGAAGTTGTTTTTTAATAAGCATATGAAGGACGATGAGATTGAATGTCACAAGAAAGACTGCCACTTTTGCCATTTCTCAATGATGAAGTAATTTAAAAGTCACTGAGGACAGCTCAGTGAAAACATCTGCTCTGTGCCTTGGGGCCATCAGGGAAACAAACAAAACAGTGTGATGGACAATAATGTGGAAAATAAAGTAATAATTAGAATTAATTCTTATTTAATAATTTTTATCTTATATGCATGTAAAACCACTTCAGAAATAATGTCAAGTACCATAATATCTAATTTTTAGCAAAAATCGCACAGGGGCTTCCACCCTGGCCCATTTGAAGTCAATGGCAAGGCTGGTATTGACTCACATGGAGACAGAATTTCTTACAAAAATCAAGGTTACTCAAGACTGCCTTTCCAGTCTAGAGCCCCAGCTCCCTGCATCCTAAAATGGACAGAATCCACAGTCAATTCCCATCTCTGCATTTCAAAGCAGGTGGCCTCATAACTGAATGGATTTCAAGGACTGGTGGAGGTGGTGGGACATATGGAAAGGCTTCCATGTCATAATAAAATGTTAGAGTTTCTTCACTAAAAGGTAGGTAAATATGAAGAATAAGAACAATTTCAAGAGCTTAGCATGCTTTAGAAAAGCATTCTTGTTCTTACCAACTGTGAGGCAACAGTAGAGACAATAAGTAATAGAATACAAGCTTCAATATGGTGAAGCATAACTTTACCATACCTGGGGCATGTCATGTGTTACATTGTCTTTCTAGGTGAGTTTCTGTGCTTACTGCTCATTAAAATACTTCTTCTCTTTATTTTAAAGTGGTTATTTAAAAACACTACCAAAGACAAGATGCAGTATGAAATAAACACAATGATTTTTTTCCAGTTTAGAGACAGAGCTGAAGTTTTGATTTGTATCCCAACTGTCTATGAGCATGCAGAAACTCTGAGTTATCTTCATCTGATCTTGTTTTTTTCACTCATCTGAAGATAATGTTAAAAATGCTGTCAAGCCATGACTTCCATATACTGACCCACTTAATTATCTTTGCTCACATAAGGAAAACACACTTCTTTTGCTATAGAGCCATAGCTGGGGAGAACACTGCACTGTTCTGTACAATACCAGTTAGCTGTGACAGTTTTGAAGAGAAAAGCAGATACAACTGTCAATATGAGGGGAGGAGGACAAGATTATGGCTAGGCAGAAGGTAATGACATGGATGACAAGGGCCAGTAGCCCATGATCTATAAGGCTAAATCATCCCCTGTTGTGTGCTGTGCACCATGGCACCCACCAAGTGTGGTTTCAGGTGCAATGCCACTTTGTACATCACCACTGCCATCTCCCAAGTGCTGTGACAGCAGGGCTGTGTGTGGTCCCACTGCAAACCAGCACTGCCCTCAGCCCTTTTGCAAAATGTAGAGATTGCAGGTCGAAGCAAAGACACACAGATATGGTCCCAAGCAATTCTAGAACATCCTGCACCGTTGTGTCTATTTGCCATCCACCCATTGTATTTCTCACCTGTAAACACAGCTAAGGTTTTTTTTAGCTGACATGACCAAAACAAAAAGTCTCTACATTTAGAATTACTGATTGCTATGAACACTTCACAGTAGTTCCAAGAAAACACCCCGGGCTTAAAACAGTTTCCAAAAACATGAAGTGCAACCCTACAGGATGTCTTTGGATGTGCATCCTAGTCATGATCATCCCCAAATGGTTTAAAGTTCTTTAAGAAGTATTCCCTCTCCCCAAAGAAATCCATTCCACAGTTTTCAGCATCCCTCTCTGACAACCAGGATTTCAAATCCCTTTATCTGGAGACAAACAGAAAGAGTGTGCTTGTGGTGAATAATTTGAGCTGATATTCTTGCCAGCTGTTAAGGGACACATGCAAAAAAAGAAAAAAAAATCAGTGACATCTGGTCAGCACTGATATGTCCTAACAGAAGTATTTGTTTGGGAGTGGGGAAGGGGTGGTGGGGGTAAAGAGAAATACCATCTCCACGCACCTCCTTGCCCCCTTTTGAAAAGTGAAAACGATAACATTGACCACAGCAACTGGAACAAAAATTGCAACTTACATCATGGGGAAACAGTGACATTACATTAGCCCATATTACACAATGGTTGAGCAGTTGCTTTCACACACTAAGCTTTCAACTTTAACTTTTTTTTCCCCTTAAGCTACACAATGGATTTTTTTGCTGAGTTGGAAAATATCAGGAGACAGGCAGAAAACCTTCCTTTTGTTCCTTCATCCTGCCAAGCACCTCATCATAAAGATTTTTTCCCTTCTGTTCTGTTTTTCTTTCCCAACTTCCTTTCCCCTTTTCACCCTCCCCCACTTTTTTGTCAAATAAATGTGACTAATTAACAGCATGGCTTCTCTCCACTAAATCGTAAAACCACCTCCTTTAACTTCATGAAGGTGATAACACTGCATCCTGGTTTCTTCTTGGGAAGCAGACTTGTAAACTACCTTCTAAAGTGCTTTGATTCAAGTGATGGTTTTCTTGGGCCTCAAACTGGAGGACAAGTTGGCTTTAGTTCAATAGGAACTTCAGCTCTCTCTTTCTCTTTTGGACCTCTCACTGAGGTACACCCAGCACAAGTCAGTAGATAATAGAAATCCCAGAATGGAAATGCATAAAAAAAGTTGTTTCCTGGGGTCAACAAAGGACAGGAAAAGAGCCAACAATCACTTAAATAAACAGTATTCAGAGAAACAAAAAAAAACCCCAAAAAACACAAACCCAAAATCCAAAACCGAACCCCCCCCCCACAAAACAACTCTCAAACAAGAGAAAAACCCCAAAACAATCAAATGCCCAACCCCCCCTCCCCTTGTCTGTATAAACTGGCTTACATATGAGGGAAGCAATGGTTTAAAGCAACCCACTGCTCATTCTGCTTAAGTTTAATACTGTTAGGAAAGGAAATCAAAACCAAATAAAATTTGGAGGGCACTTACTATCAGAAAAACAACTTTGTCCCCTGCTTCCCACCTCATAATTATAGTCTGTTTTTATATAACACTTTTCATCATCAGAGCAGTAATGTCTGCGGGGTGGACATTTCCTGGGGATTATTGACTAGCTGAAGGTTAACGATTTTCTGCTGCACCTCAAACCAGCAGCATCTCACAATTTCTCAGTAAGTTTAAAAATATTGCTTATCAAGATTAGAAGAGTGGAAGACTAAATGTATCCTGTGGGTATCTTAGAAGAAGAATGACAAGAAATAGAGAGATGAAAAATGTCTCTAGCTGCAAGAAAAAGATATAACCTGTGTAAAGAAGGCATGTGAGGACACGTGATTTATCTTTGTCATTCTTTTGAGCTCTGCTTCCTACATTTCCCTCTGCACTTTGGTGTTAGAAATTGGCTCTCTGCCCACAAGGTGGGTGAGGTGTTCTGAGAGAACCCATTTAGTATGGTAGACCTGGAGTCTCCTTTAAAAGAAGGACCCCTAACTCTTGAATAGCTACTTCCAGAAACACAAAACCTATCAGAACACATGTGAAGATCAGCTGAGCCACTCAATTCTATCTAATCCGCTTCTTCCTAATTGTAATCTCTTCTTGGAAATATGAGTTCAAATGGGTGGGACATTTCAGGCCAAATGAGAAGAGGAATACTTGTGTCTCCAGTTTGCTATGATGCCACTTTTTACCTTGTGAAGTCTTGTGCATGGAACTCATGTCTTGCAGAATATCAGTAAAAAACTATATGTCCCTAGCATTTAAGTCCTCTAAACAAGAATTCACTGGCACACTAGTTCCTTCTGTCTATATGTTCAGAGGCTGTCGTTGCACTACAAGAAAAATCCAGTATATTCCATATCAACATCAAAAGGTTCAAGAAAAGTAATTCTTTAGTACTTAGAATTACTTATTTCTTTTAAATTTATTTATCAAACATTTAGAAATAAAGAAATGAAGCAATAAAACTAGTGAGAATAGTTAGGAGACACTATATATATTTTTTTTCTACATATGTATCTTTATCTGTATCAGTATGTCTGACATACATGCACACATACACTACACACATCACCATATTCTGTTTTTTTCTATGAACTCCACAGAGATCTAAAAATTTATTTTATGAAATTGAATTGTTCCTTCAAATATTTTTGAGACTGTCTTATCTTCAGTGAATTTCTGGCAGAGGTAGTGGCAGCTATTCTCTTCCTCAGAGCTCCCATGACTAGAGTATATTTTTGGATGAAGGTGTTCTCACCGTCAGGAGAGGGGTCTAGTACTTCTGGATCATAGTTATCACACTGAATTGAGGACAAGATATTGGGCTAACCGTTGTGCTCCAATTTCCAATCTGCAAAAAGTGAATTGTTGCACTTGTACTTCCTGTTGTGTCGCAGAATCGCCTCTGAACATTAGCACTTCAGTTATTCCCTCCAAAACAAAGTGGAAATAACAACGGGATCAATTCTGTCAGGAAGTAAGTACCAGCCTCACAGAGATGGCAAACAGCCCTTCAGAGAGCATACAGCACTTGAAGTACAGTATAATCAGCACTTCAGGTGCAATGGCTTTGGAAGAAAAGTGCTGCATAATTAGGTGAGCAGAAGTGGTGAGGTTCAGTGGTGAGTGGCAGTGAAAGCCTTTTGGATTATGAGTTCTTTTAGAGAAGTCAGAACTATTTATTTAAACTGTTGATCTTGTGTGGTTGATTTTCAATGTTTTTGTCACTGAAGCAGCTTTGAATTACAGAGTATCACAGGTTGAATATGAGAGCAGAACTATGAGATGATCTGACCGATAAGAAACATTTCTGCAGTAGAATAACAGAAAAAATAAAAGCTAGTCATATCAGGAAGGTTGCTCAGAACTGAGCTTCACTTTATGAGGATCAGTCTGAAAGTTGTGATAGCAATATATCAAATATTAATCTTATTTACATGATTCATTCAACTGTAGCACCTTGAGTCAGCAGTGAAGAATCAGGTACTAATGCACGATAAAGGCAAAGAGTGAGATTGAAATTACCCCTTCCAGGACCCTCTTCCAGGAGCTAAAACAAGACTGAGGCACAAAGGGATTGATTCAGAAACCCAGTTCCCCATTGCTGGGGAGACACTTGGTATGATTCAGCTTCTGAGCTTTGGATCACATAGTTCCACAAAATTCCCCCATTTCTACAGGAGCTTTATGATTCTGGGGGCAGGCACCTGCCTCCAGGCCGAGCTCATTGAACTTTGGAGACATCTGTGCTCTGCCTGAGAGCCCTAATAGGGCTGACCTCACAGTGTGTCTGGATTCTAATGCACCCCAAGATATGGAGGCCTGTACAAAAGATGCTAGGTGGGGTGGAGTGGGTGACTGCTTAACTCACTGAGCACACAAAGAAAGACAAAATGTGGACCCAGAAGGATAAAATGTACGGTTTGCAGACATTGTAGTTTGCTGATAAACTGGCAGCAGCAGCAATGATGTAAATGATCCTCTCAGCTGAAGAATTAGGAAATTTAGTGGAGAGGAAGGCAAGTGTAGTCCTACATTGTGCCTCCCAGAAGAGAGTCCAGTTGAAGATAATGGCATTTATGCAAGCAGTTCATCACTCATAACCTGAGGTAGTGAAGCTGATAGCCAAATTAAATATCTGAAAAGGATTCTTGTTTAAAGGGTGAGTGAAGAAATCCTATTTTGACAGAACTAAAGACTGGCCTATCCAAACTAGAAATAGAAACAAAGGCAGATAACTTCTGTGAAGTTATATAGAAGAATATAGAAAAATCTGAAGAACTAGAATGCGGTGAAAAAAAGGCTGCTGGGAATAGTTTGCCAGTAATCTGTGACTACACTATTCCTATGAAACTGGCAGAACTTTACAAGCAACTCAGAATTAGCACTAATACAGGCACTTTTGGGTCATAGAGGGTTTTCAACTGTGAGGTTTTTCTGATTTTTCTATTCCTCTTTTTCTCTTGATGCTTTCTGATCTTCAGCTGCATTGCAGAGCCTGACATGGCAGTGAGGTCAGCTTCAACAGGTAAGATCAAAGCCCACAGGCAGGCACAGCTTCACACTGTGCTCTCCGGCCAACCCATTTTCATTAATGGAGGCACAATCCAAAGATTGCTGCAATTCTTGGCACATTTGTAGTTGTGGGACTGAATCCCTCCGTACTGGTTTTTGCAGAAACACAACAGGGATCTCTGCTCCTTGCTCTGGCCTGTCATCTTTTCAGTGATTGCAAGTAAGGAGAAAGAAAAGTGTGTGTGTGTGGGGAGAGAATAGCACATTCTGCAGTAGGTGGATGGGGTCACGGCGCGTGTGCATGGCCCGAGTGGCAGTGTGCAGTGTACGCCTGAAGCAATGTGCACTTACAATTAGTTGAATTTCACTGTGTTGGAGATGGAAGCTGACAGGCCACCACACAAAACCTCCCTGCAGCCAGACTCATGCTGAGATCCAGAGCGGAAAAGGATTTTAACTGAAAGGCTTTGAAGGCTTTAAATATGGAGGCAGTGAATTCATGCACTGTTTACCTTTGCAGGCCTGGCTTTGACTCTGTCTTTCATTTTGTTTTAATGAAGTAGGTGGTCTCATGTAATTCCCAATTACCGTAAAACTTCAGTGCCCTAAACCCCATAGCTTACATGTTATGAATATTCACTGAGGCTCACTCAAATTCTGAAGAGCTGACAACATTGCAATATTTAGATATAAACAGCTCAAAACAGGTGTATCTTCACAGAACTTCACGTGTCCATTATAGGGTACATAACAGCTCCTGAAGAAGTATGTGCTGGTGACTGCACTGGGATACTGAATTAAATAGACCAGAGGTCTGAGCCACTGTGAAAATTTCTGTTTCCAACTGAAACAGCATTCTGCCATTCACAGTCTATTTATTCCAGTATGGATCTAACTTATGAATAGATAAAATTATTCAAAGGAAGGTCTGAAACTTCACGGGTGCAGTTCACCTCTGGATGATGTTTCTGTCTCTGAACTTTTTTTCTGGTTTGTAGTCTAAGAGATGAAGACTCTTAAGCATATAACATACAATCCATGTTTTAGCTTACCCATTTATGATATCTGAATGACATTCCTCTTAATATAAATCCTCCCCCTTTTGTGAATCACAGACCTTATATCCCAGACCATACTGTGGAGATGGGCTCATCCTACAAACTCTACATCCTGGCTCTGCCATTTAACTTCCTTGCTCATGGCAGGACATTCATTCCAACTCTTTAGCCATGGCAGCAAAATTAATCTTGCACCTACCCTACTGGTAAGCCTCTGAGCAAAGTAAGCTTAACTTCATTTGAACAGAGAAAGGATCCTAGAAAGTAAAACACTTCAGTCAAAGCCCAGATAGCTCAGTTATCATCACATGTACCTCTGACTTGCAGCCCTCTAAGTGCTTGCTCCTCATCCTCCTGCCTAGAGATGGACTCAAGCTAAGGTGGGACCAATGCCTACTAAACCATTACCTCTTTCTATGGCCTTATGAATACTTTTAGCTAGCAGGCAAGCAACAGCTTTCTTTTAGACTTTTAGACGCACCCTGAGAATTCCCACTCTTCACACTGTGAACTACAAGGGAATTCAGTATGCACAGACAGCTTCGCTTGCGGATCATGTTCATTAGTGTCCAGACTGAAGCTGCTGAAAGTTTCCAGGAGTTTTCTTTTCTTGATAGAAATCAAACTGGGGGATCACCAGTGAAAACTGAAAAGGAGTATCTTCCATGCAGATATATCAGTTATTTCTCTCCAGCTCTAGAGAAATGCAGTAGAGATTATATATCCCAGTGAGGACTTCCAGCCTTCCACATGGATTGCCTCTAGCCACAGTCCATCTGGTGATGGAAAAGGAATTGAGGGAGCTCAGGAGGGCATATGAGGGACAACCATGTCTTTTTTTTTAATCCCCTTTGTGAATTGTGGAACTGTTTTCCTTATTACCTAGTCTGCCAGTTAACAGTGATGCTTGATGTAGGTGCTGAAAAGGACATTTGTGTTTATGTGAGAGGAGCATATATGGTAAAAACTTACAAGGCGCAGTGTGCAAAAGACAGATTCCCCCTGATTTTTTAAAACCTCTTTCATTCCTTGTCCATATCCCATGCATCTATGTCTCATAGCTGTTCTAGCACACAATCTTCTTGTAAAGTGTAATGTTGGGAGTAGCTCATTCAGATGTCAGGCAATCCATGAGCAGCATGGATCCTTCCACTTGGAGATTGCCAGATGGGAATTCACCCTCTTAATACTTCTGTATGTGTCCCTGAAAGAGAAAACAGATACTTACAATGTGCATTTTCCACTTTTTGAGGTCTGGTTTAACAGCTTTGCTGACAGATCTGACACCATTCACTGCTTTTCTTCTTATCTGCAGTGGGGCAGCCACCGATTTACTTTGTGGGAAACATCACTGCCCAGCCTCATGTGGGCAGGCTTTGGATCACCTGTTGGTGCCCCAGTTAGCCAGACCATCCTGGCATCTCTGATGTCCCATGGCAAAATCAACATTCCCAGGAGGCGTATGAGGGATGCAACGTAGGTGGCTATGGCTTACAGTGTAAATGAAAGTTCTCCTCATAATATCCTCTTCCTAACATTTTCTCTCCTCACAACGGGATGTATCAGCTGCTCAGAGAAACAGCGATCAAATCAAAGATTAAAGATGTCCTCTCCAGGGCATTATTTTTTATTAAGCTCTCAAAGTTCATATTTTATTTCCTCTTATATTATTTTAACATCCTGGATTGAACTCACTTTGTCAGGTCCCCGCTCACATAAGCTTATTAAAGTTCTTTAGATATATCTGCATGTGAGCCCTGATGTCCCTCCACTGACATCAGTGAAAGCTGGGCTTAGGCTTTGGTCCTGTTTTGCATACAGAATTTTAACTATAGACCCTTAGGCCCCAGGGACTGGGCTTGATAGCTGGATGGGTCCTTTCAGAGCCCTGTGCTCACACCAACACCCTCCTGGGGCCACCAACAGACAATGGTATCCACCTGCAGGGCACTGCAGGCCTGGGGCTTTACTACCCCTCAGCCTCCCCAAAATCTGTGTTGACAAGAGGTCTTTACCACTTCAGAGGACTCCCCTTTGCCCTGAAGTCTTTTGTTGGCTCAAAGAGCAGATGTGGTACAGGCAACAGCAGTGCCAGCTTCCCCCAGCACTCACCTGGAGGGAGCAGCTGAACAAGAGGAGGTGGTTCAGCCCTACTGATTTTTCCATTCTTCAGCCTTTTAGCTGAGCTGGCCTCAAAAAAGCACCAATTACTGCCACCTGTAGCAATGGCCTTGATGATGGGGAGAGCTGTCAGCTGGGAAGTGGACTGACACAACCAGTTCATTTCACATAGGTCAGCAAACAGCCATCAGATTAAAATGATTTTTGTTCGCTATCGACCTGGGCTCGATTGGAACCAGTGACCCGGAGATGAAAGGCTCAGAAAGAAGGGTTTCTATCTGGTGTATGGTCACACATCACTTCTGTCTCCATCTCACTCATTTTCTTGTCCGAAATGCTTTCTTTTCTTTTTCTTTTCTCCACCCAAAAAATTAGAAATCCATCCTCTACTCTTTTAATTGCAATGCACCATATGGGGATCTGTTGAGATTTTGTTAAGGCTTCAGTAATCTATTAGTCATTCTCTCTTTGTGTTACAAAAGATCTATCCTTCGAGAGGCATGTATTGATTCCAGCATTTCTGCATCTTGTTTGAATTCAGAGGATACTTGGTGAAGTAAAGCAGAGCATAGGTTGAAATCAACAACAGTAGCAAAAAAGCATGAACAAGAATCAGTCTTGCAGTGGATTCAACATGCAAACGATACAGGGAAAATTTAAATGAATGGGACAGGAGATATGCTAGTAGCCCAGACCTACTTCTTTTGGTGAATAATGCAATGGTCTATTGGATCTGAAATGTCTCTATCCATTTTTAAAATATGGACAACTCTTTATCCTATCATGTCATTCTCTCTCATTTTTTTGTTCCTTAGTCTTCCCCTACAACATATAGATGAAGCTCCTAACCTTTTTTTTGTTAGAAAAAAGAACATACACTGGGAAATGAATATGCTTAACAATTTTTTTGTGATAATACACTGTTCTGTAACTTCTTCATTTAAGCTTTGTTAGAGAGAGCTTCCCTCTCATCTATGCTTAAGTCCCACTGCAATAATAGGAGCCCCAATATTCTCCTGAATTGTTGCTTATGAAATTCACAAGATGCTCACAAATCTTAGTTTTATGTCAGCACATGGATAGTGGTGGTTTTTTTTTTGTTTGTTTGGGGGTTTTTTTGTGTTTTTGTTTGTTTGTTTGTTTGTTTGTTCGTTTGTTTTGTTTTTTGTTTTTTTTTCTTTTTTATGTCAGGGACAAAACAAATAATGGGACCCAAGTAAAATTTTAGATGGAACTCTGCAGCGGTTCTCCCTCCTTGCCATGATCATGACATTAATACCCATTTTTTAAGTATGGCAAAGAATATCTACATAAAAATGCTATGTTCTCTCTTCTTCTAAATGAATAGTGCAAATATGGTAGCTCACTACTTAAATCATTGCAATTTTCAGGCATTCAGAACAAGGCATTTTTCTAGGACCATATTCCCGTGTAAAATTCATTATCTGTGATAAACTATTCATTTTGATTAAACCTGTAATCCGTCCCCTAAAACACTGGTTATTATCATCCTTGCTACAGTTCAGCAGTACCATCATCATCCTCACCACCATCATTACCATATGAATCACTGGTAATAACTGATTTTGTTGGGATAATTGCTTCTTTGTCATGTCAGCAGTTGCATTTCTAGCACATGGGTGATGGTTGAGAACCAGGAATGGGCAGCAGATAATTCCTCCAGACACTTTCATTTAACCCACAGAAATCTGCTGGCATTAGCCCTTATTCTGAAGCTTTTAGCACTTACAAGCTGGAGCTTGCTAACACATTGGTCTTTGGGTCTTTAGAGGGAGAATTCTTTCTTTTTTATGGAGAGTGAGCCCTTTACATTTAGATTGTAATACTGAAGACACAGAAAAATAGTCCTGGAAGGTACCCTGGGAGGTCTTCAAGTCCATAGCATTGTACCAAGGCAGGATCATCCTCCTTCCTGAGAAATATTTTCTATCTGCTTCTTTCAGACTTTTAGTGACACAGATCCTGCAACCATTCCTAGTGATCCAGTTGGGTGTCTCACTGTCATGACTGTCAGAAAATTTCTCTAATGTCTGAATAAGCTCCTGACTTGTGGATAAGGAGAGTAGATTATTCTCTCCTTTACTGGAAACCTTTTGCGTATTTGGAGAGTCTTATCCTAGTGCCAATCAGACTTTTCTGAATGTGACTGCTCAAATTATTCAGCCTTCTCTCATCTTCTTTGGGATTCCTCCAATTTCTGTGCATCTTGCTTCAACAGCTATACTCAAATTTGCACAGAACACCAGTGGTGAGCTCGGTTCAGGACTGTCACACACTGAAAATACCTGCTGCAACTTCAATATATATGTATAACATAGAAGATAGACTATAAAATTACATATATTTATGAAAATAAACAGAACATCTTCTTATACAAGCCAAATTAATACAGCATTGGCATTATTCACTCAGAGTGTACAACAACTGCAGTCTGACACAGTTCCAGCATGGTGCTGCTACCTGTGGTTTTATCAGTTGTTTTTCTTGGGAAGAACACTATTCTGCCCTTGAAAAGCTGCTAGACTAGATATTTTTGCCTCTTTCCCGGAGAAGACACTTCCAGATTAGAAGATTTTGACCTGTTTTTGTCTAACTCCAACAAATTATAGAAACAAGATATTTTCTTATGAATTGTACAGCAATATTTTTTGCTGAGAGGTCTTATGTAATGGACTTTTGAGTGTTTTTTGCCCATCTCTTGTGCACACAAGAGTATACAGAATACCTTTTTTTATGGTGCTGTGTGATAATCAACCTGCTCAGTAAGGTAACTGGACCCATGGCAGCTCCAAACTGAAATCTGTGGCTAAAGGGATGCTGAGCCTTTGCCAGGAAGTCCTGTTGAGAGATGCAGGAGAAACCACCTTGAATCCATGCAGCACTAATACAGCTACATGGCCTCTAGAACAAAGTTTCCTTGGTTTTGACTAGGGTGGAAAGAGTTTGTGCTTGCCTGGAGTGTGGGCAGAGCGAGCTTGTGTCAGCCTATAAATGTTTTTGCAGCCAAACCCTAAGACAGTGATGCAGAGTCTAAGCATTTCTTTAATATGTTCTGATTCATTTCAAAAACTTTGTCCCCTGGAGCCTTTATGAAATACTGCCTAAGCAGTTGTGTTCCAGCCTGAGCGCAGTACACCATCAGCTGTCCAAGGAGCTAGTTTATAAAACAGTATTTCCTTTGGAGTGCATTGATCTAAAAGGTAAATGTTTAAGGTTATCTCATGACAGATAGAAATGTGAATGGATGTCACAAGTCTCTGATCCAGAAAGCCCGAAAACTTCCACACTGAGAAAATCTCCCAACTCTGCATTACTTCTTCTCCAACCAGTAGCTGGTTTGCAATACCACAAAATCTGGTATTGTTCAACAGAGTGCTGATGCCTAAATATAATGGGTCCACAAATAGGACTCTGTAATGCTACAGAAACATAAACAACACAGGAGGCAGTGCACAACACAACTAATGATGGAATAGTTAAAGGTTGAAAAAGTGTTTATTGCTAGATATTGTGCAATTTTTGGAAAAATGTACACATATCACTGAAGTATTTTTATTATTGTGCTTAGTTCCCTTGTTGACTTATTTTTAGGCACAGATTCTGCCTACAAGCTATTTTTGGGTAAACCAGGGATTGCATGGTATGTTGACCAAAGCAAATTGTGTGAATGCTGGAAAATGGAAACTCTAGTTTTGTTCTGCTTTCCTGACTATCTGCTGTGACAGGAAGTTCACCGTCTCTGACTGAAGCATCAGGAATAAAAATGATGTATAATAATAATAATAACAGCAAATATTATATAACTAGTATATACAACTATAGCAAATTTTTTCTTTCCTCTTTGATTTGCTAGAATAGTTGTCTTCATCCCTTTTCATAATACTGTGCTGAGTTGCAGTATTTTGCTATGAGAGGCATTAGTGCTGAACAATGTGATGACTCTTCTTCAAACCCAATAGCTTCCTCTAAAGGATATAATAAGAGACAAAATTTACAAAGTTGATAAGGGAAAGGCAAAGATCAGTAAATTGGTATCTGTAATTGCTAAAGACAATGAACAGGAATTTTTAAACTACAGTAGGAACAAAAGAAATCCTATTGACATGATAAATATTAAGAGATGAAGATTATAAAAACTGATTACTTGGATGTGGAAAAAATAGGTATTAGCTTTATTTTTTTTTTATGTACTCCTATTTTCATAGAAGTGTCTTTCAGACACTGAGTTACTGGAAGAAAAACAAGGTAACATCTTTCAGTGATAGTCATTTATGAAAAATCAGGGATCAGAAACTTGCACACAGAAATTCGGAAACCACTGACTGATGAAATCCTCAGTTTGTTGATATTCAGTTTAAACTAACCTCAGAGCCAGATACTGCAGCTGTAAAGAGTGCAAAACATTCAAAGAGAGCAAGTAGGATGATTCAATTATCTTACCATTTATCTGAAGGGCAATAATGCTTAGACTGGTAAAGATTTTAATTAATAAAGAATTACATGATGGAAATATTTTTTGGGTTAATGACACCAAAGAAAGCTGAACTTGCCAGACAACTGCCAACTCCATTAATGAGATTTGAAATTCAACTTTTAAAGATAACTATGAAAATATAATACACTTCATACAGCATTAATGCTATGGGACACTAAATAAGACTGAAATGCTTTAAAATATCACAATAGATCATGTTATAAACAGATCAATAGCTAGACATTGGACTGTATGGAAAAGAAGGTATCAAAGGGTAATTATCTTTCAGTGAGATTGTTCCTAGTGTGCTTGACAACAGCCAGATGCAAGCCTCATCCTGCTTATCTTGGAGTAAAAAATTGCCCTTCTAAATATAAATTTACATAAAAAGATTAGTGGAATGCTTGAGGACACAGCAGTTCATATGGGGCAATGTGATCATGTGTCAGACAAACAAAACATCTTTAAAACTCCAAAATGGTGCATACTTAGGAGCAAGATAGGCGAGCCACTCCTTGAAAAAGTGGGTTTGCCTCCTGAAATATGACAATTTTGGAAAGAGGTGGCACTTACAGTGGACAAACTGCTTGAGCTATAGTAAAGGGGTCAAAGCAGTCCTTGGGTGCCTGCACAGGATTTGCAAGTGACAGCAGTCTTTACTTAATAGCCAAAGAAGATCAAGGAAGTGGCTTTCACTGAACACCTTAAAGACTTCTACCAGTTTATATTGTCAAAAAAATTAAATATAGACACAAGTTTGCAAAGAAATCTACGTGTTTACAAGGTGAAAATGTCAGATTCAGGAAGGCCAAATCAGGCAAAAATTGACATGGAAGCAAGGCCCACTCAAATGAGAAATTAGGTATATGTTTTTCAAACTTAAAGTCATTAAAATACTGGCACAAACTACCCCAGGAGGTAGCAGTTTCCTTTTTTTTTTTTTTTTAATTTCTACTCATTAAAGCAGAATGGGTGATCTGTTTTAATCAAGTACAGGTAATTAGGCTCAATATGGGAATAACTGAGAAAAATATGATGGCATATGGTATGCAGAAAGTCAGAGCAGATGATCTAAAAATCCCTGTGGTCTTTGACTCTGTGCAATTATGAAATCTGTCTGATCAAATTTAGTGCTAGTCAAGTGCAGACCTCCAAATCTAGGGTTGGCCCAGGACTGTTTTCAATGTCTTTGGACCCAGGCAGATCAGCCTGGTATTACCATGGGCATCACAACTGGATGGACTCATTGAAGCAATGGAATGTTGAAACTGAGCAAGTTTACAGTATCTACCAGCTGTGAGTGGGTCTGGCTGGGTTGAAGAAGGAGGTAGGCAGCAGCAAATGTTTACTTTTGGCAGTGACTGTATACACTCATAGGCCAAATTTTCTAGATGAGCAGGAGGATTCTCATTGATTTAAGTTGATTTAGGATTATGCCAAACCAGGGTGATGATATTTCCACTTATTTAAATAGGAACAATTTAAATCCAGAGGAAGTGATAAAGGGTTTAATATAAATACCATACACATGCTGCTAATGGAAGTTGATGGTGCAGTCATTCTAATTCAGCAGCTATTACGTGCTGAATGCTCTTCTCTGACATGTCAGACATATTAGGCTTTTAAATATTTATCATACTGTAGACTCATAGATCGCAATGTCATCGTTGCTGTTACCTGTGACATAGAGCCCAGGCTTTGATTAGAAAAAAACGGTGGGGGAAAACACTGCAAAACTGAAGAGTACTTTGGGTCAGGCCCAAGTTAACAGGAGGCACAAACCACCAAGCCCAGACTGACACACAGGCCCCTCCCTGATCCCCTTGATGCCAGAGAGCAAATGGCCTTACAACTTATGCTGGCAACAGGACTGTCTCCTTCCATCCCAATGACACTCCAGTACATGGTGTGGTGTTGAGCCAAGCTGCCCTCTCCAGGACTAGCCAGCAACACTCCCTTCTCCTTCATATTTCATCCAAGGAATGTATTGAAACTAATCAAAGCCATCTCCTTTAGCAGGCACTCCCTGTCTTCAAGTTAAAAAAATGAATGAATTAAAGGCAGGACATCAGACACAATGTTGAATTTCCTGTCTTTTGTGGTCAGTATCTTACAACACCCAGACATTATTTCCAGGCTGTAGTGAAGAATAATATAGATTTGTATATATTAATGATTTTAGCGAATGTGGGGACTAGTCACTCTTGTGTGCAGTTTTGCTTTTTAGGACTTTTTTTCCATGTTCTGTTGTTCCTGCTGCCGCAAACACTTGTGCCTGGAGAAAAAAAGAATTAAAACGGGGGAGGAAAATAGATCAGCCTCTATCAATTGGCCTGTTCAGCAAAGAAGGAATAGATTTTACTCTAATCTGTACCATTAGCATAACAAGAGAAATGCTGGAGCAGTTGTTAATAACAGCAAAGAGGTTGTTTAAGTCAAGCATGTGTTTCAGCTCCACGGGCTGATTAATCTTGTCACCATTTTTTTTTTTTTGCCTTTTTTTTTCTTGTGTTCAGAAAACTTTTCACTGGAGGCAGTGGGGAAGGGAGGGGGAGTTAAAAAAAAAAAGAGGCAGCAGAATAGCCACGTCCCCGCCTTCAAACCTGTCTCTGTGTCTACCCTTACTTCTGCCTGGATTAGTCGACATAAAGCTGTTTTCTACAGGCAGGGCCCTCAATGGCAAGTTAAATTCAGACAGATTGTGAGGAGTGGAGAACATGGGCCTGAGAAAAGGGCCCCGGCTCCCGCCCTGACCCCGCTTTGTTCCCCCGCCGTGGTCACCTGCCACCCCGCACAAAGGCCCGCGCCGCCGCCACCGCCGCGGCCGCCACCGCGCCGCCCTGACCCGCCATGGCCCCATTGGCTGCCGCCCCGCTGTTGCCGGGGAAGGAAGGCCGGCGAGAGGCCAGGGAAGGCCGGGAAAGGCCAGGGGAGGCCGGAGGAAGGATCCCAGCCGGCCCCGCTGCTGGGCGCTGCTGCAGTGACCGAGTGGAGGCCGCTGACTGCTGACTCGTGGGCGATGGGAAGGAGGTCACTCATGGCCTGCGGACCTGGGATGAGCGCTGGGGGCCACTGCTGAGGTGGGGTGGGCGATCACCCGTGATCTGCTCCCCTTGTGACCCCTTCCCAATGCAGCACAGGCCTCTCCTGCCGCTGCTGCGCTGTACTTCACAGTACTCTGTACTCTGTTTGGCAAGGCTGGAGCTGGAGCTGCTTGGCTAAACCCAGGGAGTGGGTGAGCGGGGCCAGCAGCCCTCGCTTGCCATCCAAACCTGCCCGCACACAGCAGGGCCCTTCTCTAGCTTGCGAACGGATCTGCTGGCAGTAATGCTGCAGGGAGGAGGAGAGGCAACACTCCTCACCTAAATACCCTGCACGCCCATCCTAAAAGGAATTTTGTCCATACTTGTTCCCGCTGCTGGAACAACAGGGGGAAAAAAAAATTACTGCTCCCTCCCTGCAGTATTTCCTGACATGCGAAAACATTTATACATAGGCTTTTCTGTAAATGTGCCAGTGCTGCTCTTCACTCAGGGGAGCTGCTGGCAGGCTGGCTGATGCTAGTCCAGGTGGGGCTTGTGTCCCTGGCTGGCACCTCTCACAGGAGCTGTGTGCTGGCTTCAGCCAGCCCACCAGCAGAGAGTGGGGAAAAGGAAGAGCATCAGAACCTGTATGGTTGGCCTGAAGCTGGAAAAATTACCCGGTGAGGCTCGTTGAAGCCCTATTGTGCCATTAGGGTGCAAATTTCTTTCTGTTGAAAGCAGCCCTGATGTGTCTCCTCACATCACATCTGGGGTTTGCTGTGTTTCACTGAAGATCTCGTTAAGGTCATAGCGCCCTTCATGACAGGTCTTACCTTGGTTCACCTTGTTACAAGAAATAATAAACACAAAGGTCCTCCTGCTAAAAAGGCTGGCAGTAAAGGATCTGGTATCTTAATGGCAATAGCAGAGGTACCTCAGGGAACTACAGACTTAGGAATGGTGGATGATAGTTTTGCAGCAACTTAGCTCTCACAGCTGACCTGGGAAGAATCTATGGCTTCAAATCTACCGTTCATAGCATTTGTATGTTGTAACCCTGCTCAGTGTCACAAGTCGTGTTTTCTGGCTGCTAAGATAATTTTATTGCTTTCTGCCTATGGATATAAAATTTTATAAAAGGGGATCATACACAGTTTGTACGTGTGAATTCCCCCACATGCATGCTTTCTCATCCTCAGTTTTTAAAAAGAGATAATGAATTCTTCCATGCAAATGAACTTGTTCAGGTTTTGTAGCCATTGTGGAGACTAGATACTAAGTGTAGGGGTTCAGCTCTAGATGGTCTGTGCTTCCCTGAGCTCATCTCATTGTAGAAAAGCTGCGAGTTACCCAGACGTGTTTCTGTTATGTGTTGCCTGTGGAAAAAGGATTTCAGACTGTAGATCCTCGATCACGGATTCAGCAATGTAATTTTAAATGGTCTTAACCAGCAGCAGCTCAGCAGATCCATTGTCTAACACCATACCAGGCTTAGCCTGTAAAGTGCCCTTATTCTCCCTAAACTTGTTACGTGCACAAAGAGAACACAAACCAGTTTAAAATCAGAAACCCTCATTTACATTTACCATAAAACTGAAAATGGACCTCAAATGACTTTTAAATGTGTGAAGGCAAGGTGATCTGGTGCTAAAGAGAGTAGTATGTCTGTACAGTACTTGTTCTTCACATTCCTTCCATGGTGGTACTGCACTTGGCCTTATTGGAGCTGGCAGTGTAAAATACTGTTAAAATAGCATGAATCCCCATTTAAAATAGGAATGATAGAGATATTAAATGCCACAAATTTTCCTTTCCTCAGTATTTTTCCACCCAAAATATAATAGAGGTGATGCAAAATATAATACAAACGAAACTAAGAGAAACAGTAGCCAAATGCAGTCTTGTAAATGCTTTTCTGATACTTGTTTTGTCACCATGTGCTGTATTGCACTGCCTGACAGTTCCTTGAGACTAGACAGAAGGAGAGATGATGATTTGGGGAGTTGGGGGCTTAGTTTTAAGAGACTTCTTCACAAGTTCCATAGTTGTTTTTTCCCCTCCTTCCCTCCTCTAATTTGGTCAGCACTAAAATGTATTTAAAAATGCAGCTAATTATTATTACTACTTCCAGAGTCACCCACCTTGGTTACTTTAACTACTATGAAATTTTAAAAGTACCTCTGAGGGGATTGTGATTTTATGTGTAGTAAATAGTTCCAAAGTAATGAAAAGTTGAAGAGGAAAAAAAGAGGATAAGAGATGCATTAATACATTGCTTGTGATCTATGTATTATAGGGAGAGATATTTACAATCCTTATGTGGATGTAGAAATTGCCATAAATACAGATGGAAGTGATAACTATATCATTTGAAAGTCCACAGTGTTACAGATGACTCGGGGGGAATGGGAGAGACGCACACATATGAGAGGTGTGATGTCTATTTTAATAGCATTGGTTCTCTGCATGAAGATTTATGTGAACAGAATTGACTTTAAAAAATCCAACCACTAGGAACCTGGCCGTCTTTTAAGTGGGTTTTGGTCAGAAAGTGCATAAGGGCAATAACTTTACCGAATTGTAAACATGGTTTTACTAGTAACATCTGTTGCGCTTTCTTTCCCCTTGCCCCATAGTGGGCTATTCTGAGCTGACACCAAGGATATTGTGGTGAGTTAAAAGTGGCTCTCTGGAGACGGGACCGTTCTGTGCTTCCAGTCTCGTACTCTAAAAGTTCCCAGGAAAAGTGCTTGACACACTAACTGTTTGACAGAAGGACAAGGCAAGATGACAGCTTGGGACGCCTATGTCCATCAGAAGTCTCAGTCTGTATCCCACTAGCAGAGGGTATTTAAAGATCAGACACATAAATAATAGCATTCACACACATTTGGTTACAATGCTTAATAGCCGTATCAGGAATCAGGAGAATAAACAATGCATCCTTTATAGTATTTTTAAAGGAATTAAAACTGCTAGTTGGGACATTTTTTGCTTTTTGTACCTTTGTTAAACCTTGACTTAATGACAAACTGTCACTATTTTAAAAGCAAAAAAAAACAAAACCAAAACAAGCCCCAAACCAAAACAACCTAACAACAACAAAAACAAAACAAAACAAAAACCAAGAACAAAAAAAAAAAAAAAAAAAAAAAAAAAAGCCTGCTTCATTTTCCCATCCATTGCAAGCTCTGAAGCTTTTCCTACCAAAAATGGTCCAGCCTGTTTCTTTTTATTTTAATGGTTTGATGCATAGGAAAAAGGTTAACTGCATAACTCAATCACACAATATCTTAGATTACAGATAGGCTGCAAGAAAAGGTTTTGCAGCGTGGTAATAACTACCACTGCATCGTGGGAACAGGCTGTGGCAGACAATGATGGAATTGACAATGGTGCATACAAAGGCCACCTTTGGGAGAAACCATATCTCACAGCATGCTGGGAAAAGTGAGAAATAGTAGCAGATGCTGTCAGGACTATAAGCAACAGATGCCTCCTGGCCAGCGTTCAGCCAGTACAACCAGATCACACCATTCATAAGCAGGGAACATTTTTTTTTCTCCCTCTCTTTGTAGGAGGGAGGTAGCAAATACAAATATTGCAGAGGAATTAAAAACAGCAGATGGTGGCAGCAGGATTTGATGAGATCAGGGTCAGGTATGGGTATACATTTGGTAGTGGCATTAATCATCCTTTCCCTTTGGGAACTGAAAGTTCAGGCCACTAACACAGCATTAAATTGACCACCTTCAGGTTATGTTTTACTTACCCAGTCACCCTCAATACCCCCTTGTCATCCTCCCCCCTCTTGAACAGCATGGCCGCATAGCTCTCTCGTGCGAGGCTCTGGTAGATTTAAGAGAGTTTAAAAGAACATATGTTCAATATTTGGTTAATTCAATTTGTGCTTAAATCATTAATAAGCCAGCCAATCCCGAACAGGAAATGTTAAAAGCCTCCTATTAAACCCACCGCATTATCTCCGTCTCTCTCTCTCCCTCTCTCTCTCCCTCCCTCTCGCTCTCTCTCTCATGCCAAGCTGGTTGTTTTCACCTACAAATGCTCTCTGTTTATTATCCGCTTGAATATATTTGGTCACCTTTCATCTTCCATGTATTGCTCGAAACATTTAGCTTATAGCTCCTGTCGTAAATGCTCCAAAGGAAATGAGGAGGTAAATAATACGGCTCCCTTGGAAAAACAAAGTTGGAAGTGTAAATGAGCTTTCTTGCATGGGTTGCTCAGTGCATTGGGTTCAATACAGTCAGATCATTAAAGGAATGTAAATGAACAGTTCGTTTCAGAAAGTGACACAGATTCCTTTTCAGAAGCTTGTTTCAGATTTTAGTTTTAAGAGTGGTTTGAACTTGTTACAGGTCTGCATCAAACCTCTGAGATAATTTTCCAAAACCAATGTGTATTTTCTCCCAGTCATTGCTCTATTACTGGATTGTTGAGTAAACAGGATGGTGATGATGGTATAATCATTCCAGTCCTAGGGTTGTGGGTTTATTTGGCAATTAGAAGAACATAGTCCAGTAATTAGAGGATCTGCATTCTAGCATTGTCTGTGATGCTGGTTTCCTCACCTTAGGTAGGTGATATTTTTTCCATTCCTCAGTTTTCTCTGTTGTGAAATTGACATTTTCATTATACCCGCATCAAAGGAGTAGTGTGGATGGTTAAACAAATTATTCTTCATTTGCCCAGTGAGTTTCTGGAGTCTGAAAAACATGCCCAGTAGGCATGTTGTGTCAGATGCCAAAGTCTGACAGAAAGGCGCTTGTAATCTGAAACTTTGACACATAAAATGTAGGTTCTGAAATTCAAGGTGCAGGAGAGGTGAGACTTGACTTCCCTTTGTTGAATTTCTTTTTTCAAACTCTGGCCCCAGGCTTGTGTGGAGTGTTCTGGGAAGGCACCCAGCATTGCTCCATCTCCCTGACTTTCCAGGCCAGTGGACCTTCGTGGCCATCCAAAGCATTGATTCCCTAGAGACATAACAGGGCATCTGGCAATGAGTTGTGGGTCAAATCAGGTCCTCCAATAAAACCATCAGATTTAACTTGATTTGGTCGATATTTGCTGTGTGGATGATAGCAAATCTGCATCCTCGTTAGAGGTTTTTCTTTTAATTCTAATTCTAAAATTCATGCTATCCATGCTGAGGATACACTGGAGATTAGGGAGGTACTATTTAATTTATTAATGTCTGTTGCATAAATATGCTGAGATGAGCAAGAATGAAGAAGATATTTTGTGCCCAGCAGGGGAAGAAAATATTTGCAGTCTCCTTTTCATATGTTTTCCTTCTCCCAGAATGCTATCTTTGGCATCATCAAATTAATTTGCCTCGGGGTCTATTCCTGCTAAGGCCAGGTGACTCATCACGACTGAAAGTGTAAAAAACCTGAGCTTTCATTATCCAACATACTCTTCTGTTGCAATTACTAAACCGAAAAGGGGGGAAATTTGTGTGTTCAGTGCGAGATTGCACTGGAGATAGATGTTATTTCCTACTTACTCTAGAGCACAGAGTACATGAAAAATGAATTGCCTCTGTTAAAGGCAGTGGGTGTAAAATGAGCAGAAGGAATGATCTTTTTATACTAAATCATTTCACAGAGCTGTGGGCCAGATGGGACAACTAGAAAATTTAGTTTGACCTCATGTTTATCAGAAAATATTACATTTTTTCCAGTTACCTTTCTCTCAAGCCTGGTTCAATGCATGCTTGCCTAAAGAACAGCTTGTGCTCTCCTGATGCACAGGCGATTATCTAATGAAATTCACAGCTTTGGGATATTAGGAAGTAAAAGAAATAAAAAAGCAGTAGAGACCTGTATGGATAAAAAGATCACCTGCATGAATGCTATCCAGTATTTTATTATGAATGATAAGGCTCTTCTGGGACATTAACATTCAAGGCATCTACAGCTACAATATTAAGGGGTTTATGACACATTTTATTATTCTTTTGAAGTCTCTGACTTTGACCAATATATTTATGATACTGTCAAAGTTATGAGAGAGGAGTATTTATTCTGTTACTGTCTGTTACTTTATCTGTCTGATATCCTTCTATATGGCAGACTTCTACTGGATCTTATTGGAGGAAATATTTCTATCACAATCTGGGCAAGCACTAAGTTTACAACTACCAGCAGTTAAATGTCTACAGAATAGCATAATCAAAGAGACTGCTTTTCCTAGATAGATATATTTTCTCTGACTAAAGGAAACCAAGCAACTACGTTGGCTCTGACACCTCTGAAATTTTGAAACACGCGTGATTTTGTTGTACAAAGTGCCAGACTGACAGTGAATTTCTGTGGAGTCTAAACTAGACCTTACTTTTCCAGAGATATGGATAGCATACTAAACAAATCCCTAAACCAAGACACTATAGAGCCCTGTAAACGTGAATTTGAATGATGGTGTTTTGGAATCCACATTGAGTTGTGTAGCCAGCTGTTCAGAAAAGGGAAAAAGATCATCCTGGATCCTGGACTTTGAGGTACTGAAATCTTGCAAACAGGGTTATAGACTTGTTCTCCTGAAATAACTTTGCTTGTAATAAAACAACATGTTTAAATGTGTTGGCTAAACGATCCTATTCCTTATTACCCTTTGATAGGATAAGGAAGATGTTCAGTATTAAGTACACGACACCTGGCCCATAAAAAGACTTACTGAAGACTGACAACAAAGACATTTCCCAGCAGAGAAGGCAGAGTCGTGTTCAGGGTGGTGCTGGTGGGCTTTGCAGCACAGAGACAGAGATGAATGTAGTCAGAGATGTGGGCAAGACGAGACATGTCCGTGCTCCACTGGGAATATGGGCATGCAGCTTTGGAGACTGGAGTGACTGCAATGCTCTGTGACTCTGGCAGAGTGCAATCCATGTTGAGGTACACGTATCTAGAGTTACCTCCTCAAAGATCTGGCCTGATTTTAAGAATACTGAGCTCCGTTTTAACTTACACGGAGGTTATCAAAAGCTTTTTAGTGCCTCTGTAGATCACATCTTTGATTGAAGTTCTAACAGCTGGATGAAGCTCTGACCTCCCACACCTGCCTCAGACAATCAGCAAGATCCATTCTTTTAATTTTCAAATTGAAAGAAAATGCTTTGTTTGAGAACTATTTCTTTAATAGCCAATTGCGTGTGGTCAACACAATTCTTTTCCCTTGCTCTTTCCACAAAGTTTGAAACTCCTGTGATTGCTGGTGAAAGCAAAAATTAAAACCCAGATCTTTTGAAGCCTGACCAAGCTTGTGTATTTGTTTCCTTGATAGTTTTGGGATAAATCTTTTCATCCAATAGGAAGTTCTTTTGTTTTAACTTTCTGTCTCGAGGAGCCAATCGTCAAACTTCCCCCAGTGCCCACAAGTTCAGCTGTCATTAGTCCTTTCTTCTGAAATGACTAATTTCCATCACTCCATGTCATCCATGAATGGGAAAGTAATCAGCACCATTTAGAGAGAAAAACCACTTGAGCTGCAGGATCCTTTTCTCTCTGTCGGCTGATTGTGATTTCATATCTTTTATGTAAAGCAGACTTTCAGAGCTGTTACCTATTTAAGGAATTTTTCAATTAACATTTTTTTTCTTCAAGAGTGACCAGGGCCTTTCGATTCCATCACAAAGGATTGGCTTACTTTTCATATAACACTGTGCTCAGCTCAGTTCCTTCATCCTGAAAGTCTTTTATTTGGCAGTGATAATTTAGTTTAAACCCTCACCAATCAATAGCTGATCAATGCACAGCAGGAGAGGATTTCTATTGAAAACCCATTACACTTCAAGGGACTAAAAATTTCTCATTTGAACAAAAAGTCCTCTAACCTTATTCAAAATCTGTCTAATTGGCTCTTGGTTAAAAACAAAAATAAGCTTAAAAAGGGAAGAAAGTTCCATATGAACATTAAGGAGAGACTGAGGGCCGGTCCTCAAAGGTAATGAGAACCTTTAATTTTGGAAGAACGTGGTCTATCAGGACATGCCAAGGTTAGGTTCCAATGTTAAAGTGCATATTATGAAAAAGGTCATATTTATTTTTAAATGTTTGCATTAGGATTAAATTTTTATGGCGTGTGAATGATATTATTTCTGAATAATAAGTCCTTCATAGTTTTTCTGCCTTCACAGGACAGGACAAAATCAAATGACAAATAACGCATATAGTCCATTATTGCTAGCTAGTTCATCTCTTTACCAGGGATTATCATAATCACAGGGTGTAAATATTGTAAAGCTGGGCTCAACACTGCTAGTGATGTAGAGCTTTGTGCTTTCCTGCAGAATGATCTTTAGCTTCCTCCTGTGCTGTGAACCTCATGTAACTGACACTGTGGGAAACTTTGTCATCGATTTCTGTGTCATCACTTCTCTGTCCAGCCAAGATCACAGAACCACACTGAAAACAGTTTTATGATCATTTCTGAGGTTGCTCTGTGAAATTCCCATTGCAAACTCCTGTTTTGGCAGGTGCTGGTGGTATCCTGCTCGATTCCCCACAGTTTTGTCTCCACCTCACTTCTCGTTCCTGTGCTACTTCTCGCCACTGTCTCAGGCAGATGAGACAAGACATCTCCACAGCTGCAAGAGCATGTGCTCCTGGCAAAGCCAGTAGCTGTATCTGTGCTCCAGCTGTGTGACTGCTGCCACAGAGCAGTGGTGGCTGCCCCTGGCCTCAGAAAGAGCAGAAGTACCAGGAGTGCACCTGTGCAGGTGGTGCCCCAAGGAAGCCTCCTACTGAGTGTTACCTCTCTGAATAGGGGATCCCCTATTCTCCTAGTCCAGGACAGGCTGTGCCTCATGTCACCTCCCTGGGGTGAGACCACCTTGATTTCTCATCTTTAACCCCACTGGGCAGCAGATACTTGGGCTCTGGGTTTGCTTTGTCCAGCCAGATTAACCCAGAGGCCCCACAGACCACTGGTATCCTTTCTGACTACTCCTCCAGTCGGCTTCCTGAAGTGGGAGACCCCATGTCAATGAAAAACCTTCTCCTCCCAGCTCCCCTCTCTTGTAATCCATGTCCTCTGGAACTACTGATAACTGTGAGACCCATACCAGACACCACTGAGATGTGAATGTCCTTTGTGTCACAGTGGAGTTCAGATTGCCTCTCCTAGTCTGGCATGATCTGGCAAGATGGACTTAGGCTCCTATGTGTGGAGTTAATGCTCCAGTTTTCATGCCAGAAGCATCTTTCTGAAGAAGATTCTTTAAATGCCAGAGACAGATCAGACAGATGTTAGGTAAAATGAGGAAGCATGGGAAATCTAGAAGGGATCCTGTTTTCAGGCTTCAGTCCCACCTGCAGATCCTCTTGGATCAAAATAATAGTAGTGTAGTAATAATAGCAACTGAAGAAACAGTTGCACATGATGCCTACTTTTCAGTAATTTACTCCAGAAATCACACTGTAACACTGGTTCTTGAGCAATTTTTGCAGGAAGTGAGGTTTCATAGGTTGTAATTTTAGTGCTCTTGGTCTTCCATGACACTTTCTTGCCCGATTTATTTTGTAGGGTGATGTTTTGCTTTACTTTACTGAGGAATTGGGTGCCCACATTTATTTTCTTTCTTTCTTTTCTTTCTTTCTTTCTTTCTTTCTTTCTTTCTTTCTTTCTTTCTTTCTTTCTTTCTTTCTTTCTTTCTTTCTTTCTTTCTTTCTTTCTTTCTTTCTTTCTTTCTTTCTTTCTTTCTTTCTTTCTTTCTTTCTTTCTTTCTTTCTTTCTTTCTTTCTTTCTTTCTTTCTTTCTTTCTTTCTTTCTTTCTTTCTTTCTTTCTTTCTTTCTTTCTTTCTTTCTTTCTTTCTTTCTTTCTTTCTTTCTTTCTTTCTTTCTTTCTTTCTTTCTTTCTTTCTTTCTTTCTTTCTTTCTTTCTTTCTTTCTTTCTTTCTTTCTTTCTTTCTTTCTTTCTTTCTTTCTTTCTTTCTTTCTTTCTTTCTTTCTTTTTCTCTCATTCTGATTTAGCAGCAATGAAGTAAAGCCACCGACATTTCCAGGAATGCAATCTTCCATACTGATGTAAAGTAGTGACTATCAACTTTGTACTTCTCTTTATATACGCTGAAAAAATTCCCAGTCTAAGCACTTCCAGTGATGGTTAAAAAATAGACAAACAAGCATAAGGAAGAGCATTTATTTTGACAAGACAAAGTTTTGGCACCTTTACCCGCACTCCCTAATCCCTTAAGCACTGGCTTCGGCAGGCTCCTGGGACAAGGTACTATTCAAGAGGGCAGACTGAAAGCCCTTACTTTAGTTCTGAGTAGTTAAAATCCAAAAAGGTGCATTGTGCTAGTAGTCCTTTCATAGCCCCTGTGCCTTTAATGATAGCCATTTCTCCTTATTGAACCCTTTCTATTCCTTTTCTTCTCTGTTCCTCTCTCCTCCTTTAAAGGATCCTTTGAGTAAGTGCTGTGCCTCTTATTTTTCTTTTCCTTTTCCTGCTTCCTCCCTCTTATTTGTTTAAAACATTCCCTTGTTCATCTGCTCTCATTTTCTTTCTGCCTTTAACCCCCCCATTCAGTGTTATTCTCTGTTGTTTTTTTTTTTTTTCCTGTGTGGGTGTGAGCACATTCTCCTGCCTTATCAGCTCTCTGGCCCTTTCTCTACAACATCTGAGTGGATGCTGGAATGATCTTTAGCCAGAATCTCCCTAGGGGTCTCAGTCCCAGGCTCCAGAGCTTCTGAAATGAGATGGAAAAAGAGAGACACCCTGGCAGCAGCTTGTCCCTAATGGCCAGATGGCCAGCACTCACATTAATACAATATCAGGCATTGCTGTAGTTCTGCCTTGGAAACTGCTTGCCTGTGCTGGCATCTTCTCACACTCCTCTGACAGCCATGCCAGTCCCAGCACCCTCTTGGGAAAAGAAATGGAAATGACCACATAAATACTTTGAATTCAAGTCACTGTGCAACTAGAATCATCTAATATTTTCATGCGTGAATGTTTACGTTATCCCCTCCCCCTGCAGGCCCTCCCTTCTGTCCCCCTCCACTTCCATTATACATTGTCCTTTCCTGTATGTTTTGCTGATATTGAATTCAGCTCCCTTGCAGACTGGGACTGATGTTTTTGAATTTACCCTAGCTTTCATGTGTACATCCTTTCACACTGTGCTTTGTCGGGTGGGACACCAGAAAGCGATTGCACATGTCAGGGCTGGAAGCAGTCAACTATCTACAAAGGAACAGTCAGTTGTTAATGCTAGGCTGTGGTGAGATGGAGGAACAAGCAAGCAGGCAGTACCTTTATTTATTTATTTTTTTTTAGGTTGCCTTTTTTTCATGACCTTGTAGTACCGTGGAGCTTTGCTTTGTGTCATGCCATTCCCAGAAAAATACAGATGTGAAACAGAAAGTTTTGTGGCTGATGGCAGATCAGAGGAGGCAAAGGTGGAAAAAAGCTGTCGAGTTCGTCTGCACTCACAACCACTCTTCTTTGTGCCACCAGGAGTGCATGACTCAGCCTACCTCCAGGGCCAGAGCTGCCTCTCTGGGTCTAGCTTACCAGAAACTGTGCTGAACATGGTGCAGTGTGAGCAGGACTAAGCAGTAGTAGGGCTTTTTTCATGGCTTTTGACAGCGTATGTTTTGGTTCAGCTTTGGCTCTTGTGAGCTCAGACTTGGCCTGCTGTAAAGAAACACGTTTGGTGTCACTTGAATGTCCAAGCTGCAGTTGCTCATCCCAGTGTGTCAGCTTGTCTGTGTGCAGGAACCTCCATCCTGTGTGCCAAAGGAGCAGAGTTACCTGCCCATGTGAGAACATTGTCTCCTCCCATGGGTCCTAGAACTTCCCACACTCATGTGTTGGGATGTGTGGGCAGCCTGGGCACGTAGGAGCACCTGACACCTCAGTGCAGCATGAAAGCATAAACCACTGAGCAGAGAGGTGAAATGTGAGGCACATTTTAATTCCTTCCGAGGAGCTGTGCATGGAGTACCTCATTCCTGTTGGTAAGGGACTGCTCAGGTGGACATTATTCCCCTGCTGGTTTGAATAGGGGCACCACCCAGTGCTATGCATGCAGCTTTGTTTGCTTTTTAACCTCTGCTTGTCTCTTGCTTGTCTGTCTCCCTGACAGCTTTCTAATCTTTCCTGGTTTTCTTTTGCTTGGAGTGGAAAGAGGAGGGATACTTAATCCTATACTGCTTCCTCTTTTTTTTTTTTTTTTTTTTGGTAGGATAATCCTTGCTTGTTTAGGATCTGACCCTATTCCCCTGAAGCAAATCCCAAAACTCCCATCTAGTTCAGTGAAAACAAGGGTAGACTCTTAAACCATTACTGTTGATAATTATGTTACATTGATGCTAAATGCAATATGACTATGATGTCTTCTACAACTGTTCATGTTGCTAGTATTGTTACTGCAACCAATAATATGGCATTGCCTATTTCTTTTGTCTTTGGAGCTCTTTGTCAAAGCTGGGAGCAACCTATGCACCTTAAAGGATTTCTGGTTGAGAAGACAGAAATTATTTGGTGGGAATGTAGTCAGGAAATAACCTCTTATGCTGAAAGAGGCAACAGCATTTAGTTGAGTGTGCATCTAGGGAGTGGACAGTAGCTGGAGTTAAAAAAGACAGAGGCTGAAACAAATAGAGCTCGGCAGATCTGGCTCAGCTTTATTGAAGATGTTTATGAGCCTCTGAAGTGGCTTGAATGTTGTAGGTCTTACCAGGCAGTGTTACCTTTAGACTTAGGGAGACATAATGAGAGAACAGGTGGCCTGTCACTTTATCACAGAGGGTTAGTAAATATTTGTCCGCAAACAGGGCTGGCATTAGCACACAAGTCTGAGTGGGGCTTCATTAAACACAGTTTCTGCTTGAGATCATTAATTCATTTTAATTACGTGTCCTCTGGTCAGCGTGGGTTGGGGCAGACGTGGGTGACGCGTGGGAGTCTGCAGGGATGCCCCGCGTGCGCAGCCGGAAGGGCGCTCTCCATGCACCCAGCCCACGTGCAGCTCTCTCCTCCCTCTTCCTCTCACCCAAGAGCTAACAAATTTTGCACAGGACATTTCCTCTGGGATTAAATAATGCCTGGCTGGGGTTAATGGCACTTGGCTGTGCTTCATGTCAGCAGCTCCACCTAGCTGGTCATTAATCCATGGCCTCAGGGGAAGTCCCGTATTTCAATTATTGTTGGATTAATGAGATTAGATCTAGTCTGTCCCACTCAACACTAATTTCCTCATTTGAATGTTTAAAATTGTGTGAGTGATGGGAGAAAACTTTATGCTCTTAATACGTGAAAAATTCTCCTCTATGTAAACCACATCTTGGGCCTTTGTTTGATTGAGGCAGTACCTGAGGAGACAGCGGGTACTGAGGGAATCAGAAAGTGCAGGAAGGTTAAGGTCTGTGTTAGAAACAGAAATTGCACTAACCATGGCTGTCACATTAGAGCTGATGCAATGGACTGACAGTGAGTTCCACTTAAACACCAATCAATATTAATGGCAATGGAGAGAGCAGCTTCTGGCCTGAGCAGCGTGTGAAGTAGTTCTTGTGCATATTTATCAGGACATAAGTGAGTAGTATGGGATCCTCTTCTGTTGATCTAATCTGATTGTATTGTCCAAGACAGCTAAATATATATAGATAATAAAAGCATATGCTGATATATCATTAACTTGAACAACAAATATGCTATTTGATTTTCCTCTAGGTTGGAGATAATCGATTCATCTGTTATCATTTCTATCTCTGGATTGTGTATCTTTTGTTCATGTCTTTTCTCCAGGTATAAGACAAGGTATTAATCTCCTAGTATTAATCTCAAATGCTAACATATGTGAACCTTTGTTTATATGTATCCTGAAGCCATTTGGGTTGGTCTTCTCTCCATGCTGGCCTCTGCCTTTACATTTCATTCCCAACAGTTAAAAGTGCCACTGCTGAGCACTTTTCATTCCTCCATGTTACTGCACACTGATGAGATGCTGCTGTGCTCCTTCCTGGACTCCAGACTTGCCCTCCTGTCCTACCCTGTGGGTTCTGGGGTGCTGTGCAACACTGCACACTGACCCTTGACTTTCCTGAGAAAGAGGAGGGAAGCTCACTGATTTCTTTAAACTTCTGATGTGTTTTCAGGCAAAACTGAAGCAGCTGTGAGAGTTCTGTGAGAAGAAATACAATATAGGCCTAATGTTCTTTTCAAAAGCCTAACTAAAGACAGGGATATCCCCATTACAAATCAAAACGAGCAACTTCTGTCCAAAGACAGGATCATGTTAAGTATAAATCCACAGAGGGGTAAGGCTGAGAAATTGAGACTCATGTACGCCTATAAATGTGAAGACTGCAGCACAGGTCTCTGTTTGACACTGTTCCTTCTAGCCCTTGAATCCTTCATGCAGTGGCCTCTTGTGGGAGGAAAGATGGAGGCATTGCCTCTCTGCTCAGCCTCTTCCTCAAGGCTTTCCCTCCCCAGACTGGTGAGAGCATGGGATCAAGTTCTGTGGGAGCAGGGAAGGAAACAAGCTTGGTTTTCCACTTTCTTGAGGGGTTTTCCTAGCCCAAGTACACTACATCAGAAGGCTAGAGGAGCTGCTGACATTTGTCCTCCAGCTGCGTTTAAATGGTAAGAAGATCCTGCTTGGTTCTGAAACATAAAGCACTGAGGCATTGGCCTTTAGAAGGGCAGTCAGGGTGGCAGGTAAATGTGTGGTTTTTACAATCCACAGTAGTATGGTCAGAAGTTTAAGACATGGTTTTTCTCTAGCTGCTCTCTGAGTCCATCATGGCATAAACTGCTTTGGACACCTGTGAGCAAAAATGTGCAAAGTGCCTGGGGTGTAGGGAGGCTCTGTGCTTCCTCTTTCTTAATGTAGGTGTTGCCAAGTGAGCAAGGGCTGCAGAAACCTCACTGGGGCTAAGGCCAAAGGAGAAATGAATGGACAAGAAGATTGGCCACCATTCCTTTTATCAACATGAAAAATTTCAATTAAAAAATAGAAGCAGGTAAAACCTGCAGGTATCTTGTGATCTCATCAGTCATCTTATCTAGTCCATTGTCCTGTCTTGATAATGCTACTATTAGGAGCTTGTCTTCATTAGAGGAAGGTGTATTAGTCTCCTCAAAATAGTTACAAAATAACTAATTCTGGTAATGTCAATCATTGTCTGAATTACACTGAAAGCCCACAATTCTGTATATCACATATATATATGTAAGTAAAATGATTCTGTCTGCTGTAACCAGATGTCCCCATTATCCATGTAAAGGATAGAGGGCATCGTGAATTTTTCATGCAGAGTGATTTCCATTTAAGTGCTGATCTGGATAACATTGATCTGTAGTCCCCTGGTCATGCTATTATTCTTTCGTAGACATGAACAGTTTTGATTCTTCCAAAGGATATATAATTTTTTTTTTTTTGCCTCTAGATTGATGTAATGAATAGGACACAGAAAGAAAAAGAAAGGTTGAATGGAGCAGGAAGCCTGCGTGTGACATAACAAAGAGAAGAGTTTTATAGAGAACGTTCTAAAAATGCAAAATGTTGACCAGAAGTATCCTTTAGGAAAGCGATACATTTGATTATTATAGCCGTAACAATGAGCTTTAGTTACAGGAGTGGTAAATTGAGTATCTCACTGGGGACAAGGCTGCAGATTAGACTTCAACTTGGAAATGATATACATTCAAGTAAGCTGAATTTGATCCCAGTCTGACTGTGTAATGTGGTTGGGGGCGGGGAGGGAAAGCAAGAAGAAAAAGAGAAAGAGATTATGGGGTGTGTGGACCATATAATGCTTGTGTTTGAACTTGATCCACCTGAGGAACCAGCAGGATGATATGGTAGGGGCCCACCTTGTCCCTTTCGTCTTAAAATTCAGAGAAAGGAACTGTTTACATCAAAATTTATCCTCTGTTAGAGGTTTATTTTGTCATAATCCTCATCTATGCTAGAAAAGGATGGGAAAACATCCTTTTCCATGTAAATCATCTGCGTTCTCAAACACACAGCAAACATCAGGAAAGCTGCTGATGTGCAGAAAGGCAGCAGAACATGGTGAGGGCGATCTTTACTATCTTGCTTGAAAGTCAAACTGAAGAGAACATGAAAGCCACCACTCAGTTTGCCCAGGACTTTGTTTCTGAGTAGAGATGACAAATATCCATCTCACCTTATGACTGTGGTCCATATCCTGTGTGGTGAGATGCTGCTGAGCAATGGAAAACAGCATCTGTGAGAAGTGTCCCACGTGTTCAGACTCTCTTGAATGTTAGTCACTGTTCCTGGCACTAGCTCCTCTGTGTCCGAGCTGAGCATTTTCCCAAGCATGTGGTGCAAGGCTTTGCCTGCTCTCCTGCCACAGCAGAACCAAAGCTGAGAGGTGGAGGGCTCTGTGGCAGGACTTAAGCCTGTAGCATCCGCCCCCAGAGAAAAAGGAGCAGTGTGTTTAGTCTCTCACTCTTTTGTACAAACATTCCCTGAAATCAGCGGATTTGCTCACTTCCACGAATTTTTCACTTTTGCTTCCTGTGCTGAGGATGTTGTTTGAACAGACCCCTGGGTACCAGGTAGCAAGAGGGCCGAGGCAGTAAGATGTCCCTCCCTCTTCCCCCAGCCCCCCTTTCTTTTTTGGAAGCCACCAAATTTTACACAATCTGTTCAACTCATCTCCAGAGGTAAAAGACAGAAACAGTTGCCAGTTATGTGGGGCTCAGTGATCAGCGGTATCAATGCAGTCCCTTCATTTGCCTCCTGGCTCTGGCTTCCTGATCGGTATGGCCGTTAGCAGAGACAATGCCAGCAGAGCAGATGCAGAACTACAAACCACTGAAGGATGAAAGGGAAAGAGAAAAGTCTGTTTATTGCAGCCAGCTCTAAAAGGAGGGGGGAAAAAATGACCCAAACTCCATCCAATTAAATTTTCTAATTAAACTGGGGACACACACATTCTCTCCCTCTCTCATTCCCTTTCTGCACACACGCTCATGCACACGTGCACCCCGGTGCTTTCGAAGTGGGGGTCCTGCCATGGAGCTCATCCTTCCAGTTCCTAGTAGGGCACAGTGTAACAAACAGAGGAGCCTGGTCAGGCTTAGAAGTGATAGTGAATTTTTTTTTTTTTAATGGAAAAACGTCACTGTTCCAGCAACAGCGTTTATGGGAAGAACAACTGATAAGAAAAATATAGAAGAAGCAGTAAGAAAAAGAAGAAACAATGTGAAATAGGTCAACCTCTCATGTTTTATTAGCGGAATCATAAAATTAAGCAAACTCTCTGGATGATTTAAACATTCTCTATGCTGACATAGTGTTTTGTTACTTTTCCAGTTCTGTGTGTGGCTGGAGAAATCCTGATGTGACTAGCTGAAAGTCCTTGTCTGTGCAGCTGGCCTTCACAGCTCCCTGCTTTGGCCCTATCATTTGGAGAGGATGGCTGGGGTGGCACAATGCTGGAGCCAGACTCTGCCATACCATAAGAGTCTTCAGGCTTACTTTTCTTAAATAGGGCTTGGAGATGGATCAGTCTCACTAGAGCACTGAGGAACTCCTGTTCCCCCGAGCACCTTTTTTCCAAAATAGTTGCAAGGGAAATGCACAAGGTCAGTCAATTTAGAAAAAGGAGAGCTGTAATAATACACTTGATAGTAAATACATCCAAGCTAAGCATGAGTTTCTCTGGTAGTTCAGCTGTGCTTTGAAACTGGCAAAAAAATTGTCTTGAATTGAGACTTAAAAAAACCAAAACATAGCCAAAACACAGTATATGATCTTAGACATTGTTTGTCAGCCTGAGCAACAAGCATCTGTTGATGAGTGTCTTGGGACTTATCACCATAAACATGCAGCATGCTGCTCAATACAGGAACCTGAATTGTGCATGGTTATACTGAAACACCAAGTATAAATGAGAATCTGAACTAAAGTGTGTCCAGCATGCTGAGAATAACAGAAGCCAGGACAAGGGCACTGCAAGCGAATCATGGCAACACCCAAAGCTACAATCAAGCCAATCAAGCACTGGTCACCTCCATCACTTTCCTTTGGGAGATCCCAGAGGCTTTAAGAGTCCAGTCCCTAAGGGTGAACCAGCAAACACCAAGAGTGGTGTCTGTAGAATGGGGCTGAAACCTAGTGGGATGTTTTCACCACAGTTGGTGTTGTGGAAAAGATGCTCTCATATTTACAGAAGGTTGGGCTGGGATGAAGGTTAGCTGGCAGGAGTTCACACAAGATGACACAGATTGGCTACAGACAACCACCTGTAATGTATTCAGAGGGGCTGGATACAATTATATTACTCCCACTAATTATATATAGGAAGCTGTGATTTATGAATCAGGCTAAAAAGATGTCACTGTTTACTAGGCTGCCTCTTGAGTTCCCAAGTAGCCTGTGTGTTGAAGACCCCACTTAGGCTTGGTGATGGTGCTTGTGTGTTTACTCAGGACTGTGGCACCTTCAGGTGAGACAAGCTGGGTTGGGGGTACCATGATCTCTCCAATGCAAAGGCACTGAGACTCTGATTCTGTGATTTGCTTTCCTGTCTCTGTTGTCCCTTCTCACAGGCTCCACGGAGTGGGCTGGGGTTTGGGATTGGCACAGCCTAATAAAATGCTGAGCCCAGCCTGATCATGGTTTTTCTGAGTAGTTCATCAAAGCAAGTTCAGACGGATTTGCAGACTTTTGGTTTTGTTCTGGTGAACAGAAAGCTTGAGGTCAACAGCTCTCAGTTTGCAGTATCTAAATCAAAATGAGTAGTGCCCCAAGCTTTCTGGTTGTGGGCAGTTCTGTGTATAGGATTGACACAAAAAAATAATAAAACTGAGAAGTAGGCAGCAAGCCCTCATTAATATGTCAGCACACAGGTGACAGAAGTGAAACTGTTATAAACTCAATATGCACTCAGCCTATAGAGTATGTTTTTCACAACCAATCCCCTTGTCAGTCTTTCCAGCTGCCCTCCATATAGTCTTTTACCTGAGCATCTGCTCAGGGGACACTGCCAATTATGCCTATTTACCATGTTCCCAACATCAACCTTTGGAAGTTTTTCAGGGACATATTCAAGCTCTCTCACACTGGACATATCTGTTTATTGGGAGAATTGCTGTATTTCTCAGGATGTAATTCTGCAAAGGCTGCTGAGATCCTATCTTTTCAATAGGATGAACCACATCGTTTTGCAGCCCCATAGACAGTAATTGTCCAATATAGGTGCTGATGTTCTGCCATATTAATCTGCAAGACTGACTCGGATTAGAGAAGTAGTTTTTGCTGACTGTCACCAGTGAAAGGAGGCAGATCAGAAGAGAAAATAACAGTTGACCCAGTTTTCAAATCAGGACCAGGTGCCAAATTACTGTGTCTGAACATTCAAATGAGTGCACTGGTCCCTAAATACCTGTTTTACTAACCTAAAAGACATTTGGGGAATGTGTTGCAGGGTCAGGGTGCTGAACTTCATTGTCTGAGTTTGAAAATGGGCCATTTCATCCCAGGAGTGCAGAAGCAGAAAGGACTGGTTGCCATCCACTCCAGTCCCAGAGCTTCACTGGCAGCCAGTGAAGTGTGCCTCAGGCAGAGGCTGAAGCAGAGAGACAGAAGTCTAATTTTGGAGGGAAGGAAAGGCCTGGGATCTGGGGACAGGGCTGTGTATAAGGGCTGCAGGAGGGATCAGGCTAGGTTTGGGTGGTATGGCTGTCTGCTCATGGGGAAAGCGTTAGTTGAGTTTAATGGAAGAAATATTTAACAGCTCTTTTGGCATTTGGATAGTCTGTGGCTTAATACCCAGGTGGCTGATCAAGCCACCTTCAAGATGCCTTTGGTCCTGAAAATCTGCTGTTCATACTCCTGACTCATCTGACCAGACACAAGCAAACAGAATTTGTGCCACTGACATGTATGTGGACACACTGTCTGCACCACAGTTCGATAAGGGAGCTTTTTTCTGAACAGATGATACTTTTGCTTATGTTTCTAAATATGAATGACTTATTTCTACTTAAGGTGATCAAATGCCTGTTGTTAGCTGTGTTGATCCATGCTGCTCTTGTGGATAGCCTCTGGCCTTTCCTGTTTCTGCATTCTTTTGGACAAATAGGAAAATACATAATTATTTTCTTTAATGTAGCTCTCTTCTTATTCCCACTGACAGTGGGACCCCTGGATGCTTCTGTTCAGTGTTCTACCTCACCTCCTTGATGACAAAGTGGTATTCCTCACCAAAAGCACGAGTTGCTCTCACCTCTCTGAGGAATTTGAACTTATTTACATCTGAGGTGTTACAGGTGTCTCTGTGAAGAGAACAGAAGTAGATGGACAGACAGAAAGATATACAGAAAAATAATCTATGGTCAGATTAGAAAGAAGTACCAGGAACCCACTATTTTCAGAAAAATAAGTTTTTGTTACAGAAAGGAGCAGTGATTTAATATTGCAAGATAAGTACCTTCCTTAGGAGTAGATGTTAATTGGCATGTAATAGGGATTGATTCTATGCAAGGTTTTCTTCATTCAATCGGAACTTTTTTGCTGCCATGAGGTTAGGGCAGTATTTTTTATACTTGAACAGAGCAAACGCAATATTACATTTACGTTCTTTTCTTGAAAAAACTAGTATCATCTGTTTCCAGAGGAAGACAAGTACCTCCTGATGTTTTTCACTATATTTCAGGTGGATGCAAAAAGCAATTTCACTTTCAAAGCGAAATCTCCCTGTGGGAGGGGATTCACCTGCTGCCTCTAGCAGAGACCTGTTTCCATTCCTCCCCACCATCTCTGAGGTTCCCCTCTTCTGCCTGATGTGGTGAGATGGTAGGGGATGGAGCATCTGCTTCTTGTGATGCAGGCAGCTGGTGCATTTGCCACAGGGATGGTGTAGAGTGGCTCCACCAGCCAATCTCCTCCTCAGGGTCCCTGATGCTTCTTAACCTTTCCACCTCCTCTCTCAGCGCTGCCACCATGATGAGCAGATCATCTGCCTGGTTGCATTTCACACAGCTGTTGTCTCTGCTGTCATCCAGTTCCAGTGCCAGATTCTGGCACTCCCTGCAGCCTGAGACCTGGGCAGCTTTATGTTTTTGTGGGAGCTTAGTCTGCACCACGCATCCTTTCCAGTGACTGCAGAGGACATTGCTCCCTGCCAAGTGGTACCATAGCTGAGCTCCTTCCGAGAGACTGATGACCACCAGCTCAGCCCTTCTTTTGAGCTGGTGGCTGACTGCACCCTCGCTGCCTGTCCTTCCTGTTTGAACTGCTGTGTCCACTACTGCAGGAAGCTGGGATTGAAGATGGGATCGTCAAAGGTTGTAAAAGAAAGTGAGGTGCTGACTTTCTATCTTCAGCTCCTTTGAAAACTACCACCTGAATTCATTTCAATGTTGTAATAATGTGTAAAACACTTAATTTGGAAGACATCTTTTAGCTGCGAGGTCAAGAGTAGAACAGTGGAAAAACAGCCAGGGAGAAAGTAAAGCTGTTGGAGCATTTGAGAGGGTCAGTGTCTTCAGGAAATAAAGCAAACATTTTCAGTAATACTGAGCCATGAAATATCTTTCTTGTGTCTTTGAGAGTTCTCAGCAAGCCTTCTGCCTTGCTGCCTTCAGTGAATCTAAAGCTAAGCTGATCAAAAGATAATGACACAGCTTTTTGGATTGCCTTTTTTTTCCCCAACTGAAATGCCTTCTGTTGGCCTTCTGAGAAGTCTGCTCCTGGTAGGAAGCTGGATGGAGCTGTAGATACCTGCATGCTCAATTTTGGAGTGGAGTGCAGTTCAGTAAGATGCAGATCAGACAGGTCTGGAGAAGGAATCTGGCCTCTGCTTAGATTCTTTGATGTCTAATAATGACTGAGAGACCCCAGAGAGCAGAGTCCTTCTGTATCAGAGCTTAAGAGAGACTCTTTCCTCACAAAGCCTTTCACAAACCCTGTGAGAAGGTAAGTACCAAATATCTCTATTGCTCTGACAAAATTCATTGAAATTTCCCTATGAATTCAAAAGTTTTTAAACAAAAAGTAGACATTAAGTGACAACTAGCTGAATTAAAAGGTAACTTGAGATAGAAAACTTGCAGTGCAGGATGATGTTTGCTTTTTCTATAGCTATTAATACGGTACATTTGCTTCTCAGTACTCTTCCTGTGACTGGGTACCTTTTCTGCATGACACATTAGCTGATAAGTTGACATCCAAGAACATATTTGAAGAAGCACAGCACAGAGACAAGAAAGGTGAAAAATCTTTTTGAAGAAGCAGTTTCTCTCACATGCATGTCTGTGTCTCCCACCAAGGTGGAGATTACAAGTAAATAAGAGCTATTCATTCTCTAAGCAAACTTTGATCCGTCTCTGCATCTGAATCGGCAGCTCAGCCCCACCAAGTCCCTGAAACACTGTTTGCATTGTTTACTCTATGTGGCACCAGGAAAAAGCTGGTGTTACTGTTATTTAGCACCAGCATTCTCCAGACTGCCAAAATCCTTGTGCCAAAAAAGAAAGGTCATTTGAACCTCAGTGTCTGACAAAACAATTCAAACTGTCTACTGTGGGAACATGATTTTTCTTGGGTCGATCCCATTCTGCAGCCAGAATGGGTAATGGCAAGCTCTTCCCCTCCCGCTGTGTCTGGAGGTGAGTTCTAAAATCCCAATGAATCATTTTGTTTGTTTTGTGACGCCTTTTATTTTTTAATAGACACTGCCTTTTGTTAATGACAAAAAAATGGCTCCTTCCATCTCTGTGAATAGCAGTGGCTGCTGCGGGCGGTGTGTGCGTCTCGTGGCTGCTGGGCTGTGCACCGGGGCTGTGCTGGCCAGCCAGGCAGGAGGAAAAGGCATTTTCCAAACAGCTCTCTTTCCCTCCAGATGCCTCTGTCAGTTCTGTAGAGTTGCATTGCCGATGAGACCTTTACCTGGCTGCAGTCCACAGAAGTGTGATCCCTGGTTGCTCTATGCCACTCCAGCTAAGTCTCTGAACACTGTGGAGGGGTTAAAATGATTGATCATGGGGAATAAAGGCTCCTAAATCCACGTGTTTTGGATGCTGAGTGCCTACAGCTCCCATGACTCGCAGCAGACACCGGATCTATTCAGTGGGTCTGAGAAAATGAAGCCACGGAATCACTTGGGAAGATGAGGAACTTACTTTGTGGTCTCATGTGTGGTCTTGTGAACCTGCCTGTGGTCTCAAGGAACAAACCATATTTTGGAGAAGGAAGGGAGCCCTCTCTTGTAGGCATGTCCATCTAAAGCAGTCTGTTGCTGCATCACAGCAGGGTTGGGACAGTTTTCAAGCCTGGCTGGAGGCACATGCAAGTGGCATAGTGGCTTGCTGTTTCCTGCAGGAGCAGGATGGCAGCTTGGCCCGGCTGAGGGAGGCACTGACTGAGGTTTTGGCAAGGCCAAAGGGCTATAGGCTCTTTCAAACCCCAAGGGCAAGTTTCATTCATGGGACACTTGGTCTCCAAGGAGGCAAGAAATTCAAATAAGGTAGAGTTTGAAGTCACTCCCATTGGTAACAGCTTCAGGGAAGTAGTTTGTGGCAATTCCCATGGTTAGAAATGATTTCTCAGTAAGTAGCAAAAATCTGGTTGTGGGTCAGTGTTTCCACATGCCAAGGCTTAGGAAGGTTTTCACTCTGCCAAATTCAGACTCACTCCCCTTCCAAGCACTAGTGGCTGGGAAGCACCTCACATCACATGGCAAGTTTTAAAGCACCACATTGCTCCTGAGGAGCAATCACCAAGGAGTCCACAATTATGGCCTAAGTGATAATGCTCACAAATGTTTACTAATGTGCATTTTAATGGTTTCTGAACCAGTGTGGCTGTGGAGCGTCCTTCACTGGATATATTTGAGAACTGCCTGGATACAATCCTGTGCCATGTGCTCTAGGATGACCCTGCTTAAACAGGGAGGTTGGGCCAGATGAACTCCTGTGGTCCCTTCCAACATGATCCATCCTGTTATTCTGTGAACTAGTGCCCGTTTATCTCTTTTATGCAATGCCTAAGCAGTAAAACATCCATAAAAAGAACCCTACTGAGGAAGTAGGGGTATTGACTTTGTGGTCTAAACAGAATTTTATTTTATCTCTGTACTCTGGAACTGTAGATACAAATCTAGGTAAAATTGATACTACCTTAAGCCACTCTGAAACTGATGAACTGAGCAGTTTGCTATGCAGAAGTGGCTAAGCCATGCAGTTCATGGTGTTTCTTAAAAAAGTAGGGGTTTACTCAGAAGGACTCTGAATAAATTTCCTTTTATCTGAATCAGGCTTGTCAGCTGCATGCACTTCAGCTCCTTAGCTTTCTTGATATGCAATGCGTAATGCTGTGCATGAATTTTCAAGCCTCACAGGATGCCTGTGCTGTATAAATATAAATAATTCAAAATAGCCTTACACTTTTTTCAAAGACATGGATAGCTCCTGCTTTTTCCATGTCTCTTGGTCTTTATTCATATATCCAAAAAATAACCCCTCTGTCCTGTCTTCTGTCATGCTGTCAGAATCCTTCCAGCACTGCATATACATCTCATATACTTTTTTGGAAAAGCCTTTCCACAATAAAAATATCCCATCAGAAGTAGTTATGTGACCTTGAAGAGGGTATCCCCTAGTGCCAGTGGAGAAATTAATTTGCAGAGCTCTGCCTTCAGCCTAGTGCCACGCACTGCAGCGTCCTGCAGGAGTGTTGTCACCCCTCAGCACTGTGGCTGTTTTCCTTGAACATAAAGCTAGAAAGGGAACAGGGCTGGTTTTTCTGAAGCAGAAGTTGGGAGAATCACTTTTTAATATCCACTAGTATTCCCTGGAAATGGGCTTTCAGTGTGTCACATCTGCTGGCAAACTGTCACTGTCCTTGTGGAAGCTGTGAGTGCCAGCCAAGAACTATTAACCAGTAACCAAACCATTGGTGCTGCAGCTTATTTGCAATATAACAGCTGAATATGGGCACAGTTTCAGTCATCTCAAGGGGAGTTTGGCACGTAGATAAAAGATAATGAACAGTGCCTTGCTTTGATATGGAACAAAACAGTAAATTGTTCAAGTGTAAGTAGCAACAGACCTACACTGTGATGGAGCCTCACATGGGGTAAGTTCTTGAAGAATAACTGCACGTCAGCTAGGTGAAAGCTTCCATCATGGAATGTAGGACACAAGCTTTCACAGGAGACTGCAATGACCAGAGATTTCAAAGCAAAAGAACAAGATGGGAGAAAATCTTGTTCTGAGTACCTCTGCACCTATCCTGGTAAAACAAAGGTGCTTACAATCTGGAAGGGCAGAGAGAAGAGAACAAACAAGATAGTGCCCTGCATTTCAAGAGTCTCTCTATATAGTTCTCCTCTACTGAGGGCTAGCATACTCCAGCTTTGCCTTCCCTTCCAGGAAGAATGCAATAGCACTAGCAAGGAAATATACCCGCAGCTTACAAACAACTGGTATAGCACAGTCAAGGCTGTCAGCATAAAGACTTTTGTGGCAAAGTCTAGTTTGCAATTATTGGTGCCTGTTCATAATTTTTAAACCCTGATGCAACACTTTCCCTGCCTGTTGGGGGGTGTGTATGTTGTGTTCAGACTTGGCTTAGAGCCCAGAGCAGCCTGGGTTTTATTTTCCTTTTGTATGAATATGGAGAAGATTTTCCAGTAGGATGGATGGCTTAGCAGATAATGCACTGGCCTTTCAAAGTTGGGAACGTGGTTTGGGTTCAGTTTGAGGTCTCAAGCAAAATGATATTACTGGTCTAGGCAATTCACAGTCAATTTTATACAACAGTTTGTATGCTGTAAACTGATTTGCTTTGCACAGGTTTACTGTATTTAAAGCACAATGCCAGCAAGGTAGTGGTGTTACGTCAGCCTTAGCTACTTCCACCCCACTCTCTGCCCTTCTATGGCAGTTCATACTAGCATTTGAAATCTGTTTGTGTGCAGAACTCCAGGGTGCTGGGATCTTCAACTTTTTTCATCAGAGCTTGGCTTCCTCTTTTATTGTTTGGGTTTGTTAACTGGCTGCTGTTGTCCTTCTCAAGTCCCAATAACCATTTTTCAACCCCCTTGTTTTTCCACAGGAAAGCCAGGAAGAAAGGCGTTTTCAGCAAGGCCTCCCTCCTTGCTGGGTTTCATGCACAGACTTTAATCATTGCCTTGCCTGGAAAAGGGAAAGAGCTTTTCTTAGAATGTCCTACTGCAGCATATAAAGACTTCCCCCCTTCTCCCTTCCTACTCATTAAAGCACAATTGTTGACTGCTTTGGGGTCCCTCTGGGTAAGGCTTGTTTGTAATGTCAATTACCTTGAGTTTATGAGTTAAGAGCTGTTGCTGGTCCCCTGGAAAAAGGAATCCTTCATTTAGCTGTCACTGGCATACACTGCGGTTCATTCGGCCAAGAGGAAACGGGGATTAAAAGACCTGGTCCTGCTCCCGCTGGAGGCGGTGGTCTGGCTCCTGGTGAGAACAATGGGAGCAGACCCCAGCCTCAGAGGAGAGGGTGGTCCTAGCTAGGGTGCTCCCCTGCTGCCCCTCTTCCCTAAGTGAATGATGATAATTACGGCAGGAGCGTCTGCTTGGTTCACTTCCTCCAATTGTTCCCAAGCTCTTATTTTGCTTGATGCTCAGAAAGGGTCATTTGTTTAGCTGCATAGCAGAGCTTGTCTGGAATGACTTAATGTGTTCCTGAAATGCTTAAAAAGGTGGGTGACCACAGCAGAGAGAGCAGAGACAGTAGCTAAACAGAGGTTCTTTGCATAATTTAGCCCATCCTGGTCAAAGTGATAGGGGCAGTTGACAATGTTGGTGGCACGAGGCCAGTTTTTTGATGAGATATAAAGGAACTGTGACCTCATTTCCAGACAGTAACCTACACTGGGATAACTTGAGTCAGTGCTCAAGAGCTCTTTCTGAGGAATTAAAGGGGTTCACCAGTCCACTAACTAGGTGCTTTGATAAAAGGTTGCGTTTTGTCTGCACTGGTTCCCCACTGTTCTCTTAGGGAAGAAACAGAGTGGTAGAACATGAAACAGGGAAGTTCTGTCAGCAATCCAAAGCTAATGAAGACCCAATTATGGCACTTTTCACCCCAGATGACTTCATTGTCACTGGAATGGGCTGGTCTGAATGGGATGGAAAAATCCCTTTTGTTTCAATTACTGAACAAGCATGGGACTGCCTTTATCACACCACTATGTATTGGTATAATCAAGTAGACTTTCAGCCTGGTGTGCTAAGCTTTGCTTGCAAATGCTTCTTCTGCTGCTAGTAAGACACTGGGTATTTGTGTTCATTTTTCCATTGTGGAAAAGTGTTGGGAAACATCCTCAAAAACAGCTGAGCTTTAATTGCAGAGAAAGCCAGCAGCTCCACTCTACGTCACAAGTTCAAGTAACAACAGTTGGAAAGTGCAGAGATTTTTATTCTGTAGCAAGAGATATTCTCACCCCATGACAATATTTGTTAATAATAACCCTCCCTTGCATCATCTTTCTTCTGAGGGCCTTATGTTGCTGAGCAGGAATGAAGAAAATCTCAGAAGACCTCTAGTGAGGAATTCTAGAGTTACTTCTTTTCTTTCGAGAAAGAATGCCAAGATAGAGAAAGAAAATCAAATGCTTAAAATTGTGGTGTGGAACTGTGATTGCAGTGAGCCCTGATGGGAAATGAAACTGAAACAGACTTCCAAGTCTGGGCATCGTGGCATTTAATGGTGGAAATGTGGTCAATCTCCTTCCAGCTGAAATGGGATCTCTCAGCTTCCTTGTCCTCAGATAGCAGCATTTTCCTATGCAATTCCTCTTGGCAGAGTGATGGGCTTTTTTTTTTAACTTTGAATTGCCATGAATATTCCTCATGTGCAGGAAGTCACTGATGATGCATGGGCTGTATTACAGCCTTAATCAAAATTGAGCATATTCAACATCTTATTGAGAAATTTGGAAATGTTATGACATCAGCTCTTTTATGTAATCAGCCATTATGACATCAGGTCTTTTATGTAATCAGCCGTGGGTGCATCTTGAGAATTTAGATCCTGGGCAGCCCCAATATTCAGTGGCTTTGTGTTTATGATTTCATAGTAAGGATTTTCCACTACATCATTAAAGACTCTGCAAAGGATGCTTTGCTTTGAAGCAGGGAATACTTCACTACTCCATGCTCAGCTCCTAGGCTTCTCTAGTTCCAGGCAGCAAAACTTCCAATGAAAGATTTCATATTGAAAAGATATCTCAGTGGCATTAGATTAATAATGCAACCTCCTGAGCCTTCTGTATTTCAGAAAGAAAATGTTAAAGGACTGAGGTAGTCTTCACCCACTATTCTTCATTTTTACTTGATTGTGAAAGCCTCCTCTCCAGAGTGCCCTTGTACACAAGCCATGTGCCAGCTGAGCTGTGGCAACCTTGGTAGCTGTTTGCCATGCATGGTTTTGGTCTGCCCTAGATGTGAGGTAATGCCATTTGGCTGAAAACTTGCTGAAAGAAGCTTAAACTGAAACAGATTAAAAACACGGACACAGACAATATCAGAGGTTTGACTGATGTATAGGCACTCCATAAGCCCTGCACACAGGCTGTATGTCTGAACCCTTGAGCTACTTGCTCACAAACCTTGGTTTGTTCACCACACATGCAAATGGGTTGCAATGCACAGGCAGTACTTTTTGAGAGACTGGTGAGACTTTTTTCTGAGACAGGCTCTAGTGAACCTGGTGTGCTGCCTGCTCCTCCTATGCTCTCAGGGAGATGGTGATTTTTCTGGATGCAACTGCTGGACTGCAGGACTGACTGGCCTGGTTTTACCAAATGTGCTGATCATATGATGATGTGTGTTTATGTCAATATGTGCTGATTGGGTACATTCTCATTTCCAGTGATCTTGCCTAGCAAGTTAGCTATTTAGTTTCAAAAGCAGCAGCATGTTGAAGGTAAAACAGGCAGAGCAGAAAAACTGTGCTGCTCACTGAAAACAGAACAAGACCAAGCTCTAGTAATTTTTAAAACCAGTTGCTCCAGGGTGAAAAAACACTGGATATTTTTATCTAAGCAGGTCACATTTTGATGAGGAGCCATAGGGTCTAGGGTTCAGAGGGCAAGAGCGAGTGTTGCTAAGGATCTTGCTGTGCTGTAATCCCTCCTAAGCCATGGGTTTGCAGGGTCACCTTGGGTGTGACACTTGATCAGTCAGCTCAACCTTAAGCAAGAGGCAGCCAGACTGTCCCCTGCCAGCCCAAATGTCACTGTGTCCAGCTCTATAAGTGATTCTTCCCTTTCCCTAGCAGAAGTAGCTGTTGATAAGTTATAATGCAACAATCAATTCTTGTTTCCCAGCGCATCACTAATAAATAATTGACATCATTATGAGTATTGTGAATTTTAAAGAATTGACAGAGGAAAGTTCATTGGAATAATAATAAAGGGCTGTTGTCTTAAATGGACAGGGATTTTGAGTGCTCTATTGCCCGATTGTATAGTTTGGCTTGATGTTTGCTCTACTGATATTTACTGTCTTCTGCAGAAAAAGCTGAGGAAGTGCTTAATCAGGGTTTGTCAGGAGCTATAAGACAAGATTTTTTTGAAGTACAGTTTTTTTAAAAGACATCATCAGCGTTTTTAGAGTAGGAGAAGCAAATATGGTTACTTAGAGACTGGTAGCTCAACCCAGAGGGAGGAAGAAATGTAGTACCTACACAGATGCATGCATTGCAATTCCTCACAACCACCTGGTATCCAACTCCCAGTCCCAAAGGGTGCAGCTGTTCCCTAGATGTGCTGGCACATCCCAAATGACACTAGACACCTATGTGTTTGACTTATTGTTAAAAGATGTGAAAAAATCCCAGCACTGGTGAAGCTGGGATAGGAGACAAATGTGTTTAAACCATTTCTTAGGCTGGTTGTGTGGCCATATTAGACTGCATAAGAACAGCTGAGGACAGTGGAAACCTTCTCTGATTGCATGCAAATGGGAGGATTGTCAAAACAGGAGTATGGCTGAGTCTCCTTTGGAGAGAGAGACAGCTCCATATGCTGGCTGGCACTGTGGCACTTCCTCCTCCTGAAATGCACAATTGTGAGAAGGACAAGGAGGAACTTGTGGTGGTAGATAATGCTGCCTATCAGAAGTTTGGTTGGTCTCAAGGATTGCCATGAACAGATGAACAATAGCATAAGTGGACTGCCCTTATCTATTCCGACCTATTGGTGATAGACAGAATTTGGTTACTTAATTTAACTACTCATGATTGTGGCAAGCAGGACAGGATTTCATCCCAGAAGTCATCTCTTGATAGCACTTTCATATTTTATCTCCTTGTCTTTACTTCCACGATATCTGGACCTTATTTTTTCATTGGGGCTCTTGGCAAGACCAGTCAATTTTTCTATAGGTGTTTGCCATTTTTCTGAAATCTTTGAATATACCTCTCATAAACCTAGATAGCCATCTGCTCTCCTTTCCCTTCCCCCCATGATTTTTCCATTTCTTATTATTTCTAATCTTAAGCTTACTGAAGATGTTCTCAGAATCAAAACCATAGAGAAGTGTGTCAGGATGGGCTGATCTAACTGGCTCACAAACTCTAGGAACTGGCCTGTGGTTGAAAGAATGACTCAAAGTGTTTTCTTTTTACTAAAAAAGCTGAATAATATGTTCTAAGAGACATGGATAGTCTGCCCTGTGTTGATTGTGAAGTCTCAGCATCAGCCTCTGAGGCAGGCAGGACTCCAGGCAACAAAGACAGAGCACGTGGCAGTTCAGGCACTTAAAATGTCAGCTTATGTGGTCCTTGGTGCTCAAGTAAGTTTAAAAAAATTGTTAGATGAAATTGGGGTGTGAGAGGGAAGCGGAGATTTTGACCACAGAAACTTTCACTGTCTCTTTGGCAGCAGAAAGCAAATCTATTAGACACTGAACACAACAAGGTTTGTTGGGGCAGTGCACAGGCCCTGCCAAAACTGGGGATCAGGTCTTTCAATCTAACTGGTTCATCAGGGTGGTATGGGGCTGCTGGGCCAGTCTTATTCCCCAGCAGAGTTTGGCTGTGTTGTGCAGTGGTTCTGGCTTTCATTGCAGCTCTGAGCTCTCACCTCTTCACACTTCTGTTGTACTTGCTCATGTTTATCTTGTGGGGATCAAGATGTACTTGAACTTTAGAAACGAAAACGGAAATTTGAACAGGAAACATGGCAGATTAACATGTTCCTCATTATCACTGCTACATTTGTTAGACATATGTTTTAAAAATCAAAACATTGCAGGATTCAAAGCACTGGGGGTGGAGGCAAGGAGGGAGACCCATCCATGCCCCACCCAGGGTGTTTATTCTTGAGGATGATTCATCTGTGGATGAAACTACACAGCCAACCATAGCTGATGCTGAAAAGTTCTTAGACACTATTCAGAGATTTCCTGACTGAAATCTCAGCTCCTTCTCAAAGATGATGTGAGCTTACTGTACAGGGAAAACACCATGGAAAAGATTATGCCTCCTAGGAAAAAATAAACCCACAAAATGCAGGCTGGCCACACCTATCAGCGTTGGAGATGGAGTACTGTGTGCTGGTGGCAGTTTGATAGCCTTCACTTTAAGGTGGCTCCTCGCTGAACTTGTGCAGCAGGAATGTTGTCCCACTCTCATCGAGTTTGCTGGGCAGTAGGGCTGCCCAGCACACACACCTGGGGGCTCTCACCTGCAGATCAGCAGCTCATGCACTGCCTTTCTGATGTGAGGCACACCGGGCTGTGCTGATTGCCCAGAGCAGCAAAGTGTGGTGAGATAGAGCAAGCCCCAAAGAGAGAGAGAAAAGCACCTAAGAAAGAGCAGGCATTGCTCATGCTTCCTGGCAAAAAGAAAAGCAAGATAGATGGCTTGCTCCTCAAAGCTTCTCTGGCCTCTCTCTTCGGTTGCTGCTGTGCTGTGAGAGCTGACCTTATCCTGCTGTTGGAGTGCCTTCAGGCAGTGCAATATGGACTGATGTTCCCTTGGCATCTTGGCCCCTGGATGCACTTCGGTCAACCTCAACATCAACCTCAGTCAGAGGAAGGAAGTACCTCAGAGAAAAGTTGTGCTCCTGATATATCAGCCCCTAAACCTGAAGGATGTGACTTCACGACATTAGGAGAACCTCTGAAAGCCATCCTTGGAGAATAACAGCAATGTCATGGATACAGAACTTCCCACAACATTTTATTTCCACTAATTAAATCTGCATGGCCTCTCCTGGCAACAAATAATTACAAGAGAGAATCTGGAAGGAAGGTACAGTCATTACCAGTCAGTAAATTGACTTGGAGTAATTTTTATTTAATTGTTGAGGAAAAGAGTCCTCTTATAGAAGAAGTTCACTAGCTGAAGACACATGGACTTTCCTGGTATTCAGTGAATGAGAGGAGAGGTTCTATCATCAGCTTGCAGCTGTGTCCTTGTTCACCCAGCTGTGCTAGCCATGTACAGTGTTAGCTGCAGAGATCCGGAATGAGGTTTTAAAATGCTTCTGTCTGACTCAAGTCAGGCCCTTAAAGGTCTGGCCAATAGGAAAGTGACAAAAGGACTGCGGCAAAAACATAGCAAAATCAGTAGGGACAAAGCCATTGAGACAGGTGGTTTCAGAGCTGAAGGGCTGAAAACCTCTGGATGGTCTCAGACATGGAGGATGTCTCTATAGGTAAAGCTACTTTTGGGAGCCACAGCCTTCTTACTTTCTGCTTTATGGATAGAAGAATGCAGACAAAACGATTTGACTTGGAACACACCCCATTTTTAAGATGCAAAATGCAAGAAATTCTTCTTGGGCACACAGCTGTGCCTCCTTGGTATAAGTCATGCTGGTTTTTTAAGCACCCTGTCAAAAAGAGGTGTCAAAGTTTCTGTGTCAGAGCATGTTCCCTCCACAGCTGCTGGTAGTGTTTTTCCTCTCTTCATGTGCTACTGGGCTGCCTGCTAGATCTGCTGAGGTTCCTGGGAGCAAGCTGAGGCTCATCCCCCTCTTGACCACAGACATCATCCAAAGGCTGGTTTGTAAATTAGACACCAGTAGTAGCTGACCTGTGTGTGGACTTTACTCTCATTGCTGAGTTAGGAGGACCCACCTGTGGAGAAGAGAGGCACATGTTTCCCAGACACCAGTCAGGCTGAACTCCTACGAGGGGGCTCCCTTGAAAGGTCACTGCTATGACTATGTGGCTTCTGGTGTCCAGGTGTAGCTTTTCCTCTGAGATGATTTAATTCCATGCCCATACAAGTGTATATTCACAATGTGATGGGAGAAATGAAGCCTCTATTGCATGGTAAAAATACTTACAAGATGGTCACTCTAGTATAACTATGAGGTGATATTATATTGTCATAATTATGTAATCATCTGCTCTGTTTAAAAGACCCCACAATTTATCATTTTCAGTAGTGGTTTTTCTGTGACCAATGTCTATGTGTTGGGAAGATGATGGAACAAACTAATCCATTTCTCAGGTTTTCTGTTTCCTATTTTATCATTCTAGACTTCATTTTATACAGAGTTCTTTTTTTTATAGGCAGCTTTTCAGGAAGGTTTCAAGATGTAACAACTGGAGTCACCTAAAATAAGGACTATATTTCAATTTCCACACATTACCATAAATAGATGTGGGGAGAAGGGGAAACGGAGAGGCACGGAGTGGTTGTTTCTGCACTGGCTTTTTTTCAGCTCAGCATTATTGAAAAGATGGTCACCTAGTGAAACTCAGTACAATTTTTTTTTTTTAAATTCAAGTGTGATATTCTGGCTAAAAGCTGAAGGTATTGCCCTATAAGAGAGAAGTATTTATTTCTTCTTGAAATATCTTCCAGTAAAGTGATGATATGCAAATTGCACATTGGAATTTTCTATGTACCCTCCAAAGACTGACATTCTAGCCAGCTCTTCCTGGACGAGGTGTCAGCTCAGAAAGAAAACTGAGCCTATAATGTGTCAGTCTGATCCCCAGTGAGAGGGCAGGCTCCAAAGGGAGAGCAAAGATTTTAAAAGGAAAGGGTATTAATATGCCAGCAGGTTATATGATATGTAGTGCAATTTCTGGGGTCTAGGGTTGATTTCCTTGGCTACACATGTGAGACTGACAAGTCCACTTGGTGACATGAAGTGCAAAGTTTTGGTTATAATAAATGCTCTTGCCTTTCTTTCCTGTGCCTGTGTTTCACTTAATGTGTTTGCTTTTTTTGTGCTTTATTTTACAACACTGAAAGCAGCAAATCCCAGGTGCAGACTCTAATCACAGCTAGCTGTGAAAGAAACAGGTTGAAATGCTGATTTCACATGCACCAGGGTAAATCTCGAGTATGCCTGCCAGCTCCAAGCTAGAGGTTTAAACTGCAAGCCTGGTTGAATTTTGTTACATTGTCTGCGGTCAGTGGTTTTCACTTCCTGTGTTTTGTGAAAAGGGACACGAGGACTAAGGAGTGAGGCTTGATCTCTCTTAAATTAAAATCACGACATGTTACAAGATGGGATAGGTGATTCTGGTTAGTGCTATGGGACTTCCAGCTGTGTTGGCTAAGTAGCTGCTGTAAAAGGCTTGTCCACTTTCCTGTTTGCCCAGTGTGGTTTATGGAAAGGCAGCATCCAGGAGGACATTGTTGTCATGAGCAGCAGCAAGACAAGGGCAGCAGCATGCAGTATTAGAAGGAGACGGTAGAATTTTCATGTGTTTCAACCAATATGGAAAAAACCCCACCTGCCTTTACTTATATTGGACAGGTCCCTGGACCCAGAAGAATAAATGACATGGTCACACTAGTTTATATCCATATCCTGGGAGGACATGGATCCATATCCTGGGAGGACATGGATATATGTATGGTCCTGTCCATATCCAGAGCTGATACAAAGAATAACTTACAACTTTCTTTTCTATTGTGGTCATTGCTTTTCGTCTCCTGGGGTAAGACTCAGATTGTAGGTCACCAAATTGATTCTTCAGCCAGCCTACAGCAGCCTCAAAACTGTGGAATGTTGTTTTAAAAATGCAAACATGTAAAATGAGAAGACATCTAATGCCAGACTTTTGGTGGAGACTAGATTTAGGCTTAAGACAGCTGGTGCCAGAGCATTTGCCTGTTTCTAGGCTCTGGAATCCCTTGCAAGAGGATATCAGAGCAGCAGACTCAATTAGTGGTCTTAAAAGTAATGCTTAAACTTCAGGGTGACAGTAATTTTTTACTCAGATGAGCATATTTCATGAGCTGAACTTCTGGCTGGAGAGGTGCAATGTCATTGTTACAGGGAAGCAGATAAATCATTATAAAATTCCCCTTCCATGACCAACAAAATTCTTCAGATGCTGATTTGCTTTTACTCTGTGTTTTACCATGTGGGAGCAGGGAAGAAGAAAGGAGTTTCCGTGTGAAATGTACAGATTCATACCTGCCCAACCATGCTCGGATGAGTTAGGACTAGGAGTCTATTCTGCTGATCTTTAACCCAGATTACATGCTGGTGTAAGGGAGTCAAGGTGCATGAGAATTCCCCTCAGATATCTAACAGGAAGATTCCATCTTTATCCAAACACAAAAGAATATACAGGACTATTTGACTGCTTAGTCTTTTGCTGCAGCAAATGTTGAGCATTGACAGGCAGAGTCTTTGTCCCTCCCTACGTAGGTCCAACTGCCCATGACAGAGAGAAGCAGTAAATGCCTACTCTCCTGCAAGTTAGAGGAGAGACTTGGTGGACAGGAGGAGCCCAGAGGTATTTCTGTTCAAAACCATAGTGCTGCCCTCTAAGACTTAAGAGAATGTATTGCCATGCTTTCCTTCAAGAAGCCTTGCTTCACCTTGATCCAACTTCTCCCTTGTGCAGTCAGGACTGATGCCTGAGAAGGAGAAGATGGGAGGGGATGAGAGCTATAATTTCTCCTTGTCCTTTGCTTACAGAGTGAATGATGCAGGGATCCCTTTCACAGAACCACGATGCAACCATGGAATAACCTCTGCTCACCAGGGTTACAATATTTCATATTCTGCTTATGGAGTCAGTGCTCTAAGACTTGTCCTATACCTCTTTCCCAGTACAACAGGCTGTGCAGAACTTAGCACTAGAGAATCACAAAATTGTTTCAAGTAATCGCTGACTGGTGGTTTTGTGTTGATGCAGCAAGAGTAAAACCTCAGTTCTCCACTTCTCAATGACTTCCTGAGTGATACGATGGCATTGACTATGTCTGTTAAGGGACAACCTTACAGAGGAGCTTACTGAAAGCATAACTCCTTGGGAGAGTGCTCTGATAAGCAACAAAAACAATGAAGATAACAAATGTAGGCTGAGTGCTCATATTTGGTGACCTCTGTCTGTAGTGATCATAGAAACAACTCAAGCAAGCCATAAAATTTCTCCAGATGGCAGCCACTGAACCCAGTTTATAGAGTAATAGTTTACTCTATGAACAGTCCCAGGGATTTCAGCAGGACCACGAAGTGCCATGTGCAGGGAGAATGGAACAGGAGTGTCTAGTCTTAGTCTGCTCTTTAGTGTTTTTAATGATCACCAATTTTTGGTTGTGTAGGCAAATTCTTCACTGTGTACAATACCTTGATTTGGACAGGGTTATGCCAAATAACCCTGCTACGTCCACACTGTAGAAGGGGAAGTGCTGCAGAAAGCAGGGCAGAGGAAGGACCACTGCAATGGTGGAACTTTCTTGTGCCCTCCTAGATGAAAACACCACTAATGGAACAATGATCGCTGCTGGTGTCTGCACAGCGAATGTGCTTTCATCAGCACTCTGTGCAAGGCAAACATCCTCGGGGTCTGTATAAAACAGAAAAAAGAACACAAAAAGTGAGATTGTATGCTGCCTGGTTTTGTCAAAGGTGAATTGTGCCAGAAGAATCTGATATCTTATCAAAGAAAGCTAATTGATTTTCCTTGTAAAGGAAACATGGCTGATCTGACTATCAGCAAAGCATTTGATATGATGCCACATGGGAAATTATTAATTTAATGGGGGATGATGGGGTTAGGCAGAAGAACAGTGTGCGGAGGTCTGGCTAAGGAGGGGATGAATAGAAGCAATGTTGGTGTGGGAATGATCAAGCTGGAGGAGGGAACTGTTTGTGCAATTGCTCAAGGAATAATCTTGGGTCTGATTCTGCTTAATATTTTCAATATGGCCTTGTGATGGAATGTAGAAGTGTGTGGATAAAATTTGTAGATGACAGCAAGTTTGGGACCATAGTTATTATGCAAGATCAGGGTATGATACAGGAAGCACTGACTGACCTTGAGGGCTGGACTAATAGAAATGGGCTGAAACTCAATATTACAGAGTGCAAGGTCACGCACTTAGGGACTAATAACATGAATTTCCACTATAAGCTGAAAGCTTATCAGCTCAAAACAAGCATAGAAGAGAAAGACCTGGGTGTATTAGTTGATGGGATAACTAAGAAGCAGAGATATCATGCCACCGTGAAAAAGACAAATGTGAGTGTAGGGTTTATGAGTCACAGCCTTCCCAAGAGGCAGGGAAGTATTAATGCCACTGGAGAGGGGTGAGATCTCCCCTGGAGCACTGCTCTTTGCTGTGGTAAAGAAAGATGAAGCCCTGGCAGCGCAGGTGCAGAGACAGGCTATTAGGAGCATCAGAGGATTGTATCGGCCCTGGTCTCCATCACCCAGTGAGTGGCAGCTGTGAGGTGACACAGTGGCTTTTTCCAAATAATCAGTGGGTAAATGCACTGGAGAGGAAAGCATGAGTTTAGAGACAAAGCTGGCAAATGAACAAATGCAAAGTGACCATGGATACACTGAGGATTGCAGGGTTTGTGGTCACTCATGAGCAGGGTATGGCAGGAAGGCATTAATTTGGTCTTTGGGGAAGATTGTACAACATGGTGACAGTGGCACCAGAGTCATGGGGTTGATGTCCCTGCAGGTTCCTTGTGGCCACATCTTGCTGGCTGGCAGCCGAGGCTCAGTGGGGCTTGGTGCAATGGTAAATGCTCTTCACTCCCTGGTGCTTTCCAGTGTCAGTCTGCCCTTCTGCCCTCTCCCTGGGTATCTGTGTGCACTGGCTTTCCTAACATCTGTGCCCAGACTCTGGCTGGCATTCCCGTTTGACTGGCAGGAATCAAGAAAAACTCAACTGCAACGTGTCAGTGTGGTGGCACTGCAAGTGAGATGAGACCCAGTCCAGGCTTCACAGTCTCACCATTTTTGTGGGCCAGCCAAGGCCATTTTGGGAAGCCATCAGGGTGACCTGATGGAGCACAGAGATCTGGCCAGCCATATTTCAGCCCTTCTCGTGTGCCAGGTGAGCTGTCAGCCTCCATTTTAATTGCTCTCACACAGCATCATCCTCTGCAAATCGGAAACTACAGTTCAGAGATTTTGTCCATTTCATTCAAACAAATATGTTGTTTTTTTCTTTTTCCCTTTCAAGCCTTTATCCTTTCCCTCCCCCTATTTTTTTTTTCTTTTTTCCCCCCCTTTTCTCCCCTCGACGCTAGTTGACATTTACCAGAACCCAGTGTGATTTAGTGACCTTGGGCATACTGTGCACTTTAATTTGTCAATTTGGGAAATTAATTTGTGGAAGAATGAGTGGGAGTCAGAGGTCAGGCAGTTGGAGCGCAGACCTGCTGACAGGTTGACTGTTGGTGGGGGGCTAATGAGAGCACACCACCAAGCGAACGGAACAAAAGCAGACAGATTACACTGCCCGCTCGCTGGCTGGAGTCAGTAACACCGGGCCCCTGTGCCTCCTGCTCTGCCTCATGCTGCTCGGGCAGCGGTTCAGAACAGCCAGAGCGGCCTTCTGGGAGGAAGGGATGGCTCACTGGCTGTGAGGCTGCTCCATGGTGAGCACGGAGAGCCGGCCACGGCAGCTCTGCCAGCCCGGCCCCAGCATGGAGGCCGTGGCAGGAAAGGCTGCATCCGGGCCTTTGCAGTCCTGCTTGTCTGCAGCCACCTGGGCTCCAGGTGCATTTCAGCATCTCTGCTGGGCACCGACAGCCATGTGCAGAGAAGTGGGGTTTGTTTTCTGCAGGCAGTGTCTGTCTGGCTCTGCCCACAGCGGCTGTAGAGCTGGACAGGAAGTAAGAAACATGATGGCTCCTGCTCAGCACCTTTCCACCCCAAAATCCCTTTCCTCCTCAGCTGGCAAGGCGTGTATTTGTTCGGCAGATTCCTGTGGGCGCATGCCACCATCTGCATGCAGCACGAGCAGCGGTTTGACCGCAAACAAGACCTGAACGTGCTGGGGAGAGATTGCATCTGCTGCCCTGCGGCAGCTGAAGTGCTGCATCACGCTCAGGCTGCCCCCGGCCCCCTGGCAGAATGACTGAGCGGCAGAGGATGACGAATGCTTTAAAGTGACAGCAAATCCTCTGGTTCTGCCTTTGAAACAATGCAGGAGTCAGGCAAGAGGCATGACTAGGTCATGTCAAAGTCAAGACCATAGCCTCAAGGCTGCTGGGGAAGGGACCCAACAGGACACACTTGTTAGCTATGCACGTCGAGGCAAAGGCTCTCATAGCCCTAGAACAGGACAGCTTCTGGGCTTCAGTGCCAAGGCTTTTGTCTTTTGGAGCTAGAAAAGACTGGAAGGACCAGACTCAGCATGCACAGCCCACAGGGCACTGGAAAACAACTACTTGTTTTGCTCTGACAGCTGGCACTGCACACATGAAGTGAGGGTAGGCTTGGAAAGGTGTTTCGTATTGTAAAGGAGCTGGCTAAAACGTGAGGCACTGACAGCTGTTTGGGGAAAGGAGCTCAGGGGACTATGAAAGGAACCTCTCTTCTCCTGTGATAACAAGAGGAAGGAAACCTCCCTGAGGCAGCAACCAGGCTGCCCAGGAATGTCTCCAGAGCTGTATATGTGCTTTCACATTTGTACTTGGAGTAGGGCATGGCTCTCAGTCTAACATATTGGGGTCTGAATATAGTTTCCAGCTATGGCATGACAGATCTTCAACTGATTCAGATAATTTGATGAACATAGAGATGACTGAGGGAGATCTCAGGCAAACAATGCTATGGGAAGTACAGATGAAGACAACTCTGGAACTCACACAGTTCCTTTGGTACCACTCCAGCATGAAGTCCACTTCAGCAACCATTTGTCTGACTTCAGCTGTCATTGATAATGTGGCCAGCTGTTTCCTCTGTTGAGCACTTCAAGTTCCCTTGTTTGGAAGGACTAGAGGGTGCCTTATACTTTGATTCTTCCTTCAATGCCAGCAGCCACACACCTGCTCCATCTCCACTGGCTGCTGCGACTCTGCATTGTGGTCCTTCCTCATGGACTCCTTACATTTCACTGGAGCTGGGCAAGATCTAACTCTTGCAGCTTCCACGAAGCTTCTGAGGTTTGAAGGAGACTGGGGCCTCATTAGACAGCACCAAAGATGCATCATTGAGGGTCAGATGAGGTGAGGCAAACTGAGGGTGCAGAAGAGGGCCAGGAGGGTGACTTTTAGAGGCTGTCAGGAAGTGGAGACCTTGCAGTCCCCATCCCTGCAAATTGTCTTGGTCTTTTGGACGTGCAACATTTCTCACCTCTGGCTAAAACCTGGCTCCCATGCTCCCCCTTTCCTTCACATGTTAAGGTGTTCCCAATGTATCTCGCTCCCAAGTTGACTTGTCCATCACTTTGCAGTAAGTAGCAAGAAATTCCTACACATTTTTTTTTGTTGCCAAACCACAGCAAAGGTTGAGCAACTCAGCAACTTACAGTTTCATTCTCTTTCGTTTCTCAGAAGTGACAAGTGCTCTGTTTGTCAGTGTGCCGCTCACCCGGGAAGTGCAGCATGTAACTTCCAAGAAAGTGGTGGCGATTCAGGCTTCAGGCATTTGAACTGTCACGCTCTCCATGTTTGCTCCCTGCTCCATATATGGCCCCAGCCCTGGGGCCTCGGCTGCACAGGGAAGGCTGTCATGTGGGAGGGGTGGGCGAAGGCTCTCAGCCCCTCTCTCTACCTGCAGTTTGCCACTCTAGAAACACACGACAAGCCACGGCCCCACAGTGGCCTCTGGGCAAAATTATTATAAATATTATATAATCACTTTAAACATTTTAATATGTTAAATAAACCAGGTGTATCTTGTAGTCTCTGGCCATTCATTTCCTGGTGCTAGAGTGTTACTTCTTCATCTGGAGGTGCTGAGTCCTGCCTCTTTAGCTGAATATGATGGAGTTGAGCTGTGGCATGGGATAGCCCTGTAGCTGAAGTGTGTCTTGATGAAGTACTGCTGTTCAATGACAGAAGTTGTTTTCCTCTAAACTCAGGCTGCTTTAAACAGTATACAAAGCACATCAAGCAAGTTTGGGAATTTACTGTCATCACTGATTGGATGATTTGGAAATATTCATTGCCTGTTTCTGAGAAGGTTACCCAAGAATAAATAAGCAACCTCTCTTCGTAGGCAGACTACGGAAACAGCTGGGACCGGAGCAGAAAAGGGTTTCAGACGAGGCAAAGTGCAGGAGGACTAATCACCCAGGGATGAGACACTGCAGGGACTCATCATGGAAGAAGCTTCTCTGAGCTTTACCACCCTCATCTCGCTACTTGCTCCTTTCTGTCTTAGCCTCACAAACAACCACACACAAACAGAAAAATTAATAACAGATTCACAAAACCTCAACAGAGGCATGTAAAGCGTCTTTGGAACAACCTTTTTTTTTGCTTCTAGTATCCTAGCCGTTGCAGCTGAAGCTTGATCAGGATCTCTGTGATTTGAAAACAACATAAAGCTTCTCTCCCCACTGACCCTGACAAGGAAGTCAGGAGGTCGTGGTGGGATGACAACTGCACAAGCAGGTAAGGAAAAGCCACTACAAGAAAAGCATTCAGGGCTGTGTCTGCACCACAGAAAAGTGTGTGAAAAAAACCCAAACCTTTGACTGACTCATTAAAAAATGAGGTGAAATCCCTGTACTGATGGACAAAACCCTGTGTTCATCAAGAGTGAAAACAATCCTTTCTCCCCTCTGTCTTCCTTCCTAAAGAGTGAAGGTTTCCTGTATTCCCTCCTTGACAGCCATCAGTTCTGGCCCTGACTCACTACACCTGTGTGAGGGCTCCAACTAGCATTAACCCCTTGCTTACTGGAAGCCAAACATATCCTGTGGATGTTGGTCTCCTTGGTCTCAGCCTTTTCCCTTCCCTTAGTACCCATTCCTGACAGTCAGCTCAGCTCATCTGACCTGTGTGATGGCAGAGTCACACAGTGAGCAAGGCCAGTGGTGTGTGATCCCCGTGTATGATCAGGATGAGGGAGGGAAATTTTTTCTGGAAGGGAGCTGTTTCCTATATGCCAGGGCCTTCCTGTTCTTCTTCCAGAATAAAAGAGCATATGAAAGAGAGAGGTATGTTGGAAAGCCAAGACAAAACCTTCAGGTCTCTGGTTGTTTGGGCTCCTGGCAGGGCAGTGGGGAAGGTCATGGCTCTGTAGAAGTTCTGGGTACATTGTAGTGTGCACTAGCTGTGGGACACAGGTGCAAAGACGCATTGGAATGCCCATGGGTAGGAAATTCAGCATCTCTGTGAATGGCACTGCCCCTCCCAGTGTTTTCTTCTCTATCTTATGCTCCTTAATTCTCACTTTTACTAAATCCTGGTCTCCTCACCACATTGGGACTCTGCTCTAATTGCTAGTTTGCCTTTCTAGTCCTTGCCTACCAGCCTGAAGTCTTATTTTCTGCCATGTCTCCTGTCCTCATCCCCCATCCTGGTTCTCCTTGGTGTGATCCTTTTGCCCACTGAGTTCAGATCAATGGGAGAAGCACTGCTGTAGGAGCTCAGGCTTGGTGTGATGCACAGCAAGGAGGACAGACTCCTCGTATCAGGCTGGTGCACACCCTCTGCAAGCAAATGTGTATGGAGGTGCTCCAGCAAGTCAGTGCTTTGTAGCTTCAAACACTTCCAGAAGGCCAGATTTGGGGGAGGAGGTGAATTTTCACAGGGACATTGCAAGACAGACTGGCTACATCTCCCTCGATTCTTGCTCCACAGCACAGTGCTACTAGATCTGTGCACTTGTCTTATGTCAGCAGACAACACACTTTTCTGCCTTCTTTCATTCACAGAAATGTCCGAGCTATTTGGGAGATGTTTTCCACAATGTGCATAGCAGTGAATAATTCACTCTGAGTCAAAAGTCTGTTTTCAAAGGAATCTCTGCAGGGGAGAAGTCTGACAAATCTGTACGCAGCTGAAATAAAAATTCTCTTTTAATGGGAAGCATTGGGCAAACCTCAATGCTCTCTCTTTGAAATGTAATATTATGGCCTCACAATCCTTTTGCAAATCATCTGCAGGTATGCAATTTTTTTCCTCACTTAATGGCTATTAATATTAAATACAGCAACCATACATTATTTATATTGTTTTATTAATGTATTAATTTTAAATCATTTCTTAAAAGGTGCAGTGCCAGGGATGGAAATGAATTACTTAGGGCAATAAAAAAGGGCAGATCAAGGAGGAAATTAACCAGCAATATTAAAGCTATCATGAAAGACTTATATTGGAAGCTTCTAGACTGGAACAGCAATTGATAGGAAAAGCCAGCATCCAGGTCATTTTGACCTAGAGAGGAGAGTCCTCAAATACACCTAACATGGGGGTCAGTCAAATAGAGGACAGACCCTGTGCAAGTGAGGAACGGATTGTAGCAAATACATTTCTCTTCTACAAAGACATCGACTCTGAGGATTGCTGCTGCACTTGTCACACTTAGCAGGTCTCAGGCCAGGATGTAAGCAAGACTGGAAGCTGGCCTCTGGAGATTGTCGAGGGCTCTCTCGACACTTGCAACTGCATCCTGCTTCCAGCTGTGGTGTTTGCAGGTGGCTGAGGCCAAATCCCAGGGTACTACTGTTGCCCCTTCACTGTGGCTTAAGAGACTATGCAAGGCAAGTGTCAGGGGGACATCAAGCTTCATGAGAAGGGACTGAGTCCAGATGTTTAGGAATGGGATTCATCTCACTTGGCTTTAGCTGTCAAAACCTTTATGTATCACGTAGGCTCCATCTGTAATACAAAAATACCCCCCCAGAAGCGTTGGTCTCTGTTGACTAGACAGCTAAGGTGACTTCAGATGAATCTCACTTGGATATTTAAATAGCTGAAGATCCACCCGAAAATTGCAGTGGAAATGCTGATAACTGCTGTACCATACTGTCTCCTATTAATTTCTTGTTATCTCATTTTACCATAATGGCACTTTGAATCTCTCAGGCAATGTAAAGAGGGTTTAAGCACGGCAGAGCCCTTTTCAGAGCTAAAATCATTAGTAGATTGAGGCAAAGTGCTTCCTTATATCTGTGAATAAATTATTTATTATGGGTGTTAGAGAGATGGATGGCCATGGTGATTCCTGGGGAAAATCATGCTGTGACAGAGATTAAATGGAGCTATTGAGAGTCTCTCTCCCTGGGTTAGATTCATCCTAGGTCTCAGTGGTTTCACTGATCTCTGTAGAGTTTACACCAAAGATAAGTTTAGTCCTTTAGTCCCAGATCTCAGGGGAAGCCTTGGCTACTTAAAATGCACCAGGGGCCTGGATGAGAACATTGTCCCCTGAAGCAGTGGCGTGATGAATATGTGTATTATTCATAACAGTGGAATCAGTGGATAAATACACTAGCAAAAACACCTCACATCAGTAACCAGACCATCTTGGTAATTTTGCTTTTCACTGGATCTCTAATCATTCACCCATGGGCTATATGAGATGAACAAAAAAGGCATATCTCTATGATAAACAAGAAAAAGGCACAGCTAGATGAAAAAGCAGCAGAAAGAAAACAAGAGTGCTTACACTTCTGCATTGTGAAATAGCGACTCACTTGGGTCTTTTTTGGCTCATGTCTTAGATGCAGATAGAGGAAGTGCACTAGGACCTAGAGGAAACAGTTCTCTGCATACACCCTCTACATTCTTCCAGCAGGAAAAGTATTATCCACAGAAAAAGAAATATACAATGACAAAAAAAAATTCTTGTCTGGTTTAAAAAAATATAAACTACAAAGCAGAGTGTGGGACCTTTTTCTTTCAGTGAAGTACACAAGTCATAAAATATTACAGAAGTGTTCTTAGAGGAAGAGGCTGTTTATTGAAGATTTAATTATATTAAATATTCTATTCTAATTGTAATTTACCTGCTAGCTTGCTGAAATTGATATATAATCATAGCCTGTTCATGGTAGGTTTTTTTTTTATTATTATTTTTGCCTGCTTCAATCTTTAATCTTTTCAGTTAAGCAATCAATTGCTCAAGGCAAGGCTGTATTCATAAAACATCCATTACTCAGCCCATATTTGGTACTCACTGCATTAAATGGAACAGGCAGCACCTTAAGGAAGTTTATTGCCACCATAAATATAAAGAATAAACATGTTACTTTCATTTCAGTCCAGATTTCCTCCAATTCTTCTGTTTAGAGTATGGCTGTGAGACAGCATGCAGAAACATGTGAAAAACTGCACAGAAAATATGATTTGTCTTTGCAAGACACTCTGGAATAACCAAATTGTTGCCCAAGCTTACAGCTAGTTGATGGGCACAGGATTTAGATAAACTACCCAAAGCCTATTTGTCATTATCTGTTTGGTCTACAAATTAGCATTGAAACCTTCCATTCTGAGGACAGGATCCTAACACCTCCCGGTTCAGTCCAAGTATGTGAAATTTTAGTATTTCTTGTCTGCTGAAGATAGGTGCAGGAAATAATCAAATGAACAAAACATGAGTATTTCTGGACACCTTTTGTTCTCTCTCCCCTCCAAAATGATCCGTTTCAGCTTAGCAGAAATTTAGGTCAATTCTTATTTTGTTTAAACTGGCTAGCTTTCCAATGCCCTCAATATCTGCTGAGTGCTACTAATCTGCAAACAAGATACAATGCACTAATTCAAACACATGCTAATATTAGGGCATCATTCTGCTCTTGATGTGAGCAGGGAGCTCCTATTGATCTCTGTAGGGGTTGGTAATGCTAGCTGAGAACAGATAGGGCACTAGCCTTCCTCCCATGTATATCTGTGGTAAAGGCTAAAAACATTGTCCTCCCCTGTGGCCAAATTCCCAGATGGTGCAAACCAGTAGAGCTTTAATGTCTTTAGTGGAGGTTTGTTGATTTCTACCAGATGATGATCTGGATACCACTTTTCCTACATTTCACTTGCAGGTCATTTGCTGGAAGGAAAGTCTGGAGCTGAACCCCTTGGCAGAGGCCCACAGTCCCCTACCATCCACCCAGCATGTGGGGCAAATTTCTCAGGTTGCTGAGAAAAGCTTCAAAAGATGTAAGTGCCTGGAGAATCATGGTCTCCAAACAAGTGGCTTGTAGTAGTCACTGGAGGATGATATACTGGTGGGATGGGCTGGGTGGTGCTGCGAGCAGCGGGCAGGATGGGTGAGGCAGCATGCCAGGATCCTGGAATAGTTCAGAACTCTTTTCCAGCAGAGCTGATAAGGCAGGGAGTAAAAAAAGCCTACTGGAAAGGTTGCATGGTCCTCCCGTCCAGGTGGGAGGTATGAGCAAGTAGGTTAGGCAATAGTGAAAGCACATATTCCTCAAGAGATTCTCCCAGGTGTCCGTGGTGAGAGGTACCTCACCTGCCAGTACCTGGTGTGGCCATCTGGCCACAGAGGTGTGTAGGGTGGAGCAATGCAGTGCTCTGGAGAGGTGCAGCCTGGGCACTGGCAGCAGTCAGAAAATTTCAGGTCGGTACATTTGGCACTCTGCAAATGCAATAAGGCTTACTTTGGAGACTGTGTGTTTGCTACCTCTGCATCTCTGTTTTGCAGGGTACTCAGGTTGTTAGAGGAAGCCTTTAGACATCAAATCCGTATTTGGCTATTGGATTTAACAAGCAATAAAATTAAAATATGTACTTTAAACTTCTGAACAACAGCTGGCAGGAGACATTAAAATTTGAAACAGTTTGGGAAGATTATTCTGTTTATTGCCAGTGAAAATCTTGTTTAAGAAACAACTGTTAGGAAAAGATAAAGAATGAAAAACCATCCGTCAAGAGGAGAGTGACCTTGTTCCAGGGTGGAATCAAAACAATGCCCTGGGGAGTTACGTAGGCATTGTTTCAGGATTTAGTACATCAATGTTTGTCGGTAAAATTAATTGAGATACAACATGAGCCAAGCATGCCTGAGCCTGCTAATCAGATAAGGATAGTGCAATCATATGACATCAGTGAAAACCAGTGAACATATGTAATGTTATGTATATGACAAGGTGGAAGGAATGTTCCAGACTACACAAGGTAGCACAGAGGTTCCTGGAATGTCAGAAAATCCTGATCTCCCTGTTGCAGACATCCATAGGTGAGATCAGATATTAGACAAAATTATATTGAACAGCTATTCCCACTGCTTCTAAGCTGCCCAGAAGCAGAAATCCTCTTTCTTGCAGGACTGCAGCTGCAGGTATATCTCGTGGCTTTTACTACAGTCCATAATTTTGTCTATTCTCATTATTTAGAGGAAGAGCATATGAACATGCCCATGTCAGTACAACCATGCAGCCAAAGACATTTATGCTCAGCAGGTAGCTAATGGACAGCAAAGCTCTTGTCCCAGCCCCATTAGGAGTGCTTGTTTATGTCTGGCCTTGTGCAAGAAAAATGTGTTGCTTTGCTCCCTGGCCATACTTCTGTGGTGGGGTACTTGACATTTATTTGGACAATTATGGAGGAAATTTCATCATTGCTATTTACTGACATCTTTGTAGTGGCTCTTGGTAGAGCAGCTGAGATAGCAAAGGAGCTGTGTCTTCCCCTTTGGCCATCTCTCCTGAGAAATAGGAAGTGAAGGGATATCCCCTTGGTACCTGTCCTGGTGCCAGGGAGCTCTGCAGCCTGCAGACTTGTTGCTCCATTATCTCTCAAACAGCAAAATCACTCACAAGTGCTCATCAGGCTGTGATATCCTTTTCTGCTGTTGTGCTCATAATTTGTGACACTTTTGGCTGAGGCAAGCAACACCACAGATGTGTATGCTGCTTTAGTAGCACTTTGTAGGGCCTATTAATAGCTTGTACCTGCAGCCTACTATTCATTATGGCAGAATGTTATGCAGTGGGGCACTGTGACTCTGCAAAGGCTTGCTTTTTCTGCCCTGAGGGAAAGAAATGCACCTCCCCACTCCTGGAATTTCCATGTGTTGCAGGAGGCTGGTGTCACACCGGTGCCTTTCTCTTCTTCTGACCTCAGCCCAGGTGTGCAGAGGCTGGTGGCACCTGAAAGGGAAGGCTTACGTGGCTCTCTAGGGAAGGGGAGCAGCACCAGGAGTATGAGAGCGGCTGCCAACTGCTGTCGGAAGTCTCAGGAGTGCACTCCATACTGCTTTATTAATTCTTCTTTGCTAATTATTTCCTAAGATGGAGGGGGGTGGTAAGGAAAGCAAGAGGGTGCTAGGGCAGAGCCTGTTTTGTTGGCAGGGCAGAGCAGAGGCACTTGAACTGGCTCTAACACACGCAGAGCAGTAGGAGGTCTGTGGGATGGAGCTGGACTATTTCTGCTCTGACAAAAGAAGCCAACATTGGCATAAATGTGTTTTTATTGAGCCGTTTCAAAGTGTTCTGAGAAGCAGCAGGCACAGAAAATGCTGTGTGCATGTGCTGAAAATTACACAGATTGAGCGCTGTGCAGATTGTAAAGGAAAAGTACTCACAAGCTGGGAAGAGCCAAGGCAGAGGGAGTCTGTACCAATAAAATTCAGCCCCTGTTGTATGTGTGTCCTGAATGGTGTGCATGAATGTGTTGCTCATACATAGGCTTGTTCACTGCCCTGCTACCACTGACAGGGCCAGGTGGCCCCTTTAACCCCACCAATTAATTTTAGGAAGAGAGACACTAGTGTCCTTGCCAGAGATGTGGGGGGTGGGGGGCAGGAGAGTGGTAAGAAGCAGCTTCTGACTTTGGTGGGATGTCAGCGTGAGAGTGTTTGTGCCTGTCCCTAACATCAGCAAAGGATTTAACTGGAAAAGCTTCATTTTGTCATACATTCTTGAAAAAAACCAAGACAGTCTCCCTCACTCTCCTGCCCCCTGTGTGGAGCTGTCTCCCAGCTGTGGGGGCACATGGAAAGTGGATGTTCACTGCAGTGTGAGCCCATGTAAGAGAAGCTATCAACTGAGGCACTAAGATCTTTATCTGCTTTATTTCTTGTAAGAAGCACGGGGTAGCCTGAAATAGTTATTAGTGTTTTTCTTATTTTTCACTCTCTTAGAAAATCTGCTCTGAGGAGCTGCTGACTATGTGTAATTGATTGCTCACCTTCTGACAGAGGATGGGTTGCAGCATGAATGTCAGCGGTAGCTTGGAGGCAGTCTGGGGAGATGCCACCTTATTCCTGCAGAGAATGCTCTCCTGAAGACAACAGGCACACAAAAGAAGGAATAAACCAGCTGGGATAAAATCAGAAACACCACCCTTGCATCTGCCCAACGCGAACATGAGAGCAAAACAAATTTGTGATGAACCCCTTTCTAAGGTGTGAAGAAAGGTAATTTCTCTTGTTGTCATGGCAATATCCCTCAGAAGGAAAGGTTAATGTAGCTGAGTAAACACATGAAAAATTGGCCTGTGAGATTTCTGACCCAACACTGGAGACTGAGAGGTATGAGAGTCTCTGAGTCGTGTGTGCTTGTCCAAACTATACTGATCTTCCTACACTCCAGAGGTACAGGGGCTAGTCCATGCTCCATGAAGAGCATAATTTCACCAAAACCATAGCTATCCCCACCTGAAATAGCATCCTTGTCACAGAGAATTCCACTACAGTTCCTCTTTGGAGCACGTCTGGTGACTCCAGTGGTGTTACAATGGAGATCATACCCCAGTTCTTCCTCTTTGGCTATTCACATTACTGTTGCCTCTCACTTCTCTGTGAAAATCTTTTCAGGTTCAACATCTCCTAGTTCACTTAATCATTTGCATCTCATTTTGAGTGAGGCACAAGCAAAAGGATATTGAAAGTGATGAGAAAGGACTTTTTCAGCTGGAAGCTCTCACTACCCTCTTCTACATTGAAGAAACCTTCATTACAGCTATATTACTGTCAGACCTCAAAATAGTAGCTGGACTCTTGTAACCTTCTTTTGAATGGCGATTCACCAGGTTTCAGACACACAGGGCTAATCCTTATACACAAGGGCTGCCCTTAAAATCCCAGTGGTGGAAATAAGTAGAGAGTCAAACCTTTGAGAGCAGTTTACTTCAAAAAAGTCCTTTTGGAATCTGCCTATTTGTTTGCTAAGGAGAGTTAAATTTCCTGTCATGGAGTTCTTACAGATATTTCTGGAGACTGCATTTAAGAAAGAGAGTGTAGCACTGATTGATTCAAGATATCAGCAAGAGCAATGGCAAAGGGTTGTACATAAAATCACATCAGAATGCCCCAAAGATGTGTCCCTTCTTGCTGAAGCTCCACCAACAGGCTTGGCTGCAAAGCGTCAGTTCTTTACAATTCAAGCACACTTGGAGTGTGTGCATGGACTTGAGTCCATCTGACAGAAAATATGCTCAGTTGTGAAAACACACCTTCTCTCTAGTTTTCTTCCTCCCCCCTCTTCTTATATAAACTGGGACCAGCCTCCAGGGTGTGAGGCAAGGAGAACACTGGGTGCTGTATTAAAGTACTACATGATCTTTACAGTCTTTTTATGAACTCATATTCCTTCAGGTGTAGAACGGCTGGGAGAGCATGTTTAGACTGGTAACGCTCAAGTGCAGGAAGAGCCAAGCAGAAACAAAAGGGAGAGCTTAACTGCATTTAAAAAAAATCTGGTAAATTTTTACTATTATTATTTACTTATTTTGCCTCAAAAGGAATGACAGGCAGGAATTTCTGTGAAGAGCTGTGTTGCTTATCTTGCCTTGCTAGTATGTTTGTGTATTTTTGTGTGCATTTATGCAAGCCTTGTGCAGTCTAAATTGTCTTACTCTTCTCCCTATACCTCAAGATCCTGTTTATGAGGAGGGTGACGGTATTTGAGCCTTTTCATCTCAAGGAAGCAGTTTGCTGTCTGGTACTAAAATAACCACTGCAGGAATCAGTCTGTATTTTTAGGTTACAGGATGAATCAAGGACTGGCCTTATGAATTCCTCTGGCTTCTAAGCTTCCTATTGCACCAAAAAACCTTGCTAAGGTGCTGGGAAAAAACACATTTAAAGCTAAACACCACAAAGTGCTGCAAGGAGGCTGAGTGTCTGCAGAATAGCCTTTTGTTTCCTTGTAGAGCAGCAGCCATCATCAAGAATTAATGCAGTTTTTGGTGAAGCTCACCAGCTGGTTGTGCATAGTCTATGGCAATCTAGCAAGTCTTTGCAGAGGTCCAGGAACCAGGCAGAGGAGACCATCATGGTTAGCTATAAGTGCCAGGAATGCTCTTTTGTGTTCTGCTGACATCATACTGACATCAGCTTGCTGATATAAAAGTCCTGCAGCCTACACTGCATGAAGAAGGAAAAGGGTGCTGTGAATACCATAATATTAAAGCTCAAGCAAGCTGGGTTTCAGACTAACATTTATGAACAACACCAAGTTCAGGCCAGGTGTTTTTCAGTACTGCCAGGATCTCTCAAGTGGGATAAACTGGTTGTGAGGCTGAAGTGAGCTCTGCTCCTTGTTCTGGCTGGACCAGGGCCCAGTGAGGAATGCAAAAAGAGGTAAGACGGAAAGCAGAGGAAAATAATTCCCAGCAAAAGAGCTCATGGTCTGCAGCTTTTGGAAGCCTGGCTCCTCTTCCAAATGAAGGCTAAATGTTCAAGCCTAAGTGTGTGTTCAGGCAGCTGAGAAGCTCTTGCTGGCAGAAATCAGGTATGGGACAGCCTCTGGCTTGACCAACAGCACATGCCTATTAAGAAAAGCATTACAGCACTGGTTTGGTGCCTAAATTGTTGTTGAAATCAGAGAGGTTAAGCACATGCTGCTTTCCTGAACTGAGCCTAGAGGCAGGGAGGAAGAGAAATTAACTAGTGAGAAATAACAGTAGCAGAACTTGGGTCTCCCAAACCAGCATCAGCACCTGCTCCACGAAGAGCTCCTCAGGTCAACTGCCTGTTGTAGATTAGAAAAACATTTATTTTGGTGGGGCCCTGGACTCTGTGCTGGGTCATACACTGAAATAAGTAGATGAAACTGCTGTCATGGCTGTCTGTTCCTGGACCATCATTTCTTGACACATTTTTTTACGGGAGGGCTCAGAAGCCTGTTTAACCCGTCAATCCACTGATGTGTCAACAAGAGAAAGTTAAGCAGTTTCTCTTTTGAGTGATTGAGGATTCATTTCCCAGCAAGAAAGGGAAAGGCTGAAATTCCTATATGCTAATGATGTGAAGTGTTGGGTTGGATGGGCAGGTTTCTCATATTCAACAATTTTGAAGGTATTAAACAACTGTTTAGCATTTGATAACCTAACGTTCTCACCAGATATGCAAATCATACGTCAAAGACAGATGCTTCTGCTGTACACATGTGGTACTGATAATTTCTCTGTAATGCTAGGAAATTTCTGGAAAAAAACTACTTAGTAGTTAGATGGGAACACAATGGCCTCCCCCTGATTTCTATGTAATATTTGCAAACCTTTTCCAGGAAAACATGAAAGAAAGAACATAGATTTCTAGAGCTCCATTTAATTTTAATTGAACATCATCCAAACAACAGTGGAGCACAGGAGTTTAGGCAAGATATTTTATTTGTAAAGGATTTACATGTGGTAGCATCAGATGTCCTAGTTATTAGGTTGCAACTAAATAGGTTGCCATGAGGTTCCAGGGACTTCATGGGACACAGTGGAGTTGTAAGAACAATACGTTGTCGTGGTTACATCACTTTATTCAAATAAAAATAAGAAAAATGAGTTTGACCAGGTATTCTTTAGTACTGAGCACTCTTGAGCATGAAGCCTTTTTCAAAACACAAGACTGAAAAGCAGCTTTGCCAAGGCAGCATTGCAGGCTTCCACTTTGATTGTCTCTTAATAATTTCCATATAAAGCATGTGGAGTTTACAAGAAAAGAACCCAAGCAGCCTGCTTTTTTTCTATCTGCCAGCCTTGCAAAAGTAACCCCAACTTTCTCCTTTCCTATACTGTCACCAGCAATAAAGGCTCTGCAGGCCACATGGCTACTTGATATTAATAAATGGAGCAGTGACAGGGACTGATGCCAGGCCCTGGCACTTGCATGTCTGTGCTGTTAATTGTTCGAATGGTCTCTGGCATGGCTGAGCCTGGTGCCAGCGAATGCTCTCCCAAACAATTCCTGGCACGGCGCTGGAGTCAGTGCCAGCCAGCGCCGGTTCCCAGGAGGTGGGTTGGATGTGGCCCCGCTGTTCTGGAGACAAGGAGAGTTCAATAGCATGGAGGTAGGCTTTTCCATGCCAGTTGGCCTTGGGGCCACCGCACAGTCCTGGACACATTCAGCTTATTAGTACAGATGTAGCCGTTATGTCGTCAGGAACACCCCTGCAATTCTGAGGCTCTTTTTAAAAAACCCGAAAAGCAAAACAACAAAAAAACCCCCATAACAACAAAAACCCACATGTGATTTAACATCAATAGTATTTTACCCTTGTTAAAGCTGACTGCAGTCAGAAAAGCATGTATGCAAACACGGCAACTCTATACAACACATCTCCCCGTGGGTCTTCTGAGTTACATCTCTTTGCTTTGTTCATGAAAATGAATGTTTATTACACTTTGGTCCCGTTAACAATGCATAGACATTACATCATATCCTAAGTCACTATGAAAGGATCCCACTGTTTAAAGACTTAAAGGGGCTGACATACAGCCTCAGTCACACTTGTAAAGGGTAAAAAAACATAGAGATACTAATTTTTGGAAAGAATTTTAAACTTGCATAGGAGGTTTCACCCAAGAATCTTGAAGCACTTCTCAAAGCAAGCTAAATATTAGAGATCTTCATAGAGAGGCTGGGAATAGACACTCACAGTGCCTAAGTGACCTGGCTAAGGAGTCTGTAGAACATCAGAAGTGAAGAGCAAGGCTCAGGGCTTCCCCTGGTCTCTCTGCTGATGGCCTCACTGTGATGTGACAGCTCTTGCAGCAGCAGCTAAAAATGGATGAACCTGTTGGAATACAGCACAAACTTTTGCCTTGGGCTCAAGCAGAACAGAAACTTTTTCTAGACTTAAAACCCATTATTTAACTTCTTTTTTTCTTTTTATAAAATTTTCTCACGCTTCTGCACTTCCTGATTTAGGGTTGGACAGGAACCAGAAAATAAATACTGAAATACCATGAGAAAGGTTATTCTTGTGGTATTTTCACCCAGACTGAAAGTGTGGTGTGCTCATGAGAAAGCATGTCCCAGAAAAATTTCCACAGCAGAGGTTCACATCAATTCAAGCAAGTACCAGACGGTCTGTGAACTTCTGACTCCCTGTAGGTTCCTACATGCTTTTTTATCTGAGAGAAAAAGAGACAGAGCTCTGAATATCATCAGTGCTGGATCTGAGCTAATCTCCTGGGAGGGGGCAATGCCTCTGGGCAAGTGCAATGCAGGAGTAGTGCTCCTGGTTGCATGGTAAGGCTGAAACAACACCAACCTCCCCTGCCTGCTCCCTGGGTTTCCCTGTAGGGCAGAGTCTGGGTGTTTGGGGTGTTCTTAGCCTGCTGTTCCTCCTGGCACCAGTGAAGAGCCAGGCTGAAAGCATCGCCAAAAGAGCCAGCTGAGCGGGGAGGAGGCTTTGGGAGGAAAAAGGGGCCTGGGAACCTGGCATCATTTTTAATATACTTGGTACCAGGCCTTGGGGAATGTTTATATAGGAGAATAATACAGGTGCTATAGCTATACTTTCTTCTGACTATCACAACCCTCTCATGCTGTTTATTGGTTGGAGTTTTTCATAATCTTTTAACATTGATTTGACTCTGCTTGCACTGAAATCCCTCCCTTGAATTTGTCTAGTGCTGATTTCACTAAAAATGGTACTAGAGGTGTTTAAAGATCCTTCAGTACTGCAAAACGAAAGCCCCCAACTCTGTAGAGTGGCTAGCTGATATTCTCTGTATGAATTTATCTTTTTCCTTCCAAAATACTTGGGCAGGGGATGGGAGTGACCGTGTGCACCCCCAGGTGTGTCAAGGCAGAGGTCAGGTGAGTGGAATGGAGGGTGGCTCACTGCAGAGCACTCCTGCATGGGTGTGTGCACACGACTGGAAGATTGACTTTGGATGGGTGAATCTTTTTTTGGACAAGATTTTTCTCTGGAGAAGCTCTACAAGGAGACTACCCCATGGGTTCAGACTAGATTTTTTGTGTCCTGCAAAGCTAAAATGTGACCTGAGAGGGTCACATCATGTCCCTCAGATGTACTTGATGGGGAATGTATGTGAAAGGAGGCAGGGTTAAACCTAGCTAGCTGATTCCATCTCCATCCCCTGAGCCAGAGAGATGGAGCCAGGGATGAACGTGAATCCTTTGGCAAAGCAAACATCAGCTAAAGACAAAGAAGAGAGAAGTTCATGGGGAAGAGAGACAGTAACAAAGAAGTAACAAAGCTTGATTGGCACAGCAGGCATTATTCAGGCTGAGAGATTCAGAGGGTCAAAGGTTTTATCAATGTTGGTTTAATAAATGCACCCACTAGTGTCCCTGAGTGACTGGGGGTCCTCTTCTGTGCCTCTCCCACCCTGGTGCCAGTGTTTGTTTAATCCAATTAGGCTGCCCCATGGCAAATTCCTTGCCAGCCTGGCAGAGGTGTTTGTGAGGCCAGGAGCTGAGCCTCTCTACTCCTGGAGGGCAGTGCCTTGATCCTGATGCCTTCCCAGCATAGGAAATGGAACTGCTCCTGACATAAGCTACTGCTCAGCAGGGAAATGTGGCCTCTTAACATTAATTATCGTGTACCAGACTGTTCTAAATAAAACATCCACTGGCAGGAGCAGCCCTTTTAAATCAACAGAAAAGGTTTCTGAGGGCAAGATTTGTAGTTCCCCCTGAATATTCAAGCATAAGAGAAATGTGGGGCAAGAGTCTTCCTGGCTTCAGTCTTCTGATTATCTTCAGTTCTGTTGTGTGGATGAATATGGTCTGTCTTCCTGGGAAATGGAAGAGAGGGAATGGGCAATGATGGGCGTAATGCTGGCAGAGGTTAGGTGGAGTACAGGCAGGAATACCCTCACCTCTGGCTGGAACAGCTCAGCTATGCCAGGTGGTATTAGTCAGCCAGGCAGTCTATTGTGGGGGAAGAGCTTCAGAAGAGGCAGAAGTCGGCAGCCTGTTAAAATGCCTCCAGGGCTGGTGCAGATGGAGAGCTAATGTACCTGTGCCTTGCAGGTCCCAAATGCTCATCCTTTGCAACCTGAACAAAGAACACGGCCCTCAAAGATTCACTCCTGGCATTTATTCCCTTCTCCCCTGCTCCCTTTGAGTCACAGCCTCCCCCCACAGCCCCATGGAAAGGGCCAGGTTCTTGGACATCTCGAACTGGTGTTGATGGATCTGCTGCACTGTGTTGGACCCCAGTCAGAGTGTGCATGGGCAGCACACAGCTCCAAGGTGCAGCAGCTCTGCTGTCTGTCTCTCTTCTCCCTGGAATAATAAAAGTAAATCACAGCTCTTCTTTGCTCCTCCATTCCACGTCCGGATCTCGTCAGTGGCTCTCTGGGGGCAATGAAAGAGTCAGCAGAAGAGAGGCTTCAATTTCCTGAAAGGTCAGATAACTGGGGACACCGTTCTTTTCTAATGGACTGCTAAACTTGCTGTTGGAGCAGCAGGCTTTAAACTCTCCATAACTTTGCAGCTCAAGGGATTAGAAATTATGTCTATTTACTTTCAAGTCATGAAAAGCAGCTCCTTTAAAAGAACTGCTGAGGTCCTGGGAACCTGGAAAGGGGTTTCCAGGCATGTGGCAACTGTCCTTGCAGAGCCCAGCAAAGCCAGCACAGCCCAGGGCTGCATGCAGTTGATAAAACGGGATGGCAGAGAGTTTGCAAGGGAAGAGGAGGAGGGGAAAAGAAAACTGGCATTTTAGATTGCTGAGACCTGGCCTGCTCTTAAATCTATTCTTGCCCTGTGTTGACAATTTCCATGACTCTTTTGTCCCGGAGCTCAAAGGAAACCTCATGCTGCTCCCGCTTGCTGATGGAAAACAGGGATGAATATTTAACTGGCAATGATGACAGATGAAGATTTCACATTAGAGAGGGGTCCCTGGATAAATCCCATCCTCATGGAAGGGACTTGCCTCCTCACACTGCTGTGTTACTCTTGGTGCATCACAACCAGAGAAGGGGACATGGCAAAGGCTGAGCAGCCTTACTCTCCTGAGAAGGCAGGGTGCTTTCACTCCCAAGCAAGCACATGAATACAATGGCATCTGGATGTCTGCAGGCCTGAGTGTAGGATAGCTGACCAGCAAGGAGCTTCATCTCCTCTTCACCACGCTGTAAATTCTGGTGCCATTGCAGTATGCAAAAAAGAGTGTATGGGAAAAGGTTGGGCTGGCAGAGTCAACATTAGGGAGTGGGAGCACGGCTGTCTCTGCTTTCACTTTAGATATCTTAATTGAGGAAATACCAGACTCAATTCACTGACATGTAGTCAAGAGGGAGGGCACCAGTGAGTGGAAAGTATTTGAGAAAAGGCATTCTGACTTCCTGGACAATACAAAAGAAAGAAAGATTGATCATTTGATCAGTTGATCGATTTATCTATCAATCAGTATCTATATATAACAACTTGCAACCTATGGGTTTGAAATACAAAATTATACCATAGAAGTTATGGCACTCACAATGGAGTTTACATTTTGAAGTAAATGCCACATCTACTTCAGCTTCCAGTTATGTGAACCATATTACACTACTCCAGTTACAGAACTAGCAATTTTAATAGCTGTATAGGAGTAAAGCAAAGCGGAGCTGGATTTGCTTCTCTACACCTCACACACATACCCAGGCAACACACAGGTACATGAACATTACACATCATATATGTGAAAGTGATATTGATAAGATAAATTGCATTTATGATGCACCTTTGACCACCTCAGCTGCACTCTGCCTGCTAATGCATTCCTAATGGAACTGCTTCTAGCAATCAAAAAGTGTGATCATTTTCAAACAGCCACCATAATTTTTGCAAATCAACCTGTCAGAATAAGTGCTTCTGTCTGTCTTTCTACATATAACACTTTTTAATTCTGAATTTTAGGATGGATGAAAATCCATACTGAATTAGCCATAGGCTTAAGGTCTGAAACGACTGAAACATTTAGGTAAAAGGACAATTTCTTTTTCAGTGTTACACCTCAAGGAATTTTTAAACCACAGTTTCAGGTGTTCTGCATAGGCCACAAAATTAACTGACAAATAATCATGTAAGGAATAATTGGAAAGTTTGTTTTTATTTGAAATCAACATATTCTAATAACTTTTTATTTCCTCCTGTTTATGAAGCAGGACAATTTATCTACTCCAATTCTAGAGGTCAGGAAGAGCCACTAAAATATTTTTAAATTACATAAAATTATCTTTATGAATAGAATGAGGTTTGAAAAGTTTTCTCAGTACCACCTCAAGCTCCTCTCTTGGAGTTACCATATATATACATTTATCATTAAGGATCTGTGAATGAACTAAATTCTCATTTTGAACTAAATTTTCATTTATATTCATCATTAGAAATTCACCACGCTAAGCAACTGCTTTTTTTATCCTTCCCAGATATGGTCATTTCATTCTGTCTCTGACTACTTGAGAAATGAAAATTTGTGGCCTTCATTAAAATGTAAGGAATGTCCTTCAGAGATTTGGAGGAAGCTGGTTTGGAAAAAGTTCAAACATGGTTGTTTGGAGTGCAGGATTCAGCCTGGGTCAGAGGTGAGTTTTTCATTAGCCACCATAGTGCTAAACAGTGGTTGGCTCCATCCTTTTCCTTGGTTTCATGTCCTGGGACTCCCTCTATGACAGCAGCCACTGGATTGTCCTCACTATTGGCTGGTGTTTGTCAGGAGAAACTACCAGGTTGCTTAAGGTTCAAACCCAGCACTTTGTGCTAAGCTATAAGAGCACCTTATGTGAAACACTGGTATTTCCTCTACTTTCAGTGGAGCATCTTGCACACAAATTAGAAGGTGGATTAATTTATCAGCAGTTGTGATTAATGATGCCAATAATATGAGCCCAAAGTATCCATAAATCATGGCTCAGCTTCTCTCTCTCCCACCCTGGCAGTTGCAGCTGCCTTAGAAATCATAATGTGCAAGAACAAAACATTAAAGCATTGGGGTTCCTCTTAATTGCTTCTGGCTCTTGAGCCTTACAGGGTACTTGGTTCACTGGTATAGTTATTTCTCTGAGGTGCATGGCAAGTTTGAGCTCTGTCCTCCAGCACAAAGGCTAAATGCCTCTTTCTTCCTTGTCTGAATTCAGCTAATATTCATTAATCCCACTGATCCAGGTGCTCTGCATCCCAGAAAAGTGCCAAATATTGCTGACACTGTAAGGTTGAAAAAAAAAAAAAAGGGAATAAAGGAATAATTGGCAAGTTTGCAGCCTCCAAATTAAGAGAAAAGAAGAACAGAAACTGAATATGTTAGGGAAAAAAACAACCCAGAAGGAAAGAAGTAGAAAAATGCTGTACTGAATAACATTTTCCCTTTTAGTTTAAACAGGATTTTCTTTTTAGCCTCTTCTGAGGACTTCTTCTGGGTATAATTCTCTCCAATAGTCCTACTAGTGATGTTGTGTTTTTACCGTAATTCGTTAGTCAAGCATGAACCAGGACCTCTGTGGGTTCCCATTCCCAGCCTTTTTGAAGGCTAAATAGTTCCATTCTCCGCACTCATCTGCTGCCACAGGAGAAGAAAAGAAAAAAATGTAGGAAATTTGGATCCGTCTAAGCCTGGCTTGGAAATTATGCCTTGGGTGATGAAGCCGGACTGTATCATTCCAGCTGACGTTTGCATTTAGCATAGTTAGAGTTAAATGCCAATATCTGGCATTGTACACTGCAATTAGCAGTATCATTTGTTCTCATCTGAGCACTTCAAGGGTTTTTTTGTTCTGCTTTTGTGAACAACTTGTTGGGATGCATTTTTCCTGCAAATTTAAAAAAAAAATCAATTTAAGATAAAAAATGGCTTTTTGTTGCTGCAGTTGTTCTTCTGACAGCTATAAGCCATAGTGCATAAAAGACAGATGCTTCTACCAACGCTGTGAAGTTTCCTAAGGACAATGCTTTTTCAAAAATGCTTGCAGTGTAGTTAGTAACCTCAAGTCTCACTTAGGCTCTTGTAAATAAGAGCCTTGGTCTTGCTCTGAGCACAGCATGGGCAGCCTTGGGAATTTGGAGAGCTCTGAGTGGATGCAGTCTGCCTGCCTGGAGCTTGCTGCAGGATCCAGTCCAAATCTGCCTTGCAGTCATTAGCCTTGTTCTCCCTGGTGTCGTTCAGCTGCTCCGAGCGAGAACTGGAGCTGGGCCCCATGATGCTCTGACACCGCTGCGCAGCCCCTGCTCTCGAGCCCCGTGCAAAAGCCAAGAGGAGAAAATTCACCAGGGCTGCAGCCAGAAATGCTGCTCTGAATAGCTCTAGGCATTGTACCTGTCTTGAGAGCTTAATATTTGTGAAATGTTTTGAGTCCTCTGGAGGGTGGGTGCAGGCTAAGTCACAAAGGGTATTTTTGGGCTGCAGAATACACCCTAGTGGCTTGTAGACACAGCTGCCTCTGAAGACACTGGGAGCATTGACACACCAAGGATGACAGCAGCCAGGACCAACATGAAATAGCCACGGGAGGACTTTGAAAAAAGTTTTAAGTAGAAGACATGGAGGGCTGTTAACACTCAGGGCCAGATCCTGACCCTCCCACTGGGCGGGCGTGCAGCCCAGCCGGAACTGTGTCGCCTGGCGGGGCTCCATACCAAGGAACAATAATCACGTCTAAGGATGGCTGGCCTGCCTGGGTGGCAGCGCTGGCGTCCTGGGCTCTGCAGACAGCGCACAGCTGAGAGGTCACCGAGGTTTTGAGGCTGCTCACCACAGGGCAGACATTCACTGATGAATGGCTTCACGTGGGGGTGTTTGGTGGGGCACATGAAGACACAAGGGTCCTGTCTGCCCTGACTGTGGCTTGGGTCGCTTGGGACACAAGCTCTGAATATGGAGCAGCTGGATGCTGACTTGGCCTGGGGCTGGTAGGAAGTGGTTCCATCCCAGGTATATCCCAATGGCCCCAACGGTATGGACTGGTCATCCATGCACCCCTCTGCTTTTCCTTCAAGAGGTGTCTTGGAGGCTTAGGGGATCTGAATCCCTGCTTCCCAGACCTTGTCCATACACCCCACAGTCCTCTATGCGCATGCCTGATGGGACATACCCCCAGGAAATTGCTGCAGCCCAGATTCCTGTGCTCACCACTGGCTGCATCTTTATTCACTTGGCCCTTGCTGAAACGTGTAGCCCCTTCCTCATACTGCCTTTTCCCCTTGGCTGGGGGACCCATGGCTGGGACCCCCCAATGTACCTCCCCAACAAGCTTTTCTCTTCCTCCCCGCTGCTCATGCCCACCCCAGCTTCTAGCACACACACTCGCTTGCATAAGAAACACAAACCTAAAATGCAATACATGAATTAAGTTAATTATCCAATTAATTGTAGCTACAACACATCTGCTATTGTTTCATGGGCTCTTCTCAAAATTTAAAACAGATTTAAGGGAAAAAAAGGCAAAACAAAATACAAAAAAAGATCTCTCTGCCAGGGCAAATCCTCAGCATGCTATGAACAAATAAGACATCTGTTTAAAGTAAATTTGGGCTGGGGAGGATGGACTGGAGACAATAACAAGAGCGAGAAATAATAATGACAAGGCGAAATCCCAAAGAACTACACTCCCACTTCGAGCCAGAGGCAGCTCTCTTGTTGCTATGCAGGATTCTTCAATAGAATCTGTGAGCAAGTTAGCTGATCTTCTGAAAGTTAAATCGTAGTAAAACCATCAGGAAAACCATCAAGCCCTGTCTCTTCATGGTATTTGTGATCAGAGGTGGTCGGGATGTAGGGGGGTGGAGTGAGAGGAATTAAATCTATGACTAAACATTTTTCACAGCAACAAAAGGACGGCGATTAAGAGATAAATTAATGCTCTGGCAACGCTTCCTGTTTTGAAGGATGCAGCAGCGGGTAATGAATGGCTGTGTTTGGAGTGAGCCTGAAGAGTCTCTTGCAGAGCTCTCTGCTCAGGCCAAACTGCAATAAACTGACCCTTCTCGTCTCCAGCTCCTGCAGGAAATGGACTTAAAAAATCTTTGGCAACCTCTGTGCCCCCTTTTTCCCCAGGGTTGTCGTCGATCGTTTGATCTTTCCCTCTTTCTCTCTCTCCCCGACTTCTAACCTTTTCCAATTCCCCCTCCCTTGGAGTCTGAAGTCTATTTTCGGCGCTCTGCTGTTGAAAGGCTTTGAAAGTTTTGTTTTCAGCAAAATATTTCCTTGAGAGCTCCCGCCCTGTTCCCTGCTCCACACTGTGGGCTTGCAGGTTATGTTCAATGTCCCCTGGAGCGAGTCACGGGGCCCCTCTGCAGCCTGCTCCAGACCACAAGTGACAATGTATGCCCCTGCTTATTTCCAGGAGAAACTCCGAGAGGTGGCTGTGCCTTCAGGCTCGCATGGAGTGCCTGTGACATCTCTGGGCCAGTTCCAGGAGCGTGGCCAAGTCACCTCCATGGAGGGGCAAGGACACAGTGGTGGGGAAGAAGGGATGGGAGCCAGCCTGTCCAGCTGGGTACTTTGTACAGAGGGCAGGTCCCCTTTTTCCCTGCTGCTTCTGTGTGTGTGGCAGTGCCTCTGGGAGACGCTGAGAGCAGGGAAGGGCTGGCTGGGACCCCTGTGGTTACCCCTTGTGCTGAAACTGGGGTGGGGCGAGCACCGACACTTGTCCCCACGGATCCGAGCGGGCTGCTGTGCCCGGATCCCTGGGAGCACATTGCCCAGCGCAGCCGGGCAGGCAGGGCTGGAGCCCCCTGTGCGTGTCCGTGCTGGAGCACCAGCGGGAAAGGGACCGCCACCTTCCCCCCCCCCCGCGGCTGCTCAGGAACACAAAACAATTTCCTTGGGATCTGTGCCCATTTCCTCCCCGAATGAGCTGTGAACAAGGGTTTCCTTGCTGCCACTGCGTCCCACCCATATCCTCCTGAGCCCACCCTTCCAATCTGACAGCACAAACTCCCGAAGGAAGTGTTGGACCAGAAGTTCAGCTGGGGAGGCTCAACTGGGCTTGCTTGGCTGTGGCTGGAGCAGAGGGGGAATGGCAAACTCCCTGCAAAACAAAGCAAGGCTTCACATGAACAACAGGAGCTCCTTCGCTTTGACATTGCTGTTTCTCCATGCCAAGGTTTACCACGGTTCTGGGGGCAGCGTTGGTTTTCTGCTGTGCTCTGAGTGAGGGGATCCTTGGCTTAGCAAAAAGGCTGCTAAAGCTTTAGTTCTGCCTAATGCAGCTTCGCTTGCCAGCACGATTATTTCAATGTATTTTTTCTCCAAAACCAGGTAATAGTTGAGGGTCTTTTGTGTTTGACACCGCAGAGGAAGAAGGTGTTCATTGTACATTGTGTGTGATGTGTGATGTACATTGTGTGTGTGGTGCAGCACTTTGCTGTCCCTCCCCAGTGCAGCTGAGAGCTTCTGTAGGGCTTCACGCCACAGAACAGGGACACCCTACAGACACAGGGGAGGAGGAACCCCAACCCCTGCTCTGTGGGCTCTGCTCTGCAGTACAGTGCAGCTGATCAGCAAACCCATTTAATCTGCTGCTTTGAGAATTTGTCCAGGCAGAGGAGAGGCATCCCTGGGTAGCAGATTCCCCAGTGGAACAGGTATTGGCCATTCCTTGCTGCTGGATGCAATGTGGATATGCACTGACACTGCTCTGTGCCACATGAGAGGGATTAAGAGCAAAGTGTTGACACTCAGCCCCACACAGAGCCACAGGCACTCACACCCACATCCCCACAGCTTCCTTAGCTTTCCTGTCTCGAAGGGATCCAGCTACTTCAGTGGCAGGAGAGATGTGCAAATACCCCATGCTCCATGATGTACAGGATGGAAGAAGAGGCAGGAAAAATTGGGAAAACACAGGGTGACACTGTCCTCAGGCTGCTGAGCTCAGAGGCAGGGCTGCCAGCTGGCCAGCTCCATTCAGAAGCTACCTGGATGCCTGGCCAAGCTTAGTTATGTCCTGTCAAAGTGGTTTTCATGAGTAAGGACTGTAGAAGCGGTCCTGAGCCTAGACCATTGAGTTCCCCTAGCCAACCAAGTCCTAGCAGCAGAGAGCTGAATTACTTCTCCCACCCTCTGACAGGGCACCCTTTACTTGTGGCTGACAAGTGCAATAAAAATTAGGAACTTAGAGGAAATAGCTTATTTTTTTCTCTCTCCTTTGTTTTTTCAGCTGTAGTAAGTTGGGCACCCCTTTCCTCTTCTGAAAGGTGTTGCAGAAGCTATATTAAACCTTCAAAACCATCTTCCATTAGCACCACCTTCCTGAGGACAGGGTGTGGTGGGGGCTTGTTTGTATGGCCCTGCAGGAAGGGGTGCGGGCACACCTCAGGGTTGCCCCTGTGCCAGCACCCCAGGCAGGAACTGATCAGCTCCTGCAGGGTTATGCTGTGCCCAGGGTGACTTGCTTGACACCAAGAGAGAAGAAATGCCCCCTCTACCCGGCTGCAGAATTGGGAAAGTAACACATTCACCCCTTTGGAGACCAGAGACATTTCGAGAGATTTGTGTTTTCAGTTCAATGCGCAGATAAAGGGAGGTGGATATTTTAGGAAGCAAATGGTAATGATTAGAGTTTTAAGTCTTAAGTAGTCATTTTGTCATAAAAGACTGAATTTGTATGCTTCAGAAAAATAGTCTTTTCCTCTCAGTTGATGATAGGTTTCCTTGAATTGCCATAATTATTCATCTTTTTATGAATGCATAACAGACAATGACATGTGATTAAATCTCCGCCCAGGGCTTCCTTTCTGAAGATCATAGAGATACATAGAAATCACTCTCTGCTCTCTGAAAGGTTGTTAATTCCTGTCCCTGGCTGCTGTATATACATATCATTCAGCATATGCATGCATAGAGAATTCCACGACCTATAGGTGGTTATATACATGGCTGTGAAAGTAATAAGTTTCAATTCAGTCTCACTGGTGTTGCAGTCTGTTATCGTAGAGAATATCATGTGCTATGCCACAAATTACAGCCAAAGACTAACAGCTTTGGGGAGAGAGTTTGTGATTTTCAAAAAAAAATTAATCTTCCTATAAAAGAGCTAACAAAAACTATTTTAATCATTTCACTTGAAAATTATGGCTAGGAATTGGGGTAGAATTGTTTGGTTTTCCTTGGAAGGTAACAAAGCAAGAAATTTAGTTATGGTGGGGGGATTAATTTGGAGGAATATTGTCTTGAGAGGGTATAAAGGACACTTTTTATATCATCTCAACACTGGCTACAGCTGCAGCTTGAATGCAGACACATCCCACATTTTTGCAGGTGAAGAAAGCTGGTACAGAGTCATGACACCAGCACAGCATGCAGTGCTGGAGGAAGGTTTAACTTGAGGTTTTCCTGCCCATGAATGCTGTCAAGGCCAGCAGACACAGCTTTCCCAAGGTGCACAGTGTGACAGTGGGGCACTTTGGCAGTGGTGCTTGGCTGGGGAGACCACTGCAGGCTGGGACACTCTGTAGGCTGCTGGAGATATATTTTTGCTCACTTACAGTAAAATAAGAAATGAGGCCGGCCCTTGTTCAGGTCCATAATGAGGTACAAACACTCAGGACTTACAGAGCTGCAGGTCTCTGAGTTCTGAAGCTGGTATGAAGATGTTTCCCTCAGCCAGCCCTGGGGTACAAAATGAATGAAAGAGTGTCAGAGCAAAAGGGATTCTCATAATTCCCTGCCAGTCTGTGCTTTTATTTCATTTCAGAGGAGCACGGATGTATTTGCAGTCATCTGAGAAGATGGTGCTGAACCATTAGCCACTTGTGAGAACCTAGTGTGCAGTCAAATGATAGTTCCACCACACTGTTGGCAGTTTTTGGGAGGCCAGAAAGCAGCCTAGGCCTAGCAGCTCCAGTGGTGGGTCCGTAATTCTGCCCCTCCCCAAGCACAACAATGCCATGTTGTCAATATGTGATCATTCAACATCAACAGTGTCCCTTCTCTCTGCCCTTCATCTTCCCCAGTATTGTAGAGTAAATGCCAGAATGTACAACTCCAGTTTGAGATTAAATGCCACCCTCATTGCAAATGAGAAAGATCAGCTTTTTTCATTGGAAATATCCAGAGAAAAGTATTCTTGTTTTGTTCTCTCTTCTTGCTAATACTTTAGCAACCAATCATTGTTTCTGTTTTTTATTCATTGCAAATTGTCCAGCAAAAGAATAAAGGTTAGTGTATGCCATCCATTCTATTCATATATTGAGATCTGTAGACTTGACCAGAAAGATTCAAGTTTGCTCTGTGCATGTCAGAGGGCTCATAATAAAATCCTGCTGAAAGTCAAAACCTTGTTAGCTTGGCATAAGTGACATCTTAGCTGAGATACACCGTCTGTGGTCGGCTCAGGGCGAGGATAGGAAAATCCCTTTGGCTGAGGGTGTCTGCCTATTCCTGTACTATGGAAGATCTAAATCATCCCACAATCTTCTTATAAAATGCAAAGGATACTTCAGCAGCTGCTTTTCCTACTACAGCTAGGTGATTAGGTCTCTTGTTTAGCTGAAGGAACTAGATTATAAGTATTGGAGGGTTTAAAGCCACTAGTATAATTGGATGGAAGTCAGTGGATTTTTATTTAATTATGGGAACTATTTGGCATTAATTTCTGAGTAAATGTAGCCATGACCTACTTGAGATTAATGTTTAGTGATGAATTTAATGCTATTTGAGAAAATAACTTGTCCTGAGAGCCTTTTCACCTCTACCCTAGCTGAGATTCCCAAGCAGGTTGGAAATCCCCATCCCAGTGGGGCTTGGTCAGATCTTCAGGAGCAATTCAGACAGGATGGCTTTGCTGTGTGTGGACAGAAAACTCTGCTATGAGGAATGTGCACAAGGAAATGCCGTGTCCAACGAAGGAGTGTCTTTAGAGCTGGATGTCAGATTAAGAGGATGGCTTTGGAGGTTGGGACCTTAAGTCTGCCCCAGGCTTGTGTTAGGTACCAGCATCTACCATGTGATCTGTCCTTGGAGCCTGGATATGTTTGGGCATTTGGCACTTAGAACTCCTCAGTAACAACATACGGTTCTTTTGGCCTGTGATTAGCCAGCCAATCCATATGGTGACATTACTGCTTCCTGGATGGGTGCCAAAGCTTGATACATGGAGGAATGATGACTAAACCAGGACAATCTCTCTGGAGCATGGCATACGTCAAACAGCCCAGGGCCAAAACAGGAGCAAACTGGTCAGGCAGCGTAGAGAAATGATGAGGGATTGACAGAATATGTGAGGCAATTGCTCAAAAAAACAAGGGATGGCAATAAAAAGGGGAATTAGAAATGGCTAATTAAAAAAAAATAAAAAGCTTGTTCCCAAACCTTTGCTTGCTTTCAGAACTGAATGTCACAAAGAAGTATTTAAAGCTCTGAAAAAGTGAGTTGTTGGTTTTCTTTGTTACTGCTTTTTGCCAAGAGAAAACTAAGGGAGTCTAATCCACTCCTCCTTGGTATGCCCTTGAATCATTACTCAAGAACAACCCTAGTGAAATAACTGGGATCATATTAGTGAAGAATTGATTTAAGACTCTCTTTTAATATCCTGAGCAAACACACTGGTCTTCACAAACTGCAGAGAGGCTGTGGAGCCTGTCCTTACGAGATTTCCAGGTGAGTTCTGTGGAGACATCTGTGCCTTTCCAGGATGCTTATTTGTACCAGACACCTCCACCAAATCCTTAGTATGTAACCATGTGTGTTTGACTTTCAAGTCAATCAGCTGAAGTACTGGTGCCATTCCCTCTCTAGAAGCCTGTGCTGTTGGGAATGCCAACATCTGACATCTAGCAATGGAGACAGTTTGAAAGATCATCAGAGCCCTGTGTTGCAGCTTCAGGAAAATCCATATGTAAGGGGGGAAGAATTCTGGAGGGACAGACTGAAACAATTGTAAATATTTTGCTTTTAGAAAGTGAAGATTGTATTTTCCAAATGGAGACAGCTGGTAGGTACATGAGAGTTGTGTAGTGACAGCAGCATTTTCTTGGAGCATTCTCAACTGAATTACACAAGTCTCTCTGTTCACTTCAGGAGCATCACTACTGCAACTGTGTCCCAGAGCTTGCTAGCACCCTCTAAGAAAGGTTTTTTGAAATCCTTGCAGTTTCATCCTTTGATAGCTATAGTAAGCCACTGGGCTCTTCTGGGTTACATGTACATCAGTATGTGAAATTCCCAAAAGTTTCTGAACTCACTGGTGGCACGTCAGAGTTGCTTTGTTAGCCAGATGTGAATTATTTGCACAGTTTGCAGTTCTCAAATATTTCACTCCTTAATTAAATAGATGCAGACTTAATTAAGTAGATATAAACATAACTGAGATCAATTACCTACGGATCTGTCCAGCCACTTATCAGAATTTTCCTATAAGATAAATCTTTATCACAAATGCCACTCAGTTAAATATTTATGCAGAGATCAGGAGAGGGAGAATCCAAATAATTTCCTCTCTTGCCTTCCCTTGTTGTTCTTGTCCTTACAGAATTCAATTATATTCCTCTCATTTAAAAAGGTAAAATATATTTTTCAATGGTTTTTAATGTTTCTGGTAACATTTTGTTTGATGAATGGGAAGGGAGGGGAAAAGCTGGAACGGGAGCATAGAGGGAAGGGCTGGAGATCTGCATGATTTGTAACAAGGAAACAGTTTTCCCAAGGAAGACCACAGGAGAGGAGCTGAAGGACAGCCAAGGAGACCTTTGGAGGACATCTGTATTACTGTGAGGCTGGAGTTCACTCAGTGCCTTCCTTTCAATGTAAGTACTTTTTACTCCTCAGCAGCAAACCAGTGAAGCCACTGTGGATTCACATGGCTTTAGTTGCAAAAGTGTCACTTGCACGTGGTTGCCCATCCGAGCTGAGAATCAGGACCCTGAAGCATAAGTCCTACAATTTGAATTTATAAATGCAGCTAAAGAATGTGCTCAACAGCAGTGATCAAGTCAGTTACAAAGTCATGTAAGACCATGACCCTCCTGCTTCTTCGTGTCAGATGCTTTTCTCTAGGCCATGTTATCTCTTGTAATGCAAGCAGACTGGATTAATTAGGGCTATGTTTTCTCTATTGTGACTTCAGGGAGGTTATAAGAAGGATGAATTTGTCCCTGAGGACAGGCCCAATTCGTAAATGTAATGTCCTTGTCTGTTTCATTGTGCCATGACTCTAGAGCTGGCTCAAGGTTTCTCAGCAGTGCAGGCAAAACTAATTCTGCTGTTCAAAAACGAGGGCAAACTGGCCTGAAAATTATGTATTTAGTTTGTGGCTACAGCAAAGGGCATTCCTGAGAAGGTGTGAGGGCAGAGGCCTCATGCACAACAGTGAAGACCTTTGGCTGTTTGGGGATTATTTGGAGCCTTAGTTAGAGAAAATAAAAAAAGATGGGGAAATGAAAGGCATGAAAGGATCCATGGGATGCACAGGACATGTGGAAAAGAAGGGTCGAGAGGGATCAGTGAAAGGGCTGGAAGAGATGATCAGGTGAGGCATTCAGCAGCTGTTGGAAGAAGGCTTTCCCCTTTCCCTCAGCCCAACACCTTACTGATTCTTCCCTCCTCCTCCTCATTTCTCTCTCTGCCTGTGTGTAAGGAGGCTGCGAGTGCACCAGCTAGAGGTCATGGACATTTGTTCTTTGAGCAGCAGAGCTGAAGCAGCCAGTTTCCTGGAACAGTACTTGGGGCTTGCATTGGATTGTCTGATATCTAATAAGATGTAAGTGCTGATCTGTTTTTCCCTCTATGGACATTCATAGTATCTCTTTCTCAGGAGGATCTTCACTGTCTAATAAGGGTCACATTCACATTGCAGCCTTCACCTCCACAGGGCCACTAATTGGGTTTTTCTCCTCTTGCCAGCTGCCAATTTTCATTAAATGTGTTGGAATTTAATACCTTGGAGACCTCCTATTGCCCGTCATTTTTTTTTAAATTGGTCAACAGCTTCAAAAGTTAGTAGTGAGGGAGAAGCACAGCTGAATGCAGATAGACAGGTGAAGAGACACACACATGAGAGTGATACTGCAGCACTATCTCTTTGGAAAACTGAACTAAAACAAATGGATAGACACTCTGGCCAATGCTGCCGCTCTCAGCTGTGTGGCAACTGCAACCGTAATACCCCCAAGCATCAGCAGGATGAGCCTACCTCCTTTCGCCATGTTGAGAAGTGTGATCTTTTCCTTGCAAAAAACCAAAGAGCACTCGGTTCTGGGCAAACCTGTCCATCTGATTTAAAGCTCTTTTTTACTGAATGTTCAGCTTCAGATTTTGTACCTGCCGTCCTTCTCTGTGCAAAATTACTGATTCTGGTATATGAGGACATGTCCTGAGCAAAAAAAAGATCTTCAGACCCCAACCAATCCTACCCGTGCCTTGCAAAGTGAAGATGTGAACATTACACGCACATGCTTCCTCCAGTACATCTTGGCACCTCACAGACTGTAGTCCCAGCACAGGTTTCTCTTCCTGGGTCTCATCATGAGCATGATGCACCTCACAAGCTAGGATGAGGTGGGATCTTGTATTCAACACTCTCCTCACCAGCAGGGTTCATGGGCTGTGGGAGAAAATACTCAATTACTCAGCAGAGGATGTAATAGCAGGCATGCTCCTGCAAGCTGAGATGTTTATGGAGATTTCTCACTATCCCTACCCCTTCCCGCATGCTGGCGACACCAAAGAGTAGGGCTGGGTAAATAATTGTACTTTTTGTTTGTCTTCCAAAGACATTGCATCTGATAGTGAATAGCTGGAGGTGACTTTCCCACATGGGGCAGTCCCACTCCACATAGCACATTGAAATGCTCCCCAGCAGTGGGACAAACAAGAAAGACTTACAGTTGAGATGATATGTACCCAGAGATGAATATTTACAACCCAGCCCTGAACAGGTATTCAGAGCAAGTAAGCAGAGTCAGCAGGGGACTGAGAACACCTTTTCCTTGAACCTGCTGGAAAAGTGTGCACTCTCCTAGCAGGGAAAGATGTGGTTTTGTAGCCTTTAAGAAGATGGAGCAATCCACATTGATGTTGCTCATATTTATCGAGTATTCAAATCTCACTAATCAAGTATTCACTGATCAAGTATTCATTGATCGAGTATTCACATCTCACTGGGTAATAGGGCACAATGTCTACCTCTTCCTTGCTTCTTTTTTTCTTTTTTCTTCCTTAGTTTTTCACAAATCTTGTCTGCCCTGTCCTCCTTTTCTTCCTCTTCAGTTTTGGTCACTTTACTACTGAGCAGCGGCAACAAAGCAACACCAGCAACAAAGCAACACCAGCAACACAGCTGCTTGCTTAAAGCACTGCATCTTCAGCTGGTGCAGGCTTGTTGCACAATCACTTGAAGCTGTGCTTATATTGCAGTGGGTTATTTGGGTGTTCCTAATCTTGCCCAAAGAGCTGTCTGCTTCTGTATGGGCCTGACTGCAAGGATGTGCTAGTCAATGGGATTTCAGGTTGGATTTCCAATGATGCAGGCACTTCAGTGAGTGCAGCTCTGGCATCCTCAAGCAGCATTTTCCAGGGATTCTTTTCCAGAGGTTTGTGGGCTGAAGCTTAGTGTTCTAATTTTAACACAATCCTTATACATTTCTACCCCAGCCAGTGGCATTGGCAATATTTTAATGAATCATAGAAATGTTTAATCCTTGTTAGGATCCCGCTAAGTTCTTTGCCTTAATAATTATCTTGTGGGTTAGCTCAGTCGGTACAAAACTATAAGACAAGAAAAACATCCCTGGGTCTATGCTGGAGTCAAACAACTCAGCAGTACATTTGAATGCAATGGGAAGTGGAAGTTAAGGATCAGACAGTTCAGATTAGCAGGCCAATGAACCCTCCCCAGTGGCCAATGAGCTATGCAATTCATGATGCTGCTCTACTCGTGCTTTTGTCAGAGGTTATGAATCAGAAGCATTTTTGACAGCACAGCACAATTTCTGCATTCACAGCCCAGAAAGCCAAAGTAAGCGAGGTGGCAGCACAAAAATGAGTTTGTTTTCCAAAATCCTCCAGCTCCACTCAAAGCTTCTGAGTCACTCTGGAAATCTCACTGGAGAGAAATGAGATGCTCAAAAAACTCAGCTGCTGATGACTGGGAATGTTGATCTTAAAAATATATCCTGTGTTTATCAGACAGGAACCTAAGGACTTGATTCCTTGAGGGCAATGTTTATACCTTATTCAGCATGAGACCAGTGTGCTGTTGTCACTGATTTTGGGGAGAGATGTTGAAACATGTCTTATGAGAAAACTTTGGCTTCAAAGGACCAGCTGGACTGCAAGATGAGCTGTAGAATGATTCAGAGGAGGCTGAGCACACTGAGGAATGAACTGTCCTACCTAACCTGCCCTCAGCAGTCTAAGGGTCTGTTCAGGGATCAAAACCACTTTTTTGGTGGAGACAATCTTCCACACTTGCACACAGGTGAGCTGTTTGCTCTCCATACAGTGGAAACTACAGGTATTTCTGTCATAACAGGCTTTCAGTGAATGAGTGAATGGAGCTGTGATTTTACTTCTGCTGTTGAAAGAGCAAGAACACTTTCTCGGCCCCAGTGCTGCTCTTATTTACAGTTTGGGGGATGGTAATGGGGTAGGGAGTCTGACCCTTATAGTCTGATCCTGCTTCACTGCAGGCAGGCAGAGATGAAACAGCACAGGAGTTCACTGAACTTTGCAGCATAGACCCATGTTTGGCACTCATTAAGTATCTGAAATCCTGATGCAACACAGTCTTATGGATACTGCAGGATCATAGGTGGAGGGCTGGACTTCAAATGAAATCCAGGCAAACTGATATCCTGCCTTCGTTTATTAGAAAATTCCCTTCTTGCTTTGTGTGTATCAGTGATCTCTCAGTGCCAGTGAGAGAGATTATGCTATTTCCATCCTATGAAACCTGCAGGAAAACCTTACTTGTGAATAAATATATCTAAGCCAATTTTTTTTCAACTCCTAGGCTGGGACTGTGGTGAACTGTACACAACAGTACAGCTCTGTCACTATTCCATCCTAAGCAAGGGTGTTTTCACTGCTCTGTGAAATTTATCTGCCTATAAAATGGTAAAAATGCTGATCTCATGCAATAGCAAAGTTTCCCAGAATTACCCCCTAGACAACTGGAGAAAGCACAGTGCTGATAATGGCATGAGCTTCATATGATTAAAGCTAGCTTGCAATAGTTGGTGAAAATAAGCACCTCCAAGTAAACTTGTGAGGTTTTGCTTTCTGGGGTTACTTTGCACTACCACCCCTGTTAAATTGATAAATACCATGATCATGCTGACTTCCAGAGGAACAGACCCTCTAGTGAGGGTGTCCTGCCTTTGGATGGGCAACATCAAATTCTTCCTTGATAAGCTGCTCTCATTTTAGACTGGCTGCAAACCTAGCATGCCAGTACAAATTTCCTGGTTTGCTCACAATATTGCTTGTGAGCCTTGTTGCATTTACAGTGCCTAAATCTCTTCATCTAGAGCCTCATCACGGTTAGGTCTTGGTGACTTTGGATCTCTCTTCATCTTCCAGAGCACCTTCATTGAATTTGAGTACTTCCACTGAAAACTTCACTTCATTGCAATATAAAAACAGTTACAGTAAAGCCACATCCCTGGAGAGTAATGAGAACATGGGGCCTGACATGGCTGCATTTTTCCTGCAATTTTCAGCAGCAGCGGGCTGAATTCTGTGTTGATGTGCATCCATGTGGCTTCACAGAAGGGGATTTTTTTTTTCTCCAGTCATTTTTTATGTACGGGGTGTCTGACGCCTGCACGTATGATGTGACGTGGAGGACCCTACAGCCGAACAGCTGTGAGAAGGAGCCTCCTGTTATCTATTGTGCGTGGAGCCTACCCTGTAGGTCTGCATCGGCAGCCACATATGGAGGGACCCCTTTTCATCTCCTCCTCGCTGACTGCGGAGGGCTGCTCCCGCACGGCCACGGAGGGCCGGGGGGCCCACGCCGTACAGTTGTGGTTGCGAATTCCTGGGTGGGGAGGGGAGCTGCAGGGCTGCATGGGGGAGGCTCGGCTGGGGCCAGGGAGGGAACTTTTCAATGGCAGCGCAGAGGAGCTGGGGATGGGTTAATTAAAACGCTCGCAGATGGTTTAGGTTATGGGACACATGTGTGCGCCCAGCCGCATGACGCTCATCCCAGCCAATTAACAGCCCGGGAGAGGGACACTCGCCTGGGAGAGGGATGCTGGCTGCACTGCCATGGGCAATGGGAAGGTGGGAGCTGCCTGCTGGGGTTGGCAGGCACCCTGCAAGGTGGGCACCAGCTGGGGGTCTGTTGGCTGTCCCCACTGCGGAAGAAGGAGGACCTGGAGTTGCAGACCGAGCCTCGAGTGCTGCTGAGGAGTGGAGCCCATGGAGCGCAGCCCTGCTGGGGGAGAGCTGCGTGGGAAGGGCAGCAGGCACACCACCTGTGCACCCTCCCCAGGGCTGGCTTACTCCAGCGTGTGCCCAGACCACGGGGAGCTGGAGGAGTGATGTGGGTGTACAGTACCCGCACCACTTGGGCACCAGGGAGGCATGGCCTCTGATTTCATACGTGCTCTGGTCACATTTCACACTGGGAAACTAGGGAGGAGAACCGGCTTTTGGTGATGCAAGCACAGTCCAGGAATGAATTTCTTGAAATAATATTTTTTTTTAAACTACAAGAGGGTATTTTAAGAAAGTTAGAACAGTACAGAATGTGATTTATCCTGTCAACTGAGCTCTGTGCAAACCACACAAATGTGCTTGAAATATTAATAATTCAGTGAAATTGTGTCACTGGCTCTAAGATTAGCTGAGAATCAGAAATATGACAGTAAAAATTGCTCAAAAACCAGATGACTAAAAAGAGGAAAAAGAAAATCCATCCGACTCCACCTTGTTAGATTAACAAATGAGCAGTAGATGTTGATTATTTGCTGGAATGTAAATTTGCAGATGCTCAGGCGCTGGAGCAGGTTGATAGTCAGGGAGCAGCTGCTTTTGGATACTTCAGAGCTGGCCCGTGGCATTATGTGGGTTGAAGATGACCCAGCTCTCTCCCACCATGTTGGTGTGTGCATGTGGATTATCATGGTAACCAGTTGGGGTTGTCAAGCATTGCTGCATGTTCAGGCAACTTCAGATTTGCTTGGGCCGATTATCCCTTTAACTTCAAGTATTTTCACTGTATTGCTGGCATTTGGAAATTTGGATGCACTGTGCTGTTTGGGTCTTTGTTTTGTAGAGCCAAATACCATAATTGCTTTCAGGACTTCACCCACAGCCATGCTGAAAGTTTATGTCAGTGTAGGGAATTGAAGCAAACTCTTCTTCAAAATCCAGCATGCAGATGTAAATTCTGGGGTCAAATATGATCATCTCTCAGACACTACTGGTCCAGTAAAAGGTTAGGATTGCCTGAGCCTTTGCAACTTGGAAGGTGACTTCTTTCCTCTTGGTGATAAAATTAAATTTTCTGTTTAAATTTGTTTCTGAACCCTTTTCATTCTTGAACGGAAACCATTTTAGTGTCAGAAATGTTTAATTCTAAAAAGCTGTCTGGAGTGGCAAAGACAAACCAATCAATATAAGTGCAGGAAAAATCAGTCCATTAAACCAAGAGTAAAAACAAATGCTGGAAAATATTAATTGGAAACCAAGACTTAAATTGTCTATTGAATGAGGAGCTTCCATCAAAATTTGGAAGTTTTCTAAAACTAAAATGTTTTCTGTGAAAAATTAAGCTTTTTGTGAAGAGGCTAAATGTTATTTACAGAAGCTTATGAAACAGGAGAGGAAGTGATGGAGAGGTGCATTAATTATTTGAATTAAATGAAGAATGCAGAGCAAGATGATCAATGTTTCTTTACTGTGGTCTGTACAGTCAGGAATGGAAAATTTGATGTAACTGATGTCAAAGGAGGTGACTGAAGTATTGAAAGATGCTGCAAGCATTTAGTGAACTCTCAGACAGCTTGTAGCCTTGATCACGGCTTTGCAGTGCTGCAGACATCAGGGGTGGCTCCATGGGTGCTGGGACCTGTGTGACAGGGCTGAGCAGCTGAGGCACAGTGCCCTGTAGCCGTGTTTCAGCTGTGCCTTGGAGCCCTGACTGGCTGTGCTGCCTTGGGGATTGCTGTTCTGCTCTTCTTGGCCAGACTCACCACCTTGCAGAGGTGTGCAGGGTCTGCTGGGCACATCTCTGTGGCATTTCTATGCCTGTGCTAAGGAGCTGCAGAGCCTGGCTTAGGAACCTGGGCTGCCTAACCTGGTTAAAGCCCAAGCTAATACAGGCATTCAGTTTTTGAGCAAGTGATATGTGCCTACAAAAACTGATGCTGATGATTTTTAAATCCCATTGGAAAACACAGTCTGAGCTCTTAAGGCGTTGAGACACCTGAAGAAATGTCCCCATTACCGCTGTCAGCAGTGGTGGCAGTGACACTGGCTGTGTGGTGCTGCTGTTCCACGGGGTGCTGGTGCCTATTCCAGAAGCAGGACAAGAAAGGCCAGAGGAGGAAACCCTGATTATAAATATGGCAGAGACCTGCGTGAAAGTTCCTCACTTTTGTTTATTCTCATATTTTTGGTTATAAAAATGTCTGAAGTTAGATCAGTAAATGTATTGATCTGAGGAGCCAACAAAACAACAGCAAGAACCAAGCAAAAAAAACCCTCCCCACAAAGTCATCTCATGAGGAAATCATGTGGGTCTGTGAGTTCATTTTGGCTGGAATACCCAGTCATGCAGATTTTGCACTGTCACAGGACACTTCTGTACAGAAGGTACTTCTGTAATTCAGCTATTTTTCTCATCATCTTAGGTTAGGAGTGGGACAGAGAGAGAAGTACATGTGTTATTCTGCTCTGCTAAGCCAAAACTAAGCACAGATGTACTGTGGCCAAGACTGTTTAGCTGAATTGACTGTTTGCCATAGCTGCTTTCAGAAAACACATAAAATCTCTGGCCTCTGTCACATGAAGAAATTTGCCAGAAGGGAGCTCTCTGTCTTGCCAGAGACAGTGTTGCTTCACATGAGCAAAAGGGTACAGTAGTATGGCTGCCTGCAGGACTAGATTTTGTGGTGATGTCCACAGCAGTGTGCAAGCTTGCCTAATTGATCAGGCATTTGCATTGATTTAAAAATGTATGCAGAATAGTCTACTCACCCTATTAAGATATTTGTGTTTTGGTTTCTTGCATGCTGAAGCATGGAGTGATCAAGTGCTGCAATACTTGTCCACCCATGGCAGTCCTGAGAGAAACACAGGCTTGTGCCAATATTTTGTTTTCCCGTAGAGAGTTGATGAGTTTGCTCGCAGGACTGACTGAGCTGACCATGGTCAAGAGATGTTTTTTGGGATTGCTACTAAAAGGCTGAGCTCTAGAAGGAAAGGATACAGTGAAAAAATCCCATTTCCAGTCTAGAAAAAAGAAACTTTGTACATACAAATCCACATCCAGCTCTGCCAGCCTCAGTTGAGGAAGAAAATAAAAACATTTTCAGAAGAAATTTAGCTTCTGCTAGGGGGGACTTAATGGGAATTGACTGGCATTCATCTCATCAAAATAGAATTGTGTTGAAATTGTTGGGTAGAGAAAGCTTATTATCATCATAGCTTCTGAAGGAAATGTTCCTGAAGCATCTCACCACCCTGTTGTGGGGATGTCCAGGTGCTTTCTGGAATTGGTAGGTTGGCAGAAAGCATCAAAACATGCAGATTTTATCTTTCAGACAAAAATAAAGAAAGGAAGGGACTTTTGTTGGTTCTTCTTGTTTTCCATTGACACTCATTTTAATGCAGACTGGCTCATTTTGCCAAGACAAACATGATGTGTTGGCTCTGCTGAGCATGGTGTTGGCTGAGGGTCAGGGAGTTAGCAGGATGTTTGAAGGAAGAAAAGTACCCATCATGAGGCAGCTGGGTGGATCTTAGACACTTAACACCTGGGTCAGGAATGGCTTCCACAATGAGACATTTTTACACACACCAATTAACCAAAAACATCACAGGTAAAAACAAAAATCCCTTTTATAATGATGCAGGGATGCTAAAAGCCTTTCCATGCTGAACTAATAAGCACAGCACACAGCAATCAGCAAAGCTAGGATTTCACCCTTTATCTCTCTGTTAGATTTTCGAAAAGACTGGGTGTTTTTTGGGGACTTTTTAATTTCCCTTCATTTTTCCTGTATATCACCCCAAATTTTCATCCAATATTATTGAAAAAGAGGGATCTGAGGCAGTGAATTGTTTTCCTGGATGGATGCGTGGGGATATGGCCATCTCTGATTTCCTCTCTTTCTGCCAGCAATATTAATGGTAATGGTCCTTTGTTGTGGGCTCAGAAACTGCATTGGAGAGGCAGAAGAAGAGGCTTCCCAGGCTGAGGACATAGCCTGTAGGCCTTCCTTTGTCTCTCCAAGAGTCCCTGGGTTTTGCCTTTCTTTAGCCCCTGCTGTGCTTGGTCTCAGCCCAGGTGCTGGTGGCCAAGGGGCTGCAGTGGAGAACAGACCATGTGAGCTGGAGGCCAAGGCAGCCCTGCTGGCAGGGACCTGTAGGAGTGAGAAGGTTGGTGGTCCCCTCTGCCTGTGATCCAGGACAGGAGCCCAGAGCCAGCCCTTCCCCAGGAGGAAAGGCCTTCAGCATCCAAGCTGCCTTGCTGGGGCTGGGCACCGGCACCAGCTTCCCTGCAAGCATGTGGTGCTCTGCAAACCTCGGAGCCCTTTCCTCTCATCTATGCTCTGACATGCCTTCGAGTCCAGGGTTTAATTTGGACTTTTTTTCGGACAGACTAAAGAGGGCGAAGGCTGTTGGCACAATTTCCCCTGCTATTTATTTTTGCACAGTGCACGTTTTCCACCATTGCCCAGAACAAATTCAGGAATTATCTGCAGAAAACTGTGCAAATCACCTGAAGCCATTTGTTTATAGTTCAAAATGAGGCATTAAAAACAATGGGTCGAGTAAAGCATGAAAGTAGATCAATCTCAACCCCGTTTTAACTTCCTCTCCTTCAAGATCACTTTGAACCTACAGTAATTATGATTCTTTCTGCTAGCTTAAATCACCCTTGCCCTCATTAGAGCTGTGCAGAGTGACCATTTTCCATTTCATGAGTTGCCACGTGTAAAAGCCGCTGTGTTTGCAAGTATTCAGGCATACCTGGCTGCACTACACAAGTCATAAGTGATAACAGTCATAATTAATATCCATTATACACCTTCCATGGACACTGACATCACTGATAACATCAAGTGCAGCTTATGTGGTGCTATGAGCAGCAAGCTTCAGTCTCTTTTGAGGCATCCTAGAGATGGGCTTGTTGCTTATACTGGGAAAGAAAGAGGTTCCTTTTAGGCACTCACCCTGAGTATTTTGAGGTGACACAAACGATCTGAAGTCATATACAAAGTACTGAGTTTCTGTGGGCTTAGAGTGGAAAAAAAAAGGGAACTGGGTTTCAACCAGTCAAGAATTTTTAGGCTATTTTAGTCTTTCATGTTGTTTTTAAATTAAATGTTAGATTCTTGGGACACATTTATTGTTTCAAAGAGTTTATTTCAAAGCTATGACCCTCTTGGCAGCTGTCAGTCACTTTTCATACACTGAGAAACCCTTTTTCACGTATTAAGAAGATATTCTTTTTGGGCAGTGAGAAGTTGAGGAAAAATGCTACCTGACTGCATTTGCAATAATGTATCCTTTTCCCAAGTGTGATTTCAAAAGTCTGCTGGTGACCGCTGTCAGGGAAGTGGATCCTACCTCCTTCTTCTGCCTTTAAACCAGGCGTCTTCGGAGACCTCTAAGTTTTATAGCTGATGTTAAGGCATCAGTGAAGGCAGAGAAATAGAAAGAAGCGGTATTCTCTGAATATCTTAATTGCCTCTCCTGATATCAGTGGTGTTTCATCCGGGGTAATTTGGCCTCTTAATTACCTCGGAGAGAGTCCGAGGATCGGGCGGAGATGACGGTAAAAATCCCAGGAGCGCCAGCGCATCCCCCCGCGAAAGGTCTAAATGGCTGCCCGGCGGTGTAAACTTTTGTACCCCTTTCATGCCCTGGGAGGTTAATCTGCCCATGTCCTGCCGCTTTCATATGCATGAGGAAGAGGAGGTGGAGGGGCCGGCGGGCGCGGGGCCCGGGCGCAGCGCGCGGCCGGGGGCAGCTGCGGGGCCGCGGGCGGGGAAGGGGCCGGGCGGGCGCAGCCAGCGGAAAGAACAAACTCCGCGGACCCGGCTGACACGCGGGTCAGGGGGTCACCCCGGGCTGCTGGGGGCGGCGCGGCAGATTGGAGGCTCGCGATGCCCCTCCGACATCATTTAGACAAACAAGCAGATGGCAGGTGTCAGCGGTGACAAAGAGCCATCTGTGCAGCGGGGACCATCCCCTCCATTCTCTCACAGGCTACTTCATTAAACCCTCACTTCAGAGTGACTGCGCCGTAGCCTTTAACCAACGGGGCCCCCGCTAGCACGGGGTGGGTTTTCTTTCCCCTTCTTCTTTTTTTTAAATATTATTTTATTATTTAAGGGTGGCTCGAGTTCTGCTCTCAGCCACCTATGGGGCAGCTTGTTTGTGCACCTTACTGCCTCCGAAGGGGCAGGAGGGGAGGAAAATAAAAACAGAAACACCCAACAAAACCCTCCTGCCACGCTGAAGAAAAGCATGTTTGCGCAGAGCTGAATAAGTGACTGCAAACACGGCAGAAGGAGGTTAAAAATCCCCGAGGGAACTGCTGGGGCTGCAGGGAAGCCCTGGGGAGTCCAGGGGGTGTCACTGGGTGGAGTGATGGAGAGGGGCTGTGCAGGGCAAGCCAGGTGCCCTGTGGGGCAGCAGTGTCTTCAGGCCTGGCCATCCCTACTCTCTGCTTCTCTGGAAGCCAAGGCAGCACCTCTGCTCCTCCAGAAATCCAGATGTTCCTCCCAAAAATGCCAAGGGTGACCCCAGCCACCTGGCAGGAGCCAGGAGCGGGTGTTGGCAGGGATGGGTATGGACTGCAAAGAGAGAGGCACAAAGCCAGTGACAACGGGGGTGGCACTGGCAGAGATGGGGGAACAGAAGAGCAGTCTGCTCTGCAAGCCCCTGGTGGCAGCAGGTCTGAGCAGAGGTGACATCTTTCTGACCTGGGGGAGGACGGGCAGGGAGCGGGTGTGTGCCACCGTGTATTTATTTATTTGGTTGGTTGGGCTGTGATGGGGGATCTGGGAACTTTCTAGGCCAGTGCACCTCTGTGGCCAGTCGTGCTACTTTAGCCTCCCCTGCAGATCCCAGTGGAGAACGGCACCGGCATTGCCTCTGAAGGGGCCTGCCTGTCCTGGGGAGTCTCGGGGGAGCTCTGCCAGGGTCTCCTGGGAGGCTCCCTGCCCCTTCCTGCAAACAGCAAACAGAGAAAGTTGAAAATCCCCTCTAAGAAACAGTAGGACGGGTGGAAAACACACGGAGACACCTCTTCTCCCCCTCCTTGTCCCCCCATCTCAGAGAATGTGCAGACACCAGAAAGGAACACTCAGTAGTGGATTTTGAGATTGGTTCAAACAAAGCAAAAGCTATTCCCAAGCTTCTGCCAAGTCCATGATCAGGCCTGAACTGAACGTTATAGCACTGCTGGAACAGGTTTATTTTTTTGTTTTGTTTTGTTTTGTTTGTTTGGTTTTGGTGGTTTTTTTTCCTTCTTTAAATGGGTCTCTGCATTTTCTGATTCAAGCTAAGGAAGCAGAGATGGAAGCACTGAGATGCGAAGTCAAATACTGTCCTTGCACCATCACTGATTTCAGCAGTATCAGGTAGAACTGTAAATATCCTTGGAAAGTACATTATGCAAGATCTTTCAGAATGAAAGCTGAATCCTTTTTGAGGGTGTCCAGATATGTTTAGAGCTGTGACACTTGGTCAGCTGGGCTAGTTGAAGCCAATGCTTTTCCTTTGCCAGGTAGCAGCACTCACCTGAGTAGTTACCCTGTGCCTGATGACAATGCAAGGAGCATAATTTCTTTATACAAGTCCTGCTTATAATCACAGCTTGTGATGTATGTTGGCATGCCCTTACTCTATCCTGTGAAATGGTCACAAATGGAATGTGAAGAATGAGCACCAGGCCATTTCCTGAATCCTTCTGGATGTCAAGGTATGAAAAAGTGAGAAGGGACAGAAAACTCTCCTGTATCAGCAGCAGCCACGTCTGGCTTTCAGACTGGCAACATCAGATCCTTTATTAGTTATAAACATTGGAGCCCTCTGGGGAGTTGTCCAGATCCACTTACAGCCCCTGAGTGACAGAGGCAATGCTTGGAGTAAGGCAGCATCCGTGAAGGAAATTTGGTTTCCCTGTTAGCAGAAAAAGGCTCCTGGGACTGCAGCAAAAGACTGACCAGTTACATGCAGGAAGCCCTTGAGTGCCAGCAGTCACTCCCCTCAGCAGAGGGGAAATGGCTGGCTGGCTAAGAAGGCAAAGGGGCTAACTTTTCCATCCTATTAGCATGTTTACTTAGTGCAATTCCCAGACAAATCATCTTGCTTAGGCTATCTTGAGAATAAAATCTTGGCGACGTACCATCTACCTTTCAGGCCTGGCTGGGCTTCAAGTAGCTTCATCAATGAAGGTCTATTCCCCAGTTAGATAATTCTCTGAAAAATAGCTGTATTTACCAGCAGCTTCCTGTTTTTCCTGATAATATGGTGAAAATATCTTACTCCTGACAGCTCATAAAATAACCCAAACCCCACTCAATAAACAGACACAAAAAAGAAGATGACCAGTGGGTGTATTTTCAGCCAGCCTCTAGGTGGAATTTGGAGCTGGGAGTGCCAGGTGTGTGTGTGAGCTCACAGTCACTTGTATGTGAATGAAACACAGTTTAATCTCTTAATTGGCAGGTTCCAATGGAAACATTAAGATATTTTTAATACAAACAGGTTTTACCAGTAAGCAGCAATAATTGCCATCTGCTTATCACAAGTCTTGGCTTTTTAACTGTTTCATTCCTGCTGTCTGCAGTCTTTCCATCATTAAGTGATGTGGGATTCCAACAGAACATTATGGTATGGTAATCTGATTTACATGGCTACAGGGATAATCATGAAGCCTCAAATACCAAGTCAGTATTTGAATGATGGCATTTCCTTTTGGTGGTTGGATGTTTTCCCTTGATGATGTGGTCCCATCCCATGGGTTTCATCATCTTCACGAAGCTACAGTACAGGAAAATGAAATTTTATCAGTCAAAGGCTCAAGTGAGTTCTGGGGTCCAGCTTTCCTGTCCGTTTCCCAGAGGTAAGTTTCTGGAAGAGGCATTTAGGCAGCTCGATAGCAACCAGGGTATGTGGACCTGGGCACGTTTTTGGTACAGCTCTGACATTAGTTTTAAGGAGGATCTATCTTGTCTGATCAATATGAAAAGGGTCAGGGTTGCAGCTCAGTATCCTCCTTGTCTTCTTTGAACAAATTAGTATCCATAGACACAATCAGGCCCTCAAATATTCACAGCTGTGGTTCAAATGAAGTCTCCTAATGAAATGCAAATTCAATAAGACAGTTACATGATCAGCATCAGCTCATTAAGGCCTGGCTAGCCTGTCTTTCTTTGTTACACCAGCATAAAGCTCCCAACTCTGGTGGAGTTACCCTGGGCTGAAAGCTGCTGGGCTCCAGGCGAAGTTTGGCCCAGACAGCCAGCTGGGGGGAGGCCATGTGCCGCGCCGTGCTGTGCCGCCCGATCAGTGGCACTGGGCTCATGAATATCAGCTGAGGCTCGGGCTCGCTGCCTCCGAAGGAGGGGAGAGGGCTTGGCTTGCTCTCCTTCATCCTGCACGACAACAGCAGCAGACCCGCTGAAACCACAAGGTGACATGGAAACAAACAAGCGCCCTAAACCCCAGCCTGCAGTGAGCCTGACCAAAATCAGACTTGTGCTTGGATTGTTCCGGGAGAGGCTCCCATCTTGTATTTGCAAGGTTCTTGAAGCCACTGCTCTTTCCTCGGTCACGGGAGTCGGTCGAAAGGATGTCAGGCAGCTGGCTTGCTACCTTCCTGACCCCATTTCACAATGTCTGTGCTTCTGTGAAAGGGTTGCGCCAGACAAAGCACAAGGGATGCACAGCCCTTGCATCCGAGTACAGGGTGTTTTTTCTTTCTTCTTTTTTCTTTTTTTTTTTTTTTTCCCTAGCACCATCGAATGTGGTGATGTTTGACAGGTCTGACCTGCTCAGCTGTAATGAGCTGTTGGGAAAAAAGGGACAAATGCAGTTACCTCTTGCCACAAGTCTTGCTGCTGGGAGATGAACTTTGCCACTCTGCCTTGGCTTTAACAAATGCCCCTCAGTGTATCTCAGTGCAAATGTGTTTCCTTTTCATTTTCAAATAGGGACGAATCCTGTATGTTGGATTAGAAATTTCCCATCACTGACAAAGGTGGAGGGGAAAAAAAAGTCATGTAAAGTTCAAGAGGAGGGCAGAGGGAAGAATGAAAACAAAATGAATGGGCAAGAGCCCATTTCTGCCTGTTTTCTGTATGTAGAATTTTGCAACAATTAGTATTTTAAGATTTTGGTATCAAGCGGGTTTTTTTTTGCAGGGGTAAACACAGCATTAAAAAATTGGGTTTTGTACTGAAGTTGTTTGTACATCAGATCTATGAATTCAATGCCAGTTCTCCACAATAATCAGACATGCAAGAACATGCAAGCATGCTTATTAAAAAGGAAAAGGAGTCCCTTTAAAACCAGACTTTAGGTATGTAGTTCTGCTAATTGATTTTCAGTGTTTTATATCAGTGTATTAAAATTTATTTTGGATTATATTTATCACTCACAGGAATAAATGAGAAGCTGCTTAGGGGCATAACAAATCCTGGAAAACAAAATACATGAAATAGATGCAATTTTATACATACAATTCATTCAGGGCTGATTTATCGTAGCAGGTTGTAACCTCTCCTCTCTTTCCACTAACACCTTGTGCTGTGGCTGTTGTGATATGGGTCATGGAAGGATGGAACTGGTTTTTGAAGAAGAAAATAAGAAAGACGATAAAACTCTGCTTTGAAAAAAATACATACCCATAGTAGAAGTCCTTAGGAGAGCATTAGTAATGATAAGGGCAAGCAAATACAACCTGTGAGAACAGGCTGGAGGAAATGGAATAGATTTGGAAAAGGCAAGTCTGAAGGGAAATGGTAATAGGAGCCCTCAGATATGTAAGGTTAATAGAGGAGGGATATTGATTTATTGTGCATTAAGAGAGATGTGGGTTAGGAAAAGCCTGCTAACTGTAGGCATGAGGAGCAATGGCTTAGGACAGCAGTGGGTCTCTGCTCCCTTGAATCGGCAAATGGCTTTTTTGCTGGGTTTGGAGTCTTCACCCATCCTCAGAAGGGAAAGGAACCAGTTTGTATCTTGGGGCACCCTTGCCAAGCTGTGACACAGAATGCTTGGTGGGGACATATGGAGGCAGTCGGTGGGGACACGCAAGATGAGATGGAACATTTTGCAGTTGGGACAGCACAAACAGAAACTCCGAACACAAATGTGAAGACGGAAGGTTAATTTCAAATCAGGCTCTAAGACGGTTGCTTAGTTTTTCAGAGTCTGAATGGCTAATTCCTCTTAGCATCCCTGCTTATTCTTACCTCCTATCTTTGACCCATGTGCACCCCACTGGAAAGTTGCTAAAGCCTTCTAGTCTGGGAACAATATGATGTGGCTGTGGTAAGCAGCCTCCCCAGCAGTTGTGAGAAACAAACAGCCTGTACATGCTCAGACTATAGTTTCCAGTCACGTATTGACCAGAATGCTCTCGGAGCAGCGACTGAATGACTTTGGTAACAGGCACGGTCATAAAAGCCAAAAAATCCTCACAAACAATTTGTGAGTAAGGCTAGAAGTGAAACATGTTGACTGTATAGCATGCTAAAAATATCCATCAGGGCTCTAGCTGTCATCACATCTCTCCTCTAATCCTGCAAGTAGCGTGTGAAGGGTTACCCTAATGCCCCCGCACTGATTCTTCCCTCGGCATGCGCGGCGCTGTGTGCCCGAGCAGCCGCGAGCAGATTGCCAAGCAAAGCCGAATTTGCTCCCCGGGCTTTGTGCAATCAGCCACTGCTCCCACCGTTTTGTCATCAACTCAGCCGCAGCCTTCCCCATATTGCTGAGGAGCATGCTGGAGTGTCACGCCTTCAATGGAGGCTTTCACTAGCTATCAGTGGTTATGTCATACCACATTAGAGGTGTCCCAGATGCCAAGCTCCCACTGAAGAAGAATGTAGAAAATCATAAAAATACCACTGCAAAAAAGGTATTAATGAGGCAGTAACATTTGTTATGCTTTGTCATGATGCCAGATTCCTGTGCCAAAACTACACCGTGTGTTAGAAATGAAAATCTCCTGTTTGCAGCATCTTGTCAAAGGAAGCAACACCAAAAAAATGAGATCTATACATTTTCAACTTTAAGCTTTACTGCTTACAGAATGTTCAATCTGAGATGTACTGTTGATTACATCTGGGGACACAGTGTGAGACTTGGGAACCAGATTTTCCTGAAATCCTTCTGTTATTATGAAATCCTTTCAAAGTGAGATATATCTCCTAAGTACTATTTATATCTATTTGGCAAATGGATTCAAGGAACACTTGTATGAATCTGACAAGCAGATCTGACAGCTTTACTCAAAGTTGGTTGCTACATAGAAAATCTGTTCTTCCTTCAATGGCAGCAGAAGTAAGCTTGAACAAAATCCTCATTAAGGTTCACTAGAGCTGCACACCTGAAAGTTCTGGAAAGTGAAAGACAATGGGTGCAGGCTGCTTTTTCTGTAGCTGCAGCAGGTTTTCCATCCAAAGAGATAAAAGTTGGAAGACACATCTTTAACAATGGGATATAGATAAATGAAAGAACAATTGAAATATAACTTAATTGCAGAAAGAGTGCTTCCTCATCCATCCTTACCTCCATATCTCTATCCATTCCTTCCCTCTCTCCTTCCTTCCCTCCTTCTCTCCCTCCCTGAGGGGACACTGTAGTCTTCTTGTTCCTATGAAGCAGATCCATCCTGAATGATGTTCCTGGTGCATGGAGCACTCCACTGCAAAGTTATTTCATCCTGAGTGACCACCTACCTGTCTGGCTGTATGCACACAGGCCTGCCAGGGTCTGTGTCTCCACAGCCATGCTGCACCCCAGTGGTGTTTGCTCTTGTATCTGAGATACTGCTGACATCAGCAACCAGTCACCTTTTGGAAAGTGCAACAGACAAAAGGAGAAAAAATGAAATGGAAATTCCTGAACACCGAAGGGAGAAAGTCTTGCCTTGACATTCAACAAAACTGAGTTTTTAAGACTCTAGTAGGAAATAAGCGAGAAATGGGTGTCCAGATGTTCCAAGCATCTCCAGAGGGCTTGTCTGATCAAGAACTCTTGGGAGCTAATGGGGGAGAATCCTATTAAACTTGTTAAAGTAAATATTGATTTAATGTCTTATGTTAAATATGTTCAATTTTAGACAGCTTTCCAATGTTGTTTTTTTATCCCATATCTCTGTTGATGCTTTCACTGGTTGTTCAAGGTTGTTATAACAAACTTCACTCATTGGTTGTTCCATTCACAGAAAGGAACACCTGTTTATAGTGATGCTGTATTTGTCAGAGCTCCCAAGACGAATATCCAGCTCCCAAGAGGAAGGCACTGTAAGTGCCAAAACCCTTCTGAAATCAGATGTGTTCAACTCATTGTGACTGGAGAGGCAAGGTGAGAACTGAGCTCTTGGATATAGTTCTGGTAGCTGTGTTGCAGAGATCTGGCACCCTTGAGGTCTTAGGAAGCAGAAGTATGGCTCAGATTACCCTACGTTGTGGTCACTTTTTCCCTGTAACTCCCAGGGACTTTCTATACTTCAGTTGTTTGAAGATGTATCCGGGAAGAACAACGTATCCAAGTCTTTGCTGTTTCGGGGCTACCAATTGGCAATATCAGAAAGTCAGAAAATCTATCTAATGCTTTAGACAAAGGATGAAACTGGAAGTGGGGCAGAAAGGAGAAAGAGGGTGAGGAGATAGAGGGAAGAGAAGAAAATGATGTGTTGGGGAGCCAAAGAAAGTAAGCAGAGGAAATAGGAGATGGAAAAAGAGAGAGGTGTTATAGAGAAGTTACACAGAGAGAAGGATGGACACTGTTCATTAGTAAGTAATTCATTTACACGTTTTTATGGAAATACTTCCCCTCTCATGCTTCTCCCAACACTCTAAGCTCACTGGTCTTTCTTTGGATTTTAAGTGCCTTATCTCAGCACTGACCTGCCATTGCCTCTCCTCCCATCCTGCTGTAGAGCTGGAAGTCCGTATGTGCAGAGCAATGACCTTCAGTCCATCTTCCCTATGCTCAGCAAAGGCCTGGGACCTACACCTGTGCTCAGCACACCTGTCCCTGGATGAGGTTTGGTGTTGCATGGTCCCATGCTTGCCACTGGAGGGGATGAGACACGGCTGGTTGGTGATCAGGGGTGTTCATAGGCATCTGGGAGGGGAGAGAGCATGGGAGGTGGGTAACTCCATCACAGGACTGAAGGAGAGAGGAAGGGCGAATTAGGGCTTGCCTGTCCTGAATCAGGCATTCCTGTGCATGGCCATTCCATACAAGCAGGCTGTGGAGCTTAGGTTGAGGTGTAGGCTGGAAGGCTTAAAAAGGAAACTAAAACGAGTTTAGGACCCAGAGAAATAAGGCCTGTGTGCAAGGGCTGTGTCCAGAAGGGCTATGCAGCCAATCTTTGCTGTCATCTGGTTTCCCAGGACACAGAGATGACAAAGGAGGAGCTGACATCACATTTACTTTTCTAAGTTTTGTCCTATGTTCTTGTTTTTATTGCTCTGCCTTTGTGTGCAGCCTCTGCTGGCACTGGGATCCCCCTCACTCCCTGCCCTGGGGGGAGAGAGGGCCATGTTTTCTTTAAACTTTCCGTCTCCTCCGTGACAGTTTCCATTAGTGGTTTGACACCCCTGTGCTTCTTCCATGAGGGCCTTGCCTTTACCCTGTCTTTAATCATGTTGTCATATGATAATAGGATCAAAAGGAAGAACACTGAGTCTTGCCCTTCTGGAGTGCTTTAGGCTCACCCTAATAAACAGCTTGTGCTTGGGATTGTGCTGCAGCTGGCCTGCCCTCAGCCCCATCCTTTCTGTGCCACACTCGTGCTGAACTTTAACCGTGAGGCTGTCTGGCCCCGGCAGCCGTCCCCAGCCCAGCATCCCCCTGCTGTAAGGGCAGTCTGTGCTACTGTGCTGAAAGCTGAGCAAAGCCATCACAGAGCAGACAGCACACTGGAAAACATCATGGATTCAACCTGCATTTCCATCTCTTAGCAGAACTTTGGAAAACGTTCAGTGTGTGCACATGTGTGTAAATATATCCATGGGGAAAAGGGAGTTCACACTCATTGGCACTTAGCACGGGACCTCTTGAAGCAGTGGGAGTTGTACCCTGTCTGCTTTTGTGCTGTGCAAGGCATTTTGCAGTAGGAAGCTGGCTTCCTCAGAAATCACACTCCTAAGCCCGTGCAGAGACTGCTGGAACTTCAGAAGCGGCTTTCCCACCTCGGCAGTGGTGTGAGTGATGAATGGAAGGACTGTTTGATGTGTTGCTTCTTCTTACATTACAGTGGCCTTGAGAGAGCTCAGTGAAGGGCAGGAGTCTTGCCCTCACTGAAGTATTTTCTGCACACAGACAAAGATGGGACCTGCTTAAAAGACCTTGAAGTCCATTTGGAAAAACAGTTGGTTCTCAGACTATCACGTTATAACCGAAGAAATGTGATGTTTGTGATTCACTCCCATATGTAAAGTTCCATCTGTTTATTCAGAAATGCAGTCTGCTGCCTTGCTGACAGTAGTGATCTCTCTTCTCAGACCTTGGAAGAAATGGCCAGGTTTGATTTAAAAACATCCAATGAAGAAAATCCACCTCAGTTAGCACTGTTTGCAGTTGCACCACAAGTTCATATTGAAGCTACTGGATCCAAGATTAGGTCGAAGTGGTCATGATTGTCACTCTGGCTTTTCCTATTGCAGGTATCTGTAAATACTAATAAAACAGTGACATCCATTGTCATATCCCTTCTGCCTAAATGACTAGTTTATATGGTTAAATAACTCCTTAGTCTTCCACATTAAAACATGTTTCCCAAATTCCTAACTACTTTGGATTTTTGTGAAGTCCTTCAGTTTATCTATCTCTCTGAAATGAGGACATCAGAAGTGGAAACAATGACAAATATCTAGCACTTTCACCCTCATACTCTTAGATAGCTAAAAGCCACCTTTACTGCTCTTTCCTCAGTCCTGAAATGGGAGCAGACATTCTATTGGTCATAGAGCTCACTGTTCAAGTCTTCCATGGAGTTATTTCTTCTCTGGTTCGAGTGTCCCAGCTTTTAAATGTTTTAAATATTGTCTTTGTTTCTTCCCAGTACCCTCAAATATGATTGACTTAGTCTGTGTGCTTAATAATTTCTGGCCATTTCTAGCCTTCAATTTATATATTGCTAGTTTACATACAAGTGTATCTGCTTTCACTTCCCTTCTGAAACATTGGGGTTTTTTAAGCAGTAGAGTCTTCTATGTTTACTACAGTTTCTGTGGTTCCTGATTATTTTTAACAAATTTCTGTTTCAGTTCTTTCTCCAAGTGAGCTGGGCTCATAACCATTGAGATGTTGAGCAATGCTCAGGAATGTTCCCTTTAAAGTATCAAGTATCGATATTCTTTTTTTTTGTACTTCATGTTTTCATAAAACAAGGGCAAGTAAATAACTGTTGCTTTTGTCTAAACAATCTTTCCAGTTCCCAGTTCTCCTCTGTCTATCAAGAAATGCTCCAGAAACAAATTTCCCAGTGTTAAATTAGTTACTATTTGAGTCAGAAAATTTTCCCTTAAAAATGCAAGGCTTGTTTGAGAATCGTAGTCCAGAGAACATTTTTCTATTGCGTTTAGATTGCCTGTATGTTCGCAAGTTACAGGTACTTACAAACCTGATTTTCCCATCACCTGTTCAAATTGATGATCTATCAAGAGCCACCAAAGAGCTCCACTCATGCTTTATTTAATTTAAGACTATTGGCTTATTCACAAGTCAAATTACATGTTGTTGAATACAGGATTCTTCTTTTCCCATTTTCTTTTTGTCTATTTGAGCCTTTCTAAAGAAGTTCTAATACTTGATATAAATATTTTTAATGACTCTTCCCATTTATTTTCAATGCTATGAACTCTTTTTATGCCTAGAAATAATAAATTTAAATTTACCTTCTTATTACAACCCCTGCTGTTAAATTGTGGACAATCTGTAAAGCACCCATGTACTTTTAAAGTGTGTGTTTTCACAAGGTTCTTATTCCAGTTCTGCATCCTCAGTAGACACTTGGATAGGGGCCAGCATGTGAGAATTCACCAACATGAAACCTCCCAGCCTTTGGAGGTTCATCCATCACAGCATTTACTATGAGTGACAAAGCAATGATCTCCTATGCTCACTTCAGAACCAGAAATCTATAAACTGATTTTCAGGCTGCTTTCATATGATGAGTGAGCCTTTAGTGGCACACAGGGCTTTTGCTCAGCCTGCCTTTAAGTGTGTAGGCTTTCCGTGGTCCCTCAGATAACATCAAGATGCCTTTCAATCCTGAAGACAGGGTCGTTTAGAATCAGCCAGATAATAGAAATAATGCCTGGTGTGAGCCAGAGTGATTAGGGTTGGCAGCAGCTCACTGGTAAAGAAAGTAAAAGAATACTACAGATAGTCTTAGCTGAAATAAAATCAAGGGGATTAGAGTTAACAGAAAACCTTGTTTTGGTTTGAGACTATGTTATCTGCTAGGAGCATTCATTATCAACATGTTCTAAAATAAATAAATGTCTTTTCACTAACAAGACATTGGGTAGAGATAAAGCATGTGTGGCAGTCTATCAAATACACAGGCAAATAGTCGACTTCCCTGGTTCATTTTTTTCTGCTCTTTGTTTGCTCCTTTCATTGCCTGGAAAGCCTGTTTCTCCAGGGACACATCTGCACTTGCAGTCACTTCAATACGGAAGATCATGGTGCCACTATCTTTCCTATTCCTTTTTTCCTCCCTATGTTGCTTTATTATTATTATTATTACTATTATTATTATTGTTATTATTTTCAAACATATAAAAGGAGACATCCTCCTAAATCAGTGGCTGTCTTGGGAAGAGCTGGAACAGAAGGAATATCACTCAAAGTCCCCTGAGCCCCTGTGAGCTGCAGTCTGGCTGTCAGCATCGTGGCAGATTTATGAGGATGGCCATGACCGGTTTGAAAGGGCAGAGGGGGGAGAACAAGAGATCCCAACCCATTAGTAATTCCCTGCAGGAAAGTGACAGAGCTGATGACATGCATGGAGGACACATTGCAGGAGATGAGCTGGGGGAGACATTCCCATGCAAGAGTGATTTCAGGCCACTTTTGGCTCCAAGATTGGTTTCCTCTAATGATCTATTTCTAGGCCTCCCATCCTTTAGCTTGTAATCTATTTTGTCACAACTGGTGCCAGATCTTCCAGCAGAAGAAAAGAATCCCGTGGAGATCAGTAAGTTTTGTGAACATGAGGGCTGCAGGTCTATGATGAATGAAGAGCAGAGCCCAGAACTGAAAAGATTGCCCAGAACTTGCAGCAGGACCAGGGGTATCACAGTGGATCACTGAACTACCCTGTGATGCCATAAATGTTACCTTTGCCACATCAGGCAGCCTCAGAAAAATAATGCAAAAAGAAGGGTAAGTGAACTGGGATATATAAAACAAATGCCAACCTTTCCAAGGTGGCAAATTATTTGCTTGGTTGGAGTTTTTAAATTTTTTGTTCTGAAGAATCCCACATAGAACCAGAGGTAAAGACGATAACGTTCCAAGGTAGTTTATTTTCTGATTATTTTGGTATTTATTCAGAATCTTTTATAATGACAATAAAGAGATCTCTTCCTACTGAAAACATAGGTAGAACTGGCTAGAATTGCTGAAATATCTTGTCAGACTTTCAGTGCAACACCCACACTTGGAGCTGCTATTTACAAGAGCAGTTGCCTTAACTACAAGGAAATGGAGATGCTTGGAAGTAACATGATCACAAGGAAAAGAAAAGCAGAAATAAAAATGGGTACAAGCCAGGAAAGGTGAGTGCAGGAGGTTGCAAAAGGGGAAAAGGACCTCAAATGCATTTTTTGCATAAATAGCCAAAACTAGAAGAAAACTTATTTTTATGGGACACTGAGGCCTAGTGTAAAGACCTGGGATAATTAGAAAAGTTTGTGAAATAGAGGCCCCTTATCTTAAAGGAGTGTCTGAACAGTGTTTGATGAACAGATAATCACACTGATTATTGTATACATATTTTTCTTTTCTGCTTTGGTGACTTAACTCATTTGAATGATTGTCCTGGTTTAGGGCCTAGGTAGAAGAGTCTGTAAGAAAGTGTGTAACATCTAGAGAGAGATAGATCCTTCCTTCCTTCCTTCCTTCCTTCCTTCCTTCCTTCCTTCCTTCCTTCCTTCCTTCCTTCCTTCCTTCCTTCCTTCCTTCCTTCCTTCCTTCCTTCCTTCCTTCCTTCCTTCCTTCCTTCCTTCCTTCCTTCCTTCCTTCCTTCCTTCCTTCCTTCCTTCCTTCCTTCCTTCCTTCCTTCCTTCCTTCCTTCCTTCCTTCCTTCCTTCCTTCCTTCCTTCCTTCCTTCCTTCCTGTTTTACTTTCTTCCCAGTATCCAGCTGGACCACACTTCTCACTGGCTATGGTGAGGCCCTTCTTGCTGCTGTTCAAACTCGGAGCCAAAAGGAGGTGTCCTTTTGCAGAAGTAGTTTGAATAAAGGAAACAGAGCTCCTCCTGAGCTGGAGCAGGGAGAGAGAGAAGTGCCATGAATGTTAAAAATGCCGGTCTATCCTAGAATGTCCCAAGGGAATATGAGCCCCTGCATAACCTGGGTACCTCTGGGCTTCATAGACCCAGCCCACTAAGCTCTGCTTTAGTGCAGCTCAGAGAGTTTGGTCCTTTTAATATGTCTTAGGCATCTTTATTTTGTTTCAATGTTCGATGTTCTGGAGGATCTGCCTTATGGCTGTGACAGGAAGAGCAAAAAAAGACTTTGGGGCCAAAACCTGCAGCAATTTTCACCAGGGAGAGTCGGTGTTATTCAGTTGGTTTTAGAGGAATTGCCTGGGGTTTGCACTTAGTATTTGTAATTAGAGCAGACTCTCTGTGATCAAGAGAGGACGAGTTCTTACAATGACCTGCTTCAGTACAGCTGTCAGTAGCGCTCTTCTGACTCCAAAGCAGAGTGTAGGGCCACGTACACTGCTGGGCTCACAGGTCATCATGATTTGGCTGTGATGTCTTCTATAACACAGTGGCAGAAGGCCTGGATGAGTTGCACTAGCGGATGTTTAATGCCAGATGCTGTGCCTGAGGGCATCATGGATCCTCCACTGCTCACTTTGAAACAGCTGCTAGGACACTGCAGCCACTCCATGGGGATGTACTAGGCATTTATTGCAAAGGTGGACAGTGAAAGGAAGAGGGAGGTTGGACAAAAGGATGGCAGGGAGTAGAGAGGAAGCCTTGAAGTCTACTGAGAAGTAAATGTGGTGTGGTTAAAATGATGAAGCTCTCACTGGAGCTGCTACTAAACCCACCACTGTATGTCTTCTTCTGTCCTTTTCTTCTGTTCATTTAGTTTATACATTTTTCCAGGCTGAGGCAAGCAACCTTGTGGGCTCTGGGTAAGGGTGGGTGTGTGGAGCCTGCCTGTGGTGCTAGTGGGACAAGGTTCTTCTCTGCACCGAAGGCTGGCAGAAAACTTAAAAAAAAGTACCAAGCATTTTTCTCTTTAATTAATGAAAAATTGCACCCTTTTTCTCCTACTGTCCTGCATACCTCCTTGCTGGAAGAAGAGCTGATTCCTGCGAGGCTGAAGAGTCTTGGTGTGATTGAGATGCAGTTGCCAGGCTGTGAGGTCTAAGAAGAGCTCCATGCTTTTTTTAAGCCTGCAGGCAGTTCTGTTGACTGACGCTACCCGAATGCTTTCCAGGAACGCTGACATATTCTCACGTTATCACTTTTCATGCAAACTTTCCCTGAGAGCCTGCTTCTCATTGCTCAGCAACGCATCAGGGGAGAAGGAAAGAGAGGAGAGCTGTCAAGGCACATCAGTCATTGTTGTGTTTGTACTGGAAGGTATATGCATAATGAAGGATAGTATTTTCTGGCTGCAGAAGGTTGTGATATCCCAGTGTGCAATGCCTGTGAGTGTATCTGGTATAGATGTGACAAGAGAGGATTTGTCTTGGGATACAGAGCCTTTTGCATCTGGTCCCTTGTGCAAATCAGGACAAGTTTGGCAGGGATTGAAAGTCCATATCATCTGGTGACCCAAATGAATAGTTCCAGATGGACTGGGGCCCTCATCACAGTTGGTGCCCTTATTGACTGGGGGGCCAAAGCTGAATGAAAGCAGAGATTCATCATGGAGAAGGTCTGTGTACCTTTGCTCATGCCCTGTGGATGAAGAACTTTAATTCCTCAGCTTTATTAATGTGTCACACTGCACAAACAATGGGCACTCCAATGTTGAACAGAAAGGCAAGAATATTTATGTGAGACTGAACCCACTCCAGTGCCAGGACTCTTCCCACTTCGGCAGTCCTTGCCCAACCCTGCTTCTTTGCAGGCTACTGTAGGGCTGTGAGACCATCTTTTCTCACAGGTAACAGGCACAGATCTTCCCCATGTACCTTAACTGCAAGGAATGACCATGCAGTTCTCCACTGCCTGTCGAGGAAGGCAGAGACTATGCCTGGGGGTCCTGGACACTGTTTTTTACCTCGGGTCAAGGTTTAGGAGAAAATAAATTTCCCCTTTGAGAGAATTATTGAGACATCTGAACTGAAAGTGAAACTCGAAAACATCTGTCAGCATGTCCAGAATTTTCCTCACAAGACAGAATGCAGCAGCCCTCCCCAATAGCCTGGCATGCCTGAACAGGGGATGCTTTTTTCCCCTCTGTCTTCCTCTATCTCTTTGTTAACAGGTAAAAACCTGTCCTAAGGGCTGGGCCTTTGTTGAAAAATACAGCTCAATTTAGAAAGAAAGCTTTGAGGAAACCCCAGCCTTTGGCAATCCCTAATGAATGTCCTAAAGGTCTGACCTTTTCCTCTGGGATACTCCTTCCCCTTTCCTGACCTAAGTAGGCAAGCAGTGCTGGGAGAAAAAATAGAGTGGAAAGCTTCTGAAGTCAGATATCCCAAGCACCACAAAGTACCCTTGCAAGACCTTGTTATAATCATTGCTTGCTTGCCCCATATGTCTGGCCATCCAAAAGGTTTAAGGAGTAACTGATCTGATAGCCTGTATGTGCCATTGATTTGTTAAGCTGAAGGTTTTTTTTTTCTTAAATCCTATTAACAATAGCATTTGCAGAAGGAATGCAGATTACCCAGGTCTAATTGTATATCATTTGCATGAAGAATGAATTAAAAAGCAGCTTTGCAACACATTGACTCGGGATGTTATTGAGCCATTGAAGTCTCACGGCTGTGAGGGTTGGAGCTATTTAATTAGTGGGGGTGGGGTGTGTGGCTGGAGAGAAAATAGCGGAAAAGAGGTGTTTTAATCAATGGAGCAGAGAAATAACAACTGTTAGAAGATGCAAGATTATTCCTTTCAGGCAAATAACCCAACCAAATAACTCAAGGTCCTACTCGATGAGAACTTTGCTGAATGAAAACCTGGTATTTGAATTGAAGGGAGACAGTCATTTGGGAGAGTTCAATGCTGGTGCTTTCCCAGGGCCAGATCTGTGGAGCTCTGCTCGGGAACTACCTTCAGTTAGGGGCACTCGTTGTTTTATTTTATATTTTTTCTTTCGGTTCATGCAGCCCAGACTGCACCCCGAAAGTCAGACAGGATGCTCCTGATGTCTCCTCTGGGTCTCTGACTGATCCCACAGCCAGGGGTGTGGGTGTGGGGCTGTCTGCAGGGCAGGAGCATTGTGGCTCATTGTCAGGCTTGCATGGTTGCTCCCAGCTGCAGCAGGGCAAAAATGGTGACAGAAGCACTTAAGCAAATGGGATGGGATCTCATAATTCTGTTCTTACCTGGCTCAAAGGCTGGCAAGGTGACTAAGGCATTTATTTTCCCTCTGTGAACTGTTAAGTCTCAGCTACAGAAGGGCTTTGCATGTTGCTTTTAGGCAGGGCTCGAATCTGGAACGTTTTTGTCACCTAAATATCTGCTTTTTTTACCTGACCATCAGGCTGCTGCACAGAGGGATATCTAAGGTCAGGTAACAGTAATGCTGCCAGAATTTTCAGGTCAACTTTCTCTTCCTTCAACAGATAACCACAGACACTACCCAAAACCCTTGTGATGCTCGATTTCTGTCCCTGTCATGTGCTGGGTAATAAGTGCCTCATCTCAGTACTATATTTCCCAAGGAAATATATGTTAATGCAAATAAGAATAAAAAACTGCACACATTTGAGGCAGAGTGTAGGATTTTTAAATGCCACAAGATCTTAGGTACAGCGATAGTAACTGAATTCCAATCATGGCAGAAAACAGATAGGCCATTAAAAATGATGGGTTATTCCTATGGCATATGCTTAAGCTACACGTTAAATTAATTGCATATCCATAGTCTAAGTTTCTTGGATACCAACATTTCTCTTTGCTTTTGGAGGGTCAGATTTTTTTTTTTTTTTTTTTGAAAGGCAACTCTCATCTAAAACCTTCTGAGAAGGCTGCCCTCTCAGATGCCAAACAGTCTTGTGGTATTTAATGAGAGGACAGCAACTTCTGGCAGACACTAAGGTATGTTAGGCCAAGCTCTTGAACATGGTATACTGAAAATGAAGCAGACACATTGTAGCTGGACCACACAACATGCATGTTTGTCACAATTCCATGAAAGCGACACTTGTGTAAATAAAACTGGCAACTATTGTAGAGGAATTACTTATTTATTCACTGCAATATTAATTGTGTAAGTTTCAACTACACCATCATCAGTCAATCTGAAATTCAGTTACCATATCAAACACAGTCTTTAAGGCAAAAGGAAAGTGGCACAAAATGGGAACTTCCTAGAAAAAACCCAAACTTCTAGGCCTACAAATGTGGACCATGAAGAAAACAATTTTGGCAATTACAAACTCATGATGAATCACATTAGTACTGAAACTTATCATCAAGAAACAGCTCCTCTCTGCTTCAGACCATGAGGTACAAACCAGACGTGTGTTTTCTTACCTCAATGTCAGCAGAGAGAAGCTGAGTGAATGTGGCTGATTTGTAACATGTCCTTTACTGCTGACAAGGATGGATGTGCAAGCACTTAATCTATAGTATTTCATGTAGCCCTACAGACTGAGGTCAAGCCTAGATGGAAGGACAGTATATTTCCTTTATGAGTCAGGCAGCTCTTTTAAATTGTAGCACATATTTTGACAGCACATGATAGTGGCTGATTCTCATCCCTACCTTTGTTCATAGCTTGCATCTAGCAGATTCATCCTGATACAGCCACCAGTCTGTGTCTATCAGTCTTGAAAAGGAGCTTTTGGGTTTGCTGTCGTGGAGTCAGGGAGCTGAGGGGAAGCAGGACTGAGAGGACCCTGAGAAGTTTTGCAGTCTTCCTTCCTGCTCTAGGTACAGTCCAAAGGAAAGTTCGTCTTGACAGGTGGTGATCTCTTATTGTTTGGAAAAGATGCCAGTGCAGAAGGTTGAAAGTCCAAGTAGCCTTATATAGACATATCATTAAAATGTTTTCCTAAATCTGAGCCTAGGTTGCAAACTGAGCCAGTTTCTTCTTGTGCTGCCTCACTGGAGCAGGAGAACAGCATACCACTGTCTTCTGTGAACAACTTTCTGCATACCAGAAGATGGTGATTTGGACAAAACAGGCTCAATTCTTTCAATACCTGATAAGTTGTGTTTACCAAATTTTTACCTTCCTATCTTGCTGTTCCTCTGGATTCCTTCCACTTTCCCTCTACCTTCAGCAAAGTGTTGTTCCTCCATCTGTGGCCTGCACTGTGCTGGTGGCAGGTGACAATGATCATACACTGCCTCATAAGCACCAGACCCATCCTTGAGGTACCACCCTCCCCTCAGCTCATGCTCAGCTTGTGGCTGGCTGCCCCAGCCCCCTGCCCCAGCACTGCTGCTGGACACATTGAGACTCCCCTTCCCTCCTCAGGGTGGCACTTGGCTTTGACCTTAGTGACAGTCAGCTGATGGAGTCCCCTCTGCTTCCTTTCCTTTCCTTTCCTTTCCTTTCCTTTCCTTTCCTTTCCTTTCCTTTCCTTTCCTTTCCTTTCCTTTCCTTTCCTTTCCTTTCCTTTCCTTTCCTTTCCTTTCCTTTCCTTTCCTTTCCTTTCCTTTCCTTTCCTTTCCTTTCCTTTCCTTTCCTTTCCTTTCCTTTCCTTTCCTTTCCTTTCCTTTCCTTTCCTTTCCTTTCCTTTCCTTTCCTTTCCTTTCCTTTCCTTTCCTTTCCTTTCCTTTCCTTTCCTTTTTCCATTTTCTTTTCCTTTTTCCATTTTCTTTTCCTTTTCTTTTTCTTTTTTAAATTCAACTTTTAATCCTGCAATACATTGAAGACCCTCCCAAATCTGTGGTTATTGAACATTTTAAAGTGTATTCCATATCTCATATCTCTGAAGGAATTGCTGACATACCAGAGCAGCCCCTTGAATAGGAGTTCTCTTTTCTCCCTTGGTGTTCCCTTCTAGTTTGACAAAGGACTGTTAATAATATTTTTTCTGAGCAGTGAAGCACCAAGGGAAGTCAGGCACTTCATTCTGGAGAGAAGCAGTCTTTCCCAGCTGCTCACAGTAATGCAAGTATAAACAGCTGGGCAAGCAGGACGGGCAGACATTTATGATAAATACTTGCCTCTCTCCCACTGCAAACATCATGGGGCATCCCTCTGATGTGTGCACACAATCCCAAGTAAAGGATTCAGTTTCTCTCTTGTGGTAAACTAAACATGAAATATTACATGTAAATATTAGAGATGTACCCTGATCTTTTAAAAATGAGTAAAATCCTTTGATGCTACAAACATTAATTAGAGGTTAATGCATAAATTATGTGATATCTTGAAGAACCCCAAATTTAATTCAACAATAAATGGTGTCAGTATTTCTTTGCTTCTCTAACAAAGATATTTGAATGCTGATTTGTGTAAAATCTGAAGCAAGCTCCAGCTATGCAGTTACTAAGATCATCTTCATAGAATATTATTCTATATATTATTCTATGTCCTCCACATTAAATCTAACCACTAACACAGACATGCACACAGCTCCATGTATATACAAACTTCATATTTTCTTCTGGGATAATCTGCCAAGAATGCTGTGGAATCTGTTACATCCTCTTTTATATTTGTAATTGTTTTTGAATCATTTTTGTGTTTGTTTGCTTATATCCTGCCTTGTAAAAAAACATCCGTTATTTCTTAAATTTAGCCTTCCCTGTTATAGAGGTGTATATTTTGCTAACAAGCTGTGACTACCCTCTCCTTCCTGCTAGCAAAATATGCACCTCTCTGTGATGTGAGGCAAACAGAAGAGCTTCTAAATTGAGACCTGGGTATCTGAAAAGGGATAAACTAAGGAATTCTCAATGGAGTTTTCTTTCAAAAGAATATTAGAAATGCATCTCACCTTCAAAGTTGTAAGAAATTATTTTAGATGTTAGTTACTATTAAGAAATACTCTTTCAACTTGGGCATGACACAAATAGAGAAACGAGGCTGAAGAGTGCAGTTAATTAAAGGCAAAGTAAAATGTTGAGAAATGGTTCAGGCAAGCCTGGGAGACTCCTGAGCAGTCTTAATGCTTGAGTCATGCTTTGTACACACCAATTAAGTCTGCATCAGCTATAACAAAAAAATTCCATACACCTATGTAATTTTTCATTTAGACTTTTTAACAGAGATAACGACCTTGGTACAGAACATTTTCGGGATATTAATGACAGAGTGGGGTTAATGGTCCTTGACTGCACCTTGAGCAATCCACACGTCTCAAATGGTTATGAATCCCCAAGGGCAAGACTGTGCCTCCAGAGTGAATTTTAGATATTATTTTAATCAATACAGGTTTATGCACTCATAAATTCTGCTATTATGATGCAAATAATTTCCGATATTAAGTAGCAATGTTCTGATATGTATTATGTGTTCACCTAAAGGTCCAGTGGTCTCCAATATATATGATTTTCATTTTTTAAAAACACTTTTCCTTTCTCATGTATCCAGAAGAGATGGTGTCATGAAACCTTGTGCACAGAGATTACTCAAAGTCTGGCCACAAGCACAGCTACAGATCTGTCTTCCCTATTCTTTCCTGCTACACCCATTTGCTGCAGTGTGTTCAATATGATATGTACATATCTTGTGAAATCTATAATTCTTAGGTACTGATAGAGTTCATCTCTGAAGGAAAGTTGCAGGTGATATGTGTTTTTTATGTAATGTCTTCTGCTTATCACTGCATCCAATTTTTAATGACACAAGGACTGCCTCAAGATTTTAAGCTATCAATGGTCATTAAATTACCTTTTTACTTTCTCTGACAGGGAAAAATGAAGACTACTGTTTGCTTTCTTTTCTGAAAAAATACAACAAAATCTTTTCAGATTCTGAACAATCATCACTGGAAGCAGAGCAGAGAGAATGAGATCAGACACAAGACTTGAGATTCTGTTTTATTGCATGCATGATGGGAAGCCAAGGGCTTGGAGCTGACCTTGGCAAAACACTTCAGCTCTCATTCCCTTACCTGCGTGTGCTTTGGTTCATTTCAAGCTTGTAAGCATCCTTTGCTCAAGAAATGTTGTGCTGGATCACTCAGGAGCATCTAGGCACCTGGAGTTCCCCCTTCAAAACTGCAGAGTCACGAAAGTAATTGGTGCCATGGAGGAGTCCAGAGCTGTGCTGTCTGAGATAGCTCAACTTCCTAAAACCTGTAAGGGTCCCCAGTACAGGCTCCCTTTGCACAAGAATGGGCTACCACATGGCAAGGATTTGAGATGTGTGCAAGCTGTAAATACTCACTCACAGAACAAATCCTGGGCAGCAACTTCTCCTCTGCCCAACTGGTTTTAGTGGGTCAAATTCTCACCTGATTCCAGTCAGCAGCTAAAATTTTAATGAATGAAAATTTGGTTGACAGCCTCTGATCTTTATATTATGCAATTTTATGACTTCTTAATTCCAACAAAACATGTCTCACTGCTCCAAACTGCTTGTTGTGATAACATAAGCAGGTTATGACAAAAAGCATTTTGTCATTCATCTCAGAAAAAAGTATGGGTAGAATACTGATCAGTAATATATAGCACTCTTTGTATTGCATTTGTATTTGTGCAACAATAAATACTCGAGATTTGTTGATAAATACCTTCATTTTCCAGACTCAATTACCATCATTCAATTAATCAGATTTTCTAGTTAGCACATTACATGGAGAAGCAGCCCCTGCATTCAGACACACAAATGACTGAAAATAACTTCCTGCTTTGAGATCCATGTGTCAGCATCTGTCAAATTGTCAACTAATTTTAAATTTTAATTAGTTGCAATTTTTTTTAAGCTCTTAATGCTTTCATTCCAGACAGAACTCCAGCCTTGAGCTGCAGGATTCCCTCTGTACCCTGTTTGCTCCTGCACTACCCTGCCTGGTGTAACTGTAACAGGAGCTGACCTGAATGTCCCAGGAAATGGTTAAATGTGGATGGGATCACCCATGAAAATAGGAGATGGAAATTTTCTCAACAGGAAAGGAGAATCAGGGGAACATGCTGGCAGCACAATGAGGAGACTTTGAATAGGAGAGCGTCTGTTGAATCTACCTGGGCTTTAGCACTGGACTGACTGAGCCATTGACCATCTCCCACTGCCAGGACAGCTGCCCTGAAGGTGTGCTGACCCCCGAGTGGCTCACGGGGCTGGGGACAGCACAAAGCCCCTGTGACCTGCTGGCTACAGAGCAAGAGCAGATGGACATCAGCACGGCCAGCACGGCGTCTCTGGGGGAAAATGTCTTCAAAATACTCTGCTGCAGGTGTGAAATGTGCACCCATCCACTGGCAAATTTTCAGGAGAAGCTATGGGTGTGTCATTGCCATAGTGTTCACACATAACATCTTGTAAAGTTAAAATCTTAATCCTGGCTTTACCCCTGCAAAGGGTCTCTAACACACATTTTATGTGTTAGCAAGCTCCCTCCCTATTACTGTGATTGAGTCTTAATAGCACTGGCTTTCATGATGATAGGGGGAGGGAAGTGACAACAGTGACCTTGAGGTAACAATAACCTTGCAGCACATAATGCCATTTATCACTGCATAGCTCCTTTCATTAGGAGTTCTGAAGCTGCCTCACAAAGATAGGCTTTTGCAGCACTGACACAGCGAAGCCCTAATCCCTTACTGGGACACTGTGATCGTATCACAATGCAAATCATTACCACCATACACTCCCCATATTGAAACAGTTTGATGTCTTTTGTTGAGGAAATTATCTAATTAATATTTTTCATAGTTTTCATCTTTAATCCCTGCTATTATCTTTTGCTGATATCTACCCATCTGTTTTTCTAAGCATTCACATTTTCTCTTTCATTATGTGTATAAACACACCCCTTTCTAAAGAAATGAGATGTATTGCTTTGTTTTTAATATCAAATCATTTTCTGCAGAAAAGATAAGCAAAAGACAATTCTCATTTGGTATATAAATAAATAAATGTAGTTGTTAAATTTTGCCTTCAGGTAGTTTACAAATGAAATCTTCTACTGGTCAATGCCTATGCAACCCTGTGAACTACAGTGCAATGTATCATGGAAAGATTTGCCACATCCAGATTTGTAACAATTCTGCTTACAGTGGACAAGAAATCATTTTATGAATTTATTTTCCAAACCCTATTGAGTGCTTGCTAAGACTGCCTTCTCGCAAAACTGTGACCTTTGTAAAAGCTAACCTATATTTTATCTCCCCTTATTTTATGGATACTGGATTCCCATTAATTTATTTATTCAGCCCCATCACATAGATTGCTCACCTGCATCCATCTCTGTGGCAGCAGCAACCTTGACAGTCCTGACTGCCAGAGGCCAAGGACTCCCTCAGATTAAATATGTGAGTCCCTGTGGTGAACCCAAGATGAATGCACCCTGTGTGCTGCATACAGCCCCTGCAGATGCCGAGCACTGGCAGAGGCAGCAGAGGGGGCTCAGGTGTGGTTAGGGTGCTCTCAGTGCTCGCTGGGATGTGGCTCAAGGAGAGCATGTGGTTCAGTGTGTCCACGAGTGAAGCATCTGCCTGCCACAGTGGCTGCCCTTGGTTTATTCTGGCTTCATCCTGATTAGCATCCAAGTAGCAGGAAAGGGGCTGGGAGTGGGGATTAAAAAGCATTTTTTTTTTTTTCCTAACTGAATCTAGGATGTTGAACTGTGTTAATGAAGAGCAGGTGAGCAAGTGGGTATGTGGCAAATATGCTCCAATATGGCTCTTCCAATTATCACTTTTAATTTACAGTTCCTGGCAGCATTTATTTATTCTCACTCAAGAGTCTCTGCTAACACCTTGCCAAAACAGAAAGCCTCCTTTTCAGAAAGGCAAACCTTTTCAGAAGTGACTGAAAGAGTTCTAAGGGAGACTAGGTGTCCTGATACCTTTGTCAGCTTTGCCACCCAGCCTGGACATGTCCCTGGATGCTACTGGGTGCCCCTGAGTGTTCCTGGGTGTCTGCCAAGGCACTCACTCCATGCTGCAGGGAGGGCAGAGTGGTGCAGTCACAGTGCAAGCTGCCCTCAGGGCAGTGGCCACACAAACATTCAGATGTTGCTGAAATGCTCCTCTAAAGTCTCCTGCCTGCCTGACTCATCCTGGCTTTCCAGGATGTAGGTGATGCCCAAACCCTCCCAGGGCAGTGAGGGAACTGCAGGGAGCAAGGGCAGCTGTGGACTCTCCCCACCTCTGCCCATCAGCTACATCGTGACTCAGATCCATGAATGAAGGTGTGTTCCAGTTGTGGGGGTCTCCTGGCTCTTCCCAGGGCTCTCCTCCATCCTGGCATAGCATAAGCACTGGCAAGCCCTGGCTTGTACACCTGCACAACCCTAGCAGCCCAGTTTGGAAGGTGGTCTGGGCTGATCTGCAGGTGCCAGGTGTGCAGTGCTACCAGAGACAGCCGTCCTTGCCCAGCCCTCAATCCCCAGCAAGCTGCTGTCCTGTCTATAATTGCAATATTACTGCTGGGCACACTCACAACAAGACAGAGTTTAATAGCTCCCATCATTTGTCTTTCACAGCAAGCTGCACATCCGAAATAGGGTGATTAGAGAAGGGCTGAGGGCTGGGAAGGGTCGCCTTGTTTCAGAGGGCACACACATAAAAGGCAGCTTTTACAATTTTGAGTACAGTAACATTTGCATGGCCATGCTTAATCTGGCAGTTATTTATTGCTCTGGGTTAGATAAAAACCTCCATGTAGAAAGGAATCGAGGCCTGAACTCAGTATGTGCCAAGATCCACAGATGGCCCTTTTCTCTGGCATGAGGGCTTGAGAAATGCAAGACAGACCTTCAGCATTCACAGGATTGCAGAACCTGTACCTGCTCCATACCTGCTCCATATCTGCTCCCTGAGTCTGGCTCCTGCACCCTCACCCAATGCAAAAATGGGATGGCAAACCAAAATGATGGCACAGGGGAGACCAGGAGTTCCCCAGTCCACAATATCAGGATCAACTTGGGAGTCCTTGAAGAGAGTTGGGATATGGATACAAGCAGCAAATCACAGAACTGGGGAGCGACCTATAGCAGAACATGTGTGTCTTCACCCCGAAAATGCAATCCCTCTCAAATGCATTCTCATGGTGGGGATTGTATAACCTAGAGCTGGAGGTAAGAAAAGAGCCATAGAGGCAGTTGTGCTGGGAGGTGGAGTCTGGAGCTATTTCTGAACTTGAATTCAATTAATCTGCATCAGTTTTTCAGAGAAGAATCTAGCTTTTAGGGAAGAAAATTCCCTGTGATCTTTTTTAAAAGGAGACATTTGAGTTTTCAGTTGGAAACAATGCTTTCCTTTAAAGAGTTTCCATAACATTCAATAGGCTATCCACATTGCCCATAGCCTAAAGACAGCTTTGTCTATTTTCTTTAATTGTCTCAGAAAATGGAAACTTTTAATTTTTGTATAGCACAAAATAATTATTTTTGAGCTAGCAAACTGGTGTCCCAATTACTCAGATAGCTGTTAAAGCCCAGCTGGGACTGAGGTTTAGTTTTGAAAAATGAGTGCTGGCCCTCGCAGGGTTGCAGGAAGAAAGATTAATCCTCCTGCTAGAGGGAAAAGAAGGACAGTAGAACCTAAAATTGTCAGGAGGCTTTAAAATACTCGAAGGATGTAATATATCTAATTTTCTATACATGCTTCTCATCTACATGGGGGTATATCAAACCTCCATATCTGAAAAAATAAGCAGAGGCACTTTCCTTTGGAGATCAGCAGTGGAGAGAGCTTCAGGGTTTCTTGACCAGAAACTGACATTTCTTGGGCTGAGGCACGCCCAGGTCAAGAGCCCTGATTGCAGGGACCACACCAAAGGTTACACTTTCCCTGGAGATGGTGGCCTTGGCCCTCACTTGAGCTGACCAGCCTGTCTCCAAATCTGCTGCTCTTCTACATGTATGGGAGAGGGGGCAAGGGAGCTGAAACTTCTGCATCTGGATAGTCAAATTGGTCGGATTAACCTTATTAGCAAGATATGGTGTCTTGATGAATCCCCAAACCCCAAAATTTCTGTTCCAAAGAGGCTAGGAATTTAAATTTCTCTAGGAAACCAAATCACGAACAAGAGGACCTAAAGCTGCAGAAGAGGTAACAAATGTGAAAGACACAATAATGTGAAAGGTAACGCCAGCAGGTGGAATTAGCCATGAACATTTGGCTTTCCTCCTCCTCCACAGGCGATTGTACACGCACAGTAACATTCGGCAAGCCCAAATGCTGATGCTAATTGACATGCCAGATGTTCCTGGTGGGCCATGAACACTCTTTTCTGCTCTTACTGCCAATGCAGTTCTCCTTGTGCAGCATCCCACCATTCCCAGGTACCATTTCCAGGCAATGGTACCTGATGGATACATTGAGGGGTTTCATGGCTTTTTATCCATAAGGATATCTCCCACTCTGGCATCCCATGCCCGAAGTGTTGTCCACCAACGTGTGATCATTTACTTTGGGGATCTCACTTTGTATTGTTCACAAATGAACTTCGTATTTAAGCACAGTCAGTTTACCACGTGAACAACTACACTTTGAATAAAATGTAGTTATTCTGAGAATATCTGACATCAGGTAAACGTAGTTTCTTTTATCCAGTTTTGTGTGAAAACCAGCCAGCTTTGCATGACGTTTGCAAAACCAACATTAGCAAGTCCATGTTTGTCCCAAAGCTTCTGGAACCTTTGGATCACACAATGTTTTGAGACAAGAAGTTAATGCAAGTGCATAGGATAGGAACTGCCAAGAGGGAATGAGGGTCTCCAGGCTGTATTTCCACAACACAATTTCTTATTCCTGACAATAACATAAGCCTCAGCATGTTTTTGCTCAAACACATGGTTTGCTTCTCTTGTTAGGTGAGCAAACCACACACAGGGTCATCTCAAAGCCACAGGAGAATAATGTTGCTCTGGATTAATTTTAGTGATATTGAGTGTTGCCTGAGCACTAAATGTGCAGGGCAGGACAAATATATAACCACATATTGCAACATGTAGCTATACTGTGGAACTTGATGTCGTTTAATTAAAAAAATAATCTGTCAAACTCCATTTAGTCCAAAAGGAGGATGAAGGAAAGAAAGAAAAATTGTTCACTCTATTGTATTTTCAAAGCATTTGCCCTTTCAATAAATGTCATGAGCAGGGAATGTTTCCAGCGATCAATACTTGGACGGGAGAAGCTTTCCAGCACTGCTGAGTGGCTTTCACAGCAGCTGTGATCAAGATGGAGGGTTTGTTGTTTTGTTTTTTAACTTTATTTCCTTGGTCTGTAATATTCGTTGATGTAAATATTAAAACAGACCTGATGTTCACCTTGTCTTTGCAATATTTTGCACAGAAAGGGCTTTTCCCCCAATAAAATGAGCAATGCCTGAGAGTGCAGGAGAGGATGTGCTGCCTGCTACTGGTTTGCCTACGACCAACAAAGGAGAGAAGGACAAGAAAGAGTTCACCTGGGAATGGCTCACAGCTCTCTCCTATCAAAAGAACAGTTTAGCAACAAACTGGAAAAGGGGCTCAGGTGGCAGATGAATGGAGGGTGCCTGCCACATTCCTGGGAAGGCAGTGAGGCTCCTGCTGCTGCTCTCCAGGGATGACTCCAGCTCTGGGAGTCTTCGCAGGTGGCTGAAGCAGCGGTGGGATCAGCTCAGGCCCAGCCTGTGAGCTCTCCCATGACCTGGCCACTCCATGCAAGGCCAGGCATCCCTCGGCAGTGGCTGGGAATAGAATTCCTGCTGTGCTGTGCACTTGGGCTGCCCTGGGCGGGTGCAGCCAATGTCTTTGCAAACTGTAGCTCCAGTGCCTCTGAGGAAGGCACCATGAGCATAAAACATGCTCATTGGCAAGTCTTCTGGAAAGACACAGAGTGGCTTCCTGCTAGCTCCTCTTGATCTGGCCATACTGTTGTTGTGCTGATGAGATTTCCACACTGATGCTTCGTTTATGCTGAACACAAACAGTGGCACATGATGTGTGGTCCAAGGAGATCTGAGCAAGTGAGCACTGAACCAAATCTGGGATGGATTAGGGCCTGTTATGGGATGTACATTGATGTTACATTTGTGTTGCAGCACTGTAACATTTGAATCATGATGTCGTGATATGCAAGATAAAGGCTGGGGGGCCCCTTTATAGTACAATCTTTATGGCTTTTATACAGTGAAAAGCTGCAGAGATGAGAGGGAGCTGTGAGCAGGAAAGAAAAGCCATTAAATGAAAGTTCTGAGAGTGGTGTTTAGCATGAAAGACTCATTGGATTGTATCATGAATTTTTAAAGGAATTAGAGATACGCTTGAACCACAATTTCTAGCTCCAAATACCTCCACTTGAAACAAAATGGAGCCAGATTTATTACTTAAACAGAGTTCTGCTTGGACCTTCCCACTCTTTTCCTGTGTTTTGGCCTTGTGGAGAGCCCACACTCTCCAGACAGCAGTGAGGGGATCAGGTCTTGGCACAGAAGGTTGCAAACTCCCTATGGTGCCTGAGTGGAGGCTTGCTGAGGAATAGCCCATTGCCCTGAGGGCAACGAGGACAGTCCCACTGCTGGAAAAAAGGCAAGGATGAGTGAGTTGAGGTTGTTCACCTCTTACTACCAGCCTCACTGGCTGCAGCTCTAGGTTTACAAATTTTGTGATTCCTGCTGTGCCACTGCCTGGATACAAAAGTGAGCACCACCTTGGGTGATCCAGAAGGATGTGGTGAGTGCTACAGGTGTCCTGACAGCAGCTCCCTGTGTGTCAGTGGACTTCCCTTGGTGTAAACTAGGTATAAAAAAAACCCAAAAACAAAACAAAACAAAAGGCAGAAAATCTGGGTTTAAAAGTCCAAGTCAACAAATACAGTAATTTGCCAAAATTCAACGAATTGTGGTTTTGTATTTGTGTTTTAGTAGAAAGATGAATGAGAAAGAGATAATTTGGAAAGTTTGATGTTCTGGACTTTATTTATTTTTGCTTTTAATTTCTACAAGATGTTATTTTCCTTGGGTTTATTCTGTCACTTATTCCCATGGTGGGACTGAAATTGGGTGGGGTTGTTTTTTTGTGATGATGGGCTTGCAGTGACTGTGGCTGTATTGCAGCACTGTACATTAGCACAGTAGCAGCAACACTGGAGTTATCCCAGGGTGATTCCTGCTTGACATACATTTGGTTTAAAGCAAGAGGGCAAAGTCCAGAAGACTTTTGTGCATCCCTGAGTGAGCTGCTGATAACCAATCCAGCAACACTATTATTTGTACTTCATCTGTGTTTCGAGACCAAGCCAGGGGTCAGGTCAGAGTGTGCTAATCAGTACATAGATGGGGAACAAAGACAGCCCTTCCTCTCAGTGCTCATCTCAGAGGCCTCATCCTGGGTGAGCTGGAATAAATAGCTCCCTAGGCTGGTGGATTTCAGCAAAGCAGAGCTGCCTTGCTGTGGCTGAAGGTCTGGCTGTTGGCAGCCAGACACATGGCAGATAAAGCACAGGTACACACAGTGTGGCTGGGAGGGTGAGATGGCAGTGCTGGGCAGAACAGCACGCTGTCCAGCTCACTGCTGCCTTGGCCAGCACCAAGTGGTGTGAAATGGGTCACTGCCTTTCCTGACTACACAAAATGCCCCTATCTCATGTGAAGGCATATCAGGAGGACTCTTGTCTTGGGGAGACTCAGCTTTGGCAACCAGCAGGGATCTTCTAATCCTCTGTTGTGCAACCCCTGGGCTTGTCATCAGTGCCAGGTCAAACTGGCTAAGTGGGATGTACATTAAATGCTACCAGTCCAAGGAGCTGTTTGCTTTTAGTAACATTTGCTGCCCCTTTGAACAGGTGTAAATAACTGTAACACGTATGGCAAAGGAGAGCTATCTTCACATGGCATGCTTTGATTTCTTTGCTGGATACAGCTCTGCTCCTCTGGGTTCTGATACCTTTCTTTGACAACACCCATCATTGTCTGAAGTGGAATCACTGCTTTTGAAAGCATTCAGAAGAAAGATGTGCATCCTTGTTAAGGGGAGTGCTCAGCCAATTCCCTACCAAGGAAGCTGCCTGATCCTTCACTCCATCCAGTGAGCAGCTCTGCCTGCCTTGCCTGCTGCCTGCCCTGCTGCCCTGGCCATTGCTCATCTGCACAGTCCTGCCTCACCCAGTATCTGCCCTGACTGACTTCACCCTCTGCCTATAATGGCCTCACAGCATTGTATAATTGCTCTCCCACTGTCCTCTGTCACTGCATTGCAGCACTTCAACAATTCCTAATGCATTTCCATTACTTTCAGTTACTGTTTCTTTGCAGGCTCTTCTGTTCAATCTCCAGTTGAGTCAGAGTTTCTTTGTATTATTTGAGGATTTCTTTCTACCTTCCATTCACTTCTGCCCTGCTTCCCTCCGTCCCCTGTCTTACATTAAACATTTCCTGATCCATTGCTTCATATTCCCTGTTGTGCTCCATCCCATGACTCACTGCACAGGAAATCTCAGTTGTTTGCTCAGGATGTTCTGGAGGGCAGGGGCTGAGGTCTGGAGAGAAAGAGGAGTAGGAGAGATTCAGTGAAGTTTGGAGGGAGACAAGATCTTTGTACACTTTCAAGCCTTCCCAGCTAATGCTCTTGAAAATAATAAATTGTTCCTACTGGTTTTTTTATTCAGTGTTTTCTCCCAGGAATGGAAGCATGCTGTCATCCACTCCTCCAGGAAGAGACGTCCACTATGGCACAATGAACCAAAAAGGCTCAGGTTCAACTTTCAGTTTTCAACCTCTTGTCTTTCCTAATCTGTAGAATACCTTCAGATGAGAATTTCCCCATCCTTCTAGCTGTGAGGTGCTGTGACTGTTGTGATGGGGCAGAAGATGAACCCTCTCACTTTGCTTGCTTGTGGTTGGTTATGATGCTGATGGTGGTAGTGGGAAGTCCAGGTAAAAAACCTTGATTTCTCCAGTCAGTAGTAATTTAAGATAAAGAAACTTTGCCCCAGAACCAGCAGCACAGGAATTTGAATGTGGGTTTTTGCAGCTCTGACCAAACTCTTCCTTATACCAGCTTCCCCAGACAGTTGGGAAAGATCCTGCTTTATTTCCAGTTCAGATGGAGGACAAATGTTTGAATTTGGCATGAAACAGCTCGCTCTTTTTATTAATGACCAGGGGCTTGACTGTACCTGGTGAGTAGCTCTTATATGTGTTAGGAACGGCACTTCTGTTATGGCAAGGGCCCTGAGCACTACCTGGGGGCTCAGTTCTCTGCTCTCTGCATCCCGAAGGAGAGAAATGACTGACTTTCCTGAATGCAGCCGGTTCTGGTGTCTTCAAGGTTGTGGAGTTCCCATACGTATTGCTATTTCTCTTCTGGAGAGGAAGAGATGCCTTGGACAGAGCAGGGAGAAAGCAAGGAGTTTAAAAATAAATAGTTGTGACAATTCTATTCAGAAGTGTGGAGTGAGGGGAAGTGTGTTTCCATGCATTGCCCAACTTCCTGATTCAGGCAGTTCCTTTTGGCGAGCCCCAGGCGGGTGGAAATTTGCAGTGTTTTGTGTCAGCAGCCCACGGCACCCTCCCCTTCCCTCCGTGACCTCTTCCTCCTCTGCACCGTACACTGAGCCTCAGGGAAGGCAGGAGCTGGAAACTGGGCTGCCCCGGGACTTTTCCAATTCATGAAAATTTGCTGCAGCCACCTAGACAAAGGAGATCTAAGAAGAGAAGGGAATCCCCTGAACTCAGCAAGTTCCAATTCCCGCTCCCATCATCCACGGCAGCAGCCTTGTCCTCAGAGGAAATCAGATGAATCACATTGTGCACAGCTCTGAGCTGCTTGCTGGGTGCTGCAACAGCAGACCAGAGATCCTGAATGCTCAGAGGAAAACTCTGCCCCCTTGCCCTGGTAGTGAAGACTCCATTATTTGTGTTGTGTTGCAGACAGCTGTCCCAGGTGGCCCTGGTATTGTGTTGCCCAATGCTGTGCAAAAAATAGGAGTTTGTTTCTGCACTGAGGAATTTGGGTTTTTTGATAAGGAAACATCAGAGGTTGTATTTTATGAAGAGGTGAGACTGGAAGTAGCAGAGAAAAGTAGTGATCTCCTTGCAATCACTTGTTGAGGTCAGTTGCTCAGAGGTTGTCTTAGCTTGGAGGGGGCCAGTAAAACAACAGCACATGGTGATGCAATGGCAATAAGTCTGGGATAGGGCTGTAAGATGTAGAACTGCAAGATAAGCAGATTTATTTCTTCAAGTGTGTAAAATTCAACTATCAAGAAAAACTGCAGGAGGCACCCCCACCTCCTCCCCACTCTAAAAAATAAAAAAGTAAAAGAAAAACCACATTTGCCTTGTCCAGGAGGACAAAAGTAACCTCTAGCTGTCACAGCAGACTGAGTGTGCCCTCAGGCTATCTGCATCTACCAAACACCACCACAGACAGCTGCAAGGTGTTCTGCCAGCAGCACATACAGCTATCTTTAAGGCAGCAGCTTTCACAGGTAGAAGTACTTCCTCTTAGCTTGAAAGGAAAATGCTCACCTCTAACTGGAATTCGTGCATGTGCAAGAGTTAGTGGTAAGGCAAGGATGAAAGGCTGAGAAAGGCAAGGAATATTTTTCTGGGAAGAGTTTTGCCATATCTTGCAGGCAGCATTACAAGCAACCATCAGCCTTGGCTAGAGAACATTAATAGGGAGCTTCCATAGGTACGTGTGGAAACTGTTCATTCAGAGCCAACAACCACCTCAAGAAAAGTCCCAGAGCCACCTTGGGACACGGGAGTATATATACATCTCTTTTGTAGATGCAAAAAACTGTACTTGGAAGTAATGAGTTTGCTCTGCTATGTAGTTGTACCTTTTTCTGAAGAACACCCCTCTGACCTGTGTTGTGTCTATAGCACAGAGAAACTGGAGACAGGACCACAGGGCACAGGGAGTATTACACCAGCATCCACGTGGCATAACCAGCCCCACTGCTTCTTAACAAGACACAGACTTTCCAAAATACAGTGTGGCACTGCGGTGGGGCACTGTCTCCAGCAGCTGCAGAGCCCAACTGGAACATGTAAACTCACAGGGGAGGTCTCTGCAGAAGTGGGAATGAACCCAGTAGCTCTAAGTCAGGATCAAAAAGCTAAATTTGTTCTCTTATGAGTAAAAAAGCACTGAGAAGAACAGCACATCTTTTTTTGCCAGATGGGTAGTAGGACTGGAAAAGGACCTGAAGAAGTAAAACTGGATCGTCCCAGTCTGTCAGTTATACTCTGGAATTTGGTACCATTTGATCCCTGCACTTGACTTAAATACCCCCTCTTTGATTGCATGCATATTCTTCAGGCAAAGCAAGGTTATTCATTTTATGTTTTGGGTTTTTTTAATCAGTCTGTCAGACTGATGTGCAGATTAAATACAGATGCTTGCATGGTTTTCTGTGTGACTTTTAGTGCAGAAAGACTATTATATTTACAGCAATTTCTTCTTTTGACACACTCGATGCTCCCAGTCTATTTGAAATCCAAGAGTACAAGAGTTTCTGTGAGTGTGCCTCATGTTCAAAACAAGAACGTTTGCTAAATTGCTGCAGCCAGGGTGAAGCTGGGCACTGACAAACACAATTTCCCTCTCTCCAGTGCACTCGGCCAAGCACTTAGTGTCCCTGTCACAGCAGTTCTGGGTCTGTCCTCAGATGAGACCCACACTAAGTGTCCATAAACACACAGAAATGTGCCAGTGCCTGACAAGTGTCCGCAGGAAGCTGTCTTCACTTGGTTCCCAGACTACCGACTCCTCAGTAGTCTCAGCAAGCAGAGCCACATTCTTCAGATGAAAGGCTGCTGCATGCTGCACTGCTAGTGATGGTCCCTGTGAGCTGTCTCTGCTCAGCTGAAGCACACAAATGGCAGGGTAATGTGCCTTAGTGGGCAGAACAGGAGATCTTTCACCCATCTTCCAAACTGACCTGCTCTCTTGGTGATTTGGTTCCTAACACCTTGGGTTAAGTTACGTGTGCTGTGATGCTGACTCCTTGATGCTCTCACACTGCTTGATAGTCCCTTGGCAACCCCAGTGAGGGTGTCTCCAGATAGGATCCCCAGGGATGAGAAGTTTCCTCACTTGTCATGTTCTGCCCCAACAGAACTGCTCTGGCACCCAAATATCACTTTTCCATCACCAGTAAGAGCTGTGTGTGCTGCTTTGGGCTGTAAAATGGGGAGTTGCAGAGTTGCTTATCCCATAGTTATTGTTACAAACTTGTTCCCTCTGACCTTCTGCATTGCACCCTGATCCTGCAGGGCTCACAAGGCATTGCATTACACTGCAGTGTAAATCCCCGGACAATAAAAAGTTGATGCGTCTGAGGAAAACAGAGACAGCAACATTTATGTGCTCTGAGCAGCTATAAATGCACTGTGCTGTGGACACAGAGTTAAGTGTTTTCATAAGACTGCCTTGGCTTTCTGTCATTGCTCAGAGGTTCCCTCAAGGCCAGTGTACCAAGAAGGCCCTGAGGAACTGCTCCAGTCTTGTGGTCTGTGTGCTGGAATTGATCTCAGCAGGGCACTTGTGGCTGCACAGCAGACCTTTCTCTAGACACTCTGCAGTGGTGTTAAAGGCCCACACATTTCAGGGGCTAGTTAGCTGCTTAGGTGGTTGGTTACTTAATCTCAGACAAGAACGCAGCCTGGTCAAATACAGAAGATAACAGATCTCATAAAATGCAAAACAGCAATTCTGCAACAGTGGTGGAGAATTTCGAACAGTCCCTCTTCTGTTCACAGATGGACTCTAGGTACTGTGTTTGAATACAGGGGAGTCCTCCCCACCAGATACCACTCTTTTCTGGCATCTTCCCATTCCCAGATCCTCTGTGAGATGAGGAGCCAACCCCCTCCTCTTGCAGCTCTTCAGCAAGGGTATCATTCACTGTGAATGTGGCAAAACTGGGCTTAGCATGCACATGAAACTGCAGTGGACTCACCATTCCACAGAAGTTTAATCTCTATACATCTGAGTGGAGGGGGAGAAAATGGTCTGTGAGGCAGATGCTTTTAAGGAGAAGCATCTGCCTTATAAATTTATAAAAGGCACCCAAATGTCCTTGGAAAATGTTCCCACTGCTCCTTAATCAGAATGTATTCTTTTTGAAGCCATCTGGGACACGCATGTTGTCCATTTCAGCTCAGCCAAGCAGAATTGTCATCACTGTGGTTCAGTGCATTCCCTCTTCGGTGGCTTATTTTGTACATGGTCATGAAGATGGATTAAAGAGCTGATAAAAAATTTGAAGCAGTTCTGTCCAAATTCTGTAGAAGGAGATTATGTGAAAGAATAAAATCAAATGTCAAAAATACCCCTGAATTTTAAGTGACGCTGCTCTATTTCTAGAGAAACATGTATCAACAGCCTGCTCTATCCTTGCATGAGTTTTATCTTTGTGTCAATGCATTTTTTTATGAGTTATTTTTTAGTTTACACTATGAGCAGAATTTTTCCACCCTAGATTACTCCACAAGTTTTTTATAATATGCTGAACAACTGTAACCATAAGCAGTAGTAATGATATCCCTGCATAAACTTTTAATTCTGTTCATGTAAAAAGTGTGATACTGAGTTTCCGGGCCCTTCCGTTCTGCTTTCTTTTGTGTGGTACAGACTGGGATTTCACCTGGTTCAGTACTGCTCTTAGGACTGTTGTAGTTTCTGATTTCTTCCCCTTTTCCTTTTCCAGACCTGGCTAACAGAATAGCCCCAGTGCAGCAAATTTGGGTCACAGTCACTCTGGAGCAACAATTGAATGGGAGCAGAAGGGGCTTATGGCTTCCACAGCAAACTGATGCTGGTTGAGGTTGGACCTTGCACATGTCCTTGGAAGAGATGCATTTTCTCCTTTATGACCTTCGACCACTCCAGAGACACACGAAGAACTAGAGCATTGTCATTAGAATGAGGTATTAGAATAACCTGAACCCAGGAAATTTCTACTTGATCTCATACCAGGAACTGCTTGCCGAATAACACAGGGCTCTTCCCAAAGACTGAGAGGGGACTTTCCAGATCACAAGCAGTTTCTTCAGTAATTCTAAAATCAATACATCTGAGTGACATGTCTGGGGACAGCCCAGATAAACACTCAGGTACATAATTCCCATGCATGTTGTAGCCTGCCTGTATGGGCAACATGCAGTCCATGTCAGGAAGAGTTCAGGGAGGGATGCTATCTCATATGGAGTGTCCACAGATCCTCTGGTACAAACCCTACTAGTGGGAGAAAGTCAGCAAACTAGAGATTTCATCAAGTGGGATATTTCTGCAGAAAATCAAAGTGGGAAGTTCTCAATCAACTATGCCACCAGCCAAAGAGGGAAAATGACAATGGAATGAGAAAAAGGCTGAAAGAGCATCTTCTAGTGCAGTCCTGCCTCCTCACCACAGTACTGTTCTCTCCCTAGCACCATCTACACTAATGTCTCATTGGTTGCAATCATTCAGAAACATTTTGAAGCCTTCTCACAGGATATCCCTGCATCCATCCCAAATTTGGATAAGCAGCCACAGTTACCATCTCTACAAACTCAGGAACCAATTCCTTTTGGAAAAGAGATGTGAGCATAGGTCTCCATAGGACCACATACCTTTCTTTCAGAGACACTTAATTCTCGTGTATCGTTGAATAATTGTCGTTGTGGTAGAACATCCAGAGGCAAGGAAGAGTGTGACAGGTGCCTGACAGATGTACACAGCAATAAGTTGCCTATCCTGGAGTATTTATAATTGAAGCAGACAAACAACACACAAAGGGCAGGGGGAAATGTGAAGCAGGCAGTCTCTACAAAGACACACGTAGCTGCAGGAGGCTTGGCCCAAAGACATGCTTCTTATTCTGTGACAGATCTCAAGACCTGGTGTTTCCTAACCAAAGTAAATGAAAACATGAAGTTGAACGTTCATGAGCAAGGAAAGGTAGGAAAAACATCTAGGTCTATTTGGGACAAATAGTTTCTTTACAGCATTTGGTAATATTTTATTTTAATCAGCCTTATTCCTTTGCACCAGAATCTGAAGCTCTAGATCTCACTCAAAATATGTTTATTTAAAAACAAAAATTCTCCCTCAAAGTTTTGTTTTAGGATATTTGGCAGCAACTCTGTTATTCTGTGAACAGCTCTTAACAGACTGTGTTCTGGTAACAAATGTTTTGTCAAAGTACTAATAAGCAACTCTGTTGTTTCCAAGGCTTTTGTTCTCTGAAAGCATTTAACTAAATGATGCAGCTTCTATGAGGTATAATACTCATTCTGTGTTACCACTCCAGGAAGAGATTTGATGGAGCAAAACGTACAAATAGTGGAATCTGGTTCAGCATGGAGCTTAAAAGAACTGTCCTGACCTTTATCAGAAAGGGCAGATTGAGATCAAGTTCTGACTCCAGCCATTGTCACCTGCCTTTTCACCTGTCTTTACAACAAAACTCTAGGGCAGCTGCCAACACTGTGGGATCCTGCTCCACTAGGGAATATCAGGTGTTTTCATTCAAGGATAGCAGTGAAATGGTGATGCTTTCAATGGGAAAAGCTTCTTGTTTTGGAGGTAAAGAGCAGCCCATCATTTGAGAATTGGCCATTTTTTCTCCTTAAAAGATGACCTTCTTTTCCATTAATGATTTCAGATCAGCTATATGCAGCCATAAAACTCTCGGTATTTATTGTATTTTCACCAGATTTGTGAGGGAACATCCAAGGCTAAACTTGCAAAGGTCAGACATTTTCAGCATTCTGGTACCTTTATCCTTTCTCAGGAGAGATATTTGACCAAGTAGATTTTCTGTGCTTTGTCAGCCCTGCTGTCAGGATAGATCTCCATTTGAGTGCAGTGACTTGAAAACTGGAGTTAGTCTTTAGTTTGGTGGGATTTTGTCTGACACATTAGAGTCTACCAGCCCATAAGATACTTGCACAATACAAGAATTTTTTCTAAAACCAACTATGTCTCATCATTCAGAATTCCTCACCTGCATTTAGTTTTAGAGTATTGTAGGTTTAAAACTGTGGCATTGTGCAGTCTGGTCTAAACTTAGTTCATCTCAACCACAGAGCATTTGTCAGACTGTCTGCTACTGGGGAGTGTTGACTCACTAAGTACAAGTGGTCTTGAATCAGTGAGTTTCTTAGAGTCTGGGGTTTTGTGAGTGTGATGACAGTAAAGAAAAAGATTATCTGTGCTTCTATCATAACCAACCAATGCAAAATAATTGTCAGAATAACCGTCTGAATTTCCTTCATTAGTTTCGTCACCCTCCTATTTTCCTATCTCATTTATCTAAAGTATTTCGTTGATGTAGAGTGGCAAAAAACTGAGATATTTTCAGCCAATGGTTTAGATTATGGCTAAAAAAGAAGATACAAAATGTGCTGTTACAATAAATACTGATTGCATAAACTACAAGTTTTTTAGTCATCTTCCTTTGGGCAGTCTGTAATCCAACCAGAGCTGCCCGTGAGACCTGGGTGTTCATAAAAGGTGTCTCTAAGGGGTGAACCAGGAAAGGGATGGCTTCCAGCCCTGCACCAAGCCCTACAGCCAGAGCCTGTGTCTGGGCACTGCTTCCTGTCCCCTTCCACACTCCCTCCACACCAGGCTCCAGCCCTGTGAGACAGCCTGGAGAAATGCCACTCAAGCAAAAATGAATCTACGTTGCAGAAATTGCATTCATTGTAAGTTTAAAATAAAAGCCATCAGTGTCAAAAGGGGGAAAAAAAAAAAGAGGAAAAAAAGAAATAAAAAAAAGACAAGAAACAAGCCCTGTCCTACACAACCGCATTGCTGGCTGCAAACAGCTGAACATTAGTCAACCCTTGAGTGCACAAAGAGAGACTGGTTGTAAACAAAACGGAGAGAGCTGAGACGGAGCTCTAACGAAGGCTATTGAAGTTTGTGCTCTCTGTAACTTGAAAGCCGCAAATGCTGAAAGAGCCATCTGTATTAAACCATGGCTGGGATCATGTTCATTAGCTGGTTGGCTGTAAATATAGCCTCCCCCCAACACAAAAGGTAACGCATGTCAGCTCAAACCATCACCAGCAGGTTTGTGTAAATATTTACTGGGCTGTTCAGACTGCTGTAATTTGAGGCTGTTGATGTCTCACAAACAAGTTAGAAAATGAGCTGGCAAGTTCCCGAAAACAGTGTCAGAAGGCAGCTCTGGTACAGTAGAGGGAATGGGAGCTTTGTGCTCTTTTCTCTGTGGGCTGCAGGGCTTCCCAACTACTCCAGTCTGGCTAGCTTTTGGCCTCCTTACAGTCCAAACTCAGATTTAAAGGTTCATAACCTCTTACACTTAATTTTTTTCTTTAGATTCTAAGAAAATATTTCTTGGGAGTTTTGGATGTTATGACAAAGATGAGAGTTTTTCTTTTGAATTAATTATTTAGTTAATTATTCCTTCTTTCATAAAAATTCATCAGGGCCTAAGGCCCTTGTAAGAGGGCTGCAGGATCACAGGTGGTCCACCCACCTGAGTGAAACTTCTGCCCAAATCCCCTGTGGATCATGGAGAAATGTTGGGCTAATCTCCATGTGGATGAACAACCACTGCATTAGTCTTTTGGGCTTGGGATGACTGCAGCAAGTATCCAAGTCTATTGGAGAATGCAGAGTAGAGTGGCTGAATATGGCACACAATGTCTGTCGTGTCTTCTCCAGGAGGCAGGGGCAGGGCACACGTCAAAGCTCTGACTCCATGTCTGCCCACACACTTCCTTCCATCTGTGCAAGCTCTCATTCTCCCAAGATGATATCTAACAGGCTCTTCCCAGGGAGCAGTTTGGATTCAGACATCTTACAAAGTGGGAAGTGGAAGTAGGGCCAGAAATTTCATCAATTCAGTCATGAAGACATGCCTCAGGACTGGAGGACAGTCTCTGACCTGTTTTACACTGTGGTGGGGCTGTAGCTTCAGCAATCACCTTTCTCCTATCTCCTTGGGGTGGAAGAAATCCCCTATTCACAAAAAAAGCCAAATTCGGGAAAGATCGACCTTCCTCTACTCTCATACTGTATGCGATGCCTGGGTATAATTTTAAATATCTGCACAGTGATGATTATCTGAGCAGCCCTTTTTTGGACACTTCTATTTTTGAAGTGTGCTGGTGCCTAGGGTCTTTTCTTTTCGTCCTCCCAGTGAAGACAGCAGGGAGAGTTTAGGGTCCAGAGGTGATCTGCAAGTCCAGGGAGCAGTACACAGAGAAATGCTCCTTGGGGCTGAAGGGCTGGGAAGGCTGATGCATTCAGCATGTGCTCTATGCCTGTAGGCCTGCTCAGCCCTGGAGGTGCTCCCTGAGAGATGACACATTTCTCTCTCTCATTGAGAGTGCCATTGCCCAAATGAACTGCAGGCATGGTGACAAGGAGAAGTTTTCTCCAGAAGAGATCTGTTGTCTTCACTGATGAAAATCATCCCTATCAAAATGAATACTTGACATCTGAGTGGCATTTGCTGCATTTAAAGGTGATGGGGATTCCTGAGTGATGCAGAACTGTTGGGGCAGGTGTTACAGAAACCCTGCTGCCCTTCTTGTGTGTGCAGGTGTGTGCAGCAATTCAAGAGGTGGGGTCTGGTGCGTAGCACACCCCCATTGCCTCTCTGGGGCATGGCTGGGTGCATGCGGCTGTCACAAGGCACTGTGAGAGCTGCCTGGGCTGCTGTTGGGCATTGCCTGCCTCCAGGAGCAGGGAAAAGCATGGCTGGCCCAGCTCAGGGGCCATCAGCATTGTTTCTGGGCATGTGTCAGGAAACAATCAAGCAACAAAATGCCTGCAGCTATATAGCCAGGTGTACACGTCCTACCCCTGAACTACTATGTGCTGAGTGCTGCAGAGCTGTCCTCTCGGAACTTGAGATGGCTGAAGGAAGAGAGATTTAATTTTCCCAATGGAGTGCCCTGGACTTACACAACCTCATGGTTTAGTCTAGCAGATTTAATGTGATAAACCTCAGAGAATGATCCTGTGATCTCAGTGTCCTACAATGTGACTCATGCACTAAAAGCAGCCCTCTGAGAAGCCAGCTGTGTAACACCCAGGTAGTGAGTAATTTCATTTGTTTGGTGACAGGGGACAAGTTTGCACCCTCCACACCTAATTCGGTATTTCAGGTGATTTCCATCTGAGGTAGGGCTCTGTCACACCAACATTTCAGCTCTGACAATCATGTAAAGAGAAGGTGCCCACTTCCACCCAGCCTTCATGGATGGCTCTCTTGTTCAGCATGAGAAAGGCATTAATGTGCTCATGGTATGGATTTGGGGCAGCAACCCCTTTATTTAAAGTGGCAAAAACAGAAGTCTTATGACCCTCCTTATCAAAAAATCTTCCTCCTTGCAGAATTAAATGAAGTGCCTAAATTCCAGAATCACAGACACAACAGGTCCTGGTCTTCTGGTTACTGCAGGAAATGAATAATTTCCAGATATTACCGGGACAAAAGACTAGATCTAATCCTGTGGAGGAAAAATAAAACCCTATCTGCACTATGGCAATGTGTGGGTGTGTATTGCACCAATCTCCATTGGAGGACATTTACATTAATGGCAAGAACTAGTTTACCATGAGAGGCAAATTGTTGTGGGCAGCCCAACAGCAAGGACTGAGCTGGCCTGAAGAGAGAAAGAAATCCCTTTGTTTAAGGGATCACTTCCAATAGGTTAGACAGGAGCATGAGTCCTGCTCTGTCAGTCATCTTTCTTCATGGGTAAATGCAAAGTGGAAAAGCTTCCTCAGACAGGTCTGCCTCTCAAAACAAGGGAAACACAGGAAGATGTGAAGTGGCTGGGAGGAGGGAAAATGTAATGTTTTTAATATATTTACATTAATATTTAATGTTATCATAATTTAAAATAATTTTAATAATGAATTTTCCAACTACTATCACTCCATCACCTGAGAAAGCAGCCCAGAATATGAGGATGTTACTATGCTGGACAATAAACAAAATCCTTTATGCAGATTTTCATGTAAAGGGTATAATTTCCTCACGGAAAAGTTTTTTTTCTACAATCATAGAGTCTTTCTTCTTGGCTCACATCAGCTTCAGTCCATCAGCTTTTGCTGACAGCATCCTTCACTTGGGTCATTCAAAGAGAAGAGGAAAAATATTTCTTGTCATAGCTACAGGCTGGCAGAGACCACAGCAAGCTGAAAAAACCAAAAAATCTGTCCTGTTAAAAGCAAGGAATTAATCTAAGAACTCTATGCCAGAAGTCTTTTGTATTTTCAGTTGCTCCAGCTGGTCACAACTTGTGCTGGAGATGTCACTGCAGTGTGCCATGGTGGGGTGTATTTGGCAAGTACATGTAAATGGAGGCTACTCAATGCACCTATTACATACATGGGGTGTCCCAGTGGCCAGATTGTAGCCTGCCAGCCTACAGGACAGGATACCATGGTGGCTACCATGTGATCAGTTATAGCAATAGTGACAACTATCTATCTTTGTCTTTTATGGCAGTGGAAGAGGAGGAACATTACCAGCAGGTCAAGGGATCTGATCGTCTCCCTCTCCTAAGCACTGGCCATGCCGTACCTGGAGTGTGGGGTTCAGGTTTGATCTGTCCAGTACAAAAGAGACACGAATATCCTGGAAGGAGGCTGGTGAAGGCTCACGAGTGTGGTTATGGATGTGGAGCATCTAATAGATGAGGAGAGGCTGAGAGAGTTGTGAGTGTTCAGCTTGGACAGAAGGCTTGGGGGTATCTCATCAATACATATAAATATCTGAGGGGGTAGTAAAGAAGATGGAGCCAGACTTTTCTCAGTGTGCCCAGTGACAGGACCAGAGGCAATGGGCACAGAGTGAATCACAGGAATTAGGGAACATTAGGGAACACTTTTTAGTATGAGGGTGGCTGAGCCCTGGAACAAGTTTCCCGGAGAAGTTGTAGAATCTGCAGAGTTAGAGACACTTAAAATAGGAGCAGACAGAGTCCTGCATGGGCATTGGATCAGATGATCTCCAGAGGTCCCTTCCCACCACAACCCCTTTCAGGGAAGTGACATTTCCTGGCATCAGAGCATCCATGCTGGTTTTAACTGAGGTCTCACGTGGCTGTAAAATCTGATGTTTATGAGAAATATTTTCCCGTATATAAGAGAACAGGTGTCATACTTAACAGAAATAATAAAAGACACTTTTAATAGACTCAGTTTGATTGTCACGTAGTTAAACATCCTTGTACCTTGAAGGAAGGCTCTGAAGTTCACCCTGTTGTGGATTTTATAGAGGTGTTACTGGGAAGCGGTTTTCAACCAGAATGCATAAAAGACTTTGAGATAAGACCGACATCTTTTGCCTCCATCTCACTCATCCAGAAAATCTTGTTACATATTTTGATCTGAAATTAGCAAACATCAAGGAATTTTATCTAAGTTAGCAGCTGTCATGTCTGTAGTCACTCCTGCATAACTTTAATTACTGCCTTATGTCTGTCTTATGCTACTGTACAGGAGAAATATGGAAAATTGTGTTCTTTACAACCAGCTGCTCTGAAACCACAGTACTGTTTACCCTCTTACTGGGATTGTACACTGAAAAGCCTGGTCCCTAAAAAGTGAGTTGAGGTCTCTCAACTGTCTGTATACTTTCTGAATGAATACTAGAGTCATGGAGAAAAGAGGTTATTTTGATGCATTTAAATACTCATGTATACACATTTTTAGTTGTCTAGAGTACCTATTTGGTCAAATCCATATGCAAGCCTGCAAGGAAATTACTTAAGAGGAACAGAAGAGAAATAAAGGTAGGATATTACAATTTATTGTGTAGATATGAAAATTATAGTAGAAATTATTTTGGAAGACTTGCAATTGCAGCAATTTTTCAGATGGCTCCTGGCTGTCCTAGGGAGCTGTTTCCAGACTGCAGGTAGGCTGATACATGCCAGGATCACAAACTCCAGGTAGCCTTGGCTGCTGGCTGTCATCCATCAGCTTCTGATCTGGCAGCACTTCACAGAGCCCTGGAGGGAGATCTCCCAGCATGAGCTAAGGGCAGCTGGAAGGATTTCTCACCATTTAGCAGTGATACACCCTGTGTCCCAGGCACTCAAGAAGAAGCTCTTAACAACCCAAGAGGAGTTTGGAAGAGGGAAATAAGTATATCTGGGAAGACAAGGCCTCAGTCCTTACAGTGCTGATGGAAAATGGAGCCTTGTTTTCCCTCCTGCAGCACTAGTCTCTCACCTAGCCATGGATCCTCATTCCAGCTAGTGTCTGCACCCTCTCCTTACCAGCCTCTGTCCATTTTAGTGTCTCCATCCCTTCCTACAGTTCCTGGCCCAATTTTTGCTCACAGAACTAATTCTTATTCTGTTTGACTATAAACTGCTATTTTCTAGGCAGATTGGGCCCAGCAGTTGTGATGTTTGGAGCACAGATGGGAGAAGTTTTCTTTCTCCATTCTTATTTCAAATGCTCAAGCTGCAGCCCTGGGAAAGATCTGTTCTGCCTCCAGATGAGCTTCCCTGGCTTGAGTTGGTGCAGTCAGTGGGTCTTTGGGGAATGTAAATGCTAAGACTGCAAAAATCTCTGCTAAGAATTAAATTGCTGCTTTGCTAAGAGGTAATCAACTTTGGGCAGCACTTTTATGGAAAAAACTGACAAACTACTTACCTCTTCATATTCTGCCTCCAGATCTGAAGTCTCTGCTCCAACACAGGGATAGTTAATCTTCTCAAATTCAAAATTTTAGGTTTTCTTATTTTTTTCCCCCTTAACATGGATAAAACAATTTTTCTAAATTCTTTCTCAGAAACTAGTCAGTTGTTCTAAAATGTCTTGAATATAAGAGCATATATTCTCTCCAAGATAAGCCAGACACACAGAACACACAAAATGTTTATCTCAGATTACTAAAGCTAGGCAGAGTTAAGATCAGGCAGAGGAAAGATTTGATGTAGAATGTAGAGAGGAACCTTAACATTAGACTGTGCTTTGAACAGAGACTGTGACAGTAATGCATAGTTAGGCAAGATCTAGGAGTGCCAAGTTCATCCTACACTGTTAAGAGCTGATTGTTTTTCTGCTTTTATAAAATAGTTAAGGATTGCTTGTTCTTCAGCAAGTGCTGACACTAAGCTGTGGAAACTCATCAGAGAAGCAGGAGGCCCCAAAGCCTCCAAAGCCATTGTACTTCCCCAAATAAGCTAACAGCCCAGAGCAGCTCTCTGCAGAGCCAGGCAATGGTGCAAGACTGATGTGTTATGAGAATCAGGCAAACGTGGTATCAGAGGTCACAGTGTGTACACTCTGTTTGCAAAGGGACTGTCCTTGATCAGGGCACACCATCCTCATGCCTCAGACCTGCAGCTATGGAGACCAGGCCAGGAATATTCTCTCTGTCTGAGGTCTGCACCTCTCAAGGGCACAAAGAGCAAGTATGTCCCCAGCCTGAGGACGTTGCTATACCACCAGCATGCTGGAGCATGGCTTAGGATTTAGTTGTATCTGGAGCCATTCAACACTTTGGTACCACAGCAGGAAGAGTTTAGGAGCTCAGCATGAGGGCAGTGGGACTACATGTGCTCAAGTCATCCCCAGTATGTATAACGTGTGTGGGATGATGAACATGGTGAAATGATCTCATCCTCTTGAACTATATCCAGAACTGCAAGGCAAAGCACTTCAAGCCATATGATATTTTATCCTGGCTGCTGATTTACCAGCCAGCACAGAAGTTCACTGAGTGATTTATTAAAAAAATGTTGCCTGCATGGAGTAAGGGAAGATAGACAAAAATATATGAAATATGTCCTGTGTTTGTTTGTTCCTTAAGCATCATAATGCGCAGGCACTCACAAAAGCTGGCTATGGTAACATGTTGAAAAGAATTGTTTCAAACAGCTGATAACAAGAATGTAACTCAGGCAACTTTTCTTAGGGGAAAAAAATGAAAGGAAGGAAAGAAAATATTTTATCTGTTAGTCTGTGGGTTTACTGTTAATCTGTGGATTTTATACTTTGACAGTGTCTGGCCATCAGCTTCAAGCAAGAACATAGAGAATTGTGGATGTATGCAAATGCCAACTATTTTGTTTTTAAGGACATAGTTGCTTCTTTCTATCCACATGTTTGTGTTTGTAGATGTGCTGTGGGCAGTGGCTGTGCTTGCTAGGGAAGGCAGGGACTAGAGGGAGTGAGAGGAAAGGAGTCTGAGCCCTCACAGCTGTAGCATGAGCTGTGTTTTGCTGGCAGGTTTGGGAAATGATCTAAGCCCATCAGATAAAGAGTTGTCTCATTCTTGAGCCACCCTCTGATGACACCACGAAAGCCCCAGAATTTCCCTGTTTGTACCACTTTTATGGCTAGTATGGTCTCATAAATCTCCGTGGCCAGGTCATCCAGGATGCTGGGCCTGGGGACATCATGGGGCATTCCTGGCTCCCAGAATGCAAACACTGTCCCTGAGAAAACAGCTTTGCTGTTTTGCTGCAATCTTCTTTCCCAGGGAGAGCTAACCAGACTGCAAATAACAGGTATAAAGGAAAAGACATAACACTTCCCCAGGGAATAGTGAGGCACAGGGTGGGAGGAAGCAGTCTGCATAGAGAGGAGCCTAAGGACAGCTGCAGGTAAAGGAAAAATTGCTCAAAGACACTTTGGATGCCTCATCTCTAGAAGAAGTCAAGGCCAGGTGGGATGAGGCCCTGAGCAACCTGATTTAGTAGGTGGCATCTCTGCCTGTGTCAGGATGGTTTGGTCCCTTCCAACCCAAACCATTCTATTCTTCTGTGATGCCATTGCTTAGATACTAACAACAGCAGTTAAAAAAACGGAGTGAGAGTCTAACATACTAGATCTTTTGAAGTAATAAGAAGTAGATATGGTCTGTGGAGCAGAGAAGCTATAGCATAGAGCAGAATGAGGAGAAAGAGCCAGAACACCTTGGCAGGAGGAAATCCAGTGGGTATTTCTCCCTAGCTGACCATCCCCAGCTGCTAGAAATTTTCTTATTAATCCCTTTTATGATTACCAGTGACCTGGATTTTTTTTTAAAGCCATGATGAAACATGATGAAACAAGCTGGAGTTTCCCTCTGCAAAATTTTTAAAGGAAGAGGTTAATATGGCTCTGTGCCACAACTCACTGGTCTCCCAGTGTGCTCCAACATAGCATTGCTCAGCAAGAAAATGTAGTCCTTTCATGAGCACTGGCTGTTGCTGTATTGCTGCTATGTTGGAGTTACATATTTGATTTGGTCAAAGCATAATTTAGCATGCTTGGATTGTTCGTAGGATCTGCTATTGCAGAGCTGGCAGCTTCTCATGGGAATTTAGAGGGATAAGCATTTTGCATGATTGATCCCAGAGCTCCTAAACAAGTTAATCTATGGAGCATTGGTTGTAATATAGCCTACAGAATGCCACAGTGCTACATTGCTTAGGAGTGGCTGGTGCACATTGGGCAGAACTAACTCTCTGACAAAATTATTTTATCTGGAAAACATATCAAAGCAATCTGAACATCAGGAGTTATACACAACTCTGAAAAACTCATTTCAAGCTCTCTTGGAGCAACTCAGGGTTTATTCAGCTGAGTTCAAGTGTGGAAGAACAGCATTTGAGGTAAAAAGTACAAGCCGTTTGCATTTGCTTTGCCAATATGTGACTGTGGGGAGATCCTACACAGATGAACTGATTTGTGCAACAGAGAGTTTGCAAACAGGGGGCAAGTTTGGTATTTCAATGTCATGGATGACAACAGAACAGTGATGTAATAGTCAGTGCCAAAGAGCTCTGATCTGGAGCTCTGCTGTTGATGCGTAATATCCAGGTGGATTGTCAGGTGTGGCTGTAAACACAAACAACTCCCAGGGTCTCAAAAGCCTTACCTGCAATGAGTTCACTCCTGAGGGGACATCATAGGTCCCAGGGAAGGCAGAACACCTCTGACCACTCCTGCTTTGAAGTGCCATGGGAAACCTTGGCTATGTCTCACTGGGCAGTAAGTTCTGCTCCTTTGTATGTGACACACAGCCACTAGTTCCTTTCACCCAGGAAGGCTTCTAGCCCTTGTCTGGCCTTGAACTGATTCCTTGTTGCCACTCCACCTCAGGGCTGTCCCCACCCACTGCCATTGACCAAGGGCACGTTCTCCTAGGCAGGGTAGGGAAATATATAAATGTAGAATGACATCTATAATATCTTGCCTCCACCAAGGATGAAAGCCACTTCTAGAGAGTTACCCCACAGCTAGAAATGTACGTTTGGAAGAGACAGAGTTATGAGGAATGGACAATGAAGAAGAATTTTCTGCTCTTTGCCTCTCTAGGAAGTTAACATGTTACTCTGGAATAAGATGGAGTCTAAGGGCTCTTGAGACAGGAGAACTGGAGGGGAGATTGTCAGTAACAGTGATACTGAAAATTAGTCCAGTTAAGAACAGAACTGGAAGAGGCGAGTTCCAATCTGCTTTTGATAGAGCCCTTTTCTCTATATTTTAAATTTCTCTATTGCTTCAGGTGGATGTCTTGATGAACTGTTTGTGAGGTTGGCTAAAAAGCAACAAGAAGAAGCAATTCAAGGCAAGTAGCAAATGCCTGCTTTTAATACTGCTTTTCTACCAGCACACTAACCATGCTGCTGTCCTGACCTGAGGTCAGCAACAGGAACAGTCTGGTCCCAAACAAAGGCTTTTAGGCTTTTCTCTGCATGTGGGTCCTTTCATACTGCTGGTGGCATGTGGCCATCACCAAGAGCCCTGGGAGAACTACATGATGTAGGACAGTCAAGTTTGGGAGTGGGGGTACAGTTTACTTGTCTTCTCAGTCCCTGTTGCTGTGTATTCAGAGTTAACATGTGCTGCAGTCCTGAGACTGCAAATTCTGACAGCTGTAAAGCCCCACTGTATGACGAAGATATGCTGTTGACATGAGTGGTTTTAAAAGAAGAATAACTGAGAGCTGTTTTGAGAGCTGAATAATCTTTCTTATTTTTTCTTTATTTTATTTTTTTCTTTAATAGTCCTTTCAGTAGCAAAGGCAACCCCCAGCAAAGGCTGGCATCTCATTGTGTCAGGCATCATTCAAATCCGTATTAAAAGGTCGCTTCATTCCAAAGAATTTACAGTCTAAATAGGGCAGACAAAGCAAGGCAGGAAAGATGAAGTTACTGTATCTATACGAGAAAATGAAGTAGGAGAGGGCCTATTCTCCAGCCCTTCAGGCCAATGATGGTATGTTTTGTGTCCACATGGCTGAGCACTCCCCCATGGTGAGTGGAGAAGGGGGAGCTCTTCTGTCCAAGCTGCCTGCTGAGGCAGTCTCTGCTTCATGCTGTCCTCTGAACTGAGCATTGACATTGTCTGGGGGAAATCAAGTCAGCATGGGCCAAAGCCATGTGAAAGACTGTGTTAACAATTAAACAGTGTAGACAATTGTGAGCCAGTACTTGAGTCCTTGCCCTGGCCTTGTTTTAATTACCATTTTAATGAATTGATTTTTGACCAACATTTTGTGGGAAACCCATGACAAAGCCTGAAATCCAACCTATATCTACGGAGTCTTCCTCTGGAGCCCCATACATCATTCCTTCTCCCTCATTCATGAACTTTTTATATCTGTTCTGTGCTACATTAGAAACAAATCCTGCTGAGAATGTCGGTTGGATGTGGTCAGTAGCTGAGGATGTCTGTTGTATCCAACAGTATTATGAAAAAAGATACCCCAGTAAAAGGAGGATATAGAATCAACAAGTTGTTTAATTTGGTGGCTAGTTTTACCATTTTAGGAAAACAGGAGATACCTTAATGGAGTAAGACACCATGTCAAGGGAATATGTTCATTGACATCTGATTTCATTCGTTCAGACATCCTCTCTTTGGTCACCAACTTGGATATAACAACTCATCATGTATTTAGAGACCATCTGAAGCTAAAATTTAAAAATCCAGTTTGAAATTATTTGTCTGTAAACTGAAACTTTGTCTCCCAGCTGTGTAGCTGAGATTGTGTTTGTTTTTTTTCATAGCCTCTTGAACAAACTTGAAGAGTGAAGCAGAACAAGGACCAGATACAGACTGAAGTCTTTAGCCTCCGATTTTCATTTGCAGTTATTAAAGGGGGAATTATGTGAAACAGAAAATTCAAACATCGTTCTCCTTAAGAAAAGTCCTACAGGATCTTTCTTGGTGCCAGACCAGGCTGGGTATGAAGTTTTTTGTCCATCCTGAGGGAAGGTCACAGTAATTCAGAAGTTCAAGGCAATCTAGTTGCAGAAGGCAACAATGCCATCAGCAGATTTCCTATCATGCAGGGCACACTGGGAAATGTTGCTCTTGGAAAGAGCCATGTATCCTTCTTGCTGCCTTTGAAACATCAAGGCAAGCTCAGAAAAATATGGCAAAGTGACTCTGGTGGTTTTGAGGTGTTTCACAGAAGGAGTAATCCTGTATTTCCTGTGTACATGGTCTGTGATTCTTCCTTGTCTTCTGTCAAGACATAAAAGGGAGCAGAAAAAGATTATTCCCTTCCCCTATTACACGTGTGTGAAAGGATCACTGGATGAAGACTCTTGCCTGTTTCCTGGAAGGTCAATAATGATGTGCCATTTCATGTGACTTTTCAAGACTTCTGGTCCATGAAATCTGCATTCTACACACGAAATGGAAAGGACTGTTTACTGCTAAGAGGAAACATTTATTTCATAGGTTCTGCAGTATTTATACAATTTCTAAACAGCAGTACAAGAGGATTCTGGGGTGAGGAACAAAGCAAACTACAAGACTTGTCTAAGACATGAAAGACGTAATCTTGTCTAAAATATGAAATATGTTGTTGAAGCAGGCAGTATTGGTTGGCCCAGACCAAGCATATGCATCCCCACAGAGAAAGAGTTGCCTTCAACTGGCTTTCTGTGTCAGCAGAGAAAGCTTTTGTAGACAGTGCTAAAACGTGTCCAGCAAGGTCCAAGAGCAAGAATAGGACCACCAGGTGCTAGAGGAGTAAGAGAGGACCCAGGGAAATAATTTACCAAAGCAGAAAGGCTCCCCCTTGTGAAGTGTCATGATAAGATCTCTTTGGTCCCCTCAGCACCTGGGTATTGCACATTGTCACGTGTTTGCAGGATAAGTGCATAAGGTACAAACATGCAATGAGTAATTGCTTCTAACTTGTGAAGAAAGCTGCATTTTCTAAATTTGTTAATCTCATTGGTTTCCAAACCCCACACCATATTATTTTAATTTGCTTCTAGTTTATTAATTATAATCTAGCATGCTAATTTTTCTCTCTGAACTGCAGAATAGCAGCTCCCAGACTGATGTCTCTAGCTAATATCACTGACTGCTACTCCTGCTGCTGTTGTTTCATCTGCACAGACTTTTCCAAATCACTAATCATTTCATCAGCATTCAAAAAAACATTAAAGATGTGCACGTATAATTTTTCCTGCATTTGTAAGAGGCAACAGTGGGGGTTACTCAAGGGAAAATCTTAAAATAAGGTCATTATTCAACTTCCACAGGCTGTTCTTTTCTTTCATCTGCAAGTTAATTTTCTAATACATTAATCGTTCATAGTAGAAAGTAGCAAGCAGACGGAAAACCAGTGGGATTGTTTCTTTAGTAAGTGGTAACATCACACTTGAAATTAATGAGGAGATCCAGATAAGTGACTTGAAAAATGTTTTTTTTTTTTCCTTTTGTTTATAAATGGAAATAAATTTCCTCCAGAAGAAAGGCTCAGTCAAGACAAGGACGCTCCGAAGGTGCCCCATGAAGGGGATCTCATGCTTATCTTTCATGAGTGTGTATTCTGAAGTTTATAGTTGTGTTTTGCTAATTCACACCCTGAACCTATATAGTTCACACGCACACTCACACACACACACACACACACATTTACTTTGTACGATGTTTTCGCTAGCATCAACCCTGCATTTATATGCGCATCTGCAGACTATGTGCTACAATGCTGCCTTTAGAGCAATGTCAAATTTACTGCTCTAGCATGGAGAACACAAAAGAGCAGGAGTTGTACCCGCGGTGCTGAGAGACATGACCCCGTCACATGCTGGACGTGACCTCATGCTGGAAAGACACCTGCCTGGATAGATGTTGCAGGCTCCGGTTCATGACACTGTAGGGGAGCATGGCCAGCCTGGGGCACTTTGCTCCCACATGAAGTCTTTATGTCTCTGGCAAATGAACCATTTCACAAAAGCCCAAGGTACTCAGCCTCTGTCTGAACCCCACTCCGTGCCAGGGAATTGATGGGGTAAATGTCATCCTTTTACACCAAGCTAGAAGAAAGGTGATCATGCGCACAGTGGGAGACACGATGCATTCCTTGGTCTGAGGTTGTCTCATAACATGAACCAGCACTTCAATGTCTGCCAGAGTCTATTTTTAACAGAAACGCTCCTCTGTTGCTTTAGTTACCACTATGGGGCTATGCACCGAGCTTTTTCTACAGGCAAAACCTGGAAGGGGACTGCAAAAGACTTGTGGCAACGCCAAGGGCAGAGTCTCAGTTCATTGCCTGTGACATGAAGTGAGCTCTCTGATGGAGAATATCAACCACATCGAATCCTCTGAGGCACTTCTGCCCTTCCTGTCTCCATGGGGAGCTAAAAACATCCCTGTGCCTGTGGCTCTCTGAGCCTCAGGGTGAACCTTCCTTGCCCCCCTCTTCTCTTCACAGGAGTGGAAGGCATTCCCACTGCCAAGGTGACCCTCACATGTGTCCAGCTGGGCAGCTGCATCCTTCAGGAATGCTGTAACAATATCATTTACAAATTGCTTGTGGGTCATAAGCTGAGGAAATTTTAAAATACTCTCATAGCCATTTCGGTTTATTTGTTGTCCCAGTTGTTCTCTTGTGGATTCAAGCAAGGAGCATAAGAGATGGGTATATTTTCTTCCTTGCTTCTTTTTGTATGTGGAACTAAATTAGATCTCTGTGCTGCTACTGGGCTATAAAAGGGGCTCCAATGCAGGCAGGGCAGGTGATTCAAAACAAAAGGCCTTGATTGAAGTGGTTACAATACACAGAACCACTAATGTTATTCTGGGCCATTCACTGTGGTTTATAGCATTGTACAACAACAAACAAAGATGAAACTCACTGTGCTTACTGACTCAATAAATTTTTCTTCAATTAATTTTGTCTCACTCATTTAAAGAATTTTAAAGGTTTGGACTGTTTTGTGACTTCCCCCCCTTCCCCACCCCCCAGACCATTTTCCTGTCCCCAAAGCCCTTTTTATCAAAGATATCTTTGTAAATAACCTCTTTTTCTTCCTGTGCACTGGGCTGTCCTGCCAAATTAGCTGTGCTGCCATGGAGACGTGGCATCAGCAATCCTTGTTCTTTTTCTGTAGGATTTCACTAGGCCCTTGTCTCAGGCCTTGACTAAATTAGAAAAAATAATGAGATATTGAATGTAAATGTTATACTCTTAGCGTTGTTGGTAATGGTGCTGTAAGTGTTGTAATATTTCACCATGCCACGTCTTAGTTTTTTGTTGAATACATGTGTCTGTTGGGTTTTGGTTTATCCTAGGATTCAAGCAGGATATCAATACCCTTATTTAGCAAATAAGCTGGTTAGAGAGATAGTAATCTACATATGTGTAAACAGTGAAGAAGATAGATAAGCCTTTAAGAAATTATGCAATTTTTTTTTCTTGCTTGGCCTCTCTGTAAAACATGCTTCAATACTCAGTGACATAATAAAGGCCATTTATTTACAAAATGGACAAAACAACATCTCTGTTCTACCTTTGGCTGGAAATGACACTTCTGTAAAACTTGCTGCACATACCACATGAGATACATCCCATTACTCATCCATATTTCTTGCATCCTGTGTTCAGTCAATCTTACAGTCCTACATTGTCTCAGGAGAGCAAGTAAAGGGTTATTTCTGCAGGAAAACTTCAGACTTTGACATTTCCTGATGGAAAAAGGCAACTCAAAACCAACTCTGCCAAGAATTTCCCTGTCAGCTCCAAAAGGGAGCTTTATGAGACAATTAAAAATGTTTCTATAAATACGTTTGCAACAAAAGGAGGGTTTAAAGAATCTCTATTCTTTATTGGATTTGAAAGGAAACATAGTGACAAAGGATGAGGAAAAGCCTGAGGTACTTAATGTCTTCTTTGCCTCCAGGTGTAATACTAGGAGCAGCTGTTCTCCAGGTATTCCCACTCCTGAGCTGGAAGACATGGATGGGCAGCAGAATGGAGTCCTATATTCCGGGGAAAAATGATCAGCAACCTGCTACACCATTTAGGCACATAGAGGTCTATGGGACCAGAAGGGATCCACCCAAGGATTCTGAGGAACCTGACCAAGTTGCCCACCAAGCCACTTTTCATCATTTCCCAGCAGTCCTGACTCACCAGGGAGGTCTCAGTTGACTGGAAGTCAGCAAATGTGATGCTCATCTCCAAGAAGGACCAGAAGGAGGATCTGGGGAACTACAACACAGTCAGCTTGACCTTGGTGCCCAGGAAGGTTGTGGAGCAGATGTCTTGAGGGCCATCATGTGGCATGTTCATGACAACCAGGGGATCCAGCCCAGCCAACATGAGTTTATGAAAGGTGGGTGCTGCTTAACCAACTTGATGCACTTCTGTGACAAGGTGATCTGCCTGGTGGAGGAGGGAAAGGCTGAGGATGTTGTTTACCTAGGCTTTGGTAAAGCCTTTGACCCCATTCCCCACAGCATTATCCTGGAGAAACTGGCTATTCATGGCTTGGACAGGTGCATTGTTTGCTGGGTTAAAAACTGGCCAGAGAGTTGGGCCCAGAGAATGGTAGTGAATGGAGTCAAATCGACCCGGAGGCTGGGCACTGCTTGTGTCCCTGTAGGCTCAGTAGTTGGGCCAGTTCTGTTTGATACCTTCAGTGGTGATCTGGACAAGGGATTGGTTTACTGGTGGACTTGGCAGTACTTGGCTAGTGGTTGGACTCAATGTTTTGAAAGGTCTTTTCCAAACTAACATTATTATGATTCAGTGACTTATGGAGAGGAGTCAGATTTTCAAGTAGATTTATATTTCATCTCTGGAGCATGATTTTCTCAAGGTAAAACTTTAGCTGGGGGACAGAGCAAGTACTACAGAATGATTTCTGTCCATGGATTAATGTGAAGGCAGATGAGTGTCCTAGTCTAAAGTTACTCAGAGCTCCTTGTTAAATGATGTACTTTCTCCTCTGAAAAGATACATCAGTGACAAGACTAATAAGGAACCATAAACACCTGCCAGAGAGCTGACAAGTGTTTAAGTAGCAATCGAGTTAGATAATGAGATTTTTTTTCCCTGCGGTGTTTTCATTCCCCCAGGGATAACTCAGGGGAGTTTTTGAATGAACTAATGTGAGCAAAAAAGGCAGAGCTGCATTTTGAAGCTTCAGTTTTCCAGGAATACTTTTTTGCATTGCAGAGTCAGTTTCCTGTTCCTTCTCAAAAGATGCCAGATCAATGGCTTTTTAGCAGAAATAAGCAATAGAAAATGAACAAAAAAATTCCCTAGGAAACTTCACCTCTCCTCCCCTCCCCACCGCTGACACTGTATTTGCAAAATAGGTCAACGTTCACATTGAAGCCATTGAGTTTGCACAGTCACTTCCCTTTATGAAGATGTCATCTTATGGTATTGACCCCTTCCACAGCAGATGGAAATTCCCTGAGCGCAGCTACCTGCACAACCCCTGAACTGCGGTGATCTCAGCTGGAGACAAGATGACTTTGTTATGCAAACCATCATTCTCACTGCTTACAAGAACAATATCTAGAGTCCAGAAAAGTAAAAGATAAGAAAGTCCCTTTGAATTTACTTCCTTGAGTGTTTTTTACAACATATTCTATGAGAAAAGATGATCTCTAGAGGAACTGTAATTTCTTCATGCAGTTCCTGGTCTGAGTGGCACAATTTACTGATGGACCCTCCGTGCACTGCTGTAGGGTATTATTTGAAAAAGTACCTAAAATGGTCATCAAAATGCCTAAAAGTGCATTTATCTTTGAATGTCTGACAGACTTAAATGTACTGACTGGATTCTAGAATAAAGCTGGTGAGCATTAGCTGAAATCGGTGGTCTAGCACTAATGTTGTGTTACCAATTTTAAAGCCACAAACTATCAGAAAGTTCCTAATACTGAAGAGAATTTTCTGTTCCAAGGTCTACTTTGCTGTTCATTCAGCTTCCCTGTGCCTCAATGGGTTCAGGATTCCCTGCTTCCTTCATGCAGCTCTAACCACAAGTGACTCAAGGTCAGCCTTTGGGGTTGGGCTGTAGACACAGACCAAGCTCCAGCTCACCCCGAGCCGTGGAGGAAAGGCTGTGTTGGCCTCTCTGCTGCTCAGTAGCAACATCTGCTGGCTGTCGAGGACCTGCTGTTAGGAAGTCCAGTTAGAGCCAACTGGCTTGGAAATTACTAAAAACACAGATTTTTCAACAATGAGATCTTGAGCTCCGTGTTGTTGGGAGGAAACAAGGTGCTAGAAGTAATTATGTGTTGGTTGTTCTGGGGTAAGTCGCTTTTGGAGCATAAAAGAGTCCAAGAGTGCTGCAACAGATGGGGAGGTTCCTCCAGCTGAGACTGCAAGAAGAATAAAATGTTCACTGCTTTTTGCTTGTCAGTTACATCCTTTGATGGAGCCACAGCTTGCAACTGTGACAAACTGTTAAAAGCAAAGAAGCAGTTTCCTTATTTTTAGAGGAAAGTATTTGTGAAGCAGGGGAGTGGCTCAGGGAATTTCCATCTGACTCCCTCCCTAGCATGGTCTCCCAGCTAGACCACGGCAGATTATTCCAGGAAAAATTCGGTTCCCTTGCCTGAATGGCTTTTCTTGTACTCACAACCCAGCATATCTGAGATATGGCACAACTCTTCAGGCTGTCACCACTGTGGCTGTGTCCTTCTGTCCCGAGACCCTGGTTTCAGGAAGCCCTTTTATTCTCAGCTGGTTAGTGCCTGTGAAATGGCAAGAGAGGAAAGCACAATGTGCATCCCTCATCTCCTTGCAGAAATCCCCAGCCAAATAAAAAAATCACACATGGGTATCCAAGACACTGTGAAATTAAACTGTGCATTCCTGCTGGTAAGTTATAGGACATCTGGAGATATCCTAGAAAAACTGAATATTAAATGTTTAATTGTAAGTTTCTTCTACCTTATGATGCTAGGTTGGAAACCCATGCATGGATGCATGATGTTACATGACACTAAGTAAGAAGTTATCAATTGTGTTACTGTTAATAGGACACAATTCTTATTCCCATTTTACATGGCCCAGTGGAAGAAGGAAGAACTGCCTTTCTTATGAAGTTGAAACAATTGTGAGCACCATCTTTCATACATAAAATTAAGGAATACCCTCAAAAAACCCCAAAGGCAATATTTTCAGGGACATTATAAGAAAGGCTATTCATCTCATTGCGGCATGCAATTGTCTTTCACAAGTATGTTTCTGCAGCTGTTTAACTACGTATATGAGCACATATTTACTATTTAAAGTGGTGATTATCATAATTATAAATATGTTAAAAGATCTTTTTAAGTTTTACATCAGTTTATAAAAGACTTACTGTCCCCAGTCTAGTTAATTTCAATATAAAACCAAAGCTCTCCAATGTAATATTTTCCATTTTATTTTAATGTATTTAAGCCTTGTCTGTTCAAGGGAAATATTCCTTCATTACTGCATTTGAGGTAAGAATAAACACAATAAATACCACAGGCTTAAAGAAGCTGACATAATGATAATCTGAAGATAAATTATTGGATCATTTTCTAATATTTGTCCTCTGAAGTGTGCATAAGCACTCTGATAAGTACCTCAGAATCTGATCTTTCTTCAGATCAAAATAAGCCCCACTACATTCTTCATTTCTCAGCTCTCTAGTAATATTTAAAGTAGTCCAAAAAGTTGGCATTCTTTCAACAAAAGAAGTCTGAATGAAGGTAAGACAATTTTGTCTTGAGAATTTGAAAGTTCAAATAAGACTGGTTGTTATGAAGCAAAATCCTTTTCCTGTTCTTCTGTTTTGGCATTTCGTGTTTACAGAAGGGAGTTAACTTTAATGACCACAGCCATTATCAGCAATGCTTACTTGTAACTTAACTATGGATGAACATGTTATATTATAAGCAGCTCTTTGTTCTAATAAAATAATTTATTTAAAAAAACCCCTCGCTATAATGTAGAGGGCCTCTACAGATAATCCAGTCATTCTTTTTTATTTTCATTATACGTTATCCTTACAGAGCTTAAAATTTCTAGATGTAGAGTCCACAGATGAAAAATATATTTAATAGTTTAACAATATTTTAAGATTTTTCACTACATGGATAAGCACCTGAGACTCAAGGTACTCAGAATTTACATGAATTTAAGACTGATTAAATGAAATGTCGATATAGTTGTGATTTTTTTTCTGGTGGAGGAAAAAGCCAAATATATTGGCTAATGGCCATAAAGATCAAGGGATAAGTTATCTTCTCATGTTTTATTGTATTCTTTCAGCTATAAGTGGGTGATTACCTTTAAGGAAATATTCATGTTTCTTTTTGGAAACAAATTTCCACCAGTTTATTTCAATTAACTGGTGCGTACCTTGAAGCCAGCATCAGCTTCTCAGCTGAGGACACTGATGTAAAAATTATGCCAAAGTAGAACCTTCTTGTTTCATACTTTCAGAAATTTATAAGGCAGCTTGTCCTGCTAGGAAATAAGGAGTTAATGAAATATTTTATTTCCGTTTTGTGTAACAAGCATCAAGCAACATTTATATGAGACAACAGTAGTAACAGAGGGATAAAATACATTCTTTAAATCAAATCCATACTGTTTTCTCAATGATAGAAGAACTAATGTAATTGTGGTGAGACACAAAGATCTGTTTCTTCCAAGATGTGTCATTTCACTGTGGGTGAATCTTGGAAAGCAACATTTAATTACCTGTCACAGCCAAGGATTTGTATGAAAGATGTGTGAACCAGAAGTGGTATATGTCTACTGCTTTTGCAGCTTCTGCACGGACTTTTATTTATTTCCATCTTTCTTGAAACCCAAAAATATTTTATGTAGATTCTTATTATCAGTCATACTGCAATTGTTATTCAGGCCTTTTGTTTAGTAGTCCACCTCATGTAAATGGCAAATTCTACATAAGATCCAGCAAATTTTATAGTAAGTGTTACTGATTTTTCTCATCCATGCAAAATAAATCTGTTGCTTATCCTTTTCCTTAGAGACTGCATCTTGTTTTTCTGCTTCAGTGTTAGAATTGTAGTACTTATTGAGATATGTAACCACCCACTGAAAATACAGAAAGAGTGTGTAAACTCAGGTTTTGATCGTGATCACTGTCTGTCCTGCCCCTGGCTCTAGTTGTCTATGGACACCTTTTCAAATATTGCTATAAGCATTTAGCTCATGATGGACTTAAGAAGCAAAAGCACCTTTAGACACCAAAATGTTTAATTTAATAATAATCCTAGCCACAGCTCTTTAATACATGTTTGGATTTTAGCTGAAATAATTTCTGCATACAATTTTGCAAAATTTTGGATTCTGTATTTTAAAGATGTAATTTAATGTGATGGTTTGGGATGTGATGCATAAGATTCCATCTCAAAAAAAAGGGGGATTAGGGAAAAAATTGTTTAGAATAATTAAGGTCTGTAAAAACTCACAAAATCATGCTTTATGTCCTAGTTTGTCATCTTCCTCAGCCTAGGCTGTTCAGCAAACCAGCAGAAGTTTCACTGCAAATGCAGAGAGATTTCCACCTATTTTGGGGGACCTCTCCCCATATTTGTTATCTTTTTTGGATAAGGACACAAATAGAAAATGAGGTTTGCCCCTACCACCAAGGAGCCCATGTCTCTTCCAAACTCTCTCACAGGTATGAAACGTTCCTCTTGGAATCCTTCAGACTTCCCACCACTTACAATAACAGTTTGGAATGCAGTTTGGCAAACACCTCCTCTGAGCTCCCACAAACCACTTCAAGGAAGCTTGGTTAAAGTCTGTGTTGGGGAAAAAGAACTCTACACAAGGGCTGTGTGGTGGCTGGAGTAACAATTCATGAGCTTTAGCAAGAATATGTGTCGCTGGAAACATAAAATGGTTTTTATGTATTATTCAATATCTTTTTCCAGACATTTCCTTTCTTACATCTTTTCGTACATGATGCAGAATCAAAAGCACAGGACCAGGTTAAAAGCATGTTTTAACAGGCAAAGCCTCACGTACAGACCTATATTCACAATTTTCATTTCAGATGTGTAATTTAGTGCAGTCTTAAGACATCTCAAAAGAAAACCCATTTTTGCTCCCTGGTTTGTGGTGAGTTTTTGTTACCAGACTGTGACTTCAGGCTAAAATCTACACTGAAAAATGAGGTTTAATTAATGGTTATATTGTTTAATGTGACACTGCTAAGGCTGGATTAATTGATTCACCCTTTTTGTTACTGGTATAATAAATCAAAGAAATAAAGGCTGGTCCCTTCTAATTGCAGGCAAGTGGAATGCTCTGTGCCAGCCTTCCTCTGCCTTCCACAAGCCTGGAACTCAGCTTTGCTTACCCAGCCCTGGTATAGAGCAAGCAAGGAAAGGAAACACCTTGACTATTCTATTGCTACTCATCCAGCTGAAATGGCCAAAACTCATGACTGAAACAGTCTGATTCTAAAAATTAAAAGCAAAATAAAGTGCCCACAAGAATCAAAACTCTTCAAAATCAATTTAACAAAATTTATTAAATTAACTACAATTTAACAGCAAAAATCCTTTGTCACCAGATTAAGCCCTTGCATAAATGTTTTTACTTTAGGAAAGTTTAAGCAAAGCTGAGATGGAGGGTAGAGAGAATTTGAAAGAATCCCAGCCATTTTGCATACAAAAGTAAGGAGGAGCTGAGTATTTTCAACATAGGTTTGTAGGGGGAAGCCCAACACTGTATTTAGTTTAAGAGTCAGCAAATTAGAGCTGGAGCAAGCTTGAGAGCTGGTTAATGACTCCAGTAAGAGTTCTCTGGTGCAGAGAGTTGTGTATGGATCAAGTGAGGTTGCTGTCTGGTAGAGATACACAAAATGCCAGTGTGAAATCTTGTATACCAGTGAAATCCCAAGTCCTGCCTTCTGCCATTTTCTGGTCTCTCTTGGGCACCTTTCTTCCTGTTGCAGCTCAGGAGATGGTCTGATATCAACTCTCTAAGATTTTATGTCTGGAGTGGGTCAATGAAGAGCACAAGATATTTATAAGGAACTAACAGAAGTTCATGGCAAGATAGATCCTTCAGAGCCTCAGCAGTGTCTTGGAATAAAATTTATCTTTCCTTCACAGACATGTTATTACTAATAAAACACCTACATCAGTAACTCCACAAATTCACCAGTCTGCTCTTTAAAAGATTTAACCTATTTTCCGGGATTTGCACTGTTGCTGCAAGCCATTGCTTTTTCATTCTGTTTGACAATTACAATATGTCTCATGGCAGCAAGGAAATGAAGTGATAAAGACATATTCTTTCTGCTAATACGAATTGTGTGAAATTTACTCACTGGTCTTTCCTTCAATAAGAAAGTTTTAGGATTAAAAAAAAATATTTCTGCTAGTCACCTTGGGTTAGTGATCTTCTGTGTTTGGTCTTTTGTCTGTGAAAGTCAGCAGGCTGGAAATTGCGCCTATCTCAGATGCATAAACTACTGCTTTTGCTGACCTTTATTGTAGAGGAAACTTTGGGAAAAGGAAATCAGGTCATGATTTCATTCTCCCAGATAAATGCCAACAACACAGCTAACACTGACCACTGTTCATTTCAGAAAGGCACTGGGAAGAAGAAAGCTGTTGGGAATGTGGGGTGGGAAAAATGAGAGACTGCTGGTTCACACCTGTTATAATGCTGGTTGATGGCTGCTTCTTGTGTACATTCAATATTAGTTTGCTGTCCATCTCTCAGGTTTGATCCACGAATGGTTTGACTGGTTCCTTCCACTGGTCTACATTTTGGCTCTAGAGCCTGCTGTGCTCCCAGTGATGGAGGCTTTGATGTGACCCTGCCTGCCCTCCCCTCCTGGGCATGGACCCCCAGCCCCCACTGGGGTCTCACGTTGCTGCCTGAGGATGTTCTCACAGCTCTCCCCAGTCCCACCTTCGAGGGAAGCCCACCTTGAGCTCTCTTTGGGTGAGGGAGTGATGAGCTCCCCATTCCAACAAGCTCATGCTGGGGGTGCCTGGGAAAGGAGCACCTAACACTGACCCCCAGGGCTGCTCTCTTCCCTTCCTGCTTAGGAGACAATGGCTGGCCACTGTCTAGGTAGCATTAACATCCTATCTTTTCTTCAGCATCCATCCATCCATCCATCCATCCATCCATCCATCCATCCATCCCTCCATCCATCCATTCATTCATCCATCCATCCATCAGTTATGAGGAGTTTTTCTTCAAATCCAGCCTATGGCAGAGAAATGCATAATGTGTATTTAATCATACCTCCTCAAGTGCCTTTCCTGTAGAATAATGGTTTTTTTCTGTCTCTCTGAATGCTTCTAGGAAGCCCATGACAAAATTTTAGCAGTCAAAGGATCCAATATTTAGACATTTTGATGGATTTTCATCACAGATACTTTATTTCACTCATTTTCATAACATCATTTTTTAGTCCTTCCTCTAACAGCATGATTTAGTCCTCTCTTTTTTAAAAAAATTATGACTCAAAGATGGGTCTCAGCAGTCTCTTGCTCACTGCACATGAAGAGATTCTCATTTTCCCCTCTACCTAACATGAGTCTTCCGCATACAAAACATCATAAAATGTAAGTTTTGTTTATCATTCTCTTGTACTAAAACACTGCTTTTACTATTTGATATTGGTAGTAAGTGCTTTGTGGGTCCTATGGATATTTCTGCTTTTTGTGTCTTTTTTTTCCAATACTTGTTCCTCTAAACATTAAATGTGCTTTTAGTGCAATCTGAGTTCTTTTTCCTTATGCACTACACACATTTCAGACTCTTCCAGATTACCTTTGGAGCTTTTTCCTGTACTTTCACTGGTGCTTGTGCCACTCCAAATTTGCTATCACCTGCAGATGTAATGTATGGTTTATCTCACTCAGTCCTGGTGGTTCCCTGCTGCACCCACACCCAGCTCAGGACATTGCTGTTCCTGGTTTACCTGCTGCTTGTGACATGAGGACAATTCCTAGATTTTTGGTGTTTTTATCCAAGATGGAATTAATTTCAATTTTGCTTCTGCAGAATAATTTTGTAGAGTGAGGTATCAAATGCTTACAAAAAGGCATTTTCTGTACCACATTCCTTCCATTATAATTAGATTTTAAAAACTATCAGTGTTGATGCCAGGAATAATTGGATTTCTGGAAATGTAGTCAGAGAGGAGTGTGATCTGAAATGAGCTTTGAATGAAATGCCAGTAACTCTAACATGCTAATACCTGTTCTTGCAAGTTACTCAACTTCCCTACCTCTCTTCCGCTAAATGTGAAGAAAGAGGAATTAAACTGTAAAATAAGAATTACTATGTTTACTTGTTTTTTAAAGGTGCTAAGAGCTGATTAACACTCAAGAAATATGTAACCTGTTATTTTAATTCCTCAGATTCTCTTGGAGTCAAAATCCTTAATTGAGTGAATATAGTCATGCTTAAATTTCAGTCTTCAATAGTGCTGAAGGTTTCAGATCCTGGTCCTCTCAGCATTCTCATCATAAACCCAATGGCATTAGTGAAAATGAAACTAAACTTTGAAGATCACCACCAGCCTCACTACTTTACTTTTTTCTTAATAGCAATTCTGAATCCCATTTCACGATCTCTTTGAATCTGTATACATATTTACTCAACGTTCAGTGTAAGTTCATCATGTTCCCTAAAACTTTGCAAATGTTTCATCTTAGCTCACTGATCTGTGGATCTATAATTTTTCATGATGTTCTTACAGTTGTTTTTCTCCAGTTTCATAGGTAATTGCTTACCCAAGATCTGCTGGGGTGAAAACACAACAGTACACAAGAATCCAGCAGTTTTCTGGAGTGCAGTGATGATAAATTTGTGACACTTGTGACTCAGGACCTGACAAGGGGAGATGGGCCTTGTCCCTACAAACAAGGACAAACTGTTATGAAGAATGTGAAGGTTTGGGACAGGCTTGACTGCAGTGATCGTGGGATGATGGCATTCAGGATTCTGAGAAGAGGCAGCAGAATGAAAAGCAGGATCATCACCTTTGGCTTTAAGAGAAGAGACTTTGGCATCTTCAAGGATATGCTTGGAGGAAGCCCATGGAAGACAGCACTGGAGAGAAGAGAGGTCCAGAAGATCTGGTTGATTTTCAAGCATGATCTCCTCCAGCCTCAGGAATGGTCCACAGCAGTGGCAGAAAATCAGGGAAATATGGCAGGAGGTCAAGAAGCTCCCGACAAAACTGAGACACAAAAGGGAACTGCACAAGATGTAGAAGCAGAATCAGGTGACCCAACAGGAATACAGACTGTACGTGTAGGGGTTGGGTTAGAACAGCCAACACCATGTGGAATTGAATGTGGAGAGGTACAGGAAGAAATATAGCACAGGCTTCTGTAGATACATTGTCCACAAAAGGAAAAGGTAAACATCATAGTGAGGCCAATCTTGACTGTCTGAACTTCCCTGGTGGCTGGGGGAGGCTTCTAATGGTGGGAAGAAGGCAAATGTCACTCAAAGAAGGGCAAGGAGCAGGACCCAGAAACTAGTGGATGGTCAACTTTACCTTGATCCCTGAGAAGTTGATGAAGTGAATATTCCTGGAAGCAATTTTCAAATATTGTAGGTGACTAGGAGTGGTTAACATGAATTTGGAACAGGGAAACTGTGTTTGGCCAATCTAATAGCCTTCTCTGATGAGAGGGCTGGCTTGGTGGGTGAGAGTGATAAAAGTTGTTTTTCTTGACCTCAGTAAGGCTTTCAACACTCACTACTGTAAAATCCTCAGAGAAAAACTGATGAAATATGGACTAGATAAATGCAGAGGGAGGTGAATTGAGAACTGGCTGAATTGCTTGGCTCAGCAGGCTGTTATCAGTGGCATGAAGTACTACTAGGAGGCCAATCATGAGTGGTGTAAATACAGAGAGTGATCCTGGGACCTCTGGGGCTGTTCAGCCTGGAGAAAAAAAGGCTCAGAGTAATTATGACTTTGACACTGAAAAGCAAGTAAGCTTCCTGAAGAAACATACATGGCTTTCAGGAGCCATCACTTCCTCTTGAGTAAGATGTGAATCAATGTGAGTAGATATCTGAGGGCAGGAGTAAATAAGGAGCCAGATTTCTCAGTGGTGTCCAGTGATGGCACAAGAGGAAATGGACAAACTGACAGAATGGAAATTTCATTTAAATGTAAGAAAAAGTTTTTGTAGTTAGTATAGTGAAACCATGTCACAGGTTGCCCAGGGAGGTTTTGCAGTCTTCATCCTTGGGCATATGAAAAATGTGACAGGATACAGTCCTCATAACCTGCTCTAGCTGGGCTGATTTGAACAGAGGGTTGGATTAGGCAGTCTCCATGAGTCCGTTCCCACTTTTAGCTATTCTATGTTATTCTATGAAATGCGTTTGTAGGGTCCGTTCACATGAGCTACTGCAAAGTGACAAGGATTATATCTTTACTCAGGAAGCACCTCTGTATCTTTTCTGGCTACTTGTATTCTACTCTGAATTTGTCTCAGCATCACATCTTCCCAGTGCTAAATGTGAATGTCCACAGGGCTTTGATCACCCACGAATTCTTGACTCCGCTAAGTTGCTCACCCTTCATGGCCTTAAAGGAAAGATATTTCTCTGCATTTTCTTGAACAAAACAATTAAAAAAACCCTCTACCGCTGACCTAATTCTAGTTTGCTCTTGTAATTCTCATATTTGCAAAAATCACAACCCAACTTATGCAAACACTTTGATTGATTTGAACTGTGTTCCTTATATAAATACATGTCTCAGCTGCCCCAAGGGACACCCTGAGGAGTTTGCTGCTGCTTCTGCTCTCTGTATCCTCTGATGTTTTGACATGGCCTTGGAAGGTTAGCAAAGAAACACAGCATCCTCTACCTTTAGTGCACTGTTTCCTATACTCAGCTGAACAAACTGATGTAGTGGAATAAATGACCCAGTTAGTACCAGTGATGAGGTCGATGCTTCAGCTGCACCATACTGTGACAGACTAGCTGAAGAGCTGATGAAGGCTGACACTGAAACTCCTGACTTGGAGGCAGTGCAGCTGGCATTTGTGACAGGTCTGCAGTTAAGGAGGACACTGACATCTGGGTTTAGCAGCTTCTGAGTGAGAGCCTTGCTGTGGTGAAGAGGGGTAAATATCACAGATCCACAGCTGTGAGCTTGTGTGTAGCTGAGACCTGCCTTGGCCTCACACTCATCTCTCCAGGGTCCAGGAAACTTCACAAATCCTTTGTGACCCTCCCCTTGCACTCTGCTTAGTAAGTGATGCTAGAGATCATAACTGTGAACAGGACAGCCAGACTCTGTCATGTGCAGTTAGAAAGTTGACTGGCATCAGGGTGTGTGTATACCAGATGGAGGGAGGGTAGGTTTTGCCTTTTTTAAATTCTCAGAAACACTACAGGAGTTATCTTATGATCTGAGAGACCTCGAATGGAGTTCCAGCTCTATCATAAGTTGTTCAAGTCAGGCTGGTGCCAAAGCTCCAGGAAAAGTTCAGAATGAACCTAAATGCTGTGAAAATCATGCACACACTCCCCCTTCCATTGTATACTGACATGTATTTTCTCTTCTGTGTTTCCCACTGGAGTTTAGAATTTTACAAGCATTGGAATACAAGAGAGGACAGGGGAAAACCAGCTCCTGCTGTGTCACTGGCTGCTGCCCATTTCCTTCACTGGCTTTCATATATATGCTGGTTCTTGTTTGGCATGTGGGATACTTTCCACTCCCTGGTATTTTTTGACTCATGGGCCTAAATTTTAGAAATAACTTTTGAAATGTGCTGATATGTTTTATGAAGCATATCAGCATGACACATCTAAAATATGCCTGTGAGGGATTTTATGCCGCTCTCTTTTGACAGGGTGTTGAGACAGAGAACAGCCACAGACTGGCTGTGGCACAGTCAGGTGTGCTGTAGGGAGCCAAGAGAAGGGCAGGATGCCCCCCAAATGTCTAAGAGGAAGTGCATTGCTGAGGGGTGACACACTGCTGCAGTCTGAGTGAGTAATTGTGACTTTGACACTGAAAAGCAAATAAGCCTCCTGAAGAAACATACATGGCTTTCTGGAGCCATCACTTCCTCTTGAGTAAGATGCAGCCTCCAAATTCTGTTATGGCTTGTCAGGATTAAGTAAACCACATAGGTGGGCTTGGCAATAGTTTCAATCAGGCACCTACTTTCTAGCCAGTATTCTGCAAGAGGTTTGCAGCAACTCACCTTTTCCTAGAAGAGTATCTAAGGTATGTTAGATGAGTAACTCTGTACAAAAGCGTGTTTGCATCCTTTGACAGTAAAATGAGTGACTACTTCTGGAGGAAGATGGGATGTCTGGAGTGAGGTGGCCTGAAGCCCACTTGTGAGGTTTGCCTGAACTCCTGCTCAGGTCTCTGTCAGAGAGGAAGAATAAGGCAGTCGGTGATCCCTGTGAATATTTAGATGCAAGGCTCTCAGCAGGGCTGCAATCTTCTCTTTTGTTGTTCTCTCTTTAACTTATCAGGGGGCCTAAATTGTGCACTCCTCAATCCCCACCTTTACAACACAAGCCACTGAGAATCCACAGATGAAATCAGAAATTCTCATGGCTGGACTTTGTATCTAAGCCTTACATATATATCTGGTGGAAAATTTGAAGTGTGATGAATCACTGAAGGCACTGAGTGGAGAAGCGTTCCCATAAACAGCCTAGCTGAGAGATCTGAGGCTGGCAGTCGTCCTTGACAAGAGAGAGGCAGCAAACGTCCCCAGAGGAGTTTGCACCTTGCTTAGCTGGCTTGGGAAGAGGCCATGAACCTGTGGGCTCTGGAGATGCACCAGAGGGGTGTAGGGAAGGGCATGCCCACTCTTTTCTTGTCTCTCTCTCTCAGAAGTGGCTGAAATGGAGCTGCCTGCTGACTCTTAGGGGAGATTGACTGTGGTCTTGGGTGGGCAGGAGGGCGTTTGATGCCACCTGGGACAGGACAGAATTGAAACCCACAGAAAGTCCAGAGTGTCTTGTTTTGGAGCAGCAAGGTGCATCTCTGCAATATCCTACCCGGAGTGGTGCATCTACAGGTAACCCCTGCGTGCCCCTTCCCTTGTGACCAGTGCATGAGCCCCTGAGAGGAGCGTGTGGGATTCACCTGTGTGTGTGCAGGGTGCACGTCCCTCCCTCGGGTGGCTTTGGAGAGTGCCCATGTCCAGCAGTGGCCCCCGGGGCTGCACTGGGCAGTTTGCAGCAGAGGGCAGGAGTGGGAAGGAGCTGCCATCTGCTAACACTCCGAGGATAAACAGCCTGTTTTTCCATTCGCACACTGTTTGTGCTGCGGAAGTACCCGAGCACACATTTCCAGCCTACAGCCTGCTCTGTTTACTCGCTCTGAAGGGCTTGAAGGGGGAGCAAAAGCAGCATGACCTGATGATCCCACTGCTGTCATTAACTTCTACCTTGTCAGCCCCCAGAAGGAAGTGACAGTTCTTGGGGGCACTAAAAGGGCTCTGGAGCTGTACAGAGGACCTGGCATGACACACTCTCTGTGGGTCCAGATCTTCATGGGTGACAGCTGACAATTAAAAAAAAAAAGAGAGAGAGAATAAAAATTAAACTCTTTGATAGAAATACAAAATCCTAGAACGTACTAGAGCTTCCCAGGCCACATATGAAGCTTTTGTTACAATTATTTAATTTGATGCATTAATTTCTTATTTTTCTTACATACCTCTGATGTGGGGTGGGAAAAGAAAGTGTTTGCAATGCAAATAAGTTTTGGGGATTAGTAAGTAGATGCCACAAAGTTCTGACAGTAAGCACTTTCTCCTACAAATCACAGCCTTCCCTTTTATCACAGATATTTTTAAATCAGGCAGCTTTATCTTTTTTGTTTAGCTTTTTCCTATTGAGTTGGTATCCCTTAGGTGGGTGACATGGATTTGAGGGATTTAAAGGGCATCAGAAAATAAAAATGTGCAGCAATAAATTCTATTTATTTTCCCGATGCAGAAAATAAAAGGTCAAAATGTGTGTTGATATTGATTTCCAGTGATTAATTCGCTAAAGGTTTGAGGTAAATTAGTTTTAGATTATTTTGGTCTTTAAATGAGGCCTTATTATGACTTTGTACAACTTTTCCCAAGAAACCTGACCCTGGGCTAGAAGTCTTGAAGGATAGACAGCCTCTGGAAATGCTTTGTGGTGCTTCCTTCTGGGTTGGAGGAGAACTTTCCCTCTGCATCCTCAGGCAATTGTTAGCATTGAAAAGGGGAGCAAGGGCTGAAGCACTAAAGAATTTAAAGATGAACTTTGGGAAAATGCACGCAGTCAGGGAGGAGAAAAAAAGGAAAACGTTCTGGCTGTTACAGCCATTTGAACTGTTTCTGTCAATAGCCTGTAGGGTTGGGGTTTTTTTCTCCCTCTCTCCCAAATTGACTGAGCTAAAGCCTGGAAGAGGAAAGTCTCACTATGTTTTCTTACCACAAAGGTCTCCACTGACATAACACTCAAGTGCAGCTGGATGTAAAAAGGAAGCTGGTGCTGGTCCTGGAAAGATAGAAAGGGAAGTTTCATGGGACTTTTAAGGATCAGTTGATGCCAGAACTACTCTGCTTAAGTGTCACTAAGCCCTGGCCACTTACTGTGGATGGTGGTTGTGTCTCACATAGGACCACAGAGAAGGGAACAGCATCTCTGTTTGCACCATTTGCTCTCTGTGAGCACTGAAGTGTTTCCTCAGAGGCTTTTTATCAGTGGGACAGATGGAAGCAGGTTAGTCCGGATGATCTTTCAGAAGATGGAGTCCTCTGTTCCCTCCTTCACCAGCACCATTGGATCATTCAATTCTGGTCAGCAGACTTGGGATGAACCAACCACAGTGGAGCAATCCCTTCCTGTTCACAGCACCAGAGGAACATTTCAGCTCTCGGCTTTGGAGGTGGGAGTTCATTGACTCTTAGCTTGCCTACAATATCAAGGTGTGCTAGTGAGCAGGAAGAGATCCCTGATCTAGCAGGGTGGGATGTGGTATTTTTACATGCTAGAGTGCAATACCACAGAGTGGGTTGTTACAGCAGGATGGACTGGGTTGTTGCCCTCCCAGCTAAACATCCTTCCCTCTCACGCTGCTTTGGGTTCTGGAGCAAACTCACTCAGAAATAGCTCAGGGATCATGACACTGAATTTGGTGGCCAAGATGTACCAGCTTTTCATTCAGCTATCTCTAAAAATGTATACGTTGCTAACGGACCTAATGAAACCTCACACTTGCTTTCTGTCTATGTCAGAATTCTGCTTTTAATTGGTAATTGTTGGATCTCTGTCACTTGATTATTAAGAAAAGGCTGGATTTATTTACTTGGCAAACTAAACCAGTCTTATTAAGACAAGGTTTGGATGTAAACAATCATTATAGGCCATCTAAATACCAATTTATCATTAAAAACATATTCATTTCAGATTAATGCTTGTGTGGGACCCAACCATGCAACTTCTTAGTCATATAGATAAATTAACTCATACATGTAGTCTCAATTAATTCAATGGGTCTACTCATATGAGTAAGGACTGCTCAAATGAGTAAGAGCTGAGGGATCTGGCCCTTAGGGAAACATATTTATGACTTTGTTGTTAATTCTCATGACTTATGTTTTCAATAAGCAAATGGTATTAATTCAGCTCACAATAGCTTCTTAATTAACCTCTATACATCAGAGGCATATTCAGGAATCTTAATTTAAAGCATTACTATCTTAGCATGTCATCATCCGTCCCATTCCTCAGGGTAACAATTGACTCTGAGCACATGGCAAACACTTATAGTGGGTTGACACAGTTCAAAGGGCTTCATAAAATGAGTGGGAAAGACTTGGGCATGGTCTACATGGAGATATTGTATCAAACTGGTTACTTGTCTTGAAAATGTCCTATACCCACACAGAGCTCTTGCTATTGAAATAAGTGCTTTGGCACCACAAGTTGTAGTAAGTAATTCCCTCTATGGTGGGAGTAGCTCCAGTTTTAGACAGCATGTCTGCTTTGTGATTTGGGTAGTCTCTCTTCTGTTAGTCTCCCACCCTCCTGCTCAAGACCCAGAGACCCTCAGCTTCAGCTGTTTTTGCTGTGTGCCATCCCGCTCTTTTGACACAGGATGGGTGTCCTCAGGGAACTCCAAGATCATGATCCCTCCCATCTTGTTTTAACCTAATTGACGCCCAAAACCACATAGAGACCAGAAAGTCCAGCAGAGGAGATTCATGACAGCATCAAAAACTCTGTGTTCCATACAAGTACCTTAAAAAACAATCAATCACTTCCTGCTAAAACTAGGCATAAGAAATTGGCTAAATCATCTGAAGAAAAATAGTTGCAGTTCAGCAGTGACGAGGGCAAGTAATTGTTATTTGAAAGGAACTTTCTGTACAAATGCAAGCTGAAAGAAAAACATCTCTACAGTAAAAGACAGTACATAGTCCTGACTGATACAGAGTTGAGTCCTGTAGACTGGACTTCAAGAAAGATGTCAACCATCTAAAAACAATCCAGAAGAATCCCAAGGAGAGTACTGGACTAAAATGTTGTCCAGCAGGAAAGATCAGTTAAAATGAGGTGAGACTCAGAAGAAACAAATATATAAAAGTTGAGAAGACACAAATATAGAAAAAGGCTGCCACAGAGGAAATGATGTGTGTTTTACTGTGCAGAAGATAAAAAATAACGAGAGTACATTACAGAAAATAGATTTGTATTCAGAATTCAGAAAAGGTTTCAAATGTAAGGACAGAGAATCATCACAAACAACTGCAAAGGCAGAACAATATAGCTAATCGAAACTATTGATTTATGACATTCAGAGTGGCTATGCATATTTATGTACATGCAACACACGCACAATGCAATTTAGTACCATGATTTTAGGAGAAGAACAAGAAACAGGTTTTTGTTTACATCAGGAGATAAAGTGAAAAGACTTTCTAGTATAATTCTTTGTGAGTAAAGGAATCAATTCCAATAAACAAAATTGGTAACAAGGAGAAACAAATGAAAAGCAGTCATTGAAATAATTGCTTGAAATAATAATCTCACCACCTAGGAATATTCAAAATTTTTCTCTTTATTTATTAAGCCCTTTAAAAAGTTCAGTTCAAATATAGAGGAAAAGATAGGAGCCAGAATGCTGTATTTGGCATATTTTTATTGTAAAATGCAATTTGAAAATAGTATTGTGTTGATAATTGGATTATTTATCCCTCAAAGAAGACTCACCCCCACAAGTCTGGAATAGTGAAGCAGAACTCCCAGGTTCTCAGTCACCCTGTCCCACACAAAGCTGGCAGTCACTGTGGCATAGTTTTCCTTTCCCCCTTTTGTGGCAGGCTGTCCCACAGAGTGCTGGGTTCCTGAGAGCAAACGCACAGAATACTCGTCCTGATCATGTGTGAGCTGTAACTGAGCCAGGACTCAGCGAAAGGTGGCCACACGCAATGCCATGGGATCAGAGCTTTCCAGGGAGTCAGGCAGCAGAGAATACTATTATGAGATCCCAGAGGTACTCTGGGGTATTATGTTTGCTTGCTCCATTAAATGTGTGATTTGAGAGGCAGATGGAGAGACAAATGCTTGCCTACCTTGGTGTTACTTACACAGGAATGTACTGCAGCTCAGAAGCAGAAACTATGCCATGTGACTTAAGTTATTTATCAGCCCTATGAATTGCAAATATATTCAAATTGCAATTGACAGCTTGTAAACAATCTGCAAACCAAGAATTAGCCTCTCCAGGGCATCACATCTCTTTCAGAGTTACATATAAATATGAATATTTTACAATCTGGATGAAACAATTCATGAGCAGTTGAAACAGTGACATGCATGAAAACCATCAAATAATGATGTATTTATTTTTTGCTAATTATATGTTTGTCTTTCTTTACAAGTAATCTCTCCCTTCCCCCATCTTTTCTGGTTGTCTTCTCTGAAAAGAAAAAGAAAAACAACAACAACAAAAAAACCACAGAAAAAACCCCAGTTGGCCTTAGATGCTTTTTCAGGCCAGAGAAGAGAGCTCTGGCTACATGCAACTGGCAAATGTCAAAAAAGAATAAGTTCCTGCAAAGATAGATTAGAAAGTGAGCCTTAATGACAAATAGAAACAATACTTGTAAGAAAACAAAAGCAAAACCAAAAAACTCCCAACAATCCCAGGCTCACATCACACCAAACAATAACCAAGCGTTAGTGTATTTATTTGCACACAAGCTGTGCCCACTGAGCTAAAAGAAGTGTTCAGAAAATGCCAGTACAATCTGGTAGGGGGCAGACCCAGAGCCCTGAGAGCTTTCTTGCTCCCATCATCACCTAATTAATCGGTCCCCTCCTAGAATGAACACACACATACTCACCAGCCTTGTGTGCAAATGAGAGCAGCTTGAGGAGATACAGATGGCTCTCCTCTCCTGGTCGGGCTGGAATTGCTGGCCAGGCTGAGAGGGCTCATGGTGCCCAGGTGAGAACATTGCTGGCTTGGAGTGGGGCTGCAGCTCTGGCACTGCTGCTGCTGCTGCTGAGACCAAGAGGGTTCAGGCCAAGCCCCTGCAGCCCAGGCACCTTTAATCTCTGCATTGCGGTCAGCACTGGCCATGCTGGCTTGGCAGAGCAAAGGAGAAAGGCAGGAGTGTTGGGAAAGCACAGAAGGCTGCAAAATAAAGAGGAGACTGGGAGATGAACCTCTGTAAGAGGTGGAAAGTGGGAGGGGCACTTCTCCTGCAGAAATGAAGGTTCATAAAGCAGTGTGGTTACAGCAGCTTCTGAGATCCTGTTTCTGGTGTGTCCCCATCGACACCCCTGTCACAGCTCTGTGAGGACACACTGGCAGCCTGTGCTTGCTGGAGAGGTCCAGACCTAGGATGGGTGTTAGCTGTGGACATTTGAATGGAGGGTAGGGCAGAGGGAAATCACCAGTGGGAACATGAGCCACCTGGCGCCTCCTGCTTCTGCTGAACATGCTGAAGTCACCACACCAAGGAAATGTGGACACATGGACACACCCATTGCACCAATCCCTGCTCCTCCTGCTTCAGACCTGGGCCCAGGCTCAGAGCAGCCCCTGGTGCCAGGATGAACTTGGTGTCCTTGAGGCAGCAAAGGGCGCAAATGAACCTTCTGTAAAGCTCTGGACTGAGAAAGAAAATCCCACTGCAGCCTTCTACCAGCACAAGAACTTAATCCAGATTTCTCCAGAGAGAAAAATATTCCTATTTTCCCATTCATGTTGTCAGGTATAACATACTGAAGATTTATTGGCCTAGGAGATGCCGCATGTTTTACATGTGTAAGTGCCATGAATGAATGAGAGCTGCTTTTTTGGTAGCAAAAAATTTACATGTATTTTTCCTTCTTACTTTCTCACTTTTTTCATATTCATCCTCTCCTCTCCTCTCCTCTCCTCTCCTCTCCTCTCCTCTCCTCTCCTCTCCTCTCCTCTCCTCTCCTCTCCTCTCCTCTCCTCTCCTCTCCTCTCCTCTCCTCTCCTCTCCTCTCCTCTCCTCTCCTCTCCTCTCCTCTCCTCTCCTCTCCTCTCCTCTCCTCTCCTCTCCTCTCCTCTCCTCTCCTCTCCTCTCCTCTCCTCTCCTCTCCTCTCCTCTCCTCTCCTCTCCTCTCCTCTCCTCTCCTCTCCTCTCCTTCATTTCAATGAGATTAATGACTCATGCACCATTTGGGAACTCCTGGAGAGATGATTGGCCTTTAGCACTGTCCACAACCACTGTTGTTCTTTCCCTCCTTACTTCCACACAGGTGATTTGGCTCCAAGACAGAATATCTTTATTTATGGCTGCCTTCCAGGTGCACCCTGTGCTCTTCACTCGTCTGAGATGTGAACATGAGTAGCAGTAAATGGCCTGACTCACTGAGATGGATGGTCTCTCCAGGCATCCCTCATCCTTCCCACAGCCTCTCTGTGCCCTTGGTTCCCCAGTGAATCCAGGGTGATTGCATCCACAGCCACTGCACACATAATTTGGTACTTCTCTGTTCCCTCCTGAGAAACCTGATAGCCCCCTTTGGTCCCAGCCTGGTGCCAGCAGTGGCCAGCACCAATGGAGGGCTTTGCTCCCTTGTTGGAGGCACAGTTGGATCTTCAGGTACAGTCCCAGACTGCCCCAGTTGCTTTCCACGTGGCTGAAGGTCAGGGAGAGGCCAGTTTTCCCTTCGTGCATCCGATGAGAGCACAGGGTTTGGCAGCAGCGACCTTGGGCGGGGAGCTTAGGAAAGGCGAGGCGCGGTGTGCCTTCCTACATCCTCACTGGGTGCTGCACCTGGAAATGGGAATTGAGGCCATCACAGGAAGCCTTTCCCCTGCCATTTCACATGTCTCAGCAACATGTGAAGGACACTGCTTGTCACTGCAGGAGCTGGCAGTGGAGTCGGGAGTTAATGGAGGTCAGGCAAAGGAAGGGAGGTGATGGCTATCTGACCTGATTCCAATCTGGAAATAGAATCATCTGGTTTATTCCTCTTTGCAATGTGCCCAAATGGGATTGGTTTAATTCAAAGCACTAGCTGGGCTGTGGATCTCCCTTAATTTCAGATGCTTAATAAGAAAAACAAAAAGCTAAAAATATATATTAAAAAAAGATTTTTAGGTATGTATCTGATCTGATATAGCTGTGTCAGTGGCCTGTATCACACACACTGTTGTGGCCTATGGCAGAAAGCTGCTGGCAGCTTTTTACTGTCTGCCTACAGATTTGGACTTTGACTCAATCTACCATTTAGCTCAGGGCCAGAATTTCACTGCCTTGAAGACACTGCAGGCCAGGTCATCTCTGAAATGTATCAATGCAGCCTGGGGCTATGGCCTTACATGAAGAGTTGTATGATGCTATGGAGAGCCCTATGGATTTTGGAGCATCCAAAAGGGCTCTGAAACACGGGCTTCATGCACAGAAGAATATCATGGGCTCCATTAGAACTATGGACTTTCAAGGTGTTCCTGTCAACATGACCTGGGTTTTCAAGGCATCAGATTTGCTGCCACCCCATGGCAGTGCACTGGACAAGTCCTCCTCAGTCCCACAGATGTTGTCAGCATTGTTTATTCCAAGCATTTTGACTCCAAGTTGGAAGCACTGGCATGATGTATGGTAGCCAAACAGCCACAGCCTTCACATACTTCTGTGCAAGAAATAGCAATAACAGTAGGATGATCTACAGTCCTTTTTCAGCAGCTATGCAAAGAGAAAAGGACTGCCAGAGCTCTGCCCTGTCTTTCCTTTTGGCTTCAGAGCACCCTGAAGCTACAGTTCATGTCCTTCTCTGACCATATATCATTTCTAAAGTGGAAAATTAAATTCAGGAGTCTGAATCTTGATCCATTAGTATAACAGGCAGGAGCCTCCACATCTGGATCTGAATCTCAGTCCATTAGGGTCACAGACAGGAGCCCCCACATCTGGAATGGTCTGGATGCATTTCTGTTCTTTGCAATACAAGCACGTTCTTTCTGGAGAACTGGTAAACCAAACACCAGCCCTTAGAGAGGTTCAGACACGAAGACCTGACCCCAGGCCATCCTGCTGAGCCCCAGACAGAGAGTAGGCACCACCAGCCAGAAAATTCCCATCCCCGCCGCCTGCCCTTGGGCGTCTTTCACTGTGGAGACCGCCCTGCTCACAAAGCTTATTCTTACATGTTGGGGTTTGGACTTGGTAACAAAGGGCCTGTGTGTGCATCTTATTATGCTTTCTTATTTATTTTCTGAGATGAGTGTTTGGGGCTCAGGCCAATGCTAAAGGTCTGGGCTGACCTCTCCTCCCCATCAGGAGCTGTCTTCTTGTGTGAGCAGTGTCTGCTGAGGCACCAGGCAGGGCTTCTCACCAGCTGAGAAACATCTCCATGGGATCATTGTTCCTCTCCAGGACCCCTCCAAAGAACTGGGGAAGGGACAGCATTCACAGTGAAAGAGTATATGAGGCAATAAATTTTTTGTGCGTGTGGAAGATGCCAGATTAAATCTGAGGCATTTGGAAAACCACAAGAATACTCCAAGGCTATGAACATTATTCCTGCTATATAACAAGAAAAACAGAAGATTCAACAGACCATAAAATGAAGGGGAAAATCATGTTTTCTTGCCTCAGGAGGGTTTGAAAATTCAGTGCTTCTGCTGCTGCTGCTGCTACCACCACCATTAAGGATTTTTCACTGATGTCAGGTCAGGGGCAAAGCTTAGGTGAACGACGGCTCAAGGGCATTTAACCCTCCAAGTGCTTCACAGCATTAATTAATAGAGCTGGGCAAATAATTTGCAGTAGATTATCCAATGAATTCAGCGCCTGTCTCTGCTTGCAGAGAGCTAGTTTGTGCCCTGCTTTTGCTCTAGTGAGCAGAAAAATAATTCTCCTTTCCTCAGAAATGCTCAGCCTACATGTTATTTTGGGTTTGGTGAGGAGGGTAGACCCCTTCACCCAGATGTTTTCCCTGTACAGGTGAGCAAAGTGAGGGCAAAGAGGTATTGCTCTCCTCACTTTTAAGGTCAAGCTAGGAGCTGCAGAAAAAGGATACTGCTGCTGGCCTCAGCAGGGGCCAGGCAGTGCCCCAATGGGCGTGCCCTGCCTGGCTCCTCCTGGGCTTGTGCTTGTCACTGACTCCTGCCTGTGCCTTCAGGCATCAAACCATCTCCACACTGCATTGCTCGGACTGGAATGAGCTCTCCTGACAGGGCTATGCTGCTGCAAGTGGCTCTGTCCACATGTCTCACCAGCAATCTTCTGCCTGCCAGGGATCATCCCATTTCCAAGTGAAAAAATAATGAGGCATAATAAAGCAAACATAATAAACACAAATAACTAATAAGGGAACATGAGTGTGCTTAAAAAATGTATATTGTTTCTGATTTTTAGCTGGAAATTGTATGAAAATAAAAAAAAACACTTGTTTTCTGCAGATATTTCTATGCTTGCAAGCGTTTGTGAATGTGTTTGTGTGTGTGTAGAGATGTGTGCATGTGCCTTGGGAGTCTGTGAAGCTGCTGCTGTATTGGAACAAAACTTTGCAGAGAGAAGAAAAGAACAAAGGTGACTGTGACAATAAATTTTATCTACATTGCAGGACAACTGTGTACAATCCAAAGGAGATCCAATATGAAAATACCAAAAGGGATTTGATGGAGAGAAAAGCCATAGCATGAGCTCAGCTCCTAGCAGACTTCAGAGAAACCATGTGAGGGAGTGGGAGGAAGGCCTTATTTTTTTGTTTCCCAGGCACCAGGAAAGCTTTATTTCCAGCTGATATATTCCTATTCACTAGTTTTAAACAACTGTGAGAAATAGATCTGTAGGAAAACGTTTTTGTGAAGGGAACAGGCAAGCATAGATGCTGTGCATCCTCCATCCACAGAGGACTTCAAACCTCAGCTAGAGCAGGCCATGAGGGCTTGGTCTAGCCTTCAAGTCCTGCTTGGCCCTGGGTGTTGCACAGAGACCTCCAAAAGTCTCTTCTCACCTAAATCACTGTGTGGTCCCATGAAACCAGGCTTCATTCATAGCACTGTCTATGGAGCTGCATGCTCAGCTCAGGGAGGGAAGGATCTTACCAGCAGCTGACAGTGAAAGGTTTGATCGAAATTTGGTGAAGAGGCATGGTCACAGTAGGAGGCTAATACTGCTGCTAAGCAAGGAAAATCATGTAGATGAACTTACTTGGAACTGACAAAATCATCCATAATACCAGCCAGACATTGCTGTTGTGGGGGACTTTAATTGATTAGAAGTTTCTTGGGAACGGATGTGGGGCAGCCTAAAAGCTTTTGGAAGTCACTGGTGGCCAGTTCTTACTCAGAAAGTTGTGATAAATAGAACCGGGAACCTATTCTGGATTTAGTGAATGAAGATTAATAAGGACCACATTAATTGTAGAAGGGAGACCAGGTAAATTATTCCATGGAAGGATTATTTACTGGCAAATAGTGTCAAGAAAGCTGATGCATTAAGGTCTTTTATAGGCACTAACAAAGAAAAATCAACTTCCATGCAGTAAACACAGCTACAAGCTTGAACTGGAGAAGGGATGGATGAGATAATGCTTTGGTAAATTACTTTGGCTTTCTATTTGGCCGAGGCCGCTGCACTTTATCCTAAAAGTTTTGAAGTATTTTCTGTATTAAACTGAGAGCCACTTCTGATTTGTGAGCACCTGAAAAATATACATATAAAAAACTGGAAAAAAGGTTTTTCTGATAATATAAACAGGAGAAAAAAGAGGATATAGACCAGTCATCTTCAATTTCTTAAAGAGCATTGGAAGAAATAAAGAAACTTCTAAAATACTTCTAAAAACCTAAGCGTTAACAAGATTCATGGAAGTCTACAAGGACTTGTCAACACTGATCTGGTGCCCTACATTCCCCAAAAATCCTGCTGCCGACAGGGTCAGGATCACACATCATCTTCTGTCCCCGACTTTGGCCCCAGCCTGCAGGAGAGTAAAAGAAATTCACATTCTGCAGTGTCTGCCCTTCTCCTTGTCTTCCAAAGGAAACCAGTATGTGTCACAGCAAAGGTAGATTCTCTTTAGTGCCATGGCACTGTTCCTACATCCAATCTGATAGAATCCTGCTGGGAGAAATTCAAGTCCCTAAATAATGTTTTTTATAATCTCAAAAATTCTACTTGTTCATCAGTCTCCTTATTCCTTATCCTGAAAGAGTCTATGTAAATTAAGGGGTCTAATGTGAATAAAAATATACATCTTGTCCATTTTTTTAGTACCATTTGGATTGAGGGATTATATGCTCTGCATGTTCAAATCAGAGAAACCATAGGGCATAGTAAACTGAGAAACTTAGAAAGGACAGCTATGGTAACTTCAATAATGAGAAACAACTTGCAACCTTAAGTGAGGACTTTGCTCTGCAGGTCAGCTAGCACCTTCCATTCCCACTGAGCTCGTTCAGTGGTAGGAAGAAAATGCCAAGAAAAGGGAAAACGAGCCATGGAAAATCAGACCTCTGAAAGGAAGAGCTGAGTTGAAAGGTATGTGGATTTCAATCATCAAAGGCAGCAACAACATTTACAACATTTACTGTGCATGATGATCTTTACACTGAAAAATCAGTATCAATGTGGATTAGCTAGATGTGCAATACTGCTGGAAATTACGGCTTGGTGGTATTTACTGAGGACTACAGCACACACCAAAGTTAGTAGATTGCATCTACCTTGGTTAAAAGAGAAGAAATGATGCTGGCTTGTATACTTCCAATATAATGTGCAAAGACCTCTAGGGAATTGAGTACGGCTGCCAAGGGCTCAGAGAAAATTGTAATGTAGAGCTGAGATGAACAATAAACCTGGCTTTATTACAGACCACAGGACAAAGCCTCTGTCCTCAAGGACTGTAAATCAGCTGGGGCAGAACAATTTTGTGGGACAAGGTAAGGGGTTCTGGGCTGTCAAGAGGGGTGGCTGCTGTGTGCTGTGACCAGCCCCACAGCCCAAGACAGGCACTTCCACCCCTGGTGCCTGGCCTTCATGGTCTCCCTGCTCCTTCTCCTGATTTTAACTTCAGAGCTGGCAGAGGCAGAGCAGCAGGTGGGCAGTCCTGTGCCTTGCTCCTGCCAGGGAAAGAGAAAGCTCTTACATTTTTAAAAATCATTCTGTAAATCAAAATCAAAAGAAGTCAAAATAACAAGTCACAACAGACAAATACAGGATAGACAAATAGATTTGGATTTACTAAGTCCTTTGATGCCACTGTCTCAGGATGCAATATTGCACATAAAGTGCAGTCCAGATAGGCTTTGCACAGACAGAAATGAGTGACTACATATTGCCAGCTGGGATTAAGGAAAACATCCAAGAATGGTACAGTCCCAGTATAGTTGGCTGCAGGGAGGCATCTGTCAGGATACTGTAATGGAAGAGATATGTGTGGGGGCAAGTTTTGAGGTTAGATCTGGAATACCCAAAAATCAGTGAGAGGCTTTACTTTAGTTTGAGTGCACTTCTGATCTTTATTCAAAGCATGTATTAATGACCCATGGAATTAATGATTTGCATGTTAACAAACATACAGATGATGCCTAACTGGACAATATAAAAATTCATGATGACACCAGGTAATTACAAGAATTCAGAAAGCTGAAACTATGGGCAGAAAGGAACAGAGGAGACAAGCATATTTGAAAACAACAATACAAATGTTTAGCCACACTGTAGTGTGGGGTATAGAGGCATTGGGTTCTGGGGTGAAAATAACCTGAAAATGTATTAGTTCACTAGGTGCTTTTTACCAGACGGGTTTATTTATTAATTGGACTCAATGATCCTGGAGGTCTTTCTCAACCTTGACAAATCTCTAGTTTTGTGATTCTTATTGCAATTTTTGGTTCAGACCTTACACTTGGGAGAGGGAAAGTGAGGTTTTATCTCAACAGAGCCTGGGACTGGCATGGAATGTTCCACTCAGATGTGAGGGCATCTCTGCAAGTTCATGGACAGATAGAAGTGAGCCCACGGAGCCACACAGTGCTCAGGGAAGACTGTGGTGCTCCAGCATCCCCTTCCCAGAAATTGTCTGCAGACCCTATTAAGGTAAAACTTTCCCATCTGACTACATTCAGGTTTGGGTTCTATCTTGAATCGTTGGACTCTTCTATGTCTTTAACATAAAACTTCTAGACTTGATTTCATACACATATGTCTGCTCAAATTCCTGCACTTGAGGGTGGAATATTTAATGTACTTCCAGAAAAGAGTCCTCTTTCTTAACTTGTTCTTCATCACAGGCAGATAATTTTCATTGGCATTTCTCTTTGCCTAAGGAAGAGAGGTTGCTTTATACTTTGCCATTTCTATTGAGCTCCATTTGCCTCTTCAGTGAAGAGCAGAATCCTGAGGCCATATGAAGTTTCTCTGTGTCCACTGGTGGTACAGTGCTGATGACTCCCAGCTGGGATGTGGTCCCAAAAGCCTGTTGGATTTGGTAGCACTTTGAAGCTATTTTACCCCTTGTTGTGGATGAAAGTGAGTCTGCAAGCATCTCATAAACCAGCAAGCATATTTGGAACTGCCTTTCTTCTGACAAGGAACACGAAACTTCATAAAAATAGGGTAATGATAAAGGTTTTTCTATTTTATCTCTGCATTCTCAAGTCGGATATCTCCTTACCTAGCTCTGTGCTATAAATCTGGAAATCTGAAAAAATATTGGAAGTCGTGGAAATAAAGTTGAATGGTGGAAAAATTTAGTACAAGTCCAGAAAGAACAATTGTTGCACTTTTACTTTATCAGACAGTTCCACCAAATTATGTTCTTACTAACTTCCAGATGGTCGGACCTAGACTAATAGGAAAATATACATGTACTCCAGCAAAAGGAACAGACAGGATGATAAGCTTTTAGTTTTCTAACATCCATGATAATAGTCTGGTGGCAAGAAATCTCTTAGAATGTAAACTGTTGCATTAAAGTCCTGAGTTTCATGTGTAGCCACAAGGATCCAGGAGTATAGTTTATTACAGGTATTACACCCAAGACATTGGGATATAAAAAAGACAAATTTACAGAAAATAAGAGACAAAGAAAATATAGTTTTATGATGGATTGCTGGAGTGTCAGTTTGATTCTCAGAGAGGGCAAATTGACTCTCTCACTATTTATAATGGCAGAAACAAACAGGAACATCTTACTGTGGCAAATACTCCAAAGAGCACTGAATGAGGATGGGTAGGACTTTCTCTTTTCGCTGCCTTCAGGAACTGGTGAGGACACTTGCATACGTAGAGTCAAGCTGTGGATTTCCTCACTGATAACACGGGCATCCTGCTGCGTAAGTGCTGCTGGATCAGGGCTCTGGGCTGCTCCTCCCATTGGCAACTCTCAGAATTAATGAGTTATTTCCGGAGAGGCATATTCTGTCAGCAGCTCACACTGATTGCAGTCATAATAATATTAATAACAACAACAACAACAACAATATCATCGCCTTTTTCTATGCCTTCTGCCTGAAGTCAGTGACTACAGACTTCCTAATAAAGTTGTCACAAGTCAGTGGCTGCAGATGCCAGCTCTGTGAGTTGGGGTGGTGAACTGTGGCACAGACCATAACACCCCTGCTTCAAATGTACTGACAGGCTGAGGACAGCGTGCTTGCCCAGGACTGCTGCAGAAAGGGAGGAAAAACATTGCTGAGGCAGCTTTCAGAGCTGGATGTGTAACCAGGTCACTTCACTTCTGGCAGCTTATAAAAGTGAGAGAGGAAGTCTGCAGTGTACAGTGATGTGAGGTGGAGGGAGAAACAGGAGTGAGAGAGGACAAGAGAAATGTGCACACACACATACAAATAGAAGAAAAAGGAAGAGCCCTGATAATGAAGTGCTTAAGACATCTTCATATTAAAGAGGGATGAAGTAATTTCAAATTTAGGTCAGAAAGCAAGCACCTGTCAGCAGTGCTGAAGTGTGTATTATTTTTTGCAGTTTTGCAGCCACATCCTCTTGTCTGTCTATAAGTACTTGTATCATGATGTTTCTGAATGCTGAGGATCACGAACTCTTCAAACGTGATAGCAATGAATTCACTCCAATGTCCGTGAGAAGCAAGGCACCACCCTGAGAAGAAATTACCTGAAGATTTGACTCCTCGGGGGCTGGGGAAGGTGATAGGTATTCGTAAGCCTGGCACATGTGCAAGGGGAAGGGGTGAGCCTGGCCAGAGGTGACATCTGGCTGCATCAGCTGTTGTAACTCGGAGGAGGGTGAGTAACTCTTGCCATGCTGGAGCACGGCCATGTCCAGCTCAGGCAGCATCCTGCCAGTGACCGGAGCTGGTGCCGGATGCTTCAGAGGAAGGTGACGCCCTCCCCTCTCACCTCAGATGATGAACACGGATGATGATTGCACAATCCTACTGGGGGGAAGGGGGGGCAGACAGCGACTTCAGCCCATGCTGAGTACCCAGCCTGGAACACGGAGATTAATGGCTGCTGCAGTATCTGTCCCAGTCAGCACAACTGGAAAGTGCTTTTTTACTGCACGGATATTTAACCTTTTCCTGAATCTCATCACAATTATCATCTCATGAGAACAAACAGAAGGCAGGCTTGCCTCCACCAAGTCAGGGTCTCAGCAAGGATGTAGGATGTCAGAGCTACCACAGTGCATCACAGCAGAGCACATTTGATGGGCCATTGCCCAAAGACACCTGGGTTCCCCCCAAGCGAAGTGCCAGCTGCACCTGGTGTGCCTGGCTGCAGTGTGGGTAGGAGAGAGGGGTGGCTACTGGGAGCTTGGCACTTTGGGTCAGCCAGCCCGAGCTATGGACAGCCCTGGTCTCTGTGATCAATCTCTTAACAAGTTGTACTGGTTGAGGGGCAAAAAGAGAAGAGGAGAAAGTGAGACATCAGTATGATTGAATAAATAAGAAGCAGCACCTTATAGTCTCTGCACTACAGTGGCAGGTGGCTTTCTCCTGTTTCTGGTTTAGCACCTTGTGCTGTTGTCTTACAAATATATAGAAAGCACTAAACTGGGCAATATATTTTCCAGTGCAATTGTTATCTTTGTGCCTCTTTTAGGAGAGTAGGAAATCAATATGCAGCATCTTTTCTGCCTACCTGCTTCCAAATGACAGTTATTTGCTTTTTCTCTGGGGAGTAACAACGTGAAATATAGGTACTTGGCAACCAGGGCTGCACCCAGAACAGTTTATCATTTACTTGCCATAGGTTACACATTGTATAATGGTGGAACCAAGCCCCCTGTTAACGTTTAACAAGATGTTAACTCCACCCTGGCAGCACTTGGATATCACCTGTTGAACAGATTTGCAGATGCCCAGAATTTCTGAACAGCTCTTGTATTCCCACAGTAGTGCATGAATATCCAGGAAGAGAAGGGAATACATGCACCTATGCAAGGCACAGGATTATGTGCTTTGAAAAATGTAATAATAACAACAAAGTGCACTTTCAGAACTAAATATTAAATCCAACACTAAAAATGTAATAATATCCCCTACAGGAAGAATCCTGCTAGTTTTCAAAGAAGTTTCACGATAATATAGTTTACAATAGAAGCTTCTCTTTCAGAAATACTGCTCTCCTCACCACCAGCACCAACCCAGCTGGTCAGCACCAAGCTCAGGTCAGCATCAACCCGACCTGACAGGGCTTCTGCTTCGGTCCAGTATATTTTTAGTGTTCAAGCACACACACTGCTGCCCTTTTGGATTACAGCCAGTAGTGGAAACCAAATAAGCTTGTGTGAGAGGCTGTTCTCTAGGTATTTTTTGAGTCCTGACTTCAAGCAAGATGTACAAGATCATAAGGTTGACTGCTGTGATTTCTGGTGAATCTGTGAAATCTCACAGATTTAAGTCTATTTGAATAATTCAGTAGTGTTTGGTCCATCACACCTGGGTGCTCATCCTCTGAGAGTATGAATCTCTTTATTCACTCACTACTTGCTACACTGATATACTTTCTCTGAACATATCTAATGCAATAAGGGCTGTATCCTCTGCAGAAAGCTCCAGTCTAACATGGGAACTCTTCCAGACTGGATCCCACCCTAATCATATTCAGTCCATGAGTAAGCACCTCCTGGGTCAATTCCATATTGTCTTTTAATTTTTGGCATTCTGAAAATTCATTCTTTATTCCTGTTGCTTCATTCTCTCTCAGTATTTTGATATCTGTATGATTCCACTAATCTTGAACACCCTGCCCATAAACAGGACAGCAAACAGTTATCTTTTTATTCTTTTTGCTGGTATCAGGACAATATCAGATGTGAGGGTGGATTTTGGATAAAATTAATATGCTTTTCACCTGGGAAGAAGCATAGGAGGTTTTCTTTACATATCGCTAGGTTGAATGGAAAGTTAATATTTTAACTGCAATACTGGATCAAGGCTATCTGGGACCCACTGGCATGTGGTCTGTCATTTGTAAAATGCATGTAACTCACTCTGTAGCTGCTTCTCGGGAATTTTGTGTGGGGGAAAAAGATTTATTAAGAATAAGTGTGTTCAGAGTTTAAAGAAGATATTTAAAGAAGATGCAATTTTGAAAACTTTGGCTCAACTTGAGATGAACTATTTTAGAGATTGAAAGTCTTCAACCCCAGCCCTCAGATTTGAAGGAAAAGTCTGCAGCACGTTGACTTGGCTAAACTGTACACAGAAAGCTACACTGAGCACGGGGATTGCCTCAGCACGGTCCAAAGATGCTATAAACAGCCAGGCAAAAAATGACAGCTGATTTTGTGAACCATGCAGACTGCAGAGGCAGGGACCAGCATGGCAGGGTGGACACCTGCGCTTTCCCAAGCACAGAAAGTAGAAGCAACCTGACCAAGTCCTTGTCCCAGTAGGGTGGAGGAGGGGATGAGCAACTTTCCCACTTCTATATGAGTGATAGATGTATATATAGATAGATATTTCCTACCATGGTGGCTCGTGGGGGATTGCTAAGGGGAGCAAAGAGGAGAATGAGAGCTGTGACCAAGTGGGAGGGGGAGCAGCAGTGGTGGCAGCCCTGCTGAGGGCAGATTGTAACAGGTGATTCAGAAACCAGTTGTGCTTTCAACAGCTGCTCTGCCTGCTGTACCAAGCACAGCCCTGAAACTGCCCAGCTTTTGTGCCTGAGACATGCAAAGAGCTCTGCAGCTTCAGCAAAACAGGATGAGGTGAGTGAGTATATCCTGACTGTGTCCAGGAGGTGAGTGCTGCATGGAGATGCAGCTCCCCTGCCTCAGCCCTGCACTGAGCCCCCAGGGCTAGGGGCAGACAGCAGCCCAGGGGAGCAACAGCTCTCTCTCCCAGTGTGATACCTCTTTATTGGTGCCAGCTGAGTCCTGAAATCTCTGCTTTGGAGAGATGAAACACATGCTCATATATTGAGATGGGACGGCTCTAGGGCACAGCCGCACTTGGCTCTGTTTATTTCATTGTCTTTAATTTATTCTGTGGTGTTCACCCTACCAGAAATATAATAATAATCAGAGAGATAGATTAAACAAATAAGAGCCTCTGCCTAAAGTTTCAAGAAAAATTGACTTTAACCATCTACTAAGATCAAACAAACAAAAAAGCCCCCAAATTAATTTTCCTTTCTGTCTTCTCTTCCATTTAATTTAATTAAAAATATTCTGGGTCCAGAAGTAGAGCTAACAAAATCCTTTGGAAAAGATGTGCATTTCCTGGTCAACTAGAAAGAAGTTTGCAGTCCTGTGTGGAGATTCATGTTTTTGTTGCTTGCAACCTGTTTTTGCAGTTACAAAGAGATGTCAGTATCTTAGTAACACAAGGGCTTGAATCAGCAGAATTTCTGAAGCTTCCAAAGTTTGTCTATTCCTGTCGGTTTATTTTTGTTTAAAACCCCCACAAACCCAACAAAATGAAACAATGAAAACAGAAGTGGCAGAGCCACTCCTCCAAAAAGGGATGCAGGAGACCCCTGAGTCCTAGCACATTCTGGCAAGTCAAGCTGTTGTTAGACTGTGCACCCATTCCTGTCCAATGAGTTTGTCTAACGAGTCTCCATCCTTACCTAGCAAAATGTATGAAAGCAAATTTATTTTGACCACCATCATTGCAAATAAGACTTGCCTGCCAACTAATAACAGCAGCACAAATTTGTCCAGCAAAATTCACTTGTTCCTGTGGCATCCTCGACACAAAGTCAGAAAGTAGTGGTCAGAGGAGAGGTAGAGCCATGGTATGTTTTCTCAGAATCATGTACCTGTGTCTTTTATCCCATCCCAGTCACTTGGACATCCCAGCCTTTCCTGTCTGGCATTACTGATGTCCTTCAGCAAGGTGGCTATTGGAGGATGATATGACATCATGAACAATGCAAGGTCTTCTTGTCTCCATCCTCCACTTCTTAAATCCTGTTGTTATAGCTGTTTTAATTAATTCAAATAAAGACCTTAACTGCTCAAAGCTGTATTCACATTTTCCATCACTGAAATGCTATGGGGCAGTCAAAGGCATTTCTAGGAATGCAATACCCGGGATATCTCTAGGCAATAAATTATCCTCTCCCCACTCCTCCTCCCTACTCATTTCATTTAAAAGTGAAGGGTGCTGAGTTTTATTAGGCCCCCTCTTGTCATCACGGCCTGTGATTTGCAGTCCCAGGGCTAGACTTCTCTTCCCTTTTTTCTCCCAAGCGCCATGAGATCGTGTTACATTAGACGGCGAGGTCTGCCAGGTCACAGCCCCGGTCACTGTCACCCACTTCCCATTTCCTGCAAAATCCATACATAGGAACACTTTCCCTTCATCTTTGTGAACAAAGAAAAAAGAATTTAAAACGAATGGTGTGAAGGTTTGCCTGTGCAAAGTTTGGTAAACAAACACACTTGCTGTTTTCATGTGTATTGATGTACACGGCTCTACCTATAAGCCAGATGGGAAGAAAACCTGAAAAAGAAAGGAGGGGAAGTGGTTAAATCTGGGTATCTGGAAAACACATTTCCCACTCCTGCACCACTTGTCACCGCCTTTCAAGCAAGCCATCACCCTGACAGAAATGTATCTCTGTTCAGCAGCATCCCCCTCGCTGCCCGGGCCCACAGCAAGTCGGCCCAGCTGCATCTCCAGGATTTGCCCATTATTAAGCTCAAAGCGAAGTAAAACAACGATACAAGCATCAGTGTCAGCAAGAAGGCAGAGTACATGCTTCCCAAAAAGATTTATTATGTGAGACCCATAGGTTTCCAGGATGAGTCTTAGAGGGTAGCATTTATGTCCATGTTGTTGCATTCAAATGAGTTAATATTGTATTTATTTACACTGTCAGATGGCACATGCACCCAAACCTTCAACCTGTGCATACCAGCACAGCTGGGCAGTCAAAGAGCCAGGAGCCACGCTGGCCTGTGTGCCTGTTCCTGGAGGAGCACCTCGTGGGGCCAGCAGAGGGACCAAAGAGAGGCTTTACCTCCTTCCCTGAGCAAACAGCTATGAGTATGGAAACTCCAGTAAAGGGACAAAAAATATCCTAGAACTGGCCAGGAGAATCTGAAATCTTAAACACTTTTGCTCCCAAGTGACTTAACCAGCAAGTTACAAATTACAAATACTGCAGGGGGATTGTCAAGGATATTACCGGAGTTTCAGTTCTGGAAAACAAAGACGGTTCCCTCAGGGGAGTGGGAGAACAATTTTCTTTCTTCTGTGTCTCTTACATTAAATTTTTGTGAGCTGCCTGTCTTCTGTGCTAACATAGCCCACAGCCAGAGCTGAAATAGAGGGCTGACTTTATCAGACTCTGCAGGTTACCTCCTTCTCTTTTATGGAATCAGTAACAGGAAGGAATTTTCTTTCTTATCTAGGAAGTGAACCTAAAATTGCTTTTCCTCAGGCTCCTGGTTTAACTGAATGGTATTTGCCAGTAATAAACAGCAATTGTTAGCTGTAGGAGAATGGGGCCCCTTACCCCACGAGAGCAATGGATATGACTGGGCTAGTATCTGGAGTGAAGGGACGGGAGGCACAACTGTCTTTCTTTTATGAATTGTTAGTAGTAGAAAACGGGGATACAACAGAGATTGAACCATGTGTTTACCCAGTGTCTGAGACCAAACCAGAAGAGTGTGGACCTTCAATACAGCAATGCTGTAGTTTTGAATGTTTGGCATTGACAGTGAAAGTCATACCATATTATGTTTTTTTCTAAAAGGTTCATCTTCCTTAAAGATGAGTCTCCTGAAGCAGAGACACCAGACTGCTTTTTGAAGGTAAGCTTCCAAGCTGTACGACCAAAAAGAAATTTCAATTCATGAATCTTGAAGATTCTTTAAGTATATCAAGTGTAGAAGAGTGCACTATGCATGAGGACAGCCATGAGAAATCCTGAGGTACTCAAAAAGGACAGGGAACGAGATGAAGCAAAAACAAGGAAGTGGCCTGGAGGGAAGCTATGTGGAGCTTCAAGGAGAAAGACAAAAGAGACTCCACCTACTCCCATGGTGCCAGTGAGAGTCTGGGAGATTCACATGAGGAGTGATGTCTGAGGAAAAGATGGTGCTGGTAGAGACAATCCGTGCAAAATACTTCCAATGAAGATAGGAAAAAATGGTGAAGAGCAAAGCAAGAGTTAATGGATTTCTGGGCAAGGGACATCACAGTAAGCACAGGAAGGAAAGCAAATAAAGAGTTGGAAAGGAAGAAAATACCCAACAGTTTCCAGTAGTCAGTCAGGGTGATGAAAAGGGAGGAGAGAGGGGAATAACATCTGACAGTGGAGATGCAAAAGGAAGTGGCTGGGAAGTTAGTGAGAGGCAAGTGGAGCATTGCAGTGGAGAGCAGTCAGTGCCTGTCATTCTGGCTCTGCACAGCTCAAACGAGAGGCAAACGAACAGCCAGAAATGTTGAGTATAATACAGATGGAGAAATACTGATAGGGAAGTAAGTTGGACAACATAGGGTTGTGTCTGCAGCTCAAGGTGTAACTGAAGTCACCTTGCAGAAGGTAGGGAAATCAAAAAGGATAACAAGCCAAGTTGACAATAAACTCAAAAAGCAGAAGCAAAGATCGTGCCAGTCAAGAAAAAGCAAAAAGAAGACGTGATCACAGAGAATGTTAAGAGCTCAGGAGTTGAAACCCTGGTGTCTAGAAATGAAATACTGAGAATAATGGCAAAAAAAAAAAAAAAAATTTAAAAAAAGTCTTTCAGGCATATCTGTTGCACAATAGCAGAGCAGTCTCCCCTCACTACATACAGCCTCCAGATCCAGGGGGTTTGGTTTCAATGACAGACACTTGGTGTGCTGCTCCAACATTAACTGCAGGGAAAAAAAGTCAAAATTGATGGAAGAATTCTGGTCTGGGACTCAGTTGAGAACAACAGGTTGGCATAGCTCAGTTTCACAGTGTGAGGAAACTGCAGCTTTTCTCCTGTGGGGTGTGAAAAGGCAGGAAAGAGGGTGCCTGATCCCTGTCTGTAAGAACAGAGCCTCTGTCAGCAGTGCAGTTATATTTAAAGGAGTCTCACATATCACAGCATGGCAGGTAGGGCAAAAAGCAAAGGTGGCCCAAGTAGACACTGAGAAAGCACAGTAATACTTCACATTGTGTTGCACTCTTAAAAAAACAGCAGAGCTTTATCCAGCTTCATCAATGATCATTGTGGGTCCCTTCCAACTCAAATATTCTGTGATATGTATGTGATAGCTTTTAGCTTTTGAATCTGCCTACCCATGATAAGCCACTTGCATATGTCTAGCCAAGTATCAAGTAAGGAGACTTAGCCTGGGCTCTCTCTGATTAGGATCTACCACCTACAGCACATTGCCAATCAGGGCAGATACAGGAGAAGGAGGTAGAGTTTTGTTTCAGCAGGCTCACCCTCACCAGCCCTGCAATGCCAGCAGGATGGTTTCTAGCTTATTTTATCATTTGGGCTTCTTTCACTCTCCCCACTTCTCCCTTGTCTGGTGTCTCAGCTCCCTTTCCTCTGACCTGAACTGGACCCCCCAGGAGAGCTGAGGAGCAGCAGCAGAGGCTGTCTGAATGAGGAGATGCTTGGTCTGACCAGGCAGGGCAGAGCAGCAGTCTCAAAGCCCACGTTGCAGGTGGGTTACTCTTCACGTGTGACTGCCTTCTTGTTTGCCATGCCCAACAAGCTAAAGCAGCCCGTGGGAGAGGTTTTAGTGCAGGCTGCAAACCAGCATCAATGTATGGGGAGTTTAGTGGTGAGGAGCTGCCTCCTGGTGTGGCTGCCCTACAGTGTTCAAGGGGCTTAAAGTTTGCTAAGAAATGTCTTTGGGAGCTACCAGCACCTCACAGGTGATGGGCAGATACCTCAGGAAAAGCAGTGCCTTGATGTAGGAGGTGTTGGCACCTTGGGCCACCACAGCTCTGGCACTGGCATAGTGGGTGGCTTTGCCTTGCTCTTCTTCATGGCAAGAAGCTGGCTTGCAGTAGGAGTTACAAGTCTCAGCATGTTTTGCCTGGCTGTCTGATAGGAGGGTTTATTCCAGGGTTTTGCTGCCTTTTCTGCTGCAGTTTTCCTGCTCTGAGTGTATGAAGAATTTGAGGTGAGTCTGATTTCCCTGACAATCCCAAGGGGAATGAGAGGAAGCCTCAAGGAAAGGCAGAAAATTGAAGATTTAATGACTTATAGATGCTCTGCTCAGCCTCCTGCTCTCTGGTTAGATTAAAAGCTTGACCTGCTTCCTATGTATCTCATGGCTGGATTTTTGTTTTATTTGAACAGAGCAATGGCAGGCCTGAAGGACCTGTGACTCGGTTTCTTCTGCTGGGAAAACACACTGTAGGGAGCAAGGGTTCATGAGCCAGGCCTCTCTGTGGGTCAGAGGGCAAAGAAATGGGGACAAAATACTTTTAAAAGTAGACTTCAGAGTGGCACATGAAACATTAAAATCCGATTGAAAACGATGTACAGCTGTGTCTCCTCTTCTGCACAAGCTAACGCTCACGAGTCTCCAAAAAGTAGGACATAGGGAAAGAGTTTAGGTTGATAAATCAGCAGCAGACATATTTCTAAATAAATTTTCCCCAAATCCCTGTAAGTCTGGAGTGCCACAGACACTTAAGGGCACCTAATTTCTTTCTCATAGTTAATTTCATAAATATTAATCCTCCTTTAATTCTTTCCACTGCCCTGTAAAAAGGCAAAGATGTTGTCTGAAAGAACTAGATTGAAATATTTGGATGAGCATTAGTATTTAGGGTTCTTAGTCTAGAATTCATATAAGACACCAGAACAACTGAAGCTGATAAACTTTCTGGCCTGAAAATACAAAAATCTCTGACAGAGCACCCTCTAACATACTGTGTGTCTTTTGGACTGGTTGTGGACATCCTCCTATCTCATGCAAAGGCCCCTTATTATGGCTTAAACTTACTTCTACCAAGTAAGTGAGGTCTAAATTCCTTCACATATAACTACCCCTGAAGTGAAAACACATTTATAAAATTATAGGACATCAAACTTATAAAAGTTCATAAAAGCATGAGTATTTAAAAGTCTTTCATTAAAGGCTTCTAAAAACTCTTACTTGAAGATAATTTATCCTTCTAAAATTAATTTCTTACAGCAAACAGGGCAAAATTTTACCACAAGGATAGAGTTTTGTTTGTTGTCGACTTTCACCCCAGATCAAATTGGGTTAATAAACTTCTGAAATATGTAATGAACCTGTCCCAAGTTTACAGTTTATACTGTTATCTGATACTAGCAAAATTAAACCCATCTTCATTGGGAAATGTTGCCTGAGGTTTAATTTCTAAGCTGACCATGCAGCAATAAGCAGCACAGTTGGTATTACACAGAAACTGAGCCCCATGCTCCTGATTCAAAACATGCTGGGCCATTCACCTCTGAATTTAAAGTGAACTTTAAGCACTTCTTTGGTGATTAAAGAGCAAACAAAGAGCACCAAAGGGATCCCATATATGTTTTAAGTCACACATGCTTTAGTCAGTTGTTGGATTTTGGATCGAGTAAGCATGCTGGAGTATAAAATCCAATTGGGAAGATCTCTGTGAACACTTCAGCATCTTCTATCTGTCTACTCTGGTAGCATTTTGAATGTTTAGGTATAGATAGAGGTATGAATAGACATGAAGGAATTTGATTTTTTTTCTCTATTTCCATTTAGGTTAAATCTAGTAACAGCTTGTGTTTTATCTAGAGAAGCTTACAGAAAACTTTTTCATCTTTTTTACTCCAAGAACACTCTCCTGGTACTGGAGATAAAACAGCTTTAGACTCTTATAAGGTCTCTTGGTTACCTGACCCAACCAGACACAGACAAGCCTTTACCAATTACCTGACTCATTAAGAACTGGTTAAAAGGCAACTGGTCTGCCCCAGCTCTTTGCTCTCTTTGCACAAGTGACTGGAGTCAGGGTTTAAATGAGGCTGTGGTGCTGGATGCCTGGGCTGTGTTTGTAGCTGTGAGAGCAGGGGAGGGCAGAGCTGTATTCACACATACATGCTATTTAGGAAAAAAAGCAGAACTAGAAGTTATTCAGTTCCAGACAGGCTTTAAGAGTAATTGTAGTTTAGACCTTTTAAGCAGCAAGCAGAAAGATGTTCTGTCACTAATGTCTAAAGCTATGAAAGTGCAACATCTTTTCCACTAGTGCTGCAATAACCCACTGTGCAAGGCAGGGTTAAATTTTCTCTTTCATCACTAGCCAGTTACTTGAAGTGCTGTTAATGTCTGAAATAAAATCTGAATGTCTCCCCAGACGGTGAGATTCTCTGGGCCTCTTTTTCTCTTTGGGTCTCCATCCCACTGGACATATCATCACATTAAATATGTATTATTTAAGTTGGCTCATGGGAGAAGCTGTGGCTGTGTCATGTACTAATGGCCACATTTTCAGGATTGTACCTTGGCCACTGGCATATTGCCTGAGAGTGTAACAATAATGAGCAGACTTGCACCTGCCTCTGTAAAATTTTGTTACTAATTTGCTACTTTTTTACTCTTCTTAATGCTCCTCTGCCCTTCCCTTGTTTTATTGTGGGATGCTATAAATCTTCTTTGATTTCAGTTAGTATATATTGAGAGAGAAATAACATTTGCTTATCTTAGATAGGTGTCAGGACCCATAACTCTAGTGAGATATGGATGCTTCTGAACAAAGGGTGTGGACATAATGAAACAGAAAGAAAACACCAATAATTAGAGAAATACTGGTGCTGATGCTTAGCATTTCATGATATTAGTTAACAGAAATTTATTTAGACATTGAAGTCAATGGACAACTAAAGTTCTCATCACATTGGTATAAGAGACCATTTACTTACATGCCTCACCAGAGATAAAGACTTTAGTGTCTGTGTTTCAAAATGCTGGCCTTGGCCATGAGCCAATTTGTGTTATACCTACTTTTTTTTCTAGCACAGGGAGATTCTGTCGTTAGCCCTGGCTGCAATTATCTATGACTGTTGCTCTGCAACTTGGTGTCCCGGCAAAAAAACCCTTAATTTTACAAGAGAGTTGAAGAAATCGGCTATTTTTACTTGGCAAAACAATGGCTAAGAGGGGATGTGACTGCTGAGTGCAAATACATCAAGGAGCAGTAAACCTGGGGGAGGTGAAAAAAGCTATTTAAGCTAAAAAGTAACTTGGCACATGAACAAACAAATGCTAAACGGCCATGAATAAAATTAGCAAAAGTAGAAGCAGGTTGCCAATGATCCAAACAATGAGGAAGGATCTTTCCAAAAGAAGAAATGCAAGCACAATAGTGAAGTATTTTTAGGAAGTAGTTTAACTAGTTCCTGAAAGGGAATAAGGAGATTCAGCTTGCTGCTGTGGCCAAGCAGAAAGGCCTGGGATCACTTCCATATAATGATATTTGGGTGAATAATCTCTTTCTCTTGTCTCCTTGCAACCTCTTGTACATCAGCAAAGACTGCAAGTCCAGTAGCAGAAAGCAGAGCAAAAAGGTGGCACAGCATGACTCAGGTTACTTTCCTGGAAATACAGGAAGCTGAGAATTTGGTCAATGAGCCCTCATTCAGGTCCCTCTTGAGATGCTGGAGGACTGGAGTAATGTCCGAGATTCACATCAGAAGGTAGCCATTTGTTTTTACCAGTTAATTCTCTCCTATTTTCTATATTCAGAAGATATTTAAAGAAAAATATCCCACTTTTCACATATGAAAAAAGGTGAGATCTCCCAAGCATACTTTATCCTTAAAAAGCCAGACACTCTGGAAAAGAGATGATCATTCAAACACCTAAATAACTAATCTTTAGTTAAACTAGCATTGATTATTAAACTGGACACTTGTCTGCAAGCCTTAAAAGTGTCTGTAGGACCACTGATCCTTTGACTAACATGCTAACTTAACTTTCCATCTTTGAAGAGCACTTCATTTTAACAGATTCCATAATAAGGGTTTGTTCTATTTCCTGAATTGACTTTTACTCTGTCACTGTCATGGCTCTTTAATCACCATATATTCTTTTGTTGCATATAAAGAAGACATCAACAACTTCTACTGTGTCAATGGAAAATGTACCAGGCAAAAATCAAACACCTTCTAAAAAATAGAGTTTGACTATTGGTATTTAATGTGACACACCCCTTATTTAGTTGCAGGCAATGTCCCTCCATTCTTTCCAAAATGATAGACTCACCTGCTTGTACTGATAAAATGATTAGATCTAAAATGTTAAGGTCAAACTAAATATACAAAGATATTTTCTAGCTTTTTCCAAAACTGATAGACAGACTGCTAAGTCTCAAATATCTCATATGCTACCATTTACTTAACCAACAATCTTCTAGCTGGACAGTTTATTAATTTTCTCACCAAGAGGTCCCACAAATCATCTTGCCTTTCACTTGAAGATTACACCATGAAAATGTTCTCTGCAATTTGTGTATGATGTTGCCACTTTGCCTTTTCTTCTGTCCCTTGCCTGAGTGGCAACTCAGTTTTGTATGGAGTGATACAAGGCTCAAGTCTTCATTCCATGGAGGAGCAACTCTCTCACCAATTTCAGATGAAATCTTGTGGAGACAGTCACCCAGCATATTGCTCAATATTGCTCAGCCACTTTCCTCAGGAAACAGGCAGCAAAGATCCTGGTCTCACCATCATCATGAGGAAGATCTTTTCACTGTCCTTGTGAGCAGGTGTTGATTAACCTCATTTCCTGGGTGCAGAGTGTGCAGACAGCCTTTGTGTCCTGGGAAGTGATCCATGCACAATTGCCTCACTTCTCAGGACCATTATCATCAACTATTCCTCTTTACTGATCCTTTGGAAAGGGGATAATTTTTCCCAGGCTGTTCATTACTGTGAACAAGGAAAGGAGGGGCAGGAACAGCAGCCACAGTTTGACAAATGACCCTTAGTAACAGATTAAACAAATGGTAAAAATTAGCTATGCTACAAACCCCCTTAACTCCCTCTACCTTCAATTGTGCACAAACGCCTTCCTTCCCACCTGCATCCATATAATAGGCTCAAAGAGATCTTCTCAGAATCCTTAATTATCAGGAACACATTAATGGAGAGGAAGGATGACCAAAGCACACACAATTAATCTCTGAATATAATTGTAAACCAGGACAGATTTGATGACTGATTGATTCCCAAATCCAGCATTGCCCAGTCCCCAGTAGGAATGCCCAGAATGGGAGTGCTCTGCCCTCAGTAACCACTTTCACACCAAAAACTGTGCCACGATGACTTACATCAACAAGAAAACCAGCATATGCATCCAATTGCTAATGGACTCTCATTGGACTCAATGGAGAGTCTCAATGGACTCTCACAATCTCTGGAAACGAAAAGGTGCAGAGTTTGAGCAGACCTTTTGTCTCCCATTTGGAGCTGAGGAGGCAGGGAGGGTTGGAGTGCAATCTCTCTGTTCAGGACCACAGGACTGGACAAATTTGAACTAACACAGCAGCTTCCTTCAAACCCTTCCAGTATCTCCTTGACGAAAATGTTTTAAAACGAGATGTCAGAACAAAAGTGTGGTTAAAGGCTACGTGTCTACCCCTGAAAAACAAGAAACTCCAAGTAAATATTTACAGTCTGCTCATTAGAAGTTTAGACACAAACCTACTAGAGCTATTTACAGTTTGCTAGCTAGGAGCTTAGATACACACTAATATCAGCACTCAAGAATTAGTCACTCTTCCTATTCCCATTATGCAATGAATTCAAGTGAAGAGTTCTCTTCTCTGATGTTTGCTGTGGGGAAGGTATTTAACCATGGGGCAGCTTGCCCAGAGATGCAGAATTCCCACTGAGGAGGTGCCACCTCACTAGCATCCAAGGCAGTGTTATGTGAACAATCTGAATGCTTCAAAGTGCCTGGCTGTGGCAGAACATCCACACACCCTAGTAAGTTGCCTTGGTCCCATTTTTATGGGGTTACTTCTCAAGGGTGGCTAAATTGAGAGTGATTAACAGTAAGAAACCAGTCAGAGGCCTTCTATGTGGCCACCTGCTTTGTTCAAGGCTCTGTTTTCTGTGTCATCTGTGTATGCACCAAATGCTGTCAGCTGCCTGCTCTCCAGGCTGCTCAATATCTTCAGAGAAACCAAACGAGAAAATCAGAGGTCACAGGTAGGCTCTATCTGCCTCTGCCCCAGAAAGAAGTACCTTGTGTCACAGCTTGTGCTTCACTCCTGCCCATTCACTCACTGCTTCACATTAACCACTGCCCCTTCTGCCTGTGTTCACCAGGCACTTCTTGGGAAAAAGCCTCTGGGAAACACAGCTTTATATCATTGAAAAGGGTCTGAAATACAGCTATGAAAACAGTTGCCTTTTTTATTTTCATTGCAGCATCATTTAAATTTATTTTTAACACGGCAAAAGCTTCTACAGGAATTGCTCCATTACAGGAAAAGGACAAAGAAGAGTGAGATTAAATGCAGCCCAAGCAGGTGCATGTTGCCCTCCCAAAAGCTGCTTCCCTTCTTTCCCATTCCCTTCTCCTTTGACAGAGCTGGAAGGTTGCTTTCTTAGCACAGCTGGAAAGTGAGTCGATTGTGGTCTCAAGCAGGACACTTTTGGGCAGCCATGAGTTAAGAATTAGTTAATATTAGTTAAAGTAAACAGCACTATTAGTTTTACCTTTCCAAAATGTGATAATAAAACAATAATGTAAGTCACCGATTCCTGGCCTTTCTCCAGTATTCTGAAGTTTTGTTATGATTTACTGGATACAACAATGTCAGGCAAATCTATTATCTTTCAGATGGCTGTTTATCTCAAGCCTGGTCTCCAGACCTGGTGTTTTTTTCAAGGCATGCAGCTTTATCTTGAATTCACAGAGATTGACCTGTCTGACTCCTGCTAGAATATGCTATGGTTACTTTCCAAACTATACACAAATATATACATGAAAAAGCAAAAAAGAAGCATATGGTGATGCCAGAATTTTAGTTACATTCTGTGTTGGGGAAAGTTTTGAGTTTATTTTACTTTTAATCTCTCTGGTGGAATGAAACCAGTGGTATACAATAGCATTAAAACATTCGCAGATATATTGAGTGATAACATTTTGGTCTCTAATTCCACTGACATAAACTCCAGAGTGGATCTCCTTCTTCTCTTGATACTCTTTGCAAGTTCCACTTTTACTTTTTGTTTTGTTGGATTGGGTTTTTTTGTTTTGTTTTAATCTGGAATTTGAACCTATTGCATGCAGTGAAATGACACATCAGTAAGATTAGCTTCAGGCCCCAATATATTAAAGGCGGGGTAATTGCAGTGGGCAATTACTTTACATAAGGTGGGGAATTATAACGTGTAGATCCAGGCCTCATTTAGATTGGTGCTCAGATGTCTAACTGGAAAGGACTCACTGCTAAGTCTGAAAATGTTTATTGGTGGCTGTCTTCCAGTCTTTCTGTAAGGTCTGTCTACTCAGCTGTTGTGCCTTCTCCTTCCTCCTGCAGTGCCCAAAAACCCTTTATGTCCATCACACATTATGTTTTCATCAAGCCCTTTGACACCGGATTTGCTCTTCAGTTAAAAACATCACCCCAGAATCTACAGCGTGGGAGCACGCTATTTTGGAAGAATATTGCATAGAAAAAATATGTTTTGCATTCTGTGGCATAATTGCTTAGACATAAGCATTTCCATAGTTAAATAAAAAAGCTGGTATTAAGTAGGAGAGCTCTTTAAAGACTGGTTCATGCTATTCTCAGCATACAGCACTGATGTTTTGTTACTTATTAAGTATTGATTTACAAAGGGTTGCTACTGCTTCCTGCAGCACAGAGGAACCTTTGCTGCTTTCAGAACCAAAACAAGAACATGTGAGGTGAATAGCCCACCTACTTCTTTGTAATACCTCAGCAAACCTCTTCTCAGTCTAAAGCTGGAGCCCTGCCTTTTCATCTCCTATGATGCACCCGGTGGCATACATAGAGGAAAAACTGTACAATACAGTAAAACTGCAATTACATTTTTATTTCATGACAACACTGGTAACTGATGACCTGTCTGGACATGACCACCTCATTGTCTTGTTCTTCACAGTGTAAATGTGGAACAGGATGCTGGAAGGACATTTACTTTGGGTTTATCTGCTTTGGTTTTATATTTACAGCACTAAAATTGAGAGAGGAATTGTCCTGGAGAAGATCCCGTGCTGTTTCCATGTCACATTAACACACAGAAGAAGCCTGCTGAGTATGAATCTAGAATATGGTTTGCAATTTCTTCTTTTTAGGTTCACAACTGATTTTTTGTCAGGCAGCAAAGGTAAATACAACGTTGATGAGGTTATAACTTGCTTCTCTCAGGGAGATGTCACACCATTCTCAGTAGTTTTTAAGAAACAGAGGATTGCCCTAAGAATTTGTGGATGACTCATCCCTGGAACTGTTGAAGGCCAGGTTGGGTGAGCAACCTGCTCTAGAGAAAGTGCCCCTGTCCACTGTAGTGGACTTAGGTGATCTTTAAGGTCCCTCTTAAACAAAATCATTCTGTGATTCATAGCAGTGAGAGGCATAGCACAAGAGCTGACCACAGGTATATCTGCTGCAACAGTTTGCTCTTCCCAGGTCCTTCAAGGGAGCTTCCCTTGAGCTCTGGCCTGGCCAGTGGAAGAAAGAAATAGTCCCTCTGCAAGGCACATTACCCAGTCACTTGTCCCACCCCCTGTATGAAGCCAGAAATGTAATGGAAAATGTCAATGCCATTGCCTGCTTTGCTCAGCAGGCTCCTCTGGCATGGAAGATACAAGTCATTAGACATCCCAGACTGAGGCTGAAGGCAGTTTGAGCCGGGTCAGGAACCCCAGAGTTTCTTCATTAAGTGCATCATCAGACCAACCATTTGCCCTGTACACAGAATCACAGAGTCATATACTGGCTTGGGTTGGAAAGGACCTCTAAGATCATCTCATTCTAAATCCCCTACCATGGGCAGGGACAGCTTTCCCTAAGCCTGAATATATTCCACTAAAACCAGCAGCAGATTCAAGACAAAAGTATTATAATGGTTGTGGGAAGAAATCATAAAGAGACTGTGTTAACTTTTCCTCTGATGCAGCCTTCCTTCAGTTCCTGAATCCTGGTGCTAGCACTAGTGTCATGGGTGTGTTGGGTGGTTTCTGGAGAGTATTTCCTCTAGAAACAGAAAGGAGCCATATATGGTGTCTTGACAGAGCTCACTCTGAGGCACTACTAGTGGACCGTAAATATGCAGGAAAATGCAAATACTTGCCAGGCAATTAGGTTGGAGTTAAAAGTTTCCCCCTGCTGTCTTTGCAGAGATAATTTTCTCTAGTTTTCAATGCAGCCTCTGTTACAACCTAGCAGCTTCCTGGCTTGCCTGTTAGATGCAAATGGCTCTCCCTGAACTCCTGTTGGATACCCAGGTTGAGGATCATGCTGCCATGTGCCTTTGCAAGACAGCTGACCCAGATTTGCAGTCTTGTCTAGCTGTGAATGCTGCACACCTGGTTGCAAGGTTTGGGGGGCACTCCTGCTTTTTCTCCTTAAGGGTCATTAAAATCTGACCTGTTTACCCACAAAAGATACCCCTGGCTGAGCTGAATTTGTTGTGTCCTTGTCTATTTTAAAATATTTTAAATAGTGAATCTCTAAACCAGTCAACATCATCTGGGAACGGCTGCAAACACCAACATTTTTTAATTACATGCACACATAGTAGTGAACAAAGATTTGTCAGTGATCCTCCCGTTGGCACATCTCTGCTCAAAAGAAACGTCTGTCTTTTAACCATACCCCTCTAAGCCTTTCTTTTATGAGGCATCCTGTTATGCAAGACCTTGGCTGCTATCCAAACCATATTGGGCCCCTTTTAAGCATCCCTTTTACAACCTATCCTTTACAGTAACACACCAGTCCCTTGTTTCCCAACAACAACTTTCTGTACAGAAAGCTTTCAGCCCCAAAGAAGCCTTTAGACCCAGCAGTTGTGTGATTTTCACCATAAATAACAGCTCTTATTAAACAGCAGCATTAATCTATAAAGGCATTATTCCAAAAACTAGCAGCTTTTCAGAATTTGCTGAGAATGTCACAAGAACAGTAACACATAGAAAATCCCTTGCATTTAATTAGTGTTGCATTTCTTTGGGGTTGTAATGCTCAGAGCTGTTAAGATACTGTCTCTCAGTCGTCACTTTGATTGACCAAGGGGACACGGTGTATATACAGTTGATTTCCTGGTCCCCAGAGAAATTCTCCTGAACTAATCACTGAGCCTGTTATGGGCTTATCTCACAATGACTTAAGAACTGAGAATGAGGAGATCTCGATATCCTGTTACACACCCTCCTTGCGTTACCATCTGGTTAACAAGACACTGCCAGGGAAATAATTCATCTATCCGTAGGTCTCCATGAAGAAGGCAAGGAGAATGAATTTCTGAATGAAATTCAAAAGCAGGTTGTTACCTAGGATATAGAAAAAATAATAATAATAATAATAAAAAAAAGAAAGCACCATCAAGACTCAAATCTCTTGCTGTAGATTGGAATGTAAAATTTAGCGCTTAGTTAAGACATATTTTTGTCCTGTAGACAGAATACTACCTGTTCATTAAAGAGCTGTCCACCTCTAAATAGCGTGAATGCTTTTTAAACTCTTAATATTTTTGTCTTAATTTTTTCAAGCACTATGCAGTAATAGGTAAATATAGATGCTTTCCTAGGAAAATTACAGCTGCTGTCTTGTAAATTATGACTCAAACAGGCTTGGAGGAAAGGGTATTTTGACAGGAGTGTAAAATACCACTGGATTTTTTTCATTATAATTAAACATAAAGCTCAGAAGAGCATATTTTATGTCTGAATTGGCAAATTTTCAGGCCGATTTGAAAGCTGAATTACAACACCTAATTGAGAAATTGCTTATTGAACCATACTAGCCACAGTCCCTAGTGAAAATTTGAAGGTGTCTGTGTTTAGAGACTGGGAAGTAAACCACAATGGATTACTAACAGCAAATATGTTACAGCAACAAGCACAATTGTAATCTGCTAGCATGTCCTCAATCATGTCACACAAAGAAATAAAATCCTTTGCTCTGACTTCTTTGAATTATGCTGCTGTAATTAAGAGATGACAGGTTTTATGAGAGAGAAGAATCAAAATTAAACCTGACCTTCCTGCTGCATACATGGACACCTATAGAAGCAGGCTATGAATCACATTGATTCATACATGCCTTTCACAGAATCACCTCTCAAGCTCCCTGCTCAAGCAGGGCCATCCTAGAGCACCTGGCACAGGATTGTGTCCAGATGGTTCTTGAACATTTCCAGTGAGGGAGACTCCACAACCTCTCTGGACAATCTGCTCCAGTGCCCAGTCACCTCCTCAGTGAAGAAGTTCTTCCTCATATTCAGGTGAAACTTCCTGTGCATCAATTTCTGCCCACTGCCTCTTGTCCTATTGCTTGGCACCACCAAGATGAGCCTGGATGAATTCTCTTCACACCCACCCTTTAGATATCTATTCACGTTGATGAAGTGTCTCTCAGTCATCTCTTCTCGAGGCTGAACAGGGCCAACAGTCTCAGCTTTTCCTCTGCAGAAGCCCAGAAAATAATGTGTATTTATGTGTATGTATCAAACACTGATAGTCAGATTGCTGTGGAGCCAACCAAGGACTGTTGGCACTAACAGCCAAGGGTGGTTGGTAACAGGCAAGGACAGTTGGTATTAACACACTGTGAGAAAGAACATTTGTGCTTACCCTGACAGCCTCTCTATTCCAAGTGGTCTGACTCTGCTTCCATCTCCTGTGTATTTCCTGCTAATACTTAAGTAATGACTTTGCTGTGTCTTCAGTGGCCTCCAGAGCAGAATATTTCTTAGGTTTACTTTTCCCTCTCAACTTAGAGCCTGGTCTCTCCACACACTGGGCCAAGGGCAGCTGGTGAAGAAAAACCTCCACTATTTTTAAAATGCACACCTTGCTGGTAAATGCATCTGGGATCATTGATCCTGCTTTTGGGATAACCTCAGAAGAGTGAGACCCACAGATCTGCATAATGAGAAAAACTAGGCACTGCTTCTAATGCATTGCAGAGCTTCAGGACCTGTGGCAGTCCTCTCCAGGCTCTTTCCAGACTTACCAACACTGTGAAGTTTCATTAATTTGTGAGGCTAGCCTGGTCAGGCTAAAGTATTCAGAGAGAATTTAAGTTAGATTATTAAATATATTTTTGGAAGAGAGTGGGAATAGGAACAGGGGAAGGGCATTTTCCCCATTAGTTCTTCACCTGAAGCTACCATTGTGCAAACATGATTGGAAACAAAACAAGAATAAATGAATACATTACTTCAGCAGGGCCTTAATTCATTTGCTGTCAGGTATTAATTTAAGCCACAAGTAAAACAATGGGCTGTTGGGCGCCATTGGTGCAGCTGAAAGCCTGGTGCACATGACTTTTCCACTGGAATGCTTTCAAGGTCTTTTTCCTCTTCCTATCCTAGCTGTGAAACCTTTATGCAAACGGTCTTAGTCACAATTAGATTACATCAAAGAATGTTTGTCTTGGTTTCAAGCCTGCTTGGGCTAAAACCAAGATAAATTGCAAATTGGCTAAAACCACCAACAAACACCCACTTTTTCTGGTCATTACAGATGAGGAATGTACAGTGCCTTTAGGTCTTATATTTCCACCGCCCTATCCTGTCCTTAGTCAGCAATTTGTTAGGTAATTGGAAAACAAAGTTCAATAGACTGTCTCAGAGTGGGTGGGGATTTTTTCTTTCCCCTTTTGGCTTTTGTGCGTCACAGAGTACTTACAAAGGAATGAACTCACAACCTGACCTGTGTAAAAGCAGGCACACGTGAAGCACAAAGAGAGGAGGCAATCCTCAGTTCATAATCCTCAGAGACAAGTAAAACTTAACATGACAAATGGCAAAGGAAGGCAACAGTTCTCTCCGAGGATCATTTTGGCAGCCACTTAAGGAAAGATCCCTCTGGATGGATACACCAGGACACGGCACAGCAAAGCTGTGGGAGCAAAGTTAAACACCCTGCAACCAGCCAAGGAGGGATTTGAAGAATAGCTTTACACTAACTCAAGTGTTTTCCTCAGGTCTTGCCATGAGATAGGTAGTGAAAGAGGGAGCCACGTTAGCCTGACCTCCATAGACATGGGAGGCATGGAAATGCCTTGTTTACACCAACAATGACTTTTCATTTCATGGAAATGAAAAGTCACTGCTGGTATGAATGAAGATTTTGTCTCTGGTTGCTGAGGGGGCTGTGAGATCTCATCACCTCATGGCTGTGCTGCTTAGTGCCATGTCATTTCTGCTACTTAAATTTTAAATCAGTGTAGCTCAGTAGACACCCATGGATTTATTCTGGATTTATATCATTATCTTTTAATAGAGGTGGATGGAAAAAAAAAAAAAAGAAAAATAGTTAAAGTACAAAAATACTCCTGTCTCAATATTCACCATGAGAAATATTTACTCCTTGACATTTGCATTGGTCAGTCAGCCCAAAATATATTTTCCCAGAAAACAATTCCATGAAGGTACATTTTCAGGGACATGTTTTTCAGATTCTTTCCCTTAAGTATTCCTGCCAAGGCTGAAGGTGGCTGCTAATGCCATGCTGAGATCTCTGTTATTTAATCACAAGATGGCATATAGGCTATGCAGAAAATTTTAACAGCTGAAAGTTCAGGATGTCAGACAGCAGTTTCAGCTGTGTGTTGACACATGAAAATGATTAATGTACTGTTATGGGATGCAGAATAACTGCAATCATCTCTTAGTCCAAATTGCATGAGAAAAGTGTTCCCAGATACCTGCAATTGTCTGCTTCTTCACCTTCTCTTTCCAAGCATTCTTCACCTCAGTTCCATGTCCTTTACTGAAGAAATCCTCTGGCTTTGATTTTTCACACACCACCGTTCTTTAAATAGCAACAAGATTATTTTAAGAATAACACAATCCTTTACAGTCAGAGCAGAGATATGAAGACCAGTCCCTAAGCTAGGATGGAAACTACAGTTTTAAACATGAAATAAAGAGACACAGCTTTTAGCAGATAAATGTGTTACTACACTTAATTGTGCATGAATGGTAACTGATACTCTAAATGTCACTTTGGACATTTCATGGTTCATTTTTTCTAAGAAGTTGTGGTTCAACAGCAAGATAAAGTGATGCTGAGTCCAGAGAGACAGAATATGGTTCACAGTGCTCCCAGGATTACTTTGCTGATATTGGCATATAGCATGATCTGGTCTGGAACAGTGACAAGAACTTCAAGTTGATGTTTTCATTTTCATAGCCACTGAAGCTGTCACCAGAGGCTAATCAAAAATTCAGTATGTCAAAAAAATCCCCCAAACCACTTCATGAACAAACCCATTAAATATAAATCTGTCAGATTGACTAGACATATGAGTAATTTACAATGAACTAATCTATATTGTCCCATTCACATCTACTGCTCAATATGCAGCACAAAATGTCCTGACGTCTTGGCCATCTCCATCTGTGTAAGGGATGCAGTGGCAAAAAAACCCTGTCAGAGGAGGACAGCTAGTGCCCAAATCTCAACCAGAAAAGCATCACTGGGTGGGACTGGTGCTGCACTGAGGCGGGAGACTGTCCCCCAGGTATGAAAACACAGATGTGGTCTAGGATATAGTGTATACACTACTTGATGTGATATGGAAGTTTAGTGCAAGTTGATAGATAACCAATCCCACTGCACTATTTGTTGACAGAAGAAAAGATTTTCAAGTTAATTCAATGACTTTCACAGATCTTGAATGCCCTCATGATTTACTAACCATGTAAGCATTTTCTCCAAAGCTTTGAAGTACTAAAAAAATGAAAGTATCACTGTAAAAAATACAATTAACATATAAGAAAGACATTTTTGCTATTATGAAATGTTCTGTTTCTGAGGAGGTTGGCAAATGCTCCTTTGATGCTTTGATAATGAAGTAGAAATTTATATTTTCAAAAAGTATGGGTGGTTTGGGGTGAATTGTGTCTGTGTGTTAAATTAGTGTCTGATTTCAGGCCTGATTTACAGAAATGCTGAGAAATGCATCTTTGGAAAACAAGCCATCTAACACTGCTAAAAACCTCAGTGAGAGTTCAGATCCAAACACAGTTACAAATTTCAGGGGTGATTAAGTCACTGGTGGTCTGGTTTTTATCCTTTACAATTATTGTGATGACTTATGAGGTTGGGATCTGTTTCCAGATTTCCCGAAAGCATGTGACAATTCTGATCTGGCATGTTCTAGGGTCAAGTGCCCATTTAAATTACTGACTTGACTGAAAAGCATGGATTAAAATAACATACTAGCTTTTACAGAAAAAGGCATTGGCAAGCTACTGCAGCCTACATACATAAGCAATTGCCAACCAGCAAAATGTTTTCAGACTCACTGACAAGGCAGTCTGAAGAGTTTCTTATGATCATTTAGTAAGAAATTCTAGAGAGCTCTCCAGGGTGAAAAGGTTTCGCATTATTGCATTGGACACACAGCTCCAGTTGTACATGTGTTTCCTGATGCCAGTGTGCCATTGAGTGATTTTATGGCCATACCAAGGGCCTGGTGGACAAGGGTTTTATGGTTCTCTGCTTTGCACTGCCCACACTTACCTTCCACATGCCACATAGCAGGGTCTGCCTTGCCATCCCATGTCTGCAGCACACAGCAGTCTTCTTCTGTGATCATACAATTATTGAGGGGGAAAGACAAACAAATGTATGTCTGGTATTAACTAATGCTATCAAGTGCTAATAAATGGATCTCATCTGACAGAACAGCTCGGTTCAGGTGACTTACAGCATTCCCCATTCTGGAGCTGTTCAGCCAGCCTGGTTTAGGTCAGAGGGAGGATGGTGGTAGTTGAGTCTCCTACAAGATCATCTGGTCAAGGGGTTTCTGAATGTTACTCTTGACTGGAAATACCTTGATGGGCTTAAAACAAACTCTCCTTTTCTTCTCTTGAGGCAATAATTCAAAACTCACTGCAATAGCAAGACTTCTTCTGAGCTCAACATCAGACAAGTGTTAGATTACACATATAAGCCATGAGTTCTTTGCAGTATTTTGTGTTAAGATTCTTAACTCTAGGATGTCCCTGACTACAGAAACAGAACCAATCTCAGTAAGAGATGGATATACTCAGTGAAACAAAGAAAACAAAACATATCTAGTGAATATAGAACACATCATATCAGAGACAAAAGCATTAGCCAGGAAAAGAATTCTGTTTAAACAGCTGAACCAGAAAATTTCTGAAACATTGTACTTTTAGTGTACGTGATTTCTCTGTCCTCATGACAGAGACCCTGGAACCAGCTGGATCTTCCAAAGAAGAAATGTTGTCATGGATTAAGTTTTGAGGGAAGGGTTTTTAGTAGACTTGAAAATTAAGTTCAGAGTACCAAACTACATTCAAATTTAAGTATGGTGAGCTACGGAGACCTCCAGAACAATGAGCAGTGTTTTGATGCTTGGTTTGAGAGCATTGTGGGAGAACTCAGCATTATTTGCTTTTGTAAGCAAACAATCTTTTTTACATCAAGCCAATAGCGTTTGTTGTCAGAGGTAGTCACAGGTAGACTGTACCTGGGAGCATTTGCAGGGCTCCCAGATCCTCTGTATCCTGAATGTGTGACCTGCATGCTGTTGCATGGTGCAACGCAGGAAAGATAAGAGAATGATAAAACCACTTTCCCTTCAACCCCTGTATTCAGCATCCAGAGATGTAACAGCAGCAAAAGAGGCGCCCGCTGTTAATACTACACTGAGTGGACTGATGAGAAAGGGAGAGGTGATGAGAAAATGCCAATCAGTGCTGACTGTAAGAAAGCATCCAAGATTGAATTCCTGGCAGACTTGGGGTGTTTTTATAATTGACTTGCAGGTTGCCAGAGTTTGCTTCCTTTTTTAATTATTTTTTTTTTAATTCACATTCCTCAGAGTGATTTTTTTGTTCCTCTCCCTCACTTCTCTGCACAGTCATGCATCACTGCACGATTTTTCTGCCTTTCTTGGTGGTGTAATGGGGAGGGAATATAGGGGCAGCAGAGAAGTCGCCGCTCGTGACCCGACAGTGTGACAGCCATTGTGGCTGGTGGGGAGCAGAGGGAAGGTTCTCAACAGAGCCATTGCTTGAAGTTGGTTTTAATCAATTTAATTGTTAACGTTCTGGGGAGAGAGGGAGGAAGCGGACCACAGACTAACACAGTGGGGTTAATGGAAAGAGAAGTGATAAAATATAACCTTACAGCCTGCTGTGCAGCAAGTCTCTGAGAGATTAGAAAGTTATCAAGCGAGAGAACAATTAAACTGATTTGTAATTAACTCTGCAGAGAGTAAAACCAGCAGAGTTAATGGAAGACAAAATACTGCTTGCTGGGTTTGTCCCTAAAATCTATTCCAGTCCCTAACTCTTTTTTCTCTGTCCCTCTCAGCAATGTCAAAGAGCTGGAAAGGAGGGTTGGGGTGGCCTTGCCCTGGGTGGGTGCGTGTTGGTGCTGTTGGGCTTGCTGTAAGCCCATGGCAGTGTTCGCCCTGTCACTGCTGCCCAGCACTACAGCTAATCCCTGGAGAGAGGGCAGCAATTATCCCTGATGCTTTAGGCAGCTGCACAAATGCCCAGCATAGGCATGGCAGGTGCCAGCCATGTCTGCAGGGGAGGGCAGGGAGGAGGCAGCGAGCCCCAGCCCCACTCCCGTGTGTGTGAGCAGAGCTGGACAGGCTCCCCCTCCGAGCAGCCACTGCACAGAGCTGGGCTGACAAACAGCAGTGCCCTGCTAATGACCTGCAGGGACTGTGGGGACATGGGCAGGGTAAGGCAGACGGATGGCCAGCAGCTGCTGAGGGTGGCTGTCTTAGCTCCAGCCCTGGAAATGTTTCTTGCTGCTCCCTTGTTTTCACAGTCACGTTCCCCAGGCCTTACACTCATGGCTGAGTTTGTTGGAGCAGCACAATTCCTGATTGCTTGTGAAAACATTTGGTTTTGTGGCTTAATGGGGACTTGAAAATAATCTTTCTCAGAGAGCAGTGCATCATCTTGGAGATCCATATTTCAGGATGAACCAGGCTTACTTTAACCCAGCTCCCATCCATGCCCAAAATCCTTTAACTCAAGGCTACCAGTGCATTTAACTACGACAGTCATTCTGTCTTTGGTTATAGACTAAAACATCACTCACAGCCTGTTTACTTTGTAGTGTGGCTATAACCTAAACCCCTAAATGCTGCCAGCATGTTCCTGCCTTGCCATAATTAGCAGGGTGAAGTCACTGCAACCACACGGCGGTTCTGTGGCAGGGCACCATGTGTGTGGTGCTAACCACGGCTGTCTGCAGGGAAGATGTGCCAGTCATTCAGGTCTTCCTCTTATCTCCCTGCCCATGGCTCACATGGTTACTTGGCCACAGAGGTGCAGGAAAGTACTCAGGTGGGACAGAAGGGGTCATCTCCAGTGATTCAGATGGATGAGAGACAATCCCAGCTAACTGAGAACTTTGCTCAGCAGCCCTCTATTTCTGCAGGGTGCATGCCTGTGCTTTGCCTTGCAGTTTATTGCTCTAAAGCTGCAAGTGGCCTAAGAAACTACAGGGTGAAGCTTCTTTTACTTTCTGCAATAATTATGTAGCATAGAAGGAAGCAAGGGAAGAAACACAGGAGAAGAGAGGAAGCAAGGAGACAGTTAAATAGAGAGGGGAAGGGAGAAGTTAATGAACTTGCTCCATCTAATAAACAGTTTCCTTCTCTCTCCCCATGAATGCTTTTGTTTCACCAGTCTGTGCCAGTTTCCCAGTGCTCCCTGCCCCCACCACCAGAGAGTGAGTCTATCCACCATGCAGCACTTGAGTTTTCTCCCTGCCTCAGCAGTGCTGCAGGCAGAGTAGCTACCTTGAAGGAGGGAATCGGGAAGCTGATCTTCATGGCCCAGACAAACCCCAATTTCTTTTCTCAGTGTGCCAACAGGGATGGCAATTAATGCCAGGGGGGGTGGTGGCTTTAATGATGTGGACACCTGTTCCCTGAGAAATGGCCTCAGCTCTCTTTGGCACGAGTCACTGCTGAGGCTCCTCAGCCACAAATTGCTTTTCCATAAAGGCAAAGCAGCTTTGTTTATAAACTGCTGTAGATAGGCTGGAGTTTTCATGATGAGAGCACAGAAGCAACAGTCATTACAGCCGTATAAATGAGTTTATTTATTCAGCAAGAGCACATCTGCCAGGCTGTCGTGAGGTAATCTGCTGCCGCTACAGCCCACAATTAATGGCTGCTGGGGACAAATGAGACGGGAGAGCAACTTGTGTGCGGGAAGGGAGAGCTCCACCAGTCTCACAGGGGACCCTGTGCTTCCTGTCCCAGCACGGGCACCTCATGGTGGCGAGGGTCTTCCCAGGGAACACCCGAGGAGCCGGGGTGGCAGACCTGGCCCCAGCCTTGATTCAGGCGTGCACCGCAGGAGTGTGCTCCAAAGAGGAAGGTGCTGGGAATACAGCCCTACAGCTCCACCCCAAAATGAGCAGTCCAGAGGGAAGGCTGTTCTTGCTTATTCCTCTGGATGCTAAAACAAGAAGAATAAATCTGGGCTGGAAACAGAGGGTGGATTCAAGACTAAGATTTCAGATCCAGACTGTAAAAATGGTACCCTTCAGGGGCTGTTAGGATTCAGGGCTTTGACTTGATTCACCAAAACCTTTGGAACAGTTTCTTGACTCTGTATCACTTTCTTGGCTCTGATTTTGGGGTGGGGGTGAATGCAAAAGAGGTGCTAATCCAAGGGTTTGGTTTGGCCTCTTGCTCAGCTGGAAATGAATACACTGCCTTGTGGCACAGCTCCTGCGGGCAAATTGCAGGAGATTAGTCGGCTGTCATCTGTTTGACCCAATGAGGCCTGAAGAATTTGCTTGCAATGCCACTAAACTGGTCAAATGCTGAAACATGAAGGACAGATGGAAATAACTGTAAAATGCTGTAACCTGGCATGTCACCAACACTTCACAGCTTTCATACCGACTGCCAGCAGTGGCAGAAAAAGACATTAACAGGAAAAGTGAAAACCTAGAAGACCTCTGTTACAGTAGGCAATGCTGAGAGAGGTTGTGAGCTTTTCTGCACAGCCGGGCCTGTAATCTTCTGAATCGCTGGAGAAGCATGGCAAAATAAGAGGGTGTCACATGCAAAGACTAGACAGAATTCCCCCATCCTTTGCCTTCCACTTCCAGGGGAAGGTAGAAGTGACTGGCAGTCCCAGCTGACACTGCTGCTGCTTGTCTGGTCCCATCCAATGGTCCTGACAGATGTTTTAATCTACTGTTTGAAGAATTACTTCTGCACAGCTCTGCTGTTCAAACATCTGTTTCTGTTTAGATAGACAGAGGCATTTCAAACTGCACTGGCCATGCCACACACTGGGAATTGTTTAAAAGGCAACCCAAGTTGCTTACATTACTCAGTTAGAGCATGAGGAGGATTTACTGCAGCAAACCTTGACATATTTTTAAGCCCTGTAAAATAGATCATTCACAAAAGGGAACCGTTTTGCTTCCTAAATACATCCTTTATAAAAGGGAGTATTTACAGTTATAAATCCATAAAGGCATTGCTGAAAGGCCAGGGCTTTTCTACTTGCATCCTTGTTCCCATGTCAGGGGGAGAAATGCTTGTTTAATCATGATTTCACTGTCCTTGGTTTTCCCAGCTTTTGTAGTTGAGTGTGTGTGTTTTTGCTGTACCGCTTCTTGCCCTACTGCTGTCAACACCCACTGATTACTCCTGTTCCAAACAGCCCATGACACATTGCATGTCAGAAGATTTCTATGCTGAGCTTCTCAGTTTCTCAGTGGAAAGAAACACGAAGCAGCTACATTTCAGACAATGGTGAGAGCCCAGTATCACTAGGCCAGTTATATTCAAATTACTTTTTTGCATTCTTAGCTTCTGTGTACCTACCATCTTCTTTAATTACCCTTGAAATTAAAGATGTTATAATTTCTCTTCTTTTTCTCTGACTTGTCTAGTTGTTCAAGCCCTGAAACACAAAGCAGATGGCAAGATTTTCAGCTGGTCAAAAATCACGGTATATCACATGTAAGGAATATCCTGATTGCTGACCATCAAGTGAGAGCTGCCATCATCCAGCCCTTTGCCTGCATTCTTGTAACAGGTGGAGCACTTCGTTAATGCATTTGGCTGATTTTCAATGGTGAAATATTCCCCCAGGGTTCTGGTTTTAAAAATAGCAGAAATCGGAGCTCTGTCTACAAAGGGATAGAAGGAGCACACTGAGATCTTGCCTCTTTTGTCCTACTGGGAATTGCTGGGCTAAAACCATACACTGAAGGATCATGCTGCTTGTTTTCTTTAGCATCCTTCTCCCTTGTCTGTGACTTTACAGATTTGTGAGCCAAGGAGATGAGGAAGAAGTCTCCCTGGTTAGCTTTTCTTTTACAGTTACAGGTTCCACTGACAAGCACCTCTCAAAATCATACAATACTTTTGTCCTTATACACTGTTTCTATTCTCTATGAACAAAAGAATAGGTTAAAAGGAAGCCCTTACATAAACATGAACACACTGAGTTGTGTCTGGCTGTGTTTCTGTGCACCAATGGTACTTCTATGCCATGCAATACTCAAGGGACTTACTTTCCTTTAGAGGTTTGGTTATAAGACACAGCTTATCAAAGTCCTTAACTTGTGCAGCTCTAAGCCTGTAAATAATACCAAGCTCGATGAGCAGCTCACCTTCCTTAAATTAGATTTGTTGAAATATGTTCCTCATTTGGGTCCTGCAGTAATTAGCCTGGAAACAGCGAACAGCCAGTTACATTGAGCTGAACTTTTCTTTCAAAGAAATGCCAAAAACAATTGAAAGAGATTAATGATATTTCCTGAGATCCACCTGTTGCTCAGTTTCCCTTCAATTAAGCAACAAAGGGGAGGTGCGGGAACCACTTCTTGTTATAAACACAAATGAGTATTCGGACAAATGAAGCTGGGAGGAGAAAGGCGAAGGCAAGGAGAAACAATGAGAGAAAAGCAGCCTGGACTTTATCACGGGCTGGCCATGCTCAGGGACACTCAGGAAGAGGCACATTCCAATGCCACGCAAAGGCTGGAAGAACAATGCAGTCCTTCCTCAATAAGGCGTTTGAACATACTAAATTATCCCTCTGGACATTATATGGAAGTGAAATACATCAAAATAAGAAAGGAGGAAGAAACACATTTTTGCCTTGATGAGGCACAGCCCACGATTTGCTGAGACATGACAATGGACTTCTAGTAAAAACACCAAACAGTAGATGAAAGTTTTTCAGGGGAGTGTAATTGCCTGCCTGTGCTCTGCCACTGTGTGGATGTGCCTTGGGGGCTCCAAGCTTTTGGACAGCTGTCTCAGCTCCTGCTGCACTCCTGACTGCCTCCACATCCCTGTCCTCTACCATGCAGTTCCTTGACAGTACTCTCCTCTCCATTCTAACACCTGTGATCACAACATGGGTTTAAGGAGCTACAACCCCACTGCAGCACCATCACTTTAATGCCAAAAGCAAAACAGATGACTAATTTATTAGTCTTTGGGAGCTACCCAGTACCCAGGAGCACCTGCACAGTGTTCTGGCCTCCTTCTATGGAGTTACTGCTCCATTAAGCAGTAGTTGTGCCTCTTCTCACCACATAGCATCTGAGGAACCAGATATTTACTGACAGCTGCCAATGGGGGTTAAATGCCCTGTTCCAGTAAGAACTTTCCCCATAGGTGCCCCACCAACTCCCTCTGTCCTGCCTGTGACCAAGGACAATGGTTATGGGAATGATCCCTAGCCATCTCTCTGGTGAGCCAGGATGAGTTTCCTCTGGTTCAGTGGCCCCTGCTTTGCTATGGGTAAGGTGTCCAGCTCTGGTCTTAGACTCTGCAGAGAGAGGCACCCCTTGTTGGCTTCCCTGTTGCCATATGGGATATTCCAAGGGTCCTCCAAGAAAAGCCAGGAGTCAGGAGGGATTTTTCATGTATCCAGGATATTGGGAAAGAAAAAAGGAAATCCCGAAACAGGCTATCTTGTAGCTCCTCCATTGCTGAATAGCATCTGGGCTTTGCAAAAGGCTTGGCACTGTAGTTTTGACACAATGCTATTTTCCTTTAGCTCCCTGATCACACTTTGACATCGTTGCCAGCAGCTTCACTGAAGAGCTTTGTGAGTGTGTCCTGAACAGTGGAGACCTGTTTGCTCTGCAGTCCCCCACAATGTGACACATGCAGCATTCTCTCATCCCTAACGCTACATGTCCTTATCTACTCTGGAAGGAAGCCTAGGTCTATGTTCCTTCTGCCTGACATCTGAGGCATCACTCCTGTGCTAAGCTCTGAAAAACCCATTAGTCCCACCCTGTCAGCACAGCCTTCTTTTCCAAAGGTGTTACTTAGGACATATTTCACACCTCATGGTCATACCCCTTCCAGGCCCAGATGACATACAGACATTGTTATGGGAACTCACCAGAGACTGGTGGAAAGACCACTTATGATGTTTGTCTGGGAACCTTGGCAATGCATATTAGTGCTCTCCTCAAGAAGCTCACTTATTTCTGAGTGGTTTGTAAATTCAGATAACCCATTTACTGCCCAAAATATCCCTTCCTTCACTCCAGAGATCTCCAGAGATCTCAACACTGAGAGACACCACAGCGAAGTACTTTCCCAACAGACCAGGTAAGAGTAAGTAATTGACTCTTCAGGAGGAGGCTGTTCTGCTTTCAATTAAGATAATTTGTGATGAGATTACACAGGCGCTTATGCTTGTGAAGCATTCAGTCTTATTCAGCTGACGCCATCCCTGGTGATGTCCATTTTGGCAACTGTATCCTTGTTTTGACATGAAAATAGTTGCTGTCTAGGTGAACGTTCACTCAGAAAGGAAGTGAAAAACCCAAAACTGTCTTGTAAAGAACTAAAGATCATGCAGGGCAGTCTAATTTGGGCGCATTAATATGAGGCTCAGTTGGGTATGGAGGTGACAGGGATGTGGTGATGAGGCCTCACTGTAGTGACTGTGAGCTGGGATAAAGTCACAGGGACCAACATCTGCTAATGACCCCAGCTCTGGCATCGCTTTGCCCAAGGAGAAAGTTTTCCATATGTGTAATGTTTGTCTGTTTACATCTATTTGCATCTTCAAACTGCACAATCATGGTTCATACCGCTCTCAGAGCCTGCTGGCATTTTGTTTTCACAAGTCTACAAAGTAGGGGCCAACTCCTACTCTGACCTCGTAGCAATTTGTGAAGTTCTTTCTTCAGAAGCAAAGCTTTATTTAAAACTGTGGTTTATCGATTAAATGCTCTTTGGGGCAATTCCCTGTTATATTATGGTGGAAGAACACAGCCATATTGCTACAGAAAGAAGATAAAGTTTCAGACTGGATCACATTCAGATGGAAAAATGCCTCCATTAAGGAGAATGTAAATGCCCCTGAAAAGTGGCCATCTCTCCAACTCTTATATTTGGGTTTTTTCTTGTGTACATGTACTAATAGCATTTTGCTCAGGAAGAAAAAGCGCCTGCGATAGACAGTTCACTCAGCCAATCATTCCATCAGTGGTTTATATCATGTTAGCATGGGATTAAGATCATCATGTGATTAGGAGCTGTAAATAAAGTCACAGACACCTTCACTTTTTTTTTTAATGTTGTATTGAACATGGCAGTGAACCCTGAGCGCTGGGTTGGGTTTGTCTGAGCATCTGGTACCTGTTGCCCAGTATAAAAATATTTATGTGGAATGCAATCTATGCTTTTAGATAGATATCTTGCTGACCTTTTCTTGGGAAGCAATGCTCATCTTTTACCTAGATAAATACGTACACTTTTATTCAATGGTGTTATGGAAGATAAGTATTCCATGAGATTGACGGAGACTGAGGAGAGGAGCTATCTGCTGTGTGAGACCTCAAGAGGTCTGTGACATGCACAGCTCTTTGTGGGGCCACAGCCAGAAGTTCTTTGCTGTGCCTCACACAGTCTTAAAGCCCATTTGTACTTGCAAAAGCTAAAAAGGTGTGTATGTCTGGGACTGGGGAAATGGGAACCTTCCAACCTTCCCATCTTACCTTGGCTCAGTTTGACATTATTCCTACCCAAGTAAAAGCAACAGCTGATTATATATAATAAAGATAAATGCTACATTACATACTGTGTTTATTAAACCACTGCATTTGTAGGGGAGTTCCTTGGCATTGTTTGTCCGTGATATAAATATTTTAAGTCTCTGTCGGTAAGTGAGGCTGGTGTGTGTATATTACATAGTGTACTCTCTTATCCGGTTAAAAAAAGCAACAGATGCAAATTGTCCAAACAAACATTTTGTTTCTCCCCACAGCTGGCCTGATTGTCATCATTCCTTCCAGCCTCAGGCTCCTTCTCTGCTCTTGGTCAAATACGTTGCATTTACAGGTGTGGACTACACTGGTGAGGGACAACCCGAGCCATGGATTTTCCCCTTTCCCCACTGCTCAGACAGTCTCCCACAAATTCAGCCCAATGCTCCACCAGAAAGTCAAGTTTATATCTATCTACAGTTCTCCACTAGAGCCCCTTTTTCTTTTCTAGTCCACAGTCGAGAGAAGAGAGAAGAGTTTATTTCCTCCCTCTTTTCAGCAACCACTTACATAACTGCATTTATGTTATTGCATCTCCTCTTAGTCCTCTTAGTCTAAACAACCTCAGTTCTTTCAGCCTTCTTTCATAGGTTATGTTTTTAAGCTCTCTCATTGCTGTTCCTGGATTGATTCCAGTTGGTCCACATCCCTCTTCAAGTGTGGTGCCCCAGCCTGCATACAGCACTCCAGCTGAGACCTTCAGCACAGAGGAGTTACTTTTCTTGCCTTATTATGATCAGCACGGGAGTGATTATACTTTGCATTTCACTTTGCAAAAACAGAGCAAAGTTATCCACTACCAAGGGGAAAGCAGGCTTTCTCTGTGTCAGAAATTACCATTTGCTCACAGAAAGTCACAAGAAGATCACACCAGTTGCATCTGAACTAAATTGTAGTGCTCTGCTATGGCTTACTTCATGGTTCTGAGCACTTCATGACTCTTAACAAGCCACTTTGTGATGAAACTGGGATTTGAATTTAGCAGTTGGGTCTATCCTGCTCCACAGTGACCAGGTATTTATGAATGCCCCCTCAGTTTAGATAGGGGCACCTAAACAGAGCTGAGATGTAAAATCAACGCTACTGGCAAGTTCAGCAGGCAGGAAGGAGATGGCTGTGGGCAGTGAACAGTGGGGTCATAGCAGCTACCAGCTAAGGACACCCAATTTCTGAAATGGATAAAAAAAAAGTGGACTTGAGGAAAGATAAATTTCACTTGGCATCAAAACAAATGCCTAAGAAAGGGTTATTTCTGATCTCGCTGACCTTGCATTGCACAGATGTCATCACACAAAATAAATATGGCAGAATTACAGGAACAGCCCATCAGAGACTCACATGGACTCTAGTAGCACTCATGGATCCTTGTGCTCTGACATCCCAATTGTGTTCATTTCCACACAATAGATTTCAGGTTAACAAAAGAGTTAAAAATTAGTGAAATGCATGTAGGTACAGCCAAAGAAAGAGGGATGGAGCCACATTTTCAATGGATCAGAAAAGGTGAGTCAAAACTGATGATTGCCATGTGACAATGAAAAAAATGCACTTGAAAGGCAAGGCTAACATAGGGGTTGTAAGACCAGGAGCATCCCTGGTGAGTAACAGTGGGTGGCTCAGGGTGTGGGGATCAACTCTTCATCTCAGAATCAGCTCCCACAGCATCCCCAGCACCTCTCCACATCCAGCACATATGGTGTTGCTTCATTTGAAAAGTGCTATTTGTTTTACAAATGAAAAAGCACCAGAAATAATTTGGTGCTAAAATGAGGAAGTGAATATTATTTAAAATTAAAAATGTAGCTGCTTCTCTAGCTGCTGGAGAAGTGTTTTCTTCCGCACAATCCAATCAATTGAGAAGGCCCTTTATAAACATTTAGAACCTTAACTACAACATTTTACATCGTCTTATACTAATGAAAAGTGGATTACTTCGGCAAAAAGTTAGATGATACATGAATTTCAAAACTATAATTATTTTCTGTTTCAAGGGTGATTATGAAAGCTATTCAGCAATAGATACTACAGTAAGAAGCCCAGATGGATTGTCAAAGGAGTGACTCAAGATCACGTCATTCACCATGATTTTTATAAAATAATCTTGATGCACAAGTGATGCTCTGATGAATTGGGAAAGAATTTTATGTTGCTTCTACATTAGCATCTAAATTGGATAACATGGTGCTGGATAATGGAGTGGTTCATATAAGATGAAAGCAAGAGTTGAAATTTCATAACTCTTATTAACACAATCAAATGGGCTTATAGGAGACAGGGTTTACCTAACTAATCAACTTTTAGACACCAAAGTTTAGGTAGCCAATTTTTTAAGCAGCCATCCAGATTTAACAACAAGGGCTAAAGTGTTGATGAAATTAGAATTAATTTCGTTATTTTATGGTGTCATTTTGACTGGAAAAATCACTGCAGAACATACTGAAGGGTATAAGTCTGCTTCCTTTTTCATGCTACCAACTCATCTTATTTTACAACCAGCGGGAGGCCATGCTTTGTTTCTTTGGCTGAGTTATAGACTGGAAAATCCAGCTAGAGTATAGGTGCTCAAACTTTTCTTCCTGCCTTATGAGGACATTATAGCTCTATTTGGAATGTACCTTTAAGGTTTTCTGAGTAAAAGCTTCCAAAGTACACACACCACTGGCATCTCCAACCAGCCCAGACTCCTTGAGGATGGTGATGTGGGAGGGTGGTGACATGTACCCTGTGCATACAACAGTGCCTGCTAAACTCCTGGGGTCAGTATCCTAGGAACAAAGAATTAAAAATACCAAAACAAACCATAACATTTTAGCAAAACCAGGATGCTAAACTAGTCACCCATTTCCAAAGTATTTTCCAGAAGAAGCATTGCTCGGGAAATTAAGAAAAGCAAGGCTAAAAATCAACTTGAAAATAAATATTTTCTTGGAAGGGGTAAAAAAGCCAATCTATCAGCTTACACTTTCTTTTGAAAGTGACAAAACCACCAGTGAACACAAGTTCACAAGACAGCATCTCTTACAGTACCACTTACCATATGTATAATAACATGTAGTCATTTGTCAGCCCGAGATAACCTGAAGGCTGCACTTTTGTTTAGTAAATAATTTTTCTAAGGAAAGTCAGTTTAGGCTTAGGATGACTGAGTTCTCTGGTGTTGTTTCTCAGTCCAAGATACATTTCCCACTGATATTGCTGGTAAAACTATTCTTTATTTAATAGAAAATACAGTATTTAACAAACACTCTTCATTTTGTCTATTTACTACTGTTCTTCAGCTGATTTTTTTTCCCCAACTTATGTCAAGCTAAAAGGCATAGCTGAGTTTAGATTCAAGAGTGATATTTGAAAGTCCAGAGTGAATTCCATATGCTGTGCTTGGTTCCTGGTATGACTCCTGTGGAGTGTGTGGGAAAAGAGAGCCCAGCCCATGCCATGCCTATGGCACAGGGTTGGAGGATTTTCCCTCAGCCTCACCTTGAGCAGGATTTGGTGTGGTGTGATCCTGTGGGCATTTGCCAGAAGGCTGGAGGAGGGTACTCCATGTGCAGCTTGGCAGGGAGGTGAGGGCAGTCCCTGGCAGCTCTCAGTCCTCCAAGGTTTCCCTTGAGCTCTTCAGGGTAGGAATGGTGCTGGGCAGGAAAGCTCCACTCTTGAACAAGAGTTCTAGCACACATTATAATGAATCTGGTTTTGATTTACATTCTCTATGTATTTTGCACACATTACGGTATTTCCTAGCACTGCCTTACATACGTGCAAATGCTGCTTGTGGAATATTTACATAGTTTTAAACTCTTTTAGTCAGTCACAGTTCCTGAACCCATTCAAACACCTCCTACATTTGTGTCATTCTGGGGGGTTTGCAGGCTTTTTGCTGAAAAAGAAAGACAGACCAAAGGTAGGATATAATCAGGCTTTTGCACAAAGCTGCAACAGTGGGAAATGTAAATAATCTGCTTCTAGTCTCCTCCTCTGAGCAGCGTTGGCTGTTACTCAAGCAGGTTGTGTATGCTGGAAATGTCTTAAAGATAGTTTTATTCCAATTTGTGTCTCACCGAGCTGCCTACCTGGAGGACACTAAATACCAAGCAGAATTGTACATTTTCCCCAATGGAAAGTGAGTGCAGTGTGCAACCACTGCTTTTCTTGTTCCCAAGAAATTTTAGCATTAGAAGTATCCAGTGTAGCAAGCAATGCACATCTTACTGGGAGTTTTCCAGGAATGGATTTTGTTCTCAGAGGATGGCTTATTAACAAGCAGAAAGCAGCCCGACAAATTTTGCATTCACATAAATAGACATAGGATTGCAACAGATGGAGTCTGTTTAGGTTTGTTTTTTTTTAACAGCACGAGGAAGGGTTCTCAACTAAACTGCATTAGATGATCCATCAGCAAGAGGGTTCAGTCGAAAGGACTGAAAGGGAAAAAAAAGTCCCATTCATTTACAGCTACAGCCATCCAAGTTAAAGCCTCTCTCGCCTGACAGCAGCAAGTGGCAAACTTAGGGAAGCAATGGGTCATGGGAAAGGTCCCATTAGATCAGTGGGAGCACACACTAAACAAATACAGTCACATGGATGCACACATTTAAATACTGCCCAAGGGAATATGTGGACATATGTTCAGTGTGGCAGCCTCTAGGCCTCAAGAAAGCTATGTTTAAAAAAAAAAAAAAGAATTCCATCAATCAGTCCCTGGGCCCTGTGAAGTATGAAGATGAAAACTGCAAAAGAAACATGTGCTCAGCTCTCTCCACCAGCTGCTCCATTAAGCAGCACTGCTCTGCAATACTGCCCTGGAGACCCTGCAACTTCAATTCCAGTCTCCCTTTAAGTCCAGATGACAGAGAAAGAGAGAGAGAGAGAGAGAGAGAGAGAGAGGGAGGGAGGGAGAAAAAAAGAAAGAATTATAAAGATAGACTAGCATCATTTAGCTTTTTCTATGACCCATCCTTCTTGCTGGTGATAATGAAATTTACTTTTTATGTTGGTCTCTGTCCTTTTGAAGGAGCTGACTGAAGCCTATACAGTGATAGAAATGCTATTAGCACAGCAAAAAAAGGAGAAAAGAAAAGACAGACACAAACTCGAACATGATAATCTGATTGTGCCAACTCAGTTGGTGCCAGCCGGGGCTTTGTGATGCCATCTGCAGCAATACTGTCACTGGGGCATTTCCCTGCCTAGGAAAATGAGATCAAATCAAAGTAAAAGAAATGGGTCTTCATCCCATAGCACTGTACCACTTGCAGATGATAATTCAACCATCAGATGTGGTCCCTCTCTTCTCAGGGCCCAGGCACCTTGCCACAGTGTGTGCACAAAGGCTCCTCTAGGATGTGCCCAGAGGCAGGCAGGTCAGGGCTGTGCCCATGGGGCAGGCAGAGCAGGGTGGCTGTGCCCAGCAGTGGCAGGACAGGCTGGCACTGTCTACAGGGCTGGCAGTATCCAGGCTGCTGGCCTTGCTTTGGGGCGCAGATCTTTGTCATTCCAGTGACAAGGTGTCAGAGTTGCTTGGTTTGGAACAGCCCTGAACAGCTGGAACATCCAGTTATGTATCCACCCTGGTGCCTCTGGGAAAGCCACAGAAAGGACTTGGGATGTATCAGCATCAGCTGTTGGCAGTAGTTTCAAGAGACCTTGTTCTTACCTAGCCTTGCTACCCAAACTGGGCACAGGATTTGTTTCTTATCTTGTAGCAGGCAGTAACACCACCACTGCAGCAGCATTTGCAGAATGTCATCTGAGAATGTGCTTCAGCCACCAGGCTACCCCCAGAGAGCAAAGGGACACTGAAGGCTGTCCCCTTGCTTAAGGGATCGCCCGCTCCCATGTGCCTGAGGATATCTTTCCTAGGAAAAGGAACACTCTGCCCTCTGTTTCCAGACCAGCCCTCCTGGTGGCCTTGAAATGTTTCTTTCAAGAGTCATTCTCCCCATCAGAGTGGGGATTGGATACAAGCAAAGCTGGCTTTTGGGACACTGCAGTGTTTGAAGCAGCAATGAAACCATGGATCTGGTGCCCCATTTGTACCTACCAGAGTCTGCTGGCCCTGAGGGTACTGGGAAAAAGCAGAATACCTGCTGGGGCAGGATTGCAGGAAAATCTCCTTTTTATGGCATGTTGGAGGAGAAAACCTTAACCTTATGTGGATATCCTGCAAACCTTCAACCCCCTTAAAAGCTATGGGGAGCTATGTTGCAGGGGTTTGCAACTGGCTCAGTCCACAGTGTGCAATGCTGCCATGGGCCCTGATAAAATTGCACCTGGCCCCATGGGACCTTTTCTTGCTGACAGAATTTGCTCTGTACTTTGGGAGCATTGGGTACAAGAGCCAGATTCCTAGCTTTGCTAGGTAGGAGCTTGTAAGGGTTATGGGAAGTGAGAAGGCATTTTTAACAGCAGAAGAAAAGCTATACCATAATGACTGATGCAGATTTTCTACCCTGATGTGCTCAGTGCTCCCTGCCAAAGCCTCTGCCTGGGAGCTGCTTAGAGAGTGGGGAAGAGCGGTGTGTGGTCAGCAAGGTTTGGGCAGGTAAACATTTGTCCCTCGGCTTTATACTGATGTCCCAAAAAGATTTCATCCCCTCCATCCCCCAGATCAGACCCATTAATCAGTGGTGGGGAACCTCCAGAAGTGCAGCCACTCCAGGGGCCTCATGCTGACTGGACACAGGGAGAGACAGCCCCAGCCCCTGCTGCAGCACTGGGTATCCATCTGCTCACTTTGGGACAGCCTAAAACCCAGCCTAAGATTTCCAACTGCTTGATATTTTCCTTCTGAAAGACAAGACCTTACATTTTGAGAAGAAATACACAGGCTTCCATTAGTTTGTAAGCGGAAATGTGCAGCTTACCTCCATTATGGACTTGCTGAAAATTTAAAAGATATTAATAATTTAAAATCAATCCATCCATCCATCCATCCATCCATCCATCCATCCATCCATCCATCCATCCATCCATCCATCTCAATATATGCTTGGAAAACTGCTCACAGATAATTGTCACTCCCTGTACAGATATAAGAGTGCTCCCCCCTCCTTCTCTCCCCATGCACAGAGCCCTTCACACACAACAAAGAGGGAGGCAGAAGCCTGCATTTTATGTCCCTTTTGACCTACAACATGGATCTGTTCCAATCTAGCAGGTAATTAAGTGATGAGGCATCCTTTTAATCCACATTTTATGTTCACAATCAGGTCTTTGGGGTATTGATATAATTAAATCATGTGATCCCCTATAATGAAATCCTTAATTAGGGAAAATATAATTAAACTGGGTTTCTTAAAAAAATGAATGTCACAGTGCCTAAGTGTGTTTTTCCCTTAAACATGCAGAGCATTTTCTTTTAAACATGGACAGCAATCAGACTAAATCTCCCACTGTTTTACTTAATTTTCTGTTTAAAACACCACTATCCATATTTAATAAGTTTAAATAGCACAAAAGGATTTGAAACAATTTTTCAGGTATATTTTTAAAATTAGCTCAATGCAAGATTTCCAGATTCCAGACATTTTACTTTGTATAGCAGAAAAAAATCTACTCAAGCTGTGATCTGTGTTTGGCAAATCTCATGCTCATAATGTTGAAGATTTCAATCATGAAATACTGAAAATGAGACATATTTTTGGCTTCTTTTTTTTGCTTTTTAGCATCAAAACATTTCTTTATAAAAGTTGCCATGCAGAGAGGTGCTGAAGACCCTGAGGAACTATTCCTTCCCTGGTCCCTAACCTCTCACTGGAATATTATTCAGCAAGTTTTTGGTGGGGACAGAGGAGGGGGAGGCAGAGGGGGGGACATGGCCCACCTCTGGCCCCTCTGTGTCTGTCCCTTTGTGCTGCTCCCTGTTGGAGTTTTAGTTTTCTAGGGGGCAGAGATGGCCTTTTTGTCCTCTGCTGGTCCAGCCCATGGCACAGTGCCACCCTGCTTTGTATTTAGACTTTGTGATTTCTCAGATGGTGGAATCAGTGGCATTCAGAAAGATGAGGAGCAACAGCCCCCACAACAGCAGATGGGGATTTTTGTGGGGTGCACACCTGATACACAGCAGATGTGTATTTAACAGGTGGGCGCTGCAGAAACCTGAGGATGAGCTTCCCAGGATAATTTTGTGAGTATAGAGACATCCCTTCATGCTACCTGGCACATTCATCTACCGTGCTTTCCTGAGAGAACAGCAGGAGCAGATCCCTTCTTTCTTACTTCCCCGTTTATGCTCAGAGATGGCAGATTGGTGACAAAAAAGCTTTGAGTGTTGAAGACCCTAAACTGACAAGCATCAGCATTTCCTAGCTGCTCCGGGCTGCAGGCTTGGCTCAGGGTCACAGCTGCCAGGGGACCACCTCAGCAGTGGGCAAACAAAAAGGCTAGCTCTGCTCTCTGCATCCTGCCAGTCCTGCCTGTGGGGGGTCTGGGCTAGTAGTGATGCTGTGGCTCCCACTGAGTTAAGCAATATGTCTTATGCTGGTTTAGGCAGGAAAGAAAAGGGAATGGAGGGATGGAGAAGGCAGCGTGTCTAAAATTGCTGGAAAACAGTCTTTGAAACAAGGAATAAGTTAATGCATGGTTTCTCCAACCCAAGCCAGTCCATAACTCCATGCCTCTGTGCACAGGGTAGTGGTTGCCCCCCAGCAGCAGCAAGCTGTGTCTGATGGGGCACTTGGCAAGGTGCCTCTGGGGTTCCTGACCAGGCTGAAACTGAAGCCAGAGCTTTCTCCCAGCCCTGAAACACTGAGCCATTGCTGCATCAGGACTGACTGGCTGGGACAGGGCTGACTCTGGAACTTCTTCAGTCATGACAGACATGACACGAGGGTGTCCAGAACTGGGGAGGGAGCCACATTAAAGGAATCTTGGCAATATGTTCCTAGAAAACTTGAGTGAGGAGGCTGGGGTGCAAGCCCAATATTGTGGTGTAATCTCCTGCCTGGCAATTGCTGCACTTGCAGAAAAGCCACTGGCAGTTGTGGTTTAATCCCTGGACCACAGGAAAAAAATTTCTCTTGTGGTTATATCTGCCTTTTAACACATTGTGTCATGTCTGTGGTGCAGAATGAGGGAGAAATGTGGCTTCCCTGCACACGTCGATGCAGCTGCCAGTGTGGAAACAGAGCAGTGATGTCCTGAGCACCAGCTTGGGATGGGGGCAAGCAGCACACAGCAACACAACAAGGAGAAAGCCAAGCATTATAGGGCCAGTACAGCTGAGTACCCACTGCACACAGTGCACACACAGCCTTAGGCCCCAGGCAGCATCTGGGGTCAGAGGGAAGCAGGGGGCCAACACCCTGCTCCAGTGCCACAGGGCACCTGAGGCTTTCTGCATCTGTAGTGAGTGTCAGCAGGAGCTGGAAATCACCACCACAGGCCTCCCTGTGTGGCAGCCCTGATTTCCCAATAACACCAGTGCTGCTGCACTGGGTCATTGCTGCTGGTGTCATTGTAAACCAGGATGCAAAATGCAGAGGTGAAGAGGAGGTGAGAGACAGCTCGCTTTGGCTCACGTGAACTGCATGTCAGCTCCTCCCATGACAGTCTTGTCATGTGGTCTGTTGGAAACAGGAAAGAAAATGATTCAAATGTGCAGACTGCAAAGCTGTAGCATTGCTGAAAATACCTGGTAATCACAGCACACCTCAAACTGAGCAAGCAGCACCATGTCATCTTTGACAATTTTTTTTCAAAAAGTGAAAAACCACAGCCTTGACTGGACAACACTTTTGTCCTATAGTGGCCATTGAAAATATTTATTTCAAATACTTCTGAGGTCTCAGCTGGGGCAGTGAGCCTGGGTTTGGGTTCTGATACTAGAAGGCAGGCCAAAATTACAAAGTTGAGGCACCGCAGAAGGCTTCAAGGAGAGATTGACAGAAATAGGTTTGCCTTCCCAGGGAGGAGGGAGAGTAAAAAATGCTACAAGGACAACATCCCTGTATATAACAGGATTGTTCTTTTAATGAGTAAGATCAGCCATTCCTCATCACCTCTGGCACTGTGACAAGATTAACTGCATTATGAGGCAACAAAGGAGATAAAAGCAATGCTGAGAGAAAAACATAATAACTAAAAAGGAATAATAGACTTGTTTGGTGCAGCCATTGGATACATCGTTGGAGCAGGGTAGTTTGTGAGACCGAAATCCCCCTCCACTAATATTTAAGCACAGGGTCAAGCAAACCCACAGCCTCAAGGGACCAGAAATGGATCCCTGCCAGGGGTTCTGGAGGTCCTTCCAGCCAGCATTTCAACAGTGCTGATGAAAAATAGCAATGAACCAACAACATTTTCAGGTTTTTTGTTGTCATGGAAAATGGTGTTGAGACAGCCATCTTCGATAGATTGTGTATACCATCGTGTATTAAATTAAACTACTTTCATGCATACACTTTTATTTGTCTATGTTGCTCTAATTGTTTGTGTTTAGCAAGAGGCAATTTGAAGGCTGTTTATCTTCAGCTCTGATTTGCAGCCTAAAAAGAAGCAAAAAGGAAGACTTCCCATGGCTATATATTAGCTTAGAAAATTGAGTATAAAAGATTGTAAGTTGAGTAAATGATTCAGCATGTTTCCCTGCTCCATAAATAGCATTTTTAGCTGATATGACCAAGAGAAATTGTTCCAGTTCTTCTCTTTTCATTCTGCTTTCCTTGGAAAACAGGTTTGTCCCAACATTAGGGATGTATTCTCACACAGCAACATTGCTGACCATGGTTTTGCTAAGGTGCTCCACTTGAATATAGTGGCTGTTAGTTGGAGTTTGGTTTTGGGGTTTTTTTTGCAAATAACATCTCTTAACAATTTGTTTTTGCTGTTGATTGTTGTGTGTTTTCTTGCATTTTGGAGGAGGATTTTAACCTTCTTTAATTTTGAGATGTTTTATATGATTCTCTCAAAGTAAGAAAATCAGCTTTATTGTCCTCACTGTTGTGCACATGCTGTGCTGATTTCAGGTTAATGAAACACCATGTCAGAGCTAGGCTCGGACCACGTGCAAGTTTCACAGCAGCATCCTTCTCTGTATAGAGATCCAAATGGAGCCTCTTGTGGGCACATTTGAAGATGCTACAGAAATGAGCAATCTTGTTTTTCCCCCCAGTCTGAATTGTCTGCCTCTAGAACCATGTGATGAAAAGTGTGTGAAACACCCAACAAACTTAGATGAACGTGACTCTTGACATTAGCTTCTATGATACTGAGCTGCTGCTGATGTGCATGGCTTTCCCAGAGAGCATGAATCTCCCCAGATTTTAACAGCAGGCCCCAAACTGATGTTTCCACAGAATCAACACTTGAGGCATTTGAACGGAGTTCCTACACTTAACAAATTTTGTGCAAAACATTAACTGCTAAAGCACTCCCAATGCCAAGTGCCCTGCTCTACCCTCCAGCTTCTTCAGCAACCAGAGAATAATGGAAACTTTGCAAAGTGTCAACTATTTGTTTGATAACTGTCGTATGCTTCAGGAAGATGAATTGTCAATAGTTGTCATCTCAGGAGAAATGTTTAACAAGAATGCGTGTTTGTTTAGCAAAGCTAACCAAGACTTGGAAATCGAGCCTTCCCATAACACACATCACACATGGAGTCCCACAGGACCTCACACACCGGATTTGCTTCACTCTACATATGTCTTAAGCTCAGCGCTCTCAAGTTTTATGAAGATTTTTCTCAGGGCTTAATTTGATGCAACTAGCAGCTATTTTTTTTTTTAACTATCCAGAAATTGCTTGCTTTACAATTTGCTTCACTGCTATAATGTTTGTGGCTTGAAATCATAATATCCACACTGTTCCCTTTCTTCAAACATTTGCTTCCAGCTCTGCACTCTGTGTGATGCTCTTTAGTGGCTTCTTCACATGTCCCATTCTCACAAAACAACTTTGCATTTAATTAAATGTACATCTTTTTTGCATCTAAACATCAGGCTTTTATTGACAAGTTTGTTTTGGCAGAGAAGGAGCATGGTAGAGGAAAGCTAATTACAAATTGCTTCTTAAGCTAGGAAAAAAAGCCACCAGTATGCCAGTGAGACTTCTAGCAAGGAATAATGGATGGGAAAGGGATTGCTTCAATGGACAGCACAGAAAAGTTTTATACTGGGTAGTGTGTATATGGGTCTCTCTCCTGGAGCACCCACAGAAAGAGACTGCATTACAGCACACTCAGCTCATTTTTTCTTGTTGATAGTTCTCAGTGGAGAAACACTGAGAACTAAAGAGATAAACAGGCTCACCTTCACTGGCTATTATTTGAAAGTTTCAGGATGTATGTCCCTTTCTGTTCCCTCTTCTCCCGTTTTCAAAGCACATCCTCTTTCCCACTGTTTCTTTTGTCTTATGCACTTTTCCATATCAGAGGAGAAACACCAGTTAATTTGGCGGGCTCAGAGCTATCCCAGTGAAGACAGCTCATGCTGCAAACCCCCAAAACATCTTCCAAAACCCAAACAACATCTACTTTTAGGACGCTTTTTTTTTTTCCTAAGATCGCTGCAAATAATTCACTTCTATTCCTTGGCAAGCTTGCAAACTCTGGTCCTACAGCATCTGCCCTCCCTAAATCTTCACTCTGCAGTATAGTCCTCAAGCACACAGACTCCTTTCCTTATTACTGGAGCCAAGAACCTTGTTCTGCTGATTGCATGAAGATAAAGTCACAGATAAAAGCAGGCACATCTTTCTTTTAGATGCAGCACTGCCCTCCCAAGCACAGAACCCTTTTCACTCCCCAGGACAGGGGAGCCCTCTGTCCTCTATTTGCCTCCACCTGTCTGATTCTGGCCTCACTGGGAAACACCTGCAGTGGCTTTGCTTCCACCCACCTCACTGTAACCAGTAACTCTCTGTGATATCTCACAAGGATGGCATCATCTGCTTCAAAGCCACTGACACTTTTTCTTGCTGGCTTTCAGCTGTTAATTGAGAATTAAATTAGCCTGACACTCACACTGTACAAAAATACATTGTAACTTGAATTCACACTTGAAATTCAGGCTTGTGTCCTTCTGGCACTGTGGGCAGTTTTGTGAACTGTGTGTCTAGAACACAACCCATCCTACTGCCATGTTGCTGTAAGAGAAGGACTGATGCCATGTGGAGGACAAAGATAAAGGCACATCTAGGTAGAGTAATGCGAAATTTCTTTTCCTTTGAAATATTTTCTAAGAGACAGCACTATTTTAAATTCACAGGCAATTGGAAAGGACAACAGTCCTGTATGATTAATCTCACTGGCAAAAGATAATTAAGATATTCTCTCTGTACTGCTAAGAACATGTAAGTAGAGTTGTCTCTGATCTTTACTTTGTTTTATGTTTTGGTCTTTTTTTTTTTTTCTAGTATAGCCTCTGAGAGGCAACAGCCAAGGGAATTTATAGCAGTCAAACCTGTGCCAGATCTCATCACAGCTGACATCGTACCTCCAGCAGCGGCCTCCCACTAGATGCTCCGGGCAAAGACAACAACAGAAAGTGCCAAACCAAACCTTGCTCCCTGTGGGCAGTCCCTCATCCTTTAGCTGCAAAAATACCAGGATCACAAAGAAATCAAGGGCACCACTATATAAAACTCTGTGAGGACTCAGCTGATTGAAATTCTTAACAAAACTCTTGGTGTCTTTCAAAAAGCAGACTTAGGCTAAGCTCCCAGTGAACTAAAATGGGCTTCTCCCGCCTCTAAAAGAATTAATGGACCCCACATCACTTTTTCTAAGATACCTATGGGAAAAATTTCTTTTAAACCTTCTAGCAATTGATCTGTGCCCTAAGGCAAGTTCAGCTTATTGTGCAGATGAACACAGGATCTTCTGCTCCTCTTTTATTTGGATCTATTCCCAAAAAGTTAACTGTCTGTTTTCTCGTTTTACCCATAATGTAGAAAATTTTGCAGGTTGACCATCAGTGTATTCAGGAGCCTCTTCTTATATTGGGTCTAATTTTTCTCTTCATTTGTTTAACATGATGCTATGATTACCCAAGAAATACCTCTAAAAGGAGTGAATTAGCCTTCCCTTCATATTTCTTAGGTATCCAATAATTATTTTATGATAAATCAAAATTAAATAAGCTCAATATTTTCAGGAGTTTATCTTCTCTTAAAACTGTTTTCTAATCAAACATATACACAGATTATAAAACCATCACCGCTGTGATCATCCTGTCTGATCTTCCCTGTAACACAGTACCTAAAAGTCCTCTGAATCGAGTAAATTACCTTTTTTCTTTTTGGGAGGTGGGATAAGAGATGAGAAAAGTATGTGCTTTGAAATTCTTGGGTAATAGAGAATCTTTAGTAAGTAATTTCAGTGGCTCATTGTCCTCTGTTGCAAATTTACCCTTTAGCTTGTATCTGCCTAATTTCAATTCCTTGCTCTAGGTTTTGTTGTCCTCTGGCAGACTGAGGCTGATGCATTGCCAGATTTCTTTTCCCAGAGAAGGTGCTTGGGCAGGGCAGGAGCCCTTGCTGCTGCACTGGAGATAGACATTTCCTTGTTTTCCACTCAAGACTGTGGCTCTGTCCAGCTCCCTGCCCTGAAGCCTGTCTCCCTTGCAAACTTTGCTCTCCAGCAATCTTTGTATACAACACAGCTTTCATTTTTCTTCCAGATCACTGATAAAAGTATTAATGAACTTGGTTCAAGAAGACCGTTGAGAGCCACTAGAAAGATATTTTCTGCTTTCTGTTAACTTTGGAGATGTATCAGCTGGCTCCCATCCAATTCATCTAGTGTATTTTTTATCTTTCTAGCCAATTCATTAACAAATCTTACAAGACCAAGGCTTCCATACACAGTCCAAGAGTCTTAGTCACCCAAATATGTAAATTCACTTAAAAGAAGAGAAAAATCTCATTACTTGCATAAAATCTATTTCCTTACTTCCTAATTTGCTGGCAGAAACCATACAACTGCCTTCTAGCTCCCCATTAGGTAAATCTCACATTAGCTATTGATTCAACATTATTTGTTTGTTGTCAAAAGAAAGGAACTAAAAAAAAAGGTTTAATGTAGGTAGGAGGCTGTGTGGAAGAACATCTGTTCTCACTAAAAGCATCAGTTTATTGCATAGCATTAATTGCCAGTACCAGGACGATACAGTAGTGCTTCAGAGTGAAACCACCCAAGGCTCCCATATTTTAACATCAGCATGGGCCTTCTAAACAGCTGTGAGTGAAATAAAAGTGCTCTTTGCCTGTGTGAATAACATTTCCCAGCAATGCACCTAATGTGGAAAGCAAGGGTGGCTTCTCTAGGAAATTGAAGGAAAAATAGGCCTTGTCCAAAAAACCACCCATCACAGCCTTTTTTTTTTTTTCTTTCCAGTTTTTCTTTTTTTTCCTTTGTTTTCTATTAGGGGGAGGGGGAAGCTGCGAGAAGGCTCAGGCAGAGACAAAAGACGAGATTTGTCTTCAAATAGCAGCACTTAAATGCTAAGCCCCGGCCACGGCAGGTGTTTCTATCCCTGATGAGCAGGTGCAGCAAACTGGCTATTGGGTCTTGCAATGCCCTCCAGCCAGATTAGACCATTCATTCATGGAAAGAAAAGGAATGTGCAAAGCCACTGGGGATCTGGCCAAACGCTGGGTGACTCTCAACACCGCCAAGCTCGGAAAGTGCCCAAGGCCAAAATAATGGGAGCCTCCACTCTCAGTGCCTGCCTTGCATCTGTTGCTGTGTCCCCTGGAGCGAGCCTGGCTGAGGGGCTGCCACCACCACCCTGAGCCTGTGCCATGCCTGCCCTCATCCTGCACACCCTGCCTTGCCAGCACTGCCTCTCCTCCTGCCCCGGGCAGGCAAACCTGGGCAGGAGGGCAATGAAGGAGGCATCGCTGGGATGGCCTCTTTCCTGCTTTGGGGATGAGGGATGGGAGCTGAGAGAGACAGATGTGGGGGTACCCACATCCCCTGCCCCATGGGTGTGGGCAGGAAGAGGAGCTGCACCGCTGGCACAGGTGGCAAGGGTGCATGCAGGGCTGCACACACAGCGCGGGCTCAGCCCCTGCAACTCGTGCATCCGGGGTCACCTGGAAGTTTAAAGGCTGAGAATTTATCTTGATTTGCTTCAAGCCTACAGTTTGAGCTGGAAAAGCATCATGCCAATGAGTGAGGGCCTCAAGGCACCCCTGATAACGTGGGCAGCCCAGGCAGGATGACATGGGAGAGGGGCTCCTCAGCAGGCAGATGGATGCCACACCCCATGTGGCTTTGCCTGTGTGGGATGGGTCCACGGGGGAGACACGTGTTTCTCCTAAAACACTGCAAAATGTGAAACAGCTGAGTGCCGCCTGTGTGGGGCGGCCACGCTGCCAGCAGCTGCCTGTACCCCACACAACTCCACGGCTGCCAGGGAAGGGGCAGCATGCCACAAGCATTCCTGGGGGACACAGCATGCCTGCACAGGCTGGGGGACCTGCTGGGTGAGCATCACTCCTCTCACTGCCCTTGGCCATCTCTATCAGTCACACCTTTCACCTCTTTGCCTCCTCCTCAGCCCCACACAGCCTCTGGTTTCCACACCCTTGCTCCCCCACACCCTGCAACAATGAGACGACAGCAGGTGTGTTTGAGGCAGACCCCACAATCCTGCATTTGTCATTTGTGAATGGGATATATGGCAGCCCAAAAGCCAACAAAGAAATCATATGTGTTGGCAAAGGCCAGGCTTCTTCCACCTCCTGCTTATTAGCTCCACAGCTACCATTAAAACAGACACCTCATTAATGGCTTGTAATGAGCACCAATAAAACATGTGCTGGTAAATAATAAATATATGTGGTTATTTGAGATGGCAATTACAAGTGTAGCTGATGTTGTTGGATGACTCAGTTCTGAAATATTATGGTTGTGCAGGATTGCACCAGCTTGGTAACAAGGAGCTGGCAGATTGACCAGGCCTTCCTTCCCCTTGGAGTGTGCTGCCTGCTTTCCTTCCATTCTCACAGGCGGCTCAGTGAGTGTGATAAAGACCACATTCTCTGATGCATATTTGTGCAGAAAATATCTTACTGACTCTAACAGAGCCAACATCCACCTGTAGAAGTAATTTCTGAAAAGAGTCAAGCTGTATGGCCAGGATCTGGGAAAGATCTTAGAAGCATGATGAATTGTAAGCATCACTTGGTCCACTGGAATGGGTGTAGAAGTATGTAGAGTGTAGGTGTTTGTGGAATAGTCTGAGAGTCCAGAAACACTTCGCAAAACACAAATTATGATTCTGAACCCTTACATAAGTATGTAAAAATGGTGCTACCTATTCAGAGAAAGAACCTAGGGAACTCGAGGAAGTGAGAAGTGAGTAAAAAACCAAAAAACATAATCACAAGGTACCTCAGCAGGGATGAGTATGGCAACTGGTGATCGGGAGGAGGCAGGCAGCAGGATGGCTGCTCCCTGTGGTTAGGAGCCAGCCTGCTGATATTGTCTATTCCCTGTTCATTTCTTGCCCTTACGGTGCAGCTCTTGGAGGTTTTTTTAAAATTCAACCTAAACTTCCACAGTTGAAAGTGCAAAGGGTTATTCTGACGCGACTACATGGGAAGTGAAACCCAAAAGATAAGTCTGTTATTCTGGTAATGGCACTCTCATGAGCCCTTTGCAAAGCAGTCACCAGCTGGGTGTGCCCTAATGTCACAAGTTTCAGGACTGCTGGCTTCACTGGGGACCAGAGCATCCTGTCAAGCCTGCACATCTGGAGAGATGCAGAGCTCACCCAGAGCGGGCTCACTTTGAACACATGCTTTTCCCCAGCAGCTACATGGGGAAGACTGCTACAAACACTTCTGGAGCCATCAGGACAGGCACCTCCATGAAGGAGTATCTTATTCAGACCCCACTGCCTCCCCACTGCTGCAAAGGCTCCCCATGGACAATGGATATGGAGGAAAAACCCCACACATAGCCTTCAAGTTATCAAGATTGTGCCTCCACCTGATTAAATTACACTTGTTCTGTCACCCATGAGCTTATTGGCTTAAAAAGGAAGGATGAATTTGTCCCAGATGGCCAAAATACTATTAAAAAGGCTATTTCAGTAATTTGCCTGACAAGTAAGTGCTAAAATACCCTTAAAAGAGTCTAAACAACTGCAGTTTTCTGAGGCTGGCTCATCAAAGGAAAATCTTCAAAAATTAATCATGGGCAAAGTAACCTGCCTTATTCCCTCACAAGAAGGGGCAGGAGGCAAAGAACACTGGTTGTTCCTGCAGCTGCCCCCTCAGACTGACCCCCAAGACTGGATAGCACCCTGGAAGAGTGGGAGAGCATGGGGCAGGGACATTTCAGGTTGGCATACATGGCACAGCAGTGATTTTACTCTGTAATCATAATAAGCATTAGGGGAGAGAGGAAAGGGAAGATCAGCAAGCTTTCACAGTGCAAACATACACTCCAGTCTGGCAGCAATGCATCACAGCCATCCTCTCTCCAGCTCTTTGGGTGGGCATGTTTACAGCACTGAGCACAGAGCATTAGCAGGGGCATGAGGAAAGCATCACAGCTGCAGCAAAGAAAAGTTTGGTTAGACCTCCTGAGTTCATCAGAGCATTCCTGATTTTGGGAGGCAGATGACACCTATCTACAGCAGGCAAACCCTTGCACACAGAGAGTACAGCAGAGTGTGGTCCTCCCTGTGTCCTGGGTACACCAGCACCACCAAACATGCACCCCTGATCTGCTGGCTCTTCTGTCTTGACACATACTCCAATGCATGTCTCAAAAAAGTTTTCAAACGAGATGCCTTGTGTAGCCCTAACTTCTGATGCAATAATGAATGAAGGGTGCAAAGTGGCATGTTTGCCCTTGATTTTTTAGGTTCTGTAGATACCTCATAGTTTACATTTTGGAGGCATCTTTAGAGCATGTTTCTCACCCCTTTCACCTACATAGACTTGTACACAGACTTGCATCTGTAATAAACTCCTGTAGCATCAAGTGACTCTACCCCAGGTAGGACCCTGGGACAAATGAACACTCTCCTGTGTGTCTACAACACGCTGGCAAGCTGCAGGTTCAGGCACATGATGCTTTGTGTCATTTTGCACAACCAAAATGTCGCTGCTGAGAGTGAGTGTGGATTCTTATGGGGCTGGCTTAAGCACTTCCGGGCTGATTCCTTGCAAGCACTTTTTTTTTTTACCTCCAAAGCACTGTGTCTAGAAAGCGAGACCAAAGAAACCTGGGGCTTGAAAAATCCTCAGAGATTATCATATTCACTGCCAGTGCTGCAGATGCCTCCTTTGATACGTTCCAGACAGATGCATTATTTGTGCTGTAATTTTGGCATGGATTTTGCTCCCCTATTTGTACAGTGTGCCAGGTGCCTTGCTGTTCATGAACCCTACCCCGCTGCTACTAAGGAGCCGGGAAAGCAAACAAGCAGTGGTGACATGCCAGTGGTACAAAACGCTCTCATCTCTGAAGGCCAGCAGTGAGGGCAGGGGTGTAAGGCATGAGCTAATACCCGAACAGCAGCCAAGAGCTTGAATGTGCCTTCTCATTTCCTCTGCTTCGGGAGGTTAAAGGTGGGCCTTTCATGTTCCTTAAGTGTAGCTTTGGTTTTGATGACTCAAACTAATCACACATGGTTGGACACCTATATTTATAGTAGATTGTGCCTTCTGGTAGCTCTCCCACCACCATGGATCTTTCTACCCTTTTAAGGAGGAGCTGGGAGTTATCAGCTAGTTGAAATTAATATTTAATTGTATACTAATTTCAAACACGTCATCCTTTTTTCTCCATGTCTTGCTTGCCACGAGCCCATGATTTCTTGTTTCCTTGTCTAGCGTGCCCAAATCACTCGCAGGCTGTCCCCAGCTTGTTTGGCAGCAAGCTCTGCAGACACAGGACTTGTCCAAGTCCTCCTCCCAGCTCTCCCAGTAACCTTTGCAGGAAGAAGTTTCCCATTAAATGTGAGGTGTTAACTGTTCTCCTGCCTACATATTCCAAGATGTTTCCTGCTCATATTTCAGGAGCGGTCTGCAATGTTGCAACCCCCACTGGGGCCGTTCTGTCAGTCCAAGCATTTAATTAGCTAATTACAACCTGCTGACATGAATACACAGAATATGGTGTTCGAAGAGCAATTTTTTTTTCAATTCATTTATTATTAACCCCCAGTAAACATCTGATATGCTCTTCCCCGAGGGGACAGAGTGGTAATTGGTCCCTTGAACACTGAGTTCCCTTTCTAATCTGCCTGAGCTGGAGCCGAGTGTCACCATCTGTCAGTGTTTGCATATACAGCCCACTGTGCGTTTCACGTGGTGAAAGGGGAGAAAGAGAAAAAGGAAGCAGGAAAATCTCAGGGAAGGATTTTGAATGTAGTCAGGTCCCAGCTCCTCTGCCTGTCACTCACCGCTCGCACATCTGCACCCGTCCCGGCAGGCGGTGTGGAGGGCCCAGATGAAATGCCCTGCCCAGGGTGCTGCACTAATTGGGCTGGCTGTCGTTAGCCACGCTTTCTTCCCTGCTTCATCAGGCATCTGTATCATGTCTGAGGCAGTGGCGGAAATTACTCTCCCCTCCAGCATTCTGACCAAAGTGCCACAAAGCAGAGATAGCTGGGTGATTTTTTTTTTGGAGAGGACAAGGATGTCTTACAAAAACGAATTGGTATGGGCAGTTGATCCTGGGGGAAGCATCTCACCTGGAAACTGCCTGGTGAACAGAAATCTACCAAATGAGGCTGGGCTGATCGACTCTGTGCTACTGAAAGGAAAAAAACCCCTGATGTTTGTGTTAAAATAACTCCTACAGGTCCACTTGGTGCTGTTCCATTTGGAGCTGTGGCAGTGTGAGTCAGGATGGAGACAATCCCTGCTCCAAAGAGCCAGGAAGCACACGGGCAGCAGGAGGGGAGTGGGAAGTGGGAGCAAGGAGCAGGGGGTGACAGTAGGGCAGAGGGTGGTTGCTGCAATGTGCCCAACATGCACAGCTCAGTTTTCCCCTCCAGCTCAGAGGCCTCATTCCCACCACACAAAGATTCCTCCCCAGCAGTGTCAGAAAGGCTTAAACCAAACTCCTAAGTATTGACATAAAAAAACCCCTAGCAACTCAGGAAGTCTTCATTACGGTATTTTAAAGCATCTAGATATCAATGGTACTAATGCTCCAGTACCTGCTTTTTACGAATGCAGCACTGATTGCCAAAATGTAGCAAATGCTAGGAAATATCTAGAAAAAACAAGATTTTAGACTTTGATTGTGCCCACAGAGACATTTCTGCTTAATATGGTGAGGAGTCTCCCCAGTGGCCTGCAGTATTTTCACAGTGGTACATGTGAGGGTGAACTGATGCCTAGAGAGGCTGACCTGAACAGAGACTAGACAGAGCTAAAAGAATAAAGTAGGTATTACTGAAAGGCCTTCAAAGTATACACTTTGGGCAGTACAAGAGCCTGGCTAGGGCTGCACTCAGGATGGATCCAAGATGGATCCCAGTCATGAGTTTTTACACTTTTATAAGTTTGGTCCATTTACATATTGCAGTTACTTGTCCAATTACAGCTTCAGGCCATGAAGTCCCATCCTTCTTGTTCACTCTCTTCAGTTCTCCATTGTTTATGCTTTTTGGGCCTGAAGCTTGTAACAGTTGTCCTTAGTCTCAAACTGGAAAAGGATTGTTTTATCTACCTACCCTGTGAAGAGAACTTACTAACACTTAATGTGAAGCTCCGAGCTACACACCTAGGCAGCACAGAATCTGAAAAATATGAAACCTAAAACTTAAAGTATCACCACGGTTAGACAGAAAAGGCAAAGTGGAAACATAGAATGAAGTAGGTGAATCTAGGGAAAAAAAAGGAGTAAGGGAACTTCAGTTATAAGTAACAAAAACTAGCTTATAGTCTCAAATGTTTTCAAGATATCAACGACAAAATTACACATCTGTCTTTGAATTTATGAAAATGTAATTTGCCCACATTTGCCTTGAAGGAAAATGCAGCAGGATACAGAAGTAACAGAAAAATAAATTAAAAATAAAAAATGAGAAAAATAAATAAAATGTGTGTCAAGGAGAATGGGGGAACAGCAAGTACATTGAGCTAGTTGGTTTAAAGGCAGATGACTGTAGACAGTTTGTCTCTGTGCCACCCTGCACAGATGGGGGAAACTGGTGGTTATCCAGAACTTGCCCCATAAGAATGAATCAAGCATGGACAGATAACATCACTGAGCCTAAGACCCACATATTCAACCCTTGGAGGAGAAAAAAACTTATAGTGCAGTGTCTGGGTGGTTTAAACAGAGTCTAACTTCTGGCTAGACTTCTTTGCCTCCAGAAATTAATGTTATCAGTGTTCTGGCTCTGACTCCAGCATGGCTTTTTTGTATGTGCACATAGCAATGAACGCATCACAAAGTCAGTTAACAGCATTCTCTACAGCAATGTATCAATTTTTAATTATTTTTGATATAAAGCATAGGAAAAATGTCTGCTTTAAAAGACCTCGAGGAGTTGCTCTTTAGAAAGACTTGACTTGCAGTTCAGGTACAAGCTAGTGACATTTTGTCATCCTGAAAAATCATTCAAAGGTGCTAAGGGAAAAACCTCTGCTATTGCCAGATGTGAATCAGAAGGCCAGAAATGTTGGGTTTACAGAGTTCACCTCAGCCTTTAGATCTGGGAATGAAGCATGAACTTCATCTTATTTCAGAGACATTTGATGGTTGGATCTGGTCCCTCTCCTCCTGCAAAAGAAAGGTTCCATACAATTCTGATACAATTTTTGTCTGTGTGGTCCAGTACACCAAAGGTGTGTGTGCCTGTCTCCTGGGAAATGTTCTTTTCTCTAGGTCCCTGTGGATGCGTGGAATTAGCCTTAACAGGCAGGCTGACAGCAGCATCTCCTGAGAGCAACCCTGTAAAACAACATTTTTGGGTGTCAGGGCATCCCCATGCACGTATCTGCAGGTGCCCATTTTGCTCTCCAGCAGGGCCTGATAGGACACCATTCCATGGGAAGGGAGAAAGCTCCATGTTTCTGCCTTGACAGGGGTGGCACAGCCCCAACAGTGGGTGAGGGCAGATGGCTGCTGGTGGTGATGCTCCAGAAAACAGCTGCTTTTGGTAATTCACCTAAAGCTGCTCAGGGTATGGAGGCATCCCTGACACAGCTCCAAGGCTCTGCTCCTGCTCTTCATAATGTGCAGCTCCCCTGATACCTCCACTGCCCTCAAAGCAAGGCTCAGGCGGGTACCAGACACTCCCAACTCACAGTTTTAAGCCTTCCTTCCATGGACAGGGGATTTCCATGCACAGCCCTGGCTGTTCTGGATGAGCAGAGGACAGGGCCCTTGTCATGGGCCTTCGCTCAGTTGTGTTAAGCAGGTTTTGGGTAGATGCCATGTGCAGATGGATGTAGAGCATTTCAGCTGTTCCCTTGTTGTTTGCTGCAACAAAAGGACATAATAATTTCACTGAACCCTGCTGATAGTGCAGAAAATGTTTCTCTTCTCTTTTATCTGCCCTGGCTGTTTTTCCCAGCCTTTTTTTTCTTTAACGTGGTACTATTCAAACAGGTTGGCTACTGACAACTGAGATCATGATGGCAAAGACAGTTTAAAAAAATATCATGAATTAATTATTTTCTCCCATGCCCGGCTGTATCACTTATCAGGCCTTCAATGGGAGCACTGGCCCAGCTCCCTTACCACGTGCACACTAATGGCTTGCTCCTCTATTATCCCTTTTGATCAGACACAGGTGGACAACAAGGCCTCCTCCTTGTCTGTTGAAAAAGGTGCACACTGTTGTCAGGGTGATTATATCTAATTACATCCCAGTTAATTATCAGACCTGAATAATTATGGTAGAGCTACTCTCCTCCAGAGATAGGTGCATCTTCCAGATGTCACACTGCGGTCTCCACAGGCTAATTTCCCAAGACCTTTTGTTGGGATGTGCTGGCTGCAGGAAGGGGCTGCAGGGGAGCTGCTGAAACCCATCAGGGACCAAAGGGCCCAGGGATCTTCACTTGCCCTCCCTGAACTCCCAGCTAACTGGGCTGCGTGGCTTTCTGTTATACAGGTAACACAGCCCCCGTTCCCCTCCTGCTGCACCACTGGGGTGGAGGAGGTAGAGAAAAATTGAGAGTGAAGTTGAGACTGGGATGAAGTGAGGGGTGAGGAGGAAGAGGTTTTAAGATTTTATTTCTCTTTATCCTACTCTGATTTGTTTGGTAATAAACTAATTTCCCCAAGTGAAGTCTGTTTTGCCCATGACAGTAATCAGTGAGTGATCTCTCCTCACCCTTATCTTGAGCCACAAACCTTTTGTTATATTTTCTGCCCCCTGCCTGGCTTTTTAGGGAGGAGTGGCTTTGGTGGACTCCTGGCACTGAGCCAGGGTCAACCCACATCTCAAGAGTGAAGCTTATGTGTGTGTCCTGATGGACTAGATCAGGTGACAGCAATCATCTCAAACCCCATGTGTTCATATTGCCTGCAGCTTCTGTACAGGCTCCTCAGCCTGGATCTAGCTGTTCTCTGAAAGTTGTGAATATGTCTGACAACCTGAAAACAGCAAATATTTCTTTAAAAATTAATCTATTTGATTCTGTGTAATATATGACTGATTTCACTTCAAAGGCTACTCTAGAGTCTACATTGTGGGCAAGAGCAAGAAAGAAACAGCAGCACAAAAACACCCTAGACATTTATCTCAAGACATGCATGTAAAGCATGCACAAGTTTATAACAGTTTGTATTAAGCCCACTTGAATATTTAACTTCATGCCATAATTGCCTTGCTATGAAGAAACAACAGGGACTTCTGTCATGTTTTCCTAAGTCCGTAACTCAAAATATTGCATCCTCATTGTCACTCAGTGAAAAGAAAAATAAAAGCATTAAAAATGAAAAAAAAAAAACATAGAATAAAAATAAATAAAATACTATCAGCTTCCAAGTTTCTTTAGTATAATTCTGAGATTCTCTTTACAGTACAAATGTCAAGCCTTACTTTGAGTCTGTGTGATCTTAGACTCAGAAGATGCATCTGCATTAACATTTGAATTTGAATCTGAGATAAGATTTTGAATTGTTTCTCCCTGTGGTCCTCATGTACCACACTTTGCTTCACCGGGTTGAGTGATCATTTCTACCTAGTGCCTTTCCAGTGGATGAATATAAACCACAGTGCACACACCAGGAGTGCAACGGATGGGCTGCTGCCACTGAATGTCTGTTCTGTGGGATCAGAGCAGATGTAGTCCCATGCAAAAGTCCCAAAGGTACAAAGCATGGGTGGTGGGTCCCCCAGCACCTGCTGTTCACTCCCCAAGCCCACTCCTACCATGAAAAATCACTCACTGTTACAGGCTTAGCAACTGATGTCTGGTGGCATTGAGGCCAATGATATGTGTTCTAAATTATTTCTGTTATTAATTAGCTCTGAGATTACTATTTTTCCAATTTGCTCAATCCTCTCTTGTTTCTGAATTGTGACACAGGTCAAATAGGTTTTCTGTTTGCTAGCAGTATATCACAACCTACTTTTGTGGTATTTATACAACATTAGCACTTTTTCACCTTTTTTTTTACTATCCAGTCTTTTCAGTCTTTTCTCAGATGGGAAATTTCACACGCCCTTTTCCATTCCTGTCACCTTTCTCTGAACTCTGTCTTGCTCTGGCGCAGGCTTCTTGTGAAAGTTGGGAGTATTGGGTGTCCAGTCCTGCATATGTTATTCCAAATGTGAATGCATCATCGACTTAGATAATTAATTGCTTGCATTTTACACATTATTCTCTGTCCTGTTCCTTTTGCAGTCTAACATCTTGCCTAACCAATAAATTAGAGCTGTGCTCTGCATCCAAATGATCAGAGACATCCACCGTGACACTCAGCTGCCTTTCCCAAGCCACTGCAGGTAATTGAGAGCCCTGTAAGGCACATGAGCACATCCATTTCTTTTCTCCCCTTCAGTGTGCAACACTTTGTCTGAACAGAGCTGAACCTTGTATGACACTGTGTCACCCATTCATCCAGTCAGATATGGTCCTTCTGAAGTTGCTCACAGACTTTTCAGAATTTCACTAATTCTGTAATCTTTGCAGATTTGGTGGATTCACAACCACCTTTTTTTCCAGATCTTTCCTGAGTATCCTGGGCAGCCCAGGAGGTCATACGGATCCTTAAATAACCTGAAAGGAAAATTTTTGCTATGATGATACATATATTTAAGCCTGCTTTCTTTTTTTCCTGCCTCAGAGTTAAATAAAACTCTCACATGAGAAAACATTATATGGGAGGTTTTTTTTTTCTTTCCTTTTTTTCTCTCCTTTTTTTCTCTCTCCTTTTTTTCTCTCTCCTCTCTCAGTATCGAGGGCTCTCCCACCCATACAGGTGCAAGCATAAAAAACAAAGGAAAGTCAGGAAGAGGGGAAATCCTACTTCAAGACCACTCCAAAACACTGAGGATGGCTATGGTACACACTGGTATCAGCTTTGTGCCTATTAGGAGTAATGTTCCTTTATTATATTGTAATTAAAATACTACCATTTTTCTTTCTTTCTGTGTCAGCCCATATTTGTCTGAGGTTTCAGGAACACTCTGTGTCTGTCCCTATTTTTATTTCAGTTTTATTTTGAGGGTAGAGCAGTGCACGATATGGCTTTGCCCAAGACTGGCAGACACCAAATGTGGCGTGGAAGAGAGGGACAGGAAAGGTGCCAAGCAGGAATTAAGTCTGCATCCTGCCAGAACAATGCTGCATCATACAGACGTGTCCCGGACCACACAGCACACTAGTGATAATTTCACAGAATTAATTTTCCCAAAATGAAAAAAAAAAGGCAACAGCTCAGAAAGGATGAGGCAAATTACCAACACTAATCAGTCTCTCTCTCTCTTCCCTTTCCCCTTGTATGATAATTATGATAATTAACAAGCTAACAAGCTTCTAGTAAAAACAGTTCCAGAATTTCAATGTATAATTAATATTTACATCCATAACAAGTTGTCATTTATGGTGCATGTTGATTTTCTTTTTTCAAAGGAAATTGCTCTTTATACTCAGAAAAGAAAAATCCTTTAAGAACATGCACTAAAAAGGCATCCTAAATTCAGAAATCTTGTCCTTATTTGCTATTTATTTATGCAGGGATATGCAAGTGTTTTAATATCTGAGTTTATACAAATTATAAGTGCACACGTGTAAATAGATGCAGTTTAATCTTCTTCTTCACAGAAGGCCATAAATCCACCACCATACTCAAAATCACTTGTGTTCCAGGTGTGTCCTTGCACATAAACCTTATATCGTCTTTTAGTGACCTGTAAAACCAAGCTCAGGTGACCAGTTATTTGCAGAAATGATGAATCCTTATTATGCAAAACAGCTGCTTGTTCCTGCATGTTTTCTTCAAGAAACCTGCATCTCTAGTTCTCTACTTGCTGGGAAATATAGAGCAGGAGACAAACACTTCACTAAAATAGGCTAAAATTTCTCAATGCCCATGCAGGGTGGTAGCCATGCTCAGATAACAAACACTGTGATGATGGACAAGAGTTGCATACAGAAGCAAGAGCCACTTCTCTTTGAGTGTAAAACATCACCCGTGGGCAGCTGGGTAAACTGGCTCCAACAAACACCTTAAAACTGCAGCTTCTGCATCACAGCTGGAAGGTGTTATAACCTGAGAAGACTGGTACTGTCTCAAAGGTAGGTTTTGATTGAGTTCCTCTTATCTATATGTGATAATTCTTGTCTCACCTTATGGCAAATGGCTGTCCTCAGACTCTCACAAGATGATGTCATTTCAAAGGAGTAACCTAAGGACATGGGACAATGATTTACTCGGCATCAAAAAATAGGTTAAGGATGAAGAAAATCTTTAGAAATATACAGAGAAGAGAAGCATTGAGAGATACAGCCAAGAAAATTTCTGGCAAGATTTACTGATCTCACTCATTAATATTTGATCCAACAATGTATGTTCTTTGGCCAGTTGTTTTCCAAGTTTTGTCTTCCCCACAAGTTCAATCACCAAAGGAAGCATGGGCGGTAGGGTGAAGGGCTTGTTCCACCAGTCCAGCCCCAGGGGAAGGACGATGGTGCTGCAGGGTGGGTGCCAGCTCATCCTCCAGCTCCCTCCGGTGGAGACCACAGCCCATGCTCAGGGGTATCTGCTTGACAAGAGGGCTGGGAATAGGGAACAAGGAGAAGAAAAAGGGAAGGAATACACACTGGGGAAACTAGGGTGGCTTTCGGTCTCTTTAACACACAAGTATTCCAGAAAAGGAAAGGCACTGTAAATATCCACAGCCTAGAGAGAAACTCATAGGAATAGCCAACTTCAGAAGGGAATCAACACTTTATTTTTAAGTTAGAACCAAAGGTTTTATCCATAAGTGAAGGTGGACCTGCATTCTGTCATAACTTCTTTGCAAGGTGAGATGAAATATGTGGTCTAGATATATAGTGAAGTCCACAGAACCTGGACTAATTAAAACACTTCATTAAATCTGTCACATCCCAGCTGTGAAGCATAAGCATTCAGCTACACCAAGTCATCATCCTGTACAATATTTCAGTGTAAAAAAGGAGGAGTCATGACCTTGTGCTTCTTCCAAACTACTACACAGATAGATCCCTGTAAAATTTGATAGCAAAGTCATCTTGTCACTGTTTCCTAAGTGAATGCCAAACTTTAAATGAATTCCTTACAAATATTTGCACTTACCTTGTTTGGACACTTGTACAAAATTTATTAAATATGCATAAAAAGCCAGAACAGAAATATGCCCAGTGTGCAAACCTAGAAAATGCCTTCTAAGCTTTGACTCCTGTAGTTGTTTCAAGCCTGGAGGTGGGTACTTTGCCATGATGAAATATAGAAGTATTGCACACAGGATGCTCAACAGCTGTTGGGCCGTACATTTGATTAATAAGGGCAAAATAATGACACAGGAGACTTAGATTTCTTCCATAAAGCATTTCACCTGGTACCATATGGCATTCAATTAAGAAACTAGGACACTACAAGATACAAGATCTTAGATTAAATTTATTAAAAATTAACTGATATTTCTCAAAGTGCTATTTGAAGTGGGAAATCTTTATTATGGGCTTCAATCTCTACTATGTGTTTGTGACTTTTATATATATAGCATATGTTTATATCTATTTTTATCAGTGGGGAAAAAAGAGTTTTAGTATTGCAGGTGGCACAAGGTAACACTTCTATTTATCTATGTGCAATTCAAGAATTATGGTAGGAGTTAGGTAGCTCAGATGGTGCTCTTAAGCCATAAAATATTGTAAAGGAATGAAATCCCTCTTTTACTGTGGAAACTGAAGCATTTCTCTGGTGTCGTCAGTCACTTACTAACTGTGCACTGATCCAAGTGTTTAGAGATTGCTTAGGCAAGGAGATAGGTCAACAGCTATATGGAGGCAAATTAGCAGCAGTAGTGCTACCGTCAGTAAGAAAGAGGACGCAAAATTTCTTTAAGAGGCACTAAATAATAAGCTTCAGATGAAAAAGAGGGAATAGGAGGGACACATTTTTACAGGACTTTCAGTCGAATCAGGGAACCCTCTAGGGACAGAAAGAACAAATCTACCTAGCCATGATCCTGAACTAAGACTACCAAATGAAAAAGAAGTTGGAAAACTTAGAGAGCCTCACCCCTTCCCAATTCTTCTGAAGGATAAGAAATAAAACTAAGACATACATATGTGTGTGTATGTCTGTACTCATGCTTATTATTTCTTCAGATCTTTCTCTCATGTTCTTCTAAGCAGTTTGTAACAGTTTTGGAGTCTGGAACAAAGCCTCTCTGTGCCTTTGTATGGTTGTACTGGATCTGCAGCCCCAGAGAACAGCTAAGAGTGCAGCTTTGGAAATGGATGGATGTGCAGCAGTGGGAGTCCACTGCTCACAGCTCAAAGGCAAGACCCTTTCCTCAGACCCCACATTGGGCTGTGAGAAATCCCATGATGAAAATTCTGGTTAAAGATAATTTTTTCTCACTTTGGACTGACACTGAACAAACACAAAAGCATTGGGAAACATTGCTTCTTACTCGGTGGTGATGTAAAAGTTTGACGTGGAGTTTATCACATCCTTGGAGGATGTGAATGCATCATTGCGCAGGTCTCCCTTTATACAGGATAATACAGTCCCCATTGTGGACAATTCTCAGCATATAAAGAGCTAGAAAAAGCTAGTAGCTCTTGCCAATCTTGCTCTGCATGGCACTTTAGGGCAATAACTCCCTGGAAACTTCCTTTTGTTCCCAGGAGAAGCCATCTACCACTCCCTTGACTCAGCCCAGGACCATCATTTATTCTCCACCAGTGCTAACCCTAAAAGAGCTTTTAACTTAAAAGTCCCTCATTGCTAACATAAGTAAATCTAAAAAGATTCCTTAGGAATCAAAAGACATTTTTCATGTAAACATGGGATCTATATACAGAATAAGAGAGAGAGATGAGGAAAAGAAGAAAGGAAGGAAAGAAAGCAAGCCCATGCCCAACACCAGAAGCCTTGATTATACTGATCATAAAACATAAGGACAGGCACAATTGTTCGCATTTTATTAATGAGAAAGTGAAGCTCTCTCTCCCTCACATATTCTTTTCTTTTGTCTTCTAAATCTGCTCTGTTTCAGCTGGTAGCCATTCCCCCTCGTCCTGTCATTACATGCTCGTGTAATGCTTGTACATTCACCGCATTTTACCTTATGTTGAATACGTCTCTGAATTTATGAATACCACGACTTGTCTATGTGTCTCATTGGGAATTTGGACCTTAGGCTGCATGCTTGCTACCCTCAACCTTAGAGAGTCCAAATGTGTCGGCACCAATAGAACTAATTTCCCCAAATCTGTTCCATTTTTGCACTCTGCACACATGGCTCTTACTCACGCTTTTCATGCAAGAAAGCTCCATACAAAACAAGTGGTCTCTCACCCAAAACGGAGAACAGAGGTGCTGGGGACATGGCCACAGTCCCCAGTCCCTTGTCCTCATTCCTCTGAGTGGGAGCATGGGCTCGCTGCCTGCCTTTTTTTCTGGAGTAGGTTGTGCCTTCTGCACTTGCATAGAAAGAAAATGCTCATTGCCTTGTCTTCTTACAGGCATTCACATAAGGGAAAATAAAAAGCTTTGCCTTAGTCAGAACGTGCCAGCATTTGAGTCAATGGTAAACCTGATTTATTTTTTCTCCCAGTAGGTAAGAATGTGCTTCTGTGCAGAATAACAGAAGACATCCTCCACTACCCCCTCCTCACTGCCTATTTGTTTTCTCCCAGTTAAGTCTGTGAGGAAATCCTCTTGGTAAAGCCAGTTAATAAGATTAGATAAATGTCTTTGAAACCAAAATGCTGATATAAAAATCAGAACAACAGAGCACCAGCTGGCTTTTCTTTTGCTCATTCAAATGCAGCTGGAACACCACAGCCAGTAACGTGCAAACTGGGAGTGATAATCAATAAGCAGTGAAACAAGAGCAAGATGCCTCTGGAGGAATTTTCCCTTGGTGAGAAAGATGGATTAACTCTAATTCTCAAGGCACATGAACAAAAAACATTTGCCTAAATTCAGACATAGTTGAAATACTGCTCCAGAGAACCGTGACAGCCTGAAATAGCAGTGAAACAAGATCCTCAGGACACAGTCAGTGATGATATTTAATGTAGGCACTGGCCTTTTTAATGCAAGGTAGCTGCTGCATTGTATAATAAGGAACATATAATAATGATGTATAATGATTAAAGGCTGTTTAGTTAAGGACACAGGGTGAGAGAATGATATTGCTGACTATTATAGCTCTGTGCATACAGAGGCATGCAGTTCTGGGCAGCTTATCCAGCGGGGTGCTGTGTACACAGCAGGCTGAAGACAGAAACATTAACTAAATCACAAGTTCGGATCATTTATCTTATCGTCGCATGGGGGAAGAGTTTATCTTTCAAGCAGGCACACCTGCTCTCCTTGTAAAACTTTACTCATTCCACTACCAACCGCGTTCTTTCTTCATGTTCAAACATGCCGCTGCAGGAGTGGGATGGAGCCAAGGGTGGGTGTCCATCTCTCCTGGAGTGAGCTCTCATCTCTGCATCTGCACATCCTGTCTCAGGTGGGAACACCTGCCTGTTCCAGGGCACCAGCCCACAGCAGCAGCACACAGGCTCCATTGCATATTTACATCACCCACGACAAGGGTCTGGGCTGAGATCAAAAACACTCTGAAGGCATTTACAGAAACAACACAAACTCCTCATTTTGTGCTTTTGCTTATGGAATAAAGTGATAGGAATTAAATTTGGGAATCTGCTGAAATCTGAGAGTTTCACTGGGTTATGGTAGTCTAGTGAACTGAGTTGAAAATCTCATTGACTGAGATTTCAGATGAAACTTGTAACGTCTGTTAAGATAAAATAGATGTGAAACATCAAACCTCCTGCCTAGAGAGTGGCATCAAACCCATGTAGATGAATGATCACCTCAAAAAGTGTATTGAGTTAATCAAAGATCACATAAATATTAGAAATTGGGATTATGATCTGAAAATGTCATGTTAGAGGTGAAAGCATGTGCCAACAAAGTGGGAATTATTTCAGTTGTTCTGACCTCAATCTTAAGCAAGTCTGGTCCTATAGATGAGGAACTAAAACAAGAACAGGTGCAGGGAAATGTTGCTAGGCATATCCATGAAATAACAAACCTATTTTATGAGTGGACACTAAAAAAGCTGTTCTTGTTTAATATAAAAAAAAAGAAGTTGAGAAAGGATATGGTTCCTTATTATAAATACATTGAAGTGATATGCAAACATTAGACAGAGAGAAGAGCCGCCCAACTAGGGGACAATATTGGCACAAGAACAAATTAATATGAATGGGCTGTGAAAAGAAACTTGGATACTAGAAGAGGGTTTCTAAGCAACATGGACAAGGTTCTGGTACAGCAGTACAGCAAACAGATGAGCAGGAGAGAGATTATTTCTGGTATTTGACAGGGCTAAAAAAGATGGTGTGCAATCTGTTTGACTGAACCAGCAGCAGACAGCACCTAGGAGGTCCCTTCTAGTCCCATCCTTGACATTTTTAAATGATATTCACTAATTGGAGGGGAAACTACGTACACAAAGGTCAGGCTCGGTATCTTTGGAAAATTTGTATAAAAGCACCTGAATAAATAGAGCTTATATTAGGCCAGTTTGTAAAAGTCAAAAGGAAACGAAAGCTTCCTCCTGATTGCTAACAGCTGCAATCCCTGCCATCCAGCAAGGCTGTCGGCAAGAGGATCCCCACTGTCACCAGCCCACCGATGTACATGGCCCGTGCACTCACGCTCACACCCTTTTGCTCTGAGCCTGCAGAAGCCATAGATCACCACGCTGCAGATGCCGGGCTGCAGGGCTCCCTCCATCACACACCCTGTCTTTCCCACAGACAGGACAGCACCTTGCTTGAATGTTAATGAAAACAAACTCTCAAAATATCCACGGCATAGGTTTGACTTGGCTCATGTTAAATTAAACTCCATGAATCAAGTACATGTATTTGCATATGTGGTTGCTCTTTCCTGAGATCGGCGTCTGTCTTGTTTCAGTACGTTTACCCGCTTAAAAGTAAGGGGTGCTAAGAAACTCTGTTGAGCACTATCTCATATTAGCTGGTATAGATAATGAACAAAAAAAATCCAGTCCCACAGTAACCTCCCTTCTCCCCCCACCCTGCCACCCTGCTTCATTATACGTATGCAAATCACATGGGAGACTAAAGATAAAGCTAAAAAAAAAAAAAAAAAAGCTACAAATCAGGTTAAATTGTTCATTATCTCTAGCATGAATAATAGACTGTAAATACATAAACAACAATGGCGTGTGATAAAGCTTTAAAGCTCACAATGTGATTTCTCATGTCGAGTAACCACTGATTAATTTGAATGGAAGTAAACAGCAAACTGGAAGATAATTGTGTAGAAGCTCTGTATCCTGGATCCAGAGCGCAGGTGCTGGGACACATCTGCCCCCAAGGGTAGCACAGAGACCATTATTCTTAACCAGAAAACACCCTGTCCCACTTTTACAGCAGAAGACTCAGGAGGACAGAGAAATGCTATCAATTTGATGGCCATCAGTTCTGTAATCATCTCACAGCCATGTCCCCAGAGGTGTATTTAGTATCAGATGCATTTTCAGCCAAATAAATATTCCAGACTTCAGTGTTAATACACCATTAAAATGACACCATCATGCTGCATGGAATGCTATAAATTAGACCTTGAATATTAGAGGCCAGACAGAAATAGCCATTACTCCCTCCCCTGCCCCTTTCTCCATCACTGCCTACCCCCTCAGAGAAAAAAATATTTGTAAAGGAAGCAGAAAAATGGCTTGCTTGTCACAGTGCCTGTGACTTTGAGGCAGACACTCTTTCTCTGCTGATTCAGGTTCCAAAATATCAAGAAATGAGCTCTGGAAGGGTCAGCTGGAGAATATTTTCAGTTCAGAGCATAGTGTTGAAGATGTGAGCTGGGTTTGCTTTATCTTCCCTCCTGCCTCTTTTTCTTCTCCCTCTTCCCTCACATCATTTCTCCCTTTCCCTTCCCTTTGGAGCTATATAAACCAGAGGGCAGGGCATCCAGCTGCTTCCACAGCAGAACAATGTTTGGGCAGAGTCCATGTTGACACAAGTGCATTATATCCTGAAGGGTCAACTGCAGCTTTTTTTTTTTTTTTTTTTTTTTTAATCAACTGTGTAGAATGAACCTTCTGCTTTTGCACTGATGCCATTAGTTCAAAATTTATGAGCTCACCTAATTGTGATCTCCTATCACTGTACCATCCTGTCAGTTTAAGGGCAGTATTATTTTCCCATTAATACTACCAGAAACCCTCCCCTTCCTTAACATTTAATAAAAGGTACATGCAGGACTGGCTAGACAACCAGGACTCCATTCTTCCATCTTGGGCTTTTCTGAGGAAGGATTATAAGGAGGAACCTTATTGCTCTCTGCAACTACCTGAAAGGAGATTGTAGCCAGATGGGATTTGGTCTCTCCCAAGTAACAAGCAATTAGACAAGAAGAAATTGGCCTGAAGATGTACCAGGGAAGGTTTAGGCTGGATGTTAGGAAAAATTTGTTCACCAAAACGGTGGTCAGGCATTATAACAGACTGTCAAGGGAAGTGACAGAATCACCATCTCTGGAATTGTTAAAAAATAATGTGTGGATGTGGCACTTGAGGATATGGTTTAGTGTTGAACAAGGTAGTGTTAGACTAGTGGTTGGACTCAGTGATCACAGAGGTCTTTTCCACCCTCAGTGAATCTGTGATTCTCGCACCTAAAGGTTAAACACAAACCCACAGCATAGCAGCCCATAGTCCGAATACTGGCTACCTTGGCACCTTAACACTGCCCTCTGTGCAGGGGAGAGCTGTCCAAGGCTTGGCCTGCTGTACACAGCCCCTCTCCTCAGCAAACCTGTGCTTCTTGGCCCTAGAGTCCTTTAGGAATGGCAACCTTGGCGTGGGAGGGCCAATGTGTACAGCCCACATTTACAATGGGCAGTTTGAGAAGTACCTTGGTAAATGCATCATCGTTTACCAAAGGGGCAAAACTGCTTCAGTAACCTGGAGGCAACAGCACAACCAAAACACTCTGACTGCTGTTTCTGGGAAACAGAATCATTCCTCAGCATTTCAGAAAACATCCCAGTTCCATAAAATGCTCTTAAAGTGAAGTTCAGCCAGTGGAGTTGCTTGCAGAGAGGTATATGGGGCACAATTCCATCTATTACCCAAGAAGGTAGCTTTCTTTTCTTTTTACTAGTAAAGTTCCTCACAGATTTGAGACTGACATTCTCAGAACAGGCAGCCTGTGATTCTTCTAGATGTTCTAGGCAAATTTTCTGCATGCTCTAAGTTTGGTTTTTCTGGTGGCAATATACTCCACAGTCTATGAAAAACGGACTATCTGATGGTGCTTGACTATTCTGCCTTTAATGGAATCTCTACTAAAATCAGCACAAAGAAACACATTCCCCCCTCCCCCCTTCTAAAAATTGCACATTAATAGTTCAGTGTGTAGATACATTTTAGATACAAAACAATCAAGCAAATCAAAGAATTTTGGTTTTTAAAGGAAACTTCCACCAAGTCTTTGTGTGTTCACTCTTCCAAAACACAATGCTGTGATATCTCAGAGTTTCTGAAGTGGCAGTGTAGGCACTGTACTCTTATGTTTCATTGAGTGCTTGTTCAAAACAGCTGTATGTTCTATATAAAACATGTTTACATAGTAAATGTACTTCCTGTAGACACAAAGAAATGTTAATGAATAACCATTCCTGCATTTCAAATTTTGCAGGGCTGTGGGAAGGATCAGTGCATGACAAAATAGTTAATGTTCACCCACTTTCTGGCACATGAAATCTGTTACTACAACTAATCCCTTACAAAGAAAAGAAAACATGGAAAACAAACTGGCGCTGGCTGGTTCTACTACGCTTTTTTTTTTTTTTTTTTTTTTTTTTTTTTTTTTTTTTTTTGAGAAACTGTGAGATGCATATACAAGGGAGAGAAACAGAGGAGGTATTCAGTGGAGAATGCCAGAAGGCATGGACTCCTTTTGGTAGGCAAGGCTGTTGGCTTTAATTGTATATATTGTCTTGGATTCTCACCTTCAGAAAAAATGCCAGTTTGATCTCACACAGTATTCACTACCCATATTTACATCCTATTGCCTGAGGCCCAGCGAAGACAAACAACAGGCATTTTCCTTTCAATTTCTATCTGAAAATCTGTATGGTTTAAAAGACTTCTTAAATAAGAGATCTCTATTGATTCTCGAAAATGTTTAAAAAGCAAGTATCAGGTGTTCTAACTTATAGTGCTGCCCCAAAAAGAATACTAATTTCTACTCTAAGCAAAGTTCTTCCAGGAACACAAAGATATTAAAGAATCTAGTATTTGGTTTGTAGCTGTGAAGTCCCACACACAATCCTCACTCCCCTGCAATGTAAGCCTCTAAATTAATGAGGATTTGCTATACAGCAATTTTATCTGAACTACGTGGCTCTTTCTTTCAGTCCCCTGAAAATACACAAGCCTGAAAAAGATCTACAGCTAGAAACCAGCTCCCTTCAAGGAGCACTGAAACAGTGTGGGGAGGATCCTTACCAGAGTAAAGGATCTGCCCCAAAGAAGATGGAACAGGAATAGTTTACACCAGCCAGGAATCTGCTCCACATCTGTAGACCGATTTATGAAAAAAAGGTGATACACCACACATGGACCAGATGCACTCATGTAGTGTAAGGCAAAAACAAGCTCTGCTGGGGATGTTTCAACATTTCTACACAAGATTTCACAGTGTACAAAAATCACTTCATGTGTATGAAAATCTTTTCTAACTACAACCTCTCTGCATGGTTTGAAATTGCTACTGTGGACAAGGTTTTCAAAGGCCACCCAACTAGCAATGCTCAACTAGCTCCTCTTCACAAGGCAGCATATGAATAGCACATTTCAGTTTCAACAGAGACTGAAAAATCATTACCACAGCAATAAGGCTGAGACTGTAGTGAAATTTTCTCAATAAACATATTTCTTGACAATTATGATTTTTGTTCAAAAGATATATATTGGTTTTGAGAAAAACTATTTTGGTGGTCTCATAGCAATTAACAAATGACAATCTGAAAATTTTTCTTTTAGAAATATCAATACTTACCTTTTGTAAAAAACAGTATTTTATTATTTATTAAATTTGAAGAACTCATTATTTTAAACTACGTAAGAAGAGGGGCAGCTAATGGACTTCTGACAAATCCCAAAAGTCCTCAGCAAGTAGTGTGAAAAATGTGATGAACCTCTACTTAACTATTAAAATGCAAAATTTTTTTCCAGACACATTCAATTTCTTCAATAGTAATCTTAAACAAATGAGAAAACAAGTTTCTACAGATGACACAATTAAAGACACATATGAACAAAACTGATGAAATCAGAAGAAAACTTAATTTTTTTTATATGCATCCTAAGGAAAGAGATAAGAATGTCAGCATGGAATGCTATTTTGAATTACCAAACACTGCCACCATGTGTTCACTTCAAAGGCCATCATGCTGCTTGAAAACCGCTAGATGGGATGTATTAAAAGATAAAGTAAATCAAATTTGTTGCTCTGTCTCTTACGTAAACGTTTCTGTATAATGCAGTAGTGATGACAACCCCAAAAAGGTTTTAATTACTTAAAGTTGCTGGTGTTACATTTGAATAAGAACACATGGTTCTGATTCTAACCCTTCCCATCGCCACTGAGGAGAGAACAAACTAGAGAATGATTCAAAGAACATAAAGAACAAGCTTTGTTTTCACACACAGATGCGTAACCATAACAGATATTTCATTGTACTTGTGCAATGCTGACCTTAGCGAACTTGTAGTTGATCCTGATGCTCCCTAGAAGGTACCAAAAATCACAAACGTTGAAATGGCTTGAAGTTATATCAGGAGAGGTTTAGGCTGGATGTTAGAAAAATATTCTCCATCCAGAAGGTTTTTGGGCACTAGAACAAGCTCCCCAGGGAAGTGGTCACAGAACCAGCCTGACAGAGTTCAAGAAGCATTTGGACAGTGCTCTTGGGCACATGGTGTGACTCCTGGAGTTGGTTCTCTGCAAGGCCAGGATTCAGGCTCGATTATTCTTGTGGGTCCCTTCCAACTTGCTATCAATTTGTTTGAAACTTGGCATATTCTGTGATACTGTGATAAATTGACTAATTGGACTTGGACTGGCTGTCTTAAGAATCATCACTCCCTCAATAGCATTATCCAGGTAAACAAAGTAATTCAACACTTTTCCTCATGGTGTGCTGCACTTTCCAAATCTGTGTGTATATAGATTTACTGAGTGAATACCTCAAAGAAAACAGACCCTGGGGAGCACGGCCAACAATTAAATCAGATTCAAGTTATACTTGGATGAAATACCAAACTTGGAAGAAAACATTTTTTGCTACAATTCTAGATATATCTAAATACATAGTTATTCCAAGCTTCTTTTGCTCTCAGGAATGCTGGATGTTTGGAGTTTGGACTCTTTGTCATATCTTAAAAGTGATTCTAAAGAGATGGCAAAGATGCATAACTGAAGTGGAAAAGTAAGTAACTCATAAAGGACAAACCAAATGACCTCTACAACATCTCTTCCCATTTGTTCTTCAATGTGAATTGTAGGATATACACTTATTTTACAGCTCTATTCCACAAGTCTTTTAACAGCAGGAAAAGTCCGTAAGCCCTGCATGCAAATGACATGCAGGGCTGTCATAAGCCATAAGCCCTGCATGCATAAGCCCTTCTGGTAAATGACAGCATTAAGTCCGAATAAATAACTGGATTGTCCCAGCCTGTTTCAGATTTGTTTAACAATAGATGGTAGCAGTGTTCCCATCAGACAGCTTCAGAGGTAGGAAAACAAACTGAAAAAGCATCTTTGACAGAATTGCCAGAAATCCTTCATGCTTCTTACCACAAACTTAGAGCAGCAAATCACATCTGTGGCACTAATTAGGAAAGAAGAAACTGTCAATGTGCTGCATCTTAGGTAAAAGCAAATGAAGTGAACAGAATGCAAGATCATTTTACCAAAGTTTAAATATAGCAACAAAAGGAGAATTACGTTGTTGAAAATACACTGCTGTAGTCTGTAAGGTGCTTTTTAGTATTTGAATGCACTTTCAAAAGGAGAAAGTGTGCCAGCCATTTATGTACTTTCAAAACATGACTGTGTGGTAATTTCTTGATCTTTTTCTTACAATGAATATATAAAACTTAAATTATTTTTGTCTTAGAATACTTATCACCATCAAGGTAAGTGTCATCATAAACATCACTACCAAGACAAATTTAGTAGAACTTAATATATCTGAGCAAAGTCAATGTGTATAAAATAAGCCTTCAAAATTATAATTAGGATCCGATGACTCAGGTTTTAAAAAGCTGAACTTTTAGACTGTGGCATATACACTACATTAGACTAATTATTTTCTATTTCTAGATTTCATCTATTTTATCTAGTTCAAACTTCTTCACATAATTAAGTTTCATGACAACAAAAGAATCTTTGGGAGGTGACAAAGCTAAATTTCAAACACACACAATATATTTCAAGAATAGCACAAAGGAAGTAATATGATCTTAGTTTATATCCATCCCCCACACTGAATAAACCAAACTAGTAATACTCTAGCTGTGATTTGCAGTCAAGAAACATTGCAAAGAAGCTTATTAAAATGTAATCCCTTGTAGAGCCAAACATTCTCCAGAAATTACCCTCTGGTTTTGCTCTCCATAGGAGAAAGCAAAGGCAGAGACACTGGTGGTCTTCTGTAAATCTGTTCTTCAACCCATGCATTCCTTTGAAGTTCTACTCTTCAGTGATGAAAAAGGGGTAAAATTATTTTGAAAAACTAAAATATTCAAATTAATATTGTGTGTAATAAGAGGATAACTTTCTAAACCACAGTGAATTCATGTCTGTAAGCACATGCATATGCATGTTCATATTCATACTGTAAGAATTTAACTAAATATGTATTGGAATGAGCAGATGAAATGAAACAAAACAAACACATACTGTGCAGAAGCATTCTTCTGCAGAAATATCCATCCTGTCTCCTTTAAATCCTCATCTATAAACAACTGGTTACTGTGTTACCAGCTCTGCCTCAGAATTCAGAGCAAGATCAGACTGTTTACAACTAACAACAACCACAGGTGCCAATGAGCACTATTTTAAGTTGAAAGTTCTTCATTTCTTAACCAGTTGATCACAGTCTCTGACATAACAGCTGATATCTTCCAAAGTAAAAAATTACTTTTTTGATTTTAAAATTTCCAGAGCTTTTATTCACATTTTTTGAGGTATTTTTCAGTACAGTAGGAAATGAAAAAAATATTAAAAAATCAATGTACAAAACACAAGATATATTTATAGTAGAATTTGTATCATCCTGATTTAGTTTACAGTAAAACTTTTTCAGTGGATTTGACAAATAACCCATTCTCTGGAAGCTTGATCATTCATCTCCAGTATCAGCAGCAACCTTCTGATAAAAGGAGTAAATTTTGCATCCAAAATTTGATAATGACTTATGAAGTTTGTCTTTGAATTAGATTTATCAAATATGAGGTCGCTGTAACTGTTTAGATATAACAATATCCAATCATAAGCCCATTTAGTTCACGTAGCTAGATGCATTAACATTAGCTTTCTGTCACTGATTTTCCTTATTTTTATCAAAGTCTTCTTTGTAAGTTCCATGGTTTCATCCCACTTGTTTTTCTCAGGGCTTGTATATGTCACCAAGTTCTCAGTGTACTGCAAGACTGACTTCAAAAACCTACGAGAAATGACATTAGAGAAAAACTCTTTTAAGGATCTAAAAAGAAGGAAAAAAAAAAAAAAAAGAGAAGAATATTGCAATGCCTGACTTCAAGCATCTTCAAGTTTCCAAATCTCCCTCAGGAGGATTGGATGAACAATACATTAAGGTTTGCTCTACTTTTGGAGAACCACTCCATCCCTCTCACAGTAAGATGGGAAGATCTTCAGAACTGCAATTAACACCACCATAGAAAGAATACAGTGACCAAATGTGTGATAAGAGTTTTCCCCAAATGGCTTCCTTTGCTTTCTTGGTCAAATGTTTTGCAATGTATGTGATATCCAACCAGCTGTTAATTAACATACAAGGAGTAAAGTCAACAACATATTAAATGCAACTTGTATGTATTAACATTCCCTATCTACACTTCAACAAAGTTATTTTAGCTCCTGAGTGAACACTGTCCAAGATAAAATTATGGCCATAATGATAAAAAATCTCTACAGTACAGATCAAAAAGGAATTCTGGGGCAATTCCTATTTTCATGAAGTAAATTTATGTACTCACTTTAGATACTGCTGATAATCAAAAGGATTCTTCTTACAAACTGAATGAACACTGACTAGTTCCAGAGTAATCAATAGTAAGATGAGCCGCAATACTGGAGACAAAAATTTAATGCTAGAAATAAAATAAAAATACTTAAATAAACAAAGTAAAACCAAATTAAAAGGAAATTATTAGTATTAAATAAAAATATATTAAGACTTCCGCACCACTCTAAATTGCTGGACATTGCAAAGTCAGGGGACAAAAAAGACTATGAAATGTCCTTCAGCAAAAAGCAGTGCAAATCCCAGAAAAGTAAACAGAGATTATAAACTGAAAACGGGGGAGGAAAAGAAGGCAAATATCTGAGATTCCAAAGAAAAACTCTCAAGTTCCCATTAATCCATAGATAATAAACTACAGTTGAACTGAATCACAAATGTCTATCATCAGTTGTCAGTTTAAGCTATGTCTCTTAAATAATATGGTTAACAATTTCAGGAACATAACCTTGCCAGTAACACAATATTTATAAAATTCTGGAATGCCCCTATGATTAGGAAAAAATTAATGGAATATTAAAATCTATCTATAAGGAGATTGATTCAGGTGTAATGATAAAAAGCAGTAAACTAAAATGGATAAAACCTTCAAATCAGTTAAAACTACTACAGTCAGATAAACCTGAATGGCATTTATATACCTAAATAGGAAAAGCCAGAAATTTAAAAAAAATATAACAATCTAACATTCAAGTAATACTTAATTTGGAATATTGTAATTTACAGTGACATAATCTAGCAATGCCCTTTAAATTATTCTCCAATTTGAGATTTTCTTGTTATTTCAATATTGCTATTTAAAAGAAGCCTGGTTGACACTTGACCGAAATGATCAACAAGAACACGTGCTGTTGACTTTAAACTTCCAAGTGAAGCCACTGAAAGGCAGCAACAGCAGCGTGCAGCCATTCTCTCATAAACCTAACCACAGAGTAAAGCAAAACCAGCAGCCAACCTGTTCAGCATCCGCCGATAGTTGTGCCTCTGGCGAGAACGCAGAGTCTTGTTGACCCACTGCGTGTATCTCAGCCCAGCGCCCGCAATAACCTGCTGGGACACTTGATGGCACTGCGCGCTTATTCTGCGGAGCACCGCCACTGCTTCCAGGACAGGTCGCGGGGAATACAGCGTGCAAATGCGTGTATCACAGAGTTCCACCAGCAGCCTCCAAAACAGCAAGGGATTTTTAACGTCAATCTTTTGTTAGCTGAATTTAACATAGGATACATTTCATATTAAGGTGAGGTTTGACTCATGATGTTTTAATTCAGGAAGCCTGGAAACAAACTGCCCTTACCTCATGACTGAAAGAAAGCAAAGATCTGTGTATCAGGAGTAGTGATTGTGTTTTCTATCACTTTATTGAATATAAATGCGAAAGTGATTATGATGAATATGTTTCCCATTTCAGATCAAAGAAACACAACCACAATAAACAAAACTGCCTGGCTGAAATTATACACTGAACACATCAAATCACAGCAGGGCTGTGGTTGAAGCCTCCCACCATAGCTCAACTCACAATGAATTAACATCCACCATAATAAAACTCAGTGAAACAAATGCTATTAATTAGTACTACCATTAGTGTGTGGTCTTTCTTCTGGGCAGAATAAGAAGCAGACTTAACATTGCATAAAATGCAGGTGGTGAGGCCATTTTTTAAATCAACACCACACCAGCTCATGCTTTGTTAAAGCACACAAATATCTTCCTGCTGTCATATCTGCCACACTAATGTGTCACACATCACTTTAAACACTCTGCTCTTACAGAAGTGTTTCTTAATCTCCCTCATGCTCAGTTTATCCCTGAGATAGCAAAATACGAATGATTTCAAATGATAAAAGCGGAAAACTCTAAGAATAAGGTTTAACACATCAATAATTTGGTTTCTTTCTTCCAGATGATAAATTTGCAGATTTGTGGGTAGGAAGCAGGAGACCCACATGTTACATAAGTAAAGCAACAGGTAGAATCCTCTTTTCTCTATGCTGCCCACGCCTAATAGTTTGATTAGCAGTGTTCTGTTCCAATATATTCATTCAGTCGTGGGACTCTTACGGCTGCTCTAAGAGTGGCAATTAAAAGTCAAATTATTTTGATCATAATACCTAGTCAGACATAATTGGAACTAACATACCTCCAAGTCTGACACCAAGTATAACAAGATATTGTCTCTTTCTGAATCTTGATATTAAAGCAGGAAGAATAGAATTACATAGCAGTATATTGCCATTTTGAATGCCACACACATTTTGAATGCCTGTGACACCAAGCACATTAAAATAATTTTCTGAATAAGTTTTACTACAAACCAGACTAGGGACAACCTAATCTAGTAAGTACACAAATATTTAAAATATTTTGCTTTCGTGGTCTGAGAAAAAAATAAAAGTTACTTTTTCAGGCTAATTTCCAAGTAAAATCTCTACTGTAATTCCAAAATGTACAATGTCTTATCCTTATTTTGAAGATAATGTTCAGCTGCAATCCTAAAATTTTCAGATTAAATCAGCAACAACATTACAAAAGTGCATACAACATTTCAAGCATTTCTCTGCAAACACGGACAGGAAAACTTAGGTTTGAGAGTTCTTACATTGGGCTGCAAGTAGAAGCTGACAGCACGAACCAGGAGGGCATCAAACTCACCTCTCTGTTAGGACACTATTGATAGGATCATCTGAACTGCAGAAATTCTGGGGCATATAATGCTGCAACTGAGATATAATTTCAGATATCATCAAAATTAAAGTATCAGCTTCAGCATTTGCTTCCAACCTTAAAAACAAAAGAGAAAAAAAAAGATTTGAGATTATAAAATTGTTTAGTACTCATTATTTCTTAAATGGCATAGATGAAGATGCAGACTTTTTTGGATAGCAGTGTATTCAGTGTCCACTCTAACACTCTAATATAATTTCTTTCCCCTCTACCTTACAAGCATGATTTTCTTTCTCCAGCTAAAGCAACCTTTTTTCAGTGTCAGCAATCTTCAGAACCCCTCTTAATTCTCCACTTGTAAAAAGCCTACAGTATACTGATTATATGAGAGATGCATTAAATTTTCTTCTCTCAGCTCTAAACAAGTACAATATCTTCCAGTGATATTATTAATGACTTCTTCCTTTACAAATAACAATTCTTTTTCTAGCTAATATCTCATATAAAGCTTCCCACTGGTTACCAAGTCCTTTTCAGAACAAGGAATTATTTGCTGTTTTATATCTGGTGATCTTATAAGCACATACATACCGTTCAATTTTTTCTACTTGCTCCTCAGGCACTATTGGCAATTCAGGCCATAACTGGATGCTCTTCATACATTCCAGCACCTCAAAAACATATAATGAAAAATGTTTTGTAAAGTACAGACTTTGACATGCTTCTTAGTGGCCCATTTAGGAGAAAAAAAAACAGAACAGGCAGTAAGTTATTTGTTCACTAGTCATAACTGTGTAAGCTAACTTCACTTGTTAAGGTTTAGGTTAGGGCAAAAAGTCTGGATTTACACTTCCATGCTAAAACATTATCTGAATGAACTAATTTAATACTGTATGGGGTTTTTAATATAAAAAAATCCCAAATATTACTTTTGTAACACACTTTTTGAATGCTGTTGAAAAGTAAAAGAACGAAGTATGTCTACTGCAATCTCTAATCAATAGAGAAATATCCTCAAGCAGTTCATTAAGCTGATTGGCAGAGAACTACTATGACATTAGAAAGCAGATTTTTCTACCATGACAGAATCTTAATCAGCTGGCCTTCATACAGTAAAAAACTCAGTAACAACCTAATCCAAGATTCCTGGAGACAGGACCTAGCAGTGTTCCTGACATAAAAAAGCATAAGGAGATTAGGAAAACTACAGAAAAGCAAACACTCAGGTAAGAATAAAGCTATTTAGTGATCTAGAATGGTATCAATTGCATTAACAGGCATCAATTGCAACTGTGATTTCCTTCAGGTTTTGATAAATAAACCAAAAAAAAGTAAGATTTGAACTTTTTTTTAGGACAATCACAGCATGAAGAAAATAACTAGGCAATTATGCCGATTCACAATTTTAAGGACCACAATGCTTTCACTGATGGAAGTTCCTACCTGTTTCTTGAGTCGGGAAATTGGATGAAATCGAGATCGGTAGCAGCTTGCACAGTTCATCAGTGGTTTTAGGACCATGTGTTCCTGATTTACAAGATGACAGACAATACACAACAGTTTCTCTGCCCTAATCATATGCAGACTTAGACTTATACTTCATTTTATGCATGACACCTATAGCACTGATGTCAATAAACACTCCCAAATGTCTAAGGGCTGAAAGAAGCAATCAGCACGGCGAGTGGTTAAAACTTAATTTCACATCTTTTAACTATGAAATCTGACAGCAGCTGACAGAAAAGTAACCAAGTATTCTCTTCACGCAGCAGCACACAATAGATCTTGAGAAACAAAAAAAGACCTGCAACTAATAAATGGGAGATTTATCTCACAGGTTGCTGTGTGATATTGAAAGACACAATTCCAAATATAAACAGGAAACTGGGGAGAGCAAACACAATAATTGCTAATGTTGAGAAATATAGCGCTAGGCAAAAATTGTTTGCAAATTCGTAATGCAAGTACAGAGACAAATAACACTTCCATTAGCAATGCACTATTATTTACAGTGTCTCAGGAAAAGAAAATCTCGATAACTACACACTACATACCTCAGTGGGTGAGCTACAGATGTTCCACATACCTTGCAGACAATTCTGCAGATAAACAGGCTAGTTCATAAATACAATTTGACAAAATTAAGTGGAATCCTTATAGTTTACCGATCAACCTTTTGAATTAGGACTGGTTAAGCCAACAAATTCAGGTACAGCAAGAAAGGATAACATTTTGGAAAACTTTCTATACTTACTTCACTACAAAACTAGGCAAAAACATACCTTCATGATTTTTTACTTGGAGCAATATTTCATTTGCACAAAAAGCAGCTGCCAAGAAGGATTCAGTCATAAAACTCTCTAAAGTCGTATCCAAAATAACTGAAAAAAAATCTTTGGAGAACAAAATATTGGTCCCTACCTTAAAAGAATACATATCCTCATCTGAGAATCTGCAGAGAATAGTAATAGCAAATCCAATTATCTGATTAGCTACTTCTCTGGGAAATGTTGCTAGATTTATCTCTCCATGGCTTAAACGATCTCTTATACGTGGGCCCTCCTGGTGGTTCAAGAAATCCCAAAGGAAGTCCTGTGGAAACATACACCAACTATATAGAATTCTATTCTATGTGTACCCATACAGGATTGAATATATCAGTGTATAGAATATCTCTGAAAGACAAGTGTGCAATCATGTCTATAGGATAGGGGTGTTCAGGTATTCAGAAAAAAACCCAGTGCAAACTGTACTTGTAACATACATTCTACACTGTGACAGCTAACAACAGATTCCCTTCAGCTTTGTGTCCCAGGCTCTTCACAGCCCCAATGCCTCTGGCACAGCACTGTAACCCCAGATCTCTGCTAACTCTCAAAAAACCTCTAAACTGAGCACCCAAACTTTTCCTGCTCAAAATCTGTTTGGGTAGTAAGATGCAGAATGTGCTCTGGTAAATTTGAGCCACATTTTTGTTCTATCTGCCCAGATAGTGCAAGATGTGTCCTAAAAGTACTCAGAAATAAGTTTGAAATTTCCCTGTATGAGGCATGCTCATATGAAGTAAGTGAGTATAAGGCACATCATAAAGTGAAACAAACAAACAAAAGACAATGGTGACAAAAATCTAGAACACTTTCAAAACACTTTCCATGGCAGGCTCCTCAAGAACTACAGGTAGCTGGTTGACTTCTTCATTATCCAAATGTTTTGCTAACATCTGGAAACAAAAAAAGATTTGAATAGAAACTTATTAAATTATTGAAGACTATATAATCATGAAGAAACACCAACTAAAGTAGTTTTCATAAACTGATGTGATTGCTTCTGCCACTTTAAAATCAAGATGCCTAATTATTACTGACAAAGAACTTGAAATAACCCAATCAGTTTGTAAAACTTAGGATTTATGCTGGCAATATTTATTTGTATTTATTTTGACTAATTGAATCTAGGAAAAATAGCAGAATGTTTATTTCTGCGGAGTGATGAATTTCAAGACAAAAATATTTAGAAAAAACCCAGTCTGCTCATTACAATTTGTATCAATTTTGATATTTTCTGGAGTATACCAAATTTGAAGTGCTTGCTGTTCTTTTATTTGGAAAAAAAGTTATAAATAATGCCATATTCAACAAAAGAAAGTGCATCCTTAAATCCAGTAATAGGAAACATTAGTGGTTTAAATTCTGACACCGATTTATATTTTAAAAAAAAATCACAGTACCTCATCAAAAGTGGTGTAGAACGCAGAAGACTAGAACAAAATACAAATAATATTATTTGGTTTTCAAACAAAATCAATTAACTAGGCATGTATATAAAACTTTTTTATTCATCTGCATGAGATATCAGAGGCGCATGTATAGCACAAACTTATGCTATGACTTAAGCTTATGCTTATGACTTAAGTCCCCTTATGAATGAAAAAAGGGACTTTGGGATTTGTGCTAAGCTTTTAAAAACAAATAGATCATGTTCTGCTTTTCACCCCAAACAACTGTTTCTGAACATTTATCTTCCACTACTTTTTCAGTCCTTTTCAGAGGCAGACATTCAAAAAATCTAATGGAATTCAGGAATCTCCACTGGAGATTTGTAAATAAGGCTCCAAACTTGACTGAAATTTTGTGGGGTAAATCTTTAAATGGTTATAGACACTATGCTTCTGGAAAAACTATTTTGCAAAATATTGTGAGCACGAAATCATAATTGACTTTAGACAAAATTTTACCTCTGCTGTTAGCAATCGATTTGGACATTTATTAGTTGTAGTGAAGAGTAATCTAAGGCCAACTTCCAGCTGAGGAAGTAAGAGAATCACACTGTCAGCATACCTGAAAAAGTAATGAGGATATCCAAAGGGTGGATATATAAATATATATAATTCCTTATAAATATAAATGGTTTCAGAGTTACAGTCTCAGGCCAAATAACCCTTACAAATTCCTTTGTAATGCATTTTGTAAACAAACATTTGACCACCTGTGCCAAACAGAAATGGACCGCTGAATTCAAGCTCAGAGATGCAAATAACACACAAAAAGATGGAGCATGTGAGAGGAAAACAAAACAATACACTTTTTTAAAAAAATACAAAATATATGTGATTTAACATACGAAGACTTATTTCCATTTGCTTTGTAAACTCTCTCCTTTTTTGCTACATCTTCAACAGCTCTTTTTGGGCTTCAAAATATAGTTTATAATCTTAGCTGGCACAACACAAAGCCATAACTCAACAAACTTTCCAAGAGATCACCATAAAAAAGCATAACTATATGCTGCGAAGTTATTTAGTATGAAGCCTTGGAATCTGCAAATGCAGATATAAAAACACAGAATAAATTCTTTTTAGATTCTCTTAAAAAATAATTTTAAAATATCTTACCTGCTATTCCTGAAAGCTGTTAAAGCAGCGATCCAAAATGGTAACATTATTTTTAATACAAAACTGGACAATTTTACAAGTTCTTCAGCTATGGAAAGTATTTCATCATTAAGATCTGCAAGTTAAAAAACCAACATTTAAAAATTACATATAATCTATATTTTACTAATGAATTTTAAATATTTCACTGAAAATATAGTATTTTTGCAACATTTGCAAAGCGAGCTTTAAAAGTTATCTAATTTATTTTAACCATGCAAGTACAACAGTAGCCATATTTAAGATCAGAGTTCAAATATGTAAGATTGAATTAGTGGTGATAATATAAAATTACAGAGTAAAACCAGTTAAAAAAATAATGTTTACTTTTTATTGAAAGACTGCATAGCAACTGGACCCAGCTTCTGTTGAGTAGTTCTCTACCTATTTCAGATCCTTTAAACAAGTATAATAAAAATGAATCATTTCTATTCAGCCAGAATCAGTACAGTAGTATGAACATTTGAACATGAGCACATTGCTCCTATTTTATCCATTTTCTGTGTTGAAAATACAGCATAATGCATTAACACTTCATACTTCAATGCTACCATGTAATGAAACCCACACATAAATTCACATTATAAATGTCTTATCCAAGAGAAAGCTTAAAATGATAAGTGTAACTAGATTGCAGTAGGTGTTTTTTCAAAGCCAATCAACACCTATAGGATTTATACTACATAATTATTGAAATATTATCAGCTCGATTTGGTTCCCAAAAGCCCTGTTTCGATTTCTTGGACAGATGTTCCATTGACAAATTGACCATCATCACCACTGACACTAAGATTTCCTATATGTTGTAATTGTCTTAAAACAGTAGGAATAAACCAAACAAGGTCTGTGGACAGGGAGAAGATTTTAATCTGACACTTCAAATCCTTCCCTGAGAAAAGCATTTAGTGTAGTGGAGATGTGTTACCATCTTTTACTCTGTTTCAACACTACTTTCCCTGTAAGACTCAGGGCACTCCTGCTGGAACCCTTGCAGCTGGAGCTCATTGATTCTGAAAAAAGTTAGATTTCATAAAGGCAAACTAGATGACTGTTACATGAAATTAATTCTCATAATCAAAAAAATATAACATGCAGTTAAAGTCTTTTAGAAGCAGCCATATTTCATGTTTCAATGTGTTATAATTATTTTAGAATGCAGTAGTTTTTTTACTCAATAGTCAGTGAACTGTCTACATATTAAGAAGTTGCCCTATAAGCATGATTAGTTCATCTAATGATGGTGTGTACAGGTAAGACTTAATCTTGGAACTCTGGAAAATGCATTCTTTTCAACAGCACTTTTGGACAAGGAAATAATAGCAAATACAGGATAGTAAAAAACTTGCTAGTGATTAAATACTTGCCTGGAAATGCATCAAGTTCCTCTAAGCTAATGAAGATCACATAAGGTCGATGCACTAAAACACCCTTAGTTTGCAGAAGATAAGTCTGCAACAACTGACCCAATCCTGCAGTTAACAAAAGCAGCATAGCACAGTATCTAGGGAGAATACCACAATATATTAGAAAAGCTTATACAAAGAAATCTTTTGCAAATAATCAACATTTGTGAGTTAATTCCTCTGTCTTTTGTTCCAAGTTACTCCTCACAGCCCTGCCTTAAAAAATAGTTAAACTTTCTTGTTTTCCGTAATAGTACAAAACCCGCTGGGACCTAATACTGGCCATTTTTGTAATGGCTGAAGTATTCTATGGAAATCCATTTACAAAAGAAGCAGAAATAGCAAGGAATTTTTTTTTTTCCAATAAGAGAAGTAAGTGGTTACTAACCACTTTTCAAGAGCTCACAAAGTCTGACTGGTAAGAAAAGGAGAGTGTTTTTTTCCTGGCAACTTACTTGGCAGGAATTTCTTGTGGTGATGCAAACCCGTGCCACAAAACATTACGAAGGTTCAGACCATGTGGAGATCCAATGAATACCCTCAGTACATTCATCTAAGCAATAAACAAAGCAATTATTGCATGAAGAAATCTATTATTTTTTCGCCTTTCTTACTCTTCTTACTTTTATGACCTTTCCCTGGCAGAAAAATTCAGAAGTTTTTGAGAGACTACAATGTCTGCTGTCAAGCTGACTGGCCACCACTTGTCAAAGTAACAAACTCATTATTTGAAATTCCCATTATTCTCTGAAGGAGACTCTTTCAGTTCATTTGTACAGGATATAGAATATAATATGGGAAGAATCAAACTACTTATTAGACATCTCAAACAGTTATGACAGGCAAACAAATGAAATCAAATTTAGCTCTTACTTCTTGTAGTATAAATTCAGTGTAATTTAATGCAAATTAACATAAGGTACATTTGATAGGAAGAAAACCAGCTCAGTAGTTATTCTTTATTTCAAAACTATGTACTTACTACAGCTTGTCCAAAGACATCTGCAAGCTGCTCAGATGCAAGCAAGTCTCTTAGAAGGAAAGGACAATCATTGCCCTTAAGTAAATACACCTATTATCAAAAAACGAGCAGAGAAGAACAGATGATAAATAATTTAGTATCCTTCTTTGTATTTCAAACATATACCTTGACTATTTTACCCAATAATAATTTTCATTATTGCAAAAAACACTACTCAAACAAAACCTACCAAATCTTTAAAAAGGCTTTAAATTCTGTAATTTCATGACAAATTAAAATTTAGACAACATATCAGGAAAGAGTGGATATTTTACTTAATGTGACCATAGTTAGGTCTTTCACCCCTTTTCACACAGGGTCTGTATATATACTGCTTTTCTCTTCCAAAAAATACCACTAAAACCAATAAGGCACAACAAGAACATGTAATTAAGGGAATAAGCTCTACCAAGGACAGTGTATTTTGTTCTTACAATAGAAATTTATAGGGTCTGTAACTGTGAAAGGGAGGAGACTAGTGGTTCTGATTCAGACTGTTAAACTAGATTTTATCCTTGATAGACAATCTTAGCATCTCAAGTTTCAACTGCTATCACACCTTCCATTTGTACTCTCCCTGACATTTTTTCCAATCTTTGGTGATTTGTTTTACTGCAGAATTTACCACACCCCACACTTGGGCAAACTGGTTTGTGAGTTCGCCCATTGCTCTTTCTCTGTCATTTCCTTCTCCAGAACTCCTCATAGATACTGAACAACCGGCCATTTTAACTTACATGTCTGTAAAAGCCCAGCAGCAAAAGCTGTTTAAATAGCTATTTCTCCCTTCTCCCTAAAAAAGAAGTTACCCAGCAGCCCTTTTTTACATCTGCATGCCACCTCTCACAGAAGTTAATACACCATCAGATCTTCTGTTGAAGCTTTGCTGCCCCACTTCAGTTAAATAAATCAAACTAAGAAAGACCTGCTACATGCACACTGATTAATCAAACTCCTCTTTCCTAATTAAGTTTGTTAGCAACTGTACTCACAAAGCAACTCTACAAGCACAAGCACATATGTTTCCATTAGCACAACTGAATCCATGAAAGAACCTCTGTCCAACTCAAAATCCCTGTGGGCTATTAGTGTACTACTACAGTACAGGGTAAAATCACTTTTTTCAATGCACAATTAAATCCAAGAGCTCATTCCCATCTCATAAAGCCCAAATCTGAGATAGATTCCTCATGCTGGCACTTACGTCACCCAAGGCTCGCTCCAAGCAGGATGTTAGTTTCATTAAGCCAAGAGCAATTTCTGTAGTTTGTGTATATTGTAAAACATCAAACACTTCAAGAAATACCTGCATGATGGGGGAGAGAAAGAATGCTGTGTTCAATATTCAAAAGGAAAGATCACATTGCCAAAAGCACATAGAAACCTAAATATTCCTCCATAGTTGCTATACAAATGTAGAAAGAAAACCATGCCAAAGAAAAGAAAATGTAGATGCCCTGAGAGAAATTTCCCCAGAGTACCTCTTGATATCTACTGCCTTACATCTTTAAAATAATCAATAATAACTTTACCAGGTAAAACTTGGTATTAGGCACAGATTATTAGAAAAACAAAATCCTACAAACTGTTAGAACAGACACAAAGTTCCTCATGCTGTCCAATACAAAATCTAATTATAAACTCAGAAAAATAACAAGCAACCATCTATCAGAGAAGGACAATTAGTTACAAATCCTAAGCATTTTGGTTCATGGATATCTCTTTTGTGTTCTCACATTAAACTTCCACAAAGTGTTCAGGTGCCAAAATACAAACTGTTAACAGAAATTTCCATACCTCTGTGCAGTTAGTCCAGTGGAACCACGATGCATACTGAATTACAAATTGCTCCTTGCTCAGACATTTGAAGTACAAATTAACAGATTCGCAGACAGGTCCTAAAGATCGTATGCTTTTGATATAATCCACACTTTCATCTTAAATTGAAAAATCGAAGATTATTAGGATACCAGCCTTCCTGAAGGTCTACTATTTTAAAACTCACTAGGGATAAAACCTGATACGGTTTGTGCACATATTTAGCACAGACAATTTTATCCTGACTATTTTAGCACAATCAATACAATACAATTTACTGTCCAAAACACCACACAGAAAAGGTATTGGAAAGTAAAACTGTAATGCAAAACCAGGTAGGATCAAGCACTTTCTCTGAATAAAACAAAAAAAAAACAAACCAAAAATTCTACCCCAACAAAAACTTAACACAAGAAAATATGGAAGTGAATAGCATCATTATGTTCTGCTTTTGTTGAAATGTGAAGAACCTACTAGAATTTCTATAGAAGTTCCATATATCAAGCTGGAAGCTAGTGCAGGCTCAGCAGGAGTCAAATTGCACCACGTACAGCCTTTAAAGAAGGCAGATGGATATGGTACCGTACAGAGTGGTATCACTGCTCCTTTTTCGTGAACACTTAATATAAGAAAAAAAATTCTTCTGGCTTACTGAAAGATACTTTTACCACTCCTGGAAATTAAAAACAGAGCTTGCATGATGCAGTTTGGTAAATTAAAACTCAATTAATTCATCATAAATACTTTGTTTTGGTTAAAAAACAACTACAAACTATTCCACATAGAAGGGAAACAAGACCATACTTCTGTACCACCTAAAGCTGGGAAACATAAACAGAAGCAACGGTAGGAATATTGATATTCTAAGGCGTTTAAATTTACTGCAAAAGGAATATAAAGAACACAGAACAAGGCAATGATGGGGTTGGAGCGAAGCAGAACTGAACCCCTTATGTTACAGGGACATTAAGCTGGGAACCAAGATGAAGGCAAAGTAGGAGCTACTTAGGTAGCACAGATTACACAAACCTTAGGAGCCAGCAAAAGCCAAATACCAAATGCAGATGAAAAATGTAAAGCTCTCTGTAGATATGAACTCTGCATACGATAATCTGCAGAGCTAATGCAGTCCTGTAACAAACTGTCACAACTCAGCTAGGATTGTTATGAACTGTACTGAAATTCTGCATCAGTCTTAAATGCATCACTACTACAGCAGGTAAACACCAACCTGATTCAAGGTAACACACATGTTCTGTAACAGCTTGCCAACATACTTCCCCATTTCCAGATAAAACATTATTAATATCATAGTTGTCTTTCTTCTCAAATCCAAGTTTGCAAATCGCATAATGCACAGGTTGAGAAAGGCAAGTAGTGATCGAGTCTGGCAACGCCATCTAGGACAAACACAAACACACACACACATAGAAAGAATCCTTGTATCAAGAAAGTACATGAGAACAAAAAACATTATTAAAACATACCCATAAGCACAGCTACACAGACAGTAATATGGCATCTGTAAACAAGCTGTTTGGGTTTGCAATGCAAGTTTCATCTAGGCAGGTAATGAAAGGAAGTCTGAACCAGAACTACCTTTGTAAAACGGAGGGAAAGCATTGCTCTGTTTTCATAAGGTCAGGAGGGTGTATTTCAGAATGGTTATAGCTACGGAAACCATGACAAGATAGACTGAAGCAAAATATCCCACTTTATCTATTAATGGTCTGCCTAATCTCTGAGCTTGCAGAGGAACTGATGCTACTTCAAGTAAACTAAAAACATCAGTCCTTACAACCAGCAAGATCCTTGGAGGGGAGCAGGGGAAGAACACATGAATTTTGTAGCAGTGTTAGTGCAATTTAAACATTCATGCTATTTCCACATTCGTCTAAACAGAAAAATGGACTGATTCAGAAGCACACACATAAATTTAAAAAATTGCACAGATAAAATTGCCCATGTTAACAAGGATGAAAATGCTTCTGATTTAGTAAAAAACAAGTCACACTTCTTCATTAATCAGACAGACAAGAAATTGTTTGATAATGAAATACGACAATTAATAATAATGAAAATTACACCATTGAAGTTAAATTAAAAACATTTTTTCGTCCCTAATTAGGCGGCAGAATTGATCCTCACAAATGTAATTTCTGAATTCATGGCTTCAAGGAGAGAGGAAATATTTATATAGCTATCAGCACTGAGCAAGGGTAACAGCTCCCATCGAAATCGCTATTAGCTGCCATCTGGAGTACCCACCTGCTATTTAAAGAAAAAGAAAACATTTAAAATCTACAATTTTCCTATGACATATCATTCAGTCCATCTTAATTTGTGTCTCTTCTTCCCCTTCCCGTTTACTGTTTCACTATCAGGGACAGTAGGCCAGAGCTAAACCTGCACGACCATATAGTAAACCTGCTGCCATATAGTAATTACTGTTACCAATGTAAAACGGGCCGGACATGGGGCAGAGCGGTGACCTTCGCAGGGAGAGCAGGTCACTAAGCCGGACTGTGCTGGCAGAAGCAGGGCAGGGCTGTCCCCTCCCCTCCCGTCCCCGCCCGCAGGCCGCAGCACCGGCCCTTCCCCGGCCTGGCCCCGCCGGTCCCGCCATGGCCGCCGCCGCCTCCGTTACCGCCGCCCGCGCGCGCCGCGTCACGGCCGGCTCGCGGGCAGCGCCCGGGCCGCCGCACGCCGCCGGGCCACAGCCATGGAGGGAGCGAAGAAGCGCCCCGATAAAGACACGGTGAGCGGCACCAGGGCGAGGGGCGGCTCCGGGGGGCTGAGCTGGCGGGGGTTGGGGCACCCCCGGGAGCGGGGACAGCGGACAGAGGCCCCGGCACGGCGTGGGGGTGTGATGCCCGACTGAGGCGGGGGTGCCGGTCCGGGCCTGCAGCGCTTCAGCTGGGAGGGAAGGATGGAACGTGGAGAATGTGGGGTAAAAGGTGCGTGTGATCCTGTGGAAATGGTATCGGGAGTGCTGTTCCCTCTTGGTTTGGGATAGCTCGTGCTCTTTCGGCTTGGTCGGGTGTAGTGTTCGCTCGTGCCCTGCGGCTGCCGAGCTGGCTCGGGCACGGGGAGGCCGAGCTGCTGCCACGGTAAAGAGAAGGGGGATCCTCCCTTCGGTGGGGCAGTCTCTCCAGCTCGGGGTGCTGCTCTAAACTAGAAGCTGTGCCCTCTTCTGAAGGAATAAACAATTCTGTTTCTCGTTTGTTTTAACAACTAACAACTATTGGTTGTTAAATTGGACTTACAAACATTTCATTACAAGCAAGCATTTCATTTAAATAGCAAAAGCTTTTTTTCTCCTAGCATACTTCCTTCCATATGTTCAAAGTTAAGCCAATGCACTCGAGTTGAGTAGCCTAAGAACAAGTTGTTTGTTCAAGTTCTCAAATGCAGTCAGTTCTTGAACTTCTGAGCTTTTTTTCACAGAGGGTGCAATTATTTTACAGAAGCATAATTGCAACATTGTGCTAAAACTTGGGGTTTATACTTTTATACAGTGATATACAGAAGTGGGTTTATTTACTAGCCACGTATAGAGAAATAAAGGTTTTTGGTTGCCTTAGTAAATGCAAAGACTTACTGCAAGCGATTATGAAAACTCCTGTCACTAATAATAGCAGGTAAACTTTTGAGTATCACCACTGTCAGAAGCTGTGTGCCATAGACATGAATTTTCTTCCATCTTTAATGAAAGAGGTTGAAGGTAGTGTGGCTCAAGCTGAACCATGTCAGCAAATAATCACTGTTTGGACTGCATCCTTTCTCATAAGTTCATTGCTATTCACATGGATGGGGATGCTCATGTGAAGACCACAGCTGCAAGACTTGAGGTGGTTTTTCTTCTGTTAGGTAAGGTGTGATGAGCATGCCAGGGCTGTAGTCTTTTGAGATCTGAGTTTGCAGTTAGTAGATAATGAGTGTCCACAGGCTAAGTGCAAATGTGTTTGGTCCTTGTGTTTTTAGAGTAAATGCTATTCAGAGTTCAACAAACATCAGCAGGCAATTTGTGCTAAGGCTGCCAACATGAGTGTTTTTAAGGAACTAGAGGACACTTTTAGGTAGCGTCCACAGTTGTTGAGAGAACTAATGTGTAAATGATTTCATAGAGAAGAAACTGCATTTCTTCCCTGATTCTTAAATCTCCTCAGATATAAAGATACGTGAGCCCCTGAGTAGCGCATCTTTTAAAATCATTCTCATTAGACTTTTATATTATCCATAAATGACATTTTTCCTGTACTTCTTAGTATAAGCCTTGCAATGTGATGTTATTTCACCTTTGAGTTCTTTTCTGCTCTCCTGGAATGGAATTGATGATTTTTTCTTACGTTAAGTTCTAGCAGTAGTCACGAAGTCGAGCTGAGACTGAAGATTCAGTGAAACTTAGTAGCTGGTATGGAAGACCATTGCCTGTGACATTTGTTCTGATCTCATTGGCTCCCTGTGCTTTTCTGTCTTTTTGTTACTATTTTACAGTTCCATTTTAAGCCACCCTGGTGGACAGGAGGTGACTTTTCTTTCAGAGCATCAGACTTGCTTCTTGCATTCATAGAGGGACAAGTTTTGTTATGTGTGTTGAGGAGATAGAGTACACAGCTGGGTGGGGAGATCTGGTTTTAAGTTCCAAGCAAAATTACAAAGCTTTGCACGCTGGAGCTTACTTTTCCTGTTTTTTTTTTTTTTTTTAATGAGCAAATTCAGTCATAAATACATAAGCTACTATTTTAGTAGCAAGGAATAAGGACAAGTAAAATTAAGTAGTAAATGAACCAGGTCTGTATTTTGGGTATTGTGTAGACTGCTTGAATGAAAAGCTTGAACTTGTGGCTAACAGTTTTGTTGCATGGGTATGTTAATATCTGTGTATTTTTACTTGGAAAAGGGAGTGGATTCAGGGTGCTAATGTGGTGTATGTGATTGACGAGTTTAAATGCAAAGTTAGGTGACAGTTGGATTTTGCTGGAAAAGAATTTAGAATTGAGTTGAAGTCAACCACTTCTCTTTTTTTCAGGCAAAACAGTAGTGTTAAAACAGCCAGAAGATGATAACCAGCTTCTAGCTTTCTGTGTTTTTTGTTAACATATTCCCAGACTAATTATTGGGGTTTTTGTTCTCTTAACTGTGGATCATAAAGTATTATTTAGAATCTTTAAATTCTAAAATATTGACACTTGATGTGGATTTTTTAATTATTTTGTACAGTCAAAAGGAAAAAAGACATATAACGATGCTTCAGGCACGGCTCCAACAGAAGAACAGGCAAAGCCAAAATGCCGTAACACATACAGACTGGAGCCACGTACTAAAGTTCAGGATGGTTTAATAAGAGACAAAGCTCAAGCAATACTAACGGTATAGTAGTATTTAAATTAATTGTCTCGTTGCAAAAGCAGCTTGTCTTGCAGAAGTATTTATGGAACAGTGAATATTTCATAAACATGCATAAATCTCTGCAGTCTTTTGAATCTTGGAACATGAGTGTAATGTGAGTGTACTCTGTTTTGCAAAGTGCAGAAGGGCCTCTGCAAGGTCACTGCTGAGCATGTGCTGTCTAGGTGAGGCTGAATCTTTATAAACTTTTGCATTTTTTTTAATCAAATTGAGCTGCTGCACAGTTCAAAGTACCATAATCCACAAAATATCCAATTAGTGAAAGATCATGACATCAAATTTGTGGATTTCTATTCATTCTGCTAATATCACAGGACCTGCATAAAATTACTTGGTAATTTACTTTGGTATCCTTGACAATCAGACTGCTATGTACACAAATTAAGCAAAAATGAAAGAGAACAAACTGTTGATAATCCAAAGCTGTTAGTGGTATTTTGAACAGTTATAACCAGATCTTTTTAATTCTGCTGTCTGGAAGACATATCTTGGATATTTGGAACAGGTATTTGTAGCATTGTTTTCCAGTGAACTGAGCCCAAATAATGGAGAAGAATACACTCCTGATTATTAAATGGAGATTGGTTGGGCATGTGTGTCACCTTTAAAAAAAAAAACAGATAAAAAGTTTCAGAGTAAAAGTAGTGCATCCTTTGCTGTTTGAGACCATCGTCTGTACTGACTATTCGACTCATTATGAAATGTAATGAAAATTATTGTAAAGGGTGTTTTTTTGCAAAAGACTACTAGGATGAAAACTAAGACCTTTCAAAATTGTTTTTGATAGAATAAACTACAAGGAGCCACATACGATGGAGCTTCTAGTCCCTTCTTGTGTGCTTCAATCTCAGAAGAAATACTAAAGGCTGTGAAGGATTTGGACTATGACCGTTATAAGTATGTGGTATCAGTGCTAATTGTGGAAAAGGCAAATCAGGCAATGATTGTAAGCAAACATAATATTTGTTACACATTTTGAAAATTAAAAACAAGTTTTAGAACTGTGTTATCTTCTGGGTGTTCTTTCACATTCAGCAGCTTAACTTGTTTGAGGTGGTCCTGAAGCTTTTATGTTCTTTATGGGTAGTGACAATTCAAGGTCCTGCTGTGATTCTGCCTAACTCTCTGAAGGTTGTTGCCTTCATGTGTTCAGTAAGTGGTAAACAGCCTCTACTGCACTTCCCTGTCACCCACTTGTTTCTGCTGCATGCTGTGCCAGTACAATTGCACGAGTTTAGCAAATTTTGTTTTTATTTGTCCAGTGTCCTTGGATCTCCATTTGGGTTCTCACATTAAGCACAAAATGCTGTGCAGTTGTAGTGTGGAGTGACATGGAACAGGAGAGTGGCAAAGAAGGGATGGTAACTGCAGCTGCCACAGACATGCTCCTGGGACTTCAAATTAACAACAGTCATCTGAACTTGGAACACTAAAAGTAAAAGGATTCTAGATTTTGCTGTGTTGGTATATCAATTTAGTATTCCAAGCTCTCATTGGCATTAAGAATGCTTTTATCTGCCTAGTAGAATGTCAAAGAACACTTCTACTTTGGAATGTTCATCAGTTCTTAAAACCTGATTGAAACCAACCTGTGTTTAGTCAGTTACATGAAACAACATTTGAAGGGTTGGGCTTCAGTACTAAATCCAGTTTGTGAGTTGCCTGCATCTACCTGCTTTTCTGGTGCCGTCTCACAGTACACTGCCTCCTAAGGGGTGCTTTGGCTGAGGGGCTGTAAATAGATTAGTGAAGTGGTCCAAGTTAACTGTGTTCTCCCAAGGAATATGTTTATTCCAGCCATCAATTCACACAGTTCAGCTTTGAAAACAATTTTATCAAAAAGGCTGAGAGCCCAATAAAATTACAAGTAGGCTGGAGTAAGCTGGAGGTGGAGGAGTAGGGTATGTGACTTCTTGGTTGTATATGTTCCCAAAACTAATGTCTATTCACACAGACATTCTATTGCTTTTGAAGGGGTGTTCTTACAGTATGTTAAATTGTAACAAGTGAACACAAGAGAGAATTGGGGGCTTGGTGTTGAGATTTTTGGATCTATTTGGGTGTAGGTAGAGGGAGCTATTTGAGTGGGAGCTTTGCTGTGAAGCAAAAAAAAATTAACATCAAATAGGAACTGTTAATTTTATTCAACTCTTGCATTGTTGTTTATAGTTGTAACTCTCCTAATATGATTAATTAGCATTTAGATAATGCTGGGTGTTCTTTAAAAATAAATAGTAAAACTGCTGCATATAGGTTCACTTGTGCCTTTTTCTTTTTTATCCCTTTAGGTTGCCAGCAGATGCCTCTGGGATGTTCAAAGAGACACTTGGGTTTCAGCTAAATGTGAAACTGATACATTTATTGCACTGGCTTTGGTAATGGCTTGTTATTACGACTAAAACTCTGAAAGTCTCAGCTGCATTTGTGCATCACAGTAAATGGTATATTTGAAAATTTTCAAAACATCATTATTTCAGTATTCTTTTTTGTCCTTTTGCTGTTGGCACATTCAAACTGACATACAGTTGAGATAATTTTGCTCAGTTTTACTCTGTTAAAAAAAAAAAAAGAACCAAAAAACTGCTTTGGAAATGTTTATGGTTGAGTACATATGGGCTTCATCTGTTGTAATGCTCTGCTGTGGAAGTGGGAGCAGCTGGTGTAAGGCCAAACATTGCAAAATTTTGAATGTTGCTTGTCTCTTGGGTGCCTAGGACTGTTAACCAATGCTTACATGCAGTTGCAGGTATCAGTTTTGTTCAAAGCATGCTTTTTGTAAGAAAAAGCATGTTCATTTTTCATTTTCATAGTTGGTATCTATGATAAAATGCTAGTCTGCCTAGAAACTTGGCTGGGAGGGAAGCTGTGTTTTGCAGTCCTAGGAACTTGTGCAAATTTCCAGCCGTTTGCCTTGAAGTGAAAGTTCAGTTATTAGGTTCTCCGGGTCTTAACCTTTGGTTAAGTATCACCTAGGGTCTGGTTGGTGGACGAACACTGAATTGAGCGAGTTAGGTCACTTTGGTCTAGGGGCTTCTGGTGGCAGTGGCAGGAGGACGATGGGGTGAACCGTGAGGCTATTGAGAATTGGTCCGTAACTGGCAAGGATGCACGGATTGTGTATTGTGTAGAATGAGATTCTAGCAGATCTGTGAAATGTGTAGACATCCGCTTTTAGATCTGCCGTGCGTGGAAATCGAGCGCTGATGCCTTTGCCATGTCCATTTTATTGTTGGGAGCTGAACACAAACGCGGACGGAGCGGCGGTGCTTCCCAATGCCCCATGGCCAGTTTGGGTCCGAGCGCGTTTGGAGTCGCGGCCGGGCAAACCTCGAGGGGCGGTGAGCAGCCCGTGCCGCGGGTGGGCGCACACGCGAGGCGAGGGGAGCCCCGGCCGGGGGCGGCGCCGGGGCTGGGGCGCGGCCGTGCGCTTTGTTCGCCGGCGCGGGGCCGTGCGCGCCCACGGGCCCGGCTGTGGGCGGGCGGGCGCGCGCGCCGCTCCGGTCCCCAGGACGAGGGTCGTTCCCGTGGCGAGTAGGGTGGGCTGCGCCTCAGCTCCGCCCGCCCACACCGGCGGCACCGGCACGGGTACCGGGAGGCGGCGCGGCGCGCAGCCGGCTCGGCGCGACCGCGCAGCGGCGGGGAGCGGCCGCACGCGCCCTCCCTCCGTCGCAGGGGCGAGCGCGCTCGTGGCGGCTCCTCCGAGTGCGCCCCCCGCCCCCCGAACCCCCCTCCTGCGGGGGCTGATGGTTCACAAACGTAGCTCGTCCCCGGCTGACGTTCCCGGAGACGGGAGCCTGCCGGCGGAGCGGAGCAGCCCGGCCCTGCTGGGCACCAGCTCCCGCGCTCGGCGCTGACCACCCCGCCGGGGGGATGCTGCCCCTCCGTCCCGCGCTGCTGCCCAAGCGCTACCGCGGCGGCTCGGCTCCGCGCTCGCGGCCGGGCCGCGCGGCCGCCCGAGTGGCGGCTGCAGGAGGAGGAGAAGGGCGCGGCGGCGGCGGCAGCACCGGCGGCGGCGGGTCCCCCGCGCCTGTCCCGCGGGGCGGCGCCGGGTCGGTGCGGGTGCCGGTCCGGCGGCGCGGGCCGGGGTCGCCGCGGGCTGCCCGGAGGGGGGCGGAGCAGGAGCCGCCGCGCCCGTGCGCGCGCTGGCCGGTAGGGGCCGCTGCCGCTCCCCGCAGGGCGCGGGGGGGCGGGGCCGGCGGGCGCGGCGCGAGGCCCGGTCGCGCGGCGGCGGCGGCGTCGCTCCTGTTGGCCCAGCCGGCGGCGGCCATGGCGGCCGTGCTGTCCCCGCGCCTCTGCGACAGCGACCCGGCCACGCCCGGCGCGCAGTCCCTCAAGGTGAGAGCGGGTGGCGGCGGCCGCGGAGCTGCGGCGCAACAGCCGCCTCGGCGGGAGGCCTCGCGCGGCCCCCGCGCCCTGACCCGCGCCTCCCACCCGAGCCGCCCGCCCCGGGTTCACCTCACGCCCGCCGGGGGAGCCGGACGGTGGCGGGCGGCTTCCCGCGCCCTGGGCCGAACTTTGAGCGCCGGTCTGTGGGGCTGGGTGCACGGGGCCGTCCTCCTTCCCAAAAGTCCCTCGGCGTCTTCCCGGGGGCGGCGCGGCAGCTGAGTCCTCACCGCGGCAGCGCCGCAGCCGGGAAAGTTTGGGTCTGGCCGCGGGCAGTTCCGCGTTGGCCCTGCCGGCTGCTCCCGCGCATCCCGGGCACCGCGGGCACTTGTGGCGCCAAAGACTCGGGCGTAGATCGCCAGTTGCTCCTTGAAACACGTCTCGGGTAGTTCAGGCTTCTCTATCAGTTAAGAAAGGAGCGTTACGTCGATCTTACCGGGATAGACGTACCAGAAGTTTATAACGTCACCATGTTTCGTAAGGACTAACAGGCTTTTTACAGAAACAGCCGTTTTCAGGGAGAAAGGGGCTTTTTTGGACACTGTTTAACTTTTCATGTAAAGAGAGCCACAGAACAGAGCTATCTTTTTCTTTTTTTTTTGAACAGTGAAAGTGGTTGAGCAGCATTTTGCCTTTCGATTGCAGATGTTTTTACTTCATATACGAAGTCGTCTGCAACAAACTGGACTTGTGTGATTGAATTTCGTGAAATTTTAAGCAAATAAGGAAGCAAATGGAAACGGAGAGCGCTGATCTCTCTATGATACGGATACTCATACTTTGTAACAGTACCAAGTTTAATAAACGAAAAATTACAAAGCGAAAGGATAAACTGGTATCAGGCACTTCCACCAAACTGTCAGGTTGAGATCTGTCTTTTAAAGACGTTTTGAAATCTCTTCCAGAGGGTTACTTTGGCCCTGTTCATGTATTTGTCTCGCAGTTAAAAAGATTTGGAGTGCATTAATATTCTTGTGGGAAGTAGAAATGAACTTGTGGGAAGTAGAGATGAGACAGTTGTGTCACAAAATAGTGCAATGTTTTGACTGGGAACTGCTGCTTCATTCTTCTAAGTTCATACAGGGTATTTTCAGCAATACTTAGAAGCAGTGTTACTGGTAATGTGAGTGGAGATGCTGCATACTGCTTTTTTTAAGGATGGCTCCACTAAGAAAACACAGTTTCATTAAATTTTGCTTTTCAATTTTTATTCTTGTGTGAAAGATGTTCTTCTTGCTCCTAAAGAGGAAGAAAAATATTTGTTTAAAACTGCAGAAAAGAAGAAATAAGCCAAAAATCCATGAGACAAATGCTTTTTGCCTGTGGCCTGTCTTGATCATAACATTGTGAAATGTTACATAATAAAAGTAATGTATTCCTGTTTGCTGGAATATTTTAAAATTGATATTTTAAGTAATATGTTAAGTAAAACATACTAGAATGAAAGACATTAGCAAAGATAGACCTAATAGTCATTGTTGTCATTAAATAAGTAAGTATAGTTGGGCTTGATCCATTTATTTCTGACAGGTTAATTCCTCTTGCTTAAACTTCACAGAAGTTAGGGAATTGATTCTTAGACTCTGCTCCACTTTAGAGATTCAATTACTTAAAGAACTGTTTTGTTCTTGACTCAGCTACTGGTTATGGTAAGCAATTCACTTAAAGATTTCTGCTTTCTGTATCTCAATTATGATCAGATAGGGTTGGTCACTAAATGCTTTGAGATTGTTGATGATGCAGGTAGGAGTTGCACAACATTATGGGACAACAATCAGTGGAAAACACAACATCAACTGAGTCACTGTCTTCTAGATTTTTACTGTTGTAATACCAAGTTGGGTGTTTTCTTCTGTATATTTTTTCATCTCAAGACACAAGTATTTGCTACTTGCTTGTAATGATATTTTTTGTAAACTGTACACCATTGCTTTTATTTTAACTGTATACCTATAAACTATGTTGCTTTCAGTAATATTTTCCCTGATTTTGTAAGCATCAGCTCTCAGCAAGGAATTGGGGTTTTTGTTTTGAACTTGCTTTTAGTTTAGAGTGCTAGTCTGATCAAGTGCCAGAGGTAGTTTACATCAGGAATTATGAACTTGGGGTCAGAGCTGTGTGTATTCAGAACTCCACCTGAGCCACAGGTTTGAAGCCACCCAGTTCTCCTTCTGGGCCTACCACATGTCATGCAGGTAGTTTATAACAAAGAATAATTTTTTATGTAGACTGTCCTGTGAGTTGTCTGTTAAGACTGTCACAGAATGGCTTATCAGTTCAAGTATATTTAAATTGTGGATTACCTTGCAATGTCTAATTTTTTTAATATTTTCATTTCAGGATGACACAGAAGAAAATTCCAATGATGGCAGCCAGCCATCCAAAAGACGTCGCATGGGCTCAGGGGACAGTTCTCGGAGCTGTGAAACTTCCAGTCAGGACCTTGGGTAGTACTGTTTTTTACAATTTCCACTTTTTATTGCAAGTCTGACTATTGTTCAGCATGGTTAAGTATTAGGTCTTTTTTCATTACTTGTGTATTCTTCATCTTTCTGAATTGAGTTTATGTCCTATAAACAGCTAAATGTCTCTTGCTCCCAGCATATTTTTAGGCATTTTATTTTAGAGTGCCACAAAAAGTGTTGCATCTGATTTACAGTCAGAAGCATAGTTTACATTGCATACTTGAATGAATTTTGACTCTGTAGTAGTTGCTTTTCCTGATGTCCTCTCCATTATGTTGGATATCACTTTCTTCAGATTCTGTCCCTTAGCACATTGATAAATGGTGATTTAGAGAAGTATATGTGAAGTTGGTTGTAACAAAGTGACTTTTGAAATGGGTTAACAGGATGCAGTATTTTAAAGTGCTTGTCCAACTTTGTAGTTACTTTTCATTGACATACAAATAGGAATTATTGAATTCCTAGAGATGTAAGTAGTATTCTTAAGGATTGTTGTGATTTGTTGTAACATTGTTCTTATGTTTAGGTATAGTTATTTTCCTGCTGAAAATTTGATAGAATACAAATGGCCACCCGATGAAACAGGAGAATACTATATGCTTCAAGAGCAAGTCAGTGAATATTTGGGTGTGACTTCCTTTAAAAGAAAATATCCAGGTATTTATTTTTTAAAGTTTTTCTTCCAAAAGTTTATGTCCTTAAGCAGTTTGGATGTAGTCTGTGCTTCTTTGGTTATAGGATGAGCTAGCTAGCTGTTAAAAAAAAAAAAGACCCAGGAAAAGCAGACCTGGATTATACTTGTACTTTATATTTGCATTACTGGAAATATATCCACTGGTTTTCAAAGTAATATAAGACTTTGTGGTATTGCCACTGAAAATTTACAAGCAAGTCTGATTTAATTGTTAGATGAGTAAGTAAACTGATGTCAGTTTTATTTTTAGTGATTTGTTGATGATTTCTTACTATATAATTGGATCTCTGTATTCTGTTTCCTGAATTGTGGAAACATACCTACACTGCGGAAAAATATTAAAGAGCATGTTTGTGGAGGTTCTAGTACTTCAGCTCCTTTATTCAGAATTGTCCAGTCTGGCTCTTTTGTTGGGGAATTTATTTTAAAAAGTCTTGGTATAAGAAAAAAGACTGTACTATCAGTGCTTGGTAAAGTTTTCTGAATCTGAACTTACATATCAGGTTTCTTTGGTTTTTCTATAAGTCATAACTGTAGGCAGTTATGATTTATGTATGAGTTATGTAGGCAGGGTCTTGATTTACTATAGGTCACGAAAATCTACCATATCTCTACATTGTTTGTTAAATTTAAAATTAATTTATAAAGTTGTCATGTTTCTTGGAATAGCAGTATAATACAGGCTCTAGCTGCCTGGAAACAAAACTGTTGAAATACTTTGAGAGTGTTTATGGGGGAGTTTCCTTTACTGCACCCTTTTTTATTTCTTTTTTGTTTTTTCTTGAGATTTAGAAAGGCGAGATTTATCTCACAAGGAGAAACTCTACCTCAGAGAGCTAAATGTTATCACAGAGACTCAATGCACACTAGGTAAGAAAACAAATTGTTAAACTCCTTGTTACAGTATAAAAAGTACAGCACTCTGGAAAAGGGGGTTCAGTTTGGTAGAGAAGAATTCCCTCTCAACTGGAAGCATAAATTCTGAAATTAAAGCTGCTTTATTGTTAGCTTAGTAAATTGGCCATCATGTATCTGTATTCCAGATTTATTATTAACAAATGTATTTTGGATCTATTCTAATAACTTAGAGGGGATTTTGCTATATTCTAAATTAACTTGCAGAACCTTTTTCTCTTAGAAAAGAGACCACCACAATTGTGTAGTCTCATATACATATGCATTATATGTATGTATATATACATGGTGGTATATATTGCATATGTTTGTACAAGGTGTCTTTATATACATTAGTCTTATTTTGCTGCATTGCATTGGAGCCCAGCAAACATCAGTGTATCTTAAATGGTTCAGCTTCTATGTTATAAATTAGAAGAGTGTATCTTAAGGCACTTGAATATACTTGAAATGGATTGATGCAATTTCTGAGGCTTTTATTGAAAGGGCTTTTTTCTTACTCTTCTGATATATGTGATTTGGACATGTTAGGATTTAAATAATGCTGCCATGTTTTTCTGCATATCATGGGTCTGTGAAAATGTAATGTCATTTTATATGCTAACAATCTTTAGTATACCACCTTTATTTCTCACCTGTGAGCTTATTTTTTTAAGTTAACTATGCATAAGAGAACTGTATCTAATTTTTATATATCGAGTTAAAATGTTACATTCTGCCTCATATATCCAATACAGATGTATGCTGACTTAACTACTCCTGTTTTTAAAATTATAGTTATCATCAGTGGTAGTGGCATAAATTGTTCTATGCTATTATTGCAGGGTTTGGAGATCAGTTGTATTGGAACCTTCAGGGGAGGAGATCTGCATTGTAGCTTGGTCATTGTGGGATATAAATAACCTACAGTTACTTTTGCCAGATAGAATCATTATTGCTTTTATTTATTTTAGGTTTAACAGCTTTGCGTAGTGATGAAGTAATTGATCTTATGATTAAAGAATACCCTGCCAAACATGCTGAGTATTCTGTTATACTGCAAGAGAAAGAACGGCAGCGAATAACAGATCATTACAAAGAGTATTCTGTAAGTAATTACCACTTAGGTGAACCAAATCTGCAATGGGAGTGTGAGAAAAGGTACTTCTCAAACTGAGTGAAGTGTATGTGAATTAATATAACTGTTTTTATTCCAGCAAATGCAGCAACAGAATACACAGAAAGTAGAAGCCAGTAAAGTTCCAGAATATATTAAAAAAGCTGCCAAGAAAGCTGCAGAATTCAACAGCAATTTAAACCGAGAGCGGATGGAAGAAAGAAGAGCCTATTTTGATTTACAGACACATGTAGGCAGATTTAAATTTCTTACCAATTGTTAGGAGGGAGCTCCTTGTTTTAGTGAAGTTGTTTTTGGTACCATTTTAACTATTTTCAATGTGGTTGGTTATTTTCTCACTCATACAGAGACATACAGTTTTGCTATTAAATGGGTTATACTGCTAAAAATAATCTCAAATATATTGAACCTGCAGACTTTTTAAACTTGAAAATACTTGTCTGAGGAAGCTCTAAAAATCTCAGTGTCATTTTGTTACTGTGTATTTATTCTGGTAGTAGTAGCATAAAACTAAGAACGTTGTTTATTCATATAAATGGTTAATTCTATTTTTCAATACTTCCAAAATTTTGCCTGACAATTCCCGAAGTAAAAGAGAAAACTATTTAATACCTGAAAGTGTGCTGCATGTCAATATTATGCCCTTTTTTGTTAGGTGTTGTATTATTTTTGTATTGCATATGTTACATGCCTCTATGTTCAATTAAAAAAAGTTATCTGGCATTTTGAAGCAGTGCTGTTCTGCTTCTATGAAGGCAGCAAAGCAAAAGTTTTCTCTGCAATTGTTACATGGCAGACAATTATGGAAGGCTTTCATTTTCGTGGTATATTGACCATGTTAGAGACAAAATAGTGAATAATTACTTCTATTTCCTTCTAAGAGAAGGAAGGCTTATTGTGTAAGCTTCTCCTTTCCATATATTTACATTAATGGATTTTTTTAATAGTACAGTCTGGTTTCAGAATTAGATGGACATGTTCTTTCTACTCTAAAGCAGTATGGACCAATAGTGATAATTCATGCTAAAGATGCCAGTCACAAAAGTTAATGTTTACTGTTTCAATTGCTAGTTTTTAATTTCAAAATTATTTTTCATAATACACTGTTAAAAAAGGTCTTACCTAATCTTTGTTCAGTTCACAAGATACTTAGTAATTGGATTTAATCTATGATACTGTTTTGTGAGTGGGATCTCTTAGCATTTTACTGAATTGAATTTCTCATGGGAGAACTCAACTGGCTGTTCCAATTCAGTAAAACTGTCAAGTTAAAAAATACTTGGGGGAGTATTTGGTGAGGGAGGCTCTGCTGTTTGTATGTGAAACAAAAATGTCATTTTATATTGAACAATGCAGATTATCCAGGTGCCTCAAGGAAAATACAAAGTCTTGCCTACGGAGAGAACAAAGGTTAGTCCTTATCCAGTGGCTCTCATACCCGGCCAGTTCCAGGAGTACTACAAAAGGTATTTTAAAAGCATTCCAACTGCCAGTTCTGTTGCACTGATCTCTTTTGTCTACATCTAGCAGGTGGAAAACATTTCAGTGTCTTTGCTGTAAGGTTTCAAATCAATTTTAGTTTGAGACACTTGATAGTCTTCAAAGATGCATAGTGTGACAGCTTGTGTCAACAAAACAGTACTGACTGCAAGAGCAGAGTCTCTGCTGATGTATTGCAGTGCCTGAGATTTGGCCTGCTCAGGTATTTACCATGGTAAAAAGAGACATTGATTTCACTTCTGCCACCCTCCTGTTTACTTATCATCTGCCTCTGCACATGTGCTAAAATTAATGTTTTTTATCACAATGTTATGATGCTGGCTTGTGATCACATGTCTTCTGTCTGACAGTCTTGCTGTTCTATTTTGAAGTTTTAGAAACTCTTTTAAAAAAAATTTGGTCTAGTGGGTTAAGTTTGATGTTGGGTTTGTAAGAGAGAGAAAGACATCACAACCTTTAAATTTAATGAAAAACGTGTTACTTGACTGTTGACATAAATTTAAGGTTTTACTAGCAGCATACTACCGTTGAACAAATCTCTATAGATTTGAAGATTTTGCTGCAGTCTTCCTGTTGTACAATAGAGATGGTATTCATGCTATATGTGCTTGGTTTTCTGTAGAGAAGCTCTTTGTCTGCATGTGCCTTGCTCCTTCCAGTGTATGTTCATACAACCCACCTCAAATTTGCATGTTACAGGACGTTCCTGAAGGATTTCAATTTTATTAAATCAATTGAATTAAAATTACTTCGTATTATGTTTATTTTGCACTTGTAAGCTGCAAGTGAAACTGCTTTCCTATCTCACTGAAGGACATGACCTTTCATTATATGCAGCAAAATAGTATTCTGTTCCTTACAATGCTTTCCTCAGCAGTAAGAGGACTTTTATTTTTCTCTTAGTCTTTAAGGTTAAAAAGAAAAAGGGTAGATAATGCATGTTAAGCTGTATCTGGCTATAAGCAGTGTGATTACACCTTTACCTTCTTCTGAAATTACATTTTCATATGCATATTTTGGTTCTCAATAATCAGCTTTACAGCTGTATTCTGACATGTTTGTGTGCCCTGGGTTAGAATTGTACATGTTCTAGTGCACGGTGCATCCATAAACAAAGTGTATGGTCTGTTAGACATAGTAACATGGATTGGTTAAAAGTTTGCAAATACACCTGTGTTCCGTGAATATCTGCTCTACAAACAAGACAAGTACTATACATAGTATCACATTGGGGAGGAGAAATTAATATGTTTCCTTTGTTTTCAGAACTCCATATTTTTATGTGCCTTCCTGAAAAAAGGGAGACTTTCTTATTAAAGTCCCTGTGTACTCTGTGACTTAATGAATGTTATTTATTTAACTGCAGGTACTCTCCGGATGAACTTCGTTACTTGCCGTTAAACACAGCTCTTTATGAACCTCCTTTGGATCCGGAGCTGCTTACACTGGACAGTGATGGAGATTCAGATGATGCAGAGGAAGGGCGAGGTGATGAAAAAAGGAAAACCAAAGGCAATTCGGTGAGACAAATTGAAAGTATTCTTGAAAAAAAAAATCCTTTCCCTTGACTTTCATTAGTTTAATTAACTTCTTCATTTGCAAAATGAAGGGAAGACCTTTTTTAGTACTTCTGTTTATTTCATAACATTGCTCTCTATTGCTTTCTGTTTTGGTCCATTTTTGGAGTAAATTGAACAAATATTTGACATCTCAGGCCTTTTCTTCCTTTTTAAAAATTTTCTTTTGTTTGTTTTGTTTTGTTTAAAGAAATTCTGAAGAAACTTCCCAGCGCAGCTCTTCATTATGCCCTTTTTCCCAAGGGAAAGTTGCTGGCATTTCTGAGGAGAATGAATACTGTAGTTCAGGTCACAGTATATTTTGAAGTTCCACAGAATCTGTCCCTAAAGCAAAGGTGTTGATAGCCTTATAACTTTTTTTTTGGTGATGCGGAAGCAGCAAGTACTCAGTATAGAAATGGTTACTTCATTCCAATTAAAAAAGAAGGTAAAAAGCACCGTGTTTTTTTGCTTTACAATGCATCTTTTAAAAGATATTTCTGTTCTCTCCAGTTGTGCAAATGTAAAATTCCCTTACGTTTCAGACAACAGTTAAACTTTCACAGACATACCTTGATAGTGCTTTAAATGCTCAAGAGCCAACTGAGATTCAAATTAGCTAAGTACAACTGCACCATTGGTGTATTCTTCAGTTTGTATGCTGGTGACAATCTCTTTCCAGAAGTTTAACCCTAATTTTAACAGCAGTGGAATGTCACAGTGCATTTAGCGATTTCTAGCATGATTGATGAACGTGTTTGACAGTAGGTATGTACAATTCTAAATTTTGTCATGTAAATATTTATCTTTGAATTTTCTAAGATAGTTAAAATTGGAGAGAGGCAGAGGTCAGCTTGTAGGTTAACAAAAGGAGAGCTAGGTGTTTAATACACTGTTTCTGCTTGCATTTTTTTGAGAAGAATAAATCATATAAACATAGCATGCTGAATGTCAACTCATATTTTTGGTTTAATCACAGTCCAGCTTTTTTACAGTTGGTCAGTTGGTCTTTAACCATTTTTTCCCAGTTTCCTTTTCCATTGACTTCCATTCTCATTAATGGTAAGAAAAAAGTAACTTAACAAGGAGACTACTCTTGATTTTTCACAGAGGCTCAGAAATCTTCTTTTTTGTGTGACAGAAAGCAGAAGGAAAAATGTCCCTGCATTTGAAAAGTGTAGAGAAGTGTGGAAGATTGATAATCAGATTCCTGTGAAGTAGTTTTGGCTATGGGAGCAGGGGTTCTTAGCTAGTTAGTCATTGAAGGGGGCATATAGTTCAGAAAAAACACAGAGGTGGGACATTGTCAGATATGGGTTACCTACCATTTGTCACATCTCCCTAGTGAGCCCCACAATATGCTTTATAACTTTGCCTTTTTCATACCTCCCCGCCACTCCATTGTTGGAGTTGGTAGCAGTTTTCTTTTCTGTAGTGTTTTAGTGAGTCTGACCTAAATAACCCTTCCCCTAAAATAATGATGGAACATACAATTGCTAGTTGCCATATAGTTCCATCTGCTTTTGTGTTACACTCTGCCATTTGCTCTGTGTCTGTTTTGTCTGTTTTGATTTCAGGACCTGGGGCAGAGGCTTATTACTATTTACAGAGTGTATTTTACTCTAGGGCATCATTGTTATTTAGCCTCTTGGGTTTTGTTGTAATAAATATGGGTAATCATACTGCTTCCTTCTGGAGCTTTTTGGAAGCCTTTATTAACACTTTCCTGATAAGTCTTGTGCTGCTGCTCTTAATTATGCCTACATTGATCTCTCACCCTCTTTGAACCTCTTCCCTGCTTTCTTGCTTCCTCATTCCTCAAAAAAAAAAAAAAAAAAAAAAAAGCTTTAACTGCAAAATAAATTCTGTTGTTTGGTTCTGTATTAAATGTGGAAGTGTGTTTTGCCAACGAAGGCATTCTTCTGCTGCAGTCCAAATTAAATATGTAGATTGCTCCTGGTGAAAACAGTAGATGAGGGTGGCAGAAAAAAACCTTCACATGTTTAATTCAAGGCAGTCCTTGTATGCTTTAAATGCATGACAAGGGCACTTTAAAGTTTTTGCTGGCCCTTTACATTGTAAACAGCATCTTGCATTTAGTTGATTTCTTGCTGACTTCTAATGAAAACACTTCAGAGAATTACACTGTTGTGCTCCCCATACTGGTACAAAGACCAACTGCAAAAACATGACTGCTGTTGCTGATGCCAGTCTCTTAAACCAGAAAAAAACCAGATTATAAATGTTGTGAACAAAGGTGTTCTAGATTGTGATAAACCCCATGCTTTTGCAGAAGGAATGACATATCCTTCTCTTACCTTAGTTGACTCTAAGGGGCATAGAAAAGACTTGTCTGTCTATCCAAAAAAATAAAAAAATATAGCTATGATATTTTTATTATAGGACAATTCGTCTGGCAATGTATCTGAAGGTGATTGCGCCACAGACAACCAGGAGGATTCTTTTCAGGGAAGACAAAAAACAAGAGACAAAAGTGCTACTCCAAGAAAAGATGGTTCCAAACGTTCTGTATTACCCAAATCAGTTCCTGGGTACAAGGTAGAAGAAAAAAGCCCCTGACCGAATTTTACTCACCAGCTTCTTCCTGAAGTATTTGGTTTTTCAATTATGTGGAACTTCTGCTTGCTGTACTTCACTAGCTGTTCTCCTGTTGTGTGCTCCATCTGTTTGCTTCCTTATTTCCTTTTGCTTATATTTCGTGTGGGGCTTTTCTTTACCCTAGCTGTACGATGGCCTCCTATTGGGTTAACTTCTTAGATTCGTAGGCAGTAATAGTAGGAAAATCCATTGTGGATTTATCATTGGAACTCAGCATCTTTCTGTCTGCTTTAACGTAGCAGCCAGAAGTATGTGCCAGTTTGAAGCTAGCATTCACTATCTGTTACTTTTTTTTTCTATTTCATATGGCAGCATACCAAGAGATCAGTCCTGTAAAGTGCAGCTGTATGGCTGAACGTATTGTTATGACATTCATTTTAAATACAGCCTTTTATCCTGCAATGTTACGATGTATAGGATGGAAGGCAGAAAGCTTACTTCAGCTTACTTCAGCTTACTTCAGTTGTATAGGTAACTATGTAACCCCTGTAACAGTATTTGGAAAAGAGCTTTTTATGTAGTTAATACTATGTAGCAACATTTGTGGGCAATATGCTTTTGTCTAAACTAGAAACTTGATGAGGCTGTTAAGACATTTCAGCTATCAAGCAGTGATTGCCAAACCTAGGACCCTCATCTTCAGTATTCCTGTATCATAATTTTGAGAATTATGATAAAAATACTTTTCAGAAGAAATGGATATAGACATGCATTGTTTGTGTTACTATTCTGCATACGGAGAGAGGATCTGAATAAACTGTAACACATTTAAAGCATGTAATTGTCTAGTCCTGTTCCACTGAGAGGAATGAGAATTTTCCATTGACTTAAATGGGAGCAGGAATAGGCCCATAAAGAGGGAAAACACTAAGTTAAGATAGGGTTGAGTGTTTACCAGTCAGCAATGCTTATTGACAGTTATGGGACAAGGAACACTTTTGTCAGTGACGAGTTTGTACATACTGAGAATCTGTCTCAGCAAGAGTAAGCTGTTGATGGATTGCATTTTATGTTTATAAATACTATCTGTATTTACTAAGTTAATAGTAAATAAACTATAACAATAAGAAGCTAATTTCCAGCAAGAATTGGATAGCTTTGATAAATTTCCTCTACATACAGTGTCTGTACAAGTTCATAACAGACAGCAAGCTCCATTTGAATTTTCTGTTTTCAGGAACTTACTAAGAAATGTGTGAACTGTGTAGATTTAGACTGTGGTTACCACATATATATTTTTTTATATGTAATTTTGCAAGAAGCTGTAGACATAGAATGCATTTCAGTATTCCCATGAACATGAAATCCAAGGATGAAGGCTGAAATTTTGCTTTAGCTTTGTTTAACTTGATATTAGAAATTGTGTGCCACTGGTTTACAGAAGCTGCACTTAGCTGTGAGATGCCCAAATGTTTGATTAGTTCAATCTTTTTAATGGTCTTATGAATGCATTGAGAGAGAACTGGTGGAGCAGAACTTTCAGCAAAGTTTTGAACTTAGAAACTGTAGAAGAGCAATAATAGTATACAGCACTGCATTTGGAAATGGATTCCTATAGCAATTACTTATTGGTTCAAAATCACTGATTCTCTCAGTAACAAGGTCTTTATTATGAACTTAGAGTGCCACATCTTTGCGATGTCAGCATACCCTGCCTGCATCAACCATCCGGCTGTTGTTCCCTCAGGGGTGGTGATCATATGTTAGGAGGGTGAGAGGATTGGCTTTCTTGTTTGTGGGAATATTTGAAATCTTGCAATAAGCCAAATTACATGAGCTGTTTTAACTGTCAAGACAGAATGGTTCTTGTTTGTGAGTCTATATAAACACCAGATAACAATATACCTACCGTATGTGCCTACATGTTAAGGCACTTCAAGCCGAAGGCTTAACTGATACAAAATGTTTTCCCTGTGAAATCTTTATAGTACTTATGTTCTATATTGTTCTCTAATATTGGACTATTTTTGTAGGACACTAATCTTTTGGTTACATGTAGTTAAAATTGAGGGATAATTGCTATGGCTTCAGCATATATGTGTATAGTTATAGCAACGTTATGAGTATTACAGGATTCCATACATTTCCATTGAGTTATTTTCAAGTAAAAGAAATACTGTATTTTATATGGAGTCTTTTTTATTGTCAGTTCTTTAACAAGAACAATTAGCGTGTGTTTTACATTTTGTCATGTTACAAGTAGTGAGTCTGTTGCTGCAGGACTGACTGCTACAATTGCACACACAGGGTACTGTTAAAAGTACAGGAGGGTTTTTTTGCACATAAAACTGAAATATATTGAATATCTTTATTTTGCAACACTTCTGTTTCGGGTCACTGTATATGAAAATATAACGCTTTGCATTCAGAATAGGATGTTATAAAAATGGTGTAGTTGGAAAGCTTACTTTGAGAGCTGCAGCACAGCAGCATGGAAATGAAAACCAACACAGCACAGTCATCATTTTGACCCTGCATTCATTTTCTCTCCTCTTATCCCAATGAGATGGGGATATAGAAAGTAAAATTTACTCCTAATGAGATGGGATATTGTGACTTCCCATTTGGAATTGACAGACATTTTTATAACATTTCTCAAAGCCGTGTATGGTGTTAGAACGGAACTGGATTAAAATGTGAATAGTCTTGATTTTTAAATTTTTTTTTGTTTTTTGTAAAAATACTTCCATACTGTTGAAACTTCATTATTAAAAGGCTGTGATTCTTCCCCCCCTTTAGTATGCACGGTTTCTAATGAATACAGGTTAGTGAACTAAGACTAGATGGAAGCATTGTTAATAAATGCATCTGTAGCAATGTCTACCTTGAGAGTTATGTGTATCAGAATGTGAACTGCACACACCTTTAACACTTACATGTGTCAAAAAAGCAGCTTACTTTGGCTGGAGTGCTGGGGAGTGTGCTGTTGTATATTAAAGGCAGTAAAATACAAATTTGTAGCAAGCCAGAAGTCTTGATTAGAAAAGTGTGCTTGCTATTCTAGAAAGGCTCGGTTTCTTAGATTACAATACAATTTAAAAAAATAGCCTAAACAATGGAAGGGTAAATGCTGCCACACTGACAAGGTTTAAGCATGTGCCACTTTTGTTGGGAGGAGCAGGGTATAAAGGTATACATGTAGGACACGTAGTATAGTTAACAGTAAAAGAGTTTATGCGTGGTTTTGCTTCCATTATATTTATTATTTTGTAGAGATGTTTGTGTGTTAGACTTCTTTTACTGTTTTATTATATTTATGTATAAAACAGGTTGACTTTGCTTTTCTAAAATAAATAAGCAAAAAAAAAAGTGTCTACGAATGCCTCTGTCATCTTTTGAAGGAAATTACCTGTAAATCTATGGTGTGGTGTTTTGCTTTCTTGAATAAAACTCCTTAGACCGAACAATTTGAAGCTCTAGCCATGTTTTGACATAAAAAGCACACTGAAAACTTCAGAAAACTTAAAGCAATGCATCCTGATACTTTAAAAATTAGTCAAAATACTAATTACCTTGCTAGGTGCTATCAAAAACTGGCTGTGGAAATAAACACACTTAAAGATAAGTTGTATTGCAAAAGATCTTTGTAATTACGTTTATTTACTTGTGTTTTCATTTTTAAAATTTGTTTTCAAATTGAACCTTATTCTTCTCCCCGTGTGTTGCTGGTAGTTGACTGAGATTCTTGCTTACTGACAAGCTGTTTAGAAACCTTTGGCTCCCTCTGCTAGTTGGGTCTTTGCTGCAACATTGTTTTTTAAAACTGGCACTAGTCAGTTTAATATCAGTGAGTACATGAATTGTAGACTACATTTCTCACGAATTTCATTATGCAGCAGTCAGAGCTCAACAATGTAACTACTGCCATGTTTCTGAAATTCAGAATGCCTTACTTCTTCCTCAGGCCTCATCAGGATGAAACTGTTGGTGTATCTGTGGAGTTGGCACACAGAATATATAGGCAGATGTTCCACATTTTAACAGCCTGCTATTTCTCTTACCTTTTAAATGGATCTTATGGGCCCAGACACATTCCAGATGATCACTCAGAAAAATTATAAATGTAAATTTCTAGTCAAATGCAAGGCTCTTGTTTCTTACATGATTATGACTGGATACAAGAAGGAATGATAAAAGAAATACAGCCCTGTACAGCATAGCTAACCAGATAATTTGAAACTGAAGATTTAAAAAAATCAAGTTTTTTGCTTTTTTAATTAATTTTCTATATGTAGGAACAAATGTAGTGAAAATAAAAAAAATATATCATTTCCTTCATAAACAGGAAATCCACACAGAAGTTCATAAAGTAGTATTCTATCTTGGGAGAATTTTTCACCCTATGTCACATTTAGTTTACCATGAGGAGAATGTTAGCTGATGAATTAATAGGAAGAGGCAAGTACATACTTTTGATCCAATTGGATTTACATGTAACTCACTATGTATGACAAATGCAAAATTTTATATAGGTCAGTCTGTGATTTTTTTCAGTGCTGCTGCTTGTCAGTGATTGTCACGTGTTTCAGGGTTCACACATCCTGACAGATAGTATATTAATTTTAATAGTTAAGGAGATAGATTACATTTCCTGTTGAATCTGTAAATTCTTCTGGAATGAATTTATAGCCCTCTTCTACCCTTCCAGCCAAAGGTCATTCCAAATGCTATATGTGGAATTTGTCTGAAGGGTAAGGAGTCCAACAAGAAAGGAAAACCTGAAGCTCTTATACATTGCTCGCAGTGTGACAACAGTGGTGAGTATCTACATACACTAAGTGGATTCCTAAGGGAATTTGACAGATCTGTTTGTGGACATATTTGGTGTACTCCATGTGTAGCAAGAGTTCAGTTGCCTTTTCTGTCCTTTGTTACAACTCCATCTCTCTTTCATGTTCTCTGAGCTCTCACACTTAGTGCACTGTGGGATTTCACCCGGAGGTGAGCTAAACTTCACGTTTGGTAAAAGCAAACAGCCTAACTAATTTTAAATTTCATTTCAGGCATAAAAGTAATAATACTGGTTTTCATCTAGGCCACCCTTCTTGCCTTGATATGACCCCGGAGCTTGTTGCTATGATTAAGACATACCCTTGGCAATGTATGGAGTGTAAAACCTGCATTATATGTGGGCAGCCTCACCACGAAGAAGAAATGATGTTCTGTGATGTATGTGACCGTGGTTATCACACTTTTTGTGTGGGGCTTGATGCTATCCCTTCAGGTAATGAAGTAAGAGTTACTTGTTCCCTTCCTACTTCCTCTGAGTCCTGGGCTCACTCTCAGAATTAACACATACGTTGCTTTTGAAAAGAATAGTTTAAAACAAGTGTGAAGGGTAAGAGTAAGAAACACTGTAGGAAAGCATTCACACTATAGGACCCATTTTTTTTACTAAGCTTTATTTCTGTATATTTGGTTGTGCACAGTTAAACCTGGCAATTTCTGTGTAGGAAATACAATTGGCTTTTACAGCATAATCCAAACAGGCTCACTCAGAACTATTTTTTTCCATATCCACAGAATACTGAGAATAATTACCTCTTTTCATTGAAGAAACCCGTCAAAGAAATTGTATTGCTGCATATTGCTAGAGTATAGATTTCACGTTAATTGTGCTGGTTTAGCTTCTAAATGAAATGGTTGTCTCAATTTAATATTTTTAAGTATCTCTTTAAACCCTTTCATTCCCTTTTTTGTTCAAAACTGCAACAGAAGTACCTCCATGGTAGCTAGTAGCTTTAAATTGCCCAGTCAGTCATACCATGTGGCCAACTCAGGGCAGTAGAAAGAAAATAACAGGTGGTACTGTTGCTTTACATGTAATTCTAAGTCCCTGGTAAGTTCATGAATATGCATTCAGTGGCAGTATTCCCTGGACAGTACTTAAACCAAACTGTACTGCCCCATTTTGGGAAGCACTGGAGCTAGCTGTCACTTTCCTACAGGTTCTGTGGCTGATTTCACTTTGAGGCTGACCTAAGAATATAATCAAAATAGATTATATGTCTACAAAACTACAAAATTACCAAAGCAGCCTTTGATTCCAGCTAATATAATATAAACATTTAAATGCTTCCCCAGCTGCCATTCATTTCTGCTCTGGGTAACTTCACGACCTCGAACTGTAGTCATTCACCTGAATATATGACCGGCAAGCATCGAGCATCGTTTGTAAAGCTCCTGCCTAATAACCACCTCCTTGGAGTGCTGGCACTTCCATGGTCCATGAAGATTGCTGTAGCCAGTGGGTACACATAAAGAATCTGCAAGGGAATTGTGTATGTTGCTTTATAGAAAAGATGCTCAGTTTTTAAAGCATTGGTAGTTTGCATTAAAGGAAGTACTGCAAACAGATAAACATCTAACAAAATGGTGAAAGGCTGCCTAAACAGATGAGAGAGTAACAAACTTAGTTTCCTAATAATTGATAACTTTCTTTTCCTAGGTCGCTGGATTTGTGATTGTTGTCAGAAAGAGCCTCCTGTACCCAGAAGAGGAGGAAGAAGGGGGAAAAACAGCAAGGAGGGCTAAAAAAAGCCCTAAAAACTTGCTGTCCAAAACTTAACTGCACAATTTAAAGTCATACTCTGGTGCTATTTAATCAACCACTCTAAAAGAGGAGCAATACCACTTTTTTTTTTTCCTTTTTACTAAATAAACTTTGTCTATATAATGTTTTTTTTGTGATACAAGTCACTAATGTCCTGTCAGGTGTTGAGAGAGGCAAACTGAATTCCCAGTCAAAAAAGAGAAGTCTTTCAGTAACGAAATTTAAATTATACATGCCTTTGTATAAAATTATAGTAACATACTTGTTTATTTCAGTACACTCATCAGTAAGCTCTGTGAAAAGAAAATTACAGAGCAATTTCAATGTACTTTATTTGCATAGCAACTGTTATTCTGAAACTCAACCAAAGCAAAAAGTATTCCTGGTAAAAGTAACTTCATAGGAAAAGTGGGCATGAGATGACCTTCTTAAAAAATACCTTTCAGCAGAAATTTTCCTTGCAAGCTAATGACTTATTCATAAATATGTGCTTAAAAAATATATCAATCACAAAAAGCCATCAAGGGAAGTGTAAGAAAGCACCTCTCAAGTCTGAGATACCTATATGCTGGGTTGTTTTTAGTGAGAGATGAAAATGTCATATTGACAAGTAACAACAGCTGAAGGCTCCCTCTCCCTGCAGTAATAGCAAAGAAGCAACATGCACTTCATTCAGGTCATGGATTCGTAGTGGTGATGAGTGACTGGACCACCCTCTGTTTGACAGGTGGCTGATGTGATGTAGAGCACACACAGTCAAAATACAGACCATCTTTCCCTTAGGTGATTGATTGTTTTCTCCTTCCTTCACCCTAAGCTCCTCAGCTTCATGAATACACTCAAACACATTGCTGATCAGTTTTACTGGAGGTGCTTGCTCAGAAAAGAAGCAGGTTTTATTTTTAAATGTGCTCTAAATTGAGAGGGGGGCTGAAATGCAGTCGTTTATTTGTTTTTCTTTATAAAAAACAATAGAAAATACTGAATTGGAATAGATTTTTCTAAGCACCCATTTTAAGTGAATTTAAGAAGATCCCAACTATACATTCAGTTTTAAGCCCTGATCTCTGAAGAGCACTGCAAATACTGCGCTGGCTGTTCATCTTATGTATTAGGGAGGATTTACAATACAAAATTAAATATGGCTTTTTCTCCCCACTTCCTTTCTAGTTTAGGAAATGTAACCTGAATATCTCTTCAGGAAACATAGTGAGTATTAAATATTACAGCAAGTCATTCATACCAATTTCACAGGATGAAGTGTGACTTAAGTCCAGTGTCTATAAATTTAAAAAAGGATTTCAAGTATTAATTTCAAGATTCCAATAAGTATAGTCCAGAAAACAGACTCCTCATCCTGAGATTCATCTTCTGTAGACTGTGAGTATTTCTGTTGTGCCTCCATCTCCTCAGGGTTATAAGAAGCCTCACCAAAGGGGTACTGTACAACTGTTCGATCGTAGTACACCTTCATTTCAAACTCGCTCTCCAGGTGAGAGGGATGGCCGTAAATCCCTATTCCCACAGGGCGGCGGAAGTGTGCAGGCACATGGACAACGTCCTGGCCACAAGTTACAGACTGTAACTCGTACTCGTCGAAGCTGGGGTGAAGTGTCACATCAGACACGTACAAGTCTGCGTCACCTTTTAAACTCCGCATCTGAAGAACGATCTTTCCCTCATGATTTAGTCTCAAATAGCTGTAGTTTCCTGCTCCAATCTGACCTTGGACAACATGAAGAAGAATCCATTCTTCTGGTACATCCTCTTCCTCAAAGGCATTTACCACAAATAGTACTTGAGCTGTCACAAATACTGTCAGGATTCTTCTCCAGTGTGTTGCCATGGTCTTCAGTTGTATTTGGCTTCTTCCTGTGTCCCGTGTGCTACCTTATGAATACAAAACACAATTCAGATTTTAGTATATTCCCTTCCTGGATGTAATCTATTATTTTAATTTGGTAATTCTTACAGATCCTCTCTAGCCCATACAAAGTTAACTTCAATTGTGTTCATTAACTTGTACTTTTTAATAATCACAGAAACCAGTGCTAAGATTCAGAACTTTGTCAGAATAAAATGTCTTAAACTTCCAAAAGTTAAACAGAAATTAATCAAGCCAGTGTTTTTTCAAAAGAACTGACATAGAGACTTTAGTTTCGTTCAACCTGCATACATGCCAAACTTGACAGATACTCAGAAGGAATGAAACCTAATAATGTTTGTAGCTTCACTTTAAAAAAAACCCCAAAGAACAGTTAAGGAAAGGAAGGCTTGCTTGAAGATGTTTAACTTTATATGAGGTACTTAAGGCATCCTATTTGTTCTCCCATCCTCATCCTCTCATCTCAACTTCAAAAGACAGTAAAGGTGCAAACCTGGATGTGGACTTGAAGCATTCCAACCTGCACTGGGATGGAATTAGAAATAAAAACAAATTGTAAAATTAGGTAATATGTTTATTTATGATCCTGATGTATGGATTTTTTCTAGGACCAAATTTGGCACATTTTCCCTGAAAAAAATCCATTTACTTTGAAGAAGGTTTGTTACAGTACAAACGCTCAGCTCTTTACAGCACTCGCATACAAAAGGTAAGGCTGAAATCCCAGGACAAGGGGAAGATGGAAAGATCAAGGCTCTTGCAGTCTATTCCCTCCCTGCTGCACGCTCCCAGTCCGGCAGCCTGAGCGTGCCTGCCACACTCCAGCCCTCTGAACAGCTGCACTCAGTCCCTGTGTGCAAAGCAGCAACTTTGCAAACCTTGCTGAAGGCTTCCAAAGTGTACAGCTGACTGAATTTGACATGCAAATCACGGGAGCCGCAAGCCTGAACACCTTCATGTTTAAGAAGATTCTCATCCCCTCATTCCTTCCATAAGGACACTAAATTGTCTGAAACCAGAAAGCTGCCTGTAACTCGTTTTGTACCCTGCTAGCATCAATACAAACTGCATTACTTCCACTGAGATGTCCCTTAAACGTGAAAAGTTCTACAACTGAACAGATCCAGGGGAGAAAAAATAGAAAAAAATGCCCAACTGTTCCTGTAGTTCGACGGTTCCTGCCCCAGAGGCCTCTCTACTGCGAGGCCACAGTTCTGCAAAGACAGCATAAAAGAACGAGGTGCAGCATTCGCTGAACCTGCCACACTGACAGAACTCCCTCGACAGTCACAGGAAAAAACAGTCTTTTGTCTCGCCCGTATGAGGGAGCTGACTCTCTAGCACTTAAACATCGAAGTAATGATGAAAAAGCCAAGCGCAGCCACAGGAGGAGCTCCACATCTGACCAGAAAATAATTAAAGTTATATAGGAAAGAACGAAAGCGTCCTGGCGCTGGCGCAGCACTCGGGAAGAAAAGCGATTCCAAGAGACCTTGGACAGAGCCATGAACGAGCAGCTCAGCCCACCCCGGCTCGCCCCCGCCTCCCCGCGGGCGGGACCCCCGTCGGGGGCGGCGGTGGCTCCAGGGGCCGCGGGCGGCTCCGCGCCGCTCCCGCCGGGCGGCCCCGACGGGCCCAGCGTCACCCCGTGGGCCGGGGGCCGGGGCACGGCTCACCTCTGACCTGCCGCGGGGCTCCGGCTCCGGCGAGGCCGCAGCCACGGCGAGGAAGAGCAGCGGGGACTCCGCGGACGTGCGGCAGCGCAGCGCGGCCGGGGCGCCGCGGGAAAGCCCCTCCCCGGGGCGGGCCCCGGGACAGCGCGGCGGCCGAGAGGATGCCGGCGCCGAGGAGCCGGCGCGCAAGGCGGGACGCCGCTGCCCCTCCGCACCCCGGGAACCGCTCGGTGCGCCCGGCCGAGCCCGGCCCGCGGCGGCACGGGGGGAGTCGCTGGGGGCGGGTGCAGCCGCCGCGCCGCCCCCGAGCGCCGCCGGTACCGCCGGGCGGCCCCGCCCCGCCCCGCCCCGGCACGGCCGCGCCCCCGCCCCGGTATCGCGAGAGCGCGCGGCGGGCGGGCCGAGGGGCGGCACCGGGGGCGGGGAGCGCGGGGAGGCACCGGGGGCGGGGCGGGGAGGGCTCGGTGCGCCGCGTAAAGCTTTTGTCAGCTGGAAAGTTTAAAGTTAGAGAAGCCGTCCTTCAGCTGCGCTGACATGAAACGTAAGATGTTAGCTGGAGGATAGGATAACCCACTAGCCTCTGTGGGTTAGTGACAGTTTATTTGGCTGTCGGCATAAACCTGCCCCAAGATCACAGAACAGAAAAGCAGCATGACCGAGAGAAAATACTCCCAACACTGTTTTTGGATACCCATTGATTTCAACAATTACCTTGACTTGGCTGAGCTGCTTAAAATCATAAGCAAGAGTGAAAGGCTGAAAGTGAAAAAAATAAATGCATGGAGTGCAATTTGTTCTAAAAGATTCAAGAGATCCTCTGTATGTACCCCAAGGGCCCTCTGCTACCTGAGCTAATGTTCTATCGTCAAAACCCTCTAGTTTCATAAACCCATGTAACTTGTTATTTTCATTCCTAGCTCAAAAAAACTGGCTACATAAGACTGCCATATGCAGATTCTGATGAATTTCAGCTTTTTTGAAATAAATTTTGTTCATATAAAGACTTTTATTCTGCTTAAAACATTATAAAGTTGCTAGACTTAATTTTTAAAGTTCTTATGATTGAATACTGAGAACACTACAAATATACTGTTGGACACAAAAGCATGATATGATAAGGAACTGTTATTTCCATCAGTCTTTCATTTTCCACATAGCTGTCAATTTCACTGGAGGTGTTGGAATGAGTCCAGAGAAGAGCAATGAAGCAGGTGAAGGGTCTGGAGCACATGTTGTATAGGGAGCAGCTGAGGGAGCTGGGGGAGTTTACCCTGGAGAAGAGGAGGCTCAGGAGACGTTATCACTCTCCACAACCATGTGGAAGGAGGCTATAGCCAGTTTGGGGTTGGTCTTTTTTCCCAGGCAACAAATGGCTGGACAAGAGGAAATGGCCTTAAGGTGTGCCATGAGAGGTGTAGGTTGGACACTAGGAAACATTCATCACAGTTCAGATTTGGGTTCTTCACAGAATGACAGAGTCAGAATGGGTCAGGTTGGTAGGGATCACAGGGGCTCATCTGGTTTAATCTCCAGGTTAAGCCTGCTCAAGCAGGGTCATCCTAAAGCACATGGCATAGGATTGCATTCAGACAGTTCTTGACTATCCCCACATCCATATCTTGAGAGAGACTCCACAACCTCTCTAGGCAGTCTGTTCCTGTGGAAGGTCACCTGCACAGTTCTTCCTCATATTCAGGTGGAACTTTTTCAGCCTGGAAAAGAGAAGGCTCCAGGGATACCTTAAAGTACCCTATGAATATATAAAGCAAGCATATGAAGACAAAGAGAAACTTTTTACCAAGGCTTTTAGCGTCAGGACAAGGGGCAAAGACATTAAATTAAGAAGGGTTGATTTGGGTTGAACAGAGGGAGCATATATTTTACAGTGCGGGTGGTGAGGCACTGGAACAGGGCGCTCAGAGAAGCTGTAGATGCCCTGCCACTGGAAGTGTTCAAAGCCAGGATGGATGAAGCTTTGAGCAATCTGGTCTGCTAGAAGGTCTCCCTGCCCACAGCAGGGGGGTTAGACTAAGTGGTTGTTAAATGTGCTTTCCAACCCAAACCATCTGTGGTTTTGTGTTACAGAGAACACAGCACAGACAGCACATGAAGCAGCATCACCAAAAAGAAAGACAAACCTTCTACTTGTCTTTACAGGAGAGATGTTCACATTTGTCCTTAAGATCCCACTCCAGGAGGTCCCTGTCTGTGTTGTGCTGGGGTCTCCAGCACTAGGCACAGTGCTCCAGCTGGCATCCCACGAGTGGGAGACTATTGCCTGGAAAGGCTGACCTGAAACAGAGACTAGACAGAGCAAAAGGAATAAAATAAGTATTTATTGAAAGTATACACCTTGGGCAGTGCAAGAGCCCAGCCGGAGCTACACCCAAGTCAAATCCGAGATGGATCCTGGTCACGAGTCTTTACACTTTTACAAGTTTTGGTTCATCTACATATTGGGGTCAATTATCCAACCACAGCCTCCTGGCTTGCCCCTTTCCCTCGCCGTTGTTTATGCTTTTTGGTATGCTTTTTGTCCTTGATTCTCTAGCTAGAAAGGAATTGTTTTGTCTAACTACCCTGTGAAGGGAACTCACTAACACCTAATATGAACTTCCAGAGTTACACACTAAGCAGCAGAGATTCTGAAAAGCTAAACCCCAAGGCATCAAGACGAGTGGAGCACTCCTGGACCTTCTGGCCATGCTGCTTTTTGTGCAGCCCAGGACATCGCTGTGGAGAGCCAGGAAGCAGCTCCGGGCGGCTGTCGCCGGTCGCGGGGCCCGTTGCCAGGTGAGGGGACAGCGGCTGTGGCCGAGCCAGGGCTGTGCCGGCCGCCTCCCGTCAGCGGCGGCGCTGCCCTGCTTACGGCCCGGGGCCGGGGCCGAAGCTCTCCGCCTTCCAGCGGAGACGGCCGTGAGCCCTCGGCCCCGGCGGTCAGGAGGCAGCCGGCGGGGAAGGCAGCCCTGCTGGTCGGGCTCCGCCACGGGGCCGCTCGCAGCCGCAGGATGGAGAGCGCCGGGGCCCGCTGCGCCTCTGGAGGAAGCGGCGATCCCGACGTTGTTTGCGAAAAACACTTGTTTAAAGGCAAGCTGCCAGAGCCCCTCTTTCAGCTGGCGTGCAGCCATCACCGCTGTGCTTTCCCTGTGAGTCGCAATGAGTTGTGCGTCTGGAACACAGCCACTGCTCAGGTAAAGCTAGAATAGAGCCCTTCGTAGGCTACTACTTTAAACTAATTTATAAATAAAATATTCGAGGATAATGTAGAAGTGTCAGATTTCACTTCAGTGCTGGAAAGGTACTAGCATTTGTTATGAAGTTTTTTATTGTGGTAAGAATAAAATAAACTGTTGTGGTGGGTTGGCTCTGGATGGCAGCTAAACCATTCCCCAATCTCCTGCTGACTCCTTCCCAGCAGGGTAGGGGAGAGCATAGGGTGGGAAAAACTGAAAAGTCACGGGTAGAGACAAAGATAGGTTAATGAGTGAAGGGAAAAGAAAGAAAAAAGCTATACCAAGGCAGTCACCACCCCCTACAACCAGACTAATCCCAGTACAGGCTTTGAGCAATAGCCACCTTAGAGTCAATGTCCCAACACCTTCTTTCATGCAATACACCAGTTCTATTGCTGAGCATAGCATCATATGGTAGGGAATATCCCTTTGCCAGTTCAACAAATTGAAATATTTGTTCCAGCTCTGTCCCCTCCCAACCTCTTATGCATCTTCAGCCTATTATTAGGATGGGGAAATGATAAAAAGTAGGAAAAAAGAAAAGGCCTCAATGCTGTGCAAACAGTCTTTGGCAACAGCCAAAGTGTTGCTGTGTTATCATCCCCATTTTTGACACAAAGTCCAAAGCACTGTGCCACGCAAGCAGCTGTGAAAAAAGTCAGCTCCATCTCAGCCAAACCCAGTACAGCTACATTGTAATTTAGGTGATTTTGAAGCTGTAAATAAAAACTAGTTATTGTTTTGTTGATTTCATGTACATTATCCATTTGTAGTTTTATATTATTCATAATCTTTGTTTGAAATGATTCATTTAACTCTTCTTTATCTATACTTGTCAGACCTTATTTTTGTCAGGGCATCATTACTCAATTTCTGCATTGTCATTTGGAAGTAAAAGCAATCCACTTCTTGTCTGCTCTGCCTCTCATGATCATGTGATAGTGTGGAATCTTGATGAATGTACACAGAACGTGGAAGAAGGTATTGTTTATATAATATATATATATATGTGTCATATATGTAAACAAAGAAGTGATGCAAAGGCAGCCATTCACCACCAATCATCCAGAACAGCCGATTTCTGAGCACCAGCCACCTTGGAAGACCACCCCAACACCTCCTTTCCTCCGATTCCTCCTTCTATAGCAAGATTGGTATTTCACGCCTCAGCCACTCGGATTCAGCAGCATGAGTGCCCTATTGATGCTGTGTTTCTGTCTTGCTCTTCTTCGGCAATGCCGAGGTGCTGTCATTGTCACAGCCGCCGGCCCCGCGGAGATGCTGGGCTGGGCTGGGTGGGAGCTGGCCGAGGTGCTGTGCCGGAACCTCGGGGCAAACACCGAGAAGCGCTGCAGAGGCAGTGACCTTCTGCCACTGTGGGATTAAACGGACGGGAGAAAAATTAATCACAGCAGTACTGCATAATTAAACATGCAACGCCAAAATACTTCCTTTTCTGGAATACTTGTGGAACTAGTGTTTTGTATCCTGCTGTGCCTCTCCTGTTTCTGGAACATTGTTTTCATGTGTGTGTGAGAGAGAGAGACCGATGCAAGTATCTGATTTGGGAGAAGAGTGCATGACCCTGTATCCTGACTACCATCTAGGTTTGGAGCCTCAACCAATGGCATTAGATACTGGGGAGCAGTGCTAACTTCTCTGCAAGCTTAAATTAATTGCAAAGTAGAATAATAATGAAAGGAAAAAAAAAAGCAAAATTCCCCCCAGAGTAATTATTCACTGGACTCCCAGTGGCAGTCTGTCCCCTTTTGGTGTCAATATTTAAAGTTGCATGGCATTGTCTCACACTATTGAAAGTTTCCTGCTTGTTATCTATAGTTAGATTCACTGATTATCTATAGTTAGAGTCAATCTAAACTAATGTGAAGGAGTTATCTTTGCTCCACTTTGAATTTGAAAATCTATATAATGTGAAAACTAACGTTGTAAAGAAAAGTTTAGCAGTATCAGTGTTTTTTGTAAAAAAAGTTCAATATTAAAATGTAGTCCATGTAAGAGTAGCGTAAAGAATCAAAGGGTGCTTCGGGAACTAGGAATAAAATGGGACTATGAATTTGGAGGAAATAAAACTGGAAGACAGAAATAGAAAGCAGCAGAGAGATAAAGATTGTGTGTAAATTTTACATCCAAATTGTCTGCTGCTTGATTTTTTCATTTTCTCTCCATCTACAGGCTCTTCAGCAGATGCTGTAGAGTCTTTGTCTCCACAGACTGTCCTCTGCACATTCTTGGCATGTTTTCTCATATTATTTCTTATAAACTGTGTCAAAGTAGTTAGGGAATTATTTGTTCGACCTTGACCTCTTAATCAATTGTAAAAAGACTCCATAGCATCTTATATGAAAGCCTGAATGGACACCTGTAGTTGTGCTTGTATTCTAGATAATTTGTTCCCTGTGAAATCCTACAATTTAATGACATATCCAAATCATCCTCGCATCATTAAAGGCAGCATTATGAAACAGAGATCAGCAGAAACCAATCTGCCTGAACCAGTGAGATGACCAGAATGAAATCATGAAGACAGGATAGAAACATGATCTGTTCTCAGAGCTAGTTTTATCTAACTCTAACAATGTTTAGTGGTGTACTTTCTCTTTCAGCCCTTTCCCACAGAAAAATTAAAACCAGAGAATGAAAATCCTCTTTAATTTTTGGCCAAGTGACTGACATATTTTCCCAGAAGAAGTAGTTTTCAAAACCGTGTTTTGCTGGGCTTCAGTTAGGATTTCTTATCTCCAAAATGAACGTGGCACTAGTGGGTTCCATGGGCACATCACCCTACTCTAAAAATCCTTTCCCTGACAATCTTCAGTGTAAGCAAGAAAGCATGATTTTATGGGAATTATTAATATCACAAAGAATGCCAGATCATCAGGCAACAAGGCAGATGGAGGAATTCTGGTGGCCCATAGTTCTATGCTTTTCTTTCCAATACCCTGGTGTATTTAAACAATGCTGCTTTTCTGTAAATATTCCTGACAGAAACCGGGACAGCTCTGTGGTTAGTAACTGCTATGCAAAGCTTCTGTCAATCTCACTGCACCAGATTTTTGTATTAACAATACAATTGCTGCAGGGTTTACACCTCGAGGAATTGTTATTGGAACTCTTTTGGGAGTGGTGCTTCATATAAGATTTAGTCCAGATGATGAACAAGTGGCAGTATGTGCTGGAAATCAGATCTACATGTTAAGTGCAAAGGTGAGATAGCCTTCTTTGTAGCCATGGTATTGGTATTTCTTTTACTTATTCACTTTAAAATAAAATCATGATATGTAAATGCAAAATTAGGCAAAAACATTCACTTTGTGTCATAAAATAAATAGGAACTGGTGCTTGATGATGTATCATATATCAGATAGGACACTAGGTTTAAAGGATTGTAATGAATCAGTATCTCAATAACTTAGAAATAGAAAGTAATCTTGGGTCATCTGAAAAACTATTCCTGTATCATTCAGTCTGAAGAAGCAAAAGCAAGGTGTAGGGGCTTTGCCAGCAGGGTGGTATACAGGGCTTCACTTTCAATAAGAAAAGTCTTACTGAATTATACTTTGAAAACAAATCTGACAGTGCTTAGCAAGAGTTATTAATTTTTAAAACACTTAATTGTCAATTTTATGCTGAAATCTATTCTGTTTTTATTTTTGACTTGATTAATCACAGAAGGAAGCTATACTAGCTGAATTGGATGGACACCTGGCTCCCGTGACTGCTGCTGAGTTTTGCACATGGGAGAAAAGTATGCTCATATCAGTCTCAGAAGACAGAACCTTTAAGGCAAGGAAATTGTAGAGATTAACTTAAAAAAGGATAATTTAGTGAATATGTGATCTTATTTATTCCCCTTTAATATGCTCTGAGGATTAAGTAAAAAATATCTTTGACTTTATGGAGATAAGGACATTGTTCTTTGAATTGCTTGAAAAATTATAACAAAAATTAATTACTCTTTTTTAAAATAACAACGTAGGTTTTGTATATTCAAAACTTTCCACATTGAAGTATTAACTTCGGTGATTATTATCATCTGACAAATAGAAATAAAGTATTTTGATCATTTTGGCTGTAACTGAAGTGTTTCAGGTATGCTGAGCTGAAGGAAAACTTTTCCCTTTGAGTCTGGTGATACTGATTTGAATATTTCCTTTTGGGATTATTATACTGGGTTACTGTAGGCACCCCTCCCCTCTTTTCTTTTTCATGTATGCCTTGTCACAAATTTAGCTACCATTGCTGAGAAATCAATGTAAGAAAAGATGATGATTTCGGTATCCATATCATGTGAGTTTCCTCTTTTTCACCAGGGGTGCTTATCAATTGGACAAAACCCTTCATAGATAGAAACAGGTGCTGAAAAAAATTACTTCCTAAGAATATCACTTCCAATGCCTTCATTTCTCTGTTTTCTCCACGTGATGGCTATTAAAAGTTGTGTTTTCTGTACATATCTAAGATATCTAAGTAAATGCCTTTTTAAAAAATTTTTAATTTTTTTTTTAATTGAAAGGTGTGGGACTATTCTACCAGCCAGTTAATATATCAGTCAGGAATAATAACAGGTAATTTTTCTATTTTAAAATTTGGTTTTTTCATAGCAAAAACCTCTTATCTCTTACAATAATCTATGATTATTATAGAAGTTTTGGATTGATTTAGTGAAAATTATTCTCATAGACAAGGTAGCAGTAAACATTATCCTTTAAAGCCAACAGTAAATAGTTTTTCCTTTACAGTCTGCTTCCCAGTGGATAGTTTTAGTGTACTTTCATAAACAAGTCTGGAAACCATGCCACAGAAGCTTGGGTGACAGGGTGCAGGTGACAGGGTGCACTGCCATGGCAGCTTAGGTGACAGGCAGTCAGAGACCTGCAAACAGAAAGCCTCAGCAGCACAAAGGCTGTAGCACACAAAGCTCTGTGCACACATAAGAACTGCAGCAAGAGCTTTTTTTACCGGTCTGTATACATAGGAAAATTCAATATTGAATCATGTATTTTAATTAAATATCTGATTTGTGTCTACTCCAGAAATGCTTTTATCTTTCTTTTTTTGAGCAGCATTTCCTTTGTTAAGTCTGCTAATTGATGAAGAAAACAAACAGATTATCACTGGATGTGCTGAGGGACAGGTAAGTATTGTTCATTAAACTCAGTCTCTATGTCAAGAGTCAACTCTTATTGATTCTTCTATCTGTAAAAAAGTATCACAAACTGCCTAATTTTTTTTTTAATTGTTAAAAGAGTTATTTTAGTAAGCATAATTCAGTGCTTTTAATGTAAACCATAAATAGTAAATAAGACCTCTTTTACATAACAGAAACTTTTTCCTGAAAACCAGGAAAACTTTTAAGAGCACAATCAGTGATTATGTAAGAAGAGCAAACTGAAAGGCTATAAATATATCTGTTTTAAAAGAAAAAAGGTGAAAAATAGGATTCACCTATTTCAGCCAAAAAAAAGGAATGGATGACAATTAAATGGAAGAGGCTATGCCTTCACCATGTTGAAGTTCTAATAAAAATGTGGTAAATGTGAATATCCATTTCACCTCTTCTTTAATTGTAAGAATATATTTACATGATAATTTCCAGATGTTTTTCTTCAGTGTTGCTGTTCAGTAATTCTGAAGAAAATTAAAGCTTTAACTGTAGTAGTGTCTAAACTGAGAAAGGTATAAATGAAATTCATGCACACGACCCAGTGAGCAGTTACATGCATGTTACCTGTGATTTTTAATTGTGGCAAATAGTCTATAAGGAGCTTTTTACAAAACGCATGAACATGTGGGAATTAGATGTACAGTTCATTTGTAAACTGATGTAAACTGATCATTGATGCTTTTGCTATTTATGAATATATTATCTTTGATTAATCATCTTAGGGATACATATGATTGGAGTTCTTGTCCAAGGTGAGATACCATATACAAAAGTTCACTAATTGCATCTGTGGTTTTAAATATTGGATCTTTAGTTTGTGTTCATGTAAGCTTTGTATTTAGTGACAAAAGGTTATTGCAATTGCTTTTTCTCTTTCTTACAGCTTTGGATCTTCAGTTTAATCAGTGATCATAATTACCGTTGCATAGCACATATCGACTTAAAGAAAGAGCAAGAGAAATTCTGTAATAAAATGTGGAAATCTGGCAAAGAAATAGGTAGAACAGTGCTCCTAGAATGCTGTTTATGGTATAGTCTAGTTGTTACTAGCTACTGAGTGTGTGCTGTTTTTTCCATGGTAATTGATTCTAAGTGATAGACTTATGAGTTTTAGACTGTGTCATGGAATTCTTACTGAAGCTGCTATGTAGTTGGGTACTGGTGTATCTGGAAGGAATTATGCATGTATGTATGTAATGAATTCTTAGCCAGTCCATTTGTTCATGAAACATTGCATCACATGCACTACTAGGTATTTGGTTTTTTATTGAATTCATTGTCCAAGGCCTCAGTGATAACACACGCAGTGCCTAAAAATTAATCCCTTGTCAAAATGGAGTACTATTTCTCAGTTACCTTAGAAGTTTCTAGAATTCTCTTTTTTTTTTTTCTTTTTCTTAATTTTTTTAAAATCTATACCAGTGCCTTCAAGATATAATATTTCTAGTGACATTTCTAGTGCTGTAACACAAAGTGCATATGTCTTTAAAGACGACCCTGATAACCCCAGCAGGATGATTCCCTCATATCAAACTGGTATGACAGCTTTCTTGTTGTGCCTCAGGATGGCCATGAGCAGGTGACAGCCTTGGTACAATGGGAGGTGACCCTTCCCTGGTGTGGTGCAGATCCCCATCCCCTCAGCACTGCTGTGGCTTTCTTAGGGAAAGGGAAATCTTGCTTGCTCTTTTTCTGGACCAATGACTGTTGTATTCTTACCTGCCTACAGGTCCAGCTTCCATAATCCTAAAGTACTAATCTAAGGAGAAAGACTGCTACACTTCTTGTTATTATTTAAAATCTATGGATCTGACTTTCATGTTTCAAAGAGAGTGATGCAATGTCTGTGTCTAATGCTGAATTTGATGCTGGTAGTTCTTGAGTGTGAGTTACACATGCATAATGGATTGGAGGCCCCTTGGGAACAGGGAACTGAGGTGGATTTTCATCTTGCTTTTGGATTATGTTGTAACTTCAGTGTCAAGGGAATTTTCAGGCTAAGTGGAAAGATATCCAGCATTGTTGGAATATGGCTTTCAATGTCACTTCTTGAGATGAATACACTTAAAATCTGCAAACTCATTTTCAGCCATAAGTAGGATCTTTCTTTCTGTCTCTAGGTATTTGAAAAAAACCCACGTATATAACAAGGAAATCTGGCCCTTCGGAAATATCCATCTTTTGAGATTGATCTTTCTTGAGTGTGATCTTAGTTTATCATGACTACTGCAAATTTTCTTTTGAATCCTGTCTGTTTCCTTATTTCATAGTTTTTTGATAGTTGATATTGTTGACTTTCTTAGGTGAAGGGCAAAATAACTCCAAGCTTTGCAAAACAGACAACATGAGACCAGAAGGATCAGTGGAAACATCATTGCCTATCCTCTTAATTGAGCATTGTGACTTTTTTGTATGTTTCCATAATGAAGAAAACATGTAAGTCCATTAAAATTCCACCTAGTATTTGACTCGAATTTAAGTTCCTATTGGTTCTTGGATTATTTTCACTGCAAATTTGTATTTTTTGAAAAATGCAGTAGGAAAATCAAATAATGTTTTTAGTGATCTGCAACTTTTGGTGGCCTGCTCTTAGGAAGATAATGTACACAAGCTGATGCAAAGCTAAAACTAGGTTTTATTCTGAAAAATAATTCTATTAAAATGTCATTGAGAATATCCATTGTAGAATCAATTGATACCAGCTTATCAGGGAAGATGAGTTATCAAGTAATTAATAAATCAAATTTATTTGGAGTTTGCTTTCCTAAAGAATTATCTGATGCAGCCACTCTGTGACCGTGTCAGTTTGACTTCTAAATTTTAATAATTTTTGAACTACATAACCTGGTCCACTCAAACTTCTATCAGAGAGACAGATATTGCAGAACATGGTCCTTTTACTCATTCCCACAGAATTGGTTAGCCAGGAAGAATTAATTCTTACATTGCATTTCTTTCCTGAAGGGAAGTTTAACTAGCACCTGGGGACCTGCTCAGGACACTCCCAAGAACTGTCTCAAAGAACAACCTGTTGGATGATGATGAATTATTGCAGTCTGTCTTATTGTTTGTATATCACTCTCAAAGTATCAAAACTTTGTCTTCATCACAACTGTCTGTTTGATTTGAACAGCAGCACATCTTTAAAGATGACAAGTTTTCTGGTGCTAAAGAATCCACCATGTCCCTAGTGAAGTTGTTCCAGCAACTGACTTGTTCAATTTTACTTCTAGTCCGAATTACTCGCTTTTCATATGTAGGCTTTTAGTATGTTTTTTACTCTCATAGTACAGTGCCAGCCACTATCAAGTTCCCTCCTTGGACAGCAAATTCCAGCTCATGATTAAGTTACCTCTGCACTTCTGGATAAAATAGTTTGTACCTTGTAGAAGGCATGATTTGTGTAATGTTTATAACATTTGCTTTTGAAATTTTATCAATCTCATTTATTTTTTAATCCCCTTTTGGGACATGGTTGCCTGAAATGGATCCACAGTAATAGATTATTTGAAATAATTTTCTGAATTGAGATAACATAACTCTCCCGTACCCACCTGTTACTACTTCACATTGTATACATCTAAGGTCTATTTGTTCTTTCAGCTATGACTTCACAGTTGAATGTTTTATTCTTTTCATAAACAACCATGGCCATTAAATTATTACTATTAATTCAGTTCCATTATATTTTAGGTTGAGAGTTTTGTGTTTACAAATATTTTTTCTATTTATTTTTTAAAAACAATGTGTTGGCTTCAGCGGGTTCTTCAGATTTGTCTGAACAATTGAGCAATCCCTGACATGCTGCTTTTCCTGCCTGCAATGAAAGGCAACAAACTTTTGGAACACTGATGTCCAAAATTAGGTGTCTCACACTTTAAGCTTTTTGACATTGAGCAGTCTCATCACAATGGATTTTATTATTGTAAAGTGGGAGTGAGTTGAATTTTCTGGATCTATCACTTTATGGTGTTCATAATAACTTGATAGTGACACTTCTTTATAAATAATTCAAAGAATTTGCAAATTAAATCAGTCTGTTACTGCTGTAATGAAAGTAGTGCAAACCACAAATAAAATTATTCATATTATGTGAAGATATCACAAGCAAGAAATAAAACTGTCTATTTCAGTCTGCTTCTTAACATATTTGATGGTATATTTTGTTCTTTTGAGGTTTTTTTTGTAATAAAATAATACTAAGCCACTATAGTGAGTTTTTTCATACCAAGTTACAGCTTCATATTTTACCATATCCTTACTTCAACTCTTGTGGTCTGATTTTACAAATAAAACTACTAAGTCTACTGACTCCTATTTGGAAAACTTATTAAAATGTTGATGTCAGTTTTTATTTATTGTGGCATCAAAACATTTTTAGATTTTTTGAGAATGACAACTGTTATTTTGTTACAGTTATCTTATGCTTGATAATACATTTTTTCTGCAAGGGTGTTGACTGAAATTGTGACCAGTTGGTTTACTCTGTGGTGCTTGCAGAAGCTGGATTTCATTACCCAACTGCAATAGTGCTGCCACTAAACACAGGCTGAGACAGACATTCCAGACTTGTCTGGGTTTTTTTCCCTTCATTTTGTACTGGCTTTTCTCTTGTGCTTTAATTATGTAAAAACATACATTGAATTTCACTGCATTTTGGGTGTTCATATAAGAGTGGTGAAACAGTGAGTGGATTTGCGTCTTGGTTTGAATTTTCTTTTTGTGTATACGGTGCTTTTACAGCATCTCCCTACTCTTACAAACCACAGTAATTTTTGAAGAAAAGTATTTCCTGTGCAGTTTTAGATGTTCCATGAAGCACTTACGTGAAATCAAGGATTGTGTTTTGCTCTTTGTTTTCAAAACTTCACCAGTTTTGCTTGAAACTTTGAGCTACAGATTTGGAAAAAAGTAGCTTTAAATTCAATGTATTTTTTTTCTCTGTGTGCTTTATTATTCTTGTACTGGGACTGGGCAATAAGCATTAAAAACCCAATTGCTGTTTGTTGTACGGTAATAAGAAGAGCTTCTTTATCCTACTCAGAGATATTTTTCTCCTTGTTTTAATAGATATTCTTCCCAGAATACTAGCTATTTTTGGATAGGAACCTCTACTGGCTTGTTAATAATTAATTTGGCAAACTTTGAATTAGAAGCTACTTTATCTTACAGAGGTATGTTTATAAGATATATGATTACACCATAATGTGATTGCTTTTGTTATGTGACATAAATAGTGTAAGAATTAGATTGTGAAATAGCAGAATACAATAGAAACCAAATGTTTTTAAAAGATGTTTTTTCCTAATAGTTTTTGTGTGTTTTCCTCACCCTGGTGACTTTTCTCAGAAGACATGTTGGCACTAATCTGTGTAGCAGCTAGCAATGAATTTTTATTAATTTTTTCAGTTCATAAGTGTTAAATACAAGGAATGTTATTCTACTCCATTATAATTGGAAGGTAAGATAGAAGTGTATACTCTGAAGACAGTGGATTAGGGTCATGTCAAATTAGTATGAATGACTATTTTATGTGTGTTTTAGAGATAGGTTTTTTCTTCTGAAATGCAGATATTATTTTATAGCATTTTGTTCTTCTTGGTAAAGATTACAGTGACCTCAGCATTCAGATTGCCAGATCATGTGCATTAACAAGGAGGGCAGCTAATGGAAAGGTGAGTATACAGTAAAAATTGCTTTAATAAATGTTAACATTTCCAGTTCTTTTCAATAAATATTAATTACACATTTTGCTAATAGATTATTGCACAGATTTGTTTTATTTAATCTGAGTTACACAGTAACTTCTTTGAAGAGGGTTGGTTCTTCATTATGGGATCTGCTAGTTTGAAGCTCTTGCAGTTTATCCAGTCTAAAGTGATTAATGAGGAAAAGATTAATTGTTGCAGTGTTCAAGGTGCACCTTCAATGTTAAGAATGACCATCAGAGAAGCAGAGAAAATCTTTCAAGGGAAAAAACCACATTGTTATACCTTGCTTCTCAAAAAAAAAGTCAGGCTGTGCTAGTTCTGAATCCGTCTAAAGGATCTGTCAAAACTATTTGGGTTGTGGGAAAATTTCTATTGAAAGCCACTAAAAGTGATTTTAAGAAAATGGAAGGCATTCTTATCTGTATATTCCATTTGTGATGTTGCAGTTTTCCTAATAGAAGTAAGCTCAATCTACGCTACATATTTAGCATAGAAGTCTTTTGCTTTAGAGAAGGATTTTGTTTAAATTCAGTTCTTAGCATGTTCTCATCATGTTGCTGAAGCCAATCTTTGTTCCATGTGTACTTAGTTTCTCACAACTCTTACTGCAAAATTGTCTCTAGTGTAGGTGGCGTTGGAATTTCTGCCACTGTTATGTATGTAAGTTCGTTAAAACACATTTAAGCAATATAGGCATATTTTTGAAGGATAGCTTTAAACACTCTACCACTTAATGATCTTCATGACTAAGCCCATGGATATTTTTGACTAATTTTTATAAATTTCAGGAATTTATTTCACTTTTCATTATAAATGCATTATGTTTTGAACTTAAATTATGAAATAAATGGAGTTTTAATTTATGGTAATTGCTGCAGGTTTTATGCTTGATCACCTCCATGTTTGAAGACATGATTGCTGTGTTGGAAGTTAACCTTGTTGCATTGGTGAGAACTCAGCACAGTGATTTTCTTCCACGTGGAAATGAGGAAAGTCTATCAGTTATTGCTAGGTACAGTATAATTAAATGTTTTCTCTCCATGTTGGATGGTGGATTTGTTTATCTGGCACTAAAGTGTGTCATGTGGTTTTCTGCAGTTCTGCTTGTTGACATGGTTTGATTTTACTTCTTTTCCTATCAGTCTTTAGTTGTATAGAGAGGAAGAAATCACAGAATCACAAAATGATTGAGTTTGGAAAGCACTTCTTCAGGTCATCTTGTCCAACCTCCCTGCTCAAGCAGGGGCATTTGGAATCATTTGCCCACTACAATGTCCAAATAACTTTAGAATATGTCCATGGAGGGAGACACCACAACCTCTTTGGGCAGCCTGTGGCTGTGCTCAGTCACCTTCACAGTAAATAAGTGCTTCCTAGTGTTCAAAGAGAACCTCCTGTGTTTCATTTTTTGCACATTGCCTCTTGTGCTGGTGCTGGGTTTAGAGCACAGAGCCTGGCTCTGGAATCTGCCCTCCAGGCTGTACTGCTGCATGGGCTCATTCCTCCTCTGCTGCAGGACTTTGCCTTTCACCTGGCTGAGCTTCACAAGGTTGCTGTCAGCCCATTTATGCAGACAATAAACATCTCCTTGGATGGCAACACAACCTTCTGCTCTTTAAGACATTCCTCTCAGCTTTGAGTCATCAGCAAACATGATGAGGGCATACTCTGCTCTCTTATCCAGATTATTAATTCAGATATTGGATGGAATTATACCCATGGAATCATATGGAATAGAGTTAACCTGTGGGTTACTCCACTAGTTCCTGCTTTCCAAATAGACTTTGAGCCACTGATCATCACAGTCTGGGCCTGGTTGTTCATCTGGTTTTCAATCTACCTCACTGTGTGCTCATCCAGACCACAGTTCATCAGCTTCTCTGTCAGGTTCTTATGGATACAGTGTGGAAAGTCTTACCGAAGTCAAAGTAGACAATATCCACTGCTCTCCCCTCCTCTGCCAAGCCACTCATTTTATCACAGAAGTTTATCAAACTGATCAAGAAAGACTTCCCCTTGGTAAATCCCAGCTAGCTATTATTTTCTTGTCCTTTATGTCCCTAGAAATTATTTATGAGCAAATGTTGATATCTTGAAGATGACAACATCCCTGCAATATACACTGAAGTGGAAATTTCAGTGCTTATAATAAAATCATCAGTTAATATTCACAAAACTGGCATCTAACATGTAAAAGCAATGGTCTGTGAACTGGGTCAAGGCCAAGGCTTGTCTGTGCTGCTGAGTATCTGAGCTGATAACCCATCCACTATGCTTAGTTTTTTTTATTAAAATCTCATTGCTATTGCATGTGTACACGCACACACATGCAGACAAATAGCTAAAAAGGAGTTTGGGCACCTTTTTAAAATTTTTTTTTGAATTTTTAATTCATTTCATTGATCAATTTTTTGCGTCCATTTTATAACTTAGGTGTACTTTATTGGCAAATTCTCCATTGTGTAAAGGTTTAGAGAAGAGCATGAAAGTACCTTCAAGTAAAACACTTGGTAAGTATAAACTAATCATGAAATTAATTAATAACGCTATACATTTTTAATAACAGTAACTGACTTCCAGCTGGCTTGTGCCTAATACAATCAGTACGTTAATTTTTGTTTTAAATATATATTGTGTTATATTCTTACTTCAGTAGGAAGAATTTTACACTTCTATTAATACTTCATATCATACACATGTAATTGTAGTTGAAAATTATGGTTATAAGTATTTTTCTTTTTTCAAAAACCATTGCTTGAGAACCTTCTGTGGATTTAAGTGTTAGAGTGTAGAAGGTTTACATTTTTGTAAGCCATTCTTTTTCCATAGCACGCAGTAATTTTTTCTGTATAATTTGTCATTTCTTTCTTAACTTCAGTTATGAAATATACCAAACAATTGTTTTGGCATATTTCATTGCTCTGAATAATCTTCTGCCAATGCTGGATGTTTTGGAATTTAATTTTTATCTCAATATTCTACTGCTTAAAAAAAAAGAAGATCTGAACATCTTTTCTTGGACCAAGTCCAGTTGCCATTGAAGCACTTATAGCTTTTTTTGGTTAGCAACAATAAAGTTCAAAAAATATTTTTAAAAATGTTTTCATCCTCACCATTTGCACTTATTGTGCCAGTTAGACTGTCAAAGCTTATATCTCTAGGGGTTTATGGTATTTTCACAATACATCTACTGAGTTTTAGCTAGAATTCCAGGCTGTCTTGGACACTCAGCACTGACAACCGTGCTGCCTTTGTTGACATCTCATGATCAGATAGGTAAGTGCTGTAATGAAATCCTTTGGTCTCTTAAGGCGTGTGGTCCTGGGAGCTGCTTGGGAAGGGCCTTTTGGTGCCTCATTTCTGCATAAAGAGAAAGGATAGTTATTAGTGGCATTTGAAGGAACTTCTACACTCAGCATAGGTGAATGTGTCCCAATGCATCTGAGTTTTTCCCTGGCAATATCCACAGAATTTCCCCCTTTACAATGTTTATTTGTCTAGTTTGTTTCTGCTGATATGAAATACTCAGTTTGGAGCTGAGGGATGCCCTCTGGGCTTCCTTATACAGGACTGGGCATGCAGACATTACCTGTGACCTGAGCTGTGTAGGAACACAAATAGGTACAGGTACCCACCAGTGAGCTTATTAAGAATCTTTAGATCCATTCCTTAGCCCAAATATATGGTGTGAATACATTATAGCGAATGCATACAAAGTCTAAGCAGAGGCAGTTAGAAAACACCTTTTTTAACTGAAGTGAATGGTGAAAAAATGATTGAGAGCAGTATTCTTGCTACTTTGAAGTTTAAAGAAGTTCCTACTCATTCACGTTATCGGGTGAGAAATGTTATACAATGTAACAGTTCATATATCTTTTCTCGGCAATCATTATTTTACGGTGATTGGTCATAAATGTGTTTTGTAACAAAAGGAAATATCAAGTATGTGTACTGTGCAAAACTATGTACTTTAACTGTAAAAATATAATATTGGGAAAACATTTTAATGTATATTAAACTATTTTCCTACAGGAGTAAAGAACACAGTAAAAGATAAACCACTGGTTTTCCATAGTAAAATTAAGTCATCAGGATATACAGCAGTACCACGGTGAGTAGAAATTTCACTACTCTTCCTGTCTTATTGGTATGTGATGTTTTTTAACAGAACTGTGTAGTCTCATGACTGTGAAATTAATCACCTGTGAAAAACAGTTATGATGCTATCAAAGAAAATAATTTTTAAAACATATAATAAATCAAAATGTTTACAGCTTCTGGTCATTGGGCAACTTCCTTTTGAAACCCATATTTGGCATCCTGATTCTTTCATCTGACTAGAGTTGATTTTAAGCTCTCAGAAAGAATTGTGTGACAACTTTATTTGTATGGATTTTGACCTTCAGAATGTGCTATTCAACAAATAACTCACAAGAGTCAAGGTCTGAGCTCAGGCATTAGAATATTAGACATTTACATTGTTATCAAAGTGTACATTCTCATATCTATTGACATTACCCACAGATGTAAATAGTAAGAAGGAAATAGTATTGCTTTCATTTGAAAAAAGCTGTTTCTCCCATGCAAGGTTTAATGTTTCATGTAAGAGTGTCTGTTTTCTCTCTCATAGAATGACTATGTTTTCTCCAAATACAAATCTGCAAAAGAAAGAAGTACCAAAGTGGAAGACCAGTTGTAAATGGTAGGTAATCTAGCGATTCTGTTAGAGGAGAACAAATTAAAATAAATTAAACAGATTAAAAATGCTTCTGTCATTGGAGCTTTTTAGTAAGGGTTGCCACTAGAACTAAAAGGCTTGTAAATTTGATATAAAATTTATCACTGCAGCAAGTGATTTGGTTTATCAGACTGTGAATTACATTTGAGTGCTTCATATAGAAGAAAATTGCCTATTTATTTTCTTAGATTCGTGTTGGTAGGAAGAACAGGTGCTAAATATGGTTGGAAGTTAAGTCCCATCGTGTTCTTAAGCTGCAGTTCTAGTCTAAAAAATACCTGAATGTGGTACAGCAAGAAGTGATTTCAGCTCATGCCCCTCATTCACCCCTAAAATCTTGTTACCTTAAGTTAATGCAAACTTCCTCCAATGGATTTAAACGGAGTATGTGTAATAGTACATTGAGCAGTGGAATCTTCATCACTGGTCACAAAGAACAGAAGCTTTTCTAAAGCTGGCATTTTCATGTTAATTTGTGTGGGATGTTAAATGGGGATATTGCACACATTTTTTCTCTTTACTATTATGTAGAGTCTTTGCTTTATGTAATTCAAACATGAAAGAATGATTGATGCTATAATTTTTCTCATTTAAAGAGAGCTGTTAAAGTGTTAAGAAACCCACTTAATAGCTCAAGACTAAGTTTTTGTAAAACTTGCACATATAGGAAGCCTTTCCATGAGTACTTCGATAATATCAGCTTTGGTTTAACACTGTTTTATATAGGTCAAGTAACTTAACATTTTAAGTTTTGTGGGGGATTTTTAGTTAATATTGAATTTTGTCACAAGGTCTTTGTAAACATAGTAGAGTTTACATTCTTTAAATACTTTTATTAGCTATGTGATCTAAGAAATTATTTTTTTGCCAGACTATGTTAATTCTTGATCTTGTGAATTCACAACTCTTAGTGGTAGGAGTAATTTAAATATGACAATTTAAAACTAATTTGGCTCTTACCTTGGATTTGACATATTTTTTTCCAGCAAATATTTATATAAAGATGTTTAGAATAGTTCCCAAAGCACATTTCTTTTGTAACTGAAATTAAGATGTACGGGTTTCTTTCTTTTTTTCTTCTTTAAAGTAAAAATAAAGAATATCCATTGGAAAGCTATCCTCCAATCAAATATGACAAAGAGATATCTGTTACGTGCAAACCAACCCCAATTTTTTGTGTTCAATATTCTGGTAAGTACAGGCTTTATAAAAAGTGCACTTGTATCAGTATGCAGAAAGAAATCCAAAATTTATATGGCATAATTTCTAAAGACTGGGGATTTAGAGTGGATAAATTCACAGAAAACATTTTGGCAAAACCACATACTGTTTGATCATAATTTTTTATCTTGCAAAACCATGCAAGCTGTTGCTACATATGCAACTGGATTTTATTTCTGATTTTATGTCTTGGTTCCTTTTGAATTTATTCTTTGACTTTTCCACAACTACTTGAAAATTAAGAGTTCTTTCACTATGGAATTTGTTTCTAACGCATTTACTTAGTTTCGTTAGGGTGTATTAAATACTGAACTTCTGTTTCAAAATACTCATATTTCTTATATAAATATTATTCAATTATTATAAATCGAAATATAATAAAAAGGAATTCTTCTGTGTGATCCAAAGACAGGCATTTTTCTTAACTGCATTGGATAAATGACTCTTGCAATAGGTTTAGTCAGTTCCAATGTATTTATGATTAAGCAGAAAGCACTTCCTAGATTAGCAATCAAGCATTCTTTCACGTATATAATGATGTCAATGTACACCCTGCAAGGCAAAATGTTTTCAAAATATTTAGGAATTTAAATCCTTGTTAGTATTTTGAGGACAAGAACAACTTTCATCCTCAGGAAATAAAAGCAATTAGATGCAATCAATAACTTTGCTAAAATATATTCCAGCCATCTCTGTTCCCTAAAGAGTTTTGCTAGTACATTTTAAGTATAAATCTTCTTTTAGTTTGAGGAAGAAAAATATGTCTCTCTTTTTGTCTCTTGCACACCCATGCATACACACACAGGCATTAATAAGCCCAGTTTAACAAAAAATTTATTTTTTTTTTTTTTTTTTTGTTAAAATTTTTTTTATTTAGAGAATATGTCAGGATGGGAAATGAATTTGCCTACAAAATCCTACCAAATTCTGCAACACTAATTTGTGATGTTCATACAAAATCAGTGTTAAACATATTAAATTATTATCTATTTTTTGTTTTGTTGTAGTGACATATATGATTTTTATGATTAAAAGAACAAGCATATAAGCTCCTCTTTGCTTTTAGATGTAAATCCTTATATGTTCTTTTTTATAGGGGATGGAGAGCTGCTGGCTTGTGGCCAGGCTGACAAAACCGTGCTGATATTCAATTCCAATCTCACTGATGTGCATAATGTTTTTTCAGGTAAATTATATTATAAAAGATATAGTAAATGGTTGAGTTTGAACATCAGCCTGATAACAAGAGAGTACTGATGATTAAACATGTAAAATTTATTTCTCTGATTGCTTAATTTTGTCCTAGAATTAAACTGACTACTAGATATTCCCATTTCTCATTTTTTTGGTGAGGTAAGAGGCAATCTTATTGAAGAAGAAGATTGAAATCTTCATAATGATGTATATTACAATAATTAAATAATTAAAAATTAAATTATTAATAATTTAAACAATTAAATCATTAAATAATAATTAAAGAGAAACAATAAAGGCAATATGTTGCAACAATAATGCATGTCTATATTGTAGCAGTATATTCTGATAGTTTATTAGCCAAAAATTGACTGTGATAATTTGGCAAAAGATGTGTTTGCTTTGCAACTCCGGACTTCCTGAGAATAACCCTTTAAACAAAGAGGGACTATTCCTATGAAGAAATCCACAACTACCGAGGTGTATGCATGTGTAAAAATGTATTCTTTAAAATGAGTCTTAAACACCACATTATGTCTAAATTTCTACAGGAACAATCTGTTAATTTTTTTAATAATTGTAAGTGTTATGACTTTAAATCAGTCCTGCTAAATTAATTTTCTGTGAAAGCTCATAATAGAAAATGAATGCTTTTACTAGCTGACCCTAGCAAGTATTAAAACCAGACTATTTAAAGAAATTTTAGAGAATTATTTCTAAGTAAATAACTCTCACAACTGATTCGTGAAAACAGTTTTTCTTTTTGAGTAATTTTCATTCTATTTAGTGGAAGAAGTTATGACATTAAAGAGGCAACATTACTAATATCCTTCTCGTGTGAGGAGATTGATGAAAATATACCTTGTGGACAGAGTAATGGGGCCTTTTCTTCTACAATAGCAAGTTCTTAAGCTTTTCACTGTTTTATTTCATTGATGCCTTTAATAATTTGTGTCTTTTTATAAAATGATGCACAAGTCTGAAAAGCAATGTAAATCACATTCTGCTGTGTAGTTCTTTTCAAAAGCAGCATAAATCTTGAACTGCCAGGTAAAGTAATGCATGGGATTAGGAACCACAAACCATTGGTTGTCTAATTAGTTGCTTGTTTCATTTCACATTGTTTTTCTGTGCTGTTCGGATTACCTGTATGCAGTCACCTGTTTACTTGCTACTTTCGATGCTCTTGTTTTAGAAGTGTCATAATATATTGTGTTCCCATGGCAATGATTGCATTATTCTTACTTAGAGCTGCAACCAATGGCAATGTAAAATTTTCTTTTTTTCAAGAAATGGAAATTTTATCTAAAAATTTTAGCTTAAAAGTTTCAGTTTCAAGGCAGCATCAACATCTGAATATTGCTGCTTATCAAAGGCCATGGCTTTATAAGGCAGCATCAGAGGAATGGTATAACAAGTTTTGCTGTTAGCCTAATTTATTCAGTCTTGTTCCTAGAAGGGTTCATTTACAGTTTTAAGTAGCTCTTCATTCTTCTTCAGTGGTGACTCTTCAGGTGTCTGTGTCCTGTAGTGAAGTGCAGGTAATGTTGAACAGCTGTAAGGAGTTAGAGCCAGCATGGCCTTTCTGAAGAAGTCGTTTTACAAAACCAGCTGCTGTTCTTCTCAGTGTGCTCCAGGACTGGGGAACCCTGACTAATGCCTGTTTTGAATTTTACTGGGCTCTTTCAAGCCAGCTGGAATCTCCTTCACTGTGCTTTGGGACTGAGAGGCCTGGAAAGCAGAGATTCTTAAGCTTTTTGCATGGCTCTTCCAATTTTCCAAACCTCAGATTTTCCTAAAGTTTCTCAGATTCTTTACTACTTTGGAAGACTACTTCTTATGTTCTTTTTTGTTTGTTTGTTTGATTGGTTTTGTGTTTTGGGTATTTTTCTTTAATGCAGATTATTCAAGGCTTCCAAATATTTTTAGAAAATCAAAGCCTTTAAATGGAGCTTTGTGTTGAGAACAAAACAGGAATAATACCTATATATGTATTTGTGTAGTACCTTTGCAGTTTTCTGGTGAAAATTCAGCTGTTTGGTAACTGGGAATTAAAATAGCTCACTTATAAGACTTTTTGTAGACATATGTCTAAAAAATGAAATATCTCAATTGCTGCAATAGATTTAATAGCCTTCCTGTAATTTCAAGCAAACTATTTTTTTATATAAAACTTCCGTTGACTAAAGATCAAATGTGCACAAGAGGGCAGCATAAGAACTTTGAATGTTTTATGGATAGATGAAATTCATCAGAGTTCATCTGACAAATTGCAATAGCATCCATCAAAGTCTGTAAAATTTGATTGGCATGTTCTTTTTTGATCTCTTTTATCAGCTTCAACATAATGTTAGATCAAATTAATTTAAATTTTTGAATATTGTTTCTGGCTTTTAAAGTTCTTTCTTTGTAAGTTTGCAATCTTGTTTTTAATAAGCCATTGAAGCGGCATGATAATTTTATTTTGACAAAAATAGTTAGCTCAGTAATAAAAGGTTAATAAATAAAACAAAGTACTCCAACTATTTTTGATGACTTAAAGGGCTTCCAGACAATGATTAAGTTAAAATTTCATTATAATATAATACTCAGATTCTTTTTTTAATACTGAATGTTTGCTTAAATTTAATTTCAAGGATATTTCCTGAAAGTCCTCTTCCAAAACTTTGAAAAATTAGAGTTGGATTTATTTTTGTCTGTTTATTAATGAGAGACATTGTCCCATGGTTTTTTGTGGAAGAAAATTTCAATAGATGGTTTACAGCCAGTTTTAGTCCAACCATTTGAAACCTGTACTTAGAATGTATTTTAATGTTGTGCATAATTATATTAAAACAATACAAGTAACTCCAGAGAAATTTATTAATGCAAGAAATGGGCTTTATGATATTTCCATTATTATTTTTATTAGGTCATGATGGAGCAGTTAACTCTGTTGGCTGGAGCCATGACAGGAAGTGGTTAGTTTCTGCATCAGAAGACAGAACTTTAAGGGTCTGGTCAGTCTGCAAGAAGGAACCTGCCTTAATTCTGGTAATTGGAAACTTCCATTGATTTGGACACAGAGAACACTGTTTTGCATCTACTTCTACTTCTGTTCATATACTTCTGTTTTAAGAGCTTTGTCGAAAGAAAGAATTTCTAGAGCTACTGAGTGGTGACTCCCACTGCTCTGACGATCTGGGTGATCTCCATTTACTCCAAATAAGGTTTTTCTCATGATAATTTAGGAAAAGAAAAAATCAGCCTTGTTAAAAAATAACTAGTGGGCATGTCTGGAAGGTTGGCTGGTCTGTACATTGTATTTTTATTGGCTTAGCTCTGCTTTACTTTAGTCAACTCCCCAGTTCAAAAAGAAATTCAGAGTATGAAGCTAGATTGTATTAGATTCAATTGACTATAGATGTACTGCCAGCTAATTTAAGCAGAATGAAATCTTTTTTTCTGAGTGTAATAGATGTCAAAAATAAGAAGGGCCACTATGTAGTAGTTTAACCTCCTAGCCTATGATCAGGATGACAGGGAGGCTCTGCCTTAACACCAGGAGTCTCAGACAAAAAATACTTGTGTTTGAATCCAGTCTTAATAAATTCCTTTATGTTTCAGGGTAAAGAGAAGTTCCATAAGACTGTACGCTTTGCACAGTTTTATTTTATAGATACATTTATATTGCTGTGTTGTGGAGCTGAATTTCATCTATTAAGTTTCCATCTAGACACAACCAAGGATGACCTAAAACGGTGAGTTCATTTCTCATTAATAAATCAGTGAAAGTACTCTTAGCATTTGATCTGGGATTTTGTGTGTGTGGAGGTGAGCTGAGGGGGCAAAAATATTACAGAAGATAAAAACTGAACAAATGGTAAAAGCTACTTGCCAAATATCTTTGTTTTGAGTGGAAGAACAAAAAGAATTAGGGCTAAAACACTGCAGTCTTAGTTGATATTGTGAATGGTATGTCCTGTCTTTTGAGGATATTAGACAGTATTGGGCTGCATCCTTAGATGGCAAAAACTCCTCTATTTCCTTCCTCTGTTTCCTTGGTAGTTTTGCTGCTGCACAGAAAAACATACTAAGAACAAGCTTAAATACATTTAGGAATAGGAGTGGTCTCCTGGATTGAGGCATGAACCTGCTATGTGGAACTTCACTGAAACATTAAATGTTCAGACAGAATTAAGTAATAGTTTTCTTCATAATCTGCTTGCATAGTTTATTTTACTCGTGAATTCTTAGTTTATGGAGATATTAATAAACCAAAAATAGTAACCCAAATTGCTGCATAAACTTCAATTTCTAAGAGACAACGAATGTACAGTGTCCAGCTCAGAGCATCCACAAAACCTGCCTGAATTTTAAATAAGTTGCACTTTGAATTGAACCTGTATAGGGCATGTAGCAAATGCATTGTGTAAAAAAAAAATACAATTTTTAAATATACTAAAATTCCTCTTTTATTTTTTTAATAATGGTTGATTGATTTCTTGGTTGGTCGGTTGATTTGCTTTCTATGTGAAATTCTACCTGGGCCATGCCCTGTGAAATATTTATCTATGTAGTAGTTTGCAGTGTAGAAGCAAGATACTTCAGCCAATTCAAACAATTGTTATTGCATTTGGGAGCAACTTAATTCTTTTAATCATCCTCTTTCAGCAGAGGAAAACTTCATACTGCCTTCATTAGATTGTTCCTATTATATCAGTCAGCTTATTTAAAGTTAACTTGGGTAGATTTACTGAAAAAATAGAGATAAATAATTTGCTCTTGACGTCTAGTGCAGTTTATTTTTTAGTTTATTTGAATAAAGTACTCATGGAAACTAGAAGAGGTTCTTGGATTAAATTGCAAAACACTGTATTATCTTCTGCTTCACCATCACTGCTAAAGTAGTTCTGACGTCCATCTGAAAAGATCAGCAGACCATTGTTAGAGAATAACAAGGAAAGGCAAAAACCAAGTCACTAAGCATTTTTCTTTTGAACAGATCTGGCTGACAACCATATTGCTTTTGTCAAATGATCTCAGTTTTGCAAACTTTTAGCATTGTTGGAAAGAAACAGTAATGATTCCTACAGCATGTCATGCATGGACTTTTGCACTTTCATTAGACAGACGTGCTAAAATGCAAGTATAATATTAACTGTTACACAGGAATTATTTTAACACTGTGCAGACAGTGTCCAGCAATGGCTAAAACCCTAGTGTGTTATCAATGCTGTATTGACCTCAAGTCAAAAACACAGCATCATACAAGCCACTATGAAAAAAATTAACTCCAACCAGACCCAGTACACTTGTTATTAACTCTGTGTTCCTTAGGTGACTTCTATAAAAATCACACTCTTCTTGCCCCACATATCCATATGCACGGAGTTGTTTTCTGTTTACTGTAAGAATAGATCCATGTTGCCTATGTAGATGTATTTCAGTAAGCAGAAAGCTTTAATTATACTGAATAACAACACAGTTTTGTGTTGTGTAGTATAAAAATGTCTGAAGCCATTTTAGAGGTTTTGGCATGTTTGCCACCTCTGCATGGAGCTGGCAGGTAATCCACAGGACCTTAAAGAGTCTTGTTTATGTTGGGAAGAAAAATTTCTTTGGTAGTGTGTGATGAGCCCCTTATTCCCCTCCCATCTAAGTGGAAATTATTCTTTCCTCACTGTTTTCTCCTCATTTTCTTCTTGATTGTCCTATCATCAGCACATTAAACGCTACTCTGAAAGCAGTGACATATCTGCTTTCTGAACATAGATACTTCACAGATTTTTTTTTCTTCAACATTTTCAGTATGCATACAAGATTATTTTAGTGTTTCATGTTGATGGAAGGTCAATCTTCTGTATATGAATATCATGGGTTTTTTCATCCAAATGAGTTTGGTTACCAAGTTTTTTAGTAGAGTTCAACAATAAGGCAAAAGATCTGTTGCTTTAATTTTTATAAATGAAAGAAAGCATTTTGATTTGTGGTTCCAGTGGGAGTTTACTGGTGACTACAAATCATATTTCCTTAACACTAACATTCATTTGGTATTTTTGCAGGTACAAACAAAGGAGTGTTTGCAAATTGGTACAGAAATTTCCCATGACTTCAACAATGGAGATTACTAGCCTTTCAGCAGTAAATGAGTTCTATTCTTGTATCCTTTGTATTTCTTTTTTTCTTTGTAGTTCTTTAGACTTAATGACACGGACAACAGCTAAAGTAAGTAGCATTTGATTATTTACTACTCCTTTTCTATTAGAGTAAAAAACTTGTAATTTTTTGTGATGTTGAACTTCATCCTTAAACTTGTAGTGCTGTAGGCATAAATTTGTAGTGCTGTAAGATTTTTGGTGTTCCTCATAGAGCAATAAATACAGCAGAGTTTATACATATATTTATTTATCTGTATTTTTATCTATATGCTTTTGTTCCTTTAGATAAGTTTAACTTTAACACAGAGAACTCTACAGATATTGTACTGACAGCTGGCAGCAACCGAGCATTGGAAGTTTTTGACCTCAATGCAGGCTGCAGCACAGCAGTGATACAGGAAGCTCATGTTAGATCGGTCCATCAGATCTGCCAAAATAAGGTATATACTTTATTGAATTTTATTTGTAGTACCACTACAACATCATCAACGAAGAAATCAGAGGCTCAAAGTAGAATTGATCATAATCTATAAGTTTTTAGGGGTTAGGGAGGATGGGCAAGAACATGAGTCTGTGTGATAGGTCCATACAGATTTCATTTGTTCTCTAGTGTAAAGGAGGGAGCAGTGAGACTGATTGAATGATCTTGCTATTAGAGAAGTGTTTATTATCTTTTGCCTTACTTGTGCTAAACTGTAATACCGTAGTTCAACAGGAATTTTTCCTTATATAAGTGTTCTCTTCTGAAGCTCAATCTGACACTGTGTGATTTATTCTGAAACTTTGGAAACAGCAATCAAAATAAAAATTTCTCAGTATTACAATAGAACAGATGATTTAAAATTCCTCATCCTTGCTCTTCTTTTTTCCTTGAAGACTGATTTGAGTGTCTGTAATTTTTATGGTACCATATGTTCTGGAATGCCTGCTGTGTTAGGTCTGGTTGAATGTGGTGCTTCATTCCCAGCTGGAAAGTCCTTTCTTCTGTGGGTTTAAAACAGTTCTTTGCTATTGCTGTTGTAGAGCTCTTTGCGGGTTTTCCTTATAGAGATGTGATCTGGTAAAACACTTAAAATTGTGCTAACTATTTCAGTACTGTTTGTAACATATATAGGCTTAAAGCTTTGGCTTTTCTTTTTGCTGGGTCAGCTTAGTATTCAGGTTATTTAATCAAGAAAAACTTTAAAGCTGTAGGCAAGTACTCACTTGGGAAAAAACCCTAGATGTATGTGGTATAGCAAAGAAAACTGACCATTTGAGGGGACAATTATACATCAAGGTTCTCTGTTTTTTTTCCACTTATATAAAACTAATACTTTAGATAAGTCAATAGGATCAACTATCTTATTACATTGGATAGTTCAAAGTTATTAGAGCAAATATAACTGTATTTTCTTTGAGATGATATGCTAAAATATTTTATAGACTTATAGAAATGTGCAGAATTCTGTGTGCAAACTACATCCTGTTTAAAGTATGAAACATACTGGAATCTGAGGTTCTCTAGTGAGGAGATATGATTCAATGGAAAAAAAATCTGTGGAGAGAAACAGTTGATGCTGAAGATCCAGTGCCTACACCCCAAAATTTATGATGGCTTTCCTTTGGACTATTCCTAGTCTCATTGTGTGGACTAAATGCTCATTTGTGATTGCAGTATATATATATATTCTAGAAGTGCATTTTCTAGTTTAGATTAATGCATATCAGTTCTCATGTACCAAGACTGTTTTGTGATTCCACCTGAACAATAGTAAATGGGCATAATTGTAAAATTTACTCATTAAATTAATAAAAAAGAAAATCTACCTTGAGGATCTTGGGACATGATAGAGAAAGTATGTTCCAATTAAATGTAGAAGAAACCTGTTAGCAAATTATGAAATACCTAGGATATCCTAGAAACCTAGATGATCAGCATGACATTTTCTTGTTTTTGATTTTAGACAGAAACAACTGCAAGCAAGTATATGTAATTTGCCATGTAATGACTTTGATATTAAATTGTTCTTTTGATCTGTTCTAGAGATTGTTTGCAATTGCCAGTGTGTGAAATTCATCTCAGCCTGCAGTGTGTTGATTGAGCTTGTTATAAGTCCATTGCTTTTTATACTAAATTTTAAGAGACATAGTAAAATGAACTGATTGAAATATCAAAATCATCTTCCTGTCTTAGAGTTTAGGAATGGCTGAGATACCAAAATAGATGGCAATTTGAGATCAAACCACAAAGATTCAGAGCTTTAGTGTTAATCATACATTTTTAATGCTGCAAAACATATTCCTTGAACAGAAATCTGTCATTGTGAGCCACAAATATTTGGATGGCATTATGTTCTGCTCACACAGTTACAGAGTACACTCATTTTCACAGAAACAGCAAAATCAGTTTTCTGTTCAGACCCTTTTGTTTCAAAATTCATTGGTCCATTGGTTAGGAAGTCTACTTGATGTGAAGACTGGAAAACATAATGGGTAACTCTGAAATTTCAGACAGTTCCTTTTTTCCTAACCATAGTTGCAATGCTGGCCAAAGTCTAAGATCACCAGAGGATATGGAATTCTTTCTGATACGTCTGTTGAACGGTGCCTTTAGTCTAAGCCAGCTGCACTCCTTGGATTACATAAGTGCTGTTCATACGGAATTAGTGAAGGGAAGAGGGATTCTGTAGAACCATATCCTCCTTGAGGTTAAATTTTATGTGAAGGTTGCAATGTAGTTAATCTAGAGAGAAGCTGAGAAGGGATTACCGTGGTGGATGAGGAGGCTGACAGGGCAGAAGAAAGGGATTTGTCTATGAGAATGAAAGGATAGCTTCAAGAGTGTGTGGGAATATGCTACTTTTTGCATCAGATTCTCATAAGTAATCGATTATTATAAATTGATGAACTATAAAAACACAAAGTGATAAATAAAACTCGGCTTGCATATTATCCCAACTAGCATGTATTTTCTTGTATCAATATTCAGTAGCAAATGTAGTTTGAAGGTACAAGTATATGTATTAATAAAGTATATTGCTGACAAAATTTCAGGCCAGAGAAGGAGCAAATGGATTGTACTTCTTACCTTCAGGTTTTTACTGTATTCTGTATATTCTATAGTAAAGCAGTAAAGCACAAAGTAAATGTCTATATGTCAATAGAACTGTTTATTTTGGACTCTGTGACCAGTGCTGACTGCAGCAAGGGATGGCAAGCAAATATTTCAAAAGCACAAAAAAGAGTGCTCTGTGACTTTTAATGAATACTGTCCTTTGGACTACTACTGTCTTTGTCTTTTGCATGACTCTTTTCTTTATAGTTATACAGAGTTAATGTGAGAATGTGTAGACTTTGTTGGGAAATGTGGTGCACAGTACATTTTAATTCATTTCTTAGAGCAAGCTACACACCAACTTTCATAATGAATAGAAGATTCCTGGCAGTGAAATACTGATTGCAGGAAATTACCTTGAGGTTTCTGTGATGTATTCAGCCAAATCAAAAAAGTGAATGGTAAAAAAAGGAAAGAAAGTGTTTTAACTCTTTCAGCTAGGTTCCCTGGAGAAAGAAGTTTTTATCCAGCAAAAAGGCTGGGATTTGGCAATGTGGATGTTAAAATATCAGAGGTTTTACACTGGATTTAATTATTTAAGAGTATGAAGCCAAAATTGGTCTTGTGGTGAATGAATGCAATTGCTACTGAAGTCAGTGGAAATTGGACACTTAGCCCAGGGCTAACCATGTCTTATAATTAATTGTAGAACTAACCTTTGCTCCCTCCCTTTCACTGCCCTTATTTGCTTCCCTTAACATCCTGTAATGTCTTGTGCAATCACAAAAAGATCTTCCTCTGTTTCTCATGATGGATCCCATACCCCGAATTTAGTAATCCCCATTAGTCTGTGAGGTGCCCCAGAAAGCCTGTCTCACTGACCATCCTGGTGGGTGTCAGCCCTGGACCAAAGGGCTCGTGGCTGTCCTGGGACAGCTCTGAGAGGAGTCGAGGCTGTGCTCTATTTCTCTGACTGGGTTATGGGACTTCCTCCTCATGCACTCTTTCCTCTTTGCTCCTTTGTGTATGTGCAGACAAGCTTTATTTCACATAACCTAACAAATATTTACAGTTTATTTCTTAGATGGATTAAATTCTCCACGGAGAGAGCGGTTGGTCACTGGACCAGATTCCCCAGGGAAGTGGTCCCAGCACTAAGCTTGTCAGAGCTCAAGATGCATTGGTACAATGCTCTTGATCATATGGCATAATTGTGCAAGGAGCAGGGAGTTGGACTCGGTGATTCCTATAGACCTCTTCCATCTCAAGATATTCTGTGACTCTGTAAATAATTAATGCCATGAGAATAGTTACCTGAAACTGATTTATTGTTTTACAGGGATCATCTTTCAGCACTCAGCAACCTGAAGCTTACAACCTTTTCCTGACCACAGCTGCAGGTGATGGCATCAAACTGTGGGATTTAAGAACACTGAGGTAAGAATGAACTAGGTACCTTGGAATAAAAGGCCATGCTTTATCTTTATTTAGAATTGTCATGCTTGCTCTCATATACCAGTAGAAATTTAGATATGGAATCTGAACTACAGGCTGATTGAAGTTTACTAGTTTTTAGAGACCAAAGAAAGTGCTCATTCCTCAATTATAGTTAGTTATGTGGAAGCCATTAAATATTTAAGATTTACCACCTATGATTACCCACCTTTGTAAATCTAATAGTATATATATAAAAGTGCACTGAACTGAATGCTAATGGTATTTCCAAAGCAGCATGCCATTACTGTTAGAAGAGGTAAAATCTATGATCTATCTTCTGAAAAATTAAAATTGCAAAAACATTTTTATAAACCATGTATATACCGATATAAGTTTGCATGATACATTATTATGAACTCAGAATTAAATGCTACACTGTGTCTAAACACCTTTCAGTGTTGGGAAGGCCTGGGGACTAAGGAATAAAACATCAAGGAGGGAACATTGCTCAGGAAAAGTAATACCTGGGGCAAGTTCTGTTGTGCAGGCCAAAATAATTATGTTTAAAAGAAAAGGGGTTTGGGCAGGAGGATGTTTAAGTTTTAAAGAATAATTTCATATTTGCTTTCTGTGTATGTAAATATATCTATGGAAAGATGTCATATAATTTTCTAGTACTGAATTTTCTATTTCAGCAATCCTTAATGAGCCTTTCATTTATTTCCATCTTTCTGTGGTAAGAATACATTAAATCTATAGGGGGCATATGTGTTCTTTCCAAAATCATTGCTGTATTACTTTCACTCAATGCCAGAAAGTAATGAAACTAGAGACTGCTGGGGTTGGAATATCTTACCTTCTTATGTTTTTCTAATAAGCTGCTCAAACTCTGTTTCTGAAGAGTAATGAAAAAGTAGAAAGCTTTTCACAGATCACTTATCTGTCTCTTTGTTTCTAAATACTAATGTAAGTAAAGTTCATGAATGGTAAAATAGTTAAAGTGTAAAATCTGGGCAATCAATTAAATGAATGTATATTGAGAAGAAGGAACTAATTTATGTATGTTCTTGCTGTATATTTAATTTGGCTAGGTCAGTGTATTCTAGTGTCCACTGTGTTCTATTAGCCAAGCTTCAAAAAGTAGTTCAAGTCCTTAATGACAGATATTTTAAGGGTGCTTGTGAGGTACTATGTACATGTGTCTGTTTGTTACACATTACACAGTGATCAGTAGTATTAACTCTTATGGAGAAGAAATAGAAAAAATAAATAATTGTTTTTCACTTGCTAGCAATTTTCAAGGAAAAAAGCAAACCACATTTTCTAAAATGAAATTTTCTACCATTGCTCAGACCAGAGACTGAGTCTTCTATATTTTTAAATCTGCTCCTGAGTTCTCAAAAGGAGTAAAACTGTTCAATTTTTCCTATGTGTTCACCAGGTGTTTTTCAGATAAATAAATTTAAAATGTCTGAGTTTGGAAAACTCTGAACTTGGAACAAGTCTCTGCTGAAGTGTTAGGTCTACTATGACAGTTACACAGACTGAACACTTTTGCTTGTTTTTTTTGTTCATAGGTTTTATCCAATCAAATCCAGTCCATCCCTTGCACTGTTGAGTACTTACAGGAGAGATTAGTGCCTAAACAACCTTATGGTAGGCCAGTACCTTTCATCTTGTAAAGTTGTTGATTTGTAAAGTTGATGCATCAACAACTGTTTCCAGTCCCTCTGGAACGAGCTATCTTTGTTTCTACCTTGGGTTTGCCAGAATAGGGTTTGTTTAGTGAAATCTTTGTCCAGTGCTCTTGAAATATAGCAAAGGTAAGTCCACCTTCTCATTTATACTGTTTGCAGTGTTGTGGATAGTAACACTAACTGCAGTATCTAACAAGATTTATTGTTTGTTGATTTTGTTCTAGATGTCAACAGTGAAAATTGTTTTGTTTTTCCTAAATCTGTTTGTTGCCCTTGAGAATCTATCCATTGTTACTTTATTTAAAAATTCTGTAAAGTACAAAATTTTGATTAAATAAGGGGAAAAAATCCCTTTAGCACAGTGCTCTTCAAAGCTGCTGTTGAAAGCATAGGAAATAATTTGTAGAATAACTGTACAATTTCCTTGGGGTTTTTTTATTCAGTTTCTTTGATGATGGCTCCTTTTCATATGACATTCATTCCTTTTCTCACAAATGGCTGAGGAATTATAGCAGGATGCTCAGGTTCTTTTTTGATCTGCATAAATTAAATCTTCAAACATGTTAACCTGCCCTACAGATTTAGAAGTTTTGAGTATATTGATATTTTTGCTCTGAGTTCTACAAGAATTTAGCTATCCGACCTGTGTTATCAAACTACAATTTTTTCCCAGTGAAAATTCATTCAACTTTTATTATGTTCTTGAATTTGGTGAAATTATTTTGCAACTTATATTTTCATCATCTTTTCTGGATAAAGCTGTGAATTTGTCTGTCTCTTTCACTATTGATGATCTGGAGGCATTCCAAGATTCCTTCAGAGAGTGCCAGAAAGTCTCATGGATTCCTCTGAAGGTGGTACAAGAGAAGACATTTTAACTTTCTGATGTTGTCAGCCAACCTCACTCAGCCAGGTCATCCTGCCAATAAATGAGAGAATCTTGGACACTGCTAGTGGCTTTTCAATTTACTCAGGCTCCTACTCCATTTGCTTTGAAATGCATGGATTTGTAAAGTTTCATCTGAAGATTTTGAATATTTTTATACTTCTCCTGCATTCTCCTCATTTATAACTAAAGCTAAGAAAACCTCCAGATTATCTACAAAACAGACTTAGGAATAAAGAAGCAAGGAAAATAGTTTTTCTTGGAAGAAGAAAACTATGGCTATTCTTCTTCCAAGTTAGGATAATGAACTACAAGACCTTATGAATACATGCTTTAGAGTAAGATAATGACCTTCAGTCAACTTCCAAGACATTTTGAAGAGCAATATATAAGTCTATATTGTCTAAAAGAATGGAGAACAAGTCAAATTACTTTCTCTTGTGTCCAAGGTGAAAGCAGTGAGTGCAAGAATTAGGCTGAGATGCTGTGGAAACCTGAATGAGAAGAACATTATAGTCACCAGATTCAGGATTCCCAAAAAAGACTCAGAAAAGCCTTTAATGATCAGGAGGTACAAAAAACTAATACATTCTTACGTTTTTGAAGGCGTTGAAGTGTTCTTTCTAATGAAACCTTTTAGACCTCATTTGTCTGTAAGACACAAGAAACTTCACCATTCTTTCTCATACTGCTGTGTCTGTTGAATGTATTTTGGAGACATTGCTACTCTTTCTGAAGTCAGGAATATATTGATTTAGACTCAGCTGTACCTGTTGTCTCCACCAATTAAATTTAATATCTCAGAAAAGTCTGGGTTGGAATGACACAAATTGCAGAGTCCTTTAGACAGGCCAGATATCTCAGAAAATTCCAATACACTAAGCCTCCTTGTCTGCCAGTCCTGCTGTCTTTAGTGGCTATGCTCATGGACACACAGGGTGATGAGATGTACTTTGGCATCCCAGGGCTGTAAAACCAATTGATAGAAACAATATAGAAACTTAGGAATTAATGAACATTCAATTCTCTTACAAAGTAAACTCATAACAACAGGAAGTATCAGACTAGACTAAATATCAGCTGCTTTAATATGTTCATATATCACTTAAATTTCATATGACAGCTTTTAATTCTGCTTTACCAGTCTGGATCTTTTCGATTTCTCACTTTCTCCCACTTGTAGATTAGATGATTCTGTGTTTTGAAAGTCCAGAAGAAAGGAATTTTTTTTCATTCATTCTTTTAGGAAGAAACTATAAATTCATAGTGTTGCATTCTTCACTTTGTTAAATTTAGAATATTGACTAAATACTTAGTAGCATAAGCTCACATTGCCTAGTAAAGTTACATGCATACAGATATCTTCATATTTGGCTGATAATGAGAAAAATTGTTTATCCAATTTTCTGCAGTTTCTCTTGCATGTTTCATTCCAAGGAGTCCGTTTCCTCAAGAGAGGTTTTAGAATGTGAAGTACTGTAAAATTTTCTTCCCCAAGGCAATTTTCAGATCTCCTGTAAAGGTTTTAGTCACTTATGTGGACCTTCCTTTCTCATCAGTAAATTATGGCTAAAGAGGCAATGCAATAAAGCTTCATCCTTCTTTGTGTTGGTAATTGTGTTACCTGGCTTGACCTCAGATTTTCAAGTGCATCTTTACTGAAGTGACAGGCTGCACTGTGATGACCCTCACTGCCCCACTGGGCCTTAATTGCCCTGACCAGCCTTGGAATCCCACCCATGCACTCTCTGCTCCTCGCTTCAGGCTGTAGAAGTCTTTGGAAATGAGCTGACAGAAGCTTCATGAGGTTCAGCAAAGGGAAGTGCAAAGTCCTCTTGGCACCAAAGGCAACCCCCGGGCACCAATACATGCTGAGGGGGGCAGCTACGTGGAAAACAGCTTTGCAGGAAAGGACACCAAGACGAACATGAGTCAGAAATGTGCCCTCGAGGCAGAGAAAGTTTATGATGTGCTGGGCTATATCAGGAAGAGTGTTACCAGCAGGCTGTGGGAGGTGATGCCTCCCCTCTGTTTAGCACTGGTGAAGCCACACTGGCTCTGTGTGAGCAGTGAGGTTGGGTAATCTGACCTCCAGAGCTCCTAACGACCTCAACCATGACTCAATCACTTTGTGATTCTGTGAAAATAGCATTTTTCTTTACTTGCCACAGAAAAGGTAGGGTATGGGAAACATACTGGGGAAGCTGATGTAAGATTGACTAAGAGATCAAGATGTACAATAACAGATGAAATTGAAAATTAATTTAGAAGGCAGGAATGGGTGCTGTGCATATTGCTAACCCAGAAATTGAGAGAGCGGGGAAGAGTTAGTGCAGCCCAATTTGGAAGTCTGGGATGCTGCTATGGTAGTGTGAGGAGGGAGATGTGGTAGGTGCTCGATTACTGTTGCAGGTAATAAGAATAGCAGGGACAAAGTGTTAGGAGGAGCTCCCAACACCCAACACACTAACACCTCTGGTGGCAGGAGCTGCCTGCCTCTGAGTCACACTCTGACCAGCTGAGAAATGGAAGTTCAGCTGTTGAGCTATGCTGTTTGGTGCTGAAATAGCCATTTTTCATCTCCTGAAAGAAACAAAAAAGGAAGTGGTTGCTTTACAGACCACAGTGAAGACTTGAGGAATATTGAACTACTTGCATAAACCGAATTGCTTCAGCAGAATACTCTGCTACATGATAATGCTTTGATGTATGATCCCAGAGAAAATCGGTTTCACCTCCTTTCAGCCTCTGAAAGAATTTGCCAATTGTATGAAGATATTATTAGACATTGAGGCAAAATCTCCAAATAGTGTTATGATGCTGTGCAACTAGATCATCAACTCCTCTGGCAACATATTTTAGCAGAATTCCTATAGCTACAGGGAATTCACCTCATACATTTTCTCACAATTTGAGACCTTAGGGTCAGGCATGCAGTTTGAATTTTGAGATATTTTTCAGTTTGCATCTTCACTGTGAACTAGCTGCTTGACATCATCCTAAGCAAGATACAAATATACAGCAACTCAGAATTTGATTACTTGTTGGTTTCTTATGAACATGAGGATCCCATGGTTAGCCATATTTTTTTTTTTATTTTTTTTTCCCTTGGAGATTTTGAGTCTAGTTATCCAGATTCTGAGGGACAAAAGAGTGTCTGGAGTTCCTTCAAGTTTGGGACTGGAGGTGCACAACAGTATAGAGGATGGGGAGCTATGGTGAAAATATTGGGAGCTCCTATGTGAAGGGTTTGGTGTTTCAATGAAACAATACCCATGTGTACAGTACATTTAAAGTAGCTACCACTACTGTCAAATTATACTCACATTTTGCAGAGCCTTAGTAGATCTGCTGGTACTGAAGAGTCTGTGCAGAAATACCAGAGCACTGGCACAAAGTAATAGAATACAAATGAAAGTAGTTTAAGAAAAAAAAAAAACAACCACACTTTTGTTTGAAATTTTTTAATGCATCAAGCAGAATGAAATAGACTCCTTTGTGAGGGTATTCTCTAATGTATTAAGAGACACACATTCCAGTATCTTTCTCTTCCAAAGATAGAAAAAGATAGTATATTTTTTCTAATATTATTCAAGACTTTTTTACTACATAAAACGATACATATTTTGGAATGTAGACTAAAAGATGTACAATGGAGAACATAGGGAAAACTTGGCTGTTTGCTGTCCCATGCAATTACCAGATGTTTGTCATGGTAACCCCTGAAAATCTCTGACCAGAAAAGCATTCTTAGGAGGCTGGAGAGCATGCCAGCTGGCCACGTAAAGCCTACAATATCCAAAATAATTTGGATCACCACCTGTTGCTACTTAAAAAAAAAAAAAAAGAAAAAAAAAAAATGCCTGAAAGAAGAAAATCCTTAAAATACTCTAAAATCATACACGTAGTATCTATCTAGTAATTCTATGATTTTTTGACCACTTTTTTTCCATTGCTGTGTTACCTATAGATATCTGGAGTTGATAGATTGAGTAACAAAATTTCTGCTTAATTCTATGTAACATTTAATTGGAATCTGTATTTTTAAAAATGTCTTTTAAAAGTAGAATTTTGAGAGGTTGGGGAAGTAATTAAACTTGTAATGGAACATATATCCTAATAGAATGGAAAAGCTGAACAAGAAAACCATTAAGAAAATAGAATCCAGGGTAGTGGTTATTACTGTGGCTGCACTAGCAAAAGAAGAAAGAGCACCATCCTATGACTGAGACATTGCTTTATACTGCTGTGGTATAACAGAGAAAAGATCAGTGAAAACCTTGGAATCCTGTTAGTTCTTTTGTATCTATTTATAGGTGAATTATTCGAGTTATTAGTCACAAATACAGAGGAATTTCTTTTGAAAGGAAGTTTTTTGCAGTGCTTTATTAGGAGGCTCTTCTGTGAAGAAGACTCCATTGAGAAAATTATCTTTTACAGGCCCTGATAATGAGGTCTTAAACATTTAGAAGTAGTCCTAATAACCAGTACTCTACTTTAGGAAGAATGGTGAACCTGAAGACACCTTCAGGAGGGATAGTGGATATGAATTTTGTTTATTTCTCTCATGAGGAAATTTATTTCACATGATGCTGATGTATCTTACAAGTATAGGATTAAAAAGACTTTTTTTCCTCAAATTCTCTATGTAAAGGCACGTGGAAAAAAAGTCTCCCTGAAATTTGCAAACAGTTCAACTGGACTAGAGGCTAAGTTGTAGGAGAAGTTTACACAATGAATAATATTATGTGGAAGCCTAACTGAGGAGGAGAATGCTGAGGAGGCTGAGGTAGCTACTGTTCTCCTTTACTGTCAGTAAGAAGCTTAAACAGAGGCAGGTTATTCAATAGACCAAATGTGGCCATTGGCTACTGAAAGTCTGTGAATATTCATGAAAAAAACCTGAAGTTAAAAAGTGTTTTTACATCTTAGTAATTGGCTGTCCTCATAAGTTGCTTCTCTTGAACTGTAGTGTTCTCTTCAGTTGGCTTATTTTAGCAGTTTTAGGATAGAACTTGTCTGAGGTGAACTGTGTCTACTGTATGCTCAAAATATCTGTTAATATCAGTAGTTTTGTTATACAGAATAAAGTTCAGAGTTAGGCTCTATAAAATGATGTATTTTCATGCATTTAAGAGTGTCTCTTTTATGCTTTAATAAGTGATGCAATTAAATCAGTCACAAAGCAATGTTTTTGTTCAAGTATGTCTGTCTCACCTGGGTGAATGAAACCAACTTGGCTTTTAGTGCATCCTTACACATACATGCGTGTCTACAACAGAACAATATGGTATAAAAATTTAGAGCTTTCTGCACATAGGTTCAGTCGATTGAATTGACATAGCTTCTGTGATTTCACTGGCCAGGAAAAAGTGTATATCACAGGAGTTGGCAGGAGATATTACTATTTCAATTTTGTTCCTGGACCTAGTATACATAAAAAAAAAAAAATAATATATGACATCTGCATTATGGTGAAGTACGTGAATTTGTTTTGTAAGAAGGGTTGGTTGACAGCATTCATAATAAAGACAAAAGAAGAATGCAGGTTATTTTAAGTCGGTTTTAAAATAATACCTCAAAGGTATAAAAATAAAGTTCTGAAATGAGATATCCATATGTAAATGACAGCTCTGAATGGTGTTGAAACTTGTATTAAAATGTCTTTTAATATTGAGGAAACTCTAAATAATATTTTTTAACATTAATTTTGTGGTGACTGCAAAACTATCATGGCTCTTTACAACCATGTGGTGCTTTTTAAAGGGGATATTAATCTTCATCTCATTGAAAATATTCTTTTTAAGTGGCCCACGTGTGCTCAGCTATTTAAAACATTCTACAATGCTTCTTGGAATATTAACATGAAAAGTAGGAAATTAATTCCTTGAATTAATTTTAAATCCATCCCTTCATTTAGACTGTTTTAACACAGATAGGTTAGAAGTTATCTACAGTTATAGGACAGAGAGAGAGGTATTTTTCACTTTTGAATGTCATTTGGATACTGGCTTTCTTGACTTAGCATATACAACAAATTAATGTATGGAGTAGAAATGTAAATAGGAGACAAAGGTTAAATAGTCAGATTTGGGTGTGAGAAAAGCAAGCAATAATTATTTATGCTATAATTCCACATACTGCATCTTCATTTGATCTAAATAACTTGAGGGAGATTTATAAATCTTCATGGAGCAGACTTTCACAAGACCTTCCCCTTAGCTAACTGATAGGCATCACAGCTCCTCTAATTTCTAATTTTTAATGATGTTTCTAGCTCTGTAAACTAAAAAAAGGCCAAAGCATGGGTTTGGTCATTGTCCTGGGGCAGTTCCATCCATTTTATTTTTAGTTGTTAATGTTCTTTAAAGTCTTTTATTTTTGACAAAATCCTAATTTGTGGATTTGCCTTAGTGAATTTGTAGACTAAGAAAAGCATGAAACCAGGAGGATTTAATGAAATTGGCAGTAAAAGAGGTAATTTTTAGTTGTGCTTAATAACACTGAAACTTCTCTGTAGGTGTGAGCGTCGCTTTGAAGGGCACAGCAGCCGCTGCTATCCGTGTGGAATTGCAGTGTCTCCCTGCGGACGCTTTATAGCCAGTGGATCAGATGACAAATACGTAAGGAGTTCTTGTTTGTTTTCCTCCTAATTGTGCCTAAAAGAGTCTTCTCAGAGGATTCTAGGATTCATTTTAATGTGCATTACTGGGCTCTATGATGCTTTTCATGTAGTTCATTCACATGTAGCAGTTACATATGATTCATGATTATTTTGTCTGATAAATCCCAGAGCAGCTAAATCTTAGCACTCAAAGTAATTGTTAAAATATTGTTTCATAGGTTTCCATATTTGACTCTGAATTGTCATGTGCCATCAAAGATGAGGAGAATGGTGTTCCCTGTAGCACAGCTTTATGTGTTGTATATGTATCTGACCACTAGGAACTCTGTAGCAAATACAAGTTAATTTACTAAAGCTCCCAAATGCAAGGTGATGAATATTTTAATATGGCTTTCTTGTGAACCAATCAGCTGAATAAAAAAAGAAGTTTTTCAACTGGAATTAAAACTTTCTGAACCCTTTGTGCGTGTTTTTTCTTCCCTGACAGGTTCTCTTCTGAATCAATGTCAATCATATTTAAATTATTTAGAAATGAATCCTGAGTAAACGTGTACTGCTACCTTTTTAGAGTTTGCACCTACTTTTAATGCAGTAATGCCTGCAATGTTGGCAGAATGTTTGTCTTGCTGTTTGAGAAGAGATGGATGATTGCTAACATGTACAGTAGGCCTTTGAAACTGGACTGGGGTCAGCTTCATTGCAAACATGTCCTGTCAAAACATCTGGGTAGGAATGCTGTTTAAATTTATTTTAGGTATTTATAGGTTAATCATCAGAACATGACACAGAGTTTCTGGTCAACTTCAAATTCAGAACAAGAGGAATTTACTCTTCTGGCTAGTTTTGAAATACTGGCTCAAATAATGTGTGAAGGTTAGAGATTTTATTGGCAGATTGCTGGATGTTTGGCTATAGGTGTTGTGTTCTTGACATCTTCATAATAAAACGTATTTTTCAAGTTTCTGGTAAATAGCATTTCAAAATGCAGCTTGCAATACAAAAGAAGGGCATTTTTCTTTGTCTGTGAAAAAATGCATCTAATATTCATCTCAGGTCATTATATATGATATAATAATATATTTATTTGAGGTTACTAATTAAAGTTGCTTTTGAATTGTATAAAAATAGGTGCAGCCACAAGACCTTTTTGTCTTCTCTTTTGCATTAAAATATTTGTTTGGAATTAGTGCTGATACAAGAAAAGAAAGCATGATTTTTTCCTTACTCCAAATTCTTGGCACATGGTGGATCATCAAAGGAAGCTGAATAGCTGGCATGCATCCTGCTCCAGTTGGCATGTGGTCCCTGGTGGGCACACTGCCAGTCAATACTTTTTAGTGTGGCTCCTGGGTTAGGATTTTGCATAATTTGCATCCTATGTCTGTAGAGAACTTTGATTTTTCTTCTTGTCCCCTCAGGAAAACTGAGTCAAGTTTTGGACTCTTGCTCATGCTGTACTGTTGGGACAAAATGCAGTTTTGGGGCATTTTTTAGGAGGCTTCCCTTTGAAGTGTTGAGGCTGGATATATTTTTGTGCTTCCTTTTGAAACAGAAAATTGTACGTGGCACTGAATAGTCCATTCATATTTTTCAACTAATAACATCCTGACAGATGACTTAATGTGCAACTGGGACAGTTTTAATAGTATCAAGAAGTCACATATTTCTGAAGGTTATATGAATGAATGTCTATTGGAATAAATTGCATAAAAAATCAGTGGTGTGGATACAGAGTTATCTTCAAAAAGAGCATTCTGGAAATAGGTTATGTAACTTTCCACTGAGAAGCAACTGCATCTTTAGTCATCTTGGAGTTTACTTTATCAAGTGCAATTCTTGCACCCTGAGGTTAACAAATGTGATTGATTTTTAAGCCAAAAGAGGCATAATTGGAATATAATTGAGACACATTGACCTTTAACTTTCTTTTGTATTTCACAATATCTGAAGTATTTGACAGAGAAGCATATGTTGTCTACACTGGTTAATAGCAAAATCACATTCCTACAGGACATAGAAACAGCAAACCAAAATACGTTATTGTAAAAAAAGAGATGAAAATTTTGTCTGTCTCTTTTTTTTTACTTTGAGGGTGTGTGACCTGTTTTATATAAGAGCTTGATATAGCTTCTGTGTGGCTGAAGTAACCACTTGATTTTATTTGAACTGTTCTGGTGTGTGATCTGTAGATACTGTAAATTGGAGTTGAAAGTATTTCCCTAACTGATTATTCCAACTTCCTTAAGAGAACCTTTACCAAGACCTGTGTAGGACCTGACAGTCTGATCAAGCAGGCAACCAGTACCTGGTTTTGAACTGTAATTGTACTTACTGTAATTAGTTGTGACTAGAAAATATAGAATTTAACACTTCTAATATCAAATCTTCTCTGCATCCTAAATAGCCTAAGGTTACAAGTGAATTTAGTTGACTTTTTCTCAACTGATTACACATAATACTGTAATTTCTAACTGTTTTACAAGTGGACTGTCTAAGATTTCTGGCTATTATTAAGGACGCTGGACAAATATACCCTAGTTGGGTTTAGATTTTCATTTTGCTGGACTCTCTACAAAAATGTTTACCTAAAAATTTGTTGACTAAAGCCGTCTTAGTATAATAAGACAAGAAATATCTGGACAGTGTGAAATTCCACTTTTGATAATAAAAAGAACTAATTTTATTTTTGTGCCATGTAGTTCTAGTTAGCTGTTTTATTTTATGTATAATTAGGCACTTAATTTTTGTCTTTGAAGACCTTAGGACTCTGAATGAATTCCAAGTTTCCAGAAATGAAGTAGGGAATGAAGAAATAAATATTTGTTTCTTTAATTGCTTTCAGACTCATTCTTGCTAGCTCTCTTTGAACTATAGACACTAAGAGGCACATTTTGACCCTAGTGCTGAAATTGGATTTTCTAACATAAAAGTCTCTGTCTATGCCAAATCTCAAAGCCTGTGTTCATAGCTCACACAGATTGACCCATATCACAAACCCAGAAGTTTTTCAGCAAAAACCGGTTGCTGCATGAATAGCAAAAAATACATGGGTAATGTATGAAATTCTCTTCTCTTTTTTCTACACTTTTCAACAAAGTCTAAGATTTTGCTTACAACACTGTCTTTGGAACACATTCTAAATCCAAGATTAAATTTATGCCTTCCAACTGTGAAGGCACCAAAGCTTAAGGCAGTAGCCCAGAGAGCAGCATCACGGAAAGGAGTAGCAGGAGACAGGATAAAGCAATTTGATTCTTATACATAACATCAGTCTAATAACCACTTGTGAGTCCCTGAATATTAACCTTTATGCAAAATTGGTTTTAGAGTAAGTTATCATTATGTAAGTGATGCTGGGAAGTGATGCTCGTCCAGGGGCATATCCAAAGAGTTTTGCAAACCTGTGAGGGGTGGCTGGATGATTGTTTGCAGACTGAGTTATTTTCAGATACAAGATTCTGCATCAGGCATAGCAGAAGCTGCAGAATTTGTTTTTAGTTGACACCTTAGTTTAAGTAGTTATAGAGATTGATATCCCAAATAAAATATCAGTGTTGCTGAGCAATATACTGTAATGTTTTACTACCAGAAAAATACATTTGGAGGTTGGGCTGCCAGCACTCTTTTGTTCTACACATCTGCTCCTCTTGCACTGCACTACTTCCTGATGTAATCATTGCCAAGAAGATTGTATTTCTGACCCCCCATAAAAATATTATCAGTCACATTAGTCTTTCTATGTCTCAGTTCTGATTTATAAAATAGAGATAAGTCATGATATCTTTCTTCTCTCCTCTTGTCTTTAAAAGAAAAGTTTAGATGGGGCCTGTCTCAGTTTGTTATTGTTGTGATCAGCTGCTCTGATCTTATCTATATGAAATACTTCCATCCTTGTGTGTCTGTGGTGTGCGAAGATTTAAAATTACATCTGATTAGATTAAAAATTGATTAAATAATCTACATACCAAAGAAGAAACACCTCAGGAAACCCCAAATGTGAATGATAAAATTGTATGTTTGATTTTCTCCCTTTAAAAGCCTACTTCGTTAGAACTTTTTAGGTCCTAATAATGTTAGGTAAAGACTACAATGAGGGAGCTGGAAAAGATATTCTGATATAGCTCTATGTAAATGGAGGAGATGGGACTAGTTAAAAATCTATGCTTTCTTTCATATCTCTTGGGAGTGTATTTTGGAGGCATCACTTAGGTTTAAATTAGGTATATTTGATATACAATAAAGTATGTTTTAATACTTTATTTGGAGAAAACAAATATTATATTTGGAAAATTACTTACAGAAATGTATGATATTGGTATTGTATCATATTTATTGTCTTGGTCTACTCTTCCTACCAGAGGGCTTGCAGAACAGAATATATTACATGAAGCAGTGGTAGCAACCATCTGAAGTATTTTGGTTTTCAGTGTGATTCCAATTATATAGTCCAATTATGCATTGCTGAAGTTTTATCTTATGTGTCCATAGTGTTTAACTGAGATAGGCTGTAATAGGAAACATCTGGAGAAAACAGCATTAGTAATGTTTACTAATTGACGTTGCTTGGCAGAACAAAATCCATAGCAGAGAATGAATGACAGAGGCTGCAACAGCCTCTCTGCCAGCTGTTGGTGGAGGAAATCTACCCCTTCCCAAAGAGGAACACAGTTTTATTTTAGTCTTTAACCTGAGTTTTTTGGATTCTTTGGTAGCGTGGTTGGCTGTTAGGCTAATTATCCTAGAAGGGAACAGATAAATATTGCTTTTTTAACCATACAGTCATGACTTTGGGTATGCTGTTACTTCACTGTATATTTGGGTATATCTTTGAGGATGACTGAAAATCTTGGCCTTGGTAGGTTATTATATGAACCATGGAGTTATGTGAGTATGAGCACATTAATTGTTCATGTGTGCTTTCTGGTCACTTCAGGCTATTACTTATCTAGGCTGCTACATGTCAGACCTGACCACCACAAAACCAGATTGGCAACTGAGAGAGGTGGGGGATTTTCTGATGCCTATAGGTATATTGTTATTTAACTACTACTGAGCCATTTTTTTTTCAAACTGAATTTTATGAGTCTGTCATTTGTTACTGTGTTAATATTGAATTTTGCTAATTTTTTTGAGAGATAGGAGGAAGTGTGAGAAATTAGCCTTTTTGCTAAAGAAAACTAATTTAATAAAAATACCCCATGTTCAGTTGTAGACAAAACAAGAAGCTGATGTAGATATGAATACCCAATGTTCATTTTGGAATGTATAGAGCATTGAGGTGCTAAAAGTAGATATATATAGTTTTATATCCACAGAGCTTGTGTTTTCTATATGTGTACTTTTTGGTCTCAATTCTTGACAGTAGTTGAATTTTGTATATCTTTGGTACATCTGGTACAAAAATCTGGTTAAAGCTACTTTGCAGCATCTGAATCTTTTAGTATTTCTGTCAAACAGTTAACACCAGCACACAAACAGGAAATGCAATTGTTGGTACTGTTGATACAGAGGAGAATCTTAGCAGCAGTCAGAAAAGAGCCAAAGAGAGTGCAATACAACCATGCTGCTTCGTAGTGAGAGGTGAGGTAAATTTTCTTAGAATAAAATCTTCAACTTATAATTCTGTACTCTATGACAACACCATGTGTGTTATAAAAATAAAGGCAACCTGAACTCAGTGGTGCACAGTGCTACATAAATTTAATATGAAAACAAATAAAAACAACCACATACATGAGGCCTTAAAATTAGCAAATTAAGTAGAAACTGAATTTGCAAAAATTGCAATTTGGAAAATTCATAGAAGAGTGGCTTAGAGAGGGAAGTCAGATATGGTTTATGCAATTTTTTTAGTGAGGAAATTTCAAATGTATTAGCTATAACTGCCAGAAGATGAAAAATATCCTCTGCATCTTGAAAGATGACTGATACGTATAATATTAACTATTTTAATAATGAAGAGTACTAATAATGTTCACTGTCACTCACTTTTTTAGTTATGTCGAAGAAAATCATATGGAAACTGGGATCTCACAGTAGTGGGAAGTCTGTGATTACCAGAAAGACAGCCTCCATAAGTGCCATTAAAAGGGAAAGGGACTCTGGGAGGGTGTACTGTAATCAACATTTTGGTGCCAGGCTTGATTAGACTTTCCATGCTACCATGTGGTAAGTGTATAAGATATCTTGGGACTGAAGAGCATTAATCAGTGCTTAGGATACTTGTGAAATCTGTTTTATTATGTGTGGATTTGGCACTGATACCTACAGTTAAGGTAGTCTAATACTTTCCACTATAATTCTGTTTTCAATTGCTTATAAGTAAGAACATTTTGGGCTGAAACTTTCCATGCTCAGTGTCTGCTTCAGGTTAATTGTTATTTTTCTTCAGTGGAAGTAGTTCAGGAGCTTTTTTAGCTTGAAATTGAGGAAAAATATATGGTTCAGTGGAATATGAGCCCCAGTATAAATAGGGAGTGATGGAGTGCAAGTCAAATACTTGTATCATGTACTGTGGGATTATGCATTCAAGTTTGATGGCACTGATGGAAGCAAATGGCCAATAATGCCTTATTAGTAACTGCAGATATCTTTTATAAAAACATGTCAGATTATTCATTTATTTTTCTATTAAGGCACTTAACATTTCTGTCTTCTGTAGCTCATTTTAAATATTAGGAAAAATAGGCATGGAAAAGTGATGACATTGGCCAATCCATGCAAAGCATGTGAAGAAAACATCTCTATTTGTGGAAGGCCAAGTTAGGTATCTTAGATACCAATGTCTTTTTGTTGGTTTATTAGTTGTGTTCTTTTCCTGTGATCTGTTTGTAAAATACATGCTTCAGCTTAAAGCCACAGCAGCAACAAAGGGTTTTCTGGAAACTAGTGTTGCTTTTCTGATCCCTGTGCTAAAGCTGGTAACAAGGAGAATTCTTCTGTTATTCTTCAAGTGTTTATGATTTGCTTCCCCCTCTTTCCTATCCCAGGAGGCTGTAGGGTGTAAGCATTTTGACAGAAATGTATATGGCCGTGGGTTGGACTAAGGGGCAATGGGAACAGATGGGAAGAAGTCTCCTTTGAAATTAGAGTGTGAGAAAACAGAGAGAGGAATTTACAGTGAAATTCTGCAGATAAAGCGTCATTTTATCTAGCACACACTGTCTACCAATGCAGTAGAATTAAGTGATTTTCCATTTGGATACAAATTCCTCCACTCAAGGGAAGGACGTTCGCCCTTCTTCCCTGTCTCTTGGTACAAATCTAGGGAGGAAAGCAGAAGCTTGTATATACTTGTAAGGTGCTAAATACACTGTCACACTCTGGGTTACTGAAAACTGACTAGTCCAAATGTTCTTCAAATGTCAAATGAAAGGAAATACAAGTAAGTATGTGGTTATGTGTCCAGGAAACTTCTTTGGAAGATGTTGGTACAGGTAAATTATTTTTACTTTTGGCTGACCCTCAGCAAGAAATGGAAAGGAAATACCAATATCTACTGAATCAGTATTTTTATTAGACAAAATTTGTCTTAATATTAAAAAAGGGGATTGACTTTGGCTGAGGTCTAAAATATATATGCACATATGCATTTTGGGTATTGCTGAGTGCTTCCTAGACTGTTTTGTTTTCTTTTTCATTACATTTGGTTTGCTGAAAATCTGTTCTTCCTCTGTCATTGATTTAATATTTCAAGCTTTTTTTATTCTTCTGTGGCTAATGTTATGGTATAATTTATAATTCAGTTACTGCTCTTTTTCTTTTTTTTCTGTAGAGAAGACTATGCTAAAATAATCTAGTGACTATAGAATAGAAAAACCATTTGGATGACATCAGAAAACAGAGCAAAACTAAAATGGTTGCAGACTATAGCAGAAGAATGTTTATACTAGAGTTATTCCTCTTCCTTTGAATGTTAGTTCTGTTAAAATACAATTCTCTTTGGGGTTTAAGTTTTGTTTTGTTTTTAAACTTTTGAAGTTAGAAATAAATGTATTTAAATCTTTAACCAAGTTAACTTTTATTCTCAGAACTTGGACTATCACTGACTAGTTTAAATATCTGTGGCTAGAGCTATTGAAACAGAAGCTGGTTTTACGCACTTTTATATGATGATGTTTTTGTTTAATCAGATTTTATTGTCTTACATGTCAAAATTACTCGGAAAAATACTAGTCCTTTTCCTTTCAGTTATTGAAAGAGAAGATGATAGCTGCCACAATGTAATAAACTATTCTTGCATGTATCTAGATTCTCTGCCCCTTCTTCTGTTGAAGTTGAACCATAACACCAAAATAGTTAAGATTTATGGAGCTGGGAATGCAGTATCAGAAAGATGTTTAGCAGTAATTCCATTAGGATAGATTTGTAAAAGTGACATGCAATGGGCAGGTTGTGTTCCGTGCCATGTTCTGTGTGTTTTGCCTAGCAGCTGTTCAATATGAGCATAGTCTTTGTGGTAAAGGTCAGAGGAAAGGGCTTTCCCATATCTGGTCTTTCCCGTGTCTTCAGTGGTTAGCTGCAGGTGGGCTTCTACCAGCAGCTGCTTGTCATGACTCTCCTCTGATCCACTGAATCTGGTTGTACAAAGTGACAGTTTGGAAAAGTGCTGCATCCCAGCCTAACCTCTAGCTCAGGGCTAAGAATCATTTCTTGAAAGGTGGGAGGTAAGGGTTTGAATGCTTTTTGGGCTGAGAAGTGTGACTACAGAACCAAATACACACTTGCTAGATTACAATGAAGCTGCATGACTGTTTCACAGCATTTTTTGAAAGAAAGGTATGAGCCAAATGGTTGATTTAGAGACTGTGTGAAGAGCATAAATTACCAGAATACCTAGGTTTAACAAACTTCGGAGTTTTGTTCAAAAAATAATGAAATCACATCTATTTTACAGAGTGGAGCAGGGAAGTAAGATTAAGCCAAAAATGAATATGGTCCTTCCCAAATTAAACTGAGGACCTGGAATGGAAAATTAATTTTTATTGGATAATTCTGGCAAAGTTCTGTAAACCACTAGTTATGATGGAAAAATTTCAGCTTCACTAACTATGCCTCTCTGTGATATGTTCTCTTGGTTAAAAGATGGAGCTTGTTTCTTTGTGAATCAGAGCATTTCGTGCTCTTGATTCTTGCTGTCATTGACTTTGCCTCTTCTTTGTTCCTCCTTCCATTAAAGGTGAGTAGGCTTGAAGAGAAGTAAGCCAACCTGTTTTACTAGAACCATATGTCAGTTGTGCAGAGTCCAGATGACTTACTGTATATACCAAATACATGAATTTTGATTTTATTATCTAAGTTACAGTTCTATTCTCTCTAAGTTCTAATTTCTAACAGTTTAGTAGTGTGTTAAAAAAACATTGCATATTTGTCCTGTTTTGGTCATTCCCACAGTTCCAAAGGGGATAGATATTTTCAATAGCTCTGAGGAATAGGAATTGATTTTATGATGCAAACACTTGAAACTGTCATGGCATTACTGAATTTTTGAACCATTTTGACAAGAGGTCCTTGGGATTTCCGAGGGCTGTTTGGTAGGAATGACTTCTCCCTCTTTTCACAAATACCTTTTCTTTAGTGAGGTGTTTAGGAGCATCCTGTTCTGGAAAGAACAGTGCATCTTGTAACGCTTTGTGCTCACATCTTAATCAGGGTACTCCTTTCCTTTCTGGAGTTTCCCTGGAATGTGGACTTCTACAGCATCTTATCTCTCATTTTCATGAGACTTGCATGTTCCAATTAATTATGTGAGCATTATCTCTGTAGTTTGTTCTGGAACTGTAGTGGTGAAGTAACCCCTGGCTACAGTCTCTACACTGTCATTTCTAACACTCTGCTGTTGGAAGTCTGGACAACAGGGTTTTGTGATATAGAGCGTGACAAAGTTTGGTATGAAGAAGAGAGCACAATATTACAGGTACTGAGATACCACATTAGTGTCAGCACTTGATAATTTTGTTACTAGTTCAGTCATGGTGTAGTATCATCAGAATGAAGAATGGAAATCCCCTATGGAGGGAGGAGAATGGATGGATGTGGTGTTACACACTGTAAAATAAGGGAAAGGTACTACTGTTACTGTAACTCTGAACCTTCTCTGCTTAAGCCCAATAGCTTGGCAATATTGTAACCAGTTTATGATGTAAAGTAAATAACCCATGCTGCCTCTTAATTCCTTTATGTCAATAAAACAACTAGAAGTATTTCCAAGGAGCTTTTCTTCAGTTTTTGTATGGTAAGTGCAAAAAACTTGACCTTTCCTGTGTACGGACTGATTATACTAATACACGGTCTTGCACTTTCCTTTAGAGGAAAGATTTTCTACATATACATCAGAATGCTTTCCTTTGTGTCATTGTATCACTTTTATCTGTTTGGACTCCACTTACTGTTCTGTCCTCTTGTTAGTTGATCAAATTCCAAGTGTTGGAAGTCACAGTAGGTATGTTATGGCCATATATTTTAAAACAAAAAAAATTTGCTGCTTTTCTACCACTAACAATAACTATTCATTATTATAACAGATTTCCTGATATATTTTAGACCAGGGAGAAAGAAAGATTTGTAATCTAAAAGCATTTGCTGTATTCTTTTAGGAAGGAGACAATGATTTTGGTGCATTGCTGGAGACTTAGCATACTTTCTCAGTATGACAATATCTGTATGTAATGCTACAAAAGATCCAGAGTTTAAAAATGGCTACCTACATTTCTGTCTATTTGCAGGAACTCCATTTATTCCAGTAGATGGTTTTAATTCCATATCAGGGTCTGTGTCCAGGATATGTGAGGTTTATAAACTGAGTCAAATTAAATAGATTTTTTTGCCTCCCAGTGAATATGGCTGCAAATAGAATATTTGACACTGTCAACAATCCAATGTTTCTTCAGTGCTGGTTAGGACAAGACGATCTTTGGTGTTGAATGATAAAATTTGTTTTCTGAGTGGTGCATTAAAGGTTTTTCAGAACTGGCATCAGTCCATGAATCTTTTTGCAAATTGGGAAGGAAGACTGTTGAGTCCACAAGTTTTTGTGTGTACCTTGTACGTATTTGCTGTTTGCTATAGGAAGTTCAATTGCCTTGAGTCTGAATGATTAAACTTATTTTAGGATACTATTAGCAAAAAACTTCAGTCACAGGGTAATACACTGCTGTAATAGAGCAGTTTGGTTTAGTTTATATCAGGTTGTATTCTAAATTCCATGTTCATTAGTGGCAGAGATTTAGTAAAGATGGTGGATCTTTAATTTTTTTATTGAAACTTTAGAGTTTGGATTATAATCTTTGACTATTTTTTACATGCTTTACAATTTATTCTATCTTTTGAGATACAAATTTTATTTATAATGTACCAAATAAGACAACATGCAATGCATCTTGTATATGCATAGTCTATCCTAAAAATAATGATTTTACTAGATAAGGAATAGTTTAAAACAATCTCATGTCTCTTCATGTGACTCTCACACGTGTTTCTTGTGTGGAAAATCTATACTACAGGATTTATCTACAGGTTTTATTTAAAAACTAATTTTTTTGGTAGAATAATGCCTATGTAATATGACAATACCATCATTTTCATGGTATCAGTATGCCTATGACTTTCATGAATTTTGGGGTGGTTTCCTGATGAAGTTTTGCATCAGCAGTTTTTCTTTATTTAAGGCCCTACCAGTAAAATTTTAATTTTCTCCTTGAAAAGCACTTTTCCCTTTGAGAAACAAAGGCAGGCAGTATACTTTTTGATTCTCATTGATGATACCTGCAGCAATTGTATTATTATTAAATTGTTATTGAATTCTATGCTGTTCAATTAAACCCAGCATTCTAAGATATTGATGACTTTCATATCTGTTTATCTATGATTAAAATTTTCTAACTTCTCTGTAGGATCTATATTTCGTGTTCCTACACTGTAACTTAATACTTCTAGAATGTGCTTATTTTTTTAATAGTGAAAATATCAACTCTTTGTTTTTTAGGCTTACATATATGAAATGCGTTCAAGCACTTTTTTAAGTAAACTGGGGAGACACACAGAATCTGTCATCAATGTCAGTTTCAATCCCTCATCTCCACAGGTAAGCTATTGGTGTTTTTTTTTCCCTCTTTGCAATGAAAGCATGTAAAATAACTGTAATTTTATAATTTTAGAGTTACAAAACTACAAAAAACTTTGCCTTGCTGTGGTCTTGCTTTTTATCCTGTAGTCTTCTCTTTTATTTATGTGCCAATGTGCTGTGCATCTGTAGGGCTGTTCATCTACTTCCAACTATAGTGAGGTTATTGTGCCAATTATAAACTCATGCAATATTCCACATGAATACAGGGAAAAAATTCCCTGATTAAAGGCCTGCAAAGAATTCTTCTTGCCTGGGAACTCTTCTGAACCTGTATATATTGAATGTTGGGAAAAGATGTGAAATCACCTGAATAGACTGCTAATTCAGAGAATGTAAGAGAGAAATCAGTAGGGACAGGGAAATGACAAGGGCCTCAGTCTTGCTGGCATTACTCAAAGGCTTGAAAGATTTAAAAAGCAACATTATTTAAAGTGTGCATTGTCAGAATAGCTATAGAAATATCTTTATCACAATACTTGAAAAACTATTGCTGTTGTGCTTTGAGCCTTTTATATATCTATAGGTGAAAAGTACTTCAAGGTAGTTAGGCATTATGCAGTAACAATTTCAATTTTTTAGGATCATTATAGTACACTAATAGCATTATATTTCAATTTAATGGCTTAATTGTAGTACAGCAATATATAAAAGAAAGTTTGTGTTCCTAGTTTTATTTTGACACCCAAGCTTCCCTGCAGCTAGTTTATCATGCAAATTCTTTGTATGCTGTTTTAATTCTGTGGATTTACCTTCTTTGTTTTCATGTATTGGATTTGCATTGAAGCCTTATACTTTCTACTTTTTTCCTTACTTTAAAGACACAATGATGGTCACTATATATATTTACATAAGAGTGGACAGTTCTCTTTACTTCACTGCCTCCTCACCTCTGACTATACTTGTTAAAGATTATTGTATAATTATGTATAAATACATAAAGATATGTGTTAAAGATACTTATGGAGTAAATAAAAGTCCTTTACTTGTAGGAGTATTGCAACAGGAGTATTGCAACATTCATATATCTCCTTCCATTTGTAAATATTTATGCTAGTGCTTCTGTGATTTTAGAATTTCTGGAAGTTTTATTCTTTATGTATATATTGTTTGAACTGAGAAATTGTTGATTGCTGTCTTAGGATGAACATTATGTATTTCTAATCTTTGGATTCAGCAATGTTATATTCAACTAAAAGGTATGGCTTATTAAATTTTGCACCCAAATTCAGGGTAGTGTAAGGTTTAGCACTGAAAATATTTCTGCAAAAAAGATATAAAAATAGAGCTGATTGTAGTCTTGCAGCATTCTGATCTGTGGTCCAGTTGCTGGAATGCATTTTGGTGGAAAATGTCTGATTAGAGTTCAATTGTTAAAAGTATAGAGGCTCATTTACAGTAGTAGTATGAATCAAGACTTGGAAATAACTAAGTTCAGAAAAATCAGTTGTTGATCAAGGGGGCAGAATCTACAAATGGTGTAAAATAAACTTTGGCTGTGGCTCCAAGCCAGACGGGTATGAGAGTGTGCCTTGGGGCCTAAACCCTTTAATACTGAATCAAACATCACACAGTCAATTAAATATTATAGTTAGAGCCAAATCTGAAGTTCAAGAGCCACAAACCCTTTTCTTGAAGAGCTCTTTCCTGAGAAACGAGGCCTGTGGTCTTGAACCAGCTGATGACTCTCCCAATAGATACTGGAAAGATTTTGAAGATTATTTTATCAGAAACACTTTACTAAAAAGCGAGGGATGTGTAAAACTGCTGCAAATTTACAGATGAAATATAGATTTGATTAACCAAATAATTCTGCATGCTATGCACTCCAAAATGCTTTCTAAGTAATTATTTTGGGGGAGTTAAAGAAAAAAAAAGCCAAAAACCTACCTGGGATTTCGAACATAGAATATAGCATGAAATTACATTTCAAGTCGCTAGGAGAAGCTGCTAAGCAATACAATGGTAAGCTTGTAGAGTAGAAAAGAAGAAAACCACAAATTAATCAGAAAAGAATAATCTCATACCTTGAAAGAAAGACTTTGTATTAGGCAGTCAGATTTTCCAATACTGGAAGATTTTTTTACCTATTGCTACCACTGGTTAGGGGTTTAAAATTGACTCTATTCTTGTTTCATCCAATGTTTGAATGAATGCAATTAAGATTTATATTGGATACTGAACAGCCAGTGCATAAAGCCCCATTGCATTGAAAGGGAAACACTGGCAGGAAAAATAGAAATGGGTGAAAAAAGAAAGTGGCTGATGAGTAAAATTCAGACATTATAGCTAATGTCTGTGGAAACATCCAGCCAAAAGTGAGGTGTTCTGTCAGTGCTCCAGTTCAGTTGTTGCTTGCCCAGCACCTGTCCATGAGGTAGCTTATTCCAGCCATTCTTGTAAGTCTCACTTGCATAAGTGTTCTTCCAGAAAAGAGGGAAAAACTCTGGATGGATATGATATTATTATAGGGGGCATTGTTGCTTTTATCATGTGGTACTCTGCAATGATTTATGAAATGATTGCTATGAAATCTGGAGGAGTAAGTTAGAAAATTTGCATTTATCTTAATTTTCAAAATGATTCCTCAGTTTAAGCTCCTTATTGTCACTTCCTGGTTTTCACTCATCAAAACTTATGTAGGGAAGAATGCTTATTTTACCAAAACCATTAATAGCATTTCAATCTATTTTAGAGACTATATGTTAAAGGTTATTGTATTGTTTAACTATAATAACTGTAGTTATTAACTATAACACATCTGAGTCTAAGTTATAAAAGGGGTGAGCCTTATCTTCCGAATATGGTAACAATAAATAATCTCTGTGTTTTTGAAGCAGAATAAAAGCAAATGGGGACACTGTTCTCATCTACTGGTTTGGTGAAATTGAATATTGGTATATGCTGTGATGGAAGTTATTTTTTCTTGGCAGAATCATGACTTTGAAATCAGCGTGCATTGCCAGCATAAGGTAGTTTCATGCTTTTGGTGAGCTGAGCCTGCACTTGCTGTCGGTCAACTGGCCTGGCTGAGAACCTTCTGCTATAGAATATGATTAAACTTGAGTGACCAGGAAAGAGAGAGACCATTTAATGTTTTTCCTGTTTAAAGAGAAACCAGCATGTTCTCATGTGTCTTGATATCAATTCTTAAACTTTCTGCTCATTTCCCAAACCCATTCTCTTTCGTTAAATATTCCTTATACAATTTAAGAGTAATGCAGTCTTTGTAGGAAGACTCTGCCAAAGACTGTATTGCAGTTTATGTCTGGTAAGAAGATATTTCCTTTATTGCCCTCCAGCCAAAGGAGACAGTTTCATTAAAAAGAAAAAAAATTAGACACTCCTGATGACCTCTTCTGAGGCTGAATGTGTTTCTATCCTTGTCTTCTTTAACTGTTAGCTAAATCTGTGTACTCACAGTTAGTTAATCTCATTGAAATGAATGAAGACATGGAGTGGAAATTTCCTAAATTTAATGAACACACCAGTTTAGTTTTTCTATTCAAGTTACTGACATATCAGTCTGATTAAATTTCATTTATGTTTTAATTGAAATTTTATTTAATTTTTAAAAATTCACCATCATGTTCAATATCCTTCTCTTTTTCACCCTAAAATGTACAGATTTATTATGTTGTTATTAATTAAAAAAAGAAGGGACAGCAGTTAGTGTAATTTGTCCTAATCTTTCATGAGTTGCTACGGATCAACTTGTAAATGGTACTAAGACACTCATGTAAAGCAGTCCAAGGCATCTGCACGTGCCCTTTCTTATTCTGTAAGATTCTAAGACTAATTAGAGGTAGAAATTGGGGTAAAAAGATGTCTTCGAAAGGTGGCAGCACCTGGAGTATTGTTGAGCAAACAAATCACTGTGACATGAATCAAACTTTGGGGTTTTTTAATGTAAGATGGTGCTTTTAAAAAATCATTAGCAGACATTGACTGATACAACATGTAGTATACAAGCCTACAATGTATTAAAAATCTTGAGATAGTCTTCAGGTTAGGGGAATTGCATAACTGTTCAACTTTCAAACTTTCAACACTTAAATGGATTTAGAAATTGAGTCAAAGCAGAGAAGTTCCAGTCTAAGTATCTTGTGGGAAAAGAGGATCTTCAACTCTACCCACCTTTGGGGCATTCTCAAGGTGAGCTTGGTTTCCTACAGTGTCTTGTTTGGCTGCTGCCTTTAAGCCAGTAGTTATGTTTGCAGATCTTGGCTCTTGCCATCTTAAAAACTGTTTTGACAGAAAAAAAACAGAGCTTTTGGCTGTTCCACTCTCCTGCTACAAGGGTGACTGAGCCTGTGGATGACTAGGCTATTAGTGTGGCAGAGCAGATAGTCCTACTGAATTTATTCCAGTCCCTGAGAATTCAAAATTAAGAGTTCATCACTGAACATGTATGTCTCTGTTTTCTTTTGCAGTTTCTAACAAACTCCAATAATGTTGTGTATCAATATATTAAAATATGAGTTGATGTTTAGTGCAAAAAAGTTCTTGCAAATAAATATGAAAACATATGAAGAAGGATGGCAGATTTTAAAAGAGAAAGAAAAACCCTTCTATAAGCTACAAGGGACAATATAATTCAGTTTAATCATTGAATTCTCCATGCGTTTAAAATGTGTTGCAAGCAAAAAACAGCTGTACACCACATGATTTTAGATAAATATGCTTGCAGAGGCAAGCATCTCAATTCATAGCATATTTGTCATAAAATCTTTATGGTACTTCTTACAAGTGTAGATACTTTATTGAATGGCACTGTTAGGCTGAAAGGGCTGGTGTGGAGCAATTGGTTACTCTGCTATTCAGTATGAATTTTGTTTACCAAGTATCTAGACACGCTTCCCTGTGGACTGGAAAGAGAGAGGATTGGCTGGAAGCAGGAAGGAAAGGCACTAACTATAGTCATAGGGATAATTTGGAGAACAGACAGCTTCTTGGAAACCGTCAGATAGAGAGTGAAGAGAGAATGGTGGAAACTAAGAAGTTCAGGGAAAGAACACATGTATAGAGTGAAGTGATGATGTTGGAGAGATGAAGAGAGTGCCTAGAGGGAGGAAATGAAAGCCCTAAGTAAGAGATGAAAGCTACAAGGTTAAGAATTATAGTTTCTGCACTTCTAGTTAAGCCTTTTTTTTCTGAAAAAGATAGGAAAAGTGAGGTGTCTGTGACCTTTTCAGAGCTGCTGAGAACCAGAGGTTGATCTTAACAGTTCTGAAAATTGGTGTGTTCAGTGTCTCAGAAAAAAACCCCTATCTTGTCGAAGGAAATAAAGGGAAGCTCCAGATGAGATAAACCTCACTTGCTCCCTCACACACTACACAAGTGTCTTGTAGCAGCTAATAATCCAATATCGAAAGGGAGAAGCAAGTGAGCACCTGCTTTTCATGCTCCATGAAGGGGCATGTAGAAAAATATTTTCTGAGGTACTTTAAATACAGCCTCCTCCTCTGTCCGGAGGAGCTGAAGTGAGGAAACTTTGCCAGACAGGAAGAACTAAAGGACTAATGGTTAGGAGTTTGTTCAGCTGTGTTTTTTATAGAGAAATAGAACTTACAATTTAATTGTCTTATGTAGCACCTTAGGAAACTGTCAAGGTATCTTATTTCTCTTTCTTGAAAAGTGTTGCAGTTAACTTTCTCAATAGATAGTGTTCATAGAATGGAACTGAACGTTTGCTGATACTAGAAAATATTCTGTGGGAAGTTCCAGTTTTAAAGTTTCTGGACTTTTAGTGTAGAACAGGTACAAAGCTTCTTCCTCCATTTCAATTAAAATTCAGGCATTTGCATTCCAAGCAGATTCTCCCTTCTTACATAGTCTTTGAGAAATTTAAAGCTGAATTAATTGGCAATTATGATACAAACGTATAGTGGATGTATAACAAATCAGAGTTCAGCCATTAAAAATCTATTTAGATGAAATACAAGCAAAATGAAGTGTGGAATAAGCTGCATTCTAAATGCGCTTTTGGAGAAGGGAAAGCTAAGTCTTAGCTAACAGATTAAATATGAAAAGAAAAACAGACTCAACTTCTGTCTTAAATTAAAATAGCAACAGAAAATGATTCCAGCTGACTGATGGAGTATGATATAGCCACACCAAACATCTTGGCCCAGCTCCTGGCTGTATCTGAACTGTGTCCTGCACAAAGGGAGAAAGGCGCGAAGCAGAAATTCTTTAAAGCTGCCTTTTGTGCCTCTCTTCTTCCAGTCCACATCATAAAGTACAGCAGTCTCAGAAGTACTTGATTCTGCACTCCCTAACAAGTTTTCCCTGTGAGCTGATCTGGCAACTGGGGTAATTTTTGCTTTGCCTTCTTGCTTTCAGGGCTCTGCTGTGTGGTGGGGTAGGCAGGGAAACTATGTTGATAAAGGGATCCTGTGCCTCTTTTTCTTATCTCATAGAAATATCCAACATCTGCAATCACCACTGGTCATAGCTACTGTGCTTCTGAAGAGTGGTGTTTGAAATATTTAAAAATTATGGTAATACATGCATTAAAATGCTGATTTTGTAATCTGAAGGGACTGGTTAATCTATGCTTTTTTATAAATCATTCACAATGTATCTGTCTGGAATATTGTAGTTGCTGAGACACTGTGACTTTTTTTTACAGAACTGTAGCTTTATTCTATTCAGGTAGTTATTTGCACACGTAAGTACATTTCTTGAAAGAAATAGATAACTTGCCTCCTGATATATCCTGCCATACCATACCATACCATACCATACCATACCATACCATACCATACCACACTAGAAACAGACACAAATCTGGGACTTATTCCAACATTTAATGCCTTCATTTCTGCTCCTCTGATAACATCTAGGGTGAATCACACTGACTCTGCCACTGCATTTTTCTTCTATGACCAGGTATTGAGAGACCAACACTGTTCATTGCAGAGACAAGCTAGATCTGGAGGAAGAAAAATTACACCCATGAAGACTCTTTAAAAATGTCAATGTAATATGTGTGTGATTCTTTAACCTGAATCATAGTATGTCTTGGGTAGGAAGGTGCATTAAATACAATCTATTTTCAGTCGCTCTGCCATGGACAGGTTAGCCACCCATAAGACCAGGCTGCTCAGGGCCCCATCCAACTTGGTCTTTAACCATTCCAGGAATGGGGCATCCACAACCTCCCTGGCCAACCTGTGCCATTGCTTCACTACTCTCTAAGTGTTTCTTCCAAACATCTAACCTAAATTTCCCTTTAATTTAAAACCATCCCCCCATGTCCTAACACTATTTAAATGCATAAAGGGACGCTCCCCTTTACTATAATACACTCGAAAGACCACAATAAGATCTTCCTGGAGCCATTGGTTTCCTCCAGGATGAGCAGCCCCATCTCTCTCAGCTTGTCTTAGAAGAGGTGCTCTGCTCCTCTGTCTAGCCTTCAAATCCACCCTTCAGATCCATGTCTCTATTTGGGAGGCAAGGATGTCACGTGGGCCCTTGTCAAAGGCTTCACACGAGCCTAGGCAGATGGCAACAGTCAGTTTCCCTTGTGGACCATTGCAGTCACTCCATCATAGCAGGCCTTCAAACCCTGTGAGGAGCAGCTAAGGACTTTGAGCTTGTCTAGTCTGGAGAAAAGAGGCTGAGCAGTGACCTCATTGCCTTCTACAGCTTCTTGAGGAGGGAACATAAAGAGTGAGGTGCTGATCTCTTTTCCCTAGAGCCCAGTGACAGGACATGTGAGAACAGCTCAAAGATACATCCATTAGAGGAGGTTTAGAGTTGATGTGATGAAACATTTCTTTACAGAGAGGATGGTGAAACACTGGAACAGGTCTATGCACCATGCTTTAATATCATACTTTAATTTTTGGTCAGCCCTGAAATGATCAGGGAATTGGATTAGATGATCCATGTAGGTCTCTTCCAGTTTAATTCTGTTCTATTCTATTTAATTCTAATTCAATCTCCAATTAAAGTTTAAATTTTAATTTTCTTCTTCCTACCTCCTCCTTTCCCTAGCAGTACATGCTGAGGCAATCTGTCATTTTTCTTCCCAGTCCTGCATTAGTAAAAGGGACTGAATGGCTAATCATGTTCCAACCTAGGTGTTGGCTGTGTCCCTTTGTGGGAGGAAGGCATGAACCTTCTGATGGGTTTGAGAGCTCTGGATCATCTTATGACAATTTGAAGGACTGAAAAAATTTGCAAAAGCATGTGGGAAGTGTGGTTTTTTAAAGTTCGTGTTCATCAAGTTCAGCTGGGTTTCCAGGGGATGTTGAATCCCTGCACCTCTGACACTCACAAGACTCAAAGTGCTCAGTCTGAAGCATAGTGTGCTTCTGAGCTAAATGGTTGCAAATGTTTTTGAGGTGAGCAATACCTGTTCATTTCCCTGTGGATTTTTTTCTCTCCTTATAAGCAACTTTAGAAATGCCTGACCTGTTTTCTGTGGAAAAAAATGGTAAAACAAGAGAGCCTGAGAACAGCAGTGCTCATCAGAGCAAAGGTCCATTGGCCCAATGCTCTTCAAAGTGGCCAGCCATTGTTGTCTAAAGGAAAGCTTGTGAGTTGTGCAGGTCTGCTCCTGCCAGGATTCAGGGAGTGTCGGTCTCCTACGGCTGGGACTGGCATTCCCTGGAGCCTCCACCCACACGGTGTCCTGCCAAGTCCCCAGGGCATGTGTCTCAGCTCCTCCTGGGTCCTGCAGCCCTGTCTGAGCAATGCTGCAGGTGTGTCCACTTCTGAGCTCCTTTCCTTGGTGGGCCTGGGATGATCAGCACTGCAGATAGCTGCTCAAACTGGGTCATAGCTTCTTAGGCATAACTCCAGGCATAACATAACATAATTATTTGATTTTATTCTATTTCCTGTACTCACCATGAGTTGAATAAAGATGAGACTGTCATTTGCCTGAAATGCCAGGGGTTTTCAGCTCCAAAACCACTTTCAAGGACACGTCACAAAGATTACAAGTGGAAACAGAATTTTTATTTATTTTCTTTTGTCTTTCTGTATCTGATTCAGAGCCAATGATCACAAGAATTAAAACTGTCTCACAATTTTCAGATGATTCAAGTTTTCTTACAGCTAATGCAGACATGTCAAATCTTATCATTTAGTGGTCTTTTCTGAATCCCAATAATGTGATAAAATCTATTTATTCATTATTATGGATTACTGAGTACAACTTTATTTAAGATAAAAATTATTTTACAAGCCAATTTTTTCTTGGCATTACTCTATGGACTTTGGTCTCATGAGGTCTCTATCTTGTGTCTTTCTAAAGTGAAGGAATTATTTTTGTATCAAAAATGCTTAAAGAAGATAGGGTTATCTTTTTATCTAGAATTTTTGGGACAGAGTGAAACCTTTTGCTTAATAACAAGTTGAAACTCAATGTCCATTTAGAAAATTACTTAACTTGCTCAAGGGGAATACAATTTCTCTGGTGCAGAGACTTTGAGAAATTATAAGGATAGCTAAATCGTGAAGAAAAAATCTGGAATTGTTCTCTACCCATATATGTCTGAATAGGTGTATATATTTATCATCTATGTATATCATAACAAATATACCTAGTCACATTAGAAATGCTCTTAAAATAAATGAAATAAGCTTTTTTTTTTTTTATAAAGTGTGAAAGCTGTGAAATTCTATTAATTCTATTAGTTCTACATTGAATTAATAATGCTAGGATTTTTTTTTTAAGTTGGCTTTTTTACTTCTACAGACATTTGACCCTGATTAGACAAAATAGTTTTATTAATTCATTTATAGTATGTTGTTTTCTTTACTTTCAAATTTAGCAATTTAATGAAATATGAAATTTTGAAACAAGTGGAAAATAAAATTACTTTGTTGTGCAACTTTTACTAATGAAGGTCTTAAAAACTGACTAGTGAAATACGAATTTTTTTTTCTCACTGCAACGCCAAGATAAATTTCTGGCAAAGGTTTTTATTAGTGTATCCAAAAGCAGATAGAGTGCTCATAGTTTTAAATCTAAAATTATAAATTTGTATATTCAGCAGAAATAGTTTTTTTTTCCTTCTTGCTTGCAGTCAAGACAGAATCATCTATGGTCTTACAGTATATATTCAGATATTGGGGCCATAAATTCTACAGTATTTGTTAGGAATAGACCTTGCTTTGTAATTAGGGGATAGGAAATTTCCTGAGTTGTAACCCAAGTCTGTTAAGTATGGCTTTCTCAAACATAAACTTTATGGATCATCTAAAGATTTAAAGAACTTCCTTCTTTTCTATCTTCAGTTATGCAGTTCTGTTTTCACTCATCATTAAGTGTTTTGTCTGTGTTTTGGGCTTTTTCTCCTTTTAAGCATTTGATTAAAAAAAAGAGGGATCTTGCAGAATGTTGAAATTTGCTGGAGATATTTTAGTGTTCAGAAACTTCATGGGTAAGATGAAAATTAGTAGATCTACTATCAATATGAAAATATTCCTCACTGGTAAAAATGTTAAAAGAAAAATTATTGATATGCTGATAACATATTTCCCAGGATGACTGATGAACTCCACAGGTAAAATTATTCCTGAATATCTATGTCAGTTGTAAAGTTTAGAAAGCCAGCCTTTCCATACTGTTTTTTCCCCTAGTCCTATACAGTCTGGCATACTGAAGGCAGTGAAAAATTATATATAATATCAAACCTTTAATTTTAGGCCAGGGATTCCTTGTACAAATGCTGATCATGTGTAGGCAGTTTGATCCCATCAGCCTTTATTAGCTCTGTCTCAGCAGCGGGCCTGCAAAGGCACCAGTTGATCTTCACTGGTTTAAAATAGAACATGCTGAAATGTAACACGTGCCACTGCAAGCTGAGATGATGCTTTTTGCAATCAAAATTCTAGGTTTGAGATAGCATGATGAGTGTAGGATAGGAGCCTTTGTAGAGCAGAGTAATTGAAATTTAATTAACCACTTTGAATTTGGACAGAACACTGAGGGTGAGAAGCCTGTACTATTTAAAAGCAACATCTGATTGCAGTTATCAGATTTTAGCTAAACTTATTAAATAATAAGAAATGCTAAAGAGTTTTTCAAAGAAATGTATGATGCCAAATATAATAAATAGTATTATGACAACAAAAAAAAGAAAACAGAAATTGTAAGCTATCATTCTAAGAAAAGGCGTAAAGCAAGATTACAGTTTATAGAGCATGACATATATGCTATCCTTTCAAGGGTACATATTTCTGCTAGAATTCCTTAGGAGTAATACACAGAACCACCAGACAAATCTTGAGAACTTCCAAGAAGATGTTCTGTAAACTAAAATTCACACAATATATGGCAGCATTTTATTGTATCTGGAGCACATAACGTTTTGTCCTGTGATTCTAACTAGAAGTTGAATTCCTTCCATTCTATTTTCGTGACTGTTTTAATATGAAGTTTGATACAAAATTGAGAACTTTTTCGGTTTTTTTGAGAAGCAGTCCAAAAATCTATAGGAATACATCAGTTATAACAATAGATTACTATAGCTGCCTGTCATTCCAAAAATAATAGTTACCAAAAAAGTGTTGAAAAATCCTTTTTTCATAATGCCGTTTTAGAGAAATATCTGTAGTACTCATCTTAAGGTTAAAAAAGTATCTAACGAGGGACACCCGAGCTGTAGTTCATTACAGAATTCATAAGAGATTTCTGAAATCCCTTCTTTGCCTTGCAGAATACTGTTTCTTTAGTGTGAAATATGAACATGGACTACCTTTTATTTTGTTTGTAATCTAGATGTGGTCTGAAAGTTTTGAATAGGTTCTAGCTAGCACCTGAAATGTTGGCATCTCCTCTGAAATGAAGGTTTTTCCAACAATAGTTTATGTAAGCAGCTATGATACTTACTGAAAGAAGTATTTTTCACTTCAAGTGCCTTCTCTTTCCAAACTTCAGACTTACTCTATATTTGAAGTTTGGAACAAATTCTGTCCGTGAATGACTCAACTTCAAAATGTTTTGTTTGCACTGCAGAATATGATACACTCTCCATTGGGAAGCTGCTAGCCTGGCATGTTTAGCTAGTTTTCCTGCTGACTTACCAAGTGTTATGCAAGCATTGCTATCCCATGACTTGAACAGCTCCTGTTACTTTTACTTTAAATATGGACACAGAGTTTTAAAACATCTTATAAATAATAAGGTCTTTCATGGAAGTTAAGTGCATTATTTCAAGATACAAAGGTCTGTATGAATTAAATATGACTTAATTTTTTCTTCAAGTGTGAGTTATAACCCTCTATTATTTTTTTTAACAGAATATCCTTTTCTCTTGAAAATATTTAAATATTCAATATGTCATTTAAGACCATTTAAGTCTTTTGAATTTGCTATCTGACAAATATTTTCCAGAAAAAGGTGGATTATCCAGCAATAAAATGAACTTTCTTTCTGTAGACATATAGATATAGGGTGGAATAATGAATGAACAAAATATATTTTGAGTCCCAGGCTGTATTATCCAGGCACATATAGACATTGCAAATCTCTCAGCCACAGAAGATGAGTACAATCCAGAGGAAAATAAAACCTTTATGAAAAGGAAGCAATGCTAGATTAATAAAACCCCTTGTTGTCTAAGCCAGGTTGCATATTATGGAACTGTGTGTGTGTGTTAGAACAGCTAAAATCTTACCCATATGTTATTTTAAAAGGAAAAATAATTATTAAACTTCAAGGAAAATATGCTTAATATGTAACCAATATATTAAAATTGACCAATGTAATGGAGTTTTGTACAGCGAAATAAGTCATATTATCTCCTGTTTGCATGTCAGGAGAGTAATACAATTAGCTAGAGCTAGCATTTCTGGCCTCTTTAAGAAGGAAATACAAACAAAAGAGAATGTGATGGAGTCTGAAGGAAAAGAGACTGTTTGCCCAGAACAAGTTAAAGAAAACTAATGTTAATATATTTATTAAATTACACAGTTAAGATTTATGCTAGAAGAGGGAGAGGTTTTTTATTAACCTATTATGCTACATGAGTAACTCTAAAGAAGACAGAGATTTTTATTTATTTCAAAAAAAAGCTTTGTAAACAAACTATATGATATCAGATCTGAAATCCATTTGATTGATATCAGTAAAGCTGGCCAGTCTGTCATAGCTGAAGTGAAAAACTGTCATAGTTTTAAAGGTCCCACTTCTGTAAATACTTCCTGTTCCATTAAGTTATTTTGGGAGTTTTAATGTGCAATTGTTTCAAATAAGTGGTGCCAATAAGTAGAGTATAAAAAACAGCATTGAAAATCACTTACTTTAATTTAGTAGGAAGTTATATATTAGATGGCAAAGTGCCTTTCAACTTAGCCATGTATGCCTTTATTTCTGACATGATATGATTTGTTAAATGTTTGCTATTTTGTGCCTGATGCACACAAAGTATGGCCTTACAGTTCAAAAGGAGAACAAATGAGAGGGTCCATCAGTTACAGTCAAGATGTAGAACGAAGGGCTTCCTAAGAGCTAAATTGAAGTTCCAGGTCATTAATGGATGTTATTCAAACCATGTCCAATGTAGTTCCTTTCATTTTCATTTCCACCATGCTTCTTAAGTTACAGATTTCTAGATTTAAGAAATGGAAAGATCTGAAAGTAAAAATAAATTCTGCTACAGTTAAAACTGAGAACAGCAAAGTGACTGAGATTTATACTGTAGTTGTTGGGAACAATACTCTGTTGGAGTGTAGCTGGACCATACAGCAATGTTCATGACAGAGATGCTCACAAAACAACAGTGGCTCTTTATTAATAGTGATATTGGAGTCTGGAAATGTTAGTAGATTGCAAAAACATGCAGCCCATATTAATGAATCAGAAGTTTTTGTACTTTTCCAGGCTTTCATACGTAAAGAGTGTAAAGTATCTGTGACAGATGTTGCCTTATGGACTAAATAGCAGGATATAAAACCACTCAAGTGATTTAGGCTTCTAGCTTACAGATCCTTTCTGAAGATGGAATTGGAAGCTATTATTTAGTTACCATTTATTAATTTGTTAGATCTTTTTTATTCAGTATTTGAGCTCTTAGTCCTTTAAGTCAACTCACGGAGACTCTTACTGCTGTGGTTGAATGGCCTGAGTCACATTCCTCAAGCAAACCCACAATGGTTGGTCATAATACATTGGCAGTCTGGGAGTGTCCATCAATAACAAATAGCTCCTAAAAAGGATGTATCATGGGTGGTCCAAGAGTTTCCTAGGAGGGACAGTTTCAGGAAAACACTATGGCTTGAGTGAGTGTAATGCTCTCTGTTTCTAGGTGTGTTCTTTGTTTAACTCTGCTAAGCATGGCTAAGCTTGTGACAGCCACTTATTAGGGAAGGAGACATTATAGAAAAAGAAGACACTGCATACATAATCACTCCACATGAAGCAGTCTCACAGGTCGCAGTTTCATTTTTAGGTATACTTTGGTAAACTGGGTTTTTATATTTCAGTGAAGAAAATCAGAATTTACAACTCAGTTTATAATTATGGAGGCAGGTATGGCTCCTGGATTGTGATAAAGTAGTGAAAGATCAGAATATTTGATTACATATCTTGCAATATCTTTAAAAATAAATGAACTCTTTACATTAATTGGTATAATTATATTCTTCTGAAAGAATACAGTTTTACTTCACAATACTGTATACATACAGTTGCACCCTTGTGATGCACTATTGCCAAACCACAGGAATTTTTCCAAACTTTGAAATTGAAAGAAATTTGCGTGCCAAAATGCTGTGGGGAAATGTTGATTTGAATTATATTTTTCTAGTATGGAAGTGAATCACTTTGGTTACCTACTTATAAGAGCAGAGTTTCTTTTTGTTGACTTTTTCTTAAGAATGACTCTTCGAGTAGTACAGCTCCTTTGTTTAAAAATCTTTTCTGTTGCTGATGATTTCAATGCCTTCCATGTATTCCTCATATGCCAATGCACTTATCAATTTTAGTGGTTTATATTACTATATTTATGTCAGAGATGGCAAATTGAAATCTAGCCATGACAAACCAGCAAAGTAGCCTTTTTTTTCCTTTTCATTAGTCTGGCTACTATATGTTTATTCTTCATTAAATGCAGTCTAATGTCTTTCTTTTTATAAAATGAAAATCCTGCAATAGCAAAAAAATTGTTTTAAGTGGAAACAAATGAAGGAAAAAACAGAAAAAGCATGTTGCTATAAACAGCTATTAGGGCTGAATCATACTAGAGTTTTGGGGATGTTTTCATTTTAGACTGTCATTTGTTTACTAATTTCTGACTTTTTTTTACTTTTTGGACAAATTACTAACACATGTTTTCTCAGCACTCAAGAAAGTGTTTTCACATTTTCTAAGTAAAATGTGAGCAAAAAGACACTCTTTGCACTTTTTGTGTGCTTGCTCTTGTCTGTCTTGAAAAATAACAATGCAATAGCTGCTATAGTCAAGGATCTAGTGTTTTCATGAAGTATCTTTCATTGTTTTATCAGAAGTCACTGTTGCCATTCTCTACTGCATTATGTTGTAGACAAGAGTCTACCCTGCTCAGTTTTTTGAGGGGGAAAGAAAGGGATCACAAAGAAAGAAACAAGAAAGTTCACTGCATTAGTATTGGTTAATTCTGACACAGAAAGTGGCCTTAAGGGCAGTTAGGACAGAGCTATTGGCAATTTTATGGTTAGTTATGCAAGAATATAAACCAATCCATTTAGTTATTGAAATCTGTAACATGTCTCCATTTTTTCTTATACCCTTACTTCCTTAACAATACGAGAATAGAGGCAGACTACTGAAGTCTTTCTTTTAGCTGCAATTAGAGTTCTATTTTTTTTTTGTCACTTGCTATTTAGAAAACAGTAGTTGTAGTTGATGAGACTACAAAACTCAGAGGTTGTTTTTAGATCAACGTTGATCATTGAATTTGCAAGCTAAAATTTCACAGCATATTTGAATTTATTGCAAATTTGCCTGATAAAGAATTTAGAAAAAATCAGCTCTTGGTTTCATTTGTTTCCAAAATGTATAATGTGAATCTGAAACAAATTATTACCTCACAGCAGATAGATTTCACAATTGATTTCTTGGATGGTGTATATTAGTGTTGATGAAAGAGTAAATTATCCCTTTTTGATTTTGAATTCACATCACTATTCTGTGGTACATGAATAAGTAAGACTTTCTATATGTACACACACTTGTAGAGATCATCAGAAAATCTGTAATCTGCCATCTTATTCTGAATAAAGCTTCAGGTCTAACTAGTATTCAGTACCTTGAACATTTGTGCCTGCCATTATAGTCTGCTTATAATTGTGATGCTATAAACATTGTCATTTGTCATTGAAGACATTTATTTCCTCATACTATTAAAGAAATACAGATATTATATAATAGTTAATTAACTTCTCCAGCAAAATAAAACCCTTTTTTCCTGATGGATATGACAAAGAAGTCTTTCATGGAATTGAAGTAAATGAAAGTGACTTAATGATCTTTTTGTGCTTTCAAATGTTTGAATATTTCTAAATGAGAGTCAAATTAGGCAGCAATATCTTCCTCTCAGTACAGCTGAAAAAATATTTTTTGCACAGCTAATCTGATACCATGTGTGGATAATTAAATCTTGTGGAACTGTTGACAGACCTTTTTGATTTCCATGTGTCCTTATCCAAGCTGCCTCATTGTAATTTCAAGGAGTTTCTTATTAGTAAGTGGCTCAGCTGGACAGTATGTAATACTATTTTGCTTTGGAAATTCATCAATGATGAAATGTCATTTTTGGCTTACTTTTGTAAGTCAATGCAAATGCTCCCAAATACAGTTTGAAAAGAAAGTATATATTGGCTTAGTTAATAATACATCTTCTGATTATAAACATCCATATTGAAAATCACTCGTGGTACAGAGGTGCAATATTATAACTCTTTCAGGGACTATTGATGGCATCTGCCAGCTCAGTAGTAGGTTTGTAAAAGATCTCATGCAAACAGATATTTCAGAAAGTGAAATATTTGCAGAGTAGTTCATGTGTCTCTGTCTCATATTAATGAGTGGATGCTGAGGATGAATAATGAGTGGTCCCCTGATGTTATCAGCACCCTCTCATTTTGATCCTTGCCTTTTACCAAGTAACAGAACAAGATTAATCATAAAAGTATTTGCAGCAAAAGCAACCTGTTACTTCCATCTTTGCTGGTTTGTTTTTTAATGAGTTTCTATGCAGAAATTATGATAATGGAAAACTTCTGAGTTTGCAACTTTCTTAAGAAATTGTTATATGTCAAGAGTTGCATGCTTGTCAAAATTATTGACAGGGCACTGATGTTGCCAGAAATACAGCCACCATCTAGGCTTCTGCATAGCTTTGGATCTGTAAGGAAACTGTGCATGGAAACTGCTTTTGAAACTGCATGGTGCTGAGCCAGAAGTGGAGCGGGATGGAAGTGGGAAGGATGGATGACAGTGAATTAAATGTAGGTAAGAAAGATGTAGCAAGGGAAAAAACCCACATGAACCCACAGGAAAAATAAAGTCTACAGAATTATCTATTTTCACTTAATTCTAGTCATTTGTTAAGGACATATTTCTTTCGGGTAAGCACTAAGGAATTTTCTAAACCTCCAACAGATGAGCCAGAGAGTCTGCAACAAGGTAAGAACATATAAATTTTTAAAAAAATGACTTCATGAGCATTCGTTGGGGGTCTGCTTGTCACAGCACTCAGGGATTGCTTACCTGTACTTGTTATAGATTGTCTCCTGCCATGGAGCAATTCTATGGTCAATATGTGGGCAGTTGAGAATATTAGAATTCCACATCTGTCCCACACTCAGCATGCCCAAAGATAAATCTTCACATTGCAAAGAACTTTAATCTGTGTTTCACAGTAACTATTTTTATTGAATGCCCATTTTGGGCTATTATTTGATGACATGCAAGTAATATTATTGTTGCTGATGTAATATGGTCCCTTTTTTTGATTGAGAGGTTAAATAAAGACTATATATATATTTCATATATATAACTACATATGAAAATTTAAAAAAATAGTAAATCTCTTCAATTTTAAGAACTGTATTATTAAAGAATAATACCTGTCTCTGTAAATGTTTAAATCACGCTTATTTTCTTCCTCTTGCCTCCAATTGATTCTTCTTCATGTTACTCAGAATAAATATGTAAGAATTTATCTTGTCTGTAAATCTGTATGGAGGCTTTGGTCATTCTGCGAAAAAAACTGTATCAAACATGGACATTTTCTCTTAATAGCCTTCAAGATTTAATACTTTCGAAGACTAACAGTATACCTTACATTCTCTTATTTTATGCTAACCTGATGGGTAACTAAAAAGATTATTACAATTACATTTGTTAACTACTTGGAAGTAATTTTCTTTGGCACTCGAGCATCATCTTTTTGGTTTTCCCATGATACCTATTAATTTACTTTTGAATATCAAATTTCCATCTATGCAAATAAAAATACATTGATGTAGTAGTAATTAACACTTTTTGGTACTTTTGAATGTAAGGGCTGGCTAAGGAATTATTTGTTGCATTTATGTCTGACAGAGATGAGTTGTGCTCTGTAAGTAAGACGCTTAAAGCTTGATGCAGGAACAAACTTTGGAAATTTGGTAGTGAAAATTATTAGTTTGCAGTGAAAAAAGGAAGGGAAGGTGGTGCATAGTCACAGTTTCATTTTGAATCAAGGGGTGACAATGGTGAAAAAACGGAAGGATAAAAGCAATTAACCAGATGAGTTAAAAGGACATAGTTGCAATGAGTCCTAGACCTAAATAAATCTTTTAGCTGTTTAAAATAATGTGGAAGAACCATATCCTTGAGATCCTAAGCAGAAAAAAATTGTAGGACTAGCACATAACCTAGAGGTGACAATGTAGAAGGAAATTTAAGTTGCAGATAATCTCCAGTTTACCTGTCCCAGTGACAAGTTACTGTCTACAATGATGGAGAAGGTTTGAGCAGGAATTGCAGTGAAAGAGAAGGATCCTTGTTCTAATCTTGTTGGAGTTAAAATAATGGTGAATCATTAGACTGACATGGAGATTGGTCTGGGAGAGAGGTTTAACTGTGAGTTCTGCTTATAGAAATAGCTGCTTGACATTATCTGAAGTCAATATGTAAGTGGGGAAAAGATAAAAATAAGAACAGAGTTCTGTGAAATTTTTTTGAAGAACTTACTGGGAGATAAGAATGCTCTTCTAAGGGACTCATAAAAGATAATCAGGACAGAGAAGAAACATGGAATCCAAGAGAGATCTAAATTCCAGGAAAAGCATTATCAGCTGTATTGAAGGCAGTTTGATAGATGCAAACAAGTATAGTTGGCGCATTTATTGTCAGTTATGTCTAGGAACAGATCATTGGAAAGAATGTCAGGAACCGTTTCAGTGAAATTCAAGGGTAAAAGGTATGTTAGACAAGAGGACTGCAAAAAACTCTCTCCAAACTTGACTGCAAACAGTTCATGCTTTGAATTAAGTAAATGAGAGATGATCTGTAACTGGAGGAACAAATGTGGACATTAGCAGGCATTTTAAAGGACACAGAAACTAAGGAAAAAACATTGGAAGGAGGAAGAGTCAGTTGACATTGATATGTTAATAAGTAATGGAGAGAATAAAGAAAGTAAGTTAATGTGTGAGGCTGGGCCTCTGAGGCAAGGGAAGGAGTACAGAAGAGGAATAACTCAACTGACAAGGAAGCACTGCCGTAGGGGAAAAGAAAAGGAAGAGTAGAATATATCGTGGAGAAATAGCAGTGATTAAGAAAGAAACTGTAGGGATTGCAAACACGAAATTTCATGCTAGAAAAGAAACATTATTTAGCCAAGGTATTAACCTCACCAAAAGTAGAGAAAGAATATTCTCAGATTCTTTATTGAAGTGCTTGCTGAACATTCCTATAGGTAAACTTTTTCAGTTCATCTGCTCAGCTGAAGCAGCACAGTTAGCCAGGTCACTCCTTCATGTCTGTCATTAGGACAAGGGTACTCCAATTGCAATCCCTGGAAACCTGTATTTTATCTTCTGTAGAAATTGTCTCAGATCTGTACTCATAAATGTGTAAAAGATAACCTTTCATGAAAAATGCAGGTAGATCTTTACAAATTTTTTTTATTTAATCTTTTTGGGTATTACATATCTTCTTGCAAAGTGCTGTGAAGTGCATGCATTTGGGAATGAGGATGGAGTAGTTGCCTTCTTTAGAATGCTTTCTTCTCAATTTTAACATACACCAGTCTGAGTCTCTCAAAATTTTTTCTTTATTAGCTGTGTAGGGAAATATAATATTCCTTATGGACTGAGTTTTATAGGAATGATGGCAACCCAAGGATAGGCTGCTTCAAAGTGACCCATCAGTCTTACAACTACTTTTAGTTCTGACTTTTTCAAATGACATGAGAACCAAGGCAAAGGATTTACTTTATGTATACAATTCTTACTTGTTGGTGTTTAGATATTTACATGCCAAAATAGTTATAATTTATTTTCTCTCATATGGAATAGTAGATTCTCAGAAGGCTAATTGCACCATTCTATCCTATGTCTATATATGAAACAGGGTATTAATCTGGTTGCTTATGTTTATTCAAAAGATACCTTTGGAAGGTGACACATTAGCACTGGGCATGACAGTCAAACCTTGACAGTTTCATGGTCAAAGATGAGGAGAAAATATACTTTTTTCCATTTTTAAATTGTTTTTCTCCTGAAGGAAATACATCTACTAGGCAAAAATGTGATAAGATTTCTGGTTTTTTGATCTGTCTATGACCAAAAGGAGAAACTTACTCAGGCAGAACTGCAGAGAAAAAAATACCAAGATCACAGGCTTGTTCTTGGGAATGCATTGGACAGTGATTTGAGTAAAAATTAATCTTCAAAAGGAGTAATACAAATTTATCCCACCAGACTACTAAACCATTATGCAAAATAGTTATATACAATTAAACTCACCAAACATAACAAAAAATAACTTGAAGTAGAACAGAATCCAGAAGGAAAGAAAAAAACAAAAAAATGTGTGTATTCACATACAATTCTAGTGCAAAACTTTAAAGTTGCAGGAAAGGGCAGAATGAACAAATGTTTATAAGGTTTATAATGAACAAAGGTTTGTAAGACGAAAAATTATTTAAACAAGAAAGGGTAATGAAAAAAATGTTTAAAAACATCAGTAAATATGAGGTGAATAAAAAAGAGATATGGCTTGTATTTGCAAGACAATGACATTAGAAACGTAATACTTTTCAACAAGAATAAGAAATAATAATTGATTAAAAATTAAATATTAACTTCATAACAATAATGATATAAAAATAAAAACTAGCACAATTAATTAAACAGAAAAAAAATTTGCTCTGATATCTGCATGGGAGAAAATTTATGTTGTGCAGCATGTAAGATATGAAGGATTCTCTTCATCACTGCACAAAAGGATTGAGTAATAGTCATTGTAGTGTCACACATACTTTTGTGAGTGGATGCAGTTTTCCAGGCTTATACTTATAAAAATATCTTTTTAAATCTCAGTGTTCTGGGAAGGAAACTGTCTTACTAAGTATTTTATTTCTAAAAGATATAGCATATTGTTAATTTATACCAGAGCCATTTTCAAATACTTGTGAAAATGTAGAGAAAAACTGGAAAATAGTTTAATTAATTATAAAAGGTATTTCAGTCCTTTATGATATAAAATATAGTCTCAGGACTGAAAACTCTGGGTTTGACAATTTTTCATGAAATGTTTGTAACAGATCCTCAGTGCTATTTCATTTGGCTGTGGAGTCTGGTTTTCAGGCCAAGAACTTGGGGTTTGATTGGCCTAACTAGTACATTATATAGTATGTATGCTGAAAAATCTTGATATTTGGAAACAGGATCTGTTTCTAAATACAGAAGTTTGTTTAAAAATTAGTCATTGTAGTTGTTCTTGATTTGACAGTGATTTTAAAATACAATCAAGTGTGTTTTTGTGTTTTGTGTGCTCAAAGTGCAGGATTGAAACGACAGACCTTGCTCTGACTGACATTAGTGGAAACAGCCATCTGTTTTATTTGGAGCAGTGTCGTGTCTGGAGGCTGTCATGAAATGATAACAAATAGTAGCTAAGCCTACTGGAGTAATACCTAAAGCCACAGTCAGGATGTTATATAACATAATAAATGGGGAGCCTAAATGCAGTAACAGCTTCTTATGGCAAGGTACATATACAATAGGGTTTTTCTCAGAACATATTCAAGAAAATATTAACATCTTGAAAGTCTGAAGAAAGACTTTTGTAGTTATTTTCTGTGTGAATATTTCACACAGGTGTGTGGAACTGATTTTTATTAGCTTTCATGCACATTTCTGTATCTGCCAATTAACTTGACAGGCTTAGATGTGTAAGGATAAAATTGAAAACTAACCTGCAAACTTTGGCAGTAAACAAGACCCCAGGCTTTTATAGCCTCTGCAATACCACGGGACATGTTCCTAATTTTCCATTATTTACTTTTTGAAACTCTTAGAGAGCCACCTCTCTTCTTAACTGTCTTGCATAGGTTAATTTCTTTTGATGTAGTGTTTTATTTATATTCTGTATGTTCATCTTCCACAGTAATTGATGGGTCTTGCTTATGTTGCCTGTCTTGACATTTCACTGTTGACCTCCTATTGTCTCCTAAATGAATGGACTGAGCTTCATCTGCGCTTCTGGTTTGGGAGCCCACTTAGGCTCTTTATGAAGGAACACATACAGCTAAGCATTTGGGTATTTGAACCCTGAATTAGGCAGAAGTATCAGGAAAAACTGACTTTCTGTCTACTGTTTGTCTTTTAGGAGCTCATGTACATTCATTTTTAGGATTCTTTTTTAGTCACTGAGAAAAATGTGGATGTTTTTAGTAGAGAATTTGGTTTTAGATTTCAAGGATTAGTTGGTCCAGGCATTCTCACTTTCTACATGGCTGCTCAGGAAGCTCTTAATAACTTGGATCAAACCCCAATGCTTCTGTATATTATGTGTTAACTATTCAGGGGAGTATAAAAGAAAGAAAAAGTACAGCGCTCTGCTTCCCCTGAAACAGCTGATTCCAGGAGCTTCTGCTGCTAGCCATGGCTTCAACCATAATCAACCTTTTCCCCTTTTTCCTCTATTGCTGTCTCTTCTGCTAACAGGACCACTTACAGGAAGATGCCATCTTTTCTTCTGCAGGACCAGTTTAGGATTCCCTGTTGGTTCTACCTTTTGTCTTTGAAGCTCTAATACAGTCCTTTTGTTTCTGCTCTTTGAAGCTCTTTTCCTTCAGTAAATTTAGAGGAAACAAGGCATCATTTTTTCAAGAAAATTACCTCATGTGCATGGTAGAGATATCAAGATTTCAGGACTGCTTACCAGTCCAGACCTGCTTAATGGCTTGGAATGAATCTTTGATGCAAACTTCGTAAATGTGCTCCAAGGAATATTGTATGACTGAGGGTTAAAGCAAGTTTGCTTGGCACATAATTAATAATGTAAAGGGAACTGCAAGTACATACAGAAGAAGACTGGCATTCCAATGCTGAATGTAGTCAGATTCATTTCAATCCCAGAAGACCCATTTCTTCCCTATTTAGCATGAGGAATTCTGTGAACTGCATGAAGATGCACTTGGCATCAATGTCTGCTCTGTGCTCCTGTGAAGACTATTTCATTTTTTCATACACTGACATCTGTAACTTTGAGCAATTGGTGTTTTCTTCCCCTAGAGACTATATCACAGCAAGGGGTATCAACTTGCTGTGAACCTTTATGTCTTTAGTATCTTCTTCTTTTAATAAAAATAGTAATCACCGTCTTTCCTGGAAAAATACATAGATTCAGATTTTTTTAAAAGAACTGCTGCATATTATTTGTTTTCCTGATATTATTACTCTTGAGGCTTTCACTATGTTCCTCTCCAAAGTAGTGTCAGCTTTGTGCATACCTTCTGTGAAGGTGTTGGAAAGAATTTTCAGCAGCAAAGATGTCAGCTCAATCCAAAGGGACTACCAAAAAAATTCCAGAAGTGTGACTAAGCTAGGTCTGAAGATTGCTTTTATAGCTAATTATGCAACAGATAAAGTGAGTATGTTCTTCCAGTATCTCTGAATTTGTCTAATTGATTAGGCTAGGAATGATAAGGCCTGGGGCCATCCAGAGGATGAGTATGCAGGACAGGGACAGGAGAGACATGGTGCTCCTGGAGCAGATCCATCAGGGTACTACAGAGATGATTAAGGGACTGGAGCATACACTTAACTATGAAAGGCTGAGGGACCTGAGGCTGTTCAGCCTCAAGAAGAGATGACTGAGATGGGACCTCATCAATGTGAATAAATAGCTAAAGGGTGGGTGTGAAGAGGATTCATCCAGGCTCATCTTGGTGGTGCCAAGCAACAGGACAAGAGGCAGTGGGCAGAAATTGAAGCACAGGAAATTCCACCTGGATATGAGAAAGAACTTCTTCACTGTGCAGGTGACTGAGCAGATTGTCCAGAGAGGTTTTTGAGTCTCCCTCACTGGAGATGTTTGAGAACCATCTGGACACAATCCTGTGCCAGGTGCTCTAGGAAGGCCCTACTTGAGCAGGGATGTTGGACCAGATGAGCCCCTGTGGCCCCTGCCAGCCTGACCCATTCTATTATTCTGTGTTTCTGTGATATTTAAGAAGGTGTGCAATAAGGATCCAGCCTTGCTTTAGTTACACTGGGCTTAAACTCATCAGTGGAGTTCTAACAGGCCAGCTTGTGGTCTGGGGCAGTTAAACTGTTTTATTCCAGCACTATAAATGAGCTGATGCCTCTCGTCAACATTACTAACTCCCTGGAAGGTGTCACCAAGCTTGCACAGCTACATCGCTTGTGAGCTCACATTAGTAAGACTGTATGGCTCTATGCTAAACTCTGTGGACATACTGCCTTGTTTCTCTGTTGACTGAAGGATAACCACATTGTGTTCCATTTCACAGTACAGGCAGGCCCTCAATTTCATACCTTCAAGTTCTTCATTTTTGCTTCTATGATGATATAAATAGCAGACTTTTCCTTAGAAGACTTAGAGTTGTTTTAAATATTCAGTTAAATTTAATGTATGCAGTCTGACCACCCCCTAGGTTACTTAATACAAATGTTTTTATATCTATATTTGAGATACAGAACACTGAATGAGCTTGTTACTTGACTTGCTACATTTAAAGTTCTCATTTGGCTGTACAAATCATGCACTTAGGAAAAGCATGTTTTAGGAAAGCTATTAATCTCGTTTCTCTACTGTTTTTCCTTTGTGAGCTAAGAAGTTCCAGGAAACTGATTCGGGTTGGTCTTCTGTTATTGTTCTGAGTGTTTTGTGAGTGTATATTATTTTAGTAATTGCTTTTGTTCCAAATTGCAGTGTGATGTTGCATTTTTTCCTGCAGAATATTTATCCGTATTTGCAAATTTAAAAAGTTAACAGAAATTGGTAAATATTTAGTGCTCTGGAAATTAAGATTATTGGAAATGTGTGTTCTCTGTGTGACTTGCTAGCTAGAGGGAATTTTAGAATGGTGCATATTTAGGGCCTTTCATATTTTATAGGATTATAGTCAAAAATAAATAGAAATCTGCATACATTATGCCAATAATATGACATAATAGAAAACAAATTAAGACATGATTAAAAAAAATTATTTGCATTTTCACAAAAATATTCTCATTTCAACTTTTCATTGTGATATATTATATATGCTGTCCAAAATATACCAGGTTAATGCGGAACTGACAAAAAGCAATTTATCATTTGAAGGAACTTCAGATATAGTCCTTGTTTCCCAAGTAGCAGCAAGCAACATTAAATAATTGTTTATAAATAATCTTCATATTATGAAAGAAATTCCACATGTGGAGCCCACTGTTGCATTATGAAATTGCAATGGTGAGGAATCTTAAAATTGCACCTTTGACAAGTTTATTTCAGCTACCAGAAAGATTAAATTTCCTAATGTAGTAAAGTTAAAATGGAAAGTGAAAAGTGTAATCAGTTCATATTTTCCTTCTATTGTTGCTTGCTTCTGTTGGTGGAGAAATGAAGAATACTCCAGATGTGATGACCCACTCTTTGTAAAAGTGCAAGGTTACAAGTAAAGAAATACGTACACCCTCATTGTATATTTTTCACAGGAATAGGAATCTATTGAAGAGACATATTTAAATCTTAGTCATTAAGACTTAGAATATGTATTTAAAAGATTTTAAGGTGAATCCGCACAAGATTTGAATAATCTTAAAAATTTCTTTATGAAATTAAATATGATCACAACAGGAGTAGAGATTTTTTTTTAATATTCTGTATTGTATTATATAACTTGGAATATATTTATAAGTTCAAGAAAACAATACTTTTAGAAATATCTTACCTGTATAGCACATGTAAATTCTCCCTCTTTCTCTCTTGTGATATCCTGAGTGGTATACCAGGCCTTTTATTCTCTTTGAGAAGTTCCACTCAGCAAGAGTCATCTACTTTTATGTGTCTGCAATTGTGCCCTATTTTGCCATTAAAAGTTTGCATCTTGGCCCACTTCTTGTAACTACTAATGTCAACAATTATAATCTCAAAATGTTAAGACTATTTGAAAAAATTTAGAATAACCATCTGCTGAATGGCAAAAGTGAAATGAATTATGGCCTTCTCCTCAAGATGATTTTACATACTGTGGTGATCGTGAATGGAAAATTCATGTCATGCAGCTGATCCTGCTGTAGAGACTTGTAGATGCCTTTCAGCTGCCTGCACTGTAAAAAATCTTCTTCCACTTTTTGACAAGAGAGCTTTCAATTTTAAGGCAGGAAAGCACACAGATTTAGGACTTATCCGTGCTTTTTAGTGTTAGATTCCAAGTGACAATAGCCCATGACTCTCAGAATAAAGCCTGTGGAGGCTATAAAGGCACACACACTGCTGCTAATGACTCACTTGGCCTCTTTCATGTACAGACAGTTGTAATGTGTCACCAAGGAGAGGGAAGGTACTTTCTTCTGGTGGTGACATCTCATTATGTTTTATGGCTTTTGGCTGCCAGCAACTGTACCGGAAAACACATTTGGCTTCTCCTCTTCTTCAAAGTTCTTCTTAAGAATTACTTTCAGTGGTTGCTTCCAGAAGTATTTTTGACAAAGTGGGATCTGTTTCATTCTTTGGGGAAATGATAATATAATACTAGTGCAATGATTTTATGTGAAATTGCATTTCTATTACTGTCATTAGGAAGGTACAATTCTGCAGTTCATGTATGAAGTGGAATTTTAATCTCAGGGTAAACTTTGTTTCATACATATGTTTATGGAAGATGTAAATACAAATTTAATTGTTTTCTACCATTTTAGGCAAGCTTAATAGAGATCTGGAATTATTTTTATTTAATCATTGTACTACTGCTTTAATAAATTTCAGAATACATGTCCTAAAGGTCATTAGTAAATATTAAGAGGCTTTAGAAAATTTAACTTACATGAAAAGATCATACTATATTTTTTAGGGTAGGGCAGAACTGAGGGATTTTAGCATTTCCGTGAATTTAATGTTCTTTAAAAATTACATTGATAGTAATTAAAACAAAAAGATATGTGTTTAAATAAATTCACTACATATCAGTAGTAAATGTTTTAGTATAAGCATATAAGATTAGTAACTAATAATTGTTTATTTTCTTTATTTAAATTGTTAACCCAGAAGTAAACTAAAACTGAGCAAAATTTAGGATGCCTCCTGCCACTGTGGTAATTGCTAAATGTTTTAATGATATGTCTGTTTTTATACCCGTTTCTTTTAGAAACTAATCTGATATATTTTATTTCAAAATATTTTAAATTATGGTGACAATATAAACTGTATATGTAGGTACACTGAAGAAATACATCTACCTGCAGTTACTTTAAACTGGGTCTAAATCTGCCAGGCAGAATTATGCTGCTTTGGGCCTCTGTGATTAGTACTTAACCCCTAATATTAAAAAAAAAGAAGAAAAGGTTGTTCTTAGAGCTTTTGTAACACAGACTTTATGCTACTTGGAGAAATTTTGTAAATATCATATGATGATAGAAAGAACACAATTCAGGATGAATCATATTGAGAATTTCCTTTTACTCTTGCATTTTGTTTTGAAAATGTTGAATGCAAGAAATAATAGAAATACTTCCATACAAAAGGCTTACTCTTTTTATAATTGTCTGTCTTTTGTGATACGTGACTTCATTATGAAGTGACTATATTAAATATGGCAATTGCATGACAATATCTGGGTTTTGGTAAAAAAAAACCCACACTATATTCTGAGTGAATATGTTCGGTCATTTGAGTGTGGAATAATAAAAGAAGAAATGTGGGGCTGTTAAATTCTGATACAAACTTCAGTTTTAGAAAGAAAAATCCATTCCTCTGGTGTTTCAGGGATAATTAGGGGTGTGAAACTACTTCTTTGAAGAGGAATGCCTGATTATGCTTGTGTGGCTAGGTTTGCATGAAAGAATTTTGGTTTTTAATGTATTTCTCTGTGAGCTAATGTCCAGATTTTGAAGTGGAATTTGAAATTATACACCTGAGTGGGATGCTAGTAAAAGCTCTTTTTCATGTTTTCCTCAGTTTATTTAGTTACTGAGTGAAGAGACAGGATTGTAATGTCAATGATGTCATACAAACATTAGTAGCCTCAGAGATTATGGCAGGCTTTTGAAGAATGTCTGAGATTACATTTAAGTTGTTTCAAACCCATCATTAAAACAAATGATCTGGAAAACATTCCTGATCATTTGTCCAGCCATGTGAGTTCCAAGTGTATTTTGCAGACTTTCCAAAGTTGCTATTGTAAGGATAGAGAAAAAGTGTTTTCTACATTAAAAATGTATTAGAAGTACCACTAATTATCCATATATTTTAATTTAATTGGATTTTGTTTTAATCTATGGAAATTTGACTAGTCTTGGTACTTTCTTTCTCATGTAATAATGATTGAACCAAGTAACTGCACTGTGCTCTGTTGTTTTCCATCATGCAGTATCTTCAGATCCCTGAAGATACTTCAGCTTCACCAATCTAATATCACAGAATCACAGAAAGGTTAAGATAGGAAGAGACTGCTGGAGGTCATCCAGTCCAACCCCTCTGCTCAAGCTGGGCCACCTGCAGCAGAGTTTTCAGACCCATGTCCAGTCAGCTTTTGGATATCTTCCAGAATGGAGGCTCCACAATCTCTCTCTGGGCAAATGGACAGCAATCTGACTGCAAGATGGCTTTCAGTAAGCTGTAATTATGACAACCCCTTTACTACAATGATCCGCATTACAAGTGGATATGTGGCTGAAAAAATCAGCACCCAGATTAGCAACTGTCTTCTGATTGTGCACATCTGTGTCTGCTGCACAGAACTTGAGATAGAGAACTATGGAGTAGGGAGAATTGCCTGAAATCCTGAAATAATGTGGAATTTGTAGTAGAATTCTCTAGTCCATCCATGAAACTTTCAGAAGGTACTCCTGAGAAACAACAACCATTAAAAAACTTAAAATCTCTTTCCTAATTTCCTGCCTAGTAATGAAATGAGTGAGGACCAGGAACTGACTTCTAGTTGAAAGTTTAGGAATAGAAAGACTTTTAATTGCAGAATGGATATTGTTCATATATGAAACAGATAAACATTTCTTGATCTAGAATATTCTTTTCATTCCATGTTCTATGCTTACTTTGTGGTGAAATGTCAGCACAGGTTGTTATTTAGTTCATCTGGAAATGAACGATGCTGCCAACTCCTGCACATAACTGCAGCCACATTCCCTTACCTATACTGGAGGTTCCCTTCCTGGTGTCAGCTCCTCTTGTGCAGCATCAGTTCTTCGGTGGCGCCCAAAACCATGCAGGTCCTGGTCTAAAAGTATTAACTGTTTGAAGTATATAAACATACACAGACACAGACAAAAATATGGATATATATGAAATGAATATGAAATAAAACATTCAGAAGCTAAAAGAAAAATAGTCAGTAATCAGCTAATAGATACAGCAATTCAGGCCATAAAAAACCCATTTTCTGGAACATGTTCTAGGCCATGAATCCTGAGTGAAGTGAGCTTCCTGTGCCTCATCCTGGGTAGGGAGCCAAACCCTGGGAAAGGATGGAAGTTAAGGCATTTCTGTGATTCATTGTACCTCTTGTCTCTGTTGGCAAACATCTTCCTGCTCTGTATGGTGGCCTGGATTCCTTTTTGAGGTGCTTTCTTTTCTTATGCTGTTTTATGGACAGCTGAGGTGACCATTGAAAGAATGAATTTCATGGTGAAATTTTTTGGTAGAAGGACCATTTGCAGCTGAAATGTAACTGACTATGATAAAAGTCAAAGCAATGAAAAAGTAGAGTTACAACCTGGAAACCAGTAGAATTACCCAGTTTAAATCTGGTTAGGAATGAGAATATACTCCTTAGTATTTCTTTATTCTTACAATTGAGAATATTTTTGTGGCATTCGTATTCCACATCTCAATCTCTGCAAGATTTTAAAGCTCTGTGAGTCTCTTTTTATGACTACAAAACAGATGAAGCAGTCAAGATGAATACCTAAAGCAGAAGTAGTAATCTTTGTTGGTGGTATAAACCACAAAACTCTAGAAATTATTTCCAGCTCTTTGTAGTTGCTGGTGACTTTCCTCTCAATTCCAGTGGGAGCATGGCTTCATCCAGGAACATCGAAACAGTTCAGCTTTTTTATCAGAAAACAAAGATGTTCTGACTCTGAGTATGAACTCTCAAAGGAAATAAATTCCAGATAGGAATGCTTACAGGCTGTTTAGATACTGTAAATTTATAACAAATTGTAAAAGTTTAGGTTGGATTAGTCAAACAAAGGATAGGTTTATTTCTCCTACAGTTTTTATGTATATGAACCAGTGAAGTAAGACATTTTAAGCTTCCTCAGTGTAATATCCTGAGGCAAGCCAGCTGTATTTTAAATGGTGTTGTGTGTTTTATATGTAAATTGATGTGTATTTATGAAGACACGGGAACATTAAGATAGCACTCTTGTTTAAATGCATATTTCTGAACCTTTTTGGGTTCAGTTAGAAAGGCTCTGAGGTATTCTTTATCTGAAACACAACCCTTACATAACCAACTTTTAAAGTTTGAAGAAAGTAACAATAAACTCTCTGTATGTGTATGGATATGAACTCATATCTAAATGCCCATATAAACATGCATTGTTAATTTATGGCATGATTTTACCAATAGGGGGAGTAAAGCAGAGGTAATGTTCATGGTATGTTTTTAATTCCTTATTGATGTTGATGTAATAGAAAGAATATGGAAGCCAAAGAAGAATTAGCAATGGCAACGAGACATAGGAATAGAAATTATTTTATCTGTGACAGAAATAAGATTGAAATAGTTTCAGATGATTAACATGGTACCTCCAATTAAGGTAAATTAGAAACCCATTTCTTGGAATACAGGCATAATTGACACATGAAGTCATACTATTGGTTGCTAAGTTTTGCACTCAGTGCATTGAATTAGGGATGGTGACATATGAATGTCAGACATCAATCAACTTTTGTATTTTATCCAATCTACATCAGTGGTGCTGAATCACTGCATGGGACACTGCAGCAAATTTTGGACATTGTATTTCAAGAAATGCTCTGCTGGCCACAAGAAATGGTATCTATTATTGACTCCAGTAGGCTGGATGCAAGCACAATTTAGCCTTTGCCAAGGAAAGCCAAACTTCTGTGTACAAGGCAGCCAAGAACCATATTTGGCAATTTGAGGAATAATACTTGACGAGTATTATGAAGTATGTCACAAATTGCATCACTGATGAGCAAAATCTCAAAATCATTCAATTCTTACACCATGAGTGAAAAATTTTTGATTCTTATGTTGTCTGCAACAACTGTGTCTCAAGCCTTGGTAGTACTGTGCTGCTTTCTCTGTGGCCCTTCTGTCTAAGTTTTTCCCTTGTCCCTGAATTAGCTGTGCTCTGTGTGGATTCCCACAGCAGGCAATATTGCTGTGTTGCTGTGCTACAGACACACTGACATTTGACTTCTGATGTAAGAACCAGTGTGAATTATTGTGTGATTTGGGACTGAACGTATGGGGACTCTCCCAGCATCTCACTGAGGATGGTGTGGGTCCAGAGAGTGTGGGGGATGTGTACAATGCTGGATTAAAACATTGAAGTCTGCAGAAACTAGAAGTATCCTTGCTGTAACATTTTGTTTTCTGAGATATGTTTCCTTTTTGTTCTGAGCCTACATCAGCTCTGTTTTTCAAACAAGTCAAAATACCTCAAAACTCCTAATTTGATAGGGAATTTGCTAATTAATTTAGTGGAATTATAGTTAAGTAATCTGAAGTAAGGGTCAGCTTTCTGTGCATCTGTAATCTAGCAAGGGAAGTCAGAACAACTGATGAAGTGGCTTACATATGCATACTGTAAATTAAAAATCTTAATTACAGTCCTGCCCCCAAGAAGTCAATTGGATTTTTGCCAAGGGAGAAAATCACTACCTTAGCTATGAAGGCCTGTTTATTAATTTATATGTAGCTGAATGCATTGTAAGACAGTTTGCCTGAACCTCAGATGGGAGCAGGAATTAGACATAAATGGCTCAGTCTTGTTTTGAAACTTCTTCTTTTTTGACTTGAATACTTTAATTAATATTGATATGTTTTATTCCTCTTCTCTGTTCCTTACCCTAGGAAAAGATTAAATGAGTTGTTCCATCATACTGGGTTTTGATCTTTATAGTTATAGTTCTTCCTTACAAACTTTTATGTCTGTAGTTTCTTAATTTTAGACTTGAGATATGCAGTAAGACATTTACTGTGACTGCCTTTTGAACAAATGTTCACCAGACAACTCAGTTTATCTACTAGAAAGAAAAAATAATTTACTGGTAAATTTTTTCTAGTTATTTAGGTTAACAAAAAAAAGATAGTATGGAGGAAATCTACAGTGTATAGGGATTGATAGAAGAAAAACAAAAAAAACCAAACAGCAACAACAAAACCCCAAAAAACAAACAAACAAAAAACAAAGAAACCCCAACAAAAAACCAACCAACCAATCAACCAACCAACCAACCAAAAAAAAACCCAAAAACCCCCAAAAACACCAACCAAAAAAACCTTCATAACCAAACTCAGTATTTTCAGATTTGTGAACATAATTTGAAATGGATCTTACATAACTGTAGTGAAGAGTCCAAGAACAAGTTGATCAAGTAATGTTAACACATTAAAAGAATTATTGGGAGTTGCTGGTTTTACTTGCCTATAAAAATGTCATGTAAAATGAAATAGATGAGAATTCTGCTTTTATTGAGCACATAAATAATATTTATTAAAGGGTGACAGGAAAGAAATACAGGTGCTGAAGTAGGTAATGCATTTAAAAGTATTATGCATTAGAGAAACTTCCCAGGAGTTTCCAGGAACATCTGTCCAGAAGAGATGAAGTTAATCTGAGTCATAAGGGAAGATAAAAGGTTTTAAAACTAAAGAAATAAGTGGTGAAAACAGGGTGGACAGCACTGAGTGTAGGTGGCCCTGGGTGACCTGTTAGGCTTATCACAAACTTGGCGGAAGGAAGGTAATCAGTGGGGGCACTGCAGTACACACCTACAAAGTGTAAAGGGAACTCAGACTGCACCTTACTGGCAGTGGAGTTATGCTTTACATTAATGACAGCATAGAAGAGAGACAAATTAATAAACCTCAACAATAATGAGTTCTGAAGAGGCTGAAATTCCAGTCCTGTACAGGAAGAATAGAATATTTTTATACCTACTTATTGTTAAACATATTTGTTCATTTGTGTGACTAGTGAAAATACTGGATATGGTGGGTCTGTTATATTTTCATAATTCTTTTGATTGGGTTCTGCACATATAGGTTGTCTGGAAAAATGCTTTTATTTTTTGGCCTCTGTACAGCCTCAGTTCACTAACTTTGAGACATTGTTTTCCTCTTACACCTTAATCTTAAATCTGTTGAATAATTTGACTTTCTATACAATTATCCTTCTTATCAATTCCAGAAAAAAGCCTATCTAGAGGATCTCTGTATAAATATCATCAGTGGGTCCTTTAACAGCTGTTTAATGTCTTATTCATTCTTTGATCTTGAGTCCCTCTGGATAGGCAAGCCACCTCTGATACACAAAGCCTATCAAATACAGGAATTAGAGACACTAAAATTGATCAACCCTATCCATGCACTGAGCACAATGGGAGGAAAAATGTGAGCAAGTCATCTACAGGTACTACATAAACTGAAGTCCTCAGGTTGAGTGACACTACATGTACTTACCCGTGTATGGTTATGTGTGTATGATACATCTCCAGAAATTATGGTTAAAAGCTCTTAACCTGTTGGTTTTTTTTATATATTTTCTCTTCAATTCTCATTTCTGCAATAGGAGAGCTATCCAAAGAATAAAAGCTTCCATCTTCTGTCTGCAAAAAACCCCATGTGGCTTTGATCTAACTGATTGAATGCTTAAGAGTACAGCTGTCAAATTAAACACTCATTTTTCAAGAAAACAAATCTTTACAAAGTGCTAGTTGCATGTCTTCTGTTCTTGGCTTCAACTACAAAATTAGAGTTGGTAAAGCCTTCATGCACTATAGATCTTCAGGAGTAAAGGTGATGAATTCTATGTTGCTTTAGAATCCACTTTCTGAACAAGAAAAATAGCAAAATCCAATTCCATAACGTCTCCTTTTCCTGTTGCTCTTGCTTGTTGCTAGTTGTGAAACAAATGCAAAATTCAAGAGCATTGGTTCTACTTGTGGCCTCTTATTTTGATAGAATAGTTTGAATAATGAAAGCTGAAAATACTAACCCCTTAAAAACTATATTTCTGTCTATTCTGCTTGCATAGATACTTATTCTGCTTAGATGATACTTTTCACTGTGCAGCTAGTGGACTTCTTAAAATTTTGTGTCTCTACCTGCATATTATGCGTCCTTATGCTAACTAAAAGAAAGCAAGAGGATGTTTTGTACCTGTAATGTGAAACCAGCTGAAATTGCTTTGATTCTTGTTATTTCCTGAATTACAGGACATCTTGAAGCCTGCCCTGCATATATATATGTGTATATATACATATACACACATACATGTAATGTATGAAATATCGAAACAGAATATTAGTTTGATGCATTTCTGTACAAATTCAACTGTTTGTGTCTGTGGCTGAAAAAAATCCAAGTCTCTATTTTGCAGCATGGTTTTTGGGGTATGATATCATTACAAAAACAATTTTCCCTCCAACCAAAGGTAATTCTAGAAAAATATATATATTATGTTAATACAAAAGATAATGCAGTAGACAATGTCTTGAAAATCGTACTGTTAACTGACAGCCTTCCAATGCTGCATGTAACTGGTTTAACTTAAATATCTGATAAGCTTTTATATGTTGTGCAGACCACGAAGTAGAAGAGAGCTGTGTTCACGAACTTGTTCTCCTCCCCATTCTAGTGCCATAGGTACTTTTAAAGCTTGTTGTTTTGTTTGTTTTTTTTTTTTTTTTTTGTAAAAAGTTCTAAAGTGCATAGGACTTCAATCTTCTCCTCTGCCCTACTTGAAAGTCTTTTCTTCCATCACGTATCCATCGATATAGAAAATAGCCAACACTTCAGTAATATTCCATGATGTTCTAGTGTTTGTCCCATAGGAAACCTTTACAAAGGTGTCAAATTATCCACAGAACTGAAGCCAAGATCTGAATACGTAATAGTAAGACATAACTAGCTTGGGAGTTTGGTTTGATTTTTTCCTTGTTTTTTTTTTTCTTTTTAATGGTGAGTAGTATATTGACTTAACTACTATAGAGATTTCAAATATAATGTAAACCACAGTTTTGGAAGAGCATGTTTGGGAGCTGAGGGGTTTGAATGAAGTAACATGCTTGCATTATTTTGAAATGTAATATTGGCATCGGTTAAACTTTTTTTTTAAATCTTATTGAGGTTTTTATGGCTTCTAAATACAGTTGAGAACACTATTAATCAATTTTACTGGCTCTTAAGTGTGATAAATCAGGAATTTCAAGGGTCCTACAGGCTAGATTTTTAGTAACTCTTGTTCTCTGTGTTATTACAAATTGCAATTAACTTTCTCCTGTTATTATATTGCTATTACACTATTAACTAAAATTTCTATATTGCCTGAAATATAGCACAAATCTGGCAGAGTTCAAGAAGCATTTGGACAATGCTCTAGCACACATGGTGTGACTCTTGGGGCTAGTGCAAGACTAGGAGTTGAAGTCAATTATCCTTGTGAGACCCTTCCAACTCAGCATATTCTGTGATTCTATGAAGTATGCCACTTACATAAGTGAATGTGCCTTTTCAGCAGTCAGGCATAGGAAATTATTCTAAAATCTGAAGGCTAAACTAGATGCCCTGTGAGCATGTGTTAGTAATTTAGTTTGGATCAGAAATGTGCTTTTGAATCTCTCAGTTGTCCCTACTTATCCCACTGCACTTCTCATTGCTGTATCCTTAGTGAGGGTGCATTTTGGGCTTGTCTCTGACAACGTCAAACCAGAAAATGAACTGTGCAGACTTTCAATCCATTGCACCAGAGCAGAGCCAGTTTACATTAAGTCATATAATGTCTAAATATATAATCTAAGAAAAACCTCATTCTGAGGATGAAAATCACCATTAACACTGAAAGAACTCAGGGTGCTAATGACTAATGGACCCAATCAAACCCTCTATTTTTTATGAAATATTCCTTTAATAATTAGGCATTTTTTGTATTACAAGTGTTAACTGTCTAATAATTGGTTTGGTTTTGTTAGGCTTTTAAAGCATTAGTTGGTCTAAATAAAAACTACTGGCTCCATATATCGATATATTCCTTTTGTTCATGGCAAGATATTGAGTGTAACACTTCTCAGGAGAATGGTGCAGTCAAAGACCAAGCTCATTTTATCAACTGCCAAGGAAAACAGGTGGAAAAAGTAAGAGAAAGAGGAAAGGAAGGAGAAGGACTTGAGGGACAGCAGTTTAGTGCAGCAAGGAGAGATCTTAAAGCCAGAAGGTGGGCGTTTTTAGTTCAGCCAACAGTTCAGTGATTGGTTTGGTGCTGCCAAAAGTGTGGAGGTGGTTAGTTGGCGTAGAAAGATAATTTTTTATGGTTAATGAAAACAGAAGCACCCTGGAAGCAGAATGTAATAGCAGTGTAGTGAATACATTTAGCAGGTAGAAGCCAGGCTGTGTTTCAGTACCGTTGGAGGATTCAAGTACTGTCATTGGAGGATTCACCACACATTGCAGTTTTTGAGGCTCAGGTTGGACATTAGGGAAAAAAATTTAAAGACGACTAAGAAGATACTTAAACACTGGAGTAAGTTGTGAAATTTCATTGAAATTTTCAAGATTTAGCCAGACAAAGCCATAGCTAAGCACATCTAATGTTTTCTGTAGTTACAGGAAGATGGACAAAGTTACCTCCTTAGGTCTTGTAAATCTTAATTTCTTTTAAAATTATTTTACTTTATATTGAAAGCTAAACAGAGTTTCTATATTATCTTCTGCAATAGAATAGAATTAATCTCTGATTTCTCAGGTTACATTATTTTTATTTTGACAACTTGAAATAATAATAAAGCATTTTTTTTCCCCACATGCAATAAATGGCTACAGAAATTTAGAAAAGATACATTACTTAAGTATTTTACATTTACATCATCTTTCCAATATGTCCTGGTTTTGGCAGGGACAGAGTTAATTTTCTTCCTAGTAGCTGATGTGTTTTGGATTTAGTATGAGAATAATGTTGATAACATACTGATGTTTTAGTTGTTGCCAGGTACTGTTTATTCTCAGTCAAGGATTTTTCAGCTTCTCCTGCTCTGTCAGCAAGAAGGCTGGAAGGGCAGAAGAAGTTGTGAGGGACACAGCCGGGACAGATGACTCAAACTGGCCAAAGGGATACTCTAGACCATATGATGTCATGCTCAGTGTATATAAACTGAGGGAAAGCTGGCTCAGTGCATCTGCCTGTGAAGTGTCTAGCCATCAGTCAGCGAGTGGTGAGCGTTGTGCATCACTTGTTTTGTATATCATAATTATTTCATCATTACTGCTATCGTTAACAGTATTTTTATTTTCTTCCCTTTGTGTCCCATTAAACTGTCTTTATCTCAACCCATCAATTTCCTCATTTTTATTCTTCTGATTCTCTGCCCCATGCCCCGTGGGGTGGAGCAAATGAGTAAGCAAGTGGCTGTGTGGTGCTTGGTTGCTGTCTGGGGTTAAATAAAAACACAATAGTAAGTTGCAGAGATAGATACAGACATATTAAAAGTCTTTGGAAGTATATTATTATCTTGGATAGCTCTAAAAAGTAGAGTTGTAAAAGTTGGTTTGGATGGTTCTGGATATCCTATACTTTATACTATTATTTACTTTCTATGTAAGTGAGAGTAGGAAAAAAGAAAATAAGGGAATATAAGTCACTGTCCTGGGAGATAACACTTAAGAGAGATTGAAGAATTGATCATTGGAGATATTGAAGGAGGGAATGCAAACACAAGAAGATAATTTATTGACCACAGAGTTCCTTTATCCAGAGGAATAAAACAAATTAGTCAATCCATCAAAGAAAGAACAGATCAAGAAAAATGAGGATGCAAAAAGTTAACCAAATGAACTGGTCAGAGCATGAGATGCCTGTTTGGTTCCAGCCCTTCAGATATTTTATCACTGGTGAGAAATAACTGTAAATCCTAATATGCAAGGAGTAAACACCTTGAATTTTTGACAAGTAAGAGTCTCATTTGTAGATCATCCCTTTCTGAGAAGTAGGTTTTCAAGTGCTGATTTGTAGGAGTAAGTACAGAAAATAGTATTGCCTCTTATTTTATAATAAAGATCTTCTCAGCCTGGTGAAAGCAAGCTAATGCAGCTGAAGGGTCTTTGTGCATGTCTTCAAGACTTAAAATTTTTCAACATACTTTCTTACAAAGGAAATTCTTACTCTACACTTAACACCAATAAAAATCAGAAAACTGTATTTGTTGGTATGCCTGATTTAATTCACAGTATTTTCCATCTTCATTTATTCCAGCTTGTTCTCTTAATTCTTCCATATTCCCTCCTTGAGTCATACACAGTGAAGTCTGTTTGACTTTCTATGTGGTTTTAACATATGCTTCAGTTTTACAGACTGTTGATGTGTTAGCGGATGTTGACAGAAATTTGAAAATAGTTGGAAAAGAAAAATCTAAGTGAAATGGAATTTTCAGATTAGCTTGTTTGAGAAGAGTCTATGGGTTATTTTTTTTTTTTTAATGACTCCTGGACCTCTTAACATAGAAGTAATTTAAATATCGTCTTAATCATCTTCATTCGGTTTGTTGCTCTAAAGCAAACTGGGCTTACTGGAAAGATCTTCATTAAAGCCAGACGTTTTTTTCTTTTGAACTGCAGCTCACCACAGCCACCTTGGACGGCAAACTCCGATTGTTTCTACCCTGACACTCGCCAGCCTGAGGAGCTTTGGCCCTGGTACTCTGAGAATAATGACTTGCTGAGAGAAAAGAGACTGGTAACTGGCTAGAAGCAAGTGGCGTAATATTCCCAGGTTTTATTTTCAGGAAGTTCCTCAAGCGGTTCTCAAAGTTTTTTTGTTGTACAGTCTGTTACCCTTATTGCAAAAATAAGGGTGAAAGGTCACGAAAAGGAGGACACTACTCATTCTGACTTCATTGTAGCAAATCACCACAGAAGTGGCTATCATAAGTTTTCTTGGGTTCTTATAGTTAGGTGCACTGTGTAGTGCTTTGCTAGGTGGGCACCACTTTAGTCTAGACTGAAAATGCAAATAAAATAACAAGTGTTCCATTTTTACAGCTAGATCCGTTTGTGACAAATTTTTAAATTAATCTGAAAGAAGCAAGGATTGTATGTCTTTCTGAAATGCCATGAGAGTCCTTCTGTTATGCTTCTTTGGGGTTACTGGAGTCAGCACGGATGTTGTCTGAAGGCAGAATTTTGCTGGTTTACTATTTATTCTACATTCTGTAAATTTCTTAGGGAATATGTGACAAATATCTTCTCTTTAAAAGAAACTATTTCTGTCTTTTAAATAACTGCTAAATATTTTCAAAAATATTAAATCAATATGAAAATAAAATTATCAGAAAAAAAATGTTCATTTCTTGTATTCTTCCTAGGTTACTTGCTCTTGGAAAAGAGTTTTTGGACAGCTTCTTTTTTTTAGGCTAGACATTCTCACTCTTCGTTGACTTTAGCTAAGAGTAGAGAGCATGTATGTAACTGGTGAAAGGAGACAATTTTTCTTTTCCTGGCAAAATTGTGCTGCCTTTTCGAAGTTAAATTTGCCAGAACAGAATTTATTAATCAGATCAAATTACTTAAAGAAAAAAAAATAAATTTGAGTTACTTTAACACCAATCAGTAAAACAGATCACTTTTAGTACTGTAAAGAATGTTTTATTTAATAGATGTCCTTAATTTATGCATGTAATATTTAGTATAGTTATATCAGGTTATTTTAATGGAATTTATTTATTCCGTTAAAAATTATTTTGTAAAGGATTTAGCAGTATTTTGCTGAGCAAAATCATACAATTATAGGATACAATGTATCACATCCAGATATTCTCCTGAACACTGTGGTCTCATCAATGACTGTAGGAGTGTCGTGCAGCCAGATCATACCCATCAGAACTCGAATATTAGAATCAGTTTTTTTCATGATCAAAGCAAATGTGGAATAATCCACTTATTTAAATACTTTTTCAGTTCAAAATCAAATTAAACAAGAAATCATCTTCTATGTTGTGGCTAAATGCTGGTATGCTACACTCACAAATTATCAGCAAGATTTAAATTTTAATTTCCACCACAGAGATCCTCAGGATGGTCTTCTTCAAACTTAATTTAGCTAATATTCTCATCTGCATGCTCTGAATTCCACATCAAGAGTCACTATCAAATACAGAAAATAGCCCATAGCTGTATTTGCAAGTAAAGTGTTTATAAGCCATGGGTTGCAACTTAGCTCTTCAGAGAGATCAAAACATCTGCTGAAAAGGTGTGAACTGTAATTATTACTTTTTTTAATAAAAAGCACCACATTTTTTGACAGAATAATAGTCTCGGGCTTAAGGCAGAGGATACACTTAAAAAAACTATGAATTCTTGCTGCAGTCATGGAGGTTGCCACAATCCCCATGGGACTGAAATAAAAAGGAAATGCTTCAATTTTCTAGATGTCTTACCATCTAGAAATAACTGATGTTATTACCCAGTCAGACAGTGTGTATCCCCAAAACCCCTCCTAATCTTGAGCTAGTTTGATCTCTGAAGGAGGAACTCTTCTTCCAAACATAATGTATTATCTATTATCTCTCTTTCCTTAAAGTGAGACTCAGCAGTATGCTGCTTTCTGGTTACTCTTATCAAGGCCTTTTTCTGGATAGGAAACCTCTTTGGGGCATTTTGGCCATGACCACAGCATCATCAATCCATGCTGAATAGAGACATTCATCTGCTCAGCCCTCGCAGATGTGCAGCTCTTCCACAACCCAAGAATTTGTTAACCCCTTTTCCCTCAGGGGAGACAGACAATCTGCCCTACCACACAGGCACTAGAACTTTTCAAATGGAAATTCACTATGATTTTTTTCCATCTTAAAAAAGAAAAAAATCCCCCCTGGACTCCTCATAAATGCTTGAATACTTGTGGTTTTGAGAATGGAAAACTTTAGCTGACACACTTCAAGTTTGGCAAAGTTAAGTGCTTGAAAAAAAAAATTTCTAATGGCAAATAGGAGGAAAAAACTGTGTTAGACGGACTTACCATCTTGTTATATTTAGAATTTTCATAATCACTAGAATTTTCATAATCATAATCCTTCTGAGAAGGATACAGGAGGGTGTACTTAATTACTAAAGAGATAAAGTCATAAAGGTGTATCCACAGAAACACCACCTATAACTTTGTGTTTTTAACAGGCAAACCTGACAGTTTATATGTTCAGTTTCTGTTCTAATGACAAAGCTATTTGAAATTAGAAAGTCCCAAAAGCAGATGGGAAAGATTCCTGGTTAGCTAAGGTGGTGCTTCATGTAAAAAATTGTGCTGACATGCTTCAGCTACAAAAGTTGACACAAACAGCTGCAAGTGTAAATAATTAATGGGTCATTTTAAGGAATTTTGAGTATGCTTTTAGACTGCTTTTAGGGGAAAAAGTGATTATAATATAACTCCCAAATAGCTGAAGAAAATTAAAAGTCTTGCTTTGAAGTAATATGTAGCAATATGTGAGGAAAACAGCTGGCAGAAGAATCGGCTTGTTTTGTTAAATATCTGCTGTGTCATGTGTCCTTGAATGTCCTATATGCTGGGGAGAGGAGTGGTGTTTTTGTGACTTTCTGTGTGCTGTTTTGTGGGGGACTTTCCCAGCTGAACGTCTATCAAATGCCACAGAATTCTTAAAATGGATTTACACAGCAGTTTGTTTTTTTCTGGTGCTGTAAAGGTCAGAAAGCACAGCAGGGGGGCCAGCATTGTTCTGAAGCAGATGCTGTTAAAAACAGTTTGAGATTAAATGGTTTGCAAAATATCAGGTACTACCCAGTTTTCTGAATAGAATCAAATATATGGGCAAGCTTGGGTGGCACCATCAGGAGGAGGGGAAGAGCAAGCCCATGAACTCTGCTTTCTCCTGAATTCACCATGAAAGAAGTGTTTTTTGGATGTATTCTCCAAGACTATTGCTTTCCATTATACAAGATGATTGCATTTTGGTGCAAAGTTATATTGGGAATATATATGGAATATCAAGAGGTAGTCAGCAGCACTTATTATTTTCTTTCTTCCATTATTTTTTTCGTTTAATCATACCAAATTGTTTTTTCAGAACCGTGTTGTGTCTTGTATTTTCCCTTTTCAAAATGTGAACAGATCTATTTGTCTCATGGTAATTTACTGCAGAAAGAAAAAATATCGATAAAAATACATAAAACTGTTTAAAAAATTTTGGCACATGCCTAATAAATAAAAATGAAGTGGTAGGGAATTTTCTGTTAAAATCTAATTTAGGACTCCTTGCTTCAATGCAGGAGTGGCAGTCCAAAAACACGGAGCAACAGAAACTAAAAACTGAAATAGGACGTTCCCTGAAATCCTTGCAGGTTTGAAAGTGAAATCTCTTTAAAGACAATATAAGATGTTGTTCTGGGAGATGCTGCTTTTCATCTTATTGTCTACATTGAACGTCTATCTACCAGCATTCCCATGTTCACGTAAGCCAAATGCTGCTCTTCGGAATTTTGCACTTAATTAAAGCCAGAGTAATTCTGCTTATTTTTTGTGAACAAGGTGCTGCTAGGAGTGGACTGTGTCTCAGGCTTTTTAATAAATTTTTGGTGACAAAATGGTATGGAGTCTAAAAGCTGGATACACCAGTGAAGGCCTACAGAAGTCACTGAGGTACTATGTTTACTGGTTTATGTTAAATCCTTGTGTTTGATGTGAATATAGTATCTTTAAAAAAAACCTCACTTTCATTCAAAAATTGGTGTTAAACTGAAGGTCTTTCTTATATATATTGTAATGAAAACTGAATGTTTTTAAAGAAAGATACTGGACCAAACAGAGTAAATGATGTGGCATAAATTAGATTTATAGCTATGATGAATTTGATTTAACAATATACATTCCATTCCCAGATTAAGACCTTCCAGATTAGTTTTATGTTGTGTCTGAAATGAAATGAACTCCAATGAAACATTTCCACTGTCTTAGTTAATGTAAACAAATGAACTCATGCCTTCCCTTCTGTCCAAACAAGAGAGAGTTTTTTATTTCTTTGGTTTAGTTTTGCTGGATGAAAATATGTTCCAAAGTACAAAGGTATTGTCAAATAATGTGACAATTAGCTTGCTTTTGTCATCCAGTCACGGAAGACCCCCTGGCAAGTCATCTCCAAAGACCAGCCCACCAGCCCAAAGCATTTACTTCTAAATCATTTATGAAAGATGTTTTTCTAAGCTGCTCCTCAAAACCTCTGGTGACAGAGATTCCACAGCCTTCCCAGGGGGAAAATCCCCTTGGTGCGATTTGAACACATAATGTCCGAATTCTATTAGGTACAGAGGATAATTCATCATCTTCTTGTTCTAGCAACCCTCTACATACTCGACAGTTGTTATCATGTCTCCCCTAAGACTTCTCTTTTCTACTTTAAACAAAGACAGTTCATTCAATCTGTCTTCAAAGGCTGTGTTTTCTAGACCTCTGTCCATTTTTGCTGTTTTCTGAACTTCCTATAGTTCTGTGTTCCTCTATCTGGCAGTGCAGTACTCTCAAAAGCTTACACCAGTATGTGCTGTGCCAATGCTGCATAGGGTGAAGGCATAGCTTCATAATTTGTCATTCCACTGTGCTATTGAGTTTGTCCACAGGTACGTGGCATTACTGACCCATGTCCATCCCCTAGGTTTGCTGGATCCTTCATTTCAGGTCATTTTTCCAACTGTCCACCATCACACTGTATTCTGATCCTGTGCTCCCAACTGTCTCCAGCCCTTCCGTTTTTATTATTATTATTATTTTCTGTTAATCGGATCAGTAATGATTCCAGGGGGTAGAGAAAGTGGATTGCCTGCTGATGTGGATCCTAGGTTATATATTCAGTGCCAGAGAAGGTGAATTCTTTTTATTTCATTTGCCCTAGATGGCTCATGCTCATGAGAGAAGATATTTAGTGGATTACCTGAAATTACTGCGCCCAGTGAAGGCAGGGCACTTCAGCTTTTACTGATGTTGCTGAAAGCAACAACAACATGTGTTGTTGTTTTTTTAATTGTAATTTTACTATTTCATGTTGCAAATTTCCTCTTCCATCACTCATCGGGACTTTGTGTAGAGGCACTAGTCCTCTGCTGTAAAAAACAATCCTGCACACATTTATGTGCACACATTGTAGTTTTATCTGAAAGCATGGGCTGTGAAACACTGTTGGTCTCACTCTCCTTTTAGGTTCAAGGAGGTTCATTCAAATCATAGTTTGTGTTGAAGGGAACCTTTAAAGGACACTTAGACCACCCCTCCTACTACAAACAAGAACATCTTCAACTGTATCAGGTTTCTCAGAGCCCCACACAGCATCATCTTGGATATTTCCAGGGCTGGGGCATTTATCACCTCTCTGAATAGCCAGTTACAGTTTTCCTACCATCAGAAAGGCAACTGGTGCTTGGACCAGCTATGTTGGCCAAAATTATTTCATGATTGTTTTACGCTGAATCTCTCCAGTCATTTTCAAAGACTGGTTCCTCATTTGCACTGATAGAATTAAGGTGAGTTAAATGTCTGACTTTACTGCCCTCCAAAGTCATTGTAGTAAGGTAGCACTAAATGCTTCTGCTTGGCTGTGCTGATTCAGCCTCAGCAAACTATCATCTTTTAGAAGACATAGGGGGAAAAAAACCCACCAAACTATTACTATTCTCATCTTCAAGATAGCATTTTCTGACGTTTTATGAAGCTTCTATGTAAAAGCTACATTGTGCCACTGCAGGAGCCTACTGGACCTACAGGAGGTTCCTGGCTGCTGTTTCTCTCATTAGCTCTGTCAAGAATAGGGAGCTTGGATATTATTGCATAATATGTCTCTGAGCAGTTGAATTAAGAGAAGAAAAGAATGATGCAATTTTCTTGAAGCCAGAGGAAAAATGAAAGCTATATGAGGTAAGCAATTTCCCCACTGTTTCAGGCTGTTTGTGTGACAATAATAGGAATAAGAGCAAAGGAGAAAAGTTGATGTGATTTTTTCTGTGCCTTGTTTTAATTTAAAAACGGGACAGGAGTTCAAAGGTCTGAGTGTCATTAGCCTTAAGGTCCTAATACAACGTTTTTTAGTCTCTACATGAAAGAAGACTTCTAGTCATCTACCAGCATCACCCAGCATCATTCTGCTTGGGGCCCATGATGTGGGCAATTACAGGGAGTAAGCTTAGGCACGGCAAGATCTTCCTGATACATTCCATTATTTTAGGCCACAGGGAAACAGTAAATAAGAAAAGACAGCTGTATCTTAAATACAGGCTCAAATTAAGGATGCACTAGAATATTGTTTGTGCTTCCCATTTGTCTGCGGGGTCTGTAAGGGCAAACTTATTCTAGAGCTGTCTTGTAACGTGAGCTGTGAAAAGCCACAGAGAGTAATGTAGTTGTGGTTCTGCTTCCATGCTGTTATTCAGAGATCTGCCAAAATGCCTGGATGAACCACTTTGCACTTTCCCAGGGCAACACCTGCCCCTAAATTTACCATGTAAGCTGTCATTTTAGGAGAGAGATGTCTGTGTGTAGTCTACTCTCCCACAACGCCCAGAAGTGTCTCGTTTCACCAGGCTGTAGTCGGGGCTCACAGGCAGCTGCCAATGCCCGGGTAGAGAGCATTGCCTCATGTCTGTGCACACTGGCTAACCAATCCCAAAGCCAGGCCTCGGGGGAGGATGCTGGCTGCAGGTAGGAACAATCCCAAAAAGAAGGAGACCAGAGGCTGAAATTGTTCCTGGCTCAGTGCCACACACTTGGCTAGGGTTGCACCAGGGGCGAACTTGACCTAAGGAATATTAGACACACTTCACAATCATAGATAAAAAGACATCTTGAGGAAAGGAAACAATAACTGAAAAAATGAATGAAATACCTTCCACCCTGTGTGATCCTGGGCTGTGACAAACATAGTTGCAAGGAGCCTTTTTTTCCCTTCTCTAGTTGAAACCATTGTGATCAGTGGTCTGACATAGTGGAACATTTCATTCTACCCATTATTGCTTTTTGCTCCCACACATGAAGTCATAACAGTGAATATATTCAAGTGAAGCATGATATGTAGCTGTGGTGTTCAGTAAATGAAAACTACCTTTTTAGTTCACTTATCCAAAGTATTTTTCATTCACTGCATTTTTTTGTTTGCTTTTTAATCTCAGGATAGTAAGCTGCACTGAAAGGAAAAAAAATTGTGTAATAAGACAGTGGTAAAAAAATAATTCTATGTTTCATTCAAGAGACATACCAATGTGCTTTTGTTATTATTCTTTGGAAATATTTTGTATTTATACCTTCCAGATTGCCGGTTGATACCTTAATAAAAATATTTCGTTATCATCTCACTTTTAAGCACCTACTAAAATGGTTTGCATGCTAAAAAAAGGCACAATAATCTAACCTCTAGTGATTAAAATAAAGACTGTAAGGATGAGCTGAAAGCAACACAGTTTGGGTGGAGGAGACTGGAGATTTAAGATACTTTTCTTCCAAGTGTGTACATCCACTAAGGATAATGAAGTTGCACACCCTTTATATATGTCATAATATACACACACCATCATCATCCTTCACAGTCTTTTGGCAGACAGACTGGAAAAACATTTGAAAGTTAATAAATGACAACGGTAACTGACACCTAGTCATGTCCCTATGAATTTCATATTTATTGTGTAGGTAATACATTACTTAAGAGGACACCTATAAAATATAATTAGGAAGGGAAATAACTTTCTCCCAAAGGGAAAACTCTAAGAAGGGTGAGGTTTCCTCCTGTAGTGCTTTTTCCAAATTCCTTTCCAGTAGGTTGCCAAATTATGTGAAAGATACAAAAGCTTCCATTCCCAGCCTTCTTTAAGATTCCCTAGAAATATAAACTGCCTGTATTTTCTCTAAATGGAGCAGAAGGAATGATATTCAGAAAATAAACCTAGTTAAGTGACAAATGTTATCAAGGCCAAATGTGATAGCAAAAGCTATAGCCAAAACAGAAAGGATATTTTGCTGATAATACTGAATCCAGTCTCATGGGACCCTGACATCAGGCAACCCACTGAAGAGTTCTCCCCATAAAACTGGCCTTCAGTGAGATAGAAAAGAGACATTTCCATAAAAAGGATAAACAAAATGAAATTATTTGTTACAGCCACTTCTTCCCTATCCTAACTCCTTCACTCATACTCAGTTGGAAAAACTTCCTAACAGAATCTGGATTCAAACGCAATGTCAGAAAAAGACATTCTGAGCTTTCCTGGGTCTTTTGACCCTTGACAATCTAGATGCTTCTCTGCCTCTGCTTTTGCAATTTGCCATTCATTGCAAAAAAGGACTCTTTTAGAGTCCTTTATTTTGAGTAAAAAAAGACTCAAATGAAATGCCTGAGGGTCCAAAACTTATCCTTGGAATTTTTTCCTTAAGGAATAGAACTCTGCAGAAATTCAAAGCTCCAGTCACATTTACCTCTTCTTTCCCTCACCCTTCTTTTGTGTGCATGCTTCAGAGGGAGAGTAAATATCTCTCTGGCTCCCATCTGAAACTGAATTAACAAATAGCCCCATCCGTGGTGCTGACAAAATGAGAATCTCTTCTCAGGAAAAACTATTGTTAAAGGGGTTTTGTTCTAAATGAGGACAAAATGTCAAAGGAGTTTATTTCCCAACATGGGGAGATTTCCAGGAAATTCCAGGTTATGAAAGAAAAAATGAAGTTCTGCTCTCCTTGCTCCTCCTGTCTGGTTTGTAGGCAGACAGGCTGCCTGCCTCCATATCCTTGCTGTTCACAATAGGAGGGATTGTAAGAAGATGGTTAGTGGACAAGACAGATACCTGGGAAGGGGATCCCCAAAATCCCAGGTGAGGTCTAGGAGATAGTGAATAGCTACTCTTATTCCCAAGCAGTGCAAGGAACAGCAGAGCCTGGAAGTCTGAAAATCAAAATTAATGGATGGGCAAGGAGCTCACCATGGTGTCCACTGCTTGGCCCTGGGAATGGCCCTTATGGTCAGGGAGAAAAGCTTGGAGACCTGCTGAGGCTGCTTACTCAACTTGGAGTAGCCTGTGACACCTGCAAAACCAAAGGCCTCCAGATCTCTGGCATCTACTTGGAGAGCCCGAGGAAAAAGGGAGAGGTGAAGACCTCAAACACCTCATTTTCCAGGATGCATACAGAGAAACCAAGAGTCCAAAGTGTAGCTGGGCTGAAATGACAGCAGCCAGTCCTCTTCTGTTTCTCATGGGAAATTTTCTGCATGAGAAATTTCCACCAGAGCTAGTTAATGTTCCTGTATCACCAAACTCCAGAAATGTACAGGATTTGAAGGTGCTAGGATCTAGAGTGCTCATTTGCTTTGACAGGATGTCTTTACAAATCCAGCCTAAAAAATGTCTTGCTACTCCACCCTTTCAGTGAATAAAAATCTGCTGGTCCTTATGCAGTTTAAAAAAAAAAAAAAAGTTAATTGCTTTTCTTTCTACTAGTGTTCTCTTTGATGGTCTGAAATCCTGAATTTCCAGACTGGGAATAAACTACACTCATCAGCTCATTCTCACTTCCAATGTGTATTTGTAGAAGAACAAGAGATTTCGGTTTTTCTATTTTTGTCCCATAAATCATTTTCTGTTAAACCATTTATCATTTTGATGAAGGTTTCAATTAGAAGATGAGGTTACGACTAGACTAACTGGCAAAATCCCAGTGAAAGTAGTAAATTCAGGATGCATCCTAATGCACTGCATGGGATCTGCAGGCTATGAGAAGTATAATGTCTCAGTGAAACCCCCTGGACAGCTACAAGACCTGGCAGATCACTTTATATTCAAGTGGCTTAAATTCAATAGCAGAACCACAGCTTCAAATTGTATTGACTCGTTTTTGCTGAACAAAGCAGGAAGTGGGAGAGGCTTTCCCTGAGCCCAACTGCAGTTTTAAAGTCAATTGCTTGCAATTCAAAACCTGTCTGATATTTCAGAATCCACTCCCTGTTTTCTCCCTGGATATTACAGACCACAGGGGATTCAGAGGGCTTGCTCAGCCCATTGCCATGCTACATGCAGCAGAGAGCCAAAGTCTTTGGGACAAGACAGCTACTGACACATTGCCCCAGTCATCTGCAGCATCTCTGCTTGCTGTGTTAGTTGGGATAAGGCTAGGACAGATTTTTGGGCTGTCTGTTGGATGTCCCAAGTCTCACTGATAAGTCATGTGAGATTTGCCCCAAAGTGCAGGCAAAGCACAATAGATTGGTGCTGCTGTCTGGAAATCCTTGTGTTGTTCCTTGCTGGAACAGTGGGGCTCTGCTCCCTGTGCTTGGGAGAATATCTTGTTTCTCAAGACTCTGTCCTCAAAAGCTGATGAGAAGAGATCCTCCTAAATTTTTTTGCCATGACGTTCTTTGTGCAGATTTAAATATGAAATGCCAAAAAAGCAATGCATGTGAAAAAAAAAAAAAAAAAAAAAAAAGAATGTAACTTCCAGCTCCAAATGTGGCGGGTGATAATGAAGTTCACGTAACATATGGGAAACAGTACTGCTCTGTTTAGCCACTTGGCTTGAAATGTAGACTCCATGGTGCTAGCTATGCAAACAATGCTCAGTTGATCCATCAAAACAAAATCATGGCCACATATAATACTAATGATTAAATGCTTATTCTCCAGGATCACATAACATATGGCTTTGTGCTAGAACGTACACAATCCCAAAGGACATTATGTGAATATAAAAGATTATTGACTCACTATGCCCCGGTTGTGTTCTCTGGCAACATCTCTTCAAGAACAGAGACACATACATAAATATGAGGACACTAATGGGATTTTTTTCCCCTTCATCTTAAGGCATTACTGCCAGCTGTGCTTAGGATCTTTATTAGCAAAATTACACATATTGGTAACTTTGAACTCTGGATTGCATTGATGATCTAAGAAGCCAGAGAGAAGGATGAAATAATGCCATATTGAAGAAATGATGAAAGTGAATTTTTTTCCATCCTGTTTTGCATGATGCTTTTCTTCTGATATTTAATTCTTTCATAAGATAATAAATAAAGGATGGGGCAATAATAGCTTGCCTTGATTTCTACAAATCCTCAGAAATAGTGTTGGTGTTAGACATAGACTTTTCAAACCTGCATCCTCTTACTGTTTTGGCTTCTTCTCAAGGAGTTTTTTATTTCACTTTTCTTGGACTCTCTTCCCTTCTTGCTACCTTTGTTTTATGTCATGAATATCTTTTTTATAATTCCTGTTAGACCTCCTTGGCAACTAGGAAAACCTTATTTTCTGAGTTACAGAAGGCTGCTGATGGTCCCCATAGTTCTCCTTATGTGCTTCCTCTTCCTTTGGCAGCTCTTTAGGGGTCTGGACCCTGGCACAGACGTGTGGGCTCTGCGATTTTTCACCAGAGCAGAGGTGCACAGAGGTAGGAGTCATTGGTACAGGAGTCCAGGCAGGTCCTCCGAGGTCCTTGGAGGCAGGGAAGGGGCAATATCTCTCCTGGATGGGAGTGATGGCAGCCAGGGTCTGACAAACAAGCTATTGGTAAGTGCACAAAGGCGCTGAAATTTCCTACCAAGAGGGAGCAGTGTGCCAAGCTCCTCTGAGGCAGGAGTCACTGCCTGGATGGCTACACCAGAGTCCTGGCTGCAGAACACTGCACCCAATCCCTGGATCTACCCTTCTCCTTCCCACTGCAGATTGCCATCTCTCCAGGCATATTTAACACCTGAAGCACAGTGTGAATACATCACTGCATTTTTTCAAATCAAAGTTGGATTAGCGGGATTTGCACAATAATTTGTACACAAGTCTTGTCTCTGTTTTGTTGATTGTTCATTCTGGTTTCTATATTTAGATAGAAATATCTTTTTTGCACTACTTGTGTGTGTGAACAAACAGTATATTTGAATATATGAATGGTACAGATGACTTACAAACTGAGCCACCTGCAGCTATTTCATACAACTCAGTCCTTAGACTGGTAAAAAATTAAATTTCAGTAAATTTAACTCTTTTGGCAGACAACTGTTCTATCTTAGAGGTCTTCCTGTCTGGTTTACATATGGATGGTTTACATTATGGAAATAAGTAATAGATGAAGACCTCCTTCCATGTTAGTCTGCTGCTAACTGTACAGGAAGAAACATCAGTGTTAAAAATCCCACAGTTTTCAAAAACATTATTTTCATGATCAACAGTTTCTGATTAAGGCCTTACTTTTTTCAAGTCTTGTTCTTATGCTCTAAGTATGTTCCTGTTAATCTGTCTAATGTGATGCTTTCATTTATCTGCCTTCAGAATGCTCTGGAGCATTCTTTACTTTCCCTCACTGTGGGAGTTTACTTCCTCCACAGAGGTGTAAGCGGAGGTGCAGAGCTCTTTCATTTACATAACAAACCTGTAGTAGAGGCTGGGGGAGAATCTTGGATCCATTATTCTCCCTTCAGCCGACTCAAGAGCTGCCTCACATCAGAGCTATCTCAGCTGCAGGGCTGTGAGTTGGCCATGTCACTGGGAAAAAAAACCGTGATGGTTTGTCCAGGAATTAAAAATCCCATGCTCCACAGCTGTTGATATTTTGCTTCCTGAGCCAGATTTAAGCAACATATCAGTAGTTCATAAAGAAAATCTTTTTATCTTTCCTGCCTCCGTTCAGCTAAAGCTGTAAACAGGACACATTGTGTAATTTTTCTAAGCTGAGCTTGGCTGAGCGTGGCTGCAGCTGTTAATCAAACTGAGTAAATGTAAACATTAGATTGTCTAAAGAGTACGGAAAGGTATGCTTTGTTCTCAGTTGAAATCAGTCATGCTGACCCACTAGAGCATTGCAATATGTCTTCTGGGCTATCATCTGAATTAAGAGCTATCAGATAGACAGAAATTCAGCACAGAGTTTTGGCTCTGACAGTAAAAGCAAGGCTGCAGGTGAGGTAGCAGATCAATTTGCCCAGAACTTTCCAGTTCACTGAGTAAAATCTCGTCTCAGGGTAAAATGTTCTACTGCTAAGACAGAAAGCAGTGTATGAGGTGCAGACATCTGACTGGCAGGCTGCAGTGATGTTCTGGCCAGGTCAGAGATTTATACTAGCCTGCACCATGATTAGGTCACTGGCAACCTGTGGAAACAAAGCAGGTTGTACTACAAAGCAAAGGAGCTGCTTTCCAGGTCCCGAGGAGAGGGGTTATGTTTGCCAAAGCATTCAGAAGTATCATAAACAGCCAAATGGGGACTGACATACGTTCTTTATCTGAGACGTTTTATCTTGTCTGCCAAGTCCTTAGCTCCCGAAACAAAGAAACTCTGTCTTTGCTCATGCAGAGCATCTACAGCCAAAAGCTAGAGGTGACTGACTCTGCCTTGCTAAGCTGCTCTCTGTGCCTACCAGGTCCTTCCCAGAGCCACTCTCCTGGCACGGGCTCAGAGCCAGGGCAAGCCAAAGAGAAAGGAAGGGGCCACTGGCATGAAGTGGTACCAGAGGTGATGGAGGGGGTGAAGGTGTCATCCCCACTGCTCTCCAGGTGCTGCTTTCTGAGAAGAAAGGCCAATTCTGCTAGGGACATGCAAGAACAGAAGTGAGAATTGAGAGCAGAAATCCAAGGGAATCCAAAGAGGGGCAAAAGTGCCGAGGCAGACAGAGAAACGTTGTTCTTTTTCAAACCATAGGACAGGCAACTGTGGATGGAAGAGGGTTTGTGAGGCCATATGACTACCAAGAGAGCTAAATGAGGTCTATGAAGGCACACTTTGGGCTTTGTTTGGCAACTTTGTTAAATTAAGCAGACCTGCACTGACTGGCTACTTAATTCAGAGGCTGAATTTTTGCAGGTCATTGGTCACACCCAGTTTCCTGTAGGGATATGCATTTGCATTAAGGACAACTTGTTTTGGGGCTAAAAGAAGACTGCATCAGTTTCCTGCATAGTTGAGTGGGACCATTCCAGGGTCAAATGGAAACACTCAAGGGAAAGGCAGCAGTTAGTACAAGACAGGTCCTTTACTGTGGTAATCACCACCCTCACCATTAAGCTTTGCAAATGCTGCTCTAAATTACAGCAGTTTACAGTGTGAATAATTTCCCCCCATCTTTTATCGCTTTTTCATCATGATTGTTATTTTGTCTCTGTTGGTTTCCTCCCTGCATTTTTCTAAGTGCTTCCAGAGAAGCTGTTTGCCCAGCACCCTCGGCTCACATGTTGTTTTATTCCCTTGGAGCAGCTGGCTGTCTCCTTACAGGGATACAGTTTGTGCTGGTTAGTGGATTTCTCTATAACAGACATTTGAGAGGATTCCCTCCTCTTTGGAAATTTTCTTTCCATTGTGAAATATCTTTGCTCTTTCTCCCTATGTTGACAGTCAGTTAAAAATGCATTTTTGCTTTCAGAAGAAGGTTGGGTTTTATTGTTTTCCTTTAGTGACTGAAGGCATATACAGATCTCACAAGCCGAATCCTGTATGGAGCAGCATCTTTTAAGTTAAAAAAAAACTCCTAAAAATTATGATTTTTAGAGGTCTGAGTTATGATTTAAGTTCTATTTAATGGATGCTCTTGGATGAGCCATACTATATAAATCAAAAGTTTAGAGTTAAAATTAGGCTTAAAAGACTGACTGATGTTGCTTAAAATCTTATGTTGCATTTAAAAAGGAAAACATAAATAAAATGCAAAGACTGGGATTTTGATCCTCAGAGCCATTCATTCCTATCAATATTAGACTAAGAATTTCAGAGCTTGAAAGAAATCCTCCTTTCTACAAAGCCCTCAACAAAAATAGGCAAACCAGGTAAATACAAGAGCTGCAGTGGGTGAGCAACTCATTAAACATACATCTCATCTGAGCCATGAGGAGGTCTTTACCAACAGTTATGTACAAAAAGCTTCAATGTTAACAAAGCAAGAAGCAAAAATGTGAGTTTTCCCATCCTGAAGCCCTCAAGTTTGAACAGGTAAATATATCCTTAATATCATGAAAACAATTGAACATTCTCTGAGGTGGTTAAGTCCTGTGCAAGCCCCTCTACGGAACGAACTCAATGTTGCTGAACAGGAGGGTTCTTTTAGAAATGAGATGTAGTCCCTGAAGAGATTTCTGTTGACTACATGACTTACTTGCCCTGTCAGAAAAGAAAGGATGTCTGCAGCTTAAACCTATGGTAGCAAACTTACAGAACCAATTAAAGAGGAAAAATATGATCGACAGGAAGGGTAGGAGGAGAAAATAGAAAGAATTCAAGATATTTTCATTGCATTCTTTTACCACCAGACACAGCTGACTTCTGTCCTGAAATTCTAAAGTTGAGAATATCTTTATCCTTTTGATAATAATTTTAAATAAATCTTTGAAAACTGAGAACATTTCAGAAAACTGAAGCGTGCTAATGTTCTGCCAATATTTAAGAAAAGTGCTACACTGTGTTCAGATAAACAAAATACTTGATCTGAATTAGGTCTTGGGTAAAATAATAGTGAAATTGATACCAGTTTCAAATGATAGTTAAAAAAACAAAGCTATAAATTCTGACAGCACAATGCATGGAATGTTATTCTTAAACAGAAGTTACATACATCGTTGATGCAGTTTCTAATGACCAATGTAAAAGATCTGCAGAGTGGAGTGTATTTTGTAAAGTAATTTGCTCAGTACGACATGTTATTTGAAATTAGCACTGCAAGAAGGAACAAATTTTAAATAGATTAAGGACTGTGTGTAAGATGAATCTCATAAAACTCATCACTGGAGAATTATTATCAAATTAATTATTTATGAAGGCAGTCTGAGCCATTGTTTGGCAATTTTCAGTGTATCCATAACACAGAAGAGAGAATATAAAATAGATAAATTCTGGCCATGGATCAAAACTGGTCTTGTGCAAAAATGAGAACATGGCAGTAGGAGAACGTGCAGTAGGCTTACAGTTAATGATTGACTTGCAACATGAAACTGGAACACAGCTGAGGAGACCTAGAAGTGTAGCAGAGTGATTTTGCTTTGAACTTTTCAGACACTGAAGAAACAGTGCTGCTGTCAACCAAAAAAGATGAAAAAAAATAGAGCTCAGGTAAAAAAGAATACCAGGCAATTGAATAGATAGAGAAATTATTTATATGGCAGCATTTAAACTGCTTCAGCTGTTTAGATTATCAAAAAGATGGGTCTTGTTACATAATCTGAATACCTCCATGTCTGGGGCAAAGCAAATACTGCATTTTAATCTAATCCATACAAGAAAAGATAGCAAGAATCTGTAGTCATGTGTTTTTAGCAGTGCTCAGGGAAAGCTACCAAGGGAAGTAGTGAGTTCTTCATCTCATGCAGTCACCAAACAGGGGTGCTTTTGACACTACTGAGAAGGAATGAGGTGACAAGAATGGGGAAAATGAAGCTCCTCCACAAGACAGCCATGGGACCTGAATGCCTTTAAATCCAACCTAACCCAGTGTTGACAGGAAAGGTCCTTGGTCATATTGCTTCACACAATCCTTTCTAGGAGGCAGCTAGTGAGCCCTGGAAAAACTTTAAACAACGATCTCAAATTTGTTCTTCATTTTTCTGTAAATCATAGTAAAAGTGGTAGATTAGTAACAAAGTTTCAAGCAAGAAACCTTATGTCTGTTCCCCCATCCTTGTCTCTCCAGCTGTTGATTCTCATTAACAGAATGAATGTAGTTATATTTGAGAAGACAAGGATCTGGGTGCTGGTGACATCCATCTCCAACATTTAACTCCATGTCTGCAGAATAATCCAGCACAGTGGATAAAACAGACAATGGAATTGTGAGCCATCTGCATCTACTCTAATCTTTTGTCATCCAGGAGAAGCTACAAGGCCAATGGCATGTTCTGTAACTCTGCACAAGACCAGAAAAGGCTCCAGATGGTCCTTCCCTGCTCCCTTTCAACATTCCCATCTTGACTAATGTGTCTAAAAATGTTGTTTTAGGTGTAGAGGTGATTATTTCTTAAAGTGACAGAGTTGTGGGAATCAGTTAGAGGCTCAGAAACATAAAAAAATTTTGCTTGACTTGATTGCTGGCTAATGTTTCAAACTCAGGAGGTGCCCTTGGGATGGGTATTTTGCAGTTGGCAGTCAATTGCCTCATAACTCTCCTCAATTTATTCTTAAAAGTAAATCAAGCAGTAGAGTATTTATTGAGTGTTGGGTAATTGCTGAATAAATGTTATTATTTTTCTTTAAAAAAGAGAGCCAGTTGCCAAAGTTGTGTCTGACAGCCAATTCAGACTTATGGGGAAATTGTAGGTCTGGGGTTTTCACCTGGACAAGCAATGTTAATTGGATTTGGGAGATGAATGCTAATGGGAGTCCATTCTCATTACCAGCCTCATAAGGCTGTGGTTACATGGAAGAATGAATTCATAAGAAAGGGATTCAGAACCCAGGGGAAGCTAGAAAAGATGTGTATTTGGGATGGCAAATGATTTGAGCCCTTTAGAGGAGGTTGTGCACAGATTTGAAGGTGAGAGTGCTGAGAGCCTGGGAGGCTGCAGATCTGCTGTGAAGCCCTGGGTCTGGGATAGTTTTGTCTTGGTGCAAAGCACCTTTGAATATTCAAGTGTGTGTTTTGGAGTTGCTGTGCGACATATCCCTCTGGTGTTGAGAAAATGTAAACTTAAATTTGGTGTTGCAATCCATGATGTCATGGGAACACTGTATGGTGAGATGCATATCTGCTTTGTGGTCCTCTGGTGAGCAGAGCCCATCATAGGAGGATGGGAAGTTTTTGAATAGTCTCGAGATTTAACTGGGTCACTCTGGTCACGGAGTCTACTGTTTTTCTTTTCTAGCACCAATGAGTCACTAGTGCCATCTGCTTTATTCTTTTATGTTATGTACCTGAAAAGCAAATTTCAGTTTTACAGCTTTCTTGACAACAGAAAAGGATCAGAGTTTTAAAAGCCACTTAAAACACATTTTCTTGAAGTGCTGTTATTTAAAAAAAAATCTTAGTGTTAGCTGGCACTTTTTCCCCAGTTGTAACAATTTACAGGCTCTTCATGGGTTTTGGTCTCTATGCAGCATGCCTACAGGGGCATTTTTGGTCAGAACAGGGAATAAACACTGAGAACCAGACTGTATTTGCCACCTCCCAATGTCAGGGTTATTTTAAGAAACTATTAAATACTAGGTACATGCTGCTGGTTTTAGTTGTTTCTGTGAAAAATAAAGATTGTTCTTGAGGAATTTGTTCTGTTACTCAGAATTATGTTAGTGAAGACATGATTCACCCTTTTTCTGGCTGAAAATCTAGCCATTTTCCCCAGAATGATCTCTGAGATGTGTATCAATAACCTCAGATCTCAGCAGGGCTTCTCTTCTGTCCTGTGGATGACATAGCACAGAGAGAACGCGAGGGATCTGCCAGAGCCCCTCGCCAGCATCAGGGAATGCTGCACATGGTGCACTTTTCCATGCAATAAATAAATACACTTATTGTGAAGCACAGATTGTTTTACTGCCAATAAGATGCACAGACAATTTTAAGGCAGTGTGCTGTACCTGCAGTTCACAGGGTCATTCCTGATGAAAAGAACAGATCAAGACTAACTTTCTGTCCTGCATTGTGTGCCCAAAACCAACAGTAAACAACTACTGCACTAACTTTGCAACATATTTTGGGAGAAATACTGAACTCTGTTCTCCATCTCCACCTGAATTTCTGCTCTCTTTTCAGTGTGGTGAGACAGTTGTCCAGGAGCACTGAGTTAGGCAACACCAGTTTAAAACAGGATGAAAAATGGGTGAGAATTGCACCATCAAAGGGGAGAAAAGTCCATACAGCAGAGGAAGAGTTAATTTCTGCCCAGACCAAAGGTGCTGAAATTGAAGTACACAAATTCATTTACTTTCTATAATTTCATAACAAAAAATGAAGCCAGAGGTAATACCATTTTGCCATATATTCTCACCGAACTATGGCTCATTAGTTACTTCATGTTGCTTGGCAAGGTCTGTTGACATGAACAGAAACTCAGCTGATTCAATGAGTCCCTTCTCTCCTCACAGACACCCCAGTATTCTTGCCTATCTGACCATACCCTGTGGGTTTGCCATCTGTGTGCTGTATACAGAGCTGAGCACATACGCTTATTTAAGGAGGGAAAAAAACCCGCTGAGATGCATTCCAGCTACTCTGGCAATCGTATGGGCTATTTCAGGCCAGGCCTGAAAATGTTTCACTATGATTCACTCTACCTTTTCTATGTTTTTATGAGACCAGAGATCAGAATCATGGAACTCAGGTCCAGGATTGTTTGAAATGCCACATTTGAAGAGTATGGTTGAAATCTCTTTCTGTCCAAGCTGTGCTCTTACAAATTCTTTATTCTGACACAGACTAAAATGACCTTTCCAAAACTCTTCCTACATGCATCATCCCCGAGGTGCTTTGCTGTCTCTGATACCATGTGCATATTACACCCTTGTGCTGACAGCAGGTGATGGAGAACACTTGATCCTCAGCATGGAGCCTTGGAACACTTCCTGCATGCTTTGGAGGGCCAGCAGAAGACCATGGGGTAGCTGACAATCAGATTGGGGCTGCTCATGAGCAGATTGGTATTTCCACTCTGTCAGGGACCAAGGACGCCCTGGGATGAGGACTGCACCCCTCTGTGTGCTCTGCTGTGTGATGACCTCGTGAGGTCCCACCAGTGACCCTTCCTTAGGAGATTTAAAGTTAATTCAGCACTGATAATATTTACGTATTGTGTGTTACATGTTTGTTTACTTTTTTCATACAATCAAGTCTTTATTAATGCTGATGATAGGAACTAGCCATGGTATTTCACAACACATTCTGTGTATCTGCAGTGAAGTGGTGCATTTATGATAACAATATAAGCAGGCAGATAAATACAAATACCCAAACAAGTGTTTTCCTAATATTTTATGGCTTTCAGTAAACTTTGGGTTTGGTTTAAAGAGACTTACTTATGATTCCCAAATGGTTTTCCACTGTAATTGCCTTCAGACTTGATAATTTTCTCTTTATCATGAGAACAAATCACAGAGACAAAAGCCATCCCAGGATTTGATCTTGCCCAAACCTGTTGGTATTATTTCCAGTGTATAGTTCAAAGTACACAAATCACCAGTTTAAAATTATAACTTAAAACTCCATTCCAGGCCCACTAAATATTATGTTCACTTTACTCAAGATATATTTCCTCGGCAGCACAGGAATATAGCCTTGACTTGGTCTTCCATTTCCATTAAATTCTTTGTTTAAGTCACTCCACAGTGAATTTTGTAGGCAAGGAGCCAAGTAAGTAAGTGAATGAATTGCTAGCAAATTTTTGACCACGCTGAACGGTAAATGATCTCAACTTTATTCCCATTTTTAGACCTTTACATGATTTTTATGCAAAATGGAAGAATTATTTAGAATATCTCATCTTCACCTGTGCTCTCTGTACAGACACATACACACACTCATTTCCAGGATTTCAAGTCAATGTTTCATCTAATTAAACTTAAGGGAGGCACAGCTTTTCATCTTAGGAAAAAACACTGTGATGTGCCACTGGACTAATATTTAATACATGCAAATTCTAATCACAAACCCACATTTTTGTTTTTTTTTTTCCACCTGAAACATAGAGGATCCCCATTCATGGCTTCCTCAGATTTCAAGGATGCTGAAAATGCAGCTGTTGTTAAGACACACTAGACTCTCCTCAGCAAAAAGTCTTGCTCTCTTGGCACCAGAACACCCATCTCCCTCTCACCTGGCAGGCATTTGAAACACTATAGATTTGCCTTCTCACCTCGACTAAAATAACAAATTGGAAACCAAGCTGGAACAGTAAATTTTTCCCCTTTTCCCCACAGAAAGTTACTTCACATAGAGGAGTGAAGAAAAGGCGTGAAGTAAAAGTAAGCAATTGGGAAATTAATTAATTGACATCCTAGATAAACAACAAAGCTTTAAAATAAACCAAAGCAGCCCATTTAACAGGAATGAATAACATGATTAAACCCAACTAAAACCCCAACAATAATAGCAGCATCTTTCACAGATTCTAGGCAAGCTAAGTTCAAGCCAGCAAAATACTTTCCAGTTTATAAAAGTTTTAAAAACTGCCAGGGGATATGTCCTGGCCTTCACAGCAATGGAGCAAGAATGAGCTCCGGCAAATCACATGGAAAAAGCATAAGGGGAGCAGATTTTCCAGGCATTAATTCAGTGCAAAAGGGGGTCTCCCTTCCAATATTACAGAGCACTCATGTGTTAGTGGTCTCCCTTCTCACATCACTGAGCCCTGTTGGATGGATTGCAGGGGGTCTCTTTCCAAATAACCCTAAGTCCAAAGAAAAGGAAAGTTCTCTCTTTTCTAGTATCAATCAATTATTAGAAAATGGATATACAGAAGGTCACAAGTTCTGCTGGAGAGGTTTTTTTTGCTGGAGGAGAAGGCAGGAATAGCTTTAAGGACTTTGGCACATGGGACTTATGGAAAAAAAATATGATAGATTTTAATAGAGTGATAGTCTTCCTACAGAATTCAAAAGTCAATTTGTATAATTGTATAGAAGGGATGTTGGATAAAATTTCTATTGCACTTTTTGGGCTCCACTCATGACATTCCAAAGGATTTTTCCATAAGTGAATAAAGCAGAGTATAGTGTACTGGATGCCTCTAAATTTCACCTACTGAAATACCTTTGAGTGAGTTTTACAAATACACAGGGTCTTTAAAAGTCTGTAGGTACTACAATGTGCATTCACTTTTAATGTGTTTCCATGATGTTGATGTGTTAGTCCTTGTACAATTTTCTTGTAGTGCATTTTCATGATCTTTTAATTTGAAAAAGCCTTTTTGAAAAGCTCTTACTTTGTATATGAAATGCTATTTAAGCTTCCAGAAAAACCTCTGCAAACACTCATATTAGTCTTTCATATTAGTTTTCTTAGACTTCGTGTTCACTCTGCACCAAGCCTTCTGCTCTTTCCCTCCACCCTGCTCAAAGGAAGTGTGCAGGGCATCCAGGCCAGGTCTAGAAAATATTTAACAGTTCCATGCCCTAAAATAGATTTGGAGCATCTGATAACACTGATGGCTCTCAAAATCATCTTGTGAGTTTTTTGAGCAGAGATAGATGGCTAAAACCAGTGAAATGATTTATTCTGGGAAGACGTCTAGCAGTCTCCATTGCCTGTGGGAGTTGTATCGATAACTAAATAACTTAGATTGGATGTCTATGATTTTGAGGTCCAATGTTACGTGAACTGAACCCAACCCTAAGCAGACACAAATGCACTGGACATGGTCACCAGTTCTAGAGGATTCCTCAGGAGGATTTCTGTCTAGAAAAGTACTGCTTTTCTCAGCATCTAAGAAAGCATTTTTCTCATAAATATTGTGCTTTTAAACCTGAGAACTCCTTAATACATTTTGGATGTGCCTTATAATAAGAAATAACCCAAACGTCTAGTTCAAACTTCCCCAGTTGACTCTACAAAGTCAATAGCCAAGTCAACATTTTTATTGTCTCCCATTGTTCCTGTATTTCCTTCTTGACCTTTCAGCTACTTAGAAATTTAGAGCAAATCATTCTGTTTACTACTGTGTTATAGAAAACACTTTTTAAACTGCAGACTTTCAGCTGTGCAGCTCTAATCCAACAACCAGCTGCTGAGTACTACTGTGTGTTTATTTTCCAGGCCACAAACAAGATAGAATGTACTTCACAGTACAGAACCTGTGGATGTTTACATCTTAACCCTTCCTTAGGGGAGGGAAGGGTCACAGACTCCTTCCTATATTTGTTTGTTTTCATTTTGTAAGAGCTGGAAGAACAAAAGGCAAATTTTAAGTTTCCTGCATCCTCAAATCTCCCATTGTAAAACATAATAAAACTTGTCAAAATAATGTCAAAAGAGATTTTTTTTAAAATATTTGTGAAATATCCAGGCTTTGGCTTATTTCTCTAGATACCTCAGTCCGCCTGAAAAATCACATGAACCAGGAATGTCCAGCTGCATCTTCTGCAAGGAGAATTTTGGGGGAAGGGGAGTGGGTATGTTTGTGCTGTTCCTTGAAGAGTGAGGCATTATGGCTTTTGCTATTGGCTGATCCTTCAGAGCACACAACCATAGGTTATGGGATGAAAGGCAGTCCTGGACATCTAAAATCAAAACCACTTCATAATATCAGGACACAAATCAGATTCAGCTAAAGAAATTCAGGAAGAAACCATGGGCTGGTTTTAGTTCAATGTGGGATGCAACTTCTTTTGTTTGTTCATCTTTGGTAACAGTACAAATAGCAGTACGCGTTTTCCAGGAAAATAGCAAAGCTGGAAGTTTCTGCCCCTTGAAACTCTTCTGCCTTGGGCAATGTGAGTGCAGCTGGTACAGAGAGCTGCTAGGGAACGTGCCAAAGGCTCACAGACCTGCAGGAGGTTCTTTCTGTGCTACAAATTGCTGAATAGGCTAGGGCAGTCTCAGGAGCAATATATTGTTCATATTTTCCGTCTCAGTTAATTTAAGATGAACGTTTTTAATCTCTATTCGGAGGCTGTTCTGCAACTAAAGAAGGCATCTGAAGACCCAGAAGTTGCACAGAAGTTTAGTGACTTTTGTCAAATGCAGTAGTATAGTGCTTCCTTTTTGCTAATTGTCCAAATGCTCCACATTAAAAAATATTGCTGCTTTTTTATCCTTCATCATTTTACGCTTCTGAAATCAGCACAGTACAGATTTCTTTCATACTGCCTAATTCCATTCTAATATCTTTGAATCCAGAGATTACTGAAAAATTAATTTAAAATAATTTATTTTTGATGAGTAGAAGAAATATTTTCTAAAACGAAAAGTGGAACAGCACTTGTAAAACCTTCAGGAGAATTTGTAAAAATAATCAGGTTTTATGCACATGTTGTTGGAGGGAAATTTCTTATTGTTTCCCACTGAAAATCTGATTTTTACTGGTCAACCTGCAAATATCTGTACCACTGTAGTGTAGTTAATTTAATGTGACCATGCAATGGTCAGTGCTGGGTGACAGTGTGGAGGGGCAAGATTCCATGACTGGAAAGTACAAAGCTGAATTCCTAGCTTACCTTTATTTGAACCATCCAAACTACTGGAGTTTGCAGGAATGGGTGGGAAACCTTGTGTGAAGATCATTTCAGGAGTGATTTATGGTGTTTCATTTTTCCAGTCAAGATGGGGAAAACCCATTTGAAGGTTTGTCAGAACCCCAAGTGAATGGATCTTGATCAACTCCAAATAATGAACTATGTGGTACATGGTTTCTCCTTTGCAGCAACCACAAGTCCCATGTTTGTATCTGGTTTTATTTCATGCAAGAAAAAGATATTGCCTGCCAAGTAGAAAAGGTCTTGAGGGACTGCTTCTGCAGTTCTGAAACCACATCAAGTGCCAGAGCTGACCTCTGCTTGCATTGCGTACATGTGTGCAATGAAGATTTCTATTTTTCTTTTAGCTGTGGAGATAACAAGAAAAGTGGAAACTGATCATTCAGCTTGCATGCCTGTCTCTGGGACTCTTGCTAGAAAGCATGAGTTATTTCTAGTCCAGATTTTTTGGGCTTTGGGTCTGTTGCTGTAAAAACTACGGACTTGTGCCATCTCTATTCTCTCCTCAGAAGAGGAATACCTGACAGATCTGTGGCTCTGCATAAGCTGTAATAAAAATAAATCCAGTGGGCTTGGGGTGATAATTTTCCTCCACCAGGAAATGCTCTGTGGAAGTAGAAATAGAGATGAACTCAGAATAAATATCCCTAGAGTTAGGAGTTGCATGTGAATTGGGAATTGCTTATACAGGGCAGATAGATGTGTATGTCTTCATAGTGTGTATCTTGACCCTGCAGATTTTAGGATTCACCACAGGAAGTGAAAAAGTATGTCGTAATGAGGCAAGTGCAGCTGCTGCAGCTCAAGGAGTGTTGAAACAAACAAAGTAGTGTCAAGAAATCTTTAGGACACTGAACAGTGCTGTTACCTTGGAGAGTCCACATCACTTGCTGTACAGAGACACAGTGAACAGTCTCCACTCTCAGCAATGGTTTAAGAAATTCTCCCACCGAATCAGAAGATACCTCAGACATGCAATGCCTGCAATGATGGTATGCAACAATGCAATTGCCCTCAAAATTCCAGCCTCACATCCTAAACATGGGAGGTGTCATCTATTTTAGATTGGGGAATATAGTCAGGCATGTCACCTCCTACCTTACCTTGGCACTGGGACTGAAAATAAAAGGACTTGCATTCCCAAGGCTGGACTGAGTTTCAATCTTGTCCTGGTTGACTTTGCAACAGGATGTTTAGGAAACAAGTATTTAATTTTCTGCAGGAAAACCACTTTCCAGGTGTGAGTTCCAGTATGTGAGAGGCTGGAGACAACAGGTGAGCCTTGCCATGAACCTTGTGGGAGGCACAGGCACAGCCAGACACACTGTGCTGCTCCTGACAGCCTTGGCACAAAACAAGGCTGGCTGTGCTCTTCTGAGAGGAGCTAACAAGTGCAGCATTTTGTTGGCATCATACAGTGTCAACAGGTTACATGTTATTTATTTTCTTTCAGAGTAGAATAGGAGAAAGCAGCTATAGTGACTTCCTTTCAGCCTCTTCCAAAATTTAAGACACATCAGACCAAGTGTCTAGACCAAGTTGGGTCCGTGGCTGAGACCAGTTAAAGAAGTTTCAATAAAAAAGGTTTTTAATCAGGAGAGAGTAGCTCCTTCACAAAAATTGTTATGATAGCTTTTAAGTCACTCTAACTTCATACTGAAAATTTCCAATTAAAACCAACTCTGATCATTAAGCAAATAACTCATGCATTTTGTAGCATAAAGTAATTTACAGCCTATGATCTGGTGTCAGAGCTATTTAAAAACATGTGCAGAGGATGTTCTGTACTGCTTATTTCTGTTCGTCTGTCAGCCTTTAGTTCTTTACCTATAAATGTACCCAAACATTATGTTCTCATGCTCACATGTTTCAAGCATACACTTGCAGGCCTAAATTTTGAACTGCAGGCAGATTGCAATGTAAATGTTTCTATTTTTTAAATCAAAACCTCAAAGAACAGGTATTAAAGATAATCAGTATAATTAGGCATTTAAGAAATAATGCTATTTCTCTCAGTGCAATCTAGAAATTGGAAGTAAAGAGAGGTTCAGATGATCTCTGTGATCAAATAATTTTCAGCAAGATTTTGGTGAAGGCATATTGATCCATGAGCTACAGTTTGGTTTCAAGGTACCATCTCTCTCAGCAACCATAAGGATTTGATATGTGCAAAGCCTAACTTCAAGGATGGCAGTGTTACAGTACCCAGCCTTGCCTTTCCTGGTACACTCTGAGAATCCTAATCATGTAAATCATAGTCATGTAAAAGATGGGGAGAGGATGTATTTGCAGATGTCATGCTCTTTTGGAGAGGAGTTTTTTTATTTTGTTTTTCTTTTAATATTCAGCAGAAAAAATAAAATATCAAAATATATTGTGTGTCTATTTCTGTCTCCGAGGCCTCTCATTTAGAATTATCAAATCTCTGGATCAATGCAAGGAATGATTTAGGCCAAAAAAAAAGAAGCCATATAAATAGAAACAGAAGACAACAGAACAGCCATGCTGAGATAACGAACTTGACAGGAAAGACAGCAGTGAGAATTATGGGATGTTGGTGCTCTCCCTGTGAACCCGATCCAATCCCTGTTGTTTTGTACCATTTAAGAACGGGAATTGTTTATGATCAATGGAATGAAGAAGAAGGGAAGACAGACAGCAATCTCCTTTGGCTGGCCTTTCCCAGGGAGCCTGATACACTCATGACTCAGTGAAACAAACATGTTGAAATCTTCAGCCCAGTCCTTTGGAGGTTGTGTAACCCACAGGCCACTGCAGTCAACTGGACACGTTTGCTTGCTTTATTTGCTTATATTTTAGTAGTATCTGAATGATTCTGGGCTGTATTTTGGCATTTCTTTGGACCTATTTGTTTACCTTTCTTACACAGATACATATATTAAAATTAGAATTACTTGAGCTGAGGAAATTCCTCTGAGTTACTACCTGGAATTCCATGAGGCTTGAAGGAGAGATCAATGTTCCAAGTCTATAAAGGCCAGTGTGGAAAGCAAATGAGAAAGAAGGCACAGAAGGCAGCTTTTGTTGTGTAGGTCTAGGGGCAGATCTTTTATTTCAAGACATGCAGGAAGAAATCACTGTCTGTGATGAGGAAAACAGACTGTAGACACTGTAGAAATCCTGCCAGTGCTCAACATCCAGCATCTTGCTGCACATGGCTGTGCTGTGCCCTTGCCCTTGGGGTGAATAAAACAAATCCTGCCCCAGAAGAATAGGGAATAGGGTCTCAGGCAATCCACACTGATGCTAAAAGGTAGAAATTAGTTTCCTTTGCTTCTCCTCATGTCTGTAATGTTTTGCAGCTTGCTAGAGAGATCCTGCTCCTCGAAATAAGGTGTGGCCAGAAAAGGAGACAGTACTTGTTGATGTCCAACAGTTTTATTTTCGTTTTTCATTCATGCTTACTTCAGACACAGATCTGTAATTGTCCCTAACAAGTAAATGAGGGAATAGTATTTTAGGGAGTGTGATTAGGCTTATAGCAGGAGTAGGAGTCTCCATTCTTAATCTCTTCTTTTGGCTCTGAGAGGTACCAGCCAGGGTGGGAGCAGCTCCTCCTCCTCCCTGGGCCACTGTCCCCTTTGAAGCAGCCTGTGGGACATGTGAGCAGTGTCTGTGTGCCCTTGGAGTGAGCTGGGGCTCCTACCTAGACCCCACTGCCCTGGCTGAGCCCCTCAGGAGCAGTCCTTACAGGGTTTGCATGTCTCCCCCAGAGACACTCCTGGAATGGAGTGGGAAGGCTCCCAAGGTCATGGGCTATCTCTCAGCATGAAGATCAGCAGAGATTCCAGCAAGGTAATGCAGTGAGACCAACAATAAAATTACTCATAATAAATAGCTGTAACTTCACAAAATGAGTTTACCATTTCCCTCCCCTTCCTTGCCTTCTCAATGTAATAAATGCACTCATTGTCACTGCCTTTTGGGGTTTTTCACTGTGTTCTGGCAGCAAAGTACCCTGAGTCATAAGCAGAAACAGACTAATATTAATAGCAAATGTCTACAATTAAACTATGGATGTTACCCATCTCTAATAGATAGACTCTCAAGATGTGCAGAAGGTGGAATTAATCCAAGCTTGGTACAGATACTCTGGATTTAGCAGGACTTCTATCTTCTTCTAGGAGCATAAAAAACTATAGTGTTGCCATTAAAAACTTGATCTATAGCTGGTTTTAAATACTTTCACAATCTAGCAAGAAAGAAATGAAAACAACCTTGACTCTCACAGTGAATGTGCTTTGGCTTAAATCTTCTTTTTCACCTAAGTGATGAACCATAGCAGGGTACATTTCATTAGCAGATAGCAACAATACCCCACATTCTGTAACGGACCAGTAAGGTGCTGCCTAACATTTCAAAAGTTTTATTTAAAACTTTTGTGTGCCCATAGAATAAGCATAATTTTAAAAATATTTAAATATATTTTTTAAAAGTCCAATTAATGACATTTATTAAAACATTTTCCATAAGGTTAAAATCCTGCCAGAGCCAGTGGTGTGGCAAGACAAGGCATGCTTTGTCAGAAATTCCCATCTTGTCATGTGTTAAATTTTCCTCTGATATAAAGACAACATAACACGATCCCTTGGCACTACCCCATCACTCCTGTGACACATCTTGACAGCTGGAGCTGTCTGTGGGATGTCCTTCAGGTTGTGACCATTGACATGCTCCCAGAAAAAACAAACTTTTTGAGGAACAGATGGAGATCAGGGAAACTTGAGTTTTGGTGAGCTGCACCCTGAGGACAAGTGGGTGTGATGGATGAGGGAGAATGGAAGAGGAATATAAGACATTTTTGCCATTGCAGGAAACCTTTCTCATCTGTCAGCAGCTGCCAGTACTCAGTGTTGCAGGGGGAGCAAAGAAAGACGTGATGAAAAAAGCAGGGCAAGAGCATGCTGTGACACCACAGCCACGTGTCACTCTGGAAACCATTTCTGCCACAAGTGTCAGCCTGTTTGCACCCTGAGCCAGCACAGCTGGCTGTTCTTTCAGATGGTCCAACTTTCCCCCTTCCTTGTTGCTCATGGCATCGAGGGAACCGAGATTTGTTTCTCCCACACTGTTCTTTCCCTCTTGCCTTGTCCTCCATGTCCCTTCTAGGCTCTCAAGTGTCAGGGGAGCCCTAAATGCCTGTGAGGAGCCAGCCTGCAGAGCCATCTGCACACTCCTTCTCTCGAGCTCTTGGCCAGAGGAAACTGAGTTCTAACTGGGGACTGCTGATGTGTTACACAGAGCAAAAGCATAGTCCCAAATGTGGGATCCTCCTACCTCAGTCAGAAGCTTTGGCTGCTCAGCTGATTTAATTTTGTAGCTGAAAATATTATTAGTGGTAATAAATTTGTCCACCCTTTTGGAAATCCAGCCAGTGAACCTTTACTCTCCTTTGTAATGGGATGGAAAAGGATGGGGAAGGGCTAAAGTCCTAAAAAAAATACAGCACCAGAGAGCTGCAGAAAGTACAATGTACCAGTCATGTGAGAAGAATGTTCGCTGTCATCCCAAGGGGGTGATGTAAGAAACCCCAGTTGAAAGGATTCAAACAGAAATAAACACACACACACAACGCCGCGTTGCCGATCTCATGAAAAATTACCAGGCAACGAGGCAGTGGCTCCTTTGTGCACCACATCTCTGCACAAGTGACATCAAACTCAGCCCTTACCAAGGAAACACAGAGCAGATGCCTGGGTCTAAATCTCAGGCAGACTGGCACAGAGCAGTGAGTTGTAGGAGATAAGTAGCAAAAAAGGCTGTATAATTCTGTAGACTGACTTGTGGTGCTCCCTTCACAGATGACATTTGCAGAGCACCACTGAGATGTGTTTTTTGGGGGTGTAACAGTGTAGGACTAAGTATGAGGGACTCGGTGCTGTGTGTTCACTAGGGTTTGTATTTTGCTAGAGAAAGATGAGTATGAATGCAAAGTATTCTGGCTTTGAATTTCATCTCCATGCTCAAGTCCCTCTGACACATTCACATTCACATTTGTGACAAGTGATCATACGTGTGAGGAAAAGAGAAGATCCTCTAGAGTGGTAGCTTTACTATGGTAATAGGTAAATATTTAAATACAAAACTAGTCTGGAAATTGTAATCATGCCATGCAGCTTTACAGACAGGAATAAATCTGCACTTCAGAAGCAGACCGTGTCCTCACAGCAGTAGTGGCATTCATAAAATGAGGTGGTTGCTTCTCTGCATGGCAGGACACAGAGACTCACACCTCACGGGGCATGCAAGACCATGGGCTACTTGTGGGAGCTTCCTGCAGGCCCATTGAGCCTGCTGGGCTGCAGTGCTGTCAGAAAAATCTCTCTGCCCTCCAGGAAGGAGCAGCCTCCTCCTCTTTTGCACTTTTCCTTAGCCCTTTTCCTTGGGAGAGGTCCTGGGTCCAGGCTGTGTGCTGGCAGCTGGGAGGGAAGAGGAACACTGAGGAGCCCAGCAGGTGAGCTGCCAAAGCAGCCACAGCAGCACATGCCCACACCTCACTTAGAAGGGGCTGATCTTCATTATGCTCATGGCTGCTTATTTTCTTGTTGGGTCTGGAAGTCTGGTCTTGCTTTTTCTTTTTTTTTCCTGAAAGGAGTAAAGAAAGAGAAGTGTGAGTTTGCAAGATATATGGAATACCTGGCATGTGGAGGGTGAAGATGGTTTGTTTCTGATGAAAAGTCTTTTGTCTTGGCAAATTGCAGACTACCCTGCTATTGGACTGATGCAAAGTCTGTCTGTCCAGTAAAACATGCTTGGACAATTTTGCCCATATCTGTTGAAAGGAAACATTTTATTCCCAAGAATTGTTATCTATTTCTCATATTGCAAGAGAGACTTTTTTGGTAGACTAGCTTTTTTTACTTTGCTAAGGGTCAAACTTCTGCCTTGTATAAAGATGGAATGGATTAAGGATCTGCTGTTGTCAGTGGATGCCTTTTGAAGCTGGGATCAGAGCACCAGTTACTGGGATAGGCAGAGTCTCTCAGCAGTGAACAGTTCTCAGTGCCTCTGATTATTAGATAACTTGGTGACCTGATGCTTCTTCTTTCAACAGCAGCAGTGTTGTGATGTTCTGCCTTTCTAAACTGGGGAATGTTAAAAATAGGTGTGAGATAATGGAGATTGCAGTATTTCTTTTGGGGGACAATCTCCTTTCTTTGATTAACAAATACCTGCTGAATAAGTTAGTGACATTTCTAATGAAATGTGAAAGTCACTTAATTGAACTACATCCCAAATCCATGTAACCCTCCATATATTTTCAGTCCGTGGCCAGCACCAAATTCTCCAGAGAGGGCAGAAATAGCATTGGGGAAGGCAAGTGTCTTAGCCGGCAGTTAAAAGCTGGCTAAGACCTAATACACATTCTAACTTTCACCCTTATCTGTCCTAGTAATTTTAATTAATTCTCCAAACCCATCTGAATGTTTGGTTGTAGATCAAAAAAAAATACAAACTGTGGTAAATTTTTCTGCCACCAGAAAACATCCAGTGGTTCTTGCATAGAAATATAGCTTTCTTGCTCCAAGGATGTCAGGGTGAATTCCCCCTTACCTACTTACTTACTTACCTGAGAGTGGGAACCCAATGTGAGGCTTCAGTAGCTTGAAAATTTTGCTTTAGAACAAATTTATTGCACTGAGGATGCATTCTCATCATAGGGTTAAACATGAAAATACTGTTGTTCTGACCAAACTCTGAGGCATGTGTGCTAAAATCAGTCCTAATAAGTTGTTCTTCTCTGAAGGACAAAGTGCTCCATTCCATACCTCACAAAGTAAATGATGGCTCTTTCTTGTGTAAGGAGACAAGACAGCTATTGTCATATCTAAAGCTGGAATAATAATTATTTGTTGCAGTAGGAATGTCAAAGATCTTGCCTGGTTATGTCCATTTGGCATAGAACACCTTTGTTTATGCCAGGCTCAGAGAAATGACTGAACTCATGTATTTTGATTGAACATTTTGCACACCAGTTTTCCTAGAACAGCATAAATCATCCAGCAAATAGTAACGTGATGCTGAGATACAAATCATCATGTAATAAAACTACTGTCTGAATTTTCATTTCAATGTAGTTGATGAAATTCTAGCACTGATACTATTTTTGTCAGCTAATATTGTCTTCTTAGACTTTGAGGCATTTGACTCCTCGTGTGACAGGTGATCAAAGCAAAAAGCTTTTTACTGCTAGGAGATTCACTTGATAAAATCACACTTTGTGATCAGATTCTTTGTTTTATTAAAACTGCTATTCCTATTTTTAGTGACAAAATGGTTCTGAGAATCTTTGAATCCAACTAAGTTACTAAACTAAGAGAACTAAGTTGTTCTTGAGCTGTAGGTTTTGACTTGATGGTTTCTAACTTTGTGGGCAGTTTGTGGTAAATAAAGGTTTGAATGCTATCTTCTTGCAATTCTGCTGGCCTCTGAACCTAACATTGATGCTCTGGAAAGGTAAATCAGTGGCCAGGTCACATTTCTTCCTGATAAACATACAAAGCCCTCAAGAAGGACATTACCTGGATATGTAGAGACTAGGTGACTTAGTCTAGTGATGTTTTGGGCTCCTGGCACCATGAACATGAAATTCCCAAACTTGACCCTGACTGGTTACACACTTTGTCAGTCTCTCTGTAGTAGCTGTCTGCTCCTGAGACATTCAGGAAATCTCTTTGCAAGGCTGAAACCAGTACAAATGAGCTTTGAGGTAGGAGGAATGGGGATAAGATTTAAAGAATGTGCAAAGAAAGTATCCTTTCCCCTGATGTCATTTTGTCGTAAGTAGAAACAGATGTCTGGGTAAAGACCGTCTATCTATTAAATCTTGCAAACAGGGATTTTACTTTGAACTTTTCAGGAAAAAGCAGAGAGCCACTGATAGTTTTTACACTAAGAAAAATTGGTTTTTAGTTTCAGATCCCCAAAGCCATAACACATCAATAACTGGGAATCACTGTAATTGCATAACCTTATACCAGGGTAAGGAGGCCTGTCACTTTGGTACAGGGAGAGCTCTAATATCCCTCTCCAGCTTTCTCCTTGCATTGTTTCTACAAACCAGGGAGGAGTTGACTCTCCATACAGTCCACTGTGAGCTGCCCATTGCCTCTCCCTGCTTCCTCCCTATCTTTCCTCATTGTAATGATGCTTTTTTCCTTGTGACTTGGCTCTGACCGCTGTGATCTGGGGACCTGATCCTTTATGGATCAGCAGGAGATGTATGTAAATAGGCACTCTGACTTTCCCTGTGCTGCCATAAAGAGTCAGTCTGAATGAGACTGAGCACAAAAGAAAACTCTTGCAGTCTGGGACTCCTCTCGTCTTCTCAAAATGGACTTCTGAAAATGGACATTTTAAAAAATGTTTTTTACAACAAAGTAACAGCTTGGTGATGCAGTCTAACCTGACCCTTGAATTTCTGGTAAAATTTGTCCACATTATGCCTCCAGTTTTGGCCAGTAGTACATAACATTTTATTAGTAGTTGGTGAGCAGAAACCCTCAAGGTATTTCTGAGAAAAAAAAAAATTTGTATGGCCAAATAAAGTAATTGAATGCATCTTTTCATTGCTATAAATTATGGACAAATCGGTGGGATATTTGGGGAACTGGTAAATATATTGCCTTGGACCATCATTACAGGCAGTCAGGAGAGAGGAATGTGCAGGCAGCAGGGAACCTCCACTGTTGTGTAAACCTAGCTGTCCTAGCTGCCCTAGCTGTCCCACTTGGCCTCAGGCGTGGGTGGTGAGTGATGTTCCGAGGAGATAAATGTTAAATTGCAATAGCAAAGCCTGCTGGCCATGGACTTCACGCTGTGCTTCAGGCCGCTGGATGCCAGGACAGCTGTAAAGGCACTGCGAGCCCTAGAGGTTTCACAGGCAGGTCTGTACTGCTCCATGGGAAGAGCTCCTTGGGAAAATGAGAGGGAAGCATGGTGAGCTCAAGAATTGCAAATGACCAATGGTCTTGAGCCGTGTGTGTTGTAGGCAGAAAGGGGCAGCTATGTTGACCATGGCTCTCTCAGTGACAACCACAGCCTACGCAAGCTGCCCTCTTGCTCACTGCAGACTGATGATTTCATCTCTTCTTTCTGAGTTTTCCTCATTTCCTCAGGCCTCAATTCTTTGTAGCCAGATCTCTGAAGTTTTTTTACACTATGTTAGGATTCTTTTCAAATGTCTCTATTCCCCCAAACCAAAATTGTCCAATTATCCTAGGAAGAAAGCCTCTCTAAACATGCTCATCAAGATGAATCTATCACACAGAAGAATAAATTTCAAGTAGGATGGATACACATACCCTTGGGTAGAATGAACTTCCCTATTATTAGCTTGTGTTTCTAATGATGGGGTCAGAATGCATGCCTAGCCATTAAATAATTTGGTTTCCGGAAGCTTCTCTGGATTAGGACACAGTAATTCTAGTAGCTGTATATTATGTAATGTAAATACTGAAAAGCCAGCCCCACAGGATGGAAAATACCCCATTAGTTTATTGTGGCTTTTCTCCCTTTCATATTTGTTTTTCCTTTTGCTACTTAGAAATACATGAAGTTCCCTTCCTTGCTGAACTGAAAACAGAGAGTGATTGTGGTATTCTTCCAGGTGTTTGGAGATATAGTTAAGGACTGTAAGGGGCTGTTTTCTTCTTCCTCAGTGCAGCCATCACTTCACATTTCTGTCCAAGCAAAATGGAAAATGCAACACAGACTATTCCAAAATCTGAAAAAGATTTTTTTCCTCCCAATAACTGCAGTTTTATTAAGAGATCAGTTTACATGCTGCTACATTTATTAGTACTTTGACTCCTAGCCCATAAAACTACATGCAAAACCATGGCAGTCAGACCACAGGCACATCTACCTTCTGAAAAGTAGAGCTGTGCTTGGATATGTGGAAATTGTTTGGCAACACATAAGAAAGCCAGAAACTGCCATTATGCAAGCTGATGGTTTTCTTGGCATATAGGTGCCCTCCAGACAGGATGATTTTATGGTGTAGTCTTGAGCAGTGATTCATTGTGGGAATTCTTCATGACGTTATTTATAGCTTTATGTCTCTGCCTTTCTGCAAACCACATCCATAGATCTCCAGTCTGGAACCCCAAAGCAAAGATCACACATTGAGCACCACCTGAGAAAAGTCTGGCTAAAAAGTCTAGATGTGTCTCCTTGGGCACACTGGGGAAAGGAGCAGATAGTGCCTGGCTCTGTGGCATCATTTATCTGCCATACCCATGAGCTCACTGTCTCCTGACATCTCCTGACTATAAAAAAAAGACAGGCACGGTCCCCTACAGACAGTTCTACTGCACCCTCTTGACTTCTCTCAAAGGAGAATATCTGTTCATTTAAAGGCATGTTGTGAATTAGGAGCTGTAGGTAACCAACCCTACTTCCAACACCTACCCTCCAACACTTACTAATTTCAGAGAGCTCAGAGCTGAATCTGCAGTATAAGATAGGGTTTAGATTATATATCAATAAAGTAATGTAAGGTTTGTGCATGAATGCACTTTGGATGTATACATCCAGCTTTTTAAATCTTTAAATAATCAAATTGAAAACCAGAACATGAACACACGTGCATAGTCATCATTTGGCACTTACCTTTGTCACTTGCCACAGGCTCCATCCTCAGTAAATCTCCATGAATCTGCACCTGTCCCAGTCTGATACCAGCTTCTCCCATTTTCTCAGTGCTGCTGTTCAGGCCTGGTCATTCCCATTTTCCCATCATAACTTCCCATGGCACCCACAGTGGATATAAGTGTTTCCACTGGTTTTACCCTCTATTGCCTCACTGTATCATCTATCACCACCGTTTTCAGTTTTACTTTCCTTCAATCAGCTCTTCTGCTAATTCAATTCCTTTCTCTTCATCCTCCCTTCCAAGCACGTGCCCATAACATGGTCCTCACTCCGTTCTTAGCTGTGTTTCCATGTCCTTTTCTGCCATGCCTCCAGTCCTCTTGCTCCTCAAATCCATCCTCTTTGCAACCTCAGCTTAAATCATGGCCTGAAGAGAACCCTTAGTGAGCAATTAAAAAGGGCAGGAATGATGGATGTGCCTGGGCTCAAGGAGGAGCTCTGTGGACCTGTGCCTGCCTCACTAGATGGCACTGCAGAATAGCCTGGCAGCGGCTCCCGGGGGCTTTGGTAGACAGAGGCTCCAGGAAGGCTTTGCCTGTGGTGTGCCAGCACCCAGCTGAATCCACAAAAGGGCCTGGGCAGAGTCTGAGCAGCTTAAACATTTTCTCTGCACGGATCGAGGTGTGCCTGGGAACAGGGAGTAGGTTTCTATCATCCCAAACTGAAATTTGAGAGAGAAATTTCCAAAACGTTTTCCAACTTTAAGATTTGACAACCCTGAAAGAGGACAAACAAGCATCTGAGGGTGTTTGTGGCCAAGAAAGGAGCTGAGTACCTTGATAATAATCTTTGCATTCTGGCTACAGGAAATACTGCATTATGGGCTCTTACAACCACTTATTACATGTCTTGTAATTCCAGATTCTCCCTGTGAGTGGTCAGTGTGCCAAGGACTTCTCCCAGACTTTTTTTGTGGAACTGAGAATGAATTCACCTTAGAAGGGAGAGAGCTGGAGAGATTACATATGTGTAGACTGAAATGGAGCCATCAAATAGGAAACATCTGTCACCAGGGACTGAAACTGAGCACAAAGTATTTCCCACTCCAAACACTCCAAACACATAACTCAAGGCGCTGGGTTTGCAGCATCTGTTTGAGTCCTTAGCAGGTGAGAAAACCTGTGAGTATCCACAGGATCCATAGAGGGGAACAAAGGAGACAATGGAGAGAGGTCCATTTTTATTTTTCTTATCTATCCTTTGTTGGAAACTCAGGAATGAGCACCAGCTCTCTCCTTGGAGGCCTGACCATCTTGCTCATCTATCAGCAGGCTGCAAAGCTGCTATAAAAAACTGCATTTCTTCTTCTCCCATGGTCAGGGTCATATTTTGTCTCCATGGCTGTGAATCCACTGCCATTCTCAGTCTAAACACACAGAACACTACATAAAGTGACCCATATTTAGTGGCAATGTGGGGGAGCTGATATCACAGCTTAACAACGCTTGAAGTGACCTGTGTTCAACACAGCTGTGAGTTGGGCTGATTTCAGGCAGAGGAGGTGGTTTCACCAGCAGTACAAACTAGGTGGGTGCTGCCCTGGAATAAAGCACTGTCTGTGGCCTGTTTATTTTCTGCTGGTCAGGATTGTTCACATAGCAGCTTTCTTAGAGACCCTCTCAGATGCCCTCTCTTGCAGTGTCATGCAGGGAAATTAACAGTAAATTAACTTCCCCTAGTGCTACAGTAAAGCTAGCATCAGCTTCTTTTCAGAATGGAAAGGACAGTTTTTTTTTTTTCCTTCAACTGCAGTCATGCTAAAGCACCCAGAAACAGAGACTTCATCTGGCCTTCAGTCTTAATAATCCTGTGAATGAACACGCTGTGCTAGTAAAGACTTTCCCAGGTGCAGCATTTCCAGGAAGTGTACCTGGCCTGGGGAGCGAGCACTGGATCCCCAAACCTTGCTCACATCTCTGTAGGCATGGCAGCTGCCTCCTTCAGGGGGAGGTGGCAGCAGGAAGTGGTTCCTTCTTGCTCCTCTGTCTCTGGTCTAGCAGCTGGAGGCAGAGGGGAGTTCTGCTGGCCCTGACAAGCCTTGCCTGGGCTGTGTGTGGTCGGTGTGCTGCCACAGGAGCCCCTGGCAGAAGGGAGGGGTATCTTGAGTGTGATGCTCTGCTGTAGATGATTGTTCCGTGACCTCCAATCCCAGACATGCACATGTGCTGCCTTTCCCTGGCTCAAGTAAACCTTCCCCAAAATGACATCACTCCCCAAAAACCTTGAACTTCAAACAAACTCCCTTGGGTTTGCTTTATTGCCCTTTTGTCTTTTGGAATTTTTAGCTACATCAAATTCTTTAGCTTTTCTCTACAACTATTAGGGCAAGAAACTCTGTGGGAAAAATAAATTCACACCCTCTGTCTGTAAGGCTTGAAATAATCACCAACATTTGTGACATGAACGGAAAGTTCCTTGACTCAGAATAAAAGGCTGAGATCTGGTAGAGCTGTCTGCTCATCACAGCAAGGATAACATGTGGCTGTTTTCATTCAGAAGCAAGGATCCTGGCACCCAGCAAGCTCAGACCAAGCATACCCAAAGCTGTGTAGATTTTCTGATGCTGAGACATCATTCCATGCTATGGATACATCAGCTGGTTTGTTGTGGGAACCAAAACATTGCTGACCCTTTGTAGTGTGGCCAGAGAGTATGTGCCTGAGGCCTGGAACAATTGAAAGAGTCTCGGAGTGATGCAGATAAGCCTGCTCTGGAGTTGTTCCTTTGTGTTTTGTTGAAATTCATTACCTTAGTTCAAAATAAACATTAATTTATCAGCTTTACTTTTTATTTCCCCATAGGTCATAAATTTTCTAACATTATTTGAGGTAATGTTGAATGCACAACATAATAGCTCAATCTGAGGGGTTGCTGCTTGGTTTACCCTGGACGGCTAAACCAGTCTAGCAGCATTTTGACTGCTATAGGTAGCATTATTTGCATTGTGTGCTCCTGGTCTTGAAGAGGCACAGTGGAAGAGTAAGCAGATAAACCTGCCTAGCTCAGGGGATTGAACAAGATCACTACTACCTCATTGCCAAAGCATAGCCCTGTCTTCAGTGTTTGTAGCTCACTTCATGGCGTAAGTAATTTTAAACCTAGTCAGAGCCTTCATGAAAGATAGTGCACTTTTATGTGCCATACAGAACCAGCTGAGGACCAGGGAGGATACATCAGCCAGCACATTGATAAATATTTCCTTTTTATTCCCTGAATAAAGTCAAGATGACTTTTATATAGTAACTGTACTGCTAAGATGGGTTGTGCTTTCTACAGCAACCTGTAGAGAACACCAGGTGTTCATAGCTTCTGAAGAAAGGATTTTATTTCCTTCTTTCACAGTGCCAAAATTGTGCTAGGCATATACCACGCTGCCTCAAGATTAATGAGGTTCATACCAGATGTGCCTTCTTAGCACAGTAACCTCCAGTTACTTCTCAGGGGTGAAATGGATACTTTTGGAATAAAAGAGAATAGAAGTCTATTGAAAGGCTAATTCAGTACTGATAAATTCAGGTGTCCAGGGCAAATTAAAGAAGATTCTCCACATGAAGAAAGTTCTGGGTCAGCTGACCATCATCCACTGTTGTGAGTTTTCACAGTTGCTTGCCAAAAAATTCACACAGGACTTGGGGCAGGTGCTAGCATTACAAGAGTGTTAGATGATCTGAACTCCACATAACTGGCAGATGCACACTGGGCTTGTCAGCAGAAATTAAAATGGAACTGTTCTGATAGTAATGGAAAAACTAATTACTTAGGGCCCTTGTTCACTATATTATTGTAGTAATGCTATACATGAAGCATGACACAGGGTGTGGGCTCTCTTCTCTTTCCCTTCCTCACTGCCTAGGTTGTTTCTTTCTTTGCAGGGAATAAGGGTGTCACAACCCAGGCTGACACGAGTCCTGTCCACCAAGGAGCTTCACGGCTCAGACACAGCTCACAGCTTGTTTGTCTACAGGTCAGGAGTGCAGCCCTGGCTCTTCAGCACATGTGCTACTGGAGTTTCCTGCTGCAGCTAGAGTCCCTGTCTGCCAATGCAATGTCGTGTCAGCCTGTGAATAGCCATGCATTTCTTAATTACTTTCCAGATCCTCCTTGCAAATGGTTTCAATTAGTCTAGTGGGGTCTAGTAGTTTTCCTGCATGTACTGGGTGTGCTTCTAAGAACAGCCAGCCCTGAACAGCTACATGGCTAGCAGATACTTACAAAGAAGAGGAAGAAGAAGAAGTAAACACGGTGTTCCATGGGTTAGAAACAAAGAGGAACACCCCACCTCCTGAGGGGTGCCTGACTCATGCTTTCACAGCTGTGAATACTTTTTTGGTTTTTTCCTGCCTGTTTTCTATCAACGAGGTATAACTCCTGCCTGTTAGGGAAAGGCTCAAGATGAAGCTGGTCCCCACCTGATTCTCCCCACCAGCTAAGACAGCTAGATCCATCCAGAGCTGGGCTAGGATGCAAGCCAACATGTAGCATGCACAGTTTGATTTTGTAGGGAGTTCAGATTTCAGTGTAAGCATAAGAGATGTTTTAAGGTAATGTGGCAGAGCACATGGAGTTCTCTCCCATGTGTGTTGAATATCAATATCAGTATTCTGTTAATACTGCTTAAACTGCATGTGTGCTCTTTGCAGTAAGCCCTGGTTGTGTACACTGACACAGAGCTAGTGATGACTTTGTTTCTTAGTGAGCAATAGAGATTTTCTCTTTATAGAGCCAGTCATTTACTGCCTGTTTGGGTTTTGTGGCTTCTTTTTTCAAGGTACTCAGGAATTCCTTCATGTCTAGTTTGCAGTCTATGGGGATATGCTTGACTCGAACCCTGTAATCAGAAAGCATGGCTAGGAGGGATGGGCTCACAGGTGACAATTGCCAGTAGATTCTGGAGTTTGCAGGCTGCACAGGAAACAGACCTTTTTACTCCAGGGCAGCAGGAGAAAGCAGGCAGTCTCAGAGCCCATGTCTCAAGTCCCACATTCAATTTGTTATGATGAGATCAGGGAGTGATTTGTTGTTGCATATGAGATCATTATCAATAAAAGAGGTAGTGAAATGCAAAACAAAATTCCCAGTCCTGGGAATCTTATCACTTAGCTCACAGACCAGACCTCATGGAGTCCCCAAAAGGGGAAGCAGCTATACTGGCAGAAAAGAGCCAGTGCTCTTACATACCATTTTTATTTTCAAACCTAAATAGACTGCAGAAGAATGAAAGCAATGAGCTCTACTGCCAGAAGTGACCAGCTTCTATGCACAAACTCTCACCCGTGCTGTCTGCATCCAGCAGCAGTCAGTCAGCTGCAATGCTTTACAGCAGGACTAGCAGAAATCACCCTTTGTACCCAGGGACCCCAAGTCAGGGCTCCTCCTCCAGACCTCTCTGTGGAAAGCTGAGAGCTCTGCTCTCCGCAGCTGCCAGAAAGCCAGCTCTGAAACGCAGTACTTTGGTAGCACTCACCTACTGCACCAAAGCACAGTCCCAGACAGCAATTGCAGCTTTCCCAAGTAGCAGATGCTCTGGAGCAGTTGTGTTGGAAAGGAGTCTCTGTTTTTCACCCAGCCTGTGTAACCCTTTTGGAGTCTGTGTTCTCCACTAAATACCAGCAGAGCAGAGTCTTCATCCACAGCAGTGGGGCACAGTGATAATCACTGCACTGATCTAGAGATGTGCTGGTAAGATGAATCCAATTCTTCTTTTATTCCTCCAAAACAAAACATCAAAAATATTTACAGTGATATTCACCTCAATTTACACCTCTCTCACTACAAGCAGAATTTTCTCTGAGGGAGCCCAGAGCATCAAGATAAGTTTAACTAAGTTAGTGCTTGATTTTGTGCCCTTCTAAGGAGCAGAGAGGTGCAACACCATGCCAGGAACACCATTGTTTCCCCACCACTTAACTCCAGCCAGGCAGGGGAGAGGGTCTGGCAAAAGGCAGAGCACAGGTGACAGCTTCAGGGACAACACAACCCTCGTGCTGGTGGGAATACCTCTCTGTCACACTGGTATCACCAGCAGGGTGGAGGAGAAGGGTGAGAGGAAATTCCTTATCCTACTTCCAGCACTTGCTAATACCCATCTCTGCAGGAATGGGGCAGAGTCTGGCCCTCAATAAATGGGATCCTTGGGGATGAAAGGTGCTTTAAAAGCAAGACGACAAGCACACAATAGTTTGTTGCTCTCTTTTTCCCCTTCCCTTGATCCTTTGTGGATTTGGCTAGTAGGATCTGTGCTGTTACTGTGTCAGGATTCAGAGAGCAAGCAGCAATGAATTTCTCACTGCTACTGCTCCAGTCCTAATAGCAAACAGCTGAGTGAAGAATGAAGCTGAAAAACAAACAGAGCTTTGCCTGCCCTTGCCTCGGCTGTTGCTGGAGCAGCAGCAGCTTCAGTGTTATTGTAAGCCCCTGGTGTTAGATGCCAGTTCTGGGGCTCTAAGTTCTGGGGCTCTAAGTGTGGTTATATTTAGCCTGTCGCCACTCTATTGTTGGGGAATGGTCCAGACTGTACTGCCGTTTTCTGGATAGGTAGAGACCAAATTTCAAGCCGGGATTAGTCAAATTCATTTTTAGAGTAGTTTCCCACATCCCATTTTACCAAGCAGAAAAATCATGTGGTGCAGAGAAAACAAAGCAGAGTTTGATTCAAAGTGCATTTGCATTATTTTTGACTGTTTTTTATAGCTGGTAGTTTTCTGAAGAGGTGAAGGCAACTTTTTTTTTTTTTTTTTTTAAGCAGTCAAGCGTTTTAACATGACTTACCTTATTTGAGCAGAGTGAAAGTTGGCAGATTTGCTTTTAACTGCTTTTAACTCTCGGCCTCATCAGCTTCTTGGGCTGCTCCACAGTAGTTGAAGTTATGCCAGTGTTTCCATTCTAACATTCCCCTCTCTTCTCATTTTCAGGGGTTTCATACTTGGCTGTAAAATTTTTCTCTAGGATAAAATTTTGGCACCAAAGTCCCACTCCAGGTGTGACTTCTTAAAATCATCATGAGCCAAACCCTGAAATTAGTTTCTACTTAGTCTTTAGTCACTGGTATACAGTTGTATGTTCACTTCAGGAGAGCTCAACAAGAGAAATTATAGCCTACAGATTAAAGGAAGTTTGCTTTTCTTTAATGGAAAGCGAACTAGAATAAATATACAAATATTTGTGAGATATACAGCTCTTGAACTGAGGTTGTACAATCACCTGGACTTTTTAAAGGGCTCATGGAGATGCCATTTACTTGCTTCCCCCAGATCTCGTAGCCATGTTGGGTAGCTCTACACAAAGTGAATGTCCTGCTTTATGATTTCCACAGCTCTTGGCCAAATGCAGGAGGGAAGGTTGCCCAGGGGCTGGGTTTCTGCAGTCCTTTCATGCTGCTTCCCCAAGGCCAATCTGGGCTACAACCTGTATTTCACAGCCCACATTGTGGTGCATGCCTGTCTGCAGGCTGGGACAGAGCACTCTGTCCCTGGTCTCCTTACATTATCTCCTGGCACTGAAACAACAAACTCCTCTCTCAGAGAGAGGTCACAAGCCTGAAGTCATCCTGGTTGAACTCAGCTATCCCCATGGAGTATAATGCCATTTCATTTCAAGGCTCTTGTGGATATCTGTGGGATCTGAGGGACCATAGTGCAAGTACCTAAGGGCATAGTCCTTTAGAGGAATCCATGATCATATAGGGGTGTATAACAGCCTGCAATGCATGACTCTGGTCACAGCAGGAGTTGGACTTCTACTGTTGTTCAAAACAGAGAAATAGCAACTTGTTTTATTTACATTCTCATGAAAAGAATGTATCCAACCCAGAGAGCAGCACTCTTGTGTCTTGTAAAGTAACCAGGAGTCATGAAGGAAACCTCTTTTGACCAACTTGCCATGCTCTGAAACCAGGTGCTCTGAGACTGGGAGTTAGAGCCAGTCTGCCTCGACTCTTGGGAAGACTCAGCAAAAGAACAGGCAACATCAAGAAAACCTATGCTGACACTTCCATAGAAGAGCTGTAAATTTCCTGTGTCTCCATCCTTGTAACATTTGATTCCAATTAGCACAAAAAGGGCCACAGACTAGTCTGTCCTGCAAAGCTGCCTTGCAAAATAAGACTGAGGTCTGCCTGCCAAGGCACATGGATAAGTGACAAGGCAGCCTATCCTTCCTAAAGGCAAAGAAAGAAAGAAAGAGAGAGTATCCAACAGCTCACTCATTCCAAACATATACCCTTCTTTAAAAAGAGTGGTTAAAAATTTGGGTTCTTAGACCCCGTTAGAACAGCTGTCCCAGCTGCCTACTCATGTACTCATGTACTCATGTACACAGACCTTTTCAGAACCAGTGCCTATGTTAAATAACATAAGACTAAAAGGATGAATGTGTAGTGAAGAGCATGAAAATAAATTTAATCCTACTTTTCCTTTATATTCCCTAAATCCCCTAAGAGCTTGTGGCTTACAAATTTTCTCCTTGTAGATGGAGCCTTTGTATTCAATGATTCTTGACAGCTTTTCTTTCATTAGTTTGGTCACCTTTGAACTCATGTAACCTTTGCAACAGTTCCAAAGAATAATTAAACATTGTATGAAAAAACGCCACCCTTCCTTTGGTCTTACTGCACCATCACTTAGAGCTCCTTGTAGTGGGAGCAAGAGTGAGCAGGGTACTTGCAGATGTGGACAGCTGTGGAGTAGGTGTTTGGAAGGCATCGTTGTCTGCTTCTGCTTAGATTGGTAAACTTCCACTTATGAATTTCAGGAAGCTTCTGAAGAAATATTATATAGGAGCAGCTAACTCAAGGAAATCTTGTGGTGTTGTGCTCAAAAATACTTCAAAATAACTAAGTAGCGTTTCCAAAAATATTCCTGGTTTGAGAAGAGAAATGAAAAAGCCAAAGGTATAGTTAAAGGGAGTAATGGGCAGCTAGGCCTTTGCTGCTTTTATTCTCCTATTCCACACAGTGGCTTTGGAATGTATCAGAGGGGCAAGTGTTGGTTCTCAAAGCCCAAAAGAATGTTTGCCAAGCATCCTTCCCTGGGGATTATAATTTCAAAGAAAATGGATTCTTTTGCTCTGCTAATCACTGTTGTGGTTATCTAACCCTTGTACTTTAAAGATGCAACGACAGCAATCATTCAGAGGCAATTTGGATCTATGTTCTCTATGTAAACGTTTTATATCACCTGCTAACACTTTTCCGTAACCTCATACTTTCCATAGTTGTGTCTTTCTTGTGAGGGAAAAGAAATCTCTTTCTCCACCCACACTACTACCACATATACCAGCTGACATCAGGCAGCAGCTGTTTCTAGTTTCAGTGAAAAATATAATAAAAACCAAAATGTCTAATGTGGTATGCCAAAAAAAAGTGTTGTTCCAAATGACCCAGAGGTATGAGCATTTTTAGAAGGAAAGTGTCGTTTTCCAATCAGCTTTCCCCGAAATATTCATATGCCATCACTTTCAATTTATGACCATTTCTACTTATGGTGCTGGTCCTTTATCTGCTTGAGTTGGGGAAAAAGCTGCAACAGAGGAAATTGAAAGGATTTGTGCCTGTTCTTTTTCTATATGGCACTTAGAAATCTTTCAGAGTGCACAAAAATATAATGATAACATGCATATATTCCACCTGACAGACCACACTGTAGACACAAATTTAAAAAATGTTATGAATAAGTGGATAAAAATCCAGGTTCCCAGTATTCACTTCAGAATTTCTTTTATTCTCTTTTTTTTCCTAGCTTAACTTCTAAGTTTGCTTTTTTTTTTTTCCTTCAGCAACAGGGCAATTATGGGAAGGTTACTCTGCTGACACCTTTTTTTCATAGTTATGCATTTCCGTTTCTCTTTGAGATTTACAGATGCTTTGTCAAAAGATAAAGTCAAGAATTATTTCTTTTTAATGCTCAGTTGGTAGCTTCAGAAAATGGTTGTCATAATGCCTTTTTTCATTGTTTTTGGAGTGGATATTTGTTGAGATCAGTGTGTTCCAGTTCCTTCAGTTTGTTCACATGCCCTCTCAAAAAGAGCCAGAATCTCCTTGAAAGAGTCTTTAGAGTCTTCCTCTGGAGGACTCTAAATCAAACCTGCTGCAATGACTTACAAATTGGCTGAAGGATGCCATCTTTGCCACGATATTTATAAACCTGATCTTTGGTACTGATGAAAAGTATCAAGCTCCCCTCAAACACACCTTGATTCCACAAGGTTCTTTTATTCCTTTAAGCACAAAATTGAATCTATGCAAAATTAAAGGAAAATATATACAGTTGCTCAGATTTCAAAGCTAGAAAAGGAAAAAAAAAAAAAAAAAAAAAAGGAAGAAAGATCTGCTCTTCTGGGGCCAGATTTGCAGCCCCACCTTGAATTTTAGCTATATCTAATGTAAACTGAGAATCAAAGCACTCGTGTGTGAGCCAGATGAGGGTGGAGTATGCCGTGTGCTAATCCTTAATGTACACACAGATGAAAATTGAGTTCGTGCTCTTTTTTTTGGTACTTTCTTTTGTACAAAGAAACCCCCAAAACGTTTGTTTAAAAATCCGTATGAAAAATTTTTATTTACCTAAATTTTTAGCTGTTTCTGTGGAGGAATGAAACAGATTGAGTCTCATGAGTCAGTTTCTCCAGAGTAAAGGCAATGGCATATATCTTAATGTTAGAATTACATAGTTTCCAGTGAGCATATTTTACAATTTTTTGACAGACTGAACAAACAGTTACACTTTTCTACCTGCGTTTTATCTCATGAATGAAGAATCTTTTGCTCTGGGGAAATAACTTAAGGATTTTCCTGTACATACTAGACATAAGAAACCTGCATTTGCCTTTTTATAATGAATAGATGAAACATAACAGGAAATCCAAAGAATTCAAAATAACCTCAGCCAGAAAGTAATAAATATGGTGCATATTTGAACAAGTAGAACATTCATTAAATGCTAATGATGATAATAATGTCTGAAAAATGACCTCAAAAAGAACACAAAATCTCTTGTGAAAGACAGGTCTTCCAGCAAAGGAAACATTCCTTAGGTGGTCACATCAATCTGGTCCTTTGCAAAGGCACATAATACATCACTGCTGGCTGTCTCCTCAGGAACGCCACGGGAATGGGGTCAGGGGGATGTTGAAGAGGTCAGGTGAGAGGTGTTAGGTTTCTGCTATACACAGAGAAATTTTGCACAATTCTTGCCAGATTAAGGGCACTTCTGTCTAAAATTGGCAGTTTCATCACATCAGGAACACCTCTAAATCCCTATTGTAAAAATAAGTGAGAACTTTTTCCCCACCCTTAGGCAAAGAGTTTCACTAGCAGTGTTTGAAGAAAAGAGCAGCTCTTAAGTTCAGCCAGCCCTGAAATCTTAAGAAGGCAATATTCAAGGCTGTCCCAAAGGGTTTGATGAATAATTTTCTCCTTTATTTATTTTTTTTTAATGTAAGCAGCTCTGTAAACCATTGTTACCAGTGGTTATGAATATTTTCCTACTTTATTCCTGAGTTTCAAGAGAAAAAAGGTTAATTCTATGCAGCTAAACAGAGATGGAAGGGAAATATGGGTACTTCAGCTCTGAAATCCCCTGGCTGATATATCTATTACCTGTGAAATTGCCTTTTATTGCAATGTCTAGCCTGGAAAAATTCTGGAACATCTTATGTTATTCTTTTTATAGTTCTTTGAACAGAAGCAACTGGATCAAGCACCACAATTGAAGACAGCTTCAAAACACTCTCTCTCCCTCACTCATGCTTTTGAAAATCGGCTACCATTGGCAAGAGAATGTCAATTATTTCCTCTCTGGGATGAGGCTCGGGGTAGGAGGCTGTATATATATTAACAAAAAAGAATCCCAAGAATTCAAACCCAAGTAGGCATCTCACTGGGGGCATATCTGTGGCACCTGGCTGTAACTACGTGGTCAGAGTGGTCAGAGCTGCTCCTGCCTCTGGAGCTTTAGTGCAGCTCTTAGTGTCCCTGTGGAGAAAAATGTTTCTCATGTATTACAACTGTAGGAGAGTAGGAGATCACCACATCTTGTCATAGAATCATAGAATGCCAAGGGGTTAAAATGCACCATAAAGATAATTTAGTCCCAATCTCTCCTGCCACGGGCAGGGACATCTTCCATTAGACCAGACTGCTCAAGGCTTTCCCAACCTGGCCTTGAGCACTACCAGGATTGGGGCATCCCTAACCTCCCTGGGCATCCTGTTCTGGCACCTAAATTTCCCCTCACTCAACTTAATACCCATTACTCCTTGTCTCATCCCTATAGTTCCTGATGAAGAGCCCCTCTCCAGGTTCCCTCTATCCCCCATCACATACTGGAGGGCTGCAGTGAGGTCTCCACACAGCCTTACCCAGGCTGAAGAGACACAACTCTCTCAGCCTGTGTTCATAGGGGAGGAGCTCCAGTCCTTTCATCAACTTTGTGGTCTCCTCTGGAGTTGCTCCATGTCCTTCTTATGCTGGGGACACCAGAGCTATCCTGCAGTTAGCATTACAATGTTTGAATTTTGAAGTAACCAAAAGTTACACCAATTCTACTTCTTCTCCCAAAGCCACATGTTCCTGACTACTCTCACTTGCCTGTACCTCCGACTTTAACCTTTCCTATTTCCATGGAGCTCCCTTAATATGTTCGTACTGATGGAGTAGGGTAGGATGAGAGAGCTGAAAGTTTGTAGAGAGGGTTAATAACAATCAAGAAAATTATTAAGACTTTACTGTGTGAGACCTGGGATCACTTGCTGGGTTCCCATTTCTCTCAGTAGTTTACCAGCACAGAGTAGCAAAATTCACTCTGGTTTTGGACTGTAGCATATGGTGTGGCAGTGGTGGTAGTGTTTGAAACTGAGTGAACTGAAATGCTGATATATTAGCTTCTCCCTCCAATCCTCTTCCATTCTCCTTCCCAGGGAATATGTCACTGGTGTGATGTGGAAAGCAAGCCTATATCCAAGTGGGGTCAAAGTTGATCCTTACATCATAGATATTGCAGTAACTGTATCTGACTGTCACCGTCATATCCTTACTCAGCTGAGATTGCATATGATTTCAACTCTGTCTTTATCCATCGACCCTCCATATTATTTGAATTTGCTTAATCAAGTGTTATTTGTGTTTATGTAATCCATAGAACATCCACATAAAATAAAAGCAGTGTGCATAAACAGCAATGGATGACTGCCCTTAAATCCAACAGACAGCTTTTTATCAGTATGACTCAGTTGTGGAGGAAATCTCCAGATAATAGTTGAATAGAAAACTAAAATCCAATTAAATCTTAAGTAGTGAGTACACAGCATGTTCAACATGGTATTTGCTACATGGCCAATACTTAAGCTTGATCCTGTGTTCAGGAAAGTTAGTGGAAATCTTTACACTGTTTTTAATTTAATGTCCGACTATCTATTTAGAGGATATATTTGTATTTAAAAAATAGTTTAAGGTCAGAATTATATCTCTCCTGCTCTGGATAAATATATGCTATGTAAAACTTATCATTTCTACTGTTTTCCATATGCATTTCCTCATAAAATGCTTCATATAACAAGAAGTGAAGAAACGAAGCTGTGAGGGTAAAGGTCAACACTGTGTTTACTCACACTTGGAATTTGGCAAGGTAATTGGAATAATGTCAGATACAACATAGATCAAAGTTCTATTTTATGAAATTCCAGTCTTAGGGATAGTACATCCCAGGAGAGCAGGGTGTGCAGTAGGAGTTGTTTTAGCACCAGAAAGCATTACCAGCAGTATTGTCTATGGCATCCAGTTTCCTTTGCAGACACTCAATCTAAACACTATCCATTCCTTATATCATGTTTGAGAGCCACAGAATTCAAGGGAAATTGAGCAGTTAGGTCTTAAGCATAAGATCACAGTGTATCCAATTTCATTGTGTCACTTTCTGCTGGCCTTGAGCTGAGTCTAATGTTTGGTGAAAGCAGCTTTTATAAAGACGGAAAGTTTGAAGCTGAAAGCACGAAGAGTTGAGAATTCTTTCTTGCTTTGTTCCAATTGCTAAAACCAGAGCTGCAGCAGCTTCTTTCTCAATTGCACTTGGCTGACCTCAGTGATCAGACATTGTTTTTCTGTCATTGCCTTCTCTCCTGTACTATATTCTTCTGCTTCATATGTTCTCCTCATACAGGACTCCATATCTGCTACAAACAAGGCATCTGTCAAATTTCCTTCTGCCAGACAAATTTATTGAATGCTTCTCATCTCTCACAACCAGGTTTTTATCCCTTAACCTTTTCCTATGACTTTTAATTGAACTGACTCTTTTAAGTTCTGACCACAATATTGATTCAGTTCCCACTCTTTGGGTCTTTTGGAATTGTACTGTCATCAAACACCTTTTTAAAACAGCTCACTTGGTTTCCTAGCCTTAAACTTGAAACATATCAGCAAAACCTCAGACCTTTGCACACACTTTTGATGCATTAAGCCTTGTGCATGAAAGTTGGTACTATAATGAGCAGCCTTGCTGCTAAATTGTTCATCTTGCCTCAAGGCAGGGGAATAGATCACCCGAGGTTCCTTTCATTGTGTTTTAAAAGATTCTTCCCTTTTTTTGTGTCTACCATTGCTGTCACACTAGCTGATATTTTTTTTGCCTCTCTGAAAGTACTGGCCAAGTGCTAGCACTCTTGCAGACTGTTGGATTTTCTAAGGAATAAGAGATTGGCCACATGCAGTGAATGGAGTGAAAGGAAGAGAGAAAGAAGGTTATAAATTTTCAAATGGAGACTTTTCTGGCTAAAGAAAATACAAGCAAAATTCCTCTTGAATCAGAGCAGTTACTGTACTGGAATTATCTGTCCTTTCATTATTTATCTAGATTTCAGCAGTTTCTTGACTATAACCAGTTAAGATTAACATTTGGATGAATATATCCTCTGGAGGCATTTTAATCGTATATTTGGGTTTTTAAGATTTCCTTACTAAAATGGTAAAAATTGATAAAATCTGCTGCTCTCAGTTGCTTATTCATGTTTTCTGACAATAGAGAAGGATGCTTAAGAGACAGTTGCAGGAGCTGAGCCTTGCATTAGAAACTAAAATGTTGTGAGTAACTACTCTTCACTTTGGTATGATTACTTACTTTGGCATGATTACTCTCTTGGCTTTTTTTTTTTTCTTTTCCTTTTCTTTTTTTTTTCTTTTTTTTTTCTTTCCCCTCTGCTGCCAGGCAGTATAGCCATATTCTAATCCTTTGCCATGACTTAGTAGATGAAGTCTAATAATCAAAACTAGCCAGCTTTCCATGTGCTCTATCCCAAAAAGAAATGTTGGGCTGCTACAGAGACTACTGTGCTACTTTTTCTACACTTGGCACCCTAAATACCCACTGCAGCAATCAACCATACTGGTGTAAAGAGGGAGTAACTTCATTACAGCAAACAGAAATTCTGCTGGTTTACATCAGTCCAATTGAGAACATAATTCAGCTTATCATTGATTTGCCTTTAAGTGTTGCCTTTTGCATGCGACAAATTTTCCAAATTATTCTTCTGTAAATGAAGATTTCATTTATACTGCCAGCAAGCTATTTTCTTTCTGCCACTTCTGGTTTGCCAAAGGAGCAGTGGGAGAGGGACATTCTCATGGCAGAAAATATTTTTTTGAAATTTAATATCCCCATAATTGCATAGTCTACAGGAAAGGAAAAAGAAAATGTCCACAGCCATACTCTAAGTATAATGTCAGCAGTCTCCATCAGTGTCTAACAGATTAAACATATGCTATTTTGGTATCACATGACTGTTCTTATATTTCAAAAGTTTACTGGCTAGATTTGCTTATTTAACAGCAACAACTTATTTTTTAAAATTATTTTTGAATCCAGCTTTTATTCATTTTTGCTTTTAGATTCAAGAGATTTATGGGAAAATTTTTCTTTTGAGAATTTGCAGGTAGATGCATAATATATACTGGCAAATCCACATGTGTTGACAGTAATTATGTTTACTGTGTCTAAGTGAGGAGAATTAAAACTGTATAGAAGTTGAAAAACTAGCACAGCATGTACTATTAGCAGAAACTAATTTTGCTGGGAAACAGATGGAGAAATAAGCAGTCACTTGCTTATATGCACATTAGCAATTGCACATGTTTGCAAAGGAGAAGGTTATAGACAGGAATCGCACAGTTGTGTCTATACCTGCCTGTGCATTAATATATCTAGATATATTCGTGTGATGTAATTTAGATTTTTTTCTAGTTTCATTCTTACAATAAGATTTAAAATAAAACATTAAATCAAGGAAATTATTTCATTCTGGTCTCTTCTTTTTTTAGTTACTATAACATTTCATTTCTTCGTAGTTATGGAAGACTAGTGTTAAAAAATGCCAAGTACACAACCATTTAATGTAAAGCAGTTATATGTTTAGAAATATACAGCCTGTTTCTCTTAATAATGTTAATACTCAAAATGGTGTCAATGATTGTACCTCATATAATTTCCTTTATAAAAAGAATGTAAGGCAAAGAAAGTAACCTACTAGCTAAAAATAAATTGGACTTGCAATTCAGTCCAACATTGAAAGCTGTTGATGCATTTCATGAAGCTACTGAGAGTCCCTCAGAAGGTTTTCTGGAAGTAGCCAGAGATCACTTCTGTTAGGCATTAAGTGGAAAGTGCCTCAGTTTCCTGCCAAACTTCTTTGCACTTCTGTCTGCAGTGTTGGGCCATAAGGCTGCTGCTACCTTTGTTCCCATCTTACACTGCTTTAAGAACTGTCCATTTTGTGCAGCATGAAAAAGCTCCTTTCCATGTTTTCTGCTTTTGTAACTGAGCAGACACAAAAATCCTGTGAATTCACTCCCCTACTCCCCTGTCTCCCCCTTTTCTTCCCCTCTCCACTGCCTTCCCCTGGATAACTCTTTGGACTTACATTTAATAAGCTCTATGATTATTTTAATTTTTTCCATGATATTTTGATATTTTCCTACAGAAAGGCAGTACAGGGTGCATTTTGTCTCCAAAAATATCTGTTGAAATAGCAGCTTGACTAAGCTTGATTGACTAAGAAGATATGCCACCTCAGAAAAAATTAAATCAGCAGCCTTGGTTTGCAGCTGGAGAAAAAAAGCATTTGGAGGGAAACTGCTTTTCTGAGACAAAATCAAAGGCAGTGTTGAGGCAGCCAAATTGGAGTAATACAGAGACCCTGATCCTAGTAACAAGTCCTGTATGTTGAGAATTTTTGGTACTTGAACCGTGTCCTTCACTGAAATTTGGATTCAAGCAGAACACTTTTTGCTGGCTCATCACTTCCTAAAGACTCATTCCCTGTGACAACAGCCCTTACCTGTTCCTGCACTAGGCTCTCATTCATTTTCTGCTTTGCTAGGCTCTTATGTTTTACACACATTTAGGTCTCACTTCATGATAAGGCTGAATCAGGATGATTCACTAAAGCTGGAGAGGATTCTGTTCCACAAATTAAAAAACAGATTTAAAGAACAGATTGAAAAGGTTAAGGCTTTTTTCATGTTAGCAGAAATATTAATACAAATATTTCATTGCAAAATGAGAAAGTTAATGCTAGTAATTTTGAAACACTGCATATCATACTTTTCCAAATGCTTTTTTTGACCTTTAGCATTGATTTTTTTTTCCTTGCTTTCCAGGCAGCAGCAGTATTTTCCCCACCAAGTGGTACAGATGAGTCATAAACTGAAGCTATTGGCTTTGAAGGCTTTTAACAGCCTTTGGTCTTCAGGTGAACCATTCTCTAGTCATTCAGTCTTCTTCAGTCTAAGATGCTCAAAACTGCAGTGAAGCCTTTGAATCATAGAATCATTTAAGTTAGAAAAGAGGCCATCAAGTCCATTCTTTGACTGATCACCATCTGGTCAACTGAACCACAGCAGTAAGTGTCATATCCTGTTGTTTCCTGAACACTTCTGTGAGTGGTGACTCCACCACCTCACTGGGCAGCCTGTTCTAATGCTTAAAATACACTTCAACCTTTCCATGAAGAAACTTCTCAAATTCCTTCTCAGCTTGAACTTCCCCTGGCTCAGCTTGAGGCTGTGTCCTCTTGGTCCTATCACTTGTTGCCTGGAAGAAAAGGGCACCCCCCCACTACCTTTCAGGCAGCTGTAGAGTGACTGAGCCTCCTTTTCTTCAGGCTCTAAACAACCCCAGCTCCCTCAGCCACTCCTCAGACGACTCACTCTCTAAGTGCTCCACCAGCTCCATTGCCCTTCTCTGGACACGCTCCAGCCCCTCCATGTCCTTCCTGAACTGAGGGGCCCAGAGCTGGACACAGAACATCTGAGGTGTGGCCTCAGCAGTGCTGAGTACAGGGAGCAATCTCTGCCCTGGTCCTGCTGGACTCCCCATTTTTGATAGAAACCAGGATACCAATGGCCTTCTTGGCCATCTGGGCACACGCTGACCCATGCTCAGCTGCTGTCAACCAGCACCCCTGGGTCCATTCCCACCAGAGAGCTTTTTAGCCATTCTGTCCCAAACCTGTAGCACTGCCTGGGGTTGTTGTGGCCAAAGTGTAGGACTCAACACCTCACCTTGTGGAACCTCATACAATTGTCCTCAGCCCATCAATGCAGCCTGTCCAGACCCCTCTGCAGAGCCTTCCCACTCTCCTGCAGATCAACACTCCCATGTAATGTAATGTTGTCCACAAAGTTACTGGGGGGACACTTGGTGTCCTCATCCAGATCATCAATTAATATACTGGCCCAGCACTGAGCCCTGGCTAACCCTGCTAGAGATTGGCCACCATGAGGCACCTTTCACCACCACTCTCTGGGCCCGGCCATCCAGACAGTTTTTAACCCAGCTGAGTGCCTGTCAGTCATAGTCATATGCCAACTAGTTGTTAATTAATATTTGGCTAAAATTAATTGCACTAATTGCCCATGGTACAGGATATGTGCATGACTAGTCCTAGAAAAATCTTTTATACCATGTCTCTGCCTTAGTTCCTATACACACTTAAGTTTCATGTCTACAAATAGCATATTTGCTGAGCAAAGGTATCAACTTTTCATTTGATAAGGAAAATGTTCAATGGTTTTGGCTTCTCTAAAGGATCTCTAAAGAATCTGAATATCTCTAAAGATCTTCCAGTAAAGCTTTGGTTAATTTTTAGTCAATTGCCTTGCTAGCTGCATGCCATTTCTTTCATTTCAGCATCCAAATCAAGTAGTTGATGTTGGCCTACAGAACCTACTCCTTGCTGAATGTGCATTTCTTTCTTCCTGCATTACTACATTTAAGTCTTCTCAAGGAAAATCAGAGGGACTTGAGCAGTCTCAAAAAAAAAAGAACTTCAGCTCTGGAATATTTTTAGCCTTTGTTTTGACAGACCATGAATCAGGGAACCTTAAAGGAAAGGTATGTCATTTGTTGTGGTCTTCTCTGAACGTGACAGTGGGGGGAGCAGCATTTAAAAAAAAACCCAGAGTCTATATGATTTATTAAGTTTTGAAAAGTGTGCATCTGTTCAAGTTCCACACATCAAACACATTTTGTTAATAATAAAATGTCTTCTCAAGTAAGAAACTTCTTGAAGAAGTATACTGTGTGCCTTGACTTCATGTGCTTCTAAGACTCTGAAACTCTAGCTGACCTAAAAATGCCCCTAAATTCACATTCTATTTGGAGATAAATTTATTGAGATTAGAAAAATTTCTAAAATAGTTTAATACTTCACATAAATTCAAGTACACCAAAATGCAATAAGAAAACTGTTTGTTAAGTTCACCTAGGGATCCAGGAAGGGAGCTGTAGCTGCTTTGTAATTTTTGGTGGTTTCCCTCACCACTAATGCAAACGAAGCAACAAATTCTACTTCCTTGTATTAATAGGGTAAAGAAAAAATGATTAATTCCTCTGTCAGAGACAATATATCTTCAAGATCCAGATAACATATTTAACTTGTGACTTTATTGATCTCAAATTTATTAGAAATCCATCAGCACTTTTAAATTCAGCCTACTGTGAAAACTGTTCCTACAGAGGTGTTTTGTATTTTTTTTGGTCTACAAAACTTAGCTAAGTATCATTAACAGCCTCTTCTTTAAAAAAAAAAAAAAAAAAAAAAAAGAAAAATAAGATTAAGAAAAAGGAAAACATCAGGAAAAGCTTTTTCACTTTAGGTGTGACTGAGTGCTGACACAGGCTGCCCAGAGAGGTTATGTAGTCTTCATCCTTAGTCCTGGGTAACAGGTGGTAGGAAGCACTGCTTGAGCAGGGAGTACTGGACAAGATCATGCTTAGGGGTCCCTTTCAACCTTCTTTTTGTGTCTGTATTTGAGTATGCAGAGATTTTCCATACTTTGTTTTGAAAAGCTTCTAAATTGAAAGCTGAATAAATTAATTTTTGCCACAATTTCACTGTCATTCCACCAAAGTAAAAGCTCATCTTGTAATATAATTATTCCAACTAGCTATGAGCAGTCTCAGCTAAGAGTGGAGAAAAATGCTGGTAGAGGCCACACAGAGGTTTATATTTCTGTTTTGTTTGCACTAACATATCCCAGTCAGCCCAGCAAATGCCATATGGAAATCATGGGAAGAAGAGAGTAGCTAGTCTTCTGAGATGAATCTTCATGAAATTACATTTCTTGGAAGAATACCAGGGAATGCTGCAAATAAAGCACAGCATATGTGTAAAGATGCTGTTGTCTAGACCACTAAGGATTAGGTGTTCCTTCTTCTTTTTTCAAAGAAATGCTGTCTTCTCTGAAAGATGAAGCTCAGTCCCCAATATGTAGTTAGTGGCTGTAAAGAAAACAACTTCCCAAGGCATTTATTAGTTGAGCTCTGTTTTTAAAAACAAAAGCAGACTGAGAATGCCAGATCTTAATGCTATGAGAGCTCATGCCCATTTCTGTGTGCTTGACTTTCCCTGGCCCTCATGAGAATATAACCTGACACCACTCTTTTGCAGCACTCTTCATTCTGCTAGCTGGATGAAGCAGTGTTTTTCATAGTTAATTGTAATTAACTGGACAAAATAAAAATAACTTTAGAGGAGGCTCTTTTACTTTGAAGTGATGAAGGAAATTTGTGCACAAATGCACAGACCCACCCAATCAAGTCACTGAAGTGCAAGGAGTGGATACAGTTGTCATTTTCAAAAGCACATTCCATATACAATACTGATTGAGTGCAGTTTGGTCTTTTTTCACATCTCAGATGAAGAGCATTATTAGTTATTGCTTGTACTTAGATTTGAATCTTTTTGACTGTATTGTCTCCTCTTTTTTTTCCTCTGACTGGAAGAGAGGAAAGCTTTATTTTCTTTTTTCTTACACAAATCTAAATACTGTCTCTCAAGGTGACTAAAATGCCATTGTCCTGAATGGACATGCCTGAGGTTAGTCACTAGAGCTTTCTTCTGATATTTTCCTGATTTTCCATAGGTGGCACTACTGCAACTCACCAACGTTTATCAGCTGAACCATAAAAACTTAAGTAAATATTCCCAAAATATTTCCATAAAAACCAAATCTTTAAAAAGCCCTGAAAACATACCATAGGGTCTAGAACTATTTAATGAAAGTACCATCTGAAAACTGGCATCCCAAAAGATTTTCAAATTAGAAATATCTAATTTCTAACCAAAGCTAGAAATTCTTAGTTAAGAATTTTCAATAATTAATGTAGCACAGTAAACATACCTCCAGAATTCCTTCACAGAGCCTCCAGCTTGGTGCTTTTAGTAAAATGAGTCAATTCCATTTTTTTCCCTGCTGTTAACATGGTAACTCAGATATTTTAATTCTGTCACTGCTTTGCTAAAACAAAAGTTTGTTGAAAACAGTCATTCGGGCAGACACAAAGCTACTTTATAGAAGAAAATTATTAGTGAGTTAAGTCAATATCTTAATAAATGCCCACAGTGCTGTTTGCAATATATGATCTTTTTGGTTGCTGAAGCATCTAAATGCATTCCAGTTAAAAAGTACTATTGTCCAAAGGCTTGGTCTACCAGATTCAGCTTATGTCTGCAATGTAAGCAAAATGATGGTTAAGAGCTGGAACAACCTTAATGAGTCAAGACTGAGATCAAATTCAGAACTAGTCACTATTTTCCTACTAGGCATCCACATATGAGTGAACATGCAATTCTACAAGATTCAGAATTTTCAACAACAGGATAATTAGCTAAAGACAATTGTAGAACAGATTTGTAGCTATAGAGAGCTGTGGTTGTAAAACATGATTCAGTTTGTGAAATTGCATTAAAATACTCATATGGAGAATTTTCCTTTGTGCACAGTTCATGAAAGCTGCTAATTACTTAGGAGTTCAGACCTAGATAAATTATCACATCATAAATCTACATAACATGTTATTATTAACTGTAAATTTTTTGTGAAGTAAATGGAAGCAAGTTGGTTGAAACTTTTAGTAGCTGAATGACACTTTCAGCTTACATGGATATTTAACAACCTAATCTCTACCGTGACTTGGAACATGAAGGTGGAATTACTAATTTTGTTTTATGGTACTTGAAAGTAACTTACTCAATTAACTTGTAGACTTAACATTTTAAAAATGGAAAATACTCAGCTCATTCTTAGAGAATGCAGAATAGCAAACTGGCCAGATGCTTGAAGACCATGGCTTCTATAATTTTCCTATGCCATATTTTTCCCTCCCTCATTCTAGAAATACCACATCATTACACATTTTTTTTCACAGCTTCCTTTCACAGTGCATTTACATCTATGTTAGTGGGTCCACACTCAGCAAAGCGGAAATAAAGTTTCTGAGTAACAAGTTGCTGATTTTTCAGTAGTTGTACATTGTACACTGCCTCTGATTTATCCACAACTAAATAGGTGTTCCTAGTTCAGGAATTACTTTTGTTTTGGTTTTTATTTTCCACATGCCATAAAAAATGGTGTGACTAGGTTCTCCTAGAAATCAACATGGAGGCACAGAGAGCAATTCAACATGTGTGACAAGAGATCTGTCAATGATGCAAGTAGGATAAATCACTTCCTGAGGAGCTCATCTCTCTCCTGACTGCAAGGTAATGCTTGAGAACTACCTCTGACAAGTCACCACAACTTTGGGCAGACACAGCTGTTTAGGTCAATCCCACATGTTAAGGTCAGAACTTGTGCCTTGCAGCAGCCACAGGTAGGTGCTGACACTTCCTTCTTCAGAATATGGTCTTATGGAAATATAATACTCCAGAACAGCTCTCTGGAGTAGCAGGAACAAAGATAGAAATGCATCAGCTGCTGTGAGTACTCAGCAGTGTAAAAGGGAACAAGGTAAAGAATGTCATCATGCCACTGTAAGTTTACAGTGCATCCTGACCTTGGTGTTAGGTTTTGGTGCCTTCATCAAAGTGGGTATGATAGAGTGGGGAATGTTGTAATAGGATCACAAGGTTGCACAGAGAAACTCCACTGCTGGAGGTACTAAAATGACAACTTGAGCCTAGCACTGAAGGTGACGCTCTTGAGCAGGATTTTGGACTCAAAGACATCTAAAAGTCACCTTCAACTTCAGTTATTCTATGATGAAAGGTAAGGGACAGCATCTGCATGAGGACAAAAAATTTAAGTTTAGTCTGTTCAATTCTGGCAAATTTGGAAGACACTGTGATTTTAAAAACCATGAATAGCTTTATAGAGGGAGAATGGACAGACAATTGTTTCCCTTTTTCCACTCTAAAGGGAGAGATCTGAAACTACGTGCATGCTCCAATCTAAAGTGAAGAGGAGGAGACAGGTCTTCAGGGAGCAGACAACAGACCTGTGGAACTCTGCTAAATCACTCAGTGATTGTGAAAAAGTTAGATCAGGGGATACAGAATACATATTTCAGAGATATATCCACTGACAGTTCCAAATTATGCATGATTACATTTGGTTAAAGAAGCCAATGATCTGGTGGCCTGGAAAGTGTCAGAATGAGCTGGCATATACAGTTGGCTTGTTGTTACTCTTGCTTGCTTGCTTATGGCCACTGTTGGAGACAGGCTTGTGGGCTTGGTTTAAAGAAAATTGTCATTCTTGTATTGTTTTGGACCAACAGTAAGGACTCCTTGATTTTTATCCCTTCCTGGTAAAATGACACTTTTTATTATGGCTGGCACTGGCACTCAAATATATGTTAGTCTTTAGATTCATTACCTCTTGACTAATTTGAAGTGGGAATCCATAGCAGACTTTCATATTTGAGGGTATATATACCCCAAAATTCTGTATATAACACATATTTAAGTAAAAAATATATAATACATATAGAACTCATAATAAGTCTAACTAATTTTTATCCTTAGCTTTAGGATCTGCCACTCAGTATCACTCTTGAGGAATAGAAACCACATAAATTTTTGCTAGATTCCTTCTAAAATAATAGCAGTCTCAGAACATTTTGTTCACAAATAAATTCACAATTCAGTATAAGAAGAAATTGTGGACTGATTTTCAGGGGCACTCCTCATACAGTTATCTACAGTTGCAGTTTGGCTGGCCTTTGAATATTCCATGCCCGAATTAGAGGGTTTCCCTGATGCATCATTTTTGCCTTTTTTATTTTTTGAATATAGTGATAGAAATGTGGCAGATGGTATTCAAAGCACTGAGTCTGAGCATCCTAAAGCATATTATGTTGATTGTCTGTCCTGGCATAAATGTGTTTCAGGCTTATGCTAATTCCGGGGGCCAATTTTTCTTCTCCATGAGCAACATTTGGGGCTAGGATGTAGCTTCAAGATTGCAGCTGTCTGGAACTCCAAAGGAGCTCCGGGGAAAATAATTTTCATTGGCAATCAGTCTATTACGTTGTATCATGATAAATTATTGAAAAGATGCTGCTGAAAGATGGAAGCAATAATGGTGATATTTTGCTTACATCAACGGAGAAAGTGAGGTAAAATACTGGAATTAATCTCCAAAGCCTTTGCAGAAGTTTGGAGATTTGGATTTATAATTAGACTCAACACATGTTCTGAAATCTCCTCTATCACAAGACAAAGGTTAAGGTTTAAATATAGCACTTTATATTCATGATCCAAGCATTGGCAATGGGCTTACTAGGTTAAAAAGCACCTGTACAGGAAAGCAGGTGAGATCAGCCACAAAAGAGTTCTCCTGCAGGCCACATCTGGAGGAGGTGGTTGTGTGAGACAAGAAGATAAGAACACAGAAGAACACATGATATTTTCACCTACATTATGAAAACAACTCTTTGGAACGTCGTGGGATTTCTGGACATGATTAGTAGACCTCTATCAGAACATTTTGTTCAAATTCTAGTCAGACAGTAATTGTATTTAGCAGCAGAACAGGAGATTAATGGGTTTGGAATGATCAGACAATAAAACCAAAATTATGTAACATTTTATTTTGATGAATTTTGCCATAAAATAACTCCTCTATCTCCTTGCCATTTATTGTTTTAGTATAAAAGTATTTCCAGGACAATATATTTTCTAACTTTTATTAAACATATACCTTTGGGTTTTCAGAAAATAGAAGTAAAACAATTCAACTGAAATAATTCTTATTAAAGCTATACATTTCTTGCTGTCCCCCAAACATGAGATTTTAATCTACTAAATTCTGTCTAGTTCCTAAAATAGAAGAGTGGATGGGAATAAAACTGTAACAGAAGCAGGGAGCCAGTCAGACATTCTGACCTCTCCCTCTGGCTCTTGCACAGCCCGTGGACACCATGGGGAATCTGCTGGTTACTGGGACATGCAGATAGTGTGTTATTCTTATTCAGACTGTTTCTTGGTTCCTTGTACCCACACTGCATCTAAGCCTTGCAGTTTCTTTCTGCCTTTCAAATGTATGGCTCTTTCCTAAGCTTTCCTCCCCTCAAATTAAAACTTCACTTCCAATCTAAATTAATACAGTATCTTTTTTTTTTCTTCCCCATCTAGACAAATAGAATTTTTTCTTATTAATGCTGCTCCAGGACAAATTGCAAATTCACATTTTCTTAAACCACTGAAATGCTCTCTCTGTTTGAACTCCTTTACTGGTTTCTGTTTCTGTATTCTAACAGCTGTAGCTTAAGCATCTTCCCTTTTCAGGCCCTTCATGGCCAATCTCCATTTTGGATGTCATTTCTGACACTGTCAAAATAACCTCTTGTCATTTCGAATTAATTGTTGGAAAGTTCTATTCCTGCTTCTAATGAGCCCTGGCCTGTTATTTCCAACAGTATGTTAATTCTTCCTGATTTTTCATGTTACTGCTTCTCCATGGAAGGACCTCCCGAAAAGTCAAATTATTGCTTTCCTGTAAATGTCTCCTTGGGATTCTCCTCTATGCTAATACCTGCAGAAAGCGTGGCACCTCCTCAGCCAGCAGGGTGATTAATGTCATTTTGTTCTCTTAAGCTCTCATATCTAATTTATCTTTCTTTGCAGTGTTAAATATTACATATCTTTCTTTGGAATAGCATTTTTCTTCTCCTGTTCCTGGTTAGCTGGCTATGATCAAGACTAAAATTTCAAAAATAGACAGAAATAAGCAAGGAAATTAAAAAAAAAAAAAAAAGAATTAAATACTGAAACACACTTTTTCCCCACATAGGATTTATCAGCAATTCTACAAGTCTTGGAAGTTTCATTTTGAACAGGGCATGAGAAAATTTCAGTGCTGAGGATATCACCAGAAATATCTGCTCTTCAGATGTGAAAAGGAAGGTTTGCAAAACTATGATTTAAATGATTTCCATTTGCAAGTGCAAATCCTATTGAAAACAGTACTACATCCTATCGAATGGAATGGAATGGAAGTAGGAGAAATGCAAAATACTAATAATCAAAGCAAAATAATAGTCCTATGCAGGTATGAGAATGCCTTCATTTTAATAATAAGGTTTTAATTTTTCAATTTCCTTAGCCCTCAACAAGCAAGATAAATAACCATTATTTTTATTTACTGCTGGCACTTCTATCATGCCTCATAACCATTTCCCAATGAGCAGATAAATGTGTGGGCAGATCAAATACTAAGCCAATGCACCTGAGTGCCCTAATATTCAACTCCATAAGCATAATATAGTGCAAGTTCCACCATGATGTAATTGACAGCATCATTACAGAGCCAAAGAAAATAAATGATATATCAGCTGATACTCTTAGGCCAAAATATATTCAGGAAAAACTCTTCAAAGCCAGATCACTACTGCAAGATGCATTCATTATTAGTAACATGTCAAGTAAGTATTTGCTTTGCGTCACTACACGTATTAAAAGCAGATCCACACACTATCAGCTTCCTCCCATTTTTCACTGGCAGTCATGAGATGTTAGTTTATGATTACATTAATTTTACTTGTTTGTGCTGTTCCTCTTTAAAAATGATCACCTGGACTAAGTGCAGTCTTATCTTTTGTTCAAAATGTCCATGGCTACAGCCTCTCCCTCCCAGTCTCCCATCTGTTTCTCTAGATTTCTTTGGGTCCTTGCATATTGGGTGTGTAGGGTCACTTTGCCAGGGTGCCATACTTCCTGCCATTGGAGTGTTGCTTCCATGCTCAGCCCAGGTAAAGAGGGCATCCCTTTTGCACAGGCAAACCAGCACTAATTGAGGTACTTAAGGAAGATCTGTGAAAAAAATGTAGGCATTTGTGGCCTTTAGGCACCTCAGGAAGCTGGAGAGGGTGTTTGTTTCTTTATCTTGGAGTTAAGAACATCGATGATAATTTGTATGCTTACAGACTTTTTTTGGATCTTATCCTTGAACACATTACAAAGGTCCAAGATTTGTTTAATCATCTTTTATTCTTTAGTTTCATAATATTTCCAAACAATTTTCCATTACCCTGTTCTGTGAAGCTCATCCCAAAAATATTTATCTTGGCTGACAGCAAAATAAAACAGTGTAGCTGACATCTGTCACAGATTAGTGGATTGAAAAATTACAAGAAACAAATTTGGTTATCTGTGCCTAGTACCATTTGAGATGTCTTTTCAGTTCTTTGTGACACCAGATCACTTGTGCCTAAGGCTTTCCAGCTAAGTAGCAGCTACCAGGAGCCTTCATATGTCTGTAATGTTTTCTAAAGTGACCACAAGTCAAATATGCAAATCAAATCAAATCTATCTATTTACTGTGGAACAAAATTTCTTTCCCTTCTAACCAAAAAATATTTGTGAATGATACATTCGTTGTATCATATTAATTCTTAATGACATGGCAATCCCTGAAGAGGTCAGAGCAACTTGTGCTTAGCCTTATTAAAAACACAGATGAAAGCATCCACTCCACAGTATTTATTTAAATGCAGGAACATGAATGGTTTATTGACCTCAAGGAGGGTTTGTAGGTTCCTAAAGACATTCAAATTCACACTGATGTCTGAATAAGAGAAGATGTATGTACAATATTGAAGAACCCTGGTTTGTTCCTTTTCCTGTGCTAATCCTAAGAAAAAAAAAGCACTTCAAATTGCTATGTTATATCTTTTTATTTGTGTTTGGCTTCTTTTAATTTCTATTTCATAGTTCCTAGAGAAAAAAAAAATTCTTGAAAGAACCCCTTTCATACTCTCTTTTATAGAAACTCCATGGATTGCTACTGGAAAATTGGTTCACCACTCTTAGAGACTTATAAAATCTTTCAGTAATCTTTCCCAGAGTGGTAAAGCATGTATTTTTCAGTAAAGTAAGAAAATGTAATATGGACACACATAGGGCTCAGAGCTTTTGGGTTAGAAGTCACTGGACTGACTTTAAGTGTGATTTAATATCCTTTGAAGAAAGGAAAAGCTGAAGAGAGGGCAAACATTCGAATATGATTCAACAGGAAAGGACAGCCCAGAATGGAGCATATTTAAATGAAGGTACCCAGAGAGGGCAGAAGAAGTTAAGACAAAAAATTACAAGAGAAAAAAAAATCAGAACAGCATTAAAAGCTTGAGGTAACATTTGAATGAAATTATTCTGAAATCAACAAAGACCTCTCATGACTTGTGTTCCTCATCTTGGCAGCAATCGCAAGAAAAGAGGTGCGATTGGAATTGCTCAAATCACTTTGAGAAGTATTCACTTCAGTTTTGATAGAGAAAAATAATGTGTGTGCTAAGTATATTGAAATTTTATATAGATCCTGTTTTTACAGACACATTTGCATGATCCTAATTTGATGCCAAATACAATTGTTAGGATTGATTCAGGATAGGATTAGTTGAATGTAACTTTAGCCATTTAAAAATAAATATCTACTCCAAGCTACTTGTATAGGCTGTCCATACTTTCAGTGCAGCAGACAATTCACTCCAGAGTTTGATTCATCCTGTCCTGAGTTTGATACCTAAGATAAGTGAGATCAGCTACCATTTGGAGGTGTCATTCTATCTCCTGAATATAAGTAGTGTAAGCATTCACTTTTAGACAGTTAAGTCAGGAGATAAATTTCACTTTCTCAGTCTACATTAAGTGACATCAAAACACTTATCTTTTCCTAAGTGAAAGATTTGAGTGGTTGTCAATGCCTATTCAGAATTTGTTATGGTCACAGAGAAAATACAATGTATTTTAACTTTTATTTTGTGAATAGTTCATTAGCAGCAATAAAAAGGAATGCTGGGAAATTACTCAGCTTTCTAATGAAGTCACAAACCTTATTAGAAAGAACTTCCACAGTATCTTCAGAGCAGTTGAGCAAGTAGCTTAAGAATCCAATTTTATAATTTTTTTATTCACATACACTCTATGCAAGAATATTATACAAAGAAAACCATTACCCATTTTTTCTTGAACTCTAAAATACAGTTCCCTGTTACGTGCTGCATGAGACATTACACCTGTTTTTGTGACATGCTCTGTGAGCTAGGACATAAAGTTTCCTTGCTTTTTTCTTTCTGCTTCCTGTTATTTAATATTATTTTCAAATTATTATTTTTTTCCCACAAAAAAATAATAGTGCCAAACATTACTGATGATGTTGGCTACATAACCTGTGGTAAGAGCATGGATGTGAGCTTTATTGCTCCCTTTAGCATTTATAACTGCCCCATTAATGTTAGTCGTTCACTCTGTGGAATTTTAATTGTTTGAGCAATTAAAATGGATGAAATAGGCTCACTTTTATCCCAGAATTTCATAATTCAATATCATTTTAAGAAAAGTTAGCATGGTATGCTTTCAGCTCCTACTGTGCCAATACTACTGTACTGGAAGATGGTTGAAGTCCTGGGCATTTGTTGCTTTTATAGAAACTTTAGTTTCCTTTGTCTGGAACATTCTGGTAGCTCTTACTTGAAGGGTAGACCTCTAGCCTTAAAAAGGAACTCTCACCTAGAATTTAAGTGACAAAATGACACACTGTTCCACAGCACGACAGGTCCACAGCCTCCTTTTATACCCTGACATGCTTTGTCCCACTCTGCTGAGAGACATGGGTTTGTTCATGCCATCTGAGAATTATCTTCTCAAATGCCTAATAAACACTTACTGCAGTAAGAACCACACCACAAGCCCTTTTTCAGAGACCAGTTCAACACTAACTTAGGTACAGAACTACATCCCTTTGTAAACTTTGGTTTTAGCATGAATATGATTTAGATCCAAAATTCAGATTTTTGGGAGAACAGGTTCAGAATGAAAGAGGAGGAAGGTTATTGGTAGAGAATTATTCTTCCCTCCACAGCCAGAATATTCCACTTCTTGCACACCTACTGTCCTAGAGCAGTGGTTAGGATCCTTGCTGTAGGATTTCCATTCTAATACATACTGGAAGAGAGTAAAACCACACCTTCTACATATTATGCTTTGGCTTTCTAATTGTTTTTTATTTGTTTACCTTTTTTTTTTTTTAAATACTCATGGCATTATATAAAAGAGATTGGTTTTAAAAGAAAATAACAACCATGGTTGTGGCTATTTCAAGTAGCTTCCAGGTATTTGTGATGTGTGCAATGGAGTTGAGCCCTTATGGTTCTTAAGGTTCTTAATAGTTTTAGACAAAGAAACACCTATTACTTTAATTCTGGTCACTGTGATTTAGGCACTGCTGTACCTTGACAGTGTTCCACACTTCCTCAGGAGAATGTGAAATACCTAGGGAGTTTTAGAAAGTTAGCCCCTGTAGTTTGACTGCCCACAAATTTGTGCAGCAGCAGGAGCGAAGTCTTTCAGGATACAATCTTGGGTTTATATCCCATGTTAGGTCTGCAAAGTCCTTGAACAACATCGAAACTCGTGATACTGATGGTGTTTGCAGAGACCTGGGACATCAATTATGCTTGCCTAAGTCCTTCCTCCATACTGTTAAAGGATTCCAAAATAGTTGACCTGAATCTGTAGCTGCCTTTATATGTAATAATAAATTATAAACACAAACATTGCCTGGAATGTTTTGGAAGAATCATGGGAGGACCAGAAGTTGCTCAAAAGCCTGCAATTCAAGTAATCTGCAGATACTGAAAAACTTTCCAGATATGTGTGGTTAATATTCATCATTATGTGCATTTTTTCCAACATGACTAAAAAGCTTTTAGGCCAGTCTTGCATTCCTGCACACCTAATTCAAATGATGACCCAGTGCAATCGGTCACAGTGAACGAAGTGTGCTCTGTAAGCAGCAAACACTCTTCATTTTCTGAGCCCAGTCAAGATCCACTTGTCATTTATCTACTGAGAAACATGGCATTCCCCTCCCTAATTTCTGCTAGCTGTCTCTGTTTTGCAAATCACATCTCTAAAATAGTCTCTGGCAAACACAGTGTCATCTGTGGCACTGCCAATGTGATCTGTGATAATTTTTGCCTTTGTATATATTTCCTTACAGATATATCTATCCAAAGACGAGCACACAATGCTGTTGTCTTCTTCAGAACAATGGTAATGTACTATTTGATACTACATGGCAGAATGATAACGATTGAGAGGGAAAAATGGTCTGAAACCTCCAGTAAGGGACTAGGCAAGATCTGGAGCCAAAGCAGAAGCAGAGCTGAGTAAGAGAGGACAGCTGGGGCCAGGGGCTTCCTGGGGAATTGGGGGCTCCCCATGGGGGACCTCTAGGGCAGAGCTTAGCAGCCAGAGCCCATCCTAACCCCAGCCAGGAGCAGGACAGCCAGGGGCATTGGTGTCTCCCTGGGGATGGTGGTGGGCTGAGGATGGGCCAGCACACCTGCGGGTGATGGTTGAGATCAGCCCCAAGGAAAGGGGCCAAGTCCTGGCTGAGTTGGTTTCCAGCTCTTCCTTTGCAGCAGAACAAAGGGGTAGGGGTGTACTCAGGACAAGTCCCGAGAAGGACTCCTTGAACAGATAATAGCAGTGTCTCTAGCAACAGCAACACATACAGTATTACTGCTTCTACAGTGCCTTACATATGTGAAGCATTTTCTTGGCAAAGTGTGAGACAAATTTTGGTGCAATGTGGAAGGCAGGCCATTTCTTGTAGCTGAGTGCTGCGGGCATGGCTCCTCAAGCAGTGGCTTGTGGCCAAGCTCCATCTGCAAGGCCCTGCCAAGTAGCCACCAAGTGGGCATGGAAAGGAAAAGGTCACCAGCCATGAAAGGATCCTGTGCTCTTGGTTCATCTAAATCTGATACTGATTTGCTGACTTTGTCTTCCTACTGTTTTAAGACACCATCTTCAGCCAGGCTACATGGGCATGAAGGAAAACCCTCATCTCATTCTGAGGGACAGAGGAGCCTGGAGGTAAGAAACCCATGCACCTTTCAGTATTCTTCCTAAGTGCTGCCCAAAGCTTCTGGCCCCTGTGCAGTGCAGAGCCTGCTTCGTCCTCAGCTCCCTGCTCCAGCCATTGCTAAAAGCCTTGCAGAATCAGCAACCCATTGAGACAAGGCTTCTGATGGTAAGAGGAAGATGAATACATAGATGAAGAAGCAACAAGAGGACATGTCACCAGTGAAATCATCTGTGTAGAAAGCAAAATTCACTGCCTTGCTGTGTGTCCAGTGTATAATATGTAAAAGGAGAGAAGCAAAGGAGCTCCAGAGCTCCAGAGCTTCCTAGGAGCACTCAGAATCCACAGCTCCTGCTCCTATCTAATGTCTGTCAAAGTGGCACAAAGTGGCCACATAAGAAGACAGAATCTGAGCTCCCCCAGTGGCACCTACTGCTAGATTACAGGAGTCTATGATTTGGTCAGAAATCAGAAACAGTAATCCAGCTGCTAGGGAAAAGACATTTTCTCTATGGTAGCACTGACTACAAGGTCTTGCTACATTCATACCCAAAGGCAGCTGTAATTCAAGAGCTCTTGCCTACCAACAAAACTTACTTTGCAACTAAGACCAACAATTGATATACTGAAAAGCACTCTTCAGTCTAAAACTGGAGAAGTTACTGCAATCCAGATGTCACTGTAATTTTCACATTACCCAAGTGAAAGCAAAATATCTCTTCTGTCTGCTAAGCAACAGAAACAACACAATTGAGAAAAATAACTTTAACATCCTGTATTTTTTAATTAATTACAGCTGATTGAGTCAACTATATGTTTGGAAATTTAATATTTTGGCCCACATGGAAATATTTACTGCCTAAAACAAAACAATAAGTATTTTTTAGTCATATGGAAATACTGTACATTAGTAACTACATAAACATGTATGAAGAGAAATGGCTTCTGAGCAATTATTTTGGAGCTCTGGCTTGGGACCTTGAACCTTTTCAAGAAGCAGCTGTTTTTAAAGCATCCCTTCTCTCCTTTTCTCCTGGTAAGTACGTATACTGAAGATATTTTCTTATCACAATGTAGTTTTTTAGTTTGTTTTTTAATTTCTGCAGAACTTAAACCAAACCACTTGAAGATCTAGAGCAAATTGTTTTCCTAGTGTAAACACATATATCTGTTAACAACAAGGTAGAAACCAATCCTTTTTAGGATATTTCATTATGATACATCCTTGATGCTCTTTGTCCTACACCATAATGTACCATTTAAAAGACTAATTAAATAGGAACACAAATGGTAGATCAGTGTTGGAATCCTAGGTGGTAAGTACCCACTGGTCCAAAGCTCAGATATTCCTTATTCCCTTTAGAATTCTGCCAGCTTTCTGGCCAGCAATAAGCTGCCTCTGGGGTTTCTAATTAATAAGTGCTGAGACCACAGGATACAAAGCAATAACCTGGTATGTGTTCATTTTTCTGATTCAAATGAATGAAAAAACTTTGTCTGTTAATTTTGTCCTTCAAAGTTTAACATTAAATCAACTGTTTCATGTCTAAATCATTCAAGCTTTATGCCAATAAAAATATCATCTGTCTCCCACAGCTGGCACACTGTTGGCTTAATATCATAAAGCTGGCATGTAATCTGCATCCTGTGTCCTGAATACTTGGGCTGAAACTGTGTACCCAGAACTGATTTTCCATTGGATATTTATGTTTCAGGGAAAGAGCAGTACACAGATCTGATGTGAGTGACTTGAAAGCCACAGATACTTCCGATATCTGCCTAGCTTTAAGTTCTGTCACTTTAGGTTCAAAAGATAAGCTGTAGTTTAGCTCATGGATTTAGGTTAACTGTATAAGAAGTTTAACATTGACTTCATGGGTTCACTTTCCCCTACACAAAGAAGCTCTGTGATTGGTGATAACTGTGGGATTCTGCTTGAACTCTTAGAAACATCTGGCCTTTTACAGTTTCCTGACAGAAGACAGGCATTTTTGCCTGGTATACAGTAATATAATGTGTTATTGTAATGACTTAATTACCCACAAAGCAAAGTGATGGGCTGACACAATAGTCATAAAATATTTCAGGTCCATTTGGGAAAAAATATGTCTGAGGAAAAGATCAAACAAGAGCTTGTTTTGTCCTTCTTTCTTGAAAATGCTCATGGTATATAAGACTGAGAAAATCTTATATGTATGAAAAATCTCAATCTGCTATTTCCATTACTAGGTATATAAAGTGACTATGGGATGAGATTATTGTGTCACCAACGGAAACAGAGGAATATATCAGAATTTTTAATGAAGTCTATACATAAAAGCACAAGAAAATGTGTAATAACACCCTGGCTATTAGTTTTGCAGAATATAAGAACTAAAGTTTAGGCAGTATAAAACACAATATACAGCATGATCTAAATGAACACACTTGACCCTGAGGCTTGATAAAGCATACACATTACAGAAAGCAAATGACAGGAGTTCAGTCAGATGCCTTTAATCTTCTTTTTGGTTTCAGCCATTTCTTTTTTCACACTACTGATTAAAAGCAGCAAAGAACACATGATTTGGCTTATGCCTTTTAACTTGTAACATTAGAAGAGCACTATCAACTTTGAAAGTTATTTTCCATTCACATTATGAACATTGCTTGCATTCCTAGCTGTACTAAAATGCATGGCAGTTTGGCAGTTCTCTTATTAACTTTAGCTGGGCCAGTTTCTCTCCTTTTTATACACATAAGGGAACTTGAGCACCAACACACTGAATAGTGCCACAAACAAAATGACACATAGAACGAGGGACTTACTTGGAACTTTAATTTCAAGTAAACAGTAGTGACCTACAGGAGTGTGGGCTCCTGTACCTGCTCAGAGACATCAGTCACTATATGTTCTTGGTATTTTTCATCAATATTCACTTTCTACAGACCTTTCCTGGACCTCAGTATCAGCTGGCATTGGGATGCTGAATCTGATTCAGCAGATGCACATCTGATGGGACAATCTATCTTAATACTACAAAGCAGTGGACAAAAGTTCATGGATGGATGTGCTGAGCTGTCAGAGCTTGCCTACCTTATATAGCAGCAATTTGAGAGGTTGGAAGCAAAGAAAAACCCAATAGAATTTTCTCCAAACTGTTTTTTTTATTGGTGGGCAGACATGAAATGTGTTTAGAGATTACAAAGATATTTTTCCTTTCCCCTATATAATGCTAATCCTCAAGTAAAAGAATCACAGTTAAAACAACACACTTCTATGTGAAACACAGGGCTTTTGACAATAATTATGATTTTGTCATTAAGGCAGCTTTGCCTAAGTGGCTGGGCACATGTTAAATCTCATGCACATGGGTAAACCTGTTGAAAACAAGAAATCTATTAAGTTTTTTATTTATTGGCTTACTTGCTTTCCTGAAATGGAATATAAGGTGGGAGAAAAAAAGGGGTAAAAGGTGAAGATGTAGTATATTTAAACTAACAGAAACACATCATTCAAAGTTACTGCAGTCTAATGTGTCACTAATACTAACTTTATACTCAAGATCATGAAATACTCTTCATATTGGGGCATCTTCATTCCATGTATTTCTAGCATGAATCTCTGGGGTGGAGCATTTCGATCATAGTGAAGTGTGGCTCAAGAAGTGGAGACAGCAAAAGAAAAATATCCATTACAAAACTAATGGAGGATGGAGACGTTGTGCTGTCTGCCATTGCTTTAATGAAATTGTGTGTACACAAGGGCACACAAATACAGCTGGTGTGTGACTCCTTTTTGTAATTAAATACTAAAAAAAAAAAAAATACTGGAGAAATGTATGAGCAGATTTTAATGAACAACAAGAAAAACATTCTACTTTCCAGGCTTTGTGTTTGTTGCCATATCTTCCTCTCTGGAAAACATATGGACTGGAAAGTTATGGGGTTTGAGGTTTATCTGAGGTTTATGGAAGGTGAGAACATTTGTGACATTCAAGCACAACAGCTATTCTGGGAGAGTAACACACAAAAAAGCACCTTTGACCTGCATGCAGACAGATTTTTTAGATGGTATAGAGCTATAAGAATAACAAGATTCATCAAACTTATGGGCAGCACAACTATGTTATTGATGATGGTGGCATGTTCCCATTTTGCATTTATTTAAAAGCAAACTCACAGTGAGGGGGTGAGGAGGGTCCTCAATGCAACTTAGAGTAAAAAACCCAAACAAATCAAACACAAAAACCCACTTGGATTTTAAAGAAATTGTACTACATAGACCTATGTGATTTAGGAAATTGGTTTGCTCTCTGAAGGTTCTCAGAGTTAAGGTTTCTCTTGCAAACCAAGCAGTGACTGCAGGGCAGCTTGCAGAGCAGCCACATTCCTTCTCTAGGAAAAGTCAGGAGATTTCATATGTAGCCAGAGCCCGACAAAGCAAAAGCAGGTGCTCTGTGCTAGAGAAACGAAGTGGGGGGAGATGATGATTTATGTTTAGAAAGGCTAAATGTTTTTTTCCAGACTTAGGAATGTTCTCTTTTTCATTATTATTACTTTTAGTAAAAGGTTTCTGAGAGGAAAAAAATCTGTGGTTTCATGAGAATATTTTCCCCAAGACATATGAAAGTTGTGCAAGAAATCTTTTATTTTCTTTCTCTCCAAAGTTTAGTTTTCAAAACTGGAAATCCTTGCTTTTTATTTCTTCACTCTACACACCTTATGACACCACTCATGTTCCTGCTTTTTCTTGGTAGACACATGAGGGAAGCCACACAGAAGGAAGGCACAACATGATACTTCTGACATTTTAACAATGTCTAGTGCCCCTGATCTATGTGGGTATTTGATCTATGTGGGTATTGCTGTGAAAAGCTGTATAAAATTATTTTTTCCCTCAAGCATAGGGAATACTTTTTTTACTACTATTTTTTAACCAAAACCAAATTCCACAAATAGGCCTCAATTTTTATTTATTTTATTTTTCATTCTATGTACATGCATACATACACAAAAACTCTGTTGCTCATGCTCTGTCTCATTTTCAGGCTGGGGTAACATTTTAAAGAAAATAGTTTTATAAAAGAATAAGTACTTACCCTCTGCATAACTGCTACTCAGTATAATCTAGAATAGTTTATATTCTTTGGGGGAGAGTCCTGCATCTCTTTTAAGCATTTGGATTTATTCTATTGAGTTGCTTCATTCATTGACCATGTGAAATATGGAAATGCCCTCAGAAAGAGCTACTACTCCCTTCTTCCCACTGATGCTGCTGTTCTCTATTCCCTCACCATTGAAAAAGAGAAGGAAAAGAAGAAACAAGAGTCTCTCTTGCCTCTTCCCCAGAGCCTCAGAAACTGAATCTCTTTTGGCTGGAAAAACCAAACTAGCATGTTACTTTTACCTGTGGGGAATTTTAAGTTGGTGTATAATGACTCCTTAGTTTGCTTTAAAAATTTTTTTAGTCCTAGTCATATTTTTTCAGTCCTAGTCACATTACTATTATGACAGTAAAGACTATATCTGTCTGTTGATCTGAAATTGACAGAAAATGTTGCGACCATGTAATTATTAAAACGCCAGCCAGGTTCTTCAATTGGTGGAATGTATCTTTTGTAGCATAATATCACTAGCACCATGTTGAGAAACTATGAAATTAGAAGCTCTGGTAATTCCTCACAATGGAATACAGTTACTTATTTCACTCTCTTCCACTGAATCCTTTTCTATATTTCATCACTGTTCGGTATTCGTGGCTTATTTGGATTGTATGGTCAGACAGAATGGCAAATGGCCCATGAGGAGATTGGGTTCTGTCCAAGTCTGTGAAATAACATGAATTCAGGTGAATGTTTATCTGGCTGAGATGGTAAGATATAGGGAGCCTTATTCCACTCAGCAAAAATATGAGTGGAAAGAATGGGGTTTATGATTTCCTTTCCATGTCTACATAAATGAAGTCTTTGCTTCCTGACATGGCATTTCTCAAAATATGGGGTTATGGTACATACCAGGTTACCTCAGGTAGAACATCACTGCCATCCAAAAATTACATTGCTTTTCCAGTAGGCTAAAGAAATAGTTCTTGAATAATGCATATCAAAATAAATCTCTTTATAGCACCTCTTTTATTAATGGGTTTTTTCCCACTCCTAGTGGCTTGCTTTTGTTTCCTCCTCTGCAATCTTCTCCAACTTCTCACTCTTTCCTTTTCTGCCTATATTTTATTTCTTCTGTAGATCATCACTTTGAGGAAACACCACATGCTCTTTGTGCTGAATTCAATCTGCAGAGATGTCCTCATGGCTTTTGTACTGCAAATCTTACAATTATATAAAGAGAAGTTTGTAACTCACCTTTCCTTTCAGTCACCATCATTGCTATTGAGGAACGCCAGTGTCAGCCTTTCCTACTGGCTGCAAAGGACCTAAGGTCACAAGCAGCTGCACTAAACAGAACAGCTTCTTCAGGAAAAAAACCCAAAAAACCAGGGAAATTTCTGTTGCTAGTGAAGAATGACCTAGACCCTGTACCTTTCTCACATGTTTTGTCTACTCATAACTTTGATTCTTGCATCTCTCCTGCATATTCCTTCCCCTCTGCAAGCTTCTGAAAACGCATACAATTCTCAGAGTGCTTCTTTAATTCCTCCTCAAGTAGCAGCCCCAATCCATAACATTTTTTTTTCATGTTTAAAAGCAATAGGATTTGGGTGCTAATCATGTGCAGCACAATGTGGCAACTACAGATAGAAGAACTAAGAGCAAATGAAGGAAGGAAAATGGAGGAAAGTATTGCAATGGTCTTTTCATTAGTGCATAGGCAGGGAAGGTACTTAAGGAGTTGCTACTTTCTTAATGTACTTTCCACAGCTCCATATAGCCTTTAAAATTATTCTGTGCACAAAAGTTGGACAAACAGCTGGAAATACGGAGGTAACTGTATCCAGTATCACAGAGAGCACTACAGTTACCCCAGGCCCTGCACCTACAGCATGCTGGTTCATATATCAATAACTGTTGGTTCCTGTTCGTGTCCCTGAGGGGTCTCAAAATTCACTATGCAAATACATGCCAGCATCATGGTTTCAAACTCATTTCAGTGTCTGAACCAGAAGGAAAGCAAAATGAGTTTTGGACACATCTAAACCCCCAGTCTTTTCAAAATCCAGGAAGCCTTTTCTTAAGTGACCAAACTACTCTTGAATTGGGGCAGGAAGCAGAGAAAATCTGCCCTCTAAAGACCATGTTTTTGGGCTAGCTCTCAAAATGGGCTGAGAGAGATGTGCTGAATAAATAGACCATTCTAAGTGGAATATTGAGATCCAATGGTGTCAGTTGAAACTGTGCACTGCTTTGTAAGAAAGAACTCTGTACTTTTTCTGTAATGCACATCAGGTTCATTCCTCAATTGCAGTAAACAGACCCAGCCTTGACACAGTCACTAGAGAAAAGACAAATTAAGTTGTAATGAAGATTTTAAATAGGAAAATTCTCCTTCTCCAGATGCAAATTCAGTGACTAGAACAAAAAATGCTGGCTTGTATTTAAAATATTTTTTCAGCAAAATATAGCACTTGAATGTGCATTTGCCTCACTTGACATGTAAATTAGTGTACACAGCTTCAACTGAGCTTTTCCAGAACCCAAGTAGTGCTTTTCCTTTACAGCCTTCAGGTCATCTAGATGGCAGTCACATATCTTTCATTGTATAAAGGATACCAAGGAGCATTTGCTCATTTGCTAGATTCAGAGAGCACAGGTGTTAGTCTCGTTTTTTTCTAATGAACAATTTTGTTTTCTTCTTGGAAAGGGCATCCAGGGTTTAAATATAATCAGTCCCTCCACAATTGATTTCAAATGTTGAGATTCAATGTAACATGAATTGAACCACTGAACTGTACTTCACCCACCAGAGATTTTCTTTGTAGTCCTATAGTTTGTCATCCCTTAAGGCTATGGGATACAGAACTGATGCTGTACTGCACTCCTGGCATAGTTCTGTGCACTGAAGTGAAACATATTTTATGGGTCATGTAAACGGAAGTTCGCATTTCCCTTGGAGACAGTGACATCTGGAAACCCTGCCCCTCATGTTACTGTGAGAAGGATCTCATCTGGGGAGAACTAAGAAGCTGCAAGTGTCATTTCTGCATATCGTCATTTTCCCAGCAGGGAATTTCTCTTAGCATCACACAATTCACTTCTCAGACTCTTCTCAGAGGTGTTAATGTGACATTAATGTTACGCAGGTCCAAAAGCACTATTTTATTTAATGTCAAAAATTTCATTAGATCTACCACCATGACATGTAGAACTGAGAGAATAAAAAGAATCAGAAGTAATAATAAAGATGATAAAAAGCAAGAGAATAAGGCAAGGAAACAACATGCAGCCTATGAGGACTGGTTTGTTCTGGAAACCACTGAACCAACCTCAGATGATTTCTTTTGCTAGGTTTGAGTGCTAAAGAGAAGATTTTCTTTTGACAAATCGGGTGCAGAGCAACTTGGCAAGGAGCAATTCAAGGAGGGAACAAAAGAACAGAGAGAGTCATTACAGTCATCACTCATGCAAAAAGAGAAGGGAAAAGAAAGTGAAGGGAATTTTCCTGTTGTCATGTACAGCATCAATCACTGCATGTCAGTAAAAACTTCTTTGTGCCAATTCCAGTCAATTAAAAAAAATTGTTTGTACTGTTACATCAGCCAAAGAACTCCTATATACAAGAGAGAATGCTTCACACCTTTAATTTCTTTCTCAGTCATTTTTTTTCAGATATGCATCTCTTTTTATTTTTTCTGCAGAGTTGTCAAGATTTTGTCCCAGATTTCTGACACATTTGACTAGATGAGTCTACTCCCTGCTCAACTTATTCTCCATCACTTTCTTGGACTGAGGAAATAGTCCTAATGGAATATGTAAAAAACTAGTTTCATATTTCTTGTCTAAAATATTCCAGAAGACTTTTTGCAAACCATGACAGAGAAAGGAAATAGCTGATGGAGATATTTTTCACAGTTGGCTAACCACAATGTAGAAACATACAGTTATGATAAATATCAACAACATTTTTTCTCAATTAAAATATGCATTACATTACATTATATGAACCCACACTATTTGCAGACTTTTGACTTTCCATGGTTTGTAATTTTTAAATTACATGGACTTGAAAGAGCCATGGGAGTTCCTCAGTGGCTGTTTGACTGGTTAGAACTCAGAGACAAATAATACGTTTTCTTAGAATATCAAATTCCCTTCAAGACACTTAAAAACACTCGGAATAGATACAGTGTCAAAATTTTATGGTCTTAACTATATTTAAATAAAAATTCTCTGAACTTCATTATTACAGAGCTTAGGACACAAAAGCTGCTACTCAGTTTAATATAATCTTCAACTTCTGAAAACAAAGAAATGCAATTAATGTACCAACTCTCTTCTCTTCTGTCTCTGGAGCACCCTTTTTCACTGTACATCCCAAAAAAACATCTGAAAAGCATCTGGAAGAGTTACGAAGAGCTTTTTTACAGGATCTGTATGATGGATCCCTTGACCACACAACTTAGCGACTTGTGCCTTGTTTATATTCAGCTGTTTGTCAGGAAGTATGACAGGATAATCCTAGCCAGTCCATCAGTGTTAATTTCCTTGAAAAGCATTTCTAAAACTGCAATCTATATATATAGATCTTCAAACACTTTGAAAAAGTCGTTCGTGCCCAGAAATGCAAAATTGATGTTACATGCATTGGGTTATAGCTACATTATGACATCTTTCTATGCTCCAAGCTTTCAGCTCTGCATGTATGCATTTTAACAGGGGAAGTGATGGATTCTGCACCTGGAATGGGGCAATCCTGGCTGTATGTGCTGACTGGGCAATGAGGGGTTGGAGAGCAACCCTGCAGAATCCTGCAGGGTACCTGCAGGACCCTGGAGTTCCTGGTCAGTGGCAAGCTGAACATGAGCAGCAGTGCCCTGGCAGCCAGGAGGGACAGCCCTGTCCTGGGGGATCAGGCACAGCATCACAGCCGGGCAAGGGAGGGAATTGTCCTGCTCTGCTCTGAGCTGGAGCAGCCTCACCTCGAGTGCTGGGGGCAGTTCTGGGTGCCACAATGCAAGAAAGACATTAAGTTATTACAGTGTCCCAAAGACAGTAATGAAGATGGTGAAAGGCCTTGAGCAGCAGCCGTGTGAGGAGCAGCTGAGGTCTCCTGGTCTGTTCAGCCCAGAGAAGGCTGAGGACAGACCTCACTGCAGTACCAACTTCCTTGTGAGGGGAAGAGGAGGGGCAGGCACTGATCTCTGCTCTGTGCTGACCAGTGACAGGACCCAAGGGAATGGCCTGAAGCTGTGTCAGGGGAGGTTTAGCTTGGATATTAGGAAAAGTTTTTTCACCCAGAGGGTGGTTGGGCACTGGAACTGGCTCTCCAGAGAAGTCGTCACAGCACCAGCCTGACAGAGCTCAGGAATTTTTTGGACAGTGCTCTCAAGGACATGGACTGATTATTGGAGCTGTCCTGTACAGGGCCAGGAGTTGAACTTTGATGATCTGAGTGGGTCCCTTCAAACTCATAATATATGATTCTGTATAATTCATGTTTAAAATAGCATCAGGATGAGATCCATGCAAATTCTAGGCCCGTCCTTATGACCTCATGTATTCCCATTTTTTTCATTTTCTTGGAAAGCAAATCCAGCCTGCAGGACAGAAAGTAGGCATTAGTAATTTCTGTCATTGCCTAGACTGGACAACCCATGGATCAGTACACAGATGTATGCACATTCCATACAGTTGTACATGACCATGAGAAACTTCCCAGAACACACACATTGACAACTGTAGGTTCCCCAGAGGCACCAAACATGAAGTTTAGGTTACCTTTCTCTTTGAGCCTCACAGACACTGAGTCAGTCCATATGTGGATCTCCTTTGCTCTTCAACATACACAAAGCCTCAACATTAACATGTTGCTTCTTTCTGCTCATTTTCCTGGCTGGCTTTGAGCGTCTAACTTAAACTTTGAGAAAGTTTTTATGTGAACCCCTTCCCACTACCTCTTTGCCTAAAAGGCCATGGCTATTATGTGCTTGAGACACATCCAAAAGGTCTTTGTTCGTTTTTTGGAAAGGTTGAGCCAAGGTTTGAGGCTTAGTTGTACATAGAAAATGAAGGATCAAGTGACTTTGTGTGCTGTTCCATGGGTACAGGAGGGGGGCATTTTGGAGTCAACTGCTTAAATAACCTTGGACCTGGGACATAAACCCTACCTTCAGCCTCAGGAGTCTAACAATTTTCCAAACAGTCAGGGTTATATGCGAATTTTGGAGTACTTGGAATAGTCATCTTTGAAACAGTAAACCACTGTCAATCCCAACTATAACTCAGTCTTTATTCTGGCACTGTTCCTGTTTCATTCTGTGACATTTTTGACTAAAGAATGATTAAAACTGAGTAGGGACATCAGAATTTGTTCCATACACCATAATGCTGAGGCACTGCACACTGCTGTGTCAACTACAGAAATGCATGTTTTCCTGGCATGACTTCCAAGTTTGATGTATAGTTTAGTGACCTCTCCCCACTCCCTGCCAAATGCAGCTGTAATGAGGAGTTACTTATGGCTGTCCATTTAAGTTGAGAAGTTCTTTTCATGTTGGTCTCTGGGATACAATTTAGTAGTAACCATTTGAGACTTCCCAAATCTCATGGGTAAAAGAACGAACAAAACAAAATCTTCTATGTTTGTGGTGCAAGAAACATCAGACATTTCACCTGTAGATTTTACTTTTAGCTGAGCATTTTTATGTAAACTGAATACATAGAACTGACAAGAAAAAAATGTCAGGCCCACAAAATTTTCCTGAAAAATACGAAGGATCAGCTTCACTTTGTGAGAAGATTTTTATGACTTTGTGAGATGTGCATGCCACTTTTTTGGGATATCTAAGTTTTCCTGCAAGACTCCTTCTACTTCTGGAAGTTTATACAATGAGGACCACTTTTTCTCTTCATGTTGCCTACTTGAAATATGAACTGTGGATTTACTGTGGATTTTCTTTCATGCTTTAAGATTTGTATTGATGCCAGTTCAGTTTATGTCTGTCTATAACATAAGTCCAAATTAATTTTTCATCAGTACAGGATTCAAGGATTTTTTTTTTCAGGTTTTGAGTTGATTTTGTCAGACTTCTTTTCCCCCAGCCATTCTTAACTTCAACCTTTTGGATTAGGCAAAGATTTAGCGATAAATTTCTTAGTAGAATAATCACTCAACAGATCATGGTCTGACTAGGAAAAATTCCTTGATCCTCCCTTCCTAGGAACATTCCTACACAGTGCGGGTCAACTTCTATTTCCTACTGACATAAATCTCTTCTGTTTGCTTAATATTTGGTAGTGTAGATAATCTGATACTTGTGGATTATCCTAAGGGATCCAGTAACAACTGTTATATACATGATAGAAATGTCACAGGCAGTGTAGGTATCAACATTTCAGCATTAAGGCTATTTGATTCTCTTTTTGTTAGCTTTTAGTTTTGTTAGTTTTTCCTATGCTAATACTCTCAATTAAATTTTTCTGTCTCTGAGTCTGTCCCAGAGATATTTTCTTAGAAATGTTCAGGAAAAAAAAGTTTGTTTATAAAGTTGGAATGAGGACGTCTTGCATCTGATATCCTCAACTCATACATAAACCATCATTTAGAAGCAGCTTTGCATCCCCATTTTTGGAATAAAATATCAAAATTCAATTAAAAGAGCAAGTAGTTTAACTTGGAAATGCTGACAAAGCAGTTCAGGAGTTACTTTGAAGATCAGATCAGAAGAGGCAGAAGTTGTGGAAAGTAGTGCTGGTCAGGAGATAGAAGGACATTTGGGTACTAGACAAGAGAGATGAAGGCAGGAAGGACATCATCAGATTGGTGTCACACATGGGGGACAGATAATGGCACTCTAGAAGAAAGTCACTGGAGTATAGTAGCAAGAGAATAAGAAATCATGTCCAAGAGAGGCACCAACATGATAGAGAATTCTTAGAGATAGTTTTAGCACTCTCACTGCAGAATTGAACTTTTAGGAGTTTGAGTTCATGGTCCCCAAGACATATTTGTGTGAAACCTGCAGGAAAGGGTAAGACCATCCTGTCCAAAGCCCGCATCATTACTCAGCCACTGCTTTTCCCAGTCTTTAGTACCTGCAAATTTTGTCAGAAATCCGTACTGATGATCCAAACTGTGGGCAAATGTTTGACATGAAGGAACTCCTGTGTGTTTTCATTGGGTCTTGTATCACTTTTAGAACCTCTAAATAATGAGGTGTGGTACAAGAGCTGGAATAATTTGCTCTTTTTACCCTTCCAGCCTGATTGTCTTGGTTTATCTCGCTCTTACAGAGCTTAGAAGGTCAATGGGAAATTAACTCCCCTTCAGAATCTGAGTCCAGCATTGACTTAAACATCCAAATCTATACCTGAATCTCTCATATTCTCTGCTTCTGTGTTATGGACTTAGTGTCCTCATTCATTCACTCAGGGATTTTAGACATTCCTTCTTTGTTCTTCATTGTAACTTTTCATTATCTGCAATTTTCACATTTGTTCTTTCGGCCACATGTTGAACAGTGAGATGAGGTAAAAACTTGGTAATCAAAGAACAAATTATTAATTCATAGATTAAGCAGGAAAGACCCAAAGGGCCTTCAAAATGTTGGATACACAGGAACACTAAGGGAAAAATTGTGTTCAGACTTCTCAGAACAATGTGTGAACTCTGACAGCTCAGTCATTTACCCTCACTGCAACTTTTAAAGTCATGTTTTGTTAATTTTTGTCTTTGGTAAGCATTTTGATCTTGTTCATTTTAGACTAATTTTTAAGAGAGGGAGAGTCATCCTCTGGAAATGCCTGTGTCTCTCTGTTGACCACAGAAAGACTAGAAGTTGTAGAGCTAAATGCTGTATAACCAGCTTCTGAGTTAACTGAGAAAAAAATGCATTTTTATACTTAGGGCAGCTCTTAATGCATCACAGTTGGAATTTTCCAAAATCTCAGTTTCCTATTTAACTTTTTTTTTCCTCAGCAAGCATAGTCCTATTAGTTTTAAAATTCTCCTTCCATGATGCTGTGCCATGACCTGCTTACCACTTTTACAATGCACAGACGTAGACCAAATGTGCTTTTTATCATGAAGACAGATGACTAAATGCAGTTGTGAAATAGGTTGCCTATAAAGCAATCCAGTAAAGATCAAAGAAGATCTTGGGCTGGCCTTCTGTTATGAAAGTTCTAAAACACATTTCCTTTTGGCTGTGTGTTCAACTGAACACAGACCTCAGTGATGCAGAAGTCTGATGACGTTTTAATTATATCTGGGACTGAATTTCTAAGAAAATCAGCATTCTAACCAGCCAAGCCTCAGAAAACAGCTTTCATTGTCTTTTTTCCAACAATAAATTGAGATAATTTTCTTTTGCATTCTTCCATGGATTTGACTTTTGGAGACCATATATATAAGGCAGTTGGAAGCTACTGATTTTGCTGATAAAACCAATAATTGCAGATTTATAAGACAAAGTCAGATTGTGTCCCACCTCGAGCAGAAATCACTATATGCTTTAAAGATAATAGACACCCTCTTAACTGAGATAGTAGCAATGGTCAATGAGCAACTTGTACACCTATGGCTACACTATTCATGTAATTAGCCAGATGTCTTTCAAGCTTATTTGAACTAAAAACCTCTAAGTTTAGCTGTTACTGTCACTCTGTGTTCTGTTGGAGCTGTCAATGTACTGATCTAAGCGGCACATAACAATAGAGACATAACTCAAATTTACATCCCATTTACACTGGAATGCTGCACGCCTCTGAGGAGACAGGAGGGTGGAAAGACGAGTTTACACTTCAGCATAAAAAGCAACCCTGTGAAAGCCACTTAGGACGTGTGGTGCAAATAACCTCATCCTCTGGTTATGTGTCATCCATCAGCTCCCTTCAGAAGGTGGTTTAAGAGACTGGAAGCAGTATTTGGCTGAATATATCCTACTCCATATAAGGAACCCCAGGCTGGATAAAGAGATTGCACCACTTCCGTTTACAGAGTGAAATGAATTCTTTTAGAGGTGGTGTCTAGTTTTACTTTTCAATTCAAGAGGCTAGATTAGTAATTCTAAACAAAGGTAAAGCAGCTAGATTTTTATTAATTAATAACAACTCGATTTCCAACAAACAAAAAACCTTAATCTAACTTTGGATCAAAAATTTAGACACAGCTAATATTCCACTAACTTACTTATACTGGTAATGAATATGGGAAAATCACAAGAGAGTATTGAGAAATTAAAAAAGAGCACAAAGCAGGACTTAATTAACCATCTCTAATGGTATAAAAATAACCAGCTTTTAATTATCTAATAAACCTCCACTGAATTTGAAATCATAAACTTTATTACATAAAAAATGGCTCCTCTTTACATGTAAGAATGTGGTCTTAAGAGGACTCACACAGGTTTAAGTTACTGAAAGTTGTAGCTACAGTTCTTAGTGAAAGGTGATTCAGGGAATATGCCTTAGTGCATACTTTATGTCTGAAGAGAAATGCATAACAGTTGTCCAGGAATGTTTCTTCAAGATCAAACCTGAACAGGACTATAGACTATCTAGTAACATCTTCATAATACAAGTTGTACATTGCAAGCCATAGAGAAAACTGAAATGCTAAGCAAAGTCTAGAAGTCCTTAACAGGAGCTACTCCAAACAGCCATATTGTTTTTCACTTAGTATCCAAAATTCAGTGGAAGAGAAGAATATCACCTTATCTGCAAGGTTTTATAAAAAAATTGAAAAACAACCCCTCATAAAAGCCTGTTTCTAATGAACTATAGAATTACATTTCTATAGACTTACACTATAGGAACCAGTCACACTGAAGGTGTGTTGAGTTGCTTAAAAAACAGAGACTCAGTTACTTTTTTATTTGAATGTAGGAGCCAAAGGAATTTTGGTATAATTTTGACTGTCTGAAACAATAAATAAAGATATATAACCAGCTCGATGTAAAAAGCACTTCAATACACCTGGGATGCAGAGGGTGGTCACTGGGTCCCTCCCTCTGCCACCCTCAAGTACATTAAAGTGCCACAGTAATTCTGGGGCCCAAAGGAAGGAGAATTTGCATGATTTAACAAAATAATTTATCAAAATTACATTATTTAATTTGGAAGAAAAATATTGTTAACTTTCTCTATCTCAGTTCTAAGAGAGCACTTATTAAAAAATTTATTAGGAAAGCTAGTACAAAAATACGTTCTCAAAGACAGAAATTTAGTTTTCTCTGAGACCAGTATCAGGAAAATAATTAAAGGCTTTTCTGAGCAAAATTTAAATTCTTCTGCTGACATTTATATTAGGAGTTTATCAATTATTGTCTCAAGAATATTTTCACCATAGATCCATCATAGACTAAAAGCAGTAGTAAATACAGCTTAGTAACTCTGTGATTGCAGTAATAAGTGAAAGATCTTCACTGTGGGTGGCTGAGGAGAATATTGCAGAGAGGTCCTACAAGGGGCTCTTCTCATTCCAGCCATGTTCAATAGTTGCACGTACCTGAAATAAAATACCAAAACTGCTGAGGTCTTCATATTACTTAAATATTTGAGGTGGTGTCCCTTAAGAACACACAATTTAATTCAGTGAAATATGAGAACATAGGAAGCAGTGACTCTAATCTTTGTAAAGGGTCATAATGCAATAATCAGTTGAACAATCCATCAAGCACTACAACAGGATTATGAAAATGCACTTACATCTTGGACACATATACATAAGCAAATACCAAGTAGAAGAGGGAAAATATTTTTATCACATATTTCACTGGAAAGCTGTATCCACTGCTGGTGTTCATATTTCAAAAATATACATGGATTTTGAATACAAGGAAGAAAAAGAAAAGAAAAAAAGGGAAAAAAAGAAATTAATAAAGGGTATTGAAAAAGAATATAACATCTGAGGTGGAAGAAAAGGCCAACTCCCAGAGCCAGACATTCTCAAAATTTACATCACCAAATAATTTCTGCACCAGGACTTTGAAGGAACTGGCACTGGAAGTTCCAAACCCAGAAGCAAGTGATTTGAATCTGTCTTAGGAAATGAGTAAAATTAATATATGTTTCACAAAGGAGAAGAGTGAGTGAATCAGGTTTCAGTAAAGGACAACGAATTTAAAAATACTGAAACCAGGAGTAAATAAAGACAGGGAGAAAAACTGGGTAATAGCAAGATCTATTTACCAAAGGAAGCTCATGGTGGCTTTTATGCTAAGATAGACTTTGCAGAGAAGGAAAATGCAACATATCTAATTCTGCAGTTGTTAGCAAAAGATTAAGGCCCAGTGGCAAATGGAGAATTATCAGTTAAATTGCAGGAAATTAAGACTGTTACAAGAGCTGAAATTTTGAATGAAGAGTCATTCAGGCTGGCAGATAAGTAGCTTGGAAACTGCTCCAGGCACAATTTTTCTGAAGGCTGTTATTGAGCTGGTTTCTAGATGGTTTTTGGGTAGAGTTCTATAAACATGCAAAGGATTAGACCTTTAAGTGGGCACAGAAAAATGAGGAATAACGTAAGAACAATTAAAATTAAGTGAATAATTGTTTGTTATTTCATTTTTGAGGGAAAAAAAAGTATTAAATTCAAATTAGAAGCAAATGAAAGACATTCTGCTGCATTTGAACAAGGGATGTCTGATGACAGGATTAACATGTAGTATTAAAATTAGTAAAGCTTTTTGTACCCAACCTGAGTCTGACTTCAGCATCTTCAACACAGCATAACACAGGGAGCTTACCAAGTTAATGCAATGAAGGACACATCTTTGAACAGTCACACACTTGTGCTCACACAAATGCATGAACAGAACTCCATAAACCTCACCAACATGCAGGATTCTACCAGCAGAGACATGCACGCAGGATCACCCCAACATCTGCAAATCATTCATCCAATTGCAAAAGTGCCACAATCATCAACCGTACTTCTTTTCTTTTCCTTATTGCTGTGAACCATGCAAACTGCCATGCAAATTTAAGATGCATTATGTGGTTAGCTGAAAGAAAAATTAGAAGCTTTATGCTCAGCAAAGCTTTTCTTGAAGCAGAGCCAGCTTTATTCCTTGTGGCTTCATAGAAGCGAGCATTAAGAAGCATAAAATAAATAACTAAATCAACAAAGACAATAATAGATACTAATGTGTCTCTTCATCTGACCAAGTATCATTCCATTGCTGTGCTCCCATTTCCAACACTTCATGGTAAGCCTTCATGGAAAGGAAAGTGAAGCAATGCTAAGAAAGCAGTATCACTTGGGAAAAATACAGTTAATTGCTGTAAGGTAAGTAAACAAGTAAAAATATTAATATCAGTAATCCGTGTATAGGTTGAATGACATCACTGTCGTTTAGCTTATCATTTTCTTATTTTCAGAGAATAAGTATAGAAATAACAAGAGAGAATGTTTCATAGCAAGGGGAGCAAATTGCAGATTGTACTCCATCACTGATTTGAAGTCAATTAGTTCTTGAATAGAGCAAAACATGAAACTAATTGAAAATAAATTAGAAAAATAAATTAAAGGGTAACTTGCAAGAAGTGGCAAGTCTGCAACAAATGTGTGTGAAGATACATGGCTTCGTTCCTGGTGTATGTTGTAAGGAATATTTTTTCAGCATTCCATTACATGACTGAACCAAATTGAGTATTCTATGGTTATCACCAGAGCAAATTTCTCCCTGCCCCTTTTCAAGAGTACCAGAGACAACCACAGTGCAACACAGACTGTAACAGCAAAACTGACTTTATTCACCTTTGAACTCTTTCAGAAGGGGGTTGAAATTATTTAATTATATGTGTACGATGTCTTTCAGAGATAGTTCAGAGCAAAATTAATGTTTATAAGCACGAGTACTGTAAAAGGTCCCACTTTTCACATATATAGCCAAGTATTTGTTTGGGAAGTGATGGTGGGCTAACCAGGGAGCACGAATGCTGCCATCTGACTCCTCTAACCATTTACAGCTAAGCAAGATGATTCGAATTTTAAATATTTATCAACAATGCAGTAACAGCTATAAGAGCACACCCAGATAATTAATGAGCTAGGGGAAAATGTGGTCTGAGTGTGGATGTTCTTACGAGGGGAAAAAGAGGCAAAACACAGAGTAAAAAAAAATTATGGGAATTATTTGTTCAGCTTTAATCTTCATAATCATTATCAGGCCACAGCATAATGACACTCTTTCTCCCAGTCAGAGACACAACCAGTAGTAGTAGTTTCATGAATTGCCTTCTTTCATCTCTTCATTTCATCCTGTGGGACTCATGACTCCATCTGTGGGAGTTTTGAACATATGGAGAGATATCAAACCCCCAGGCTGGTCTCTGTGGCCTTTCAAATTTTTTGCAATCAATTTAAATTCTTTTCAATACATCTTTTTTTCTTGGCCTTTTGGAGCTTTCTTCCATTCGGTTTCTCTACCCAGTTGTGTCTCCCAATCTCTCCAGGCTCTGTGTTTCCCATGTTTCAGGGACACGCTGTACCTGGCGAGGCCATATTTTGCTGTCAGCCAGCCAGCCTGCTGTACCTATAGAAAAATGGGGGCCAAGCGAAGAGTTCAGATGCCCAGGTCCTTGCTGGAAGGAGAGAGAAAGCACAGCAGAGGCAGCACCCTCGGTTGTGGGACTGCATGTCTGCCAGGAAAAGGGTCCTCTCCTGTGTTTGCACCCAAAGACCCCTCAGGATGGGCCCCCTCAACAGTCAACACATGCAGCAGTGGGAATAACCCACATTTCACAGGGCAGTCGTGCAGGTAAGGCAAGGACCCATCATAATTCTGGTGAAGCAAAAGTATGGTTCTCATTGCAATAAAAAAATATTTTTAGACAAAGATCATTCAAACATAGCTTATTGAGCTCTCAGTAAGCATTTGGCATTTTGTTTCACCTAACTAAATGAAAAGAAACAAGACCCAAGTCTTCAAAAGTAGTTTGCCGCTACAACCTCCTGAAATGAATGGCATCTGTTCTCCCAAACAACTTTTAAAATCCAGCTGGACCACTTAAGTTGTAATTTTAGTTGTATTCACTTAGCTCTGAGCTAAAGCTACTGTCAGCTTCAGTATGCTTTACTTCTCAATATGGATTTAATCCAAATAATCTAAAAGCCTCGAGACTAGGTTGGTTTTGAACATATGTAGATACAACAGACCAAATCCCATTTGACATACAGAAAGCACGGTATTGGAAATACAATGAAAATTATAATATTACGGCCTGGATAATAAGGATAGTCCTAGCTATTTAAAAGTCAGTGCTTTGGTGACCTTTTCCTATTGTAAGTGAAAACATCAATACTTCTGTGATAGAATGCAAAACTATGTAACAAAGTTGAATAAAAGCATGTCTTTGGGTAATAAATCTGTTCTGAATCTGGTAAAAGGTTTGGGGTTTTTTTAACCCAGAGCAGCAACATGGGATTTACAGAGAATTTTCAGTGCTCATTTGTACTGCACTTGGTAGGGGAATGTTCCTTTTTGGAGGCTGAAAATACTTGGCAGTCTTAATACATTCAGCAGCTCACGTGGGGAGAGAATACAAAAATTCTGTAAAATGGTTAAGGACACAGTTAACTGTTTATAGATGGATATTTGTTTTGTCATAGACTTGTACTTGTTCTTGTACTGCAAGAACAGGGAATAAAAAGGGTTTCCAGATCCAAGTTTCCGTCCATGAGTTAAGAGTCTTGGGCTCCACTTATGTATGGCTCTTTCCATAACTTATTGTGTGACACCAGTTAAATCATGTAGGAAGCAATGAAGAAAAACACTTAGACATAGACTTAGCTTTAAACTCAGTCTTCCTGCTGAAACCACTGCACAAGTTTTTGTGCATAGCTGTTTTTTTGAGTAAAGACAAAGTCTGCAAACGGGTGGTAGCAGTATTTCCCTCTTTGACAAGTATATTGTAAAAGCATACCAACTGGTGCTTATGCAGTCTATGGCCATTTGTTCTGACAGAATGTAATAGCATTTGTACCTGGATATATTTTATACCTGGAAATTACTTAAGGAAGGTTTAAAACAAGCCCAAAATACTTCTTCTGAAACAAAGAGCAGAAGACTAAGTACCTGATTATAATACCCATTTTTATCTGGCACCAGAACTTAAACTAAAGCATACATAAAGCTTTGTCAAAAGTACCTCTCTCCCTCATCATAGATGAGTTTACTCTCCCTTGTTTATTCTATTCCAGGACTCAAAATCTGCATTTAGCTGGAGTACTTACAACGTGTTGTCATAGGAATCATTCAGGTCTCTCTCCCTGTCTCTACAAGCTCATTCAAAAAACTCAATGACTGAAGTTACCTGATTCAGTTTTGGAACTCCAATGCAGTGAATTATGAAAATCAAATTCCACCACAGGAAGAAAACAAAGAAAAATTATTCATGGCTTTTTGACAGCTTTTCTATAAGAATATTTACAGGTGAATTCCAGGACTGCAGGATAAAACCTGAAGGACATCATCATGTTCATGCAACTAGATCTATTTCAACTAGTGGGCATGCTTCTGTCAGAAAAGGAAAAAAAAGATCAGAATTTCACCCAGGAAAAGTCACAGAATTTGTCTTTTGGATCATGCCAAAAGCACAAACTTTCAATTTTACCAGAAAAGCAGTAAAAGAAAAAAAAAAAAAAAAAAAAAAAAAAAAAAAAAAAAAAAAAAAAAAAAAAAAAAAAAAGCACGTATAGCTTATTCCACTTTATTGGGATTTCTTCTAATGTAGGAGAGTTCAAGTCTTCCCCAAAGTCAACCTAAGTCAGAATGTCAATGAAAAAGTCCTAGGCAAAACCATGGAATATTTGGTGGAGGAAATCCATCAAATCAGTTCTTTCTGAGATAGTGCCATATGAGAATCCTGACATTCCCCAGTGATTTTCAGTAATGTAAGTTACCTTGTATGATGTTTACATGATCCAAAATGGAAGGTCCCTAGCGCTGATACAGAAGGAAAACAGTAAACTGAAAAAGGCAAAGGGTGTAGCCATGGAATGGGGTTTTAACCCTTTAAGTGTGGCAGAAATAAGATGCACAGCTATATGGTCATCTTTCATGATAGGAAGAAAGAGACAAGTTTATTCAGAAACACACTTGGTTTTATAGCATGACTCACAATTCCAAGAGTAGAGAAAAGGTTGGTTCAGAGAGAAGACACCCCATTCCCAGGGCCTGGTCATGCACCACAATAGGTGTTCTATCTTGTTATTAATTCCTTTTTATTTTGACCAAATTATCACCCTGGGAGAAATTCTCCCTAGCCTTGAGCTGGACCAGCTTATCGGCTGGGAACAGAGCTGAAAAGCTCCAGCCTGGAATATTTTTCAGGCTGTAATTTTCTTACTTTCTCAATATGTGTCCCACAAAGGGAGGTACACAGAGATGAGAAATTAAGGACCTGTGCTCATGTCTGATATGCTGGTCTGAAGCAAAATGCAGTGAAAGGTAAAACAGAAAAACCATCTGTATGATATCTACTGTTACCTCAGTTGTGTTCCTATATGTTAGCAAATCTGACTTCACAATCTCTCTAACTACCATTGTTCACTGAAAAATCAGGTAAATTGAGACACATGAATGTTATTCTAATGTTTGCCTGTGTACATTGGCTCGCTGCGGAAAGCAGAGTGCATATTTGTTTCTTTGAGATTTTCCATCAGGAATCTTGGAAAGAAGATGTTTACCTCTTCCAAGGTGGCCAGGGGAAAGTGAGCAAGTAAGCATTTCCATGGTTGTGGAAAAACTACAATCAAAACTGTCTTTTCAAAGGTTATCATCCTATATACAAACCACTCAGCTCAAAACAATATGCTATCAATTCTTCATTCCTATAACACTCAGAGATGGAAAGGAAAGATTTGCTATGAGGCAGCTGGTTAAAATTTGGCCCTTTATTGTTATTTTATTGACTTAAAAATTTCTATTGTAAAAAGGCCCTCCATATAAATGTGCAATTAATTCATGAAACTATTTCAAAGATACCTTCTTGGTCTCTTAAACACTTTGCTGCATTCTCTTCTCCAGCTGTAATCCCAGAGCAGCTTCCTGATGGGAGTTATCCCAGCACAGTTGAATCTAGTGGAAAACACACCATACAGCTACATATATAGATATAAAGACTAAGTCTTAATATAGCAGGGGGAATGAGTAAACCCACTAGAATTTGAGGTTTTGTGAACACCATTAGCTATTTTTTTAAATTCTTGTGGTTTTGCAAAACTGAAAACCAAATGTCTTAGGAAGACAAAAAAGCCCTCTCCCTCCTATGTTGGCTCAGTCCCCTGGACCCTGTGAGAAAGGGGAAGGCTCCTTGGCTCCTGCTACCCTGCAAGGCCAAGGCCAGCCAAGTTGGAAGGAGCTTCCATGGCAAACGGAAAGGGAGCAGTGCTTGCATTGGCATTTTCTGCTGTAGTGATAGATTGAGCCTTTTGAAGTCTTCTGAGCTCTGAAATATCAACACCTTTTTCTATTGGAATTTCAAATTGTGATGGGCAAAGTTAATGGGTTTCTGTGCTGGTTTTTTTTTTGTTTTCATTTTTGTTTTTTTTGGGGGGGGGATTTGTTTTTTTGTTTGGTTGGTTCTCTTTTTTTTTTTTTTTTTTTTGTGTGTGTGTTAAGATTTGTGAAGTTTGTCCACCTATGCATTTGAAAGGGCTACATTTCTTGGATTCTCTGGGCAACTGAGCGAAATCCATGCATCTTCACAACAGCTGCAGGATTCTTTCACAGATATTCTCAGATATTCTGCAACCCCAGCTCAGGACTCAGCAGCTGAGATCATGATCTTCTCCTTTCACTTCTGAAATGTATCTGCATGTCACAGCAGGTTCTATGTGTAGACCTGCTACAGGGATCCATCCTCCTGCTCCCTTTGGAACGTGATGCTGGAAGCTGTGCTGGCTGTTCCTCAGCATGCTGACCTTTAAAATCCAATGGTTGTGACGGGAGTCCTTGCTTGTGGAGATAGTTCCCAGTTCTCCTAAAGTGACTAGGATCAGCCTAAGAGTGAGGATTCTTGCGTGCCGCTTTCACTAGCCCCGAGCCAAGGCTTCCTCCACAAGGAGCACACTTCAGTAAGCCCTCAACGCCTTCCAGGGAATGAAAGGGGATGGTGCTTCTGGCGCAGAAGAGCGGGACCGAGGTGCTGGGCTCACTTGAGGAGCTGCTGGCTGGCATCCAGCGAGCACTTTGCCGACTGACCAGGGGACGGGGCACGTCTCGGCTCTGGGCTGTTGTACAATTAAAAAAGGATAAAAATGAGAGAACTGAGCCCTCCAGAAGGCCGGGTTTTGCCGCGGTGGCGGCAGGAAAAGAGAGCTCTCAAGCGACAAGTGTCCCCGGGAGAGCCGGGCCGGCCGGAGGGGCCAAGGACGCGCTTCTCGCCCGCAGGGACCGGGCCGGGCTCGGCCCGACGGCGGCTCCGGCCGCGCTCCGGCCCGGCCGCGGGGCCTGGCGCCGCCTCCCGGGGGCTCTGCCGCGCTCGGCCCCCGCCACACCGACGGGACGGCGGGCCGGGCTGGGCCGGGCTGCCGTCCCCGCCCTTCCGCGCCGCTCCGCTCCCCACGGGGAGGCCGCTGCCGCCCGGCCCGCCCCGCGCACCGCCCCTGCACCGCCCGCCGGGGCGGGCCGGGCCGGCGATGGCCCCGCAGGTAGGCGAGGTGGGGAGGGGGCGGCGGGGGTTTATGTCACCGCCGCGGAGGAGCGAGCCGGGGGCGCGCCCCGGCGCCGCTGATTGACAGCGGGGCCCGGCCCGCAGCCCATAAAGGCGTCGGCGCGGGGCGCGGTGCCGTGGAGGGACTTGCGACGGTGTCGGCAGCAGCGCATCGATCGCATCGCGCTCCGCTCCGGACCGGCCTCTCCCCGCAGAGCCCCAGCGCACCGCCGGCTCCCCGATGCCAGGTGAGGCGCCAGGCGGGGAGGTGCCGTGCCCGCCGCGAAGCAAGCTCGGGGGGCAGAGGATGCTCTCCGCCCGCTCGGAGCTCGCCCCGGGCGGTCGCCCCGCTGCCGATCCCGCGGGGGCTCGGGGTGCGGGGATAGGGGAGCAGCCGCGGGGCAGGCGGTGTGTGCGGCACCTGCCCGCAGCAGCCCCGCCGCCGCCCAGGCAGGGTCTGTCCCGCCGGGATCCGCCGGGTTCGAGAGGTGAGAGAGGCGTCCCGGCGGCTGCCCGTAGTTGGCTGTAGCGGTGGTACCCTGGGGATGCCAGGTAATAAGAGTTCCTCGTAGAACAAAGAAAATGTAGACAGGGAGCGCTGGCGGCATCCCTGAGTCCTTGCAATAGTGTGTGGAGTTGGCAGTGCTGAAGTTATTTGGCTGTACCCAGAGAACTGGATTTTTGCACATTCCGGAGAATGCTTCTGCTCCATTCATTGTGAGCTGAGACACATATGGAGATGCAATTATGTGGTTTATAACTGCACAGTGCTACAGGGCAAACCCGGCATCACGGTAAGAGTCACTTTATCCAGCTACGGTTGGGTACAGAGGATTGTGTGTATATACATATATTTATGGAAAGAGAGGAGTTTATATCATGGCACTGAAAAAAGTATTGAAAAGTACCCCTATTACTCAGAATCATCATCTAGTTTAGATCTCATTATCCTACAAGGATTTTTGGCTGAATATTGTGCTCCAAAGTAAAGATGTGCTAGCAATAAGCTGTGTCTCTTGTAGTGTCATATGGTCTCTATGCCAGCTAATGAAATTTCATTAAGAAAATAATATTGTATCTTTTCTGTGTGTCTTTCCTTTTTATTAAGGTAACATTGTTTTATGGACATTTCCATAAAAAGATCTTTAACTTTTAAAATTCCTCTTCCCTTCACCTGATGTCACATTATACTTCTGCCATCAAGAAAAGACCCAGGATAAGTGTTACAAGAATCAGTCAAAATAAAAATTCTGATTATATATATAGTTGCTGTTTATGGCATTTTATGAGGAAAATTGCACTATTGATAGTTGATAAATATAATTTCCCTAATACTTGCTACTTTTTGGTTTATACATAGGAGTTATGCTGAAGAGGAGAGGGTTGTTGTGGCTTGCTGTCTCGATAACCCTGTGGCTTTCCTCAAATGCTCAGGGTAAGTTCAGACACTTCTTAACTGGATACAGAATAACTCCCAAAGTTAAAAGTTGTAAAGTGTTGGCTTACTTGAACCATTGAGCAAAGTAATCACAAAGGATGTTTTAGAAGTGCCTGGGGTATTTTTGGTAGATATACCTTGCCAGTGCTAAATGAAGATTTCTCACTATATCTCAAAATTGCTTTCTTTAGAAATTTTTGGTTAATATGTATATAATCCCAGAAATAATTGATGTTATACTTTTCTGTGTGGTGGAAATGTATGGTGAAAGTAACATAAACAGAATCATAGAGATGAACATTTAAAAAATATAGAGGTAAAGAAATAGACTCCTACAGACCAAATATTAGTAGAATACAAATTGGCACAGTGCCAGACTCTCATTTACATCTTTCTTGGTTGCAGTCTTTAAAAAGAAAATCTCTTTTTTTTTGGGTCATTGGGTAGGCACATGGATTCTCATAATTTGATTTTCTGCTGTCTGATGATCAAAATATAGAAATTGCCTCAAATTCCTTATCCATTCATATATATTAAAAATACTTAATGAATAAATTGCTACATGCATCCGTGTGTAGGCATTTAGATCATACATATATATGTGCAAGTATGTACTATATAATGCCATAAAATATGAAACCATATGTATAAGCATATAATCAAAAGTATTTGCATGCACAGAAGGAGAGAATTGTCAGGTAAAATGAAAATATCACGTAGAAAATAGGATTCACTTGCCTGCTTGTAGGAACAGTTCCATTTGTGGAGGCAGGAAAGTACTGGGTTTACTCTGCTGGTCCTTGATGTCTGTCATATAATCACAGTTACTAAGTGTACTGTACAGAGCTGTTTCTTGTAAGGCTTTTTGTAGACACATTGTCACACACTGTTAACTTTTTCAGATGGTGACAAGGAAGAGGAGACTACCTTTGATTTACTTCAAGTCAGTAACATAAACCGAAAGACAATCGGAGCAAAGGTGTTCCGGGGCCCAGACCCCGCCACGCCAGCATATCGTTTCATTCGGTTTGACCATATACCTCCATGTAAACCGGAGAAACTAAAAAAGATCATAAAACTAATACGGCAGAATGAGGGCTTTATCCTTTCAGCCACCCTGAGGCAGGACAGGCAATCTAGAGGCACTGTCCTTGCTTTAGAGGGTCCCGGCATCAGTGAGAGGCAGTTTGAGATCATTTCCAATGGCCGGGCCAACACCCTGGACCTCATCTATTGGGTGGATGGCTTCCAGAACGTGATTTCCCTGGAAGACGTGGACCTTGCTGACTCACAGTGGAAGAACCTCACCGTGCAGATAACAGGGGAGAACTACAACCTCTATGTTGGCTGTGACCTTATTGACAGCTTCATCCTGGAGGAGCCTTTCTATGAGCAGCTGAAAGCAGAGAGCAGCAGGCTGTACGTGGCGAAAGGGTCCACTCGGGAGAATCATTTCAGGGTAGGTGACCTGCTGAGGCTGGGGTCTCTCGTGTGGTAAGAAGGTAACTGCAAGTAGTTTGGGAAAATGCAGTAGGTGCAGTTCTGTTATCCCAATGCCTCTTGGATTGGATGGGGTCACAGGTGTTCCGAAGTAGAGTGTGCTTTTATTAGTTGACGGATTTCTTTTGTGAGATTTTGGGGTTCCTGAAAGCAAGGGCAAAGCAAAGTCTAAATCCAGAAAAAGTGTGCAAAACCAAATTTTTGGGCTTTCCTATGCAACCATCCCTTTTCTCTCCAGATGTAAGACTTCTAGAGATGTTGGGTTTTTGTAGTGATTTTTAGATTTTTTTGAAAATTTCTTGAATTGTTTTTCCATTGAAATATATCCAAATCATGAGAACATGTCAATATTTTTATTTTTTATTTGAAAGAAGAAGAAAAACCAGAATTTTTAATGGAGCTAAAGCACGTGGTGTTGGTCCCTCCTGTAACAGAACATCCTGGTTTGCTATTTTGAATGTTTCTTTTCAATTTAAATTTTAAAAAGAGGAAAAATTAGAAAAAAAGAAATATAATTCTATTTTTGATCAGTCCTGTAAATGAGATTATTTTTCGTTTTGTGGAAAACATTTGAGGTGCAGCAATTATAAGCTGTCTGTTTTTCCTATCAAATGAAAATGACCTTCTGCCTCATATAATCTAGTGATGTGATCTGGCCCAACTGCTTTAAGGGTGGCTTCTTTTCAGTCACAGGTGAAGTCAGACTTGAACTCAGGGCTCCAAAAATTTCAAAAAGCCCTTTCTTTTTCATCATGTTGTGCCATCTAGTTTTCAGCCAGAGCCTGACCTCCTGGAGTTTGGCTCCATGGGATGACCAATTTTGGCAGGAACTTCAGAAGTTCTTGCCCACAGCCTCTCCATTCCTGCCTCCCTGAGAGTAGTGCTCATACAACTGGTTCTGAAGCTGTACCATTAAATGGCTCACTGAAACAATATGATTTTTACTTAATTAATTAATTTTCTTTCTTCTTTGAGGTTTTTGTTTTTTTTTTTTTACCCAAGTGAAAAGATCCCAGTCTGGTTTTAGAGTGTTGTCTCAGAGTAGTGTCAGCACAGCTGAGGAAGCAATGAGCTATGGTGCATGGGAATGACTGGCTAAGGATGGAAGTGTGATGGTGCAAGAAAGCTGGATTTGACCCTATGACAAGTCTAAAATTCACTATGAAAATGGAGATTTGAGCTTGTAGCAGATTAATATCTTTTATTATGACATGTTTCAGAACATACCTGGTTTTGTGGTTTATAATACTGAAATTGTATATAACAAAGCTATAACCACTTTTTTTTTCTGTGTGTTAGGTTTAATGCCTTATAGATAGTTTTTTTTTTTTTATGTATTTGCTTATGTCTGAATCCAGTCAGTAGCATGGAATTAAGACTGATCAGTTATTAGTTACTCAAAAATTGATCTTACTGCTTTTAATTGCTTTTTAAAATTATTATTACAGGGTCTTTTGCAAAATATTCAGTTAATCTTTGATACTTCAATAGAGGATGTTCTGCGTAAGAAAGGATGCCAGAGAAGCCAGTCAAGTAAGGCTTTTGTTGTCTTGTTAATACTGTTCAGTTGAATCTGAAAATTAGAAACGTCAGTCATGAAATATTGTCCTAAAACCATGCAACAGATCCCTTTGAAATGAAACGGAGAATGAGTTGCTTTTTGGTGATAATGGGAACTTATATGTTTATAAGATGTCATTTCTACTCTCTAGCCTATTATTTTAGTTCAGTACTTAGGTTTATAACTCTAAGACTCTGTTTTTAAGGGGGGAAAAAATGTTAAGCAATAAATTAGTAGAAATTGAAGGGGAAAAAGCATATGTAGGAAAATATATATTTTCTTACATGAGTTTTCTGCAATTCTTTGCATGCAAGACAGGTGGTGTTGGTTCTGAATTCTGCTGCTGACTGTCAATGGGCCCACAAACTAGTCTGCCATTCTTAAAGACACTTAGTTCCTTGGCAATACCTTTGACTGAAAGAGGCTTTGGGTGTGACTCCCAAAATATTGTTAATCAAAACAACCTCAGGAAAATAAGAAATCAAAGGAAGAGATATGGAAGGCATGTGTGTTATGGGCTGACATGTGTCATTGTTAGTCCAGTTCATGCTTACCCTGCCAGGAGGGGAGCACTCTGTGTATGAGTGTAGTGGATTCCACATAAAAGAATTAGGATTGTTTGTCAAATATGTGCTAAGGTTTTGTACTCAAGCTCATAGGAGATGGTGACTGTTTTACTTCCCAGTGCTTCTAGCTGACAAAGGCTCAGTCAAGAATCAGAGCCAGCTCAATCTGTCAGAGGAATGTTGTAGGTGCACAAGGCAGGACTTCAGGGTTTTGTTTGAAACTCCTGCCACCTGAAATGCCATTATTTCTGTTACTTTGCTAAAATATGTGACATACAGTTAAGCAGATTGAACTCAATTTTTTCCTTATTTATGCAAAACCCAGAAATTAAACCATAGCAGATCTTGACTTCTTCAAAGGAATACTAAATGTTTTGAAGTATCACCAAGAAGAAATGGGATGTTACTGTACCTATACTATGAAAAGGAAACCAATGGGAGCCTAAAGAAATAATTGAATTCTTCATGCTAGTACACACCTTAAGAGGAATTTTTGTACAGTTGCTGATAACTAACAAATAATATTTTCTTAATGTATTTTTATCACATGTCAATTGCCACATTTTCAGTTCTATAAATTATACGGATTTGGGGTTTTTGTTTTATCCTTCCTGGAAATTATTTAGCAAATAACTCAATTCACAGTATTTTTGCTTTTACTTTGCAACACCAGGAGAGCACTACAAAATGGAAATTTCTTGTGCAGTAACAAAAAGGAACTAATAGCACGGTGAGGCCATCAAAATTACTTGAGAGGTTTTTCATGTGCATATCAGATTCTAACATTGCCCATCCAGCTTAATTACATACTCATGGACTGTGTCAGGTTGAAAAGGACCACAGGGCATCATCACTGTAACCTCCCTGCTCAAGCAGGATCATCCAAGAGCACGTGGCACAGGATTGTGTCCAGATGATTCTTGAACATCTTGAATACCTCCAGTGAGGGAGACTCTACTCTCTGGGCAACTATTCCAGTGCTTGGTCACCCACACAGTGAAGAAGTTCTTCCTCTTATTTCGGTGGAACTTCCTGTGCATCAGTTTCTGCCCACTGCCTCTTGTCCTATTGCTTGGTGCCACCATAAAGCCTGGTTCCATCCTCTTTAGATATTTATACACCTTGATGAGGTCCCCTCTCAGTTGTCTCTTTTTGAGGCTGAACACGCCCAGCTCCCTCAGCCTTTCCTCATGAGAGGGAAGCTCCAGTCCCTTAATTAATTTTGAAGTCCGTGACTGGACCCAATCTAGGAGTTCCCTATCTTTCTTTTACTGAAGAGCCTAGAATTGGACACAGCACTGCAGATCTGGGTGAGGATGAGGAGAGGGGCAGAATGGTTCTTCTTTGGCCATCTCTTCAGCCTATTGAGATTCTTCTGAAGGTCTGCACAGCCCTCTGGGGTATTGGTCACTCCTTCCAGATTTGTGTCTTCAGAGAACTTGCTGAGGAGACATCTGCCCCTTCATCCAAGTCACTGATAGATGGTTTAAACAACACTGGGCCCAGTACTGAAGCTTGGGGGATGCTGCTAATGACAGCTACCACAGTTGAAAAGCCATGAATGACATTACTCACCACAAGATGTTTTCCCATTTTGATGGCTCGCTAATTGAGCTGAAGTACAGGTGTTAAGATGATGTATTTATGTGTTAATGTCCCATGACAGCAAGGCTGATGTTACCAATGAAGTTCCCTCAGCCCTAAGGACACAAAAGGAGACAGGAGTGTGTTTTCCCAATGTATCTTTAAGCCTAATATGGAAATGTGAATATGGTGAAATGGTGGCTTGGGAGTACTCTTTGGTTGAGGCTAGGAAAGAATGTCTGTAGTGTGGTGGCTGCAAAACCTTTAGGCAGGATTTATACACTGCACTGGATAGGAAAGATGACAAAAACACACATAGGTACATCAATAAAATCCCTTCTTGAGTTATATCAACAGAATGATATTTGCATATGTGAGAGGATGCACATTTTGCTCTTATGGTTTCTCATTTTAATCATCTGGTCCTTAGGAAATTAGCAGGAAGCCAGCAGCAGAGAACTGATTTCCCAGTGATCCCCAGGCATCTTCTTTCAGTCATTGCCAAGTACCAGTAGGAAGTGAGGATTTAGTTCTTCTAACATAGTTTTGGTTTATGTTTCCTGCTGAGATTGCAACTTTATTAATGTCCTCAGAATGTTCCGGTCAAGGCACACTCCATACTGGCTTGAAAAATATGAAATTAATGATCTGAGAAGTGCTGTGGGGGGATCTGAGAAATCTAATGTTTCAGTGTGGTAGGAAAATTGCATTCTTTCCAGGGAATCAAAAAGCAGCTGAAATAAACTGTTATGACACAGAGAGTTCTGATTTGCTGTGTGGTTTTCTCCCATCCTGAAAATGAAGCTGGACAATTGCTTCAACTTTGGAAAACTGCGAACAGCTTTTTGTAGACCTTGGCTGGTGGCAGATGTTTTATAGCTAATTTAGAAGCACATCAAGCCAATAATTTTAAGTTTGGTTGAGAAGTAATCACTTAATGTCATACTGTGGGTTGTTTTTTTAATCTTTTATTTTTAGCCTTCCAAATGAATTAAGAATACTTTGGTCCTGTTTTCATTTCCTTTTATATTTATATATAACACTTTACATTTTGTGCTAAAGCATCAAATCAAGCCTGTAACATTTCTGAAGCTTTGCCACCTTTGATGATTTGTCAACACTGAATGGTATTGGGGTTTTGATGCATAAGTTTTATGGCACATGTTCCTGTGCTGATTTCTTCTTTCTAAAGATATAGCAATTTAAAAAGAATCTTTTCTGTATGGTAATCTTGAGCTATTCCAACATCACTAAATCTGGTAAAGAAGTCTTTATTAAGAGATAGGGAAGTATGGATTGCTGTATAGCTGATGCCAACTGTGAGTTTATCATGGAATCCTTAGAGAAAGCATCCACAGAATCCAAGACATTTACCTGATGGAGATTTAATCCCTTAACAGAATAGACTGTTTTATTTAGTTATCTATGTACTATTTTTATTAATTAAAATAATGCTCTCTATTATGTTCTTTTTCAGGAATTTACTGTAGACAGGGATGTCTTTTAAAATTATATTAGAACACATCCAGTTCTCCCTGTCTAATGCATGCAAAGTTCTGTTTTAATTACAATCTGCCTTTTGGAGGAGTGTTTGGAGTGACAAATCAAATAATCTGTCTGATCTTAGCTTGACCTCCATTTCTCTTCAGAAAGAAACTATTTTTATAACAGCTCCTCCAAGCTTAACACTGGGCAGTGCAATATAGAGCAGCCCAAAATCTGGTGTACATTGCATAAGGGTCCAAATTTGATCCAACCATGGAATTTATGGACAGAACAAGGACAACAACTTTCTGCAAGGAAACTCTCCTGCCTTTTTCTCTGCCTTGAGGAAATGTGATAGTTATGAAAAAACCTGAAACCTCTTATGTCTGAGTGGATAAAATAGGTTTGCTTTTTTGATAATGTGTCCTTTTGTTAGCCTTCTTCATAAATGAATGTGTTGCAGTGCCAACAATTTTGAAGTGAGGGCCACGTGAGACACAGCTTAGCTCTTAATTTTGAAAAGGGAAAGCCTATAATTGGAACCAGCTGACATCTAACCCCTCTTTTATTCATGGGTATAATAAGCATGAAGCTGTGCCAAAATAGATGTGTTTAAACCCTGCCCATGGGTGCCAATCTGTGATTTCAGCAGGAATCTGCAATCTGTGGAAGAGCTTTGTATATGCTCCTCTCTTTCATTCTCTTTCTGCCAGCTGAAGTGAACACCATCAACGAGAGCACTGAAATCCTTCACTTGAGCCCTGCTGTCACAACCGAGTACGTGGGTGAGAAAGCAGAGAAGGCCGAGTTCTGTGACCGCTCCTGTGAAGAGCTGGGATCGATGTTCACAGAGCTCACCGGCCTGCGCATCGTGGTCAACAACTTGGCTGATAACCTCCAAAAAGTGGTAGGTACCTGCAAGTCTGGAGCACTGACAGAGGTCTGCTGTGCAGGGCTCTTTCCTTCCTTCTTTTATGCTGGGCCATTTAATAGAGATTTCTGTATAACAAGTGAAGACTTGTTAGTATATCTACATATATGTAAAGATGCCCTCTTTTCGCTGAGACTAGTTTGGTAGTTCTTGAGAATAACACTCTAATCAAGGCTTGGTTTTCACAGACTGAGTTTAAAAGAGCACACACACATGCACTCATACACGAGGGATATCCTTCTAGGGTTTGGAAACTGAAAGCTAGCAATCCCAACCTTGCTTGCACACTGTTAAAGCCTTATTACCATGTTTACACCATTTATGAATTCATCAGTAAGTGGCTCCATGAGATACCTAAACTGCAAGTAAATGTACGGGATTTTCATAGTTGTAGTATGATGGTGATGTTTTGCTGAAGTCTGCCCCTCTTCTTTTTCTGAATTGGCTAATTATTTCTGAAGGAATTTTATTAGCATGCTGTATGTGTCAGGAGTAAAGTCTTCTCACCTAAAGATAAGCTGTACTAGAGGAAAGCAAAATGGCTAAGAACAGATTTCCCCTAATAATGTGTGATTCTGCACCATTGCTAGAAGAATTGTTATGCAGGACTGCAATACTTAAGATAATCTTCTTTATGTACATAAATATATAAAAATACATTTTTAATGGAAGAATTAAGTCCAGTTATGTCTCAGTTTTGTCTATTTAAAACAGTTTGGTTATGAAACGACATACAATTTGTTTTCATTAACTTCATCTTCTAGTCTGAAGAGAACCAAATTATGTGGGAACTGATTGGGCCTAACAAAACGCTGAAGAACCAACCAGTTTGCTGGCAGGATGGCCGTGTCTTTGCAGATAATGAAAGCTGGATTGTGGATAGCTGCACCAAGTGCATTTGCCAGGTAAGGTTTTGGAAATATTCTTCTCTGCAGAAATGGAGTTCAAGCTCAACTATCCATGTTAATGACATTTATAAAAAGTAGTCCCCATATTCATGATAGAACAAATCAAAGCATTTCCACACATGAAACTTCCCCAGATGCCCACCTTCATTTACCTCTCTGTGAGCATAAATCAGTAAATTGGTTTTTTTGCCTGTAGGATTCCAAAATTGTGTGCAATCAAATCACCTGCCCAGCAGTCTCCTGTGCTGATCCAGCTTTTGTTGAAGGTGAATGCTGTCCAGTCTGCTCTCACTGTGAGTATTTAGCTGAGGAGAAAGATAAATAGTCTTTGGCATTATTTAAAATCACTAGTAGTGTTTTTCAAAGTTCAAAAGAAGTAAGATGTCAAGGCAGGTAAGATCAAATATAGAACTCTTATATATACAAAGATCTTACAAAGTAACTTGGGTACTTGAAGTTAGCCTCTGAAGGACTCGATCTGTCTTCATTGATTATATTGGTTGCTTAGAATTAAGATGATAACCTGTTTAGCTACCTTGGACATAAAATGTTAAAAGCATGCTTCTTCCCAGTCATATTTCCCAATTCAGAGCATAGGGCTTATTCATACAATGAGCTCTTGATCATGTTCACCATTATGCACCTTTCAAAGGTGGGGCCACATCTCATCATACTGACCTGTGTTCTGAAGCCAAAGGATTCAGGTTTTGGCTCAGTCCATTCTAGAGATAAGATGTTCTTCCTTCAAAGATCAATGCTTCGTGCAAGCACACTGCACACAAGTTCATGAAGATCCAGGATTCTTATCTGAGCCTAACCTCTCATTATATTACACCATAATTCCATAATGTCAGTGGCAGCTTGGGAACGCAAAATTAGAAAAGTAGATCTAAATGTTGAAGTGCATATTCTTCAGAAAAAGAGAAGAGAATATCTTCTAAATAGGGTAAGAGAGCAACTTTCAAAGCTAAGCACTTTTTCTTACCTTTTGCTCTGCAGCTGATGACAGTGAGGAGGGCTGGTCACCGTGGTCAGACTGGACAAAGTGCTCAGTTACGTGTGGCTCTGGGACACAGATGCGAGGGAGGTCATGTGATGTCACCAGGAGTGCTTGTACAGGCCCACACATCCAAACAAGGATGTGCAGCTTTAAGAAATGTGACCATCGCAGTAAGTAATACCTTTTTTCCTTTTTAAAAGCTTCTTTGGGGTATCTCAAAGCTAAACCAAGTGTAGTCAGGACTGTATGTACTTGAGAAATCCTATATGCACAATTAACGTAGCTGTCATTAGATTTTTTGCCAATTTTGCCCTTTCAAATATTCCTCCCTTTCCTGACAATTTAATAGGTATGTACATTCTGGGCTCAGCTATGTTAAAAAAAAAAAAAGATGAGTGATCCTTTCTTTAACATTATGGAGTCTTTCGCTTGGACTCAGCTTGGAGACAACACTTTGTAAACGTGATATGCAAGGCTGTGTTTATGTCTGTCATTCATTCCATTAACTTAGCTGTGTTTAGGAATACAGTAATCATGGAAGATTTCTGCAAAATATCAAACTGCTTTTATATTTAAGGTGCTTACAACGATGATATTCCAGAAGTGTAGTTAACGCTATTGCAAGTACCTGTGATATCCAGGCTAATGTAGTACCTAAGGCAATATCTAGCAGCTGAGACTGCTAGATGTCCCAATGTGCATTTTGAACAAGGGTTTGTTTCATTGGAAAAGTTTATTTTTAAGTAAAATGTCTGACATAGTTGTTAGTCATACATTGGTTACTGAAATTCCTAAGAAAGCTGTTCTTGACTACCTGAGCTGGTGTGTTGGACTTTGTAAGTGAAATGGTGGGAAAGAGATGGGACATTCATCAAATGTGGTGAGAGGCTCATTAGAAGGCTAACCTCACAAGTGAGTTTGTGTTACTGCTGCAGGTGGGCTGCTTGCTTGAGTTTTGCTCTTTTCTCTGGCAGTACGTCAAGATGGTGGCTGGAGTCACTGGTCTCCCTGGTCTTCCTGTTCAGTTACCTGTGGAGTGGGAAATATCACCCGCATCCGCCTCTGCAATTCTCCTATTCCCCAGATGGGTGGGAAAAACTGTGTGGGGAATGGACGTGAAACAGAGAAGTGTGAGAAAGTTCCATGTCCAGGTATGTCCGTGATCTTGAATCAAAGGTGGCACAATAATATTCCAGTTGAATTCCTTCTCTTTATTTCTGAATAAAATAAACAATTTCTGCCATTTCTAAATGGCAGTGAATTTCTACGATGGAAAATACAATTTTATCTTACAAGTGAAATAGCACACAAGGGTGTTTTGAAAATTAAGACAACAGTGCAGTCAGAGGTCCTGTAAATCTTCCAAGTTATAATTTGGCTTTAAATGTTAAGAGTCTGAGAAATTTCCATTTTAGAGATATATCTTCTGCATATCAAAAATAAACACTTCCTTTCTAAAAGGAAGCTGTCTCTGTACTTGTTAGGAATAGACATAGAATCTCCCAATAGTCAGATTTCTTTGATATTTGTGCAACATTTTTTACACATTTGACACGATTAATTGCTATTATTCTTTCTTACTCATCTACACTCTTAAACTTTTTTTAGAAACCTTTCATTCCATACACTTTTCCTCTTTTTTCTCTTTGCATATCTGGTGGGCATGGCATGCTGTTTTGAATTATTGGCCAAAAAATGACTATGAAGCAGTTGGGTATTTTTCATTTGTTTCTTCCTGAAATATTTAATATCTCAGTGCAAACATCTGCCATCACCTTTTTATGTACATAGTGAGCAACTGTCTCTAGTCAGGGGTCTGATGAAGGGTTGTTGTCATTGGCACCAGATGTTCCCACCTTATTGCCTGTGATTCTCTGCTCTTGTGCATATCTTAGTGAATGGCCAGTGGGGTCCTTGGTCTCCCTGGTCTGCCTGCACTGTAACCTGTGGAGGAGGAATTCGTGAGAGGTCTCGCCTCTGTAACAGCCCAGAGCCACAGTATGGAGGAAAGCCATGTGTGGGAGATACCAAGCAACATGATATGTGCAATAAGAAGGATTGCCCAATTGGTTGGTATTCGTTCTCTATTCAGTCTGAGTAATTGTTATTGCTGTTATCTCTTTGATGGGTAATTATGAAGTGACACTACAGGAATCTGCTAATAATACCTTTGTTACAGTAGAGGACATTTAACTATTTTGAGTGCTGTTTAGTAGGATTTCATATACATTCGTGATACCAACTTTCTTGAACAAGTATGCCTTTCTTAGATAGGGTTTGAATATGCTGTAATGTATTCAACTGGATGTAGATCTGTAATTTTTTCATATTAAATCAATAGTAATTAGTCTTAAATGCACTTAATAACCCTAACTTTAGGGGTTTTATAAGAGTCTGTTGCATCCAGTGTGATTTAAGCTAATGATAAGAAGATACCTGTTTCTTAAATGAAGTTTTACATGCTTTTTATACTCCTTACTTAATTTTCAGTTTTGTGTGTCTTTCCCAGATGGGTGTTTGTCAAACCCTTGCTTTCCTGGAGCAGAATGCAACAGTTACCCAGATGGGTCTTGGTCATGTGGGGCATGCCCAGCAGGATACCTTGGCAATGGTACCGTCTGTGAGGATCTTGATGAGGTATAGACTTTGTTTCCATTAACATCAGGAAATCACCATGAAAAATACATTATTTGGGAATTACACAACCAACTAATTGGTTTCTCCTTTCTTTCTTTCTTTACCTGCAGTGTATAGCTGTGTCAGATGTTTGCTTTAAAGTGAACCAGGTCCATCGCTGTGTGAACACAAATCCAGGTTTCCATTGCTTGCCATGTCCTCCACGCTATAAAGGAAGTCAGCCCTATGGAGTAGGGCTCGAAGTTGCCAAGACAGAGAAGCAAGTAAGTGATTTTGAAGGGAATTTGATAGCTTTGAGAAATTCTTATCTGAAATATCTTTGAATGATGGCATAAGATAAACTTGGGTACCAAACAAAAATAGCCTGAAATAAATAACTGTTGTTTCAGAGTATTTTTGTTTTGAGTAACAAAACACTGAATTTGGGATTGGCTTTTTTAAGGGTTTGGCTTTCTTCAGGGATTCGCAATGTTGTACCAAATGAGCCTAAAATTCCAGGAGTGAGAATTTTCCCTGCTTTGCACTCCTTTCTCTGAGATTAACATACCTGTTCTGGAGAGTGAAAACTGAAGAATTAGGATTGTTTTTTTCATAAATATGACGCTGTTGATGTCAGTGTTATCAGAAACGTCTGAAGTTCTCACCCCCTAAATTCCATTGGGACAAAGCTCATCAGTGGTGAAGGACAGCAGGAAGTAAAAGTGAGGTTGAAGACTACAGTTTCCTAGGAAAGACAAAAATGTTAAAGTGGAAGTCATAATCTGTGTTCTCTTTGTTGCTGTTGAATCAATCTGTGGTTAGCTCAGCTTGTGAATTCTACATGTGAACCATATGTGTAAGATTCTCAAATACTGTCAATGAAAAATATAATGATAAAGAAGAGGTAACAAAAACCTTCATGAAGTGAACACAAGAATTCCTTAGGGTCTCTTTGATTTAAGAAAATTAGATAGTCCTTTTAGACTGTCAGGCAGAACACTAAAGAAAAGAGGTGAGTACAACCTCCTTTCTGTTGCAGGTAGTTTCTGGGGTTTAATGATATCTGGAAGAAGGCAGATACAGTTCTGAAATTGATAACCACTTTAATTTCTTTTTAAATAATGTCCAATTTTTCCTGTGGTTTGTTTTAATTATTTTTATTGTACATATTTGTCGGAGTTGTGAACTGACAGAGCAGTATGATTTACTAACCACAATCAAATAAAGTTTCTGTCTTCAGACCTCTAAATAACTGGTCTGATTTTGACAAAGTTGAGGCACACACAGCTGGCTATGATTATCAGGTTTCAGTGAATATGCTCCATCATTTATAGGTCTGTGAACCTGAGAATCCGTGCAAGGACAAGACACACAGCTGTCATAAATCTGCAGAGTGCATCTATCTGGGCCATTTCAGTGATCCAATGTACAAATGTGAATGTAGGACAGGCTACGCTGGTGATGGACGCATCTGTGGTGAGGATTCAGATTTGGATGGCTGGCCTAATAATAACTTGGTCTGTGCTGCTAATGCAACATACCACTGTGTGAAGGTAGGTGAAAAAGGTTGATAAAAATTCCATGTGTTAACAAAACATTCATTTTTTCCTAAATAGTTGTGACGAACCCTTTTAATTCATGAAACTGGTGATTGCTTTCAGTAAGCTTTGACTGTTACAGCATGCTCATTTTTATGAGATGCTGTGAAATGTGTCTTCATTTAATCTGGTAAGATACAGTAAAGGATTCTCAAAATTAAATCCAGAGTCCTCTGCTTTGGATTTCTTCCTACTTGGAATACATGGACAATTGGGATGCTTGTGAATGGAGATAGCACACTGAGCAGGAATTGCCTAAAGCATGGATGTGAAGCATATAGCTAGTGAGAACCAAACAGGGATCTCAGGGCGCAGGTGAGTGTGAAATCCTACCTGCAGGGCAGCTATATAAGGGCTAGAGTTCAAAATGCTGTCTTGAACTACCCTTCATTTTAAAAATTTAAGCATACCACACACTGTGAAAACTGGACTCAGAGCCTGAGATAATTTTTAATAGGAGCCTAAGAGAGGAATGAATGTGACTAATTAGAGGAGTTCTCCTTATTGCAAAGGCTCAGGGGCACAGGATGAGAGATTCAGCCTCTTTCACCCTTCAGAGATGTGAAATCCCAGTCCTCACCCTCCCAAGGGAATCATCTGCCTGCCACCATTGGCTCTACACCTGGCAAATGGGACCTGCCCAATCTTGCTGTGCTGCTGTAGTGAGCAATGAAACATTACTCCTCCAATGAGAAAAATCAGCATCAGGGAGCCTAAAAATGGTGGCATAAAGGTTTAGTAGAGTGTCCACATGCTATGTTCCCTGGGACCTGTTTCTCTGCTCATCTGAAGCACACAGTAAGTCCTTTTCCGTTTCATGGCCTGAGGTTACCTCCAGTGGGAATTGCTCAAAAATGGTGAGCCTCCTTGTAGGTCTTATCCTGATGCTGGATGAAACTAGGCTGAAAGTTGTTCCACCAGTTTAACAATGGCCCAGAAGCTGAGGGGCAAAGGCACACCCTGACAGGCAATTCCCTGGATCCTAGTTCTGAGTGGTGGCCTTGCTGATGGTTGGCTGACAGGCACAATGCAGAGGGGCATACACTGTGTGCAGCAGCAAGTTAGGCAGCCAGGATGGAGTTTTGTCAGAGTACAAGGCATGTGCAGATGTCCAATTTTAAACATCTACCTATGGGACCACTGACAACACTGGATTGCCTGTTTATGTTCTCTAGGCAGATGCTCAGGTATTTTGCTAATCAGTCATGGCTGTAAGGGCAAGCTTTCTCTTCTGAGGTTTTTAAGGATTTCTTTTCCCAGACCTGAAACATTTTTTTGCTTCTCCTTCTCCATGTTAAAGTGATCTACCTATAAATCTTGAAGTTTCAGCACAAAAACGTCTGCTTAAAAAAATGAGGAAAGAAATTCAAAAATGACTGAGCTCTAAACTACTATAGTGATTAAAACAAATACAGACCAAGAGACTAGGAAAGTTTGAAATCAGGCTGTTTGAGAGAATAAGTCACTCGTGTGAATCTGGGCTCTATCAGCCAAAAAGCTTCAGATATGGATAGAAATTTGGGCCTCAAATGTTGCTCTTCCTCACTGTAATCGATGTCTGTTCATTGTGGATTCAGCCAACTCAGCTGTTGCAGTTCATATATACTTCTCTCAGTTCCTGTGATCAGAATTTGCACATGTTCACTCATGATGTAACACAAAGCATTAGTTTTGGTTAAACACAGCATGCTGAACCCATTCAGGAAAAAAAAATTGTTTCCAAAGATTGTTTCATGCTTTGTGTAATATGTGTTGCTCTAATAGACACAAGTACTTCCTTTAAGGGGATCTCTCCACCCGCCAAAAAAAATCCCTTAAAAATACCACAAATGTTCAGGCTTTCATATTCTTTATAAAATATCCTAGGGGAGGAATTTGATTTTTATAAACTTCTTTCCTTAAGCTGATAATGATCGAAAAATAACTTACTCTTGTGACTAATTTCTTTCATTGTTTCAATAATTTTTTTGTATCATTGGTAACCAGTGTTGAGGTGGACAGTTAAGACTCTTCACATGTATTAGGTAAAAATTTTGAAGATTCGATATTTATCACAATATTTCCAGTTGTTTTTTTCTTAAATTGTCTGTACTATTAGAACTACGGAGATTGAAAACATCTTACTATAATATTCAGGGTATGTGTTGCAAAAGATATTTCTGCATTCTTTTGACAGATTCAGTTTTGGGTGAGGTAGATCTGGAATGTCAGTAAAAATTCCTAGCAAGTGATAGAATTGCAATCCATTTTAGATGATTTTATTATATTTTAAACAATGTGTAGTAAAATTTGGCAAGCTAATTTACTTCTTATTTTTCAGTGTAACTTAAGAATTGTTTATTTAAAATAATCGTTCATTACAAAGCTGTGATAAAAAACAAAGATCTGTTAGTCTTTTATTTTTAAACCCATGGGAGTGCAAAGGTAGTGTTTTGCAGAACAGTATAAAGACATTTTTTTCAAAATCCTTTCTTAGAGTGTTCCCCTTCATTGCTGTGTAGTCCTTTCCCTTGCTGTGTAGTAACTTTCCATATGAACAGCTGTTTCTGAAGACCTTCTCTTGGCTTGTTTTTTTATTTTTCTGGCAAAAAAACTTGGCCATTTTTTATGTAATCTTCAAACATATCTCATGAATTGTCTATAAAAAGTTGGTGTAAGAGTGCATGTCTGTGCATGTGGTGTGTTTGTTCTCTGCTAGTTCCCTCTAAAATTTACTAGAAACGTGACTTTAATAGCAGCTGGGATTTCCCAGAAAGATTTTCAGCTGCATTTTTCTTACTTTACAATATGAAAGCAGAAAATGAATGCTACCTTTGGCAACAAAAAACCAGGCACTTTAAAAAGTACTTTGCTGATTGCTCTTGTTTCATAGTCTCTAGTGTACCATATCTACTCTTCTGTCCAGGCGAGTTATTCTTACATAATGTAAACATGATGGATTGATTATTTCTTTTGGCCAGGATAATTGCCCCCTTCTGCCTAACTCTGGCCAAGAAGACTTTGATAAAGATGGCAAAGGAGATGCCTGTGATGAGGATGATGACAATGATGGTGTCGAAGATGACAAAGTAAGATGTGTATCTGTCTGCAGTACCTTTGACCTAAACATCTGATTTTAAGGAAAACCATTACAATAGATGTGAACTTTATTGTTCAGAGCTGCAGCTGAGTTATTCTGCACTCTGCTCCCTGAGTGATGTGCAGTGCAGAGCAAAGCTGTGTTCAGTCAAAGGAGAGCAGTACTGTGCAGAGCAAAGCAGCCTGGGAAACCCCAGGAACTATGTTGTCTGTACCAGTTTTGAGTTCAGTTTTGTACATGGAAACGGTTCAGTGGAAAGTGGTATTGGATTTTTTTGTATTGTAATGGGAGAATGACAAGTCTTCTATGTTTGAAATCTGATAAATATTACATATATGATGTTATTGTTTATTCACTGTAACTTGTTTCTAAAAGAAGTATAAACACAGACAGTACCAAAGGAAAATGACGGGAGGAAAATACCTATCCTGGTTCATACTTTGCTTCAGATCTGCCCAGAAGACAAAGTAATTTACCTGCAGAGCCTAAAAGATAGCCACTTAATCTAAAACTGTTGCCTCGTACATTCAACAAAAAGATAGAGGCACTTTGAGAGTTTGCTTCACCCTGTCTTTTCAGAACAAGTTTAGGATGAGTGAATTGGTATTAGAATTTTATTGTTCCTCTTTGTTCCCTTCAGAGGGACCCTAGATGCTCTAGAGCTTCAGATGGTTAAAGATGGGTAAGAGTTGTGTTCATTTGGTCTCTATTTAAAAAACTTTAAAGACCCTCCAAAGAATCATTTGATAAAATATGATCTAGTATGTGTATTTTTTTAAATTGTAGTTAGAAATTGTTTTATGAACAGCATAAGATTTTGATTTGCTTCTATATGTTGCCCTTGATTATATTAAATGTATTTCTGGGGAATTTAAAATATTGTGCTAAAAAATTACTATTAAATGTGGGGTTTATCTATTTAGCAGAGGAAAAAGCAGTTTAAAGATTTTTTTTTTCCTTTTGACCTCCCTTCAGATTCCATGACACTGATGTAGTCCTCACTCCCACTGTTTTGTTTTTCTTTCTTTCTTCTTTGCATTTCACACTGAGTACTTTTTTGTGCCTGTGCAGAAGTCCATGTGCAATTTGGGAATGTGTGAAATGTAAGAATTATTCTGCTGGCAGTTTTTGAAATTAAAGTGATATGAAATTTTCAAAATTCCATTAAGTCTCAGGTCTTATGGACTCAGGAAAAAAGATTTTTGGTAAATGAGAGAATTTCATTTTAACGTTTTTTAAAAAAAAATTACATTTTATTATCTTGGTCAATACAACACAACCAACAAGAAGTCAATATTTGTTTAAATTGAAAAATACAAAAAAGTGATAAAAACTTGACTGACTAGTTTATTCTAAAAAAGTCAGAGTAACAATTCTAGTTGCTTCCTTTATGTTTTTCAAAAGTTCTAAGATGTAGCTGAAGTTGACCTGACTTTGCAACATGTTCTGATTTTTTTTAAGTGCGTGTACCAATGATAAACCTTTATTTAAATGTCTGAGTACATATTCAGTTTAAAATGCCTGTTGCTCTCCCTGTGAGATATGGAACACAATTCACATGCTTTGTACAAAACAGACAGTGAGCCAGGCTGTCCAGATGCCATCCTATTACCACCAAGACCTTCAGTGTAGGTACAGCTTGTCCATTGAAAAAATAAGGGATCAGTATTTGATTTTTAAATTCTGTCAAAGATGAACAGGAGTTACCACTTCATAGTATGCTCTCATGAGTTGTGATTTATATTGTGAAATCTGTTTTTTCTTACTAGGACAATTGCCCTCTTCTGTTCAACCCTCGCCAGTTTGATTATGACAAGGATGAAGTTGGTGACCGCTGTGACAATTGCCCCTATGTGCACAACCCTGCTCAGATTGACACAGACAACAATGGGGAGGGTGACTCATGTGCTGTGGACATTGATGGAGATGGTATGATTTCACTTTTGAGAATTAGGTGCTGTTCCTCAAGAGCAGTTTGCTTTATGTCCAGTGAGGTGGGCTACTTGCTTTTATACATGGAATAAAATTGGGTCTACCAGCTCAAAAATATAGAAGACAGAGAAGGCTGAGGTTCATCTGCCCTGTGTAGTATAGTTGCCCATACAGTCCCTAAATGACTACAATTAATATTACTAAAGAATAAATCACAGCAAGTCTTTATCAGTGTAATCTTAGATGAAGGAAAGATTTTTTTTTTTTTTGTGTTCCAAAGTAATCAGGTTTAATATGACACTTCTGTTGACTTTTCCTTTTAGGGAGAGAAAAGAACATCAGAACATTCACACAGTTAAGACAATATCCATAGTAAAGTAATCTGCTTTTCTGTAAATGTATAAAAGTATGCAGAACTCAAAGTAATCCAAATACACATTTTTTGTATATCTTAAAATATTGTTAAAAGTGCTTATTTCCTTCACCAGTACATTCCTGTATAACCCCAATTTGGTCAGAATTAAGATGGGGGGAAAGACCTTGAATATTGTTCAGAAATCATATCATGTGGCATTTGAAATGTATGAGGATACAGAAATACTAATTTGGGTTTTCCTCAATAAGGTTGTAAACATTTGGATGCTTATCTGACTTTAGCTTCTGAACAATTTGGAGTTCTCTCATCCTGATCATCAGGTTCATACTAGTACTCATGGTAGTTCTGCATTTGAGGAAAAATCCAATCATTTGTTATTGGCTGAAAGATTATGCAAATATACAGGGACCATGTAGTACAGGGAAGAGTCCTGGTATCTTTCCCAGACAGATATGCCAACATGCGTTTGTTTCTTTTCATTGTATAATTTTGAAGTAGATTGTTGGTTTTATAATGAAGTTTCCTGAGTAGTAATAGTTTCTTTTGAAAATTTAGCATCCTATAGAATTAATGATGCACATGTTCTGGTAAAATTAAGTTATTTAATGCTGAGGCAGCTGAATATTGATACAGTTGCTTCTATACAGAAGTTCAGGAGTTTGAACCTGATATAGCTGGGAGTTCTATGGCATTTCTTAGAGCAGGGGAATGAAATCCAAAACAAATTATTAAAAAAAAAATCCCACCCCTTTACTTGTTATTCAGTGAAAAGGACTAAATTCTTAAGGCATAATTAGGCCTTATTCTTCCATAGGAAAATACATACAGAAAACTTCATAATAACAAAAAAAATTGAAATTAATACCATAATTTTTATTTCTAATATTAGTCTTAACTATTTGTAGCAATGATGTTGTAGCTTATGTTGTATCAGAAAGCTTATGAACTCTTTAAGAGCCTTGCTTCTTTACTGGTGACTCCTACAGTCTATGACTGTCTGTGATGGATATTGTATCATTTTGATTTATTCAATATTTTGTTGGGGTTTTTTTCCCCTAGACATTTTTAATGAACGAGATAATTGCCCTTACGTCTACAACACAGATCAGAGTGATACAGATGGTGATGGAGTTGGTGATCAGTGTGATAATTGTCCATTGATGCATAATCCAGACCAGGTAAATGATGAAAACAATTTCCTTAAAGGTAACATCAGAACAAGGGCAGAGAAAAAGCACAGGAATTGCTATCCATCCCTGTACTGAGCAGCTGAAGAGGTGAATCTGTATTGCTCACTTTCACATCTCATATTGTGAGATCTCTTTGTATCAGATGAAAGGGAAGTACAGTGATGATTGCTTTAATCCATCTGCAAATAAGGCCCTGCCCTGCAAATATCCTGGGGACCTGATCTTACCCACTGATTGAAGAGTACGTAGCCATAGCAGTTTGAAGTTCTGATGGTGCTTTAAGCATAGTTGTCATTGTGGTATTTGTCACTACAGAAGCCCTTGAAGAGAAGTATTGAACAGTTAAGTACTAGGCTGTACTTCTGTAGTGAGTAAAAATAATAAAATTACTCTGTACTATTCTTTTTTGGGGTAGACTGATGCAGATAATGACCTTGTTGGTGACCAGTGTGACAATAATGAGGACATAGATGAAGATGGCCACCAGAACAACCAGGACAACTGCCCTTACATCCCCAATGCTAACCAGGCTGACCACGACCAGGATGGTAAAGGAGATGCCTGTGATCCTGATGATGACAATGATGGTGTCCCAGATGACAGGGACAACTGCCGCCTCAGATACAACCCTGAGCAGGAGGACTCAGATGGTAAGAACAAGGTCACATGAATTTCATTTGATTCTTAGTACCTGGTTTTGATCTTGGAGTATTAACATCTGATGAAAAGAGACTTCACATCAAACTGAGCTGCTTTTGACGTTTGAGACACTGTGGAATTTGATGGAACTGAACTGGTCAGTTTGGTCGAAGGTTAGAACATTAGAAAACATCTTTGACAGGAGCTCAAACATGCACATACTTAATTATAAGAGAAAACCTTTAAAACATTTTTTAAAAACCAAAAGAATCTGTGTTTTTGTTAATGTTCTTATTTTCACATTTTATGGAAATATTAAAAGTGTCAGAAAAGATTTCAAATAGCTTGAATTACAAATGTCTTGAAAAATGAAAATTGAGCTGTTTCACTCTCAAAACAAGTTATCATCTGAAAATTAAAATGGAAAAAAATACGGCTTACTGCTGTTTTATTTAAAAAAAAACAAACTGTTTCTTCAGGATGTTTTAAGTCTAAAAGTATTGTTAATTTTAAATTATTTTTTAAAATTTGACTCCTGAGTAGCTTTTCTCAAATTTTCTTTACAGACTGCTTTAAATATGTCTTGATGCTATACATGTTACAGTTTAAAAACTGGATATATAATTATTCTTTCTTCCATTTTTTTTATCAAATGTTGTTGGCCACCTCAAACAGTCCTTCTGTGTGCTTGGCATTATTTAAATAATGAAATAGAGATAGTTTCACAATCATAATTTTAATTTTAAAAATGTTTTTGATCCTTTGTAAACCACCAAATATGTTTACAATAATGACCTTTGCAATAAATGCAGGTAAGCAATTTCAGTTCCAAGTTATACAACTTGCTGGAGCTGTTCCATGGCTGTGCTGTAGAAAATGAAAGCAGAATTTATTACCCACATAATGTTTTTATGTACATTTAGAAAGATAAAATGCTGAACCTTGTCTGATTTCCTGGTAAGACAACTGATGTCTGTCAGTGGGAAGTTTCTGGTTGGTAATCAGTAGCAGCTCCTAATTCAGATAACCTTTCAGTCATATAATATGTGTCCAGAGTATCTTTGTACTTGCCAGTCCCTGGAATAGCCCTTAATTTCACAAATCCAGAATAAGGGTAACCCCAAGCTGAGATAGTTTAAGTCATCCATTACCCAGTTCTTGTAAAGGAAATTGATGTATGGATTATTGATTCAGAAAAAGCATATATTTAAGAAGTTTAGCCAGCTCATCACTGTCATTTGCAGCAGGTCCAACAGAAATCTTGGAAAAGGGGTAAATAAAGCCAAAAATTGCTCTCATGCTCTTGAAGATGTGAGTTTTAGCACATAAAGATGAGGCCCTGGAGAGAGCTGTTGGATCTGATTGGATAAACAAACACTTTCTAACTTTGCTTGACAGGGAATGAATGTTGTCAGCAGCAACTCACTACCAAATGAACATCAGCTGGACTTCTAGTGAATAATTAGATTCTTCTGTGAATTATCTCTTTGATTTGGCAAAAAAAACAAAATAGGAAATTAATTCCCTTTTCTCCAATGAGTGCTAAGACAAACAGGTGGAGGAACATACAGCTGGATTTGGAGTTGTCTATGGCAGCTATCCAGGGTGGAAAATGGGACCATTTTACCACGTATCTGAGCTGCAGAGGGCCCGATATACTGGATGTTTCAATTTTCTCTAATTACTCTTTTCTTTTTTGGCTGTTGCCTAAAACTCATTGTGCTTTCTGTCTGAAAGCTCCACACTTGGGTGATGTTGTGTTGGTTAGTCATGGTAATGTAGGTTTCCATTTTTCTGTGAAACATCTAGTGGTAGGTCAGTATTGGATGAGCTGGGTCACTGCTATTTCCCACTGTGTTTAATTCCCATATTCTTAGGGCAGCCATAAACACTGGGGGGAAGAAAAAAAAAAAGGCAGATGCTCTGCTATGTGAGGATAGAAACAAATTAGTTGGCAGTACTGGTTTTCATTAGTACCCAGAGTAATATCCAGTGATTTATGTTGTAAAAGTTGGAGCCATTTGGCAATTTGTTTCTGTTCTTGTCTAGCCAAGCTTTTCTACGTTATTTTCAGGTCTTTGTGTTATTGTATGCCATGGAACAATATAGTCACTGACAATGAGCTTTTTTATAGATGCCTCCTTTCATTCCTTGCTATTTGAGACAAGTCACATCTCCTGGTTTCCATTAATATTATAGATAAACTAAGAAGGAAGTAATTTTTAGTTTTTCTAAAATATTGAGTATAGTAAAAGTATTGAGCAGAAGCACAACTATAGATGAGCTGTACTTTTTTGTTCTCTAAAACTTCCTGTAGTTCATACAACAAAACCTAATTTTTTCATTCCTCTGAGACTAGTCCTGTTGAATGCATTGCTGCCTTCTTTACTTATGCATTTTTCTGAAGCATTATGTATTTTATAAGTCAAATTGTTTTACCTACAAGTGAAAGAGTGGCTAAGCATGTATGCATATATTACTGCAACACTCTCTCCCCTTTCTTTTGACAGAGTGGTGACACATGCAGTCTGAAGTATCTTAGATTGCAGAAAGAATCTTAAGACAATGATAAGAGTCCGAAAAAAAGTTTAATATGATCAACAAATAAATTTAAATAAAGATTTAGTAATGTGTGCAAGATTAAGATTTTAATGCTATTCTTTTAATTGATTTGCACAGCACACATATTAAAATGTGGTGTTGTATCCACATCTGGAACAAATCAAACTGAAAATGTAATGCAAGTATTAGTGAATTACATCGACATAGCAAACTTCCAACTTTTCCCACCCTGATTCCAAAGTGCTATATCGACTGGGGCTGGATGAATTGCTAACAATTGTCTTTGCTTATTCACATTGCTCACAGGTGATGGCAGAGGTGATATTTGCAAAGATGACTTTGACAACGACAATGTTCCAGATATTTATGATGTATGCCCTGAAAACAATGCCATCAGTGAAACGGATTTCAGAAAGTTCCAGATGGTCCCTCTGGACCCCAAGGGAACAGCTCAGATTGATCCCAACTGGGTTATTCGCCACCAAGGCAAGGAATTGGTGCAGACTGCTAACTCTGATCCTGGAATAGCTGTAGGTGAGTATCAGATGTCAGTCATCATCTGTGAAAAAGTAGCCAGTGATTCTATGATAAGAAAAGGGAAAAAAACGTTAAATATACATTTTTGATGCTGCAGATTTTCGACTAACCACGGAGGCAGTGTATATGCCTAAAATATAAACAGCTCAATGCTGCCTGCATTTTTTGTCTATTAATCTTATCACTGACTGCAACATACATAAAATACACAATTGACAAAAATTACATCAGTATAGTGCCTGCTGCCTTCAATGCCCTTTGTAAGCAACTTATTTCTTTCCAGAATTCTTCATGCAGGCAAGTGTAATTACCTCCTCCTCTACAGGTGAGGAAACTGAGAAATACCACTTGTCTCCTGCCAAAATTCAGGATGTAGCTGGGACTCTTGGGTGTGTGTAACTGGACCCAGCACTGTAAGTCAATGTTTGTCTTTTTTGTCCTTTCCCAGGCTATGATGAGTTCAGCTCTGTTGACTTCAGCGGGACGTTCTATGTTAACACAGACCGTGATGATGACTATGCTGGCTTTGTGTTTGGCTACCAGTCCAGCAGTAGGTTTTATGTTCTGATGTGGAAGCAGGTCACTCAGACCTACTGGGAGGACAAACCCACCAGGGCTTATGGCTATTCTGGTGTGTCACTCAAAGTAGTGAATTCAACAACTGGTACTGGTGAACACTTACGAAATGCTCTCTGGCACACAGGAAACACCCCTGGACAGGTGAGAGATTTTAAACTTCAGGCCACCAGTGCATGACTAGTATTTTGAAAATAAGGAAAATGTGTCAAAAATAATTTCCTTTCACACTTCAGTTTTTCTGTGTGTTTATCAGTTTTTCTTCAATTTCCTTATTGGTAGTGTCAATAGTAACACATATGTTGTATTTCAAAGAAAATCACATGTATAGAAGGGAAGATGAGGTGTGATCAAAAGGAAAATGAGAGAGGTGTCTCAGTTATGCACAAGTCCTTTGTTACTTCTGTATTGGCACTTGCTTCTTTGGTGTTCCAGCTTGTTTGAATTATGCGTAGTTTAGAGTACAGTAACCAGTGACAGAAAAAGAGAAAAGACATTTTAAAAAAGAGAGAAAAACTGCTGCTGTTCCAAATAGGGTTCAACCTGTGGAAGAAACTTATGCATTTTGGAAATTAGGTTAGTAGGGCTTCACATGTGGGTAGGAATTGACAAGACTGTTACTGAGTGGAAATTTTCAAGAAGCAGCCACAGGCAGTAACATGTGTGCAAGCTGCAGTTCCTCACTGTCACTGGAGGCACTCATGCAGCATCAACTCTGTCAGCCTGGTTTTGTGTATGTGCAGACCCAAAGAGTTCCAGAAGCATTTGGACAATACTCTTGGACACATGGTGTGACTCTTGGGGGTGGTCCTTTGCATGGCAAGGAGTTGGATGTGATGATCCTTGTGGGTCTCTTGCAATTCGGCTGATTCTGTGGCTCCATAAGGGAAGTCAAGGCTCCATGCCATAATGGTTTTCAGTGACTCTAGCTATGAAACTGCAGATTAATGACTGATCAGCAGTTTAAGACAGAAATTTGCATTACTCTCATCCCATAAAGGAAGTCTTTTGATGATACAGTCAAATGTTAAACTATTTTCAGTTTCATACTCTGCAGAAAGTAAGCTTTGGCAGTTACTGTGGTGAATGTAGTTACTGGGGCATGGTGTGTTTCTAATAAGGCATTTGTATTCCTGCTGTAGGTGCGTACTTTGTGGCATGATCCCAAGAACATTGGCTGGAAAGATTATACTGCTTACAGGTGGCATTTGATTCATAGGCCTAAAACAGGATTAATAAAGTAAGAAATATTTCAGTACCTCTACATTTTCTAGTAGCAATGCTTTTATCGCTGTTGATTTAAAAGCTATGTTGTCAGTTTCATTGTTGTTTCTGATAATTGTTACTTGTGTGACAGTTTGTCCAACATTTTGGGAACATTTTGTTATCTTCAGAATAAGTTATTTTCCTTTTCAGATGTATTTGATTTAGTCTGGATGGTTCAATATTTACATCAACTAAATACCCTTAAATTAAAGGAAAAAAATAAAGACCTCTTTCTCAATAGCTTTTCTGTAAAGAGACCAAAAATTCCTGAGCAAAACTCAAAGCAAGATTAGAACATGAGATTGCTCCCCAGCCTGTGGAATTTCAGTGAATGAAAATAATTATAAACATGAGCATTGCCTCAGGGAAGTAGGCCAAGGGCCTGTCTACTTCAGCATCCTGTCTCCTGTAGTGGCTTATACAAGACAATGCAGAAGTGGCCATGAGCACGTCCGTAATGCACACAAGGAGCTGTGGCAAATGACTTTCTGTAGAGCCCAGCTGTTTAGCTCATGTTCCAAAGACTGAGCATTAACTGCCCATGTCAGTTTTATCTTTTACTAACTGCTGGAACTGTAAAGAATATTTTTCATAGGGTAGAGTCAGGCCTCATCTCCACAGGTCTTGCTTGTGCTTGTAAGCAAGGAGTTTTCATTTGTCTGTGAAAGACAAAGTGTAGACAAATTGGGATAGATTAAGTTACCTGTTTCTTGGAAAGAGAGGAATTTATTTATGCTTCAGTGTATTTCAGTGCAAAGCATTGACTGATATAGGTCAAAAGGAAACCTGATTTTTATTCATTCATGTTGCTGTTACCTGTAACTTCTTTTACAGAATCTCTACATTGTGTCAGACAAAAGATGTTACCACTGGTAGCACATTAGATTAATCTAGCATGGCAAATTCTGTAGTTTGGGGCATTAAATTCCTTCATACTTTAGGGTGTTCTGATAGAGAATGAATTATTTTTTTGAGTAATGCTGTCATGAAACAGTTTTATTTGTACAGAAATATCAATTTCATATAAACTTGATCAGAGCTATGTAATGTTTTTGGTGAGTTGCAAGAACTATTAAACTCTTCCCGTATGTTTTGGGTTCTTGATATTTTGAGAATTATATTAAATAGGATTATATGAACATGAAAATCTGTCTTTTTTTTTTACATTTCTTTTCACCATCCATTAAATACTGATCTCAGGGAGCAGTTTCATACTTGTCTTTGTGCACTTTTCTGGAAACAGAATACTTTATTACAAGTGCTGGACATGCATTCTGTCTAAACAGAAATCTGCCCCTACCTAACCCCTGGGTTCTAGGAAGCTGCTCAAGTGTTTTTGTCCTCTTGTGAAGCCATCTTGCTGTGTATAACTAATGTATTGTCAATTGAAGCAGGACAATAATCCCTGCCTCCAAAGACTAGTCTAACTAACAAATTATGGAGTAATTTCTCATTTGGCCCAGGAGACTGAGAGCCTAAAAATCTAGACTATCTCAAGGTCTCCCAGGAGAAGCAGAGGATCCAAGTTTGTGGAAATGCAGTCCCTCTGATAAAGAAAATGAAGTGCTGTCTTTCAAGGTCCTTTGTCTCCAGGCTGGATGCCTGAAATATTAAAAAAACCCTCCAAAACAAAAAACAAACAAACCAAAAAAAACAACCAAAAAACAAAAAAACCAAATCCTCATTTTCCAACTTATTATTAGTCTAGCTGTTTGTGTCCAAATCCTTCCAGCTTTCATTAAGCTATTAAAATGTCTGAAATTGAGATTCAGCATGTCTCCAATTAATGCTTTGTTTGACTCTAAAGGGATGGTTCTTCCAATTTCTGATGCTGGCCCTTGCACCGAAAGATAAATAAATCAGCTGTTCATACAGCTGCAAAGACAGCTTTGCTCAGTGATGTGACAAGGTCGTGTGCTAACCCCTGAGTTCACTGGGACAGGGGCTTATCAGCGTATGCTAGTACATGACATAGTTCATTCCAGGAGACATGACTGTTCTAAATAAAGAACTGGGAAATCTTTTGCAGATGGTGTGCATAAAATCACTTAAGGAGCAGCCCCACTGCTTCTGATTAATGTGTTATGGCTGCCAGCCAGGTGGGTGTGAGATAGAGATGAGAAGTTATCCCTACAGTGAGGTTGGGTTTTCTGGTGCCTTGTTAAAATTAATTCTGTTCCAGTTTTTAGACTGTTACCAGCTCTTACACTGGACTCTGTATTATCCTCCTTGTTTAATTTATGTTCTTCTTTACAGAGTTCTGGTTTATGAAGGGAAACAAGTCATGGTGGATTCTGGACCGATCTATGATACAACTTTTGCCGGTGGACGATTAGGTCTTTTTGTCTTCTCTCAAGAGATGGTCTACTTCTCTGACCTCAAATATGAATGCAGAGGTTAGTTACAAAAAATGTCTGGAAGATGCTTAAGCCTCTCATAACTTGAGGAACAAGCACAAAATGTCTAAATGAAAAGTATCCTCTAAATGAAAAGCAATCTGTAATATCATAGCATGGCATAAACCTTTGGTGAAATGCCATGAATGCCCCTTGCCCCAAGAGTAATCTCAATTTGAATAATAAACCCCAGATGTTTAATACTATACACCTGGAAAAAATGAGGTAGAAATTTCTGAGAGACTTGCTTAGAATTCTCTCTGTATATCCACTGTCCTCTGTAGGCTATTTCAGTGTGTCCTGCAGGCAGAGAGATACTTCTGGATCACCCCTCTCTCAAGAGGCATGGAAGAGAGCAGATATCTTTAATAAGCATGTCTGTCTGTAATGCCTTGTCTGAAATGTTTTGAAATACAGAAAATGCTTTTCCAGGTTTTCTTGTATATGATTTTGTATATAAATTTAGATACATAGCTGCACATACACATGCTTGTCTCTTTCTATATGCAGGCACATGTGGTTATATATAAATGTCCTCCCATTTGTAGGAAAATTAAGAACAGAAAGCGTTGTGCTGCTTCTCTTTAGTATCTCATGGTGGAGTTCTTGTGTGATTGACTTCCTAACCAAAAAAAACCCCAACCACAATTAATATATTTTTTCCCCTCTTCTTTCAGATGCTTGAGCAATGGTTGCTGCATTACCAGCAAAGTACTGTAGATGCTATGCAACCCAGACACCTCAGTACACCCTGGTACTCCGAGTTTCTATTTTTGTGTACCTCCTGCCCTCTCTCCTCATGCTCCACTCTCCAGGATCCTCCCAGGTGCTGGAAGTGCTTCAGCCACCCTTCCACCCAAGTGCCTTCTCACCACCAGGACTAATGAAACCTAAACGTGAACGTCGGACCCACCACTGAAGCAAAAGCAGATTGATACATTAGAACACTTTTGTAGAGTGAAAACTTTGCAAAACTTGTTTGTTTACTTGTCTTTTTTTAAAGAATGACGTTTACATATAAAAATGTAATTACTTAATGTATTTATATATATGGAGAAAAAGAGGGGGAATGATGATTATCAGTCATTATGTTTAAGTGAGGAAAAATGTGTCTTAAATTTTTGGGTGTATGGTTGACACTTCCTTGCTCTGGTCAAGACTGGACTTCTGTAACACAGAGCTTCTGGGTCTAATTTTGGCAAAGTAATGGAGGGCCACATCAACAGTGAAAATTACTTTGGCTATTAAAAATCAATGATAAACATTTCTTCATTCAAAAAGGTGTTTGGTTGATAAGGACGCTCTTAGTAACACACTTTATTAATGGTAGAACTGTCAAATTTGCAACCTAACGGATTCTTTCGTAGGGGCTTTATTTAGGCCAAAAAGAATTGGACTAGAAACTCTCATGTGAAAGGGAAGAATGATTAATTTAAACATCTGAAGCTATCGCTATTGTCTGACTTTCAAAAAATTATTTCCAGTTGCCCTGTTTTCATCATATTCTGCATTGCCTTGTAATAAAGAATATACCGTGACCATGTGGAGCAAAACGAACCTGAACCACTTTTCCACCTCTGCTGCAAAAAGCACTTTGACATCCTGAATTCTGATGTGGGTTTTTAAAAAGGTGGCAACGCCACCGTTACTTAATTTGGTAACACATGAATTTAAGGTTCCATTTATAAATATTTTGTTAGTATTTATTGTGATTATCACACCAAGCTACCTTCTCTGATAATTGATTTTAAAGCATATAATCCATCAATAATACATTCACAAATAATGATATTTTAAAGCTATTTTTGAAAGCATATCACAATATGTAGATATTGTCAAAGCATGGCCTCCACTTAAGTATAGCTCCGTGGGTTATAATCATGTATACTTTAAACTTAAATGAATAATAATAAGGAATTTACAAATGGAACCTTAATATGTATCCCGTTACCCTAATTTTAATATTTTTGTATTGTTACGTATGTCTGCTGTATATAGAACTTCTTAGATAATGCTGAAGGGGTACCAGTGTTTATTCTAAACAGATACAACAGTTACTCAGATAAACAATAGTATAGATATGTTTAACATTTTTGTTTTGTTTAAGATGTATGAGCTTTGTTCACAAAAAGAACACAGGCTGGTGTAATTTTATTCATAGATGAGATAGCTGATGGAAGAGTACAGTACCTCTGTCTTCTTCCGGGGCACAGTGAGCTAAATGTCAAATCAATTTTTTCTCCCTTGAAATAGATGTTGTGGCTATATTCATTAGAAAGGAATCAACAGTTTCTGGCTTTATTGCACATTTTATAGTATTCATATTATCTTTTTTTTTTTTAATTTTATCTCAGTTTGTTTTGTTGGTGGTTTTTCTTTTGTTTTGGATTTATTTTTTTTTTCACAAATCCTCTTCATGAGGTTTTTTGAATATTTCAGTTTCTTTTGGTGTTCCAAATGGCATCCCCAAAGTTCCAAGCAGAAGGGAGGATGACTTCATTAAATGTAATGAGTAATGGCTGTGTAGGGTTTTTTGTTCTGTCAGAGAGAGACATCAGTTTAGGGATGAAGATGTTAATATTTGGACTGTATCATAATTTTCCTATTCTATGTAAATTATTTATGATGGGTTTTTTAAAATTTCTTTTTCATTTTTTTTTCCTTACAAGAGTGTGTGAGAGAATGAGTGCTGAAATTTCATTTTGTTTTGCCAAAGATTGTAAATAATTATTTATTTGTTTACAGGGACAGACATTTATCAATTGACGTCCTTATTCATTTAGTCAGATCCTCATTTTGATATATATATTTTAAGAAATTAATAATAGGAAATAAACTGTAAAAAGGTTTTATAATCCAAAATCTCTTTACCTTTTTTATAGTTACAGTTTTTCTTTAAAGAAAATATTCCATTCTGCTTAAGCCCTTAGTTAAGCCTCTTGCCTTGCTGTAAACCAGTTCATTTCAAGCAAACCAGGAAATCTGTTGCTTTGCTAAAAAATCACTGACTGTGTTCTAATGTTGTAAACAGCAGGTTTCCTTGTATCTCCGACAAGACATCATTCCCATGAAGGCTTTATCTGGCAAACAATCACCAATTTTATTTATAGCATTGTGAATGAGAAATTTTGGTCTTGCTTCTCTGTATTGTGTCTTGGCCCATGTGTTTGAACAAATACATCTTATTTTGCAACTGCTGCCTCTCTGAGTCCCATCTGAGTCATTGGGATTCGTTGGTGTGAGTGGGGATTGCCTTCCTGCTGGGAAATTTCAGGAACCACTGAATCATCACAAACCAAAGAGAATAAAGTACAAGATACAAACAATTCTTAGCATGGGACATCTTTCCTAGAAGTATAAACTACTCGCAGGGAGGGGAATTTGAATTGGATTAGGAAAAATAAGAATGCCCAGCATGTCAAAATGCCAGTTTTGAGATGTGAACACAAGTTCTAACTTTTCTTGGCATTGCAAATATCACTGCTATTTGTTTTCCTTGACTTTTGATTCTCATGAGAGTACTTGAAACATTTCACAGGAAAGCAATGTAATCTTCAGTACATTTTTTGATTAGTCCTTTGAAACAATACAAATGTTCAGTCTTGTAGACACCTGCAAGGACATCAATGATTGACATTATTCCACTAATAGAGTGATCAAGACCTTTGAGTTTTGTAAAACTCTGGTATGAATCTTCAGGAGAGTTTTGAACATGAGCACTTACTTATGATTCTATGGGGAAACAATCTCTTCATGGCACAAAACCACCCCCCACAAAGCTAAAGATAGGGGAAATAAAATAACTGGAAATGTGTGACAAGATAATAGCAGCACTTTAGCACCAGTACAGGGTCTCTCAGAATAACAGGAGGGAAGGACCAAAAAAAGCAGAATTGCTGTGGATGAGCAGGTTCACCTAAAGCAGTTGGGATCATCTGACCTGTGTCCATTTTTCTAACTACCTTCTTTAAGGCTTTTGAAGATACGCAGAGGTATTTGAATAATCTGATAAAAATACATATTTAAAAATTTTACAGAGTCTGCACATCTGGTTCCCAAAAAGAGATGGGTATGAAAGAAGGTGGTCTGAAATTCCTGTGGAGAGGCTGTTTTTTCTTCTCTTCCCTGGGCATCAGGTTTCCACCTACTAAAATTCAGTGATAAATTTCCTCACCTTTAAAAAACTTGTTACATCTTATATGTATCTAAGTAGTTTTGGGCCAGTCAGAAAACGAGGAAATCCTGAAATCCCAAAACCCTCCTAAAATTAAGTTCTGATGAGACTTCTTCACCACTCCTAAAATGTGGGGATTTTGGGTAAACTTTGGATAAGCCACTGAGTTATGAAAAGTTAAGCTGAACTCACAGTATTTAAAGATTTCTCCATTATAAGAGAAGCAGATTTCCGGTGGTTTCTTCCAGAAAGAAAAGAAATAATTCCACCCAAGGATTACACCTGTGACTTTGCACATCAGGCAGCCCAAATAATAGAATCATGAATGCTAACATAGGTGTGTACTCCTTGCTGGCTGCATGACGGGTCAGGAGCTGAACACACTCACAGCCAGTGGGCTAAACCCTCATCTTGGTCAGCTCGGTGGGAGTTTTGCTATGGAGTGATAGCTGGATGAGATTCAGTGTTCTGTTTGTGCTGCAGACATCCACAGAGCAAGAGTTCTAATGCTTGCATGGGAACATCTGCTCTCTAAAGCCATTTGAAAAAAAATATGTAACTGTGTAATAACTTGGCACAGCATTGTTTCCATAGTGGAGAAGACCACCCTTGTAGATCAGGAAGGGGAACTTTGAAAGAAAAGAAGCCTGGTGCTGATTAAACCAAAGGTTCTTCTAATCTATTATCCTGCCTCTTGAAAGCTGCTAGTATCAAATTCACTTGAGGAAGGTATCAAGTATTTATCATTAAAAATCATACATTAGCACTTCTAGAAGGGAAACATTCTTAGCCCCAGACAGTTAATGGGTGGGTCCGTCTTTGTGCCTGCGTGGTTTATTTTGCAGTAACATAACTACAAATATTATTGTTATTCATATAAATATCCCAGATTTTTAATCCAAATTCTCCTCCTATTGAGAGCTCTGGAGATTGATGATACCCTCTATCCAGTATTTCCTTTTCCCAGCTTCAGGTTTGTTGCTGCTTAATTTCATTGACAGGCTTGATTTCTCCCAGACTTTGGAAATAATGAGTAGTATATATTTCATAATAAAACTGTGTGTTAGAAAAACAATATCCTACTTTGCTTTTACTGCTTTGTGCAAGTGTCTGTAATGGGTTCATGTGGCACATAAAAGGTACAAGAATTTCCTCTGCTTGCTGAAAAGATCAGCTGCTGTGTTGTTAATATTTTGTTGTAGGTACAGGATGCTCCCCATATTTATGGCCTTCTACAAATCTGTCATTTTAGCTCTTGTGCAGATATGTCATATATGCATATGCACACACAGAGAAAAAAATCTGCATATTTTGCAAAGGTGAAGTATCATTCTGTGCTTGGCTTGTTCTTCATGCCTTCCCTAGCCAGCTGCTACTGGCCACAGTTGGAATCAGGCAAATGTGTTGGACAGATCTTTTGCAACCTTTTTTCTCTTATCAGTTATCACAGATCATTAACTGTTGCCCTTGATATATTTAGAGCTAGAAGAGTTTGGTTTCTAGAAGCTAGAAGAGTTTTTCCTCTAGAAGCAAATGAATTTTCTTTTCAGACACCTGCTGTAATTTCTGAAATCTTTTCAGCGCTAGTAAATGCACCAGTCTCTGGAAGCTGGAGGGTTGCATTGCAAATCACACTTCAAATCTTAGCAAAAACTCTAATAAGGTAACTTGTAACTTAAAAAATAATTTTAGTTATTGAGATTGCATAGTCATTCAGTAACTTCTGGCAGATAGTCTTGATATCCCCTTATGAGCAGACTTTTTCTCTTTTAATAATGTTGATGGAAAAGAAAAAAAGGAGAGGGTAGCAAGCTGCAGGCACTGTTAGCAGCTGAAATGGATCATTTTTGATCAATGCTTTTTTTTTCATATATATGAAGAAAAAGAAACCTAGTGGTTTCAGTTTCATGCAAGGCAATCTTTGACTGATCATTCAGTCCAGTTTACTTCCTGGAGTTGCTGCTTCTGCCTTCTTGCAAATAGGAACAACCTCCAATAGAAAGACATTGTTAAGGCACTCCTTACTGGTGAGACTGGAGTACTTTTGAATTTACAGTATTTTAGAGCTGGAGCCCAAGCAAATTAATCTGTCCTGGTTTTTAAAGATTCAGTTTAGTGTCTAGGTTTTCTCAGCCAGAAGCAAAGGACCACCCATCTGGATATGGATGTAATCCAGTGGGTTTAACTATATGCAGTAGTAGCAGCTCATCCTGGATGCTGAAGAAATAGGGACAGTCTTTCGAGCTGAAAGTAGTGACAACTGGAAGATCAATTGCTTTCTGAAGTGAGATTAAGTTCAAAAGATATAGTCAATCACTGTTCAAGAGAAAAACAGTTCTCCATTTAAAAAGTTCCAATGTTCGTAAAGGAGAGGGAAGAAAACCACAACCTTGTTAAATGCTCGGGTTAAGATTTACACAATTTTCAGAGAAGTGGAGCAGACACAGGCAGTAAAATGGCAATAGACCACATTATTTTTTTTCCTTTGTTCTTGGAAATTCTTCCTTTTAAGCAATTTTTTTAAAGACAGAAATAAAGAGTCACTTTTCTTTCAGATTTGTTATTAATATATCAATATAAAGCTCCCACTTATTTGAGAAGGAAGCAAACTCTAGTTTTACACAGAGAACACTGAGACAATTTTTTTTCTACAGTTCCAAATATCTCCATAAGATTTAATTCATTGATTTTGGTTGAAGAATTTATTTTATTTATATTAGTTTTATTTGTTTATTTAATAGTATTAAAGTGTTCAACAATGATAAATTATTTCTTTGGGTCAGCTTACTTGATGTCTCCACCAAAGACTGGTGTCCAAACCTGAAATACACCTTAAATCAGTATTATTCATTCAATGGAAAGTAATGAAGCCATTCATGGTTATAGATAGGAAGATTTCTCAGCTCTGCATAGAAGCTGTATTGTCCATCACTGGACAATCAAGAAACCTTTTGTGCTTCATGCCTAGCATCAGCCATCGCTGTGATGTGAGAAAATTATATCCTCCCACTCCTAAACATAAGGGAAAGGGAAGCTGTAGATGAACAGAAATGAAGCAGAGACATTCTGAACTCTAGGGCAATGACTTTATCACAAGATCATTCATTTTAAAACAAGAAGGCACAAGTCATTATGACAACAATATGAGAAAATCAGCTCCTGCTATTTCCTGTTCAGAATTTCCACTAAAAATGAATTATCCTCCCTTTAAGAGAAATTAAGATAGGCAATATTAACTGAATGCTTCCATATTCCCTTGTTTACTTTGTAGTTATTCATTCAACCATGGGCCACTATGCTGCAGATATAGATCAAAAGAACTCTTTCCTGCTAACATGTTAGATTTGGCAGGTTGAGACCAATACACTGTAAGGTCCAGACTTTCAAACCATCTGCAGTTTTGAGTATAGAAAAATGTTCCAGAGCTCATGCTTAATTTAAAAAATGACCCTATTATTTAATATATTATCTGGGTTTATTATTAAGACAAATATTTATGGAATATTTTCAAAATGAGGTTGAAATTTTTACTATATTATATTTGAAGATGTGTGGATAATATCCATTTTTTTGCCGTGATTAAAGGGTCTTTCATATAATCTTTTCATTTCTTAGGATTGTTTTATTCTCTTTCCATCTACAGTAGCATAAAAATGAGATGATTTTTGTTCTTAACAACCATTCTTAACTGTGTGGAAGATATGAAGTCTGTTTTTTACTGAAATCACATGCCCTGGGCAGGAATGTTCTATCCAGAACCATTTGACTCTTTTGTGAAGGAGAAGAACTCTTCTCTTGCAGTTCTCTTCCAGAAGGCATTAACAGCAGTCTGATGAGGGAGATAGTACAACTGAGTGACTGAAATCAGAACCTGGCATGTGTGGTATGAATTCACTTAACCTTTCCTGACAGCCAAAGAAATAGCCAAGGTAAGAAGTCCTGCTTACAGCTATCCTGGGTGCAGTCTTCTACAGAGAAGGGGGAATATGTGCCAAGGCCATGGATAGTTACTTCAAGCACTGAGGTTTGCAGATCAGCTCCATGGCTTCTGTGCTGCCTGCACTAAAAATATTTTCCCCTTATCCTTATGCCAATGCATCTGTGTACAATCAAGTTCCAGATTTAACACCTGAATACTGCACTTAAGATTTATTTCTTTTCTTAATGGTGCATACAGACTAAAATTAAACAGTCTTACTTGCTTATTTCTGGAACATTTGTGCCAGTGCTGCTGGTTTTTTCCTTCTATGAATTGGGGTTTCATAGTGCTCCTGTATGTCCTAGAGCATGGAATGATTTGAAAGAGTTCATAGAAGAACTCCAGTGCAAACCACTACAGCATTATAAAACTGGAAGGAGCAATTGCTTGTGCATATTTATTCCCATCCAGGACAAGTTCATGATGTGGTGGGTCCTGTTTCTCAGAAAATATGCATTGCTTAGCTCCCTAATTATATGCATACTTTCTTCCCTCTGTTGTTTCTCCTGACAGAGCATTAAATATTGTGATTTAACAATGCAGTTGGTAAATCACAACCTATTTCATATCACCTATTACTTCATATCAACTTCTTAGGTCATGCACAATTCCCAAAACAGAGTGGAGCCACTGTAGTTTTTGTAGTACCTTCAGAAGTAAAATATTATTTCTAAAACTGTTGCATTAATTTCTATACTTTCAAAAAAAATTATGTGTATGTTTGCACATATGGCCTCCTTATAAAGAGGAAGTTCACTTTTCTGTCCAATTTTATGCTGTGTTTCCATATGGATATGGAAAATACATTATCAATGTACATTTTTGTGCCCCTTCCTGCAATATTCTAATAAAGTTTTAACACTGAGGAATGGCTTGGAAAACCTTTGGGCTCGGGCATCTAAACAATTCAAGACAGAACTGGTATTTCTCAAGAAGAAAGATTAATTTTTGCAAGAAACTGTAAATATTTCACTGTGATTAATAAGTAAGGTAATAAATGGAAGTATCTTTACTTCTTCTACTGTTCATTCATTCAGTAGTTGGCATAGATGTGTCCTTGTGGGATACGCCAATGTTGGCAAATAGCCTTATCATGACTTCCAGTTTTCCATTGACATGGTCAAAATTTTGAGATACATACATCATTTTTGAGCAAAAAGCTTGACACTTATGTTGCAAATATTTTGCATTTGAAATGTAAAATAAACTAAAACTGTTAAAAAGTCATTAATTCAAAAGGAAACAATATCAGAGTATTTTAATTTCCTGCCATAACCATAAATTTCTATCTCGTCACTGGGGCTGTGGCACATATTTATATCTGTGACGTCCCTATTTCATAAGAAATTATTCCATTTCTCCTAGGGGTAACCTATAGGAAAGATAAAAAGTCTTCCCCTTTTTACCTGCCACAAGTGCATAGCAATGCCAAGGTGGTGAGAGTCAGTCAGCATTACAGGTTCTGAGAAGGAAACAAAAGAAAAACTAAGACAAAAAAAAGAATGGTAGGAATTGGTACTGTTATTTGCCAGGTCCAACGGCATCAAATAGCAGTTCCTGATGGGGGTTTTTAAGGATTTCTAAATTTTCTTCAGTTTCATTTCCTGAAATATATTAAGCCAAGGGGATTTTTTAAAAAAACTTGTCTAATACAGAACTGTGAATGCCAAAATATCTATTACCTTGCCTATCTAAAGTTCTTTTTCTTTCCCTTCTATTGATGATACTTCAGGGAGTAAATTGCAAAAAAAAAATTCTCCTTATTTTCATGTTAAATGAAACACATTTTGTATACTATAAAGAGAATTATTAAACTGTCAGAGAGAGATTTTTTTCCTTATTTAGAAAGTGTTATGGAGTTTCATGAGTGCCAGAGATGCTGCCATGGAGAAAGGGAAAACTCTGACCCTTGTGATGAGACTGAGGTAGTGCATAGTGAGCAGTGGGAGTGCATCTGAATTTGTGTAATTCAGTTCTCAGACACAAAACCTTGGGAGCTTTATTAATAAAGTCTATTAGTATAGGCTTTATGTTGATTACTGAGTCAAGGATATTAACTTTACTCACTTCATTCACCCTGTAAGTCAGTCACAAAGCACTTATGATTATGTCTGTACAAATAGACAAACCTGTATTTAGGCATATTAAAATTAAATGCTCAAAGGCGTGCGGCTTTGCATGCAATTCACAGAGAAAAATTAATTTATTGCACAATTCTCGTCAACAGCGGCATAGTTGCTGACTCAAAATAGTTATAGACAAAAAATACCAGTACTAAACTTTCAGGCTTGGTGGCAGATGGAGACATGTTGTGACGATTTGTGCTGCAAAGGGGCCTCCACTTTTTTACGGTATTTATGCCAATATCACTTTACTGAAGCTATTGAACAGCCAGCAGAAATCTGTCAGATGGAGACATGTAACATTCCAGATGTGGCTTAGAGGAATGAGCACAGGAAAAGCAGCAGCACCAGCAGTAAACTTGCATGAAATTTTATAGTGACTGACAAACCACACAAAAGAGATGGGCAGAGGGAGAAAAACACTCTGCTCAGGCCATACTCAGTACTTGCAGAAATGTATGGTCTAGTTTGCAGAGACTATCAGCCAGTATCTGACCCACCAAAGATTCCTGGCAGGATACCCTGGGGAACTGCTGTGCTGTGTGCATCAGAAGCCAGCTGCTAAGCTTTCTTTGTTGCTGTGCATTTTTATCAAATAACTAAAAAACAGAAAGCCAAATTCTTGCTTCAGTTGTGCAAAGGCAGGATGAAGAGTTTGATGTATGCATAAAATACAGATGTTGTCTTCCTCAGAGTGAATTTACAGAGATGGCAATCTTCACTAACATTCCTTTTGCTTGGGAGATTTTTCTCTTTATCTCGTTTCTTAATACTTTCAGAACAGTATGAAGGCCACTTATCCATGTTCATAGCTAGGAAATACTAAGAGTTCTTAAGGATGAAAACAAATTATTTGAGATTGTTGAGCTGAGGGCAACTGTTAAATCATGTTTCCCAAAGGAACTCTGGTCATAAAGGATTGGCTGTTCCATTCGGTCTGTGTACCACAATGCCCCATTTGCAGATATAGCTGTAAGTAAAGATTTATTTCCAGATGGGTGAGACAGAAGATGTTACAGTAAATAAATGGGGAAGGGGAGAAGGCAAGAAAACAAACCACCAAACCCGACCAGAAATGGCATTTAACCATCTGAGTAGACATCTACACTTGGCTTAATGTTTTATACATTCTTCTCAGATAACGTAGGAAAACAGTTTTTTCTTGGAACAATTTTTTTGTTTTTTAACTTAGATGTGTAAGATAGGACAAAGCTGAAAAGCTCCAGTCCAAGCTAAAGGAAGTATGTACTTAAAAACTTTTCTTTTGGATGCAGAGGGAAAGCACCATTCCTGTTGTGATCTATTCAAAAGTGACTATAAAATCATAATTATTCCATATTTTTCTGGTGCAGCCTTTAAATGAGAAAGTTTCTCTTACGAACTCCTAGTGGGATATAAATAAAATTATTGTTTTCAAGGTACACTTAATTTTATCCAGGCAGATGAGACCAAGTGTTTGTTTGACTGTGTAGATTCAGGAGGATTCACTGCCTGTCCTCACTGGATTGACTTCATCCAAGTTGACCTCGTGTTTGACTCGCATCCCTGCACTAAGACATTTGAATAGAATTACTCATTAATGACATATTTCTGACCTTAAGCAAACAAACAGACAGAAGGACTCAAATGCTTGTGATTCTGGATCCTAGCAGCTGCATTCACCTGACATTGCTAATTTTAGAGCTATTAATAATACTGGAATAGATATGTCATCTCCTAAAAATTTAGTAATGCTGCTGTGATATATAGGTCATTGCTTGGATATAAGAAACCTCATCACTAAACCAAAAATCAGTTTTGAGTAACTGTTCCAGCTGGCTCTGCTTGGAGCAGGGGGGTTGGGCTAGACATTTTCCAGCAGTCCATTCCCACTTCAGCTGCTCTGTGACCCTATAGAAAATGATGGAAAAATAAAGGAGCTCTTACGATACTGCTAGAAGCACTGGATTCAGTTGCTTCATTGTTAATGGCAAAGCTTCAACAGCAAATTAGACTGAGCAAGAAAATCTGTAATCAGTGGTGAACTTTAATCTGATTTTAGGACAGTGATATGTGTGAGGCTGCGCAGTTATCTTATATTTAACCTGTATTTAGCACCACATGCAGACTACCAAATTACACAGATCTTGAAGGAAGACAGGGTCCTGACTACTCTATTAGACAGATGCAGGAAGTGAGTGTAGTCCTACTTAGACCATTAGATGTCTAGAGGTGGAACTGGCTTTAACCACTAACAAAACTACCTGAGTGGTCCCAAAATACATACTTTCCATCAGAAAATTAGGCACTTGGAGAGAATTGTGATGATGCATCTTTACAAGCACTTCCATCTCTTTATTTCTCTGACTGAAAATGGTTTACTTTGACAGCAATTGAAATAAGAAAAGTTTAAAACAGAAAAAAATAAACACAAAAGAAGTAAACCATTAAGGATACAGAACATGCTTTGTATCAACTTTACTATGAAAAATAACTAGTAACTGAAGTTGGGTTCTTACAAGTACCAGTTTCTCAAAGAAATTAAGCTGGCACAACCACGCTCTCCATCTGTCTATCATCTGCTAGTAAATGTCTTACAGAAGTTTTAAGCTCATTGGACATTGGAGTTTTTTAATTGACTTGACAGAGCTGAATTTGACAGACATTTTGATGATTATAAAGTACATATGAATTTTGTGCCAATAGGATTGATTAAGTTTTCCATGTGGATTCTCTTTTTAGTAGTATGTTGAAAAAAGTTTGAAATCTTTCCTCATAATTAGCAGATCTCTAATCTCTTTCTCTTTGATATCTTATAAAGGTCATGAGGAATGAAAATTCAGCTAAAAGACATAAATGGATTAGAAGCCAGTCATTAGTTCCAGTGCCCATGGAGTCCATGGAGCTGCTTGTGTCTCTGGAAATATCTCAGGACCCTCAAGAGTGGTCTATTCAGGTGAAACTAAAACAAACAAACAAATCCAAGCTGTAATCTCTTTGTTCTGTATTAGTACTAGTCTAGCCTCTTAGATAACTTGCTTGGTACTGCACAAGCACAGTTGGAGGTGCATCTTGCTGTCCTGGAAAATCTGTTAAGTGCTCAGGATTGAAGGGACACATGTTCAAGCCTGTGTGGAAGTCATGAGTGGAGGGAAGGGCAGATGGAGAATAGTGTAATAGGCAGGTCAAGGGGGCTTCCCCGAATTTCCATAGAAGGTCATAGAGGAACAGAACAAAACACAGTTTTCCCAAATGCCAGGTTTTGTCCTTTCTCATTAGTATCTAATGGGAAGTCTTAGGCAGGATTTGAAAAGCTGTGGGGAATGAGTTTAGTTTGTCCTCTAGCAGGTGAGATCTTTTAGAGTCATTATCTTCCTTCATGGTATTGGACACTGTCGTTGTCTATGGTAATATAGATAAAAGTAAAAGATAAGCATTCAGGGGGAATGGTAGGAAAAGATTTAGGGAAAAAAAACCCATGCCTTTCAAGGGTCTGCTGCTTTTACTTCAATGAAAAATTGTTTTATATTGGATCAAATAATTGCTGTAAAATAGGAAAGATCCATGGCCTAGATCCCTGCTTCCTCCTCAAGACAAGGCAGCCTCTATCTAACCCATTCCTGACAGATTATTTTCTTGGTCTGTTCTTTAGAGAAGGAATTTCACAACTGCCCTAGATATTATGCTTAACCACAGCTACAGACAGAAGAATTTCCCTAATTCATAAAGTATTTCTAGCTGCTCTTTGAACGAATTACTTCTTGTCCTATCCACAGTGAACACAGACAATACTTCACTGCCAAGCTCTGTGGTAACCTCTTATATATCTGAAGACCTACTTTTTTTCTGAAACACTTCCTCCCATGCAATCCAGTATCAATTTATTCTCATAAATAACATATTACAGGCCCAAAACACCTTTACTGTTTTTCACTGTAGTGTTTTCAGGTGTCCTGTTTTTTTTAACATGCTTGTTAAAAAATGCCCCAAATCTGATTAGAAGCAGAGCAGAAAGATTGCATCATGTGTCTTGCAAAACCACTCTCCAGTTTATAAATATCCAGCACGAAGTTTAGTTTTTTCAGAAGCTTATTTTGCGGTCTCATGCACAGTACTGCTGAAATTTTGTACTTTCTGTTTGGACAATTGGTTGCTTTTCCACTTGTCTGTATCATTTGTCCCCTGTTATAGATGTACTGAAGGAATAGTTGGTCCCTTTGAGAACAGAATTGATTTGTTCTTACAACATCTGGATGTCCTTTGCTGCTGTGATTCTACTCTGTGCTGTTAGTTCTTTTCTGAACCAGCATGGACATAGGGTAAAGAAGCAAAAGTGTGTAATGATTATTTCCCTTCTATTAATGAACTTAACAAAGCCACTGGTCTCTGTAAAAAATGTTTACTAGTTATTCCAGTCTCCACATAGATAATTAGGTAAGGACATGGCTACAGATGCTGACTAGGTCTCTTTAAATACTTCATGCAGTTTCTGAGGTCTTTCTTGGTAAAAAGGTGCTTTCTTTAAGCAAGGAGTAATTTTATCTTAAAAGATGAGCATTGTTTCAGTCCAGCAACCCCAGTGTGGAATAGTTTATCCCAAAGAAGGAATCTCATTTGATTTCTGACTACAAACTAAATCTGATTAGAGAACTTTCAGGGAACAGCTACCTAATTAGCACTGTTAAGCTAACACTACTGACTATTGACTATAGAACCAATGATTATCCTGGGAGAACATGAATGCTGAGGAGAAACTTTGCTATTATACATGAAATGCCCTTTGTAGTTTTGGCAATACAGCAGGTGGACATAGAAGTAGGAATGTCCCCAGCAGATCCTGCTGGCCAAAGACTTCAAATTGCAACCCCATACTGTGTGTGCATACCAATAAGGGAGTACACATATGGACAAATACTCAAAGTGGAAATAAATGTTTCAGCAGTCACACTTCATAACAGTAGTGAGAATCAGAACCTCATGTTTGCAACTCTTCATCACTTCTGTGTGGGAATATCTGAAAGCCTTAATTGTCCATGGACCTAATCATGAGGTGATGATCACTGCCAACAAAGTGCTGAGAGCTCTCAGCTCTCACTGCAGTCAGAGTGGGGACATGAGGCTACTCGGTACTTCCCAGCAACAGCAGCATCATCCTGCCTCTCCAAACACATGCTGTTTTCTGAAGTTCCTGACTGAGAACAATTGTTCCTAAACAAACAACAGCAGCTCAGCTGGAGTCCCAGCTTCACTCAGGCCAACAGCCTCAAATCCCTAGTGTCATTTCCATGTGATCTGTTTCTGGCTCTGGTGAAGAAAAAAACATTTGATCTGTGATTAGGAGAAGACCATTCTTTCTGCCATCCTGTGCCTTTTACATCTCCTTGAACTGCATCTCCTACCATCAGTGTGCCAGGGAGGCCAATTGTGGTGATGTCAAAAGGTCTCCTCCAAGCAGACCACGTGTCATGAAAGAGCTGCTCCTCCTTGGAGACCTGGAGCAGTGCCTGGAGTGAGCACAGGCTGCCAGCCATGGAGAAACATTCCTGCTCTTGAACAGGGTCAAGGGGCAGTGGCGGCCCAGTGACTCATCATATCAATCAGGCACCAAGGAGCAATTCCAGCAAAAGCCTCCAAAGTAAACACTGTGATTCTGAGAAGGATAAATGACACAAGAAGCCAAAGGAGTCCTTGAAGAAATGGTATGGCAATATTTCATTAGGCTACCTATTGCCACAGTTAAACAGCTCCATTCTGTACAAGCATAAGGTGATGAGATCTTGAAAAATAGAGAAGCTCTGCAGGAAGAATGGGATGTGTTCTCACTCAAAAAGCAGACTAAAAAAGAGCTTCAGAAATCCTTGACCTGAAGCTTGTTAAAAAAAAAAAAAAAAGAAATAAAAGGCCAACTTTGCCTACAAGTATACTTTGAGGTGGTTGTTCTTTCTAAACGTATGCTGACATGAGTTGTTTTGGGTTCTTTCTAATATGCAACAAAAGTTTACTGATGCTAAGACTACGATAATGAGATTACTATCAGTGTTTTAAATCCCATAACCAATGACTGTGTGTAAAGTATATTATTTTCATTTTTACTGGTAGATAAGGTTTTGTGCAACTTGATAGAAAGGACATAGTTTTTTTAATGCTACTCTCCTCAAAATCTGTTAGGCTAGATCTATTCAGAAAAGTGAGACTTTTTAAAAGCTAAGTCCCATATTAGTAAATTCATGGTTATCTTGTAGTCTTAATGCTTGTGGTCCCTATCTTTGACTATTGTCAGTCTGACAGTGTGGTTATTTTAAAGGGTACAACAGCCTAGCCTCTCTCTAAGTCAACTCCTATAAGGAAGGGAAGGAGGGAACGAAGGAGGCAGGCCACACAGGGCCCTGAAAAATTGTTATTCAGATGCACTCAGTTGTTATTCTGAACTTCTCTGCTCTGAAAGATTTGGCAGGGCTGACTCTTTTGTAATACTTGAAGTAATTTGTGGTTTATACCAGGTTTGGTGGTCTTTTAGTGAAGCACAGAAGCATCTGCCAAACCAGGTGGTTCAGAGATGCAAAGACCATGTGAAAGGTTTCTGCCAGCCATACAGACAAGTTACAGTTGCATTCATGCTCACTTTTTCAGAAACCAAAAAATCAACCATAGGAATCTGATCCAGAAGTTGTATCTGTTCCTTAGAGCTATTTTCCCTGCTGTGCTCTTTCAATACAAAGTTTTGCCTTCCAGCAGGACGACAGCCATCCCACTGCATGAATTTCTGCTGCTTCTTCACTAGGGAATTAAATAGGACGTGCTGTGTTGTAATGTAGTTTCAGCTTTGCTGGCATCCCACTGGAAATGACCTTTGGCTTTCACAGACAAATTATGACATTGACACAGGCTGTGCTGGTGGAGGAGGCTTGATCTTTTTATTTCAAGAAATTCTCTAATGGAGAAACATAAGCGTTTTGGGATTTTTAAAAATTGTCATAGAATTTTTTTCCCCCTTTTCATGATAGTCATCTCTGCTCTTACTGGTGCACTCTCAGAAATGAAACCTCAGCCCTGCCACTCTGTTAGGATGGACAGAGGAGCCATTCTGTATCCCATCACCCCTGTTGAAAGGGTTGTGTGTGAGCCAAGGATTCTACAGTAACCAGGTGCAGCTGCACATCAGTGCTTTCACTGTGTTCTCAGGAGTCCAAAATGTCTTTGTAATAGTCTCTTCCCAGTGCAAAATACAGTTAACTTTGTAGACATATATATTTATACTGTTAAATCAATACATATTAAATATATGATTCCATGAACATGTGGCTTGGGACAGTTCTGCCACGCCTAATTTCAGTGAGATGGTTCCTGTCTATCAATGACACTTATGGTTTAACAAGGTATTCAGTATTATTTATAGTTTCTATGTGGCAAGAAAAGTGCTTAATATGAGCAATGGCTGATATATAGCCTGCCCTCAAATTATGAGCCTATAACTAAAGAGCTCTGGAGGTAGAGGTGGGACTGGGGTTGAGACTGAAGAATTGGGTAACAGGGAAATCTGTGTGAAAAGTGTCATTGAATATGTGCTGTTTGATATTTAGATAAGTGGACAATAGCAACCAGGAAACATTTTACATATTTATTTAGATGCTCAAAACCAAAAATGCAGACACAGGGCATTGATTTTTATTTTTTAAAATAGAACTAGTTAGAATGGAAAGTAGAATTAACTATACATACTTGCAAAAGACATGGATGCATGACTACACATTATTTTCTTTTTCAGGTCTATAAATGACTTTGCAGGTGTTTCACACATTCATGAATTTGACATGACAGAATGTGCCCATATTATCATAGAAAATGTTGCACACAATTAGTGAAATTTTATGTTATTGAAATTAATATAATAGGGATTGAATTTCAGACATTGGAAAAGAAACAAAGGGACAGAAGAATTTGCAATTAGAATGAAACATTAAATAGACTTTCTCATTATGGTATAGGCATATAAATCATAATTGCATAATGGAGAGGAATTAAGTGGTCAGTTCTAATCCATGTTTGGGTAGGAAAATAGATGTCATACACAAGACAGAAGTTACTCTGATTGTCTCATAGATATTTACCATTAGATAGTAGCTATTTACCACTGGGAAACTGGATAAAAAACTTTCTTTTAATAAACTCTGAGTAGCAATTCAGGACTTTTATGTCTTCCCCTGTTTTCTGCCAATCTCAGTTTGTTTAATCTTTCCTTTTAACTCAAATTTTCCAGACAGTTGATCAGTTTCCAACTGTCTCCAGTTAGTTCACATCTTTCTTGAAATACAGAGCCCTACCCCTTACATAGCCCTTCATCAAGCAGTGTCTGCACAGTGCAGCAGAAAGAAGAACAACTTCATTTATTTTGCAGGCTGGATTCTTATCTTAATATGCAGACATGATTTGTTTGGATTTGTTTGACTGGTGTTTTTTTGCATCTGTTTAACAATGCTGACAGATTCAGCTGGTTACAGTTAGTCCCACATCACATTGTTTAGTTGTTGCTCTCCATCTCATGTCTGTCAGCTTGATTATTTCTTTCTGACACTACCTATTGCTTGCTCTGATAAATTTAATCCAGCAGGTTTTTTTGAGAGTAGCCTATACTATGATATGTAACTATTGAAATTAGTATAGTTTGTTCTGCATTCTGCATGGATTAATTTGGTTTCTAAAAAGGCATGTAATGACACATCAGCAACACATGCGGTAGAAAAAAAAGATTTTTCTTTTGTGACTTTTGAGGTCACAAACCCAGTTTCAGCTGCATTCTCTACTATGCAGACAGGAAAATGTTTATCTTTGCCAGAGTTCCTTACTCTGATTTACCATACTCTTTAGTCTAGGTCTCCTTTGCTTATGAAAAATTACCTTGCTGACTCCAGTGTTTGACCTGAGCTATCCTCTTGTGCACTAGTGTAGAAGTCAGCTCTTGGAGAGCTTGGTCATGAAATCAGACTTGCTTCCAAGAGCAGTGAGGTTTGTATAGCTAGATAGATTGAGAGTTTTTGGCAAAAAGATGCCCTGACAACAGACAGCTGGAGCAAGCACTGCATAAGTGTTTCAATAAACTTTGTGGAAAGAGGAGGAATGGCTACCATCTGAAGATATGTCTTTTAACCAGTCTTCAGCACTAGGTAAAAAAGATTGGCATGTCTGGGTTTCTGAGGGATGCTGGAGCAATATGTTCTCTTCCTTTAAAATTCTCTGCTACCATTTATCAGGACATGATGGGAGTGTTTTTTTCATTATCTTCATGTCTCAAGCAGAGTAAAATATGTGGAGAATCTGTAGCATGCCCTTCTACTCATTAACCTCCCAAGTTGTTTCATAAACACACAAACACATCATACTGTGAGGGGATTGTACAATGCTATTTATTAATTCATGTTAAGTCTATAGTCTAAAATGTCATAATCTTTGGAAATCTATATGAGGGCTATAACCCTTGTGAGACCTCAGAACTCTTTTCTCATGGCCAGTGAAGGTTAGATAAACCACAGTGGGATTGTTATTTATCTATCTTATATTTGTTTTATTTACTAATTTTTTTATTTATTCCCCTTGAACCTTTCAGAATGAAATAGTATTGCTTAAGTCAAGGAAAAAGAAATGCAAGCCAAGGTTAAAAAAAGAAAGAGGAAGATTTATAGTTCAGACAATTCTGTAATTGTTTTGTCTGGGTCAATATGATCTACAAAAGCTTCCTTGGCAATGAAAACTCAAATGAAAAGTTTTGGTCAAATCTGATTAAATTTGTGCAACAGCGATAGAAGAACTAAATCATCCTGATTGATAGACACATTCTTCTCTTCTGTGCATTATTATTTTGCTTATTTTTTTGCTACACAGTGGTCCTTGGAGGTTCTAGTGGTCATTATTCCCCATTCTGTCAGCAGAAGGTAAGAGACAGTCTTCTCTTGAAAGGTCCTGTAATGGAAACAAGCAGGCCCAGGAAAGGGTAGAAATGCATAACCCACATGATGATTTGTAAATCCCTTGCTTCAAAATTATTTTTTTGTTTAGTCATTCCAGTTTTTATCCACCGGTGGATGGGACTAGAGTTTGTTTATTGTACCTTAATTTATCAAATGTGAGCTAGAGCAATGGTGGGTATAAAAGGAAAAAAAATAAAGGCAGAATCAGGTGAAAGTAGGGTGGGTGATGATGGTGAACTGATGTGCTCTGGTCAGATAGTTAAGCTTGTTAAGGAATAGAATGAAAATGTTAACTAGGTAGAGAGTATATTTTCAGAACCATATCAGTTCCTGAAGGTCCCTCAGAAAATGTTTAGTGCTAGAACCAAACCTCAGTCCAAATTTTCTCTCTGCTATACAAGTCCCTACAGGGCAAGAGTAGAACAATGCCTATTCCTATTGTTAACCTTGTCTGTTTACCTTCAGTGAGTGAAGAAGAGGACTATTGTTTTAGGAAATCACTCCTCCTGACTGTATCTGCTGAAGTTTCTAAGGTGTAAGTGAAAGCCCTAGCAAATGAGCTCTGACTTCAGTGCCTTGGGTGACCTCAGATGTGTGTGCTTTTCACGGGAATCTCCTGATCTCACTATCCATGTGGTGGTTCCTGCTGCAGAGTCATCCTGGAGTGTGTGAACCTGGTGCCTATGAATAAAGTGAAACAAGCAGACGTGCTCCAGAAGCAATGAACTGCTCCTGCCCATGACCTGCTGCTGCAGGACAGCCAAAAACCAGAGCATCCTGTCTGCCATCCGTGGAACAAACGCAGCAATGTATCCCTCCCTGAAATGGCAGATCTGCTGGTCTTTCTTCCACATTTTGTTTCCAAACAGAGGTGTTGTTTCTCTGAAGGTCCACTGGGGTTGAACTAAAATCTTGTTTCAGTTTCATGCTGTGAGCTAACTCCTGGGCACCACGGGTTTGAGTCAGGTGGTCAGAAATGCCCACCTGATGAATCCATTGTTGCTCATAACTACTACTGGATAAAATGTCTGCATGCCTCACATCAAGACAATATAAATCTTTGATACTTCAAGGTAATGAAAGTAAAAATATGGAAGAGTGCAGAGGCAATAAAATACTGCCCTCATCATCCTTCTTCTTTAGCTGTATGATGAAGCTGAAAAACAAAAGCTTAGATAAACTTCAAGTAGAGAGTAAGTTATCACTGGAATAGAGACAAAAGTTCAGGCTGACATGAAATTCGAGCTGGCATGACTAAAAAAAAGGTTCCTCTCTAGAGTTTGAACTGTATGGAGACAAGATTTTACGTATTTTTTCTCCTCCCATCTTGGTTGCTGCAGTGAATTGTCTTCCTTTTTTACAGTAGAACTTATTAATTACTTGAGAAAATATAAGCTCACACAGTCATGCAAGGCAGCACCAAAACAATCCAGGGAAGTTTAGAAAAACGTGAAAAACAAACAAACAAAAATGTACCAGTCATCCTCTGTGCATCTCTATGAGTCTGTAAGTCAATCTATTTCACTACAAATATGCAATTTAATAAAGGAGTCAAATGATTTCTTTCATGTACATAAGGAGGTTTTATAAAAAACCCCAAACAGTCATGAGCAGAACAGTAGCAACAACAAAATGGATTTTGGCCTTAGCTTATTGCTCCAAATGCATTTGTCCTTGACTCCTGTAGCAGGGCTCAGCTGGTGAGTATTCAACATATTCAATCTTTTCTGAACTCTTCTCTTTCTCTAGTGTGTATGTTTATGCTCTGGTTTTCCACTGAGCCTTACCCCCATGATATATTTTTGGTGCATTCTTTAAAGTTTGTTTGTCAGAAATATTTGTTTATGCTTAGGTCAGATCATCTGTGAGAAAATTTCAATTCTATTAGTGTTAAAGCAGGTTTTCAGATTTCAAGATTGTTATTAAAATGAATTTTACTAGCAGTGAATGCCAATCCCTAAGCCAGGTGGAAGTAAGGGAGAGGGAGAAGAAAGGACTTGTCTGAAGTGTGAAATACTTTGATATATTTGGGTCAGACATAAAGAGAAACCATGAATTTCAGGAGATGGAATAAAACCCTGAGTATGTACTTGGGGAATTTTTGCCTGAACTAGGAGTCAGATCGTTGTCTACAATCCTCAACCATTGCTTGCTTCTGGTGGGCTGCACAAGGCATGTGCGAAAACAAAGAGTTAATTAAGTTCCTAAATATGAGTAGTACTTCAGCATGACTAAGAAGTGTGCAGACCTGATGGATATTCCTTTTTACCAGAACTAATTTCACCTTAGGAATACTAAGAAGTGACCTGCTCAAGGAAAAAAAATCAAGTGACCTGGCTTTTCTTTATTGCTGTTCTAAAGAAAGAATTAATAATCAGGAAAAGATCTATCACCAGAATATTTTCTCAGTAAGAAGGATTTCTGCACTTCATTTGGATGGAGAATTTTGAATTCTGTGGCAGGGAAGCCATATAAATGAGGCCTTGGAAGGAATGGAAAAAAAATCTGATTTTGCTGAGAGCAGTTGAATATTTTTAAAATATTTTGGACTTGAACATTAGAACTGGTTGAAAGACAAGCCTGGGGAGGACTTAATAGAGACTTACTAACTATTTTGGAAATATTTATATATACTACCTTAGCTCCACTAAATTATAATCTGGATGACCAGGTTCACATAGACACTAACAATATTCCAAAGAGGAGCATTTTGCCATTTTCTGTTTCTCTGGACTGCTGCTAACATTACTGAGATAATTCTATGAATATTATAATCTGCTCTGTAGCTTCCTAATGTAACAAGTTCCATTGAGAGAAGGATAAGTGAATTGCGGGTTTCAGACTATTTCATATTCATTTGACAAAAAATATTGTAATTTAAGTCCTGATAAAATTTCTGCATGGACATTAAAGATGAAAGACCAGAAGAGTCCTTTCAGAAAGCTTAATAATTTTATTATTAAGTAGGAATTTAGAATAGTTTGAATATTCTGTTTAAGAGTGTCTTAACTTTCTAGATGTATATATTTTCTTTAAGAAGTTCCATGAAAAATCTGCTCAAATTACAACTAGGAGACTCTCTCTTAATTGGCTAAAAGCCTTGAAAAATTAATCACAAAATCTAAAAGTCTGTCTGAGCTCCTTCTGGCTCCAAGTTAGCAATGAAGGTTCTGGAATCACAATTCATGTAAAATTCTACTGAAAACATTGTACACTGTGGCCCGCAATAGAGAAGAGAAACTTTTTTAAAGCGCTGAATTTAGAAGATCAGATGTTGATACAGGGCAAGAGCAGGTGCCTTGAATAGAAGAGTGTCAATTTTGCATAACTGTACTTCAGAGTAAAAGATTAATTCAGAGAAAATTTTAAATATTTTCTTAGTCAAATCTGCTTAAACAGAAAATGTGTTACAGTGCCCAGCTATACACTCATTTATGTGCTGTGTTAAATCATCCAGGATGTAATTGAGCTGATGTGTTCCCTGCTTTGTTATGTCATCTTTTATTTGGTAGGGGAAAACAAATCTGACTTTAAGGAATAGATTGTGTTTAATCTTTTAAAGTGGGAATGTATCTGTTGTTTCAGAATCTCTGCATCAGCCCCTTAAAGCAATTAAAAGACTCTAATCCCAACTCTAAAAAAATCTTCTTTCTTGATGTATGTAGAGTGGTCAGAGCTAAAAACTTTTCATTATTTCAGCCATAAAGAAAGGCTTCATGACTGGTCATGAAAACAATTTCATGACTTCCAGCCATGTAGAAGAACTAAGGAAGTTTGTGTCTGAACCTACCCCTCCTTCTGATTCACAAAAGTATTTTCCACATTCAGACTTGCACCACATTTTGCTGGGTAGTTCCTTTTGCTTTGTAGTTCCTTGGCTTTCCAATTCCTATGGAAAAGGCATTCAAGGACGCATAATGTGGTTTTTAAAATGTTTGGGTTTGTAGGTTCAAAAAAATGCTATTTGTAATAGAAGTTCTGTCCTCTCAATGCTGCAAAACTTTGGTCATGTCCACTATAATTTTTTTTCTGAGCTCCCTATTTGTCTTGGATTGCAATATTTATTCAAATCTCTGACAACGGCTAAAGCCACTGGTGATTTTAAATGTTACTTGTATTGTGTAGGTTTATACCAAGTGTTTGTATAGTAAATGTAATACCCACACATATATTGACCTGAAATATATTCTACTCGAGGTAACTGAGCATTTCACAAGTTTGAAGTCAGACAACAAATTTTGGACAAATTTTGTCTGGAGGTTTTGTACTTTGTGGAAGATGCTGTGGAGGAGACAAGGGGCATGGATCCCTCATCTTTCAGATCTGCTTTCACCACAAGCTTCAAGTCACTGCCTGCCTGCTCGTTTGTGTTTACCAGTACTCGAAGAACTAGAATAAAATGAAGTCTCTTAGCTGCTTTGTTCATGCATACATGTCACTTTCAGGGATTTAGAAACAATTAGTTCCTCCAAGGCAACCAAAGCCTGAAATCTAAATAAAACAAGACTACTAACACACCTTTGCCAATAGAATCATCTCTCCGGATGCTTCTCTGTAAAGCTATGTGTTTGATTTCCAGCTTTTTGCATTATCACTGTCTATGCTAGGGAGATTTTTAAACAATGGTGCAGAAATTGCCTGTGGCAGAGGAGTTTGAGATTCTCTAAACAAGCTGTATGATCCAGAGCCTTATCAGGACTACCAGAAGCTGGGAAGATGGTCTTTCATAGCCAGTAAGTAAAAACGTGAGTAATTGAAGTTGCTATGTCCTGAGAATTCCTTGCGAAAAAGATTTGCATATGGTACTGTTGTCAGAGTATGGGAATCCCTAAAGAAAGGCTAACGTGTTTGGCTGTCTCTTACACAGAAATAAAGTAAAGCAAAACAAAGAAGGAAAAAACAAAGCCTTTTTGGCAGGGGGGTAAATGACTCATTGGGTAAAAATCCTGCAGCTGGAGAGCACTGTAGCTGAGACAGTTAATTACATACAAGGAGATGTCAGGATATAGCTCAGACAGCAAGAGGGAATGGAGCAGAGCTTTGGTCATGGCAGTCAGTGGTCTCTCAGCTGAGAAGTGCTGAGCTTGCACACAGCCTGGATACATGTCCTGGCCAGTGGGATCCAGCCTGTGGTATGAGGGCATGGAAGCTGGGATCTGTGTGTGAACATGGGCTCGAAGCAGATGTGGCTATTTGGAGATCTGAAAATTCCCAAGAGATTAAATATGTAATTTGGAATAAAGGCTAGCTCTGCTTTTAGACGTTCTAAGGTGAAAACAAATATTCAGATACTCAATACTTAAGTGATTAAAAGCACAGAACTGAAAAACCGAGATCTTGCTCTAAGTAGGAAAGAAGATGCATGTCGCAATTGCAACACAGCAGAATTAAGATCAAGAAAGATCTGAGTAAACCATTCTGGGCTATGCTCAGTGAGAGTGGGATTCAGCTCTGATTTTACTCAGGCTTCTGTATATGAACTAAAGTCTGGGCACTGACTGACAGTCCAGTCAATAAAATTAATGGAACCCATATTGAATAATTAACTTGACCCTATGGCAGATAATTGGCAATAATTAATAGAATAACATTCCAGACTTCATCAACATCCATACAGCTGCTTGTACATGGGGATTCAATACCCCAAGGCACCCCACCCATTCATCAGGAAGGCACTAATCCTCTGTAACATATTTGTCAGTTCTGTGTGGATCCCTTGGATCTATGTCTCCAATGGGTTAATAATCCCTCAGCACATCACCAATGAAGAAGCCTGTATGGGGGCAGCAGAATAAAGCCTTCTTGGTTATATAGACTAAACCATTATTGACTGTAATACCTAAGATCCAGCAAGTAGCAGAAAATGCTTTTAAGTAGGTGCAGCAGCTGTTAGACAGCTACTGAATGGAAGATTCAGGTACTCTGTGTTTGGGCACTGGATAGTTTGATTGCCTCTACCACACTTCAGAAAGAATTGCACTAACAGCATGCATTAGGAAAGGCATTAGGTTATGGCTAAATATTAAATACTGTCATTCGCTCATGCTCCTGCGGCCCAGCAGACTCTTTCCTGAATGGATTAGCTTCTGTAGTTTAATGAAAGACATTTTTTTAATTTTTCATTTTGTTTTCTCCTTCCTTGAGGAAAAGTTCTTCTCTTATGAAGAACATTTGATCATTGTCTCCTCCCTCCCCTTAAATCCACTTGTTGATTTCAATATAGATAAAAATGTTTTTTAGTCCAAAGCAAAGCTAAAGGAAACATAGAACAAGCATATGGCTAGGCATTTTAACCTTTACCAAACACTGTAAATTTGTTATGAGGAAAAGACAAAATATTTATGTTTGCTTCTTCTTCTTCTTGTACTAGCATTTGGGAGACAACATGGGACATGGAAGCAGCAAGAATGAGCTGGGATGCAGTATGGCTGGAGCAGGTCTCATTAAAGGAAAGGAAAGGTCCAGCTGCCTGTCCTATCAAGCCAGGCACTGAAATTTGGTCTTTATTTACTCAATCACAGCCCTGCATTTTAGGTCCACAGTCAAAAGTCTATTATGGAACTGCAATCCCTGCCAAAGGTTAAATGACTACTCCAGTCTAATAATGGTTTGATTTCTTTTTACCTGCGTACTTTTACATTTCTTAATCATAAAAACTCTTCTCCTGATACACTTGCTTGCCATACATTCCCAGCTTGGATACTACTTGGCCTTGGCCTTGTCTTTGTCCAGTTTGTGTTTGCATTTTAAATTATACTTAAAATATGTGTCTTAGGGAAACCTATAATGGGTAAACCAACAGGACATAGAGACTCCTGAACTAATAACAACCTCAGCTAATATTTCCAGATGAAAAATAATGGCATGGTGCTGATTTACCAGTTTCTGGCTGGCAGCTAATGGAGGTTTTACTAGAGAAATCAGGGTTTCTCACCCAATAAAGTAATAGTTTAGAAACTTGTGAGTAAGTGGTCTGAAACTCCTATGAGTGATTATTTTGATTGAAGTGCTTCAATTGTTTGTAATGCTTTTAGTGCATTTGCCCAAACACCCTTTTAAATTTGGCAATAAAGACACAGAGTTAAATCCTGTTGTCACTGGAGCTAATGTCAACCTCTTCTTGACTTTCCCTAGAGCTCAAATTTCACTCATAACTAGTACTTTTTTTCCAATCTTGCTAACAAAAGTGATAACCCATTATGACTCCACTGGTATGTTTTTCCATCTCCAGAGCAGAGCATATTCCCCTGAGCTAGTTCTGGGAGGAGCCATTCTGGGAACTGCTTTCCCTTCTCTCTGAAGTGAGGACTTGGGCTGCCCATGTGCTCCCATCAGTCTGGTGAAGCCCTTGTGTGTGGTCCAGGTCCAGGCTATATATTGGATAAAGGGAAGAGACATGCCAGAAAGAGGAGATAGTGGGCCAGTGCCACATCTGACACTGTTTCTTCTTCACAAAAATCAGTGTGAAAAAGCTACATACTTACCTGTGCTAAACAACCAGATGATACTTTCATTTCTCTTTCTGTTTTAGTGTTTAATGCACCTTGTTGCCTTGCTTCTTAAGTGGAAAACCTCCACAGCAAACTTTGATATTATGGACCTTCCTTCTGCCATGCACTGTGCAAGGAGCTGGCAAGCAAGTCCAAATCTCCTGTCTGCTGGCTCATATCCCACAGCTGCAGGAAGTCTCAAATTTTTTATACAGAAAGAATTTCTGACTCCAAAATTATTTCCAGGAGCTTTCCATTATGGGAACTGTCTAAAGGAAAAAAACCAGCAGGAACAGTTGAAAGAACAGCACTGCATATGGTCACAATCTATGTCCTAAGTAAAAAATAAATTCTTCCACAGTGCCAGATATAGTAATTCTGAGGGGAGAATTTTTTTTCTTTTTTTTTCTTTTTTTTTTTTTTTTTTTTTTTTTTTTTTTTTTTTTTTTTTTTTTTTTTTTTAATTCACATATATTACCGGCACTATCTCTGGTAAGAAGAATATCTGAAAAGCTCAACTATATCCTGTATATGAAAAAAGCAGACAGCTGCACATAATGTCACTTTCCTGGGTATTTGAAAGAGAAAAGTGGGCTAGAAGTGCATTATATGTTCACATAATGTTAGCTATTTGTACTAACAACTTGATTTTTATTTTGTAGAGAAGATGATCCATTTTAGAACCTGAGTTCAAAGTTTAGCAACTGATCTGCAGCTATCAGTACTAATTCATCTTTATTCCTGCACTGCTAACCCACTTTCCTGCGGCATTTGGGCCCCTCATAGGGATGGTTTTGAGATTATCCCTCTGAAACATTACTGATGAGCATCAGAGACATAGCAACAACCTCCAGGGCAAATATTTTTTTTTTCATTTATCAGTCAATATTGTCCAAGATTTGTTTTTCTTTAAGTTCAGTGTGTCCCCTATTTTCTTTTTATTCACGCTCTTTCAGTCCAAAGAGTCAGCAGTGATATCTAAGAGACATTCTTGTGCAGTCAGAGGAGACTGTTTTATCTACCATGCTCAGCACTGAGTTTTTAACACAGGTGTGTCACAAAGCCTTAAGAGAAAAGAAAAGGACATTAAGAGGAAAAGCAGAGCTCTGAGAGTATGGAAATAATTTTTCCTACTAATTTTCCTTTCATGATGTTTCGTGTCTAAAAGCTAAAAAATGTGGTAAGAAAAAATACAAAACAAAATACAAATGCTATCTGTCCCAATCAAACAATCCCCCAAACAAATAGAAATTAATTCCAAAATATTCCATACTATGGACTATGCACTCTCCAATACTCAAAAATAAAACTTTACCACATGTTTCCATTACTTCCATTTGCAACTCAGAACCGTGCTTGGCAACACACCTCTTTCTATTGTTCCTGCCATAACATTTATCAAATTACTGTTTGCAGTGCAGTCACTCCTGTGTTTGAGCCCCATGTAGACAAACCTCTCTACGATTTCAACAGTCTAACACAGGCAGTGCTGGCAAGAGAGCTGTGATACCACAGATATCAGCTTGGGAATGCCAACCAAGTGTCCAGGATTTCCTGGGCATATTTATTTTTCACCTTGAATCTTCTTTTGAAGTGGAAATGCAGTACATGCCTAGGCTGGCTGGCAGCCTTTGCAGGGCAGACAATTTTATCAGACTTTTCATCTGCAGACCCCAGGAATTGTGTCTGTCACGTGTTCCAGGATCCCAGGCTGCTCCCTGCCTTGTTTGGAAGCACTGCAGAGGATTGCCATGTGCAGCCAGCCCAGCACTGTGCAACTGCTCAGCTCCTGGGAAGTGCTGCCTGAACTCCTTGAACCTCTCCATCTCATGTGGGCTGCACATGCAGCGGAAGTTAAACGTCAAATTTATTACTTGTGCTCAGAAAAAAAAGGCACAGCAGGTCTGATTCTCATGGATGGGCTGTTCCCTTTGTTCACTCATATTATACTGCGTACAGGATCATGTACTTCCCTAAAATGACATGGTCTTGGACTAACAGGGGACAGAGGCTCAGCCACACTTCACTGGACAAATGGGGCAATTGCCTCTTTTCTGACAGAAAACACAGAGCTGAAGGAGGGCATGTGGCACAGCAGGCAGTCCAGGCAGTGAGCCCACGGGGTGACTTGGGGCAGCTGCATGGCCAGTGTGCATGAGGGGGCCCACCCAGAGCCCCAGGGGAACTTCTGCAAAAGCTGCGGCTGTGAAAAGTCATGGACTGAAGAGCAAAGCTAGAGAGAAGGATTTGTGGTGAGAAGATATGCTGGGTTAGAAAAGGGCTTCTCTTTTTTCCAAACATTTGATTTTTAACCTGATTTAATCTGGCAGTTTTGGTACATGAACCCTGCAAGAAAGGTGGGACAGTTCTCCATGAAATTTTGGACTCAGATTCTTGTCCAAGAAACACGAAACATGTATCAAGACACATAAGCGCTACTATACACTACAAATTTCTTTGTAGGCAAGCCAAAGCTAGGTATCCAAAACCTGCCCAGGTAGTAAAAGCAGATACCTAACAGTTTGCCCATGCCAACTCAAGGCTTATCCTCTGGTTTCACTATTGTCAGCACCTGAGGTACATTTCAAGTTCCTCCTTCAATCAATGGGGGGAGAGAGACTGAAAAAGACAGCAATTCAGCCCTTGGCTATCCTTACCTGTACCTCACAACAGATTATAGAGCGAGTGGGAAGAAATGTTTAGGTTAGCTTTGGTATCTGAACCTCTTGATAGCTGAAGTCAGATGGGATGATTAACTATCGGTTAAATATAATTAGGCAACTAAGCACAGCTCAAGCACTTCCTCTGTCCTTCAGGGGACAGGAGAGATTATAAGAAGAGCAAAACTAAGAATGCTCATGGTTTGAGATAGAGATAGGTAATTAAGTAAGCAAAGGAAAGAGGAAGAAGGAAGAAAACAAAATTGGAAAGGCAAATCATTCATCACCTTCCTTGAGTAGATTGATGCCCAGCCAGGCTACAAGAAATGCCTACTATGCCAAAATCTCCCCACTTGATGTTATATGGTGTGGAATATAATCCCTGCAAGCATGATGCTATATGGCATGGAATATCCCTTTTGTCAGTTAGTATCATCTAACTAGATGCATCACCAGTTACATCACCTCTCAGCTAGTGCATCCCAAATTTACTCACCGAGATGAAGAGTTAGAAAGACTAACTCTTCAATGTCGTGCAAGAATTGTTCAGCAAATGCTTCTCTAATATAACCTCTGCTTTAGTCACAAATTCAAAACCCAGCACATTACAGGTTGCTGTGAAGAAAATTAACTCCGTCCCACTCTGATCCAACACAGGATTAAATTGAGAGAATCTCTGTCTGTGATGAATTGTGAGTGTGATACAGTCAAAAGTAAATATACTTCTGTGTTTCAGATTTAAATGGTGTTCTTACAGTGTCTGAAATCATTACTCTGACAAATACAACACAGAGAGAAGTAAACGGGGAATACATTTTAAAAAATTATATAAAATGTTTGTAACTGCAATTAGACTATGAATACATTCCACTGCTCCAGGAAAATATGCTTACTCTTCCTGGTGATTATGAACTTTACTGTAGTAACCTTATTACTCCTCAATCCTGGCAATGCTGAGCCACTTTTAGGCAAGCACACCCATTTCCTCCATAAATTAATCCTTTCCTAGTGCTTTGGGATGACATTAATGTTAAAGTAGTGATAGTTGATAAAAAGATCAGAGAAAGTTCTTTTAGTCCTGACTACATTGTGGATTTACAGGGATTATGTAAAAGTGAACAAAGGACAAAAGTATAGACAAGTTTGTATGGGTACATATTTGTAGAGAAACTGAGCTAGGCCCCTCTTCTTCATTTACTCTCTAGTAATAACATAACTGAAAAAGGAGAAGAATGGCCGGAGTGATTACTGGGGAGTAGATGACATGATTAAAAGGAATTTCTTTTTCATAAAGTCTGTACATGTTGTCCTGGTCCCTAGCAGTGCCAGGGATGATGCACTTTAGGCTACTGGGTATTCATTTGAAATCTGTTGGATGTATGAAGGAACCAATTAACCCCAGAGAAAAACTTCAATTGCAACAGAGGGGATGAAGCAAAAAAATGGGAAGAGGGCACTATTAATATTATATAGAAACAAATATATTTCTATATTCAAGTTGTTCTAATTATTCCTTTTTTTTGTTATCCTGCAGGTGAGATACTGTCTTGGTCACAGAGAGGGGTAGAGTTTAGTGCTGTGTGGTTGTGACCATGTTATTATTCCACACCACCTACATTATCTCTGGGGGGCTAGTTTTGTCAGGAAAAGCCTGATGACTTTTACTGGAAGTTGGCCATTTTTCCTCTTTCTGGGAAGGTGTCAGCATCAACCCCTGAGGATGTGATCTCTTTCCAGGTCCCCTCTTCATTTCTGTCTGGAGTCTGACTGCGGGAAAATTAAAAAATTGCTTAGACAGATATAAAATTATTTGCTTTGGTGTCAAGTGTGCACAATTTCATTACCTGTTCTATTATCCAAATTTCAAAGTGGGCTCTGTGGTTAAAAAAATGGCATATTCAGTTTGTCTTCTGTAGAGCTCTGAAGTATTTTAGCATAATCTTATTCCTTTATCTCATTGCTGTCCATTTTTCAGACATTTTCATTCATGCATCTCTTGTCTCTCTTTGCACTCCTATTGCAATAGCTTCCTTGACACTTTTCTGATAATCTGGTGCTACTGTTACCTGCATTTTAAAACAGGTGATTCAGTTATTTACTGAAACAAATTCTCATGTTATTAATGTAATACCGTTTAATGAGATGTTATGGTTTCTGATGCCTTAGAAAATGTAACAGAAAAGTTTCTGATGGTAAATTATGATGTTGAAAAAGGGAAAAGCTCAAATTGATACCCAGATTCAGAAACCTAATAATTATGGCAATTTAGACTCAGAGTAAATCTGAACTTCATTGACTCTTTAAAGTGAGATAAACCAGGACTGGAACGTTGTACTTTCCCATTTTATTATATGAGATCTTGTGATCTCTAATTGTAATGTAAGGTTTCAGTAATAAGTAATTCTAGCAAATTATCTTAAAGCTAACATCAGTTAGTGGATATGATTCACATGTTAATCAGTTCAAAGCCTATAAAAGAGTACATTCCTAGGAAAAGAACAACCATAAATTTAGGTCTCACACACTGTGTGATGTGCAAATGGGGAAAACAATTTCACATTTAACAGAAAACTTTAGGAATGACATACAGATTACATCTCTGCCAGTGCCTTATTTTTTTTGTTGGTAGAACACTTTCAAGAGTCAGACTCTCATACGTCCTTGTAAGTGTAGACATGCCACTGACAGCAAGTAAAATTTCTTATTCTATAGGCTTTTCTTGTTAGAAGGACATATTCTTTGAGATGAAGTGAAACAGAACTCTAGAAAATGGAGTAGAAACAAAAATGTAAAAAAACCCCAAATAAACAAACAAACAAGGAAAATAATCCATTGCAATAAAACTTTACTTTTCAGTGTGGCTGCTTAAAAAAACTCTTCTTATTGTTGAGATAACACTGGACCATATTGGATGCAGAGACTGTAAATTAAACCTTTGAATAGCATTATCACTGCTAGCTGTTGATGTGATCTGCAGTGCTCATGAAACGCTACAGTTCTGGCTTTGCACAGGCACTCTCAGTTCAGCTGTTCTTGGTTTGGAAACCCTCTGCTGAAACCAGGGTGTGTTTTCTGTCCTAAGAGAGCATTGCTTCTCATTTCAAATGTGTTTGAACAGAACACATGCAGTACATCTAATTTTTCATTAGATGAAGTTGGAATCTACTGTTCATTTCATAAATTATATATTTCCAGAAAGTTCTCTTGGACTGAATCTAATTTTTAACCTTTCTGTTCCCAAATCTTATGAAATTTTTCTCTGTGATATCCCATAAAGCACTTAGTTTGTAAGTCCTATTGTATTTTACTCTTTATTTTTTTGTCTGAATTAGACCTTGAACAAATGAAATTGGAGACTGCTTCATTATTCAGTTAATTGTTTGGAACTTGAAACTCTTTAGAAGTACTTGAAATCTTGACAGTACATGGAGGGAAGACACTCTAAGAAATCTGGGGCAAATCCTGCAAAGGCTCTGTAGTGATGAGAAAGGATTTTACAGGCTTGGGATAAATAAATCTGGGAATTCCTTCTACATATTTAGCCAACAAAAGGTGAACTAAATTAAAACAATTTTGTTGCATTGTTTTTGCTCTTTGATTTTCTTCTCTTGGCAACTGCTCTGCACTTATCTTTATCAGATAAAACAGCATATGGTAAACCAAATCATATGTTCTCTGGCATAAATCTTTTTAATGCTAAAGTTGTCTCAGAACCTAAGTGATAACTCCGGATGTTGACTCATTTGATAAATGGTATCTCATGATCATGACTGCAGCCTCAAAAACTCCCAGATAAAGTTATGTCCCATGCTGTGAGGTTCTGCTCTGTTCTGAATAGGAGAAAATTGAAAATTATCTGCTTGGGTAAGGCAAAGGGTGGGCTCGAGTGTACCATGTTTTTCAAAGCTCAGTCTCCTGAGACAAATACTGGGACAACTTTTCTCCCTGCCAGGCCCTGACACTGTTCTCTAAGTAAAAGCCAGGGTACAGACTCTGTCATCTAGAGCAGATTGTGCCGAGGTGCTGCTCCTTTCCTGAGGGAGGCAGACTGCAGCCAGTTCTGTCAGGCTATGAGACACACACCAACTCAGTGGCTGCCTCCAGCCACAGGCTCACTGTGCCACACGAACTTCCAGCCTGGGTACCAGCTAGTGGTGCTCAGTGCCATCTGCCAGCACCTGCTGACACCAGCACGTCAGCTGTGTGGCCCTTCAGGTGCTTGGAAATTACTTGTAGGAAAAAAAACATACCTTGAGACATGTGAGTAACAGGGCTATTAAAATCTGGTTTCATATGGGCTTGAGTCCTCTAAAATGCTCCAGAAGTGTTAATCCCAAACTTCTCCCACCAGTCATAATATTGTTTAGGGCAGACCCAAGGAAGACAGGTAAACTGTGCAGTAGCTAATATCCACTTGGCACCTCCACATTTTGCTCACAGCTTGCATCTTCATTGATGAGTCAGCTCCTGGATCCAAGTATGTTCACTCAAGCCTACTAACACAAAAATTCACCAGGTACAGGCAGACAGTGAATACTTCTCATCTTAATTAAATAAATATTTTCAGTGTAGATGTTACTGATTTTAAGGCTATTTGTAAACAATTCCAATGGACCACAGAGAACTCCACTTTTATTAGCACCTCTGTACTTCACAATGTTTCTTGTACTTGGTAGCAGTTTATATGTGTACACCTGACTTGACAAAATCCATTTGTAGGATGTTTTCAGCAGTTTTTACTTGAAGTGGAAACATATCCACAATTCAGTTATTAGGCATTCATCTACCCATACTTCCGGTTCCAAGAGCTACTTTCAGAAGGGTGAGTTTAGTAGCTTGCTCCGATTTTCCAAAATAATGTCTTTAATGATGTGTCATTCCCTATGTTATAGTCCATTGCAACTACTTTGAAGCTGAATGGAAGGGCACTGAGGAATACTTTTCTGAATACCCATCCTTCCCTCTCCTTCTTAGTTACTGTACCTTTGAATAACAAGAAATGGAAATTAATCTGGATGATTTTCACATTCATCCAAGGAAACAGGGAAAGGTGAAGGGTTGTGTGACCTACTGTTTAAAAAAAAAAAGACTGGGACCTTCTGCAACTAGTATTTCTTAGTTTAGCTGTCACCCTACCATGTGATTTTGAGATCATTGAGGTTTGCTATTGCTGGTAATTCATCTTTATTAGCTGTCAAATTATTTCTAGATATTTCCAGGACAGAAGTATGTCCATTTAATATGTGCCATAAATTGTATAGGGCCAAGAAATAGATATGGACATGGGAGTTCATTCTTATCTACTGGCAAGTTATTAGAATAATCTTTATCATGGATTTGATTCCATGGAATTACTGCTTGAAGAAGCTGTGGCTGCCACATCCCTGGAATTGTTCCAGGCCATGTTGGATGGCTCTCAGAGGAACTTTGTTCAGTGGAAGGTGTCCCTGCCCATGGCAGGGAGGTTGGAAGTAGAGGACCTTTAAGCTGTCTTTTAACTCAAACCATTCTGTGATTCTATGAAGAACTCTTGAAAATTCTGTCTTTGTAACATTTTATAGTCTTCTATACATGCTATATTTGCAAACACTCTATGATTTCACTGCACAGGTACAAGTAGAGACTGTAAAAACTACCCAGTATTGGATTTCTGAGCTATTTGTTGTTTCCTTTGTCATAAAAAATTATGGGAAGTGTAAGATACAACAGACACAGTGCAATGGTAAGGGTACTGGAAAAAATTGTCACAACAGTATCTACTGCCAAATGTTTTCATTAAAAACAATCTGCTGCAAACAACACATTTAAAATTAATTTTAAAACATTGCAATTTTTCTCCCAGATAGTTTTATATAAAAATGATGTTAATACTAGCCCCTGTAAGAATACAACTAGAAAGATGTCCCTGAAAAATATTTTTTAAGCAGGAAATCTGCAATTGGTGTAAATAGTATACCCAGAGAGTGTGCAATTACAAGCTCTTGGCCTCATTACCAGAGGATTTAATTGCATTTATGTTACATAAGTTTTTTTCTCTGTCTGTCTTCCTAGGCGTTTTTTGCATCCATCTGTCCAATTGCATCCTAAGGGACCCAGGGAGTATGAGAGAATGAGAGACTGTTTTGTGTCTGTGTAAGCAGTTGTTCCACATCTATTCTCTGCACCACACTGTAACTAAAAACCTATTCATTTAAGTCCTGAAATATATATTTCAAACTGCATTCATTAGAAATGAATCTCCTTTCCCTTTCTCAACCGCATTCTTGCAGGGCTTTGAAGCTTGAGCACTGAGTTCAGTCTTGGCAGGTCCCCACCCCCCTCCGAGGTCCAGGTTCTCTCTGTATTTGGGTTCTTTTGTGCTGATGCCTTCAAATCCAGCAGGGAAGTTCAAGAGAGGATAGATGAGCCCTTACACTGCTTAGGCCAGTCTCCATTTCAGAGCTGGAAGGTGACAAAAAGTGCAAAAGTGAATTTGGTCCAGGAAGGTTTTGAACAGAAAGCCATAAATTATCTTTCCCTTTTTTCCATTCTTTCCCCCTTCTCAAGAGAAGGCATTTCCAGTAAAAGCTAAATTTGTCTCAGGAATTGGCTCTGTTCTTTTCAACACTGCTGAATGCTTCGTTGCCAAGAGGGACCCCTAGTGTTTTTTTCAGGTTGCATCTCTTTCAGGCTTGTGGGGTTTTGTGTATAATATACATATAAATGCAAAAATAATTAGGAACATATTATATACATATATATCAGCAGTGCAGAGTCCTTTATTTTCTGCAATGGACTCAAAACATGAACATAATATTGGTCTAGATCTGCAGGACTGGTGTGTTTTCAAAGATGTACTACATCCTGGGGAAAGCCAATTTTATAATCTTATAATAATTTTATAACTTGGCAGTGATGATAGACACTGAACAAATACACTTGGTTATACCACATATGGCAAACAGCAAAGGGCATTACCTTTTTCCTCCTATTCTGTGACATCTTTTTAAAGAGGATAAGAAGATAGATAACATAAATCAACAGAAGTCTGTGAAATATGCCCATTTGGTGACAAGACAGTTCTGCAGTCCCGTCATGAGCTGGCTGGCAATTCACCCAAGCCCACACAGGGGTGAGAGCCAGGGGCCTGATTTCCCCATACCCAGGGAGAGATGTGCACCTGCTGGGCTGCACTCTGCTGTCAGTCCTGACAACCTGAGGCACTTGAAACATGCTTTTCCTAGCCTTACCTGGCACGGGTACAGCTCGCCACACCAGGATCAGGCCAGTGCAGGTGGGATGCCATGGGATGCCTGGGGAGCCTCTGTCACCTCCCCACAGAGTGTCCTCTGAGAAAGTGACTGACGGACTGATGGCCTGTACCACCCACGCAGATGCATTTTCTACTTTGTCAAGACATTTAGCAGCATCAAATTTGGATTTACTTTTTCTCTGTTTTCGACTACAGGAATGTCTCCAGCTGGGCAAAATTTGCTCATGCTAGGAATCCTTAAATGTATCTTACGTATTTTGGTGAAGGAGAAAATACCAACTAGTTGAAACAGAGATATACAAAATGTTAATTTTGATAGTCAGCTTATATTTCAAGTTACCAGAAAGTTTTGACCTTTTATAAGCAAAATGTTCTAATTTTACAACTCAAATTTTTTTAGTAAAACGATGTGCACCAAAAGCAGTTAGAATGAGTGAAATTCAGATGGAAATTTCTTTAAAGTAGCCAAAAATAATAGAATACCCGATATAATTAATTCAGACACTTGCTTAATATAAGTTTTCAATATTTAGTCTTCTGCCTGTGTACTCGTCCCAGCATCTCCCCACTTTTTCCTGCTTTGCTCTCTGAGGACCTGTGGTTAATGGCATTTATCCATATGAGATTTTGATGTGTGCTTTCTCCTAATGTAAATATGAACTTCTTCTCCAGGGTCTTTATGTGATTTTTTTTTCAGATGTGTCAGTAGTTTTTTTAAGGTGAAGCCTGTTTTCTAATCATGAGCAGTTCCCAGTTCTGAAATTTATCCTTAACTAAAAGAAAACACAATTTAAAAATAAACTTTCTGACATATAAAGTTTTACCTTGAGGATGAGAAAAAGTGATAACTTTTACATTAACATGACTACAAAACTTATCTGCTTTAGCATAGCATCAATACAATAAAGAAATGAACATAGCAGAATGAAATTTATCTTTAAAACTTTCTGCAGAAAAAAACTTTATTATCTTCTATTTTAGAAATCACCTGCTAATTTGTATCTCCTGCAGATAATAAGAATTTTACCTAATTTCTAAAGACATCTTAGCAAATATCTCCTTCTCCTCAGATCAAAGTCTTTTCCAGTGAAAAAAGTAATTGTTAATTGTCTGTTTATACTATTGAAATAAATTCGCAAAAAAATTAATAATTAAATAATAACCAGTATAAAAGCACTTAATTCCCTATTAGGAAGGTTCCCTTGCTCATTATCTTGATAGACAATAAACTCCTGCAATACAGTAAGACAGGAACTAACCTACTTTTCTATCCAAAACTTTGCCGGAGACGTTAAAGGAGTGTTTAAACTGCCTAAACTCATTTATGTTCTGTAAGCCACATTGCTGGAAAAATAAGCATGCAATTAAAAAAGCCAAACAAACAACATTAAGACAAGATAGTGATAATACATCAAGTTTTGCCATATATGTTGTAGCTCTTTCTTCAGCAAAGATGGCTCATCAGTGTCACAAGCAATAGCTAGCTCTGTTTCTCTTCTGCAAGTCTTCCACTCTTCTCCTGATGTCTCTCAGCCCTGGGATCATATAAATATCCCTTTTATATAGAAGTTTTTCCTTCCTTGACCATGGTGGCTGCACACTTGTATTTATGGCAGGACATGAGAAACAAATTTAAAAAATAAAAATATTGTGGCTGGTAGGAAAATTATCAAAACCACAACCTGTATTTCTAGGTTTAGTATATTTGTTAAATATTTTCAAGTCGATGCAACAGAACACATGTATCTCTCTGATAGTAAACTCAGTGACCGTTTTTTGAGAATGAACTAAGTGAATGGAGTGCTTGAAATGCTGGTATTTGCCACATTCCTGTGACAGTTTATTACTTGTACAAATGCATCACTAGCCCTTACACTTATTTGAGAACTTGTCTTGGTGGGCACATCCTTGCTGGTCAATTGAACAGTAAATGGAAATGTTCTTTCTCTGTCCTTGCAGACAAGTGACACAGTCTGGTCACATCCACATCTCTCCAGATCCACAGCTGGGAAGCTAAGTGCAGATTGGCTAATAGGTAATGCTAATCCCAGCACCATTCTCATGGATTTGGGAGAAATCCAGGTCAAAACCATGCTGGAGCCTGTTCCAGTGTGAATCACTGGTTCTTAATTTACACACAGCCCTATGTTCTGCATGTTCTGTAGGCTTTATCATAAAATTCAGCATTGGCTACCCAGAGGGAAAAGATTACTCTCTGAGCAAAATCAGGCATCAGATGCCAGCTGCTAGATGAGGAAGGGTTAATTTCTTTCACTTTTCAGATGAAAGTTGACAGTGTGCTAGAAATTTCTAACATGGCTGGGTATTTGGGCAGATGTTAGAGCAATGCATAACTAATAAGAAAGAGCTATTTATTCTTTGCTGCAATAACTGTGCAATACTTTTGCCCAGCCTTTAAAACTCTGGCACTTGGTGGGCAAAGATGCTTTGGAAGTCCTAAAGTCTCTAGGCATGTGTTAAAAAAAAGCAGAGTATGCCATGTGATCATGAAAGAAAGAGGTATGTAATGAGAATTTTTCAATTCCTCTGAGCAGCATAATTAGCTAGTGTCAGCAATGTGGTTCCAGACATAATGGGAGCATAATCTGATTCATTTTAATAAATTTTATACCCTTAAGTAAAGTTCTTGAGGATTTTATCTATACTGTTGTTTTTTTCCACTTCAAGCTTTATGTTGCATTTGATGTCACTTTTTTCTTTTACATCAGAAGTAGGATTGCTTGATCAAGCAACCAATATATTTTTCCAAAAGCATGTTTAATGTAGAGCATGGCTATGCATTTACATGTAAAGAAGGTTAGCTAGAACAGAAATCAATAGAGTTCCGCAGTTTTGTTATCAATACCTCCAGTGTGTTGCTGTCTTTCATATATATTTAGAGAGTGGAGAGGGGGCCATGACTGAGAGGGAAAGGGGGTAAAGTTTTCAGACCCATGGAGAGGGGGTAAAGTTTTCAGCTGACAAAACCTGGAGAAAAGAATCTATTTGATCAATCTAACCCAGACCATGGAAAGTATCTCCTTCAGACAGAAAAACCTGAAATCTAAAACCTGGAACAGTAATACTATGCTCAGAAGAAGAGGCTACAAAAAGCCAACAGCTTTAATTTTTTAAAGAGCTCATGGATTTGGATGCACTAAAATATCTCAACTTTTTCCTGAAAGTCAAAAACATTGGAAAGATGACGGGAAGTGAGGGAGGAACAGAAGCTATTACAAGTCTAATGAACATTATATAACTGAGTCATTGAATAGTTTACAAAATCAAAATCTTGTGGGCTTTGTCCTTTGCCTACTGTTTGCAAATTTTTTTTACTGAAATCACATTATTTAAGAATCTTAAGTGCTTTCGCTATGCTTTTCACATTAACCCAGTGATTTTACTTCCCACTGATACTCTCAGCTTTCTGCTTACTCTTTCCCAGCCTGATTTCAGTGAGCAAGTTCCCTCTAACTTTCTGTAGCCTTTTAAAAATTAATTTTATTAGGAAAGTAAATTTTCCAGATGTCAGAGATTTTAAAACATCCAGTGTATAGTCATCTGATCAATGTTTTGGTGGTTGTTTAAAAATGTTGACATAACATGTAGAGAAAATGCATGGTGGCAGGTGGAGGTATAAAGATTTTATACTCATTAGGTTGTACTGGCTGCATTGCTTACATGTGGTGAAGTTACCAAAGGGTTTTGTTATCACTATTTATTATTTATGAAGTGCCAAGAATGTGTTTGACAGTACCTTGTTGTGAATACAATAAAACATTTTTATGACACGACCTATCATATATTTACATTAGACTTTGTTTTAGAGATATTTCAGAACACACTGTAGGTTTTTTAATTTATGTGGTTTTATTTTCCAATATCCTTCTCCCTCTAAATTCTAGTGGGCTTTACTCTTATTTTCTTTTTTAGCACATTGAATACTTACTTTTGTTGACCACCACTAGTTTGCAATTTGTCTGAAATAACTATTATTACATCTTGCTGCAAAGCTGGGAATCAAGGTATCCACTGGAACAGACCTAGTACTTCTGGCTCTAAATGACCCCATGCTCCAGTTTCTTGTCGTAGATCTAGAATATTAAAGAAAAAAAGAGTATAGTTTTTCTACTTTAATACAAGAAAAAGGCAAATAAATGTGTTAGACTTTTCCTTTTAACCTTTTGTCTTTTTTTTTTTTTTTCAGAGCAATTTAAACCAAATGGTGTTCCTTGCTTCCAAAACCAAGTTTTATGTATGACCAAAATGTTCCTGGTAATAGTGCTGTAGTGGATGCATGCCACAGATCTGTGTATGAGGCTCTTATTCAGTAAAATATGAGGTTGTGATTTGAGAGGGGTGAAATGAAATTAGTCAAGAAAATAAAAGTTTCTGAGAAACCATGGAGATTGCTCCTCACACTTGGTTGCAGGGCTGCAGGGCTGGCAGCAAGCATGCAGTGGTTGCCAGCACTGGGGGAAAGGACCTGCCTGCAGTACAGCTGTTCTGCAAGGCAGGCAAAGTAAAACTGCAAAGCAGTGAAGACTGGTGGTGATGGTGACATGGACATCGAAGGGAAGGAGGTTGCTGCCCTGGCAGCTGAGCAGGATCTGGGGAATTTCTGTCATGTTATTTTTCATGAAATTATTTAAAAGATAAATCTAATAAGAGTAGTAGTAATGCCCAATAGACTATTTCATAAAACCATAGATCTTAAGTCTACAGTGGAGTATCTGACTCATCTTGTCTGATCTCCTTTATAAAACTCACCATAACACTTTTCTAAATTAAATTGTGCTGGAATTAAATTATATCTGTCTCTCTCCTACTCTTACTTACTCAAAATTCAATCTTTATTTTGAAACTGGCATAGAGAGTGATAGTCCACTGCAAGTTGAGGTAATGTGTTCCACTGGAAAGAAAGTCACTGTGAAAAGCTTGTGCCTTATTTCTTGCCTGAATTAGTCACATATGAGCTTGCAGGTACTGTATCTTGATGCATGCCTTCATCTGCTAGGCTGAAGATGCAGCTTATTGTTGAAATTTTGCTTCCATGTAGGTGCTTATTTACTGGCTTGGGTCATATAAATTCCTAATTTTTTTATGGCAAGACAAATAAATAGAGTTTCTATAATCCTTAACTAAAAGGCATATTATCCAGTCATTTATTCTTTTCCTGGAAGAAATATTATTCAGTAATTTAATAATTCTTAAAGCATTTCTGTAAAATTTTGCCTATCTGTAAACATCCTTGATCTGTGGTCCTCAGCTGAGGATGATAGCAGATGTAATATTGCAGTAGACATCACCTCAGGTTCAGGGTTATGAAAGAGCCTCCTCCCCTCCTATTCCATATTTCCTGGATCCCAGGTCATCTGTGCTCCTGCATCCTCTTGGGGGATGACAATTTTTATGGCATGGACCATAGGCTAAACACATTTTTTCAAAATGCCATCATAATGATTGCACTACTTAATTTCAGCCTAAAAGTATGAAGTGAAACTTGAGAAGTTTATGTGTATGCGAGGGAGACTTTCCATGGGACATGTCATAGCATAAGGGAATCGCAGAATCAATTAGGTTGGACAAGACTTCTGAGATCATTGAGTCCAACGTATAAAAAATTAATTTCCCACACTGGAAAACTATGCATTTGTGACGTCTTAATGCCCATAAAGAATCCAAAGAGATTATATCCTAATTTGGGCCCTTAAAGCTAAAGGGTGTGAACACCTTCCCCACATCTCCAATCCTCTCTTAAGCAGCAAACACCAGATTCCACCTCTTCGTAAATGACAGCATTCCATCTCTGAACCCACTCAGTACTGTCCCTGAGGCAGCACCTAGCAGTCAAGTAATCTGCCTGGAGCTAATCTCATTTCAGACATTCACTACACTTAAAACATGAGTAGCTGTGGCCACTCCTGATAAGTGCTGACCTGTGGTTTTCACATTGTAGGCACCCAGCATCTTCCTGGTAATAATGCACCAGTTAACAAAACTGTGCCTTCAGTCCTTATCTCTACTGCACTTAGAACATCATGTGCTGTCTGAAAGGATTCAAACTATTTTTTAGGTTCTGCTTTGTTGGTCTAAGTTCCAAAGTGGAAATTACTCCTTTTGGATTGTGGAGGAAAAATAAAAAAAGATGCTTTATGATTCTTGTGTGGAAACTGTCCTTGGAACTCTCTTGTTTCACATTTTTATAGTTATAAAATGTTTATCTCAGTGGCTGTTTGGTCTCTTTTAAGGTCTGCTTCATCCTCAGAATTGCTCTAAATTTCTTTCAGTGGTTATGTTATTGCTAGAAATTATTACACTGCATTTTATAATGAATGACATTCATTTAGTTTTATGGGGATTTTTTTCTCTAAATATCTCTGTGATGTGCTGAAGGTTACTTTATTTTGTAGCATCTTATGACATAAGGTTTTTCTCCAAGAGGCCCACACTTCAGAGAGGGCAGGATCCTTGGCCTTGCAGTCTCTCACTGAATGGAAGAGGGGAGAGGACCAGCCTCACATTTCCTTCTGGTTTGCACTGATAGAAGGTGCTAAAGAAGCTCATCCATCATGGTGTGGAGTTGGTCTGACATCTGTAGTTCAGCAATACTTAGATCACAATGACGTGGAGTATGAAAATTATATTTTAATGTATTGAGACAGTTTATAGTTTCAGGGTGAATGATTACAGACAAGCCTGTAGTAGATTACTAAACTTGAATCTCTCTCAAAAAACCTGCAGTAGTTTGGATTTTACTTTATAGTAACACTGAAGCCAGTGTGTTAGCCTGTTAGTCTTCTGTCATTCTGAAACAGATCAGGTTAAAATTGCCAGGGTCAGCGCACACACACAGGCACTCCCACACATCCCCACTGAACTCTGACTTAATGAATTTTACATTTGGATCTGCCTTGAGAAAACTAAAGTCTCTTAGTTTCCTGGGAAATGTGGTTATTAGAACATTGATACAACAGTATTTGGCCTTCTGCCCAAAATGAACACCTAAGACATATATTAGTACATGGTTTTGTCAATAAAATGTAAGGAAATGTTGGTTTTTTTTAATTTGTAGCTCAAGCAGTAGAATCTGAGGTGCACTTTTGGGGTCATGCAATATAAAAATAAATAGTCCTATACCAAAACAGATTCTCAGTCTGGATTAATTTCTCTATAAAGTTGAATCACTATCCCCATGTAAAACAGTATCATTAACCCTGAAGAATGTTTTTATTGAAGTACTGACTTTCCTATGAAAGTTAATGTGCTGGTAGGGTTTAAGTGCCGTGCCCAAGCAGCATTTTTTTAAACACTGCAAATTATAGTCATAATAATTACAATACAAGACTCTATAAACTACTTTGCCAGTGCACTCAGTTCTTACCAAAATGTGCTGGGAAATCATTTACTGTTCAAGTTGTGTTTGGAACATCCCCAGGAGCTTAGCTAACTTGACACCGCAAATGATGTCCAATTCTGTGTGCTGTGTACTGGCTAACACGTGCTCTGCTGTCCCACAGAATGGCCACTACAGAGTTGCCTTTCCTTTGCAGGAGCTGGGAAGTCCTCCTTCTTAAATGATCATCCAGTTTTGAGCTGGTTTCAAAGTCTGGCCATGTCAGCAGAAAGGAGTATTTTATCTCAGCAGGTTGGCAGATGATGACAAGCAAGTTCCACCACATTCAGTGCAGCCATCCTGGGGAAGCTGTGACTATGATGAAGGAGGAGGACTGTGGCAAGCCAGTCTCAAAAAAATTGTATGCCTAATGCTTTTATTTGTGTCTATAATTTTTATTAGTGGATTAGAAACTGCACCAGTTTCGGATTCACACATTCAAAATTTAAACATGCACACACATCCCTGAAGTTCTGAAGGCTCAGCCATTCACTTGCTGGTGTTCTCATTTTCTTCTTACTGAGTGTACAGGGGAAAAATATTAATAATTTAATAATTAATTAATTAAAATTATCATTAATAATTATTTAATATCATTATGATTAGCATAATGAAAAATGCTGTTGGTTTTTTTGGGGTTTTTTTAATGCTAGTAAAAACACACACTGTCAGCTCAGACCAAGAGGTTTACTCACTCAGTGCTCAGCCCTTAGTTAGACAATCTAGACTTTGTTAGATAAAGACAATGCATGCAATTCAAGAACCATCTCCTTATTTGGCAAGACAGGTGTTTACTGCACAGAAAAAAGTACAGATGTAAAACTTCTGTTGAAAATCATGAGCACTGTAACAGATTTGGTGTCTGCTGAGACGGTTCTTCTGCACTACTTTAACTACTATTATTATTGTGAAGAAATAAACACTGACTATTATTGATATGTATGTTTCTCTGCTCAGACGTTGTTTATGAACATGCTGCTTACTCTTCTTTCAAGGCACAATTTTTAAAGTTGGTTCCTCTGAAATCTCTGCTTCTTCTCTACAGCAGTCTTATTCAGCCTCTTACTTTTTATCCTATTTACAATATTTTTGGCAGTAGGACTCCCTAAGCTAGAAAAGGTTGTGTAAAATGTGGTATGTTTTTCTTCCACTAATTTATTTTTTGAACATATAATCTTTTAGCATTTTAAGTGTCATGTGGCAAAAACCTCCAGATATTTAAGCTGTGCATTAAGTAAAGAACTACTTTTCTTTTTTATTATTTTGAGTATTTCTCCAGATAATCTCTTTTGGTGACTTGTAGTTCATGGATTGGAGCATGTACCAAAAACACTGGTAAGTCATCCTGTGTTTAAGTATGTCCAGCTGTCCTTGAGCTGGTATAACCTACTCCTCTTTAACATTAAATTTACCGGAATTCTTGAAACCATTATGTCTATTTACGTGTCTTTGGGAAACTGAAGTCCTGAAGGAAATGTGGTGCCTCAAAGAGGTGGAAACAGAGAAAAAATACAAGGAATCCATCAGATATAGAAAAAAAAGCCAGAAAAAAAAAAGATGGCTAAACTCCATGTATTGCTGAATCTTTCTTTGAGTGCTTGAAACAGTTACACTTTTTTCCTAAGTTTTTTTCTTGAAGTAATTAAGTACAGATGGGGGCTCTTTCTAACAGGTTATCTTTTTCTCCCTTTTCAGACATTATTTTGGTTTGTGCATTATTTTAAATGTACTTAAGTGTCATGGTTACTTTTGAAGAGAATATTATTTAGTAAAAGGCATGTTACTATTTTTTCTATTCTATTCTATTCTATTCTATTCTATTCTATTCTATTCTATTCTATTCTATTCTATTCTATTCTATTCTATTCTATTCTATTTCTATTTCTATTTCTATTTCTATTTCTATTTCCCCGAGCTATGAAGTGGTTGAAATTAACTTTCTGTGGGGTTTTTTGGGGGGTTTTAGGAGTCTAGCTATATGTAAAATTTCCATGGAATTATATGAATTATTTTGCCAAAGCACAAATAAAGGTTGTGAAATCGGTATTATGAATCCATTTCTGAATACAGTGATCTGAAATTAGAGAGGAATGCTCAGGGACCAGTTAAAGACTCCCAATAGAAAACCTTGATTTACATTGAATAGATCTGTTGTTGAAAGGCTAAGTTCCTTGCAGAATCAGGCCTAATTTATGTTTATAAATATAAAAATGCAAAAAATCCCAAACAACAAAACAACCAAACACAGGTTGATTATTGTTATGGCAAGCATGTGGTTGTGGGGTGGAATCATGGTCAAAAGGGCTCACCCTGTTTCCTTTTCTGACAAGAAGGTAGTGATGCAGTATGACTGAAATGCAACATTTACACAAGTAACATCTGTGTCTTTGACTCAGAATGAGAATCACACAATTTTATTTGCAACAGTGATTTAAAAAATAATATACTCTGCTGATACTGTGTAATTGCATAATGTCAAATGATCCAGACTTAACACATATTTATTTAAAAATTAATTGCAATGTGAATGGGCTGGACCTCATTGAAGTGGGCTGATACCTAATTCTCCTGGAAGGCACTGAATTTATTGCTTTAGAAAAAAACCCAGGAAACTCTTTGCACTAAAAACAAATAAAACTAAAGATCTTTACAAGTAGAGGGTGACAGGTTGCCAGGGTGATAGAAAACTAGCCCTGCATAAATGATAAATAAGCTCTTAGGCTGCGGATGTCATGTTTTTAGAGAAAATCTGCAAATGGGTAGAGGCAAGTTACGATAGCATTTTTTTCCTGGTTGAGTGGGAAGTTTAAATTGAGAGCGCTGAGGCATAAGCACTCTCCCTTTTCATTTCGTAGAATATTAACTTGTAAAGTTGGTACTTTGTTTTATTGTTCATAAGGGAATAAACCAGAGAAGAATGGTATATTATGGACACATGGACATTACCTTGTGGTAAGATTTGCAAGATGTGGGAGAGAGGGAATCCCTGAATATTGTCAAGGGATGTTGCCTTGGTGGGGAGTGAGGCAAGGGAGGGTAAAAGAAAAGCTGAGCTGGTCATGAGTTGACTAAGAGTATGATAATATTTGCAGGGTTTGGAAAGTTCCCCTTTGGAAAATACTGCATACTGGCTGCCTCTTTTAAATCTGAATGGCAAAATTATAGGTGTTAGGTAGGAAGATAACAGATAATACATTCTGTATCTGTAAAAGCTATGTCAGTGAATGGCATGTATGTATTATGTTAACTAGGTAATAATTTCCCTAATTTCCTAGTAACCTTAATTTCCTGGAAATGTCATTGTTTTTATGAATAAATCTCTGTATATCTGTTTATTTTACTAAAAAAATAATAGCAATAAATTTAGAAATAAATTAATATTGCAGTGAAGCTTAAGCTAGACACTCCTCTCTAGTGAACAAAGAAATAGGTAGGGAGTTATATTGTGGGAGTTATAGATGGGAGTGGGTCGATCTTATCCTTAGACAAATAAAGCTCAGGGCTGCTTACAGGATTCCTGAGCCATGGTGATCTATCCTTTCTGGAAGGTGATATGAGTAACAAAGAAATAATCTCCCCAAAGACCAGCAAGGATACCTTTGTTGTGCTAGATTTGTTATCTTTTTAAAATTTGGTGAAAATAAGGGCTAAACTCTATAAGCAGTTCAATTCCACCTTGACAATGGAACCCTACTCTTGCATAATAAACCAGACATGGCTGGGTCAGTCTTTTGGATGCCTATCCTTTGAAGAAAAGCTCCACGGGTTCTTGCTTGTTTTATAGGCTATTTTCCTGTAGATCTGTGCTAGAAGCAAGCTCTTGCAAAATGTTACAATTTTCCTGGTGATGAACACCTTGTTCAAATCTCCTAATCCTTGAAATCCCCTTCAGCTCCTTTTTTGTTTCACTGGTGCTTTTTGTTCATCTGTGTTTTCAATTTGATTAGAAAGATGAATCATGTTTAAAAAAATCTTAATGTGAATTTGCCAAAAAAATCAATTGTAACAGTGAACCATTGCCTGAGGCAGGAAGCTGTAAGAGTGAAGGAAAGGGGAAGTTAGCAAACATGACAGCATAGAGAAGTGAGAACCTGTAGAGACAAATACACACACCTATGTGTTGTTTTGCTTTGTTTATGGTGAAAAATAACAAGGCTGAAATGGAAACCATGCCAGCAATACACGGAATATAAGATTTGTGGCATAAAATAGAGATTATAGGATGTAGGGACATCAGAGGGCTGGAAATGCAGCTGAAAACAGCAAAGATCTTTGTATAGATCTTTGGGGAGATGATGAAGTAAACAGCTCTGAGGTTGACCATAATATTACAAAGCTGGAAAACACTTCTGTGAAAACAGGTCTGTATAACAGTTGGCTGGTGAGCCCAACAAGAAAGGTAATGGGTAGTGATGTATTTTGGCTGAGTTAGAGCTTAAAGCAAGCAGCATAAGATGATGGTTAATCCCTCAAAGACGAAGACCAGCAGTGCAAAGAAATGTAATTGAGTTAAAGGAGGAATGGTGTTCATGTCCTTTAGATATATCAGGATAATGGCCAGACAGAAGACAAGATAGAAAACAGAAGATTGAAAAATATATCCTCACCCATAAGAATCAGATCTGCCTGACTGAGGGTGTAGGTATAAGAAAAGTATGAAGCAGTTCTGTAAGAAACTGCTGGAGAACAGATGCATAAATAGGCCTTTGGCTCAACAGACCTTTGTTGTATCACAGAAACATAGAAGATCCTGAGTTGGAAGGGACCCACAAGGATCATTAAGTCCAACTCCTGTCTGTGCACAGGACAGGCCCAAGAATTACACCATGTACCTGGGAGTGTTATCCAAACTCTTCTTTAACTCTGTCAGGCGACTGCTTCTATGGAAGAGAAGATTCAGGTAACGAAATCTAACGACAAAAATGAGGACTTGAGTCTAGGAGACAAACAAAATGAAAATGTCAAGAATTTTGAGGAAATGTTCACAGAAGATTTTGAAAGAAAGGATATCGATTGTCTTGCTTGTTGCATGGCAAAAGGTCTGGTTCTTGAGACCTGTGAATTTTATTTACACTACTTTACTCCACGAGTTTTTGACACTGAGGATATCCATGACTTTTCTCTCTCCTGGTGTAGCATTTAATCTTTTATTGCAGTCTGTAAGTATGTTATAAACTCCTGAGATCTGCATTGAGGTCTAGGGCATAGAGAAAAGTGCAGAACAGGTGTTGAATGCCTTTCTAGAATTGCCTGGTTGCTTCTAATTACAGCAGACTGCTGTCACAAAAAAAAGGCTCTTCAGAGAATTTATTCCTGTTTTCCTTCCCTTTTGTTTATTTTTTAGTATTACTTAGTCTTTAAGTTCAGAAATATTCTTCATAAATAAGGAATAATGCTAGCATTCCAGTGCTAGCAGATCAGTTAACTCTATCATATACATTTATTTTCAAATATATGATTTCAAATTCACAGGGACATGAAAATATAGATAATAAGAAAATATTTTAAGGCAAGTGGTGGAAGACCTATCACTTAAATTATGCAAAATATGATCCCATCTGAAGGCTCAGGCGTATATTAAAGGGAAGAGTCATGTATTGGCCAGGATAGGATAAGATGACCTAAGAGCTCTTTCATCATAATTGCATGTTTATGTTCCCAATGGTTTCCCATAGTTTAGTAACAAGACGAGCATGTAGCTGAATTTAATGAACAAATTACCTTTAAGACTTTAAACTTTATACCTATGTGAATAGCAGAAATATGTCAGATATAAAATCGTATCATATCATGAGTCATAGTATTTTTACCAGAAATGCCACAATGAAGGAGTGAGATGAGTTCTAAGTATCACCTGAATTGTCAAGTTCATATTGTTAATGTGTTATTTAAGCTAAATTATGGTATAACATGGATATATATAGACATAACTTGTAGACCTATGTATGATTCTGTACACAGGGACAGATACCCACTCACAGCATGCTGCTCTCTGAAATACTGTTCAATGTGATGTCTGATCTCTGTTATCTTTAGCAAATCCTGTCACCGGTAAGTCTTAACAGGAAAAAGCATGGAATTTTAAATACTTTTAATGAGAAACAAAAGAATACAAAACTACAACAGATCATAATATCAAATCCCATCCTACCTATATGAAGACCAACATTTCCAGTAATCCTTTTCAGAAATTTAGCACAATTCATCTTTAAATTAACTAGGTTTCTTTCCTCCACTACAGTAATGGAATGTTGTTTCAGAACTGTGCATATGAAAAATTACATTTTCTTTATTTGTAGTGGAAAAGCATTCATTGCTAATGTCTGCCTGAATGTTTCAATTACTGATCTCAGAAGACCTTTTCCCTTCAGTCTACCATTCTTTGTCCAAGCATCTGCAGAAAGGAATGATAACTTCCTTACCCTTTGTTCTGACAGGCTATGTAAGTAAATGATCTTTGAGTTTCCCTATTTCGTCTCAGTTGTGTAATACAGATGCAAGACTTTATACATTTACTTAGTTGCAATCAATAGCATTACTTTAAAATAATATTTTTAAAACTAATATTTTATCAAAACACTAGTAACTTTAAACAATGGTCTCCTTTTGACTTTTGTTATGTTTATGGCAATTAGATAACTGACAATGAAGAATGGTGACATTTTGGAGGCAAAATTCAAAAAGCTATTTTGATTTTGAGCAATGAATCTTCCTTAGCGAGAAACAGACAACCCCATATTAACAGTTGGCATTTTTGTTTGTACAGGTTAAGGAACAGGTTGCTAGGAATGCCTGCTTGATTTATCAGAAATAAGACAGCTGTATGTTCATGCTAAAACAAAAAAGCAGCTCCCTTCAGGAGTGATCCTGTGGCAGTGAATGAGGACTTGTGCTGGTTTTGCACATCCAGCAGCACTATAAAAATAAATAGAAGAGTCCTCTCATTCTCAGTCAGTAATGCATGGTCCTTACTCTCTATAGGCACTTTTAATTCATGATTATCCAGTTTACAGGATAAATTCCTATTTACTCTTGCATTAACCTGACTTGCACACATAGAGTCATACAATCATTAAGGCTGGATAACTGACTTCCAAAATCATTGAGTCCAACTTTTTACTGAACAGCACCTTGCCAACTAAACCATAGCACTTAGTGCCATGTCCAGTCATTTCTGGAACCTTGCAGGGATTGTGACTCCATGGCTCCCCTGGGCAGGCTGTTCCAATTCTTTAAATCCCTTTCAATTAAGAAATTCTGGTCTGGCCTCAATCTGTCTTGGTTCAGCTTGAGGCTATGTCCTCTGGTCCTGTCACTTGCTGCCTGGGAGAAGAGACTGACCTCCCCCTGGCTACACCCTCTTTTCAGATGATTGTAGAGGGCAATAAGGTCACCCTTGAGACTCCTTTTCCCCAGACTATACCACGTCCTTCAGCTGCTCTTTATAGGATTTGCTTCCTGTAGCCTTCACTGGCTCCATTGCACCTTCTCTGGACATGCTCCAGAGCCTCAGTGTCCTTCATGAATCGAGGGGCCAGAACTGGACACAGGATTCGAGGTGCAGCCTCACCAACACTGAGCACAAAAGGACAATTGCTTCCCTTGTCCTGCTGGCCCTACTCTTTTTGACATAGGACAGGACGCCACAGCCAATGTTGTTTTCATCCTATTTTCTACTCAGGTCCTTCCAGCTCATGATATCCCTTGCCTCCTCCAGACTGGTGATGCTTCCTGCAAATCATGAGCTTGTTGCTACTGTCTTTGAGGCAACATCATTAATACCAAAGTTCCATGATAATCCTCAATCCATTCCTAAAGGATCTATCCTGGCAAACTCCTCCCGCTGGATTCAGAACTACTTTTTCATCTTCCCCTCATCAGTCTATGTCTAATCAGAGAACCTACCAATCTCCAGTCTAGCTAATGACTTCCTGTAGTAATTAATAGTAGTAATTAATATCAGATGCCAGTAGCCCAGTTAAATGAGGTCTATATTATTGCCTTTTAGACAGTCGATTATTTAATCAAAAGAAAGATGCCACCTTGTATTATGTATTTTACCTCTGATAAACCCATGTCATAATTTTTTCCCTATTTCCTTCTCCTTATACTTATTTATTGAATATTTTTCTCCAAACCTGATATACTTTGAATATTTAGGCAAACAGGCCTTTTCAATAAGTGCACAAAGCTTGCTGCTTACAAACCATATGATACTACCCCATCTTGAAGTAATAAAAGAAATGGCAAAATACATACTAATAGTTTCCAACAAAGTAATGTAAACAAACAGTCCCAATATTCTCAGGCTCATATATTTTCTCCAAAGACTTGCATTCTTTCTCAAGAAAGATAAAATTGATGATAGAGGAAATATGTTGGCAAGAAAATTCTAATTACTTTATTTTAGATATAAGAATTGGATAGTCCTTCAGCCCTGAATTAAGAAGATTCCCTTTGTAAAGTTTGGCAGAATAGATTCTCCATATCATATATTTCCTTTCAAACTAAGGCCTCTGGCTGATGCCTGATTACATCAGTCTATCCCACAGCTGGGCTCTGGAATGAAACTTGCAAATCAGGACAGGATACCCTTATGGGTACATTGTGTATTCTGGAAATGCTTATTATTGATAAAGATTTTTATTTTTTTTAACATTTATCTGGTCCTAGTCTCTTTTGATAAATTTTAGACAACTAGATTCTTCAAAGTTTTATATGCCTTAGGGTTTTTTAGGTCAGATTCAGCTGTTCTGTAACTTAGTTTGCAAAGATACCAATGCTATCTTTTCTAGTCTCTACTACACTCGTTTGTCTCATCTTGTAACTCTTCAGTTTGGAAATGGTACTTTGTGGTTCTCAGGATCCATGTAAAACCATCTCTTGTCTCAATTTATGCAAGAACAACTTTCCAAAAAACAGTCTTTGGGTGTACTTGGTTTAATATGCCCCTCTTCAGTTTTTTCTTTTTCAAGTCATTTCATGGTATTTTAAGGAGTTTCTTCTCTTTTACTTTCTCTCTCTCAACTTTAATATCAAGCTCCTCTGTTTCAAAGTTAAAAGAATTTTCAGTCCTTTAAGCTCAAGATATTAGCAAGAAAAGTGCTATTTTTTTTAACTCATCTTCTGTGCTCATTGACTTGTGAGGAAAATCAGTTGCTGTTTCCAGCTAGACTCAATGTCCTGTCGGGTGTCTTTCACTCTCATAATGCTTCATTTCTAACCAATGAATATGTTTGTGTTTTTTAAGCACAAGAAAAGTTTTGCATATTTTCTACAGGTAGAAAGAGATATCTAGTGGTTCTTAAGTGAGAAATCATTGCAACTACTCTAGGGCAATTTCTAAGGTAAGTGCAACAAATAAGAAATATTTTCTTTATTCATCTGAAATGAAATACTTCAGTATTATGTCTGAAGTTAATGTCTGTTCTAGTGTGAAATGAAAAAGCTTATTTTTTCTTAGCTTTGAGATAGCTGATTTGGAAAAAAAAAGATAAATATTAGCCAATTAAAATTAGATATTTGAAACATTTTTTACTTTTATAATAAATTTTTCTTTTTGGAAAACTTGCTCATAGTGAAATATGTTCTTCATTTTGAAAAGCAAGCAGCATTATAGAAAATGTTTCTGCTTTGAACTGACAAGCAATTACAGATACTCAGTGTATGTTAATTACATGGTACATTGAAACAATTATATACATATTGTCTCTTTTTCCACACCCAGAATCCTACAGTAATTTACTTACTCAATTACTCTTAATTTTTTCCCCTTTTATATTTCCCAGCACATGGACCAGTATTTAGTTTACAGACTTCAGAGCTAGGCACTGAAACAAACATTCCAAATAGTGGGTATGGAAGACATATTGCATCAAAGCTTGCAGAGTTTTACCAGTCAGTTTAGGCACTGATCTAGATCCTTCCACCACAGCTAAGAGCTGCTGCATCCTGTGGGAAACTATCCCTGGGAAACCCCTCAGCCTTTGTTCCATGAATGAAGGAGCCATTTGCTCACTTATTCCAGAAAGTTTCTGCATCATATGATCTGCATATGTGCACATGATCATATTTTGATCCTTTTAAGCCAGATTTACCACAGTGTTTAGGATAATGAACATCAGACCAAATTCACCTAAATTTTGGTATACAGAACAATGGATAATGGCGTTACATATTTTTTCATGGATAAATTCTCAAATTGCTCTCTGGTAATTTCTCTAACATCAACTCTTTTAAAATATATTTTTCTATCAGAGAATTATATCAGCTGCCTCACCATTTCCTTGAGTGTTTCTCTGCCAGGTAGGATAAGAGATATTTGAGAGTATTTAATTCAATTTCAAATTAATAAAAATCGGGCTATACAATGTTTGTAAAAGCTTATCATTAGTGATTACACTCATTCTTTCTCCAGATATAAACGGAATATATTTCAGATATCAATGGAATCTGACTTTCAAAACAGGTACCTTTCATTCATTCTCAGTGATTTAAGTATTTTGAGAGAGAAGTCCTACAAATTCTATCTATATTGTAATTATTATAAATAATGGTACCACTGTTTATATTATTTGATTCTTCTGAGCTTCTGACTTTAGAAATGTCCAGCAAGAAAAATCTAATTTTTTTTACTTAAAAAAATCTGTGAGTTCACAGTATTTAATCATGCCCATGAGATTTTTCTGTTTCCCTACTTGCACATATAGCTCAAACATATAATCCACAGGCAATACAGGGTGGACTCACATGACAATATAAGCATAGCTAAAAAATTCCAAGCATTGCATACCTCTCTGATTTAGTGTGTATGTTCAATTCTAGTGTCAGTGCATGCTTTAAATGTCAGGAATCTGTGTTGATGACTGCCTGAGGGCCTGAAGGTTGGCAGATTTACATTAGACAGTTAATAAATTTTATTTTCCTGGTAGTGTTAAATGAATTAGCAATAAATCTGTTTCTAGACTTTATTTTTATATTTCTGTATTTGAATTGAGCAATTTGTACTCTGAATCCTTAGCAAAATGCAATTTGAGCAGCTTACGTGTTACTATTATTTCTAGGGCTGGATTTAGTCCCACATGGAATTCAGGTTCATAATAAATTTTTGTCTTCTGTGGTAAGGATAATATTGTTTGATCCACTTATTTTTATTATCACTGGATACTCTGCAGGGATAAATCAACTGCCTATCAATCTGTTTATAAGAAAGAAATAACAACTTGAAAATTAATTTCCAGTCAGACCTGAGCATGATTGTTTGGTTTTGTCATTATTCTGGTATGCAGCTTCATAAATTATATATAGCTATCAATGCCTAACATTGGCGTATCAGAAGGGACATTTCTATGTGCAAAAAAACTTCAAAAATGTTTATTCCTCTTAACCTAAACATAGAACTTCTATATTCTTGATATCAATATTTTTTTTGTATTCTTAATATTAACTTCTAAGTATTAATATCTTAGTATTAATACTAAATTTTTTACTTTTCTTAGTATTAACAATAACATCCTCATTCAGAGGTTCACTGGACATTTATGTACTTGCATATTCCCATCACGTAAAAGCAACCCGACTTGGTAAAATTTGCTCCAGTCTTGCAAGGAAAGTGTGAGAAAAAAATCTACTATGAAGGCTGGATGGCAGATTTCAGGGACTATCTGAGATGCCCAGAGGGCACTTCAAGAGCAAGGATACATTTCAGTCATTCAGAAGATGATGACAGAACAATCCTTAGGAGCTGTATCTTCCATGACTACATTCTGAATTTTCTATTGCCTTCTGCCCCACTAAGAATTTCTTGATTTTTAAAAATTAAATGTAATGAAAAGTTATTACATTTACATGGATGGAATACCTTCAGTGTAATACCTTCTTTTATTGGGGACATGCAATTACATATTAGAAAAGGTAAAGCTCTTTTGGGTGCTGCAAGCACTGGCTCCAAACAGCATTTACAGACTAGTACTTATGAAAGATGAGATCACAGAATAAATTTTAAAACCCAACAATAAAATCAACCAAACAAAAAAGATGCTGGGATAATTTCAAACCAGGAAGAATAAGAAGAGGCAGGTATATGCAAGCAGCTGGCAAAAAAAGCTGGGAACAGATGGAGACTATTGGATGCTGCGGCACTGCAGCTGAAGGAAACTTTGACAGAAGGCTGTGACTGTCCAGCAGGGTTGTGCAAGGGTTCTGGAGGGCTGAAACTGGTCACTATGAAAGTTTCACAGGAAGGAGGGAAATAGGCAGCAGCAGGCAGACAGAAGGAAGTAATACCTAATCTCCTTGTGGAAGACTTGCACATTCAGTAGGAGACTTGACTAAAAATAAGAGATATTAGGTGGTGTAATCAATTTTTTAAAATGCATGTATACATGCAGTACATTTTTTTATTGCATGTGTATCTAGGCAGTTAACTTTTTTTCTTTAAAAACAATTTTGCTTTTGTTTCGGGTTTTTTTTTATGGAAACAGACAAAATTAAGGTTTGGTGTACTTCCAGTTATGTCAATGAAATAGTAGAACTTAATCTTGCTTTCAGCACACAGTTCAGAAAGAGGTACATTTGTGGTTGATGCCTGCTATTCTCAAGTTTCAGAGAAGACACAAAGCATCTGTATTTTAGCATTAAAATTGCAGTGCAGAATCAGCTGTACTACAGGGCAGAAGAAGCCTAATTTCAAGGAGATAATGGTTGCTTTCCCAATGACTTTTGAAACCTATTTCCATTTAGCTGCTGGTGGATACAAGAATTAAGAATGTAAGAAGGGCCTCACTGGCCCAGACAAATGATCCATCTGCCCTTATTCAGTCTCTGGAAATAGGACCTGGAGATCACAATGGAGAGAGAAAAAAAAATCTAGCAACTTCTTGTCATCCATTCTTGACATTCCCTTCACCTCCATAATTTTTTTATTAGAGTGTACATTTCCTGTCCTATGCTTTTAAAATCCATTTCCAAGTACATTATCCATTAATTTATACAATGTTTTTTTGAATGTGGTATGATTCCTCCACCTCCTCTGGCAATAAACTCCTGAATTACCCATAAAGACAAGACATTTCTTTTACTTATTTTCTACCTACTTGAGACACTGACTGCCCCTCAGTTCTTTTGTTGCAGGTTTTGGTGATCAGCTGGGTATCCAGCTTATTCACAGCTTTCATGGTTACATAAAGCTCCCACATTCTGCCTCTGAGTTTTCCTTTTCAAGTTTGAACAACTGTCGGTGATGAACCAGTACTGTTCTCTAGTTATAACTCCAAGTTTAACACGAAGTAAATGTGTCAAGACTATTTTTCCTAATTGTCTTATATTGGCTGCATCTACAATAAGATGCCTCTGTTATCTTTTTGCCCTCTCAGTTCTATGACGTTTTCTGAAGGTCCTCATTACTTGACTACTCAGATCATCACCTGTGGACTTTACAACTTCAGTTCTCTCTTCTGTTTCCATGTCATTGATGAAGATTTTAATAAAACCACTTCCAGAAACTAAAAAAACTAGGATCAATCTTTTAATATACTCTTTTCTCAGTTCCAAGACTCCTGCTTAGTTTCATAGAGGCATGGTTTCAAAAGACAGGTCACAGCACAATCTTTACCATAGTTTGGCCTGAGGCTGACAGACAATAAGGCTGTGTAGACCCCAGGTCATTTCATCCTTTAGTGAATGCTTCCTGCAAATAGATCCATACTGGTATCACTGCCAGTGTGCTTTGACTGGTTAGGCACTCCTTTCATGACAGTGTTACATGGTTGCCCAAACTTTCCTACTGGTTGCTTTCCATCCACAATGTAGATGGAAATTATATATGTCTCACTAAATTAACTCTGGGGACACACAATTTTCTATGCAGATGTCACATCAGAATAGGGAAGACCTAAATGAAGCGAATTTGTTGCTAATCATCCTGGAGGCTAATGTCATTTTCTGCCTTCATATGGCCTGTAGGTGTTCAGTGAAACCACGCAAACTACTGCACTGACAACTGTGGTGGGGCTGCATGCTTGTCCCTGCAGAAGTGTGGAAAAACTATTTGCTCCACCTGAAGGCTTTTGTTTAACATTAACTCTTCTGATTATTTGATCCTACATAAAAAGCATGGCTTCTTGGACCAATTCAGTGAAAGTTTATCTTAAAAATATGTATTGGTGATATAAAAACTGATTTATTTTCTAAATTAATCACAGGGTTGTAATTATAATTATCAGAGCATTGCACATAAGTTCATTCTGTCTTGTTTATCACTAAATATTGTTTGCTTCTGGTCTGCATTATATTTTCTTTCCCCTTTCAAATACTCCTCCTTTGTCTTGATCTGGAAGAACACTTATGAGTGATTTATTTCATTTCGAAGGAACTTCAAAATATTCTTATCATGTCTAACTGTGATTTGTCAACACCAACTCTGCTAGAGCATTAGTGCTGATGAAACTATTATGGTTTAGAAGATAAAAGTGAGAAAAGCTTTTGCTGAAGGACATATTTTGTTAGAATATTGAATCTCAGCAGAATAAAGCAAGCAGTTTTTTAAGTATCAAGAAAGGTACACTGGTGAGCTGGCATTTGTCTTGAGGTAGTTGGTGAGTCTCAAAATCTCCTTTTTTTTTCATTTTTGGTGAGTGATATTTCCCAATTGTAGTGCCTGTCTACTGAAAAGTTATTCTTTCCAGTGAAAAAATCACTGCCTTAAGACATATTAAAATCTTAAAGGAGAAATTTTTTTTAGAAGTAGACATCGCATTAAGGGTTCAGTCAGTTTAGAAAGTGTGAACACTGTTTGAAAAAGGCATGGGTTTAATATACTCTAGATTTACTCTCAGTTTCTACCTTCCACAAAAACAAATGTGTGCATAAGGGCCAAATTACTGCTAATGATTTTCAGTGGTGGAATAAAGATGTTGAAAAGTCAGTAAAGTAAAGGATAGAAAGGACAAGGACAAAGAAAAAGAGTGGGTGACTATATTTGTAAAGGATTGGCACCTAGAACAATGGGGCTCTGGACACAGATTTTGTGTATAATAATGATAATCACTGTTACTACTAATACCCAAGAGACTGTAACATATGAGCTCATTAAACACAAAAGTCCAAATACCTATAGGTGATAACCTATAGCAAGGAATAGATTCTGAACAAAGTGTGATAGCTTGGGGGTGGTGGAGGAGGTTTGGCTGAGATGTAAAAAGGGTAAAGGGTGAAAATATAGACAATGTTCATTGAATATGCCAGCAGCCCTTCTAGACCTCCTAGCATGCAGCTGTGCAAACAACTGATTTTTCGGTTATGTGTATGAACCCAAACACACTCAACATGTAATTTCTGCTGATCCTGAATGAAAAAGTTTCCAATTGCTTTATGAAACCGAGACCCTCAACACTTTTCCTCCAGCTTAACAAAATGTTCTCTTTGGCTGAAACAAAATTGCTCATTTGGGTTTTCTGGGGGGGGGGGTTTGCTTCTAAAAATATTTAAAAATCATTTATAACTTCATGTGGTCTCAATACAATACTTGGAAACAAACAATAAACATTTCTTACCTCACTCAGATTTTCTTACCAAATTAGATACAAATTTGCAAAGAGTTTCAGTAGTCACAAAATTGCTGATTTCAGTGAACAAGTGACTTGAGGAAAGTAGGCATTCACCCAGCTCCTTTCATAGTACTGACTGCCAGGGTATGAGCCTGCTCTGGTGGCTTGGTGTGGGCTGGCCTTCTGTCAAACCTGCAGTAGCTGCTCCCTCACTGGAGGGTCAGAGCTGCTGTAGATGAATGATCATGATCCACATTTTGCTCTCAGTGTTGAGATGGACCACTGACTAAAGTAATGCACAGGCAAGCCCTCAAAGGTCTCAGTTTTCTGTGCATTTCAAGGCTTCAGAGCCTTCTCTCTTGTCAGGTGGTCATTTCCTGATATATCTTTTCTGCAAACACTTTTTCCAGGCTTCCAGGTATCATGAAAATTGTTGTTTAGATGTTGTCCAGGAGCAAGTCTATTAGACAAAAAGGTGTGGTAGAATAGTTTAGCCTTTAAACATCAATCATCAGCTTTAACCAGCGCCACGCATTTACTGGTTTGTAAGCTACTAATCCTGATTTATGCCTTACTGCTTCACATGAATGAGTCTGCTTGCAGAGTGGAGAGGATTAATGTGAGTGCCAGACCCTGTTCCCTGAAATAAGAAATGTTTATATTGTTGGGAAGTGATGTAATGGCAGCTTGAATTATGTTTATTAGCATGTGAAAACTTTTAGCAGTATATCTGTCTGTTTTCTATTAGAGATTTGTATCCAATAACAAAAAAATACCCATGGATAACAAACTGGAAAATGGATGCATATTTGGCTGGCTGTAACTGTTGGGAGTGGGGGAGGAGGAGGATAGGGCTGGAGAGGAGCTGCTATGGGGCTTTTAAAAATATTTTTCAGTAACAAAACAAGCTTAATGAAGGTGTTGTAGAGATGCAATTTTTTTAAAATTGGAAATTAAAAATAAAAGCTAATCTGAAAGTAACCCTCACTTTTCTGACTGTATTGGGAAGTATTGTTACCTGTCTAAATTTAAAATTTAAAAATACACCTTTTTTTAAAAAAAATTGTATTACTGAAGGACATCTCTACAAAGTAATTACAGACCTCTTTTGCTGGATAATCAACTGGTGCATAGGGAGGGTGTTTCTTATTCATCAAATTAACATCTTATCTCCGTTTCACTAGAAGTCTGCTACTTTTCTGAATCTAGAGTTTACCACAATAGAAGCAAAATGTACCACAGATTAAATGTACTGTGTAGTTAGAAGTTCTTTTATTTACACGTGCATGTATAGTTTAAAATGTTCTTTTGCTAATTAAAAGCAAACAAACAAGTACAAACATTATGAATGCTGCTGGGTGTTTCTTTACTGCATTTGTCAAAACTTCTGGTGGTGCTCGAGCTTTTTGTTTATTTTGAGATAAGTAATATAATAATTTAAAAATCTTTGTCTTCAGTAGATATTGTACGGCATAAAAGCCCATGTTTGGCTTTTTTCTATGTCTGAACAGTTTTCTAGTTCTCACACCATGACAATATTGGAAAAATCAAATATTTTAACACAGTAAAATGCATCAAACAAAATCAGACATTCAAAGGAGATGCTCCACTCAAATGGAATGCTGTTGAAACTAGAGTCATATTACAGGTGATCTAGTGAACCTTCAGGTTTAGTGCAGTATAGCTAAAGGTTGGTTTAACATGAGAGGTGATGTTGAGATCTGGCAGACAATATAGGAGATAAACATATATAGATAAAATTGTCTCCTAACGCATTTATATATGCCCTGGAAAAATATTTTTGACAAGAAATTTTCTTGCTGTAAATTCAATCGCAAAAAGAGTTTATAAAATAATAGTTTTCTGCAATTTTTTTTTTTTTTAATAATAATAGATGATTCATAAATAGTGTGATCTGGAAAATAATAGATGTGCCTCCGAGTCAATGTTTGGGAAAGCTGGATGAAACCATTTCACTAGAATTCAGATCTGTGATAATCATGCAGAACCTACTTAGAGTTGGGAATTATAATTCATGTGTAAATGCAGTCAACAGAAATTACTGCTTGTGAAGGCAAGAGTAAGACTGTAGGGAGCAAGAGAGGAAGGAAGGTTCACAGAAGAATAGATGAAATGGCCAGAGTTGCAGGGAAGAGGGCAAAGCCTCTGAGGAATTGTTTATTGATTGAATACATCCACGTGGCAACCTGGACACTCACCTCTGGAGCCCCAGTGGAGATTTTGCTCATTGCTCAAAACAGCTGTGGAAATATTCTTAGCTGGGACACCATGGATCAGTGCAGCATTAACTGCAGGATCATAATGGAATCATGGCTGGTTGTTTTGTGATTGCAGCTTTCCCACTGGTTTTATATTTGGACTTCATTCACCATAAGCCTATTGCCATCAGGAAATTCTTTGTGTCTTTGAAAGTTAAGAGAAAATTCCCTCTATCAACAGTACTGAAATGCATGTAAAAGATGTGTATTGTCTCACATTACAAATCATAGACAAATTTTCTGACTTGTTCTAATATTTTCTATCTCAAATTTGAGGAATCTAGAATCATACAATCTTAGGCAAATCTTATTGACTCTGATGAAAAAACTTAACTAAGATTGACAGTCATACTCTTTTTGCATGGACTACAGATTTATACCTCATATCTGAAGAAACTTTGAACTTGCTAGAACCTCAGAGGTTCTACCCTGTATCAGAGATAAAACTACTCAGCAGTATCACATTTCTGTGTGAGAAGATCCTGGAAAATATTTTAAAAAGTCCAACTAGTAGACATTCAAAAGCAATTGCACAACTTTTTGAGACTTTATAAAGGGAATATTAATTGTTAGTGATTAGGAAGGACATAAGGTAATGTTGTGAAGAAAATTAAATTTTCTGTGTTGCTACATTTTTATACCAGTCCTCAACATGTTATAAATTGCCGTTCTCACATCTAGAGAAGCAGAGAAATGGAGGAAGGCATTTTCCATCTGTTGAGCCCCTTTTGTGACCTCTTTGTCAAAGGAAAGTAGTAAGGTTACTTCCATTCAGAGTCCTGCTCAGCCCAGCAGAGCTATTTTTTCCAATGTCTTCCATGTGCAGAATGATGAAGACCTTACTCCCACCTGGCAGTCTGCCTGACCAGAAACTGATGTCTACCTTGAATGAATCTATGGAAAATTTTGTAGTGGCGCCTAAGTATTTGAAGTTTCACCATAAGAAGGTATCTTCAAGCATTAAATTCCAAGATGGCATGACCTGAGAATCTCAATTCAAATACATTCAAAGTTAATTGAAATAAATGTTAAATCATGGTCCTAAGGGCCTGTGCCACGTACAAGACAGAAAAAATAGGTTTGCAATATCTTCTTTGAGATAACTGCAACTACTACTGAAGTTAAGATTTTTATTTAAGTAATAGACAATGCAGGCTACTAATGAGAGGAAATCTGAAATTCCCAGAAGTGTTACGAACAACATACAATACAGAATTGACTTGTGCTAGGATATAACTTCTCTTTCTTTCAATTTATTCCTGAACAGGTAGTCATAAAGTAGAATATAATTTTCTGAATGAATGGAATCCTGAAGTCTTCCTGTTTGGCTATACAGAAAAGTTGGCTATTTGATGAAACTTCTGAAAAGCCTCTGATTTGTTTAGCTTGTGTTCCTAATGATCCTACAACTCTGGCATGGAACAAACTGGTGGTGTTATAGAGAGGGAAGATGGAAAATTGGAGAAATCATACTTTTCCATAATGGAAGATCTGAAAAGAAGTTAAATACAAATTGGTGCTTTCGTTGTACTGCAAACATCTGTGTCCTGAAACCAATTCTACATGCAGCCAGTGGAAATGAACACTTCCCATGTGTGCTGGCCGAACACTAGAGAAATGTTTAGGACTGTTGGAGGACTCTGGAATGAAACACTTTCCTTTGGAAAATGGCAAGCTGATGAAATAGAGGCTTTTTAAAGAATTAGTTCCTTTCAAAAACCTTTTGATTTTTGAAAGAAAAGTATCGACACTGCCAAAATTTTTTTGGCTTAACTTTTATTAATACAAACTTTCCATTTTTAGTTCAAACCAACTTTTCGTTCCCCTAAATTAATTAATGTGAGACAGTAATTAATTAACTTCAGACACGAGTATGAAAGCATTATCTGAACAACCTGCTCAATGTACTATTTCTAGAGAATGATTCCATGACAGAACAGAAGAAACAGCATTTGCATATTTTTACTGAATATTCTTCTTAATATTAATGGCATTTTATAAGTCCTGAATAACATTAATTATATATAGCATAAGAGGAACACAATTGAACACAAACAAACTAAAACACAAGTAACAAACTAATCTAACAAGTGTTACATTAGGATTTTTGCTGAGAGGCAGCATCTTGCACATTTCATATTTCCTATTTTGTACACAGCAAGAATGCATATTTTCCAAGCATCAGCATGTGCTTAACTTGGTCACTTGAGGGCCAGGTCCTTTGTCAATCTGTCTCCTATTTGGCTCTTCAACAAAGGCATCATTTTCTGAATAAAAGGTCTAAAAGTCTATTCAAAGAAATTATGTTTAAATAGGCATATACATGACTGTTTTGAAGCATGTTGTAGAGAAAGAAAGAAAAAAGAATAAAGTGAAGTATTTATTTGATTTTGGAAATCCAGAAGATTAATAAGTAGACTAGACTGAGTAGAAATAAATTAGATTCTCCTGATCATCTCTTATTTTATTCCATTTCAAAAATAGATAACCATCCACCAGGCCAAATCTCAGATTATTTGTACAGAAACTATTTTGATGTGTCCCAGTTTTCTGAGCCCTGAGATGCTAATTTTCAGTTTATATTGTATACAAATAGTTATAGGGTGGGCTTTTTGATAAATGTGAATTACACTAGAGACCTTTCTCATGCTGTAAAGTTAAAACCAGGAGAGATGAAAAGAATCTCAAATTAGTAAACACACAATGTCCAACAGTATTTTCTCCATATACATTATACCAAAAATTAAACAAAGCAAGGCTATGGGATCACAAACAAGTATTCTTTTCTGGGTTAAGCTTTTTTTGGAAAATCAGGTGTAAAGCATGAAGATATTGCCAAGGCAGTTGAGTGTGTCTCATGCTGGACTTGAGGAAATGTGTCGTATGGTTGTACTAATAAAGTGGAATATATAACTGTTAACTAAAGCTCTCAGCAGTAAGTAAAAAAACCCGAAACCCAACAAATCAAATTAATTAAATCAAATAAACTTCCAAACTTTGTTTGATTTTGGGCTTTTAGTCATATGACAAAGTTCCACAGTTTGGACAGTTCTTAGGCTTCATGGAGGAAAGTGTTAATTTATAATTAAAGGAGAAATATAACAACTGGAAATCTGATGCATTGGGAAATGTTCTCAAAGTTTAAAGTATCACATCCAGATTTCACTAAAGCAATTAGGAGTGAGGCACAAAGGCATCTCTGTGATCAAAATTATCCTACAGTGAAATCTCTTGAGTATTTTCATGCCCATAACCTCAATTCTGCCAGGTTCTGTGGCAGCTGATTGGTCTGCTGCAACTCACAAAAATCAGACCAAGCTTCGAGTAAAGTTGTATCTTACATATATTTTACATTGATATGTGCTGCACATCTATTTTCTAAATGAAAATAAAAAGTTGCATATCTTTTAAACTAAAATATAAGCTGTGAGTCCCGAAGTCTTGAATAATTACCAAAAAGCTAGGATTGCTACTGATCTACTGATTTCCTTCCTTCCTTCCTTCCTTCCTTCCTTCCTTCCTTCCTTCCTTCCTTCCTTCCTTCCTTCCTTCCTTCCTTCCTTCCTTCCTTCCTTCCTTCCTTCCTTCCTTCCTTCCTTCCTTCCTTCCTTCCTTCCTTCCTTCCTTCCTTCCTTCCTTCCTTCCTTCCTTCCTTCCTTCCTTCCTTCGCTTGTGAACTGCAATTCCAGTCTATGAACAACCGGATGGAAACTGGAAAAGGTTTTACATTAGTTCAGATGCCTTCTCTTTGTTCACTCTCTTCCTTCCCTATTGTTAGCTTTAATAGCTGTTTTTTTTTCCTTTATTTTATTACCTATAGTACCCGGTAGATGTTTTCTGTTGCATGTAGCTTTTTTTCTTTCTGTAATAGGTTTCATTATCATATAGTTCAATTCTATTAAATTTTATTCTCTGAGTATTTTTATTTCACTCCAACTGGTGAAATTCATATTGAAAAAGGAAAAAGTTAACCATTCCCTTTCCCCTTTTCTGTATGTGAATTATCCCAGGGTTCAAAGGGAATGGGAAGACTTAGTTATGGCTTTTGCAGGGTTTTTTGTCTTTCAGGGACCACTACAAACAGAAGAAGACAAGTGCTCAAGTTAGCATTTTAAGTGACAAATCAGTCAAATGGAAAACCTGCTTGATGTTATGCTTTTCTGCAAAGATTGCACATATTGAGCTTGCGGAGGTTTTGCTGTGGGTTCTTATTAACATCATGAGTCACCTGTTGTGTGGTCCACTAAAAATTAATATAGGGTTATTTTTTAAAAAAGTCTTTATTGCCTTTGGAAAGGGCTGATAAGAAGAATCCAATATTCTGAAGTGTCCGAGGTGCTTAAGCATTGCATTCTGGATTGCAACTGTGTGCCTAAAATGATGTGTTTGATATATTAGCCAAATTTTCTGCACTTATAAAGATTTTCAAAGCTATTTAATGAAGTAACTAAAAAACTATTGTTGTTGATTGGATTTAAAATTTCTCCTGCTTACCCACTTGAGAAAATACATCGTTTTATGTAGCATCTGTTATGAATGAAATGCAACTTTCAGCTCCCTTTTAACAATTCCTACATATACATTTTCTTTATAACAAACAAACAGTTATAAAGCTCTGAGAGCCCACAGCTGTTTGTGTTAGATGGAGAAAGCGTGCCTCTTTTTGTTCTTACAGAAAAAAAATTGGATTAGGTTCAACATGCTGATAAATGTAAAAATGGTAATATTCCAAGGTGGGGATGTGACAGAGATAGCTTGTTAAACATATCAAAGCATACCCCAGATAAAAGCTAAATTAAGCTGCATGGTTAGGAATTGGTTCTAGATGAAAATATACTTTCTTTACATGAAATTTAGCTCCACCAGTACATACCCCACCCAAACATTTGTTTTCTAAAACTTGGAGTAGTGATGCATATGGAAAAAAGCTAAAGAGTTTCATATGTTCAGAAATTGTGCAGAACAATTAAACAAGATGCCATTCAGATTTAGCAGTTGTGACAAGTAAGAGAACAAAATGTGAACTGCATGCAAAATATTATTTCCCTTTTGTGAGCAGTATTGAGATTTTTTTTGGCTTGCAGGCTGAACAAGTGACACGGTTAGCTGAGTGACACTTCACTTCCAGCTAATTCTTGGCATCAAACTTAAAGTAGTCCTGCACAGCTGCACTGACTGATATAAGCTGGACTATAGGACATGGAGCTGTTAGATCAGTGCTTTGAAGAATCCTATAAAAGCCCTGCATTCCAAGCTAGAAGAGAAAATAAAGGGGGTTTTCTTACTTTTTTTCTTTTTTAAGACTCAAGGGTTCATTTCTCATCTCATTAAAATCAATGGGAATTTAACATTAAATTCAATGTCAGTTTTCATTCTCAAATGACAATTTATGCAGCTGTGGGCCTTTTCATGTGCTCTACTGGGAAGAAACATTTAAGAAACTAAACACTCCCTTGGTTTTGATCAGTCTCTGAACACAACAAACATGATGAGGTAAAGGAAAGTTTTGAAATTTATGTGGATTCCTGAAGCAGTGGTTAGGATGGGAGGAGAGGCAGCTCTTCAGTGCCGGTTCTGTCTAGGATAGAGTTAATTTTCTTAATAGTTGGCATAGGACCCTGCTTTGTATTTGTGTTGGAAGCAGTGTTGATAACAAGTTTGCACTCTTTCTGAGCAGTGCTGGCAAAGCACCAAGGGCTTTTCTGCCTCTCATCCCAAGCCAGCAGCAAGTGGGCTGGGGGTGCAGAGGAAGCTGGGAGAGAACTAACCAGGACAATTGACCCCAAGTGACCTAAGGAATGTTCTATGCCATATGGCCTCATGCTCAGTATATAAACCTGCAGAAGGAGAAAAGAGGTGTTTGTAGTGACAGTTTTCATCTCACTGAGTCACCAATATGGTTTTCCTGCAGGCAGCTGAACACCTGCCTGCGGATGGGAAGTGGTGAATGAATTCCTTGTTCTGCTTTGCTTGCGTACACAGTTTTTGCTATACCTATTAAAGTTGCTTTATCTCAATACATGAAGTTTCTCATTTTTACTCTTCCAATTCTCTTCCCCATCACACCAGAGGAGAGTGAACAAGCAGCTGCATAAGACTCAGTTGTCATCTGGGGTTAAACCACAGCCGCCTGTCCCCCTCTTGTTCAGGGACCCATTTTGATTTAGCAGTTTCAGGCAGAGGCATTGGTGTGCCCCAGCCAGTGCTGCCCAGCAATGCCACGAAGATTGCAGAAGCATTCCTGTAGCACTCACTGTAACTCTGCCCAGGTAGGCATTAAAGAGTTGCCTGAAATCACCAAGCACTGACATTTATAAACAGTTCTGGAGGTGTATGCTGGAATTCAGTACCAAGCCATCTCACTTGAGCTCTATGGCTCTGTAAAAAGAGCAGTGAAGATTTTTGTAACTATATCATCTCCAAAAGCCACTCCCTTGTAAAGAGTTTGAGGACTGTTTGGTAAGTTACCCAACATGTGGCTTTGTGCTGCCTATAAATTGTGGCTATTATTGTCACTCCAGATGTAAATAAAGGAAGTAAATTTATCTATATAGTGCTTAAGTGCAAGAAATATAGACATTTCTAGGGACATGGACAAAGTTAATGCTCAGACCATTTTAGCAGGATATTGAGTAACTGAAACAGAACCTTACATCACAGCATCACAACATCTTTAAAAGAAATTTTCACCATCTGATATGATGATGGGAATGACAGTGTTTCTATCTGCATCTGAAAGCAAGATACCACATTTTCCATGGATCTTAGCACGAGGACAACAACCTGTAATTCCTGAAATGCGTTGAAAAACTGACAGATAAAATTGATATCTGCTGCCAATGTAATAACAGCCATTAATAATGGCTTTTATAGTACCTTAATTCATGTCTTTAAGTTTCTCAATGCAAAAGAATTGAAAGCAGGAGGTTTTCTGCTTTCACTATACATAAAACTTAGAGAGGTATATCCCTGAGGCAATGAAAAGAGATATCTTAAGTTCATTTTTTCATGTCCATTTAAAATTAGAAGAAAACTCAATGTCTAAGAAAATATGGCAAGCATATATAAAATATATTTAGGTATATCAATGGATTGATCCTTTAGTTCCAGAATTTAGACAGATTCTGGGAGAACAAGAGCAATCTCATTTCTCTAGATTATTTATTTACAAAAATTACTCATGTGTTCTATGATGAGATGCAGGACTAAACGCATCCTAAATTTGCTTTTGGGAAGCAGTTAGGACATTTTTTTCCATAAATGATTGCTGAACCACATGGACCTGATGGAGGGAACAGTGTGCTTGACAGGGAAAATATATCGGACTTTGCATGAGAGCCAGTATGGGATCACCCTAATGAAGGGGCAGCTTCTTTTCCTATGGTGCTTGAAAGTCTTAAAAACAGTAGAAGAAGAACTTCTTGTAAATAACCATTTTTCTGCTACAGCTGCAATTAATTAGTAGTACTGTGCTACAAATTTTACTATCAGAATCTATTCTCTTTAAATGTTCCATGCTTTACACTCTTGATATTGTCCTATCAGCTTGTGGAAGACAGAGGTCTTATATTCAACGAAAAATGGGAGCATCAGAAAACAAATGATTGTGCCCTGAGCATCTCATCACTGTCGTAGCCTCTGATCTCAAATCTCAAAAATTCAGGTATGGCAATAACTATATTTATTCCAGTACCTTTTTTCAGTCTCCTTTCCTCCAAGATGACAGTAAAACAATATCTTTTGTTCTTGAATTGGGGAACATTTTATTGTTCAAACAACAGGAAATTAGGCATTACCAGGAGGCATCATATCTGCAGAACATCAACAATATGAATGACTACGCTATTTTTCTGGTTTTTATATTGGATGAGTAGTTACCATGAAAGCTTCACAGAATGAAAATGTCTCCAAGCATTTAGAGGAATGATTTCTACAACAGCAACAAATTTTCGATTATGATTGCAGCTAAGATGACTATTTTTTGCAGAAGTCAGACTACGTTTAGTTTTCTTAACAAATGTCAACATTTCAAATGAAAACTTCTACTGGAAATGTAGATATTTTTATCAGCCTTCATAGTAGAAAATATCTGCTTATCATCCAGCATATATATATATGTAAAAATTAAATAACTCTTTGAGTCTATAAAAATAACCACATATTTAAATGGTGATGTCGTGGTCTCTCTTGTGATATAGTTGGTGGAAATATTTTCCCTTGACACAGAAGTTCCTTGTCTCTCATGGAAAAACTTCCAAATGAACAGCTGCTTTCTGAGAATCAAATGCAAACCACACAAATTATATCTGTTTATTATATGTGGTTCTGTTGTTTTTGGTTTTTTTTTTAATAACACTTGAAAATAGCCAAAAACTTCATAACTCCTGGAGAGAAATGGGATGTATTCCTTAGTCCTTTTCTAAAAGAGCTTCAGGAAATCCTTTCCTAAAAAACTAGACTTCATTATTTGTTGGCTTTTTTTGTTCTTTCTAAAAGAATGTTTTTCCTGGGCAGCTTAACCTTCTTTGCTGCCAGTCTACTTGCCTATGTTAATTATACCAGATCATCAGTAAAAAATAAGAGACAAAAGATGGGGCCATGGCCATTGCATGCAGTGAAGAAAGCACTTTCTGGAAAATGGGGCTGTTTTTTAACCTGTTTCTCTGACTCCTTATGCTTCCCCTCACACACCTGATCCTGGCATTAGAGATCAGAATAGCAATGTCTTCCCATATGATGGCAAAAAAATCCTCATCATCTCTTTTTCACTTTTTGTTTGTCAAGCTTTCCTAACTCAGGGACCTCTTCTGGCGGTGCTGCACAAGCAGTAATTAAAAAACCTTACCCTGATAGTAAAGACATTGCCCACCTCTCAGTTTAATACTTTATGGTTTCTCCAGTGTCCCTGTTGGCAGGTGTGTGAGCAGAGAGGATGTTGCAATCCTCACTGCTGGCTAAGTGCAAGTGATGACCCTGTAATGGTTGAGTTTGAGCTTCTGCCCACAGGGGTAGCCCTGAACATCCCATACGGTTGCCAGCCACTCATGACAGGACAGCAGAACTGCAGAGACAGAGATACCACCTGGATTTTATTCATCTGAGCAGGATTTGCCTCAGCGTGTGCTGATGTCAAATCCTTGTAATGGTCTTTCCCTGAGCCTGGGCAAGGATGTCTCTCCAGACTTCATATTGTATAGAAGACTTGGGTTTGAGAGCCTCAGTCCAGACTTGTTTGAGATAACAGCAGCAGGCAGAAAATATCTAAAGCCATGGCCAAAACAGATGCATGCGGCAAAATTTATGAAGGAGGAATGTACAGCAACATGGCTCGCTTTGAAGACCTGGTTCTAACAAATAGTGAATGTCCTGTCATAGGCAAGGTAAAACTATTTCCCATCTCTAAATCCTCTCTGCTTCCTGTTAGTTAGCCATGACTGCTTTATTACATCAAAAATTGTTACTTTCAGTGAAATGCAAAGAACAATAATATGTTTATTATTATCACCAAAGCCTTCTAAAGCAGGGAACCTCCATACAATATTATTTGAGATAATCTTGCTCAAGCTTCTATAACTCAGTCCTTGCACTACTTCTTTTGGATTTTTAGCATTTTTCATAAAAACCTCTGGGATGCAAAAGTGAGCATCAGTGGTGTCTAGGGTTTGTCAAGATAGCTGAGCATGTAACTGAGCATGTAGCCAAATAATGATTTTATATTAATATAACTCAAAATTATTAATATATACTGGAATGGGAAAAAATTTGGTTTGATCCATTTTCTGAAAAAAACTTAATTTCTCTCCACAGACAGAAGAAGTTGTCTCTTGAATAGTGCTGCTGTTTTTATTCAGCCCTGCTTGAAAGATCAGTGGCATAGGGTGATGAAGCATTTGCATGTCTGTACAAAGATTTACCGGGACTTCTGAATGTCTCTAGATCCTCAAATTAGATGCAGCTGTAGCTGCAAACACAGGGAGAGTATGGTTAGCTGATCCACTTGCAAGTTATTAAAAATATATTTGAAACAGTAGAGATGTCACAGTTGAGCTAGTGAATATTAAAAAAAATAAAATTCCAGACCATTTCACTTTTTAAATTTTATTTTGTCTGATATAGAACTATTTAAATGCATAAGTGACTGAGTTGAAAAATAAAAACAGAGGATAAGTTACTTGTAAGGGTAATCTTTATAAAGCAGGTGTATCTGGCAATAAAAATTCAGCATAAGATTTATACAGAAGATGCCAAGGATGATTGTGCTCGCAGAAATTTCCATTGGAATTATGTGATGAGGAAACCAATTTTCACTGTCTGAATACTAAAAATTTGAGCTAATTTAGACATCACTAGACTTACTATTTATAAAGAGTTTTGGTTCGTATGTATGGTTTAAATTCCAATCAGGATTAAGGGACAAAATTTGAAAATTTGGCTTCAAATTCAGATATATGATACTTTTCAGCTTTCTGATGTGGTCAAAACTGGATAGCAAAATAATTCTAAATCCACTAACTATATAGGCTCTAATGAAACTATACTGAAGAAAAAATCCTTCTCACCTGAACCCAAATTACTAGAAGGCTGGGAGAGCTTAGAACAACTTGACTGAAATGTAGTCAGCAGTCTAAAAAGACTTTGTCATATTAGATTATACTTAAAAAATAATTTCATAGCAGCATGTCCACATCTCAATGTGTCTTTTTACTACAATGTAAAAATGCATTATACTGCAAGAGTTCTGATTCTGCTTCCTTTGAACTCTATGGCATTAGCCCCACAGAAGAGTTAAACATTCCTGCCATGTCCTCTAATAATTTTCTGGCAGTGTCCTAGATGCTTTAAAAGAAATGAAACATCTGCCTTTGAAAAAAACTCAAATAAGTGTGATAAAAATCACAGATAGCCCAAGTCCCATGCTACCTCAGTAATTCTGAATATGCCTCTTCAGTTCATGAATTTTCCCTGGGCAATCCTTTTTTCCAAACTTCACTGCTGACAAAATTTGAAGTGAAACACAGGAACAAGTTATCATTTTTCCATCATCCATTAAAATAAAAAGTTGAAAGAAATCCTATTGAAAACATTATGGGGTAATTTTCAGACTTTTACACAGTTTTATCTCTCTCTGATCTAATTCTTCTCATGGCTTTAAGGAGTTATTGCAGTTCCCTTGAAATAAGCATCTTTTAGACGTGTCATTTTTTTTGCTCTTGTATTTTTAAAACTTGAGAGTTGAATATGATCAGACTCAGCAGTGGTTTGTCACATCTTCCTCAATAGGGCGGATTTTTTTATGCAGTATTTTATTTAATATGCTTTCTGGGTACTCCTGTTAATAAATTCCTGCCTCTAAAATAATGTAATGATTATTACTTGTATAAATAATCCTGGGGTTTTGTTAAAAATAGTTCCATTTCTATTAGTTCCTGAGTATTTAGAAGACTTTTCAGAAAAATAACATACTTGCTAATGGGCAATGTCACTGAAATTCAAGTTTGAATCTTGCACAAAATTTTGTGAAAGGCTATTTGAAGTAGTATGTAAACCTCTGGAAAGCAAGCAGAAAATTCTTTTAGTATACAAGAATTTTTTCTTCTTTATAATAAAAGATTAATTTTTCACATGCAGCTAATATCTGGGCATCTGAGGAAAAGCTGAATTAGTTGTGTAATTAAGTAATTAAGTATATAAAAATACATTTGCTAAAGTAGCTAAATGACATAAGAAAGCTACAGTAACTTGCTAGTAATTACATATCTCTACAGATAAGCCTTGCCTTGACACACTCCTCAGTCTATTGTGAGGTCAAAGCTGCCACTGAATTTTCACTAGATCAGAAGGAAACTTTTAAAAAGTCAAAATAGCACTCAAGAAATGTGCCACCTTTACAGATGGAACTCACTATCTAGGCCCAGAAAAGACTTAGAAAGTCCAGCAGCTGTGTGTGATCAAATTTCTCTCCCAACACATATTTAATCCCATAGGCGGCAACCAGTGAAATTAATTTGAGCTTATATTTTTTTGTATTTTCCCATTTATCGAGATAAAATTTGGCATTGTTGTGTTTGTCTTATACCGTCAAATGTATGATGACTTTGTGATATTAATCCCTTTCATGTAGCTATCAACTAAGACTACAAAAATCCACATTGCACTGGCCACTGATGGAAAATTCCTCAGACTCCTACAGAAGAACTGAAAATAAAAGTGCTTCTATGGTGAGAGATAAAAACAGTCATGGGATCATAATCAAGCTGTGTCCCTGTGAATAATTTTTTGTTAGGTCTGTACTAGCATAGATGAAAGCCAAATTTATCTATGCTCCTTCTGAAAACATACACTGCTGTCAACTAGTGTTTTATTTTCTATCTGACAATACAATCTGCAATTCTTTTTAAAAGGAAACATAAGGGAACAGGAAAACAGTTTAGAAATTTAAAGACCTTGCAGCATGTAAAAATTTTGAACAAAAATCTGCCAGCCATTTAAGATGTACTGGACGTACATTATTCTTTGTATGTCATGGGAATTATAACTCCTAAAACTCTTAAAGTCTCCAAAAACCTTAATCTGTACAAAAAAAAAACCAAAAAAACCCCACCAACATTCCAGTGTCTTTGTCAATATGCACTTTATATACAGTGATATATAAAACAAAGCAGTTTCTTAAAAACCAGTAGTATAACACTTCTGTGTAAACCAGTGACAGTGATTCTTGTCCTGAGAACTCAACAGTTCCTTTTAATTATCCATCAACCTAAGAGAAATTACATCTGCCTATGAACTTAACATTTGATTTCTGACAGCCAATACTTTCAGAGCTTTAATTTTAGAGCAATACTTTCAGGGGCCACAATTAGGTAACAGATGTCCACATCCAAATACAATATGCATTAAAGTCATTCCATGTCCTGCAGCATGACAAAGCATCATTTCTGTCAGAAAAAGATTATGTAGTGCAACACTCATTTGCTCAACTTTTACTGTTCACTTTATTGTTTTTATTGTAGAACACATCTGACTTTTTCAGTTTACAAAAAATTGTAAAGGCCACAAAGAATTCCTTTTTTCTTTAAGTGCTGAAAAAGTACAATTGCCAGGCAGTTGAGTGACACTTTTCATATCTAGTAATCTATCTCTGTACTTGTTTTACTGGGCTACATTTAGTGCAGCAGTTACAGTGAGGAATTCCTGCAGTATGTTCAACAGCATGGCTGTCTCCCTTCCTATCCTCTGCAGGACTGGGAAGTGCACTGCTGTCAGCATCTGCCCACAGTATTTTAAAATTTGTTCTAATCTAACAACCCCAGTTGGTGTTGAAAATGTAGCTTACATGAATGGCTAAACCACCTAAATAAAAGTTCTGGACTGTGAAATACTTCTGACCGTATGAAGAATTGCGTATAGTGATCAATGTTGTTCAATCAACGACAATAAAAAATCTGCCAATGACAACTGACAATATAAATTATTCATAATGCAGAAAAGGAATGTGCATTTTCAAACAAAATTCTTAGGTCAGGTGCTACCAAGCACTATTTATTGGCAAAAGAGCTTTATTCTCTTCTGGTCAGTGCTACCCTTGTATAGTGGTGCCAGTTGAAAGAAGTGAGAAACAATTTTTTGTCTATTTTTGAATGCAATAAACAACACTGTTGAAAGCCAGTCAAAATTTCTCTTATTCTTTGAACATTTGTACTTTAAAAGTACTGATAAATCCTGAAACTTCTTTCACATGAAGATGGTGATAATGGCCTTCTAGGAGAGGGTAATTTTTTAGAATTACTTCATTACTTCATTTTTATTTCATTTATTTCAAGCTATCTCAGTAGTCAGAACAAAAATTGAGAATTATTCAAGGTATTTATCTATATACACACCATTTAACATCTTCTTGTTTATTAATCTCTTCTCAATCTATTCCGAGTAATGTTGTTAAGTATATAGTTCACAAATCTATCTCTTCAGAAATGCTGCTTCTTCTTTAGTTCTATGCTGTTCCCTGGTTTCCAAATACTTCTGCTTGATGCTAATCCACCAGCTTAAATTTACCATGGTAAAGATCAAACATTTCATTTACCTTCACCTCTTTCTTTTTTCTATTACTGCTCATTGCCCTACTCCCTATTACATTCCTGTGACATCTGTTGGTGTCTTGATGCCTTGACAAGCAGCTTTTTCACTTTCTTCCAATTCTTTTTGTCCAGTAATCTTTAGCAGTCATGGCAGACTCCCTTGAGAACATTTCTGTCTCTGGGTCAAGATTTTCTTTGCATTATTTAATGCTATTTCCCACTGAAATTAGTCAGTTCTTGTCATCACTATGCCCATGGTTTAGGATTCAGTCCTAAGTCTATACATAAATTATATCTGTTTTAATTACCATTTGAATCTAGGTCACATAAAAAGAATTAGTTGTCCAAATTTGAGTGTGTACATGGTCTAAACAGTAAGGTATACTTTAAGAATATTTAAATTATTTTTACTGTACTGTTTCAGAATCAATTAGTCTTTCTTTTCTTCTTTTTTTTTTTTTTTGCTATGCAGTAGGTTGATATTTCTTGATGATAGTGCAAATTCTTTGGCTCAGGCAGAGTCCTTTACTCTGTTTAATAAATGAGGCCTCAGAACAGCATCACAAGAGTAATGAATTAATTTAGTGCAATAGCTATACATATTCTTTTTATATATAGACATATAAATGGGCAGATTCAAATGCAATGAAGTTTAATAAGTCTGGGTGCTGAGTCGTGCAACTAACAGAACGACAGGACACAGTCTCAAGCTGTGCCAAGGGAAATATAGGTTGAGTATTAGGAGAAAGTTTTTTTTACTGAAAGGGTGATAAAGTACTGGAATGGTCTGCCCAGGGAGGTGGTGGAGTTACCATCCCTGGGTGTGTTTAAAAAAAGACTGGATGTGGCACTTGGTGCCATGATCTAGTTGAGATGTTAGGGCATGGGTTGGACTTGATGATCTTAAAGGTCTCTTTCAACCTTGTGATTCTGTAAATGAGGACCAAATTATATATAATGGTGCTTATAAATTGTTTAAATGAAAATGCTTGTGATATAGTATTTGAGAACAGAAATAATACTTTATGATGTATGAGAAGGTCTTAGTAAATGTAAATTCCTGAAAATTGCAAGATGGTTTTATTCCTCCCCTATAAATATCACATTGGCTAAAAATCTCCCAGCATTAAAAAAAGCATATAGAAATGTATTTTACGTTGCCTTTGTTTGCTTTCCAGATCTTAAGCATTTCGTGTGCACAGTAGACAAATTTTCCAGCATAGGTCCTAAACCACGAAGGGAGAAAATTCACTAGCATGTCTTTGATAAAGTCAACACTGCTTTCTCAGAATTTACATGGGATTTGTATATTGGGAAAAAGTGTTTTTCCTGTCTTCTCCCAGTGCAGTTCTCTTGTCTGAATGCCAATAAGAGTGAGTCTTCATTAACATTTTTTACTGAGGTCACTTCTGTAGCAAAAGAATTGGATTTCCTGACTCTGTGAGTGCAGTATATTCCAGACTACTTGCTGGCAAAAAAAACCAAAAAAAACCAACCCTCAGATTTTTCTGGGAACTATTTTTCCCTTCTGTCAATAGGAAGAGAAGACTTTCCATATGGCAGTGCCAGTCTAAGTTACAAAAGTTACAACTGCATTACATCATAGAGTCTATGACTTGTGGACTTAGTGATCCTGAAATATTCTTACCTTTGTTTTATGAAACATTTCCAAACAACATTTTTCATTCTCTCAAAGGTTCTGGGTAAGAAGATCAACTGCAGGTTTGTGAGTTCCTTTAAATGCTGGCCTGCTGGGACCTTAGCAAAAAAGTGCTTCTGCCAAATATTCCATATGCTATGGAAAAGGAAGACAGCACAGTGCCTCAGATAAGATATAAAGCTTCATTCCTGGACACCAGAATGAGTCTGCTCTCCTGCAACAGCCCTCCATGAGGTCATTCCCTCAATAATGATAACAACAACAGTTAGATTAAGGAAATCAGACTTGTAAATTTTTTTCAGGAAATATTTCCAGTAGGTTTTGCACATTGTTACGTAGAACACTGAACGTCAACCTTAACGTGGGTCAGTCCAGTATTAAGATGTGTTTAGCATATGGGTTTGGTCCTCTTCATTACTCTGTGCAAAAATGTAGTCATATGAAATTAATTTATGACAATGTAATTCACTCTAACAGGTGCATTCAAACAAAATAGAAAGGTCCAAGTAACTCTTACTCATGCTCAGTTAAACCTGAAGTTCCTTCTGAATTATACTACCACATAGGCAAAGGAAATTAAGTTAAAGTAGCCTCAAAAAAGCTAATAGTTACCTTGCTACAGATTTTAAAGTATGTCGTTGTTCTTCCTTTCTGAGTGGATTAGGTGCATTTTGGTTAGCAGGAAAAAAAAAGCACCAAAAGCAATACCATCAAGAAAATTGATTCTGATAGGTGCCTGTTTGAAATATTTATCTTGGACTCTGCAAAAGTCAGGAATGTTCTAATCCAATATAAACACTGAGTTAATACTAATACCTCTGTCCAATTCAAATGCTGAGCTGACAGAAAGATTAGGAAAAAGTAGGTGAATTAGTTGTTCAGTATCTCCTTTATGTACTTACTTTTCCATTCCTTTGATCTTGGATCTTTTTGAAATTACACCAAGTTGATTATCTTTTTGCCTCAGTTTCACTGGGCTTATCTTTGGTTCATTTGGATTTTATTTAATTTTTTTTTAAGCATTGTAAAAATGTGACTGTGCAACTATATATATTAGTAACTGTAGCAGCAACACATTTTGGCAATATAAGTAATCTTCTTTACATCAAGAAAATCAACAGTATCTCGCTTCTGTATTATGATGCTCATAATTACAAATTATGCTTGTCATAATTATAAACTCTTAGAGTAATACCCATTTTTAATAATTCAGGTCCTGGAGACATAGATTTAGATGCTCTCTTACACTCAAATACAGACATAGAGAGGTTCTTAAGCCCATTATAATTAAGAGGTTAGGGTCATTAATTTTTTTTTTAAATAATAGCTGCATTTTTGTATCATGTACTTAAAATATTTCTAGTTAAAATTTAGATACTGTGATTTTATAACAGACAAAAGAGTTCAGAAAATGTTATTAATCAAGCTATGTAAAACGAGCTTTGAATGACAGTGTGCCATTCGGCTTCAGTGTGCCTTGTCTAAATCAGGAGAAAAATTTGTGTGTGCAGACTGACCATATGCCACTGTCTCGAGAAGGTTCTTCTTGGGAAAGTGCTGTCTTAGTGTGTTCTTCCTTTTAAAATGTTGCCACTTAAGTCTTCTTCCTCCGCTTTCATGAGACACATCTGATAAGTTTGTAAATTGTCTAATATTGTCAGAGAATTTGTCAGAGTGGTATAAAACCCATCAAACTCAGGCTGAGAACTGAGCCAACCCCTAGGCCATGTAGCTGTGCCAGCTGGGTTCTAGTCTGATGCTAAAATGTCCTCCCAGGATCTATAGGGTTCAGTGGTGACACACAAAGGCTGTGTGACTCAGACTGGCACTTCCCAGCAGGTTGTGTGTATCACTGTCTGTTGGATGCCATGGCCATTGACTTTGAAAAAAAATATTCATCACTTATTTTGTTCAGAAAATATGCAAATCCATGTTCACTGTGCCAAGGAAAACCCAGTTGAGCAGGAAGAAACAAGCACAGATGAAATATGAGAGTGTAGAGAAGCAGCAGGAACTCAGCAGGGAGGTAACACTTCAACAATAACAAAGACACATTCTTGCTCCTAATGTCATTCTTCAAAAAGAAGAATTTCTGATTTCATTGACATTGAATTCTATCATCTCTTTTAACCTGCAGATTCTCCTCTGGCCCTGTTTCCTACAGTGAATGAGTATGGGCAGGAAAGACTCACAGCCACACCCCATCAACAACCCAGGCAACAAACTCAAAGTGAAAAAAATGCAGTGAAAACACAAAAGATTCAATCTTCCATTCCAGGTCTGAAGAAAAGGCACCCCTGTATTTCTACTGAGTGGACTTTGAGCAGAGCTCTGCAACTCATGGTGTCCTGCTGCTGTGCCTGTGTTGGGTGCTGTCTGTGTCGTGTAGGTGATGTTAGTATTGCTCTAGACTGTTTCTCTCTAGATGAGTTCATTCTCTCACAAGACATTCTAGTCCATCTTTAACATTAATAGACCAATGAATAGCATCCCTATTTTTTTCCTTTTGGAAACAAGATTGTAGAAATGAGATTATAGACATTAATTGCTCTTTAGATTCCCTAGTGAAGTGTTTCTGAATCTGCTGCCATTATTTCAATGTCTTCTTATGCAAATAAGATAATTTTATAAATTTTGAAGAAATGTGGCAGCAAATGCATTGTCTGGACAAATTTTCGGCTATTTAAACTTCTGAGGAGTTTAAGTAATTATTTTTCACATATTTCTAGATTTTCCAAGTTTACAAAATTGTTTTCACCCTGGGCTTGTTTTAGCCATATCTAGTAAACAACACACATTATATTTTGAATTTATTTTACATATATGTATATATAACATATGGATAGCAGCCAGATCAGATTGCTGTATTTCTTTACTCATCCTCCTACATAATCACAAAACTTTTGAAATCACATTGACATTGAGAAATCAGTGTTATTTCTTGGGACAACAAAAGACAGTATGGTTTCAGTGGTTGGGCTTGGCGATCCTCTTTCAGACCTAATGATTCTATGATATCCAAAGATATTTGTGTCTGAGGTTTATTTAATCTGTAGAACTCACCTTTAGAAGTAGCAAAGGATACTGCATGAATGATAGGAATGAATCTTCACGGTTTTTCTGGGGGAAAGATACCTGTGGAGATAAGAAGCACTGTTCACCTCTTACCTGGATTTTTATTTATGCCTTGGAAGGTCTGGTGTGACTCCTCAAGTGACACTTTTTTTTAACTTACCATTCAGAAGTCTGAATTTTTATTCTGTGGTATAGTTTTATAACAGGTGCTGGTAGAATCCTGGAGATAATGATCTTGTTGCTATATCACCAGTTATTCCCATCCTGATATAGGAAGACAGGGAAAGAATAATTCATTTAGACTGATCATTACACATACAGCTTTTTTTTTTCTCTCGTTGTTCTAAAAATTTTTTAAGTATTCTTAGATGAGAGATGCCTTTTACCCTGACATGGACCTCATTTTGGCAGGCTATGAGTAGCTTTGGTTGTGTAAATGGCAGTCAATCACCTCTGGCACAGGAATGTTTCTGAATACAAGGCCAGGCTGGATGGAGCTTTGAGCTACCTGGAGTAGTGAAAGGTGTGCCTGTGGGACTGAAACGGAATGATCTTTAAGATCCATTCCAACCCAAACCATTCTATGTTTCTATGATTCTATAATACTTGGCAAGTCTGCCAACTAGAGTGTCATATCCAATCTGCCATGATAGGTCTTAATGAACATTTTTCTGGTTCTGTTGGGAACTGAACTGAGATTACTGGCAAAATTCTGGCATGGCTGAGCTCAGTAAGAAAATGTTTGCATGCCAGAATTTTATCCCTTTCAATGTAATTTGCAGCTATCAGTCACTCAGTTAACCTGCAGCAAGAGTGAGTAGTTAGCTGTCATCTGATGATCTCCAATGGGATTTTTCTACTTCAGAGATATAGATCTTTATTTAAAAGATAGCTGAAGGTGGGAGTTTAGATACTTGTTAGAAGTACAGAAATCTTGGTACAAGTCCTAGTGAACTTTAATCAATTTTGCCTTACATTTTCACTTATTTTCTGACCTGATTTTTTTTTTAATGCATCTGAGCAATACCTATCCAGTTGGAGTTTTTTATCCAGGATTGTACTACTAGGTTATAACTTTTGAAGCAAATGAATGACTGGCTCCAGTCATTCCAGAAGAGATCATGGAGTACTTTAGATGCTGGCATTGTATTTTTCTTCAGATTCACAATAAGCCAGTTTCTCGTTTGTGTGTCAGACCTGTCTTTGACTGACCTTATCTCTTTTAATAGCATCAATAAGCATGAATTGTCTGTTATTCTCTTCTGAAATTGTGAATGACATCTCAATGTGACTTCTGGAAAAGGTGCCAAGAGTAGAAACGAACCAAAGGGAGCACTGAGAGCACAGGCAGCACTATCTAAGTTTGGTAGTGTTTAACACAGTCAAAAATAAAAATAATCCTGAAGGCTAAAAAGAAAAACTAAGCAGATAAATATCATATGTACAAATTTGATCTTGACTCATTCCATCCTGCACATTTTCTTGTTGGAGGAATGTACTAAGTCAAAGTAGACAGGGAAAACTGTCTGTGGGAGATATGAACTGCCAGATGCCTCCTGGAAAAAGCAGACTCAATTGTGTCAAAGATTCCTTTTGTGGATATCATTATAGTACATTTTTGCTTTTTCAGTCAGCAGGATTGCAAGCAACCCTGGCTGCCTGAATACAGAGAGATGTGATCTTTCCTTGTCTGAGCACAAACCACCAGGATGCTCTGCCAGCACTGTGCCTATGAGCACACTGAAGTGGAAGGGAAGGGACTCCTACAAATACTGATGCTTTTTCATGTGCCTTTGAATTTTCAGAAAGCTAAATTGAGCACAATGGCATTCAGTTTTCTTTTAAACTTGAGGGAAGAGAGAGAAACCTGGTATGCAAGACAATATATTACAAAGAATATATTGCAATAGAGAAGAGATTGACATGAAAATGTCAATCAGGGTTGGGGAACTCAAAGAACAAAAGTTCCCACTGCCATCCCCAGGAAGCACAGTGGAAAGGGACGAGCCCATCTCAGATGGTGTCTTGGCACAAGATTAGGAATAAAGGATGCACATCGGGATGGAGCTACAGACTGCAGGAAAAATGATAATATGGCATTGGATAACGAAATACAGATTAACTGAAAGGCATGAGGGGATATATATATTCTATATTCAACAGAGCTATGAAGTCTTAAGCAAAGAGGTCTAAGTGAGAAACCTTTTCTCACTTAAAAGAGACTATGCTTAAGAAGTCAGGAAGAGCTCTGTTTGATGAGATAGTGAAAGGCTGTTTAAAATTACAGATGGTACAGTTTATTTTCACATGTTCTCCAAATCCCAAATTGAGATGGTTGGCTCAAGGACAGGATGGCATAAAGCTAGCCAAAGAAAATGTGGCTCCACAATCCTGGGTTAAATATGGCTTATGCTTTGTCAGCAGCTCTCAAGGAGAAGAAAATAATCGACAGTGCATACTTGGACAAAACCAGAGCTGCAAGCAGGAGCACAAATATGGGGCTTTTCTTCTGCAAGTGAGGGTATGTTCTCTCAACTCCTGCCAGACCGAGGAGAAAAAACAAAGACTAGGACTGAGATATCTCTCTTTCCAATTCAGATTTTTATTTGATGCAAGGCCATTTTAGCCTTGAATGTTTGAATGAAAGGTGTACACATTTTTGGAGGGAATTTTAGATAGACAGACAGTCATGCCTGCTGTATAGACAGGTAGCAAGTCTATTCCTCTTCAGTTTTTGCATGAACTAGACAACAGATGTGTAAAGTTCAAAAGTTCCTTCACCAGAAGTGCAGATGAAAAATCCATTTGTAATGTATCTGATAAAAGTAATATTTTTATTAGTTGAAAATGTCATTTTGAGGAATTATAAAACTATCAAGGACTTGGCTCAAAATTCTTCTGTAAACAGTTTTGTATCAGAATGTCATCCAAACTGTAAATAACTCAGAGATAAAACAGAAACATTTGAGAGTACTTAATTTTTATTAACTGAACAATAGTGAATTAACATACATCTATGCTAGGAGCATAGAGGAACATAATATTTTCCTTTGCATTCTATTGGTAGATAAATGCTGATCCTGAGATGGGACCTTAAGATCATTTTATGAAATGAATATTGTAGGTACTTTTTATTGCCACTCAGTTATTTTTAAAAATGCATATTTTTTTAAAAACTAATATTTATATTATTTGAATATATTAATTTTCAAGATTTCATATCTAAAATAAGGACGACAAAGACTTTTCTCTAAAAGTTGTAAATTTAGAGATAATTGGACCTAATTGGAAACCAATATATCAATATCACTCAATATCAACGTTTTTAATGAGAATTTTGTGAGAATTTCTAGTGGGTTTTTGTTAAAAAATTACATTCTGGGCATGTAAGGCACACCTACCCTAAAATTCAAACTGTCCTATGACCAAGGCACTGTAAATGCTAACAAATAAGAAAGCCATTTCTGTGTTTAGAGACTTTCAGAGCTATGGAAATACATTGGGAAAATTCCTTGAAAAAAAAAACATGAATTGAAAATTATTTAAAGGAGTTTTCAGCACATTAATTTCTAGCAAAACCTAATTTATGAAAGACAAAATCTTATCATCAGGTTGAGTAATCTCGAAATTCTCTTCCAGTGTATTTGCTCAGGAAGCAGATGGTAAAACATGGATAGAAATATCCAGCTAACTTTCATGTAAATGAAAAGGGCAAAGCAGAAATACAAAGGTCATATGCAATCCAATATCTTCACAAGTGTTGGATTTATATATGAACAGCAATAGAAAAAGTATTACAAAATCATTCTAAAAAATACTGTGTTCATGGACAATTCCCAGACAAGAAGAGATCTGTATTTCTCAAAAATTAATTATTAAAATATTGATAATTCTTTCATATTTTGATTTTTAAAAATGGCTTTCTAACTCAATCATGATGATTTTAGAAGGGAATGAAGAAAGAAAGTAAACTTTGAATTTCTGAATGCATAGTATTTTCTCTTTCTAATTAACTTGGGTGTCATTGGGATTTTTTCAAGTTTCTTCACACCCTTAACAAATTCTTTTTAATGTATTACTTTGAATGATTAATTCCATTTTAATTATTAAGAGAATTTATCTCTTCAATAAATCATCTATAAAAACTATTACAAGATGACAAACTAGTAGAAAGAAAGCCTTTTAACTGACTTTATGCCAGCCTGAAGTTTCCCCCGTTTTCATTGGTATTGCATGTTGGAACTGAAGTGAGACAGAGCCAAGTAATCAATGAATTAAGAGATAAACATGAAAAAGCAACAAGAAGAAAAAGACTCTGACTTCGAGGAGTAAAAATGTGAAGAATTAGAGCATGTTCCCATTTGTATTTCTGCATCAGAGCTGGAAACCAGGGTGATAGGATGAACGTGGAAGCTGTAATGTTGTGTGATGATCCCACTTAAGAAAAGTGTAAAACAAGACTGACCCAGACTCCTCACAAAGGTACATTGAAAAGATGAGGGGCAGCAGTCCCAAGCTATAGGGAGAGAAATTATGTAAGGAAGACATTTTCCATAGCAAGAGTAGTTCAAATCTGAAACAGGCTGAGAAATCTCTGAATTGTTTTGAGGATTTTAGGTACTTATCAACCTGATCTGACTTCAAAACTTTCAAAATCTACATAGAAGAGGGTAGGAAAAGAAATCTCTAAGAGGACCTTTAATGCCAAATTATTCTGTGACTCTCTGGGTGAGTGCAATGAATAGTGAATAGAGAAATTTCTTACGCTTTATAGAGTATAAAAGCTATTTCCTTCGTTTCAGGAAAATTTCTTTACTTGTTAACCAAGTGATCTGTGCAACCTATCCAGTTGCTAAGATGTGTGAGCAGAAAACAAGATTGAGAGAGCAGATGCTTATAGGACTCTCTCCTTAAATGTAGTACACACAAACGAAAGTATCTGTGAGCTTCTGTGGCCTATGTTGGACTTTGTGTCCTAAGAAAGGCAATATTTTACCATTTGAAACAGAGTTAAATAAAAGGTCTTCTGTTCTTCTACTCAGTTACATATTGTGCCTGGGTCTGAGACCAATTTGTGTCCCAGTTTTCTGCTTGCAACAGTGTGGAAAGGTGACCTACAGTGCTCCATACGGTCCCAGAGCCTCCGGGCTAGAGGTGACAGCCTGTGGTGAGTGAGGATGAGGATGTGCTTGGGTACAAAGCACAAAGGGTACAAGTGTGGTACTCATCTGCTGGGCATCTCCTCACTGTGTGACACCCAGGAAGGGATGGACAAGGGCTATTTAGGAGTGCCAGGTAGTGTTGAGTCTGGGTCTTCAAAGAGACAAGAGCAGTAGCTGGTTGCTGTAAAGCTATTTATTGCAGGAATGCATCAGTCTCAAGGGCAAGAGTTCAGAGTATAAAGTCTGTGCTAAACCTTTCTGGCATAGAGTCCCGAGCAGAGGCAGCAGCAGCAGCTCCCTGGCATTTCGTCTATTCTTCTGTTCTATTCTTCTGTTCTTCTTCTGTCTCTTGTTCTTCTGTCTGTTCTTCTTCTGCTGCTTCCATGTGTGGTGGTGGTGGTGATAATGATGATGATGATTTTTTCACCCCAATACAGGGGGTTTTATTCATAAATTATCCAATGAGCTAAAAACACAAACCTAAAACATTCTTTCTACGCCTATTAGAATCTTAATTTTAGAGTATGAAAGTAGTGTCATAATTTACGCGTATAGCTCTATCTATTCACCTAAATGGTTCTATCTGTTCTATCTAGAAAATGTTCTTACTATGTTTTCATTATGTCTGGGGTTAAGTTTCTGAACTTTTAACTAGGCTTTAGGCTGCATGAACTTTAACTAGACTTTAGGGCTTTTTACTCTCTTAAGGTATTTATAGTATATTCTTATTTAAAACTAAAACTCGCACTTCTGCTTCATGCCTGTGTGGCTTAATATATTTTAATTTCTCTGAAAGCTTTAATTCAATCCCTGCATTATTTTCTCTCTGTGAGGGACTCAGAGAGGCTTCTATTCTACACACTCCAACGAGGTAGGACCAGGCCAGGGGGTTCCTGGGAAGCAAGCTCCATCAAACCCGTGCTGTATCCCAGTCCCCCTGTTGTCTGGTGAGCAGTGAAATGAGCTGCTCTCAGGGGGGCTGCCCTGGCCGAGACTCCTTGCACCACTCACAAGGCAACAAAGGGGAGCTTTGGTTATTTTCTTAGACTGCTGCTCCTGCTGGACCACAGCATAAGAAATTTCCTTAAACTGGAAGACTGCCCTCAGTTACTTGAATTTTTCTTCTTTAAAGGAAGCTTAGAAGTTGATCCTGTGTGAAGCTTTCTGTAAGGTTTTTATGAACTATCAGGTTGAAAAGTAAATTTTCCTTTTTAGGAAAAAATAAAAACCTTAAATAAAGTTTTTTAAATTTCCAATACAGATTGCTAAATACTTTTACAGATGCCCCGAAATGTAAAATGAAGTAAAAAAAAATAGTTATCTTTCCTTTTGTCCATTTCAATTTTGTTCATAAAATAGAAAGAAGAAGACAAAAGGGAAGAGACAGAAAGATAAAAACATTGGATTTAATGGATTTCTTAATACAAAATATATCTATTTATATATAGAGTAGTCCTTATACTTTTTGATGAGGAATGAAAATGACAGTTTTGTTTTCTGAGAAATTACAAAGCTACATTTCTACTAGCTTTTCTTACAACTAACTTCAACTAGCTCTCACTTCTAAGATATTACTTGACAAATAGGAAATAATTCTATGAGAAAACGTTTTCTGCATCATTATCCTAGTTTGCCATTATTGCTAGATTTCAATTTTACTTGCTATCTGAATATGCTATGTTAATGAAATTATTTTACAAGATGCTGAATCTTGTTTATTCTATTGGTCTCCATGTTTTTCCTTCAAAGCACCTTAATTTTATAGCCTTTCATTGTTGCCAAGAAGAAATTATGACTGTAAAAGAGGACCCATTCTGGCTTGTCAGTTTCAAACTAAATGGTGCTGAAATTTTTTCAGAGCAGCAGTACAATTATTTTATGACAATAAAAATGTTTAATTGTCCTTCTGTCTTCATTGAATATTGCTGAAAAAGGGAAAGAGTAAGAAGCCCAGAATTCATTAACAACTGTAATAAAAAGAAATTTTAGACAGAATTATTCCAAAATATCCTAAAATATCCATTTTATGACAGATCACATATGGTAGCACAGAGAAGGTGCAATGAAAGAAATACTTTCTACTACTTGGAAGAGTAGTGAATTTCATGTGTGATTTTTTTTCCCTGAGAGAACTTTTGCAGAAGAATGTCAAAACATTCTGGTGACATTTGCACTCTCTTTCAGGTCAAAAAACATAATTCTGTTTTCTCATATTGAGTTATTAATTTAACAAAATAATTTTTGAGTTAAGGAAGTGTTTAAGGTTCTTTCTTGGTTTGGATAATAATCTGTTGTTGAAAGGCAAATTTTATTTGACTTGCAATTTAAATTTAAAGCAACAATGTTGAAATTTTGCAGAATAGAACTGTGAATCAAAAAAGTATTAGAAATGAGCACACAGCCAAAGAATACAATAATATTTACAAACTTTAAAGAAAATATTAGTGCAATACTTATCCAAAGTTATTCTTCTTTGAATTTCTGATTATAGATTTTTAGAATATACTGCTGTGACTTCACTCTGTGAAGAGGTTCAACAAGACCACATGCAAGATCCAACACCTGGGGCAGGACAACAGCTGGAATCAATACTGGATGGAGGATGAAGAGATTGAGAGGAAGCCCTGACAAGACAATGACTTGGGGGTGCTGGTGATAAAAAGCTGGCGCTGGGTGATTAAAAAACTGGACATGAGATGTTAATGGGCACTTGCAGCCCAGAAAGCCAATTTTATCCTGGGTTTCACCTAAAGCAGTGTGGCAGCAGGACGAGGGAAGTGGTTCTGTCCCTCTGTTCCATTGAGACCCAGCCTGGAGTGCTGCATCCTGCTCTGGGGTCCTCAGCACAGAATTGACATGGAACTGTTGGGGTGGGTCCAGATGAGGGCCACAAAGATGATTGGAGGGGTGGAACACTCCTCCCATGGGAAATGGTTGAGAGTGTTGAGGCTGTTAAATCTGCGGGACAGATGTCTCCAAGATCTGACTGCGACTTTCTAGTACTAATAGGGGATTTAGAACAAAGATGAGGAAAACTTATAACTATGGCCTGTTGCAACAGGACAGAGGATAATATTTTTAAATTAAATGAGGATAAATGCAGACTAGATATAAGGAGCAAATATTTTACGATGAAGGTAGTAAAACAGTGGATCAGGTTGTCTAGAAATATGTTAAATGCCCCATCCCTGGAAACATTCACAGTCAGGCTGGACAGGGTTCTGATCAACCTCATCAAGTTGAGGATGTCCCCGCTCATTGAAGGAGGACCTTTGTAAGTCTCTTCCAACCAAAACTATTATATAATTTTGTATGCTTAAAATTATTTCATATGAATTTATGTATACAATGACTTTCTATATGAAAACACATCTGTGTAGTTCAGATTAATGCACATTTTTAGACAGGGATATAGTTGGCTTCTTAAAAATGCAGAGACAAACATGTACTCCCAGCTGAACCTGTTGACAGTACTGAAATAGCATATTATAGCTGCAAAATCACTCCCAAATACCATCTTGAAAAAAAGGAGATTGCTGAAGAAAACAGTGAGAAGCTTCTGAAAATCTAGGCTGCTAGTCTAGCCAGTGCCTGTGCAAAACCAGTCACACAAATTTTAAGCATGTTTCTAATACAGCACATGGATCTGACATTATTTATGCAGCAAACTGTCCCTCAAAGCCAAAGGATCTCAGTCCAGAGAAAATACAAGGTGATGCTCCATGCCCAGGTGTTCTGTAGGGACTATTAGGAGATTGTCCATAGCAGATGTCACTAGCAGTCTACTGTCGACTTCAGTGGGAGTAAGGGTTAATCCCAAATTACTATGTCTGTAAAATAAGACATTCTTTGATTTTTGTCCATATTCTAAATTGATGATTTCATTCTTATGGAACAGTTAACTTGAAAGACCAACCTCTTTATAAATTTTCTCTCTCAAGAAATGAAATCCATATAACACCTTATGGATTATTTTATGTTCAATGAGGTTTCCATTGTATTATGACTGATTATGCTGAAAATGTATTAAAATTAATAAGATATATGACTTTTGAAGAAATCCACTGCTAAAAATCTATTTCTTTTTTTTTTAGGTTGGCAAGGACAAGTCATTAATAATTTCAGAATTGAGCTGTTAAACAGAATTCTAGTTAAGTATGCCAGCTCCCAAGAATTTACACTTAATCTGTCTTCCTTGTTTGACTTCTACCTTTGGCAAAACTATTACATTTCAGCCAGTGACCCATTTCCACAAATGTGTAAAGTTACATTTAAGAGTGGGAGAAAGATGAAAGCAAGCAATGTTTCCAAATTACAGACATTAATTTCTGCGAAAAACCCAGGTTGGTTGCCTGAAAATATTTACATGTCTTACTGAAATGTAATGCAGACTGGCTTTGAACTTCACAGTTTCAGTAAAACAAATTTCAACAGGTTTGGGAATCGTGGCCCTCTCATAGCAAGATGCTTTGTTGGTGGAAAGCCAACTGGAATAGGTACATGCCACAAACCTTCCCTTCCCAACGCGAGGTAAAAGACTTCCATTATGGCAAATATGTGTGAGCCAACACAACAATATAGCAAAATTAAATGCTCTTGAAAGATGCTAGTTCTCAGTGAATCCAGATCCTCTAATTTTTCTCACCTTTTGTTTTACTTAATTGAACATTAAAAAACTTGTGTGATTTATTCTTTCCTTTTATTGGCTTCTGATTAATGATCAAAAATAATCAGTCATTCTGAATGATGCTAAGCAGAAAGCATTATTTTCTACCAAAATCATGGATAGAAAAATTATTCTTTAGAACTGGATAAAGATAAATTAGAGAAGTGTGGTTCCAGAACTCTAAACTACAGATTGTTTCAAGTAACACATTCAGTCGGTAGTCAAATGTTGTGATGTCTTTAAAAAGCCAGATAATGAGCTTAATTCTGTATGACACTCACTAGGATTCCTTTTCTGAATGTATACATAGTTGTGATTTTTTCATCAAAAATAGATAAATAAGGAAAGAAAAGAATAAACATATGAATGAAGGAAAGATATTTCAGAACTTCAGTAGGTTTCTTGTTGTGTTTATTGTTTTTGCAAAAGCATCATTTTGGGCACCTGCTGAACTAAAAATCACACTGAAAATCTGAAATATTACTCCTTTACTTAAAGACATTAGCTTTAGTTTGCAGAAATGTTATGCAGTTTGGATATACAGGAAATCTCCTTTTGCATTAGGCTGCTTGTGGCAATTGAATTGAACCCTTGAAATGGGCGTTGACTTCATCTGAAATTAATGTTGACTAAATTTCCATGGGCCAAATGGAAAAACTGTTAGGGAAATTGAAGCTCTGCCATATCAGCTAATGAGAAAGAGGTGGTATATATAATATACATATATGCTATATTGGCTGGCTCCTTGTTTTTTCTGTTGTCCTTGTCACTGCCATAGCAATCTTCTGACCATTTTAAACTAAAATCTTCAGTCAACCCCACCCTTATCATGTCTCTAAAACAAATCTTTGTTGATTGCAATACTCCTGAAAGCACATGACAGTTGCTCAGATATTATCTCTGAGGTTATCATCTTTTCAACAAATCACACTCATTAAACAATTTTTTTTTTTTTTTTGCAGTAGCAGGTGAGAAAATGCCCTGAACAGCTGCCCAGGGAGAAGAAATTCAATTCTGCCAGCAATCCCAGCCTCACCCTGCCTTCTCACATCACCCTTTTCTTCAACATGACCTTATGTAGGAGCCAACTTTATGCCATGATGATTGAATTCTCCTGGAATACAAGGAAAGACTGAGGACAGATTTTCCTAAGTACTTGTGTTCCATTGCTCATCAGTATCTATTGAAACTTACTAAAGAAGGAAGCAATTAGTCTAGTTTCCCAAGAATACATTTGCAATGCAAAATATTACTGAAATCTTGAAATCATTTTACAAGTTATGTCTGCTCTATATACATTTATACACAGATATATTCATGCCAAAAAACATACTCAAATTTTAATATTTTAATGATCATATATTGATGTATAAACCCGAAAAAGATTATAATTTGAATTCAGGATATTTCTTATTCAGTGATGAGTTAACTGTAATTTTTCATGTCACGATATGTAAGCTGAACATCTGCAATACTATTAGTGATGATTTTTGTTGCTCTTTTTGCCTTACACTTGAATCAAAGATACAAAACTTTTCTGTGCTCTGGTATTTATGCTGATTTGCTTGAGTTTATATATGCTGACAAAATATGTCTTTATAGATCAATTGAACTATTTAAGTGTTTTAAGGGTGGATGTTGGTTTTGAATCCACTTGGAAATTTTGAAATTTTTTAAATTGATCCTTGGAGATATATCATTTGCAGATCAATTACATTTAAATATTTATCACTTATAAGTATTAATCTTATTAATATTTTCATTGTTCATGTTTATAGTTTCATTTTTCTACCTCATTGTCCATCTCTGAGTCCTCTTTTACTTCAGGTGTCACTACTCTTTTGTTTATAAAGAGGGTGAAATAGAACAATCATTATTTGAGCTCTTCCTGCTGTTGGCCCAACATTTAAATTATTAAAATAAACATTTCATTTGTTTTAACTCTAAGCTAAATAAAAGTTATAGGGGAATTTTTATTCCTCTTCTGTTGCAAGATATCAACTAGGTACAAGTTCTTACCAGTTAGGGAAAGGTGCATTTGTGATATATGAAGTTCAATGGGACTCTGCAGTGGGTAAAGCAGTTGGCAAGTTGTTTCGGGAAAATACATGAGAAATCCATCAGAGAGATATTATTCAGTTTCCAGAGAACAAAAGAAACTCTAAGATGAGTTGAGATGCAAAACTGAGGAAATTGTCGGCTGCTTTTCATCCTGTTCCAATGAATGCATAAATCAAAGCATCCGTGACAAGACATGGCCTGTTGGCTTCTATTTTTATTCAACCAAATTAATGTCAATAAATACTGAAGGAAATCCTCTATGTCAAATACGACTAAAAGATAATAAATTACATTAGTTTTTCAAATGAGGAATGGCTTTTGAACCTCCTTCTACAGTTTGAGCTAACTGTTGCTTGGTCTAGATGTAAATTCAGCATGTACATATAAAGCAGTTCCTACTTGCAGTAGAGAACATTTCATGGGTAAATGTGAGCATGGATATGGATATGGATATGGATATGGATATGGGTATGTTTGATGAATTCAGTGGATGATATTTTAAATACTTTGAAAAAATACATGATTTCCTTATATTTTAAGTGGTGAAAACAATTGGAAACTATTGAAGAAATGTCAAGTTTTAATTAAAATTGTGACAGAAAAGCATTTTTTAACCAGTAATAATTTACAGATTGTCTGTTTGAGCTAATTTTGGTCATAATGCTAAGGTTAAATTCACAACATCCACACAACTTTTACTGCATAAAGGTCTCCAACACATGAATTTATGACTGGAAAAGACTGCCTGAGTCAGAGAATTGATTGCTGGAAATCATGTACCCCTACTAAACCTACAACATTAAAAAATATTATCATTTCACTGTTGCTGTGATCCTTTATCAGAAGTCTAATTCTATTTTCAGAATTGTAGACAAAGGAAAATTGTATGTAAAATATTACTTGCAAACACAACAATTAAATTTGCTAGTACAGGTTAAGAGGGTAAATCCAAATGCAGATGGAGCAGGAGTAGGTTCTTCATTCACTCTCAGAGACATAAAACTAGGAAATCTTTGTGTCTAAGGTCTTTCAAGACTGACATATTTCCAGGTTTCTAAGGCAGCAGGAAAAAAATCCTAAAATACGTCCCGTGAGTTGAAAACTCAAAAGAAAGATGCTGCTGTGCTGTGATTATATTAAAAGGCTTTAATATTTTCTAGTGTTTTCTAGGAGCTGAAGGTGGTAGCTGCTAAAAGTAATAAATTAGTAAATTAGCAAGGCCATTTTTCTTGGACACTGAAAAATCATAAAGCTTTCTTTTGCTCAAAAGTGTTTTTCTTCTCCAGTGATCCACTTACCTGTTTGTTTTATAATGTTAGTCAGACTGCAAAGACAGACATTCTTACATTTCAGTGCTGACTTACTTTGAATAAGGTTGTATTGTTGTCTTCCAAAATAAATACGCAGATACCATTTTGTGGCAGTGTGTTGTTATCAAAGTAACTGATGAACAAAATGGTTCATATAAAAAAATGCCAAACATCTATCATGTTTTCAAGGTTTATGGAAATGCTTCAAGAAGGTACAAATTTGCTTTTGTTTATGCACCAATTTCCATGAGGGTCTTCCTTTTCAGAGTTTAGGTGTGAAAATATCTTCTCTGTAATGCCTTTATATATGCCTATATAAAATGCGAAATTCCATAAGAAAAACAGGGCACTTCTGAGCATTCCAACAGCAGAACAGTAATTATTTACTGGTGTTATATGTGTGCTAACCATTTTCTCAGCTAACTTATTTAGTGGAAATAATAACTTTTAATATTTTTCCATCTGGCCTTCTCCAGTATCTCTAAGGTATCTCTTAATTCTTGTTTTCTGTATTTTCTCACTTCTAAATTCCCATGCTCTTCAGATATTTGAGACAGAAACTTGCCATGATGAAAAATATTTGCATTTCTCAACATCTAGATACAGAGCATGGGTGGGAGCTGGATAAAATATGTGTATTTCAACGAGAACATCCTCTACAAGTGTTAGCATGACTTATTATTGTCATGCCCTCAGGGCAAAGAAGCCCAAATAAGATCTGTCGACAGCAGATTTATTATGGCAGTTCTTTTCCAGGTTCATCTTAGACTGAGTATCTAACACATGCCTCATTTTCCTCAATGGTGCTTTTGGATAGAGGCATGGAATAATATAATAAATTGAATGAAAAAGAAAAACAGAATATAATCAAACTTTAGTTAAAAAAAGAAAATTAACTCAAACTAAAAGAATTAACAGAAAATTTGCTAACTAAGCTTTATAGCCATGATCCAAAACAAATCATAGACTATCTAAACCCGATGAAAAATCTTGTTTCATTTAATATTTTGTTCCATTTTCTCAATACTGAACACCATAAACTTTAGATAATATTTAAGTAACTTGTTATTTGAAATGGAACTACTGAGCCCAGTGAGGTCTCAAAATTACTCCGCATGTCCTAAACTGACCAGGATTCACAAAGCACTGTGACTGCTGAAGGAACACTTGAAACTGAAATACAGTTTGAAAATATTTAATAAAGTTGACCTATACTTAGACCTATCTCTGGAAAACACCATACTAAAGTATGTCATTTGTACGAATGCAACAATAAAGAATTGTAAAGATGGGCCTATAAGTATTCTTCTTGATCTGATCTTAGTTTGTCCCACAACAGAAAAAGAAACTAGATTTTTTTTTTAATTGGGAAAAATACCCTTAATGAAAAATGTTTTCCTTCTTGTTTGGGAAGAGACAATGAAAGAAAGTTAAAAGAAATGTGCAGTGTTTTGATGAATCACATGTGGTTTGCATATCTTCATCAGAGAAAGCGCAGCTTACTAACAGTCAAAACTTTCAAGTCAAAGGAAAAATATAAGGTGATGATGATTTATATTTATGCAATTTGGAAACAAGTAAAAGTTTTCTAATGGAGTTAAATAGCAAATGGAATGACTTAGAGAGATTTTATGAGTTTCCCAGATGTTGATGCTTTCAGATTAAGACCTTCTCCTGTGGGAGATATGGTTTAGGCAAACAAAGGTTCCAGAAGGCATCCAAAGAAGAGAAGCTAACTGACTGTGAGAAGGAGTCCTTTACAGTATCTATAAACTTGTTACCTGAAGATGTATCTGACTCATTCTGAGGAATTTGAACAAACTTCTAAAGAAGTTAGAACTAAAGACGTTAGTTCCCTAGTGAAATCAAACTGGAACTCTTAAGATATTTGAGACACCCCCATCTTTATTGGAATATTCACATTTTACTCTGAAAATGTTTTGAAAACCCAAAATAAAAGCCATGTGAATAATAATTTCATATTTTGCTAGAACAAAAAATTAAAAATCCACTTTTGTCTAAGTATATTTTAAGTAAAATGCAGTATTTGTTTGGATAAAAGCAGAACTTACATATAGTAGCTCTAAATGTAACTCTCACCTTGAGAATTTTAGAAATTCATGTCTATGTTTCTTGGTGGTAATTATGTCAGGCTGCTGCCACAGCTCCATGATCACTGGTCAAGAGCTCTCTCTTACTTCCATGTGCCCTCCCAGGTTGCTGGGAATCCAGATGCGACTTCAAGGGTGATTTTTTTCATTAAGCACTGTGATATGTGCAAATAGTACTCTAAGGCCTGCTGGAAACACATTACCACACTAACAAACCTGTGTCCTTTTGCTCTCCTAGAAGCTGTAGGGCTGTACAGTGTCTTGCCAATGCAATGGTGAGATTCATGCCAGTGCACTCTTTTTGGTGGGAAAATTCTTATAAAAAGTTTTGGTATTTGAGTAAGTGCAGTAGCACGTGGGGGATCTGACCAATGGGAAAATATTTATGGCCAAAAGGACTGAGAGAATTTTAAAAAGGGTTCATAGGCTCCAGACACAGACATGCACATACACATACTCACAAGTTCTGTATTGAAACAGAACACTTCTTTCCTGCAATTATGAAGAAAATTCAGGAATGTAAAGAGCAAGAAAGTGAATGTTAGACAAAGGCACAAAATTAAACTTTGCCATCCTTGCTGCCTTTGTGAATTTAGGCTCCAGTCCAGTTAAGCACTTAAGCATATGCATAACATTATGTATGTGAGAGACATTAATACTTATTGCTTGAAGTTATGCATGTGTTTAAGTGCTTACCTGGATTTGGGACTTGATGCAATTTAGCTTTAACTTGTCTTTTGTTGGCTGTTTGACTACTGTTATATTGCCTTTCAGAGCAGTACTAAATAACAGTATTAAAGAAGTAGTGTTAAATAATCTTTTTAACATACAAAATTTATTATACAAGGAATAATTGCAGCTATTATTTCCTGTATACCCATTTAGAAACAGAGTTTCAGAGCTTTTCTGTGGGTGCACAACTATCCCATGATGGTGTCTGAAAAATAATTCATATAATTCGCTTCACTTTTTCTTCTCTAACTACTGCAATGTGATGTCTTTCATTCCTGGGAAACTTTTAAACAGGTTTAAGTCTTCATCCCAAATTTGGCAAGATAGATCAGATCTGAAGCCATGTCAAGGTCTGAAAATTCTTGATCAACTAGTAAAAAAATATTTCCATTTCTGCTTTTCTTGGTTTTAAGTTGGAACTAGAAGTGGAACTCCTGAAATAACACAAGAGCAAGTGCCAAGTTCTGTATGAATACCTTTTTTTTTTTTAAGTGAAGAGTCAATTCCTTTAGTGATTTGTCAACAGTTCTAAATAATACTTGTTGACAGGGAGTTAAAGCTTTCACAACTTGAGGCAGCTGTGCAGGTGGGCAAAGGAGGGTTTTGGGGCACTTTACCAGAGCTGTTCTGAATCATGATGGTGACTCAGTGCAGTGGGGCAGGCTGTAAAGTGTAACAGAAACATACCCCGAGCAGTATCACTGCAGCTTTTGGAGAGCAGCAACTTGTGCCACCTGAGGATTCCCTCGCTGTGAAATAATCTTTGTACAGCTGGAGTCAGGGCTTCCCAGCACTTATTCACCAGTGTGCCACAGCTTTAACTTAAACATGATCCACATCCACGTGATATGTCTAAGTCTGTAGGTTGAGTACGCTTTATGTTCTGCTTGTTTGCCATAGATTAGGCACTTGGAGCATTATATGCATCCCTAGAGAAGACTGAGCAGAATCCTTCTATTTACAAAATATCCAGAAATAATCTAAATCAAAGTACTAGTATTTAAAAAAGGAAGAGCAGGGAACAATTCTGCCCACCCACTCTCTGGAGAGTTTTCCATTCTCTGGAGAGGTTACTGCAGAAATAAATATTGTCTTCACCATCCTTCAGGCATACAAAAATCTAATCTTCCTATAATTAAAATGCTTGTCAGAGAGAACATAGGTGATGCTGGTCTTGGGACCTGTCCTTGGCAATAGTGGACTAGTTGGGACACAAACAAGTAATAGAAGCATCACTCTCACATCATAGAACACTGCAGATTTTGTCACCTCTTGCTGCAGTATGCATGAGCCATGCTTTGTCTCACACATGCAAATAGCAAGATAGAAAGATGGCAACCCTTGAAGAAAATGTCCAAGCAGTGCTGTATGGAGGCCTCAGCAGGGATAACATCCCTTTCCTTTGGAGCTGATTAACAATACTCTATCCTTGGCCTCACTGAGGATAAACTGCAGTCTTGACCCTGCTGTCCGTGATAGTTGTTACCGTTACACAATTTTCCTCTGGGGAAAGAGAAATAAAAACTTGGAAAGGCTGAGATGGAGGAGCTAAGTTGCATAGTGGTTGAAACCAAAGCAAGCCCCCAAACTTCTTGTTTTAACCAGCTTATAAGAAGGTGCTCTGCCCTGATGTTGGAGCCATGGTTTCCATCACCTAATCCAACCCCGCTTCTAGGAGCTACATTTTTCATCTCTAATATGTCGTGAAGCTCTTCTCATTCCAGCAACATTTCTCTGTCTTCTTAGTCTTAAATCTGGAGACTTCTGTGAGTCTGTGTGCATGTGTCTGCCTGTATGTGTGTGTAATGCAGAAGATAAAGGAAGATCAACATCTACCATATTTTTACCACACAAACATTGAGTCTTCCCTGCCTCTCCCCTGCTAGGTCATAGAAAAAGGAGAGTACAGCTGTGTGAAGATGATATTCATGTTGCTTAACACATCTGGAAGTTGGTTGCCTACCAGGATCATGAGGGTTGTAAAGAGAAAAGAAGGGAAGAGTTCTGGGGCATACACTGGAATTCACAAGCCAACTTGATACAAGCATCTGGAAATTCAGTAAGAGCAGAGTTTCTTGTGGTATTTCTTCAGCTCAGGTTGGAGTGCTGTCTGGAAATAGGAAAGTAATAAAACTTATGCAAACATTCCAGTAACACAAAGAGAGGTTTGCTTCAACAACTATGGTAATGAAAGGGGGTTGTATATGGGCTGTTAATATAACTTGGCTTGTTCTTTTTCACCTATAGACAGCCTATTTTACCAATAGATTGTCGATTTTACCAAGATAGTGTCTATTGACACCTATGTTTATTTACCCATTAATAGTTAAATAGATATCACCTAAACCTTTTTTTTTACATCAGTTGCTCTTTAAATAACAGGAGGCAATAATTACTTATGTGTAGTATATTACATCTGATCCAGTGAGCTACACATAAAAAATACTCTGTCTATTACTTTTCCTGACTTCAAAGGTCACCAAAGATGAAGATTCTTGAGGACACTTTTTCATAGTAGATCTGGTTTGGGCATACTTTAAGTAAGTTTATCATATGTGCCAAGAAGTCTGGCAACTGGTTTTGGTCTGAATTTACACACATACCAGGTGTCCTTGAATATGATGTATCATGACAAAATCAAATAGGGTATCTCCTTGATGGGGTCCTTTGAACAGTGACATCATGGGCCAGAGGATGGCCTTTTAGTGAAGACTGCCCCTTCCCTTTAAGTTCTTCAGAAACAGTTTAGCTGCTGCACAAACCTAATTGATCAAAAAATTAAGGCTCTTTCTTGGTGTATTTGGTTTATTGTCTGAATTCAAAGCGTGATATTTATTGGGTTTGACATTTGTGCTATTTCAAATCTTGGAGCAGGCTACATTCTCATCATTAAAATATTTCAAAACCATGGCTATAAATCAAAGTAAATGACAGTTCAAAAATAGGCACAGATTAAATAGGTGTGTTGTTCTATCTTGGGTACAGCCCATCATTATTTCCTTTCCACTGCAGCTGGCCAATTTGCTAATTTAATTACTTTCTTTTTCTTCTTTCCTCAAAGAATGAAATCTATCAAAAGAACAAGGCTGGTCAAAGGTTTTCTCTCCAAAGCTAACAGTACTAAGTGGTTTACTTTTACAGTGGGAAAGGGACAGCTTAGCTGCTTGTAGTAGAGTTGAGGGGGCTGAAGCAGAGGCTTAAATGTTGATCTGGACCTACACACAGTTACTGCTACATAGCTTAGCCCAACATGTCTCCTCTCTTTCCCCATAACCAGAGTTAACACTTACCTGTTTCAATGCTTAAAAAAAAAAAAAAAGAACACCAAAACTTATCCAGTCTTTTCTATTGGTTCAGAGATGAGTGAATGTGATTTCAGTCTACCTTATATACGATGAATAAATTTTGTGCACGATAAAGGAAAAGCTAAAGAAAATAGAAGGTGTAAATGCAAACCATTTAAAGTTGCACGTGATATTCAGTGAGTCATATTACTACTTCTGAGGTTAAAAATTAATTGTATCTATTCGTTGTTTTTCAGTTTATTAATCCCTAACCTGTACGGAAATGGCTCTTCTCTAAAACTGCTGCATAGATAAATACATCCCACTCTAATGTCAATTTTAGTCCATCTGTATTCGGACATGGGAGAAAGACTTCCATTCTCAAGGGATTTCTGCTAAGTTTCCTGACCAGAACATCTCAGGGCATTTTTCTACAAAATTCAGTGCAATACTGTCTCTCCTTTAGACTTAGTAGTCTCAAGAGGCAGCTATTATTATTCTTAGCAAAGGAATGTGAAAAATCTATGTTCCAGATTATTTTAAAATTTCCTCACTGATACTATCTCCCTCAAAACAGCTCTGTTCTCAGTTTTCTTAAGTGACTGGATGATTCATAAAGGGCTGAGGAGCTAAATGGTAACTTCTGAATGGGTGCTTAAGTAATTTTTGGAAATGCTCTACTGAAACTTGATTTTGTTGGAAGTGACAGAGTAGGGGAGAACACACACACTTCATGACAGCCTTTACCTCTGGAAGTATTATCAATATCTGGGAGAATATATATTTTGCAAGTTTAGAGCCAGGATGGGATCTCCAATGGGCAGGGTCCAGTCTACTGGAAATAGGGCTTCACAGAATTGCAAATGTGTCCTGAGCCCTGAAACTTATTTACAATGTGAAGCCATGCTAACAAGGGTATGTTACCACCTTTGCCTCCCTCTTCTTTTATACACCTCCACTTAATGGTGGAAAAGACCAGGTTAGTCATTTAAGGTCTGAACAACAGCCTAAGAAAATCACTATGACTTCCTCAGGTTTTAGAGCAGTTTTTAATTCCACATTGATCTGCCAGGCCTTGGACTTTTCCTTGAAACTTTTGCCCGATCCAGATTGAAATAGCTATGGCGTCTGTACAATAATACACACAAGGCAGACGTGCATTGCTTAAGCAAAAGTAAACCAAAATCCTTTCAGCCTTCATCAATACACCATGTGCTAGAAAAGAAAATAAGGTTGTGCCTGGAATCTGCTGGAAAACACACTCTGCTTGAAAGGACCCAGGATCCTGTCAGTTAAAACTTAGTGAAGAAAATCCCTGACTGCTCGTCTTTAGGAGCCTCTGTGTGATGTTGGAGCAAGAAGCTGCAAACGGTAGCTGCCAAGCTGGCTGGGATTCCTAGAGTAATCTCCTGAGATCAGTGTTCTGACAGGTCACATCCTCCGTCTGGCACCACCATTCCCTATTTTCATTAAGATTTTCTTTTCCATTTTTTCCTTTGTTCTTCTTGCTTGAGCCAAAAGAAACAAGAGGGCAGTAAAGAACAATTTTAGCTGAATATGAGTTTTATCATTTTACCACTGCATTACACCACTTACCAAGTATTTAGGTTCTGTTCTGTTCTGCTAGGAAAAAAACACATGTCAGGATTTAAAGGAAGGCTGTGCTAAGCTTTAGCACACAGACTATAAAGTGTACATGTGAATTATTATTCTTCTAGTCTAAGCAAATCCATATGACATTGTGACTTCATATACTCTTCACAGTTTCTTGTACAACTCTTAGTGGAAAATGCCATTTCTTTTCAAACCTGTATGCCTTTATCCGAACCTGACTTTTTAATAGCTCAAAAATAATTGTAAAAGCAAAAATGTCAGTGAAGTGCTGTTTCTCACAGAGCATTTGAGACCACCTGCCTAAATGGCAAAGCTAAACAGAGAGCTAGAGCTACTCATAAAGAGAGAACTTTACAGAGATCCATTTTTAATTCCTTTCCCTTTCCTTGAGAATGGTGAGTCTGATGGCATTCAAACCTAAATCTTCATTTCCTCCTCTCTCTTCAGCAGCTCAGCCTGGGAGGTAACCACTCTGTAGAGCCTTTCTCCAGCACCAAGGTTTTTTGGGCTAAACTGTGCATGAAGCTGGGAAGGTGTCTACAGTGAAAAGTTTATTTATAAGCCTGAGGAGATCAATCTACTCCACAGCAATCACTGTAATTGAAACCATCATGTATGGAGAAAGATGGTACAGAAAAGTCTAGCTAACATCTGTTGCTGAAATGGAGTCCTCCTCTTAACCTGAGTGTTCTCCCACCAATTTCTTTGATCTAGTACAGGCATTTGTTGGACCTTTTTAGCTAGTTTCAGAAACCAAATTAGTATGAAGCTAGCCTTGAAAAATGAAGCATGTACCCTTCTGCCACTTACAACCCAGAAACTGGGTCACAGTTTGTATGGACAAATCAGAAGCCAAAGGAAAAGTGTGGGGCCAACATGAAGCATTACAGAGGAGGGAATGAGGCTTGCTCATTTGGCAGCAGCTCACTGATAAGCTAGCTAAGGTATGCCATGAAACTCTGCATCCTCAGGGAGATTCAGCCCATGTCCCAGCTTGTCTCTGCAGACAACCTGAAGCAAAGAAATAGGCAGTTCTAGGGTGTGCTGTGTCTCAAAGTAGGGATCTAAAGCAGGGCATGGATCATCTGATCCATGTTCAAATGGTGCTTCATTGTGCCTACTCACTACAAGGAGAGCAGAGAGTGTATTTCCTAAGCTGTACCCCTCTGCATTTTCAAAGACAAGTGCAGCAAGTTCTACTAATTCTAATCACAATGGAGACCACAAAGAAGCTCAGGATAAGGAAATATTTTAACAAAATTAACTCAGTACTGCTGAAGGCCAGTGGAACTTTGGAGCTGGTTTTATACATGCTCCAAATTCTTGATGTTGCTACAGAGAGAGAAATGCCAGAGGACTGAGGGCAGCAGTCTAGTGGCCCAGTCTTACCCACCTCCCTGGATGTTGCTCTGCCAGTGCAGGGGAAGTGTTGGTGCTGAAGACTGGACTATCTCCTGCCAATCCACCCAGGCCAGTCTACCCTGGACAATCCACCTTCATCTGAGAGACTAAGGGTGGGAAACAAAAGTTACCAGGAGGCAACTGACCCAGAGCTCAGTTTAATCACTTCAAGTAGATTTCCCAGAAAGGAAAGAATGTGAACTACAGGCAGAGTTTCTCCCAGTCACAGAGCAAAAAGAGCTGCATTCTGGAATTTAGAAAACTGGTTCTCATCATTAAAGTGACAGTGATGGAAATATTGTGACTTCCTCTCTCCTTCTTTCAGAAGAGGAAATTACTACTTTGGAGAAGACAAAGGGAGTTGGTCTAATTGTTACATGGTTGTGACTGTGTCTAAAGGATCATATGGAAACTTCAGAAGAAAATAGACTCCTCAATGTTTTCTAAATAACTAAACAGTGTAGAGAGAGATTAATAGCACACAGTTTATCATTTGAAAGAAAAGATAGAATTTTATAGCCTTCCAGCACTTGGCCAGACTAGCTGGAGAAACAGGACAGATGGAGAAATACAAGGTCCTTATACAGGAAAGTAGATTTTATAACAAATAACAAATAACAGCACAAATCCAGCAAATCTGATACGAGTTTTTGAGACCACAGAATGAGACCATTACTGTGAACACCATGTGTTATGAATCATCTCTGCCAATAATAATATGGCATCAAGAACAAATATCCACTCCTGCCATAAAAAAAAAACCAAAATACCAAACAGCATAAACAAATGGCAAAGTAATCATAATAATTTGCAACCATAAATTAGAGATGAGAAAGCATTTGCTACCTCATAGCTCATCTGCTAGCATACATGATTGCTCCCAATGCTATGATAACTAGTTATGCATCCAGGCTAGACCTAGTCAGAAATAAATGTTTTCTTATCTTATGAATGCTTTTGAGAAAAGAAAGTTGAAATTCTGATACTTCACCAACACAAATGCTTTGAAATACAATCAGACTACAGCCCAATGTGCTGGGACATGCAGATGCAAGGTGCTTTTCTGTTCCCTCTGCATTTAATCAGAAATTTCAGTCTGGAATAGAGAAATTATTTCCTAAATAGAAGGTAAAAAAGGAGTAGTCTTTTCCCTGTACACCCAGATACTGACAATTAGCAATATAGAGATTTCCTGAGGCAGAGGCTGGATCTGAACTAACAAGTTAAATATTTCCCAGTGGGCCTAACCTTCACAAATTTATCTAAACTTTTTCCTGATAGTTTTGGCTTCCACCACATTCTGTGGCTGACAGAAGGTACCTCAGATAGTTAAGTCACATTTGAAAAGGTACTCTTTCTGTTTCAGTTGAATTTGGTTCCTGATCTTTTAAAACAAGGATTCCTCATTTTTCTTCTCTTTAGCCTTCATGATTATTCTTCCTGTGTCATGTATTTTATAAAAAAGATAATCCTTCTACATGTGAAATCTTCAGAAGGCATTCATACCCCAGCTGTTCTTGGCACTTACCTGCAGTTTTCATAGATCTAGATGAATATTTTTCCTCCTTTGTAACTACAAATATATTGAGTGTGGATTACTCAAGACATAAGTACACTATAGCTTTGTTTTCTGGCAAGATGATGTTTCCTGGTTTGTATTCCTTTGTTTCTTAACAATTTAGGTTTGCATTTTTGAGCATCACTGAATGTGGAGATGATATTTCCAGAAGACTATCCAGAGTGAGTCCACCCTCCTTATGATGTCTTTTTCCCATGCGTATCATTGCATACTTTAACACTGAATTTCAGGTTAATAGTAATCTAAATACCTGAATCTCTTCAGTGAGTGAGAATTTTTAAAATAGACATTAAATACACTTTCTAATTATAAGTTATCTACTTAAAATTTGGATATTTTATAGAGATTTTTGAAAATTTACTTCAATACATATGTTTTGGTTATGTCATGTAGATGATCCCTGTAAAATCAATTCTATTTGCACTTCCATAGCTCAGGTTTTTCAAAAGTCTCAATTATTACTAATGAATCAGATCATAAAATATTTGACATACATAAGTTACATTGGAAGTCTGCTGTTCATGGTGGAACATCACAGAAATGAACATCACAGAAATGAAAAAGCAAAACATTTGTTTAGGGCTTCTTAGAGACTATGTTTGACTCAGAAGACATGGATGATTGCTGCTATAAGCAGTACAAGAGACTTAAGACAGAAGCCAGTAACACAATCTAGATATTTGAGACTTAAAGTATAACAGCAAGTCTGCCCTTGGGCTCATAAGGAAATAGTTTGGACCCTACACTTCAATTAATCCCATTTCTTTATCCCTTCAAAATTGATCTCACCAGTCCAGTCTCTCAACTTTAGTAGTCTGAAAATCAGTTTTCCCTGAAATTATATTTCTGTAATGTTTTTGTCCCAAGAGTTATTGACAGAAGGAGAGAGTGAGGAAGAACGCTCTTTACAGTTACCTTCCTCCAAAAGGATATTTCCTTGGTATCAGAATCTCAGACAATTCAAATTATCTGAATTCTTCACTTTGAAATAATGAAGATCAATTACGTTTAGATAGTTTGACCTAAAACAGAATTTGTCAACAGAGTGATAATTTAATAGAGCTTCTGATTTATATTCTTTTAAAATAAACCATTCTTCTCAAGGACTTGTAATGATACATTAAATTCTTGAAACTGCTTTTCAGTCTTTCAAATCTCAGCAGTCATAAAGAAAGGGACAATGAAACATAAGAATATCTGCAGCTATTGAAGTTATGCAGATAGCAGTAAATCAAATGGGATAAGGTCCTTTTCACAAATTCTAAAAGTGTTAACAACATATTTTCCTGGTTTTGTAGTATGAGAAATTTCCTCAGCACAAGGAGGACTTTGCAGATTTTCATTCTGCACAGACTCCCCAGACACTGTTGTTTATCTTAAAAAGACACTGTTAAAACTGATATGCAAGTATGAAAAATTATCCATTATCCAGTTGAGACAGGGAAGGAGAGTCTAAAACTCACAAATATCATGAACAGTGAATCCTCATTTTAGCAGCAAAGCACATCTGCATTTGCAAGATACCAGGCTTGCATCCTGAGTTCTACACAGTTCATGGATATATTCACAATTTCTAAAGAGCAAGCACTTTCAAAATTACTCCAGAACTGTTTTCTCAACAATACGTTGCTCTTTTGGTAACATCATCTGACTTTGGTGACAATGCAGGTGAATTTTACTTTGTGGGCTTTGGTGTTAGTGTGTCTTTCCCCTCCTCCAGTCAATCCTTCCTGCAGAACAGAGGAATAACAGCCAAGGTCCTAGGGCAGCTGCCCAACTAATGCAGCATCCTCTGGCAAAAGGCAGTCAAATGATGAATTCTTCTAAACCCACATGCAAGCAAAACAAAAGGTTTAGAGCAGTGGCACTGTAGAAGGCTGGGGTTTTAGAGACATCTTCAACTGTACTTTGTGTTACAACTTTGTGTGCAGTATCAGCATATTTTTCTTCCATATAATTTTCTGGATTCTTCTTGGTCCTGTGTCACTAGTAAAGAATTACTGATTAATATTTGTAAAACATTACCATGCATCTCCTTTTCCTGATTGAATATGAGCAGGTTCAACAATACAAGTATCACTAATTCCCTATAACAGTATATAGAATATCCCCATTAGAAAAATTAGCAATTTCTCTGTACCTTTTTCTCCTTCATTTCCTTAATTTTAAATTCAAAATCAGATATTTTTGTACACCATAGTATCTTTTTTCTCCCTTCTGGTATGAATTACAAGGAAAAGTATGCTTTCCAGATTAGAGCACGACCTATTGCCTATCCTTTTCTCACTTCTTCTCACCCATTCGAAGAGAACACATGTGAAATAAGCCCAATACAACTCAGTCAGGTTTTTGGGATTCATCTCTACACAGTTTGACTCAGGATTCAAGATCGTTGTGAGTGTCAAAAGGGGTTCCAAAACTGCAGGTGCATTTTATGAAAGTAGTTATCCTTCATGATAATTATTCTGAGTTTTCTAATAGACACTCAAACACAAGTCATGTTGATTCTTTCCCTTTGAAATTATAGCTATCTATCTGTATATCAATGTAAACTTTATTTTGCATTTCTTTCTTTGTACGGAAGTCAGTTTACTGCTCTTTTATTATCTGAAACAATTTATAAAATAGGTATCGCTTTTCATTCCTCCAATCAAAAAATATGTTGAAGAAGAATGTATTCATTCATACTTCCCTTTATCTCAAATTCCAGTCTACAGAGCTATAATTGCTTACCTAATTGCATTTTTCCAAAGGCTCTTCTACTGACACTCTAATTTCAGGTAGTGAGGAACTTTGTTAAAGGAAAATTTCATTGTGTGAACATCCGTAAATTCCTTCACTCTAAGTAACAACAATAACCCAGCTATTTTCTCCCTACAATGGTCTTATTTTTTTGTGAATCTTCTATTTACATCTCAGTCATTTACCAGTTCTGATGACTCTGTGGCAAGATTTTTTCTTCTGTGTTGAAGAAGCATTGCCCCAACTATTTCGCCTCTAGTAAAATGTTCCTCAAAACTCCTTTTTGTCCTAACTTGGGTTTTATGTTGAACTTGCCAAAGGTTTTGGTTCATTGCTGATTTCTGGTTTTGTTTTTATCTTCTTAATTTGGAAAACTGTTCCAAATTTTGAAGGTTTGTTTTTAATTTTCTTAGTCTTTTGTTGTTGTTGTTTTTGTTGTACTTCTCATAGTTTTCCTTTCCCTAAAGCTTGACTTTGCCCCATCTTCTTCATTACATTACCACATCTTTTTCATAAGGAATACACATTTTCCTTGTAATTTCATAAGGAATACACTTCACCTTGGAAACTCCATACTGTTTCATTCTTTTCAACTGCTCCTTCGAATTTTCTTTTAACAGTTTCACATATTTATGATGATCTTTTAAAAACTGATATTACTCTAATAATTTCTTGCTGGATGGAGGAACTTAATTTTCCTAGAGACTTTCAGTATCTGTATGTCACAATTGCTGCCCCAGAGATGCTTTTTATAGTAATACCCTACAGTTAGAAGGTCTGTCAGAGTCTGGTTGACCTGGCTGCTACTCAGGTCTGCTTCCAGAATTTCTTCTGCCTCTGTGCATTCTTTGAATATTTGTCTCTGAAAGTAGTTATAAATGGTAGATCAAAATTTATTGTTTGTGCTAACTTTTTATTGACTTTAAGCTATGTTTAACTACAGCATTATTCCTCCTCTGGCAAGACTTCTGTTTTTAGTGTTTTGTCATTTACACACTGGTATTACAGTGCTCCATAAATTCTCCTCTTTCCATCAAATTTCTGAGATGTCTGCTCTGTCACTTAAAAGTAGGCATCCTAGTCCACCCATCTTGGTGTTTAGACTTTGAGCGTTTATATAGAAGTAGCTGTAAAATTGGCATCTCATGTGAATCCATGACAGAATTTACATTTGGATTTTCCACCTAAGTTCCTGGATCTCACATCTGACATACACTACTTAATTCAAGGAACAGGAATTGCTCCATTAGTTCACTAGATCCTTTCACTTTCCTAAATAAAGCAAGTGTATACTTGTTCACAGAAAACAGCTCTTTCTCACTATGGGCCATATGACAAAGTGTTATTTGTGCATGCTGTCATTGAAAAAAGACACAAGAATTCAGAGAAGAAATGTGTGGAAAAAGTAATGTAATAAATTAATATAAATGTGAAAAAATAAAGTAATAAATGAGAGATCACGCGGCTGCAGGAATGAGTGCCAAAGTCTATAGCTACTGTTAAGACTCCTTTAATGGCACATCTGTAGAATATAAAGCAAAAAAAGCCTACATGGAAAAGGCACTTCTAGTCCTCACTGTCTGAGACGGTGGTGAGGAGTGTTTATTGCTATTCATGGAAAATCATTACCAATTGACAAGCCAAAAAACATACCAATTTCTGCCAGAAGAACTAATTTTTAAGCTGTTGATGTATCTCTTCCATGACTTTCCCTATGGAATGTGATTTGGATGATCCCTTACCCACAGCAGGAGAATGACAACCAGTGAGAGTAATTCACTGCATTGAATGGGAACTTTAAGATCTGTTTGAGTGGATCTAGCTTTAACATCTATTTTATATACATAAATACGTCTATGTAGTGAGCAGTTTGCAGGGTTTAACTGTTTATCTAATTGTTGTCAGAATAAACTAAGCAACATTTACCTGAATATATTTATTTAGAACCTCACATCTGTTTTTCTAATCTTCAGTGAAACTAGTCATTCCTTGTGTTTTGAAATAGCTTGGAGCAACCTCTACTGGGTACTTAGCTTTGAAACGGATCTTCACTGAAACTACTAATTCAGTCTTGTACAATGTGTTGTGTATCTCTGTCAAAAACACTGAACCTGCAGTGGCTGTATGTTCAAAAAGTTAATTATATGTCACAAAAGATCATAATTTATTAAGAAGTGTGTGATTTTTGAAAAAGGATGGAATGGAGATCTATTTCAGTTCTGCTTTAGGCAATCTTCAAATAAACCATTCGAGGCTTTCACAGAGCCTAATCCAAAGCCCAAGTATGCCAATTAAAAGAATTCAATAAATTTCTGAGAACTTTGGACCTAGACTCAGATTTAACCAAGATGTATATAAATACATCAAAGAAACATTTTATTGTAGAGATATTTTTATTTTTGCTATTTCATAAAAAATTGAATGATAGTTGATTTTTTCATTTCAGAGATAAATATTGATAGAAGACTTTTTTCCAGAGAACTCAATTTTGAATCTGAGAAGTTAAAACAATTTACAGGGTAAAGATTAAATTGGATTTTCAAATTAGTTATATGTTCACTCATGCACAGTAAAGAATACCTTATTCAACAAAACTGCCCTACTCAAACAATGAATAATGTTATATACAAGGTTATAGAATGTAATCTGCAAATTTTGGCAAAATGGCAGAAAATCTATGATCCTTTTTCCTCTGCTTCATCTACATTTTTAAATTATTACTGAATCCATTTAAAACATCCTTGAACGCTGCTGCAAAAAACCAAAATTGGCCACGAAGATCTGTATTTAAAGAGAGATTTAAACCAAGTTGTCATAATAAGCAAACTGTGTAGCTGCTCACCCATAACCAACATGGTAGATAACTTAGTGTATCCATGCAGAGATTAAAAGAATTAGAGCATTTTAAGATTACACCCTAGCATTTTTGTTATCAGTAAACATTTCTTTTTCAGTTTTGCCTGAGATCAGGAAGATATTGTCGTACTGTTTAATCCGCTGTACAGTCTAGTGCAGCAGATAATGAACACTAAATGTAGCCTTTTCTGTTGAATATTCAGGTCCCATTTTCTAAAACTGGAAGTTCTTTTGCTGTATATTAGCCACTGCTCATAGGTAAACTTATTACCCACTGGGTAGGTACATTATTGTCAGAAGCTGATCATATAATTCCTATTGTGAAACTAAAGTGAGATTAAATAGAAAGACATTCAGAAGAAAAATAAGACTTCAACATCTTCTTGAAACATCTTGAAATTAGTCTGCCTCGGAAAAATATTTAATTTGTGATGGAACTCATGTGAGAAGCTCTTATCGAAGTCATTTCCCACTCTTTACAAATATAGTAATTTATAAGCATCATTTATGACTCAGTTTAGATTAGTCTTTGATAGTTGAACAATTTAAAATGCTGTCAAAGCAATTACCAATATCTTATAATTTAACATTTCTAAACAGAAGCCTAACATCTCCTTCTACACTGTTTGAATGTAAGGGTTGGGATTGTGGAAAAAAAGACCTCACAATAATCTTCAGAGCTTTAAGTCTGGATCTTTGTTTAGTTGGTGTATGCTGTTCTAGGAAAGAATAAAATCTGTAATATGAATATTTTTCATGTAATAAATCCAGTTGCAAAACACTAATTTTTACTCAACCTATGCTTTTTTTTTATATAGAGTGTCATCATTAAATTTATTTTGATAGTCAGTCTCCTGGTCAAAACAATTTTTAATGTTTAGAAACAGCAGAATGACAATGATTTCAGAATAAAAGATACTGCTTTTCCACATGGTTTATTAAATACTTGGGTCACTCCAATTAAACTCAAAAACCAGCATAAATTATAATAATCTGCAAACTCATTGCTATTAAGATAGATGTTAAGAAAGTAACAAAAAACCTTCCAGAAGAATATACTGATGAATTATTGTGGCGTGGCTTTGATTTTTCCACTGTTGGTGGCCTTTGAAATCTAACTGCAATCAAAAATAGATTTCTCAAAAGTGTAAAAATCATCCACAAAACAAGACAAAACAAAACAAAACAAAACAAAACAAAACAAACTAAACTAAACTAACCAGAAAAAAACCAAACAAACAAGGAACTCATAAAACCCTCCAAAGGACTTTTTGTCCAAAATAATTCCTAGCTACTGAGGTTACATTCAACATCTCAGAGCAAATGAGGCATGCAGTAACAGGCATGGAGGATCATGGCACAATTTCTTAAGTATTGGTGTTGACACTGATCGAAAAAAAAAAAGCAGATAAGTGGAATCTGAGGGAAGATGAATGTCAGTTCCAAAAAGGAGACGAGCCCCTTATGGTGCTCTTTGGATGCCAATATACTAAAGCCTTAAACTCAACTTCATTAAAGAGCTAGGTGCAGCCACTTTCCTAAAACTAAAAAACCAGGAAAAAAATCTTGTGGAAATACAACTTTTCCCCCTTTCCTTATTTCTGAAGCAAGTGGAATCCCCAATTAAGTCAGAAGAAGATAAAAACTAGGAAAGAAAATCACGTAGGAAAAACTTGGAAATAAAAGAGCTCTTCCTCCTCTGAAAAAAAAAAAAAATCATGGTTATCACGTTTTCTTTCTTTTTTACCTTCATGTCTTCATGTCAAATATCAAACATTTGACCAAAACTGCACTTAATATTTGGGGGCTGGGGGGGGAAGGAGACGTAGCAATACTAGTCAAATTAAATAATCAAATATCATCTTATGTAGTACACTCTTCATAGGATGCTTTTAGGAAAAATACATTTTAACAATAATCACAGAATTTTTGTCCCATGATGTTTTGTTCTTTTTAGAGTACACTTGCGTTTTCAAGGACTTAAAGGAAGTAAAGGTACTGCAGTATTTTATTATTTTAAATGAGTTAGTAGCATATGCCAATCATTACTCACACCTAAAGTATTTGCCTAAAAATTTGAAAAAACTAAATGGAATAACGAAGATATAGCATGTTTCTGCGAGTAAACCAGTTTCCAACATTTTGTTGTTTTTCCATAAATAAGCATTTGTGATTATTTATATTCCTCATTGGACACTATTTTGAGAAGGAGACATTCAGTCTCCTATAATTTGCCATGAATGCATCTTGGATGGTTAATATAAAACACAAAGATAAAATATGTTAAGCTGAAACTAAAGCCCAAGCTGAGAGGTCTACTGGAGGACACAGGACTGAAAATCAGAATGGAAACCACTTGGCAAGCATATAAAGTTAAGAAAATACTTGGGTTAGGCAAGGATGGATGAAACAGCTTCTTGACATTATTCTTCTCTGCACAACTATGCAAAAATGTCCCAGATGCAGAGAAAAATATTTCCTGAGTCTGTTTCAGGGAAAGAGGGACATAGGGTGAAGGAAAAACAAGGTACTTTAAAAATTAACATTTCCAGTGTCTATCCATCCAGTGAAAAACACACTCCCCTGGACTAGGTGACAAGCTGTTTCCAGAGGGATAGCATGTACCCGAACTGTGGGATTCACAATATCCAACACCCTGAGATCTGAAATTCTTTATATCCAGCTCTTAGTAGCCACATAGAAAATTCTGACCTCACACATGGATTTTCCCTGGCTTTCCTCAGTCATTTTAGGGAATTTGACATTGTTCCCGGTCTTTTTGTCTCCACTTCAAGTTTTCTTCTACAGTATGAGAAGTACTATAGATTCTCATCTGCAGGAAATTAATTTTAATTTCATAAGCTCCTTAAAATTTGGTTTTTCTGTAAATTCACCTTCTTTCCCATAAAGAAGAGAGGGAACTCAGAAAGTCCACGTAGATGATAAATGATGATAAATATCTCATGATGATAAATATCTCATTCAGTCTGCTTCAGGTAGTAATCTTAGTATAGATTTCATATTTATCCTTCTTTATTCAAAGCCTTTCCTTGATTCATCTTCAACAGCTCCCAAGTTCAGTATCTTGAAATTTTGTTAAATACAGGGCAAGAGAAATCTCTGTAGCCATTACGTTTTTCTAGACCAATCTGAGTTAGTGCTCAGCCTCTATCCTACTCCTTTTTCATTGTTTTTCCACAGAGGGCCTGAGTCCCTGTTTAATCATCAAATTCACAAAGATTTTGATCACTAGGGATTCTAAAACTCAGCATCAATAAAAAGTAAAATGTAATTTCTATTCACATGTGCTCTCTTCTGGACTGGTCATCTGGAATAACAATTATCTAGTGTCCAGATCTAGTTGTAATTCAACTGCCTCCAAAAAAATTCATATTAGTTGTTATTAAAAAGTGTTCTTGAACTCAGTTTGAATCTGGAAACTTTAATGGAACTTTAATTGAAATCTATATCTAGAAGTCGTGAGAACTGCCTTTCCTCATCCTTTAAGGGCTCACCAAGATTGCCCTAATTTTATGTTAAATTTATGTTTATTTGTAACTCTGAAAGATTCTTGAAATGAAAAACTACCTCCCAAGATCAGGGGCAGAACTACAGAAGGCAGTATTGTGATCTAGCTCCTTTAAAATAAAAATAATAATAAATATTTTTCAATCAATTATAATCCCTAGATTAAACTCTTTATGAAACATCTGGTGTTGACTTCTGTATGACAACTAATTATCTTAGAGGCTTTTCTTCTCAAATTTGAGAAAATCTACTCCCTACTTAATCCAAACTTTGAAACTATTCTTTTTGACTGAAAAAGGCTTATTTTCCTTGGCACTTTGAACTGATATATGGTGGCCAAGTGACTTCAGTTTTGTTAAGTGTTTGGAAACCCCGCCTTGGCTGATCCTGAGAAAGAGGAAACCTGACTCTTTTGCCTGTGCTATAAGTTCAGGAAAGGGCATAGAAAGAAATCATCTACTCTGAACTCTGAAACCTCAGCCTAAGAGTGAAAGCCATTTTTTTTTCTCACCACTAAATGTAGGACTAATAATTATGGGAGTATTTTTTGTAAAAGAGACTTGGGTTTTCCCACCCTCGGATTAACATTGTATTTGTTCTATGAGTTTTGCAAGTTCCATATCTGTCATGTCCTTTCCTAGCTGCAACTCTGAAGGTACACTGTCAGACTACTTAAAACTGCTCATCAGGATCCCTGCCATGTCTTCTGCTATCCAAACAAAATAACTCTTATGAGTGCTCACCAGCTTTTTCCAGTCAAGATAAGCCAGAATTGCTGAAGCTATTTCAATATAGTATCTCTGCCAGCTGGCTTATTTGTACTGAAGCAGATAGGAGAGTCTTCACCCTTGATGCTTGATGGGCAGATTTGCAGGTGTGATTTCAAGTGAAGCCATGCAGCTGACATTGGGCTAATAACAATATTATAATGTCTTCAGCCAGTACAGTTGGAGCAGAAAGGGTGCATGTTGATTGAATAATGGTGAAAAATATTTTTTCTTAATACTTGAATTTTTTTGGTAAGTGAGGTATCAGCTTCTGTGTCTGGGAGTTCAGGACAGAAGTGCCTTGCAGTGAAGAAGGATGCCTTAGGGTTACATTGTAGCACACAAAGCTGTGGAGTAGAAATAAAAAAAATTTAAAAATACAGAAAAAACACTACTGTATTAATTTGAAAATATTGAAATTACAGTAATAATTAGAAGAGAAATTGAATGGGTTACAATCAACTTCTATGCCACAGTTATGTATCAAATATATCACTCATATAAGATAGTAATATGTCATAGATGGAGCCTCAGTCCTGCATGTCCCATTCAGCCTGCCTATTTCAGGGCACTCCCTTTGATTTTGATAACTTTGTTCTTCTAATTTGTAAAATTTTTTTTATACTGTTAATTTTCTTCTCAAGAGTTCATGCTCTGGAAGGAATATGCATACTCGAGTTTGCACAGTAAGGAGAAACTCTGCTGACCACCCTTGATGCCCAGGTAGGGCCCATTGAGGCCACTCTCATGGACTTTTGGCACCATCTGGCGGAGGCTTTGCATCCACAAGCTAGATTATAGAAAAGTTTGATAATTTGCTTTTGTATCTCCAAAATACAAAACTGAAGTGCCATATCAAGACACACACCGTGTTATACCAGGCAAGGGTGAAGGGAGACATGGCATGTGTGCTCACTTGCTACCTTTAAAGTGGTCATTAAATGTATGGGAAGACAATATGAATTTCCACATAAAATATTTTGGTTGTCCTGTTACATATATATATATATATATATATATATATATTTCAGAATTTTCTTCCAAACTTTGGTGAGTTGAGGCAGGTACGAAAATTGTTCCTGGTTAAAATGTAACAAGGGGATTTAGTTGAGCAACAGCTTTTTATCTCTTTAGTAACCCCAGAACCTTTCTTCATACTGCCAGCTGGTCAGAGCCAGAGGATTCCTGTTTTAGGCATTTCGTAGAAGTGGAAGAAAGAACTGTGGATTTTATTTAAGGGCTTGTTTTACAACACCCGTTTTTCTGTACACTGCTACAGGCGTTTCCTTATGTTCAGTACAAAAGTGAAGTAGCTCTCAAATATTCCACAGCTTGTTCTTGATAACAGTGTATGCTAGAAAGTTCTTAAAAGAAGCTGATGAAAGTTACTTCTAAATATAGGGACTGAGGAAGATTTTACAATATAAAACACCACTAGCAGAGGCTGTATGTGTCCCTCCTCAATTCCCAAATGTAAACCAGATGAGAAAATTATTTGATGGCTAAATACTGCAAGATTTCTGTGCAAATGCCAACAATATAAATTATCTTCTCATTAGATTTGGCTGAAAAATTCTTTAAAGCAAAATGAAACCAAGTTCCCAAATTGAGACTAAACCTCCCCTGCAGTTAAAAATATTCAGTGAATTTCTTTATTGTTTTTCTTCATCTCTTTACCCTTTTATTTCAGTTAAACTTTTAAAAAGAAGTAGCTCATTATGTCTGATACCAATGATTTCTGATCTAGTAGGACCTGGAAACTTTTTCAAGAATATATAATATCAGCCTGTGGTTAGTAGATTGTGAATTGAGAAGTCTGGATTTGCTTCTAGGAAACCCTTGAAGTTTTGGATCCTACTCCAGATATGTTTTTGAAGCAATATATAGATGATATTGACACCTAGTGCAATCTCATTTTCATGAGGTCTCTGCTGAGCCATCTGCCCCAGCCAGTCACACAATCAGCAGCCCATTTATGTCCCTCCTGATAGCTTGTGTGCCATGTAGCTTGTAAAAGACAATTGCATGGGGTGTCTGAAAATGAGCCTAGACATCAGGTACACTCACATGGACGTTTTGTTTGGAATGTTACTGCTTTTTATGCACAGAAATACTAATCACAGAAAATGTCTCATAATTCCATTGTGACTGCATAATGAATTTTATTTCTAAGGGCAGGGATTTTCCTAATCATGTTCTTTGGTTAATACTTGAGAAGACTTCTGTGTGGCCATGGGACCAGAGAAACCTCTTGTGAGAGTTTTTCCAGTCCGAGTTTCTCAGGCTTAGCCAGGGTTCTTTCCTAAAGCTAGCCACTTCATCTAATGTAAACATAACAGAAGAATTAACAACAAAGATACACACCTGTTGGGTACGTGTGAGAAGCGTGGGAAAGAAGTGTCATTCTCCCCGCATCAATCAGCTTTATCCTGTCTTTGGAGTTTCAGGAGACTGTATTTAAGCAGTGTGTTTTAGAATAAACTTGTGTCTCTTTCCTGTCCTGAGAGGGACCATGTAGTTATGTCTTATTTCCACCTCACCTAAATGGTTAATACCCTAATCCAGTAGCTACATTTGGAGGTTCCACTGATGGGCATTTGGAGGACCACTGAGCATTCTTTTCTCTCTGGACTTTTACTGATCCATACTTCCACACTCAGTTTTCTCTGATTAATATAATTATACAGGCATTGCCCATTTTCGTTCACCTGGAAAAAGGACAGAGGATAAGAACCATCAGGAGGTGCATCTATACCTCTATCCAAACCAAACACAGGAGACTGGTAGAAAATAAGCCCATACTCCTGGGATTAATAATCTTTTACTTGACAGCAGTGACTTCAAAAAGTTTCAGTATAGAGGTACTGATTATGGATTTGGGGATTCTGAGGATGCAGCCTCTTGTAGTTATTAAACAGTGTCACAGAGCTTCTTGGGTAATTTTATTATCAGTACTTGAACTACAAGAGTAGTCTCTGTCTCGGCTCTGAGTCATGGTAAGAAGGCAACCAGAGAGCTGGTGGTGCATATGGGCTATGAACCGGTACCAATAACCATTTTCATGCATCCAGCCTTGTTCGGAGAGAGACTAAAAGTATTTAGCAGCATGGAGACAATCAGATTCTGCCGCAGAACTAGGGAAAGGGCTCTAGCTGTCTTGTTTATCAATATTGATCCTGAGAAAATGTACATAATGTTTTATAGAGTTGCCTGCTCTCACATTTCACATAGAATCAATTTGTAAAAGAAAATAAATTCACTTCCTGTAAAGGCAGAGTTAAAATTTTGGTTAGCAAGTTCAAAACAAAAAGCAGTGTAATAATATACGTACACTGTTATGTGCAAGTCTGTAATTAAAAAGGAAGTTTTCTCTTTTGTCTGATTTTGTGGCTTACCCTTTTCTATAATCTTAGTGCATGCTCATTGCTTGTCATGTTCTCTTCAGATTAAATTACCCATGCTTGCCTTTTGAACCATTCCCAAGGCTGTTTCTGAATTGTACAAATCATGTCATAGGAGAAATTCTTGTTAATGTATCATATACCAAGCCCAACATCCTTGGTTTGCCTTCCTTGAAATCACACATGACACATTAAAGTATCACAGATGACAGACTTAGTATTCTGCTGCCACTCTCTACCCCATTCCAGAAAGCTTTGCTGGAGACTGATAGACGGAGCATAGCCTACTTCCAAACCAGCAGTTGCAAACTGTTGCAGCCTTTCTGACCACTTGTTGGAGTCTCCTCTTTCACCTCTTCTCATTGCTGAAAAGATCAGTTGATCCAACTCCATCTGCCAGTTGTCTGGATCCCACCAGGAGCTGACAGTGTTAGGTGAAGGCATTCTGCACTCAGCACATGGGAAAGTTCTTGACTTTCCTTGTACTAATGAGGTGGGATAAATTGATGTCACCTTACAAATCTCTATTCTGCGTGTGATGAGAATATGAATATTATTGTCAGAGTAACCCTCTCCACTGGCCTGAGTGGATACAAGGTTGTTTTTTCACACAATGTCATTTTTTCCTTTTTGAGACAAATGTTATTCAGAGGAGAGGAAAATGACAAGGTATTGAAGTTTTGTGCTGATGACTTGATAGTAAAACAAAATAAAATAAAATAAGCTGAAATAAGCTAGTTGTCCCGAAACTATCTTATCCAGATTTGTTTAATTCATAAGACTGTAAAGTTAGAGTGACACATTCAAGGCTATTTATATGATAAGGTATTCCAGGAGATCATACCAAGATCTGCTTGTGGGTATTATAGTGATGGTGGGCAGACACTCCCCAGAGTATTTTAGTCAACAGGTGGAAAAAAGAGATTCAATTCTTCCCTTGAAGAGGCCATTCATAATATATGCAGTTCTGATGAAATGGTAGTTTTGTTCCCCTGACAAGTTTCAGCCTGAATTTTGTGACCAATGTCTGTATTGAAGTAGAATAATCCTCAGCCATCAAATTTAGTGTTGTTTTAGGGATTAAAAAAGAAATTGCAAATCCAGCTTCAACGGAATGGAATTTGGGGCCTTAAATTTCATTATTAGCTTTTTCTGGAATTCTTTAAAGGTTTTATTCCCCACACATGCATGCAATTTCTCTTCACTGTTTCTTATGGTGAACGTTCATGTTTGTTTTCCTGTGGTTGAACTCTGTGCTGAGGTCCCTGTTGGGGGAAGACATGAGACACATGATAAGGGGAAACATTTCAGACTGCATCCTCTTGAGGGCCCTGTGTTTGTACAACAAGTCCCAGAACATCCCATTTTAAGTCCACCAGGACTTTCAGTGCACCAGGGATATGTGAGGAGGGACCTTTGCCTGCAGTCTTAGCCTAGGGTAGCATTACATTGCATGCAGCTTCAGGATATTGAGGAATGCATTTCTTTCCTCTCTATTCAGGTTGTTCCCCACGGTGGAGGGCTGATCTTGGCAAGATACCACATGTCCATCAAAGCCACTCTAACACAGATCAAGGTAAAGACAAGGAGAAATAACTCACCAGTTACCTTCATGGGCAAAGCCGACTTGAGAAAAAAATTAATTTTTTACAAATCAAATCAAAGTACAATGACGGGAAATAAAATCAAATCTTAGAAGCACCTTTCCCCTACCCTTCCCTTCATCCCAAGCTCTACACCAATCCAAATTTTCTCAGCAGCACAAGGGTGTGGGAAATGGGGGTTGTGGTCCCTTCATCATAACTTGTCTCTGCCACTCCTTCCTCCTCAGGAGGACTCCTCACACTCATCCCCTACTCCAGCATGGGGTTCCTCCCATGGGAGACAGTGCTCCATGAACTCCTCTGTGGGCTGCAGTCTTAATAAACTGCTCCAGTGTGGATTCCCTTTGAGGTCACAAGTCCTGCTAGAAATCCTGCTCCAACACAGGCTTCCACAGCCTCCTTTGGGCATCCACGTGTGCTGGCATGAGGTCCTCCAGGGGCTGCAGGTAAATCTCTGCTCCTCTGCAGACCTCCACGGGCTACAGGGGCACAGCTGCCCCACCAAGGTCTGCCCCATGGGCTGCAGGGGAAACTCTGCTCCGGCACCTGGAACACCTTCTCTGCCTCCTTCTTCCCTGACCTGGGTGACTGCAGAGCTTTTTCTAGCTCATATTCTCTCTCCTGCCTTCTCTGTCTTCAATTGCTCTTGTGTAGGGGTCTTCCCTCTCTCCCCAGCTTCTCAACTGTGCTGTCCCAGAGATGTTGTCACTGTCACTGCGATGGGCTCAGCCTTGAGCAGCATCAAGGCCAGTTTGGGGAAGCTTCTAGCAGTTTTCGTACAGAATCTGCCCCTGTAGCTCCCACACGTGGGGATATGGCTGCTGTTTTATCCAGAACACAGTCTCTGGTGATCTGACAAAAGCTTGGTACACAGGATTCCACCCAGCATAAGTCAATCCTACTAAATCTCCTACTCACTACTCTTACGTGGACAGCTGTGCTTACAAAGGCTCTGGAGCTAAATCACTGCCAGAAAGATGGGTGGTCCCATTTACTTCTCATAGGGAAGAAGAGACATAGGTTATACAGATATCAGAGGGTCTCTTTGTTGTTAAAAGAGCCAACACAGTCCAATCTTAAATCCAGAACTGACCCCTGCAGTTTCTGGAACTTTCATTTAGCATCCTAAAACAAATTATTGCTACAGAATATCCATGATTTGATTTCAGCGAGCACTCATTAGTAAATATTAGATTAAACCTCAGACCTTCAACCCACAAGTTTTGTGTGTCTGTCAAAAGAAAACTACCACGGACCAAAGGCATCTTTGATGGTTTGCATCAGCAAAAAATACTGCCAAAAACACTGCCAGAAATCTCCCAGACTGTTCCAGGCTAATGTAAAAGCTTTTTTTTTGTTGAAGAAACAACACTGCAAAGTTGCTCTGAGGGCAGGGGTAGTTAGAACCGCACCACGTTAGATCAGTGACCCTGTCTGAGACTTGCATTAACCTACATTCATCTTGTATAAAAACCCGGAAAAATCTAAATAGAAAAATTACTCTTTATTTAAAAGTAAGTCTAAGACCATCTTTGTTCCTGATGGAGAGCTAAGAAAGTGTCTTCATGTTCTGCACAGCAACTTCTGTTAAAGAAAATACAGTACAACTTGTAACCTGAAAAATAAATCGTAAATTACTAAAAGTCAGGGATAAAATCAAGGGAACACTGAAAGGAGAGAGTTTTATTATTAAAGGGGTTAGAAATATTGTAGTTGAACTATAAAATTGTAAGAGAGGAAAAAACCCACAGCCCTTTTTTCCAGACCTAAATATTTTAACACAGTCAAGCTGATTTATTTTCCCAGCTTTACCTTACATAAAGATGTTATGTGACACCTGAAATAAACAAGATGCAATTTTCATTTTGTTAATGATATAGCAAAACAAAACATGTTGACACACTAAGAACAATCCTGGGTAGCCTGTTTTATTTTTACTGATAATTCTTATGTAATTTTGTGACTATTTTGAGGCATATTCTGCTTCATTTTTATCATATTTATGAATAACCAGTTTTCATCACCTTGATATCAAAGAGCCAGTAGATGGCAGAATGGGCTTGTTTATTGTTAAGCTGAGCCCAGCTACCTCTGCTCATTTAGTGAATTAAAACACTATGGAGCAAAAATATATTTGTGCTATGATCCACCGTGCAGCTCTGGCTGATTGTATGTGTCCATTTGTATTGTAGTTTTTATCTTTTCTATTGAATTATAGAATACTGACGTGTATCCTAAAGAGACCCTCTGTTGCATATTTAACCTATGTCTCTTCTTCCCCATGAGGAATACACAATTTGGGGCTTCTTTGTTGTTGTCTTCTTCAAATAGACCAATGGTAAGAAGGACTTAAAAATCTGAGAGGGAACAATACTGATTCTCTGCAAACTTAATGGAAATTTGTAGGAAAATACCATTTTGCCAGACTTCCAGACTTAACTCTAGCCACAATTCTTGCTGGCATACATTGATTGAATAGGTTTGTATCACATTTGGAGCTGATTTCTGGAGACTGCCCTGCCACAAGTATCCTATTTCAAAAATAAACACTTACTGAGTTTTGAGACACTGATTTTTTAATTTTTTTTTTACTACTGCAGTAGGATTAAACAAAAACTTTTAGAAAAATGTCAAGATCAATTAAAAATATGAGGAAGCTAGAAAATAGCCCTCACCTATGGGTGCTTGCCTTGGTGAAGTACAGTCTGTGGAATAAGAAGTCCAAACCCAAGCTCCTGTTCTGTCTGATATACTCGGCCTTCAGGCATGCTGAGATGGGTTGGTCATGCTTTGTCTTGGGCTTCTGTGTGAGATTCCAGCCTGTCTATAAGAAGTATCACCAGTGGAAAATATCAATAAAATTGGTATAGATCTGAACTTGACACTTAGAGCTTTGAAAATCTCAAGTGGTGCTTGCTATGCCACTGTCTAAGGCTGATTCGTGGAAAGATTCACAGTGGAGAACTAAGGAGAGAAAAGTCCTCTCTCTTTTTATCTTTGATTATTGCCTAAACACTGTTGTATTTTTCTGTTTCAAGGAGAAACAGCCAAACTTTTTGCTTGTGATCCTAGAAAATCTGCCTCAAAATGCAGTGTGCCTTATCATGTAATCTTAGCAAAAATGAAGGAGTAGGTTTATTTATTTATTTATTTGAGAGAGAAAAGCTACCACTAAAACATAGAATATTGTATAGAAGCTCTTTTATAGATGGCTCATTTTGTTGCTCTTGAAATTTTGTTTCTCTTTCTTTCCATTTACTTTAATATAGACTTCTAGGTTTGATGAGGTGCCAAATACGTAGAGATTAAAGCCATGAGCTGGGTTGTAAATCAGTGCTATTCTTTTAAAGTAGAAATAGTTTACTAAATTGATGTTTATTTAAGCCTAATGAGTGAAATTTGCAATATGCAGTATGTTAGGTTCATGAAAAGACATGAGGCCAGATTATAATCTCATTAAATGAGAAAAAAAAAAAAAAAAGGTGCTTTTCCAGTATTAAAAAAGATCAGAATTTCATTTTCTGTGTTGCAGGCTAGATCCACAGAGGACCTACTTGGTTGGAATGCTTTTTTTATCTGAACAACTAATAGGGAATATAGAAGCATAATAGAAATTAAATATGAACAGAATTTACTGTTCCTACAGAAATTACACAGACTCTGATAATTCCCAATGGGTTCAAAACAGCCATCATTAAGTTCACCATATAAAGTAGGCAGGCACATGACCACCAGACACTTAAAGGAGAATACATTAAAATCCCAATAAGTCCCAGCCACATTTTATACCTTTCCCTTTAAAATATGGCATGGTGTAGTCAGACTGTTCTGTTTTGCATAATAACTCTGTGTTTACAGTAGAAGTTGCCTAAAGGAAAAGGCAAAAATTATATAGGCAGCAGAAAGGAGGACACAAGGATTTTACCAGTCATACTCTATTGCTTTCTTCTTGCTTGGCCCTCTTGATTGCATTGAGCATTATTTTCTTTCCTTATAGTGAAATTTCCCACTTAACCTGGAGAATTGGAGAATCAGAGAATCATAGAACAGTTTGGGTTGGAAAGGACCTTAAAGATCATCTGGTGACAACCCCTCTGCCATGGACAAGGACTCATTTCACTAGACCAGGGTGTTCAAAGTCCCATCCAACCTGGCCTTGAATGTTTCCAGAGGTGGGACATCACCAACCACTCTGGATAAGCTGTTCCAGTGCCTTACTGTCCTCACAGTAAAGGATTTCTTTCCCATACCTAATCTAAACCTACTGTCTTTTAGTTTAACATCATTATCCCATGTCCTGTCACTGTATGCCCTTGTAAAAAATCACTTTACAGCTTTCTTGCAGGCCCCCTTTAGACACTGGAAGGCTGCTGTAAGATCTCCCTGCAGCCTCCTCTTCTTCAGGTGGAACAATCTCTGAGCCAGAAGGACTTGTCCTAGAGGCTGGGAAATTGGAGCCCAAATTCTTTTGTATCTGCACACATACTCACACAACACTCTGATTACACATAATATTCTTAAATTAAACAAGACTACTCTATTAAAAAGCAATTAGCAAATACAAGAACATCTGTTGTGACTGGATGCTTTGTTTATTCTGATCCTGGATGGATACCAAACCAAGGCCAACAAGAGACCTGGGGTCTAGAAAGTGCTTGCCACCTCTGCATTAATAAATGGAATAAGCTGTGAAATGCTTCCAGTTACATGGACAATTAAATTGTTGAAACAATCCCTACCACTGCTGTGGCCTGGGAAGACTAGTGGTGCCCAGAAATATCCCCACACACAGCTTAGGAATGTGAGCATGTGAGGGGTCACTTCCAGCATGACACTTTCCTGCCTCCAAGTGGGCTTTGGATCCTGGAAATTTTATGAACTTCAACATGAGTTGTAGGATACTCTGTGCTGGCTTGCCACAGTGTCTGGAAATGTTCCTGAGTGTGTTGAATTCCCTAGCCCAGGGCAGAACATGTTTCCTAGCTCTCAGCCAGGCCAGACTATGAGTTGAGGCCGGGGCCTCTTGGAGCTGTTGTCCTGCCAGGCAGTCACCTTCCATAAGGCTGTATTTTTGGTGCATTGCCACAATTAGCATCTGAGCAGCAAATTTTAGTGCCATGATTTTTGTTAGAGTGTCTAAGGCTGTCCTAGGCTTGGCCCTGCTTTTCCAACAAAATGTCTCAGCCTTCCTATTCCTTCAGTTTTCCTTGAGAGGAAGGGAAGGAAGACAAAATAGAGGCTCAGAGAGTGCAGCTACTCAGCCATGGGGGGTAAAGCTCAGAAGCCCTTGCTTTCCTTGGAGGAAGCTCCTTTCATTGTCAGCAGATGGGAAGGGGAAATTGGGGGTGGGGGCAGACTGCTGAGGGCTGCTTTGATGTTGGGCTGTTTGTTTGCTTTCTGCTTCCTGGACCCCCACCGAGGGGCTGGGACCCTCAGCTGTGGAAGAAGCACAACAGGATGGCCGGCAGCAGCCTGCAGACAGGATGGCAGCAGATGTGGACAATAGGAGTGGGTGGCATCAGCTTAAAGCAAAGCAGGGGGAACCTGAAAGGATGAGACCGGGAGTGAAACAGAGACAGGGAACTCTGGTGAGGCAGAAGGTGTCTGTGCTGGGACAGCAATGCTCATTCAAATGGGTAAAGCATAGGTGGAAACCTTTGGGAAGCTGTGCAGCAGAGCCTTCCATGAATTTGTCTGAAAGTTTCAATTCTGACACAGTCACACCGTTTGTAAGTGAGGAAATCACATGCCAACAGGCTGTGGCCCTACAAGCCTTCAGTCAGGACAAGGCCAGCAGGTGCCAGGCAGTGTGACCTTGAGGATGGGCTCCAATGGGCACCACCTCACTTCAGCCAGGCTTCAGGCAAACCAGAAGCCATGATAACTTATTGGGATATCTGTGACATGGTGCAGCTCCTGAAATATTTTCAGACATCTGAAGGTTTTTTTATCCCTTAATCTGTTCATTTTTACAGTATCTCATGGTTGAGAAAAAGTCATGGCCAAGACCATCTCATATTGACAGGCAAGAAAACAAAAATCTGAATACTTTCAGGTTCAGGTGATACCACATAGTTGGTTTAATAAAAGAGAAGATAAATTAGCTCCAGAATTATTCAGTCAGAATTCCCATCAAGGGGTTTATCTTGAAAATGGTCACCCAGATGCATCAAGCAACAAAATATCAATCTATATCTCACAGTAACAATGGGACACCCTGGTCATAACTAGTTATTTATGATTTGCCAATCTTAATGCAGTTCTCATACTTATGTCCTGACAGATGTTTACTTTGTTACTCAGCTGACATAGCCAGCAATAGAAGATAAAGGTAATTAATATGTGAAGTAATAAGAAAATATGCAGTAGAGTGTAAAAACATGGGTCTTCTGTAAAAAAGTGACAGTGGAGTGTTTCCTGCCAGGAACTCTTCCCCTGAGGGAATTCGAGGAGATGCACATGCAAACAAACAGCACTGATCAAGCCATGGTGTACTTGCCCTTCTGTCAGTGACGCTGTCTCAACTCCAGAAAGATGTGATGAGTAGTGTGTGTGTCTTTGGAGAGAGCTCTGGCCTTTAAGGCACAAAACCAAAGACATATTGCACGTCTGATACCTGGACTACAGAAAGTATGTGGTTACGTTACTCTAAACACTGCAAGAAGGCTGGAATTACAGAAGTGAAATTAAAGCCACTGTTGTTTCATGGAAATACCTTTTCTTTGAGGGAAAATGAGAGAGAGAACAGCAGAGGGCACTATTTCATTTTGTGAAAAACATGGTTGCAAAGTCATGTCAAAATTGGGAATTACTTGGGATACTTATGCTCTTCCCTTTTATTTTGGTATTTCCAGCCTTCTTAGAGAGAGCTTGTCTACTTTAGGAGAGCAAAAACATTAAATGGATAATTTGCTCTGTGTATAATTCAGCATAGCACTAATCAGTGGCATGTGCATGATTAAGCATTAGGACCAGCCTTGCAATTCTTGTCAAGCAAAAGCACAACCCTAGTGAACAACTGGATCTTTGCACTCAAGCATGTCTTGCATTCATGTCTCAGAGGCCTTTGACTGGGAGCTGAAGGTCCAGGCCATTCATCACACTTTGTGGGCATTTGAGAAATGAGCAGCTCCTTTTTGATTAGGCTGCTGTTAAGGCAAGCCAAGATTAAGAACATCTATATGTATATACTGGAACTATGCAGGTATAGCAATGTTTTTGTTTATGGAGTCTTTACAGGTGAGTCAGGAATGCAGGACTTTAACAGAAACTCCAGATCCCACATATAGATGCCTGGTGGGGAACTGTGGCTTCTACTTTTCAGATGAATTCAGAGGGTAAAATTGCACAATCTCTAGAACGAGATGCTTGAGTCGAGGAGACATCATTTTCTAGGGGGAATCAACCTGTTAGGAAATTGCTTGCCTCTTATTGTTGGTCATAAGGCTGTTTATCACAATACAAGCACAAAGCACTTATATATACCGTGTCTTTTTTCAGCACTGTATTTTATTCATTTTACAGTGATCTTATAGATCAGGCCGGTTGAACGCAAAAAATAAGATACAAAGTATTTACAAGTATGTAACTGTGTTTTGGACACAGGTGACAAGAAAACAAGATGCAGAATAACCCAAATAAGCTACTCAAAGTACATCAATAATTTATTAATCTTTATTAGTGATTTTAAAATAATATTATAAATATTACAATTTGAAAAACCATGGAATTTCTAGCATCAGTATTGGAGGTGAGCCAGGCAAAATCTACATCTACAAAATGAGTAATTCCATACACAAATAAGGTTTGTGGATTACAATTACCAATTTTGCCTGGTCAACTACCATACATGCATAGATTCAGCTTGAGGCCACAAGACTGATGTCTCCGAAGTCTGACGGAAAATTAGAGATGTGAACAAGTTTGAATGAACAAGCACCAATGCAATCACCCTATAAAACTCAAACCAACCCAAATGAGAAAATAGATGGTGGGAAAAGAGAAAACCTACTGTTTTTGTTTTAAATAAGCATTTCACAACAAAAGAAAGCACAAGACCCAAAACTCTTGTCCTTTTTGTGTTTGGCCAAAGTTATAATAGAAGCAACAGAGCAGTGGGGGGAAAATCTTGTTTTTCAGAATAACTGGACTGAACAGACTCTGCTTCGGGGCTCAGGCTGTTAAAAAAATGTCACACTGAGTCTCTTCAGCTGAGGCTTACAAGAGAAGGACCAATATGCTGGCTGCTGTTCTAAATTCAGCTTTAGAAATTTCAGTGAACCTCTTGCCACCACACTGCACTGAGTTTTATGTGTGATTGAGCATGCTGGCTGCATGGATGTTATGTTCTAGCCACATCTTTAAAATGGCACACATGCCCTAATTGACTGTCTGCACCCTAGCCATTCCCATAGTCTGTCCACAAAAGTCTGTCTGTCTGCCTGCATAATTTTTTTTACTTCCAAATGTAAATTAATAGTGTGGGCACTCTTAGTAGCCTCTCTTTACCTGTATTGTGACCTATCAGCATATTTGAAGAAGTGTTATATTTTCAGTCTACATAGTCATCAAGCAGGCCTTGCAGTCATATTATCTCATCTGTGGTTATTCAGCTGCAGAAAATCCCCTTTTCTGTGATACAGTTGGAGCCCAAATTACCACATTCCAATTAACTACCTCTGTTAGTATTAGTTTTCACGTGGCCCATTGCTTATAATTGTGCTGGGGTTTTTTGCATCCAGAGCCAAGTGGTTAGCTGAAGTTCAGGATCTTACAGGTTTAGGAAAAATCATAATGATGTTTATGTACAAACAAGTTATACATAACCCTATACCCCTAAACACAGTAAAAATGAAAAGCAGGTAGATTTCTTTCCTAAAGTATGTAAGAAGTCACATTATATCAAAAAGTTTCTGAGAAGTCTTTTACTGAAGAATTTCTTTGCATCCTCTCAGGATACTTTTGACTCTCTGTCAGTGAACTGGGGCTTTGCAACTGAAAGGTTGTTTATAGACAGTCTATTCAACCCTGAATTTGACCTGACCTGCTTTCTTTATGGTAAGCTTTCCCAGAATCCATCAGGATCTCTCTGCTAAGAGTCTTTTACTTCAATTGAGTTGTGCAAACTCCAGTGTGCATCCAAGATAAAGTCAATGGCAACTATGAATATTGTGCAATGAAGCAATAAAAATAAATAAATAATTTTTTAAAAAAATCAACTAACCAAAAATTCAGCCACCAACAAAAGGTCTCCTGTGTTCCATTTTTCTATCATAAACTAAGAGGAAAGGATGGATTCAAGAGCATATAGAAAAGGTGGATACAGTTTAGAAATTACATCCTGGTCAAATAAGATGATTCACTATGAGGGCTGTGCTTTTGTAAAGGTGTGTATTGCTTTATTCTCTTCACCCTCTAAGACACTAGAATATCAAATAATGTAGAAGAAGCTGATGTCTCATAAAATATGCTGTCTTGTTTTTTCTTATTCTCAGTGTTTATACTAGGCATGGTGCTATCTCAAGCTTCTCCACTATCGTGTCCACATGCACTCCTGGCACTGTATTTCACTCTGAGCTGACCCGTATGTATGGAGAATGGTCCCTTCTCCAAATTTTTCTGCATTGTAGATATGGTCTGTGATGAAAGCAACGAGAAAGAAATAATATTCACTTCCCATTCTGTGTTTTGATTTTTTTGTTGAAATTCACAGTATAGCTGTGTATAGTGTTTCCACTTTCTTGGCTTCTCCCTTAGAAAATGCAATATATTAATTTCACTATGCTGAAAAGCCAGGACAGAGCAGATTTCCTGCACTACACTACAAATTAGGCCCATGTTCTAGAAATATTGGTCTGGGAACAAATCACTACCTCTGACACTATTTGCTGCTCTCTACACTTGTATTACAGGCTGGTCTGTCCACTTCTCATAAAACTCACCCTTGTTCTAAAAGCATGTGGGATCCTTAAGATGCAATTATGATGTGCAGTAGAGATTTAAAGATTTAGAAGATGCTTAGACCTCGTACTGGTCCTTTGCACAGGAGGCACATTTCATTCAGTATAAGATTTTTTACAGTAGAATCCTGTTTTAATAATTGATCTTCCAGACTGAATGGAAGCTCATGCTGCCCTTTAGCTATTAATCTTCCTCAGAACACATGTAGGTCATTATTGCTTTATATACTAAAAGCAGGTAACCGCAATACTGTATGTTTGTTACGACTTCAGGGGACACTGTAGCATCACTGTCTGTGGTATCCCTTTTCTGGTTCCAATCTAGAATCAAGTACCTGCTTGAAGCATTTGACTTCAAAGTGGTTAAAGTGGTTCAGGGCTCATTTCTGCCCTGAAGGGTGGATTTTTTTTTGCCTCTGTGTGTGTGTGTGTGTGTGTGTGTGTGTGTGTGTGAATACTTGCTGTGGCCACAACTGGATTTTCAATTCTTTTGAAGCTAAATTTCAGTGGGTGCAGTGCCACACAGTATACTTATTCCAGCTTAGCCAAGTCAATTACTTTGTAAAGGCCCCACGCTTTTTTCCTGTGCCCTGTTGCATGCCTTCATGTTTTCACAACTGCTATAGATCTTAAAAGGAGAAAACTTCTGTTTGTTAGGTAGAATGACCAGCATGTGGCTGTACTGGTATTGATGCTGAAGCTTAATACATTAAAAACAAGAATTGCTTCCAGGTATGTTAACAATAAAATCTTTCTCTGAGGGTAAGGTAATGAGTTCATATTTACACAGGAAAAGTCACATACTGAAGCAGAATAGCGGGCAAGATCTAATATCCATCTGACTCTCATGGTTACTTTTTTTATTGGTCCCATATCTTAATATAAGCATAAGTTTTGTTCTTTTTCCGTGTAAGATTATTATGATTATTATTTCAATCATCAGTCATTTATTGTTCATTGTACTGATATAAAAAGTCATGAAAAATTAAGAATCTGAGAAAAAATGTTTTCAAAATGCTTGGAAATTGGGAAAGCTTCTCAGAGTTCAGATAAGGTGTTCAGAAATCTCTTGTTCTATCCAATTCACTTTCAGTGCCAAGAACTGAAAAACCCCAGATTCTGTTGTTCTTTCTGCTTCATCCATTTATATCTCATGTAGAACATTTTTTTATAGGAAGCAGTCTCCAATCATTCCTGCAGTTATTAAACCGCTGCCAAATTTTGGCCTGAAATTCTCTGTATGTTTATTCCACTCATTTATCAAGCCCTCCAGATGAAGTTATCAAAAACTTAATTAAATATGCAATCACAAAACATAAAGTTGACCTAAAAATATTGTAAATACCTTTCAAGACCTGAGTTAAGGCTTCTGTTATTTTTATCTGATAGTGGCTGAAAAGCCATCTATTGCTACATATTTTATAATAATGTACAAAGAGAATTCCAGAACCCCTCACTTCAGTCATTATGTTATTTGTGCCCCAGGAAACATGCATCCTCAAATCCAAGTTCTGGAAGACAAATAAAAGAGGAAATGAACTTACTATTTCATCTGGAAAAGTAAGTTAAATCCAGTCACACCTCCCACTGAAACCAAAATATAGCTTTTTATATGTCTCTACATGTTAAAGCTATACTATCAGATATCTACTATCAGACTTTAGCCACCATGTAATATGAGTTTTGCAAACATTGAAGTAATGTGGATGTAAAGTTGGAAGGAACCTTGAGAAATCCCATAATCCAAAAAGCCCTGTCTGTCTTTTGAGATCGGTATGGCTGCAGTATCAGCCTAATCCTTTCTAATCTTTAATAACATTATTATTCTCAAACATATCCATATGGATGAGGGACGTACAGCAAGTCATTCATGGGCAGGGGAGGTAGGTATGAGTTGAAACACATTGGAGTTTCCAGAAGTCATAGATGTTTCCAACAAAAGAGGGACCAAAAGACTGGATTTCCTAGCTCCTGCCTGGTCTTCCTACCACCAAGTCAGTTTCCCAGATGAAACAGAACATTTGAGAGGCAACCTCTCAGCACCTTCCTAAGTGTGTTACACTGCATGCATTCATATGAATATATGATACAGAAATAGGAGGCCACATTGTGGTTCTCTAGTTCTGCCATTCTTTACTGCTCTGTCACACTATTGTTTGGGTCTTTTACTCTAGGCAGTTAGCATGATCACATTTGAGAACTCCCTCTGACCCTGAGAATACTACTATTAGTAGACTTTGTCCACCAAAAAGGGAAAGGAAATGCTGCACTGTGTCTGTTCACTGCTATGAAACATCCTTAAATTTTGCGGTGCAGTCAAGGCTGAAAGGAAAAATAGAAATAAATCACACTGATATGAACGTAACACCTTCGTCTGTCCGTTCCTGTCTCATTCAGCATTTCTTGTTCTCTGCCAGATGTATGGGCTGCTCTCTTTTAATTACTTAAAATGAAAATATGATGTTAGGACCATTACTTCCATGTGTTTTGGGACAGAGTGCCACCCAGGAACCAGCAGGGAATGTCACAGTCATCAGGGATCACATGATGTCATATACATCAGAGAACTGGAAAATGCCTTGTTTGAAGATGGAAGGAAGGAAAGGTCCATTGTACAATCAAATTAAGCTGGCAGTAAGAACTACAGGTAGGAAAGGGACAGACTAGAAGGAAGGTGTGCTAGTTTTGGTTGAGAGAGAGTGAATTTTCTTCACAGTAGCTGGTATGGGACTACGGTTTGGATTTGTGCAGAAAACAGTGTTGATTACACAGGGATGTGTTAATTATTACTGAGCAGGGCTTACACTGCATCAAGGCCTTTTCTGTTCCTCACCCACCCCATCAGTGCATGGGCTGGGGGGGCGCAAGGAGTTGGGAGGGGACACAAAACAAAAGCATCGTGGTCAACATAAAGCCTGGAGGTGGAAGTTGACAGTGGCTGCTGGTACTCAGGGACTGGAGAGCCATCGCTTGGTTGGTGATGGGCAGTTACTCTCTTGCACTAATTGTTTTTCTTGGGTTTACTTTTATTTTTTCCCCCCCTTTCTTCTTTCTTCCTTTTTTTTTTTTTTTTTTTCTTTCTTTCTTTTTTTTTTCACCTCAACCAAGGAGTTTTTATACTTTTACACTGCTGATTCTCTACACTACCCCACTGGAGGAGATGGGGGCTGCGAATAAGAGGCTGTTGGGTGTTTAACTATCTAATGGAGTTAAACCATTACAAATGGGGTCTGGGCAAAAGCTTGAACACTGATGAACAGCACTGTGGTTGGGAGACCATAATGCCTCCTCAAGTCTTACCATTTCCCTACAGCCCAAATGCTTATGATACTTAGTAGCAAACCATTTGTTATTGCTGTTACTCCTTGCTGACAGTTTTGTCAGCTTTTTTTGCCAATGGCTTAAACCGCAAAAATGCTCTGAAAAGTAATTCTGAAGTTTTCTTCTGTTCAGAATTATTTTGGAAGTCAGTACAATGATAGAAAAACTTTTTTTGATCTGATTATTTTTGAATTTTTTTAAAGCAAAATAAATTTGGGCTCAGAAAGGACTTATACTTGTATGCTTGTGGTACAGCATAGCCACATAATGAAAGAAATTCTTCTGCTCAGAATTGCAGGTTGGCTGTCACTAATATGGACCCAGTTAAGGCAGCTGATGTTGCGATATTCTTATTCTTACCTCAGCTGGGAGTATCCAACACAATCTCTAAAATCAAAATAATCGGTGTTGGTCATCTGTTAGGCGCTGTATACACGTACACCTACTAAAGAGTTGTACCTGAAGGAAAAGGGCTGTACATTCCCAGTAACACTGTGTATCACCTGGAACTTTCAAGTACAGGGAAGGATACATTATATTTTTAAAAACTGAGGTTCTATATAACTAAAAGTTGGCATCTGAAATTAACAAGTACCTCTAACCCTACTCCGTGCAAGTTTCATATTCTTGCATATGAAAGAGGGGCAATATATACCACACCTCAGGGATGTTCTGAAGATACCCTAAACAGTATTTCTAAAGTAATTTCATGTTTCAGAGTCATGAGCACATAGAAAACCCTAAGAGAACATAAATAATAGACACAACAGGAAATAAAACCACCACTGAAAAACTGCTAAGTAAATAAGAACTGTCTGTTCTTTGCATTGGATAGAAAAAAGGCTGTGCAGTCACAAAAGTAAAAATTATAATTAAAATGTTAAAGTACACAACTAAAATGTTTTCCTCCAACTATTTTTTAAATTTTCAATTTTATATTTGTATTTATAATTTTCTTATTGTTTGAAGCACAATCAAATGACCTTTAGGTTTTTTTTGTATTATGAAGTGCATGATTACATCATACAGCCAAAAGAATTTTAAGTCATTCATACTGAATCATGGGATTAATCACAGGAAGCACAATCCTAAGTGAATTATAGAGATCATATCAAATGAATGGCAGTAAAACCTTTCTACTTACTTCACTATTCACTCTATACAGAACACTGCATAGATCATTTTTAAACAAATGTGGTAATTTCGGAGAAACTATTTTCCAATATCTTCTTGCAAAACCAGGATTAGTTTTTTCCTGTTTTGTCTAGTAAGATATTAAGCCTTAAGGTGCTGTGGTTTCAAGTGGAAGAATAATATGGGTAACTGGCATATGATCCAGTCTGTTGGCTGGATGTGAGCATCCAAAGCTTCACCTTAATTATAAAGGCATCCCTGGGATGAACACACCCAAATGTGTTGCTAGGAATTTCGTCAAACTGCCACATGTCTTATCCTGCAGTTAAGTCAAAATATTCTCTGGTTGTTTCTCTACTTTACTACACACTTAGTACAGATAAGTACACATAAATCACAGAACACCTTACACAGTGACTTAGGAACAAGAATTTAAAGACATGCTGATTACCGCTTTCAGCAATCAGGTCCTCAAGCACAAGCTTTTAAGAAAAGTTGCCATGATATTCCCATGCTAGCCATCTTTAGGAATTAAGTGGTTTTGCCCCATCTCCAGCCCAGCTGTTCCCTCAGCCCCTCATCCCCTGCAGCAGATGAGTAGGTCACCCACCACTCCCCATGCTTTTCTCTACAGCACAATAACCAAACACAACTAAATTCACTCCAGTTAATTCATGCCCTGAGGTGCCCTAAGATTACTCAGAATCAAACAAGTCATTATTATCCTTGGAAAGCAATGGGTGATTCTTGGCTTCAAAATTAAATCAGTTTAAAAATAGTTGACAGCACCTGGGTTAGCTGAGGCAGAACTAAGCAGAGCTCGTCTGCATGGACAAACAAGAACTATTTTCCTTTTATGCCTAGTCAGAATTAGAGGATAACAAAGCAGCTTGACACAACATGAGGAGAATTGTCATTCTATCACCTGCAATTCAGTAATGCTGCAAGGCTCGGAGTGGTGCTGTCCTTTGCCCCTTCTCTCTGTCTGAATTCTCAGGTTTACAGTTACCATCATCAGGGTATTAAAGTTCTGCAGGAATCATCTACATCTGTCTGCACCTGGCAAATCCTGCATTCTCCCCCTCGTATAAATCCTACTGCTGAAAAGTTGGTTTATACATTCCATGCACCCAGGGTTAACCTTGTCTTAAAAACTTTTGGCTCATAAGCTGTATAAAGGGGAAATTAAAAACCAGAGGGAGAGGAACAGACAACAATTAAACACACTAAAATTAATTAGGTTTTTTGAAATGTGCTGGTGACCTGAAGAGAAACATGCCAGTTTTTAAACCCTTTCAGTGCTTTCATATGAGATACATTTTTCAATTTCTCTGCTTTCTGTCTTGTGGTCATTTTGGCCTTGAATGAAACCCCAGAGATATACCAGCTTATTCCAGATAAGCATCTGTAAGATTATTTGATTATCTGAACTTTGTCCAGAGGACATTGTTTGAGAAATCAAACCATAAATCAACTTCTTGTGGTATTCCTAGGAATTATTTATCGTTGGCTAGACTGGAGACAGTGTAAAACACCCTTTCTTGTGGTATTTTGGGACTTCAGATTGTAGCAAAATTACCACAGGCTCCCAAAACAGATATGGACACACACACAAAATAAACAAGAAGGACCTACCACAAATCTGTGTTACTTGTGAAAGGCTCACTATCGGAAAGAGGGAGCTAAATTCAGTTTTCTCTCCTGGTGTCCATCTCTTACCTTTGGTGGAGCTATTTTGCATCACCAATAATTAAACTAGGATTGTATAGTAATAAAAATCTTTAACTGAAAAACTAGGCTGTGCCATCTTCTCTGCGGATGTCATTGACTGAAGTAATCTTCATGACAAGGCAGAACTAAGTTTATTTTCTTTTAAAGGAAAAATGCTGGATCCAGAAGATCCTATCTCCTGTGTCTGAAAACAGTCTCCTAATCATCTACCCAGACTTCGGTGTCAATCAAAGTAAAAGATTATGCTAAATTGCAAAAAAAATTTGCAAGATAATTGCATGTTGCCCTCAATTGATACATCACCACTGCAAATGCACCATGCATGAGAAGAACATTTCCCCATGGAGTATTTGACTGGAAGACTGTTTTCCTTTAGTGGTAGAAGTTGATTTATAGTAGCTTGTACTCTGCATGTTTTGAGTGTCCACAAAATTCTCTAGTTGATTATAATCATTCATATATTTATTAGTGTGGGGTAATCTGAGATTATTTACTTTCTGCTGTGGAAGGTGATGATCTGTGACTGCACAGTGTCTGTGTAGTCTCCAAAGCCTGCTTTTTATTTCTAACTCTGTTTCTTCAGAAAACACTGTGATGCACTCTGGAAATAGTGTTTGCAGGAAAACAGTATCAGACATAAAGAATCAAGAAGTTTCACTCTTCAGACTTCAAGTTTAAGATCATAAGCTTATGGTTCTGATCCTGAGTGGGGCTTTCAGAAATCATTCAATTCTTCCTTTAAGAAGCAAAAGCAACAGGAAATTCAGCTCAGATGGGAACAGTGGGAAGTCAGATAATCCCTCTTTTGTCAACCACCTTGCAACATCCTAACCATAGACAGATGGGTCTGCTTCAGGAAAAGTGCACTAGGATTAAGCCATGGTCAATAAGAGCTGTATAAGGGTCATAGACTATGCCACAGAGTCTTCTCAACAAATGTACTAACTACAGGATGCCAGAGTACCAGAGTGCTGGCTGGTGAAAGTGATTGAAGGCAGATAAAAAAAGTGATGTCAGTCTTAGAAAACAGCAAGAAGGAGCAGACATCTTGGGAGATACAGGAGGATGAGAAAACTGTGGAGGAGAAATATAAAAGCTTTGGATTTGACTTCCTCCAATTGCTGAACCATTCCTCAGGCAAGAGGAGAGCTGGCTCAGATGCCACTAAGGGTCTGTAGGAGGGCAGTGGGTTTGTGGCTAAGGATTTCCTAGCTGTCAGTGTGAGACTGCTTAACCAGTTGTGTGTCCCTAATGGTCATGGTCAGGAAGAAACAAGAGTATGGGAATTTTCTTCAAAGAAAACAGGAGATGGAGATCTGTGTGAACTTGATGGGGGAGGAAGAGATGAAAAAAATAAAGAAAAAAAGAGCAGCTGGAAAGCCTAAAATGGGACACACCTGCTGCACTCTGATAACTGAATTTATGGAGTATGCAAAATACAGCCAGATTAAGTTCTCCTCTGAAAGCAAGAAAGTGTAAATGTCTCACTTTCTCAGATAGACTGAAAACTTCCAACTGCAAATTTCAGGCAAATTCATATGCAGTTCCTGAGCTGACAGGTAGCTTCAATAACAGAAGGCTCAAAAGTCATTAGACCCTCAGTAAATTCCATAGAGTGCCAGAGGAATGTCTCTTCAATATCAGCATTCAATCCCCTGTGAAGAAAAATACAAAGGCTGGATTTCAATGGGTCAAATGGTGATGTCTGGAATTCGGACATTTCCATCACAACTCGCAATTCCATACTCCCACCACAGTCAACAACGTCCTGGTCAGTTAAGTTCAGCCCTGATTCATCTAAACCTCAGTCAGACATTTTAAAGGTCCCTGATGAATCACACCCTTGAAATACCCATTTCTTTCCATTAGGTGGGAAGGGAAGTGAGGGTGACTAACTCAGAGAAGAGCTACACCCAAAAAGTCAAATAAAAAGGCCAGAAAAAAGAAGAGAGAAGTAAAAGAAAAATGAAAGCTGTAATTTCAGGGTCTCTCCATGTGACAAAGAGGTACCTAATGAAGACCAGAACCCCCTGTTTTATTGCCATAAGAAGGCAAATTCTGTTGTGGATCGAGAGGGGCAGGGAGTTCCCACATTAATTCAGTTCCCACAACTAAAACTGGAATTTGGCCTGTTGCATCAAAGTTTGCCAGCATGACACTTCAAAATCCTTTAGTTTAACACTCTATTCAATTTTGATTTTGCCAGTTGCTGTGCTGTTTTATCTTCACAAATCCATATGTTTCACAAAGAATACACTTTTTCAAACATAAATATCTTCAGCTGCTAAATCTCAAGGAATCCAAGTTCAGCTACAAGACAGACAGACTCCCAAAAAGTTAAAAATAAAAATAATCACAAATATCTTACCTTCAAAAATACCTATGTTTTTCCAGAAACAGTAAGTTGAGAATGCAATAGAATATCTGAGGATTTCTTGTGATATTACACAACCCTGGGAAAATTATTTCTAGGAATGAGAATTTAAAACCAAATGGGCTTCATTTACTTGTATGTTAATATCCAGAATACTCCAGTGCATCCCAGTGTGGTGCTATTAGACTAAGCATTTTCTTTTTCAAATGTTAGTACATATTCATGGTGGATGGCTAAGCAAACACGTTAAAAAAAAAAAAGCGGATATGATAAAGTTCTCTGTCATCTGTATAAAAAATTGAAAGTAACATTCCTCAGGTTGAGTAGAAAGACTTAGTCCATCAGAGGTCCCCTTAGAGAAAGTCTTTCCTTAATGATTTGGAAGGGGCATTTAGCTGTCCACATAAAAGATCCCTGAAAACCAATCAAGAAGTTGAAGTCAGCTTTACTTAGGAAAAAGTGCATTTGGAGGACAAATCTAATTTCTGTTAGTAATCTCAGGATTACTTCGAGGAGGCAATGCCTCCACATCTGTTTGGTGAAAGCACTTCCCTTCAAAAAGAAGGCTTTGTGAATAAGGAGAGGGAATGCTCAGCCTTCAATGATGTGAAGGCTGCAAAAGAGGTTATTCACATGCTAATGAACAAAGTCAGCTTGAGGGAAGTCTCTCCTGCATAGTTCTCTGTTTTTAGTTTCAACATAGCTTTTAGTCCTTATTGGCCACAATATTTAATGAAGACAATGCACTTTTCACTGAACTGAGATGAACTTATTATTTGAAATGGAGTACAACTCCCAAAATCATTAATAACAATTAATATTCCCATGAAGTAATCTTTACAGGTGTTACCATGTAAAAGAAAAAACCCGAAGCAGCAAACCAAACACAAACCTAATAACAGTCCCCCATCTCCTGGAAGAAAAGTTCACCACCTTAACTCCCTTAACTTATTTTATTGATTTTTAGGAGTGAGGGCCACTCATTTGTCTTATGAATTTTGTCTACTAGAAGCTAAGATAGAGGAGAGATTATTAAATCTATGTTATTTGTGAGTGTTTGAATTTAACAGTCATGCTTTAGAATGTATTTTTTGTGAAGCAGAATGAAAAAATAACAGAGAAGAAATGCACTGTTTATATTTGTTTGGTTAAGATGAGTTGAGATTGGGGGGGTTTTAACGAATTTTCTAGGTTTTCATTTTTATAAAGGATGGTTAATGTCACTCTTGGTCCATTCACCTGAGGACTTACAAAGGCTCACCCATTATTGCCTTATAAACCAGAAAATATGCAGCAAAAACTTTTCAGGACACAGCTGCGTGTCCATTCTGCTTTTGAGGCTAAAGTCTTTACAATGAATCAGAGAAACCTGAGTGTTCTGTAAGAACTGAGGAGACCTGCACCAAAGTTAATATAGATCATATTACAGTATGCAAAGGAGTACTGGATCTGTGCATAAATGCAGAAAGACCCATGATTGGATTTATTTGAAATATTACTTTTGGAAAACACTGGAAGCCATTTTGGTACCTTTTGGTGAAGTGTTTGTTGAGTCAGTAATGGAGGACTTTCCTTCTGCAAGTCTCCTCTGAACAAATACCAGCAACAAAAATAAACACACAATTCGAAATTCCATGTATCTCCTTATTTTGTAGAATCTCTTCAGGCAGCTCACAAGAGAGAAATACAGAAAGTGCGTGTGGGCCAGGAGTGGGCTATCCATTTTTCCTTCCCTCAGGGGGGGAGTGGCAACCGCTGTTTCTTGGCATTCACTCAGCCCTCCTGCTTTGGCATAATCAGGAGCTGGAAATGTACCGTGACTAAGTCTCTTTTATACCAAATCCAAACATTCTTGTCAACGCCAGGATTCAATTTGCATTTTCAATGCCAAGGGCCAGCAGACTAACTCTACCCTCTGTGTAGTAAGTCAATCCCATAGATGAAGGGAAAAATTTATTCATCTTAATTTAGATTACCAAGGGACAATTCTGAGATTTACTACATAAATTACAGTGAAAAAAAATACAGAATGTGGGGAAAATGGTCCTTTTTGTTTGTTTTCTGAAGAAAGATCTCTTGTGTCAGCAACAATCTGAAAAAACTATTTTTACCTTCAGACAAGACCGATCCATTTCTCAGCTGCTTTTAAGATGAAAATCCTACAGTAAACCCCCCACACGTCCACTACTAGTCAAGAGTGAGTGGTGCAACCATTGCAGGATGGAAGAATTCAAAGAAAGAGAAGGTAGGGAATCAGATTGCTAGCATAGTTATGGAGATATTTCCTCAGAAGTGCTAAGTTGAATTTCAAACACCTATAAAACTTTAATAAAGGAGGTTGTCAGACAGAGAGGTGGGGGAATTTCTTGATTGTATTACCTGCCAACTCAGCTCTAGACTCAGTTTCATACTTGGCAGACTTTTTACTTCTCTCCACATTGTTCGTCTGTCCATCTCATGCACTGTATATTCTTTTGGCTCTCTCCTCACCGTGGCTATATTTGCCTCTGAATTTACCTTGTGCATAATCTCTGGAGGAAGTACCATGACTTTGATAACCTCCTATGCACATGTAGCTTTTTTTTTCAAAAAAGGACAAACTTCTTTCTTTCTCATTCACTGTCATACTTTGTTGTCACAGTCTGACTGAGCCTTCTGCCTTCTGTTCATTTGTATCCCCATGCAGAGTATTTTGACAGTTTGTTTAAAGCCCAGGTTGACGTTTTCTAGAAAAACCCTCTGTCCTTCATTCCTTTTTCCCTGCTCTCTGTTAATCATGAAATCAAAAGCATTTCAGATTCCTATAACCTCCGTCCGTGTCAATTTCCTTTATTCTTTCACTTTTCCATTTTTTTACTAGTTCTTTCCTTTCATATTAAGGCAGGATTCATGATCCCCTCAAGACCTCATGTCCACTTTCTTCTCCCCTGGCAAACAATCTAAATTCTCTTCTTCAGTCTTTTTTTTTTTTTTTTTTTTTTTTTTTTTTTTTTTTTTTTTTTTTTTGTGTGTGTGTGTGTGTGTGTGTGTGTGTAGACTGTGATTTCTCTGGCAAGTTTATCTCTGAAAAATGGTCTGATTTCACTAAGCTTTCCTCCACTTGGTATTTCTCAAGGAATAATTTTCCAGCTTTTCTTATTTTCTGTTCTTATATTCTACAGGAAAGAGGTCTTTTGATCTCATGTTCTCTTTAATGTAGATTTTATGTGATTTTCCTTCATCTGGTGGCTGCTGCTATCATGAGGTGTCAGAGTATTATCTTGTTTAATACAGAACAAGGCAATAGGATGCTAAGGGTGCAATGCTAGAAATAAGTGAGCCAGAAGGGACACCCATCAGTAGCATTATCCGGATGTACACACCCTTGAATCACTGCATGACAATTTATCATGCCTGTACAGGTTTAATGGACAGGTTAAAGGAGGCAGCTGGGTCTTCCCACTGGGGTTGTATTCCTGCAGCACCCAGGTGCCCTGCAAAACCTCCAGCCAGGCATTTTTTCCTTCAAGGGACGTGAAGAGTATGCATCACCAGCCTGCTCAATGGCAGTGGGATGTCCAGGGCTAAACTAACACAGTCTGGAGTGGGATTATGACTGTGTTGCTCAAGAGTGGACAGGTGCCAGGCAGGAGCAGTGCCCCGAGGCAAATCTTTCCACTCCCCTCCACTGATGGAACAACAGAGCACCTACCCCTCCACTCCATCAAACATGGTAACACAGACCAGGGTTTAACAGTTTATTCCCTTCTGACTTGTGCTTTCCTCATCCACCTTTCCAGGGAGGGTTTGGTGATGAGCTTCCTTTCTAAAGAGTCTGGGTTTTTTTTTAAATGAGTGGAGATAAACGGGAAGTAGAATTGGGCATGAAATGAGTTGGGAATTTGGCTAAATTCTGTAAATTGTTTTTCATTGGAATAAAAAGACCAGAGGATTGATGCTGTATATTTCGAGACTCACTTTTCTGACATGGGCCTTTTAACATTGGAAGTGGACACTTACTTCAAATGTTACAAGAGCTAAGATTCCACATGGCAAACATGTGCTGTGCTGTGGTTCAGCAAAAATTCTGTCATGTTCAGCTATGGTCACAAGCTGATTCTACAACTAGACTTAAGAGAGCTCTACTTTAAACCTACAATTTTCATATAACTTTAGATTTCTCTAAGTATTTAATATTTTAAAAAGCAATGAGAAAAGAGGAAAATGAACCACTGTCAGTGAGCAAACCAAGGGTTCTCTACTTTAGATTTCTCTGGAGCTGCCTATTTGTGTACCTGTACTTTCATCAGGCACAGGTAAGAGCACAGGAACTTGTCATGGTAACCACAGTGCAATGCACCCCAATATTTTGTCTCAGATATTGATCATCAGCAGCAGGAAGGTGTGGAAAGTTCTTCTGCTGCTCTTTAGCCAGAACATGAATTGAGCTTGAAAGTGTGAGGTTTAATATCTCTCCCATATTTTTAAAATTTCGATTCTATTTATTCCAGTTATTTTTATGATTCATGTAAATGTCCAGGCTGATTAAAACACATCCTTGCTTCATCTATATTACATAGATTTTTTTTCTCTCTTAAACAAAACCAACCTTGCATTCTAAAGTTTGTGGACCAGAAATACAGAGATTTCTGTTGTAGTTATTTCAGGGCAGATGACACAGAGATGTTGCTTCTTTGTGAAGATTTTGCTCTGTTTTAAAGTACAGCTCTTGTCAGATCACGATCAGTTCTAACACTTCTCTACTGCAGAGAGTGAACTTTTGGAAGGTTACCCGTAGTAAACTTGCTCTAGCTGCCAGGGCTAAATTATCTCAGAAGATATTGTTTCAGACCTCCATGAGATGTGCACAGCTTTCGGGGGAATCAGTAGTTTTAACATATGGAAAGTTTGTAGCTCAACATGTATTTGTTCGATTTGTGTCAAGCGCAGACCTCAATGAAATTGCTAATTCAAAATCTTCCTCAGATGTTGTCAGTCTTGCTGATGCAGCAGCTGTAGCTTACTGGCTTGGTGCCATGGTACAGGTTTAGAAACTGAGCATCTCTTGCTGGCTGACTTGGATTCACAGATGTCTGAGTGTTCCTCCTTAATCTTCTCATGCTTTCATATGTACTGTTCTGCTGGGTCAGCTCACTGCCACCTTGGTGTCCTGCCTAGTGCCTATGAGGCAATTTTGATATCTAATTCTTCAAATTCAGGATCTTCCTTTGTGCAGGCATTTTCTCTGCCCCTTTCCCTTTGCCCCAGCTTTAACCAACCAGAAAGAAGATAAATTCTTGTCTTTCCTCCAAACCCATTCCCTATGCCATTTCTTTCATCACTGTTGACGAGTCTTCCATCTCTCCAGACGCTCAGATTTGTAACCATGAAACTACTTTTCACTCCACACTTCCTAATATTTGTGTCCCCATTCAATTTTGTCTTCTTTGCGTCTATAATCTTCTAAACCTACCTATTTTTCTTCTGTGTCACTCATCATTTTGCTCTCATGGCCTACCTCAACCTTCTTTTGTGTGCATTCCCTGGCACCCAGCTTCTCTATGCAGCCTACCTAATACTTGTCAGCTAAAATAATTTCTTCTTCCTCAGTTGGATCATTGCTTCCTTCTTGTTGTAAGTTCTTTTTTCTCTCTCACTCCTTCGACATCTCATTCAATAACCCCGACAGAAGTTTTGTTTCTGCTCTACCCTCATGTCTTGAATCTTGTCATGTTTTTTTGCCCTTCTCACCCCTCTAGTTTCATTTCTATATCCTCCCTTCCCATTCTTGCATGTGGAGATTGGGTCATGCTTCTTCCAGTGTGCAAAATCCCCATTTCTTCCACTATGTCTCTGCTGACATACCACTTCTGCTTTTGTTTTACCCTAGCATTGATTCTAGTGTCCTGTTCACTGTTTCCCAGTGGAACAGTTCATGCTTCTCCATATCATAAATCACTGCTCATGTAATTAGACAACTTTAACATTTAAGCTTAGCACTTGATACTGTTCAATTCTGTTTATCTCTGTCTTGTATTTCTTCAGTTGAAATTGCACCCCTTCTCTTTGAAATGGTTATTCTGGTACAGGAATTCTTTTTTATCACTAAATGGGTATTTGGTACTGATGTGGCTAATATGCAGTCAGAATCATTACAAACGACCCTAAAATCATTAGTTAGATGACAAGAATAATAAATATTTCTCTTCATCCTTCTGGGGGACCACAGCATCCAGAGTGATTCTTCTTTGTATCACACATGTTCCAACCTTCTGCCTTGCAAGCACTCTGCCAGTTTAAGTGCATCCTTTGTTGAAAACAATAGAAATTTGGCAAGTACCTTTCCCCAAGGATTGGAAAGAAGATTTCTGAAAAATTCACTGCTGTAGAAGTTTCATGTATGAGCTTTTTGAAGTGGAGTGTCTTGTAGAGAAAATACAGTGAATGCTTAGTATTCACCTCTTCGTTTTCCCTTGAGTACCAGTATCCTAATAAATACTGATGCTTACCTTTCAAAAACACACAGAATCAGATGGGTACATTTTATATTTACAGAATTTTGGGAAAATAACCTCTGTTAAGTATAGTGGTGAACTTGTACAGCTATTTGAGAACCTTATCACTATATTAGATACATGTAATAACAAAAGTCTGTCTGCATGAGAAAATAAAGTATATTATACACTCAGCAGTATAAGTTACTCCCACACACTTGTAGCAAAGGTAATTGTTAATGGCAGCAGCTACAAACTTTGTAGATGAAATCAATTTGACTGATGTGATCTGCTTGTTTTAATTATAAAAGCTGTTACTAGTGTTAGGAGTATTACTTTGGAACAGGCTTGTCAAACATAACTTCTCTCTCTGTAGATATTTTCATTAAGAGATCTACTTTTCAAGCCAATAAAATTCCCTCCAGTCTAAAGATGAAACATTATATTCTGTGGAGAAGTTCTGCTTTGCCATCTGAGCATCTAGCTACATAATGTGATATATGCATACATACATATTTATTTAAACATCATTCTCTTCTAAAAATCAGTTCATTTTGGCTGCAGTCCAGAAATCTTTTGAGGCAACTTTATACACAGCTTCAAGAATAAGTGGTTTCTGCTTGGATTTCAATCTGTCTCTCTTGCGTAATGCACAATGATAAGGGCTAAAATACTTAAGTCTTTAGACAATACTAATCAGAGCTGAGAAAGTCAAACCTCATTCAAACCACTGTCTACTTCAAACTTGAACAGAAAGTTAATATTTTTTACAAGTGATTTCTGATTATTCATCCTGTGACTGTTAGCTGAGGCTGCTGAACATCACACACACTAACCTTGCTTGGAAGTTAATGGACCTATACTTCTCTGAGATCAGGAAGTCCTCCATTTCAAAAAATTCCTGGAGCAGAAAAATTAAGCCTGTTTTATTAATAACAAGGCTCTTTGGAAAAAAATAGCATATGATATTGACCAAAATGTGTCCTTTTCCCAATGTATATTAGTCTACAATACTTCATATTCTGTCCCACCAAGATGAAAGTTTAATATTCCAGTTTAAATTTCCATACACATATCTCACTTCACATATAAATTAATATGCACATGCATATGTTAGAGAGCAAAACAAATATACACAACCATGTGGGATGAGAGAAGCTGTGAAACACTAGCTGTAATTTTAAAAAAGTTGTGCAGATATGTATTCTTCTCTCATCAGATTATTGTCGATTAAATTTTATAGTTCCACAAAGAAAATACGAAAGAATATAAAAATAGGACAAGTGCTATTTGTCTTGTAAAAATATTTGCTGAAGGAATAAACTCCTTGAAACCTTAATGTTTACATCGCCACAGTTTAAACAAAAACATTTTTAAAGCACTTGGCTTCAAAGATTAATCCTGTGTGTGGGAATAGGAACTCTAGCAATGGGACCAGTTTGCTGGGCAGGTCTGATTTATATGTGATTTGTAAGGCAGACTTGCCAAGTTTATGCTCCCTATGCGATGCTGAGGGCCAAGGCCTGTTCTGGTGCCAGCCAGCACAGCACCGCTATTTACAGACATACCTAATAAAAATGAGCCAAGCATGTGTCTCTCAGAGTTCCTGGAACAGTCACTTCTATACTTAACTATTAGAGTAAAGTATTCCAATGAGACGTTTGCCAGAATGGTACAACTAAGCCCTGGTTCTAACTCTGATGATGTTTACTGCAATGTGTATGTTATGTGTCAATGTTGACATGGTTGTGCTCATTTATAAACATAGGTTTATTTAAAGAAATTTGGTCTGGAGGGATCTAGTACATATTTGCAGGAAAGATCATAATATTCACTGGCATATGCATGCAGACATATGCCAAAAAAAAAAAAAATTAAAAAAGACAAATATCAAGTGACTGCACAAGGTTATATTACTGGCACCAGCAACCGATGTCCAAATCTAAGGTAAATCCCCATCCATAGCCTTTCTGCCATATGTTCTGCTGTCTTGTTGATCTCAATCCATAAGATTTGCAGTTAATCTGGAGAACAAATTCCACAGAGGACAAGCCCCTATTGCCCTGGTTTGAAGGGCAAATGGGATTCAGATATTTGCCAGAGACAGGACCAAGTCATTTGCATCACGTCTGTGTTGCCCTAGGACTATTTCACGTTCCTTCTGGATGAAAGACATAATAGTTTTACATGTGTATAATATTAAGAACATGGTCTGGTGAAGCAAGCATGCATCAAGCATGAAGGTGCCAATCAATATGTTCTCAAGGGGTTTTCCACACACAAGCTAGTCGGGATTTTTTTTTATTAAACACCTCTTCCCTTGGAAATGCTGATTTCTTGAAAATGTAACTTTTCAGGAAAAAATGCATTTTTTTCAAAAGCTTTGTGTGAGGAGTCTCAGGTTCAGGATGACACTTCTTACAAGGGAAAAAGAGAGCTATGTCCCATGCTACATCGTGGTTTGGAGTCCTCAGGCTAGTGGTGGTGAGGCTCCAGAAGACGAGGGTAGAAGCTTTTCATTATGAGGCTTCTGTGTTTTACCAAGTTGCAGACGAAAAAAAATGAGGATTTCAAGATATCCCAGACTCTTCCTAGCACAAAATGAAAACAAAAGCTGAAACTTGGTGTGTCTGTGCATGTGTGAATGTACACTGTGTAAGCACATGTATTGGAATTCTTGTTTCCCAGTCACTGCTGTCACACAGTTGATGTGTGGTTCTGGCTTGATTTAATTTTTTTAAGGTTAATATTTTCTAGTAATCCATCAACAGTGGACCATCTAGCTGCTGAATGCTCTGGCACTTAGACACTCTGTGAGGCAGCTGTAATCTGCTTTCTGTATAGACTATTTTATGCCAGACATAGATAACTTTCACAAATTCCTAGACAGTAGTGTCTTGTGAAGACACGAAATGTCCAGATGTGAACTGAAGTCTATATTGTCGGCTGGGGAAAATGGTGTAGCACTGACTTCAGCTTTTCTATACTGAAGTAAATACAAAGCCACAGCTTGCATTTGACCCACCCCTTAGGATAACACCAGAGTGGTTGATTGCAGATCCTTTGAACCATTCTGGGTATGTGGCAAACTGGGGAAAATTCTATTTGGCATGAGACTGCCACATGAAAATTTCTGTTTTCCAGTGAGGAAAAATTAGCTAGTGAATGTTCTGGGTGAATTACAGACTTTAGGCATTTAGTAAAAATGCCTTCAATTCCTTGCAAAAGGCTCCATGCAGATGCTAGCCTGCAAGTGTCCAACATGTGAGCATTAAATATCATGCCAGGGGCATATCTTACAAATTACTGTTTTGAGAACAGTGTCATAATCAAAGGAGGAGAAGAAAGAAACTTTCTATGTGACAGAAAATTCGTCCAGTACTCTTGTCGGAATTTAAATCTGGTTGTGCAAGTCTCCCAAATATTTGATTATGTGGTTCACTGAACTCCAAACCTGGATAAGTTGGGTTGGTTTTGTTTAAATTCATAAAAAACAATATTTTTTGAAAAAATACTGAATAATGATCAGCTGAACTTCTATGTGAAGCATGTCATGTGATGTCATGAAGCAACTAATTTTAGGAACAGGTGCTGTAAAAATGCTTTTGATGCAGTGGTAGCTGTGTTAAAAAGACAATCATCACATCCTGAAGACAGAATAAGTTTAGAAATTGTCTTCTGTTGCTATCAATGCAAACAGTTTATGTATTTTCTCTTTCCAAGTACCTAGAGAAACTACGTCCTTTTCTTTTGAGCAAGCAGTAGAACCAGTAGGAATTCAGTAACTGTCTAAGACTCCTGGTTGTTAGGATTCTTGTAATTAGAGAAACAGTGTTGTTTCCAGAATAAAGCTGCATAAATCCTCCACCTGAAGTTCTTACAGCTCTTCCTACATTACTACTGATCTTTTGGTGTGACCTTAGGGAACCTGTGTTATTTATGCAATGCTTTAATTATACTGCTTGGAAATAAGACATAATGACATTTTCTTTTCTTTGTTCAGCTTTTAAACATTTTTCAATTAAGAATACTATGTGGCTGCAATCTAGGGAGTGTTGACCTCAGCTGCAAGCTTTCTGCTAAATTCAGCTTGTTTTATCAGACCATCTTAAAGTAAAGGATTATTAAATGCTGCTGATGTATTTTTAAAAGGCCTTTCACTTTGAAGTGCATCAGGTTCCAAATGTTGTTTACTCCACTGGGGCTCACAGATCTTAGGATGAATTTTTTTTCATAGTTTCCTAGTGCCTAAAATTCTTTGAAAATTCTTGTTGTTATATTTTCACATTAGCCAGAAGCTCCAAGATGACCCTGGAGCAAACTCTTGCAAATCTTTGAAACTCAGCAAGCGCCTCTGAGGCCCAGATTCTATTCAGCAGACAAGCCTTGAGTGTGGTTTTGTGTTTTATAGCAGAGTTTCCCACAGTTCCACTTTTAATATCTTTTAAAAATGATTTTAAAATAAGCCAAAGAAGGAGAAATTACCTAACGACATAACAAAACGCCTGAAAGAAGTGAAATAGTCCTCAAACATGGTACTGCAGCTTTAAATACCTTATCAAATTGTTGAATCCAGGCCAAACTTCAATCATATTTGCAGATTTGGGTTTAAATAAACAGCACTGCAGTAGGAAATGGAACACTCTCACTTCACTGTTTATATTTCAGAAAAGCCAACTCTGGAGGCCAACTCTGTTGTGAGCAATAGTTTCAGACTGGTTTTGTTCTTTACTTGCTTTACATTTGGGCATAGAGGTAAACCACTACATATAGTTAGGCCAAATGTATGACCAGAAATTCAGTACGTACTGCTTGTATTTCTATATGACACAAGTAGAGTATCTTTCTGAAGAGAAATTGCTTCTTTAATGTGGTAATGTTTGCATGGAAATGTAGAAGGTTTGGGGCATACCTAAGTTTGTGTCTCATTTTCTTCAGTTTCTCTGTGCTGATGTCTTCCTCTGCATCAGTCAGAGACCCAATAACAACCTGGCTTTGTGCTGGAACACTGATGTCCCAGGATGGTGCACCTAGGTCTGTGCCACAACACTACAACCATGTTTCCATCTGGATGTGAAAAGCAGTTTAAAATGTTGCAGTTCAGGCAGATAGTGCTGAACTAAATATGGTGCTGACAAGTTTAATGCAAGACCTCAGCAAAAAAAGTACCTACTCACAATTCCCTGCAAAAAGGCATGGGGTTCTGCTAGTTTGTTGTCAGAGCTGTCTCTTTTTCCACAGTTGGATAAGATGAATTTCAGCACTCTCTCGATGAGCAGCCCAGCACCAATAATTAGCACCATGTCTGGAAGGTTACCAACCATTTCCAGACCCAGCTCTCCAGACATGCATATCCTCAGTGGCGTACTAGAAGGCTTGCTCATCATGCTTATTTTTCTATCAAATATTTCAGTAGCAGCACAGATTCATAAAATGGTCTTTATTTAAATGAGCGTAAATAAACAGGTTTTTTTTAATTTTCTCATTCTTTATGGCTATTGACACTTTCATGTGTTTTGCCAGGATTTCTTCTATCACAGCCTGAGGACCACAGAAGTAACTGGGCTTTAATATGAAGGCAAATAGATCCCACTGTCACAAGGAAAAAGATATCATTTAGATTGCACGTACTTTAGACTCACGGTCACTGTTATATTCAATTTTGGACTATATTTGAGGCAGTTATTCCCACTCATGATCGCTTTTGTATAACGCCATATTCATGAATGAGTGAGAGCTGAAATGCTCTGTGTATGACTACATGAATGCACACAATCCTTTGCACTTCTTACCAGACATTTCCTGACATCCTACATTTTCAAGGAATCTTATCTTTCAACAAGATTTGTAACAGGCAGTTCAAGTCACACAGACACTCATATCTTAAACATCCTTTCCCCTGACCTTGACAAATGCAGTCTTGTCTGGTCAGAGCCTTCAAGAATGCTCTTTTAATGATCATTTTCCCAGCCTGTTGCTTTGATCTTGATACCCCTTCTCTTAGTGCACAATTGGCTCCTCATCTCCCCCTCAAACAAAAGTGATTTCACTTCCAAGACCATTCATGGTTTTCTTCTACCTATTTCTTGTTCATTATCACAACATCAACTTCCACCTCTGATTGACCTATAGTGTTAACCTTTATGTTTTTTGCTGCATTTTCAAGCAAGACCATTTCAGTATTTGCTTTTAAGTGGCCCCTCACAGTTGGAAGAGATGTTTTAGGTGGGACAGTCACTTATTAGTTCTTTTTTGAGTCTTTGCTTAAAGTAGTTTTCCCCAAAACATATTGAAAAATGCTTTAATGCTGATGTTGTGCCAATAATCTCTATGAATGCCCACAATGCCTACACCCTTCTCTTCTGTTCTGCCTTAGGTATATATTGTTGGTGTTTTGAGCAGGTCCTGTCCTAGGAGGTTTTTCTAGTAGGGTTCTTAAACTTGGTCAAAATATTTGAGTACTCCAGTAGTAAAAATCAAAGTAGAAGATCTCTTCCTCTCCTAATTATGTGTAAAATTTTCATAACAGTTGATTTTAAAAAGCAGCCATTTCATAACCCCCTCAAAAGGGCCATACCCATCCCACAACATTATCCTGACGTGACTACATTTGTATTACATGAAAAACTCATGTGCATCCTCTTCAAACTTATGATCCAATGCCAGTAAAGTTATTGACATAACCATTTTTATGTTGTCAAAAGGGAATTCTAGTTGAGTTTGGTTATGACTTTCAAGAAGGTAGTTGAAGTACAACTTCAACTACAAAACACTTTTCCAGTCAGAAAACTTTGCCTGCACATTGTAGTTGCACTAAGGGGTTTTACCAGCACAACCATGGTAACAGAAATTCTGTGGTGCAGAGAAGGGCTGAAAACCTACCAACAAGCCCCTGAAAAAGCTGAGCAGTGACAGCCTGGCTCCATTGACATCCACAGGAATTCTGACGTTATCGTGAGTGAAGATAGGATTTCACAAAAGACGTTTATGAAGCCTCATACATGGAGGCCATAAATTAGGAGCATACAATAACATCCAGCCCTATAAATGCCATCAATCTGCATCCACATTCTTTTAATGATGTTTCAGATGCAGGTCGAAGTCAGAGCTGATCTGAGCACTAAAAAAAATATATATATACATATATTACATTTCAGTGACCTGTTTTAGATTTCTAACACCAAGGAAAGCTCAACCCCTCAGAAAGGGTAGTAAGCAGATAAGAAGATAATTGCAGCACATTCCCTTGAAATTCAACTGAGAAACTGTAGAATTTCAAGGGAAATATTAGGCTATTTGAACATGGCCACCTACCTAAACCAAAATAAGTTTCCAGGCCATGAGCTGCTTTAATTCTGTGGGTTTTGTTCAGACAGCTAAAGTGGCAATCAATAAGACTATTTAATTCCTCAATCTGGCTTTAGTGATAAGAGGTCGGAGTTGAGACTGGCCAGACCACAGGCTGTTCAAAGAGGTGAGCTGGGTATACGCTGGATGAAAGTAGAAATGAGTTATCTGATGAATCCAGAAAGTCTACTTAAAACATAAATGTAGACAAAGATAATTCAAAATTTTGTTCAAAATGGTAGAGAAATAATACAAGTTTAATCATATATAGGTGGCAGGGACATGAAGCATTTTAGAATTTTTTAGTCAAGTTTTCCCTGGGGACTTCTGATTCAGAAGAAAAATGAAGGTGATTGTAGAAAATATGGAAGGAAAGTCAGTGATCCTTGTTGAAGCAATGATCCTTTCAATGATTCCTCTCTTAGCTGAACTATTTTGATGTGTGCTTCATTTGCTTCAGTTTTGCACATAAAGAAGAAAGAAATCTGAGTCAGGATAGCAGGGGGGAAATCACTGGAGTGAAAATAAAAATAGAATCTTTTGTAACTTTCATGCTGACTTTTATTTTAGCAGTATGCCAAAAACAGGGACTTCTGAAGACATTCCAAAAGAATGGCTTTTTAATTATCCTACTGTTATATTGCTCAGTCATGAATCTTTTTGACAGCCTAAGTGCAAAAAGCTAAGAAAATGTATTTATAATCTTCACTCTTTTGCTTCTCTCATGCATGTTTTTGGTTTTTTTCCATATTGGAGTAATAAATACTGGCATCATAATAGGAAGACACATTGAATGGTTCACTAATGAGTTGAAAGAGATGAAGGCAGAGACTTGATCCAGAAGAAAGGGGTGTCTGTGATGGATGAGACAACAGTGACTTGAAAGCAGGAGCAGGACTAAACACACTCAGGGGTTTTGGGCTTTTGTTAGTACACATTCTTTATTTCCTTGGGGACAGTGATTTCAGTGGAACTCAAACCACTTGCCCAGATCTTTGGAAAGACCTGGCTGTGGCATGGCCTCCAGCAGAGCATCTCAACACGCCCATCCCCAGCAGATCGGGGTGTCTGCAGCCAGGGACTGCTGCGCTCGCACCGAGCTCCGCACAAGTGGAAGGTGCTGCTCCTGCCACGCTTCCTCAGCAAACGCGCCTTGCGCTCCCCAGCAGATCAGCTCTCTGGGACAAGGCTGCAGCAGAGCTCGGAGAACAAAGGAGACGGGGATTGCCCACGGCTGCCTCTGCAGTGACCCGGTGCTGCACCCAGCTGAGCTGAGCGGGGTCAGGGCTGGCAGCGCGCTGCTTTGCGCTGGCTGCACGGACTCGCCGAGCGCCTCGTGGACATCATCACAGACAAGGATTAAGTCCGGATTATTATGCACACATACTTCCCATTTACTTGTGATGGAGGGATCAAAATACCCCCACAATCTTCTGCTAAGAATTTCCATAACCATCATGTTCATACATGATTTCTGCACTTAAATAGACATCATGTTTGATAACAAGTCTATAGGCCACAGCACTAGCTAATCAAATAATTTGAAAATTCTTTTGGAATTTCCTCTGCCTGATGTATATGGGTAATTGAACAACTCACAGTTTAGTTTTAAACATTGTAATTGCTTCTGACAATATCCTTACCTCAATCTAAGTTGCACTAGAGAGTTCTAGTTCTATCTAGGAGATATTGTATTTTCTGCCAGTCAGCCAAGTATAAATCAACTGTATTCATGTAATTATCATAAAAATGTAAAGAGCACTTACCCCAAATGTGAAGGCTTGTCATCTTACAAGAGGCTCCTGTGCAGTTAATTATGACCAGCAATTAAAATACTAATGTTTCTCATTCAGAGAATTTTTTTTTTAAATCTTTCAGCTGCAATTGGAGCCATGGGTTTATGCTCAATTATATGTCCACATCTAATGAAAATTTGCATAACTAAATATTAAATGCTAAATTACCAAGGACTTCAAGCAAATTTGCATTTATATCCATAAATATAATTCACGTTATTGGAGATTTCACAAAAAGACTTTTTATGCCTTCAGTTTTTTCTTTATCAATTGGATTTAGAAAAAAATCTGAAGAGCATATTACTACTTAACATTTCTGTAGTAATAATAATTAAATATGTCAGTAGCCCCTCTTCTAACTGTTCTAAGCATGGAGATCCAGCACATTATTCCTTGAATATCTTTAATTCAGTGAACTCCCTTGAACTTCAAAATGTCTAATGACCTTGCAAATATTTAAACATAAATATGATCTCAACAGTAGTTATTTGTATCCTATGTGTCAGTATAGTAGGTGCAGAGTAGAAAAAACATCCTTTCCCCCAAAATCTGTTCTTTAGAAAAGATGACCTTGCTTTTCTCCAACATCAGAGATTTTTTTCCTGTTTTGTTTTATGATTAGAAAACATTGCTTTCCTCTCTGCTTTCATAAGAATGGTTGGAATCAGTTCATCTCTGCTGTCTGAGACAGGCCCTGCATTTTAGGTGTTTATCAGCCTGGGACATACTTTTTCCAGTCTGCTTGCCAGGAACTTACATTCAAATTTATCAGTGAAACAGAACTACAAAGCAATGAATAACTTCAGAGATCCTGACCAGGTTCTGTCCTTGTCTTATGTTCTGTCCTTGTCTCACAAGTGGGATCTAGGAAAGTTTAAGCATTTTTGGCAGGAGCTGAATACCTTTGCTACAAAGAAATTTAGGAGGTCTGGGCAATTTGGGGTGTGGTTTTTTTCTCTCTTATTTTCTTTTCAGAGTACACAGAATGCCTGATGGGACTTGGGTTACGGCCTGTTTCATCTTGCAGTTCACACTGGCTTTAGCTGGAATTTTCTTCTTATTTATATTAGATAGGAGCCCTTGCCTAGGAGCTGGGCATTCAAATTTTTGCAAGCCTTCAGGTCCATCCTGTCTAGGGAGTCTTTTAGGAATCCTGGACTCTAGTTTCTGTTTGTACCTTTCTATAAAGGTTATCAAAGTGTGAAGTTCTGGTTAAAAGTTTGTATGTGAGACTAATTTTCTTCAGCCTCTGCTTTGCTTATATAAGTCTGTGTTGAACGGTCTGTAAACAACTTCATGTGGCTTCCCAAAACCTGAGGCTTGATATTTTATCTTTTTTAGTATGGATTTTATTGGTAAAATATATGTCTGATAAAATTTAACAGAAGTATTCTGGTCTCGGTTTAAAAGAATGTTCAAAGCACTGCTAAACTTGACAAGTGACTTTAAAATTTTCTGTAGGTGCTTAATGCCTGGAAGTAGATACAATGTCTCTCTGAGAATCTTCTTGCAGAAAAAAAAAGTTAAACCTTGTATTGGTTCTGTTTCATGCACTTCTTCAGATCATCTGCAATAGGCACTATTCACCACTTTCAATATGATTTTTTTTAGGGCTCAGAAATCTACATTAAGCCTTAAAAATTACTTTTCTCAAATTTTAATAAATTATATATTCCTGATGTACAGAGCTGGTTTTATGTTAATGTTGAGATGCCAAAGGAAAAAGTAAAGAAGCAGCAGAAATTTCAAAAGTTCTTGTGATATTTTATTTTCAGAAACATGAAGGTCTGGAAAAGCAACCACAGTTTAGCAAGACCAAATCTCTGGCATTTTGCATCACTTTCTCTGTGACTCCATTTCAGAAAGTTTTTGCTCTAATAAAGAAAGTTGCACTGCAGATAACAGTACCCTTTAGCCTTTAGGTGTTGTAACACAGTGAGGGTGGGATATTGATAGTGTTATCTCATCTTTGGATTTTGGTGGCTTGCAGGGATGTAGTAGCAGGATCCCAGTACTCACAAAGAGGTCATCAACAAAACATAGCTACCAGTGCATGGTGGAAAGATGAGAAATAACAGACATAAGCTGAAAGAAGAGATTCAGACTGGATTTAAGGAAAAAATCTTCTATACCATGGCAACTGTCAAGAAGTAGAGGAGCCTGACCAGGGTGATTGTTCTGTCTCCATCCTTGAATATTTTTGAGAACTGACTGGCAGCTGACAAGCTCTGAAACAATCGAGTCTGACATGAGAGCAGAGCATGCTTTGAGAAGGAGTTTGCACTGGATACCTTCTGAGTTCTTTTTCAACACAAATCCAGCCTATGATCGTGCAAGGACTGGCTGTGAGACGAGCTAAGGGTCACCTGGTCCAGTATATCCTATGAAAGGGTGGGTAAAGACAGGTTGCAAATACAAAAATGTGTTCTTTTCTTATGACCCAGAAACATAATGCATGTGGGAATCAATGGATACCAGGTAGAATATAAATCTGTTGCAACACAGAATACACTGAAGTTAAAACCAGAGAAAATAGTGCCTTTTGGCACTATTTCCTGTTAAACTTCCCAGGTGTCCAGATGCTCCCATCTCCTTTCAACTCCTCTCAACCTGCCACCACCTCTTTCCCTTCAGCTGCAGTCCTTTCCATCACCCCCTAACCAAAGCAGATTCCTTTCAAGGAAAGAATTCCACTTTTGAATTCTGTTACTTTCCTCTTATTTAAAGTAATTGTAGTATTGTCTTTTCTTCCATCAGTGTTCTCCCTTAGGGGAATTCTTCAAGCCTTAATTCTCATACCACCCTCTTTCAAATAGCTTAAGATTTAATGCAAAAAACCTGTTAGTCAGCTTATGTTTCCAGCTACAGTTATTTCTAGCCAGGGTGTTTAGGAAGTCTTACGCTTCCCTTCACAGGTTGTAAAGTTGTGGGTTTGGCCCCCATGAAATATCCTTAGTGTAATTTCTGCTTTGCCTAGAGCTACCCTCAGTCAATCCCCCATGCATTTATCCTGGAAAACATAAAGCTGTTTCACACCTCTGAACATCTATAGTTCTCTAAAGTCATAAGTCTGAAGGTTATCATCCTGAACTGTTTAATAAGCTTGGGTTTAGGGCTTCCATTTATCAATCCTTTTTTTTATTATTATTATTAGACCCTTTTTTTTTTTTCTGGGTATTTCTTCAGCCTGACTTTGTAGGAGTCATGGCATACGCATTCACAGCGTGCAAGAAGGGGGACTTGCCTGATCTTTACACTCTAATAAAAGCTAGTCAAAAATACTGGATGAAAATATTATTGGTATATATTCATTGAGCAAACTAGCTATTCCAGAAGTCTTGCACCACTCATTTCCAGTTTTAAAGTTCCCCACTTTAAAATTTCAGTCAAACATCTATGAAGTTTTGCCTGCATTCTGCTGCTGTAAACTGGACTTCAAACTAGTGTTCAAATACCCCCATGAAATTTTGAGTTAGTTTTCATGGGCCAAGTTTGTCAGTGAACTTGACAAAATGAGAGAAGCAGTTCCCATCAGGTACCAAATTCATACTTTGAGCCTCAACACCAGCCTAGAGCTTGAGATGGCACTAATGAAATTACTATCAAGACAATTTTGTCTCAGCTTCTGAATTCTGACTGCCTTCAGACAATACTGAAGTAATGAGTTCCAAAATAATCTCTCATCATCAGTGAGTAATCTCTCATCAGTAAGCCTAAGATTTGCTTAAATTTCATTCTTCATATATACTGAAAAAGCGAAAGGATTTTCAATATTTTAGAGCATATTTTTTCACTTTAGACCGAAATCTTCCTTCATGTCTCACGTTTCATTACTGCTAGAGCTGTGGTAAGATTGCATTTTTTCAGGATGGCCCCCCTTGCATAGGGAGCACAACCTCTACATGTGCTTCTACATAGCCATGGACTGCTGCTCTGTGCAGGCTGCCACAGAGCCAAGGTGACTACTGATGCTGCCAGCCAGGCCCCAGGGTGCAGAGATGGCCTCTCTGAAGCAGGCATCGATTGCCAGCACCACCTCACAGTCCTCCAGGGGCAAGTAGACCTAGCACAGACTCCAGCACTCTCCACACCATCTCTGTCCTTCCACTCTCACTGATCAGCAGATCTACTCCAGACTCCATCATCTACCTCTGGACTGAAAGGCAGCCTTGCCTGCTATGCCTTGCTCTTGCACTCACACTGGTAAACAATTTTGTTAAGTAAGGAAGGGTCTGAACTCTCATATTTCTTGCTTTCTGATTCAACAGAAATAATGCCACTTCATGGAATCGTTTAAGGATTAAAAATGTCTTTATGATTCCTCATGTATGTGACTTTAGAGATGCATATGCACTAAAGGGGAATAGCTGCTAAAAGATATTTTTCAGCAGGCAAATAACACCTTCCACCTTCATTTGACCCCAATAACTTCCCATTAATATATTTTTGCTTACAAACACCCCAAACTGTCTGCACTAATGAGGAGGCAGAATAGAAACACTATTTGACAGCTATATCATGATCAGTCTGTAGCACAAGCATGTGAAGGTACTGCTGAAATTGGAGTACAATACAACCCTGAGCATACAGTAGGAATGGAAAAGAAGAAAAATCAATTTTATATATTTCCTGTAGAAGGAATCCCCTATTATTTGATGCAGTAAAATGGAAATCTTTCACCTGAAAAAAACACACTCAGATAAACACATAAAAGAGTTCTCACCTAAATTTGCTCTGAATATTGCAGGAAAAAGCAGCTGGACAAAAGGAAATATGAGAAATAGGACAAAGCAGAGGATCTGATGCCTATTGAAAAAATTATCAAAGTGAACCTGACTCAAAAACATGTCTTTGAATCAAAGGCATCTTGGGCTGCATCAACAAGGGTGCAGAGAGTCAAGTATTCTCTGTGTAGTCAGCACTGGTGAGGCCACACTGCAGTTTTGTGTTTTTCAGCACAAGAGAGACATGGACATACTGGAGAAAGTCCATCAAAATACCACTAAACTTGTGAAGTGGCTGCAGCACCTCTGCTGGGATATCTGGAAGTTTAACCTGTAGAAGAGACAGCTCAAGGACATTTCATCAATGAATTAAATATCCTAATGGAGTGTAAAGATGGGACCAGTTCTTTCAGTGGAAGGAACAGTGACAATGGGCACAAACTGAAACATAGAAGGCTTCATTTGTACATTAGAAAACACTTTTGTACTTTGAGGGTGACAGCATTGGAACAGCTTATCCAAAGAGGTTGTGGAATCTCCATCCTTGAAGATATTTAAAAATCATCTGGTCTTGGTCTTGGGCAATCAGCTCTAGATGACCCTGCTTGAGCAGAAAAGTTGGGTCAGACAACCTTTACAGGTCCCTTCCAACTTCAACCATTCTGAGATTCTGTAATTGCTGTCTACAATTAGAGAAAGTTACAGTAAATTAATATAGTACTCAGAAAGATGTTTGGCTAAGACATAACTTTAAGCTTGGGCACTCCATTGACATGAAATATATTTGATTTATCTGCTGTATAGAGGGTGGTCAAAACAAAAATTTTTCCTCTCAAAGGAAAGAAGATTAGCCTTTTTTTTGAGTATTCATATTACTCTGTACTTTGCCATCAAAACCAGGTGCATTTTGCATCTGTTGCTGGAAGTTGACTTGAACAAAAATGAAAATCCAATTGATTTATCAAAGGAAAAGAGCATTGTTATTTCTCTGAAATCTGCTCAAATCTTTCTTTCTGTCCATGAATAACCATAAATCTACCTGGTGTATTGACAGCCAAATGTTTTCTGACCTGTGCCAAACATAGTCAAATAAATTTAAACTCCTTTGATGCACTACTTTACAAAAACTGAAGCCAGATGTTTCACAGGTGACCTGACAGAATACCATTACTTCCCAATTACCATAAATAAAAGGAAAGCCGTCACAAGGAGTGTGCGAAGATATATCATTCTAACATTCCTGAAGATTTAACCCTTCCTGACCATTCACAAATTGAACATCTGAAAGATGTTCCTGGACTTAGTAATTAGACACAAGGATCTTGACATTATCACTTCTCACTTTTCTCCATACTTAGATATTTTGAAATTAGGTGTTTGGGGGGATTTCAGTCATTTCAGAAGCCACAGCTGTCATATGCAGACAGGCAAACAGACCTGCAGCAGCACTTCAGAGCCATGCAGAAAGTGCAATTCTGCCTCCTATTAGGCTCAATGAGAAGATAAATAGGTAGATTAGTATGTCCTTTGATACATTAACAATAATCCAGTAGTCTTCTCTAGTACAGCTTTTTTTCCAAATCAGGGAGTTAGTGAATACAACTAAAGCTCTAGGGGGCTGCACTTTGTGTTCCTCTCTGCAACATAAGTTAGGATTTAAAAGTATTTTTCAAAATGCTTGTTTTAGCTTCAGGCATGGGTCCATTTATGTAATTGCACTGTGCTTGTGACATACAAAGTGCTGATAGTATAGGTGATCTCAGTACTGCTGGGATAATACATAAAATTAGCATAACACCATTAGAAATGTTTTTATATATTGGGGAAAACAACCCTTACTCTAGGACAGTGAACAAAAAAATATTTTCTAGAGTCCACTAACTTCAAGGATTCATTCTGTCGTGGGATTTTAACTAGATCCTGTGTATTCAAAATACCGAAGGGACATCAGATCTCAAAAGTGGTCTAGAGTGGTTACAAATAGAAACAGATAGAGGCAAATAAAGGCTCTTTGAAGGATGAGTTTGCATAAATATTCACAGAGTGAAGACAAGGGTAATAAAATGATTCAATTTTTTATCACTCTAGCAATTCAGTTTAAGCAGCAAAGAAGCAGGCAAAAAAAAATTCCGGCTAGTGTCTGTGGTTAGTGTTTGAGACCCAGATGATAATATTTGCTGACTAGTCTAGTACCAATTGGTGAAAAGTCACCCGTTAATTCAGCTGATGCCAGGTGGAATATCATCTACAATGGATTTTTCAGCTTAGATTCCCAAGGGAAACAGGTTTATAATAGCTACTTCAGGTCCATGAACATAACATACAGTTTCACCAAGGAAAAGAAAAAATTTGTTCTTTTCTCTGAAGTACCAAAATTCACAAGGCCAAGGAAGTGCCCTACAGATCCATATTTTTCCCAAGCAAGGCTTCTGGTTAGATGGTGGTACTGGGGAGAGAGGAATGATATCATCATTACCACTTGTGACCAGGAGTGATTTGTTTGGCTTTTCATTTTTTATGTTAGTAATAAGAGCACTGTAGGGAAGGGAAGGGAGATATTCAGAATCACATCAGTCCTCAGTTTTTTCTTATCATTTTCAGCAAATACCCATTTACTGAGCTTTCTTTTGGTGTTTCTTTTTCTGAAGCACTTTGTCTCTGCAATTTTTTGAATACTTGGGTGACTAAAAGCCATGCATTGGCCAATAGTGTACAGATACCTGGAAGTTAGGCACGGCTTTGGTGACTTCAGTCCTGTATTTCACTCTGGTTTTTGCTTATTAATGCTTACCTTGACCTTTGGACAGATCTATGCTTTCATGAATCAACATACTAATTTCCTACACTTTTTAGTTAGCTTTTAATAAGCAGCTGAGAATAACTGGGGTTCCAGCAAGATGATACAGTAAAGCTACACCAGGGAAAAGGTCTGACCCTCATCATCCTCCCTCTGAATCGTAATGTGAGCAGGCACACAGTGCCATTCCACTCTGCACCCCACAAGCACACAGGTGTGAGTATGAACACAGGCACAACTGTCTTTGAAAAAAAGCACCTCTATAACTCCGAAATCCCAATATCCACTCTCCTCATAATCCATGAAAAAGCCATTTGAAGCAAATAATTTAGCCACACAGAAAGGATTCTGCCTGCCTCCACCTCCATTAAGACCCATTAGGCACAAAAGACAACTCACAGCCAGAAATGCTCTGTGACTAGGTTTATCAGGTATAATTCATGAAACAGGATATTCCTGTATGGCTTGTTAGCAGTGAAGCAGCAAGAATAGTCCAGGATTAGTTGCACCTGTTTGGATTTAAAACGAAACAGATAGAATAGCAACAACAACTACCCCCATCCTTTTCAACCTAAATGCTTCTCAGACCTCTGCAGCTTTGTAGTCACCAGAGGGGGACAAAGATTCATAATGCTGAGAACTTGATTATGCTTTAATTTGCCTCAGTCCACAAACCTTCAATTCCCTGTCTTCTCAGGTGCTGGCTCGCATTGGTACTCAAAGCAGTCTATTATTTTCTTTTATGGTTTAGTATACCCTTCTTTTAGCTGCTGTAACTTACAGAGATATATATACTAGATTTCAGAATTGCTAAAGCCAACAAAATTAAACATGGATAAGATATTGAGGTTTCCTCATGTTTCTCCTAACACCACACAACATTCCTTTTGATTTTGTTTTTCTAGATGGAAATATTGCTAGCCAAGTGGTCTTACAACTCACACATGGCTTCCTGCTACAGCCACTGACATTTTATGAAAAATTCAGATGTTGCCAAAGAAAGATTTCCCTAAGCTTTACTGAACTTTCCTGGTACCGTTTTTCTTTGCCTGACCTTTGTTTAACAGCACTGAATTATTAAGTTGGTCTTTTTTCCTTATTCAGCATTTCTATGCAGAAGATATTATGTCTGAAACACATTGTGCAATTGAGGCCGCTGGGCTGTACACTATGGTTGTGAAGAAAAGAGTATATGATAATCCATTAGTATCTTCTTGTGGAGTTACAAGAAGGAGACATTATTATTGGAAAAGTCTATTGATCCCAAAAATCAAGAAAGACATTCTTCTCCTTATGCAGAAAAATATAAAGTGTATATATTAATTTATATTTTGCAATTTTATAGTCCCTGTGAATATAGATTTGATGGAAACAGAGCTGCACCCTTCAGGAGAGTGCTGTTCCTACTTCTTTCTTTTCTTTTTTCATTTCCCCCCTCCTGCCTCCCTCTTCAATGTATAGAGTTCAGCTTGTCTCCAGTTATCATGTCCTCTTCTTTAAAATAATGAAGCATATAGACATGATATATAAGTATATACATATATATATATATATATATGATCTTTTAGAAGACACCAGAGGTGGCCATGTCCAACCAAGTTTTGCTTTCATTCATAAGTAGAAACGGATGAAAGGAAGAACCAGTAATTTCTCCTAGGAAAGGTTTTTATCTGATAAAATAAAAACCTTGCTCATGCATGTTTTATCTCTAGATGAAAGTTTGTGACTATCTTTTCTTTTTGGAATCATTCTCTCACATGAGGGTAAATCTGCCATGTGTACTTTTTTTCTTAGTGTGCACTTATCAGAAGGAAGAACAGTATCATAATCATGCCACATGCTATCTTCAGACATACATCTCCCCTGCTGCATAGTCTGGTATTTAGCATACTGCATCATGAATCATTTGCTATCTCTTTTATTTGTATGTCATTACCTAAGATACATGCATTAAATTCTCAGTGCTTTTCAGACTCTCAAAGATGCAGTTTCATGCCTGACAACTCCATAAAATATATTAGATATTTTCATTTCTTTTAAATTTAAACCAGAAACCTGGCTTCAGTGGATGTTTCAATTGGTTTTTTAAATCTCTCCAAGCTTGTGACATTTTTAACTGCTCAGATGTTAACCCAAACCATTCACCCATTCACCTTGGTAACAGCATACTTTTGGGTTTTATGTACTGGGCTAGACATCAAAGACATGTTTTTATTGCAAAGATTTTACTAGCCAAGTCTGGATTTGTAACAGACCATGTTCAGCAACATCTGAATTGTATAGACAGCTCTTCTTTGGGATAAAAACAGGTGAACTGTGATCAAGCAAGTCCAAAATTGAAATCTTCCCTCCATTCTTGCTCACCTTCAGCTCCCTACTTGGATTTTGGCTAGGATGAGATATTGTCTCGAAATAAATGTTTTATTTGCTGTGCTTCTTAACATAGGAAGCCTCAGTCTTCCAAAAGGAAGACCAACACATGGACACAATATTTCCAGTGGAGACTCTCAGGAGATCTATAGCTATCTTATCCAAAAAGAACCTAATTAATGATGGATGCATTGAACAATTTTTTTTTTTTTTTAATGGGAGAAACAGGTGTCTTTAACACTTTGTGGACATTGCCTTCCCTATTTGTAGCTCTGGCTTGCCTTGTACTTACTCAAACCATTACCTCCTCCTTCATTCCCTACAAAAAGAAACATCTGGCAAAATAATGGCTTCTACCTTAGTTCAAACCCTCTTTTCCCTCAACCTACACTCCCAAGGTCTCTACACACACATTTAAATATTCATGTGACTGCATAAGTAGGGCTGAATATATTGCCTAAGCTGTGTAGGCACTACCATGTGGTTTAATACAATCAAGAGTTCCTGATGACCAGGAAGATGTGAGGCAGGTACTCAGAAAATCTGTTGACAAAAGATGCTTGAACTACATGTTCAGAAACTTAAGCAGTGTGTACTATCATTTTAATTTGTCAAGCTTCATATAAGAACCCACTTCTGCCAAACAAGTCAGGGTACCAGCTGTTTCAGTAGATGTTTTTATGGTGAATATTATTTCCATATTACTTCCAAGAGAAATAAATGGAAGAGAATGCTGAATGACAGTTTAATAGTAATGATATCCTATATTTATATAGTGCTTACCATCCCAGAGCAATTTACAAATAATATCCATAAAAGAGTTACTCTGCCCATCCTTGAAATGCCTCCATCTCTCTGCTGGAGGCTGGAATCCAAGCATAAAGTTGACAAAGAGCAGAGCAGCAGGGGAAGGGGAATTTTGGCTGAAAATTCATAGACTTGGAAAACAAGATCTCTTATGGAAAAGAAATAGCCCCAAAAAAACGACACTGTGGAATCATTAAATTCCCCATAGAACAGAAAACTCTGGTCTTGTAAAAAAGTTTGATTGCATAGAAAGCTTCTCGGGAGTTAATTTTGTGCCACTGAAAGATAAAGTACCAAATTCTGCTAGGTTGTGAAAGTGTGCTGCCATGGAACATCCATAAGTCAAACATAAGCCATGCCTTCCAGGTTAAAGTACAAATGTGCATGTTCCAAAGGCTGGTCATTGATGTTCATGAATCTGATTTTACTCACAGGTATTGTCAGTACAGCACACACAATTGTGCACCACACCCCCTTCCACTCTGACAGTAGCCAGGTACTCCCACATGCTGCAGGGCCTGATCTGAAGTCTGTGATGGAAACTCTCAAAAAAAAACCTCCTCCAGCATTTGGTCTATGGTTTGAAAGGAAAAATAAGAGCTATACTCCACTTCCAGGAGAGCTGTACTTCATCATTGTTTTTGTGCCTCAGATTGGCTCTGGGTTGTTTGCAACACAGCAGTGATTTACCAAAGCATTGGGGAAATACTTTTTGTCACCTTCATGTTTTCCACCAGCAAATTAAATGCAAACAAGCACATGATTGGTCCATTCAAAGTTATGGGAAGTACGGACGTTCTATTCCTTCAGGAGTCAGGCAAATAATTTAGAAGTTGTGCTCTACACCTCCCTTCTGTGATGTCGCATTCTTAAGAGAAAAGGACCACTCAAGATTCATAGGTAGTCACGGCCAAAAGGAACAACAGAAGCCAGAGGGTCCACAATAGCTGCAGAAGTTTATTAATGAATTACAAACTTGGCATGGAAATTGGTATGTTAGTCCCTGACCTTCTAGTACAAGCAACAGCGGGTTTAAATAGAATGGTAGAGTGAAAGGAAGAGAGAAAAAGAGAGATTAAATAAAACGGGGTAGAGAGAGAAGGAAAGAAAGAAAGAGAGAGAGAAAGAAAGAAAGAGAGAAAGAGAGAAAGTAAGAGAGATCACCTGCCCTGGATATAGTGTCATTCCAGTTGGGGGTGCCTGCATGCCTAGGTTTCATGGGCTGCCTTTTTATAGGTTTTCCCACCCTAGAGCTAAGTTTCTTACTTCCTATCCAAATTAGCTTTGTGCAGTTTGTTCTTCTAGACCTTTCTGGAAATGAGTCAAGGGTCCTTGGTGTTCTTGATTTCTGTCCCTACTGTCCATGTCTGCTTCTCAGTCTTATTCCTGTACTGTACAACACAGTACACAGCACAGTGTTGTGCTCCAGGAACTAGAACAAGGTCATTTTTTCCCAGAAAAGTGCTGTTCAACATCAATATAACCTCCTTCTCCAGCCACATCCTGCTCTTTCTCACAGTGTGTTATTACCGACAATCTTTGGCTGTTATTCCCAACAACCCTTGGTTGGCTCCAGAGCTATCTGGGTATCGGTGTTTGAGACATACACATTATTCTCTTATCTTCTGGGCTTCTACACCTTCTCAGTTTCTCACCTCTCAGATGAGTAGTTTGACCACTGTTTTATGTGATGCTATCTGAAAGGTTAAAACACTCATCTGAAGGTGAAGCAGAATACACAACCATCTGAATAGCATTATTTAAAGAAAAATTGCAACAGTAAGTGTAACACAAGTAGTAAGTGTCCAGATCCAAAACATTAAACCACAAAAGAACTTTAATTTTTTTATTTCAAATCTGACTCTTCTCCCTCCTTCACCCATTGTAGTTTCCCCAATGTAAAAATTTCCTACTAGCCATCTGTCTCTGGGAAAACATTTAAGAAAGAGAGGTGATAAGGGAAGAATGATTTGAGAATAAAATGTTTGCAGCTGAGAGTGAAAATTAGCTGGTTTAGTGCTTCAGTATGTAAACTAGCTTGGGCTTTGCAGCAAATTCATTAGATCAGGTTGACACAGCCCAAATGACAAGTGAGGGAACTCCTCATGGTGACATTTCTCATGGTTAGAACAGAGCAGCAGGTTAACCTGTTACTGAAGGATTAAGTGTTCATCAGTTACGTGCTGACATGTCTGAAAAACATTTGCCCCTTTGTCTATGATTCACTTTAATTCTGCCAGCCCTTTTTAACCCTAAAATGCCTAAAACTTCTCTCCTTTCACAGCTTTGAGAAATACTATGACACTAAATTTTATTACAGAATTCACTGTGGGCTTTAGATCACCAGCCTGCAAAGTAAACTTTCAGTTTGTAAAGTAACTCCTTTTCATCTCTTATTTTCAAATATACTTGGAGGGATTGTTTCTGAAAAAGACATGCCTGTCATCATGAACTAATGCAGTCAGTGGGGAATTCAGTCATTTGTATTCTGAGTTCTCATACTAAAATAAAAAAGAAAGAATAAATAATTCTTTCTCATCCAAACTGATATTAAAATTTGGTGATGAGAGATCCCATTCCGTCTCAACCATGACATGGAGACAAAGGCAGATTGGAAGGGGGTGCTGTGTAGAGTGTTTTGGACGACTCCAAGTATTTACTAGTAGAGGTCCTTTTCTTTCTCTTTGCTTCTCTAGTTTAATCTATTGACCTACTTGCCTTTTATTTCCTGCTTTGTTTTTTTTTTTTTCTTGTGATGCAGTTTTATTTGGTTGGTTTTTTGGGGTTTTTTTTGGTGAGATGGGTTGTAAACTTCTTTTTAGTGGTGAAATATAACATAAAATATAAGAAATATGAATTAAATTATGACCTTTACAAAAAGTTAATTCCAAAAATATTGAAAAACAGACAGGGCTTGTGAAAACCACAAGCCACCAGTTCTTAGTTATGAAGAGCTGAAACCTGTACAAATCTGTGTGCTGAAATGGAGCATGGAAGAGATCCGACCAGAACTCAGGCTCATTAAGGAATTTCTTCATTACACAGGCTTTGTTATCAGGCATTTACAGTCCCTTTCCCCTACATCCTGAAAAATTTTCTTGTATTTTGCTTTTTTTACAAACCTCTGTTATGTGGCCAGTGTTGAGACAGAGTGCAAATCTGACCAGCAAGGTTGCCAGCCAACTTGCTCAGAACAGAACACTTTTTATCTAGTTTTGATTGACACTCTTGCAGAAGCTCTCCATGCTGCATATTGTTATCAGAAAAACTGAAGTAGCAGTGCAAGACAGAAAGCTGAGACACAGCTCACTGCTGCTTTAGGATGGTGAACAAGGTTGCCTGGCAAGTTCACTGTTGCTAGGTATGAGATACTGCAGAGTGTAAGTTCTGTTAGTTTGGGAATGTTGTTAGACTGGAAAACAGGTTTTCTGATTTAATGTTGTAGAGAAAAGGCCAGAGGGATTATGTGTTGAAGAAGATATTTTCCGAGTTATGCAAACACACAGGGCTGCTGCTATCTAACAGGGTGGTCACTTCAGTAGAGATAACAAACTATCTGAACTCAAGCCCACTTCCTGATAAAGTGGGTGGTACAGCTGCTAGGTGATATTTACAATGGATGGATTTAATAAGAAAAAGGAAAGATTTTTTGTTGTTGTTGTTATTACTACTTGGGCTGGAAAGCTAAGAATGACTTCAAGCCAAAAGACTCCCAGCTTCTCAGTGTATTTAACTCAAACCATGAATGCCCACTAATATTCCCTCTGATATTATATCCAGATTACCAGTATAATAGTTCATCAATTCAATTGAAACACAGGCACATTCTGATTTCAATCTTTAACTTGCTAGAACATTGACCACCTTGTTTGTTGCTTTTTTTTTTTTAAGGTCAGAAATCAAATTATTTTTCACAATTTTTATCCTCATTACAGTCAGAGTCTGTAAGACTCTTTTCTAAGGATTTATTTAAAATATTCTCTCCTGTATTCCTGCATCAAGAACACCAGCTCTTGATATACCTACCCTTACCGAAGGCTCCCTTCCTTTTATTTTGATAGGAACAGGTATTGTAAACTATGTCTGTATGAATTTAATGTTAAGACTCACATTTACAGCTGTCTGCATTGCCAAATCTACTTAATTCAATCTGTACAATGGAAATTACATCCTCCATAGTGATTGAATGTAAGCAAAATCAGTAAGTTAGCTATTGCTCCTGGGCAATTTTCATGTATTAAACAACATTGAATTTGATCAATGAAAGGTAAGAGTCCTTCATTGTTTGCTACAGACTTCCAATAAATGTCTAGATAGGAAATAAAATATTTATATTTATTTAAAATCTTCATCAGCAATAAGATGGCCTCTAATAAGCTTGAGTAGTGCAGACATGAAAAGAGTACTGCAAAACTACTTCAGAAATAATTGAGGATGTGGAGCTATGGTTGTATGAAAAAAATATCAAAACACACCTGAGACTGTGGAGATGTTTATTTTCCCTCACTAAGTATATGATCAGACTTTCCAAATATTTGCATCTGGAAGCTGAAAATTAGGTTAAACGGGTAAGCAGGAACCCTCAGTGACAGTACGGATTACTCAGGCTGAGAAGTAGTTCCAAAGACATTAAAGACTCTTTTTTACGTTTATCACTTTTCAGTGCCCAGTGTCTTTGTTTATCTATTTGCATTAAGGTAAATTCCTCATTATTTGCATTATGGTACCTCTACCTACCATGCCATTTTTGTACTTCTGCTTTAGGCAGTTGGGACTTGCTGCCATCAGAAACTGTTCTAGTTTTGCTATGAACTTGAAGGCACTGGTAAGACTTGGGCTTCCTCTCTTTCTCCTGCCTGTCATCTTCAAGGAATAAAAGGCTCACATTATTTTCTGGTCTTTTCTTTCTACTTCCTGATGCCCACTGGCAGGTTGACCTCCAAGTGAGTAAAAAGGCAGAGTGAGTTGTTTACACATTGGTACTGTATCTAGTATTCTTCCTCTCAGAAAGAGCTCTCCAGCAAGCAGCATATGGTTCTGATAATGATCTTTTACTCATCAAGAAATTGTAGCTTCCTGCATTTTAAGTAAATTTCACTGGATTCCTGCAGTACTGATACCAGCTATGGACTGAATTTATAATCTTGCATGGTAAGTGCTAAAGGAGACTTTTTGAGGTAACACTAAACTATCTTTTCACAGACAAAACATATAGTTCTTGAAATTTAAGTTATTTTTACTTTTTTAAACTTTTTTAAAATTATTATTCCTCCTGCATACTCTATGCCTTTGCAAAATCTAATGCCACAAATTTCTCTTGCCAGGTCCCAAATTATTCCAGTTCTTCTCCATTTCTTGACAGAATATCAGTTTTCTGTATTACACTTGCTCTTCCCCCTCAAAATTGTATACTATACTACTCTAGCCATATGAATTTTCTAGAGAATTATCTAGTCTTTTCCCACCCCCACCCCTTGGGCACGTCTAAATATTCTGGGTTTTTCTCGTGACTGATCCTGAACATGACTGCATACCAGAGGGATCATTTTTACTTTTGATTTCTGGGGCTATCCAAAAGGTACTTCAAAATCCAGTTTGCACCTCAACTCTAGAAATATGCATCTCCATCTTATATTTCCTATAAATCAGCTATATATACTTAGGCCAATGTTTATGCTAAGCCTTTCATTTCTGTAATATGTTGGTAGGAAGAAAATAAACATAGAGAAACTATCTTAAAGTGATCTACAGCAATTCATCAAAGTAGAGTTTTCTTGAAGACTTTAGTAATGAAAATCACAAACAGCTTCTGTGCTCTAAACAACACCAAATGCTTGCCCTGAAGCTCTAAGGAATCATGGAAACAGTTCCTCAGTACATTTCCCAGTATTGATCCATAAGAATTTTCATGCTTTCAATTTTGCATAATTCTCAGGTTGAAGTGAACTCAGAGCATGCAACATTAAACTCAGCCAAGAATTCTGCTTCCCATAATTCCAGCTCAAAACCATGTATCAGCCTGACTTCTCTCAAAGCAGTTTTCACAAAAGGCATCCAAGCATTGGCCAACCTTATGCTGGATTCCAAATTTGTAATATGGTTTTGGTTTCATCGTAAACATTTTGCATAACTTTGGCTTTTTATATTAAAATGGTTTCTGCAGACTTCAGAGGGGTCTAAAAGAAGAAAAAGCAAAATTACCTCCCCTGTCGGAAGGTTCATCACTTCCTTCATAATCACTGGACCCTGAAGTCACACTGGCTCCACAGCTCAGTTCAGGCTTTAATAATTTTTCAAAAATCTGCAGCTCACCTTCTGGGTTTTGCAGCAGGTATTGCACATCTCTTTCCAGAACAAATGATTTTCCAACACCATTCACATAATTAACTACCTCACAAGGATGGTGCTATCACTATCATAGTTCTGCATGGTGCTATTGCTGCATCATGGAGCCTCTAGCTGTCTGAGTACTCATGTAGAAAACATCCAGAGGAAGGGTACCTTCCTCGTGGGTTTCTCTTGCAAGAAATCTTGATGCACAGACCATATGGATGTAGAAAAGCAGAATCACTCTGAGTTCAGAGATTTATAACTGAAAGGTCGTTAGAGAGGCTATGCTTTTCCTACAATTTAACTAAGCTGCTTAACAGCTTGCAGCTGTACCTACAAGTGTCCTACAGAGCTGGGAGCTCCCTAGACTACCTTTGCTGTATCTGCACTTTGCAACACTTAAAGATCCAAACAACACGTTAAACCCAACAGTTTTGTTGGATGCATAGCAGCAGTGTTCAAATAATCAGTTAAGTGGCTGCTCTTAGCTATATTCAACAGCAGTTATACATTTCTGAGAGCAAGCCAAAGAGGTTTGGTTGACCTTCTCTGCATATAAACTGACTTTTATCAGTTTGAAGTGAAAAGAATGAAGAATAAGGTCTCAGATAAAATTATGATTAGGCCTGAGAGTCTGTTTAAGAAACTACTATGTATCAGCAATCAGATATAACCTTCCATGAAATGATACTTTTTTTACTGTGATATATTTACAGGTTAATCAAAGTGAGGTTCAAATCAGGAATTAAATATATGTATTTGTGTGGATACCTTTGCTACTTTCTTTGCTGGAAAAGGTAAGCATAAATACAGATCAGTATGAAATCCATAAACAATTGTAGCTTATGAATTTTGTGTTGCTATACCTAAGGCTCTAGCTACAGCTTTGAGAATATTAGTACTAGAATTTGAAAAGGGAAGGAGTTAGACCATGTTGATACAGGAGGCCCATGGAGAACTTGTGATGCCACAGGTGACATGTTCAAAGACAGTCCTCACCTGCTCACTGAGTACTTGTGAAGCCTTGAATGCATTCAGAAGCCACTGCTGTCAAGAGGGATGATTTCAGCAACCCTCAAGCTAGGGGTAGGCTCACAGTGGCTAGGTGGACAGTATCTAATTCTTTATCCTGTGCTCTCTTGCTGTGTAAGTGTGTCACATTTTTCAGCTGGGCTCTGCTGTAATTCTTCCTTCTGCAGAGAACACACATTAAGCTCTTCAGTGGAAAAGGGATGCTGTGAAGCTGACTGAAATTTGTCCCAATGTTTTGTTATTGATAAGTGGTGTCAGAAGAGTGTGAAGTGATGCTAGGTATGCCTCTTAGCTCTTCAGAGCTGGAGAGGTGTTTGGAGCCTGATGTCTCTAACTACCTATTTAGTCACTCTTCAGTATTTATTCAAGACAGAGTTATTGACTTAAAAATTTAAAACAAATTTTAGATGAGGAAGTTGAACTAAGGCAAATAAACAAATGCATTTAAAATTCCCAGAATGAAGGCATTAAGCAGAAAACAACTGCTGAGAAGGAAGTCTTTTCTCCCAGCTGTGCTTTCTCATGTCAGGTGAGTTCACACTCTGGTTTGACTTTTAAACGATCGTAAAACATCTTCAGCATAAACAGTATATTTAACAAAGATAGAAGTGGCCTCATTAGATGTGCAGTAGTTTCTCACACCTCGTCTGCTTTCAGAGAATGACTGGTAATTCTTCCCAGTGGATGTGCTGCAGACACATTCCAACATTCTGATGTCAGTAGCAGCTGCACCAAGAGCTTTGCTGGTGTGCGGCGTGGCTAATTTGCCAGAGCTTGTCAGATAAGAAAATAAACTTATTTCAGCAACTGTGAGTTATTCCATCTAAAGAAAATCCTCTCGGGCTCTCATGTTGGGATTCTGTGAAAATCTTGTTTCATGATTCTCTTTCCAAAAGTTAGGTTGACTTTGATTCAGATTTTTTGAGGCACTTACAGCATGCCTATGTAACTGAGGAGAATTTTGCCTACAGGACATAGATTGTTTTATCAAATTTTCACTAAGAAATTACTATTTTAGTGGCTTGCAAAAAAATTGCAGACCAAGCTGTACACATACATAGATACTAAACATATTTAAACTTTTTACTGTCCAGTTATTTAGCCACAGTACTTTCCCATGTAAAAGTACAGTAAATTTTAATGCTTCCTATGAGACTCACTGAGATCTTCAAAGTCTTTTTTGATGAAGACCTCCCTTCCTGCTGGTTGTTCTGAGATTCTTCCAAACACCGTATTCTCTTTCACTGAAATCAGAAAGAGTCTTCTTGAGATGTTCATAAAATCATAGAAGGGTTTCAGTTGGAAGAGACCTTAAGACTAGACCTTTTAGTTCCAAGTTCCCTGTCATGGTCACTTGACCAGTTTACTCAGAGCCCATCCAGCCTGGTCTTCAACACCTCCAGGGATAGGGCATCTACAGCTACTTCTCTGGGAAAACTTCATCACTCTCACAGTAAAAGAAAGTCTTCCTAATATCTTACCTAAACTACTCCCCTTCTGCTTGAGCCCATTGCCCCTTGTCCTAGCACTACATGCCCATGCCAAAAGTTCCTCCCCAGTCTTTTTGTACTTCTCTTTGACTGGCACACTCCTCTATGATCTTCCCAGGGCCTTCTCTTCTGCAGGCTGAGCTCCTGCTCTCTCACAGTATCTTCATAGAAGAGGCATTCCAGCGCTGTGATCAACTTAGTAGCCCTCGTCTGGTTCATTCCTACATGCCAATGTCTTTCTTGTGTTTCTGGGGACACAGTATTCATGTGGAATCTCACAAAAGTAAAGTAGAGCAGGACTTTCTTTCAGCTACCACCTCATTAACAATTGGTCAGCTTGGCCTAAACTGATGATTGACTCCCTGACATACATTTCCCTCTTTCTGAAGGACTTGGGAATATTCATTTATCCTCTGCCTTTGTCTATTGCTCCCAAATATTAGCTCCTACTCAAACCTGCTTAGTCTTGAGGGATCAGATGCACCACAATCCAAAAACTTTCCTTCAGAAATGTGACAACAAACCTCTCTCTTCCATACAAGCTGAGCTGCTGGAGGTGTCATATCTAAACCCTGTGGTAGCAAATGCTGGAAAGGTTCCCTGAGATGCATAAATGCTAACAATGGATTTTTAATGCAAAAGAAAGATATTTTGTTCTACTGTGTCAGAAAATATCAGGTGACAAATAGATGGCAAAGGCCATCTATTTTATGTGAAAAAAAGGGGTGTTGAATTCTGTTTAAAGGAGACTTAATAGTAATTCTGGGACCTGATATACTGTGGCATACATGTTTTTATATTCAGAAAGATGTATCTACTGCCCATGGCCAGAAAGGCCACTGTCAAGAAGGCAGGTAATATACATAAAAGAGAAAATGTAGAGAACAACAGCAGGGAAATGTTAAATACATACAAACTTGCAGGAAGCAGTGCCTTCTTAAAACCTCAGTCAGGAAGCCACAAAAGTTTAGCCAGAAACACTGGTATTCCCTCACTTCCTTCATGATGAAATCAAAATAATCACAGATTGTCATTATGCTTTTGCAGAAAAAAAAAAAAAAGAGAAGAGAAGAGAAGAGAAGAGAAGAGAAGAGAAGAGAAGAGAAGAGAAGAGAAGAGAAGAGAAGAGAAGAGAAGAGAAGAGATGAGATCTGTGTGGCAAGTGGTACCCAAAGGTGAAACATTTCCTTCTTGTGGAGGCTGTGTTAAACAGAATTAACTTTAAAATAAATCTAGATCTTTTACATTTTTAATGTTTTGGGTTTTTTTTCCATTAAATGCATTAAGAGTACATTTTTAAACCTTTTTTTTCATTTTTTATCTCCATCACTTCTGTTTTTTTAAACTTACAGTGTATCAAAAGATCTCTTCTTCTCTTTCAGTACTTTTTATTTTCCGTGAAGAGGAGTTGTTTCAAAGAGAAAGAAGAACAGAAGAACACAATTCGGAACAATAATAATTCAATTGTTCCTGTAATAGTAACTCGATTATTCCTAAATACCAACTACTTGGCATTTAACAAGCTAAGTTAAAAAGATGAGAGAACAAAAAAGCCTTTCATAACCTGAGATAAAATGTAATTACAACAGAATCAACTTTCAATATTTTAGTCAATTCTAATCCCATTATAGTAGATCCAAGATAAAAACAACCTGAACTCACAGAGTTCAACCTGCAGATCCTACATGCTTAATCCATATTTTTGTTGAGTCTTCCAGTTCTTCAGCGGGTATGTTCCAGCAGGTTAAATGCTCAGCTGATCCACTGCCAGCCTTCAATAATCATGTTATCTAGGCAGAAAGATCCAAGAGTACTTTGGTATGGAAGTTGTCATACAGTTTGACTCACACTATAGTATATCTCATTTTACTTTTAAAAAAATATACAGAGGGGAGAAACAATGAGTCTGCTAGGACTCATTCTAGACCATTTGATCTCAAATTAGCAGAAAAGGCTGAGTGTGATGAATGTTTCCTTTGCTGTGATTGCTTCTCTATGCCCGTTCAGGTGTGCAGTCTCAGGGCAGAGGAAAGGGTTTATCTCAGACACTTCATTGCTAACAGAGTTCAGGCAAGGGATGGGGTGCTTGTCCTCAGCCCTGACACTTCAAATTCTCATGCCTCACTCACATTGGAGAGTTGGAATTGTCAGAAAGAGAAGGAGAGAGGTCGTGGTGTAGGGAAGGTATTAGAGGAGTGGCTCCCCTCCCTGGGGAGTGACTGACCTGAATTTGTAAGATGTTGAGCCCCAGGCTTTTTGAGTCTGAAAATTTGTACTTGGAACCCAAATAAGACCAGCCTACCACAGCAGGAGCTGACTTGCCTCTTTCTTTTACTACTAGATTTCTCTTTGGAAAAAGGTCTCACCAGCAACTACTGGAGACACCATAGAGAGTGATTAGGATGCTGTAATGCCCAAATTTAATGAACATAAAAGAGCTCCAAATTTACCCTGCTGTAAGGCTCACCTAGGACAGTCCCTCACTATGTGAGGTTGAACAAACACTTGAATAGCAGCCCAGCATTGCAAAACAAGATCCTTAAGACACAAGGATCAGTGACAAGTTCAAGCTGACATTTTACTTCAGCTGTTGCTTCTTTTCTGCTTTCTGTCACTCCAGTAGTCCCTGCTGGCTAGACTTAAAATAAACTTTTTTGTCTCTGGAAAAATTAATGACATTCCTGTGGAAAGCAGGTTAGTTGAAAAAGCACTATCAGGTCCAAAAAATAAACAGGAAAGTATTATTAAGAGAAAAATAATCTTTAAGAGAAACTGATTTAATGATTAACAGTTCTACTTTACTACAGACAGAATTCCTCCAATGATATATGGAAACCCTCTGGGACTCTCAATTTTTACTAGATAATCCCTCCTGAATGGTAAAATACTGCTATATCCCCTGCACATCACCTTTTGAACTATACAGGCATTTTACTAATTGACCTCAAGAATAACTCTGGCCTGGATTATCTGAGGTGCATATCTGCCTGGCTTCCAAGAATAAAATAAAATTTTTGCTGTTTTGTGGTGGTTTTTTTGAAATTTTTTGTTCTAAGTTTGTCCTGGAGGACAAAACAAAATAAAACAAACAAAAAATAAAATAACCAAACCAAGCCAACAACTTCTCCCCCTCAAAAACAGAGAGAAAAAAACCCCTGAGAATCAATATCTGCAGACCATACATATTCTGTTACTCCTAATTCTGATGTTGCCCATTGCATTGTGCATTTGTTTGATCACATAATTACCATGTTTTCACAGTGTATTCAGTGCACAAGAATCAAAGGAAAACCCAGACTTTTAAAATCACATTACTTTTTATAGACTTTCGATGGTTCTTTATAATCAAGGAAGAACTTATTTTCTTCCAAACCCATCTTTTTGGGGATAAGACTCATATAATGGGCAGACTAAAACTGTAGCCATGAAAGAACTTTACTGCTTGGTACTTCTCAGCATAGCTAAATTTTCTTCAACAGAAGTGAAAAGCAATAAAGCTTCACTTTTAAGTGACTTGAATCAGCATCAGGTTAGCAACAGGAGAAAGGTTGTGAATGGTTGGCAATACCTATAAAAGCAGCTATACTGTTAAAAGAGATACATCAAGTTCCTGGAACCTGTCAGGGAGAGAAAAAATGTTCTATTTGCTCCTCTTCTAGAAGGGTAGAAATAAAATACTGGCAATATATTTATTTACTTAAAGTCAGAGAGCAAAAGCAGGGCAGATAACCTCTCCTGTGCATAGCTCCAGTCAGCATTTGGACAGTTGTAGTTTTTTACACTACTAGCTCAACCATGGGGCCAGCCTGGGCTCACCACTCTAGAAAAAGGAAAGAGCCCCTGCCTCAATGACTTTGAGGAAGGAAAGACAGTAAGACACAGAATGAAAAATAATCCAAATATTCCTTATTTCTTCCATTAATAATTCAGGTATACAATAATTCAGCACTACTAATCAAATCTGCGTTGAGTTTTCAGAAATCTCAATCTTTACAGAAAGCTACCACCAAAATTCCTTCCTTCATTTCTTTACTTCTTTGCTACTTTAATTCTACAATTCTTGATTTTTTTCCCACTCTTCAAAATACATTTTTCTGGAGCTATGCAAATACCTTATAACTGACACCATGGCACATGGTGAGTTTCTCTACAACCCAATATGCCATGGCTGAACTGGACTGGCCAGGCAGTGGGAGAGTACAGGGTTGGTAAGGATTTCTAAGTAACACAGCACACATTTTTCTGTACCCTGTTGTTTCCATCTGGTTTTTATCTTGCAGATGATAAACAATACATAACATGAAAAATGTAGGCTGGATGGTGCTACTACTAAATCTTTGTCACGTTCATATTTCTGGAGTTCACATCTTCGCATGTAGACCACCTCAATTCACATCAAACCAACTCTTGTGACCCTTGCAACCCTGATTCCTGTTAGGGTTTTCTTTCTCCTGAAGTCCCTGGAGGAATAGATTGCAGCTATAAAAATACAAAGAAGGAAACAGGAGAATATCAAAGCTGTCTTGTATGTAAGTGAACAAGACTTGCATGCAGTCAGGACATGACTTGAAGAGATTTCATAACTTATACTTTTTCCCAGTGGTTGGAGATGGATAAGTCACACTGATATCTGAGTGGTGGCTGACATGAAAACTAAAGGATGTTCCTAACAGCCAAATCAGCAAAATCAGCATCTCTCTGCATAAGTACCCTTTAAATACCATCAAATACTTCCAAAGAAGTCTAGGAATGAATCTGTGACTGATCTGGTCTGACCCTCACTCCTCAAGACTGACCTAAAACAGAGGAATTTGGCTTGCAAGTCTGACACTAGAGAGGAGTAAAGGATGCTGTTTAGTTTGTCTCTAATCCCACACAGCAAAGGACAAGATACAGAGATACAGACGAGCTCGCTGCTTGTTTAAAAGAGTTCTTGCCTGCAATGCATGTCTACAGGGACAAGAAAAGCCTGTCAGATGCAATGGCAACTAATTTTATCCCGTCTGTGAAAGGATTTGAGAGTTCAGAAGAGGCAGGGAGGCTACAAAGGGAAGGCATTTTCCCAGTTTAATGATGAGTCAAGTGTCCTTCACCACAGCGCCTGCATAGCATCAAGCCAGTTATGGCAGAGGACATTGATCCTCAGGAGGGACATAACCATTCCACAGACCACAATTTAAAATGTTTCTAGTAGGACAGTGACAGCTCCTGAGTCCTGGCTGCTGTTTTGTGGTTTGTAGATTTATGTGTATGTGCATGCCTGCATGCCTGCCTACCCACCCATCCATGCTTCTACTGAGCTACTAACCTGTCAAAGAGAACGTCATCTGATGGCTAATCCTCATGGACAACTTCCTCCCAATTCTGCCACATTCCTCTCGCCTATTTTGGGGTGCTAATTCTTCCTAAGAAGGTGATGCAGGCTGTGATCAGTGCTGTCTTCTTCATAACACAGCAGCCCTCACAGTACACATTTTCTTTGTTTTTTTTGGTCCACTAAGTGTTGCACTAATCAAAATAAGGAAAATGTCTCAGAAAAAAATTCAGGATGCAGTTTACAATTTCAACAAAATACAGAAAGTCCTGTCTGTTACTGACAGACATGGATGAGCAAATTCTTCTTGTCTGAAGGGAGTCTCAGTAGAAACTCATGGGAGAAATTGAAGCTAACTACCAAGGCATGAGAATATGGGTTTATAGCAATGAAAAGAAAGCGTGTTTGTCTCTGTATACCAGTGATATGTGAAGTATTCTTTTAAAAAAACCCTACTAGGCATTCACTGTGACTTGCACAAATCATATGAGACACTGTTCAATACTTTTTGAAAAGAAAAAATGGGCCATGAAAAAGGTGTTTCTTTCAAACAGAAAACTGAGCTATTAAATCAAAACAAATTGCTTTCTCAGAGATACAAGGCAAAATTACTTCACCATCCAAGTCATGTAATTCTGATCCAGACTTCAATCTTCAACTGGCTAGAGCATTCAGATCAGTAGTATTTGTTATGGAGATATTAACATATACAAGGTCTCAGTCAACTTGTATCTTAAAATATTGATATTACCTATGTGATAAGGACTTGATGTACCACTTTGACAGACCCTGAATATTTAATTTGATTTGGCATATCAGATTCCAGAAAACTCAGGCAGGAAGTTGCTTATATGACCTGTTTTCCAATCATGATAAACTTACATTTACTCTGAGATTTCCTTTTATTCAGGTTAGGACTAGTGACTGGGCACACTGTGATTAAAAAAAGTCAAAACATTCTTCCACATTACTGAATCCATTGAATTCTTTAATGTAAGCTAAGCAACTACATCACAAAGAGAAGACTTTCAGTTAGAAGTTCAAAGTATATAGAGGGATTTAAAATATCTACACACCCTGTCAAATGCTAAATCAAATGGAATTACCTTATGTATACATACTTCACAACTCTCAACAGCTTTCTGATCTCTTTCAGGATAAAGACATAAAGCAAACAAAAGTTTCTTTCTCATCAGAGACACCATCTAGTTTGAAGAGTTTCAACTCTGAATTCTTTTAAACACCTGTCTCCTTCTCCCTGTAGTTATTTATACCTGGAAGGTAAAAATCTGGTTGCTGAAAAGTTCTGAGCGAACAACAAAATATTAGAGGACTGCAAAATACATTAAAACCTTACAGGAGTAGGAAATTAGATTAAAAGTATGTTTGTGTTTCTTTCTGTATTCTTTAATGTATATATGCATGAAAGGTAATTAACATGTATATTTATGATCTATTTATTTATATTCTGTATACAGCAGAGTTGCTCAAGTTTGCCTTCCGGCTAATGAAGCTAATCATTAGAACTATCATAATAAAGCTATCATTAGAACTTACTCCATAAAGGAGTTCAGTTATCTCAACCTAATATTTATTTATGTTCCAAATCTACTTCTTGTACCATGTTATAAACTAAATGCTTGAGGATTGTTTTTCTGTTTCATTTGTATGTGGCTCAGGTACAGAATGGCTTTTTTACAAGATACTGCTACCCACACTGGCATGATCTGCAGGAGAGCTCAAGAGAGTACAGAACGTCCCTAGACCACCTCTTCTTGCCTCAGCCACAGGATGATCTTAACACTGTAAAATGTTATTAGTTTATTACCTGTATTAGCTTAAGCAGTCTGTATTTATTTAAGGGATATTTATAATATATATCTTCCTGTCCCCAATGTTTTCTTTTCAGATTTTAATGAATTTTAAGACCGTGAGTCTAAAGAATATATAAATATGACACTCAGCCTTGACTACAGAATTATGACCAGCAATTTTATAATATCCTACATCGAATTTTTAATTAATTTGGAGTTAACGTGGTGTGTCACACCAACATTTGGCTGTACAGTTAATGAAAGCTGGAATCTTTCCCACTCTGTGGGAGGTTTTGCTCTTTTGAAGACCTTTTCCACTCATATATCACCTACGTTAAAATGCAAATGGCTTAAACATAATCAAAGCACAGAACGCGCTGTTATAGGAAAAAAATAAAGTTGTTTCAGCATGAAGCAGCAATTCTGTAAAACTAAAATTAAATATTTCAATAGCTATGTTTTGTTACTACATGTCAGCATCATGCAATGCTACCTCTGTTGATGTGTCTTTTTAAACAGTAAAGAAATCATATTGACTGAAAAAGTCCACCAGATTCCAAATTAATAACAAAATTTGAAAAAAAAAATGGAAACTATTTTTCTGATTTTGAAAGTGGTCCTTTGGGATTTTCAACGATGATAATTGAACTTCATGACGAAGACGTTCCAATAAAATCAATTTTTTCTCAGGGTAAAAAACCTTAGTATTATTTTGTTTTTGAATGTATACTTTACTCCAAGAGAAGAATTAAACAGTATACAATAGAAAATGCTTTATGCAATGCAGTCATAATTTATTACTCTAAGCTCTGTTCATCTCGCAATTATCGAATATCTTTACTCAGGGCAGCCTTAACACTGCCCATGTATATTAATTTGATGAACTTTGGTAATGCAAGCACTCATACTAATTTTTTTTATTAAATTAACAGAAAAATCAAAACACTGTTTTTGCTCAAATTAAAAAAAAAATTTTTTTTTCAAAGGTACTTCTTTTAATTAGGTTTTTTTCTGTTTTTCCTCTCTCTCTTTTGCTTTAGTGAACACTGTTCAACTGGTTTATGAACTTTTTCATATAAAATAATCCATAGATTTATTTGATTCACCAGGAAAAAAGGTAATTTTTTCAAACTCTGTATATATAAATATATCATTAGCTATTAATCCATCTTTTATTCATGTAATATATGTTTAAAGGGCAGCATTGTTGTGAAAAATAACTTCTGATACTTTTGAGAAATTATATTTTATATTATATAAATATAGAATATAAAGATATTCTATATCTTTGGAAAGGACCCTCAGCTTTTTCCACCTCTGGATAAATAAAAGAAGAAACAAAAGAAAAAGAAGCCCATAGTGTGTATTCCTAACATTTCATACAAAGTTTACCTGTGATATTTTTCACCAGGTAGGAATGAGATTTTTTTCCATATGGAATATCTCTGTAATTACAGAAAAGTAAACATTCACGAGAAAAGGAGACAGACTATAAAAGATGACAAAATTTATAAATCTCTCTGTATAAACTTTGCAGAGTAATACATGGAATTATATATAATGTGTTAAATGTGAAGATAAATTAGATTTGAAAATGTAAGAGGGAGGTGTTAAAACACATTTTGCTTCAACTGCAATTATCAGGTTGTCATTTAAAGGACAGTGCAGCCTGTAGTAGAAGGATAAGAGGCAGAACTCGGCTTCTAAGGAGGAATTTTTCATTCTCTAAATAAATTGGAAAGCCTAAACTGATTTGCATTACACATATGACATTCATTAAAGGCAAACCTATGAAATTGTATGCCTGGCCTTGTAATGATGCATGGGTACACAAGCAAGCAGTTGTCAAAGTCTTTGTCCACTGCCTACTCCCTAAAAGGAGAGCAGTGGAACAGGACTGTTGCTGCTGCAAGTGACAGGGATGCTGTTCAGTCACGAGAGCCAAAGGGAAAGAAGGCAAATTTTAAGGGAGAAGTAGGGAGGGGGTCCTATTACTGCTACTATTAAGATGAGTTTGATTTTGGGGGTAAAAAAGCAAAAGCTCTAACCTGAACACCTGATAATCCAAAATTTTCTGGCCTGTAACAGAAGCAGTAAATTTCAAACTGCAAACACACTAAGCAACTAAGCAACACACTAAATCAAAACTGAGCTGTCATAAGCTGTTGGAGGTATTTCAGTCAGGCTTTATCTGAGGAGACATAAAATGTGTGAAAGGTCTGTGAATAGGTGCCTATTGGCTAAACCATTGGAGTTGCCTTTGGGTACAGAAGGCTGCTAACAGCAAGATGATGTTGTTATGCTGGAGGGTCCTTCTACCTGAGTGCTTTGAGGCATCTGAGGTACTGCAGAGCATTGGTAAGAGGAGCAAGCAAATCAACAGTGGGGTGGCTTCAAGCAGGTGTCTCAGCACAGGGGAGAAATTTGGCTCATCCTCTTATACTTTTAGGCCAGTAGGATGAGATTAATTAGCTGAATTTTAAATATTTATCTTAATCTAGTCAACTAGGCTCTCTGAGAGAGGAGATATAAAGAGGTGTTTTGTTAGGACCCACCCTTTAAATATAAGAAAGTCTAAAAGACACCTTTGGTAGATGTCCACCTCTCTCTTTTATCTTAGGAGTGCAATGAAGTGGTTTTCACTAGAAGCCTGTGTGGTCAGGGTAAGTTGGGAGAGTGGAATCCCATCATCACTCGTGTTTGTCCTGTATGCCCTATTATGTGCCATAAAGAAGAGTGAGCACACTGTGCCTGTCTAAAAAGATGCTGAGTATAACCTGAAGGATGGAAAACAATTAACATGTTTTCATCAAAAAGAGATGTTTCTAATTGGTGTTAAATGTTTATTTATCTTCTGAAACTATGGAGAGTATTACTCCCAAAATTTACTGCATATTGTTCAGTTTTGCAGAATAATTCTCTTACATCAAATACAATGACTTTTTTAATGACATGGAAACTTTTGGGATCTTTTTTATTTGAGAGGTTCTTTCCATAGTGAGTATCTTAGGAAAATAAGAGGCTCAAATCCTACAGTATTTTGAATGATGCAGGCAAAATTCCCATTGAATTCAGCCAGGGTGGAGGACAGACTGAAAGATCTGGATGCAAGTAATAGTCATTGAAGCATCTGTTACTGATGGAAGTATTTGCCAACACCTCCCCTGTGGTTTGATCTATTTGGTTTTGTATACTGCAAATTGTAACCATGCAACGAGCAAGCTGCTAAGTGAAGAAAAGCCATGGGATTTGAGCCACCTCACAGGAAGGTGCTGTCTTTCAGAAATGTTTGTGAGTCATCCAAATCGTGCTTACCTCAATGCAAGTAACAGTATTTCAGACAGATTACTCTAATTTTTCCTTGATTACTTTTTTTCGCTCTCTTACAGATAGAATGGTCATCTGCTTTACCTTGAAATTCTGCTATTACAAATTTTTATGACTGTTTCCATTCTCAGGGATAAGAAAATTGAAGAAAGCAGCCATGAACTATAAGTGTATTGATACCCAAGTGAACTGATTCAAGCTGAAATGCACTGCCCTGTTTACATACTGAAAAGAGCTTGCCATCTTTCAAACCATGACTAGAGGATGGCAATTTTCATTAAGCTGAATTTCAGAGGTGAAGATGAAAACTGTTCAAAATACTGAAAAAAATCTGAGAAACTGTTCAACTATCCCAAGAGACTAAGCCATCTACGAGGTTTAAGTTTTCATCTGCTTTCTCCTGCAAAAGGAAATGCAGATACCAAATTGGCTGTAGTATCACTTCATGTGGCAATTCAGGGACTCCTGTTGGGGCTGAAAAATGCTCAGTTATATGTATCAAACATTATAACAGAAAGTAAGTTGAGAAATTTCTAGATAAGACAGCTTTTTAAGGTATCCAAGTACACATTATTCATGTCTTAAATTATGTGCCATTAGTTACATTATTTAGATTCCACATAGATTAGACAAAAATAATACACTTTTTGTCTCCTTTTTTTAAAAATTGCATCTAAATTTTTGAATAAAGAATTAAAGCTAAGAAGTTATCACATCTTTTCCAAAAGCAGTGTGACAGTTCAACACTTTTAAAAGTAATGTTATTCTACTGACATTAAATTTTCTCATGCTGCAATAACATTTTTTTTCATATACTGAAGCTCTGAGAACTTTGGCAGTTTCACATCCCCAGGGTTCAATATATCTTTTCTCTCTGACATTTTTTTTTTTTTTTTTTTTTTTTTCAGTTACTGAGGCTTCACACATGTGCTGAGTTTAACTTTGGGTTTTTGGGCTCATACAAACCCTAAAACTCAAAGCAATAGTCAATCATAACCATGAGTTTTCCGTGGCTTGGAATAAAACAGTAAACTTTCTGTGGAGCTCAGAGATAGGATTAACTTGACAGGCAATCTATACTTTAGAAGTTCAGCCTGAGCTCATTTCAAGGGTCAGTAAAACTTGGAAAATCTTCTTGACAAATCTGGGGCAAATTGAGGATTATGAAGACAACTCAAAACACACCCATCTCGAAAGAGTCAAGTAATCACTCCTATGTCTCTTTTGTCCTCCAAACCAGTTGCTACGGAAAGAAGGGAATTTCACATGGCTGTGAACTTCATTAAAAAATGTACACAATTCATTCAGATGAAAAAACCTTAATTTTTCTTACACTTTTTACAGTTCAGCTGTTCCATTTGTCCTGCATTCAGCTGAAATACTTCTAAGTTATGCTTACATTAAAGAAATTCGGGCTTATAATTCAATGTCAATCAAAGTGTATGAAATCTCTCTCAAACAAATGAGTCTTTATTTTTTTCATGTCTGAAGGTACCTAACTACATATGAACCCATTCAAGTTATGTTTAAGTCCAGATCTAAAAAAATTAACTTAAAAAAAACAACTAAAAAGAAGTGTCCAGTCTTTCATTATTTACATACTTAATGTTGTTTGATTCAGAAACCACAATATAAATGTTTTCTTTTAAAAAATCTGTAAGCATCAAGATATATATAAATATTCTACAAAACGATCAGTGTGTTCTCACCAAAAACAGATGCCTTGCAAATATTTGGCTTGTTTTTTAAAAAAACAGTTAAATCATTTTTTGAGGTCTGGCCATCTATACATTCAAAGTGCAAGTGCTTTTAGAAGAAATACTTCTAAAATATATATTTATACTTTTTTCATATGTCTATATGAAATACAAAGTCTTCACTTAATATTCAGAAAATCCGCTGTGGTGCAGGTGTACGGGACTTTCCAAAAATTACTTGGGAACAGGATGAATTTGTCCAAATGGCCCCTTTTACAGGCAAGTTTATTCTGCTGCTCACAGCGTCCCAGCAGCACAGTGAATGCCTTCAAGTTTCCCAGCTCCGTCCAAGGGGAGCATTCCAGAATGTCTCCAAGCACTTGCACGGCCAGAAGGGTGGGAGCTCCAGGAGCGCCGGCAGCGCAGCTTTTCGGCTGCTGGGAATCACAGCTGCTCCTTCCAAATCTGGGGCAGGAGCTGGGCTGGCTGCAGTGCTTGGCCAATATAGCAGGTGCCATAAAGGAAAAAATATGCGTACAAGTAAGCCTTCTGTTTGGTAATTGTTTATCTGGGTCAGCTGCTCGCTGAGAGGGACAGACTTGCTCTTGGCACCTGTCCTCAGAGCTGTGTGAGTCTGTCCCATGCAGCTTTGCTTCTTACAGCAGAAAATACAGTTCCAGTATGCCAATAATTCAAGCATAGGAGTTTAAGCTTTCATTATTTTCCTAAGTTTTCTTTTCCATGCTTTTGCAGCACTCACTGATCCACGCTGGAACATAGTCTTTCCTTTTCATTATTAACTCTGTTTTTGAGGTAGCCATTTCAGGTCTCTAGTTGCTAAGCTACAGCACAACTAATAAGGCCTTATCCAGAAACACTCATTGAGTGTGTTAGAAATTAGGGCAAAAAATCACAACTAATTGTAAACAAATGAGCCGGGATCCATCCCTACTTATTCTGATGGCCTAAAATTTGGATGTCTGGTCTAAACTAATCAATCTTACATCCGCTCATCAAAGGAGATGCTTTGCCTTTTTTAAAGAACAGCTTGTTTCACCGTAAGATGTCCGGATTAAATATATGGCCCTTTTAAGGTGCATGTCTTCCCTTGGCTTTTATGGGAATCCTACACAACGAACTGAAACAAAAAGTCCCTTTTGGATGAAATGGAGCTCACCATTGGTATCTGCATTCAACGTGAATCTACCATGCCGAAAAGTTATTTCACTGAAGGGTTTCTTAATGGCTCAGCAAGGAATAAATATCCTGAGAAGGCGAACAGCAAGCAGCCTCCACTATACAGAGATTTTCAGCATAGTCTCCCCAGCTGCTGTAAAATATATGTCTATACAATTATAAAAAGGCTTTCATGAACAAATACAAATGTGTAAAAAAGATGTGTTAGAAGAAAAGACAAATGAACACATGATGAAGTAATTAGAAACAGATGACAATATACTGCTGTTTGAAAGGAATGTTTTTCACTTGGTTCTATTAATGTACAGAGACCCACAAAGCTTTTAAACATGGAAGGTTTCTAACACGTAGTAAGTTGCAGAAAATAAACAAATAATTAAAAAATCCTTCCATTGCTCTTTCAACAATGTACAAGTATTACAAGGACAGTATTCTTTTTCTGTACTTCTCCTAAATTAAATCACATTGCAAAGCTTAAACAATACATTTTACATAAAAATATAATGTATATGCAGAATCATTTTTATTGAGAAGGCAATCTGCCCATGCTTTCCATGTAAGTTTAAAGTGGTTTCTCTTCTTCTTTTGTTGGCAGAAGTGGTATTAGGCACTAGGATTTAACCACTGTAAGTCATAATATTCTTTGGCCAAACTGCACTGAAGTGAATGGAGCTTATACTTCGGGCTCCTTTATTTTCAAGGTCCTTTGATATTTCAGAGGATAGTTTACTGTTCAGATCTTCTCTTCTAGAAAATCAAAATCATGTTTTGCTATTACCCTCTCCAACATGATAATAAGACCCGGATTCCCTTTTGTTAACACCCGAGGATATACAAGGCAGGACCCCCTGCAAGCAGCTTTGTCTATAGCTGATTTTTTCCCACTAGTGTCTAAGACATCAATTTCTAAACATTACACAATAATGCACTTTTAATACCAGTTTTTGGGTAGAAGTCAAACATGAGAGTTTTGTGACTAGAAGGTCAAAAAACAGGCAGAACCGTTTCCTGGCAACTTAATGGCATTTGGCTTTATAGCTTAACTTCATAATATGTAAAGACTCTCCAGCAATCTTAATTACATTCTTAGCAAGGAAAGAAAACAATCTAAGATACTGGATTAAATGCTGGAAATGGATAGTTCAAGCAATATGGTATATAATCTTCTAAAAGTTGGTGAACTGTTGAACAGAACAGCATAAGGAATATTATATTTTTGGCCATGGGCCTTTACCAGAATTTGTGATGTGTTACATGAAGAGCTCAAACCGCATGGCATATATGGTCATTTGTAGAAAACTTTCCACTTCTTTGTGCTCTGAGACTAATGTTAGGATCGATTCTCATGGATTTCAGGAGGAAGAGACAGCTGACCACAGATTTGGCTTGGAAATCAACTCTTTTACATCAGGGGCCATTCTTTTCTAGAGGACAAGTAAATATTTTTACAGACATGAATGGAACTGGACATAAGATGATCTGGGACATCAATCAAAACTAAATTGCTTCTTAAGTGAGATGTGGAAAGAAGATAAGACTATTTTATTCCTTGCTAATATTATGATATGTTCTTGTAGAGCAGAAAGGATCTCACAGCACTACAGAAAGATTATGCTGGAGAGAACTTACAATCTAAGTGATAAAAAAGACAAAATGCAGAAAAACTACATTTGCTCCCTAGTGTCAGCTGCAACAGGACAAGGAATGTTGACTTGTCAAGAGTAAACCATTTTATAAAAATGTCTTCTTTCTTCTTGGTCCCAGTATTTTCAATCCATCCTGCAAAAGGGAGCCTATTATAATTGGAAGTGAAACTGCAAGACCATGAGGGTTTATGAATCTTTAAGGGGTTTGTGAATATCAGTCTATTTAAGAACAACATTTTAAAAAAAAAATTATGCTAATTGGTTTCTATATTGAAACCTAAGATGGATAAAATTATAAACAATTAGTTGAGTTGTTTTTAAGCTGTTAACTCAATATTTTTTCAATATTTGTATCACCATTTTGTAACTTGTAGGTGTGCTTGCTTTAGACATTCCTGCCTCTTTTGACAAGCCTAGTAATTGGGAATCATCTATGTAAAATACGTAAAAGTTCTGACATTCCAATGGCTTGACATTTACATTTCCTGACTCAGATGTGGTCAAAAAGTGTCCTTCACTGCATCGTATTAAATTTTGACCACTCATTTAGCAAATTGCAGAAAGGCAACTATCAATTATGGACTCTGTATTTATTTTCTTACAGCAGCTCCAAATACTGCAACCTTTATCTAGAAAATTTTGCATGTAAATTAATTTTGCCCTTGCATTTCCAATGAGAATAAATGAGAAGACATATAAAGCTTTTAAACACAGATAGTAGCTTCATAGCTTATAAATCTGCTTGCTGATTTCAGTCAGTTTTGTCAGGATGTAGACTGTCCAGAGACAAATACGCTCGTACGGAGTCTATGGAAATAGGTGTCTTCATAGATGTTTAAGGAATCATTCACATACCCACAAAAGAGAGAGAAGACAGAGAATAAAAAGTTAGGATAGTGGTCCCAAAAGTAGTATATAGGTGTTGAGTGACTTGAATATCACAAAAATTGCTGAGGTTCATTTCACCAGTCATATATAAGTTGAGAGCCAAGATGTGGCTTTAAATAGTCACTTCTTTGTTTCCAGAGCTTTGACTTTACTGATGCCTGTCCTTCAGCATCATACCTTGTGTTTCTCATTCCTTATTTGAGCAGTGTAAGGCTGTTTAAACAGGCATTCTTGTTCTGAGCAGAATGAAGTCATTCCAGACCTAACATTTCTCTAGGCTGTTTGGTTTTGTCACTGTAAGTATGCTCACTTTATGCTCAGCATAAGGAATGCCTAACCTATACTTTCCTTGAAGATACTCCACCTGATGTGAGCACACAAGGAGGCAGCATAAAGCTACAAGATTGCCAGGAAAATTCTCAGTTACTGAGGTAACATTTGGAAGATTTACAGCTTCTAGGAACCATCAGACTGAAGTCCTTAAAACCCTGGGGAAAATATCCTCTTCTTATACTACAAAGTTTACACAATTTCCCTCCCCCCTTGTTTGTGTGATTCAGACTCAGTTGCTGCTCTTACCAGCTGCCTTTATGGGTGGCATATGCATGCATTGTGTGGGAAACGACCCCACGCAAGCAGAGGACAGACAAGATGACCTAGTACTTTAAGGCCCTTTTCTTCTAGCTGTGCTAGCTGACATCATTTGTGGCATGACTCTTTGAATTCCAGACTCTATATATGAGAGATAAATGAGTGCACACAATACAAGCCTAGCAGCAGCTGAAGCCTGCCTCCTTAAGCTGTCTTAATAGTCCATGGAGAAGGTGAAAGGCTCCTGTGGGGGTTGTTTGAAATAGAGAGTTGTCCTCTGGAACTGCCACTTCCTTTAGGGAGTGAAGTGCATGAGAAAAGGTTTCCAGGAATAGAATCACAAATTCAGAATATCCTGGGTTGGAAGGGACCCACAAGGGACATTGAGTTCAACTCTGGTGGCTAATATTAGACTTCATGGGTACCTTCCCCTTATTGTGGTGGTCAATTCTTTTGATTCGTAGGAATATTTCAATCCAAAGAAAACCACAGGTGTCTGCCCTTCAAAAAACTGATGGTTGAGGACTCTAGATGGGTGAAGCTCAGTGATCAAAATGTTAGTTATGTTCATTCTTTAAAAGAAATAATAATGCAAAAACATGCTAATGCAGAAACTGACTTGCTAAGTATAGCTTCTGGAGGAGTAAGGGTAAAGTGTCATAATTCAGAAATTTTGAGGCCCATTGTGACAATTCAACACAGTTGTTGGTTGTCAGGAGTTTCTACATAATATTGTGAGAGATAGGGAATTACAATCATCTCCAGTCTCATAGGTTTCAGATCAGGAGCATCAGACACTTGGTTGGCCAAACTGGAGCCAGAGAGCATCAGCAGTCATAATTTTCCATTAAAGCTGATTGAGTTCACCCATTTTTTTCCTCCATTAGATGCATGCAGAGAATTTGCAATATAACATTTAAGTCTCGTCATCATAAAATGAGTATCTGGGAAATTCTGAGTGACACTCTTCATCTTTAGCTTATTCTTTCCCAACCTTGTGTAAAGTAGGTGTGCCATTGTCTCAGCAAGTATGAAACCACGGACATGAGGAGCATACCTCAGGGTTTCTCTCATGCACATGCATGCAAATTGATCAATATAATAATAAAGCCAATGGACTAAACCATATATAAAATTTCTCTCTCCTGTGATAGGAGAATTCAGCATTGTTATAAATGCTCCAGTTTCAGTGTATGTGTGAAATGTATTCATAGAGCTGCATCTGCAATGTAATCACCTGAGCAGGTTTATTGTGTGCAACTTTGTGTTATCTGGGTGGAAATCTAGGAGAATAAACCATGTTAAACAATAGCTATTTTATCTTCTTCCATTTTTTGGAGAAGAATTGGAACTTAGCACATCTGAGCTCTATAAAAATAAAAGCCCTTAACACAATAAAAAAGAAGATTATTTTGTAAGAAAAGTTGGTTTTGTTTAGTAGCTTCGGATGAAACTGGGTTTCCTTTTTCTACTCTTATCTAAATCCATCTCTAGCAAAAAATCAGTGCAAAAGGAAGTGTTAAAATGTACTTTATTTTTCTGCGCATCTTTTGTTTTACATTTTGAATGCATTTCTCTGCACTGTAGCTTGCTTGAACGAGTATTTTTTGTTGTAAACACTTTCAATTGTTTAGACAAACTAAATGTCAGCCAGCGCTAAATGCATTTGCAACAAGAATTACACCAAATCAAAATAATGGCAGATGTATCTCAGGCAGCATTAAAGGGCTTTAAACTGCAGTGTATCCAAAACAAAAAATCTACATCAAACATAGAAACACATGGTTAATCTGTTACATCTGTTTAGTTAAGTGATGGCCTTAATTACTTTTAGTCACCCATGACTCTCATGAACAGTCTCCACTTTAAATTTAGATTCAGACATTTTTCCATTTCTCTAATTAGAATTTATTCATGTGTAAACAAGCTCGACATTGGTTTACCCACATACATTTATGTTTTTTACTGTGTGGCCTTGCAGAGCAATTCCTGCATGTTTTCTGCCTATTTATATAATTGGCCTCCTTGTCCCACATGCAAACCTCAGCAATAACTTGTTGACCAGTGATTTTAATTTTTTTCCCATAAGCAGATTTCGAAAGGAATATCCATACCTTAAAACTTAATTTTCATAACCATCTTTCTGATAATCAGAAAGCTGTGCTTTCTCACGCATCCCTTCATCCAAATATCCAGAATGTGTATATGTCTGGGTTATTTTTTCCCTCCTCCTTTTTTTTCCACATCATACTAGTAGTGGATGGAGTATGGAGAGTTCTCAGCAGGCAAATGAAGCTTCCTAAAAAAATTTCCCATGTGACTGTGGCTGGCTGCTGACATAATGATCTGCGTGAGTTTCTTTAAAGGTTACACACTTGTGGATATGGTCTTTTATTCAGTTATCTCTGGAATAATTGGTCTCAAGAACAGAATAAAATAGGCTGAGCACATATTTTCAGGTTTAACCCTTAAATGAACTAAATTAGGCATAGAATATTGATTTGGTGGAGCTAACACTGCTGAGAATCCTTCACAATAACATATTCTGGGACATGAAAATGAGATTTTAGCATCTTGCCAGGATTTCTCTCCTTGTAGTATTATCTCAGTGCCCCTTGTAAACAGGCAGAACATCTTGTGAACATCTACGATTTTGAGTGTCCCCAAACTGTGATTTACCATGTGTTCATGACACTATTACTGATTTATAGAGGAAAGAATTAAAGCATTGAAGTGGATGCTCTAGAAGGTGTCAGCTGTTCCAGGGATTCCACAGTATTCCATCACAACAGTGAGGGCAGATAGAAGCCAATACCTTCATGTGACACCTCATATGACACTTCACAGTTAGCAGAGATAGTAAGCAGCAAAGTTCAGAGAGCTTTATACTATTTTTCTCATTTAAAATCTCAAATTTCAACCTCTTTCTATTTGCTGCAACATTACCTGCACCTAGATGTGCATTTTACAACAGTGAAATATGATATATTTATTGTATAAACTATACAGCTATACTCTGATTTAAGTAAACTAACAAATCTTAATTAGAACAATTTTCCTGTTTAAAAAGCTTAAAATTTGTAATTTAAAAATAGTCCTTATTTGGAGAAAAAAGTTTTGGTTTGAGTTAAACTGTATCTCCTCCCTTCTCTCTTTCAAGTATAATCTTTATGCACTACATGTAATTGTAGTTTAGCCAGGTGGTATCTGGTTGCTACAGCCAACACTATTTGAACAAAATTAGAAATGCTCAAAACTAATTCCATTGACAATAACTGCATTATATGCAGACAAATTGGTACAATCAGGTTAAGACAGCTTTTTATATAAAATACATTTATTGATACCTAGAGCTTCTCCACTGTCACTGGACTTACACAGCATTTAGAAAGTCAAAATCTGCAATTTAGATTCAGCTACTATTCTACTTTTGAACTACTGCTAGAAAATAATCCTTTCCATGCCATTACTACCTCTTGATGTAGCTCTCAAATTTGACCTAGTCCTTCAGTCTACGCTAAGAATTTTCAAATCCAGACGTATGTATCCAGCTTGAGCAGATGGGGAATATTGTTACTCTCTGAAACTCCACCGACAGAATGCAGCCTCAGTTTATGAGATCAAAAAGAACACAGGTTATAAGAAACTTACACATCCATATAACATATGAGTATCATCTCTTTGAAGTTTGCTTAAGGAATGGAAATGAATGACAATTTATATCTTACTTGCTCTGTTCAAATTATTACCAAAAGGCTCTTGGTAAGAGAAAGGGAGAAGCAAGGATAATGTTTGTGGCTGTGGATATCTTAGTGTAGGAAGCAGGCAGTGACAGGAGCTCTAAGCATGGTTAACTTTTGTAAGATGGCAAGAGCAGTTGAGGAGGGCTTCTAAAAATAAAAAATTCAAAACGTGTTGAAAAGATATAAAACGAGAGAAGAAAAAGCACTTAACAGACTGAGAATCAGTAGAACAAATGTAAGCAGGCTTCTACTCAACCACTTAATGCAAGGAAGCAGGCAGAAACCTTTGGACTGATTTTTTTTGTAAACTTGCATAGCCCATACCAGTGTGGCTTGCTAATTAGCATCTTTATATTTCTCTTTCTCTAGAGTCTTTCTTAACCCACGTAGAAAAGACCACTCACAAACAGCATGGGTTCAGAATGGGCATTGGAAGGAACAGAAAGAAAATGCTCAGGTTTTGATCATGGGAGAAAGTAAGTTTAAATATTCTCAGAAAGTCACTTTAAAAATATGTAAATAAATGGATTTTTTGAAATCCATTTAGATTTTTTTTTGTTGTTTGTTTTTTAGAGACAGACAATACTGGTCTCTTATTTCAAAACCAAAGAAAAACCCCTTTCTCCGCCCAACATCTACGACCAAATTCATCTATATTTAATTTCAAGGATGCCCAGGGTTTGCTAGCAGCTTACAGTATCCATCCTATTCTCCATAGTTTTGGACTAAAATTGTGTAAAAATCCACTTTTGAGTGAAGAAGTCACAACTATAGTTTTTGGAGAACAATTAACAAGCTGGTTTATTCTGCAATTTCTTCTGCAGATTTTCGTGTGTTTACACAATACAGTTTTGACTACTAGCTCTCAGATGGCTGGCTCCTTCTTTGTGTCCTATAGAGGTAGGTGATGATACTTTCAAACCAAATGTGATTTTTTGTGCATGTAACTTTTTTCCCCCAGCTTCCCTCTTTCTCTGATGTGACATTTATACTATGGAGTTTTCATTTGTTGGTTTGTTTTAGGATCCAAGCCTGGCTCCTCCAGAAGTGGCTCTGAGCATCTGGACTTGCTTTTCTACCATTTTTCTCCAGATCAAATCATTTTGCATGTAGACCCGAGTGTATTCTATACAATCAAAAATGTGTTTCATTTTCTAGTGAATCACTGAGGCTGCCAAATACAACCCAAATGGCAGCTTGAAAAACAGTCTCCTAATGGGAATAGAGAATGAAGAAATGCTTCCCTAAGGCACCTGCCAGAAATCTGCTGATGCATCATCTGTTGGAAAATAAGTGGCAACAGTAATTTCATGGGTAGTGAGAAATTTTGCCTTTACAGAGAGCTCCTTAATTTCTTTGGTCTGTCCATAAAAACATCTCAGTCTTTCTACCCTCAACAGTTAGTTCACCTACTTGGCTAATTCCTCCAATCATTTTAATGGCGCTTGGAAAATGTTTGCTTACTTATTTTACTTCAATTTAAAAACAAAATAATCTTATTCAAGGCAGGAGTCATGGGCTCCTAGTAAAAACTGGCCTAGTAAACACTTTTCTGAAAGATTCCTTTGTAACTCAAAGACACCCTGGAATTTTTAGGGTTTTTTCCCTCCCCTTTCAGTAAGTGTACCTTTAGATAAAATCATTAGATGAGCATTAATGATTATCTTATTAATGAATACCTTTCTGCAAATAACTAGTTTTGGAACCAAAACACAACATGCAGCAGAATGATTTTTTTGGGGGAGGATTGTCTATCCTGAATAGGAATGACTTACAAACAAAGGTGCAGGTTGTGTAGGAGACAATTTCAGCATTCCTGGAACTGCCTTCTCACCAGACTGGTAAAGCCAGCATCTGTCAGGCTATGGTTATCTAATGCAACTTCCAGCTAAACTGGGCCAACATCTCCTCGCCCACTTATCTGTTGTCAACCTCTCAGCCTTGATGGTATGGGACAAGGGTAGCTCAATAGAATCACAGAATCACTAAGGCTGGAAAAAGACCTCTAAGATCATAGAGTCCAACCTTTGACCAATCACCACTTTGTAGACTAGACCACGGCATTAAGTGCCACGTCCATTTATTCCTTTAATACCTCCAGGGATGATGACTCCACAACCTTCCTGGTCAGCCCATTCCAATGCTTAATAATCCTTTCCATGAAGAAATTTTTCCAGATGTCCAAACTGAACCTTCCCTGTTTCAGCTTCAGGCTGTGTCGTCTCATCCTGTCACTGGCTGCCTGGGAGAGAAGACTGATGCCCACCTGGATACATTCTCCTTTCAGGGAGTTGTCAAGAATGATAAGGTGTTCCCTTCCCAGCCTCCTTTTCTCCAGACTGAACAACCCCAGCTCCCTAAGCTGCTTCTCATAGGACTTACTCACTAGAAGTTTCACCAGCTTCATTGTCCTTCTCTGGACATACTTCAGCGCCTCAATTGCCTTCCTGAAGTGAAGGGCCCAGAACTGGGCACAGGGTTAGAGGTGTGGCCTCACAGTGCTGAGTAGAGAGGGACAATCACTGTCTTGGTCCTGCTGGCCACATTCTTCCTGATGCAGGCCAGGATGCCACTGGCCTTCTTGGCCACCTGGACACACACTGGCTCTTATTCATCTGCTGTTGACCAGCACCCCAGGGTCCTTTTCTGCCAGGCAGCTTTGCAGCCACACTTTTCCCAGATTGTAGCGCTGCCTGGGGTTGCCCAGTGGCCAAAGTGTAGGATTTGACTCCTCACCTTGTTGAACCTCATAGAACTGGCCTCAGTCCATCCTTCCAGCCTGTCCAGATCCATCTATAGAGCCTTCCAACCCTCCAGCAGCCAAATGATTGCATAACTTATCATCTCAGCATTTCTCTGCAGATAAATTTTGTTTCTCACCAAGATAGAATCTACTTCTTTGGTGCATGGTAAGATATGTCTGAGATGTGTTTCTAAAATGATGTGACATCTTCTGCCATTGAAGGTCATAAATCAGTAGAAGGAAAAGCAATGAGGAAGGTTCAGAGCAGAATTATCCATTGATCTGAATAATAATGACATCTGCAATTACTCATGCTGGGACAGAAGTCACAAGAATCATTAATCCTCATGCTTCAGGACATAATTGAGCAACAGCTGAAGTCAGGAATAATTTCCTTTATGACAGACTATTGCACAATTTTGTGTATTAGGGAGTTTTATGTCTACATTTGAGATGGCTGGCATCAGCTCAGTTGAAGACAGAAGGTCAAATTAGATGGTCCTCCAGTTTCTTCTGAAGCAATTATTATGTCTGTACACTGATATAATTATTGTAAAAATCTCAAGCTGTCTTAGGCGTCATGTAGGAAATAATGGTTGCTTCTTCATTCTCATTTTTTTCCATCTGCTTTGGATAACCTAGAAATTAATGCCAGTTGGGTCTGTGGTTACTTCTTGAACCAACAAGTAACAAAATGAGGAAATGGAACTGCAAGAGACCACGCAACAAATAAACATCTTTCTTATCACTGTGTTTACTTTTACCAGTATTTAGTTTTAACAAATATCCCCATTAGAAAGACCATCTCAAAAATATTCCAACATCTTGAGCATTGCTTCGGTGTCTCACAGTGACTAGCTGTGTCTTTATGATTTCTTCCAGCAGGATTCCATGAACCACCAAATGGAAATGATGGGAATGGAAATTCAGATAAGAATAAGTAAGTAATTTAAATATAGCAACTATGGAGTTCAGTACTACACTGTACTTAAAGGAAAACCCTGATAATGTTGATTGTTTGGCTAATTCAGTAGGCAATGTTGTATGAGTTAGAAATGGAAATTCAGTGCTAGATGATCTGATTGATACTGATCATGCAAGAAAATCATGAAAATGAAAATTTGGTCTCCCTCAAATATTTCCAGTTTTGCTAACTCTGTAAAGTTTTAGAATTTATATTGCCACTCTCATTAATACAAGGAAACTACAATTTGTTTTGAACACTAGCAGAGTAGGTAAATTTTCAAATTCTGTTCCACTTCACACTCATAATTGAACATTTCTTTTAGCTGATTTCTTCTTTGACTCATCTGCATGGTAGCAACCAGACTCAGCCACTATGCAGTGTAAGCACAAAAAGCCTAAATGAAGTCAGAGGAAAGCTCTGTAATCATGTAGTATGATTTGAAGTTGACAGTTTTAGTTTCTACTGTGCCTTAGTCAAGTGTTGCTTGACTTTGATTCTGTTTCTTAAGGGTAAAATTTAAGACTGTATAGATCATAGAACTATTTAATAAAAAAAAGAGTACCTATGAAAAAAATTATCCTTTGACTTAATTAATAAATTAATAATAGTAATAATAATAGTAGTAGTAGTAGTAGTAGTAATAATAATAATAATAAATTATGCTATATTAACACTGGGGATTACTTTTATCCTTCTGAAGAGGGGAATTTTAATCTCCAGAAAATATCTGTAGTTAATCTGAATGTACCGCCTATTATCATAGTAACAGACATGAAGGAAAATTTATACTATAGAAAATTATTTACTGAGGAGTTTCTGAGTAGCTGCAAGTAATCTTCCTGTGAAAGAAGGCCAGGGTGAACTGAAGAAACAGGAATTCAAAGGCATTTGTGAAGTTTCCTTGTGTTTGACTATCTCTTTCCAATAGTTGACATGAACAGAAATAGAAGCAAAGAAATAAAAGATATTGCATATAACATAGATGGTTAAGTCATAAATCAAGTTACTTTACATATATTTAAGGCACTATATTCAAAGTATTTCCAGGAAAGCTGGTCTGAAAGTCTAAAACTGAAGACTTAATTTTATGTTACTCTTCCCATTTCCAGGTTTATGTTTTCAAAATTAAATAGTTGATTACTGGATAAAATACATTGAAATTTTAATTTTAACAAATAATCTTTAAAATACTCTATAGAGGATACATAATATGGACAATAAAAATATTTACACTGTAAATTACAATTTCCAAACAAGCAATCTACAGAGGAACATTGACCAAACATAATAATGTTTAAGCTAAAATATGTTTCCCATTTCTTTCTATGTATCAGATGAAAGGAAAATTTAGGGGGAGAAAAGAAAATTAAGGGGAAGGAAATTCAATGATAATTTTTCTTTCTGTCTCACATCACCCCTTTTTCTTTATCATTGTTGGTATTCATGGCATCTGTTCTACATTAGATTGACATTTCTTAATATATTCTCTAACCTGTTCTTGTGAAAGATCAGGGGAGATTGAAAGTAACTAAGAAACATGAAGGCATTGTGATGGGCATGATGGGAAAAATGGTCACATCATAAATCAGAAACGATAAGAGGTTTTTGAAGATATGGAAGTACAAATTTAATACTTTGGAAATTTATTCTAAATGAAGTTTTGCTGTTTAATATCTGCACTATCTTCTACAAAAAGTAGTAAAAGAGGTAATGTCAAGTTTATTGAATTTCAAAGAAGAAAAGTCAAGTCTCTACCCCATGAAGTTATTTTATTTTTGCTAATGCTTTATTACTTACCTACACTGACTCTGCAGCACCACACAGCATAAGCCTCCATAATCTCCAGAGTTCTTGATTTGCTCCAAGAATATTTTATTGCCCCCATATATTTTCTAATTACAAGTTTTAGTTTTAAGGCTAAGTGGCATCTCCTTAAACTGAGTTCTGATGAACAACTCTCTGCATTAAGTGATATCAGCTGGTTTGATAAAATTTATCTATCACAGACTTTAAGGTTGAAAGGATCCTTAAGTAGTTTGTGTTCATATACAAAAAGCCTGGAGTTTTCAAGAAGGACAATTTAGAAATCTGATATTGACACAGGTTCCCTGAGCTTTTAGAATACTTAAAAAAACCCCAATTTCTGGAAATATTTTGAAACCCAAGTCAGAAAGAGAGATATACTAATGTTTGAGTTCTAGTATCTCAAGCTGGCCAAACCCAGCTTATAACATCCATACTTAATAACTTTAACTACTTGCATCACATTATTTAAACTAACTGGAAGATTTCCTACCTCAAATATACCTTTATAAAATCAGAGATACACTATATCTGCAGAAAAAAATATTTTGTAAAATGAAAATAAGAAGTAAATTAAGAGAACAGAAAATAAATTATTGTTTAGGTTATTCTTGGTTTTTTTTAATCAGTTCTAATTATTTTCAATATTACTAAATGTGATGGATAAGCAGTTAAAAACAATTATGTCATTTATACTGAAAATGTAACTTTATTCAGCTCAGCACTGAAATTAGCATCTGGAAAGTAATTTTTAAGAGTGAGGAAACAGTCCTGTAGATATAGGAATAGCATCCTTTTTTCTTCCTCCTTTTGGTGTTGCTCAGTAACATATTGCTGACTCTTACCTGAATCTGTACCAAGGTTGAGCTTTGTAATTCTTCCACATTTAGATTCTAACTCTTGACCATGGTAACCCACGTCAATGACATTCACTGGGAAAATTAATCTTGCTTTAGTACCTGAAAATCAGGTTCCTTCAGGAACTGGAACTACTTCTGTAGTACAGTCAGACAATAGTCTTAGAATCATAGGATCATGAAATTTTTGGGTTGGAAATGACCTGAATGAAGATCATCAAATTCCAACTGCCCTAATGTGGGCAGAGACACCTTCCACTATGTCAGATTGCTCAAAGCCCCATCAACCTGGCCTTGTACAAAATGCCTTGAAGGAATTTAGCAAATAAATTTAAAATATAAGTTCCTATGTACCCAAGGCTCTACATATTTCCATTCCTTCTTTTCCTGGATCAGTCTTTCTTACATTGCCTCTCCCTGCTCTGTAGTTTGTCTTCTCCTTAGCCCTACGATCTGTATTCTGTATGTGAGAAATAGTATCTCATTGCAAAAATCAGATCAAAATCTCTTTTGTGCCTTCAAATCTACTTGGACTGGTTTGAGCAGACCACTGATGACTGAGATCTAGGGTATCTACCAGTTCAGATGGTATTTTCTGTTTCCTGCATATGAAAACCTTTTTGAATTAATCTTAACAATAAAAGAAAAATTTTAAAAAAATCCTTAACTGAGCAAAAATGTCATACAAACATATGGAGCACATGGTGCTGCTAACTTAGACCAGATTCAGAACTGATCTGATACACATAAACAAGATCTCCTTTAGAAGATGGTAATACACATAAACAAGATATCTTTTAGAAGATGGTAAATAAATAGAAAACCACTATGTGGAAACTATTTAGTCACATGGCATTGAACAACAGCCTTGTTTAGAGAGTCTAATAGATATGAAAGTTATGCTAGGCCTCATTTAGGTTATAGAAAATCATATAAAAAATCAATCAGTTAAGAAAATGTAAAGCCTTCACAACAGAAATTATTTGGCTTCATGTGTCAGGAAGTCAAAGATATCCCTCAGAAGCCTTATCCTTGTCCTTACTTGACTTGAAACATGTAAACTACATTTAGGAAAGAGCCTAAAATTAATTAATTCTGACTCTTCTGTATATCCTTCTATATAAAAGATATAGTGTGAATCAGAAAAAAGTAGGTAAAGACAGTTTAAAGAACTCTAGTCTTTCTTTCACAGCTTGCTGTATCTCTGTAGTCATGTCCATGCACAGCACTTTATATAACCATCCTGTTACTGAAACAGCACTTCTAAAGCTGCCATACTGGTCTGCCATACTGGTAGACAACAGCAGAGACATTGGTATATACCAAAAAGCAGCTGGACTTTTGTAATCTCTTCCTTCTCGGAGCAAAGCTGGGTAGCATGGTGGGAAGGAGGAACAAAGGTCACAGTTTTTATGTCCTTGCCAGTATTCCCACCACTGCTTCTGCAGTGCTGCATTTCTAAATTGGGTAGAGAACTAAAACCAGACAAAGATGCTCAGGTAAGGGCCCTATCACTTGCTGCACCTCTGAGCTGGCTGAACATAAACCTTTCCAAAGTGGAGACATATATCTGCATTACTTTGGCTCTGTTACCATTAGCTATCCTTCAATCATGCACTTTCACAGCACTGGGGCTGAAGGCTGCATGTAACCCCATATTTCTATATTTTGTAGAAGGTTTAGCGCACAGATCCAAATTTTGTGGCAAAATAACCTGCTTTGGTCTTAACTAAATTCTTGTCTCCATATATTTTTTGAAAGAAACTGAAACTTTTACTCATATCTTAATTTTTCTGCAAGGTCTATTTCTCATCTTTGCAAACAAGGCGGAATAGAATAAGATTTTGATGAAGAAAAGTATGTTGTGTTTGTTTCATTTTTTTGGTCTCAGATATTATGAATAGCATATATTGTAAGGAAGATGAAAATTATGCACACATTGATTCTAAGTTGCAGGACATGAAGAAAAAATTCAAAACTGTACTGTTTTTTATAACCAATGGGAGAAATTTCACAGTTTCCAGAAGCCGTTTAAGTTACTGATGCATAAACATATTGAGATTAGTCTGTACTCTGTTTATTTCTGGTGGAATGATGAAAACCATTGAGTGAAGGCCAAGTATCAATCTTAGTCAGCCACACTGTGGTGAAATAATTGCAGCTTCATTTATCCAACTCAACCCACCAGTCACGTGTACTGTCCTGGTAATTAAGCATTTAACATCCTTTGTTCTCCTGCCACAAAAAGCTGTGGCAAAGAAAAATTTGGATCAGGACACCTTGGAACAGAACAGAAAGCTGTTTTTATGATTATTTGCAAAAATTAATTCCTTATTTTTACAAAACTCAGTGAAGCTATTATGTCTTTCTGTACCACTGCCAAAAATGCAGCACTTCATTTTCCTCTGTTCAGTGACTCTGTTTTTTTAATGTAGGCATTTGCAAGTGAGAGTATCTCTATAAGGGCTCTCTGTGTTTGTTGTGTCAATTTTTTTTTGAAAGTGTAGAATATGGGGTGTGGGGGTAAGATGATTACTGTAAAAAGGAAATCTATTAGACAACAATATGGACTACTCAGAGAAGTGATGCAATTCCCAGCGTTTATGATTGTAGAACCAAAATGGACATATGGCCAAAAATATTCAAATGGGAGCAATTCTTCTTTCCAGGTATATGGGACAGAGACACAGATTTAATTTTTTTTATCCATGATTTTATTTTAAGGAAAAATTTCATAAATTCTATTTGAAAGTATTGTCATTGAAAAGTGTTACTTAACCTCAGCAGAAAAGAAATAGTTTATTTTTTTTCCTGTCTTTCCCATCTTCATTTGCTTCCATTTCCATTAGAGAAAACCAAGAAACAAAATCAGATTAAGTTGTGATGATCTACTTGAAATGCACTCCTGTCTCCTGAAGGCAGGAGTGCAAGATTTGCTGCCATGTGTTTCCCATGCCAGTTCAAACCATTTTTTTTCTCTGTGATCCAGGTCAGTGTCTTCATCCAGAGAGCTGTAAAAGAGTTTGTGTATAATGCATTATCCTTAAAACTGGTGGCTTGGAAACATGAAGGCGACTTGATTTTTCAAATAATATTGTATCATTAATTTTCATAAAATCAGCAATGTGTGTGTTCCTCTGGACTTTTATTATTATTATTATAATTATTATTAATAATAAAGTTTTTTAGAGGTTCTATTTGTTTGTTCTTGTCAAAACTATGAAGTATGTATTCAAAATACCTTTCTGTAACAAAAGCCTTTCCTTTATGAAGGAAAAAGACCTGCACGGCCAAGCCAATTTAGGTAGTCTGGAAAGCTGAAAATAATTGGAAAGAAGCTATATATCAGATTTTTTGAAACAAAGAAGTCAGGAAAAGGTTACAAAAACTAGATAGCCCTAGAAAGAGTAGGAAAACTAGAAACTGGTTCCTTACTGAAAATGTTTACAGTGATGAGACAAATACATTCTGCATTTTATCTCTTTCATGCTGTAAAGAAGCTGTGCTAGTATAAAGACTCCATTTCTAGTTTTGAGAGGATGCCCTTGCCAAAGATGCTGTTTGCCAGGCACTGAGTCTCTGGATGGCAAACCTGGGGAGGTGAGAGCAAGTATGATCTGGAGGAGCATGAAACCCAGGCATAGGCAGCAGATCTCAGCAGTGTCAGGGATGACAGCCTCAGAAGGCTTGTGCAGATCAGCCAGCCTAGGTGGGGGGTCAGGAACCAGAGACCACAGGGAAGATTTTTTTTTTTACTCCACTGGCTTAACCTGCATGCTTCTTGCAGGGCAGACATAAAGATATAAGGGGATTTGGTGAAGCATGGGATGGGGCATTTGCAGGATTATGTAAGGTAAACATGTTTGTCAAATCCTGTTGCTTCAGCAGGTTCTTCTTTGAAATGAAGTAACAAAACACAGTTTTTATAAGCCAAATGCATTTTTTCTGTCTTGGTGTTTTTTTAGGGTTTTTTTGCTAGTGTCAAACCTGTGCTAGTGGTTTGAACATCAATGAGTCTGCTTACGATTTATTTGCTTTGGAAATATCTAGAGGAGTATTATACTGTTCCATCAGCCCAGAGGAATACTGTATCAGTCACAAATTCACTGATGCTCAAGGTATTCCCCGTTATTGGACTCCCTTAATAGTCAGAAAGAGCCAACAGTAAGGTAAACCTCCCCCAGAATCCATGAGATACACAAATGTGAATAGCCAGAGTACTCAGTGAGCAAGTTTCATTTTTTAGCAAAGGGTGGATAGCTCCTTCAAATCTCATGCTCAGATTCGATGAAATATGCATTTATCTCCATTTCCTTTCCATGCAAAGAGAGTTAATTGCTTCGTTCCTCTCTCTGAATCACCTCCAGGGTTATTTTTCTGGATTGCTGAGTTACAATATTCTCTTCTGTCTAAGAGAAAGACTTAGGGTAATAGTTTTAGCTTAAAGATGCTCCATGCTATGAAAATACACACATTTTTGAAAAACACATTTAATTAGGACATTTTAAACTTGGTTTATGTAACATAATATATGTGTCAATATGTTAGTTCTCAGTTGTTCTCTATAAAACATTCTAAATAGATATTTATAAAATTTTTCTACTTTCCCTGATCATCATAATTGGTCTATATTTTATTGATATGTATGGATGTGTGAATGTACTTATGTATACCCATGCTTTCAGCAGCTGACCAGTACATTATCGAATAACTACTTATATGTGTGAGTTTAATTTATGACAATTTCCACATACCTAATTTTCAGAAAATGCTGGGCATGCAGTGTTCAAGGCTGTAAGGCAATGTAATATATTCAGCACTTAGAATTGTCAGTCACCTCTACAGATCTTAGCCATACATTACCAAAAGAAAGGCTTTTTTGTTCATGGTTTGGTTTGGTTTGTTTTCTGACTGAGTGGGAATAAACCGTGTCAGCTGTACAAACCCATTGCTGGGTGATTCCAAGGAGGAAATGGACACATTCACTTATGTTTTGAAAACATAAGGATATGAAACCTGATATTTATGAGGGTTTTCTTGCAAAAGACTGAAATCTAGAAAATTGTTGGAATGTCTCTTACATAGTTAGGAAAGAAGCTGGTCTCTTTTTTAAAAATTAGCAGATGAAGAAAGAAAACACTGACACACTGATTCACATATCCTGTTATGTACCAGTCACTGTTTTTTCCAAACGTCTTTTCCTGATGGAGGAATGAAGGCTTTAAGCTGGCACTTATACATATGTGCAGACAAGACCTGCACACTCTCCTCATCTTTAGACTTCAAATTGGTCTCAAGCTTCTTGTGGCCCCTTTGTTGCCAAGTATGTTGGTAAAGCTGTGCATCTTGCTGGGAAGATACAATCCAGAGTTCAAGCCCACCTCTTGTGTTTATCTTTCGCCATCACACTAGAGATTCAATCAGACCTATACATTTATGAGGTCACTCGGGCTTTAGTGGCATTCTGGTTTATAGTTTTTTTCTCTTTCTGGGAGAATTTTAAACAAATTAATCCCTTCCCTTTTCTTCCCTTGCCTGGTTTTGGTTCTCTGAAATATAATATATTTAAGAAACTCCTGGGATCTGAAGCATACCACCAGGCACGTGGGTTCCCTCAGGTTTACAAGCCCCCTCCTCAGCCTTTCTGACACTGAGGGCTCAGACGGAGTCATAGCCCTTGTGTTGAGTACTAAGGTTTAAGTCGAGCATTGCATAGCTACAGAGCTGGCCAAATTGTGCAAAAGGAAATAATTAACATCTATGCAACTGTTTCTTAGCCCTTGAACAACAAAATTTAAAAATAGTATTTTCTGGTGATACCAATGTTTTAAGGACAAGTATGTAGTGTGTGGGGAAAATGGATTATAATTTAAATGTGAGTATAATTAAAAGAAGTGGGAAGATCTTTGGTTTGAGCCACATGAAATTTCTCATACAGCTATCAATAAAGTGTTCTTGGAATGCTCCACCAGCACCCATAACAACCCGTGGATCAAAGTGCTGGGAAAAAAGATCGGAATAAATTATTCTCACAATACTCTTAAAAGTCGTGCTAACCAGTAGACGCAGTATCTCATAGACATAAAGATAATAATATCCAAATTAGTGACACATGAGGTTTTAACATTACCAATTTCAAAAATCTCAAAGCAATTTTGAACAAGATCAGTTTATAGGAATAACTTTAAGTAGAAAATTATGAACAATAGTTGGGAATTGCTTAAGAATATTGTCAGTTGTTAGTCAAGAAGCTGTAACCTCAAAATCCAAAGAGAGGGCCTCATTGATTAGAAAAACAGCATGTTTAAGAGGGAAAATTAAAGCAACTCTTTCAAACATATTTAACTATTTTAAAATGAGGTGAATTGGAAGAAATTATTTTAAACCAGAAAATAGGACTTAAAATCAATTGGATAAATTGAAGGATATGATGAATAAATAAACTTCTTGCAGAGTGAATCTTATTCTATTTGTTAGTAGTAAACTTGTCAACTGTATTATAAAGAAAATAAAACTGTTTAGGACACGTTATCAGAAAATGGTTGAACAGAACAAGAAAATTAAAAAGTCAAGATTTTCTTTATTTAGTACACAGAGGGAAACAAAGGCTCTATTCATATTTTACATACATCATAAAAAAATCAAAGAAAAACAATCTGATGTGATTTTAAGATACTGTCTAGCACATTTCATGACTTTCAAAATACGTCTTTCATGACAACTTTTTTTCTACTGTGTTTTCACAGACTTCTGGCACTGAAAATTTTGCAGTCTCATTTGGCTTCCTATTCCAGTGTTCTACTGTACTTGCCTATACCAAGTTGTTTTCCATCTAACTGTTTCCAATATCTTTTACTTCCTTCTCCAAATTAAGCCCGCTGCTTTTTGTCCAATCCACCGTGGTCTCTGAGAACAATTAATCCTTTCATCCTTGCGAAACTATTTACACAATTCAGCATTGCTCTTATGCTTACTTCATTCTACTTTTTGGTAAGCAAGACAAAGCCTCATGTTTTCTATACTGCTGAACATTTTTGTCAATCATGTTTGGATTCCCTTCAATACTCTCATATCTTTCTTGAGATGCACTGTTCCAAACTGAACTCCAGCCAGTGCTAAGAAGAGCAGGATTATTTGTTATGTCTTGTCTAGTTTCTACATCCCACTGTAATGCCAGCCTTTGCACAACATCTGAACATTTCTGACTTGTGTTCTACTATGATACAATCAAATCCCTAGATGAGCTTCTAAAACATGGCTACTCGCTAGGGGGTTTTTGGTAAAACTTAAACTTGTAACTGTTGGATGCCATACAGTCTTTTTTTTCAGATAGTTTCTTCAGTTGGCTATGATAATTTTGATTTCTCTTCCTACTCTTCTAGCCTCTAACCAACTGTAAAATTTCATGAGCATGATCTCCCTTCCTGAAGTCATGAAAATATTGAGCACACTTAGATTCAGGGTGGCTTGACATTGGGTGAGTCCTATCACTGATTATTGCTAACAACTATTTGGAATCGCTATGTATTTGATTTTTGCATGCACTTTAATGTCCACGCAAGATTTCCTTAGGATCCTCAGAAGATGATCAAAAACCTCATTAAAAGGAGAATACACAATGCCATTATTGTATTAGCTGCACAGTTACTGTGTGAGTGAAATAAATTAGGCAGAATTTGTTCTTGGCAGGTTTCTATTAGCTCTTAGTCTGATGAAATAGTTTCCACTTTGACAGAAGATACTAAACAAAAACTACTAAAACTTGACATTTCAACCAGTGAATAAAGGTTAACTTGCATCCAAGATTTTAAAAAGAGCTTGTTGAGTGTCTGTTTAAATTGCAAATATAATTTTCCAGTAAGTTTGGAAAGAGTGGGGAAGTTCCAGTAGAATAGAGGAATCCTAATGTCACGCCAATATTCATAAAAGCTAAATAGAATGAGCCAGTTATAAGCCTTGCCTTCCTAAACATTAGTCTGGCTATCTAAACAACTGATGAAGGAGTTCATTAATAAAGATTAGGAGAAAGTAGTGTAATAGAAGTCAATTAAGACGGCCTTTACAGGAAATTGTGTTTTCACAAAAGATTTTGCGTTTTAACTGTAATAATATTTTGATTGATCAAAATGCAACAATTCATACAATATTGCCAAACTTTTGTGAAATGTTTGTCATGCTAATGGGTTCCGCTTTATAAAAACAAACAAAATAACCAAGAAATATACAACAACAGCAACAAAACAAGAAAACCATAATAGAAAACTAGTTAATTGAGCAGCAACTGAAATGTAATTGTTTGCAGGAAGTCATCTCTGAGTGGGTAGGTTTTCAGAGGGAAATCCAGAGACGATGATCTAATGTTAAAGTGTTTTCCATTTGTATTGCTTTTCTGGGGAGCCATGTGAAGTAATTTCTGACAAACTTTCAGGTGCCAAATGTAATGGGAATATTGATAAGACAGAGGAATTTCTTATAAGCTGGGTACAAAGACACCATAAAATATTTTAAAGGTATCACCTATAAAATCATATATTTAAGAGCAAAAATATCCATCTCAGAATTTTATGTATGTGTCAAAAGTCTCATAAAGCCCTGACTTTGACCAGTTGCAAGCCATGGTGGTGAATAGATCCCATTGCAAGACTATGGGCAAAGGATGTCATGTTCTATAACTGCATGAATAAGAATGTATTGAGCTGAAATAAGGAGCTTATTACTTGTGTTCAATGAATTCCTGTATTTGGCACAGTTCTAAAAATAACGTGTCTGATTCTGGTCACTAGAAGGTTGGTTAAAACACAGGTAAACATGTCTTGTTCTTGAAATCTCAGCATTTACTTTTACAAAAACAGCTAGGAAGTCACTTGACTGGAGCAAAATGTTAAAAAAATGTCCTCCCACATACAGTGAATATTTAAAGCTATTATTATTATTCTTCGGACAGTTTTGTCATATTTCAATGGTTGCAAATAGCAGAAGGAAAAACAAAATGTGTAAACATCTAAAATGTAAATATGCATACAGTGTGTCTGCATACTAAGGGGAAACTGGCCAACTTATTCATACATTTAGAAAACTGAAATAAATAGAGGAAAAAAATTTTAAAATACATTTATAGTCCTTAAACTTTCGTATTTTGTTATAGAATGTAATATAATGTCATAAGAAATGCCTGGAATTCAGTCTCTGTAAAATGGAAATAACTTTTTGTTTCCCCTTTTTTTTCTCCATATGGCATCCTCTTTCTTCAGTTAGTTCTGCTACAGATTCTTACCTGCTTTTTGTAATTCTCTTTTACTTTTCACATAAATTAATTAACATGGAATTTTTTTCCCTACAGTTTCTCAGATGGGCCTGCAGAGAAGGGAATAAAACCAGCCAAGACACAAGTCATTGAGCATATAATTGATACGTGACTAACACGTCTTGCACAGTCTCATACAGAGTGAGCAATCAAGCTGAATTTGACTTCTGAGGTCCTTCAGAAATTAACTCCATAACTACCTGTGAAAAAATAACTGTAGGGATGAATAGTGATGGTATTTGTGCTCAACCTGTTAGATCTTCCAGACAAGAACGAACAATAACATCATCTCCCATGAAACCACAAATAGTGCAGCTCATTTATTTAAATACACCACAAAAAGTCATGTAGAGGAGTACATTCTTTGGAAACAAAAGTGAGCTTGCAGTTTTGCAGGTTTTTTTCTAACCTTTTACAGACATAAACATTAGTCACTTTCTGAGTTTTTCCTGTAATCTGTCCTAATTATATTTGTACAGTATGTTTTCATCATTAAAATGAACTAAACTTACATAGAGGAATTTTTAAACTGCCAGTATTGAAACAAAACCACATTGATACACAGTTTAATGTTCTACTTAATGTAAGGTGTGTTTTTACGGATACTTACATCTTACATAGGATTTTTGGCTTCCAATTTTTATGGCTTCCATCTCACAAATCTTCTTATAAGACATTACACACCCAAAAGATACTCCTCTCAGATACAGAGAACTCTAAAACCAATAGAATAAGAGCACTGGTTCTCTAAGAACTTCCAAAGCCTGCTGAGTTAGTTACAGCTTTGGGAACAGGAGATGTCATAGATAGCATTTACTGATTAATCCAAAAGACCAATAATGCATTTTTTACAACAGAGATAATCCATTTCTGTGAATCGTGGACAGCTGCAAAGATTAAAGGAAAATGCAGGTTTGAACTGATTGACAAGATGACAGTATTTCCTATGCTGCTCGAATAGCATCTCATAGCTATAATGTTAATCTTGAGACATGCCTCTAGCAATATGTTCATAGCATAAATGAAAACATAGTGCCAAGTACATACCTTGAGTTAGGTGAAGCCTGCTGAAGCTAGCACATTGTGGAGCCCATCTTTAACAATTGATCATCCATTTAAAAACTGAAATCTGTCAGCACAGAAGATCTGACAGGAAATCTCTTCATTTTTACCACATCTAGGAAATAAAATTCACCACTTAAATATTTGCTTAAAAATCTGGTCTGGGCTTTGATAGATATGAGCTGCTTTAATTAAAATATTTAATAAATTTATTAATTTAATTGAAATATTAATTCAAATATTTTGAATTAAAGTGGATGAACATGCACCCAGATAATTCAAACTTACATTTGCATTCAGGTATGCCATGTTTGGTTACTCCCAAAAGACTGTTTTAGCAGATGAGAGGCGGTATGCTGGTTGTTTGGGGAAGTAGCACATAAACCAACCTATGCTGTGACATCTGATATAGAATGACACATACATAAACTACATGGTTTTTTTTAAATATTGCTAATAGCTTATGACTTAGGTTGAAAAATCGAATTCTAAGAAACCAGGAAAAAAGTAGCTTTACATATATCAGTGGGACTCAATTGCCTTCATTTCCTTGTGAGGCACATTAGTGTGTTGTCATGTAATTACAATCAGTAATTACTCCTCTCCTCTCCTCTCCTCTCCTCTCCTCTCCTCTCCTCTCCTCTCCTCTCCTCTCCTCTCCTCTCCTCTCCTCTCCTCTCCTCTCCTCTCCTCTCCTCTCCTCTCCTCTCCTCTCCTCTCCTCTCCTCTCCTCTCCTCTCCTCTCCTCTCCTCTCCTCTCCTCTCCTCTCCTCTCCTCTCCTCTCCTCTCCTCTCCTCTCCTCTCCTCTCCTCTCCTCTCCTCTCCTCTCCTCTCCTCTCCTCTCCTCTCCTCTCCTCTCCTCTCCTCTCCTTTCAGTTTCAGCAGGTATCTAACATCTCTTTCTCATAAATGACAAAAAGACAAAGTTTTGTATCATGAGGAAAGAAAACATTTGTCTTTATCTGTATGTCACCCTTTTAATTTCTGAAATATTTTTTCTAAACCAGAGCAAAAAATTGACAGATTTTACAAAAAGTCATTTCATGCCTACCAAGAGCACTACACAGCTAGAGCAAATTTGTCAGCATGGTACTGTAAAGTGCATTCCTGGAAGCTGCTCAGCCCCTAATAACACCATTTAAAAGTACCAGACTGTAAGGCTGAAAGACTTTAATTAAATAGTTTAAAGTTAGAAGGCTTTTAATTGCTACAAGCTAAAATCCAGCTGAAGAGAAAAAGAGTCATCCGACTGCACATCCCAGCCTTGTATTTGCCCTGTTCTTGGCTGCTCATGCCTGTCTATGGCTCTTAGACACTACAATCTCACAACTGTTAAAAATTATTTCTGAAAATGTCTCTACTGAATGATTTTTTACAGTTGGAAAGGTATTTCTGATTTGAGCTAATCATACATATACATACATTCTGGAATGAACGTAAATATTAACTATCAAAATATTTCTGTTAAATTTTTGTTTTCCAGAATGCTTTCTTATGCAAGACAGGATTTATTTTAATTCACAAAAGCAATTACAGTTTTTAATATCTTCTCTCTTCAAAAGCATAAAAATTTAGAACTACTGGATCAAATTTAATTTGCAACTAAATAATTCTTTTGTCAAATAAAAAGGGAGTGGGAGAGGGGTAGTTTCAGTATAAAAAGTTGAAGCAGGGGTAGAAGGGAAGGGAGAATGCAAGTTTGAGATTACCCATGATTATTTCCTTTACTTGCATTTGAGTATTTTGAGATTTTGGCTGAGAAAGAAGTGCTGAAATGCCGTGACCAAAACAGAAATTGTGGTATTTTTGGACAGAGTGGAAACAGGAAGGATTAATAACCACACAAAACAGCCTTTTTCTCTTGAGAATTCCAGCTTAATTTTGTAGTTGAATGTTGCAATATTCTTTTCAACTTGAAGATATAAAACAAGACTATTGAAAGATTACTTCATATTGCAAGCTAAAGCAATCTATTTTAGTGCCAGAACAATGGAAAAGTGTGTGGTCATATGTGCCAAGGGAAATGTGCCTGTTACCTGGCAAAGCTCTCAGAGGTTACATCTCAGAGTTTTAATTTGAGAGCAGATGTCTTCAGAAAATATTTAGGATTATACAAAAAAATACTGTGTTTCACAGTATCCTCAGTGAATTGCCACAAAAAAAATGACCTCTGCAAAAATTTTGCACCATCAAGACTAGAAGAGGTTTGGGATTTCTTTCTCTGGAATAATACGAACTTGACACAATTTTTCCTTTAATCCCTAGGTCATACCTGTAGCACTCAGTTGCTGAAAACCATCAAGAACTATGTGGAAAAAAAATGGGTTTCAAGGAACACATGTATAACCTGAGTACATCCTTTCCTAAGATGTGTTGGAATTCACAGCTGAAATTTTAATTTTCATACACTTTTTACTGTACTGATTTCAGTTTCTTGATTAGCTTTGTGCATACAGAATTTGGAGGCATAACTCAGCCTTTTTGTCCAAAGCCTTGCTTATTGACAATGCCTGGTTTGAAATGTGTTGACACATCTAGATGACAGAGATTTGAGGATCCTCCTCTTCCCCGGACTCACAAAACCTTTGTGGTTACATGTGCATTGAAAAAAACCAGCTTGGATCCATTCTTTGGCCCTGAGAGCAAGTAGGTTAGACTAGCTACTCCTACACTTTCCAAAACAGACTGGCCAAATCTAACCTGAGTATTGCTAATGATTGCAGGCCTGCATTTTCCCTTGATTGTGCTTAGTTACATCCCAGGAACTGTTTGAACAATTTCTCAGCATAGGTAACCAAGGTTCATAGCCTGTGCCCGTCCTTGCTTATGCCTGTTTGATCAACCTGGCATGTTCCTTCTGAAGAACAGAAGGCACATTTGATGGAAATTAGAATGTCACCAACCCTAAATGATGGCTTCTGCTACCTGGATGTAGTTACACAATCTACAGAACTTTGGTGCAGCCAAATTAAAAATTAAACATATTTGGGGGGAATGTTTTTCTTTGTTTCTTTGGGGTAATTAGGCTACCTGTGAAGATCAGAAGAAAAATATCATCCTCATACGTTGTTTATTTCCACTGGATCCAAAATGGTTTTGCTTCTGGGCACAATTAACAAAAGCCAAAGATACAGGAAAACTGAGGAACAGAATAGCTATGCTCTTCCTTTATTCTTTATATAGCTGAGTTAAGGAGACTCAGGTTCATCTTTCTGTGTTCTGTGATCAAGAATAGAGATATTTTTTCAACTAAGATTTGTGATGTGCTAGTGGAGAGCCTTTATCCTAGGCTGCCGAAGCTCTTCCACTTAGATAAAATACTGAGATGTTTAGGTGGGGGTGACTATGAGAAACTGTTTTCTGGTTGTTTGTATTAGACTCATGTTAGGAAGGTCCAGTTTGGAGTCTGTGTTCCGGATGGATATGCAGAAATCTATACAGTTATTTTTACAGTTGTAAGGCCCTTAAAAATTGATTACTGGTAATCTCATGGAAAAGAGGTCACATTTGTATGAAATTACTTTTCCAGATTTAGTACATATTTTCTTATCCCAGTTTCTTTGGAAGATCAACTCAACAGTGAAGCCCTCTTTCATGCTGTCTTAGAGACCATTTCTCCTCACTTTCCTGGTCACAAAACATCACTGAAGCCACTGGAACACTTGTTCCTCTGGGAACCAGGTTGCCTTTATACTGTGTGTAAGCACAAACTCTTCCAGGTCCAGGCATCAAGCTACCAACTTTGTGCAATTTGGCAGGTGGCCCCAGCTTGTTTGGAGTACCAGGGTTTCTGTCTGCTGCCCTACATCAGCCAGCTGAAGGGATTTGTAGCTCTCTTCAGTGCAGTGCACCAGTGGTAAACTAGGGAGTTCAGCAGCATAAGGCAACAGCTCTCTGCAACCCCTCCCAGGGCATGCACTGTAGTTTGGGAACCACGGAACTAGGCAATGGATACAAAGGGCTCTGAGAAGTAATTGCTATGTCAGTGCTAAGTATTATTATTTTGCTAGCTAGAAGAACCCAAAAGATAATGATATGATACACAATACATCGTACTAGAGCGGAAGATATACTTGTCCTTGGTTTTGGTTACAGTTTTGTGGAATCAAAAATGGAGGGGAACCATATCTTTCACTGTCCATAAAATGAGAACAGCAAACAGAGGGCTGATATCTAATATACTACTGGTAAAGAAAAACACATGAAAATGTCAGGGAAAAGAATCCCTGTGAGCTGTATCTGGCCAAGATTTGGATCCAATTGACCCTGGCTTGTCCTCAAGCCAACACAAGACCTGAGGCATCTCCCACTCCCTCACATGCAGAAGCACTTGTAGAAAAATTACCATGCTTGGGGAAACATGGAAGCTTTGTCTCCTCACCCTGGAGACAGTGACTTTCACATTTACCAGCCTAAACTGACAGGGAACTTCACATTTACAAGTATATACTGGTGAACACATTTCTGCCAATTAAGTTAATAAATTTTGGACTTCTACTCATTCCATCAAATTTCTATTTCCAGAGGATTCCTGCATGACTAGGCATCATACCTCAACCATCCCAAACTATGTGAAACATGAATGATCTGCAATCCTGTCTTTGCAGAAAAGGAATTGCACCACAGAAATAAAGCCTAGATTTTACACCTGGGTTAGACATCTCACTCTTTGCTGGATTCCAGTGGGTATTAGGTACTTCCATATCTTTGAAACTTGAGTGAAGGGCTTGAAATCACACGAGCTACTTGGGACTGCTTGGAATAATTCCAAGCTTTTCTAGGTCCAGATGGAGCAATCTAGGCAGTGCGATAAGATCAATGTTCCCAGCTTCTGATCTTTTAAACTCATATTAATAAGATTTTATTTGCAAGCAATAAGCTGAATGAACTCACGTGTTTGAAGACTGACAGACACAATTTTGCTGCAATCACAGAGTTGCATACCCCAATGCTAAAAGAAATACAAAAACACCTATGACCTGTGATGAAATTATTAGTGTTGGCCCTGTGGGATATACAGGGCAATATCAGAAATACTGATAAAATGTTGTTTGTACACTGCACCCCTCCCTTAAGCACGAACCTCTAATAATATATCACAAGACAGCAAGTCAGCATACAGATGTCTAATAATCAGTTATTTTGTGGGTAGTGTCTGGCCTTGCTGAAAGTGAGTCCAATCCCACAGGCAGTACTAATCCTTGCAAATACAGTCAGAATCTATTTACAGATAAGGGCAGGAGCAGTCAGGACCAGTTCAGGATTTTACGATATTTAAATACCCAATAAAGAATCTGTAATCCCAGTCCTGCAATTATCATCACATGACTGGAACTCATTCTTAAAGGATGCTTTCCAGAGGTGCATCCTGAGTGGCTTTAAAAAGAGAGACACATATATTCACCCTTTTTTACAATGTGGGAAAACAATGTATAACAATACGTAATAGTACAAAATGTAAAGTCAGTAGTCTAGACAGGAATAAATCTCAGGCAACCTGAGCCTGATGTGGTCTCTAGTGCATTGGGGGAGCTTTGAAGAGCTAGTCAGGTGTGTAGTCACAGCTTCTGCCTTCAAATCTACCATAAAACCCATCGCACTCATAATAATTTCATTCTGTATACATCCTATAGACTCATGTATGTCACCAGAATCGCTTTCATTCATCAGTCATGAATGTATTTTGGGTTGGTTTCTTTCATCATTTGCCTGTGAAAGAAAACAAGTACAGACATTAAAAGTGGAGGGATATGAGTTATGCCTTCCCTTATTCTTAGGTCCTGATTCTTCCCACTTACAAATAAGCTAATATATGAAAAGTCATAAAGATTTTATTAGGATTTTTAATGCTTCAAGCTAAGTCAATGCATAAATGAGGAATATTATTCTTATAACTCTACTTACAACAGCATTCAAATATTTCTGAAGTGACTCAGAAAGTGAGAGATAAAAGATCTACCGGAATTTGAAAGCTGTCCACATAAAGCCCTTTCTACCTTTTGAGTTTAGAATAACAACCCATGATTGAGTGCAAGGTAGATGAGGATGAATCATTGATTAGATTTTTGTTGTTTTGAGTGAGTAGTGTAGATACAGTTTGCTTTTTCAAAAAGGTACTAAATAGTGATTTCTAAAATAAAAACACATTCCCCTCCTCTGCCCCACCCCAATGTTATTAGAATTTCTTCCAACTGTCATTGCAGTGCCTGAGTGCCTCGGTCTGACAAAAAGAATCAATTTAGTCTTGGCTCAACGGGAGCCTGGTGGCTCAGACTCCAGGGAAAACTGAAGCTCTTATTAAAGTACTTAAGTTGTAATCTTTTCTAGGACTTGAAAACATTAACACTGACCAATTTCCCATGAAATAGGATGAAAAGTCAGCTTTCTCTCGCACTTTTGCAGTGGCCTCTAGTCATCCCAGGTCCCATGTCTCTTCTCTGCCCAGTACTACAGATAGGATAATTTGGTGATGGGCGTCCTTCAACATCTGTCTGTATCTGTGTAACTACATGGGTCAAGTTATCTTACTCACAGCTGTCAGCTCACTCCACTCACTCCACTTCTCCTTCAGCACTTCCCATACCACGTATTCCCAGCTGGAGGTTACTGCTACATCTTATTCTTCCCCTGAGCTGTTTCAACAAGGAGTGACCTTTCTAGAGAAAATGAACTGCTCTGGTTTAGGAGATGTACACAGCTGTTCTTTGCTAGTCCCTTGCTGAAACAAGATACAGGGTATTTACAGCCATGCTGTCAACACAACTGTGGAATGATGGACTAGAGGCAGTAATTTTTATGGCCTGTACAAAATCAGCTGCAGGTCACCTTTCCCTTGGTTGTCTGTGGTTTATATATGTATATATGTGTATGTTACATGTATATGTACATGTATGTGTATCTTATATATATACATATATATATGAGATATACATAGATACATACATATAGTCTGGAAAGTTAGCCACAACATAATGATCTTTCCTTGATGAAACAAACAAAAAAAAAATTGAAAGAGATCAGAATAACCAGGCAGAATGGAAAATCCTTTCAAAAGACAACAATAGTATAAGCCCTCAAATAAAAGGTTGTGTTGCCAGGAAAAATTACCTTTCGGCCAACGTAGTAATAACAGCAACATGAAGAAACCATTAAGAAGAAAAATAGAAAAAGTAAAAGAAAGGCTCTAAAGACTCTGAAAGAATAAGGGTACAAATCGAACTGACAGGCTAAGTGCTGTTTTGTAAACCTCCACACTAATAATTCAAATGTAAAACTGCTAAAAATTGGAAATGTTTTAGCATTTGCGTCTTTCCACACATTGTCACAAAAGGTACATAACTGAACCTGACTCCCTAAATTACATGAATATTACCAGCTACAGGGAGAATCTGAGGAAGATTCAAAGAACAACTTCCTTCTCTGCAGGTTGGAGGTGGCTGGAGGGATTTCACAAGAGCATCACCTTGCAGTAACCCTTTGAAAGAAGGGCAGACAATGTTCAAAGCTCTTGCCTGAAGGGATCCATTGCAAAATGGGGTGAGTTCCTACAAGTCCACTGAACTCATACCGAGCTGGACACAGAAACATCTGTCCACAGGCATTTGAATTCAGTCCCTGTGGGCACTGAGGAACTGGTCTGGTAGCAGGGCAAAAAGTGGTAATGTTAGCAAAGAAATTAAGAGTTCCTTTTATCATGGTGCTCTTCCTTCTTCTTGCAGACAGGCTGCAGAGAATTTGCCAAGCACCCTCTTGGCACAGTAACCTGATTAGCATGCTCAGGCCTGCAAGATCCTGTATGTGCTGGAGGGTGTGTTTAAACCTCTCCCTGCACAGACTATGAGTCTGGCCAAGGTGATGCTGACCTATCCCTGGTATATTATTTGCATGTGTGTGTGTGTGCTGCAAAGACTCCCCTGAGAGGCCACACAGAGGCTCAGAAGGGGTGCAGAAATAGTGAGAGAGTCTCCTAGAGGGACAGAAACTCAAGGGGAAAACATGTTCCTCAGGCACCAGCCTTTGAAGCCCAGCAGCTGGTGTCTATCTACATGGGCCTCTGAGCAATAACTCCTCCAGAATTTCTGACTTCTTCTATGCTAGAGCAGATACCAGATCCCAGAGAAGATGAGGAAAGATGGCTGCCAAAACTCCCCCATAGATGAGAATGCAAGTTTGGGTATTCATCTGAAGAATTCTATCCTTACATAAAACTCTTCTGAAGAGTCTAACCCTTTTGTGTATACATCACTGGTATGAAAAGCTCATATTTTCTTTTTCTTTAAAATTTTGAGGATTCTTTCTTCTCACAGGTCTGCATGTAACATGATGTTCTCTCATAAAACAGTACCCCTTGCATGTGTTAAATGACTCCAAAGATCAACAGCTTCAATAACATCAACAGCTTCAATAACATCAACAGTTTCAGAGGAAAATTCTTAAGGACGAGGTATAAAAACCTACAGCTTTCAATGTGAATTATCTGCCCACTGATCCCAAACTTCCCACTGCCTTCAGACATTCAGCCATCTGGTAAGCACAACTTGCCTGCAGCAACTCCCAGTTCACACAGATTACTGATATTTTCTGTTTGCTTTTTTTTTCCAGGCTGGTTTAGGTTCTCCCCTTCTCTTAACCATACAAGTGGACACATTTTCCTACATGTTTTGGTTGGCAAGTGTGGTGGAAATCTTTCACACCCACTGCTTCTGAGCAAGCCTCCAGGATAGGTTGTTGTTGCCACTGGTATTTAACTCTCAGTGGTCAGTACTATGGAGATACCTGAGGAACAGTAATACTTAACTTGACATAAACTTTGCTCCAGCACAACGCTTGACATTCTGGACTTTATTGAATACCCGGTAGAGGAAAGCCCATCAGAAGTTTTTATTCTCCTTAGAGTCAGATTTAGGAGGGATGTCTGGATCATGGGCTGATCCAGGCTTGTTATCCAAAGTTAACTTCATGAAATGTTACATTAAAAAAAAAAAAAAATCACTTGAAGAAAGAAAGCCTGAGAACACTTAAAGCAAAAGAAGCAAAATAATGTGAGAAAATACCACTAGCCTAATTTTTACTATCCATTACATTTCATGTTGGATGATTTAATTAATGGACTTGTCTGCTACTAGTTCCATACAGAAAACGTCATGCATTTCATTATTTATTTGTTCATTGGTGTGGTTTCTTTGTTTTGATTTTTCGTTTTGTTTAATTTTCCTCTGTATCCCCAGTCCACAGAAGGCAAAGCATGATGTTCAAAAGGCTGTTTATGTTAAAAAACAACAAAGGAACAGACCAAAACCACAGTTCTGTGCTCATCTATAGCTAACAGTTAATAATAGATAAACAAGGTCTAATAAAATAAATGCCTCCATGATCATTTGCCCAAAGCACAAAGTCAGATTTGGAGGTCTGGAAAAGCTGAGCTGTTTATTCTCCTAAGCACACCTCTGGAGCTAACATAGTCACTAAGAGGAGTCACAGATCATGTTTTGTGAAGAAGATTATCCCACAGGATTCCTGACTCACTCAGGCAAAAGCAGAACTGATTACCAAGCATGAAAAAGGGTAGCTATACATTTCTGCTAAATGCATTTGTATTTACTCTTAAATTAAAAAATATTTTCAGAACTGGCTAACTGATGTCTTAATTACAAATAGGCAATCTGTTAGAATAAATTAAAGGCGAAAAATGCAAAGACTGAAATCTCCTGGCCAATCTAATCCAGTCAGTCCATTTACTTTTTTTTTCCAGAATACCTTCACTTTGAGAATAGAAGTCTGAGAGTTGGCCTACATAAAGTCTGAATACTGATTTAACTAAATTAGTCTAGAGTTTGTATGACAAAAGTGAATCAAACAGATACTGTGTAATAACCTATTCTGGAATAATTTCCATTAGAAATGTTGTTCTGAAATAAAAGCCCTTTATTCCAGAATCACTTGGATGCTGCTAAAGTGGAGCATTCTGGTTACATTCCTCAGTGACAAAAAACACTTAAAGATTTATTTTGTAATGTGCCAGAGATGTGAATAGAGAGAAGTGGTTTATTGAAATTCCAAGACAGATTGCAAATGTCATTCGTCATTTGCTTTTTAACAGCTAATTATCTAAAAAGCATCAAAATAAAATTTAAAATATGCTGTATATATTAGAATATCTATTAAACTGTGACTACATGGAATTGATATTGAGATACAAATATACAGTTCTCAGTTTTTAATATTGAACCTAAACATATAATATGATTTCAAGAGTCAGAGAGATGCACATCCATAACTGGGAACAGCCTAAACCAACACCACCAATGTAATTAAACCAGTTCTGAAACTTAAACTAGTCTTGAAGCTGTGCATAAGAACAGTTCCTGCAGTGTTAGGAAATATGTGGTCTATTCTCACTGTGCCTGTCTTTCTCTTGCTACTTCAGCTCATTTGTTCTTCAGCCTTGGACTTCGTATCTCAATCTTCCTCTTTCATAAAAATGTTCTTAAACTTAGGAAGTGGTTTAAAGGTTTTACAGGGAAAATATTGTAATATGACATGGTAGTCCATATTATAAAATCTTATTTTAGTAACAGCCTAGCCAAACATTCTGAGAGTACTGCAATTGTTTCTATTATGACACAGGGGTGTTGGGAGGGAGCAAGGTGTTTCTTAGCCCTGCTTATCTCATCATTTCTGTTTCAATGCTACCTTGAAACAAAACAAAGGTGGCTGTGAGCCAGGAATAAACAAAGCCACGCACAGATTATGCAGTGTAGGTCAAGTCATGTCAAAGACCAGATAATAATAAGTGCAAAAGAGGAGGGAAAGAATTTAACCTGGTCTAAAAACTTTATAACACTGGGCATGTATGTTTATAATGTGAACCATTGGGACCCATATTCACATCACCTCTATCCACAGTTTCCTGTAATTGTTGTACTTGCAGAGATGGCTTCTGAATGATACAAGCCACCACAGAAATTAGAGAGGCAAGAAGGAAAAGAACATGCCCTGTCCTTACCCATCAGATGATTTCTCCACTGTAATTTTATGTAGTTACTGCTTTTCTGTTAATTCATTCATTTTTTGTGATAAATGTCAAGGAACAGATTTTACAGATAGGTATATGCTGAATTCATCAAATAAGTGATGTTGTGTAATGCAGAGCCTGGGTTTAGAACTGGAAGCCCTAGGATGTATATGAAGAACAGTATCTTGCATGTAGGTTTTGGAACAAAGGTACATTTTCTTCACCCTTGAACTCCAAGACTTCATTTGTCTTCGAAGTCATAAAAAAATAACAGTCCAAAAGACCCCTAACTCCTTTTGCAGTGAGACCAGAACTATTCAGGGAAATGCAATGAAATAATACAATTCTAGTACAAGATTGGAATATATTGTGCTGAAAAACTATCATGTGAAGCCAGAAATGGAAAATCTGAAAGGAAGAGAGAGACCTATCTTATGCCATTGTCAGTGTGTCATGTTAAAAAGATCTTTTGGAGACTAACACAGTTAATCTAAGATTATCCATCCCTAAGAAGAGATACCACTTAAAAAATAAGGGGGAAGTGAACATGCTTTGGATAAACAACACTAATTTTGACTATATTAAAATCAACAGCAAAACACTTATTGTATTCCACGGACTTGCATTTCTTCCAAAGCTCTCTTCTATGCCTGCTAATGTGCAAATCACTTAGGCATGCAAGGAATGCTGAATTAGTAGCCTGTCTTTTAACACTACAAAACTTATAGTCTTGCTGAAAATAGAAGGTGGGTAAGATGAGAGGAAATGGGTAGTAAATTTTGAGGAGGCACAAGTTAGAGGAAAATAAGAAGAAAAGGCAAGGAGGAAGAGGAATATTTAGTTATGATTTATGACAATACCAGAAGTAAATAAGCTGCTCATCATAATGGAAAAAAAGTGGTTGGCAATACCCAAAGTCATCTCTGGGAAGAGAAATTTTAAGTATTTGTTCAAGTGAGCTATTAATTAAAGTATTGGCTTAAAGTTAATTTATCTATGGCACTTCTTTCATTATACCAGAGCAGAAAAACACCAATATGCCATTTTTCAGATGACCACAGCAGAAGCAAGCTCTGTCAAATAAACAGTCATCCAGACTTCAGATTAGAAGGTGAGGAGGAGGGTGGAAATTCTTATGAACCACATAAAAAAATGGTGGCAAAGCCCATCAGTTTTAAAAACAGAGTAAATTTATGTCATCTGCAGTCATCAAAACTTTCCCGAGTTCTTTATCTTCATATATTTCTTTAACAGCTCATAAATACCGATATGTACATGTAGATACTCTCAGGAGGGCAGGCTTGGGGATGACCATGAGGAGTGGAATGAATGCCCCTCATTCGTTCACAATAATCTTTGGGTAACAGAGCTGGCTGTTCCCAAACCAAGGAGAATTCTGCCTCTTGCTGCCTCACAATCAAAGTCAAGCTGGTTAAAAGAGGCAGACCTATTTTGTTTAAAGTCACAATGCTGGCATAATTTCTTTAATTTTGGATGAAATTTTCCCAGGAAAATTCGCTGATGTAGACAGGTTCCAGAAAAACAAATTAGACTACCCAGTGGAAAGCTAAAATTTGTCAAAAAAAGGGAAAATAAAGAGGAGTCTTTCCCGTTTTTATCCTGAATGTATTCAAGGATGACTTTATGGGGTAGAGGGGGAGTGGGATGGTTTTTGTGTGTTTTGTTTAGGGTTTAGTTTTTTGTTGGGTTTTTTGGGGAGGGGGGCCAGGGAAGGCTTGTGGTTTAGGGATTTTTTGGTTGGTTTGTTTAGTTTAGGGTTTGGTTTGTATTTTTTGGGGTGGGGCAGGGACACACAATGCAATATTTTGTCTGACCAGATAAGTTAAGTACAATGCAAGTAAAATGACCCTAATTATAAAATCTGTTGGGAAGAACTAGGAACTTAGTTTTCCCTGAAATTTTCCCATCATAGAATCATAGAATGGTTTGTGTTGGAAGGGGACCTTAAAGATCATCTGGCTTCAACCCCTCTGCCATGGACAGGGACAATTTTCACTAGACCAGGGTGCTCAAAGGCCCATCCAACCTGGCTTTGAACACTCCCGGGAAGCCACAGCTTCTCTGGGCAACCTGTGGCAATATCTCCACATCCTGACATTAAGGAGTTTCTTCCTAACATCTAATCTAAATTAAATAATTAAAACCTCCTTCTGGTTAAGGCCATTCCCTTTGTCTTACCACTACGTATCCTTATAAAAAAAAGTTATTACTATTGATGGTTCAGCTTCTGATAGAAGCTCTGAAACAGGTATGATGCCAGGTTACACTATAAGCAGTATTATCTAGGTACACCAAGTGGATAAAAGAATATAAGAGATGCTGAAGTACCACCTCTAGTTGGTGCTGCATTTACTCTAGCACTGTAATGGAAGCACTATAATGGGAAAGAGAAAAAATGATTGGCATAAAAAGCCCTTTGTTTATACAAACTCTTGGAGAGTTCTGCAATTATGACATTTAATTGTTTGGGAGACAAAGTCAGCAATGCCATTCTGCAACCAGACCATATACAATAGGCTACAAGTTCCAGGACCTGGAGACTGGGAGTGGAGCTAGATATGCATGTTTGGGGGACAGCGTGGGGAAATGAAAATCTAAACAATCCTCAAATTCTGTCTGAAAGTTTGAGGAGAAAAGGTTCATAAAGTTATAGAAAAAGCTTCTAAAAGTGAACATGAGATGATGTTTGCTCCATCCCATTGCCTAGTTGAGAATCAGGGATGTCTGATTCTTGTCTACAACATGTTCAGTCCGCTCATTGACACCTTATACATAAGCTTCTTCTACAATCTGTGGCACTTCACTGCACCTGTTAATGGAGGGAATTTTGTGGTGTCAAACCTGAATCTTCCCTGCTACAAATTTAGTTCATAATTTCTGTTCCTTTCCTTGAAAGGAGGCAAAACCAGTACTTTTCTCCACACTAATTATTTTCAGTGTGAGAACACGGTCTCCCTTCAAGTTTTTTCCCAGTCTCACAGACACTACATGCACACAATTCTATCAACCTTGCAGACAATCTGCAATCTAATCTCTTCCATTTACTGAGATATAAGTAATTTCAGGTACTACAGTGACATTCTGTGCCATTTTTTTTTCCTGATATTTTTACATTCACATTTTCTCTATCAAGAAATAATACAAGAATAACAAACCCCTAGTCTTGTCGTTTGAAAGGTGCACACAGACAAAAGAGGGAACTAACTAACTGGTTATTTAACAAAAACAGAAAAACCCAAAAAAGTTTAGCTGACTCATTATATACTGCTGAGATGCTGAAATTAGGAAAACTCTTTAAAAGCCTTCTATATCATGACATTGTTTCAAGTGGGCTTCAGATAGTGGCTTTCCAGGTCTCTCAGGCACAAGCAAGCCTGGCCAGCTGTAGCCCTGGTGCCTCCAAGCCTGCCTGTGTTGCAATGGGCAGCCTGGCTGCTGCCAGGCACAGCAGATGAAGGTGTCCTTTCATGCCACTTTGACAGTGCAAGCTAGAAATGCCATGGGCAGCAGCATGAACTTTTCACTTGCAGCTAAACAGAGTCTTTGGGCCAGGGTAAAAACATGGTATTTAAACTGTCTACTCTGGTACCATAAGAGTTAGAAAAATCTCAATTTCAGGTCTTTAAGGTCTTCTGCTCTCTCCCTCAGAGAGAGGTCCATATGTACCAGAACAGCAGAGCAAGTAATTTTGTGACTTTTAAAGCTATTTTGTGTATCTGTTTCAAGCATAATCAATCCCAGGTATTTGCAGGCTTTTGCCAAGAATTTTCTGCTTTCCTTTAGAAGCAAACATTGGACAACCCAGGCAGGAAGGAACCTCCAAAAATTATCTTGTTTAGCCTCTAAACAACATTTTTTATTCCTCCTATTACTATTTACCAGTATCTATCTACCATTCCTCAAGTTGTCAAATGATTATGCAAATCTTAGCAACTCTCAAAACAAATTCTGAAGCCTTTGTGGCATTTTAAAGGAGATATTAAAAGGTAGTAGAAGTAGTAACACAACAATTTTCTGTGGTGCAAAAGGCAGTGGCAATTTCAACTTTACTGATTGCTGCAAAAAGACTGGCCAAAAAGCTTTCAAGACTTCCAGCTCCTGGTCCCATTAACCCAGTTGGCAGTCTGCTTGCACAGCTGTCCATTGAAGAGCAGCTTCTGGCAAGTGCCAGTGCCTTTGCTACAGTGCAGTAATTGTGCTTACCAGCTCTCAAACGTACTTGGCTTCATAAACAACTTCTTCACCAAGTCCCTATAATTTCTCTATCTCAGTTTGGGCAGAAATGCACACAAAGTGTGTCCTCTCACATGACAGGTTAGAGCCCTACACGATATAGAAGAGGGTTTCATTTGGAAAAAGTCTTCTCTGCCTTGCCCTGGTCTTGCAGTGAAGTGGTAAAGCAGAAGCTCCTCTGTTTTTCCTGCTCCCATTCCCACCTGAGACAGACCTCCTGTAAGAAGTTGGTAAGGGCTGTTGCTTGATTTCTTTCATCAGACTGTTCAAATGAAGCACACAAACAAAGGTGACAATGTCTTGACTTGACACCCGAGCATTAGGAGATTTATTTGCTAATTTAAGTTTTTCTGATCTGGTACTATATCTGAACATATCCTAAATTCAGCTTAAAGCCCAATCATAAGACAATAGATGAGCAAAAATTTACTTGGATTTAAATGAACTTAGGTAAATGTCCAGAATTGATAACAAGAAAAGATATTTTATATTTGTTTCTGTTGAAGGGAAGGCTGATTTAGGCTGTATGGTAACCATGTTTAAACTGAAACTTGAGAGAACACACAACTCAAACAGGCCATGTTATCTGACTTGGCCTACATGTTTTCACCAGCAAAATCCTATCTTCTGGAAAAATAACAAAGGATCAATTTGAATCACACAAAAATTGAGAATATTCTACTTCCTTGGGTTGTAGTGGGGTAATCATTCTCATTATCATGTCCATGTCCTGTGGTATGTCATGTCCCTGCCCAGACTGTGGGTCCCCCCCTGTCCTGGCCTCAGCCCAGGACCCTGTGTCAGTCCATCAGCCCTGTCCCTGTGCCTCTGCAGCAGTCCTGCTCCCCAGCTCCCCTCATTCCTGCCAAGACAGGTCCAGACCTTGTCCAGGCTTTGGCCCATCCCCATCCCCAGGATGCCCAATGATGGCACTGTGTCAGTGTCCCCAGCTGCCTGCACCTTGCTGGGGTGGCAGGACAGGTCCTGGCTGTCATCCCTTATCTCACCCCCATGGGCAGCCCCCTCATCCTGCAGGGCCCTGGCAGATTCAGGAGAGTAATGCCGGGCATTTTTTCTCCAGGGAGACACATCATGCCACTTCAAATGTTTCTGCACCTTCTGTTTGGTTATCTAAGCAGATTGTACTGTTTATTTTTTCTCCTTGCATGGTAATTCATCTCAAACTTTTTTCTGCACCTCCTCTGGTTCTGGAAAGTCTTTTCATAACTGTGAATAATTGTGCACAGTCCTGCTTTTTTACAAACTGTCTATACCAGAAACAGTGATAGTATTACTTCCCCATTCATCTTCACAGGTAAGAATCCAAAAGTCCTTTTGGAAATGACTTCAACCAGAGGCTTATATTTGCTTGTTAGGTAAATGCCCTAAAAGCCCACCCTGTGACATTCATGTTTGCTTGAGTAATGTGGTTTGAAAGCAATCTTTTTGCTTTAAAAACGTGCATTTTGCTGTGGAGACAAGGTTTAGAACTGAATTTTCAAGTCCTTTTCATTCTGATGATGCCTTTACTATTTTAATGGTGATGGCCTGAGGCTTCTAGACCTGGCAAACATGAACAGCTTTTCATCTTTGTAAAAATAAGCTGAGATCGTTCACTGAGTTTTCCATTGTTTATCAGCCCTAGTAAATATTTGTGGGTGCCCTTATTCATTAGCTATTTCATATTTGCAAAGGACTCTTTCCAAAATAAAGGAGAGGGGAAAAAATTGGGGGAAATATTTAGAATGCCATCAGTAGCAGCAAGCAGTGTAGTGAATGCCAAGGCAGCTGTAACCTTCTCCGTGGTGGGTCTGTTGCATCTTCCTGTTCCTTTCACATTGTCTTTTCTGCATCCTGGACAACACTGCCAATTAAAACAAAGCCTTTACCTTGCAGCTCTACTTGTAAACAGGGTTGACTGAGGTGTACTGCTGGAACAGTTTAAAGTAACCAGGAAACAGGCATCCAATCCCAGCTGTAGTCGGTATTGTTTAAAGAAAGATTCAGAGACATTTTTTCTGGGTCATGAGCTTCTCATCGTGTAAAGAAGCGTTGAGGTGTTTCAAGAACCTGCTCTTGCTCTGTATGGCATTTTCTGAGTATCCCATCCATAGTGTTCCTGTCTCTGGTGGGAATTTGAAAGCACTGACACTGCTTTTACTGAAAAAGTATCCAAGGAGTTCCTCCAGTCTATGCTCATTTCTAGACCCTTTTAGATACAAGTGGTATGTTGTAGGTGGAAAGAGATAGAAAAAGTATTACTCAAAACTTTGATTTTGGGTCAAAACTCGTAATGAACCTGAATATTGGTTTTTGAGAAGTGTCATTTTGATGCATTATTTTTGGTATTTCATTTGCTTTCATCTTTACTGGCTAAATTAGGTCTCTTAAAGCATAAGTTGTATACTTCATACAGGGCCCACCCCTCATTCTGCAGTCTATGAGTTGGCCAGAAAAGACCAAGGTTGTTGAACCACAACATCTATGTGGCAACAACTCCAAATATAATCTTGCAGGATTTTTTTACAGAAAGTTCATTTTTCCATTTAAAACCGATTTTTTTTCCTACCTCTGCTCCAGGTCACCATTTTTCTTTATCCCCAATTAATTCAAGCAGGACACTTTCAGATTGCCCCATGTATTAATGTTTGAGTCAGCAAGTCAGGAGTCTCTGAATTCTTCAGAGAGAAATCAGAGTGCAGGGATTGAATTAAAGCCTTGGGATGGATTGAAGTATGTTAAGCCACTCACACATAAAGTAGAGGTATAAGTTTAAGTTTTAGTATAAGCAAGCAAGTAAGTAAGTAGAATGGGTTTTAAGTGCTATTAGTAAGTAAAAGGACTTAGATACCAGTGTAGAAGTTCTAGTGAAGGTTAAAAAACATAGTCCTAGATACTAGTTTCCATGGAAGCTCCAAGAAAATAGTTTTAGATACAATAAAGCTATAGTTAAGAATATTGCTTATATTTTTCAGATAGAACAAGATAGGCCATGTATGCAGTTTATATGTAGCCTAGTGTGCTAAGAAACTAGAATTCTAATAGGTTAAGAAGTAATGGTCCAAGTTTGTGTCTTAGCTAGTTTGGAAGTTTCTATATAAGAACATGCATTGGGGAGAGCTGGTGCTTTTGCTTTTTGCTCTTTGCTTTTGCTTTTTGCCATTTGCTTTTGCTTTGCTTCTGCTTCTATTTGGAACTTTATACCAAAACTTAGCATGGACTGTAGTGCCTGTGACTTTTGCTTTGAGACTGATGTGCTTCTGCAATAAACAACTTTATAGCAACTGTTAGCTGCTTGGCTCATTAAAAAAAACAACTCGACAAGTTGGGTGCCTTAGAGCACCCAGAAGTTTAACCTCACAATTGCAAAAACTATTATTCTTTTCTGGAAAACACAGCTAAACTCTGGGTAATTTTTTTTCCGTTTCATTACTTTTTGTCTGTAAATATTCATGTGACATTTCTCTTATTTTTTTTTTCATTCCTACTTATTACATGTACCAGGGGAGGATCTCACAGGAATTTATTAAGGCGAGTTCATTATTGCAGTTATCTTACATCTTGGGTAGTTGAATTGTTATTACAAAAATAATTTTATTTAATTATTTTATCATAAATAAAATAAAAACTAAAACAAAAAATATTTTAATTATTGCAAAAAAAAATTTGATAAAAAATTAATCTCATTTATGAAAACTGCTAAACCAAAACAAAACAGAGTGAATTAGAAAGACATTTCAAGAGGCAAAATCAGAAAATATTATTATTACTTTTCTCCTTTTATTCTTCTGTCATTAAACAAAATCCACAAGTTGTGCTGTCCAGCACTGGTCCACACCATAAATATAAACACATCACTCTTATCAACTGCTTGGTTGTTCAAGTGGTTCAGGTTTATGCTACAGATTAAAAGGTCTTATATTCTTCCCTCTAATATTATTCAAGTTGGATTCAGAAATTTTTCCCAGGTGGATGTGCTCTTTTCAGCTCTTTTTACTAAATAAAAAGCAGGATATCCATTTTAGGGGGGAAAAAATACTCGAAGAATATTGCAAGTGTCAACCCCAATGCACTTAGAATTAATTACTATTATACTTGACTGAAATCATACATACAAGCACAGTTACATGACAATATACGTGTTGTTCCTTGGAAATCCAGTATTATCCACTGTGTAAGTATAAGGAAAAGGAGAACTTATTAAAAATATATATGTAAATTTTATTTTTCATATAATGTCTAAATATTTACAGTTTAAATTGCGGCTGTGGTACTCAGGGGAATTGCGTTGTCTTTTGGGCACTTCCAGAAAAGTGCTGCTCAGCAAGGCTATAATAATACCATCATTTGAGGATGTCAGAGTGACAGGTCACATACCAACCTCAACCACAGTATTTCCTGTTTTTTGTGATCTGTACATGATACCAATACTTAGTGTTTTTGCATTATTTTGGGGAAGGTGAGAAGGAGGAAGGAATTTTGGCAGACAGAATTTTGGCAATAGGTGTGCAAATTCAAATTCAGAAAGTTAAAAATGAGAAACCCTGAGTCCCACTGCAGGTCAGAATGGAAATAAAATACATGCATCTTAGTCACCCTGTCCCTTTTCTATTTATGAAACAAATCTAAGTCTCACCTCTAGGTGCATACTCTGTCTACTTGGGAATATAAATTATTGTCACAGCTTATGTTAGCTTAATATATTTTGGTTTCTCATAATGAAGAGTCCTTTTATAGAAGGCTAGGTAATATTACTTTTGTTCATTATGTACTTCTTCAACCTGTTTCCCAAAATGATAATATTTATAATAGAACAGTTGTCATGCTGAGTTTTTCATTACTTCCCTTGAGATAGATGTCGATGCAAACAGCCAAAATCATGTATCAGAAACTGCATTGCTGTTCTCCGAGAGATCCCAAGCTACCAGCATGTGGTTCTCATTTGGAAAGAGTGAGAAGGAGCAGTGTTCTCATAATAGCTCCAAACAAAAAACATTTACTTGAAACTGAAGGGTACAGTGAGAGGTGATGTCTTCAGGAATAAATTTCTCATTTTTAAGCCAAGAGTGGTACAAAAAGGTTCATTCATTTGCCACTCTCACTACCTGCCAGGATACAGAGAAAGGTCACCTATATGACCCTGATTAACTGACGAGGCACAGCTGAAAGAGGGAGCATGTGCATCAGTGTGTCACGGTGTCAGGTTCAAGGCATATCCTGATTGGAAACCAAAGGTGATTTAAAGATTGATGAAACATTATATAAATTAAATGTTTTCCAGTCTGCTGCCACATGCAGCAACATTAAAACTGTACTCATCTAATTGCCTTACCTACAGTCTTTAAACCATTTACAATTGTTCCTGTTGTCCAAACATCATGAAAAAATTGTAACAAATTTTGCCATTCTAATACAATTGATTGTTTCTATTTGACTGTACTAGTTATAGCTAAAACAACAGTCATAATTCTGAAACCTACTCAGCCCTCCTGTTTAGTATAAATGTAAATTCTATCCAGTATTACCCTCCTACTAGAGAGGATCAAAAAAATTATATATTCTTAATCATTTTCTAGAAGAAAAAAAGTATACCAGATCTGAGTTAAGCAGAATTTATTAGCTAGCTTCAGCATCTGAAAAGATTCATGTCATAGACCTAACTTACTTTTGGTTTCCTCCTAAGCTATAGAGCTAAGAAAGCAGAAATGGTATGAAAAAGCAAGGAGGCAGAGGTAGATTAAACTTATAGGAAAAAAAAATAAATGGCTTCAAAGTTTCTTAAGGAGGTTTAGTTAAATAAGAGGAAATGTTGATCAGGGCAGAAATCATGGGAATTAGGTCTAGGACATAATACTGCCTTTAGCTTACGGCACTGAAATTCTTGAAAGGGATGTTGTTGCTAGACATGATACTATGATTTTCTGGTAGTCAAAGACAGAATTAGAGAAATATTTGTGGAGTAAAAGGAAAAATTGATAATATCTGGCAAACAATTGAATGAGTTACAAATAAAAAAAAGAAAACAGGCTATCCTGATGTAAGTAGAAGCAAGCAGTATTATTTTTCAAAAGAGACAATTTCTCTTTTGGTTCAAAAAAAATGGAAATTAAAATAAGTCTAACTTCTGTTGGGAAAATTTGTGTTCCTGAGCAAAGGTCTCCTTCTGCAGAGAAATTAAGTTCAGCTTTAAATAATTATTTAGTAAAAACAAAATCTACCTTAAAGGGGAATATGTTTTTCCTTTTTCACTTCTCAGTGAAAATTCCCCTAGCTGGCTCAACAATAAGAGAGTTTGAACAATTCCATTTTTTTCCTAAAAATGAATTTTTTTGTTTGGATACTTCTTAATTCTTTGAATATTCTCAAAAAGGAAGGTTTTCAGTTTGAACGGAGATCAGAATTTAAAGTGACCATGTTGTTATTTTTGTTATCAATGTTGTTGATTACCCAGCTGATTAATCCCTTTTGGCACTAATACAGACTATTTTCTAGGACTGTAGCTTGGGATGGAGATTCAGAGAAAATCATACATGCTCTATGAAAGCCAGCAGGAAACCTATTTTTCTTTTGTAGGGTTCCTAAAAGATGGGACAAAAATAGCTCCCAAAAGCTTTCCAGAACTTTCTGAGGCAGGGTCCAGATTCAAGGACATCCCATACAACCGAGATTGTCTAGTTAACCACCCAGAGCCAAACTTTCAAACATGAGTCTTTAAGAGGTTTATGGGGAATTAGATACAGGCAAGGGAAATAAGGCAGGTGGTGCAAATTAAAGCAGATCTGTAGCTACTCTGTCTATGCTGTGTTTGAAGTAGCTAAGATAAACTTCTAAATACCAGAGAACAGCTGTGGAAAAAAAGAAAAAGAAAAAAAAGAAGAAAAAAAAATAAAAGAAAAAACCTCCAGAATTATTTTAAATATGAGAAAGTGCAGAATTTCATCCTTTAGATGGATTCAATAGTATTTGTTCATCCAGGGCATTTTGCTGTCCAGCAATGTTATACATTATGATATGCATGCTAGTTAAGCATGCTTTTATTATTGATTTTTCTCTCAGGGTCTCAATGCAATGTACTTTTAATGTACAGTGGCTTTATTACATTCCTGACACCCCATGAGACAGTATAGATGCAGTTGTCTTGTTGTCATACAAGGATGGGCACAGAAGGTGACTTTGGACGAGTAAGCAAGTATTAAGAGGAGAAATCTGGGCAGCCTGAGAAGGTCGTATGACTGATTACAATAATGATAAAAAAACAACCCTCCACGTAGATTCCAGGGGGAGGTAAAATAGGATGGGGTGGGAGTGACAGCAGGGATTTCTGCCAGATGTGGAAAGCAAAGAGAGGACAATGCTGGCTTATGGCACCATGCCTGTTTTTCTCCTACCAGTTTTGAATGACTTCCAGGGAAAGAGTACACTGAAGGATATTTCTCCCTCAAGTATATGTGTTGCTATAGTATGAAATATAAGAAGGAGGGTTTGGCTATATCTTCAAATCCTGAAGCAGAACGAGTCAAAAAGTTTGTGTTAACTTTCTGCTAGTTAAGGGAATTTTGTCCAACAGTTATTATGAGAAATTGCCTAGTTATATTTTTTGAGGTTTCAGCAGAAAGAAAAATACCAAATTAAGTCACAAGGACTCCAAAAGTGAAAGTTGTTTTGGTTTGATGGGGTTGACTTTTTTTTTTTATTTACTTGCCCAGTAAAATGCTTGAGGGTTTTTCCCCATCTTTTACTTTATTTATTCCTTGAGCACGATTCCTTCTTTCTTGTATTCCAATAGTTAAAGCAGCAAAAGGATAATTATTCTTTCCAGTCAGAAATAATTTTTACATCACGTTCACTTCCAAAGAACTTCAGATTGGAAAATAATGCTCCATTTTATTATTTGTAACATTTCAAGCTGAGAAAAAACAACTCCCTAAGAAAGCAACGCTGTGACTAGAACAAGAGGAGACAGCTTGTCTGCTTCTGCCTAACATGAAGAAAGCCCCTATAGGCTGCTGGTGCTATTGTGCCATTGCTTTGCAAGAGGGACCAGAAAAATGACTGCAGCCTTTTCCCTCTCTCACCCTCCTGCCACCCATGGTGAAGATTTAAGTTAGGCATCTTCAAACAGAAAAGGTTCAGACAGAGGGACCATAAATCGAACTGAAGTTTTTCTCATGGTGCTATGCTGTTAACTTACTGGCACGCCACTGGGTTTGGCTTCGTTTAACAGCCTGGCATTCTACAGAAAAATAAATCAGGCCTTTAATTTAGATGTTAACTTCATTCCTTCAAGTTTCAGTATTTTCATCCAAGGCATTTAGAATGTACCCATTATTTTTGCAGATCACATCATCAGATAGTATTAATAACAATAACACCTAATTGGGTTTTATTTTGTCTAGAACTTATTTCTCTAGTCCTAATTATTATAATAAATAATAATATGTGTTGATTGTTACACAAGAAAAGAATTAAAGAACTTTATTACTACACTGGGATTTTGTTCCTGCTTAGGTATGAAATTACTTATTCAGACAAAATTTTCTGAAGCTGGAGTCCAATGTTGTCCCAATTAAACTAAACCCACAATAACTTCAGCAGAAGTGTTTGCACGTGACAGGCTTTTCTCCTTTGAGAGCAAACATGGAGCAATATTTCTCTCATACCCAAAGCCTTTATTTGGCTCCATACAGATTTTGTTTCTGTGTATCAAACCTGAGTCTGACTAATGAAAATTTTCAGGTTTTGTGCTTGATCTGAACCAGAGGTCTCAGATGAGACTGGATTTCTGTTTCTCATAGAAGTATATTGAATCCCCATAACAATGTAACAATTCTTGGCACGTTAGTGAAAAAAAAACCACAACACAATGCACATGAACACCTCTCTAAATGTATCCTGGGAGACAATCTGGTAGTTACAAGCAACCACACAGCAGGAAAAGATTACCATCAGTATACCAACACAGTTGGCATAATTTCTTTCAGGAAATACAATGTTCTTCATGGCACAAACAGGCTCCCAAAGTTCATTAATTGTATTTCAAAAATTTAACTTGGAAGATTCCAAAGAGAGCTGCAACAGAAAAATTAGGACACCAGCTCTACACATATGGATATGGAAAGAAATGTGCAGATCTTGGAAAGAATCCTTTTCTTCAACAACAGTCTGTCCCATCAGTAGTCGGCTAGCATGAAACTTCTTGAAGCTTGTTTTGTCTGGTAAAGAATAATTGTATTCCATAGTCTGATTACAGTTTCAAATTATTTTTAATGTATTTACTGCTCCCTAAGCAAATCTATTTACAGGAATTAAGAAAACCACATACAAGATCTATAAATTAGAATTTTTCCAAGAATAAAGGGCATGCTTTCTAGCGCCACTTAATTATTGAAATGTAATAAACATAGGCAGGTGGAGAGGAAGTCAAAGTGGATAAAATAATGCCAGGTTTCCATTTCCTGGTGTTGGGCATATTCCATGACTAATTATTCTTTGCTTCTGTGCAGAATGTAGCTGTGATTTTCACTAAATTCTGCTGAGGTGCTGCAGAACTTAATTTGTTTCAAAATGTATTCAGACTTGCTCATGGTACTGCAGAATGGCATGCATTAAACTTGGTTTGGAAGCACACACAAATGCATCTCTCAGCTTATGTTTTCTCAACTGCCTTCAGACTGAACAAAAATTGGAAGTGAGGTAGACTCATCTCTTGGCAGATTCTAGTTAAATTGTGCTAGTTATTGTCATGTCTGAATGTGGTCAGATATGCAGAGACCTTTGGCACACTTGGCTAATTATTTTGCAGAATCACAGAATATGCTGAGTTGGAAGGGACTCACAAGGATAATTGAGTCCAATTCTTGGCCCTGAAGAGGAGCATCTCCAAGAATCCCACCATGTGCCCGAGGGTGTTGTCCAAATGCCTCTTGAATTCTGTTAGGTTTGGTGCAGTGACCACTGCCCTGGAGAGCTGTTCCAGAGCCCTATCACCCTCTGGGTGAAGAAACATTTCCCAATATCCAAACTAAACCTCCTCTGATATAGCTTCAGTCCATTCCCTTGGGTCCTGTGACTGGTCAGCACAGAGCAGAGATCAGTGCCTGCCCCTCCTCTTCCCCTCACAAGGAAGTTGGAACTGCAGTGAGATCTGTCCTCAGCTTTCTCTTCCCCAGGCTGAACAGACCAAGTGATCTCAGCTGCTCCTCATATGGCTTCCCCTCAAGGCCCTTCATCATCCTCCTGGCCCTCCTTGGGACACTCTCTAACAGTTTAACATTCTTTTATTGATTTGCCCAAAACTGTCCCCAGCACTCGAAGTGAGGCAGCCCCGGCTCAGAGCAGAGCAGGACAATCCCCTCCCTTTCCCGGCTGTGATGCTGTGCCTGATGCCCCCCAGGACAGGGTTGTCCCTCCTGGCTGCCAGGGCACTGCTGGCTCATGTTCAACTTGCCAGTGACCAGGACCCCCAGATCCCTTTCCGTGTTGCTGCTCTCCAGCCTCTCATTCCCCAGTCTGTCCAAAAATCCAGGGTTGCCCCATCCCAGATGCAGAGTCTGGCACCTTCTCTTCTTGAACCTCACAGGTGATCACCCAACCCTCTAATCTGTCAAGGTGTCTCTGCCAGGCACCCCTTCCTTTGAGAGAGTCAATACCTCCAAAATCATAAGAGCAGAATCTTGCCTGTAATGCACACCCACCCTTTCCATATTAGGGGATGCTGAGCCGTGCCGTCAAATTTTGTTTGACATCTGGCCAGACCCACCCAATACAGATAAAAAGGTCTTGCTATGAACTAAAACTTAACTTTCCTTTTCCTCTGCGTCAAGCTTGTTGCCCTTCTCCTACCCTTAAACCTGGCAGCTTTGTGGGATAAGATTTTCTTAGTGTTCAGTGGGGGAATGAAGCTTGGAAAAGAAAAAGAGAGTAAAAAGCATGATTTATTTATAGCAAGAAAACCATAATTTTTCAACTCAAGCACTAGAGAGGTTTGTTCCAAAGTGATATGAGTTACTCAGCTTTGGAGCCCAAACTGACATTTCTTTGTCCAGCTGATAAATCTCATGCCGTGAATTGTCTTGAAATTCCTAATTCTGTCCAGTCTCCTTTCCTTCCCAAGCAACCCTTTTCTCAGGTGGTCCTTACTGAAGGGACAAGTGCAAAGTGTCATTTAAACGTAATTAGAAATTGCTGTGGAGAGGCTTCTCTTCACTGGAACAAGCATGTTGCTAGAATGGATACCAGGCACAGGATCTATTCTTAGCAGTCATAGATGGTTGACATTTCTCTTTCACAAACTGAATTAGATACAGAAGAGTGATCAGACATCCCAATTAGGCCTAAGGTAAGGCTTAGCTGAACAGCTGAGTCCTGCTCACTTCCAGAGTGTAGAAGATAATGGATCATTTCAAGGGAAAATTTTCTCATGTCACTGGCTCAGTTAAAGGTACTGTAGTGGCATTGGGTGAATATTTCTTAGAACATAGCTGAGCAGATTCCCTTCTCTGGGGAATCAAACTCTGGCTTGACACATTCCTCGTAAGCTACTAGGAAAGATAACCGTGGCAGCAATCTTCTGGAAATGCTGTTATAGTCTAAATGTTCATTGATCTTTCAGGTCTGTGGGATGGTAGGAAAACAGTAATTTCCACTATCTTAACAAGATGTGAGAAGAGATTGTTATCTAGAAATGTTTACAGATTAATGTAAAACCAATTGTAAACATGGAAGTTGCTTCTGAGGTGCTGCAGCTGAATGCTGCACCCAGCCAACTCCCTGATGAATTTGTTTCATAATTAACACAAGCAGGATTAGAAACTAGATCTTACTCCCACTGAAACCAGTGATTGTTTTCTCTACTGAGCCAGATGAATAGCACAAGATCAAGGCACGTAGATCACAAGCTGAAACTCAGTTCTCTACTGAGACAGGTGGAAGTTGCATTTAAGTCCTCATTAAACCCTTATGGATTCTCATGAGATCAAAGTTGTTCATTTACCACCTGACAGTCCTGAAATCATTAAGACTTGGACAGACAGTCATTCTGACTCTCCTGGGTGCAACACAGCACAAATTTGTAAATGTGAACAAGGCTCGGCTCCATGAAATTTAGGGAAGTTAAGCATTTTTTGCTCCTGATGCAATTATTTACAGTATTCTTCATAGCTTCACAATAAAGTCCTGTGCCATGGCTCCACTGCTGCTATGGGAAGGGAATGGGATATTCCATCAAAAGACTGGATATAAGGCTGCTGCCTCAGGTTATGTGTATAGAAAGTGTACATCTTGGACGCACTCATATTTGGAGTTTTAACACTGAAGAAACCGTTCTAGTGGCAGTTTCTATATTTTAAGGGTAAAAAAGAGAAACATGAACATTCCAAAATAACTGTGTAATGAATTTGCAGATAGTGCATTGAACAAAACAGGAATGCACATTTTACTAAGCTAAACTCATCATTGTATGTTAGATAATGGGGAACGAAAAGAGAAAAACAGAAAATAAACGGTTTGATTTTTCTTTTCTTATCAGTTGAAAATAATATTTCAACTAAATAGTGTAATTGTATATTAATATTGATTAGGAAATATGTGATTATCAATATGTGATTGCTCCTAGCTAAGGACCAATAATAAAGTTTTTGTTTAGAACAGCATATTCTTGCAGCAGAGTTTCTAAGTAATCATTACAAGCATGTCTGCAATTTTAATGTTTTAAAATAATAAGATCCTAGGCGGTTTGAACACAGACTCGATTTTGAAAAACTGCTCTGTTACTGTCCCCTTACAGCACTAACAGTAAGTTGGGTATAATGCATAAGGCAGTTCTCATTTATTACCCCTGTTTGATAAATTGTGCTTAATATTAATATATGAAACACTAATCTAAACCAAAACAGACTTCTGGTTTCATTTTACACAATAAAAATCATTTTTGAGCTAGTGATAGTATATTTTATAGCCACTGGCACAGCAGCAGGGGGACAGATGCTCCATCTGGAGGAAAACTTTGAAAGATGCTATTATAAGCATTCTCTGGCTAGCTTAGATTCAATATTTTGCTATAAAATCAATCAGCAAGCGTGAGTTATACTTTGGGACAAAGATTTGATATTTATGATGCTAGACACCACAAGAGGAGATCTGATTTTTTTAGAGAGTTCTCAATCATGCCTTCTGTAGAAATGGTTAGAGCATCAGAACATGTTTTTGGATAGTTGTTTTAAAGTATCTAAGTCTGAAAGTTTTTGTTCCTTCTTATGAATTGTTATTCAGGACTCCCAAGCAAGTGTGATGTGTTTATGTGTAGTCCTAAAAATTTTTTAAATTTTTAATTCTGCAATTTCAGAACAAGCAGTGAGGATCTTCAAGATATTGTTTCCACATGCCTCTTGTATCTTATTACATACCAGTAAATTCAACCACACATGCCAAGCCATCAGAAACCAATCCCTATGCACTACTTACAAAAATATTATTTTTTAAAATTAGACTCTTTCCAGTACTTAGTTCTATGTCCATGTATATAATTAGCTTCATGAAACTTGTCTGAACTTCTCCATTAAATGTCAGGACCTCTTTGCATTCCTGGGAAACGCCTGAACAAGTTAATGTGAGATGTGGGCCGAGATTCCCAGCTAGACACAGATGGGTGAGTCCAGATGTGGGCTCTCAACTGAATCTGCAAGCCCTTCCCAAGAGTGTCTCACTTGGAAAGCACTGCAGTAAATTTCTGTTTGGTTTGCTGAGTTGATGGGTGGCTCTCAGCAGGGTGAAGAGGACGTTTGCCTGCTTATGGACAGGGAGCAGGGCAAAGCAAAGTTTGTTTGGCCAACTCAGTCTCTGTCAGACAATGGGTCCTAGGTCTACTTTCATCCCAACACAGTTACATCTCGTTGCACAGATGCAGGTAAGAGGAAAACCCAAGATTCACAGTGTCAGCCTAAACCAGAATGACTAATATGTTTTTCACCCCATTTTTAGCTTTCAACTAACAAGAAGAAAAAATTGCCATTGGGCTTTGGTAACAACCGAAGAGCACAATGTTTGCAATCTTTCATTTTTTTAATTTAGTTTAAAGAGAAGATAGAACAAACTTGAAATTTAAAGTAGTATGCCTTAAACTAAATATTGGAGCCAGTATTTCCTCCTATAAAGCAAACAAAAAAGTAAGTTGTACAGATTCAAGACCTACAAGCTAATCTCATCTCTAATTAAACCTTAACAATTAAAACCATTTTTTTAAATGAGTGGCATTAAGGGTATTTTAACGTTCTTCTTTTGTATTGCACATCTATTTTGAAATTCACAAGCTTTGAAAGGCAAGAACCACATAATCCACAGTCTGACTTCCTATCATAGGGATCAATCTAAATAGATCCTTGCTCAGTCATTGCTTCTCCAGGCTCAGAATTCTGTCTGAGTCAGGGATATTTTCGGGGATACACCAACCATGATTTAAGAAATTAAATTCTGTCCCCACAGAAACACATGGAAAGTCTTCCCTGCATCCTGCCTCTATAATTAACACCTAAACATTTGGCTGTGATAAACCTTCAGCAAATATGAAGAAGGAATTCTTCATTTCATTACATCTCACCAGAGATAGACTCAAAAGGATAAACACACTATAATTGAGGAAATCAGCTACAGATACCAAAATACAAACTTACAGTATCAGTTAATTTGCAAACTAAGATAAATCAGATTTTCCAATAGACCTCATGGCAGACTTGATATTTTTCCAAGGTGCAAGAAAAAGTATTAGCAGATTAAAATGATTGGTGGTGGATTCATGTGTAGTATTATCAATACAATCAGTATTCTTTCTACATTGGAGATCTCAAATTGTGAACTGTATTCGTTGATGGTTCATGGACTATTTCTAAGAAATACATAAAACATTGTGAAGAAATATTTACTGATAGTACTTGGTATTGACTCAACAAGAGAAAGCCACTCATTTGAAAAAAAAAATAGATTTGCAAATTGAAAAAGGTTAGAAACTGCTATTACAGGGGTCTGGCTATGCTGTTCCTTACATTAGCAAATTCATAGGACAGTTGATCCCTGACATACGATAAGAAAAATAGATGAGAAATTAATGTTGATCTAACAATAACATTTCAAAAATACTCACATAAAAGTATTATGAAAAAATAGCACTTGTCCTAAGAATTTTACAACAAAATTTGACTTCATTCAACACTTTTTTTATGAAGAAGGGTACTGCCTGAATCCATATTTGACTACCAATCTAGTGAACATATGAAATGGCTAAAAATTCACAAGTGTACAGGTGTGTAATGTGCTTTGACACCTGCTGACACCAGGATTTTAGACTCCAATCTACTGAATGTCTCATGTAGTGTTGAAAGTGTTGGAGTTAACTATATTTTTTCCTGTTTGGTGACCCTCATGGCCGTGGTAGGTGGGAGTTTCTACATGTTTTGGAAATACAGATTGTAGCATTATATTAGGAAGACAATAGATTAACACTGAGGGTTTCAGTACGCTTCCCAAAGCAATAGAATTGCCAGGTGTATCTTCTAAACCTGCAAAGAAAATGGATTTTCACGGCACTGTGTCTGCTTCTGTTTTTACATGTGTTGACTACACTCATAATCCTGTTTGAGATAATTTCTAGCGTTTTGCACAACTCTCAGGTTTCATGACCTGGAAAGTTACTGAGAACTTCCTTCTATATATCTTGTATGTCAGTTGTCACCAAACTACAAAAGGAAAATATAACCAAACATGAATCTTCCATGTGATGTATGTGCTCCTCAGGCAGGGAAATAAAATGTGCTTCAAGTCAGCTGAGACTTCAGTTAATGATCTATTTTTCTTTTCTGCTGGTATTTTTTTCTGTCTTCTGGTGGCCAAAAATCTTTGTTAAACCTCACCAGAACTTTTCCACAGAACTCTTGACCATAAACTTCATCACTCTATGCAGTTAAAAAAAGTTTTACTGTAAGTAAAGTCTCTCTACTTTTGCTGAGAATTTATATAGGTTTCTATTTTCAGAGTAACCAACTAAATTAAACCTGAAAACCATTCTAAAATAACCCATATTAGCATTTTTCCTCTTCAGAATTAATGCCCAAGGCTTTCTAGAACATGTGCAACCCAGTTTGTGATGCAAACTGCAGATTTGCCACACTCCAGGAAACAGATGTGTGTATAGCTTGTACTGCCAACCTTGTTCTGTTACTGGAAACAGGTTCTCAGAAGACTTGTACAAGGATGGTGAAACTCACTGAGAATATAAAGACTGTATATAACTTCAGTGACTCCATTCAGCGGGACAGATTTTATTCACTATTAGAGACAGTGCACATAGATCTAATTTCTTGATGGACTGCTAAATTTTAGATTATGCACTTGTTCCTAACTCAGCTTTCTTTATATCCCTCTAATTTGCTGACTCTTCAGAAAATATGGCTCATCTTTTTTTTTTGGCCTGATGATGGCCTAAGCCATTACATCAGTACAGATGCCTGTATTACACATTAGCTACTTTTATCCTAGCTCTACCCAAGAGAAAAAATAAAATTCAACTCTAAAAAATATATCTGGTCTATAAAAGCAGCATTGCCATGTTCTTGAAATCCCTATCTTGGATTCACATACACATCTTTACTCAGAAAGTCAGCCAATAAGCACAGCTATGTTCCTTTGCATCTGGGACTAACCATGCCCTTGTCTGAGGTCTTAGTGTGAATTAAATTCAAACTAATTGTTGCCCTAACTTACTGCTGGCAAAGGATCATTTCTCCTCCCTCCTCATGGAAGACAGTCGTTGAGCACTTCTGCAATCCAGACTAGGTTCCATCTCTTCCATCTGTTTATTCATGCCTATGCTTATTAAGCCTGATGGAAAGGCTGCTGTGAGCCAGGGTCTGTTTGTAGGCATGGCTCATGCTGGGGCTTGTCTAAAGTCTTACTCTGTGCCTGATCCCACAAAGCCATGATCTGAAGCAATGGTGCTGGAGCCCTGCTTTGAAATGGACTCAAGCACCACGCTTAAACCTGGCAACTAACCAGATGTGCCTCCAGCCCATCTAGCAGCACCCTCCAGAGAGGTTTGTATGGCAAAGAGCATAAGAAACTCCAGAGTGAACCGAGTATCACAGCATAATACCCTCACCACACTTCAGCCTAAGGTGAAGGGGAAAGGGCAGCAGCACTTTATAAGCAGGTTAGCTCACAGCCTGCACTCACCCACTGCAGCCCTGGCTCCAGGGAACTGGGCCTTCTTTTACTCCACAGCACCCTAGCTCCTACCTGTGAGAGCATTGTATATTGACTCTCACAGGAACAAGATGTGATAAAGTGATGCTTCCACTCCCCTCTCAGATCTGGCTGACTCTTTAAATCCACACTGTTCTCATTAGAGTCCCAGGCTCTGGTCTTAAACACTGCTTTAATGTTCCCAGGGAACCAGAGCACAGCTGGTCTGCACAGTGGAAAGGTAGGGGACTTTATATGGGAACAGAAATCTGCCTGCATGTTAGATTGTCTGAATAAACATAGGTTCTGCTGTTAACCACAACACTGAGTTTTTATTGGAGGCAATTCACAAAGGCTATGAGACAGGGGGCATTTTATTTATATGCAGAAACATCTGTAGCAAATGTATCCAACTTCACTATCTATTAATTGTGTTCTTCAAAAACTGAGTTGAAAATTCACTAAAAGGCAAGCTTACAAATAGTTGAAAAAGGCATTTTACAAGTTTCCACATGTAGTTTTGCCTTTGCACTTTCACCTCAATCATTTGTATTCCATTCCCCACTATCTTTGAAACAAAGGTTGCTAGCCACACAAAATCTTCTCATGGTTTTGTGATAGACTACAAACATAGGGGGTTTAGGACAAAAATAGTGAATTCCCTTAAATCTATAGCAGACACTCAAACAATGGGAAACTGCTCCGTGAAATCCTGTAGCATGATGAAACCTTGTAGTAGATCAGCATGAGCTGAATTTTGCTTATGGAAATGTGTGTAAAAGATGATAAACATTAATAAAATTTAAATACAATTAATTCCCTGACAGAATTTAATTTTTTTTCTCCTAAAATAATTATTTTGTTTTCACTGTTATTTAAAGTACTGATTAACAGAATTATGATGAAAGAGAATGATAATCTAAATGCATGAAGAACAAAATATGAAAATACGATCAGCAATGCATTGTCACCAATATACAGATGCTGCATGATCTGTCCTGTTACTTTTGTCTTAAATCCAGAAGATTGGTAACACTACTTAACAGACAGCAATTAGTAGAAGTGTGGTCTTTCACTGTGTGAGAGACTGTTTCAAGCCCCTAAGAAAAGAAATAATCATGAAGAAATAATAAAAGATACACTAACAGTTGCAATTGACCAAAGCTGCTGAAGTACCCATTACTGACTTCTCCCCCACAATAAGGCCAACACCAAAAATACAAACTAAAGCAAAACTTACAAGGCAAAATTTATCTGAAACTTACTCTTTTGTTTCTATGGCCCAGGGTATAATAAACAATTTCTTAAGCAGAATTCATCAAATTGAAGCTGAAAATTATAAGAAAAAAGGGGGACTGGGTATATGATGATTGTGTCTCAAAGTGGCAGAATTCATATTCATTCATACATTTAGCTTCTAGTTTAAAGCAATTCTCAGTGTTTCTCACTAAACAGCCATGATGTTGGGGCCATCCCTTTTCAGAGATGTCTGTCTCATCGTGGTGCTTTGATCCCATTTTCTCACTGTGAAAAGGACATTCAGTCCTGGGAAGTGGCATCTCATAGATTTCAGAAGAGAATTAAACTTTCTATTTTAAAAAGTTAAAATGGAGCAGAGGCCCCAGAGTTTAAAATAATCTTTCTGTCACTGTCCATCCCCCCTCCTTGCCCACCCTCCCCACCTGCCACCACTGCAAGCAAACAGCAAATCTGTGCCAATTGTCATTGTCTTCCATTTCTCAGTTGTACTGCCTGGCATAAGATGAAAGTCTTCCAAACAAAATCTGATATGGACTGGCTATGCTGCCTACTGCCAGGACATAGATTCTGCACAGTTCAAGGTCTCTGGGCTTTAAGTGGTGCAGCAGATGCTGGTTGTAAGACAGGGTATCTGGTCACTCTGATTGCAGCCTCCTCCTCTTCACCTGGTCCCTCTCTCCCATTCCCCTCCAAGCTGTTCATGGACATGTAGATCGCTCTCTCTATCTCACTTCAAGCTGCATCCAGGTGAAATACCTTCCCAGCCTCTCCCTAGACCTGTCCCAGCCTATGTCAATTTGCTATTTGCATTAGGACAGCATGTGAGGAACTTGTTCCTATATGTTCTCCACTGGACTGCTGAAAATCCTGAGATGTTATTTGCCATTTGCTACTTTCTAAGTAATTTTCCAAAAGACTGGTCAAAGCTAATGAAATCAAATTCCTTGTCATCAAGTCGTGGAAACAATTGGCACTTTGCAAATAGTGAACATGTGATATTTTTTATGGGTTCCAAAGTTTTCTTGAACATCTACTCTTGCAGTCTGTTTCTCTGCCTTTTTCTCTCTCACAGAGATATAAACCTTTAAAGATTAATGACTTTGAGGAGGATTTAAATAATTAGTTTTTAGCCACCCCAAGAGTGAACATAAAGGAAACCACAAAAAGAAAAAAAAATAGACAATGAAATTAAGCACTCTTGTAATCCTTTGTAATCTATCTGCTGATTAAAGAAAATGTTAAACTGTAGGGTATCAGCAAAGCCTGCAGAGGATTTGTGGGTGAAATGAATAAAAGAAAAACTAAAAAAAACAGAGCTAATTAAATTTTGCTTGCATCTTTACTGAATAAGAAATACAAAAGGAAATTTATCTTTGTTGTGGTTCTGATTTCCTCATCCTGCTCAAGTCTGCTCTTAGTTTAGAAATATGCTGGTTTCTTCTTTCACATTTTCATTAAATGTTGCTCAGACTTCCTGGATCTAAAGGAAGCCTTTGGATTGGCCATGAAAACAAATGTCTTTTGGAACAAAGCACTGGAGCAACTGGGATACCAAGGACCAAATTCAGACCTTATGTATGGATAGGGAAACATCCAATGACAGGGTAAATATCTTGTACCAGTCAGAAAGTGCTGTGTGAGAGAGATGCTGTGTCCAGAAAAATGAAATTTGCAGTCTCCTTTTCACCTGTGTCCCTTCCCTTCTTATTCTCCCCTCATTGTCTCAGACTTTTCCTCCTCATGGGAGCCTAATTACCTATTCTATTTCTTTCTATCTTTAGCATTTCTATCCTTGCTTTGTTTCCATTCATCTTTTAAGCTCTGCTCCCATTTCTACCTGCTCTCTCTCCTTCCTTACATGTTCTGTCTCTTTGTCTGCTCTTCATTCCCACATGTGGCTTTAGCACACTTCTGGCCACCTTCTTCAGTTCCTCAGGGTGTCTCCACGATCCTATTTTGATTTTTCTCTTCTCTCTCTTCTTCTCTTAAATTTTTTCATCTCTCTTTTTTATTAGACTTTTTTTTAACTGCATGTTCTTTTTTTTCCCTACCACTTCAGACAGCACCTCTTCCTTTGTCTATTTTGTGTTGCAGATATTTCTCGAAACCTCTGTAAGGCAGCAGTGATACAATCCAGATTCCTGGGATGACAGCAAGCTACAGAAAAACCTTCCTTCCTCAATGCTGAGCATTCAGTACAAAGAACTATGCTCCAAGCTGAGAAGCACAGCTTCTTTCTGCAGAGCACTGAAGAACTGATGTGCAGACACTGCTCCATCATATGTGCTGAGCAGAAGGAAGAATTAAATGGTGTTAAGAGTTAACTGAGCACATGCATCTATTGAGGACACATAGTATTTCTCAAATGCCCAGTAGCTGTGACTCACACTGACTCCCACTCAGTTGAAGCATGATGTTCTCTCACTCTGAGCATGGATTTGGTGGATTTAGGAAGCAGGAAGTTAGGGTTTATCACTGATGATATACAAGGCAGGAGTTTTCAGCTGATCACAGCCCACCAGGGTAGAAAAATCTGAGCTATGGAGTAATATCCTGTCCTTTACAGTATCTGTCACCATGTTTATGCTTGAGTTCTTTGTTCTGGGTCTTGGTCCCACTGGTATCACAGCCTGGGGGGTCTCAGACGAACATACCCAAGCTATGGATTCAGGAAAACTAATTCGGAAGCTACAAACCAACAGAGCTAGAGGTACTCCTGGGGTAATGGTCAAAGTGGAATTTAGTTCACAGAAGCCTTTGAGTGAAATGACTGGTAAAAGTAGAGATATGCTAGAATATTTTAGGTTTTGAGTATGTTTGCAATCAGTCCCATGGCAGGCTTGTTTTGCAAGCTGGAACAGTGCCCCTTATATTTCTGCATATAATTCACACTGCTTCAACTGTTTTGCATCGATACAAACTAGTATAAATACCCTTACCCGTGTTTCAGTTTTCTTCACATTTCGTATGCATTCAGTGCTAAATCCAACCATTCATCAAGCCCCGGTCTCGTTTTTCTTTGCCTCACACAGGAGTGGCAAGGCACTCAAAAACTCAGATGAAGCATGAAAAGCTCTTTGGAAACCTGGCTTCTTTCAAACAATTTTTTTTTTTTTTTTAGTTGGTGGAAGAGCAAGAATGCAGCTTACTTTTAAAACATCCAATTTTGTGACAAACTAGGTGTCCAAATGTCACTTTTCCATGTTGACATTTCATGCTTGTTAGTTAAAGGAAAAGAAGTTCCAACATAAAAATAACAACTAAACCAAAAATACTTTTAAAAGTGACATTTCATAGTAAACCTCAATTACATGAAATCAGTTAGTCATGGTTTAGTGAAACAATATTTCTCACTGGAAGCTTCATTCACCACTTCTTTATTTTCCTTTTTTTTCCTGACTTACTACTTAGAACAAATATAGGCAACTTCATGGATTCATTTCACATACTCAGTGGGTTTGATAAATCTTTATTAACTGTTATTAGTGGCTTAATTAAAAATTGCAGCTGTCCACCTACAATCCCATAGACTGTGCTGATCTTTTATGAGTGGTTTTCTTCATAAAGTACCCAGCCAAGAATGGATCCCATGTCCCATGCCTGTGGAAAGAACAATTCTGAATTTGATATGAGGCAAGAAATCCCATGCATTGAATTGATGTTAAGTAAAGAGAGTATCTAGGGAAAGGATGTCTCTATTTTATGTAAAAGATTGTTCCTATGCACAGAATGGACTCTCAATTCATTATCTTACCTTCCAAAAAAGCTTTGTGTACCACCAGTGACATGAGTCAGAGGACAAAATGTATGATGAAAAAAAGAAGGTGGAGGTAGCAGAGGCAAAATACTGCCTATATTTCTATCATTAACTTAGATATAAATAGACCTCTCTCCATTATCCCTCATTTGATGTTCTAGGGAAATGTGTTGTTCTCAATGCTTTCCACATGACCTTTTGTTTAAAGAAAAAAATTACATGTATTATTGCTGCTTTTTAAACAAAGGGCATGTTTTCACTTGTAAAACTTGAACTGAAACAATTAAACTGGACATAGAATACGGTTTGTATCAATAATTTACTACAATCATTCTATTGTTTCAGACATTAATAAACTTAGCTCCTATTTAATGTCAAAGTAATTACTCCCAAATTACATCAATTTGCCATTCTAAAGGAAATAAAAGCAATAAAATCTTTCACTTTCAGCACTAAAGATTCTTATTTAGAAACACTAGTTTCTATAACTCAGCTATATAATACACCAGTGTAAATATTGAAAAGGGACAACTATATTATCTTTGACAGCAAAGATTTCTTAACCTCCAATAATCCATCTTTTATTACTACTGTAAAAATAAAATATTAATTACATCAAATCTTGGAAACAAATATCTTTAATGAATCAATCTGTATTTTATTTGCCTTCCAGCTTTTTATGAATGCCTGCTTTCTCCATTGGCTTATGCTACATAAGAAGGACAAAAACATGGTCTAAATAAAAAATGTAGGGTGTATTCCTTTTTTTATATGCAGTGATTATTCTTAAAATTTCTCTGTTGTGGTCTTTCAATATCTGAAAGACATTAGCTAGAAAAATTGTCATTTGGAGCACTCATCAAGGTCCTAATTCTACAAAACAAGCACCTGAAATCTAGGTGTTTTGTTAGACTGGGAGAAGACTGACAATTAAGTGGTTTTTGTAAAAATTAAACTATGAAATTTGCCTAAATGTAGGGATAGGAACAAAATGAGAAAGTTTTCCAAAGTCTTGACAAAATATGAAATATTTCTCACTGTGTGGTCTACTGCCTATTGGACATTGCAACAGGCAGGACAAGTCACTGAATTCATACACATTTTCCAAACTTTATAGTCTGCTATTTACAACTTTATAAAAGCTCTAAACAAGTATGTTCAGCAATAGCTGGAACTAGAACAAATATTGGTCAATGAGAAGCAGAATATAAATTGTGTGTTCAGTAACAGGATTTAAATTGAAATTAAATTTTTGCACATGGAGTAGGGTAAAAACTAGAACTAATTAATTACTGTGTAAATAATAAACACTGTAGTGTGAACCTATCCGGATTCCTTTTTGGTATCAAGGCTGTTCCTAGTTACAAATGGAACATTTATCTCAGTTTAAATATCCTGTGGACATATGGGTGATACAGGAAGCCAAGGTGAATTTAGCAAGCTTGCAAGTATGATTCCATTAGGGATCTGGACTCTACCTGGCAGTATGAGAAGTCAGTACTACATATATTTAAGTGGTCTAATCACTGGTAATTGGCATAAATCATTAAAGTGATGACACAGAAATGTAAACAAAGAGGAAACACCTCATGATTCAGTCATTGTAGAGTTACTAAATGACTCTATGTTGTAGAAATCTTTGGCTCACCTAAAAACGCCTCATTTACTTGCACTTCGATCACTGATTAAGGCTACTCATTATATAATCACACTGCTGGTCCAAATCTGCCTCCCCACACAACCTCTCAGTTTAAATGGGGTGCATTTTCAAACCATGGACATGGCAAAATATTTGGTAGCCTATGTTTATATTGTCTCCAAAGGCTATAGTGATGGAATTAAATGCTTCTTACAAAATGCTGCTATTAACCATACTGTGACCACCTAACCAGGCATTGTGAATTCTGAGGGCTTGCTTCTCTCTCCCCATTGTTTCCAGCCAGGGTGAAAGTTGCCTGCAGCTCACACTCACATGGAGGGGAAAAGGTGCCATCTCTATCTATGCCACATTGCACTCTCCTGAGAAGAAGCAAGAGATCAGGTTGAAGCTATACAGAGAATTTGAGGAAGCAATGGTATGACTAAGACGTGAATGATCTTAAAAGAGAATTCAATAAAAGCAAGGGAAGAAGATAGATACAATGTGAGGTCATGAGGTTTCTCAAAGCAGTGGTGAAGTCATCACTGTGTGTATCTACTTCCAAACATGTCTCTCTGTGTTGCAAAAAAAGTCACCAACAGAGTTTGATAACATACTAGTCTTTAATCTATAAAGAAGATTAATTTCAAAGTTTAACATTATAAAAGAGTAACAAATACTTTTTAAAACAAAAATACAAGAAAACACACAGTTGCCTTGGTTTCTCCTGTTGTCAGAGCCTAGAGTACACAATTTCTGGGAAGCAATTCCATTGCATACATTGTTTCCTATCACTTCAGAATAGGTTAGAATTGAAATGACACTTTTTGATTCACAAAAAAAAGCTTTTCCAGGTAGAAGCTGAAGCAGGGTGTTATTATGAGTAGCTGGTCACATGTCAGATCCTACACATTATTTAAACAAACCAAAATGACATCACTGCTTGCTTCTACATTCTTGCCTTCTCATGTCAGCTCCTAGATGCCAGTAGTCCTTCTACCACCGCATCCATCAACCCAGCTGCTTGTAACTCACAGCTGCTCAAGAGCAGAATTTATTTTCATTTGGGCCCCCTGCTTTAGAGTCACATCCAGAAGTTCTTATTCTCCTCAGACACATATGAAAAAAAGCATTGGGGGAAAAATGATGGACAAAACTTTTGAGAAGTTTCTTCAGTCAGCAAAGAAAAAGCTTCATGGAAGGGGCAATGTGAGTAGCCCCATCTCTAGTGGGCCCCCAGGCAAGCCAAAGGGTTGCTAAGAGTAGCCAGGTGTAGGGGGAAAAGGCTTATCCTTCCCTGTCACAACAGTAAGATTTACAATTCTGACCCACACAAACTCTGCTCCTGCTCTGCACTGACCATGGAGACATGCTTTAAGCCCAGGCTGAACCGGACTGGAGTGACACTACAATCCACCTTACTCCTTTTTGGTTTGATGTGTTTATAACCCAAGTGAAAACAAACAGGAGAAAAATCCTACCAAAGCTTATTAAAAAAGGCACTTCAAAATTGATAAAAGGAATACATTGTTCTATAAGCATCCCAGTAGAATAACTGTTTTTTTAATCCATTAGTGGTTGTATTCTCATTGTATGATCTTTGGAAAGCCTCATAATTAAAATAAAAACAAAATGAAATAAAATATTGCCACCAATGAAAAATCTGTTCAGTAAAAAACTGCAAACCAAGTAAACAGCAATTTACACAATTCTCTCAGTCCTGCAAACCTGAAACATTCAACACTGCTTGGAAAAAATTGAGAATACAGTAGATTTTTCAGCATAACTCTACTTAAATGACAGTATTAAGAACAATAAGGCATACTATTGAAACCAAAAATACATAGAATCAGGTTTCTATGCTACTGTTTGCCAAAAAGTTATTTTTTTAAAAATTGTTTAAATGCAAACTTTTACATCTTCAACCTGTTTTACATATTTCAGACAACAAAAGAATACACATACATTGTATGTGATAATTTTTCAAAACTAGCCATTACATTTTCACAGATTAAAAAAAAAGTCAGTTTAAATATTTCATTTCTACAAAGTGAATTTACATTTTTAAGTACAAAGTGCAAATACTACAGTTGTTTTTATTGCCTTTTGGTGAGGAAATCTCCCACATGTCAGAGATCTGCCTTGGATTAGTAAGATGTTCACCCTTGCTTCTTCGAAACTTGCTGAAAGGAAGTTGGGAAAATATGCATTATTAATGATGTTTTCAATTAGTCCAGTATAAAATTCTATCTCTATTTTCAGCAGTGCCCATATACCATTACCAGAAGAGAGTTCTGCATAAATATATATAGGGAATAAAAACGTTCCTACCCTGTAGTCCTTCATGGGATCTATGAGCAAGGATATGAGCAATATCTTGTCCACTTACCTAAGGCCCTTTTAAATCCACCCCAATCAAACACAGTTTTAGCAACTGCCTGGGCAAGTGCCTGGTTCAATATACCTCCTATGGCATGTGCTGTATAAGGAATGGGCTGCTCACCAAAGTCTCACAAACAATCTGTGGTTTCCTTACAAACTTTTTCCTAGGCTGCAAAAGACTCCTAGGTCTCACTGACAGCGTGTGGGTATGTACCTGTGTGTGTTTGTTGGACAGGGTGGAGCTGAGCAAGGGAAATATACCTGGCCACTACCTGGGTCCTATCAGACCCATCCCCTATTTGACCTCTTTTAGAGCAACCAGAGCTGCCTCAGTCAGCATATTAGTGTATGTTTCTCTATCTGTTTTCTTGCAGTAAGCTGTTTTTCCACATTTGTGAAAAAGCATGTGCAGAAGCACACATAAGTATATATTTCATTAAACTGCTGCAATAATTTAGTACAGAATAAGCTTTTGAGTGTGTGTCTCCTGAGTGGTGCAAATCTGATCAGGCCTTCTTAGATGGGTGGTTTCCTTTGGGCAGCTTCCTTCTAAGTGAGAACTTCTGTGATGAAAACCACCTTCTGCATTTGCAGCCATGTATTGTTCAAGTATGAAACTGCCAACAGATGGTTTTCTTAGCCAGCCTTAATTTAAGGCTATCATTTGTCAGCAACAGCTCCTAAAATAATTGGTGCTGAGTCAGCAAAATTATTGGACAAAACTGAAAAACATACATGTTCTAAGGACAATTTTATTATCAATTCCACAATCAGTATCAGGTTACAAGAAAGAGGAGAGGGTTTCCCATGCTTAAAGTGTAATGCACGTGTGCCAGTAATTGCCATTATATAATTAAAATAACCCCTCTGAATGCTCTGGAGTTCTGACAGGATAATTGTTTTCAGGTTGTCTTGTTTAAAGCATAAGTGATTTGTGGGGAAAACCTGAAAAATTAAGACCACAAACACTTGTTTAAACAAACAAACTTATCACATTATTGTAGCTGTGAGAATATTCTATATTCCATCAAAGGTATGTAGGAGGTCTCTGGTAAAAACCACAACCAGTGTTGAGCTTGCCTTAGGAAGTGCAAATCTAACATCAAACAAAGAAGAGATAAAAAAAGAGAACAAATCGACGAGCAACTTTGAGAGGAAGATTTCTCTTGGCTTGTGGGTAGGTTCACCTGGGGTTCAGTTTTTAACAAATTAATCTAGCTTTATGATAGATGGGAAGACATTTACCACACGTAGGGTTTAGGGGTATTTTTAGCCAAATTCCTATTTTCATAGGTGCAGCATTACCTGAGCTGTTCTTATAATATAGTTACATGAATAATTTTTAAACCAGTTCATAATTTACTGACGGTTTTGTGGGCATTAATAATTTAAGTCCTCTAACTAACATAATAGTGAGGTAAGAATAGTGTGAAGATTACTCTTTTGTTAGACCATTCAAATTACTGCACTCACAAGCCCTCCTTCAATACCATGGAAAAGTACTAGGAAGCTATGACCATATCGCCCAGAAAAATCTTCTTTAGAATAAATGGTTGTAAAAATAGTAACACACAAAATAAACTCCACTTTTTTTACCTATTTTCCTGGCCTTTCACTTGAGTCCCTTCTTTTCGAAGTGTACCTTTCCTTCATTTAAAAAACTGCTTTTGTGCCTTTTGTACCTCTGAATGGCTTGAGTAGCCAAACCAAATCCATGGATGACATACACTGGAGCTATTTTGAAAAACAAGATCAAGTCTTTGCAAAAAAATTGATAAAAAAAAAAATCACAGATTATGTTGTCAGGGCACTTGACATTTTAGTTTCTCCAATTATTCAGCAATTTTAGTTCAAAGGTAGATTAGCAGACTGATGCAAATCCTAGGTCTTCAGTATCATTTTGCTCAGCCAGCAAAGGCATTTGAAAGTGACAGCGCTTTTCATTGCACTAAGATTTTAAAAGCTGTTTAAAGCCATCATCTAATAATGCAGTGAGGTTTGTAAAATGTATAGATTTTCACAGAGCATGGGAAATGTATGGCTTTGTTCATTTCATTAAATGTCAGTTTGTGTCTATAGTGTGACACAAAGGAAAATTGACAGAATTCAGCTAAAGTAAAAGCTAAATGAAGATGAAGCAGTGCACATTCAAAAATGTATGGGAATGCTGTCATTCAGGAATTCAGAAGACTCATGAGGGCTCAATTACACTCATCAAATTATCATAGAAGTCCTATATATCAACTTACACTTTCCTAGAACTTCCACATGCAAGCCTAATCCACTTTGCAAATTATGCACGTTTGCTCTGTGCCTGTAATTGACTGATTTAGCTTTCTATATGTAGAACTTAAGTCAAAATTTGTTAATTGGGATGTTGCTCTACATTCTTCTGGCAACTGTGCAGAATAGCAGATTAAAGCAGTTTGAAGCTGCAATGATGACTGTTGAAATCCCAAGAAATTCACCCAGGAGAGGCAAAAATGGAGATCTTGCTCTCCTCAGTACTCACCTGCCTGCTGGATGAAGTGCTCTCAGTGTTGGTTCTAGGGGCCGCTAAAGGAAGGGAAAGAAAACATTATAAATATGGTTTGCAAGTTATCCTCAAGAGCGGAAGCCCTCATTCTGAAAAGATATTTTTTAGAGTAGGGTAAGTGCACAGCTTTTGATAAGTGACATAAAATATTTCAGATCTTCATTGACACAACTACTTTTTTCTTTCCTCAGTACACATGTTGCTTATTTCAAGGAGTTATATTAAAGTTGAACAAGAACATATCTTGCCAGTTAACATATCAAATTTGCTTAGCAGATTGCATCTAGTCAAGGTTGAGCATTTCCAGCTTACTAAATCTTTAGTGGTAAATATTATCCCTGGCAGTAAAGAAGCATGGACAAGCAGACTGACTGGAAAGCATTCACTTTGATTAAAGATATTGCACAGAAACAGTTCTACAAGCCAAAGACATTGTTCACATTTAATCTGTAAAATGACAAGATTATCACTGTTTTTTTTTTTTTTTAATTTCTTAGTCTCAAAATCAAAGACAATGCTCAAAATAGGGGAAAATAAACTTCTAAAAAGCTAAAATAATTTGCTAGCCCAGTAATCTTCCCAAGCAAACTTGTGAGACTAGGGAGGAACTTGCTCTCTTGGTTTTTCATGTCAGTCTGTGACCAAACATAATTGACTGGAACTAAGGGAAACTAAGGACCTCGAAAAATTCTACAGCACCTACTACTCCCTTCAGAAAACATGCTTCACAACTCTTTGGTTTTTATATTGCTTCAAATTATTCTCACACAAGACATCTGAGACTCACACAAAATGATACAGAGACACTTCTTAGCTCAGCTCTCACACCTCAGGTGACAAGAGTCCCGTATTTTCCTAGAAATGTAACTCTAGCTGTAGTCAAGTGGTAACTGCTTTCATTTGTGCAAGTGAAAGGAGTACCAGGAAGGAAATTTTAATTATCAAGTAAGAGAAACAAAATAGAAAAATGGTATTCCAACAACAGTAATTTTTATTGTCTTGTCCTTAGAACTATGTACTTCTAGCAAAGCAACCCAATGATTTGGTTAAGAACTTTTTTCCAACTGGATACCATTAGTTTTTCAATGCCAAACTTCTGAGATTTTTTTCCTTCCAAAGTTTAATGTTCTCATTACTGAATAGGGTTTTTTTAGAGAAGATCTGTTACAAAACTTCAGTTATGGTGGATGAAATTTTTACTTCAGCCAAATCTGTGTGTGATCTTCACATGATTTCATTCTCATTTCCAAAACAGGCAGTTTATCCTAATCTTTGGGTTTTTTTCCACTGGAATATGAAGACAAAAAATCTGAGGTTTTCTTTCAGTCTTGCTATGGCTTTCCTTTACCTCCAGTGTAATGATTTTGGACCCAAATTTCATCCGCAATAAGTCCAAAGAATTCCTGCTGCAGCAGGACAGAAGTGTTTCACTTTCTATATTCATAGCATAAAGATAACAACAGTCATCCACTCTCATATACATTTTTTAATGTTCATCATTTAAATGAAATTTGGAAGGTATCATTATGAGGTCCACAAAAAAAGCCACAGGAAAAAATCCTGGATCTGACTGATTGTTGTTTTGAGACATGTGAGACATAGACAATTTACTTCATTAGTGAAATGTAAACCTGTTCTGTCTTTCTGCAGTATTCCTTTTCAAGACTTTATTACAACCAATGAAACCTTTGTTCCACTGTCCTCACTCCATTTTAAGGTGCCATACAAAAGAATTTACCTGTATTCTTCCACACTTCTTAAAGTATGGGGATCTGCTGCTGCTGTTTAGAACTATTTTTTTTAAATTCTTTTCCCGTTTTCAGGAATTGTGTGATTGAACTCTGCAGGGACTATTATACTCTGTAGTTATTTGTTCCCCTTCCTACCAGTTTGACAACAAAGTAAGCTGGCTGTGTATTAGCCATTATTCCATGTTTGGCTTATGACCACATTCCTCTCTGCATCTCTAAACCACATTTGAGAAATGAGAATTCATTAGGAAGCTCAACCATGTGCCTCCTTCCATGAACTCAAAAAGCACAGGTGTGATACTTCCATTAACTAAGAAAACAGTTCTATAATATCACTAAACTGACTATTTGATGACTGCTATTATATCTTCTTAGGTTTCCTACCATAATACATTTAATGATCAAAGTCAACGGGAAGTTTTTGATTCTGTTGGAGCAAAGGGATCCAGAAGAAACTTTCTTGCCATTTGCCCCAAGCAACAGATGCATTAGCTGCAGACAGGTGTATTCTTTTATTTTGGATAATTCTGGCACATATAAATATCAGACTTCATAAGCTTTGAAGAATTTAGTGAAAAAGACAGAGAGAAAAGATTCTTACTATGGCGTTTCTTTGTTTCTGCTTTACCTTCTTCTTTTGTTACTCCCAAGCAGCCCATTAATTCTTGAACCGACAAGGATTTATCGTTGTTCACATCACAGTATTCCACAAACTTCTTAACACATTTTTTGGGTTTTGACTTCTTTCTCAGGAATCTCTTAAATGGCTTGATTTCCTTCTTGCCGATATCACCACTGGAATTTTTATCCAGCTGTTTGAAATACCAATGGACGACTCTCTCTTCCAGAGTATGATTTGGATCAGGCTCAGAAACACTGGAACAAGAAAAAAAAGAATTTAATCTTAATTCAGATATTTAACGCCTTTATTTCAGAATAGTTACATCACCATCAGATGACCATCACCATCGTTACGTAAAACTCCCTGCTTTTGGCCATTAACTCCTTGTAGTGAATCTCTCTTTTTTCTTTTCTTTAGCCAACAATATCCTAAATTTTACACTAAGGGCTAGAATCTGCTGTTAGTGTACTCTCTGAAGCCCTGCCGAGGTCAGCATCATACTTGGCAAATAGTGCTTTCACCTTAAATTTCCTCAAACAGAGAAAAGTGGAGAGAAAAGTAAAAGAGAAAACAACTGCTTCACAGTCAGCAGATGTATTAAATGTATGACGTAACCAACTGAAGTTCACCAACGATCAGCATCACCAAATACAAAAGCTCCAATTACAACCCATGATGGATCCTCTTAGAGCTAGAACACCTAAATGTACTGAATTACAGTAGGATAAGCTATAAAAAGAAATGCTATCTCGTCAGATAAGTAACTGATCTGCAGATGTCCTAAGGTTGACAACACTTAGACATTTTTAACACCACGTGTGACTGTTGATGGCATCGGCTTGTTTTGCAAGCAACTAGGAAGAATAGGAATCAGGAAGGTAGAACACATTCAAGAAACAAAGCCTTGAGAAGAGAACAAAGACAGACACACATTTCACCAGCAGCTACAGATAAACCCTGAGCTGTGCTGCCGAGAATTCATCTGTCAAGTCTATGTCTGTTTAGTGAACATAGTCCACAGTGGTACTTTGAAGTAAACTCTCCTAGGTAGATTCTTGGAAATTCACCCTTTTTGAAGGCTCCTCAAAGCCCTCAACAATCCATTCACCACTCTTGGAATCCTTTTAAAGACACACAAAAAGGATCTGAAACCCACCGGCTAGAAGACAGTGATGGATCAGAGACAGCGTGCACCATATCTGTGGACAATGCATCCAAAACACTCGTCAGGAACTCATTCTTCTTGGCCCCAGGACAACCTAGAAAATCAGATTTTTTTTTCTTTTGTTGTTACTTGTTTTTACAACATTTCTATTCCAACAATAGTTTAGACTTTAATATAGATATTACTCCCTGTACACAAATTTCCATAAATTGTGGGCATATTCATAACATAATTCAATGACAAGCATTTAAATTCAGGTACATATCTGTAACAGAGCAGGAATAAGTGAACAACCCTTTGAACCGAAGCAAGTGTGAATCTGTTTTGCATATCATGAGTCCCTTTATTTCAGTTTTGGCCATTATTTTTCCTTCTTTCAGATGTCTTTAACACAGGTGTCACATTTTGAAAATAACAGCTTTGAAGCAATAGAAGTTTGTATATGGCACAAGACAGAAACGTGGACTAGAAGCCAACAACACAATACTTATTTCAGATTTCCACTTTTGCTCCTCTTATTTTCCATAGGCTTTCTTGACACACGTGCTTTCAGTGCATTGGTTTACCTCTCTGTGAAATGATAGCCAGCTCCTTGTGTCCTTCCCTTTCCTCTTGGACAGGGGTTAACTACCACTACATGGCACCTTGCCCAATCAGCTGCTGCTAGTTGGTACTTTAGTTCACACTGTGAGATCCTACAGCAATGCTAGATCATCCTCATAATCACATTCCCTATGCTAACAAGCTCTTCTCTGAAAGAAACTGACAGCATGTTTCAGACACATAATATGTCAGATAAGTATATACTGAAAGATCCCCTCTTCGAGCAGCACAGCTGGAGCAGATAAATTCCTCTGACAAGCACATGGATGTTGACACATGGAGGTTTGCTTATACAATACACCTGCTTCCTCTCCTCTTCCCTAGACCCCTGAGCCAAACACCAGGTCTTCCTCTAACCCTCTAAATAGCTGACTTAAAGTATAGGATGATCCATGATCAGTGACATGGAGATTACAAGCTTGAAGCTAGAGCCCGTGGCAGCACTTTCAGACTATTCTGTGCTGGAAGCCACTTACATAGTTCTGTTTTAAAGTGAAAAAGGGAAATACTTTGAAGTGTTGTGGAAAAGGAAGATTAGTCAGTCACTAGGGATTTGGTATTTTATTACATTTCTCAGCAGCCTCTGGAGCAGGCAGTAGGACTACATGAGCCTGAAAAGCTTCATCTTGCCCAGCAAATTATTTTTTAATACATCGCATGTTGATCCAAGGAAATAAACCTGTGTTATATTAGCCCTTAGTTGTGTTGCAGTAAGAATAACTCAGCTATTACGTACAGCAGGAGTACCCACTAGATATTACTGCCTAACACATCCACGTAGTTATGAGTTCCTTGCCTTTGGCACCAGGGATATTTTATTCCAGTAACTGTAAAAGGTATGTAAAAGGAATTCACTTAGGCAAGTTTCACTGTACTAAAAGTACACATATGAAAACAGTTGTCACTCTGTTAGATATGTCCCTTTCTCCTTAACCGTTAATCAGTTGTGGGTTTTTTCTTGTCACAACTGGAAAAAAAGAGAAAAAATAAATAAAAATAAAAACCCAAAAAACTAAAGTCAAACAATCGAGCATCTATGACTGTAAGTTTAAGTTCAGTGAGGCAAGAACTTCAATTTTCCCAGTAAGGAGCAAAAGTTAGAAGGGTGGCAAGATATTAATAAGGGAAGGACAGAAAACTGTACCAACAGGTTCCCCTCAGTGCATATTTTCTAGTGCAAAGAGTTTGCTGATAAATTAGTTTCAGGCATTCCAGCCATGAAAGTAAATTGTGCATTGTGATTTAAATGAGGTCACATAACTTTGCAAACCACAAAAGCACATGTGTCCAGAGATGAGCAGGCAGAGGCCAGGCAGCTCCCATGCAGCAGGCACATCCAGTTGTGCCAGCATGCCAACCTGCACGGATCAAGCAACCAAGTCCCTGAGCAACTTACTGAGCTCAGTGCTAGCAAGGGCAGCACTGTGGGCCAGAGCTGGTTCCTTTCTAAGGACAGGTGAAAAGAATCTCTGAGGCTCTCCATGGAGGCCTATCTTGAATGTCATGAGTTTTATTCATTTAGTGTTGGAGCTGTTATTACCAACACTGGCCAGAAGCCTAAATTCTGCTCCAAACATAAGTTGTGAATTGATATAGGACTTGTGGAAAATGCAAAAAATAAGACTTCAGTATGTGAAAATGCAGAACAACTTGGAGCAAAGGCAATTTGACTTTTTTTCCTCTGTCCTTTTTTTTGGATGCTTAATAATGTCAATATCCAATTTGATTTAGAAGCTCCACCTGAATTTTTCATATTATTTATGGGTGTATTTCTGAAACATCTGGAAGAAACAAATATCTGCTTTAGGTAGTTTCCACTGCTGTCCAGGGAGCTGCTGAGTGTACATATGTTACAGATATAGAGATCAAAATCCTCACTTAGCTTGCCATTTATGAGATACAGCTAAGTAGGGGAAAGTATCAACTTCTAAATTCACAAGAAATCACGGGAAGAAAATTCCACAGTTTAAAGCCTGTCTCTGACAATTTTCCCTAAGAATAAAAAAGGTTTCTAAATGTGTATTTCATAAAGTTGCAATAGCAGCTGACAGTAATAGAAATCTCATAGAAAAGAAAAATTGCTGTTAAAACAAACACAATCGGTTGCTGTGAAACATTCTGAATTATAACTCTACTACTTAACGTAAAATGACACCCCACAAAATCCTCATCAGTCAAATACAGAGAAAATATTCAGGTTCTCCCAATTATAAGTTTTGCTGACGTGTGGGCAAATCACACAGCAATTTACCCCACAGTGAAATCTCTGTTCTTTGCAGGTGTTACTAACTCAGAATAATTCTCTGGAGGCTTCATGCTGAGCTTTAATTTACAACAAATTTGTGGATGAACTGGCAAGACTGGAGGAGCTTTAGCTTGATTGTAATGAATAATTCACTCTTATTGGGCTAAATGCAGAAAGGGAAAGACTAGTCTCTTATGGGAGCCTTAGGCTTCTTGTCATGGTTTATAGGCTTCAGTTTCTTCTTCTGCAGCTGCCTGTCCTGTGTGGATTTGACAGCTTACATAAATAGTAATTTGTTGTTAAAGGGTGGAAGCTGAAACCACATGGAGTTAACATACAGGTTCAGAATGTAGACTGAAGTGTTTGCTTTAAGGGTAGTGTAATCCAGAGTAAACCATAGACCAACAAATACATACAACAAATGACAGGAATACACAAATACCTCATTTCAGCTATAATATAAATGAAATCAGAGAATCGTCATTATGCATTTTATCTCTGATATATACATATCTCTCTATACAGATAACTACTTTTAGGACTAAGAATGGATTTTTGAAGTTAAATCTGTGGGGAGGTTTTCCATAAAAATTCTAAAATGCACCCTAGTGCCTTGGAACTCACTGTTTGGTTGATAATAATCTACTATTGTCAGTCTTGGAAAATTATCTTTTACAACATATCTGAAGTCATGGCTAGAGGAGCACTTTGTTAATTTCTGTAAAAATGGGAATCCAATAGATAAGATTAGCCACCTTAAAAGGGATTTTACATTAATCTTCCTGCAAGAGAGGAAACTGTCTTGAGTCAGCCACTCAAGTTATTAAAGGCATGACAACTTCCAATTAGCAAATATAAAGTTTCTTTTTTATTCCCTGTTTGTTAATATGAACATAAAGCTCAGCAGTGCACTGAAATACAATGACCACTGAAATACTTCTAAACATTGCAAGTAAGTTTTCGATCTACCAAAAATTAGAATGATCAGAACTATTCATGCTTCATTTGTACCTTTGATTTCACTGAAAAACAGCGTTATACAGAAAAAAAGAATTTAAGAAAATGTTTCAGTGCTATTGGTTATTCTGGGAGAACAGACAATACAACAAAAACATTTTTTCTTGGACATTTATTCTATACACATATATGTACAGTCATGAGTTTATTTCTGTTGATCCATGTGAACCACAAGTTTGTGTTTGTCTAGACATGCTGAGGGGCCTCCTCATTTTTTGGAGGACTTCCTGAGCTCTTCCTGGCTCCCTCTCCAAAAAAAAAAAAAGTCCTTCAGAATATGAGCCTGGGAGTGAAATTTGTTACTCTGCTGATTACTAAAAATCATGGTGTTAAATCATGCCTCACTAACAGAGTCAGTGCCTTTATAGTTTTATTTAACAGATGGAATTGATGACCTTAGAGGTCTTTTCCAATCTTAACAATTCTCTGATTCCATGACTCTATGCCTCATTTCAATTTTTCCCTCACTGCAGCTTCTGGTAACTTCTCACAGACAAAAACTATCTACTTCTTATTCTGTATCCTAGAAGGCTTGAAGACATTATTACCTCTCCTTGTCAACATCCCTCAGGTATTACAGTTTTTTATAATTTTATTTTTTCTCTTAAATATTCATAAAATTTAAAAGAATTAAGTTAAGCTCAGAGAAAAATTCGCTTTCATATGTCCTTACCCAAATTTTAAAAAATAAATAAATAGAATACAATGGATATTAGCTATAGGGGTGCCACTGATCTATTTCTTTGTAGCCCCAGATCTCCATGCCTTACAGGAAAGAAGTATTATTTCTTGACAAGTGCAGGAAGCCGGTTTCAGTTCTTAACATGTATTCCATTTTTTGCTACTACTTAAAAATTATCTTTCTGTTCTAATTTCAAGGGACACACACACACACATGAAAGAGTTAACAAAGGATGCTCTCCCAAGGCCCTACCCTTCAACCCTAGGCATTCATATCATACCAAAGTGCATTGAGGGGGATTTGTTGAACTTGAGCCTGCTGAAATGAGGTGTCTCACCCATAATAATTGTTTAAGCTTAGTATAAAGGAACCCATTCAGAAGGCTTTCATCCCAACTACCTGAGGGTTTTTTTTCCCTTATAATAGAAGACAATCTCCCTTAAAATGTTCCACTTCTTCCCTATTAACAGAGGAAGCCCAGACAGATAACTTATATTCCCAGGTAGTTTTAAACAGCTTGTGATTAATCCGATATGTATCTGTTTAATAAATAGATTTAGGCTCCAACTACTCTCCTATTCTTTGGGTAAATGTGGAAGAAAGAAGGGATAATATTCATAGCAGAAACACAAGATCCCATAAGCAGCTTTTGCAGGCAACTGACAAAGACTAGGGCATTTGTTGATAGGAAAAACAGTCCTTTACATTTATTTCAGTTCCTGTACTATTATTACTAAACAAGAAAAAGAAAATCATATCAGAACATCAAAGCATAAGACAGGCAATGTGAAAAGGCTAAATTCTGATTACCAATTTTAGTTTGGTTTTCCCTCCATTAAATTTTGAAGGGCTTTTGAGAAGTGAATTTCTTGCTGGTAATAGCTCTGAGATGTCACTGTGAAAACAGGGAGCAATGAACCAGTTGAAACACTAATCCTTTCAGAGGTCATCCAGCCAAAAATCAATGCCAAACTTGAGAAAGTCTTTGGATCTTATCTGCCATTCTTAAACATTCTCTTGTAGACTTTTACCTTTCTAGATTTGACTGCGAATAGGAAAAAAATCTAAAAATTCAGATCATAAGGAGTCGTGCCTCTTTGCTGCTTGACTGGATCAAAAAAACCTGATGTTTCTATTTGGCAGCCAATGCCTACAGAATACCTACTTCACTTTTGGAGGCCAAAGACATCTCAGTGTGTTGAGAAGGAAACTGACATTCTGAGCATTTAGGTTTGCAGTCTGTGCCCATGCAAACTTGTAGCCTTTAGAGGCTCATGACCTCAGGTTGGGCATGACCTGCAGTGCAGCCATGTGGGTCCAGCTCCAGGGGAAGAAACACAATGCATCTCACTGAAGTGTTGCCACAGTGACAGAAGTCAATCACCCCACTGATTAGGACACAGAGAGAAGAGCTTGAAAATTAGAAAGGAGCCCAGAAATGTGTAAAAGAGAAAAACAAGATCTGATTTTCAAAACGTTATACTTCTGCTTTATATACCATATTTCATGACTGTCTGGACCTGAGATAAACAGCTGGTACCTCTGACTGCAGTAGCACTTTTAAGAATAGCTTACTAAATGTAAAGATTTTGGAAACCAGTTTTATAAAGTATGACAGGCATCTGAATCTCCCCATTAACACTCAGAAAGTCTTAACAATTAGCAGCCAATAGTAAAAATGCAGTTATTTTTGGTAGACATTTATTATTTCCCATTCACTTGTATTTTCATCATGCTGTTATGTTTCCTCTCAGGAGAAGGGTATGAAAGAAAACATATTTAATTACCTCCATTTAAATATCCACTAAAAAGGAAAAGCTATTACAAAGAATGTATGCTGTTGTACTTATGGAAGTGACCTCAGAAATAAGGTGCATAATTCTGGCCTCTTGATGGAAAAATTGAACTATGGGGATTTGACTTAGTGGGGATGTTTTTTACATTACTTAATTAATCTCAGCAGCCTGCTCCTTGGAAACCTTCATGAAAAACAGCCTTTTCTACAAACTGATGTTGATTTTAACTTTTCTGGCTATCTCCTACTGAGACTTTTACCACTGGAAGCAAAAGCTGAAAATCCTCAAAGCATCCACTAACATCTAAAGCCACAAAAAAGGTCTTTATTCAGAGCCTAAGAACCAATGGTCATTAAATCAGAAGAAGGAGATTCAGAGCTGTTGGGCCAGCAGCACACATTCCTATTAGAGCAATTTTCTAAGAGTCCCCATGCACAGAGTGGTATCTTCATGCTCATGTGTGATTCTTATGCAATCATAACACAGGATGGATGGAGATAGAAAGTTAGCACTCCATAAAGATACCTTTTTGTACATGATACATCTCTCCAAATACACCTTTGAAACACTGTACATTCTTTGTTTTGGGGGTCGTTTTGTTTTGTTTTGTTTTGTTTTGTTTTAGAAAAAGAACAAATATAGATGGTACAGAGGAACGCCAACCTGTGGCACACAAATGGAGCATTTCACAGATGCAGTGACCTGGTGTCTCTTGAATCTGGAAATAAAAGCAGTGACAGAACAACCAAATGCAAAACTAACTGCTACCAGGGTTCAAAGCATATTGTTGGATGGTAAAGATGGAAAAAAAAGATGGGGAAGAGAGGAGCAGAAAGGAGGCAGAGGATCTAGCAATACTGCAAGCAGTCATATAAAATATCAGTCGTTACTCTTGTTTTATTTTGCTTATACCTATGAGTACCGAACTTGCATTAAGAGACAAATTTTCACCAGTTTTATCTGATTACTATTTTCTCCCTCCCTTCCATAGCTGGCAAGTGACAGATTTAGGAATTGGATATCCAATACAGAGGGAGGCTAGAATTAATGGCAGGCAGGCATGGCTGTTTCTTGGAACATTAACTATATATTGAATTGTAACTCAGAATGCATTTTTACAGCAGTGATTAAAAGAGGTTTATAAAATGGAAATCCTGGGAGTAACTGAAGTGAAAAAGGAGTCAGCAAGTACCATTAAAGCATTACTTGAACACTATGGAATGAATCAGTCCTTGGAAACCTCGCATTACAAAAATCTCCCTTTCTTTTTATGCAGTTTTAATTTGGGATCTGCAGTCGTGTTACCTTTCTGGACACTTTCCATTAAACATGATAGATTTCCTCTGCAAATATAATTTCACATGTCACTGGCTCATCCTTTGCTAAATAAAAAGCTATAAGATGACTAATACAAAAAACAAATACAACTTACAATTCCTCAGTAAGAAACTCTTGCAAGGTATGAAATTACACAAGAATGAAATGTCCCTAGTTCCTGCTGAAGGAGGTGGACATACTATGACAGACTGAATAGGCCCAGGTGACATTATTTATTTAAAGTAAAGGTGATGGTCCACTCCTTATTCAACATTACCAGTACACTTCTCCAAGATTGACAGAGGTCTCTGTAGCTACAGCAGGTTCTCAAAAGAGTTTTCTTTGCAAATAGACCTCCCCTTGGAACAGATCCCCAATTCAAATATAGTACTGTGTACTTCATTAAACAATAATAAACTAAATGCTCAAATAATGATGAACTGGATTTAATCCCACAAAAAAGCAGGCAACTGAGAATTAACCATGCCACCCTTAATTTGCAATTTACAGTAAACACTGAAGAAATTAACACATAGCACTTGGTAGCAGAGATCCTGCAATGACAGAAGCACAATGGAAAATTAAGGATGGAGATTAATGTAATTATGGTTCTAAAGTGTCTGCAAGGAAGGATGCAATGCAGCTGACTTCATGTAGAACAGTTTACAGTGTGCCGTTTGATTACAAAATACCTTGGGTCACTTTACAGCAGGAAGATCCAATTCCATGATAACACTCCATTAAGGATTATGAGGACACTTTCCTCACTGGACCACTACCCTATAGTGAGTTTCATTGTGCACAGTGTGGTCTGTGTCCCCTGTGCATGTCCAGCATTCAGTCAGGTAGCCCACTAAGGATATCCTGCAGCCATGCCAAGGCCTGGATTGCCTTGTGTTTGTGCAGAAGCCCACCCTGTCAACTCCAGCAGATGCCATGAAGTGTAATGCTAACCAGGTTCCACAGAGTCAGCTGACTTTTGGTATTAACAGGTAATATCCAAAAGGACTGAGGAGAGAGGTTATTGAAATGGGAAAACCAGCCAGGCTTACTGACTGTGAGACTCTACAGGAAACTGAGAGAGAGTAATATCCTATTGTCCACCTCCAGACATCAGGCATGGTCTACTAACAAACATGACCCCATTTTATACACAGGCTGACATGGCATGCTGCAAGACTGAGCATGTGCAGACAGTGAGAGCAGTGTGTATGCAGTTTCTGGAGCAGGCCTTGGAATCTCATTTGTTAATAACACAACAACAGAAACCCATGAGTGAGGTTCTCAGGTGTCTTATTCTGTGCTGCTAAGTGAATGGAGAGAGATGGAAACAAGACATCACATAATAACTTTGTGTCCTGGATACTGCAGGGGATAGGGGAAAATACAATCAGTATACAACAGCAGTATCCCAAATGCTCAGAACCAGCAAAACTGAGTCCTTGTTGGGCATGCATATTAACCTGACTTCCAGCCATGCATTTTTAACAGTGCTTGCCTGCTGGTAAATGCAACTGAAATAATGACTCCATAATTCACATGCCCCACATTTCCATTATAACTCTACTGGGAATAATTCTTTGGTATAAATATGCATACTCTAGTGCTGATATAGTATACAGTGGTCATTTTCCATTACAAGTGAATGAATGTTAAAAACTCTTATTCAAAACTAGAAGTCCATGTTCCATACCTGCAGATACTCAATATTGTGAATTCCAACATTATGAGTCTACGAACTTTGCATGACTGAAGTAAACAAGTCCTATGCAGATAGCTATAAAAGGGTTCACATGCTATATTGTCAAAAATCACTTGGTCTTCTACTGCTGTTTAAATTCAGGAGGTAAAAGAGAATGTAATGAGCAGGGAAAAAACAAAACAAAACAAAAAAACCCAGACACTTAAACCTTTAAAAATGCCTAGGATTAGATTAAGAAATCCAACATGTATGCGTGGATTTCAAGGAAAAGGCAAACAGTTACAATCCATTCATTTCTATCAACTGATATAAGAACATTCACAGAGGATTTTACAAGTTTAAATTACGTGTGCCATTGCAAAGTCTAGAGCTTAAGCCAGAAGATTTTTTTTGGAAAGGACATGAATATATGGTAAGGGCAGTGAATGGAGGAGAAAACATGGAGATTGGAGAGAACCAGGTAGAAAATTGAGGGAGAGAAGAGAGACATGGAAGTCAGTGGAGAAAAAAGCTGCTTGAAGTTCCAAGCAAGCTCACAGTCTGTGCTCTGACACAGACACCTCCAACAGCACTGACAGAATATTAATCTTCCTCCCCATTCTCCTCCAAACAAAACTGTGGTTCACTAAGATAGCTCTGGTGTTCACATGAACTGGCTTCTGGTGGTTTTGTTTTCTCTGCTTCTGCCAAAGCCATGTGGATAACATGGCTGAATCTCTGCTTCTTTAGCTGCATTTGCAGGGACAGAAGGGTTTTATATCTTCCTATTGCTTCTGGCACTCTCAGTATGTGACCACGAAGTAGCTCTCTCTCGGTCTGGCCAGGAAACAACAATTCCATCATGTGGAAATAGTCAGGAGTGGGTAGTTTATATTTTACTCTGGTGCAAAATGAGCTTTTTAATGCCTTTTTTTTTTTTTTTTAAGTGCAAAACACCCTATCCCATCTTGGCCAAATAACTTGGTGATGAGGGCACGCAGCTGAGATGGAGGAGACTGAGGTTCAACTCCCTGATCCAAACCAGACAGAGCAGGGAGTTGAAACCTGGCTTGCTGTTATCCCAGTGGAATACCCTAATCTCTGACACTAGAGAGTTAGGTTCAATTCCCTGCTCTGTCTGGTTTGGATCAAGGATTTGAACCTATGTTCTTTCCCCTTCAGCTGAGTACTCTAATCATCAAGCTATTGTGTGTCCACAGAAGGGTTCCTTTTGCTGTGAGCAATCCCTCAGAACAAAGAGAATGTCAGAAACTATTCCTATTGCTACATTAAAACATTTTCTTCAGCAGAATAAAAATAGCATCAGAACTGGACAGCATGTTCTTTAAGTCAGGGCTTCATCCTGCATGGCATAAAGAAATGCAACCAGCATCTTCCAAAAAGCCTGGCAAGTGTGTCAACAGAGTCTTCTCACTAGATCAAATGAATTCATGAGCTTAAAGAAAAGCATGGACTTCAGTGCTTTGCTGGATAAAGGCACTGCACTTCATAGTCTGAAGAGTCAAATTCTCAAGTAAAGAGGATTTTTACCTTGCATGTTTTGGTCTGGAGGCTTTTTGTCTCACCAAACAACAGAGCTGTGTGAACAGATGCTTAAGCAACACTCTATCATTCTTCTATATTATAAGCCACTGCTTAAAACTTTTTTTCAGCAAATACAAAAGAGAAGCCTGTTTTTTGATATAAAAACATATTAAGTGTGTTGGATTTTATTTTCTAATTTTAAATGCATTCAATTTAAAATTGAGCATTTAAGCTTCTCAATTATTCAATATAAGCATTTCACGTAGGGGACATTAAAAGAGTAGACAATACAACTTCCAGTGGTAGAAAGTTGAATTCAGAGCACACTGGAAAATATAGGCTAACTGGAGGGAATCAAGCACTCAGATGTCATGGAAAAGAGTAAAAAAAAAAAGGAAACTTTATTTTTAGGGGCAACAAAAAGCATAGGGTACTTCAGTGATTCTGTCTCAACCTGACAGTTTCCATTCAAAACACAAAGCACAACCTTAATTTTTGTCACTTTTTTTTTTTTTTCATGAGAAAGGTTTCATTCAATTGTCTAAATTTTTAATAGAAAGAGAACTCGGGGTTCTCACACAGTGCCTTCAAAAACATCAACAAACTTTATGACTCAACTTAGTAAACCACCTCGACTTGTCTATAATATCAAGTGTATCTTGAGTTGTTCAGATGGAGCAGAATAGATTTGATCTGTGAATTTCATGAGTGCTTGAAGATAAAAACATCTCTCAAGACAAGGGGAAAGAATGAGAGTTCCAAATTCAAATTTTACAATAATTTTTTAGTGAACTTTATTTAATCTATTTTCTGTTTTTTTTCTGCATGAAAAGGATCACTTTTCATCTCTCAAGTATGTGAGAGATTCCATTAATTATGCTCATATGTTTGGAAATGGTTACCAGGAAACAATGAAAAAGAATATAAATGCCTAGCTATCAAAGCACACTTTAATAATAAATTGCTCTTCTTTTATGACAGGCATTTATCTGTTGACTCTACTGGAAATATAATGAGTATAGAATGTTCTCACTTTATCTGTCCTGTATTACAGTGTTCTGCTTTATCTGTAAACAGAGATAAATCACTAAGTAGAAAACTTGGGCATGGGGAATTAGTCTTTTGCTGTTGAAGTACAAATTTTGGATTGGCTACAAGAAAATTAACTCAATTCCTACCTATCTCAAAATTACCAATGTTATCAAGGAAAAGTTCTGAAGCTAAATATCTGAGAGAAAACAAATCTGTGAGAGGGAGCTTGACTTGAGCCTGTGCACATGGTATGAATCCTTACTTTAATAAAAAATTATAAAACTCATTTGTAAAGAAATTAAAAAAAAAAAAAGTATTCCTTTCTTAATGTTAGGACTGAAAACAGTCCTAATATTAGCCAACTTATGAGTTCCATCTAAGGCATAGAAGGTACCCTTCTCTTTCTGCCCAGTCGAACATCTTACGAAATTCATTGTAGAAAAAGGAAAAACTTCAGCATCAAGACATTTCTTGTACCCCTCAATGAGCTCACCTTTTGTTTATCACCTATATAATTACAACTAGAGTAAGATACAGTGGGTCTAATCTGTTTGGTCTTTTTTAGTCTCCCTTCAGACAACCATGTTTGATTTCAAATGAAGAGTTCAGGTTTAATATATTCACTCAGGTAACAGTTTTATGATAAGAAATGCATGCCTCTCCTTTCATATTAAACCAATTTTTTGACCTGCTTCCCAGGGCAGCTTTCCTTGGGTGGATTGTAAGAACCAGAGCAGTTTATATCTGTTCACATTCCTCATTCCCTTGCTGCCTTCCACACGAAGTGACTATCAAGTGAAGCCTGTCTGCAAGATGCCTCACAGCCAGATATGAAGGAGAGCTAGCAACAACAAAGCATTCACCCGAACGCTCAGCCAGGCCTCCAAGCTTAAATCTCAAGCAGCTAAGGAATTTGACAAAACAAGGTTTCACTGTAGAATAAACCATACAGTTTTCACTCTCCCAGAAGAATCCTGCTTTCCCAAATAACCCTAGTTTAACCAAGCCACCTGCCTATGTCAGGGAAATTAATGAACTTCAAAAGTAAAAACAACTCAGATGAAGAGCAAGCCCTGTTTTTCTAAACATCGGAAATGCCAGCACCACAGCAGTATGCCTTCTTTTTCACCAAGCCATAGAGGGAACTCTAATTTAAAGCCCAATTCATGGACCTTACATGTCCAGCCACTGCACTGCACATTAATCTCTTTCCTCAATTTAGTTGCCAAGTTTGCAATAACACTGTGTGATGCATGCCTGAAACCATGAGCTTGGCTCCAAGAGAACTGTGTACACTGTTAATACCGCAGTCAAAATACCTGTTTAAAGAAATTAATTTTTTATAGGAAGCTCAATTAAGTGATTTTTTTTTTTTTGGTAAACCCTATTGGATTAAACTTTTCCTATTGACAATTTCATGTAGTGAACAAAATGCGACACATAAATCCTGGACAGCTCATAGAACTAATGAAATGGACTTGTAAACATGTGAGACACAGATGTTGCAGCTCTGTTTGCCTTCATCTTTTTCATCAAGAAGGAGGAACAAGGGAAAAAGAAACACAGCAGACAAAGGATGAAATCAGCATTGTGTCCAATCAAGTGGTCAATTGAAATAGAAAACATGATTTCAAACAGCTCATAACAGATTGGCATTTTAGTCTTTGCAAAAAAAATTAAATTTAGCCCAGATTGCAATAGGAATGTTTAATGGAAAAATTAGTAAAACTTTAGGAATTCAGAGGACAAAGTATTTTTATATAAAAGAGACCAGCTTCCTTTGATTCAGTAAGAACCAGACTAAGTTCAGTCAGAGAATAATAATTCCTTTCAAAATTTGACATTAAGATTGTATATCTAATATTAATTATTTTTATCCATTACTTTGGTTCAAATTGAGATGGTAATGTCAATGACGCCTAGAACATGAACTCCCTGTAGGTGCTGTTTATGAAGTTTAGACGACCCCAACCTCTGAAGTCCAGCTGGTGTCCTAATTATGCTGAACTATGCTTTGCACAAAGCTGATAGGAAAACTTGGATCCAGCTGAACTACTAAGGAGGAAGGGAGATATTTACCAAGAGCTCCTAATTAACTAAGTGTCCTGGCTTGCCAGCTGTAAAGAATCTTGTATTGTATAAAGAAAGTACTCCTTTGATATATATACAGCACATGATGCATCAATCACATTTTTTCAGAATCTTCCTGCCTTTCTAAGACAAATGATGCTGAGACAGTTTTAAGGACTGTAGAATAAAATTTTCTCTCATGCTTAAGTACACTCCAATTTTTTAATAGGTCTGCATGAGAAATCTGAAAGATAATTGTGCAGAGCAAAGTGCTGAAAAATGTGGTCATTTCTAGTGCTGTACATGGTAACCTACCACTCTGTATCTGTAAGACACATAGAAATCATTGATAAGTGGAGAGTGTGGCATGCTCAAGGAGTCACGCTGTACATGCAGTGAACCCGGCATCCCTTGAGGTTGTTGAGCTCACTGACACAAAATAGAGTAACTTCTCCCTTGGAGGAATGTCTCATAGAACCAGCTCTAGGCAGAAAAATGCAGGCACACACTTGTGCCTACAGGGAAAGTGGGCTGGTCAGAGCAGTTCATGCCACTTCTGGCAGGGGAAGAGTTCAAAACCCCTGCTAAGTCTCACTGACAGGAAAATACAAAAAGAGCTCGTTCATCACATCTCACCCCCAGCCTAGACTCGTGCCTGTGCAAGCTGGCCTCTGCCATGTGTGCAAGGAGCTGAGAGTCTCAACTCAGCACAGCGGTGAACACAGAGGGTGTGAGCCCAGCCTCATGTCCTGCAGCCCCACTGGAGCCCGGAGTTTGAGCTGTCTTGCTCCAGAGTAGGAGAGTTGTGGCAGAAGAATGAATCTCCACTCGAACATTTGGAGAGAAGAGGATGTGACATCTTCCCTCCAGGTCCCAGCATCCCTGCCCAGGATATCAGTATTGGCAAGAGATACTTGGATTGAAATACTGACACTCCTTGAAACCTTCTAATGACACTTGCTACTGAATCTCATTTGTTCTTTCCTTCTGTGAAATAAAAAACCCAGAAAAATACTAATATCAGAGTTCTCTTTGGTGAGCTCTTTGTAGAAGAATTTGAGCAGAATTTGAACAACAGTTTCAGAGATTAAATAAAATCAAATTATTTTTTAGAGCAAGTAGCTGCCAAGCATGCAATTATAAACTTACTTTCAAGAAGTTATGTATATAATCATCTGGATGATATCACCTATTGAAAATATTGGCAAAATATATTTTTACTTTTTCTTATTCTTAATACAATGACATGATGAATTTTAAATTTCTCATAGCAAAATCACTGTTCTTATATTTGCATAGTACAGTCAGCTTGAGTGAGCCTAAGTAAAAACTGTGATTTCTTTCTCTAAGGTGCATCACAGCAATTCATTACAAACAGCAGAGATAGGATACAGGTCGCAGAATGGCTTTGGTTCATCTCAAAACATGAGAAAACTATTAAGAATATATATGGAATACATTTGTAGGTAGAGCCTGTTTATGATCCTTTCCTTTGACTGTGAATTGAGAGGATGTCTGTCAGTAAATTTTAGTATATGTCCGTGAATTTTAATATAAATACAGGTTTAAATTTAGGGCTATGTTAGCTATCATAGAAATACTTTTAATCTACATAAATCAGAAATACATTATTCCTGTGTGATGAAATTACTAGCACACATAACCTCAAAAAGCACAAGTAGAAATTACTATACTCCAGTGCACCTTCCCAAACCCTGTACAAGTACATGTTATTTTGGGGAAAAAAAATCCAAAACTCTCTCATATAAATATTTCAGAGAGTTTAAGAACATTTTATTAGGAATATTTTTACATCCTTAAAGCTCTTTCTTTGATAGTGTAAATTCAGCTATACAGATCTCAGAGAGGGACAAAAATTCTAACTAATAAAACTCTCCTCTAAATTGCTCCAAATTAATTTTCTGCATTTAAAACTTAAAGGACAAGCACCAAATATACTGAAAAATTTCCAAGAGTAGAAATATGTGCTAAATATCCTAATGAAAAAACAGTAATCTTTTACTTTCAGTGGTTCTGAGATACTGTTTTGTGACCATTTAAACATTACTTCTCTGGAATTACGATATGGATATTTCCAGCACACATGAAAGAGTAACGCTCTTTGGTCACTAATGATTATATTTAGATGCACATAGAGGTGCACAACTAATGGAATTATTTATGATGCCTTCCTGCTTGATGAAAATGAGAGACACAGCAATAATAGCAAGCGAGATTGTAGAGCCAAATGTCAAATGAGTTAAATCCATATTTATCCATAGCTGTCTATTCTTTTCATCACCAGATGTATAGTAGACAAAATACTATAGCTAACTACTACTAAAACTACTAGCTAAGGCTGTAGCTGAATATGCTAGTCAACAGCTATTCCTAGATTCTGCTTTTCTCTTCAGTGAGCCAGGTGAATTTTTTAAAGTCTAGGTTTATTTTCTGTGAACAAATCTGCTTCTCAGCTCTAGTAGACATTTTCCATTATAACTGTGGTTGGCTACAAAGCCTAGGAATTCGCTTATCAGTACTTTTCCCCATTATAAAGTTCACAGCACAGGGTCTGTAGTGATTAAGAAGTCATAAAAAAAGCTGATGAATATTCACTCTGCTTCTTAAATTAATTTGATTCAATGACCTTTGCTTTGCATTGAACTGTGCTCCAAAGCTAATTTCAAATTGGATTGCTACCAGGAAATCTGGACTATGTACTCAAAGAACCCAAACCTCAGACTTGTAAAGATGCATTCTATAACTCTCTAGTTAGGGAACAGGAGTAACACCCTGGGACTGAAAACCCCTGACTTTGCACTGGTTCTGACTGTCTGTGTCTCATTTAGCAAACAGAGACTACATAGCACATAGAATATCAAGGGTTATGGAACAACCTAAACCTTTGTCCTACAGACACTTATGCCTGGGCTTAACTTTACAACCACATGTAAAAGTTTCTTTGATTTTAATTGAACTAATCACAAGAAGAATGTGAGTAAGTGTTTGCAGGATGAGGGTTCAGCAGGTCATGAATTGTACTTTAGGAATATTTACAATGAGTTGCTTGTGGATGACTTACAGAGAAAAAGGCTTTACCAGAAAACATTTCTAGACAGCAAGCAAATTCAAGAACTTCACAAATGTAATGGGCAAATTTTGTGACTAATTTATTTCCCAAAATTATTCATGGATTTTTGCCATATGCTAACATCAGGAATCTATGAACAGTAGCACTCCTGCTGAGCTAGAGAGAAGCAAATTTCTGAACCTTGTGAAGCATTCTGAATCCTTTGAAAGAATTCCCAGATGTTTGTATGGGGCCATTTAATTTCTTTCTTGAGGGGTCTCGGTTGTGGAGGCCTATAAGCTGCACTTAACCAAGGAATAACACCATCTATTTGGAAAACACAGATAGTCTCATATACACTGTCATCTCTGTGAACAAGAGTATTTATTCTACATCTCTTCACTGAGCCCAGAAAAATGTGTTCTCTGCAGTCTAAATACCTGATGTGAAGAAGGACCTGGAGGACAGCCAGCTGGCTTAAGCTCAGCCAGTGTGAAAGGAAGGTGACACATGCTGGCAGACTGAAGCACTTTGAGGAATTGGCAGGAACTTTCACTGCCTCTCCACTTGATGGCATCTGTCCACCCATTGTCCGAGTGGCTTTGCAATCAGCTAGACTGCGAGTTTTCCAGGCATCATCTTGTTACTCCGTATTTGCACAGTGCCCAGAACACTGGGATCCCAGTCTGCACCACTATAAACTGCTGTGATGCAAACATTTAACAATACTATGCATAGAGTCTTTCCAAGCTCTGGTTGCAGGTTCTCCACATTAATAACAGCAGGTATGACAGCCTCTATCTGTGGCTGCACCAAGGTTGCAGCACCTCCTTACCAAGACATAGCATGTCTTTGATCCCATAAGATTAGGACCTGGCATTACCTTTAAACCTCAGTCAGAAACCGTGTTCAATAATCATACTTTACTTTGTAAAATAAAGTCAACCTCAGTGAGATGTGCAACACTGACTTTGCCTCTTGTACTGGTAATCAGTGTCCACTGGTCTCAGATAAGCTAGGCTGGTATTTAGAAAACGTGAGCATTGAATGGACTCTCTGATTATCAGAGACAGCCTTTTTCTCAAAAGAAGTTAACAAAGTAGTTCTTTTTTGCAGCAGGCTAAATATATTGCATGGTTGTGCATACAAGACTATCTTGGTAGTTTTAAATACATTATTTTACGTTATTCCTTGCTTGAAAACAACCTCTAGGCCTCCTCAACTGAGAGCCCTGGAGGAGGATTTTTTTTCCCTTTTGCAGGGGGTTACACAAAAAGCTTTTTGCAGGCTAACACAAAAATATTTTCTTCAGAAAGACACTTACTGATGTGAGATCTGTGTCAACAATTTTGACTACATCGTGTTCATTTTCCTTGACAAGTAAATTAGGCTTATTGCTTGACACTTTCAGTCATTATTCAGTTGAGTAATGACTGATGTTATTACTGTATTACACATTAAGTTATTCAAAATGTTAGGTCTTGCACTGGCTTAACTTTTCACAAGCCCATGCCTCAGAAGTCTGCATTTCAGAAAGTCACTGTTTGATGAAAAACACAACATTTCTAGGGTGATTTATTGTAAGTACCAGATATTTCCAAAATTGCTGGGAATTGAAAATCCCACAGTTATTGAAGTACTCATTTTATTTCAAAACTGGAGCACTTGTCCACGTGACTAAACACAAAGAATAAATGCCTAACCACTGCTGTTCCCTCTCAAAAATATAGCTGCAGATATACATTCAATCTGAAATGAAAATATTTATTTTTCCCAGTCCAGAGATTAAACATGAGAACTGTTTCTGCCACATAATCAAGGGGAACTTGTATCCAAGTACGAAAACACAACAAAACAAGATATCCTTTTTGAAGGGAACAGCGTTACAAACCCATGGCATGTTTTCATTCAATTTACTCTATCAGATTATAAAGGAGAAGCCCCATACCATGTGCCTTTGAGGAAATACTGTCTTATTATGTGACTCCCACTCACTGTCATGATAAAATTCAGGTGTCATTTTTCATTATGATTACAGCCTTGGCTCAGTAAAAGGTTTTCACCTTTTCCATTCAGTTATTATGCGTTTTTCTTGACAGCTTTTAGATTGCAACATGATAATGATTGCAGGCATTTTGGCAGAAAACACTGAAGTTATTCTATATCAATCTTCCCCTCTTGTGTTGCTTTTTTTCTATGGCTTACTCAAGAGCTATAATCCAATTGCCTCATGTTATTACGAGATACTTCTCCTATGCCTTCACTATACCAGAGATTATTTCAAGATTTTTTAAAAGCATTTCTTGAAGCTTGTAGTTTTAAGAATACAGCATCAAAGTTTCTTAAATGAGGCAAATTCTTTAATTCCTTTTAGGTTTCAGTGTGATCAAAGTTTCACTCTGCTTATTGTAGGATTTTATAGTGGGCACAGACACTGCCTCAGTATCTACAGTCATGTATTTGGAGCTTTTAAAAGGGTCTGTGGTATTTTCACTGTAAACTTTAGACTGTCGTTAAAAGAAGGCAAGTATCTTGACTTTCTTAATACTCAGATGTACTTTCTGCAGAGATCTTGTTAAAAGAAACAAAGATATTTTAAATGTACTGTTTTGCACTTTCTTTTGGATTTCTTGATTAGGTTAATCTCTGCATTGAAACATTTCACATAAATTCATTTCATTCTTTGTCTCTTTACTATTAGAAAAAAATACAGAAGTAGAGTAAATATAAAATTACAGATTTAACTGTACAGCTGGTGTGAGACAACTTGGGAAATCAGCCTGATACAGGAGAACATTCTCCCTTCTGGGTATATTCTCCTGGAGGTGTTCCACTGCTCACACTGACAGCAGGACCCAATGGCACAGAACAGCACAGCAGGCAAGACTGCTGTCCTTAAACATGGGCTTGTTTGGAAAAGGAGGACAGCAACAAGTGAGGTGAGAAACAGAATTAATATTCTTTGGCATAGCCAAAGGCTGTGAAGCAAATGAAGTCAGTGTTTATTAGTCCTATTATAGCCCTTTAAAATAAACGTAAAATTATAGGTTAATACGAACTAGACCAATGAATAAAATGCTATTGCTGGGCCAGTAGCATCACCTTTAATTAGCGAGCTTTTCTCTTTTGTTAGCTGTGAAACAGCTGTATCTTTCACTGGCATTTTACTAGTAACACAAATACCTTCACTGTAATTTTTTAATGCAAATTTGCACATTAAGCAGCTCTTGGGTTATGTGCTTGAGATTATTTTTTCCAGATATTAATATTTCTACTGTAGGTTTGTGTGAAGATTTATTTTGATAAGAAATTATTCCAAATTGAGGAAAAATTAAAGCAGTATGAAGAACTGTGACCAAATCATTATTAATTAAATCAGGATGAGGAGATAAATAGAAGAGGGTGTGCAGGAAATAAATGTGATCTGCAGAGTCTTGAAAAATAACTTGCAAGACGTCCTCCCTCTGGAGCAAAACTTCCCACTGGGAGACTAAAATATGCCCATGTAGTCAGATAATGGGGTAATAATACTGAAGTTACTAAATTCAAAACCCCAAGGAAACTATTATAGATTTAAGACACTGAGTCCTCTTTGGAGGATCAGCTGCTCTGAAGCCACAGCAGTGGCCTCAGTACTTGCTTGACCCACAGAGCTGTGCAGAGGTGAGGATTACTGCCTCCCTCCTCCCCAGGCCACCACGGCACACGCTAGAAGACAGCAAGTGCTTTGGGAGGGGGAGCAGCTATTCCCCTTCCTACCCCAGCACTACAGGACTGACAAGGAGCATTCCTGGCCCTCCTCTGAACAGAATCACACAATCATCAAGGTTGGAATAGACCTTTAAAATCATCTAGTCCAACCATCAACCTAAATCATCCATAAATCAAAATGCCAAGTGCCATATCCAGATGCTCCTTGAACACTTCAAGAGACAGTGACTTCATCATATCCCTGGACAACTTATTCCAATATAACTGTTTCAGTGCAAATTTTTTTCTAGTATCTAACTGGACCCTCCCCAAGCACAACTTAAGGCCATTTCCTCTCATCCTTTCACTTGAGACATGACAGAAGAGACTGGCCCCCACCTGGCTATTCCCTCCTTTCAGGTAGTTTTAGAGGGCAGTGAGCTCCCCTTGGAGCCTCCTTTTCTCCAGGCTAAACAACCCCAACTCCCTCAGGTGCCCCTCATAAGACTTGTGCTCCAGACCCTTCCCCAACTTCACTGCCCTCCTCTGAACACCCACCTCACTGTCTTCCTTGTGAGGGGCCCAGAACTGAACAGAGAACTTAAGGTGTGGTGTCACCAGTGCTGAGTGCAGGGAGAAAATCACTTCTCTAGTCCTGCTGGACATGCTATTCATAATACAGGCCAAGATGTCATTGGCCTTCTTCGCCACCTGAGCACACAGCTGGCCAGCTGTAAACCATCAACCCCAAATCACCTTCTGCTAAGCAGTTCTCAAGTCACTTTTCCCCAAGCCCATATTGATGCATGGGGTTGCTGCAATGCAAGTGCAGTTCCCAGCACTTTGCCTTATTGAACCTCATGCAGTTATCCTCAGCCCACTGCTCCAGCCTGTCAAGATCTCTCCTCAGAACCTTCCTATCCTCCAGCAGAAAAACAATTCCATCTAATTTGGTATTAGCTGTGAACTTACTGAAGATGCACTACATCCCCTCATCCAAACCATTGATAAAAGACATAAAACAACACTAACCCCAATACTGAGTCCTGGGGAATACCACTAGTAACTGGCCATCAATTGGATTTAGTTCCATCCTCTACACTTTCCTGGCCCAGCCATCCAGCCAGTGTTTAACTCAGTGAAAAGTGCCAAAAATCTGTTCAAGCCAAAAAAAGCCTCAATTTCTCCAGCAGACTACTGTGGAAGATGGTGTAAAAGCCTTCACTGAAGTCTAGATATTCAACAACCACAGCTTTTCCCTTATCTTCTAAGCAAGTCGCCTTGCCATAGAAGGAGATTAGGTTGCTCATGCAGGATCTGCCTCTCATAAACCCCCACTGCCTGGTCCTGGTCCTCTGGTTGTCCTGCAAATGCTGTGTGATGGCACTCATGGTGATCTGCTCCATGGCTTTACCCAGTACCAAGGGCAGGCTGACAGGCCTTTAGTTTCCCAGATCATCCTTCTACCCTTCTTGTGGATGGGTTTTACATTTGTTAATTACATTCTGGTAATCCTGGAAATTCTCCAGTTAACCAGGACTGCTGGTAAATGACTGAAAGTGATTTGGGAAGCTGTTTTGGCCAGCTGTCTACTCTAGGCTGCACCCCATCTGGGCCCACACTTGTGAGTGTCTCATTGGCACACAACGTCACTGGCCATTTCCCTTTGGATTATGGGGGCTTCACTCTGCTTCCATCATGAGCCTCCAGCTCTGGGAGTTGTACCTCGCTGTTGAGTCCCATGCTCTCCCTGCAGACCCCACCATGCTCCAGGCAGGTCCCCTTCCTTCATCAACTCACCACGCAGCTGTTCAGCTCTGCCATCACTGTCATGAAGGCTTACAACAGATTTGAACCAACATTTCCTGGTCATAGCAATTTTGTTAGGTAATTCTGCTCCATACAGAGCCTTTTTGCCAAATACCTCTTGGTAAACAGAACAGCACAGAGCTCAGGGAAGTGGTTACAGACCCATTCATAGCAGCCAGCAACTTCAAATGGTTGGTTGACTTCTCGGAGCTTTGAGATTTGATAGCAGAAAGGACTATTTTGAGTATTAGCTCATACACCCAGAAAGCTGGTGATATCATAAAAATATAATCCTTTTAAATCACAGCTCAGTGGACATAGTTACATGCCAATTGACCTAACAATTTGAAGCTCATGGGAAGGCAGGCATGTGTATAAAATTTGCATTATGCCTTATCTGATGCCTTTAAAAAAAAGAAAGCTTTAGTCATTCAAATGTTTAAGAATGTGAAATAAGGTATGATAGTTTCTACTTGGTACTGGAACCAGACTACACTGAGGAAACAAGGGACTAAGCTAGTCTGTGGAAACAGACTAAGCTAGATGAGGTAGGGCAGTGGTGGCACTGCAGTATTTTAGCTGAGAAATACTCTGGCACCTTATGAAACCTGATGCAGTCATGGTCAAAAGTGGAACCACTGCATGAGAGAACGAACCTCAAAAGGAAAAGCAGTTAAGCCTCTATCACTTTCCTTTTCTTTTAAGATGCCTTTGAAGTGAGACACTTCATATGAAGGCTGTTTGGCTGTGGGGGTTGCATCATCGTGGTTTGAGTGCTTCCGACTATTTCCCTTTAACTTTGGAAAAAGATACACTGCCAAGAACCAAAAGTAAACTGTACTTATCCACACATAATTCCCCCATACCTTAAATCATGAGTTTTGCTCCACAAAACATAAACTGTTCAGGGTCAGTGCAGGATTATCCCATCAGAAACACAGTAAATAAAGCCATTACAAAAGGAAGAAAATTGGGCAGTTAGAATATTTTTGTTTCTCTTAAGTAACATAAAAATTAAATAAACAGATGAGTTAAACGGCTCACATACATGATTTGCAGGAGAAAATATTAACTGCTTGAATTCCAAGGTTGAACTAAGCTTAAGAACATTCATAGCTCAAAACAAGAGCTGAGTCTGTAACAGGCTATGAAATTAGAAAACAACCTATAGTTCATATTTAAGGAAGAGTTTTAAGGGATTTTTTTTGTTTTGTTATTAAGTAAGTTGATTAACTACACAAGGGACCTTTGTCAAGACATTTCAATTGAGTAATAAAGTTCTAAGTTTGACTTAAACTGTAGACCATGAGAATATCACCACAGTGATTAGCAGAGCTTAGGCCCTGGATGGAAAGCACTGAGTTTTGGGATTGACTTGTGGGGGAAAGAGGGCACAGAGAATTCAAAATATGTCTCACAGAGGCTGTTTGGATTTTTCTTGTGCCAGCGAATAAATCCTGGACAATAAAAATTGTTACCTTTCAGATGCTTCTTAACTCAGTACTATCAAAACCCTGAAATACTCACTTTTTAATGAAAAATGGTCTAGACTCAAAAATTGTGATGATAATCCACTGAAGTGAAGGACTGCCAGTAAGGACAGAAATAGGAATGAAATACTGATCTTTTGTCACCAGCAGAAACCTACAGTAACTTGAATGCAATGGACACGTTCTACTGAATTCCAGCAAGGCAAACGGAGATCAGCATCTCAGGAAAACAAAATATTCAACAGTGAAGAGCTATGATATTTAGAGAAAAATAAAAAAAGGAGACTTTCAAGACTTTTAGTAGATTGATTTACTACATCTTCAGGTTGACCCAAATCAATAGATGGTATTAATGTTAGAGGCACTGCCATTTCCAAACTATACCTTTCCCTCTCAAATTATCCTTTTGTATGAAAGGAAGTATGACAACTGCAGGAACTTCAAAAAACCCCACATTATGTTAAAGGAGAAACTTAAATGAACCAAAATGAAATGTAAACAAAATTAGTGGTCTGACTTAAATTGACAAGACCATAGCAACACAACAAAGTCTGAAAATCCAGCTTGACACTCTGTCCCTCACTGAAACTTGTGTGCCATTTACTTATTTGTTTGGTTTTGTTAGTTTTTTTTCTGAACAAAAGACAAGGGGACTTCTAATTAAAAATATTATATGAGCAAAATGGAATTTCCCCGAATACTTTAAAAATTTTTCCATTTACTTTCCAAATTTCAGGTCTGGGTAATGAAAATCATATTACAGGAAAAGCAGATAAATTCCCGAGTCAGGTAGGAATACAAAAATCTTAAATCATATAAAGTACTATCCAAAGTTTATCCAGCCCTCACACACAGCAGAGCCTAAAACAGAGACTTCTTGCTTTCAATGCGTATTTTTTAAAAAAGAAAAAGATTTGTCCAGGAGACAAATTATCTGAGTAGTCTGGCACTGTCACAGTATGCTTTCATGTCTTGCTCTCTTACATACCAAGGTCCTTTTCTTCCAGGTTGCTTAAAGCAGAGGCAAGACTAGGTTTATGAAAAGGAAGCTTATCTATTGCATCCAAGGCAGGGTGCATGTACCTCAGGGGAGATACATGACAATCAATTGGAGTGCAGAAATAAAATACTATTTGTGCCACTAACAGATGGAATTTAAAAAATTAAATAGTGGTAATTTCAGCTTTATTTCATCCTTTTTTAATTTCTATATTTGCATATGTTTTATAATATATTTAATTTATTATTTTAGTTGTAAATGGATACAATTTATAAATAAATATACACCTACTGCAGATATGTGCTTAAAAATGTTTTACTAATTATAAAAAAGTATGGAATACATATAATGCTTGAAATACCTTCACCCATAGACAGCCTAAAAAATTACAGTTTCAGAAACTGATAATTCTTAAGCTTGGCTGAATTTGACCCATGATTTTAGGAAAATACGGGGCACCTACACCTCATTTCATCATACTATATGTTTAGCTTAACTAGCCTTCATGCTAAAGCCTTTTAAATGCTCTTTGTCAGCTTATGTAGAAAACAGAAGTTCTCTTTAACACACCAGTAATCCAAAGTATGGAAAAAACTGTTCAAAACTTTACACAATATGTTAGTTCATCACAGAGCTTCCATTTTACTGTATAACACAGACAAGAACAAAAGATCAAAATACAAATGTTTGAAAACTCTGACTGTGAGGAAATAATAAACCCTTTTGTTTCCGTAGTATGTGACATTCTCTATACTCCTTTTTGAGTTCAATTTCATTATCTCAGAATAACTTGTTTCTGAGAAGGATCATAACCACAAGTAACCTCAAAAAAATGCTTTGGCTTTAGAAAAGGACTAGAAGTCGAAAAGGAAGAATTATTATTATTATTATTATTATTATTATTATTATTATTATTATTATTATTATTATTATTATATAACTTCCAGCCCAAACGAAGATCTACAGGTGGCTTAGATTGTCCCTACAAACATTTAAACTAGCCTTCAGTTTCAGATGCTTTATATTAGGTTACTTTAGGATGTGAAGACGTAGTCTTAGCTAGGTTTAAATTAGTGGGAATTTTCCTGCAGACTCCAAAGGACACTTACCTTCCACAATTTTGCCTTAACAAGGTATCAGTGCTTGCCAAAAACTGCTTCTTGGTTTATTTGCAAATTATTGCTAAAAATATTTGGCTTAACGTATAATGGGTTTAAATTTTCAGGTGGTATAAATCCGTGCATCTGCAGAACTATGTCAATTTAATCCACTTGAGGATCTACCAGTAGGATTTATCCCATTTAATATCATTCATAGCACTAAAGTAATTAATTTTAAAATCTTCCTGGTTTTACATGGCAGGCAGTCACAGTGGTTTCACCTAGGGCTACTGCATTTTTGTGGCTATAATCAGCAAATCGAGCAAACCCGTCCTTTCATAAAAGTATTATTCCTTAAAAGTAAGAATCCAATTAACCTACTTTTTTCTTTATTCAGTCCTGGCACCACTCAGCAATTATATGCTATATTTAAATTTAGACAATACAGATGCAAACTTGCCTTTGCAAGGCTGCTTACAATAGAAAAACTGAGTAACAGTGATTCATTGCTATTAAAAAGTTGATTCATATTAGCTATTTGCACAACTTTGTGTTACTTGTTAACAACTAGAAATACTTGTACAAGATCATCTTTCAACCTCCTTTTTTTAAAAAAATTGTCTAAAGTAAATTAAATTCACTTCACTTGATGTAGTGTTTCCACAGTAAAAAATTTGCCATCTGAGGACTTGGGCATTTAGTCTTACACGGAGACAAAGAAAAAAAATAAAACACCAACACAACTGCAACTGGGAAGTAGCCTCTTCCCTCAATAATTTGTACAGGCATGTACTTATTCCATGCTGCTGCAGAATAGAAGGAGATTATTTTAGCTAACTGGTAAGTATTGAAGAAATTTTGGTATTTGTCTTATTTTAAAATAATAAAAGGCATTTGGAAGTCAAAGATTAAGCAACATAACATGAGAGAGAGCAAATATATGTCATACATATTAATTATGATAATTATAGGCTTGCATTGCTGTAGTGGTTTTTTGAACTAAAGCACACCTAATGCAAAATATCTTAATATAAAAGAAAATCAATGTACCATTGCCTAATGTAATGAAAATTTATCAGATAGGAGCTTGCAGCATTGAAAATTCTTGTTAACTATTTCACTGGAAGAGTATCATGGTTTTGGATAAATCTTTATTACTGTACTGTATGAAAGCACTAGCAGTTTAGATAAAAAGTAGATATATGAAATCTTAAAACCTTCACCTGCTCATTTTCCCTCAAAGATTCCATCTAGAAAATGTTGGTATTTGCTGATTTCCCTGATATGACAAGAGCAAAGAATAATTCCAGCAAGTAAATGTGACGGCCATTAAAGTACTGATGAAAATGAGCCTTACATTCTTTGACAAGATCCCAAGACCCATATTGACTTTGTTCCAAAATTAAAGACTTCAGTCAGCGGCAAATCAATATAGTGGTATCTAAAAGAGACCTTGTTTTTATATAGTGTAAGAAATTGCTTTCTAATTTACTGTTGTGAATAAACAAAGCATTGGAATGCATAAACTTCTATTTATCGGTTTCACTGACCTTGAAGCTGGCGTCCTTTGTACAAATCCTTTGTTTTTGTTGGGTGAGCTCTGGCACCATTATCACATTTAGGTTGTTCATACCTAAGGAACAGACAGGGAGAGAATAAAACCAGTCAAGGTTAAATTGGATTAAGACTTAATTTATTTCCAATTTTGTAGTCCTCATGCCTTCTTGTTTTCAGGGAATAAGCCTGCATTTTCGTTCAGGGGGCAATGCAAAATTGCCTATTTTTCACTTACCTCAAAGAAATCATCTTGATTGTCTGGGAGTTGATACCAAACTAAAAAAAAATTCTTTTTTCTAAAGCCCATTGTACTGGGAGGAATACTAAAAAACTGCTATAAATTAATACAAAATAAAAATTATTTTGAAAAAATATAACGAAGAAACCCCACAAAAGCAAGAAAAACTAAGGCTGTCCCACACCTATAAAACAAAAAAGTCATAAACAATATTGAAGACAGTAATCACGTTGGGAAACACCAGAGAAACAATTTCAAAATCACAGCAAGGCACATACTGTAGTTAGGTACTACTGTAGCTCTAAGTTCATGTGCTACTGTATCTTCTCAAAAAAAAATCATTTAAGTAAGAAGGGTTAACCACAAATGTTTTGAACAAGAGTGAAAAAGTGATAGGATTTCCAGAAGGAAGGTAGTTGGGCTGGAACTGCTTGAAGTGCATTGTGAAAAAGACTGAATCTCCATCTGCTACTGGAATATTCTGGCTCTTCTATGCTTACTGAGTTTACTTAAAGTCACTTTGTTAGTCTAACTGGTAACAAGAAACTGTGCTATTTGTACTTCCAGCAAACAGTGACTTATGCAACACCGCTAGAAATATCTTTTATGCAAGACCACGAGGGATGGGAGCATCTGCTGCTGAATCACCTCTTTTTCCATGTCCCCCTATCAATGCATGGTAGTTTTTCACTCACCTTGACAGTTTCTTTCTGAGAAATTTTTACTTTATTGTCTTAAAGTAGATTGAAGTTGCAGAACCCAGCAGGTAGTATTTCAGAGAAAGTTTCAATTCTCAATTAAACGAACCTGAATTGTGTCTACATACATGTGTGTGTACATACTCTTCACTGAATCTAGATTCTTTCATAATTTATATAACTGAAGTTCTCCTACTCCAACTTCACCAAAATAACATTTATTGAGTGGCATACTAAAATGTCTTAATAAAATATACAAATCCAAATTTTTTGGAACAAATTTTTCTAAAAGCTTTGAATGGTGACAATGTCCTGAAAGGTCAAACTGCTTCTAAAAACAATGCCTAAGTATTTTGCTCTTAATTATCAGGCAGCATAGAAAACTGCAATATTATTTTTCCTTTGAGGGCTTAATTTATTTCTACATCATGTAATGAAACTGACTGTTCATCAAATTTTGGCTGCTGCAAGAAGGTACACTATCATTTTTATGGACATGGAAGAGCTACAGACTCCTTTTTACCCTAAAGAATGGCAGAAATAGAAGGTGCTTTGATAACATGGGTTGGATTCAGATACTTGATGGATGGCCACTTCAATCAGCCAAGAAAACAGTGAAAGGGAAGTCTCTGAGCAGTCCTCACTAATGCAGTATCTGGCAAACAGCCTGGCCCCTGATTAATCTGATACCTGACTCTGCATTCCCCTCCTTCTCTTCCATTACTGTGGCTGCTCTGTGCCTACATTTTATTTTTTGGCCTCTTCTCTTCTACCCTTTTGGCTGATAGTTTTTGCTAAATACACCCACAGTTCATCAATACAAACTAAATCTACAAAAGCCCAATAGGTGTTAAAATGCTGCAATGTGAAAAATCTACATTTAACTCTTTAAAGCAACTGAAGAAAGAAAACAAGTCATTTAAAATTTGTCATACAGGAACAGCCATGCTAAAAACTGATAAGAAAAACAGACTTGCTTCAGTTTTCATGGAGAAAGAGTGGGAATGGGATAGCATGTCAGAATGGAGGTTAAAAATAGTGTAGTTAAAAGACATCCCAAGTTACTATTTTGAATTTAAAAGGGGAAAGAATCCCTAGCAGTAAATGTATATCTAGAACTGGCAAGGGCTTAGGAAGACTGCTTTATACTCTGATCAGTCTGCTGGGAAGAACTGAGGCTACTGAGGTGTACAAAGCAGTAGAGGATGGAGGCTTACACAGGGATTCTACAGTGTGGGCAGCTTCATGAAACAGATGATTTATGTTCCTTTTTAAATTTAGAGAATCTTGTGCAAGTTTGGGGTTTACTCTGCACGAGATACTAGTCGCTAAAAAGTCACATGTGAGAACACAGCCCCATGGTCCCCACTGAGTGAAAAGGCTCAGTTCATGCTGTGACTTCCAAGAGGCATTGGGAACCAGCTGGTGAGGACCACACTGATAGGCTTTTGTAAGAAAGGTTGTTTTTAGCCTTTAAATGCATTACATACTTTTAATCCAGATTTATTCCACAACTTCACCTAAATCTTGCAAGTTTTACCATCTTAAATGTTGTGGAGGGGTTATTCATTGACATATCTTTATTTTAATTCTAGAATGAGTTTATTTTTTTCTGAAATACCTTCACTGACAAATGATTTGTCCTTCTTTCAGATGACAGTGTACTAGAAGGTAAATGAGTGTTAATAACTTCCCTTCATTTTGAGGATCTTATTTAACGTGACTACCATTTATTGAAGTGTTCAGAACCTTAAAATATGACAAATACTATCCTCATGAATACATTCAAAACAAATAACAAGCAAAATGTTGTGCTGCTCTGCCAATAGGTTCCCAGATCTTTCTATCATTTCAGTGTTTCAATTCCTTAATGATTCAATCCTTATTTGCAGAACAAAGATTTCAGTATCCTACGCATCTATCTTGCTACCAGGAGTACTAATGTTATCAGTTCCTTCAGCAGAGTTTTAACATCTTTTAATTTGTATTTTGCAGTGAAAAACTGAAGGATAGTACACCAAATTTTGCACAAGCCCCTGCTTTTTTAAACTAGGAAAGACTCACATATTCATTCTTTCCATTCTGTAAGTATTACAAAAAGACAAGTGTATATTCCTTGTTATATTCTGATCCCACTTTAGTTCCCACTGCCTGAGAAAAGAGTTTAGTTTTATCAATACAGAAAAAAAATTAAAATCAAGAAGGAATTAATGGGATTCCAGCCCATCTAAATATTTCTCAGAAATGAGGTTTAGACATTCCTCTTAAACTCCAGGCAGTAATCCCACCTGCTTGTTTACCAAGACTGTAGATTCCTGAATACACCAGTCATTCTTTATTTAGTATAAAATTCCTAAAACTGAGTACTCTTCTTACCCATCTGTGCTCAGAAATGTCCTCTTTGGGGATATCACTAAATTGTACTTCCGCAGAGCTTCACTGAGGACTGACCTTAAGTCTAACATAGCTGAAAAATAAGAAATGGTCAAGAACATAGCAGCTGATCTTTATAGCATCACTCATCAGTCAGAGCACTTTTGTGTCTAAACCATATGCATGGAAAGACTGAATCCAATTTTCCAGCCTTCCAACCTTAGAGACATGCAGCACAGTCAAAGGTCTTCCTGCTGCCTCTTCTCCCACAGCTGAGTGACTGTTTAGTTGCCAAAAACAAGAGCCCAGCAGACCAAACAGGGGAAAAAAAGAGACAGAGAGTGACTCCAGGTCCATAAGTGATTCATCAAGGGGCTGAGAAAACCTAGATTTCCAGTCTGTATGACAGTAGGAGCCAAAATGGCACATACTGCATGCACACTATACACATGAATAGGAGAGCAAGCTGGTTGATTTTTAAGGATCGTCACCTCCAGTTTCATAAATGGTTCATCCTGACGTGCAGGATGTGGCAGGAAACCTGCAGAGATGAACAAAGTGCACCTAACAAACGTCACATTTAAAAAGAAAGCATACAGTTGGTCAGCTGATATAAGAGGAATAAACTGTGCAGGGATGGGGCTAGGAATCTGGTAAGGAGCATGAAGGCAACAAGAAGAACTTCTTACATGCATATCAGCAGAAAAAAGAAGAAAAAGAAGTGTGAGCCTGCTGCTGGGTGTGATAAGAGACCTTGTGACAAAGGACAGAGAGAAAGCAGAAGTGGCACCTCCTCCCCGTTTTTGACTTGTAAGATCAGTCTACAGAAATCCAGATCCTTGAGAGCAGTAATAAAGTCTAGAGCAAGGAAGACTTATCCTGGGTCATGAAGGATCAAGTCAGGGATTGTTTGAACAAAGTGGACATACACAACTCCATGGGACCTGATGGGATGCATCGATAAGTGCTGAGGAAGCTGGCTAATTTGTGAGCCACTCTCTATTAGATCTGAAAGGTCGCACTGACTGGGGAAGGTTCCTAGGGACTGGAAGAAAGAAAATGTCACTTCTGTGCTCAAGGAGGGCAAGGAAAAGCCAAATAAGCCAGAGAGTCTTACCTCAGTTTCTGAGAAAGAAAGCAAATCTTCCTAGAAGCTATTTCAAAACATACGAAGAAGGTGCCTGAGAGTAGTCAGGATGGCAATTATGAACAGAAAATCATACTTGCCAACAGTACAGCTTTCTATGACTCTATAACTTGCTCAGTGGATAAGGTGAGATGAGCATATATTATTTACCTTAATTTTAGCTAGGCTTTTGACGCTGTCTCTGATCACATTCTCATAGACAAACTGGTAAGTATGTACGAGATAAATGAACAGTGAGGTGTGTTGAAAACTGGCTGAACAGCCAGTTTCAAATAGTTAGGATCAGAAGAAACATTTCAGCTGGAAGCCAGTCACCAGTGGAGTGTCTCAAAGGTGAGACAATATTGTTTAACCTCTTCCTTAATGACCAGGACACTGGGACATAGAACAACTTTAGTAAGTTTGCAGATGATACAAAATTGGGAGGAATTGTCTGATACATAAGATGGTTGTGCTGCCATTCAGAGGACCTACAGCAAGCTGCAGAAATGGATTGGCAGGAATCTCAGGAAGTTAAAAATAAGAAAATGCAAAATTTTTGCCCCGGTAAAGATTAACTCCCTGCGCCAGTACAGTATGGGGTGAACCACCTGGAAAGCAACTTTGAAGTAAGAACCTGAGATTTCTGATGGATGCTGAGTACAAGGCAGCAAAGAAGGCCAATAGCCTCCAAGGTTGCATTAGAAAAGCTACTGCCATCAGGTTAAGGGAGGAGATCCTTGCCCTCTTTTTCACAATGGGAGAATGAGACTTATCTGCAATGTGTGTCCAGCTCTGAGCTCCCAAAAAACAGAGACATGGACATACTGGAGTGGGCTTAGCAAAGGGCCATGATTATGATTAAGGGACTGGAACATTTGATAAAGTAAGGAAAGGGTGCTGACAACATCCACCCTGGAGAAGAGAAGGCTCAGGGAGGATCTTAATGTTGTCTCTAAGTATCCAAAGAAAGGAAAATAATGAAGGGAAGTTATAATCTTCTTGCTGATGTCCATGGCAGGAAAAAAAGCACAAAATAAAATACTGAAAATTTCATGCAAAGATAAGAAAAAGCTTATTTTTAACTATGATGGTGATCAAACACTAAAACAGGCTGCTTAGAGAGGCTATGGATTCCTCATCCTTAGCAATACTCAGAATAAACTGGACATAGTCCTGACCTATCTACTCTAGATGATCTTGTTTTGAGTAGGGAGATTGGATCAGAGACTCTCCAGAGGTCCCTACCAATCTCAGCTAATCTGTGACTTAATAGTAAAACTATATCAGTATGAACTTAAAAAAAAAAGAAAGAAAAAAATAAACAACATCACAAACTCCCTCTGAAAAAAACCCAAACCAAAAACCCACAATAAAAAAAACCAACCCAACCCAAACCAAAAAACAGAAAAGACCCCACCAAAACCCAACAAAAACAACACCACAGCAGAAGCTCCACTTCCTTGATGAGCACAAGACGATTATTTAGACTCAAATTAGAGAATAGGAAATAAAATTATATAAGCTAATAATTCAAAGAAGGATTAGCACTAAAAAGAAACAGTGAACAAACCTAGGGGTGGAGAACAGAGGAAGAGCATAAAAGGAAGTATCTGGAATCTCTAGAAGTCATCTTTAGATCTGCACACAATATATATACTGATCCTACAGTTTTAGGATCAAATTTAGAACATTATGTTTTGACCGTTTATGGACCTCAACTTGCCAGAAACAGTTGATCACAGAGACTTTAAGTGATAAAAATCAAAGAATCCTTAAGGTTGGAAAAGACCTCTAAGATCATCAAGTTCACTTCAGATGGCACTGTAATTGGCATAGTCTAGACTATGGTGTAAACAGCTACCAACAAATCAGCACTTGAAGAATACATGAAAAAATCCTGCCCAAAAATACACTATTTTACAGCAATTGGCTTATAAGGCATGTTTCTTTCACAAACCTTATGCAAATGATAAAAAAAGATTTTGCCTAAGTTATAAGAGAGTTATGATTGCATCAAGATACCCATACTGCCTGCCAGCTCTATATGAGCTTCTATAGCATTCCTACAAGGGCCAAAACCTCAATAACCAACCTAAGTAACATCCTTTGGAACCTGATATGCTCTTTGCCTACATCTGCACTATGTGGCTCACAATACTTCACCATGTATCCGGCTCAGCTGAGATGACTGAACTCCAATCTTCTATTAATAACACACTAAAATGATATTTCCTGTCTTTGGGTTCCTGAGGAGTTGTTCTATCTAAGCCCATCATATGAAATAGCTGAGGAGATTGCTGGAAAAATAACTAAGCGTTTCTGAGGTTGGATGTGGTTTTTGTCACAGACCATCTTACTTGGGTCTTTTATATTCAGGAAAGGAGTGTGCGATTTCCTCTGGGATTTTTCATTATATGCTCCAAGCCTTGGATTCCCAGCACAAAATAGGAGTAAAGAAGAAGACTAGGATGGCAAACTGCCTGTGCCATTGCAGTGAGAGAGTCCATGGCCATCTAGCCTTAATTTTTGATGTCTCAAAATATTTCACTTTATAGTGGTAAAAACCTATATGACATAATTCCACCAGCAACAGAAATCTACATGATAGTCCAGGGACACTAGGGCATGTTTTTACTACAGCTTTTGAGCACAGAACGTGTGCTCCCTTACCTTGTTGATGTACCAGGGATGGGACGTCCTGTATCCACCAGAACACACCAGCAGTAGCCTGTGGAAGGATGGCACTGCACTGGTTTGTAGAGGCCACCCTGAGCACACTCTGGAATGAATACATTGTCCTTCTGGGGCTGTTTTGCTTCCTCCAGGGCTGACTGAAGTTCTTGATCACATGATGATGCTTTTGGATGGAAAATAAAAAGTACTGAAGACAGACAGAAAGAGCCTACTCGATTTATCAAACAGATTTTATATCTTTCTTTCATTGCATATGAGGATTTTCTTTGTGAAGGCTTGCTACAGCTCAAATACCAGCTACACTGATTTAGGCTATATATTGTTAGAAACTTTTGTTTCCTTTTCATGCAGTTGCTTCATTTTATAGTCCTAATAATATCTTGAATGCCCCCTTTCTTATACTTGATATAATCTATGGATAAGAAAATACTTTGTGACCTTAAAAAAATCCTCATGGATTCCACAGTCCCTAACTTACGGATTCTTTTCGGAGAGAACAGCAAAAATCCAACTGCTTAGGACTCCTTAACTGAATTATTCATCTAGATATTCACTTGGATGTTTATATTCTGCTCATTCTTTCCAATTTTGAAATAACCTCTTAACACAGTGAGAATTATTCTACGTTCTTTTCTGGTGATTCTGGTATTGGCAATGTGTAATTTTCTCTGCAGAGCAAAGACCCACGAGAAGAATACATTTTTACGTCATGTAATCAGTATGTCCGAAATCTTTCAGAATGTGTGAAAAACTTGCATATCTATACATTCTCAGCGTTTACATGAAACTATGAGGCAAAGGGGAAAGAGCAGAAACCACAGGGCCTAAGAAGGCCTGTCAGTTTACACCAACCAATAAAATAACACCTCTGCTGAGGATCTGTGGTCACGAATAAACTGGTACATGTGAAACTTCAGAGACAGTAAATAAGAAAGACTATTCACTCAAGCCATTATTTTTCGAGGGACTTTAAAATCAGTCACCTATCATGTGAAATTTAGATTGTTAAAAAATACAATTCTGTATATTTCCCAAACTATCCGGTAGGAAAAAAATATTAAATACTTGAAAAGCAAGAATATTAAGCACTCTACAGAAGTTCAAATTATTAACAGGAAAATTTCAAGCTATTAGAATTTTGATCAATAAGAGACTGTCTTCAGTTAAAGAACAGTCATTTTAATGTTACAATTTTTTTAAAAGTGGGTCATATTTGCTCTTCTTTCAAACCAGTTAAAAGAATTACATTTTGACTTTTAATAGTTCAGTGAACAAAGAACAAGTTGAATCCTGACTGAATATTCTAGTGCATTTAAACAAAATTAATCTCTAAGGTTATCTTGTTTTCTTTTCTCCACAGAGCTCAGAAAATGCTTTGCAAACTGCAGGCACTGACAGAAATTCACTAATCATGTCCAGGATACTACTGCTCCTTGACAGCTTATTGCAAATGTAAATGTCCAATATAAGTAAGACTTCTGTTGCAGGGGAAAAGGTGGTAGGAAGTTAAACATCTTCCTACTTTAAATGACACAAAATTCCATCTATACAATGGCCTGAGTTACAGAATAGTGTGCTCTTCCAATCCATATAAAAGGTTTAAAAAAAGAGAATATCACTTGCTAGTTTAATTACACAAGGCACGGATGAGGAGGTCTTTAGCTGACTTTTTTCCTCTTTAGTTTCATGTAGTATTTGAACAGGGTATCTAGATAAGTTGATGATTTTGCATGTTTTTGTCTTGGTCTACCCACTGACATAAACAGAGATTGAATACCTCTCAAATTTCCAGTGTTTAGATAATAAAGTGTACTTAGAGAATCACTGTAATAGAGACAGAAGTACTCTTTAAAAAAGGGAAATAGAAATTATTTGCATGTTGAAACCTTCACAGAAATAACTATAGTTTGACAAAGTAGAAATCTGTTACCAACATCCTCCTAGAGTAGCTAAGTCTTGCCCTCAGTGAATCTGGATTATGGTGACTATCAAATAACAAGTTGTGACAACTTTAGAACACTTCACTTAGCTTTGTTGTTCACTTTTTATGTTTTGTATACAATCAAGCATAAAAGAGCATGTGGGGTGAAGCGGCTGCCATGACAGAGAGGAAATAATTACTCCTCTTTAAACTCCACTAAATTAATGTCTCTTTCATGCTGATAGACCTTGGGACGATGCCATTAGTTACTGTGACCTTCTCTTGGTTTTTGCCCTTGTAACTAGCAACATAATATGGCAGATGTGCAGGTAGTCTTATCTCCCCCAAACCCAGCTTTGTAGGCTCCCAGCTTTGTTTAGAAAATACATTGGTGTATAAAGACCACATAGTCAGGTCATCCAGATAAACAAAATGTATCTGAACAGAGAGTGTGTGATGGAAAATTCCCAGTGCAGAAGCAGATATAACTGTTCCAGCTGTGGGCATAAGCTACACTCCCTAATTTCTGTGAAGCTCTAGTGTCTACTGATTGAAATCCCTGAAGGACTGCACTGCTGACTCATGGGCCAGCACAGTCCCTCCACTGAGGTGATTTAGGAGACAGTGTTAGACTTAGATAACTGGTCTTTACTGGTTTACTTGCTGAGGCAAGATTTTCTACAAGCTGTTGCTCAAGCCAGAAATTTGTATCTTTTGGACTAGGTCATGTTTCTTCTGGTCCTTTTATTCTCTTATGTCAAGTTTTAAATCTCAGAGGTACAAAAAAAGAGAATTATAGTGAAGATGTCACAGGAGGGCTGAAAGCGTGGCTTATATCTTTTAGCAGGGACAGTCAGAAGACTGCATGAACTTAACAGCACAAGTGAGACTAGAAACAAAGCAGACAGTAATCAAAGGAAGGTTTAAAGAAAAAGAAGAAGGACTTTCCCCTTCTTGAAACTTTTAATTTCCTATCTTACCCTTACAGAAGGGAAATTTTAACAAGCAGACAAGCACTTATCACTGTGCTTAAATTAATTTTCAGATAAAATCTACATTATTTCTAACAAATTAGGGGGGAAAAAAAGAGTAAGATACACACTACATCTGTCAGTTCTCCATGAGCTAAATTATTGAGTCTTATTACAAACCTGCTGAACACAATTCATTAATTTCATTCAACAAAAGTGCAGAATAGCTTATCATTTTTCTCCCTTATACAATGGCTAATGAGTTTCAGGTCAGCTATCAGGCCATCTGCCCAAGAGAGTAATTTCTGAAGTCTAATGTTTTGTATACTTTTGACACAACCATTTGTGTCACCATTACTACTTCCCTGTTTGTTTTCCCCACTAGAACATTGTCGCTACCTAAAGGAAAACTGATCTAAAGTGCTTATCTATAATCCTGCCTGCCAGAACCAGAACATTAATCTTCTGTGTGATTTCCTGTCTGAGGGAGCCATTCATCCCCTTTCAGACTTTTCATTCAATTATTTACAACAGGAGTAGTGGAAAGATGCAACTGTGATGCTAAGAGCTCTTATCATAAGAGCTACCATACCACTGAAAATAATTGCCTTTGTAATGTCAGAAGAATCATGGTCAACAAACCAAATTTCCCAGGAGAATCAGTGATAAATGTCATTAACTTAGGAAAACTCTGACAGTTTGTCCAAACAATCTGACAACAAGTATGAACTGGAAACATAACAGATGGATGCCAGAAGTTCATAAAATGAACAGTATGGAAAAGGATCCATGCCACAATAAAAGTAGGATAAATACCTTACTCATTAAAATGCATCAAAGTTTCTATGGAATGTGTTACTACAATAACATTCCTTCTGGGAACAGAAAAGCACTGACACTCCAGTTTCTTCTTTCCAAGTAATGTGCTTACACTGTTATTTTACTTAGTTCCTTCAATTTTACCTTTACAGAAAAAAAGAGATACTTTCCAAGCATCTTTGTAAGAAAAAATTTAAACATGACTAAAAAAATTCTTTCTGCATAGTCTATCATGTTAGCCAGGGCTATAGCTTAGCTGGGATAATTTATTTCAGGTTAATAAACCTTTCTGCATTTCCTGCCCAAACTACATTTTAGGTTTATAAGCATTACTGATTCAACACAGACATTTCAATCATATAAGGAAATACTCTTTTCTGCCCGGTTTTACACAAGAGCCTTTGTACCATCCATCCAATGGCCATTTCTGAATGACATTGAAAATTCTTGCTTACCACTATGAGTGAGTTTAAAAAAATGCTTTAAATGTAATGTATGCTACACTTCCTATGTCACAGTCCTATTCCATTTCTTCCCTTTTAATTTTAAAGATTAGTTGCTAACTACATTTTTCACGTTCTGGTTTAAGATGCCTTTTGAATGAACTATCCATTACACACAACCAGCTGAAATGTTGCATCTTCTGTCAATAAGAAACACACTTCAGCTAATGACAAACTCAGAGGAGAAGTTTGATGTTTTGAAAATCTTTGGTCGATTTTTCTTGCCAGTCCTCACTAAGAAAACAGTCTGGATATCAATAAATCAAGTTAATTTACAAGAATTTTTAAAAGAAAATTTATGTTAATTAAGAAAATTTAAATTAATTTTTAAGAAAAATACCTCAATAGTAATAGAATGTAACACTGTAAATCCTTATTTATTAAGCACTGCATTTACTCATCTGTGATGGGCTACCTAAAATGTTGATTAATATTTACTAGGAAATGTCCTCGAGGAGAATAGCAGTGACTTTTCTGGAAAAGTCATCCTGAATAATCTATTTAACTGTGCATTTTTCTGTTGTACATCTAAAATGCCGAGTGTTGTATTATGTATGTTAGGATAATCATCTTGTTAGTCTTGTAACAGACTCCTTACTTCAGAAATTCAAGCAGTTTTTCTGCTGTGTCTTATCACAACTTCTCCCAACGGGTGGAATTTCACGATTATAAATAATTTGAGTTGGTTTTCTTTGCATAAATGTAAATAGCTGTATTATGTCTGAATTTCAGCGCGTTCCACAGAAAAAGATTGTCAAACCTGCAGAAAATTACAGAGGCATCTGTATGGTACTTTAACATTTCCTGCCACTATACAAACATTTCCTTCCAATTTCCTTAACACCACAATATGTATATAACAAACAGAATCCACTCCAAGAAATTCTGTTTTCAGTTGGTTCCTTCTCCCTCCTTTTCTCATTATCCTAATAGGCCATGAAAGACATGAAAGAACTTAGACAGCCTGGTTTATCAGGGTAAATGGAGCTTTTATTAGGGCTTGAAGCTCTGTGTTCCCTATAGAAAACAGGTAATAAGAAACCTGTGAACAAAAATACTTCCAAAAGTGATAAGCAAGTTCTAGAGGAGTGCAGTGTAACATTACAGACAGTTAATATTGCACCTCTACCCTGTGTCTGGAAGGATATACAGACAGAATATAATCATGTCCAAATTTCAGTATACTTCAATTGTATGAAAATCTCTGCTAATCAGAGTTATTCAAATCATCTGTCTGTTCTAGTTAATTAAGCCTAATTTGAGCAGACTTCAAGCACTGATTTATAGAAGCTTTGTGCTGATTTATTTCAATGCACCATCATTAGGATGGATAAATAGCCATCCTACTGATACCCATGAAATCCTCCAAGAAATTTCACATCTCATGAGAATAAGAATTTGATCCATTTGCTTAGGATGAACCCTCTTTGAACCAGTGAAGTTAATACACCCCAAGGAAACTGATCACAATATGTTTTTGTATTTTTAACTAGTTTTCATAGTATTCAAGTTTCATTGAATGGAATTCCACTTACATTACACCAAATTGTATTTCCACATATGAGCAAAATGTTCACTTTAGAAAGGAAAGTGGGAAGTGGGATAATTTCTATTCAAGCTATGTACTTCCTGCAGAGGAGTTGAAGTTGACTGAATGGCAAAATGGTCTACTACAGCAGTGGCTCCATCATTTCAACTCCAGCAAACATGTCCCTTCAAGGTAAACTAACAGGTTTTTTTTAATCTGTAGCTGACCAATTTCATCACCCAGAATCCATCAACTCTGTTCCTGCTATAAGCACAGCTAATACAAGTGACAAAAAATCCCCAAATTATTTCATTCTAGTAAAGGAGAGATGTAATTCCATGGCTTTCTGTTTTTTCAGTTTCCAGCTTTTGTCCAGACATTCTCTAGTATGACAGATTCCTTCTCTGAAGAGGTAGATAAAGTGGTATAATGTAATTGGAATGCCAACTTCCTACCCTTTGTGTACAGCCAATTATTTCCTTGTCCCTCATGGCCAGAGCATGGCATCTCACACCAATCTTTTTAAAGAAGACTGGGGGTTTTTTTCAAACCAGAACACCTGTTCTTACAAGAAGTTGCCTGCCTGCCACCTCTTCAAACTTTCAAGTAACCTCAATTCTAACAGAAATCAAGTGCAGCTCAATGTACAAAAATTTGCAAGAATTAATTCGCTCATGCTGCCACCTTCTTATAAGGGCTATTCATTTATCTGAATCAAATAAAGAGTACTTATGTGGGCCAGGCTTCCCCCAGTAAAAATCCATGGAAAAATACCTACTAAATTCAATGGACAATATATCAGGTCTCAGCTGAATATATTCATATGCACGTATGTTTCCAGTTAAGCCTAATATTTGTTCATGGACCAAGTACTGATTGTAAGGAACAGGTAACATTAATAATCACTCAACCTTAGACCCAACATCTAGATGGCAACCAAAACCTAGGACAAAACTACAGCATGAATACTCATCTGGTGCCACATGTTTTGATTTATGTTGGGTTCAGATACTCGTCAGCATGAGGGTTCTCAAAGCCTGGAGAAAGCTGGCAACTTTCCTACCCATATTCTTTCTCATTTGTGAAAAAATCTGTGGGAATCTAACATTGCAGGCCCCTTGTGTGCATTTTCAGAGAGGTCTGTACAGCTGATCACTATTTTGCACTTTTGGAGCTTGGGCCGATGACTGTGGTTCAAAAAGCTCATTGCTTCAACACAGCCCTAATGATTAATTTATGTACTTTAGTGAACTGAACAAAGAAGGATAAATCACAGACAGATGCTCTCATTTATCTATGTGGTTTCATATGCAAAGACACTGCAATACACAAGAAAAAAATCATCTGAAAATACACTGAGCCCATTGAAAAAAAGATTCAAAATACAGAGACAACTAGCCCCCATTCAGCTTTACCTGAAAAGAATATAATCATAATCAACATAATCTACTTGTATACTCCAAGATTTTCTTAATTTTTACTCTGAGTCTGAGTAGCCAAGTAGCGCTGTATCAATGCAAGATTTCTGAAATATACAAATTCTGGTTCTACCAACCAGAAAAAAATTTGGGGGGGCCATAAGACAGAGGTCTGAAATGTAATGGGATGACTTGCTCTTTAATCAAAATCCAAACCTACTTTTCTGCTGGAATTTTTTTTTAAGTTTCTGGTTTAGGGAAGTTTTTGCACATACCTCTTGAATTCTTTATTTTCTTAAGATTTGAAATAATGTAACCACAGTTACTGAGAAAGACTGTAACCACATTCACTGCAAAAGAAAAAGAACTGTTTTGCTTCAAAAAGCCTGCTATTTTAACATTCTATTTGGTTATTCCTTTGCTTGCTTGTTTATTTATTTTAGCCCAACTTTTTGGTCAAACAGATGAGAAACATTATGCAAGTATTCGAATTTATCCTCTCACAGAATGATAACTAATTTAAATTAATCAGCTGTTTATTTGTGATCCTTTTTCTCTTCCCTGCCATCAAACAGATTAAGGGATCAAACTAGCTACCTCTTTTAAACCAAATGTAATTCTCTCTTTTGCCATTCTTATCCAGATTAAATAAAATAGCGTGAGATCTGTCCCAACTTGAAAACTCACACAGAAATTAGTCTTCATTTGCAAACATGACACAATCAGATTCTAAACGTTTAAATATTAGCATTTACTTCTACAGTAGATAAATAATAGAGAAACATGAAGTGAGTATACATTAGATCATAGATCTGTGTTATTTCAAAGATGGATTCTGCACTAGAGCCAAAATTTTTGTATTGAACTTCCCAGGTCAAATATTTCATTGTACCATCTATGAAATGTGAGAGAGCAGTAAAACAAAAGCAGCATATTTTTGTTAAATCTTTAGCAGCAGTGTGTGAAAGCGATAGAAAACCTTTGCGAAGTGCCAGGCATGAGACAAGGACTGTTTGCACCCTACCTTCTTCAATGGATCATTAAAAAGAGCCTTTAGACAAATCAAAAGTCATTTAAAGCCAAATGGTCAATGACATAGCATCAGGCTTCACAAGAAGAGTGAGAAATCTGGTCTTCTGAAGAGATGAGATCCCTCATCTTGCTTTTCCTCAATTAATGGAAAGAGCAAGGATTATCATCTCCAGGTGTTCTTTCTTGTTAACTTGACTTCCCTAACATGAGAGAGGATAATGTGCAAATGACTGCCTCATCCTGCAAGGATACATCTGAAAACTCTTATTTGCCAAATGGGATGAAATCTGGTTTTCCTACATACGAGGAAATACTGGTACCTATTATTGCTTCATATGGCTGCCTCATCCTGCCAGAGCAGAGCAGCCCCACTGTGTTCAAACTGCAAAACCAACCAAACCAAAAAGCCACCACCCAAAATTACAGCCAATGAAAATCACTGACATTTCCCAAACACAGTGGCTGGCAGGCCAGCTTGCTATAGCAATCTGAAGGCTCATTCATTAAACAAAATTGCGCAAAGCTATCATTCTTGCTTTATGAGTATATTGACCAGCAAATGTGAGTCTCCTGCCAGTGGAAAAATCTCTCATTTTTCAACAGAGATGATTTGAAGTGAAAATAAAGCTGGTTCACTTTTTCCATAGAGCTGTGAAAATGAAACTCTTTGCCAGGTAAGCTCAGGGTACATATTTGTTTGAATAGCTGTACCAAAAATTAAAAAACAAAATAGGCAAACAGGGGTGCCTAAATTCATACTCTGGCACTTAAATAACCCAGACAACTTACACGCATGTTTATTCATCTAGCATTTCCCTACCATGAAACAGAAGTTGTTTCTCTTCCCTATTTGGGAAACTGAGATACTTACACCAGTGTGTGGATATGGCTTTGGATACTTGACCTTAGGAACTCAAATAATTTTCCTTTCAGAGGTGTACAGTGGCATCTCTGGCTGCAGCCTGTGTCATGTTCCTGCCACTAGTTCACACTGCTAATGGTGTTGGCACCATGCAGTGTTTTCCAGCCCTATTGCTTAGCTCCTGCCTGAGGTGACTGTACTCCACTTCCATTCAATTTTCTAAGTATCAACTCATTCCAACCACCTTACAGACAGAACCCTGACTACTATTGCAGAAGCTATCAGGAGCCAGGAGGATTTCTGTCTGTTTTATGGGAATGTGATCTGAGATCCATAGTTTAAAAATGTGCAGATATGTTTAAAAAAAAAAAATAAAAAATAAAAAATAAAAAAAAGAGAGAGAGAGAATGTTATTTTGAATTTTGGTAGCTCTCCTTTACATGTGTCAGAGTATCTTACAAAATGGTCAATACTGTCTGTCTGCACCTTTTTCTAATTCATAGCAGACTGGATGGGCATTGCAGAATGATAAGAATTTGGATTTCTGCCACAGATCAGGAATACAGAGATTAAACAGGCTGCTGATACAGAAACTTTTTCTTCAGTATTTCAGGCAGTTACTTTGATAGCCATAATGCAAAAGTTTATGCTGCCATTGCCTTGCCTCTCAGATAAGTACCCTTAAGACCTACTTGGTTTAAACAATCCCAAAATTAAAAAACTGTGGTAATACTGAGAACATAATTTCACCCTTAAAAGCTAACCTATGACAGATTAATCAAAAATTGGCCACTTTTCTATTGTTTTTTCTTCTTCATCTCGTCAAAAAAGGCAAGAAGCAGGTGGAAAATGAGCATGCATAGTATTGCTTCTGTCTCTAATTACAAGACTGTGTTGTGCAATGAAAAATCTTTTAACAGAGCAACAAATTCTCTAAGGTGGTATCACTGATGATACTGCTCCCAGAACTCTTGTCCTCAGTAAGAGATCTGACAACATGAACATGAAGCCTGGTCAAAAGGTAACTGCACTGCTTTAACCCTGCATAAAGCTGAAGGCTCAGATTAAAGGCTGTGCAGGTCTTTGCCCCCCAGCACACTATATCCAAAGCACACTATTTATACAGCACGTAGGATTCAGTGTTCATAACAGGAGAGTTCCAGGATTCAGATAGAAGACTGTTTACTGATTTTGGCAAGGTTTTGTGTGCAATGAAGAGGATGAGCCAAGGAAGAATAAAAGCCAGTAAGAATATTCTAATACTAATTCTTTCAGCTCCAACGACTTTTAATATAGTTTTATGTTGCTCTTTCTTTTCATTTTTTCTTTTGTCATATGGCCATGGTTAAACAGCTCAGCCTATGCTTTGGTTTCAAGAGCAAAGGCAAATCTTTGGCTTGGCTTTACCTTCAAACTTTGGAAAAAGCCAAGAGCAATCTAAATTAAAAATTCCAATTCCATCCCACATTCATCTCTGTTTTCAAAAATAAATAGTTCTCTGAAGAGTCAATAATGCTAAATATGATGTGAGAGTGAAACATCACTCTATGCTTTTGAAGAATGGGAGACCTACAATCATATTGAAAATTCCAGGCCAAAATTTCTGCTCCTGTAAACTGGAACCATTCCATTGTACACAGTAGGGATCAGCAGCAGAAAAGCCAGTCCCAAGAATATTCAGAACAATTTTAAAGACTTCTTAGATAATGCATAGTAGCAAAGACTTCTGAACTAGTAAAACGAGTTTTAAAGTGTCTAAGGATCTTTAATCCTTTACAATCCATGATTATGTGCTCAGAAGATCATCATTTTTAGTGTTTAATATGCCACATAAACAACCACATAAACAACCACATAAATGGACCTTGCAAAAATGCTTCCCAACAATCTACTGTGTGTTAGAGTAAAGAGCAGGTTTCCCAAAGTGTTATTTTTCAAGGTGTTTGCTTGGTATTTCCAGCCTTTTCAGACCTGTTCCCATCTTGTCTCCCCACACAAACATGGACAACTACCTCAAACCATATTTATTTTGAAGCTCTCTACAACTAAGGAAAAAAATACAGATGACTGGTTTTGGCAGTACTGTTCAAGTAAAATAGATTATAAATATTTAACTTTTACAATGAGCATCACAGGAAAGAGCAATGTTGGCATTCAGACACCTAATAAGGAAACGTTTTCGTTATCGCTTATGTGAAGACAGTTATGTTACTGTTTCTACATATAATGCATTGTATGCTTTGTGTTTTTTTAATTTGGGAAAATTAAATGTTGTTTAATGGCTTGACAATAATGCAAAAGGAAGCTCAGTGCATGATGCTCCCAGGAGGCTGTGAAGCTATTGCAATCAGAGCTGTTGCTAATTAAATCTGCCTATTGTTATGAAGCATTTGGAGCCAAACCAATCAACCACTGGCATAATTCATGTAGTCCACAAAGGCCTTTGGTGGTACTTGTTTTCATCAATCACGAGGAACATAGGCTAAAGAAGAGTGGAAAAGCCTGTGTATTTCCAAATCTGCTTGCCTTGGGTCTCATTTGGGAATAACTACAGTACAGTCCTATGGCAAGTACCCTTGAATTTTGCCTCACACATGTATGCACATTGTCATAAAGATAACATGCAGGAGAAGACACAGGTTCTCCCTGGCATCAAAGAAGCAAGGCTATCCTCTTTTGCTTGTGGTCTACATACATATTTTACAATGACACAATAACAGGTATAGTTTGCAGAATGAAGGGGAGGAATCTTTAAAGTTATCAATCAGTTGCAAGGAAAAAAGATGTAAATCCAATGTCATGATTTACATGACTGAAACACTGAGATCAACAAACAAAGCAAAAGGCATGAAGTCTACATGCAAAATTGTAAAAAAAGGGTGCCTTTTCATTTAGAGAAATACCACTATTTCAATTGGTCAATACATCTTTTTCTTCATTTCCACCTGCTGTACTCCTTAAGTTTGTAAAGCTCCGTATTGTATTCTACAGTCCTGTGCTAGATGTTATCTCATCAACCTCACTGATGAAACTTTTCTTCTGCTTGCATTGATCTGTCCAGACTGCAACAGCCCTGCTCAAAGCAGAGCCAGGGTTAGAGCCCTGGAGTTCCTGGCTGGCTGCCCTGAATGTAAGCAATGAAACCACACTGTCTGCCTCTACTAGCTGACGTCAGTTCAGATGTTTTTGGGTACAATACTCTGTAGGCTGCTTAAGTCTCCACAATGACATCCTGAGGAAGTGATATTGGCACAAAATATAGTCCAAGACTCTGAGCACTAGTCAGTCAGACCAACAGCATTGACATTATGACACTTGTACTGAGTTTCACACTTACACTGTTTCCACAAAACAACTCACAGCTTTGACTAAGGTGATGCATTCTTACTTAGGAAGCATTCTAACTTAGGATGAATTACTATTAAGGAAGCATTCTTACTTAGGAAAATACTGAATTGATGCTGAAAATATACTTCATTAGCTTTAGGGTCAAACATCTAATTGATTGTGGTATCCTTCAGTATCCTGCAGTATGGATAACACAGCTGGACAAAGTATCTCTGAAACAGTCTCTGACATCCTACACACGTAATGATACCTTTCCAAGTTCAGTCAATCTAGGAATCAAGCTCTCTCCCATTCTTTGAAGTCACTGCTCAACTGGGTGCTTTGTTCTTTCCAAAGAATTCTCAGCTTGGTTTTGGGGTCACTGTATTTTCAGAATACAGTCTGCAAACTCATATATCAGGATCAACAACCTTTATTCCTTGGTATTCTCCTCATAAAGCCTCCAGATTATACCTCTGGCTGTCTTAGTCAAAAGGAGACGATGAAAGGAAAGAGAGATGATAAATCAGTGCTACCAGAAATGTTCACCAGCATTTGAGATTGCACAATGATGTCTAGGCAAAAACTGAGAAACAGGCAGTGAAGATCAGCTATTGACTGGAGGGAAAGAAGACTGCAAAGAAAGGATTGGAAACAGAACAGGGAATTCTCTGTATGCAACCAACTTTGAGGATGAACAAGAGTGACTACTGTAACATTGAAGAAGGCTCCAATAAAATCAGGTATGAAATAAAAGACTAATTAAGCTTAAATATAGTATTTTAATTCACAAGCTTTCTTGATCATATAGGGGATAAAAAGATCTGAAGCAAGGCATTTTTCCTCTAGCCTTGCTGTGGACAGGGGGTCCTCTATATAGAAGCCACACAGGCTCATTTTTACAAGAGTATTGAAAAGGAAAGTGCACCATGACATCCTTAGCACCATGGTTAGTTATGTGACATATTCTCTGATGTGTGAAGGTATTTATGAATATTCCGTTTTTCTGAATATAATTATGATTCAGTGTACAAAACACACCATCTGGTGACAATTAAGTTGTACATAAAGGCAATAAAGAGAAAATACTTTATTCAGCCTTTCAGCTGGCAATACCAGTGGAGCAGAGCAGCCTTTGTGCTGACAGTACATTCATTAAAAGTCAAGAGGAATTCCAGCTGTGTAACAGCAGTAGGACTGGGGTGGACTGTCCTGTTGTCACTGATTCAGCAGACTGATATACTACATGCTAGCTACTTTAAGAATGAGTGTGCACTGTTTCCAAGAGAAGTGATAACACCATCATTGGTCCTGTACCATTAATATCCCCATAAAGAGAAAAAAATTTAAAAAATTAAAAGAAACCCTACAGGCCCCTCTCCTCATAAGTCTTCCAGGGGCACTAGCCTTGTAACTGCAGCAGAGTCACTTCTATTTACACTGCTCTGAGTAACATGAGGCTTCATGCCTTCTGAAACTAAATCATCGCCTACAGTCATTTGCTACTATTACATTGGACTGTTTAGCTAAAGGGATGAACTACAGGATGTGTGACTACATTGCAAGTCACTGTTTGATACTAAAGATGTTGGTAGGGAAATGGGGAAAAGTGACCTTTCAAACCACTGACATTTATACTGGTATTTTTGGATTTGCTGCTTCTCTGTTGTGTCAATTCATAGGAACTTAAAATCATGTCCTAAGAATGATCTCAGATTGCTTTTAAAGTCTGATTAGAAACTGCAACAACAATAAAACTGTAAGTCTTTAAGCTAAGAGACTTATACAGCCAAACAGGAGAGCAATGAGATTAGCAATTTTCTCATTACCCTATCTGGAAATTTGAGATTATGATTCTTCAGAGAGGAAACAAGATTAGAATTTACTTAAATTTCTACCCCCAAAACCAGTTAGGCAAGTAAACAAACAGAAAGTGCCCCTACCTCCTTGCCAGCTGGAATAACTGGGCACAGGGATGTTCTGAAAGAGTAAACTGCACCAGGACAATGTGAACAGATCTTGCAACTCTGAACTATTTTATTTCTTGCAAAAACTTAATCTCAGATTTTGGAGGCACTTGAAGACTTAATTTGACTTCATACTCTTCTGCTTCCAGACCAAGTATCAGCGAGTTTGTTGCCCTGATCTAACTGGGTGTACTAGACAAAAATTCAAAGGCATTAAATTCACCCATATTTGAAGAATTTGTGTATTTATAATGCATTCTAGTCCCACATTCTAGTCTGCATCTAATCATTCCTTCAAATAGAAGCCAAAAAAAGTTCTTTCTTTCTGATAAGCTATTCACTGAAGAACAAAACTGGTGAGTTTAAATATCACTTGAAATCTCACTGGAAAACAATGGCACAAGCTAACTCACTGTTTCAATGGCAAGAACACAAATTCTTTTATAGCTTTTTATGACTGCAATACAGTTGGTTAAAAAATTTATTTTGACTGTCTGCTGGAAAACCAAGTATTTGAATGAAAAGATGCTTTTCATTCAAAGTATTTCTTTTTGATAAAAAAGAGAACAACATAAAACCCCTCAACAAGCTGTTTGTGTTGGACTTCACAGAGAGCCATGCAATCTAAGATTCCTGAAGTGTCCGTATTTCTGAAATGGGGAGACCATTATGTTCTACATATACTGTCAGCCTAAGGACTCAGCTCTAAATAAAGGAAGAGCTAATGAAGTTTTTAAATTTCAGCTCCAACAAGACTTACAATGAACCATCAAGATTTTGAGTTTTGAGCCAAAACCATTCAGTTATTTGAAGATAATTTTTACTGAATTTTTGTCTCAAAGATGCACTATTTTAGATGGAAAGACATATATTCAAAAAGCAAGTTCCCTGGTAAGTCATGTGTTTTCCATAGAAGGCTGACTTTTCAACCGGGTTTGACATATTAAGATTTGCCCTTTCTTTTCTCTTGTGTTTTGACAAAGAGAATTTAAGATCTGAAATTTAATTTACAGCCTTAATTGTATTTAAACATTGTTTTATTTGTGGATGAGTGCAGATACTTAGCCTGCTGTTTTGAAACTAAAACAGGTAATAAAAATAGCTTAATAAAAAACAGTGGTCTGTCTCTTCAATGACTGTTTCTTCCCCAGTAACACCGAAATCTAGTGCATTGTGGAAACAATATTTAATGCTATTCCTAGGCAGTTATTCCTAGGCATTGCAGAGTGCAAGGAATACATAGTGCCTAGCCTTTATCTGGAGCAGTCTGATTTGAGAGATGACAGAGCACGATGTACAGAGTGCAATGAAAGGTAAAGTGAGCCAGTCAACACAATAGTTGGGGTATAGATGAGAAGATCTTGAAGCAGGTTTATGTACTTTAGCAACATAATTTTACTACAAAAAGTTCCCTTGCTTTGATGACCCTTGTGTGGAAAGGAGGCTCTACATTGGAAACTAACAAAAGAATCCAGTACATTGCATTAAGGACAGGGTAGGGGAAAGGATCCATGGATAACAGCATTAACCTTGGCTTTAATGATCCATAAAAGCAGACACTGCTGTAAAGAGTCAGACTAATGCAATAGCTTTGTTTCAGACGTATGGCCAATGCACAGATTTGGAGGTGAATTCCACCCATCACACAGAAGTCACTGTAGGAGCTGAATTTCTCTTGTTTTTGTATCACATGGAAAACACTAAAATTACTGATGAAGCCTCGAAAAGTTCCTGTATCAAGCGGCAATTTTTTACAGAATTAAGGAAAAAGGCAAGATTTTTTTTTTTTTCATAATTAAGCAAGGCATGAACTGTAACACAAGCTGTCAGTAGTCTCTTCAACAATTTTGTTGAGAGATACATGGCTTGGCAAATAGGAAATTTGGAATTCATATGTGATAAATAATCCAATTAAAATCTCTCCAAGTTTAAGCCACCATGACTAGCCATAACCTGATCTACCAGGGAACATTACCTGGTCCTCCTACAGTCTGTATTTCCATTAATAGTCAGAAGTTTTTTTGTGCAGATTAAGCAGTAGAATTCCACACTCCATATAACTGGTTGTCAGTTCTTTTTCAAACTAAGCTTATTCAATTATTAGAAGGGTAGATAGCTGGTTATTTGACTTATCCTAATAGAAGAAAAAACTGCATCTCTGCATAGAACATGGACATTTTCTTCTAACTATCTGGTTATTGGATGAGGATGGAAGGCCTGGCAGCTCTTACTGTTTACCCTGTTGGAAGACCTATCTTCTACATACCATCCAACAATCATAGTAAAGCCACAGCCAGAACCAGACTGTCTTGATTGAAAGTTTTATCTATTTCCCAGAAAGATTATGTCATTAGGTATTATGCAGTCTAATATGTTTCTGTGCATTAACATGATTTACGTGATTTTTTTCATCTATCACTAAAATACAGATCATTAACTTGACATTCCTCTAAGGATTTATGGACCTTATTGATGTTTTTATGATTATGCAATCTGATGTCTGGCAAACCACAGAAAGCTGTGGGTAGGTGGAGGAGTGCATGTCTGAAAACTAAAGGAGAACTTCAAGCAGGACTGTTGTGTCATTTACTTGCTGTAGAAAGTAATGTGATATAATTAAAAATGGTCAGGAAAGATTACTATCTTTTGGCATCAAATTTTAACACATGCTGTAAAATAGAAATTATCATCCCTGCATAAAACAGATTTTTTTTTCCTCCCCACAGTGGGGGTCCAGTAAAGCCCTGGAACATCCTGAGGATAAAGAACATCAACTGGATGTAAAACAGAGCTCTTTTTTTAATGGTTTAGGATGGGAGGATCTTCCCCTGTAGTGGGAGGAAAAAGCTGGAAATGTCAGTGCTTGATCTTTTTTAAGGTTTTGAACTAATACGCAAAATTAAAATGAAGATAAATGAAAATCCTTGTGAAAAGGATTATTAAAGATAGGACAGTTCTATAATAAGCATGATCCAGCAGTCTATGAATTAAGAATGAATCATAATACACAAGCAATGTGGGGAGGTCTGGAAAGTTTATTCTTCTTGGACGACTCTGAAAGAACTGAAAGAAAACAGTAATTTTCCTTTACCAATTTAGGTCAGGCAAGGCAAAGCAAGGAAAGGAAAAGAAAGAGGACCAGAGTAGGAAGAATGATTTTTTTCCCTAGTGAAGAACATGAAGAGGATTACTGTTCCCTCTTTTGTGACAGGTAAATAAAGACTAGAATATCATTAGAAATTGCTGCTGAAAAGTAAGAAAAAGTTCTCTATTAGGACCTAAGTCAGCCATTTACTGATTGGCCCTAGTGGTGTGAACATTCAGTAGGTTTTAAGCCATGAGTTTTTCTGCTCCGGAGGGTGTCTTGTAAGCAATATTCAGAAAGAATTCTACTCTAAAACTATTGTGTTTCTTGACAGAAAAACAACAACAAAATCAGAAATTATAGTTCACTCCAAATAATTAAGTTCTTTGTTGAACTCTAAAGGGAACATTTAGTGAATCAGCTACAAGAGACAACCCAAAGAGTTTGAGGAGGCCATAAGATTGTTGTGTTGGAAGCTTCCAGTCTTCATCTGAGTGAGTATTTCTTACTAAATTCCATGCAATGCTTTTTTCTTTAACTGCCATGCACCACTTTTCTGAGAGAACAGGCCAAACAAAAAATGTTCTATGTTTTACCAGCTCATGTCTTTCAGCACCCACAGATTTTACAATGCCCAAAAGCCAGATCTATGGCTAACATAGAATATTTGGACTTGATGTAGATCTCATGAAATAATTCTAGTGCCTTTCCTTGTGTAGGGAACTGACCTACAGATGAGTGCAAGGTGGAAAGTTTACAGCAAAAATGTCTGGACTTGAACCTGTCTAAAATTTGGCGGAGACAGATTGCCCATCTGTTATGGACTGAGCTCCCACTGACAGGATCCATGTGTTGACTTAATAGCCCATTGGGATGTTTGAAGACATTTAAAATCAATACTTGTGCCTTCTATTCTCCTTCATGGTTTGAATTGATGTCTTTAGGTCTTAAGCCAAATCCATTGCAGATACTCTGGATTATCAAACCTCTGGGCCAGAACATTACAGATTTCCAATAGGCTGTTGTAACTTTTAGCCCATGAAAATATGATATAGATATACTTAACAATTTATTGCCATGCTTTTGACTTCTCCAGCTACGGCTAATGACTGCATTTACAGCACAACACTGAGAATTCCCATGGTTGAGTGTGGCTCATACCTCACTAATTGTTGGAAAGAAAAACTGTCTTTAGGGCTGAAATGAACTAGTAACAGGCAAAAAGTTCCAGTTTTCCTGTGTAATTCAGTGGTTTGCAATTAATGGACCACTTCTACTCAGGCTCTTTCCCTATGCAAATCTGCTTTATGCATTAATTTGAAGTCCATTTCTGAGTGTCCAATATAGGCATAATATATTAAGAGCAAGCAGAAGTCATCCTCAACTTCCCCTCCTTTAATGCTAAATACAAGCAAATTTGAGAATAGAAAATCAGCATGGTTCGCAGGCCAACACACAACTTCCTAGGAACCCTTGCTGAAAAAGACAGGCAATAAGCTTTCAAAATATTTTCTTCCCCCCCCTTGCCTATGTTCTTTCCTCACTTTTTTATGATATCCAATTGATTTCCTTCTGTTATAACTGGTTTCATATCTCAAATCTTCACATTGTGAAATAAGCCTAATTTAAAATGCTTCTAGAAAATTTCTATTTTATAATAAGTATGTAAGTGGAAACATGCAACTAGACCTTAATTTTTCCTTGCTAGCTCACACAACTTCAACTGCAGGTAATTTATCTTCAATGAACACTAAAAACAACATCTGGAAAATGCAACAATTAATGAGAATAAATAAAAAGTCACTGAGCTGTTACTCAGTTTTCTGTCTCTAGATTATTAATTTTCCTATGCTTAGAAAGGAATGGCTCTTAGAATTGATGTAATTGGGCAGACACATGAACTCTTACATTTATTTCTTTTGAAAGAAAATGTGGGTTTTGGGGAGTTCTTTTCCATGCAAGTTTTTTGTTTTTTTTTTTTTTACTTTAGGACTGACTTTTGTCAGGATAGGCAAAACAGTAAGAAGTTAGTCAGGTTGAGTCTGGAATGAACATGAGCATCGGAATATGGAACAAGGTTTGTCTTGGTCCTTTCAGGAGGTGACTTTCAGGGAACGATCAGTGCACAAGGATACCACTGGAACAATTGCCTCTGAGAAACAAAACAAAGCAAGCTAACAAGACAGAAACCTCACTGGCAACCAACATAGTTTCCATGTGGGAAAAACTCATGTAAAAATGCTTTGAAGCTGTCAAATGACACAGCAATAAAAACTGCAGTCACATTTTAGAATGTCACTCTGTCATAATAATCAATCTCACTGGCACACTTTGCCAACAGATTGAGACTATACAGACAGATAAATGCAAGCAGCTATTTTGTATAGATACAGACACACAATTATCACTTTAGATTTCATTATTTTAGTCTATTAAGAAGGTATTCTCAGCAGACATTATACCAACTGTTTTCATTTGCATTTGTAGCCAGTCTATAATATATTGCTGTATATGCACGTGTTTTCCCAGATGGTATTTTGAGAATGAAACTCCTGTTGGATCAAGCTCTCTGGGACTAATTGATAAAATCTTGCAACCGATTTTTTAAGTCCTGAAAATGACAGTCTGTAACAAAAAGGCAGCAATAAAACACTACTCCACTATGTCAGAAAATTAAATAAAAAGCTATGTGTCCCTTTCACATGCACACAGGTGAAGTAAAAAATTATGATGATGATGATTCTACATTACCAGAATATCCATATAAAGTGGTTGAAATCTGGGCACTCTTGAAATCAGTAAAACCATAGTTTGAGGAGACAATTAATTACGATTTAGGATTCTTCATTCTGGAGGAAAAATGTCATAATCACATAACCCTGACCCTGCCTCAGAAGCCTTAATGGCAGATCTGGGTTTCCTCTGGGTCAACCCAGATTTTATGATGATTTTATGATGGATTATGTATGGCTTGTCCACTAGCACCTGCTTAAAGCATATAAGCATAAAGATGGCAGAAATCATGGAGCTGACACAAACACTGTATTATGTGTCTGTGTGCTTCAGATGAAATGTGAACTGTTGGGTCAAAAAAGAAAGGCAACAATTTCTTCCTCTCTTCTATTTAGGTCATAATGGTCATGCTGAAGGAGGAGTGTGGGGGTAGTAATGAAATATTTGCAAAGGCACTGTGTCGTATGTATAAAACATCTCAACAAAAAACTATTTTAGCAATGAGCCAAATACTCTATTCTAAGTATGGAAAGAAAAAGTGTTTTGAAAATCATCTTCAACGTACCAAAAGAGCTAAAATGGAGATGTTTCTACTCAAATCAGCCACTCTAAACAGAGCTATTGTAATATGATCCAATGTTGATGCCATTTTTGCCAGGAGTAAAATTTTGTTCTCAAAAACTAATAGGTTAAATACCACTCCACAAATTTCTTAAGTGAACAGCAAAGGCCTGTTTCTCTGAGCCAACAAAAAGAATATACACTAGAAGGCATTGTAGAATATGGATATATAATCCACTAATTTCATGCCTTGCATCTGTGAGACTTGCAAATGCCATTACTCCATGCTAAATTAATTTAGGCTCATTCAGTCAAATGAATGCACTAGAGAACTAGCATAAACTAGAATTTCCTGAGCCATTATTTTCTATCTTCCAAAACCTAAAATAGTTTATGCAGATTTTACTGGCTAATTGTGACTGGCAGGTCATTTGCAGAATAGTAAAAGCAAACCACTTAATGAGGCATAAAACAAATTTAATGTACTCATTTGTGACATTAACTCAGAAAAACTTTATCCTAATGAGACTAATTTCTCAAGCTCAAGACAAGTTTGTAGATGACATGTTGATCATGACATATTAGAACATATATTCAGGTAAAAACTAGTGAGAAGAAAGCAGTGCAGAATAAAATAGTAAGTTTTTAAATGGGATATTTGTATCTTGCCTGAAATTTTCAGTTTTGTCTATTTTTTTAGTTATGTTCTATAGGCAGGGCTAGATGATAGTGTTATTTGCACCTCAAGAATTTCTTTGACAGTAGCAGGATTACAGAAAAACAAAGTAAAATTTAGCCCATAATGAATAAATTTGGCTTCATGTTTTGTTTTGTAAACACAGTTCCTATGCAGAGATAAATTTTCCTCGTTTTCCTCAGACAAATATTTTTCACTAAGCTTTCTGACGTTTGTATGACCAAGTCTGAATCAGAGTTTACAAAGCTAACTGAGTAAAGAAGACATCTATATTTATCCTTTATATTGAAACTTGGAAGTGGGAAGACAGCAAGTTTACAATCCACTGGATTCGGTGGCAAGATCTTTCCTGTTCTGTACATGTAACAGTCCGGAGTTGATTCTCTGTGAATGTTCCCAAAAGCCTTGGCACTCCTCTGAGATGTAATAAGGGAAAAATCTTACTTTTTTTTTTTTTTTTTTTTTTTTTTTTTGACCTTAAAAACCTGCCTGCAACAATCAGTGAGGACACTGTTTTTGGCACCTGGATTCACCTTGATTGGTCATATGAATCTGCACATCAGATATAGCTACAAATTAAAGCAAGGTTTTCTACACAGAACCTCCTGAAGTAATTCTGCCAGTCTGGGTATGGCACCTTAGTCATGAACAACTCCTGCTCTTAGTGAAACTAACAAAATCATGCTTTTGGTGATGGGCTAGCAGCCACAACACAGGTAAACCACGCTTCTGATTCCTCTTCTCTTGTAAATACGTCTTTAGATGGACTGGAGGTTACCAGTTCCCAGAAATAAACCCACCTTTTTAACTTTTTCTCCATGTGTACGTGTGTGTCTGTGTGTGTGTGTGTGTGTGTGTGTTGAAGCTTTGGCTTCCAGCAGCTACACTGCAAGTTCAAGAAGTCTTGCTTTAGTCTCTAGCACTGTAAAAATTAAACAAACACTCCTAACAGTGACAAATTTCTAGACACATATTTTATGCTACAGAAATCCCACATGAATTATGTTCTTGACTAAACTAACTAAAGAAATGACAAATTAAATCTCCAGTATGAAAAGTATTTGTTTCAAACTCTTGTCTATGATGTTTAAAGTCCTTTCCTTAAGAACCTACTGGAAAATCAAGGAGAGAAAAATTTATTAATAATTGCACTGATATTAAAAATAGCTTGTATAAAGGAATCTTTAAACCTTCTAGCTTATGGGGTTTTTTTTGCATTTTCTAAATGCTTTTGGCCCTCAATTCAGTAAAATACTTAAGCACAGTATTTAATGTAAAGCATAACCTCACTTTCTACTGAATTTGAAGCTGGTTTGGGGTGATTTACTAAATCATAGCCTACATCATTAATGTTTCCTTTCACACTATACTTTTTTCTGCAGAAATAGAAACCAGGAAGATTCTCTAAAGTTTATCCCACTGAAAGGAAGGAGCAATAAGAAAGGCATTAAAATTTATCATCCACCAAAGCACTGAATTTATCTGAATACTAAATAGACTTCAGTCTTAGGACATTCACCTGACATTCCTGGTCCAGGTTTAAAAGGCTCAATTCTAAAAGTGATGAAAATAAATAAAGGCAGAATTTGATCATTATTTTTAAAAAGCAACATAATTAATTCACATCAAACCAGTGATCAGTTTGTAAACAGCAGGTGACTGATGTAGTAAAAAGCAGGTAACACTGTCTTTCTGATTCCTGCTCACTGAAAACTGGCTTCTGATAGAAGTTTGCCTCTTTTCAGGTTTGCCTCCTAGCATTTACCACCAAACAAATGTAACCCACACTGTCATTTTACAAGCAACTTCTTGCTACATATCACCCAGAAATGAGCAGATAAAAAAGAGGAAGATATTAAAAAGAATGTAAAAACAAATGTCTGAGCCACTAACAGATGGAAATAGGTGTGAGCCAGAGACTTTAGTGGACTAATATCATTTTAGCCAAGTACAGCCTGGCCAAAACTGCTTCTCCACAAAAGGAACATATGATGCATGAGCTTAGTAAATCATCACCATGCAGATCATTAAGGCACTATCATATAACGAGAGTGGAAGCACGATGGCTCTTAAAATGGTTCATGCAAATCTTCACAGGAGCTTTGCAAAGTAAGGACAACCTAAGTTTCTTACCTGAGCTTTTATTGGTTTTGTTCTGTCTACTCTTTACTTGCTCAGTCCATAAGGTAGGATAACGAGAAGCTATATCTAGAAAGAAAAAAAGGCAACAGAAAATACTTTATAAATATTAACATTTTTAAAAGTTATTAGCAACTGAATAGTACATGGCTAGTTTTTAAGAAATATGGGTCTTAAAAAAAGGCCACGCTAGTTTAAATTATGGCAGTTAAGACTATTATTCATGCAAAGGCATGAACAGTCCTCTCCTTATCCTATTTGTACAGAAGATTGAAATAAATACTTTTACATGAAAATTATCTTTAATTAAGATAAAAATGTCCTAGTCTGGACCCAAAATATATAATGGATGCAGACCAAATTCTGTAAGATTAGCGGTGAGTGATAAGGCAGCCACAACATTGGACTATCATTGCTTATTTAATAGCAATTAATTTCTCCAGAGGCAAATAAGCCTCAGAAAACATCGGCCTTAACAGTGATAATACTAGTCATTATGCTGAGGATAGAATTTACCCTTTGACTTCTTTATTTGAACAGAGAGTTTTAATCTCCACTTTGGCTCAAGTTTAAAACCCGTGTCTGCCCTCAGTAGTGACAATTAAAATTGCTGATGTTGGTCTCCCCACGTAAAATCTCATCTCAAGACTATCACACAAAATTCCCTGCCTGTAAGACTCTATTGCATTGTCTTCGCTGTTCCTGAAAAAAGAATAGATGTTTGCAATTTCTTGCAACCACCCCTGCAGTTGTAGATATTCCCAAAATGGCATTTTATGTTGTGGAATATAATCCATAACTGCACAGTTTAATACCACACTGTTAAATTTGCTCACCTTCTTCATCACCTTGAGGCTGAGTCTCCAGCGCGGGAGCTGAGGCATCATCTGAATTCAGAATGGAAAAGATTTGCAAGGAGACTACAATTATGAGAGTAAGCTAAATAAGTGTACATACATGATTGAAAATAATGATTTGCACATAGCCCCGGCCAGTAAACAGTAATTTAAACATTCTTTATAGGCACTACACAGCACAGATATATTTCATATACAGACTATGTTTTATAAATGGATGGGGTTTGAGGTTATGGATGATAAATTTATTGCAAGTTCTTTGGTGATGCATAAAGTGATCAAGTTGTTCTCTGGAGTGTAATTCTTCATTTCTAATGCTGCACACTGATACCTACAGGTAACAACTAAAAAATCAGCATTTCTAAAGAAATAATTAGATAAATGTATAGAAGAAGTGAAACCTGTGAAAACAAAAAACAGTCTGGAGAGAATGAGTGGCTGAAGACACCTTAAAATCAAAGGTTTTGTTAAGCACAGCAGGACCTATTTAAGAATCAAGTTGATTTTATTAGTAAGATTAACAGATTATATAACCAAAATATTGTTTGCACAAGTGTTATCCTCTGGTCAGCATTCTCATCCACCCACTTCCAACCATTACTGCAAGAAAAGAGGGAGGGAAAATTACAGAAATGACAAGAAGATGTGAGTCATTTTAGGTTCAGTAAAATACAGTGGACCTTCGTCCTGGAAAAGAAAAATTAAACATAAAAAACTACTTAAATAAGCTTTTGCTAAACAGAGCAGTACCAAAGACACATCTTTACTTTATTATGTTTTTGTTATTTAAAACTATTGCAGATGTGGGGTAAATATGACTCAGGAAGCCATGCTGGTACATATTTTCCAGTCATATTTTCCTGTGGCATGGAGCTAACTCCAAGACCAAGGTGTACTGCAGTAAACAGCATCTTCCGTGCAAAGGTTTTATTACTATTTCTTGCAGTTTCACAATTGGATCTCAGACCAAAATAGCTTCCAGATTGTTTTCTTGGCATTTTCATGGAAGACAGAATCAAAGGTAACTGAGAAGCTGCTTCTGGCATGTAGCCTTACTTGGGTAACAAGGGAGATTTTAGGCTAACACACTATCTCTTCTTTTCTTCTTGCTACCACAATTAAGAAGAGTGTCCTGTTCTTTTTGTTATCACCATCACTGTTTGGGGCTTTTTTAAAGTCTGAGTTGTTTCTAAATCATGCAGAGTATTTGGAGTCACTCTGGCCTTTGCCTCTAAACGTCACCATCTAGGTCACACGAAATACAGATACCAAGCAGATTTTGATAGCAGGTAAAACCAAATTTCCAGCCATTAAATAATCACCTTTATAAAAAACCAAAGCAGCACCAATGGGAGCTTATATTCAATGCAAAATTATCTAACCAAGACATGAGGCAATCTCTTTTAAGAGTGCTCATTCTTCATGTCCACACAATAGCAGGATTCTTTGCTCCAATGCCATGAAAGACTGTCACTCCTCATTAGTTTTGCTGACATTTCTGTGGTGTCCTCTGGGTGGTGGAATAAGACCATTGACTAATTTCAGAGAGGCCATCAAGTATCTTAGTGTACTGAAAATCAAGACATATGTTTAGATCATCAATCAGTATGTGATTCAGAAAACCCAGTATTTCAGAAAGTAACTTATGGTAGGCAGATATTACCCAGAGCCAAGCCAGAAAATTGGGTTTGCATTTAAATGGCACTTCTCTAATAATCTTTTGGTACACAATTTCAGCTTGTGACACATTTAATCTTATGTAATTACCTGAATTTCAGCATAATGCTGCAACTCAGTGATAATCAGCCCAATCAAAATTAGCCTCCTGAACTTTGTTCAAAGAGCATTTATAACAGTTTTGGTGTTGTTGTTGTAATACGATGTATGTTTAATGATTGATATTAATTAGATATCTCACTGACTAATTGCACAATTCTTCCTGGCTGGCACATGCATACCAGTCCATATATGTATATATTTAAACATAACCCTGTTTAAATTCTGTTTGCTATCAGAGTTCAGTTACCAAGAACACAGTCCTGCAGTCAGCTAAGGATCAGAAAAAAGGGATGTGGTCCCAACTCTGACACCTGTGCTTTTCAGAGTCTAAATATTTTTCTTGGATAAAGGAGAGAACTGTGGGGCCAGAGAATATACTTAAGGGAATATATTTTAAACTTCATTTCAGTTCAGTTAATGTTTAAATTTACAAACATGCTAACAAAGCCCCTGGTCTCCAATATCTGCAGCTGGAAATTTTCTTTCAGTATTGGAATACCCAGAGAAAGCAAGGTGCACAGTTGCAACAGATATGGCTCACCAGACCCTTATTTATGAGATATCTTGGAAGGAGAGACTGTCTCAGGTTAAGTCTATGCTGCCTCTTGATTAAAGTCCTCAAGACCACACCTTGAAGGTCTGAAGCACGTCCTCGAGCACTGAGAACATTGAGAGCCAGCCTAAGCTTGCTGGGCTACAGTACGGGCAGACACCCCTGGTTAGTCCACAGGAACATGCAGGGGAAAGAGAAGCAAGAAAGTCTTATGGCTGTTGCAAAAAATACTGCTGTGCCCTTGCAAGCTGAGCAACAAAATATGTTTTACTAGGCTGGCTGTGAAGCTGAAGCACAGCTCCTTAACTCAGATAGACATATGATCCTGATCCCTACTCTGTGATGGTCTCTAAAGATTTTGGGATGTCTCTGACAACATTACTTTATTTAAAGCATTAGGCAGTGACCATCTGGAAGAAGGGTGAGGAGAGGAAGAGAGCAGCATTTGAGAAGAAGCAGGGACCACCTGAGAACCAGGTCAGAAGCCTTTCATGCTGCAGGCTGGTGCTGGAGAACAAAAACAGGGCATGAGTAAAATGCAGTCATGTCACTTGAGACACAAATATACGTGGTAAGAAGGGAGATATGATCAACTGTGTTCACTTCTTTGTTCTGTGCCTGTTCATTCAGGGTTCAGTAGTTCAACCACCACAGCCACAAACAAATATAAAGGATTCCAGACAAATTTTATATATGGGATAGCTCATTCAGTTCAAAGCTGAAAATGAAAGTCCAGACCTGAAGAAAATGGGCAACCTAAGGTTAACGGAACCCACAATTTGTCTGGAAATACATGAAGGAACAATTTTTCAATACTTCGTAATTATTAGCCTTAAAGGAGTACTGATTCTTTTAGCCTAACAGAATAATAGTTTATTTAAATGTTAGGTTTATTGCAATACTGCAAAAACTCCCATTAAAAAAATCATCAATTATATTTACCATGCAACAAACATATAGGCATTAACATTAGAACAAAAATTAGTAACTTCTTTAAAATTAATGTAATGTAACTGATAGAAATATTCAGTATGCTGTTTTCAGCTGAATCTAAAATTCTTTCAGCTGTTTAGAGAGTGAAAAATTTTAATTTTGTTTAGAGCATAGATCTCATTCATTTAAATCTATCAGCTATGTCATATTCACATCAGAATTTGTCCTGCCAAAAAGACATACATCATGACCTATATCAAACAACAACAGTCTTCTGGCCATAAATGTAAGCCATCAGATGAATTAATCACAATATAAAGCCAAGTGTTGCATCCAAGATGACTCCAAGCACTGACTGCTATGGAAATAAATTGAGAACTCCAGCTCCCAAGATTTTGGAATTGCAGAATGCAGTGTTTATCAAACAGACAGAATAATTTGATCTCCAGCAAGAAGTATGGGAAAATATTTCAGAGTATAGATTTGGGAAGGAAAGTTGTCATCCAAACACCATTGAACTGCAAAGTCTATAGGACTGGGACTAGAAAATGTAGTGTCTATGCATGCATATATTTATATATATGCATATATATATAAAAACATATATATATGTTTATACTTGTAAGTTTACTAAGTATCTGCAATGCAAACATACAATTATTAACATGCATGCATATATATTACATATGCAGCTATAATACATCACAAATTTATACTGATAATTTAAGTATATGGAAAACCACAGTAGTGTCTTCCACAGCTGTTTTAGCTTCTATTTAAAGGCCAACTAAGATATTTACCTGTTTTGCCTGCACCTTCTCGTTGTGGCAGCTTCTCACTTACTGAACCTGCAATTGGAAAAAGTAATTAACCAGAAAAATATTACTTCCACCTCTAATATGCTATCTAAGAAACACAACTTTATGGATTCACGTTTTTATATTACAGCAAAAAAATATCAGCAAATTCTTCCTTTGCAAACCAAAGGTTTTAGCTTTGCCTGACCTCTGCATTTGTGCACAATCCATACACTGCCAGACTCCACTTCTCAGCCAACACAAGACCTGAGAAAGAGGCAGCATTAAACACTACATAGACACAAGTCCAAGAAAATGCTCATGTGCTGCAGGGTGACCCTTTCCCTTCCCCACTGCCCCAGCAAGGACAGGCTCTGCAGGAAGGAGCAGCACCCAGAACCATTCCCCTGTTGTCCCTCATACAGGGTAGCTCCCTCCCTCTGCTCAGTCTTGCCCTCACACCCCCGATGCTCTGAGGGGCTTTTCCAGCCTCTAGGCCAGGCCTTGCTCAGCTTAAAAACTCTTCCTTTCTGCTTTAAAGGCTTCACACAAAGCCTTGTGGAAACCCTGTGCTGGTGTGGCAAAGCGTTTGTGTGCTGGGGGATGGCCAAACACAGAGCCTGAGCCTGAGCCTGAGCCTGAGCCTGAGCCTGAGCCTGAGCCTGAGCCTTATCCTGAGCTTGGTGGGAAGGGAGTCAAGAAGATTACAAAAGATGGGTTTTAACAGTTCATTCTACCAGCCTGGACTCCAACCCAGCCCAGAATCTACCCTTGCTTTCAAGCCATCAAGAAATCCACTGCTTTTCTCGGTAGTTTATCAGGGAGGCAATTGTCCTTCGAGTTTAAAATAGAAATCCTTCCTTATTTCTTGCCTTGTCATTACATCCATTTTTATTTTTCTAATTACTAGACACTTCTTAACGATTTATCTGTCTCTGCTGCATTAAAAATCATCTTTAGAAGAGTTTTTTTCTCTCTGAAGAGCCACATGGAGTGATCAAATTTTAAAAACATGAAGTCTTTCAATTCTTACAACACAGTCTCTTCTTACATACACCTGCTATAATTAAAAGAAAAAAACACCAAAAATCACTCATCTGACACATCTGACAGATGCTTGTATGTGTGTGAAATAATTTAGCTGCCTTAATTTTCTTAATTTATTCCCCCTGGAGTAACTACAAATTACTATATTAAAAAAAAAAAAAAAAAAAACAACTAAAGAAAACCCAAACCTTGCAGCACAAGACTTGTGTCCTAAGAGGACAATTTAAATAAGAGAACCCACTAAATCACAGGCCTTGCTTACCATGCTGAACTTGTAACCAACCATGCTGATGGTTATTTCAGCAGGAATTTTAGACAAGGAGCCTGCCAGAGGGAAGGTGCCTAATATTACAAACCAGCCCTGCCGATTTTAAAGCCTCCATAAAAGAATACATGGCAATGCAGCCAAGCTAGTAACCTTCTGATGGATTCAGCTCTTAATACAGCTTTATATATCCGTATTACAGCTTTATAGATCCATATTAAAATATTCTTGTTTAGACTTGTTTCTTTTCATGGCAATAGTGTGTTTTAGTGTGTTTTCATTATATTATGTTTGAGTCACCAGATATTCAATAAACTTAGTGATGCATCAGTATTAATTGAGGCAGGAAAAATAAAATTGCTATCATTATAGGAATTCTATCCAAGCGTGTTTGCTCTAAATGGGTTTCAATACTAATCCATGTTGTTCACTCTGAAGAGGAGGCAGATTCTGTATTTATGCTGAAGTCAGGGGATCTGAGTTTTTGGTGCTTGGCTTGCATTTGATAAAAGGCTCAGCTTGAACTCAAATAAGATGTTCCAGTGTTTGGAAGTACGATATACAAAATTACAGGTTTTTCTAATTGCACTAAATACCAGTGATCCAATCTTTCCTCAAATTTCATCCAGCTACTATTAACTCTGTAGTTTCTGAATTTCATTTTGGTGCACAGGCTTATAATTATAATTTTCTTGCAAATCCGGATACTTTAGGCCCAACTCTCAGTCACATAAGCGTTTTAAACAGGCTTTTCATTTGTGAGAAGAAATGATGTCTCAGTAGGGGGAATGAGTGTGATGAACTGCTACTGATACCCACTCTGCTCTAGTTTGGCACCAGTGTTGTCTATGTACATTTGAACTATTAGTATAAATTGAACTCAGTTTATACATAAGTAATTTAACACATTGGTGAAATTTATGTAATATCCCACATCTTAAACTAAAAGCAGAAAAATTCTTCCAGATGCATTCACATTACGTCATTTATATGAGAAACGGTGAGAATGAATAAAATCTGTGAGAATTGAACTTGATTCCTTTTTCTACCCTAAATTTTCATGGAAAATTAATGGATGGAGGAAGAGAATGGCATTAAGTAGTACTAAACACTAACTTTATCATACCTAATCTAATTTCAGTAAAAATTTAATTAATTCTGTGAAAATTAGGTTTACTGGGCTAACATTAATTTTTCTAATAGTCTTAGGAAGTCAACAAAAATATTCACAAAATTTCCTACAAAAGAAAATATGTGTCCTTCATATAGTTCCACCTGAAATTTTCAATTTATGCAGCATAAACTTTTCTTGACATCTCCAAATTCGAGGTAAAGAGTTATTGAGTTGGTATCTTTTTTCTACCATTTCCTGAATATATTTAAGGTAGAAGCACTTCTAGCTTAAGTGGTGATAGGAAGTTGCATTTGCAAGTCTTTAGAAAATTTTGTCTTCAATATCATGATGAATTCCCACATTTTCAGCTAGGCAGGAAACAAAACGAACTTATAACATCTAAAAGTTAGGCAATGTAATTGGCTTCCAAGTTTCCAGTACACTGTAGGCAACCGAATCACCACATAAATAAATATCCTTACAGAATGATGGAGGAGCAGGGATATTAGAGTCAGCAGCATTACTTTAAGAGGAAGAATTTAGCACCATTCAAGCTTGTACACTTGCTTAATCATCTATGTATTTATTATGATTCTGATCTTTTTTTTTTAAAGGCAGACATATTCATGCCTTGGTTTATTGCAAACCTCACATTTCCATCTAATTTCACTCTAATAACATTTGCGGCACAATAAATCTTCCAGGGAATGTAATGTGAGTTTTTTGGTTTGTGATTTTAGCATATCCATTTTCTATAATTCCTATCATATGGAATAGCGCTATTAAAAAAAAAGTGAAAGTCCATTATTATCTAGTTTAGATACTGATTTCTGATCTTCTACGAAAGAATATTTGACATATAATCACTGAATGCAGATATCAGGAATGGTAAAGTCCCCATACTATTCCTTTCTCTCCTATGGTTCTGTCTGACTGTCTGTGTATAGGTAAAGTGCTGTAAATGAGCACAAAGTATCTAGATGAGTCAAGGATGGGTATTTTTCTCCAGCTAACAAAAACCATTTAATGTAAATTTTAAAAGTTCATTGCCTTCCAAATATATTTTTTCCGTCATATTATCTGATTATTATACTATACTGGAAGAGTTCTGAACTTCTAAAGGTATTTGTATTTTGCCCATAAAAGATGGCCATGCCATCTTAATCAAAAGGCAGCAAAACTGCATCACAGGACAATAAAACATGTCTCCATACTTCTGCAATCTCACTGGCAGGAGCCCAGCATATTTAATAGGGCACAAACCCCCAACAATAGGCAAAGACTGTATTTTCCAATGATAACACCTGCTTCTCAATTTCTGCCCCATTTCTCAGGACTCTCTGTCTATGGAATTTCTGTAGTTCCCTGCAATGCTGATAACAGAGATGGATAGTTGTAAAAATGTCTTTTTTTACTGTCTGGTGTTCTTTAGTGAAAGTACTGGGAGACATTCATCATTTTTAAGGAGCTTTCTTTTTAATGCCATCATGGGAATTTGTTTGATTTACTGTCCCTCTCACCATTGCTCCTGCAATAGTGAAGACTATTTTCATGGAGTGGAACAGCATTTTGAGATTTATCATGTGTGTCTTAGCAGTACCAAATGTTGATGTGGGAAAAACTGAAAAGGATGGAAGAAGAGCTTCTTTCAGGTACAGATATAGTAATTAAAGCAAAGGTTTACATAAAACAGTTGGAAAGTCCTGCATTTTTAATTTCTGCTTAGGATCTTCATCCTGCCTCATCTTATGTCTCTTGGAAAAAAGAGCAACTAGAACAACTCAATGAACAAAAAATGGCTCAGGCAACTGCTGTTGATAGGTAAAAAATATATATGGGACACTTTTCAGGCATGAGATAACTTTAGGAAGCATCATGTTATTCAGCTAACCAACAGTTAGGGAAAGGTAGAGATTGTTTTGCATATCCAGTATCACACAGTAAATGGGAAGCATGGATAGGGGTTGGAATTTCTAAACTAAACTCCTAACTGCCCATCCTAAATTCTGCTCCGTATTTCTTCTATTAAAATTCAAGTTCTTCCAGACTGCCATGTTCTTCTTTCTTATTTCTGGGCATTCACCAAAGGTGGTTCCACTGGGGGCAAATGAAAGGCAAGAAATTATCCCAAAATTTCAGAACAGCACAGTTGATTAGACACATATTTGAACCTTATCTGAAGTTGCTGAAGAACTAACCTAAAACTGAAAATGAACTGAATATTTTCATTAAAGGAAGAAATTTTCATACATTCCATGGTAGCACATTACCTATAAGAAAATCATCAGAAAAGTATCTTAATTTTCTGTACAACTTTTCCTCTGAAAGAAAATGGTGGCAAAAGTGATCTTGGGAGAAAAAGGTATGGTACAGGCAAACTGAGAAATTTGTATAAATGTTTTTGAAATACCTATAGCATCCAGCCTGCAGAATACACAGAAGCAGTGAAAATACAGAAATGTGCTGGTGTCAGGATGCCACCAGTGCAGGAGATCTGCCTACACATCAAAAATAACAAGGCAATTCTAGCAAGACACGGTGATTTGGATTAAAAAGGGACAACAGTATTAGCAGAAATGGCATCTCTGCAATACTAGTTGAAACAGGAATATATCTACACAATTTCAGTTGACCCACTAAAGTTTTGGTTGTAATTCCTGTGCACAGTCATACTAAATAAAAAAGTACAACAGGGAATCAATAGTGATCTGGAAAACATCAACACTCTTGCGAGGAAAAAAACCTCAACTCTGTTATCCTAAACAGATGGCAATTTTGAATATATACTTGGAAATGGGAGAAGGATGCAGTTGTGCATCAGACTTTCATTTTGCAATATATGAACTAAGTTTTCCTTTATTATACCCCATAACTTTCTGAGAAAATCTGTAGCTGTCTTCTCTGTTGAATGAGAACGTTTCTCCAGATCTCTCAAAACTGAGTCCTAAGCCAAAACCATTGCAAAATTCCCTAGCTTTTGAAGTCTTACTTCCAAACTCTGCTGTAGCTGGACTTCTTTCCTGAGGAACAAAGGAGAAGTGATGAACAGTAAAACATGAGAACACTGATACAAGCAGGGGACGAAAAGTGCAGAGATAATCCCTCAGGGTCTCGTAACAACTGAAAAATTACCCACAATCTTTTCATAGATCAAAATCAGACTCTGAATACTCACCTGTGCCCTAGAGCAGTTTATTTATCTCTGAGCTACTTAATTCAATTTGAGTACTATTATGACCTTCACCTTAGTGTTCCTGTAAAAATAATTTCCCTTCCCGCTCCTCTAAAAATGAGCTGAAGCAGTCGGGCAGTTTATCTGCTAGGCACATGAATATACCTTTGAGAGGAACTAGGGTTAGGTTCCTGTAGAGATATAGAATAAATCTTATATTAATGGATTAATTATCTGGGAACTACACTGCAGTTGCTCCTCAATAATACCAGTACAAATACAAAAAGTGAAAATATAGCAAATAATTCAACACATTGAATATGAGCCAAAATAGTGTCATGTGTTATAAGACACTTGACAAACAATCATTTATTGAACTTTCAGCATCAGCATAACCTTTTTTCACTGATGTCAGCGAGGACAGGGCAGGGAGGAAGCCAAAAATGGATTTTGCAGAGAAAGTAACAAGGGTACATTCTCAGAGAAGCCCTGTCTATGGACATGTAAAAATATCTCACCTCAAAATTACACTGAAGTACAAAAGTGCTGTCCTAGCCATAGCATCACAGAATTACAGAATGGTTGGCAAGAGACTAAAGTTCTCATTTAAAATCCCTGCCAGGGGCAGGGACACCTTCCACTAGACCAGGTTGCTCAGAGCCCCATCCAACCAGGCCTTGAACATTTCCAGGGATGACACATCCACAACTAAAGAAGACACATCCATGTGTCTTCTCAAGATGCAGATCAGTCATAAATGATAATGACACTAAAATGAATATGAATGCACATTTTCCTCTATTTTAAGGTTTCTGAAAATTTTATATTATTTTTCACAATCGACTCTTGTTTCACAGTGACTTTTCAGACTGGATTTAAAAGAATATTCTGAAGAATATTACTTCTAGATAAAGTTCACCTACAGGCAAGATGTGGAAAGATTCTGCAAGTCACTTTAACGAGAAAGACTATAAAAATAAAAATAGCTTTCTATAAACTATGCTGAAACTTCTGTAGTGATCCCTTCCTTCCTCCATTTTTTAAAGACAAGAATGTTGTGCTTGAATGATTGAAGTAGATCAGGACAAGAAAATTCTCTGATCCACTTTCTTTTTCAGCTTCATTCACACTACAGGATTGGCTTTACAAAGCTATTTCTTCCACTTTCTGACAGAGAATGGTGCTTCAGTACAAATAGTTGTACTATAGAGTGTGCAAATATTTGTAGAGCTATTTCTGTACCTCAACCTCAAGGGGCGTGAACCGTGATTCTGACAACCATTCACACACTTGGGATTTATATTTCTCATCAGTGTTAATAAAATAGGGTCAGAAGCAAACATTTTAAAAACAGAACCTGTTAACTGTCCTGATGAAAGATAAAAGAGAGCATGCAAGGCAGTGAGTTTGATTTGCCAGTTAATTTCTGCAGGCAATTTTTTCATTTTGCTCTTAATGCACTTATTTTGTTCTTATTTCTCCTCTGGATTTGGTCATTCGTGGAATGTGCTGTGGGAATTCTTTCATTGGGCTATGTTACAAATGGGTGTTCCCACTACTTTTTTCCTGTACTCTAAATATGTTTTTGCAATGAGTTTATGTGTAAGAGAGTTTATAACATAAAGTGCTATATCAGCAATTCAGTTCCCTGGTTTTATATACGGGCACATAAATATGGTATGAACGACCATTGCAGAAAACCTTCAATAGCTGGAGTAACGCACAAATAAAGGAGATGGATCCCAGAATCACGGGAAGGCTTAAGGTGGCAGTGACCTCAGACTTCATGCACGACCACATGAAAACCTAGACCAACTTTCTCAGAACCTCATCCAGTTGAATTTTCCCAAACCGCAAGGATGGGGCATCCACAGTTTCCACCATCACCTGTTTCTGGGCTGAACCACTCTTCCAGTAAAAATGTCTTTTCCTTAAGTCTAATCAGATGCCACAGATAAACTCTGTTGTTCATGACATACTGTCACAACCTAGCCAGACAAACAAGATTTACCTGGGCAGCGGGGAGTTTTGTGGGCCACAGCAGTACCACTGATAGGACGGCCATTGGGAGTGACACACCAGCAGTATCCAGTGTAACTATGGCACTGAACCTGTCAGAAACAACAAGAACCATGTGCAGCTTGTCAGACATGTGCCTGTTATCCCACAGCAGTCAAGGCACGTGAGTACAGAGACTTATCCAACAAAGTATATTGATAAAACCTAGAACAACAGACCACAATGGGCCCATCTCAGTCCTAAATATGATTTTTTAACATAAAGCATATTTCAAGCTAAGTGTGGTAGGTCCTTCAGAATCAAATGGAAGAGAAAACTATTGAAATATGTGGTTGTTTACACCCTGTCTGAAGATGAGTGTGGTGCAGGTGTTATAAAAACCTCACAAGGAAGTTCCTCAAGGGACACATAAACTGTTCCTGAAACAAGCAATCCTGAGTTTTTTCCCACATAGAGAACATATTATTCCACCCACTAAAGGAGCAGGACAGAGTGCTTCTGCCAGCATTATTCATATCCCAAGCTGTCAGAAAGGAAACTCTTGGAATTCCACTTAGAAATCAATTGCATTATATTTTCTAAGGGCCAGTATCACTTGCCTCATCATGCTTAAAAAGAGAAAAATTGCCTTCTGCACAACTCCATGACCAAAATGCAGTACACAGGGGACAGAAGGTGATCATTACTGGAATATATACCTCAGGATAAGCTTCTAACTGTGTTCCTTCTGAATTCCGTGATCTAAATAAATTAAGTCTCAGACCATATGCTTGTGAAGAAATTCAGCAGAGAATAAAGAAGGATTCGGCATGATTCATGATTTAGCACTTAAGATATGGACTCTAGTCACAAGATATCTGGTACAAATCAGGAACAGATCTCAAATTCCAAGCATTTTACCATCTGGTGAGTATTCAGGGGGCTACAAGAATGACTCAGCTGCCTCATCCTAGAAGAACAGAGAGTGTATTACACTAACAGTGGTAATGTTTGGCTCTTTTGCTGGCCAACTATGAAAAAGAGAACAAGGACTCAACACATAACACAGATTTTCCTTCAATTTTTTGATGTGTTGGCACAAATTACATTTAATTTTGAAATTACATTTCCCTTCATTACATTTGTCTCTTCATCACCCTTTTCAAACACATATACTCAGACTTTCCATTCATGCAAGACACTGAATGAAAAATTTTCAACCTGACTATATGTGCCGTCATCATTGCATTCTGGGATAAACACTTGTTGAAATTCTTTGCGAGCTTGTTCTTGGGTGTACTTCCTCTCAGCCACACATCTGGAAACATCTAGAGAAAGGGAAATCATAAGTCAGTTGGATGATGCAATACAAAGAAAAGATAGGAGATCATCTATGTCATGAAAAACACAACTCTGAGACTCAATGCAAAGAGAATGAGCATTTTAATAAGTGAAAATGTATGATCAATTTGCATTATTTGTAGGGAAGAGAACCAGTGCAGGACAATAATTTCTGGATAATAATCCATAACTAGGAAATGAAATGGAGAGATGCCTGGACAGACAGCCTTTCTGTTCCAAATGCCACCAAGGAGCAGAAGCCCAAACAGGGTTTTTCCTCTCAATTTAACACAGCAATAGCTGCTACACTGCACCCCACAATATTCTTTCAGAGATGGTGGCAGCAACAGCTTTCTAGTGCTTCAGAAAAGGCAAAGGAGGCAGCAGGATCACAGCTGCCTTGTACTTCCTACTTACTGCAGTTAGGCAGTAACTTTGGCTGTGACTACTGATGTCCCCACCAGGCTGGTAAAAAAGATACATATACACTTTGCAGGGCAGGGACTTATTGGGAAGGTGATTAAAGAATAATTTTGGGCATGAATGATTCATATTATGGTAAAATTTAATGTGACAGTTTATGATTTAAGTGTGGGACATCAAGTCTACCACATGGTCCTTTTTTGTCCACTGTGAGGCTTCTCCTTCATTACTTGGTATCGGTCTCCACCCAGGAGACCAATTAAAAAACCAGTCAGCTTTAATTAGGCAGAGTTTCTATTGTCTAATAAATTATATTGTCTACTACATACACTTTATTTCAGTTAGACAGCCAAGAGCTTAAAAAAGACACATAACATAAGCTGTTGTACCTTTTACACCACAGATTTTAGCATGTTGCTGATGCAGAATCAGAACTTCAGAATCTGCTTGAGCTAAGCAATTTCAGGAAAAATGAGAATACCAGACAAGCTTAACGTAGTATTAATGACTTCAAGATGTGACTGGAACATTTGAATTAGAATGATTTCAAACATACAAGCAGAGAAATTTGCTGCTTCTGATCCCTGTTTGGTTTAAAGACTGTTTGACAGAAACTAGTTAATCCCATTTTAAGGCTAAAACTGTGAGACAGGGGTATTGTGGTGATTCATTAATGCTTGTGCAGCTCTTCAAAAGCATGGGACAGCCTTTCTAGTCCATGCAAGTTGAACAGAATCTGAACAGTGAGGCAACAGCACTTGACAGAGGTGTGCATTCATAGGAGCACACAGGTGAGCCAGCTGAATTCCCAGTCTCTCAAGCACCCTCCTGTGCCAGTATGATCCATACACACATTCACAGAACCAGCCTGGAAACAGTGGAATGGCAGAAGTTCGTTTTTACAGGGTAAATCCTTCACTTGTCACCTCCACTGAGCTTTGGACAACTCACCTGGCAACATTAACATTAAAAAAATCTCTTGAAATCCTAGGGAATCTGGTGTGGAAGTTTAGCATAATGAGGACAGAAATTTGCCCTCAGCATCTGCATTCTGACAAGAAAATTGGGGCCCCTGAATTCTAATCTTCCTATTTCCCTCCTGATCCTGGACTCATGTGCACTAGTTCTGTGTCTGTTACTTTACTCTTCTCAAAGGAGCACTATGAGAGTTCATGTTGCCAATATGACCCAAATACAAATAGTTTCACTTTGAAAAACTATATTTCAGTCTTAGCATTATTAATTGTATTATGCTGTTTCAGGAGGAATACTCACAGAGACATGCAATGATAGTTGAAAGGAGCAGAGAAGTTCAACCATCCAGAAATGTGAGTAAGAAAAATAATAAGGAACTGAATTAATTTGTACTATGGCACTTTAATAGTTTGTTTCTCCAAGGGAGAAGTATAGCCAATGTACTGTACAGCTCAGGTAAAATCTGTTAATGTGTGCACTGCTGAAGGCTTTTTTTGGGGGGGGAAAAAAAAAGAAACATTTTAAGCAAGCTTTGGTGTCGTAAGCATTCTTCTGAGCATGGTTTGGTTACACAGTACTTAATAACATGTGGTTTTAATGTAGCTAGTATTTTAACTGAAAATAAATCACTCCTTTGTTGGACCTCTGTCCTCGTTTTTCTAGAATGACATGTGGTTTAGATGCCTAAAAGGAAAAGTGATATAAATTCCATCACATAAGGTCTCTGGTATAGTACCAGCAGGGTTGTAAATTATCTTCAATAGTTGAATTATCATGAAAATATGCCAAGAGGAAAGAGAAGTTCTCCAAAACTGTCCACCACTTGTTCCTAAACAGCCTGATGCTCTAAAGGCCTCCTTTTCATGGATGATCTAATATGCTTTAAAATCAACAGTCACCAAATTTATTGGAATATAAAATTCACATTTGAAGTCTTATTTTGTATTATATAACCATGGAAACATTTTAAACCTGTTGGGCATTACTGTGCTTCAATATATGCAAAATAAAACCACAAGGAAGACCTCTTATCAAGTTAAGCATCTGAAACTATGTAAAGTCAAAATATTATTTCCAGTTCTGTATTTATTTTTTTTATTTTACCAGGACATTAATGCAGAAGAATAATTATGACACAGAGCTGAGGTCCAAACCTGATAGAAGAAATGTAATTGGGTGATCAAGATAGAAAGAAGAAATATTAAAACATTCACACTCAGAATACTAATGACCATTAAATTATTAATACAGAGGGGGTAAATTCCTTCCAAATAAAAAAGAGACCACTGAAGAGAAAAGAAATTTTAATGCTTTCAATAAAGTTGTAAGATTACACCATCTGATCATCTGCCTCTGTGCCCTGGTAGCAATGCCTTCAAAATCTGTTGCATAACTTCCAGCAAGTCTTACAAAGTAAAAGAATTCAAGACATTTAAGGCTATATATTAATGCAAAATAACAGCTGAAAAAGGATGAAAAAATTATTTCCTGACATGACTGGGAGAAAGGCTGAAACATGAGTTCACATCAAAATACCAGACGAGATAGTTGTAGGGAAACCCTGCAGCTCCTAACAAGCATAAATAAATGATGGGTGACATCCTAATCCATAGGGAGAAAAAACCTTCCACATGGCCATTGCTCATGACCATTCAGCAAAGGCAAATCTGGGATTTACTGTACAAAGTATCCTTTGACTGCAGCCAGATAATTCTTGTCTGTGCATCTAATAATAGTGCAGCTAATGAAAATGCCTCACATGAATCTCAAATTAATAGGGTGAGTCTAGACTTACGTGGTTTGCCAGAATTTCATTTACATTAATGAATCTATCAATAAATAAATACATCTAAGGGGATATGTACCAGTAAAGTCTCTCACACAGAGATTCAACTTTGCTATTTATCTAGGGCAGGAATCATTCAGATCAGGATGCACCCTGAATATTTTGAAATGAAGACCAGAATGAAAGGTTATAGGACTGACATAGTATATTTGGGCTGATTGGTCAGCCCACAGCTTTTGACTCTTCAGTATTGCCCCTGACAAAAGCAGGCTGAACTCATAGGAGGTGAGCAGTGTCCCTCTGGTGATAAACCCAAGAGCAGAGGGGACTCTAAGGCTGCAAGGTTTTGGATGGATGAAAAACACTGTGCAATGCTGCAAAGTTTTATTAATTTATTTTTTTATCTGTTTTTGTTTAAACTTTTGGAACTTTCTAGAGGAAAAATAAAGGGCTTGAAACTGTTATTGGTTTCTTACTAAAATTCTCACTATGCTTTATTTCTCTTCCTAACAGAAGTATTAATAAAGAAGCCAGCAGGCTCAAGCTGGATTCTGGTATATAACCTGGTGAAAAGACCTTCAGGTCCGAAGACCTGTTAAAATCTGGCTGAAATGCAGCCTAATAGGCCTAATAGTCATAAAATGAGAAGGACTAATTTTGCAGATATGCAGATACAGCTGTAGTTTGGAATTGTGTCAATGACTATCTCAATGAGACTTTATCCTCTCAACTCCAGGTAAATGGGCTTCTACATCCCACAACCTTGTGGGGAATTGGAAAAAAATACCTCCTGGCATAGAAATTGAGCATGAAGATGCATGAGTTTCCCTTAAATCAGCTCACCGGGACTCTGTTAGCTGTCAAAATGGATTGGTACAAGGCTCATTGCATTTTAGCACAGTATGTTGGCCAGTGTGTTGATTTCACCTCTGTGACTTAGCACTAGCACTGCAAAAGCAACCAGAGGTTTAATAAGATGAACACGTCCTGAGGCGTACAACAGAAGACAAAAATGGGTGTATGGGAGTGGACAGAAATTCACAGAACTTTAGAGAGTACAGAATTGTAGCTGTTTGGGCAGGTCTTTCTAAATCTCCCAGGTGACAATTCTGGCTTCCAGGAGAGACCAGTGACCAGAAACCACAAGCAAAATAAAATGTCATCTTAATTCTGATCTAAGTTTCTCTGCAACAGGGAGAACTTTCACCTATTAAGTGAACTGGTGCCACTACATTGCTGCAGGATTTTCCTCAGATAACACTGAAGTCAACAGGAAATTCTGGAAATAGAGTTAACCTCACAAACAGCACCAGCCTGACTTGGAACTAATCTCATTTTATGCTTTATTTCCAACAGTACAGCTCCAAAAACATGGAGCTTCAGGGAAGAAACATGCACCTACTTCAACTCTGATGGCTAATCCTTGAATAATATATGAAACAGAGGGAAGTTTATTACTGCAAAGTAGAAGTTTATCATTATAGCAATGACCCAAACTTGTCAAGGGTGTAAACACCATCCGTAAGGTGACATTCAGTACAACTGATTTACAGGAATTTTGGGGCTCTACAGGGAGTTCTAACCCAGATTCTGTCATGGAAAAGTAAACAGCTTGCCAAAAGTATAGATAAATTTCTTGTAAAGGTTTCAATTTAGTTCATCCAGTATTTCTTGGTTTGCTATATATCACAGTAAGAATAAAAATACCTTTCTCAGTCCCAATACATGGAGCAAACTTCGCTAGCTTTGCAAGAGATTATTGTGCTTGACACAGCCTTGTTATATATTTATCCAAAAAATACACTTCATCGTTTACTTAGTTATTATAGATGGAATATTCTGTTGAACATATCAAAAACATTTACTACTTTGTAAAAACTACATATAAAGTAGTTAACTTAATCATTTGAAGGTTTCCTTGAGAGTTTCCCACAGTCAGCTGTCCTTACACTAGAGAAAGGTTTCCTAAAGTAACACAGATATGAACAAGCAGACCTAGTGCAGACACATATAATCCTAACACCTTTCACTGTTTCCCTTTGCACCTCGATTTTGCCAGAATACCTTTCTTCACTCGTCCTTAAACTTAGAAACATGCAGTGCAACAAGCTATTTCAAGTTAGCTGCTCACCTGAGCACTTTACTTAATTGTCCTAACAACAAACCAGAATTTATTCCTGCTTCTGTGCTTCTTTCCCACTGCTATACCCTTTCGGTAACTGGTAATGACATGATAAAAGTCAAACAGTCATAACTTGGAGCTAATTTAACACAAAAATTTTATTCAGAGCACAAGACACCACTTTGTTTATATGGAATAAACCACTCCCTAAAATTTCCCATTATATTTGACCTAGGTCAATGTATATTGTAAAGAACTGATCGTGTCTAACAGCAAAGCAGATAAAAAGCTGTAGCCTCTGGTGATAGGAAACACGTAGCAAACTATACATGCTGAAAGTATCAGTTTTAAAGATGCAGAGATATTAGCCTCTTGGGTTGGAAAGGATGTCAGCACAGACATCTAGCCTGACACAGCCATAAAATAATGACTTGCTGCTTCGTGACAAGAGCTGGCCAACTCTTTCACTATTTATTTTTATAGCTGCTTTCTGGATTCAAACAAAACAGCAGAGCAGTCTTAGCCTAAACTCTCCTTTACTGGCATCTAAGAGAGCCAGGCAGTGTGGGGTTTCTTTGTTGTTTTCTTTTTGCTTTTGCTTTTACTTTTTTCCCCCTCACATTTTGCAACCACATAGCAATTTAGATACCTAAGCTCTAAGATAAAATAAGGAATGCTGTGCTGCATTCCCTCTTGGCACACTATTTCAGTTTGCTAACAGTCGCATTTGGAGAGATACAGTCTGATTAGAACTGAATCAAATACTTCAAGGAAAAGTAAAGCAACAGCTTTCTGATTTTTTTAGAAGCCAAAAGCTACACTAGGCTTCTGAGAAGAGCAGAGACTTGATAATTTGGAGAAGTCTGGTTTGCTAATTCTTGCACTGAAAATTTCAGAAGGTTTGCAATTGTTTGTTGTTCCTCGTCTTCAGTGCAGTATTATTGCTTTAGCACTCTCCACTTCTTTTAGAACCTTCATTTTTATATGAGGTCTGAAATTCAAACTGAAAATACAAGACCAGATATGAAAACTCCACAACAAAAAAAACCAAAAGATTACTTTCAAATCAAATTGCTGTAGTGCATATTTGATTTTATGAAGACCCATCTTTTGTGCATAAGAATGCCCTTACATGCCTTTTTTCTGCACATTTTGACTTCAGCAAATGCTGGTTGGAGAAATATTATCAATAAAAATTGATAATTTTAAAAAGAGATGAAGTCCATCTCCAGAAAACTGTGGATACTATCCCGGTGTTACTTGTCTTGTGCTCTAAGTACCACTAGATAAATTTTAAAGAGCAAAGAATATTCCACAAAAATATTTCAAATATACTTAAAACTTTATTAATTTCCATTAAATACTTACTAGTAAGTACAATCAGAGGCCAACTCCACTTGATTTAAGAGATAACATAAATTGTAACTTCAATATGTAGATACCTTTTCCACCAAGCTGTTGAATATTTTGTTTCTCAACCCTTTTACTACAGTGGCTTGATGTGCAACATCTTGACACACAATATAAACGAAGACTCAAAACCAAAAGGAGGTTGGGGCTGACAAGTGCTTGTACCAGGACTGCCAGAACCACAGTCTGGAAACTTGCAGTCACCCTACAGATTAAACACAGTGTCTGCAGTGAGAAAATATGTCTGAAAAAGTAGGAGACAGCTCCTAGGTGGAAGTATTCTAAGACAAAAATCTGCCATATAATCAATCTTCCTCCTGTGAGGTTTATTTTTAAAAATCCCAAAGTTAGTACCACTTCTCAATATAGTCTCTATATTCGATAAAATATACATTCAATATATTTCAATATGTTTTTCAAAATAATGAAAAACCTGCATCTTTTTTTTTTTTCCATAAAAGATGAGAATATAAAAGAAAAGGGCGAGGTGAAAAGGGACAGCTGAAGACATGTGAAAACTTCCCTGTTTTCAGTGTACAGACTGTGCAGGTTTATTTTTAAGACTGACACCTTGGTCCAGTCCCACTTTCACTCATTTCAGTTAGAAAAAGAACCATACCTACTCACTATTTTTTTTTTTTTCTCTCTCCAAACGAAACACCTTGGGAGCGTGTTCCACCACCCAAACACGTCCCACGGGGCTGCCTTCCAGGCAGCAGGTGCAGGGCCAAGCCAAGGTCCCTGCCCACCCTCGGAGCCAAGGGACGTGCTCAGGCACTGCGAGCACACGTCAAGCTCACACCCGCCTGGCTCACAGGCAAACCTGAGCTGGATGGCAGCTCCATGGGAATCCTGCAAGAGCTGTGCACTCAGAAACCACGTCCAGCGTTTACAACCCAGCTCTTTAGCTAACAGGCAAGAGTAATGTTTCTCCAAATTATGCTTGGATTCATTAATTATGGGACCAAGATGAACTTGTGGTCTCAAAACAACTACTGCCCAGCAATGCATTCATTCTCTTCACAAAGGGAAAATCTTGTTAGCATGTTTATCCAAAGGCAGAAATTTCAATTTATTTACGCATGCTTTTAATCCATTCATTAAGTCATTGTACTAATAGTTTAAATGAGTGAAACCTTTCACTATCCCTTAAAGCCCCAATTTAAAGAAACAAATGCTGAGCATTTTCTTCTTTAAGGAAAGCAAATAGTAAAATACTTGTTTTATGAGAAATTTCACTCATATTTTGATGTGCTTTGGTTCTTTATGTGACTCGTGAGAATGAAAATATTACCTTTTGTTATATCTACGATAGCTCATAAAAGAACAGCATTTTTAAACAGCGAGGATCTTTAAGATACCATAAATGAATTAAGCTTAATATGATCTACCTAGGGATTTCAATGGAGAAAGGGTTCTATATAGCCACAGAATAACAATGCCACTACTCTGTGTGATGGCTCTCCTGGGTGTACTCACAAAGCACTAAGTCACTGTTGGGGCCACCTCTAAAAATACTGAATACATATTCAGTGTTAGACAGATTAAACTACAAACACTTCAGAAATTAAATATCACCGTGTAAAGCTCCTACATTCCCATTTTTACTATGGACCACTCAGATTTGTGCAAGTCCAGCTTAGCAATTGCTTATAAACCCAGGCTACTGTTACATGATGATAGTGAAGTAAGGAAATGTGATGCGAGCTAGCAGTGGAGATTTTATAGTGATTGATAATTTGCATCAAAACTCCAGCCATTAGAGAAGCTTTATTTTAGTGAAAATCTGGTAGAGAAGCCACAAAATCCAAGTACATCAGCTGGGATATTTTAAGAACTCTGTGTTAAGGTAGAGGTATGCTGGCAAGATAGTACATAGAAATTTGGTTTTTTCATTGATCACGATGCCAGAATACCAAATATTATTACTGAGCCACTTGCTTAACACATTCAGAATATTAGTCTCCAGGCCCCAATTATGGGCCAGCTACATGCACTTAAAAACAAACCGAGAAATGAAATGAGTATTCTTAATGCAATTTAAGAAACAAGGAGAGAAATAGAAAAAATTGTAAAAAAAAAAAAGCTGAACAGCCTTAAACCTGTAAAAGAAGGCACCTCTGTACATGCTGCCTGCTGGGAACAGTCCTTGGCCCATCTTTTCCCTGAGCCACACAGACACAGTCCTCAGGAGAGCACAGCTGGCCAGTGCCCGAAGTACAACAGGGAGCATTTACCACCTTACCTGCCTGGTGCTCACACTGTCTCCTTGCATTGCTTAATTAATGTGTGCAGACACAGCGTCTGTGTCTTTCTGAGCAGTTTAAAAGCAATTACATTGTTTTTCCACTCTAGTAGGGTTTGTTCCTTTGGCTATGCTGGGCCAGATTTACTGTGAAGCACTTGTGTGTGCATGTGGTTGATCCCCATCACAGGTGATATTTTAGCAGTCCTAACTGCTAAACAACACGAGTAGTATTTCTCAGCTGTCAACATACATTTATTTATTAGATTCGTAATCTTGTTGCACAGTAAATGTCTTTGTCAAGCAAGTGGCAAATCTCCAGAACTTCAGAATTAAAATTTTGTTTGGAAAGGTATCCAAAAATGTGGATGTTAATCTACAGTGTACACAGATTATTTGAGATCTTAGAAACTCCACAAGTAGGCTGGAGATTTTATAAGATTTTAACTTCTTATAGCATTTCCAAGCTTGGCAATGGATCCCAGAAAAGGCTGGAAATGGATTCAAAATTTTAAAAAATCATAAAATTAATGTCTTCAGAAAAAAAACCCAAACTAACAGAAGAGTCTATTTTGATGTTTGTTTTGTTAAATTGTTGTCTTTCAGAAATTAGAGGAAAGTTCAGGGCTCATTCATTTTCAGGTTTGTTTAAACTGTTTTGATCTCTGCTGCAGTCATCAGGAACTAGAACAGAAGTACAAGGGAAAAAATTGTTTAAATGCTGCCACTTTACTGTGATCTTTTAAGACCTAGGATCTAAAAAAAAGTTTCCTTTGCAATGCTAAAGAATTGCCTGGGCTGAGCACTCTTGCTGTGAATGAAATTTGAATTAGAAAGGAAGCAAGCACACACAGAGCAAACTATCCCTTTGTACTTTTTAGTATTTAAGTGATCAAAATCAAATAGATGAGAAAAATGTTGAGAACATGTGAAAAAGAGAAAGAAGAGTCAATATAAATTTGCCTTTCTCAGGAAAAAAGAAACAGAGGAAGTTATCAGTGTGGTAGTCGTTCTAAATTCCTTATGGATTTAAAAAGAAATCACAGTTCTGACTATCAAAAAAGAAATTATGGACTCAAAATTATTCCAAAAGGCTGTCAACATAAACTGTCAAGGTCTTTAGATTTCTACTGAATAGACTGAACCAAAAAACGAGCTAGTCATTGTTAAATGGATTAAAATGGTACCTGGAAATATTTCATTTACAGAGAAGAAAGTGAGGTGAGTAAGAATTTTTTTCAGAAGGCAGGAGGAGACAGACTTGAGATTGCCTTTTCTGATCAATGGTGGATGATTATCATGGCACAGATTTAAAGTTGTGAAGTCTATACCAGGAATCACCTCTTTTCTCCCTTCAGAACATCCATACAAAACCATGCATGCTTCTTTCCCTTTTACCTGCAAGCTCAAAACTTATTTCCAAACCAATGCCTTAATGGGGAGTTAGGGTGGGTGTCTGTTTTTTCAGGGGAACAGACAAACACTTCCAAAAGGATCTGTTTTCATTCCCACATAGAATGAAAGCAAATTCTGAAACCTTGAGAGTCGTTCTCTAATGAAACATCATTTTTTGGTTAGCAGTGCTAAAACAACCCTCTGCTTTTTGATCAAGCACCACCCGCAACAACAAATTTCACCACGCAAAAGCAACTGGCTCAAAATGTCTTAATCAGAGGACTTCCTTGGCTCTTTCAGAATGCTTGATGTAACTATCAGAACTAGCCCTAGCAATACTAAAACTGAAACTGCAGTTAGGCCAATGAATCACCTTTTTCTTCTTTGAAACTTGTGTTTACAGCTTGAAATATTTCTGATGATAGCAACCGTAAGTAGGAATAAAGAGACTGGTCACTTCAAAATTTAAGACTGCTTTACTGAATAAGAAATGCTATGAAAATGTAAAATTAAAAGAGCACTGGTCTCTTGCTGATACTGACCAAGTGCATTATTGACAAATATCTGCCTATTACCAATCAAAGGAAAAAGCCTTTGATTGAAGAAAACATGATGTGTACCTGCTATCAGCAATAGTGCCTAAGGTGTCTAATTCCAATTCTACAATTCTACTGTACGCATTAATAAAGAAAGAGCAAATGAGCACTTCTCCAAAATGCAGCTATTGATTGCAGAAATGAGGAAACTTTCAGTAGAGCAATTCTCATCTTAATGAAGAAAATTTCTTGCAGATGACTTTTCAATATGGTATAAAAAACAATAAAGAAAAACACTCACAACTAATTTCCACAAAGCTCTAATGTATAAAATGAACAAATACCAAGTGCACAATAATTGTCTCTGTCGTTCATGAGTGTAACAAAAGCTTTGGCTCAGGTAGCTTCATTATATTATCCTTGCTCACCACAGTAAACAGATTCATCATGTAATACAATGGTTTACTATGAAAGGGCTGAAGAATGAGGATACTGTTTCATCCCAGCAGAAGATGAGACAGAATGTCTCTTTGAAGCAGTCTTGATGCTTCAGAGGTTTGCAGGAGCTAATGGACAGAGGTGATGTGGAAAATTGCCTCCTTCAGGTTGAACTGGTGTGGTCCCTGGGGTTTTCTTTCCCCCACCCCCTACCTCCACTCCCTGCCAATCTCTTTAGGACAGAGAGAAAGGGAAAGTAAATCTTTATGACCACTGCTATTTTTACATTTTAGAAAAATCACTGTGTTAGGGATCACTCTACACTCCAGTAAGGAACTGCATTGTCTAGCACCACGCTACTCTAAAAGTCAAAAGATTTAACTGCGGATATTTTGTAGGGTTATATGTCACCCAATTTCCCTAAACGGAGATCAGAAGTAAAGGAGTGGATGATATAGGGAGCAATGGCCTGTGAGAGCTCTATGCATTGCAAAGCTATTTTGGTTTTTGCTTTTTCTCACTCAACACACCCAACCATCACCCACCACACTACATGACTGCAGTTAAAAATACAAGACTTAATTTGGCCATCTCAAACTTAAAATACCAAATTATATTAGACAAGAAACCTTGCAAGATAGTTCGGAGAAACTTGCCAGTGATATGGTCCTTCCAAACAAGGACTTGGCCATGCAATTTCCTTAACAGTGACTTACTGAAAAATAAGTGGACGTGGGAGTCACAATTTTGATGAAGGCTCAAGATTAATTTATCTTTAGACAGCATATTTTTATAGAAATAACAGGATTGGTTTCAACTCACTTGCTCTTTAGAAAACTCTTCAAGTCCAGCACTCCTGGTTTTCAATTCACAGACATTTCAAACACAATTTTAGAGTCTATTATTTTTCATTATGGTCAAGAGAAGCTTTGATTTTCTCACCTTTGCAGTTGCCTCGGTAGGCTATTTCAAGCTGAGGGTCTTTGCATTTTGCTCGTTGAAACTCACAGCGGGACAGAAAAGTTCTTCCATCAGATGCACAGAGTGATTTCTGAGGGGAACCTGCGCAGTCCAGGCTGCATTCTCTGTCTTTGTCTTGGTCCACTCTCAAAAACTAGGAAAAAAAAATAATGCTGTAGGAATGCTATTCCCGTGTGAAAACTGCTCTGTAGCCCCTTCCCCAACAAAGATATACAAATATTACCCAAAACTGAAAAGAAAGTTCTGCCTGCTTTGTCTATTCAAATCCTATCCAATTCATTATATCTGCGGTTATTCCACTTATTGCCACTGAAATGGCAATGATTGCAACATCTCTGTGGTGTACACTAAATCCAGTATCACAATTAGGAAGTCTCTGAATCCCTTTCAATCATTATGAATCTCAAAACAACTTGGGAGTTTTTGGAGTGAAAATGGTGACGGCAAAAATATTCTTCAGAACAAAAATGAGACAGCAATGGATGCTTGTCTATTTTATTAAATATCTATTAATTATTCTACAATGACAAGCCGAAAAGTCCGTTCTAAGACCCAGCAAGGATTTTTAGTATAAATATTCTCACTGTGGATTTCAACATACCTCATTCTAGTTTTGACACAAAGCTACACTGAACCAGACCTAATTGTTCATCCCTCCAATGCCAAGTCCACAAGGCTCATGAGTTTGGCACCATCCTTGGCACTGTGAAAAGAAGGAGCGTCTCACTCTGAAACATGCTGCCAAAAAAACCCAAACTGGATCTAATGCCACTACACGCCAGCCAAAAATAAAGACAGATAAAAACAAAGGTATTACTTTATCTTCTGAGTTCTTGAAAAGCTGAGAGTAGGAGGAGGTGAAGTCAGTAAGTGCTCAGATGAATTTCTCTATGCTTCTGCTTCTTCTGAACAAGCACAAAATTAAGCAAGGCATAGAGCTACCAGGAGGTAATCATTCTCCAAAGCATCATGAGGTGCCCAAGAAGAGATCTGCATCCAGCTAAAGCCCTGTTTTCATTGGTGCTACTTCATCATTACAAACCTCAGCTAGAGAAAATTTTGAACTTCAGATGAGAAGCTGAAATTAGGAGGAGGAAAATTTCAAGGGAAAAAAAGAAAGAGGACAAAGAGTAGTATCTGAGATTAAAAATTTAAAAAAAACACATTTGTTGCGTATAGTTCTCCTGCATTTCATTACACATAAGAAATATATAAAGAGAGTTATAAATCTCCATAATCTTCATACTTAAAACTGAGGTCTATTTGCATATCCTATCATTTAACATGAGGAAATACAGATGTCTTTCTGGAGACTCTGCATGAAAACTGAGAGATTATCTCAAAGGTATCACTTTAAAATAATAGTCATATGGTTGAACTTTTACCAGAATTTTTATATTTGAGGGGCACACTAAGATAAAAAGGAAAGCTTCCTTTTCCCAATGTTTTTGAGCAATTTTTCATGTTAAGGAATAAATAACTTCAGAAGAAAATTACTCACAAATTACACACAAACCCCAAATCTTTCTCCAAGGAATCTATCTACAGAGTTCCAGAAGTGGAGGACAGATGTTCCGTTCTCCCCATTTCGGTGTTATTATGCAGATCCTTCTTGCTGACAGAAATTAATAATTAGCTGAGCTGAGTAGGAAGGAAGAAAAACTGAAGTCATCTCCCTTTACCTGCACCATGAGCAACAGTCAAGACAGGCATCCATGGCTCTGAACAACCTCCAAATCATATTGATCTCCAGGGCTTGTCTGGGTGCCCTGATGAGCTGCACTGTGAGAGCCCTGTGAGGTCATCCAAGCTTTCCTTTCTTGCCTGGGAGGCATCAGCAGAACTCTGAGATTAGGCCTACCTAGGACTGTGAAAAGTGTTTCTCAATGAAAAATGGACCACATGTGTATCCCTGGCAAAAAAAAAAAATAAAAAAATTGGATCCAGTCCTCTGCTTCGCCTTCAACTTCCCCTGTGGATTTGGTGATGGCAAGTCAAGTGATCTCCCTCTTTCTATTTTGTGAAGTAAGGAATACAGCCTTTCTATGTGTAGAAGACTACCCCTCTGTAATGGCTAGGCACTTTGCCACCCTTAATTTATCCTCAGCAACATCCCTGTTGAGCAGAGAATTAGTTTTCAAAAGCACAGGAAGGCTTTGTGACCCACGGAAAATCATGCAGCAGACCACAGGACTGAACCCAGACACCAGAAGAAAATCACACACAGCAGTAGTTCAGCCCCTGTACCATTTTTTCCTCAGTGTTTCCTCATTTGTTCTGTTTTGAACTGTTGCAGGAGTTAAGATGGATATGCCTGACAGTAACACTGTGGACAGAAAATCCCCCTAATTTTCTAAGGAACAAAATCCACTCCCCTGAGAGCATAATAGTTCACAGATAAATCTGTATTTTAAAGGGCATTTATCCAAAGAGTTTTGTTTAAGTATTTCATTATTTCAGAACCTTAGAGGAGATTAAGGCAAATTAAGGGTTCAAGGATATTCAAGCAACCTGGAAAAGCAGAGAATGAAGACATACCCGGGAGACAAAACCACTTGAATAGCTTATTGGCCAGCCAAACCTCACTGGAGAATTTGGATTTTACATTTAAACAATTTCCACTAACCTAGTGCAAGAGGAGGTAGGACAAAAAGGCAAGCAATTGTAAGGAAAAACAGCATGAAAGAGACTAGCCAATGTACTTAGAAAAGAACATACAGAAAGTATGTGACTGACATTTGGAAAATACTTCGTTGTCATCTTTACTACAGCAATATAAGACAGTATAAGTCAAAATCATTATTGCTTTCTCACATAGCCTAAGGAATCGATAAACACATCAGAAAATAACACTGGAACAAGAAAGGGCTATGGAATTTCTCATAAGACTTGCTACTTGTCCAAACAAGCTGTCAGTGATAGAAGAGCTGGGATCACACTGGTGCACATCTTAGAGCTGTACCTTCCTGTGAAAATAGTCCTTTTGATTAAAATAGTAGAGTTTAGAAAGAGAGAAAAATTATTCAATACGGACCAGAAAGAGACTCACTCTCAGTATTGGTTCATCTATTTCTGTCTTTTAATTCATTTAACAAACAAATGTGTTATTGTACAAACATGTGATTCACTGAAAGACAAGCTTAAAGCAGCATTTCTGTTGAATGCTGGTAACGACTGAAATTAGGCCAACAATAGTTGACCAACCTGAGATGGAATTATTTTGAACAACTAGCAGAAAGTAGACAATTATGGTTAAACCCTATTAAAAAGCAAAACACTTTTAACAGAGAGGTGTTCTTGCCCTAATGACACAGGAACCAGCCTAGTCATGTTTAAAAAAATTGGTTTCAAATAAAAATTATTCCACAGATTAAGAGGCACGACTTAACTGGAATTGCTGCAACTTATCTTCTCCTTTATATTTCAGTATCATTTATTTCAGCCTTTCCAAAGCACTTGACAACACCCAGCTTCCAAGGGGCTTACTATTCTGTACTAGGCATTGCTTTAATTTCTCATATAGTATTTCTGAGAAGAAAGAATGATGGAGCTACAGCAGAAAAATGTTTGATTTTAGGTTTACATCATTAATAAAACCTAATCACTAAAGTGACTAGATATGTGTACTCACTTAACAGGCATAAGCATTTCTAAAATATTATTTACTGTCCTATATTTCTGGCATCATGGAATTCCAGTGTTTTCCTTCACAGTCTCACACTTCAAATAATCTTAATATCGGATGAAATGTATCACTGATGGTCCCAGTGATCTTTCACCTCTCTGTTACTGAAGGTCAGAGTATGAAGTAGTAGATACATTAAACCTTGCTTAAACTGGAGGAAGATACTTCTGCTCTGTTTTTTGCTCTGTTTTCTGCCCTGATTTATCTTTCCAATTGGTTTTTGTCACTGGTGCCACATCTGATCTATGGACAAGCAGGATGCTTATTTTTTCAACCACAAGCAATGTGTTGCAGTCAATGAGAAAGCTTTTTCAGTACCTTAAAGAGTAAGAAATTGATTGTTTCCTTACTGTGCTATTAAACTCTTTCTCAAAATAGCGCATATATATAACCTTGCTATGGTGTAACACATATCTTTACCTTACACTGTTCACTCTTATGCAGGGATTCAGTGTCATTCCCTTGGGTCTACATCCTGCAACTACATCATTGCAAGGGTAGAGAAGGTTCAGGTAAAACTGAGCCACATGCACACCTTTGCAGTTCTGGTGCACAAAGCTGTGACTCCACCTTCTGTAGTTCAGAGAAATTCTCCTTGCTCCTAAGCAGATGACAGAGTACAAGGTGAGAAAAACGGTGCTTGGCTAGAGAGCCAACTACTGGATACACCTGCAAGCTGAACTGCCAGTCCAGGAAAGCAGAAGAGTCACGACCAGTGTTACAGCCTGGCCATGGGGAGCACCAGCATCTCACTGGAAGAAAAGCTGACAACAGGCACACTTAGGCTTAGGTGTAAAGTTTAGTTATTGAATCTGGCTCAAAGCCTCTCAAACAGTAATGGGAAATACTCTACGTTTCATAATCTAGTGCACAGCTGTGGATTTTGTCCTTGGTTTGATGACAATGATTAATCTGAGGAAGGCAAGACAGTTCCCCCCTCTTTTTCTTTTTTTTTTTTTAATTTGAGCCAGCTTCTAATACTTGCAGTCCTGTAGAGACATTCTTAACACAAACAGGCTGCACATAAAGCATAACTCATAACTATGCTAAACCTATTTTTAATGTGCCCTAATAGAAGTTTTCTTACTAAAGCTGAGACCAAAAACCCACTTTTTCTCTCTATGGATAGAAACCTCCATCCTTTCTGTAACATCAGTTTGGAGCCTGTGGACTGCAAAAAAGACAGACATTCAATTTCATGGATTTGGATAGTTCATCAGAGGTTTTTAACCAACCTTTCTGCAATTTACAGATTCCTTCAATTTTTACTAGACCTATATACCCTCCACTGACACTAGGTATTTAAGCAATCACCACAAGTTTGTTTGTTTGTTTGTTTGTTTTTTGCGGACCACTTATAACTGATATACAGACTTTCCCTTTGACCAAGTGAAAACTACTTTCAGAATCTAAAATCCAGTTCATGATTGCTTGTAAAATAGGAGACTAACACCTCATCTTGGAGGGCTGAAGGCCCAAAAGGGCCTGAAAAACAAGCAGAAAAGAGAAGAAGGATGATAGACATCACTCATTTGCTTGGAAAAGCCTACTGCAGATTACAGCTTTGAAGGGCAATTTCTTTATTCTGCATCTGGTTACTGTGAGATGTTGAATAGTACGGTCTGACTTCCCTGCTGCTGGCATGGGAGGTCTGCAAACCAACTATGAAGCAATGCACTCTAAAGTGGCTCTGTGATGAGAGCTTTGTGCTGGTGAAAAATGTGCTCATTTGCAGTGATTTATGTAGTCATGGTGTTTCTATCTGATAGCTGCCTGACAGGCAGATGTAGAAATCTCCAAGCTAGGAATATTTTGTTCCCTCTAGGCTTGTCTACAATGGAAAAATGAGATAGACAACAATAATACACGTGTGTGTTTGTGTGTGTGTGTGAGTGTGTGTGTGTCTGCATATATGTACATGGGGTATGTATCCACATATGCAAGTTATAATCTGTAAAATCATATCCTCATGTATTTCAGAAAAAGGCAATGATGTTTAAATATTCATGTTACACTCTGCCTTAAACAACATTCTAATCAGCTAGTCTGTCTCAATCTGCTAATTTCACTAATCTTTTCATTGTTTATTTCTTCACTTCTCCCAGGGAATGAAGCAGGTGATCTCCATGGGTCCTTTCCAACTCATATTCTATGATTCTAAAGTATATTTACAGAATAAACTCTACTCTCATCCCAATGCCATGGGAAAGCATTCAGCCCTAGCATTGAAATGGACGGAAAACTTAAGTTGCCCTTATTCTTGTTATTTAGGACACTACCAGAAGATAACTTCAAAATACCCACTCTGTACTCAACCAATCTTTAACAGATTTGTTCATCTTGTGCTGTCTCACTGAAGGAAAACGGTCATTAATGACTACTACATGACCAACCCAGAGCTGTGTACTTGAAATTGTGACCTCCTTTTGTTGACAAACATACAGGACATCACCATTAAGGCTAAGCTTCCATGGAGGATTTTACACAGAAGCCATCAGACACTGGGCCTGTGCAGCCTTAAGAAAAAAGATTACTAAGAGGAGATCTCATTAATGTGTATAAGTACCTAAAGGTGGGTGTCAAGTGGATGGATCCAGGCTCTTCTCAGTGGTGCTAAACAACTGGACAAGAGGAAATTGGCAGAAAGTGATCCACAGAAAGCTCCACCTGAACATAAGGAAGAAATTCACTGTGCAGGAGACTGAGCACTGGAACAGATTGTCCTGAGAGGTTGTGGAGTCTCTTTCACTGGAGATATTTGAGAAGCATCTGGATGCAATCCTGTGTAGTGTGCTCTAGGATGACCCCGCCTGGACAGCAAGGCTGGACCAGATGACCCACTGTGGTCCCTTCCAACCTGACCCATTCTGCAATTCTGAGCCTAATCAGACATGATTCTCATGAGCCAGAACATGCCTTGCTTGCTATTACACTCGGCAAGGTCATTTGCACTTAAACCAAAGAATCTCATAAAAATATTTGTCTCTTCTCAGTGCTAAGGGTTCTTGGTGTGCATCAGAATCTTCCCGTTACACTCCCCTACCAGACAAGAGAGCAGATTACTGATTTCCATGAAGCTATCTCAAACTTGAGAAAAAATGAACATTTGTTCTTTAGAGTTCATTATTCCTGTTTACACAAAAAAATTAGTGACCTAGCCACAAGAGTGCAGCACTTTCCAGGGCAGCAAGCCATTATCATGCTGTCAGTGTGGAACTAATAGTGTAGACTACAAAAGCTAGAAATTGGCAGCTTTAGGATAAGACTCACCTGCCTTGGAAAAGATACATGATGTGCTAAAAACATCCCTTCTACCTTTTGAGTTGGAGAGCCTGATAAACTAGCTGTCCTGTATTTGTTTCAAGTTGTATGGGAATAATCTATCCCACAGTGTCAAAGAAAAACAAAGGGAAACAAACTCTCAAAATCCCAAGTTTCAGACAACTGAAACAGAGGTGGGCTCTAGGTTTCAAAAATAACTTTATCAAAGGTCTCCATAGGTTGTGCATCTGCAGGGGCACAGAACTGTCTCTAATTCCTGCTGAGACACTGTTTTATTTAGAAGGAGCGTGTTAAACCTTTGCAAACAAACACCTTCCACCACCCCTACCTTTGCTTCATTATATTTCATGAAACTTTTCATATGTAACTTGTGCATAGTCTCTTTCCCTGTAAAATTAAGCCAGGATGGTTGAAATGAACAGCTAGAGTATCCAATTTCACCGAGTGGGAAGTTGGGGTTTGGGTTTCTTGGGTTTTGTTTTTTGTGTTGTGGTGGTGTTTGTTGTTCTATTTATTTTTTTTTTAATTACACAGGATTAGTACTCAAATTCGGCTCCAAGTTACCTACCTATCAATTAGAACAGTGCTGTGCTTCACTCCCTCAGTGCCTGGAGTGCAGTAGAGCTTTTGGAGCCTTACTGCCAAAACTACAGTCTTCTCTTGTTATGACCAGCACAGAAAATTATTAAACAGGGTTGTGCTTTGATTGATATGTTTTGCTTTGGCATGTTATTTTTTAAATGTTTATTGCTTTAACAGGTGTTTTTTTAAAGGGACCTCTACTTTGCTGTATTGATGGAGGGATGGGGGGGTGAATGTCAGCACATCCATCATTTCCTTTTACTGCTGCTTCACAAATTACTAAAAAAGGCAAAACATCTCAACTGTGCAACCATGTAAACTAGGAAGGACTAGGCAGAAACTGAAGCAAACTGTAGCACACATTCTTTCTTGCTCTCAAGAAAGGAGGGACACATGAATGCCAGAAAATGCTACAAGAGCAAGGAGTCCAAATCTACTCCTTTTTCCTCTCTTTGTCTTAAAAAGAAACTTAAACATAGTGAAATCATACCTCTTGAAGGGCTATTCTCTTCAGTAGCTTAATTCTAGGATCCGGTTCCATTCCTACTAATGTAAATATACAGACACCAAGAGGAGCAGGCTGGGGCTCCTATTGAGTAGCACTCAGCCCTGGTGAATTACCCTTTCAGAAGGACCTTTCCCTGATTAATTTCAATGCTTCTATAGTACAGTCTTTTCAAGCACAAAGCACTCACTTCAAATGAGTCACGCCAGAAGCTGCAAAATCTGAGCATCAGAAACAATGTATGAAAAATGTTTCGGCATTTACCCCATACAACTAAAAATAAAATAATGATCTTAATTGTCAAGACATGATAAATACTATAAGTTACCCCAAAACACATTTTATCTGACTACATTCATTCATTTCCAAGATAAGGAGTCCTTCTTATTTCATGAAAACACTTATTTTTCCAAACTGATCCTAGTGTATTCACTCTAGAAGAAAACAGCCAACACATTTCATACTAATTTAATAGATATTTAGAAGTAGTAAAAGTGCACCTCAGCAAGGGCAAATGATCTGCAACCTTTTCTTTTCTTCAAAAAAAGAGATTACTTAACTTTTCAAGGGTAAGAAAAATCTGCCCATGATTTTTATTATGGTTAACTTCAGTTTAACATAAACAGCTGGGTTTCTTTCATTTTGCAACATCCAAAAAATGAAACAATATTGAAACTTATGGTATGCATTGCTGGAAAACTGAATGTTAGATTGGGATAGAAAGCATGTCAGACTTGCACAGTGCTGAAAACAAGCTAGTACCATCTCTATGTATGCATAACTGTTAGACAGAGCTCATCCTTTTTGTTTTGTCAGTGTCCAGTGGCATCACTTTTCTTTCAGAATATTATCAGCAAAGCATATTGGTTCAACAAAGTAAAAAACCTACAGATATAAAGACCTTAGGTTACCAGAGACAGGACAAACTAGCATAAATTTAAATTGAATTTCCAATTGAAAGGTATTCTGTTCTGCATCTACTACAATCCATTAGTTGCTGGCTGTGTCATGTGTCCACTGCTCTGCATTTGTCCCAAGTCAGTGGTAACTTCATGCCCTTCATTCTTGTGGTATTGTTATTCATAATCTTTTCTTTGGCGGGCCACGTTCATTTATAGTGTTTCTTCTCACTTGCCAGAAGTCACACAGGGAGAAAATAAACAGAGAAACAGTGGGATGCATTGTCTATGTATTGAATTATCCTCTAGTTTACTTAAGCTTTTCATAAGTACTGACCCAGCTTTCAGAATACAAGTGGGCTAGCGCAACCATCCTGTTAGCCAGTTTCTTGAGACACAGTTAATCTGTTTGGCTGGTATCACCCATAACCTCAGCAACAATTTGGGCGAATAGACACATTTCCCTTCTTAATGCTGTTTAAAGGCCGCGTGTTTGAAAAATACTTTGGCTTCCAAAATATTGAAAAGCTATTTTAAAATGCAAATAAAATCTAAGTCAGATCAACATTTCTATATTTGAGAGGTTTATTTTAGGATTAAGGAATATCAGTACACACCCTTCAAAGTGTCTGAGGTAGCTTAAAACAATAAAACTAAAGGCAATGACCTATAACTCAAAATAAGACACATTAGGTTAAACCTCTGTCCCAAATGCCAGAAATTTCCAGCACACAGGACATGCAAAACCCTGAAAATGAGCTTCTAGATGGTCGTCTCCAAAGGTATCACTATTCCTGGAATCATGAAAGGGGAACTTCCTTTCCAGCTCACCTTTGCTCTCCCCCCACCACATGCTAAAGCAGCAGTCCAGCTGCAATTACACTGAGGGATGTCAAAAAAGAAAACTTCATAAGAAGCACTTACCTCTGTGAAAAGGAAATCGTTCATTAAAGGAATAGAGGGACCCCCTCAAAAGCTAAACTGAAACAGTGTTGGATGTTGCATTGCAGACTTGTAGGGAACAATCTCCCTTTGTGGGGGACAGAAAGGCTCAGCTAAACAGGGCTTTTCTACATCTGAATTTCTATGCAACTCTATTTAGCGCCTATCACAATCGGCAGGCAACTGGCCACTCTCCATATGGCTGGTTGCCTTCTCTTCCTAGGGAACTAAAGAACACAGAGGCATCTCAAATGACGAAGACACAGTATGAGACAATATCACAAGAGAGCATTTCTTTTTATAATTTAAATCAAGTAAGCAACTGATTCACGCAGGGCAGAAACTCGATAAGACATCAAAGGTCTAATCCCCAAGCCATAAAGCTAACTTGCTGACAATAACTGCAGAGCTCTAACTCTCTTACATTTATCACTGCCATCAGCTCCTTCAGAACAAAGTATTTAGGAAAGAAGGCAGGCAGCTGAGTCTGGGAGGCAGATTTTGCTCTTTCTAGACTGTTGATCTTAAAATAACATCTTGCTAGGTTTAAATACTGTCATCTTCAAAAAGAGGAATCATGCTAAAAGCAAAGAGTTTAATAGTACACATTTAGAATATACAAGGATTTAACAAGCTAGTGTAATGAAACAAAAAAAATACTTCCCACAGGGACACAAGAACCTATACACAGTTTTCTCAAACCACTGGCAGTTCTATTTCCTCTCAAGTTTGGGGTTTTATGGAACTCTTGTATGTTTGTGTGTTGGGCAAAAACATTTTTCCTCTAATTTATACCATTGTTTTCCAAGGAAAAAAGTCATTAGGAAGCCATTTATTTCTAATTATTATGAGGACTTTTTCAAAAGAAAAACTCTTAAATATGAAAGACAAAATTTTGTGTGCATGTAGCAGTGGATAAAAGAGGTCAACAAACCATGATTCAAACCAGACACAAAAGAATTTTTCCAAGTTCTGTTTCACATTTTAAGTGGCCTCTGCTTTCTTTGTCAGAACTTTTCCTTGCAGTTCTTTGCCTTCTATGCACCAGCTGGCCAGTAGCTTTAAAATCTGTCCTGAAAGATCACCCAGTAATCCTAGGGATTACTTTAAATTGTCATATTAACAGTACAACCCATTACTCCCTTTCCACCACAGACCCAAACGTGTGAGATTTCTTGATAGCAAAAGGAATTCTTATGGATGACAAACCAAATGGAGGAGAATTTGTAGAATTTCCATTTGAGTTCAGTGGTTCAGGACGAAAAAACTCACAACAGTTGTTGCAGTACAAAAAAAATCTCCAGAAAGGCTGTAATGACATTCACACATATTGTATGAGACTACTGCACTTCAGAAGCAAAAATAAAAATGCTGATTTTAAACATAATGGACCTGAGAACACACAGAATAAGATTATAACAATTTATTGAGATCCTTTTTAATAAAAATCACCCATATAAAACATTTTGTAAAGTTGAGGGTTTTTTTAATAGTATGCAATCAGAATTAATTTTTGCACACTTGAGGAATCCTAGACATTCTGTATTTGTGATAAGAAAATGCTTGTAAGTACTTTGAAATTACAACAGATAAAGAACTCCAGACCTCTAAAGAACAGGTATTTCATTTTAATCCTATTTTCTCTCACCCCACAAAGTGAAAGAATTAAGGCCCAGCAACTTCCAGCTCTTACTAAGAGCTTATATAAACATCATATCTTTACAGCTCAACAGTGAAGATTTCTGCAGTCCGAAGTCTCTGAAGCAGTATTTTGCATTTGTGGTTTCTAGTCATACTTGAAAAATCAGAGAATCTTTTCCTCTCAGATTATTTTTGTTGGAAGCCTATAATTACCCCATGTTACAGATTTTTTTTATATGCAGTGGAATTGACCAACAAAATACAGGCAGAGGTGCCACCTATGAAATAGTTTCCTATTTCACTGTGGAAAATATCTCCCTGATATGGTTTTGCACAGATTATAGCATTTGGAAGAATATTTAAGAGAGCCCATGCTCTTCTAACAGGCAGACCCATCATACCAATTCCACATCCTGTTCCTCCCAATGTTACAAGTTGTTGCCTTCCTTGGAGCATGGAATCTGGCTTTCACAAATCTTATTTTGTCTTTTAGTGCTTGTGAGGTCAAGTGGAGCAGCCTCAGCCACAGCTTTGTTTCTCCCTTGCCTGTAGTGGCCTGGAATCCCAGCAGTCAGTTGGCTCGTTTTGACCACATCTCACCGACATGGGAGGAAGAAAAGAAATAGTGATGCCATTTTAAAAAAGCTTAGTTCTTTTTTCCCTGTCAGCGGCCTCACAGAGGAAAAAAAGATCATATTCCACAGCAGATGCTGAGGCAGTCTTACCTCCATTTATGTTGTTTCCCGAGGAAAAGGAACATCAGGTGACTGGACTGAGGACAATTACAAGCTGCCCACCACAGACTACTGATGCTCTCTGTGGACAGCACTTAACCACATTTAAACTAATCTGGATAAAAATGACAAATGTCAGTGTAAATATATTCAGCCATGAATATGGCTTGGACTAAATGAACACGGATATTTTTCAGGCACCTTGGCAAATGTGAATCACTGTTTAACTGTTCAGAAAACAGGAGAGTAAATGTTTTATGTGAATTCAGCATGCCCATATTTACTACTGGAGAGGCCTTCTTCTCTTTAAGATGTAGGCCTGGTGGCATAGAATTTGGTGGCATAGAATACCATCTAGAACAGATTGCCTTTGATACCTAAGTTATCCTTCTGCCAGCTGCAGTCTGTCACTTGACCTGCTGGATACACCATACACTAAGCTTGTATCCCTAGCCACGTCCTACAGCACCTGAGGGCCAGGCTTCTCTTTTAATTAAAGTTCTCTGAGGTCTGTCACCCCTGCAACCTACACCACAGCTCTACCCACAGCTTACTCAGAGCAGCATCATTAGCTGACTGACACATCTGCCACAGGACAGACTGACACATCTGTCATTATCACTGTCTTGGACCCAGTTCCACAGGTAGAAAAGCATGTTCTGCTATGAATGTGTTGGATATGAAGAGGTGCCAAAGTACCACAGATTGCTGATGCAAACAACTCCAAATATTTTGTGGCATTCTTCCATTAATGAAACGACCCATAGAAAACAGCTGAATCTTTAAATAATTCTCTTGGGTTCATGTTTTAGAAAGCAAAAATCCCAAGTCCTCTGCAGCTGCTGTTGATACCCAAATATACATTCTCCCCACAACTTGCCATTAAAGGAGAAAATTTCTGCTAGCATCAGTTTACAGACAGTTAATTCAGTCACAGAGATGTGGTGACTTGTTCAAAGTCAAAAAGGAAGTCTGTGGCAATGCTGGGAATTAAATACAGGACTCCAGAAACTCCCTCCTGTTTAACCACATGTGTCATTCTTCCAAATGGTCTTTCCTACATAAGATTTAGACATGGCTGAAATAAGCCCAGTTCATTAAAAAACCAAGGACATGGCAAGACAAAGAGTATGAGTCTCTCAAAACTGGCACATGCATTTTCTTGTTAAAAACATTTGTGGAAATTTTGTTTTATGACTTTTGTTTCAATTTTAAAAAAACAAACAAAACAACCCTTCACTGAATGTAATTTTTAATGCAATCTAGGATGATGTTCCCAGGAAAAAAACACAGGCTGATTTGTTGGATTCTGCACACTATTAGTTCTCTCAAGTTTTGAACAGTATGGTACTGATTGTTTTTTTAGTTCTTTCAGGAAGTCCTGAATTTAAGGTCTCACAGAGTTCTCCACTTCTGACCCTAAAAGAGTAGAGGAAAGCAATAATAATTTAGTTCGTAAGAGATATATCACTGAAATTTTCCCTCTTAAAATAACCATGTCTCCCTGAAAATCAAGGCAAATATTTGTAGTCTTTCTACCCACAATGAACTGACTAAATCAGACAAGACATTTTATCTTAGTGCTTCTTTAGACCTCCTCCAACAAAAATCAGACTGTCATTACTTGTCTTTGTAAAGCATTTCATAAACCATGAATGAAAAATACAGTAAGAACAAAACATTAAGTAAGTGCCAAAGCCACAAGATCAGGCTCTAAACATGGCCACAGACTTGACTTTTGCTTTAGTTCTCTGGGGCTTATTTATGGCTAAGCATTAATTACTTGTATTATATATGTCAGCTTAGCGTAGAGTTTTATTTAGTTATGTGGTTTTTAGCTTTTAGAAGTACCTCAGTTTCCAGATACTTCTTTATGTAGCTGTCAGATATAGAGAAACAATGACAGCATTGTTAATATATCCATCAAAACAGAATAGATATGATACATTAGTGTTTCTGTAGCAAACAGACACTGTTAAGGCAGAGGCATATTTTTCAAGGTTTTTCTAAACATTTTTTCTTGCCACTAATTTGTTTAAAAGCTATACCTCAGTGCTTCTTCACAGCAATATTTCAACCAAATTGCGAACTGATCTGAGAAAAATAGGAAATGCTATGACCAAGAATAACATGTTCCTCAACATGGTTCTCATACTCAAAACACCTCAATCTCTTCTTCTCACAGCTGGAAAAGCAGAGAGGATTAGCATGGCAAGAAGTTGATATCATAATTTTTCTGCTGCACACCATGCTTTTGATATCACAACAGCTTTCAGGTAACAAAAACAAATGACAGTAGGAAGTCCTGAACACAGAGTAGGTAAAATGTATGCCTGTTAGCTGCTCTTAGAGGAATGAAACTGCAAATTGGACAAACTCTTCCCCTCCTTGCACTAAGAGCTTTATTAAGGAAACTGGACTCTGTGTGAAGCTGAAAATGTTTTGTTTCTGTAAAATACTGTTGAACCACAAGAGGATCCAAGCTAACTAAATATGGAGCAAGACATGTTTTTGTATACCAGCCCAAAATATTCTCTTACTGATTCATTGGTAACTTATGACCAGTTTGGATATAATCTCAACCAACCATCATTGGTTTTGGGAGGTGAAGTGACATGAGTCAACTGTAATTAATATGATAAAGAACAGCTCACTCTTATTGCTTAAGTCAGTCCCGTCAAAGCTTTGCTTCTTGCAACAATATTCCAGTTGCAACCTTTAGAAAAGGCAAATACAAAGGGCCATAGCACACTCCACTAATCATAGAACTCCTTTCTCCCTAGCTCTAAAGCATAATACTCTTGTCCAGACAGAGGTGAAACACAGTATCATGTTTTCATGTGCAAGAACATGTTAAAAAACAATACGCAAATATAGTGTTTTTAGATATGGTACATGTGTTGCATACACAGTTTCATAAATTGTTTCTGCCCATTAATAAACATTCTTCTTTCTTTTTTCCCATTTCTAAGTCTAAAAACCACGTAAATCAAGAGATACTCCAACATCTTTCAGCACAGCTGACATAACCCTGCACAGGAATCCAACTAAAACCTTGTTCTTCGGCTACAGGAATGGCACACCCAGAAAACACAAAAACAAGCACTGGAAGTGATATAAAACTATTTTAAAATAGAGAAAAATTGTATTAATAAATTCAACCAGTGAATTTTAAAACTATATTTAATAATTCCTGCAGAAGTACTACAGACAAATGTCAGGTTTTGAGCTAAATCCTGAACTCCAGATAAAGGAACGGGTGACCTGGTGCAAAAAACAGAAAGGAGATGGAGTCCAAAAGTTATCTACTGTTGAGCACATATAAGTAGAGACAGAGCAAGTGTTAAATCTGGGGGAAATAATTGATTCTGAGCAATGAAGAGTCTAATAAACCTTTAAGCCTTTACTAAGCTTTAGCTGACAATGTGAGAGAATATACACTGTTGCCTAACTATAAAGATGTCTATCTTTAAAGTTTTGGGGACATACAAGTTTCTCCAGTCATCACATAAGATGATGTTTATCTTTGAGTTTTTCCCAGTTCTATTGTTTTGTTTACATGTAATATGCAAGCTGAACCCTTTTTATATAAAGTTGTGTTCTTGCACAGCATAAACAGGTTATCAGCTGGATTATCATAGAATTCTAGAATTTTCTGAGTTGGAAGAGACTCACAAGGATGAGTCCAACTCCTGCTCTGCACAGGACCACTTCGAGAGTCACACCATGTGCCAAAGAGTGCTGTTCAAATCCCTTTTGAGCTCTGTCAGGTTGGTGCTGTGACCACTGCCCTGGGAAGCCTCAGTGCCCAACCACCCTCTGGGTGAAAACTTTTCTAATATGCAGCCTAAACCTCCCCTGACACAGCTTCAGGCCATTCCCTTGGGTCCTGTCACTGGTCACCACAGAGCAGAGATCAGTGCTTGCCCCTCCTCCTCACAAGGAAGCTGTGACTGCACTGAGATCTCCCCTCAGTCTCCTCTTCTCCAGGCTGAACAGACCAGGTGACCACAGCTGCTGCTCATATGCCTTCCCTCCAGACCTTTAAACATCTCTGTAGTCCTCCTTTAGATGCTTTCTGACACCTTTATATCTTTCTCATATTGTGGTGCCAATCCATCTCTGATGAATAATATGGGATGTATTCCAAATAACAAAAAACTACTGCTAAAACAGACTTGTTTCTCCTATGTTACCTGCTTAAGCTGCTCTTAAGATACTGAAAGAACAACTGCTATCTTTAAAAATTCACCTGTGTTCTCAAAACAATTTACCTAGTCATGTATTTTTGTACACAAAAAGAAAATCCCCACTGTTACTTTTAGGATTCACACTGCCTGCAATCTTTGAAATACTGCTTTTCTCAAGGGGAAGCACGATTGTTCATCCTTTCCTGCCTCAAAGTTACAAATTAAATGACAACTTAAAAGGAAATATCAGGGTTTTTATGTTCCTTACCCAAGACCTAGTACTTTGTTTAAGAACAGCCTGTAGATCTAATCATCTCCTTGCACTCTATTTTATTACTTGCCCAGAGACACTTGAAGTACTGGTTTCTTCTATCTGATAGAATATGCAACGTGACATTTTGTGGGACTCACTGTTTTCTGTCATGCTCCCTTAGTGGATTATATTTTCATGCTAAGCATTACTGAACTGGTAACTGCATGGATCTTACCCTTGACTGACCCTGGTTTATATTGTTCTTGGCTCGAAGAGGCAAGAATGAACAACCCCCAGTGAGAAGTCTGACCATCTTCCTCCGGGGGAATGGCAACTGTGGAGAGACCACATATCATCTTTGGAAAATGCAAATCTGTAAGGCAGTTTCTCATTGCTGGCATAGTATGGTGCAAGTCAGATCACTTTCACTAGTACAGATAAATCAAGTCCCCTCCTTTGATGAAACAGAAGAATAGCAATTGCATCCAAAGAAAGCTGCAGGTAAAGGAATGGTAATTTTTTTCATTTAGAGAGTATCTAAAAACAAAGATTAGATTGAGCAAGCCTGAAAAACTACACAGGAACACTCAACAAGAGGGTTTTGCAGCAATGCTTCCAGAGTTCCTGTTTCTGGCTGGGACAAGAAATACCACAAGAACAGCCACAGTTTAATCCGAAACTGGATATGCATGCAAGAATAATGAAGATGGAGGGATGGGGAATGACAGACACAAAAACACAGGACTTTTACAAGCTCTGTCCAACCTAAAGAAAGGCTTGGGTTTCTTTATAGCTCAAGTTCAGTCGAAACCTTTATGTAATTCAATAGGGAAAGCTGGAGTGGAAATCAACACTTGATCCAGGTCTTATATTCTCTTTACCTCAAATACTGTATAATGTTGGTTCCTAAGAGCTGATGAGTGATAGCCTTAAAGGTGAGAGGCAAACAGCACAATGGCAAATCCAGTGAACTGACAGGGTGAAACAGGACATGCCTACAAAACATGTGAAGAGAATTCACTGGTTGTAGCAGAGCTTGGAAGAAACCAATGAGATGGGAGAAAGACGGGAAGGAGGATGCAGCAATGGCACTGAGAACTACCTTAAAAAAAGTGTCAAGTGGCCATTGTACACAGCAGCCATTCCAACTCATTTGTATTCTGTATTTGCTAACATCCCTGTACCCCATTCTTGTACAGACACAGACTTGCAGACAGTTTCTTCCCAAAGTGGATGCAATGAATACATGCAATTTCTGCATTATTAGCATAGAGAGACATCATAGAGACAGCAAAAACCTTTACTTACGCATCATCTACTGGCACCACTTGCACTGACTTTAGCAAAGTTACTCCTGATTTACATCTGTGTAAAAGTAAGTCCAATGTGCTCAAGGAAATACTCTGCACAGCTGGGACAGTTTAGAAACATGAAATAGATGTTTCTAACACCATGTGATTAAAGAGAAACCCAAACCACAGAGTTTAGATCTGAATCCAAATTCTCCTCAAGTTTGGTATGATTTAGATCCAAGATTTTGATTCAGGCTCTTGTCTATATAAATTGTAGCAACTCAAAATTTGCTGTAATTTTAAGTAATATATCACACCAAATACATAGGCACCTGCTTTGGGTTTTAAAGGCTTTGTGGTAAATTAAGTTGTGGAACATAAACAGTAAGTACTTTTTGGTCTAGAACAGAAAAGAAACATGAAAAATAAACATGTTAACAGGCAAGCTCCAACTTGAAATTATAAACTCCATTGTCCATAACTCAGATGTCATCATTAATTTGCTATATCAACAAATACATGATCATTAGCACTCATTCCAGAGTTAAGCTGCAGGGACACCTGTGACAAAACTAAACAATTTCCAACATGCAAAAACTATCATGGCCCCAAACCCAGTTTTTGCATACAGTTAAAACTCTGATTCTATGAGGATTATCCATCAACCTCAGCTGTTTCCTTGCTCAAATATTTTTGGAAGACATTGAACTCTTTTAATGTCATTGTCAGCAGCAATCCCATTTCCTTCTATAGGACAAATCATTGAATGCTGACACATTAGAAAGCAGAAGTTGCCTATTAAAAACATCTGAAATGCAAGCAAATTTGACAGAAAGTAATAAACAAGCAAAATACTTTTCTTATTCAAGCAATCTGCCTTAACTTTCAGCAAAGACAAAGATCAAATAACTTGGATCTGAAGTTAGAAAAATTCAAAACACAAACTAATTTTATTTTTAAAAGCTGAACCTTATTAATCAGATGAATTTAAATACCTTTAGTATGAATAAGAACAGAACCAGCCCATCTAGGAATATGTACATGCTTAACACTTAATTTCCTAATAGCTTATTTTTTTTCTGAATTTTTTTCTGAAGTGTTCATCTTTTTAAATGTATATACTGAAACTAGTTGTATAAGAAGTAATTAACCCAGTAATAAAATCAGATCATCATCTCACTCTTGAGAATCAGTGTCCAAACCAAAATATGTTGACTATGCAGTTAGTTGTGGGAAAAAGGTTTCTTTCCTAGAGTCTAGGCCAGTAATTCCACATTTGAGAAAGTGCTTTCAAATTAAGTTAAAGGTCTACTGATTCCAGACACAGATGTTTTCTCTCAGGGGTGGTATACGCTGGCAACCAAGCTGACAATTCAGAAATATTGGGAATATGCAAAATAAGCCTTCATTTCCCCTTTCACTCTGAGCTATGACAACCCAGTTACTTAAGTTTTCGAAGTAATGTAGGCAGCTTCAAATCCTCTTCTTCTGCAGGCAGTATTGAATAACAAAAATGCAAAATTGAAACTCTGTGCTTGATGTTAGTATTTACTGTAACTAGTTGCCAGCCTTTTTCTCAATGCAACATTTTCCCAATTAATCGGTATTTTATCTTTTCCCAATGAAAGCATATTCTGCCTACTTTCTCCTATTCAGTTGTTTTCACCATTACCATAGATTTTGCTCAGGTAGCAAAAGGAAGAAGTCCCCGGGGTACAACAGCAACCTTCAGAGCAGATCCCTAGCCTCATCCCAGCCAGAAAAATAGCAACACTTACCAGGATATGAACTGATTTTCTCAGGCCCACCTGAGCGATCTTATATAACAAGATTATATATGTTAGATTAAAACAAGTAGTGTTATACCCCTTACTGTCATCTGAGCACAAAGCATGAAGAGGGTGAACAGAAATATGGTTTCTTGAGTCTCCACATCAACAGCGACACTATTCATCAAAATAAAACTACAAAAGCTGTAATTGTTTCCAAACATCCATAAACTAACTCTGATGCCTCAGAGAGATCCACACTGCAACACCTGTCACAGCCAGATGTTTTTGTTTTGTTACTGTAGGAGTAAACTCAGTGCTTTCAACAAGAGGGGAAAACTGTCCTGGTGTTTTTTGGTTAAATGAGGAACTTTGATACATCAGTCTGCCTATGTGTTTATCTGCATTCTTATCTATCTATTCAGAGATAGCTTACATGTGAAATCATAAGTTTGTTGGGACTTTTGTGGGTTTGGGCATAGTTTCTTTTCTTTATACAGGCTATGTGACCTGCTACAGCTACTTTTTTGAGTACCTAAAAAAATTCTGAGCCTGGAAAGATTTGGGGATAGAACTATTTGAGTTAAACTGTATCTGAGTCAAGGTCAAGTGGAAGTGACCTTGCACAAGGAGGTGCATGAGAAATTTCCCTTACTACTGCTCATACTGTGATTCTAACATTAAATACAAGAAAAACATATGAAGTCAGATTTATAGAAACAAATTCTATTATTTTACTGACTTAGTATGCTGTGGTTCAGTAAAGAACATACTGCTTACTATGAGAGCAAGGAGGGGAGCTACTGTTTTACCCAAAGAGTGCATTCAGTAAACTAAATTATTAGTATCTTTCTTCAATCAGGTAGCTAGAAAGTAGGAAACAACTTCTTATCCATTACACAAGAGCAGGAAATTTCACCTATATTTGATTCACAGCTGCAAGTAACATCTATAGCTTAATTAAAATCTTCCAGTCAATACTGAGATAAGAGGAAAAATGCCAGTCGTTTCCAAGAAGACCAGGTGACACTTTGTCAGCACAGCTTTGTCTTTGTCTGCTCAGCTGCACCTTAAGAGAACTGAAAGTAGCTGATCTTGATTTTTCTGATGTCTGGCTGCTTGGAATTTTTTATCTACATTTAAGGGTGATAAGCACTCATTACGAAAACCCAAGCATGTCTGCAATGATTCTTCACTCTGGCACAGACAGGAGACTCAATCTTTTTTGTGTGAATAAAGCTTCAGTGATGAATTCACACACTAACAATAACTGGCTGAATGAAAATTTCTCTGGTCTATTTTTGTGGCTCAAAGAACCAGGGAAATGGAGTTACAGCTATTGCTGTTTCTGATGGGCACAAAACAAATTTTCCAAAACTGTCAGTGCATCATCTGCAAAATCACAACTGTGAAGTGGACTGTGTTACCTTGCATGGAGAAGAGTTTTAAATACTGCAGCTGCTTGTTGTACTTTGAAAATCCATCTCTATCTAAACATCTTTTTGGCTCTTTGTCACTAGAAAAGATAGCTTGTGGAAGTGAAAGATTTTAACACACCTGGAAAATATTTTCCCAAGTAACTGATTAATTTTAGCTTGTCTTTTAATGCTGGTTTCTGGACTGTATAAGAAGCCATTGTAAACTACATTGGTGTATCCAGCTGTGTCTTTCTCTTGCAAGCTACACAATTTAGATTAGCAGTACCTAAAATGCAGAGGAGCAGAGGGTTATTTTCCTCTAATAAGTTGATAAACTTCCCCACACTGTGCTTATTATCTCAGTGGAAATGCACCTGTAGGTAGGTACAGGTTACAGCTAGAGAGATTTACAGTTTATGTTTTAAACTCATTTGACTCTCTAAAGGGTAAATCATTAACTAGATTGATCAGTATATTGATGGGCCATACTGGAACAAAGACAAGCGAAACAAACATCCCCTTTTCAGCACTGGTAACTCAAGGACATTTTCTTATGAGACCAGGACTTGAAAGCTTCCCGGTGAGATCAGTGTTCAAGGTTTTTGGCCCAATCAATGTAACAATCACTTGTTATATTTCATAGAGAAAAGCACTAGCAACACACAGTGTACCTGCAGAAAACCAGACCTGAACACAATGTGTTATGCATCATTTTCCTACGAGATTTAAACCTTCCCCGGACTGTAGATTCAGCAGAGAAAGGCATCCCCATACATGCTTGGCTGAACTTCTAAAAACTCATACTAAAAATGCTCTTTTCCTTTATTTTGTAATTTATTACTTCTAAGATCTAGGGAGCACCTGGGATTTTTATTAACTGTAAGCCTACATAGGGAAAATTAAAATTTCCTTAACTATATTGCAGCATTTCAGTTGATGTGTTTTAGTGCAGGTAATAGACTTTGTGGTGAAAATGCTCAGCTTCAGGAATTTGCCTAGCAGACTAAGAAACAATTTACTACTTTATCCTGTGTTTCATCCCTTTTAGATTCTATTAATAAAAGAAAGCTCCATGGTTACAATCTTAGTTTCTTCAAACTAGTGAACTCAATTCAGTTTACAGGAGTCAGTAAAGTGTTGCTAACTAAAGTGCTCTTCTTCTTAAATAGGTAAGACCTTCAAAATTTCAGGAATCAGCTGGATGTCAATCTCCTCTGTTATTAAGAGACAAGAAAACCAGAGGTTGATGAACTCTTGCAAAGACCCACAACCTTCAGTAGGGTTTATTATCCTGATCTTACAGGGAGCACATACTGGGAAGTGTTATCTGTCTTTTCCCTTTAGAAAAGGTGCAAGTTTCATCTGCTGACACCTTAGAATATCATAAATGTTTTCCTGTGGTGAAAGTCTCTATTCCATACAGGATCTCCTAGTGTGTTTAACTATTTTAGTTTCATTCTTGTAACTGAACAGTTTGACTACTAGCTGAATAATATGGGCACATCCAGGATCACTGAGAAGTGCTGTTTATCATCACTAAACACAGCAGCATCTCACAGAAGACAAAATAAATAGCAGATGTCAGTAATCCGTCACTGTGTTCCCACCCACAAATACTACAGGTCAAAATCTTCCAAGTTGCAGCTGTGCAATGATTTCCATTTGAATAAGGATTCACTGCTATAACAAGAAAAAAATTTCCTTTTGTTATCTAATGTACATATGCAATACATTTTATCACAACAGTGAAATAAAAGGAGGGCTTGACAGGTGTGTAGGGGCTGGTATTCTGCAGAAATCCCCAGAGTTCCCTTTTGGGATATGTGCTGCAAATTCACTGATACAGGATGCCTCCATATGCAACAAAGACTTAAATACACAGAGGTAGCTTAAGTTAAGAGTATTGGCACTGTGTTTACAGCAATTTTGAGTGAACTTACAGTAACGTCCACATGGGATATAAAGGCTTGAGACATAACTCTTCCTTTTTTCATTGTTTCTCTTATGTGGTTTAGAGAACATCTTTTCAGCATTCTTCACATCCTCCCCTTCCCACCACCCCCAGAAATAGGGGTGACATTTAGTTCTCCCAGCCATGAACTTGTGGAATGAATCACACACACTGCTAGTGCAGGAAAATCCTGTTTCCTGAAAGCAACCACAGAGCTCTGAGCACCAAGGTTAAGTTATGACATGTGAGCTGGCATTAAATTCACCCTAAAGTTCAGTTCATGTAAAAGTTCACCACCATGTAAGATTTTACTGGTGATAGCTCAAATTGAGTAACACAACAACCTGGCTAACAAATCCTCTCCTCCAGCACACTGTTCTCCCTAAGGGAGGACTACATGGGCAGCAGAGCTTTATCCTCAGATTATTCAAATCAAAAAGGTAAGGTTGAGGAATTTCAGTTTCCTCTGGACAAATTCTCATTTGTTCCTGCAAACAGCTACAAGTTTCTGCTGCTACTTGGCCAAAACAGCTTGACAGAAGCACTCAGTTTGGAAGCACCTGGAAAGATGGGATGTTTTCCAATTCTTTTTTCCAATGAATTTATGTCTCCTCCATGTGCCTCAAGTCAGATTCCAACAGTTCCCTCCACCAAGTTAAAAAAGACCAACAAATACAGTTTAGCAGAATACTTGACACTACCACTGCCATAGAGGGGTACATAAACAACCCCTCAAAAGCACTCCTAGGAGTTTCACAGTTCCCAGCCTCACACTCGAGAGCCTTACTTCACCCAGTCCCACAGATCTTTGCCCTGAATACATTAGATGCAAACTGGACAGGTCATGGTGGTGAATGCATGGGTTCTGCAAAGGGGATTTCCCCCCTGAGATGTCATTGCTCCAAGAGCTACTCAATGTTTTTACAGTAATAGCCACAGAAAAATGGGACTGAACCCATGAAAATGGACATTCTCCTCAGGGAGATGGCTGCATAATAAAGGGACTGAAAGAACACTGGCTGACATAATGAGAATAGTTTAATTCCCAAATTATTAATCTGAATTTTCAAGGCTCCTGAAGTATAAAAACATAATGCATTTTTGACCCTCGGAATTCCCTCCCTGTTGGTATCTTTAGCTGAGGAATTAAACTGTTTCATAAAATATAGTTTGTTAGTGTTGTGCAGCACATTATAGATGGCACCTAAAGAAGGCATAAAAAGTACAGAAGGAACAGGAAAAACTACTCCTATTCAGATCTGCAGCACACAGGTTGTGTTCAGCTCTGGTGAGCAGAGGGAGGGCACAGGCTCCTTTCCCACCAGAAAAACAAGTATTTTAAAGTCATCTAAAGAAGAGATTTCATTAGGGATGGTCTCTCCACCAGATTTCTTTTTTTTTAGCCTAAACACGTAACTCAAACCAGAACATATCAAATATTGCCTTGATTATCTAGGTAGCAAGCATTATGCACTGTTGCTGGCACTAAAACAAGCTGTTTCCTCAGCAGATCTGAGCTGACAGTGACAGAGAAGCAATCCATTGAAAGCCCTCCTGAGAAATCCATTTGTTCTGTGAGCAGCAGCACTGGGAAAAACCCCGAGAGGCAATACCCCACGGAGCACTTAGGCAAACATGCACTGGCAGTCTTGTCTCTTCCCTACACCTCAGCTCCACCAACAGCTCACTCAGACCCTACTCAGCCTAATAAATCAGACTCCCTGGCACCACCAGCTATAAAAAGGCCAGGGAAGGCACTACCTAAATGGACAATTGCAGCAGATCTCCTTGACACAGAACTGGTGCCAATGGAAAACAGGTTTTATTTCTCCTTAAATACATATCATCCATTTGAAGTGCTACCCATAAGTTTATATCGGTGAAAAAGTCTATTTCTAATCACATCATGTTAAAAAAACAAGGTTATTGCAATGACGTGACAAAATCTCCACTACTTAAAGAAAATCTCAGTGAGGAACTGGAATGATCACTCAAGGTTAACACATTTATTGAGAAAGCAGATAGGACTTACCGATAAAATTTTTAGCCCACATAAACTCTTAATAAGTAGTTCCTGTAGACAAATTTAATCATTTCATTAGCTACTGCCTATCCTGAAGAAAGATAGCAAAAGAGGTCGGACAAGCCTAATGCAGCAAAAACAATCAGTTAGCAATTAAAATTTCCAGGACAACTGCAAGATTCTAAAATTCTTCCTATTATTTTATTTATTCAAGTTGATCAAAGATATTAACTATGAATGAAAAATCAGCTTCAAATCCTGTAAATGAGTTTGGTTTAGTGTTCAACCTTATGACCAGATGTAACAGTAACATAAATTACTTTGCAAGTGCTTTCAGTGTAAACATTTCTCCTAAAGTCTGGGAAAAAATCCTGATATGGTAAAGTAAGAATGTGAAAGCAAAAATATTTCTCTTGCAGCTAGAAATGAGGAATTGATACATTTTTCCTTTATCTTCTTTCTTCAGGGAGGAGAAAACGTCGGTTTTCTTGTTGTCTCAGGAAAGCTGATGCTGGCAAGTACCTTTCGTTTCATAACTGCAAACACAAGGCATGAAATTTGATCTTTCATCAACATGAGATCAGCTCTTCTGGTCCAGAACTATTTCTGACCAAACCCTGCAATATAATAGAAACTGATTTCACTAGGGTATTTCTGGTCTGAACATTTGAAGGCAGTCTGTTAGTTACCTGCAACTTGCTTATTCACTTTAGCCTTCTGAAATTTGGAAACAGTGAAAGATGCATGTGACAATTACAAGCATGGCAATCTCTGGCATCCGTGCACTGCCTGCTGGGGAACTGCAGTGCCACATTAGTCTTGGTGTAGGTGGATATGTTTACTCCCTGTTGCAGGACCGAAAGCCACAGCAGCATGGGCAGTGTGCCATGGTAACACAGTTACACTGAGCTGCGCGGTCTCCTGCTGCCAGCAGTGTTTGATCCGTACTCAGCTGTGCAGTGGGCAGATAGTTATAAAGCACCTGTCCTTCCTGCGCTTCCTTCCCTTGGGCACACGGGTGTCACACAGGCACGGACATGTCCCTCTGCAGCTTCTGTCTCTGATAGCCCACACTTGCTTCCACAAGGCTTACTTCCACTCCTCGGTTTATAGGGTGTGGAAAGCAGGGAAAGCAATGTGGAAAGCGTTCTTCATTTCCTGTAACAGCTTGCTACTCACACCTGAGGAGACTGTGGATGCGGAGACTTTACCTGCAGGCTGCTGTCCTGTCAGATGTATGAACACAGGCTGTCAACAGGCTGGTTACTGCTGTCTTGCTAAACAACAGTCAATATGGTGTGGGAACCTACAAATCCTAATGTTCCTTAGGCACACTGAGTGATTATCTGTAAGACTGCAGCATATACATTGCTTCCACAGTCTGGCTGAGTCAGCCCACTACACAGAGGGTTGCACTTTTCTACAGTTTTCTGCAGATCCTCAGTTCAGTCTTTTTGTGATTTAGGGGATGATGTGACCCTTTGGTTTTGTTTTGTACTGTCATAGCTTCTTTTAATTCTCCTTCTCCAATGGAAAAGTCTTCACTCACAAATAGCAAAGCAACTTCAGCACAGCATATGATCAAAAGTAAATTACCCCTACTGCCTGTGTATTTCGTAGCAATTAAAGCTATAAAATCTGTATTATAGAAAGTACAATGTAACTCAACATCAGCTAGAATGCAGAGATGGTTTACTGAGGTGCTTGTGCAGACACCAAACAACCCAGTTTCATCCTGTAAAACTGGAAATAACAGCTTGGCCTGTGCTTGCCTTAAGTTGGTTTGTGCCACCTTGTCAAGATCAAAAACCTGGCTGCTAGGATTTTTCATCAGAAGAATTATTTTACAGATTATAGAGATTCTTTTGGGGTACATTCTGATCGTTAGCACTTAAACACAATGTTGGATCTCCATGTACGGGTCCTGAGATGATGCCCTTCATAAAGGTTTGGCTGTCTGAGCTGAGGGCAATGGAGAGACAGCACAGCCCACTGGCAGCCCCTCTTCCCTGGTGTCCCTGCAGAGGGGCTCCCATGTCATGCTGGAGAGGTGACAACCCAGCTGAGGCTTGGGACCTACTTCTTACAACCCACGGGACCTACTTCCCACCTGAAACCTTGCTGCTTGGCCTCTGCCTGATCCACTGTTCCTGCCACATTCCAGCCTCACCATGGGCTCTGCTCATCCATGCCCATATTCCAACCTCTGAGTGACCTCCCACTTCAGGAGCAGCCCATACCCAGGGAGGCATCTGATGCCAGGGGCTGGGGCTGCCCCAGGCCCCCATGGCTGCCTGCTCCTGGTGGGATGGGAGAGGCTCTGCCTGCCCACAGGGAGCCTCCACTGCTCCCACTCCCTGGTCCTCACAGCACCTGATGCTCTAATGCAGACTTCTTGCCTTTTACATTACATTTTTTACCATATTAAGAGGCAGTTGTAGTGGTTCAAGTAAAAAGGAATTGGTCCCCTGAGATGAATGTGTAATGATTTCTTTGGACCGAGGAAGGGAAATTCATTTTTAATTGAATAATATGAGAAAAAAAGCCTTACATGTGCTAATTTATTGGACTCGCATGTGCTTAGACTGGGTTGTTGGGATGTTTTGACATTGGGCAATTAGGGTAATTGGAGAAAACAGCTGGACTATTTTGACACTAAAAATTTTGATATGGGTAAGGTCACTCTGACACTAAGATCATGAAAGTGATATAAATGTAAAGGAACTTGCACAATGATACAAAGCAATTTTCCATATAACACCAAAGATACCTTTAAAAATACATTAATTAAATAGCTTGGGATTTTTCAAAAATGGATCTTTGGAGACATCTCTCAGATCACATCTTTACACTTCTATAGATGATCATATCTGCCATGAAAAGAGGAGTGTGACTATGAAACAGAAAAACAAACTGTGATAATAAAATAAATAGTTTTATTTCATAAGTGTTTGGCTTTAGTAATAGTTACATAAGACTTTTTTTCTCTGTTTCTACAGGGATAAATCTGCAGCTGTCTGTGGACATTTTGATATGCCTGGTCAGAAACAAATTTAGCAAAAGTAAAAACCAACAGCTTGACCTGTCTTATCTCAGCCTCTTGTTAATAATAATTCAAAATTCAAATGTCAATTTGTCCCATACTTCAGATGTACCAACAAGACTGTCCTGCATGGCATGACAATTAACCCGTATTTATTATGCCTACAAGTGTTTCATTAATAGAGCCTGATTTTATAAGGTATTTTAAGGCTGGAAAATATTCTATAAAATCTGCAAAATCCTTGGACATTTTAGCTACTCTATATTAAAGCTGTGGTTGTTCTGAAAAGTGGGCTTGATAAACTGTTTTTTAAATGAGCCACATTTAAGATATACATCAAATTTTTCATCAGAAATAGATATTCACATATTAAAAATGGTAGAGGAACTTCTCAAGAAATTTGCCAAAAAAAAAAAAAAAAAAAAGACCAAAGTGAATATTTCTATATTGTCTTCTATATTAAAATAAGATGGTGTCACTGCTAACAAGAAACTAAGTCATAGAAGTTGCAGAATTTGCTAATTTTGGAGAATAACTTCAGATTAGAAAAGATTTGCAGAAGAATGAGTTCATGAAATTTTAAAAACTGTATTAATTCCTGTTTAGTAGATATCCTGTTACTGATACAAAACTATAATTATAGTAGCCTGTAGCTTCATCCAAGTTACACTGCACATGAAATACTGCAGCTACTTGAAGTTCCTTCTAATTAAAATCCTTCTACTTAAAATTGCTAGATTTCCTGCATTTTTGTCTTCTGTCAGCTCTCTTTGGAAACTAAGCTCTTTTGCATTACTACACATCTCTGGAATATAAGAGTGCTTCTCCATCTCCTTAAGAATTTCAATAAAATCAACCAAGTTTACAGAAAACTTTCAAACAGAAGAGCTGTTTGTTAGGAAGTGTTTTCTCTAAAAATGCAACATTTCATAGCCAAATTGCCTTTTAAGAAACTTACTTTAAAACACTCATATTTCTTATTCTTTCTCTCTTTATGCTAATATAGTTTTTAATCACTTGTCGTTTTGATTACATAATTCTTATCATGAGAGAAAACCTTCAGCCATTCATCTAATCAGATTAGCTAGGAAAGATTTCACATGCTTTGTTACTGGTAACAGTTGGTTTTTTTTAATCTCAGATAATGAAAAGCCATCTATCCACAAATGAAGGAAATTAGTTAAAAGCAAACAAAAAGACCAAAAAATGAGTCAGTACACGCATATACATGAATGGGGCAAGAGGAAAGCACTTTTCCCAGGTTGCCTGGAGCTAGATGGCTATCTCATATATGATATTGACTGACAGATTATTCTTCTCTTGTCCTTTTCTTTTTTGATCCTTCAAAATTATCTGTACCTATCTTTGGATATGTGTGGCTCTCCTCTCTCTATTTTTCAGCCCATGCTATAGCAGATACAATTTTCAGCCTTTCACAAATGCTCCTTGAGTAGATGAGGAAGCCATCCTTTTCACCAACTCAGTGATGGTAAATAAACAGCAACAACTGGGAACTGCAGCTGTGCCTCACATGCGAGGCTGTTCGTGTACTCAGCCATCAATCAGAAACACAGCAGTGATCTGCCAGTCACCTAGGAATAAAGCAGAAATATTTGCCTAAATTTTTTTTAGCCTGCTTGTCTCCTGTGGTTCTGAGTCATTACAGGCACACTGTCACCAATCTGGTCTTTACCACAATATCAGGATTACCTGCCAATCCCTAATATATATTTTCTAACAGGAAGGGGTCCCCAGACAAATTCCCAAACAACCTACTACATAGAGTGGGACTGCACTTCACCAGACAGATCAGCCACTCTCCATAGGATAAGGGAAGTGCCCATAATGAAACAGAGTGCAGCTGATAAATTATCCCTAGGGTAACAGAGTACTGGGTATGTATTTTATTAGGTGATGAACAGAAGAAAGCTAACATCTGGGTTCAGAGTCCATCAGGCTAAATCTGCCAAATGTTCAATTCAAGTTCAGTTTATTTGAACAACACCATAACAGTTAAATGGATTCCCATGGCACAGATCCCAATGCTGTATGGAAAATGAAATATCAATAGTGCAATGGTGTCCATCTTTGACATGAAAAATGCACTGAGGAAAAAAGTCTGAAAGACAGCAGATAGTCTACAGCAAAACAGCAAGCAACAGAGATCTCTGGGCTAGAAAAAGCTTAAAATCTTGATCAAGGTGCTACCAGAACAGTGCAAGTGACCTGAACACTGAAAGACCAGCCCTTCTTTTCACAGCATCATTTACAGCTTCAGGTTAATGGACACGAGGGAGTCCTGGCCACATTAACTGAAATAAGAACACTGACTTGTTTCACACAGCTGTTAAGACAGAGGCTGCCTGTTGAAAACACAAACTCCCTCATTCCATATTTTCAGGGGCAATCTGCAGGAGTTTTAAAACAATATGCAAGCACTTCTGGATAACATGGGAAGTTAAAGTTGTTAGCAGGAACCTCACCTGACATACTGCAATCAAGCTTGGGCAGGATTCCAGGCCATGGGGGACAGCAGCACTGATTGAGAGGCATGTGCTTGGAAAAAGAGTGCATTGTGAAACCAATGCACACTGAATGGGCTTGCCCAGATAATGTAATCAGAATGAACAGCAGGTATTTTAGCTCTCCCAGTTTCATGAGCTTTTCTTAATGATTATGTTGCTGAACTATACACATAAACAACCTTAGGTCTAATTTAACTGTTGTATGCACAGATTGTCAATGTCACTGAGGTAATATGAATCATATGGAGATTGCCTTACAGGTTGCTTGTAAGAAAAGAATTTTACAAAAATGTGTGCATGTTATTTATAGCCTAGCCCATTTTATTTATAACCCATTTTATTTTGAAACAAACATACTGGTTTTGAGGGGAAAAAAGAAACAAAAAATTCTGAGACTCAATCTTTTTTCTTCACACATTTTTGGCATGAGCACAGCTCCTCATTCTGTTGACTTTAACTGCTGTCTCTTCCAGGTTCTGCTCACTTCTATTTCAATTGAGCCAGTGCTTCCACCATGCTCAGGTATCTATCAGACAACCTCTGTCTCCCAGAAGAGTCCTTGGAGCCTTCATTGAGCATGTTGTTTAAGAATGGCTGTGTCTTGGAAGAGACTGTGCCTTTGCCACAAAGACCAAAACTATCATATTCACAAGGAAAAGAAAAAAAAAACAACTCTTATAGTACTCTTATAGTAACAGTTTTGGTGGATATGGGATTTATCAAATTCATAGTAAGAGAGTGAGGTCAATTTGCCCTGCAAAGTGAACGACAGAATTTTAACAAGTTTTATTTCATGAATTAGTGGTTATTTCAGTGGATCTTTAGGTTCTGTAGTCACATGCATTTGTCAACAACGTGTAAGAAAGACAAATATGACAATAGGGTTATTTTAAGAAAGTAAACACCATCTGATAGCAATAAATATCAGGGAGAGCTGATTAATACTCTATATGCCCAGCATATGCCCAGTGGAATCCTTTTAATCAAATCCTACCTGTATACATAAAAAGCTGCCAACACATTTCTGTTATGAACAGCACATCACCCAGATACATACAAACTAAAAAAATTTTATCACACCTCTCAGGCTTCATATCCAAACATGCACATTGACAACATCAGTTTCAGGCACTTCAATTATTTCCAAGCTCCTTTGTACAATCCTGCCCTTATGGGGTAGACCTATAGTTTCCCTTGTTCCAGACTAAAGAAGATAGACAGATACCCAATTTTGTCTTGCTCAAACTCCCACTGGACTCAGAAGGATGTTATGGAGAAGGCTGGACACACCCATTATAAAGACTGTGGAATATTAGAATGGCTACTGGGCAATTCCTCCTCTGGGGTCCATGCACAGCTGAACCTGCACTTCCTGTATCCAAACACACAGGCCATGATCAGAGATTTCCACTTCAGCTGAGAGCCTGTCTCAGGCATTTCTGCTCTCCAAGTAACACAGGGATGTACAGAAGCAAACTGATATTCCAGAAAGGAATTGGAGGGCAAACCATCTCACTTTCCCTCACCCATGCTACTTCACCATTTGAACTGCCTTGCAGACACCTGGCACATATAACACAACTTTTCAATCAATACAGGACACAGAATGTATGCATACGACATATGCAGCCTTCAGGCTATTTCATAGTCATGACAAATGAAAGGAAATTAGGTAATCAGCTCCAATTATACTTTGACACCAGCTTCTAAATCTCACTGAACAGTTTTCTAGCAAAAACAGAAGCAGCAAAAAAATAATCACAGCTTTAAAAGATGTTGGCCTTTATTCCAGCAAGAAGCATCAGGTATGAGAAAGAGAAAGCGTATAGTCCAGGCACAACATGCACACCTGCTTTGCTGCTGTTGACAGCAGATAGCTGCAGGGCTCTTCCTGAGAGACATCCTGCATACCAAAAAGAGCTGGAGAGTATGAACTCTGACCCCCTTCAGCTTTGATAGACTTGTTATTTTTTTTCAAACTTTTCCATCCATCATGCACACTCGTTCTAATGTTTGTCTCAATTTTATTAAGATCCCTGGAGGGAATTTCGTTGCATCTCTGACACTGTTTTAATTGCTGTCAGCTGGAAATAATGAGTTTTTACATGTGATTAGTCCTATTTGTAACCTCCTAAATTCATTGGAGATGTCTGGCTGTTTCTTTCTTCTATTAAATGAGTGTGATTTCCTGACATGGTTGTAAAATGAATCTCACTTGGGAGTTTCCTCACCCTCAGGTGTGTTGAGAAGACTCAGGATAGCAGTTTTAAAGAAAAAATTTACTTTTGTAAGAAGGAAAGATACTGTGTGACCTTTTGATTTCTCCTGTCATAATAAGCAATGCAGGCAGTAAAAGCTCTATTCTGTCATTACTTAGAATGATAATCATGAGAGCTACTAAAATAAAATCAAATATTGCCTGAGGCAGTTCCTGAAGTGATCTGATCTGAGATTTGAAGGGAGATGGTATTCTTTTTGTTCTTTTCAGTCTTTAGATTACACAAATTCATCAACTAACAAACACAGCTGTCCTACAGAACTTCCAGCACAGTCAAAACCTAACAACTTAGAAATTTCGTCAAAAGAAAACCAGCACTAGACTCCTATGCATCACTCTCTCTGACCAAAACACACAAACAAAAAAATAGCAGATCAAAGCAGTCATATCAAATTACATAAACTTCAGGGGAAAAATATCTGACATTCTCGTTATTAACCCCAAAGGAACTTTAAGCTTTTATGGGGGTTTTCCAATCATTGCTGGAAAACAAAAGGAAGAAAAGTTTGCATGGGAATGTATATAGTGTACCCCTGCATACATATACATGACAGACATGGGTCATCTTAAGGTAGAAAATGGCAATTTAGGGAATTTATTGCAGCTGATGGATATGACATTATGAAGCCACAGAAAGCCTATAGGAAGAAGTTCTGTGTTTCTTAATGCCTGACACCTCTCTGAGTTTGTCAAGAGAGTCTTTGGACCAGGTTTCCCAGAGGTTTCTTGGTGGTGCTGCTGCTGTAGAAAAAGAGAGTATACTCAGAGGTGGTGAATGTAGCAGCAAGAACCCTCTCAGCTCTTTGGTCTCAGGACCACAGGATGGAAGCATCTTTCATACAAACCCATCTCTTCTTCTTTGAAAGGTAGGGAAGGGCAGTGGGTAGAGAAGCTTCCAGCTCCATCTGACCTACATGCAAAAACAGGGGGAGGCATCCAAACATTCACGTTATTATTTGTAGGAAAGACCAGGCTGCATTGATTCAGGGCTCTTTTTCTTTAGAGGAGAAAGAGTTTTGCACCATGAAAGGAAACACATACCACAGCCTGAGAACCCCAGCTTTAGGGCAATGATAAGGTTGAAACACTAAGCTCTCACAAGTCAGGAAATACCAAGCAGATGACACTTGGCTGTCTGCACTGTGCACAACATTTCGGCCAACAGCATGACAAGACCAGAGAATGGACAATTTTGCTGATCACTTCCTGTAATGTTGAATTGCTTGCTCCAATTCTTTACAAAAGATAGAGTAGGATCAAACATACGTATTTTTGTGCATGTGTGTATGTGTGTATATACACAAACACACACATATATAAGAAAGTCTATACAAAATAACCAGTTTGGATAATATGCAGAGGGTGTAAAGATCAGACTGTGGCCACAACTGCCTGATGAACTCTACTATTTGTATATCCTCCGTTATTTGTGCTCAGTCTCGCCTGCAAGAAGGTGTCATTCAAGATTTATTTATTACTGAACTTCAAAACTGGCAGACCAAGAAGGCCAACCAGGCATGAGCCTCTTTTGCCCAAACCATTGTAAAAACACAAATAGCTTACAGTCTACAAATAGAAAAAGCATATAAACACTGAAGATGTACTAAGATCAACTTAGATCAACCCAGATCAACTGGATGGGGAAGGAGAATATTGGAGAAAAATCTACAGTGGCCAGAGAGAGCCCAGTCACCACTATGAGTCCCAAAGGATGCCAGTTTCCAGGTCCTCTGGGATCACTCCTAGCAGCAGTGTTTCACCTCAGTATTACACATATTGTGAACCTGTGATTATCTCACAGTGAGTCTGTCACCAGCCACAAAGATGCAAAACTTAATCTCTATCAGCCATTTAGTCTTGGTGTCAGATTTGGCTTTGTCATCTAGTAGGAAATACCCTGACACTCTCATTGCTGTACACCTCTCCTAGTCCTGCAGCTAATGAACATAAACACTGACACTTCATAAGAGTAGTACTTGATACCCATTTTGCAGTGGAGAAAATTGCTGCACTAGTTACAGACAAATAGACATTTGAGCTCTGCTTTTTGCCATTTTCCCTTCGGAGTGAAATCAATTATCCATGCATGAATATTGCCTTGTAATTTTATTGCAAATTAATGGAAGTCCATTATCAGGCAATGACAGCTTTTGCTCTGGGAGTCATTCAGCACCTGGAAAAGGGAAGCTTAAACAGAAGAGCAATTTACCAAATGAACACTTCTTTCAAAAAAATCCTTCTCTTTCTCTCAGAAATGTAATTTATGGAACTTTTCAAGGAGAAAATATGATGGAAAGATAAAACCTCCTGTTTAAAGTTCAGATTTGCAACTAAATCCACTTAGGCTGAAATCTATCAAAAATTTGGCATGCTTGGAAACTGCCGTCCCAGGAGGACATAGTCTGAAATACAATCCCATTAAATACAGTGTAAAAAATAAGTTGTCCACTTTGTTTTGTCTTGCTCACCAGAATTTATGTAATAAATGCTGCAAAAAGAAACAGCATGGATACATGAAATGAAATTAATATGCCCTATGCTTTCTGCAGACTGAACCCCTCATCTTGTCTCACGGACAAGAGCATCTCATATGTTAGCCATATATTCCCTCTTGTCCACACCAGCCTGCTCTGAGCTCTCATGAATGCTAGCTAATTCATGTTAATTAATGTCAAGTCATGCCGTGACATTAGAGACACTTCCTTTCTGCAGAATTCTTTTCTACCTTTCAATAGCTTGTGTCAGGGCCTTTTTCTATTTGAGATTTTTCCCATTTGAGTTCTGATCTGACCTGCAACTGAGCGGCAAGTGCTGAGAAATCAAGGTCCCCAGCTGCTCCCCTCCGGACTAAAGGCAGTGGGGAGGGAAACAAGGGCTTCCCCTCCTTCCAGCCCTTCCCAGCCCTTCCCAGAGGAGACGGGGCAGACCGCACTGCTCTGGCTCTCCCTCCCGTGGTGGATCCCTGAAGTGCCATGGAAGAAGAGAGGTGACCTCCCTGTCCGTGAAGATGCTGCTCAAGTGGTGCTACCGCTCTGCATCTGCAGCGGAATGGACGGCGGGAGAAATGGAGAAGTATCTGTACAGACCCTCCCATCTCGGCTTTTTATTTTGCGTCACTTAAATCCTTGATGGCTCTCTTCCAAAAATAAGCCATCCAACACACCAGAGATAATTTACTAAGCAAATAATCCTACGGCTAACTCAAAGCCTGATTTAGTTTCTATGTTGAAAATCTTTTTCATTTCTGCACCCTCTTGTGGGGACAAAGGTATCTTTACAATACGTGCTACCCTCGAGTACAATGTAGCATACTTATTTTCAGGGCCAGGTTTCACTTACTTGATTTCATTTCTTTGATAGAAATTTTTACTTTAAAAGTGGCATTTGCCACAGTGATTTTTCACTCTGGACGATGCATCAGCCCACATGACAACTGCTCCCTGGATTTGAGCAGTGTTATACAGCACTATAGGTAAAAAATGGTGATGCACAGTGACCACAGCACTAATAAATATAACTTTACAGAGCCTGGATCAGTTTCACTTTGTCTTCACATCCATGTGGAGGCTACAGAGAATGAGAACTGATTAAAACACTGTGATTAAATGCAATAAATAATTCTTCACCTGCACAGACAAGGACAAGTAAATTGAGACAACTGAACCAGAGACCATTGGTAATCTGTGTTCAACGTATCCTCCTGCTTCTAATAGAAATTTTCCTTTTGATTTTAAGACCATTAGGTTCACCTCACGGTCCCAAAGAGGAACCCAGTGTGTTTGGATGACCATAGAAAATTAGGATGTAGACAAGTACACTCAAACCAGCATGGCATGCATGTATCAGTCTCACTGAGAAGAGATTCTCACATTTTAGTATCACCGTATTTCTGACATGCTGTCAGTGCCATATTTCTACCTTGTATTTTCAGAATAGTGGCCCCAAACTCTAGATTCTGCCATTCACAGAAGGATGCCACTGTGAAGAGCAGCATCTAGCGAAGAAAAAATTTGGGAAGAAATGCTCTAGATGGCATGATTTAGGTCCCCAGCTCACACACTTTGTATTCTGTGATCAGACAGACACATGGTCTGATTTAACAGCATTTCTGTACAAGTAGATGTATTGCAGTTAAAATAGGGTTAAAATGGTTTGCATGTCTACTAAAATGCCACCCACTCTTCTCCCCATCCTTCAAAGTAGTAATGAGACTCAATGGCAGATTTTACTCAGACTAAACTCAACCATTCCTCCACTTTACTCCAGATAAGAGCAAAGAAAAATATAATAGAACGGAGGCATTGCCTTCCCACCCTGACATCCAGAATGCCTACAATCTGCAGTTTTTCTCTGTACTGCAACTTGCTACATGGATCATAGTAAGTCCATCCTGAATACCAATAAAACTAATCTTTATCTATTGCTAATTGCATTTCAAAAAATGTACTGATCTCTCCCGAGCTTTTACACTGTTCACTCACTGACAGTACCTTGTTTTAATTCTAAAAAAAAGGTCAGAATATTAGTAATTGCATGATCAAGGCAGCCCAAGCAAAAAGACTGTGAGCACTTTATGGCAGCAATTTTATTCTAAAAATCTGTAAAATACAGCATGAAGCTGTGACTTAAAGAGCATTCCAAAGTAAGGAATTTTTCTTTATTTGCATGTAAATACTCTTTAGGCACTCTAGGACAGATTCAAAGATTTATAGCTTATGTATGGCACCTAATTTGAATATAGCTTAAAAATGAACACGTAAAAGACAAGAAAATATTATATCCTCAAAACAAATTTAAGGCAAAATTTAAGAAAATTTAAGAAAAAAATTATCTTTACTCAGTAACTCAGAAGTTGACACAACAAGCAGCCAAAAGTAAATGAAGGAAAAAAAGCTAGGTTTTGGATAGGTATGATGTAAACATTCTCAAGCAAGTTTTCTAGCAACCCACTAAGGAAGCCAGGGAGAGAGCTGGAAAGGATCTCCTTCAGGAAATATTTTCTCTTTTTGTCCTGACCAGAATTCTAGGTTGCATTCTCTATTAGCCTGGATTTTCAACAGCTGATGAAACACTTAGTGGTCATTTTTAAAAGGTAATAAATTAGAGAGGGGAAAAAAATTCACTGAAGGGCAGTTACTAACTCATCAAAGCGATTTCTTCTACAACAACTGGCTAAAACTTCCGTTTGGGAGACTGACTTTACAGGTCCCGTGGTAAGATGTGACACTGCATTAGCTTTGCTGCTTGACGACCACTGATAATATGGTAACGTCATGTTAAGTAACCCTCTGATACTATGTGTTATCACACCAATCTCAGAACTAGTCCAAATTCTTCTAGGTATCTTTCACTTCCCCATAACGTGTATCCTTGTATCCCATGCACACCACTGCACTATGCAATGGCTGTAATTCAGACCAATTCCCTACATACATGGGACAGCTAGGCAAAGACTGAAAAACTGCAGGAAAAAAATGCAGGTATTTATCCTATACCTTCTCTTCTCTTAGTTTATTTGCTTATGGGCAATATCATAATACATCCCGCTATCTCTCCTTTTCTTTTGGCATAAATTATTCTGTGTGAGATTAGCATATTGCAAAATTTTTCCAAAGTATTTTCTCTTTCCAGGTTCCAGTGCCTCCAGTGTTGCACAGGAAAGTGTTTTATCTGCCACTGTAGATAATATTAAGGCAGTGATTAGTTATTAATAACAGAAGTTGATAAAGAAATGTCAACAGAAGCATATCATACACAGGGCCATGAGACCAAATGACTGGCATCACCAGCATTTTGATGTAGAAGACAACGGACGGGCAGAGAAGGCAGTATTCACAAAGTCAAAAACTATTTTGACTACATTAATTTGGAAGAAAGCATTACAAAATTTCATTGTGAAATCGCCTTCATCATGAATCTATATTGTCAACTCTTTAAAAATCTACCTCACAGCACAATACTGAATCAACCAGGAAATTAAGATGCATTTGGGTGTTTATTCTAAAGAAAACGCACAATTTTTGGAGATCCCTGAGTCCTTTGCAAGAGGTAACCTCCTTTCACTCTGCAGATTTGCCCCAAGAATGTTTGAATTTGTTCAGATAAAAAATGTCACTCCTGAACCAAACTCGGACCTTCATTGCTGTTCAAAAATAGGTCTTTATTCCAACTCTTGCTTACTCAGTTTTTAATTTTCAGGCGCCTCTGCACTTCCTAGTCTCAGGCCTGAGAGGAAATGAAGTACCAAAATACCACGAAAATGGCTGCGCCTGTGGTGAGGCTGGTCTGGCTGAAGAAATGGAAACATGAGCAAAGTCCCAAGCAAGCCAGATCTTGAAAAGATCTGTAGCCTGATTTCCAGACCAACAGGGTTCAGATAGGTTTTGGATAGCAGCTAAACCTTTGGAGGCTTTTCAGAATGAACTAAACCTTGAGGTTTGCCCACTGTCAAGAAATACTGTTCCTCGAGTTATTCAGCAGGCAACAGGAGGCCAATGACAGCATCAAATGTGGCCACAACATGCATGATCTACTTCTTTTTGTTTGCTCTGTCCTGCTCTTCTTGCCCCACTCACATTCATTTCTAGTCTTCAATTCTAGTTTTAAAAATCTTATGGGCATGCAGTCAGCTGGCCATCTTCATTAATGTCTTACACATAAGGCACAGTTTATGTTGGCTGCATGCATAAAAATTATTTCTGACCCCTGATCAAAAGTTTGCTGACACTTTCAGTATCAACTCCCACAGGTTTTGGTGTTGTTTCTTTAATAAGAAGTGTCTTAAGAGTTTATTGCAAGGAAGCATTGTTGAAAGTGTTTTATTTTCAGAGCTGATGTACCCTTGGTTGTACCAATGCCCATTTGCAGTAACAATGTTGTTAGAATCTGGAGCCACTTACAATTTTATTTATGGTCTCGGTTTTTCAGTCACAATTAGAGCAACTTTTCCAAATGTTTTGGTTTGCAGGCGCCATCCAAATGGGTCCTTAACTTGGAAATCTTTGATTGTGTTTAGCTTCCCTTTACTGAACTACCTTAGTGGTCCGTCTTATATTGGTCAGTGTTGTGGAAGCTATCCAGCGCACTAAACACTATTCAATACTCACAAAGTATGTGCCAAGGGAGAAAAAGAAAACAATTGTTCCCCGAAATATTCAGCTGCTGATGAAAGAAACTATTAACAGGCAGAGGTGTTCATTTCAAGAAGTAATTTCAAGCAAACTTTCTTCCTGAGATCTATTGATTGTATTGAGAAAAGCACATGGTTCAGCAAGGCTTTGAAAGAATAGTTTGTGGTATGTTGCAAGTCATCAAGATTTTAAAATAAAAAACACTTGTATCCTATTGTTTGTAGAAGTACATCCACACACACAACACTACAACTGAGATAAAAGCAAAGTTGAGGGTTTCAAAAATGCAGTGTAAACAATGACAAAGTGTGTTGGTAAGTGCAGTGATCATAAACTTACTAATTCGAGGAAAAAAATGAGCTTTCTTCAAAGCACTGTGTTTCAAAATAGAAGTACCTACATCCTCAAGATATACCTAATTTCCCTAATACAAGAAGTCAACAAGGCTCAGATCTCCTCAGTTTCATACATCCAGAAAGAATGGGCACAACTCACAGAGCAGAATAAAAATACACCATTGCAAAAACATTCCAATAGCATCTTACAAAAACTGCAGAGTGCTATCTGGTTTTCTATAAACAAGGTAAAAGGACAAGGCTACTTAAGACATTTTGTGGAATGTATGAATGTTTTACCTTAGTATTTGACACAAAGGGAGAAAAAAACTGGAGCAGCCAAACTGGCTACACTCCCTCCAGATCTCATGGGTCCTTATGAGACAGCTCTCAGCCTACCTTGCCATAATGAAAGCCATTGTTCTCCTGCCAGTATTTGTTCATTTGAAATAATAATAAATACAATACTAAAGAACATTCTCCTCCTGCATGCATCCCTGAGGTTCATTTAGCAATTAATAATTGCAATATTACATTTCCCCTCACTTTATCTATTATTGCAATATGGTCCTACTCAGGAGACCAGAGTCCAGGAGCAACCTTAGCAAAGAGCAATTTCGGTGACAAGAAGCCAAGACTGATGTAAACTCAGAGCAACTTTGGACTTTCTCTAACTCAGTGAATGCACAGAAACTCTGAAACTCTTACACCCTGGTGGACATCACGGCTCCCAATAAAGATTCGGGTATGCATCAGCCCATCTCTCATGTTCCTTCTCTATCCTGGCACATAGGCAGGCAGTCAAGTAAGTTCTGTCTGGGTCCACAGTTAGGGCAGAGAGAGACAGATTACAACACTCACATTCACTTTAGATATAGCAATGAGGTCCAGGGGACCAGACTCTAGACAAACTCGAGCACTTAATCGACCTGCTGACTATTCTGATGCATCTGCCGGACAGAAATCTAATAGCTGTTATATGGTAGGAAGCCATATGTTCATCACTCCTTGCAAACCTGCAGTCATGTAAGACTGTTGGACAATCAGAAATATAATGGAGATATTATTTGTGTGAAAACTCTGTAATTTATTGCTATTGGACTGTTAGAAAGCTTCCTACATCTGAAAATCACGTATTCACCTGGACTATAGACATGAGTGGTTGTTGTGGGTATTTCTGCCCAAGTGAAATGCAAAAATATTATTCCTAATTAAATGAGGAAACAGGTCTGTAAACTACTGAAAGGCTTTTCTGAAAATAGTACTTGATCCGTTCCTGGAGCTAGTGAGGACATAAAGTTAAAACAGCCCAGATATCTGTTTATACAGATGAAAATCTTAAAGACAGATGTTGAGATCCTCCCTCCCTGCCATACCATCGCCCAGTTTGCTGCTTAGAACCTAAGTAAGGAAAAAAACCTTTGATCCATGTGTTACCTTTTGGAAAACGGTGGCGTGGCTTTTGCTAGAGGGAACTATAATTTTATTATCATGTCTCTGCCAAGGTTCTTATGTCATATTTACCGCTGCAGTAAAGGAGACTGTGCCCCTGATATTGCCACCTGGCAAGATGAGTATATCTGTGACGGTATTGTCATCAAGGATGTGCATTCCCTCTCCATGATCATCCCACAGTTTTCATAAAACTCGGATCCACAGTGAAACCTGCCCTGTTCCCATGACCTCCCGTTATTTATGAAAATTTCAGCCTTTATCTGTTACTCTTCAAATCACAAACAAAAATAAGATCTGCATCTTATGTGTAGAAAAGAATGGCCATTCTCAGTCACCACACAGTGGCATAGCAGGTGAAAAAAATGCCATAGATTTTCTTGGTCTTTCTACACAGCTTGGGTTTGTTGTTCCTTGTAATTACACAGATACTATCCATGAATATGAGAGAGGTACATGTGGAAAGGGGTTATATAGCCTACGAGCTACAAGCAAAATGACTACAGGAGTTAAGAATAATTAAGCAGTGTGGTATTTGTTGCTGTAATAGTACTGGTTTTTTATTGTTGCTTAAATAGGTAAGTACAGAAATAGTGGAAATAAACCTGCCTCACTCAAAGTTCAGCCTTATGGGAAGATGCAGATGTGCATCAGTATGTGTGTGTTATTTCGTTCCTATGGATGTCTGCCTGTTCCTTACTTGTTTGAGGGAAGGATTTCCAATGTAGTCTAGTATTTGTATGGGTGAGCCCTTTCTGTAAGAAGAGCACAGGCAGCAGAGAAACAAGCATGAGCTCACTACCTACAGTCCTCTACTAACAAGGCTAGCTATGCCTACCAAAATGTTCAAGTTCATTTCAGTCTGAAAGCTTGATGTCTTCAAAACCAATACCTTTTTGGTAGCAGGGGCAGAGGGTGGGAATTCCCCCAGGACTGACTTTTCTGCTTATGGTTCATAAAGATGCAGACTACTATAAGGTATAGAAATGAGTAATGCACATCAGAATTGGTGAAAGAAGGAACAGGACTTCTAACATCACTCAGATAAGAGTGAAGTTAAATACATTTGCATGAGTCTGTGATATTTAATTTTTAAAGAGTTTGCCGAAGTGCCCTTGGCCAGATTTTTCTTCTGTTTTGTGAGGCAGACAACCCCTCATTAAATGAAAAGTATATTCTACAGTGATTTATATCTGTATTTTAACTGGCTTTAACATCACTTGGGTTATGTATCATTTAAAGGTGTCAAAACAGTCACAATCATTCTTACTTTACATTTGGACAAACTAAGGTTTGGTAGCATTTCCAGTTTACGTCCACACTAATATTTAGAACTCTGTTTATGAACAGAAGAAAAGAATATTACATGTCCTATCTTGTAAATTATGTTTATACACTTGTTAAAGTGAACTTGAAAGTAAATCGCAATGTTAATCTGTTTACTAGAATAGCATATATCACCTGACAGTCTAACAGGGCTTCGGATGAGGGTCTTAAAAAGTAACCTAACTTTATCTGTCCCACACTTTAAAATGCCACACGCAATAAAATTCATGGAGCAAACTCATTCCTTTAAGGTTTTCAATTAGCAGCTTCTAATCTACAAATCATTTAAGAAGGAAGAAAAAAAAAAAAAAGAAAGCCAAACTTAGACAACAAGGCAAAACTTTTCCTGAAGAATTTCAGGTATGAACAGCTCAGTCATCCCCCCCACTGCCATTTCACCTTGAGCTGTCCCTATAGCACCTTACTCAATAAGGGGGGGGGGGAGAAAGAAAAAAAGAAAAAGAAGAAACTCAGCTCTCGGGATTTTACAGAAATTTTCTGAAAGACTTCAACAAAATAGGTCTATTTCACTTTGCAGCTGCCTGTAACTTTACCATAATAAACTCTGAGCGAACAGCCTTCACCAAAACACTTAAAAACAGCTTGAAAGAGGTATTTGCTGCCCGTTATGTTTACTCAAGCACTTGTTTTAAAACACATTTAAAGAAAATGTTTTTATTTCTACAGATTGCATTAATTATAGCTTTGCAAACACTGCAAGCTCTACAAGAAGACTGAACGGAGCTATTAGCTGCAAACCTCAGGTCTTGGCTAGAAAAGTGGTTATGGCTTATTTAGTAAGCCTAATGAATTGGCTCACCCATCTCTACTCGGAGTTCCATGTATAGCATCACGGAGCCTGGAATAGCCAGAAAGGCTTGTTTCATGTCGCTTTATAATTAAAATAAAGCCAGCCTGAGTCGGTGCTAAAGCAGACCTCGCTGCAGCACTATTCCTCCTCGGGCAAATAAAAGCATTAACAGGGACATTACTGCCGGAGCGAAGTTCTGCGGGGACCCGCAGCAGACCTGCACTTGGCAGCGGCGGGCCGCGCTCTGCCCGGAGGCGCTCGGCGGGGCGGCGGTGCCGGCTGCTCCCCGGGCGAGCCGCGGCGGAGCTCCCGCCTGGCCGGGCTCCCGCCTGGCCGGAGCGGGGAGCAGCGCTCGGCCCGGGGGCCGCATCGCCCGCTCAGGTGCTCCCGGGACCGCCAGCGGCGGGGCGGCCTTACCGTGAGGGCGGAGAGCTTCTGTGCCGGCACGGCGGGGAGCAGCTCCGGCAGCAGCAGCAGCAGCGGCACCCACATCCTGAGGCGGCGGCGGCGGGCACGCAGCGGCTGCGGGGAGCGGAGGACCGGGACTCTCCTTGGGATGTCGCTCCCCCCGCGACGCCTGCTTTGGCTCCTTTTCAATCGCTCCGGCTGGGAGGTCCCAGCTCAGGTCCTCAGTTTTCTTTTTCCCCACCCCAGTCCTTCAAATTTGGGGACGCATATAAAGCTGAGAGGCGGCACTTTCTCCCTGTGTCTGTGTCCCTCCCTCGCTCCTCGGGAGTCAGCCCCGGCGAGGAGATGCTCCCCCAGCCTCTCCTCTCCCGGAGCCCTCCCACTGCCGGGGGAATCTGCCGGACGCTGCCGCCTCCCCCGGGGCGCCGCGCCTGCCTCCGCCTCGGGCGGGCTGCTGTCTAGCCCTGGGGTCCCTTCCTCTCCCTTGCAGCCCCGAGCCCTCTGTGGCAGGGGAAGCGGGAGGAAAGGAGTGGGACGGGAAGGGAGGACCCACCACCACCGCCGGGAGCAGGCGGGACGGCACTGCCGCGGCTACGGAGGCTGGCGGTGTGCGACCTCTCCGAGCCGCTCTGCCCCTTTTCCTCTTATCCTTCCCCCTCCCCAGCCCGGCCTCCGCTTTCTCCTCCCAGACCCACAGATCCTCGCCGATTAACCCTCCCCGGTGCTCCCGGGGGGACGCCGCTTGCTTCCCCCGCAGGGTTTATTCCTCCCCCAGCCCCCAGCCTCATGCTGAATCAACACGTACGAACACCGGCAGCCCCTGGCAGGCGGGGCAGCTGGTCCCGACCCCCGCCCCGGTGAGCCCCCAGCTCCTACCGGAGCGCCCCGGCCCCGCCGCGCCTCCCGCCGGGTACCGCACGGGGCGGGAGCCGAGCCCGCGGCATCCAGATCTCCGGGCTGGGACAAAAGCCAGGTGGCAGCTCCCCGTGGGGCTGCCAGGCACTCCAGCACGGCGGGGAGCGGGACTGCTGGCCCGGGGAAGGATATCCCGGTGAGATGCGGAGTCTGCGGGGCCAGCACTAAGCGTGCAGTTAATGCCAGGTGAAACCTTCCAGCCCGGAGTTAAGCGCTTTTCTTGCTCATCTATTAGGAGCCAAATAGAGGTCTGTTTATATTTCCTTATGAAGGATCTCCTCATCCCTGCTGCCTGAAAGAAGCCCTTTCACTACAGTTTTGTCACTGGAGTTCCCTGCTTCTCCCGGGGACCCACAGCTCACTGCCAGCCTGCAGAGATTCCCACTGTTAAGTGGTACTACCAGGGACGCTGAAGCTTTCAGGGCTTGCTTTATCCTCCATGTGTGCGTGTTTGTGGGAGAAGACATAAAAGGGCTTTAGGAAGGCTGCAAAATGGCACACTCCCAGCACACAAGTGACAATTTCTTCAAGTATTAAATCTGGCATCCTTGCAGACTTTGTCACACATGGTTCAGTGTGGGGCTCGAGGTAGAGCATGCTCTGTAGAGGAGCAGCTGCGGGCATGGTGAAACAAAGTGGAGAGAAGTAGGTATTAATTACAGAGAGATTTGGGTGCCCTACTTAAGACACCTACTGCTGACTTTTCCAGATCCTACAAAGTTCAATGGATGCAGCCAGCAAAGTAGTCATAGCATCGCCAAGTCTCAATGAGCACCCACAGTCACAAGAATTTTAAAAGCTCCCTTTTCAAAAACAATTTTTAACAAAGTATTTGCACTCATCTATGTGTAAGTAGCCTGTAATATCTCCTGTAATATCTTCTGCACTTTTTTAAACGGGGAAAAGAAAACAAAGTTGTTTTATTCTATCACACACCTTGGAGCATGTTTGAGGCCCTTCACTGGACCAGACCTCTATTGCTCTCAAACTAGCAGCTTCTCTCATTGTGATAGCAAGTTGCCAGTTGCTGCATTAGGCACTGCAGTACAATTTGCCAGCTTGGACTTTATAGCCCTTTCCTCTCATCTAGGTGAAACTTGACAATGTTGATGTGTCTGTCAGAGACAAAAGGATTTTTTTCCCCTGTGACCATGACTAAGTACCAAGTCCTGTTTTCTCCCTCTTTCTAGTCCTCTTCCATGTTCTCCAGTCCACCCCAGTTTGTTTCCCAGTTTAGGTCCATGTGCCCTTCATCACAAGCCCGTGCCTGGTTTCCCTTCTCTTTCACATTGCTCTTTGTATCTTGCAAATTCTGCAGTTCCTTCACCTGCAGTTCAGTGCTGTGTGCACTGCTGGCATGTAGCTGGGCGAAGACAAATCATGGCCAACAGTCCCTTTGCTCTTGGTTTGTCTGTCAGGACATGCTGAATGACACAGCAGTTTGGATTTGACATCGCAGAAAAACATACATTCTCAGAAATAATGAGAAATATGTCTAATAAAAACAAACTTCAGGTTTTTGAGGGTTTACAACTTAGTCGAATGTGAATGGATTTGCACATATTTGACAACAGCCAAAAGGCCAAAATTCTGCAAAAAGGCAAGTTTAGAGTCCAGAAACTGTTGACATTATAATTTTAAAATAAAGATTATTTGCCAAAATATACACTATTATTTTCTCTACTATCATTTCCCTGGCTTTTTCTTTCCTCAAAAGAAATTGAAAATGCCATTTAAAATTTCTTCTTTTCGTTTTCTTCTTTCATTTTTCACAATTCAGCCTAAAGCAGATATTTTTAGAGGAAAATACAAGATCAAGTGATAAACACCTGGCAAGGTTGAAGCAACTGAATATAGCAGTGTATAAATGTAAAAGACAGAGTGATTTTAATAGGCACGGCTTCCAGCACCATGTAGCAAGAAGCCTACCTACCTCCAAGAACTTCCAGTCTTAGATAGGGGCTATAAAAAGGGGAAGAAAAGTTTTTGCTTGCTATAGCCAAGGAAAGATTTTGAGAGTCGCATCAATACTCCTTACAGATGTTGACCTGCCATTTAAAAAGGAGACAGCTTTCCTTGTCCTTTTTGAGAAGGACTCATAGGTCTGTCCACAGCAATACACTGTGAGCCATCACCTCTGCATAGAAGCCACTGAAGGAAAAGTTTGGTTTACATTGCTTGTTACAGTTTGTCAGTCGTGGGTTTATCCTGAGCTCAGCCTTCAGCCCCCGCAGCTAGACATGTTTTGAGTCTTTTTGGAGTCAGTTGCCACCTAACACCAGGACTGTGTCCACACTGGTTCTCTGCTTGTACGCAAGTCTCCTGAGGTCCTACACTTCCACTCACATAGAGACCCATGTATTCTTCTCTTCCCCTGAGTTTTTTGAGAACTATTGAGGAAAGCAGCTTGTCTTGCACAGATGAAGGAACCTCATGGAGAATCCTATATAGTTCAACAGCAGTGAATCGAAACATACAAGAAATAACTCAGCGGAATTTAATGCATGCTTTCATTTCATACTTCTATTTGGTTCAGAAAAAGCAAAAGGGAATTATTTTGCTGCTATAGAACTGTGCAGGCTGCTCTAGAATGCTGTGGATGGATGTTTGCCCATCCTGCACTAAATTAAACAGGATTGCTCCAATAAAGATCTTGCAAATTCTATTTGGGAGAAAGGAAGACTTATCTGTCTCTTGACTATCAAGCCTACAGAAAGTAAATCCTCTTGGTTTACAATACAGCAGCGTAGTGACAGGGATGGACTGCTAGATCCAAGCTGAGTTACTTGGCGGGGGTATGTAAGCATTCAGGAGCCTGCTTATCAGGATCAGGTGTTGTTTGGCAGAGGATAATGCAATGCTGAGAAAGAGATTCTTTTTCACCTATGAATTTCTGGCACCTCTATTCAAAGAATTACCAAGCAGATTCTCTGCTCACTCCCGCTTTTCAGGTTTGCTGCCTCTCAAGAAGCAAATGCATTCTGCAACCTCACTTGAGACATACCAAACATTTTATTTATTTTTAAAGTTTGAAAAAAATAATGGGAAATAACATTAAAACTTAAACAAGCAGTTCTTGTAATGCCTAGAGAATACACAGGTACTTACAGACATGCAAACAAGTACAGAACAGTTATTTGCACGATGTGTGACTAGGACATACCTTTCTCTCCTGGGTTTCTACATTACTGAGTATCATGAAATCCCAGTCAGTCACAGAGACTGATTGCGCTTGTAATAAATAATAAAAAAATAGAAGTAATTATTTTTTTTTACTCGTAGAGCATTATCTCTTAAATTCTTTTAAACAAAGATACTAAATCAGACCCAACTGACATCAATGGAAAGTCTCCCATGTCTCTAAAATGAACATGGATGAAAAGTGCACAAATAGAAACCTGAGCAATTCCAGCTCTACTGTGCTTGTGGTATCATTGGACTGTATTCATGAGTTTTCATACTTGATGGGAGTGAGATCCCATATATAACATATGTTTAGCTAATCCTCTGCTGTCTTTGTGTTTGCTGTGAGTAGGAGGGAAGATGAATTCCAAGAACTAACTAGGAGTTTGTGGGACTTCTTTAAAAAAAAATTGCTCATTCTTTAAATTAATTTTTTAAGTAGAAATTGGTCTTTATAAACTTCTTTAAGTTTTCACACAGCTATAAGCAATCAATCGATGACTGAGCTGTGTTCTGTGTCACGTAAAACTTGAAGGTTTTAGGTGTTTATAGGAACCAGAGGCTGAAATCCTGGGTTTTTTTGAGAGTTACACAGATGAGCCAAACCCTCATCCCAAAACATCGAGGCCTATACATTATTTGAATATTAAAAACAAAGTTATCAACCTGACCTTTTAGGGAGGGGGCAGAATATAGAAGTAAAGTGAAAACTGTGGAGGCACAGATCAGTGCGTGTGGCTGGTTGTCCTTGGGAAAGCAGACAGCTTTGAAAAGCACCATCCTTCAGTTAGACCTTTTAGGTTCAGCATGTTGCATTTTTCATTATTAGAACTTACTATGTGGAGATTTATTACATCTTAGTGAGTAGTCAGTATGAGGAAGAGGACTTAAACCTCTTCAATGCAACAATAACAACAAAAAACCCCCACTTTCATCTTAACATGAGAGCAGTGCTAGTAGTGTTCCCACCTGCTATAGACACAGTTCTTCTAGGCTCTCTCCATTAACCAGTGCCAATGCACTCTTCAGACTTCTCAGAAGAGAAGTTACTGCAGTGCAGAGAGAGGCATTGCTGTTGACTCGCTCACCTTGCATTAAATCAGAGGTTTAATGAGGAGCCACAGGTACTCCACTTTCACTGAAGTGTGGAGCCTGGGATGGCATGGCTGGGATGAGAACCAAACCCTGAAAAACCATCTGGTGGCTGAGTTAAAGAAGCACCAGTGTTGGCAAGAAGGATGTGAGCACCAATAGAGGCAAGAAGGAAAAAGAGAAAACAAACAACCTTTTGGAAGTGTTGCTGACAAACCTGGTCTCCTGCTTGACTCTCCAACCATAGGATTCTGCATGATTCTTGGAGCTTTGGACATAAACCATTCTGTGGAGAATGTCAGCAGGAGGATCTCTGTCTGGGGGGGATAAATTCATCCTGAATTCTAACATCTAGATTTGCACCAACCATTGAAATCCTACAGGAAAAGAGCTATTGCATGAAGTGAAATACTGGCTGTAAAATGCTTTTCTGAGAGCCAGGGTGATTTAGGTGACATAGGATGCAGCACAAAATAAGAAGATCTAAGACATCAAAATTCTTGGGCACAGAAGTAGTATGTGTTTATTGTTATTGTTATTGTTATTGTTATTGTTATTGTTATTCCCTTTCAGTGGCTGGATTTATTTTGTTATCATTACCCGTTTACTGTATGGGTCATCATTTTTTGGAGTAAATACTTTTTATTTTCAAATAAAAGAAGGAACAAAGAGTTTAAATGTGAAAATATAGGAAATCTTCCTACCGGAAAGATCCTGACCAGATCTCAAAGATGTACCACTTCAGCATCCATATGCACTGCTTCTCAGAAGACCAGGAAGAGGTTCCATTCTTCTAATCCCAAGAGATTAAATGGAAATGCTCTCACAGGAAAAGTGTGGTATTGCGACCTGTGATCTAGCTAAATTTTGCTTTGCAATGTTCAGCAGTGGCTTTTAATCTACTAAGAGCCATCTTTTCTTACCAAAGTATCTTCAGAAAGAGTAAAAAAATGACAATGAAAAAAGCTTATTTAAATCTTAAATTAATAACAACCAAAAAAAATCATATTTGGGGGAATATGCCCATTTTTCTTCATGTTTTGGATTTTCATTAACTGTTTTTGCCCAGCTAGTAAGGTACATTCTCATAGACATGGTGGTAACAGTAAAACAGCATGTTAGCATGGCAATGGACATGACTACCTCTCAGCTTTTATTCAGTTCTTTCCTTTAAACTTATTCAGTATTTCAGAAGCTGTGATTGTCATGTACTTCCCATTGCCTACCAAAAGCCAGTGGTTGCACCTTCTCTCTCCAGTTTGTTTGTTTTTACTTATGCTGACTACTAAACTAATTAACAACCATACATTTTGGAGACTGTGTTCTTAAGTGCCAAGGTTTCTTCAAAATCGTTAAAAATCCTGTAGAGTAATGTCAAGAACTCATTTGGGCATGTGTTGCTTTACCACTTCAGAGAAAAGACAATATTATTTTTTTGTTTTAAACTGAAGCAAAAAGAAGCAAGTTTTATGGGTTTTGGCAGGCTGGTCTTTGTTGCTAGCATTTCTCCTTAAGCTGAGTTAGTGGTGAGCTGCTGGCTCACCAAGTCTCTGGGGCGCACTGAGGTACAGTGTAAAGAGTGGGCAAAGAGACAAATTTATAGCAAGAGTTAAGTGGAGAGACATCGTGAATAATTGAATAAGGAGCTGCCGGCTTAGACAAACAAAGGCTTTTTCGGTGTTGGGCTGACATTAGACCAAAAGTTCATTTCTCAAACCTGAAGAAAATCTTTCTTTCTCATTATGGTTTTAAACCTCTGACAGGCTTCATAAACGTTAATCCATAAGGTGTTTAAAATTTTGTGTGTCAGCAAAGATTTGTGCAGGTTCTGTGGATTGTATTTATTTCTATAGAGTGACTATGGCATAAGAAAAAAGATTCTTGCTTATGAATGTAAACACAGGCCCACTTGAGAGACAGTGATAGGAATTGCACTAAATATTTAGTAAATGATTTGTTTCCACTGGGAGAGCAAAGTACTTTGCATTGGAAGAGATACAGAAAAAAAAGAAAAAGGAAAGAAAATCCAGTAGTTTCATAACTATTTTTCTAAGAAAGAATGTGAAACAGTATCTGTAACTGGCACCTTATAACCCTTAGGTCATTTGGCCTTTTCTGAGTTCACAAGAGTCGATGAGAAGTTCTTCAGGGAAACAAAATGTACATGTGTTTGTGCCAGTACACACCAACTTTTAAAAAGCTATTCTTTTCACAGTGGGGGGCACATCAATTGCAATAATATCCTTGTCAGGAAAGATTCCTTGGGCCCCCAGCAAGTGCTTCTGCTGACAAGCAGCCAGAACTTTGCCCCCCAGCCAAAGGGCTGCTGCTTGAGATGTCTGGAGATAGAGGACACCCTTCTTTGAGCTCCTGTGCTGCCTGAATGACACCCAGCTCTCCCACATCCCATCCTAACCACCAGTTGATCAAACTATTCTGGAGCAGCTCTGACAGATGAGCTCAAAAGGACAGAATGATCTTTTGGTAGTCAGCAAGGGCAGGACTGGGCCAGACTTTTCACATGCAGAGGGGTTAAGATTTGATACAGCTGTTTTGAGGAGAGCAGGGATCTTTGTCTCCTGTGTGCCAGATGAGCATCCCAAGCAGCCTGCTTGGTTTCTCAGGAGAAGTTTTCGCTGGTATTCTGCCTCAGGAAAAAAAAAATGCATTGCAGCTCTGCTGGCAAAATCCAGTTGGGTTGCCAGGATGTGTTATTTCATCCTTGGAACCAGTGCAGTGTCAGGAGTTGCACCACCCCTCTGGGGTTTATTGATATAAAAATTCCAGCACAGCTATACTTGCAAGCTCCTTCTAGTGTACACTATGCCTGTGAAATAGAGCATTTGAGAACTTTTGGCATTAACAGATTATTTAGTTTTAACACATTTTTACAGAAATGTGGAATAAACAGTGAAAATAAGTTAGGCTAACAAATTCAGTGCCTAAGCAAATATTACTAGGTGCTTTGTTAGACTGGGGCTGACATTAGAGTTAGGGAAGAAAAACAAACAACAGTGTTAGTTTTCTTTGAGTTTTTTTTCTGTGGCCAGTCCTATTAGCTACAACTAGAATCTACAAGTCATGTCAAAAAGTACCCAAGCCATGTACTGTCATTTATTCCTGTAAATCATATTGACTTCAGTTGCATTCCTCTGGTGCAACTGAGAACAGAATTTGGCTAGGAAGTATCGGGCCTGCTCTTTTGCTCACAGGTTTTACATATTTCATGTGAAGAGGTCTAACTTAGTAACAGATAGCTCATCATCTGCCACCTTGGCAGTCAGCATAAATCTCCTAGGGCAGACTTGGTAGGGTTAAACTCAGTACAACAAATTGAGGGAAAATGTCCAGGGATAATCTGAAGAGAGAAACAGAGGACAGGTCTGGCTTTTCAGGTCTTGTTGCAACAATATATAGATGACCCCTGGCAGCACAGTAAGTTTGTCTTTAGTCTGGGAAACCACGTTTGCCCCATGTTTTGGTACATCAGTGCTTAATCCACACCATTAGGATGGGTCCAGACAGCAAACTTAGGTTCAATAATATCTACTGTTCTTGACACATTGTTTGTTCCCCAGCCAATATGATTCTTTTTCTGTTTCAGTCCCACACAGCTCTGAGTTATTGCTTTTTCTCGACTTTGCTTTCCTCTGATTGGGAGGCAGGACTTGGCTTTTCTCTCTGAGATGCCTCATTGCTACAGGTGCCATTACAAATATTTTATTTGTTCATTTTCAGAAACCTGAAGAGTGAAAGAATCTGAGGTAGAGCTGAATGCTACTTTGCAAATACTCTGGAAGGTATGTCCAACTTGGCACTGAGCTAAGTCTTCCCAGTTGCCAGAAGAGCAGAAAGTCCTTTTCTCTCTCAAAGATGAAATCTGAATGTCTGCCAGCTCCCTGTAATTACAAGCCCCAAAGAGTGTCTACTCTGGTGTAACTAGAGATCTATGGGTTTTGGCATTTCATGTATCCATTACCACTTAGTGCTACATTGCCAGGCCAAGATGGGAATTTCCTTTGTGGGGAGACCTCTTTTATTAATAAAATACGAACCACATTTGTCCTCCAACATCAATCTCAGCTGGCTAATTTCTTTTCGTCCCCCAATACAGAGCTGCATTTTGAATGCTCCTGGGGAGTATCCCTTCTCTCTTGTTTGTCTCTGCCTGCATTTAATTCTGGGTCAGTATACACAGTCATAATTCCCACTCCATTACAATGAATACACTTTCTGAACAGCCTGTTACGGTTACTATGGGTTGAATCAGGGTTCAGGCTCATCAGATCTGTCCTGCCTGCCCATGACCAGCAGCACCTCAAAGCCACACCCCACCATGCAGTGTCACACTCATGTCACACGGTACGTAGCAGTGAGATTGTAAGGGGGCGTCCTTGACTGCTGGCCAGCTGGAGTCAGAAGTTAGGAGGAGTATCACTGTCTGCAGGCTGAACCAGAATCTCTACAAAATTTTCAAAACTTGCTGAGAAGCTATTACATACTCAGATGACTTGCTGGTGCTGAATGTGATCCTGTCTGCGCCTGCTTTTGCACCATAAAGCAGGTGGCAACAAAAGCAACTTTATATTGGAGTGTTGGTGACACAGATGTACAGATTGTGTCTGAAAATTTATTCACTAGTATGCTGGTATGATGGGATAACTTTGACTTTCATGGGCTCTTATAGAAGAATCCTCAGATGCTTATATCATCCAGGTTATTCCTGCCTTTCATCTATTCACCTTTCTCCATTCCTGCCTCTGTCAGGTATGGATCCACTGCTGGAAGACAAGTCTTTTCCTGCCTGTGTCTGAAATGTTATCACAGCAGGTCAAGAGAGAGGCAGATTCTGAAGAAAATTTTGCCAAGATCCTTCTTGTCCCCAGGAAGAATCCTGGGGAGGGTTCTGCCTCACTAGGGTCTTACATGATACTACTGGAGCAGTGACTGCTGCAGACACAGGGAATATGTTTTAAACTTTTATTTTGTTGGTGGGAACACTGTGGAATAAGGAATTCCCTTAAGGTGAAGGAGAAAGCAATACAGCAGCTGTTACAAAACCATCTGACTACCCACATTCTTGTGCACATAGGGATATTTGCTCAGCTTCTGTTCTTTAACTTTCAAGGCAAAGTTAAAGGAGAGAAAAGTGATTTTTTTAAAAAAAGAGCCCATAAAAGTAACAGTGTAGAAGGAGAGTGAAGAATGATCAGAGGTTCCTTTCCCAAAAAAGAGACTAAACCTGTTCAGTGAGTAGCAGACTCCACCTCTGGCCTCAGTTCTGCTGAAACACCTCACATCTGGTAAACTGTGAGCTGCAGCTACAGCTTTCCCTGCTGCACCACGTCTGCAATTGGTGCACTGCAATACATGCACCACAGGTCTCACCTCTTCAGTGCTCCTGGCAGCAGGTGATGCAGTTGATCTCCTATGATAGTTCTTCTGTGGCTCTGAGCCTCTCTTCAGTACCTGGGCAGTGACATTCAAAGGGCATTAAGGAACACAATCACTCCAAGCCTCTAGTGCTCTGTTAACTTCAGCTGGAGTTATCCAGTGGGGATCAGAGAGAATAAAAGGGCTGAGAAATACAATGTTATATAAATCTTGTTTCCTTATGAATAACATCAAAAAATTGTATTCAAATAAGCCAAAAGCATGGAGAAACAGCCTTCATGTGTTTGCCACTTGCCAGTTAGAAACCTCTGTGTGCAGTGATTTATAGTTTATTGCCAACCGCACTGTCATTGAAACTTGAAATTATTTTATACCAGAAGGTTTTACAGATTTTGAAAACATTTGGTTTTGGTCTGATGGGACTTCTGAATCTTTGGAGGGGCTGTTGGTTTTGCTTTTTGTTCTTTGCTTTAGAATTGCAAGCTCCATCCCTCACATTAACCTTCCTCACCCCTTGTTATCGTCATTTATGCAAATATGAATATTATTTCCCATCCTTATAAACAATTTTTCTTTTTATGAACCTTAATCAGAAGGGATTTCTCTGTCGTTCAAGGAGTCAGCCTAGGTGGGTTTTGGATCTCTCTACTGGAGCCTGAGGTCCCTAGCTCATTTTGAACAACTGAAATTTAGAAGGAAAGTGTAGCTAAAATTTCAGTTGGTTTGGGCATTTAACCAATTACATATAGGCTCAAAAACCTATTAAGGCAATTCCTTTGCTTCTTTTAACTGTTCAAAGGCAAACTTATAATCACCTTGTTGACTCAGAGCTTGAGTATCTATCCATGAAAGTATCTGGTGGGTTTGTTCCCAAAAAGAAAAGCTTCAGAAAACTTTCATTAAAGTCCAAGAATACAGCAGGAAATGGTGTTGCAGGTATGTATATAACCTTATTTGAATTGTGCATTGCAAATCAAGTAATATGTGCCTTGATGAAGTTTTGTATGAATGTATGTGAAAATGGTAACTTTTGGCATAATACAATTATCTTTTGACTTTTAGGCTCCCAAAACCCCTGAACAAAAACAATGCCACATGACAACAATTTTGCTATAAAATCAATGATATTTTTAAAGTTTGAAGATAGGCACCAAATATGGCATGAAACAAGCTTTCTTTCAATAAAAACCAATTACCACTTGTTTTGTCACTGGAATAAGTATTTTCTTGTTACTGCTGTAACATACAAAAACATTTTACTTTTTATATTATTTGTAGCTCAGTCACTCACTCGTGTTAATCAATGACAAAACTTCTGCTGATAAAAGCTAGCAAAAGGAAGAATTATTCTTAAAAGTATAGACATGCACTTTCTGTAAAATATATCCCATTTTCAGTGATAAGACTTATAAACATGACTGTATTGAGATTCCTTTTTTTTTTTTTTTTTGGAGGTTGGGGAGACGGTTGGGTTTTTTTGGATTTTTTTTTCAAACGTGGAATCCCCCAGGAAATTTCAGTGGAGTTGCAAAATTTGCAGCAAAATGTTTGATTTGGTCAAAAAACCTCTTCCAGATTAGATTAAACTATTTCAAGCAGTTTTACTGTAGACTCAAAATTGTGTCTTTAATCCAATATAAACTCTGTTTAATGAAAACCATCTGCAAGTCATATCATTGTTACTCCTCACCCCACTCCTATTGCTGCTTGAAGCATCTCTGTATTGGCAGTTACTGCGAGTGGCCACTGGTTTCCAACAGAAGCCTTGTAGCTGAAACATCAGCCCAGCTCTTGGGACTTCTTGCTGCCTCTCCTGCTGGCTCTTGGCTCGTGCTGCATTGCTTGGCTGAGCCAGTTGTGATCACTTTGCAGCTCATTTTGCCCATCTGATAAGAGGATATTGTATCTGCCTGCCAGGTGTGTTGTAGGGACACAGTAATTAATGTTTGCAAAGAGCTGCTGTAGTACTTGATCAGAAATCCTGCAGAAGGGCAAAATTTCACAATGGAGTTGAAGCACAGACTCGTATAAAAACATTTGATGTTTCTCCAGTCTAAAAAGTTTTGCTCAGGCTACAGTGAAATGAAATGATGACTAAACTAATTTAAGATCACTCAAAGTCTTTGTTTTCACCCCTGTGCTATGTTTCACAGCCCTTGTAAGATTTTACTTGTGCTAAGATCTGTTGATGGGACCACACTGTCCTTATCTATACATTGACCTAAATGAGAAATTATGTTGGTGAGAGAATTACTTTTAACTAGATAAGTTCCCTGATCTGTTTTCAGCATCTTCCAGAAAAATTCAGAGTGGAACAACTGATAGGGCAGTGAATTGCAGTACACAGGCAGAGACAAGCGGATGAAATGGGCAGGAGTCCTTAGACTGACTTTACCATTAAACCCTACCACTGAATGGCACCTCAGAGGGGCCTTTCCATGCTTGGTGCCTTCACCGGGCTTCATGCTCTACAGTAGTTATTCCCATCACACTAATAAAATGCCGTGCTGGAAAATATGCAAAAAAGATGGAAGAAAGAAGTCATAGTGATTCCTTCTGTGGAGCTGGGCACTGGAAATAAGTGACTCACCACAAGTAGGTTGGACAGCAGTAAGAGAGCAAATCTGAATGCAAGTGTCATGCACATTGATTAGAAATTCCATTCTTCTTTCATGCTGCAGCATGCATTTTAGATACCTTTCCTGCATCTAAAACACATCTCTCACTCCATTTTAATTGAAATATCCCATGAGTGAAGTGCTGTGGCTGCCTTGGAGAAAACTATTTTACAAAGACTGGGGAGTCGTGTATGGTACAAGAGTATAAGACTAAAGCAGGGAAGTTTAATTGGAAAATAATTTCTTTTTGTGCGCACTTAAACTCCCACAAATATTTTTTGAAATCATTATCTCGATATATGTTGCCATTATTACAGAATACTTATGTTAAAAAACTTTGAAAACGTTTGAGAGTAGGTTTATGGTGAGCTTGTCATTACTGTGGCCTGTGAAGGAAGCTTCAGATGTGTCTCTGAGGGATTCCCTGGAAGAGTGAGGATCTCAGCTGCATGTCTTTCTAAAGATACTCCTCCAAACATTTAGAAAATTATGTTGCTGGCAATCTGAAGGAACAGATCTTGTCCTTCAATTTGCTGCATTTCAATGTTTTTGAATGCAGTTTTTGAATACTTATTTTTAAATTTTCTTTAAATTCAGATAAGTCTCCACATGTCTGAAAAGGTGACTCTAGCGTCACTTTTGTGTTTTAGTGGTTATGCATAGTTGTCTGCCTCTCAACAGCATTTTTCAAGAGTTTTTTAAACAAAGAAGGGTCCATATAGCAGCAACATCAAGCAATTCTCCTCTTTTTCCTTATCCCATCCCTCAAATGAGAAGAAAAAGAAATGTTAATTAACCAAAGAGATGAATGCTGAATTCTTCACCATCACTACAGTAAACTGTTGACAAGGAGGTGCATTCTTCTTCAGGAATGGGAGTACCTTCCTCTGACAATAAAATGACAGCTCTAATTACCCCATACATTTGTGATTTGCTTTGGAAACTTATTTTGACACATGCAGAGCCAGAAATTGGAATAGCTTAAGGGAGAAAGGAAACCTGTCACAGATGTGAGTGGCAGAGCAAGAACAAAAGACTGTGAATTTCCTCTTGCCAGTACAGATCTCTGGGTTGCCATCTTTTCTTCACAGCAAACTAGGGAAGAAGAAATTCCTGAAAGCAAAGCTTTGTCTTATCAAGTGTGATAACATCTGACAAACTGTACAGATCTTCCCCACTCCCTTCCCCTCTCTTTTGCAAAGGTTGGGACTGGGCTAAGGACAGAGTAGTGGGTCATTGACCTATTAGCCTCTGCGATCGTTTTACCCCAGGCCCTGAATGATGTCTGCAGACAGGTCCATTGGGAAAGAGAGGCAATAAGGTCACCACCTCCCCATTTCCTTTTCACTGCTATCTCTGCACCAGCAGCTTCTCCAGGCTTGACTTCTCCATGAGTAATTGATGTGTTGAAAGTTAAGCATGTGCTTAAGTGCTTTGCTGGAGTGGGGCCAGCATGTGCTGCACCTGGAAAGGTCTAGTCCCGGGCAAAGGAGGGGCTGGCTCAGTGCAGCTGCCCCTCTCTCCCCATGAAGCTGCTGAGAAGGAAGGCTTGCAAACCACCTTTTACCCTGGGCATCTCACTGCCAAACTAGTGCAAGGAGCTCTATGTTACCCGTGCAAAATCTGCAGAAATACAAACTCTTTTAAAATATAACATGATAGATGATTTTCTCTCTGATGTCTTAGAGAAATGAGACATTTGTCATGATCTGCATATGTCTGGTTGTCCTCCTGCCCCATCTCCCAATGAATTCATTGATCAATTTGATGGAGGAATAATAATCTCTGAGAAAGTTAAGATCCTCCAAATGTCATTAAAGTAAGCAGCCAGAAATAGCTGCTAAGGCAAAGAAAGAGCCAAGGTGTCCTCCAGCTGCTGAAATACCAGAATCATCTTCAATGATATGACATGTAATTGGGAAGCCATTCAGTCTCAGTGCTTCCAGAACAGCTTCTGGGTCTCGTTTACCCTTAATCAGAGTGTTTTATATATTGACCTGACTGTTAGAGTTGGCACTCCTGGAAAAAAAAATAGGAAAAAGGTATCTCCCCAGTTCTTCCAGGTCCCCAATAAAGCTGAAAAGTACCACCAGTATTAATAATCCAAGAAAAGCAAGAGGGGGAAAAGTGTATAAATTCTCCCTATTTGACCAGTACTCAGCAATATTGTGCAAACCAGGGTAGTTCTTTGCATTATGCTAATCAAATATTAATTCAGCTTTACTGAATTTGAATAAGAATTATATACAAATTTTGTGTTAAGGAAGCAAACCAACTAAAATATTCCTTTAAGAACTTACTTTAAAATTTTAACCCTAAGTGATTCATTCAAGTGCTCTTCTAGGATGCTGAAAAACACCAAGAAGAGTAAGTGGTAGATTGAAGTTACTTCTCCCCTAAAGCAGACTTTAAAACAGCTTCACTGACCTTTTAGTTATGGAAAATGCTATGCAATACAAATTCCCTGATGCTGCTGAAAAAAAAAGTGTTTTAAACCTCTCTGAACAGATCAAATGCAAACTCAAAGTCTGCATTACTAGAAATTGATAGTCAAGTACTTATATTGTTTTCATATTGTCTCTTTTTAGAGATGGTTTTGCCAACCTTATAATTTAGGCTTCCGTGGAAGTACAGTAACCTTTAATAACATTAGCAGTAAACAAAGAGTCTACAGAAGCTTTGGCAGTTTCAAGAGCTGGAGTAGTGAGATGTGATACCTTTGCTGTCTTATGCAGAGCAGGACATTGCACCAACCCTCCCTGTTAAAGCCACCAACAGTATCACTGTGTTTTGGTACATTTCTGTGAAAGTCCAAGTGCAAAGCTTCAGAGACCCTGCAGACACCCTCCAGGTGCTCCTGCAGACACCAAGTACAGTCCAAGGGCCAGTGCTGTGCTTCAGCAACATCTGTGTAACATTATCTGTTCCAAACAATGGGGATTCATTCAAACACTTGTTCTGTGGTGCAAAAAAATGGGAGCAAAAAGCATCAGTTTTCTAAGGTTTGCTGAACATAAAGCATGCTTGAAATAAACTGTAACATGTAGCTGGTTATATTACCTTTAATTGCAGAGGTGCTAAAATGAGCAGCTACTTCCCCTTGAAAGGGAGGCAGAAGTGGAAGCAAACATAGTACTGTTTTCTTTTAATGTTATTTCTGTATTCCTCAAATATACAGATAAGCCACATTCAGCCTTTGATTTCATTTCTAGGAGTCAAGGAAAACAAAGTTCTAAGGTAGATATGGGCTTGAAGTGATATGAAGTCATTCGCAGCATTTCCACTGCCCACAGTGAATTTTAGATCAGGCTGCATAGCTGTAAATAAGAAGATTCACCTGAAGATGAGACATGAAAATTCATGTGATGTAAGTAAGCACAAAAGAATAAAAGTGGAACTAAATGACATTATCATTACCTCATAAAGCATTTATAGGAATTATATTTTTTAAAGCACTAGGGATTCCTTCTAGTTTCTCCCTGTGTTTTGTTGCCCTGCAAAGCACACATGGCACACTGCAGTGATTATGTGTCTTAAGCCTCTGGTACCACTCACTGACTGATAAAGAGGTCAGAGGGGGAGTCTGGGTGATGATAGTGAAGAGAAATGTTCCAGAAGAAGACTTACAAAGGGTTGTGAACTGTGGAAATTCACTCTCTCACTGTCACCAGGTATTAGCAGGGCCATTAATAATACAACTTCCAACGTATAGGTGCATTAGCTGTTGTCATGCTCTAGTAATGAACCTTCCCTAGGACAGAGTGATCGGTGTCTTTATACTAAAAGATAGTAATAGGCCTGTACAACTTCTCTCTTCCCTTCAGTCTGACTTGCAGAGGAAAAAGAGGTAGTTCACACACACTTTTCTGATCAATCATTCCTGAGAGATTTTTTAACTCTTTTGTGCATCAGACTTTCATATTGTTTGGGGCAAGTGCTGTATGCAGTGATTTTAACACTTCTGCTTTCAATGGTAACATACTACATGTTCTCCACTTAGGAATTGCAAATACTCACTGTTGGGTTACATTTTTTGGAACTGGGTCATCTGATACTATTTTTATTCTCAATTGCATGATTTCCATCCCAGAAGAAATTGTATAATTTTCACTTACACACACAGTGGACACTTGTCAATATGTTGGTGATAATTCAGCTTAAGTTTTGCAAATGGGTCAATTTCAAGCTTCATAGAAAAACACCAACTTTTGAAACTTTAAAGCTTAAATTCTGTGAAGTGGCAACACTACAAGTGTCTTATGTGTTAACCTGGATAGAAAATTGCTGTCAAATTCAAGTGAACCTTTAAAACATATTTTATTATTTATTTTTGTTCATAATTAGTTCATGTCCTGTTCATAGAGGATAGTACATTCTTCAACCAGAGCAGGTATTTTTAAATTGTCATTATAATGCGCTGCTTTTTTTTTTTTTAATAGATTTTAAAATGTTCTGATGAGAAATATGTTTTCCTTACAAGAGAGACTTATCATTTGACCCTTAGAAAGAAAGAGAAATAAGCAACTTGGAATGAGGCACCGATAAAATGCAAATTTGTGGTTGAAATAGAGAGATTTTTAGCATATTTCTTTGTACATTTAGTGAACTCAGCAGAAAACTAGTTTTTAAAATACTCATGGTATTCCCATTTCTGTCCTACAGATCCTAGTGTTGATAACCTGAGCTGAAACACAAAGCTCCAATGAAATCTGTGAGAATATATTACAGTTCTATGAGCAACTTAAATTATATTTAATTCTTTGGAGGAATGTATCAATTTATGAATCTATTTCAAATTCCAGAAAATCAGAACTGAAAAAATAATCCAAGAATCTTCTATAAGAGCAATAAAATAAATATGCTAATGCCATTTGCTGTTTCCCTTTCCCTTCAGTCTTTTCTTAAATATTGAAGTGACTATACTTCACTGGCATGAATGCCCAGGGAAAAGGAATTAATAAAGTTGATTGAATATTCTTCATTGAGACTATTCAAAAAAAAGCATGTGCAACATTTCTTGCAGGAAATGCTTTCCTGTTTATCGAACTCAGATAACAGCAATGACATCATATGATGCCAGAAGCCTGTCACAACCGGGCTCGAATTTTTGCAGAGAGGCAATTCATGGTAAACAAGTCTTGAAGCAAGTCTATTCAGAAGAAAGTATCAGTGTGAAAACTTTGGTACTTCTGTGGGTTGTCTGAGAATCAGAAAAGATGTCTAGAAAAAGCAATACTTTATACCTTGAATTGTTAGCAAGAGTCTAAAAGCACAGTGACAATGGAAATACTTATCTGGAAGTTTTTCAGAGCCTTTCCATGATGCTTGTACAGGCATGCCTGGAGCACATGTCTGAACTTCTGTCACCATAGTTTCCAGCCGTCGTAAACACTGGGAATGTCATGTTTGGCCATGGCAGAAATATGGAGCTGGCACAGCAAGTCAGTAGATGGAATTCCTGTGACTAAAAGCAGAGGAAGCCTTATGGCACAGAATTTATGACAAATAAGGTTTGTGTGTTTCTAACAGGGGACTACGATTTGATGAGTAGGGGAAGCTAAACACTTCCTCTCATATTTTCATTAGATGTTGACCAAACACCTGGGAATAAACCTTCTATGTACTATTTAAAATGGATCTAAATAAACTAGAGAAATATTTAGAGACCTGATGAGTAAAGAAAAAAGAAACAAGGATGCCCCTGGAAGGAGGTGTCTCCTGACAGGAAGTAAGTGGAAAAATGGTGCATGTGCTTGCTCTCTTTGAGTTCTTTAGCCCCTCTCCATTATGGAAAGCCACAGAGAAGAATCTGCTGATACTGCAATTTAATTTTCTCTTAGTTTTGGCTCAAGCACTTGGTACCGATGGCACTGTCTATTTTTCTTAGTTAGCAAGGCAGGGTCTGTTCAATCCTCCTTTCTCAGAAGCAGCCATGAGAAGACAAAACCATTCATGTCTCACTCCGCTCGATCTAGATCTTCTCTGAACTTCTGTGCTATATGTTATTGAAAAGGGATAGGTTAAATACTCTGCCATGCACAGTATATGTTCCTGTGACTGCTGGCCAAGGGCTAGAAAGAGGCTATAAGTCTGGATTGCTACTTTATAGCCAAAAGCAAGCTCCGTATTTTGATTCATCATATGATCCCCCTACTTAGTAAGAAATGAGAGTGCTCTGTTGTGCTCCAAGCTAGAGGAAAGAAGACAAATATTTTCCCTCTTATCCTGGAAGAAAAGTAGACTGTCTTTCCACATGCTCTCTTTAACCTTTGCTGTTCACCTTTTGGTCCCTAAGCTTATTATAACAGCTCAATTCCTCTTATGAAATCACTGTCTTATGTTTGTCTGGGCCTGTGTAATGTCAGATGCTTCAGACTTTGAGGCTGGTCAGGATGAAATCAAATCATAGCTTTCTCAAGCTACTAGCTCAGACTCTCTGGCTTACACAGCAGCCATTAAATAACTTCTTTGTGAAGCTGCTAGTCCAGTACCAGTGGCTGGGGAAAATCAAAATAGCACTGAGTCTTGTGGTCGTGGAATGACATCACATGTGTTTGGTGTCACACTGGGCACGTTGAGTTGCAGTTTGTTTCCATTCAAGCAGCTTCTTTGGCAGTCGTGATGTGCTGATGTGCAGTTGGAAATGATTGTTCAAGAGAAGTCTGTGGGGATGATATTAATTAGTGATTCAGCAAGACTCAGACATTTACAGAGTTGGCCCTGGTGAAGGAGAGCTTATGTTTAAGGAGAGAAGAAAAATGAGGAAAGAACATGTTGTTTATGGAAAAGACATGAACATGACCATATGCAGGAAAATAAGCTGAGAAGAGAGAAAGTACAGGACAAGAGAAGAAAGGAGAATGATGGCATGGCACCAAACACACCAAGAGCACAAGGGCTGACACTGAAGCATTAGATCTTGCTATCACTGAGATAGTTAGAAGAAAGCAGCATACTCTTTCTCTGTAGCAAAAATGTCAGAAAGAGAATTAAGCAAAATTCTCTGTTTCAAGTGATTTATTATACATTCATCTTGCTTAGGGACCTGGACCCTGAATGTAGGTCTTTACATAAAACAACATAATTTATTGTGGAAAACATTGTTTTGAGCTCATGTTAACTATATGAATTTATCTCTCACTAATTGTGAATTAACTAGTAATTAAACTCTAGAAAAGTCCAACTACCCAAAACTTTCCAGTTTACCTCAGCTCACTTTTAAATCTTGGTGTTTTAAGGTTTTTTTGGTACAACATCTGATGTTAGCTGTGTGTCATAGATCTCAGTATTCACATCTTATAAAAATTGCATGCTATGTTATCTGCTAGCTTACCTCTGTTATGGGCTGGACACCTACAGAGTTGATAGATGGTCCTGCTGGCAGCTCATGTGGCCTGTAAGTGCCTCTCATCAAGCATGATTGAGGAGATCTGCATTTATCAGTCTGCAGCTCTTTAACCTGTTAACACCCATTCTTAACAGGATAATTTCACACTTGAAATAACAGAGTGAAAAAAGTTCCTAAACTAAACTAGAGCAAATTTGGTAGGCCACCATGAGGTCACATTCTTTTCTTAGAGTGCTTTGATCCTACTACAACATCTTTGAACTCTTTTTTTCCTTCTCTGCAATGGTGCAAACCAGAATCTCAATTTTGCTATCACTTCTCTGTAATACAACCTATGAACCTGGGAACTAGAAATGGAAAATCTTTCAGGTGGGAAGGGGAGCCCTAGATGTCTCTGGTTAGCCCCCCTTCTCAAAGCAGGGTCAAGAGCAGCTCTTTAGCACCATGAATCTGTATCCTTTCCTTGCATCTGCAAAATGAACAGCCAGTCCTGTGACTCACGTCCTCCAGAAGCCTTTTTGGATCCATGATTACCCACCCATTTCAGTGGAAAGTACTCCTGCCAGTGGGTTAATGTAGAGCTCAGCTTTGAGCCCACTGCTGGGAAAAGGTAAGACAAATATCAAATTACCTCCCAATCCTCCTTTCTTCCTTTGCAGAAGATCAGCAGGGATAGTCACTCACTTGTCAGTCTTAGCAGGGACATTTCACTATGGAAATGCCTCCTACCTACTCATCTCAGTAGGAGATCTGTCTGCCTCTGAGTATCATTTCCTCCACTGGTCTGCCAGTATCCCAGCCTGTTGATTTTTTGGGCAGGATGCATGGTTCATCTGTTTGCTCAGGCCCTTGCCTGAGGATGTGGTGGTGAACATGTCTGGTTTATTCTGCTGGGGACTCTGAGCTAAGCTGACACAAATCAATAAGCCATTTTATTTGCAAATTTCTAATGGTAGCCAGAGGCTGTCTGGACACATTTAATAAATAATAATTAAAAAAATAATAAAAAAGAATGTCACTACATTTCATTTGAATTTAATTGGCATAGGAAGAACTCACAAGGGAGCTATATAGGGTTTTATGGGGGTTATTTTAACAGAAGCCAACAATTGTCAAAAGACAGAAAAAAACCCAAATCCATTGCCAGAATTTATTTCTTATTCACACTGCTCTTCTACATTAAAAATCAACAAATTATGAAATCCACACATAAAGAAATAAAAGGATTCATTTGCTCTGAATATAAATTTGTATTTCTTACTTTTCACTCTAATTTTTCCAACTCTCAATGTCTGCAATTATTTCAGAACACATTTAGACTGAAAGAGTGGAGGATATAAGGATATCTAGGATGCAGGGGGAAAGTAATAAGGAAGAAAGGTTAAAAAGTTTAAGAAAGATGAGTGGACAATTTGAGGTGTTGGAGAGGTATAGCTGTTTTTCCATAGGCTTAGTATGCTCTGTACTTACATATTGCGTTTCTTATTCTCCTCTGTCTTAAGTTATATCAGTTATTTAAAGTTTGCAGCTAATTAAGGATCAGTACATTGATCAGTACAGCAGACTTTTTCCAATATGGGAGTCTTCAGCTGAAACAAGAAGAGAGTTCTATCACTGTGTGCTAACAAAGTTGATCCAAACACAGGGAGCAATTTACTGTTTTCCTTCTGAATAAAATATGCTAGTAACATAAAATTCATATATTTATACTTGTGTGTATATTTATAATATGGTTGTCTTTTTCTTTTATTTCTTTGCCACCAGCAGAACGAACTTTTCCTGAAATGCAGAGTATTTCTTTTTCCCCGGTAGTTTCAGGGAGCCTTGCAGTGCTCCCTTTTCCTTGGGCTGCAGTGACACCTAGCGCTCACACCCTAAAGGCCCGAGCAGCCCGTGCTTTTTGGCTTATTTCGGGTGTTTTCTCGTTGTTAGACAGTGCTGAACAACAGCGTCAGTTTCGTCAGTGCAGTCACAGCACTGTATTTACAGCAGCTTGGGTGTGCGGGGCTGGGAGTACCTGCAATGGGAACTTTTGTAGGACAGTCTCTGTCGAGGGAATGCTGGACGAAGGGGGTCAGGGCAACAGCAGCTTGGTCTCACAGCTGGGATGTTCCCACATCTCAGCTCTGCATGAAAGTGACATTTGGGTTCCTGGCTTAGGGAAGCTTCTCTTTAATAATAAAAAATTAAGAATCCGGGGTATCTCTAATTCAGTTTCTCATGTAGTTTACAAAGTAATAGCCTCAGTGGGATTCACTAAGTTCTTGGTCATGATTTTTCTGCCACTGTATATGTCCAACAGTGGCTAGTCAGAAGGATCCTCAGAAAAAGCAGGATACCACTAACTAGGTGGTCTCTTCCACCTAACATTTATATAATGCACAAATGCTGCTGAGTTTGCTACCAGAGCCCTCAGTGCAGTAAAACCAATGTTTTCCCCTCTCCAGCCGAAGGCATATATTTCCATAATTTCCCTTCAGTCTGTCTCCACCATGCAATGCTGTTCAAGTCACCAGGAATCTGCCCTGGCAGAGCAGGCAAAAACCAACAGCGTCTCTACTCTACCTCCAAAAAACATCACAAACAAAATCAGGACCCCTTCCTTGCCACCTTTGTTTCCTGCTATTAACAGCTGGCTGGTATCCTAAAGATGAGGAAGGCAGGAGAACTGTAGCCCATATTTAAAAAAAAAAAATCATATAACCACCATAGAAAGCATCTTCCGTCTGACAGAGCAGGAAAGTCACACTGCAGGGCACTCTTGGTAGTATCAGAGGAATTTATCTAACCAAGCTCCACTTCTTCACTTCCATAGAAACAAATCTCAGTGCAATATGTTATCTTCCATGGCTAGGCACCATTTCTTCTCATTCTGTTGTTTTTTGGAATTACAATCACTCTCTTCCCATGAAATTCTGTCAAAGCATTGTTATTTTATTAGTAATTTTTGATAATACAGTAGTGCTTAGAAACTGGGTAGTATACCTGCAAGTAGACTGTGAACCTAGTATCTGCTCTTGCATTACCTGCCCAAACATCAGAGAAGCAACAATTCTTGCCTGTTGACAGATAGTTTTTGTAAACTTCAGCTGTGCTCAGACCATTTGCTCATATCCCTAAAACTCTATAAAAGGCACACACTGACCCACATCCAGAACAGGGCTCAGCCTTTCAGGAGGGATTCTTTTGCCCCACACTGCTTGACTACTGGCTCCAGAAAGCTGTTCTCGATTTGGATCCACCTTCTCCTCTCAGCTTGTATGAGATGGTGCCATTTGCCACTGGTGGGGCTGAGAAGGACCTGGGCAGCTCTTGGCCAATCATGGCAATTCTGGAATCTCAGGAAGGCCCTGGACCCCAGCCACCACATCCATGATCGTCCTAGTCCTGACTGTAGGACTTCTAACGCCCACCACCCATCCCCCCACCACACAAACATGGAGATGCATCTCAATTCCAACAGAAATACCCACTGCTCTGCCCACCCCCTCCCCCCACACCCCCACCTTGCAGCAAGCATAAAATTGACCATGGCTGTGTGAAGCACACAGATATTCCACGTCTTTCACCTTGAACTGAAAAAACACCTCAATGCATCCATGGCACCACTCCTTCCCATACAGGAAAATGGACACATCTGTCATTACACTGTTTCAGGTGTCAAAAGTTTCTAAACCAATTTGAAAGCCCTTTTGCTATTATGACACTTCTACAAAATCTGTTTCTTTTTAACAGCCTCAAAGCTCTGGAAGCCAAAGCTGCATTCCTCTGGGCTTGGGACTCCCCTTCTTAAATGTGTGGCAGGATACTTGCTCCTTTTGTGTTAACCACTGCTGCTCAGTGCCTGATTGCCTCTCTGCATCTCCAGGCAACAGCAAAGGTTGCACAGGTGTGATAAGGTACAACTTCTAACAAGGAGCAGCACTAATTGCTTCATCAAAGTCATGTAAACTACATTTAAATGATGGTACTGCAAAACCTAGGATGTCCTGAATGGGGTCCCCAGGACATACCAGAGGGAATATTTTCTTCCAGCCATCACTGCCCCCTGAGCGTTGCAGTGTCTGCCAGGACCAGGAGAAGCTGCCATGTATGTGGAAGATGTTTCCAGCCTGGCGAGTCAGCAAACCAGAACCCAGACACCTGCATTGAATACCTCAGCTGGAAATATTTACAACTATATGATCTGAAAGCAGCAGAAAGATCCTGTCACCTTTCCATGTTGCCTTTGAAGAGATAGGGATGCTTTAAAACTTTATTCTACTAACCAAGAGAAGCAAAAGTCATAGTGGCTATGACAAGCCTTTTAGAAATTGCCTTTTCCAGAAAACCCTAGCTCGTTTCTGAAAGGGATTTCAGCTCTTATTCTCAACAATAGCAATGCTTCTAATTCCAGTGGTTGTGGAGGAAAGCTAAAAATAGATTTTAAGTGTATCATACAGGATCAAAATTGGAAGGCAAAATATACAAATACCTTTTTAAAAAGAAGGACACAGTCTAAAACCATCTCCTTCTTTTCGAAGCCTGAATAATTAATTACACGAATTTATGCTTTGCGTTATTGGAATTTCAATTGCTATTACATACCTATAAGAAGGAGATCTGAGAAGAAATGCATTTCCCTTCTCTTTTTATTGCTGTAAGGCAAAGCACATCTTTGTAACCTTGAACTGTTGTTTGCCCTCTCCTCCAAATTAGAAACAGAAGTTCCACAAAATGGTGTTATGTAAAATAAGATATGAGCAGGTTTACTGCTTGACTTTCTTGAGTTCTTTTTCCCTCTAGATTATAAAACATTTTTGTTTCCCAAGGGCTAACTGTTTCTCTTTTCTGTGCCAATCTCCCTAGCCATAAACCATGGACAAAAATTCATCAATATTGTGAAGTTAATTACATGCCAGCCTTAATGATTTTATGATTCTATTATTAAAGAACTCCATTAAATCATCCTTGAGCACCACAGATGTTCAAATCTGTGTAAAATACATTGAACATTTTTCATTCAATTGGCAGCATTCTTTTAGATTGTCCTACTTTGGCTTCAAAGGGCTTCAGCTGAGCTGTGGCAAGGACTTGTCACACAGAACATCTGGAATGAAATAACATCCATGATGTACTTTTTCAGCTCTTGGCTGAACGAGCTGTACAAATGGCAGGCTTCATCCATGGGGTGAGAGCTACCAGCTGCCAAGGATACAAGTGTGACTTGGAGAAAATTGGTTTCACCCCTAGAAAAACCCTTGTTTAGGTACTTTAGACTTGTAAAGCACGGCATTTTCTGTTATCTAATGCTGTATATGATAATCAGATATGGCCACAATATTTTCTCACATATGCCCTCCACTACGGGATCAAAAAATCAGATCCACCATGATTGAAATTTAACATTTTCCATTGCCAGCAGAATCAGTTTTTCTCAGTGACAGTAATAGCATAGAAGAATATTCTCAGTCCTTTGGGCACAGAAAATCCTGCCCACATGTTGCACTGTGATGCAGAAGACAATGAGAGAATATATCCAAAACCCTCTCCAACATTTCTTTTTGCAGAGTACCCAAAAGTGTGAGTAGCTATGCTCACAGTTATCTCGGGAAAAAAGAAGTTTGAAAAAAAAGGCATGTAAATACCTAATGAGGTTGGTAAAAATAGTATAATCTGTGATTGCTACCCTTGTCAAAATTTCAAAGGGAAAATGAACTGCTTATTTCATTTTTTTCTGGTACAGCTATTTAAAGAAGCTGCTTGGTTGTTTATCAGATATATCTAACAAGTCTTTTCCTAGCTGTGTGACTCCTTTGCCACAGAACCACATTTATCATGCCACTTTTTGTATTTTGCATTTTTAACATTTTGTATGTGTTACTCTTGCACTAAACGAAGAAAAAAAATGTTTGTTCACTTTGGGAGGTACCATCTGGTTTGAGTTTAGTCACAAGGAGGAGGAGAACGGGTCTCCAGTAGAGAAGCAGCTCAGAGTGCCAGGCTGGAAGAAGTCTGTCCGTGCGAGACTCTAACACAGGGTGGCATCGCCCTAGCACAGCAGGCACATGGCAAAGGAGCACGGAGGGCTCTGCACTCCTGCCAGCCTGGCTCTGGAGAGCAGTCCATCGCTTCTGCCCTCTGGTGTGCTTTTCCAAATATTGCCTCAACCCACTGAGTGTAGGATGTCTCCTGAGAGCACCGGCAGATGTGCGGGTTACACTGCTTCTGCCAGAGCTCAGAGAAAGCAAGCGCTTGCTGGAATCAAAATCCCACCAGGTTAACAAAAAATCTGGAAGCGACACTAAAGGCCTTTGTCTTTCCCATTTGAAAGTGATGCCCTAAGTGTGTCCCTAAGACACAAACGAATGTTGTCTGTTGGTAGGTAGAACAAGAGAGAATCACTATCTCCTGACTGGAAACTTGGCCATTTTAGTGGGCCTGTTTCTCCAGTGTGCTTGTGTCTTCCTTATTAGCAGTGCCGGTGGGAGTTGTGTATGCACAGCACACCTGAAAAGTTTTTTAATTTTTTGTGTTTTCTCTAACTTAAGAATGTCCTATTTTTTTTTCTGCAAGCATTTAATAGGAAATTCTGTTGTTGCTATAGAATTCAATAGAGCTAACTCTTTAAAAAACAGTCAAAAACTCCAGAGAGAATGTATTTCCCTCTGTTTTTTTCAATAACTTCTATGATTCTCCTGTTCAGTTTATGGAATCCTTTCAGTTTCATCTCTATAAAGAAGATGTTCTAGGAACACCTTCTATATTCAGTGACTACTACCATCTTTTAAAATTGGGATAAAATGAAAGCTGCACTGCCTTCATATTCTATCCATCCTTGCGAATAATAGGATTAATAATAATAAATTATTAATAATACCATGAAAACTTTCATCTGGTAAGCTTAGTTACAGCACCAACAAAAACTTGCTGCAGTGTCAGGGAGACCAGAAGTTGATTCAACCCATCTAAAATCAGACTCACTCTTTTATACTAAGAGAGATTTATTGATTTCCAGTAAATATAAAGAGGGCTTATAGTGCTGCCCCAAGTGCCTGTTACTCAGATAATCTTTAAATGGGATGAAGCTGGAACTCATGTGTGGAACTGACCAGCTCTTCTCAGCATGCCAGACAAGGAGCATCTCAAAAATTGTGCTCAGACACAATTTTTAAGTAAAACATAGTATGGCTTTCATAAGTGGCCTTCATATTAAGTTTCTGTGGGAAGTCTATAAACTTCAGTTCAGGGAAAAAAAACTGCTAAAGATGGGAATTCAATTTTTTAAATCCTTGAATATTTCTTCAGAGAAATAATTATGCTGTGCTATATTAACTAACACATATGCAGTATTTCATATATCTTTTGTTTTCAAATGTCTTCCCCACAGTGCCCTAGTCTCCTGCCAATGTTTCCCTTCAGGCCACCAGAAGATCCTGCTTCCCAGGTTGGCACATTTCTCCTCAGCCTAATGCCAAAAATTTCCACCCAGGTTGCAATTACCAGAAGAGCTGTGTTGAGCCTTTCAGCCTTCAAGTAATTCTGAAGTGAAGAAAGCATTTTAAAAGTGACAGGCTAACTAAACAATTTTACTAAAACCAAGATTGTTCTTCTGGGCTTGTATAGGCAGACCAGAATTAGCAAGCATTTAATTGTAGTGAATGCTGTTCTGGTGAATCAACACTACATGCTTTGCTAAAGGTTTGTAAAAATGATTAGCATTTTCAGCTGTTTCCATCAGGAGAGATCTAGATGGAGGCTCATATTCCAAAAGTGCTGAGTATGAGGGAAAGATGAGATCTAACTATGAAGTTCCAATGGGCTGTATATGACTTCAAGAATCCCCAAGGATCTGAGTCTGTTAAGACAGAAGAGTTCTTAGGTTATGTAGTGAAGCAGAGTTTGGGTGTATAGAGACCTTTAAGACAAAAATTGAGTTGTTTCAACTGTGGAGTTAGGCAGCACTTGAGCTGTGGTTTACAGGATGAAATATATTATACTTATGTGCCTTAATTCTTGCTTAAATACAATTCAAAATACTAAATATTTCTTCTCATCCAGTAAGTTGCATGCAGCTTCATCTAAAAACTCCATAACATCATGGAGTTAATGGAATTTCTCAACGGGATATGAAAATCCAACTGATTATTTTTTCTTCACAGAAATTTTGTGTTGTATTAACCAGAACACAAAATTTTAGGAATCCAGGCTCATTCCACCAAGGTCAAATAGAGTGGGTAACTTTTGCATGGCCTTGGTGAGGAAAACCTAGAATTAGCATCATGAGTGCAGTAACTGATTCATATTGCTCAGCTGACAAGCTATGATTCACAACCTTTTTTTTTTTTTTTAATATGGCCCATTTCCCCATAACATAACTCCTTAATAGATTACTCCTGAATAAGTGGTGAATAAATTGATGTATTTTTGGATGAGATTTCCTCAGGGGAAGAGGTAATACACCAAGAATGACAATTATTAGCAATAAATGAACTTTCTGCTGCAAGCACTTATCTCTCTCCATTAGGAAGATATCAGGATAAATAGCTTAGATACCCAACTTTTAGGTAACTGAGCCTAGGTAAACTTAATGATTCTTGGTACTATCCTGTAAATGCATCCATACATTTTTCTATATAGCAGGAGCTATATAATTGTGAGAGATGTTATTAGTGCTAAGAATTAGAATAGATTTTTGTTACTGTTACTCACACTATCAGCTCACCCTTTCTAAAAAAATATTCCCAGAGGTTTTTGGAATTCTGAGTGTTCTGAGCTCTTTCATAGGTTAGAAACTGGTCTTCTTGGAAGCTGCTTCAATTTTCACTAGTCAAGGAGACCCAAGGAATTGAGCAACCCTTCTCATTCCCAGCATCTGATAGTGATTCAGAATTTATACAGAATTACATTTTGGCTGTACCTTTTGTAGTGTTCCAGCACTGTAACTGTAGGCTTCACAATTTTCCTTTAGTGGGCTTGCTGTGATCAGGCTTTGGGTCCTGGCTCCACTGAGAAAATCTAAGAGGCAGAGTAGGAAGGGAAGCAGTGGGCAGAGGTTTTTCCTCATGAAAGGCTGTTTTGTCAGTACAAAGTGATGCAAGTAGGAAACATTGTACTGCCAATAACTTTCAGGAGACTCTGGTAGATTCATTGACACAGCTTATGATTCTGTATTTGTAAGAATAAGTGTTCTGGGAAGAATCAGGGTCATGAGCCAAATGTGTGTTTCCCAATGGAACTATCCCAATGAACAGGGACAAACTGAACTAAGGAAGCAGGATGTCTGATGGTGGGGTAGCATCCCCAACATTCCCATGTATTTCAGACTTTTTGAAGAAAACACTTAGAAGACATTTTTAATCTGTAGTAAAATCAATAAGAGAGAACACATGCAAGCAGTAGTTAAAAACTTTTGCTAAATGCATAACATTTCATGTTACTGCAATGCTGTTTTCAATTCCCTCTATAGATCCATATTTTATAGTTTACTTTTCATTTCAGTCTTGTAATTTAAATTCTTTGACAATGTGTTGGATATTTTTAAAAAATAATGCCATATTGGGCAAAATTTCTTTCCTAAATACCTTATATATCTTTATGTAAGATACATCACCTGGTTTGATTTTAAGAGCTATTTCATGGTGTCACCATCTACTGATACCTATAAAATAGATAGAAAATAAATGTTCTGTAATTTTGAAAATTAAGTCATTGACAATTCATCCATGGCCAACATATTCCAGACAATTTAGGAAAGAAGGTGAACCTCTAAGACTTGTCCTGATTCTGTCAACAGACTGGGGAAGTGTAGATGTGCATACTTTGTGTGCCAAGGATCATAATGGAGAGCAATGGACACATGGCTTGCAATTCAAAGTGCTTTTATTTTTGAAGCCCATCTTCTTTAGTACGTTCTTTGAACCTGAAATGATCACCACTGAATTGAGGTCCAAAATTCTCCTAACAGAAAGAAGTCCAAGTTCCAACACCCCCCGCTCCCACCAGCCCAAAGACTTTGACTTCCAGCACATCTACAACCCCTGCTGCCCCTGTCTGGGTATGGGGGAGAGGGATGCTGTTATATCAGTGCATGCACAGAGTGCTGTGTCTACCCTGTTCCCTTTCCCCTTTGCCTTGCTGTGCCTGCCCTGCCTTGGGTGAAGGAGAGCCCTGAGCTGGGAAAGCCTTCTGGAGCAGGAGGGCATGGCCCAGTGGGGAGGAAGCCTGCAGCGAGGGCAGATATTAGCAGATGCCTGAAAGAAGCAGAAAATGAGAGAGCCAAATCTTTGAAGAAAGAAATTCTTTCTTAGTGACCCAGAGACACCAAGGGTGAGGTTGTGCAAGACAGCTGGGTCAATCTGACAGCTTGCTGCCACCAAAAGTGAGTGTTTTGTACTGTTTCAGAAAGCTGGGGGTGTTTAACAAACAAAAAAGTCATGCAAAAAAACGGAGCAGACAACTGCAGTCAGAAGAGGGAAGTAAGCCTAGCCTTTGGGGAAGCCATGAGCTCAGATTTCGCAGGAATATTCAGCCTGTGTGGGGCCTGCTGCAACCCAAAATGCCACAAAATCTTGCTGGACCGAGACAAAGAATGTGAAGAGAAAAGTCTGCTATATTTTTATGTTCTCATTCAGAAGAAACCGTGTTTCTGTATTTTAAACATTGACTGTCCTCGTTTAACTAAATGTAAATGTAGTCTTTAGAAATTGACAATCGTCTCAGTGATTATGGTCTGTGCACGGTAAAAAAAGTCTAGTTAGGATCACCTCTAAGCTTTGGACAACTGAAGATCCTTTCACGGTTAATTTAACAATATCCTAGTCTGGATTACTTGGGATGAAGGAGGTCAGGGAGAAGCTCCACAAGGAAATTTGAAGGAATATTTGTCTTTGGCAGGGATGAGTAAAGTAGCCTATGGAGCCAAGACTGAAAAATAATGTGTGTCCTTAGTCTTTGTAAAAGGTACTTTATCACTTCACATTCAGGAATGTATAATCATGCCTTTAAAGCCTACATACAGTCTCAGAAAAGACATTTTCATGGGAAATTAAAAACTAATCTGTATGAAAATTCTATATAGTTTCAGATCAAATAAAAAAGATTTAGCCTTACTTTGAAAAGGCACAAATGGGGCAAGATGTGAGACTGAATTATCTTCTGAAAGATAATTTTTTCATTCTCTTTAATGAGACTGGAAGTGAATAAAAAGCAAGCATTTTACTAGAAAAAGATTGTTCCATGAACTATAGATGAAACGATATAAAACAAAGAAAAAAGATTTAAAACTGCATGCCTTAAGGAGGGACTTTCATTATAGACAAGGTTTCCAGTTTGTACATCCATATGCATACATAGACTGAGGGGTCAGAAGAAGGAAATCCTTTAAGTAGGGTTACATCAGATTACAAACTATAAGATTTCACAAATCAGCAAAGACTGATGATTGTATTTCTAAAATCCAAAGCAGCCTGGAATGAAATCTTTGTCAAAAGGAAATACAATTGACCTTTTTTTGTAAAGAAATTTTTGTTTAAATTGGAGGAATCAGTCAAAACAGTCTTCACAGACTAAAATTATTTAGGTTCCATCCAAGGCTTTCACTAGTTTTCAGAAGAGTTTCTGTGCAACCATTACCTTGTCTTCTAATAACCAAACCCAGTTTCAGCCTTTTAATCACCAAGAGAGTCTGAGTTTCTCTCCCCAAGTCATATTGCAATAACTTCTGTGGAAAATGTTGTTTGTAAGCCAAAAGTCCTTTCCATTTGTAGACCTGAAAGTGTGGTTGCATCCCTCTCAGCTTACCTGTAATTCACTACCACATCATCTAATTAATTGAGTTTAATCTTGACCATATAATATTTAAAATAAGTCACATAAAGCATTTTCTAACACAGTTCTTTTAAGATTGGTTGCATATTTGAGATGCTATAACTCAGACAACAAATTATCACTAAATTACCTATGATATTTACATAAGACAATTTTATACATTTTCTATCTGAGAAAAAAAATTCAAGTGGACCATTAAGGAGATGTAATGGAGATCAAATAGCAACTCTTTTTTTCTTTTTTTTTCTTTTTTTTTTTCCTTCAAGTGGCCTGTTAAGTTGTTTCTCTAAGTGATTTGAAGAAAATGTGAAGGTAACCAGTAAACCCAAATGCTGGGACTGAAAGGCATGGGAAGGGAGAGGAAAAGGGCCCAAGAGTCTGGGTGGCAGGTGAGCCTGTAGCTCCACCCAGCACCAAGAAATTACTTATATCCTGCAATGAAGAAAGGCTATGGAAGCACCCTCTGCCTTCCTCCAGGGAGAAACCCATGCTCTTGTGCCTCCACAGGAATCTGAAGTGATCATTAACCAGTCATGGGCATTACTGCTATGTTATGTGTAGCCACACAATTCTGTACTGCAGCAATGGACACTTCATCAAGGAAGAAAGACTCAGCCATCTTAGGGAAGCTGGTGAGAATCACATCATCACTTCTGATTTACAAGAACTTCAGAGTCTCCAAAATTTCTGGGCTGCTAAGGACCCTTAGCCTGTAAAAAACCTTTGCAGAAGAAAAAACCAAACCAACAGACCTTATGATGCCACCTCTCTATGTTAATAAAAGCCTTTTGAATATTTCAGTGATTGTTTTTCCATTTAGGGTCAGGCTTGTTCACTTGTTTAACTCCTTGTTCAACTCCCTGCATACACTGAGATTACAGTGTTTTCTGTTGTCTAGACAGCTTTTGATATCACCATATAGTAAACTGTATAGGGTCTGTACTAAGTAACAGGTAGAAATGTTGCTATTTCCAAAATTAAAGGCTATGGTCGCTTGCCTCTTTTGCATCCATGGAAATGAAAACCTACAAACCCAGAATCATCAGGTTCAAACAAACATACCTCTCCACGCAGAGCTTTTTGACACGTGCAGCTCTTGCACACACATTTAGAAAATCTGCCTGGGAAGCGGGCTTTGAGTGGCCCTTCAGAGCTGAATCTGCATTATTCCCCATTATCCCTGTCATAGAGACAGGGGATGCAGGGCATGGCAGCCAGAGCAAATCCCACTGTCCAGCCAGGGGCACTTGGGCAGCCCCAGCCCAGGCATCAGACACTCTCCTGAGGATTGGGCAGGATGTGAGTCTGTGGATGGGTCCAGCTTGGCAGGGACAGTGACCAGGCAGGGCAGAGTGTGAGAAGCTGAAGCCTGACCCTGCCGTGCCATCACTGGAGGAAGGGCTGAGAGCCTCTGGAGCAGGGGTTCACGTGGAGTCCTGGGCCATGGGCAGGGTAGGGGTAGTCCCAAGGGGCTGTGCAGGGACAGTCAGCGCTTTGACAGGGACTTAGCAATTTCCCAGTTGTGTTAATTACATTTGTGATTGCTGGTTGCTCAGTATTTAATCTTAGTTCAGTGTAAGAGTCTGCTGGTAAATCTACCTAAGAATATGACAGAGGAATCCCTCTTCCAAGGAACCAAATTCTATTTACCAGGCAGACACCTCCTCGGCTGTTCTGCTTTCCCAGAAGACTGGTTGTGGCAAGGGGTCAGCAACACATTCTGCATAGATGTAGCAAGGACATTGACATCAGCAAGGAGAGTGTGGAAAACATACCTATGTAGCTAAGTGTATTTATTGTCAAATAAATACCACTCTCATAGTTTAGCTAGTTTAGCCTACAGTCATCAAGGGGCTTCTTTCCTTCCTTCCTCCCATTTGAATGTTGTGGTTCTTCTTGCTTGCCACTTACCTTCCCAGAGAGTCCGACAGGAACGAAACACTCCAGAAAGCATATAGCTGTTCATTCTTTAAGAGTTCATGGCTCTTTGAGAAGTTCCACCCTTTGCCATACCAATGTGTGAAATTTGTCAAAGTGTCAAAGGCCTTCCTGACCTGCCAACACCATGGTAGCTATGATGGATCTAAACCCAGACTAACATATTCTACCTGTACACAGACATTTGATGGTTCAGACCCACACCATATATCCATGTCAAGTCCACTCTGTGCCAGAGGAGAGGCTCTGTGTTGATCCCTCTGTCTACCAACAAGAGCTGCAGGGACCTTATTCATCATTTCAGGCCAAGAAGCAGAGACAGGGATTTCACCAGACTGGTGCTAAGATGTCTGTGCACCATCTCCCTCCTGAAAGGATGTCAGGCATTCACTTGAGGTATACACACATTTTATTTGGTTACATCAATCAAAGTACAAGCTCTAGACCCTGGACACACCTAAGAATTACCCACCAAATTCTGGGAGGTGCTGGGTAGTTCTCAGAGGGGTTTCTCTCTTCGCTCATTGGAATGAAAAATGGGGACAAATCACCTTTGGAACGTGACTTGCTGCCATGCTATTCATCTGCTTATTTTCAGGCCTTGCAGTACACATCATATTTTATCTTTGCTGCCATCTTTGTTCCTCCTAAGGAGTCTTGAAATTTCTGGTACATTTCTTCATTCTGAGCTTTAGAGAAGACGTCTCTCCAGCTTCCAACATGCCCTGTGTACAAGTACCAAAAACTGAAGGAAGGTGCTCCTGAGAGTGAATAGTATCTAGGCAGCAGTGGGGCAGAGTCATTGACTACACAAGGCAGGAAGAATCATATTTATTGCCCTGAGAGGTCTGGGAGAGGAAAGGTAGCAAAGATCAGAAGCAAAAGCTGTAGCCAGACAACAGAGAGCATTGCTAGCTAGCTGTCTGCAAATGCTCCCTCCCCAGAAGGGGATTTCCAAGGTGACTTCATGAAGATTTTACACAGAAGAAAGGGGAATCTGGTTTTGTCACAAGGGAAAGCTCATTCGTGAGTTACTTCCTCTGAAGGGAGAAATTTTTCTGTGGTAGGTGGTAGAGTGTGGCTAAATCCCTATTCCTCCAAGGAGTGGTGAAAGAAATGGGTTTTTAAAAGCCCATGCTCACAGTATTCAGAAAAGCAAGACTCTTGAGGTCATGGGGAGCAGGAAGGCTGCCAGAGCTCTGACCCTGGCCCCAGATCTGTGAGAAACCATCTCTGGGACCACCACTGACATGTCCATTGAAAGGAGATCTATAAAGCTCTTGCTGAATAGGTAACAGGAAGATGCTTCTGAGGCCAGCAGAGCAGTGAGCAATGCATTCCCTTGAGGTTCAAGAGACTCTTGTCCCCTTATCACACCTCCTCCAAAAGGTGACTTTCATGAAGTGACACGTGCAGCCTCATCACCTGAACAGCAGGAAAGAGCTGCACCTCAACACCGAGTAACAAAGAGTTGCACAGAGCCCAGGAAGATTCGGTTTGTTACCGTTACCATAACCTCACCAGTGCTGGTGGCCCTCACCTTTGCACCTCACTTACCTAAATAACCAGGGCTGCTGCAGAAAAAGACAGCAACATGGAAGCAGTGACTGAGGACATTAAGACTGGCACTCTGATAAGTTTCTCACAAACAGCCCTCAAATCCTGTCAACAGCAGAAGCTTTTTGTACAGGTGGCACCACAGGAGACAGTTCTCCCAGACAGCCCAATGAGTTCACAGCAAAGTAAAGTAACATATTCAAAACTCCTTCTGGAGTTCTCCTTCAGGAGGTAAATCTCCATTTGCAGAGACTTACCTTTCTGGAAGAGGACATTGCCAAACTTTTCATGGGTTTCACTGGCTTTCTCTTTCATAGGTTTGAAAGTGGTCTTCTTGGCAATTCTGGAAAAATCTTCCTCACACAGGGAAAATCCAAAGAAGGAAGCAATCTTTTTCATCCCCAGTATTGTGTCCTGCCCAAAGAAACATAGCACAGAGGTGAAACCAAAAGATTTTACACTGTGGCTGTGGCATGGAGCCAGCACCCTGTGGGAAGCCCAGCAGGAGAAGCTGTCTCCCACAATGTCATCAAGGAATTCCAAGATAATTTCTCTAACAGAAAACCTTTCAGGCCAGGAAACCTACACATGCTGGCCTCAGTTTCAAGGCCTTTTCTTCTTTTCCAAAATCTAAGCCTCTTCCAGATAAAACTTCTTTCACAGATAGGCAAGGCTATCCTCCTCCTAACCTCCATGGGCTTCCCCCAGACATAAATTAGTAACTTAGAAAGGCACAAGCTTCTAAGGGGCAGACAGACTTGCTCCCAGAGTTTCTACTTTCCCACACCCATACATATCAGGAGGGATGCACAGCACACTTACCAAGGAAGAGCTGGGTGGAATGCTACACCTCTTTGAGTTCCTCGTAGCTTATTGTCATGATCTTCTCATTGTCAATGTATTTGTTCCATTCCACAAGGTGGTCAAAGTAGGATCCCCAGGCCACTGCAAAAAAAGAAGAGGCCTATCTGTCTAGAGTACTCCCCAATACAGGCCCTTAACCAAATCAGGGGAGTCAGCACAGACAGCTTTCTTAGTGTGGCTTTAGAATGGTGAAGGGGTGACCAGCTCAACATGTCTATTCTGTCTCTTCAGGTCAGTACAGAATGGCCCAGGTCTGGTCACTTGATATGGCAAACTACAAGGTCTCTTGTGGGAATTGGAAAAGTCAGGCTGAGGTTTTCTTATGACCTCTCCATTCCAAGTGAGAGACAAAACTCTCATTCTCTTGTACTCCGTTTCTGCCAAAACAGGGGCAGTGCCTTGGTAAGGTATGTCACAGTAGGATTCCCATGCACAGGGCCCGGTGTATGCCACTTATGTTAGGAGAAATGCCAGAGGATGTAGGGGAAAGTACATTTTCCATTCATGAAGTCTGCAAAGAAGTCATCCCAGGAGTCAAAGGCAAATCTGGTAGGTTGTTGCTGAAGCGGTAATAGGAGACAGCCGTGTCCTTAGGGTTCCGAACTAGCACAAGGATCTAGAGGAAGAAAACACACAATCTGACTGACGAAAATTCCATCTGCTTGGCACATCACAGAGAATCATTGAATCACAGAATCATTTAGGCCATCAAGTCCAACCATTAAGCAAGAACTATCAAGTTCATCACTAAACCATGTCCATAAGTACCAGATCTACATATTTTTAAAATATCTTCAGGAACAGTGACTCAAACACTTCCCTGACAGCCAGCTCTAATGCTTGGCAACCCTTTCTATGAAGAAATTTTTTCTCAGATCCAGATCTAAACCTCCCTCAGTTCAACTTGAGGCCATTTCCTTTTGTTCTGGTACTCATCACTCTGAGAAAGGACCACGCCCCCCCCCCCCCCCAGCTACAGCCTCCCTTCAGGTGGTTGTACAGAGTAGCAAGGTCCTCCCGAGCCTCCTTTTCTCCAGGCTAAACAATCCCTGCTCCCTCAGCTGCTTCTCTTAAGACTTGTGCTCCAGAGACTTCACCAGCTCCATTGCCCTTCTCTGGACTCACTCCAGCACCTCAGTGTCCTTTTTGCAGTGAAGTGTCTAAAATTGGACAGAGTACTCAAGGTGTGTCACTTACCAGTGCCAAGTACAGGGACAATCACTGCCCTGGTCCTTCTGGCCACACTATTATTGATCCAGGCCAGGATGCCACCGTCTTTCTTGTCCACCCAGGCACATTTCTGGCTCCATGTTCAACCACTGTCAGCAAGTATCCTCAGGTCTTTTTCCACTGGGCAGCTTTCTAGTCACTCTGCCCCCAGCCTTGATTGCTGCATGGGGTTGTTGTGAGCCCCATTTTGTAGGAGCCAGTACATACCTTATTTAACCTCATACAATTGGCCTCAGCCCATTATCTGTTCAAATCCCTCTGCAGAGCTCCTACCCTCCAGCAAATCAACACTCCCACCAAGCTTGGTGTTGTCTGCAAGCTTACTTGTCCACTAAAATTCAACAGACCATACAATTCTAGTCTAATTCCTTTTCTTGAGTAAGAAATCAGAGCTTTGGCAGATCACTTGTTGTTAATGTAAGCTTCAGGCTGAAAACAAGAAGCTTTTCAGTCATTCCCTCAAGACAGTTCTGACCTAGTTCAAATCCAGAGAAATTAGTTCATGATCTACTGAACAAAAGAGCCACAAACAGTCTCTAGATGCACCCTAGCTCCTCTCTGCAGAAATTCCTAAGATTATCTTAGCCCCAGCCTGTGGTGGGCTTTCCACAGGTATCCTGGTTTTGAAGGTAAGTTCAACTAGGCAGAATTACCCCTTGCCTTGCCCAGTTTTCTGCCAGCAAACTGGAAGCATCTTTCTGAAGGAGATCTGAAAGGACAGTGACACTCAGCAACAAGCCCACCAATAGTCAGCTAACCTTCAACCTTGGAAATGTGGCTGTGTGTTGACCAGCTCAGGTGAAAATGCAGAAAAGACACCTCATACAGAGGAAAGCTGATTTAGTATGGAAAGCTTTTGCAGTGTGATGCAAAGAGAAGACTCACCTTAGCCTTGGTTTGGAAAATGGATGGAGGCAGGAAATCAGGTCTCAGATTGGTTACTATAATTCTTGAAGGAAGCTGCTTCCTCCTCTTTAAAGAAAGCGAAAAGAAATGTGATAAGACAGAAGTAGCTTATTCAGTGAGTTGTGCCTATACAGTGATTGTGGGTTATAAGAAAAGGTGAGACCAGAGAAGTATCTTATCCCTTGGAAAACCCATAGGGATGAACTGGTGGTGTAGGCTTCTGCCAACTTCTGCAACAAAGCACCATTTCACATGACACAAGCCTAAGAACAGGACACCAAAGAAAAAGGTCTTACTAATCAAACTCACTGGGTTTATGGCAGGAGGACCCTGTGCCTTCTCAGCCCTGTCTCCCATCTGAGGCCCTTGTGTTGGGACACCAGAGGCAGTAGCACATGCTACTTGTGCAGATCAAAGCTGTTGTGAAGGCTCTAGGTTCTCCATCACCTCTGGGATCAGCCATTGTCTTTCAGCTATTACTACCTACAGGAAGAGCAGTGACAGTATTTGCAGTTCCTGCTTACCTCATATATCCCAGGATCCCCCAATTCTAGACACTGAAATATCTCTAGCTTCTTTTCAGCATTTATTCTCTCTTTCATTTCCTCTTCTGTATATTTGGCATCTGCCATCTCCTTCGCCATTTGTTCAAGCCAATTGGTTACTGAAAGGATAAAGACATCCATTCAACTTCACATTTTCATGTAAATCTGGCTGATGGCATCCTGTCAAATTGGTTTCAAGTGAAACAGCTGGCTCAGTGTTGTACTTTAACCTTTCAACAAGTGCGTGTGCTGGTTTTTGCTGCAATAGAATTCATTTTCCCCATAGTAGCTGGTAGGCTAGCTATGTGTTGAATTTGTGCTGAAAACAATGTTGATTGTTTTAGAGATGTTTAAGTTATTACTGGGCAGTAATTACACAGAGTCAAGGCCTTCTCTGCTTCTCACACTGACCTGCCAGAGAGTACCTTGCAGGTGCACAAGGGGACATAAATGGGACAGCTGACTCCAGCTGACCCAAAGAGTATTCTATTCATATTCCATATGGAATCATGCCCAGCAATAAAATTTGAAGGAAGAAGAAAGAAAGAAAGATGCTGAGAGCTACGGCACTTGTCTTACCATGTCACTGTCATGGGTGATGGAGCCTTGGAGATGGCTGAACATTTGACTTCTGGTAGGACAGAATGAATTCCTTACTTTGCTTTGCTTGCACACATAGCCCTTACTTTACCTATTTAACTGTCTTTATTTCAACCCATGACTCCTCTCACTCTGTTTCTCTCCTTCACCCGTTGCGGGTAAAAGAGTGGCCCTATGGGGCCACTGAGTTGAGCTGTGAGTTGCCAACTGAGGTTAAATCATGGCCCTGGTAAATAATCAAGGATATGCCTAAGGTCAACAGGGGTGGAGCTGTTAAGCAGATACTGTGAAGAGCTACCCTGCTTGCTTCAGAATCATATCATATCCCTCGGCAGAAGCAGAAGCAGACCTCTATTGCTCTTTTCAACTCTGGTACTTTTTGGTTATGTCACCCTGCTCCCTGTGGAAATTATTCAAGAGCTGTGTGGCTCCCAGCACTGGGCCAACTGAGTTATCTCTTGGTTGTTTCTGCTTTCCTTACACAGTGCTGTCTTTGGGAGCACTCTGTTCTCTCTTTCCAACCAGCTTCAGTTCATGGTCTCTTGATTATTGACACAGTTTGGCCTCATTCACAATTCTCAGCTAGGCTTCTGTATCTGGCAGCAGAAGGGTCATCAACCAAGCCATCAGACCACCACACTCCTGACACCATCTTTGCATCAGACTTATTTGTCTTGGCCTCTGCAATCTGAGAGAACTGGTAGATAAGGGACTGGGTTCAGAGAACCAAATCTCAGTTTTCAACCAACACCTCCTGCAGTGTTTAGGTGGATCCTCACACACATAAACCCTTTCTGCTTATGTACATCTCTAGAGGCTGCACACAAAGGTGATGTGATAAGGATCAGCTTCTTCTTTTTCTGCAAATTACATATTAAGATATTTCTGTAACATCAATAAGAAAAAAAATTAAGGAGTCTAAAATGTCCACAGTGGAAGCTGTGTAAAATATGTAAAAATCCTTGTGGTATTCATGTGTTTGCCTCTATTTAGATACAAAAGAATCACCTGCATTCTGCAATGCAGTAAAAATATGGAAACAGCAGTTCTGCTCTCATTAGCAGGATATATTCCCTGTATTGCTCTTGCAGAGAGTAAGGTAACAGCATACTTTATTTTATTAGCAAGTGTGGCCAAAATATCAAGGGATGCGATTATCCTGCTTCAGCTGGCACTGGAGTGTTCTCCATTTGAATACCGTATGCAGTTCCTAGACTGAAGCACAAATGATTTTGAGAATCTGGAGAAAGTCTTGAATTTCCATGAAAGTAATGGGAGCTGGAGCAAATGAAAGGCATAGAAAGGCTTGGTTTGCTCTGGCTGGAGATGTAAGCAAAAAGGCATGGGAGACTCTCACTGCAGTCTTCCACTACTGAAGGTAATAATAAAGTCAGAGCCTCTCTCACAAGAAGGGAATGTCTGACTGCATTGATATAAAAACAAACAAAGAAAAACCCAACCCCCAGGAAACCACTGTTGTAAGAAAACACTGCAAAATATTTCAGTGAGTGGTGAAACTCCATCCTCAAAAGTTTCAAAACCCTTCTGGGCAAGTGTAGCCGCAGAAAGGGGTTTTAACCCTTTAAGTGCGGCAGAAATAAGATGCACAGCTACATGGTCATCTTTCATGGAAGGAAGAAAGAGACAAGTTTATTCAGAAACACACTTGGTTTTATAGCATGACTCGCAACTCCAGGAGTAGAGAAAAGGTTGGTTCAGAGAGAAGACACCCCATTCCCAGGGCTTGGTCACACACCACAGCAGGTGTTCTCTCTTGTTATTAATTCCTTTTTATTTTGACCAAATTATCACCCTGGGAGAAATTCTCCCTAGCCTTGAGCTGGACCAGCTTATCGGCTGGGAACAGAGCTGAAAAGCTCCAGCCTGGTATTTTTTTCAGGCTGTAATTTTCTTACTTTCTCAATATGTGTCCCACAGGCAAGGCCTTGACCTACCAGACAACCTTGACAACCAGACCTAAACTCTGAGCTTAGGACTTTCCCCTGCTTTGAGCAGGGGTTTGTATTATTTGAGCTCCAGATATGCCGTACAACTTATATTCATGATTCTTTGAAGTCTGATGTCATTATAAGCTTTTCTCAGGAATTATTGCTGTGTTAAGTGATGGCATTAAGTAATCAACTTCTGGATTGTAGCACTGTGTACTTGACTACTGATCAAGAAAACACTCACTTGTTTTAGGATAACCTACTAGAATTACATCATCGCTCCTGGCTTCAAAGGATTTCAGAGCTTCCGAAGTCTCTGGGCTGGTAATTGTAGCTGGGTATAAAATACCTTTGTAGGAAAACATCATGTCTTCTGGGGCCATCTTGTCACCCTCTGAAAAACATTGTCTGCTATTTCAATGATTCTTGCACTGTTTCTGGTCATGTTTGTATCCCTGTGTAAATCTTCCCAAAGAGATACAGGCTGTCTTTGCACAATGCAGGAAAGCTCTATGCAACACATGAGTTCAGGGTGTTCACTCAGGGATCAAAGTGCAAGTCACTGATTAACTCTGTACTCTGTTAACCCCTTTTGACGTTACAGAACTCCATGGAGACTGACAGTAGTGACATATGGCCTTTGCTGCAACTGATACTAGGAACAGGAATTATTGAGGCAACAAGTAATAGGATTAAAAATGTTAAATTAAACCAAAGAATGACAGGTAAAGGATATTTCCTGAAATATTTATAACTAGTGACTAATGCAGTGCAATTTGCCAACTGGACAAGGAACATGTATGTAGTTAATACCTGGACAGTGAATCTCAAACTGGCTTGCTATTGACTTCACTAGTGGATACATATCCCAGAATATAGGTTCTTTACAAGTGATGACTCTGACCTGCATTCAGTCGCTATAAGGCAATGTCCAGAACTAAGGACAGGTATCACCTAAAGCAGACTTCTCATGATGAAATACTCACATCTGAGTATTTTCACTCAAATCCTACAGGAGGGTCACTTGCATATGAAGTTTTAATACTTAGGTTCTGCTTTAGTGTTGTCTTGGTTTAATTTAATTTTTTTTAAAAATGTCTTGATTTAATTTCATTTCTTGGCCAATGCACCAAATAATGTTTTAGTTTTGATTTGCCAATTTAAATATACTTATTTTCTGTTGTGAGACAGAACCAGGAGCAAAAAAGCAAGGCAGGCCTAAAACTTAAGAGAGTATATAAAAAAAGAAATTTATTAACTACACAAACAAAGGGAAAAAAAAAACCAAATTCAGAATAAGATTTTTTTTCAGACTACTCCTTCCTTCCTTCCCTCTCCCAACCTTTATAACAACAAAACAAACATATAACAGCTGCTTCTGTCAATTCCCAACTCAAGTCTTTTGCAGTTCACTTCTGGAGAGAGAAGCCTCCTCTTGTTGAAGCTGTAGGGATTTTTTCCACAAGAAGGAAGAAAACAGTCCTCTCGTGGTTTCATTTTCATGATTTGCATCCGCCCAGACCTGCAATCGTGACACTCCTCCCAACTCCACAGCCTTCCCAAAGCTGTAGATGTGGGCCATGTCTTTCTCATGGGGTATTACTTTTAAGAATGAAATGTTCCACAGCAAGAGTTCTCTTCATTTCTTTTCTCTCTGTTCATGCTTCATCCTCAGAAAACTGAGATCCCCTTCTTTCCTCAGGGCAAAGATTCTCAACACAGGTGCTCTTTGGTCAAATCATCCATCAAATGGAACATCTCCAACCCCCCATGTCTTTCTCCATGGTTTGTAGGAATATTCAGTACATCAGTTCATCCCTACAATCTTACAAAAGGATTTTCAGCCATCTACAGCATCTCCTCATTCTCCTTCCATGTAAAAAAAACTTAGCTCTTTCTTTACTGACTTCAGAAATCTTCTTATTCCCTTGCATATTCAAAGGAAGGCCAGAGGTTTTGCAAATCTTATCTGAGCACTAAAGAGTTAAAGTTTAACACAACTACAAGAGTTGGGCCAGGCTCAGGCTGCTCTGTGGGGGCGGCTGAGGTGTCAGTCAGCCTTTCTGGGGCTGGGCTGCAGCCCCACAGTGCTCATGGCCACCCCTGTTCCCAGACAGGGCCCGACCCTGCTCATGGCCACCCCTGCTCATGACCGTGTGGGGGCTGGGCAGGCCCGGCCCTTCCGACAGCAGCGAGAACCTTCCGACAGAGCCGCAGGCCCGTGGAGGAGGAAGCCATGAAGGTCTTATCAAATAGCGTCTCCTCCTCCCGGCCATCGGGTCTCCTCGTTGGCAAACAGGGCCCAGCAGCCTCCCGAGCCTCCCCCAGCATGGGGGGTGGAGCTCGGGTTGGTGTTACCTGCTCTGCCACTGAAAAGACAAAAAGGCTCAGTTCTGGATTATCTCCTTCAAAATGTGTGTTCATGGAGCAAACTAACTTTCTCCCATTGGCTGTTGAAGTTGTCCCAACTCCCACAGAGGAAGCTCCCTTAGAGAGAACCTCTCTCTGAGTTTCTTCTTCCCAGGTCAACCCATCACACGTGTAAATCAAATTCTACTTGTACTACTTAACTTTCATTTCTCTCTCCTCATGTCCATAATTTAATCTTTTGGTGGAAGTGTTTCTTATGGGGTTGTTATTTGTATTCTGAGTGATACCTTTTTAGAAGATAAGGAGTGCTGAGACAGTGAAATGGGTATCTTCACTGATCATCCCAACAGAGACAGGCAATACAGGAAAGTGAATTACCCTGTGAAGGGGCCTTTCAATCTCTTTCGTCCCTTGAATACAGTATGAGTCTTGTTCACTACCCATATATCAAACCCTTGTGTCACATCCTTGTCTCTTTCTTCATAAATGGATGTTAGACACTCAGTAAACCTGTACACAAGATTAATTAAACATGAGAAAGTATCAAATCAAAATCATAACTGTAAGACTTGGAAGATTGCTTAAAATTACCTACAAAGAATAAGTTAAAATTATTTTTCTGGTCTCTCAAAATGTAGAGCTAACAAAATAGACCATTTTACTCAAAATATTTTCTCTATCAGTGATATTTTACTCTTAAAAGTTGAAGACATTGTTCATATATTATGCTTTCTGTAAGATTTTTTTAGTTATTGTTTTCAGCTTTTTGTCCATGGGTTAACTGTGAATTGCAAAGGAAAATTTCTCCTGTTTTCCAGTATTAAAGAGTAAGGGCATCAAGAAAGTAACATTTTTTTTCTCAGGCCAGCTTCCTGAGAAATTTTCTTTGGAGCCACTTGCCTGGATCCTGAAAGAGTCAGATCGCTATAATACCTCATCATGAAATTTAGCAAACTGTCACTAGAGCCATTGGGGACACAGGCGTCTCCAGGTTCTTTAACCCTTAGACTCTGCTCTCTGCTCATGAGCAGGGTCTTCAGTGCTGTCACAGCCATAGATCAGTCTTCTCAGGAGCTGCAGGCATGGGGGGCCAGAGCAGCTCTGTCTCTCCAGAGAGGCTCAGGGCAACCAGGGATCCTGAGTGTGGAACAGCCCCTGTGGTCCCCAGAGAAAACTCTGAGTTGTTCAGTTAGCCACAGGAAAATCTGCCTTGGATGGAAATGCTGTTATCAGGAGCATTTGCAGTACACCATAAAGAGAAGATGCATCTTAACCAAAGACTCACCTTAACTTTGCTTTGGAAATGGATTTGGGAAAGGACATGAGGTGGAAGATGGGTTAATATAAATTTTCTGATTTTTTCATTCTCTTTAAAGCAAACAGACAAAAATAAAATATGAACATCCTTTTCAGTGGAAATCTATCTTTTTAGGCATCATAGGCAACAAAATAGACTAGAACAAAAAGAAAGATACTTTTCTTTTTTTTTTTTTTTTACAATTGGTAAGAACCTAGAAGTAATAAATTTTGATAGCCACTGCTATTGTGTCAGTCAATTATTCAAAAAAGATTCACAAGATTTTCTGTATTGATTCTCACACTCACTGTTTTTATCTCTGCTGACTTTTCACTCTCTCAAAATGTTAGTCATCCATCCAGTTTCCTTGCCTAGATTAATTTTTTGATATGGCATCTTGCCTCCTTTCTTCCACCTCCTTACCCAATGAATGCACGGGCCCACATAGTATCTCTAATGGAGCAAAAGCACATGAGGTGTTACTGCTCTGAATAGTTCTGTCTTCAGTGAGATTGTTAAGGGCACAAAGGGACTGAATTCAAGCCTTGGGATGACACACAAGAGGATAAAACTGCAAATGGAGGTCATAGTTTGGTTTTCAATCACATCAGCAAGACGAGAATAAGATCTGAGCCTTTTTTTTCCTAGCACTGTCATCGTGTTAGTCCTTGCTGAGTGTGATTCCTCAGGTATTTTTATGCCGACTACTGCCTGACTGATTTACCCCCATCAAATACCTGCTCCTTTGCCTTCCCTTTTCTAAATATAGAGTTTTGCACTTCCCTTTACTAAACTTTGTGTTCCCTAATCTCAATTTGTTATGTGTCAAATGGTTTTACCATTTTTACTAGTACTTTCAGCCCTCTGTTCTGATCCCCAGACTTTAAAGTCAGTCATTTATGATACAGTCCATGATATTAGCCTGCCCACCAGTGTTAAAAACAACACTGAATATGACTAGGACTCACCACTAAAGGATATTGCTTTAATTGCCCTGCCAGTTTTGATGTCAACCAGTATTGCAGTGTGACCATGAGCATACTACTGCAACCAAGTTCATAATATCCATGTAAACAAGTAGACATTCCTGAAACTATTGCTGCTGCTGACAGTGCTTCTGAATGCCTTTTATTGCTGTTGTATTAATTTCTATGAACATAAGTCTACTTTCAATACTTTCATTTCTATAACCACATTTGTACATTGCCATCTCCACATAAATTTGTCTTTAGTCACATAATTTCAGGCCCTCCCTGATGCTGTCAGCTCTTGTATTTTCTGTCAGTGCCTTATTCAAGAGGTAAGTTATCTTAAGGAAGATCATAAACTTCTTTAATATGATTTATATTTACTATTTCATTATCTTCAAAAAGTTCCATGGTTGGTTGCTTTGTCATTTTTGCTACTACATTTCTATGTATCAAGTTAAGGTGGCTGTTCTATTTTGATTCTTCCTTCTCAAGTTTTTAAACACTGCTAATATGTATGTTCTCCTCCAGGAATCTGGTACCTTTCTGGTTGCTTACAGATGATCTGTAATTGTTCAAAGATGGCTTGCCACAGGACTTTCTGCTGCTCTGATTATGAATCCATTCATTTTTTCTAAATATTCTAAGCACTATTTCTAGCATTCCTATTTCTTTACAGAACTCTGCATGTCCACTTATGTCCAGGCAGAACCAACCAGCTTCAGAAGAATGAAACAAAAAATCTTCAAATACTTTATTGTTTCCATCTTTATCTTTATGTCTTATCTGCTCAGGTGATGGATCTATAAATTGTGGGGGTTTTTTTCCTGTTTTTAATTCAACTATACTTACAGAACATTATTTTGTCTTTTTTTCCAGAAAAAGTCCCTGGACAAGTCTGAAATACTGTGTCTAGAGAGGCAAATGCCAATGGCAGTACAAGAGAGCTGGGCATAGCAATGTCTTGCACCATTACTCTTGACAATGCATTATCTCAATTGAGGCATTTTCAAGAAAGACACAGACAAACCAGACGGGTTCCATGGGAGGACCACAAAGTTGAGGAGGTTCAGGGACAGCCTCATCACAGTTTCCAGTACTTAAAGGGCAGCTACAAAGAGGATAAAGGCTCCCTATTCAAGAGACATCACATGGAGAAGAAAATAGGCAGTGAGTTCAAGTTGCAACAGGAGAGGTTTAATCTTGATACAGGAAGTAAATTCTTTACAGCAAGAGAAATGATTTGCTGGGAAAATGCCTCCAGGAACATGGTAGAATCCTCATCACTGGAGGTTTTCAAGATATGATATCTAGATAAGATTTCATCTAGGCTCCCTTCATCATGAAAGGACCAGATGATTTTTCAAGGTCTCTTCCAACCTAGGCTGCTCTGTGATCCTATAAAAAGCAGTGCCTCTGAGGGAATCTTGCCTTTAAACATCAGCCCATAATCTGAAATCCAACTTGATATTTTGCATTCAGAGACATGAAAAGCCTTAAGAATGTTGATCCGTACTCCCTTTTTTTCTCCTCCCTCTAGCTTTGATTTAGCTTTGATTTAGCTTGTGCTGAATTCATGGAAGATCTCCTTTGTTATTAGGCTTCTGTCATTCAGTGATATTTTCTGTGAAAGTGTTGTTTTATTTGAAACATTCTTGAAGAAAAAAATAATCTACATATTAAATAATTATGAATAGTCTAGAAAGATAGAATTTGGTTAGAAAGAAAAAGTCATTTCCTTCCAGATCACAGCTGGAACAGGGCTGTAGAGTATTTGTAAATATGATTAGTTGACATCTTCAGCAAATAGGTGTAGCCAAAGATCTCACCATAAAACAAAAAACCATTACTCATCACTGTCGCTGTAAAGACTGCTGTCATGATTCTTACAGTAATTCTAAAGTGCTTGGATCGTTTGATCTAGTTTTCCAGTGTATAGCATCCAGATGATCTGAGTCTGCCTTGCAAAGTTCTTGTTCTAACCACATTTCATTACTCTTCAGGCTTTGCAGTACACGTCATACTTCAACTTTTTTCCGAGCTTAGTTCCTGCTATGTGTTCTTCAAACACTTTGTCCATTTTCTCATTCTGATCTTCACTGAAAATATTCTTCCAGTCACTTACAGCACCTTCAAAGAAGCAAAGAAACTCTTGAAAACCAAGAAATTTTATTTTTTATTCTCTAGATCTGTTATTTTTATTGCATTATACACTAAATAGTGTTGATCCATTTTCCAGACAAAACATTTTTCTACATCAATGTAATTGTGTTAAATCGATGGAGTTACATATACATGAATAATCTTTTCCTATAATGCAAAAGAACATACTCCCCTTTTTTCTGTTCAAAAAGGCAGCCTAAAGTATTGTTTCCCTACATCTCTCCTCTAGTCAGTTATGACTGGCAAAGTGGAAGATCATGAAGAATTAAGAATCATCTGCCAGGAGGTAGAGCTGAGTTTCTGCTCCTTTAGCAGTTTGAGATTTTATCATGTTACTACTTTAATGTAAAATGCAGACATAGATTCTGACAACCATGTTGCCCTTCTCATGTCCATGTCCCCTACACTACACTGCAAAAGTTGATCCTTTCTGTTTCCTTTCTTGTGTGACCTGGATTCTTGCTTGCTTCTAATGTGTAAGTATGAGCAGGCATTTGACAGTAGCCATTTCAGAAGATTCATATACTCCCCTAAAAAGTTTGGTCACACCACTCAGTTGAGTTTGGCCCAGTGCTGCCTGCTCAGGAAAGCCTCTAATGGCTGGGCAATTGGTGATCCAAGCACAGAGGTGGAGAGGAATTCAGACACAGCAGCTTCTCCTTCTTGCCAGCCATCTGTCGGCCTCTAAAAGTGGCTCTGCTGTGAGAGCCTTGCTGGGTATCTTCCCCACCAGTTCTCCTTGAAGTCTTCTCAAGCAAAGCAATGATAACCTGCTTGATACGAACTTGCAATGCCAATATGAGTGCAAGAAAAAGAACTGAAGGATGGCCCAAGTTCTTGAGAGTGCGACATTTCTACCTCTGGGCTACTTGGAGCTTCCTACCTTTGCGAAAGAGAATATCGCCAAACGCCCCATGGGTCTTCTCTGAGTTTTTCTTCATAGACTGGAAGCTGCTCCTCTCTACAACAAGCTGGAGCTCTTCCTCAGTCAGAGGAATTCCAAAGAATGCAGCTATGTTTTTCACACCCAGAGCACGATCCTGGAAAGAGGAATCTAACATATGGCATGACTTTCAAACAAATTAGGCTGCTTTCCAAGGTGTTTACACTTCCTTATATCTCTCTGCTGGCTGCATACATAGGGTATTCATAGAGTTGACTAGGACTAGAGTGGTCCATAGTGTTTCTCTTCTCCATAATTATTTTGGAGGAGATGAGAGCTGCCTTCCTGTACATTACAAAAAAATTATATGTATTATTTAAAGTGTAGAAAAATCTACACTGCTGAAAACATAAAAGTTCCTCCTCAAAAAAAAATGCTGAATATTTTGATTTACAATTATTTGGGCTTATATCACAAAAAATAAAAAACAAGAATCATTTTCAGAAGCAAAATTTAAGGTTTTTAAGTTTGAATTTCACATTTTATTCCCTTAAAACTATAATCTATCTCACACACTTTGGATATCCTGCATGCACATAATGGTGAATTGGTTCAGGAAAAAAATGTCCCTTGAAGTGTAAAGTACTTGTAACTATTGGTAACCTTAACTTGTATAAAGGGTAGAGTATTTGTAACTATTGGTAACCTTACCTCTTTTAGCTCTTCATAAGTTATTGTCATAATATTTTCTTTGTCAACATATTTATTCCATTCAGAAAGGTATTCAAAGTAGCATCCCCAGGCCACTAAATAAAACAAAAGGATCCTAAAATGAAGCTTAAATTAAGATTATACAAGTTTTACTCATTAAGTTGTCCCAGACAAGGGATTTATTAATTATGTCTATAGCAGAGTTTACACCCTTCTGTGGGAATTATAGGTTTTGCTCCAGGCTCAGGCATATGATACCACTTGTAAGTCAGAAAAATAAAACTTGTTAGTATTTCAAGACAGCTGTGAGTCCACCAAAAAGCTATCATCTTGCAGACCATCTTGTAAGACTCCCTTAATCCAGTCTAAAACCTTATTGAACCCTCCCTTCTGCTGGCCATGTGCTACGCCAAACTCAAAAGTTTAAACTAAACTTTTTCTCTTTTTTAATGCATTAGACTTAATCCACTTTTTAATGCACTAGACTTAGTCCAAATAATTCCTTTTATTCAATTTGGCATGGAGCTGATTATATATCTCCATGGATGCAAGATGATGCACATAAGACAGTGGGGGTAAAGAGGACTCGAGATAGAGATAAGGAAGAACTGTTTCTTCTAGGAAAAATACCAGATTATACAAGCTAAAGAAATCCATGGAAGTACAGTTTTGACAAATATTTATCCTCAAGCAGTAAGACAATTCAGTTCAGATTTCTAATTCTCTGTCTTTAATCTCTGCTTTTTTGCTGTAAACCAGAAAATCCTAGTGAAGCTGATTTACCAAAGTACAATGGTTTTTAGACAAAGACAAGTCATTGGAAAATTGACACAGGCAGAAAAATATACTGTACCTTTCTTTGACACGAAATCTGTGAAGAAAGCATCCCAGGTCTCATAGGAGGGAAGAGTAGCCAGGCCATTTGAAAAATGGTAAAAAGATGTAGCTACGTCTTTTGGATTACGAATCAGTAACAATATCTAGAAAAAAATTAAATTAATTATTTATAGAGAAAGACATAGCAGGTTATAGCATTAAAAAATAAATAATAATAATTATAATATCCTTTATAGCTGCAGTTGGGGATTTCTAATACCTTGTGGCGCTACTTGCAGAAGTAGCAATTTCATTCCCAATTGAGAAGGTGCAGTATTTAACTTTGGTTTGGTACCACGACAAGATGGTTGCTTATGATTATTATCTTTTACTGATTAACCAAATTATTTAAGCAGAATCTAAATATGTTTTGCTCAATACAAGCATAGTTCATCATTTAAGTAGCAGGGAAAATTCACAAAAATATAAACTCTCCCTGAAATTTGACACATTGAAGCCCTCGCTTGCAACAATGTAATAAAATTCCTCCCACAGGAAATCATGTCAAAATACATTTTGCCTCTGGAGGACTTGTTCAAGCCCTTCAACTGTCTTGTGAAAACCGTCACAAAGGTGCCAGTAAGAGCTAACTGGGGTTAAGTGAGATAGATTGCAGTTCTTAATCAGTCATGTAGAAATGGCCAGGCTAAGCACTTAAGAGTGATTCTGAAAACTGGCAGAAAAGTACTACATTGCTTAAAAAAGAAAAATAGAAAAATCTGTTGAAGCATTTGGTTTTAATACATTAAAATTAGCACTCACCTTGGCTTTGTTTTTGAAGATAGACGTGGGAAGATTTTCAGGACGGAGATGAGTAACCATAAATCTTGGAGAAGGTAAGTTGATCATTCGCTTTAAGAATTGGAAAGAGGAAAGTGGACAGTTCAGTTAATACAAGCATTCTTTCCATTAACCTATGCTAAAATATTGCCTTGATTAATTTTTCAACAGCTATTGGCTGATAGAAGTGGATTTTTGGGGTTTTTTTGTGAGTGTTGTCCTGGCCTGGGAAATTAGTGGGCTTCTTTGAGTAGCTCTAATCTTCAAAAGCCAATGAACAATTGGAAAAAGACTATCCATTGTTAGTTCTCTTCAGTGATAATTCTCTTCAGTTCTGTTAGACAAGGGATCAAATCTAGAGGCAGGGTACAGATTAGCTATATGTGAAACCTGGAGCATCTCAAGGACTGAGAGAGGGGATGAGGAGGAAGAACTAGTAAAAGAGACAAAAGCTCATATTTCATTATTTGACACTTCATGAAGCTCTTTTTAAATACAAAAGATGCTATGTTGAATTTCTGAAGTTCTTATGTATCTCACGGGTATGTGCTCCTCCCACTCCCACTGGAGTGTTCATTTATCCTTCAGTATTTGACAGTCCAGATGAGGTTAATCCTGACCAGATGCTACATAAAGACAAGTGGTAAAGTTCTTATCAAATAATGGAATTGTTTGTTATTGAATACGTTGATGTTCATACATCATATATTCAGTATTTGAAGCACAAAATTTTGATAATTTCCATACATATCGTGTTCCCACCTCATATTTCCCAGGATCTCCAACTTCAAGGTAGGGGAATTCTTCTTCAGCATTCCCACTGCTTTCCTCACCCAGTGTTTTCTTTTGAGATATAGCTATGAGGTCAGTTAAGATTTGACTTAGCCAGTTTGTGCCTGAAAGAAGAAAAATACAGAATTGCTTGTAAAACTTTTAGAATGAACAGAAATAGATTTACCAGGGAAGTCAAGAGGTAGTAGTACTGCCAGGTGAGTTACTTGGGCTCCTTTCATGTGATACAATCACAGCTGACTATCTTGTCAGTCATCTCCCAGGGTCCTACCTTTGCTCCTCATAAAGACATATTTCTCCAACTTGAATAGTTCAGTACACAATAAACGTATATTGTAAACTAACTAACAAGGGAGAAGAACCACTAAAATTCAACTAGGAAAACCTGCATTACTGCAATAAATTTTATTGTGATAAATATAAGGGAAACTAGGGTGGTAAACCTGTGCTTTAAAACGTAATGTATTAAGTGTTGTTTTCTGGTACGCTGGATTATTTTAGGAAGAAAGATGGGTCACAGTACTTCAACACAGGAGCCGAACTAGACCTGAAAATTGTGCACTCATTTTCTTCAAAAATAGGAAAAAACTCTATGAAGGTACGTTTCCTATACACATTTATTATATTTTTATTCAAAAGATAACAAAGAGCCTGCACAGATCTCACATCTCTAATTTACCATTTCCTGACTTCTAGACACTGGGTGCTTATATCTTGCTCACTGCAATCTTAACAACTACATTCAAGCGCATAACATTTCTTCAAAAAGAAAATACAATAAAAAAGCAAAAACCTCACAATCCTGTCAGCTGTGACTATATACTGTGAGGCAGTGTGAGTTGATTGTTGAAAGAGAGAAGCAGCTGTATTAAAGTATATAATATAGTATATATAGTATTAACATCTAATCTAAACCTTTGGCTTTCACACGGATCAGTGCTTTCAGGCAGAAGAAGCAAATACATAGGGTAAATTTGCAACCCTAGCAAAGATCTCATCTTGATTTCCTAGTAGTTGAAGAACAATGTAATCACTTCAAGGACTACAAAATATTTTTGATATCTATTTCCTGACATCTATGTGAAACAAACTAAAGAATATTCAGCATTTGAAGGTACCAAAAGCTCCATTCTGTGTAAAAACATGAAACTCTTAACATCACAAAAATAAATGTGAAAGCAGATTATGTAATATCAAGACATCTAGTTATCTCTGGTCTAAAAACCTGTATTTTGATTATCTTCAATTTGTGCATTTCACTTCATCACTATGAAAAATAAAGATAACAAAAACCTTTATATGCTATAGAAAAGAAAATCAGGTTGTTTTTCTCAGTCTTTCAGAAGATTTCCCATACGAGATATTCGTAATTAATTTGTTGCACTTTTTGAAATTGAAATCAGTTTTACAAGATTTTGCGAACATTCTCAATACTATTATTTAGCGTAATATAAAGTGTTACGTATCATATAATATATATTGCATATATTTAGTACAAACCTTGCAACTTGCTATTACAGAACCTTGTTTATGAAAAGAAATTAAAACATATTCACCGGATTTAAGGTATCCTGCCAAAATTACATCATCACTTCTGGCTTCAAATGACTCCAAGGCTTTGAATGTTTCAGGACTGCAAATACTGGCAGGGTAGAGAATTCCCTTGTAAGAAAACATCAATTCATCAGGACGCATTGAGTTGGCAGTTGCTATTGCATTGTCTACAAAATCAGCAAATGCTTTCCTGGACTTCTCCATTCTTCTCTCTCTCACACACACAGACTCTGTCACAGTGTGAAATGCTATGTAGAAGGAGAAACCCACAGATTGTCCTTTAATAGGTGCTTGGTTTGTTATTGGAGGTTTTTTTTCTTGACCCTATGAACAACAATTTACCTCTTTCTGAACATGTGAGGAAATATGCATTCCAGTCAAAGACCTTAGGCAACATGAACCTTTGAAATCAATAGAAGTTGAGCATAGACAAACAAGATAAGCAGCCAAATGCAATTTCATGCTAAGATAAAGGACTTAGGTAATTTCAAGACAGCATGGCAAACAGTTTGTGATTACAACACAGAGTTTATAAACAGAATATAACAAAGTAGAATGACAGAAATTACAGATTGGAATTTAAATGTCATGATCAAATCCTCAAGGCAGTTCATCTCTTTCCAGTACTCACTGCTGGAATTTTCTTTATTATATCACTCATCATTCTCACCAAAGTTAGATAAAATGTGTTGGGATTGGGAGAGAAAATGTTCAGTGCACTAGAGGCTGAGCTGTGGAGAGTCCTGTGAGTGTGGCCGACTGCTCCCTCCAGCTGGTGCCCAGGTGGGCACAGGGGCACATGCACTCTTTGGCCATTCATCAGACTGCGCTACAGAGGTTTGTTTTTCTGGTGGTTACACAAAAATTACTCATTCATACATTTCTTTAATGAGCTCAATCATTGTTTAACAACTGATCACTCCTTAGGGAGCTGGTAATATAGCCTCAGCTACAGTGATTAGTGTTTATCATGCACTTCAGATGACAAGCTGCTGACTGCGCTGACTCCAGTAAAAGAACTGGCTTTTGGCTTCAGGTTCAATATTTAAGTCCCTGACAAAAGGATGGATGGGTCACACAAAACGAGAAAATAGTTCCCCCCAAAATTTTATGCCAATAATTTACATGCCATCCTTTCTTATCGCTATCTTTTGAGTGCTGCATGTTGGGCACAGGAAGGAAGAGGAGCAGCAACTACACACCTACATGCTTTTGCTATTAGCACTCTCTGAGGGATTCAAGCCTAGTCCCTGAGGCATAATGCAGTGCTCATGGGATGATCTAGCCCTACATTTTCACATCTACGTTTTCCAGTCCATACAAAATCCTTTGCTTTTCTCTTCATCTCCCTTCTTTCTGTAAAACTCTGTCAATATAGAAAGACTACCTATGGACAGGTATAAGTGGAAACAAGTGGATATCACATGGCCTGATGCACGTGATGAATGACGTCTGTGCCAAAGGGCAGCCAGTCAGCATCACCTGCATCATTTCACTGACATCAGCTAAAAATTGTGTCCTATGAAAGTGCACCTAGCTGATTCTTGATGTGAAACTGGGGTTAAGATTTAATAATGTAAGCCTTTGATACAGCCGTCTGCCCTGACACCTGAGCTGGGAGATGGGAGGTGCATACCTAGCCCCATCCATGTGACACAAGACCCTCTGATCCTGCTAAATAGTGAACCCAGAAACTGATAAGAAAGCATCTCTTGATTTAAAATTTCTAAGAAGCAGCTTTAAAAATACAGGGATTAAAAACAGATTAAAAACAGATTAAAGGATTTGATAATCTCCAGATTAATAGTATTTGTTGTTCAAGCCACGACAGTTTCTCTGAAGGTTTCTGACTTCCCATGCTTACCAGACTTGGACTTTCCTGATTGTGGAACTTTGCAGAAGGAGGCTGGTGACATTTCTGTGATAGCTACAGGACAGTGCCAGCTGGCCCTTACACAGTGGACTGATCTGCTTATGCAGATCCATTCCCTGTTAAATGAAACAACCTCAAAAAATGGAAGCCTCAAAACATGTGTTCCCAAGTGCTAAATTAGAAGAGGTATGTTTTTATAATTATTTCTAAGATCTGCATTTATCTCAGTAAAACTCTGGAGAGGGCTTCCATAAATTAGTCTTCTAAAATACTCAGTTTTTAGATAGTTCCATTAAGATTGATCCATCCAAGAAGATACCGTAAAACTCCCCTGATCATTCATCTGCAACAAAAAACAAAACAAAAACCAAAACAAAACAAAAAGCCTGCAGAGGTAAGGACATGGGCTTCTGTGAATGAGCCCATGGAACATAGAGCTTAAAGTAGAATTTGCTCTATAATGGAAATGTCATATATGGTATTTTCCCCTTCGAATAATTTGGTGTGTTTCTGATCAGAGGAGAATAAAAGCCTTCAAACAGAGCCCAGGGTGATGAGATGTCTTAGGTTATGTGGCAAAAGCTTCCTGCACACCCACAAAGGAGCACAGCAAAGCAAAGAATGAGGAATCAAAACAGTACCCTGCCCAGATATTCCCATGAAATCAGCTCCTCAAAGGCTTGTCTCCACAAGCTCAGAGGAGCTCAGGCAGAGAGGAATGCAAGTTAAAGACTCTTAAAAAGGGACTGGACCCTGTCCAGAACCTTTCTACGGCTGTTCTAGGAGAGCTTCAGACCCAGTGTCCTTGTGTGAAGATGACCCATCAAAATGATCAATGCAGGAGAAGCTTTTGAAGACTGGCAGGGCCTGCTATCTGGGGGTTTAGGCACATAGAGAAATGCAGAGGAAGAGCCTTTCATGATTACACATGGCTTATTATGTCAGGGTTACATGACAGGTATGAAACAACTGCCACTAAACAAATTATGTACTAGCCTGCATGATACTACCAATCTTGACTTTACAATATAGAAAGTACTGAAACAGAGATAAAAAATAAGTAATCCTCAGTACAAGATCAGGGTTGATTTTCTTGACTTTTCTAAAAAAACTCTTTGGGCCAGAAAATTAATCTGCTGTAAAATTTTCTAGGATCCTTCTTCATCTTTTCTTTTCCTCTTGAATAGTAGAGTCTTTTTCATGAAGGTCACCTTCCCTGACCAGATCATAGCTTGTCACGTCAGATTAGTCCACTATAGATTGTCTACAGAAGCATACCCTTCTCTGTATTTCTTCTACTCAAAATTTCCCACGTGTCTTCTAAACTTTCCTCTCAAAAGCTTTTTTTGGAGTGTCAGCTTTGCTGTCTCTGGAGAGTTTCCATTCTTGTAATCCCCTCTCTGGAATGAGGTAGGAAATAAGCAATTTTCCACAGCTTTCATCGCCTCTATTTATGTATTGGCTAGTTGCCAAATTTGCAGTGGCTGAGTACCCTCTCCCTCCTGCTAATACTGCACGAGATAATATGAAAGACCAAGCCAGTAAATACAGAGAATATTATGACACACAATGCTAGATAAATAATCTTATACTAACCTAAAGATGTCAGATGTATGGTAACAAACTCCCAAACCATCATCTGGTCTCAGTGATTACAGAGTTAATTTTATGCCTAGTAGCTGGTAGAGTGCTGTGTTTTGGATTCAGAATCAGAATAAGGTTGATAACACACAGATGTTTTAGTTGTTTCTGTTAGTGCTTACACGGAGTTTAGGACTTTTCAGTTTCCCATGCTCTGCCAGCCAGCAGGTGCACAAGGAGCTGGGAGGAAGCACAGCCAGGACAGCTGATCCAAACTGCCCAAAGGAATATTCCATATCCCATAGAGTTCCTGCCCAGGAAATGAACTGGGAGAGCTGGCCAGGTAGGGATGGTCACTGTTCAGAGATGGAATGGACATTGGTCAGCAGGTGGTGAGAAATTGTGCAGCTCTTGTTTCTCTTGGGATTCATTCTCTTTTTATTTTCAGAATTATTATTAATTATTATAAATAATATTATTTTGTTTTTATTATAATTTATTTCAATTATTAAATTGCTCTTATCTCAACACACAGGTTTAACCTGTATCTTATTGTCCTCCTCATGCCACCAGTGGAAGGGGAAGGTGAGGAACTGAGTGAGAAGCTGCGTGGTACTTAGTTGCTAGCTGGGGTTTAACCCTGACACACTAAAATTTATTTCCTTGCTTGCTTGTTTTCATCTGATCTTTCCCAACTATATTGGTAAAATTGCTTTTAAAAGTTGGAAGTCTCTAGCTAGAACTTTATAAAGAAATGTGAGGAGCCAAGCCTGTGAGCTCAAGAAACCATGAGTTGCATCGTTGTGTATCTATACTACTTGGCATTAAAAGAGGATGGGGAGGAAGAAGCAAAGAAGAATGTCACAAAACACTCACTGACGTTATGGAAGACTTTCTGATTCTTGCTAATGCATTAATGTCCTGTTACTTTCAAACCTGTCATAAATCCCATTCTGGTCTATGCCCCTCAAATAATCAAAGCTCTGGAGCCTTCAGTACAGAAGTAATTATGTCATTCAAAGTGTAACGTGGCAGTACAAATGAGGCTGAATACAAAATGCAAATGTAAAATATGCTAAATTAAGCTGATTAAAGAGGCATTTGAAACAGGTCATCCAGATGCATTAAAATAATTTGTCCTGTCACATTCTTTGCAAAATGAAAAAGGCATTTTAATTTTCAGTATATTAAGTTGAATGCACAAATTAGGATTATCAATGCAAGTTGCTTGATAGAGCACACGAGACATCAGTGGGTATATTTTTGCAACTCAGGTCTTAAGCATAAGGTGAAAATTAAGTATGTTCACAGAGAGACAATAATTTGATTCCTCTTCTGAAGACATTATTTGAACTGGATTTTTTTCCACTTGAATTATCAAAGACATTTAGTTTTATTCAAATACCATGGTATTATGATTAGAAAATCATGCAAAAACAGCTACAAAGTGTTTTTCTCTGATTTTTCTCAACACATGTTTCTCAGTGGCTTTTACTGAGTTCCAGTCATGGCACTGTTAATTAATCCTTTAAAAAGTTTAAAGAAGAATTGACAGCTAATGGCCTGTGGGCTAATTCAAATGCTAATTGCCTAGCTACCAGGAAAATATGGTTATGACCAACAACAACCTATGATCTTGGCCCATGATCTATCAATTCTTTCACCTCCTGCTGCCCCCTGAAGCACCAAGGGATCTGACTGAGCTCCACATGGTATGTTGAACAGAAAGACAAGGGCTGGAAGCAAACTTGAGAGGAGGACATAGAGCTTTGCATCCATTCCCTCCTACCCTTTTAGGGTATGGAGAGGAGGGAACAGGACACCTGAGTTGATGTAAAGGAACAGAGAGGGAAATAAGACTTTGAGCATCTCTTCCTTTGAAATACCTGGTTAACCACTCTCTGGTATCACCACTGTGTGATAACTGCTTTTCTGCTGCATCCAGGGTAAACCTAGCAGCACAGCTCTCTTGGTAGCATCACCTCTAACAAACCCAAGCTTGCTCCAGTGTTTATGCAGCACTGAGCCTTGGCAAGCAATTTTTTCTAGAAGGTAAATTCTCTCCACATGGAGACCGCAATACAAAGACATCTAACTTCCTCAAGGGCAAAGCTGATGCCAAACAGGCAGTTCTAGCCCTGCAAGACACAGGCTAACAAAGCCACTGTATCAGCATCTGGCTTCCCAATAAGTCTTCTGATAGCCATATAATCAGATTTTTCAAGTCGAAATTCAGGTATCTCACAACTGTCTATCTATCCTTCCTAGCTTCATGCAGCATCTCATCATTAAAAAATGCAAGATTCCTGCACTTTATTTTCTTCCTGAGGAAACCCATTGTTAATGAGTACAGAAGATTATTTCTGCAAAGATACACATGCTAGACTAGCTGAAATTCCTCTGCAGTGCCCAGGCAATCCCCAGAGCCAGGCAAAGAGTCAATTTGTGTGCCTGCTTGGATCTTGGCCTGTCTCCCAGGAGTGCTCTGCTGAGGGGCTCTTCTCTGGTGCATTGACCATGATCTAAATGTCAAGTGTTCACCATAAAGTTTAAAAAAATTTTAAACCCACTTTTTTTTTTAATCCACTCATGATTTTCTCTTCTTTTTTCATATGGTCAGCAGGCTTGATTAATTTCATCAATTAATTAGTTTGAGCTCCAGCAGGATTTTTTGGCTCTCACCTTTTCTAATTAGATTCCATTCAATACCTCCAGATTAGTTCCTAGAGAGGAAAGGGGTGTTTGTATTCCACTTGATGTACCTGATACTGGACAACTGTCTCTTCAAATCTCCAATCTGAAGAACCTTTATATCTTAGAGTTATTCCAAGTACACAGTACCCTTTAATCTCAGGGAAAACACAGACACAAAAACATGAAACTTTCTCCCTTCTTTTTATTTCACATTATTTCTTTCTTCATTTCAAGACTCCCTCATCTTCACCATTTACCTTTTAGTCCTAACATGATATTTCATCTTACTTTCCATACTCTCTAAGTCTATTCCCTACATGGAGATTTGCTTCACTGTATAAAGTTGAAGGGATTTTACATTCAAAACAAGATAAAAATAGTCAGCAGTGGCAGAGCTCACCAGACTCACTAATCTGTTCATGAAATAAATTTCCACATATCATTTGGAAAAGACAACATTTATGTCTCCTTTCAAGTGAAAAATGTATCTCATTTAGGAAATTTTCTGCCAACATTTATGGCTTTTCTGCTTCATAGTAACCCCAAAGTTGCTGCCTTTGAAGAATGAATGCAGATATTTAATGAGAAAACTCCCAAATATTCATAGATTTTACCATCCTGTTTTACAGTATTATTAAACTGATTGTATCTTCCTTGATGTACCAGGGATAGCATTGAGGAACTGTTTTTGAAGCTCAGTCCTCCAGGCCTTTCTCTTTCAGCCAATAATGGAAGAGTCCTTTATGACTCTTAAAATAGCATAGGCACCTGGGGCCAGTCCAGTTTCAAATCTGTCCCACCATATGTCTTGAAAACTGTGTTCCCCACATTATATAGAAATTTTATAACAGCTGTAGGTGCAGACTGCATCAGAATTTCTGAGACTTAAAAGTCAGTGCAACAAGACAACAGAAATGCTCCTGCTAGTGTAGAGTGCCAAGTTAGTATATTATTTTTCACTCCTCATTAGTTCCAGTGCTGTTCCCACACTTAGTCTGTGTCTCATGACCAGCAGCAGAAGCTACTTGGTAACTGGGATCCTTCAAAGGCTCAGGAAGGAGTGAGGCCACTTACCAGAGGCCATCGAGACCAGTTTTGCTGGATGACCCTTCTATGAGTATTGGATCTTTATTAATTGATTTGTGAACTTTATTTACTCCATGGAAATATTGATGCAACATCTGGAAAGAGAAAGTAGCAAAATCTGTCATCTGTTATGTGGGGAACTAATTATTGCAGAAGAATACTTGTATAAATGCATGGCAGTTTTCTTGGAAGCATTCTCCCCTTGTCTGGAGGGGGCCAACAGGATAAAAGCATTTATGGCACCACAGGTAAGACAGAGCTTCCATAATTAGGCTCAAAGCCATGTCCTATCTTTGTCTGCAGCAGCCAGTAGCAGGGGAGAAAGAAATTGTCTCAGAATCTTTAATCCTGGTCTGGAGGACAATGATGCTGCTCAGTCTCTGCATGAGCAGCGTCCCTGCCAAGTTTTGCCAGGCTCCTGAGGCTGCAGAGATGTCCTTCATTCCCAGGGGGGCAGAGGTGTCCTTGAGGCCAGCACACCAACCTCAGAGCATCAGCTGCTGTTACAAGCCTTTCTGTGCTTGGGCAGGTTATGCTTGTGGAAGAATGGCTGAAGGTTGTCTGGGAAGTTTCTTCTGAGCTTCTATGAAAGCCCCAGAGGCCAACATCCCAAGAAGACCTCAGCAGACTTCCACAGTCTGAGTAAGGACACATCCCTCCCACAGAAAACCTCTACCAACCATAAATATGGCACAGCAAGTTGCCTTGAGCTCCCAGCACTGCTCAAGTGAAAGTCTCAGAAATCTGGTGCCATTTTTCCCTTCAGAGGAGACTTGAGTGGAGGGAAAAAGCAGCCAAGATCAAAGTCCAGGGCAGGAACATCTACCCATCAGTCTTCCATGCTCATGTCAGGTAAGTACCTGCCCAGTCTCTTCCTTACAGTAGTATCTTAATGAGTAAAGCAATCACTGGTGGTTATAAAATATTCCCAACATTATTAAAAAAAGCTGTTACCTGTAGGTGACTAAATGATACCACTCAATGATGTAAACAAATGTAAACATAAAAATTATGGCTAAGGGTTCACATCCTGCTTCCAGGTACAAACCTGGTAGCAAGACAAGTCTGGGATATCTTAGAAATCCATGAAACAAAAGCAAAACATCAGTAAACTGTAGCTTTACTGTGTAGTGACTAAACCAACAACACAAGCAGCATCTACGAATGACACACACAAACATCATCTGTTTGGTTTATGACAACCATTTTAATTAGGCTAAAAAAAAAAACCAGGAAGCTCAAGCTGGCACGCTATGCGTGACACATAAATAAGATTCAGATTTCTGCTAATGCAGACTTGCAAAGATGCATTAGGCCTGGCAGATAATTCACAGAGCAACACTTGCTTCTTGCTTCTATTGATACGTATCAATATTACCCAAAGCTCTAAAAACAGAGGTTCACATTCTGCCTTTAAGAAGATAACTGTACTTTAAACAGATAGAGCTACTCACTTGTTATGAGCTTCTTTCTTAGCAGTGTTTAATGCAGATTTAATTCAGATTTCAGTTAAGTCAATACAAAACTTCAATTTATTTGAAGCATATATAGAAATCTTTTTGCCAAAAAAATGACCTGAATTTATAGTTTTAGAGAGGTCTCTAGGTGGAAAATACACTTCATTGCTCTAAAAAGACTGATGAATTCATTAATAAAAGCAGAAATTGAATATTCCATTAGGAAGGCATAAATTGAAGCAGTGCCATTAGATTCCTCTGTATGTGACTAATTATAATACTGTTCAATAAATTAACAACTTCTCAGTATGCCAAAGGTCTTACATTTAGCATTAACATCTGATATACACTGTAGATACTATAAATGCAGGTCTAGTCCAAATATTACCACACTTACTTGGAATATTGACTTTTGTCTCCTGTGTATCATGATTAAAGTTCAAGAAACAATTGCTTTAACAGCTCTGGTTTATCTCTCAGGTTTTACAACACACATCCTATTTTAACATGGAATGCTTACTACTAAGTGCCCCTTGTACACCTCCTCCATTTCCAAACTATGCTTTTCCTCGAAAGGCTTCCTCCAGTGACTTGCACCACTTACAAAGAATCCTTTTTGACACTGCAAGATTTAATGCAAAAAGGAAGCTTATTCACATCCCTCTATGTGGATATCGTTTATAGGAAGAGCAAAGTCTACAACATAAATTAATACACAAGAAAATAAATTAGACAGCTTTACACCAAAGTTTATGGTGGAATCTTTTAAATTTGTAAATAAGAATATCGGTGTTCTTTCTCATTCACCTCCAATAAAACATGAAATAAATATTTCATAGTTGTAACTGCAGCATCATAATTACATTTTTAGTAGCAATTACTATTATTAGGACTTTTTTGTTACTGTTGTTACTATTATTGCTACTGTAATGCCTGCTCATTATTATCATTATTATGACAACTCTATTTGTACAGAAAGAAAACATACCTGATTTAGGAGAGCTTGCTAGGATAACATCATCTCTTATAGCTTCAGAGAACCTCATACCTTTGAATACTTCAGAAGTGCAAGGTGTGGGGTAGGCAGTCCCCTTGTGTAGTTAAAGACCTGGTCTGTCAGCAGCAATCAGTATTTTTTCAGCTAAAACCAATTCAGATTTTTTCGTCCCTTTCTCTTCCCTTTTGCTCTCCAAAATTCCCCATCTATTTTAAACAATCACGGGCAGCAGAGGAAATCACAGGTTACCCATTTATGAGTTATTTCTAGTAGTGAATATTTCTTAACTTGAAGGGACCTTCTCAAGTAAGGGAAAGGGCAGCCCTTCACAGTCCTTCACAGAAAATGATCCTAAATGAGCTGCAACTAAGTCCCTTAAAACTGTCTCACTGACACCACTCCACTTAGAAACCCACAGACCCCAGAGGAAATATAAAGGAATCTTTTTTTAATGACAACTCAAAGAACAGCTAACATGCATCCGGTGTTATTCCAATTTCATCATTGTTAACGTGGCCTCTGACATATGGTCATTGAACATGAGCTAATTAAGGGAAATTAGGCTTCATACTTTACCTATAAGTGAATATGGATAACATGGCTAACTAACCTTGGAAGAATGTGGGTGTTTTTCATTCACACTGAGGGAAGACATTCAGAATACCCATATGTGATAAACTGTGTAAGACTCTCCATTGATGGTCTTTTCAGTTTACTTCAGCAACACCAGAGCTTTGGTCTCGGTATGCAGATCAAGGAATGGAGGGTCCAGAAGAAGGGGCAAGGCAGCAGAAATATCAGCATGCTGGCAGGGAACATGCTGAAAAGAGATTTGATGACTGATAAATGTCACTGCAGTGTCACTAAGGGTCAGATCTCTGGGTCAGTGTGATAAAGGAAGCAGATTAATGGACTCTAAGAAAAGTTCTCCTTGTACTTTTCAGATATTTGCCTTTTCTTAAAAAGTATGATTAGCTGAAATAATTTGGAAGTTGGACTAGATAGTCATTAAAGTCCCCTTCCAACCTAAACCATCCTATGAACTAGTCAGCATTTTATTGCCATTTTAGGCAAATAAAATATTCCTGGTTGGCATGGAAAGGTGATGGCAGGTCCCATATACAAAGATGGGCAAGTGTATCAGCAGAACTTTTTTCTCAGAGGTAAACTAAAATGTTTATATTCTGTAAACAATAGTCCATACATAAGTGTTTTAAATGGTGAGCTAAAAATCTGAACTTGTATTTCAGCACTAGAAGCATATAAATGAAGAGCTACCATGCTAGAAGTAAGAGAAGTCTTGATGCTCTTGATACATTCTAAAAGTATGTATGTAACCTGTTCAAGCAAAACCATACTGCAGGACACTGCCTTAAAGTTAAGAAGCTTTCAAAAAGCAGCATCGCCTCATGAAAGATAAATTCTTAGAGGGCCATGAAATACAAGAATTTCCAGATTCAAGATGTCTTTAGGTGACAGGTTGGAGACTAGGAAACAATTTTGAGTAATTATCACTAAATGCTGGGTATTCTGTTGTACAAAATTGCACCTAAGACACAAGGCTAAATGCTACTTTGGTCTGTTCTATGATCCATATTCTCTAAAGACTTCATTTTAACTTGTTCTCATATCACAGGAGTCTATCCAGAATTAATATTTATCCCGTGTCTAAATAAAATAACTAATCTAAAATATCGCTAAAGCTTCAATATATGCTCTATTATGCAATGTTTGTTTAAAGTACACAGTTAAACTAATTCTCAGGTTACAGCTGGTGAAAAGATCCATCTTTAAGCTTTTATTTCACTGTTCTATTTGTTTAGCTGACAGTTATAATTAAAAATAGAGAGGTTTAGCCTGCTCTAGGTGGATGTACTTTTAAGGCCTGTGAGTACTGTTTTGTATTATTTTATGAAGAATGGATCATGTCAATCCTGTCAATCATTCCAAAACCTTTCAGGCTACGACTTTGACTAGTTGCCAGAGGCTATATTTTTATGAGAATTTGAGTGAAAATAATCTTGCAACTTTCAAGTATGTGAGAAAATGGTTGGGAAAATAGTTTCTTCCCTCCTTTTTATGGCCATTATGATTAGTACTTAATTACTGAAGTCATGACTGAAGCCTTGACTTAGTTAGAGCTTTAGTAGTCATGGTATGATTCATATGAGTTTTATCCCATTTTATTTTCTTCTCCATGGTTAAAAGAGTAAAATAACATTAAAATTTTCCTCTATGGGAAATGTTATCGTTATTTATTATCTAAATTACACAAATTTAGAAGAATGGAAACAACAGCTACCACAAGTCTGCTGTCGCCTTACTTTCATAGGTACGTGAGCTGAAGTTCATCATTTGGCTAAGGAGCAGAAATTTGACCTTGTTATTTGTCATTCAACACAGAGCCCTACATAAAAGTCCACATCACTACAGGGTATGGGACAAGTAAGGAGCAGAAGAGCTGAGTCCTGACTCCCGATCATGCTGGGTGAAGTAGCAATCCAATCAGAAGTAACGTCTCCAGTCGTGTACTTGGTTCTTAGCAACAAGAGGGAGACCTTTGTTCAACAGTTCAGCTGCTGAGATAGCCAGGTAGCAGCAACATGGGACTCAGCCTTTTTTATTGACAGATATTTGAGCCAATTCAATTGAGGAGATTTTAGCCACCTTTGCCCACATTGTATCACAGAAACACAACGTGCCTGCAGTTAGAGAAGGTCCAGGAGATCATTTAGTCCAACTTCATTGCCAAAGCAGCTACCTTTGGTGATCTTGGCAAGAGGATGAGCAGGACAGTGACCAGCTGCCTTTGGAATCTGACCAAGGACAGAGATTTCCTAGATCAGATCTTCACCATTTGATGAATACAGAGCATGCTTGAAATACATGATGAACTCTACTTTGATGCTTATGTAATCTTACTGCTGTGAATCACAGCAAAATAACTCCATGTTTATAGGCAATACAGAATGCAAACACATTGTGGAATATACATACACTGAATGTATACCTATTTCATTTATGAGAACCTAGTCTGGAATGTAGAAAAAATTGGAATTAAGCTAGCAATGTGGTTTTGGTGAATTTGTATGTAAAGATGCAGAGGAAATACTATTATTATATAACTCTGTAGCTCTGGAGACTTTTGGAGTACTTTCTCATCCAACTTATTTTCATCAGAAAAATTCTCATCTGCTGTACTGCTAACACCTAAAAGCAAAAATCAGATTGAAGATGACACATGACATGAATCTTGTATTCTGAGAGGGCAGATCTACTTGCTGTTCTTCATACTGAAGACTGTGAGGTTTGAGAAAGATTCAGGCACTTTGATTTTAAAAAGAAGTTGAGATGGAATAGAGTCAAGAATACTGCCTGGTCCCAAAGATAAAATACTAATAAATGTATTTTTATGAGAATTGAATAATTTTATGAGACACTGCTGACAAAATTAGGCTGCACTTACTGGAAACCAGACTAGTTGAATGATTTTGCTTGAGCCCATTATTGCTCTGAAGATGGTACTGAGAAAAAAAAAAGACACAAGGACAAAACAGGTATGAAAAACATAACTATTTCAGCATTAAGGAATTAAATGATTTTATCTTCTTTACTTTCTTAATTTTTAGTAATTTTTGCCCAGAGGCCAAAAGTTTATTCCACTTTATATGGTAATCCAATACAAGACCTTCTCCTGACAAATATTCTTTATCTATATATTATATATGAAGAAGGCCATAACAACAACACTACTACCAGTCTTCTCAAAATTCTGCATCTACTAATACGTACTATCCCAAAAACTTCAATTTCAGTAATATCGTCACAGTTTACATCACAGTTCAAAGGGACGTTTTACTGGCATGCTGTATCTGTGGTAATTTCTCTTTGCAGAAGGGAGAATATTCTCATTCTCTGTGGTTTTTCCTGACATTTTTTCCAAAAATCACAATTTACTATTTTCAACAATAATTTGAACACACTTCCCTGTTAATAAGATCTACGAAAAAAACCAGAATCTGGTTCTGAAAAGAAAGATGTGACTGACATTGAAGTTACTGACATTGAAGATATTTTTCCTTGGTCTTTGAACAAGCTTCATTCCAGAAATGTGTTTAACAGAGTTATGGAAAATTCAATTAGATTTTCCAAAACATTTTCCAGTAGTTTGAATATTCTTATTTGATATCCCTGATCTTATAACTATGCAAACAGAGGCTCAAAGGTATTAACCAGACTTCATATCAGACGTGTGGAGCTTCACTGGAAATTACAAAGTGCCAGTACAGTTCTCACAAACTTTCTCATGTGTATTTCAAGAACTTTCAAAGCTTATCCCATTTTACCCCAACCTCTGTAAGGAAAAAACCAAGGCCTTCCACCAACCGAGAAAGCAAAGAAGAAAATGCACATCCAGAGAAATTTTAGTCTCCTCTTTCTTCCAATAATTAAATGAATAGCTGCCTTGCTTCTTTCTAATTTTCTGGTATCATCTAAATTGGAAGTGGGAAAGGGGGTAGGTCTCAAAGTTGAGAGGGTGCAGGAAATAACTGCATCTCTGAAACTGAACTCAAGAATCAAGGTAAGGAAGACAACAGGTGACACTAGCAAAGGAGACAGAGGTGGTGAGTTTTCATGATCAGTCTGGGAAAACACAGTAGAAAGGGCAATTAACACACAAAACCCTGACTGGGCTGATTTGAAATTCATGTTGCACACATTGTTTGATCCCACTGAGAGACAAATGGTTAATAAAGCTATTACAACTTCTGTAGAAGCACAGATAGCTGGTGGATCAATCCAGAGTACAGTTGCAAGGATATTTCCATTAGACAATCTTGGGGGGGACCCTAATGTGCCAGAGCAGACTGCAAGGTTAAAATGGTATCAGAATTTCATAGCATATGGGTTGAGGCAGGGTGTCCCTAAAGCTCTAAATTGGTCAAAGCTTTACAAAGTAAATCAAAATTATGATTAATCACCTGCTGATTTTTTAAACAGGTTAAAAGAAACTGCCATCAAATATACAGATCTAGATCCTGAATCAGCTGATGGGAAAGCACATCTAATTCTCTTGTTTATGGGTCAAGCTACAAATGATATAAGAAAGCTGCAAAAGCTAGACAGGGTTCAAGACATAGATAAATTCCTAGAAGTGGCCTGTAAGGTATATCAAGACAAGGGCCCAAGTGACAGAGTTAGACACCAACCTAGTAAGAAGGTGACTCAGAAGAAGTCATCCAAGAAAACTTCCCCTAGAGACAAAGATCACTGTGCCTATCGTAAGAAATAGGGACATTGGAAAAATCACTGTCCAATGTTGAAGCAAAAATCCCCAGTTCTTCAACTCACAGTGGGACAAGACTCAGAATGCTCAGAATAATCAGGACCAAAGGCTTCTCCCCCAGCAGAGCCTTTGGTTATAACTAAGCTGGGGAAAGAAGATATCAAATTTTTGGTAGATGCTGGAGCAGTGTATTCTTTATTAAATACTTTAGAAGGAAAATTGAGCCATGATACTGTACATGTTGTTGGGGAGACTGGGGTAAGCAAAACACAGCCTTTCTTCCAACCTTTAAAATTACAACTAGGGAAGCACTGGGAAACTCATAATTTCTTTTATATCCTAACTCCCCCAAACCATTGTTGGGGAGAGATGTGATAGAGAAATTGGAAGAAGAGATTAAATTCTAAAAGGGTAGGGGTGTATGAGCTGTAATTGCTGACTCTAAATTTGTTGAAGTTGCTGGACTTTTTATAGAGGACAAATGTGAAATCCCCATTGAAGCTGAAAATGCTGTCAACCCAAGAGCGTGGGCCAGTAATGTCCCAGGAAGATGGGCAGAACCAGTGAGTATTGCACTCAAACCAGGAGCCACACTGTCAAGGCAAAAATAAATACCCTTTGAAAGTAGAGCATAATAAGGGATTGGCATCTGTAATTGAAAAATTCCTCCAACATGTGTCAATATGTGACAACATCCTGACTGCAGCTAGAACCAGAGATTACTGCATAGGACTTACTGTAAGTTTATTAAACTTCTTGAGACTGAGTAGGTACAGAGTTTCTAAAGACAAAGCACAGATTGCTAAAGAAGCAGTAGTTTGCTTGAGGTTTGAGATCTTTTGTGGACACCGACAGCTCAGCAAAGAACAGAAAGAAGCTATCTGCTAAGTACCAGAGCCCCACACTGTAAGAGAATCCTGGGAATGATAGGTTGGTGTTGTCTGTAGATAGCTCCAGCCTCAACCTCATACAGCTTTTTCTTCTCTGCCTAGGGTTAGGTTTATGCCTAAGGTTAGGGTTCAGAAAACCACAAAGCTCAGAGCTCCAGGCAGACAGCAGCTGCAAAAGTCTTGCCAAGGGGAACATAGGATCTCCACAATATGGCTCCCTGCACACCTTTGTGCTTGGAAACTGCCTCAGCCCCATGTGGGTCTTAGTGCTCCTCCTAGGATTAGGGTTATGCCTAAGGTTTGGGTTCAGAAAACGACAAAACCCACAGCTCCAGGAATATTACACCTGCAAATGTTGTGCCAAAGGGAGCACAGGACTGCCACAACATGGCTCCCTCCACACCTTTCTGCTTTGCACCAACCTCAGTGCCATGTGGCTTTTACAACTCTGCCTAGGGTTAGGGTCGGCGTTGGGGTTCAGAAAAACACAAATCCCAGCACTCCAGGAACACTGTGGCTACAAAATGTATGTCAAGGGGAATACACGACTCCACATGGCCCCTTCCACACCCTTCTGCTTGGTACCAGCCTCAGCCCAAGGCTTTTGCTGCTCTTCCTAGGCTTAGGGTTAGGTTTATGGTTACGGTTCAGAAAACAACAAAGCCCAGAGTTCCAGGAACTCTGAAAGTGCAAAAGGCAAGCCAAGGCGAGCACAGCGCTGCCCCAGCCTTGCTCCCTCCACACTTTTCTTCTTGGCATAATCCACATGCATGGTACTTTGGGGAAAATCTGTTTTGACTAATGCTCTTAGAGTTAGTCTTGTGAAAGCACTATGGTCTAGAGCTCCAGAGATTAGCAGGGCAAATTATTACCTTATCTACATGTCAATGAACCTCTAGTTGGCCTTTTTTTTATGTAAACCTGTGCAAGCTGTGATATAAAGCGGCATCTGGGTTATTTGTTTCTCAGTAATTAAGTAAAATTTACACGTTTATAAAGATAACATTAATAAATTTTGGATAGTTTTGATGACTTGCAACAAATCAATGTGATTTTGACCCCTTTATCAGAAGTCAGCTGGCAATTATATAACTCCTATTCTTGTATTGTTTGCATGTGGCCATGGAAGCAGCTGTCAGCAAATGCTGAGCAAGACATCTATCTCTCTTAATGGTGCAGTGACTCCCTGACCGGCTGCATAAGCAGGAAAACCAAAACTTTATCACGTCAGATATGATCCTGCACGAATGATTTTGGCTAAAGTCTTGTCTCTGCACAGCAGCACACACACAGGTGGATTCAGTAACTTGGATTAGAACTAGTTGATTTCTAGACAGCAAGGCTGTCCAACAGCCATAAATTCTGTGAGCTTTAGTTTTCCTCCAGGTGTGCTAGAAAGAAAACATCTTCCTTTTACCAGAAGCTTGTTGAAACAAGCACGTTATTATAAAACGTTTCCATTGGAAATTTTGTTGGTTTTCAAATAAAATTTGTTTCAACAAATCATCTCTAATTGCTTCTAACAGTTACCCAGCTCCTCTGTCAATGCACTGGGCGGACACCTGCAAGCTCCTCCCCTTCCCATGTCTGTCTGCAGCCCTGGGTGTTCGCTATTCTTAAAGCTCATTTTCTCACTCCCAACTAGTTCCTGATGCACAGACACAGTCTTTACAATGTCTGGTCTCTTTTTGGTTGTCTCTTTTTAAGATGCCACCACCTTAAAATGCACCCACTGTTGAGCATGCAAGCAACGCCCCTAGCAAGCTTAGTCATCCTTCCGTAACTACTATTAACTGCCAAGATCACACCTTCCTCTGTAAGGAACCTGTCTTTACAGGTCTTTACAGCCATACTCACCTCTGATCTCTACCTTGGCTCAATTTTGAACACTCCAAAATCTCTGCAGGTGCCTTTTCTGGAAGCACTTACATTTATCCCTGAGGCAGTGACTACTCTTAGCTTTCCATAGTAGGCAACTTACCAAAGTTTTGTCTCTCCACCTTTGCCAACCAAACTGGCCTCTTCATTTCCTTCCTGGCTTTGTTCCTGATTTCTACCAGTCACCATGACCATATCTGCCTTTTCTTTTCTTCCTATCTGCACTCCAGAAAAGTTCTTTACATGGTACAACTGCTACTCCCCTGGAGCTCACTGGAAGTCTCTTACCTCAGAGCAGTAACATAAGCAGCTGTTGCCAACTCCTCAGAGGATGGTAAGTGATTTCAGAGTATGAAGTGCTAGGATCAATTGGGGAGAGTGTTTTGATCTAGAGCAGAAATTGTTTAATTCTCTTCATTTGAGCTGTTTTCCAGCCACACGATGGTGAGATCACTCAGGGAATCTGGTGAGTCCTTCAGACTGACTTGTGTGTAAGGCTGTGACATGGCAGTAGCTATGTGGAGAGCTATTGATATGCCAAAAATAACTGGCAAACTCATCAGCTCCATGTACTTCAGACAAGGAGTAGACCCTGTGTGACTTCTGCTTATCCCCAAGCCCACAATCTAGAGACAGGGACTGGAGCAGGGCTGGAGTGCTGACTCCAGCATGAAGTCCCAAAAAAGGAGGGGACTACCACATTGCTCTGAAAATTGTCAGAGGTGGCTCTGTCAGGAAGCTCTTGGTCATCATCACTTCTGATAGGAATTCACTTGCTCCACCAAAACACACATAATTTCTTTTAGGTGAAGTTTCTCAGCTTCAGAATTAAAATTTTAATGGGGAGAGACAGAAACAGACTAGCCCACCCTAAACAGAACAATAACTAGGACATCCAAGGTACAGAGGAGAATATGGAATATACATAGAGAGAATATAGAATAAGGATTTAGGAGAGATCAGAAAGAAAGGAATTAGACATTAGGAAATTAGGACAAAGGAATTAGTGGGGAAGCACTGCTTAGCAATGTATTAATTATCTCGGAAAGCTCTCAAGTGTTTGTTTCTTCTCAAGGCAGAGGGGGAAAGTTCAAACCTGAGGGATACAACAGCTAAAAATAAACCCAGTGGGAAAAGCTACAAAGCTGTAGGTAGGTTGTAATGTTTGTTATGCTTGTAAAACACTATAATCAAAGTATTTAAGTGGATAGCATTTGCAGACAATTCACTTTAGAGCTACTATAAGTGGCACCCATATAGACTGCATTTCTTTAATTTCCTTTCACACATTAGGATCCTTTTCTTCTTGGCATGCTCACCTTAAAATCTTCTGGAATTTGATCCCTAACCCAGACCTGTTAACACAGGAGGTCATCTGATGTGTTTGCGCCATCTGTAGATCTTACCAGTCAACTCACATCAATTTTTTTTATTGCACAGAGCACTGACTAGATGTTTTCATAGCAAGATCGGTTATAATTGTATTGTCTTGTTCCTGAGAAGTAATAGTGTCTCAGAGTCCCAACTCACTATTTTCCTTTTCCTTTTTTTCTCCCTACTATTATCACTGTCAAACTGACCTCCAATATCTTAGTCAGTATTTCTTTAAATTATTTCCAACCCTTCAACAAGTCACCTCCTTTTGGTTTTAAAATCTTCCAATACTTAATTATCCCAGCTTCAAAAAAAGGATATCTTGTTTCTGATGACTTTTATCCCCAAACGTAGTTTTTTCCTCTGAGCTCAAGAGGGATATTTTAAGAAGCCAGCACAATGGCAAGATAACATCCTTTGTCTTTCCACAAAGAGAACCTACAGAATAGGTTGTGAATTCCCAGGCTACTTCCTGGATGTGAAACTATATATAATTAAACACTTTCCTCTGAGAAAAAGAAAGGACTAAGGTCTAAAAATGTCACCTCCAGCAGCTGGATACCAAACTCTTGAGAGAAAGGATCCTTGCCTGAAGGCTGGGGATGTTCAGCTGAAAGCTTCTTTGGAGACCAATCAATAACCAGTAAAAGGAAGCTTGAGGATACCTAAAACATCACTTTTCCAGATATGCCAATTTAATAACTGTCTAAAATACTGGATATTAGGCTAAGGTTACATGGTCACAACAGAAACTAATTTACCTTTACAATTACAGCCTTCTCATACTTTAATTAAGGTAAGGAAATGCTTTCCCAGTCTGAGTTCATACAACTGATATTTCAATGGAAAAAAACCCCAAACTAGCTTACATTCAGCTTGTTGCTTTCAGTAGAATTAAAGAAAAAAAAAAAAGGAAGCTATTACTGGGCTTTCATGTAAGAAAAATCAGCCATTAGCACAGCCATAGGGGAGAGAGAAAACAGTGCAGCTAGAGAAATACATTTCTGACAGTAACTAATACTGGACAGTAAGGGAAATAATTAATGCAATGGCACAGTCAGAGAGTATTCCTTTCTCCCATTTATGCACCCACTCTTTAACAATCAGCAGCTGTGAGTTCTTGAGCTGATGGATGTACTCCAACTATATTTAAGAGTCACCAGTGGAGCAATCCTTCATGGTTTTTCCAGATTTCTTTTGTCTGGCCATGTGAACTTTAGTTTCCACAGAATCCTGTAGCAGTAAGTTCCACAACTGAGTTCAGTATTGTGCAAAAAGAATTTTTCTTGTACTGTTTCTCCCCTATTATAAGCATGAAAATATTTGCCCCTATAGTCACAATGATAATATATATCACCCTATAAAGACTTTTAGGCAAAAAGGTAACTAGAAACTCTATTTCCTTGTGTAAAACCCACAAAGAAAATAATCCTGTAGGAAAAAAAAGTATATATGCCTTTTAGAAACCTCTTGTTAAATAGAAAAATTAATTACTTTTTTCTCAAAAAATTATACTTATCATGAATTAGCAAGTCTAAAGGACAGCAGGAGGAAAGCCACTTTCTCCCTGGGTTCACCATATGCTGCTCAGCCTTGAAGTCAGAACCAACAGTTATTCATATGTCCTATGTGCAAGTAAGCCTTGTTTTGCATTGTGAGTTCATATCAGGAATGAAAAACCTACCTAAAAACTGTGTACACTAATGTTTTTTAGGCACTGACACTTTAAATGCACAAACGACTAACTGCATTTTATACACCAACACACACACACACACACACACACATTAGTATATAGACAAAATACAGCTATATTTTTCCTTTTAATTTGGTGATTCTGAAACTAATTTAAATGGAATGTCATTCAATGTCCATTACTGCAAATAAAACACTATCAATTTAAGGTAAACAGGGAAACAGCTATTTTCCTAAAAATTTGTCTTCAATAATATCAAAGGTTTTTTGCTATTGTTTTCTATTATTTGGGATGACATATTTTATATGTTGGCCTCTTACAGTTGAACATGACACAGAAAGTATTTTTTTGCAACATTAATTAGTGGCCTTTACTGGTATCTAAAAGGAGCTGGACAGACTTCTGATCTAAAATTTGCACAGTCCAAAAAATGATGTCACAAAACAATAGTGGTTGAAAATATTTTATGGAGCATATTTTATTAGAAATGGTATTTCTTGTGGATCAATTTTGTTGAATCTTCTAGTTTTTTAATAGAGGGAGATGTATATGAAAGTGGTGCATCACATCAAACTCAGAATATTTGGGATTGAATCCTTTCTGGAACATTGTCCTGATTTACTCCTTTAATACTGTTTAGACTCACTGACAGTTCATTAACCTAATATATTATGTGAAATATTTCAGGAAGCAGTTTACCACTTCCTACCTTTAGACTATTTCCCAGCTTTATTCAGGTAATATATATCACAGTATGGCTACAAATAGTGTTTCGTTTAATACAGTATCTATGGTTTTCATCCTGACAGAATTTACCTTGTCCTGTCAAATGATAAATGTTTGGCAATCCCCGGTTTTTGTCCACTTAGCTCTCGGCAGACGTGGTGCAGTCTGGTGCCGTGCCATTAGATGTCACTGTGGACCACACAAAAGAAGACCAAAGCCTGAACCAGCATCTTCCCATCTGCAAACAATAACCCCAGCTTCAAACCAGGTGTGCATCTTCAAGAACTGTGCCATACCCGTGTGCATGTACACCTTGGCCTCCATCACCATGTTCCCCTGCAGCTGCTGTTCTGACACAACAGCACACAGTGGAAAGCAGGGCAGGCAGTGCTCCTGTCCTCCTTTCATTTCATGAAGGAACAACTTCCAGGGTCCATAATACCATGAAAAACACAGCTGTGGGTGCCTCCTGGAGGGCCAAAAGGCCATCCTGAGCATGGTGTCTGAGTTCAGGGCAAATAAGCCACCAAATGAGATGTATGGTGGATTGGATCTGAAGACAGCTGACTAACATTCTATTGCTGCACTGGATTTTCATGGTGTCTACTTCCTTTAGTCTTTTTCATTGTTTGGTTGATTTGCAGTTTTTTCCTGACTGAGTTTTTCCCAGTGAAGTTTGTTGCAACTAACCCAGGGGAAGGGGGTAGTGATGGTGACCTTGATCTCTGGGGAAGCAATAGCAGTGGCAAGGTGAGGTGTTCCCACATCTGTCCTGTGGATTTTGCTGATGCTGAAATCCTGGGAGGGAAAAAACCCACTAACTGACTTCTTGTGGCAGCAGGATCACAGTCCAACTGCAATTATGATGTTTGTTACATTCTCAACCTTCCAGGCTTGGACATCGTGGTATTTTATGCATGAACTGCAGTAGACCAGAGCTGCCATGTCATAACAGGAAAAAAATTTAAGGTCCCCAGTTTTCCTGATGCCATGATTGCACACACAAGCTATGGAGTTTTGGGCGCATCCCGGAATTTCAGCCAAAGGGAAAGTACTGCTTGGGGTAAGACTTTTGCCCATTGCCACATAGTTCCACTAATTCTAAGCAGCTCACAAACAGCCAAAGGTGGGGCGTCTTTGAAGTACCTGTAATCTAATAATATTTATGTCTTTTTAGACAGAGCACCTCCTATGTCACATCAAGACAGGGTTGGATTAATTTAAAAGGAAATTAAAGAAAGGATTATAAAACCAAAGAGATTATTATATATTCTTCTTTCTGATGACAAAGGCATTATTCCCTCTTAGAAACCACACTGCATACACACACAGGTGGAAAGCCAAAGGAACAGGGGTTATGGTTATAAGATCTCATAGTCATGTAAGTAAAATTAACTTTGAACCAAGTGAGAAGCATAGCACCATCAGGCCAAGAGCTCACATACCAGAAATTACAGCCCTCATTGGAGAACCTGGCCCAGAAACTAGTTGCATGTTGCATGGAGAAGAAACTCTTATCCATGCTCCAGATATCAGGACCCAGAGCACAAGCTCCTGAGTCATTTCACATGACTGTGCTGTTTGAGGGGGTTCCCAGTGTGACTAAGTGACAAAGTGACAAGCCTGAACTCAAACATCAAGGATGCAGGAGTGCTGCAAAAATTACCAGAGAGTTCCAAGTCCAAACTGGTATGTAAATATTGACATCAGCATCAGGTGGGGAGTGTACTTTGGGTAGGAGTAAAGCATTTCAAACTGAGGTGCAGGAAACCAATACCTTTTGTCTTCTGACTGTCACCATAACCTTTGCCATTACAGGGGACATGCTGCTGCTCTAAATGGTGGGAAAAAGGATCGCTAAACTTGCAAAACAACTGTTCTCCAGAAAACCTCCTGTAGAATTCACATGGTGTCCTTGAGGGCTCAGAGGGTTTGTTTGAGACAGTTGCTTCTCCACCTGCAAGACAGCAAAGACTGTATTTTTGTCCCATCTTCATTCTCTTCAGCAATGTGAGAAAGGGAAGTGAGCATTTTCTCCTTCTGTACATCTTCTTGAGTCTCAAATTCTTTTCTCCTTTCCCCACATTCATCTTGGGACAATCAGAAATATATCCCAAATCTTGTCATAGGATAACAAAGCCTGCCATCTCCTCTGCACTTCACCTTATATGGTGGAGAGATGTCATTCATTTCAACATTGCTTTCAAAGGACTAAAAATATGAAGATTTCTTGTTGCTACCATAATTTGATGTCCTGAGAGGGTTGGATTGCTGTTTTCTAGCCAGGGTAGCTTGGCAACAGAGTATGCTGATTAGCAAACAAAAAATTTACACAAAGCAAATCTAGATTTCTGAATTCTCTATAGGAAAAGCTTTACAGTATTTGCACAAGAATTTGCTTGCAGTAAAGGAGATTTGAGAAACTAATTTTGAATGTCCTGTTCTGTGAAGATAAAGTCTTTCTTTGGGTGCCCACACATGTGGAGATCCTCTGGTTCTTTGCAAGTGTTTCTCCTTAATCTGTACTACAGCTAGTGCATCAGTGTTATTTTACAGGTATTAAAAATATTCAGCAGGGTAGCTGTTAGCTAAGGTTTCAGACTCCAGATAACAGATGGCAGATGTTTTTCATTGTAGCAATGAGGATAGCAGCTGCCCCTGTTTCAGGAGAGAGAATGAAGAACTTGATCCACACTAATGTTTAGAGAGAGCTGATCTTAGTGTTTCTGGCATGCCTAGCAAGGTTTAAAAAACCACTAATGTCTCACTTAAGGTCAGAAGAAGATGGAAAAAAATATCTGTCTTTCTGCTAATATGGGTCTGGTCACTTTTGCAAGGAAATTTTCAGGGTAAGGATTTCTGCCACGTGTCTATACTCTGTTGAGAAGCAGCTATTGAAGAACTACATGTCCACAGAAGAGAGGAAATGTATTAGTGAAGCAGGGAAGAGGAATCTGGGAAGCAGGATTGCGAACAACCTGATGGATAATTTCAGCTCAATAAAAGAGGAGACCAAAGTTTGTGCTACTTGATTCTACTTTACTCACGCTGCTGCAGAAGGCATGGATGTGAGAGAGTACTCATGTCTCTCAGACAGGCTTGCACAAAATTCCCAGGGGACGCTGAAGCCACGGCATGGAGCCATGAGTTGGCACTGAAATTACAAACTGGCTGTGCCAGAGCAGTGCTGAGGCACAAAGGAGCTCAGGGACTCCAACACAAGGACAGCCACACAGCCCTGCTAGGACCTGAAAGAGTATCTCTGGACACGTACTGCACTAACATAGCAGCTTACTTCAGATCTCCAAAACAGCACAGTGCTCCCATGGTTAGTAAGAACAGAAACAGCAGCAGTTTCCTGAGAGTGAAGAATGTCAGATCTGAGAGATGAAGAGCAAAACTGCAAATAGGAGAAGGACAAGCTACCAAATCCAAACTTGAGCTGAATAATTTTTGGAGGCTCATTTAATCACTTAAGTGACTTCAGATTTCCTTTCTTTCTCTCCATGTCATTCAGGATTGCTGACAGTGTTACTGATATTTTTTTCTACAATCCTTGATAAATATCTAGCTCTGGTAACACTTTCAAATAGACACTGCAACTGCAAAACCCTTCTCCAAGATCCAGGTTAAATTAATGTAGTAGGACAGGCAGTCAAAGGCTTGACTGAGCTCTAGAACTGCCTGTCCCTTGCTGACCTAAAAGCCGTGGTTGCCTCGTAGCAGTACTATATTTTTCTGGTTCTCACACCAATGTAGGTGGCAGTAACCATGTATCAGTGCAGCATGGCCTACAGGATATTATAAACATAGCAATAACCAAAAAACCCTTGTGAGGGGTAAATGCTCCTCTGAAATTCTTTTCCTAACTTTTTGGTACTGATATTTGAGGGAGCACATATGCCCACAACACCAAAATGCACTTGCCACAGCCAGTGGGAAAAAGAGCACTAGAAAATCCTGCAGTTGTGCTGCACCCATTCCCAAAGGCAGCATGTCTGTTATCCAGAGAACTTATTAGCAGGTGTATTGGATTTACATGGCAAGCTTTTGGAGGCCGGTGAGGGGGGCTATAGGAGTGGTTTATCCAAGAAGATTCAATCTTTCCCTATATCTGACATAGGCAATGCCAACAGGAACCAAGACAGATGCACTGCTGCCCAAGGCTGAGACAATCAGAAATGGTAATTAATGCCTCTGTAGGAACATATTTAAGAAGGGGGAAAATGTATCTGCAGCCAGAGAATAGAGGAGTGAAAATACATGAAACAACTCTGCAGACACCAAAGTCGGTGCAGAGGGAGGGAGAGAAGGTGCTTCAGGTACAGAAGCAGAGAGTCTCATGCTCATGGTGCAGACCGTAATGAGGCAGCTGTGCTCTTGCAGCTCACGGAGGTCCACAGGGCAGCAGAGACCTACCTGGAGACATGAAGGAGCCCAAAAGAAGGCTGTGAACCCATGGGAATCCCACAGTGATGCAGGATGCTGGTAGGACTTGTGACAGCATGGAGCACCATGCTGGAGGAGCCTGTGTCTGAAGGACTGCATCCTTTATAAAGAGGCCAACACTGCAGCAGTTCATAAGGAACTGCAGCCCGTGGGAAGGACATCCTTTGGAGATGTTCATAGAGGACTGTCTCCCATGTGAGTCACCCAACACTGAAGCAGGGGAAAGATGCTTCTTCCTGAGGAGGAAGGGGAGGCAGAAGCAATATGTAATGAATGAACTGACTGTAGCTCCCATTCCCATCTCCCTGAGCTGCTGGAGGGAACAAGATAGGGAATCAGGAATAAAGTTAAGCCTGGGAAGGAGGGGGTTGTGGGGGAGGTATTTTTAAGATTTGTTGTACTTCTGATTATCCTAATCTGATTTTGATTGGTAATAAATTCATTTTGTCAATTCAAGACTGTTTTGACAGTAAGTGGTGAGTTATCTCTCCCTGTCCTTATTCCAACTCAGGAGCCTTCCATTATATTTTCTCTCCCCTGTCCAACTGAGAAGCAGAGAGAAGCTTTGGTGGGCACCTGGAATCCACAGGGTCAAACCTCCACACCAAGAGACTGTTTTACATGCCATACGTCAAGCTCAGACGAAACTTAATTTTTCATGATGGATTCAGGTATGCTTAAAGTAGATCTATCCCAATAACTTTAATGGACAGATAATTTCTATGCAGGGAATAGAGTCATTGCCATGTGAAATTTTCTAGTACTGCTATAACTGAAGTACATTCCAGTATAGCTTGTGCTTCTCCAGGAATTACAAAATTTCTCTGCTGTCTCCTTGATGCAGCTTTAACCTAGCACACTCTTGACATAAGCCACTGTCAATTCCATAAGATCCTCTACTCCTGTCCATTGAAGCAAACTCTGCACAATCCCTTCTGAGGGTGAGTATAAGAATATTCAGCAGGAGGTGAGACTCAAGATGCTTATTTCATAGTTGACACAGGTGGGAAGAGTACTTTATACCACTGCAGCCAAAAACAACATCAAGACAAATAAAAGAGGCCTTGAATGTTCACATTCTTACATCAGAAAAACATATGGAAAAAGAATGAGGCCATGCGAGTTTCTCTTGTGGTGAGGGATAAAATGTTACTCATGGTAGTATGTAGTACATATTTCGCACAATACCAAAATCTCTCAGTTTTTTAGAATCCAATCTTTTTTGCTATCAAATTATGATTAAGGATTGGCATTGGGCATGGGGTGCTTATATTAATTTATAATACTTAGAGTGATTTTAAGATTCTAGTTACAATTTCCTGGTCCCTGTCTTTCCCAGATGTTCACATGGCAACATACTTTGCAATCAAATTAGTCTAATAAAGAAACACAATTAAGAATCTTCATAGGCATCTGACAAATTTGTTGAAGAGCAGTAAGTTTTAAAGATGGTGACACAGCAAAGTCAGGCCATAGCTTATGTATATGTGTGTTTGCATGTGTTTATTCACAGCCTATTCACATTAAAAAAAAAAAAAAAAAAACCAACCAAAACTGAACAGAAATGTTAAACAAAGCATGAACTCCACAGCCTCAGTGGCTGAGGAATTAGAGACCAGCTATGCATCTCCCATTCATCTTCCCCATCCTGGAATGTACAATATGTGCTTTAGCCCATCCCATTGCTGAGCACACAGTCAGCGTCTCAGCGTGCTTATACGATTTCCATTTGTTTTTCCACAGCTCACTAATGACTTGTAGCTGCCCTGTCACCACCCTGCTGCAAAGTGATGATGAATTCAGCAGACTCAACATGCAAATGCAAATGCAAAAGCATGGAAAATATTAACTGTTGGTACTGATATGCAACTGGAGTTTTGCAAACCTGCTGATGTTGTGTAACATGGTGAAAATATAGTCTCAGAAAATAAGCACCATCTTCCTGCCAGCACAGCTCTTCTGCAATATGCCTAAGAGCAAAGAATCATTGTAAAGTAATTCAATTTTATTCAGAAGCTTGCTTAGTTAACCTTTATAAGAAAGAAGGAAGTGAATAGGAAATAAATATGACTATTATAATTTGCCACTGATCTTTTTAGACATGAGAAAACGGAGCAAAGGCTTTACTGATGAGAGAAGTTTGATATCACATTGCTCCACAGATGCATTTAGGAATACTGCAGTGTTGTGATGTACACCAGTAAATTTTTCCAATTTATAATGCTGAAGCTATCTTTGAATGGTTTTCTTAATGACCTAGCTATGGGGCTAAGATAGGCCTCAGCTTTAGGAAATGGAGACATAACTGTAGCTCTGTGAATAATTCTTTCAGGGTAGACTCAGCAGAAAAGCACACTCTCAAGACATGTTTTGCAGATATCTATCTGTTCCTTCTTATAAACAGGAGCAAAGCTATGAGGGAAACATAGGATTCAGTATATGGGTTTTCACATATGTCCATCATAGTGAAAGGAAAAGGATTTAACATTATCAGAATGAAACAAGAATTTTATAAGGTTTCTTCTCCCATCTCAGATGTTGCTGACACTGATGTGCTTTTGTGGGAAAATGCACATCTGCACTTTCTAAAACAAGCCATTTAAGTGAAAACATTTCCCAGTCACCATCATGCAGAGTGATTTTTCTACACCATCATATAAATATTCTTAGCTCACAAAGCTCACAAAAGTAGTCCCCCTAACCATTCAGGTCAGTCATCAAAATTGGATCAGCCCCATTTTATCTTTCCTAAAAAAGAGAATGCATTTTAAAGCATGCCAAATAAAATCACAGTCCTTGCAAGCCAGCATGTTTTTGGCTTGCTTTTTCAGTGCTTTTTAGTGAAAGAATGCAAAAGGAGCATGTCTATGAGTACCCAGGAAGTTAAGGGTGCAGTATCTGAATGCATTCAATGCCTGTTAGTCAATAAAAATACATTATCACGCCATCCTCTGCATTGCAGTCTAACCCTCTCTACCTGCACAGATCTCCAATGCAAATAAAGATGAACACTAGCTAAATCAGCATGCTGTAAAAATGTAAAAAGAATTCTTCTTTCTTTCTTTTTTCTCCTGGATATCCTTAAGCTTACTCTTTTTATTAGAAGCTGTTTAGTTCTGAATGCCCTGCTGACCCAGAAATTAGAGGTATATTTGGCTAGATTAAAATTAGTGGGGTCTTTAGGCTTCACTTTAGTGAGATATTAAAGCCCATGTCAATGCTTAAGCATAGAAATAGTGCTTTTGACTTCAGTGAGACCACTCACCTATTTAGAGTTAGGTAAGTGTTTACAAATCTTGCTGAATAGGTGCCTTGGGGCCCTCTAACCTTATGTCCTGAAAACTTTTGCCATCCTTAACTAGGCGTGTTATAGTGCCATGAAAGGACCCTTTTTTCTTCCTCTTTTTTTTGGCATTGTGTTTTGTTTTCATTGCAGAAAGACTCTTCAGGGGTTTTTTAGCATCAACTAAACTTTAAGTTACATCTGTCCAGGAAAGAAGATAGTGCCCTTCCTTTATAAAGCCTCAGAGTTAATCAGTGGAATTCTGCAATAGGGCAGGATTTCTACTTTATATTCTGGAACTACACACTGGCATGTAACTGTTGAAAACACACTCCTTTCTGAAGAAGTACACTCAGATCTCACATGCACCAGGATTTGCTTTATTTTTCAGAGAAGTATGGAATTTTGAAAACAGAAATATCAGAGAGTATTACACACACAAAGAATGATGAAAAGATAATCCACATTTAAAATGCTGTTTAAGAATTCGATGTGAAATGTACAGTGTAAAAAAAAGCAATAGAACAACAATTATCTAATTGGTGTAACAAGGGCTTTGAAGGATTAATTTCGTCCTAATGCTGAGCAAGTGAAAGAAGAAAATTATGATCCCTTGGACTAGAGGAAAACAAAAATGATAAACAGTTAAATCAACCAAACAGCACTGTGATTTAAAATATTTTTAGAAGTCAGCTGTGCAATCCAAAAATATGCCCAATAATAGCAGAAAAGGCCACAAGTAAAAATAAACTGCATATGTAAGAATGAGAGCAGACCCTGGAATGAAGGATTACAAATCACTTGGTGTAACCTGGCATACAAACAGAAAAAGTGGCCGCTTGGATGTGCAAACACGATCAGCTATCCTAAAAAGCTGTTGAAGAGAATGAAGTGAAAGAAAAGCAATAATGAAGACCAAGAACGAAACTGGGAGGAGGGTCTGCAACTCTACTGCAACACTGATGGAATTCACATGAATATTAAATATTAACAATCAAAAAGAGGGTTTTAAACAAGATTATAATTAAATCTCCGCGTGATGTGAACTTGCTAAGCATTATGAATTATAATGATGGCAGAAAAATACTGCTGCAGAGCCAACAGGAAATCAGAAGGACTGGAAGTGAGGTTTTCTGGGGAAAAAATGCAAGCTGCAATTGGTGGGAAGAAACATGGAGAGCAGGGTGGCTGTGAGAGAGAATTCAGTACCAGTATCAGGATTGACTAGTAGGCAGTTCTGAATTTTCATCAGTATGCCAATGAGTGAGACCCATAGGTGTTAAAGAAGGTATCACTCAACGTGGAGAAACAATCATTATTCTCTTTGGCTTCTGACATAACAGTATGAGGCAGACTGTGTCCTGGCTTTGTGTGCATGATTTGTGGCAAGCATTCACTTGCAAACTCTTCTTAGCAGGAGCTGAGGTGAAAAAGGACAATCAGCATCAAGTGAACACAATCCAGTGCAAGGCCACCTCAGAGGAGGGCTGGACAAAGCAAGCCAAGGCTACAAGGGCATCAGAATGGTCATGCCTCCAGTTCCTCTTTGCCTGAACCCCAGCCCTAGCAGTCAGCCTGGCTCCTTCCTTCAGAACTGAGAAGGGGTTTTGAAGTGATTGGGAAGGACTGTTGTGCCTCTTGGCAGCAAGTTACTGATAGTTCCTCCGTGGGACAGTCTTCTGCTCTAGCTCCTCCCTTTAGAACTCTTCCATCACGTGGCAGAAGAACCCATCATTCAAATTTGGCATCTCATTCTTAGAGACAATATTAAAAGATTCCTTTATTTCCAAAGAGTCTTACACCAACTTTGTGTCCCTGAACATGTGGAGGTGCAGCAACTCTCTGAGCACTGGCCCCAGGCCAACCATTCCCAACCCATGTGCCCCCCTTGACACCTCTAGTTATCATCTACTGTAAACTGATCTTTCATTTCAAATTATTTCTTAGTACTTCACCTTCTTCCCTGCCAATTAGGATGTCAAGCCTTTACAATTGTACCTAATTGTACTACTTTTTTTTCCTTCCCATTTTCTATTAGACTTCCACATCTCCCTTTCTTTTCTAAATAACTGATACCCTTGACTTAACCCTTGGACTTGTTTTCTGACTTAACCCTTGGACTTCTGTCCCTAGACTCATTGTGACTACTGTGTGCTACTCTTTTCTCCCTATCTGATTTCTTCCATTCTCCTGCATATGCTTCTTGAGGACCTCATCTGTTCAACACTTGCTCATGCCTCCTCAGTTTGTCTATCTACCCACCAATTTATGGAAAAGCACAGATTTTTACATGGTCCAAAATACAGACTTTTAGCTACAAAGATTTCAGTTGGAGGGCAAAAACTGGAGAGAGAGACAAGAATAAGCGTTTTCATGCTAAGCTTGTGACAGTCCTTAGCAACGCCTCCTCCCTCCTCCCTTCCCTGCAACCCCCACCACTTTGCTGGGAGTGTCACAAGAGAATCAATCTGCAACCCCATGAAAAATAAACAGAAATAAGCACAAAAACAGATGGACACCTCTTAATCCCTTCCAGCTGAAGACGGATTTTACTCATGTTTTTAGAAGATTCCTCCTTCTAAAGATTTCCATCAATTCAAATCTAGTTTTTGTCGTAGAAGCTGTTTCTGTGAGAGCTACACTCTCACTTCCTTTTCCCTATCCATTACTCTATGTCAGCTATAGTTCAAAAAGTCTTTTTCTTCAATTCAAAACAAAGCCTCTGAATTCAACAAAGAGACATCTACACCAGTGATTTGCTTCTTTCTAATTAAATAATCCTCAAGACATCAGACCTTAAGAAGAATGTTTTCAAAGACAGCTGTTCTGCTAATTAGACAAAACTCCTGAATGCTGGCAATTTACTTAGAGTCACCTCACAGAGGGACACACACACTATAATGTATTCTCAGGCACAGAACTAACTCTACTGTGTGTATGCAACATAAGGGCTTACTACACTTTTAGGATATTCTTAATGATCAAATTTAACATTTCCAAAAACTGGCAGAAGGCTCCAACCCACATTTTAACAGAACCCTGTACTGCTAAGCAGTGCCTCAGTCTTCTTACATAAAAGGATATGCTCAGTACATGTCTTGGGCATACAATGAACATGAGTGACAGGCACAAAAAATGCACTTTACCTTGTCTTGAGAAACATAACGGCTTGTGCTAGACTTGACTCGATCCACATGTGATTGTTCAGCATCCTCCAACTAACCTTCTAAATATCCACCAGATGTCAGCAGCTCAGAAGAACCCCTTAAACAGGGGGGTGAGATCCCTCACAGGATCAATGTCAAAAGTCTAGTACAGTATAACAACAGGACAAAAAGAGGACAGAGAGGCTGGCTAACAAAGTTAGGATGTTTGTGCATGCACTGAGTTTCTGTCATGTCAAGAAACAGTCCTAAACAAATAGATTCATCCTCTGTGACCTACTGTCACACATGACAATGTCAATACAGTCTAAAAATAACAAATACAGAGAATGAAGCCGATGCAGAGAGACTTTATATCCCCACATAACGAAATGTTACTAAAAACACCCTCTGAATTATTTTTCACAGCAAAACATAAGCAAACGTGGGAAGCCAACTGCAATTTGGCTCTTGAAGTTGTGCGGTACACCGAAGTATTTTGTGTACTTTGGACTTCATCCAAAGCAAACATTTAATTGTTTTTCTTTCTAACACATCTGGAGGTCAATAAATATTGTCCTTTCCCTAACATTAGTCCCACACAAACTGGCTAATATGCATCCACAAAACAGGGAGTAAAGTAATGTCTGTGGTCACATGAATTACCTGGCTTCAATTTCAGTTCCTACCATAGATTTCCTGTTTGATCTTGTGTACAAGGGTTAACCTCTTTGTACATCTCCATCTGCCAAAGAGGGTAAATAACACCTGCCTCCTTTCTGGTAGTTTATGAGGCTCTGAGAGCATGTCTCTACCACAGGTGCAGGCACACCTAAGTTGTCTCCATATGAGATGCATTAATTGTATTTCTCATTTTTCCAGCTATTCAAATTAGAATGCCCAGTATTCAATTTACCAAAGTGCTGAGTGCTCAGAACTGGAAAAGAATTTGAAGGGAACTCTGTTTGGAACAATAAGATGGATATATATTAACTGTATAATACTAAATATGCTAAAAAAGAAGGCCAAAGGCATCTCCAGTGGGCACCCAAAATGAATGAGCATTTCTGTAATGAAACTCAGTGCCTCAGGTCTTCCCTCATTAAACAAAAGCAGCTTTATACCTTTTGGGACGTTGTAAAGACACCATTCATTTATTCATACTGTAAGGCACTTAATAGCTAGAATGCTTAGTTTTAAAACATAAAAAATTCTAGTTGCAAAGCACAGCCTATATGATCTGCAGTAAATAAGGCATAAGTTGCCAGAGAACACTCAGCAGTATCTTTCATTCTATACACTTATTGAGGAATAGACCCATGGAACATCACTGTGTAATAATATCATACAAATCAGAACTTAAATTAATCATACAAATCAGAACTTATGTAGAGAAATTGCTTTATTTACTACTATTTCGGTGTCTGATTTTGAAACCTTATCATTCCTTCACTACAAATTTTTTCATTAAATCTCTAGGTGGAAAACGGAATTTTTTTTCCAAGTCAATCAAGAGCAGTGTTTCTGAAATTAATGGAACTAAAGTAATGTAAATTAATAGTCCAACCTTTTGGCTCCTGAAAAGTGCAAGCAAGGTATAAGTGTGCTAAAGCTAGGCAGCAAAATAAGGTGTTACCTATAGACTGCTAACTTTTTTCAAGTAATTCTTAAGGTCTAGTGAAACTTTACAGAGTATCAATGTCGAACATTCTTCTCTGTAAGTAATTAAGAATAGCAGAAATGTTCTAAGTCTCCGCTAAGAAACTTTCACTTTTACCACTACTCTTCCCCCACATGGTCTTAAATCTGGGGGTGATTCACACCTTTTAATCTTTCCCCCAGAAATCAGATAACACAAGCTATTTGTTGAGCATTGTGAAAAGATTAAATGAAATCATAAGGGTTCTATGGAAGCAAATAATCAGTATAACAGAGGGAATAATACAGAAGCTGATTAGAATAAAGATATTGCTGCTGCGATATAGCTCTTTTGGGATTTAATGTATGATAAGATAAAAAGATGAAAGAAGAGGAAGAACAAAGAGCAAAGGATAACAGTTCCTTGCAAGGGAAAGAAAGGAAAAAAAAGAAAAAGATATGACCTTAAAATATCTAATTCTCCTAGCAAGTATATACTAAATGGAAGTTGTGTTGGTGACTCGTTTTTGGTCATGTGGGAACACGGATTCAATAAAATAAGGAATCACACTGTTTGTCTGTTTTAACAAGTACCAAGCCAAGTGATTTACAATAATGCTGCAATGGCATTTTGAGAGATTCTTGCCACATGCCACACAGTGATGGTTGTTTGGTTCTTTGCCCCCCTCCATCTGAGACGTGGCAGAATTTCATGCTGTCTTTTGTCAGCACCTTCAAGAGCATCTCAGTGTTGAACTCAGTTTTTCTTTCAACCTTGTAGGTGAATAATTCAGTCATCATGGCACTGAGGCATTGTTCTGTACAGGTGAGCCCCATGAGATGAATGGGTAAGGAAAAAAAGCAAAGGTATTCATTTAAGAGGAAAAAAACAAACTAAAACTAAAACAACAAAAAAAAAATTACTAAGGTGATGTCATACCAGTCATACCATATACACACTTTAACTGAGCACTGTATGACCACCAGTCATTTTTGCTCCATCTGCAGCTGGAGACATTTGTGAATAGTCCTACAATTTGTCAGAGTAGGACCTCTTGAGACTCCTGACATAGCCCAACTTTGCAAGGTAAATATTGTTCTCAAATCTTTAAGCTACAGGAAAACTGTTGAAAGTGACACAATGAAAGCAAGCTTGGGTCTTACTGAGACTATCAAATGTGTTGCACAGGACTGTGAACAAACACATGAATAATTTGCCCCTCTGCCCCCAGCAGAAGGTAGATTTGATGTTGCTCTAGTACCTCGAACACTCCTAAAGCGAGACTGATACAGGAAAAGATAAGCTAGCTGCAGTCTCAGTGGTGGACACAGCCACCCACACGTGGAGTTGAGAAGAGACTACTTGACGAACTGATGACAGGGCAACTGTCATCAACCACTCACCCAACTCCTATCCCAGCACAAAGACAAGTAGCTAGTGTGCTAGCTTCTAAAGATGTGCCACGGATTGAACAGAGGATAACCACGGACAGATGGGCTTTGCATGTGATCTCTGCTTCATGGAAAATAATACACCATTCCTGACATTACATCAATTAAGAGTGTGGCACACAGTGATCTTGGGATATGTAGATGCTTCCGATTTCTGTGTAGGCAGCAGAAAGATTTTGTCTCCTGTAGCATAGTCTCTAGCGTGTTCATCAGATTCTTGCTATCAGGGTTTCTTGTCCCCTACTGCATCACTACAGATTATGCATTCTGGCTTTGCTGCCTGATAACCAGCTACCTTTGAAGAAGCTGCAGCTGCCTGTCTTGGGAGCTTTAAATGCTGGCATTTCTTGGTAGCAACACCACCACAGTCTTGAATTTTCATGGCCAACTGTGTTTTCATGTCCCATTCAAAGCACATTCTGAGCCCTGACTTTAGGGGGGAATGAATTACACCTTGACCTCACAAGACAGGACTCTGCCCTGCTTTCAAACTGAGAATCAGTTCAAGTACAAGACAGCAAACTTGTGCAGTGAGATCCCAGCTGGGTCGATTTCTGGAGAGCAGGATGAGGAGTGCCAGTACTGTGCCTGTACACCTCCTGGCCTGCACACCACCGGCCAGGAGGAGAAGGGATAGTCACAAGCGCCACGTTCTTGCGAGGGAAGCGTTGTTATACCGGCGAGCTTTCTTCGCACCTTATCCTCGCATCACTTTAATTTGCACGCGGCGGCAGCAGGACGACCAGCTCGGTTCCGGTCTCCGCAGCATCCCCGGAGCTCGCTCCCGGCCGGAACCAGAGCTCCTACCCCAGCGCTCCGTGCCGGCTCGCCGGACCCGGTCTCTGCCGGGAAAGGGCGGGCATCCCATCCCTCTTGGCTGCTGGGGCGGAGGAGGAGGCGAAGGCAGCCCCCGGGCAGAGGCAAGGATGGGGATGGGGCAGGCAGGAGCCGCCCCCGCGGGGCGGAGGGAGCGCTGGGTACTGGCTCTTCGCCCCGCGTATCCAGCAGAGAGGTGGCCCCGGCGCTGCCTGGAGCCGCAGCCTCTTCCCTTCGCTCCCGCCCCCGTCCCCACCTCTCCTCCAAAACCGTAGGAGCCGCTACGACTCCGCTTCACTCGCTCCGCTGCCAGCGGCGGAACGGGGCGAGGGGAGCGCCGCGCAGGCACGGCCCGGGGCGGGAGCAGCCCCGCATCCTCTCCGCCGCCCCCCTGCCATGGCCGGTGCCGCGGCCCAGCGCTGACGATGCTGCTGGGCGCCCCACGGCCGGGCGGCTGGGATCGCGGCCGGGTGGGCGAGAGGCTGCAGGCGGCTCTCGCCGGCCTCCAGGAGCTCCAGGTGCTTCGGGAGAAGCAGCGGGAGCTGGTGCGGGCCGCCCTGGCCATGCCGCAGCAGCCTCTGTCCGCCCACAGCAAGGAGCACCGTCTGGAGGCCACCCTCTCCGCCCTGAAGGAGCAGCTGGTAAGGGACGCACAGGACACGACTCCCCGCTGCCCCGCTCCGTGAGCCCAGCCGCGGTGCCGAGCGCGGGCGGGCGGACGGACGGACGGACGGACTGCAGCGCCCCTGGGCTGTCAGACACCCGGCTCCCCTTCGAGAGCCGCCGGCGCCGTGCCGGCACCGAGGGCCGGCGGGCAGGGCGCTGCAGCCGCGGCCCCTGCGGTACTGCCGGTCCCCCCAGCCGCAGTTCCCCGCGGGCAGGGCCGAGCGGCCGGGCCGGGGGCGGTCGGGGCGAGCCCCGCCACAGCGGCTACAAGGGGCGGGCGCTGCCGCGGCTCCGGCGGGGCTCACCTGGGCGGCCCGTGCTGGAGCGGGCAGTGCTGGGGGCGGGCGCAGTGCCAGCGGCAGCGCTGGCGAGAAGTTGTTAGTCCGGCACCGCTCATTCATCGGAGCCGGGGAGTAGGCGATGATTAACTAAAGTAATTCAGCGCTCAGCTCTCAGCGGCAGCAGCCGCTTGCATAGGAGATCAAGAGACGCGGGGTGAGATACACCTGCATAAGCGCTCGGGGGTTTGGGTGGGTGTGTGCGCGCACACCGCTGCGCCTCCAGCTGTGAGCGCGCACCCATGTGCGCCCGTGGGAGTCGATCTGCAAGGAAACGCTTCGTGGGACGGGAGTACTTTGTTCTTTCCACGGATTGTGTGATCAAAAGGGAAGAATAACTGAATGCCAGACCTTGTATTTGAAGTGCTACACCGGCCACTTACACAGGGGCTTTTTTTTAAGCTAAAAAACAATTCTGAATTGTAGCTGAAACGAGCTTCATAGGTGAGACAATAATCAAAGGGTAAAGAGCTTTAATCTCTAGTATAGGCAATTACACACTTCAGTAAACTCAGACTTAATTCAGAATCCTTTCCCTCGCTGTACTGGTGCAAGTCTTGGCCATCAGTTATCCATCAGGTGTGAAAACAGCACGGTTATTCGCTCCCCGTAGGCAGCTTTCTCAGGCAGCATCTCAAGATAAAATGGGCTTTAGCCTTCAGGGAAACCTAGCCATCACTGTGTGAAAACACAGCAGCGGGCATATCTTGATTAAATAAGGAAAATGCAAGACAAGTGGACAGCCAGCCACTTTATTACCCATCATTGATAATCTTAAGTAACGGTTCTACTTTTTTTTATTATTTTTTCTTAAATAACAAAAGAATTGAAGGCATCTATTGCCTGTTTGAGGCCAGTGTTGTAACAGAATCCCACAATGAGCTCTGATCATAAGTGACTACTTTTTTTCATTTCAGCTGTTGTGCTGTAATTACACATTTGTCTTAATATTTTTCAAATAAAATATTAAAAGAGAAGAGTAATTTGTCAGGAATTTACTTGCACCTTACAAGGCTTTCCAAGAACGTGGGAGGAACTAGCCATTAAAATGGAAGGGAAAAAAGGCCTTTAATTGCTGCCCTTTAGAAATGCAGGAGTTGAGTGGACTCAAGAATAACTGCACACCTCCAGAGAGGGACAGATTTCGCCAGTAGGTGCCAGTGCAATTATAGGAAACATGTCTCTTGGGATGCCTGGGAGGGAAGTGTTCGTAAAGCTTGAGAAGAATGACTCAGAACTACATAAATCCAGGGACAGGTTCTTCAGCAAAAATACAGTTGTGTGAATGCTTAAGGTAGTAATACAGACCTCTTCTGATTGACCCATGGCTGCTGGGGGCTTTTCAGACTGTACTGTTCAGGCCTCCTGGTACCTTCATTGGTATTTTCCCCTTGCAAATTGCAGATGTATATCTGAGTAGAGTATCTCCTTAATAGCAAAGTAAACCCTGTTTAAAACAGGCTTTTCACAGTCCTTATAGAAGTAGTTCACAGATCTAGGATCTCAATGACCACATGCTGAAAACTTTCCCAGTGACTCATGAGCAGTGTATTCCACTTAAAACCCATAGTAGTTCTGTTCATGATTGCAGGAAATGAAATTAAAATTGAAAACAACAGAAAATGCAAAGCACAGCATTGCTTAAGGAGCGATACATCTTCAACAGCTGTTGTTGTTGGCCCATGGTTGGTACAGAATGTGATTGCTGCTCTATAAGCTTTCAGACTGAGAATCCCATTAACAGTGTAAATGTAACTTTGCCTTGCAGTGCACCTTGCTCCAGATTTCAAGGAGGACTGTAGCCCTGAGCTTTAGCATGGTCGCAGTTTAATTCATTGAGAGTTTGGTCCTCACAACACAAAATGAGAAAGCTGTGTCAGCTGAAAGTGGCTCAAGGCATCTTAGCCATGGAAGCAAGGCAGATAAAAAGTCAAGCCAGGCTTTTCCTATGATGGTAGGGTGAGAAACGGGAGAGCAGAGGTAGAAACCTTAAGGACTCAAGTCTGATTAGTGGGAATAACAGAGCAGAGCCATCAAATGTCGTAGGCACCACGTGTGGATGCCATTCCAGAATCTCAGTCTTTTCCCCAACAGCATTTACCAGAGACAGTGATCAGCTGGCCTTCTAGCACTCTGCTGTAGGCAGTCTGCTACCCCTAACAGTCATGCTGATTTTTGCCCTAACCAGTGGCTCTTTTTGGTGGCCAAGGTCTTTTCTGGCAACTGCAAATTAAGCACAGGCAGGGTCAGTTCTGTAGCTGAAGATGAGCAGAGTTAAGTGGTGCCACGCACTATCAGAGATCCTGAAGGTGCTAAACTGCTCTTAGCCAAACTGTATTATGGTGACAAAGAGGAAAAACAAGAGATGCCAATTCAGGCTAATGTAAAGAAAAGAATCTATGATTGCTGTCAGCGTAGGTGGATATCGAAGGCTTCGACATCCAGTATTTTCTCAGCTCTTTCCTCAGAGGACATATTTATAAACCTTATTTTATTTGATTTGCATCTGATGATTTTGTTTTGCAAGCTTTCGGGTGGTTTATGATGTTATAAAAATGTGAGAAGGGACACATACTGAAGAGAAAAAACCAAACACCTGGTGCCTTGCATTTTACACAGTGTTTTCTCCCTTCGGATAATTTTAAATAGAAGAAAACATTTTTTAAAACAGGGATTTTATATTTATTTTTAAATAACAAAATTTTGTCAGCTGAGAGAAAGAGGTCCTTCTGGAAGGAATTTACCTTGCTGTATTACATCTGGCATAGATGATAATAATTTCCCTCTGAAACAGGCTGCTTTGACCATCAGTTGCAAAAAAGACCCATAGGTGACTAATTCCTAAATAGGCAAAACTAGAAAAGCATGCTATGTTTTGGGCATTCCAGAATGAAGTCAGATTAATAGAATTATAGGATGCTAATCTACTACCAAGAAGTATCAACAGCTTCCTTTTGACTGAAGAGATTAATAGTTGAGAAGAATAGTCAAGTAGGACCAGTGGTTTTTGGTGCCATGATTTGGGGTGCCTGCTTATGTTGGTGTAAAGGAACCTGCTTTTCAGAGAGTGTTTCTCTCTGAAAAATGGGTGGTATGGTGATACCCCAGATTTACCTCCCCAAAACTGTAGTCCATTGATAGTACATGTTGATTGGGAAAGTTTAGTCCCATACTGTGCAGTGTCCAGAAGTCTTCACAGTTGCATTGCCCAAAGCAAACAGATGGTTTTACCTGCAAGGTTTTGTCACATGTAAAATTCACGTTGTGAATAAAGAGTATGTTTAGGGTTTACTGTTTTGAGTGCTGCCTGGAGTGGGTATTGGAGCAATAACAGCTTGGAACAAACACACCGGAAAAGTCATTCTTATCCAAATGGTTTGAGGAATGCCTCTCTTCTTAGAGTGCAGAAGTAGTTAACTGAAAGATCAAAGCTGGGTCAGCGGCTGGAAACATGAAAACTCAGTGGTGTGAGGCACCATAAAAGGGTTAAAACGATGATGTAAATCATGTGTGTTGGTTAAAATGCTGTGAAGGAGCAGATAGAACCTGGAGGTATAATAAATAATGCTTGAATACCTGAGAGCCTTGTGGCCTCTCTGCCATTAATCAGAAACCACAGACTGAGGGATTGGCTGGCAAAACATTAATCATTAAGCAATTAATTCCAGCCATGGAAACAAAACTTGGTGATTTCCTGAGTAGGTGGGATTGAAGAAGGCACGGCATGGTTTTGCTTTTTTACCATGAAATAAAGAAGTATTGAGGAGGTCATACATTCATCATTCAGATGAAATGGAAAATCTCCATTATTATCCATTTCTTATCTTCTTTTTTGTTTATGTGAAACAGGAAGAGGGAACATCACTATGGATTTTCCTAGGAAGCAGTAATGAGCCTCTTGAGTTTAAACCTTTCTAGATGAGTGACTCTAACAAAAAGGGGCTTTATTTCTAGTGTCTTATATGTTACTCCAGTCCTCTTTAAAAGCATGCTAAAAATATCTTTTTTTTTTTTCCTTCTCAGCAGCATCACCAGCCCCAAGAGTTTTCTTCTGGAACTCAGGGCATCTGTATTTTTTTTTCTTACAATTTCTAATAATTTACCAAGTACCTTAGGATCTTAGCTTTCTTTTCTTTTAGTATTTATAGTGATAGTGAAACCTATGCAAATGTTAAAAGCTGAATAATTTGTACAAAAGGAAGGAGGCAAAAATGTGCATATACTGATCTTGATTTTCTGCCCATCATTTAATTTTTAAGATACTTTAATTGGTTCAAGGGATCTAGATTTTTTATTTTTATATATTTGAGGTTGGAAATGCTGCTAGAACTGCCACTTGTGTTTTTAAACATGAAATGTACACATAAAGAAGAACCTTAATAATGTTTTTCTTACCATTACTGAGTGGAAACTCATTCCCTTGAGGGCTTTGAGCACAACTTTACAACCAACTTCAAGAAACCACCTTTCTAAAGTACTGTAGAACGGATGGTGAGGTGTGATATAATTAGAAGCTGCCTAAATAGTGGCTGGGCTTTAGATTATTTGCCAGGTGCCATGTGAGAAGTCTGTGACAGAAACCAACTGTGGTTCTTTGGCTGGTACCTCACGCCTGGCCATCTGCCTTGCCAAGCTGACGGCATCAATACTGGAGGAGCAACTGCAGGAGCTGTTGCCTCAGATCAGCCTGGTCAGGGATTGCAGCAGGCAACAGATGTAGTTGCTGGCTTCTGCGGGATTATTCACAAGCTTGAGACACCATTTATTTTCAATACAGTAATTTCCCCACCGTATTCAAATGCCACTGTATCCTTCCAGGAAATGCATGGAGATAACTGGCCACAAGACAAGCAAGGAAAACTTGCAGTAAAATAGATGATAAGATACCTCAACCACAGTGGTTTCCTTTCATCCAGCAGATCTTATGAGTTCATGCAGACAACCCATAACGTTTATCTCCTCCTCTGCTCAGAGGCAGCCTATGGCAAAGTGTGATGCAATGAGAATACGTGAATTAGTTTAAAGACTTCTGTCCTATTTGGAGATACAGTTCCTGCCATGGGTGTAACAGAAAAGCCAAAAGTTAAAATAAGTACCTTCAGAGTGAGTTTTGAGAACATGTTTAGCTGGGCAGAAGACAATATATACTAAAAAACAAAATGTTTTGTCCTTGTCCATGAGGTCAGTCTTGTTACAGGGAGCCAGCTGCAACAGTCCCTAGCTAAAGAAAACACTTTGTGAGAATAGAATCTTGCTGGTACAGGTGGTACAGGTGAATTCATGCATTGCTGCTGAGATTCTAACGGTGATTATTCTTCATTTCCTTCTTCTTCCCTTGATTTAGTCTCGTTTGAGGAGACAGGATCTCGGCTTGAAAAGCCACCTGGATCAGCTAGACCAGCGAATAAGTGAGCTGAAATTGGACGTCAGTAAGACCTCCAGTGAATACTTGGATAGTGACAGCCGACCCAGCTCAGGTAATATGCACTTGGCTGTTTATCCCCAGGAGTATGGTGATAGGAGTACTGAAGAGTGTCAACTGCTAAGCAAAACTCTCTGTATTATTTGGTCAGAAACGATGCCCCATGGCTGAGGTGGATAATAGTCATCTGGCACAGAGTGGACTCATAGAGCTGGTAGGAATTTTCCTGCAAAGCTGATTTATTTGGAAAGTGCTCACTCCTCAAGCAGTATTCTTTCTGGATTTTTTTTTTTAATGAACCTTGTAGCCACACTTGGAAGGAGAAGGAGACAGATTTACTTATTGATTACCTTGTGCAGTGTAGAATGACCAGTGGTAAAATGGTTAGACTGCTTAAAAGAAGTGGAGACCAACATCAATATCAACACTCTGCTTGAATCCAGGAAGGGTTCTGAACCTCACTAGGGCTTTGAAAATCACTATTGCTGTGCGCCTGTCAAATGAATTTATGTAGAAGCAAAACAGCACTATTAAAAGACACTGAGAAAAAACTACCGCAACAGAGAGCTTTACTCTTTACAGAAAGATACTGGGTATCAGGTTTCTTGTCTGATTCACAGAGAGAGCTGTACTGCAGACTTTTATAGCTGGGATGTCTGTTAAAACCGGTTTCTGTTATCTAGTCAGAGATAATGAAAGTAGTTCTTTTAAACAGAATTTTTGCAAAGCCTCAAGTCTTCAGTGAGACAAGGAGATTTTTTTTTTTACTTTTTTGAATATAGCGTGCAGATTTGCAGCCTGGTACTTAGAGAGCATATAAAAAGTACAAGTTTCTGTTGTGTGTTTAAGTTCAGGAGTAGTGTGCTTAGGCACATGCACATAGTTCAAAAGAAAATATTTCTTCTCTGTTATAGAGAGGAATAATACAATTTCCACCTTGAATTTACATAAAGCCTTTTCTAATGCTTCCACAATTACTGGAAATTATCTCAATACCTGGAGAGAGAAGATCTTCTCCATCCTCTGCCCCTAGACATTCCAGCTATCATAGACTTGGCAGCTCTGATCACAGAGTTTTGCTCTAGTTTTGCTCTATCCAATCCACTCATCCAGTCCGTGTTTGTACACACCTAGTACAAGTTACAACAGTGCCAGAAGTCCCTGTCTTACACCAGTTGCATCATATTCCCCAAGGACGTTCTCCAGTGAAGAACTGGGCATGAAGTGGTGCAGCACTTCATCCCATCCCACCCTCAGAACTAAGCAGGCATGTGCGTGCCAAGCTGGCTCACGGCCTAAGTAAATATGCAGAAGCCCAATAAAAGTTGGTTGAATTAGAGTATACCTCTGCTGATGTTACCCTTATAAATGATCATAAACTTAGGCTTGTGGCACATAGCAAATGAAGATTTATTTTATTCTCTGCACTTTTCTTCCACAGAGTGTGTTTAGTTGCTGTAAATATGAAATATCCTATTTATTTTAATTCTACAGGATTCTATGACCTGAGTGATGGTGGTTCTTGCTCGCTCTCCAATTCTTGCACCTCTGTGTACAGTGAGTCCATCTCCTCCTCCCACACCAATCTCTTACCCAGCTCTCAACACCCTAAAGCGAGGCTCAGTGTGTTTGATTACCGACCCAAGTCTGCAGATGAAACTACTGTGCACACCACCAGCTTCCAACAGCAGGGAACCTATGTCAGCGATGGATGTTGGATTGCAGCTAGCAGAGATGTTTCTGGGACTCCTGCCAGGTCCAGACCAAGGCCAGTTTCCACAGGTAATTGATAGCAGAACTGGATATTTCATTCAAGAGAAGGGCAGATTCCGGATTATTAGTCTTAGGCCATCTGTAATCAATATATAGTTCTCATTTTCAATACATAAAGTGAGAGTGGATCAAAAACCACAGAGCCAAACCATTTACTGTCCAACTTGCCCTTGTCTCCATACTCCAGATACTTTTAAACAGTAACAAATACTAGAGTGAATCAATAAAAAATAATGTGGATGGAACAACAACAAATACGAAGACCTACACATTTAGAAAAGGAAAAATACTCTAGTGTATGAGATAAAATCATAAAAAATATTGAGATACTTTTTTTTAAATGACCTTCATGTGAATTCAGAGAAGTTTCAGTGTTAAATGCCTTGTGTGAAAGTGCAGGGATGTATGAAAGATTTCAAATAAACTCAAAATTCCCTATTTACATAAATTAATGTTGACTCACACAATGACTTTTTCATAATTTATTATGTACAGTTAGGGACGACAAATGCAAAAAGTTAACTGACTATCTAGAAACCAGTCATGAGCCTAAAAGTGGATCCACCATGAATTTGCATCATAACTTCCAAAAAAAGTCTTAATATTCCAAATCTCTTGTTTGCCATCTGTAAAGTGACATCATACCACTTCTTATCACAAGTTCTTCTATGGCCTCAAAGCAATCTGGTGTTAGTACAGTTCTTAGAGTGATCCAGTGAGATGTGTAGCAGTTCCATTATAGAAACAAGGAAGCTATGGGGAACATCATTTCAAGTACTGTGCCACTCTGGAATCATTCTCACAGCTAGTTGACCTGAGCTAACTCACCTCTGGCTTGCTTGGAACAGAAACAAAGACCACCTAGTCTATATTTAGGTGTGTAGATGTACCTGAAGGGATGGCAGTAATTATAGTATAAAAGCGAAGTCTTCTTAAGGTTTGTGAAAGGCTGAGGATGAAGCTGAGCTTAGTGACCCATGGCTTCCATGTTCAGATTGCAGAAATTTTGCTCTCTCATAAACTTTCCTGCCTCGAAAAGTTGCTGAGACTCCAGGGGCTTGATGTTTTTTTTTTATGTAGAGATAGACTAGCACAAAAAGGGATAGCTAATACTGAGCAGGGTGTGGGAGAGAGACTGCATACCTCCTTCAGCCTTTCTTTCTGGCTACAGCCTCTTACTTCCTTCACAGTGGGAAACAAAAGTAGAGGGATAGTAGTGGGTATAGTCTTGAAGAAACAATTCTTGTGAAGTTGACCACATTGCAGCAAGTGAATCAAGATTTTACTTCAGCAAATCATCATTTGGAGAGGGGAAGATCAATTGCCTTTTCTTTCAGTGGCAAGCAGAAAGCTTGCTGAGACACTGCGAGCACAGCATGCTTTTGACTCCTTCCTGGTTTGTTTGCAAAAGAGTGCAGCATTACGCACTGCAAACAATTTTCTAAAGAATTTTCTTTATGAAATTAGGTTGTTAGGTTATCATCCTAACCTTTGCTGTGACAGGTCTGTGCATAGGTAGCACACTGCAGACCACCCCAAAATTCTGTGGTCTTTCAAAAGCTTCCTGTCACAGGACATGGATAGTCATCCTGTGACTATTCACATAGTTTGTGAATGATGTGGTTGAATGTGATGATTTGGTTTCATGATAGCATGAAGCACCCACGAAACTGGTTAGCTGAGGATCTGTTGGCACTGAAGTCTGCACTGTAGTATAGGGAAATCCAAGCCAACTGGTTCCACTATTCTTGGTCCCAATGGTAACACAGCACCATAGAGCAGCTCTATTGAATGGCATATCTGGATGGAACAACCTTTCTTCACACAAGAATACAGGAAGAATCTCCTCTGTGCCTATGAGATGCTTCTGGAAGGAGGGTGCTGCAGTCAAGAGTAAATTACAGCACCCTTAACACTAGTCCAAAATAGAAGAGATAGGACTAGGTGTCTATAAATGTCTTTTTCAGGGGCTACGCTTCCCACTTGCCTGAGTAGTTAGCCTTAGATTATTTTCCTCTGTGAAAATAAAGATTCTTCTATTCATTCTTCTATGGCTTTTCTACTATGAAATAAAAATAATCCCTTGTTTTCGTCCAGTTGGGTTCCTGCTAGTCTGTGACATTTTAGAACTTTTTTCTATATGCACAGATTTACTTTCATCCAAGTAGCACAGTTTAAATTTCCTGCAAAGGTAAGAGTTTTATTATTGGCATTAAAAGGCATTTTAAATTCTGTTATGCTTAGGTGATAAAAGCTTTAAAGTAATTCATTGACCTTCGAAGACTGAAATTACTTTCTTTATCCCTGCTACTGATTTTAGTGAAAGCTATCACATCTCTCTGATACACCACTTCTAGCATGAACCAGGTTGAATGTAATTGTCTGTGATTTAATTAGGTTGTTTATTTTCATCCACCATATAGGTGACTTGGAAAGACTCATTCCAGCGGATGCTAGATTTCAGAAAGAAATGGATCCCAAATCCATATTGCCTCTGTGCCATAATGGAGACATGCACTTGCTCAGCATGGACCCCAAATTCCAGAATGACTTGGTCTCCAAGAATGGCATTGATGTATATCCTTACCCAAGCCCCCTCCATGCAGTGGCTTTACAAAGTCCCCTTTTCTCCCTGGTGGGAGCATCCCCAGAATCAGACTTCCAAGCTCCTCCCAGCAAACCTATGCCTAGTGTGACAGGTCCCAGCTTGATTAAGACTAGGCCAGTCACTGAGGTCAAACCAGGGGGTTACATCAATAAATTACTGCAGCTGACGAGATGCAAAGGGAGCAGTCGGGCTGAGGCCGGCGAGTGGGTTTCACCAAAGAGCCAGCCGGCCTCAGTGCACCCGAGACTCATTATAACCCCCAGCACCGGTGGAGTGAAAATTAACAGCAGCAGTAGCCAGCTGGAAAAACAGACGAGTTCTCTGGAGAGTAACAAAGCTGAAGGGAAGCTGTCAAGAGAGGTGCCAGAGGGGGAATGTGCCAAGCAGCAGGAGACCATGAGCTGTATGAATGAAGAGCAGTCATCCACTCGGCCTGACACAGAGCCATCAGCTGTGAATAGTTGTTATCCTGCCAAGTCAGCAGCAAGGGGCTCTCCTCTGGCAGAAGCAACAGAGAGCAGCGTGGAGCGCAGTTTGTCCTGCTCACAGCTGTGTCAAGGGGACTCTAGCCCAGACACCTGGAATGCTAGAGCTGTCCCACCCAAAAAACTGCCCATCAAAAGGTGTGGCAATGCCAAATTGGCTTACGCTGGGGGTCATGAACGAGTGGCACGAGCTGAGTTTGTTCACGCTCAGTTTGTCCCTGCAGAATCCCATCAAGTCCGAGTGAAGTTTGCCAGCTCCAAAACAAAGGCAGTGAAGATAAAGAGAAGGAACAGCGAAAAAGTCGTTCGGCCTGGGAAGCAAACCTTCTGCATGGAGAAGGTGAGAGGGTCTCATGGGGCCACCAGGCTGCCTGCTGAGTGGAATCAGCTCCAAAGACCACAAGGAATGAAGAGCCTCGTGCGGAGACCTTCGTATTCTGGTGACATGGCTGGCAGATCATGCTCAGAGTCCAGTCTGTTCCCGGTGCAGGTCAGGCTCCCCACTGCGCCATCCAGACCAGAGCTCTACGGAGCCTCTGCCAACGCGCTGTATTCCCTGGAAGCAGCTTCTGTAGACACAGCCAGCAGGAGGAAGCAGCGCAAGTGGCAGTCCACGGTGGAGATCTCTGCCAAGGCCCAACCGGCCAGCGTGTCCCACGGCTTTGGGCTGGGAGCGCCACGGCAGCCGGCAAGGAGAGCCGGCGTGCTGCGCACCGTCAGCATGAGGGCTCGCTCCAAGGGCCAGCGCCACGGCGATTGTGCCAAAAGCGAGTCCGACCACTCGGAGTACTCCGCGGAGTGCGCTTCCCTCTTCCACTCCACCATCGCAGAGACCAGCGAAGGCGAGGTCAGCGACTTCACAGCCAACCGATTTGGGGACAGCGAGTCCAGTGAAAGCGATTCGGAGGGCAGCAGCAGCAGCGGCAGCAGCAGCCTTACTCTTGATTATGATGAGGGGGATGAAAGTGACCTGATTTGGCCTGAAGGTTCAGTCAGACAATCCGTGACTATCCAGGCCTCTTCCAAGGCTCTTCCTCCAGTGCCCAAAATCTGTCGCATCAAAGCTTCAAAGGCACTAAAGAAGAAGATTAGGAGGTTCCAACCTGCCTCTCTGAAGGTCATGACCATGGTTTAAGGGAGAGCAAGCATCTATTTCTTAGAGTGAGACATCATGCTGGCTCTCGTTTGCAAAGTAAGAGGACTCGTGCAGAGACAAGGACTTTGTTAAAGGAGCTATGAATAATCCCTGAGTCTAAACAAGGGATCTCGTTTGTTAATGCCTGGACATAAACGTCATTGTATCTAATTCCCTCTTTTGCCATTTATTCTGTAAATATGAATATCTATGTACATTATGTAATGACATTTTTAATTATCCAGAAGGGTCACCATGAAATGAAAATGAAAACCACTTCACCATGAAGTGAAAATGAAAACAACCTCTGCTGTAAGATTTTACAGGCAGGCTCTTGGTGGTCTTTTAACCATATGCACCCACAGAATCAGTCCAGACACAAGGACTTGCTAAGAAGAAAGTGTATTTCCCTCTTGTGAGGAATTCTTTGCAGTCTGAAGTCTGTATTAACCATCTCGCTGTTATTGTGGTCATATGGAAAAGCTCTGTTTTCTACATAGTTTTACTTTCTTTCAGATCAACCATCCCATACCTTCTCCCAAACATTGGGAGGATGAGTCTGTTCTTCCATAAAAACATAGTATGCTTAATCAAGAAGGCAAGTGTATTTGTGAATGAGAACAAGACTTCCGTTTGCTTCCTTTTTTTCAAAATAGCATGGGGTTGTTTTTTCAACCCTCCTCTTTATGATGTTCCATGTTATTGTTCATTTGTTGAATGGATGAAAGAACATGAGGGTGACATGCCACAGTGTGTGATTAGCTGGGACTGAGATTATAGCTTTGCCCCTGAAATTGCAAACTCAATAAATATTATTTAATGTACTTCTGAAAATTATGCTTGTCTGACTTTGATGTCTAAAGAAATCTATTCTGGTCTCTAATATGAAACAGTTCTGTGTTTTTGTGATCACTGAGCAGAGGGGTTCTTTTATATTTTCAGAAGATCACTGTTGCTCAGTCAGAACCAGGGTCCACCCTCTACCTTAGGAAAGCTGTTTCAGCACCTGCTTCTAAATAAAAGGATTTTAAAATGGTATTTTTATTGAGGACAGCATAGTGTTTAACTGACTCATTTAAACTGATGTAATTTTGTCACAAGAAACTCTTAATTTAAAACATACATTTATGTATACGTAATGTGTTTTGAATTCATTTGAGTGCACTGATGTGAACCTTTGTATCAGTGTCTAAATTGAAGAAGTCGATTTTTTGTGTTCAGACAAGCAGTCCTAATTCTTTCCTCTGAGCACAGCAATCTGGAAGCTGAGCTGAAGTTCACCCTGAATTTACAAAAGAGCAGGTATTATCCTCCTACCCTATTTCAGTGCTCAGTCTGAGTACATTCCTGGCCTAGGAGATGTAGGCATTACCTCATTCAGCTGCCTGTACTGGGTCTGAAACAAAAGGTAAGTGCTTTGCAGAAACTGGGTAAAAGAGTGATTGTTTACTCCAAGAATTCAGTAGCAAACAGAAATATTGAATGACAGCTTTCACCCAATGCCTTCTATTCTTTGAAAGCTACGTTATGTTTTGAAAGCACTTTATTTTCAAATAATTTTTGAAAATGAGGAGAAAAGTAAAAGATACATAAAGTAATTTAATTCAAGTATTCTAACTAGCACATCACATCACCCTTACTGTAACTAGGAAAACATTACAATTAGTCAGTGGAATATGTTTGAACGTATTTTCATTGTTCCAAGAGTATTGGACATAATCACTCTGGTAGGATTAATGGGAGAATTTCACAGGTCTGGCAGTGGTTTCTTGTTCAGCATGTCTAGCAACAGAACAAACAAAATAGTGATTTATGCTTTGTTGACTTTCTACACCATGAAAGGATTCTTTTTTCCATTTACACAAAAGGTTTCATTTGGGAGAGTGTGTCAAAAGTTACATATGATCCTTTAATCCAGGGATTTTCTGTGTTGGGGTGGGGTTTATTGGTTAGATAGGAATTTTTAGGGTGTTTTTTTCATGAAGGAGGAAATTGTTCTGAAGTAGAACAGTGCTCTGGGTAGGAGTGTTCTGAAACCTGGTAAAAACTGCCACCCAGTAGCTCCCTGCCTTTTTATCAGAGTAAGCTCAAATAGTAAGTTAGTGGTCCCACAATTCAGTAAATCCTGCTTTAGGGCTGTTAATACTCCGTCAGAAATGTTGCCAGACATATGATGAAAGTGCTGATCCAGAATGAACTCAGGCTGCCAATTCAAATAAAGAGAAATGATGACTTAATTTTGTACTGGCAGGTTTTATGCCAGGTGAAGTATCACTGCCTCTACTCACACTTTCTGCCAGGTCAGATATCGTCTCTCCTCCAGAGCCAGCATAAACCCAACATAAAAGCATAAAACTGGCCCAAACATCATCCTGTGCTTTGGCTAATTTGACAGAAATACGATTATGTGCCCACACTTGATCCAGGGGAAACCTGTGGTGCTGGAGAACCCCAGCAATGCAGAGAACCCACTGTTAAGTGTTGAGGCTGTGTTCAGTGATGCTACTGAGCTGTGACTTTCTGGCAAGAGCAGAACAGGTGATATTTCCCCTCTGTACTCCGGGATATTGGATGTTCTCCGTAGCACTGCCCTTTGGAAACACAGCTTTCATCTGATGAAGCAGAAACTGCATTGGGACCAGAGCTCTGGAGAGAAGAAGTAAGACAGTGCAGAACAGGGCATCCTATAACGGGTGCCCAACCATGGGATCATGGCCATACAAAATAGAAGTATTCACTGTTTGTTTTTCTTTTCAGAAGAAGTCTACAAAACATTTTTACCTCACAGTGTCTTGTATGAAGGACCAAGAGAATGCAAAAAATGTCAGTTGGTGATACAATTAGAAGTCTAGCACCAAACCTGATAAACTTCGGGAGTGAAAAGTTTAACACTTTTACTGTGACTTGATTAGCAAGTGTATAGATCTAATGGCCGCTTCGGAGCAGCTTTATGCAGAGTTTCTGTTGCAGAAGCTGACATCTGTCATCATCACTCCAAGCTCTAGTGAAACAAAATCATCTACTGCTGTAATCTAGGTGCCAGATCAGCAGTTTCCTTCTGTCCCAGGCAGACATTTACACTTCAATGTAAGAGCAAATTGCTCCTAAACCACAAAGGAAAGGAAAGAAAGTAAAAAAGAGAATAGAAAGGGAATTAAGGAAGCTTTAGGAACAATTTGCAGAATAGATCATAATTATGATCTAAAAACCTTTTGTTAATCCTTTTATTGCACAAACAATTTTGGAACTGGATACTTACCAGTTTTCTTGGCCTTGACACAATCTTTGATTCTCAAGTCCACGTGCATTACCCAAACCATGGGATAGAGTCAGAGAACTGATGTTTTGACAGAGACACCATCCTTCTGACCTTCATCTGTTGTGACTTCTGGTCAGGCAGGACACTGGACAAAAGAAAGGCAGTAGTAAGTCTCAAAATCAGCTGTGGATGATTCTTATGCTGATGAACTTGAGCCCAGTGGACGTTTTAAGGCTGTGCTGGAGTCTTTTGTGTTTTCTTCCCCATCCTAATCTGAAGGTGAGAGCTGAAGGAGAGAGGTACTCCAGGAGCTGCTGAAAGACAGGTGGTAGCAGCAGCTCTTTGGGGAGTGAGTTGTTGCCAACAGGATGAAGCAGGCTGAGCATGGCACCAAGGGGCTCTGGTGGTTCCAGTCCCACCAGCCTTTGCTGTAACCCAGCCCCAGCACTACTCATGTGGCAGTGCTGTGATTTGGATGGTGCACTTGAAATACGGGCCACCAGCACCCAAAGCACACCACAGGCCCATCACTCATGAGCTACAAGATGAGGGCGTGTCCCAATCCAGCACCTTTCATGATTACCGAGTACAAAATCTCCAGTTAGGCAAAGGTTTTTTGAAAGAAGTGTGCAGCAAAATAAGGCATCTGTGACTGCTGTCTGAGAGGGAACAAGACAACAGCATGCCTGGGAAGGACTATCTTACAGCTGCTATTCTGAAGCAATAGCAGTGACTTTCATTTTCCAGCCCCTTTTGAGCCCTTCTCAATCCCACTGAGGCTGAAGGATTCACTCCAGCTGTGCTCAGTGGAAGAGAGCAGCTCAGCTTTTAAGTACAGCCCCCCTCTGCCCTCCACACCACAGCAAAGCCTTTGGCTCTTGCAGAGAGCTGTAGTTCCTATTGCTCCCTGACCACAAACTCAGTCCTCCTTACTGAACATTCTCCCAAGGAAGCTGCCCTGGCATGAACAGCTGGAATGACCGTGTGAAGGGAAGAACATCATTATTCTGGAAAACAAGAAGTCCTATGTCTGAAACTTGCCTGTGAGGATTGCGAATATCCAATGACACCAATACAGAAACCAGGCAGTTTTCCCATATCTTATATGGAGGTTAAGGAGACCTGGAGTTCCACCATTAGCTGCTACTCCATACAGATAACTACTGTGATACATCGTGTACAGAAGAAGAGTGAGCAACAGGAAAATGCTCAGCTAAGGCTTGATTTTTGGTATTTATACTTATGTTTGAAGCCATCACAGTATGCCTGTTTATATTGCCATGGAGAACATCAGCAGAATAACAGTTGAAATGAGCAGAAGTCCAGCCTCCATCAATTCTATTAATTCTGTGTGTTATCATGATAATAAAGCCTGGAAACTGTTAGCTATTACGGATTTTTTTTCCCCAAGCATTCTAATGTTTTTCCTGTCTCAGCATTTGCAACTAGGTGTGGAGGGCATCAGATTCACCCATGACACAATTCCTGGGAAGTCACTAGACCTACTCCACAGATTCATTTATCCTCCTCATGCTGTTCTCAAGATGTCAGCAAGTGGGATGATTGGCATGACAGATGGAAAATAAAGTAGATTTCAGACCTCACTTTCATTCTTGAAGGTGCTGCAGTCTGTGGAAGTAACTGTGTTTATGGCTGTCTTGGCTGGGGAGAATGCTGTTGCCATGTCATCTGTGTTAGTGATGAATCAGGGAAATGGTTAGGGCTTTGCACAGTGATGGAATTTCATGTTTATTCTGATTTTCAAAACACAAACTGAAAGAGTATCAGCAGTCTGCTGATCCTATAAAGCTACAAAGGCCACAGATCAAACTAACCAGGCAGGGTTAAGCAGGCAATGTTGAACCCAACTGTAGTTTTAGAAGCCCCAAATGAAGAATCTTAGTTCCAGTAGACATGGGCAACTGGATGTGCTCAAAAGCTCTGTCAAATCACTCTGGATGCCTGCTTTTCAGCCCAATATGGATATGTCAGCCTAGCAAGTTGCTCTGAGGAAATATACATTACTGCAAACCTTCATTCCTACATTTACATGCAATATTTTCTCTCTACTCCTGGTGTCCCAAAAGTGATTTTTAAAAGCTAAAGGTTCTAACACGTGCAATGTGTTATTTTGTTTAAGACCCCATCAAATTCTACAATTTGCAAGATGGAATGATATGGATACACTGATTCTCTAGAAAACAAAAAATATGCTTCAGCAGGAATCCAGAAATTAATCTTGCACCCTGTAAGACAAGCTGTAGCATCAACAATGAAGCTTTCCTTCAAGACTGTCCTGGCCACTGTAATGCCAAAACACAAATGAGATCTTACATTTTCTAGGATTATTAACTCATTCACTAATGAAAGCCAAAAAGTTCAGTTATGGAAGGAGTTTAACCACTGTCTGGGTGTACAGAATTTGGCAGAAAATGCCAGTAATATGGGTTTTTTCATGCATTTTCTCCTGTTTTCTACTTAACTTTCCCCAAAGAATATAATGAAGAGAACCAGAAGTTCATTTTCCTGCTCTTTATTAGGAGGATCATCTGAAGAGCAAAAGCAGAGACAGTTGCAGGCAGGACGAAAATCGGTTGCATCTTAAAAATGCAATGCAGAAAGCAACTTTTTAACCTATTTGATGGCAAGAGAGTGGAAGAAGTTAATTCTAGGGCATACGCAAATTTCCTGTGCTGAGATCATTTTGGTTAAACTATTTCCTTATCTCAGATGCAGTTTATGGCTACATGAAGATAAATTATTCCCAAAGGGAAGATTTTCTTGATTCTATACTAAGTGTGCTCAACTAAGTGTGTTGATCAACATCCTTCTGTGCATAACTAAATCCTTATCTGTTGTCTCCCCAGTATTTCTATTCCACAGTGCTTTAGTGGAAGAACAAGGTGCTTACCAACCACACTGTGACCTCTGACAGCTAAGAATTTCACCTTGGCATAGAACTCTCTATTCTTCATAAGGACTGAGGTTTATGAAGTTATTTCTTGAAATGGAAATGTACCGCACATCTTCTTAGCATTAGATATGTCTAGATATTTGGGAAGAGGCAGTTCCTGGAAGGGGTGGGTGTGATTATGTCCACAATTGGAATCAAAACAGAAAGGGATTTTGGACTACTTTGTGTCTTGTCACTGACTCTGACTGTATTTTCCAAAGATGAAATGTCACAAAACTGAAGAGGTACTAAGAATGAGATGTTGGTGGTTAAAAAAACCGTGACCATTCGTCTTTTTTGTTTTAATCTCATCTGCTGAAGCTAGTGAGTTTGGGGATGGTTCTATTAAATATGACTTTGAAGTGGGCTGAATTTCTTTAAAAAAATATGGTGATTTTTTTTGTTGCACCAAGATGTTCAGAAAAGCTTCCTCTGTGCTTACCTTATTTATACCTGAAATCTGAATCATCTGAAACGTACATTCAACTATCTGTTAGAAATTTCTGACACTTTTACTCCCTCTAACAAAAAAGTGGGCTTATGTTGCACATGTGGAAATTGCCTCTAATAAAACAGGTATGATTGTATAATGGCTTTTCTAGCCCTGCACACTACATTTCGATTATATGATTTTGATTATGTTTCATCCTGGGTCCCCTTTGTTGTCGCAGGGGCACTGAAATTGATATAATACTCGTATGCCTACAACCACATCTTTATAACCAGTATTTATAGTGCACAGACTGCTTCTAGAAGGTCAAAGAAAGGTAACTATGAATAGTAAAACGAATGCAAGCAGGCCTAACTACATTGTACCACAGTATGAATTTACATTACAAATTTTTAGAAGCTCACAAATCAAAAAAGGCTGAAAATCCACATGTTGTCTCCTAGGTGCCCAAGATGAAGAGGGCTTCAGAACAAATTTGCAAAACCAGAAATAGGAATAAGTCCAGGAGAGCTGAGATGAGAGGAAAACAATTTAAAAGTCTGATGATTAATTACTACAAATCAAGGGGTAAAGCTCTCCACAGATGGTGTTAAATAAGTACAGAGGACTGACACAGGAGGCAGGGAGGGTGATAAAAAGGGACACTTTAAAGCTCTGTTATTATAGGAAGGTTAATAATTTTCTAGCACCGTGGTTAGTATATAATCACAGCAGCCTCCCACATTAGAGTAACAGCGTGTGGTTGTCAGAAAGGTGTGTGCACCACGGAAACACGCCAGGGTTAGGATCCAAGTATCCCAAATGCATTTGCATCATCTGCAGCTGAAGGCAGTCTCCCAAGCCCAGCCTTTGGTGTCAGCTGCCTGGGGTCTCCTTCCCTCCGGGCTGCTCCTGCACCCCAACCCCTCCACCCAGCCTTCGTCACTTCCCTGGCAGCTGGGACAATTACTGTCTTCACTAGACATATCCTGCTAAGAGAAATCCACAGTAGCAGGAATACAACAAATAAAGTGTCTATTGTAATATATAATACAGTCATTGTATGTTTGGCCTGAGTAACTGCACAATGCCACCGTCAGTTTTAATTGCTCTCGCTTACTCAAACGCCCCTAGGAAAAGCGTCTTGTTCCTGTAAAGTTAAAGGTCTGTTTTTGAGATACAAAGTCTCCTATCTACGATTTACTTGGCTTCCTTCAGTAAAAAGCTGTGGATAATCATTGTGGCTTCCTTTGAATATTCATCCGAGAAGTTAGAAAATTATGTTTAAAAAAGCAAACAGATCATTAAATCTTCCCCAAAACAAACCCGACTTTTAAAGAGACTCAGAGCCAAAATTATCTGTGCTTTGTATTTGCCTCTAGCATTTCAGTAAGCATTTGTGAGTTCAAGCCAGATCAAATCTCTAGAAGAATATATTGCTTTTTCCGGGGACAAGACCATAAAGTGAAGTTGTATGTTGGCAGGAATTTGCCTTCCATGGAAATTATTCCATTACTTCATTAAAAGACCTTTTTTCTCTAAAAGTAACATTTCCCATGTTGTCATTCAGAAGAAGAAAAAAAAAGTCTTTATTGTCTCATGTATAGTCTGTGGCCTGTAATATGCAGGAGGTCAGACTAAATCCTTCTATAATCCTTTTGAGCTTTAGTCCATGAACTTTTTTTTTTATTCTGTTTCCTATAGAGTATTTCCGTTTTAAGGGAAGAGCAATGCTTAGATAAGTAAGCAGTTTTAAAAATTTCCCAGCAAGCTAGGGGAAGAAGTCTCTTCTAATGCCTTAAAGGCAAATAGCAATGGATTTAGGAAGGAATTTGTTACATCTGTCTAAAGGCATCTGAAATGTAGTAATCTGGGCTAAACCAGTCTCCTAGGGACCTCGTATTGCCAGCAGAGCGAACAGCACCGACGCCAGCAAGGAAATTACCTCATTCCAAACAAGGTCTCCCAGATAGGTGGGCTGAATTGTTTTTGGGAAGGACTGATTGTGAGAAGCCAAAATGACTCAGTTCAGCAATACCTGACTTTTGAATAAGTAATATCAGATCAGACAAATGTGATTTCTTAGGGTGTGGGTAGCTTCTCTTGACTGTATACGGCTGTCATTGAGCTATCTAAGGAATTGTTAGAAGAAATTAAAGAGGATTAATATTTTTGGGAGGATTTTTACAAGGAAGTTACTTAGAGAGTTCTGGCAATGCTGGTAATAAGTTTCAGGGTAGCCAGAGCACATAAATGTACAGATGATTCAAGTAAGGGCAAGCCATAGCACATGCACAGTATAGAGCTACGATGTTCTTGTAAATTATGTCCAAACCCTAGATTAATCTAAGAATAAAGAAAAAAAACAGGAATCTATCAATTAAAAATTGTTACATAAAAAAAACCCCTTGGACTTGTGCTTTTCTAACTTCTGCTTTTCCAGAGATGAGGAATTATTTTTTACTCCAGGACCACTATAGCTTGAACAGATTTTCAAAAACTCAGTAACACCTAACAATGTCTGGAAAATTGCAGCATCTACCTTTTTAGACTTTAGCTCGTAGTGCTATGTCCCTCCTTTGGGCGTTTAGTTACTGTTCTCCTCAATAATCTGTTTAAGATTCAAATAGGCCAGATTACCATTCCTGTGCACCTTATGTAGTCACTTAAATCAAATCAAAGGGAATTTGCACATAATTGGTTTTCACAGGCTTCGAAAAGTTCAGCTGATTTTTAAAATGGATATTTCTCATATGACTTCATACTTTCCGAAAGAAACGGAATGAAAACTTACATTCTATCCATAGGGGAAAGAAGAAAAAAAGGTAAAACACACTTTCTCTCCGAATGACTATTAAATACCAGTCATCCTTTAATTCAGGGTAAAAGAAGCAAAAATTAAAAAAAAAATAAATTCTCAGATTTTGGTTTTTTGCACAAAATCCAAGGCAAGACCAATGCTCCATTCTCCACTTATATACAACTGTTCAATGGAAAGAGAAAGCATGTCTTTGGTAGCCTGAATGTCTACTAGTCCCATATACACTCTACCAACAGGAAAAGTACCTATTTTATAGGGACCTCCCACAAGTATGACTATTCTAATTCCTTCACATGACTAATCTGTTTTCATACTGTTTGCAGTAGTCTGAGTAACCATCAAGCCTCTGTAGATTTACCCAAACACACAGTTTCATGCAATGAACTCAGATCTCCTATTACAAACATCCATGTGAAAAGTGGACTATAAGCATGAAGTACTGCATCTCATTTCATTTGCTGATACTAAATGGGTAAGTAACTAAATTTACAATAAAATCTACTCTGGCATGCTCACGTACTCAGTTTTTGAGGCCCTGTGATGTAATTTAGAGTCAAAACAAAAAAGCAAACCTTGAAGAAAAGAAGTTTAAAAAGGAGAAGATTATGGGCCCACAGACAGGGATTTTACCAGCAGGATACTCCATTGGGTGGGCTGAATGAAGGTAACAGGCATTCTTTTTCCTTTAGTAAGAAGTGCACTTTTGTAACTTGTAAGGGAAATTGCTGAATAGTTTTGAGCGTTGCACTGCTGTGTTTGTTTCGGCTCTGGAATGTAATTCGGATATTGTTCGAGAGTTTAAAAAAAAAAAATAACAACAAACTTCAGAGCAAGTTCCTGCAAGCTCCATGAGCTCCTAGTGTACATATGAATGGGAAGGGACAATCTTCCTGCATGCCAGAGAAGGGCAGCTTTTGATGGCAGGTCATTCAGCTATAGGGTGCCACAGGAATTAACTGTATCTTATGCAAGAGATAGCTTCCTCTAGTCTTAACTGAAAGCTCCCACCCAGGGGGTCTGGCAGGAATCTCAGCCGCATTTCTATTTTGTTCAGCAGTATTTGGTTGACCAGTTCAAATGCACCTGTTTTCATAGAAACTGCTCTCTTTGTTCAGTGTACATTCCAGCACAGTGTTAAAAACCACCAAACATGGTCAAAAGGTCACTGCTTGTTTCTCAACATAGCTTGTGTTCCACTCTACACTCTGATTCAAAACTGCCATTTCTCTCAAGTGTGCTGCAGAGCATCTAGATAATAGTGAGGAAGCTGCACATGCTTGCATGGGAATACTGGGGAGGAGCAGTTTTCCAATCAGCTTTGTCAGACGCAGAGTGCCTGGGGTAAGCAAACCTCAGCCCAGTTAGTAATTTATTGTCACATTATAATTATTCCTCAGATGGCTTTTTTGACTATCTGTTGACAAAGCCCCTTCTCTTCTCCAGAGATTTCTCAGCTGGTGTGATTTCAAGCTGAGGGTCTGACAGATTTGTTTCCCCACACGCCCCCTTTCTCATGTCTGGACAAACCTGCCTTTGGTTTAATTACAAGCTGTTGGATATGCCCAGCCTCTATCGTAGTGTTCCACGAGGCACTGGTAGACTCTGTGTGGCTTTAATTGCATAGTCAGCAGGAGCGGGAGCAAGTCTTTCCTGTAGCCAATCGGGGTTTGGTTGTGTTTTACTCCTCACTTCCTCTTCCCATGTTCTGTAGCTGCAAAGAATTCCATAAGGCAATACTCTTCACACCCAGCTTAGTGCTCAATGAGACAGCAGAGTTAGAAAAGGATGGAATGAAGTTAAAAGCAAAAGACCTAATAAAACAAATGACGGTAGCCAAACTGCTGTGCACAGAGACCCTGTATTTTCAGACCTGCTTTGATAGCTCTGCCCTACCCAGAATTTCTCATGCACTATGAATGAGCCAGCTCCTGCTCTAAAAGATCTGTAAATCTCAGCCTCCCTCAGATGCTTGCCAAATATTTGGCATCCTCTACTTTTTTCATACACTTCCCTGGCATCTGCCCAAGCTTTCCTGTGATGTGTAGTTGGTGCTCTAGGGCAGAGACCCCTCTTCCTCTTTGCCTGCATTTGCTTCAGTCTTCATGGTTTTGCTTGTGGCTGGCACGTTCCTGCCATCACAGTCTGCATCCATGTAACAAAAATAATACCAACAACAGAGATTTGATGAAGGGTGGAGAGGGGCTGTTCATGGAGTAAGCAAACATAACAAGCTTAGATCCATCTTGCTGCTTCAGTAAAACTTGTCCTTTGCCGGCATAAGAGCTCTATATTTCATACTCCTCCTGCACCGCATTTGGTGTGGGATTTATATTCAAAAGAAAAAGGATCCAGCCACAGCCTGTTTGTAATAAGCACTGAGAAGCTTCAGAAGTCCCATTAATCACTGGACCTTTGTTCCGTGTCCGCAGTGTCCTGATGACTCATACCTCACCTATGCTATCTTCACTTGCTGTCACCCCCCCACTACTGTGAGGAAGAGAACTGAAACATCCAATATTCTCATTCTGACAAACTGAGGGATAGAAAATCCCTTAAAATAGGTCTGGATATGCAAGTGAGCACAGTCTACTTCTGCGCTGTTACCAAGACCCGCTGTGTAAACACTAGACAGCCCCACCCGAGCTGGGAAAGAAGGGTTTGGGGCTTTTAATGAGTGTCATGGCCATTCCTCCACGGGCAAACCCAACGCTTTCCCGACTTTGCAGAGAGCTCATTGTATGTCTGCGTGGCACGGAGTCTTTTCCAGTGCATAATGGTATCCCTAAGTGGATGCCTGGTTGTTGTTCGTAAATTAAGCGTCTTTTGTTTTTCCACCGGGAATCTCGGAGTGTCGCACTGATTGTCTGTTATCTGTCAAGGCATCAGTCAGCAACCCAGCAACTCTCTGCTGGAGACTGCCCTGCTTTTACAATTAGCAATAAAAAGCTTTTGTAGCTGCACAATGATGCTTCTGAGGTCTGGTGCAGGGTTTTAGGAGGGTTTTCTTAATCAACAAGAAGATAAAAAAGCACACATATTCTGTTTGCTTTAAGAGTGAACTGGAAAAGAAAATATTTAGTTCAAAGACGAAGAAGAAACACTTCTACATGCTAGAGTAATTATACTGATGCATATGAATAAGGTTTCTCATTTCCTACATTTTCATGCATTGCCTCATCATCTGTAATAAATTTAATGTGAAATGTTTGGAAGTACACTTTTACAAGATATATGAATAACTGAAATTGTAGGTTACACCATGTTTAAAAGAAACTTAACTAGAACAAGATCAGCTTCACTTCACTGTGTTATTTATATAAGCAACTCTATCAGAAAAAAACCCAAGTGCTTAAATAGACAAGCTGGATACAATTAGGGTCACTTGATCCTTCTCCTAAGCAATATTAAAGCCCACACGTACTAATCATGAATCAGTCAGGGGATAGCAATGTTAATCCTAATTATGTATAGCTTATTGGAGTACATTAAAAGTGCAATTTAAGGCTACATCTGTCACGGCAGTTCTAGGTGCATTACTTGTTCATGTGCAGCATTAAGCCTTCTCATTTCTATCAGCTGCGGCTGATAGGACCTTGTATGTTTCAAAATATAGGTTATGCAGACTGTAATTCTGTCTTTAAAGAGTCTCTTATTTTGTGAAGGCTTAAATTTGTATTAGATGTCTGGGGCTGAGGAGGGATTTGACAAAAAAATCTTTAATTTTCTTGTCCTCTCAATGCGTTATATTAGTGCCATGAAAGAAGTGCGAGTAGAATGTGTGGATTGGGGGCATAAATAATGGGGAAAGATATAAAGAACAAGACAGGAGAAGTAACAGGAAAATTTCATGAAGATATTGATAATATATTACACCTCATAAAAAGGATAAATGGTAGGAAGGGGGGAAAGTGTAGAAGAGGAAAGACATAGCTTAATGTAGACAATGCTACAAGGTAGAACTTGCGAAAATAAAAAAAAAAACTGTCACTTTTTTTTTTCTTTTACTTTTGTAATCACCTACAAAAGGAATTGCTACCCAAAACAATTTATATAAAGCAAACCTTGAAAATCTGGTTCAGGTTTACACATCATCTAGGAGACTAGTGTACTCGTATAAGCTCTATTGATTGAGACCATTAAAAAAATCATGGGAGTACTGCACAGAAATAGAGTTTATTGAGGAATTTTAAAAATGTCTTACATTTTTACAAAATTATTCGAGACATTTGTCCCTTTTAATAGGTTCAAAATTCTATCAAAAAATCTGTTGTATTCCGTGTAATAGTAATAGAAACTCAAGTGAGCAAAAAAAGTGTTAGAATGCACAGCAGTTATTCAAATATAAAACACTCTGTCAGGATTATAATGAGTTTCCAACAAATGCAGCAGCTGCAGTTTTTAAATCAGCTTGACATGAAAAAAGCTTTTATTAAACACAGAAAGTCTCCTCTAGACAATATATTGCCCTTTCTGGGTGAGAGCCATCACTCATTTTTAGCTTAGAACAGTTATATGTACATATATGTACAGACACGTGTAAGAAGTCTGCATTTTAACACTTACTATTTATTGACCCCCAAAAAATTTGTATGAGACTATTCATAGTTTTCAATGTATTTGTATATGTAAAGCACGTTTATAGACACAAACTAAATTTTGTTTATTTACACAAAGTTTGTTCTCTCCATGTAGTGGACACTGGGCAGGAAATATTTGATGTAATTATGAAGAAAAATAGAATGTTTGGAGTGTCCAGACTGTACATAACAAAATCTTTGTTTCAGTGAAGCTGCATATGAATTTGGTTTAATTTATTATGTTTTGCCTCTACTATTTGAATATGTAAGTAATATAAATAAGATTTTTCCTACATAGCCTCTAGTAACTTTCAGTCATGCATTGTGTGTGATATTAATAGTCAGATTTCCTATAAAATGTACTCCCTGAAGAATATCCTTTATAATTACATTTCAATAAAACTTACCCAAGCCAAGAATTCTATCATTAAATCAATTTACAGCTTGAAAACACTTGATCTGCCTCAGGAAAAGACATGCAAAAAACCCCAGCTCAGTATCAGAATGCCAGTTTTGGGGAGCAGAGGACTTGGCCTCTGAGAGTTAATGCTAAAAGCAGCAAGTCCTCAGCTCTCACATTAAAATAAGCTTGACATATGCAATCCATACCTGTGACTACCTTCGCCTCTTTCCTCACCAGTGCTTACCTATCTTTACCTATTACTTTTCATTTGTTCAAGATTCACATTCCCCCTCCCTGACCCATCTCTGACATTCATTTTCTATATGGGAAACCATTTTTGTGTGTTGCAAGTGTGCCTTAAGCACCTTGGGGTACACCACTACTGCCAGCTAAGTGTGGCTGGGAAGCTGCTCTGCAATTTGGCCTCTTTTACTCCCCCCACTGAAAATCTCCAAGACCTCACTCAGCAGGATGTCTCACCTGGGCTTCAGCCCTCCCTCTGTAGGTTTGTGACACAACAGTACAGTCCCTCTTTTTACTCACATGGCGTGGCAAGGGCACATCCACTTGAATTTCCATGTGCTTTGACAGTAAATACACCTAGGTCTACTTTTCCTACAAACAGTGATCGGGGATCCTCTGAGCAGAAGCTGCAAAATCAGAGAGGCTGTCAGCAATTTTAGACTTGCTTTCCATGTTTTGGTGCAAAAGTTAGATGAGTGTTTCAGGCCCTTTAGGATGCCTGCAAGTAGAGGCAGATTATATCGATAACAAGTGCTGATGAAGCAGAGATGCAATGGCCAGGCTCTTTACCTTGTATTGAGCAGCTTTAAGGCAATTTAATGATGATGTGGGCGTGTAACTGTGCCAGGGCTGACTTTGCAGCTGGGATTGCCCATGCATTTTTTACAAAGAAGAACGACCTGAGGCTTCTAGTAAATGATTAACTCATAAATGAAAAGCAGTTTTTGAAGTAGGAAGGGATGATGTCACACCTTTTGAGGAGAAGCCATTAGGCAGTTAAAAGGAAATAGGTAAGGATCTGAAAGGCAGATTTTTAGTTTTGAATTATCCTATTAAGAGATTGTTGTGTTTGTTAAACGACACAGGATTCCCGAATTTAGAATCAAATACTTCAGCTGATTAATATAATATTAAATTCACAGTCTTCTCTTTTTTACTTCTTCAGGTTTTCTTTCTTTTTAATCTAGTGTAGCAAGACATCTGTGCTAGGTTGTCTTGAGGGTCACAGGAGATTATTGTCTAAGTTCTATCTTTCAGAAATTCCTCACCCAGATCAATCAGATGTTTTTCTTCTGTAAACAAATAACCTCACTTATTTTCCATTTCCTGGCTGTAGCCCTCCTTCTGAAATTCTACTGCCTAAGGTTATCCCTGAAGCCAGAGTTTTGGAGAAAGCTGCACAAGGCTGCTCTGATTAGCCAGTGAAATACTGACTGTGAAGAAGTGGTGTCTGAGAAATATGTAGAACAGGTGGGGTACTGCTGCTGGGTCTCAGCCCTTCCCTGCAACCTGCAACCTCCCCATGGCATGGACTGCCCTTTTTTCAACCCAGTCCTGAAATAAATTAAGCTATGAGGTTTGCTTGATCAAATATGTCCTGTGTTTCTGTGTTGCCTCTTCTCCCGGTTCCTCCCAGCCACATTCTGCTCCAGAGGGTACTCAACCCCAGGCCAAAGACCAATCATTATTTGTTTCAGTTAATTTAATTCACTGAACCACTCTGTTCTTGGCCAAGGTGAGCACTGTCACTTCCAGGTGCTCAGATCTTCTGGAGTGTTTCTCCTCCCTTCTCTAAGTTGAAAGTACTTCTCTGTCGTAGATGTCCCAAAGAAATCTAGCTAAAGTAAGTGCATTACAACATAAATTCTGTTCTTGATAAGCTGGCATTTTCCAGAGGGAAAAAAACCCGTGTCATTGTCACTTATGATGAGAAGAGAACCTTCCAAATGCAAGTATAGGCCAAACTACTGTAGTAGTGCACAAGATAACTTCATTTCTCTGCTCTTCCTAAGCATTTCTACTGTCCCTTGATCCTGACTGCAAAATTGAGGCTGTGCTGGGATCCATAAAACTCTTTTATCTGGTTAACATAGTTTTCTTGCTTAAGGCAGTAATTATATTTGGACAGATGATTCTTTTGACTGTACTTAGACTGAGTAGACTTACTACTCAAGAGTTGCTTTTCAGATGGTTTGGTCACTCAGAGGAAGTGTGCAATACATTTCCCAACAGTACTGTGCTTCCCTTCCATCCTGTCTCATTAATGGAGTGGTCTGTGGTTTTTTGAAAGGCTTCTACCCTCAGGAACACTTACAACTCAAATGTCTGATTTTGTGCTCATTTTCAATAATGCTTCCGACGATGACCCAGATAAATGCAAATACTTCAGCCATCACTGACCATGGGTGGCTCTCATCTTCCTCCTTGGGAGGTTTTAGAGACTCAAGACATGAGAAAACCGTGAAGCAATTCTTGCAATTTGTAGCAGAAGAAAATGTTCCTGGCATATCCTATGAGACTGTAGCCTGTTATTAAGATATTACAAAGATGAGATATGTTCTTGATATATTCAAACTACCTTCAGTAATAGTCTTAGACCTTGAAAAGTCTGTCACCTGCACCTAGAGAGCTTGCTGAGAGAAAGCACAGCATCTGTGGTCTGTGGAGACACTTGTTTTGTTTTGGGGAATTTATGTGTTTAATATTTACTTATTTTCCTGGGGATTTTTCTTTCTGCTACTAATGTTTAGTGAGTGAAACTGGAAGTTGCCTCCTTCTACCCTTCATTTAACCAACTGTGGTATTAGCCCTCTACGTCTCAAATCAACCTACCAGAACAGTGTGAGACTGAATATATAAACTGGATAACTTATCTTTCCTATAACACTACAGCATTTAAAGAAAGAATGTTCTTTCTTATCTTTTTCTCTCTGTGTACAGAGAAGATGCAGAGGAGCAAAGACTGGGCAGTGTAAGGCCTCATGATAATAAAAATGTGTTTGTGTAATTTGAAGTTATTTACAGAGTGATGTCACAGGAGCACAGGAGTGGGGAAATATTCACTGGATTCAAAGTCCAGTTCCTGGCTATTGCAACTATATCACCATATCACCCCTAGTGCTGTTCAATGTTTCCCCTGCTTCTTCCACACAAAGCTGCTCCCCCTGGGTACCTCCTTATCACTACTTACCTGGTTTGTACATACATGTCCTTGTGTCAATATTGCCCTTTTGTTTAAAGGCTTAGAGGGATTATATCTAGGATTTGGTCAGTCTCTCAGGTTTCTTTGAAAAAAAAGAAGACTGTGAAAGTCTTATTAAAAATAGCCTGGATCAATGGCATTATTATCTTTTAAAGCACACACGGAAGGAGACTTTCCTGAATCAATGATAAACTCTTATATGGCTGCAAAAGTGTTTTTAAGATCCCATTTGTGGTCAGGTCAGATTATACCCTACATACTAAGTTAATATTTTATGTAAACCTGAGCAAGGTCAGTATTTCTGCTGTTACACTTTGCGTGCCTTTTTTCTCTCTTCCTCCCCTTTTTTTCTCTTCATCTCTTTCAAAGCAAGTCGATAACAAGGAGAGGAGGAAGAGCTTTAAGACATTTTCTTTATACGCCCCATGCTGCTCTCTAGCAGAAAGTTGACAGGACAGGCTCAGGTTTCCTGACACCACCCAATGGATGCCTTGTGTTTTTGGGGCTGTGTGATGCAGCCACGATTTGCTCTTGCATCATCCCTTGTCACTGGTGTCTGCATTTACATCAGTGAGCTGAGCAGGGCCAGGGCATGGCTCAGGCAGTGGTGTGTGCATATCAGGCTTCCCAGATAGGCTTGGTCTCGTGCTGGACAGCCTCCCTCAGAAAAGGGATCGACACACTTTGGGGAGGCAGAATGGGCCAGAGTCTGTTCCAAATATAAAATTTAGACCTGAAAAACCTTTTAAGGGTAGAAGGGTTTAGCCATATGACCCCAAACCATATGCCCTTTTTCTGGTCTGTTTAATTCACCTTTGAACTATAGGTACTACATTCAACTAAGTCAACATTTGTTCTATCAGCTAAAAAAGTAATTATTTTCTCATTTATGGCCAAAATTTTGAAAACAGCTGTCTGATTCCACAGCTGCACCTGTGAATGCCAGCAATGTGTTTAGTGCTTGGACACATCACTTTTGCAGCCATCTGAGTTTTGGAAAGCATGAAACTGCCCTGAAAGGTTAATTTGTGGTTACCACTGTCTAATTGCAGGCACAGATGTGAAACACCAATTTGCAAAGCTATTTGCAAGGGTCAGTCTGGAGTGTGCTGCTTTCTTTTGCAACATAAACCTGCAAAAAAGCAGGCCATGTTACAGTGCTGAGGGTGTAGCAGTGAGTAGATAGGTCAGAGGCAAATTTAAAACAACAGTGATTCGATAAATATCCTAAGCCAAAATTATTCTTCATATATGCAAACATTTATGCAAACAGCATAAAATCACTCTTCATTCTTCTCTTTCTACATAATAATACTCATTCTCTCTTTAAATACATACATACTAAGAGAAACTCATCTGAAATATGGCTGCAATTTGTTGGCTCTGTTCTTTTGTTCCACTTTATTTAGAACCACTCGAAGCTTATAAAATTGTGGCTGAAATCCTCAGCTGGATGTTCATTGCATCACATAATTCTTGCACATGAGTTATCAGTACACAGTCATAGTGGTATAGATTTTAGCTGCTTTATATGCTCATCTTCTCTCATTGATCCCTTCACACTGCTGAATTTTGCTGTTAGTTGCACACAATGATAACTTGTGCTTGTTCTAGTGAAATCAGTCATTCTAATATTTCAACAGTTTTCCCTTGACTGCGGCAAGATAGATCTTTATTTGAGAGATTAATCTTCTTGAAAACTTTCAGCAGCAAAGTTCTTTAGTACTTCACATTTAGAGAGTAGTCAAAGTAAGCTAGAAGCTTACAAACTCACATTGTAATGTACCTATCCGAAATTTTATTGCTGGTCTGCTTCAAATCAGAACTGCATCTGAAAGCCTTGCAAGGTTTCTGTGCAATATCTCAGTTTTGGGGGAGGCATTATCTTTCTTCTTTTAGAAGGGAAATGCCCTTGGGTGTTTGGATGGAAGAAGTTTCACTGTGTCCACACTAAAAAACGCATTGATGCTGTGGTGTTGCATTCATAGACCTCCAGGCTCAGGTTTAATAATCTGTAATTCAGCTGGAGTATGACTCTCAGCAGCATCCTAACACGACCTCTACAGCTTCAGGATTATGGAGATTTCCATCTCCCAAAAAAGATTCCTTATAAATACACCTTTTGTGTTCCTTTAAAAGATGAGGGCTGATGTTGTGGACTGAGTGTAACAAGACATGGAGGAGGATGTGAGGGTCAGCTCAGGCTGCGGCAGGAGCAGCTCTTCCATTTGTGCATAACTAGGGGTAAAGTTGGCTGCAGATGGGCAGAATATCAAAGCAGAGCTTGGTGTATTCACTAATCCACAAACTGACTCTTATTTGTCATCAAAGCGGAAAGCATGTGAGTATCATGGGAGCAGACTTTTGAGTTAAAATGACAACAAAGCAGTGTTGGCTGAGGAAAAAAAAGCAGCCAGAAATGAAGCTGTGCCGTTTCTCAGCTCAGAAACTCGTGGCAACTGCTCAGCTTGCTTGCAACAGAGAGCAGCTCAGAGGCTGAAGATCCTGCTCTTCACTGTCCCTCACCTCAGATCCCTGTCCTTCCCACCTGAGCGTAGGCTTGAGCCAGTGCCCTATGGAACACAGAGCAAAGCACAGCTTCACAGAGGGCTGGTGCAGAAATCCAGGCTCCCTGTGCTTCATCCTTTTCCAGTAAGATGGCAAGGACCCCAAGCACTCAATGATCATCTAAAAGTCAGTCAGTGAAACGAGTATGGTTTGTTTAACTGCAATTTTCACGCAGACGTATATTAAGTCTTATACAGACGTATATTAAGTATATTAAGTATTTTATACTCAAGACTGTTCACAGTTGAATTTCCATATTGAGAAGTTCTCACTGTGAATTGCCTGCAGCATGCTCACTTAATTTCTACCACCTCAGCCGCACTGCAATATTCAGAGTCAAAAGCACAGCTGTAGAAATGACCATTACTGACTGCAGGAAAAGCTTCTACATATGCAATCCATTCACAGACTGACAGTGAGAAAACCAGAGTAAGAACACATAATTTCTGGTGAGGAGAATGTGCTTTATAGCAATTTAAAGAAGAGCCCCAGTTAATGCTGCTGCTGGAGAGGGCAGCAAGATCATTGACTCTGCATTGTTTAGCATGGCATGGGCTTGGGACTCTATGCATGTTCTACCCCCCTTAATTAAAAAAAAATGTGAGAAGTGATGAGTATTCCTGCTAATCCCATTCTGCAAAGAGGTTTACGGGCTGCAGTCAATGGTGCAGATAACAGCAGGGACTGGAATTTCAAAGGGCAATGAAAGGTGAGAAGGCACCTCCTAGACATCTCTTTCTCAGCCCAGGAATCAGCCTTTGGGCTATGGCTGATACACAATTTGGAGAAGTTGCAGCAGTCTTCTTCATATTGATTCTCTGATTATCAGAATAGCCAAAATATGTTTCAGTTTTAAGGGAGATGAAAAAGCTGAGACAAAGGAAAATTATAGGAGGATCAATTTCAAAAATGAAGAAGTTTTATTACCACTAAAACGAAAGTCTCAGGTTATAAACAAAACTGCTATTCGTTTTTTTCCATGAGGTATATTCCGTCAGCAAGAGAATCTGAACTAGTCCATTCAAAATCTCATTAAAAAATAGAGGGGTGCATGGTGGCACCACTACTGTGTGGTACTAATAGTAACTATAAACAGAGTCTTAGGAAAAAGACAGTAAACATTTGAAAGATCTCTATTTCAGAAAGGACTCAAATATTTCAATAGGAGGCATACCTCCCTCCTATTTTTACTCAAGTAGTGTTTACTTCAGCTAATGGAAGTAGTCTAGTATGCAGCCTTTTCCATATGCAGGGTGGCGAGTGTGCAGAGCAACTGGGTCAGGGTGTGCCTCATGCCTTTTCCATTAAGTGTGTCTTTTGTATATATTGTATTGCCAAATTAGTCAGAGAAATTGTGTGTATGTGTCTGACACTGATCGGGACAGCCTCCTCCCAGCCCGGTCCTCTGCGATTAAAAGAATTCTCTTAAAGGTCAGGAGTATGATGACAGGGAAGCCTGGATGCTCAGGGACAGCCCCAGAGATGGATGCTTTCTTCACTCAACACTAACTGAACCACATTATTTGGGAATCCAAGTATAAATATGATAATGTCACTGCTAGACAGTGGAGTGCAGGGAGGTGCCTCACCTCTCCAGAGACTGGGAGAATTGTTTTCACTGAGGGTTCATGATGAGGTTTTGGGTGGGAGTGGAGAAGAAGGAATTTCTTATCTGCACCTAAAGAGATAACTTAGATGAAGAAACTGAATTGAATAATAATAACTTACTCTTGTACTGCCCTGTATAGCTTCAGGATGCTCTTCCTGCCGGGTGGTCCTTCATGAGCTCCCTGTCTGAACTCTCTGAAGGACAATGCAGAAGAGGATGCTCCAGCCTCACCTGACTTGGAGCCTAATTTGGAGGTCTTGGGCATACGCAACTTTCCTAAATCTCTGAGCAAAAAGTCCAGGCATGCAGTCTGCAAGGAATTAGATAGAACACACTCCAGTCATACCAAGATATAGATAAAAGACTAAAACAGACCCACAGACTAGATGTAGTCAGAGATAAATTTATACATGTCTCCATATCACCCGCATTGAAAATGAGATAGTGGAGACTCATTATCAGCAAGTAGGAGAGAATTTTCCACACCTAGTTCCAGGACTTAAGTTAATGTGAGATAAAATGTTGGATCCTTTAAGGGAAAAAACACTTTGAAGGGATAACTTCATCAGTAAAGATAATTAGTAAACATAAGTATGTGTGCATTCAGCTTTGTGAAGAAATGTTCCCTATAGAATGGCTGTGCAGCTCTCTGGAATATGATGTTGAATACTTTTTGAATACATTTGCTAGCTTGTATGGCTGGATGCACCAGATATGAGACCTTGCCTCTGAAAGAAACTGACAAATAAGCTTATAAATATAGTCAAGTCCCAGCAAGCCCTTGCATTAGGTCATGCTTGTACATTGATTCTTGCTTTTAAGATCAGCCAAACCCCTGCTTCCTATTAGGTTGGCTATATCAATTCTAGGCCTCTGCTACAGGGCACAGGTGAGAAAGAATCCTTTATTTTGCAGATGGAGAAGAATGAGGCACTAGAGCATATCCAGAAGGAGTCTGATAAATATGGGTTCCGTTTCTAGTTCTAAATCCCATGATAATTACCCCTGAATTATCTCCTATTTATTCCTAGATTAAATAAATGGACATCCATTTATTTAATAAATGGGCACTCATACTGTTTTTGCTGAAAACAGAAATAATTTCAAGTAACACTCTCACAGTGTCAGCAAACTCTCCCAATGTCTTGTATAAGATTTATATATCCTTTATGTACAAATGTGATTTTTAATGTTAAGAGTCTCCTGTTAATTGAGGTCTGACAAACAGGAATACTTGAGAACGAAGGAAACAGAAATGAGCATATGTTTCTAACAGAAAAGCACACCTGGTCACAGGTACGAAAGAGCAGGTCCACAGAAGAGGTCACTCTGATGCCTTAAATCAGTACTTTGCTGGATCTGGCTTTAGAGGTTTGTTCAGTTCCTGGGTGATCAATCAACTCCTGAATGTCCCTAAATTCCCAATACTTTCTCCATCAACCTAGACAAGTTGCATTCTGACATTGCCAACCTGTGCAGAGACCAGACAAATGCCTAAGGTCCAGAGGGATGCTCAGACTCTGCTTTTCCCCATCAGATGGCTGAAGGACACTCTCTACTTCATCTTCTCAGATTATGTCCCTGATAACAAGCAACTGCTGTCACTGTTTTCCCTCCTAACTTAAGGCTCTCTCCTGCAACCCAGGAGACCCCATTTTACCTTGCTCAGAAAGGGGCCAGGATGCAGATCTAGTGGGAGAGGTAGTATTTAGGCTACAGGAATCAAATGTGAGCTCTTCCTCTGAAGTAAAGTCCACCCTTCAAGAACAATAAACATCAATCAGATCAGAAAATTTTATAGTGGTTAAAACACTTGATAGACATGCAACATGGCAAGCCAAGTATCTTCCCTCAATCCTGAGTTACACAAACTGGAAACAGATTCAACTAAGAGGACAGAGTATCTAGTAAGGTACTTCCTGTTAGCATGTGAAATCTGGAATCAAGCTCCTAATTCAAAGTCAGTGGAATGGGGAATTCCTGCACATCTCAGGTCTTTGTGTAAGAGACATGTCTCTTTTCCCTTTGAATCTTTTATTGGAGCTCTGGGTTGAGGAATTGCTGGTGAAAAGAGGTGCCTTGCTCATATAGTGTGTGCCCATACCTAGGCACCTACTATCTTTTCAAGAAATATTCCTGCCTAGCTTTGCAGGTTCTTGCCCTGCTTATGGGGTCTCAGTGTAGAACTTTCTACTCTGGTACATAAATCTCTGACAGACCATGGGGAACAAAGCAGTCAAGCTGCAGCACTCACCAGAGAATGAAACCCAGCAAAATTCTCTCTATTTAGACAAGATATCTATTCAGGCTGCATAAATCAGACCTGCTCAGCAGATAGGCTGAAGCAAGCTTAGGCAAGTGTATGTGTTGCCATGTCACACGCACTGTAGACAGTCCATCTCCACCTGCACATCATATGGGGATGTACAGCGCTAGGAATTTCCCAGAGTGTGAGGCATGAAGCATCACAGTGTCACACAAGGCTGCGTGACCTGGCTGAAAATGCAGATTTCTCCAGGTCCAGCTGATTTACCAGTCTTCTTCTCCATGTGGCTATCCGTGCATGGCAGCACAATGTTTTGTTGCCGTCATGGCTCTCACCCATCTGCTTACAGGGATGTGGGGATGCTTCTGCTGCCTCCGGATAGCTCTGGAGAGTGGGCATTGCCTGTCCCATGCTGCAGCCCCACAGGATGTTTCTGTTTGTGCCCTGGGGATGGGAGGAGCAGGCTGGCATCTGACTTGACAGACACAAGTGTTAGGCAGAAGTGCTTTTGAATACTAAGCTCTTTACAAGAACTAATCTTCCCAGCTTCTTGGCAGACAAGAATGCAAAGAAAGATTGGAACAATTGTTGCCTGGATTCGGACAACAATTCCTCCCGGTTCTGCGAGCAAGCATCAGGCTCTCCGTGCCAGGGCATGAGCAGCTGTGCCATGTCTGGCCTGGCACAAGCTCTGACACTGCCTAACTAGCAATTCTACAAAGGCTTGGGAGTGACTTTGAGCCTGAAACACAAATTATAAATAAAGTGACTTAAGAGAAACTTCAATCAACTTTCATGTGCTGACACCCTGGAGACAAACTGGGAGAGTTTGCTTGCCTTTGCCAGTGATTATAGCCTGGAGTCAATCACTTTTGTCAGAGGAGACAATAGCCATAGGCCATAATTTTAAAATATCTTGTCTCAGTGATGATATTGCCTCAGGCCATCTTTTCCCTGCCCCGGTGCTCCCCCTCTGCCTACTGGACACAAAAGCTGGCTTTCATTTCAAAGATTAGCTCAAAAACTTAGCTTTGATGAATCAGTGTTTGGTGATTATTTTTGTAGTCCATTTTTTAAAATGCAAAGTTCTGTGATGTGATGATGTGTGTGAACCTTGCCTTCCAGCCTTAACCTCAGACACCCATGTGGGGTGCTCAGGTGGGCATCTGGCATGTTTCTGTCCTTCTGACCCAGGTTAGCTTTCTTCAAGCCAGTTCTTAAGTTAGTCCTCAGAGACAAATGTGGGGAATAAAAGAAGAAAAGAAAAAAAGCCTCTCAAGATTTAATCATCCCCAAGGGTGAAGCAGTGTGCAATTGGTAAGAAAGGTCACTGAGGGTCAAGAGGATTTGGGGAGGAAAGTGCCTTTCATGAGGAATTGCAAATGTTTACTTTAAACAAGTATTTAAAAAGTCAAGATCCTGAAAGAAGCCATATGTTTCGATTTTGAGACCAATTAGTCTGCCTCATCTGCAGTTTATTCTGTGGACTTTTGGCCTTTCACTTCTTCTGAAGGCAAGGAGGCTAATGTGTGAGCACAACTGATAGGCAAGGGAAAGTTGGGGCAGCTGCCTGAAATGATTTTGAGAGATGCACTTGAGAATGCTTTTCAGAAAGGACACAAAGATTGACTGGGCAAAGGAAAGAGGAATTTGACTGTGCCTCTTTGGTGGAGGAGAGCTCTGGTAGTCACACACCTCAATACTGATTGTGTTTTGTAATGCACTTTGATAATGAGAGTCTTTAAGAATTCATTAGGGCTTTGTTTGCATATGTTTGCATATATAATAATTCTCTTTTCCCTATTTCTGACTTTTCACAAGGATTATTTGACTTTTTTTTAACTTCAGGAAGGTGGTTTTTTGACAAGTAGAATGTCAAGAGAAAACGAAAACGTCATGAATAACAGATTTCACTCAATGAAGTCTACTAATAGCATTATATTTGATATGTGGTCCCTGTCAGAACATGTAGCCTCTAAAAACAGCTAAAGACAATCTGAAACAATTGCCCTCTTCATATATAGATGTTTCTGTTACTCTCTTCACCTGGATCATTGTTCATGTGTACCACAGTCAACATTTAATGCCCAGGGAGCAGGAACCAAGGCCAATTGCTGCTCTTAAACAGTCCAACAATATAGATACAGTATACATCAGATGATTTGTACAGCAGGAGAGGAAAATTCCACAGCACCAAGCACTTAAGCATGCTGCACCATCACCATTTCTTCATCAAAATTATTCTAGGATTGACTGGCAGCCTTGGCTATAAGTCTCTTCAGTCCAGCTATCCAAATTCAGCCTCAGCCATTTTAATTCATCAGAATCCTTTTCATGAATTCAGATGTAACTCAAGGCTGAGAACAGAAGTGTTGGTCCCATTCAAACCCACAATATAACAGGGTAGAGCATGATATGGGTTTCACCCAACGTCCCACTTCCCTGACTTCCAGTCTTATATCATATATTAGGTTGCACTTTACCACTCAGAACAACCACTAGAGCAAGGACAAAATTTGTGATGGATTTTGAAAATACAGCATTTAAAAGGTTTGCTGCTGCTAGAGGAAATAAATATGAATCACTTATTTAGAGGAGAAAACATGAGAAATCTCTGGCTTTCCTCTAGTTTGGAATTGAATATCTGAAACTTTTACCAAAATTCATACTAAAAAATTGGAATAAAAATAAAAAATAAAGGGAGGTGATTTGTCTGAAATATTTAAATTCCTGTGAAACAGGAATCCACGTAAACTGCTTGTTTCTTCTCATCAAAATAAAAAGTGTAAAAAAATTTTGCTTTTTTCAGTGCCCAGCAAGTATATGAGACCTACTAGCTTCTCCATTGAGAATTATTCTAATATTTTTTCATCTGAGGAATTCTGAACTCACCAAAGCTTAAAATCCCATATGTCTATAAATTACTACATGAAAGAACTCTTCCTGTAAAACTGATATTTATTACCTGTGTAGAAACAGCAAAATGAAACTGAATTAAAGGAACAGCTCAGACTAACATTAAAGAATATGGGATTTCTAGCTACAGTTCAACTTAACATTTTACAGAGTCTGACAGTATTGAGGACCGAAATGAAATGGAATAAAGTAAGTATTTATTAAAATTCCAGAGAAGTGAATGGAATAGTGTAGCATCACCTAGACAGCAGTATTTTGTTAAAATAGGGACAGATAGTCTGGAAAGGCAAGGAACCTCCCAAGATCTTCTGGGACATACACTTTTAATTGCAGGATCTATTTCATCCTAGATTCTCCATCTTATACATCTGAAAGCAATGGCATGTCTGAAACAAGAAAAGAGCCACCATCTCTTTTAGTAAAAATAACTTGCTTTGAAATATTTTTTTAAATGGGTGCTGACATGGGAAACTCATTCATTAAGGTAAAATTTGGTGAATGATTTTCAGCTTTATTGAAAAATTAGACAATTCATTGCAGAAAGATATTAAGTTCATTTGTAAATCACTTAATAAATTAAGCACGAGAGATTATTTTTCTCCCCAAGTCACTTCACAATATGTTCTGAAGCTTGCCCAGTTCATGAAATTGTATCATAAATCCAGCAACTGTGATTTCCACTTCAAGGAAATGCTATTGTATGAGCACTAAATATGATGGTGCTGAATAGTGCATGACAGCTTCCAAAAGCAAAATACCGTAAGGGTTTATCCATTTGCCCTGGTCTCTGAGGAGACCTGATGAAGTTCCTGAGTGGGACATTGTATTTTGGATAACTTTTGTTAAACCAGATGCTTCCTAACTTGGTTTGAAGTGTTTGGAAGATGTTTCCAAATGCCTGGACTTAGTTTCACAATATTTCTGGGCATTGTGGGTTCAGTCCTGCAAATTGTACAGCGTAGATCTCAGTAATCCTTCCACAGTCAGAAGCAGTTTTCCCAAGTGAAAGTCCTGGCCTGTACTGCTTCCAAAGGGACCAACAACCCTCACACAAGGGTGTTAATGGGCAAAAACTGTGAGATCTTATGATACAGAAAAACTCAAGAAACAGACAAACAAAAAAAAACTAACTACAGGAGAACAAGAATGGAAAGCATTGGATAAGTTTAAAAAATACATGTATATTATTTATTACAAAATAATATGAATTGCAATGAGTATAAATTCCTTGGGGCTTGAAATATGATCACAGAAACTGAGGCTGCAAACTGGAATGGTCTCTTCCCTTATCCTAAGCCTTTCTGTTCATGGCAGGAGGATACACCAGAGGTCAGCCAAGTGTGCTTTTATGCATGCAGCCACTTCTTTGTCTCCCTTTCACAATCATGGGCATCAGCAAGTCCAGGAGCACTGTATCAGCATCCCACAGCAGCTGAGTGGTGCCTGCCCAACCAGCAGAGCCTGGAACATAGCTACAGAGCAGCACCACAGGCTGTGGTCATCACTCCAAGATTTCAGATGTCCACTAGCCATGATAGCCATGATGCCAAGGAATCTGGCAGATCATCCCACTGGAAGAGCAGTGGGTTTTCACTGAGCTCGGGAGGTAGCTGGCAGACAGGGCAGCTGGTACAGTTTAGTTACAGCACCATGCTCCATCAGGACCAAAGCCAGTTGCCTAAAGTGAACAGCAATGATCCCAAGGGCTTGCTGCCTCCCATCCAGTCTGTCTTTGCTGTAACCATCTGCAGTATGAAAGGAGTCCAGATCAGAAAGATCTTTCTGGTCACTGTGACAGCACATGCTGGAGCATCCTGGGTGCCATAACCCAGCAAGTACTTTTGTTGCTCATCTCCCCTGAAGTACTTGTGCCCCTGACTTGAACTGAAATTAATAACGCTGTCAACTCACAGAGTACTCTTCTGACCCATAGCTCAACCTGCTTTACTGAAGGACCCATGTAAGGTATGAGGCACTGAAATGATCTGTTCCCATCACTGGCAGGAAGGAAATCAGCCCTTCTCCTGAGCTGTAAGCCCTTTGCTTTCTCTGACAGATCCCACTACCCAAGCTGTACTTCTCACAGCACCACAGTGCTCCTATCCTATGTGTGAAGTAAAGCCCATAAAATGAATGAAAGCCAGTATGACTACTTCATTAAGTAGTTGAAATTGGCTGTTGAAAATGCTGATGAATTACAGACACTCTCTGTAAGGTTTAGAATAAGAGACAAGCTTTCAGCACACACTCCTCTTGTCTTGGCATATGTGTGAGGTGCAGTGTGTTAGATTCATTGCATGCTGCTTTTCTAGTAGCGTCCTTGTCCACAACCTTAAGAAGTTATACACAGATAATCTCTGGAGAACATAAATACCTTGCTCTTGGTTTTGAATCTGTCCCAATGCTTGAATATATAATTATGATGATTCTCTCTTTCATATTTTCCTTACTTCCCTGCTTGCCACTACAACCTTCATCTGCCTCTTCTCTTACATAGCTCTCAGCAAATCCAGCAGTGGTTTACACCAGCCTCTTTTCCTCTAATGAGTATGAGAAGGTGCAGGGGCTACTCTTGCTTGTCTTCTTCGAGGGGCATGGACCAGGCCATCATGGTCATATTCTACTGACTGCCTCTATTTTCTTCCCCAGTCACTTCTGTATGACCGACCTATTTTCCTTGCTTTTCCCAGCTGAAGAAAGATCGGCTGCTGTACTGGTAAATCTGTTTCACTGCTTCTGCTTCACGACCCTCCCTCAGACACTGAGACATGCCAGGCACTTCATTTTTTATCCCCACTCTTCCGCTAGCCACATCTTCCCCACCCCGGTGTTATTTATACAATAAAGTTGCAGCCAGGAGTTTCCCTGGCAACACACGTGCCTTCCTGCTATCTATTTTACAACAGGCTTGAATTGTCCCGAAATAGCTTAGAGGCAGCAATTTAACACAGCTGGTGGCACAATACTTCTATTCTGAGTAAACGTTTCCTCACCAGCGGTAACTCCTGTGCTGGTAACTGAGCTTTCATTCATCCGTAAGGGCAAGTAAAGGAACATATTACTTTGTGAAAATAGAAGTGAAAGCGTGATGGGAGCGGCCAGAACAAAGCATCCCAGGAGCTATACTCATTTTATGCTGCAAACTAATCAGTTACTGCACAGCAATAACTGAGGTGCCTAAGTTTATTTCTTTCCATGAATGAAAGAAGACTTTGAGCTAACTCAGCTTGAACAAGGGTATGATGGGTCTCTACTGAGTACTTATGCTACAACATCCTCAATAGTTGTAATTCTTATCCTTTTTTTTTTCCTCTCTGTTCATAAGCAGAGCAGGGTTGACAAGGGCAAATTATAATTTTCTTAAGCTGTTTAACATACTAGACACAATAGAGAACTCTTGAGTGCACACTTGTACACATGAGAGCAAGCAGATGAAATATGTTGCCACAGACTTTCTTTGGTCTCTAGTCTGTCTCTGGAATAGACATCACTGAAGTCTGAATATGAGTGTCCATTTTATCCTTCCAAGCTCTGAATCAGAGAATAAATTGAGGTTTGGGGATTCATGAATGCATACACAAGCTATAGACTCTATATTCTGATATCTCAGAGTAATCCTTCCCTAAAATGAAGGGAGATTTTAACTATAAAAAAGGCATACATCTTCACCATTACCCTGAATGAGGTAATATCCCATTTTTGCCTCAATTTCTCTTGACATTCTATTGACCAGTTCTGAAAGAACTAAGGAAATTTTATTATGCTGCTAATGCTGCGTTTGCAGTAACTGCTTTAACAAATGTAGATTCTTCCTCTAACAAATTTTCTGAAAACAACCTCTATTGCTTGTGTGTGGAAATCCATAAAACATTACTTGAGTGCCTTTCCAGGCAGAGCAAATTCAGTCAATAATTTTGCAAGCAAGCAAGCAAGTGATTTTTGCAAGCAAAAGCAAGTGATTTTCGCTGTTGTCCAGCATCCAGTGCTGCTCTGCAGTTGAAGCTGAGTAAATTTTGCTGCCAAAAATTTGGAGCCAGGAGCAAGTGAGGGCTGCCAGTGCTCCCAGCTGAGCAGAAGCCTTCAAATTTGGGGAGCCAGGACTGCCAAGCCTTGCTGTGGGACTGAGCACCTCTAACCAGACTCAGTTAACATGCCAAGGTGAAGCCCGCATGGAACAAGCTGACATTTGGGGACAAAATACCAAGCACTCTTATAAATGAAATATTCCAGCTAGTCCAATTCTGTCAAGTGTGCCTACACAAGCACTTGCAATACTTCTAAGAGTCTCGGGAGGTCTGGGAGGAGTTGGTCACGTTTTTTGTGTCAGATATGTACTTGTTTATCTGTTTTCAAGACTTCTAGTGCTTCTAGTGCTGTGAAACAGGCTTCTACTTGCTTTCTTGAATGAAGTGTTGGTAGTAAACACCTGAAGAAATACTTGGTACTGTATTTTTCTTTATGACTGTTGTAGAAAAATTCACCTATTCCTATAAGTGAACAGGGAACAAATGTTGTTGCAAGCACCATTAATACTGACTCACTTTTAAAAATATTTTTCAATGGGCAGATTTTGACTTCTGAGCATCAAGTATCCTCATCAAATCCAATTCTACAGCAAAGAATTGGTCTAATGCAGCATACAGCAGAAGAACATGCCTAAATGCTTTGCCAAGAAATATCACCTCTGTATTCTTACATATAAAATTAACTGTAAACCAAATGATAACATGCTTTAATAATGAATCAAATAATAGATCCAAATAATGACTGAAAAGATGAAAGAAAAAGTGGTTTTTTTTCCAGTATACCCTTTTCAGAAATATTGAAATTATACTGTCTGCCCACCTCGACAACAGCAGTGCATGGCGATTTATTGGTAACAGTTAAAGCCCATGATTTTTATTTTGTTTGTCTCCAGACTGATAGGAAATTCAAACAGAGGTCTGTTTACTTAAGGGGAAGGTATGCTTTCTAGCAGCATATTCAGCTGGGCAGGTTTTCTCCCCCTTAAAATTATAAGTCTGATGGATGATACAGTCAACTCTCACTGGCATCAAACTCCTCTCACAAGCAACAGATGTTCTGATCTGAGCTCCAAAGGTGGGACTCTAATAGTTTGCAGATGAGGTTTGGTGCTGGAGAGGAGATGGATAAAAGCAAGAGCAGAATATTAATAAAAGAACTAGTGCAGTACTTCCAGAACTTGGATCTGCATGAAAGAGGGAAAACCATTCTCTTCAGCTTGAGTTGGTTCAAGAAGTCATACCTGACAGATTTTTGCTTTTAAATCAGAAAAAATATTGCTTGTTAGGAAATGAAGAACATGCAACTATTTGAGGATGTTCTTGCCTCGGGGAAGTTGGGATTAAGAATGTACAGTGAATCTACAGCAGTAGAAGTTTGTTCACATCAGTGGGAATTTTGGCATTATCAGGAACTAGAAAAAAGGATTCTCAGATGCATTTCTCTCCTGTCATCCCTTTGAGTCTTTTCAGGCAGAGCTATAAGCATCAGGAAAGGCTCTCATTTGCAAAGGGTGGAAATGAAAGGAGAAGAACTGGCAACTTATGTGTGTGTATTGAAAGCTTGAGCCATTGTTTTTCTGCAGTTGAGACAACCAGCAAACACTTACAATGCCCAGGAAATCAACCCAGGAGTGGTAAAGGCACCTCCTCCACCCACATGTGCTGCAGCTCTCCTTTCTGCTCAGACTTTACTAATTACAGCTACATGATCTTTCAAGGCCTTTTTTCTTAGGGGGACTTGGGCTATGCCTATACTAGTAAATTAAACAGTGCCAGGGAACATTCCTGAGCCATGTAATTCAACAGTTCAGTGTTAAATTGCTGGAGCAGTCCTCAGGGCTTTGTGTAAAATGAAAAGAGCAGTAGGACTCTATTTTCAATGTTTCTTAGAACAAATCAGGGAGGCTACCCGGTGTTCAATGTGCACAGCAGCTAGGCAAAAATCACCTGGCCAATTTGGCTGTTCATTCAGTGCTACAAGTGTTCTGTTTTCTCTGGGCAAGGACTTCTAATGCAGATGAAGAGGACACCTTTCTCTGTCAGCAGTAACACTATGCAGGACTGGCATCATTTTGATGTTTCAAAGGGTTAGTGATGAATGCTAAAACACTTCACATGCACTCTCAACAGGCCAGGTGCTTAGATAGTGTAAAGATAAATTACTTACTTGTCTTCTAAGTATGCTGAATCCCTCAGGATTAAAAAGTGTGATATGTAAGTACTGATTTTAGCACTTTGTTCAAAAATGATCTTGTGAACGATCCTCATTAGAGGCATGAGATGAAACTGGGTCACTGTGAGACGTGTGTAGGCTTAATTCCCCCTCATTACAGTTTCTGCCTCAGAAGCTACTCTAGAATGAGCAACTGAAAGCGGTGCTTCATGCCAGCCCTTTGCCATAGTATCTTCATTTCTGACAATGGAACTCCTCCGGTGGCTAAAAGCTGCTTGCCTTTCTCCTCTATGTGTTGTTACTTAAATTGTTCAGCTGCAGTCACAAAAGGCCACAGAGGTTACCTTCTTCTGGAACACCAGGTACAGAACAGACCCGTATCTATGCACTCAGGAAATTGAGTCCCTTTCCATAAAGTCGTGGTTGTTCTTTGTGTGGTTTTATTGCATACCTAGTAAAAAGAAGCAAGTCTACTTGGACAGTCTGTGTGGACCAAAATCAAGAGGTGCAGGCTTTATCCCTCTCTGTCTGTATGGTAAAGTGTTCTTTGCTGAAAGCATGGAATGGGGCTGCAGGTATTCACCTACCCCAGTACAAGAGCTTGACCATATCCTTGTTGCCATCTATATTCAGAGACACATAACCTGAAGTTCCAGTCTCAGTTTGGAGCTTAAATGTTCTTTCATGTGGGAATAAAATACATGAAATAAGAGAAAACCATGTGTTTGCACAGGTAATAACTGAGTCTTGCAACAGACCAACTATCAAATTGATGTGGTTTGCCCATTTTGTTTTCTTATCCTATGTTTTAATGAGTTTTCTCCCATCAACATCTGACTCACCTTGTTTCTCATAATGAAATGTCTTGCTCTTGCACTAATTGTGAATCACAGACACGTTTATGTGGTAGACAATAAAAATAAATGCCAGTCCAGCAGTCAGCAGTTGATTCTTCATATACCATCCACATCAAGCACTGGAAAAAAGCTGTCAGCTATCAAAGATGTTGTTTAGAAATCAATATACCTTTGAATCAAAAGGAACAGGCATACTATTTTCTAGCATATTGTCAGCAGACTGTGAAGGTAAATAAATATAGACCATAAAAACTGTGTGATAGTCATCTAGAAAATAAACATTGTGGTAGGAAAAGGAATAATTAAGCACTATCAACTGCCCAATGCACGTGGGAAAGAGTGTTCAAGGCATGTATCAATAATCTTCTTCTGTGAGGCTAGCTGCAGATTTAAAGTCTGCATTGCAGGCGTGTTTGGGTGTTTTTCCTTCCATAACATTTTTCTTGCAGAGAAGTTTGTCTGAGGTCTGAGAAATGTTTCCTGGTTTATGATCAAAGTCATTCAAGCTTTCCCAGAGCTGTATGTTAGAGCAATACAGTAAACTATCCCTCATGTTTTTGCCTGTGGAAAATATGAAAGAGAATTCTCATAGGGAACAATGAATGAAATGCAGCCAAATGCACCTGGCTGAAATTTACAGTGCACGGTGCTGTATTTTCAAAGTCAAATCTCATATATTAGATTTTTCAGTGACAGGCTGTGTCCCTCAGGATTAAACAAACATATCTAGCAAAAGGCAAAGGTTCATTGCAAGTAACATGCTCCCTACAGGCCTCCTCACTGAGTGTAAGAGTCCTGCCCAGTACCACTGCCAGGGAGGAAAAGCCAGCCTATGGGACAGGTTTACCCATCCCATTTCTGACCTGGTCAGTCAGGAAGCAGATACCTGGTCCCTGCCCTTGTCACCTCATCCAGATGGCACAACTCTTTTTCCAGACCACAGCTTCATTCTTAATTGTCATTGGGTAGACGTGATTCTTCAATAAGAGAAAAGAACAAAACTTCTGCAAAATCCAATAGTGTAAGGCAGTTTTATCATCTGAAATTGTGATTTTACTGATCACCTCTTTTTGATACAAATCCAAACATCAGAGGATGAGCCTGTTTCTGTCATGCCAGCCAGCAGGTCTACCTTTGGAAAAATGAGGGTTTGTCTGTTTTAGACACAACTCCACAGTTCTTCTTGATGCTGAGTACTGAAATATTTACCCATCTTCTGTGAGTTACAGGTACAGAGGATTTCTAGGTAGTGTAGAATTCTCAGTTTTAATTAATTTTTAAACAATTCAGTATTAAAAAAAAAAAAAAGGCTCAGTCTCAGGATTTGGTTGGAGTGAGCTGTGTAGGGAGTTTCTCTTATGAGAGATTCTAGACTGATAGCCTCAAAAAGTTTTTTTTCTGTCTTGCAATGGGAGGTGTGAGGATTCAATGACCTGTGGTCTTGCAAGTCAGGTACTGGTACAATGCAGCCTTGTTCTGTGAGAGATGATCCTGGAGGCAGAGTGTGTGTCACACCAGCTGCAGAGCTTGCAAAGATTGCAGTCACCCTCAGGCCATTTCATACCCATTTGGTATTGCAGCAGTTATGGGATGGGCAGTAGCCACAGACCTGCACAGTCATCTCCTACACATCCTGTAAGAGAGATGGCTGCAGAGGATATAACCAGTTGGCCAGGCAACCCTTCAGGAATGAGGCAGAGCAGAGAGCTGGTCTGATGTCCCTTCAGTGAAGTGGTTTAGCCTGGATCCTTCCTTTTTCTCAGAGCCTGCGGCTGGAGGCTCTTAAGATGCTTTACAAATGCTCACCCTCTTTGGCTCATCCTGGTGCCTGAGGCTTCGAGTTTGCTGCTGGGTCTGAGACAAGTTTTCCAAGACCCAGGCAGATTATTTTGATGTGTTTCTCTCTTGTCCTGCATGTATACTATAGGGATAATGTTGGCTCACAGGTTACACTGTGAAGCAAAAATACCCGAAGTTAGTGATGTGTTTGGAGAAAGTACATCTGCAAGATAATAAGCAGACTCTTGGATCAGTTTAGGAATAAAGGGAGGAAGTGTAAATTAAGCAAGATAATAGTGGAATTGAAAATCCTCTAAACTGGCAAACTTCCTTTGCTCTCAAGTACTCTTTGAATGTGCAAAGTACATAGCTACATAAAAGGGCACATTTTCAGGTGTAAAAGAGTGATAAAGCTATTAATTGAGTTGCATACTAACAGGCCAGTTAAGCCTAAGGTGTGTGTGCTGGAAACCCTCATTTCTGGTTTATAACTCCAGTTTGTCACCTCAGTTTTAATACCTTACTGTCTGAACAATATTTATGTTTCTTAAAATTCCACGTGAGAAATTGCTATTCCAAGGATACAAAGGCACTGAACTTTCTTGCTACTTAATTTTAACTATTTGTAACACTTTAAACACTAGTTTTGTGAAAAGAAACTTACTCTAAATTATTTTTCTGTCCTTTGAGCCTTGGATGATGACTCAACTTTCTGAAAAGTCTGCAAAAACCTTAGCAATAACCTTAGCTTCTGGCTTGCTGTTTTATTTATGTAATTCACCAGGAATTACTTGGGTTTGCTTCTCTGTTGTTACCTACTGGCCTTAAATTAGGCTGATTATTCTTCCCATAAGATCCTGTCTCTGTCTCCAGGACACAGAAGTGAGCACAGGGTTTTTCTGGTCTCACTCAGGAGCTTCCAGTCACCCTTGTGACAAAAAAAGAGTTTTCAGCTTAGAAAAGTCTCTTATGGACCATGAAAGTCCATAGGATTAGAAGTTCCACAGATGTGACGCATACATTTACACCTGGCTGCCATCACACGAAAATCCAGGGAGAATAAACAATGGTGTATCGAGACTGTCTGAGGCACAGCCACAGCTCCTAAGGAGAAAAACCTGTTTCCAAACATCTGTTCTGCTCCTGCCTGTGTTACAATCACAGTTTTGTTCTGATTAAGTGGCAGTTAGAATAGATAATAAAAAATTAAGTGCTAGACAAGAGAGGATGCATTGCATCCTGTAAGTGTGGTAGCAGCTGAGAAGTTCATAACATCAGTGGTGAGCCCATCACTCTTCCCACCAAAGGAAGATGAAATGGAAAAAATCTGAGGTGCACACATTCCTGACACTTGCTATGCTTTTATAGACCACAGTATTACCTTATCTGTGTCCTCCTCCTGCTGCCTTCCTGCTGCTAGCAGACTACTCTCAGGTTTTCATCTGAACTGGACCAAGGGCTTCTCCTGGGGTTCAGCTGCTGCTGTCCCCTGTCCTCAGCCAGCAAGCACAGAGCAGCCTGGGGATGTGCAACTGAGCCCTCTCAACACAGGGGTGGCATTGCCTGGATGGCACCAGCTCCAGCCCCATGCCAGTGCCTGAATGGAGCCTGGGAACAAGGATTGATCTCAGAGCTCAAACCCAGCCCTGGATCTTTGAGCACTCCTTACTGGAAGAGGCACCAACCTGGGGTGGGACAAGGAAGGGCCATGGAATCACTGGGGCTGTAGTCACTACTGCTGTCTGTCCCAAGCTACATATCTGTCAGAGGTCAGTCTGGTGCACCTCTAACACCTCAGAGCTGCATTTTGCTCTGGGGCTGCCCTGTGAGCTGCCAGGAGTGGCTGCAGGACTGGCCATGGCAGTGCTGTTTCTGTCACCTGTGATGCAGCCCCCTAAGCACGGATGCCTTTGTAGCCATAAGCTCCTTACAGCTTCAGCTTCGCAGCCGTGGTAGGGCAGAGATGCGAGTCAGTCAAGTCGGAAGCTTGGGGCAAATACTTTAGCACAGATCTTTCCTTGCCTTGCAAACCTACTTCGCTTATCTACTACCCTTCGAGACACCTGTGACTTTTTGTCACCGCTTCCCGGCAGAAGCTGTGGCAATCGGGGTTCCCGCCACCATCAGCGCTGCGGTTCTGTGATGTGTACTGTGGTGTTAGCCCAGCGTTTGCTGAGTGTTTGAAGCTTTGCTTCTTTGTGGATTTAAAAACGACTCTCAATTCCCCCGGCTAATTGTCCATTAGCACGCCCTTTTAAACATTAAACAAACCTCTTTATTTACCTTCTCTGCTGCCTGATAGTCTTCCTCAAGAGGCAAAGATGCTTCTGCCTTAGCGACTTGAACCTATGTGACCTGAATAGTCACTTGAGATGTTAATTCACTGAAGAATGAAGCTGAACAATGATGGATCGAAGAATTTCCCCCACCCAGAACGCGGTTGCCTAAGCTTTGTGTATTGATCAGCTAAATTCGGTTTAATTCTCGCCAGAGCCTCAGTTCGAGCCAGTTTCTAACACAAAAGGAAATTATAATCTCTGGAATTTCAGGAAAAAAATTCTAATTCTCTGTGATGGTAGTCCAGTCGGTAGGGTTTTCCCTGGAAATGCTGCAGAAGAGCAAGACCCTTAGTGCCTGGCGCTTTTAACTTAGTAAATCGATTTGGGTTGCAGAATGCTACTGATATTTCCCACGGTGTCTTTCCTGTCACCATGATAAGGTAAAATAAACTAAACTCCAACTTCAATTTTATCTGCTACTTGCAGGTTTCTACAAACTATTAAAATACAACATCAAAGGAAAAAAAATCCTTATGAAGAAGAGAACGGTACTTTGAAATCAATTGTGTGCAGGTTTGCTGCTTTAAAGTTGTGATGGTGGGATCCCATTGACCTCAACAGCAAAGTCATGGTGCTATTATTGAATTATGGCCCTGGCTTACACCTTCAGCTAGTACAAAACCAGGGAGGTATAACTTTTCCTAAGTGTTTGGAAATATGCAGAGCTATCCTAATTTATCACAGTTGAGAATATGAACCTACTTCCTATAATGGTCATTAGAACCTTAAAACCTTATTGAAGTCTGGGACATGAGTCTTGCTCCTCTTCATCACAACACATTCCCAAGTGATGGCTCCTCGTGACATCTGAACCTGGCTGGCTTTCTTAAATCTCAATAAGTGTAGTGAGGAATGAGCAGATTTTAAAAATATAGTGAGCCTGCAGGTGGTTATTACTGCATGATGCACTGCTTGGTAGCTTCAAAGGGCCTTACAGACTTCTAAAAGTTCAGTAGTATCCATTTGCAAAAAAACTTTTTGTTTTTAAAACCTGCTTATAAATAAGCATAAATCTGGAGTCTGATGGCTGCATTAGGAAGGCACTCAGAGCTGTGTTCTTACCTTGCTCCCTGAGAGCAGAGCTCACTTGTCTCTGGAGTGTGCAAGGCAGCCCAGGAGCAGAGCTGTTTGTCTTAGTGTAAAAATCTGTATCTTCTCCCCCAACTTCATTACTGTATGTTCAGAGCAGAGTGCTTTCTATGCGCCTCAGTTTGTAAATCATCCCAACTCAGTTTATAAATGCTCACTCAAGTTTACAAACACCTTAAAATGGTATTGCATTCCATGAATTAAAAACCATGATAAAGAACATAAAGCAAATCTTCAGAGTCTGAGCTGGAAATCCCTCCATTTCAGTGAGCTCAGCAAGCTCTAGCCATGCTGTACCTGGCATACAGGAACTCCTTCCTCTGCTCCAAATGTCGAGGGATGGGTAGGACAACATAGCTCTGGCTCAGCAGCATGAGCCCAGGGCTAATCCCTTACCCCTCTCTCCCACCTGGACCCAGGTAGCTCCCAGACATGGAAGAGCTGAGCCTGACCTAAGGCATGCAGCATCTGGTTTGCAGCCTTGGGCTCCTTTGGGAAAGTAACCCCACTGCCAGGTCTCTGCCTGCAAAATGGAAATTATATCTCTGCATGGAGCCTCCACATCCATAAATGAGAGTGGATGGTTCTAGTGTGAAATAAAGGCATCTGACTCTCCTTCTGCAGAGGCATTACATGACCTTCAAAAGCAGCTTGTGCTGATGCATTTTGTACAAGGTGAGGCTTGCCTGGGCCAGCTGGGAAGTGAAATCACAGGTGGCTGTTTTTAAATAATTTTGGGTGAGAAGAAAGAAGGCAGCAAGGACAACTTACTGGATTGTCAATGGGCATTGTGATAATGCATTGAGACAAGGCATTTCTTAATTTCCAAGTGTCTCATCTTCATTCTTTTGATCTTTAGATTAATTTTGTATTTTCAGAACACTTACACTCCTCTATTTCTCTTTGGGGTTTCTCTATATTAAAAACACAATTGAAATAATGTTCTCGTATCAAGTACCATCCAGTCTTTCCAAAACTACCTTTGCCAAGGAAGCAGACAACAGCTCAAGTGCCATTCAGATAGCATATTTAATGCAAAGCTTTAGAACATTGAAGAGGATCAATTGCTGCCTGGAATTATTTCTGAGGTAATTAAATAAAAATATAGATCTCCACAGCTGGAGGGTACCACTGGCCTGAATCTTTCAATGGAGAAGCATAAAAGCACAATAGAGATCTGTGATAAAATGTGTTCCCTGGTGCAGATGCAACTGTTATTGTACAAGGATATGAAAAATTTTTACAGTGAAAATAATTTTCCTAACCCTATACAGAGGTTAGCTCATATCTCTTAGTCAGCACTGTTGTAAAAATGCAGTTCTTCCCAAATTTTATCCATTGAGTATTATACTGAATTTGAATGGCATGCATATTTTTCAGTTTGACAGTCTTCATAAATTATTTTCTTTAATATTTCCTGCAGAAAATTATGCAAGTTCATTATATACTGTGCATGAATAGCTGTTTTTCTACCTCACAAGTTAGTCTTCACCATTTTCTTCCTTTTCCTGTATTAAAGCTTTTTTATTTAAAACTGATGAGCATTCCTTTATTTCTCATGGGCCTCTCAGCTTCTGTTCCCTCTTATTAATGTCTTCATTGATCTTTCTTAGTGTCTGGGAATATTTCCTTGTTGGAGATCATATCTGCTGCTCTTTACATGGAACTGATTTCCTTCGCTGGCTGCACTTTGATGAGGACTGGCAGACTACAACTGCAAACATTATTAAGAGTGAGGGGGTGATAAGGACTGAGATATGACTGTCGTATAGAATTCTGCCCTGTACTTGCTGCCTTTTTAAATCAAAACCCTTTTTCTTTCATTGGTATTAAGTAGAGGTTTCTTCTGGACCATCTGTAATAACTTGCAAGTCTTGCTCTGAAACTGTTATCACTTAATTTAGAATACAGTCCAGTGCTGCAAGGAACTTCACCATTTCTTTCAAGGCTTATGACTTTGATCTGGATCAAAAATCAAACCAAAACAAAACAACGCAACAACAAAAAACCCCAAAACTAAAACAAAACAAAACCACAAAAACAAAACAAAACAAAATAAAAAACCCAAACGAAAACAAAAAAAAAAAACCCACCAAACAAAAACCGAACAGGAATCAAGCTCACATACAATTGTCTGGAGGCTTAATTTTGTCATGTCTGTATATCTTAATCCCTGACTGATCTAAATCACTTAGCATCATCTGTAAATTTTGCTACTATGCCCTGCTGTGAGATTATTAATAAACAGACTCAGTTACAGCAGATGCATTGCAAACATTTCACTGTTAATCTCATTTCTAGATGAAAGCTCACTTTTTATCCTTTGAATTTTGCTGTCTCCTAGCCCACTTCCAAAGCACAGCAGAACATTACCTTTCACCCTCTAGGTGCCTGCTTTTCTTTAATAGCCTCACTGAGGAACTTTAAGAAAAATCCAAATAATTATATATGCAAGTGCTTCTTTATTCACTAATTTGTTGACACTTTAATGAATCTTTATAGTTGGAAGGAAGGTTTTCCTTTGGCATAAATGAGCACTTTACTGCTGTAATCATCTAATTTTCTTCTAGGTGGTTTTATAAGAGCTATTTAAAATAGCATGCCACCCACTGAAGACTCATCACTTTATTACTGCTCCAACTACCCCACGAATTTAAATTTCAAATTTACTGTTCTTCAGGCCTATAGTTTACAATTGATTTTAATGCTTGCTTTTTAAAAGAAACTTGACAACTTCTTTTACAACATCCTCTGCATCCATAGATGGTTATGTTTCTAGTCACATTAGTTTCAGCTTGCCAGTATAACAGTTTAACTCTTGTCCTTCATAATGCCTTTTAATCATGTATACATTGATGCATGGAAATTCCCACCCAATTCTATGCATTCAGTGCAATGTTTATGCCCAGCTGAAAAATTATCTAACTTGTTGAACTTCATCTACTTTAGCTGCAGGCTTTGTCTGCAGGTACATCTAGTGTCTTTTTCTCTAATTCAGCTCAATTCCCCCCACTTTTCCCTACCCTTCTATCTTGCAACAACCAGTGAGGCAGCAAAGTCAACTGGCTAGACAGATGTTCCCCGAGTTTTTCACCTCAAAGCACTTCTCCAGGGATATGTAGCAGCCAAAAGTTGCTTTTCAACACACATCCCTGCTGCACAGCCCTGAGCAGAGAGTCTGTCTGAAGACCATCTCTGCTCCTGGTACTGTTATCCTGTCAGAGCAGATTCCTCCATCCTCGGTCACCTTCACTGCTGACTGCACACACACACCCACCATGGGCTTTGTGGTGGAGGCACCTGATGCAACTTTGATGACAATTTAGTTCTCACTTCTCTCATGAGTGCTTGTATATCCCAGCTGGATTCCCTTTACATGGCACATAGTCTGAGCAAGTTACAACCTCAAAGCTACTATCACATTCTGCTTTACTCTTACATATCCTTATGGCCTTCATCTGGAAATTTTCCAGAACCAAGGACATAAAGATGCTGGGGTAAGGCAGTATCTAAGACAGCATTTATCCTTTAATGAAGGCCAAGGGGCTTCATGCATTATAAATGAGCCATTCTGTCTTTAGTTCTAGTAAGCCCACCTCAGCTCATTTCTGCAAATGTTTCTTCACCCACTCTTCCTTTTTAATGTGAGGTTGGCATTGATTCTCTCAGAGTTGAAAATGTCCCATTTACTGCTTACCCAACACCCTTCAGAGGAGAGTTTAATCTGTGGCCAGAGATGCCACAAAATTTTAACTTGCTGCATTTTATTATATCCTGTAGAAAAATGTGATCATCTTGTCCAGAAAGATATATAATCTATCTTTTAATCTATCTTCTAATTGTGTTCATTTGCCCTAAGCACACCTTCTGGAAAGGGGCACTGCATATATTTCATAGGTATTTGACACTGTAACAGAATTTTTCTGGTGCATCAGTATACAAGAACCCACAGGTAGTATTCTGTTTTGTCTCCTGTTGACATTTTCTAGCCATTTCATATGCAACCCATTATGATCTCTTTCTGCCAGTTTAGTTTGTGGAAATTTAGCTCACTGAACTTAAACTTCTTCCAAATGCCATTGAGTACCCTTAGAGACAAGGTATTCCTAAGAGAAGAGACTTTGAACACAAATGCTTCATTACTCTGTGGACTTGTTGAATCCACCCAGGAAGAAGATGCTTTGAACTGAAGTACCCGTGTTCTGAAAGGAGATGTGCTATGTTCCTTGGCCTCATGCTTGTAAGTTTCAGCCTCAAAGCTGATGTTTTATTCACTAATGGGAATATGGAAAGAAAGGGGTTTAAAATGTTTCACATCTTCCTGGCTCACTGAAAAGAGCAAATCAATGCAAGATAAAGGATATGCGGAGAGTCTTATAAAATTTTGATTTCTTAATAGTGGCAAAGAAACCTGGAAAATCAATGGATTCACCCTCCTAAAGAAATTAAAATCCTCCCTTTATACAGGACTGTGGTACTGGATGTTATTGAATTTCACATGATTATGTGCATTCTGTAACAATAGCAATCATCTGTAAAGTAAATGTATTCAATATTACATTACACAAATAGCAATAATTTTAGTTGGCATTCTCTGATTCTCCCAAACTATACACTCTCAGAGTAGTGTATGTTCAGGATAAGATTTCAAATTCTGGCATCTTTGGCTCTGTTTAGTTTGAAACTTTACTTAAATATTACTTGGTTTTTTTGTCTACTTTTTTTTTTCTGTAATAGGCTGTTAAACCAACTTTAGTTAATGGCATTTTTAAATTATTTACTTCATACACATATTTATATCCATGTGTATATGCATATAAATATCTATATATAACTAGTTGGTGTAGGCATTGTGTACATACACAAAACCCAGAGCAAAATATGACATTATCAATTAAACCTCACTTTAAACTTCACCGTGATAATAACTGGAGAAAGGAAAATAATTGCTAAGGAAGAATTAAGGAGAACAGGCCTCTGTAGCAGAGCAGGTGCCCTGGTTTAGGGGAGTCTGCATGAACAGCTTGGGAAGGCGGGAGAAATTCAACTTGGTAAGTCCTTGTGATGAGAATTGTTGGAGGCTGAAGAATATTTGAGGGAGTTTGTTATCTGCTTGCCTGTGTTCATGGCTCCTGTTGGCCACATAGGAGATACAGACATCTGATCTGGCCCAATACTGATTTTTATGTGATTTTATTGTACCTTCCCTATAGCATGATTTAGACTACTCATTCCCTTTGAGTGTCTGCTGAACTGCTCTGCCCATTCCTTTCAATACCAGGTGCCTTCCCTGCTGCCCACTCCTCATTCACTGTCATTTTCGACTGCTCTTCATAAAGTCACGTATGGGAACTTAGGACTAAGATGGTCTTATATAATCTGTAGCTCTCCAGTGGTTGCTATGATGCATCCTTTATTTCAGCATTTTTAATTTCAGATTTCCTGCTGAAAACAGCTTTGGAAGATCAGGCGCTTCATCATATGACAAGTAACGTGGTAGCTCCCCACTTTGTCACCAGTCATGTCACATGTTTTGTTCAACAAGAAATTAGGCACAAAATTCAATTTTTCTGAGGCTAGAGATTGGCTGTTGCCCATTCTATTTTGACATTTCTGCCCACTTCAGTCCTACCAGCCCTTCTGTAAGTGTCACTGTGTAATGCTGGTAATTGGTTGGACAGGTGACAATTACAAATTAAGTTGATTTAATCATCTAGGGAAAAAAAGCAAGAGGGGCATGTTATTTTCCATGTAGCTCTTTGATATTCAAAAGTGCAGTTTCAACATTTTCTTCAGCAGCATGGAGGAAAATTAAGTTACTAGTAAAATCCTTGAGTACATCTGTAACTATAACTATACACCTTTTAAAATCACCAGCCCAAATACACATTAATTTGGCTCATCCTCTTCAACTAATGGATGAATTATGATTGGAAGTAAGAAGAGACTTGTAGATGTCCATCTAGAAATGTTTTCAGTATTTAAATGCTTTTTTTTCAGGGTCCTATATGATATTATCCCATAGCTAAACAAGACTCAGCAGAGTTTTGTTTCCCAGGTAAAATGCTAACAACTATGGTATCACAGTAACATCTTCTCTAAAGACATCTCTATAGCTAAAACAGACATTATAAGGACAAATTTTCTAGAGGCAGTCTAGAAATCTTAAATTAGACCAACTAATCTCATTGAGTAAAATGAGGTTGTTGATCATCTTACCGTGGTCCCCTCAAATATTTTCAGAGTGGCAGGAGAGTATGGCAAAGTATAAAGTTTCTGCCAGATTGTCTGGGAAATACTCAGGCCAGCAACAGAGCCAGTCTGAGGGCTGCAGGCAGATGTTTAACTCATGGTTAAGGCTGGCCAGGGGTCTGCACAATAAATGCAAGAAGCATCAGAACAAGCAGAGATGTCTGGGCAATAAAACTCATGAGAAGAGAGAGATCTTCACACCTCTGTCAGGGTACTTTCCAGCAGAGTCCACCAGCTTGATGAGAGAGTGAGCCCTCAACACCCAAGCAGCACACTTGAGCAGACCAGAGCAAACTGGACAAGGGGAAATGGCCCCAAATTGCTTCAGAGGAGGTTGAGGTTGGATATCAGGAAACATTTCTTCACTGAAAGGGTTGTCAAGCACTGGAACAGTACTGTTCATAACTGTACAGGGAAGTGATTGAGTCACCATTCCTGGAGGTATTTAAAAGAAGTGTAGATGTGGCACTGAGGGACATGGTGAACATGGCAATGCTGGGTTAATGGTTGAACTCAATGATTTTAGAGGTCTCTTCCAACCTAAATGATTCTATGAAGACTTGTGCCATTTGCCTGTGTTTCTGCTGCCTCCTGAAGGGACCAGCCTCTGAGGGAACTCCCTGGTAGAATTCCAGGAGCTGGGCTCAGAGCAGATGTCCTAGCATAAATGGCACACTTCCAGAGGCACTCTCCAATGTTTGTCTTCCATGCAAAGCAGCCACTGCCTAACCTTAATCTCCAAAGGCTGGTCTTGAGTCAGCCTTGTCAGCCCTTAGATCTTAGTTGTTCATGTTGCCTGAGGGGAGCTCGACTACAATAGCAGCCACAGAAGCATGAGTTTCCCTAGTCATATTGAGTGGATGCTCTCCCACTCCCTGACAAGACTTTAGGAAATAATGGACCTAGGAGCTGTTTCATCTATATCTGTGCCTGTTTGCTCTTCTTCCATGCTAATAGGGTTATCCATGTATGTGGAATAAATTTCAGTTCTCCAGTGTATAATCAGGAATGCTCTGCAAGTGAGCCATACATTTTTAGGCAACTCCAACTGTCCTCTGTAGTCAACAACAGATCTTCTTAAAGGTTGCTGATCTGGCAACCTCTTGCCCTGTTCCAACGTCCAGGACCAAATCCTGGCTTAACCCAGAAAAAGACAATGGGGACCTGCTATTATTACTGCAAAATTTTGTGTCTGATCTCAAATGTAAGGTGCTTCTTGTTATGACCTATAATGCTCATTGTCACTGTCTGAAGGAGGTATTGATGTTTGTCTGTATACATTCACTAACCATTGTTCAGACAAGCCTCACAAACACAGGCAAGTCCAGCCTTTGAAAGTCATGACATTGACTTCAAAAAGTCGTTGGAATCCCTTGGTGAAAAAGTATTCCTCTAAAAGGTTTCATTCTTTATATATATATATATTTATGAATATATGAATAAAATATTCATTTTAATAATAACTTCATGGTGGAATCACAACTACCTCTGATGAAATCTAGTTAATATGGGAGGATGGAGAGATTGTAAACCTATTTCAGTGCTCATAGGAACAGAGTCTCTGATCAGTCCTCAATTGCAATCTGGTAAATTAATAAAATACTCTGTTGCCATAATACAATGCTGAAAACATGCCACTATTTTGAGAATATATGCGCTCACTGTGAACATCTTGTTCTGTTCAGCATCTCAAAAAAACTTGGGAGCTTTTTTGAGGGGAAGAAATTAATATAGCCTGGCCAAGATCTGTGTTTAAGAAGTATAAAAGTATTTAATCTTAAGAGTATTTACTCTTAGTGGACAGTATAGTGGTAACAAAAAATTAATGGCTCAGAACCATTGCTACGTGTGCTTGTCCTGTATGCGTAAATCAAGGCTGAAAGGACTTTTATAATAAAAATTCAAATAGACTGGACTCTTAAGAAGACAATTATTACAGATTCTTGCTAATTCAAGGTTTCATTGTGTGTCTAAAGATTCAGCAAGGTTCAGAAAAGAAGATTAATATTTGAGCAACTAGGAGAAGAAGCTGTGACAGCCAGGGTGAAAAGCAATCCCAAAACAAGGAAGGTCTGAGGAAGCCTTTGTGATGAAAATTCATTGTCTCCTAATCTAGGACAGAATATCTCAGAAATTCTTGAAAACAAGGACTCGCCACCTTTCAGTTTGCTCTGAGTTTCAGATCTTTGATGCAGGCAGCAGCACCACATCCCTAAGCCAAATTTACAGTTTTGTGTCACTCTCCACAGGACTAGTGTGACTCTACCTGATAGGAGGACAAATTTTTAGCTACCTGTGTCCAATCTGAGGTTATGATATTGCTTTATTAACGCTTGGGAAATTTAATGTAAAATTAATTATGAAGTTATATTACTGATTTTTTGTTTTGAAATCAACTTCATTTTGCCACTTAAGAGAGGTTTTAAGAAGTATATACATATTTAAAAGGCTATTGTAATGAATTTAATTACATGAAAATGTGTCAGCAAATTGATATCACTTTTTAAACACTATTTTTAAAAAAAATTAATTCATGGCTTCATGACAGCAATGCATCTTTCAAGCACAGGACCTTCTTTTATTGGATTCAGATTTCACAACCTAATCATACTTTAATATTTTGAGAGGAACTTCATGATTTCTAAAAGATTATAGTTAAGTAATGGAAAAAATGCCAGGAAACAGATGTCAATTTTTTCTTTGGCTCCTTTATTGAAGCTAACATAATACGGAAAGCAATTATTCCTTTGGATTTCTTTTTTGAGATGTTAGAACAATAGCAAGCTGCAATTGCTGCCTGAGTGTACATAAACAGACCCTGTCTAAGCAGATTGATTTTATAAAGTCTTGAGTGATAGATTTTTAAATGTTTGAAACTTCATCTTACACCTCAAATTGGTGTAAGATAAACAAAACCAGAAGATACTGGAAAAAAAACAAAATTATTTTAAACTATTTAGACTTAATTTTGGAAAAATTCAGAATACTTAAAGCTTCAACAAAGTTATATCCTCTGCTGAGGTAGCACTGTCATACAATAAGCTGTAGTTAGAAAGGAGTTTAACCAAGATTTTCAAAGTGATTCAGAAATTCAAGTGTCCTCTTTTTCTCCATTGCCTTCAGCTCATGTTCCCTGGAACATCCTTGGCATCAGTTGCTCTTTCTGATGAAGGCAAACCCAAAGCCCTGGTTTATAAGTGTGATGCTCACTGAATATACCTGCAATATGTAAGAACAATCTCCTTGCAGTTGTGTTAAACATAACCTCTATGCCCCATCTCCATGGGTGGGTGCAGGCAGACATGAGCTCACTCTGCCTGTGCCCCAGGCTGGTTGGCCAGAAGCCAGCTTTGGTTTGAAAGCCACACGACTCTATTACCTTCTCAACAAGGCAAGTCCTCTTGAGCACAGCAGTAGCACAGCTCCAGAGTTTCTGAACCAGGTTTAGTCAGAGCAAAGGAACTTGGACCTGTTTGCACCCATCCATGCAGACCAGCTCTGAAAATCCCATCGAGTCACCTCTTGTAAATCATTTCAACTTCCACGCCCTCTCAAACAACAAAAGACCTCAGTTTTTGGGCTACTGTGCTGTGCCTTTTGATTTCTCTTTGTGCAAGGAGCATCATTTAAAAGCTCTTGCAGAGGCACCCTGGCAGCAAATAGGAACCTGAACTGCAGGTTGGTAAGCAATAGTAAGCTAAGCCTAGGGTTAAATAGGCATTTGAAGGCATAAGCTCAATTCAAATCTCAAAGTATACTCATATAATTATTGGTTTTTGACCCTCTTCTTTCCACTCATACTAATTCACATGAGATATGTGTATGCACGTGTGTAGAGAAGTTCAGCCAGATGGGAGAGAGGCATCAGTCCTTTGGTGCCTTGCATGTGCTCATGGAGGGACTGTCTCTGCTAATCATCATCTCATCTCCTTCAGTAAGGAGCTGCTACATTTGCCCCTGCCTTTACTTGCATTGCTGCATAAAGAAGAGTAAAACTGCCTTTACTGCAATGCCTAAAGGCCCTCTCGGGATTAGGAACCCATCACAGAAGAGAACATATCCTGGCTCTAAGTTTAAGATACCAAAGCGGGGAAATGGCAGCCTGTGTGAGAGCTTGACATGAAAAAAGAGGCGAGAGATGGAATAACAATGGCAGTACCTCCCACCTCTGATCACAAGGTGCAGGGTGGGTAATGTGGCTCAGCAGCACCTTCAAGCACTGTGTTCTGCCCTGCTGTTAAGGATTCGTTGTACTCTCATTGTCCACTGAAACCAGGTTGCAATCAACATATCCCTTGCTCTTGGCAGCCTTCTTCTGGGTTTTATACCACAAAAATCAGCATTAGGTGCCTGAGGTGCCAATACGTTACTGCAGCCACAAGGGATCGACAGAAGGTAAAAAGTTATCATGCAACAACTCAATGCCAAAGACTTTATTTAAAGCTGTTCCCCTTTACACTTAGCCAAGTGGCTCATGCCATCAAGCACAAGAAAGATCTTGGCTTTTCAGAAATAGCAGCTTCGTTCAGATTTCATGCCTGGAAAAGTCACAACCTTCAAATACAAGTTCTGTGGGGAAAATCCAGCTGATAAGACACCCAGAGATTGCAAGCACTGGTTGCAATCCCAAGGGCAGGGCAGCATAATAGAATGGTCTGGTTTGCAATTAGCTGGGTTGTCTGAGCATGTGCTCAGTACAGCTCTGTGCAGAATATCCATCTCAGTGCAAAGCATTACATGTGGCCATTTCTCTTCCAAGGATGTGTACTGCGAGATTGGTAAGAAACTGGCTGGAGTAATATCTCATTTTAAAGCACATTCACAGAATTAGCTGATTAATTTTACATTTAAAAACTCTCAGAGAGAACCTGACTCTGGTGTTGAAATTGACAACTTACATTGCCCTGCTTGTGCACAGACACAGGGAACTTGATGTATTAGGGTTTTTTTCTGGAGGAGAAGAATGTGTATAAGAGAAAGGACAATGAGTGAGCTTTTGAGATTCTTTATTTTTAAGGTGCTGGTAATAGGAGAAATGCCTAAACGGGCAAACATTCTGGAGAATCCAGCTGGGAACTGGTTAGTCAATATGGCTGTAAGGAGCATGGATGTTATCTTAAAAAGGATTGTGATTTCTACAGAAAAGTTGTTTTGATACCTTGGAGCTTGCTGCTGCATTCATCTGTTACCTCCTGAATGGGGTTTGTTTTAGAAACAAATTTAGCAGAAATTGACTTTGCCCTGGTGGGGTTTTATTCAGGGCTAGGCAAAAACAGGGCTCTGGTCTCTCACTATTGCTGTAATACAAAGAAATATCAAGAAATATCAAAGCATGTTAGGACCCACTTTCTGCAATTATGAGTGACTGAGCAAACACAGTGATATTTGTACTGTTTTATTTTTTTCATGAGAGTTTAAGATCATCTTACTAGATAAAAATCAAGTATAACGGAAATTTTCCTTTTACTAACTTTATTTTTACTTTGTTCTGTTGATCTTGGTTAAGTGACAAGGTGAAAGAAAGGCAAAGTGTTAGAAAAGAGCTTCTGTTATCATCTTCGAGTAGGAGTGTCAGTAACAAACTGACTATTCTATAGTTTTCTTTGTTTTATCACATCAAACACCCAGAGCTGAATTGTGTGAGCAATTCACATCAATTCAATGCCAAATACTAATAACAGAAAAAAATAGTGTCTGAAGGGTTTCAGTAATGCAGCTGGGATTCTTTTAACTGTGACATTCAATCATAGCAAAGTAGGTTATTATACTGTAAGCCGTATCTTTGTCAGACAATCTTTTTGAAAGGAAAACAGTCAGGATAACAATACTTAAGACTTTTCCTGTTGCTTTTTACTGTATTTGCATCTGGTTGCCACACCCCTGGTTACTGGTTAAGCAGTGTCCCTTTTTCTGCTTTATTTAGTTATCAACCATTTTGTTGTTGATTTCGTACTAACAAAAGTTAAGCAAATGAGCCCTGAAATAGCAATGGTTAGGCTATAAAGGTCCTGACATCTCTGCCTTTACCACTGACCTGAGCTTATTTCTTCCTCAAGAGTAGGAAACATGGACAGGTAGGCACTGAGACAGCCTTTGCCAGCATGCACATGGATTCATCCACGTACATGTCACTGCTGGAGCCGTGTCTCTCCTTTCTGAAACAGTCTGTTATTGTTCAATCCGAAGTGACATGTGCTTTGTGCAAACTCTCTCTTACACAAGCAAGTATGCCTCGGGCTGTATAAATTACCCAGCCGATCATTCCGCCTCCCTGATTTAGGATTTCCTATTGGAAAGCTGGGGAAGAAAACAGCAGAGAACTGTGTTTTCTGTGCCTCTAGCTTTTACTTGCATTTCTTTCCAGACAAGGATCCCCATTCTCCATTCTCTATTCTCCATTCTCCATCCCACGTGTGTAACCATTCTCCACTCCATTTACTAACCTGTAAATGCACAGAGCATAAGTCTGAGAGGCATAATTAAGATATCTACTCTGACCTCCCACATAGTAAAGGCCATTCAATTTTACGTAGCCATCACATATAAAGCAAAATAAACATAACCTGTCCAATCTAGCTGTGGACAAATGCGTGTAATTATGAGTGCTATTTCATCTACACAACCTGTTAAGCTCTGGAGCCTATCCCAGAGCCTGTGAAAGTTAACAGGAGTCTTTCTAATGCCAGACTGCATGCTTAACAATGGCTTTCAACCATAGATTCGTGAGATAAAAATAAACAGAAATATGACTAATGGTTTATATTCAGCATGCTGCTTCTTTCAAAGGATCTCAAGTGATATATTTTAATTTAAATGACAGGCTTTCTTTTGATGTCTAATTACAAAACAGGAGGAAAGTCAACGACTGTGCACAATACCAAGAAATTTCTTACTGAAAACTAATTTTTGGCAGTAAATGCATTTTTCTTTGCAGAGGCTTTCAGACAGCAATTCCTGGCCAAGTGTACTTTCTGCACCACTTAAATTCCATGTGTTAAATAGAGCATAAGTGGTTGTCAGCACAGGGAATAGCTATGTCCTTCCTGAACTGTAAACTGTTACTGCTCTGTGCAGTTTGTTTATGAAATAAAGGGCAGAAATTTAACAGCGCTGTTCAATCATTAATTTTTTGATTAATACTTTGTTCTCAATTTGCCTGTAAGGCCAGAGAGATTCACTTCCTTTTTTCTGCTGGATACTGTGCTCTATTGACATTACACATTTGTAATAAATTACAACTTGTCTTTCTGCAGAGAACTCTGTGCAGGACTTTTTCCTACTAATTAAAAAGTGCAGATTAAACCATGCTGTTCTTAACAATCATTAGGATCTTCTAATGTTACAGTCAGCACCATGCTGGGATGTCATTTCTCAGAATAAAGTAGCTATCTCCTAAAATCTGGTTGCTCTTTTCACTAATGCTTGAAGAAAAGAGAGAGGAATTTTCAACCCAAGTCTGAGGCACAAGTGGAGACATTCCTGTCAAAATAGCATCTGTCAACGATACATTTATCCCTCACCAGAGGCTTTAGACTGGAGTCTTTGGCCATGGCTGCAGCAGTCATCCCAGGCACTGTGCTGAGCTGTTTGCCTGGGAGAGGGGCACTGTGCAAAGTTGCCACTTGTGTGCCCTCGTCTGACTTATGTCTCCAGCTTGCAGAGATTTTACACTCCGTGTCTGTGTCTTCAGCAGATAGACAGAGGTTGAAACCATCTGTGTTTCTTAAAACACTTTGCTGAAGATGCAACTTGCTGAGCCACTTGGGTGCTACTGCACTTCTGATGCCCTTTTGCCCCAGCAGTAAAGAGGTTTAGGAAAAAAAGGCAATATTTCAAAGGCTGTGTGATAAGCCTGAAGGTGGAAGCCACTCAAAATCAATGTTGGTTAGGTCTCTCCTATAAGCAGATTAAAACCTCACAGCACAAAAAAGGGACTAGAACAGATTTCAGTGAATCCCAGTGGTGCTTGGGATCACGAGCAAAAGGGGAAGTGATGCAGAAGTGCACAGGCCTGAGTCTGTCAGCCTCTCGGGAAATAAGTGACCAACATTACTTAAACTCCCTACTTTCTTCCCTGGTGCAAGTTACTTAGATGACTAAATAAGTGTTTGCAGTCAGATAACCTCACTGTTTGAGATATTGAAGGTATTTCCTACAGTAAACAGGAGGAAGTGTGGAGCAAGGGCATACTGAAGGTAATAAGGAAACTCTGTCTTTTTATCCTAGGTTCAAATGCATGAAAAACACCATTGTGTTTCAGTCTCTTCCTCTAAACACTTCCCTCTAAAGATAGGGCACAATTGCTACTTCAGCAGAATTGCTTTACCCTCATATCACTTTTGCAATCAAACAGCTTTTCCTGCTCTCACAGGTGTTTTGTCCCCTTTCTGCCCTAAATCCATTTACCCTTTCCCTTATCACTCACAGCCTGGAGGATGAGTTGTTCCCTACCTGTTCAGTGAGGAATGGGTTGGTGTAAGCACTGGGGATCCCAGTGCACCCCAGCACTGACTCTGGCTGCTGCACCATCCCTCCTCCCACCTCCCTGTCCAGCCATCAGCAAGGTATTTCCCTCTCCAGCCAGAGTGGACCTGCACTCTCCCTGCCATTGTTTTGAGATGAGTGGAGGTCCATCGTAGTGCCCAGCTACTCCAAACGTTGCCAGAGAAGACCATGACAATTCAGACAAGCTGCTCCTTCCAGAGGACACTGGCTGGCAAGGACACAAACACAATGCATGACAGGTCTCCCTGTGTCTTCCAGTGTATCTTGTTTTATAGCACTGAACAGTGACCCCTGATGCCATTGCCTTTGTCCCAGAGACTCCCCACAGCCTGTCCTGTTTTGATGGATGCCCTCTGACCCTCTCTCCCAGAGGAGACCCCCGTCCCCAGCAGCAGCAGAGGTCACAGGAGGCTGCTCTTCCATGCCTCCCATATCATTTACCTCTCAGTCTGCCCCTTGGACACTTCCACAAAGGGAAAAGTCAAAACTGGATTTCAGTGCAAATTGTGAAGGGCAAGGCTGAATGTCCAGTCTCCACTACACCTCCACAGACTATATCCAAGGTTTAGATTTTAGACTCATTTAAATGTTGGCCTCTTTTATTAAAAAACTATTATCATTGAGTAATTCTGCCCTCCTTCCTCCTTTACACACATGATCATGTTGCACCAAAACACCACCATTATTATGTTGCCCTAAAATCAGCTTCATTGGTCCTGGCAGGAGCCTTCCAACCCTTCCCTGCTCTACAGGGGGTAGGATATAGTGCTGCACTTCTGGCTGCCAGATATGTCTCGGCCTTGAAGGCAACCAGACTGCAGAACACTGCAGCACCTTCAGAGTCAGGGTTTTCATCACTGTCTAAATTATCTCTTTTTTTGCTCACGAAAATTGCCAAGAGCCTCTTAAGTGCTGCCATAAACACAAATAAGGAGGATGAATGAGAGAGCTGCAGTGAAGATCTATGAAGCTTCATCTACAAACTGACACTTTTCAGTGTCTACACTAATCAGGCTTAGATGGCATCTGTCAACTCTCTAGAGACTATTCATCTCCAGCTGTAGATTCCTTACTCTGAACTCCCTGCACCATCCCAGCGCAACTATTTGTGCAGCTTTGTACCATATTTAGCTGGGAATGGGAACAGCTTATGGCCAAAATGTTGGTCTCCAACTCCTCTGCTCAGCTGCAGTCTAAATCTGAAAGCCTCTGTGATTACTGGGTGCCAAGCTAATTTGTTACTGTATTTAGCCTGGAAGTTTTTAGCAAGCACAGACATTTTGGCTTGGAATCAGCACTCCTGTTTCTCCAGATATGGCCCCCTTTGATGGACTATAGGTTCACTGTAGTTGCAAACAATTATTTTTTGTCCTATGGCTTGATGAGTGCAACTACAAGCATAAGGCAGAACAGTTGTCTTAGTACATGACTGTAAGGTCCATGGTGGGCAGCCACCCACAGAATACCACTTCAGAAAGAGTGGAAATTAGGACAGCTTGGGCCACCCTCAGAGTCTGTCTTCCTGGTAAGGTGAACCTTCAGGCATGGGCAGCTCAACTCTTCCCCTCAGAAGTGTGACAGCCATTTTCAGGTGCAGCACTGCTTATAACTGTACAGAAGAAAAGCTGTGGAGCACCACTGTTTGTGAGGAAAGGCAGATATTTAAGAGACATTTAAGGTAAAGGAAAAGAATATGCTTCTTTGTGACTCCAGAGCATGGTGTAAAAAGGAAGAGATAAATAAAAATAACTTTGTGATGTGTGAAATGTTAATAACAGCCTGTGCTAGGAATAGTAATTCAGGATCCTGTCTAAGCAACTGTACATTGGGCTCCATGTATCACAGTGCCTTTCTTTATCACAAGACAGAAATAGAGTGAGGACACCTATTTAAGCAGTGGCCATGGGCTGTGCCACAGCTCATACACTCTGTTATAGATGTTAGCAGCCCTTATGGTAAGATGAAGTTCAGAAAGAGTGAAAGACTTAAAAAAGAGTGTTCTGGAGGAAATTCAGCGAAGTGAAATGAAAGCATCTGACAGGATTGAAGACAATTCATAGGAAGTTATGATAGTGGTTGAATATTTTTAACATGGCTAACTGAGAAAGAAGAGAATAATAAAACTCTAATTCTTTTCAGAGCACAAAACAATGAAGAGAGTATTCAGAGTGGGGCATGGCTCGCAGCACTGGGTTGAAGTAGCAAAAAGAAAACATTAACTCAGCTAGAAAAAAGTGGAAAGATCAAATTTATTATGCTGTGGAATAGCCTCCTGAAGGAAATATGGGAAGTCTACTGCCTGTTCATTTTAAATAATCTGGACAATATGATGAAAAGGGCACACTTGGGGAAAAAGTCTTGTCTCAGCAGAAAGAGCATACAAAAAAAAGCACAAAACTCCCCCCCAAAACCCTCACTAACATCTCGTCATTTGTATTGATTTTCTCTAACCTAGTTCACTAATAAGTGGTACAGAGTGGCTTCCTGAACTTTTCCAAATTGTCCAATGTAGCCACTGTGTCCAATGATGGACCTAACCATCATCTGAGGAAGGAGACCCCATTTCCTGCCACAGGGAGTGGCCTGATATTAGGCCATTTCTGTCACCTGCTCTCAAACCAAATTTAGGACCAAATTTATTACTCCCCAGGGTCCCAGCAGAGAATTAATCACCTGTGAAGTTCAGAGCAAATATCTAACCCCGCCATGTACACAAGCACAGCAACCATTGGAGCTAAAGATGAACAGCACTGATAGCTCAAAATTTTTTGCACGTTACACAAATGTCACTGTTTTCTCATCCGTCCGCTTTTTTGTGGGTGTAAGGGGGCCCTGCACTGGTCTTGCCACTTGTCATAGAGAGGAAGGACAATACCCAGGAGCCTGTGAGACTCAAGAGACTTTGCTTATGTTTCTTCTATGCGTGGATCCCCACTACTTTAGTTGCCTATCACAATGCATGTAATACTGATAACTAATTGTAGCCTCCAGCTCCATCATTTTTCCACTCTCGTTATCTTTTCAGACTTAGCAAAGTACATGAGGTCAGGGAGGGTAAAAAGCCTAGGGAATATCAGAGGAACATCATCTCGGATAAATAAAGTCTTAGGTCTTCTAATTGAGAGCTTAAATAAATTTGTGAGAGGAATGTCTTATAGTAACTCCTTATAAAACTTTGAGAGGATTTTTGAAAGGAGAAAAAATTGTTTGGGCAAATCCAAGACATTCTGTTTCACTAAACTTATTTCATTTTCAGACTTTTGAACCACCTTCTGATATTTAATTTCTTGTTTTCTATTTCTTAATAACAGTTGCTCAAGTCTTGTTGAAAATTACAATTTTGAAATTAAAATCTGAACTGTAAATGTTAAAATACTGATGCCAACTGTTTAAGTGTCCTTAAATTCAAACACTCTAAAAAAAGATATTGACATGTTAAATAAAATTCTCTGCTTTGTCTGCAGTATTTAAAACCAATTCTGCAACAACTGCAACATCAAAGCCCAGAATAAGGGATAATTAGGGGGAAGACTAAACTTTGATTTAACCATGTCTACAGTGCATTTGAAGTTGTGACTACAGCTTTTCTAAAAATATCCAAAGTGGCCCCAATAAAGAGAGCAGGGAAGAGGAGCTGCAGAAACCATCTACAACAATAGCACTCCACTACTGCTTACAGCCTGTGAACCAGCTTTCTGTACAGAGAAAGTGAGTTGTGCCCATTTGCAAATCCGTTTCTAGCACTGATCATAATTTCACCCCACGACCTATTAATCTATAGGTGGTGGATAACTAGTCTCCATTGATTTCACCTGAAAAATATGCTACTTTTTCATAGTCATAGAGAAGATGTGAAATAGACTCTACATCAAGAGAATCCCTGCAATGTCTGACACTTTCACAGTAATTAATGAGTCTATCTAAAACCTAGCAGGCTGCATAATGAACTCGGCAATCAAAACCTGTACCTGGTTGGTAGTATTACTGCACTGACAATTTTACATGTCTAGAAGCTTTCAAGCTATGTCAGAGAAGTTATTAAAGACAGATAATGACACTATCACTATTCATCCCCTTTATCCACCTCCTCAGTGCCTACTAGGGAAAAGCAATCAGTCTAACACATTCTGCTTTCTAAATCTGTGCTGTAAAGTTTGATGCATAAACACACATCACTTTAATTGTGCTCAGTGAAGCAAGATGTGATGAGATGTGAAAAGTAATTATTAAAAAATATCCTATATGCATTTTATGTAAAAGTCATCGTATATATTTAAAGGTAAAGATCCATGCTACATAATTAGGTCAGCCACTATTTTAAGAATTGGCTTAACAAGCAGGAGCAGCCTACTCAGGCAGCAGATTAGTCAGTCTGTGCGTGCAGACAGAAAGCCAGCTGGACTGGGAGAGCAGCGAAGCCAGGTTCACACGGCTGGGCTGAGTGTGCTTGGGGGATGATGGATCCCCTTTTCCCTGGATTATTTTACTCATCCATTCCTGTTTTAAATTGACAGTTGAGATTACATTTGTAAATGTCAGTGGAGCTCAAACCAAGGATTCAAATTCAGTCTTATTTTTCAGTATCTTTTTTCTGTAGAACTATGTTCTCTCCTACTCTCATGCTCCTCCTGTCTCATGTTTGTCATCCATCCCTCAGTTTCCCTGATTGACTGTATTTTAATATCAAGCTGAGTTTCCCACTTCTGAGCTACCAGCCTGAATCAATTGCAGCCCACTTCGCTGTATTTGAATTATATTGTAGTTCAAATACCTTTTAAGCAAACACTTTAAAGAATTTTGATCCAACAGATGAAGGTTATTCTGACCTTCTTTCAAATTGCTTTTGCTGTTCTATAGTTACTGTTCAGATAAAGATAACTTCTCTAAATTTTATGTCTACTAACATTCACTGACTGCAAAGTGCAAAATCCACCATGTAAATATTGCAACAGCAAATTTTAAAATCTGTACTGTTTTAAATGCTATTTATTGGATTCCACATTGAACAATGACTTCCAAATCTCAAAATATTTCAAGTTGTGTATTTGGAGCTCTAATTTACTTTTGTTTCTAACTCTTGACATGTATTTTTAAGAATTTGCTCCACAACTGAGAGAACTGCAGGTGTTTCCTACAAGGTAGAAATCTTAAAATCATCTGATTTCTTTAGCTGAAGAGTTATGCAGATCACTTAACAACAAGGTGAGCATAACATCTTGGCATTGGTGGCACTGGAGTATGAGTATTGACTACAGATAATTAATCCATGAAAATGTATTGAGCAAATAATGAATACACTCACAGGCGCAATCAACATACACTCCAAAATAGGTAATTAAAATAATGGCCAAAACTGTACAAAGTTTCAATGCAAAAATTGTTTGCCCAACTCCAATGTTTTCCTGCCAGAGATAAAAATTTCTAAGATATAGAGTGTACTAGATGAAAGAAGAAAATGTCAGTTATTTTCCTCCAACAATGATTAAAAAAATACCAATCCATTGTTTATTATTTTCGCTCATGTCATTATTATTAACAATTTTGAGAGCTCCTCCAGATATGATTTTTACCCTCTTTGATCCCTGTGTGTATTTCACACTCATCCCTCCCCTCCTAAGGCCAGGTCCTTCATTGTGTCCAGCCAGGCCTTGTGTGAATAGCCCCAGACTGCCTTTGTCACTCATCTGGATCTCTGTGTGACCTCATCAATAACTGCCCTTGGTGTCTTCTCATGTTTCTTCCACATACACCTTTTATTTTCTGGACCCTCTTCCCTCAGGTCTCCCTGTGTCTTTGTATAATGTCACCCCTTGCTCTCCCAGCTGTCTCTGCTTTAATCATTGGAGTGCCTTAAGACGTCTCCACTCCTTCCAACTACCCTTCCCATTCTTTTTTCTGCATACACACTTCAAGTAAGATTGAGGAGGGGAGTGACTTCAGTCACCAGTGCTATGGTAATACCTTGAAACAATAGAACTGGCTGACTGGCATAAAATCTATTCACTTGAGATGCTTTTTTTTTTTTCATTATTAACCGGAATATTTCAAAAATGTTTTCTTTTCTATGCTAATAAATTAAATGTGTCCAGGAAGCACAAGACAGACACAAAACTGCTCTATACTCTCCTCAGGATCAACCTGTTCAGGGGACAACTTGCATTAGCTTCTGGTTCCACTTGGCCACATGAGCACAATCTCACATATTTACCTGTGTTTGTAACATCCTCAGGACCTGTGACAGCCAGTCCTTGGGTTAATATATGCATATGGGTTAACATGAAACTCACTGTAGCTCCTCCAGTTATGCCTCTTTCTAAAGTCTTGCTATAAACAGAAATAGTTCTTTTGTTGTTTCATTATCTTCTCAACCCTCATTTTCAGTCCTGTAATGCCAGCTCTCTTTCCAGTCCTTTGTAATATCAGCCCTCACAAATTTAGACTTCCAAGCATTCTGGAGAAGAACTGATTCTCCTTTCTTTAACAGTCCCTCATAAAATGGATATCAGCTCACAGCTGGAGAGTCAAAGTTCTCCTACACCAGGAACAATAGAATATTAGCCAAAAATACTATCACACAAATCATTAATTTAGGTTTCACACCTTTTTGTGAATGCTTAGAACAAACCGCAATGAGAAGTATTCATCTTTACAAATTGGTTTAATGCCTTAAAAATTTTGAATGGTACATTTGCTCACAAGTTATTTTCTGTGTATACACCTTTCATTTAGTCACCTTATGTGTCTGCCTGTTCACTTAATCCTACCAATTTTCACTTTCAAGAGAGGAAAATTTAAGCTCTGGTTTACCTAAACAATTCTAATGCCTTGGGTTAAACTCTTTCTTTTTGAAAGAAAAGATTTATAGAAGATAAACAAACGTTTTTTGAGGTCCTAAAATATATTTTCAGTAAAGTTTTGTATGAACAATACAAATGTTTTGAACAGAGTATGAGATTACTGTTGGCCAGAGCATAAATTTCTCAGCATTCATTTGGAAAGACAAGGAAAACAAGCATGACCTTCTCCTCATGTTGGGACACCTTTTGCCAGTCCCTTACTGCCAGAGGAGCTGCATGGGACCAATGTCTGTCTTGGTTTGTCCCACTGTTTTCTGCAGCTCTATGCCTGAGCACCAGGCTTACTTGATAAATTGCCCAACTTCCCTGTCTAGACAACAATTCAGGGCTTTTACATGCTCTTGTCACAAAAATCCAGCAGCCCTGCTGAATGCCCTGGCTTCTGACAGCAGATGAAGCACTGAGGCTCTGACTGCAGCTCTGACCCCACCTGCTAGCTCAGCTCTCTTGGCTCTCTTCTGAGCTGGACCATCATATACAGCCCCTCAGCTGTGTGCTGGTGGGACTGGAAGGACATGGTGACATCATGGGTAAAATTAATCAGCATTTAAGACTGAGTTCATATTTAGAAGTCTAAACAAGTGCTATAGCTCTTTCACTGGTTGAAGGGATGACTATAATGACATGGGGGCTAGTTTTCCTTGGGGGCTCTCCAATAAGGTCAATGGCATCTGAGCAACCCTTATAAAGTCCAGAAAAAGAGAAGGAAACAGAATCTGGTCAAGACAGGGAAGTCATAAACTCAGAGATAAATATTTACTTTATGCTGCCATTTTCAGGACCTGAAACACTAAAGGAAATTATATTATGTCAATATTGTCATGCAGAGACAATGGGCACTTTCATTGCTGGGTGCGTTAAACAGATCTTCCGGCCCATCTGGATTTTCAGGAGAAATGTGCTGATTCATTTCAGGTTCATCTTTCATTACTAATTACTGGTGGATCAATTTTCTTTGTAGAAAATCATATGTGAAGAGGAAAATGTGCTTGGTGTTTTCTTTATATGTACCAGCCAACACTTTCTCATCTCAGAATAGCTCGAGGTCTTTATAAAAAAAGATTTTGTAACTTATAAAAAAATCTCAAACCAACGGAAGGTTAAAGAATAGATTCTTTGTTTAAAAAACTACGCTTTCAAGTTCTGAAATTTGCTTCACTGAATCTAGTGCACTGCTCCCTGCAGTTACCTCCAGAACGTTTGAAATCCATTAATGGAGCAGATAGAGAGGAAGCTGAGGGACAGGAACAGTCACTGCCTAAGTTTAATGACCCATTGTCCTGGTTTAACCCCAGCCACTCACTCACTCCCCCACCAGCCAGATTGGGGAGAGAATCAGAAGGGTAAAAGCTGGAAAATGCATGGCTTGAGATAAAGACAATTCAATAGGGAAAGCAAAAGCATGCACAGAAGCAAAGAAAAACAAAGAATTAATACACTGCTTCCTGTGGATAGGCAGGTGCTCAGCTACCCCTAGGAGATCAGGGCCCCATCACATGTAATGGCTACTTGAGGAGACAAACCCCATTACTCCAAACATCCCCTCCTTCTTCTTCTTTCTCCCACTTTATATACAGACCATGATGTCATATGGCCTGGAATGTGCCTTTGGTTAGATGGGGTCATCTGTCCTAACTGTATCCCCTGCCAGACTCCCATTCTCCCCAACTTCCTCATCAGTGTGGCAATAGAAACAACAGAAAAGGTCTTGGCTCTGTGTAAGCCCTGCTCAGCAATAGCAAAAACATCTCTGTATTATCAACCCTGTGCTCAGCACAAATCCAAAACACAGCCATACTCATTACTGTGAAGAAAGTTAACTCTACCCCAGCCAAAAGCAGCACACCCATCTAGTGCTATATTTTGGTTGCATAGCAAACGTATCAGGTGCTGCAGGGAGATGGAATCTCCTAATAGGAAACTGCATCCACAAGTTTGAGGCATTTCTTTATGGAACAAAGCAGCCTGGTTCTGGATGATGCCATGGGGCTGGAAGCTGGACACCTGCTCCCCTTTCCCCTATCCCACACAGGTCAATTGTATGTTTTGCTATTATAGACATGTAATTCCCTTCATCTTTTTTTAATGGACATCTTGGATTGGGGGATGATAGTGATATCCACTAGAACTGTTTGTGCCAAAAATAAGCAGTTTGTTGGGTTGTGAAGGGCTCACATCCAGCAGCCATCTGCTCTACCTGCAAGCACCCAAGCAGCCCTTCATCTAGATGCCCTCAGCTGCCCCTGGAATCTCAGGGCTTTCACCATGGCAGCAGCAGCACCGTGGGGCCAGCCACATGCTGGGGCTGGGCAAGGAGCAGCACCTTGACCCCACTGCAGCTGCAGACAGCTGGGGCTCCCTGACAAAGCCTCTTCTGCAAAGATGTGGTGGAGAATGTGAGACTCATAGTGTTGACAAAGCCTTGTGCAGACAAAGTGAGTCTTGGCTGAGTCACTGTTTCAAAAAGCCTTTGTTTTTAATAATACCTGTAAGAATGAGGCATCTTGGAGACTTTCTGGAGAGTAAATTCAAATGCTGCCATGGCACGGTGGTCTGACAGACCTTTGAACAGATGGGCCAAGTGGGCAAGCAGACAAGTCTCAAGAAAACTAGACAAGTCCAGCAATAGAAATAATTTACTTCCTTTTTGAAACCACTGCACTTTCAACTACCTAAACACTGGGTTAGGAATTATTGTATTTGGAGTTATGCTGGAAAAAATATCTGAACAATTAAACTAAATTAGTTTCAGTAAAGAAAAGCTCTGGACCATGTCCACCACGCATATTACCCTACTGATTTTTTATTTTTGGTTTGCATCTTACAAAGCAGTGCATTGAGATAGAGCTCAATAGACAGACTAATCAGGGCCAAGATTTCTGCAGACCTGTTAATTTTTGCCTCAACACCATTCTTATTTTTCAAATACGTGAGTAAATCTGAGATCCTGAGTTCCTGAAGGATTAATATTTTCTCCCTCTGCAATCAGACTCTTCTACTTGTCTGTAGAAGTAGAATTCTTTCCCTAGAGTTGCAAAACATTTTTCTCACATCTGCAAGCTTCTTCAGGACAAACAATACAGCATTTGTCCAAGTATTGTACTCTTTTATAGCATTGTTTAAGGGGTTTGCATGCCTAATAAACAGTTTGTCTGGCTGTGGTGCTGTGATTTATGAGCCTTTCAGAATTATAAAATGACAGCAAACTTGTCCCTGATCAATTCACTCTTCATCATTCTAAATGTGCCTTCACGAAGATCAGGACACTCTCTCCTCACTAAATCACTCCTGCTGCCTAAAACTCAGAAATCTGACCTAAAGGTGACCATTGATTACACGAAAGAGGGTACAAGTACATTGGTCTGATGAGCAGTCAGGTGAGATAGATAGATAGATAGATAGATAGATAGATAGATAGATAGATAGATAGATAATGTTCTGCCAGAGCTAGCATAGGCTTCCCTGAGCAACCTCACAATCAATGCTCTATATTGCTCAGAAACTAATTTTTAAGCATACGAGGTAATAGCTCCTAGGCATTGAGTGAAAGACTGTCAAAGTGTCACTGGGTTTGGAGATGTTATGTAAGATATAGGCAAAGCAGAAGAAGATTGAGGACTGGCTACTCATCAAGTCTTCACAAACTTGGATAAGAAACTACAGGCTTGAAAAGCACACACTAGCACCACCCTGTGCAAAGCCCAGGGTGGGACTTCCAAAACATGCTGTGTTTCATAATCCCACCCCTCCTGCTGAGCTTCTCCCTGGGTGAAGGATTGGAAACATCACGGAAGCTGCTCGCCCCAAGACATGCTGCCAAGCAGCTTTCTTTTACAATTACCCCATACTAAACCACATTGTAAGATAATTATTTCATTAGTTGGAATGCATGTTGGGACAGAGCAATTTTTGCCCTTTCCTTTTCATCTCCAGTTAGGAGCAACATGGGAAGAACCGCAGAGGGAAGAGAAAGCCTTTGAACACCCGTGTGTTTACTTCTCTTTAATAGCTCTGAATCCAGAGAAAGTTAGGGAGTTCACTGGCAAGAGTTAAATCATCAACAGACCTGGCCAAGAACTTCACAAACCTTACGTGATTTATGTTATTCTGTGAAGGAGAGTTAGATACACTGGCCTGCTTGACCAGCTGTGATCAGGCATAGCTGTTTCATTAATTCCAGGGGTCATCCATTATGCCCCCACTCTGAAAGGCAGGTAGGTGATCACTCTGCTTTGCCATCACTTAAAATAGAGACAGCTAATCAAACATACTGAAACATTTAATAAAAGCAAGCCCAAGGCAATAGACAGGACAAGATTCAAATCTTTCAGAGAAATAGATTGCTGCTCTCTGATGAGTGGGCTGAAAGATGTAGGATATTTCTAAAGCTGAACAAATGGGACTGAAGAACACAGACTTTGCCTATAAAGGCAGAAGTTCTGGAAATGTGTTATCTATCATCTGGAAAACAAGACCCTGAAATAAATACATGTTTTCTGAAAATGAAAGAATTTGTTCATCATACGTGAGCTTCAAGAGAGACACATGTCAGAGATTAAAATCTTGCCACATATTGTCCAGAAAAGAGATGCAGTGACAGTTACAGCCGGTTCCCAGAAAGAATTAAGGGCTTGTTGTAACAGGATGGAGCCCCCTTCAGTGTGCACTGTGTCCCATTCTGGGACATGCAGTGGTCTGGTTCAGCACTCAAATCCTACAGAGTGGGCTACATGCACCGATAGGTAATTTTCAGTCATGTGCCTCTTCCACTTGCAAGTGAATCTCTTAAAATGAACTCCTACAGCTATTTCTTCCTCCTCTGGTTATTTTATTCTTATCACTACAAAGAACAATTGGCTCAGTGGGCACTGATCTACAACACTCGTGCATATGGAGAGTGTTGATTGCTAACTGAAGAAGTGTAAATCCAGTGAGCTGTGTAAGGTTTGCAGTGTAACAGGAAAACTTAAAGGAAAAGTATCAGCTTGATAAATAGTATATTTAGAGTTCCTTTCTCCTCAGTGTATTAAAGCAACCATGATTGGTATGTAATCAGCAGAGGTGGCTGATACAGAGATAAAAATTGAATCCAAACAGGAAAAGGTAAATAAAGGAAAAGTATCCTAGAATAGTTTCACTTTTAATATTAGAGATGTCATCTGGACAAATCATCTGGATTATCTTCAAATGAATAATCCCACAATTAAGTGCACAGTCACACAGTATGAAGACTAAAATCAGTAAGATCTAGAGCGATTGATAGATAGCAATCAATGGGCTTGCTTGTTTCTGTTGTTTTTGAAACACGGGCATATAGCTGGTGTTCCTGCTACACACTGTGAGCAAAGCTCATTCTCAGGATAATGCCACTGAGAAATGGATTGAATCCAGTGATTAATTTGACCTATGTGTCACAGCATGCACATACTTGCACCTGCACACAAAGGCATAAAACCAAAATGCAGGTTATTTGATATGAAAGTAAAATAATCTGTGGTGGCACTGCTTCAGAGAACAAGTGTATTTCACAGCATCACACCCTTCCCTTGGTTGTTTATTTATCTTATCCTGAACCTCACAGCCATTACAAAGCATGCACATCTGATACCTTCCTCTAATCAAAATCGGAGGTGATTTGCTTTACAGAACAAAAACAAAGAAAAGGAAGACAAAGCAGAAGAAGATGCAGAGGATGGATCCAAGGATCCTGCAGGTGTGTGTGCTCCACCAAATGGGATTTCTACTACCCTGCAATGGCTTCATCTCAGTCCATCAAACTTCCAGACAGCCTGCATTCTTCTGAGCCTTGTACTGTAACCTGCCATCCCTGGCACTAGAAACACCAGACCTATGCTGCTTATCTCACACAGGGGCTTGTCACAAACCCACTTGAGAGGGAGGAAGGGTTCCAGCTCAACAATACTGATCACAGCAGGGCCCAGATGCCCACCAGTTAACAGAATTTGCAGTGGTTTGAGAGACGCTAATTCACTGCAATATATTTATTGAATTTTTTAAGCAAAGCTGAAGGAAATTGAGATAGATATAAAGTGTTGCATTAATTTCTAGTACATGGATGTGAAGGAACTGCATTTAAAATAGACATGGCCTATAAAACATTATGTGACAGTAAATAAACATAAATTACTGGGTTTGGAGGTTAAAATGAGATTTTAAAATGAGGGGTGCTATTCACACGGATATTTTGTTTCAATAAAACTAATATGTTCATTCTCTTCCTAAAAATCCTGTCACAGGCCTGAGAACATTTTTCTGCCCTCTTGTGCCCCTGCCTGGCCCTGGAACAGTACAGCTCTGGCACCTCTGATCAAACTGGTTGGAGAAGAGCTGTGTGACAGAGAGCTGTGAGGAGGTTTGTCAGGCTTTTTCCCACTTTGCTTCAGAGTTGATTTTAGCTCACTTCACCTGTGATGAAACTTCCTGAGATACACTGCAAACATGCTTATAACTGGCTGTGTACCACACTCACCTTGATCCACAGACTGACTTCCCATCTGCACCTCAGCCCTGACCCATCATCATCACAATTATGCTGATATTCAGGGCCACTGGCTGTCCTACAGCTGCTGGGGCAGTGGAACAAGCTCTGACAGTCAGGTCCTACCTTGACAGCTCCTATGGGGCTGGCCCTTACTGCTCCTGGACAAATCCTGGCATCCAGCTTTGTAATTTCTGAGAAAAAAAAAATCAGTACATCTTGCTTTGAGCATTAGGACAACAACCACATGCGAGCATCATCACGTTTTAGTCCATGTCGTTACAGAACACTCAATTCCTTCTAGTAAAAAGGTTTGGACCCAATATTAAAGATGTTACACCGGCTCTCATCTTAGAAGTGAAATTTGCTTACTGGCCACTATTCCACATGTATTTATCATCCTCTGTTACTACAAAATATTCCCAATGCCCAAAAACTATTCCTGATGACAGTTCTCAGCTGTATGTTCCCTGACAAGCACATAGACAAGTGAATGGAGCAGTGCAAAAAATATCTCAGAAATACCCAGAAATATCTTTCTGAGTCTTGCAAGCATCACACATTCCCCTGGTGCTTTTTAAATCTTGGTGTTCAGTTACCCAAACCAAAAATATGTTGCCATGCAGTAGGTGGAGTTATTTTAATAGACTAGCAAGCGTTAAGGGCCAAAGGTAAGTTTGGAGTAACATGGCAAAGCCATTTAAAACTCTGCCTGGTGATTAAATTTTCCTATTGCTTGGCCTTAAGTTCAAGGGCAAATATTGCCTTCCTGCAAATGAGCACAATCTGGATTTGCCCCTGAGCAACCCTAAACATCTCATGGGGGTTCTGCCCCTACAGGCAGCATTAGGGCTGAAGGAAAGATGACAAAGCAGGGTTCTAGCTGGATTCCTGCTCACTTCTGTGTGGATGTCACCATGCTCAGAAGAAGCCCAACGTGGTGGCATCTTTGCTGAAACAAGTGAACCAGGGACATCTGAAGTTGTGCTGTGGTTCTTCCCACTGATTTCCGAGTACCAACGCCCAGTATTGATAAAAGCCTTTCATGCTCATTAAATGTGTGGTATGTATATTAACTTATTGTGCACCCCCTGCCTAATTAGTTGTCCTCATGATTATAGCATGGCTACTTTGTTTTATTTCTCCTTTTTCTTCCAGTTTTGAGGATCTTGTCCATTGCCTCCTATTCCAAATGACATTGTGAATCCACAGTCTTGAAAAAGATTACTTCTGCTGCACTTGATACAGTGTGAGATGTGATCTGTCACCAGGGCAAGTCACACTTCCACAACAGAAGGTAATAAATAACTGATGGAAATTGCAACTGAACCCAAATTTTCTTGTGATTCTGTGATTTCTATTATTAAAACCTTGGAATAAGACTCTTTGTCCTGCGAGCTGAGGGAGAAACATAAACTACCTGCATCTTTCCAATTGATTAATATTATTAATATAGTAAACTAGAGATTTATTAGGCCCCAGACCCTCTAAAAAGCTTTGGTGAATAACTCAGAAAATGCTTTCATGTTATCATATTTTCTGGCATTTCCTTCCAAAGTTAAGACACCATGTTTCAAAACCATGGTGTCTTGTGATGGCCTGTTTGTTTTGGTTCCAAGGAACTGAGTTTCATCTTGTTCAGTACACAGTAGCTGCTCTCGGAGTGATGGTATCTTTGCTAAGTTTCCTCTAATTAAAGTTGCTTTATAATAATACATGTGCTCCCAGTTAGGATGGAAGCACTGTTTATAGATTGTCTCTTTCACACAAATTTCCGCTCGGATGCATTTCCTGCCTAGAGCTAACAAAAGGAGAAAATCTTTGAGTAGAAATTAACTGGTAAGACTAAATTGTAATTAATTAAGCAGCCCCATGGGAAGGCCAGAGTATGCTTTTGCACTGTTGCTTCTCTTTACAAATCGCTTTTGCCTTTCATTTTTTTTCCATTTGACCTCTTTTTGTAAGAAATTATTTTATGATTCCTTGCTATTTTATGGTCCTTGCTAGAAAAATTTTGAGGATGTGTTCAAAATAGTTTTTTAATGATATAAGTATCTGGTCATCTGCTGTGTAGCCTTCTGCTATGCTCCCAGAAATAAAAATGTAACCACCCTGAAAGAGGGGAGAAACAGTGGTTTTCATCTATCATCGTGTCTCGTGGATTTGGGACAACTCCAGAGTATGACATGAACGGGGAATAACCCACCCCATCCAAACACTGCAGATCTTGCTTGCAGATTATGTAGAAAAACAGCAGCATCAGAGAACTCCCAATCTGAGAACATCATGAACACACAGCCCTGCCTATCTCTGGCATGTCCTTGTTGTCAGGGCTTGAAAACGGATCGATACAAAACAGAATGCGATGGCCTGATTTGTTTCTCTGATACATCTTCATTCAGCTCCTGACAGCCCAGGATTGTCAGTGAAGCTGCTGGGGCTGCCCCTCTGCCAGTGCCAAGCTCCTCACCCTGCCTCTCAGCAGCTTCCAGAAACATCACTTCACCAGCTCCAGGGACTCATCTCCCCATAGCTTACAGTGGACTGTTAGATGACCATATGGGAGACAAAAGCCCATGTGTACTATCCAGTCCTATAGTTTCTCTTGTAATTTCCTGTATATGCACACGCACAGAGCAAGCACTGTCATTTGAGGTAGAAATTACAGTAGGGGAGAACAAGCCACTTAAGAAGTTTAATATGCACCTCTAGAGAAGATTAGGATTTAATAATTTAAGATTAATATTTCTCATTTAATGAAGGGGTGCAAAGTAACACTATAAAAAACAAATTGTTGGAATAATTCACAGTAATTCTCAGCTTTAAAGTACCTAATGCCTATATCCAGGCACTAGACTGGACAAAGATCTACAGAAACATCATTAAACCCTGGCAACAGGAGTGATGCCAGCACTGATCATATGCAAGGTATTGATATTGTCTGATATCCATAATTCACTACAGAAAGTGGTAGGTATCAGCAAACACTGTCTGTTTCTTAGCATATGGCAATGTTATTTCAAGAATATTGTTTTGCAACCTTTGACTCTACTTCACAGAAACTTCACTCATGTCTTTAAAAGCTGAGAGAAAGAACCTGCCAATTAACATATGGACCTTGTAGAATTGCACAATCTTTCCAATTCCTGAGGCCATTTATTATTAATTCCATTACTCTGAGGCTATCAAATATTAACTGGGCAAGAAAATTGGCTGTCATGTTCTAACCTCAGATAGGACTGAGCCCCACCAGGCCACTTGCTCGTTCCTACGGTGGGATGGGGGAGAGAATCAGAAGAGCAAAACTGAGAAAATATGAGTTGAGATAAAGACAATATAATAGGAAAAGCAAAAACTGCATGCTTAAACAAAGCAAAAGAAGGAATTCATTCACCACTTCCTATGGGCAGGCAGGGTTCAGCCACCTCCAGATAAGCAGGGATCTATCATCTATAGCTCTTTGTAAGACAGATGACATAGCTTCCAATGTCCCCCTCCTCCTTTTTCTTTTCCCAGCTGTATATGATGACAATAATGCCATATGGTATGGAGTGACCAGCTGGCATCAGCTGTTCTGCCTGTGTTCCCTCCCAACTCCTTGTGCACCTCCAGCCCACTCACTGGTGAGGTGGGATGAGAAGCAAAAAAAATCCTTGATGCTGTGTAAGCCCTGCTCAGCAGGAGTGACAACATCCCTGTGTTATCAACACTGTTTCCGGCACAAATCCAGAACAGAGCACTATACTACCTACTGTGAAGAAAATTAACTCTATCTCAGCCAAAGCCAGCTGATATTAGCGTATCACCTAGATCTGCTGGAGGCAATTTTCATTCTGAAATGTCTTTCCATGTTCCTGTGTATCTGAAAATGGACAGAGCAGTGACTTAAATCAATCACTTAAAGTGAGTTTTCTTCTTCAAAAACAATATTCTAGGACATTCAGGCAAATGAAATGTGGGAGCAAACATAACATTGCCTAATTCAAACTATGTGCAGTACCCTAAAAATGATGCCTTATCATAAGAAGCCACAATAAAGAGGACAAATTATTGCAATCCATTAATTTTCATGTCCCTGTGAAAATAACCTGTTTCTCTTTGGGTAGAACTCCGGCTTCTCTAACTCTTCTTTTCAATACCAACACTGTGAGATGGCCACAGAGCATTTAGCTTAATATTTCTTCTTGAACTTCTGAAGTTCTATTTCCAAGTACACAACTGTGGAACATTATGATAAATCTTTCCACCTTTTATTCTATAAATTCTCTCTCTTATGCTTTGAAATAAAATTATACCTGAACCTCTGCAATATCTCCTTGACGATGGCACAGTGATTACTGATTAATGTTAAGGAAGTATGGTTTTAGTAGCACAGTAGTACAGATATGAGAACAAGGCTGTGTTGGGACTAAATATCTTCCACTACCTCCTTGAGAGTGGGGTCAGTGCTGACAAAGAGGCCAAAACTCTGAATCTCATCCTAGTTGTACACTCCACAACATGTACTCTTTGCATTTGTTTTAAAATCTGCTGCTGTAGTGAGAGTCTGCGCTGAAGACCAAGATAATAATTTCACTGATATCAGTGGGTCTTGGGTTAACCTCTGAAACTGATTGTGTGTTTCATCATGGATTATACCTGCCATCTACCCAGTGTACCTGAGGTTTTCAAAAGTATGTGCTAGCAAACATTCTCTTTAGGTATTTTGCTCACAGAAAACATGGTTTGAGGAGTCTCTCCCCCTTAATAAAGGTATTTCTCTTTAGTTTTTGTTATATACAACATTTTTTTCTCTTTCCACTGGATGAAACTCTTTTCTATTTCTATTTATTTAAAGAATTCCTCCTCAGAAATTATTGACAGATAAAAGACTTTATCAATGTAAGAAGCTGTATCACACTGAGCAAATTATAGTACATCAAACCTCCCTAGATGTTCAGAACTTTCCCAGATGAGAACAGTGCTACATGCAGTACAGAAATTCAGGGCAACAATCCAAATGGCTCACCAGTGGCCACAGGACACATACATATGTTTATATTTTATGTAGATATGTATAAAATCACCTCTTTAACTGAGAAGCAGTCAGGAAAGTTAGTCATTTGATGTTCACATCTGCTTGTACATAACAAACCAAAGGAACATGCAAAGGCTGCTTTTCTGAGTCAAGCCTTAATACAAGGTGTGCCCTGAGTGCATCCTTAGGAAGCTGCACCATGACAGAACCCACAGTGGCACTTATTGTTCAACATCGTGGACTTGGGAAAGATGTCATATAGCCATTGGGTACAAAAATTCATCCAGGAGGGTTCTGAACAGCCCTTTCCTCCCTGGCCAAATACCTCTGTCTCAAAGAAAGCAAGAAGGGCTACCTGGCTGTCCTACCTGCTTGACTCATCCTCTTTCCTCCTCTTGCACTGCCATATTCCCCTCACACAGAACAAAACTATAGTGAAAGGGAAGAAAAATCTCCCTCCCTGACATCCAGGCAGGGAGCCTATCCTAGCTGGAATAATGGAAAGCTCACCCATTCCCTATCTTGGCCTGACATGATTCAGTAGAGGGTTCTGGCACAAAGGATTACTTTCTGACTCTACCTAGCAAATCATCAGCACATATTCCCACTTTCTTACACTTTCACACAGTCTTCTGACCTCACCATGTCACAGAACGGTATCTCACCCCTGGTGTGTCAGCTCTCTGAGAGAGGAACTCTGATGATGTGGCATGAGCACCACAAGTCTCTGCGTGGGGCAACAAACCCCAGGATGTGAAGGGCCGTCTCCACAACATACCTGTGCTGAGATTTGTGTTGTCTATTTCAAAATCCATGGTGTTCCCCCACCCCCGACAGTTTTCAATTTAAAAAACTGTAACAGTGAACAAAAATTATTTGTGGGGCTTTCAATTATGTAACAAATGAGAATGTTGTTTCCAAAGGTTTCATGCACTGACCTAGCCCTACTCCCACTGCAGTCAATGGCAGAGCTCCAAGCGACATCAGCAGGAGTAGAATTAGGGTGGTGGGAATTTGTTTTGAAAAACAGATGGAAAAAAATCTCTGAACCACATCTGCTTTCCCTTTTCGCCCTCTCTTTACACATCCACACCCGTTTCTTGGTCTCCATAGCTGTGGAAAAACGATGCACTAATTGGTTCTGCATGGACAGGACCACACAGAGGAAGTGATGTTGCCATAATATAATCTAATCAAAATAATTCTCAGGTCTGAGTGAGCATTTAAATAAAAACACAGAGCAGTCCTTGACAGCTCATGCTTGCTGTAAAATGACTGAAAGCTATGGGTAATTTCAATCCAAGCTGAGTTCCTAGCTTGTTTGCCTTTCCATCACATATCTTTTAAATCCTAATTATATGTAATCAACAGTATAAGAAACATGATTCTTCTTGTAGTTAACAAATTCTTGGGTACATTTTGCATGTTTTCAGATAAGTACAAGAGAACGAATATATAATCTCTTTCTACCTGAGAGAGCTTTACATCAGGTAATTACAACTTAGCTCAATTAAAAACATTCTTGAAACAAGTACAGCGTCTTTTAGATCCACAAAGCTAATAAGGAGCCAGTGGGCATGATTAGGTCAGAAAACAATGAAGGCCAGCTGGGAATTAAAATGAAGGTCACAGATGAGTGACTTTATTTTTGGCTGGACTTTCCCAGCAGGGTGTTTCTTCATTACATCAAAATAATAATCCATCTGAGTGTAGAATAAGGCAGATCAGCCCTTTTGCAAAGTGACCAGAAAGTCTGTATTATGACTGCATCATCCACATGCAGCCTCCTAAAGCAGGGCATGATTTTTGGGGTTTCTGAGCATCCGCCCTTCTAATCCACTCCACTCTTTGGGAGGGTCCAATACACCAGAGAGAAGATGACTTTGCTTGAAGGATTAGCTAGACTGACAGGGCTGAAGACCCAGGCAGATTGTGTACCTCCCACACCAGTGGATCCAAAAACCTGCCCTGGTGCTAGTTGTCCTTCTCATGTCTGTCAGGCTGCAGTAGCTGCTCCTGCAGGAAAGTCGAAGTGGCACCAGATGTAAACCTTGTGTGGACCATGTCCTCACCCATGGGAACTGTTCCCCAGGGCTGAACACAAGGATAGAGACCAGGTAGTAACAGAGCCCATGGACAGCCCCAGACATGGTGAGAGCATCAGCCAGAGAGCTCAGCCAGGAGCAGCAGGAAACAGGTCAGAGATAGGCCCTTTCTTTCACTACTGTCAAGCAGTTCAGAGGATGTAACCCACAGCTCATAGTGACATTGTGATCCAGACTCAAAGGAACATGACTTGATTATAATTAACATGTCAATGCAGCATATCTGTTTCATTTCTTATTTGACTGGAGATGCAGGTTAAAAGATAAACTTCAACCAACTCTTTCACTGCTGTTGACAATTGAATTTTGGTCACAATAATCATAATTGACTCTCTGCATGTATGACAATATTTTGCATCTTGTAATTTGTATAAAAACATGAACAGATTTTCATAGCATCCTTGTCTGTCAAGTATTGTGATCCTGATTCTACAGATAAAGAAGCAGCACATTTACCCCAGCAGACTTTAGACAGTGAAACAAACTCCACCTTGTTAACCACATACGGGTCTTGTCCACATTAAGCTCGTGCAACAGTGAAAGAATTCAGGAATTATATATGTATGGAAAGCAATTATTGTGCCATTTTTGTAATATGGACTTTTCAAAAGGCAGCCTCAACTATTCACCTATAAAAGAGAATATAATCATAATGCCTGACCACACTGAGAATCACATGAGCACAAAGTGCAAGGTTTGTGAGCCCAGTCTCCAGACAGTTCTGACTCTTTTCCACTATGCTGAAAACTCATTTGGTTTCTAAGATTTTTTTTTAAATAAAGCTTAAGAATTAATAAGTGATGAAGTTACATCATGGGACAATGCACAAAATATGTACCTGTCATAAACTAGTAGTGCAATTTTAAAAATCACATCTATTTAAACGTATTATAAATAGAATGTATGACCATGTTGAAAACAAATGTAACTGATATTTAGAGCATAATTCTACTCGAATTTCTATTCAGATGAAACTTCAGCTGTTTATGAAGCTTGAAAAACAAAAATTTAAGGAGTGCATGTTATGAAAGTCTGGTTCTCATTTCTATGTCAGTTTTTCCACATTAATCAATGGTCCAGACTTGTTTCCATTGTACTCGCTTGGAGGATTCTTCCAATTCTGGGCTTGTCTTCACTTCTGATTAGTACATATATGACAGAAATAGCTGACTTCTTTTAAAATATCCTATTTCACACTGAGGAGCATAACTATAGGGTTTGGAAAAGAAAAACCCTAGAAGCTGATGCATTTCTTTGTTTGTTTAAGAAAATTTGTAGGTCCACTATGCAGAAACAGCTGCAGAAAACCTATTTGATTGCTTCAGGAGTGTTGAACCTGTTTCTCCCAGACTGGGCCAAAGACGTTTACTAAAAGATTCCTGGATGTTTCTCATTCTGGCTATAGTGCTGTGGGAAGGTGAGACACATTAATGGATTAATGGATCCAGGAAGTAACCCAAGTACCCTGGTCCTACCATGTCATCCTCAGTTTGTTACTCATTTTAAGTTGCCTCTAAAAAAGAGAAAGAAAGAAAGAAACTGAGCTGAAGTATCTGGTCCTAGGCCCATCTATCAGAGTTTATTTCTACAGCTCAGTCATGACTAGATCTGCATGTCAGGAAAGTGAAATCACCGAGACATTAACTCTCACATGAAACTTTGGGACTGTGGGATTAAGCAAATAATAAACTTGACTCAGCCACAAAGTCTCCACTGAGAAAGCTGGTAGTTAATAGTGCAAAGGTTTCATATTACCACAGATATGGCATCTGCCAAAAAAGTTTTTACACAAATATAAAGTTCACAGCACCAGGCCAAATCACTAGCCATGAGATTACAGTATACTGTATGGTGCATGGAGGAAAACCTACAGGCATGCTAGTCCTCCCACTGAAAGTGTTTGAGGAAGAGGTTCTCCATTGCTTCCCATTTCTGGGATTGCAGCCAGGCTCAAGCAAACCCTGCAGATAGCAAAGACAGTAAACAGTTTTGTTTCTGCCTCCATGTAACCCTAATGTGTGTGTTTGGGTCATGCTCAGAGGAGTCAGTCAAATCACAGGTTCCCTTACTGAGCTCTGCACAGGTGTGCACTATATATAAGTTTTCTTACCTCAGTGTTCTCCATGTGTATACAGTCAGATAATTCTGGATGGATCAGGGCCTTTGCTATGAACCATTGACACATTTTTAATCCTATTTCAGGAATGATGGGGAATTTGAACAGTATCTGAAATTTGTGTAGTTACACAATAAAGTGAAAAATGTCACCCAAAAGAAATTATCTACTATTACTTATGCAGTTTATTCAATTAATCAATTTATCCTAAATATGTATGCAGCATGCTTTATGTATGCAGATATATAGGAATTTTAGATGTGGTTTCAGTTATTTTAAATACCTGTTTTGTTTTGTGCATTTGCAATTCAGTTGCTTAGTAAGCCAGAAAAGTCCTCATTTTTGTACTAGATTTGTTAGTCTTACTGGAACATGCCTTTTGTGACCTTGTTCTTCCCCTTATAGATATACATTGATTAGTGTGATGGCACTTCCCTGTCTAATTTTCACAGTGTGCTTGATATTTTACCTTTTCAGTCTTTTTTTTTTTCCCTCTATCTGTGGCTTACTATCAGTGTGAAAAAATAAAGTATTTGCATTACATCAATCTAAGCTACAATTTTCACTTATGAACAGGTAGTCTGTTCCATCTGAGTGCAACTACTCTCAAGATTCCTTCAGTGCCAGCTTGATAGATCAGTTCCATTACTGAGTTTGATGTTTCTTTCATGACCATTCTTACTACCAGCACCATCCTGATATCACCTGATCAAATAGGGCAACAGTCTTTTTTCAACGAATAGTATATTCTGGCTAGAAAAATAATGGCTATAAGTATAAGAGTGTTTCCAGCCCCAGCAGCTGCTTAGGCAAGGGCTAATTCCTTTTCATTTCTTTCAAAAGTTAGCTTCCCTTCAACAAGCTTCCTTTTTTCAATCCTAGTCTAATTCCTTGTGGTTTAACCAGGAATTCATAAATCTTTATTACCTCAGGCACTTCTCTTTCTGCTTTCATCAAGTATTTATTTGTATGGTAATACTTCAATGCCTTAAACTACTGCTAATCAATTTATCATAATAAATGGCATTTCTTTAATGTTATGCCCCTGTTCTGGTACCTTATCTCCAGTTTGCTTGTTCAGATTGCAAGCTCTTAGCTATTGCATCCAGAATTTTCAAGAGGGATTGGTTATTTTTTGTAGTTTTTAACCTGAAGAAGGCTCAGCCTAGAGGTTCACAATGAGCTATAGCACAGCCCTACCATTAATATGTCATACCAGGCTGCGTGGAATGCAGCTGATGTCAGTAACTACCAGGGACAGGTGCAAAGCAGTAACAGATTCTTTCCAAAACTAACCAACATTACTGAACTTGCACCCCTTGCATCCAAATTTGAAATATTTGATGAGCAACTTCCCAGTCTGAGACCACTAACAGCAATGCTCCCCTGATCACAAAGGAAGGGAAGCACAGGGATATCTTTAGAGAGCATGAGGAGTTCACGATCATTTGGAAAAAATAGATCAATGACCTACCTGCAGCTGGAACTATCAAAGTGTTTTGCTTCCCCTTCCTCTGCATCTGCAGCCACTATGTCTAAAAGCTCCCTGCTCCCACCAGCACAAGAACCTCACACAGAAAGATATGCCTCTATCACATCACCTTCCCTATCTACTATAACTTTTCATAGTTTGTCATCAGTGGGTAGCACTTTCCCAGACCCTAATGGGCACCTTGGCAGGGCTTTGCTCAGTCTCTGGAGAGGACTCCAGTCCTAGTCTTCAACTCCACCACTTAATTCAACTACAGATACTTCAGCTTAATGGGTGACATTAGTAGGAAGAGGCTGGCAAGCTGTGCCATCCTGCAGCCTCCACTGGTCCCCAAAGTTGTCTATATCAGCATTCAAGGCCATGGTTGAGGTGACATCTGCTCAGACAAGTGTCTTGCTCTGGCTGCAACCATTCTGGCTGTGATGGCTAAGCTCATCTATGGGCTTTGTAACCTTTTATAGCCAAATATATGGGCCTGGCAAGGCATCACTGGGAAGAGCCAGAGCGAGTATTGAAATGAATAACCAGGAAATGCAGTAATGAGCCACAGTTTGACATGACAGCAGAGCTGTTATACCTCTCCCACAGGTATGGGCTTTGGGTAAGAGAGGCAAGGAGAACAAATAAATCCTCCAGGAAAGTACTTGAACCCAGTAGTAACACCTTCTCTCTTACTTGAGACCCTTTTTTTCACCACTGATCATTGCTGGTCAGTCATTTCAGCACTGAGAGAACAGTTCCAGCTGGCTCCGTGTGCATTGTGACAAGAATGCAGGAGAGCATCTCTAAACACATCTCCTTGGTCCTTACCTGTATTTCTTCTCAGTCCTCAGATGAGACAGGGTGATCTGTCCCTGCAGGAGCTGCAGGCCACGGGGCTTACCTACTAGCATGGGGTTTTTTTTCTTTGCTTTAGCATAAGAATTTGTTTGCCATATAATAAAGATGGAGCTGATTAAATCATGTCTGGGCCTGGACTAGTACGTCATCACAGCCCTTTGGAGCTGGCAGCATTAGACAATGCTCCACACCCCAGGTGAATCTTCTCTTACTGGCACAAGGTTGTACCTACCTTGCTATGCACTGCACTGACATGAATCATAAATCACTTTATGGGTAGACACGCTGATGTACTGCACAATTGCAGAGAGATTGCTCCTCTTGGGACAGATTTTCCCTGGTGAACAGTGCTGGCAGCTGCTGCTGCTAGCAGCAAAAGCAGAATGTGTGAGCCCTGCTGTGCTGCAGTGAGGGATGCTGAGCGAGCAAGTGCCCTGCTGTTGATTGCATGCTGTGTGAGGAGAGACCATTTGCACAACCGGGTCCTGTCCCTTCCTGCAGGATGGGTCTTAGCCTGAAAATTCAGTACGGTTCGTAGTTGTTAGAGGTCAGATTTCAGCCCTGTGGCATTTGATCATAGAATCACAGGATAGCAGGTTGGAAGGGACCCCAAGATCCCGAGCCCTTTAAGACACTTCAGGAAACTACAGCTGCTCACTGGCAAATGCCAACGTGGTTAACCTGTGACAAGTAACTATCACACTCCAGCAGCTGGGAAGAGCCCACTTGCCTACAGATGGCTTCTGTGTCTCCCTAGGAGTCTCAAGTAGAAAGCAAAGACCATCTCTTCTGGATGTAAAAAGGCCTAAGATGTCTGGGGGGAGTGGATGTACAGCCACAGTGGGACTGAGACTGCCCCAGCTGCTCCTTCGTGGAGGATACACAAAGGACCTGTGACCACTGCAGAGCTCATCACGGGTTTGCTGTGCACAGGACCAGTAAACATCAGCTCTGGATCATAAACGGTACTAGTCCCTGCTCTGTCTTCACTGAAATAAGGCAGGGATATAAATGACCATGGAGAGTAGGAACTTGATCCTGCTGATTGTGAGGATGGGTGGGACAGCCACCACGCAATTTCCCTCTCCTTGTAGCAGAGCCTTTGTCATGCAGAGAAATGCTGACAGGTACTTCAGTCTTCTGAGACTCAAACCATCTCCCTCAAAGGGCCAAAAGAGCACAATGGCTCCTCTGTGGGCTAAGGGTCTGAACACAGTGCTGCTCTTCATCCTTCCTGAGCAGCTTACACCCTACAGCCACATGGTTTAGGAACAGGATTTCTTGTTTACTTTAAGGGGGTGGGGGAAGCTAGCCAGCCTGCAGCAGTTGTTGGGGCTTATGTTTCCAGATCCAGAAACACTGTACTTGGAGGCCAGCCTTGGGAACTCCTTACATGAAAATTTTCGTATTTTGGTAGACCACGGGTTACAAATGCCAACACTTTTCTCTGTCACTCAAAATCTGAATGCTCCACGGTGATTTCAAGGTGAAAATAACTGTGGTCTATTACTTATTCCCTGAACATCCAATACGTCCATGATTCCCTCATGTGAATGACCAGTAGAGCCTGGGATGCAAAGAGCTGCATAGATCTTCATAAGCCCAGACATTTATGTGTAGAAAATAGCTGCTAAAAATTCCTACACCAGGGGTTTCCAGAAACAGGGAAATTATTGTAATCAGTGAAAGAAAAGAAGATGCAAGTGTCCTTCCAAAAATCTTATAATATTTAAGTTTGCTCTCTATTGATTTATCCATTTGGCTCATAATGATAAAATTAATGAAACCTTTTTTTTACAAGAAATATTTTAAACAGTTTTAAAAATTTATCTTTCTTCTCTCAAGTCCCTCCCTGACATAAATATTACATTCATAAATATAACCTGTGATAAAATCCTATCCTAATTTATAGGATCGAGTCCCCAGAAGAAACCATTGCCTGTGAAGTTCTGCCAACTCTCCAGCTAAGCCTGGAACTGTGAGTGTTTCACTGCACTTCTTGTGGATTGCTCCACTCCTAAATGAGTTTTAAAGTGTTCTGCCTCTGGTGGTTTTTCATAAGCCTTCCTCAGGCACAGCTTTCATAGAAATTCATATAAAAAAAATAATAAAAGGGCATTTAGTGCTGCTAATGTAGAGGCAACTTGCCAGCCTCTAAAGAGAGGCATTTCACATAACATCCTGTCCTTTAACCAGCCTCCTTATCACCTTGATATTGACAGCAAACAGAAGGGTGTATGACAGGAATAATTTTTAACAAGCTGCCCTTACCAGTGAGTTTGACTCAAACCCACAATTCTTCAGCACTTGCACTACTGGTAAGCCTGGAATCTGAACCTGGAGACCAATAAATATTGTAAGATAATTCCAAGATCCAAAGATCTCTGACAGGACAGACTGGGAATGAGACCCAGCTTACACAATGTATAAATTCTGCACTCCGGTTTCCTCAGAAGACAGGCTACTTCCCAGCCAGCCTTGCTCATTTCAATTTCCATCATTCAAAAATCCTTTCAAAAATTACAGAGTTCTTATGGTCAAATCATTAATAAATAGTATAACTTCTTTTGCCCTCTAAGAAACCTTTTCCCTGTATATAATTTGATTAAAAGAGCATTGACTTATTATGGAAGAAAAATGTACTGAGAATTTATGGTCAATTTGAGCCTGATCATTACCTATAAATATCTTTGGACATGACTCTTTCCTATGTAAAACAGTCCCAGTAGCTCAGCCAAGGTTTCAAGTACCCTGGCTGATAAGGCCACTTCAGTTTTCAGATCCAACTTTTTTTTAGTTTTCTTCTTCCTTTTTCCTCTCAATTTTATACTATCAGTCTCTAGTCCCTAAGCAGTATGCTGAATAAAGTTTACTGACAGCCTGCAGACTCATTCCCCTTCAAACCTCCCAGCTCACCCGAACTGCTGTCTTTTGGTAACTAGAATCTTCCAAGCTTCTAAAGACCTTTTCTTCAGACATAATCTCAAAACGTCCTGATTGATGCTGTCTGAAATGCAGACAAAGCAACATTTGGTACATTGTTTCCCCAGATGGTTATTGAGTTGAAAAAGGATGGAAAGAAATCTTGGAAAGTCTGCAGTTGGATTTTCCAGCTTCAGTGGGGTTAGAGCAGAAATGAACTGGCAGGCATGCATGTGGTTGGCAAACATCACCAGCCTGGTGTAAAAGAGTGCAGCTGGTGCAGCCCACCTTCTGCACTGCATCTAGATAATAAAAATAGGGATAGGAGAAACATCTCCAGGGTCCTCCTACGTGTGCACATAACCACTGATATGAAATTAAAAATAATTACTAGTATGGGGTATAAGAATATATTCCCTCCTACTACCCTTAAAATCTTTAAGGCAACTTTATATATGTCAAATATATCATATATATGACAGCCAAAGAACAAAAGTTAATTATCAAATTATTCCAAACACTACCATTTTTCCTAGACTGGTAGTTCTTCAGTAATGGATACAATAATGTTCCTCAGGTCAGATTTTTTTCATCACTGAAGCTAACAGTAGCAAAACTCACACTGATTCCATCTGAAAGCACAGTGTACTCATGTGGCCCATGAGTAAAGCTACCCCGCAGGTCTCAAACTTCCAGCATTATCAAATCCTGCATCTCTGTTGCAAATCCCAGTATGTTTAAGGAAGAAAGATAAAGCTCTTAGACACATATAAACAGAAGTGGAGACCAGCTTTTGTTTAAAAGATTAAACAGAAATATAAACTTGGCTTTGCAGCTTGCAGAAGAAATTTTGAAAGTTTAAAACTCTAAACTGGTTGATAACAATCATAAAACATCCTGCTCTTCAGGTGTCTTGATTTTTAGCTTTGTCTCATTAAGAGTCCACACATAGAACTGCAAAACCATGTTCCTAAAGAATATGCATGTGGCAGGCACCCAGTGAACGGTTTTCCCTATAAAAAGCTGAATTTGGAAGCATGGCAAGAGTCCCCTAATCACTGCTACCCCATTCAGTTTATGAGTGGTGGCCAAGCACTTTGGCCACGCAGAGCAAACTTTGAGAGGGTTTGGATATTAGCACTAATTACACAACATACCTGGCTTCAGTCAGTGTATGTTCATTATACAGGAGTGATACTAATTCCCTAAGATCCCACAGCCTTCATAAAATACCAAGAACTTACGGGTAGGAATACTACATCTATTAACTTTTTTTGTCTGATTTTTATTGCCTTTTTAGACCACTTTGGCAGTAAATATCCTCCTAAAGGCTTTTGATACTTACCCTGAAAGTGCAAAGTCTGGTTGTAAACGAGAATGACGTCCAGCCAGCCCAAAGAGAAATGCAAAAAGAAACTAAATACTTTTAAGGTTTAATCACATTTTGCATAAATCTACCCCATGCAGGAGCAATAACAGCATGTTTCCAGCCATCCAACACTGGATTGTTTCTCCAATTGTCCCCTTTAATTAGCCTTTCTGTCCCCTGGTGCTCTTGTTTTATTACTTCAGTTGTAAACAGGACATTATTCAAGACTGTTTCAGGCTAATTGCACTACAAATATTAAGAGCCTGGATGTTAAGTGGTCATAAATGAGACTTTGTAACTACTGAATGGTTAATAAAAATAATGAAATGCAATTGTTCCATGTAAATACAACTGAGCAGTGTAATATTTTATAATGATGACTGTTTAATTGGAGTTTAGGTTCAGCAATTTTGGATTTCTGACAATATCACCATCTTTATAGCAACTGACCTTTGAAAGCTAAGTCTCTATTCTTCTGCCTTCCCAAGGAATTCTGTGTTATGTTCAAACTCAGATACACAAACTGAATGCACCTAGACTATGAGTTGCCTTGAGAAGCTCAGTCTTGGCTCCTCAACATAAGCATCTTTCTTATATGACTGGGGCCCCAAGGCAGCGGGCATCTACAGAAACTGTGGGGTCTGTAGTTTCTTAGCATCTCTAAAAAGGACTAAATCTGCACTGTGATGTAGAAATAGTTCCTGGTCTTCTGGCAGGGCCAAACATGGTTAAGACCCAGTACTCCAGAGAATATTTTGAGTAAGTTCTGTAGCACAGTAAGGAAGAAATCCTAAATCTGAGCAGGATTACTTCAGACATTAATTTAGGATTGCCTGTGAGCTCAGAGATAGTTGACGTGTTGTCAAGGTGCAGGTGTGGCCAGGTTTGCTCAGCCCAGCTCCATCAACTTTCATCCCACCACTCACTGCAATGCTGTGATATGACAAACACAGGCTATGATTCTTTCTAGAAGAATTTGGTGTGTTATACAGTAAAGCAGTGGAGGATAGAGGGACAGCTGTGTCACAGATGTTCTAGGCAGAAAAATAAACATCCAGAGCCAAAGAGCAATAAGGGTGCTGTGGTTTGTAAAGTTCCCTAGCATGTGCTCTAAGGAAAAATGTGAATGTCAGCAAGGGGATAATGCAAGCAGTAAAATACACATTTCAGTGACTATCACTAGTGAAAATGTTCCTCAGGTTATCCTGAGTTAGAATAAATTAGTTGACAACTAATTATGTAGCGACAGCCCATAATCTCTGTCAAATTGCACCAAGTGAGAAGTGAGGACTTGTCCCACAAGTCCTTATACAAACAATCAATTCAACATGTTGTTCCATTGTATTTAACCCAATGCTGTTGCAAGCAGAATATTTCAGTGAGGAAACCCAAGTATTTTAAATCAGAAACAAGATAGCTCAAAGGGCTAGATAAATCCCCAATATAAACATTGCTATAGGTGGCTTCATTTGTGGAGTGACTTGTTGTAACGCTGACTAATTGGTTTGTAAATTTTGCTGTGGGTTCTTTTTCTTATCCTACCTACATTTTGCTAGCAAAATCCAAACAAACATTCAGCTCCGAATGTTAGCAAGTAGTTTCTACAAGAAGTTCTGACCTTTTAAACTCCATAATCCTTAGGGGAATAGCAAACTCTTCTGCCTCACTAGCTAAGAAGGCCACTTTTTAAAAATTAGAATTGTATTGAATGGTGTAAAAATCACAGTCTCAGCTTTCAGTTACCATTCCCATTGATTCCTGTATTAGGAAGGATATAGGCGCTACAGAAAAGAATATGACCCACTCCTCCTTCCTGGAGGAAGTTTACTTGACACTTGGCCTAATATGAATACCCAACATGGTGCAGATTTAATCCCATGCCCACAAGTTACTGCAAAGTGAAAGAAATGTGATCATGAAGACCAAAAATACATGTGCTGCATTGCTTTCAGGGCTTCTTAAATAATCACAGAGCAATTCTTAGCATAGCTATCCTCACAAACCCTTCCAGAAAGAGGAACTGGTTTTTTGGAACAGAGGAAGACAAAGCATCTGATCACTAGAGGTTCCTGACTTTCATGATTTTCCACAGGAGTAAAATGAAACACCTCTAGTCATCTGTGTCCAAGTGATTTGATTGCATGAGGAGGCGTTGTCAGGAGTGGGAAATACAGGCACTCCAGTGCCAAGCTAATGACATACCCACTGGACTGCCTTTCCTTACCCAGGGCTTACATTAAATTCAGGCTTTGGTGTTGCTGTTGCCAATACAGTTAATAACTTTAAAATGAATTAATAAAGAACAGGATCTCCTGTGGAGTTCTCGTCTCTAATTAAGTGGTGGCAGGGGAAGCGTGTAGTGGAATAAGAAATAATTGAAACAAGGAACCATTCTTTTTTATCAAGCTACTTAGCATTTTGGCATCCTTCCAGATACATTTCCTATAATTGGAAACATTAAATTGTCTGATTTAAATCTGCAACCCCCCCGGCTCAAGCACACAGTCCCATTGAAGGCTGTGGCACTGGTCATATGTCAGGCTCTAACTGGAGAGCAAATTGTGAGGATACAATGCTGTTATATTCTATGAAAGAGTTAGGTGAAGAGTTTTTTGCAGAGAACAGTTTCCTGAAAAATACTGTTTCAGTAATAGTCATATATAATGTAAGTAAACAAAAAAAATTGGAATTTTTATCTTGACATTTCAAGAGCATAAAAATATGTAATATTTTGTACAGACTATACGAAGTATTTTCTATTTTAACCTTTAACCGCCAAGTCTAACCACCATACAAAATTATTATTTAGGAGTAAAAGAAATGTGTTGGTAATTTCTGGATAGTTTCTCTCTGCTTCCATTCAAGTTCACTTAGAAAAATAAACACATTTTGTTTCAGGTAACTACAACCTTTCGTTTTGTTTTTTTTGTTTGTTTATTCAGGTCAGACAAACAAAAAGTCAATTAGTACACAACTCTAAACCTGATGCTAATAAGAAACCCTTCTACTAATTCTCCAGGTGCAGTAATGTGCTGACAGATATTGTGTAAACAGCGTGCTGTTGTATGTGAGAGGATGTCTCCGGTGTCCATTCAGTCACTGACTTCTCTCTCTGTATTATGGTCCTTATGCCTTCATCTCATATTCCAAGGTTTGTGCCATGTGCCACAATTCCTTCAGCTTTTTCTTTTGTCGGAGTAACAGCACCATCAAACCCTGTCCTCTCAACAAATTTCCCCCCTGTGGCTCTCATGGACTGATCTGTGGCACAAGCTCATGGAATGAGCCAGGACCACACATCAGAATTATAGCCATGAGATATGGGGGGGAAAATGTTCAAGAAAGAGATGAGCCAAAGCTGAAAAAGAAAGATACTAAACAGTAATAGAGACAGGCTATAAATGCCAGGCACATGAAGAGCAAGGAAGAAGTCAGGGAAGTGTTTGTAAGTAAATATGGAAAGATGAGTGGGAAGAGTGAGGACAACAGCAGCAAGAAAGGCGTGCACCCTTTCAGACAGATGGCCATAGCTTTGGTGAGTGAATCTTCAAGATGGATGCTCCCTGCACTGAAAGGGGTGATGAAGAGTCCCAGCAAGGAACCATGCACTTTATGTCTCTCCAGACTATCCCAGAGGTTGTGACCTCACCAGCACATCACAAATGCTGCTTATTTAATGACATTTTTGCAAGGGAGTGAAGAGGTATTCCTGTGAATGTGCATAGCAAGAAGCTGGTTTTGTAGCTAATTCAAGGACTATATGGAGGACTATTATTATTTGTCCAAAAGTTTGAGTTTAGTGTTCATGGCATGTCACTAGATTTTAACAATGTCAATTAATGTAAAATTATCTTTTAATGATTATGGTTCTTACCTAAAACAACAAATAGTAGAAATCCCAAAATCTCCTATATCTCTTACGAGATGAGGGAGAGGTCTTCAAAGGAAGCACTGAGAGAAGAGGTCTGGGCTTCTGTACATAAACAAACTAGATCAGATGTAGGTCTTTAAATTAAATTTAGAGTAAAGAAAAGAAAAAAACACTATTTTCATATAGAAAATAATTTCAGGCTGAAGTGTCTGCCACTAAATATAAAAAAAAAAAAAAAAAAAAAAGGGTGAAAATACTGCTGGCTTGAAAAAGGAGGATAAAAGTTGCTCTGTGGTTATATGTACTAATAAGTCTTGGGAACGAGTCTCTCCAAGACTTATTTTGCTTCCTTTTACACATATATTTGTGGGGTATCTCAGGAGATTGCTTACTGAACTTCTCTTCTAACCCTGATGATCTGCTGTTGGAGATAATAAAAATAATAACCCAGTAACACCTTCAGTATTTCTGTCTTAGCCCTCCATCTCATCCCAAAGAAGGACCTGGAGAGTCTGCTCTTTTCTCACTTTTCAGCATCCCAGATTCATGGGTTCTTCCTCACTTGTGCATCACCTGTTCTTCCTTCCTATCTCTGAGAAGGGACTGATGCTTGGAGATATTCTAGCCCTGAGGGGCCCTTCCAGCAGTGCTTTTGAGTGTTTCTGGGAAGAAACATTTAATAAGCTCATACCACTGCAACATGCAACCACTGGGTAACCATTAATCCATTAGATTTGCTAAAAGCAAAATTGATGGTTCCTAGAGACACAGTTGCTGGTTTTGCAAACTCCAACTCCCCACTGGAGAGTGAGGGCATCACCAGGTATGCAGCATGGGCACAAAACTCCCCTATGTCAGTATTTTGTTTGTTCCATGAGCAGTCTGCTTCTCTGTGAGATTTTTAACATGCCTCGTTGAGTTTCTGCAATATTTAGAAATAGCTCTTATGAAACTGCATAGTCTACAGCTGAAGAAGGAAAGGTGCTTTATCAACTGTTACCCTTGCTTTCATATTCCTACGTTGTGTTAAAATAAAGAAGTGTACAAGTGCACATATGTCAGAGAGAGTTTTTCCTGAAATGAACCTGCAATTCCCACGTTTGTGAGTTCCTTTGAATTTCAAAGGATAACCTCAAAAGGCACCAGCAAGAAAAAGTGATGTAGTTAAATGGTCAATACCTAAATGTTTATAATTCCAAGTTCGTCTTTATACATACATATTAATACATTTCAAATCATTAGCTATGTTTTTATATGGGGTGGGGGGAGAGAATGGCTGAGGGAATGATTTTGAGAGTGTTGGGTTTTTCTTTTCAAAGCTCATGAGAATCAAAAGTCATTGAGATTGAGAATACTTACAAGTTTTTTCGAAAGAGATGTGCTCTCCACCTTGTCATTTCTGTATGGCAATATTTTCCCATATATACTTTTAAACCAACCCTTGTTGCTTCCTAAGCTAATCACACCCATGCAAAGCAAAAGTGATTTAGAATCTGTAGTTAAACATATGTTGGAAGAATATGTTCAGCTTTATCTACTACTAAGCAAAAAACTTGCTCCAAGGCATCATCAAGGATCTGGGGGTGGTAGAGCAACAGTGGTGCTGCTGTTTGCTGGGAGGAATGGCTGTACTGGGAATCACCTCAAGCATCATACTGGTTCTCCAAACAGGGATATGGCAGGGGCCACGAAAGACATCATGGACTGCAGCTCCTTGTGAAGAGGGCAGGAGGCCTCAAAATACACCAGTAGTTTCTGGCTTTTCCAGTGGTAGCAAGTTAAAGGCTAAATTCTGTTTCTGGCTTAGGTCTATCATAGGAAATAAAACAGAAACTGACCTTTAGTAAAGTGTCTCAAATAAAAATTCCTTGTACCTGGAAAAACCTAGAGTGACTGCTTTTCTGCTTTCCTCATGTAAGTAGGTTTTCTTCAACTCTTCTAAAACATGACATCCAAGAAACATTATTAGAATTTTCTGCTATAAAGTATGAAGCAGTATACAACCTTGTCCTTTAACAGGAGCTAGTTTGATAATTAGTCTGGATAATAGAATACAGTTGAATATCAATGCTAGGAGCTCCTTCGCCTGTTCAATTTAAAGCCATCATTTACCATATTTTATTTTCTATTATAAACCCGTTAAATGCTGCTAAAAAGACTCAAATATTTAAAAAAAAAAAAAGAAAACCAAACCAAAACCACCAACCAAAAAAACCCCAAACAAACAAAACCAACCAAAAACCAAAACAAACAAACAAAGACTAAAACATCACACACAACCCCCGCCTGCAATTACTGAAGCATGGAAAGCAGTTAAGTTTTAGAGCAGAAAAATTCAGCCAAGAAAGTATAAGTAATTCTGCAGTTTCCACTAAAAGACACTAATTATAAAAAAGTAATTTCGTGGTCATCCATGCATCACTGTTCCAAAGTTAAATCATCATCACATGATTCAGAATTTTATTCAAACCCAGAGACTACCAAAGGGGAAAGGGATGCTGCCAAAGGGGAATAGGCATTATTCCTTTAAGACATTTGAGATATCTATTATTTAATTAGGTTAGTATCAGCTGTTGTAAAATATAAATAAAAAAATTCAACAGTAAGGCTGCTTGATACTTTTCTTCAATTGTCCAATTACTTTATGTTAGCTCTGGGTGATACTAAATGTCACTATTAGTAGCAGAAAATCATATATGAATACCACCCTAACTGCTAGCCCCTGAAGACAAGCTTAGGCTGAAATGGTATTTGTTCAATTAGCTAGTGCTGTTTGAAAGCCTGCTGAATGATAGAATTCTCTATTTTTTCCAAGTTGCTGATCTGCATCCAAAACAACTAGAAAATGAGCAAAAATGCAAATACTAACCAATCTAGAAGTTTCTTGCTGCTGGAGGAATGCTTGTTACAACTGTGCATTTTGGGAGCTGGTAACATTGCCACCACTCATATACCATCTGACTCAATTACCCAGCTGAATAGAGGCACTATCTAATGAATTTGCCTCCTTCTGATTTTACTCAAATAGGTTAACAACTCTGAAAATATCTTTGCATACATAGATATTTTGTTCTGGGTTTATAAGTGTAAGAGTGCAGTGTTCTCAATAACAAGAATTATTTTTGATCAGTGGATAATGTTTAATGTATTTGCCTCTTCAGCAGAACTGTATCTTCCTGACTGTTGTTTACAAGAAAACATCTTTGTGAAGGTGATTGTGAGGTAAAGTGAAAACCTCCATTTCTCTCTGAAAGCAACATCCACTGGGTTTACTTCAGGCTTTGTGCTGTACACATGTACCATTCACAGGTGTAAATATGTATGGTGCACACACACATATATATATATATATATATATATGAGTGTGGGAAAGTGTAAATACCTTGTGCAGCTGTTGACATCATGAAAATGATGGTGTGCAACAGTTTTTCTAGCTGACAAAAAGGTTTTCTGTAGAAACTTTAGACTTAAGCTCAGTTCTCAGCTCACTTTTATGAAGACTATACTTTGTAATAAAACAGGCTCTGGGGTAACATTCCTTAGATATATGTCACTGCCTAAAAAGAGAGGGAAAAAGCTAGAAAGCAGGGAAGGATGGAAGAAAAGCGTTCTACCCTTTATGTAAAATTTCACAAAGGTTCTGGTAGGTGAAATAGGATCAACACATACAAATGTAGGCAATCATAGCACCTATTTGTATAGGCTGAGTCAGCTTAGAAAAATTGATGTGTGGACACCACAGCAGAAGCAGCACAAGCTCTATTTATTCGATGTTATTGAGCTTTTGTTTTGTTTAAGGAATACAAAAGGCACTCTCCACTTGTACAATGTGCATTCATATTGAGTTAATTTCAGAAGATTAAAGACATTGAAGGGATGATGGTACAAGCAGATATAACACCCTGATTCACAAAGGAATCCTGAGTAGAGCTAAAAGCTTGAAACTTGAGATGACAACACTAAACTGCAGCACTAACAAATATATTTGAAAGATTAGCTGAGAAGCCAAAAATTGCCCAGCTAAGAAGCAGTTCACACTGACTCAGAAAAGGGAGATGAAATTTTCAACAAAGAGCAATGACAAGTCATTATATACTTCACTTTAAAGTGCAGACAAAAGACTAATCTACAAGAGGTCTTCTGTAGCGTTCCTTGTGCCTCAGTTTCTCACTGAAATAGTCACAGACACCTCCCTAAAGATGCTTGCAGTTGCTTGGGAGAGTCACCAGAAACCAGTACTCGTACTCTACAATTCAGAAAAGTGAAAAGTATCACACAACAACAAAAATCCCAAAGATCATCAAGTACATCAGCAGCAGAAGGCTAGCAGACAAACACGGCAGTAGGGATAGCAAAGTTAATTTCAGAATTATTCAGAATCCAAGACTCATGGTGTCCCTATCAATGTACTAAAATGTGTTCTCTCTACAGATGCACCAGATATGGGAGAATAGGTCTGGATAAGCAAGGGCATTTGTGACTGCCTGGAACTATACAAACTTTTTTGTCTCCCAAGAAGTGTTTTACAAAGCAGATGAAACTCATACCAAGGCAGTGGTACAGCTGCAGGTGAACAGCTTTCTCCATTCCAGTTCTGGGTAACAGACTCTAACAACTCCTAATATAGGTAGGAATGCTTTCTCATACGGGTGAGGTTTTTAATTTCCCTATTTAATTTAGAGACATGCAAGACTGATCCTGCAGACCTCACCAGAACAGCTTGGATTCTGAGAAGCTAAATAAGGGGCTTCACTGGGAGAAAGGGACATAGTATTTATTTATGAAAAAGGGAATTCATCTGATTCCTTAACATAGATAAAAATTTTCACTGAGGTTGATTAAAATACTCCCACTATCTCAAACAGAAACAGGATTGTACATACTGCAAGCTTTATAAGAAACGCAATGTTGATTTTAATAGAGCCAGTCAAGAATGTATTATACTGAAGACAGCAATATTCCTGGTGCAATTGCTCAAACTCTTTCAAGACCTAGTGTATATATAGAGCATTTTGAATACCAACAGTATAAGACAATTTTCCTAACAAAATACAAGAGCTGTTTGGGACTCATAAAAGCATTCGCAACTACCCATCCCTTGTCCAAACTCTCATAAAACCAGAATAAGAATAACATCAGACTGGATGATATTCTTTTCCTTACAATAAACTTTGTGCATGTTCCTTTTTATTGTAACCACATGTGCTCCCTGCAGCTGATAATTTAATGTTCAAGGACTGGTGGTTCTTCAAGCCAATGCCAACATTTGTCGTAAAAATGAAATAACCTAAAATGAAAGTATTTTCATTGTTTCTGAGAGACATGTTCATGCAGTTTTTTGAATGTCTTAAACTTCTTGTTAATAGGCAACTGTTGCAACCAACATAAATTCTCCTTCCAAAGAGTGGTTTGCAGCCCTTTGAGAAAAGAATACCCAAGTGTTCAGTGTAAAGTACAAGATGTTCTTTATTCAAAAAGGATGCACTCTTGATACATTCTGTACATTTCAGTGAAAATACAGAAAAGTAGCAAGACAGCGCAAGTTTCAACCTTAAAAATAAACAAGTCTAGTTTTAGAATTTGGCTTGGAAGAATAAGACATTCCGGCTCAGTCTCCTCAGTTTTTTAGCAGAAAGACACTTCCAAATGTATCTAGAACATTTGACTTTCCAACCTGTACCTGTTTGGGTTATCTCATGTTAAAGCACCAAAACAAATACATAGATTACCTTCAGTCTGGAAACAGCCCCAGGGAATCCAGTAGAAAGAAGAACTGTTTTGAGTGCACCAAACATAACAGCATATGGTTTATATTCCTTTCATTCTTAATGCATCCAGTTTAGTCTTTCATTAACTGAAACCATCTTTGTCAACAAAGCTAAAATATAACCAATTCATTGTTTTAAATCTCGGAAAAGAAAATGTTCTTTCAAAATTTAATTACAAGCATGTACTTGATGTGGGTTAGCGGTAATTTAAACATGATATACCAAAATTAAACCAGAATAGATCTTGACTGTTCTATGTTAGCTGCATGTTTTTAAGACATTTTGGACCCTATCCAAGATAGCACTAAAGCATGTGTTTTCTCTTTACTTGTGTAGGACTTCACACAACCTTTCACAGCCTAACTTTGTTTCTCCTTTCCACTCTTCTGTCTTTTCCTGATGGCTCCATCTGCTCTTCTAGGAAGAGTAACTCTGTCGTACTGTCTGCCAAGAAAGCCTCCTCAGTACACTTGGTCCTTCACACCTGTTGGCTTCATCTTGGTGCTTCGTTTTGGGATTACTGGTTTAACATCTGTTTTAGAAGTAGAGTCAGTACCTCTGTTCAAATCTGGCAGAGATTAGCCAGAGTATTGATCATTTCTCTGCTCTCATCATGCAGATAGGAAGACTTCAAAATGTATTTGATGTGAAACACAAGAGAAAAATGCTAATTGAGGCATGACTGCAGATGCCCGTGTTGCTGTGTCCTGAAGGTGGTCTGATAAATCTCACCCCACAATTCAAATCTTTTCACGAAGACTGGTTTCCAAAATTGAAATCCATATAGTGGCCCAGGGAAACAAGTGCACTTAAATCGAGATGTGAAGAAAATGGGCCAGGTTTTGGTCCCATTTGAGGAAATGTTAAGATCTGTTTTCGAAGGGTTAGTTATTTGGCAAAAAAAGAGGATTTCTAAGTTTAAAAAATTGAGAATCTTGGCACCATCCTATCTGTGTTTCTACCCACTTCATTTTACTGTGTACAGGCAGTGTTCAAAGACAGCAACCAGTTTCCTAATAACTTCAAAAGTCATTACCTTTAAATAGAGACAGTCACAGTGCCTTCTGTTTTCCCAGCCAGCAGATAGTTTCACTTACTTCACTCATCTTCCATGGAAACCCTACAGCACCACCAGACCTGTGTTCCCTGATTCCAGTCAGTGGAAAGGCAGCCCTGGTCCATGCTCCAGGGCATCTCAGGTTACATCCAACCTTTAGGCTGTACCATGGGCACTTCTGCTGTGTCAAATTGTTCCTGAGGTTGCTGGGAAGTAATGGTTCCAGCAACTCTGTTAGAGGATCTTTTGCTGCTGAAGTGATTTCTTCCAGACATTGCTTGGAAGTGGCAGCTCCTAATCCTTTAAAAGAAAATGGTGTTTTGGCTGCAGTAGAGAACAGAGGAAATTAGCCAAAGAGGACGTGGAGGACAGATGTTTATGAGAGAGAAGCCTCTAGAAATGGAATATTGCCAAATTAGCACTAAAGTTCCCTTGTGCAACCATAAGGATTTCAACAGCTTCCCAGACCTACCTTACAGTTATAGTCCAAAATGGCCTCTTCTTGCTTTACCAGGATGCCAGCAAAGACACTGAAGCAGAGAGGTTTGCTGTAGACAGCCCCAGGCTGGCAGAGCCCCTCTGGAGCACACTGTCTCAGCCCCTGTGGACATGCTCCATTCCAGGCTCAACCCCATGGCTGGTTGGCATGTGGTGTCCTGTCCCCAAGATCCCTGGGATCTACAGGTCTGGTGTAATCACCCAGCAAGCAGCCAAATGCCAGTTTCACCCCTGCACACAAGGGACTCCAAACATCCCAGCTGGATTCCAAAAGGAAGGCAAAACCTGAACATGACAGCACCGAAAGGGTTTGTTGAACACACTCACTTTTTTCCTCCCCAGGTCTCTCCTGAATCCTAGACCTGGGGAACAAGGGAGCAGGCTTTGAGAAAACAGCCCACTGGCAACAGCTCTGGAGATAACCTGGCAGTGGCTGGGAGTAATACTTAGGGTGAGATGCACAAAGGAAACCAAGTGGAAAGCTTTTGATTTAGGCTCATGGACAGTGTAGGCACCTAATTCAACTCACAGCAGTCATCATGCCACATTTGCTTAGGTCAGTCACCAGAAACTGGGTTAAGCTTTGTGCTTTCAAAGGGAACTAGGTTTGGAATTTTTAAGTATTTTGATGTTCGAGTTTCAATAGAGGGAAAGGGACAGTCATTACCTGTAATTCCTCCAAAAACCCTTTTCCCAGATTCATCCTATAAAAAATGCCCTTTTAAATCCTGCAAGATTTGGGAAGCACTTGAACAGGACCTTATAGGCCTGTAACAGGTTGCTTTTACTCCTGATGTTACCAGCTGATTCACCACTGCCAGTCCCTTACCAAAGGGATGCTCTGTAGTGCTCATGATGGTCAGTTTTTCTGTGTGCCATGATACTTGGTACTGCCAGTCCCCAAGCTGACCTGGCATTTCGGACCCTGCCTGCTTTCTACTTAAACAGCATAGCCAGCAATATGTGGCATTTTCTCTAGAGCAGTTAATCCAGGTTTCAAACAATTACATGGGACAGTGAAGACCTAGCCTTCAAAATCGCAAGGGGAAAAAACAAAAAAAAATAAGGCTTTTAAGAGGAGAATACAGACTAAAAAAGACTGAGGAAGTGCTTGAAAAAATAACTTTATGATGCTTGAGCAAGTCTACGGGCACTTCTGTAACTCCTTCCCTCGCATGGAGTGCTGGATACTGTGCCTGACCCAGAGTGCTGCCTGGAGAGCCTGCTCTGGTATATGCCCCTGCTGTGAACATCCCTGAGCTGCAGGAGTGGTGGCTGCTAAATGCACCCAGTGTACCAAAAGTGCAATTTCCTGTTTAGTTGTCTTTACTCATTCAAACCTCCACATGCAAAGACCTTCTGCTCCTTTTCATTTGGCTGGAAGCATTTTACAAAATGATCAGGCCATCAACTAAAGCAGGCTACCTCTGCAGACTGCTGACCGCCCTAAACATCCCCTAAGTTTGTAAAAAGCACAAATGCATCTTACCAATGACTGGAGCAATGCCTTCCCCACAGCTGTATGCAAGGGTGTGCAATGCAATTACTGGAGAACACTGCAAGGCCCTTTTCAAAGGTGCAGAGACCAGCTGGTGCTTTGAATTAGATGGAAACAAGATGACAAAAAGGGATCTACACTGGAACAAAAGAAAGGGCAGCTGAGAAAAAAGTCAGAGATAATGAACTGTTTTGAGGCCTGTTGTGGAATATGGTCCCCTTCTTTGTGTGTCAGCACAAATAGTTCAAACAGTAGACACCAGCCTTGTCCCTTTCTTGAAGTGGTCTGGGCCCAAAAAGCAGTGAATTATGGGGTTTTCAAAACATCTCATACAATAACTTGAAAGCAAGATGGTCACAACTTTAGCTGGTTTGTCTGTGGCCCATGGTACCAAATCACTATTTTACATGGGAGCTTCCAGAGAGGATCTTTGAGAGGGGAAATTTTGCCTAATTTTTTTCCATACTGTAAATTGGCTGGTACCAATTTACATGCCACCATACCTCTGGTGGTACCAGCATAAACCTGTTTGGGCAGGTTATTTAAAACCGACCTTCAAACTAGGGAAAGACATTTGCATTCAACATTGACACAGAGCTCCTTCCCTGGTGTCTGTCATTCTGCAGAGAAGTTCAGCTGTGCCCTGCGTTTAATCTGACACAGCATGGAACACCACTGAGTACTGAGGCTCTGGCAGCAGGATAATAAAAAGGTGACAGCTGTAAATCATGCGTGCTGCTCAGGACTAAAGTCCTTCTTGTGCCTGATGAACCGTGCCAGAGTCAGCACATGTACTGTAATAACAACCCAGGGCTCTTGACAAAGAGAGACTTAGTGCTGCCTACTTGTTGTTCCTGTCCTGACACTGTTATGCTGTTCACACAGCCAAACTATGAGACAGCCATCACCCTGTAAAAGCCCCCTGGCACCAAGGAGGAGGGACAGGGGTGAAAGCCTGCCCAGTGTGCTGGTTTCAGCTAGGATAGAGTTAATTTCTTCCCAGTAGCTGGTACAGTGCTGTGCTTTGGAGTCACAAGGATAATGTTGATAATGTACTGGTGTTTTAGCTGTTGCTCAGTAGTGCATACCCCAAGTCAAGAACTTTTTAGTTTCCCATTCTCTGCCAAAATGCACGTACACAAGAAGCTGGGAGTGGGCACAGCTAAGACAGCTGATCCAAATTGTCCAAAGGGAAATTCCTTAGTGTAGAATGGTGTGCCCAGTATATAAACTGGGTGGAGTTGGCTGGGAGGAGCTGATCTCTGGTCAGGGACGGGCTGGGCATTGGTCAGCTGCCCTGCCTACCTGCTCGGTTTAACAAAGGCTCACATCTGGCACAAGCCTGGCACAAGCCTGGCTGGCTGTCCTGCACACAGCAGCAACTGGCTTGGTTTGACCCTGCACCCTTCCAAGCAGGCCAGGCACAGCACAGAAGGGGGTGCAGCAGCCTTTAGCCAAATCCTCTCCAGTCCTCCATGAGTCACAGCAGACCCTGCAGACTCATCCTGTCCTGCCAGGACATCAGTCACAGGCACATGGCATTTCCCCACCTTGCACTGCACAACACACCCTGAGCACTGCTCCACACGCTGGCCCTGGCCCTCTGTAACGTGGAGGAGTCAGCCTAGGTTGGCTCTTTCCAAGCAATGCCCTAGCATGTTTTTGAACCAGCAGAGATGCTGCTGATCTTTTGATTTTTTCCCACGGGCTGCCTGAATCAATATGGGCAGCCAAGGGGAGCACCTATGGCAGCAGGAATCAGGGCTGGCAGTGGGTTGGGTCAGCCAGTCAGAGTTTTCTCATGCTGAAACACCCCATGGACACAGCTGGAGCAGGCAGGAATGAGCTAGCACTGAAAGAAGGATGGGCTCTGCAGCCACCTGTGCTGGTCAGGGCACTGTCCATAGAGGTGGCAGAGACTGTGGTCTACCAGATTTAAAGCAACAATTCAGATCACATTTCCAATTTCTGTCTGACCAATTAATCACTGCCACTGCTATTACTATGATTAATGATTTACTGCAAAATACAGTTCCATTTTTATGGCAACCCCCTTATCCATACATAACAGAGTAGCAAAAATGCAGCTCTCCAGGAACTTTGCAAGGCCTCAGCCACTACATAAAACAAGTCCAAAAATTCCCTACCATCGAATCTCACATATTAAATTCTATAGTCCATGGCTATAAAATTTAGCAGTGGAAAGATATTATATTAACTGAGAGACCAGCATAATTTACCTAGTTTTGTTTTTTTTCTCTGAGACAAAGTAGAATTTTCTCTTAATGGCAACAGGCAGCAACATTTTCTTAATCTGTATTATTTTGTGACTATTGAATGAGAAGGTGGAGTTTAGTAGGTAGAATAAGTTAAGGATTCCCTCCATATGGCATGCATGAAGTCACATCCCTCTATCTTCCAGAGCTTAAAAGAAAAGCTCTGCTGACAACGACTGTAACAGAAAAAAAAAAAAAGAAGAGAAAGAAGAGAAGAGAAGAGAGAGAAGAGAAGAGAGAGAAGAGAAATGCCAAAACCAAATTCACTTTCAAAGTATCTTTAATAAAAGAAAACTCACAGAAAGGGAGAATGCAGTAGAAAAGGTCAAGAGAAAAGTTGGGTTGGCTTCACCAGTTGCACGGTTTTCTAGGTGTCTGATAAACAACAGAAGTGGAATGGAAGTTTCTGGAGAAATAGCCTAAATTGAAACTTCTGTCCTTCGTCTGCACTCTCATAAAGCTTTCAGTTGTCTGAAACTGATGCATTTAACTCAGGTCAGTCTCAAGAGTGATAGTTCTTTAATTATACTGCTGAGCTCATACAGTATATTCTTCCTAAATGCCAGTCAGAGGCTCGAAATCTTGTGATATCTTGAGTTTTAAAATCCCATCCTAGAAAGGCAGGGGATCAGTAGCTAGCGCTGGTAAAGGCTGTGTGGACAGCACCACCCTGCCATCTCCTGGTGCGAAGCCCAAATACATCAGCCCTGGCCTCTGTAAACAGGAAAACTGCCAACAGCCGCCTGAGATTTCCTTACTGGCTATTCCTCTTGGGGTAGCTCCCAGTAGCCACAAAATCCAGGATGCTGGGCACGGTGCCCCAGCCCCGCAAAGCCTCAAGAGTAAGTATGTGATTGTGAACTTCCTGTACTGTGCTTTTGGGGAGGGTCCAGACCATACAAACCCATGTCACATTTGGAAACGAGAAAAGCAATGCCTTCCTTAAATACAGCAATGGGGGAAATATGGCTTCTTGCTGTCTAAAGAAAAAGTGCCTATCACCTGTCAATCAGCCACTGAAAAATATTCATGAAGAGCAAAACAATTCACCATCTGCCAAACCTTGTCAGCGACGTGCAGTTCAGGGAAAATGACTGCAGTGATCTGGTAGCAGGGAAGGAGGCTTAATCTTCCAATTTACTGATTCATGTGTGAGTCCTTAAAATTCACTAATCAACTGATGGGGTGCAATGTTTGACTTCTCTTTCAAACAGATCTGACTGCACGTATTTCCCAGTCAACATATGTTATTTAGACTTCCTCTCCACCATGAATAAGAGAGTGTAAAGAAGGCTTTGGTAGAACTGTATTAGGATTCAATCCTAGTCTCAATTTAATGTCAAAGCTCCTGTTTGCTTTCACTAATGCCAGGATTTCATACTCAGTAGGATCAGAGCCTTATATCTATTAACTATCACAGCATGAATCGTGATACGCAACTGTGCTATTGTGAACATGTGAAGATTTGCAAAGTCAATTACTTGAAGAAATCCAATGAATAATTCTGTATCACAAATAGACTGAAAGAACTCCAGATCTATTTGTTGTCTCACCATGAACAGAAATAAAAGAATAACTTAATGGCTATTTCAGCTTTCAATCAGATTTTTAGCTGGGGCATCTAAGTTCACCTAAGCCACCTAAGTGCTCATTAGTTACTGTCGAAAATACCCAAAAACATACTGCTGAGACTTTTTGATTTTTTAACAAAATACTCTTTCAGCCATGTCTAGAGATTCCCTTGCCAGGAACTGTGTTGCAAAGAGGAAATGTGTGTTGCCATCCTCAGTTACCAGCTGTGACTGGCAAGCCTAGTGAGAAAGTATCCCAGCCCCATCCCCAAGGTGCAGAGATCTCAATTACCTTTTCATGAGGAAATAAGTCTGTGTCTATCAGCTCAGCTCTGAGTGCAAGACCCTGAGTTAGTCTCTTCTCCTCTTGCTGACTCCCTGCAGCTCTCCCCTACCTTTGCAGAGCAGTACCTGTGTGCCAGTGCAGGTGATCACTCCGTGTGCCCCAGTGCAGGACAGAAGTGTTATACTTAACAGCAGCACACATCTTGCCAAGAGATGTTCCCTTGTAGCAGCTGCAGCAAGACCCTCTGCTTCAGAGGACCCAGACACTGTCAGGTGTCAGCCATGACACCACTCCTCATTGGAAAGCAAATGTCTTTTCCCTGTCTCCATTACCCAGCCTAACTCCTCCAGGTTTCTGATAACCTGACAGACATTCACATATTCAGTGTGGGCAACTTAATGGAACACCCCTATCCTTGGGAAAATAAAACAAATAATGACAGGAAAATCATGCTAACATGGAGAGAAATAAGTTGTGGGGTTTGCCATGTCTCACCGACACAGTCCTAGCAATGGAGCTTCCCACACACAACTACAACACCCAGGACCATTTCTTCTATCAGCCACTGTGGGGGAACAAAACCATCTGCTCTGACACCCTCTGACCTGCAGCAGAGATAATTATAGGCCAAACGATGAAGTCCTTACCACCCTCATTAGGAAGAAGGCTATTAGTTTAGCTTGAGATAGGACTGAGGAAAAACGTAAGGTCTAATTCTGTTGTTCTCACTCATGCTGAAAAGCCAGCTGTTCCCCAGGAAAGACTGCAAACACCCTGCCAGCAGGAGCAGCAGCCCAGCAGAGACAGACCAGAACATCAATCCCTTAGCAGGAGGCTTTCAGGGTAAAACTAATAAGCTGGTATTCTCATCAATTCTGAATTCTCATGCCAGATTTGCCTCGCAAAGGGGCTGATACAACATAGGTTAGAGCGAGTGCTCAGCCTGCATGGTGGGGAGAGCGCACAAAAAGCTGCTTCTCTTGGCAGCAGCCTGCCAACCCCACTGAACTGCCCAACTTTTTGGAGAAAAAAATGAAGGCTACAATTCACTGCCAGCCTCTGTGATACTCTCAGCCTCTTCCAGCCATCAGGGGAAGGTTTTCAAAGTTATTTAGCTTGCTGAAAGCTGCAAGAGATGACCATCAAGACTTTCAAAATCTCCTAAAGCACGCAATGGAAGTGAAGAACCAAATCTGCTTACAATCTCATACAAATTCCACATCTTCTGACACTTACATATCTTTGAATACTTTTGAAGCACAGCAGCTGAAATTCTAGCTATGATATATATGTATCATTTTTATATTTTTAACTGTATTTTAATATTATAATTTGTGTAGATATACAGCCCTCATTAGGCCTGTTTGGCAAAGAGAGAACAATTTGCTCTCTTTCACTGACTCACTCACTGCTCATCACCCCAGGAAGGCTGGGGGAGACCTTGCCCTCACAGTTAGAGGGGAAATTGCTTCCTGATGATTACAGTTACTGTGCTGTGTACAAATACACAGCATTGCTTAGACCACAAGTAGATGGAAGAAACTGTTTGTTTTAAAATAGAAATAAGGTGTGAACATTTTTTATCGATTTACTCACTTTTAAATGTGCTGTTTAGTGTTTGAAATCAGACTTCTTGGTACAAACAAAATAGATGATTCCACCAAATGACAGCAATAGTGGTGCCCCTTCCTGAGGATGTGAGATCCCAGCCAAGGGTCACTGAGATCACAGGACAACACGGAAATTGCTTTTGATCCACAGTCCAGTTTTAATTTATCCCATCTGTAAAGGTCCAAACACCAAAATGTTTCAGGCTGTTAAGGGCACCAGGCTCTCGAGCTGGACAGATGTCCTAGTGTAAAGGGAGCCCTCTCATGAGAAAAAAAGCCACAGCAACAAGCTGGGGATTGAACTCTAAGAAGCAACAGCTTGGACTGTGATTTGTTTTCATTTACAACACTAAAATGCTACAGCAGTTTTTTGAAACTCAGGACCCTCTCGGTCTAAGAACAGAAAGCAGCTGCCCCTTTTGTTATGTACCTTGGTGCACACACTTTACTCTGTGGGGCACCTCAATGCCAACATCTACAGGAAGTTAAAATTTGTGGTATTCCTGTAATGCACAAGCTTCAGCTGTCCTCCAGCCATGTCTTTTCCATGAGGAAGAAGTGCCTTTCCATACACAGTGAAGACAAGTGATACAGGGTGTTTATGCTCTGAAGCAGCAAAAGCATGTGTCACTTACAGTAACGCTGCTGGGAAAGACAACAGAATACCAGAGCCCTATTTTACATGCTAATGGCTAAAGCTCAAAGCATTTTACAAATGTGGGAAATTATTGTCAAAAAAGGAATTGACTCATCAAGAAAAGATGTCAAAATAAACAGCAGATGTGTATAAGAACTATTCCCTACTCTCTTTGTAAATCATGATGCCTCCTGAATGTTTTTTGGTATTTCATGTGATTTGATTGTTTATAATTTTATTTCAGTCTTTGAGGTGCAAAGATTATTTTTATTATAAAATTATTTATTATTATTATTATTATTATTATTATTATTATTATTATTATTATTATTATTACTATTATTTGTAAACAGACATGTTGGGGAAAAAAACCCAAAGTGTTTGAATAACTTGGAGACTTAATTTGATTCAAAATATAGGCCCCTAGATGATGTCTATGGTTTGAATATGTGGTTTAAAATGTTAAATACCACAAGTTATAGAATAAGCAAGTGATGTGCCTAGCTCTGCAAAAATATGCAATCTCAGTGTACTAAGGACTTGTGAAACAAATCTGAGTGAAAAAAAAAGAAAGGAAAATAAAAAGTATTTCTCCCAAAAAAAATGCACCATTACCTGTACATTATTTAGTGTTATTAAAAAGATTCTAGGAAATACTGATCCAGCCACTGGAAGAGGAGAAGTGGTACTCAGTAGCACTTGCTATTGCATTTATTATTATACAAATGCCCAATACTCTTATCTCCTGTAGTTGTGAATGGACTTTTCAAAATATCATTTTGCTTTTGCTTCCAAACCAATTTTATTACACAATGTATCTAAACTGCTTTATTGTTTGATAAAGTTAAAAACAATCTTTAATACTATACATATAATATTTCTTCACTTTCAATTTTTTTTTCAAGTCAGGTGAATTTAAGCTTCTTTTTTAAAGTATTTTTTAACCACAGACCGTAAACTGCAAATCACTTATTTGTATCGTTTTACTGCAGACTTAGCACCTCAAGGTTTCTAAGCCCTCCTATTCTAAACACAGAAGTTGTATGGTGTAAAATGCCAAGATCCTTTCAATAGCACTTTGCCTAACAAGGAAGGCCACTAAGTGGCTATTATTACCACCTCACCTTTCTGATATCTTGCTAAAAGCTACTTAGCTGTTTCAAAGAATACATATTGCCCTTGTGGTGATAAAGACACACACAAACACAGAGCCCTAGGAAAACTGCAGCAGCTGAGAAGTTATTGACTGGTACTAAGGACATAACATTTGAAGCACATACCGAGGTCAGTGGGGCTTTTACAAGAGCTGTCTGTGCAGTCTCACAGATGGACCTTTATATCAGCACAGGGGCTGTGATCAGACAAAGTGGCCAATTTGCCTAGGGGTAAGAGTTTAAATGTGCCTTGATGTGTTTAAAAAACTCCCTGAGCTCCAGCATCAGTAGAGGCAGTGACAAGCAATAATAAAGGTCTCATTAAGACTCAGTGGAACCAAATACAAATTCCCCTTGTTGCTGGTCTGCCGAACTTCAAACAGTCAGTCAGTTGCTTCAGGAGAGCCCTGGGAAGAGGTGGGAACCAAGGCCAGCAAGGGTCACAGCTGGACCCGTGTTTCACTACAAGAAAATAAAGGCCTCCTTATGCCTAGAGAGGGTCTGCATTTACACTCAGCTCAAGCCTGGTAAAGGGCTCTAGGATGAATAGGTCTTTGAGCCAAAAAGATGTCCTAGTGCAGCAGAGTGTAATAGTACCTGATACTTAATCTCACAGAGGTTCCTTGGTTTTCATGCTGTTAACCACGGGGTATTTCTTCAGCTATCAGATTTCTGCTTGTGTTTTGGTCAAGCTCTCATGCACAAGGCTTCTATGTCCAGGCTCTGGCAAGCTCCCTTATTTTATGACACAAGGTCAGACTTGGCTGTTTTTCCTAAATGTTCAGACAGTTAGTTAAATGCCCTGAAGGGTCAATTAAATATATATCATTAGTTTAAATAAAGAAAGGAAAAAAAAACCAAAACACTAAAGAGCCATTAGAATACAAATGTCTGAAAATGCATATATATACATATATATATATATATATATATATATATATATATATATATATCTGCTGGAATTAAAGGCTGCTGGCTGTCTTCCAGAAAGTTTTGCAGAAAGGAAAAGATTGATCTCCTGCTAGCATAAAATGCTCTTGTATATTTTGAACTGGCTTAGGCTGTTTATCACATTTTTCCTCCCTGTCTGAGCAAATGTCACAGTGAAAACAAGGATGCTGTCAAGAACTCTCAGGTTTAACTCACAGGACATAATTCAGCCAGAGAAATGGTCATCAGTTGCATGCACTCTCTTCTTTCCAGTGTCATTCTGAAGAACTAACTCTATCCAAACCTTTATTACACCAAAATAATGTCTTTGCTATAAGCACCAGCTGCCTCTATATTTCCTTCCTGTTTTATTTCTTTAGGACTTGTAGAAGATTTCAAATAAATAAGCACATGTCTTTCCAAAGCATTTGAAATCGTACTGACAACTTCTGCCCCAGCTGCTATGTTGACTTGTGGGAAACATGCCACCATTAGTCTTAAAATAGCAATGTCTTGACTAAATCTTCCTTGTGAATTATCAAACTTATTATTCAGGACACTGAACTATTTCTAACTCAGAAGGACTTCATTATGAAGAAAACTATAGATGACATACACATAGCAGGTTGTCAAGACCTCAGCAGCTGAGAACAGATAACAGGCTGGACAACTTTCCAACCCCAGCATTGCTGGCTCCAATCCAGATATTGGCAGAGATGAGTCTCCCAAATGTAAATCAGCATGAATTCCTGATGACTTTTCATTTGCCTCTACTAAGTGATGAGGGTTTCACTGCAGTGTCTGGATGACCACTTAGACATGGAATAAAGGCTTTTTCTATGGCTGAGTCAGGGCAATTTCATCCTCCACTTATCATGCTTAGAAAATAATCACACTCCTAATGACTTTTTTTATATTTTTATATTTTTACTGAGAATATTGAGTGGTGTTCTCAGTTTGTAACACACATGAAAGGAAGAGAAGCTGGGGAAAAAATGTGATGGCCTATTCTGGTAGGGACAGACAGCTTGCTTGGCCACAATAAAAAATAACAGCTGTACTCTTCTCTGTGATCCATAAAGGATCCCATAGGATCATGAAAAGTGGCTACAACAGGTCTAGGGAAATTTAATCTTCCTGGCACTGTGCACTCCCGCTATGACCCATGGCCTTTCATCTGCTTCCTCCCCACGTGACTCCCTCCCTCCCTCCCCATTTCTGAGATTTACTGTTCCAGCCACCAAGAATATTTCAGCTTCAAGTCACAGTGTTGCTGAGGGAGAAGGTCATGAATTCATAACTATCAAAACAACCCTTGCCCCTGCTAGTCTTGTTCAACACTGTTATCTCCAGTGTATTGATTCAGAGCAGCCTTTCGGAAAAAAAAGATCTTGACAGGTATGACTTCTTTTATTAGATTCTCTAACTCAGATGACATCCTGCCTGCTGAACCAGTTCAATCCCTTAAAGTGCCAAAAAGCAGATCAGAGACCTCCACAGACTGGTGAATTGGAACATCTCTATTCTCTTGGTGTTTCCTTCCTACCACAGGCACATCCACATGGTAGAATTGCATTACTGTCTTCTTTCCATCTGTGATGCAGTATAAAAAAAACACAAGATCAACTGCTGTAGCCTCCATTCAGCCTGTGCAGATTCTTTTGAGTTCCATGAAATTTGAAAGAATGTCTGTCTCTAGCTCTGAGCATCACAGTGACTAGTTAGCAACTTCTCAACCCTACCTGCACCTGAAGGCATTTCTAACTACAAGAGCAGTATTGTAGGCTGGCAGTGTGGGAGTTGTATTCTTTCCATCTTTACATCTTTCTAGGGATCTTTTTCTGCTGCCTTTCTGCAAAACAAGTCTGGGAAAGACTTAACTGGATAGACAACTTACTCTCTACACAGTGTCCTTTGACCAGGGATAACTGCATGTGGAGTCAACCAGCTTCCATCAGTAAAGGCTCAGCAGACACTTTTGTCCCTGCTCTACATGGAAACATTTTCCTAGGAAATGCTTGAGGAATTGACTGAGAGCCAAACTTCAATCTTAATGGGAAGCACTGGGTTTCATCCTGAGCAAAGAAGGAAGGCCTGTGAACACAGGATGATTTAAGCTCCCTCTTTCCACAGGAGCCTTGGTACACCTGCCCCACTGCACACAAACCATGTGCCATACCCTGTGTGTGGGTCTAGGGCAAATGACCTGGAGGAGTCTGGGTGATGTGGATGACTTGATAGCAACTTCAAGCCATGACTCAGATTAGCAACTCTGATCTTTATAGGCTTTGAGTGGCCAGCTCAGCCAAGTACTTACACTTTATAAGTCTTCAGTGCAGCCAGTTAACTGACACTACAAAATTGGCATTAAAGGAATGTGTTTGTCTAAATCGGTCATATGATAGAGCAGCTCATTACCAAATACACAGTATTTAAACTCCAGGACTTTTTCTTTGGTTTTAATAAAATTGCTACATGAATACATGGATCAATGTGTCACATTGGATTAAATCAACATCAGCCATTTGCTAAGGGCTTTCTACCTCCCTTTTATTTTTAATCTCAATACAAATATTGCTCCTTCCATTTCTCCCCACCTCCACCAAAGTCCACCCACCTTATCCCTTCATCCTTTTAATTGCTCTGGGTCTCTTTCTTCCCTTTTTACCTAAGCCATAATTTTTCCCTTCTTTGGTCTGTGAAGTGTCAAAGCTTTAGAAATAATTGCTCCAAAGGTCTACATGACTCACAACCACAGAAATCTCAGTTGAGCAACATGAGTCCTTATATATGAACATCAGTAAAATGTGCACACTTCATCACCACTTGTCTTTTTTGACCTTTGAAACTGGCCAGAACACACTCATGTTCCAGCACACAAAAACCCACATAATATTTACTTATTCCCTGCTAATAAAATGCCTGGTATGCGTCACCCACATATTTGTAAAACTATATCAAGGCTTGGGCTTTTACTTATCTACACATTTGGGGTTTATTTTAGCAATTAGACCTGTAATCAAAATATTTCTACTAGTCAAACTCTGAGATGTGAGTCAAGTCTCAGTGTTGGAAAATGCAGTGGCTGGAAATTCTCCTGAGACTGGCTTTCATGGATTGGAAATACTGAGGTGGTGAGAGTCTGATGATCAGAAAAGTTGGTCTCAAAAGCAGATACCACTTGTCCCCTCCTCTGGACTGGCAGGCATGTGTGTGTGAGTGTGAGTCTGTGCATACATACATGTACATATACTTTTTATACACATGGATAGAGTTATTGCATTCAAATAATTTTCAGGGGTTCTGATTAGAATTTCTAATAACACTAACAATGACACAGAAAATTATTTTGTGGGGGCAGTTGCAGGAAAAGGGAGCAGCAGTTATCAACATTCCTGTGAAGATTTCAAAATTTGAACTCCATGCAGCACTTGGACTTTTTATTTGGCTTAAGTATGAGTGGTCTATGGCAAGTATATTATAGTATGAATAAAAGTGACAGTGAAGAGATATTAGTCACTAAAACCTGCAGTCAGAAAAATGTAAAGTCTGGCTCAGATCACACAAAGACATTTGCAGAAAGTCAAACATCTGCAAATCTAGTTCATAATCTGAGTTATTCCAAGCAGGGTTATGATTTAAACTGATGCCATATTAAATACCTCCCTTTATGATAGTTTTATCCAGAAACTAATGAAAGATTTTGGGTTTGAATTCTCAGATTTGAGTTTGACTCCTAGTTGAGGATAGATGTCAAAACGTCCTCCTGCAGGAGGCATTGCAGCACACATTCCTGCAGGTGGCAACCACACCAGGAGCCCAAAAGATCCAGCTTGAGCTTCCTAGAAAGAGCCAGTGATGGGAGAAATCAATGCTCAGTACCAGTAGTCTGCGCTCTTTCACTTTTTCATTTTAAAGGAAAAAGAGGGGGCAACATGTCAATTTGGAGCATATAAATCTATGACCCTAAATAATAAAGCTGTCCATATTATCCAATATGGCAAAATCTGAACAATTCAGAGCAAGTCCTGAGGACAGGTGAGGCTTAAATCACATAATTTTCACACCAGCTGGGAGAGGGTGTGTATGTCTTTTGTCTCTTTTGTTCATCAACCGTCTAGCACTGTTGAAACTATTTGACAAAAGCCATTCAGTGGTGGTCAGTAAGTTCAGTAGAGGCAAATAAATCAAAACTAATAACTCTGGGCAAATAAATTCTCCAGCTCACTGGTTTGCTCAGGCTTTGAAATATTGCTTTCTCTGGGGCATTCACCTTAACCACTGATTTTCCAGCCTTCTCTGACCACATGGGCAAAGGAGAGCAATTACATGGTCACGGTTGCCTGCTGCTGCAGGAGATCAGACCTGTAACAACACAAGGCCTGCCACAGTGACAAGCAAGGCTGGAATGAATGTGTCTGAGCAGGGAATGTGGTAGTGCCCTGAAGCACTTTCCCAGGTGGACTGAAATCTATGTCTATAAATAATGAAGCAGGGCAATTATTCAAAGCAGGATTTTAAAAAAAAATTGAGTTCCGGCACATTAACATAATTCATGAAGCACTCTGGACCATAAGGATGATGAAATTACTAACTTATGGGTGATAAACTTATTCTTAGTAGGATATCATTGGACCTGAAAGGCAGAAAAACAACTTTGTTCACACACAGGGTTAACAGAAATCTGCCACAGGTGAATGAAACTCAACAACCAAAAGGTAGATCTTGGAGAAATTTGTCATGAACCCCATCTTCTCTTAAGCTACAAACCAAATTCACATGGTATTTACGTGATCTCTAGCAGAGAAATCAAACTATATTTCCTTCTAAGAGGTGTGCTAGTGAAAGTAAAACAGCAACAGCATTTCAAGGGGAAAAATGTAATTACTGGTATCATATCATGGTTTAGCCCCAGAGAGCAGCTAATTACCTCACAGTTGCTAATTCACTCCCTACCAAATCCCCTGGTGTGGATGAGAATCAGGGGGAAAAAAAAACCAGCAAAAAAACTCATGCATTGAGATAAGAATAGTTTAATAATTGAAACAAAATTTAATGTAATAATAATAATAATAAAGAAGGAGAAGAAGAAGAAGAGAAGAAGAAGAAAAAAAGAAGAAGAAGAAGAAGGTAGTAGTAGTAGTTTGCTATCCCGGCCATTCTCTCCTCCCTCCCCCCCACCAGCTCCTTGTGCACCTGCTGGCTGGCAGAGCATGGGAAACTGAGCAGTCCTTCACTTGGGGCAAACACTTCTGAGAAACAACTAAAAACACCAGAGTGTTATCAACATTACTGTCCCACTGAATCCAAAACACAGCCGTGTGCCGGCGGCTGGGAAGGGAATGAACTCCGGGAGCCGGGAGGTGGCACTGCGGCTCCGCCCGCCTGGAGCCGCTTCCCGGGGAGCGAGAGCATCGCCCGGCCGCGCTCCGGCATTGCCGGGCACCCACGGCACCGGGACCGGCCTTTTCCTGCTGGCCACAAAGCGAATGAACCATACTGTAAAATGATCACAAACACTACTCCGTTGGTTTTGTTTGGTTGATTTTGTTTGTATGTTTTCCCCAGTAAAGTCACAGGGCTAAAAGACCCAAAGTTCTGGGTGAATAATTTAGACGGATAAGGTTTTTCTCTGTTTGTGGCAAAGGCAGGAATCCAGAAGGTCGTTGATCAGGTCAGCACTGGCTCCAAAGCCGGCATCATCTTCAGTAACGGGGATGCTGCTGTGTGACCTGCTGGATGCTGGCCATTGCCAGCAAAGGTCTCCAGGCAGTGAAACCTGAGTGGCTCAGTGACTGCCTACAGACATTTTATCCTTGAAGCCTGTGAACTAATGTGCAGAAACAAGTGGTGTGCTGGTGCATCTAAATTCCTCCTCCTCCAGCCTCTGGAGGACTTTCTCCAAGTCTTATTTTCTGCATACTACTTAAAAGTTTCCTGACTCACTGTGGCAGGATTTTCCTGATATGTAACTCTTCCTGAGGACATGTCTTTCAGTGAACTCCCACTGCAGAAAGATGCACCTGGGTTGCCTATTCAACCCACTTCATGTTTTGGTGTTTCATCTTCATGCTGCTCTCCTTCTGCAGAGCCTCCTCCTTCTGCTGAGGCTGTCCCTTTTGGTTACCTACCTACCTTCCTTTGGCTCTTCTCCACCAGCAGATTCTGGACCTTTTGCAGGTTTCTGGTTAGCAGAGCCATCACTGGGTTACTGATCCTGTTGTCACCATTTTTCCCAGTTCCTTGCCATCTCCCATGACCTGTGCTTTACCTGAGCCTCCTGCCTTTGTTGTTGCCTCACTGGAATATTAGACAGGGGAATTCTTCATGGATCTGCAGACTCCATTCTTAGTTTTCTTTGCTCCTATTCACTCATTTGCTTCCTGGCCAAGGACTGATGGCTTCTTGGTTTCTATGTCCTGTGGGATATCATTCCTCTGACGGCTGCAGCAGAAAATTGAGAGAAAGTATATGCAAGCATTGTTTTCCACAGGCCATTTCTGTCAACTCACCTCTCCTCTGCCTCCTGGTTCCTTTAGTTTGATCCCATTTATTTGTTCTGCACTGCTCGGATGTGCTCCTCACAGTGGTTCCCCGAGCTATCCTGGTTTTGTGTTGCAGTAGGTGGCCTTGCAAAGACCTCAGGGTCACAGTGCACACGCAGACAGTCGAGACAGAAGTGCTCTGGAGCTCTCAGAGTTCTGGAGCTCCCAGGTGAGTACAGGCTACCTGTCATACATCCATGAAGGTGTCACCCACCAATCCAGTTAGTACCACTGACATGTGAGGTGAGGCCTTTTACATGCACGTCCATCCCTTGTCCTGAATAGCTGCACCTGGATCAGAGACTGAGCTCTAAGATTATGCCTGAATGTAATTTCCTCATTAGGAATCCATAGCTTCAAACTTTTCTAAGTTTTTAACTTTGTGCAATGCATGAAGCATTCCTTCATATAGATTATCCTCTTCCACACTTTTCTCTTTTTATTCCCAATTAAACCAAACATTTTTCTTATCATATTCTGGAAACACATTGTAGCTAGAGAAAATGAGAAATATTTCATTTAAAAACTCGATGGAAATTTGATGCCTTCTATTGTACATTTGCAGTATAATGCCCTGTATTCATTGAATAGAAATGTGGGGTAACAAAGCTGAGGTCACTATTTAATTAGTCTAATTCAGGGAAGAGTTTGACTCACTAATTCCAACTTTCAGCTGAACAATTCAAAATTCCCTTAGGCCATACCCTTAGGAAACTAGCACCCGTTATTTAATTGGTTTACTAGGATGGTGCCACTCAAGATCCAGCCTGTCAGCAGACTGGATCTGTCGAAGGCTCACATGCCTCAGCACATTTCATGGCAATGTTGCAACTTTGTTAGATTCATACAACTCTTAAGACATGCTTTTTAAAGCCAGCTTACCCTTTTATGCCTAAAAATAATTGCAGGTGGGGTTTATAATTGCTAGGACAAGTTGCAACTCTTGCACAGCAAAATACCCAACTGCCTCTGCAAGTCTAGTGCCAGGAAATATTCCAGTGCACTCCAAGAGCATTGTTAGCAACTCAAGCGCTCAAAAGCTAGGAAAGGAAAGGATCTAAAGTAGTCCATGCATATATAGACCAATACAACATGGACATTTTCATTACATTCCATCACATAAAAATGTAACTGAACATCACATTTGGCCCTGCTCTGAGCAGGGCTTGCACCAAGTGACCTTTGAGACCCTCTCCAATCCAAAGTGTGCTAGGATATATGAAATTTTTTCTTATAAGTTTTGCTTGACCAGTGTAGCTTGCTGTGAGGAACAATTCTCTGGGGCCCTGGATATCTGAGTTCCATGGCCCCTTTCCAACCAGTTTAGTTCTGCATTGTCCTTCCATTTCCTTTTAATTCACTACCTGATAATTTCAGTGAGTGCCTCCTAGTCTCTAATGTAATTAGTAGGTACATAACTGTTCTTTTTTCCATACCTCTCATGGTGCTTTATGTTTTACTTGTATTTCCCTCTCGATCTCTTTTTTTAATAGCCCATGAGATTCATGAAGAGCTGAATACGTTGGTGGTTTTACTGAGTTAGTGTGGCCAACACTCAGGTGAATTCCCATTCCACAGGCAGTTAAACTGCGATTCACATTTCCAGCTCATGCTGGGTGCAACACAGTCTTTCTTCTCCATATTTCCCATCCCTCCCCTGGGTCTCTAAGGGTGCTGTTCCACAGCACCTGTGGCTGATCCAAATCTGCCCTGATGTAATCCCTATCTCTGTCACTGGCTTTCTTTTGCTGTCCCCTCACCATGAGGCCACACCGTCTGTTGCCATCTGCTCAGGGATTTTAACCAACTGCAGCCTATTTGCTTTATTTGGGGGGTTATTTTTTATCCCATTCGGGTTTCTGAGCTCAGCCACTAAGGGGCAGAGAAGCTGAGCCGGGCAGGCAGGGATGCAGGGAGGTGGATGGGCAGGGATGCAGGGAGGTGGATGGGCAGGACCACAGTGCTGCTCACAGACCTGCTGCTGGGAGTGCCTGGTACCACCGGGAGGGTCTGCCTTGCTGAGAGAGTCTGAAACAGTTCCTGCCTTTAATACCTGATCCCCGCTCTGCTTCCAAAATCATCAGCTGGGCCACAAGCACTGCTCAGACACTCACAGAACAGCTGTCTCAAACCACTGATTTAAAGCCTAACATCTAAATTACTAATTCCAGGTTAACTTTAACAAGTCAAACCAGGCTACAGCAATTACGTACATAATAAACTGAGAGAAATTGAATACCTTTTCTTCATGAGATGTTTCTATTAGTGACAGTGGTGCTTCAAGCCACCATAAAAAGTAGTTTGGACCTAATTTATACAGACGAGGAACCTAATTTCATCAAGATTGTGTGACTTTTTTGTACTACGGGATACTAAATTATACTTGAATGTAACTTTGACCAAAGCAGAAGTTGCCTCTTTTACTGAGAATAACAGGGAAAATGAGAGATAAACAATACGGAAAGACAAGAACCTGCCAGATACCCATCATACAAAGTAAGACACATCCAGTCCAAAAAGATGCTTTTATAAGCTACTCATTTTTGTCCCATTTCAAGTTAGGACAGGGACTGTGCTGAGGCAAGGATCAGAGTAAGGTTTTATACCTTCCTTCACAGGCCATCATTCTCCTTATCGTGATGAAACAAAGTCAGGAAAAGTGGGGGAAAAATGCATTTTCTTCCTTTTTAAAAATTATTTACACTATCCCAAGTGACTGTCAGGCATGACTATGATGCCTTAGGAGCACACACTTGAAAATGGAAATGAGGAAGCCACACAAGAAATGCCACTGTACATAAAGGTGAGAGACATGTGGCCAAGCATAGGACAGAGGGAGAGAGAGAAAGAGAGAGACAGGTAAGCACCCAGCTGGAAAAACAGGCACTCACTGTATATTTTACTAGCACAATTTAAGTAAAACAGCATCAGCTCAGATGTCAGCTTGCCAAAGAGAGAAAGTTTTCTGGAACAAGATCACCCTTTCAGCCTGTGTTTATAGAGTCCCAAGGTTAAGAGGCACTTGGTTCATAGCTCCTGGGAGCTACCACAGAGCTGAAAAATAAACATAAATAATGTCATTAAGAAATATCTTCAGAAGTCTGTGTCTCATTTTGAGAGCCCCACATGATGCACGCTTCCCTCTGGGATTAATGTTTCCATTAAATCTGAGCCTTGGCATTTGCCCTCCTGAAGAGAATATTTATTTAAAATTTCCTCTGGCCTTCAAGACAAGACTAGTAGCAGCCCCAGCTGCCTGGCTGCTTGCCAGCAAACCACGTTTCTCTCCCCTGTCCCCAGCCATGAGAGCTGTCACAGCCAGAACAGCAGCTCTCATTACATTACCACACAGCTCGATCATTTCGGAGTACTTTGGTAGATCTCAGAAAGCAAAGGGGCCAGGGTCTGCCTGCAAAGGCAAGGTGGCAGGAGGAGATCCCCAGACCATCCTGAGTATGAAACTATGCAGTTGTGCTGCCTCCCAGAGCAGCAGATGACTTTATCTGGTGCTGCTGATAACATCTCTGGTTTAGTGCCACTCTATTCTCTTCCACTATTCCTCTTCCACTCTTTAAACAGATTATGGGGTCGAAGCCAAGCCTGACGGAAACAGCTCCAGCAATTTACTAGTAACAAAGCACTGTCATGCAGGGACTGACTATGTCAGGCTGCAGATGCAGCGCTCAGTGGTCTCTCAGAAAGGACCCAGAAGAGAACATCCCAAAGGAGTCTCTGGGAAACCTCAGTAGGCACACTGCTTTCTCTTCCCTATCCAACCCCTAGCTGAAAAATTTGCATCCCCTGAAGAAGAGATATCTCTTTTGCCTTATTTTCCAAAACACTGATTATCAGAGAATCAGAGAAACATAGAATCACAGAATGATTAGGGTGGGACCTTATAAGGTCTTCTGGTTCCAACACCTCTGCCATGGGCAAGGACATTTTCCAATACCCCAGGTTGCACAAAGCCCAATCCAACCTGGCCTTGAACACTTCCAGAGATGGGGCATCCACACTGTGTTGCAACCTGTTCCAGTGCCTCCCTCACAGAAGTGTTATCAATAACTATAATCTTTGATAACCTTATTACCCATCATCAGCCCCTCAGTTTCACATAGGCCTTAATGAGACAAAAATGGCAGCTTATGTCCAGTGAGAACTAGTTTAAAAGTGTTTAGAAATGTCTGGACCCAGCAAATGAATCCACATGCATGACATACTTATCTAAGTAGAGTAAATTTTGTATTAGGGGTCTGTTCTTTCACATTTCAATATGTTGGATAGTATTATTACTAACATGACTATTGTTACTGTCATTAGTTTGAGTGAGGGTGCATATCCTTGCAGAGCACATATCTGCAGACAGTGCAACCCAGCCTGCTTTTGTTCATTTGAAAGAGGTCTGCAGCTTTGGTTTGAAGGGTTAGACCTAATCCTAAACTTCAGAGATGTCCAAGTGTGATGTATCTAGTGGCTGAGTCTGTTGACTGAAGCAGGAATAGTCCTGACAACTGGCTAATGATGTTTTCAATCAGATTGTCCAGGTACAATTAGCTTTATTGACTGACTTTACCCGATGTTGTTTGCCAGTGAGTTGAATGAACACAGTGCTATTTGCTATCTTATCACTCTGTTGAGTAGGGTTATAAAATAAAAGGAAACTATAATGAATGTATGCCTTTAACCATCTTTACAGACAAGAAGATGGGCCCAGCATCTGGACACTCCTTCAGTAAATCTCTGGAGATGCCTATATCCTGTTTTGAAGAGAACTCTTTTTGCCTATACAATATGCTCCCACTGGCTATCATAAAACAAACGTATTTATTATCTGACTTGACTGATTTCCATCACACTTCTGTATCTCACTAATATGAACATACTTAGCATATTTCCACTTAGTAAATAAAACTTGTAGGAGCATAAAAATGATAATAAAAAGCCGATAATTAGTAATCTGCTTACTTGTGACAATTCTCTGCTGAGAGTGGACAATGTTTATTTGGTTAATAATCTCTCAGATGTAAATACGGTTCCCAATAGAACAGATGACAAGAAAGAGAGTGGGAATATCATATCCTGTTGAAATTTCAGGGTGATTTATATCAGCACAGTGTTTATATCCTATTGAGGATTAATTTTCTACTGGTAAATAAAAAGCAACAGGAAAAAAATCAGGCTAGATTTTGAGACTACAGCTCTAAACCACACCTTCAGCAAGGGTCAGCTCCACTAACTTGAGCAAAGATGTGATAGTCCACGTGAAAGGAAGAAACTCTGTCCCTTTGGACGAAAGATCACTTTCAGTAGTAGAATAGTTTATCAGCCTGCAAATGTCTAATCTCCAACAGCTAGATATCACCATGGGTTATGGTCAGTGTTCCCCAGTTATTCCTCCAAAATGAAGGGCCCTCATTAATGTGGGAATAGTTTATACCTTTGCTATGACAAGCACTGTGTTTGGTACTCTCCTTCAATGTTTCTCTTCAAAGCCTCCCTGTTAGGAAAGGGGAGCTTACTTGCCAGGCTTACTCCTAGAGCCTGGCAAGTAGTCATTCTAAAATATTCTTTGACCAGTGTTAATCAACTTCAGCAAGCATTCTGGTGCTGCAGTGTGCAATGCCAAGGCAGTTCTTTTCCTTATCGATCCCATAAGGATTTAGACCAGGATGCAGAAACAAAGGAGCAGGGAACAAGGAGGTGGAGCTGGGAGATGGGTGGACCCCTGAGGACAGCAGTGTTCAAACATCGTTTAGAAAGGGATTAGCAATATCAGCTCCTGGAGAGGGAAAGCCACAAAAATGCCAAGCATTAAAGGTTTCGAAAAAGATTTCTTCACAGTTTCCCCTCCACCTCTCCCATTCAACCCACTGTAGACTTTGCAACTCTAATCTAGGAGTGGCTTACCTCCAAGTCTCTTGACTGTGATCCGGCCTCTCTCTGTAAGACACTGGATGCCATTGTTCCTTGCACATTACACATTATTGCAACTATTATTCCTTGGCCCAACTTTTGGAAATATAAATCATCCAGAGATAAAGGGTGATTGAAACAATAATCATTGTATAGTAGTGACAGCTTTTTCTTGTTTACCATAAGAAATCTCAGAGAGAGCACACTGAAAAGAATGAAACTATGGGAGGAATAAATACAACTCAAAAATCCCAGAAAGCTTCTAAAACAAGAGAATCCAGACATGGAGGTAGAAGTGAATGCTTATGGGACTCAGACTCACTACACAGTGCATCCATCCTTAGAGGCATTGTAGGAAAAAGTGATGATTTGTGCAGAAAGTGTGTTAATGCTTTGTAATGTTTTGACGTATTTTATGTGCCTTATCAAAATGTTCCCATTATCAAAATGGGAAAAATACTAGTACAGGAACAAGCAAAAGAAGTATGGAAGAGGAAAAAGGATTAAGAGACAGTAAATTGCCTTTGATTCTTTACAGAGGTAATTATCACACGGAGAAAATCTGAGAGAGCAATACTCTGCCCCACTCTGCCTATCAGCTACTTTTCTAGTCAAGGCCTGTTAGCCTGAGCTATTCTCACCAGCAGTACCAATACGTGGGCAGACCTGCACAGACCACAGGGCACTGAGAGAGAATTGCTGAGTCTTTGTTATTTGGCTGAATTCTAAACAAGATAAATGAAAAGTAAAAAAAGAGCATGAGATAGCAGAGTTGGATGGGTAGGGCTGCAGCTCTCAGTTGCAGTCCCACAGCACAGAGTGATCAGCAGTGGATGCCCACCTTGTGTCCTCCCAAGCAGTGTACAACATGTTCCTTCTCCCTTACTTGCCACAAGGCCTCATTCCTGCAGATTTGTGGGAAGTAAGAGGTAAGCAAGCTGAAGGTGTCAACCGGATGTATACAATACCCTTTAACCAGTTTCTTGGCCTCTAGCTATGCTGTAAATGCCATAGCAGCATGGCCATGTGATGCTGGGAGCTCTGCCAGTAGCTGAGGCTCTCACTGCTGACCACCCATTATGGACAGCTTAAGATATGGCTGAGAACATTAACCAGGAAATGACATCCAGAGCAAGTAATCCCTCCAACTCTTTTTGTTTTTCTGTCAATGTGGAAAAAGTTGCCAACTGGAAAGCTGCAGAGATATTTCTGAGACAGCAGCTAGGCACACTGAAGTGTGTATAAGTCAACAGTCATTTTAAAATAACTGAAACCAAGTTTTTTCTAACATGAATTGGTGTTTGGAGAGGGCATCCCTACTCTACATAATGCTTTGCTATCTCAGTCAACCCAGTAGAAAACTGATCTTTTGAGGTTTACCAATGACTGACTTCCAGCAATAACTAAATACAATCCCCCTTTTGGTAGTAGAAGTGCCCTTAGAACAATCATTTAGCATTTCTGTGAGAAATTATCAACTCCATCAAAGCCAGTTATTTATGACTTATGAATAAGACCTCTGTTTGCAAAAAAAAACCCCCATCAATCCTAGCTTGTCTGGCAACAAGTCTGTAATTATTCAGAGCTCGTGTGGGTGTGGTGAATCAGTGAAGCATAGTATTTATTTAACAAATAAGTATACCTCTAGCGTATTTGGCTGCCAACTCATGATAATAATGAAGTTTGCTTCTGAACTAACTCATCTTGCCTAAGGAAGGGCAAAAAAACAGATCAAACATACTTAAATCAGGCTGCCCTTGCACATATTGCAATTTGCCCTTATTTCAAACTTAGAGTTCCAGCCTTCTTTGGGAAAAACGCCTCACACCATTCTGTGTGTAAAGATGTAACCTTTGAACAAGTCTGCTGGTTTTAGTTCCAGGTGAGCTACTTTTAACACCAAGTAGCTGTAACCCATGGTTAGAGCCCTCTGGGCAGTAGCCACATGGCTGTGGAAGACACACCATAGAGATTTTGACATGGCAACAACATGAAGAGCATTAGCTTTTGAATTCTGGAGGTCAATAATAACTCTCTTTATCTCCCACAAAATTCCTCTTTCAACATATCTACTTTTAGTCACTCAGCTTCAGTCATGGGATTGGGAGGTAATGTTTAATGTTCCTGATCAACCTTACTTCATAATGAATCAGAGATTATCTTCTTAAAACATAAAAAACATTAGCAAAATATAACTACACTCAGATACAGAAAAGAGTTGCCTTATTTGTTTTACCAAGCCAGACATGTCATTTGAAGAATGTGCTCACACAGTACCTGCACATGTATGTTAACAGGTTGTACAAAAATCATCAGGTAGGTGAATTAGGGACATGAGTGCAAGTATTGCTTCACCAGGTGTTCTGCTACCTCAAAACACGTATTGCTGCAGTTCACTAAATTCTGGACACATTACATTTGGTAGGGAGAATTTCCACACAGATCATCAAATCACAGAATTGCCGGGGTTGGAAGAGACCTTGAAGATTATCTAGTTCCCAATTTACCTGCCCTGGGCAAGGACAACTTTCATTAGACCAGATGGCTCAGAGCTCCATCCAACTTAGCCTCGAACACTTCCTGGGATGAGGCATCCATAACTTTTCTGGGCGACCCGTTTCAGTGCCTCACCAACCTCACAGCAAAGAATATTTTCTGTATAAATAATCTAAACTGCTCTCTTTCAATTAAAACCATCCCCCCCGCCTGTCATTATGTGCCCTTGTTGAGGATAGAACCATTCATCAGATTACTGGTAATGCCTACACAGGTGTCAGGGGAGGAGTTCCAGAAAAGTTGCCTACATTGTGGCAATCCCTCCTCCAGAGCCCCAAATATTTTTTTAGTATATTTTGAGAAGGAAAGTCTTTTGAAACATACAGAAGTCGCACCTCAAGGTAACGCCTATGGTTAAAAATGTATTACCTGTAGTGGGAATTGCAGCTCAGATTTGCAGTCATTGTCAGATAAAGTTTCTACAGTTCAGGAATGTAACCACCTGTAGTTGTTTCCCTGCCCCACTGTTGTGATAAAGACCAATGCTGTTCACAGTGGCTCGATCAGAAGAGTTTGACCTCTGCTTCATAAAGTTGTGATTGGATATGATGATGCAAACTGCTGGAGCCTGTCCTGATCTCCTAGCAATCAGTGCTCCCGCAGAAGCAGAGCTGGCAGAACAGGTAGCCTGTCCTCTGCTGAACTGCCCCATTCCCCACTCAAAGTTCAGTCAATCATTACTGACACAGACTGAGGAAGGCTAGCTGAGGAGCAAGCACCGCATCTGTGCTTGGAGGGAGGGATGCTCCGCAGGGAAGGAGAGAGCAGGCAGCTGAAGCTAGGGCCAGCTTCAAGAGGGGACATTGCTTGGGCTCATGGGAGTGATGAATTTGGGCTCCCAAGGTCAGACCCAGCCCAGATATCACAGTGGGGACTGCTGCCTCTATGATTACAGCAGATTATTTCTCTTGGCACAGCAGTGTGATGGCTCTCCTGTGTAATCTTTTCCATTGTTTTTCTTAAAGTTTGCTACTGGAATAGGAAAGGTCACAACATATTATCAGACACAGACAGGACTTGAGCAACATGAGTGTTTATATGTAAGCCAAAGAATGTATTCTGTATCAGAATTCATCTTGGGGAAGTCTGAGACTGTGTCTATCAAATGTCTCCTTTTTAAATTTTTTTTGTCTTGAAGTATACGTGTATGTATTGCTCTCAAAGGCTGACAAGTGTTGGTCTCAGACTGCTCGAAACTTTATCCCTTGCCAGCATGCTAACAAACATCAGAGAATCCTTCATTCTAACCTCCTGTTGCTTATAGTGTTTTTGGAAATATATGGCTACAAAGTTACCCTAGAGACATATATTATTGCCTAGCCAGTTTCAGTTTGAGTTTTAATACAGATAGGGATTTAGTTCTGCTTTTAAGAGCTGATTTCAAATTAGGACTTTAGTTCCCTAACTATTTCAGTTTAAGTGTCTCCAAGGGATCCATCATTGTGAGAAAGCTGCTTAAAGTATTTAAAGATAAGATTTATTGTACCCAAGGCAGCTATGCTTTCCTTGTTCTCTTTCGGTATTATGCCTGTCTGGCATTTTATTACACTTCTTTATTCCTTATTATCTTCTTCCTTTACTTCATTTCCAGTAACTGAAACAGATATCAGGTACAGCACAAACAGCAAAGGCAATGCAGAGTAGCTGGGATTTCTGGGATTTCTCTCTCCTCTTGCCAGTCCACCAGTTATTTCAACATGGAACAGTGTTCAGAGTGCCACTGAGAGGCATGTTTGCTCCAGCAGTCATCCTCGCAGACCCCAGTTGTGCAATGGTTGTTGCCAAGGCTGGAGCACAGCTTCAGGACACTGCCAACTCCAGCATGGCAGCACAGCCCATCTGCCCAGTGCTCATTCACAGCTGGAAGTTTGTTGTGAACAGGGATGCTGGAGCCAGAGCTGGGCTATCCAGTCCCATAGATGAATGGGTTAAGTGATTCCAAATCTTATTTTTTTTCAAGTTTGCCTCTTCTCTTTTTTCCTGAGATATTGCAGGTAGTACAGATACATTTGAGAGGTAATGTGATAAAAATACTAGTAAGATAAACCCACTGAACAATACCGTCCTGAGTGGAAAACAACTGGCCATTGTTTCAGCTTCCTCCTCTGCTTCCTTATCTTGTGTGAAAAATACCTGTGGTTCTGAGAGCACAAACATGAAGGATAGAGTGTGGCCAAGTCTACAGCACAGACTTCTGCTCGGCAATGATACTTCTGCCAAAGGTGTGAAGGACAGTGCTCTCTGACAGACACAATCATGCTGGTCAAGAGCTCCTACACAGGCTATATCAACAAATCTGCATTTTCTCTGATTTTAACCACAGAGTTTCTGACCAAATTTGATGTGTATTAGTGCTTTAAAGTACTGGTATTATGACTGGATTTAGCAGGACTTCTTGGGAGGCTGTGACCCCAGTATAGTGCCACCAGAGCATGAGGCTGTTGACACCAGGCCTGGGAATGGACTTGGGGGAACAGTGGGGTCTCCAGCTCCCCTACTTCTCTTTTTGAGTCTTTGGAGAGAAAGCATTTGTGTCTGTTCTGTGTAAACATCGGTGGGAGTGAGGACAGACGAGACCTGTGTGAGAAACTGGGATGGCACCAAAACCAGAGTGTGATTCCGAGTGTGTACATCCTCCTCCCTGACAGACTGCACAGACACATGTGTGGGGCCACACACTCACATTGGGGTGACTGTCTGCCTCACAGGTTTACAAAGCCTAGTCCTTACTCCCACAGATCTCACCAGCTGCCAGCAATGTCCCCTCATTTCCAAAAAAAGAAGCTACTTTTTTTTCTCTCCTTCTCTTCCACTGCAGCCCAAGAGAGTGTTGTTCAGCATGAAATGCACCAGCCATGTGCCAGACACAAATCCCAGACATCTGTGGAAAGGAGTGGAACAGAAAAGCCTTCAGTGAAGGCACTGGAAAAATATTTGTATCTTCAGCTGTACTGTGAAAAAAGAGGGGAAAAATGTTAGACTACAGTTATGGCAAAATTCAAGTCTGAGCTTCTTGCTCAGACTTCTTGCATATCTTTCTGAACTCCTAGGACTATAGCTGAAGTCTGTGAGTGAACATATCTTACACATGAAAGACTCCCAGACAGATTTGGTAGCATAGTTACCTCAGCAGCCAAAAATTAAAGAGCCCTATCTCTTGCTGCTAAATTGTGTCATTTTCATAGCATCTTTAAACATAATAGTTTTAAGTTACTTTTATGTCAGTTATGTCCTGCAGCTGCATTTGCAAGAGGCCATGTGTAACCAAGGAGGGAATTTATAGGGAATAGAAAAATATAGAGAATTCATTTACACCTGTACACAGTGTACACCCTGTACATTTACAGCATACACAGATGGCAGAACTGTGTATGCTGAGGGGCTGCTATAAGGTGTAACCTGGAGCCCCTGTAATGACCACTGCAATGGCTTTTCAGTGTTTTCTCCACCACCTGCCAAGAGGGACTGAGGGGGTGCTGTTTTCAGGGATGTAGCAGTGCCAGTTGTACCTGTCCCACTCAGATCTCATTTCAGCCTCCCCAGCGCTTCCCACTCTGCACAGGACCCCACGTCAGTCCCTTGTAGTCCCTGCAGCAGGACTGGCCTCCAGTTGCCCTCAGTCGTGCCCTGCCTGGCCATGCACCTCAGACATCCCTAGATATAACAGGACAGTTAAAACTCAAAGCCAAGTTTCACACCTCATTTGGCTCCCCTTGGCAAGAACATTCAGATTCTCCTCTCATCCTCCTCTTGCTCCAGACTGAGCATCTGCACCACCTCGAATGCTGGATTCACAGCATATGCTGCACCAGCCCTGGAACCTAACTGGCTCAGAAACTGTTCTGACTACAGCCTCACTATTTTTATACTGTTTGGTATCTGAAAAGTTATCACAATGTGGCTAACAGGAGCCTTCACACCACTCAGACGACAAGGAGCTGAGATAACCCCAATCCAAATAATTGTCATTTTAACAAATATATAAATTCAGTGGGGCTCCAAGGATTTGGATTTAAATACCCAGAGGATTGAAAATTGTGTGCTTCAATATACTGTGTAGGTCTGGGAAGGCTCTTTGGAAGCATCACAGATAACAAGAGTTCAGTTTTAGGCAAAGGGAACCAAAGTTTCAGTATCACAAATCTTGTCTATTATTTAATCATCTCCAAGGAAAATTAGGAAGTTATTGGGATCTTCTTATTACATGTAGTTTTGTCTGCTTTCTGTTATGAAATTTCAGCTTCATTTGTACTACATCAACCCTGGTGCAGAGCTTCAGCTCAGTTGCCTACACGGTGAGCCTATGAGCATTCTCCCACGCAAATTCTAAGCCCAGCATGCTTGGAGTTGAGCAGCTGGGTATCTCCAGACTGTGCCAGTCAGTTCCAGAGCAGAAAACAGTCCTGAGCATCCCTAATTTGCCAGAAAAGCGATAGCCCTCAAGTCTTCACTGGCCTGTGTGCCATCAGTGAGATTTTCCACAGGCTGAGCAAGGCAGGGTTTCACCCAGGGAATATCCCACAGTTGTGCCAAAGGCTCTCACACTCGGCTCTCTTGGGATGCATCTGTTTTCTGCTGGCAGGATATCAGTGCCAAGAGCGCTGCTCCCGACCGCACGTAGCCCTGACCTCACCAAACAGGTACTTGCACTGGAGGCTTTCGTCTGAGGCTTTGAAGAACAAACAAAAGAAGGGCAACAGAAAACTGTGAAACTTCTCCATTAAACAGGATCCATAGTTTAAGACTTATCCTTTGTTGTGAGGCAAGGAGAGGTTTACTTCTGTGTTGAATGCAAAGAGGGTTTGGAACAGGAGTGTTGTTTACAGATATTTGCCATGTTCCCAGTGGTCAGACCACAGGTATTTCTTTAATTCATTAGAGCTTACTTACAACTCTACTTAAGTATGTGAATACATAAATAATATGCAGACCATAGCCTAGGCTCAGCAAAACAGATATTCTCTCCAGCACAACCAAAACCAGCTGTGACTCTCTTCAGCTCCACCGATAAAGTATGAATCACAATGAAGCAGCACAAAATACCTACCTTGATGTTTTTGAGGTTTGTCACTATAAAAAGAAAGTTATATTTCACCTCTGCAGAATCTAAACTTTACACAAAAATCTTTAAAAAGCAACTGATACCATCTTTGAAAACTTTGTAATCATTTTAAAACATAACTTGATAAAGTTTTCAAAAGTACGAAACATAAGGTACAAAAGAAATATTTTATATAAGGTAAAATCCTTGGTTTAAAGTGCTACCATAACCCCAAGCATCCTTCAGCTCCAGGCCAGTAAGAATTACTCCACACATCTTATCCTCCATGCATTTCCTTCCTGGACTACAGTACAATAGCATCCCTGGTCCGATTGTGTGGAGGAGGGCCAGCTGCAAGTTGATTGTCATCCTCTTGCACCTCATTTTTAATTTCATTCATCCCTCCAGTGTGGTATATGATGGAATACTTATACTCACACAGGTAGTACCATTCCTGTGTCATGAGAAACCTAGCCACTGACTGAGCCTGAAAGTTCCCAACACTGGACTGTGGCACTGGTCAGGCTCCTGGAAAGCCTTCCACCTCCTCTGTAACTTGCCTTCCATCCTCACAAAAGTCCAGGAAAGTGTCGTGTACAAAACGGCTGAAGGACAGTCTTGTTGCTTTCTCAATCAGTAAGAAAGAAAGCAGCTTTATCCATCCTCTAGGCATCAACAGTTCTTTAGCCATCTAAAACGGTGCTGTTAATCTAGTTATCTGAGTTTCATCTACAGTCAGTGGAGACAACATTAAAAGCACCTCAAAAGGACAGTTCTTCCCATATATGCTAGACATCTCTTTTAACAGGATCAGTTGCCCTCTGAAGGAGGGTTTTGTCTTCATTGATTAAAAAGACAGACAAGTAGCACAGACCAAGTGCTTAACTTTTAGAGGACAAAAAGCTAAGTAGATCTTATCCCTGAATGCATATTTTCCTACCTGGAGGAAGCAAAGAAGACTCCCTATAAAGAGGGACAGATTAAAACTCTGAGGTACAAAAAAAGCAAAATTGTGAAGATAAATCTGTTTGATGCCAGTGGTGGACCAACCAAATCACTAGCAGGCATAGCTGGGTAGTACCAGGTGGGGATTGAACAAGTCAAGGCCCTTTGATTGTATCACGTACCCTGGAAGGGAAGTCTGAGAGGTAGGTGATTACATCAAGATCGCTGGGATGATTTACAGCCAAGGTAACAAGAGCTTTCTCTCATTACGTCATTTTTTATGGCAATTGTAGACAACTTCTTACATTAATCATTAAAAAAAATTGGAAAAGCAATTCTGTGATTTAGGAAAGGCTTTTAAGCTGGCAGAGACAATTCATCACAAACTGGTATGACAGCAGTGAAATGGGAGAAGCAGGACAGAGATCACTGCAAGTCTTATTGCAAGAGCCTGCTACCACATCAGCTGGGATTTCTGCAGCCACTACATTGTCAATATTCTGTTTTTGGTGATGATGGCCTCTCATGCATGGATGAGGATGTGTAAGAACAACATTTACTTTTGAGAGATATGTTGAGGAATCTGGTCAGATGTCCCTGCTCCAGGAGGGCAATCATCCTGTGCCAACAAACCCTACAGGTCTTGCAGTCCTAGAGAGCAATTCTGGACTGCAGAATAAGGACTTTGGCAATAGTTGCAAAATCTACCATTCATGTAGGACATCTGCTAAGAGGACAGGTCAAGCTTGTTCACTCAGGTGAGGAACTAATAGTCTGAAACAAGCCTGTGATGGATCCCCACTCTCCTTCTCCTCAGGGCCATGAGAACCCTTGGCAATCTGTTCACAAAAGCTGGGTACTGGGGAAGGGATGCCTGGAATTCCCGCAGCGGGGCCAAGGTGTTCTTTGCCTTTTCATCCCTTACAGGAGGCAAATATAAATGGGATATGACAGTAGAATAATTATGACAGTAGAATCATTTGCAGTCCTTGGTGTTTGAATCAGTATAGCAAATTCACTGAAAATAAAAATTGTCAAGAGAAAGAGGGTGAATCACTGGCAGGAGGAGATCTCTTTCCTCTTCTTTACTGCTCCCAAATACCACATAAGCTTTTTACTCTACTGTAGATATTCTGGAGTAACCTTTTCAAAGTGCTGCTTGGCCACTTTACAGAGTATTCTTGTATCATACAAGGAGGAGTAAATGCTTATCTGTACATGGAGAAATGAATTTCAGCTATACCTTCAATCTTTGCATGCCTTCCTTTTATGCTGCATTCCTTTTCCACTGTCTGGCTAGCCCCTGGAAAAAATTAGTTTCTTTATCTCTCAGTCTCACTTAAGATATGTTTCCCCATGCACGGCTGGGTTTCAGCAGTGGGGGCTGTGGTAGGGACCTGTGTGATGGGGACCCATGTGCCAGTCACAGCCATTTCTGAAACCAGTCTGGGCAAACACTGCACCAGAGCTGCAGCCAAGCAGGCAGAGGATCCCACAGTATCCCAGCTCAGACACATTTCAGGAGGACTAGCAGCCATTGCAAGCAGGAAATACACAGAGAACACTTCTAGGGAGACAAATGAAGGCAGAGATAATTGTGGAGACATGAGCTGGGGACACACTCTTGGAAGGAAGAGCTCCATGTTGAAGGGAGACAGCCAGTGGCTTATAGGCAATCCAGAGTGGGCAGGGACAACCCTGTGGGACTGTGTCAATGGGTGATCAACACTAGGGAAAGGACAGCTCTGAGGGACTGTGGCCAACAGGCAAAACTGCAAGAGGCATGAAGGACAGATAAAAAATAGAAAGAATGACAGTTGCCCGAAGGAATACTAGTAAGGAGCGTGGAAAGCAGCAGACTAAACTTATTGCGTCTATGGCCCCAAATTCTGGGATTATTCAATGTAACTCACATTAAAAACAGAGAGAGGTGAGAGGAGGGAGGATGGAGGAAAGGTGTTTTGCTGAATAGTGACTGGGGAAGAAGAGTCAAGAAAGCTGCTTACCCAAGTGTTTGCTTAATTGTTTATGGTTTCTTTTTCTCAACACCCAAATCAGTGGTTAAAAGCTTCTGTTAATTGACAATAAACTAAAGTAAGTAAGAATTCCCTGAGTTGAGCCTGTTTTGCCAGTAACACCACACACTCGGCATTTTCTTCCTTTGCCTCTTTCACCTTTTGCAAATAGTCTTGTGCTCACTGCCCTGATGACACCAGAGGACCAGTTTTTCCACAGATCCACCTCCTTTCTGCCCTCTCTTACATCTTATCTCTTCATCCATATTTAGTCTTTGTTCTGCCTGGCCTGATCAGCTCAGGCTTGTGAGAGCCTGGGCTTCCAGCTAACAAAAGACAAAGTCACAGCAGGAGTCTGGTGAGCAAAGAGCACCTGGACACTCTCAACAAAAGAGGGCAGCTTCATCTCTGTGCCCATGTTGTTAACCCTGCCAGCTCCAACAAAGGACAGTTTGGGACTGAGGGCAGCTTGTGGCTTCCTGTTGATGACTGACAAGCTATTGGAGCCCTGGAGAAAATCAGCATGATGCTTTCTTCTGAACTGAGGCATAACACTCAAGTAATACAAACAGTATTAAATACAAATAGGAAGGAAATGGTTTGCAATGCTCTGTTTGCCTATGGCATCTCTTCTTACATTTTGCTCAAATAATTTCAGTATATTAGACTCCTGCTGAACTTAAGAAACTTCTGAACAATTTTGGCCTTTCTGCTCCAGAAATATTTGATAGCTCTACCCTGAAGGTGCTTGAATGTTCAAATCTGCTTTTTACTTCCCATTTATCTGCCTGCCTCTTCCATTATGGCTCACCTACCACTTTGTTTAGAAACTGGGGAAAAAACTTCACATAGTGTAAAATGCAGCATTGTCTCCTTGCTGTTTATCCAGAGAAAAACACTGCACTGCACTGTCGTTATTCAGACAAGAAACAGAACAAGCAAGAAGCAGTGGATTGGAATAAAGGGCAAGCAATGGATCTCACTAATATGCAGAAGGCCAGCACAAGTCTTATATATCAATTACAGGCTGATTGAGATAGAGTCTGAAATCTGTTTGGGATCCAGGCAGCGTACAGCTTTGTACTGGCTTTTACACTAGACCACGAGTTTCACCCTTACAGCCTCTGTCCTTGAAAAGAGTGACCCCTTCCTTGTGAAAGGCCACGGGTTCCCCCTGCCTGGTGAGGGTGGTGGGTGCCCAGCCCTGCTGGGATCTGCATGGAAAGGCAGGGAATGAGGAGCAGAGCTGCTGAGTCCAGTAGTGAGATCTGTTGAAAGATATGAGCAGCCTGAGGGTAAGGAGACGCTGAGCGAGACAAGAAAACTCCTAGGGAGTGGTCGAGCTAAACTAACAAAATTCTTTCCCATGCACATGCCTAATACTTAAAATAATAAAAACACCTTTTGGGGACTATTGAGCCATGGGAAAGCCAAACAAAATCTGTTTTGGATTTACTTTAGTCAGCAGCTCAGGAATATCAGAGACCCTGCTACATGAACTGGATATTTACATACTACGAAATTCCAGAGAGTGCGATAAAGACGGATTTTTATTTGCCAAGAGGGGATGTGCTTGTGCAATGTTCTCAGCACCAGTGCATTTACCCTCACCAATGCAGTAGTGCTTTTCTCAGAACTGGTGGGATTGCCTCCTTTACTCAGCCCTTCAGCCCAGTGCCGGGTCCCTTAGTAATAACTCGGCCACAAAGCAAACAGCTCAGCTATGGCCCAGCCCAATCTCTCCATGCAGAGAAATGCTGTGACATTTACACTCACAGTTAAGCAAAGCAGATTCTAAATTTTGCATTACATTTTGTTTCTAAATTTTGATGGGCTTTCTCCAGGCTGTCCCTACTCCCTGCAGCACTGCAGTCAAGGCTGGACTTCAGAAATGCAGCAGCTGCAGCAGCCAGCAGCTCCCACTGTGGGCTGGGCTGCATTGTTGGAACAGTTCTGAAAACAGTAGTAGCTGTTTTTGCCAGCAATGCATGGGCAAAAAGGCCATGGTGAGCAGAAGGGCCTGAAGCTGAAAACCCCAGTGTGTTTTCCCAGTCACTGGGGAAGACTGCTCATCAGAAACGTACTTTGTGTAGAAAATGTGTTCTTCAGTATGTTTGCCTCTCGTTTGGCCTAGGATTAGATTTTGCCTGACAGTAACACTAGGGCAGATGTTTTCAGGTATTCCTTTTTCTTACTGCAAATACATGCATTTTATATGTATATAATAATTTTATATGTATATAATATATGTTCTTTGAGAGACACCATATTTTTACTGATTGTGGCTTAGGTGGTGGCATGGAGACATCCCTGTGAAGACATCATGTGGGACTGGCAGATGGACACTTTGGTCTCTACCTGTACTTTGAACAGGATAAATTCTTGAGTGTGAAGGTGATTGGAGCAGACAAACTGGAGGACTGGCTCCCCTTCCATGCTATTTGTCCTTTTGCTTTGGGGAGTGCCATGAAGATACTCTTTGTGTCTGCCTTCATCTGTAGGAAGAGAATCAGACACACTGGGGAACATGATATGGAGACATCAGAAACTGTTAACTCAAATTTGGTGCAGTGTAAATATCACTGGGCTGCTTCCAGACTTGTTGCAGGACGTCTGTGTAGTGCTGCACACAGCCAGGCTTGGCCTCTCACTGCTCAGGAATCTTTCCATCACGGGGAAGGCAGCCTGCAAAAATGTGCAACCACTCAGCTGAGGATCAACTGGAGGAAGAGATGTGTCCGAAGGCGAGGAACAATAGCAGTATTCAGTCATGACCAGTATGGTTTGAAAGCACTGAACTAGAGATGTAAGGGATTTGCTACAGATGTGTCCCCAGATTTTTTGGGGCCCCAAGAAGAATCCAGGCCATAGCTTGATGATGTTGTAAATATAGCTTTAGCACTCTGATTAGGTCAAAAATGCTGCATTCTCATGCCAGAAAAGCTCTTTTAAAAAAAGGGTGAAGTAGAAGTAAGCACTGTATCTACTTTCCAGCCTACTTATTAAGTGTAACAGTTTTACAGACATGTGGCACAGCAATTTCTCTCCTCAGATGCTGTGTAAAAGCAAGATATAAAGAATTTCCAGAAGAAGACTGGGGGGGGGGGGGGTGTGGTGGAGAGAAATAGCTGAACTGACAGTGCATAACATGATGTTTACAAAGTAAACAATCTGGAAAGACAAAAGCAAACCTTCTCTCAAATCTTTAGTTGAAAGAGCCTTGTTACAGCATGCAGCTATTAGCACCAGCACAGCACAGATGAGACAGAGAGATTTGAAACTGACGTTCCTTTAAAGAGCCTGCCATGTGGTGCTGCAGCATTAGCTGTCTCTTAAAATCCTGGTTTAGGAACAGACACTATTTACTGGATTAGCACCAAGCCTGTCACCAAATTTATTTCCAGTAGTCGCATCAATAGGCACTAAATTGCAGGTTCTGAGAATCACTGTCAGTGTTAGACCGAACCTGCATCCCACCAGCCCTCCACTGCAAACCAACTACACAAACTCTGGTTTTTGAACCAGCCACAGAGGGGATTTGGAGTTCTTCAGTGCAAAAAGATGAGAGCTGCCTTGTGCAACTGCAGCTTGCCTTACACAGGGGTTGTTGCAAGCTTTTCTGTGTGTAGAAGAAAAAATCCACAAGTAACTGCTGCGCATGGACACCTTGAATAATTAGAGGTCCATGAGCAGCAAAACAAAAACCGAGCTCACTAATGCATCCTGCTAAGAGGATCTCCTCATCACTGTTCTTTCTCTTACACCAATGTGCTACACACGGAGGCTGTGCCTTGAATTACTCTATAAAGTTACTGCTTAGCTTCTTCTTAAACAAAGATGAGTCAGGTTTGCCTTTGCTGAATCTGGCTCTGCCCATAAGTGGGGGCTAAGGTGAGAACTCCACACAGTCCTATATTGATGTGCTCTCGCTTAGTGAATCCTGAAGTAGGAAATTGTCCTCAGTGCCATTTTGCCTTCCTTGGTCTTACTCTTTTTTTTTCCCCACAAAAGCCTTGTGGTGACAGCCAGAGCTATTACCTTGTGGTAAATAATCAGGCAGCTTTGCTGTGGATGGGGGCTCTGGGGGCAGCCGAGCCATGTTTTGGTGCTCTTATTGCAGGTGGTAGTCTGTCTGTGCAGGAAGAATAAAAAGGAGGCTTGAGAAAGGCAGATGGCTGATCATGGTCAGTCGGTGTCCCAGCTGTCCCAGGTGTTCACCTTCCACAGGAGGGCCTGGCCAAGGATGCCTGGGTGCCCCGGTCTAAAAGACTGTAGGAAATTACACTATAGGCATTCAACACTGAGGCCATTCTTCTCCCAGGACGTGGAAAATTCATTCCTGGATCAGAACATATCCTTGGCTCATTTTATTGGCAAAATACCCTGGAAATGAACCTCCTAGCTCTCACACAAAGGCCCAGAGAGCTTTGGTTTCAGAGGGGTGGGTGAAGGCGGTGGGGCGAGGGGTGGGGGGGATTATGCCTGGCTGTTGTTCTGCTGAAAGTCGGTTTGTTTCTGTCTCATAAAGTATGCAAGAATGTTCCCATGCTCCGCTCGGGCCAGCCCCCAGCAGCATGCTTTGCACATTAGCAGCTGATGCTGGAATGCGGCGTTCCCAGGGCAACTGGGAGCCCCCCATGGGGCACAGCCAGCCCCCACCATTGTGCAGCCCTGGCTGACGCGCCTTTGTTGGATGAGGTAATGCCGTGTGTATGCAAACCAAGCCGGGGCACAAATGGCACTTGGAAACTGTTCCATGACTTCAAAGGGTGGGCTGCCTGGCCCCCAGGAAGGCTGCTTCACTCTGGCCTGCACCTCTGCTACTGAATTTCATCTCCTCTCCCACCCTGCTGCTGCTGCCACAGTGACAGCATCCTGGGCTGCATCATTTGCACAAACCTTTGTGGTATGGTTAGTGGGCACTGTGGTATTTGGTCAAAGGTTGGGATTGATAATCTTCGATGTCTTTTCCACCCTTAATGAGTCTATGATTCTATGAAAAGAAGTGTAACCAACAGGTTGAGGGAGTGGTGTCTATTGTGATGAGAGCCTACTTGGGGTACTGCATCCACCTCTGGGGCCCCCAAATGTAAGGACATGGACCTTACAAGTCCAGAGAAGGACTGTCGTGGTTTAACCCCTGCCAGCAATCAAGCTGTACTAACCACTCTGAAGAAAATTACCCCAGCTGGAACCAGCACAGTGGGCCACTAAGTTAATCACAGGGCTGGAGCATCTCTCCTGTGAAGACAGGCTCAGAGAGATGGAACTGTTCCACATGGAGAAGGAAGGGCTCTGGAGACACCTAATAGCAGCTTTCCAGTACCTAAAGGGTACTTTTTACAAAGGTATATAGTGATAGGCCAAGGGGGAATGGCTTTAAACTGAAAGAAGGCATATTAGATAAGATCTAAGAAAGACCTTTTCTTTACAAAGCAGGTGGTAAAACACTGGAACAGGTTGCCCAGAGAGATGGCAGATGCCCGAGCCCTGGAAACATCCAAAGTCAGACTGGATGCAGTTCTGTGCAACTTGAAGTAGTTGAAGATGTCCCTGCTCATTTCATGGTTGTTGGACTAGATGTGCTGTAAACCTTTCCAACCTGAAATATTCTATACTACAATAGCCCTACCAGGAGTGTGGCAGGAGCTCTGCAGTGGACAGGACTCAGGTGTTGCTATCAGTTTGTCAGCCTAACTTGCTCACCCATGTCTCTCTACATGGACCTCTAGCACACGGTCAGAAGGCACTTTTCAAAATATTTTTATTTATTGATGCTGGAGTCCCCTTCAGTATGGGACTGAAAAGAGTGCTGCACAGTAAGAAAGAACTGTCCTCTCAGATCCATATTCCAGCCATGGACACAGCTGAGTTTTTCTTATCCACTGCCGTGGACACAGCTGAATTCTTCTTATCCACTGCCTTCAATAATTCAACTAATTCTACTACACTGTATCCTCAAGAGATGTGGCCTCATATTGATTAGAGGCTAAAGCTCCAGCGAGCAGTGACTTGATGTACATCGAATGCTGTGTAAATGTTAAGAAACATTTTTCTTGTCCCCAAAGCTTTGCTGCATTCTATGAGTAATGAATATTGAGAGAGGAATCGGAGGTTTGCCACCAGATAACAAAATGAGAGAGCAATGTTATTGTTACATTTAAAACCCTTTTATTAGATAGCTGTCTAAATTACATGCAGAAACAGAACACATCAGGGCATTAAAAGGACAAATCAATTCCTTAATACCACCTTGAGTTTAACAAAAATGTTAGCATCAGACCATTTGCTTGCCAAATTGGTTGAGAAACAACAGAAATCTGCCTGTTCTGTGAGCCTACTTTCTGTTCTCAACAAGAAAGTGGAGGAGGTATTTCAAAGGATATTAGAAAAAACTGCAAGTGGAAAATATGCAGTGATCAAAACAACCTTTATGGTATTTTTTGGTTGTGCAACAGCAAACCAATATGTAACTACAACTGGGACTGAGAAAACTACTGCTTGGGAACCAAAAGCATCCCAGTTCCACACCTATTTGCAGACTGTAGAGTGCTTTAATACTGACTTCTTGTCCTAGTACATCTTGGCCCAGTTTTTCAAATACACATAAGGTGCCAGAACATGCATATACAAATCATTGAGTTAAGTGTCTAATGTTTTGGACCATATGTCTTCCTATTTGTATCTTTCACTACCATGAAAATTCTCAGACATTTATGTAGCACTTCTGAAAGGCAGGCAAGTCAAGTGCACCAATGACGTTTTATACCCAGTGCAAAATCAGTAAGCAAAATGGCTGGCACTTTGGTCACTGTCAGTGACAAAACAGGGACAAGAAATCCTCTTGACTCCAGGAGGGTGGGGGCCAGCGTTGCTCCCTCAGCTTTCTAGCTCACCTGCCATGCATTGAGGTGATTTCATGATCACACAGTGCTTCTGAAGGGAATGAGAATGCTCTCTGTAATAAAGATAAAGCAAAATTAAATAAAAACACATTCTTGAAAGACAGTAAATTCAAAGGTACTCTTAGAGCAAACTTACAATATGGAAATAAAGATTACTATAAAGCATATAACTGTCCAATGCTTTCTTAACCAAAACTGCAGCAGGAGGCCTTCTGTGCCAGTTATCAGCTCCCTAAAAATAAAGCTGAGTAGAGAAATTTCCTGACCTGCCCTAGTGGGACCCAATTCTGTTTCTCTTCAGCTTATACAAAGCTTCCATTACTTTCAGTGGGAACAGCTTAGCAGTTCTAGTAGAGTGAATGGATGCATTATAATGTCAGTAATAACAAATGTCATGCACATTCCATGATTAGCTAGAAAAATGATTCCAGGGTTAAATAGGCATGTCTTATTCAGATGCATGTCACTGAGCTGGGCCCATCACCTAGGTACTGGATGCCATCTCTCTCTATTTCTCCTTCTCCTATTGCTAAACATGCTAATCCTGGGCAGCAACCAAACATCACTATTGCAGGCTTGTCCAAAAACTATGCAGAGACAATTAGCCTCATTGAAAAAAGGTATCAAAGACCTCACAGTATCAATTATCTGTTTCTCAGTGCACATGCACACACACAGGCATCCAAGGGATTTCAAACATAGCTAAAGACAGTTCACTGTGAATGGCAGTGACTTCATGCATTTAAAAACTCTGCATCTCCCCCTGTGGTGTAATGCCTGTACCCTGAAATGAATGGCTTTGCTGCAGCTTTTTGTCCTGAAAGGCTAGGAGAGAGATACTCCCAGTCCCAAGGGAGATTGCAGCTGAACGTGCCCTATTGTGATCACATTGGCAGCAAAAAGCAGGTGACAGCACCTCCATGGAAATAAACACAGGGATGAATCAAGCACCTCAAAGTGGACAGCATGGAAACTGGGAAAGGAGAATTTAGAGGCATACCACTGTTCTGTCATCTTCTAAGGTATAAGTAGTCTGCAGCAGTAGGAATTTGTACTTGCAGACTGCTTTACTAGTATGAACAGCCACAGTGCTCCTGAAAAGTAGAAATTACATCCTATGTCCATCTCCTTTATGTTATAAAGGTAAGAAGCAAGGAGGTGTGTTTAGTTAAGCTGTTCCCAAACGTAACTCTCAGCATCCACAGAACCCGAGGGGTCAGAAAGATCAAAAGCTAGGCAAGGGGGTGCAACAAGGATCCAGATGTTCGCAGAAAACTCGAAGTGGTCTGATGTGGCTATAAGACTTGTGCAGCAGTTTCCATAAAAAATTATATTATTAAAGGAGTATTTCTTCCCTTAAAAATGCTTTTCATGTATTTTAAAAGTGGTTTTTATGACCACAATGAATATATTCTGTCTGTGGCCTAAATTAGTTATTCTGTTTTTCAGTGCATATTTATTACATGCTGTAATACAGCTGTAACAAAATGCTTGAACCGCTAGAGTAAAACTGAGTGAATCAGCTTACTGAACAAAATACTAAATCACTTCACGCTTTATCTTTGAAAGAACTTGTCAACAGAGAATGTGAAAAAATCCCACAACTGTGGGAAACTGTATTACAAAAATTACAACTGTAATTTTTGTTGAGGATTTGGCAGGGCAGCCGCAACTCTACCAAGTCATGGAAGCTAAGGAATCAGGAGCAGCTGATGCTCTGCAAACTTGCTGAAGAGCCTCTGGGCCCAAAAGCTCACTCACTTTTTACAACTCCATGAGCTCTTAATGCCACATAATAGCCTTTCTCTGGACCACCGAGGCTGCAATGGTTTCAACACTGCAGCTCTTCAAACAGGTGCCCTTTACAGGATGATCTGAAATTGATGGCCGTAAATAGACACAGCCATTCTAAAAAACTTAAGTTTGCTTGAAAATAACAAGGACAAATTTTCCCAATTTCCTTTAATAAAAATATTTACATGCTCTGAAATAATTTACAGTCTACTATCAGCCCCATAACAACCCTGTGGAAAATCACTGTTATACCAGATAAGTACATTTTTACATCGAGCTGCTTTTTAAGGGCAAATTAAGCCACACTGAAGAGGCTATCCACAGCCCTTAGGAATCTGCTGTTGTTAATAATTAAACTACACACCATTTCCTAAAGGTGGTGCTGCAGCCAAAATGCAATTCATAGGTGGGCAGTAGAAACCAGGCAAAGTAACTGTTCTTCAATAAAGAACGATTACTGCCTTCAAGCATAATGCTTTTGACAGGCTGGTCTAAACTCTTGTCGGGGTCACAAGGTTAATCTCACAGCAGCCACAGGCCCCCTCACTGCTGAGCGTGAACAATATGGTTAACATTTTTGGAATGGAGTTAAATTTCTTTGTCATTCCTAGCCTACACCTGACAGACGCAGCCCTTTTCTCTGCTTTCATAACCTGCCATCTGGAAGATAACACATTCTTATCTAGCCGGTTGATCTTCCCTTCAATCGCTATGAATGTTTCCCACCACCGACCAAAAGGCCAGAAAACAGAGTTTACCCACCTGAAATAAACTCTGAGCTTTCCTGAGGCTAATTCCTTCAGATCCTGCAAAATACAGGAATGTGTGACACAGCAAAGAGCTCTTAATACCAGCAGCATTCCTCCGGCTCATCACCACAACCACCACGGCTCTCATTCCTGGGCTACTGACTAAACGCAAATAAATTTTGACATTGTTTTTTTGTTCACTATCTCATTGTATTTGGCTTCATTCACCAGTTTATCCCATGTAAGGCCAAGGGTAAGTTAATACAGGATGGATGATGTTACTTAGTTTACATCCTAACAAAGAAGAGATTGCACTTTGGTTGAGCACTTGCAGTGACAGTACAATATTTGCCTTTAGTAAATTAACATGAACAACCAGTTACTGACAATTTCAGTAAGGGGATATACCTGTCCTCATGAAGAATTGTGTCTCAGTCAGGGGAATCTGTAGATCAAGTCCTTGCAAACATCTGCAAGTGTTATTTACAGACCCAAGTCTTACCCAAATGTATACATGGCTCACTGTATCTTCTTGCACTTGGGCAAGCTTCTGGTCCCCAAAACTGAAGGGGTCACAGACAGTGTTTCATATCCAAACCTCTCTCATGCCACCTACACCAAGAAATTCCAAATTTTCTTTGCTAGCAATGCAATCAAGTACTTAAGGTCCACAAAACTGCAGTCTTATTTACATGCCCAAATTTGTTCAAATCATTGACATCAGGTGCCTATGCAGACCTGGACTATTGAGAGCTATTTATGCTGCCCAACTTTAGATATGATGATCTGTACAGTAATAGAAGAGAAAGAGGCCAGTCAGAGATAGGGCTTTCTGTTTCTTTATTAAACTGGCTGATGTGCCCCATCCAGGGAAGAGGGGAAGAGAATGTACACTGGGAAAGGCAGGTACATATGAAGCCCCAAAACTCTTCCAGAAGAGAAGAGGCATGGTATTAAAAGCTGGAGAATTCCCTCTGCTAAGCAGCTTCTCTGTTAGAAACGTGGATAGACTATCTCCCAGTTGCAGCTACTCCAGCTATCCACTCCCGTTCTTCTGTTTCACATCAGATCTAGAAAGCATGAAATTTTAAGATTTAGTCCTTTTCTTCCTGTGAGTTAGGTGCCACTTGATATTTCAGTAAACCCTATTAAGCAGTGGATTTCTTCTGAAAAGGTTGTTTGCCACTGCAGCAACTCCAACTGCAGTCCCTGCCATCCCTCCCTGCATCTTGTTGTTCTCCAATTCAGCACAGAGTTAGAAAAATAGATAAATTTTTCTAGTTTAGTCCAAGTGAACTAATTCACCCTGTAGCTGTACCATCACTAGGGTGCACTCCAAAGAAGCAGCAGAAGAAGACAGAGAGAGGGAGAGGAGCAGAACATTCCTTTTGGCTGGACCAGTTTAGTTGTAACCTGAAACCGTATCATAAATTAGGTGCCTTAAACACAGAGAGCAGGAATTTGCCCCTTGCCACCCAGGAGCTTAGACCACAAGGCAGGGGGACAGTCAGCCATGAGCCATGCTCTGTTTGCCTCCTCAGCACGTCATGACAGCCCTGCTTTCAGGTTCTGTGAGAACACAGAAGAGCAATCTTTACCATGGGCATCCTCAGTGCATCAGTGCCAATGACGCTCCCCTCTTTTGAAACAGAGGACAGGATGCACACATATGGATATTGATAGATGAAGTACAATGAGTAAAATCAATTACTTTTGGGAATACGATTTTCTGTTTCAGAGAGCTTGCAGGGGAGAGAGCAGCTAGAGAGCAAAAATGCCACAGATATCTGAAATTACTTTATACCTGTCAGTCCAGGGATGCTGGACTGGCTTTCTACACCTGACATGTGACTGAAAGCATGACAAAGGTACCTCTATTTACTTAAAAGTACTTACTCTACTTATTTTTACCCCTGCAGAGTCACAGTAGAGTAAGTAAAAACAAAAAAAACCTGATGAGCATAGATGGCCATGTAACTGGCACATGCATGGTTATTGGAAATTACTACCTATTTCTAATTTCCTTGTAATTCTTTTCAACACAAAAACTGAAGAAAAAAATGTATTTGTCACCTGAAAGGAAGTCAAACTGCTGAAAGAAATATGGGATGGGCATAATAAAGTGCTATGTACTTTATTGTGAAATTTCTCAGTGGCCTGGAAAGGAAGATACTACAGCATAGGATGCCTGGTTGATGTGCTTTGGCCTCCTCAGAAAAGTCCTCTTTCAGCAGCTTGCTCATATCTACAGGACCAAGTGCTATGTTTGGGGCAGCGTCCAGAGCCCACTGCACCCCCTGAGAATGAGACCCATCTGCAAGGAACATCCATGCCAGCAGGACTGCCCCCTGCTAGAGCTCAGCTTTACCACTGCAGATGGCAAGGGGTAACTCTAAAAGTTGTTTTTAATGTTACTGAGATGAGTATTTCTTCTGTCATTTTAATGGAAGGAAGAGAAACGGCTATTTTTAAAATGTAGGACTCCTTTACGGGATCATTTCCAAGAGGCTGTGGGCATCTTCTCCATGGAAAAAACAAACAGTTATACAAACCCTCAAAACTCAATCCTCGGCCTTGAAATAAAATATTTTTAAAAATCAATAATGGTTACAGTTTTTATGGGACAAAGAATTAGAGAACACTTCCTACCTTTTAAAGATTTTGAATACAGTTTTGGAAGTAACATTAAGTGAACCAGGCTGACTTGTGTTTCACATCTTTACTTGATGTATGATGACAAAAAGAGATAACCTTGGTACAGATAGCATGATTTATTCAGAACTGAAGTCAGCGAGACACGCTTACCATCACTGCAGATTACCAACCCCTGTGTGTACATTTTTTATTACTTTTGCCTTTTCTCCACTTACCAGCCATCATCTCCAGCTTTTACTTTGTCTTTGCCTGCCTCAAAGTAATGTCCTTTCTAAAGGACAGAAACCAATCCCACAAGGGATTATATTTCACAGCCACATTCTTTATTTACAAGGGGTTTCAGTGCTCAAGACTTTTTATACTTATAAGATACCTAAGTTGTTTTTATAACTTGATGAAATTTTATAATGCGATGAAATAGCTTTCAATATAGAAATACTTTGATGAGTTGCAGCAGACATTTTAACACTTCCAGGCAGCCTCTAGAATTACTGAAGTTTGGTGAAATGTGATTATTATTTCTTGATATAAGCTTTCATATCATCTCTGTTTACTTTCAGGGAGAATATATTTTTTTCCTGCTGAAGAATGGCGGGTTGAAACACTCAGTTCCAGGTAAAATGTTTTGTTCTGGCAGAAGAACCATCAGCCCCTGCAGAGACAAGAAAAATACTAAAATAGACAAGAGCTCTTATGACAGGTAAGCAAGTCTCTGGTGTTTACCTGCCATAAGAGTGCTGCTGCTGTGAAGGGTAGAGGCAGAGCCCTACCTGTAAGAAAAAGGAGGCTGTGGAGCACCTTTAAACCTGAGCCCCCTTTTCACAGGCAAGAGCAAATCTTGACTAACTCCATCCTTGGGCACCCACCCAACCACTCAGGTGGAATTCATCAGGAATAAGGGGAGATCTAGAAGCCTCTTTTTCAAAATACTTAAAAATATACTCTCTGGGTGGAAAAAATCCCATACTTCCATCAGGCACTTTTCCTAATCTCACCTCCTGTATGGATGGATATCATAGAACTCCTCCTGGTCATCTCTTGGCTTTGCACAGGAGCTGGGAATTCATTCAAACCCTTTACTCAGTGCCAGGTAATGTGATGAGGAAGCAAGCTGACAGGACCTACACATTAGTAATTTTATCCAGAACATGGTGGAGAGACGAGTGTTTATGGAATGTGTCTGTGCAGGAGATTCACACTGTATAGCAGAAGATAACTTTTTGTGAATTTCAACAGCATTTTAAGTCAGGTATAGGCAATGACTTTTCTTCATGTTTGGATCTGTCTTGCCCCAAGTAATGCAAAAATTGGAAATTTTTTGGGGCTTTTTGGCCAAACTTATCACATTTGACTTCCATTTGCATTGACATTGTTGTAAATTCAAATTATTTAATTCTAAGATCTTAATTTGCTAAAACATAACTGACTTCTAATGACCATTTTTACAACCCTTTGTTTACAGATTTCACTGGTTCTTTCCTGTCATATTATATTCTGCTTCTGCTGCCTAATTTCAAAGCTCTTTCTGCTTTGACACAGCATACCAGTGTTAATACATAACTGATGCATTTACTAAATGGGCAGGAGGGAAAAACAGATGAGCAAGAGCACGGTAAGCACTTGACTGTAATTATCTCTGAATAGGCTTAGGTTAGCAGTGATAATGGTAGAAATAGATTTTACACGTCAGGCTAAATTCATCCTTTGGGTAATTCAAATCATCTTAGTGCCATTAATTCATGGAAATTTTCAGCCTAAATTTGCCCATTTTCTTTTCTCCTTTCATCCTCCATTTCTCATTTAAGAAGCAGGATGACACAGCACATAAGGGTATCTCTTTGCTTCCCTTAAATTTGCAGGATTGGATGCTTATTTTTGGCTTTCTCTCCATTTTTTTTCCCCAGTATTTTCTTATCTAGGCACAAGATTTCCCAAGGTAGGGAAATCTGCAGTGCTGCCTGGTATGAGAAGGTAGAGAAAGGGCCGCCGGGGCATTTGCAAGCGGTGGCCTCTGTTCAGGCAATTGTTTCCTGCACGGAGGATTTGGGAGCTGGTGGAGCTGCTCCCAGGCACGTTTCCCTCCCCATGCACTCCAGCCCCCTCCCCATTCCCCCTCCAGAAACACCAGCTCTCCTTTGTGTGGCAGCACAAGGTGCTCCCCAGGCAGGGGGCTGCAGGCAGGACCCCAGCAGCCAAGATTACATTTCTTCCACATCCCAGTTTGCTGGGGGGTGGGGATCAGAGGGAACATGCAGGATTTTCAAAAAAGAGGAACGGCTGATGCTTTGGGCATGAAAAATTCTGTAGTTTTGTAGAAAATCTTTCCTGGCTTTACTGCCTTTGTAGATGGATCTTTCCTGACTCTACTGCTTTTTTATTAACACTTTATAACTGCAGACATTTCTATTATTAGATATAGAGAAGAACAGAGAAATACAGATTAAAAAAAGAAAAAAATAAAATCTTAATTTAATATTACAAAATAGCTTAACCATGGAATATTCTTCTAAATATTTCCAAAGTTGATAAGCTTATGTAAAAAAATCCACTCTTCCCCATCATCTAGTGGTGTTATTCTTCCTTTTGGACTAAGAATATCTAAGTCAGCTAGTGAGAAAAAGTTAAAAATAGGGAAACAATACTAGAGACAGTGATTCTAATCAAAACAAAAATCAAAACACAGAGCTGAAAGGAAGTAAAATGAAGCGAAAAGCCTTTGTGAAACCCACGTTCAGAGACAGCAGAAGCCATTTACTCCTTTGCAAGGTACGCTTTGGCAGGATTGTTGTCTTTAGGGGCTGAGAGAGGAAAACTTGCAGGGAACAGACAAGTGGAAAGAATTCTTTATTAAGCAGTGAATGACAATATGTGTATATGTTTGCCCTGCCGAGGACATGAAATTATTTTAGCTTTGTGATGGAAGCCTAGCAAAGACATGATAAGCACTGTGAAAATTCAGGCAGGGATTTAACAGCTTTGGCATGGTTTCAAAGTTGTCAGAAAGTAACCAAAACTTCACAGTTTGAGTTTCAGTGCATGGTGAAATCAGTAGACAACTCCTGTCCCCAGAAAGGAATTTGTACCACCAGCTTATGCACTTTGTGTGTGTTTAGCTGCAGATACCAACTTGCCAGAGCACCTGTATAGGCAAAGATACATCAAATGGGTTCTGTCAGAGAGAACGTGACAAACTCATGGCCAGTGGCTGTGCCACCACCAGCAGGAGGTTTCCTCTCAGGAGGCTGTGTAACGAATGCAGGTTTGGGCTTGATTAGAGCTTGGGTTAGGAAATCTTGAAACCAAGGACCCTGGGAATTTGGTCAGAGTTAGAATAAAATCATAAGCCTATAATGATGTTAAATGATTTCGTGTTACTGAAAGATTCTGTTTCTCTTTAGAATAAAATGTGGCTTGTGACCATTTAATAAATACAGTCCCACAGAGACTCTGCCAAGGGTAAAAGTTAACAACCTCTGTGCTCTAGGGCCAAATTTGATTTATGAACGCATTCTCCCTACCCAGATTACCCACCTGGTTTTCAAAGGTTGCTGACGGAGCAACATTATGCAGCTGTTCCCTTACTACCTGAAGGTGTCTCTGTTGAAATGTCAAATGAAAAACTTATGGAAGAGGTACATCAGGATCCTCTGGGATGAAAGATACAATACACAGTGACATATATGGCACCAGCGACAACTAGGGTATAAACTAAAATTTCCTCCCGGTCACATGGAACATCCCTGTCACAGGAGACGTCTTTCAAGTGCCCACAAGCAGTTTATGGCTCCAGACCTGTACCTTGGCCTCACTTGCAGAGAAATGTGGTCAATGATCAGCACAACAGCACTGGACTTTTATTTAGTGTAAACTGGTGGCTTAAACCTCACCAATTATATCTATACCTTGTATACAGTGTTTGGTATAATGACTAATTATTATCAATAATGTAACCAGTACTGTACTAGCAGATAAGCAAAACTGCAACTTTATTTTTACTATTTACATGCTATTTTAGATAAATTTGATATTTCACACATTAGAAAAAAAATAAATCCCAACCCCAGAGCTCAAAATTAAACCTGTTTTTGCAACGTGTTAATCACGAAGGCCACAGCATGATGAATAGTCCCACTGAAGCTATTGATCATTTTCTTGGAATAAATCAAGAGCCAGCAAAATCAAGCTGTAACATGCACTGAGAATATCACCAAATAGGATTTTGCTTTGGCATGTATGCTGACAGAAAGCAGATTATTATAATTTCATGTGTAATACCTATGATGACTGTATACGCAATGAAAAACACAAATAATTACTATTCCTTCAAGAGCTACATTATGGCGGGAAAGTCTGTATACAGCTGATTAAATCTGACTCTGAGAATGCAGTTCTGCAAATAGCCTTTCATGCAAGACATTCAAGTAATTTTTTTTAAGGCTCTCTGACTGCCAGCTCGCTCTAGACACAGTTAGTTCAAACTTTTCTATAGGATTCATTTCATGCCCTCCTTTCCGCTAATATCCCTGAGATCAATCCTTTCTCTAATGAATAGCTGACCTATTCTTCTTTGATTTGCCATTGATTTCCTCTGCTTACCTCCCAACGCTTTGCCTGTTGATTAAACGCTAGACATAGGAATGCCTCAAATTTCTGACTTCTGAGTCATCCTCTCATGACTTGAACAGCTTGAAGCCAGCTTCAGCTCCCCGACATCATTAGTGAAAACTCCTTTTGTTTTTAAACTCTACAAGCAACCCATTTCTCTCCAAGCTGAGGTGCTGCTCGTGAACTAGACAATAAATAGCAGCAACAAAATTATCTCTTACATGCACTGTGATAAATATGGTAAGAAAAGGAAAGGGATACTTTTTCCAAGACAGAGAAGGCAAGCCACAGCTTTTTTTTTTTTTTTTTCCACTAGAAGATCTCTTTGTCTACATGCAATGCAGACAAGACCGTAAGTAAAGATATCTGCTCATACAAACTTTTATTTTTGCATGGGGTCCCTCTGACTCCAGCATGACTGCATGAGACATCAGCTTAGAAAAGCCACTCTTTTTTCTGAAGACACCAGCTTTTTAGCACCAATCCACAAATCCCCCTCTCCAGCTTCCACTCTACAGAGCAAGCTGGGTGAAACTGCTTATCAGCACTGCAAGAAGGAGAGCTGGAGTTGATGCTTTGAAAACTTGCAGTGGTATTTCCTTGGAACACAGATATCTTCAGACTCCAACACTTTGATGTCTCCTTCAAAAACAAACAGGCTGACACTATCTCAATTTTCCTGCAGTCCTGATATTTCTCAAAATGCAGCTTGTTTTCTCTAGGGTGACACACAATCCTAGAAGACCAGCTATGTGCAATAATTACTCTACTTCCAATTAAGGTAATGGTACCTGACATTCTGTACTATATTCCATTACGATCATGACTGCATTGGGAACATCACCTGCACAACCCACACTTTTCTTACTCTCCTGCTCAGGTTCTGTGTGCAGGAATTAGCCCTAAGGATTCTAATGCAAATGATGAGGAGAGCAGGTTAAGGTGGTGTGCCATGGATCTCAGCCCTGTCTCAATAGCCTAGACATAGTGCTTCCCTCCTGTGATAGCTAAAGCACCTTGTCACAGAAACTGGAGCCATGAGTTTATAAACTACTGCAGCATTTTCTTCTTCAAATGAACAAAACCCAGAAGAATGCAGCAACTGTTCAGAGCTGTTTGCTAACATTTCAAGTTCCCTACTAGCTGTCAAAGCATGGCAGAAAGTCCTACTGTGACCAGACTACTATGCTGGGTCTGCTGCAGGCTTTATGCATGGTATGGGGCAGGTTTAAGAAGAACAGGCTCAACAATAGAGGCTATACTTGGGCACTAGATTCTGTGCCCTTGCATTCAATCCTGCAAATTCATGCTGGAAAATAAGTGAGGAAGAGTAGGTGATATTACAAGATGCTGACTCCAGTACTGGCCGGACCACTTCATGAGAACAATTTAATCCACCAACACAGCAGACCACTCTTCCAGCAAAAAAACAAACAACTTGGGATTTTCTGTCCATTTAGTGAAATTGACCAGTTTAGCAATCTGAAGTGCTGGTTTAAGGAAGGTGCTACAGCCATGAGTAAAGGGACCAAAGGAGACAGAAGATGGTAAAGAATAAAAATTGACAGTGTGACATGTTTCTATGGACAGAAGGAAGATGTCATGCCAAGCAGCTGCCGTGAAACCACGCATTAGGCACCTCAAAATAGTATTAGAAACAGTTGGTGTGCTGAGAGGGCAACTACATAGATCAGCCCTGACTTAACAAATGGACAAACCATGAAAGACTTCACATTGGCCAACAATAGAGTTGCCTCTGTTCAGTTAGGACCCACAGTCCTGGAACCATTCCTGAAATGAGGTGCCTGTCCATTTGCTCAGATAATGAGTAAGACACCAATATTTTCTCTAAGAAGATTGTTGTGGGATGAGATGTTCCCTCTGCTCACAGAGAGCCTCACTGTTACAGTCCAGCTAGGAAGAGGCAAAAGTAAGCTGTCCTCTTTATTATCCATGCCAGCAAGGCTGAGATTTTACCCAGTCTCGTGTCCAGCCTCAAATGAAAGGTTAAAACCTGGGGGTAAGTACAGGTGACCTGGTGCCTTGCTCCATCACCCTGTCAGGTGGCCATGTCAGACCAGCAGGTCAGGCTCACTCTCGTGGTTCCTCCGGGAAAATCTCAATTATTTTGCTATGCAGTTGTGCAACACTGAGCAAAAGCCTTCTCACCTGCTCCCCTTACAGCCTGCTGCCAGCCCAGCTCCCATGCCGGCTGCATTCTCACGTGCAACTGGATATATGGGGAAATTGAGGAACAACGTGCTCGTGAGGAAGCAACTCAACAGAACTTGAGATGATGCCCGCTTTCTTTCAGAAAATTACTACATTAAAAAAACAGATTATAACACAGAAAAGGGAGGGAAATAAGAAGGTTTATGCCACGAGTGCAGCACAGCACATCCCCCTCGAGCACTTTAGCTCCCAGAGCCCGAAACTCCAGGCGCGGAGTTCCCAGATCCGCTCTCGACTCTCACCGCACCTCTTCACGCCTTGTGCCATCTGCCGCTGCCAGCACCGCACAGTTAACCTGGCCGCGGCACGGCCACTCGGACCAACTTCCACTTGCTGTGGTCACTCTTAATTGCAATTTCCCTATCGCAACCCACCAAAACCAAAATCTCCTCGCAGCCGCTCATCACCGCACGCAGCGCCCCGGTCCGCGCTGTTTGCCCGGCGCACACGGCCGGTCCCGTCCCGTCCCGCCCCCGCAGCTTCCCCTCCCCGTGTGCCGCCCCGCCTGGCCCCGCCCCACGGCCGGTGCTGCTCCGGGCTCCGGCGTGCGCCCGCCGCTGCCCCGCTGGATGCTGCACCGGGGAGGCCGGAGGAGCTCCGCGCAGGGGGCTGCCCCGCGGTGAGTCCGCGGGCTCCGCTGCTCCGACAGCGGCCGGGGGTGTACCAGGGCTCCCGTGGCAGCGGGGGGGAGGCGGTCGCGGTCCCGGTGAGCTGCTGGGGGACAAAGGCGAGGGGGACGGGTCCCGGGGGGAAGCGGGGCGCGGAGCCGCGGGGCGCGGTGCGGCTGCGGGCGGCGCTGCGAGCGGAGAGAGCCGCGGAGTGTCCGGCTGCGCCCGCCGCCCGGGGCGGGGAATGGTCGGGGCGAGGAAATAGTCGGGACCGGGGTGCTCTGGGACCGGGGTGCTCTGGGACTGAGGTGCGCTGGGACCGGGGTGCGCTGCCCGCGGGGCCGGGAGAGGCTCCGTGCTGCGGCGGTCGGTCGCACCGCGCGGCAGCGGCTGCGAAAGTGTATTTACAACTTTGTGGCTGGATGGGCGGTGCGAGCCTCGGCCGGGGCGATCTCCGGCTGTGTCACGTTATCGGGGTTTTCCCTTCAGAGCCGCCGCCGTGGATGTCCCTGCGCGCTCCTGGCTGCCGCTGCTGTTCCCGGGCGGAGGCAGCGGGAGCGGGCAGTCACAGGGTGGGGACGGCAGGGAGTGGGGCTCTGGAGGAGCCTGGGTCGTGGCGACTTATCCGTCCCTCAGTGTCGTGCACCGGGCACCGCCGGTGGGTCTCGCTGGTGCTGGGTGATGGAGTGCTGCTGGGGCGGGATCAGCAGTACACCGGCTGCGCGACGGGAGACACCCGGGGCGGCTGGCCGTGTCCCAGAGAGCTCCCGTGGGGCCGTACGATGGCACGATGTGGGACGCGTCGCAGCTGGTGCTCGGTTGGCCGCCACCTGCCTCGCAGGTGCCGAGGGACAGCGACAGGGACGCGGCCCCGCGGGTCCCCCCCGTGTGGTGCCGCCTCCTTCCGTGGGGCAGCCTCGGGGGCGAGGGGCTGGAAGCATCTCGTGGGGCTGGTCTGGGTGGTCTGACAGCCGGGAGCGACTTGGATGCAGCCGTACGGGGCGGGACGGGGAAGGAGGAGAGTGTCCCGGCAGGTGTGCGCGTCAGAAAGGCAGAAGTGTCCTTACCTCGTTTCTCCACCTCTTGGAATTCTTTTTTTGGTAACGATTTATAGGGAAAGGCTTTGGGGTTTCTGTGCTGAGAAGTCGTCATCGTCTGCCTCGAGAGATGTTTCTCCTGCTGTTCGGCAGTAACAGGCTCTCAGGTTAACTCCCCTGTGGCATTTAAAATGCACATCTGTGTTTTTCCACCACGCCAGAAAACTAGCACACTGTCTGAACCATGTACTGCTGTGATGCCCAGGCCCTGACAATAAATACTTCAAAAGTATTTTAAAGAACCCAAACCAACAAACCACAACTGTTTGAATGATGGTGACCCATTAATTTGTTTAGCTTTTTAAATTTTTATTTTGTTCCTGGAAAATTTGGAATGACAACAGAATGCCTTGACCTCACTGTTGTTTATTCCTCCTATTTAACTGTACAATTAAACACTCTTATTCAAAGCGTTCTGGTTTCAGCACTGGTGGTGGTGGGAGTCTGTAGTAGCCTGCGTTTTGGCTTCAGATAAGAAGTACCAAATAAAAAAAAAAAGGAATCTAAGAAGGGAGTGGGGGTTGTGTTTCTTGTAGAGGTCACCTTAAGGAAGAAAAGAGGGGAGGAAACAAAAAAGATTAAGACTAAAATAAGTCTACAGAATGCTGTTGAAGAACATGAGTTGTAGTGATTCTTTGCAGTGGTCTACCAAAAAATACTGTCTGTGCTTTCTGGACAGTTTTTTTTTTCCCCTTTAGAATTTTTGTTGCTGTAAACTAGATTTTTTTTATACAAACTTGATAAAATGGGATAAATACCAGTAACACCAAAACCATTTGGGTTTACATATGATTTTCTCATCTAAGTTTTTTTCGATAGCAGCTTTTAGACCCAGATGAGGGCCAAATCATTTAGGTTTTTTATGGATGAATTTTTGTGGGTTTTTGGGGTTTGCGTTTTTTTGTATTTTAGTTTGCTTTTTTAAAAAATCAAAGCTGATACTACTTTAAAGCTACAGCACTTTTCTCTTCCTAACACTGCAGGTAAAAAGCGTATGAATCCAGTGATTAGCTCCCTATCAGCTGGCTTTTGTAGTAAAGTCTTGCCCTACTGTTCCTCCAAAGTGAGACAATGTAAATGACTTGCATGCTTACTGTGCTCCAGGGTTACACTTCTTTTCTTGCAGAAAGTCCCCTGTAACTGCGCTGCTGCTTGATTATCTTGGTAGTGTCAAGCAGTGGTACCTTAATTCATAGTGTGTGGTTAGTGACTGTGCACAGACAAACGGTGAGCTTGGCCCAAACAAGATCCTGTGACAAGGAGGAGCTGCTCCCTGGAGAATCTCAGGAGAAGATAATTTGCTTCTTGTTAAACCATTTCTTATGTTTGCCTTTTCTTTTTTCCCCCCTCTGTTTCCTCTTTTTGCACAGTTCAGCATCACCTCAAAAATGCAGCGCCCTGTAATGCTGGCGGGCGGGGTTTTTTGTTTTTGTTTTGGGGTTTTTTTTGTCTGTGTCTTCCCCATTGCTTTGCTGAAGTTGATGTCTGGCAGTGCTGTGTGCAGTCTCTGAAACTGCATCTAATCATAAAGACCCTGCTGTTTGTGTTAATTTTATCAAGGTATTGGCAGATTGGCATTTGCACACTTGTAACAGAGGCAAGCTGTGTTCCAGGTGGAGTTTTATCTATTCTTTTTGTCCACTTCACATAAATCAGTATTCCTCTCTGCTCCAAATATTTTCAAGACTAGTTGTACGCTGAAGGGGAAAAAGTTAGAAGCAAACTGATGCAGAAGTTGCCTGGTTGGTCTGAATATTTAGATAGGGATTCAAATGCAATGAGATCAGCAGTGGACTTTCCCCTTCCTCAGGGGAAGCAAGCCAATTTATTTTTTTTACATGGTTATTACTGGTAGCAAAGCTATTCCGACTCAGAAGAATTTGTTACGTCATTAAAAAAAAGCATTCTCTCCTTATTTGTCCTACGGCTCAAGGTATTGCTTGTGAAATTATAATTATGCTTTTCACTTTATTTATTTATTTAACAAAGACTTTGTAGTCTGCTGCTTCTACAACTGTTACGAGATCTTGGTGTGAATAAAAATGAAGAAATTTTTGGACAATTCTGCAACAGACGTCTGGAGTCTTAGGGATATATTCAAAATCAGTCCAGCCTAGCTCAAGTGAAAAAACTATCCCTGTAAAATAACTTGTGCAAAGATAGGCTTGTAGAAAAGTATCTCTCATCTGTTGTGCTTGAGGCAAGAGTATAATGGATCCCCTTGGGAGAAATCCTGTTTGTAGCCTTGGTAGACTAAAAATGGAATATGCTTCCAGTTGGAGAATTAACTAATAGGCTTCTGGGTCAGGAGATGTCCTGCATTTGCAATTTGCAAGGTATTGGAAGGTGCTTCTCTTCTGAGTTGCCAGTAGAGAGGCCAGGTCTTGCTGCTGCTCTCCTGCTCTTCCTAAGTTTCCTGACAGTTGCAGTGCCTGTGAAGGAAGCCTCTTTCACCCTTATTGTAAAAAACTTGCTGCCTGTACTTTGCCTCTCCTGTTTCCCATAGATAGAAAATATGAAGATCTGCAATTTATAAGGCAGAATTGCCAAGAGCTGGAGTGCTAAATTGAAGTATCTCTGTTATTACACCAAAGTTCTGGACTGGCATTGTCTTTACTGCACTCCTGGCTGTGCATATGTGTGCCCATAAATGAGGTTTCCCTAAGGGTCCATCCCAAAAGAGACATGTTGGTGTGTTTGGGGGTGACAAGGTTGCTGTTACTGAATGGCTATTCCAGCACTTCACTTCTCTTAACTTTTGCAAGACCTCATGTGATGTGTGTTGGGATCCAGCTGAGAAAATGGAGCTTGGCATTTCTGACCAGGCTTCCTTTGCAGCTGCTCTGTGTGAGGTGTAATGGATACTGAGGCTGGCTCATGCCCAATGCCATATTTTGCTGGTTCTTTCTTGTGCTTCTGTAGTTGCCTAGGCCAATTGATACCTTAAATTGCCACTTACTCTTGAACTTTAATTAATGTGCTTGATTTATGAAGTATGAGGGAGACTTATAAGTGATTGGTGTGCAATAAACAAGTCCATTAGTAGATTATGCAGCAGTAATGAAATTCATTGCAATGAGAAACTGCGTGTTGGTAGTCAGATGCAATAGGGTACATACTACCACTTTTACCAGTCAGTGAAAAGGAAGGCTCAGTTGATCCACTGATCTTGCTACAAGAAGATTGCTTGTTTTCCCAGGTAAATAAGCATGCTGGAAAGGAATTGCATGCTCTAGATGCAGATTTGACTGTTCAAAATGTGTGCATTGCTAAGTTTCGTATGTAGTATTGACAAAATAATGTCTTTTAAAAGGCTGCCTGTCTTTGTGTACAAAAATTCAAAGCCACTTTCCATCACTTAAAAGTGATGGAAAAACATAATCCCTGTGAGATCCTAATTCGTCTCTTTTTGCCTGAAGCCTTTAATACTCATTGTCTCTTCCTTTCAAAGAGCTCCTGAACTCAGTTTTGTTTCAGCTAAATATTAAGTTCGTAAAGTGATTCATGTTGTGCTGTCCTCAAAGGGAACAAACTGCTGAAGAGCTTTTTTCATCCCGTGGGAGAGGTGGATGGAAGCGTGGCAGCTTCCCTGCGTGGTCCTGCCATTGCTGCCCTGCCCTCACACTTCCATGTGCTGCAGGAGTGCCTCCTTTGGTGCCCTGTCCTTTGTTGAGCATTTTTTCCTCTCCTTGGGGACTAGTTAGTGTACCCAAAAACATGAGTCACTTTTATTTGGCTGCAAGAGAATGCCACCATCCCTAGGTTGGAAGAGTTGTCCCTCTCTTTGAACTTAAGGACTAGGGCAGCCTACAGAGTATCATAGCAGCATGGTCCCAGGTTAGGAATGGGTGTCCACAGAATTTTGGGAGATCCCTTTTTCCTAAGCACATGGTGCAGAGCAGAAGACTTACAAGCACTAGAGCATGTTTCCTGTTCCAGGATTCACTTGTGCTGCTTGATGTGGGGCAGGAAGACTTTATTACCAAAAGGTGGGGAGTCTGAGCAGTCATGCCTAACTAAGAGCTGCTGCATCTAATCCTGCAATGAAGACTAGTGAGAAAGTGTTTTCCTTGCTATTATTAAAGCTCAGTGTCACCAAGGAGTGCTGATTGTACAGGGAGAAAGGAAAAAAGTATGTTGGCTGGTATCTTAAGACCAATGCTCAGCGCTTTCCCCATCTGTCACATCTGCTTGGGTTCATAGCCCTGGAGTTTCTGAAGGCATCTCACATTGCACCTCTTGAAAAATCCTAAGGGAAAGGTGGGGGCCAGGGCCACATCCCTGCCCTGTGAGAGGATTGTGGTCACACCTGAACAGGTGCAGAAAGCCTGCTGTAGTTGCATCTCCCACTTCCATGGGCTGAAGCTGGTTGTCTCTGCTGTCAGTGTTGCACCTGTCCACAGCCAAGCTGCACTGGTTCTGGAATCCAGTTCTTCAGAGCACCCAAGTGACTGGGAGGTGCCTTGGCTTTGAATGAGGATTTCCTAAAAAGTAGCATGCAGTGTTTGAAGACAGGTGTGTATTTTACCCCAAAAGCAGTGTGTGGATAGTAAATTTGGTACCTTACCTCCCTGTGGCATCTTTGCCCTTGGATGTGTTGTGCTAATCCTGGAATGATGCTGAAGTAGACACATTTAAAAAGTCAATGTGCTTCTGGGAATTTGCTGCAGGATGTGACCTAGTTGTCCTGACTGCTGATCACAGGTGGCACTTTTCACATCATCTTACAGCCATGACATAAAGCTATTTAGCTGCAATCTTGTTTTCTGCCCTGACAAGCAACTTTGTTTCCGCTCCTTCCTGGTTGATGCATCTTCTAGGAGAAATTTTCATCATTGCAGGGGTTAGTCAAAGGAGATGGGTGGAGTTTTTTTAAAATTGCTGAGAAAGGATTATACATGCCATCATGACATCTTTTACTTGTTCAGGCTCCTTATTGCTCTCATTTGCAGATAGTACCGGTGCCCTACAATGTGCGTCTGAGGGGACAAAATGCCTGGAAGGTGAGAGGAGTTTTCAGCTTTACTGAAACTGTGTTTCATCGTGAGTACAAGGCAGCCCGAGTGTGGGTTGCTGCCAAAGGCAGATTTGTTTCCAGGCAGTTGTCTGTCTGTCTTGCTGCAGGACTGCCTTGATTAAAGCTGCTTAAGCTGTTTGTGAAACTGCAGCCTAAGAGTCTAGTGTTCTTAGAAGCCTAAGACATCTCTGGATGATGTCTGGAAAATATTAAGAAGAGTCTTAATGTTTCCGGACAATTTTTGATGAGAGGCTGTAGGGCCGCTGTGGGAAGGTTTCATCAGGAAGATGCTCGGTGCTCATTCTCTATCAGCTCTAGCAAAAGCAGAGGTTTTACTGTAATAAACCTTAAGGAGCTTGTTTTGTGTGTTTGTGAGAGAAGCACAGAATTATCTGTGCTTTTTTCTTGATAGATAAGAACTTTGTTCTGCTTTGCTACTCTGAGTTGGTAAGTTATGGCTCGTTGATATATTCCCTTTATCCCCTTGAGATGTGGTTGTAGCTGTACCTAGAGGCTGAAATGAGAATTAGGACCCAATTCCCTGTGGTGTTATGAACTAATGTGTAAAATGCAGTGGCATTCATTACAAGAATCCACATGCTGTCTGGATGAGATCTTCCAGACAGGCTGGCAGTGGCATGGCCCCAAATTCAGGGGTGCCAGGGCATCCTTGTGTCATTGGATATATGGTGGGGTGTGAGGTGTTTCAGTGAGCCATCCTGCTGATACCTGGAGCTCCTTCCTTCTCATTTAACTCCTCTTCCTCCCAAGGAGGGCTCTGCTGCTCTTATCTGCCTTGCTAGGGCAAACCTCATCCATTCCCAGCAAGTGCTGAGGTTCTGGCCCTGTCCTGGGAGGCAACTTGAGGGTCTGTGGAGAGAGGAGGGGGAGATTTAATTGAGTTTTTATGACCATGTTTGAGCTGCTTAGTGAGAGAAGGCTTGAAGTTAATGACAGGCATGTTTTCCAAAGATCCTCTGCATGTGTGTTTAGGTAAAATAAACACTGCTAAATAAGCTGTGCCACCACTCTGGGCACTAATAAGCCTCCTGTCTGATACCAGAAGAATACAAATAAATAGAGCCTTTGACTCTTTTAATTGATAGACTTGCTGGGCCTTTGACCCAGCAAAAACATCTCAAAATGCACTTCTGCAGGAGCTAAAACATGAAGTGATGTTAGTAAAAAAAACGCAACACAACAAAAACAACCTGTAGGGTGTCCCAGAGGCTGATGATTGACTTTAGCTTTTATTAATTCATCTGCAGGGCATTTGCTGGAGCTTTTATGGTTTAATTGAGGTTAAGAGGTTGGAATCTGTGGTAAACAAAAGAATGGCATATGGGCAGTCTGAAATTGTGTATGTTTAAGAGCATTCCTTCTGGTCACTTGTTTTCATTGGGTAGTTACTCTTGACTCACAACTTTTTTTTAAAAAAAAAAAGTAAAGGTGTAAACATGCATTGCTAGCAAGTTAATGATTCATTATGTTTTATCACATCCTAACATACCTCTAAAGAAGAGAAGGTTGAGCTGGGTTTGTGTTTGACCTCCCCCTTCAGATTAAGGACATTTTTTCTTTAACCCCTTACCTGTCGTGGGAGGGTCCACAAGCTCATTTGGTTTGAATCAGAAGAAGAAAAACCCCTTCTCTTCTGCCTTTCTCACTTCCCCGTTCTGAGAGTCCACAGATGGTCTCTTAAAAATTCAAATGGAAAAAGCAGGTGTGGGGAAAAACTTTCCAGAAACTTTTTATTATAGGGACTATGGGGAAGTGGGAGTCAGTTTCTTCAGCGGTCCAAAGGAATCTGTGTGCATGTGTTTTTTTTTTTTTATGATCACTTTTTTGACCTACTTTCAGTTCTATTTTGAGCCCCATGAATGTCTTCAATGGCTGAGATATCCCCTTGTGAGATGGAACGTGTACTGGCCAGTGCAGCCGTTTGACAATTAAGATAAACCTCCTTATGTTGAAAAGTTCATACTCTGAGGTCTTTATGCTGCTGATAAAGTTTATGGCACGAATTACATCAGCTAGCAATAATAGTGGTGACCTGTTGCCCTCAAGTCGTTCTGCAGACATCTGTAATTTATATACAGATGTTAATAGTGTGTAGTCCAGAGCCTAAGACACCATGTCAGTATAATTATTTCAATAAGAGAAGATAAATCAGAATTTTCCTCTTAATATTTCAGTTAATAGCAGCTTTCACATGTCCCATAAAGTCAAATCTCTTTTTTTCACTTGCTTTTAGTTGAAAGCAATATTTTAAAAACTCCTAGGTCTTGTTAAACTAAATACTTGTTCTGAAAAGATACTTTAGTAACCCCTTTATCTTCATTTTTTTGTGAACTTCTGTCTTATAAGGAAAGCTCTATATAACTTGAATCAAAAATTGCTTTATTAAGCAGCATTGTATATGCTGGCTTAGGGAAGGAGGTGCATGGAACAGCTTCTATATTTGCAAAAGGACACTCCTGGATCTATCTGGTATTTGCTTTAAAAACTAATTTTTAAAAAATTGATGCTTGAATACAGAGTTGAAAAGAGAGGGATAAATCCAAGTTCTATTTGCTGTACTCTACATGACTGTTTGCTTTTTTTCATCTCCCACACAAGAATTTGATTCTGCTGTAATTTTCTCCTGAACCGGGACGAACATGATTTTGGACACAAAATGCATTTTAAACTTGTATGTAGTGCACACACACACGTACATGCCTATATGTGTATGTGTGTTAGCATAACATGGCCTGCTTCCCTGCTGCTCGTCTTTTGTGCTTTGTGGAGGGTGAAGGAAAAGCCCATGGCTCCCTTCACAGCCTGTCCCCTGAAGATGGGCTGGGCTGTGGTGGTGGGAGAGGGTGGCACTGCCAGAACCAGTGCCTTGGGCTGCCCTTGCTGGAGTCTGCACCTGTCACCAGGTGTGTGGGGCCTCTGGGGACAGGCATCAGCCAGCAGCACCTCTGTTGGTGCTGCTGGCCCACGTGTTGCTGGTGGAAGGGAGTCAACCCCTTTGTTCAGGATAGCTGGGGCTGACTTACATCAAATCTTGTACGGGGATGGAGTGGACCCCATGCTTGGTATCTTGCTGGTTTAGGGCTCTGCTGGCATTGATACCTAACCCACCCTCGGGGAGCCTCTCCCCGTCCTGATGGATTCATCAGGTGCCACAGGATATTTCCTGAGAGGAATGCTGAGAGCATTGGAGAGGAAAGTGCTGTACATAAAATGGTACAAGTTGCTGAGGAAACTGTCTAACCTAGCTGTAAAGATGATGTTGGCTACTCTGCATTTGGCCGCAAAGAAAACTTCCATCTCTTATTTATGTTAATATCTGAACTTCACCTGTAAGCTGCTTGTGCAGCCTAGGCTCAGTCCTTGAGAGGAGGGCAGTGCTTACCTCACAAAAGGTGTTATACAGTGGCTCAGCCTTCTGAGTTTGTGTTCCACCCCCTCCTTTGAGTTGAGGTATAGAGGATTTCAGGCAGTGGCTTCCCAGGGAGTAGGGATGGAGTGAGGAGGAGGACTGCACAGATAAGTCCTCTGCACTGTCATGTGCCTATTGACAGCCCATTGAAACCTCTGCTTTAGGAATGAGCAAGGTGCCTGGCTGAAGGATGGGACACTCCCCCATGTCAGGGGGGTTTTCAGGCAGTGGCCCAAGGTTGCCACCTGCCTTATCACTCACACGAGTCTGGAAACCTTGAGTCTGGTTTGTTATTCCAGGGAGACCTCATTGCTTTATGGCACTCTCCTGGGACTTTCAAGCTGTTTAAAAGCTGCCTGGTTTGTGCTGTGATGCTGCTGGAAACATTGACTGGCCCTGGAAAATGGATGACTGTTGGGAGTGTTTTTGTTTTTAAACATCTCATCACATGCGTGCCGTGAGCTGCTCCCAGTGCCAACAGAAGCACGGCACTGATGCTCTTGCCTTTTCAACAGGTACATGGGATGAAGGGAGCCTGACACCTGTCTGGAGAGAAGACCCCAGCCCCTGTGGAGCTGCCCACCATGAGCAGGACACTGCTGGCAGGCAGGATGCAGCCAGAGCTCCGGAGCGTCTGTGTGTTCCTGCCCACCCGTGAGCAGCTCAGCCTGGCCGTCGGGGTGAGTGGCCGGGAGGTCGCTGCATCGCGGCCACGGTTCAGTTTTGTGAGCTCCCATTGTTCTCCCAAAAGCCTGGTGCAGGTCTGCTGACCAAAAGGCTATTAGCCAGCTTAGGGTAATTGGTGCTCCATTTTCTAGTTGGGCAGCTTCGGCTCATTTGCAGAGTTCTTTAAAAGTCATTGCTGTGTTGAAGGGTGGGGGTCTCCTCTGTGCTTTTTCTGTTGTTATTTATGTTTTATTATCTCTGAATGGCTTTGCTGGTAATAATAATTGTAATAATCCAATAGTTTTTAAAAAAAGGAACCTGAAATACCTTGATTACTAGCAAGTGTACCCAACATATGACTGTTTACTCTTGTAAAGAGTCCAGCTATCCCTGGTTTTGATAGCCTACAGATCCCTTCAATGAGTCCAAAGCAAAGAGCCATTGAGGGCGGGGTTGTTTCCCTCCTCTTCAGTACTCATACACAAAAAATCGAGGTAAGTCGCTCCATTTCTTTGATTGCTGCCTCGAATGTCTCCGAGAGTGGATGAGTGACAGCAGGGCCAGCTCAGCTGGCTGCCCAGGGTGGCACGGTGTCTGCACAGCACGGGGCCTCTTTGTGCAATGCCGGCTGCTCCTTGAACTTGTGAGAAACTGAGCTGACAAGAGGCACTTGGCGTTCAGAGGACAAGCAAGTCTCAAAGATAAGTGCTCTCCTGTGAGCGTGTGCGTGCACTCATGTGTGGGCTGGGGGGATTTGGCTTTGTTTTGGGTAGGTTTTTTCCCCTGCCTTTGGGATGAGGAGGGGGAGAAGACAGTTGAGGTGAACTGTTATTTTAAGTACTTGATTGAAACGGTGGCTTTTGAAACTATGCGTGCTAATCTTCAAAATCCATGTCGGAATTTTCCTACCTGCTGTGTGTAAGTGTAGCGTCCTTAACTGAAACAGCCTCAAGGGCTGGATGGAATAAAGCTTTAACAGAGAAATCTGGGACGCTCTGCTTCTAGGTTACTGGTTCAAACCCAGCCCATCCACTGCCCCAGAAGGCTTCTGCAATCTGCTGGCTTTTGTGCAAGGCAGAAAACGATGATTTAATTAAGTTCTTGACAGCAGGTGTACAGGTTTGGGTAATGGTCTGTTGCAGCTGACCCTAAATCTCACCTTCTTATGGCTCTTATCAGGGAGGCTAAAGATGGGAGATAGCGGAGCTGGCCATGGGGAAGGTGCAGGCTGGCGTGCAGGAGGGCAGTGAGCCAGCAGGGCTGACACTGTCACTGCTGCTCACTGTGCCTGAATGGAGCACACAGCTGTTCCTTCACCACTGGGTCATGCTGCAGTAAATCACGAAAACCTGCGGTTTGTCATAAAATAAATTTGGGGTGAGAAAGACTCTTGAGTCCAGCTGTAAACATGACCCTGCCAAGTCCACCACTAAACCAGGTGCCTAAATGCTACATCTGCATGTCTTTTTTAATACCTCCAAAATATTTAATAAGCATAAGAAATTGTCTTTTTCATTGAGCACAGAGAGGGACAGAGGAACAGTGCTGTTTCCCGTCCTGTTCCCCTGTCCTGTCCCACGTTGCTGCCTCTCCAAAAATCTGGGGTGCATTGTCCATCACCACACTGTCCTGCAGAGGAATCCTCTCTGCAGCACCCCTTTGTATTCCTTTTAAAGACCTTTGCTCTTGTCATTTCTGATGCCCCTTTATTTCGTGTCTGGGTAATTTGGAAAGTGTGTACTTGGAGATGCCTGCATGTGAAAGGGAATAGCTGCCTGTGCCAAAACATGAGACCTCAACACACAGTTGTGTCCTAATTGCATAGAGAGTGAAACATGACCTGTTACAGCTGGGCAAGTCACCAGAAACAGCTTTTCATTTGGCTTCTGACTTTACCACAACACTCATTCAAAACAGCAACAAAAATTAAGATTTCACAGCTGGAAAGATCTTTCTTTTTTAAAGAAACATCAAGGCAATTTTCTAGTGATGTTGGTAGAACCCAAATGTAATTAGCACAACCACAGATGATACTTTGTGCATTTATTAGAATAATAATGCCACCACTAAAGATTTCCAAAGCCTTTTAACCTCTTCAGTGTGGAATGCAAATACTAAACAAGCTTGCAGCTCAGTGAGGTAGGTAGGAATGGTTATCTTTCCAGCAGAATAAATTATAGATCCTTTCCATGATAAGCACAGTGTTTATGCAGGTAAATGCTCCTTCCCTCCTCCCATATAAATTCCACCCTTCCAGATAAGAGTTTACCTATATGTGTTTTATGTGGTCACATATAGATTGAGGCTTGTTCTTTAAAATGGATTTGTCTTACACCATTCACAGAGAGTGCTGTTGAACAGGGAAGAGCAGGAGCCATTTTCAATTCTCTTCACCCACAATCAAGTATCTCTTAATTAGCTTCAATGTCTACCTTTCTGAATGTACAATGAACCTGGGGGGATGGTGAGGAGTAAAACTGCCTTCTTGGGACCAGCTGTGAACATGAGGAGAAGCAGTTCACTGAGGGGGACTAGTGGGTGCTGCAGCTCACCAGCTGCCCTGAGGAGGGCAGGGCAAAGTGGGAGAAATTTTTGGAGTGGCGGAAGTCTGGTGAGGTCCTGGGTGTTGGTGAATGGCAAGCATAGGTCTGAGGTCTTTCAGTTGCTCTGTGAACAGGAGAGCTGATGTTTCAAAGCATATTTACCAAGAAATATAGATATAGGCAACTAATGCACGTGAATATCTGTACACAGAATGACCTTGGAGTAGCAGTTACCTTCTGTAAACTTGCACTGGATTTCACTTTGGACTAAATTTCACGTGTAAAGAAGCCCTGAGTCTGACATGGGGCAAAGCTGAGTATCAGTGGAAGGAATGAGTCATAGCATTTCTGGGATCAATCTTGGCACAGGAACCATATACATGGGGAGGAAAGTCCAAAGAGAAGCACCCAGATGAAAAATGCAAAGGGAAGTATTGGTTGCTTTGAGCAGAGGGGAGAGTAGGAGGAGGGAGCAGCAATTGCAAATGTGATTGGTATTGCATAGCCTTTAAAGCTGGGAGTAGAACTTGATAGAGCAGGGAAGTGCCAGGAGGAGAATCGACAAGGTGGTAGTAACATACCTGTTGTGCAAGAAATCTGCTTAAACCACTCTTTAGAGCTGAGTGCCACAAAACTGTCACTTGAAGTGCTCAGTTCCCTAGAAATAAGTATCTTAAAGCAGGTTTTTCTTCCCTTAGGTATGAAAGCTTGGCACTTAGAAAATCCATCTATTTGTGTAACATTTACAGAGTCCTGTGCTGCCAGTGACTCTTGTATGCCCATAACCATTCTGGCTAGAGGTAGGTCACATCTTTCTTAGCAGATCCTTCCCAGGTAGGAGAAGACGCTCAGAGCTTGCTTCTTTGGCAAAGGAGACTGCTCTGTGCCCAACTTTACCTTCCAAATATATGTTCTGGGTGTCTGACCAAACACTGCATCTAGGTGCAAGACTGAAAGGGTGCAGTCTCACACAGAGGCTCATAATAAGACCCAGATGTGGTTTTGGGTCTTATCAGAACTGTGCACTACCTCCTCCCTGCTCAAAGCTTGCACTTGTTTGCATTGGTGTAGTGCAGGCTTCAAAGCTCCTGATAAAACAGTAGTGAGTGTGTGGCTACTGATGCCTTGTCAAGTAGAAGAAAATGAGTACTTAAATGACCTCCTGTTTCCCATTGTCCATGTCTAGTGACATGCTACCTCCTGGGGCAGGGTGGCGAGTGCAAGCCAGTTTCTGGGGTGTGTGGCACACCTACACTAAAAGAGCTTGAAAAATTAGGATGGTGGTTGGTTCATAGGAGAATTAAGCAGTGAACTTCTGCCCTGTCATCTTTTTTGCTCAGTAGGTAGCACTGCACTATACCCCTGCAGACAGCTGCTCCTGGCACTGCTAATCTGCATCATCCAGCAGAGGAGTAATGAAATTCCAAGGTCCTGGCCCATTTTGCAGCTGCACCTGGCTGCACCATGGCCTGAGCTGAGGTTGTCTGTGCTAGTGCTGTTCTGTTCTCCCCATCTGCTCTTTCTCTGAACTCCTACCCCATGCCCCTGTGGGCTGGGGAGTTTCTGTGTGTGCCTGTGGTTTGTCTGTCAGTGTTCCTGGGATGGTGCAGTGGGAAGGGGAAATGAGGCTATAGATGGGACACTTAGTGGGGTAATCTTCCAGTCATAGTACACATCCAGGTCTGCACATGCATTTAACCAGAACCATGCTCTTTCTGTGGGAAGTCTGTGCATTACAGGAGCCAGGGGTATCAGAGGTCTCAGTGTGCAGGGAAACAGGCAAGGGCTTACAGGCTTTTGGTAACAGCTGCCAAAGATGAAGATGTTAATGGCTGTGTGACTAGAAGTCATCAGGAGACAGAGCAAGCTCTTCTGTGTGGGGTACAGAACAACCACATCTCTAATCTATGAGCTACTCAGAGTCTTGTGTTTGTTTGGGTATTTTTGTTTCTCCCGAATGAAAACTTTTGGTTTTGGGTTTGCTTTTTTTTTCTTTTCTCAAAAAAAAAATCTGCAAGAGAGAAGTATTTTCATTTCTGTAAATATTAATTATTATTATTCTATGATAATAGCAGTAATACTGAAAACAAAGCATGTTCTCTGGTGTGGTTGTGTTTGGGTATTGTGCTTTGGTACCTAAAAATGTATTGGCCTGCAACTCTTCTTTTTGGAGTTGCTCCATCCAGGTGTGTGAGCCATCTGTAATGTTGGATTGGTTGTGTCTTTCAGGTCAAAGCCACTGGACAGGAGCTCTTTCAGCAAGTTTGTGATTTAGTGAAGATTAAAGAGCCTCACTTCTTTGGCCTCAGCATTGTTAAAAGTAAGCAAACTCAATGCACGAGCAAGTGACTTGGCAAACATCCACAGACCCGCTTGTGTATTTACTGTGTGTGCATATATACACAGTGGCTGTGCCTGCAGGGGGAATTTGATTGTAATAAGGTCACCAAGTATGTAGATTATGCAGAGCCTTCCCAGAGCTCTTTTGATCTTTGGTATGTGGGCAGACAAATTGAGTAAAGGGGGGCTTTTGTTCTCCACCTTTGTTCTTAGATTCCACCTCTTTTTGGGTCTTTCTTTCTCTCCTGTAGTGGGAGTTGCTAGTCAACATATTTGTTTCTATATTCAAAACTATGGCTATTGAACAGGAGGTGGGTTTAAAAGGACTTTAAGGCTGAAAGTGTTACTTATCTTCTGAAGTCACATGCGAAGAATGTGGCACTGGAGAGGAAACTCAAATGATTCTAAGGGACTGAATGCATGTGTGGGACACATTGGATTTTGAAATATCGCATGGGAAATGCAAAACTTCTTAGTCCATGAATTAAAGTCAACTTTGCTTGGTCCTATGGCTTAGTATTGGCCAGAAAATGGTGTTAAGATGATCCCTTAAAGAAGCAAATTGATATGAGAGATCAAATTTCTGGTATGGTGTAAGCATTGTCATTCCCTCCCACACCCCAACTCTTAGTAATTAGAAATGGATCTGTTGTCTTGTTTATTTTGCCTCCCGACGTTTCCAAAAGCACCAGAAGACTTGTCTCTCCTCCAAAAATTTTTCTCAACTGTGTTATTTACTATTGCAGTTCTAGATATTTAATTGAAATTGCAGTACTGTTTTGTAAGTCCTTCTAAAGAAGGTTTCTTTTGCCTCTTTATAAATATGTAGGATAAAATACGGTTTTTTCCTAAGTTTGTGTCACTTCCTTTATGCTCTCATTCTGTAAGAACTACTTTTTTTGAGTGTAGTATTCACACTGAGAGGAACATAACATTTTTATCTCCATAAGGTTTGTAAAGTCTCCAAGAGATTCCTTAAACCTAATATACCTGTGCTTTAAACCAGTGCAGTTTTTTTTTTTTTTAATGTGAAGAGACCTGAATGCTCTTAAGTTTTTTCATAAATCTGTGTTTCTGAGTCCTCCCCTTTGAGACATTTTAACATCAGATTTGCCTATTCCACTTGCAGGACATCTTGGCTGAAATTGGAACCCTTGTCCCCTCCTGTAAGACAGGGCAATTTCATTCCTATTTTCTTTTAATTCTTCTCCTGTTCTTCCCAGGTTTCTTTCACTTTTTCCCCCCTTCACATGTTTTTTGTTCCATTTTTTGCTTCCCTCACACCTTTTCTGTGAAGCACTTTCCTTCACCCTGCCAAGCACGGGGGTTCTGGTCCCAAAATACCCTGTTGTAGCAGATGTCTTTCAACTTGTTGGAAATGCATTGTAACCACTGCATCCCCAAAGAGCATAATAAAGCTGTTGTGACTAGACTTTAGAGTATATTGTCCACAGCTTTAAGTGGAAACAGTCTTCTCACTTCATGGAAGTATTCTTCCTTTTTACAGCAGCTAATTCTTCCAGAAAGCTCTTAAAAAGTCAAGGAAAAGAGTTACAAGAGTCCAGTAGCTTGAATTAACATTTTTTTGTTTGTTTTGGGGGTTGGTTATTTGCTTTCTGAATGGAAATACTTTTTCCACAACTTGGTCTCTCTCTGCATTGTTTTGGTCAACAGACTGGTGATCATCTCCCTTGCTGCCTGTGGTAGCTGAGGTCTTGCTTCTATAGCAAGTGTAGCACTCTGAGTCTGGCATTTGGAAGTAGCCTTTAAGGCATTGCCTGCTTCTCAGGGATTTTTGACTTCACAACAAGTTGTCATCTCAAAAAAGGGAAGTGCTCAAGTCAGGTAGTGAGGAGGCCTGGGTAAGTTTTGCATTCCTAGAGTTGTCTTGTGGATGCTTAAGTTGGCTGAGTATCAACTCAGTGTGCATCCCACAGAGGCTGTGAAGGGGAGGCCTGGACCTGGCCTGTCAGGAAAGGCTGAGCTAGGTATCCTAAATATGGAGAGAAAGCATCTCTATTTTTGAACAAGGTAAATCTCTTCTTCATCATGCTTTCAACTCTGTGCTGCAGCTTCAAGAAGACATTTTTTAAAAAACAGCCACCCTGTTTTAATAATGATATCTTTCCTGACTTCTTAATGTGTATTTATTTTTTGGTGGTCTGATACTGCCACATACAAAACAAGGTATTCTAATCTACCTGCATCCATTACTTTGCTGCTAATTTGTCAACAAAACCCTGACTGTCAGCAGTAGCAAGAGAATGAAAATTAAAGGATTTCCACAGAACTGTAGCCAATCACACCGCATGGATTATCTGGATTAGGAGCCCATTTGACCTGCAGACGTTGTACAGATACACTAATGCTCAGTTGGTCTCATAGTAAGTACGTGTGTGAGGGAGAGAGGTTGGGGTCCTTAATCATAAACAGAAGTTTAACCCCTAAGTGTGCCAAAAAGGGAAACAGCACTGTAAAGCACCATGCAAGCTGCAAACCATGAATCCTGTGAGATCTGAGTTGTAGGTCTTGGAGTGAGTTTCCCAGCATTTGATGCCTAAATGTGTTGCCTTCTCTTCCGGCTGTTGCAGATGCTGAGGGCGAGCTTCAGGATTAAGGGTAACAGTAACAGGATAGAGCTTTTGTCAGGATAGAATTTATCTATGTCAGGATAGAATTTTTCATCCCTTCTGCTCTTGAACTGCTTTTTTATTCTCAATAGGTAAACTGCTTCAACCAACTATATCTGAGGAGAAAAAAAACTGGTGTCTATAAGAAGTTGATCACTTTGAAAATCAAGTTCAGGAATGTGCATTAATGGGAGGTCCTACAAACCTTGGGACATGTTGCTCTTCTAGTTTTGTCATGGATCATCAGGCAGGCTATACCTTATGTTCTCCTGCTCTGCTGAAGTGCCTCCTTTTTTTTTTTTTTTTTTTTTTTTTTTTTAAACTCGTAGTTTGCTCAGTGAAAGATCCTGCAACCCTGCCAGGTTCAATCTGGTTCCACAGGCTTCAGCAGCAGGGTCTTATATGGCAAATCCTCCTGTGGGGTCAACTTTATCTAGCACCCTGCAGGAGGTTTCCCCCTTGTTATCAGAAAGTGTGTGCAGCAATACATTCAGTCTTCTAAGACAAAACTGATTGTCAGCAGACAAAGAACAGCCAGGCTTCCTTTGTTTTTATAACCCAGATCCTTTTGATCCTGACTTTTGGGCGATGCCTTTCTAGGAGCAAACCTTGCTTGACCTAAGCAGATGGAAGCCTTCAATTGGGAAGGGGCAAGACTGCAGCTCCTATACCCTGCCACTATCTCTCTGTCCTCTCATGAATTTATCAGGCTGGCTTTTGTAATGAAACTGAATCCCTTTGCTTCAGCTCCTCTGCCTCATGGATGATACTTGGTTTTTTAAAGCTATGGCTACTCCCCTTGCCAAGCCCATGCTTCCCAGCACATGCTTACCAAGGAGCTCAGTGATTAACTCTGCCAAAACCACTCTGCCTCCAGTTAACTCTTCTGCATCTCTATATCCTCCAGTACTGAAGCTCATGGACAGAATATACCAGGTTATCTTTATATTACAGGAGTATCTCTTATAACAAAGGATCTCTTAGGAGACAAATAACAAAAGTTCTCTGAAATACCTTATAATTATTTCTACACACCAGTTCTTCACTATCCCTGCTTCTTACCTGTCCTTTCTTAAATCTGCTTGCATAGTTGAATCTCCCTTATGAATTTCTCCTGCATACTAACCTAAGGTACAACTCTGTTACATTAACTTTGGTACCTCAGACAAGTTAAATGCAGTATAAGAAAAACACCTGAAGAAATGTACCACCTAAAGGGAATTTCAGGTTCAGATGTCCAGAGAGTATAAAGTACTCCTTGAAAGGAGTTACATGCTCTCTTCCTATGAAGGCAGTTTTTTGCCTGGACCTGCTGTCAATCATTTCTCCTTTGGTATCAGTACAACATCCAGCCAAGTGCTCTCCTGCCTGAGAATTGCAAAGGGTTTGTTTGCCCCTGGATGAGCAGTGCTGAAAATGGTTCTGCAGCTCTTCTTGTGCAGAAGAATCCCCCGTGACACTGCTGAGGTCTGAAGATCTTTGCCTGGGCATGCTGTGTTGCTAAATGTAAGATGCCAACATAAAATTCTTGCAGTACCTATCCATTACCAGCAATGACTGAGACTTTAGCTCAGTGTTCAGACCTCAACAGTTCCTAACACCACATGATCTCAGGCTTCTTGATATTGTCTCCTCAGCCAGGACCTCTCTTGCTTTACTCCCAGCCTCTGTTGTGATTCTTCCCTTCACTTGGGATATATGTACTTTACAAATAAAGCTAAAAACACAAGGTTATCATGAACCAAGTTCTTTTAGACTCTTTAGTAAACTGATCAACCACATATCAGAAAGTGGACAACGTTTCTTTCTATTGTCTTGAAAAGTAACACTGGGAGCATTGAGAAGTTATGCAGATGTGGTGGGAGCAGGTGCCACGTGGGTAGTGATTTTCCTAAATTGCTTGGAAGCCTGGGGAGATCCACATGCAAAATAAGAGCTTGCCAGCTCTTCAATAAACAAACAAAAAAAATCCGTGCTGGTGTTCAGGTTATGTGAGGTCTACAGCACATGTATTTTTTAGTGTGGGGTTTCTTTGTTTTTTGGGTTTTTTAAGCTTCAGCTCTTCCCAACCCTAGCGATCCCCCTGTCCTGCTCCTTCTCTCTTTCTCAGAAGTAGTGTTGCCATAAAGCTTCTTGAAGCATCTGGGAAGTTAAGCACAATAGCCATGGATAATTTTTTCCCTTCTCTTTTAGGCAGAAAATGCTTGCTACATGGAAATTTGAATTTGCACCAATTCATATTTTATTTGGATCCTATCCTTCTGAACTGTCTGGTTGCATTGCTAAAATGTACATGACTCAGCCAGATTTGTTAATGGGATCTTCCTCGTTGCCTATGGGGCCTAAGCTCTGACTCTTGGTAGGACACCTTTGTGGAATTTCTTGGTGCTGCTAGCCCACAATAGGCACAGGAAGAGAACAGGTTTTTGGCATTCACCATTACTTAGCTTTTATGCAGAGAACTTACTTTTCATAAAAAATGAGATGAGAAGGAACTGGTTAATGCAGAATAATGGCCTTTAGATTTACAGTGACTCTGAACTGATTTGACCCTGTATTACAGCCATAATTTTCTATTCCCATTTTTCCTGCAGTGTAAATAGTGCCTATTGTAAGTTTGCATCACTCATTGGAACTATGTCACCTTTTTCTAACTGGGGACCTGACACATTATTTTTTTTTCAACAATGTGTGTCCTATATTTTTTTAAAATACATAAAATGTGCTAAGCTGATTTCGCAGAATAGAAGTGTTTTTCATATCTGGTAGCTGCTTATTTTGAAATGTGATTTTTACAGCATAAGCTTTCAATCTCATTTGAGAATTCTTAAAGGTGAAATTGGGAGAAATATGTAAATTGCCTTACTGCAAAGGAGCTGGCTGTCCAGATGCATTTCTTGGGATTGCAGTGCACTGATGAGTTGTGCCAGGCCTGATATCTGTACATACATACATGGGGGAACCTTTCAAGAAAAGCTGATGTATTCGTAAGATACAAAGATACAGTCCTGAGATGAGATTCATGAACTCGATGTCAGTAGCTGCAGGTGGATGAGAGTGTATTTTTATGCATGCATGCTTCTCAGTCAGCTTCTCCATACCTTTCACTTGTCCTTCAGATGAGGCCAGTGAAGCAATGACAGTTTGTACCTGCTGAGTATCCAGCCCTGTTTGGATCCACAGATCAAATTTATTCTTCCCTAGAAAGAGGGCCATCTGTGCATTCCTATATTGTCCTTTACGGCACTGCTCAGAGGTGCTGCAGTTTGGTGCCCTCATATCTGTTAGAGATGCTTATTTTCAAAGCAGACAGTTTTAGTATCTGGCAAAAGATCTCTTAGGGTGTCATCACTAATCCAGTGTAAGGAAAAAAAAAGCAAAGCCATCCACAAAGCAGTAGGACTGGGAGGGAAATAGCTCTTTGTTTTTGTAGATGGAGGCTTACATTGCAGGTTGACATTCCAGCAATATTAACTTCATTAAGGCAGGAATGCAGTGCTGCATTCTTGCACGGGGGGGAGGATGCTGAACTGGGCTAGGGAGGAGTGGGACCCCCAAGGAGAGATGGTGCGTTGGGGTGTCCTCCTGTAGCCTGGCTTATCCTTGTGGTTTATGTGTGTCTCCCAGTAGGCCTGATAATAACCTGGAATCCTCAGATGTGGCATCTGTGCCCTCACAAAATCATCTCTAACCTAATTAACATGGCAGATAAAGAGGGGGTGTGGGTAACAAATGGATTTACTGTAGTGTAACTGTTCTGTCACACTTTTCCCTTTCTGACCTAATATTCAGGCGTGATGGGGTGGTTCAGGGTGTGTCACTGTGCTTACTGTTGCAATTTTCCCCTCCTGATTGAGGAATATGCCTCTGGGCATGGGATCATTCTTGAACTAGAAAGGAAAACTGATCCTTCAGCTTGTTATAGTCCTTTAACAAGGTGTCAGCTAAAGACCACAATGCCGGCAGAGCCCATACAGACTTCACCCAGCACTGCTGTGCCATCAGGACCAACCCTATGGTGTATGGGGAGCCCACAGTAGAGGGTTTGTCCTGCTCCAGGACTGCCAAAGCCCGGGGAGGGACTGAGTGACATTCTTATGTTAACCTATTCCAGTCGCTTGATGTGCAATTGATTCCTTAAATGAGCTTTTACTTACCTTTTAATAAAAGCTTTATGGAGTGATGCTTACCAGCTTGGCAGCTGACAAGGGACAGAGACAAGCCTAACAGGAACAAACCCTTCTCTCTCTCACTGACTAGGACTTCTATCAGCCTCTTCCAGGCTGTGGTATCTGATCTTAATGGACCTAGAGAAGGAAAGGCTGGAGCCATTGTAGCCCCCAGCCACTTTATCTTACAGACAGAAGTGAAGAGGCAGGTGCAAGATGCAATCTCTGTGGTGATAAAAACTCTTCCTCTCTTTGTCAAAACAGCAAAAATAACTTTCATATTATCTTGTGTGCTACAGCATTTAAATTCCCACCACAGACACTTCCAGAAATTCCATAGAGCCATTTTGATGGTGCTAATACTGTTTTGTTTCTGTATGTGATATGCCAAGTAACACAATAAACAGAAGTGTAGGTATATTAAAAGTACAGCTGCAAGCAGTGCAGGAAAGAGCATGGAGACAGAAACAGGGTTTTTTGGGCGTTGTCCTTTTTGTATCCATTACTGCTATTTTATAGAAGGTCTCCTAGTAGGGTGATGTGTGGGCCAGTTCTGGATAGCACCAGATGTGGTTTCTTTAACTCGAGGTGGGAGCTGAAGGAGGTGGCGATTGGAGGTTGTTTTGCTTGCTTGTTTTTTGAAAGCTAGCAAAGAAAATATTTGTTGTATCTGCCCCTGTAAGGATCTGGAATGCTTTGGAAGGGTGGCCATGGGGTAGCTAGAGCCCCCTTCAACACCTGTAACACTGGCTGTGTCAGGCCTGCATCTGCCATAATGCAGACATGAGTACAGGCTCTCATTTGGAAATCTGGGCTGGTCTTAAGGGGCAGAAGTTTGTTCTGTGAAGGGTTCTTTTTTTCTTTTTTTGCCTTCCCCTTTTTACTCCCGTTCCTTTCATGTTTAAGGAGCAAGCTCTTCATCTTGGCACTTATGTCACCTGTCAAAACACTGTCCTAAGCAAGATCAAAGAGTAGAGGGACTGGTCAGGTGAATGTGCTCAGCTGGCATTGCTGCTGCAGCCTGAAACACCTGTCAGGTCTTGTCTTTTTTTTTTTTTTTTTTTTTATCTTAATAGACTTGAAGACTCAGGAAAAAAATCTTTCACTGCTCAGTTGTTTGTCTTTGATAATTGGTAAGCAGTGTTATGAAACACCAGCTTTGAAAGCAGCACAAACCTCTTTCAAGATTATGTGCCATTCAGGCTGTGTCTTGTTCACTCTCACTAGGGTGGAGGGCCAGTCCTGGTCCTTTAGTCTTCTGAGGCAGGCCAGGTTTCCCTACCTTTCATTCATCTTTTCCCTATATGAAAGAAGTTGCGTGTAAGGAGGACACACCAGACCTTCTCAGGAAGGCGTTTGTGTTTGGTCCTCTTGTTTCTCACCCTTTCAGAAGATCCCCTTCACATGCAGAGGATGAAACCTGTCAAATACCCAGCTCTGTTACTTACTTTTGCCATGTTGGACCACGGTGATACATGATGGCAGAACACAAGCTTGGGTAGGGCTTGCTTCTTTAATTACAAAAAACTGAATCTGGTAAGCTGACAGTACATTTAGCTGAGTAAAATGATGTTTTGCTTTTTTTATAAATGACTTCTTGATTATAAAGCAGGAATTCTGCATTTCTGGCTAAGGTGTTTGGAAATCTTTAGCTCAGGATCTCTTGAAGGCAGGAATGACCTTCCATGCTGTCTGAAGTAGCATGTGTACTTAAGAGTCTTTTTTTTTTTTTTTTTTTTTTTTCCCTGCCCTGTCTATTCCCTAGTCAGCAAATGTATGGCTTGGAAATAACTTGTAGAGTCATCTAAATGTTTAATGACTAAAAGTTTCCAATTATTTTACATTGAATTCCTTTTTTCTTATCTTTCAGATAATGAATATGTTTTTATAGACCTGGAGCAGAAGCTTAGCAAATACTTTTCAAAGGAATGGAAGAAAGAGACCACCAAAGTAAGAAAGTTTAATTTTGGAGGCTGCTGCTTTTTTATTGGACTGCACAGTGAAATGAAATCTCTTAAGTTAAGGTCCATAAAGCATTTCTTGAAGATGTCTTGAAATATTCTACATCTTGAAAACGTAGAATACTTTTTAGTAGCAAGATGCAGTGACTTTTGCATAGTTGTACAATTAATTAAAAGAGCTAAACCAGCCTCTTATACAACTTTACCTGAGCAATAGTAACTACATGGTTGCTGTTTGGCTGCTGCAGAAGTGGAAAAGGTCAATTGGTCAGTTTTCCATTTGAATTTAGTCTGGGTCTTAGTCTGGAGACCTCATTTTATCTTTAAGCTAAACAGCCTAAAATAATCTTTTGTAACTTGAATCTGATACGAGGGAAATTACTGGAGCTGTGACTGTTCCCAGAGTATATGCAAAAGGATGGTGGAGGAGGAGGAAGGCTGTTTTGTTCAAGACAAGTCCTAGTTTTTATGGCTAGCTAGCCCTGACAAGGGAGGGAAAAGCTACATGAAATAAAGACAAGCCTATGTAATTGTTTAATACTGTTCATTCAGACATGATAATGCCTGTTTGTGTCTGTCATTAATAGAGGAGCCATAGTCTAGAACAAAGTATAGCATGCAATTGCTTTCAGATATCTTAACTGGGTCATTGTAGAAGTTGTAAATTACTTTTTCCACCTTGCTTAAGGGTTTTTTTTTGCAGAATAGGCACTGTCATTGTAATTTCTGCTGTTTATAGAAGTTTGGAGATTACTAGTGAGGTTTAGGGATCTCTCTTACCTCCAGGCATGTGCTCTGCTTTACCCAAACGAGTGAGAGTTATTTCAAAAACAGCCAGAGTCATGCAGAGGGGCTGTCTGTCCAGCCAGTGAGAGCTTCCAAAGCAGGTGTTTCTGGTCGCCTCAGGATGGGGTATGCTTTGAGGTTGCTCTGTGATTGGATTCTTGCCACACTTTTCTAGTCAGGATAAGTGTTGAACCTCTGGTGTGATGAGAATCATAAAAGACTGAATGAGTTGCCATTGGCAGTACTGCAGTCTGATGAGAGTTAGCCTGTTGGACTGGGTTAGTTGGCAAAGATTTAATTCCTATGAAGAGGTTTCAGGTGGAAAGCCCAGTCCAGCTGATAAAATTGGATGACTATGAACAACGTCCAGAAATAAACTGGAGATGTTTGCATGATCAAGAAGCTGCATCAGATGTGGAGGGCATGCCATGTACCTTGTCCCAGTACAGATGAGTCTGACCAGCGAAGCCTTGGAACTGCCTGTGGGAGCAAAGTTACTTGTGTGAACATTAAAGTGGCAAAGTAGGAAAGATGAATGAGCTAGTGTGATGTTCCTTTCTTCTTTTTCCACTTTTCTTTTTTTTTTTTTCTCCTGTTCAAACAAGCCTATAAGTAGGAAAGATAGGCTGTAGTTTTAACAGCATGCCTCAAGCTGGCTTTCTTCTAACAGCACTCCTCAGTGTGCAGCAGACACCAGCACTGCCTTTTGGTCTGTAGGAGTGTGTGAACAACTAACCACGAGCCCTGCCAAACAAAAGGCAGGGAGTGGATACCAGGCTGGTGCGCCTCAGCCCCAGGCAGCGACTGCTGAACGTGGCAGCGCGTGTGTCCGTGCTGAGTGATGTGCTGTGGTGTGGTGCAGGGATGGATGGATGGATGGATGGATGGATGGATGGATGGATGGATGGATGGATGGATGGATGGCTGCTCCTAGGAGTGCCCTGGAGACGCCGTGGCTGTGCCAGCGTGGCACGCTGCCCTGCCGCCTTGCCTGGCGCTTTGAGGGAGGCTGGGCTAAACTTGCTGTGTTCAGCACGAATGTGTTTGTGGTGCTGCCAGGTGCTGAGATAGGTAATTCTGGGCCAGCCTCGGTATCCCCAGGCTACACTGGGGCTCTTACACCAGCTCATTCCTCTTATCCAAAAATCTTCTGCTCTTCCTAGGATATTTTGTGATTCAACCTGTCTGAATGTTTTGTGATGCCTCATTGTCATAAGCCTTCAAGACAGTCAGGCTCCCCACTAAAACTTGCCAAGAGCTAAGAGTAGAAAATGAAAAGCAGTATGGGGAGTGGATTTCGGGGGAGAGAACATTACCAGGTAGGGTAACAAGAATTTTGGATGCTGATCATAATTTAACTCGTCTTCTGTCTTTGCTCTAGGGGACAGAGAAATTCAGCCCTCCATTTGTTGCATTCTTTAGAGTACAATACTATGTAGAAAATGGAAGAGTAATAGGGTAAGTTCTCCTCTGTGGTAATTACTGCGTTTTGAATTATTCAATGTGTTCTTAAAATGAAAGAAAAAGAATGTTTCTTTGTTAAGCTCATCTCTCTGAGCTCGTTGAAATAAGCTTTAAAAATCTGCTGGATTTTTTTTTTAAGACCTTCACAGACTTACTCACTCAGCTATGAATGTTTTCTGCCTGAATCATACTCCATATCCCTAGGAAAATTGTGACTGTTTTTCCATCTGTGTTGAAAGACCATGTTGAATGATGACATTATCAAAACACAACTAAGCACTCTTTTGCTTGTGTCTTTTGGTTGTATGAAAGGCACTGGATGAATATACCAAAAATAGTTATTTATATGTCACAGCCCGTGCTTTGGATCTGTTTTTTTGTATTTGAGCAGTGCTCTGTGCAGTCTACTCCTGGAAATGAACTTTCATACATGGACAAAAGAAATTACTTCATAAGTTAGAGTTTTTCATTTGTAGTCCATTCACATAGAATATGGGCTGCACTCAAAACAGCACCACCCTCACCCACGGTACAGAACAAAGGATGAGGTAGTTAAAAATTAACAACTGACAGAGTTAATTTACATCAGCACTTCTGGTGTAGCTCTGTCACTGGGGGAAGCCAAGAGCTGGGATCATTTAGGTGGATTAAAATCTTTACCAAATTTTTGGCATTTGTTCTTGTCTTGAACAAAGCTTGTGGTTTTCTCTGTTTTCTCTCTTCATAGTCTTTCATTTTTGGATACAGGGCACTCTTTCTTATGGGGTCTGTTTGGCTGATAAGTGTTTTTTGCTTCATTTTGCTTTTTTTTATACAAAGAGATTACATACCATTTTGCCACTCCCGATTTTGTATTTTTCACCATCATAGGCATATTTCTCTTGCACTAGTAGTTTAATTGGAGAGGTTTGTAGAGCCATGCAGAGATAGTTGTATGGCCCCTTCAAACTATACTTACACACTTTTACAAGCAGGCTGTAGTGTCCAGCACCTCATCTACATGTACATGTCAGCAGCCTGCCTCCCATGATCTCTGAGGGCAGGGGGTGTGTGGGTTATCAAGGCTATGCCATAGTTATTCCTTATCAGACAATTCCTGTTTAGCAGCTTGAGGAAGAAGACAAAAACAAGCCCAGGGCTCCCATGTCTTTTGATCTACCTTGCAGGGAATTAGCTGCTGAAAAGTATCATGAGCCTAAGGCAAGGTGAAACAAAAAAGCAGTGCCAAGTTTAGAGGGGAAAAGAGGACAGGTGTGCAAGAAACAGGACTGGGAGTCCAAGAGATTTGACTCTCCTGGCTGCTACAGGCTTCCCAGGGAAACAGAAGTGCTTGATTGTAGTCAGTCTCCAAAACAGGTGTGATGTGATTTTTCTTTAATCTACCTTCTGCCCTAACTTCTTAGATCTCATGCTCCTCAAGGTAGAAGCTACCATTTCTTTTATTTGTACACAACACTTAGTGGGAGAAGATCTTGATCTTGGTTTGGTGCTCCTTATATGCACAATTGTATCAGGGTGGCATTGGCACACATCAAACATGTCAAAGTTTAATCCCTCTTCTCAGCAGAATGATGTTTTTGAGGGGCCTTATCTGAACTTTGTTCTTGAAGTAAATTTGCCTTTGTCTTGCAGCGATAAGGTGGCACGGCAGCTCTACTACTGCCATCTCAAAGAGCAAGTCCTTATGTCTCATTGCAACCACAAAGAAGAAATCTACTTCTTGCTGGCTGCCTACAGCTTACAGGCAGACTTGGGCAACTACAGAGAGAAGGTCCATGCTGGCAAATATTTTGAACCTCAGGCTTATTTCCCACAATGGGTAAGTTCAGGGGGAACCTTTCTGTCAACAGATTATGAATGCAGCAGGAGCTATGCCAAGGTGCTACCTAACTGCAGCCATGCAACTTCCCCATCTCCCATTGCAGTGGCCAGGCAGATGGGTAGAGTATCACCCTGAAGGTCCCTCAGGAGATACCTCTTGTCTTTCCACTGAATGTAGGTGCCCGTTCCTGTAGGTGCACTGTAGGTTCACTCATCAGTGAGGTGGGTGGTAGATCCTTCTTTGGTGATGGAGTGTGTTGGTGTCACATGAATAACTCTGACAGTGCAGATGTCTTTGTTTAATTCTTCTATGGCTTAAAGGGTTGTGTGTTTCCAGTGGTACATCAGCAAGAGCTGCACAACCCAAGCTCTCCAGAAAAACCTCAGGGCTGCAAAGCCAGGTCCATTTCCCCTTGTTCCCATCTCTGTAATGCTTGCCTCAGAGATGGATAGATCCAAACCCTATGGGGTAACACTGCACTGTGCAATGCCTCTGGTGCTTGTTTTGTCATTAATCTCTGCCTCAAGTGCAGTAAGAGGAAAGAGAAAGCATTTGCATATTTGTTTATAAGCACGTGCATGTGATTGTGCCCTTCAGGACTTACAGCCAAGAATTGATTTCGTTGTCAAATGAAGGCAAATTAGCTAAAACTCTGGCTGCTTGTCCCAGGCAGATTGCATCTCCCCTGTCAGATGGCACTGTCCCCTGGTTTGGGAAGAAGGTTCAGATCAGTGACAGAACTTGTCTTGAAGACTGGTAGTCTCTTTTATGCATGAATCCTAGCCTGCCTGCCTTGCTGTGCAGCGGCATGCCTTTCTCCCAGACAACAGGCCCTCATCCCGTGCCATTCCTTGTTATGGGATGCCTGTCAGGCAGTAACTAACAAAGGGCTGGAAAAGGTGGGTCTTGTGTACTGTTTCTGAGGCAGTTAAAGGGCTTATCACAGACTGTTGCTCATCTGTGCTGAGCCACAACCCCGAGCAAATATGTGGGTGATTTATTGCATCATTACAAACAGCAAAATCTGGCAGGCATGAGGACGCTTCTCTCCCTGCCCTTGGGCTCCCATGGGGAGATAGTGAGCAATCTCCACCAACACAATCACTTCCTTCAACACGTGCTTCATATCATTTGGCCAAGGGCTGCCCCAAGTCTCGTGCCAATGAGGAGAGGCAGTGCTGCCCTGAGCTGACCCACCCAGCTTTGAACCGTGGAGCTGGCACATCTCTTTCTGCTGACACTGCACAGCTGACGGCATCGATATTGTCCTCCACCAAGGCCAGCCTTCCTGGCAGGGCATGCAGAGGTGTTAGCAAACAGAGTAAACAAGGGGTTTAATATAAAATGTAAGTGGGACTAGGTAGTGATGGGGTCTGGTTGGTTTGAGCCAGGACAGGTTGTTTCTGGCAGGTACCTGGTGCAATCTAGTTTCAAATGCCCCTGGTGGTGGGGGATGTTGGGAAGTGAATTCAGCCGGTTCATCCCTCTTACCTGTCACTGCCACTCCCAGCTGAAAGGAACCAGTTGGGCATGGGAGAGGGCTGAGCTGCCCAGTAGCCTTGTACAGAGAGGGTATGTGGGCAAACATGGGAACTGGGCACTTGAAGGGCAGGAGCAAAAGGCCCATTGCAGGTTTTTCTACTGCTTAGTAAGGCCACGTGCCTGCCAACCACTCCTAATAGATAAAAAAATACCTTGAGATAGTGTTATCCACCCCTTTGAGAATGGAAATGTTAAATAAGCCTAACGTGTAGTTTCTGGTCTTAAAAGGAAAACCTCGTATTTCTGCCTCTTCAGAGATGTTGCTGCTGATTGTGTTGGCATGCAGAGGAGTATTTGTTATCTGCCCATAAACGTTTATGGAAGCCAACAGTTAGGAAAACTCATTCCAATACTTAGAAGTAAAAAGAGCTGACACAACTGCTGTAGTCTTCGTCTGTTACAGTTTTGCCACTAGGATCTGTTTGAAGACATTGGTGTCATCTGGGCTGCTTTAAATGCTTGTCCTCCAGGGAGGTAGAGGCAAACGTAGACTAACATCTTGAGGGAATATATGAACCTCCTCCACCTCCAGCCACTGCTTTGCTGTTGATCACAGCTGCCTCTCATGGGGGTTGCTGACCCGTTTGTTTTCTTTGTGGTTTAGATAATTGCAAAGAGGGGGAGCGACTACATCTTGAAACACGCCCCAGAGATGCACCGAGAACAGCAAGGGCTGAGCGCTAAGGAAGCCGTGCTGAAGTTCATTAAGGAGTCCTGCCTGCTGGAAGATGTTCCCGTCCACTTCTACAGGCTGCAGAAGGTTAAACAAAGAGCTTCTTATTTTGAGCTTCTCTCCCATCATTAATTGAGTGGACCATAGCATTTTTCTCTTTCTGTTTGTTTGAGGGACGGTTGCCTCTGATTCAGAAGCAAACAAATCTAAAATGCTCAGCCAATGAGGCCTGTCCCCAGAAACAAATCTGTTGCCAATATACAGATATAGCTGGAATTTCGTTTTGTTCCTTGGCCAAGAAACTGGCCACAGGAATGGCAAAACTTCATATTTGTCCCTGCCTGTCAGTAGAATTGCACCAGGGAAATCAATGAAGCCTCTTTTTTTCTTGTTGTTGTTCATTGAAATAGTGGCAAGAGGTCAGCCAGCTTTCACACGAATGTGTAATAACTGAAGGTGACACTAAGTCATTCCAACTTCCGTATCCCATTCCTTCTCCAGTCGTGCCAGAGTGGTTGGTGTTTTTTCAGCTGTACGCTTTTCTTGGCAATTTTGGATTCCTGCATTGTTGCTTGTTAGACTCCTTACCTAAACCTGCCTAAACAGGGGATACATTTTCACATGTTGAGTGTTTAGATCTAGAAATAGGACTGAGAAGTTTTCTGTTCCACTAAGGTGAGTGAAATCTGCTTATGCAATTAGGAATTGCTTGGCCCTTTTTTCCAAATGGAGATACTCTATTCTGCCAGACTCATAATTAAACTTTTTGGGTTTTTGTGCTCAGTGGGAATTATGTCTGGGAAGTATCCATGTCCTTTGAACACATCTAACAGCTCTAATTACTGAAGAAACATGCATTTTCTAGAGAAAATAAGTTTTGATCAGTAGTCCAGGCTTAGTTCCTTGCAAACAACAGATGTTCACCTACCTCTCTTCTGTTCTCTGTTTTGGTTCTTAATGTTGTTAATGATGCAGTCATGAGAGAGTTAGTTATACTTGAATGCCATAAGAAATTTAGCTGGCAGGACTGGATTTTATTTTCGGATTTTATATCCGAAGACACTGAGGCTGTGAAATTGGTTGCTCTTAATATTTAAATTCCTGTCTGACTTGAGCTTAGGCATCATGTAGTCTTCTATGAGTTGTTTAATCCTTGATATGTCTTATTCCTGCTGTGTGACACAGTTATCTCGTTTTGTGGTGAGAGACACTCCTCCTAGGTGATGCTTGGGTCACAGATGGCCTGATCAAGCACAGAGGTGTGCCAGGTGAAGATGTTGGTGTGCTGGCTACCCTGAGATTTCAAAAGCAGTCACTTCTGTCTTAACACCTTCCTCATGGCTTCTACTGAGGTTGGGAACTGCAAAAGAAAACAGAACATACCTCCTATCTCTTATTCAGACCAATACTGATTTATGAAGCTCTTTGTCCTTAGGAGGCAGAAAATATTTCTTTGTGACTTTGAACTGAAGGCATGGATGGTACCAGGAGCAAAGGGTGAGATAATGTGATGGCACAAGGCTTATATCTTGTAAGCCAGATGGAGAGAGAAAGTTGTGACATAGAGTTTGAGCTCTGTGAGCCCATACATTTTTACTCACAAAATTTTCTTTCTGCTTTTCCTCCTAACAAACAAATGCATGTTTCCCCCCCCTCCAACTCTGCTGTGTTAGGAGAGGCTGAAAGAATTAGTTTATGATATTTTTGGTCTTCAAGCAAAAGAATCTGATTAAAGACCAAGTATGTCATACCAAGATGCAGCATTACTTAAAAGTCAGATAGTATTTCAACCCAGATAATAAAATTCATGTAAAAGCACCTACTCCTAACAGCAAGGTTGAATGTTAGAATGAATGTCCCTGGGCAATGATTAGCTCCCCCCTAATCTAGCAAACCCCTGGATGGAAACAGCTGTGCTGTGGCAAAGAGAAGAGAATGGGTTCCTCTACTCTTTTGGCTCTCTGTCATGCACCTGGAGAGCCAGAGTGGTGCATATTCATGGGGACAGCAGAGACAGCACGTGGTTATAAGAGAGGTTACAAGGTACCTCTGAGAACAGTAATTGTCCATATTCTCAAATCACTAAGCTACAGGATTTCTTGTCCAGGGCAGCTAGGACATATGCCAGTGAAATGTCTGAGCCTCCCAGCATGAGGGGATTTTAGGTGTAGGTATTTCAGGGGTCAACAAGGCAAGGTGCACTTTACAAACATAATAAAAACCAAATGAGCTGATGGCATCTGATGAGGAGTCCTGCTACCTCTCCTGCAGTAGGTGCCAGAACAAGAGCATGGTCTTTGTAGATTAACCTTTGACTCTTCTGTTCTTTTAGGATAAGAAGGAGGATCGACCGACAGTTATCCTGGGCCTGACCCTGAGAGGAATGCACATCTATCAGGTAACAGACTGCTGTGAAAGCCCTCTGGTGTAGCATTAACTCTACCCAGTTCCCTGTCCTCCCCCCTCACCGTGGCTCCTCTGATTCCCCTGCGAACACCAGGCTCCACATATCTCAAATTCTTGGTTGTTTGCAAATTCTTTGCACATCGCTGACTCCACCCTGTACCTGCCAGTCCCTGTGTCACTCCGAGTTTGATGTGTTGCAGGAGGTGAATCACATTCGCCAGCTCCTCTACGACTTCCCCTGGTCACACATCGGGAAGCTGGCCTTTCTGGTGAGTATGATGGAATGGAGGCCATCTGCCAGTGGCTGCCAACCTGGGACATGACAAAACTGTTGGCCTGCCCAGGCTGCTCTGTCAAGTCCTGTCACTTGCACACACAAGACCACAACTATCTCTGGTAACTGTGTGGCTGAAAATGTGCTATTGCTCATTTCTTTGGCATCTTTCCTCTTTGTGCAGGGGAAAAAATTTGAAATCCAGCCAGATGGTTTGCCCTCTGCACGGAAACTGGTTTACTACACGGGGTGCCCCTTCAGGTCACGCCATTTGCTGCAGCTTCTCAGCAACAGCCACCGGCTCTTTCTGAATATTCAGCCAGTTTTGAAGCAGATCCAAAAACTGGAGGAGGCTGAAGGTATGTTAGGGAACACCTAAGTGAGTTTGGTAAGAGGAAGAGTGCAGTGTGTTAATCTCTCCTGTTGTCTCATGGTGCCTACTCTCGTCTAGTTAATGGTGTTTCTGCCTTATCAGGGAGCCAGTGATAGAAACAGAGGTGTTAGGTACGTTTCAAGTCCATTTCCAAGAAGTATTTATGGCTCCCACATTATAGACTGTGATCAGAAAGTGTGTTTGTGTGAGAGCAATAGAGGAGTAATATCTCCTTTCAAGTGGTTTCTGCCTTTCCCTTCAGTGGGGTTACAGCAGTGGCCTTAAGTTGTGTGGGTGCAACCAGTGGCATGTGCCAATCACCTGTACAAAGGCTCACTGATCAAGTGCCTGTGGGCAAAAAGCCCTCGGCTGTTTTGTGTCTGTTAGTGTCTCGTGGATTTCTCAACCACCCTCAGCACATAAAAGCCATGGGAAAAATAATAAATCGTTAATAAATACCAGCCACAGGAATCTTGTTCTTAGCTGACTTCACGCAGTGGTGGGTATTTCAAGAACCAATAGGTGCCTATGATTTTAAATATTGAGCACCGAAGTTCACTAAGTAATTCCCTTTTTTTGTTTGCTTTTGTATTGCTTCGTTGTTACTGACCTTCACTCTGAAACCTCCTCTCTTCTCTATCATAAACTGCCTCTACCTGCCTGTTCTAATTTAGGAGATGCTGGGTTTACTGTGAGTATGACTAATTCTTTTACAACCACCTGAGCATCCATCTGTTGACCAAACAAAATACAAAGCTGTCCTTGTGTTGGTTCAGTACCTGCAGCAATTGTTTCTTAGTTGTTGGCTGGTGCCAACACAACTTCCTGAATATATATATATATATATATATATATAACTTCATTACAGTTCTCACAGGTTTCTTTCTTGTTTCTTCCTCAGAGAAGAAGCGCTACCGGGAGTCCTATATCAGTGACACTCTGGACATGGACCTGGACCCGTGTGACAAGAACTCCCGTGGCAGCGGGAGCAGCGGGGGCAGCCGCAGGGATAACCGCCTGTCGCGCCACTCCACGGGGAGTCACGGCAGCTCCCACACCTCGGGCATCGAGGCTGACTCCAGGCACCGCGTGTCCGTGGAGATGTCGGTGGACGAGCCCTTCAGCATCGACCGGGTGCACAGGAAAGAGAAATCCTGCAGCTCAACCATCAGCTATGGTAGCTCTGGCATTGACAGTGGCAGCAAAGGGCGGGCTGAAGATGACACTCAGGATGATGGTAAAGAATTTGGACATGTGGAGCAACTTCTAAGCTGACTTTTGTCTTCTCCTGCAGGAGGGCAGGGAGTAAGAGACTGTACAGCATCTTGGAGCACAAATGTAATGCTAACCATTCTCCTGCCGGTCTCTTCCTCCTAGAGCTTGAGCTGGCAGTAGATGAGCCAGAGGAGATGCCTGTAGATGAGCCTTTAGAGGGAGACCAGTTAGAGGAGGCCACTGTGGGAGAATCTGTTGAATCCCTGCCTCTAGATGCTGCTAGCTGCCAAGGTGAGATGGCTTTCTGCTGCTGCTCAATGCTGTTCTTTAAGGCTCTAGCAACAGGCATAATCTAAGGGATCTATGAAAACTCTTATCTCCTTCTAAACAGCTGCCAGTCTATTTACTGCCCTACTGCAACAGGATTTGCAGGCAGCTCATCTAGAGTTTACAGGCCAGCATTCTGTATTGTACAGTTCTGCTCTCCTCTGTGCTCCTCAAAGTCTCCCTTCTCTACATGTGCCAAGTTTGTATTCAGTTAATGACAAAAAGATAATTGAGGTAAACCATTTGTAGGGAAGGAATATTCTTTAATATCTTGTATGCCACAAAACAGCCAAGGGGCTCAACCACAGAATAATGGGATGATCACAGGAATTCTTAGGTAAAGTTTTGTGGCTTGTGATACGGGGAATGTTAGGCAACAGGGTTATGCAGAGGCTGTCTGGCCTTTATAGCAAAGCAAGAAGGGTGAAAGTGGGAAAAGTTGGCAAGAAACTGTTTTCTTGAAAGGTTTCAAACATTGATCTTTAGGGCCAAAAATGAGTACTTGCAAGCAAAACTCTTGGAGCACTGAGGGTGCTTAATTATATATATATTTTATTTTTTTTTTAAGAGGATACCACTGTTTGAATGTAGCCTGTGACAACAACTTGCTTTTTCTACAGCCCACAAAACCTCATACTTGCAAAGTTTTTCACTCTCTGCTTCTCCTTTGCAGCTATAAATCAGGAATCTCTGTCTGTGGTGCAAGTCACACTAATAAAAATGAGAGGCCAAAGTGTGGAATCCCTTCACCAGGTAAGGGAGAGGTTACTCAGCAGGAGGGTCTGTGTGTGGGCATTGAACCGAGGTCTAGTGTAATGGAGACAACTGTAAATCAGGACACCTGGATTAGTTTGGATTTCACTGATTTTTACATGGTGTAATCAAAACCAGCTGCTGGCCAGCTACTGCTCTCAGGAATAAGAGACATCTCAGGATAAGAGCAGCATTTGGGCACAGAATAGTATAGAAAGGTTTGAAGCAATCAGCAGGGAGATCTTGCAAGCCAGTTATTATCTACCTTAGTCTTCTGGTTGGGACATGGAAAATCAACCACTTCGAGATTTTCAGTGCAATACAGAGCAAAGACCATCTATGGATGTAAGTTGCAACTTGATCATCTTGAAGCCAGAAGTAGCTTACATCAGAGCAAAACCAGATGCTCACGCTCTAGTTGTTATATAATTTGTGTGATTATAGTCTGTGTGTACTGAAGTCTTTGTTGTCAAGATTTTCTTTTCATCAAACACTTAAGAAAGGGAAACCATGAATGGTAAAGTACGTCACAGAAGAAGTTATATTTGGAAGAAACTTATTAAAATGTCTTTTTAAGACTTCTTTTCAAAGTATAGCTGTACCCACTGGGGTAGAAGCATTGCGGTTTTTTGGAAAAAACTCAACCAAACAAAACAAAAACCACAAAAAAGTACCTCTACCCTTTCTTCTGTCTCTTAATTCAAATTTGCCTTATCTGCTGAGAGAATTCTAATACTCTTAACAAGGATTTCCATCATTTCTTAAGACTGTTTTTTTTTTTTAATTTTCCATGTTTCTTTCTGGACCCAGTCAAAAATTATAAGAAATTTTCATTTATCAGCAAAATAGTCCAAAAAGTGCTGTAGGAGATTTGAATAAAATCTTGGTTACTTTTTCCAAAGGTAAAGACCATGCAGTACCAATTATAATGAATTTATTCCTCTGAGTGGAAGACTTAAGAGCACATGGCTGGAAGTGGGCTCCTTGCTTAAAGCTGTAATGTTTTTTAAGTTACTGCTGTTATCATGCTTACACTGTTAAATTATCATGAGGCATGTTTTACAAAAATGGTTCTGTTCAACACGGGACTGCCTATATGATTGCAAAGACCTGCCTGCCACTTTTGTGCATCACATACTTGGTGCCTCCTTAGAAAACTATCAAAATCTTCCTTACAAGGTCATGTAACTAAATGCTGCAGGGTTTCCTTAGCGTTGACCAGACAGTGCAACATATTCCTATTTCTGGGAGTACAGCTGAGCAGCACAGGATTTCCTCAGAGTAGTATTTTAATTCCCCTCCTATGGCCATGAGAGAAGTGATACTAGGAGGAAGTTTTCTGTGGTGCCAACAGAAGTGTCTTGGTTTCAAAATTATATTCTTGAAATTAGCCTTAATATTAACATTTAAGAGGTGATTATTAAAGAGGCAGAGCAAGAAAAAAATGCAGGTGTTGAAGATAGAAATACTCTCAAATAGTCAATAATTCCTTCACAGAGGCTTGTGTAGCAATATGGTGTCTCTGGGAATTACTGCTGATTTGTTGCTGCTCTTTATGGAGCATTGTTATGTAGATGAAACTGTTTGTTGCAATTACTGGACACTGTAACCCATTAGTTTGCATGGCTGCCTTCTGAACCTTCCTTTCAGTTCATTAGACTTAATGTGTTCAAGCACTTGGGGTAGTTTTTTGTTAAGTGCACTTTGTCCATTTGAGGACAACTTCGTGGATCTGCCAAGAAGTGTGAGGTCATTCAGGTGTCGGTATCTGTACAGTGTTTCATCGTTGTACTGGACACTGAGGACACAGGGCAGACAGATCAGGATCTGGCTCAATGTGGCAGGGCAGCTTAATACACTTGTAATTTCTGAGTTGTTCACAGCACTTTCTTTAAGCCAACATCCTTCAGAAGGCTGGTGGGGCTCTTTTGAAAGAGGGGAGGAACAATTTTGAGAAACTTTTAGCATGCATAGCCAGCATCCTAAGAGTTCACTGTTTTTATTCGTGTGTCTCGCTGAACTGGCAGGTCAGATCGCCCAAGAGCCGGAGCTGCATGGAGCAGCACAGCCAGAGTTTGGACGACATCCGCTTGTACAAGCGCCAGCACCCGTCACTAAGTGCCACACTGTCTTCAGACACGTCCCACAGCTACACCTTCGGCTGCAGCCTCGAGGATAAGCTGTCTGTCTATGGCTGTGTGTATTCCACAGCGGACTGCAAAACCAAGTCTGCCCTTTACGGGAAGAGATCCATGAACTGCCTCTCCTTGGATCTTCTGGGAGAGGACCAGCTCCCAGAAGAGTTTGTGGTGTAATGAGATTGGAGCTCTTCCATACCATGAAACAGCTCATCATGGAAATATATACCTCATTAACACATGTGATGTCACTCTGGTTCTTGCAGGAGAGGGTGAGAGGCTTTGTTATTCAGCTCCGTATCAGTAAGTGGCATCACATCTGCAGACCTGGCTACAGGGCAAATCAACGGGAGGGTAGCACTTAACACTGGCGTTCATAGTGTCTGTCTGAGCAGAAAATGGAAGTGGCCTGCACCCTTGGCAGTGACACAACCAACGTAAAAACCAAAAAACAGTGGACCAAAACTGACACTGAGCTAGTAAAGCAAACTGTGTCTAAACGGATTAATCAGAAATTTTAAGTCTGTCATATTCCTGCCTTTCTCTTGTGGTCCATGTCTCTTAATTTTAGTGTACAGATAGTTTGGTTGTCTTCAGTTTGTGCTGCTGCAACATTGCCAACAGCTGTCAGGCCAGAATATACTCTTAGCACGTTTGGAGGGCTGGGTATGGAAGTGTCTGGCCTGCTTCAGTTGTAATGAGCACAAGTTGCTTATTTGCTGCACCGGGAGCAAGATTTGCTCTGCCAGGAGTTTCTTCTTTTGTTGTTGTAAGCATCCAGCCAAATACAATGTGTGGTCTTTTTTTTTTTTCTTTATTGCAACAAATGGAACTGATTGTCAGCTGTCTACCACTGCTGTGATGCAGATTGGCATTATATCCTTGGGGAGATAGGGAGGAGATAAAGCAAATTACTTGGCTGCTTCTGAAAGTACAGAGGGCAAGAGCATTAATTGAATGACTTTTGAAGAGAGGAGTGTGACTGGATAATTTGTCCAGGCATGATCACCTCTTACTTTGATTCATACTTTAATGTTGTTCATTTCTTTGTTTTTAATAAATCTGTTCCTTAGATTTTTTCCCTCTGCTTAGGAGGCAGGTAAGGACTGGAGAAAGTCACTTTGCAAGGACAGACAAGTGGGTCCGTCCTACTTAGTCCTACTTAGCATGGATAGGTCATGCAAATATGTGTGTGTAGTGCTGCCAGGCTGATGACGGTGGAAGTGTAGTGTTTGTGTGCCAGACCAAGGGCACTTGTTCGGTGATCTTGAGAGTGGTGAATCTAGCTGTGCTGGCTCTCACTAGGGAAAGAATCATAATTATGCTGTTCGATTCAAGCATTTGGTGTGGAAAACATCCTGCTTCCTTGTTACATAAAATAAATATATGTTTGATTTCCTCCCCTCACCACTTTGCAGCATTGGGAAGCTTGTACTTGAAGGCCCAGCTTTGTGCCCAGCTTTTGACAGCTGTGTGTTCTGGCAAATTCTAGAAGCAGAGGAATACTATTCTGCTGGTTGGGGAAGTGTGTGTTGTGCAGTGTTGGTCAGCAGAAGCTGATGATAGCCTAATTCAGGAAAGGAAGGAAGCCAGACTATGACAAGGAAGGTTTGAGCTGCTGTTTTAATGGTGTGCTTGCAAGCTCAGTAGTTGTCTGGTAAATTTCATTCTCATAAATCTTTAAGTAACAAATCCATTAAGTTCATAATCTTGCTACTTCTGTGTGAGTGCGATGTAGAGACAGATCTGCATTTACTGAAGTGGGACCAGCTGCTCTACATCCTCTAAGATAAATCCAGCACCAAACCCAAGCTTCGTGCACTGTAGCTATGATGTAATTGACTGTGCCCTCTTTCATCACACTGTTCTTTCTTTTTGTGATGAACAATTAGGAGCTATGTGTTCACTGTAACCTCTTTTCCTTTGTTCCAAACAAAGCCAAAATGCCTTTGCAAAGTACTTGAGGTATGTTTACTGCATCCAAAATAAATTCTTCTAAGTGCATCTAAATGGGTAAAGGAAATCTGGCTACTCTTGAACAGTCCAGTCAAGCCTCCCACTGTCAGTCACTCCCTGTTACCTGGGTCCTGTTTGGCCATAAGCCACGGGAGATGGGCATGGCCAAGATCCAGGAGGCTGTACTATAGGGAGCAGCCATGCAGGAGCCTTGTTCTTGCAGCCACCATGCCACCACGGAGCTGGAGGGATGGCTCTTACTGCAGCAGTGCCTGTCCATGAAAACAGTGAGGGGGAGGTCTGGAGTGAGGACCCCACTAACCTGTTACTCTCCCAACCATACAGATGTACAGTTACTTGTGGTTCTGGGAATGGTTGTTAACAGGAAAAAAAGGTCAAAACTTAGTGGGTATAGTTGTTTGAAAATTATCATGAAATGCATGTGCACCATGTGCACGCTTCTCTCAAAGACAATCACATCCATATCTGCTTCAGCCTAACCACACCACAGAAGTGTTTATTGCCACCGGGCAGCTCACTGTTCTGGTTTTGCAGTTAGCAGGCATCCAGAGGATTTGCTGAAGCACTGTAATCCTGCTGCTGCTGGTTACTAAATGCACCAACGCCTGAAAACAGTGTAGCTGACTCCTGCATGAACATCCACTGCTTGAACATTCCTGGGGGATTCTTGTATTCATGGCTGGTAGGGAAGGCAAACTACAGGTCTGACAGTCTTCTCTCTGTGGTCTGTGCAGCTCCCTCCAGTACTGTAAGTGACATATGCATATGAAGGGCAGACCAGACACTTTTGTATAGACTGAGAATGAATCAATATCTTATGAGCACTGTGAATATCTATTATGCAACTTTTGTATTCCTATAAAAAGAAAACAAAAACACCTGATTCTGTTCGTAATACATTTATTTTTTGTCTGGATTTAGAAGGTCTCTTATTTTTGGGTTTGATAGTTTGGTAGATGTTAGTGTGTAAGCATTTATCAGCTGATGTTAGAAACTAGTTGCCAATATTTGTACATATTTGTAAAATACTCATGTTATAATCACTCTATTTTAATGGTAAAAGTTTTTCCTTTCCATGAAAGGATTTTCTTGTTTAAATAAAATATAAATAATTATATGTACACCTGCAATAAAGTATGGATAGAAAAAAAGCTAGTTGTGTAGCTTTATTTGTGTCCAAGGAGGACTGTGTCTTCCATTTGAGATGGGTTGTAGAAATTAATTTGCTGCCAGATTAATCCGTATGAGCTCAGCTTGTGATGACAAAGCCAGAGGCACTGCAGTCACTGGAACAACTCTTGTTGCTCCTTGCTATTCTCAGTAGCACAGTGCCAAAGGGCCTTTGTCAGGTATTAAGAACACAGCTGAGCAGGTTGGAGTCAGCGGGACACTGAAGGGGGCTGAATCTGACTGAAGAGACAAGTTAAGCTGCTCGTGGTGGTTAGTCAAGAAAACCAAGCCTGTGAACCCAGCCAAGGCTGTAGAGAGATCCTGTCAGCATCCTCCCTGGGGGCTGCATCCCAGGACAGCTTCCAGCCCACGGGATGCAAAGTGCTCTGAAAAGCATTCCACCAAAGCCACCTAACCTGCTGGCCTGGAGTCTGGCATGGATAAAGGAAAGTTTTCTTTTCTTGGGTCATAAATCTATGAAGGAGATCTGTATTCTGGATCTCTTCTTGAGGAAACTTGCTCAATGGGAGCCTTTTGTAAATGTTTTATTTCCTTTTCTCTGGAAGAAAATTATTTTTTATGTATTTTGATATTGCAGGGCTGCCCCTATTCTTAAGATTTCCTTTCTTGTACTTCTTTTTTTTTTTTTTTTGTCCAGTACCTGCTATATTTCCAGTATACAAATTTTCAAGGATTTGAGAAACTCGTCCAACTTTGGCTTGGGGATGCTGGGAGAGGGTGATTTGATTACACATGCAGCTTTGTATGGAGAAAAAATATCAGATCAACATTAAGTTAGTCAAAGTTGAAGGACTTGGTCACTTCTCTTTGTTTCTTAGCTTGGCAAGTAATAGCACTTTCTTGTCCTCTAGGATGGACTGCTGCTGACCAAAACGTATAAAATTAGTCTGTCTCAGAAGATGGGGCTTCTCATGGTACCAGCAAATCCTGTGTGGGTTCAGTCAAGTGCTGCAGTGTGGGATGGGCCCAATGTGGTTACTGCACTGGATCTGTTTTGAGGCATGCCAGCCGTGGGAGCTGCATGGAGGTAAGGCCTGAAGGTGTGTGCTACAGCTGATGGGTGAAACACCCCAGGTGCTTTGGGTGAGGTGAGAGCAGTTCTTCAATGGACTTCTCGGCAGCAAAGTCAGAGGCACTGAAGGCTGATGCAGTGTTCTAAGAGTCTGAGCATTTTTGAGCAAGAACTGGTCCTAAAGCCTCTAGCTGGAAAGCTGTAGCTCCTTGCCCCCCAGCACGGTGGCTCCTGTTTACTTTGCCCAGGCTTCTCGTGGCAGCTCTGTTCCCTCATCCCTACCCTCGTCCGCCCTGCCTCTCTACCTCGGAGCCCCTGCTCTGACACTTCCCCTTTCTTGGAGTGCTCTCCCGGGCTCGTGGTGCCCAAGGCCTGGCTCCTGCCTTCATGTCTCTCCTGGACGCCCACCAGCTGGGGCGTGGGGAGGAGGAAGGGACCCACGCTGGCCCGTGGCGGCGGCGGGACCCCATGGGGCACCAAGGGCAGGGCGAGGGCGCCGTCGGGCCGGGCTGCGGGGGCCGGGCCTGGCCGCGCGGGGGCGCCCGAGGAGCGCGGCGGCCCTCAGGGCTCCCTCACGGCCGGGCTGCGGGCCGGGGGCTGCCGGCGGCTCCGGGCGGGCCGGGGCCAGCAGCCCCCGCTGGCCAAGCGGTGCCGAATCACCTCGGGCAGCTTCTGCCAGCACCCTGCGGGGTCCAGGCTGACCGTCTCCCCTGGGGCGGGGCAGCCCTGGGTGATCGGTGCTTGAGGGAGCGGAGCCCAGAGCCATCGGGTCCTTATTGAATGCCGCACAAAAAGCGTATGGAGTCGCTTTGGAGTCGTATGGTATCGAGGATCCAGCTCCTGCAGGGAGGGATGTGTACCCAAACTGTACTGGGGAGAAAGCTGATGCCCTTTAGCCTCTGAAGCCCCTTGGGATAATTTAGCCGTGAAACGCTGATACAAGTTCAGAACCTTCCCTCCCTGTGACAAGTTGGTTTAAGAAAGGCAGAGCAATTTAATGGGATGAGAAGTCCCCGGAGCCTTGGCAGCTGCACTGTGAGGTGCTGTGGCTGGGACAGCATGGAGGTGTGTGTGTGCTGAGCCAGCTCTGTGCCTTCTGTGTCAAGCACGGGCCGTGGCTGGAGCCCCAAATACCACTCCGTGAAGCGGCTTTTCTCTCCGACTTGGAGCGAGCTTCCTTTCTGCAGAACCTCTGTGCTGTCAGAGCAGCACCACTGCGTATTTCCCCTAGGTGCACCCAGGAAATCAGATGTACTGAATTTTTAATGACATCTGAATGCCATTGCAATCACTTGCCCACCATTCAACTCCAGCACCATGGCCCCCTTGGGTAGCTGAATATTAGGGTTGGGCTGCTGTTTGTTCACAGCTGGGCCCTTCTGCCCTTGCCTTCAGTCCATTTGGAGCAGGAGCAGCTGGCACAGGGTCTGAGCCCACAGCTTAGAGATCGTGCACAGGTGCCTCTTGCACAGCACCCTCCTGGTATGGCACCCTCTGTGGTAGCCCTGACTGGTGCAGGGTTTCAGCAGGAGTGGAGCACAGGGCACACGAGAGGGTGAGACTGGTGTCAGCAAGAATGCCTTTGGTCAGTGGGGATGGGCTGGAGGAAGCAAGGAGATGATGGAAGGAAAACAAGGAATGCTTCCCAGCACACCTGACTGAAGGGAAAATTTGGCAATAGGAGTGCTTAAGGAGCCCATGCTAGAAGGGCAATAGAGAGCCTCAAGTACAGGTGTGTTTTGGAACATCTAGATCCAAGCCCACACTTACACAATGCCTTGAGGCTGGGAGCGTGGACCGCTCCCCTGGAGCAGCTGCACTCCTGGCCTGTCCCAGCCCAGCCTGGCTGGCAGCCCTGGCATTTAGCTATAGCCACATCCTGCAGCAGGATGAGCAGGAGGGTTTGCTGTGGGAGCAGCTGGGTATGACTTTGCTTAACATGTGCTCTGCAAATAATAGAGAGGGTACAAACCATTTCTTTCCAATCTGCTTCAGCACAAACCCATTTGAGCTCCAAAATTTTCAGCATTACTACTGAAAAACATAGGGCAGCTTAGGCAAATTTAGGGAGAGCTCTACAGCCATAATTTATCCTGTTTTCAGGATAAATAGAGGTAGATAAGAGCTCTTACAGACTGCTTTTTCCCAAGGACACTGCCAGAGCATCAGCTGAGCTTTTGGACAACCCAGTATCTTTAAGGTTAACAACAGTCTTTAAATTTTAAAGATTCCTCAAAGCTGCTGCCTCAGAGAACTACTGCCACCACTGTGGCCCTGCTACATCAAGGCTGTCCTTAGCTCAGAGCAGCAGACAGCTTAGCTCAGACAGTAGGGACAGTGGTGACATCCCAGGTGTGGAGGAACATGAAGTGGTTTCTGGTGTCTCCAAGCCACTCTGCCTGACAGCAGGAACCAAAAAGTGTTCCTAGAGGCTCAGATGTTTAACTTGCTGCAGCTGGTAGCAGGTTCAGGAGAAGTGTGCTCCAGAGGAAGGCAATCAAGGCACAGGAAATCAGCTGTCTTTCTGAGGTGAAGAGAGAAGGGCTCAGCAGAAGCTCTGGGGGAAGTGATCAGTGTTGTGGTATTGTGGATGAGCTGCCCAGGAGAGAAATAAGGAAAGCCTTGCTGAGGTAATGAGGTAGGGCATGTTTGCTTCCTAGTCTTTTCCAAATGTTGTTCACTCTAAGAACTATATCAGTTGCTGGGATGTGTCCTGCAAACTGTTTCTACCTTCCTCCTATCTGGTGTGTCCTGATGGTGAAACTGCTGACTCTTCCTTGGGATGTGCTGGTGTAGGACTGCGAGCAATAGTGGCATGAGTGAGGGCAGCAGTAACTTGGCAGGACGTTGACAAGTCTTCTGTGCTCACTGCATCATTAGGCCAGGGCTCATTTTACTCCTGGTTGCCCTTATTTTATCATGTCTGTGCCTCTCATGTTTCTTGGAGCTTGGGATTGTCTTGGGAGAGCAGCTCTGCAGTCCTGGTCTTTGGAGCTACAGAGGACCTTGGCCTCACACATGTCTACTGTCCAGCTGTGTTCTCTTCCAGGCCACATGTGCTGTGATTGCTGAGTCCTGGGAGCAGCCCTGTCTGGATGTGGGCCACAAATATCTGTAAGCGTGAACAGCTGGGTGAGGGAGACAGTAGGATGTAGCAGTGGGACACCAGCAAAGAACAGACCTGGTGGCAGTGCCACTTGGTGAGAATGGGTGGGAGATGCTGGGACCCTTCTTCAGGGTCCTCTCAGGCCTAATCTGTCAAAAGCAGATGCCTAAACTGAGACTCAGGTAAAATCTCTGAAAAAATCTCAGCAATGAGGATGGGACCTCAGCTGCCTGGTGCTAAGTGCCAGTGAAATCTGATCTGACAGGGTTGTCACAGGACTTCAGTTTGTCAGCATTTGTATGAGTCAGTGTCATGGCATCTCCAGTATCTCGTGCCTGCCATTACTTAATCAGAGCTCCCTCAGGACTCTGTGCTCTTTTCCATTTTCCCCTTTCTACTCCTTTTGGGAAGTAGATGGTGTCCAAAAGTCCCTGACCTTTTTTGAGGCTGAATACTTTTGCTTTCTTGTGTCTGTGGTGAGGTTGCCTTGCCTTCAAGCTTCCCATCACCATACCACCTTGTAACTGTGTGTGACATTGCGTGTGGCCCAGAGCACACCTAGCTGCAAGACTCCTGTGTGCTCTCTATGCCTTGTCTTGTAGTGTGTAACCTTCTCTGGCTCTCCCGGAGCATTTGGGGATGTTGGGATCCTCTGTGCTCGGTGGTCTGTCCAAAAAGATGTCCTGTGTAAAGGCGGTTGTTCCTGCCTTGTGCAGCATCACTCTTGCTGCAAACAGGCAGAGGTGTCCTCAGTGGCACCGCCCCTTCCCTGGCTTGGCAGGGATGGTCTGCAGAGGAATCACCTCATCATGCCATGGAAGTGCAGGGCTCACTTCAGGAGACACACAGCAGGAGCAAGCATGGATACTCACTTCCAGTAAGAGGAGGTGGATGGAGAAATATGAGTGGAGAGAGCAGCTGCTCTGTTGGCCTGAATATGGCCTGAGGTGATACCTGTAGCTACTTCTAAGCTCATACAAGTTCCACAACCAGACTGGGTGCAGTCCTGGTGACGTATCAGGAGCAGTACTTGTGTGCTCAGCTTCCCCAGGTGTTGCATTTTTCTGCTGTGTAACTTGACCAGAGAAGGTTTCTTTACCAGTACTTCAGGACCCTTCTTAGGACTGTGCAGGTAGCTTGCTTATTGTCCTCTGCTCCATGTCCCTATGCAACTGCGCATTTTAACAGTTTTGTTATTCACCAATTATTCTGCTTTTTGTCATGGGAGCTGAACTCATGACATGCAGCAAAGGTTGCAAGGGACTGCAAAGGTTGTGATATTTTGATGTGTGTGGGTTTTTGGGACTAAGGTCCTAAGAAGGATTTAATATAGACATGTTTGTGCTGGAAAACAGTAGGTCTGTTACTTGCATTCTATGTCCTGAAAGTGGTTGTTGAGAGTTCTTACAGCCAGGTGGTGCCCATATCAGTGTGTCCATCAGAAGTCCTCTCTCCTTGTTCACATGGGCAAACAAAAGGTCTGATGCTGCTGTACGTGTAGGTACAGCTTCTTGTGTTCAGGCATCACAGTCGCATCCTGCCCCTTGCTGTTGCAAGTGTTATGCCAAATCCAGCAGATAAACCAGATTCTGGTGAGGAAGCAGAAGTCCGTCTTTCTTCCGGATGGAGACTGGGAGGGCAGTGGACTGGGCACATCTCCCCATAAGGCAGCATCAGTGGGGGCTGTCCAGAGGTGCAATGCCCTTTATGGCCCCTTTTCTTCACTGGAGACAGCCCAAGCAGAGGCTGTTGCATTGCATGGCACCTTCCCGACACCTGGGTTGTTGTCCTTCTGGGCTGAGCCCTGTGCCATCTCCATGAGGTGTTCCAGTGTAAATATTGCAGTCCTGGAGTGCCTCTTGTGAACTTTGTCCAGTCTCTGTTGGGAAGTGCTTCCTGCAGGTCAGACACTATGAAATAACTTGTCAGATCTGACTGCCTAAGCTTGGTTGCATTAGGAGATGCTGAACATGGGCATGCTAAATACCTGCTAACCATTTTCCGTGAATTCAGCCTTGGCAGCAGAGCCCATGAACAGCATGGGTTCCTCACCTACCTCTTTTCTAGGTAGCACATGGATGACTGCATGCATCCACCCACACTGAGCCACCTGCCTTGGGCAGGATGTGGGACATGGGTCAGGAGAAAAGGACTGCAGACACCTGGATCTCAAATGCAAACAGAATTTTTCAGAGCATGTGTAATGCACGTTGTGACAGGAACATTGGTGCTGCTTGGCCAAAAGGCTGGAATTATGGGAGGCTCAGGCCTAAAGCAGCAGTGCTCACCAGTGTATTGGCTGCCTTGCAAAATGCTCCCATTTCTGAATTGAATTGTGTGGTTTTACCTGGAGCTTGTATAATTTAAAATGACAGCTCAGAGAATGTGGTGGGCAAAGTCTGTGTGTGTGTGTGTGTGTGTGCATGCTGAGAAGGAGGTGGAGGAGGCTCATGCTACAAAAAACCCAGACATCTGAAGTGAGGAAGGAGCTATCTATTATCTTCTGTCTCTTGGAACTTTAAAGCTTCTTGTGTGGCTTCCAAAACTTTTTATAGTAGTGGGATGGGGCTTTTTTGTTGGTGGTGCCTTTGGTTTATTTGTTTTGTCTTCTTTTATGTAGAAGAGGGACACAAGTAAAGTCCAGAGGAAAATGAAAAGGAAAACCACTCCTGGTGCTGTCTTTAAGTGAACTGCTGGGCACTGACTCATCCCAGCCAGGATAGCAACTTCATGTAACAGAGTAAGAAGGGATATTGTGTTGTAGGAGATACTTGCAAACATGAAGCCAGGGGAGCTGGGAGAAGAAGAGGGTGATAATTTGAGGTTCCCCAGGGAAATGAGCAGAAGTGCAACTTTAGGCCTGCAAATCCATGGATAATCTCTTGAGATACTTGCATGAATTTAAGAAGGCTGAAATTTAATCTTAGTTATTTTTAAAATAAAATAAAAAGAGGAAGATGCATTGCAAGATGCAATGATTTGATAAAAGTGGATGTAAAAATAGTTGTAGGCAGTGTTGCCTCTCTCTCGTGCCCTTCAATTAGATCCCCTTGTGCCTCCATCACATGATCCTGTGGCATTTTGATCTGGTTGGAGCTATGGTTAATGTCCGTGTTGAAATGCCAAGCTGGTTTTGTGAAAGGCTGCAGAACCTTGGTCATCCCTGCACTCTGGGCCTGTTTGCTCCTCCATGAGCAGATGCTGCTGCCTCTTGTGGCTGGAGGGGACTTGCAAGCCCATCAGCTTGTGACTGCTTCTTCACAGCAAGAGCCAAAAGCCTTTTCCAGTAACCGCTTCATTCTGCCTGTTCCTCGCATTTTGAAAGGGTTTGGAAAAGTGCTTCATAAAATGGAATCAGCAATTTAATAACAAATTAAACATTTTTGTGAACATTCCAGTGCTGATTATGGTTTTTCTAGCCTGGCTAAAAGCAGGTTCTCTTTGTGGTGTGGCTGCTGCCAAATCATGAAGCCACACATGGAAATTAAATATATAATTTTCAAACGTCAGCATAGGTCAAGGTTTTGTTTAAGAGTGGGCAAAAGTCTGGTTTAATTACTGGTTTGTTTTAACCCCAAGATGATATGCAGCTCTCTTAAGCAATGGTGGATCACAGTGCTTTCTTGGGCTCTGCTAATAAGAGTGCTCCTAGGTGATGAGGAATATTAAGGGCTTGTCTGGAGGGGGTGCAGAGTGTTGTGAACTGCAGTGTGGGCTTAGCACTCGAAGCTTAAAAATGGTAAACTGCCCCGCACAAAGATATATCTTGCAGGTGCTAAGTAAAACATCTTGAGAGAGAGCTGATGGAGACCTGCTCCTGTGCCACATGATCTGCTCTGCCTCATTTCATGCTGCCTTTCCCAGTTCATAAAGCTGACTGCTGCTGCAAGGGCCCTGGGGACAGATTTGCAAAGGCTGAAAGGCACGTGTTGGATCAGCACTGCAGAGCTGGGAAGGCACGGTAGGGTTCAAGGCTGAAAAACATAAGTGAAAACCCTCCACAGCAGTTGTATGTTCTTGAAGATTAAGTCCTTGAGCAATCACTTTCCCTGCCTGTGGCAAACTGAGAGTTGGTGCTATAAACCATTTGCCTGGACTCCCTTGCTAGACTAGGGAGACAGAGTTATTGCTGAAAGTGGATCTATCCTGTTAATCCCTTTCCTTTGGCTGCAAGGCAAACCACCAACCACAGCTGATAAATTCTGTCTGTAATGATAAATCCACAGAGAAATGTGGGCACCAAACTGTACTTTTGGGCCAAATTTTGGACTTGTACTTTAAAGGTCATTGTGCGATTCTAAATAAGTCTAGATTTCTGCTAACTTTGTGTAGGTTTACCTGTACACACATCTGTGTATATTACCTTAGACAAGCACTTGCTGTTATTAGGCCTTGAGGATTGGTCTGGCAGAGTCCCATTTTCTTTGCCCCATCTCCAGATCTGCTGAATGATCTTCAAGCCAGAGTATTCATATGTACTGGGAGAGACAGGAGCTCAAACATTTGTCTTTGAACTGGATCCAAAGTTTCTGCTTTCTGGGAGGATGCTTTGCCTGTGAGTTAGGAGTGTGGAAGCTGCTTCCACTTTTAAATAAGGTGCTCTGGGGTACATCTGCATGCCTTGTGAGACCCTGGGCCTCCCAGGCAGCTGCTGTGCTGGTCTGGCTTCACACTGTTGGCTCCTTGGCCACCTGGACACTAAACCAGGATGTGAGTACCTAAAGTATTCATGAGAGCAAATTCTCTTGTGTTTGCTGTGGTTTCTGCAGTGGGCAGGCTCTTTGAGGAAGAGCTGGAGGTTTCTGGATACTGTTGCTGAAATTATTTGCTCAGCTCCACTACAGGTGAAGGCAGCAGCATAAATTCAAGAGGAGCTCCTGAAGGCCAGTCCCATGGGATGCTGGTGTTTGTGGTGCCTTGCAGGATCATTTGGATGTGTGCCTATTTCCTAGGGCCAGCCAGGGGACAGAATGAGGTGTGACACAGGTGAGCAGTGACTGAAATGTCACAGGAGAAAGTTGGGGCCCAGGGGAGGAGAATGAGAGCCCAGCAGTGGAAGGTTAACATGTTGACTACCACCAAGGATCATGGATAGAGCACCCCTCTGTACTGAGCAGCACTCTGAGACAGCGACCCAGTGACTTGTCTGAAGCAGGGTTGAGACTGCCCCAAGACACCAGCTGAATGCTGCTTTAGGCACACATGGACTTCACTGAATGGATTATCTCCTAATTTATGTTGTTTTTACTCTCATTTGGTTGTGCCCATGCCCTTGCAGAGAGCAAAGGTGTTTTAGCATATAGACTACATGGGTACTCTTAAGAACAACCACCTTTTTACTGGTGCTTATGCCCTTCTATCTCAATATTTCAGAATGCTTTCAAACATCAATTTTCTTTCTTTCTTTCTCCAGCATTAGTATGTGTGTTTCAGCTTTACAGTGCCAAAATAGTGAAGACTGGTTTATCAGGATAGGCTTTGGTCAACACGGGAAACCTTGGGGTCAGCTCTGTGAATATGTGCCACATCTGCTTTTCTAAAATAGATGTAATTTCAAAGCATGAAAGATCTAAACGCTGAAAAATGACAGCAAAGAAGTATAGGGTCTTGCACATGCTGTTTTCTCCCCAAGACATCAGTTACATGTCTGAATATCCTCCTTTGGCAGGCCTGAGCGACTCTTGGGACAGAAGACAATTCAGCTTAGACGTGGGAGTAAAGCCATTTCACCCTTACAACTTTTACCCTTCTTCCCTTCTGACACTGGGATTGAGCAATCACATCTCTATAACCCAGGAAATTCCAAACCTGAAAGTTGTTAGAACAAAATGCTAACCCTGCTGCCCTGCATATCCTGTACACTCTGTTGTACAGGTCAAACAGTGAGTGATATGCTAGGCTGACAAGGAAAACAGGAGTAGGGAATGCTGCATACTCTAAGTTTGGCAGAGTTAATGTTAATGTAGAAACTTAACCTTTTTACTCATATTTGAGGGGTTTATTTCTCTGCTTCAATAATAAGTATTGCTCCTTTTCTCCTACAACAAGGATTATAAATAAATCCAAAGTTTTGAAGGGCAGTTTTTCAGAAAAAGAAAAGAAAGTACAGCTCATGGCAAGTTGCACTTCTGTGTAACACTTAAAAATGTAAAATCCTTAAAATACTTGAACTTACTTATTAACTGCTGGTGGAATCAGCCCTTGTTACTTAACCTCTCTTTGAGCTGTAATCCAGGCTGCTTTAGTAGCCCAGCTGTCCAGAGACTAAAGTGAGCTTGAAGTTGCTCCTGCATTTCGTTTACCAGGCTGACATTCCTAATTGACGCTTTCTTACCTGAGATTGCTTTACTGAACACTCGGCTTCCTAAATTCCCGTTGCCAGATTTTTCTACCCCTCTATTACTGCTGGAATCAGGTAAAGTTAAGGCATTTTTTACGTTCATAACATAATTTAAGAAAGCAAGTGTTACTACAGCTCTCCGGTTGGATACTTATGTTCTGAGCACCAGAGCACTGCAAGCAACACAGCAGCTGTTATATATTCAAGGGTGAAATTCCAATAATAGTATGCTACATAATCTTTGGATAAATATTTGTGCTTGTGAAGGTTAAGTGACTCGGAGTACTGTAAACTTTTTGGGACAGGCCACTGCAATTTAAGCCTTCTTGCAGTGACCGAACAATGACCTCTCTTCCAGTCTAGGGGCAGAGCAATTGCTGGTGGAAAAAAATTAAGAGTGGCTCTTGAGGCCTCTGCTGAGCAATAATTTAGTGCACAGAACACATCAGCTGTTGCTTGAACCCAGTTGTTCATCTTTGACCTACTTCTCACCTCTAACGTTGCTTAAACCTCCTTGAAACTTCTTCCACTGTCATTTCATTCACAAACCCTGCGTGATGTTGTCTCACCATTGGTGTAAAAGGGTGAAAGCCTCTTGCAGGTGAAAGCAACTGTTTGGTCTTTTATTTGTGTGGTTATCCTTTTTTAATCTGCAGGCACAGCTTCAAGGTTATGATGTGTTTAACTTGTTTCAGAAATGCAAGTTAAACATAGGCCAGATTACTACAACAGTTGTACAAGTTGGGTCCCATTAGGATCCGTAGTTCAGGGCGTCTCAGCATTCATGGAGCAAAAATACCCCCCAGACAGGCAAAGCTGTGGGTTTAATGAACTCAGCAGAGCTGGGACTCATTCCAACCATTTAACTTAAGTGTATTTTCAAAAAGTTGTGTAATCCCTCATTTGCTTTCTGAGCTACATTCCAGAGGGATAACAGATACAGCCTTATTCATTTTTCTCCATCTCACTAATGCCATTATTTCATACCTAAAACCAGAGAACAAAACTCCATTCAGTACAGCTGTCAGGTTCCTTTACACTCCTACCTGTCGCTAGTGCATTAGGAATGACCCCATCCAAGCTAGATAGAAGAGCAATCAAAAAATGATGTGTCTCATTTTAATCCAAGCAGGGAACAAGTACTCCACTTGCTGCTTTGAAGCACTGGAATGATATTCAGACTCCTGACTTCTACTGAGAAGACAGAATACACCCTTGGCCCTTTCAGAAGTGAACCATCCTAAATCAGGGTCCTGTTGACTTAGGGCAAGTAGAACTAAGGAAACACATCACCAAAGCTACATCTTAAAGCTCAGTTTATTTCTCTACCCTTCTACCATGGTGGGTAGCTGTCGTCAATACTTGCTATTATCTTTGGAGCAAGAACATCATTAGCAGGCTTATTGCTTATTAATGCCATGTTGAGGACTGTTTCTTTTATCTGGCAGTTGGTATCTAAAAGAATGGCCTAAGGACAACAATACACATTTCCATCTGAGGAACTCATTAATGATACTTAAATCCACAGGAGTCTTAGGTTTTATTTTCCTTTACTCAGTACTGGGAAAGTTTTTTTCTTGACTTGTCCTCTCTGAACTTGCCGAGCACGAGTTCCAAATCCCAGAGACTGCATCGATTCTGTTAAGTACTTTTGGCCAGGAGAGATGCACAGCATCACCAACAGCTTAGCATCACCTCCTAAAAGCAGGGAAAACACAAAACATACTTATTTACCTCATTTTTTTCAGTAAGTTATACATTCTTACCATAGTGGTATACACAACAATGAGCACAGGTTACCATCGGTTTCATGAAGCAGAATGCTCCTGATGAGGGCTGTTGAAACAGACAGCTCTTTCATGGGGAGTCTGTATCTAACAATATGATATTTGTCCCCAAGTGTTTCACAATTTTTAATGTAGATTTTTTTCCCCTACCAGCTTCATCAGTTAATCAGCATGTATGTTATCAGTCTTTATTTAAGTTTTGTCAAATACTTGTAAATTTGGGGTAATGGCAAAATGGCTTGTGTAGCAAGAAACAAAACAGACTTGAAGTTTATAGTCAATGATTCAACAAAGGAGGAAATTGCCATTTTCAGCACTTCACCAAAGTCATACTACAGACTTGGCTAAAATCAGGCTCAGCGCCCATACAACATAGCTCTAACTTCTCTTTTTGGTTCTCCCTTTTCACAGTAGGGACTCCAGTACTGAGAGAAAATCAAAGCTTAAGCAAAAAATTCATAGTATTTCAGAAACTGAAGAACTGTGACCTCATTCACTGTCAATGTCTTTAACTGGAGATTAAAAGCATAAGGGCTAATATTTTCTGGTTGAAGAAAAATGGACTAACGTACTACACACATGCACACAAATCTGACATTACTGCATAACACTTGCTTTAAAACTGCTTCTGTGTAGATGAGGGGCTAAAGAAGAGGAAGTGACCCCAACACAAAAGAAAGTTGTAGGACACTGCCATGTCCTGTCTTCCTCCTTTGTCTTGCTGCTACAGGGCACAATGTTAAGGAATGTGTAAGTAGGTGATTATACCTTGTAATAATAAAGATTGAAATTTAACTTTTAAGCTGTACCTGACATGAAACATCAGTGAAATGCAAATTTTTCCCTTTACATGATCTTATTGAGATGCTGTTCTTCAACTGAGCTTTGGAAACAGCAAGGTTTAGCCAAATTCAGGAGTTCAAAACTCTCATTGTGTACTCACACTCTCCCGAGCCAGTCTTTGAAATAGAGGCCACATTCAAGCAAGGAGTATAAGATCATCTAGTTTTACACAGCAAAGGACAGGAAAAATCAGGAGAAGAAATCTGTTGTTGAACAAGAATCAGAATAATCCCTCACCTACGGAGTCCTGAAGCAGACGTGTAAGTTTGCTGTTCCGATATGGGACATGAGCTCGCTGCTCTGCTATTGCTCCCAGAACGTCAGCCAGGGCGGACAAGCTGCGGTTAATAAAGGAGGTCTCTCTCAGCGCTGCCCCTGTCACTCCAGACATACCTGGTACAGCATAGAAAAAGGCACTGGTAACACTAAGCAAAGCTACTTCAAAACTGTAATGTGGAGGAAAGGTTAAAGAATATTCAATGTCTACAGATGGTCCAAAGCGTCTCATGTTAAAGCTGATCTCTGAAGAGGTACAATGCATTTTTGGCTCCATATGTATTAAGAACATGGAACCAAGAAAATAGGAACACCTTAAGATCAGACAACACTGCTTTTGGAAACATGAGTCTGCAATGGACCCCAAGAGAAGCCTGTTTTATTCCACCATTTTTTATAATCGTTAGCTGCTCCATCTGTATCACTTAGGAAAAAGAGGAGAAGCACTGATGGCACAAGCTGCAGAACGAAATACTATACAACAGGCAGAAGTGTGAAGTGTTTGTGTGCACCAAAGCCTGTGGCGTGGTGTTTTATGGCATGAATTGCTTTAAGGAGATGGATAAAAGAAAATTATGCCCTTCTACCACCTATGTAGCTATGCTGCCCATGAGCAGCACTGTAAAGGTCTGGTCTATGCAACACATTGCACCAATTCGAAGAGGTGATGCAGGCTCAACTCTTTGATCAGTCTGGATGAGGGTGCAGTTAGGAGTAATTCCTGTTGTCCTTACCTTTGCCATTTGAGGAAGAGAAATATGCTATTAGCATATAGCATCACATTATTCAAACTCAAGCTTTCTTGAAGATAGTGGATGAGGTACAGATGCACCCGCAGTCACCCAGAGCACATGATCCATGTCAGGCAGAGCTAACAGCACTGGGATGATCAGATGAGGCCAACAACTTCCTCTACTGCCTACTCTCCTATTTCTAGACAGGCACAGAGAGTGGCTAGAGACCTTGTTTCCCCTTAGGCCAGCATTTTCTAGCAAAGGAGGAGTTCAAGAATGAAATGTGAAAAGGTACCATAATAGCAAAAACCCCAGGAGTCTGGACAAGGAGGGCTGTAGAACTGTGACTGTGGGAAACTATGAGGTTGGAGCGGTAGAGTCTTCAGTTGTCAGAAAGGGACAGAGCAAAACAGTTTGGAAGACCCTGCCAAAGGGTGGATAACAATCCAGGACAGGATGAATCTCAAGGTAACTTTACTGAGATCATTATATATACAGCCATCCCCAGGCTTCTTATATATCAAAGAAAAGTGGACTCCTGGGATAAGAGTTATCTTCCTAAAGGAGAAAACTGCAAATAGGGGAAGGGGTACATGTTTAAACTGCTGATTATCTGCATTTGGTTAGATGAACTTTGACAAAGTATTTAGCTGAGTTTTCAAAATGAAACACAGTTTGTTAAAAAGGGACCAATTCACTTCCAAATGCTGCAAATGACCCAGGCCGGCTTTAGGGCCAACAGGGCAGGGTGCTGATGTGTGTGAGAAGCTTGAGGTACTGCTGCTCACTTAGATTTGCCCACATTTTAAAACAATTACGAGTTAACACTGCCCTCACTTTCAGCAGAGTGTGTCCATCAGCACGGCTGATGGCAGAGGTCAGTCTGCTGCCCCAGTGTGCTGGGCCACATCTGACACTGATGTGAGCACAGCGCTTTTGGCTTCACTGGAGGATCTGGCCTGCCGAGCCCCAAACCAAGGAAATGTTTGTCCTGGTTTAACTGAGAGAACAAACACACGCCCTGTTGCTCAATTACATGTTTTCAGCATTTAGAGCAAATGAAAAAATAATGTATTATATTAGGTTTCTCTGTAGAACAAAAGTTTAACAGTGAGCAACAGCAAGAATTCTTGGCAGTAAAGTAAAAGACTCTTTCATAATACTGGTTCACTTTTCAAAACATTATTTCTGGAATGATACATTTGGCTGCATGGTTTTTCTTGGTAAGAAAACTTGTCCTTTAGGAAATAATCAAGTTTTTGAAATTATTGTGTGCATAGAGGAGGCAGGAGGAAAATGCTTTGAAGAAACTATGAAAACAATATTATCTTTTCAACACTAATTCCCTCCAAGACATTTTCCACAATAAAGCAGAAAAATCCACACATGGTGATATCAATTATTACAGATATTTGTAATATTTAAATAATTTATGCCCTTTAAACATTTCTGTACCAAAGACATGCTAATTTTCAGAGTAGAAAAACAGGCCTAATAAAAGCAGTCTGAACAAACAGTGTATCTATGATATGGGTAACTGTCCTGAGCTTATTTCAAGCTTATACAGCCATACTTTCAGTTAAACTATACCAGTGTAAAACTGGATCAATCATCCCTCAAAATTTTGTTTATGCCAGGATCTGTGGGTTCAAATCACGCCTGTATGAGAGCTGGGTAGCATATCCCTCCATAAAGAACTAAGGCATTTATTGTAATCTAGATCCATGAGGATCCATGCCCACAGACAGATACGTTCACTTACCGACACACTCACTCCCAGCCAGGTCCACCAGCTGCAGTCTCGTTTTAACTTGCTTCATTTTCTCGGCTGCTTCAAGCTGCACTGGTGAAGAGGCTCTGGAAGAAGAGGTGGATTTATTGTCTCTCATTTTTTGTGGAAAGGTGCAGGAAGCCTCTTTACTTAGTTTCTGACTGGTTTGTTCATCTTCCCATGAAGTACCTGGTTTAATGGAAAAAAAAACAAAAGAGAGCTTCTCACTGACACTGAAAATTGAGATGGGGAAAAAATGGGGCATCAGTAGGGCATTTACAGTATCTGCTGCTTCAGGCTATTCTATCAGAAGCAATGTACAAGTCAGAATTCATGGCACAAGGAGGCTGAATGACTTTTTCTATCTTATTTGATGTTTTACTCATCAAACTGATGACACCAGTTGGTAACAAGCTTTGGTGTAGATTGTGTTGTATCCAACATCCCCATTGTTCACATTTCTGTATGGAAAACAAGAAATGAGAGTCCAGTAAGGACTTTAAAGAGGCTTTTAAAAAGAGTTTTAGACTGAGTGCAAAGCGCAATTTTGGATGCTTGGGAGCAGTAGACTGAAAACTGGTACTATGTATTTGAAACATCACCTGCTGGTGCTCTGGCAAAAAAACCCCAATCCTTATCCTGCATCTTCTATATTGTCCTTTGCTGCTGTTACCCCTACACTTCCTTCAGTCCTCATAACCCACTGCAAGATCTCCACACTGAGCTATTAGCCTCAATAGTGTTATTCCTGCTTGTTCAGGTTGGCTACCTACTAGTATCATTCCTCAGCAGACGCATCTGGCTTTCTCTCTTTGCTGGGAAGGAAGACAAAAATTCTCTGGGAAAGCTTTCACATTAGTTTAGCAGGAATATGTTCAAAATGGATTTCCCAAAGCATTTGTTTTTGGGTTTTTTGTTTGTTTTTTTCTTAGTGTTTTGGTTTTCATTTATCTCTTTATTTCTCTCTCTGAAAGAACAAAAGAATAAAAGGTACATATTCTGCTACAGGTCATAGAGACAACAGACCTCCTTGGGTGCTTACAGCCAACTGCAAAACCTGACTAAGGAGCAGACTGACTTGCATAACAGAGCTCTGTACTTCTCCCAAGTAGGCTGCTGCTAAACCCTGAGCCAGCTCTTCACAGTGTAGGCAGAGCAGCTGTGTTGGTTTACACAGAATAAATGGCTTCAGGCCAAACAGTGTCAAACTAAGTGTTCTCACTCCTCTGCAGTTTTAGACAATGAAATTAAGAAACAGCTCTCCTCAAACAACAGATAATACTGATCAAAATGCTAAAATACTTCATCAAACCTGAAAAAATGTTGGCTTGTCAACTCTGGCTTTAGGTGCAGAACTCATCACAGACTTTACAACTTTTTATTTAGTAACTAAGGTATCTGACATTGACATATTTGACAATAGCTTTTAAATCAGGATCCTTTCCTTTTAAACAAGACAGGCAGTGCTGTCACACACTGCTGCAGTGAGGTCGCAGCTGCAGTGCTGCTCTGTTCCCTTACAGTGCACATCTTCACCCATGTGCTGCGAGTCAAAAGCTGCCATTTGCATTCAACAACAGTTAGACATTTCGGCAGAACTTTGCTGCCAGGCAACCTGGCACAGTGGAGTGGCTGCAATTAGAAGTGGCAAAAGGAATTCTAGACTAGACAAGATGGCTGCTGTGCTAATGGTGCAAGCACTGAGTTTAGAAAAGTACCATCAGTCTAATTGACAAGAATCTGAAGCTGGCTAGAGTTAGCATCAGGAATGCTGGAGCTGCAACTTGTGAAGTAACTGTGTCTTTTGGCAAGGCCCATAGGTAAGAGGGGGCACTGTTTGTTCTGCTTTGCGGATACTGTTGGTTAAATTTCTGATAGCAATCTAAGGGAAAAAATGTTAAATATTTCCCACTTTTCAAAATCATATTGTTGTTGCAGACTATGAAGGAGATGGAACACAGCACTGAAAGCAGAGAGCCTAATTATAATATGAGCAAAAGAAAATAAAGTTACCCCCAAGAGCCCCAAAATAAAGTTGTTCCTCAACCAAGAAAACTGGTAAGTCGTGGTGTGGTAGTGAAAAGTAGAAATATCAACGTTGCCATAGTAAATAGGGCAAGTATTTTGTCTTTTCATACAGGCCTATTATTAAAAGTTCAAAAGATTCTGAATTTAAAGGACATTTTTGCTAGGCAGAGAGTAAATAGATTTAATTCTTACTCAACCAAAAGCATATGATGATCCCTAAAATTTATGATTAGCTTAACCACAATCTTTGTATGACATGTAATTATTCATTGTAAATGATTTAACTACTTTATTTGAGTATCTACCTTATCAAGATCTTTATTATCTTATACCGTCTCTTATGACTTTCTGATAATACTTATCCATTAGTTGCCTCATGCAATAAAACTTCAACAACTCTCTAAGTCAAGGCATGCAAAGAAAAGTGCTAACATTTTATGAAACTGAAAGTAGCAACCAAACATGAAAATTATCTTTATTTAAGAAAGAACATAGAAGTTAGAAAAATGGAAAAGAACTGAGAGAATGTATCAAACATTAGAAAAAGTAAGAAAAAGCAATTGAAAACCTCCCAGTCCACAGACTGTTCTTCTGTAAACAACTGTGTCTAGATGTATTTTAGTAACATCCTACTTACCAAAGTTATCTCCAAAGACAACTGTGGTTATGGTCAGTGTCACTACCAGATGAGAACGAGAGGAATGAGCATGCACCAGTGTTGGGTGCGTGACTCTCAGCTGTAGGCCTTTGTTGACTAGATGCAAAAATTCAGATGCATTTTCAACAGTCCTAAGAAGTAAAGAAACAGAAGGGATATTTAACTGACTGGCAGGAAAAATCACACAACAAAGCTGACAACTTGAATGAGAACCTTGAATGAGCATTTCCACTTCCCTGCTCTCCTCCTTATACTACTCTCAGTTTTGAGCTGCACAAACAACTGTATTTTTCAGGTGGGATAAAGATGAAAATTCAAGCCAAAAGCTGTGATGCAGTCCCGAATGTGCTGCAGAAGTGGCCTGCCAGCCTTGCAGGTCCAGAAGTACTGTAGCTCAGCTCTTGAAACAATAGACATTTCTATATCTCCACACTTTGGAAGAAAAGACACAGGTTTAGACGTTGCTGGAATCTCTTCTTACAGAAGTAGATTCGTCCAATTTATGCTCAGGTAGCTAATTTTCTTAGGTTATGCCTATTCTTAGATTATTAGGTTTTGCCTAATTCTTAAAATTAAATCCAAAATCCCTAGGAAAAACGTCCAGTTGCACTGTTCAATAAGCACAATGTCAGAAAAAATAGACGTAAATTTCTATAGACCATTTATCTCATACTATCTGTTTTCTTTTCCTGTTAAAGGAAGTACTGCAAATATGATCAATCCAAGGGCAAAGACCTAGCACACACAGTGAAATAAACACAGAAAATGAAGTAAACTGGTTAGGTAAAGAAAAAACCCACTATGATTTTCCCTAGGTTTGCAATGTCTAAAACAAATGAGGTAAGAGTGCCTACTCTTTTCTTTCTCTGTGTTGCCTTCAATAATCATTGAAGGTACAACACCTAAACAATTGTTTTTAAGTGGAGGTATAAATTATGACTGTGTATCACAGCTTGGTCACTGAATGCTCTGTAACAGCACAACCATTAATAAGTGCCATGACAGGCCACAGGCTTGGTTCCACAGCGCTGCAGACAGCAAAAGCAAGCATGTGATAAAAGGTAAGGTCTTTATGACTTAGATTTGGGTGATTTCAGTAAAAGTCACAGCAGGCACAAACTTATTTTATGCCATACTCGAAGAGTTTAGAGATAGAAGAACAAAAGAAAACAAACTGTACTCAACTAAAACAATTTCCTCGAAAAACAAAACAAGGGTTCTGAAGCACAGAAAAGCATTTGGCCACACCATATCTCCAGGCACTTAGGAGAAGCAGCCATCTAAGTGCAGATCCCTGCGTATCCAGGGCTGCATGAGCTAAATAATCACTACAGACTTCCCCTGTCAATCCTGAGCCACACATGCCGGCCTCTGGGCACCCACTGGGGATGTCTCCTGCTTGTTTGACCTGGTGCCAGCAGAGACCCAGTGGCTCTAGTTCCTACAGTCAGAGCCTGACACTGGGGTGATCTGGCTATTGCCTCACATCCAAGGAGGCACACACATCCTGCCTTCCCAAGCCTTGAACTGCATCTTCCAGTGGCTAGTCAGCCAGGACTGGAAGGCCTGACAAGGAAGCAGCCTTGGCTAGGATGCAGCACCAGGCTGCTGGCTTCTGCAAGCTGCTGCTGTGAGCTGGCAAAGGGTCAGTGCTCCAAGCTGCTGCCCCATGCCTGTATTTGCCAAGGAAGACAGGGCTCAGGGTGTGCTGTCAGTGCTGGTCGCCTATGGCTGGGAAGCTGCAGCTGGCTTTGAAGACAAGCAACATCCCCAGCCCAGTGTGGCAAGCTTGGCACAGTAGCTTCTCCACAGGACTGACAGAAATAATATTTTACTATAATCTCTACAACTTCATCGTGCTCTATGTGCCACACGTTCCAGGACCAGATTCTACAAAGAGAAGCCCTATTGTGGTTACATTAAAAATTTGATGCTGAAAGCTCTCCAAAGTCAACCAAGCTATAAAAGAAGAAAGAGACTGAGGTTTTTGTGATTCAATAAGATGAATGTGTTAGCAGGAAAGAGACTACTGTACTTTAGTGGACATATGGAGAAGCCAATGAGACCCAGCAGGCCAATATATTCTAGGTGAAATATTATCATAAATGAGGATGTGTTTTTATTCAAAGCACCAATTGTTTACTTTTGATTTCAGGCAGCTGGGTGGCCTCACTCAATGGTTCCTTTACTTTGTTTGGGTTTGTTTTTTCTTATTAACCTTTCTATGTAATTATTAATATAACCTGTTTATGAATTCAACTTTTTCACTACTTGCATTGTAATTGAGATACAATGCCATATTTTTATTTATGTTTGCATTAGAATTTATTATTAACTGATTGAGATAAGTGGCTTTTAAGAGTTTTAGTTCAAGGCTCCAGGTTCCTTTGCCATAAATTAAAATTTACAGAAATAAACAGAGCAGCCATTTTATTAACTAGAAGGACAAATGAAACCTTATTGCAGCTTCTTTTTTTTTTTGTCTCGATGGCACAAGTCCCACTGCTTCTCACCTCTACTTTTTCCAAAACCTATGAAAAGAGATGGGTCACCCACTAACTATGCAAAATTCCCTTGGGAAGTGGAACAAGCATTTTTCAGGAATAAAATTATGCCAGACCAGCATCTTAGTTACTGAAATACCATAATTAAAAACTATTTGTGGAGGTTTTGAAACAGGGAAAGTTCAACTCCCAGCACACCTACACTACATGCGCCCATCTTCCCTTTCTAAGTCATATAGCTCCTTTCCTGTCTAGTCAAAGGGAAAAGATAGCTCCTCCAAGAAAGATTCAGTATACACAAGTTAAGTTCTGCTCCCAGTCTCTTCTGGAGTTTTTCATTCCCTGGACAGCAGAGCCTTAAAGAAATACTAAAAGTAGGAGTAGAGTCACAGTTGGGGAAATACAAGAATAGAGACAGAGAGAAACCCACTAGTCAGCATAATACAGACAGAAAGGGCAAAAGGATTCATCACTTTAAGCTCCAGTCACTTTTAATTCATTCCAAATTCTTATGGAACATGCAGAGTGCAATCAAGCTTGCAGAATGTCTATGGAAATTGTATTTAACCTCAAGACCAAAGAGCAGGCAAACACCAGATACAAATGTTAATCCTTCTGAGAATATTACAGTGCTTATTATTTCATAGAAAGAAAGGAGAATCCTCTATCTCTCACAGTGAAGAAAACTACTCGACAGTTTCTCTGGGCTCCCACTTTTCTATGAGCAATTAAATTGCTAGAAATTACAAATCAATAAATGTGTATCACTAGGTAGAATAGAAGTATCCTTCCACAATGCTCCAGTACATTCTTGTATTTTTATCAAGGCTTGCTGGGAATAGCATTAAATCCACATAAACAAACTACTGGTCTGCTTATGTGACTAAGTCCCACAGGACAAAATTAATTCCACTGACGGTGCATTTTATTTAATTGGCATTGGGATGCATTTCATATCTCACTGCTAATTCCTCCTGGAAAAGTAGAGATTAGACCATGACAAGAATTATTACAGAGAAGCAAAGAAAAGCATCACATTTCCTCAGAAACATAGAAAACTCTAATGCTGTTCTAAACATTTCAATAGAGTAAGATGTTTCTTTTCACAAACATTATTTACTCAAGGAGCAGGACACTTCTTTATGTGACATTTTGATAATGCACATGCTCCCTTCTGGAATCTGTTCTCATGCTGGGTGCTCACAGAGAGATGTCCAGTTTCATTCCACTGGGTACCATCACCTCTCTGGTGCTACTAGTACTGCTTATCCTAATTTTTTTTTTCCTAGCTAATGTTGATACTACTAGCATAAGTCCCAAAGAAAGGCCACAAAAATGGTGAAAGGTCTAGAGGGGAAGCCACATAAGCAGAAGCTGAGGTCACTTGTTCAGTTCAGCCTGGAGGAGACTGAGGGGAGACCTCATTGCAGTTACAACTTCCTTGTGAAGAGAAGCAGAAGGGCAGGAACCAACCTCTTCTTTCTGGTAACCTAAGGGAACAGCCAGAAGCTGTGTCAGAGGAGGTTTACATTGGATATTAGGAAATGGTTTTTCAGCCACAGGCTGGCCAGGTACTAGAATGGGATTCTTGGGGCTGTCCTGTGCAGGGCCAGGAGTTGGACTCAATGATCTTGTGGGCCCCTTCCCCACTCAGACATTCTACGATAAACAACACAGCTACTGCTAAAATGAAGCATCTCAAACAGATTCCCTCTTGTTAATGGATGAAGTTTTATGAACACATGACTTTTAACCATCTACCAAACTTACCCATGGTAAGTTTTTTATATATAGGAAGAAAGCACTATACATTTGCTTTGTGTGCCACACTTACATAATGCCAAGAATCGTTCCCCTGAGTACTAGAACAAATCTTCGCAATGCTTAGTAAGTAAAAGAAGGCATTAAAGTAAGTATAGCTGTGTCCTTAAATACTCCAGCTCTCCCTACACTGTCATGTTGTGTAAATAAGGATCAAACCTGGCATACACCAATGCTGGGAAGGTACATCTTAAAAGGATTGGTGAGAAGCTTTGCTGCTTCTTAGCTTTTAGTTTGAAGAACGTCGATTTTCAATACCTACCAGCTGAAATGCCAACATAACAATTCCAGCTTTAACACCTCCAGTTATGAAAAGATAACATTAAGCAATATTAAGATGGGTATTTGTATTAAAAGATCACTTAAAATCTTTTTCTAATTTTTTGTAACTCCAATGCATAAAGGGAAAGCTAACACCGTACAGCTGCCTAACTATTTACAACTGGTATGTAAATTTCTATTATAATCTGAAAATTTTATAATTCAGTAAGACTGAATGGAAAGTGCTTTGTGACTAGATTATCCCTTCTTCTTCTACAGCTGACAAGATGCCAACAAAATATGAATCTTCAGGCATTCTGAGTGGAAGACACTTAATACAGGAGTATAACTCAAAGTAATTGTACATTTATTTCTGGAAGTATTTTCACATTTGCAGCCAACTGCAGTCTAATAGACTGAGCTAACAGAAACAGAACTGTTCTTTTACATATGGTAAGGACTCATTGTTTAGAAGCAATGTGGTGCTATAATGCAATTTTGTGACAGCTCTACATGGCGTTAACAGCAGCTCGTGTTTGGATGGTAGGAACAAGCCGGGTACTCACTCGTGCGTCAGCAATGGCACATCGCTCTTCCCTTCTCTGGTTGTGACAACATCACGTCTGATGCCAAGCATTTTTCCATAACTGTCTTTGGCCAGAAGATCAAAAATTTCATTATTATACACTTCTACAACAGAAACCTCAACCCAGTAACTTCCTGGTGGCTTTTCTGAAATAAGCCTGGCAAATAAAAAAAAAGGAAAAAATTTCAAGAAAAAAGCCCCAAAATGTTGAAGTGAAACCCCAAGTGAACAATCTGTAAATAGAGATCTATTCTATAATTGTAATATACTTACAATCCGATAAAAGCATTTACTAAGTATCTGCAGCCATAGAATTGCCTTATCCATATGCTAATGTTAACTTGAAGAATCAGAATATACAGTTTATTTGTACTTGAAGAAGTAAATAGAATTTAGTTTTATGAACAGTTGTTTTTTCCACCAGCCTCCCACCTCAGAATTCTTTTTATACCATTTCTCTGCTGACAGTTACTGCACTCAGAGCTCAGAGTATATAATCTGTCAGAGTGGAAGCAATGAACAGAGAAGGGAAACTATATCTGTAAAAAGTTATCTGTTCACAGCCTCAGAAAATCCATAAACTAAGGGTTTCTCTATTCAGAAGAGTATTTACAGTTAGACAGTTATTCTCATGCAAAATTGGTTCTTTGATTTATCTTATACCCTTCTCCAAAACAAACAGGCTTAGCTGGAAAAACTTCTAACTTCTTCTACTATAAAATAACAGCATATCAGTTCAAACCTGTATTAGGTTCAACTAAAAAAAAAATCTAAGAACTCTTAAAACAAGAACAGATTGTAGTTAAAAATTTTACTATCCTTCTTCTTTGGGACTGGGTTCTAATCTAAATCTTTTTCATGTATGCCAGTTGTCAATTTTCACAGAACTTTTCAGAACTCAACTATCTTTTGGACTCCCACAGCTATGGTTGAAACATTTTTGAAAGTTTAATTAGAGTCTGAAAGCCAGATAACACACAGGAAAACTGCATAATTTTATTGTCTTAGAAAATCAAATTAAGCAGGAGAGAGACTAGAAATCTATATAAAACCTCAAATATCACATGATGGTCAGAGAAGCTATAAATATTGTGAAGCTGAAATCTGCAATGATAGATACATTAAAAACATTATTTCACCCTATCTATACAGTTTAAAGTGACTACCACTGACAGCAAGCCTTTACTTAGTTTTTACCTGAACACTTCTTGGGTAGCTCGAGGAATAATTCCAAGTTCTGATTCCTCTTCTGTGGAGAATGTTAAATTCCCCTCTAACTGTGGTCCCAACATTGTGTATGTCTTCCCACTTCCGGTTTGCCCATAAGCCATGATACACACATTGTACCTGAAAAATAGTAATTTATTTTATCATTACCAAATGTGTCTGCTAGGTGGCAAGTCAAACTCCAAACAATTTGGAACACAAACTTAAACAAGAAAATAAAAATGCTGCCCCTGATTTCTTTTTGCAGATCTCAAAGTCTGACAGTAATTACTGTTCATAACATCACCTACACAGATTTTATTTTTTAAGCAGAGTTAAAGGGATGCTTTTAAGTAGAAGTTTAAAGGATTCTTAGCTTGGAATGATTGATGCTGTTAGACCTCCTTGCCTGTCAAACTTTCAGCTTTTGCACTACCACTATTGAGCTGCTTTTTAATCAGCTCTTGAACCACTACAGTTTAGAGTACAGCATTTTAAATTAAACCATTTCTGGGCTTGATTTGTGTTACAGTGCTGTGCTGTAAACCACTGCACTTGTATCCTAACAGCTAGGAACTCTTCATCTCTCATAGTCTTTTTCAGACAGGCTCACCAGTCACAGCCCTCAGAGAAGACAGCCCTAAGAACAGGAGGCACAAATTTTAAACCAAGAGCACCAGCTGAGAATGAGCATGCACACAATGACTACTCTGGAACAAAGGTGGCAGGAACTACTCTGATAAGGACAAGCAGAAAATGAAAGTGTACAGTGTCAGTGCAGAGGAACAGGCACCTATGAAGCATCATCTTCTGAAGTAGACAAGTAAATATGTCTAACGAACACAACTCTGAAAATGCCTCTTGGCTGCACTGAAAATAATACAAGAAGAATTGTTCACAGCTGTGAGCACTGTTGTGGAGCCTGTGCCACAGGATCTGAGCTGAGATACATGGATCCTATCTAGAAAGTGTGTTGCTAACACAACTAGATCAAAGTCAACACCTTAAGCAAAATAAGTAGGCGGATACAGATGCATCCAGCCACAGTACTGCTTTGTGTGCAGGACCAATACTGTGCTGTGCAGCTGAAGTTTTGTTCCTCCTTGGCTATGCCTGCTCTGCTGCCCCTGCCAGGAACTCGATGTTGACCACAGTACTGTGCCAGCCAAACCCTTGGAAGACATGCATTTATCTGACAGGACCGTTCTCTGCCTAGATTTTGTTTGTTTGGAGATACGACAGTAGCAGAACCTTCCTACACAAGAAGGACTTCACAGTTTGCAGAAACTTCTGTTCTACTAGAGGGTTGCAAGAATGGGCCTGCTCCTGTTCTGCCAGGGAATAAAATTTCACTGCCTAAGCTACCTCCTCTGTGGGCAGACCTGGAACAGCTGCTTTTGATTATCTGATGCTTTTCCTCATATCAAAAATGTAGTTTCAAGCACATGCCAGAATATTTCAATGAACACCCCTCATCTAATTGTTTTAAATGTATGGTTTCAAGTAATGAAATACTTACATGCATATTAAACATGCCTAGAAGCAATTATTTCAGGAGGATTATTTTGAAAGCTTTCACTTGTTAGAAAGAAATGTGGGCTGATAAGCCACACGGAAAATACCTGGGTACCCTTTCTGGGAATATGAAGTTAAAGTTGCAGTCAATGAATCTATAGTAAGGTCCCTCTGGATTTTAGCATGCACTGCAGAGTGAAAAATAGGAGTCATAGATTTGATGAAGTAAAGGTGATAACTGTAATTGAAAACAAAGAGCACTACAGTAAAATTAAATGTGATAGCAATTAGGGCTGTAAATCTGAAATGAGGGATTTCTTGAAGTATTCACTGCTGACATAACTCAGTAGAAAAGCTCCCACAAATTTTGATAGTTTTTATCTAGACTAACAATGAGTAATTTTCACAGTTCCACCCCTCATACATACTTCCTGGCCAACCTTATTGAGACTTCTAGCCTTATCTCAAAATTAAACAGATCTTTGGAACCAAAAAGGGAGCCAGATGTTTTTCCTTAGAAGAAACAGAATTAGTCTTCTTAGAAGCCTCTCCTAAAGGACTTTCCTATAGTCCAGCTATTTAAATTTTCCTTAATTGCTGCTAGTCATAAGACAGTAAGCACCATGGACAAAATAGTTCTGACAAGAGACAGATGATATAATTAGAAGGTAAGTGGGCAGATGATTGTAACATTGCAGATGGAGGTGCAAGTCTGGTATCAATGAGTGGTCACTTCTCTGTCAAAGCAAAAACAGTGTTTCAGTCAGCCCAAATGAGCTGAAACTGGCCAAAGTGGTATCAAATCTAAGTAGGTACAGGAGATAATGAATTGTTGGAGGATTCAACAAGAGGACAAGCAGCAGATTACTTTATATTTATCTATATAATAACACTTGTTTATTATAGTTTACTTCACTGGTGTTCTAGCTCCAGCATGAAGCTTTCAAATAGAGAAGTCTGAAGGTTTTTGACTATGATTCATAGGTATTTGCTCTGATATTTTTTCAACTGCACTTTATTATTATATATAATAGTTATATTCCTGTTTAGAAAAGTTCTTATTGTCAAGCTAAAATACCAATAGTTTTGTAGCACTTCTCTCCTGAAAAGAGTGTGGGTGTTCACTTTAGCTTACCCCTAGGAGGGAACTCTGTTAAAGGAAATGAGAGGAGAAATTCATTCTTTAAAATAAACAAACAAGTTGGATTATTCAACGCTGTAAAGAAAAGAAAAGTTATCTTACTCCCTTGTTGGCCCTGTATGGGTCACGGTAAACTTTGAAGCCTGCTATACTTTGTCTGGTTTACATATGGAACAATCTTTTTTTCCTGTATATTTGTAGTGAAAAATGAAACAATCCATTAAGAAAGAAAAACACAGAAAAAATAAGGAAAAGGAGAGAACACTCCCTTCTACTCAAACTAAAAGTTGTTACAGACCAGTTTGGAACCCAAACTAAAACAATCAGGAGCAGCAAAGAGGTTCAAGGTTCAGACTAAGTATGTCTGTTTCCCATTTACAGTGGGAAGGCTGCTGTTCTCATATGTACAGACTCACCTTTCCTGAGAATCTGCTTCTGTTTAAACAGCACTTCTGGAAGAACAAGACAGGTCTTTTGTTTTCAATAACAGAACATTTCCTAACTGAACACAAAAGTCTTAGCTTTTAGGACAGGGTTCTCTCCATGTAAAAATTAGTAAGTGGAAAGTACAACAGATCAAGGTACAGTTCAGATACATCTAAAAACTCTTAAGGGATGCGTTGAACTTAGGCAAAATTATGACCATTGCAAAAGGAAAAGTAGGGAGAGAAAGCAGTAGTTTTAAGACTTCTTTAAACTCCTGAAACCTAGTGGTCCCTAGGTTGATCAGCTAAAAAACTGTGGTCACTCATTACTGGTAAACAAGAATTATGCAATCTATGACTTCCCTCAGCCAGGGAGCCCTTGGGGGCCTCTCTGTGGTATATGGAATTCCCAATATTCACAGTATCTTTAGATACCTCTTCTAGGATGCTTTCAAGAAAAGGAACCTAGGAAACTTCAGTGTGCAGGCTTCTGGGGACAAAGATTGCCACTGTTCAACTCTGCCACTGTGGATGGAAAGGGACTGTCTTTTCCTCTACAGGGAGCAAAAGGCCCATGAGATCCCTACCATGTAATTAAGTGGTATTGGAACAGGGATGAAAAAGAAGCAGAGAGGAAGTCATGTGTAAAACTCAGTTCAGTCCTCAAGGATTATAACAATATGCACATCAAAGCTCCTTTGAAAGAGTAGCTTCAGTTGGCTCAGTACTTATGAAAAATCACACTTTAAGAGCTTCAGTAGCTAGAAGTAATTTCATGTATTTGTTAGTGCTTGTTAGTGATCAGTTTTCTATTCAAACCAGAATTCTGTTTTACCCCAGTGCCTGAAGGAGCAGTTGAATGACTGAGAATGCTCAGTTCCTGGTTCAACCAGGAATTGGTGACACTGCCTCCTATGGCCTGTGCTGGACACAAAACCAGAACAGAGACTGGCCCTGGCAGGCCTTTTGCATTGAACACAATGTTCACAGTGTTGGAAAAGATGCATCATACAACGTCTGCAACTGGGAAAGTTACAAAACATAACCTAAAGAACACACACAAAAGAGACAACATCTTCCATTTGAAGCATCAGTTTGACAGAAAGAGATGAGAGGAAAAAATAATATTTTTTTTCCCAAACTTGTCTGCTCTGCTTAATTTTGTTAACTGCATTTTCACTGTTTGTACAGGGAAACAACATTCACTTGGTAGTGAGTAGAAAGAAAACAGGAAAATGAAACTGCAAAGCCATAAAGCTTGACTATATCACCCTTATTAAGTGTTTTTTAAAAATGGATAGATTTCAGTAGATTATTGTCATTTAGCTTTTTTACTGCAACCTTTTAACTTACCCATCCAGGAGAGATGTTAGCAAAGGGGCCACATCTGCAAATACTGCATCTTGAGACTCCAAATCATTGTAAACTCTGAGGAACAAAGTGCAATGATTAACCAAAGAAAAAATATAAATGGTGTCACAAGAACACAGACCATAGAAACTGTAGGCCAGTGACATAAAAACTGGAACCTGCTGACATTTCTGTGTCAGAGAAATGAAAATTAGAACTCCAAAGTTCTCATTCACATTTTGGGAGCAGCTGTTGTGCATTCTGGGAAGAACAACACATAGGTGTACCCTTGTGGACTTCTGAGCTCAATCTAAACCTCTTGCCTGCCCCTCTGGAAGTCTTTTTTTAGGCTGTACAGGATCCCTGCAACTTTTTCCCACCTACTGTAACATGAAATAGCCCTGCTGCCTGGGCTTCCTATGTATCACATTATGGAAGACAGTGGTCAGGTTGTACTGCCCTTTAGATGTGGGTAAAGTTTGAGGGAAAACAAAAAGAGGGAATGTCCCGGAGTAACTCTATGATGCTTGTATCTCCAAATCATCTATTCTGTTGGTGTTGAATATTAAGTTCTGCAGGTTTAAGACTGGTTCCAAAAGTGAAAGGGGAGAGAAGAGATGCAGAGTTTGTTATCAGAGACAGCACTTGTACTTACTCCCCTGCATCCTTCACAGAGACTGTGTTGTCTGCAGCCGACAGCAGGAGAGAGCTCTCCTTTGCTTTTGGTTAGTTTTTCTGGCTAGCTGTGGCAAAAACAATCCCTAGACTGTAGGGGTTTTTATTATTTTTCTTAAAATTATTCAAATCTGCTCTAGACAAAATACTCAGAAAAGCACCAGAAGCTCCTGTAACCTGTAACATTTGTAACCCACTAAGCCTGGCCTGGGCCGTGGCATTTCCCAGTGCCAGAAGAACTGCAAACAGACTGAGTAAGCCAGACTACAACCCACAGAAGAAACTCTTCTGAATCTGTCATCTCTTCGGAATGGCAAAAAGTTCTGCTGTTTAGTATTGTTCATTTTTGTGCTGGGAAGTGCTTTGCCTGTTAAATAAACCGGTTTTTTCCCACTTCTCTCCGAGAAAATATTTTCTTCAAACCAGTTAGAGGAAGGACTGCTTAAATCTGTTTCCTTAAAAGACTCCCATTCAGAAGTTTCCTCCCAAATTTGCCCTAAACCAAAACAGGGACAGAGACTGAGAGGTAGCTGAGAACTTGTCTCAGAAGACGCAGTGGCACAGCAGAAATCAGAATGCTCCTGAAGGTCATGTTTAAGGATGCACTATCTTTGTGGGCAATATCAGTATTTCCATCCTCAGCCCTGGTGAACTACCCACTCTGGAATAAACACTTTTCACTCAAGGGAAGACTTTCTTTTACATAATGATGTGGAGTGCAGACCTATTTTTAAACAGAATGGAAGACAAATTGCATGAGTTATTCCACCTCTCAGAAAAGAGCAATGACAGTCCAATACTTGGGCCCATACAATGATGTCTGAAACAACTCTGTATGTTTTTTGAATGCAAGGAGAAAAAAACCCCAACAGTTATCTTCAAATAAATCTTTCCTCCAATCCTTTCAAGTTTGCACAACCTAAAATCAAGACCTGAAAATAGGAAATCATCAGAGAGAGAGGAAATTCTGATCATAAAACATGGATATCCTAACTCATTCATTTCTTCTGTAGCACACCAAAAATCTATCCTCCCCAAGATTACAGCCTGCAGCACCCATTGTTTATAGAAGATGAACAGAATCTAAAACATGAATGTCATTACCCACAGTTAAATATTTGAGGTACAAATGTTTATCTTTTGAAAAAGTTTCCTTTTCTGGTATCTTTCTGTGGTGATTTTTTTTTTGTCTTGCACTGTTTTCCAATAGATGATATATGTTCTTTATAGCTCAGAGCAAAATGGCTAATTAGAAACAGGAATTTTGGTAGCAGCAAACATTACAAAGTGTAGTCACTTCTCTGTGTATACAGTACACCCATACCCTTCCCTTAACAGTGTCCCACAGATTGTACAGGATACTACAAGGTTAACTGAATAAAGACAAAGTGTGCTCTTCAGCATTTACTCAAGCCTCTTTGTATATCTGACCATGATCTGTCTGGTACAGTCTATAGACTGCACAAATAGAGTTTTTGTATTCATCCTCTCCATAAATAACATTATACAGAGGGATCACTGATAAACAGATACAGAACTGGAGTCAATGCACTGAACTCAGCATTTTTCCTGACAACAGACAGAAGAAGGAACAAGAAACAATATGGTGGCCAGAGACACAGTAATTCATCTCTGTATCTCATCCTAATCCTTAAAAGCTGTATACTGGCCTCAAAACTGAAATTTGAGTTGGATCTCTGTTTCAAAAAAAATATTATTAGAATTAGCATTCAGTTTCTTTCTGCATCTTGCTAAATTCTTGGCCCGGAGCAACATCCTGTGGCAACGTGTTCCACAAACTAATTGTAAGCTGCATGAAAATGTACTCTCTTTAATCAGGAAAGGAGCACTTGTCTGGCTTGATAGACAAATACTGCTTGTATTGCCATTCCACTGATGTGCTATCACAGTGCACTCAGAAACCAACAAATATGCAGGGATGTGGCACAGTTCAGACCAGGAGGACACTGGCACTGAATACTCTGTCCCTGCTTTGCATGCACATGAGCATATGCTTCAGTAAACTTTGTACATCCAATCTGCAAGGTCAATATAAAAGAGCAAAAGCACTTCCAAACACTTTTCTCTGCTTCATCTATCATCTGCAACTGATGAAATATTCATTAGCGCCCAGTCCTCCATCTTAACCAATTAGGTCTCTAACTCAGTATGTGTTGAAATATTTTTCTTCACACATCAAAACACCTCAGAGCTACTACATAAATTAAAAAAAAAAAAAAGGAAAAAAAGAGAAAATACTAAGAAAGGCATTTTAAAGATTAAAACATTCACAGTTGATGAGTTTTGTTGCCTAAGAAAGCAAACACATTGCTACTGGCCACAAGCCAGGCTAGAATCAGTCAGTCTTAGCAGTTCATTTGCACAGCAAAGTAGATCACAGAATCAGTTAGCTTGGAAAAGATCTCCAAGGCCATCAAGTCCAACCTTTGACTTAATGCCACCTTGCCAACTAACCCATAGCAGTAGGTGGTGTCACATCCAGTCATTTCTTGAACGCTTGCAGGGATGGTGACTCCACCACCTCCCTGGGCAGCCTGTTCCAGTGCTAAAGCACCCTTTCAGTGAAGAAAATTTTCCTGACGTCCAAGCTGAACATAGGCTGGACACACACCTAAGCCCTAGTGCAGCCTGAGGCCATTTCTTCCAAGTACAGCCACAGCTGGGGTCAGTACAGCTATTTTAGGGTCAGGCTTCAGTAGCTGATCTGAGGAAAGGCACGTGATTCCATGTTACAGTCACTACTCAAATATTTACTCAACTTCCTAAAGGGGTTTTACTGCCACTACTTAGCTGCTGTGGTTCAAATGCTATCCATACTGAAATAAAGTGGTTTAAAGTAATCTTGAACTAGTTTATGCTACACTGTAACCACAGCCTTGGCTGAAGCATGGACACCCACTTCATTATCTCTCTGGAACCATGAAAGATGCTGCAAATCCAAAGAATCTCTTTCTAAAACCCCATGTATTTTTACCAGAATGATAGATTTGTCCCTGTGTACTGATTAATGTGAATTTCACATTGAAAATTCTGAGCTTCCTTTTTATTTTGCTAACTGATTTGCCAATAAAATTATAAAAGCATAACATGTTGAAAGCTGGAATTTTCCTCCTGAGCTGAAATCAAATATTTTGACATTTATTAGTTCCATAAAACACTGCTAAAAAAATAAACATTTTAGAGTTCATAAGAAACATATGCTTTTCTGTTTATAAAAAAATAGCTGTAGTGGGACACTAAAAAAACATTCCTGGAGAACTGCATTCCTTGGGGGATTTACATTTTTAACCCTTTTCCTGATTACCAGGATCTACACCACATTTCCAGAATCACAGCACCTCTGGAGTCCTGTGTCAGTACCATTAACTGTGCTGCTCTACAGAGTTGAATTCCAGCATTTTTCTGTTTACTTCAACTGGTATGGTTGGGTTAGGTATAGCTGAAGAGTGAAAGGAATTACTTTGAGTAGCTTAGCAACATGTGAGGGGGCCATGTACCCTAAGAGATCTTATATGCCTTGAATCAAAGAAGTCCTAAACCTGTGGGATCAGTAAAGCTTCCCCAAGATCTGCATTATTATTAGGATTTTTCAGGTGCTTGATGGCCTACATGACACCAGTCCCCATTCTCCTGCAAGTAGAAAACTGCAGCACTGTAGAAGAACACCTTGAGGAAAAGGGCAACGACTAACAATGTTTAGCAAACCTACAGGAATTTCGGTTGAACAGGCTCAGACATTAAGTTTAAACCAGGACAGATAATTCATGCTGGGTACATCTGACTTTAAATCAAGTTTTGCCTTCAAGCAAGAAAGCATTAAATTGTCCTCCTGTATTCCGTTTCCAGAGAGGAAAGAGGCATTGGGGTAAAATTTTGTATTTCATTATCTACAGAGTTCCCATTGTATTATTTAAGTCTTCATTCCTGTTTTCAGAGGTCCAGGCCAGCACCATTTTGAAAGAACAGAAGGCACCCTTCAGCCTGTCTCCCAGCAGTTTTCTGTCTCACTGATACAGACTGGCAGAGATTCTGCTGTCCCATTAAAACCCTTATCACAAATGGTGCATGGATTTTGACCCAGTTCATCTCTGTGGATTTTTGAGCATCTAATACAGCAAGCAGTCCCACTGTAGCCTTTCCTTTGGGGAGCACTTATTCCCACGCCACTGCTCTGCCTTGTTGCCTCTGGTCAGGCTGTTCAAACATCAACTTGTACAAGTGCTCAGTCCAGTTTCCACCAAAGTCATGCTCCATGTCTAACGCTGAAATCTTGCAATCCACCTCAATTCATAGAACCATTGAATTGTCTGGGTTTTAAGGAACCTCTGAAGGTCACCTAGTCCAAACCCCCTGCAATGAGCAGGGACATCATCTAGATCAGGTTGCTCCGAGTGCCATATCAACTGACCTCAGATTGTTCCAGGAATCTGACAGCTAGTCCCTCTCTGGGAAACCTATTCCAGTGCTTCACTGCATTTATTGTGAAACCATTCTTCCTTATATCTAGTCTTAATTGACCCTCTTTTTGTTTAAAACCATTACTCCTGTTCCTATTGCAACAGGCCCTACTAAAAAGTTTGGCCCCATTTTCTTATGGACTCCCTTCAAGTACTCGAAGGCAAACAACACTTCCTTACCTTTATAACATTCTGCTACCTTGCAACATGTAGCAAGGATCAGGACATCTACTCCGACTGTGAAAACAGTCAAGTAAGTCTCTACACAGGTTTCAAACTTAGCCATATTAGTAGTCTTTACTGAGAGGGAAGACTGTTATCTATTCCCTGAAATGCATTATTCTGTCCTGGGAAGAACATAATTATCACATCAACAAAAACACAAGAATTTTCCTCCCACCTCCCCTCCTCAAAAAAACCCAACCAAAACTAAAAAAATTAGTCTTCACTACACAAATCTTTCAGCAATTTAGATTTCCAGATTGCTACACAGGACTACTACTCACCTCTCAAACTGAAAAGTCTTGTTTACTGAGCCATGACCAGGACGGCTACACTTGACAAGGACGGTTTCCTAAGAGAAAAAAGCAAATTATCTATAGTTAATATCACAGATACAAACATAAAATCAAATATGCATCACTCCTAATGTATCAGGTGACAGCTTTAAGGATCAGGAAGTCCAAGGCCCTTGTCCAGCAGTCACCAGTTCTAGAGGCTTTAGAGCATGTATAATACAGTGAACTTGCAAAACCATAACAAAGGATCTCAAAGTCCATTCAGATTATTAAATAACAACCCACACAAAACATGCACTTAAGTTCAAGATAAAGATCCAAACCCTTACCTGAATTTTTTATTGGAACTAGAAAGTCACAGGCAAGTAAATGCAAGCTTCCCAACTGCCGCTACAGGCATAAAAAAAATTGCAAAAGAGAGTTCTTTTTTTTATTGTTGGATACATTTTCACAGTGCCTTTTCAGATTGATTTCATAGCTAGCTCTGTCTAGAACTAAGAAGATCCACATTTTATTAAATAACATTCTAGTCCACAACTAAGAGAAAGAGCTTCACTACAACTGTAGAATTCCATGAGTTTTTAGTGGAATCCACTTCCCAGATGAGTTATACAGTAACTTTTTAAGTCTGACAAATATGTAAGCAAGCAGCTCTTTAAACTATTACCAGAGTACAATCACAGCAGTCTGATGTGGATTAGCTAGCAAAGTCTGTGCCCTTCTGCTCCTCATGGAAAATGTTGCTTAATTGCTGAGAAAAGTAAAGAAAAAAGATGTGGAGTCTTACAACAACTTGGGTGGAAGCTCTCCAGCACACAAAATTTTTCATCCAATTCAAGGAAACTTTCTAGCTTACTAACCTGTGGTTACATTACTGCATTTGATGGGAGTGCTGAAATTCCTAATGTGCTTCAGACAAGTAGGTTGGAGTACTTGAACTAGTGACCTTCAAATAAGTATTGCCACAGACTGAAGTTATAAAGTGCTGAACAAATAACAATTACATAACAGCATGCAAAAGGCTGAAAAACATCAAATTTCTTCCTTTGAGTTTATGAGTATTTCTACCTCTTTGGAGAAATGTATAATTATCCAACTAATGATGACGAAACACTTACTCTAAAGAATGAGCTATGTTACCCACCTCAGTACTGTCAAATTTAGCTGAGTACAGATGTCAGTAGAACTCTGCTACAAAATGGCCTGACACAAAAATTTTAATAGAATCAGTAACCAACAGGCTCCAGGGGAAAGAAAAAGGAAAAAAACTGAAAAATATATAGAATGATGGAATACATTTCTGATTCAGGATATCAAATTGACTTGCAGATTAGCTTTCTCTAAGGTGAGAAATAAGAGAAAAAAACCTCTAGTTGCACAACATAGAAACAAAAGAATTGACTGTTAATAGGCAGAAGTTTCATAAGAGCATTTGTAATCACCACATCCAGTCAGGTTTGGAATATCTCTAAAGATGGAGATCCAAACCCTCTCTGGGCAACCTGTGCCAGTGTTTGACTACCCTCATAGCTTCTTCTCATGTTTAGGGTGAATTTCCTGTATTTCAGATTGCACTCATTCCCCCTTGGGCTGTCACCACTAGGAAGAATCTGTGCATTCAGTACCTCCTCATCTGCTCATTTTCTCAGATAGTGACAATACTAGCACTGTTCAGTGTCTTAATCTGTGTGGAGTGGCTCAACCTGATATGTGGTGTGTACTCACCCTCCATGGTTATTGCACAACAAGCTTCAGAAGAAAGGCTCAGACAGTTGTTACTGTTATGTTGAAGAGCTGAGCATACACAGGACAGCAAAAAGGAAACTTCAAAAATCTTCAAGTAACTCGAAAACTGAAATGCAATACTCTTCTGAACAGCTAGTAAAATCTTAAGCCTTTCTTAGACTCAAAATCAGAATAATGTTTCTCTAGACAAGATGAACAATATGTTAGAAAAGACCACGTGTCTTAAGAATGATATTAATTTCTAAACAAACAAAAAAACACACTCAGAGACTAAATGGAAGTCATGTAGCGTCCGTGGATCTAGTTCTCAAATGTGGCTCTGCCTTCTAACACAATCATGGCAAATAACTGCCTGGCTATGCTACACACAAAGTATTTTCAGGAAAAAAATATGGAGAGACAGTTATGATCTAAAACACAAAACTAATAAACTCAGCATCTCTACCACATACAGTCTTCCTTCACCTTGATCAAAAATGTCCTTTAAATCGTTGTCTGGGAAATAGTTAACCTGTTTCCAGAAATACAATCTTTGACTGTGTTGCAACTAAAAGCTCAAGAACAAGTCAAGCCCATATTTTAATCTGAAAATTGCACATTTATCCTAGCCACAAGCATATCAGCTTCAGTTGTTAAAAGCAAAGTAAACAGGCAATAAATGTTTTTTTCCTTTACTTTTGTAAGATTAGTCTAAATAGACTGCTTTTTGTAAGAAGAATTCTTGCAACAATTTTTTTTTCTTAAAGAAAGATAAATTCATATTAAGAAACTAACACAAAGACTTCAGGTATTTGATCAAAACTGGAAAGTATTTTAACTAAATAAATGTCAAGGCAAACCAATAAAACATTTGAAGTCTATGTTGTGTTTTCCAAAACCAGGAAGTTAGTATTTTGCAAATTTCATTTCTCAGTCAAGCCCATGCTTATATTAATATTCCTTAAATATTTCATAAGATTAACATATTGAAGATCACTCTTCCATACAAACTAAAACTCATAAATTGGCATAAGCAGACACTGCCTTGCCTGTAAACATATCAATACCGTAATACATAAGATATCTATATTAAATAATTCAAAACCAAAATATTGCCTCATTTCACACTTATGCAATAAAATTTAACAGGTCAGAAATGGTTGCAGTATTTTATAGTACAATAAATGTGTCAGGATATCCAGAATACTATATCTACCATTACAGATCTTTGCTTTTTATCTCCTGACATATTTACTCTTTCTTCATCTCTTTATAAGCTCCATTAGTTACCTAATTGCACATATACAGATATGGATATATGTAATTATCCATATTATGCAAGTGAGATCTGCCTAATGAAACGATAATTTGGGAGATTTAAATGCATAACATATTGTAGGTCACTTCAGCAATACTTAAAGCCCTACACTATAAAAGAGAATTTGGCTCACCACCATGTAAGTAACAGTGAGCAGCCAACTAAGAACTATGGCAGCTATGAAAATTAAAACTCAAGTTAATACTTTGACCTTAGCTCACACTACTGTGCTTTTTTAAGTTTTATATCTTGGTAATGGCCTCAATTAATGCTGGAATGCCATTTGGATTTGCAACCTCAAAGACTATTCTTCCTCCAATGGATCTAAGCCAGGACACTTTGACATGCTTGACTGCAGCACCTCATAGGCTGCTGTGGTTCATGAGATATCAGATTTCTGTCCTAATGCATGAGCTGTGTTGCAATAGTAAAATTTGGAAAAAGCCTGACATAATTTTAGAAATAGCTACAGCACATACAAGTGGCTCAAAGGGACTGACAGCAGGAAGTCAGCAGCAGTTTGACTGTTGCAAACATTCAACCACCAGTTAAAGGATGGCTGCCCCAGCAGACGCTCCAAGCTATTACTGCTACAAAGAGTCAGGATGAAAATAGCACAAACCACCTGCTACAGCACCCATGGGTAATCAAATCTAAGCACCACCTGACCTTGTTGTTTTGGTTTTTTTAAACTCATTATTCTCATGGCCCTTCTTGTTTCTTCTAGTATCTATGAATGTGCTGTTGAATTCCACCATCAAATACTCACATCATCAGCTGCATATGCTGCTTTTTCTGAAAAGTTTCTTTGCCTGTGTGGGAATAAAAAAGCATCAATGGGGAAAAAGAGGTAGCCTTCGAACCACAAGTGTTCCACTTAGCTGAGAAGAAACAATGTTTGAAGTGTCTGTGAACTACACACTGTCTGAAGAGTACCTTTCAGAATTGCCATTATTATTGTACCCTATGTACATACTAACACTAAAGAACAAGTTAAAGTGCAATCAAGCAAAATAATCTGCTTTAGAAAAGACATTTAGAACAAACCAAATTAAGATGAATGCACATGCAAGCCATTCTATTATTCTGATTGTTGCATGGCCTTGTAACTAGAGGCTTTCACTTTAAAAAATTAAACTGAAAAACACCCTCTTTTCAGGTATTTGTCCCTGATCTTGAATCCAAGATTAGTCCAAACACTGCCTGGGATTACTAAGGTGTACAAATCTATTGTGTGTGCAAATTTTTGAAGACTCAGTTCACAGTTTTACAGGTAAGTTTTCTTTAAATTGCTCTGATACATTAAGAAAAGTTACCCTTGACAGTTGTTTGGCCCAGTCTGTCCTGTTTTACACTGCAAATCAGCACCTGATTGCACTGTTTCATACTGCAACAAAAAAAGTGAGTGGGTTCCTTCCCAAGTATACCAAGCACAGGTTAATGCAAGTTTCAGCTTCAGGCTTCTTGAAATATCTTGGGTGTTATTTTGCCATTGTTTTAATTAAAACAATCTCTTTTTTTAGTAAGATTTGCCAAAAATTAATAAACTTTAAAACACTGAGTGTACTATTTTAAAACTACGAGGCAGTAAAAGAAAGCCCAAAATCAGCTATTTACTGATAAAGCAAATGATAATGTTACTGGTTTCTAGCCACCCACCTAGTATTCCCCTTCTCTCTTTCTTTCTTTCTTTGTATACACTTCAATCCCTGCTTTCTTTCATGTTAGTCATCTATGGAGAATTCAGCCTGTTAAGCAGATACTTGCATCTAATCCCTCTTTTCCTTTTGGATCTTGGAATGTTTTGACACATCAGTTACAGTAAACGTTTTATAAATTAGGGATGCAGAGCCAAATTAGACTGAAATAGAACTACAAATGTTTGTGGTGACAGCCAATGCGTTCTATAGCATTACAAAACAATTGTAACACTGAATGCGTTTCTCTACCCACGACTTTTGGCAGCTCTCCCATTACTGCATCCCAGAATTTGTATAGGATAGTGAATACACTCTAAACTGATGGCAGCTGTGTTACTTCTGCCAAGCCAGAAGTTCTGTTCTGCCAAGGATAATCCTGACTTGGCAGAACAACTATGGCTTTCCATTGAGATGGACATACTGTTAGGCAGGGGGATGAGATTGGCTAGAGGCAATTTAGCAGGAGAAAGAAAACAGCAATTAGTTTTTATGATACCATCATTGTCTCCCCACACACATAAAACCAGAAAAATCAAGGACACAGTTGTTCTCATATAAACATAACTATTGCTTTCTCTATATTTGAATTTGGAGTCAGAGAGGATCTAACACAACCAAAGATTACCTGTCACGTGATACTGAATGTCCAGCAGCATCATCAAAAGGTAGCAATGGTCGAATCCTGCAGTGGACTCTGATATTTCCTCTCAGTTCCTGGGATAAGAATATTAAGATGTATCTAACATGAATTACTGGAGAGGATAAATACACTGAAATTTGTCAAACAGATGTGAACATGTTTAAGAAGGCCAGTGTTCAGCACAACATAGCTCCAGACTTCGGGGGGAGGGGCGCGGAATAGAATCAATATAATTTGTCTTAGTAATGTAGGAGATAGTACTTGAGGAAGTACAAGATCTTCAGAGCACCAGAATTGTACAGCCCTCTCCAGTTTATATGGACAAAAAAAAACCAACCTCTGAGCCATTTTCTCTTCCCTTCCTTATTCTCCTTCCTCTTTACCGAGCTTTTTCAGATACCTGTATTAACTCAACAGACAACATTACACGCTCCATTTCTCTTCCACCAGTCCTGAGGAAGATGTGGAATATAAAATATGTTGTTTATTTTCCTCACACTGTGCTCCTACATGATTAAAAAGCCAGTAGCTGATTTTTCACTGTAGGCCATTTTAGACTTATTTATCTCTTCCATTTTGTTGGTGATCAGTTCTTCTCATTTTGTATGACTGAACATAGCTTGCCTGTGAGGACTACTGACCACTGGTATTAACACCCTATTGCTCTGGGAAATATCTTTTCAGTAAACTGCAACACAAGGCAAAATTTAGAAGGCAAGTACTTTTTAACAAAGAGATTCATTTCCCCAGGTAGAAAAACTTTAAAAAAAAATCGTTGAAGGAGGCTTCTTTTCTAAAAATCAGGTCCTGAATTGGGAAACCCAAAACTAGTCATTTGTGGTGATGGGAGGAAGAGTAAATTTAAAGTACAAATAGGAAAAAGTTAATCCCAAATCACTAATGGCTGAGAAGGATACAGCTAGAGATATCTGGAAAAATAAAAGATGACTACTTTGCAGTACCAAGTTAATAATTTAAAGAATTTTAAAATAATTTCAGAAGACGCAAATTTAGAGAAGGAGATGAAGAAACTCAACTTTTGTCCACTATTCAAAATGGATGATACTCCTTAGGGCAATAGGTCACATGAGTGCATTTGGAAGATCTTGTGTAAAAAAAAAAGGAGTGGGGTTTAATATAAGACAAATGTGTCTCCACAAATAAACACAATATATATAGACAGCTGGGGTGAGTGATATATCCATGTGAAGTATATTCTTTACTTATATTGGTGAGGAAATTACGGGAATAATTTCAACAAAATAAGCCAATGTTCTGTTATGAAACATACTTACAATTAAGCTGTTATGTAGAGCCTTCCTCTTCTGCTTTTCTTTCTCATATCTCTCTGTTACCTCTTGTAGAGACTGCTCAAGATCAAAAGCTTTTATCTGAAACACTAGAAGAAAGCAATTTCAGAGATATAAACTCCATGACTTTACAAAAGGAATTGTCTAGTAGCACCTAATGAAATATAAGCACAAACCTTCTCAACTTCTACCAAATTTCAGTTAGGAGGGTTAGTTTCTGATTTACTAGACACCTATGAAAAGTCCTATCATAGTTCTTGCTATTTGAATCTACAAATAATTACCACAAGTACACACAAAGTCTTGAAAAGCAATCAATAATGTAAGATATTTAAAGTCAGTTCAAACGTGTCAGTTTAGTTAGTGATGTTACCTGCCAGTGCTGCATTTGAAGCAGCCTATTGCTAGATCTGGCTGTCACTTGCAAGGCTCATACCACATCTGCACTTATTAGACTCATGTGGGCTAACTTTACAAGAAGTTAACCTGTCATTTATCCTCAGCCTCACTTACAGTGCTGCTAATCCTTTACAATAGTTGTAAGGTTCCCCTTTAAGACAGGTCCATCACTCCTTGAGGAATTCATAGGAAGGATGGGTCATTTGAACTCTAGGGAGTCTCTTTCACCAAACTGAGAAGACTTCTCCAGGTCATCATACAAGCCTTCTAACTTCACAAATGGTTTTATTTCAGCCCAATTACATTAACACTGAGCCGGCCTAAAATAAACATAAAGTCCGGAAGACACATTATGTGACTGTAAGCTTCTGCAAAAAAACAAAAACTTTAGGAATCCCAGTGGGAAATCAATATCCCCGGCACTTAGTGAGCAGTCTGGAGATGTAGTGTATCAAGCAGTCAAAACCAGGGTCTGAGAGCTGAATGTGCAGGATGGCCACCAGCCTCAGTTTGTGCTACCTTGCAGGGCAAGGAACACATTTAGTAACTCAGCATGGTCACACATACAATTTAATCTCTCTGGTATAGACTAAAAATCAGAAAATTTCAAGGGACATTTATGTACACTAGAGATTTCTCAGATCTTTTTTTCCTAATACCCAAGCTGTTCACCTCCAGCTCACAGTGTTCCTCCACAAGTGCACATACGTGGGGAAGCACGATGTTAATAGCTGGGGAATCAATGTCAAGGAGTTTCACTACGAAAAATTCTTCTCTTTCATCCAGCATATGGAGTAACACTAGCATGCTCTGGTTTGGAGAATCCTACAAATATGTTCCCATAAATTTTCAAAAGGGCCGCTTACAGCTGCTGACCCATAATAATTTTTAAAACACAAGGTTAGATTCCTTTGATTATTTAAGTAACCTCTACAGTAAGTATCTTCATTTACATATTTGTGTACACACACTTTGAGTTCCACAAGTCTTTTAAATAAGCAGTAAAGTAAAGCAATAGATGCTGAGGGCACAGTTCCATTATTCCAGTCCTGGAAGAAAAAAGTTTCCTAATGCATAAATTATTTCTGAACGGCTATTTTTTTCTGAAAGTAGAGTTACGCAGTTACAAATATAAACACTTACTTAACATTTTCCTAGTTTTCTGCTTGGCATCAGATGCAAGCTATACAAGAGCTACATTTTCATCCTTAACCTAGTGGTAGACACTGGGTACATCTGTTTTAAAATACTAATAACACACTCTTCATTAGGCAAGGGAAGTAGTCACCACATGAATGCAGCTATTACAGACACCCCTTTTTCCCATTCTTTGCCTATTTCATTGTCTATATGGAAATTTCCTGGGAGCTGGGAATGCCAGCATTTTTCTGTTTAAGTGTTACCAATCACAGTAACATCAGTCTAACAGTTGTGATGCCTTGCAAGCATATTCAGGACTGTAACTTTACAGTTCCTTTCCTTTAACTGACAGTCCCAGAGCTTTTCATTCCCTCCCCCCCCTTCAGTGATGCACCGGATATTTTGCTGTGCTCACACAACTCAGTCACAAAAAGGTCTAAAAGTAATCCTTTCTTCTGAGCAAATTCCATCCTGGATCAGCTCCCTGATCTGTTCTGCGTGTGGTTTCACAAAGAGTTATACAACCATAACAGAAAGGTCCATAACGGGGACATGAAAAAGGGACAGGAGCAGCATAACCGAGATGTGTAGCTGTCTTCATAGTTCCTTGGGGTTTTCAAGGTTTCTTGCCAATCTAGGATCCATTTTAAAAAGGAGATCAATCTGATCTTGTCTTCTACGACATATTGCACTATGATGCAATAGACCTAAGAGCAAAACTTCTTTTCAATTCAGCTGGATTTTATATTCCACGCTAAACATTATTTTTAGCATGGCCTGTTGTAATAGGTCAAAGGGTAATGGTTTTAAACTAAAAGAGGGTCAATTTATATCAGATATAAGAAAGGTGTTTTTTACAATGTGGGTGGTGAAACAAGTTGTGCAGAAAGGTGGTGGATTTCCCATCCCTGGAAACATTGAAGGTCAGGTTGGACTGGCCTCTGAGAACCTGATCTAGTTGAAGATGTCCCTACTCACTGCGGAGGGAATGAAAAAACAGGACCTTTCAAGATCTCTTAGAAATAGTTCTATGGATTATTCTCTGGGCTGCTACAATACTTCTGTTGCTGGATCCAAGGTTCCTCTCTTACTTCCCTACTTCACACTAAAGGAAATGCTCTCAAAAGGCAGCTGAGCTGTGAAAATCACCTGTGGAATTGAGAATAAAAGATGATGGTAGTTCACATTCCACTGATACAAGTCATTAGCACAGTGCAGAGCTCAGCTTTCTCCAACAAAAGCAAAGCACATAGGCGCTAGCATATAGACAAAATGGGAAAGCTCCTTTTTTAATCTTCTCCAGCCCAGAGAAAAAGTGCCCCAGAATTGCAAAGCATATCTAAGTCACTAGGCTTACAAATCACTACAATTTCCTCTTTCTGATAATATCTGCATCGTGAAGCAATCTAAAAATTAATCTTAAATGTTTATGAATTCCTACCTTTCCAAAAATCTGCTGAATTACTGCATCTGTCTCAATAGTATCATTTGCAGTTTGGTAGCCAATATTTTTAGCAAAAATTATAGCAGCTTTATCTATGAGGGAAACGGGCCTTTAGCAACAGAATATATAATGGGGACTTCTCTCTCTTATGAATTGCTACTGCTTAAATTCCAGTGGCAAAGGTGGCAGTAGCCTGGTTTTCAGATTGTGAATAAATATTTCTAAGCAAAGGACTACTCGGTTATTATAAGAAAGTTTTATAGCTTGTTGCATGTCAACTACAACCTTGAAATTTACCTACTCAAATGCTTCTTCTGTAATTTTCTCCCTTGTTTTCAGTCTCTATTTTAAGATTAAACTGGTAATATATACTGTCTCCAGAATACATACTTAGGGCTTTCTGTCTACAAAAGATTACATGTAATTTAAGGACAGCAATTCCAATGGTCATATTTAAACTTAACAATAGAATCTCCATCTAAAACACTTGACAGAGAACTGAAAATCAGTCCAATTCAAAACAAAAGTCATCCACCAAAGTACCAACGTGCTATTTTGTTATAGTTAGAGAAGCTTCTCCTGCTTATGATTTCAAAGAACAATGCACCAGGAAGTGCAAATTTAGAACAGTCAACACAATTTTGCCAGATTTCCGAAGGAACATTTATTATGTATTTACACCACAATAGCTCAAGTGCCAAATTCAATCTCATATTGGTTCATTTAGCTGCCTGCTTCAATAAGAGAAAAGTTAACTTTTTAGATAAAGTTAATTTTCAACTTTGAGGTCTTTTCCTTGATGGAACATTTTCTGTACAAAAATAATACAGTAATCAAATAAATTTTAATTATAACTTAGTACTTAACATACAGGAATAAGTTCTGTAAACACCCATGACCAAGAGTGTTGTTTGTTGCTATTGACATGAGGAGTCCCATCAGAATCAAATCAGTCCCAAAATGAAATAATTCAAGGAAAGAGAACATACCTTTTTAAACGGCAACATATGGATATCAGAGCATCACAAAGAGTCCCTGATTGTAAATGTGTATATTTGTTGTAGATCACCAGGCTGCTACCCATCAAATAATTTAAGCATTGCATGTGTCATGTGATTCTCAGGCCTGGTAGGAGCTTCACCAGAATCAGGGATATTGAAAGCAGGTGCAGAGATCCACACCATGGGATCCAGGTATAGGACCAATGCACTTAATACTCAGTGATGAGGGCAGAGTGCACCACTGGCTCTCTTTCCTATGTATACATGAACAAGGAAGTACCTGAATTCCAAAGGAGCAGTCCATGCACTCTTAGTATCTACAGTCTAGCAGATGCAACTGGATTTTGAAGTAATATTTTTCTGATTAATACACAGAAATGTTAAAAAACAAATCTATCCTAATTTCAGGAAGTATTTTCAGAAACCTCTGAAATCAGCCAAGTCCTTCCCTGGTACAGTCAAAAGCAGACAAATTTCAGCTTTATAAAGCGATGCATTCTTTATTCAGCTCTTCTAAAATAGCCAAGATAACAAGCCTGAGAACTTCAGTTTAAAAATGTTACAGCAGAGCCAACTCAGAAGCAGTCTAATAGCAACTGTAATCCACACAAAAGACAAATCCAAATTATCAGTCATAACCTCTGCAGAGTTACTTGTACTTCTAATGCTTCAGAACTCCTTGATGATTTAATGTCAAACAAGAAACAAGTGCTACAATTTCAGTGGCATGTTTCTCAAAAATCAGACTCAACCTTTTAATGTTAGTAACATTGAACAATTACATTGTTGATGTTACATGTTTGAAACCTAAATGCAATGAGCCTTACTTTGCATTGCTTCATTCTGCAGCTGTATCCCCTGGACTGCTGCCAGAACTTGGTAAAGACAAGTCTTGCTTTGACGCTGAAAGTCTTTTGAAAGCTCAAGAGCAAATGAACGAAGGCTCTTCAGGTCTTGCTTAAGCCTCTTCTCAGCAAGAAGAAAAACATGTTATAAAGACACAGAACCAGCAGTTAAGAAGAATCAACATAACATCCCAAATTATTATGGTGAGATATCACAGGCAGGAAAAACCCTCCACTTAATGGAAGGAAGCCTTCAGGAGTGTATCGTTCAGTATGTTTAGAGAAGGATGCTGCAAAACATTTAGCAATATAATTTCCTAAAAGTTTCAACAAGACTTTATGGATCCTTATCATTTTATCATACCTATTTTGACCATAACACAGCTTCAGATATAATCAAGTCTCCTTGTTATTTCCTCAGACAAAAATAAGTGTATGTGAGCACGTGTGGGCTCTGTTTACTTTTAAGTCATATCCAGAACTAGCAGTGAAAAATTGTGATCCATATAACCCTTACTACTTTCATTTTCCACACTTTGATCAGGAGGTATTTGCTAGGATTCGCTCAAGGCATTTCTTGTATAGGCCAATTCTATGTCATCCTATGAGAACAGATGTATTTTGAAAATATCAGAAACTGATGTTGTTCAGAAAAGTATTTGCATTATGGATGTAACTCAGCATAATATACATGATGCAACTTTTAAATATTTGTAAAATCAGCCTATATTCACTTACAAGTCCCCCTAAATAAAAGCAGATTGACCTGATTTTAGGGTAAGTAAACTTCTGTATATCCAAGTCCTGAAATGGACATCTAAAGCCATCTCTAAGGTGAATTTAACAATATTTTACGTCACAGAAACACTGTGATATTTCATTGTCAGCCTGTGTTACAAAGTGTTACATATTCTGTGACATTTTATTTTTCTAACTGTGTATTGACCTTGAATTAATTAATTAGTTTCAACAATAAAAAGGCAATCTAAACTAAAGCAACAAAATCATTGCATTTCTCACTCTCAAAAGCCACACTGTGATTGGGAAGGAGGTTTTTTTTTGTTATTGTGGGTATAGGATGACTGTTCTAGACTTTTATTTAGAGAGCTTTGCTCTCTAGTATTCATTCATAGTGCTCCTAGTATTCATTGACATCTGACAGTTTGCTACTTCAATCCACTGGGATTGCCTCACAAGCAGTTTTGCCATTCTAGCTAACCAAAAATACAAAAAATACCACCACAAAATTTACAAAGCAGAACCACTGTAATTAGAATAAAACAGTATAGTTCAATTGGACAGGACCTACAACAATCACTTAGTCCAACAATGCTACAGTTAAGTTGCATTCTTCTGTCTGTTAAGAATCAGATTTTTTTCTGAGATACTTGTCAGTCATTTTATGCAGGCATTCAGTGCTGCCCTGAGAAAAGCTGGTATTTGGTAGTGATTCTAAAAGGAACTCACTACTCAGTGGAGTCACTTCACAAATAAGCACTTCAACAAAGGCAAATATTATGGTACTGGCACTAGGATATGCAAAATTAAAACCTGAATGAGCATAGAGCAAACAACTCTTCTTGTGAGATTTGCCAGAAAACCCCTAGTAATCAGTGGAGCTCCCAAATGGTTTTTTAAAAGGATTTGCCTACCCGGTTAAAGTATATCACAATCACTGTTTTTAGGGATGTCCGTATTACAGTCAAATGGGGAATTGTAAAGTTTTGATTACAAAAATATCCATCTCAGGTATTAATAGCACCCTATAGTAAGATCTTGGAGTTCAGGAGCATCCACTTTTACCAGCCTCTCAGTTGACTCTGCAGCCTATTACGGCAAAACCACTATGAAATCACTGTTACACCTCTCTGTAACCTCTGTTGTGAATACAATAAAGCCACAGATCAGGTTCATATCACAATATCATACCGTTTTCTGGGGTTTTCTATATTTGATGAGCATGTAGATGTTTAGGGCATTGATTATGTCTACATTATTACTAAATGCCTTTACCTTTATTGCTCCATGCAGCTGGGTTACAACAGAACTCCTCTGTAATTTCATCTGTTGGCCATGAGCAGCATAGAGCTGCAATACTTCTTTAGTGCTTCTTCCAGCCAACCCTTGATACTATTGAAAAAAAAAAATCACATAAAACACTCCTGTTTCCTATTGCATTCTGTCCCCTTTTTCTCTGCAAATATTTGTAATTTAGCTATCTGATTACATAGGATGTTGCCAATACTTAATTTCTTTGCTTTTACCTTTTTCTGAGTCATGTGAAGAACCACCTCATGGTAACAGGCCAACATCACAAAATTCTACTTTCTTAGGGTTGTAAACTTGAGCACCAGATTACTAAAATGCTTTTGCAGTATCTAAACTCTCTTACTTATGCTTGAAGTGGATCTAAAGGGTTGAAACTGCACCTTCACTTAGGGAAAAGGGCTGGTTACACAGCTGGATTGTGTGTCTCTGGAAACTAGATCTATTGCAGAAAGCACTGTGGAAGGACATGAAACAGAACAAAGGCAAACATAGACGTGATAACTGCTGAAGTCCTGAAATAGCTGGTAATGCACAGCCCCCAGCTTTGTGCCCCCTGACAACACCAACTCCACTACAATCAGTCGAGTTGCAATGGTACCAAGCTGGGCCAACAAAGCCCTACTCTGGGTCTTCAGAGATCACAGCAACCAAAACAATTTTTAAAGGTTGTGGAGAAGAATGCTTTCTAACAATATAAAATTACCTATTATGCAAAAGCAATTTTCCCAACTTGGGAATTTTTTTATATGTTGAAATCAAAAGGAAAATATAAATAATTCAACTTTAAATATTTTCAGGCATGAATGCAAAAAGAGTCATCTCGGTAGAGACTTCTTGTGAAAGTCTGCAACATCGAAGAATCTGCATTACACTAAAAATACATTTTTGTAATTTTCTGACAGTCTTGGTGCTTAAAATGAGCTGCAACTTCTTCATCTGTTTTTCCCTGCCACATGCTGACATCTATCACTCCTTAACCAGTACCAATTGCCTCTTCCTCTATTTTGGAAATGCACTTGTCTCTTGCACAGATTTATTTCCTACTTTATTAACACCATATATTCTGTGAGTGCAATTCCCTGTTATTTAAATTAGCAAAGCATAGAAGAGTACAACAAATGACATGAAAGAGCTAAATCTACTCACAAAATGGATTTGATTCGATTCCAATCATCTGATAACAATAGCTAAAAAGCAAACTTTTAATTACAGTTTAAGTACAGGCAATTTCGGTAAAAACAGTACAACATGCTGGAGCTGTTAGGATAAAGAAAGATTGTATTTTCAAAAAACAAAAGTACTTCACTTATCGAAAGCAAAGCAAAATTTTCATATGGCTTTTCCACCTTCACAAAGCACGAATCTTCTATTTACACATGCAAGTGGAAGCTCTGTACAACAACGCACCACCTTAGCACTAACATAAAAAATTCTTACAAGAAATAGCAGGAAGAGGGTGGTTTTTTTTAAGATTGTTACAGGCTTTAAACTCCCAGGTATTGAGACTGATTCAATACAGTGTTTACACGCTCTGAAAATCTAAGGATTTTCAAGACTCACATTACTCTGATGCAATATTTACAAACAGCTTCATAAAAACCTACATGAGTAGTGGACTAGAATTAGTATCTCTAATCACATGTGAAAAGTTAATCATATGTATATAAGCAATTGCAGTACTCAAGCCTTGTTGTTAAGTAAGCTTAGGGTAGTTAAAACACCTTTTAGCACCTAATCTGCACCATCTGCAGAGATTCCCCTTGACCCTCCACATTTCTCAACACTCAGATAAAAGCAGAAGGGTCGGTGGTACTGTCATTGCATCACTTCCACTACCAAGTTCATCTTTATTGCAAATATTGCCTTCATTTTGGGGCTCTCTCCACTAAAACAGTTTTAACATTCACCAGAGTTGTTCACAGGCCAGCACTTACAAACCTGAGCTTGAGCGCAGAAGCAAAAAATGGACTAAAACATTTTTATAGTCAGCTTTACTATAAGCAGAAGTGAAACTAAACTACTCAATAGTGTTCTCCAAAGTGAAATCTCAGTTTTGCAATTCTGGCAGACTTAGCTTTATGTAAAGAAGGCTGCAAGGTCAGGACCTCAAAGACTGCTAATAAAAACAAGGGCTGTGTAGGTAGATAAACAGACTTCCTAACAGGAAAAAGCAGGGCAAAAGGAGATCTACCTAGAAATAATCCGACTTCCTATGATCAGTAACAACCCCTCCAGTATGCTGCTGGAATAACAATATACCCGACAGCAGAACACAGGAGAAGTGCTGAAATTCATCACTGTCTCAAGTATGTAAGGGGAGGTCTATAGCAGAAAATAGCATTTTAATAAGACTGATGCAACCTATAGACAAACATTTACACTGCAAATCCTAATATATGGCAACCCTCATAAGTTTGTCTCCAAAGCTTCCCAACTCACTCCAGCCAAAATGAATCCAATCAGCTTTTACAAGTTAAGAATGAGACCTCTGTTAACCCTGGTCCCCGTGACTGAACTTGTTACAGCTCAATCACTCAGGCAGCTTCCCCAGCAGATCCAAAGGATCAGGGATAGACAGTCAAGGGCATAGCTGGTACAACATTAGGACATATGGTGCAATACTGCACAACCTTAAATAATACCAATTTCAATTAGCATTGCTTTTAATAGAGAGTCTTCAATTAAGGTAAAACTATTTCATAGATGTCAGTTTAGCTCATATTTTCAGCTGCTGGGGCAAATTAACCAAGAAGAGGCAAATTTCTTAAGTGTATTTAAATAACTGCCTCAATCAGTGCAAGAATCATCAGAGCAAGGTTAATTGCAAAGGATTTCATTTGAAATTGTTTCTGACTGATGGTGGTAACATTGCCCACACCCCTCGTGTGTCTGTAGGCACCCATTTTTCTAGCACATTTTTAAATAAAATGAAGCAGTCCTCTATTTCAAAAACAAGGCTTCATTCTCTAATACACAGGCAACTCCTTCCTACATCTGATATACCTTACTGACTAGAATAATTTCTTTCTTGGGCTTGTGAGTATAAAAAATAATCAGCTGAAATACTTAAATATTGTAAATCAGAACAAAGACAAGAAAAACATTTCTTCAGAATAAACTTGTGTTCTTCTGTATACCTAGCAAAACTCATTTCAGATATACCACCTGTTTCCAGTTAGACTTCGAAAAATGTTAAAGCCACTTTTATCCACGGGTGTTAGCAAACCCACAGGGAGGGCAAAGGACTTCCCTGAGGTCATCCAACCAGTTAATGTTTCAGTCCAGATTAGAAACTCTTGGCCAACAGTTTGTGTTACCACTAATACTCACAGCTGGCTCTGCTCTAGCAGCCTAGATCTATATTCAAAATTCTTTTAATCTCTGAAATCTTGCCTTTGAAGGCCCCAAACGTTATCACAGGCTGCTCCTTATTTCAGTGAGGATCTAGAAATAATTTATACTTCTGCAGAAGGATATAAGGCAAGGAGGGCATTGTTGATGTATGCTGTGTGACAAGGCACACGTGCAACAATACCAGTACTATAAAAACACACACAGCAGGGCATTCCTGGTAAGTCGACTCCCAATGAAATGTCTCTCCTGCACTCTCTGAACAATTCTTTTCACAGCATCATCCCAACTGTGTCTAAAAGGTATTCCTGAAAAATCTGCCACTGTCTTTTGAACAAACATGTTCCCTGTAAGAAGAAATAGTCCATATTTAATGCCTCCAGAGTAATTCCCTCAGTTCAGCTCTCTAGATTTAACACAATAGCAAGTATTTAAATTCAAGCTGACTTCTAGTTACTTAATCAGCCTGTCATTACTGCTACAATTCAAGATTTTTAAAAGAAAGAGATGCTGAGCCTTAATCACTTTATAGATCTTCCCAACTGGTAAAGAGGGCAAAAACTGAAAAGAGGAAGGCAGACTTGAGTATCTTTTTTTTCTATTTCTACAGGAATTCTTTTTGAAAAAATAAAAAGTCACCTCTGCAAGTTTTAGATGAAGAACAGCATTTTCAGTTTCCAGGACAACTATTCTTTCTTCTTTGGTCTAAGGAAGAAAACCCACTCAAATACACAAAAATGAAAATTTTAAAAATATGAGTCCGATTAATATAATTTCATAATGATAGCCATCATTTCATTATGATAGGCAATATAATTTCATTAAGCATTACCATATTCCGCCGTTTCTCAAACTTCTGAGATCAACGGACTACCTACCCTCATATCCTCATCACAACAATATTTGTATATGAGCACGCAAAATTAGGATAACCTCTTAATATTCCTTTATTTCTATCTTTTCTGTTACGTTGCTTGGATGTGCAGGGACGCATAGGTACACAATTTAAAGCGCTTTTGCTTTGTGAAACCACTTCTTCCTGGCATTTTCCAGAACCGTGGTCATTCGAAAAGCGCTGTTTTATTTATTTATACATAAGCACGTTAGTTTCCATTTCCAAGGCAGCACTATTAGAGGTCTTCGACGGTGTGCACGCTCCCTCAGCACAGGAATGTCCCGAGAGCGCTAAGGGCCCACCGTGCCCTGCAGTGGGGCCGGAGGGACGGACAGCTGCGCACTGCTCTGCCACTCCACTTCTATGCCAGCGCCCGCTGGAGCGGCCTCCTCCAACCCGCGGGGGGCCAACAAGCCCCCACACGTCGCGGGATTCGGGATCTCCGCGCAGGAAGGAGCGGGGCTGGGGAGCGCCCTCCAGGCCCTCCCGCCCGGCGGCCGAGGCGCGGCCCCGCAGCACGTGCCCGCCCGCAGGCCCCGCCCCGGCCCCGCCCCGGCCCCGCCCTTCGCCCCCTCACGCGCAACCGCTGCTCCAGCTGCCGCAGGCGCTGCGCCCACACGGAGCCCGGGTCGAGCCCGCGGCGCGGCCGCATCATCCTCCCCGTCCCGCGCCGAGGCGGAGCGAGAACGGCGCCGGCTCCAGCTCCGGCTCCAGCTCCGGCCGGGATTTAACCCGAGACGCTTCTGGGGCGGTAGCGCGGCTGCCATGGCGACGGGCCCGCCCCCTCTCCGCCCTGCGATTGGCTGAGCGAGCGCCACAGCCTGCCAGCCACGCCCCGCCTCTGAGTGACACGGCGGCCAACCAATCCGCGAGCGGGGACCGGGTATGGGGCGGGGCCACGGAGGCGCCTGTGACGGAGAGCGCCCCCAGCAGGGAGGCTGAGCAGAATACGGATGTGCTGGGCAGCCCTCCGCCTGCAGCGTCCCGTGGGACAAGTGACCTCAGGGGTCCCTACCCATTGTCCATGAAGGCTGGGGATCCTTCCGCCTGCAGCATCCCGGTCTCAGAGACCAAGGCCAAGGATAAGGGCAAGGAATGCAGGAGTAGAAGGAAAGCCTGGAGCTCTCCAGCCTGGTGTAAGGCTACTCAGTTCCTGGGCCCAGGGACACAAACCTCACATCAGGGCAAAGGGCGAGGAGAAGGACAGAATTAAGAGTTCTGATATCGGCTGCAGGACTTCCCCTCTAAGCAGTTGGTGATGAGTGCTTTGGGCTAAGGCTGTAAGGGCCACAAAGAAGATTAAGGGATAGGAACATCTGTTCCTATCAGAGTGTGCTGGGGGAAGCAGAGCCTGGAGGAAGGGAAGGCTGAGCGGGATCCAGTCAGTATGTGCAAATACCTGATGGGAGAGTGTGCTCTGCGGTGCCCAGGGGCCAGGACAGGAGGCAAGAGTCTAAGGAGAGTGAGAGGATAGTCAGACACTGGCACAGGCTACCCCGAGAGATGATGGAGTCTCCACCCTTGGAACTACTCAAGCCCCACTTAGACCCAGCCCTGGGCAAGCAGCTGTATCTGACCTTGCTTTGGTGCTGAGCTGGATGATGCACCACAGAGTCTGCTTAGTATCTGTGAACATGGCCGCATTAGGTCTGGTCGTAGGACAAACACAAAGCCTGTGGGTTCAGGTGGTGTGGGACTCCCTGGAAGCTGCCCAGGGCAGGAGCTATTAATCCAGGCTATAGCTGGGGGTCTCACACTGAGGTTTCCAAGGTGAAAATGTGACATGCACTAGTGACATAACTTGGTACTCTATTGTATTGCACTGAAAGATTTATATGGTCTTGAAAGCAGTCATTATACTATTTGGCTTTAAAATATGTAAGTATACCAGATACAGACATGTCAGCTTCTTGGAAGTGGGAAATAGCGCTATTTTTGCACTATAGTTATTTAGGTTTGCTTTTTTTTTTTTTTTAAACCAAAACCAACATGATAATTACAGAGGAATCCAGTTCTGCAAAATAGCAGCCTCAAGTTACTCTCTCCTGAACATGGCAAATGTGCTCTCATGCGGGCAGTAGAAAATCCAAAGACTCAGAGCAGTGAACCCCTCCATGTTTGGCACAAAACGGATAGTGCTCCTTTGCTAAGGAACACAGATACAGCCCATCTATCACAGACCAAACCAAACATCCCTGTGCAGCTCTATCCACCATTTTCTTGGATCCTGCATCTTCAACAAATAGCTACAATGTATAGCCTCTGATGAAAAAAAAGACCCATCTGGCCGGTTGCAGTTAGGTTTGGCACACAAAAGTGTAACTCAGCAGTTCCTCCTTGCAACTAGTTCTGATTGAAAAATGAGAACTGACAAATGGAAGCAGGCTAAAAAACAGTTCAAAAGTGCTGCAATGGTGTGGATATTACAAGATGTTGGCATTAAGTAAGGCAGACAGGATTTTAATCAACATCAGCTATTTTGGGGAGGATGATTTAGTTGCTTGCAGGGTGTGACTCACAGTTCTTGACAATGAGCTGTGATTTTATATGTAATGCTTATCCTGCAGCAGCAATCAAGTCAGAACAACGTTATTTTCCAGCAAAACTCAGCTTCATCCCAGAAGGATCACCTCTGAAGTGTAATGGTTAATCTCTCCCTTACATCTGTTAATGAGATTAAGGGTCTTGCTTCTGTAGGCTGTAATAGACAATCCTTAAATGACTGTCACTCCTTAAAGTAGTAACCTAAAATTGAGCATCCACTACTCCTGTTTAGTAATTTCTCTTTGCACCTCTGAAGGTCAAGTAGTACTGAAAATTGTCCCATCAGTAGAAAAACAAAAAAATCTCAGTATGATGTGTGACTTACCATACAGCAGCAAATCTCCTTAGAGATCTTCTTTCTATTTCCAAAGCTTACGAGAGGTTGCTTGATGGGCAGGGAATGAAACAGCCCGTTGGTGAGACCTGAGCAAGAAACAATTACAATATTCAGCTAACTTCTAGAAATGCTGCCAAACTGTACTGCAGCACATCCTTCTACACTGATTCTCTGCTTTGAAGAATCTTTTTTCCCCAAACTTTTACCAACTTGATCCCGTATGTCCCCTGCAAATGCAAAGCCCTGCCGTATTACAGATCCTTCTGTGGAACTTCAGGGCCAGAAATTTAATGGAACTACCTAAATCCACATTTAACTCTCTTAATTTTAGCACCAATGAAATACCATATGTGGATTATAAAATCTTTCAAGAGATTACAAATCTTAGGATACTATTAAGTAAGCATTGTCTTGAATAATTTTGATGCATTTCACTTTAACCCCAGCAGTGGAAGCAACAAGACCTAAGAGCTCCTAGCTCCATAAACTTCTGATGAGTTGTCCATTGCAACATTCCTAAATGCAGTAACAAGAAACACAATGGGTAGAGAAGCATTTGGGGAAAAGCCCAGGAGAGAAGGCTGTTATCCCTCTTGTGCCAAACACAGAGAGATTCTGCTGTATGTCCCTGTGTCTTCTACTGCCTCTATGAAGTGACATTCTCCACACTTAGCAGATAATAACTTGAGACTGCTGTACTGCACACAGCCTGTAAATATAATTTAGTGAAGCTTTAAGTATTTCATTGCACATTTTTGGGGAACTGTAATTCAGTTCTGAGCACCTGACAGTAACAATAAACTGACATTCTCTGGGCAGGTGTATTGCACTGTGGTATCATTAAGTTTACCTGCCATTACAGCTGGGAAAGAAGTCAAGCCAACTCCAAATTTTTAACCTGTGAGGCTTTGCCTTCTGGTCCCCAGAGCCAGTAACTGACCCTGAGACAGCAGTATCATTTGACAAAAAACTAACAAGAGCCAATTCTTATCATCACATACATGTATTACTATATGTCTTTTAAGACTGTTATTACTGAAGCTCATTTTTTACCAACACTATGTTTTGTGTTATTTAATTGAATTGGAGGTAAAGAAGAGTCTTGTTTATTCTGCTACTTGTGTACTCATTGCTTGACATACAAACAGCAATCTGTATGATCGAGTATACTGCTTATTTCAGGGAACAGGATGCATACTATGGACTTTGTCAACATCTTCATTTCCCTGCCTTTTCTTCAAACCCCAGCAAGACTGTAGTACAGATTACCTAAAGGAGTTGAAAAACAGTGTATATGGATGATAGGTGCAGAAGGGACAATTTAACACAGATCTGACTGTAGAGATCTGACTGCATATACAAATGTAACTTCACAGAGTTATCACCATAAAGGCCATCGTCAGTAAAAACACCAAGAGCTGTGCTGCCAAGGCTGACAGCTCACATCCCTAAAGCAAAGCGGGTGCTGCACTGCCCAACAGCATCATACTTGTGTGCTCACTGAGCAAACCTGACCTGAAGGCATAGCCCAAAATGCTTTTCCCACTGAAAATGTATTACTACTGCTGCACATCACACACAGTTCCTCTTTCATAACCCCTGGAGTAGTTTGGTCTAGAAATAAAAGTTTCTACGACAAAGTTCGCAGCTGCAGCAACTACAGACTCAAATACACCACTTTTTGCTTGTACTGGCTCTTGTTTAGACTGAGGGACTCACATATAGAAGGGGAATGGATTGTTTCCATTTTCTTCTAGTCTAGACATTCTACACTCAAAATTAAAAGTTTAATTCTTTTGAGGTTATAGATGGCTCTCAATCCCATCTTCAGCAGATGTATAGCTACAGCACAAGGCATCTACAGCACTTCACTTGGGTCTGACTCCCTCCCCAAGCACAGTTTGAACTAGTGACTCCCCTTAACCACAGCAATCCCAGTGGAGACTCTGCTTGCACTATTTACTTTTCCAAGAGATGCCATGTTCTAGGTTCCTATTTGCTGTTAGAAAAACAACTTGAGGAAGATACAAATACAGTGTGACTAGTCTGTAAATGGACACCACTGATATTTACTAATTTGTAAATTGCTGGCTAAGCTGTAAAAATCACTTCCTTCAATTCAGCACTCTGGGTATCAAACATTAGGCTAAGAAATTCTCCTCTCTGATTAGTGAACGTCAGCCTCTGTTGATTCTCCATGTAAAATTAATTTGAGGTTTTCATATGAGATACACTGACTTTGCGCGTAAATACATTTTAAAAGTACAGGCAAGGCAAAACATATTAAAACCCCCTCTGGTTTATGATAATGTTAGGAATACAAAATTAAATAAGAATACAAAAAACATTTAATGCAAAGTTAAATACAATACAAACTTTATTAAAAATAGGTTGCAAGTGAAATACAGTAGAAATGGGAAACTACAGCAGTTTTGATGTTTTTTTCAAATAATGCACAGACAAATATGAAAAGCACTTTTACACATATTCACACTTGACCCGAATGCCCAATAGCGGCCAAATCCACTCAACTGAAAGTTATAGGTATTTTTTTTGCTAAGCCTTTTTCAGAGTCTAGCAGCAACAGTAATTCAGCCACAGCATAAGTTTTTTTCCTCAAGAAAAATTTGTCACTGTAAGGCTGCTAGTGTTCTCAAGATAAATTGGGAGAGGCTTGCTTTTGCTGATGAACAGACGTAGCAAGCATGCAGATCCTTCATTAACACTTTGAACCAGTTTAATCTTCTACTTCATATTTAACAGGTGAAACGGTAAAAGCACACTTTCAAATAAGAAACCTGAAATACGTAAAAAATATTTACACTCCAATTTTCATTAACTTGCATTTATTTATCATACAACTCTTATTAAAAGTGATTTCTTTCCTAAGGCAGTGAAAGTCTACCCCTTTGTATTTGGAAGTGTGCACAAATCCCTAAATATATATTTATAAGAGAACAATATGATACAGGAAAAAAAAATCATCTAAAGCCAGTAAAGGGCTTTGTCAAATAGAAAATTTGTTTGGAATCACAATATATGTTGTCTTAACATCACACAATGAGAAAGACTCTGATGAGGTCCTTATTCCCAACATCATCAGCCACGTAAGCATAGCTGAGGAAACAGTGGGAGGAAAAAGATTAACAATTTAAAATTAAATAAGGCTATAACAGTGTGTAAAAATAGCTTGAACTGCCAAAAAGGCTTTCAGTACAACAGTAATAGGATGTCAGTAAAGCCAGCTAGATGGAAGAGGAGCTTGCTAGCACTGCTTCCTGTGAGCAGGGATGGTTCCTTGCTAGCACACCAGCTCTGTCAATGACCTTGTGAACGTTCCCACTTCCAGACTGCAGTATTGTATTTGATGCTTTACACTTCAGTCTTCTTCTCTAATATGCCAAGTCACATCTCCATAGAAAAAAAAACAACTATTGCTGAACTGATAATAACAGACTTATCAATATGTTCCAGGCCTAATTGCCCAATAACTTCTAATCTGAATTTCTCAGAAAACATACCCATGTGTTCTGCTCACCTTCTAACTGGAACCCTTGCCTTTAACGCACTACTAACATTTTGGTCCTAGCTGATGAAGGGCCACTAAATGTAGCCTACTATCTATTGCTTATGTAATTTTTAATGAAACAGTTACCCAAAGGTTGTTATCGTCACATTTTCAAAGTCTGAAGCACATACAGTGGGGATGCATCAACAAAGACTTTTCCCTAACTACAGATAAAATCTTAGGCATCCGTTTTAGACCCAACAAATACATAGGAATAGAAACATTTTTATTCCAAGAGAATCTATCTAGAGAATGTGTGTTATGCCAATACTAAGTAATGGTAAGATCTGTATTGATATGCTGATCCTTCCGTGAACACCATACAGTATGTCAAACTTGCATATGAAACCTTATTTAAGGTGGCCCAGACATTGGCTTCTTGTCAAACAACCTAAAATACTAATTTCTAGTGCACAATTTAGTTTAGGCAATTCAAGCTATTCTCACTCTCTCTGCTCAGCAGCTAAAACAAAAGTGTGTCTGTAAAACACCAGGAAACAGAACTTATCTTTGACAAGTGCTACTTGGTCTGGTGCAAAAGAACTTAACCCCCAAAACAGAAAAAAGTTACCTTCACGTGATTCGTATCTTTAAAAATTTACAGTGCTTTCATTGTATAAACCACAAGCTCCTGGCAAAGTAATCAGTTTTCTTGCTATTGCAACATCTCTAAGTCTTAATTAACAGTCTTAGATATAGAGGAATCAAAGTCACTCCTTTCAGAAAACATTCATTTTCTGTTCATACTTAGTAGTGTGCCCCCAATCTCAATCCCTCAATTTGGAGATCATCTGCTAGATCTGATAAGGTGCTTTAATCTTATTTTGTGTTCAACTCATTTTCCAGTTCCATTAGTTTCCTAGAAGCTTTTACTTTATTGGATACATCCTGACCCTGTGAAAAAAGTCGCTGGCGTTCCCTGAACGTCAAGTTTTCTGGTGCTCCAGGTAAATCTGCATCTTGACTGCAAAGAAAACAAAAAGTATTTTTTATAATCCTCTTCTGCAAGATCCTTAAACATAATTATTTTTAATGACACGTAATGACAGCTTCTTTGACTACATTAAAGGAGTTGCCATTCTGTGTTCTGAAAGGTTTTGTTCCTCACATACACCTTTAACTCTGACATTGTGCTATCACTTAAGAGAAATTTATGACTTGACCATTTATTGCATGTCATAATAAAAGGAAATGCTTGCCAATTTTCAACATGAATGGCAGGTATAAACTAAGGGTCTGCCTGTATTAGCACAGCATTACTGCTTTGGCTAAACTAGCAAGCTTTTCTGTGATGGCACATTTCTAAATAAAAGCACTGGAAGACAATGCTTTTATTGTCCCACCTTCAGTATGCTACATGGTATTGTCCCACCTTCAGTATGCTCATACATGCCTGTATGAGATACATACGTAGCTTATATTATTTATGCTTATCACAACTTTGGTAAGAATCTCACTGGAGAGGTACTGTTCAGATGTATAAATACACCTAAAACAATTGAAGTTGCTAATTTACAGTGATCATTTTGTTTACTTAGTTGTAATGCCAAAACTCATTCCTGTTCAGTAGTGCTTCAGATCATCTATGGACTTGTGGAGAGAACTTAGTTGTGTTTTACAGTAACCCATAACAGAGCCAACAGCAGAACTCTTGAGTAGCCCCCAGAGACACAACGATGGCAACAGAAAATACTGCAGAAGTTAGCCAAGTCAGTTTATAAAAGTTAATGGACTCCTGTATACCTTTTAGATCTTTTGTCTCTTGGATCCCGATAAACTTCCCCAGCAGCTGCTCCTGTAGATCCAGTGTATGAATTTATTCCTTATGGAAAAATAAGTAAGTAGTAAGTTTAAGGACTGCAGCTACAACACAGAAGTTTTATACTGTATTCCTTCAAAAAGGTGCAGTGCTTCTTTCAAGAGACAATATCAAATGAGAATCATAAATAATCAGAGGTCATCTGACCTCTGGAATATTTAATCCCAGTACTATTAAATTCCAACTCTCTTAAAATAACCTAATTTTGAGTCAAAACCCATTTTGTTTAGATTATCCAGCACATGCCAAATCATAGTCTTTATCTTATTATGGCTTATTGTACAACAGACACTGTTGTAGAAGCTGTTCAAGGAGATCAACAGAAAGAGCAACACTCTTCATTATCCTGTGACAAACTCCACAGGAATTAAGTTAGCTGTAGCTCCTCTCTTTCTGAGGCTAAAAGTAAGCAAAGATTACTATATACCATCTTTGCAATTCAGTAGAATCAGAATTTTAGTCTCTGTTAAGTCTCAGTATGCACAGAGTATCACTCAGAAGATGGCCCCTTCCTCCCATCCCTGAATTTGTTTCAAGTAACTCTTACAGCACTGCACCTTTAAGTTGATGTAACACACAAGTTTTACACATTATATTAATTCTTTGTAAAGGCCACAAGACAAAACCTTTTATTTCCAATCAGAAGTTTAATAATTTAGTTTATATTTAAGACCATATTTTCTTAATAACTGTCAGAAACGAGTAAAAATAAGTGTCAGCACATTACTCAGATTTATGTTCAGACAGTTCTGGTCTCAGTATCATACATGTTATGTCTTGTGAACCTTCTTTGGTACAAAAGGAGATGTTTGCTTCTTCCACTGGTACATCTAATGTCTCAGAAATATACAGAAAAAAATCTGAATGAAGCTAGAATACACAAAACAATTTAGCTAATGTGTTGTAGGCCAAATTTTTTCCACAAAAAATTTGCAGCAAACCAAATCATACTAGGTATGCCAGGCATATCAAGATTTTTTCCTCTCAGTTGTGAGTCTTAGATTCTTGTAAGTACTGCCTTCCCTACTTTGAAAAGCTTGTGGCTGGATCCACAAGCTGTGGTTTATAGTTTCATTTGCATTAGGATAGTGGTTTTCATTTGGGTGTTGACCTTTTCCTTGGTGAGCTGACAGACCCAATGGTCTTTAGAGACCCAGTGGAAGAAGGCACGAGAGCAAAATTTGCAGAAGCATGGTTTACTAGAGTTAACACTCAGAACAGGAAAGAGCTGTAAAGGACAGGAATGTAACAGAGTCAGCGAGATGGGAGATGGTCAAACTGCACAGTGAATTCTGCATTTTGTGCAAACGGCTTTGTACATTACGCAGGCAGTCTTCATAGAAGCTTGAGCAATCAAGTGAAGTTAACCTGTTCTCAAGGCTATTTTAAAAATTATGAAATAAGAGTATTCAGAATTAGTTGTATGGTTTATGAATTAGGCTATTAAAGGCGAAGCATCATATTACAATATTCCTTAATTGTTACCAAAACCCTAACCAAATCTTTGTAAATTGTCCTTTCAATTGTTTTCCAGGAAAAACAGATGTGCACACACAATACCAGTGTTTCACTTTCCTGAGATTCATTTTTCAATTAAAATTAACAGAAGACAGGATTAGAAATGCAATTATATACTAAATGGCATTCTGGGTTGTGGATAATGGTAGGCAGGCAGAGTGGTGGTGACAACTAGTGACTGATGGCTCTAGGGTTGCTTAATTCATTACATGTACAGCCTTCAAAGTACTAAATAGGGAAGGGAAGCAAGGGCTTTTGCAAGCTTACGTGCTGTGATGGAAGGCACATTTTATTCTTTATTACAGTCAGTTTCAAATAAGAATTTCTAGAAAAGGAAGTCCTTTGAAAGAAAAAAAATTCAGTATAGACATACACTACCAATGTTTCATGTTGGACGTCTGCCATTTCAGAATATTCTTAATTCTTTGTGATATCTGGTGTTCAAAAGCTGAAGTCCTTCTGGTACAAAATTGGCTGTGGGTTTACCAGTGGCTTCACATGCACGATGGTTAGGCATAATGGTAGTACACAGCAGGTAGTGTCCAGAACGTTTACTTATACTCCAGTCTAATGAAAGCACATTGAAAAGCTAAAACCTTCCCTCACCTTCCTTTAAGATTCAGAACCTATTATAGAGCCAGACAGGAGTGACAGATGGGCTTGAAGAAGAAAGGCTATTACCACAGAGACTACTACATCCTGAGATCTCACAGGCAACACCAACGTAAATGACAAGGCTTCCCCTGCCTTTACAGGAGAATCACTGTGGATACTTTTTTTATGCAACCTGGGTGTTGTGCTGACTACAAACAGTGGAACTACTAATCATCAACTGCATCAGTGGGAAAGTAGTTATAACTGAGCTAAACTGTCCCTTCAGCAATATTAAAAACTATGCAGTACTGTGCAGAGCTTCTCTTCAGCACTGGAAGCAGTTCAACTGTAGCAGAAGCTAATTTGCCCTGCCAAGGAAAGGATGTTAATTTTCCTTGTTGGAAAACGATGACTTGAGCCTCAACTGTCAAGGATGTGGACAAGCAGCTCAGTGGCCTCATATATGATGATTCACATACTATTGCAGCTGGATTAGAAGTGCTTCTAAGACAGAACCTATTTGGAGGCTCATATCCTCCCTATGCCCAAGGCACACTGCTGAATAAAGCAAGTGAGCGATTTTCCTCATTTGTTTGGTGGCCAAAAAAGTGATAAGGGATATAACATATTATAGGATTCCACCTGTGCCACTGAGACTTGAATCCAGCAAAAAAGTTGACCATTCAGCTAGAAACCAGCATAAACTCCCTTGGGATCTCGGGTGTCAGCCCTTTTCATTTCAGAAGGATGAACTGATCACCTAGAGTTGGTTGTCAGGCACTTGTTAACCTCCAGCAAAAGTAAAAAGAATACGCCAGGAGAATGCCATGGCCACCACCTTCAAAAGAATATAGAAGAAAACAAATGGAGAAGTACCAACAGAGGCTGCTGCTTAAAGACTAAGTATTGTATGAATAAAGTTCAATCTTATCAGAGTGAGACATACTCAAAGAGTCAAGTATACAAGATTTCTCTTATACAGCAGCACTTTAAAAAAAACCCCAAACTTTGGATTGAATTAGCTTTGAATTCAGGAATATAGTTCAACTAGTACTCTGCAGGTAAAATATTGTGCTGAGGTTACTGGCAGCTAGGGCTCTAACTGAAATTAAACTTCATTATGGTGGGCTTGGCCTTATACAAGAACAAGATGAGAAGTCAAAGAAACAGAGGTATAGAAGGGAAGGGAACGAGTAAAGCAAACAGTACTAAGATGAAATTCAGATTTTTGTCTCCCTGCAAGGACACTGCACTGTAGAAACCAGAACTTCAGGAATGGTGCCTAATACATGAAACTAATTGCAAGACCTGTATTTCTCTTGGTGCTTGTGTATTTAAGAAGTACGTCTAAAAATGTAATTTTTAAAGCCATTTGCACACACTATTAAAAGAGAGAGAACCCTGGTACCAATAAAAAAGCAGAAGGTAAGTTCTGTCCATGAACCCATTAGGAGAGGTTTCCTGTGTTCAAGAAAGGTGCACTTCCAGATGCCCTGAGTAAACAGCAGTCAGTCATACAAAACAAATCACTTGAAGATACAGAGTGAAAGCCAAAACCAACAGTACTTCAAACTGATTCAGTAGCAGTTACAATCATTTCTGATTCATATATGAAAGATGGAATTTTTGCTTTTAAAAAGTTTGGGTAAAGAGCAAGAAAATTTGAAAGATCAAAATAATTAAAAATTTAAGGATTTATATTAATATCAGGATTTAAGTTAGATTACCAGAGTGAAAACAGTGATTAAGGGAGGGAGAAATCACAAAACAAGTGATTGAATCTAGAGCACTGGAGTTGAAAATATGAGGATAGTTTTGTAGAGATGACTAATTTCATTGTTTCTACCTTTAGAGCTGCTGGCATGGATGAAACTTGGTTTGTTTGATGGGGGCGGGGGCTGGCTTTTTTTGACAGTAGTACTGTTGGCATTGACAGAAGATGACTGGAATGAGTTGGAAAGAAAGATGCCATCTGAAACTGGGCGAGGCTGGCGGGAGGGCTGCTGTGGCTTAAGGGTGGCAGGAGGAAAGTCACCATAAGATTTTCTTGTGCTGGAGTACTTATCCTGACCTGCTAGATTGGAATCCTCCTCCTCATCATCATCATCATTGTATGCAACAAACTTGGCAGTATAAATCGTGTCAGGGGAGAGGACCTGTGTTTTGAGGTAAGAGGTGTTTCGCTGAGGTGGGGGAGGAGGAGCGTTAGATGAAGGGGTTGGGGATGGGAGTTCATATTCCCGTGGAAGCGGAGGTCTGTACAGACCAGGCTCGTCAGGTTCCAGCAATCTTCGTTCAGCTTCATCGTGCTGCCTGCGCCTTTCAGCCTCTAAGCGACTGTAATACTCCTCTTCCTGGCGCCTCTGAAAGCCCACAGGAAACAGAAACACAGTGGTCAGACATTTCAAGCCACGAGATTTAAGCTTTCCATCACTGAGCTACAAATATCTTCCGTCAATCTCTTTTGTCTCATTTCCTAGCAATAAGCAGGGCATCTATATGGACTTGCACAAAGATTATTTAACACTAAGAGTGAATGATTTTCATGGGTGCACTGGTGTTTGGCCAGTGGTCAAACTGTCACATTTGCAAAAAACCAGCAGCCATCCAATAACACAGTGTAGCTGTTATTTACAGATTTACCACTGCCTGTAGTCACTAAGGGAATTGCCTGTGTAAACTAAGGGCATTTCAACATTTATTACTCAAACTGTAACTACAGTTAATAAGGTGCAGACTTACTAAAGCTGTAGAGAATCTGTGGAAGAGGAAAATAACTAAAATTAACGACCATCTTAAAAACAGAACTTTGTAATTTTGTTTCATGCTTATACAATGTAAATTAGCCAACAGAGCCTTGGATTAGATGACTCCTAACAAAGTTTCTAGTATAAACACTTTCACATAAAAATCGATCACAAAGAACTTTTCCAAAATTGGATCAAATAAATGCTGTTAAAAAACATTTAAAGCAAAAACTATGCTAATGATATTTATATGAGGTTACTGACCATTTAAAAGGTCCTGAAATATCTTCTATGTATTCTGCCTCTTTAAAAGACTGTTCTGTTTTTAAACTAAATAGCATTTAATTCTGTTCAGCTCCTGTCTCAGACACATTGTAAATTAATAAAAGGATTTATTCAGTAGTTCGGTAACAAATGAGGTGTATTTGGGAACTGTATGTATGTTACAAAACCCTTTGTGTATAAGCATAGTATAACTTCTGCTGAGAATATATGACATTTGGAATAACCATCATTTCTGGTTTTAATCCACATGTTTAAAAAAATCCACCTTATCTGCTTATCTGTCCAAGAATGAGTCAGTTATCCTGAAAAAATAATAAATAGATCTGATCTTGTTCATCTACAGCAAAGACTCATCTCCTTGCACTACTCTCTAAAGCCACTTTACTGATGGTACTGAGTTGAGTTGGTAGAAGTATCTCAGTCAACATCTGTCAGTGAAAACTTTCAACTGTGATCCAAATATCATTTGGTTGCATCATTGTGAGAAGTTAAGAAAGCCATAGTTGTTTTCTCTTGGATGCATTTTTTGACCTCCCTACGTATACTTTTAAACACTTTCCTCACTCCATATACACTTTCCTCACTTTTCTCTTATTATTACCTCTTCCACTCATCAATCCATAACGTTTATGGGAAACAATTTAACAAAGCTTGAAAAATAAATTACCATAGCTAAATATATCTACGGTTTGGGGGCTTTTTAAAATTATTTGCTCAAATCTTCCAAGATGATCAACTTGAAAAGCTAGCCTTCTTTCTTCTTTTTCAAGTCATTGACAACTACCTTCTCTAGGAACGAGAAGGTCTTTAGAAACATCTGAGTAAAATAAGTTGCTTTGTCTTCTAGTTTTATCAATAAGGCTTCTCATATTCATGTATAATGTTTCAAAGGAATCCACAAGCCTGAATTTTTATAATTTGACTCCACACTTATCTGCTGAAATTATTTACTTGCTTTCTAGAAACCAATTCCCTCCTACAGTCCAAACATAAAGACCAATATGGAATATTCATCACTGCTCCACTGTATTTCATACTTCTCTCTGTATGTATATTTAAAAATACTGCAGAAATATCTAGAGTGCCATCTCTGGGACATAGGAAAACCCAACAGCACTAAATGAGCCATGATAAGAAAGAAGGTATGCAACTTATGTTGGAAGCTGAAGGGAAACAGGAAATACCTCATTTTTTCCATAATTTTCAGAAAGGCTCTGAAGTTAAGAGCCTTGCCACTGCAAAAAACCTTCAGGCACTAAGCCCGCAGTACTATTTCTGCAATACCAGTCAACTCCAGACAGCAGGAATGCGCTGTTTGTTTAATTCCTTTTTGGTTTGGATTGGACAAATTGAAGCCTTGGGCCATGATCCTTATCACCATGGCTACTGTGTTTAAACCCTGCTGACCCAACACTGAGCTGGTACTGGCCAGGCTGAAGAGGAAAGCCTACAAGAACCCCTGTGGCACTCAGAAGACCACAACCTTTTCTTCAGCCTCTCTCCTGGTCCGCTCCTCCTCTTGCTGTCGGCGCTCTTCTTCCTGCCTGGCCCTGTCTTCTGCTTCTCGTTTCCGCATTTCTTCCAATTGTTGCTGCCGTCTGCGTTCTTCATCCTGTAACTAACAGAGACGCAAATTTAATTGGTCACTCACATGGGCAAGACGGGTAAAAAAAGGTAACCAAATACTGGCATCTAAAAATAACTCATTCAGTAGAAAATGCTATACTATAGATCCATCAATATAATTTCCAGCCATTACGAGTATGCTTTGTTACACTGGATTGCCTAAAATCCCTCAGGAAAAAAAAAAAGCAAAATGGAGGTGCACAGAACTACATACATAAAAGTACAAATTACACAGGGATACATTTTTAGCAGTCATGTATGAACCTCCAGTAGAAGACTGAGGTGACTCATGTTCCAAAGACCTTCAACAACCATGGTCTCATAGGTACAGTAAAGTGAAATTAAATACTTGGAACCAACAGTCCACAGCTCCAGCAGTCAACTGTTTTTTTCATTCTGGATTAGAATTTAAGCACCGGAAAATCATGACTCATTAGTCAAAGGGTCAATCCATTTAAAGTAACAGGCTCATTCAGCAAATCTGCAAATAGTCTCAGGAGATAAATAAAGTCTCCCACTGTATCTGCAGCAGATGTATTTTGGAAAAAGCAGAGAGTGAAGGAAAGAAAACTTTTGACTACTGGGATTAAACAGCTCACAAGAAGAACTCATGTCCAACAGATAATACTGGTTCATATATGCATATGATGCTGCACAGATAGGAAAACTGAGCACAATCCAAACTTGGCATGATTCTTTAAAGCTAACTATAGAAACTCTTGATGGATAGTGATCCACTGGCACAATAATACAAGTAGAAATTAACTGCACTACATGATATATTATTTTCTTACTGCAACATATGTTTTAAAGTAACTTTTTTCCTCCACACAATTTTTTTTAAATCCTTATTAATATAAATCAACAAATTATTTGATCTTGCTATAAACTGCATGTAACAGGGATACTTTTCTACTAGTGGATTTTATTTTACAATCCAATTTCACTTACAGAAAAAAAGACTCCTAAGACACAAAGCAGTACAGGATAGAAAGAGAAATTAAATCTTTGTGAGGACAACCTTCATGTAAGTATCTTCCTCCTCAATTAATTAATAAAAAAGTCTAAACAGTTTGGCTGATTTTCTTACAATTATTTCTCTCCACTGTTCATCTCTGAGCATGAAAGCTAAAAGAACAAAATTAATTCATTTCATTTAGGCCCTAATTTGGTGAATGTATTCTAGAAGATGATACTTCCAAGCAAATTCCCTTTATTTAAGGCTAAAACTTTGTCATTCCTAACTGAAAACAACAAATATAAAGATCAAATTCAGTTTGCATGGTAGGGCAGGGAACAGAATAGTTAACCAACTCCCTGCTTGGATTAAGACTTCTTGTCTTAGTTAATAGAAAGACATTATTTTAGCAAAGGAGATAATATTGCTGTCAAAAGGAAAGACAGCTAGTAATTCACAAGAGTTTATACAAAAGAAGTCATTTCCTCTTAGGAAAAAAAAGAAAAAAAGGCAAGCAAAAACTGCATGGTGAGAAAATACAGGAAAATTCCTGTCCCAATTACACTTGGAAAAAGACCCTGAACATGGCAATTACTGCTCCCATGTTATGGCATGGATGCCTTACTGCTTAGCAGCAAATACTCCTATTCAAAAGCATTTAAACAAGAAAGAATTTCCTACTAAATGAAAGAGAAAGTAGGACTGTTTTTTTAAATTGTCTTCTGATCATAACTAAAGAAAGAAGGCAAAAGTGACCAAGCTGCCCACTTGGGAACTGTTGCTAACATCTGAATCATATGAATTGTGAAGACAATGTATCCACGTCAGAGGCTATTCTAAACATAATATCTATGGGAAAATGGCTAAAAATTATCTAGAAGGCAGAAGTGAGAATACAGCAACTATTAAGAGATGACATTTCATTTCTTTATGATCAGTAACTAGTTTCTACTTTGGAGTATTTCCAGACCGAGGCAGGGAGCAGTGTGATGATGAGGTATGTCAGAGCACTTGCAGGCATTTGTGTCTGTAATTCTGTGTGTACAACAGTATCCAGTTCTAACTTTACCCCAAATTTTCAAGATGCAAAGGAAAATCAGCTTTGCATTCCACTTCTAGTGGGAGGGCTATAAGATTCCCAGGTTGAGTATTTTGATTGGACGTTTCTCTATCCCAATCAGTTTTTCTCATGCTTAAAAGTCATGTTTTCACCTGATTTACTGTACTTCTACATCTCCTCCAAAGCCACGTGTTCATATTTTAACAAGGAAGAACAGCTAATTTGTAGAGCCAGAGTGATGAGAAGAGCATTCTCCCAGCTGTAACAGAGCAAAGCAGCTGAGCACAAAGCACCAATTCTTTTCCCCTGCTTTGACCCAGCTCTACTGCAAAGTGCCAATTGTTCACTCAGCCACCCAACTTTGTCTCCCTACTACCAGCATACATTTGCAGCACTACTCCTACACCTAGGAGGGTAAAGAAGTCCACCTTTATTCTGAGCTATTGCTCCTGGTAATGGGGCCAGTGGGCTGATCCTAGCAGGAATGTTAAGATATCCACAGGACTGGCAGACCATTCTCAAATCCAGGAAGTCTCAAATTCCAGACAACGTTAATTTCTCCAAGCACTGCTAAAAGATGCTCTAGAAGAACTTAATTTTATATGTATTTAATGACAGCTAAAAAGCTAGGTCAGATCTCATAGTGGCCTGAGGAATTTAAAGAACAAACACTATCCAAGCTGACAATTCTTGTATTGACTGTTCATCACCTTCCTTCAGCTGTGTCATTTGCAGAACAGCTAACAACAATGCTCACCCTAGACATACAAAAAAAGCATCAAATATGATAAAGTTTTTCTGGTTTTTGTTTTTTTAAGAAACAAAATAGTTGGATATATGAAGTGGCATTGTTTAGATGTGTTTATGTCTCAAAAGTCACATGAATGGGATAAAAATCATGAAATTATGAAAAAGCGGTATACACACTGGGTGTAGCATTCAACTATTTCAGAATTAGCTTGCTGCCTTTTTTTTAAACTAAATTTATGAACATCATAAATCATCGACTGATTCAGGCCATGCATGCATCTAGCCCAGTATTCTGCTGTCTCTGACCATGGCAAGAAGAGCTGTACATGAGCCTGGCCTTTAGCACACTGCTCGAGATGTCAGCTGGTACAGCCTTGTGTAATCCTCTGAGTAGCTGTTTGCAGGCGTGATACCTATGCATTTGTCTAATCCATTTTTCAAGCTGATGATACCATCTGCCTTAACCAACCTCCTGTTGCAGAAAGAACCAGATGTTTGCAGTCTGCTTGGGGAAGTACTTTATCTATCTAGTTGCAGCTCCAGAAATCAAGGTTTGAGCAAAAAAATACAGATGTAGTGATAAAAAAATATTGATAAGATACTAAGTCTGAAAAATCCATTACTCCTGGCTTGTCCATTAATTCAGAAAGGTAAAATGCTTCACCTGTTCCACTGCTGTAAACTGTTTAACACTCATGTAACACAAAGATACAAAACTGAACTCCTTAGATTTTATAAGTTACCTGAAGTATGCATTTTAAAAGGTGATTTTCTGTTTCATAAGGCAGTGCTGAATATCCAAATGAATATTTTGAACCGACACATTTACAGTTTTTTCAAGCAGCACAAATTAAATTTTACTAACAGGACTTGCAAGCATCACCTTTCTTTCAAACTGGTACACTAATTAAACAGAAACTAACTTTGAAGGGGATGTATTTCTGCTCTGGGAGACTATGAAACTCCTTTTCCATATTCCCATGTCCAATGAGTACAAAAAAATACAGAATTAGCTGGAGTCATAGCAATTACTGCTCCAGTTTGAAAGCATGTCATGTTTTAGATACAAGAGAATAGTATTAACCAGTTGAAATTATATTGTAACTTAGTAATTGCATGCTTATGCAACCAACTTGGAAATAACAATTCGGAAGTAATTTCTGAGTTCACAATCTATTTTTGTGTTAATGCCAAAACCAAACACCCGTAGCACCTGCAAACAACAGTGTCAGCATGTGCTGAAAAAGTATGCTGCATTATTAGGATCTCAGTACAATTTCCCTTCAAACTGGAAAGGAAGTGTTCTTAGAGCTCTTCTGAAACCTGCATGGGTGGGAAAGGAAAAGGAAGCAATCTTACCTCACAGCCTGTTCATTCAAAGTTATTAGTAGGATTTTATAAACAAAATTGCACAAAACAGCAGATACAGTTTTATGTTAGAACACTGCTGCAAGAAACAAATCAAGTCTGCAAGAAAAACACAACATCTAAGAGGAAGGAAACATAGGGAAAAGAATCACATCTGAAAACATTCAAATGCATGCATGCAGTTAACTTACTGTATCATAATTATCTTTGAACACACAAAGATACCAAATCATCCAAAGCACATAGGGTTGTTATTAATAAGGAATTGAAATAGGAAAGAGATATTGAAGAGAAAGAAACAAACATACCAAATCTAGAACAGAGATTGCTGGCACAGCAGTCTGCTGCAGGTAGTAAGAAAGGGGAAAAAAAGAAAGATGCACAGTGTAAATAAAGATAGGTTAGATTTGTACTATTTCAAAAGCATTTTCTTTTATTTGTTTAGTTGGCTGCTTTAGAATGAAGAACTGAATGGACATAAATGTGATATACAGAAATGAAAACAATCCAAAATTTTTATCAGTATTGACTCATGCACCTCCTCAGTAGCTCCGCAGAGATGCTACTTAACTGCATCTCTAGAAGTGAAATGTAACCAAAATGCAAACATGAATTCAGTTCAAGACAACTGTTATTTTTTAGTTTCAAAATGTTCCAAAAAGCTGGAAGAACTTAATGCACAAATAATGTTTTAAAATCAGCATTTGCAGAGAAGACTAATATTGTTATGCAATACAACTGGCTTTTGTTTTTAATGACATATGTCTTTCTTAGCCTTGCCACAGTAAAATTTTTAAGACGCTCTTTGTTTAAATGGCAGTTCTACATGAATTTTTAATGGCCATAGGTAACTATGTGCCAAAAATTGCCTGTTAGCAATGCTGGACTTTAGGGCAACCGGTTTGTCAAATATATATTTAGCTTTTCCTTTCTTCAGTTGCCAATTTTGAGGTATCTATTGTTTTACACAGTAAAAAAGTTAGGCACAAGAAAAAAAGGAAAGCAATGCAGACTGCAGCAAATATGAGAAGAGTAAGTTTAGGAAATGAAGCTGCCAAAACAATCCTGAACTCAAATCCTACTCAAGCCACTAGCTATTTCTGAATGTCAAAACAAGCATGTCCAAACATTTCTCAGGAATTAAACACTGCTTATCACAGAATTAAGTCAACTTTTCAAGACAAACACACAGAAGACACTGAACATATTAGAGCTAGCTTTTAAGCCTGGAAAAGCATAGCTGTTGCTATATAACTTGGGAATCCATGCTGTTATTCAGGAAAGAACAGATTTTCCTAAATAAACTTTTTCTCAATAACAGTAGATTTAGCAGAGTCTTGGGAGACAACAGCCACCAGCAAGAGTGGTTAAAAATTTCACCGTACTATTCAGTTGTATTTTATTATATATATTATGAGCTTTTACAAAACTGAAGCTAAGGTAAGCAAACCTCAGATGCTGATTAAATTGGACACCATGAAAATCCAGGCCTATAGGAGCTTGAGCTCTAGAGAGGGTATATTAGCTATTACACCACCCAAAACCAGGCAGCTCAAGCAATGCTCCCTCCACTGCTGAGGTCAGCACTGAGGGCTGGTAAAGGTAGAGGTAGCAGCTGGATCAGACCAGCAAGTTGGAATGGCTGTTCAGCTCACTATTCCCTGGAAACAGAATGCATGTCTGTGTGCATGTCCCAAGACTATAACAAAAACTTTTAGAGGTAAATACACGGGGGAGGGAGAAATCACACTGGTTTTATTCCTGATTCTCCTACAAACTTTGATGATTTCAAACGTTTTTGCTTACCTTTCTGCAAGTAAATTTCCGTCATATTTTACCTTCTAACCACATTCTAGGTACATGGCAAAAACCCTTTATTCAAAGGGATCTTTACTCTCCCCAAAACCAGAAAAGTAAATTCAATTGCTAAACTGCATTCTATAAAAGGTAGCTTTGATACTTTCATAATACATTACTCAACTGATGAAACCACTCTAAGTTATTAATTCTAAAATTTAAGCCATTGAAGAAAGCGTCATTCTCCTTTACCCTCTAAGAACACCAAAATACTCCAAGCATGAAAACCCACCAAGCTAGAAATTTATTTTTTTCTAGAAAGGATTTTACCCTTGCTCTTCTTTCTGCCTCCAGTCGCTGCATGATGAGCATAGTATCCACCTCATCATCCTCCTCTTCATCGTCATCTTCATCCTTCTGCTTTGATTCTTGCAGTCGCTTTTGGAACTGCCACTCAAGCATGAGTTTGCGGAGGCGGTCGTTTTCTTCCGCTGTACGATCAGGCTTATTCTGAAGTTCCTGAATCTCTTTACTCAGCATGTCCACAATGTGCATCTGTTGCTGCTTCTCCAGTTTCTCCTTCGCATCCCGTTTCCATGGATCTGGAGAGAGGCTATCACCAGACGACAGCTCTTCCTTGCTGATAGTAATGTACTGCAGATCTCTCCTCTCAATAGTCCGTGGCTGCTGTTGGGGCTGCAGCTCTCGAATAACTGTTTCTTGAGACCTCTGCAAAGTTGAGGGTTTTTCTGATTTCACTTGTTGAAGGGAGACGGGAGGAACCACAGGCTGAGCAGGAATTAGTGGCTGAGAACGCATTTGGCCTAGTTTTCTCTCCTGCTCACGACGTTTCCTTTCTCGTTCTTCTTCCAAACGTGCCTTTTCTTTTTCATACCACCTCTGATGCTCTTCTCTTTTTTTACGCTCAGCAGCAGCTACCTGGGAGGATGCTTGTGCTCCTATCTGATTTGGAGGAGGAGGGGGAGGCAGAGGCAAATCCATTTGTAGTTCATCAAATTCGGCAGCATAATGCACTGGAGGAGGTGGTGGTGGAGGGGGAAGATCTGTTCTGATGGGCTGAGAAATGGCCACTGGAGTCGGCTGGCTAGTGGCTGGAGTTTTCCAACGGCCAGGTCCACTTTTAGTTAAACAAGAGCCTGGTGACACTGGTTTGGAGGAATGGTTCAGGTGCTCCTGGCTAGATGTGCTAGAATCCACAGATGAATTAATCCACTGATCGCTGTCCGACTTCCGATCAATGTACTCCACATCTTTCCGTATAACAACTTCCAAACGATTCCTCTCTGGCTGGAAAACTTTGTCTCTGAGCTCTTCCTGGGAACGAGCTACACGCTGAAAAATATTAAACAAGGCATGTGTATCACAATCCATCCACATTAAAACATATTTGAAAATGGCTTACAAAACACATTCTTATTACTGAAGGTAATTACTTTTAATGAATTTCAGCATTTCCATGCCCAGTAGGTTTTCCAAAACCAACAATAAAATATTCTTCTCCGTCTTCTTAACTCATTCAAGTGATGGAAGACTTAGCAAGCTCCTGGGAACTGCCTAGTAACTGGACTGGGAGGAAGGATGAATGCAAAAGGGAGTTTAAGCTGAAAACCTCCCCAGCTCGCACATTTTCTCAGGACTATCCCTGACACCCCCTCCCCCACGTGAGTACTGGTAGCTCTGAGCAGTGGCTCAGTCACACCAGCTCTGCTATTCAGGCTTCAACTGGCTTCAGTGAACATCTTTCCTACTGCAAATGCAAACAGAAAGGCTGCAGAGAGAGAGAGTGCCTCTGCCCACCCTCCTCCATTAACAGGCGAGATGCTCTGCAGGAAACTGCCATTACTAACACAATTCAGGGTACAGAATCCAGCCAGGCAGTGTAATTCTACCTTCTCCTGGAACATGAGTATAATGGTCTGAGATTTTTGTCACTTAAGTGCATCAAACACCAGGTCTTTTTCTATAGAACCTCTGTGTCCCATTGCACTGAACAACCACCTGAAAAGGAACACTGGACCATAAACCAGGATTATTAAATCTGTTAATGATTTTCTTGAAGCAAATATTCATACTTCGAATGTTAGGAACTGCTAAGCACTGAACACATAATGCACCAATTATCAACAACTGAGAGAAGACTAACAAAGCAAACTCCTTTTATTTTCCTCCATCAATGACCTTAATCATGACCTCTAAAGAATGCCCTCTTTGAGAGGAACAAGCATATTTTTTATGCTCTATTAGTCCAACAGAGCTGAACACACAGTTATTTGTGTTAGATTTGCTGTAAAGATGCACCTAGCCAAAGTTTGCTAATGCCTTCAGAATAGAAAACAAGCATTTAGCAGCTTTGTTTTACAAGCTCATCTCTCTCTGCAAAGATTAAAGTGTATTTTTTTTTATTTTTGCAAAGATTTTTCTTCTGTTTTCTTCTAATTTTCAACTTAAAAGAAATATTGTCTGGCAGGGAAAAACTATGAATGCTTTCAGTACTTGTAAGGAGTTAAAGCTTCTATTTTGCTTTAGCAAAATCCTTTTCTGCCCTGCTTTCAGCCTGAAGGCTATAGCTCAAATTCAGTGCCTGTCAACAACTTTAATAGATGGGCTTCATCTTTACCAGTTTTAACCACCTCTTCTAAGCTACTCACTTAAGCTTGTTTTAAGCAGGGGAGAGATGCATGTCCAGGCAACAATTATCATAGAATTCAGTTAAGATAAATGGGTAGGAACCATTCTCTGGAGACACCTGCCTCTCCCCTTCTCCCATCACTGACAGAGAGCACTCAGATGCTAACTATACAGCTATGATTAAGTGAGATGAAATAATGAAATATGGAAGAGTTAAGCATGGAAATTTAGTAAAATATTTCCATATCTATTTGCCATGGTCATTAAACTTGCAGCACTTCCTTTCAAAAGTACTATCCTACTTGAAGCAAAACATCTACATTTTTTAACAGCCCAAATAATGAGAATTTAATCTCTATAACACTGAAAAACACTAAAAAAGAGTGACTTTTTACTGAATTCACTTGCCCCTACGTGCGTGAGCAACCAATAAACAATTCTTTCTTTGCTTACTTAGACAGAATCTCAAGATAATTTACATGACACTTCTCCAAAAGTAAAAGATAAGCCTGGTGTAAGGCGCTGCTCTTATCATTAATTAGGAAATAGCAAAAAAAAAAAAAAAGCTATCTATATTTTTAAGTCTGGCAGATTAGAGAAAGAAGATCATCCACTAACTAGATTTAGTAGATCTAGGTTTAATTTCCTGTATGGATTTGAGTGAAGTTCTCACTAACAGGAGCAGAACAACACTGTGTTTGAATTTCTAGTAGTACAACGGGTGTAAATTCATTCCATGTCAAGATGCATCCACACTTTGATAATAGACAGATTTTGAAATTATATATTTTTTTTTTTAACTAGGAGCAGGGAATGTGTTTCAGTGAACTCCTTGGATAGGTCTCAAAGTACTGTTTTATTTCAACTTTAATACTTTATCACTTAAATAACACACCCTTCAGGCAAATATTTTTCCACATAAACCTTCTTGGAAGAATGAAGATTTAGTTCACTTTTCAGAAAACCACAGAACATTTTACAAGATGAACCCTACTACCACTTACACCCCATTACCTCTAACAGGGGATTAAAATATCCCAGATAACAGGTCTGCAAGAACATGGTAACAAAAAGGAAAGGGGGGGAAAAAAGGCAAAATGGAAAGGGAAAAAGAAATCCCACAGGGTTCCTGAACCCAAGTCCTTCTTGGCAAAAGTACAGGTGTTCCCATCTTGTGGTATAGTTATAGAGAGCTGACTACTATGGAAAAAGTCTAGCAGTCCAGGAATGGAAAGCAAGCAGTTTCTTTCTTGTTTGTTTCCTTATACTGAAAAAAATTACTTCTCACCTGCATGGTAGTATTGATAGAATTATTACTTTCTGCCTGGAGCTGTGGTTTTTCTTCATAATTTGGCCACTGACTCTGAGCAGGACCCATTCGATCCTGGGACTTTGAAGCTGGGAACGTGAAATATTCTCTAGTATAGGTCTGTGTTGGAATAGGGTAAGCTTCAGGTCGTGGTGGCAGAATCTGCTCCTGAAAAAGGCAGAAAAATAGTAAGGCAAAATTCACATAGATCTGTATGGAAGTTTGTTCAAAACATGAATTTTCCAAATATTTTCTTTTGGCTCCTAAGAGCATTACTCATCTGGGACAGGAGATAGAGAGGTTGCCTAGTATCAAATATAAGTGTGGCTATGACTCATGTTTTTATGGTCTCAAAGTGAGTATACAGTATTGTACGAACCTAAGAAATCACAAGGACAGCTTCATGAACAAAATTTAATGAAATCATTGAAAACTGTCTCAACCTTCCATTAGCTGTAATAAGCAAAACCCCACCCAGTCACAAGTGCCAGCACTGTGGTCGAACAGTTCAGTACGACACTGGTTTAACTCAAGCACACTGACACTATTGATAGATAAAGAAAGTTTAATAGCCAGCATTTTGCTTGCCACTTCTGACCTCTGTACAAAGATTTCCAGTAGAGACTGAGGTTATTTTGGTGGTAGTTCCAGATGCATAAGCATTCTTTCCCCCAGGGCTTGGAGGCTGATCTGTTGGAAAGTTAAAGGAAGCATTTACATGACTGTTAATAATAATTTACAGAATTTAATAAAGACTTAATAAAGTAACAGTATTCATAAAATAACTACGATTTTGTCTGTAGGTAGTTCTAGCGAGAGGCTTGCTCCAAATGTTACCACTACACTGGTATTTTAAACTTAATCCATTTTTAAAAACAATCACCCCTTTTGAATACAACATCCTCTAAAACTACTGGAGGAGGCATCTCTCCCAGAAGAAGGGTAATTTTTCTTACTTGCTACATTGGGACTGGAACGATGATCAGCTCTGTTCTTCATCAATCTGTCATCCCCTGGCAGCTTCTTTGGTTCACTGTACTCCGTCCATGGCAGCTGAGGACTCTCAGGTGATCCATTTTGCGTGGAGTTGTTATACAGCTCAAAACCTTCACTCTTTGGTCGGGGTTTACCTGAGCCACGGCGGTCAGAAACTGTAACAGTTGGATATGTAGTTTCTTCTTTTCACTTAACTACTGCCTAATGTATTTTTTTTTAAACTAGAGCTACCTTGAGCTTATATTTAAAAATTCAGTTCCCAGCAAAGCAAATGCTAGTTAAAAATCTTTATTTCTTCAAATATGGAATCTCAATCTTGTATCAAATATACTGAATTCCTTCAATCTGTATTCTTCAAAAGAACTTCTGACAACATATCCCAACAATTGAAAAAACTAAGTATGTTATACTGAAAGGTCTCTGGATGACTGAGGCATATGGCATCTGGGATGGTGTTGTGAGGTGTGATAATAAGGATTTATTCTTTTAACCCGTTCTTTCCTATACTGTGGTACTACCCTGTATGTAGACAATGTCTTCACTGATAAAATTATTTCCTTTACAACATTATTTTATATTGGAGTTTAATAGGTAATTTGTTAAAACATTGGAGAAGCATCCAAGAACTTCTTATGATCAGACAGTCAAACTTAAGGAGATATATTTCAACATTTCTAGTTTTAAAAAATCACTGGCAAAATACATTCCAGGGCTTCTGTTTACATTTATTTCTCTCCTACTAGTTACACTGCATTCTGTGGTTACAAGGAAGACATGTTCTGAGAGGAGAGAAGCTCTTACGAAAGGGATAAAAAATGCCATTAAGTTTAATGCCCTTTCTATTCATTATATTCCATTTGTCAAAATAAAAATTAATTTAAATCAGAACTTTGTTTAAATGCATAATTAAGTTCTGAAAAGTGCATATGCAAAGGATTGATTAATTACTAGACTAGGAAAATTTCAAGCAGTATTTAAAACCAAATGAATTTCTGCTAAGAAAGGAAATGTCTTTTTTTCTGTGCAATTATATTTCTTTTCTGATTTAACATTGTAATAATACTTGGTAAGATATTGCAAATTATTGTATTTTCTACATTCTTATAAATGCAGAAAGCAGACTTACAAAGCTGTTATCAATATCAATATTAGTATCTTTACCTCTTTGCATCATTGGGGATGGCTGATTAAGCAGGGTTGCCAGACCATGGTAAATTGCTCCTTGTTTTGCTACTTCTAGTGTTACTACAGACCCTGTCCTAGTCATAAGTTCTGCTGCCCTGCAAAAAAAGGCAAACCAAATAAAGAAAATTAAAGTAGGCACTGTATTTCTTAGTTACCCTTATTATCAGTAATCTGTTGCTTGATAAAGCACTCTTTTTCAGATTAATACTTAAAATCACTTTGAAAAAAATTACAAGATAATGACAAGATAGGTTTATGCACCCAGACAATACCTACTGGCAAGTACTATTTATTCCCAGATTCTGCTTCAAAGGTCAGAAGCCAAAATATTTAAAGTTAGAGCTACAGAAACTGTTCAAAACCAAAATCCAAACGTATAATATCATCTCTTCCATACAGAGAACCAGCATCATATGAAAAGAAGAGAAAAATAGTACACAAAGAGTCAACTTGGTTATCCACAGTTAACCACTTGGTTATCAACCTTAGTTGAACTAAGGTTATCCAGTCAATTATGAAACTCCAAGACAAAGCCTAAAGTGTAAAAAACCATGAGCTTTGGTATGTTATTAAGCTAACATTTTCTTCATATAACAATAACCAAGGGAAGCATTCCATACCTCTCCTGGGATAGGCCCACCAAACTTCGACCATCCACACTAAGCAACTGATCCCCTGCAGCCAGACGACCATCCTAAATACATGTGCAAGAGAAGAAAATTCATACACCAACGCTAACATGATCTCCATTAAAACAATCATTCACACAAACTAGTAAATAAAGGATTTTAAAGCATTTCCAAAGACTCTTTCTACTTTTGAAATTGATGATTAAGAATATTACTAACCACATCTGCGGCACCTCCTTTCACTACAGACTTGACATATATTCCAAGTTTGTCTTGGCCAGCACCCTACAGAGAAAGAGGCATTAATTTAGTTAATTTATATTTGATCTCTTAAGCACGCCATCAACTTGCATCAAAATTTTACATGATTAAGTAAACCTCTACCTTCTCATTATTTTTATTTATTTTCAAACTGAAGAAAAATCAATTATACAGAGAAGAGTTACATTCAATTAAAGTAATATGAAAAATTTAATATTAGGCCTATTAAAACTGCAAATTTTGTTAGAAGCAAAGAATATTTGGTCTTAATGCAAGTTTGAATAAGAAAAAAATATGTTAACTAAAACTTATACTTTAGAAATTTGCTCTCGTTCCCTTCTAATAAGAAACACTTGCACTTTTACACATATATTATTTATACCTCTTTGCATTATGTTTTTAAAGAGAGCACTGTATCCCAGTGAAACAAGGTAAATTGCAGATTACATGAAAAAGAATAGAAATGTTTTTTATATTCATTAGGACTGTAAAGGAGCCAGGGTAAAGGAACAAAGAGTGCCTCTAGCTTTACATAAACAAGTAAAGCAGACGTAAGTATTTTAGAATTGACAGAGCCAATATTTAAGTCTACTGCAAAACCATGCAATTTTGTTCATAAAACATCTTTCTCAAAAGTGTTCTGCTACATTTTAAAAGGACTGTTAACAGTGAACTTACTGCAAGACAGATACCAACAGATACCAAATACAAGAATAAAAGCATCTATTCAAGCCATGCTGTTGTGTCATCCACATGCTCCAATGTACAAGACACCACACAAATCAGTCCAAATGTTAGTATAACAAACCTTTAAATTGTCTCTTATAATGCAAGACTATTACTTGTCATTTATCTACTACAGCAAACAGCGCTGTTTGACTCTGCAAGTCACTCAGGAGAGTGCTAAGCACATTTTCAACAGAGCACACACAATTGTAACATCATTTTTCTAATGTAAACCCCCAAGTTGCTTTGATATTGAATATATAGCTTCCGCCTTTTTTTCCCCTCCTCCTTTTCAAGTCTTTTCTTTTGGCAGCAAAAGCACGCATTGCTCCCATTGTAATAGTAAAGTAAAATAAGAATGAATTTGAAGATTATTCAAAGCTAGTGTTACACAGACATGGTTTTCTACACAAATGAAAGACCTATTTTCATTAAGTCCTAGGTTAATCCCAAATGTTTACACAAATGCCACAGAAAAATAACTCCTCCGAGACTCCTTCGAGTCTAACATTCTGCATGTCCAAATTTTTAATAATAATTGCTTAAGCCATACATATAGATAAAGGAAAAAATACAGATACTTTTTTTGTCTGGAAAGACTACAAAGACAATTCAAAGAATTAAGAGAAGAAACATTGCTAAAGAAACATTGCTGTCACTGCAGAATAAATTTAACTTTATACCAGAAAAACTGGCTAAAGTTATGGAAAACACAAGTTAGAAGACAGCTAGATAAATGCAATGGAAAATGCAATCATGCTTCATAAATCTCTTTCCCCCAAGCAACCAAGACGAACGTGAGGAAGGATGATCTAGCTGAACACCTAGACTTCCAAGATGGACATCACAAGATCTTTTAGCAGGAGTTCATTGAGACTTCAAAGTGGCACACAATAAGAAAGAACTTGTCCTTGTGTATTAACAACGGGTTCAATAATGGATCAAAAGTTGTTAGTTTTCACAGGGAACAGAAGTTTGCAGAGGAGCCCTAAATGAATGTGCTGTTTACCATGCTCGTATGTGTTCTAAAATAAAGGCAAACAATAATGTAACTAAATGTACCAAATGGAAGATTCATCAAGTAAGTCAAAACCAAGAGCAGGAGATGGATCACATGATGCTGACTACTGGAGCAGTGGTGGGGGGAAGATGTACTTCACTGGTTCAAATGTGAAGCAATGTTTCAACCTTCTAAGGTGCTGGTTCCCATCATGGCACCATTGGCAGAACCAGTTACCACCTTCCCTTGCTGGGAACTGAAAATTAAATTATAGCATTTATATGTCCCTTCCTCTGCCTACAGCCACTAAGTATACCTGAAGGCAAGCTCCTTGAATCCCAAAGGGCAAAAGAATCAACAGCAACTCACCCACCCACCCTTGCAGTTATAACCTCACGTATCACATCTACCATTGCAGGAACCAAACAACAGCTTTTCTTGGTGATCACACTGACCAAGAATAACCAGATTCCTCTGAAGCCACCTAGAACTGACAGCATTTTTATTCAGTCCTAACTTCAAAGGAGGCTAGCAAGAATCTCGCCCCCTTAGGTCCAGAGATTCAGACAAAGATCTGTCTCATACAAAGATTAGGTTAAAAACAAGCAAACCTTTGGAAGAGCACTGCCACTTAAAACAGCATACACATTAATCAGGTCACTTTGGTACTCATGTATTGCATCTGACACTATATTCATTCGTGTATATCACCTTTCTCATGTTTGATTATGACTCTTAGTGTACAATAAATGAAGTTGAAACCTTCTGTATAAGCTCATACGTTGCTTATATAGGTTTGCAGATAATGATGAAATAAACATTTTCAATTGCACAAATACCCGTAAGAGTGGTTTCTAAACTGACTTTATCTCCTGAAGTTTAGTCACTGTTTTCAGAGCCACCTTATACCAGGCTCAGAAATCTGAAAGCCAGAAGAACAAAGCAGAAACCATCATAGTCACTAAAAATCTAAAATGGCCACATTTAGAAAACTTTAGAATTCTGATTACTCCCTTACAAAATGACACTAGCAGAACCATTAGGTTCAGGGGATAACAAGAATCATCAGAAACACGAATACCTTTCTTGAGACAACCAACTAAGCAGACACATGGGCTCCTCAGCGCAGCAACAGTCAAGGAACTGAAGGCCAATGGGATTATGAGTTGCACTGACAGAATTATTTATCATCTCTCTAATCAGCCAGTAGAAAACACTTTCTTACTTCTCCTATCACATCTAGCATGTTTTAAATAGTAAAACACAAACTAAATGCAACAAACCTCCACCCTGTAAAACATTTTCCATAGGATTTCATAATTAAATTGGGAAACAGCCAGGAACAACACTGCTGAAAGATGCCAAAGTGTAAACAGAATCCAAGATTCTCAGTAGGGTTCTTTGAGGCTTTAGAGAAAAAACCAACCAACCAAACAACATAAACCCCCCCCAAAGTGATACAATGCACTCTGGAATTACAGAAAGCTAGAAACCAGGATGAACCATAGAGTAGTTTGGGCTGAAAAAAAAAACTTAAAGACCATCTAGCTCCAACCCCCTTTGCACAGATAAGGACACCTTCCACTAGACTGCATTACTCAGAACCCTTGAACACTTCCACGGATGGGGCATCCACCACTTAGCTGAGTAAGCAGATCCAATACCTCACCACCCTCATAGTAAAAAACTTCTTTTGACTATCTAATCTAAACTTATTTTTTCGGTTTAAAGCCATTCCCCCTTGTCTTGCCCTTCTAACAAGTCCCTCTGCAGCTAGCTGGTTGGCCCCTTTTAGGTATTGGAAGGCCACAATTAGGTTACTCTGGGGCTTACTCTTCTGGCTGAACAATCCTAATTCTCCCAGCCTTTCCTCACAGGAGAGAAAGATCTTACACTTGTTTTTGTTATGTTCTTTGCCTAAAGGCACCACAGCTGGAAGATACTGTATCAGTCGGATTTTTGCTCTAAGGGTGCCTATACTCTAACCCTGACAATAATTCTTCATTATGATTTAAAGAAGCTGACATTTTACTCCTCATTGCTTCTTTTCAAATGTTTTTATCATGTCTATAGTCTGTCAATCTCTTTCCTGTTTTTTTTAAAGGAAGTTATGAGCAGATGCATTAGCTCCAAGTCATCTCACTTAAATACAAAACGAATGCATTTCGAAAACATAAAAATTATTTTAAAATAAATCTCGGTTCAGATTATGTTAAAAAAAAAATCTTTATGAGTTACCACATCTACTCATGTTTTATTACATGAACAGTGAGCTTCTCCTCTAATTCACGTGTAATTAAACATGTTTCTAATGATACACATGTGCTTTCACAAACTTGGGAAGACTTCTTTCTAAATACCCTTAAAATCAACTCATCACCTTCCCTTCAACTTTTACTCTAAGTTTGACAGTAATTTGAATCCAAATTCCTAATTTCTGTTGAAATAGACTTGATTTTGCTTTGGTTCTACTTTCCAGAAGGCTGCATTAGAAGGAAATATACAATTATTAGAAACACAAAAAGGCTCCTAATATGTAGTCACCCATACTAAACTCTAAAGTGAATAAAATTCTCATACACATCACATGGGTTTTCCTGTTTTCATTTACTGACTTTACAATAAAACATTTCTTTGTGAACTACTTATTACACTACTTTTCTTTTAAAGGAATGTGAAGGTCAACATAATTAAAACTATTCCCCCACAAGTAAAACAGAGCAATAAAATGTGTGTATCAGTAACAAAAATACGATAAACGTTCTTTTCACTTCATTTTCTCTGATCCTTAATACCAGAAGCATGTGTATCCATATGGCTTTTAGTCCAAACAGAAGAACACAACTGTAAAGGAGTCTGATGACTGTGGAAAGCAAGAATGCAGTAAGCATAAAGAGATGGATTATTACCTTTCCTCGAGATCTACATACTGAAACCTACGGCATATTTTCTCAAATATACATAACCAAATACAAATCTTGAAAACCTTAAGTATTTTTCAAAAAATAATGTAAGATATTCTATATTTTTAAAAGCCTCTCTAGAGCTACTAATCTACCCATTTTCTTTCACATTTGATGCAACTTTTTCCTGCAATCTTTGCAGAAAGTAGAAGATACCCTTTGGAGGAAAAAATTTGGGAAATCCTCCCCTTTAAGTAATAATTTAAGGAAAAACCCAACTAAGGTACTATTGCTGGTTCAGTTCACCTGGGTGACAATGTTCCTGAACTGAACTGATTATAACACTACTCTGAAGACCTCTAAATGGTTATCTACTTTTACAATACATACCCAAAACAGAATCCTGGGGGGGAAAAGTTCTATAAGGAAGATATTAGTTGAACGGAATTCAACAAATAGTGAACTAGAGACTGAAGAAGGGAACACTTTAAATACCTGAAGAAAGTTTTTAAAAATGCTGATACCTGAAGTATATTCAGACCTAAGCTTCAACACAAGAAACACCTCCATTCTGTGTTTTTACAATCCAGTTAAATAATCAGTATACAAAAACCTTTATGCACAAATAAAGTGCACAAAGCAGAGAGAACTAGTTTGGATGCCAGCAGTAAAGCACTACGCACACATTTCAGGATTTTAAAAATACTCCAATAATGAGTTAATCACAGTGACAGTAGTAGTGCACTTGTACAGTGTCAGGAAAAAACCCACCTGTCTGCTCCCATGCTGTCTCACACTTGGAGCTGTGCAGGCACTACTGTGTTGTGGCAGGTCCCATGACAGACCTGGCTGTAGGTTCAGCTGATCCCCGTCTCCAGCTCCCCTCCTCCCAAATACAAGCTTTGTTTTCAACTTAATCAGCTTCCCTAAATTGTTTACAGCACAGCATGGCTGTTCATAACAGTGCAGGAAAGGAGGTTGCCAGGAGGGGCCTGGATCATTAAGGGAAGTTGATTCCATTATTTGGTGAAAAATTTTATTTTCAACCCAACAACTTAAACCATTTGAAATTCCTAAATCCTGCTACAGCTCACCTATTGACTTTTCAAGCAGCTCTGTGTAATGTTTGCAAAACAACTGTATTCTAGTGGGAGCTGAGCCCCAGAACAATTGCAAAACAAACACCCACATATATGCAGGTTCCCACACAGAGAATCAAACTACACAGTGGAAAACATCTTCATTTTAAGCTTTTGAACGCCTGCATGGGAAATGCACTGAAAAGATACTTCCCAATTTTGTCAAGTCCCACCCATTCCTCTTCTAAATGTAAAAGAAAAATCCTAACTTTAGCAAGGGATGGAGATGAATGACACACGTAGAACTGATGAAAGTACATCTTGTTAAAAAACATATTGCACTTTTACTCATGTAGTTGCACAATGAGATAAAAATATTGTGTTCCTGCCCCCTCTTTTTTTACAGAAAGCTTTATTAAGTCTCTGAGGCAAAACACAAAAAGATTCTAGAAAATAATCTCCATGCTTGGGCTTATTCATCTTTAGGATGCACAAAGCAAACACAGAGGGGAAACTGAGGCAAGCTATTAGATCCAGTACCCAAGATGACGATTTGCATGAGATGCAATACCTGCATAAAGATTTTCTAATCATCTCACACTTACCTTAAGAAGTAATTAAACGTTTTAAAACAACATCAAGTTGAAAGATGTTAACACATTGCACTTGCAAGATTGTCACGCACTTGGAGTTTAGTCAGACTATGAGAATAATTAATCCTAGATTTGCTTTGTTTTACAGGTTGGAATTCTGTGACAAAGGACAACTTTTCCATTTTAAAAGCTTCTCTAACCCTATTTGGGAGGTAAAAATAAACACAGGACACTTCTGCATACTGAAGTCTTTTTAGAATGGTAACTTGGGTCTTTATTCTAAACCTGAATGAAGAAAAGAATGTATGGGAAAATGTTTAAGTGACCAAACTACCTTGTAAAAACAAGGAGTCCTCCCTTACTGAGAGCTAGAATAAAAGGAGCTGCAAGTCAAGAGGATAAATGAAAAACTGAGGTATGAAACACTATCAGTAAATCCAGAGATTAAAACGTACCAGGAGTTCTACTTTCATTCAATCTACCTTTATTTCATCTGTGTGGCCCCATTACGGTTTGACAATATTTAAAGTGGGACTGAAGGAAGACAGGGAAGGTTTTAGAAAAGAGGAGTAGATTTATTTTTGACAAGGCAGGCTAGTTGGAAATCGTTTTTATCACAGAAAAAAAATATGTTTAGAAAAATCTTACAAGATGGGAGTCTAATGTTACAGCAATGCTAAACAAAGATTTCATACCTGTTGTCCAAAAGGGTATTTGCCCCCTTGAAGCCTGCTACAATTTTTTGCTTAAGTACAAAAATTCTGTCATGTTAAAGAAGCCAAAGGACCAAGCTGGATAATGGAATCTAACCTCAGTTTTTGAGGTAGGCTAACAAGAAACATCACATCACTTACAATACTTTTATAATACTTTTCCATCACATAATAATATATCAGTACACAGTAGCCCATAATTCTTTGCACAATTAGTATTATTTTGCAAGCCCCTCCTTGCTCTAAAATGATTGTGCCTAAAATATTGCATTTGCTTAAAAATATCACTGTGAAAACCATAGAAATAAAAGAGGCAGCATTAAAAAACACGGACCAAAACAAACTATCACAGCTACTTCTACAGAGTATTCAGACCAATGAAGAAAAGAACAAGATAAACTACAGTGATCTAAAAAAAGAAATTGCTACTCCTACATCAGGGATGTAAAACTGAGGATGTACAAAAGTACCACAGTAATAAATTAATAAATATGACAGATTTTTAATGAGAGTAGTTAATGAGAACAGATTTTATTGCTAGTGTTGTCACAAGATTAATTTTATAAAACTTCCTTGTCAGTAACAAACACAGGAAACTCTGGCTCACGTACATTCCACTTGCCATAAAATCAGAACACACCATATAGTGCAACTGTAGAGAAAAGTCACAGTTTGAGTAACAGGAATATCCGACAGACTTAATGGCAGCACCACAGCTATCCATAACAGCTGGTGAGTCACCATAGAAGCATTAAAAGCAAGCAGAAGAAATTCTGTTTGCTCCTCCTTTCCATTTGGTATTTGCCAGGACAAGCAGCCGTAAAGGCATGGTGAAAACAACAGCCAGCTCCTTCTAGTGAGAGTCAACATGCAGCTTCATTCCCAGGTGAGCCACCCATGCTGTGACATGCTCATGGGGACCTGCCACCAGCACAATGATGGCTTGGAGGTGCTGAGACACCACACAGCCCCATCAGTATCCCAGCCTAAAGAATAAAGAGGGAGTGAAGGTCCATCTGTTGACCAGGTGCTAACCTCTTTAACAGCTGAACTACTCCCATCTGCTCACATCATACCCCACCCAACATAGGTGGAACACAAGCCAGCTGTACTTTCTGTGAGGTTAGCAATATTCTTGCAGTTTTAGGAGACCTGTAAAATGACCTGGGTATTTCAATACCTATAGTGACAACTAGAAATACAAAAACTATTATAAAAACACTTTTACAGTTGTTAAAAATAACAGTAGAATTATATTTAGTAATTAAGGAAAAACTATGCATCTGCAGAGCAGATCTGCAGTACAGCACCTAACCAAACTGGTGCTGCTCCAGACAATTAACAGGAAGGTCTTGTCCTTACTTGTTCTGAAACCTCTTTTGCCCACACCCCTTGAGCTTCATATACTTTGTTTATTACTCCGATAAAACTGGAGCAATGAACAGCTTCCAGTGAAGACTGGAAAAATCATGCCTGGTTTAAAAAAATACCCTTCAATAACATTTCTTTTTAAATGTTAGAGGTATTAAAAGCTGACTTTCATTTCCATAAAATGTCAGTGTCTTCCTAATGATCTTTCAATATCGAAAAGTACATTTCTGTCAAATACATATATATTTAAATGATTTCACATAAATAGTAAAATGAAGAAATAGTCCTGATCTGAAACTATCTTCACTCTCCAATTATACTTTGAATCCACAAAAGTGTCATACAGTCACCAACCTTTTTATGTAATACTCCAATTTAAGTGGCTTCAGATACCAAGACTATATGTCAAAACACTCCAGTAGTTCACACAACCATAGATCTTTTAAAATAAGTAATTTTCAAGATTTTCTTGGATTTTTCCTATTTATGCAAACATTAAATAAGATTTTATTTTAACAATGTAGGTAGGACATATATGTGTGCACACATACACAAATGTACCTTACTAAAGGTATCTGGGATGTCTCATAATGCTTTACAGCCAACAGTTTTCCCAAGTTAATTAGGCTTCTGTGGTATTTTATAATAATTAAACAGTTTAATGCAGGATGAGTCAACTGCAAATAAAATGTGTTTAAAGAAAATAGCATAGAAATGTAGCTTACCAAGGCTGATACCAGCCATAAGGCCTGAAATCTTTTATCTGCCTACACTCAGTAGATTTGACTGATTTTTATCACGGCTAATTCCTGATTCCAGATTCTTAGGCTTACACAGAAGATCTCTGCAAGTTGCAATAAACATCCTTAAAAGCAAGTTTATGGAACAGAATCAAGTCTCTCTCTGACTGCCTTGGCAAGTAATTAGTCTAGAAGCAATTAAATTACCGAAGCTTGTAAGCATTTTAAAAAAATAACAGTTTACTGAACTATGCAGCAAATTTACAAATTCACTCTCTAGGAGGCAAAAGCAAAGGTTTTTGACCACCCAAAACCTCACATTCCATAAAGCTGTATGCATTCTTTAGGTTGCATCTGGATGAGTATATATTTTATCTCTTTTAGGGACCAAAGATACTAAGTCTAAGACTCACTGAACTACTTGCTGTGAGCCCCGAGTCAGGAGAAAGGTCAACTTTGGAGCTACTGATCCCACCTCTAGCAAGGGCAAACTTTTCTGGACTCAAAAATCAGAAAAACCTCAGTTTTTCAGAGAAAACTAAGGCCTGTGTTGCCTCAAGACCAATGCAGACACTTTGGAAATCTGTCATCATTAGAGAAAATACTTTTCAAATATAAATGAGGTGAACCAGCCTACTGTATCTAAAACTGATGTTAGTTGTGGCCACAGCTGCACTGAGTCATGTTGTACCCTGACTTAAAAAGAATTTTAAAACTGACCCATGCTCTACATACAACATACTTCTGCTTTCCCCTCTCATATACTCTTCCATGTCAGGAGCCAAAACCCAAATGTTTCTGGAGCGAGACAAACTACAGTCACAAGTGGGCAAAATATTTTCAATTAAACAAAACAAGCACTATAAATTCAAACTTCGGTGATAATCAACATTATTCAACAGGTAAAGAAACTAAGCATTTAACTGCTATGACCAATTCCACAGCAGCTTTAAATTGCACTGAGTGGGAAAAACAGATGAAAAGTCTTACTACTCAGAGAAAAAACAAGGTAGATTGGCAGCAGTACATCCAATATCTGAAATATCCAGCAACCTAGAAACTTTATGTGTGGTGGATCCAGATGCTCTACTTACCCCTAAGAAACCCCTAAGGGAGTAAAGAGAAAAGACTGAAGAGTTTTGTTGCTATTTTTAATGGAATTTGGGTTATGTGTTACTTTTTAATAAAAGAATGTTTGAAATCAAGATTGACTTGCACACAAAGCAAGCAAGTGAATATACTGCCCTGTTCTAAATCTGCTTCTCACTGGACAACCCAGGATGTTCTGAAGTGGACCTCATGAAATGGCATTAATAAATTATACTCTACTGTACTCTTGTGCATATGTAGTTGTTTGGGGATTTTAACAGTGTTCAGCATGGAAAGCAGGTACACTGACAGAAAGGGCTCTAGCATCTTCTGTGCTAAATGGAAATACATAAATTTACAACAGCATGATTTCTCTCACACTCCAAGAATGCAACTGGCCTAATACTTCATTCTAAGATTGGAATCAAGTATGCAACAGTTTCTAACTTATCTTACTGGACTCTTACTCTCGTGAAATGGGAAAAGTAGTAAGTAAATGCAAAAGGTTTCATACACAACATTTGTAGAAGACTAAAAAATTTTGGTCATTAGTCTTTCTTAACCTTTATGAAAAAAAGCAGTTGTCTTTTTTATTATAAATGTGAAAAAAAAGTCTTCTTTATTATTATAAATGCTGCAACTTAATATGATAGTCTACAAATGCATTAAAGGCCCTCTTAATTTTCAAAAAAAGAAATTAAATACATGAGCGTGTTTGATTCCACTTCTCTTATTTCAAAGGAAAAGCCTTTCATTGAGCTCAAGGAAAATATATTGTTCTAGAATATTTCACTAGAAAAGGGTTAACTTTTTAATGTACATTTGCTATAAATACTCCATGAGCACTGACACACTAAGGGCTACTCAGAGTTATATACAAATCTACATGTTGTAATGCAGGTTCTGTGATGCTCTTCCTTGGTAAGTTAATTTTCATCTTATGTTTCACCTTAATTATGTCTGAATTGGGCTTCACAGGCAAGACATGCTGGGCAATTTATTTGGGAAAAAATCCAACTCTGTATCTCTGCACTTCTTCAAAGAAATGGCACTTGCTTCTACAGCTAAGGATAAATTACAACCCAAAAAACCCAGAGCATTAACTTCCACATAATGCAGGCTCTGCCGTTTCAGATGGGTACAATGTAATCCAGGATCAGCTTGTACACTAACACATACTATTAAGCACCTAAATTCCTACGCCAACTGAGAGTATTACTCATAGAGCAAAAAGCAACACAGAACTTACTAAGTTCCAAAAGTCGTCTTCATTAATAAAAGTTTAAAAAAAAGAGAGAAGGAGCTGTATTAATATGTATCTAAACAGAATTTTCAGTTATTAGAATGTCAGAATTTAATGAAGCCTGGTACAGGAATTCTAGCTACAGTATACGTGCACTGCAATTTTAGCAGGCATGCTAAGGAGTGCCTGCATACAAGGAGAAAATGGCACGTGAATTTTAAAATTCACTTTCTTTCAGAAGGCCTAAAATACACGTCTAGGTCACCTATTTGCATTATCAATCTAAATACAAGCAAGTAAGATAAAACCCACTCCACTTAAGCAGAGCTGAGGTCTCAAAGCTACTGAGAAGAACAACCATGCTGTGATGCTGTAAGCTTCAGATTTACACAGCACACAAAAGCACTAACAAAATTTTGTACATCTACAGGACACCAAAATTTAAGCAAAGGCTCTGCTGGAAGTTAAGAATCAACAAAAACCAGGCAAATTGCTAACACACAGCTATTTATTTGTTAATGATGAAGACTTAACTAGCAACCTACATACTATTTTATTTCTGTAAGACTGAGAAATCTGTTCTGGAAATGAGAATTATATATTGTATTTTCCCTAAGGTCCTCCTAAGAAGCCTATTAAGGTAACAGCAGTAGTTTAGACCACTGCAGTGAATTAGTATTGAACACTAAAATAAAAAAGAACAAAACCAACAAAAAAACACCTCCACAAAACAATTTTAAATCTTATACTGAAACATTTCAATTAATTCATGCTGGGAGGAAAGGCCAGAAAATTTCCTTCAATACTTAGAAAACACAGTCACAGGAAGATTTCAAATACTGAGGTATCTGAAATTTTAAGACTTGAAACATATGTAAAAAGCTAACAAAGTGGAAAAAAAATCTTATCAACTGTCTGTATTTGCAAACACAGTTAGAGAGATGCACATTTGTATATTGTTACCAGTATAATTAACTGTAAGCATAATTTTCAATTTTGGGAAGAAAATAATTAAATGAATGTTTAAACCTGTTCCTTCTACATGAGTCTCCTATATTTGTAGAAAAAACCTATTTGTAGAAAAAAACTTCAGAAAAATTTTACATCAAAATTGATATTCCTGTAGTCTCAAACCCTCTATAAATTTAACACCTTGAACTGACTGCTAAATATAAAATGACAAACAGTGGTTTAGAAATTAAAGCAACTTAGAATCATTTAAGTTATCCTTAAGAAGAATCAAGGCTGCCAAATAATGCAAATTATTTATGAGTAAGCTGTTACACTTTTTTTTTTTAGAACCGTAAATCCGTTCCCTGGAGTACTTACTGCTGAACTGTCTACTCACGTTTAAAATGCTTCTATTAAAAAAGAAACACCTTATCACCTCTCATACTATTTCAGTAAGCACTACTTAATCTGACTACCTGTCAAAAAATCCTAGAAAATACTCTCTGATTCATGTGCCAGTGGAGCCATATACATATCTATTTTAAGGTCCTTGTATATATTTTAACGTAACATTTTCAGTTTATACTACTAAAAGATGACCGGACAAGAAGTAGAAGTGTGCCGTACTTTAGAGAACTAAATCACAGTACACTTATGAGTATAACAAGCATGCAAAGATTAATCAACAAAACTTGCTCTATCGTTCCTGCAGAACATGGGAATCCTTTCTTTTGTGCAGTAGTAACCTAAACAGAATTTAAATGCCTCTCCTCTGCAAACGTGTTGAGTAAGACACCCTAACTGCAACAAATTTGCATGTTCTGGTCTTTTCAGAAGGGTCTAGTGAGTATTAAAAATCTTACGCTGTTTGGGACATTGATTTTAATCATTCTACTAAGATTTTATAAGAAGAAAACAGACTTTTAGAGGAACCTGGATTAAAGCCAACTAATATGACAAGTAAACAGATCACAGGTCATGCTATTCATGCTCTGGCACAGTAAAACAGTAGTTATCATACCTGAAACTTTAAATATTAATAGTCACTTCCACCATTTCAGAAGTACGTATGAAGAACAAGCTAAAAAATTAGTTTTTTCTTTCTAGATTTTAGGAAGTTAGCTACTAACATCTGACTATATTTAACTGCATGCTGTATTACATAGTTGCTACATGAACAAATAACTACTGGCAGGTTTAAACAGGCAAGAGAGCAGGAAAAAGTACAGGGATAGTAAAACTTCAGAGAAAAACAGTCCCAACAGAAACCTGAACAGACTTACCATGGATTCTGTTCTTCCAACAACAGAAAACCACATTTTGATCTCCGGGACTACAGATCCTTGAAAGAAAAAAAACAATTCTCCACTTCTCTTCCAGCCCTCAATAGCAACCACCAGCTCTAGTCTGCTGGATTTTCCAAGATACCCATCAAGATAACTCCGAGCTCGATGCTATGACACAGTGTAGCATTTATCAACACCAGCTATAACCAATACAATATTCAGACTCTTACGTAATCAGTTATGCTCTGACTTCCATTTACTTTAGAGGCTTTATTAAACTCTGAAAACTGCTAGAAAAAACAAAAACGGAGCCCTTTTGTACTAAAGACAAAAAAACCTCCAAATTAAACAGGAAGTAATGTGCTGGCCCACAGATGGCTAAGAAGTCACATGTGAAAGCCCCCAAAAAAGTGATATATTTTTAAAATAAACTGCATGCACACGCAGCTTCCAAATCATCTGGATTTCATAAAAACTTAACCACAATGTGGTTGGGAGTCTGGCAGCTTTTAACATCAAAACATCTTTCAGGGTTAGAGCAACCAAAGTCTGCACACAACCTCAAAATGCAACACTGTTCCCTGTTCCCTATGCCCGACCACTCCTACCAACTATATTTCCATACACCTATTACAAAAGCTATTGCTAGTAAAGCTACAGAGTATTACTGTAAGAAAACCTGCAATATCTACCAAAGGGCAGAACAACAAGTTATTCTTTTGGATCATATATGAAGCTATACAGTTTAATTTTAAATAAAAATAAAAATTTGTTTAAAGCATTCAGTTTAAGAATTGCTGTTAGGTATTTTCCCAATTTATAAAAAAAAAAAAAACAAAACCCAAACAAGCACAACATGGTTTACACTGCTCTGGAAGCTAACAGCTGTTTCATAAGTAAACTTGTTTTCCCTGCTATGTTTGCATATAGCATATGCACTTACTACATGTTTGCTCAGAGAGGCTGTCCTGTCTCAAATAGCACCAAAGTGAGGTGAATTAGTATATGCACTGAATTTCTGCTCTCTCTGGAACTCCTTTAAAACTTCTAATTAAATAAAATATGAGTAACTGTGATTAGAAAGACGTAATGTACTTAAACATTTTACCTATCCTCCTAGGTGGGAGGAGGATCTAATACAGAGTGCCCTAGGGACCTAACACTTTCATATACTCCTTGACTCACCTCTTCGGGTTTTGTTTTGGTTTTAATTACATTAATGTACGCACGTTTGCAATCACCTAGGATCCCAAGGTGATACTTCTATCATAAGAATAAGCAAGTGCACGGCATTTCAATGCAAGTTCCATCCCTTCTCTGCTTGTACAGCCTTTGCTTCAACTTCAATCCTTATATTTTAATTGCACAAGAGAAGGTGTAACAACCACTTGATAATTAGGAACATTTGGTGCAAAGGTATTATGTAAGGCATGACTTCTAATTTCATCATTAGAAACTCTTAATTGGCACAGACTTTAAGCTAATGAAACCTGAAAACTAACAAAAACTCAAAAATATTTTAGATTACAAATTTTTTAGATGTTTCCTCAGAGATGAACACAGATTTACTAGGAAAGCACACATTTTTTTGCAATGAGTAGAAGGAAGAAAAGCAGTCCATTGGTATTATTTTTCTTTATGATCCCCTGAGAATCTGCCCATTTTGTCCACCTCCAGAATATCATCAAGTTGCATGTTAGCAAACTTCATCCAAAGCCTGTGACAAGTATGAGAAGCCCCGTAACATGTAACAAGAAAGGCAGGTCAGCACTGACATGCAAAGATATTCTCACAACATGTTACTGAAAGCAAGTATTTGGTCACATCACAGGAAAAGATCTGTTTTCCTAACAAAAGCTAAACAAATTCAAGGTTGTCCTTCACTGGTTGGAGCAGGGCCTGTTGACCAGCTGCATTTTCTACTGCTACAGCCCTTTCAAAACACTGTAGAAACCAATAGTTCAATAAACACAACTGGGTCAGCCATCAAACTGGGCTTCTGTGCAGGTCAGCAGCAACGAGGAATTTCTCAAAGTATGAGCTTTCATTTCTTCAACTTTATGAGCACTTAATGGCCAACCTTTTACTATTAGAAAGTTTAGAAAAATCTGAATCTATTCTCATACTTGTTTCTCTCTTTCATTTCAGGTATTCCATCCAATTAATGTTTAGAGAATTTTAACAAATAGTCTATTGGACTTCTTCCTACATTTTCGAAGTTAAAACTGAGAATTTTAACTTTTATGCTGCTAAAAGATATACTACAGGAGACATGTAGAAAAAAATGGTAGCAAATATCAACAATATAAGGAATAGAAAGAAAAAATGCACCAATCCTTCTTCAGTCACACTCACTCAATTCTCTAAGACCATATTGAGAAAATTAACGCTTGTATTCTTTGTATTCTTCTTTACTCTTTCTTTAAATGAAGCCTATTACAGGAAAAACACGCTGATAATTACTCACAGTAAGGAACTTTGAACCTCCTGAAAACAATCCTACTTAACTACTACAGCAAATTATTTCAAACAGAGCATAGGATCACTTCTATGAAATGAACATTCTGATGACTTCATGTTAAGCAGAAGTTTCTACTGTACATACACCAAAAAACTAAAACAATCTGTTTCTTGCTTATTTCCGACCAAGATTTAAAACATAACTGTTTTCATATCAGAGTTCCAGTATTAGGGCAGCATACAGCAGTAAGATGAAATATGACTTCCTGAACTAGTCTTTCTACAGCTGTGCAAATGAAAATGAAAACTCTTCTTTCCATGATTGATCATGACAAAGAAATCAAGAAATGTATTAAATGACTTGAAAAAAACTTTCAGATCAAGCTTACAGTAGCAGTGTTACACACTGCTATTGGAAGCTAAATGTCAGTTGTTAAATCAACATCTAGAAGCCAGCCAGCTCCAATGAGAAAGGAAATTTTTCCCCTTATAATATACTTCTTCACTCTAAGAAATTAGATTTCACAGAGTAAAGTGAAAAAAAATACTCCCATGGCACATTTTGAAACATTTAACAGAAGTGCAGATGGCAGTCAGAAGTCTGATACATATTTAATTCAGTGTCAAGATCAAGTATTTGCTTCTCAAATTATTAACCCACTCCACTAAAATCAGAGCAGAATATTGAATTACATTTTTCAGATCCTGAACTGTTTCTTCAATAATTGCTGATTGTTTAGCACTATACACCTGACACCACGTATTCCTTTACACATGAGAAAAACAATTCTTAAAAGCTGACACCACACAAGATTATAATTTCAAGAACAGACTATGAAATGAGTGAAGGTTGTAAAAAAACCAAAAAAGCCAAACAGTGCTGTTTAGAAGCAATTAACTATGTGAGGTAACTTAATAATGTTTTCAGTTCATGCACTGAGTGCCAAGGAGTATCACAGTATTCTGAAGTTTCATGTACTACACAGTGAAGAGACATTAGCAAAGACTTGTTCCATCTATTGTACACCATGTAATCACAACACTGATGTTAGAGTATCACTGCTGCATAATTTACAGCAAATTTTAAATTTAAAAGATTATGTCTGCTATTTGATTCAGTTAATAAAGCAAAACCAACCAACTAGTGCAGTCTTCCATCTGGTGGCTGGAGCTGTATGTGCATTCCATACGTTACTATGTAGTGCTACTAGCTACAGCATACACCCACAATTTTGGCTATTATGCTGTAGGTCTCTACTGTAAAGAAACAAAACTGAAGCCATTCTTGCACCTCTACACTGTGTGAAAAAACAGGTGCTGTCTTCATGGCAGAAAGTATTCAAACTTTAATGTATACATTTAATTGCTCTGCTTATTCATCAATTAACCCACACACATTCTTTGTGTTTACTTCTTTACTTTCAGCAGAAGTCCTAAATACACCTGTTTATTAATCCTGTTTAACACCACTGCTGATTTTTGGCTCTGAAAAAACTGAATAAACCTGTAGCAGAGGTTTGAATTGAAATATCATAATAATACATAATAATACATCCATAATATTTTTCCATTTGTATTGTCCACATCTGTGTATTTTACAGAAACATTCCCTAATCAGAATAAAAGCAGGATCAACACAATGTGTACAACCAACTTAAGAGAAACAGACCTTTTCCATCAACATTTTGCACAGCAGGCTAATAAAAACAGAAGCTTTTTTCAATAAGATTTAAACAGACTTCCATACCTTGGCAGCAACGATGCTCAGTCCCATTCCATTTTGTTTTTTTAGTGTTACAGTGATAATTTCAGGTTCTTTTCTCAAAGGCTGAGCCTATCAAACAGCAAAGGGGAAAGAATAAAAAATTCAGAAGTTCCCATTCACTTCCAGCTAACGAAGTAACAACAGGCTAAGAAAGTAACTAAGCAAAATAGTACATTACAAACAAAACTACTTTGTTAGAGCAGCAGGTCTCACATCCAAAATAATGTATCTGGTATCTATTTTACAGGTAGATTATCTAACATTTAATTAAGATGGATTCCTATCAAGTACTATACCCGTGTTATACTACACTGTTGAAACTTTGAGGTCTACTAGTTTCTCCTTTAATCCAGTAAAAAGATTACTAATGAATCACAAATTGAAATGTAACAGGTCTATCAAATTGTAGTAACTTTTAATGAAAACTGAAGTTCAGACTCCATAGGCACCTATTACAAAGGTGAGGGTGATCTACACAGAGAGCTCAATTATTAGTGCTGCATCTAGAAGATGGTATTATCTTTGCAGAATTATTAAGAAGCCAATTAATTTTGAAAGCAGAGTTAAAGCTTTGAAATAAAGCTCCAAAAAGTTTCACTTCTCAATACTCTTGAATACAGGAGTCGCCAGACATGTTCAGTAATTTCTTTTTTTAAATCTTTCAACACTGCCAGTTCTTCAACTCAAAAAGTTTTCTTCACAATCTTTATTAGCTGTAGCATGTCAATTGGAGCACATTAGCTTGTATTCATACTGAAACATAACTGCAAGCTCCACAAGGCCCATGACAAGTAAAAATGTAAGCCAAGGAGAGTAATTAAAAAAATATTAGTACTTTCTGATCGAGTTCAAGTATTAGAAATGCAAGTAGTTTTTAACCTGAAAATAGTCATTTAAAATATGACACTATTTCTGTTTAGTTGCTCTAAAAATTATTTCACATAAAGCCACCATCTTTCCAAAACCAAGCTGTTCTGTAACTTTAATATTAAAATAGACAAGCAGAAAAAACTCACCGCAAAACAAAGAAACCCTTACAATAGAACAGAAAAAAAATCCTTACCTTGCATTGAAGTGAGACCCTTTTTTGTAAGTCTAATGTAAAGGAAAACTAAAGATTTTTTTTTTTTTTCCGGGAAAAAGCACCAGACTAGAACTCAATATGGAATATTTGGTTGGTAACTGCCAATTTATAAATAAAAGCAGCCTGCAGTTCCATTCTTAAGTTATTTATAGATCCACGTCCATATATATTTTTGCCTGTGTTTAGAAGAAATTTCTTCATTGTTTATTCTCAGACTGGGGGAATATGACAAAGTTTGCTTATGTGAAAATCATAATCATGCTACAGCCTAGAAAAACAGTGACTTAAAAAAAATCTCCAAAATAGTTCCTTAAATGCACCAATTCACTGATGAACTACATGTTTTAACAATGAAGCCTATACTTCCTAACAAGGACTAAAACTGATCACATAAAACTCAATGTCTTGTCAAGACTGTAGTAGATAATTATTCCCTTAATCAATACTTACCAGCTCAGCATTCTCATGGGACAAATGACTTTCGTAATCTGCACCTTCAAAGTATATTGTCCACGTGCCTGGTGACCGTGGATGAGGTGTTAATCTACAAAAACCTAAAAGAAAAGGTAACACCAATATAATAACGGAATTTTCTCAAGGGATTAATTAAAATAAAATAGTATTCATCCTTTTTTATACTCATTAATGTGTCAAATCTTACATCTCAGATGCCTTTATGGGCTTTGCTGCAATTTCATGCTATTATCTACAAAATCCTATAGTTCTATAGCTGTTGCTTCTGAGAAACATACTTATTTAAAAATACTGCAAGCTCATAGAAAACTTCGGGGCTGCAAAATATCACTTTTACCAACCAAATTCATAAGAGACATGAAACATCGAATCATCTTTTAGAATATAAACTACCAGAACTCTGATTAAAACATGCTACTGAAATGTACTTTGCAGGGGGTCTAGCTAACCAGTCTCAGCATAGATTTAGCAGAGGAGAAGCTTTGCATGCACTCATCATGGTTTTAAATGCAGCACTGCAATTAACACGTATTTAGTTTGATTTACTTTCTGTTATTTAAAAAATTCCTAGAATTTTGAAAAAGAAGCCACAGCAGTTCAGAAATATTCAACATCATCTCCTAAACCAGGGACATAGAGAACATACATCACACAAAAATTATTAACCACTCCATCTAAATACATGATATTCTCCTCCTCATAAAGACCATTTTTCAGCAATTCAGTTTACACTGTGTCACTCCAAAAAGTCCCTCAGCATAATTTAGGGGACACCCAAAAAGTAAAATTTTGAACATATGTATTAAAGCCTTACTTTTAAGGAATATACAGCTACTTGTATGGCAACCGAATTACACTTACTAATTAAAGAATTTATTCTACTAATCTCCTTTAATCTCTAAACTACATCCTGCATTACTCACTGGACTTTCAAAACAGTCAGTTTCATACTTTTCTTTAATGCAAGAATATAGCTTTCCTATAAACTAAGTTGGAAGCAACAATTGCAAAGGTTCACTGTAGTATAGAGTGAGTCTGGTTTTTCAATAGCCTCCTGTTTACCTTGACATTCCTGTACAAGTTTTTTAAACAACTGCTTTTAAGCAGAAAATTAAGAAATTCTAATAAAATTGAGTAGCACCAAATAAAGATTATAACTTGTTCATTTACTGTAAATGCTCAGACAGATGCCCTGCTTTACTCTCCAAAGTTTAAGTCAGTTTCATGCAACCACAAGATTTATCATCTACTTGTCATCTGAAATTCTGTTGAACTACAAATGCTCAAACCGTAAGTTCTTACATGATCAACAGTGAAAGAACTATTTTAAGTTCATGGGATTTTTTTAATGGAAGCAGCTAATGAGTAAAAGAAAAATATTTTAACTATTCAACTCACGTAAATTTTAAAAAACAAAAAAGTTTTGGAGCAAAGGCAAAACAATGTTTCAGCAGGCACTAGTAACTCAGCACTGCTTATTTAGAACCTTGAAACTGAAAGGAAGGGACAGGGAGAAAGGGTAAGGATTAAAAAAGCCTTAATAATTTTAATGGCTTACAAAAGAAAACATTTGAAGAACATAGTATAAAAAGACTGAATCATACACAAGGAAAATGTGGCTTACATTTAATTAAAATATATTTGCATTCTATATTTGCTACACAGATCATTATAAAACAACAAAAGAATTAACCTCTTTGACAAAGTGGATCTAAAAATTCTTGTAAACCACTTGGAACATTTCTGACAACATCACAGGAATAGCCATCTTCTGGTAAAAGAAAAGGTAGCTGTAAGTCAGGATCCTCTTCCAGCTGGACTTCTCGGCCATCACTGCGAGCAAGTTCATCAGCCGTGTTTTCTGCAACAGTTACTACATTCTCTATCAATTCCTGGACAGAAAGCAGAAAGACATTGTTACTACAAAGACATCATTTCATTCATTAAGTTAAAAAACCTTACATTAACAAGATGTTAAGATTGCAAGGAAAATCAATTTGAAAAATAAATTACCAGATATAAAACTTTGCCTCTCCCATGTACAGTCAGTACAGTGCATTGCTTTCTTATATGAAATCCCACAGATAATTGTACTAGCAAATGACACAGAAGCTCTTATTTTTACTACAGTATTTTCCAAACTTGTGGTGCATGTTTTTAATATAATGATAATAAACCAAGAAACTACAGAATTCTACCATGTATAAGCAGGTAATATAGGTTATGTTCTTCAGCAAAAGACTCTGTAGTTTGGTAGCCAATACATAAAACTATCTCCAAGCTACAAGTCCTTCCTCCCATTCCCCCAACACATTTCCATTTCATGGCATGGTACCTTCCTTTCCAACTCAGTGTAAGAGATTTTTGTTAACACCCCGCTTGAGTCAGGGAAGTACATCCACCAAAGATAAGATAGCTATTCACAGTGGGTGGTTTTTTATCTCAGATATGTTAAACTGCACAATGAGTGATACAAGAGACTTACTGTTGGGATGAGTGGTTCATCTGGAGCACAGTGATAATTCTGCAACAAAGCTTGTAGCTGCAGAGAATTTAGCTTAAAGCAAGTACTGTTAATATTTGGAACATCTGCGTGTGAGTATTTGTCCATGGTAAGCAATGTGGTTGCCTAGAGGGGAGAAAGAAGTCCCAGATGACAAATTCAAACCAGAATAAAACTTGTGTCTCAATGTTCTTTAGATAAGAGGGAAAGAAAAAGCAAGAAAGCAAGAGAAAAGGAGATTTGTAACAGAAACAATATAAATAGCCTCCCAAACAAACACTAAATACTTCTGTACCAAAAGATGAATTAATAGTAAATTTGTCATAAATTAAGCATATCAAATTTTCAGCTACTTTTCCTGCCTCTGTTCAGTATGGTTACAACTCAGTTATTTAATAAATGGAAATTTAACATCCATGTTCACTATTGATTTCACTTGTAACTTCAACATTAATGATACTGAAAACGTGTTTTGTGTCTTTACCTCAATGCTACCTCAGTGTTCCAGGATTGATCCACACAAGCTATACTTTTTTCCACGTGCTACTTTCTAGGAACACAGCATAGGCAAATATTCTCTTTGACTATATGAACACGTGAGAAGTGCTAATCACAAATACACTCACCTGTACTATTCTGCTCAGGTGGCAATCAGCAGCCAATTCTAAACCTTGTTTTTCTGCCCAGGCTTCAATGTGGCCGAGCTGTTGGCGAACAATAGCTCCCCAGTAATGTGAACATAACCCTGAATCTGGGGCTGTAACTAATCTGTTAAAAAGCCACATGTTGATAAAATGAAACAGCTGGGAGAAGAGCTGTATTGTCAGAGCAGCGTTCACTCTACATCGTCGCAACAAGGACATGGCTCCAGTCAAGGTATGCAGCACATCATCTGCAGAGATAAAACAGAAAGTCACTCGTGTTCACAAACTGCAGGGTACACCTGGATTAGGGACAATAACACAAAGACACTTAAGTCAGGCTGGTGAATGTTAGGTGGAATCTACATGTATTTAAGTTAAACAGTCCTTCAGAAATACATTTACTGCTCCATGATTTTGAAGACAGAGCAACATTAAAATCCTAGGTGGAACGTAACCCCTGAAATAAAAATAAATTATTGGGGAAAATATTTATCATACAAGTAACAGGCTATACCCGATGTTTAAATCGCATCCTCTTTAGTAAACTGATTTTTCTGTTAGTTTTTATAACAAGTTGCAACCTTCATATTCTACTGTTTCAAATGCATATTCCAATTATTCCACAGCTTCTTTTCAGCAGAAGTTATTTGCATTGTATGATGCACTTAAACTATAGAACGCACGTTGCTTACACATCAGGTTTTTAAAAATTATTCAAAATCTCATTTTCCAATTACTCCAATGCACTATTACCTAACAAGCAACAGAGACTTCTATTAGCATCAGCAAGAGCCAACACCCTCATATGCTTCCTAGTGGAAGCAACACATTTATCTCCAGGTCTCCGTTAAAGCAATACTTTTAATCAGAAATCTCTTTTGAAGAGACCATTAGTTTTTTTAGAACTGAAACTCAGGATTATGTCTGAAAAAAATCTGTAGGTTACAAGAAATCTGTAAGGCAGCTCAAAAATAACTGAAATAAGAACAGCATCTGCTTTTATTCCAGTACCAGTTTGCTACATTTTCGGAATTTGTGTTCCCAGAAGTACTCTCACAGTACAGGGCACTACAAACATAGCAGTGCATCTTCAGCCTTCCTTAAAGGCTCAATGCAAGAGAAAAAGCAAGAACGGAAGGCTTAATACTTAAAGTACCAGAAAGTATTTAAGGAATTTGTATAAATACTCTCTGTAGTTCAACAGAATGCTCTATTTAATTGCTCTGCAGATCACTTTTCCTTCAATCATTGAGGCATTATTAGTCTGAGCACAGCCACTGAGCCAGGATTACAGATGCAGGGTGATAGCACACATTGAGCAGGGTGCTCTGGTGGAGAGGAACAGCCCAGAAAGGTTCATTGCTGTGACACAAGCATCACGTTTCAAGAATCATGGCAGGAAGCCCTGGCACGAATCTACATGGCCAGTCAGCCTGACCTTAGCAGCTGGGAGATTCCTAATCAGGTTCTCCCATAACATCTCTACAGTGAAATTGCCGAGGCGAGGACTGGACAAACAGATGGCAACACACGGAGAGAACTGGTTGGACCACAGGACTTGGTGACTTTGTAGATACCATGTCCAGCTGGCAATCACTGATTAGTGGCTTCTTTCGTATTTTAAAGTGAGACTGATACTGTTTAATTAATGACTTTAATTAATGATCTGAGCAATTTGATGGAGCATATTCTCAGCAAGTTCACAGATGATAACAAGAGGGGCTAAAATACTGATACACTAAAGAGCAGCAGTATTTTTCAGAAGGGCCTCAGCAGGCTGGAGAAATGGGCTGACAGGGACTTCACGAAGGTCAAAGGCAACTGCCAAGTCCTGCATGTGGGACAGAGTAAGTCTGTGCAACAGCATGGGACAGGTGCCACCTGGACAGAAAGGAACCCTGATGAAAATTATGGAGATCCTAGTAAACATCAAGTTGAATGTGACTGAAGTGTGTCATTGCTTGAAAGGTATCCAATTGTACACTAAGCTATTTGGTCAGCAGCAGTGCAGCTAGCAGGAGGGAGAGAGGGAAGCAATCCTTCCCATGCATTCAGCACTGTGAGACTGCATCTCGAGAACAGCATCCTGCTTCAGAATCCTCAGCACAAGGGGGATACAGATTTAACGGACTAAATTCAGCAGAGAGTTGAATCATCCATACAAAATTGATCCAAATAATTCTCAGGGGTTAGGGTAACTTGTAAATCTAGTACCACTAGAAATAATTAGATGTTTTTTCTTAACAATTAATGGTATGGTTTGGAAGACACAAAGATAACCTAGTCTAACCTATTTTAGGCCTCTGAGGATTATTTTCTTCTGGATCATCAAGGAATGCTGGCATGTAGTTATTAAGCTCTGACTGCAGACAATGAACCAGGTACCTGGAAGGGAATGGGGAAAAAAGTGAATTTTAAATCCTCTATGTGTTCACTACAATAGTTCTAAAGAAAAGAGTTCTATCAAATTACAAGATTCCTGAAATTTATGTCTTATAAATGTGATTACAGGAAAACCAATAATACTTTTTAAAAGGCCTGAGAGACCAATTTTCCCATAAATTTCCTAGAAACGTTGGACAAAGAATTAGGTTGTCTGGGAACAAGCTAAACAGACAATTACATGCAATATTGCTACCACACTGATAAGAGACAGTCACATGCTACACGAAGAGATGCTGTCAGGCCAATCTTGGGTTCCATACATTTACAAAAACAATTTTTTCCAAATAGAAATAGATTTTTCTTTGTTTTAAAATCTAGCAATAGCACTTAAAAAAAAAATTCATGTTGTGACCCAACACACAAAATCCTGAAACGGCCCTAGGGCTTTGTGTGAGAAATTTTTTGATTCTTTTATTTTTCTTACCTTTAACTACCCTGAAATGAAAATCTGTTTTAGTATCCTTTCTCTTCAAATAATTAAACATTATATTTAACTCTGCTTTTGCTAATTCATTTATACATTTTCTGTTGAGAACTGAAACTAAAAAGGAATCAGATGGTAAACACATGTATACAAGAAAATATTTCATGGCTTTTTAAAACTCCCCCTTCATTTCACTGGAAGCATTTTTAATGAATTGCTAGAAATTAAATCCATGGCAATTTCAACCAGTCCTGGAGTAGGTGAGTTACCATCAAGTGACATTTTCACAGCAGATTTCTTTCTGCTCATACTTCAGTTGTGCTTTTTTATTTGCCTTCTAAGTATATACTCCAGGGGTCTCCAGAAGTTTAATACATGCATTTGGAATCTGCCATGTTATACTATACTTAGGGAAAATCCACACAGCTAAAATTCAAGAATAATTTTGCAACCAGACTGCTCATAATGTAGAGAGAGAAATACAGCACCACAGCAACAGTCTGTCTTTGATGACAACCTGGCCAATTAAAGCAGCAGGAAATTATTTTAACACACCAGCTCAAGACACTGAGCTGTGGCAAAAGGCACAGCTTCATTAACACGTAGTGATTTAGAGATGCTATAAAAATCAAAAGACTTTGTCAAAATAGCTACTTGCTATACCCTACTTGCCCAAAATCTATCAACAGAGTGAAAAAAAAGAATCTGTGGAATCCATACAAAGGGCTCTAGTGCTCCCCTGAAATCTTTTGAAAGTTCAGAAAGTAATGACAAAGTTTCACAAACTACACATAGTGCTCTTCTGAGAAACACAGCCCCTCAAAGCTAAACTGTTTAACCCTGGTTAAGTCTCCCAGTCCTGTCACAGTATAAAAAGAGCACGCAATACAGTATTTCATATTACAGAAAAATGAAAGTACTCTATTTAAAACAGTCATCCTACAAGTGAGAGTAGGCTGGGTCTAAGTCACCCAAGGTACACTGGGGCTTCTCTAAACATTAGTTTCTGATTTGCAAATTTCCTGAGAAATACTTCTACAGTAGTGACTTGGAGAGAAGAAAAAAATCTGAATATGAACAAAAATTAAGCCTTTCTTTTTGATTAATGCTGCCAATATTGTTATCTTTATTCAAGGCACTTTCCTCTGATGTTGCTGTTTTGGTATATAGTTAGCTATAGAACAGCAGCAATAAAACACAGAGCAACACGGTCCTTCAAGATAGGAAAGAGACACTTCATTGTTACACTACCTTCCTTATGTACACTTGATCGCTAACCCAAGAACAGAACACAGCTCATTGGTCAGAGCAAGCAACGCCTCTTGCAAGATGTTCTTACTGTAAACAATACAATTTCTCACAGTACACATTCTGTAAATGATAGCAGGTGCAATCTTTGTTTGAGATTTCTTCCTTTCTGTTTTTCTCCAAGCTTATGAGAAAGCTTGTACTTCTCAGGCAGTCCACGGGAAAGCTTTCCTGTTTTCACACAACTTTCCCAGGCTGTGCATCCACACTCTGAGAGTTTCCCTTCCAATTTGATATTTGATTCAATTTTTCCTTTAATCAGCATTGTAATTGGCTGAGCTGACAAGTATAGCTTGATTTTTGGTCCAAGCCAAAACCTGCCTTTCCTTTTCTAAGAAAAATCTGTGCAACAAAACAGTGCAAATTGCTATTTATGAGAATTATGAAAGTAGATTATATTTAGAAGCCCTTAAAGAGCATGAGATTCATTAATTTAAAGACCCAGGAATATTTAAACCTATGTATCTACATACTAACAGCAAAACTAACCTTTTCTCACAATTTCACATTAAATTAAGAGAAAGCAATCAACAGTAATTTCCCTAAAATTTTCATTGGCAGTTTCAACTATCACAAGAATGGTTTCATCTAACAGATGAAACTCGTGCACAAATCTTCTAAGTTTTCCTCTCAGATATTTAACAATACACAAAGGGCATTATTGCAATATCTAAAATTCTGCAGAAATGTGAAGTTGTTCAATAAATCACAGAAACAGAGAAAACGGTAACTAGAAAGAAGTTTGATAGCCTTACTTGAACGCCATTTGAACTAAATGTGCCAAAACGTCCTGTGCATCCACAGTAATTCGGCTAAGATCTCTGTCTTGCTTTATGAAATTGAGTAGTTCAGATGCATTTGCCATCCAAAAGGCAAGGGCCCCAGCAATATTCTTCTGTTTCTGTAAGTGGAAAGAAGCAAGAAATAATACAGGGAAATACTTTTCTGTTTAAGCATGGCAGCTTAAAAAGGCTCCAAAAGATAGACCAGTACCTCTTCCCATTTCACCAAACATCTCTCAGATACCAGATATTTGCAAAATGTTTGTACATAATACCACAATTTCTGTAACTACTGAGTTCAATTTTTACATGTTCACTGAACACATGAAATGCTAATAAATTGCCAATAGCCATATCAATGAAAGCCACAGTGTAAGCATCTAATTACACAGTGCTAAGAGCTTAGCAGATGCAGTATCTGGTAATCTGTGCACTTTTAAGCGCATATTCACTACCGCCCACTGCCACGCTGATACTGCGCTCACTGGCTTTGATGCCATGTGATTCAGTATCAAGTACTGATCTATCTCACCATCTCCCGACCACAAATGCCAGGACAGGCAACCTCAGATGAAATCCAAAGAATAGGAACCACAAACAACAAAAAAAGAAAATAAAGGGAAGAAAAAGAACTTTGGTCATTTCATATCCACATTGAAGTGCGTTAAGCAGAAATTATGGAATGCCGTAAAAGTTGCAAAGTCAAAAAAGGATTTTAGTACTGCATGTTCCAGTTGCTGAATGAGTGTTATGAACTGTTCAAGTCCAGTTGTTTGAGTATTGTATTTTGATATGGAAGCAGCATGAGAAACTGAGCTAAGCCAACATAGCTAGGATCAGTTCCCAGCAAATATATCCTACCTGATCAACCTGGTCTACCTCCTGGAGAAAAACGGACGAAGGAAATCAAACAGAATAGAAGAAAGAAACTTGTGAACAATCATGAAAGCTTTAGAAATCAAACACTAAATATGAAGGTACAACACATGTTCACAGTTATACACAGATGCATTAATCAGTAGCTACAATGCAACTGAGCTCCTTCTAAAAAATTAATTATTTTAATAGGACCAGTAGCACAACAGCTACAAACTGAAGTGCCTACGTGTCATGACTAATTCAAGGAAATAATGCCTTATACTAGTTGCAATCCCAGACTGGTTATTCCATGCTCAGTGTGCCAGAGAAACCTTGAAGAAATTTTTGCAGGCAATGGGGTAACTATTCATCCAAACAACAGATCCTGGGAGCCATTTGCCCACACTGCTGCAGTAGAGACAATATACAAACACACACAAAGAGGGAACAGAAACCCCCCCATCCAAATAGAAAGAAAAAAAAAAAAACAAACAAACCAAAAAACAACCAAACAACATTCAAAGGCAACAAAATACATAGAACACCTAGGACAGATTTAATACATGACTTTTCAATTAAAGAACAAAAAGACTGTTTGAAACAACAGAAGAGTCAAATGAAATACCACACTGAGTTTCTTAAATGTTGGTAAATATAAAGCTACACTGAGTTAAAAGAAAAAAAAGAACCCACCAGATGTTTGATTATTTAGAACTGAGCTCTTAATTATTTTTTGCTTTCTGTTCAGATCACTCTCCCCCACCTGCAACACAGTGAGCTTAGATGCACATATTTGAGGTGTTAATATTTTAATCTTAGTTAGAGCTCAAAACACCAAATTACTGATTTGTTTTTCCTCCCCCTTTCCAACAAAAGTGCTTTTAACTGACTGAAGATGTGTTGGCACAGAACAAAAGGAAATGCTTCTTCTACAAACAAATGTTAAAATTTAAAAAGGATGAAAAATGCCAGAGAATGATTTGGGAAAAAAAAATAAGGATACAAAAAAAAGGGTTTTTTATATGAACTGAATTTTTAATCCTTCTTTTTTATTGAAAGCACTGAGCCTTTTCATAGATCTCTCCTACTTTATTACCTATCTCATACAAAGGCATCTTTAATATTTGAATACAAATATTATATATGAAGTCACAGATTTCATTTGTTAGCAAGTATTTATTGAGTAACTTCACAAACATAGCTTTCTGATTTAGGCTGGTAAAATTCGGATCTACTCCCACAACACAGCACAGGAGTTTGTGCACCTTTGCACTACTTTTGTTTTGGGTGCTTCTCTTCCCTTGCCTCTCATTTTTCTCTGTCTCTCATACCACCAGATCCCCTTCAGTCAGGAATGCTTTCCACTTAAGACACACAAAAAAAGCTATTGTGGTACAATTTATTACATGGTAATTTGACTGTGACCATAAATATAACCATTTATGTTAAACCTTAGATGAAGTAATTTGACTTAGCTTGTACTGCTTGTACTGTTTCTATTCCACTAAGACAGGTCCAAGCTAAAGACATTTTACTGGTCATTAGAATTGCTGTATTTCTTTGCCTTCAGTCTATTAACCTTGAAATTCACTAAAGGTTTACTCTTTTGTCACAGGTATATTTTCCCCCCTTTCCTCTGGCTCCTTCACCATGACATTTTAATGAACCTCCTCCCAATTTTTATGCAACGTCTGACTGCTTTCAGTTGATTTCTTGCAACTAGGCAAGATCCTTCACAAACCACAAACACTGCTTCCTCGCTAATGTGTTACTTAAAATTTAGGTTGGAGATTAGATTGCAGCTGAAGTTACAAGGCTGTAGAAATGGCATTTCAAAAAGGATAGTCCAGACAAACAGTTGGGTTTAACAGTTTTGTAATGGTATTTGCAGGATTATAGAAAATACGTTTGCTTACAACCACAAGGCTGCATGTGACTTGGGAAGCCCTTCTCAGCGTGGTTAATAAACATTTTCACAGGATAATCTACTTTCTAGCTTTGATTTGTTTTCAAATCAAACTGATGTTTGAGTCCACCCCCCCAGAATCTTCTAGCAGACATCTTGTTAGCCATTCAAGACTAAGAATAGAAAACTTTCTCTCTGTTTTCCCACTGTACTCGCCTCTGTCACTACAACTCTTTTTAGGTCCTTTATAACTAGTATATATTAGTTATATAAACTTAGTGACTTTTTGATTCACACCTGTAACTTCCATTTTATATTTGAAGCCTATCCTTCTGTTTACTTTCCATTCTAGTCCCTGAATTGCTTATGGGCAGATTCTTGCCAGTTCATCTTCTCCCCTATAGCCACAGTCTCCTCTCTTCCACAGTTTTTTTTTTTAATAAAAGAGCCTAAATATTAATTTTTGATACGATTTCAATTTTATCGAATATCCATTGACTGTGACATCAAGATTCAAATGACTGACATCATGAAGATTCAAAGCAATATTCTAGTTCTTCACTTCAAAAGCAAACTGCTGTTCAGTCTCTGATCAACTTTGGAACGTACACAGAAGGCAAATTTTACTTTCTTATTGGAAAGTGTCCTCAACACCAGCATTTCCTCCCATCTTTCCTGCAAAAGGTGGGAGCCTGTTATATAAGATCATACAGATGTCTAGAGCTAACATTCTCCTGCTGAAAACTTCACTAAATCTTTCCCAAACCTGAACAGAAGCTGAACAACTTTGGTTTGCTGTCAGTTTCATGCCACTCCTGTTACCTTCCTACTCTCCCTTAATCAAGCTGTGTGTAACACTTGTATTGTAAATTGTCTAAAGCAGGACTGACATATTCGTTATGCCTTAGTGTAGCACGGTCCTTGCTGCTACTCTGGCAGCACTATTTGCAACAAACACACCTGTTTTAATAAATATAGAAACAGATTTCAATTTTTCTTCTGAGAAAAGCCTGCAGACAAAGAAGTTTAATTAATTAATTAATTACTGAGGATACATGAACTAGCACTCCTTTTTGAGAAAATGACCAGTCTGTTTTATCAATGCAAGCTACACCAACACAAGGTACTGTCTAATATCATAGACAACCCAGTGGGTCTTATCCTGCATTTCTACAGAAAACAGAATTCCCCCTGCCATTCTGTAGAAGTCTTGCACATATAGTAGCAAGAGTGTTAGGCTACATATAAAATGTTGGAATATTTGAGAACTGGTATTTCTCTTTACAAAGCAGTTGTGTCAGCTTGGTTCGGGATGTCCAAGTCTTATGTCCACTTTTATGTTCAAGATGTCCAACCATTTTCAGTGTTACAAAAGTTGTAAAAGTAAGAGGGTCAAAATTTAAAAGTCATGATCCTTTTCAGTGTGTTCATTTCAAGTATCAATCCGTGCAAACAAATGCTACCTATACAGTATTTTTTAATAAGCCCATCCAACTTGTTTTACAAGGGTTCACAGCCAGAAATGGTTGCAAAGATCTTACCTTCTAGAAAAGAGTCACCTCTTGTCAGAGAACAATCTTCAGAGCAACAGCCACTCCCCAACTTCCCACATTGCTCAGGAGAGAGTTTCTTATCACTGACATTATTCACTGACATAAAAGCAGTGAATGCAGGTAATCCCCTTCGTAAGGGCAGTCAATGCAGGTATTACTGTTTAATCAACTACGGTTAAGGGTCAGACTAAGAAAAAAGCTAAGATGTTGGCTAGATTATCAACAAAACATACGTAATTCGCTTGACATGTTTCAGCAGAGTAACTCACCTGTATCACTCCTTCCATCATGTTCACCATCTTGTTGACTATTGCAATGACTTTGTGAGTACGCTCAGCAGGAGTGATGTCAGGTCTGTATTGGCTGGACAATACATACCGACATGTCATATACAAAACATATGTTGGTGACAGCTTAAAATGCACTGTCGAGCTATTTGTGTAATTTATAATGGCAGATAAGAAGGCATCTTCAGCTGTAGACAAAGGAAAAGAAACAGCATGTTGTAAATCCAAAGACAGAAAGAAAATGAAAGAAAACGATTTCGTAACCTGAAGCCTAAAGGATTTTCTTCAGGAGAAGGAGAGGAAGGGGGAGCAACTTACAGGAATTTGAACTCTGAGTCGCCTATTATGTACTACAGTTAGTTAGACACACTAACAAAACACTTTTATATAAAGCCAGAAAATCTGATCACTGGGAAACATTTCTGTACTATTTCCCATCTACTGAAAATGTGCATCTTCAAGGGAACAGGCAAACGCAAGATTTATTTTGTACATTTTACCCCAACAAAGCTCTCATTTTAATAAAAATCAGTTTTTAAAAATCAGTTCCTCATGAATCAATTTCGTTTCAAATATTTGAAGTATGGACAATCTCTAGGATGTTATTTTTCTACCAGATCTGAGGCCTTAACCTGGGGACCAAGATTATACAAAATTAAACTCTAAATACCTAATCAGATTTTATAGAAAATTGATTTTGACCAAGACACCATCTATTACACAAGGCATAGAGAACTATATAGAAGATAATGAATCCAAGGTACTGTTGAGGAGATGGGATTAAAATTTTTTTCACGTTTAATCTGAATATCTGGAGATAAGGAGTTGAAATGCAATCAGAATTAAGGTATGCATGAACATGCCTCAGTATCTAAAGTATCTGTTCACCCTCCCAACAAAACAAGTTATACTACTGGACTGTCTAGCACCTGTATAGTCAAAGTTTCTTTACTTTAAGTTTACTTAAATCACCCTTAAGTTTTCAAACAGACTGAAATATTACAATATAGAAGAATACATTAACAGGTTAGCACTGTAACTTCACAATCTACTCACAGCTTTCCCTGAATTCAATACTGGCAGGGAGTATCAGTTCTGGTCCATGGGTATCCTGAGATCTAAAGAAAGATGAGAAAAATTGAAACAAAAAATCCACATGAATTATATTAATTATTGTAAAATTATATATTTCTCCAAATACACTGGTTCCAAATGTTGACACAACAACCTTCCACAGAACCCTTTTTTTACCTTTCCTCCAGAATCATTCAAGCTGTATTTGCTAGGATCACAACAGATAAAAATACAGACTTGAACCGTGGAGTCTGTCATATTACACCCTCTTGTGCACTGCACAGCATATCCATAGGATCAGTTTGCCATCTGCCATTGACAGGATTCAAATAACAAATTATTCATGGACACATGAAAGAAATTGAATGAAGCTTTGCCTGAAACACAGCTTGGTTACAACAAATGTACTTTGCTGCCTTTCATGCCCTCAAAATTTATGAAGACTTAGTCAACCTATTTATCCTTTTTTCTGGTAAAGAGGGAAAGGAGGTCAAACCCAGTACCTACCCCCACCTAGCTGTTGCTACACTACATTAAGAAACAGCAATCAGCCCCAGAATTGTCCTCACTAAAACTGACTGCAGAGCTATTTCTTACCAGAACCTATCAGAGAAATCACAGAGTAGCAACCTGAACAGAGATTTGACTTTCCTGGTGCCTGCAAAAGGCTAAGTGTGTATTTCACAGAATCACAGAATACCCTGAGTAGGAAGAGACCCATCAGAATCTTTGAGTCCAACTCCTGGCCCTGCATACAATGCCCCAAGAGTCTCAGCATATGCATGAGAGCATTGTCCAAATGCTTCTTGAACCCTGTCAGACTGATGCTGTGACCACTGTTTTGGGGAGCCTGTTCCTGTGTCCAACCACACTCTGGGTGAAAAACCTTATCCTTATTTCCATCCAATCATTACTGCCTTAAGCAAAGGCATTACCTGAGCTGTTCTCTGCAGCTGGACACCTATGTTTAGGAAATGAGCAAAAGCTTAACTTCGGCAATAACCATTTTAACCATATTTTAACCACCACTTTTACCACAACAGGCAGCTTTCTATTTACCCCAACAACTTTGATAAAGAAGGGAATGTAATATAATTATATTAACCTCATTCTCATGAAGATTATTAGTTATGCCACAAGGCAGAGATAACTAAATAAAGGCTTTCAGTGTCTTATCTCCTGTAGTAAAAATCCACAATATAATTTTGATGGCTGATGTCAAAAGATCTAAAACTAAATTTTAGCATATTGAATCAAAAAATCTGGGGTACCTTTGGGTTTTGGTGGGGGTTTGTTTGGTTGCTTGCTTTTTTACAAACTTGCAAAACCTTAATTCTGCAGAGAACTCAGGTTATGCCTTAGAACTCAGATAATGCCTTCTTATAAGAAGTGCTCAGCAAATCCCACTTCTGGGGGAGTTGAAAGTTAAGGAATAGCAGGCACAGCATGGCAGTATGTACACAAATTTCTGCCATTTCAATTACATTTCAAACATGACAGCATGCTGTCTTTATGAAAAGCACACAGCTGGTGTGTAAATTGTAGTATTTTGTGAATATTATTGCTATAAATTTAAAATGAACTAATTTGTCACTACTTCCACACTGTCAAAAGTACACCATCTTCACTGAGAATTACTTCCATAGAAAAAATATTAATACACAGCATTCTAAAACTGAACTACAGTGGCAACTCCTGAGAAATTTTTTATCTTTCATTATAGGAATGTTAGTAAGAGACAGAAATATTTTAACAAATTGTCTAGTAAACCAGTAACAGATTTCAGCTGATGATTAATTTTATTTTCCTTAGAACAAAATTATATTGATCAGTTTCAGCACAAACAGATGAATTGGATTCCCAGCCAATAAGAGACAATGTGTCACAAATAATGAGACCTGATATTAATGCAAGATTGCTTACAGACTTCTGGAAACTGGCCATAAGAGATAAATGAATAAAAGTATTCTTTTAAAATTGTTAATTTAATCTGTAAATTAGGTGTTTAGGAACTGATGCAGTAAACAACTATTTAACTACCCTAATAGGAGTTTCCCACCAAATCATGGATTCATAGGATGGCCTGGGTTGGAAGGAGCCCTTGACGATCATCTAGTTCCAACCCCGTACCATCTTCCTCCTTCCCCTAAAAATACACAGAAGAAATACTCTCTAATTAAGCTTTGCACATTAGAAATCTAAGTTGAAGTAATTCTCTGTGCTTCTGATATGATAGTACATTTTAATGGATACATTTTAAGTGCCTATTGTCTTTATGCTCTTATAGATAAAGCCTCTCTGTGGTGATGAAATTCTTTGAGCTAAACCAGTCTGAAAGTCTAGTTAGGTTTAGAAGGCCATAAAATATTGATAGGAGTTGCCTCCTTTCTTAGTGTCAGGTAATATTACACTTTAAAATAGCATTAAAAGCAATAATGCATTCTCCTGATATTTCTGTATTCTCCTAGATTGTCTCTGATGAACTGAATAAAAAAATGAAACACCCTTGTTTGATTGCTTTAGTCAGCATACTAGCTATGTGTAAATTTTTAAGGCATGTTAAAGCAAGGAATCAGCTAAGCATCTGTATTCAGTTAACACTACTTACATATCCTCACACCTTTTCCCAACCAAATACATCTTGAACAACTCCTGAAAGGTATCCAAGGCAAAAAATTATCTTTTCTCATATTAATTGTAGGCAGTTATCTAATGAGCATGTATGACCATAATCCTTAACTGAATAGTCATCATGTTTGATTTCCAAGAATCAGACTACAATCAGAACAATCATACCTAGTAAGTAAACTGGAGTTATGCTCTCAGATCTCAATTCTTTTTCTTTCTAAAAATGAAAAAAACATAGCAGCCAAGTTCTAATCTTTGGTCTTCAACTCATTCAGTGAGTTACTGGAAGAAAGTCTTATTTGTCTTATTATTCACTCTTATAGAGTAGTGATGAACACAGAATATGCACAAGAATATTTAGTGTGGCCTGGAAGTTGTACAGTAACAAGAACCTGAAACTTGCCAGTGAAGAATTTTTGATTTTTTAAACTAATCAAGCAGTTCACAATTACTGTCCTTAGAGTTTACAAAATGAGACCAGAGTATCCCAGAGGAAAACTAACTAAAGGTCCACAAAATATATCCACAAAGGGGAAGAATTCCATGTATTCAGGCAACTCATTTCCCAATTTGCCAAGTCCTAATTTGACATCCTGACTTTGTTGATTTGTTATTCTCATGAACACAGTGAATGTATCTGAGGAAGAGCACATGATAGAAGTGCTGTATTTAGATAAATAAGACTCATTACACAACACATAGTACAGACATGTAAGATATATACTGAAATATCAGTGTCAGGGCTGGTGATGACGATCTGAGATTGTAGTTACCACAAATTTAAGTGGGATCTAGATGCCTCTAAAAATATTTTCTGCACACAGGAACCATGGTGAAAAAAAATCTCTATAAAAACTAGCAACAAGTACTCTCTTTAGAAGGAATTTAAGAAGATAAAAACCCCCAACAAAATGAAACCAAGACACAGCTCACAGATGGCTGTTTTTGAAATACAGAACTACAATATAAGATAATCCTCTTCACAGAAATTCAATAAACTTCATACATATAAAGAGGCACAGATCAAAAAGCATTATCAGTAGAAGCCTCAAGAACTTCTGACAGGCTATAAAAAGTTCAGAAAGAAGTTTTGTTCAACTTTTATGAGGAAATTGCAATTAAAATGCTAGTAATTCAAGGAGTTAAATCTTCACAACCTTAATAAAATTCTAAAAAAGAATCTGAAGGTTACCAGGCACTCTAACAAGAGAGTGCAGAGTAGAACTGAGTTGCATTCTAGTTTATCTTCAGTGAAAGTATTTAAAAGATGCCCCTGCTATAGAACACTTGAACATTCAAGTGGAAGCACAATTTTCTGCCCTTTTTGGAGTGTACTTTTTTCTTGCCACTCACATCTCTGAATTCTCTTTTCTGAGAATAATAGTGAATAATATATCAACTTAAAGGTACAAAAAGCTTCATACTGCAAGTTTTACAAGTCAGATCACTGCACGTTTTGACCCTGCAGCACATTTACCTTACCTTTCATCCATTTATCAGAGCTGTTCACCTAAATTTAAAAGTTAATTTATGTAGACAGCAATGCAATTTTGTATTTTTTGAAAGATTTGAAAAAAAAATCTATTCACATTCTCACTGATTTGCTGAGGTGTGATAGGAGACTCTAGAAATCATCTGATCCAACTTCCCTGCTCAAAACAGGGTCAACAAGAGCAAGTTACGCACTACCCTGTCCAGTCAGGTTTTAAGTATCTTCAAGGACTAAAACTCCACGCCTGCTGACAGCAGCACAGTAGACATACCAATGTCTATTTCATGTAATGCAATATTTGTAATAATGCCTATTTCATGAAATGTCAATGTAATTTCACTCTCCAGAGTAAATCATATTGCCATTGACAAATGAAAATTTTAAGTAATTAGTTTTTCATTTCATTTGGCATGTCTAACCACAAATCACCAATGATGTGACATGACTATCAGCCTGACTTTACAAAAAGAGAGCCACAAATAACAGAATACTGAAGCAAAGGATGAAGTTTTTGGGTTTTTTTAAGTATTGTGAAGTTTTTTGCTTTGGTTGTTAATCCCGGGGTTTATTTGGAGAATTACCTCAAAGGAAATCTCATTCTCCATACTGAAACCCAGATCATTTAAAATACTTTAACGCAGCACTTGGTCTACTGGAAAAACAAATCAATTCTTTCGATTCTGAGGAGCAATGGATCCCACGTTTCCTACCTGCTGTCCTGTCTCCGGTAATCCTGCTGGTCTATTCTGATCATTGGCTTCACCATTCCTCGCTCAGCTGTGCTGGATGCAGATGATGTCCTGTCACCATCCAGCCTGCTGGTGCTCTAATTCAAAACAACAGGACAAGTGCTTAGCATGCAAGCACTGCACGAGCCAGTACTTGTGCTAGTACCACTAAAACAAAGCTGAGGTCTGAGGCTTGAAGAGAGATGGGGAAACAGAAGAAGGGAGTATGGCACAGAGAACGACAGCTCAGCAGGCGTTTTCACCACAGAGAAGCACTGAAGAGCCTGCTTCCAATTCAACAGACAACAACGGCCAGCTAGGAGCAGCTCTTTGTTAATGCACTGCTAGAATTTATAATGCAGCTTTCAAACATCTTTAATCAAAAGTTGCATAGCTACAATACAAAGGAAGAATGAGTTGGGAATCAAAACTTTAGGTAAGAGATAAAGCTAAATGTATTTACAAATTTAAAACTGGTCATGCTCCCCCACTCTGCTTCTGCAATAGTTCCAAGTGTTTGCACTACTAATCTATAATATAATTTATCTTGATCTTAAGCAAAGTCTGATCTGGCAGGCCGAACAAAACTTCCAAGACAAGAAGGAGCAATTCAAACTGTGGGGGTTTTTTATGTACCATTTGTTTTCTTTTGGTGTCTCATGCTCCTTAAGGAAGCTGAATGAAGCTTTTAATTTATGATTTCTAATTCAACCAAATCTTATCAGGAATGGGACAAACATGCTGCTTCAAGCAGCAAAATAAATAGTAATCTTTTTCAGCATAAAGAATAAAAAACACGACATCAATAAAATAGAAAGTGTTTCAACATTTCATAAGAAATTTCTAGGACTAAATAAGTTGCTTCAACAAAGGAAAATCTGTCAACAAGTGCATCCCAAAGCAAGAACTTGAACTAAATCACTTTTCACCACCACGTCTCAGAGAACTTTCATTAAACTTACTGTTACCCCTTTTCCAAACAGAAAAGCAAACTTAGAAGAGACCAAGTGTTAGAAAATGAATGATTCATCAGTGCTTTAACAAGATGTTATACACAGTCTCAAACAGTACAACTAAACATGAAACTAAACTTTCCCATCAATCCCTAGGCCCACGAGAAGTATTTTTCTAGTGACTATGAATAGGATATGAAGTATGCTATGTCTTAAAGCCAGAAACTCTTACTCTGAAAAATTTTAGGATATTTTATTAGTTTACAAAGTTTCTTTTCTTCCTTCTAAAATATCACTAAAATTCCTATCAGAAGTAGATGAAGAATATAAAGATATATATATATAGATATATGTAAGATAAAAGAAAGCACTATCCGATGCTACAAAGAAAGTAGAGAAACTGAATCAAAAGACTGTCGTAAGAAAACAAATAAGACTAAAAATACATTCAAAAGCTATCAGAGTTATTAATACCTACACTGCTGCATTAGTATTACTAAATATTTACAAGCATTTCAGCTTTCTAATACTAGAAATCAAACATAAAAGAGAGTGCAGTTCTGGGAAGATTACTCCATTTCATACTGCTGAAATAATTCATTCTCTCATTTCATCTGAGGCATGTGATCATAGCAAGTAAGGCATTAACCATCGTGTCATTTACTCTATTTGTTTGCTCTTGGAAAATGCAATTCTGACACAAAATCTATTAACAGAAAGTGCAGAAAGAAAGAAATAAAAGATTATCACCTCATAAAATGTTTATAATTATGACTGCACAGACAGTTTGTTTAGTCAATGTGTGTACAGGCGCTCTATTGAAGTCTAAAGTCACATCCATTAAATTTTAAAAGCCTAGTTAAATTAAAATTGAACGCCCTTTCACATTTTATATAAAACATTTATTTACCCCGTCACAAATGACAACAGCCATATGCTACACACAGGAGGTTACAATGTGCCAGTTCTAACAAGAATCTCTACCTGCATGTAATCTGCTTTCCATAAGTCAATTCGGGGAAAAACTACTTGAGGTTTGGAGAATTTATCTATCTTTCTAAAAAAATGTTACTATTCTTGACATGAGATGCATGCCCAATTTATAATACAATTTTAACAAAATACAAATTTAAACAAAAGGGTTTTGGGAAAAGAAACCAACCCAAATCTAAAATAATAATGCATATAATATCTGAGCCCATCCACAAGGAAAAACAGCTGAGGAGACTGATAAATTGGCCACATTTCCTCAAATACTACTGATATTGTAATTTTGATTTAACTTACACATGCTCTTATTTATGGCTAACTCAGTCATAATACAATACCTTGCTTGCTGGTAATGCTGTTCCACTGTGAATATCTCCCTCCAGATCAAATGTGGTTTCCTGGACAGCTCTATAAGCAAGATAACATTTCCAGTATGTTTTAGAAATGATATTGTTAAAACTTTAACCAACAAGGAACACAGTAACTAAAATTAGTAAATTAAAATTCAAGGGTTATACCATAAGTCCAGTTAATATTAACTTTTTCTAATACTGTATTAATTCTTCATATTAATAAAGCCTAAAAATATTTATAAAGGTAATTTCATTTGCAAAAGCAGAGTCTTAGTTAATTTCTTCCCAGGCAAGTGGGAAAATATAAATATACATAAACATAATAGACCTAAAACATGTTCAAGGCATTGCATTCGCTACAGTAGACTAGATACAATTTTTTACTCAGCTCTTTAGTATTAAATGTACAACATCACATAAATAATTCATAAATCATAGTAATGCATATTACTATCTCCTTATTCTAAAGATTTTTAAAAATACTTGATTGTTCAAGCTGCAACAGTCCTTTGCCATAGATTTTATTGTCCGGATAAAGCTCTGCAGTAATACAGTGCTTTCCAGTTGACTGTAAATCTGCAAGAGCACTTATTTATTGATCTGCAGGCTAAATGCAGAAAACTCAAGATTTAGCAAGAATATTACATGACAGCCACATGGCTGGAGGTCTTCCTGCAAACAGGGCCTACAAAAAGCACAGTGTCCTTCCATAAGAAAATACAGTAGAGAAAAGATAAAAATAGTTAAAGCATACATCTATGTTAATTCAGGAAATAAGCTTCTTTTCCTAGGTATCTCTCTCACTCATCTCCAAGCCCATTTGTTACTTTTATAAATGACATTATACAATAATGTATATATTAACAATACTAGCCTAATTTGGACCCAGAGAAGACGGAAAATAGGATGTTGTTATTTTTCCCCCTCCTACACAAACTGATTTTAAGATTGTTTCTTCTGAGTATTTCTATAGCCATTGAACAAAACACCCGAACCCCTATGAGTCACAGTATCTATGATCAGTATTTTTATCATGCACCTATCAAAAATACAAATGAGAAACAACAGGGTAGACTTCTGGAACGTCAGTCCCTGCAACACAGAAACTAGTGGGTAAATAGTCACACTACAAAAAGTGGTTGTTACATTGAGACATATGAGTTCCCTATCTTAAAAGTCTCATTTCATGACTACTTCATTTCCAAATCCTTTTAGTGGAATCTTGAAAGTTATTATCTGAGAAAAAAACAAAAACCGAACACTCTGAAAACATTCAGCAGCTTCTTGACTTTTCCTGGAGCTTGGATGAACTGTGAAATACATGCAAATATAAGGCATTATAGTGTTTTTCAAACAGAAGTGAGCATGAAGAAAACTTGAGTACTTCGCAATGAAAAAGGCACTTGTTAATCCTACATAAAATCACAAGGTGGAGCTCAAGTATTAAAATTATATATTTAACACTTTAAATGAGTTCACACACTAGTCTCTGGGCATTTATAATGCTCTCATTCTGTCTTTTTTTCCCAAGGCTCACGATTTTACTCACCCAGTTTTGTGTCTTGGACCTTTGACCATAAGACTTGCATCAGTAGATCTTTTGGAAATAATATGGTCCTGAGTAGGATCCACAAACTTAAATACATGAGAGGACCCAAACTGAACCTTCATTCCACTTTGCAGCATGGTGGTTTCTGAAATACGCTGACCTTCCACATAGGTTTCAGCATCAATGCTTCTTGGAGTTACAGTAACAACTCCATCCATATTAGTGAGGTCACAGTGATGAGGCTGAATTCCTGGACCAAATAACTAGGAATAAAATTAATTAACATAGTATAAATCAAATTATACTGCAGCAAAAATAAAAAAAACAAAGACTAAAAGATGTAGATTCCCCTATTTATAGATTAGTTATTTAACTTTGTTTGATTATGAATTTACAGAGATGAGGGGTACTAAAATCAATGAGTTTCACTTCATTTTTCAATGCAACAAGAATAATAAAACACACATTTAACTAACATGTGCAGCAGATATCCCTTAATGAAAAATTTTTCACTGCTTTAGTTATATACTGTTTTCTTCCACTTGCTGTTTTATACAAAATCTCACAATGCAAATAATTATAAATCAACTAACTTCACTGACATGGACCCAGGGTACCTGGCATTAACTTCATACAAATATGTTTGTTTTATACTCTTAAAATCCTACCTCTATGGGATTAAGCCTAGGATTTGAAAGGCATTAAGCAGTTACAATAACACTGATACATACTATTTGATCCAGTTACAAAAAAAGAAAACCCTATTTTAAAAAATAAACCCCTTAAATAATAAAAACTTGACTTAAAATAATAAAACCCTTCTCTTAAATCAAGAGTGGAAGTAAATTAAAACAGCTAGTTAAGACCCTTAATACAAAATTTCAGCAATATTTTATCCTTCAAGCTTTGAAGGGTATTTACAGCATATTTTATTATGATTGCACAATGACACATAACACACCAGAGATCAAATCAGTACTGTGAGTCTGCTTTTTTCCATACCTGAATGGAATTGTCATCAAATTTTTCGGTTCCAACTTCAGTGACACTTAATTGAAGACGATAAAGCTTTGGCTTATCTCTGGAGTCAGAACCATCTGCAAAGCAAGCCACAAATATTAATTTTCAAGTTAATAAAGTTCAAACATTCACACAGTATTTCCACATTTACTGCAACTTAGTTCAGAATAGCAATGTTCACAAAAACAAAACAAAAAACGAGTGACATTGTTTCCAGATTGTTGGGAACTTGGTTGTTCCTCATAATGTAAGAGCCTTGAAAGTAGAGAAAACCTACTTGGAGCAGCTGTTGATTACAAGTGCAAGGAGTAAAGTAATCAAGAACTACTACTCTGAACATAATGTGAAGAAGCTTTTCTATTTCCTTAATAGTTTAAGCAATACAACGGTTTTTGTAAATCTCTAAGATTTTATATGGGTATACCAGCCTGGGTTTAGAAGATAAAGAAAATAAAATATCTGCAGATCCCCACATTAGTAGTATCTACTGATCTTACTAAAATACACGTTCTCAGCAGTATCTGCTGTCAAGTGATCCACATACCAAACTGTTTCTAATTCATCAGATGCTGAATTAGAACATTAAAAGACAATCCTACAAAATTCCTACCCAGGAGAGCTTTAGTGTTAATATAAAGGACTTTAGCACTTCTGGCCTTATCTTTATAGTTCCACTGACCTGTATTTTCACCTCACAGAAAATGAGGTAAAAAAAAAAAAGTCCAACTTCCTACTCCCTTCAGAAATATGTACATAGAACAAAATTTCACAAGATCCACTGGACATACAAAGTGTACACAATTTAGCTGGTGCCTTCACAGGCTAACACAAATGGCTTTTGGCATACATATAAATCCTCCCCACTTCCCAGAAAATCCTACAACTTTAAATATGAGCGGAAACTAAAGTAATACTGTCATTTCTAACTTCTCTCCAATCTCTTCTCCAAAGCAAAGTTGTAAAGAAGAGAGGCTACAAGAAAACTTGAAATCATTGTTCATTTCCACAGGTAAGACATTCTTTATCTCCAAAAAAGCATTAGAAAATGTTATTAAAGCCATGGAACATACATTGATACAGTCTGCAGTAGGCACTAGTTATCTTCAAATTTTTATGTGAAAGTCAGTAAAAACAGAAGCTCCGTAAATCTAGTTGTAAACTCCCAGAATCTGTTTATTAAAATCAGAATTCAAACCACTTAACCATAAAATGGTAGTTATTAATAAGCTTCCCCTGCAGCTGTTGGGATATTATTGGGATATAAAGACACCAGGCACAGTTAGTCCACAGACTGGTACTGTAAACACTAAAGTTAAGTGCTGATACTACAGTAATATGCAGTTATTGAAAAAGAAACACTATCATAACATTAGTATGTCATCCATCACAAAAGAAGCACTAATCACAAGGCCACTCATCCCTCTAAACATCTTTCATGCAGAGGGATAAACCTTTTATGAAATATCTGTATTTGAGTTTAGAGAGGCCTACATTTAATGTCATGGTAACCCAGAAAAGATAATGCTAGTACAATGTCTTCAGCAATTTGAATTGTGTGCAATTTTAAATACTTAGCAATGCTAAATCAGAAATTGTATGGCTGCATCTTCAGTATCACTAAATGCAGACATGTAATAGATTACTGAATGCATCTGGCTGCTTACACCAAATTCCATTAATTTTATTGTGTCTCCCCACAACACATCAAAACCTAAGAGTACCTCCTTCATTTATTTACCTGTTAATCCAAAAGTAAAGTATTTTACCCTCCTACCCACATCCTAGTTTGGCAAAACTGGCACCCAGGTACGTGTGCTTTCAAGCAACAATTACTCAAGAAATGTATATTTGTATCACAGTGTTTCTGCTGATGCAAATTAAGATTTTTGTTTCTCTGCAATGTCCACTGTAGCAAGGAACACACCTTGTATTAAAACCATGGCACTAGATACAGATGCAATTTTTTCTTCTACAAAAAGGAGAAAGTTTTAAGGAGTTATTAAAAGTTATTTGGCTTGTTATACTCCATCAGTAATAAAGAGCAATTTCTACAGTAAAAGGTATCTTGAAGATAATCACTACAAATCCTAAGAATAATGAAAAGCCTTTTTGTTCTAGGGGAGGGATGCAGGAGGGAAGGACAGTTGTGTTATACTACAGTGAAAAGTGCATTTCCTGGCTTTCAACAGCTAGAACCTCACCTAAATGGTATTTGGACTGTATCCCTTATAACTCACTGCAGCAGGATATATATTCTACTATACCTATGGCAAAGGCCCTACTGCCCAGGCCATGATAGTCCACAAAGGCTGATCATAACAAAGCATGTGATACAAATAGATTTCGTTACTTGGTTAATTCACTTGAGAGTCACCATTCACCCTTCAAATAGTAATGTTATAAAAAGCACTGTAGCGAATAGAAGTGAATAGTCACTATAAGGACTTCAAGTCAGTGGTTTGTAGCATAAACATGCATATTTTAAACAACAGAAAAAAAAGACAGGCCATCCTTCACGGATATATATATATATATGTATATTTTACATGTCTTACTTCACCAGTAAAAGGTGAATCCTACACCACTTTGAAAATTATAACTTCCATTGATTTCACTAGTCCAATGCTTGAAACAATGCTGGGAAATAGTACTGACTTAGCACCAGAGCAAATTAAATTATGAAGATCAGTTCACTGAAAGCAAGTAAGCCCAAACAAAGTTGAACAAAAATGGCCACACAATGGACGTTACCTATTGAGTTAAAATTAGTTAAGTCTACACTTGAAAAGTATATTTCCTGTACAAGTGCCTAACTACTAAGGGTTTCAACACTAATAAGCTTAGGACATGGTTGGGATGGATCTGAAATACCACGTTGAATTCAGGAGATAATTCTACTATTAAATTTCAGACAAGATGTGCACTTCCAGAAGAAGGAGCCAATAGTAAACTTTTTTTTATATTGTAACAGCAACAAAGCTCCTTCAAACTCATGTGCAAAAGTGCTGCACATGCCATACTGCAGTTCTGTTTTCAGAAATAAAGTTGGCCAGGAAAACACCCCGGCCAAAGCTTCCCACTTCTCCAATCTTATGCAATTCTACTTTCCAAGTTTTTACACTTCCATGTCCTCCACATCTCCCACTGCTATCTGCTCTACAGCTCAAGTTTGCTCTTTTTTGTGATGAAGCAAGGAAAACAGCCTCATGGTATGCCCTTTTATTTTTTATGCTTTGTAATTTTAATTTCAGGCTTGTAAGTTCTGAGGCTCACATCTGAAATAATGGGGGTTTGCCATTTTTCTCAGCCTTTAAATATTATGAATGTACAACTGAAGTTATTACCATCCCTGAACTCATGAAAAGCCATATTCACAGATAATACAGACAGAATCAGCTACTCAAAGTGCTGCTGAATGTCACTTCAGTCTATCCAGTCTATTTCTATTACTATCAGATTCATCTCAATTTACTGGTTTGTTCACATGACTTGGATACAGAGACAATTGCTGGCTGCCACATGTACAGCACAAGCTACTGAAGTGCATCCTCTACCATACAGAATCGAATCTTCAGTCAATGAAACAGTCATACAGACAGCAACATCAGCAGCTGTGGAGAAGTAGAAGAACTGGACAGACTTCACTAGTAAACTTACTGAATTTCTGTAATTGCACAGGGCATGAAAGTGAGTCTGCTAGGTTCTTCTGCAAAAATATAAACAGCCTCTGTTTTGACAGGAGGACATTTCCACTGCAGTTATTTCTATAATAAATACAAGTATCCTTAAGATACTTGTATTTATTATAGAAACAGACACAGTCTGACTTTAGAGTATAAAGACCTCTTTTTCACACACTGAGATAAAGATTTTAAAAACTCTTTGTTTTTTTCCAGTGTCATGCAACCAAATTTCAATTCTTCCTAGCTAATGGTCAAGTGTTCCTGCAGAGCCCATCCAGGATTTCATAGCACAGCACACTCTATGAAACCTTTCTGCCCTCTGGAATAACAATGTTAAATGCAAATTAATGTAAAATGGAAGTCTGAATTCAATTCACATAACCGAACACCAGTATTGCACTCTGCAACCATAAAGGAAAGGGTGAGCAACACTATCTACCACATGTACTTTTTCTATAGCAGTCTAGAAAACAAAGTGAGGAAACAGAAAAAAAAAAAAGGAAAATAAAGACATATTTTGGTAGACATTTCACAATGAGAAAATGGCTTTGTGCCTGTTTGGTCAAACCAGACCGCATCTGCACACTACTCCAAACTCTAAGGAGAATGAAAGATTTCTAACGATTTGTACCTTAGGTTATCAATTTCAAACACTACATAAAAAACCTGAACAAGTCTCTACTGTCTAAAATGTTAAATCTTTAACTTAGATCATTAATGTTAGACAAACCAGGCAGCAGAAATAGCAAAGAATGCTATGGAACACCACAGAGTAGGAAGTGAGGTCATTTTCCCAGGGGCCCAAACACTATTTCACATAAAAATCATCATAGATTTCATCCACTGCATCAACACAGTCAAAAATTGAAAAGGACAATTAAGTTCCATGCCATGTACCCAACAACTGTTTTAACTAAGAATTCTGCAAGTACATGGATCAAAGTACTTTTAGTTCTACTACAACACTGCTTGTACACCACCCTCTGAAATTTAGCTGTTAATCATAGCTGGAAGGTTGAGCTCTTTGGATAACAGCACATTCATGATCTATTTGATGTTTGTTCACAGATCAAATCATTAAATGGCAGCTGACAAAACAGGTAACTACTTCACAGCAGCAGTCCCTTGGAAAAAAACCCTTAAGATAAATAAGATAGCCCTTCATTTGTCATAAAGAAACACAAGATTTACAGTCAGAGAAGTTTTTAGTGACTAATGAGAGAACAGTATCAAATATAGCGTTACCTTCGTAAGCGTGATAGTTGTAGTAGGCAAAGTGATTCCTTCTCCCTGGGGTTAGAAACACATGCAGAGGACCCAGGTGAAGGCAGCACCAGCAGGACAGATACCATGCAGAACATGCGGAGGAGGGCAAGAAAAGAAAAGACAGGAAAGGGTGAAACCGAAGCCAGACAACACCTATTCAATTTATAAGGATGAAGTTCATTAAACTCTTGCAACTTTAGAAACTGTGTGGAATATTAAGACATCAGTACTACAAAGCTACTGAATGAAACAATCCTTATTGTTTAGAGAAGTGACAACAAGCTGTTAGAAGAAAAACGCGAACAACAGGTCAGTCCCACAGGCACTGTGTGAAACTCCGCACATAGCACTGACACCTGCGGCACTTGGGACTGGGTTTGCTCTCTCCATTAATGGGCATCTCGTGCCACTGCCTGAGAACAACATTTTAATGATAAAGCACAAAATCCCACCAAGAGTAAGGGAACCAGAAAAGGAATCAACAGTACTATTAGAAGAACCCAAAATATTAATATGCAAACCAAAGTTCAACCTGTAGAGCATGACAATACATTTCATATAATCTGTGTACTGATAATTTCATCTGGATTTAAAACAAACCAAAAAATCCCCCACACTACCTGACCATAAATTTAACCTTTTTATTTTAGTTCTGATCCAGCAAAGGTTTCAGCACCAATTTCCAACCTTGCCTACCAAAAGGTACACAACCAGACTTCAAACTGTAACATTTACTTGAATACCTGAGTGTACTCAAGTTACACTTAATAGGAAAAACAGCTGTATATAATTCAATTACCAAAAATAAAAGTCCATATCCAAATCTATGAACATAAGGATGACAGAAATTAAGAGCATAATTTGTGTATGTTTTATCAGTAGTTGTGCTATACACAATCAATCCCCCTGGCTGTTCCTAGATAAAATTACTTGTACATCACCACAAAGCCCAGCGAGTTCTAATTATGCCAAAATAAAATTCAGCCTTGATAGTGATTTGAAAGTTCCGTATAGGCTGAAAAATGTTTAACATCTAAGTTTGATTTAAAAATTCATGTTCTTGTCCTGTTAAAAAACGCGATTTTCCATGTATGGCACTGTCGAACACCACGTATGCTACAGTGTACTTGTGAATGTAAAGCAAATCAGATTTAAACTTAGTAAGTAATTTCTCCCCTTTTTTCATTCCAAACATTTGTTGCTAATATTTTGATATTACAGCAATATGCATCTCTACCTTTAGAACTGTCACCTCCAATCTGGAATCTGACATCAGAAGAACAACTCACGTGGCACAGACTTCCTCTCTGTGGCACAGAGAGTTCCTCGTGCTTACAAAGAATGTCTTATTTTTGAAAAATCCAAATGACTATATAATAATGCAATTTAGCTTATTAGATAACCAGAACTCTTACCTGGACTTAATTCTACCAGGTATGGTAGTTTCTCAGGAGGAAGGCAAGAGCCATAGCCAGACCCGTCAACTCTTTCCTTCCCCTTTAATGGCTTTCCATCAGTTATCTTCCTGGTTTTCTTTGGGACATAATCAGGAGGCCTCCTTTTCAACTGAAAGACCAGTATTCCTAAAACACAGTATTATACATCCTTTGAGTCACACTACCAGTGAATGAGCACACAACCAACATCTATTAATATGCAAGTGTCCCATTGGATTACTTTTATCTTACTAAATTCCTTGTCACTTCTTTAGAGTAGTTTTAACTTCAAAATAACTACACACAGATTAAAAACACACTTCAGCATAGTGAATAATTTAGAAACTTTAGGCTAAAATGTAAAACCTTTCTACTATCTAATGATGTAATACTACAAACAGTAGTTTCATTAGCATAATAAAACAGTAAATAACTCTAATACTCCCTAGTATTTTAAGGGCCCAAAACCAAAATACACTAAAATGTATGTTAGAATTTCTTCCTTTACAGGGATTCCACAACATGGCTTACAACGCAAGGCACAGAAATATCTTACAGGTTTTTGGACATACCTTTATCACTAGGCCACTCCCTGAATATCTGCAATGGACACTCGTCATCATCAAGAATAGTTTCTTTAGCACCTTTATCATCAGAGTGCTGAGCACCAGGAGGCAGCATGACCTTAAAAAGAATTGTCAGTTTTCAGAGCTGCTAGTGGACAATTAGAAGAACATTCGGGGTATGTTCTCTGATAACGTTTTTTTTGCATGTGTTGTTTATAAAAAGAGATAAGGCCAAAGAATTCAGTAACTTGGAATATATTTTGTTTTCCAAGGTTTTCTAACACTCCTCTCTCACCTCTTGCTACAGTTAAATCACACTTCCCATAACATCAAATAATTCTAAAAAGCAAAGAAAAGCAAGTTACACTTAAACTAGGCAAGATCTTCTTTCAGTAAAAAAAAAAATTCCAATTTCTCATCAGCTAGAGAAAAAAATCTGTGATGATAGTTAAAAAACAAAATGAATTTTCTATTATTATTTCACACACTGGCATCAGCCTTTCATTTTGCTAATATTCTGCTAACATAACATATATATATATATATCTATCTTCAGAAAAGACACAACAAGCTGGCAAAGACTGTCACGCCTGCTGCATCCTTGTCTTACCCAAAAGGGACTAATGACACAACTGGAGCATTTCAAACAAGTGCTTCATGCTGCCTAGCTCTACGGAAGGAACAAAACCAAGTATACTTTTGGAACAGAACTACAGACTGTTCCTACCTGTTACAGCTATATCCTTAAAAGGCAGAGGAAGGGGGAAACCTTGATTCATGAAATCTGATCTGAGAGGAGACACAGCCTGTAATTTCATGCATTACTGCTCCCCACAGCAATCAAGAACAAGTAACAATGACAGGCAGTATTACAGTTATTAAAGACAGATCTTTCTGAAGCTGAATCAAAAAATAAAATAAAATATATTGTATTCCCACATTTGTAAGCCTAACAATGTTATTTAAATTCATAGACAGTTCTATTTTAAACAAGCTACTCCAAATTATTCCCATCTCTGAACAGAATCATGACCAAGGTAAGACCTTCTGAAATGATGCAGCCATTGGCTACAGCACCCTACTATGCTGCAGCCCTCTAGAGACTTTCCATTCTCATTTGTTCCCTCCTTTCCACACCCATTTCTGTGTTAACCAAGTTCTCACAGATCCACCTCAAACATCCTTTCATCTCCTTCCAAGAAGGAAACAACTATATTTAAGATCAAAAGTATGTAATATCCCTAAACCATTTTCTATGCAAAACTTGGCTAAACATAGGACTAATTAAATTATCTTTAATTAGATTTTCAAATAGACAAGATATTATAAAAGAAGGAAAGCATTAAAATGCATAAACCAGAGGGAATCAGAAACACATCTACACCAAATCTTATCTTGCCAAACTACTCTATTTCACATTTCAGATTTTAAAATCAATTCCACATATGGGATAATTAAGGCAACACTGTGTTTCAAGCTATGTTCAACAAGCAACAATCTTAAAATTCCAAAGCCCTTTAGACAGCAGGTAGCTAGTTACAATGCACGAAATACACACAATACCAGGACCTGACCAAGACTGGACTGGGGAGGAAACTAAAGAAAAATCAAATGCAGTGAAGTCAGAGAAACAGCTGTATTACAAATGCACAGACGCTACTTGAACCTGACACTACTTCTACCATGGAACTTGGATAAGCATCTGTACTCGGTGCTGGGTTTAAGTGCAGCAATGGTGAATGAGACAAGCTAGAGAAGAGGGGTCACAAAAAGCACTGCTCCCTTCATCCATCCAGTCAGTTGCCATTCCCCTCCTCTCTCAGGAAGTGTAAGCTGACAACTCAGACATCCCTCACTTTAAAAGGTCTGTGACCAAATCTGTAGAAAGATACAGAACACCATGTATCTGAGCTCCTGCAGGCCAGAAGGCTCCTAATCATTATGATGCCATTTTAGAAAGCACCTCTGGTTTAGGCGAACTTCAGAGAAGCAACGTTCGCTGCCACACACAAAACTGAAATTCCTACATTTTAGAATAATAGCAAAGCATGGGGATAAGTCTGTATAATGACTGGGTTTTGGCTTATGGGTAGAGATTCGCTTGAGTTTTTCAAAACAGATGCACTTAAATATGCTTTTGTGAATTTTCTTTTACACAGACTTTTGAGATCAAGCACAGACATTTCCCTGATTTCTGCAACAGCACAAGAAACAGATATGGGTCAAACCAGCCCAATATGACAAATTTTGGAATCAAGTCTATAAATGGAAAGAAACACAAAACTGAGAATTAGGAAAAAATATACTCTGCTTCATCATGAGTGTATTCATAAACATATTAAAATTATCATAGTGTCATTCCATTCTATATTTATTAATTTAAAATGCAGTGAAACATGCAGAAAATACAAGCTAAGACATTCAAATGAAGACTGTAGCAACTTCAGACTTAACTTTCAAAGCAGTTGTTGGAAAAAAGTAGATAAGTGTTTGAGTATTAAGCCCCCTGTGATAAGTATTATATAGAGAATAAGTTATCAGACCACTCCTTAGTAAGACTCACACAGGAAAACCCCATGCTGTAACAGATCTTCGACAAGCTCTTCTGTCATTTTAATGCTTTTTAAGTAAAAACAGTCATATATACTGTACATTTGGGTACATCTGCTTATTGTAATTAATTAATCTAGAATTTTCCTTACAAGCTGGGAACACAGGCTCCACACATGCCCCTACTAAAACAACAACAAAAATGCAACTAACAAAACAACAGCACCACAAAAAAAAACCACAAAAAAACCCCACAAAACCCCCCTAAAATACCCCCTAGAATACTTAATGTCTTATGTCTAGAACAACTACTTCTTAAAAAAAAACAATAAACCTACTCACCATGAAATGCATATTTTTGCCTGACATTACAAAAAGTTATTTATGTCTTACCCTCAAGTAAAAAATACGTGCATGCTAAAAACAAAAGTCTAATTAAGATTCTACTTTCAAGAGTTAACTGGTTTGCTACATGCCTGAAGTCTAACGCCCTGAGTGAATATGCACAGGTAGCTTGGAAGACTGTCTAATTAATTTGACATCTTCAGAGATGTGCACTGAACTCCACATTACTCAGGGAAACTCAAACCAAGCAAACTGAAACAAACCAAACACACACATTGGAACAAACTGGTGTCTACTTGCTTACACAGAGAAGCACTTTAGAGCCAGGCATAAAGGTACAGCCTGATACACTGCAAACCAATGTATGAAAGCAAACAACCAACAGGAAAATGCCATTTACAATAAAAGTTGTCAAAAATGTTATGAAAACGTCTTAAAATGTTTATCTTTCAACTGAAACTTCAGGAGTAATCTTTATTACAGGTACTTATACAGCCTTATAATGGCCTTGTCCTGTAACTTAAAATTCATCTTAATAGTTAAGCAAATGTCAACTGCCTAAATCTTCAAAGAAGACACTGCAAATAGTTTTGTGCACAAACGTAGGTATCCACAGGATGAACTATTAGTTTATACATCTGTGAATCATCAGCACATTTAGTGGTATAAAACCACAGTGCCCAATGAAGAAATACGCCATTTTCAGTATTAATGTTTTTATATATAACAAGCACTAATTTAGTACAATTGGAAGATTAATGTTTTAAAAACAAAATAACCTGACATATCACCTCACAATTCCTGAGGCTGTTAGATTTTGGGAGGAGGAGAGGGAAGTAAGTCATGGAACTAACCAAGTCATTCTATTTAGCTTGGAAGCTACTTCAAGAAAAAAAACCCAACCAAATATGGAATGTGAGAAGATTGTGTTTTAGTAACTTACACGAGCAATACAATAATCCTTGGGATTTTCTTTTTCCAGGCCATATTTTTCCAGTGCTTCAATAACTGCAAAGTCCGCAGTATCCGTAGTGGACAGCAGGATTGTCTTGTATGGTATATTTGGTTTTAAACTGTCTGCATAAATTCTCAGCGTTCCACCTTGGAAACCAAATGGAATCAACAATGCAATCAAAGAATAAAAAGACAGACATGAAGTCATTTATTATATTTCTAAAAGAATACAAGAACAAATCCCTTCAGAAATCTTTTCATTACTCTACTAATACAAGAAAAATTACATAACATCCCCAAAATAGATTTTTCTCTGCTATTGGTAAAAATCTCCAGGGATATTTCCGTAATTTATCTAATGAAGTCATTTTCCCAGTGTTTCCCATGCTTATTATTACATGAAGTTAAAATGAAATAGTGGCAATGACTGGTTGAAGAACAGCTTGCCAGAAGACTGTGCTGACCTCCCCTTTCTTTAACAAGCCCATTTAAGATTTCCCTCAAGACAATGTTTTCTACACCTCTATCTCCTTCTTCACTACTCTTCCATGAACAGAATACATCATTTGAGATTTTATCAGTTCTAACATTGCTTCACTTCTTTTCTAATGGTGTTTATATAATCACTGTTGTTATATCCCCACCCCATGAATGAGAAATATTTAATCGCTATTATTCACAAGATCCACCAGAATCCTTTATGCAGAACAATCAGTCCTTTACATCTTTTATTTATGCTACTGATTGAATTTTCTCTTTCAGGTCATTCAGCTTGTTTTTGAATGACAATGAATGTCAGTTACTTCAGCCAGTCTCCTCAGTTTGACAGTCTAAGTCCATCCTTCCTTCTTTCCCAGTTTAGGACTGTTAGCAAGCATACTCTCTCTCTCTCATCAGTCTGCCTATTGTGGGAATCCTTAAAATCAGAGGGTTTTGGGAAAGCTGCAAAAATGCAGGCCTTAGAGACAGCAGAACTGCAATTAGAGCTAAGCAGTAGTCATATGACTTGTCAGCATTTGTCAGCAGAAAAGTTATATGTGATGTAGAAAGCAAGGACATAGAACAATGGTCTGTGTATTAACGCTTGGCTGGAATAACTCTCTAAGCTGCGGAAAAGTATATCTAGCAAGATACTAGGAAGGTCTAACCTTAATGGAGCTTTGTGCATTGTATTTTAAGGCTTACAAATAGATAATGCATTTGAAATAAGCATGCATTGTTTTAACCAAAGGTACAAGTACTTATAGTGGTTGGATAGAAGTACTGTCAATATGCTTTTGCTTTTTGTGATGGGTCAAAAAACTTTCAAAGTGCGTTGTAACATCACATCCTGTGGCTGCTGCCCAGTTCGCGAGCTGCTGGCATCTTCCCATTGTCCCAACTGTGCAATGAGACTGATGCTTGAAAGAAAATAAAACAGCTCGAGACGCGTTCCACAGCACTCCTGTCCCGTTTGTGCTTCTGTGCATAAACCCCAGGCCGGCATTAGCCCACTGCTGAAAGCTTTGACTCATACTCATCACAGAACATCCTCTTGTGGAATCCTACCTTTACAAATCCTTCATTCAGTTACACCACAAATAAACCAGCCACGTGCAAAAAAATATTGGAAAAAGCAAAACTTAAGTCAAATTTACAAGAGTTGATGACCTTAAGAATGTTCTCCCAGTAAAACGTTTACTGTTTATAACTTAACCAGAAGAACTTCAAGTACCTGAGTCTGGTCTGCCATCAGAACTGCGAAATTCCTGCATTCTCTTCTCTAGTTTTTGCTGTCGTCGCCGTTTCATAACCACCTCAGGATTAGATATTGTGCGAGTGAAGCTGGTCTCAGGCATATCTTTGTAAACCTCGGCTGCAAGGCGGAAATTCTCACTGCCAAGTTAGTTTAAATAAAAAGAATGTCATTAAGAGCTGAAAATACATCCTTAAAATATATCCTTATTACTTCATGTAGGCTAAAAAAGCAGTAATATTCATAGACACAGGAGCTCATTTAAATTACTGTAAAATGGTTTCTACATGAATTTCACTTTTGCTAAGGTTAATGCTGTTCATATACCCATGCTCACCTGGTATAAAAATAACAATTTAAGGACTGCTAGTTGCTAGTTTTTGAAGAAAACAAGAGGTCTTCTACCTCTTAAACATGGGGGCAGGGGGAAAGGCATTAAAGAAACTTTACATTATACCCCTAACTTTATTATGATTTCCAATACTGCAAAGCATGGGAAAGCTGAGTTGTGCTTGCAAGTCATGGCTTTGCTTTTGCAAATGCACTTAAAAACAGCTATCATTTAAGTTTTAAAAAATAAGTTTAAACCACTTACATATCATCCCCATGAAGAAGTCTATCATCTTTATCTGATGCTTGTCGCAATGCCTCTTTTTCACGCCTCTTTTTTTCTTTTTTTTCTTTTTTTGAGAGAGTTCGCTTGAAATTCTGAATTACTCCCTCTTTTTCTTGTTTTTCAGGTCCATTACTCTGAGCTTTCTGAAATAAATGAGTTTAAAATAGCTTCCATCAATTTCAATCAAAAAAAAAAGTTAGTATTGATTTTAACTTTGCAGATGAATCTGTTTACAACACAGTATCACTGACCCAAAACCAACACTCCAGGCAACAACACTCCATTACACAGCTCTGGGAGTAATGCTCTCAAGGAAAACACAGAGAAGGCAAATATAGTGCCACGTTCCAGAGAAGGTATGAACTGATTCTGCTTAACAAGTGAAGAAACTGCAGAATTTTACTCGAGTAATGCTGGCTATCTACTTGACCTGAAAAAATTAAATAAAGGCCACAAAACAAATTTTTGCTTCTGAGCAAAAATACTCCGTAACAATGCTGCGCTTAAACTGCTTTCAAGGCAACTGTGCTGGAACACCAGATAAGAATAAACTACAGAAGGAAAAACATTACAGAGGACTTCCCCCCAATGGTGTATTTTTCCAAGTTGTCATTCCAGTGTTCTCTTCTTCAGTTCCTGCTCCTTGCAAACACAAGATACATGTAATCCTAGCTCATTTGCCTTCTGTAGAGAAGATTACAGAGCATGAGAGAAAGAAGATGCAGATTTTCTCACTTCTATCAGGAAGTGAAGAACAGAGAAGGAAGATTGCAAATCACTTAATTCAATTAATAGGAATAGCAGACATCAGTAACTTTCCCTTCTGCCCTGTAACATGGATGTATTCTGTAGTCAAACTCCCAGTACAAGCTCGCATACCTCTATCCAAAGCACTTCTAAAATTAACAAGCTCTAATTCCAAAAGCAAAGGAAATTTAGTGCTCAGCACAAGATCATAAACTTGCCTTAAGATAGCCCACATGAACAGCATGTTTTCCATAGCTATAGGCAATCAAGCTACATGTAATATATATCATTACATGACTTCAGGAGCCAAAGTCTAATCTAATTTAATGTTTAAATTGCTACTATTAAAGCAAAGTTTTGTACAGCTGATGTTGGCAGCTCATTCATTTTGCACTTTTACGAGAAAAAAAAATCAAAAAGGAAAACCAAAACAAAATAAAAAACCCTGCACAAAAGGAAAGAGTCTTCCATCATTTTTTTCAAGAAACAAAATGTTACCTAAGGAGGTGATATTTAGCTCTTTAACTCCCCCTAGCATTCTCTTTTAAAAGCTTTGCAAGAGGCAGGATTACCTCCTGGTATTTGGCACCATACACTATTTGAGGAAATTTTCAAGTCATCATAATAGAACAAAGTAAGCTTTAAACTCTCTAGGCATTACATGCTCCAGTACTAGACAGCTACATGGATCACAGCATCACCAGCCATAGAAAGGTAACAAAAATGCTGTGTTGCAAAGATGCACTTTAAGTACTGAAAAATACTTGCTCCAGATATTGAAGGTCATGAGCAGCAGTGTAAAAAAGTAAAAAGTTATGTTTTCCTATATAAGCAAACCCCACAGAATTCAAACCTGCTGTTACCACCAGCATGCTCCATAAAGACTCACCTTGGGAGGAAGTGTATCGTTTTCATTCTTGAGGACAAACCTTCCCTCACGATCATCTTTGTTCCAGTTTAACTGTACAACAAGAGGCTTCTCATCCACATCTAATCTTCTTTCTTCTTCAAAAAATTGAAAAGCAGAAACAGTTACTTGGTATCTCAAGAGCAAAGATATTTAGAAATAAGTTAAGCTTTTAAAAAAAAGAGGTTTGCTTAATAGAATACAGCAGTTAATGTTTTCCTTTTAAGTACAGGGATAGAAGGAAAGCTTGGGAATGTAGAATTAATTACATGTCCCCTTTCCAGCAATGACCCCAAGTGTATTCCATCTATCTACGTAAGGCTAAAGGTCCCCATAAGGTAGTCTTGCATAACTCCTTTGTCAGAACTAAGTCTCGGAACACAATATCATCACTCTGGAGGAGAAGTTAGATCTAGAGTTGAAATGTTTAGAACTTTGTAACATCCTCCGACTTCCAAACACTCATTTTTCTTATTTTAAATTTGTGTTAAAGTAGACCACAGACTGGTTGCAGCCCGAGAAATACTATTCTAAAAAGACTGCACAAAAATAAACAAGATTACAAAATTTAAACAATAGAACAAATCAATAACCCCCACAACATTATGCAGATCTGAGACAAAATTTCATTTAGTCTATTACATCTATTTTAAGTATATGGAAAAACAACTGACAGAGTGGTGGAAAAACTTAAGTCTTGCCATTTGATTTTCCCTTTGCAAAGAAGGAGACAGTACATATGCCCAGGAAAACAACAATGTCTTTGTGGTTATTTTTATTTAGTAAGAAACCCTCTATTGACCTTGCATGCCTCAATTATCTTTTAAAAATCAGGAACTTGCTCTGCAAAGAAAACAATTTCATTTTGACTATAGGTACAGTGGTAACAGATTTTTAAAGAAATCTAAAGCAGAAAAAATTAAATTATTTTCAGTCTTTCACATGCAAAATTTAAGGTCATTCAAACACTTGTGTAAAATTCTGAAGTACAAAAATAAAAAGCACAATCAAAAGATAGTTTCTGCTATATCTGTCTCTATCACCACCACACACACTATCACCTTGTAATCTGAATCAGACAAATTTTAGCAGTACCAAAGGCTATTTAGGTATCTAAGTTCTTCACAGGTAACATTAGAGGATCTGTTTAAGAAATACAGGGGCTCCAAACAATATTAAGCTGAACTTACCCCAGTTTAGCAGTAAAAGAACAAGTTATAAGGCTACCATCAACAATAGCCAATTTAAAAGAATGGAAGATATACTCTTAACTGCTCTAATTTAACAATTCTAGTCTCCCATTAGAAATTTAGTCTTTACCTACTAATCTTAAAAATAGCAACTCTCTTACAAATGTCAACAAACTAACAAGATGTCAATTACAGCATTTAATAGATCATAATCAAACTGCAGGCCTGACATGCATAATTAAGTTTTGAAAGCTACTCTCCAAAACAATTAGTAGCAACATACTTAGGAATAAAAAGCCCAAGTCTCATGTGGTTCAGAAACTGGGGGCAAACCTAAAGATATTTTGGCTGGGAGTAGATATGGTGGTGGTGTGGAAGGACTTAATGGATAAATACAAACCTCCACTAACATGCACTTCATAAAGTGAGTATTTAGGGGATGACAACATTCGCATGTCTGGCCGAAACTTCTCTGCAAGAGTTTCTATCACATCTTGAGTTGTGGCAGTACTAGAGACACGGATACATTTTGTTGCAAAATTTCCAGCTGCTTTGTCTTGAAAGTAGAATCTCATTACTCCATGAAACTCGAGATCCTGTAAAGAAATAAAAATGCAAATCTAAGTGCTGGCTAACAGTTTTAAGGTTCAGAGCTCTTTTATTATTTGTCACAAATTTATTATTAAAATATCAGACTTTCAAATATTACACTGGTTTTCAAAATTTTCATAACAGTAGAATTAAAAACCAGGACACTATGAACTATTAAAAAAAAAAGCTATCCTGCAAAAAGAAATTAAGGATTATCTTTTACTGAAAATACTGAAGTTGAATGTTTAAGTATTCAAATTGTTAGAAGAATTACTAAAACCTCTTTTCTAAAACCTAGAGACATATCTTGAAGAATAACTGATAACAGGCCCCTGCAGCTCAAGTTTGTAAAAATATATGCTCAAGTAACAGCAGCATGTCTTGAAGAGAACAGCTTGCTGTCACAGAAGTCACAGGATCATCTTTTCCCTCCTCTTTCCACCCCTTCATGCACTCCTCTCTCGTGCTGGCATCTGTTTGTCCCAGAAACACCCTTTTAAGGAAGTTAAACCATTTGACCTGTTTGTATTGTTTATTTTAAGAAAGGTTAGTCTGAGGTACAGCTCCCTAAACACTCTGTGAGGGGAAAAAATGCTCCAGCACCAACACAAGGTGAAGAAAGGGACCACTGCTGTCAACCAGGTGGTTACACTACAATAGCAATGGCAATTTGTTCAAACTATTATAAATTCACAGCAAGTGTTTTCATTAGCCACTGGAGCCTGTGCTCTACTGCAGCACACCGAACTTCAGGAGGATACTGTCTGCTTATGCTACTCCACTACTGCTCTGAACAGCTCTAAATTCAAATTTTAGTTCCCCAGAGGTCTCCACTTGGCCAACTTTTGCTCCTTGCATAAATCCCAGCAATCGTGGGGCTCTGCACTCAAGGGGAATCAAGGATATTCAAGTCTCCAGTTGACTGCCAAGTTTACTCTACAGTTTAATAATCATTGCTCCTGTCTTCACTCTCCAAAGGTTTTGAAATAGGTAAATCCTTAGGTGTCGAGCATAGTGATAGAATTTATGGTAAGCACAGCCCTTTCCAGTACTACATCTGATTTCAGGACACACATCACAAAGCTTCTTTGAATAGCAAAGATATTTACTGAAGCTACTCTATCATTCAGAAGACCTTTGCAAAAAGAAAGGAAAAAAGAAGAATATTTAAAAAGGAATTAAAAAGTCAAATAACCTACACTTAGACAAACATCTGCGTCACCTAGATACATGCAGAAGTAAGCATTGTTCTTCCCAGGATACTCCCAAGCCTACACCGATACAGCAATCCAATGAAATGCACCATGGACCTCAACAATGGCCAATTGTGTTTAATTCTCTGTTGTTATCCTAACAATTTAAAGAATTAATCTTTCTGAGCCTGCACTGCTGTTCCCACAAAACTATCTATTGTACTTCCACACCAGTGTTCCTTCCTGCAAGAAAATACAGTTTCCACATTCCTCACTCCAGCTAACTCCCACCTCTGCATACACTCTGAACTTAACTGCAATTATACAACTGTGGGTATAATTCTTCAGCTGTGAACATTTTTGTAACAGCTGCTTTCACCTCTGAAAAGCATCCTGGCTACTTCATCTCTTGTCTTTAATGATACAAACCGAATTATTAACTAATTATCCATACAAAGACTTACCACTCATGCAGAAGGCTACCAAGCAACTCTGGAAATCCTACCTACCATAGCGAATTGGCACTTCCTTACATATGGCTTGCTAACTCCTTAAATGAATTCCAAAAGGTCTGAAGCACAACTTCTTTTTTAAGTCCTGCTGACCTTCCCACAGTCTGTTATAACAGACACCACGAGTCCGTGAATTATGTAGGTTAATGCAGTTTCTTCTCACACAGATAACATCACTAGTGAACGTCCTTTGTAATACTGGCTTCACACTGCATTTGCATCCAATGACCTGAAGGTGTCCACCTAACAGTGCCATTACAGACCACTTAGTAAAATTACTTAATTTCTCACTTCAGTTGTTGGATAAACATTCTCTGGTTCTAGTAACTTGTATTCTTGCCTTTTTCTCTTAACAAATGCTGATTTGAAAGTAATCCTAATTTTTTTTTTATCTCGTGCTTTTATATTCTACTTGTCAGATTTTATAATTTTCCTCATTTGGATAGTACTTCAGCTTTCTAGTAACTATCTTTGCCTGATGTTCAGTCATGCCAGCTTCCTTTCACACACTTTCCTTGATAGCTGGCATGCTTTTGGCCTCTACCTCCAGCACAGAATTTTTAACTCTCAGCAGGAGTAGGTACTTGACTACCTTACTTGCAAAAAAAAAAAAAAAAAAAAAAAAAGAACCCAAGCGTGTCATCATCTCTAGAAAGGAGAGCATTCTCACAGGTTCCACGCACACTTTTGTGCAGATTTGGTTTAAACTGTTGCCTCTTCAGCTACTACTCTGTAGCCATGATGCTTCACAAAACAGACACAGTATTTTCATCAACTTAAAATTTCAATCCACTTGTTTGATCATTGCAAAAGACAACACATGAGCCTTCTGCAGAAGTATCATGAAGCACAATCATGTTCCATTTAGAACATTTCTTTCCCTTTATATAAAGCTTTTGCCCACCACCACCTCAAAGTATTGCTGAAGCAAGAACTTTAAAAGAGAAAAATGAGCACATTGCTAATCTTCTCCAAGCATTATGTACCTGTGAGTTCTTATACAGAGACAAGATTCCAAATTTTTTTTTGTTTGTTTGGTTTTTTTAGGGAGAGTAGATTACTCTGCTGAGGACACATTCCACTGCCAACTAGCCATGCTTTTAACCTACAGATTTTTTAGCAACACAGCAGAGATTGAAAAACAAGGGAATGGAACACAGGTCCATTAAGAGAAGATGTAAAGAACAATCCATTAAGCTTTCTAAACTATCATGGTTTGTTGTTCCTGTTAATATTAGTAACATCAATTATAATAATAATATAAGTTACAACTTATTTCTACTTTCAGGCACTAACAAAGCAGTTGAGACAAAAGTACATTCTGAATTCTCAAGATACAATGTCTGTATAAGCAGGTTTTGTTTTCATTTTCCAAAAGAAGTGATGTGTTTTTCTAATATTGCCATTTGACAATCTGGATATAAGAACAACTGAATGCAGTGACCACTGACTGTATTTCCTCCAACCTCTTCTACAGCAGCTTCTCAAGCTGTGTCCCCACAAACCATGTCCTAGTCCCCTCCCCTCTATTTTTCCCAAAGTTTTCTGTTAAAAAAAAAAAAAAAAAAAAAAAAGACTGCACAACAGCATCACAATGTTCTATCACTTCTCCATATAAAACTCCTTTCCAATGTTTCATTTCCATTATGTTCCAAACTGTACTTTGGGGCACTGCTAGACTATTACAGACTTAAATACAACTATTTGATGACATAGAAGCAATTGGTTTTACATTTCAAAACCAATCAGGAAATAGGAGACTACAAAACCAAAAAAAACCCTTCTAGCCTTCATTCTTCTTTTGATATCAAATGTGCATTTGTGTGTTTATAGGTCCAGTTCAAGTCACATTTAACTTTCCAGCCACATTCTTAGCAGATAAATCCCAACTACACAGAGACAGATGCCACCACTCACACTCAGATAGCAAGGCAGGCACTACTACACTTGTATGCACCCTCTTCACCCTAACTCTGCATTAAAATGTTTGTTTTTCAGAGTTTTGTGTTTCATCCTCAAACTCATTCACTACTGAATTTACTTGTCAAGACTGCTAGGCACGCTCACTACAGCTTATAGTACAAACTTGTGTCAAGAAAAGAGGCTAAAGAAAAAAATTGCTTGTCCTAAATCAGGTAGATACAGAAGTATCTATTATTCCTTGATATACTCTTGTAAGCGAAGGAATCTCCCCAAAACACTTACAAACCTCTTGAAACCATCTTTCTCTAAAAATATGAACTGTCATTTATCAGTAACCAAAAATAAATTAAAATGTTTTCTGGATTTCAAGAGTGACTAATTACTTCAGTGTATGAATACTCTTTAAATTCCTCTCAGGAGTTTATATGCATCATAAGCAATTTAGCTCTATCATGTGATTACATTTGATATTTTACATATCTGCTGTGCAAGTTCATGGCTCATGTAGGAATGCAAGGATACAGACCAGTCTTCAGCCACACAAGTACAGTCAATTTTCACAAAATTTTAATTCTGATCATCTAGACTGCAAAATATATTTTGAAAAGCATATAGCAAAAGTCAGCTTTTTAGGCCTTTCAAATAATAAAGGCCATTTTCCTCAAATAAAAAGCGTAATTATTCCTTTTTATCACTATCAAATGAAGTTATGGTAGTTTCCAAAAGCATATCCTATTCAAAAGGTTTCAACTTACATCATAATTGCCAGTTAACCATCGTTTATTGGTTTTACAAACAAAAGTAAACTGTACCACCTCTTCATTAGGCACAAAGGAAAGAGTTTATAGAAGCATTTCCAATACCTATGTTATGACTTTCTGCATAAAGTCAATGATAGGCAGTAACTGCTTCAAAACCAACGGGTTAAATGTTCCAAAAGCATATCTTCAGAAAACAAAAATAAAACCACAAAAAACCATCAGAACGAAACACCTGAAACACCACTTTCACAAAGTGAAATTACTTCAAAATTCTACGAAATCTTGTGAAAAGCTTTGATTAAACATTCTTAGAAAACATCTGCATTCTCAGTGCTACCACTCCCCTCTGACATTCTCCTCAAGGACCTCAGACCATCATCAACTGAAAAAGAGCACTACAAAAAGTAGGAAGCAAAAGAATTTTGATACCTAATGAAGTCAGTCACACAAAACATCCAAGTCACACTTAAACCTGAAGACGTGAGGTACAAGTTATCACATCAATTATCATCAATGTTTTCCATGAGGCTTCAGACGAGTGACTGTTTCTCAAAACAGTTCAATCTTTAAATCTAGTTCCCAGTTACTTACTGTTAAGGGTGGATTTTTGTTTTAAAGCAATAATCAGTAATAATCAAAATCACTCATTTGAAGCTATGCTACAGAGAAATGCAAGTAAGTAAAATATGAAGGGAAGAGCATCTCAAGCTCCCCTCTCCAATTATGAAGAGTGGCCACATACACATATGAAAAGTATTAATAATTATAGAAGGCAAAGGTGTTTAATACTTCGGCAAACCAAAACAAAGAAAATCCTCACAAAAAAAAATTGTCTCCAAACCTCTCTTTCTGCCAATCATCTCATTCTTTTTACACAAGAATATAATAGTTAAGAAGGAATATGAAAACAAATAGAAAGAGATAAAAAGACTGCACTGTACATGAAGCTCGGAAAAAGACTGCAATGTGAAACAATGGGATTTGCAGCAGGGAAACCTGGACTTCCTGAAGAATCTGAGAAGCTTCTGCAAACAAAGCAATAATATGCAGGAGCGATAATCTACAGCCATGCTCACATATGAGAAAGGAAACCCCTCCTTTAAAGTATCAGAGATAGTGAGAGAATATTTATCACAATATGTAGGGCACAGCAATGAATGAAATCAAAACTACTATTCCCACAAGCCAGCAAGGAATAACCATAGGCCTTTAAACTCCTATCCCACCTGTACTCATCACGAAGCACTACATACTTCAATATTTAAGAGTATTACACACTACCCATTCTGTAAACTATTCCATCTCTGGAGCAGGAAAGAATATACCAGTTTCCCTTCAGAAATGTTCATATGCACCCCCCCTCCAAGAGGCTTTGATCTCTTTCAGCTGCATTGATAACATTGTTTGCCTTGCAAGCACATTCTGCATGACTGCATCTAGAAAATACCAAAATCCAGCACTAAGAACGCCACATCTTTCTTCGTGCTCCATTCAAATTCTGCAGGCAAGAATCTACAGAGAACTAAGTTGCAATTACTATTCAGGTACATGTCTCGTTGCTCAGGAGTTTTGCTAATAGAATATAAATAACAATAAAACAAATCCACAGCGCAAAAATTAGTTTTAAAGCACATACAAGTTGCTTTCAAATGAATTCGGGTCACAATATTGATTTACAGGTCAGCACAGCAACAGTATTATCACTGCAGGATATTCTGAAACATTCATGTAACGTCTTTGTATCTGACCTGTTGTCAGTCTACACAGTAAATTGGAATTGCTTCCTTTGCCTCTCCAAAAGCCACACATAGAACAAACCTGTGGAATTCTAATGAATACAAGAATATTTTTAAAAACATATTTCCTACAGTATTTTAAAACCCACTTAAATCAGTAAGGGAATAAGCACTGTGAAATTACATGAGGGTGAAGTTTCTAGCACTCATTCCCCGTTCTAGCACTCAATTCCCATAATGACTGCTCAACTTGAAACTTGAGGACAGAATACTATTAAAAAGGCATTCCAAACAGTTAGGGTTTTTTTTAAATCCTGGTAACTGTTATAAACGATTTTCCATGTAGCAAAGAAAGTGTTCTTGTTAAGCTAGTTTTTGAGTTAACTTCAGAAAGTGCAGCTTCATTATAAAAGACTACCTTTAATCTAACAGAAGAAAGGAAGAACAATACAGATGAAAAACCAGCTCCTATAAAAAACTAATTTTCAACAGCTTTACTTCCTCTTCCAAACCTTTGACACCTGGATCAACAAAGACTTTCCACTACAGAATGACTCATTCTTCCCTAAGTTTTAACACTGCAATATTCACAGAAGCAGGACCAACAGCTGACCTTTCTATCAGAGAGAATTACCAATAATGCACAACATCAAGATCATAACTAAGTGAAACCTCCTCTTTATTTTCCTGAGGAAAATGGCATCTTAGGAACTAGCTCCACTACAGTATGAAACAAAACCCCAAGACCAAAAGGCAAGAGGTACTATAAACATTTCCACAATATAAGTGTAATGCAATGAAGTCAAGGCAAAATCCACTACAGTATATGACAAATGGTACACAAAATCTTAAACTAAGGCCAAAATTCAATCTATAACTAACACATCCACTAAAAAAAGGATTAACTTTCATAAATGCAGCTTAAATGCCCATGTGAATAATCACAGATGTAAATATTTTACTGTATACTTTATATGCATTGTCCCTGTTTCATGTTGCCTATCTGTCCCCAACAACAAGACTAATTAACACAAAAATTCTTGGGATGAAAAAAAATTACTGTAATCTTCAATACTTTCCTACTAACTTACACCTCACAGATCAAAAAATTAAGTTTCAAAATAAACCTATCTACACCAGGCAGATGAAGCAGGGTGCTTCCTACTGACTTCAAAAGAAAACAAAACAAGTTCTTTTCAGAGTAGTGTTTTACCAGAGCCACCATATTCTGTGCACAGCCATCAACCTCACTTCATTCTGAATACACCAAAGTTTTCATAATCTTTTACAAAATATATTATTACACAAGCAACATGAAATGTCTTCACCTAAGATTTATGAGTCGAAAAGCAGCTACTATTAAAAATGAAAAAAAAATTTGCCAAGGGCACTCCTCAAAAGCATGACAAACATTACCTTCCAATTCTTAATTTTCAAACCTACAGTATGTGGTTTGCACTTGCACTTGCAACACAGCAGCTGCCTGCCCCCTGCAGGGTGTGCTTTGTTAAGCTGCAATGGACAGCATTTACACAATCAACCAGAGAACACGCAGATCTGTTCTTTGTGCAAAATGAAACCTGCAGTTAACTGGAGAAATCAAACAAAAAAATGTTTTCAACAATAAGCACTACCAACAGTTTAGTAATTATTTAATCATTCATTAGACTGATTAAATTCAAAATAAAAATAAAGCTACAAAAGATTAAATCATATCCCCAAGTTAAAACATATCACCCTTTATAAACTATATTGATGCTGATATCATATACTCTCCCAATACCCTTATACTGACGATCTTGCAGCAACTATCCACACATACTCTGAAAAAAAAATATACCAAACAAAAGCTTAAGAAAGTTGTTGTTATTACTATGATTAGGAAAATTGATTGAAGTCGGTGATAGGACAGTAAAGAAGCAGAAAAGTGATTGATATAAATCTGGTGTATCAAAATACCCTGAAGGTCTACAACAACAGGAGAGAGGTACAGGCAGAGTTCAATCATACCTGAAAACCAGGTAAAATGTGAGTCAAAACCAAACAAAGCTTCCTTTGAATTAATCATGACATACTTAAAAGTGGAAAAATAACAAATAGCAATGGGCCTCCATAAAATATTGCTTACCTTTCTACTATTTATCTACAACCTGTCACTGTTGTGCAACTGAGACAATTGCTAAGGAGCAGCACCAAAAAACTTAGAGGAGAAGAATTAAAAGTACACACAGTCCCCTGTAACATTTTTCAGCTGCATCTTAAAAACCCATGGAAATTAATCAGAGTTCTCCATATTATTTACTGTGTTAAAGACTGTTCCTTTTGAACAGTCCCATTTAGAGGAAAAGAAACAGGTTATTACATCCACCTCAAACCAAAAAGCAACAATTACATCCACCTCAAACCAAGAAGCAACAGGAAAATTGAAGGGGGAGAATGAAAGTTCAGGCACTGAACTTACAGTCATTGCTACTTGCAGAGCTGCAATCCCTGTATTTAAACTATCTTCAGGCATCAATCAGGCCACAAAAAAGACTGCCCTTACTCACTTGAACATTAAAAGTGCAGACACACAGTCATCAACAGAAACTACAGTGCTGCAGAGAGCACTTCCTCATATTGACACACTCATTCCCAACTCCTCTCTTATGCCAGGCACCAGCATCCTGCAGCTGTACAGCAACATGAATCAGGTTAACTCAGAAGATATTTCCCTTCCCTTCTTTCAGTGTGGAGGAAATTGTTAGTGCTAGCAGTTGGGAGAAACCATCCTTCTGCTGGCACCTTGTATTAACTTAAGGAACTATGAAACAACAACCTCTGGCCAAGCTGGGCACTTCATTCCCACTTCTGCACCAGCATCAGCACATACCTGACCCCAGCATCATAAGCCAGCAGGCACTCACTGTTTTTTGTCTCAGGCTATGCTGGCTTGGCTGTGAAGTCTTGACACAGGTCAGATAAGCACCAGACCAAAGAAGGCAGCAGAAATGCAGCAGCCTAGCAGACTGGCAGTCCTGATGAGCTAAGTGGAAACTGTAGTTTGTTACAGAAATGGCAAATCTCTCAAATATTTTAAAGACTAAGTCCACAAACACATGGCATTTAGATAAATTAATTTTCTACAGTCACAAAATAAAATTTAGAAGACTGTAATCTTAAGGCTATTTCCATAACTGGCATACAAATTGTTAGATTCCAGAGTTACATGACAATTTCTCTACAACTTAAAAAGATTACAGTTTTTTCCTCTATAATAAAACTCTGATAGAGAAATGTCTTAGAAACGGTCTTAAATCCATAAAAAATGACAATACAAGTAGTTTGCAAATTCATCTGTGAAACTACTAAAAGCTGAAAAGATACTGAGTTTTCACTCAAAAATAAGTATCTCTAACAGAAATGTCAAATCTACCGACAGCAGAAAGCTGCATTACTGAAAAAAGCATTTCCACTAGCAATCAAATTCATGAAGCCTGGTTTCTTGTGGCTCTCTTCCCAAAGCTGATCACGGTTTTATTATAGATGGCACAAATAAAATTATTCTTAACATCCCTCCTTGGATTCTCTAATGTCTCTAGAAGTACATACATTACTTAGTACAAATTAAATCAAATATCTTGTCTCTTTGTGACCACTGACAGTGGCAACTTCACATTCCTGACACAGGCTGAAGATTCAATCAAAGAGCCAACAGACAAATTAAAACCCAAATTTGACAAACTGGTACCCATTGATAAGCTGTCACCAGCAAATACATAGAGCAGCTCAGAAACCACACTCATTTCAACCACTTGACATTCACTTGACAAAACATTCATATTTATTCGCTTTCAGTATAACCTTTATATTGGAAATAAAAGAAATAAACTCTCACTACATGACAAAAAAAAGGTGACACCAACAATCCTTTAAATGAACAACTGTCTGGATTAATTTCTTGTAATTAGCACTGTATTTTTACTATTTTAGTATCAGGCTTTAGTATGATGAGGGTATCAAAGGAAACCAAAAAACAGTCATTTTTACATAATGCAACAAGGGTCATGCCATGTATTTATGCTGACACAACCAGTAAAGTCTGAGTCAACTTTTGCTCTGTAATGATAAACTTGATTGTGTTACCCTTGGTTCTCAGTCCTGTGGATGAACTGGAATCAGCACTATACAGGGTTAAGGCATCCAGCTACACTGGCTGAAGGAGAAAAACACTGGTGCTATCTGATACTCTGCATGCAGGAGCTTTGGCAACCAGGCTAATTAGTCAGGAGTTTGAAGTAGGAATGCTAACAAGCCTAACAGAAAACAAGCACCTGATTCTCCTGAAGTAGACAAACTGCAGCCCAGAATCTAAAATGAAAAAAACAAAAAAATTTACCCCAAACCTCAAAATTCAATATTCTGATTTAAATACAATCTTTGACTAGATTTCAAAAAGTTATTTCCCAAATAAGTTAGGTTCATCAAGCAGGTTTGAAGTAATAATATAAGGTCAAAACGCACCACTACATGCAATTTTATTGTAACAAATTCTATAGAAATGGGGCAAAGGACCTCTTTTTCAACTACTAATGTTTTTCTTCCCTACCTGAAATATTTACTTTCCCCTTTCCTTTTCAAGGGCAAACCAGCCATACTTCAGACTATGGAATAATCAACATCTACAAAAATAGTTCTGAAAAAACCCCCGAACTGAAAATCTGCACTGACGAATGAAATTTAGTGAGATGATCTGTCTCATAGCCAAAGACACAACCATGCTGCTTTTATATGCAGCTTTGTCTAGAGGAAACACACACATACACAAGCTAAGACATCCTTCTGGTTACTTCTACCACACATTCAGAAAACACGATATTCACTCACTACAGCTACAACCAAATGTAGCCAAATTAACACATGAAATTGCCAGTTTTCAACATTAAGAATGCATTAACTTGAACACTTGAAAAGAAATATGAGGTTGACATTACAACTTCCAAACAGGAGCATGCCCCAGAGAGAGTTGTGTTTTTATTTGTTTGTTTTAATTCAGTCAGTCACTCAAAAACTCCTCCAGGAAGTCTCATTTTGAATTATTTGTTTTTGTATTTAAAGGAATTGGGTCATTTCTTAAAACTTACAAGGTAGTTTATTAATGCCATTAGTTATCTTAATGTTGGACTACCAAGGCCACAGATAGCTTGTGAAAAATCTATACAATAATTCTAATAGTTTGGTAAAATTCATCTGTTGATAGCCTTCTCTCTGCAAATCCTACTTAATCCTGTTGTATAATCTTTGGCAACAATTTCATTAAGCACTGTGCTTGGTGAATGACATTCAGCCTCAGTTAGTTGCATTTAAAAACAACTGCTGACAGCTAAAAAAGGGCTTTCTCTGCAATAACACCATATACAGTATCTTCATAGTGACAGTGATTTTGCACTCCCTGTTTTGTGATGTTTTCTTTTGACTGTTCTCATACTACAAAGTCCTCCATTCTAACACAAAAGCTAGCTCAAAGAAGTCTCAAGCATATAAAAAGGTTTTTTCCTAAGGCATCTGCACAACCAAAACATTACTTTGCTTCTGATTTTACTCCCTCACTGCTCTGTTTACACTTTTAGATTTGAAAGAGAAGATACCATATAGCTATCAACATAACAATACACTTTAATGTTTTGCACTTGAGCTGGCCGGCCCTCTTCATTGAAGAAACATTTTACATTCCAATTACCTACCAACTTCTTTTTCTCCAATGGGGTTCCACACTTGCTCCCAGTCTACAGTGGTGTTTGTTTTGTCAGACTGGAAGTTCTTTGGCTGAAAGATCCTGCTCTCCCCTAAAGGGATTATCTAACAAGAAAATTTCTATACCTGAATACTTTCTTGTTTTATGTATCTCCCACATTATAATTATTATTATTACTACTACTACAGAACACAAAATGTACTAGTCATAGATGTAGAAACAAATTCCCCCCAAAGTCCCTAACTGTTGATTATTGTATGACTATCTCAAGAGAAAAATTACTCCTTCCACAAGTCCTGTTTGGGAAAATATGTTTCCAGTAAGGGAAAATATGATATTAAGCTAATCCAATGGTAAATAACAGTTACATTGGAAAGGGCTTTCTCTATTCCTATCTGCCCCCACTCCAGCTGAGTGCAATTTTAACTGTTTCAACACAAGCATTTAGGTGAACTCCAGTGAGTCGCTTCAGAGAGAAAAGTCCAACAAGAACTAATCCTAGTCTCCCAGCTTCCCTAAGGAATTCACCATGGAGTCACATAAAACCCAATGCCAGCATAAAGGAAGGATTAAAAAAACCCAAACAAACCTGTTCAATTGAAGAAGGGGTGAAGGGAGCACTCTCTTGCAGCTAGAAAGCCATTTTACCAGCTCAAGCTATAAATATGAAATCTCATTCACATACTTTTCCCTTGGGCAGGTATTGACACCCAAAATAAAACCAATAGCAGTAGTTTACAGAGGTAAGGACTGCTTCTGCAGATCCAGAAATACAATCAATCATCTGTATGATAGAGGCTGGCTTCCAGAGTGGAAATAAACTGGTTATCTGTGGGAATGCAGGAATTTCATCATCCCTGTCTAAACATCTATTTCACTTGCCTAAGGATGAACAAACAAAACATTATGAAAGTAATACTGTATTTGAAATGCAGTATAATAGTCCTAAAAAAGGCTATTAAAATAAAATCAGACTATAATTCAATTATTAAATCATTTAACTGAGGAGAACTAAAGTCATGTTTTTGTTTTAGTACTAGAGGACATAGCAACCCATGCCTACGAGTAGCATTACACACAAACACAGTTTTCTATTGCTTCAACTAAAAGTAACTAAAGGTATCAAATACCAAGGTGAGGTTATTTTATATTGTAAATAGTGTCTTCTCCAAAACATCAGGAGCCACCGAGTGCAGAGTACATTAGAGCTCCAGCTTCTAACTCTAGCCTCCAAATTTTTTTAAATATCCTGAGCATAAAAAGGCAAGGGTTCAGCTCAAGCAGAAATGACACAAATGGTACAGGAATTACTCAGCAGTGCCAAGAGATCTTCCACAAAACACTGCTGCATCAGATGTTGTCTCAGATGTTGTCCACACACAAACACTGACACAGTTTCACAGCCCTGAGAGTCTCCTAAGTCCTGCAGAGAGCATCGTAGCACCATTTCAACAAAACAAGCCAGAGGAGGAGAGTAAACAAAATTATTAAAAGACAATGAGATTTGAAAAAGCAGTCAATTAACAAAGCCAGTCCAGAGACTGGGTGGGCTACACATGTTTTAAAAGCTAAATTAGATAGGTAACACTTCATTGTGTCACCAGTCATTAAAACAGAGAAGCACTCAAAAGCTTTACTATGGGAGTAAAAAGCTACTTTGTTTCTGTAACTGCAGTATTTCAGCCACGGCCACTGTATTTTCTTTTTCTCTCCTACTGCTTCAGTCTCTTATTCTACGGTCAGGACAACAATGCAATCGCAGAGACTGAGTAATCGCCATCACTATTCCCGATAGAGGAAACAGCAGTTGACCAGTTGATTACATAGGAAGCTCCTCATTTCCTTTGCAGTTCTCTTTATAATAGCAGAAATAATCTAGAGAAAGGTATCATGTGGTAGTAGCATAAAGACCAATTCCAGCAACTTTTTGTCAGAAGGAATTCAGTCAGAAATCACCATTAGTTTTTCACACAATAGTCAAGATATACACATCCCAGTTCAAAAAAAGTTTGACTTAATATTTTATAATTGTTGATCATAACCTCTCAAATATTTTGGAGTTGAGTCTTATTACAGTAAGTGTTCTGTGCAAGACTACTCAAACAGTAGCAAGGCAGCTCTTTTCTCAGTTGTAAACACTAATATATCATTACTTCTTTAAAATTATGTAAGACACCTTAAATTATCATTTTGTTGCAATATAAGGTAGTGCAGAAATCTGGCTTCACTTTTAGACGTGATGAGGGGTTGAAAGGCAAGTATGGAATTGATTCAGTTGATTATGTGCTCAAAATTTGAAGTAGGCAACTTGCTCACTTCTCATCTTAGCATCAGAACAAATCTAGTCTGGTTGGTCAGCTCCCTCACTTGGTAGTGCCCTGCTCTTTGTTTCACAAAGGATTGCCACCGCCTGCTTACAGAAGAGTGAGGAAGTTTCAGAGGGCAGGTCAGTCAGATCATCATCAGTTACAAGACTGGGTGTGTGGAGTTGGGAGGAGGTAGGAACAACAAAAAGACAACTGAAAAGCTGAATACTTAATCATCACACAGGCATCCTTCACATTACTACTTTCTTCCTCACCCTTCCTATCCACCGTAGTCTGGAATAATGAACTTAAAAATAAACAGTGCATTTCTGCGTTTTTACACTGCTTAGTCTGGGCAGCAGCTTCATTCCTGGAACTGAGAGAGCAGATGATTACACACATTACAGAACACAACTCAACAGCTCCCTCCCAGGGTTTGTTCACCCAGCATTAAGACTTCATACTGCCGTAACCTAGGCAGCCTCCCCCCACTCACTGCTATGACTGTCTTTAGCTGAGCAGATTCTACTTATGAAAGGAGACTATCAGAAGGATATTTTTCTTGAGGAACTCACAATTCTGATCTCTGAACTTCTGGGGCAAACCAGTCCTGATCTAATGACTCCCCAGGATGCACTTCTTAACCATGTTTTTTGGAAGGAAATCCTAGAACAAGCATCTGGACTTAGGGATTAACAGTCAAAGTAGTAGTTAGCTACTTAAGAATGGCTAGCAAGTTTGCATCAAAATAGACTCAAAACACAACATGCAGAAAAGATGACTTAAAAGCTTCTTTAAAATTAATATCAGCATATACAATTTAATGCTGAGTTTCTGAGATTTTTCTTACTTAATTTCAGTTTAAAATTCCTATTATATTAATACTGTCCTAGAAACATTTGCAGAATTAACAGATTAATGCTACACCAAGTTTCAAAATAGCAACTTAAATTTTAACAATAAAAATGTTCCATTGAAGTAACAAAGTAGTTACAAACACTGTGGCCAGATGAGATTATAGTCTATTTACAAACTAGTACTTCAGCATTTCTTCCATCAAAAATGACACACTATCAGCATAGCCTATTTTTCAGCATCACACAGAGACCCATATCACAATAGCAGAATTTACAACAACATGAGGTTGAGTATGAGTAATTGAACTATTCAACACACCATACTGTACAGATATAGTTTTATACACTAACAATAATCAGGAGCGAAAGCAAATCTTTATTTCCAATAAACACATAGTAACAAAAATAATCCAGCCCAGCTCATTCACTGCAACTATCTATTCCAGTAACTATTACAGGCATCTGATCTGGAGAAGGAAGAAGCACAGAACAGAAAATGGGAGCAGAACTGCATGCAGTTTACACAATTTACTTCCTATCCTGCAGCACTAGGACCTCACCCTATCTCCCCTGGGCAATCTATACATTGACAGAACATAGTTTGCTTAAGTCAAAGGATACATAAAGTGATCCTGAAACTTTAAGGTATTTTCAGTGCTGAAGGTTGTATAGGATGGGCAGAACAATGCTGTGCTCAACTTCAAGAAGAATCTAAGATTTCAATATTCAAAGCTTTCAAATACATGCCTAAATGTTTCGTCAAAGGAAATTCTTCAAGGTGGGGGTTAGGTGAGGTTTTTTGCTTTGTTTTTTGCTTGAGGTTTTAAGTAGCTTTTCAGTTCAACAGAATTCAACAAGGGCAAAAGGAAAGTCCTGACACTGAAAGGTAAAACGTCTTGCAACAAGACAGGCTTAAGAAACAACTGTCTGGGAAGAAGCTCTGCTAAAGAAAACCTGAGGATCTTTGTGGACAGCAAGCTGAAGATGGTTCAAATGCATGCCCTGGCAGCAAAGTCAACATCATGCTTAGTTGCATTAACAGGAGGAATACAAGCTCTAGGTCAAGCAAAAAAACTGTACTGCTATATCCATCACTCTTTTTTGGGCTGCCAGTACAGGAAAGACATAATAAGCTGAAGTTCAGCAGAGAGCTACAGAAAAATCAGGAGGCTGAGGAACCATCTTAGGAGGGGAGACGGAACTAGGTTTCCTGCTCCTGGAGAAGAGCTGGCTTTGGGGAGACCTACAAAGCAGCTCACAGGATCTTCAAAGAGGCCAAGAAGACAGTGCAGCAGTGATCAACAGGGCATGGTAGGAGGACAAGAAACACTGGACATAAGTTGAAACAAAAGCAGCCTTTAAACTGACTATACAGAAAACCTCTTCCACCATTAGCACAGTCAAGTCAGGGAAGGAGAGTGCCCAGAGTTAATGCAGTTACTGGTCCTTAGGGGGTTTTCAACACCTTCTGAGAAAAGCCCTCAGGGGCATCAGGACTGGCCTTGCTTCAAGCAGGAGGTTGGATTAGAAATCTCCTGAGGTCTATTCCAAATCAAAGTGTGCTAGGATCACATTTAAATATCTGTGGAGGACAGGCTGGAAAGGCTAATTCCAAGACTGTTCAGCTACAGAAAACACTAATTGTTATAGCAGCCAGGCAGGCAGATACCCTTAATCTAGACAAGATGACCTCCAACCAACAGGAAAGGGCTCCTGAGATGTCCCAACGTGTGCCTTAAGAAGGGCCATGACAAATAAAGGCATGACAAAAGCTAAATGAAGTCGTTTAAGTGGCAGCATAACATTTGTAAGTTTCTCTTCAGGTACAAGCTCAACTGGTAGACATTAGAGACAGTAAGGCCTAAATAAGTGGCTCTACTACACACAAGAAGAGTCATTAATAATGCAATGCAATCCATCACAACTGGAAATAAACTGGAATGGGTATATACACCATGGAACCATCTAAGATTACAGAATAATTCAGGAAGAAAAGAACTTCAGGAGTTTCCAAACAAACCTCCTGGTGAGAGGAAAGGTCATCTCTGAGGTCTTATCAGGCTCTTTTGCAGCTTTATCCAGCCTGGTCTTAGAAATCTCAATGGACAGAAACTGCACAACCTCCCTGTGCAACTCGTTTCACTACTTGACTATTCACTGGCATCTGAGAAGTTTTCTTTTGCAGAACACTTTTGTAGTTAGTGAATTGCATAATGATTTCACTTTTAATACACATAAAATGAACTGCATGCCTGAAATAATTATTATTTTAACATAGAAGTTCAATCTTCAAGAAAGATTATATAAACAAAAAACAATGCCTTAAACTCAGAAGAAGTGGTTTTCGAAAAATAAATAAATTCAGTATTCCCCACCCTTCCTACATCATCCTCAAACCAGTGAAATTTCCATTAGTTCTACATGTTACATTTGAAAGCAATTCAGTCCTGAAGCTCCAGACAAGAATCTGAGTGGAACAAGGGAAGTGATTCACTATAATCATACATATTTGTTGCTATCCTATAGTTGCTATAGGGTATGTGGGGTACAAGAAGGCAGAAGTGGGTGGAAATACTAATAAAAATAATAATCACAAGCTAACCACAGCAAACAGCTTGATTTTGAGAACACCACAAAGCAACAGAACATCAGAAGCAAACGAACTCCGAAAGCAGGAATGAAAGGAAAGTGAGGTAGACCAAGATAAGAGAGATCCAGAGACGAATTATCAGAGGGCTGGAGCACCTATCCTATGGCAACAGTTGAGACATTGGGGTCCTTCAGCCTGCAGAACTGAAGACTTTTGGGAAGCATTTTTATAGCAGCCTTACAGTACCTAAAAGGGGCTACAAGAAACGTGAAGAGGGACTTTTTACAAGGATGTGTATTGGACAAAACTAAAGGGAATGATTTTAAATTGAAAAGGAGTTATACTAGTTATTATGCAGAAATTCTCTACTGTGAGGTTGCCCAGCAAAGTGGTGGATGCCCCATCCTTAGAAGAGTTCAAGGTCAACGAATACATCTTTTCCCCAAAGGCAAATTTTTCAGACATTCTTCTGAACGACAATAAAGAGAAAGAATAATTTTGTCTGCAAGGATATAGGTGTCCATTTTGTAAGCTGTTCTCTTTGGACTGATCCATACTAACAAACTTAGATGGATTCATTTGCAATATCAAAGTCAGAAATGGTAGTTCCAGTATCCATTCACTTTTAAGCTATGAACTAGTAACTTAGACTCCTTGTCCCACATGCTTCCCCCTCTTCATCATCAGTAAGGTTTATAAACATTAACATTGAAAATTTTCATGCTTGTTTTCATCTCATAGAGCAGATTTTGACAATAATCAACCCCAGATCAGATGCATTTTTATTAAAGCAATGCAATCTTTTTTTCCCTTAAGTATAATTTGTTCACTACTTAAATTCCAATCCTCTGGAATATACTTCAGCTTTATGAAAAATATGTTTGAAATGCTTTTCATTCTGAAAATACAATATAAGTCTTTCAATATATTGAAGTAAATTTTATACTGCAATTTTATACTTCCAACTGAAGTTTTTTGTAATATGCCTCAGACATACAAAAATATACCTTTTTTATTTGTACAGAATATTATTATTATATACTTTTTAAAACAGGGAATAAGAAAGTGAGAAGTATTTTCCAAGTCAGGCAAGTAACTTTGCTCAGGGGAGTCTACTCATAAAAATGCTCATTTCACCTTCAAATAGCCCATTTGGTTACCAAAGAGCTATGTTTTAAAAAGTGCTACCAGCTCTATTTTACAGATTTCTTCCAGAAGAGAACAAATTACTGGTTTTATCATCTAGCACTGGTTAACAAAACTGGTCTCTACAGCTCTGTTAATGAGGAGTTGCCAGAAGAATGTGTTTGCCAGTGTACTGTGCATGAACTCTTACTTTCAACAAGTCCTGCACTTCTGCCCAGCGGTTAGTTTTGCAGCCAGTGACATAAGTTGAATGTTCAGTTAACTTCACTTAAATTCCCACCTTTCATTTGTCATCCCTACATTGCAAGGAACTATCAGAAAATTAAATGGTTGCTTATTTTCAGGCATTTTCTTGCTCTAAAACACAATTCTATCAAATACTCTTAATTTTATCGTTATCAAGGGACTGTCATTTGAGTGGCACACAGAGCAAGGACAAGTTACAATACAAACATTAATGCAGATGATTAACTGTGAACAGGACTATTTCGAGTTTAAATAGGCTCAGATTACAAAAGCATTCAGTAACTTGGTTTGGCTTACTCAGATATTAAAATATAGTTAATGAAGGCATAAATGATACCACTGTACAAGATTTCAAGTATACTCTGACTCATAGTGAAACAATTTAGGCTTTAACTAACTGCTGATATTAGCCAAACAACCTCTGTAGTAAATCAGAATTAACACAACTGAAAAGTTAAGAGGTCTATCCTCTCATTAGTGAAGGAATATGACACAAGAATGAGAAGACGACCCAAAACAAAAATTCTGTCAGGAAGCAAAGACAGCAGCATACAGAAGTGGAAAGGAATTTAAAAATCTAAGGAGTCTCTAGTTTCTTTTCCTTTTAATTAACAACTAATAATGTCTCCCAGTGTAGTACGTATGCTGACTACAGCATGTATATTTCTCTATTACTGAGGACAGTAAACTTTTCCAGACTTATTCCTACAAATATGTTTTATTTGTATAAAAATAAAAACAAATTAAACAAAAATCCAAACCCCAAACAAAAACACATGCACATTTTATATACTCTCAGTTAATACCATATCATTTGTTCTGTGCATTTTTTATTACTCTCCACAGTGAAACACAAACTTTCCTTATAATTAGGTACTTAGAGTAACTCATTCAAAAAGATTTCATTTTTTTTAATTATTATTGCAAAGATTTGGGGATTTTTAATTTCTCTATATTCAGTATTCACTTCAAAAATCTTAATAAATCATTTATGCTTGCCTTAACTAACAGTTTACAAGATGTTAGAATACCAGAAAGTTACATATGTGGAAAAAGGAAATTACTGGTAAAAAAGCTAGGGCTGTTCTGCCTGGATACTTCAGCCTGGAAGAGAAGGTTGTGTAGAAATCTCAAGTAGCCTTCCAATATCTGAAGGTGGCCTACAGGGAAGCTGGAAAAGGAGTCTGCCAGGAACTCCAGTGTGGGACAAGGAGTAATGGTTACAAACGGAAAGAGGGGAAAGATTAGCTATTAGGAAGAAATTCTTTATTGTGAGGGTGGTGAGACACTGGAACAGGTTTCCAAAGGAGACTGTGGATGCCCCAACCCTGGCAGTGTTCAAGACCAGACTGGATAAACCCTTGAGCAACCTGGTCTAGTTGGAGGTGTCCCTGCCCACGGCAGGTGAGGCTGTAACCAGGCGATCGTTAAGGTCCATTCCAACTCCTCAGCAGTTTGAGTCATCAAATTTGGAACTTAAGTTACCTATTTACTGAAATGAGGCAGTCTCACATACATTTGATACAGAAGTATTTCTGAAACAAACAAACAAAATCCCAAATATGACAATTATTCAAGTTTTCTATGAAGATACATAACACTCTATATGCAGCTCCTCAATAGAGAAAAGGGGCAGTCACTGCTATCCCATACAACTCACTTAAGATTTAAACCAGAGATGGCGTGATGGTGCTGGTAGATGACACTCTTAAGTGTGATTAACTCTCTTCCCCTGTGTTTTAGGTGCAACATCAAATTAGGATTACCTAGAGAACTGCATACATTTATAAAAATCTGGCTTCTCTTTCTGGCTCTGTAGTAACTAAATTTACAACATTTCATGTATCTGTATCATTTTTCCCATCCTGGAAACATTATAACAAAGTGAGAACATTAGATGTCTTTTATACAAACCAACAGTTTAAGAAGATAATACAGCATACGCACAAGGACAAGCCAAGCATGATCTAAATAAATATCATCTTAGAATCACAGAATGGCTTGAGTTGCAAGGGACCTTAAACATCATCTAGTCCTAACCCTCAATTTTGCTAAAGAGCAATAACTTGGAGAAGCACTCTAAGAGAGAAAAAAAATTAAAAAAAAAAAAAAAAAAATCAAGTAATATAACTCAGTTCCAAACGTACTTCAATGACCATTGCCCATCCTCAAGAATTAGACTCAAAATTGCTCATTATATGAACAAAAGTATCATAAATATTCTACCTACAAAACTGGTTTAGACAGACAGTCAACCTAAGGAAAAGTCACACTACCACATTATTTTGTACTGGCACACACAAACAGGAAAGCTCAGTAATTAAAGGAAAAAGCCTCCTTGCATATAGCAAGTAAGCAGCTTTTCCCAAACGCAAGTGCAGTAAGCTTTAGCAAAACCTAAACTTGAAGGCTTTTTTTTCATTTTACCAAGATTTCACATATGTAAACATAGAAATAAATTTTTGAAATAGACTAACCATCGACTTTAAAATGTTTAAAATGTTTAATGATGTTTAAGTCAGACGGACCTTGGGGATGGAGAATAAGGCAGAGAAAGGGCTGGCCAAAGCTCCTAAAAGCCACAGTAAAAAGCAGCATACAAATTTAACTGCTACCACGTACTTGTGGTTGCTGTGAAAGTCAGTATCATCAACACCACAGAGCTGGAAGAGAATCAAAGATGGACAGTTCTGCGTGGCAGAAGACAGAATCCCATGACAGCAATCAGATGGCAGTGATGGCAGGAAGAGGGTCAACACTGCCCACTTCCTTTCTGTGCCTCAGAAGTGCTGGGAGGTGTGTGAAGAAGTGGCTGCAGAACACAGTGTGTGTGTACTTGTTAAAGTGTTCATCCTCTTTTACAGTTGCTGAGGTGGAAATAGCTTCAGATTACTCACACATCAATCAGCCATGACAAAGAACACTGCTATTCAACATTGCACTTCATAAATTAAGGATATAAAGGTATCAGAAATATGTTGGTATTCACTCTGCTTGCAGGTTTCTACTACTACCGATAACATCATGATATTGCCATAGAAAGAGACAGCTGACACTAGGAAAAAGACATGTCTATCAAGGACCAGAGAAATTGTCCGGACCCTTTTGCAACATAAAAAACCATCCTGTTTATCCTCAGGATTTGGATAAATTAAGCTCTACATGCTCTTAGTACCATCCTTATTACCTCTGAGGTGGTTAGGAAGGAATTTTTCCCCTCGGTGCAAGATTTCCTTCTCAGCAGCTGAAGAATTCAGTATAAGGTTAATCCAGGAAACTCAGTCTGCCTCTACCTAGCAGATACCCAGAAGAGATGACACAAGCTGAAAGCCTATTAAAAAAGAATCCTCTCCAAAATAAGGGAAAGATATCTGCAGTTATAACAGTATAGCAAGCAGAAAAGCACTCCCTTAGAAGAAAACCCAGGTGTCACAGCCACCATCAGCACACAAACTAGCTGGTTACAAACAGGTTCAACTGCAAGGCCACTCCAAACTACAAAGTCCACATGGCAGGTGTAGAGGATTTAATGGCTGATCTGTAACCTCGGGAAACTTCTGACAGAGGCAGATAATCATAAGGCTGCTCTCTGAAGCCAGTGTAGCAGGACAAACACATTTGAAGACTGCTGTAACTGGCATTTTTCCCTGAAAGTAGAATATTGGAGTGTCTGGTTTAAGGTTGTGATGTGAGATTTTTGGTGCAGAGTGTATGTGGGAGGAAATGAGGGAGAAAAGGTCTCAACACATGTAAGTTTACTGAGAGAGCTAGAGAAGTGCATTTATAATTCTATACATGGATATTTCTGAGCATCCATACACACGAAAATGTTCAAAGACCTGGAGACAAATGTGGAACACTGAAGATAAGACAGGCACTTAAGTGCTGAATTTCAAAAGTTTTTACAAACCACCAGTATCAGAACATTGTACAACACTTGAGCTTCTCTACGTGACTGTTTCACATTGGTACAATGCTACCAATTTTTATGCTGTCACTTGACACTCATTACTCAAAACAAATGAAGACTACTTTGAGAAGGCAAAGTGTTCAAATTCATCTCATCTCTCAAAAATTTGATGCATTAATTTTTTAAGTTCAATCTTAAACTTAATGCAGGTGAGAAAGAAAATCATGAAACAAAAGTATTCTGGAGCTTGTAGTAGACCAAACAATTTATTTTCAACAATAAGAATTAGTAAGTCATTCAGAACTTCTAATACTCAAGATACTGAACCAGTATCAGAATGCTAGGAGATACTGTTGATTATTGCTTCAGAAAATTCTACCACAATTTTGAACCCTGTAAAATTCAAACACTAATTTTATCACAGATCCTACCTTACAGGTTACCTTTAGTCAAAAGCTACAGACAGGTAGAAATCAGAAGGTAAAAGAAAACTAGATGTTTTACTGTACATCCTGACTAAGGCTTCAGGAGAGAGCTAAGTCCTCTCTTCTCTCACTTTTCTATTTTTCCTGTTAAATGGCTAGAACACCTGAGACAGACTGCAAATAGTGAAATATTGCTCATATATTGAAAACTTCCCAGAACTGCAATAATGTCACCACTTTGCACTGGCTAGGTCTTTGGATGCTGGTAGATGGCATTGGTGAATATACCAGCAGTCGGTGCATGAAATTACTTCATTGTTCTCTTTTTTTTTTTCCCCCCAGTCTACGTATCAGTCCTTATCTGTCTGAAAACAGTTTGCTATAGGCATAACAAGTGAATTTATTGAAATAGTCCTTCCTGTACTATGGCAACAAGAACAACTCTCATGAAATACTAGATACAGTTTCAGTATTGCTGGAGACTTTATCGAAAGTATTACAATACATCTCACACAAAACAAAGAAGGGCCTTGTCAGACAATTTCAGTGATTTTTGAAGAAGGAAACAGTTCTTTGGCCTTTTTATTTTTTTAAAGGCTTCAAAAAGCTAAATAATTAGATCACAAAATGCAGTAGTCTTAAGTAATTCCAGTTTAACCTTCTTCACTATACAGCAAACACTAGACCTAACAGGCAAATCCAACAAAATCAATTAGCAGGGTTGAGCAATGTTTTCATTAGTCAACATTGTATTTCCGTCACAGTTTTCAGATTATCTTCCTTTCCCAGATATGAAAAGAAACTTATCTCAATCTTTCAACGGCCAGAATGCATACAATGAGTGTAAAGAAGTCTTAAAACTTCCATTCTGTCTACACTGAAAGTAAGTAGCAGTCACGTTCAGTAAGGCTACCACTTTAAGTGCAAACAACTTACATGTTTCCCAATAAAATGCGCAGCATTCTACAAGAAGTATGCAATGCTTGGATATGATCCGAACGCAGAAAATATTATTGAACTGTACATGGAAGATAAATGCAAACCAGATTTCTCAAAATAAAAGAAGTGATATTATGAAAACCATTTTAGCAATGCAAAGCTTTCTGAAATACAACCTGGTTCAATTTTGTTTCCACATAGACATATTCCCATCCAGGAGGACACTGTATCACAGACAGCATTGTCCTGATGTTTTTTAAATTAAGAGCATAGCATAATTCTTTTTTACTTTTTTTTTGAGAACAACAACAAATGTTTAAAGGGTCCTTTTCAATTTCAAGCTGATGTACTGCTCCAAGTAGAGCATCTTCTGGAAGGCAGAGGGAATGAGACCTTTTCTTGTTTTAGACATTGGGGAAGGGTTTCTTTGTTCTTTGAACTCTTGCCCAACCACAGGCTATCCAACAGCCCCCAATTTTCATTAAGAAGTAAGATTCTGATCTTCCACTGGCTTTTGTAAGCAATACAATGTAGGTAGAAGCAAAATGTAAATATATGTAAAAGCATGACACTGACATCAAATTGTGTATCTTGCCTCTAAGAAAATAGAGGCGTGTGGACTGACAAGTCAAGTCACCTAACCAAGAGAAAGCTCTACTAAATACATTATGGAGTGCTTGAAAAGCCTATGCACTGAAATCTTAGCTCACAGATACTGCTCTGAGCAACATGCTTTGTTGGCCAAATAAATACTGTCACCAGACAACGCATTCTTTTTCACACAATAAAAGGGGTTCTTACTACACAATAGAGCCAGATATTGAGCCATGCCCTGGGACAGGACTCACCAAGGGGAAACCTTAAACAAGGTCATCAAGAAACTATCATCTGTCACTAGGTAGTTGTTGTGAGAGCTTCCATATTCCTGAGTTCTAGCTACAAGAGTGGAAATTATCAAAGTAGTAAGAAAAACACTGACTAAATAAAAAAACCCCACCCTGCAGCCATTGTTTCAGTCTGCCATAACTCTACAGCAACTAGTACTGTAGTGCATAAAACCCATTCCAAAATATTTATCCAAGAGTTGACCTAGCATTAGGAGTCATAGAAAAAAACATATACTCAATTTTCAGTTCCATAACAAAGCAGTCGGTTTTCTAATGTCTTTGAAAAGAATCACTATAATAACTCTTTTTAAAGTTAAATCTATATTATACTCTTGGAATACATAAGTAAAATTAGAACTCAATTTATAATTATTCTTAAGATATACCAAGCACCACTTAATAAAGCTTAAAACTTTCAAAACTGATGACATGTAATTTCTGCTCTTCACTGGAAGAGGTGACATGAACAAACTTACAGGAGTGTACACAGTTCATCAGTACAGTCAAACTCTAACAAACTCTTATATTAATATGATGAAATTCAAAGACAAATTACGAATACATGTAACCAAGTAAAATTTACATTTACATTTAAGTGCAAATTTGCACTTAAAAACTAAAACCCTATCGTAATATTTTAGATGACAATCCTAGTCCTAGCACTTTTTCCAGTTCTTCCAGGATTCAAACTCTAAAGAAATTTCCCAAAGTAATGAGTAATCTACAACAAAATCTTACAAGATAAACCAGGACAATAAAGAGCCCTGTTTTACACAGTGCATGGAGAAATGAAGCAAGCAGTATCTAGACAGAGGGCGTCTCCAAAGGAGACAAGAATGAACAAGAGTCAGAGGAATGGCTCCCTAGTAGAGTATCTGTGCTAGAAGATGATCTGAAGAGGAGTTTACTCACAAGTGAGCCCACAAGGGAAGAAGGCAGATCTAGAAAATGTAATTAAATAAATAATAACAAGCAGTTAATAACCTTGAGGGCAGTGCCCTTAACAGAAGATGACCATTATCTTGAAGCATCATACAAAATGGTTTTAGCAAGTTACATGAGAAAACATTAAAGTCATGTAGAATAAGAAGGTATGAGAAAAATAAGTGATTGCTGGGGAAAAAAAAAGTAACAAACATTGGACTTCATGTCAAAGCAGATTTTTTAGTCTTACTAGAGAACCAAACTAGACAGTAGTGAAAGGCAGAATTGCAATTCAATGACTGAAGGCAACCAACCACATGGAACACTTATCCCTACGCTGACAAAAGTTATAGTACAACGTTACACATATCATTATATATCTTCATTATGTAGAAGCTCATGAGGCACCAATACAGTCCAGGAAGATAATTTGACTGCTCATGCTAGGTCCCAGCTACTACAGGGTTTTATCTCCGTTGAATCAAGTTTTCATCTTAGATTATCAAGCTTCCAGACAGGGACAGTTACAGAAAAGCAGTAATTTTTACTGGCGACTAAAGACTGGAGGGGAAATGGGAATCTCTGCAAAAGGTTTAACAATTATGAGCCATGTCATGCATGCATCCAAAACTACTATCAATTACGTCTTTGGTTTATCTACCTAACAACCTTAACAGCAGAAATTAACAGGCTTTTTAGCTTTTTCACAAGATTAAATGAGCATCACTCAATAGCTATTCCACATATAAATATTCTTCCTAGCCAAAAATCTTGAAAAAAATCAACAATTACCCAAACAGTGTTTTACTCAAATACACTTCAGAAGAGGCTTCCATTAGCATGAAGTTCACTTTGAAAGACAGAGCAAACACTCTATTACATACCTGTAATATCTGCTAAATTAGACTTCTCTTAAGTTTATTACATCATTTCATTTACTAATTCACAATGAGATTCTTAATTCCACCTTCATCAGAACCACTGGTCAAAACAAGGAGTTATTTTCTTTATTCATGTTCTGAATTTCACACAGTTACAAGTTATTGCCCTTCATTTATATTAAGGCAACTACTCCAACAGATACTGACACAAAGATAAACTCAAGAGTGGTTTCTTATCTACAGCCTTACCACAAACACCAGCTCATTTCAACTTTTATGACTTACCAGCTAAGTTTTAGTTTTTGTTACCCCCTTTAGATGACAAAAATACCATTCCATGAATAAAGCTAGGTTTCTCTCAAAAATCATAAAAGTGTGTTCATTCATCTTGGTTTAACCTCTCTGAAAGAGGAATTATTTTGACAGAAAAAATACAATTGTACAAACAAAGCAAATCCCTTATGTATCTAGAGGACTGGGGGTTTTTCAGATGAAAAGTAACGCTTGTCAATGGCATTTTAGGCAAGGAACAGATTCACACATCAGGAGGGAATTCTTAAAGCCAGTATGTCTGAATTGTATGGACCTAATTAGCCACTAGCTCAAGAAATAACTTACATAAGGAATATTAAAAGCACAGACTAAAACTTCTTCCTAGAATTATTTTCATTACATTATGCCTGTTGTCTGTAGACTATGGTCAATATTTTAATTCAAACTTATAACTGGGACCCTCTAGAGAACACTAAGACTTAATTTGTAATGACTATTCACTTTGACTCAATTAAAGGAAAACTGGTCTTCGAATACTCCTTTTGAAGCACATAAGCAGGCCTGCATCCCTGACTTCTTTTCTCCAACCATTTTAATGCAGAACTAGAGCTCAACAGGCTCAGTAAAGTGCAATTAGTAATCCCGAACCAGTAACTAATGCCTCAGTGTTTTTTATCTCTTGACCTGTGCCTGCTTATTGTTAGCAATTATTGAAAAATATTCTGTTCACTAAAATGCACAGGCATCAGTCCTCGGGATTCCAATTACCTTCCCAGACTGATTAAATATTAGTTTAAACATTTGTTGCAAAGAGAGTTTACTTTCCATACCATAGGTTTGGCAAACTTAAAAGGACAGTATTTTCAGATATATTACCAGCTTCTTGAGGTCTATACCTTATGAAGAGCTGCACTTGCTAAAACTACTGAAAGTGGTAGAATCCAACTAGTGGAGGTGGCGCATTTCTGCCATTTAGATGGTGTTTCCTTAGCTCCAGACTTGAATTTCCACTATTAGTATCACCCACAACACAATCACTTACCAATTTTAAAAACAGGTCTTTAAAAAAGCCTCAGAGCTGGATTTTTAAAAGGGTGAGATCTTTTTATGGGTGAGTGACCATGCAGATAAAGAGCAGGGGGTTAAAACCTAAAGAATTCCCATTTCTTATTGCTTTAACTAGATTTAAATAACAAGCTTGCATAACTACCATTAAAAAGGTATAAGCTTATGTCATAGACCAGTGACACTTAATGAATCACAATCAGATCTGAACCCAAAAAGTGAAGACAAAAATTCTACCAGCCCTAAAATAACCCGCCGTACAGTGTATTGTGCAACATTTTCTGTTAATAGAGTCCTTACTTGTATTTAAAGCCAAAGAAAACAATATAAAACATACTGAATAGACTAAACATATATAACACAACACATGAGAAGTCAATATTTTAAAAAAAGCAAAAACAAAAACCCACATTCTGAAGGGTTATTTCTAATACCTTGTTGCTAAAACTATCTCAATTTTTTCAGACAAAAAAATAATCAAATAGCCATAAATACTTTTGAAACTCCTTTTTTTTTTAATGATGGCCATTTAAAAGCCAAACTCTCAGGAGTTATTCTTTAATGCAAAGCATGTTATTTCTCTGAGCTTTTTGAATAGACCCTTCTACTTTTACTAACACAGAAGTATATTAGTCAAGAACAACATTCTCCATCAGAAAACAAAACTACAACAGATCAATGTTTCTGACAACAATCCCCCAGCCCTTGGGCAATTGTTATAAAAAAATCCCACTTATTCTAGAAAGTGTCTGTCTCAAAATAATTAAATACAATTCACATTCCTAGCCCACAAACCACGTTTAGAAAAAACACAACACTTCTCTTCCTCTCATATACAGCTATGAAAGCACACATTAAAGATGAAACCAATACCTAGTTCAGACATGGCATCTTATTAGGTGCATTCAAAGAGTGATAAATGCATAGCCTACAGCAGACCTCCACTCCTCACCCAAAACATCCATGTGCAGTTGTTTTATATAATAATCAACTCCAGCTAGCACTTTTATTAAAGGAGGTTAAAAAAGCTAAACTATATAAATGCAAATAATTTCCTATCTACAAGTTTCCAAACAACTCTATGCACTTATTACAAAATCATTTATTCAAACTTATTCCTTTTTGAAAACTTTGGGTGCTGTAAGCACCCAAGACTTAAATCAACATCAAAACATCATTTTATCTCCTACTGCAAAAGGTCTAAGTCTTTTCACTAAGTTTCCATGCCTGACTGAAAAAAAATAAAAAAAACCCCAGAAAAACAGAAAAAGCATCCACAAAACCTGGTAATACTTTGTACAAGAGAAAACAACTGAAGAAAAGGGTTAACATTCTGCTTCATTTTGAATCTGTTAACTTATCTACAAACAAAAACATGATTCACCCCATCTTCCCTCAAAAAGTCCAGTACTTTTTTCAGACTTGCCTCATAAGTTAAAGTAGACACAGTAAAGCTTAATTAAGTTTAAATTATTACCGGTATTACAGGCATCTTCGGCAAAGGTCCGTACCTAGCAGCACTCCTGAAACATTATCATTTAAACTTCTGCTAGTAAAAGCAGAGTTTTGGTTTTGTTAATTTATAAGCTTCTCAAGCCACAGAGCTTCTCTGAGCTATTTTCTGAATAAAAAGAATTTTAAAATTTCAGAGTAAAATAATGCAAACTAACAGATTTCTCAGAACAGCAACAATGGTTCAAATAGGTAAACATGTAATAAAATTTAAATTACTACTTTGCTCTCAAGCATGAGTCCACAAAGCAAGTGAAGATAGGAAACCCTTACTCCCAAGAAATCTTCAGCTTTCCTAACACGTGATACAGAGAGAGGAATACTCAACTTTGAGCACGCAACAGAAAGTTTTCATTTCTGTATTGCCGGGGTAAAGCAGCTCTAATGACTTAGTTAACTATTAGACTCAAACAGAAGTTAAGAAAAAGTTCATAACAACTCAACATGCCCTATCCAAGGCTTTTGCTTTTCAATGTCTTACATGCCTTAACAATTTGTTCCATAAGTCTCACAAGAGGCGAGTGTATCTCTAATCCCTTAGGACTAGTCTACTCAATAAAATATTAACAGGAATTCAAACAGATTAATTTCACGAACCACTTCTCTGAAAAAAACGCCAGACATTTGAACTACTTTCAAAATACCGCCCAACTTTCAAAACAAAGTCACATTTTACATGGTGCAGTAAAGCAAAGAGGATCTAATGCAGTTGGAACAACTGTATCTCACCAAAGAATTAGACCTTTCAAACTAATACCAAGGTATATGCGAATTCTTTTCAATGTCACTGCATAATCAATACTGTCAGAATTCCAGCCAATTAACATTTCCCTTTTCCTTTGCTTTACCGAAAACCTAAATCTCTCTGAACCCCGCTATTAAGGCTGTGATTATCCCCTCTGGAAAATCCTACTCTCTTACATAGGAAAGCTACAAGACAAGTCACTTAAACCAGGTTATTTTCACTGAGGAAATGCCTGAAGAATCGCTACAAGGCATCAGCTCTACATCCAACCAGCAGCTCCTGGATGACAGTCTGCAGTTTGGGCTACAAAGTTAACCCAGTAGGACAACAACTATGTCTCGACAGTTTAAAATGATTCAGTTTGACCCAGCTCAGGCGCTCACAGGCAAAAGTCATATCCAGATTACTGCAGCTTCAAAGATACCACAGTTGCTACAATCTCTACAAAAAGCAAGATGTGCCTTATGGTCAAGCTGTGCCTGGAAAAACAGGGGAAAAACAGAGGATTGTCAGTTCTCAAGCAGTCTAGTAAGAGGGCTTTCATTTAAGTGGATAAATAGTACAGTGTGAATCACACCATCATCTGGGTTGAAAATATTGCCAAATTTGTGTCAGCTCAGGGTAAGAGTGAAAATAAATGTGAACATTCGTAAGTGTCATTATCTGGAAGGAAAATATACTTTATCTGTAAAATTGTTACCTGCTGCCAGTTTGATGTAAATGCACCTGCAGTCTTATCAAACTCTTTTAGCACCAGCAGGCTAAAGAGCTCAAGCATTCAAGGCTATTATGCATGCACTTCATCTTTTACTTTCAGTAGTTCAACTGAAATGTCATCACTGACAGTGGTTGAGTGTGCTCCTATACAGCTCCAGAGGTTTAACTGCAGAAGTGTGAAGTGAATGCAAGTAAAATTATTTTTTCTTTCAATAATAACTATAATGAAGCTGCTGACTTTTGTGCAAACTCCAGTTAACTATGCTAATAAATATGCATGGTCGACCTAAAGAAAGTATGATTTGTTAAACTACTTACTAACAAAACCACAGAAGCACAGTCTGCCATAAGCACGAAGACAACAGGCTGGAGTTAGAATGTACTGGGAATTGACAAACACATTAACAAGAAGTTCAGACACAGGCAGGCAGCAGTCAACCAGCAATTCCAAAGACAGCGCTACGTTCTCAAACACAATCATGAAGGCTTCCTGACACTGGCTTCAGCCCACTTTTTTTGAGACAATGACTGTCAGTCAACAATGATACTGTTAAAACCTAAGCAATGCAATCAAGGAACTCTAACTACGTTAAATCTTGCAAGATATAGGGAATAACACATAAACCCCTCATCTTTGTGTTCAAGAAACTGTCTGCAATGAGCAGAACTGAAAATACCCGAAGGTGTCGTAGTTCCTAATCTTAGAAGTGCTCTCAACACTTTTTTGTGGCTCTGCTAGCAGTCAGCACCTAGGTGCAGAAACAGGAGCCAGCTCCAAGACCAAGCCAACGCGATTTCTCAGAGGCCTCTGTTAATAAACAACCAGGGCCAGGCCAAGAGCAAGTGTGAATTTCCTCCTTTTCCCCGGGAACACGCACATGATCAGCCTCCACCCTCTAAGCAGGGAGCCCGCTGTCACACACAAACAGGGCTGTAACCTGCGTCCCCAGCCCTCCCCCTACACCCCCCGCCGCTTTCAAACCAGACGCGCAGCACGAACCAGCCAAAGGGAGCATGACAAGGGGCAGCGGGAGGGTGTGGTTTGACTATTACATTTTTTCTTTTTTTTAAAAAAAGGACAAAACCCAGCCTCTTTCGGCCATCAGAAACACCCACTTCATTAGGCAGAAATTACCCGCTGTGTTTTTCCAGTACAACATGTGAACTCGGGTCTACGAACCTGCTCCTAGTATTTACTTTAGGCGGCGGGCTGGCAGCCTGCAGGCTCGGAGAGCCAAGGCGCTCCGTCCGTCACGCCCTGGGAAAGCCACTCCAGGGATTGCACCAGCAGCCCAGAGAGCCGCCGGACTGTGAGCGGCAGGTTGCTTTGTAAGAGGCGCCTTCTGCACAAAGACGAATATTTAAAGAAACAAAAAAGCTAGAAACAAAAAAAGCGCCCGGCACCAGGATTCTCAATCCTCCTCCACCAGCCGCCTGTCGGTACTGTTAAAGTCACAGACAGACAAAAAAAAAAAAAAAAAAAGCCCACGGAGGTACCCGGTGTCGGGCTCAGGACGGGGGCAGCTCCTGGGGGCAGCCCTTGCCCGCCCTTTTTCGCCACCTCCATCTCCCCAGCGGGTTTCTCCCCTGCCTCGGAGCCGCCTGTCCCGCAGGGTCAGGCCAGCATGTGCCTGCGGGAGGCAAGCGAGGGAGGAGGGGAGGGCTCCGGCCCTTCGCTCCCGTCCTCTCCCCGGCTGCTGCAACCTGCCTTCACCCGGGCACGGCGAGGGGCCCGACCCTCGCTCCCCACCGAGGAGCAGAGCCCCGGCCAAGGCCAGCGCAGGGCAGCCCGTGCCCGAGCGTCCAGCCGGGGCGGGGGGCGGCGCGGGGGCCCGGCTGCCGCGGGGCGCGGCCTGGCCCGGGCGCGGCGTCTCACCGGGCCGGCCGGGCGGGAGGCCCTCGCCGGGGTCGCTCACCTCGGTGGGGTCGCTGATCTCGAACAGGTCCAGCCGGTTCGCGTTCCAGTGGTTGATGATGTCGGCGAGTTTGCGCCGCTCCTCCTCTCGGCTGCCGCCGCCGCCGCCCGACATCCTCGCCGAGCCCGCCGCCGCCGGGGAGCCGAGCCGGGGCCGGGGCCGGGGCCAGGCCCTCTCAGCCGAGCCCCGGACGGAGCGGGGAGTCTCTCAGTCCCGGCCGGGGAGGGGAAGGACCGGCTCTCCCCGCGGCCGCTGCCGGCTTGGGCGCCGCGGAAACGCCCCGGGATTGTGCCGCCGACTGCGATCAGCCCCAGCGGACAGTGGGGAAGGAGAGAAAGAGAAGGGGGAAGGGCGGGCAGGGGGCGGGGAGGAAGAGGAAGGATGCCCCGAGTCGGCAGCGGCCGCCGTATCTCCCGGCTCGGCAGCGCCTGTGGCCGCTCGCCTGCCCTGAGCCGAGCGAAGCCGCCGCTGCCGCCGCCTTTCTCCGCCCCGGGATCGCCCTCCCCTCGCTCTCTCCCTCACACACCGGCCGTGCGCGCCCCCGCCCGGCCGCCCGCCCTCCTCCTCCCCTTCCCTTGCGTGTGCGCGCCTGCGCGCGCTCCCGGCGGCCGTCGCCTCCCGCCGGCGCGCGCCTCCGGAGAGTGCCCTCCGTGTCCCGCCTTTCCGTGTCCTCTCCCAATCTCGCCGGCGTGGGGAAGCGGCCGGGGCCCGGCGGTGGCCGGGGCGGGGCGGGGCGCGGCCAGGTGCAGCGGGAGTCCCCGCACGGCGGCCGGCGGCGGTGGCAGAGCGGCCCGGCGGGGAGCGCGATGCCGGCAGGAGGCCCCGATGGAGAAGCGGAGGGAGCCCCGGGTGCCGCCTCAGCGCGGGGCCCGCGGTCGGGCTTTGGCACCAACAAAGAGCCGCCGCGGCCGCGGGAACAAAGACCCTGCGGGTGGATCCCGGCGCGGCCCCGCCGTGGCTTCCCCGCTCCAAGGCGGGCGGGAATGTGGCCGCTGCCCAGCCCTCCCTGCCCGCGGGCGGAGGTCAGGGCATGGCACGGGTGGCTCCCGGTCAAGGCCGCCCCCTCGCCCTGCGGCCCCCGGGTCGCCGCGGTGCCTCGGCTCCTCCCGGCACAGCCACGGGAGCCACACTCCCCTACTGCCCTGGTCGCTGCTGCGTTTGATAATGGTTATGGAATGCTTTGGGAGCGCCGCGTGCAAGGAATTGTCTAAAAAGGCTGTAGTGACAGAAATTTCCACAGCTTGAGATGAACCTGATAAGAAGTTAAAGCATCAGATACGTTTTAATGGATTTTAGACACGTCATTTTTCTGTGGTTTCTCACAAAACGTGTCAGTTGGCCCTAGGAGGCATCGCCCATTGTGTAGACGTTGGAATTCAGTCCAGCTCTGGGAGTTTGGCTTTGTTTCTTAACCCGCAGAAGTAATGCATCCTGATAGTTCAGCGGTCACATTTGTAGTGCATTTGGCATCCTCTGAAACTTAGCACTTGAACAATCCTATTTGAACTCCGTTGTCCGAGTGTGTGTCTTTCTTGGTTTCTTCAGATGGTTAAAAAGGGGGAAATACTATTTCCTTTTAGCACACCTGGCAAAGTATTTCAAGTTCCTCTTTGCTGAGGGAGTTCAGAGGAGTGAGTTGTGCTGATGAAGTTTTGATTTGGTTGGGTTATTTAAAGAAGGAGATTCCTCAGAGGCCTTGTCTACATTAAGCAATTAAATTATTGTTTTTATCCAGTAGTACAGCACCTGTATAACTACCAGAAGTTCTGGTTTTACAGGTGAAGGTCAGTTATACTTTTGCCCTACATATGTAACTGTGCCATATTCAGGCTTTCCAGTTCCAAGGATGGAAGGAATTCTATTTCTCGGGTCCCAGAGATAGGGAGGTGTTGAAAGCCTGTCTGAGAGCCCCAGGAGAACCTAGCGAGGGACACACAAAGCCTCAAGTTCTTGTACTGCCATCATACTAAAGCTGTACTGTATTCCTTTTAGATGTAAAGTGTAGAGAAAAGGAAAAAATCAAACATAACTCTTCTTACATAAAAGAAGGAGGGAAAATAGGCTGATTTTTTTTCTCCAAATCCAAAGTGTGCTACCAGATAGCATGGGATGTTTTGCAATGCCTGCCAGAAACTATGTAAAATCTGTGATGTGATAGCTCACTACCCCAGGCAGATATCTGCGTGCTCTGTCACAGATGACATTTGCAGAATGTTGTGCTGGTTTGTATGCTTGGTTCTGTCTGCTTATTGGTGAAATGAGTTGGTTCAATTCACAGGGTGAGAAACAGTGGCTGCATTGCTTCAGGATTAGAAAGGAGACTTAGGTACAGAGTGTGCATAGATCAACATTTTGCTGTTACAAGCTACATAGATAAAATTGGTTTTCCTGGGAAAAAGAGGTGGTTGTTCTGGGAACTCTGGCTACTGAAAGTAATTGATTCAGCGTTGCTGGCATGCCTGGGTTTTCAAATGCCAGGAAGCACCAGGAATGAAATTATCACTGTGCTGGACCCACACAGTGTATATAATCAGCTGAGAATTTATTTCTATTTTAACTGTGTCTAGTCAGCGTTTCTAAACTATAGCTAGACTCCAGCCTGGATACAAACAAATCCCTCAAGCAGAGCAGAATTGGAGCGGCTAATAATGTTTAGATGTCACTTCTCAGAAATCCCAAGTGACTACAATGTATTTCTGTGTAGCAGCAGCAATGGAAATGCTACTGATGGTCAGATACCAGCAGCAACTATGCTGCTGATTAGTTCTGCCATGAGCTGGTCAGTGCTGAAGCAGCGGTGAAAGAAACCTGGCCTGCTTGTACCTGCTGAACAAGTTGTTACTATCAAAAGTCAAATGACAGAATCTTTAGTACAGAATCAGGATTTAAGAAAAATACCAGCGTAGACAAAAATTTAGATGTCTGAGTGAACCGGCAGGACCAGCATACAGAGACTGTATTGTCGAAGATAGAACATAAACCCTGATTTCCTTGGAAAAGCAAGTGTGCAGGGAACTAAAGCATGAAATTGCAGTGTACCAGCTAGTTTACAGTGGAAAATGTGTGCTGTTTCACTTACAATCCCTATTTTTTTATACGCCATTGCAATGGAAGTAAAACAGCTGCTGTAAAGCCTGGAGAGGGACATGATTCCTGTGAGAAGTTGCAAAAAAAATTAAAGATATTTATGAAGGGAAAGCATTATATGTATAAAATACATTATAAACAGGACTGTGTGTTTGACTATCCTCAAGGCATCTTCCATTTAAGGTAATGCATAAAGTTACTTGAAACCATTAAATTCTCATCTCTATTCTTTGTTAGATTTTTATCATTTACACAGTGAGAAGACAATCCTATTTGAGGAGTTTCCAATTCAGGCTATCATACCTGCAGGTATTCCCACTAAAGCTGGTGGCAGAGTTAGATTTAAGTCTTTAGAAGATCACACACTTGATAAGAAATAATAGGGTAAGTGAAGCAAAAGAACAGGAAATAAAAACTGCTTTCCTTGCAAGTGATGGTAATTTTTTTTTAATTTCTTTTCTTGCTGAAGTGTTCTTTTTCAAGGCGCTGAAGATAACTAAGCTACTGTAAGCCATTATTCTGATTGTTTGTTCAGCACTCAATGTATAATATGCATTTTACGGAACAAATAAGATAAATGCCCTTCCCAGTAGAGCTTGCAAGCAAAATTTTGTCACAGGTGAGAGCACCAACTAGAAGAGAGAACCATAAAGAAGAAACATAGATATATAAGGAAGCCTTTACAATCCTTTGATTCCCTGGATGTCACAAAGTCACCTGTGCCCATGTGATTGCCTGCCACAAGGGTCTGTCTGCTGTCTGTGCAGCTCCTCTCATTAATCACATTGGCATACGTCGGTCCCTGTGGGATCTGATGGTTATGAGCAACAACCATCTACAGGATCCCTTTATTTCTGCTCCTTGGCTAGTGCAGTCCATGCAAACACTTCTCTTGCATAGGGGAGGTTTGCATGAAGGTAGGGTCATGCTCTGCTGGTCTCCTGGCCACTTGCCAGCTGCCCATATGGTTGCCAGAATGCAGCATTAATTTTCTGAGTCAGCATGCATCTGATGTATAGTGCCACGCTGTGTAAGTCCACACACTACTGAAAGTTATAAATTCATATGTAAGACCAGAATTGTTAAAGTAACCCTTCTCATGGCTTCCCAAGTGTGCATGTGTTTTGAGAGCAAGGGTACCAGAGCTGTAATTTTACATCATGCTGTGCAAAACCTTATGTTAGAGCAACATTAACAAACCTGGGTCATCAAACTGCAGTCTCTACATGGATGACACACCCACTCAGGAAAATAAATTATCCAGAAAAGGATCGCAGCTTTGGACACTGTAGGTACACATAAACTAGGGAGAAAAAAGAAGAATTTTAATGCACCATTATCTCACCTACAAGAATTGCAGACACTGTTTACATCAAAGTATCAATTTCATATCCAAATTGGTAAATGTAGTATTTATAGGCTATGTAAGCAAATTCACATTATATGAAAAGTCTTTACTATGTATTTAGTTCCTGCTTTTCTTACTGTATTAAGGCAGAAGCCTATATTTAATTACCTTGACCTCTTTGAAATACAGGTAAGAGGGGGAAAACAGAGGAAGTGTGGCAAGTTATGTAATTGGGTTTTGGAAATATTTAGGTTTTTCAGTTCAATTATCCTCGCTCTATTTTTAAGGAGAGGGAAGCACAGAACTGTATAAAATAGCAGCTATCTTAATAAATGTATCTTACTTTTTGGTTTATGTATGGATGAATTACAAAAACTGTCAAGAAACTTCCCTTAATAAAGATGGTTCATTTTATAATGTATATATCTTTCAAAGTAATTTATTAATAAACACTTCCTGCATCAAAACCTCTAGAACTATATTCGTACTAATAAAATAAGCAATGTAAGGACATTTCTCTAGCCCTACAGCCAACTGACCTAGCCTGACCACCTCCATGTTTTAAAATTGTTTTAGCCCTAAAACAGAGTGGCTGTATGCAAAGTGCCTGCTGGAGTGGTTGCTGGCACATGCTCTTTCCTAGTCCATGCCCAGGAGCTGTCTATGAACTATCCATTTCACAGCCAGACTTTGCTAACCACTTAACTTACAGATAGTTGGGCATGAAGGAGTGGATCTGGATGCTGAAATGGCCCAGGGGACCATTTAGCAGTAGAGAAAGAGTCTGGAAGCTCTTCTTGTGCATCTGGCTTCAAGTCAGGGTCCTCTGCCAGATGGGGTGCTCAGGCATACCTGTGTTTGTAGGTTCGGAGCACAGACAGCCTTTGTCCTGTCTTTGCTGAACTGTGCTGTGATCCATGTTCAGCAAGGTGGATGGGAGTCTGACTGTCTTGTAGCACGTGGGCATTCAGGGTGAGGTGACTTCAGCAAGATGTGTATTTGTCCTCAGGTGAACAACTCCTGGAAATCAGAAGCACATGAGAAGACAGTCGGGTCCCAGTAAGAGGTCAGCACTCAGTGTTATCCTAATACTCCAATATCTTGCAGTATTCAGATAAATACTGAATGTTTTTCTTGAAAACTCTTTACATCTAGGGAGTGCTTTTTTCAAAGCAGAAGTATAGAGAAATGTAATGACTGGTATACACATTAGATTATCAGACGGTATCTCCTAGCCTTATCCGATATAATCTAAAATGAAACCAGTTCAGAGCTTCTGCAGGTAAGAAAAAAAGCTTTCTGATGGTTTTTATTTTTAATTACAGATCTCTACTTTAAAGTATATTCTTGACAACTGCTCTGTTGTGAAAGAAGATGAGAAATTTCCTGGCCATAAAAATAGAGTCTATGTAAAATTCTCAAGTGGACCGTGTAAATAAACTGACATCTTCTGTCTCCAGAAATTTAGCTAATCTCTCTGTGGTATATAGCATTCTTTTTTAAAATAGTAAAGATTCTTAGGTAGAAGTTATGCATTTCTTTTAAGCTGAGGGTAGCCCTCCAACCAGCAGTCCAGACTAGGCTATTAGTTACAACAATGTGTAATCATTTCGGGGCTCTTTGAGCAAGATGTAGTGGGTGTTTGGTCATGTAATTAACCTCCTGCCATTTGCCTCACATTCTTTCCACCCTGTAATTACTTGACTGAAAAAATAACACCTTCCAAAGCACATATTGTATAGAAAATTAAAAGAGCATTAATTTTAATCTTCCTTCACACTCACACAACGACTATAACTCTTATGTACATTTCACTTATTAGCAGAAGTTGTTTGGCCACATCTGAGCAGTTTTTGTTAGAAAAGTTTGATTTGGGAGCAAACTGTGTCAGCATGCTCTTGGCTTTTTTGTTTTTATTTCACTTTTTTAGAACAAGTCCAAAAGCACCAAAAGGATTTTCATGTAAAATATCCAGTGAGCTGAAAGTGTAATGGATATTCATTTCTTTGGTCCAGCAATTGTGGTTCTTTTAACTCATATAATATGCTTGCGTTCTGTATGTGGAGACCTTCAGCCTCAAAACAAATACTTAAGGAAACTTGTAGGTGAAAACATTAATGTAAACCTGTGAAATAAGAGAAAAAACAAAAAAAAAAAAAAAAAACAAGAAAAAACCTCACCAAAACCAAACAAAAACCAGGTAAATCTTCCCCTCTACAAGTTTTCCATAATAATGCTTCTGCATATTTGAGGTCTTCATCCTGAACAAGTATGAAAAAGAAGTGGAGTTTGTATGTACAAATAAAAAGTAACAGAAAGCACCCGGGAAATCCTGTGTAGAAACCTGGAGTGGGATTAATATTAGCCAACCTAAATTGTCTAAAAGTTACAACAAGAGGGTAAGCATAGACTCCTCTATAGGTAATGCAGACAGCAGTTGACACATATCTGGTGACAGGATTAAACCATAATTTCAGAAGGCTACAGAGAAGTGGGATGACTCCTCCTTTGAGGGTAATTCTGCTATCCTCCATCTTCCTCCAAGCTTTAGTCTGTGGATTTTGGCATAGGTTTCACCTCCAAGCCCTGCATTGCTTTAGCCCATTATGCTAGTTTTCTATCAGGTATGGTACAACTGCATTGGTCATGTCATTTACATGAAGATGAGTCTTTCCATCTGTGTTAAACCAAATGTCTCAAACTCAATGAAGGAGCTGGGTTTCAATTTACAGGTGTCACAGCTCAGCCCTGCCCAACTGGTAAAGAAGGAAATAGCCATGGGGGGCATATTAGGAAGTAGGTTTACATTGCAGAGATAGAACTCCTGGGCTACATTTTAAAGCATGTCCTTTACAGGTGGCTAAACTTATCCAGGTGAAATTCTTTTCTGTCTCACCTCCTAGACAGCTGTGACGTCTGAGCTCTGTAGCGCGTTTGCCAGTGCAGGAATACTTGATAATTACTCTTTGAAATAATAGAGCCTTCACTCTTCTCTGTGAAATCAGCCTTTAATACCAGGTTGTGCTTTTTTTTTTTTTTTTTTTTTTGTCAGATGCCCTCACCTTTATCCCATGCCACTCCTTTGTTGTGGGAAGACATCCAGCCAAAATCATAAAGGTACTTCCTTCAGACCTTTCTAAATTCACTACAGTTGTGAAGTTTGTCAAGTACTAGCATATGGATAATGCACTTGCTGTGGTGTGACCTGTGTTTGCTATGATAACCACAAACCTCACATTTTTACCCTGTTTTCCACATCTTTCCCCTTTCTATTCGGTCATTATATTCCTTTATATGTTACTGTGTTTCAGTATGTGATGGGATTTGCGTACTGGTTTGTGGCAGGGACCAATTTTTTGTGCACATGTACAGCAGCTAGCACAGCTCAAAGCAGCAGGGGAAGGTTGCATCACCATGTGATTAATATTAAAGCTTGCTGGAAAGCAAGTGGGACTACCAGACCCTCGTACAATAATCATCAGCATTTTGTATCCTTGGCTCTCTCTCCCATGAGTGCAATTTTGTACAATAACAGGGAATGGAAAAATCATCTCCTGGTCAGTACAGTCAGGCTGACACAATAGCAGCTACACCTTGCTGTTAATGACCCTCGTAGGTCAGTTAAGAAATATGCAAGTGTCCTTACTTAATGTTATCCAGCAAGGCAGTGTGGAATTTATTCACTTGAGAAATCTCAGAGACAGCATACTCTACCTTCCAAGCACCTTCAGACACCTCCCAGGCAAACTTTCCCAAATGCAGTTTTTCTAAGTGTGAAATTTGTCCCTACATTGTTTTCACATTGTAGAAGTGCATTTAGATGTTACTTGACAAAAAAGAAAACCAAACCATAAACAGCTTGAAGTAGATCTGACACAAAGAAAGTACTGCTTCCAAGGCATATATCCCAAGGAAGTTTATTCAGATCCAACCCTGCAGGCCAATCAAATGAGAAATCAAGCATTCAAAGATGATTGTAGACAAAGATCATGGAGGACTACAGCTCTGTAAGTGAAGAATCTCCTGAGTTACATTACTTCTACATTTCAAAATGGGAAGATACTACTTTCTTGCTTTCCAACTAAACTTAGTAACACATGCACAGAAATAGGCACCTAGATTAATGACCTGTTTTCCAAAATGTCATAAATTCTGAGTCATCAAAGGCACCTTCGAGTCTTCATTTACAAATTTAGACCACAAGGCTTGAAAAATGTGTCCTTTGCCTCCCAATAGCACCTATGTGAACATGGGAATTCAACAGAAACGCTCTGCAAAATTGCTTCACCTGACACAGTTATGGCAGATGGATGTAAACTGCTTAGTATGGCAAATCACCAGTGTCTGGAGACACTGCTCTGAAGCTGGGGCATGCTGCCAGGCTGTGGGTTTCCCCTTCCAGGGGCTCTTGCTGCTCAGCCCCAGGGACCAGCTGCTCTGGGCCCATCTGGACCCACAGTGGTTTTGTGCTCACTGCCATGTGTTCCTATGGGGCTGCATTGGCCACTTTGCCTGTTGCTAGCAAGGATGCTGTGGCAGCAGTGAGCTCTGCAAACCTCACTGAGCATGATGCTGATCCAAAGGGTCGGTCTGGTAAACTCTCTGCTGCCAGGGTATGCTGCTTGCAGCATTTTACAGCTAGGGCAATGTAGTCATCTCAAGACATGGGCAGTTCAGTATGAGTAGGGTGTTTTGTCCCAAACCTATGCTTTGGGACTTCAAAATACCCTACTCACACTGAACTTTCCATGCAGTTATTGACCTTCTCACTATAACTTCTGATTTACAGTGGGCTAAGTAAGCTTCATCTGCTAAGGAGACATAATATATAATGCTGTGCTGTAGGCATGGACTGTGGCACAAGTGCCACTGTGCAGAAGGAGCAATGGAAAAATTCATCTGTATGAGGGAGAATGAAAAGCAGATTTGTTCTGGCTTGTTTAATGCAAACTGTTGAATTTCATTCAGCTGGCCTTTAGATGAATTCAGTGGCTTACATTTGGTGAAGTCCCATCTTTCATTACAGCTTGAACTTAAGATGGTAAGAGACAGAGGATAAAGAACCTCATGGGGTTTGTTTCAGCCATTAATCATCCTTGCTGCTGAGAGATATGTCGTATCCAATGTGCCCAAATCCAACTTCCAGGCACTAGTACTTGTCATGCTTCTCTGTTTTGTTGAATAGCCCTTTGGTACATTCTATTTTCTCTCTTTTAAGACACTCATATCTTACCTGCTGGTTTAAAAAGACATCAATTTATCTTCTTTTTAACAAGCTAAACAGAAAACACTCTCTGTCACTGTAACACACTTTTTCCAACTTGAAAGTAAGCACTAAGGCTGTTCACTGCACTTGCAAGCACATTTTGACTTCTCAGCAAGGAGATACTAGCATCCAGCAGAACAACAGTTTATATTTCTGGCTGTAGGAGATGGAGCACAGAGCGAGTTCTCCAGGGCCTCCTGGCACAAAGTTTAACCCTGTATATATCAGGCTGTACTTCTTGTATCAAGTTCTTCCTGAACTTCCAGTGTTGAATTGTTTCATTTGAGAGTACAAAGCATTATCAAATTAATTTTAAGAACTGCATATTAAGACAACATTCCTTCATGTGCACAGTAACATTCTTTCTAGCCATATGTCTCTTTAAAAACATAAAATATCGTAAGGAGAAATAAATTCTGTCTGCAGTAATACAACTAATTTCATTTCTTAAAATCAGTGCTTTGATGTCTGAAAGTGCAAAGAAGCTTCTAATCACTCACAAATCTCTCTAAATAGAAATAAATATATATCTAATGTTGGGATTTTTTTTTTCCCACGTCAAGCTTTTAGGCCAAGAAGTGATGTGTTAAGGTATGTCAGGGATGGTCTAAAATTCAGTCCTAATGATCTGGTGGGTTGCTTATAGAGGAAATGCTAAAACATCCTTAAGGAAAGCAGTGGTGGCTGTTTGCAATGAAACACAGATTGGTTGCAATGGATCTGAAGACTGTGTATATATATATGATAACTCTTCTATTGTTAAGGATTATAGACTGTTCTGTTATTGTTAAACACAATAGTGCAGGTCAGAGAGGATGTGGTTAAACATTCCTATGATCCACAGCATTGCCCAGTGGCCAGTTTTCTGTCTCAGAACAAGATATAGCACATACACTTAAAAAATGAGAAAAATTATGTAGGGGTATTAGATGTGCTTTCAGAAATACTTACAAAATGTTTCAAAGTCCCAGTTACTTGCATTTGTCCCTGGGAAGCAGATATATCAATGTTACAGCCTTCAGCATTTCAGCAAGGGTAGGAAAGTGACACAGATTTAAAAGAAAATAGCAATTTCATACTGTCATATACAACAATGTCTTGAGCTCAAGGGGCTCCATTAAACGGAACAGAGGAAAAAATAGTCTTCAGAAAGTATTATTCCTTTCAAATACAATTATTTTCCTTAAGAAACATCTTAAAGTAATTGCAACTGCCCAGCCTTGCTCTGATATCTGTACAGCAGCCTGTTGGATTAACTGTACTGGAGATTTAAAAGGGTTATTCTAGGTTCCACACCACTGGTGGAAAAATAAAATTACACCAGACCCAAACTGAATTAAGTAGTTAAGAACCCAGCCTAACACATTATAATCACCTTCTTGCTACTGATGTAATATTTTTCAAGCAAAGCCACTATGATCTCTAGCCTCTGCTGTAAATGGATTTGCTAGCGACTGTAGCAAAATCAAAACTGAGGCTCATTTGTGGTTCAAGACTTTTTGCAAAGTGATTTGGCACACTTAATGCTCAGTGATAAGGCAAAAGCAGCATTGAACCTGTAACAGATATACCAGGGAAGGGATGAGAGTAGAACAAAATAAAACCTTGTCCATTTTAGAAGAAAGTTCCTTTTCCCACTCTACCTTTTCTATTTTTTCTGTTTTGTTTTCCTCCTTCCTTCTTTCTTTTTTTTACTTGCTTTTCTTTGTCTAGCTTTGCCCATTCTAGAAGACAGTTATATATTTGCTGAGTTCCTCTTTATGAAGAATATAACTCAGTGCATGCTATGCTTACATATCTTTCCTGACGACAGATATTTAGGTGAAGTCAGACCTTAATTAGAATCTTCAAAGACTTCTCCAGCTGATAACAAGATGCTCACAAAGGCTGGGAAAACCACACTCACTGCAACTTCTCTGTTGTTTGAGAGAGGCTCTCACTCACAAAGGGCACATCAGGACAAGATCCTCTCCTCACTGTTCAGAATCAACCCCTGGAAATTATTCTCTTCCTTAATTTAGAAGCAGCAGTAGGAAATCCTTTCCATATCACCCGCCTCAAGTCTCATCCCATGCCAGACCCCACACTCTGTGTGTGGGAAGTCCCTCACCCTGGAGCAAGGTGTTTCAGTCACTGTTTCTGCAGTTCACAGTGTGCTGTCTCTGGCCTCCTTGGGACTGGAGTGGGCAAAGGAACCTGGTAGGGCAGGGGGGCAGATGATGTGCTTCAAGCTCACTGCTACCACATCCCTAGGAAATGAGGGATGCTCAGTCCCTCAGAGTAGTATCAGCTGCTGCAAATATCCTTTTCCTGGCCCTTCCTGGGGAGAGAATGCTGGGTAAAAACTCAGGTTGATCCACCACATTTATTATACTATATTTTCTTATAGGATGAGCATAGCACACACATATGTGAGCAATGAGGGAGAAGAGAAGACACAGATGCATGTTCCAGAGTCTCGTGTCATGTTGTGGTGGATCCTTCATTGCTTGACATTTTCACAGCTGCGTATCCCAATCTACCCTGTTTTGGCATTCTTGTTCCTTCACATCCCCTAATAATGTAATGTTCCTGAACAATGCCTATGCTACTCCTTACACAGGACAGAAGGAAATTCGCCTACTGCAGAGGGTGATCCTGATCCTATCTGATAGAATTTGAATATCCAAGTCAGGCAAACAAGTTCCCTTGTGGGAATACTACTCTTCTCTGGCATGCCCAACCGGTGAGTTTGACTGCATTGTTGAAACTGCCATATCTCAGAGTGGAGTATAAACCTGCCACATGAGAAGGTTCAGTGTCCACTGACTACTGAGTCTTTACAGAGCTGGGGAAGGAGTCAGATCATGATCTCAGTTTGATTTTCTCTTTGACAGAGCTTTTCAAAACCATGAGCAAGCCTAATAGCTGCTTATGAAAATTAATCATAATGTGCATCACCTCTTTTCATCCAGCTATCAAAAGTGGGCGTGAACTTAGAAACTCCCATTGTACAGAGAAGGAAGCAGATGCTGAGTGACTCAATGGAGCAGAAAGAGGAAGCAGTCTCCTGACTCCTCCTATTCACTCACCCCCTACCTGTCTTGCTGCTCTTGGCTGTCATTTGCGAGAGATGTTAGTAAATGCAACTATTCTTAGCTGTCCCTGAGCAGACCCATGGACACCATCCTGGGCTGAATACCTATCAAGTACTTTAGATATGTCCAGGGACCTAGGCAAGTGCTGATCCAAATAGTTTCCATTCCTGTGGAGAGGGTGATGGGAGGTGCAAGTGCCTTTCCCATATTCAGCAGCAGCCCCAGCATACCACTTGCCTTGTCAAATTCTCCCAAAAAGGACTTCTTGAGGACGCCCCCACTCACAATCTGTTCCTGTGGTGTACTACTTGCAGGTGAAGGGTTTTGTTACAGAGGGAAGTCAGTGAAAGTGTGTTTGAATCTCAGCAGCAAAAGCTCTACACTCGAAGGCAGGACTCTATCACACTGTTGTTAGTGACTTGGTAAAACTTGAGTTACAATTGAAGTAAAAAACCTCTGATTTAGGCACCAAGCAGAGATGAGAAGTTCGGACTATGCCTGAGATCTTGCTGGAAAATATCTGGTAGATGAGCTAGCAGCAAGATCCACAATGCCAAAGTGGAAGCCAGAATAGATTGCAGAGAGTCTTAAGGGTTACTGGGATTATGTGCTCATTTATGTCAGCAGTGCTGGCAATTTGCCTTCTACATAGTGGCAGTGAGTATCAGCTTAAATCTACTTTGTAGCTCTCTAAAAAAATGAATTCATTTTCTTGCAGAGTGTTAAAGAAAAAAACAAACTAAATACAAATTGACCTGTCCTTTAGACAGGAAGAAAACAGCCAGTTATTTCATTACTAAGTTCAATATAAATAATTCCTTTACCAATACATAATAGAACTCTGACTCCAGCTATCAGATAAGCAAAACTTTAGTCATATGGATGAGAACTGGAAGATGTGATTAGCAGCAGAGAGGCAATTTTAACAGTTTTGTGTTTGATTCCCATGGAGAATTTCATGTCATCCACATTTTCTAAACAAAAAAAAATTTTGTCAGTCCTGTAGAAAGTAGTATATATACAGATAGACTCATTGGTTTGCTCTCACCCAAGCTTGTTTTGATACAAAGAGATAAATGCATTCGTTGTTTTATGAGTGTCTTAAATTTAGACTTTTAGCTGGTGCAAGTCAGTGGGCTTTCAGTAATTCAGGTCTGAACTAAATTCACCAAAGTCAGGGCAATGCACTGCAGTGAAGCTAAACTGATTTACACTTGCTGAAAATCTGGTGAATTTTTAAAGCCTCTTTTGTAGTGATATAAATACAGAGCAAAGTCAGTGTGAAATCAAGGATGCATAAGAATTTTAATAGTTGGCTGTAACACATATGTATGTGGTTATGTAACTAAAAAAATGTATGAATGTTTGTTTTACTCCCCAGTGTCACAGGTTTAACATAAATGAGTACAACTGAGTGACCCAAAGTCCAGTCATTCCTTACAAGTGATGCTTCTGGTGCCACTTTATCTGTAGACAAAGGTGTGTTCTTACACAGTACTCATATTCCCTCTGTCTTGCTGTGGGAATTGTAGGTCAGGCAGGTGTAGAAACTCACATAGACATGACCATCAGCAGTTGCCCATCAGCCTAGGCTTCCCTCTGTTCTGACTTATGTAACAGGCCTAGTCAGGAGCTCCTGAAATATCAAATACCCCATGCCTAAGCCTTCTGGTGGAGGAAGAAGAAACAGAAATATTAAGAGTAAAGAGTTAAAGAGGGACAGCAGGACAAGAATTAATCCAGGCAAGAGATGTAAAGTGAAGTATGTAGACCAAGGAGGCATGGGCAGACATAAAGATGACAAACTGTTTCAGGGCAGAGACTAAAGAAATAAGAATAGTTTTTTAGAAATGCTGGGGGAAGACTTCCGCCCAAATCCTGGAACCAGAGCTTTGAAACTGTCTCTGAGTCATAGCTCCTGATGGTCTCTCTCTGTTAATCTACATCTGCAGCCTGCAGTCATTCCTCCTCAGCACTGGCAGTTTCTGAGCAGTTTTCTGTTTGCTCTTCTCTTCTTATTGTGGGTAAATGACGAAATCTGCCTTGTAGAGACTCCATCATGGGACAGTTTCCCTGTAAGAGTACTTGTAGCACTAGTAGTTCTGCCAACAGGATGATTTAGCCCTGGTTTTCAGGACAGACAAAGAATTAGTTGGCATTTATGCTTCTATTCCCATCTAAGAGTCACTATGGCTGTAATGTTTTATGCCTTGCTAATCACATTCACCAGCACAATGTTTATTTTCTTCTGTTTGCTCTGACTTCAGACAAAAGGTGGCTTGCTGTGGGATTCAAGGAGAGAATGATGTAAATGTCTGTGTGGATTCATGTAAATAATATTTCCTACTGCTGCTGGTATTATGAGATGGTAACATTCCCATGAATGCAGTGCCCAGTGAAAGTAACATTCTTCTACAGTATTTGCTATATTTTTTAACCATTCTCTGTTCTCAACAACACAGAGTAAAGTCCAGATTTCCAGCACAGAAAGATGAGCTAAGGAATGCAAATCTGCAATATACAGTTTATTTCACTCCTGAGTAGCTTTAAAATACTGTTCTCTTGCAAGATGAAATTTCCAATTGACAAACAGCTTGACTTGGAGCCCATTAGAGTTATAGTAAAACATTATCTATCAGCTGTTTCTGGGAAAAAAAATCATCATAGTGAAACTTACCTTTAAAATAAACATGCTAAATATCTCTGATGGCCACATGCTTGGTGATGAATGCTTATCATAGTTCCTTTTTAAGTAGTGACTTCTATTTTTATGCTGAACTTTCTCTACATTGGTGACACAATGTTATCTCAAAACCTTTCAGCCAGATAAGACTACGCCAGTTTCCTCAAAATGGTCTTCTGTCTAAGGATTTTGTTCATAGTTGGGATAGGGAGGCACTGTGGGAAGCAGAGCACTGACTGTATTTAAATTACTTTTTAAAGCAGAATTCTTAAAAATTGATATTAGTTAGGGAGTTGACCTGAAAGTTTTTGGTAACTGACATGAATTCAAGATAGTCCTCATACCAGATTTGTCAAAATACTTTGGACAGATACTCTGGAAAGCAAGAAGAGCCAGCCCCCCCAAAAAAGAGAAAAATCTAAAATCTCTGTGGCCATCTACCTTGGTTAGAGAAAAGTCACAGCACCAAAAAGCATCCCTACCAGCCTGTGACTAGGCATTCTGAATGGAGCTAAAGTCTGTTCAAGAGATGTGATGGCCAGTAGATCACCACCTGCCGTATTGGCTACAATCCTAGGTTTTACTTTGTACGAATCCAAAGGCCTGAAAGAGTTGATATGCTTTCAGACTTCAGCTCTCTTCAGAAATTTATTCCCTTTTTCTACCCTCTCTATTCTCCTGTGCTGTGAAATGCTGTGGTCTTTTTATGTTCCCTAATCTGATGCATGGAAGTAGGCATATCGAATGCGTGTGTATGAGCACGTGGCAGGTCAATCTAGGGAAGGTTTTACTGTCCAAATAATATTTTATAAAGTTAGTTTTTAGAGTCTATTGTGCATGTAACAGTCTCAAAAGACTAAATTATCTACAATTCGTGGTAAATAAAGTTTTCAAACTTCTTATCAAATTAATAAATATCTCTGATGGTAGAGGCAGGGAAAAGCAGCAACTAGATTTTCAAGGTTGCCAATATGATTTTCAAAAGCACAGAGAAGGCTGTCTGTTTAAGTATTCAACCATTCAGCAACATAATTCTAAGAAGAAAGCTTAATCATGGTTCCTAACACAATCAAATTGTCAGATGGTAGTTTAATTTCAGCACACAGAAGGTTGATTTTTCAGCCACAACTTTACAGGTTTCAGCAAAAAGTCCCTTGCTTTCTAAACAGCGGACATCCCTCTCTTTGATTATTTTAAAAATGCATAAGGTAGGATATGATTATTTTTGAATTTGACTAAACTGTTATAGAATGTTGAGGCTCATCTGACTTTGGTATGGCAGTTGCAATTAGTTCTATTTAATTAATTATATTAGAACCAAACCTGCCAGTGTTTGAAGGCAGCGTCTCTGGCTGTCCATGTGTCGACTGGCATAGCAGTGAAATCACTGTGTAGATGTTTGAGGATGCCTTAGCCATTTACTTAGTCATTTGTGTGACTTAAAACTTTCTTCTTTACTGCCTCTGCTGTCCTGTTTGTCATGCAGATGCTGAAATTGCTTGTGCAACAGCCCCTTTGCTGCTGCCATTCACAGAGGCATGTCTTGAGCAACCCAAAATCTGCAAGGCTTCGCTTTCCACTGCTTGACTGGAAATCACAGAAGCTCAGACCTGAATAATGAGCAGCACTGGGCCAGGTACAGCAGGCATGGGGTAGACACTTAGAGCATTATTGTCTCATGCATCATTCCCTAGGACACTCCACCCTTAAAAGAGACTGAGACTGTTGTCATGTCTCTGGTATGGGGATGGTGATAGCTGCCAGAGAGGTGGTTAGAAACAGAGGGTGAGAAAGTCTCACAGTGAGTTGTGAGAAAAACATGAACCAAAAACCTCAATGCGTCTTAACCTGAAGAAAGAGTCTGCAGATATATCTGGAGCTGCTGGATTAAATGAGACCTGTAAGGAGGGAGAGCCTTGCTGCAGCCTGCCTGTCCCTAAAGCAAATGATTTTGGACAGCTGCCCCTTGCTTGCTCAGGCAGAGCCATGTGTGGGCACAAGCACAGGTGTGTTTGGTGGCTCCCATAGTGTGATGTAGTTCAGCAGTAGACATGAAGAGCTAGATCCAAGAGAGTTCAGGTGGTTAAAACCAGGGTGTAGAAAATCTTGCATCAAAACCAATGCTTAGAGGTTTGGTTGCCTAGAGTGAGCACAGGGGAGGGTCAGTGACTCAGAGCAGGACACAGCCCAGCCAGTGCCAGTGTGCTGCTGCCAACTGCTCCTGTGTAGATACACTGGATGTAGCTGCCTTCGCATATTCTGTCAAAAACATCACTGTACTTGTTGCATGTAGCTAAATGTTGATGAAGAGTATGCATCTCCTATGTGTAAAATAAATCTGTGGCTAAGGAAACTATGAAAATATAGAAGGCTTCACACAGCCAGGGGCTTGCAAGCACAAAAGCAATACAACTGCATCGTGCTTAAAGGAAAATTGCTCAGTACTTTTTCATTGGCATGCTGTTATGTCAAAAACTCATAATTTGGGGCATAAGTATACAAGTATTCATTTGATTTTATATCTGTGTTGCTAATTTCTGGGATGAAGATTAGTGCTTCTGGCCCACTTTATGAATTCTGAATACCATCTGCATTCCAAAATATCTAAACAATGACTGTTCATTAGATATATTAAGAAAGTGCTAGTATTTTACAAAAACGGTTGCATACATTTCACTGAAGTGACAGGCAGAGCACACTCTTATTTTTTTGTTCTCCATATGTCATCTACTTTGAGCAGCAGAGGGGGGAACTAGGAGGTTCACAGAGGTTCCTTACGGCCTCAGCTGTTCAGTGATTCTGTGGCTTGGTGATTTTGTGCATAAACTACTGGTTGAGGAAAATGCTGTTTTCTAGCTATGTTTCATTTTAGCCTTAATCTGTTTGTACAACTGGATTTGCTTCTGAATCAACAGCAAAGTGAAGATGCTGATATAAAAAGACAGATACTTTCACAATTTCTGAAGAGAGTGGAAATGAGAGAAATCACAGTTGCCTCACTTTCACCAAAAGGAGAAGTAAAAACCACAGGGGAAACCATCAAAACCAATGGTGTCACGTCTTCCTGTATGTAATTTTTAGCTCTCTTACTGTTAACTCTCAGTATCTGGTGCATTTATCTAATCTGATCACCTGTTTGAAGACAGCTGTCAAATACAAACTTCCATATCAAAACCATCTTTTGTTTATGGTGAAGACATATTCTCTCCCACTAAAAGTCTAAATTCTACCAATTTGATTTAAAAAAAAAGAAAAAGAAAAAGTAATGTTCTTTTTCATTTTAAAGAAGATAAAAAAGGAGATAAAGGAGGGGTAATTTAAACTACTTTTGTATCATACCTGAACTCAACTATATATTCTTCCTCTGGAAAATTTTCCTTCTCCCACCTAAAGTTAAATAATAAGAATGATGAATAAAAATTTGATCATTTTTAATTTGTCAGAACTATGATTTTGATTTCAAAATTTGTGTTGCTCTGTCTTCTGAGATCAACTTAAAAGGTAAGATTTTGGTTTCTTTTTGACCCTTTGCCTGCTGCTTGCGAGGGATGACTGCCAAATTCTTCAGTGGAGCACGGCGCCTGCAGGGTCCATAGTGCCAGCCAGCCACAGTGGTCCCCAGCCAGCAGCCACTCTCTCTGGCCCCTCCACTGAAACCAGGGTGACCTGTTTGGCCTGAGCAGCCCATGGGGCAGCATGCCATCCCTTCCTCTGCTGGGAGTCCCCAGCGCTGGGCAGATGTGGGGGTTGGTGAGGGGAGGCTTTGCTCTTCCCCTGCTCAGAGATCTGAGGTGTCCTGCCCGGGGATCTGTCACAGTTTTCCCTTCTGCACACCCTTCATTTCACCTGCCCCATCTGTGCCATTTCTTCATCAGACATAATTTGTCCAGCAAATGAACTGAAAGCTGCACTGTTCATTTGTGCTTTTTCTGGCACATGATGGGCAGGAGAAACAGCTTTAATTTTTTATGGCCAATGTGCTGTGTTGGAAAGTGCAGCTCCCACTAGAAGAGGAAAACTCTCGGCTGTCTTGTTGGTCACCCACAGGAATTTGCCTGAAGCCTGTGAACTGATGTCTTTGAGCTTCTGGGTGAGACGTGAGTATAGACCTGGTCTATTTCCGTCACAGGTCAGAAGGAGGAGTAAAACTTGTGTGGACTTGAGTGAGGGACACCTCACCTGCCGTCTGCCCCTTTGCTGCACTGCACAGGTCAGGGCCCAAAGATAGGACCTTGCTGCTTTGGAAAGGGCCCTATGAACACAGAAGGTGGATAAGACTGTGCACGTCTGCTCAAAACACAGTCTTCCCTGAAAGTGCCATCACAGTCACAGGGATGGCACAGATGAAGAAGCACTGTGCTGGGAGATGAATGCAACCAGGAGGAGGAACAGCTTAGATAGAAATCTGCCAGTCCTTTCGATGTGGCATCTATATAGCACTTCTTGTCGACACATCTCTTAGTGCTTCCCTGTCTTTGATTCCAGATCCTTGTCTGCTCTTTTTTTTTTTTTCACACCTTGCTATCAACTTTCCAGTAAAGGAGGATCTGCACTGTGATGATTTCGAAACCCAAGGCTATTTTTAAAGGTCAAAGAGCAATATAACTCCTTCTAAGACATACAAGAGTGCAACGCTTGGAGCTATTAAAATGAGCCATTTTTTCAGGTATTTTTTGGTTGGTTGGTTGGTTGGTTGGTTGTCTTTGTTTTTTTGTTGTTGTTTTTTTTTTTTTTTTCTTGAGCATTCTGAGTGTTCCTGGTAGCCTTCCTTTATTTTCTGTAGTGTCACTGGGACAGGACACCAGCCAAAGGGGAGCACTGGGGGCCAGGTGCCTGCTCCCTTTCCTCCTGACTGTGAAATAACATTCATGCAGTGCATTGCTGCAGTGACAGCCACCACCTGGGAGGGGACACAGTGGCTACCAAGCACATATAGGAGTGGGAAGGCAGGTGAGGAGATGCACAAACTTCCCTGGTGCTGATCCATGAAATGTATAAGGCAGTGGGTCATGTCTGAACATGCTGTCCCCAGCATCCCTCTCGTGGGCTGCAGTTCTCAGTAGCTCTACCCTGCTGTGCAGGGGTAGCTCTTTCTGCATGCTGATGAGCAGTGCTGAAGGCAGGTGTGCTTTTTTCTGGACTGCATCCTGGCTGGGCTCGTGTCAAGTGCAGCAGGGCATATTGGAGGCTACAGCTCTCAGTGTGTATCCACCAGCATGCCCACAGTCCCACTGGCTGTCACCTCCTGAGGTCACACATGTGCACCATTGCCATGTAGAAGACTTCACACACACCAGCAAGAGACTCACAACCCAACAGACAATGTCCACACATTTTTAGGTTTTTTTTTCACTAGGACTTGTGCCCCTATGCTGGCAGCCACAGTGCAGGTCAGCAAAGGGGTTGTGGAAAATATTCCCACTCTAAAGCACAGACACTGGTTATCTTATTCCTTGCACTGTAGGAAGGCCTGCTTTTACCTCTTGCCTGTTCTCTTATCTGGTTCATCTGGTGCACCATGACTTGCACAACTGAGCAGCCCCTGAGAAAGGGCTCAGGACTGCACAACACTCAGGTGTGGGCTCAGGTCTCTGCATTCCCATGGGCTGTGCTCAGTGCCAGCCCATCTGCGTCTCCTCCTGAGAGCTGCTGAGGGCTTGAGAAGCCAGAACAGAGGACAGAGAGGCTGTGGTGCAGACAGGTGTCTGTAAGAAATGAGACTGTGGCAAGCACAAGTTTCACCAAGACAATGGCAAAAAAACCAGGTTCATGATGCAGTAGAGTAGGGAAGTTACAGGAAGAAAAGAGCAAACAGAGATATTTGGAAGCAGGGATAAGAGGGGAGCAAAAAGGACAGAAGAGGGAAAGAGAAAAGCCGATGAAAAGACAAATAGCAATAAATAGTATTATGAAATAAATGCATGTCAATAGCAATCTGCTCAGTCTACTGGGCAAAGGATGATGAACTTGCAATCAATTAGAGATGGTGAATATGCTGTATATTAGAGTCAACCAGCCAGCACACAATCAATCAATAGCAGTGCAGAATTGGACGATGGGGAAAAATTTTAATAGCAGACAGGTGGCACATACATTGCCCTCTTGGTGGGATATCCTAGAAGAATCATAGACTTGCATGCCTGGAAGTCAAAAACAGGAGGAGAGGGAGTGTGCTGACAGAGTACACTTGCACATCAAAGAGGTGGCAAGCTGGAATGGCTGTCAGGATACTCATACAGATTCTCTATCAGATTTCAGATGTGCTTTGAATTCATGTCACACTTTGAGGAAGAATACAGAGAGCTGTCCATACAGTTTTCTCTCTCTGGAAGATATTGGCAGGTAAGACTGGAGTGCTTAGTGGCAGAAGGTCAGCTCTGATAAATTTTGAGAATCTCCTCCACCCCCCACCCCCTAATATATATGCAGAGAATTGCAACTACCTTTTTTACTAATCTTGCCAACAAAATAATGTTCAGATGCTGCACATAAAATCAATCTAACTGACAGTGGGCAAGAAAGCACAGCCTAGATGTCCCTATAATTGCATCATTCTCCCACCTGTTCCCTAAAACTGCTGGCATGCATCTTCCAGGAGTTTGGATCTAAGAGTTCCTCGAAGAACACAGGGAGGATATAATTAATGAGAAGAAGTATCTGCTGATCAAGAAAAAATACAGGTCATTATTAAAATAAGAGAAATCAAAAAACATCTGCAGATTTCTTTTTTAGTTACAAATTTTATCCATAGGGCCTGACCTGAGTGCCTGGTACACATCTCTGAAAAACATCTTATCCCATTTTAGCTTTAATCTGTAGCTCCACTGGATTGCTGCCATGCTCCCAGAAGTGTGCTACGTGGCATATGCATGTCTATTGCACTATCTCCCAAAATGTGTCAGAAAGACACATATTTTATAGAACATGCCAATAGCAACCCAACATCCTATGCCATCCTGTCCTCCTCCCAGCCAGAGCTTTCAAGCTGTGGGGTTTGCCTGCAGGAGGCACCTGAGCACAGCACCCTCACCTCCTCCCACCCCTCTGTGCACTAAGCCTTGCCATATGCACCATGCCCAATAACGAATGAAGAAGGGAGGGATATATTATCCAAGGAGGGAAAGAAGCTCAATCCGATGAACAATTTGCCATATGAGCTGTAACACATGGCAAACCTCCGCAGAAGGGAGCAGCAGTCGTCTTCTCACAATTTCCTTGTGATGACCTATTCCAGCTCATCTAGATGATGGGGTGAGTGGAGGCTAGCTTGACTTTTCTTGCGTGCCATTCATGTTGCATGGCTCCTTTGCATCTTGTGCATGCTCACACGAGTGCTTGTCGTTAGTTTGTGGACTTCCAAAGTACTGAGAAACGCTGTCTGAATACTGAGCTGTCAGTGGGAAAGAAGCTGTGCTGTCAGGCTCTAAGATGCCTTCATGCTCTTTATCATGACGTGTCCTTGAAGCTGCACAAAACAGCTGCTGCGCTGAACAGCTTCTCACAGGAGTCACAGCATTTCTGCCTCTCCACCTGCTCTGGCTGACTCTGGGTCAGCCTCGTGTTTTGGCATTTTACACTGAGCAACTTGAATGAAACAGAAAGCCTGGAATGATGCTGTGCAATGCATGCAGCATGGCTGCTGCTCCCCACAGGAAACAGCTGGAATGATACTAGGTGTACCTGGCAGGAAAAAAGCAGCCACCTTTTTGTTTGCCTCTACACCACAGGGTAAAGTTCACCTGGAAAGACATTGGTCCCACATTTCATGGCAGAAAGGAAGCAGGAGGCTCCCAGCATAGGTACCAGTCAGCATCCTAAGAGAATGACCCTGGAAGCTGTGAGAGCAAGGAAGATGTGCTCTCCACTTCTGTGCTCACAGGCTGCTGTGAACCCCATCCTGCCAAGCACTAAACAACGTGTGAGACCTATAGGGTATTCTTTAGCAATCACACTGACTGTGTGTAATTAAGATCAAAAACAGTGGATCTTTTTTCCTGCTCCATACAACTGATAAGATACATTTGTCTTGCTCTTGGGGAAAGGTGAAAACTCAAATTTTCCTGGAATCCATGGTTTTTCTCTTGGTGACTAGCCCTTCGAATGTGTATCCAAGAAAAAAATAAGTGGTGTTTTGTGTCTTGTTCCTGTGTGGAGCTGTATGATAGCATATTGCTTATGAGTTATGTCTAAGGTGCAGAAAATACTTGTGTGACAGTAAAGCAGACTGCCATCCTGGTTACAGTTGCTTGGTGGATGACAGAGTGCAGGAGCACAGAAGAAAAGGAGAAGGCTGTGATCCAGGAATTAGGGGCTCCTTTCTAGTGGCAAAGAAACATAACAGAAAGGGGCAGTCAGTGGCCCTGCACAGTGAGTTGAAAGGCCAGAGTATGGCCCAGAGTGGAAAGTATGGCCTTGCAGTGTGTTTTTAGGCTTATGCTTTCTCCCACAGTGTCTCAGAACAGGGAGAGAAAGAGGAGAAAATAAATCTTCTGTTTTCCCTATCAGAGCCTTGATACATCTCCGCAGAAAGCATTGTCCTCCTTCTTGGCAGTCAGATCTTTTTTCTCTCCCAATAAAATAGCCTCTGGAGAGCAACTAAAATGAACAACTTCACTAGAGCAGCTTAGGACAGCACGTGCCGCCCTACATGGCCAGATTGAAATCTGAACTTCTGCCCCTTCCATGCGTATGAGTTCATATTTTGGCAAGTCTGTAGAGTTTCTAAACAATTATATGTTTAGTTGACTGGTTCAAAAGGGGAAGCCACTCCAGACGAGTAAATAAGATACAGAGATAAGTTTCTTGAGAAATTACGGTCTCAATGAATACACAAATATACAAAGGATGTATAAATAAATCACATTTATAAATAGTATACTTGTGTACTATTATTCATACTAGCTTTCTTCTCCAATTACTGTTAAAAAGAAAATCGTTCCATAAGCATATTTTTCTTAACTGTATTCAAGATGGCCAACATGATGGCTTGAAGTCATTAGAATACACAATAAAAAGATGTTGCCTCCCTACAGTAAAAAGAAACATTCCTGTATAATGCCTCTCATTTTAATTTCATGCGTTCAGAGAAGTTATTAGTCTTGTTCATCATAAAACAATACTTTGTCCTGTTTTCCTCTTACCAGTAGCAGGGAGCAACTTCAGTTTCCAATGTAGTTTACCTTCTCTCACTGTCCTCAACATCAGAGCCTGTGATTGCTGTGAGGACCAACAGGAAAGGAGCAACCAAAATAAGCTGCAGCCCCTCTGTACTTTCCAGCCACTCTGTTAGAAAGCCCAACTCAGAGACATTCATGGGGATTTTTGTCTGTTGTTGAAATACAATCTGGAAAAAAAATCTGTGTTATAATGCCCTATAGACCTGTGTAGGTCTTGCCGATTTTACATGGGGATGGTGCCAAACTCACACTCCTTGTGCTGACAGTGCTCCTCTGCAGTAGGAGGAAGCTTTGCAGATCCTTTCCAAGTGGGCTGTAATGCCCAAGGGACAGGCCAGCAGAGCACCTCTGAAACCCCTAAACAAAGGTAACTTGCTCAAGGGCACACAAGAAATTAGTAGCAGAACTGATTTTGAAAGTTAGAGCATCAAACTCACATCCATCTTCCTAACTGGTCTTTTTCTGGCAAATAATAGGGCAGTATATCATTAACTGGAAGGTGATGGCTTGGGATTTTCAGAGTACACTATTCATTACTATAATGTTTCAGGGTTTGAGACAAAAAGTCTAACTTTCAGAACAAAATAAACTTGCTTGCTGACAAACTGACTTTTTAGATTCTGTTAAAGTGGATTCTTCAACTGTGAGGCAGACAAAAATCATTAACCTGGTTTGCAAATCTTTCTGCCTTTCAGCCATCATTTGCCTTAAAAAAAAAATAAAAATAAAAAAAGAAGCAAAGAAAAGAAACAGAATTTCATTCATTTTAAGAAGCTTATGATGTCACATGTGAAATGTCAACAGATAGCAACTTAGACTAATCCCTAAAAGATGACCTACTTGAAGGTGCTTGACATACCAGGCAGTTTCTCTTTACTGCATCAATGAATGACATTTTTATGAAGTCAGATTTTAAATGCATCAGATTTTGTGTTAACCAGATGATTTACTGTTGGATCAAACTCTGATTTCCTAGCCTAACATTTAAGACAGAGACTGTTAAAGACACAATAATCTCACAATAACCTACAGACCTGAAGCTTTCACATTCCTTTAATTAATTTTTGTCTGATCTGTTCCTTTTTATTACCATAGATATGAAATTAGAATTTTCTTATAATTGCTTTTCTTTCCACAGAGGTCTAACTCCCTCCAGGTTGACAGCTTGCTTTTCCTACAATCAAGGGAGTATTAGCCACAGACCCTGGTGGGACCAAAAGTATAAGCTTAACAGACATAGGTCAAAATTACAATGGAATATATATAATATGGATAATTTTTGTTGAAGGGAAAAAGAAAATTCCACCCAGTCTAGACCTTTCAAATAATCAGGGAGGGTTTTTTCTCCCAGGAGAAGTATTTTTCCAAGTGGCACTGAACCCAAGAGATTGGAGATTACTTCACGATAATAAAGATGTTGGCTGAGCAAAATTCAGCCCTGCCCACAAGGCCAGCCCAAGGTCTTAAAAGATCTGTAGGCTTTGTGCTGACCCCTGACTGTCTATGCAAATAAAATGGGTAGGCATGCCTGCACTGAGGCTGGGAAAGGGCAGGGGCCAAGTGTGGTTGTACAGGCCATTCATTCCATGCTCTTGTCTTCTTAATTTCCTTGTTTCATCAGTGCTTTTTGGGTTACAGTTAATGACTCCTGGATATGCCTGTAAGAGGTCTGCCAAATAAGAGGTATTAGGTCAGGAATGGTTGTATTGATTTCCTGGAGGTGCTGAGAGAGGGATTTTGACACCCATAACAGCCTGTGTGTGGCCAGACGGGATGCACTGGAAATCAAATCAAACATCACTGCAGCCCCCTGGCACACTCCCATACCATAGGGATGGATAGGCATAAGTACTTGTGAAAGAGATTTATATTTTAGCTGCGGGTTATTAGGTATGGAAACCTGTTCCTCTGTGTCCTGCCTGATGTGGAAAGACTTGGGAGGGGCTGGCTCCAGGACCTGCCACTGATGGTTTAGTGGAAATGGAAAAGTTTGGTGAAAAGAAAAAGAATACTAATGCAATGGAGTCAGCACTGCAGAATTAGGATCTTCCAAAAGGCAAGATCATTTTGGGAATGTTTATGTGACAATGCTATATGCCTAGCATATTTTATAGCATTAAAAGAAAACAAAAAATACCCAAGCAATCAAAATAAAGATGATGCAGTAAATAAAATATAATTAATATGTGCAAACCAGCTATATTGACATTGACTACTACACAGACCAGCTTTGTATTCAGAGACAGCTTCCAAACCTAAGTGAGAAGAAGGGGACATAAACAAATCTTGCAATGCAGAATCAGATTTATGGAGGTTTAATTTCTTGCCTGTGTCTGCTGGCTTCAATCAAAACTGAAAAGCAAGTGAGAATGGATGCAATTCTTCTTTAAAATGCAGAAGGAGTACAGAAAAACCAGGCCTTCTGGAATGTTACTAGCTGTTCTCCACCTCCACAAAGGGAGAGTGCTTATTACACATCACTACTACATTTTTCAATAAAAGTGAAGCCTGGCACTTTTGTGAATGGTATGAATATTTTATTGATCTTATCCACCCACAGTGGATCTGACAGAAATAAGTTTTTAACCTAAAAGAATATTAAAAGAGGAAAAATAAAACTGAAACACCAGATAAGCAATTGTCAGAAAAATTAGGACTTGTATGCTTATCACATTAAATGAAATTATACTGGGTCTTTACCATGATAAGCAGTTATCATGGTCTCACTTGTACCTACTTGGATTTTGCCCGTATTTTGCAGGAAGTGTATTAATATTTTACAGGCATTTTTCTGCATACAAGGGAAAAAAGGAAATGGGGGACAGTGGGATAGAAAATCTTGTAAGCTTCTAATAATGGAAAGCTCAACAAAGCTTGCAGTAGACAACAAGTATGGATGAGAAAACAAGGCAACCTATTTATTATAGCACTACAATTATCCAGTCTGCAGGATCAATTTTAGACAGACTAGCTGGTTATTTTCCTTAGGTCTATAATCCTCTGTTTGACTTTCTGTGGTATGAACTCCAACTGTTTAAATGAACCAGTGAAAACCTGTTCTAGTGTTTGCGATGGTCTGTGTCCTGGGGGACTGTCACCTGTGGCACCCTCTTAGTATTGCCAGCACAATCAAGAAGAGGACACGGATTATTTTCCCTCTTTTGAAATCGTGGTGTAATTTCTGGAGGGAGAGCTTCTTATAACCTTGTGTGAACTGGAATTTTACTGGCAACTCACTTATTTTGGGAACAACAGAGAAAGCATGTGCTGGAAATTTTGCTTGACTGCAGAATTGTGTTCACCTTTGAGTCTTCTTCAGAAGATATCCTTTTGGTTTGTTTTGTTGTGCCAGTACTGCCCTATGGCTAACAAATATATAAAAATTCAGGTGTGGGCAGTGAAATAATATACTTAATCCTTTTTGCTAACAAAAGTCTCTTAAAAAAGATAGGAAGCAAATACAAATTTTAATTGCAGTCCTTAATACAAATTGTTATGCAAACTTGGCTTTCTTATATATTAAATTTCTACTGTAAGAGGTGAGGTTGTGCATACTCTCATATATGCCGCAACACTTATTATTTATTTTGCAGTTTTTGTGTAAGTGTATGCCTATATATATATATATATATATATATGTACACACACATAGAAGGCAGATATGTGCATGTATATTTATACACAAGAGTAAACACACAGTGACAGTGTCAATGTGATCTACTCTCCCTCAGAATTTTTATGAACTTTTAAAGTTGTTAAATGAAGATGAAAAAGATATTCTCTAAGAAAGGACATGAAGTGACTCAGACTTAGTGTTATACTGAAGTTTGGACTATTCAGTTTAGGATAAAAAAACCCAAAAAACTTCCAAACTTATTTTTTTGGTGAGGAGGTTATTTTCCAAAATCATTACACGAACTGGGAGCCAGTTAAATAAAACCTTCCTCTCAGTTTTCCTAGTGTCTGAAACCTAGGTCAAAAGAGAATGAAAAGTGAAAGTCATTACTCTTTGGGGTGGAGCCAAGATGGGAGATGTTACTCACATCTCTACTTGCAGCAAACTGCATGAATTATGACCAGGAGTGAGCCCCTGAGGACATTCTGCATTTTTCAATTCTCTCAGCTCCTGTCCTCTCTGAACAGGCAGACGTTTTGCAGAGCCATGCTGCAAAATTTGTCAGTGACAAAATGACATTTTGTAGGCAGAAAAAAGGATGCTGAAATATGAACTTTTAAAAAATGCATGCTTGTACATAGAAACACACAAAATGTATAAATAATACGTTTAAAATTTATTTATTTACATTTTAAAAGTGACTTCAAAGCCAGGCTTTGAATGGAAACATAATAGACTTTCTAGGGGACATCATAGTGCAGTTGAGCTGGCCACTAAGGCAACTTTCGAAGTATTTCTTGAAAGTTTTCTGCTTTTGTCAGTTTAATGTTTTGTCCCCTGAATGGAATAATCACTTAGTTTTCTGAACATTGGGTTTTCTGGAGGATGGTTTGGTTTTGTTATTTGATACCAGACTGTGAAGTTTTCTTGGTGGTTTCTGGATTTTGATTGGTTAGGGTATATTTTAGGATTTTTCTAAGGGCATGCTTCTTGTCCATATATTTTAGTTAATGCTACATAAGTTCCTGATAAATCCCTGCCAGATATGCCAGTTGATTTTCTGCTCCTAAACTTTCTGCAGCTGCCAAATGAGCAGTCTTCCAGCAGCAGCCTCACTCCATCTTTTGTCAAAGTGTGCCTTTAGTGGAGTCTATTGGAAGGTCTATGATCAATTGAGGGTTCATAGAAAAGTAAAGATAACCTAAATATTTGATGATGAGCAAACTAGCAAAGAATATCCAGAAATGTATGGGTGAATGTCCTTGTGAAATCCCACAAAGACTGATTTATTCTAGACTAAGTTGGAAAACCCCACGTTTCCAGATAGCCCAAATGTTCCTATTTTCTGCCAGGTTTTCAGCCATATGTAAGGCTGAAAATTGTTTCAGAGACAATAAATGACACTAGGACTCCTTAGTAGGAAAAAGAGAATGGAAAATGCCTCAAATTGAAACTAATTCGTTTTCCTTGCTTCAGGAAGAGAAAGGCAGTGACTCTGGATCAGACCAGGGGTCACCATAGCCCAGTCCAATGCCTTGAACAAGAAGTCCAGGTGCCTAGGGGCTTGCATACAGTTATTTTTCTTTTTTATAATTTCCCACCTTCCAGTGATTTCTGGTCTTCCATGAGAAAGAGAAAATGCATCTGTATTTAATTCTCAATGGAAAGTCGGTGGAAGAAAAATCACTTCTTAAGCCCCCTTCCCCCCAGTCAAAGTATGGCATTATCCAAGGAGTTGGACACGAGCCTCTGTTGCACACTTTTGTTCTTGCAGTGGTTGGAACATTTGCAGTTCTTGGCAAGGGCCATTTACTTACCAGTGATTCAGCCTTCAGTAATCAGCACAATGGTGAAACTGTTCCATGGCAGCTCAGGGACAAACTTACAAATCCTATCAGCACCTCCCTTCCTTGTCCATTTTCTTCCTTTTTATGATGTGAGAGGAATGATGTGAAACCTTCTTTTGACATTTAAATACATGATTTGATGAGTTATTTCTGAAAAACACCCAAAATAAAAAGAATGATGAGGAGACACTTAGTTCTTCCTACTAATCAGCTGTAGCAACTTTTTATCTCCTAGCCTTTTCTAAACTTCTACATTAATATTAAATTTCCGGCTTGTAGCATTTAGACTAATTATGTATTTCACAGTTAACATTTATCTTACTGCATTTTGCTTATGTTTCAGATTTTTTTGGAGTGTCTGATCTCTGCTTCTAAAACAGAAGATGACTTATATGCAATGGTTCCAATCAGTTGCTTTGGATTGCCCCAGGCCATGCTTCTGTCAGTTCATAAATGAAATTTTGGGTACCTGGCACAGTGTCAGAAATATGTATGAATTAAAGTATTCTATTCTATAAATTAAAATATTCTATTAATCTGTTTATCAGCCTAAAGAGACTGTACTGATTGGAGTGCTCATGTTTGATAGTATTTTCTCAGCAGATCTGCAAGCTTTTTGTCTGTAGGTCTTTGATTGGACCTCTCATAGCCTTTTCCTGCCATCCACACACCAATGTTGTAGTCCCTGGCTATTGCTGCTCTGCTCTGCAAGCAGGTTTGGACTCAGGGACTTCGTCTCCTATTTGCACACTCCAGAGGCATGAACTGTGATCATACTGCTCCTTGCCTGCTGCCAACACTCCTCAGTTTCCAACCATGTTAGTGCCTGGACTCTCTCACACACAGCATGAGCAGCGTGGCTCCACTGCTCTGTCTACACCTGCAGAGGCAGAACCCAGCTTCCACACATCTGAACTGCATCCTAGCTGAACCCAAGTACAGGTACTGGCATGGACATAGCAGGACAAAGTCCATGCAATTGACTGTCACTTGAAACTTATGGAATAGCACAGTCTGCCATACTATCCCACACAATTATTTCAGCATCATGAATAAACACTTTTGGTTTAATTCTCTCAGATGACCCTACAAAAAGCCAACAGCAATGATGTGTGGTACCAAGCTTTTTGCTCCTCTTGGAGCAAAGGAGTTGGACTGCATTACAAGCTGAGACCTAAGCACAGCCCTTGAATATGACAACAATGCTTTGTGGGAGCAACTCTTACCTGGTTTGTTTAGAGGCAGTTGACCTCTTCTGAACAGGAAGGGGAGGCAAGAGCATGGATGATGACTGACAGTACATATACACTGTTTCTCCATTTACCTCACTGCTCTCTGTAACAGGAGCACACAAAACATGCTTGCTTTGCATGCTTTGGCCAGCCAAGAGTTAAGGAAACCAAGGGGTCGTGCAGCTTACCAGTCCAGCAGACCAAACTCAATTGCTGTGTAAGGTGATCCACATGATCCCGATAGGGGGTAGGAAGAATCCTCCAAAGGGTCCTAGCCCTGGAGGCACCCATATAGACAAGCCCAGGCACACTGTCCATTTGTACTCATCCCTTGCAAAGAATGTGAACAGACTCTGTTCTGGGCTCCAAATTATCTTACTAGTAGTCCAATTTGTGCACCAAAGCAGAGTGGTAGTGTGATACTTAGGCTGTAACAGGCAAGGAATAGGGACATTTAGCTTAAACAACAGGATCTAAGTCAATCAGTTCTACCAAATGTAAGAATGCAGTTAGGTGTGGATTAATTCTACTGTTTACTGTGATTTGGAGGTATTTTTCTGACAATAATACTCACCTTCCCCTGAACACCTTTTGCAGAACTACATTGGAAACACATATGACCTGTCCTTGGAAATGGAAGGCTGGTTGCTTGGGGTGCCACCACCAAGCATCCTCTCAATGCAACCGGGACAACATTCTTCAGTCACATGAAGATACTGGAAAAAGAGAGTGAACACAACACCAGGCTGCCAGGTCATGATGATGGTGCAAGCTGGCACAGACTCCCTAAAGTACACAATTACTAAGCTGATAGAAATGCAGCAGAGGGCTGATCTGCATTAGACTTGTACGGCCAGATGATCTGGTGATACAGAGCTGCTATTAATGAATGTTGAATCACAGGCTCGGTGAATACCTGGGTCGAGCCCACTCCAAGCCCACAAACTGCTGCTGATGCTGAATGTTTCCCTTTATGTTACTCAATGAATAGATGTGATGAGATAGAAAATATTTTTTATTATTTTTATTGCCTCAGGCAAGAAAGGGGATGCAGGTAAGGAATATAAGAATGATTAGATTGGCAATTAGAGCTAATATTAGTTTGACTGACCTGCCTTGACATTAAATGCATTGGAGAATTCCCTCTGCCATTATAAAGTGTGCTTTTCTGCATAAGTCTAATTAAAAGGGGACAAGTTTCATGCATATACCATTAGAAATATATAAGTATATCTCAGCAGGTCCAGGATAATCCTGGCAGTAACAGAATCAGTGTGGAAGTACAACATGACCACTGCCTTCAGAGGGAGGTGGGCTGCCATTTAAATTAACAGAAAAAGGTAGCCAATATTAGTTTAACTTAATTTCTGTCTTAGACAATATAGCAAATAGTTAATGGCAGCTAAGTGTGAGACAGATCATATTCTGCTCATCCAAACTGGTGAAAAGATGTGAATAAATAGTGAAAGGCAAGGTCCTCCTCCACCTTCCAGCATTTTATAAGCTGTGCACTCCTTTCCACCAGATAATAAAAATCACAGCTCAACCTTAAATTCTGCAAGTCTGTTTTCTCCTGCAAAGCCATTATCAGTGAGCCCATTAAATGCTTGTGCATATCTGCAAGTTAGCACATGGGGCTGGCAGCTTCTGTGCCTCTAGGGAAGCAATTGGCCTTACTACCACCAAGACCACTGCTAAAGTAGAGAGTGTGATTCTTCTCAGGATGTTCTATGGGTCAAGTGTAAGTGTGGTGTAAGTCAGCAATGGGAGTGAAGAAAAGTGCAGAAATTTAAACAGCTATCAGATTCTGCTCTCCTCTTTTGCAGCCCAGCACCCAGGCTAGTGGGATATTTGGCAAGTAGTGTCATTCCTGTGACAGCTTGTTTATCATAACATTTGAATTCAGCTGGTTCAGCATGGTGCATATGTTTGCTGTTAAGCTCAGCTGGTACAAAATGCTCAGTATAACTGATGTGCTGGGTGTAAGGACACAGGAAGCAACAAACTGGTCCAGACTCAGAGTCTTTAGATGTGTACAAAGAGAAGCTGAGCAAACCATTAAAAAAGAAAATTACTTACAGGATCGAATTCAAAGCACCTTTTCTCTGGTAGTTAATTTTTTTAACCAACTCACAGTGAAAAATGCATTAGGGTTCAAAATATATATATTATTGTACAAAAAATAAAGAGTTAAAGCTTGTGCTGAAAACAGAATACCATACTACTGCCACAGCCATACCTCTGGAGAGGATATAGTGTGGATAGAATGGGTCTGCTTTAAACAGACCACCTGTGTGGTACACATATTTCTTTTCTATACTAACAACCTTGATACAGATGTCTTGGCAAGCCTTCCTGCTGCCTACAACTCTTCAGTATTTTTAAAGATGAAGAAGAGGTTGCCAGCAGGGAATGTCGCAGCATGTAGGGAATTAATTATAAGTGATAATAATCCAGCAGATTTAAATGTCTCACAGAATCGCTTTTGTCCTTGAAAGGTGGTTACTGGCTTTTTTGTACAGTCTAATCTAGGGACATGCAGAAAAAAGCTCCCTTGCAAGTCCTAAAATGAAACAAACCATATCAACACAAGCACTTTCTCACCAGCAAAATGCCACAGGGAATCAGCTAACAGAGCTGCAGCAGTTTGCAGACTTTCCACACTACTGGCAAAGCTCGAAGATGGACCAGAAACTTCTGTAGGTTTTCCACAAATGAAACTATAGCTTTCCAGTCTTTTGGCTAGCTGTGCTATGAGTTTTGGCAGAGGGTATGATCTAATCAAAGATGATGATCTTGGTGGCCAATGTATTGTATCTAAACTCATAATAATCCCTCTGTCACCTTACCAGCACTTTGGGAGGAAACAGATAACAGCAGAGTATCCTGCAAAATGCTTTGTGCCCAGATACTGCACACGGGTGCACTCGCTGTGGCAAGGTGGGTACCAAGCAGCTGCACAACGCTTTTGGCATTGCCTAATGCAACCCTCATCCTGTATGAGACTTATTTGTGGCATGGGAGGTCTGCAGCCTCATGATCGCTCCTGGTAAGGCCTGCCCTGGATGCTGCACAGTGGCAGAGCAAGGGAAAGAGTGGAGCTGCTGGCCCAGGGCTAGGGCAAGTGGCTGGGAGATGCTGGCTGGTTCCTTAAGTGCCACTGATGTGACCTCACTGTGTATCCCTCATTTCCTCTGAGGCAAAATTTGGTTTGGCCTTCCAACTGCCACAGAAGGCTGGGGATTGTAGCAAAAAGAAGGGGTTTTTAAATGTCAATTTCCAGCTTCTGTTATCCTCAGTACTATGGGGATGATGACAGGGATGAACTGGAAGTTCAGAGGGGAAACAAACCTTCCAGGCCAAACAATGCACCCTAATGCTACCCATTGCCCTTGACAGGTAGGATTTCACCTGCAGTTTGAAGCAGCTGTGAGGAGGGAACAGCCACTGCTTCCCCTTGCCAAAACCAGGTCTACAGAGCTTTACTGCTCCTGGGTCTATCAGATCTTCTTTCAGTAAGGTATTCATCCACAGTTTCTACCCATTGTCACACTGGGATTATGCATGTTCTTGCTGAATGGGAGCCTTAATGCATTATGGTGGAAACATTAAGGAAGTTGGCTTGAAGGCTTGGAAAAATCGTTTCTATATGTGCCCAGACTGAAAACACAAATTGTTTACCTCTTTTTTTTTTCCTTCCAGGTAATTAACAGATCCTAGTACATGATAATTAACACCTGAGTTGTCAAATCTAACACTGGCCATTTTTCCTATTAATTAAACACTGTAACAGCAGATGGAGTTTAGGATAGATATGTTTATTAGATTTGGGATGAAACAGTACTTTTAGAGGAAGTATCTGGTATACTGGTTTGGGGGTGGTGATGAAACAGTGTTTAATAGTCGTGTTATCTTACCTACTCATCACACAACAATCCAGGAGCAATTATCTAGTATCTTATGAGAAGCTGTATGAGCTGCCAAACTTGCTGAGCGAGTATCTCAGCATCCAGATGGATGACAATAGGCTGGGAGCTACAGGACCTGCTGGGATGTGGTCTGTCCTGTCCCAGCCAGGAGAGCAGCAGCATCCCCAGAGGGCAGCCAGGATAGGCTCTCCTCATGGGGGATCCTGCCCACACTGATGAAAAGCCATTTATCTTTCAAAGGCTGGGAAACAGACTAAAAAACCCAGTCCCTCACAGACTCAGAAGTGAGCATGACCTTTTCTGAGCACATTCTCCTTTATCTTCTGCTGCTCAGTTTCAGTTTTACCATTTCCCCACATATTCAACCTACATTTTCTCTTTTCTCACTCTCTTCAGACCCAGTGCAGGCATTGCAGGAGATTGCACAAAAAGGAGTTAATTCTCTGTGGCTAAGCCTTATACTAAGGCTGAGGTGCCTTGGGCATGAGCAACCAGAAAAAAAATTTAAATCTAGATAGCTGCTCAGCTGCATGACGTAACACTCCCATTTACAAAAGACAGGAGACACACCTAGAAGACCTTCTAGTTTGGAAATAACAAAGCAACATGTGTCCTATCCACCCTATTTGAAGGGCAAAGTCACATTGACTGCTTAGGGGAGAAGTGGTTCTGAAACCCAGTTATTAATGTTTGTTTTCCCAAAACAGAGTCAATTGCTAAAGATCAACAAGGCCGTGGCAGTTCTCAGGCTGCTCAAGGAGCTTGAGAATGGTGACACATTAAGACTTCAGAGTAGTAGAAATCTTGATGTTAACCCGGATGTTTAAACTTCATGGTGTTTGTTCATTGTTGTTGATATTCAAGTTCTTTAGCAGATGATACAAATAGTGGTTGCTCTCAAAGAGCTCAGATTTTGAACAGAGTTTCACCAGGGCCTATTCTGGTTTGCCCTACAGTAAGTGGCTTTTGTTGTCAAGTCCCGGAATTTGGCATCCTCTGCCTGTACTAACTTTGTTTATAGTGTAAATTTAATTGAGAATTTTCCCCACATTAGCCCTTCTATTTAAAATGGCAACATGCACTTCCTCATCATATGCATCTTGGTTTTGCTCACCCCTTACAATCTGGGATATAATGTGTCCTTCATTTAAAGCTGAGTATGGAAATTTGCAGCCAGCAGGGCAGGACTGAGGCATAACTTCAACAGAGTTTCATGCAGCTTTCTGAATTGCTAGAACAAGGAATACATAAAGCACATTTTTCTTACATCAGGAGATTTGGATTTTCCTTTGGATTTGGATTTTCTTTTGGATAAGTTTAGTTGGTGAGTTGTTGGATTTGGAGCCCCACTCATGTCTTGGGGAAAGAAGCATGCTGGGGTTCTTACAGAGTCTTAGGGGTCCAGCTGCACAGGGGCAGCAACCAACTCAGACATTTAGTCCAGTCACGACTGAGCATTGGGCACAGTGCATCCCATGGCTTTTTTTTTGTTTGTGAATGCAACAACAGTACAAGGACTTCTAGAGGCAAAGCCTCCATGTAACACATACTAGTGGTGTCAGGAAGGCCTCCCTGGAAAGAAGAATGACTCTGGAAAACATTATTTTAAATCCTGGAGTTATGAGGGATTACCAAGCAGGTTTCTCACTGACAGAATGGGACCTGTAACTGAGTTCTGATCTGGGTAGCTTGCTGCTGCCTCATGCCATTGTGCAAATGTGTGATTACAGCCACCACCAAGGCTGTACCAAGGCAGTTGCGTACCTCTGAAATTGCCAAAGAGCTCAATTAGCCAACCCCATCATCATACACCTACCACTGCTTGTTCTGCTTTTGCCTTTCCTTTTTTGACTTAAAAGGGTGGAGGAAATTAAGTAAGCGCTCTGCTTATTAGCAGTTACCATCTGCAGTTCCCAGATCTCGGGAAAGGAATGTTCTTGGTGATAACTGGCAACACAGGCTGTGTATTTGCCCAGAGCCCCCTGTGCTACCCAGTGCATGGTGTGGGCTGGGTGTGGTGAACAGGCTGTAGAGTGTGCCAGTTGTGCCTGTAATTTACTCAGTCTACTCACAATGGCCCCTACATCTCCAGATGGGGAATCCTGGATGGAAATGAGTGTGCAGAAGACATGTGCAGAGTATGCTGGGTGTCTCAGACCTCTAGCACTTATCCCCCACAAAAATATAATATAACTAAGAGTTTGGAACAAACTGAGCCTGTATTATGTGTGCTGTACGGTGAAGGGTGGTAAATCAAAGGTGTCTGCCACATGTGGGACTTGCTGAGGAAGTGAATGTCACTTTGGCAGCACAGACACAGACGGCCTCCCTTGTGCATAGTAGGTGTAAGAGTGTATGTGTGTGTGTGTAAGCGTGTGTGTGTGTACACAATGATTCTGGAGTCAGTGTGAAGCTGTCTGCTGAGACAAAATGTATTTGACACCTGCAAAATTTGGAAAAAGTCCAAATACCTTTTTAGTTTCCTCATGTAAACAAAACTTTTATGCCGAAAAAGAGGGCATGGTCACATAACCGCAGACTTACTGAACCCTAAACTCTAGGTATTTTACTCTCCTGAAAGTGATTGTATGGTTGGGAAGATATTTTCTTACTTGACTCAGTTGCTCCCATGGAAAAGGGAGAATTGTTTTTGCTGAAACTAGTGAAAAAATATTATTCAGGCTACAGGTGTCTCTTACACACCTGTGCTGCTCTGCTCAAATTAAGTTGCTGGTGATGGATGTGTAATTGTGTTTGCCGATGTGGATCTGACAGCATCTTGGAAGTGTTTGCTCAAGAACAAAAGGAGCAGCACCCAGTCCACTCCCCTTTGGCTGATACAACTCTGCAGGGAGAACTTGAGAAAGCCAGAGCTCCAGACTTGTCCCAGCCCTGACAGTGATGGAGATGGCTGCATTACCTGCTTTACATTCAGCGCCCTTGCAGTGTTTGCAGGGCTATGACAGTTTGGGGAGATTTTGAGACGTGACTTTGGACCTGCCAAGCAAGCAGTGGTGATGTGGGAATGCAGGGCAGACACTGAGCACCAGCCCTGCCTATGCCAGGGGCAGAGGTGGCCACAGCTGCCCTTCCCTCCTGCTCTAGGTCCAATTCCCAGATCCTGCTGCTGCCTTCCTCCTCCTCCTCCTCTTCCTCCTCCTCCCAGTCTGGCCGGCTGCTCCATGCCTTCTGCTACCAGTGTTTCTCTTGGCAATTTCTCACATGCAGGTCGGTGGCTGCAGGCAGCCCAGGCAAGGTTTCTTGGAGGGAAGGAGGAAGGGAGAGAATAGCCCAGGGCTACAGAAAGATAATCTACTGTGCCTACAAAATTAATCTCTTGTGTCAAGGCCAGTATTAAACTATGCCCTGTTCTTCTCATCCCTGTGTTCATCAAGCTACTCTGTGCAATCACATAACTCATTAAGTTCCTTATCCACACCATGTCCTTCCTGTAGGGCCTCTTCCTGCTCCTTCCTTTTCCCCATGGAATAGATCAGAAATATTAATTTGCAAGCTGTGACTAGTCAGTAATCCCATCAATATATTTTTCAAGGACACAAGTATATAGCAGATTCTGGGCATGTCTGCAAAATCCAATTGTTTTCAGTCGAGGAACCATAATTTTTGATTGCTATGCTCCCTCCACACCAGATAATAATTCTCATCTTATTGTATTTTATTTTGCTTCTGTGTACTGATTTACAGGAGAGGAAAACCTACTCAGCGAAATATCCACCATCACTGATAAATTCTGCATGACATACATGATTAAATGTTATTTAATTTTTTAATGATGTTCATAAGTGTATATGAGTATCCTCCCGGGGAATATAAATTTCCATGAAGCAACACTGAGAAATAAGCTACTCAGAAACACGATGTGCTAAACAATTCAGATAGGTCAGATGATCAAATATGACTGTTGCAGGTTTAACATGGTTCTTGATGAACAGAAACAATTTTACCATGCCGGCAAAAAGAAATCTTTCCTTATTTGATTTTGTACTACAAGCATCATCTGGCAACTTGTTTGTAGCCTTGCCTCTCATCTGAGTACATCCCTCTTGATCCATCCTTCTACAAAACCATTATGCCTTTTACCTAGATATTGATCTATTTGCCAAGGATTAGCATACAATTGTACAAACCTCTTAAAGCTTTATCATATCTTTAATGCAAAACTCATATAAACCTTTTCTATTATGACAGAAGAATCTCTATCACATCCCTTAATCTGACAGGCTTCTGCAGGAATGAAAGATGTAGATATGATTGCTGAGTTTGAAAGTCCTGTTCTAAGCTGGTCCAGCTGCCTGGCAAAGGAATCTAAAGAAGATTTATCTATGCATCCTGCTCGCCTCCATCGCTTTGCTAGAGTTTTGTAATGCAAAATGCCTGTACATTATGCTTTAAATGCCTCATCTGAAAGTGTATTATTAAGTGTATTTTATATCCTTTAGAATATACTGATAAAAATCTCTTTTTTAAGATTGATTTTACACTTTTTTGCCTAATGTGTACTATCAGAAGCAAATCTTTTACACAGAATGGAATAAATTATCTGTGGTGATAAATATTGGGACCACATTAGCATAAGCTGAAGACCAGTGGAACAACTTTCATGTGCTGCTGAAAGACTTTAGGTAAATAATGATGCTGGAATTTCTTCTGTGGCAGTCTGCCTTCTCTGCTAACCCAGTACTTGTCCAGGATGCCAGGAGAAGCATTCATTCTCCTCTTTACTGCAATCTTCTGACCTGTCTTAAGCACCTGTACAATATTGTATGGCTAACTGGATCAGAGTAAAACGTCAAATTTCTAACACAATAAATTAAACGCATGTTTTTTTATAATGGCCATAGCACAGGTGGCAGAATTGATTTCTTGTCTTGCCTTCATACACAGCCATGGGCTCTGCTGCTTCCTTTCCCTGCTGTCCTTCCCTCCTACTCAGGTGTCTCCTTAATTTTGCTCTATTGAATAGTTATTCTATTCTTTTGGTTGGAAGAAGTGAGAGGCAGCAGGATGGGCTGCCAGTGGAATCATTTAACTGTCACAGTGTAGGTACTGAGCTCAGGATGGAATTCTGGCAGGCCTCACTGCCCCTCATCCCAGCCTTGACTAGAAAGTTGCCATCTGACAGTTTGCAAGACAGGAACCTTACACCTGAGACTTTCTGAAGTGAAGGTGATGATTTTGTTACCTGAGTGTCCAGTGAAGTACAGACTGGGATGCTGGCTCCCACAGGCACACTGCAGTGCACATACATCAGAACACATTAATTCATTGTGAATTTATTGAATAAATCCACTGATTTATTTGGATGGACTTCAATCAATTTTCTTCCAGTTTACCAGAAAATTAGTCTTACAGAGGACAGAAACTATTCAAGTTTCTATCACATGAATAACTACATCCTGGAGTGTATTATACATCACCTTCCTTTTCTTTAGTCTGTGAAGAGTTAGCTCTTGCTGTTCACCAGCATCTTTTCTTTTTCAGACAAGAGAAACTCATATTGAAACCAAGAGTAGTTTTGCCTCTGGTGACTCACACCATAGTACCACAAACTAGGCAAAGCTCAGCTGCAATCACCCTTTTCCCTCACCAAGATATCCTAATATTTTAGGACTGACAGGCTGAGATGGCCAAATGTCACAGCAGTACTGGTGCTCATCCAAGGACACTTTAATGAGAGGTGAGAAAGATGTTTTCAAAGTGACAAACTCTGGATATAAATAGAAAGTCACCCACACCCCTTCTTTCCAGTGAGTGATAATAACAAATGGGGTGGCAGCCTTGCTCTGGATGGGCTCTGCAGAAGCTGGTGGAGAGGCAGATAAGAGATAATCCTCAAAAAGGTCCAGAAAGCAACATGTGTGCAGGGGCTGTGCAAGAAGGGAGGAAGCAGGCAAAGCCCAGGGAGAGGGCTCCCATGCAGCAACCTTGCATTGAAACCAGGCCTTTTCATACATTGCCTTTACATCTACATTTCTCTAGCAGAGAAATCATTCTGTAGTGAACTTCCTCTGTAGGCCTCAACATGTTTTCCCAACCCAACATTATATATAGGCAGGCAAGTGTTTTGAGTTCAGATTTCTAAAGGAAAAGGGGAGAGACTTCTTTCCTTGAAGTTGGCTCTGGGTAGTGTTGTGTGTCTGCTGTTGCTAGTCTCCTGTATTTCCAGCCTCTCTCTCTTCCACTGGAGCCCTTGCTTCCCATCTGCATCAGGTATGCCATCTCTTCAGCATCTCCTCCCTCTCCATGAGTTGGTGGGGTTTCCTTTATCTGAGTAGTCCCTTCACTGGACTAGAGTTTCCTGTTTGAGTCTCCCCATTTTAAACTTAGAGAATGAAGTTTTTGCACTGCGTGGGGCCAGCACCCTGTCAGGACCATGCAGCCAAAGCACTGTAGGAAAACAGGAACAGCTTCCCTCACACTTACTGTGATCCCCTCAGCAGTATTCCCTGGCCACCCTTTAGGAAAAGGTCGTATTTAGCTAGCTGGATTACTTGCCAAATCATTTGTAGATCCTAAGCCAAAACCTCTGACACAAACAGGACTGGTATGCGACAAAGCGATACTCAATTATTCAATCAGCTTCTTTTCCAACTCAAGCTAGCTGAGGAATAATAAATTATACAAGATGCTGGCTCCCCAAAACATTTGGCTAATCGATCCCTTTATTTCTGGATCTAATCAGTGTTCCAAACTAATATGCATTCAAGCTTGCATTAAGTGTTTTTGTTGCTGATCCAAATCTCTCGCTCTGCATCTTTGGAAGCCCCTTTGCTGGTTGCCTCTCAGCAGGGGTGGTGACAGCTGACCTGGGGCTGACGGCTGCACCTTCCAGCTGCTGGGACTGGGGAGGGCTCAGCATCACGCAAATGCAAGAGCTAAATTTTGCCTAAGGGTAAAAAAGTGGGGGGGGAAATAAAGGTGAAATCTGAACATAGGCAGCATCAAAATGAGACTGGCACATCAGCTCGCGGCGGCTGGGGGGAAGGGACAGTGCTGCAGACTGCTGGGCAGCTGCTCAGCACTGCCAGCTTTGCCTGCCAGCACTCAGGCTTTGGATTTTTATTTTCTCCTAAAATCTCTTGAGGGGTGAGATGCTAAAGTGCAGTGAAGAACAGGACTGCAAATCACAGGCCTGTCTGGCTCTAATGATTTGAGGGCATGATGTTATGCTGCAAGTGGTTCCCCATCTGCATCCCCCTCTGGCAGGCACCCCAGCTGTGCCATGCCCTGCTGTGCTGTGACCTACCCAGCACAGAGAGGCCACAGCCTGCCTTGCAGCCAGCTCTGCCAGGGAGGGGAAGGAGAACCCAGTCCTAAACCCTGCTCACTTGCCACTTCACATTGAAATCTTGCAAGAAAGGGCACGGGAGGAAAGATCGACATGTTCAGTAAATCCCATTAACATTGCTGCAGTCCCAGTTAGGAAATGCCTTGTGTGCTCTCCAAGGTCCCTTGACAAAGTGAGGGATTCTTTTTCTGTAGGCAAAGTAGGTGATCCAGTGCAGCTGAAGCCAGCCTACTCTTTCTGCTTGGTGCTGAGGGGAGCAGCCTGACACATCACTGAAAAGGATCCACCTCTTGTGCGTCCAGGAGTAATGTCTGACTCAAAGGCCAAGCAGAATAAGCATGTGAACCTTTCCCTCTGCTGCCATTTTCCAGTCACTTAGGCATAGAAATACTGGGCATTTGCAGGTATGCCTGAGGTGATACACGTCAGTAGCCCCACTTTGGCAAGCAGGCTGCTGCTGAGGAGGGGTGCAGGAGACTCCTTGATGCATCAGCACTACTGGGGCCTTTGCACATCAAATAACTTTTTCAGTGTCTTTCCCCTTCCATTTTGTCAGCAGCCAGTAGGCTTCACTGGGAGAGGGCCCCAGGGCTGGGACTGGCATTGCCCTAGAGAAGTTGCTCTGCCCTTCTCTGCAGGATTGAGATCATCCTGGTGCTCCTCCATTTGGTTCCTGTGGATCATGGTGCCAGGTCATCATGGCCAATGCAGTCTGGAGTGGTGGCAGGAGGGGCTTGGGGTGACCATGGCTATCAAACATGGTCTGGCTTCCCTGGGCATGAGGAGATCTTTGGAAAACTGCTGTTATTATGCCAGGGTACATGCCAGGCAGCAGCAGCAGTGAGTACGGGCAGATCATCAAGGGCTCAGTCTGGAAAAAATTATTAGAGCAGATGAAAGGAGGACAGGGGAAGGGATTTCATCTGCTATATTTGAAGTCACATTTAGTTTCTTGGCAAGAAAAGACGCAGGGAATATTGTTTGGAGACCCAGCTACCCCGAAAGATTTGAATCTGATATGGCTACCACTTCTTTCTCACTTGAAACATAGGAGAGAGAAGGGATGGTTGCTATCTGTGAGGCAGATCTGAGCACTGTGAGTCATGCTTATCACCATCCCACTAATGCATCTAATTTGGACAATTATGTTAAACTTGATGTTAAACTTCCCCACAGTTCTTTGAAAGCAAACCAAAGTCTCTTCTGGCCAGGGGTATATAATCCTCCATCTTCTGTGATTACTATCAAAGGGCCAGTGTACAGCTTAATTTGTTATTGGTTGCAAGGTATGCTTAGATCTCAGGATGGTTGTAATAGTGCAAAATATACATTTAATAACGAGTAATAGCTCCATAATCTGTGGCTCTTCCTTCCTTCTTGATGTGTTCTCTTCCCAGCCACAAAGCACAGGAACCCTCGAGCATTCCTTTATGTCATCTTAAAACCATTACTCCAACACTTTGTTCTATTAATTCATTTTCTCCAGATTATAGCTACATGTTCAGACTACAAACTATATCATGCAGAGACCTCGCCCCCACTATATGTGAAAAATGTTTGCAACAAAAATAGAAATATTGGTAACAGAGCACTGTGGTAATTAAGTATTCATTGAATTTTAGGAGCCAGCGGTAAAAGTAGATGCATTACTTGGTTCATTACTAGGACCATTACTTGGCCCTCTGACACAAGGATAAGCCCCAGTCTGCTGCAGCACACACCATGCCCTGACGGGAGATAAGAAGCAGAGGATGTTGAAGTGATCGTCAGAGAGAGAGCATAGGGAGGAGAAAGACCAGCACAAACTGCTCCTCTGTGGAAGGAACTGGCCCTGTGGATAAGGGCATCCCCAGAGTTCACCTTTGGTGTTTGTTAATAGTGTCACCCTCTCTATACATGATGATAATTTTTTGCTGATTTCGTCATTGTTATGATAATTTGTTGGTATTGTCACCCCATGACTGCAGACATGGTGCAAAAGCTTAATTGAGGCAGCAGATGGATATAGGAAATGCTTCTGCACTCTCCTGGCTCACACCTGCAAATGACAGTGCCATCGGGATGGAGCCAGGAATGCCCTCTGGTCACATCACGTTTCACTCAAGTTGCATCCAGCAGCATTCAAGGACATGGAACTCATTAGTTGCAAAGTCTTTCCCCTTACCCCACTGAATAAACTTTTCTGACATAATGTGTAGTATCACTAAACCATCTCTTCTCAAAGTGTTTCCCCTCTGAATTAACAGGGAAGGAGCAAGATGCAGCAGCTGGGGACAGAAAGGGCAAGGATGGGGTTTTTTTTGAGGGCCAACAAGTGCCTCAAGAGCTAGTCACAACACCCTTTCATCGATTTTGTTCAGCACTCAGCAAATGCAGAGCCATTGATTGTCCACTGAATAGTCTGTAGAGCTCTGCTTTTGCTGAGCTGTATGTGGAACTGAGCCAAAAGGAGAAGAAATAATTAACAGTCTGCGCTGTCCGTATGTTTAAAATACACTACAAAATGAAAACAGTCCTGTGGAGAGTTCTCTGCATTAAAGCTTTTCCATCATGTGGAGTTGGAATATTTCCTCTATTCCTTAGGGAGGGACTTAGGACAATATTTGAGAAACCAGAGTTACTATTAATTTTAAGGCTCTTTCTTTCCAATTCTTTCAATTCATTATTCATACTTCATATGCCTGTATAAAAAAAGAATTAAATTATTGTATGAATTGAAACTACTTCAGATGTTCAGAATTCATAAGTATAGTAAGAAAAAACTTAAATGAGCTTAGATTCTGATAGTAGAATCTGGAAAACAGAAGGATCCTATTTAAAGACAGATTTTTACTGAAACTTTATGGTCCAGACCAATTTATTTAAAATAGATTTGACATCACCAGACCAAAACCCATTTAAAGCAACTTATTGGGTTTGAATTTCATGGGAAAGAAATAACATTCAAAAGCCTGTTAATAATAGGGGGTCCTTGAATGAGAAGGAAGGAATTAGTGTCAGTATCTGCTGATGTGATATGGAGTGTATGTATCCATGTGAATGCTGCCCATGCCTGTTTAAACAATTAATTTCAGAAAATCTCCTAAAAAATCCTAATAGCTCCTCTGCTCCTATCAGTGCCTGTTGGCCTCATTATTAGACTCCTTGTACTTGCTTTCTGGTGATTCACCAGTGCAAAGGGAAGGAGATGGAAGCAGAACCAGCCAGCAAAGGATCCTCACCTCCCTGAGTAGTCTGACTAACTATACATCCTGTGTAAGGACCCGCATAAAAATCCAAACTCTCTTCTTTTTTCTGCTGATGTCCTCTCCAGGGCTTTTTAGGCCCCCTTCATCAAGAGTCTATAAAAGTAAAACTGGCATGACCAGCCTGGTTTAGGACTGATCATCCAGCCTGCACTGAGTGTTACCTCAGTGGTATTCCCAGCAGAAAAGCCAAGAGCTGAACAACCTATAGAGCAGCCAGCAGCTTGACCCTTAAACATGGTCCTCTGGATCTGCTTCACCCTTTGGGCCCTTTGGATTCATGTTCAGGTCTGCTGGCAGAGCCCAGTGGAGATTTCATTGGCACAAGCCAGGCTGCACCTGTAGATGTTAATCTCTCTAATCATTAATCTGGCACCTTGCAGAGCAAATACTCCAAGTGGATGCATAGCCCTCTAGGTTGGCTGGACGTGGATCAAATATTCCTTGTGGAATCCCAAACATCTGCTTGGCACAGACATTGCTGGACCTGGCACATTGGTTGTCCTCAAGGGTAAGCCAACTATTAGCTCCCCAAACAGCTGGGGATGGTTGTTGTATAACATCAGCACTGTCTCCCTGCTCTCCATGTCTCAGGGGCTTATTTTTTCTGTGGTCCCTTGCCCCACAGCTCTGACTGGTACAGCAGGTTTGCACAGGGCCCTGCTTATGTGTTATGTGTTCACAGTTGGAGCACAACTAGAGCTGCCTGTGGTGGCAAGGATAGCAAAAACTTCTGTGTCAATCCTCTAGTTTCTGGGGAAAAAATGTGGACAAAGTGTATCTAGGGCTAAGAGATATATATGGCTGGGTGAGCAGGAGAAGTGTCAAAATATTCTCCTCTGAGAAGATGAAATACTGTGTTTTCTTCATGGGAGCCAATGCTCTTGTCCTGCCATATTTTCCCAACACAGCCCATGTGTCCCTACTCATTGTTGCCCAGGCCTCTTCTCTAGCTGTGAATGCCAGAATATAGTGGCATAACACAGATTTCACCTTTCTTTTATTTTTCCACTAACTGAAAGGTCAAACAAATTGAATTTAAGAACTATGTGGATAATTCAGTAATTAAAAGCTTGTGAGGAGCTGTAAAAGCTAATCACAGAAATAAATAGTTACCCAGCAACTTCATTACATTAAGAACGGTATATGCTGCATAATATAATAGGAGCTTAGGGAGTTGAAACCACTGAGAAGCCATAAGTCATAGTTAGAATCACAGGAGAAACCCCACATTGCTGTCATGGTCCAGGCTTAGGAGCAACCTGGGAAGCTGATCTCTGGGCGTAGATGCCACTGTGACATCCTCCTAAATTGAATTACATGCATGCCCTTGAGTACTGTCTACCATTTGCATATATGCAGCCTCCATTTCCTGAACTGCCCAGCTGAGGGGCCAGGAGAAAGTGAAGGAGCAGGGACAGGTAGGCTGGAAGTCCTTTGTTGTCACCAGCCTCGAATTTGACAAGCTCCCGTGCGAGGAATTTGCTCTGGGAGTTAGGTTGCTAGGGAGGGTCAGAAGGGCTGAACAAGTCTTCCCACAAAATGGAAAAGGGGGTAAGGGAAGGGGGGGTCAAGGAAGTAAGTAAAGTCATTATCATATCAGTAATGTAATTTAAATCATTCTATCCTGATCTTGTCCAGAGGGGAAAAGCTGGCAGGCATCTTCTGACAGCAGAGTAGGAATGTCCTGCAGAACGGGTTGCACCTCTCTTTCCTCCCCAGGCAGAACAGGGTTCAATAGGGAAGAATGTTTTGGGATTCTTGAATATTCTCCCAGCACCCTTACTGTTGTTGAGGGCAATAGATAACCATTCCTCCAAGGTCCGGGTCACCAAAAAAATAGGTCTGGATGGGGCTATCATAGCTCACAGCAAGGCAGGAGCAATTGCTGACAACAGCCCTTTGTAGACACAGAAATGTCCTATGAGCATAGGCTGGACATGAACAATGAGTAGCCTCAGGAGATCTATCAGGTATGGTTTTACAGATCTGGAAGTGTCTCACAGCCTAAATAACTGGCACCTAGCTTTTAAATCAAACCACAAAGTCCCTGGTAAGTGGGTAACTGCATCTTACAGGTGGCTCTTGAGCAGTAGTCACAACAAGATTTTCAGTGATGGTGAAATCAGCCTAAAGGTAAGGGAAAAATACACAGGCAAGATATTTAAATAACAGCAACATTGTTATTGAAATAAGGAAACATGCCTTTCTGACTCTGCTGAAAGGACAGTGAAGTCTTAGCTAAACTGAGGGCCTTGGAGCTGAAAGAGACACCTCCATTGAGTCTTGAGGAGAAGCAGTCCAGGGAGAGCCAGTCGGCCACAATTGTTCATAATAAAACCGACACAAGGGGAAAAAGAAACCTTGTCTTTTGTTAGACCTCATATTTTTCTTTTCTGTTAAACCATTTTGATCCTGCTGGGGTCATCACATTCAAATAGCTCTTTGCATTGCGCAGTTGATTTCTGTTATCCTCAGATGGTGAATTTTCTACTGAGCCTTCAGGGCAGCCAGTCTAAACTAGAAAGGGTAGAGGCATCCCTTGTCCAGCCTTTTTAATTTTAATTTATTGCAGTCAGAACTGTCCTTTACCACTTCATAGCTAGGGGGAAGGGAAGAGAGTTGAGCCTTTAGCTGGGGAATTGCAGTAACCTTGGTGTTCAAACATAGAGCCAGTGCACAGCAAGAATCTGCTTTGCCTGTTATATGCTTTTCCCCACAATACTAAATTAATTCATTTTCTTAAAATAGGTCTTCCTAATCCAAGGATCTATTTTAGATACAAAGTCAACATTATGAAGTGCAACACATCACATTTTATACTAACGAGTTATGAAAACAAGCTATCAAAAGCTGAGTCTCTTCTGTGTCCTTAAACAACTGTTTTTCACTCATCCTAAATAGTAGCTGTTATTAGTAACTAGAGCAATACAGTCCTACTATTTGCAAAGCCCCATCAGCTCAGATATTTAGTAAGCTTTAGAATCAAATAACCCAGTTTCAACATCTACTTTTTGCAGCAAGTCAGTTTTAAATGGGAAGAAATCTATCTTCAAATAATATGAAACTAAATAAAAATTGTTCAAGTAGGAGAAATCTAAATTTTTCTGAAGCATTTTCTGTTTGTAACAATAAATTCCACCCTAAAAATTGGACAATTCACCCTATAACCTTCACATTATCAGTATGTAAACTGACCAAACATGAAAAATATGGTAGTATCTACAGGTCTCAATAAAATTATATCCTTTTGTGTTGGAAAGGTCTGCAAGGTTACTATGCTGGTACAGTATTATTTCCCACCAGTCAGAAAAATCTTCTGAGTTTACAGATCCCTGAGTTTTTATCACTAACAAGGCTCTTATTTGAACCATTAAATCACACCATGGTCCCCCAATTCAGCAAGATGCTTAAGCACTGAATCCAAGCTTTAATGCCAAATAAACAAGCGTATCATACTGTTTTACCATTTAGGCTGCTATACAAACTGAAATAAAATGCATGTAGCTTAATGTGTTCATTAAACTTCCTGTGTAAGCACACAAAATTACACTCTTAGTATTGTAAAATGAAGTCATAACTGCTGCCTGCAATAATCTCAGCATAAATCTTCCTGCTTTCCCAAGGAAGCAGTGTCAGACTTCTCTGAAATCTGCTGTATAAAAGCAATTAACTCTTGAAAAAACAAACAAGAAAGGTCAGTCAGGACTGAGTCCTCAGCAGGCAAACATTATTATGCTCCTAGAAATCCGACTTTTGTTTGTGTTCCCATCTCAGAATTCATTCCTGTACCATCTCTTCCCTCCAGTGTGCTCTTTTGGCTGTTGATTGGAAGATCTTGCGATACTCAGCATCATTGCAAGTTATGACTTCATTCCTGTCTATTGGTGTGTGTAGGTTTGTGGCTCTTTGCCAACCTCTTGAAGTTGCAATCCAAACCTTCAATTTCTCATGCATGAAAGCCAGAAAAGTCTAGATAGCATTCAGAATGCCAAAAAACATCTGATGTTGGCTTTCTTCATATACCAGGTGATGCACTGTCAGCAGTGTTTACAAAGGCTGGACACCAAGAAACCCACATCAGGCATGTACTGGTCTTTTTACAACTCCTATTGAAATATCTTGCTGATTTTTGTTTCTTGCTAGAAATGGGGGGAAACTCTCTTTTCAGCTCATTAACAAGCACAGGTCTTCATCAATGACTATTGAACCTATCTAACCAATCTTTTTGCCCATCCCTGCCTGTGGGTCAGGCAGAGATGTGAGTGTAGTGCTGATGGTTTGCATTTGCCCTCTGGGCATGGCTGTCGCTTGGCAGAAGTCAGTGCCACTCTCCCAGCGAGCTGCACACCCCCATAGTTGTTGAGGGCAGAGGTACAAAACCTGGCTTAGGACGGGTGAGTGCTCCAAATGTAGGTGGCAGCAGGTTGAGCCCCATCCGTGCTGTTTCCCTCTGAAGCAGCCTGAGGAGTGCCCAGCCTGGCACTGGCACTAGTGCTTAGCCCTACCCCCGAAGGTGGAAGAGCTCTAGCCAGGACTAGACTCAAAGCTGTGCTTACCAGAGCATTTAGACATGCTCAGAGAAGCACAGGTGAGTGCTGTCTGTCTCCTCTGCCTTCCTCTTCAGCTCTATCAGCTGCCTTAGTTTAAGGTTGAAAAGCTGCAAGGGAGAATGGTGTTTCACAAAACCTGCTTGCATCTCATGCTTCAATAGCCCTGAGCAAGCTTCTGTCTCAAGTCCTTTCCCTGCTGTTGTAGGCAGCTGAGCCCTCCCAGCCAGCAAGGTTTCCAGCTGAACCCCGGGCACAAAGGGACCCCTGCTTAGGTCAGTGGACTCGTGGTCTTTGAGGCCTCCATGGGGCTGGCCAGGGAGCCACCCAGTCTGCTCTGTGTCCCTGCTGGGCATGCAGCCTCTCCCGGATTAATGAGCCCTTCTGTTCACTAGGTTATTGCTGGTTTTAAAACAAAGCAGGGAAGCAGTGCTTTGGCTGGGAGGGAGGATATGTGAAGGAAACATGCCTTAAGGAATAGGCTGTTATTGCTTTTGCATTGAGATTAAGAAGCCCTGAGGACGAGACAAGGAGGAGGCTGGGAAAGCAGACCTAGAGCCATTTGAAGTGGACAGAACAGGTTTATAGTGCTAGACACTGATAGCAGGGATGCTGCTCTTTGGTTTGCAGCCTCTGTGTTTGCCTGATTAGCAAAGTGACATGTAAACACTTGGTAAGGAAGCTTGACATTAAGCTAAAAGCAGCAAGAGTTGAAGTTGCAGGCTGATTTCAGGAAAGCTTGGAGCCTTGTTATTTTAATTGTGTCTGGACTTCAGCTTTTGGGCCCAAGCTTAGTGCTTTTGGCAAATCCAGTCCTCATTCTCAGTTTAAAAACTGCTACTCTTATGATATTACAGAGCATATTTGGAAGATATTATTCAGCCCACAGCTCCTCCTGCAATTTCTCAAGTTTTCATAGTCTTCCATTCAATTTTTCCAGTCTGAGGAGCACCAATGCTGCAATAGCCTTAAGGATAAAATCTTAATTTAAAAACAAAAACACAGAGGCGGTTGCACAGAAATCCTTAACCGTGTCTTGATGCCAATAGCTACCTGAAATAAATGAAACATGCTGTTGTATTCCCTAGCTGTATTTGGTTAACACTATGCCAGAGAAATATTTTATTCTGTTAAAAAAGGAGAAAAAGAGCAAGTTTGGGAGACTTGAAAATATTTTTCGTTACAGGCAGAATATGGCCCAACTAATCTAGTTGAAAAGGTGAAAAACTGAACCACCATTTCAGCATTCAAATACACCCAATTTATTTTAGAATGAATTATAGTGAAATTGAAATTTGAAAGGAAAATCTTACAAAAAAGGAACTAAATTAGCCTACATTAGCTTAATATTTTCGTTGGTTTGTTTGTTTTTTTTTCCTTTGATCACAGACCCGAGAGGGGTGGCATTTAGCTGCATAGAAAACCAAAAGAAAACAACTGTTAGTTGTGATCTAAAGCTGATGTGACTCAGCTGAAGGACATCCATGGCTTGCTGCAGGCTTCAGGAGAGCTGGTTTTAGCTCTAGGAGAGATACTCTCTGCATTTCACTGCAGATCCTCAGAAGTATTCAGGCAATTGTGGGCCCTTGAAGCCTAATTTAAGAGCTTTTGAGGAACCAAATTCTTGGGAAAAGTGCCCTGGGATCTCCATCATTCCTCAGTGGCCTTAGGACACCATAGTCAGAGACAGCTCAAGCTGCTTCCCTCTCAGGCTTTGAATCTGCAGCTCTGTATCCTGAACAAACTGTTCTCAGTACAGGATCCTCTTCCCTCTCCCCTTCTCTAAACGAGGTGGGTCAGCACCACCGTGCTCTTTTTACCTGCAGGAGACTGAGGTGCTGCCTGAGGGAAGCCTGCCAAAAGCAGCAACAGCTCTTCCCATCAGTGCCAGGAAAACACAGCCCTATTTCACACTGTGCTGGTTTATCTGTCCTAAATCTCTTTTACGCCCACGAGCAGAACAGACCATCTTAAAAACTGCCTCCACACTGACTACAACCCCATTAAACGGGAAAGGAATGGGAAGAGGAGCTGAATCTAGGTTTTATAAACAAGGTGGATTAGGATTGAATTTGCTGCATCTAGTGAGAGGACTTCCAACTTGCTTCTACTATTAGAAAAAATGTGTTATTAACTTCACTACGTCCCCTTCTGTCTGTCTGCCATTCACATGGTCCCTCAGCAACATTTTAGTTGGCTGGGTGATCTTAAACACCACCCAAGGCAGAAATGGTCTCAAAGGTGTTCCTGAAAGATTCAGTAGCATCAGCATCTGGGTCCAGTCAGTACAAAACCAAGCTTCATTAGCTCTGCTGTTCACAAAGTGGCTTATAATAGTGCAAATATGTTTAATACTTTAGTGCTTCTGTCTTAGAAATTTGCATTTAAAAGAAGAAGAGAAGTTGCAGATTGAAATGTGTAGTTAGGTCTCTCTAATTATATTTCTCAAAAATTCTGACCGGGTAAGAACACAGTACCATAGGCACAGAAGCATTCAAATTTTAGCCTTGTGTATGTGAAGGACAGAGAATGTGGTTGTATCTATGTATGCAGGGCTGGAAAACCCAGGCTTATACCAAAAGATAAGCAGGGCAGTCTCTAAATGGCTCGCTGACACATGGGATTAACATAACGAATTATCACACAATGTGTTGCAGTTTGAGGCGCAGAGATTAATTGCTGAAGGCCAGATGGGAGCGGGTATGGGTAAATACAGCCTTTTGTTGAAGGAAGAGGGAGAGGGCTGACTGCAAAGCTGCAGTAAGCAGAGTGTGTGACCACTCCTGGGGTTTTTGTCTTGGCAGGGCAGACACAGGCAGAGCAGCCCCACGGAGACCTGCCCTGAGCTGAAGAGCTCACACCTTGTGCAGAGTCTGCACATGAGCACCCCATCATCTATCCAGGAATGGGGTGGGGGGCACCGTGGTGTCTCCAGGTGTCCCTACATGACTCTCCAAGATGGTGACACTGGCCTAGCACCACCCCTCTCCTTGCACCCTTGTTCCTGGGGCCTGCTCATTCCAGCCTGGATGCCCGTTGTACTTAAGTTGCTGCTTCTTGGCTGGCAGAGTTGAAACACCTTTTTGTTTTCTCCTTCTGCCATTCCAGGACCTGTCTAATATCCTTGTGAAGGTCAAGGGTTCTTAAGAAAATTTTAAAGTGGTTTATGGAGATGGCACAAGTATAAAGTCATAATTTATATGGCAAAAAGTTGTATGTAGATTATTAATGAAAGCTGGCTGGGGCAACTAATTTAAGTCATTTCATTTCATGTCATCATTGAAGCAGGAATGCTTATTTACAAGAAAAGTCACCTCTATTTTAATATGAATCTAGAAACCATTGCCTACCAATTTGCTGAATATGTTTGAAAAGCCTTCTTTAGAGGAGCCTGCCTTTCAAATATCATCATCTAGGGCAACATTTTGATCTGACATTTAAAACTGAATTGGTAAAATGACTGCCAGTGGGGCTAATTTACAGGAAAGTGCTTCAGTAGCACACAAAGATTATAGAGATGCTTCCCATTGTAATTTCAGCATTGATGCATTTCAATTGATTTACCATCACAGAAAGCATCTGAGCCCTAGCCCAAGTGCTGTATCGTTTTTCTATTATGGTGATACCTTGCTTGTTGATTTAGGGGGAAAAAAGAAATTAACACAAATAGCATTGTATTTACTGGCATTTTCAGAAGGACACATTAAAACATGGTGCTCTGGAGCACTGAAATGTTGGGCAGCATTTGGTATGTATCCTGAGAGTGAATAGAGAAGGAACAGACGTGTTTGGTAAAAGCAGGAATTGCCAGTGCCACCAACAGTTACACTTCACCAAATCAAAAACACAAATGAGTTTTAAGGTCTCCCAATCATCCACTGAAATAATACTTTATTCTCCTCTTACACACATTGCAAGCCTCAGTTTCTCAGGTAATACCAAATAGGACCCTCTATACCCCACTAAGGAACTCCAGTCTTATGCTTTGATGATAAATCTTTCTATCTTTTTTTCTATCTATCTATCTATCTATCTATCTATCTATCTATCTATCTATCTATCTATCTATCTATCTATCTATCTTTCTATCTTTTTACCATTGAAAACTAGCATTTGTTTAGTTGGGGAATAGGTACACAGTTTGTGGAATGTGTGAAGTAGGACTTAATACATGAAAGAGGCAAAACACCCTAAGGAGGACATCAAGAACCCAAAAAGACAGATCTAAGTCCTGGCCATGTGAATTGCACTCAACAGACCGAAGAGAAATCACTGAAAGATCTGAACATCTGCTCAGAAACTCCCAATCTGAATACTAGAAACTAAGAAGTTTTTGTAGTAGTTGTTCAGTTTTGGGAAGGTTCTGTTGACAAAATTCCATTCAGTTAGGTTTCTTGTTAGTCCCTGAGGCAGGCTGATGGGGAAGCTGTGCTTCCAGAATACCTGGTTTCATGGAGACCCCTCCACAGAAATGTCTCACGCAAGAGTTTCAGACTCACAGCTGCACTTCAGGGAGCCTTGAAACTTGCAGAGCCTGCTCAGGCCAGGGGTTCCAGAGTTTAAGGTTCCCAGGCTCATAGGAACTGGGCACAAGCTGTTGTTGTTCATGTCAATTTTTTTAAGGGGGGAAAAAAACCCCAAAAAACAGCATGAGGAATTCAGCCAGGGAGAAGCATTTTCTTGGAAAAAACTTAAAATTCCAGAAGTTATTTTCTCCATGAAATTCTGGAGTTTACTGCCCTGGTTCTAGATTTAGCAATGTTGGAGTTTTCCATGAATGGAATGTTGACAACTTTCTATTTATCACCCTCCCACTGAGAGGACCGAAGTTCTCAAGGCACAGGAGATAATATTGCAATTATCTGCATGACCTTCTGCCACTGATATCTCATGTTGCTGGGATGGGGTGGGGGAGAGGAGAAGGAGTTATTTTGCAGGCGATTCTGATTTTCATCCTTCCTTCCCAACCTCCCTCATAATCTTAGCAAGATAAATTTCACAGAAATCCAAGCCTATGTTTTTTTGGAAACTTACTGAACAGCATGTGAGTAGTGGAACTGCTGAATCTAAGCAGCTGGCAGGTCTATTCCCTTTCATTTTTGTTTTAGCTGTTGAATTTCTGCAGAGGCAAGTGTCATGTTGCTTCCAATATAGAGCTCTGCTTTGTAGTACTCCATGCGTATTTCCAGTCATCAGGGAAACAAAGAAATCTTACCATATATAACATATGACTCTCTTTTCAGCAGTTCATTCTGTATTGCTATAAAGGAATTTAAATGGATGACATCTATTAGAATTTAAGTTGTGAAGGAAGAGATAGAGAGATGGTCAATTTTTTTCCTTGCCAAATAATGTATATGTCCATTTTTACATAATACTCTTATGTCTCAGGATATATAGCTGTCATTACCTAAGCCAGAACTAAAAATCGCTTCACAATAAAATATCTTGTCATATTTTACAGCATAAAAATGTCTCAGGGAAAAGTAGACAAGGGAAACAAAATAGCCAAAACCAATGTATGCTGACCAGGGCTGCAGCTGAATGAGGTTTTGAGATGTAGTATTAATGCTCGCATGCAATTTAATTTTCAGAGGCAGAATCCTGTGAAGGACTGGCTAGCTATTCATTAGGCCACCATGCATTCTTTAGTTGTAATTTAAAGTCTAAATTTAGATGATGGGAGGGCTGTTTCAGAGGATTCAGTTAAAGCTAATACAGACACTAATTGATATGGGTAATTGTTTCTAGAAAAGCCATTGATCTATTGCATGCACTTGAGATTCAGCTGGAACACAGATTTGTTAAAGCTATTTTTATTTAAAAAAACAGAGAAAATGGAGGCCCCCAGTTAGCTAAACATTATCAGGTTTGACACCTCTTACTGCTTTATGTACACAGCTTCTGAGAAAGAGGCTACTTCTTGCTGTCTGTTAGTCAAGAGAGCTGAAGAACAAAGATAACAAAAGGTGTGGTAGATGACGGCACATGGGCCATTGCAGGACCACCATCCCTGTTCCTTTTGTGCCAGATGAGAGCAAACTCCAGTGCACTAAGCCACATGTGGGAACTGGATGCTGTGCAAGTGCTAGCATGAAAGCCTACTGGAAAGATTTGTGGTGGAAAGCTCAAATACCTGGACTTTACCTGAATGTCCTATGCTTTGGGTGGAGTCTGACAAATACTTATGCTACAAATAACCACGTAAATGCTGGTAATGGGAAGAAACTATCCAGTTGAGCAATCATACTGGTACAGAACCGAGAGGGAACACAAAACACCAATCAGGAAAAGAGTTTATTAAATAGGAGTCATCAAAACAAGAGATCTCGGATCGTGCCAATGTTCATCAAGGATCCAAGAAGGTCAAACCAAAATTTAGTCACTGTAGAAGAGATTCACTGTTTAGAGCATTTGTCTTAGATGTGGGAAAGCCAAGCTCCGGCCTGTGACTGAATCATTTACACAGATGATTTGTGCATGTGTCTCCTGCCTCCCCAGCGAGTGCCCCAGCCAGCAGGCTTCTGCCTCATTCCAGGAAGGGAAGATACCTGGAAAGCTTTTCATTTCATCCCAGGCAGAAGCAGGCAAAACTTCTGAACTCCTGCTTTTTTTTTTGACAGAAGATTGTGTTCCTCTTCTGACTCTGGTGTGGTGTGAAATGCCATTGGGCACAGCCTCACGCTTGCACACAATCCCACAGACAGGAGAGCATGACTGTTGCTCACATGCTGAGGTGTCAGCAAGCAGACACAGTAGCAGGGTGGGAGTGAGGCAGAAACACTGCCTTGCTGGAGAAATCCTCACTGACTGCTTTGTGCCCAGAAAGCAGCACTGGGTTTAGCAGTGAGTTGCTAGAACACAGGGAGAAAAAGCCTCAGGCAGGAAAAGGTAGAGGAGAAAGAAGAAGGAAGAAACATTTAGACCATTTCTGTTATCAATCATAAAGGCAGCAAAATTACAAGTCATCAAATTAATCTAACCAAGTGCTTTCTCCTTCCCCGACAGTTTGCCACTTGCTCTAGCACATACTTTTAAACTATAAGCCTTTGTACAAGCTCTGTCCATAGTTTTACGAGATAATCAAAGTTCTCTTCAGGAGAGGATACAGAAAGATTTGGAAGCTGCACAGTGAGGGGGGCTGTGAACACAGCAGTGCAGCCTGCAAGCCTCTCTCTGGTAGCACGTGGTGCCAGAAAGGGGATCTGGCATTCATTCCATGAGAACATTGCTCACGTAGAGCATGCAGTGAATGGCACCTTTGCTACCTCCTCTAGAGAAAGGTGAACCCATGAGTTTCCAGGCCTCCAGGAAATGGGTCCCCAGAGCCTGTGACAGGGCCAGGAACAGACCCAATTCTCATCTTCCTTGCGCATAACCGTGATGCAGCAGAAAGTCTGCCCTGTGGATCTGTGCCAGATGAATGAGCAAAGACTCATTTCCCTGTCCCTGGTGTCCTCTGTTTCCTTTCATTTTTCAAGTCAGGACAAGGCAACATTTGGCCCCAAGTGTGGACAGCGGTAGAAATGCAATAATGACTTCACAAGAAATACTGGACAAACAGCTGAACAACTCCCATTGCCTCACATGCCTGCTGTACATGAAGATGAGTGGCTTTTGGTCAACTGCTTATTTACATAAACAGTCACATAAGGTTGGTCTGACCTAAAAATAAAAGATGAAATAGAATGTCACAGACTTACACAGTTGCAGGACATGCTTTAACTAGGACAAAAGTGCATGACCCTCCTACAGTAAATGGTAAGGGTGGAACAGGAAAGCTGATGTTCTGTCAGGAATAGCACAGAGAAACATTTATTTCAAAATAAACAGGTAATTCTTTAGCCTCTAAAGCCAGTATATTGCTTCCCTTCCTGCCAAGGATGACTGAGTACGGGATTATTCTTAGATGTGTGACTGAGAGTAAAAACAATCATAACCCCTCTTCAAACCTTAAGAAAAAGTGTATTTAATGTTTTATTTAAACAGGTCTTTGCAAAATTAATCAAAACTATTCCAAGAATGCATCAACAAATTACACCACCACCCTTAACACTGGGGAGAGGTGACATCTGTCATGTTGTCTGTGACCAGATCTCAAAGTTCAGTAGGTGGTTCTGGCCCTGCCCTGCCTTGCTGTCATACATGGAAGCTTTAACCTACACTGGAAAAGTTCAGTTTAATATTTGTACAGCAAAGGAATAATGTTCCTGTGGGAGATCCTTGGGACTGTGAATCTGGTCTGACACAGGCTCTGGTCATATCTCCTGCATGGCACCTGGCAAGCCTCACAAGCCCTTCCTAAATTTACCTGCTGCTCAAGGAAGAGCACGGAGACCATCAGGGAGGGAAGGTTTGGGGCACAAGGACTAGCTCTTGACCTCAGCCAGCCCAGAACTTCCACAGTACAATTTGTCATCAGACAAGGAGATGTCTCTGTGTCACTTTGGGGGCTGAGGTACTTTAAAAGATACCTATGCAAGGATACATATGCTATAGCAAATGTGGGAGAAATGCTGCTCCCCTAGATTCTTAAGTACTTTAGATTTGTAAGTTAGGCCTGACTTACTGATGAGTAAGTTACCATTATGGTATAGTAAAACCTATGTGAATCCTTTGCTAAGTTGTTTAACTTCAGTTATAAGTGAAGTGAAGTTAAATGCCCAACCCCCCATTTTTATTTTATTTCAGTGTAGTTTGATTGACTCCGGACTTTTTTCTGCTTTTCCTCGATGTGCCTTAACCATATAGTAAGAGTGAACCTTGCCAATGAACTTTGTTGTGCTGTTGCTTTCATATTAAACCTGTTTTTATTGATACCTTTGCCAGTGATTCTTTAAGCTATCTTCAAACACTCATTCACAATACTGGGCAAGGAGCTCCCCCAATAAAAAGACATTGTTTAGGTGCCTGCTTGCTCCTCCACACATGCCCACACAAATTGCCCATAGGGAACACATCTTCTCCATAAGAATCTCAGTTAGAGGTTAGCTTAAATTTTTGTTAGGCTAGCTCTACATGAGAAAAAGTCTCTTCTCCTGGAGATTGCTGGGTAGATTGCTTGAGTAAGTAGGTTCAGTTGAAGTTCAGATTAGCATCTAGACTGAATTAACAAGCCTTTTTGGTTGTCCTATTATTACTTCTTAAGCAGGGAGACCACATGAATTTCTACACCTGTGACTGAATAAGTAACCTGTAGGGGTTTGTCAGAAGCATCTACTGGGATTCTGTCTTGGCCCCGATTTACTGGTAAAACCACTTATCCTTTGATTTCTTTTACAGGTCAGATTCTCTGTATGTCATTCCAGAGAATGTCATTTACAGACAGTTGTTACCATGTTTACTTTGATCCTAGAGATACTCAGTTGGAAAGAAGTACAAGGAATTTAGGGGCATAATTACTAGAATTCCTTATACCTGCCAATCTGGCTGAATTGTGGAAACTCCATTAAGTGTATTGGAGAAAACCTCAGGAAAGACACAAAGAATTTAAGCATTACTTCCCTTATTAATCTGTCTAAAAGCATTGCTCCAAAGAGGAGGTCAAGTATAATTTCAATTGTTTTACAGCCACTGCAGTTAAATAACTTCAATTAAATCTTTATGACTGTATAGCATCATAATAATACCTTATACCTGAAGGGTCTTTAATCAAAAGACCTTAAAAAATTTATAAATTTCTTTTCAAAGATTAAGAAGCTGGACTTCAAGCTGCCCCCTGAGACGGGACTAGACTTTAGAATACCTATTTTGCAGAGCACAACCAAAGCATTCAACTGCTCTTCCTCTAATTATTATGTCCAAATAAAAGCCCTGGAGGACTCCTACTGCAGGAGCTCTTCTCACGCAGGTCTGTCTTAGCAGCCTCCACAGACTGGTGCTTTATATCCTGACTCCTCTCGGGCAGAAGAGAAATTAAATACTGGAAATTCTGATGTATACAAAATGGATTTAGGCACTAACTGTCAGCAACAGTGCTACAGTGTAGAAGAAAAGCTACGGAAACAATATGCTTGCTTGTGATAAATATATTATAGCTGTATGGCAGCAAACATGTCCTACAAAACACAGAATATGCCAGCTGCTTTGATGAGATGCATTATTGTTAAGATTAGTCTTTAAATGCAGCATGTGCCCTATAGCTGATTACCACAAACCCTGGCGTGTTGTACAAGCCTTGTACAAGATACTTCATTTACAGATAGTGCAACTAACAGACGAAGGAATGGTTTCTGAGATGACTCGGGCTCCAGCAACAATAAAAAAAAATAAATTGTTCAGTTACATTTCTAAACCTCCTTTTCTGTATTTGGCCCTTCCTCTCATGTCCAAACTAAAGCCACTTTGAGGCTCTGCATGTCACACAAACTGTCCATGTCCTGACCTCTCTACACATGCTACTTTGGTATTTATGAGAGAAAGGTTCAAAACTGCTTCAGCCATGGGATGGTGGCTTTCCAAGGATCCTGAATGCAAGGCTGGCAGCCCTGCCATGTGCTTTTCAGGGTCTCAAAAGTCCACGAACACAGGCTACTAGACCAGTTGCAGGGAGTATTTTGGACTGGACCATGGGTCACCCCTCATCTGGATGCTTGGGGAAAGGGGAGTTTCTGCAGCATCACCCCCTCCCCCGCAAGTGCCAGGCAGGTTATTTTATCCCAATGACTTCAGTATCTACCACTCCCTATCTCCAACACCCCATGAACAAGCAGGATGACACGTTGTGAGCAGACCTGTTTACTAATCACACAGGAATTTCCAGGATTTGCTCTCACAGGCCGGGAGGTTTACTCCAGGAGACCCAGAGACTGCTGTTCTTGTGTTATTGTGTGCAGAGTTCTCAGCATTTCATGGGTCACTGTAAGTGGCATTTAAGGTTGCTAATCCTTTTAAACTCCTGCACTGGTTTTTTTTTCAGTAAGTTACTATACCCAGCAATTACATATGCAAGGCAATGGAAAGCTCAGCTTTTCTCTCTCCTCTGGCTCAAATTCTCAACACTTTGGGAAAATAAAAACAACCCACTGTATAGAAGGTGTCACCTTAATTTTGTGGATTTTGTCATTAAAAGGCAGCTTTTTGCATAAAAATGTTAACACAAGGGTAGCCAAATGCTCATCCAGCCAGTGTCTTACACAGCAGTTGCAGATACCTAGATAGGAACAAGACAAGCAAAGATACTTTCTGTGCATATTCTCTCAAATTCAACTTGGGGCTCTAGTATTTCCAGACCCCAAAGTAAATTCTTTGTATTTGGGTTTCCCACATCATCCCTTCCTCCTGTGTTTCCCCGGTTGTTTCTTTGTTGGACTCATATACTAGATGCTAGAGGTTTACAACATGTGGTAGTGGTATGCAATTTATCAAGGCACCATGTGAAACAGACCCTCTTCTTGCTTCTTCTGAGCCTCCCAAAACATTTTTGCCAGCCATGTTTCCACCCCTCTCCAAACACCACTATCCTGTGGATTACTGCAGGCTTTCACAGGTTAACGAGCTGCCAAGGAGAGCCATTGTCATGGGGTATTCACCTAGAATAATCTCACAAGGGGGCATAGTTCAAACCTAAAGAGTGAAGGAGAGAAAAGACAGGTATAGCCTCGAGCTTCATGCATGTTTTGAAGGAGCTAATCACTAGAGTGAACACTAAAGGGGATGAACACTCCACCATCTTTTGTTCTCGTGCTGATGCCTTGAAGCTTCCTAGGACGCCAGAACTGACTGAGCCTCCCTGATATTACCTTTTCCATAGCATACCTGAGTGCCAGGTGCTGGATGCAGATGGCAGAACAATGCAGAGGTGTAGGGGCTCCTTGCTCCGCAGGTTGGAGCAGCATTGCTGGAGCATCACCGTGGATGGCTCTGCTGCTTGCGGTGCATGGTGCACACACAACTTGCCTGCCTGCCCAGCCTGCTGTACATCCCTATGGGTGAGGGTCTGTAGTGACAGAGTCCCGGGCAGCTGCAAAGGAGAGCCCCTTTATTTGCAAAAAACAGGCCTTTTTAAGCAGTTAGGCCATTATCAGTTGCACAGTTTTAAAGCATAACAAACATAATTCAGCTAACCACCATACACCACGATGGTTATATGACTTGTTTTTTCCTACCCCTAATTCAGCTGAGTCACTTTCCCACAGTCCTTTTATACTTAGCTGAAGTAACAGGCCTGAGCCATGATTTTACAAGGCCTTCCTTTTGTAAAATTCTACCTATCACTAACACACCCCAGAGAGTTTTCCACTCCAGTGCATTCCCAGGAGCTGCAACAACAGCGTTACCCTTTATTTCCTATGGAGTCTCCTGAAAATATCTTCCAGCTTTCTTGGTCCTATCACCCAGCATTGCCCTCACAGTCGCATGTACAACATATACTATAGTGCAAGGTGTGTGCCACACACCAGCAGGCTAACACGGCAGAGACTTTATTTTCTCATGGCTGCAGTGGAAATGACTGTATGACATGTTGGAACAGGTTTTCTGCATATGAATGGCAAGAATGAACACGGTTATCAGAGTTGCCAGCCCTTGTATGAGCTGGACTCTGCTCGAGGCCTTTTTACTTACAATTTTTTCCAAGCTGGCAGTGAAGGAAACAGTCCGAAAGAAATACTGCTGCAACAGGCTGGAATCCTGCATATTTGATATGTGCTGGGCCCAGCTGGGGTTTCTAGTCCAGAACTGTCTGGGCTGAGTCAGCAATTTGGCACTCCTGAGTGCCCGAGGCCAGGAGTGTGTTTCCCTATCTGAAAGGACAATATAGATCCCTGTATGTCTGGAGCTTGGCTGGCATTGAAGAAGGTGGTGCTCTCCTGGCAATGCAGCCCTAAGGCATGGTGTCTGCAGGAGCCTGAGGGAAATACAACACTTTTACAGAGGCTGGTCAAGTGATTTATACAGCCACCAACAGAATATACAGGGTCCTTGGGTTCACCTTCATCTTTTCTAGAATTCTTAGGCAGAGATCACTCGTTCAGATCAAATTTCTTCAACCGTAGGTGAGAAAAAAAAAGCCAGTAAAGGCTCAGTCGCTACCTATTTTTCTTTTCCTGTGTGAGTTCCCCCCCCTCCAAACTGTTAAGAGGTAGTTTGTGCATCACCAATGCCCTTGTCACAGTATTTGAAGGATTTCCTGGCAGACAGCAAAGAACACACAAGCACAGAGGTAACTGACAGCAAAAGAGATGAACAAAACCCTCTGAGAATGGTGGAGCAGTGGAACATCTCATTGCAGGGAAAGTATCTTCCCCTTGCCCTCGATAGTCACCCACAGGCGAAGAAAAATATTCCCAGACCCAGCATTGCCTAAAGTGACTCTTCCCTAAAGTACAGCACCCTTCCCATGGATGGCCACTTCAACTCTTTTCCTTCTTCTTGCTAGGGCTTGAATATGGCTTTAAAATGATCAAGATGGGGTAGGGAGAACAAAATACGGTGAGAAGGAGGTGCAGGAGGAAGTAATACTGGGCTGGAAGAGCAAGTTTGCTGAGAAAAGCAGCCAAGAATAATCCTATAGAACTTTTGTCTCATTTATCCTGTACTAGTAAGAAAAGAAGGCACATTCAAGTGTGCAGCTGCTACTATATTACTTTAACTTCTCCAGTCTGAGTCAACACCAAAACTCAGTAATACAATCATCCTAGTGACTTGCTCCCATTATCTGGAATCACCAAGGGACTATTTGGACAAAAAGGCACCCAGCTGCAGCACAGTGTTGCTGCTCTGCCTGCCACATATTGCTAATGCTCCTCTCGCATGAGTCAGTCATCACTGAGGACTTGTTGGATTGATGAACAGGCAAAGCCACATAAATCCTACAAAAACAGTTACCCTAAGATGGAGGGCAGCGTTTTCCCCTCACCTTGCCATCTCCCAGCCTTTCTGCAGCTGCAGGAGCCTGAGCACTGGAGACTAACCATCACATTTGAAGATTACTGACATAGTTTAATATATTGTCTCTACCTGTTTGGGAAGCTTCAGCCCAATCACACCCTTAACTTCACTGTGAACTTGTCAGATTGGACAATGGAGCAGAACTACCATTAACCTGCCCTATCTGAGATCATCACCTCCACCCTCCCCAACACCTACACAGACACTTTTCCTCAGGAAGCAATTACCTTGCCATTCGCTTTAACAAAAGTTATTCAGCGTCTGAATTGGCCTTCAACAAGGCCAGCATCAGAGAGGCACATTCATGGCTCAGCCATGAATACCAACCCCTCCCTCATCCACAGGGCTTAGCCCACATGAAAGCCCATCCTTTTGGGAGTTGTTTGCAGCATTCTCTGCACAGAGTTCTTCAAACAATGTTCTCATAGTACAACTCACATTGATCAAACAGGTTAGCCATTAAGCAACCTCTTCACTGTCAAGCTTCACACACAAAGTCTTTTCCTCTCTAAAGATGTAAAAGACCTTCCTTTAAGGTATTAAGCCTAAATAAACTCAGCTGCATGTGTTATTAGACACACATGAGAACTGCTGTCTGACTGAGGGCTGTTCTGGGCCAAGGAATGAAGCAAAAAAAGAGCTTGCATGACTCAGGGCATGGCCAAGATGTCTCAAATCCTACGTCTCAACAGGGAAACCAAATACCTTTGTGCTTCGTGACTTAGAATTTTCATTTTCACATCCTGAAATTTTTTTATCCTAATTTTCTTGGGAAACAAGTTTTAGGCTGTGCCTTGTTGTATGTGTATGTGTGCATGTCCCTACAGACTTTTCAAGCTATTGGCCAGTTTCAGCAACATTTAACAGGTTAAAATCTAAAGCTTTCACAGGTTTTGTGGAAACTGACTTCTGAGAAAAAGACTAGAGACCTGAGTCAGTTGCAGTGTAAGATCACCCCGTATTAGTTATCAGTGACTACACTTTAGCAAGGGCCCTTATAAGTGCTGAAAAACAACTTCAGATGTTGTGAAAATACAGTAATTCAGAGACTTGCATGTTAGCTACTCAAGGGTACGGACAGCCTTCAGCTGAACATCTGTAAGAGATCAGTCCTGCATTCTGGCACTCAAAAAGTTCTTGTTTGAGTCCTTACAGACCTTGACTCCCATCCCACTCCCTAACTCCATAGACTCAACTCTTCCAGTCCTTCTCACTGAGTTCCTTCCGTGTTCCAATGCCATTTGTTTTGTCAATTCTATGACAACTAGGTGCCTGGATGGATCTGAATGTGGCATGAAAATAAACTCCCCGATGAATAATGCATCTCTCTAACTCTTACCTTCCCTCCCTTGAGAGTGAAAGGTTGTCACATTTGTTTTCACCTTTACATTCAGCCAGCTGAAGAAAACTGCTGGCATCTACACCTTGTGCAGACTCTTGGAGAAGCCAGATTTGCAAATTCATGCTGCTTATGCCTGCATCATCATTACAAACTTTTTCTGTGAGCAACACAAACAGTGGATCTCTCTTCTTCTTCTGCAAAAGTCCGGTAAGCAGAGGAATGGTCATTTAATTTTTGCCCTGATTTTCAAGCAAAGAGTTTGGATAGATTAGTTCAAAGAAGAGGAATATTTTTTACACATCAGCAAAATGAATGAGAGAAGACAAGACACCTTGCCAGTGAAATGTGAAGGCAAATTCTCTTGTGAATTGACCAAACTCTTAAGATTATTGTGAGTCCTTAGCTCTTGCAGAGACACAGTTCCTACTCAGGTCACTGAGAATTTCTACCTAAGCACAGATTGAATGTAATGAATAGGTTTTAGAAACACAGCCCCAGGAGGTTCAAACCCTTGTTTCAGAATTTGGTTTGTTCTAGTACATGCAATAGAAGTTGCAAGTGACTCTTTGGGCACTTTCCTGTATTTTTTCTTTTCTTTAAATAGGGAGCTTACGGAACAAGATGAAAAGTGACCACCTCTTAACCCAGAGACAGGAATAGTCCAAAGAGTTGCCATACAAGTTTTTCCAATCTCCACCCTGCCAGGATAATGTACTGCCCACTGTGAAGCTACCTCTGGGCTAAAAGAGCCGTGCAGCCCCCATGCTGATTTGGGAGTTTGGCCTTTCTGCTGTGGCTGCCAAAAGTGACATGAGTTAGTGCTAGGTTTGCTTTCTATTAACAGCTGTGCTGAGATCATGAGGTTTCTTAAGCTCTCAGTGTCCGACTGAAAACTTTCAGTCAGCAGTGCTGTTTTCTGATGGAATCACACTGGTGACCTAGAGGTGAAAGATGATTTCATCTGTGTTTCCACTAAAACAACTCCATGGCTCAGAGTTCATTCTAATCCATAAGTACTGTGAAAGCAGTCCTAGAAATGAATATGAACATATGTGGTTGCATCTATACACAGCAGTGCACCTTTGAGCATCTGCACTTGAATACAAAGATCTGAACTACTCAGAGTGTGTGATTTAGACATTTGTAATTATGGCAAAGCCTGGGTTTATTAAGGCTACTCACTAATGAGTAGTTCATTAATGAACTTTGAAGTATACTTAAAATGCATAGAAGTGAAGCTGAGGCAGGTTCAATTTCAAATTAATGGCTGGAAACCATTAAAATGGCAGTAACAGAAATACTGGGGATAAAGTCTGTCACTACACCATATTCTGGTGGAAAGCAAAACGTTCTAAAAGTGCACATGGCAGTCAAACAAGGAGTTCTGGCTGAACCCCTCTGCCCACTAAACACAGGTCTAGGCTAACTCCATGAAGTAGTTGAACTGAACTCAGAACCCAGCTATTCATACTGAAGGTAACAGGTACCAAGACTATCTTCTAGGCCCACAAATATGTATAATGAAATCATAGAATATGCTGAGTTAGAAGGTATCCATCAGGATCATCAAGTCCAACTCCTAGTCCTGCACAAGATATCACAAGAATCACACCATGTGTGTGAGAGCATTGTCCAAATGCTTCTTGAACTCTGTCAGGCTGGTGCTGTGACCACTGTTTTGGGGAGCCTGTTCCTGTGCTCAGCCACCCTTTAGGTGAAAAAACGTACTTCTCATATGAAAACTAAACCTTCTCTGACATAGGTTCATGCTGTTAAGAGATAGATTTTTTTGCTAAAATTATTCAAAAAGTCCTGACAATCATTTTTCATCTCAGTAAATTTCATGAGCACTCTAAAAACACCAGTGAGACAGTTTCTGCTGCCTTCTTCTTCCTCCTGGCTTTATAACACTACAATTGGAGATGTGCCCAAGTCTCTGTTTAGATCCACATCTGGTTTACAGGTTTGCTTCGGCCTAAATCTGCAGATGCATCCTCCTAAATATTTTAATCCAGGTCAGGCATGTGCTTTTGAAGCAAATCTCCTGGTCCTGGCTACTGCCTGTTATTTGGTTTACATTGCAAAGAGGTCTCAGAGTACATGAGACCCCTCTCAGATGGAACTAGGCAGTGGGATGCATTCCCACTCTCAGTGACTACAGGACCTTGCCTAATGTGAAGCAGAGGCATCAGGATGTCTAATGTGATCACTGGATTCTCAGCACCAGTGGTCAGGCCAGCAGACCCACTCAGGCCCTGCAATACAGTCTAACAGAGACATGACACATGCCCTAGCATAGAAATATCTCAGCAGACATTAGGTACAAAGCATGTTGCTTTGTGGGGTTTACACTCCTTCTTAAAATGTGTGTATTCTTATTGAAAGAGATGTATTCTCATTGAAAGAGATGGAAAGAAGCATTGCTGTCATGGCCATTGCTCAGTGTAATCTTGGTTCAGACTATAAGGGGAGTATTAGAAATGCTGTTTTCACGTGCTAGTAAAACAGAGAGCAGGATGTCAGCACAAATGATTCCTGCTGTATTTCCTGGGCTTGATTATGACTCTGTGTGTGTGTGTGTGTGTGTGTGTGTGTGTGTGTGTGTGTGAAAAATAACACAAGCAGAGGCAGGTTTGGAAGGTGCAAACCACTGGGTGTGTGGTAGCAGATCTCAAAACTGTCACAGTGGTAAAAATGTGTGCTTGGTCTGCCAGAAGCCCTTGGGAGCCCAAGGGTCCCTTGACATAAGTGCCTGCCTACAGAGCAAGGCACCCTCAGGCACGTCCCCTGGGCAGTCAGCCAGCTGCCTTCGAGCCCTCCTGTTGCTGGAGGGCAGTTGGCAGTGGGGCTGGGCAGTTTGGGGTTGCCTTCTCCCAGCACAGCCAGCACCTCCCAGCTTGTCTGTACTGTGGTGTTGCTGCCAGGAGCCTGCTTCTGACTCCTCTCCTACCAGGGGTTTAAACTCCATCAAGGAAACATCTCCTGACCCTTCCTAAAAATGTGATTTAATCTTAACTGTTCCAGTAGGCTGTAGTTTGCTAAACAAACAAGACAGATTAAGCCTGTTAAGATACTTGTTTACTAAAGATGATTAACAATGGCTTTAGAAGTTGTATGTAAACTGTGGTTTAGCAAGACTGGAATAAATGTATAGGCAATATTTTCCCACCTTAGATTTATTTATGGTAGAGGAAATAAGGGGACCAGAAAAGCATTGGAGATGGGAAGATTAAGAAGTAAACTCTGTGTTTTCTGTGAGCAGTATTTATCACAACAGTCTTATCACAAATGGCCAGTAGATTGATTTGTCACCTCATACAGAATAATACATCTGTGTATAGTTCAAAGTTATTTAATATGAACACTAACACTGATTATCTTTACAACTGTAGAGTATTCGAAATTAAAATCAACAGAACTCTCCAGAGACATTAAAATGATTTTGTATTAGCATGAGATAGGAAGAAATAAGATTATAGGAGAGGCTTTGGCTCATGCTGAGGTTGTAGGAATGATTGTCCATCCATATTGAAACTTATACCTGCATATGCCTGAGATCTTCTCTGAAACAATACCTAAAATTTGTTGGGTAGGATTTCTCTCTGAGTAGGCTGGCCACCTAAACATATCCTGTATCACAGATCTTCAGTTTTGAAATGGAATGTTTTGTCTCTCTAGCTTGTTATCCACATAATCACACAATTATTGATTTCTATGACATTGTTGCTCATGCTCTCTGCATGCCATTAGCTCTGTTTCATTGCTCTGTGCTCATTGTATTCCATGTTTACCTGTATAAGTAAAATTCTTCTCTTCCACTGCAAGTTCCCAGTTTCTTTGCAGCGGGTTTCTCCCAGTGTCACAGTTGCCAGCCCATGGCTAGGGGTCAAGAGGCATCAGAGCTTAACTTTCATCATATGGTAATAAAAGCGCCTTCTTTGGCCGAGTGCCTACCTGCTGCAGCTGAGCCTCTGCTGGAATGAATGCAAGACAGTCCCGGTTAAAATAAAGCCCTGGACACTTCTGCAGTGCACACCAATACAGTTCTGCTTGTGCCCAGGAAGGCAAAGCAGCCCTGCCAGCTCCTTTGGGCACTTTACCCCCTAGTGATCAGTGTAATGAGTCTCTCTTCACTTGCTGTGCGCTACAGAGCAGATGACAAGATGGGCTCATTATCTCTTCCACATTAAAAATGTCAACAAATATTTGATATGAACCATCCTTTCTAGCAATACATATGAACTTGCAGAAAAAAATAGACGAGAAAACAAACACCACAGCCTGTCTATATTCCTTAGCCATCTTAATACAGACCTGCCGTCTGATGCCCCATCTGCTCCAGTGTGGCTGCAGTGTATACCAACCAAAGGATTTTTCTTGGGCAAAGATATGGTATCCTCCCCAGCAGTGGAAATGAGGATAGCAATATCTCTATTCTATCAACTGTTCAAGGTGAAAACCAAAAGAGATACAAAAGTGACAGCAGTGACAGCCTTCTGTCGTAAGGTCCTGAAAATTTCTGCAAACAAAAAAATGAGTGGAAAAACTAAAGGCTGAGGTATGGTTTGCTGTTTAACACGGGGCACTTAATCCTGCAGGAGAGACATCTTCTATGCTATACTTGGCCAATACACACACACACCAACAAGCCTCAGAGGCACAGCAGGCTTGGCAGATCCCTTGTGTGGCTTTGCAGTCCCTGACACTCCTCTCCCTAGGTGCTTGGGAGTCCCGCCAGCACCAGACACTATTTGATACACGCTGGGGGTGGCAGCAAAGGTGTGTCGTGAGGGAGGCAGAGCTCGGCCCTTCCTGTGAGGGTGGCACTTTGAGAGGTGCAGGCTGCCCCCCACAAAGGGGTTACACCATTTCAGGCTCCCCAGGGCAATGAGGCTGTGAACAGACCACATAACCTTGGCTTAACTGGGGCTAATCCTGCACCGCCCTGCAGGGCTGATTTTCCCTGAGATTGAATGTCCCTGCAACTGCCTCATGAAAACAGATATCATCTGAATGCTGACCTGCCCCAAAAGGTATTTATGAGACTTGTGTAATTAAACATTCATAACTTCAGCTGAACTATAGAGATGAAAATGCAAGATGTAATTACGAAGCATTATTATGGTGATAGTGTGGCTAAAACTGAAGTGATCCAACAGGGACAGCTCTCTAGCCTTGCACCTTTTTGTGAAGATCTTTCACTCCTTAGGGATTAGGAACTGAGAGGCTGGGGAGGCTGGGGGGCTAAGCTTGATGTATGTTGCCTCATTTCTTATGTGGCCAGCAGCACTCCTGAGCATGGCAAGTGGGGCCCTCTCCTCCTGTGTTCCAGGACATGAGTGACAAGGCATTTATTCACCAAGAGCTATTAAGAAGGAAGGAGATCTCTGGAGAACCTGCCTGCTCACTGTATGAACCACGGTTTTCATTAGCTTCATAAGTAACAGCTGAAACACAAGATGAAGACCAGAGCAGAGAGCAGAGCACCTTATCAAAGTGTCATCCATGGTTATTAGACACACACTGTTCTCATTTGGGCTTCTCTCTCCTCTCTGGCATCCCAAACTGCTGGTAAAAAAAAAGTTTTACGAACAAGAGCAGGACTTGCTTGAAGGAACGTTAACAGAGTGTGTTGGAGTAGGTGGATTAAGAGCACTTTTTCCTTGTCTGAGGGTGGAAATGCAGCTCAGAGCAGTGTGCCCAAGGCACCTCTTGAATATTTGGGGGTGGAACTGCCTGTACCTTTCCATGACTTCACCCTGGACAGATTTTAAGTTACAGTTACAAAAGCAAAGCTGAGTATTGGTATCTCATCCTGCTCCACAGGAGGAGACACTGCCTCCGCTCCCAGTTCCTTTAAATACTCATCCCTAGGGAAGCATCACCATAGCTGTGTGAATACTGAGGATGGTGAAGAACCCAGCCACATCTGGCACCACTAGCTGCATCTGCACCAGGAAACAAGCAGGGTAGGGCACGAGCACTGACTCTAACCTCTGAGTGTCCACACCACCACATTTTGAGCATGCTGACTGACATGATTTTGTCCTGTGACACCTAGTCCCCACCACGCAGCAGCTGAGGAGAACATAAGATGGGGGGAATGTAATCCTGTTTTAAGGACTGAGAAAATTTCAGCAGCACAAGCAACGAGCTGTAATACGTCAGTTTGCCTCAGAGTTCAAAAATGGTCTCTGGGGTGAGTTCTTTATTTGTATAGAGAGCTGCTGGGAGCCTGAGCACAGAGACTGTGGCCAGAGCAGGCCTGGAGTGCAGACTAGTCTCTTATCTATACAAAATATCCTCCTAGAGCTGGGAGGAGGCTTTAATCTCCCTTTGCTTTTCCTTCTGTGGGTAAGCCCAAGATATGATGCTCAGGGGCTGTCACTGTAGCTGTTGGTTCAAGTATCTACCTCGTGGCACTGCTCCCATGAGGTCTGCATAAAACACGGGGCTCCTGCAAGAAACTGACCCCTCCTTTCCTCAAAATAAATGTCATGGGTGGGGAAAGAGAGTCCTGGCTGAGAGGGCACCAGCCATGGAGCAGGTGGCATGGACAGCTCTCTCCATCCCCTCCCAGCAGCCAGCTAGGTGACTCTGAGATCCTGGGGTATGGCTTTTCTGTCAAGACAAGCTGAAGAGTTAATCTGGCAGGTAGACTCAGCTTGAATTGCATGATCTGAATTCAGATTGAGTAAGTGTAATTAGATGATGAGAACCTCATGGCAGGGCGTGCCCTAGTTTCAGTCAAAGGTGGAACATTATTAAGTACCATTTACATCCAGAGAAACACCCACTTTTGAAATCGCTGATGCCATTAACACATGCTTTGCATTTAACTCACTCAGTGAAATGGGAAGTCAGCGGCAGAACACAGAGTTTCTAATTTGCTTGCTGCCAGCAGAGTGATTAATGAGTTTCAAAACACGCCATCAGCCAATTTTGATGGATACTAACCCTTTAATAGGAATCTCTGGCTGGATCCTTGTTACTCAGATTTAGTGCTCAGACCAGTTAGACCATAAATTATTTTTTCTCTGGGAAAAAGAGCAAGCTTCTCCAAGATAAGCAACTCAGGGTTTTTGTTTCATAGAGACCAGCTGCAGGAACAGGACGTAGTACATTTTGTGCTCCTTGCCTATCAACATGCAATTAGGAACAATCACTCTGCACCATAGGCCACCCTTCTTTGGATGGGTGAAGGAAAGGCTGGGGGCAAAAAAACCTCTAAATCTCAATTAAGAAGCATCCTAAAGTAGTGAGCCCAAAACGTACCCCTTCATGAAACGGACGTGTTGTAGTATGTTATTAATAATAAAAACAATTCTGATCTATCTGCAATGGTGCAAGAGTTTATGGTGATCTAAAATGAGGCAGAGGTTTGTCTTCCCCTCATGAAACCATTGGGAAAGAGTATGGTGCAGTAACTGCACCTCGCTTGTTAGTCTGCTTATGTTTAATTTAACCCAGATGTTAAATATAAAATGAGCAAAGAGAATTCTGTTCCCCAGAGTGAACAAGAACAGGTGGAAAAACATTTTGGGGTTTCCTGTACTTGCATATCCTCTGTTTAAAATTTTGAGCATAAATTAACTCCTGTGCACGTTGAAAAAGAAGAGTGTTCCTCTCTTCTCTTACCTGTTGCACAACCACAGCAGTTGCCTGTGCAGGAGCCTCTCCAGTATCCAGATGAAGAGTGTGAGAAGCCAGTCCCAGCCACTGCGTAGGAAAAGGTGCAGGAACTTCTGCAGCTGTCACAAATTGAATAATTATTCTAACAGAAGAATAATGTGCAAAAATATTTGATCAAATTACTTTTTATTACAGTGAAGTGGAGCACAGTGGCTGGGGCACAATGAGATTTCCACACGCAATCAGATCATCTGTCCACCCGTCCCAGATGTCTGCCTCTGGCCATAACAGGAGTAGCTTTAAGCCAAGTGGGCTGCTCCTCACTTAGGGTCCTGTATTGAATTATACTCATTTACAGCTCTCCAGAGGAGCTTAGTGTCTGCCTTTGGCAACAAGAGAGGAAGGAAAGAATGAACCACAGCTGAGTTTCCACCCCTGGGCAGGAGCAAACCCATCTCCTGCAACAAAGCCCCATTCTCTTACCCTCCAAATGATTCCAGCTCCAGGTTTTGCCAGGAGACCCACCACACCTCAGCAGCACCACCATAGAAACAGCAGGACCATTTCTGAAATGTTTGAAACAAATATTCCTGCCCCAGTTTCATGCCCCAGATCTATGTGAGCGTGGATCACTTCCAACACCTGCAATGACACATCTTATTTATCTAATATAAAATCACTAGCTGCAGAGCCATCCTGTGTGATTGTCTGCTTTCCTGTAATGTCCGAGCACCCTGAAAACTTGCTCTTGTCCCATGGGTGAGGGACACAGAAGTGATAGGGATCCTTGCTACATGTGGCTGGGGAAAACACTTTTCCTCAGGCAGTAGTGCTGCTGTCTCTTCCACACCTCACTCATATGAGGGGATAACTGCAATAAGTGGGATTCTTCTCTGTCTGTCACAATTTCTTATTCTTCCAGCCTGGCTCAAGAGGGCTGCCTCTCATTAAAGAAATGCTGAGAGTGTGGAATGTGAGTATAAGAGTAAGGAAAGAAAGGTATAGTATCATCATGTGGGTGATGCCCTATCTCTTCCACCCACTTCACTCCACTGTAGGGCTTTGGAGGCTTCAGGTTGCCTCCAGGAGCAGGGAGTGCAGCAGAGAACAAGAGGAGGTGACAGCAGAATATCCGAGGCCTACCTAAATTAAAGTCTGGGAAACTTCTGCATTAGGGAATCACTCTGGTCTCTGTTCTAGAGCTTCCAATAAATACTCCCCATCTCCATGCCAGTTTGTGGAGCATGTCTGTAATTCCTGCTGATTTCATGCACCACAGAGCTTCTCACAAATCTGTGCTTTCACAGGAAAGTCGGCATCTGGGATTGCTGCTGCACAAGGGTCTGTGGCAGCAAACACCTTTGCAGGGGCTGTTAATCTGCAGGATCTTTGTCAAAGCTTCTTCAGACCCATTGCAACACCAAGTATCATTGCAGCAGCTACCACAGACCCGTCCATGGCCTGCACTCAACCCACCTGCAAGTGCAAAAGATGAAGCCTTTCCCCTCTCAGCTCATCAGTTAAACTTTACTGCAGTGACCAACAGTGGCAACATACTTTTATACTGCAATGGACTTTTTATCTCTAGTACAAATTGGATATGTTCATGGTGGGAGAGCACACCTGCAGGTCTTGCTGCTGCAGCTAGGTCCTGCCACTGAGACAGCTGGAGACAGGAACTATAACTGCAGGGCTCAACCAGCATCTTCATTCTTGGGTACAGGTCCTTCTGACCACTGGCATCATTCGTCCTCAGAGTGTCCTTGCAAGTTCCCAAGTGTGGGTGGGACTTCATGGGAATTAGAAGATGGAAACTTTCCAAGCAATAGACCAAACTGCTGCTTATGGACAATGTATAAGGAAGGATGGAAAAGGACTCTTCTTTGCTAACGATGCTGTGCAAGCCAATGTACTTCTCTAAACTTTGCATAGCAATGGGAAATGTAATGTGGTCTCCCCAGGAGCTGCTCAGCTTTGCTCAGCCCTCTTCCAGCTTGGGTGTCGTCCTCAAGCAGGTATTGCAGATGCTGAGGAAGGACAGAGGCTTCAATTCCCTTATTCCCTGCAGACATGAGCATACAGGGACAAAAGTCACCTGGAGTTGTTTGGTACAATGTTGACTTGCCAGTTCCAGCTTAGGAACTCTGCTGTCCCAGGTAAGCAGCACCCTTCAGAGACAGGTGCTGGCTGTGAGCACCTTGACACAAAATCATGACTGGCCTTCCTCTTTCCAAACTCTGTCCCAGCACACCACTGTCCCAGCACTGACTCCTTTAGTAAGCAGGAGGACACTCTCTTAATGGCACAGCAATGCTGTTCTCAGCAGGGCAGGCAGTGCTAACTCCTTTTTTTTTTCTCAATCCTCTTCACAGGCCTTCTGCAGTCTCCCAGCTGAAGCTGGGTGTCAAAGCCACACAGGTTTGGGCCTGTGCAGTGAATTTGTGTCATACCACATGAGAACAGGCCTTGTCGTGCCTGGCCTCACCCTACAGCTTTCCTCCAGTGCTCCAGCCAGCCAAGCTACCGAGGCAGCTCACCCAGAGCCCAGTACCTGCAGAGTCTTTGGACATGAGCTGCTGTATTTGCAGAAAAATCAGCCCAGCACTCCAGCTCAGCTGCTACGAAACACAGACCATTTCAAAGCAGGACATTTATTTCCTGTAAGGGTCTTCTACCCATCACCTCTTCACAACTACACTGCTCTTCACTCCTGTCTTCCCCTCAAGCCCGTAGCACCACCATGATAAAACTATGAATGGCTGAATGGAAGGGATATTAAAACTAATGGAAATGAAGCTGATTTTTCCTGGCAGTATCCAACTCTCAGCTATGGCAGAGAGTAAGGAACAATAATTATTTCAGCTACTGAAATTCAGATAGGCAGTACAGAGCCTTGTGAGGATCAGGAATCCAGCATCATCTACAATAATGGGTAAGGAAGAGGAAGATGCATTGAGCTCCACCTGTATAAAAAGCTGTCCAGGAAAGATGGCAAAGTTCACCTTTTCGCTGGAATGGATGCTGGAATGGATGCCAGTGCTGATGTACTGGGCTGCCTTTTAGTGTCCTCTTCATGCAATCAACATTTTTTCCTGGGTCAAGAGTTCTTTGATACTAATGGATCAATCAGTCCAGATTGATCACATGCCACTTCAGCTTTGTTTAGGGCTGTTGTCAGGAGTCATAAATCACAGCCCAAATTTAGTTAATTTTCACAGTTAACAACATTTTTCTGCCCTTCAATGGACATAGTAACAGCTGAGCCATCTGTACAAAGTGTGTCAAAATACCTTTTCTCCTCTATACAAAACGATCAGTGTTCTCTTTTTAGCAAGAGTCTGTAAAGATTAAATACTCAAATAATTTGCTAGTCAAGGTGAATTTCAAGAATGTGTCTGTCAGTAGCCCCAAGCCTAATACAAAGATTGCTCTTCTCAGTATACCCCTTACAACAGGAAAACTCATGTAAAAACATTTTTGATCCTTATCCAATAGCAATAAGGCACATTTCCCTTCCAACACAGGTAGCAAAAACTCCTTTTAGCTCAGTGATTTGAGCTGAGTTGGCATTTTACACTTCTGCTTATTAGTTTGTATAGATTTCTCCATTTGTTACATTTGTAAAGCAATTATATTTAGTAGATAATCACTATAATGAACTTGAAAATTTGCTATTTGTGACCACAGCAATTGCTTTCTATTGCCTGCTTGGGCCCACCTTTAAAGTCTAGCCTGGTTAAGCTCATTCAGCTGAAAACAGTACTCTTCTGCTTGCTCCCATTTGTCCTATAAGGGACACATATCCCCTGATCTAGTTACATCTAACCCCTTTTTAAAGACAAAATTGCTGCAGGACACTTTGAAAGTACCAAGGCTGTCAACCAGAGTCTGGATGTTCCTGATACATGGAAACCTAATCTAGGAAGATATGTTTCAACAAAAATAGTACCTTTTGCAAGATAGTACTTTTCCCAAAGTTTCACCTTCTGTGTCAAGTAGCTGAAACATCCAGCTCTGTGCAGACCAATGGCACTGTCTGATTTTCCACTGCTTTTTTTGCACAGTCCTCAAAGTCCTGGCCCACAACTGTGACAACAAAAATTAAATAATGGATCTAGGTTTAAATAAGAGCTACATTTTATCCAGGGAGGTAAATACTCATGGACAAAGCTAGTCTGGAAGAAGTGAGTACATGGTGCAGTGGTGCCCAGTGGGGTTGTGGCACAGCTGGGCTGGGGGTAGGAGAGTCACTGGTGACATACTGTGAAGGACACAGTAAGTAACAGCTGAAGTCCCTCCCAACCAGAAAGTAGACTGAAAGAGAAACCCTAACCTAATTATTTCCTCACAGAATATTATTCAAGAATCATTCCCAATATCATTTTACTTAGAGCTTACAGCTTCTCCCACAAGTGTTGCAACTAAAGCTTGTTTTGAATATTGCAGCAGTAAAACACTTTCTACAGAACCTTTCTGTCCCTTAGCCAGATAACTCCAGATGACTTTTTCCTGTCAAAAGGCTTGTGAAAATCTGGCTCTAAGTTAGATTTGAGTACAATCATTTCCCCAAAACACTTCTTTTAAACTTGAGGTAATAAGCAATATGTCAGGAATGGGAAAAAAATCTTGCTTATAAAAGCATAATGCATCTTTAATATGCCCTCTAAAATGCAGTAAAGAGACTCCTCCTTACACACAAAACAGTGGTAGCTCAATGCTATTCCTGTGATTGGGGTGCAATAACACCAAGATAAGTGTGTTCCTAAACATGGTATTTGCCATTCACCTTAAACCCCATTGATTGTTGCTTTCAGACATAGTTGTTTTTTATCTGGCATACATCAAAGCAAGTGACACCCACATGAACTCGAAAAGCCATTAAAATCCCACACAGTTTCCCTTCAAAGAGCATTTATGGAAATAGCAGGATCTATAAGCCATTAGAGAAAGACAAGAATAGATTCTCTTAGAATTGTTTTTCATCCTTTCCACTTGTCAACCTCAGAGACTTGTAGGATGCTTAAAAAGCTACAGAAACTGTGCTTAATGCAACATCTGAAAAAATATATAAATGTTGTTTACTAAGAACCTTTGAGAGAGTTTTATCTGATTCTTCTGAACATCAGTATTATTTCTGTATGTAAATACATTTGTTATTTACATTGTTGGCATATTATTGTCAACAAAATCAGAAAACAAAGCCAAACACATGTTTCTTTGCACCAGCTGCTCATCTCAATACAATGGGGTGAAACAGATTATCCTCAGTAATGTGTCTAGAGAGAGGATGTTTCTACATTGTGTGGCTTTGCTGGGAACTTGCTCACCAGCCATGAACTGGCTCCCAGTCAGCTGCCTCTGGTCATCCTGCCCCAAGGAGAGGTATGGTCCACAACACCCTGTCCTCATTCTCCACCAAATACAGCTGCTTGAGCTGAAATGGTTTCAAAACCCCCTTCAACTTGAATGGAGGACAGATTTGTGTTTTCTCCTGCAGTTCTTCCACATGGGAGGTGCTTTGCTAAATTAATCTGCTAGCAAGGTCACTGTTAAATAAAATCCATGAAATACCACTAACACTTTCTAAACTTGACAGAGAACTCTCATGTGGTTGTTTACTTCTGACCTCAACACAGTGAGCTCCTTGAGGCCAACTTTTTAGCCTGAAATAAAGCCTAGTCCATTGTAAGCAAAAGAAAAATAGCAAAGCCTGAAGCCATTCTTCATTCCTTAGATACTCATTCCCCTATCAACCTCTGTAGGAATGAGTCCATGAGGCCATGAGCTGGGTATGAGGAAGCCCCAAGAAAACTTGTTCTTCTTTCCTTACACCACGACCTGATCATTCATTTTGACCCAGAATCAGGAAAAGACCTTTAATCATGCAATTAGCAGTCCTCTGGAACATCTGCCACATAAACATCTTTGATAGCCCAGATTAACTCCACAGGGCACCCAGTCATGGGACTTCACTGCAGTTGGCAGGGTGAGGAATGCTTACACAGCATATTTATTGACTCCGAATAGAGCTGACTGAAACAGTTCGGTGGAAATGTTTGTTCACCTAAAAAATAAACAGTTTCAGATGAAAGGAAACTGTTTACAAATGAAGTCAAATTTGTTAGAGTTTCACACATGCCTCTCAATTTTTCCTCCTGTGGAAAGCATTGGGGAAACTAAGGGAAATTGTTCTGTTATCTTATGAAACAAGATTTGCTAAATACCGCTGAGCCATATACATTTTACAAGAATAAAAACTGTCCTGCATGAAAGAAAACATTTTGTTTTGGGCTGGACAAAGTGTATCATTGAATCTTAAACACATTTTACACAAGGCCCCTTTCTGTGACAAATCTAAAGCATTTTCATGCTGACTTGACACAAAATTGCCAATTTTTTCGCACTGTTCCAAGGATCTGGGATTCTATCTAGCAACCAGGAAACATTGAAATAATTACTGTTTTTGAGATTGCTTGGAGCTACTTCTCATACTTCAAGAAATCCCCCTTGTAATAAAAACTGCTGCCAGGCAAAATTCATCAGGCTGCATTAGGAGAACTTGGGATGAATTTTGAGTATGCTCGGGTCAGATTTCAAGTTCAATCTGACAAGCCTGTGGCTGTAAACTAGCAGGAACTGCCAGCTTTGAATATATTTCCATTTGGGCTGTTCAGAGTGTTGGGTCCTGTTATTCAGACACAGACTGGCAGAACTGAAGTCACAAGGACTGAAATTTGATTTAAAACCTGAAGTTAGTTTTCACATTTCCCCAAACTGAACTCCCTGTGGTATGACCTTATGGAAATAAATATGTTAAATGTTTCTCCCTAAGGAGAGAAAACTCCATTGAAATAAGGCCTCTCTGCATGACACTTCTTTCATTTAGTTCCCCTTTTATATGTAGCTCATATTAAAATACAGATCTACATCGTTTTGAAAACATCACAACCTCCCCCTGGGTAGCATCACTGATTCGAGTGGCACCTCTAGGTATAAACCACAAAAAGCTCTTTGTGAGATGATGGCTACACAGACACATTGTGAAAGAAGGTCTGAAAATGGTCCAGAACACTGTCAACATTTTCAGTTTCAGAAGCTTCCTTTAGCCATTGGTCTTGCTGCTATTTTCCTAATGCAGACTAACATCCTATAGAAACAATGAAGACTGTGCATGAGTATGGATTATGTAAAATTAGAGAAAAAAACCTAGGTACATAGGTGAGAAAAAAACCAAACAATGTGTTTCCCTGTTCAGCACAGCTCAGCAAATAGCTGATTTTTCAGATTTATAATTGAAAACAAAACAAAAACAAAAAGAGAAAATTAATTCAACTGATAGCATATGGAAAATGTTCAGGGATTTTTGTCAAGTAACTGAAAATCCATTTACTTTTGTTTTGGGCAAAAACTATATTATGGGTCTATATAAACCTTGTTTGATTTAATCCTTTTAAAATACAATCATTAAGATGGAATTAGTTTTTAAATTAAAGCTGTAGTCCAGAATGAACATTAGAATCTTTAATTAAAAAATACCAGGAGGATATTCACCCATTTCCCCCCCTAATTCACAATTTAAAATAAACTGGCTTGTTTTGTTGGTGGTGTTGTTTTATGTTGTTTTTCCCCCTCCACAAATTCACAATAATTGAAAAATGATTTTGGTGATCATATATTAAAAAAACCAACATCCCATAGGCTGAATTTTCTTTGATTGTTTAAATACATTTAATCAAATAGCTGTGGTGAATTTTAAGTGTCCTCACCTAGCATTCAGATATGTTTTATTTATTTTTTTTTACCATAAAGGTTTCAGACGTCCTAAGGGCCCAGCTGAACTGTCTATGGTCGGTCATAAATTATGGGTCAGATGGAAAACGGCAAGATAACAAATATCTTTTATTTCACCAAGAAGAGAAATACAGACTGCAGAGGAGCAAAGCTCACATCCCAGACAGGGGGTTGCTGCTGAGCAGGACCTCCACACGTGAGGTGACAGCAGACTGGACCTGAGGCACCCAGGGCAGCAGAAGCTGGCAAGGCCACCCAGAGGTGCTCAGGGGAGAAGTGTGACACCTGCACCTGCACCTGCAGAGTGTTTTCCCCACGTGCAGGGAGGAGCACAGGCAGGCAGGGTGGGGCTGGGCATGGCAGAGGAGCTTGGCACCACCTGGTGCTGCACCTGTGGAAGGACAGAAGCCACCTCAAGCTCTCTTGTCACAGCCCAGCCGTGAAGATTTTCACTCTGCCCGTGCTTCCTGGGTGCAGGAGTTTCCCAGGATGGCACAAGGTTCCTCCTGGAGATTTGGCCTTGTATTTACCCATCCAGTAGTGTGGGATGATGGGAAGCAGTGCCAGGCAGGATGAAGGAAGGGATTAGTGTCCCGTGGCTGGATGCTGGGATTACTGCCAGAGGTGGAGCTCCACCAGCCTGTTGGCTGAAGCTTGCAGCTCCCTCCCAGCCCAAAGGGGCAACTCTGTGTGTGGGGATGGACCCCAGAGGGGCCAGCATTCCAGCTAATGTTGGGTTAATTCTGCAGCGTAGGAGAGCTGGTTCCTCCCCTCAGTCCTTAGGCTGGTCTCTGCTCTGCAGCTGAGACCTGCTGCTGCTGGAGGCTGCAGACACCCATGGCTTCCTGGCTGGGACTGTCATACTTTGTCCCCGGCACTGGCCTCTTGTACAGACACAAGGACAAGTGGATTATGGACATGGAGTTGGGCTGACATGTGTGAGTCTGTGCTCAGTTCCCGAGGTAAAAAGCTCTAGGTGTCTGAAATCACGGAATTCACAGCACATGGTGTGCACAAAGTGACATTGTGACTGTCTGCCCACAGCATCCATTTTCAGATATTTTCAAAGGTTGAACAAATCCAGAAAGTAAAAAAAAAACCAAACAAAAAACCAGAACCAAACCCACAAAACCCCCTAAACCCCAAAGCAGCAACAACAAACAATCAAAAAAACCCCCACCAAACCAAAAACCCCATTTTAAAAGATAGCCAAAAATCCACTTAGATGATACTGTCTTGCAAAACAAGATGAGATGTCACATGTTACAACAGTTGATGGGGCTTCACGTGTGGGAACTTATAAATTCAGTTCATGGCCTCAAGAAACAACAAAAAGATTTGAAAAATGTAATTTTTCAAGTTTTTTTCTTAGCACGGTGCAGTAATTCATGTGCAGTTAAGATGTGCAGCACATGTTTCTAATTCACTTAGGTGTCAATCAGAAATAATTGCAGCAGTCAATGAAGCTATGCCTGTTAAAGAGATACAGAAGAGTATAGCTCTCCAAGTCTCCAGCTTACTGACAGTATTGCAGACTCAGTGCATTTTTAGAAACACAAGTTTTGTCACATAGCTGCAATAGTTGGAATAATTTTGCATTTTTAAATTTCTTTTTATGAAACAAAATCTTGCACTCTAAAAATGAAACTTCCCTTGACTTCTTTCCACTGATAGTGCTCCCATGCCAGAGAAAGCAGCTCTCTGAGTGTAGCAGAATTGTTGTCTAGCCTGATTCCATATTTACTAATTTAATTTGGGAGGGTCTGGAAGAAACACTCTTGGATGTGATCATTGGTCTCCCGGGAAAAGCCCTCTCCTGACAGAGCAAATGTGTCTATTTTCAAGCAGTTCATGGCCTCTGTGATCTCTGGTTCTATGTGGGCTTAATTTGATGCAGAATATGCAACTACACAGTCTTTTTAGGGGTCCAGTGTGACTTATTTAACCATAAACCATTATTAATATGTGTCAGGATACATGCACTGTAGTAAGTCACACGGACAAAACAGGGGAGTTACTGCAGGCACTACTGCCCTGCCAAAATAAAAAAAAACCTTATTCATCAGCATACCCTGGTGAGCCCTTTGAAATTTGGCTTAGCATGATAAGATGGATGTGTAATTGAACTGACAGGTTCAATGTTAAGGAGCAGTTGATTCTCAAACTTGAGGAAAACTATGTATGCAACATAGACCACTCTCAACTAAGGAAACAATATCACTGTAAAACAGATTTCCTCCCACACTCACAAAATGTTCATGGCCTTAAATTTTTTTTTATTTTATTTTGGTCCTGATGACCAGTATGCATTAGCATTCCCTGCACAGTGTTGGGGTATTTTATAGAGCAGGTCTACTAGCACTTTAAAAACATTTATTTTAAACACTGGACAGTAGCCCATTTTCACAGAAATATTTCATTTGTCCACACCACAGTTATATATTGGTTATATATTGTCAAGAGCGCTATTATCAGCCAATAACTGCACCTCATTTCACTTCCTTGCTGCATCTTATCACAAGCCAAGAGCTTTCACCCTCGCATGCATATAACTCCTCCTGCAATGACTGAGGAAAGTACCTGCCGAAGCTCTGCAGACGGAGATATCCATGGGACCAAATTCAGGCTGGGTTCAGGCTGATTTCAGATCATGTGAATTAAACTCAGTGACACCCATGAGAGAAATCTCCTCAGAAAAGCTGTGGCTATTTTCCAGAATGTTGCATGTCTTCCTAATTACAGGACCATTGATTGCACAAAGCCACCGTGCTGCACCCATCACAGGAATCGTGATGCAGCAATTAGAGCAAAGCACTGCAAGTCATCATCAGAATACGAATTTCTGTACATGTGGTCTTCCTTTTCCCAGGAGTCACTCACCCATCCATAAAGCAGGGGCTTTAATAAATTGTAAATAATAATCAGGCCATATAGGTTTGCAAAACACTTTTCAGTGTCAATCTAGAAAATATTATGAATTGTGTTGATATTTTGCATTTGGAAGCTAACACAGCATTCTGATCCACTACTGAGCTGTAACCTGTGCAATGCTTTCAATGTCAGGGCACTAAATTATTTTGTGCTGTAGAAATCAGTGCTAGAGGCTGTAGCGTATAATACCCTGAGTCTTTGTAAACATGCAAAACTGATGACAGGTTTTCCTACGCCTTTCCAAAGCATTGCAGAGATCAGAGGAGGAAAGGTTGGAATTCTGTTCTGCATGTTTCTAATGACATGCTGTCACATTTCTTTGTCCAAGACCCTCATTCACACAGGACCCATTCTAAACACAAGCAGTTATTGGTCCTGCTCCTGGGTCATTTGTGAGATAGCCTTGCTAGGTTGGTTTCCTGTTTTAGAAGTAGTAGGAACTTTGGGTTTTTTTATATTTTTATATTTGTGCATTGCTATATGATGCTTCTATCTTGAGAAAACACACTTCAATATAAAATGACAAAGCACCATTACAAACCCAAAACATTCTCATGCTCCCATTAGCTAACTAGCAGCCTATTTTTTCCACCCTGAAGAGTACTTAATATGATTCACCCTCTGCTTTTCCTTATCAGGTTTCCCCTTTCATTCAGATGAATACTTTTTATTTTGTATTCTGTGCCTGTTCTTCTGCCTTATCTGTTTCCAACTTAATTGACCAGAAAAGCTCTTAAAAGCATCAATGTCATTTAGATCAGACTCTGTCTCCTCTTCTTCTCCTAAAATGCAAATAAGATGGTGTGGTATTTTCCTAATTTTGATATGGCAGTTACAAAATCGTGGCCTATGGATTGTGCAGGTTGCTAACAGCAATGCCCAGAGAGAAGCTGATGCTGTCCCCATCCAACTCACGAGCAGGACTATGACCAGTAGTCAGAGCCTGCTTATATACCTGGGGTATAAACCCCCCACATTTTGTAATGGTTCATGGTAAGCATATAATTCTCCTTTTCAATATGGATATTTGTTGAAGGTGACAAAAAATATTTAAAGACTGGAGTTAATTTGTGCCCTCTTGCCTCATCAAGGAGGAGTAAATGCTTTTACTGCCAGGTTTGTTTAACACTAGGAGCAGATATGCTCTTTGTACTGAACCAGACTGGGTTGCAACCAAGCCCAAATCTTTAAGACCTGGTTTCAGCAAGCTGGGAACACCCAGAAATGTATTTGCATCATCAAGCTTTTGATGAGGAAGGCTAAGGTTTCAGAGGGTGCAGGGTGGCATTGGCCTGTCCTCAGTCAGCTCCCTGTTGCATTTCGCAATTAGTCAAATCACAGCTGTGACTTTTCTTTATTTCTCCTTAAATGAACATTTACATTCTCAGTGCCTAGTACACGAGGTGCTACTGAAAGAAAAATGTACCTTTTAAACAATTATTCATGCCCTCCCAAATTACCTCCCGCTTTGAGCTCCTGGTTTCCTCAGGGGAAAGCTGTTTTCTCTTTGTTGTTTCAGACCTTCTAGTTTCAGGATCTCTGCTTGTGTTCACAAGGAGACACTTAAATCAGTTCACACAACCTAAATCCACAACTCACTCTCCATCTGCTGCTGGAGAAAGCTATTTCCTCCATCATATTTTGATGGAGCTCAGCATTTTTCTTTTGCTCACCAGCCCCTCATGAGTATTGACCAGGTGCTGAAGAGCAAACATGGCTGGGGCCAAAACCTGTTTTCCAGAGGGTCACTGATTTTCTCAGTTCTCTCAATGGTTAATAACATTCACTGTTATAAAGATACATTTTGTACTCAGTTTCCAGCCATTGGTTCATGTTCTTCTGCCAAATAAATATCATTTTCATGCCTGTAAAAAAAGAAAATACTTTTTAATAAAATAGTTCTTGTAGCTAAGCCTTCAAATTTTTCTGTGGCTTCTTTTCTCATACTCTGTGAAGTTTTAATATTAAATCTGCCAAAAAAACGTTGACACAACACCTGACAACTCTGTTAAATGACTCAGCTTCATGTAATATGTATCCATTTTCTGCATTTTTCCCTGCAGACTGTTTGTTCCCCTCTTTGCCTCTTCCACATTATTGCTAACAATTTTATCATCCCTATCTAGCAAGTGGCCTTATTCTTGTCTATAGAATAGAAACATATTTGTTTCTATTATATTTCCAGTTCTTCCCTTTGTCCCTTTCCTCGTGCTTTGAATAGCTACTTATTTGTACCGCTTGCTATCTATTTTCTGCGTGTGATTTGGTTTGTTATTTCTAATTGCATTCTCTTTGCAGATGAGCCAAGGAGGTCTGTTAACCAGAGATCTCCTATCTCTGGAGTGTGAAAGTGTGGCTTTCTGGCCAGCTAATTAGTTCTCTTAAAGCATTCCCATTTCTCTCTCTACACCTTTCCTCCCAATTAATTTCACTGGTAATTTTCTTTAACTTTGGGAAATTAGCCCTGTAGAAGAACCAAAGAGCAACCATCTTTTGTCTGCCCACAGTGAATGCAATCAGGTCACGATCACTCATCCCTAGGCAACCAGTGCTTCCAGACAAGTGATTAATTCATCTTCACCCTTCCTAATGAGATCCAGAAGAGGGTTATCTCATGGTGACTGCAATACCTTTCTTGAGATGTGTGGAAATCAACTCCTGTAATTCTGAGAAATCCTAATTGTGTCTTGCTCCTGGCTGCACAGAAGGTGTGAGCAGCCTCGTCACACCAGAGCATGTGCCCTTCATTAATGAATGCCTCCCTACTGGAGTGCATGGGAAAATCCTGCAGGAGCTGGTTTTTATCACAAGCGTGATACACTGCATTTTCAGCTGACAGCCAGGGACCAAACTTGTGTTTGCAGCTGATGAGTGGGTAGGTGAGTGCAGCAGTGGTGAGCTGGTGCAGGGCATGGTTCACTGCCTGCCGAAGCCACTCTGAAGCTCGGGCACTTTTCCAGATGTCACACACTTCACTTCCAGTAATTAGATCACTGTGACAGTTTGGTACAAGAGGCTGAGCCTGTGCAGCCTATCTCTACTCCAGGAATTCAGCTTCCAGAGTCCCCCTGTGACACCCTTCCCATCCCACAGCACAGCCACTCTGCCTCAGCTTGTCCCTGAGAAGGATTCTGAAAATCAGCTTTACTGGAACAATGGAGTCCCTGCAAGGTTTTTAGCCCTTCATCAGGACAAGTTAATGCATTTTCATCCAACCATTGATGAAATAATCTCGGCATGTGAAGCTGTGAGGATTTCTGTGCACAGACTTTTTACACTTTGCATCATCATCTGGTTGCTCTTTTTCTTTAAGACTACACTGCTAGCAACTAACTTTTCTTCTCCCCCTCCCTTTTACCACTAGGCTTTTAAAGCATGTCCCGGAATTGAATTACTTGTGCTCAGCAGAAAGGTGGCTCAGTCCTTCTGAAAAACAGAGTTCTTTTCAACCTGTTCAGCAGGAAGCCTATCTCCACTCCTTAGCCCACTCCAGAGGGGAGAGAGGTTGTGAATAATTTATTAAAATATTCCTTTTCCTTCCACCAACACACTGATTCAGAAGAGATAAAAATCTTCTTCTATTTGACTCTGAGTTTCTCTTTGCCTCCAAGAGTTAAATCAGCACTGATCACAAAAGGCTCATACCTCTTCCAGCCGCAGAGGTAATTTGGGTGTCCTGCTGACAACGGGAAGGTGAGGTTTTAATGCCAGCAGAAGTAGGTGCTCTGGCATGAGCTTTTTGCCCCACGCTGGTGAGGGTGGCCCGGGCACAGTGACAGCAGCTCCTGGCTCTGGAGAGCAGTGGATGCAGGAGGGAGCTGTGAATGCAATCACCACCTGCACTGCAGCAAGGACCCCTCCGAGGTGCTGATAGTCTGAACATGTGCTCACATTTGGTAACAAAACAAATGCCTGTCTATTCCAACCAGAGGGATGGAGGATAAGTGGATTGCATGTGGTGGTTGTGAAGAGGCAGTGGTGACATTAGTAAAGATTGTTGGGATTTCTGGAGGTCCCTGTTTTGCTACTGAGTGTGCATAAACTTGGGCAAGTACTTGACTCTTCCTGTCACTCTATTTATCTCCCTATGCTATACTTCTGTCCTTCAGGGCAGAGGGGGATCTGGTTTTGCTAAGCTCCTGTGGGATAGTTTTTACATATTTAATTGTTGCAAACAAGGAAGAAAGAAATTCATGCAGGATGTTTGTATGTAGAAGTGTCTTGTCTTTCTTGTGCCTTAGAAAACAATGCACAAGGCCAACACATTTGAGCAAAGGTGAACATGTCTGGAGAATAACCTCTCCCTTTATCTAGGAAGAGCTGCAAGCGGCTGTCTCAGCTGATATTTTTCTCCCCTTTGAAGCCTTTTCAAGAAAGGCAAAAGAGAATTGGAGGCTTATTATAAATTATGTTCAGTTCTGTGTCCATTGCTGTTAGTGTCACAACTCCTAGCAAGGACTGCTTAGAGAAAGAATGCAGGAACAGGACAGATGTTCAGAGTTAGAGCCTTGATTTTTCATTCTCATCCCCAGACACCTGCACCTTCAATACTTCAGGAGTGATAAATAGTATCCTTGTATTTGGTAACCCACAATAGACTCACCTTCTGTCAGTTTGTCTAATTTTTTGTTGTCAAGAACATTATGAAGTGACTGAAGTGATGAGTTCCACAAATGTCCCATTTGAGTGACCTGATGTTCTCCTGAAGCCATCTCTTTTCTAGGATGAGTCCCCTTATATTTAATGTGTCTTCACACATCCTTTTCACACATCTCAGCTTCTCTTACTGCTAAAATCTTCCCTTTTCTGCCATGGCTGATGGGGCCATCAGATGTACACTCAATTTAAAAAATGCAAGTACACCCTGCATTTATTCAGGACAATAAAAATGGATCATGATTTGTTATCTCTTTCCTTTCTTCCCAGTTCCTTATGCTCTATTTACTTCTTGACCTCTCCAAATATCAAGCTGCCATTACAGGAGTGCTCGCTCCCTGTCCTCGAGATCTCACTCCTGAAAGGTAGATATAGTCTGTAGTCAATTGTCAGGCACATGGAATTAAGCTTGTGCACTTTCACTTGAGCTCTAATTTACATTTATCAGCACTGAATATGGTGTCTGTCTATATTTCAGCACTGTAAAGGGAGAAGTGGCTGTGTAAAAACAGCACATCTGCCAAACCAAGCAAAAGTCAGGTGAGAATCCCTGAACGTCCAGACTGTCTTAAACATCACAGCCACGTGTCTGGGCTTACCCTTCTGCACGGTGACAGATTTGTAAGAACAGAAACAGAGCCTGGGGTTGCCAAGCTCGGGCTCCTGCCCTGCACGAACTTCTCGGCTGCCAGGAATTAGGGCCATGTGCAGAGCCAGCAGCCCTTGAGGCACATCCCAGCCGCCTGCACCGTGACCAGGAGGTGTCTGGGCTAGCCATTGGGACACACTGAGGAAAAGGCTGCTTCTTAAATCATACTCCTCTTAGGAGTTCAGACATCTATTTCCAGACTGCAGGGAAGTCAATCTGTCAGACCAGGATTCACAGTCTGTAATTCTCGTTTGCGTTAGATAGCTAAGCAACCCTTCCAACAGGACAGCTGGGGGAGGGATGGAGGAGGAGTGCCAGTCTTTCCTGCAAAAATATGGCTGGGGCAGAGCGCCCACACCTCACTTCAAACAGGGGAAGAGCAATACACCACGCATGCAATCAGCAGGAGCCATGGATCCAGTCCATCTCCAGCCTGGGAGGGTGAACCCAGCCCCACGATCGCCAACGTGGAGCGCAGTCCAAGAAAGGATCATCCCTTACTCTTCCAGGTGGGGACTGACATCACCATCTGTCTTTCACAGTGACTGGCATTTTTTCTTCCCTAGGCTTCTTCTTCGGGAGTTTTATGAGTCAAATTAGACTCATAAAAGTCTTTTCTTGCCTTATAATGAGTTTGTACATTTTCAGGTCAGAAACTTTCTCTCTTGCATAATGTTCAGCACAAATGATGAGCAGTCTGTTCATAGTTACTGTTAAAATTATATCATCAGAACTTCTATTATATCTTGGCAAAGTCTTTTCCTCTCTTTGAATACAAAGAGATGTGATTAACTGCTGCCTTTCCACACTTGGATTGAAAGGCTTTGTGGGCTTTGTCAGTAGTTAACATAATTCACGGAAAACCAGAACACAACCTTGAAGCTAAATGTGGCCCATTGAATACCACAATAGGGCAATGGTTTGATCAGGGTACAGCAAAGCATGCCAGAAGTAGAAGCTTTTGTGGGCCATAGCTCCACTGGAAAGATTAAATCAGCCACAATCTGCTCCATTTTATGTAAAATAGGTGCAGCCCTCAAGCTCCAGGCAAGTCGCCACTGAAGCCTTTGGCTGGACAATGTTTAGGCATCTTTGTGTAAGTGCTAATTGCCAGCTGTTAGTGACTGGAAAGTTGCCAGGGACAGAGGGACTGCAGCAGTGTTTCTGGCTAAAATACAGCTTTTACAAAATAATAATCTCAAATCTATTTAGCTTGTCGCAGCAGACACATCTGTACTTGTAAGTTCCTCTGTCTAGAGCATCTGCACACGGAGATGACCTTAAAACAGCATTATAAATACAGTATATGTGACATTCAGACTGCTTATTTCATCCTCACAGTGGGAGGCAATGATAAATATCAGCTATCTCCACAGCAGCAATTCATGATGGCTTTACACATTCACATTCATAGCCCTTCATATTTGATTTGTAACAAATCTGGATGCAGAACAATGAGGCTTCTCAGTAAGACTGTATGATCACATGCAGTCCTATATGCTTCAGTGTTTTAAATAATAATGCAACCATCTCAGCTCTTTAACATCTGGGATAATTGCAATATTGTGAACTGCAAGTTTTCTAATATTGAGGATATTTGCAGATATTCAGCCCCACAAATATATGACAGATTAAATAGTATTTTACTCTTAGAGAGAACACAAAGCCCAAAGGGCAACATTTTCAACTGTGAGTTTCTACAGATAGTAAAAAGTTGGTGATGGAATTTTTCACACATTCTACAGAAAAATTCAGCCTGAGAAGGATGTCCTGATGTCTGGAACACAAGACTGAGTGAAAGGCCCCTATCTTTCTCATACCAAGAAATTACCATTTGGCTTTGAAGATAGTGATTTATTTGTGGAACTTCCTCACCATCCCTGCAAGCAAATAAAAAGTTAATTCACAAAACCCATCATCATGCATCTAAGCTGCTGCTCATTCTGATGTTTCAACTCTCACCATACATCTTTATATCTCTCATATTGCATTTCTCTGTAATTTGGTTTCTCAGTGACTTTACCCCTCTAGGTCTTACACCCAAGAGTGTGCTCACAGAATTGCCCCTGCCTGGTCCTGGCTCTGGAAGGCCCACACTGTTTTTGCTGCTACTAGAGAAAAGAGGTGTGCTCTATCAGGTGACCTGATAGATGCCATGTCTGATCTTCCACACTGCTCCAAGTCCAAGACTGAAAGCATGATGCCTCCTTTTCCCCTGTCCAAAGGGAGCCCCATCATCCAGGAGGATGCCTAGGCTAAGCCTTTGCTCTCTGAAAGACTAATTTCTGTTCAATTTGAATTTATTTTTTTAATTTCAGACCACTGCCTGTCAGTGCAGGATGAGGAACTTCCTTCAGTCTGGGCTTCTCATAAAGGCACCAAGGTGCAGTATTTCACATTCCCATAAGCAGCAAATGCACTCCAGAGCCTGTAAAACTGTGATTCCTTTATGGAGTGGCCCCTGTGTGCTCTCAGCTGCTGCAGACTGCTGTGCCCAGAGTTATGGTGACCAGCAATAGCGGTAAACATTTATGCTGTCACAGGGCACAAAAACTACGGAGGGGAGATTCACTGTGCTGGACTCTGCTTAAATAAAAAGGCAAAAATTCTGTTCTGTCCTTTTTATATCCTGAGACTCTTTTCTCACGAAATCCTGGCAGGTAATGATCTGTTCCATTCAATGCCACTCAGCATACAGTATTGTCTGTGCAGTGTGGCTCCTGCTTCTGTCCAGCAGCTTCTCTCCTCTCCTTTGTAAGGAATTATTCCCTCTCCCCCTCTGCTTCTGTTTATTTCAACCAGCATCACAGCAGATTATTTGTCTGATTGTACATGTGAGCACATAACATACAGACTGGTTGCAGCTGGGGCTTCGATGTGGGGTCTTCACCATGAAAATAGAATAAAAATAAAACACTGATAAAGCATAGGTGTGCAGGCATACAATTCTGCCACACAAGTTCTCAAGCTGTCATTGGAGCTGCATGTCAGGCTGCACAGGTTTTCCATTACAATCTGCCCTTTTGCCACTGCCTCTCAACTTGTGAAATTTCCATTTCTATTGCATGTCTTACCATGACTATTAGTTTTGAAAGCAGAATAAAAAATCCTCACCCGTATAAAAAAACCAACAAAATACTAAAAAGCTCCAGGAGGTTGTTTGGGTTTTTCCCCCCAGCAATATCTCTATTTTGCTGATTCCTATCACTCGTCACAGAGAAGAAACTCCTTATAGCTCACAGGTCTAGTTTAACAAATGTGTGATGGCTATTAGGCAACAAAATACCTATTCTCAATTGGAGTGATTGTTCATAAAATCCATTATCCATAGCTCCTTTTAACCAGGCATGAGTGGTGTGAGGATTTTGATGCTATCAATTTAGACACAGTGGAGCAAACTCCTACTGCCATAAAGATTTTTAGCAACTCCCTTAGCACCTTCATTGGCTCTGCTAAGCAGTTAAAAGCAATTTAATCCAAATGGCCCAGCAATTCAGATGTGAACCTTCCATAAGCAAAGACTGTTCTGCGACTTATGCTGCTCCTGATGGGAACATATGATGCAATACTTCAAAATGATTCAGAAACCATTTAGAAGAGAGAGCTGTATTTTTTGCCTTTAGTCACTGAAGATGACAGTGGTGCTACATGGCTACATGACATATTAGTCTTAACTTTACTTTTCTTTTAGAGCCAGAGCAAGTTTTAAGCAGAGCAGAGATTTAAGCAAACTCTTTTCAGACGGCTTTCCTTAGGAGCAAAGATGAATATTTAATACTTGCCAACATTGTATTGTAGGCACATGTAGAACATGCAGTATAGATGAATAAAAGCTGAGCATCAGCCAACACCATAGTTTTCAATAAAAAAGAACCATTTCAGAAAAAGTCCTTTGGAAAAACAAATATTATTTTTGATACTTTTTTTCCCCCCTCTTTTTCCTTTGTTAGCCACCAGAATTCCCTTTCCAAAAATCAGTCTGCAGAGGCTTCTTGATTTAAATTGGACTGATCTGAGCTTTAGAGCTAAGCTGATCAGTGAGTTCATTAGCATTAGATGTAGGTATCACTGTCCCTCGAGAGCTAGCATGTACGTGCCAAATTTCTAGCCAAATAAACTCCACAATTTCAGCAGATTGGCAACTTCAGAAAGTGGGTTACAATGGAAATACGGCAGAAATTTTAAAGAATCTTAGCCATTGTCCAGCAGCAAAAGGAATGCAAGAAAGGGCATTTAATAGCTGTATCTTCTGCCTTGTATTTAGAAAAAGACAGACACCACGATGATTTTTTAAGCTGCATACTTCTATTCCAAAAGTAACCAAGGAAAATGTTAAACAGCAGTTATTCTCTCTGGGCTTCTAAAATCCAGAAAAGTTGTAATCAACAGCTTCAGAAGAGCTGATGAATGGCTCTCTGCATCAGTAATGTCAATTTTCAATGCATCTTGAAACACTGGGGATGATCCAGGGCACTGGCGGGAAGCCAAAAATATGGAAATATTAAAAAAGGCAAATGAAATGATCCCATGATACCAGTCCTGTGAAACTGAATTGATCTTTTGCAGAATAATCAAATAGGTGATAGTGAATTTCATTTCCTAAGGAAGGAAAGAAAGAAAGAAAGAAAGAAAGAAAGAGAAATAAGAATGGTACAATTAGTACAAACTCACACAGGTTTAAGTTTTTTTAATGTGATTTTATTCTTTAAAAATCAGTTAAATTCCAACTGATAAAGAATAAGGTTGAAATAACAGTGTTCTTAAAGATGTTTGGGTGGTACCTCTTCGGATTTTGAATAAGAAACTAGAAAGATACAAAATCCTTGTCATAGATGAAAGACGTGAGAAACTAGTTAATTTGGAGATCTAAAAATGCAGCTGTAAATGGGAAGATGTTTGCATAGAGGCCTGGATTTGCAGATGTTCATGAAACTTACTTTTTGTACATATGCTATTCAAAACAATTGCCACTGCTCTGGAAGAAAATGTAGCATAATCTCTCACAATGTTAATGAAACAGTAAAAACCTCAAAATGTTGAAACTAGAGACTGATTTGTATCACATCTAAACTGGATGCAAGGAAAAAGTACCTGCCAAAATATTACCAAAATATAAAGTACCTGCCGAAATATAAAGTCCTACATATATGGGAAAGAGCACAAGCTCTATTTATATAATAACAGTGTATTTAAGAATGAGCTGGGACTCATGATGTATTGAATGAATGTAGAAAACAGCATTGAAAGCATTTTCAGCTGTAGTTTAGGTGACAGTGTGGGAACAAGAAGGGAAGCAGAATGCATCACTGCTATGTATCTGAAGTCTTCAAGGTGATTTACATCTTGCAAGGGCAAAGATAAAAGGCTTTCTTTTCTGTGGTTGCTGTATCACTCTTAAATATTGTAGCCTATATTCCCTGAAGAGGGGGAAAAATCTATCCCAAGCCATTGCTGACACAAAGAATAGTAAACATTGTCTTTCAATACACAGAGTATTAATTAGGACTGGATAGTTATTGTACCCTCCTCTGGTGCACTCAGTGCAAGAACAATATGAACAAAAGGTACTCGAGAGAAGACAAAGGTGGGAAAACACAGCAGAAGTACAGAGGAGCTCAGACGGTTAATTTTAACCACACAAAGTTTAAGAGATGAATTAATCATAGCATCTATTTGAGGAACAGAAATTGTAAAGAGGACTCTTCAGATAAAGATGTAACTGGATCTAACAGCTGGAAGTTGAAGCTGACAAATCCAGTCTAGAAATAAAGCATGTATTTTTAATAGTAAGCAGCAAGCAGAGCAACAAGCAGAGAACACTTTTGGTGGCTCCATCATCGGAAAGAACGAGCTAAGAGTTGGCATTTTTGAATGTCTATTTATAAAAAAAACAGCAGGAAATAATTCAGAGGAGACCTGTGGCTTAAATTATACTGAAGATCAGAGCAGATGGTGACAGCAATCACATCCAACTACATAATCTATGAGCAATCAAGAAATTTAGCTGCTGTGGTCAAAGGCTAGCGAGATGGAGAAATGGATCACCAAGGAGACCCACGTGGATGTGTCCCCTTTAGCAGAAGGCAGATATGCAGGGGAGGAAGATGGGCAGCTGTGGTGAAAACCAGAAGGAATTTAGGAAGGAAGAGGGTGATTGCCTAAGTGAGTATCTGGGTTTTTGTCTGTGGGGCTCAGGAGACACCACGGTGGGGGAACCCCAGACTGTGCAGTGGGGAGAGGGAGCACCTGAGAGTCATGGTGAGGGAGAGAAGCAGGAGGTGTGCAGAGGAAGTCCATGTGGCAACCTAAAGAGGTATCCATGGGGCAGAGGCCAGCTATGATGGGGCAGCTGCTTGCCTGCTCCTCGAAGAGGGGAAAGCCTGCCAGAAAAAGACAAAGCTGGGAATTGGGGATGTCAAGGAAGGGTTCAAGTGGCAGAGGGTGAAAGCCAAGCAAAATGCCTGGGGGGAAGTCTGGGTCCTGCACAGTGGATTGGACCTACCAGCTCAGAGGAAGGCCAAGGATGAGGCAAAAGACAAATCATTGCAGTCAGCTCCCTCTGAAACAGCCTTAATGAGCTGAAATGCAACATATGAATAGTCAAATCTGAAAGGATGACAGTGTAAAATTGTTTCAGCTCTCAAAATTTTCAAGTGCTTTTATTTATTCAAAATTACCATGACATCACCTTCTCCCTCAGAGAGAGAGCTCACGTAATTGCTGTTTACTGATTCAAGGCCTTTCAGGGTAATTTCTGAGGCTGTCTACTTCTAGGATGAAAGGCAATTATCATTTCTTTTATCTTATAATGCAGTCACAATAAAATCTAGAGAGAAGCACTGCATGAGGTTACTTCTCTACAGCAATAGTGCATGAGGTAAGGCTGGACCTTTGTATGGAAGCCATCCAGCTCCAAATCTTCCCTCCCAGAAGAGAGAGGTCAGCCAGTGTTTAGGGCTAGGAAAGGGATGGGAGCAGTGAACTGAGACAGGGTGTGAGAGGAGAAGAGGTGAGGAACAGAGGTAGAAAATGGAAAATCTTATTTTCTCCTAGAGCAAGTCTTAAATTGGTCCCTAAGCATAAAGCAATATTAAATTGTGAACTGTATAGCATCCTATTCCCAATACATGCAAACCTTCAACACTCAAAGGCCAGTCATTAAAATATCTCTCATTTGAGTGTGAGGTGCAGGCTTTACCTATTCTGAGATTTGATGTGGTGTTACATTTTATGTCTCGTTTCCTCAAGCCTGGTAATAATGTGTAATGTCTCGAAGGACCAACACATCATGACTTATGAGGTGAGTGGCTCACTGTAATTAATCTTTATTAGTATATAAAATATATATTCTGACTAAATATTAGGCTAATGATATTAACATCCTAACTGCTTCAAAAGGGAAACATAGCAGACCAATATAAAAACATGATATAAAATATATAACAATATATAACAATATATAACATGATATAAAAAACCAGACTGATAGGTAAATCTCTGCTAAGCTGGTTGTAACTTCAGTGTTATAAAAATTATTATTGGAAAAAAAAAAGAACTTCAGAACTATTAAATTAAAAAAATAAAAGAAACCTTAATGTGCTGTTATTCTGTCCTACTGTTAATATAAACTGCCAGTAGCTTGTGGATGTGACCCAGCCTGTCTTGACTGCTCCATCAAATCACACAAGCAAAAAAAAGTAACATATAGTTAGTTAAACAACTTCCTGGCTAATTCTTAGCCCCTTTTGCAGCAGCCATCACTGAAGCTGATGCCTCTGCAAAGGATGTTTCCCAGTTCTGGGCAGCTCTGCTGGGGTCACACAGGTATCAGCAAGTTTTTGCACTCTCTTTCCTCTGGTAAACAAGGTCGTGCTGGTCATGACTCAGAGCAGCATTTCTTTGAAGGCCTAGACTAGTTCCCCAACTTTTTGTATTTCTCAGATTTTAAGGAGGTCAGGTAGGGACAGACAGCACAGCAGTCTTGACTTTTGTAATGTCACTGCTTATTCTGCTCACAACTTGGGCAATCATTTGTAACGTGCTCACCAAAAGACTCTGGCTGACGTAGAAATTTCTCCCTAATTTTAGAAACAGAATTTCACAACTCCTTTCTTACATCGAGGAAGGAATTTGCTCCGATGGCTGCAATGCCATTACTATGCATCATTCAAGGTACTGCATGTCTCTGGCTCCAAGGAATAAACCTCCCCCAGAATAAATCAGCACTGCCAACTGCACCTTCCCCTCTCCCCGAGTGCTCTGGGTTTGGATGCTGCCCGTGTGCATCTGGGGCCACTAGCGTTGCCTCCAGACTCTGGGGTGGGAATATCCCCAGTCTCTGCCAGACTCCTTGCCTGCAGAGCAGCAGAGCTGTTACAGGGATAAAGCAAAGGAAGGCTGGGTTGAGGGACTTGTTTATTACAGCATCAAGAGCTGCAGAGCCAGCCAGGGTAATGAGCATGTCCCACTCTCTCCTGGCTGAGCCAGCCAAATACCTGGTTTCAGGTTTCTGCAGAAATACTTTTTGTTCAGCAGAAGATTTGCTTTTGACACAAATCCTTGCTGTACATCTGCTCAGATAAATGAAATATAGACTTGCTCTGGATGTAGCAGACCCAGGTCCCAGATCTGCAGACAGGTGAGGAGCTTCAAGCTGCAACTGTCCCACTTCAGCTGAGCACTCCCACTTGGGTGAATGCCTCGGCCAGCCACAGGATGCTCCTATGCTGCCAGCAGGGCCCTTCAAACACCACAACTCACTGCCTATGGAGTTACCAACCTCATGCAATGGGGGCTGGGCTGGCTCCCTCCAGGCATGGGACCTTGTTTCTCTTCTGCCAGGCTGGGCACAGAGCTGCCCCTGCCTCTGCTCCTGCAAGAATCTCCACAAAAACTTGTGTTACTTGCTAATCTCAAGTGGAGATTCACATCTCATTCACAGTGGAGAGCCAGGAGCCTGTGTCTGCATCTGAACAGTATAGCCTGGGCCCATCTTTATTCAGCCCTGCTGCAGTATGACTCAAAGTGAGGCAAGGCAGAGTACTGATGCAGACATACTCATCCACACAATCATTTCATAAAATAACAGTTCATATCTTGTCCTCTGAGGGCTAAGCCTTGGAGCAAAAGTAAACATGATTTTAAGCCTCTTGCTCATTGTCAGCTCTTTTCTTTCCTGTGTAGAGCAGCCAGGTATGAGCCCCCACGGCTGGCAGTGGTACAGTAGAGGCCCTTGCAGTCTTCTTTCTTCCAAGACGGGATGCTGCTGGGATATGAGATTTCACCATATGAGGGATTGCCTTCATGTGCCTCCAAGCCAAATCCTCCCAGCCAGCCAGTGCCTCAGCACGCACTGCAGCCCAGCATGCTCAATCCTTTGCAGAGCAGTGGTATGAACAATTCCAGAAATGTTGTGGGGCTTTTCCTTTCATCCCTGCTGGGACGAGCAGGACAGAGGTCATGGCAAGTCACTCTATTTCCCCAAGCTGTCGGCATTTCCAAAATGTCATAGGCATTTTTGACTTGATGCACAACACTGAATCAACTGCAGACCTTTTCTTCCCCACTTCTAAGCAATTTTTTAGGAGGGGGGCATGGATTTTCAGATGAATCTGTTATCTCTTGCCAGTATTTTTCCACTGGCTTCCTTCATTACCTTACTGGTGGTCTGTTTTGAAACTGAAGAGACATTATCAGCTTCAGGGGAGCCGAGTCCTTTTGAAGGCTGTTGCAACGAGCACTGAAGGCATCTTCTCAGATGCCTGTGCACAGGGCCCAGAATGTGACTCAGCCCTTCATTTCTGCTCCAGCCAAGCTCTTAAATATTGCAGAGTTCCTCTAGTTGCCAAAGGGGAAGAAAATAATTCACTAGCTTGTCTGAGTCTTGACGACCCTGTCCTTGATGCTGCACCCTCCCAGGAGCTCACATTCAATGCCCACTACTGCCACTCACCAGCTCTGCCTCTCCTCTAAAGAGCACTTTGGAGATACAGCCTCTTTTCTACACCAGCAATCTCCTAAGCTAAAACACCTTTTCCCCCATCAAATTAAATGTGCTGGAAAAGACATCTTTCTCCATGCTAATACCACTTCTCAGAAATAAATTGCCAGCAGAATTGATGCTCTGAGGTGCCCTTTGTAGGGTCTGAACCCCTAGTCCAGGTGGGGAAGAGCCAGAGTTGTCCCAGATTTCCCCTCCCAGGCTCCACTGAAGCACACTCAAAGGGCCTCACCACTCCATAGCCTGTAGCTCCACTTTTCTGAGTTATGCAACTACACAAACCCAACAATATCACGAGCTGCCCCAGAAGGACATGGATTTGCCAAAGAGCCATGCCAGGAAGTGATGGCTGTTTCCTGGTATCATTCTGGCACTGTTTTCCATAGCATTTGCTCTGGGCTGCTGTCAGAAGCAGAGTAAGAACACAAAATTTTGCTCTAACCCAAATAAGCCTTTTTTCTTTCTGATATTAATGGGGTATCTTTCCACAAACTGGGATACCCAAAACCAGCAGGCATTGCCACTCTCCAGGCAGCAATTACTGCATTTCTTAATTCCCTCTATTGCACTGCTCCTCCCCAGGTAAAGGATAAATTTTTGCAACCCTGTTTTTGTTGTAGTGGTGGTGGTATTTTAAACTGCGTACAAACTGTGTTTAAAAAACAATGTAGAAAATAATACTGAATATTTGAAGTAATGCTGCCATTTCAGGTAGCAAAAAACGTTAGCTTAGAAATCAGTCATTTCTTCATGTTTGCCATGTAGCTGTAACCTTTGTTCAGTTACACCAAACATCAGGGAGTGAGAGCTTTGTCCCTGGCACCAGCTAACCCACCTGAGAAATGGTGTTCTCCTCTCTTTGGAAGAGCTCATCTTTTCATCTTCTGTTTCCTTTAGGAATTGTCTTTGATTCCCTTCATCTTTCTTCTCTTGCCCTTTGCTGCAGGTTGCTTCCAATCTGCTTATACTCCAACTCTTTTTCTGCTACTTCTGCTTTCTTCTGCATATTCCTCACTCCCCTCTGCTTTCTGCTCCTCTGTCTCTGACTGCCAAACATCTTCTTCTGCTTGAAAGTGTGGGCACAGGGGCAGGTGCCATATCCCATGTGGAACAGGGACTTTGGTGGTCAGTGTACCCATGATCACAGCAGAGGAGCCAGCCATGGGCACCTGCAAGGCATGGAGAATTGCACATCATGGTGCAGGAAATCCAGGTGTGATGTAGGGGTCAGTCTCACATGGCCTGCCTGGAGACACCTGACCAAATCTGCAGAAGGTTTCCACCAGTACTGTTGGTAACTCTATTTTTTTCCTTTTGTTCACTTTTTCCCAGGCCCTTCATCTGTAGAATTTCACAGCAGGTGGAAGGTGACTTTTGTGGAGATATTTGGAGTGGCAGCTTATCCCAGAGTCATCAGTAGACTCACATGGGAAAGAGGCACTAAAAGCACTTGGACCCCAGAGAAAGCATAAAGGGCAGCTTGTGTCTTGTTAGATATCAGTTAATTCAGTCACAAGACTGAAAAGAATAGGGAAACAGGCTTTGCTTTCTTAATGCTTTTGGAACAATCTGATATATCTTTCTGAACTAGAGGTACATTAAAGGCAGCTGGAGAAAGGGCAGGAGGGTTTGACATCTCATCCTATTGCTAGAGCAAGACCATGTACATGGCTAGCTCATGACCACAACAGTGTCTGAAAGGCAGAACATTACTTAGCTACTTGAGTAAATAGCCAAAACACAGCTAATTAAACACAGAGCTGCTCTGTGAGAAGGACACATGTCTGAGGGTACAACCACCCCATGAGTGGGGTACTCCTCTCCTTGCATTAACAGCTGGGGCTGCTGCCTGAGAAGGTGAGCAGAGAGCTCTGATGGAACCTTTTCTGCTGAGTGCTTCACTCTGCCTCTTGGGTCCTCCTGTGACAGGCTTGGTAAGGGAGGCACTTGCGTTTTCCATTGGAAACAGCTGTGTCATGGTGGAGAGAGGGCCAGGCAAGCACATGTTGCATGCACTTAAGTTGTCACAACAAAATGGGGCCTCATGAGCGCTCAGGACATCATCAGCTGTCACCTAGGAGTGATAAATCCTCCACTCATCTGGAACCAGGAGTTCCCAGCAGAAGGACAAGACCGTGCTGCCAGGCTGGGGGCACATACAGCTCCAGGGTCTGCAGCCCACAGCTGACTGGGACAATTCACCCCTGACTGTCCTCTTGGAGACCCAAAGCCAGCCAGTGCTGAGTGCCCTGGTGCAGTGGAAGCCTTGCTGGCTGCCAGGCTGCCCTGGCAGGCACCCCTGTGCCCTGGGCCAGACCCAGACCCATCCTGCCTGGGCACGCAGCAGTGGGAACATCTGGGTTATTTTAAGCAGGTTATGTCAGTCCTGCCCTCCCTCTCTCTCCCCATTCTCCCTGAAGCACTGATCACTGTGGCAGGATGGATTTGCCTGACTAAAAGGGCCAATGGTTTAATTGATATGATATGGCAGCTCATATGTAATCTCATTATTCTGTCTAGCAGGACACATTATTCTCTATTTATCACACTTCTGTCATCTCAGGTCTGTTGTTCTCGTGCTTTGAGGACAACAGAACACACCTTTCTGTCAGAGAAATCTCACCGGGGGCAGGAGCACAGGAAAGGCTCCTGCAGTGGCAGACAAAGCTCCTGGGTGTGGGCTGTAGGCACCTCTGCCTCTAATCTCCATATAGCAGGGCTGGGAAATGCAAAAGGGCTGGCAGAGGAAGAGCCGGAGTGTCTTCTGTGAGCAGCAAATTTGCTAGAAAATGAAGCCTTTGCAACCGTGTGTGTATGGGGGGATTGTTATTTATTAATGAGAAATCAGTTTGCATCTGAGAAACATAGTTTGCTCCCCAAATCTCCTGTGAGAAGGGCAACTTCTACCAGAAAATATGTTCTTGTGTTTTCTGTTCTAAATTTTTTTTCTTTTTTTTTGTTTTGTTTTTGTCCTTTGAATCAACCTACAGCTGAAAGGAGAAAGAAAGGAAATAAATATTCTGAACATAGCAAAAAATCCCAAAACAGTTTCAGGTCAAAAAATACTTGGTTGATTGAAATGTTCTGACACAAACATTGAAATGTTCCTACATATCCTCTCCTGCTTGATTTTCTCATTGAGCCTTAAAACAAAATAAAATTACTGGGCCAGTTCCAGGTGTGTTTGTGCTCCTGCTGCTTTAATAACAGCCCGTAGTGGTGCTGCTGCTGAACCCTCTGACAGTTTGGTGCAGCAAACAAAACTGTGGCTTGTTAGAAGGATGCTCCTACAAGGACTCCACAAGGGAGCAGAGTGCCTGGATGTGTGTGTGGCAGTCAGGAGGTGAAGGGCTGTGGGAGAGAAGGGCCAGGCAACTAAAAGAGTGTCACAAGCTGAGCAGCCACTCGCAGGGCACTTCCTGTGCTCAGAACCGAAATTACCTTGCAGAGGATGGGAAGCATAATTAGCACAGTATGCCGTAGGATAGATGCTAAAGCAGTCTGTCTAGCAGATACTACAGTACTGAATAATATAGACATTAAACCAATGACCCAGAATCTAGCCAGCTAGAATCTTAATCCCCCTTAAATAGATTCACAGACATCCTTTCATTGCAAACATTTGATCTGAGCAGACACTGGATGCTGTTGTGTTGTATTTATAGAGCACCATGACAAAAGTTTGAGGTGTTTGTGCTTAAATAACGCTATTTTGCTGTGTTAATTTGTCAGCAGAGTGCTGTTTTTGTACTACATGCTTTTGAGATGGAAAGAAAAAGAACATCAGCTCTGGATTCACAGGCAGATAACAAAAAAAAAAAAAATGCTCTGTGCAAGCAAAGGCTGCCCATGTAACACAGAACAGGGGAGAAGGGGATCCAAGCTTGGAGCCAGGGCAGGCTTGACTGGGAAGAGACTTTTCATCGAAATAAGCCCTAGGCTAGAGCTTGGCAAATGCTTGTGGTTAAGTGCATTACTTGGCCAAGACAAAATACCTCAAACCAGCAAATGGAACAGTTAAAAGTATCAGTGAATTCGGTTTCTGCTTATTAGTTTGGATCAAAATAAGGAGGAGTATGACCTGGAAACTTTCATGCTTTGGCATTTCTGGAAGGAAGTGCTTTGATTTTGAAGCTAGATTCAAGGGTGGATTTACAAAACTGACAAGTCAAAGGTGGTTGTCCTCTGGCTTCTTGGGTGTCAGCAGACCCAGGAAGGATAGAGGGGGACATGGTTCAAAAGCATTTTCTTCTGGGAGGTAGACAGAGGCTGAACTTAGGCTTCCCAACCCTTATTTATCAAGAAAATGCCCTACCAAATGAGCCATAGAGAGGTCTAACAAAAAGCCCTTTTCAGCATCTCCTTGTAAAAATATTTGACTTGTGTATGTGGATAGGCACAAATTGGAGTGAAGGCTAGTGCCCAGCTATTCCCACTACCTGAGCCATCAGGCTAACCAAATGGCTCAAGCTTTTCTTTTTTTTCTAATTTGTGCTTAACAGTTTTGCAGGGAATATCTATTTCTAAATGAGAAGCACCCATTTAGCACTCCCTTGCCTGTGTCCACAGCTCAGAGATCTTGGATGGGATACTGAAAGTTTGTGTCCAGGATTACAGACCAAGAATTCAGTTCAAATAATCCTTCTACATAATTGTACCCTACTGCTCCACTCAGTCTCACTCACTCACACGAAGACACGAAGGTCTTTCAGAGACAAGGACTTAATATTGGCTTCTGATCATGTGTCAGTTGCTCTGACTTCTGATTTTGTATGGGAAGCCTGCCTTGAGGATCTTTCTCCTTCATCATCATCGTCCACTGGCTGATCAGTTTTGCTGGTGTGCTTTCTTCCTGCAGCAACTGCCAGTGGCTTAGGTTTACTATCTGGCTTAGCCACAACTTGAGTGACTGGGTATTGGTTGATTTATCTCTCTGCTTTCCTGGTTTTTTTTGCTGTCTTACAGTATTTAACAGTGTGAGATAAGCATATGCCAGGGGCCCAGCTAATTGCAATGATTTTTTTCTTATTAGAATTATCATGGCACTTCTTTTCCAGATATTTCTTTGCCTCGTTTGGGTTCTGAATTTGTTCAGTTTCACTCACTCACTCACTCACTCACTCACTCACTCACTCACTCACTCACTCACGTCCCCTGGAAAGGCAATGGTTTCTTTTCCAGTTTCCTTCACAGTAGAAAATACTCAAGGATTTCCTAAATGAAATCTGTAATTTGAACCATATAACTTTTGTCTTTTCAATCTAGTGGCTATTAAAAAAGCAGATAATTTGGTATTATTTCAGTGACCTGGTTTATACTGCCTGTCTGGCACTGAAATGCTGGTGTGATGAAGCAAGACTGTTTGCTCACTGTCCCCTTGAGCCTATGGTAAAGATTGCTCACAGCAAATGAAATGGAACAAGAAATAAATGCATTGAAGCGAGTCAGTAATTTTCTTTGCAGGCAAGTAATGCTCAACACAGGTAAACATACCTGAGTTTAGTTTTCCCCTTAACACTACTTCATATTTGGTTCCTTATCTATAATAAGGTTTTGAAAATCTTTCAAGAGCACCTCTGCTCTCTTCTATGTGAGCAGAAGTCAGAATATGGGCAATGGACTTCATTCTGCTGATAGGATGACCAGCACTGTATTCCCATTCATAGAAGCTGTTGAGATTCTTTATTCTAATTATTTCTGCCAGAAGACAGATGCAGAACCTCACTCTTATGATGAATAGAAATCTTCTGATTTTCGTCTTCAATTTATTCATAGATAATTTATACACATCTATTCTTATGCCAGTATTGTTCAGCTCCCAGATCTTTTCCGTTTCTAGGCTCATGGAAAGAAATATCACTCTCAGGCTTAATTTAGCAAAGCAAACAAGCAAAGTTCTTCTACTTCTCTTTCTGTAAGATGGAACTTTTATTTTCTGTGAATCCTAGTAATCCTTGTTGCCACATATTTCACTTTGAATCTGTGGTCTCTCAAACCTGACTTCCAGAACTACTGCAGTTATTTCAGGTAAGGTGGTATCAGCATCTCAGGATCCAGGATTCAGATTTTCATAACTCTATTGGAAATATCTTATTTGGAAACACATAAAAGTTAACATTTTTACTTTTTCATTATGCAGGCTTCTCCATTTGCCATTCTCAAGTGGTGAACTTCTGTGTCAGGATGAAAATTCATGTTATTAATCTACAGTACTTTCTACAAATGAAATTCAGCCCCTTTTGCTATTATTATTCTGAAAGGCATCTACAACTCTCTGGGTGATATCTGGATCCTGCATTAATCTTGCAGTGCCCTTAGTTTTGGGTCACCTGAAAATTTTATCAGTACATGGTCTGTTTTGTACTAATTAATTTTGAACCAAAATCATCCATAAATATATTAAATCAGATCAGTTCACTTCCATAGAATTGTAAAGTGGGAAATGAACTACTTAGATCTGTTTTTCTACTCTATGCACAATCACGTCTGACACTTTCCTAACACTTTCTTTTAAGGAGTTGCTAGTCCAGTTAAGTTCAGACCTCTTCCCATGTGTTTGTTTTACTCTGCTGAGGCTGCAAATTATTAAGGGTTTGAAAGTTTTTGGCTTAAGGACACAACAAACTTACATTTAAATCACTGGGCTGTCCAGGCCACTTGGCTTTGTTAGCTCGTTCCTACACACTTCTCAGAGTTTGTGCTGGGAAACAAACCACTTCAATGTGTTTTAATTTCTCTTTCATTTAATGAGCATCTCATGATTAGTTCACTAACTCCACAATTACTTTCTATGAGAGGCCCGTCTGTAATATCTTCACTAGTTATCAAAATTACATATAAAGTGTTATCATTTTCTCATGATTATATTTTTAGTGATGAAAGTTTTTGGCTGTCATTCTAGGAATTACTGGACGTTGAATGATTAGCTCTGCAGTCTGCAGCTGAAAAGATAACATTTCTATAATGATGCTGTGCATGGTTAATAGCTTTCACTCTAATATTGCAGAGATATCTATTCATATTCCAGCCCAGAGCTTAGAGATCTGATGTGGATGTGAAAGACTAATATGCAAAACCTCTGCTTCTCCAAATGACTTTACAGAAGGAAGTTCACTTTACCCTTTATTTCTCATGTTCCTCTAGCTTATGACACCATCAACACTCATTACTTGCTAGCTTACCTTATACATTTTTACCTCTGTGTTTTCTAGACAGTTCAGTCTTGTATTCAAGTCACAATTGCTGGTTTTTGGTATTAATTTACTTCAGGAAAAATAAAGCACTCTCAATGCCTGAGAGGAATATGAGAGCAATACAGCTAAAGAAACCCATATAGGAAATACTGAATTATATTCTGTTGTTTACAAGCCTACAAGGAAAAAGTCTTCAGAAAAGACTGTTATGATCACAACTTTGTTAGGGAAAATATCAGGTCCTATGCAAGGGAGGCTGCCTTTACTGTGTGTCTGCCCTTGGCATTCCCTGCATTTGGTTCCTGGACAAAAGAAAAGCACAATGCTGAATGGAAAAAGATCTGGCAATCCCAGGATACAAAGATTTGAGTCTGAAAGTGGCTATTGATGCATTGATTAGTAGAGCACTTAAACTCAGGATTCCGATTGGTTTTGAATAAAATACTGGCCTGACCAATGTTAGGCAGGTGCTCTGTTATCTCACAAAAACAGAGCCCCCATGGGAATAAAATAATACGAATAAATTTGTATGGCTCAGCTATCTGTTTCCAAAATGAAGTATAAATAGAAGAATAAGAAAAAGTACTTCTAGCTCTGCTACATGCTTCCTAAATGAAGTGTATAACAGCCTAAATATGTTTAGAGGCAATGATTCCTGATTTAGAAATATTTATTGTGATGCTTGAGGCCTCAATTAGGAGTACAGGAGGTAAAGAAAAAAAGGAAAATATAGGCTGAGGAAAACAAGAATTTGCTGATGTTCTATTTTTGTAAGCCAAGAGCAAGCAGAGGCTTTGGACTCGCTGTGATTGTGACCCAGGCAGAATACTTTCAGGAGGTCTAATCTTTCAAAGGGCAGTTTGGGGAGAAATTCTGTAGGTCAAGCTTTCTTTGAAGTATTTCCAGTTTACACTCTGGGCAGCTTAGCCATTTTACAAAAGCCACATCATAGCCCCATGGTATCTTCTGCAGGCATACTTCTGCATTTCACTTCTAGGCTCTTAGAAGTTTATATATATATATAAAAATTTATATATAGATTTTTTTTTTTTTTAAGAAAGTAAAGAAGAATCCCAAGAGAAGAGTATACTCTTGCTTTTCTGGATGACACTTTTTGCTTACATCAGTGAGCTGGTAAAGGTCAAATAGCATCTGTCTTTGTCATGAGTTGCTAGACAGTTAGAAGCTGTCCTGTAAATAATGGGTTCAGCCCTGTATTTCAAATGCAGACAATACTGAGTGAAATTTGCCTGCTAAAGCCCTGTGGGATTTGATCAGCAAGGAACAGCTGCCATAATGAAGAGAAAACTTGTTAAATGTTTAACCAAATTAACCAACTGCACAACGTGGTGCTTTCCAGCTCCATGAGAGCGTCTCTGGGAGAAAGCAGGGATACAGAATTTGCAGATGTTTATCTGGGTGAGTGAGATAACCCTGCAGCATCTGGAAATGAGAAAGACAGCTGACTGGGGAGTCCGATGGTGTCAGGGGTTGTCATTAGTTGCAGGGACATGTTTCTCAGTTTTTAAACACTGCAGCAAATCAGCTCGCTCTTCAAAGAGCAGCGAGCGTGCTGGTGTTGGGTTGCAAATCCCCTGCCACCCCTGCTCCAGCATATGGTATCTCACTGGGATTACCAAGAAACTTAAAAGATGTGCTTCTGTCATCTAAAACTGACAAGTGGGCTGAAGGAAAACATTTGCTCAGAGTGTAGGCTTAATGAGGTCTGATGTTATCTTTGAGACCAAATGCCCGGCGAGCATTCTAAATGAGCATATGGGCTGCTTTAGTGCCTGCTGCCTGTCCCTGATGGTGAGCAGGTCCTGGCAAACCAGAGAGGACACGAAAAGCAGAGCTGCAGGGCTCTGTGGGAGGGCTAGTGAGCAGAGTCCATGGGACAAAAGCAGTTTTGGGGGCTCCTTCAGGTTCAGGTGACGCCAGAACGGCGTCCACGCTTTACTTTGCCAAATTACCCCCCCGGCTGATTATGGATTGAGATGCCTTTTGCTCACTGAAAGCACAGCCCTAACAGTTCAACAGAAGCGTGCTTCTCATCACCTCCCTATTTCTACTCCATTCCACGTTGCCATGGCCAACCAACCCCATGTGTTACCTGGGGGATGTGGTGATGTGCCCCTGAGCAGAGCTGAGCTGACAAGGGAAGGCATCTTCCCCTGACAGTCTTGTTCTGGGAGCAGGATAAGGAGTGAGACAAACATGTCACTGTCAATTAGTTAATGTTTGTACAAGGGATGGTTGAATCCCATGGAGTTTTGTTAACCTTGTGGCCTCTTTATAAAACCTGTCTGAGTTCATGAACCTATCCCCATTTGTAAATTAAAGCCGCACATTCTCCTTTGAGGTGGGGTTAATAAAAATATGCTTTTAGTTAAGAAGAGCATAATACTGTGCATAGGGGTAGAACATTAGCTTTCAATTTAGGCAGACAGGTGCTCTTTGCTGTACAAGGGCTGTACATATACTTCCATTTGTTTTTCTCTTCCTTCTTTGCTTCCATTTCACAGCTACTTGGAAACTGTTTTTCCACTAACTGCATTTTCTCACTTGATTTCTTTGCAGTAGTTTGTTTTTCTGGCAGTCTCCTGAAGGTGACAAGGCCCTCGTGACTTACCAAATCTAACTACAAGAGCATATTCAGGTAGGTTTTGAAAACAGGCCAAATGGATTCCCTGCTCTTTTGAGAGCAGCTTCTATCAGCACAAAACATCAAATGCCAGCAGTATCTCCTGCCTCCAGCAGAAGAGACTGTGAGGATTCCCTTTGGACAGTTTAACCATGGGTCACTGTCTCTCCATTGCTGCTGCTGGTGCACAGCGCCTGCATCCTGCCAGTATTATGGACCACAGCCCCCTGACCCACTCGAGACTTGATCCCTCTGTTAAGTTAGATTATGAAAAGAACCCAAAAATGGACTAGTTTTAACTACTTCTAAAGGCGAGACTGATTTTGGTCCAAGTCCAAGTCATTTCCCTCACATTAATAACGTCAAGACAGTATTTCAGAGTATAACAGTTAAAATCATGTTATCATCTAAACATCTCACTGCAAATTCAGTGCTACAGGCAGGCTAACAGCTCTGGGATTGGCATCAATCCAGAATTAAAATTTGGTTTCCAGAATACAGTACTTTTTTAAAGGTAACATATTTGAGTGGGATTTTTGGGGTGGGGAGGAGGCGCTAGTATTTATGATGCCTTATAACTTCAGGAATTCAACTTATGTAGCATGTTCATGTTTTATTGGGAAGCATCCTGAAGTTTCAAATATGATTATAGGTAGTATTTGAAATTACAATGTTTAAATGTTTTAGTACAAATACATAATTTTGGATTCATGCTGTAAGTCATGTTAGAGCAATCAACAGAGCAATTCAGACTTGACCCTTCCCATTTTCAAATGCAGGAAAAGTATGGAAGGAGTAATTTTTAAAATCAGGGTATAGAAGAAGTAATTCTAAAAATAACTATTCAGCACTTTAGTTTTTTAGATTTACTCCTCACTCATTTAATCTTATCAGACAACGTAAATTTATATACACAGACACAATCTGGTAAGATTTTTGATTTATTAATGTGCTAGCTGGCTTGTGTGCCAATGCTGATTTGCCACACACACACACACACACACACACACACATGAAAAAGAACTTTTGAGAAAATGCATTTAATCACATGAAAAAACACTTTGTTTTTACTGGTTTGCCTCACTGGTTTTGGAAGCCTGGTGACATTTTATTTAGTTCCCAGGTCACAGAGCATTTCTCTGATATCACCAGCCTGCAAAAAGATATGTGCTTTATACTTTCCAATGTCTCTGGCATAACTCCTTCCTCTTTTTCCACACAGATTTCCCATTATATTCATATGGCTCCTCTTTCTTTTCCTATAGAAGGCTTCTTTCTATAGCAAAATGATGGCACATACTGGTGTCCAAAGTAGTTTCTTCTTCCAAATCTGTTCACTGTGGCTGTGAATGTGTTATCAATGTAACCATGAGCAGGACTGGACTGGGTTTATCAGCCATTTCCACCAGGGTCAGTGTTGGGTGTTTTTGGTACCTATGACATGTGACAGAGATGTCAGCAAAACAAAGTCCATGGGCAAGTTTCTGTTGAGCAGACTATGGTACACAAACCTTGCCACCACCACTTGGCATTATTTTTGTCAGGGGGCATGTATCATGTGCTTGAAACAAGTCTCTGGGCAATTTAGAACAGCCCTGCAGAAGGAAATGTTTCTTTGGAGGGTTTGAAAAAATCATGGTGAGCGTTGCCTTTTTCTGCCAGACTCCAGCAGGCTTTTCATGGATTCACTGGGTGATCCGTGTGGAATCTGATCTGTCCTCTCATGCCTTCAGGTGATTGAATCACAGAGCTGTGCTTGTCCTGGGGTAAAAGAAACATTGCACACTCATCTTGTTTCCTAAGGGTTTCCTATAGATACCAGCACTGAAGCTAAAGTCCTTGTCCAGCAGGAATAAAACCTGAGGAGGCCCTTGTCCCAAGGAGAGCTGCAGCTGTTGTGCAGGAGCACACCCAGGAGCACCAGAGCCTCCTGAGGAGGAGGTGAGGGAGAAAAAAGTTTGGCCTCCATGGGCTGTGAATCCACCATGTCATGCACATGGTGTGTACACCATGGAGCAACCTCTTTCCCTTCTCCTCCCAGTTTTCTTTCATAAATAACAGTACAGGCCTTATATTTACTCAATTTCTACTGTGCTCTGCAAGTTGGAGATCCATGCAGGAGGTCCCATCGTTAGGTGCATGCAGACTGTATGCATGGAAATATGGTACACTGAGACTTTTAGAGAGTTATCCTGATGGAGTCAGCAAGTCACAAAGCCCAATTACTGCTGCTTTTACCATTGTGGCACTGACACTCCCCATAAAGTTATGAGTAGCTACTTCAAGATTTGTAAAAGCCCTTAAAAATAAAAGCTGGGGCCTAAATGTCTCAGCTATAGTGATTCAGTTTTCAATTCTGCTTGGTGAATATGCAACAGAAGAAAGACAATTTCTGGAAATAGAATACAAGTAGTGGTAATAAGTAATAGAACTGTACACTGTTCTTGCTCCTATAATTCCTCAGCCTGGCCTGCAATGCAGAGGGAGAGAAATGAAAGATAACGAACAAAGTGTAGTGTGGAGTGGTCTAATCAGTAAGTTGGAATCTCAGCCTAAGCTGAGTGCTAAATAGTGTCAGTCTGTAATGTCATTGGTTTCATGACCAACTTTTAGAGGAAAGAGCACCAACTAGATTGTAACAGGATATAATACTTTACAGAGTGAAAAAACATCATTTTACCTATCCTTGTGGATGGATAACAATTATGTTTTTAATATGGATAGGGATAACAATTGTGCTTTTAATCTTCTCCTCTAATTCACTGGATTTAAAATCACATACAGGTGTCCTGATTACTAAGGGCACACAAAAAGCCAGCTCCATCCTGCATAAAGACTATTTATCCCTGAATACATATTCTTGGCTTCTGACACTGCTAACAGTACATTGAAGGGAAATTTTGCCTCACCTATCTCTGCATAAAACTCTGTCTTGAAGCCCACTTTAATAGCTAGGTAATTTTGATAAACAAAATATAACAAAGCCATAAACTCTCCAAAGGAAGCCATTTGATGCAGTTTAATGCTCTTGAGGACTCCAACATAAACACAAAGTGCAGCAAATGACCAAACGGGGACATCAACTGGACTATGATAATTGCAGAGAGACATTCCAGTTAAATTGCTCTGACTTGCATTTGGGACAGGCAAAGAACTTAAAGGCCAGTGTATAGAAATTTTTGTAACTACCAGAACTCCATTGTGAGTCTGTGTATGAAGTAAAAACCCTTTAAAATGCCAGTCCTGGGAGACACACATTGGTATTGCAGTGTGTGCTGTGTAAGGCATGATGTTCTCAACTGGGACAGGATAAGAAAGACCTCCATGGTCTCTGACAAAGTGCGTGGATTTTTTTCTTACACCTGACACTGGCTGTTAAATTTTAATTAAAGGTAGCATGAACAGTTTCATCTAATGGCCATGCCTGTGCAGCAGCTAAGAGTGTGTCCTGCTTTTTGTTCCAGTTCATTCTTGTCTGCTTGCTTTTGGGAGGGCCATTCTCCATACAGTGACAGATCTTCAGGTCTGACTATGAACCACCTGTATTTTAGTCCTTCATGGAAATAGGCTAAAGGAAACTGGGCCTTCATCTCAGTAGTGCACATTAAACATCTCAATGAAATTATTGACATGATTTCAAGAATAATGAAGATGAATTCAGCAGTCTTCCATTTACAGAGAATACAGCTCCAACACTGAAATTGCATGAGAAGGATTTTGGCACTGTATCAGTATCCATCCACCAGGATCCAGTGGAGTCAGTTTGGTCTTCACATTCATTCAGTGTTGAACTTTCTGCTGAATTTATTGGCAAAGGGTGGAGATCGCAGAAGCAGTTTTTTAAAAAAATGTTTTCTCTTTCTTGACATCAGGACAAGATCCTATGACCTCACAAATCCTTGAGGTCTCCAAATGTTAGTGATTTTTACTCAGGCTCTCTATGCTCTCTATGCTCTGAATTAAAGCCAGTTGTCTAAACGAAAAGTATCAAAATGGAGTCCAAACTCTGACTTTGACTGAAAGTTGTAACGGGCTTCCTTTGCAGTAGAAGTTCCCTGGAGCTCCTCTCAGGAGTCAGTTGGGTTTTCGTGGTGTTAGCTGATGTGGCCAGCTCGGAAGCTGCTGGGTCAACATTAAGTGTAAGTTACACAGAAAGGAAGACAATTGCCAAGGTCTCAAAAACAACTTACCACAGGATTTAAGGGTTTTTTTATAAACAAAGCAAACAGTCAAATGCTTGGCTGCCTGACCTCCTGCTGAGAAAGTTCTCTTACTTGAGTGAAGGGCCATTCACAGCATTTCAGTTAGACTGAAAAACAGCTGTACCTGCTGAATAAATAGGAAAAAACTCAACAATGTGTTGCAGGATGGACTTCCTCCTCATTGGGAGCTAATTGCTCCTTCAAAGGAGGAAAGGCTTAGCTCAAGGTTTTTGTAAAGAACTGGAAAAGCAGGGATGAGATCAGAACTGAACTGGCCATATACAGAGGGCAGGCTGGCTTAGAAGAGTATGTGGACCCACCTTTTGCATGGAATACATTTGCTACGTGTAGAATTGGCACTATTTTAGCCTTTCAGATCTGATGAAGAAAATAAGGTTTCCTATCTCTAGTGGCTGCTGGTACAATAGAATATTTTACTTTAATTGCACCACTGTAAGAGCAGATCCAAACTCGTCTAGCCAAATTGAGCTTTTTAAAGGGATAACAGAACTTGCAATATTGGCATTTAGAATCTTTTAATATACAACTACTTTATAGAATGTGGTGCTTTTATGTTTTTAATGACGTTTTTGATGAAATGTTCTTATTAGTTGGTCAGCTCACTGACCCCCATGCTCATTGATGCAGGAATTCACTGATTCTGACATTTTCATCAGGAAAGGAACTCAGGGCATTCTCAGACAGGGTATTAAATAACATAGCACCTGTTTTAGGGTAGAACCAAAAGTCAGCTTTAGTTGCAACCAGCACAACATCTATGAATACATGGGGACTTTAAACCTGGAGCCTCACCATCCGAGATGCATGCCTTAGACTTGGGAATGTCATGGAAGGAGACTGTCTCTTATCAGAAGTGAAAAATTTTGATCTGACACACAGCAGGAGAAAAATGCAGACGTTCAAGATTTGTTATGTGATAGGTAAAGCATTTCTTGCCCAGGTGTGCTGGGAACATGGTATGACCCAGTTTCTTGACAGAAGACAGAGCTGATTCCAGCAGGGCCTCAAATGACAGGTGATCATCACCATGGTTTCAAAATCCTGGTGTTGTAAATGGAATCAACACTTGCACGGGCCCTGCATGTAGAGCTGATCCAGACTGCAAACAAACAGGGAGTAATGAATTGCATCTAAATATTTTTGCAGCAAGAAGATCAAGAAAAGGAACAGAAAGACCATTTGCAGGAACAGAGAGAAAATGAAAAGATTGCAGATGAAAAGAGATTGTGTTATTTGCCTTGCACTGTCAGATTAAGATTTAGCACACCCCTTTCCTCCTATTCCTCCATCCAGCCCTATCAATGGACCTTCTCCATGAACTTGAACCTTATGAATCTGCCTGCTGCTTTGGTATTTCTGGTAGCTCTGCACACAGAGAGCAGAAATTCCCTCCCGTCATGATGCTTTACTTTGTCAGAAGACCATCATAACTATTCCTGGTCACTCAAAAACATGCTTCAGTCACAATAGTGATTGCATATTCAGTCACGGAATATGCCCAATGTATCAAAGAGAGGCATAGAAGAAAAAGAAATTAAACTACATACAACCATCTTTCCAGTTTTTCACCTTGTTTGCTCTACTCTCACTGAGTCTTTAAACTCTTTGAAAACCAGCTGTCCTTTGCCATGTGTGATAGAGCACTATGTAGTGAGGATGGTTAATGAAGAAATGTAATACTTTAAGGAGCAATACATTGTGTTACTACATTAAAAAGCACCATGAGAGATCTGACGTGCTGTTTTTGCACAGAGGAGATAAGGCAAATGATCAGAGTGTGAGGTGCTATGGTTATTTGAGTATGCACTGTTCCTCATAGTCTGTACAATTACTATAATTCAGACTGCTTATTTCCATTCAAAGTCTGTGAGTCAACCAAATAGGGAGGTTTCCTGACCATGACATGTAGGCTTCATACTTAAGGTCAGTTGCTGGCCTAGAATGTAACATGGCACTTAGGGACATGGCTTAGTGTTGGATTGGAAGTGCTGGGTTAATGGTTGGACTTGATGTTTTTAGAGGTTTTTCCCAACCTAAATAACTTCATGAATTTATGTGCCCATTCCAACAGAGTTCTTGTATTGAAATAAAATTTTCTGATTCTATAAGGGAAGTTCAAAGGCATCCAGTGTACAGACCTGCTTATAGTGGCAGGGAGAGGAGAGAGGAGGGTATTGCTTTTAAACCATCCCCACTTTTCTCTGCTGACCCTATAGAAATGAATTGACATTTAATCCACACGTGGACAAGGTATATGTCAGGTGGGTGAAGGCTACTCGCAATACTTGCCCTTTGCACTTGCAAATTCATGGACCTTTTGTAACAATTTTACATCTGTGTGGATGAGATTCACATTGTCAGCACTTCGAGAGAAAATGTTGAAATCAATAAACAAGGTGGGCAGGTGGCAGGAGGGAGTAGGGTTGTGGAAATCTTAATGCACATCTTAATTGCCATGTATCTTCTTATTTCTCATAAGCATCAGGCACTTCATGTCTGAAGTAGAATGCATCACAGCAGCTCACAAGAACTCTATCAATTTGTCATCCAGAAATATTCCAAGGAAATACTAAATCCAGGTTGTTTTTTTTCCTACTCCACACTTGGACAAACAGAACATGAAAGCCAAAATCTAATCTCCTGCTGAAGATCACAGTAAGCAATACTGCAGATTCCATAGGCAACACAGGACTAACAAAACAGCCTACACAGTTCAAACACATTTCAGCTCAGTGCCCTTGCTTTCTTCTGAGCTGAGAAAATGATGCCATTGGTATCAGTGCTGCTTTTTCATACCGATTGTGTGTGGTGCCTACAATGACTGTTTGGGCTTTTTCATCCCAGTTTGCAAGACACAGGGAATAAGAAAAACAAAACTCTGACAGCTTATATGGCAAGGAGAACTGTTTTGCTGTAACATGAACATTACCTTGAAAGATACAGCTTACAAAGCATTTTAAAGCCAATTTTTGCAAGCACGGTTATGTAAACCACTGAATGGTGGTAATGCTGAGAGTTATTTAACTTCAGCAGTGGTAGCAGGGAAGGGATATGGTTGGACAGAGATAGGGAGAAATGGATGAATGGGATACTCCTTGGCTATGCTGACCAAGCATGACTGGATGCATGACTGCAGCAGCGAATGTTCATATCCAAGTAGGACAATTTCCATATTTGTAGATGAAGCCAGAAACTGTGGAGCTTATTACCCATGAATCTTTCAAGCCAGACATTAAACACTCTGCTCTTGTTTGGATTGTATGAACACTGATCCTCCCTTAGCACTCGCCCTCTGAGTAAAACCTTTATTCATCAGTCATGAGCTGAAGTCTCTACACTGTTGGATTGCATAGTGAATATTTAGCACTTGCACTCTGCACTGTGACTACATCATACAATGAGATGTGATTACAGAGTCTTTGAGATGAAAATTATTATATCAATACACTCTCATGAAATATGGATTGAAAATACATTATCATTTTGGATACAAAAGTTTTGAGAGCAAGAATGATAATTTATTACACATTTCTATATTTCGTATGACAGTGGGCCTCTGACTCAGCCTTTGGCTCTCTACGAGCATCATAACACAAAGAATAGTAACAAATCTAAAGGAAAAGGTTTTTTGTGTTATTAGCATTGTTTCCAGAGATATAGTGTGACATTATGTTGCTGCATAAAACCATTGAGCGCTGGATGATTAGACTAACTTCCATAGTCAGGACACTGCTTTGCAGAGAACTAAAATCCACTTTCAACTCTCTATACAATTTCCCATAAGACCTGTCATGACATCTCCTATATGTCAGCTGAGGTTTCAGTAGGATGCAAAAGTCTGTGCTCTGCTATAAAGTGACTATTGTACATTAAGCCACTGACATTTTCATATCTGTTGTACATCACATCCATTGCACTTTAACGATTAGATTTCTGTACTCAGGCTTGCTCTGAATCTGTTTCCAGGATGATGTGACTCTCAGTGTTGAGCTACTTCAGCCTGTTTCCCTTTATTCACAGAACTCAATTACCTTCTGTGGAGTAATTTTGAATCTGCACAGCCTGAGTATGAGAGAAAAGCACTAGTCCTGCTCCTTTCAGGAAAGTGGTGATAAGGACAATTCTTTTTGGCCCAGTGAAAAGACTTCATGGAATTGAGTTTTGCACAACCACCCAATTCACTGGATAAAGCATGAAGGAACATGTGAGTGGATGGCTGGAGCTATCCCTCCACTCTTCTGATAAAACATTGTCCCTGTGTAACTCATTAAACGTTTTAATCTGCTCTCAACAAATTTTCTCCATGTTTTTCCAGGGATCATTTAGTATAGCTCTGCTGCTAGGATTAGACACCTGCTTTTTCCCCCAAGAAGTACCTTGCCATGGAGCAAGGGACAGAAAGCTTTGGCATGGCTCAGCTAAGCCTTGCTACCCTTCCTGTTTCAGCATAGCTTTAGAGACATGAAACGGGGGCAGGGGTTAAAATTCAGCTCTGTCATGGCAAATGATTACATATAATTTTTACTGTACCCTGAAATGAGGAGAGAAAAGAGAGGGCAACAGGGAGAAGGATATTATTAATGCCAACTGCCAGCTTAATCAAGCAAGCTTCAGAACAAAATGAAGTGATGGCTCAAGCCAAAGAAGCCATCACAAATCAGCCAGCCACAGCAACGTGGTCAGTTTTTCTGCATGTGCAGAATGTATTGGCTGCCTCTGCTTGGCCTAGGCAGGATGACAGAACAGGAGAACATCAGCAACAGCTGTTCTGGCTGCTGCTTCAATATTGCCTGGCTGCCATCAATTTGCCATTAATTCCCTTCAGATGTACTAGGCTTGCCTCACTGCTTTTCAAAAGCTGCATGCTGCATGGCACGAGCCTATCACTCTTCCCATCAGACATTTGATAATTGCACTGAGCTAGAGACTGGCAGCTACAGGCATTAATGGGGCATTACCAGCATTATTAATGTGTGTTCGCTTTTCTGCTTCCCCTGCCTGCTTAGCTTGCAGATCTGTTCAATTGCTGGCAGTGGAATGACCTGATGCACAACGATACAAGAAGGAGAAGACATAGTTACAGCACTTCCTAAGTGTAAATCATCTTGTATGACACCAAGTTCTATTGCCATGTGTTACATCCTCTGAATGTACATCAAGGAAGGCAATATTCAGTACCCTGTGCATGGAAACAAACATACTTTATGTGTGTTACTCTCCTCTTTCAGGTGCAGTACTTGGCAGTTGCACATGACAAGATTGTGTTCTGATATCGTGGTTTCCAGGATAGCAATATGCTCAGTCGGGGGACACCTCTGCAACCATTCCTATTTTCACTCACAGTCAGGAGTCTGTTTAAGTTCACTAGGGCAAGGTCATCCCAGGAGTGCTGCCTACCAGACCACAGAGTGACACCGGGGTGGATGTGCCATGTTTTCCTCACTGTCACTCTGCAACACAGCTCAGTGTGCAGCTGGAGTTCTTCACACCTTCATGGCACTGCAGAGCTTCCCCACTTAGAAAAAGGTGTGAGGGCACATCACAACTTTTAAGTAAAAGGATGATGTTTTGGGTTGATTTGTTTTATTAACCATGGAGCTTTACGTTCATTGGAGCTCATCCTAAGAAAACTAAACTGTGCTTAGGAATAGTTTGAGCAGGCAGTGTTGCTAATGCTGCCACAGTGAGCACCTGCTGGCTTTTAGTTCCTGTCTGTGGTGGATGAACAGCTTTTACATTCTTATAGTAACAACAGCTACCAGGAACAGGGCTTGTTTTGCAGCTGCCGTGAATGAGCATGCATGCTGCCAACAGCACTGGTTCCTGGGAACAAAGTCTGCCTGGCTTTGTTTCCAAATATTAACCTCCTACAATAAGTGCCAACATACTTCACCTGTTTAACACAGATGAGACCTCTGAAGAGGGATCTGGGAAAGAGGGTCTGGAGAGGAGGAGGGTAAGAGGAACAGTAAATGTCCTCCAGGAATTTCTCTTGTCTGTGAACAACGGGACAGAAACACTGAAATATTTAAACCCCACTTTCAACATCTCAAGGAAATGCCTCATCTTGGCAACTTTCCTTTTCTCTCCAATATTTATTTCCTAGTCCCATCATTTACCGTGTGAAATACTGGTACTGAGTCAGTCTTGCAAACAAACATGTCCTCTGCTGTAGGAAGCAACACAGATTTGCTCAGCTTCTCTGTGCAGATTTCAAAGTTAAAAAGCCCAGTTTTATGCTAGCAGAGTCTCTGCCTAGGAAAATGCCATAATCAGAATATTGACAGAGGAGTGGAGCAAGAGATGCTCATCTGAATGGAGGGATATGGATGTGCATCCAGGATATGCCTCAGCCATGATCCAGTGCAGGATCTCAGCGAGATGCAGCTCTGCACCTTTCCCTATTACTCATCTGCTTTGGCTTTCAGGGGAACCAAAACCTACTGTCAGGGCCAGCAAGGAGACTGCACTGAGTTTCAGGGGGTTCACCCACCCTGTTCTGCCTGAGAAGGATCCCGGGTGAGCCAACCTCGCTGTATGTCCTTGTTGTCTGGGAAAGCTGGAAAAGCTGTTACCAGTGAGGTAGGGGAATGGAAGAAACTGTAAAATACAAGCTGAAGACAACTGAAGACTGCTATGGAGAAATTTCAGCTCCCCCCAAGTCTGGGACTTTGGTGCAGTGTTAACTAAGCTAGTCCCTTCAACCAGACTTCTCACATATGGTTGTCAACTGGCATACTGACTAATTTTTTTTTTAATTTCAGTTTAGCATCTGCTTAATGGTTTTTAAAATAATTTTAAACCAAGATTTCAGGTTGAAATAAAAATTTATTTTTAAGGTAATAAAATAACAACAAAGTGATTTTTACATCCAAAAGCAACAGCACAACAAACACTATGCAAAAAAACATTGCTGTTTCAAATCTATATTTTTCACAGAGAAAAATGAAGTAGACACCCTCCTTCAAGCTCCCAAACCCCTATTCTAATAGGGTTAGGGATTGTTTACTTTCCATTTTCTGATTTCTGCCTAAAAACCCTTCAGTCTGATTGGCAGAAGTGCTGGACACTTAACACTGCAAATGTAGTGCATGGGAAACTTTCTTCCACATCATCTCATTTTGCCTTGTATTCCTTATATGCAGAAAGGTGTTGAATTGCTTTTCATTTATAAGAGTTATTGTGAGAGGCTGTTTCTAAACACCTGTGAAGAAACTCTCTGCTGACTGTAAATTTTGCAGGAGAGCTCATGAAGATATGAGTGATTTTTCCTGCATTGGTGGGTGGTAAATAAGGTGAAGGTCTGCACAGGACCAACACAGAGGTAGGAATGTACTGCACAGCTTCTCCCTAAGGGAATATCATCCATTGAGTCCAGGGGCTGAGGCAGGGTGAGCACAACACAGATTGTGTGGCACAGGGAAGCTATGGCCCACCACAGAATGTAGACTCTGAATGGAATGAAGGTGTGTGGATGATTTTAATCTGGGCGTTTCCTAATATAAGTGCGTGAGTGTGCAACCTTGAAAACATATTTTAATAGAAGGGGTCTGTGTGCACTAAACCCGGTGCAGAATAAGTGAAAATCCACGCCTTTAACCAGTTTTGTTAGCAGCTTGTCTCTTCTAAAGAACAATCTCCTTCTTTGGCCCAGTATGGAATCCCAACATTTTTCCCTTTTTGACCAACTAAAACAAAAAGCTAGGCAAAGTCAACTTTAAAAGCTCATTCTAACCAAGCTCATGTTTTTTAGGCAACAGTCATTTGGATACATTTCAGATAAGCAGCCAGCCTTGTGCATGCTTAGCCAAACCCAAACCTCTTACAGTGTTCTCTCCCTACTATTAATCTTACATCCTATTAGTAGGATTTCTTGTGACTACCGTAGTGGCTGGTGCTGTATTTTGGCTGGATGTGCATGACCAGCTCTGGATGATCAAAAAGTTAATGGAGAATTCCAAATATGCAATTCACCTCAAACTTTCTGTCCCCTAACAGGGCTTTTTTATAGTCGATCTATTATTTATATAGTAGATCTCGTATTTATAACAGTAGATCTAGTTTTATATTAAAAGAGTTAGATAATAAGAAAACTCCTCTCAAGACATGGGGGACCCTTTCTCCTGTGGAACTAAGAATCTGTTCAGTGGAAAAGAGCATTTTTATAGTGACTATTCGAACTTGAGGTGTACTAAAGTTTCCATGTATTATTTACAGGCGTGTGATACACAGATAAGATAAATCAGGGTATTTCTGTCGACTCCAACTGTGGAGAAAAAAGAAAGGTATGAAACCACAGTCTGTCTGGATGCATGATAATGTATATAGTTAACTGGTGCCCAGAGCATGAGACAGGGTGTAAAGGCACACATTCTTACAGCCCAGAAGGGAGATGGCACAGTAGCCTTCTCCCCACTTTGCAGGATGAGAAAACAGATGCTTCAGGTGGTCTGTATTTATGTGTGATATATTCCCCACGCTTCCTTGTTGTACCACGCTGTCAAGGCAAGAAGGTGGCTCAGAGGGAGAGGCAACTCCTCTCTGGAGCTGCTTTGCCTGTTCTCCTTGAGCAGGGTGCTGCAGATTTTCTTTCAGTGGGAATCATAGCACATGCCTGCATGAGGGAACAACCTGCAACTCGTGCATTCCAGGACCAGCTCCTATTTAGAAGTACACTTGGGACTGTTCCTATATAGAAGTATGCTTGGAATGAGATAGTGAAAGACAGCCAGGAGCATTCAAAGAAAAAAAAGTCCCCTTCAAAATACACAGTGTGGGACTGTTTCCTGCTTAGTGCAATGACACCACCATTGCCACTCTGTGAATACAACAAAGCACGAGTTCCTTCAAGTGCCTGTGGAGCGAAGGAGCCCCTCTCCCTTTCCCCATGCTCGTGCCTTCCGTCACTCCTGCTTTAGTGAGTGCAGCAGCGAGGGACCGGTGGTAACATATCCCAGGTTTGGTACGCTCATCTCCTCTCCTCCTCCCACCTCGTGTTCCCTCAGGCGACACTTGCACGCTGAGATTTGTCTGGCACCCAAGTGAAGTCAGGTCAGCCTGCCACAGCAGAAACGCTGATGCTGAAGAGAGGAGAGTGGGTGGTTAGCAGTGATAGGCAATCAGCCCTGTACAGAAGGTGTTTCCTTTTTTTGGTTCTTCAAAACAGAGGTAGGGGGAGAAAGAGGGAGATGCTCCAAGTGGTGGGTGTTCTTAAAAAATTCATTCTGTAATGCTCCAAAGTGAATGACTTCAGCACGACATGGAGGGCTGAATGCTGAATGAGCACAGTCATAAAAGGACTGGGAGGATTGGGAGCCACTCTTTGTCCCCGCTGTGGGTCCCTCCAGATACAGTTCTGATCCACACTTATAAGGCAGGAGTCAGGGAAAGTCATAAAGAATGAAATTCATATTGCAACACATATTACTTCCTTGAGGTGGTGGGTTATTTTGTTTTTTTAAAATCAATTACCAGACATAAAAAAAATTAACATTTCAAAAGTATGTGTTGGCATGCACTTCCATAATTCATGAGGGCTTTTAAGGCATTCAAGAGGATCTAACAATGCTGAAGTCATGGGACAAATCCCTAATCACTCTGACTTTATCCTCTTACACTTGGACCCAATCTGCTCAGTGTTAAAGCACCCAAGACATGGTAACAGAAGAGAGAGCCCAAGGTCACTGTGCCGTGCAGTCTGGTCTTTATCACTCTCTGACTGACTTTTGAGAGAGATTAAACCTCCAAGGGCTGCAAATCAGCAAAACTTGAACAAATAATGTCAGCTTCCAGAATTTCACTAAATTTTCAGTAAGTTGGCTGCTTCCATGAATTAATTTTTTCTCAGGTACCTCTGTGAGAGGAGCCCAGCAGATTGACCCCAGGTACAGGATTTGGGCCCTGGATGTGCTGACATGTCCTGCCTTAGAAATGCTGAGGGACTCTAATCTTCATCATGTGGCACAATATGTACATCACTTCCTCTGAGTTATTTTTGGAAGGGAAATGCCCATATTTTAAAAAAACCCCAAAACTGTAGTAGATGAAAGTTAATTTAATCAAGTGCGTTTGTATAATTACTTTCATATGAACAACAATTGCTGAGATGAATTATAGAGACAGGGAGAAAATGAATACTGTGAGATGACATAACACCAGTGCTCAGAAATTTGTAGTCAAGGGGGAAATGTGCCAGATGTTCTGTAGTACTTAAAACTAATGGGATGCCACATTAATCACTCTTTAAGGCATCCTTTCATGCTTACATAGTGGAAATTGATATCTTCCTTTTAAATTTCACGTTTTTTATTTAATCAGATTGAGTCTCAACTCAAGGTCATCACATTGGTATCATACCTTTGAGTGTGTCAATAACCCTTGACCAGACTGAGATTTTTATGCTTTACGTGTCGAAGGGGCTTCTTTGGACATATATTGCTAAGTCCTGCCAGAGCTACAACATATATTACAGCTCCTAAATTGGCACAGTTCAAAGACCAGGTATAGGAATTAGCTGCTAAGAGTTGTGTGTTTAATTACACCCATTACACACTCCAATTACCTGAAACATTTATAGCTGGTCCCAGGGAAACACTTAAGTGGTCCAACTAGGAGTTCACAGTATCTCCATTAATTGCTCTTTGTACCAAAATAAATTATCAACTTGCCACAGCCACCCAGAAAAAAGAAACTGGGAATGACCACAATAATCTAAGTCCTAGCCAGTCTGGAGTTTGTCCTGTAATATAATGCCAAAAGAAGGAACAGAAACTGAACCAGACCCAGCAGACAAGGTGTTTGGCTGACCAATTTGGAAACACCAAATTGAGGAATCAAACATCCCAACTAACAGTCAGTCCTATTATCCAAAACTGTTAATCATGAGTTGTCCATTCTCAAAGAAACACTCCCGCATGTGAAACGCTTGATCTTGAATTAACTATTTGTCCACCTATTAATTTTCAGGACAATCCCCTGAAAATTGCCAAATTTTTTAGGGAAAATGAAGGCTAAGATCCAAACGCCAAAAGAGGCAAATACATCCAGATAATGGAACTGTATGTGAAAAGCTATTAGGATTGGAAAGGGAGACATATGAGATCTGTCTGGCTGAGAATAATCCAGGAAAGTCCTGAGAACTATGGCAGAATTTATCTCTGCAGACCAAGCTGGGAAAAAAGGCTGTAAATCTAATGCTTGCTAAGCTGTATCTGTTGAAGTGATGCCATGGTGTACGTAGTGATTGAATTTTAGCACATTAGTATTACACTCTAAGTTCTCTTCCACATTGACCAATTATTTTTACAAGTTTTAGAAGCTTAGCAAATTTTCTGAAAGGGAAAGAAGCTGTCCTAAGGAGATTTTAAAGCTCAAAAGCATTTCCTAGGTCTTCCTATTACCACTTGAAGTGCCAGCTATGCATCCTGACAGCAATTAGATCAGACCCTGTAGAAAAAGCAATTGAAGAACTAAATTGAAATCTTCACATAGCTGTATCCAGCACACAGCACGCATGAGGCAGAGTAGCCTGTACCAGCTACACAGTCAAAAAAGAGAGATAACAGGATGCTCTTGCCAGCTATTTTATGTGAGGGGTTTTGAGAGGCTGATTGTTGCCATGAATGAGGGCACAGTATCCCCCAGAATGATTGCACTAGTCACAACACTGACCCACTTGTATGGAAACATCATCTGGCAAGGATTCCGGCAAGCATCCTCTGCTGCTTCCGCTGCTTGCCAGAAATAGTTGTTTGTCAATCGGGGAGAAGAAAAGGAATTAAATGTGTGAAGGGAAGAACAACAAAGTGGCAACAGGAGCCCAGGAGTGCAGGGAGATGTTAAAGCAAAGGAGGAACATCTGGGCAGTGATCTGATTCCTGCCGAATTCAGCAACAAAGTGCTTAATTGGCTCCTACAGGGCCAGAATGTAAGTCCTGATGAAGGAGAGTTTTGGTGAGCGGGATGAAAAGCACATCTGTGTGGAAGAAGTGTCTTGACCGTCCAAGGCTCTTGGATAGTTTCAGCTAAGGTCTTTTATCCAGCATATGTTTATAGAAATAGGCTGGACATGATCAAAGACCTTCGCATGGTTTGAAGTGCTCTCTCTTGGTATGGGGGTCTACAGAAAGAATAGCTAGAGTCATTAAAAGTCAACAGGGTGGTCACGTCTCTTAATGGTACATAAATGAAAACTGAGGGTTACACCTGCGAGGGGTCTCCTTTTTCTTTCCCCAGAGTCAGCTACTTGATGAGATCCAAGAACAATAATTAATGAAGGGAAAGACTCTTCTCAAAGGGTGGTGACACAGACAAGAGGATGCCTCAGAGGCTCTTAAGTCAAAGAGCAAGTGAGGGTTTGCCTGTGCTAAACTGATAGAATAGCAATAAGCAGATGAAAGGCAGAGTTTTAAAGCTGCTGTATAAGACATGTTGGACTTGAAGCATCCATTAGATCCACCCTTCTGGCAAAACATTAGTAGCACTACTGATGCTGTCAGATGTGCGCTGCAGGCAGGAAACTTTCATGGGTGTGCATCCAACAGTTACATTTCTTCCAAGGCTAAGTGGGAGGTAGAAACCCAGTGGGAGATGCTGCCTCTCAGGTACAACAGAAGCTACCAGGGAACAGGGGACACTTTGTTTCTGGGCAACACATTTCACCATGCTGCTCCTCGGTCCTGGGGTACTTGGTTCCAACTCATCCCAGGCAAAAGCCTGCTGCATGTGTTCCCTGTGCATGACCAGCCCATGCCCTACTGTTTTCTTTCCAGAGTTTTAGCAGTGGATTCTTTTTCCTCCTGACCTTCAATGGGTCCGACTTGCTTTCCAAGTCACTTCTGTCTTCTGGTTAGCGCTTCCAAAATCTGTTTTCCCACTCAGGAGCAGCAGGGTCATCTAGAGAGTCTTCTGTGGGCAGGGTGACACATTGCTGCAGACAGGTAGCCTGGGGCTGTGACACTCAGTACAGTCATCCCTCACCACTTCCCTCCTTGGGGCTGAGCACAACAACTGGGGAATAACCTCTATTCCATGGAGGCTCCATGATAAGATGGTGAGAAGGAGCATTTTAAAGAAAGCAGCTGGAGTGTCTTGTAGATGATTCCACCTTTAAGATGGCAGGGGAAATGCTCACAGGAACGGGAAAAGGCTGTCTGTTGGCGACTTTTAAAATAATATTGGAGTGAGTCCTAGAAAACAGTGTGGGGAACATCTATGTTTTGAAGTTGTGGGTTAATTAATTGCTCAGAGAATTTTGAAAACCTCCCTCATTATTTGTCATAATAAACTCTCCTTCCTCCTTGAAAACAGACTTTCCTCTTAGTTACATCAGTATGAATCAGAAATCATTCTATTAAAGGCAAAACATTACAGCAGCACAAAAGGTAAAGCAGGCATTCAACTGCTGTTTCTTCTGGATAAGTCAATGATTGCGCAGGTCTTGGACTAAAGTTTGCTATCAGATTCAGAAATTTACCTCCCACGTACTTCAGCTCCCGTGTACAGAAAAAGTAGAGTAGAATTTGGCTAGCTTGATTCTATAAAAACTAAGTTTTCATTGTCTAGTTCAAAGGTGATTAAAGTTGGTCATTAATGATACTTCCATGTAATTTAGATGGCTATAGCTTAAGTGGTACCCCATCTCAAAGTCTATCCTTTCTAGATGGCAAATAAGTCAGGCTCAAGAACTTTTCATTACTTAGAGACCAACAAAAGGAACTTAGGAATAACTTCAAAAGATGAACTTCCACTGGTAATTTAAGTTAATAGCCAACTATTTGTGATCACTATAAAAATAACACCACATAATACAATGAATATAATATGAATTAAAACGATAACTTTTGATTGTATCTACAGTCCTCTTTTGAATGAAGAGCTGAATTAAATTTATAGGAATGACTATAAAATTACCTAAATGTTCCCCTTTTAAAATTCTTATCATGTTACGTATTTCATTTCTGCACTCTTCAGGACTTATATTTCTGCAGTTAAAAGGGCAAGAACCTTAGGGAAGTAATTTAGAGCTCCACTGACCACTGATTGTACACTATATTTGTAAAACTAGAGGGTGTATAAATCTACCTTTCAGTACTTGAGTCTTTTCAGATGTTGTAAAAATCTTACTGCATCGATAAAATTCATCCCAGAGGAAGTGGCGTAAAGTCTGATGCAATAAAATGCATCTATCTCAATATATGCATTCATTAGTGTGTGCAGGAACACCCCTCATCAGTCACTGGTGAGGACACGTTTACTGCCTGTCTTAAGTATCAGCTTGGGTGGGTTAGCAATGTTTACAAGCAAGAGCACTGAGTATAAGAGTGTGAAGTGACTATGGCTATCTTTGCTGAACACCTAATTGACTGATCAACACAGATGAATGAAGAGCTGGGAAAAGACAGCAAGACACTGAATTCAAGAAAAATTATGGGATGGCTTAGGGGGAGCTGACTGTGTGCAAGAGCTCTGCAGCTAAAGAGGTAGATGGAATGGGAAGGTCCACAGCCAGGTTATTACTTTGCTGAAGGCTGTGGGCTGTTAATTAGAGCTTTGACTTCTTTTCCAGCTTCAGTCCTTCTTTGAGCTTTAGCAGTTTGACTCTGTATTTCAAACTAAAGCTTGGTAAGTGAGAGCAGGTTGCAGAATAATACATAGAGCCAAATATTTGAAAACGTGCTCTCCATGCTTGTAGATTCCAGCTTCACACAGCAGCAGAAACGCTGCTGAAATGGGTAGAGAGGTTGTGCCTGAGGTATTCCACCTGTGCCCCACAACGCTGATGCATCAGGTGTTTTTGTTATTCAAAATTCCCCCGGAAGGATTTCCCTCTCACCATTACGACCTCAGGAGAAACCTGTGCACTGATTGCCAGGAGCCAAGCACCTTGCACTCACCCTGCTGCCCTTCATGCTCTGCAGCCTTGGGTGCTTCAGCTACTTTGCTGCTGTGGTTGGGCTGTTACAAGCCACAGTCATGTCCATGGGGCCTTACACATACAGGGCTGTTTATCCCACCTGGGAATCAAAGATTATTACAGCCATTTCACAGGTGGATGGCAGACATAGATTATATGAACAGTAAGGACATATCAGAAAAATTTGTTGCACTACAGGAGCAGGAGCAGCCTGCTCCAGCATCTCAATCTCCATGCAAATGATGGAGCTAACAGCAGCTCTGGATCAAGAAAAAAAGAGTTGAGCAGGGTGGATACATCATCAGGCTTGGATTAAGCCACTTCACAAATATGTTTTTATGGAATTGAAAGGAAGCAAGGACAATGATATGAGTTAATATGCTGAGGACTGAAGAGGAGGGAGCTTTTAGCTCATTTGCCCCCTACACAAGCCTATTTTGCTCACAGAACAAAGGCAAGGAAAGACTCTCATACTGCACAATACCACACCTCGTGGTGATAACAGATCCACAGAAAAAGGTGGCAGCCTTGCAAAGATATTCTTGGCACAACACTCCCAGGGAAAGAACATAGCTCAAGAGGAAAGATGGAAGTTGCTACTTCATTCTGGGACTAATAGATAATTTTCTCCTAGGTGATGTGAGTCATCTCTGGATGGGCAATGGAGTATATTTCTATACAGTTTTTTTCTAATTCCATCATAACAACAGAGTGTTCTACCTTAAGAATATATGGGGATAATAGCCTGGGATTGGATAACCTTAGGTGGTTTTGTCTGAAAACGTTTGAATTTTTTGCTGAACAGAAACAAGGACCACACATGGAGTTTTCTGGGGAATGGCAACCTTCTAAGTACTGGCTGTGCTAGCCTAATTTGATGAGAGACAGGAGAAATCAGGTATTTCTTATCCCAAACACAGTTTGGGCTGTGCTTAGGGCCTAAGGGACGAGCAATAAAAACCTTTGTAAATGACAGGAATTATGCATTCTGTGGGTTAATTTCTGCTCTGTTGCATCACAGTCCTTTCCAATTAAAATCTCAGTGAAATTGGCCCCTTTTAAAGAAAAATTAGGATTCCATGACATTTGAGCCATAAGCAAGGTCGCAGTAATAGTTACTCCTTTTTCAGATTCTCTTCATCTACAGAGAAATGTTGAGGTGGCAGAAATCCACTGCAGCTGCTCGTGGTCATTGTTCCAAGGTTTTTGGCACTTTCCTGGATGCAGAGTTGGCCCTTGGAGGCCCTTTGGGATAGTTTTCATGCTGTGCTCTGTTAGCTGATGCTGTCTTGAGCCAGCTCTGTGAACCTTACTCTAAAATAAAATAGGAATAGGCAAGGCTGCGAAAAGGAAAGAAAAGAGGCTGGACTGAGAAATCCCTGATAGCCTTCTTGTGATCCCTAACTTTCAGCCACTCCCTGGTAAGTCTCAAAATAAAATATTTTGAGGTGGAATAGAATAGTAGAGCTATTTTGCCTGGTAAAAAAAGTGTGGAGGACAGTCCCACTCCTAACTTCATGGAAGAGGATCCTTCCTTCCTTCCTTCCTTCCTTCCTTCCTTCCTTCCTTCCTTCCTTCCTTCCTTCCTTCCTTCCTTCCTTCCTTCCTTCCTTCCTTCCTTCCTTCCTTCCTTCCTTCCTTCCTTCCTTCCTTCCTTCCTTCCTTCCTTCCTTCCTTCCTTCCTTCCTTCCTTCCTTCCTTCCTTCCTTCCTTCCTTCCTTCCTTCCTTCCTTCCTTCCTTCCTTCCTCCCTTCCTCCCTTCCTCCCTTCCTCCCTTCCTCCCTTCTCCCTACCATCACGTCTTCAATATGAGATTGCACAAAAGAGGTCTCCCTAAATATGGTCTCTCTTTTGGAAATTATCCGTAAGCAAGGTGTATCTTCACAAAGCCTCACATTCATACATGAAAACTAATAGTGTCTTTTTTGCCCTGGAAACCCCATTCTGCTCCAAAAGGCTGCTCTGGCAGGGAGCAGTGATCAGGCTTTTGCCCCAGGTGTGGATATCGGGCTAACACATCTTCCTAGGTGCTTTTCCACTTCTTTGGGGGTCCTAACTCCATGGGGGACTTCTAGGACAACTTGCCAATGGAAGCAGGTGGTCCTAAATACTGTTCCCCTATTCATCCTGCAAGAGCCTGCAGTGCAGTGTCTGCATCTCTTGTTTTTAGCAGCTTCGTTCTTCCTATCTAAGGCAACTTTTTCTTTTGTAGCTACCCTCCAAGCATTTGTCAAGGACACATTTGTTTTGAAACTTTAAAAGGTAAGGGGCTTTTTTCTTCAATGTTTTGGATCTTGTTTTTTATTTTAATGAAGTAACCTCTACTAAAGTAATATTTTTAAATTATCTGAATGTCCCAGTGACATTGCAAATTATTGCTTTTTAGGCTGCAGTTGCTTTCCAAATTGGCCAGAGCAAGACTCTGACAAAAAAAACCAAAAACAAAACAAACAAGAAAACCTGCAAATAGCTTTTTAAAAGCCGCTATTATTAGGAAAAAGAAAAACAAAAACAAAAACAAAACAAAACAAAACAAAAAAAAAACAAAAAAAAAACCCAAAAAAAAAAACCAAAAAAAAAAAGAGAAAGAAACCAGTAGTTGAGAGATTCAGTTGAGTAATATTTAAAGAACTTATAAAGCTTGTAAAATAGAAAATGACCGGTGTTTTGGAATATCTTTCCACTTACTTACATAGCAATCCATTAGATGAGCAATGCAGTATACAGGTAAATGTCATCTGTGCTTTTACAGATACTTAGAAGACTTCATTCTGACAAAGGTTCCAGATGAAAAAAGTACCTTTTCAGAAATTATGCTTTGGAATCTTTGTAGGTAGCAAATGGAAACAAAGGAAATTGCCAGAAGTTTGGGCTTCTAACTTGTTACTAGGAACTGGTCAGGTGAAATGCTGCAGTTTCTGCCTGCAGTTGGTGCAAACCACATGCAAGGTGCATTTCAAATGCCAAATACCAGTCTTCATAAATGTGAGACAAACCTTTTTTCTTCTCTACAGTCTGCAAAGTCTGTTTTTTCCTGCCAGCCAGGCATGCCCAAGTACTTTTAGCTATTGTAATAATTGCCTGGAGGATACACCAATCCCGACATGGAAAAAAATTATGTATGTTTTTCTCTCATTATCTCTCTCTTTTTCCTTGTCTAAGATAATCTCTCCTGTTCCCCAATGAAAGCAATAGAAAGTTTTTCTTGTGTACTTCTCCTGTGGTCACTTGTGGGTGGCCATAAATTAAGTTATTATTGCTGCTATGCTGCTCCCTCGAGGGAGGGATTAAACCAGATTTGAAAGCAGGAAAGGTCAAGTAAAGGAAAATGTGGCACCTGTACATTAGCTGAAAGTGCATGCTGACCTTCCACACGACATGTCAAACACCAGCTGTGCTGTACAGAAACAAATTCCAGTTCCTAAGCACCATTCAGCAAAGGCTCAGGGTGGATTTTTTAATGCCAGTTACTTTTCACTTCATTGTGCAATGCAGTATTTGCTTCCATAGCCTCACAGTCAGCTGTTTTCTAATTCTGTAATTCAAGGTAAGTCAATAAATGTTGTTGGAGAGGAAAATCATTACAATTAAATAAATGCTCTCTTTCAGCATGTATAGATGGGCAATGGCTTTCAAGAGGAAGAGTGTGAACAATAAAAGCAGATGTAACCCTAAAATTAATCAAAATTTAGGCAGTAGGATTCAACTTTCTCAGTTAAAGTGCTCCTTCACATGGGGATTTAGCAAGGTCCCTGCATCTGAAGCATCTCAAATTCCTGCAGAGACCTTGTGAGCACTGGCGCCTGTCATGACCTTTGTGGCCCCTGCCAAATCAATAAACCTAGTTTTATTGCCTCTGCATCTTGGTGTAGCTAGAAAGCCAGATCCCCTGCAGCCTCACCAGGCTCCACAGGCAGTCATGCATGCAGCCCCCTGTCCTGGAAACCATCCCTCTCCCTCTCTAATCTCCTCGTCTTCCTCAACAGGGGAAGAGGTTAATAAAATTTTTAAGTACTAAACCATGGCATGTCATCACTGCCAATTCTGTCCCCAGTGTAGTGACTGCTCTGTGACAAGCTATGTAATATGTCCAGGCCTTATTCTGCACTGCTTGGCATTTCCACACAGACTCCTTTTGAGGTGGTGAAAAATACCCACATCACTACCTCTGCAGTGCTTTAGATTCATTTTGTCCCATTATAAACGGCACTTAGAGGTGCTGAATAAAGGACATTTGTCACCTCCTATATGGACACAATGATGTTTTGATCTCATTCAGGTTCAATTACTCACATTCAAGACATCATGTATCTAGAGTACTTCAATAACTCAATTTCCTCACATGTTCAAACAAAAAAGAAAAAAAAAGGAAGAGAAATATTATTCAAGGCCTACCTGTATCCTTCAGCAAGACATTCTTTAGGGTGAATCTCAACCCTTTTCCAGATTATCTTTTTAGCTTCCAAAACTGTAAATCTGTTATACTCTACTAAATAAGTACACAATTAAGTGGATTAGTAGCACCAGCCTTCTTAATTTCCACCTTTCAGAGTTACTTTCAGATAATGGAAAACATGTGAATTTGTTTTAAGCACGACCTATGATTTTAAACTAATCACCTTGTCATCTGACTGATCAAATTGTTTCCTTTCTTGTGTGTGTATGTGTGTTTTAAAGCAGGTAATTCTGTGTTTTAAGGAGAGAGGAAGGATATGCTATGTTCACGGTGGGGCTATCACCTGCCTCTTCATAGCTGGTCTCAGGTGACCTCTGTAAGACCTTTCTGCCAAAACACTTTTGCCTTGCCAGTAAACAGGCTTTGCTTCTGAGTTCTGATCCTTGTCATCATTAAAGTGCCTCTAGAACAGAACTTTAATATCCTTTGGGCCATTTCTGTACCTGTATTTTGTAACATGATTTCCATATACATCAGCCCATAAAACTAACTCCATAAAAACATGCTTTCAAGGAGATTCGTATTCTGAGGCACTCAACTGAGGGAACACAATTTTATGAGGGATACAATATAGATCACTTTGTCAGAAAAGGGCTTGAGCTTCTTAGTTTAGGTCTGGGTTGGAACTTGCACAGTCCAAAGTTGAGCTTGGCACTTGGTTTTGGTCCAAACCCAAATGCCTCCAAATTTCCCCAGTGGACTGGCCCCCTCCTCTGAGTATTTAGCACATGTTCACAAACAACAAGGTGGTACTTCTTCCTCCATCTGAAATTTGTAAGTAATGCATGCCTTTTTCATCGTGGCCTTCACACATGTTCTTCAGCTCCAGCAGACACAATATTTTTTCCCACCATAGTTCGTGTCAGTGATGTTTCATTACCATCTGCAAACTGGCTGCAGAGGGGTCTGGGTCAGCCTATTATTGAAAACAGTGGTAGAGTTCAAATTCCAAATTCTATAACTGTGTAATTCAAATTATTATCATGCTTTCTATACTAAGAACTTTTATTATCCTCTTCACTGCCCAGAGGTGTTCATATTTCATTTACTTGGCGTGATAACAAAGTCAGGCTGTGTTATCTGGAATAAAGTGATGCCAATCCATGGCTGAGCAACAGGGAAAGCAAAGCTGCCTTCTGATTCTCTGAGTGAGTGACAAGATAGGGTAAAGAAACTCTCTTTAGCTCATATGTTTCTCTGTAGAGGCCTGCCTACCCTGAAAATCCCTGATGGGTGGTTTGAGAGAGCAGACTGAGTTGTCACGATAAAGGAATAAGGTACCACGTTCTCCTAAGCAGCTTTAGAAATGCCCCACCGATGGATCCACAGCTTTGGCACTTGGGTTTATGCTCAGCAGCTGCTGTAGGTGGGCATCCCTCACTGCACACAGGGGTAAACCTGGCAAAATAGGAATCACTGTAATTGTAGTACAGCGTGGTGCAACAGCTGAGCCCAGTTCAGTGGAGTGTGTGCATCTAGAGGACACCTCCCTGCACAGCACTGATTTTCTTCCTTCTCTTTAACACACGGTCTTTAATATCCCACTTAACTCCTGACACCATCTCTACCATTCATTCACTGAATGATCTCCCCTCATATATATTTAGAAGTCTTGTCTGAATATATCTTCCCAATTGTTTTCCAGTGATTTCCTACTCTCAGCAAGGCTTTTAGAGTTGGGAGTCAGACTTTCCCCTCTGGCATCAACAAGGGCAGAGTCCAGCAAAAAGCCACTCAGTCAGCAGTTTGCAGAGTATCAGCAAGGCAATTAACCTAATGCCAGAAACGATAACATGCCCAGCCCTTGCCTGTTCCACCCATGTTTTGCTCCCGAAGAAGTGCCATAGCATTCATTGCTCAGTAGTTTACTGAACCTTCACTTAATCCTTATCCCTAGCTGAGGCTTCACAACATGCAATTTATTTCTATCATCTTCTTGGATCTGCAGAAGTTAATTACATGAGCAAGCACCAGTGGCTGGGATGAGCAGCATGATACAGCTGACACATAGCCCAGCCTGTATTGCCATCTCATGTCATGAGTGGGGCTTCCTTTTTAGTGGCCCACCAGCTAGCTCCCCTTTCTCAATGCCCTTCAGACAGCTTTTCTTAAGGGAGACTTTTTCCTAAGCAATTTCTCCAAAGAGGAAAACCAAGAAGAGCTGCGGTCCAGGTCTGGGTGTTGCATGCTGAGAGGAAGGCAATCCATGGCACTGGTAGGGACTGTTGGGCAGCAGAGTGTCTTTGACCCTGTCCAAGGAGACCAGCCTTCCTCCTGTTCCCTCCCTGTCATCTTTCTCCCCTGAGGAGTCATTTCCAACTGTACTTAGCACTTTGCAGGGAGAATACAAGATGATGAGCACACACTAACTGACTGCAACTTCTTCTTCAGTCCCAAAAGCTCCAAAGGAGGCATGGCATTAGCACCTTTTTTTGGAAGTGGCGGGGGGGGGGGGGGGGGGGGGGGGAAACCCAAAAAACAAAAACAAGAATATTCTGGATCACTGTAATCCCTGAAAAACTCAGCAGGATCTATGTCAGAGTCCATCCAAATGCATAGGTATATTTCAATTTCAAGTGCCTCTCACAGGTCTGGGCCTAGCTAAGAGAGATATGTGGAGACACCATCTAAAACAAAAGTACTGTCTAACTTACAAGAATATGTAGAAAGTACTTCACAAATTTCCTTTTCAGCAATAACTATGAGCTTCTAAAGTGGCAGTTCCTGAGGGAATGAGCATTTACAGAGTCTGAATGTAAAACTCATCATCTCTATTTTTACAAGCAAAAGTTCAGACACCTCTTGGTTTTTATTTGGCAACAATGAAGAGATGAGGTGACTGAATAGACAAACATAACTATCAAGCCACTAGAAAAGCTGCAGGATAGATTGTGGTTCCCACTGATGTGAGAAATCTGTACTTAATTTCTGTAGAATGTGCCCTTGTACCACATGCAAGCAGCAAATTCTAGTGTTCCCCCAGCACAGAATTAGAGAATCATAGAATGCCAGCTTGGAAGAGACTTCAAGGATTCTCTGGTCCAACCTTTGTAGGCAAAAGCACGGCCTAGACAGGATAGCCCTACACCTTGTCCAGCTGAATCTTAAAGTTTTCCAAAGTTGGGGAAACCACCACTTCCCTGGGGAGCTTTTTCCAATGGCTGATTTTTCTCACTGTGAAAAATTTTCTTCTTGTGTCCAATCAGAGTATTTCCAGGAGAAATTTTTACCTATTACCCCTTGTCTTTTTCATGGGACTCCTTGTAAAGACAGTCTCTATCTTCCTTGCAGGCACTCTTTAAACAGTGGAACACCCTTAAACAGTGGTGATTAGGTCTGCTCTAAGCCTTCTTTTCTCCTGGCTAAACAAACCCAGTTCTCTCAGCTTTTGCTCACATAGCAAGCCTCCCAGTCCTTTGGTCATCTTTGTGGACCTTCTCTGGATCCTCTCCCACCCATCCACATCTTTAGTGTTAATTCTCTGGAAGGGCTTTTCCTGTGACTAACCTGGCTATTTTTCTACTGATGTAGGAAGAGCTCTGCATAAGAGTGTAGGGTTCCTAACCACACAAGCTCCTACATGGAAGACAGCATTTGCATCTCATCATTTCAAACAGAGATGTGAATATAACCTTTTTTTGAGATGCCTGGTTAGGACACCCCCCCGCCTCCCTGCCAAAAAATTAAAAAAAAAAAAAACCCAACAAACTAAAAAACCAAAGCAAAACAAAAAAGTATTTTGACTCCATTTGAAAAAAATCTCTCTCTCTATCTTCCCCTAATGTCCCTAAAATGGCCATCATCATTTAGCATGTTTTATTGTCTAGTTATACTCACATTGACTCTCACTGGTTTTCTGTCCAAGAAGTTAAAATTCTTTTTATGGTTATTGGACTGCATTTGTAGGTTTGGGGTTTTTTTGTTTTTTGGGGTTTTTTTTGCCTAGAACAATTTTAACTATGCTTTATAAAATATTCGATGGTTCCAATCCCTTCTGAGAATACAGATATTTTTATCCTTGATTTTGGATAGAAAAAGAAAGGAGACCACTAGGGTTTAAAAACATCATCCCCTCCCTTTGTTCATTCCTTTGATATTTTCCTATTTCTAGCATGTGCCTTTCCCTTCTAACAAGGTATTATTTTTAATATATTCAGCAAGAAGAAAAGACAGTCTGAAAATGACCAGAGCAGCTGCCTGAACCTTCTTAGATGCTAAAACTCCTTAATGTTTCAGGCTTGCTGTGGACTGAACAAAGACAGCAATGTTTGCAAACAGACATACTTTCCAACTGCATCTGTTTGCCTAGAAGAAAAAAATTATGAATTATTCTCTGTAATCATATTCCCATATTATGGCTCCTGTCAGTTTATATTATATATGAGTAACAAACCAATCTCAGTCCCACAGATTTTAAAGGAGAGCAAAGTGGAGTATATATATATATAACACTAGCTGAATGGAACCAAAATAACCATCCATCCATCTAGCAAGGAGAAAACCACATGTGATATAGGGCAAAGGACTGCATTCTACTTGCTCTGTAGATTAAAAATATATCATATATAATATGAAACCAAAGCAACACCATCTTCAGTACAGAGAGGGAAACTACAGCTTTTAGACTAAATCTGAAAGAATAAAGGAGTTACTAAAAAAATCATGTGAATATGAGTCCTTGCTAGTATTTCTGCACTTGTCAGTCTACTATTTTTCACAATTTTAAAAGCTTCTTTGCTTGCATCTTACTCTGTAGCCTATATATCAGGGCTCCTTAAAATATCCTGTGGAAAATGTTGGCACGAAAGACAATCCCGAGACAATGCCACCTTCAGCTCTCTGCCCACCACTCGTGCTGCGTGTACCACCCCAGCAACAGATGCTTCCTCACCACCAGGGTTCCCTCCCTTGCTGAGTGTGTGGTGTTTAATCATGGTGTGTAATCATGACATTACATGCATAGTAAGTGCAGTGATGAGTGCACAGGACAGGCACAACCCAGCTCAGCCACTGAGAGATGGAGAAACGGATCTGGCTGAAAGATTTTCTGCCAAGGTTAGTCTTTAGGTGGATTTGCTCTGCAGGTGATCATGCAAACAGTGCTGCACGTCCACAGGGAATGGATGTATATCTGAGCTCTGTGAGACAGGGAAATAATTTTCAATTATCTTGTCAAACCTCACACATTAGGTAGAAGCACATAATGCATAGTCTTTGCAAAGGTCTCTAACAGAAATTCACAGAATTTGAGGTGATGTAGTCATAAACAAGTTTCAGGCCGAAAAAATAATGCAACCTCATGCTGTCTCCTGCTCTAGTTTCCTCATGACTCTGAGCTAGTGCTTAGGCCTAGGTCAAATTTTTCTGAAAGTCCATTCTGTTCCCTTCCGTGCTGCATGTGGTTTCTTTTATTCTTCTATATTTGCACTTAGTCATCTGTAGTTTTGCTTTTTTTCTATCAAAAGTGGCTAGAGAGAAGTGTTTTCTATTCTTGTCTCTCTTTGATGCCTCCACAATATTCACTAGGCACCTCTGATGATGCTGATATGAATTTAGAAATAAAAATACTGTAAAGTACACTGTGAAAATACTCAGTTCGCCTTCACCTGGAGAGACATGGAACTGATTGTCCCAGAGGTGTAAGCACAGCCCCATGGACTGATCCAGGCTGCACTGGAAAAGGATGAGGCTCCAGAACATTTGCAGTACACTGATGACATCATTGTGTGGGCAACAGAGCTGAGGAAGGTTTTGAGTAAGGGGAGAAGATAATCCAAACCCTTCTGAAGCCTGGTTTTAACATAAAGCAAAGTAAGGTCACAGGACCTGCCCAGAAAATTCAGTCTTTAGGAGTAAATGGCAAGATGGATGTCATCAGATTTCAATGGATGTAGTTAACAAAACAGCAGCTATGTCCCCACCAACCAGTAAGAAGGAAGCACAAACTTTCACTGGTGATGTGGGTTTTGGAGGCAGTGTATTCCAGATTACAGTCCAATTGTCAGCCCTCTCTGTCAAGTGCCTCGGAGAACAATTTTAGGTGGGGTCCTGAATGACAAGAAGCTTTTGAATAAATTAAACAGGAGACTGTTCGTGCAGTAGCCCTTGGGCCAGTAAGGTCAGGACAAGATGTGAAAAATGTGCTCTACTCTGTGGCCAGGGAGAATGATCCTTCATGGAGTATCTGGCAAAAAATACCTGGAGGGACTCGAGTATGACCTCGGGGGTTCTGCATTCGGGGATATAGTGGATCTGTGGCCTGCTACACCCCAGCTGAGAAGGAGACACTTGCAGCTTATGAAGGGGTTTGAGCTGCCAGGCTATTGGCACTGAAGTGCAGCCACTTTTGGCACCCTGACTACCAGAACTGGGCAGGATGTTCAAAGGGAATTTCCCTTCCACACATCATGCCACTGATGCCACGTGGAGTAAGTGGGTCGTGCTGAGCACACAGCAAACTCACATAGGAAAACCCAATTGCCCAAGGATCTTGGAATTCATGATGAAGGCAAAAATTTTGGACTATCATCATTGTCAGAGGAGGGAAAGGTGACACATACTGAGGAGGCTCTACCATATAATCAGCTACCAGAAAATGAAAAGCAATATTCTGTCTTAACTGGTGGTTCCAGTTAGGATAGCATGGCATGGTCAAGTATTGCTGGGGCTCTTCTGTGTGGTGGGTAGTCATGTGGGAATCATTCACCTTTCTTTTACACTCTTTTATTAATATCATTGCTGTGACTGTTCATTTCTTATTTCATTGCTTTTTCCAGTAAATTTTTCTCTTCTCAGCCTGTGATCTTTACCTTTTGTGCCTCCAATTCTCCTCTCCAGCCTACTGCCAGGGGAAGGAGGGAGTGAGAGAGTGGCACGTGGCTTGGGATGTTTGGGTGAGAGCACTAAATTGGGGAATACCATTACTAAACCATGTCAGCAAATTAGGGGAAGTCTAGCAGGAATATATGCAGAACTTTCTAATCAGCCCTAAGATGCATTAATGTTGTCTGACAAGAATGTTGTCTTTTTTTCTTGAAAAAGGAGGGAAAAAAAGGCTCAAACAGATTCTAACTGATATTTCCCACTTCCATGATCTTTGCCAGTTGTTGTCCTTTGTTTTTTGGGGTTTTTTTGCCATCAAATAATCAAGTCTCAGTGGACAACAAAAAGGTTTTTGATTTTGTATGGAATTTGAGTCTTCTGTGAACTCCAAATAGCAAAAAGTAAGTTTCTACAGGATCATCCACCTTCATAATGCTGGTGGAAGCTTTCTTTCAAGCTTCCATACTACCATTGCATTAACTAAGCTGACTGAAGATGTGCATATGCTGTGCTATAAAGGGAGAGCTGGCACCCACGCTACGGTTATGTTAAATTGAAATTTGATTTACTATTAATAGGCCTTTGAAAAGAAAATAAATTATGAATCCTGTATATTGGCCTCAGAGTTGCATATTTCTCATGCTGTAACATTTGTAGAGTGCTCAGAAAAGGCAGACACAGGACTGTATTTGTATCCCCTTGTCTGCTCCAGCCAGCACAGTATGAGAGTTCATTAACTTGATCGAAAAGAGAAGTGCCTTCTCTCCCCAACCCATTAAAGAGATACAGATTTGAACTGGCAGAAAACCTACTCTGTACCTGCTCAAACAGCCCTCTAAATCACATCTTCGTCAGTGGCTCAAAGCAGTGGAGTTACACTGCTGCTTCTATGAAAGCAGTTTGTTTTTCAGAAGTTGCAAAACTCATTCTTCAGCCTCTTGAATTCACAACAGGAGGTACTTGGACAGCTTGTACTGCAATGCTATCCTGAAGCACCTGCCAAGGGGTCTCACTCCCTGCAATGGGCATGATTAGAGCCAACAGCTCAGTCTGCTGAAGCCTGACATGAATTGTGCTTAATCAGTCCCTCAGAAAATCCCTGAACTGCTCCTTAGACCTTACCAGGCAGTTTCTATGAAACATGAAAAAAGTCATTTGAATGGAAGCAATGGTCAGGTTAGATAAGCACAGCAAGATCTTGCTGCTTTTTGGCTTCCTATGCCCCACTTCACATGATATGGATAGCGAGTAGGTGGGAATCAGCAGGGCTTGGCTAAAATGTATTTCCCAAGCTTGCTGCAGTTCTTTGGCATATCAAGCATCCTTTTCTGTGTCTGCCTGTCCAGCCCACCAGTCCATGCTGGACCAGCTGGTGGGGTGACTGAGCTCTGCAGGGCAGCAGCCCCCCATCCCTCTGTGTGCTGCAGTGGAAACAGCACCCACTGCCTGGCACCTGGGGAAGCCTGGCCAGGGGAAAGGAACAACTGGGGCACCACGGAGTTGCTGTGTCTCTCCAAAGATGCCTCCGTGAGGCAGAGAAGGGAAGGCAGGGACTTCCAGTTACCATGCTGTGCAGCGACTTGCCAGCTTAATGAGGAGGGAATGGATGGTGCCTGACTCTCCACAGGAGCTGGGGAGTTGGCAAAGGCAAGAGGAGAGACAGCTCTCTTTTTCCATGGCTAGCCAAGGGAGTACAACTTCACTGTGACTCTTTTACTGAATCATACAACAATCATACTGAATCACCTACACAAGGGTGCTGCATTCTGCATATCTTCATGTGTGCACAGCAGAACACGAGCCACCTCTTGGGAAAATCACCACAGGACATGAAGAGCCCTCTACATCACAGTGGCTACAACTGCAGCAGCAAGATGAAATGGTCCAGGATATGGATCCCATCACTGCCAGCAGAGCATCTGTAATGTTTAACTGCTGATGTGTTTATTGGCACAGGTTTGATCTGTGACAACAGTTCCAGGCAATGCCAGGACATGTTTTGATGCTGAAGAATTTTCACCATTGATGAGGTCCCTTCCTTTTTGGGGGAAGACAGCTTCCTTATACGATTCTTAGCTGTGCCACCTACTTCGAGGACTGCAGAAGGAGCCCCGGCCTGCTTTATTTGGTGGTAGAGATACAACCATTGAGGGCAGAACCAGTCTATTTATGTGTAAAATTTTAGAATTATTATTGTAACAGTTTTCAATAATAAGCCATAGCCATGCTATTAAGATTAGCAAGGAGAATATATGAAAATGCATTTTTGGACGCTTGTTAAAATTGTGAAGGAGTAAGTCAGATATACTGGGTGCTTCATAGCAGGTCTGTATTAATTTTTATGTAAAAATACCTGCCAAACACTAAATTGAGTAGCTTATAACACCAATGATTCTCTGCCTTTACACATTTTATTTTCTTGCCTGTCAGACTCTAGAAGGTTGCCTGGTTCTGATCTGGAGCAAGTAACATTTAACAGCACAGCAGTCAGGATTGATCAAAGCTACTTCAGCTGAAAGTTCATTTTTGCCCATGATACCAAATGTTATTTGCTGCGGTGCACACGGGCTATGTAGGATCTTTTGCTCCACAGGGATAAGTTCTCAGTGAGACACATGGCACTGAACAAGCTAACTGTGCTTGTTTATAATATCTGTCCTGAGAAGAGGCTCTATCATCAGTGGAAATGCTGCCAGGGGCGGGCAGATTTCCTTAAAATGTCAAAGTTATCATTATTCTCACTTCATCAAAGATCTCATTGAGACAAACTGTGGTGACATTCACCCCTTCCTGGTGATTCTGCTTGTCATGAGGCTAATTCCTCTGTCTCCCAAACCACACATCCCTGTTGCATGGCAGGACATGAGTCTGCCTCAGTTTCACATGACACATGTGATGTGCCTCTGCTCTGAAAGCCACAGGGGCACGATGAGAGGAAGGCAGAGACAGCATTTCTCTTTCCACTTCAGATTGGTACCTGTGAGGAGTTCCCTGTAAACATCTACAGAGTTTTAACCCATCTTTAAAACTCTGTGGTGATGCTTGTGAAGCCCAACTCACAACATAGTCAAGGAGAAGGTTCAGCAAGTCGAGATAAATTCTCCTCGGGTCACTGTGACTCCATCAGGCACCCTGTCCTCCCAGCAGCCTCCCTCAGTGCATGCTCCCCAGTGCCTGAAGCTTCAGAGGAGTTTTCAAGAAAAAAAAGACCCCCTTCTCTTCATCAGTGAAGACAGTCTAGTGACACAGGTCTCCCTGGGTTAGTCACTCGTAGGGAGTTTTTCCTTCTTTCCTTTCCCTCCACCCATTTCCACAGTGAGCATCTGAGTTCCTCAGCAGGCTTTAAATAGAAATCAGCAGGAAGGGCAGGCAAGGTTGATCAGCTTTGCACACAGCAGGAGGTGCTAGTGCAGTCATTAAGAATTAACACATCAGTTTCAAACCAGGGACAGAGAGACAGCAAAGATGATATACCACACACACAAATTGCAATTCAGCATTGCTGAAAAGGCTCCGGGAAGCAGGGCTTTATTGCAGGTGGCACAGTGGTGCTGCCTTCAAATCAATCACTCCGGATTTATACCCATGCTGCTCTTTACATCACTTCTTCCAAAGGAAGAATTGCATCCTGGGATTAGAAATTCCCATTTAATATGGGGGAAAAAAAAAGGTTATATTAACAGATCACAATCACCTGCAAATCATTAGGAAAAGAAGAGCTCTTATCAACTTGAATAAAATAATGAAATAAATGCAATATATTATTTATGAATAAGCAACTAGGGTACTGGCTGGGGATATTCTATGGTAACAAAAGATAATTATCTCATTTTACTGACACCATTAAAACCCAGGGAGCCTTTTCATTGACTAGCTCATTTTCATTTGTTCCAAACAGCTAAATGGCAACAGAAAACCTTGTAGCACAGCAGTGACACAACAGAGTAATTCTGAAGACAGATTTTACAGATGGAAAAGCCAATAAAGGTTCTTGAGTCTTATTTTTCTCCAACCAGTGTACAAACTTGCCTCTATCAGCCATCTCCAAAGCAAAGGCAAGCTCTTGGGGCTGGTGGTGGAAGTCATAATTGTAAGTTTAACAAATCTCTGTGTGTAAATCTGATGTGTTATTTATAAAGGTCTCCCATGTAAATATTGATGAGCCAACTGTTCAGCTAGGTTACTCAGCATACATGAAGTGTATTTGTGAACCAGAAACCTAAAAAGCCTAGCCAACAATGAAACTAGCTGGATAAGAAAAGACATCCTTTGTGGCCTGGATGCCTCTAGTTGCAATTCCTCAACTGAAGAAGTATCAGTGTCAAGACTGATCTCAACAATCAATTCTTTGTTTCCTACAAGTCTATGTCACACCTTTACCAAGATCATTTGCATTTTAAAAATATAAACATAGATGAGCACTCAAATTGGCTGCTTTCTGCTAGAAATCTTGATGTCTCCCTGGTGTAATTCAGCTTTTGAGCCTGAAAGCCATTGGTTCTTATGTTCTTCTCCAAAGTCCAACTGCAAGTGGACTATAGTCCACAGGTTTGTACCTTTGTGTCCATCCACAAAAATCATATAGAAGTCAAAGCCAAAAGGATGAAAGAATGGTTTGTGGCCTAAGGAAGAGCTAAAATTTTCTTCCCATTCTGTAAACTTCAACATAACATTAGGAAAACTAATTCACAACATGCAAGTGTTAGATGGCCTCCACGTAAGTCTGAGAGGCTGTTACAATTTGCATTTCTATCTCTGCAATAGAGAAAATAAAAACAGTAAGAAGTTGAAACTCTGCATCAGGTCATTAGTAATTTTTTTTTTTACCACAGGTATGTGAACAGTCCAAAAGGAACAGAAAGTCTTAACTTAAAGGCAGACCATATCTTGAACTCCAAGTTGGTGGTGACTGAAAAGGAAGACTCTTCGAGCTCTGGTGGCATGATACTATTTGCAATCCTATCAGCTTAGAAGTGAAGTTGATGGAATTGTACAATCAGCTCCAGATGAGTAGAGGAAAAGTTGAGATGCAGTATCAGATAATTCAGGAAGCATTTTTTGTTTAAAACCTAACTACAGTCATGGGAATGTGGAGATGGAGAAAATGGAGCTGTTAAAATTTGCCAGTTCTCCAAAACCATTACATTCTGCAGAAATAACTTCCTTTTTCATGAAGTTTTGGCAAAATTCAACCTTAAGTTCAATTGAAATGTGCCTTTTGTTCAAAGTGTCTTACCTGGCTCCTAGTCGGACCATCTCTTCTATTGTATGGAAGACAGAGAGCTCAGCTCACCTTCTTTCCTTTCTGAAGCCAAATAATTTTCCTTTCCTCTCTTTGCCCTTTTTACTCAATTCTTCTTCCCCCCCCCAGCAGAAATAGTACACTAGGACTAATACCTAATAAATTGTTAATGATATGTCTCCTGACTTATTTTCTGTGGAAATGCAGAAATAAGATAATTCCTCATTTCTCTGACAGTGCCACTAACTTTACATAGTTTTCTCACCAGTGTGTAGCAGCAAGGGGAAATGCTTTGATGAATAAATGGGATTTCGCCCTAGTTTTATAGAGGTTTGATGTTAGGACCTAACAGGAACTACTTGAATGCTTCAGACACTTTTTCTTTTCTCCTTTCTCTCTTTCTTCCCTCACCATCTAGCCTATGCCTTGATCACAGTAATAAAATGATACCTCTCTTGCACTCCCTCTGCTACCCTATTTATCCCACTCTGCAGGGCTTTTCTGCAAATTACAATGTCTTGTGATAGTTATTTTGTTTACCATATATCAGAGTTAACATTAACTGTGTAGACACAGTATTTTACTAGTATCTGGTGCATCACTGTTTCCTATTCAGTGACGCTCTGCATAACAGAGGCTGTTAAATGCAGATCTGGCATTGACCTTGCCTTTTTCTAAACAATCTTTGCCCTTCCACTACACTGTTTTGAGGATTTCAGTTTTCATACGCCAGCTTGTTGTCTTTATTCCTTTCATAGGCACATAAGAGAACACTTTTTTCTTCTCTGTTGCCCCAGTGCTCAGGCCCCTGGTCTCCCTTCACACCTGCAGTGCTATTGCAATCTCCCTATGAGGCAGCTGCTTCCCATTACCTTCACCTGGGATACTCAAGACCTGCTCCACAAGACTGGATATTTAGTAGCGTGCCTATATATAAATATCTACTAATTATCTACTAAATATCTAGTAGTAGACATTTAGTAGTAGCAAAAATCTAAAAGTAGACTTTTACCTTCTAGTGTTGCAGTAATAGAATGGGCAATTCTGCAGTGGTACACTGGACTACTCCATTGCCTTTTTTCAATAAGCCTCTCCAGCAAAACTGTACTACAGCTTCTGTGGTAACTTTTGTGCAGAGATTCAGGAAATTCATTTCATTTCCTTCAGTGGAGATTTTGGCTTATCACAACAAAGTCAAATCCTGCGGGTTTTCATTGCATTAGTCCTGCTAGGGAAAGCTGAGCAGTAAAACCCCAAACAAATAACAGTTTAATGCATTACACAACAGGCAAGCGGGCATTGCCAAAGTCTAAAATGCAGAATGTTTGCAACTTTATTATTGACACTTTCTTTCTTTTATTTATCACTGAATTCTGAAGACTTCTCAATAAACAAAGGGACCCAGCCAGTCCAAAGGGTACCTTTCCTCTGAAACAGAAGATTAAATGCAAATGCTGAATGGCAGATCCTTAAAACATGGAGATGAGATGGTCAAAAGACTTAGGTATTGTATTTTTATTTGTTCTAGGCTTAAGATGAGGAAGGTCACTTGTTGGGTAAATTAATACAAAATTTCCTACTCATGTTATGTTTAAAATCATCTTAGTCTCCTGAATTGTAAGGATTCAATTTGCTTCTGATTGAAAATTCTTTTTTTTCTCTTGTTCTTATTTGCCAGTATTTTCTACAGAAGAATGTAACACAGCTTTGTATTTTATGGCAAAGGAAGGGCGATACATATCCTACTGAACACAGATTTTGTGGGCTCAGAAAGTTGGGACTTAAGGTGCAACTGAAAGAATAAATCCATTGACTGTCAGTAATTAGTATATTCATAATATATTGTTGCATGGTTGAGGCAGTAAAAACCCAAAGATTGTGCCTCACTAGAAAAAACAAATGTTAGAAGGAAATCATTAGTAAGCCACATCTACATCACTTAAAATCTGCATAGGGCCTAGGCAGCTTTAGATTTTGTTGTTAGATAGGTAAACAAAATGAGTGTTGTGTCCCAAACTGGTGGAACACACCTGACACCTAACTGACCTTGGGAAAACTGAAGTGAGATAATCTAAACTAAAATTCACATTATGCTGGCAGTTAAAACAAAACCCTGAGTAGGACACAATGAAAATAAGATATCAAATTCTCAGATTTGTATGGGAAGCCTCTCTCAACTGCACCTTGGTGGGCACAAGCTGATTTGCCTGGATGGCAAACAAAGATTTTTTTTTTTCCCTTTCTCCCTTGGGCTGCTCCAGAGCTGGATTCCCTTCCTGATGTGATCTCCTGAAGGGGTCCAGCTCTTGCATGGTCCCTGCTCCCAGAGGAGGGGCATTCCTACCCTTCATCATCCATGGGCAGAGGGCTGTGCTAGAGGAGCAGCTTTCTCATAGAATCACACAAAGGTCAAAACAAAGCCAACGTATTTATTTTCTAAAACAATAGTGGATAATGTCTTAGATAGGGTGTTAAGTGATATAGATTTAATTCTTATCTTGGCAAGCAGCTTCAATTTAGATATGTAAAAATCTGTCTTTGATCTGGAGAAATAAGGCAGGGGTGCTGGTTCTCTTGGTGGGGTGATGTCATGCTTCAGATTACGTCCTCATTTCCTGTTGGTGCTTTCCCAGACCCAGCACACACTGAGTCTGACTATTGTTAAGCTCCATGTGACTGGTGAGCAAGCCAGCCAGAGACCAGGCAAAATTTCTATTTCTGTTTTGCCTTCCCGAATCGAGACTGACACACTAACATAAATAAGCACAAATATTTCCAGAAAGCTTCATTTTCAGGGCTTTTCCCCCTAATACAAAGAGCAGCAAGTTATTATCCTGTCACTGAGCAAACAAGAACACCCACAGCCATTTGTTCAGAGCAGCTTCCTGCCACAGCCATGCAGCACATGCTCAAAACGACAGCCGAGCTTGAGGATGTAAGCACAGAGCCCAGAGCAGCAGCTCCTGTTTCCAGGTGGCTCTGGCAGCCCAGCAGGACACCACAGCCACACTCCCCAGCTCCTCCTCTCCTCCACCCCTCTTTATCCCCCCTGTCCCTGCAGGTAGATGCAGCGGGCATCCAGCCAGTTCTGAACCCAGTGTCAGGAAACAATTCCTTTGTTTACACCTGCAGAACCAGGCTAATCTGAAGCATGCTCACCTTTGAAACTATCATCAGGGAGCACAAAGCGGATCTCTACAGGTCATAGAAGAAAGACCTCCAAACCCAGGGATAAAAATAATTTTGTCTTCAAATTCATAGCATAGAGATAAAAAAAAAAAATTAGAAAAAATACCCCTGTGTTAGTGTTCAGCCTCCTCTCCTAAAGATAAGTCAGGACAGTGTGCATCTCCCTCCTGAAGCTTTGCTAATTTGAGCAGTTTTGCTATCTGGAGGATTTGGAGAAAAGGAGAATTAGCGAATTCCGCATCTCCACTGTGCCAGAAATTTTCCTAGAAGCAGAAGACTTTGTACCATATCCTCAGCTTGATAACATTTTAAAAAACATCATGTGGCAAACACAATCAAATATATGCACAGTGCCAGTAGATGCAGAGAAACTGTTTTGTAGATGCAAACGTGTTCATCAGTGTGCTGCAGTGCCAAAAAGCTTTGAGTTGTGTGAGAAGGGATGAAAATCAGCTCCAGAAAAACAAAACAGTAACATATTGTCAGCAGTCAGTGCTAGTCCAGTCTGTCCTGATGCAAGTTTTCTTCTTCATGAGAGGGCAAGGTAACAGAAAATTCGTATCAGGAACATAGAGAGTAGAAAGAGATCAACTGGCTTGTGCCTGACAGGAATTTCTCCAGCAGCATGGAGAGACTCATTAGAATTTTTCCCATGACACACCACAAAAGATGGCTGGAGAAAACAAAGTGAGGTGCTGGAGCTCAGTATTTTTCTTTGTCCTTGAGAAGCCTGGCCCTGCTGAATCTCACGGGCTAATGCATGCATAATTTGAGGCAGCTGATTAAGTTTATTGTGTTCCTGACTAAGTCGAGAGGAGTGAGGGAGAGAGGGGGAAAAAGAAACAGAGTTGGCTTTAATTAAAGCTCTGCAATTGTCTTTAATATTTACATAGTGTGCTATCATAATTGATCCTGATTGGAGGCTTAAGATGCACAGGAGAAAATGACACACTGGAAGTCCCCAGTTGAGGAAACAAAAAAAGGGGCAGCCCCTTCCCCCATCACTCCCAGCCAAACCAGAAGCCCTGGAAGAGGAATTGTGCCTGGACTCTTTATAAAGCTCAGAGCTCTGCACGGGCTCAGAGCAGCACAGGTCCCTCCATGCACTGGTGAGCTGTGAGAGGATGGATGCACTGGCAGGGACCAGAGCATCCTCTGGCTTCACGTGCCTGCTCCAATGTGAGCTGCTCCTCTTGTGTGGGGCTAGACGCACAGAAGGGGCTGGGAGAGCTGCTGCCCCTGCTGAGGCTGCCTGCTGCTGTTCCCGGGGTCTAACTGAGAAGTTCCCCATGAGGAGGAGACCACAAGCTCCACAGGAGAAGGAAGCAATGGCACCACAGAGGAGAGTAATCGTTCCTTAAGATCCATTCCACCACTGTCAGTTGTAAGGAGCTCTTCACATAGGAGGGCCACATGTAGCTTTATTGGAAATGATAGAACTGTCAATGTTTCTTCAATTTAAAAAGAGTGAGAAGTCTAGATCTGAAACAAAGATGGGAACCTCCTACAGCCTGGGCTGTTCTCCAGTCTGGGTCCAAGTGCTGTATTGTAGAGCCCCCTCCACAGTGCTCTGGGCTGCAGTCACAGGTGTCCTGATCGTTGAATGCAGATGCTCATAACTGCTTGCCCGTGCAGCATAGGTAGCTCCCAAAGAGATGTTTAAAGTGCCTGTGTGAGATATTTTGTTTGCAATCACATGCAAAAGCAGGCACCGTTCTGTTCTCACTGATGCTGCAATCAATTGGAATGGAAAATATGCATTGCAGTATCCCCCATGGAAAACTCCCTTCAGATTTCTCATAACTTCCCTCACAGAAAATAATAAATAAGAAGAGTTTATGATTTACCAGATATATTGATTTACCAGACCTTAACTTTATGTTTCTATTGTTTTGCTTTAACTTCCTAGTCACAGCAGAACAGATAAACCAAAAAGAAGTTTCTGTCCCTCCCTTCAGAGCATAGCTATGACTCACAAAGTTCGTGCATTCACTTGGAAATATGGTGCTGAATCACTCTCACTCTTACAACAGCAATAACATACAGAAACTGCACTGATGCTTCAGGCATCAGATAACCTATTTACTGGCAGGGAGGGCCTAAACTTGCATGGCTGTTTTCACTAGCTCCTGACTCAGAATACAGCAGGGACCTCTGGCAGATTCAGGAACTACTAAAAAGTTTAATACTCTAGTCCAATTCATCATTTATATTCTTTTTTCTTCAATATACAAACTATAATGCTAGAAGAGCATAAGCATCATTAGATATCCAAGACACTACAAAATGCCTAGAAAACCATTTGCAACATCTCTTTAGATGCTGTACAATATCCATCATGACAATATCCAAAACAGTGCAGTTGTTGATACCAGCAAGAACTTTCTGCCAGTAATCATAACCTGTGTAGAAACCAATGCTGGTATAAAAAGAGACATTTTCCTAGACGTTAATACCACTGAGATTCAATAATAAAATATTGCTTTTCTACTTCAGATATTTCAGTGCAAACTGAAGTCAGGCTTAAGTTTCTCTGTGTGAGGTCACCCTTTCACCCATGGTGTAACCAGACCCTAAAGATAACTCACCAGGAACATGAGCAAATTTTCAGAATTGCCAGGAGGGACATGAAGAACATTGTGGAAAGAGCATTTTTACCCTAACCTACACTGCTGATTCTGGAACAGAAAGTTGTAAAATTTCATGTTTAGCATCGGCTGATGCTTTATTCCAGACGTAGTCACCCACTCAATTCTGCAAAGAAAAAGAGCATAAAACAGGTTGGAAACGGCACTGTAGGTAGGAGTCAAATTGTAAATGGAAAAGGATATTTTCTCCTCCATTTTATTGCTAGCAGCAGGTTTTATCCTAGCAGTTTGTATTTGGACTACATTTCCAGACACATAAAATTTATGTGGGAATAAGGCAGCTGAAGAGGTGGTCCTTTTTAAAACTCTTCTTTTTAAATGGTATTTTGAAGTGAAGATGAACACTGGTTGAGGTAGAAAGTCTTTCTGCAGCTTACCATCTGCCATTGCATAGGGTATTACAACACTTATTGGCTTTACTTAACTGTTAATGAAAAACTACCATCAACAGCTGCCATCACTCCCACTACAGATTGTAATAAACAATAGCCCATTTGGCTAATAGCCCTCATTCTCCTGCTCTAGAGCTAGGGATATAGCCAGGGAGTCTGAAAAGAATCAGTAAAATTAAGAGAAAAGATGGCTAGAACTCTGTGATTGATTTTACTTTGTTGGAACTGTGTTTTGCCCAGCCTTGAAAATGAAAACCATCTGAAAGAAGAGAGTGTGTGAGTGTGTATATATATATATATACATATATACATATATATATATATATATATATACACATACACACATATATAAACTGTGGGGCAATTCAAGTTTAATTTTACTCCAGTTTTAATTTTACCTGAAGTCTTTTCTCTGAAGTCTTTTCTATTGACCTCAGTGGGAGAAGGGATGGTCCACTAGCTTACTATAAAAAATCCATTCTATTATTATAAAACTAGGAATTTATAATTGGGTATGTATTCAATTTCAGGCTCTAGAATTTTGCCTTTTTCAGACTTTAGAATTTTTTTGCCTTCTGATGTCTTTTCATTATTCAGCTTTGGTTTACCCCACTTTTAATTAAGTAATGAAATATTCTCTTCATTTTCTCTGAAGTTTTTTGACTCAGAAGGTCTCTGCTTCTCTTTAAATATCTCAGTGAAGTTACCAGAGGCTTGAGGGTTCGCCAGAATTTCTGCTGGAAATTTGGCTGATCAATATCAGTTTGGCCAGTCTTATTTTCAGACAGAAGAAATCCAACTTATTTTAAAATGTCTTCAAACATCTGCTTGTAGCTGTTTCTTGTAATCCTAAAGTTGAATTCTCTGTTATTCACATTTAGAAGAGTAGCATAGGTGGATCACTGTAACTGTGATGAAATAATAGTTTTTAGTTTTATGTGATGCAGTCATAAAATTAATAAGACACATTCATGGCTCAACATCTCCTCCAAATGAAAAGGGAAGCTCCACCCATGTACTTCCCAGATCAGTGGGAAGATGAAAGACTGGGTGACTGGAACAACCAGCAGCTCTGCTGTGACATGCACGTGAGCATAAATCAATCCCATTGGAAATGCAAATACAGAAAGCACAGACTACAGCAGGGGCAGACTCTGCTTTGTCCAAACTTCACTTGGACCTCTTTAACTGAGACACTGTCGAGAGAAGTACACTAAGAGTTCATGCAATAAATGACCAGCCTAAGAATAGCTTTAGAGATATGGGAAACAAGCTATTCTCAGAGCTACTCTAGAACAGTTGGCTATTTTCAGACTCTTGTCTTGTTTCCTTTACTTGTCCACTATATTTTCATTTTCTACTTTGAAAAATCCAGACCACATAATTCCAAACAGTCAGCTATATTTGGAATTAAAAATTCTCACTTTCATTTCCATTGTTCTTTACCCTGCACAAGAAGAGTGGAGTGAGCAGATGAACAATTTTTTTTGAGCGTTATGAGACTGGCAAGACCAATACTAGAACAGTGTAGTCAAATCTGTTATCTAAGTTTTAAAAAAAGATACTTTCAAATTCAAAAAGAGGTATAAAGGAGCCATAAAAGTTTTCAGTTGGCCAGGGAAAGTGTATTACACTTGGTAAATGAAGATCAGCTTTCTTAGAACAAGGAGGTCCAGATCAAGGGACAAACACCAAACACTTACTTGAAAAAGTATACAGAAATTATTTTCCTAGGATAAATGAGAAGCTAGAAAAACTTTAGAGTATATGGACAAACATTAAAATTTTATGTAGTTTGGTATACATAAACCTTATTTTCAGTCTTTCCTCTTACCAGCCTCATCCCTAGCCTCTCCAGTAAGGGATGCATGGAGTGAACTACCAAAGGAAATAGCAACTCCTACATATTTGACATCCTCAGATGAGGATCAAATTTGCATTAACCAAACAGAAGTTACTGAATTCAGTATGAGAGCAACTGGATGAGGTTTAGGGGCCTTTTTTAGGGAAGAAATCAAACCCAGAATATTTCACAGTCCTTTTTGGTTTTACATCTGTAGCTCTCCACAACCAGCACGTTATATATATATACTTAAGTGTTTTATTGACAACTTGTAATGCTAAAAAGAAGTAAACATTCAATGTAGTGAGCACTAATTCCTGATAATTCAGATGTCTCCAAGCAAGAACTATGTCTAACACTATAAAATCACTTATGATCACTTCTCATAATGCTATGTACTTTGGTGTCTTTTCCAAAGTTCCCTCCTTTGGCATTGTACCAGACTCCAACACTTAGCAAGGAAGCAAGCTGAGGCACAGAGAACATAAGAACTATATAGGAACACCTCTTCCATCACTCTCTTCAGCCACCTGCAGGACTTTTGCCTTTATACCTTTTACATTTCTGAGAATGGGGGAAAGGAGCATTCTCTCACTTTTGCAATATACTTTGCATAATTTAAGTGAAGAATTATAGCCAGTTGCCACACACTTTTTAAAATTTGTTTGTTTTGGTTTGTTATTTTTTTGTATCTGTCCATGTCACAGGAAAAAAAAGAAATCTGAGTGCTAAATATCTGAAATACACCAGGCAGGAAGAGATTTAATGGGAAGATTATTCCTTCTTTCCCTCAGATGATTTAATTTGTTTGAAAGCATGAACTACTTCATGTAACACAGTCCCAGCTTCACAGCTGTATCAGATGGACCAGACCTGCCCACAGCACTGAGAAAACCTCTTATTTTGTGAAGTTGTCTGAGTGAAGGCACCCACACATTTACTTTCACAGCACTAAGGCTGATGCTTTCTGGAGTACCAATCCAGGAATGCAGGCACTGTTAAGACCCGCAAATGCTGTCTGGAGTGCAGATAAAGTCAGGGTTTGGGTTTGTAAACATTTGAACTCAAACTATCTAATACAAAATCGGCTTTTTCAAAGAATATGAGGTGTTACTCATCGCTAAAAAGACTATGGACACCTGGTTTTTCCTCGGTATTTCAGTCGCATTTTTGGCATTAGAACTGTCAGAACATGTTGCAATCACTCAGATGACTAATACATTGAGGTATTTTTGTGGCTGAGGGCTGGAATACTTCCCACATTTCCCCTTTTGTCTTTTCAATAGAGACGGATTATCCCTTTCTTTCTCATTCACTGTTAACTCCCTAAAAGGTACACTTCATCAAAACACAATGTCCAAGGATGTTAAGAGCTACAGAGCATCTACTGTCCTCCCCAAACTGGACACTCTGTGTAATCTGCTTTTCTAGGAGCTCATCATCATGTGAGGATGAAGCAGGGCTCGGCTTACAGGAACAAGGCTTCGGATGGTTGCTGTCCCAAGAACTGCACTGCTTGGGTTCCCCTGCTGCAAAACGGGAAGCTGAGGCCAGAGTGCTCTCAAAACTCAGAGGCTGCTGTCAGCCAGAACCCTAATGGATACTCAGAGGCCCTTCAGGCTTGCCATGCTCTGAACAGGCAGCTTCTGAGATTCATCTCAGCAGAGATCAAGTACAGCTCCATGAAAATAAAATCAGTTTCTAAGGTACAGGAAAAATAGTTCTTCATTTTTTAACCCCACATGAGAGCCATCATAGATGTGTCTAGGAAATTGAAATTCGAAGTCCAACTTATGGCCTTACATTTCCAAATAGTCAAAATATTCTCTTGTCTTTTATCCCCCAGTTCAGCATTGTATTGATTTGAAAGCAAAACCAGTGAGAGACTCCAAGTCAGTAATACAATTTAATAGAAAAAAGAGAAAAAAATAAAATACATGCAATAATACAGAAGAAAACCACTGACAGAGTCAGAAATACAACCTGACACCCTGTCAGTCAGGGTGTTGGTAGCAGTCCGTATAAATGGTGGCTGCAGTCCTCCTGGATGACAGATGTGGTTCTGTTGAAACAGTGCTCCTGTAGAAGGTGCAGTTTTCCTCTGAAGGTCCAGCGATGATGTGGAAATGGTCCGACTTCCCTCTGGGATCCAGTGGAAAGGGCTGCCTTGGCATCCCAAACCCCAGTTTTTTATCTAGGTAGGAAAGGCTTGGCTCCTGCCTCTGGTTGGGGCATCTCCAATGGGGTGATGTAATCTTATCAGTCACACAATAGGACTTAATGGCCCATTAACGGAATATATCTTCTGGAGGAAGGATGGGTTGTGAAAAGAGAACGATGATCATCCCTCTGATCTTATCAGATGGCACATCAGCAGAGGATATCTCCCACAGAGATAAGGATCACCACCCCTCCCACATTTCAACAGATGGTGATCGAATACACATTTTTGCATTGTAACCCAGGACAAATATTGACTTCTGAAGGCAAATCATTCAGAATTTGTCCTGTAACAGGAAAACTACCTTTATTTAAATGATTGCACAGTCCTTCATTTGACACTAGCTGTACATGAAGCACAGAAACCAATGACCACTTCAATTGTCTGAGGATTTGTCCCCATCTGTAAGGCAGGTGAGCTTACACCTCCTACCCAGCTTGCACTGACCTACCAGCACCCTCCCTGGCAAAGGCCCAGCTGCCTGAAAGGGGACACAGGCTGCACAGCAAAGATTATGTTTTATAGGGTTTACAGTGGAACAAATTGCTGAAAACCTGTAATGCTTTTGGGATCCAAAACTTTTGGGATTATGGCTCAAGACAAAAAAGGATTTTATCCTGACCAAACCCCAAATGTTTACAAACACAGCATGATTGTATCCTGATAGACATAATGCAGATTCTGTTCTTTCTTGGTCTTCTGCAGTTTTGCTCTGCCTTTTCTCCAGCAGCTTTCTCTGAAACACCTCACAAGAGTTATTTACGTCCTCTCCTCAACTTTTGCCTGGACATATGCAGAGGCAACCTTTGTTTTTATGGAGGTGTAGAAGGTCACACTAATCCCTATTTTCTGTGTCACAGAATGAAATCTTCGTTGCTGAAAAGGCTTTGGCACATGCCACACAATTTCTTTCCAAGGATTTGGTACTCTGTGTGGACTTTACTCTTTGTGGACTTTATTGTTTGTGGCAAGAAGACAATTTTTCAAGCCCTTGCTCCTTCACACCAAAGCCCTGATTCCACAAGAGCTTCTGGATTCACTTAGGTAAGTCGTCCTATAGATCTCTGCTGTGAGTAAAGGCAGCCATACAAACAAATATGCCATGGCTTTGCACTCTTCTGACATGTTTTGGGCAAACACTGATGTCCTTTTGATATAAATCCAGGATAGATCAGTTTAATAGATTTTCTTTCCATGCAATGAGAATGTAAGTACTAAGCAGAAAAATAAATAGCATAATATTAATGAATGTTATATAGCTGAAAAAATCTTACTTTGTAACACAATGGTTGATGTTTTTATTAGTAACTTCAATCATAAATATTCCCCCTCTAGAGTGATCAGCATCTTCAGGGCCTTTTAATTATTATTATTTTGTATCATCTCAGTTTTAACTATAATGCACTTTGCTCGTCTCTAACAATTTTAATCTGAAATCATAAATTACTTTGCAAGCATGAATTCATTAAAGCAACACAATGGGACTCACAAGGTCCCTCTGAGAAAGCTGTTTAACAATACACTCGTGTTATGGATGCATAAATTCTGGCACACAGACAGATATTAAGTAATTTTCCCAAAATCACAGAATAAATTGATAAAAAAGAACAAAAAGAGAATTTAAGGGACAGCTGCTTCCAGGTCACACAAATATAAACATGGAGAAAGTTCTCCATAGCTAACACAGAGGTTACAGGTTGCCACTGATCTGACCCCAGCCTGAGATGCCCCATCCCACACTGCCTGCCAGACCATGGAGTCCTCCTCCTGATCTGAGTGTTTCAACCAAACTGCTGAGACAGCCATAGGGTAGCATCACTGCCACCACACAGCAGTTTAGATGAAAAGAAAATAAAGATTTTGGGTTTGCCTATGCAGGAGCTTTACTTTTTTTTTTCTCTGGTGAGGCTCATCCCCGTGATGAGCTGGAGGACAGGAGCAGGAGAGACTCGGTGACTGCAGCAGCACACCAGCTGCAGCTAGAGCCTCTCTCCTCACCTGTAACCAGCCCTGGCAATGGAATATTTCATCATACCCCAGATCCAAGAGCTCCTAGAAGATCTGTGGATGCCCCAATCTGAAAGTATTCTAGAACAGGCTGAACTGGGGCTTTGAGCAACCTGGTGCAGTGGGTGGCATCCCTGCCCATGGAGGGCTGAAACTAGATGGTCTTTAATGCCCCCTCCACTCCAAACCAGTCTATGACTCTGTGATTGTATCTCTTAATGTCCAGGAGTCTACTGATGCCTCTTCTAGCAGCCCTGACGTGTAAAAGACCCCAGGATATAAAGGAGCTTCGCAGAGACAGAAAGTTTTCACTGCCAAAGCTTCTGTTTCTCCAATGAAAACACTGCTAGTACATGACCATCTGACATGTGACAGGTTTTGGGGGTCTTCTCTTCTGCTCAGGAATTGAACTCACAAGCCAGGCATCAGTGCAGGAAGGCAGCAGTGCCTGTGCAGCATCACAAGTTCTGCAAATGCAGGCCCACGACTTTGGGTACGGCTGAGACAGTCTGCACCTACAGCACTGGATGGATCAGTGGGTCCTAAAGGTGCTGAAATATCTCTCCAAACTGGATTAGCTTTGTCAGCTAACTGCTTCAGATAGAATTAAACCTTTTTACAGGTAGAATTACACCAAATTAACAAGGGTCTAAGCACTTTCAGAGCCTCACTTCTTCTCTCTCAGAATGCAATCTCAATTACAGTCCTATATTGACCCCAGCTCAACCTTACCTCTCTCCCTTTATTCCTTCTTATTTTTCTCTCAAATGCTACAGAAATTGCTTTCCTGGAACATGAAAACTAATGTATGCAAATTGTTACACAGCATTACCACTGCTGTGATGCCACTATATTGCTGAGGTAGTTAATTACCAGGATATTGCAGTTTGTCTGCTCTCTATCCTCTCGTGCTGCTCCTAAAAGGAAACAAAGGAAACAACATCAGAGAGACAAAGGCAGAACTCAGACCCCTATTAATAACCACCATAAAGGAAATAAAGGATTAAAGACCTTTTGCAGCACACATGGCATGCAGCTTTGTATGGCACAGATGTTGAAGAGGTTCTTGGAACTGTGTCTGCACCTGGCCATGTTATTCATCAAAAGATAAACCTTGAGATCCTTACTTAACTCACACTGAATTGCTGTAATGCCAAAAGGAATTTCAGAGCAGTGAGATCTACGTGAAAAACAAGGCCAGTGGCAAGAACATTGCTTGGAATCACACAATGCCTTAGTCCTGATTCTGCCACTTCCATGCAGCTATCGTGTTTGCAGGTGACTTTAACTGCTCTTGCTCTCCTTGTTTTTAAAAGAAATGGTAGCTTTGTCCCTCAAAAAGTATTTTGGGATTTACCTTAGCACTGAAATTCTAATTTCCTGGTGTGTCCCGTCAGGGCAATATGTTCTCAGTGACTGAAAAGCCAGGTCCTCACAAGAGGTAAGTAATATCATCACCAGACTTTTCATGCTCTCTGCAATCAATGATGACTTTTCTGAAAACCAATGACAGAGGGTGCTCCTGAATAAAAATGATGTCATTTAGTCTTAGGAAGCATGCAGAGACTTGATAAAATAATTAAAATCAAAAAGTCCTATGGATTCTAATGACTGCATGATTTTTTGAGCTGCTCTGCGGGATTTAATAGTAATTTTAAAAAGATAGTTAAAACTGCCATATTGAATACACAATTGCTTATTGCATTTAAAGGGTGTTTATTTAAAAATTGTTTCTATTGATCTTATTCAATCTCGTTTTGATCACACTGGGGCTGGTCCGTCCTTCTTTCATAGGATGCTTCCATAAAGACCAGGCTGTCCCTGTAGGTGACATCCATTAAAAAGGGTCAGTTGCTTTGAAATAAAGGGAAGGAGATAATGAGAAAGCCCAGCTCTCACCGAGGGGGTAGCAGCAACATCCCACCTCCCGTTATCTCCAGCCAATAAGGCTGTGTGGTGATGAGGTAATGCTTACAATTCCGTGCTGCAGGCAGCGCTTCCATGGTTTGTAATTCTCCTTAAAGGAGACAAAACTGGGAGGCTTCCCTGTCTGTTCTGCTTGTGCAAATGAGCATTTGAATTCAGATCTTTACACTTACAGAGAAAGGGGGGCAGTGGGGAAGTGTGCCAGTGCTCAAGCTTTTCTTCTCTTCCGTCTTTTGTAACACATAAGTGAGTTTGAAGTGTTTTACTCATGCAAGTTAAACAAAATCTAAGCAGGTGTTTTAGTTCCTGCTGTAAACAAATCCCAGGATGGATTGGTTCCAAAGTCCTCTGAGTAAATTTAGGAAACTGCAATTTTTATATCACTCACAAACCAGTTCACTCTCCTTTCATCATCCTAATGAAACCAAGGTAAAAAAAAATAAAATTGTGACTCATTGTTTAAAACATATCAGTAGGGGAAAGACCACAGAAACAGCTTTGTTTTCCTCAGCTGGTGTATTCTGCATGCATTTCAGTCATGCCTGTGTATTTCGTTTGTCAGGAGGAACAGCTCCTCCTGTTGAGGCCCGTGCTGCAGCTGGTGTATGGGGCGGGCTCCGCTCCCGAAACAACAGAGCACTGCCAGCTAAACCTTGGGAGTAGATTGAGTATTACAGACAACATTTTGGGAGGATGGCAGTAATTCCCCTCCTCACACCTAGGCACCAGGCTGCCTCTGCAGGCTTGTGAGAGTGGAAGACAGCACCTCGGTACCAACTGAACATTCTTGGTGAGAAGTCAGGACAAGGAAAGGAGGGGTTGTGATCCCAGCCGTCACCGAAATCCCCCTGACTGTACCCGGAGCAAGAGCCATCCTGGTGGCATTTCTCCATCATTCTCTTGACTGAGTGATTTAAAAGAATGATTTAAAATGGATTAACTGTCCTCTGTACCTGCACATCACCAACTGGATAATTGTCCTTGGCCGGCCAAACATTTTTAAGTGCTCATTTTTCTGCTACAAGAAGTATTTCTCCTTTCAATCAAGTGCAATTACCCCAACCATCTCTTTTAATTGATGCATTTCCAGAATATATATTCCCTGGGAGCTTTCTTGCCAATATTAGTAGATTTTTTAAGGGGATTATATTGGCCTGCTGGATCTGACATCCATCTTTCATCTACAGCAAGCCCGTGTTAAAACTTCATGGACATGGATGCTGGGATGGCTTATGGGCATGGGGGGAGGGGCAGAATTGGAGATCGAGAAACACACATGTGAATAGCAGTTCTTCCTCTTGAACTGGAGCCAAAACTCCACAGATGCTCAGCTGGATGAGTCCATATGGAGCCTCTGGGGGTGGGAGCCAGGAGATGTTACTAATTTTTGAGATGACTTCCAGTGTAATTGCTGAAGTAGCCCCTTTTCTTTATCTCAGCAGGAGTTACAGTGGGAGACCAGAGGCACACAGCTTGGCTGTTATTTTACTGTACATCCAGACTGACAAGGACAGTAGGAAATCAAAATCTGCTGCCACTCTACACAGCTCTCAGCTCCAGCATGATGAGGAAGAATCAAAGAAATGGGAGCATGTTCCCTCTTCACAGCACATGTGCTTCAGGGCACCCAGATACACAGATAAAAGTCCAGTGAAAAGAATGGAATGAACATAAACTTAAGGAAAACCCACCTCCAGTGTAGAGTCCAAGAGCCCTTCTCCTTAAAGGCAGGAAATGCACTGGCTTTGTAAAGTACATTTTGAGAAGATTCAAACATAAGAGATAAAACAGCTTTTGTAAAAAAAAAAAAAAAAAACCCCAAAAAACCCCCCAAAACCCTCACTGTGTTCAATTAACCTTGAAAAATGAATGTGAACTGTTCTTTGATTTATCTCAAATGTACATTACACTAGTCTTTTAAATGTCTGTCTTCTTTCTATCTGTATTCAGCTTGATAAAATGTATTTTTATTGCGCAAGGGTTCCTCCCTTGCCTCTTCCCTTTTTTCTCACACAATAGAAAAGGCATTTTGGACAGATTTCCTCACTTGTCTCCACTGCATTTGCTTTCTAACATGAACATAGTGTTACTGTTGGCGTACAACTTACCTCCTCTGCACTAAGCAACACAGCATGAGTGTGCAGAGCCATGATAAAGATGCTCTTAGAAATGTTCACTGATATCTCAGTTGCAACACTGGAGAAAATATTTGTCCATCCACTCCTGGAGGTCCTGTTCTGTAAAAGAACTCTGCTTCCACATTTATGTTGTCCCTGCAGGAACAGCCATGTGCTGATTCAAGGATGGTTTAGCCTGAGTTAGAAGTGGTTATAAAAAGCCACCTGAAAGATGACAGCTGGAGAATAGACAGTCAACTCTCTCTTCCCACCTGTTAGGTTACTACTTAACTTGATCCTTTTTCCTGAAGGATAGTCTAGAAGAGGAACTGGTTTCTCCATACTACAGAAAGAGCGAAGAAGAATGAAAGTGAAGATTGCAAAGTGGGATCGTCTAAATTTTTCCTTGCTTCCAGCAGCCTGGAAAGGAGCACATTTAGCCTCTAAAATTCAGAATCAGATGCTGATTTTGATGCTTCTCAGTTGTTGTAAGTTTTTAAACCAGAGGATCTGGACCAGCTCATGACAGGGATGGACCCATGCGCAATAACCTGATCAGCTCAGAAATCGACTGTCACTCGACCTATAAGGATGTGCCAGTATGACACTTGATTTGGGCCCGCGTTTGAGTTAAACTTTTAACGTTAAGAGCGATTCCTCCTACAGGGGAATACTGTGAATAAGACCTGATGGTAACAGAGTCTGATCCCTGGATCATCTACAGGTATTTAAAACTTTTAATTTTGAGGAACTGCAAAAACTGTCACTTCTGTGGGAGGAGGAGAGGAAACAAAATCAGTCACGACCCAGAGGGGAACATCTAGAAGAAAAAGAGAAATATTTTTTGGCAAAGTGATGAGATAACTAAGTTACCCAGGCCAAGAGAGTCAAAATATATACAAGCTGTCATTATAAAATAGTGCTTAGTGGAAGGAGGATGATATGCAGACATCTAGTTTGCATGAAGAAGGATAGACATATGGAAGGAGAAAAAGGCTCTGCAGAAGAAGGTGAAGGAGCAAATAAAGAGTGACAGGAAGCAGTGAAGTCATTTTTATTGAGGGGCAAAGTATGTCCCTGACAATTTGGAGTACATCACTTGGAAGATGACCTACTGTATCTTAATGGAACCTGCTTTCCTGAAATGCATGAGCATTCAGCTCCTGATGGTAAGGGATGCCTTAGAAAGGCAAGCAACATCATTAGTGGTTTTGACCTTCTCACATAAAAGAAGATAAATCACATCACTACTGCCACAACTGCCTCCTTGAAGTACAGTTGGCTATGACTTCCTCAATTTAGAAGGAAAATGAGAAATTTTGATATAGGAAAGAGGCTCCTCATGCCTGAAAGGACATACAACTTCAGGATAGGCAGCGCAGCTTCTATAAATGGGATTTTCAAGGGGTTAAAAAGCAGGGTGCAGGTAGGATATGGCACAGGAAGGAGCCATGGACATTCATTATCAAGGAAATACCATTGGCAGAGAGACTAAAATATCACAGTGAGCAGGAGGAATAACAAATCCTAGTCATCAGCTGCTCTCTATATGACTATAAGCAGGCTGTAGCTGCAGGGCCTTTCTCATCCCATTATCCTGTGGAAAATACTTCCCCCACTCAACACAGCTTTACATGTCCATTACATAAAGAGGGAAGAGTTATTCCCTGTCACAGCTCTCTACCACACCTGCATCCAACATTAGGGCTACAAACTCTCATCTTGTATTTCATCAATTTGACCTACCTAACAACCCTAAGCATTTTAGCTCTATGATTACAAGTGTATCCTTCTATCATTATTTCATATAACTTCTTTTGTCGCTAGTGACAATATTTTATCTCTTTCTCCAGATACCTCCAGCAATAAGTGCTGATGTAAAAGCACCTCTTCATAGTCTGTTCACTATATGCTATACTATGCCTATGCTTTCCATCAGCAAAACAATCTACCTACTGAGCTCTTTAGCCCTGCAGAGGTGACTATAAGACCCTTGAAAGAAGACGAGATAACAATAAGAGGAAAGGTAATAAACAATGAGGGGAATCTCAGTGTCCAAAGAAACTGGATGTCTGAAAATGAGGCAGTACTGACCTGGTCTTCTAAACAGAGACATCATCTTCATCTTGACTAATGAGCTGTGTGCCACAAAATGAGCAGACCCTGGGATTTAGCTGCACTGAATAACCTTTAGTGGATGCTGCACTAATAGGTAAACATCACCTGGTCAAGAGGGAACAGGCATAGCAAGCACAGCAGAAATTGCCTGATTATTACATGAGAGAGGGAAACAAACAGCATTTATTTAAAAGAATGTAGACAAGGTGGGTCTTTCAAAATTCTTAAAATAACCATCTCTGCTTATTGTATTTACAAGTCACCTTATGGAAGACTGAAATTGAAACATGGTTCCCTAAAAACCTGTCTGCTCACCATTTAACTACCCTCACTTTGTCTGTCAGGCTGTCACAGTGGGGATCACTTTGAGATCAGAGGAGGACATTTGTGCTTTGTGCCAACAGCAAGTGGTTTTTTACTGGGACACATTTGAGTGGCACAACTTAATGGCCCCACAAATATTGCCAAGGCAAAATAATCAGTCACTGACACAAAAACCAAGAACAACTGGCACCAGAATTTTTAGTTCTCAAAAGTGATGTGAGAATACTAAAAAATATGTACATCTATAAGCTTCACTGCACTAGTGAGCTATTACTAGCTACTAAAACCCAGGTGGCTGGAAGATGGACTAGCTTCTAGGATTTCAGGATATGCAGCAGTGTGTTAAAGGAAGACTGAGCTTCCATTAATGTTAATGGCAAAGCTTTTATTATCTTCAGTAGTATGGACACAGTCCTAGCTGAAGCAGCTTTGCTAGGCACTCTAAGGCAGGCAAACCCAGAAGGTAATGCCTTAAAGGACTGCCTAGGTGCAACATGTAAGACAAAGCATTGTTCTGGGGGTGGAGAGGCAAGCAAAGGACAGCAGCAGATCAATTTGAATCCATGGGGAGAAGCAACAAACAGACTGTGATACTCAAGCTGCAGACTGGCCAGAGAAAGAGCAATATCTGTCCTGCAGGGGAAAACCATTCATCTGAGATTCAGATTAGTTAAGAACACAAGGCATGAGTAATACAGTCTTATTTATCCCAACTGTTTCATTCATTCCTGGTCCAAAGGAAGGAAGTAAAAACAGCAAGTGATAATGTTTAGAGTTTTTGTGGCACTGCTCATTTCAAATTAAAAACAGCCATTTAAACATTTTGGTACAAAGCATAATTTATACAGTGGTCGCCAAACCACTGAAATGCAGCCTCCACAAGAATAATATTATTTGTAGTGGCAGAGGGAAAAGTGGGTTTGGTGAAAAGATGATGAAACAAATAGCTATTCCAATGAACAATGTCAGGAAGTGCCCTGTGACTGCACAGGACTGGGAGGCCCCCTTCACCTAAGCCAGCATCCAGAAGACACCTGCAGAATACACTACTGGCCTCAGCTTCCCTGTGGAGAAGGGGGGTTGAATCACAAAAAAATGAAAGGTATTTTTTTTTGAAAATAGTTACTTCCTGCTGATATAGCTCTAAGCACTAGGAGGACATGAAGGAGGGACAGGCCTAAGTAGCATCCAGATACAGAATCTGGGGTAGCCAAACCAGAATAGATTCTCAAGGGACTCCAATGTGTGGTCAAGGCCTGCTGTGATGTTTATGTGCACAATACAAAGGCAGTGATTGTCATCTTCTTAATCATTAGCACATTACACTTATCATAAAATATTTTTATATTCAGCAAAAGAGCTATTAGCTCCCCACACTTCAGCATTCATGTTGCCAGCATTGGTTCCAACAATAAAATTACTGAGTGCCCCCTGGATGAATGGAGAATGGCACTTGGCTGAGAAGGGCACCTGTTTCATGGCTTGTCTCAGAGCTGGGTAGCATTTCTATAGCCTTACTGCTCCCTTGGGGTGTAGTTTAGGACAAAGGATGAAGCAGGACAACGTAGAGACTGTGCAATGGAATGAAGAGGTTTGGCTTTTCTAGGATGTCTTCGAAGGACAAAGCAGAGAGCAGGAAGAATGGCTTCAAAGTAGAGAACAAATTCCTAGTATCATCTAAATGAAACAAGCTTCTCCTCATTTATGCTGTCAGGATATTATTGACTTTTTAAACAGGTTAATCCAAGAAGTAACCAAGTAAAAAGGGAGGACTGTTATTGCTGAATACTCCTTATATTCTCCTATTTCTGCCTCTGTGACTACAAGCTGTTTCCTGATAGCTGAAGGAGATGTGTCAGCTGTTGCTGCCTATGACTCATGGGGACTGCAATAGGCTGGGCAAGACCTCAGTGGCTTCACTAAGTTGAAATTCTTCCATTACAGGAGAAGAGCTGGAAGACATTCCTGACCAAAGAACCACTCCACCCTTCCCCTGCCTGAAATATCATGGGAGATAAACCCAGGAGAAAAAGAAACCCTGAGCATCCCTGGGCAGAAGACTCTCCTTGGGACTGTTCATTGTAGGGGATGGGGCTTTCCTGTGTGCAACATGGATAGCAAGCTCTGAAAAAGGACTGCCATAAGTATTGGGTAGACAGTGATGCTCAAGGATCACATAAAGCCTTCAAAATCTCTGAGGAGCTCTTCCCATGTCCATTTACTTGTAATGTCATCATACCCCACCAAAACAGCAGAGGGGTAACTGATCATCAGCATGAGACCAGAGGGAGCCACCACGGGCCAGACACTTGGAGTTTGTCATAACCAGTGCTGGTTGCACCAGGCACTGTCCTAGGAGGTCTCTTGGAAAAGGCTCTCCACTTGAAAAACTTGGTTTAAGCATAACAAAACCTCAACAATTTCTATCTTACACCAGACTGGGTTAATCCTTGGGGGAAAAATACTTTGTATATACACAATCTATTGATATTTTATGCCTCCTGTGAGTGACTGCCTACTTACCCTTTCTACTACATACTGTGGATGGTGCTGGCCAATTATAAGCATATTATGCATGCTTTCCCAGCACTGAAGGCCTGTGTAATACTGGACATCTCTGACTGGCATCAGGCAATAGAGATGTCCAAGCTCTTTTTTTCTACCAGAGTCTCTCAGCCTCAGAGAGCAAAATAATATTTTATTTGTGGCACATAAAAAAACCCAAGCAGTGCACAGCTAAGGTAGCATTTGCACACATGTAGACGTGTCAGCTAGCTAGCTTTGCTTCATTTTCTCCCACTTTGAGAAATTAAACTTCTGGGAGGCATTGGCAACTTTTACATGACATTTGACTTAAAAGGAAAAAAACAACACACTCAACAGTGAATTTGATTGCAAAATAATTGTTGTGTGACTCACCCCTTTAAGTATAATAATGGAGAGTTTATTAAGTATGCACTTGGGCTCTGGGCTGCCCACCTACACTCAATTTCCTCTGACTGTGGAATGTCCTTTGGCAGCTTTGCAGCTAACCAATACCCCAGAGTCTGAAGAAAACATTACAACTTGTATGGTATTACTGGTCTAAAGGCTGTGGGTTCATATTTCAGCCAGCCAGCATAAGGTTACTTGTAAAACACAACCACACCTTATGAGTTCATAGGGCCATGATTGGAAAATGTGTGCTCAGATAATAGAGAGATGAATACATTAAAACTCCCAGACAGGTATCACATCAAAAGGCAATTTTTCCTTTTCTGCACCACAACATTTTTGTTCACAAGCCAAGCAGCACAGTAGCTAAAAGAGAAGCCTGTCTGGCTACAGACATGTACTAGGTGGCACACAAGTGTTGAGTGAAACACTGCTCCTTAATTCAGCTACCCGGGTACCGTGCCCTAATGCACATCCAGCACCCTACATCATGCTACCAGTGGAGCTGTGACCACACCTGTAGAAATCCCTTGCTGGACATTCAGCACTTTTCCTGTCAGACCAAGGGGAGGCTGCTGTAACAGTTTTGCCCTTCACTTCTGACATCCTTCTTTAGCTGGATGTGTATAAGCCATCCTGGAGAAGAGAACAGTGCTTAGCCTGCTCATGGCCCTCACAGTCATTCAAAGTAAGTATGACTGTATGCAATTCTCAACCACCTTTGGTTCATTGAGGTTCATCTTATACCCTTTAAGCAATTCAGTCTTCCTACATCCAACTTTTCCTGAAATTTCTTCTAAGGGAACTGAGCCACTCCCCTCTGAAGACAAGGGCTTCTCAGCTTGTCCTGCCAGTCTGGTGTTGTTCTTTGCCTGTCCCAGTCACAGTATAGCCATTAGTTCTAAAACCTTCTGGGTTTTTTTTTCATTGCTTATGTAGTGAGAGAAAGGGGTTTTCTGCTTGACCTGCTGCACCACGAAGCACTTTATCAAAAATAGTTCCATACTTATTATCTGTAAGCCCTAAGAAGTCGTAACAGTTTTCTTCAGCTGTGACACCATGACACCAGTCCCCTGTGTTTTGTCAGCACAGTGGACCCAAAAGAGAGGTGGTCTTTATTTCAGTGGCAGCTGGACTGGCCCGAACTGAGTAGCATCTAGTAAAATCCCAAGTAGCAGCATTTCAGAAAGGACACACTAATATATTAGCATGAAGAATCCCAAACTAAGGACATTGCAAAGACAGAACAATCAGTGAGCAGCAGAGCACTGCAGCAGAGTACTTTAGCACTGGATAGTCTGAAGCAGCAGGACACTCAACAGGCAACAATACATTCTGTGGCTTATTGTATCTTGAGGAAAAACAAAGGTTCACTTCTAACTTTTGGCACACTGAATGATTCTGCACTTAGATAGACATTCAGCCTCTCACTTTCCACTTAAATATTCAAAATAAAAGTTCAGGTATTTGTTTTATTTTTAAAATAATTAATAGAATTCCAATACTGGGTTGTTGGGTTTTTTCCCCTCAGGATACTCAGACTCACAAAAGTCTATCTGGAAAACTGAACAGGCAGTGTGATAGAAATCTGCAGGCTTTACCTTGCTACTAACCTAATCTGTGAGCATCTCCTTTCTACTTCTCCTTCTCACCTCTGTAGATGGACAGAGAAAAGAATGACATTTCCCTGATTTTGTAGCTGGGCAACTTTTTTTCTGAAGAGTTGTAACATCTAAGCTAAAGATTAGCTCAACTCCAACCCCAACCCCATCTAACTGTCTGCAGGTCACAAACCAGAACCTTCAGCCAAAGCTGGAGGTATTGAAAAGGAATTTCTATTGGAAGGGGTAGGGTTAAGGAATGCCTCTGCTCCCAGTGCAATAGCTTGCTCCAAAGCAGCCCTTGCTCAGCAGGGTAGGTCATTCCTTCCTGCTGTCCAGTTTCCATAGCCACGTCCTCTGCTCAATCTCCTGTGCTGATGTAAACTCAGCACAGTACAGGTAAATAAACACTGAGCTGCTGGGCCCACCCTTTTGCTTCAACACATTTGGGTGCAGCTACAACACATTAGGTGCCTTCTGAGCAGAGGAGAATCTGATACTTTTTCCTTGCACTATTCATTTAAAGCAACACGGAAAGGGCCAGTTTCACTCAGCAACCCAAACAATTGGATGGTCCTGTTCCAAAAACTCCTGAAAGCAGTGGAAGGACTCCCACTGACTTCAAAAAGGCCCTGCCTGAATGGCAAAGTGAAATGTTATGGAGAATGCTGTACATCTTAGTTTATTTCCTTTATGGAACTGGGTTCCGCCTTTTCTACACATGCTGGTAAACTTTCCCATGCAGTCCTTTTTTTTCCCCTCCTTATCTTTTGCCTCCCTGCTTTGGAAAAAGGCTGATATCACCTGGTTATTTTTCAGTGCTGCAGCTTAGTTGTTATTGCCACTTGCTCCCACAAAGCAAAGAAGAGAGCACTCCTCTCTTCTGGGAACTTCCAAGGACTGCCATGGAGTGGGAAGGACCAGGTCACCCAGCTGAACAGTGAGGAAGGTGTGCTCCTGGCACTCCACACTAACCACTCCACCTGCTTCACCTGCATTGAAATTTTTTGTCTCTTGTGAAGTTGGAGGGCAGCCTTGTTTCTGGGAAGGCAGCTCACTTGCTCCTAAATCTCTGCACAGACTTCATGTTACTTTTGTTTTGTATGAAAATCAGGGCTCCTGTTTAGGTTTTTAAACCATGTTTTGTATATTGGGACTACAAAGCCATATCAGGGCACTTCACATGATGTTACTTGCTTTACTAAAGTAAAAATCCTAGAGCTCTCACATTTCAGTTCAATTTTTTCCTTTCCCCAGAACCCAAATGACAAAGGACTTGACAAATGCAAAGATGGTCTTGACATCTGCACCCACGACACAGGAAAGGAGCTTCAGTGCTCAGCGGCAGAGTTGCTGCAGTGTTATGTGAGGAACTGATCGCCTTCCCCACCCCAAGCAGCTCTGAGCATGGAGCTCAGAGACGGCCAACCCATTATCTCCTGTGTTTCAGTCAATGCTAAACACAATGCTAGTGCTTTGAAACACAGAAAGTAGATGTAATAGACTATCATATCAATGTTCTGCTTCACTGGAGCTAATCAGATCTGTTTTAGAGCAAGCAATATAATTTTCCATGGGGATTATATTACCCGAGGACATTAAATGCTAGGGGAAAAAAAATCAAAAACTAACCAATCCCCAAACCACCAAACCACAAACCAATTTTGAGTCATTTACAAAAAAACCCTGCTCTTATTCTACAGGAATTGCTTTCTCAATTCAGGTTAAAAAAACCCCACATACTCAAACAAACAAAAAAATTATCTATTTCAAACAGAGAACACCATCAAATTATTGTCTTGTATATGTGGACGCATTACTCATGTACATATACCTGCAAAAATTGCATGTATCCCTGCATCACTGGACAGCTGATTCAGCAACAGGATGTATGGTGCTGCAAATGCTGCAGCTGAAGGGCAGCCCATCTGCCTGGCAGTGATGTAAGAAGCCAAGCAATTCCAGTTCTCGGAAACCTTTTGCCTCCTGGAAGGCTGTAAATAAAAGAGGAAATATCATTTTTGGTCAGAAGATTGTGGTGTTGTGATAAACAGATAATCTAAGTAATTAGGAGCATTTTGTCTGATTTGTGCAAAGTTGTAGCTGAGCAGTTATAAATTATATCACCATATTCAATTACTGGAAACAACATTTCCTGCAACCTTTGCAGTCTGTAGGGAGATATCCCAGTTTCAGATGTACCTTTGTTAATCACTGCATTAATTTTTCCACTTGAAGGGGAAGAACAGGATTTGTGCAGAGCAGGAAGTTCAAGAAGTCTCTCAATTTGAAGTGTTAAAACATTTGACCATCTTTGTGATCTTTAAACTCATAGCAAACACAGTGTAAACAGATATACTAAACATATTTTGATTGATGTGCACCACTAATAAAAACATTTTCAGGTTTCAGCCATTCTATTAAAATGCTGATTAAGTCAAAGCAAGAATATTTCATCAAGATGTACAGACTATGATAAGGATTGTAACAGAAGGTCTCGAAGCTTTAAGGTGGAGTCTAGCCATTTCTTCAGAGACAGCATGAACTGAAAACCTCATCTTTTCCTTTGAAAAGCTTTGAATTTATTCCAAAGAAGAATTGGAAGCAGAATTTAACACTTCAAAAATTGTTCCAAAGAATTGAGGTCTTGATTGGAGGCTGTCCCCTAGTGAAAAAAGACACCTTTGGTGCACATTATAACCAGGATTTCATTCAGGACTGTATATACACACAGACATACTTGTATGTGTGTGTCAGAAGTGGTAGGCCTAATTAACAGAGCCAAGTGGAGCACATCCCTCATTCTACTTTGTAAAGAATCCTATTATACATCTGGCCAGCAATTTCAGAACATCAGTGCACCACGGCTAAGCACTGCTGTAAAAGTAGGAACTGACCAGATTGACACCTCAGGGCTGTCAGTGCTCCAAAAGCTACTGCAGACTCGGGAAAATCAGCTGTCAGGGTGACACTTTTTACAATGGGATACAGTGGTAAATACCACCCTTTGACAGGGTGTCATCCAAAGCAACCACAGGCACCAAAGCTTATCCAGGCTGCTAAGCTACCTGGTGTGCCTTCTTGGAGAAGGCATGGTGTTCTCCAAGGAACCAAGGCAGGAGAAACGAGAGGTATAGGACACAGAAATATCAACATCGAGGAGGCTGAGAGTAGCAATGAAGCAGGGTACATTGAAGCCTACTTTTATCTTGACCTCCTCAGCACCTGGAAGTGAACCCTGTCAAGCACCTTGGCTGTCATTCCTGGGAGTTTGGCATTCCTCTGTGCTGATGTGACCATCTCTGCATGAGCCTTTGCTCCAACTCCACCTCTCTCATCTCAGACTATCAGGGCCCTTTCCTTCGTGTCCCAGCACCTTTTTATGCTCCCAGCACTAATGCAAGCGAGATGAAAAAGACAATGGACAAGTGGTTATGACAAAGGCTTTGTGAACAGGAGAGTCCTGGGCCTCTCTCCCCTTTCACACTCTGTAACTATCTGTTTGCACTGTCTGTTATCCCACTGGTTTACATCAAGTTACTCGGGTGTGACAATCGTAATTGGCAGTAGTAGATCCTCTTGGTTTAAATCCCAGGAGAGAAACTGATTTCCCTTGTCTATTTTGGTTTTATCTTCTTCAAACTTCCCACATTTTAACTCCAGCATTGTCAAGAAGAAAATGTAGGGTAGATAAGACACTCCCTGCCACTTCACAACCATGTGCCACTTTGAACAGGTGTATGATTAGAGGTGGTTGGGCAGCTGATTGCTGGTACTCACTTGCACTTCCTCTTGAACAGAGGCTAGGGATTGTGCTTTAGGTTGCTAAATCCTGGGGAAAAAACTACCACTGACACCGGGACCCATGAATAGTCACTGATAACTCCTGAAAAAAGGAAAATTAAGTAGTCACTGTTTGCCATTCCATCACAGCTTTTCTCAGTATTCTGAAATTTATCAGAATTTATCAGATCTTCAGCCAAGTAATCAAGTATACAGAGATTTTTTTTTTTTTAATTATAGGTAATGAGTATCTCACTCTATTCTGCTGTCCTGTTCTTTCCATCCCAGATTGTGTCCCACCAAGCAAACCTCCAGTGAACCAGACTGCCACAATGCAGCATCTGGGGGCTCACACTTTCCTGTCCTATCAATCCTGTGTGCTGCCTGTAGGTAATAAGACCAATTAATAATGTTTTGGTTACTTCAGGTGAGGCAAGCCGGGACATGGAATGAGGAAGCAGGATGGTTATGTACACCTTTCAGCTGTGCAGTGAAGTCTCACAGAAGCAGAAACAAAGAGCAGACCTCTCCCAACATATGATTCTTCACAATAGCAGATACAGAGCCTGCCTTGTCCTGAAGCACAATACAAAAGATTTGCTGGAATAACCAGTTCAGTGCAGTTGAGATTGTAACATGATCTTCCAGTTGTGAGTGAAGGTCAGGGGGACCCTTTGTGGGGCTCCAGCCAACTGCAGTGTGCCATCACCAATCATTACACAAGGACTCTCTAATAGGGGTGAGTGCTTGATGGGCTTTTATGTAAGGCACTCTGATGCACAGAAAGAGACAGCTGGAATTAGCCTGTCTTGTCAATGACTGCATATGAGGAGCCTGATTTTCACTCTGATACTCATAGAAAGGACTTTCATTATTGAACTCCTTACAGCTTTACAATTTGGGGATGAAAAGACAGAGACAATAGCAGCCCTTTAAACGTTAGCCCTTAATGACCTCAGTAGTAGATTTCTTTACTTGTTACAGCTTTATGCAAAAAAACCCAAACCAAACCAACAAAGCAAACCAAACAAACTTCAACAAAAATAATCCCACAGAAATATCAGAAACAAACCCACAAGACCTGATTTAGGAAACAGCTTAAGACACAAGACAAGCTTGGAACCTCCATTTTCTGTTGTTTTTGAGACAGAAATGAAAGCCTTTAAAAATACATTACTGCAATACTTCAGATGGAAGCCACAACATGGAACAGCTCTGAACCTATATGGCTGTTGTGAGTTAGACTTGTCAGGCAGCTAAACATGACCTAGCCACTCATTCACATCCTTCTCACAGTGGCAATGGGAAGAGAATGGGAAGGGCAAAAACTTGAAAACTTATGGGCTGAGATAACAACAGTTTAAAAAGTAAAAAAAGGAAACAAAGAAAAGAAAAACCAGGAAAAAAAAAGCAAAACCAGGAAAAAATAAGTGAAGCAAAAAAGTCCTCGGTAACTGCTTGCCACCAGCCAACCAATGCCCAGCCAGCCTGAGCCACAGCAGCTCTGGCAAACTTTCCCCCCTAACTTTGATTGCTGGGCATAGCACCTTATGGTACAGAACATCCCTTTGGTCAGCTGGGGTCAGCTGTCCCAGCTGTGACACCTCTCAGCTCCCTGTGTACCCCCAGCCCGCTTGCTGGCAGAATAGGTGAGGAGCAGAAAAGGCCTTGATGTTGAGCAGTGCTTAGCAATAACTAATAAACATTCCTGTGTTATCAACATTGTCTTCATGACAAATCCAAAACAGCAGCTGTGATGAGGAGAATTAGAACTCTCTTTCAGCTAAAACCAGTACAATGGCTTTATGGGGTAATGCAGGGTTAGCAGCACCTTTTACACCTAATTATAAACAAACCTTCTCTCACTTCAGAAAATGCTGGGCTAGGAGCCAAGGAAATTAATTGTCTTTCTGAATATGTATTCCTTTTGCTTCTGATATTTGTAGTCAGAGCTGCTGGTGATATGCTTGAATGGCTGCTGACAGGAATGGCAGAGTGTCTCTGATTGCAGGAATGGTATCAGTTGAGGCACCACCATCAAACGCTGCGCAGTGAGTGCCTGCATCCGGCTGCCCTTCTAAGATTCTATGTTTTCTCTCTCTCCCCCCCTTTCAGTCATTTACCTTTCAGGCTGATTTCAGCATCACTGCTACTCCTTTCTCCTCCCTGAAAGGATATTTTGGAAGTACGGCTGATCATTGTCAGTTGTAATTCTTCAAAAATGTAAATGTGCTCCAGAGAAGAGGAAATATGGTATCTGTGACTCATCCATACTTCAGGCGAATTCTCTAGTTCAAGGGAAAATAAAAAGACGTGCCCTAAAAAAAAAAGTTTTTAAGACCGGAATAACGAAGTTAAACAGGAAGAGATATTGAATACAGTCAACAGGCTTCAGAAGCAGCAAACATCTGATACACAAGAAAGTAACAATAGGCTAAGAAATTAATTATTCCAGATGTATTGCATATCCTGCACGCAAGTGGAATAGCAGACCTCCACTTAGAGATAAGCACAGCCTATTTTGGTTTTCTTGAGGACAGGCGCCCTTCTTACACCCATACAGCGAGAAGCACTCAGCCCCACACAGCTCCATCGACTGCCACACAGCCAGGGCATCAGCACCTGGCTCTCTACCAGGAATCCTCTTGCTTGGAAACCATTGTGTGCTGCTGTGCTATTTCCTTTCTGCTTCTCCAGTGTCCCTCTTGATGAGTCACTGGGCTCAGACAGGATGGCTTTAAAGGGCTACAAGTTGTGTGTATGCAGAAAAAGTGGGGCAAATCCTTGTCATCCTTCCACTGCTGCTCATGAGCAAGACTTGCAGTCCTGTGAAACAATGCCACCATGTCAGTGCCTACCCTGCAATGACAGCTCACACACTTCTCTGCCCATTCCTGGCCATCCTCACTACAGCAGCTCATGCAGCACACTCATCCTGGGCTCCACTGTTGGCATGGGGGTGATCGTCGGGGGGTGATCACTCTGCTAGTTTGTACTATATTTAGTACTGTGTTTCATGAAAGAAACAATAGTTATTAAAGTCAGGGTTTGGGTGCATGATTCTACCTGCCACAGCATAAACAGAAGGTCAGGTCATATAGAGGAACTCGCATCAGGCTCTGCTGTCATGAACAAGAGTGAAGGCAGTCTAATCCCAAAGCAATACTGTACTTCATTTTCAGATCCCAACATCCACAGTCCACGATTTAACATCTCTGCAATGACCTAATGCATAGCAATTGCTGGTGGACTGGAAGTGTTTCCATGGCAGACTGGCTTTGCAACAAAAAGCATAACAGGTGGTTGCCTAGAGCAGCAAAATATTAGGAGCTACACAATATCAGTGCAGTGTGTGAACAGTGGCAGGTTTGGAAAAGCTGCACGTTCCCCAGTCACGCTGCTGATCCCAGTGTTGGATGCTCCACTAGCACACACCTCTCCAAAACCCAAAAGGTGCAGTGCTGATGATGGGCTTCCATGATGAGCAAGGATATAGCAAATAATGACACAGAAGGGCCCATATCACTGAGTATTAACAGAGAAATTTTGACTGGGTTTTGATCTAATGTTCGTTGTTCTCATTTAAGGTAAAGTCTGCGCATCCAGTTCCAATTTCTGAAATTAGTGTCCAGGCCTGGTATTTTTTCCAATGTAAATCCATCTCCATCTTTTGTTCTATTTTTAAAGTCTATTTTATATTTCATTTTTCCCTGGGAGAAGTGCATTACCACTTCCTAAGTTTGGGGCATTCAAAGAAGGTCTGGCACAATGACAGTGTCAGGGAGAAATCTTCCCTAGGAAACCCCCTGCCTGATGATGGTGTCATTCATAGCACTGCTGGTAACGCACCAAGAAAAACTCTTCCTACTGAGTCACTGATCTGATCTAGCATGGGGAGTTAGTTTCAGTGCTCAGGGTGCCCTCACTGACTCCTTGTGCAGCCTTGCTCCAGGGGCAGACTGGCAAAAATAATTTGGAGCTTGGTCAGAAGCCAGGGAAAGCAGTTGCGTGGCTGTCAGATTAAAGTGGATGCAGCTCTCTTTATTCATGAGCTACTTCTGCTTTTTTTCCTTGTTGTAAATCTTTCCTCTGTACCTGGGGATGCCCGCAGGTCCTGGCAGCAGGGCTGCCAAGGGGGTATGGCTGGGAGCTGGGGGTACAAAGGAGGGATGGGGTGCTGGGGCCAGGCTGGGCAGCTCTGGAGACATCCCTGAAAATGTTCCCAAAGTATAACAAACCGGGAAATACACTGCAACACAATTTCGAGAGCAGGAGGTAACAGCTATCAAGGAAGAACATGCAAATCACAGTGAAGGGAAAAAAAAAAGAACAGATCCAGACAGCTGTCTCACTGGCATAGGCTTCACTGACCCTGTCTGTTCCCAAGGGACAGATTTGTATTCCCAAGTGCAGCTTTGTGCAAGCCCTGTGCAGGGTGTGCCTGGGCCAGGGGTAAGGGGCAATGGGACAGCTTTCAGCCGGTGCTGGGAAAAGTCATCGTGCCGTCAGCAGCCACCAGATTACCTCATGTACCATTCATGAACCTCACTCCCTGCATTTCAGTGCCCGTATTTCCTCAGAAGCCTTCTGAGAGAAAAGTGAAGGGAGTGTCATGGTTTAACCCCAGCTGGCAATGAAGTACCATGCAGTCACAGGACAGGCAGCTGGAAGGAAAACTGGATGATGCCCTGCAGCTTGCAAAGCAATAGCTGCCTTTCCACCTACAGGCACAGCTGCTTCGCCCTTTTTTCCTCTGGCTTCCCCAGGCGTTGTATCTCTCCCTTAATTCAGGCAAGTATTCCTTGCTAGGGGAAAGCCTGAAGGGGGACCAGGTGAATTCAAAGCACATGAGGGTAAAATCTGTGCTGCACAGATTTGAGTTTTCCTCTTGTCCTAGTTTCATCTGTAGTGTCAATTTTATTCCTAGTAGCTGATACAGTGCTGTGATTTTGGTTCAGAATGAGAAAAATGTTAGTAACACACGGATGTTTTAGTTGTTGTTGAGTGCTGCTTCCTCTAAGCCAAAGACTTTTCAGTTTCCCATGCTCTGCCAGTCAGTAGATCCAAAAGAAGTGAGAGGGAGCATGGCTGGGACAGGCGTATTTTATAAACTCAGTGCTGGATTGGCAGCAACAAAAGTAAATCTGGTATTAGGAATTATTGGGAAAAACATAGAGTATAAACCAGGAAAAAAAAAACCAAACATCATTATATTGACACAGTTTTGGGGAACCAAAGCACTTTTTTTTCCTTTTGGGGGACTAAAAGAGATCAGTGAGATCTTCAGAGGGGGCTTACAAAAAAGGACTGTGCCAGACTCGAAAATAATCTGAAAATCTCTCAATACTGGAAGAGAGGAACATTGAATGCTCTTTCTCTAACCTTATTCCTCCACCTGTCACTATGGTGACAGTCAGAAAACAAATGGTACAGTCAGAAAACAAATCATGGGGCAGAGGGACCCAAGGCCTGAACCTGTACTGCTGTTCTGATGTCCCTTACTTCAGTGCATCACTCACAAGCAATGGCTTTTGGTTAATAACCCAGCCAAGACAGGCAAGTATCAGAGGTACATAGGGAGACACGTTTCTGTCAGTGTAAACTGGGAATAGAACACCACATTCTTTTAATTCACACAGGCAGAAGTGGTGCAGCAAGTTATGCAGGATTCTGCTCTCACCCCTGGAAATGTGCTGACACTCATGAGTTCCTCTGCCAAGAGACCTGAAATAAGCCTGGAGGTGCAAGGCAGCAGCAGATTATACCCAGAGGGTTTCTGAATTACTTGTTCTGTTTCATTCCTGCTCTTTCCTGTTTGGCAAATTCATTCCAGCTCTGAAAGGTCAAGAAGCCAAGCAATGTTATGTTTCACTAATTGACCTGAACTCTGCGTTCAGGCCCCCCAATTCTTTGGACACGGCCAGGAGTGTCAGGCTGATTTTTGTTAACTGGAACATGATGTCCAGAACTGGGGAGCTTCCAGCATTGCTACTTTTCGTTCTCCAAGTAGCTGAGGAGTGTCAGCCTGGCAAGGCTACTTGGAAATAGGAATGTCTTTGTTTCTAGACTGCACTGGTGGCAGTTGGGTCTGGTTTACTAAAAACAAATATTTAAATTCATAGGTGGTTCCAAAAAGCTTGCCTTCTTCATTATGCTTCCTCCAGTCGCAAGTTTTCCTGATTTCTTAAAGGATAGTCCCCTCTCTTTTTTTGACAAAATCAGGCCTGAGTGCTTCCAGAAATGGAGATTGTATGTGGAAACGTCTCACCCTTTGTTCCCTTCCTAATCCCTGGTCCAACAAGAAACCAGTACTCTTTTGACTTTTTTCCTCTATGTTCCTGCTTTTTCCTCCATATCCACTGCTAGCAAGCATGGGTTGTAAAAATACACATGACACCAGAATACTTCCTGGAGAGATTGGTTTGGTTTATGAATTTGTCTGGAAAAAGAAGTGACATGCTGATAGAGGCTTTTTTTTACCCTCTCTCTCTCTCTTTTTCTGTCATGCTATTTGGTATTTTTGTGAAGTCCCAGTTTCCAGAATTATGTACAAGGATCTCAGCTATCATTTTGAAAAACACAGTGAGCTGTTACCCTCATAACTATAAAAATGAAACTTGTATCTCCAAAATTAGGTGTTAAATGACATCTTATAGTTCTGATTCTTGAAATCTTACTGCCTTGAAGACAAAATGATGACATTAGCAGCAAGGATTCGGGTTATAATTTTGTATATACAGAATCAGTAGTATTGTCACTGAGAATGAAAGGCACTGAAAAATAATTTCAGACATGGGGCTCAAAGCAGTACAGATTCTCCCCCAGTTTATCAGCTCCTAGAACAGTATCTTCCTGCATTAATATGCATTCCTGAATGAATAACATACATTGAACCTGAATGTTTTAGTTTGCACCTTGCAATCAGAATGCATATTTTGTCCCTAGGAGAAAATAAACCTCACAATGCTTTTACTGAAAAGCTGATATAGGACTAAGCAGGACATCTTGGGTTACCGAATTCAGTCTGACAGGTGCCATTTGTCACTTTGGTAAATTCATACCATTATTTTTTAAATTATCTAGGCTTCTCCCTAGTCACTTGCTCTGAAAAACACCCCAGAATTTTTTCCCAGATGATTTGACAGCTTGCTTATACACAGCCTCTTTTTAACTGTGGCTACTTTATAGTTATTTGATCTTGCATTTGTCCTTTAACCTGCATAAATCTTTCCTTGCAGTGTGATTATTTGTAGATAGCAAGCACATGGCTTCTCAGCCTTTTAAATTTTATTTTTTTTATTTTGCTGTCTATCTCTCTTCCTATCTAACCCTCTCTTCCCCCTCCACCTCATCATCTTGCCTTTTTCTTCAGTATGGTTGGCTGGGATTGCATGTGATGTCTCCAAAAGAAGGGTTTGTTTTTTTTCCTGTGTTGACAATCAGTATTCTTCAAATTCAACACATTGGAGTTCTAGGTGGTTTAGGATTGGGGGAAAACGTAATCCCAGTTCACAACACTCAGATATTTGACAGTTCAGCAGTGTAGTGAAGCAGAGTAGAAGAGAAGAAGTGATAATTTCAGATTCCATATCTTCCATCTATAAAAGGACACCAGGAATTTTTAAAACCTGAGTTCCATCCAACAGTCAATGAAATGTATGGATAATGTAGCCCAGTCTTTGTCAACCAGGATAGCACCTGATTTTACATAGTGCCTTACAGAGCTAGAGAGTCTTAAAGTACTTTAAATAGTCTCACTTCCCAGATGGCTGCATTTAGTAGATTACACCTATAATTAGCAGTAAGAGGCTAGGGAATGCTTCCCATAGGGCCTGTCTCCTCAGAGGGACTTTACCCAGGTATGCTGAGATGTGCATAATGCAGTCTGTGAGAAACAAATTCCATTTGCTCCTTTTTCTGCAGACTCAAGCCCATATCACTCACCTCCTGCTAGAAGGGTGCCCAGCCTGCCAATTTATGCCCTGTGATCCACCCCTGCCACGCATTACACAGGGCAAAAGTAATAAACATTTGGATGGTTTTGTAAACCAGTGATGCAGATATTTACTCCTTGGGGAAGGAGGAAAGAGGCAGACTGGATACTGGATCTCATGTTTTATGATGTGTGGTGGTTAATACGAAAAAGCAAAACACAGAACAGGGACCACCTCTATGTTTTCTCTCCCAAGCACTTAAGAGTGATTCCAGAGACTTGCAAAGCCTTTTGCTTGTCTGTGGATCTAAGCCACCAGAAATTTTTTAAAAAGCGTTTGTAATATGCTGTTTCACCTGTCTTGTGTTTTCTTGTCAAATATAAAAAGAGATAACTGTTTATCCTTTGAATAATTTTGGCTAGACTGAGAATACAGCACTCCTATGCACTCATCAGCAAGGCAAGAAGATATGTCTGCTTTTACAGGCAATTCATACAGTCTCATTAATGTGCTTTGGCTTGGACTGGATACCAGATTAGGCAGAAAAAAACCCCAAACCCCACAGATTAATTACATCCAGACAGTGCTCAGCTATGGTAAATCAGCCTAGACTCATTGACTTCAGTGAAAGTGCACGAGTTCACATGAGTACAGATGTTGACTTTGAGACTGAAAACAATCCTAGATTACTTTCCTCTTATTACAAACTTACTGGAATCACTCAGATTTTCCTCTGAAAGCAGTGCCTCTCCACGGACAGTAACAGCTCACCAGTCAGCAGTACAGCTTCCCAGCCATCCATTAACTTTCAAGAGGAGCAGAGAGGAAGCACCACGTATGACCTTGTGCACTTGGTGGTGTACAACCCAATTCAAACTCTCTGTATCTATTGGGTTGCGTAGTACAAACACCCAAAATGTTCATGCAGGTCTGTGCAAAGGGAGGTTTTGGGCAATCAGTAAAAACTGGCATTGGGGAGCATCTAAGTAAGCATATGAGAAAGATTACAGTGTGTAATTCCCAGAAGGATTTAATATATGTGGTATGAAGAAATAATTTGTATTTCATTTGCTTATAAAGCAACTGTAGATGTCTGAGAGCAGGAAATTTGGGTAAAGTAGACCTTGACTACTGATGAACACAATTACTCGTAGAGATTTACCCACTGTTTTGTCAGAAGCCAAGGATAAGCAGAAGTCATACAACAATTTCTACTCTTAGCATGGGTGTTAAACACTCCTCTGATAGCTGAAGTTCTCTATTTGGAGAAAACTTACAAATTTGATGACTTTGTTGAGCAGTGACTTTCTTGTGTACCACTAAAGGGCCAATGTTGTCTAGGCAGGCAGGACTGTCCAATGCAGTAGATACAGAGAGTAGAAATTTATGTGAGGATGTATTTGAGGCAGTATTGATTGTGCTGTGCCAAGAGGATTTGCTTGTAGATCAAACACATGGATCTTGTTGAAGGCTGGATTGTGGGGATCCTGTGTATCTTTTCAATGCAGACTAAACAGCTTTTCAAAGGTTCATCTGAAAACTGACAGACTAAACTGCATTTTCTGCATATTTTTATTCTGAAGTTTGGCTGTCCTGATAAGAGGAGAGAAATTACGTTTAAACAAGCAAAAATAAAACCTGTTTTTCTAGATGAAGTTGTGTTTGCCAGCATCAATAGCAATAACTTCTATACAACAACAAGAACATTAACTTCTATATTCCTAATTTAGCACTGACATTTCATGACAAGAAATGCTCTTTGTACTTCTTTTCATGCTTCCATATACAGGTCTGTTAAGTGATTTTCCAATAACATTTATTTCACGTGGTTTGTTCCACTAAGACAGTTCTTTCCACCTGTGTATTTAGTTATCTGTTCTTAAATTTTGCATATTACCATTTCTCTTTTCAGGTTTTCCTGGAGACAGGGGAAGAGTAAAGATGAGATTTGTCTTCAGGAACTGATGGGGAAAAATTAAGAAAAATTTGTACAATTGTCTGTCATCAAAATTTCAATTTTCAGGGAAAAAAAAAAAGACAGAAAAAGTAGATCTATTTGTTACTAACTATTTGTTGAAGGGAAAATGGAAATGAGTAACAGTCAGAATGGATTTGAGAAGAACCAAACATTATGTCCCACCAGTAGAATTTCCTTCCTATAATGGTAGCTGGAGGAGAAGCAGTAGGAGTCACTTATCTTCATTTTGTTGTGTTCCTATCCCTGGTTCACATGACATTTTCAGAAGCCAGGTGGAGTGTTGATGAAAGAAGTACAGGCTGTGTGTGTGCTCACAGCTACACACAGTGACCACATACCCTGGTTCAGAACTGGAGTGGAGGGACAAACTGAGTGAGGTTTTGTTGGCATTTTCCTGGACCTCCTCCTGCATGCTGATTTCACACAACATCTAGAGCCCTGAACACAGAAGGAACTGACTACATCTTCAGAAGACACTGGAAAAGACCACAAGTAAGACAGGATTAGAATTCCAGATGATTTTACAAGTGTCATTCAAGACTTTATAAACAGGAGTGTCATCTGCAGGTCATACAAAATTACCTCTTTGTCCTGCCTGGCATTTGTGAGGCCGCAGTACTTGATTCCTGCAGAAGGAAGAATGACAAAAATTATCTATTAAAAGAAGGTTGTAAGAGTAAAAGGTCTGAAATAGCTTGTCAAGGGAGGTCCATACCAACTTCCTAATTGGTCAGCTTTAGGGAGAGATTAGACAAATGTTTAAAAAATGACTTTGGTAAAAATGTGACTGCCGTGGGATAGACAGATGAGCTAGAGGAGCTCTTTAGGTCACAGGTCACATTTGTTTTTTTCTTTCCACTTTTCTCCTTGGTACCCACATTCTCACTCCTGGGGAAAAACAGACTCAAAAAAAATGGTGTTTGATCACCTGTTTTCTAAATACAACGCCATTTTAGCAGTCATACACAGATAAAATAGTATTTCATGTTATCAAATTGCCAAATATCTGCCTGGGTTTTTAAACTCAAAGGCTAACCCACATTAGATAAAAACTGGGTCACTTGATTGTTCTGGCCCCAGTTTATAAAGGGTTTTCTGTATTAGGTGCCAAAGTAGTAAATGCATACAAACTCCGAATGTTGTGACACAGTGCCTACATATTAGCCACCCACAAACGCCTATCCTTTTAAAGCTGTATTGGCCCACATGCTGACTTTGCAGTTTTTAACATGATATCTAGCTTTCCTTTTCAAAACGTATCTGGCAATGAACTTCTAAGGGAGGCTTTGAGCCTTCAGAAGGCAGCTTTTTTCTTGTTTTCTTTCTCATTTTATACACTTTGTGATACTAAATAAATCTTCAGAGAAAGTTCTTAGTGAAAGCAGAAAGTGATAGTCAGAGCTCCCTTTGGTAAATTGCAATGCCCGATTTTTGTTAAACAGAGTCAGATGCTGAAGAAGCAGGTTTCCAGGTTCAGGTTGACAGGTCAACTGCATTGCAATGTTCAGCTTTTCTCTTTATCAACTCATGGTTCAGAAGCTGTAGGGGCAAAGATGACAAAAAAAAGCAGGGTAAAAGAGAGATCAGCCATGACAAAGGTGAGACTGGCAACCTCTCAATAAATATGGAAGCAATCACTGAGGAAAATTAGTACACTGAGCAAGTCCAGGGAAGTTACTGAGGCAAGGTGTCAAATAAGTTCAATACCTGAGATTTGATCCGGTAGAATGAATTCAACCAGACAGAAGGAGCACACCTGAGTAGCAAGTCAAAGCCTCTGAATTCTTAAAGGAGTCATAAAATCCTGCAGTATTTGGAGCATCAGACTGCTCCACTCAAGAGAAAGGGTCTGTTGTCAACTGTATTTAAAAAGTATATAAACCCCACAAAAACTAACAATAGGTTTTCTAAATCTCAATCTAGATCAGAATTCTCAGTCCTCCAAAGAACAAGTTATTTTAACATAGTAATTTGCACTAGCACATTACTTAAAAAATTATTGAAGGTATGGACCCAAAATGAAGGCTAAGGCACAATTTGTGGCTATAAGCCTAATTTTGCACTGCAGTAAATTCTAATATACTTACTGTGTGAGGCTACAAAGGGTACCCACACAATCTGTGAAACAGCTGGCTCTCTCTGTAAGCACCTAGTGTCTGAAGAAGGTGGTCACTTGTGTCTCTAGGAAATGTCTCAGCAGCAGAGGAATAAGTTTAATCAGCAGAACTGTCCATGGGAAATTCCCCCTGTCCTGTGTTATGTCACTGGAGAGAAGTGCTGTGGTAGACCTTGGGACAGGGGCACCAGCTTCAGTCCAGGTTGTGTTATACCAGGCCACAAGGCTGATCTGACCTAGTGCTGGTGGCAACACAGCTTGGAGTGGCAGGCAGGACTAGCTGATGTCTAGTGGTACCTCCTTCAAGATTCGTGTGATTCTATAACTCTTGTCCAAAAGAACTGCTTTTGGATCTGCTGCGAATGAACTATACAATGCACTTTGATTTTTGCTTCCCTCAGATATACATATATTTCCAGCAGCCTCTCAATTATAAAAGTCAATTTCGTAGTCAGTAAATGGTTCACTTATTGATTCTTATCTACTAAATTCAAGCAGCTGCAAAAAACAATATGCTGGTGATGTATTGAGGGATAAAAGAAATAACTCACATTTGTAGGGAGGAAAAGCACAGAGCTACAAACTGACAGCCTCTTTTCGGTATTGAAGCTATTATTTCAAATGTCAAAAACCTTTGACATGCCTCATAGATTACATCTTTAGAGAGCCCCACTTCTGTTTAAAAGCTGAAATTAAAGGATTTCTACTTATTTTGAATTGTAATTTCAGCAAACTCTTTAGGCTGCAATATTTAATCTATTTCTCTGAGGTTTGCATTACTTATGCTGCCAAAGAACTCCTAGCAGAAGCCAATCTCCATTGAAATTCTGCACCTACACACAAAACGTAAATAGAAAGGAAAAAGATTTAAAAGTATAATTAATCAAAAGCCCATATCAGGACCTTGACTTCTAAAGGGTAAAAGAATGCTTGCAACCAAATGACAGGTTTGAACTCTTCTTGTTGCAAAACCAAGCCCCTGGGATTAAGATCCTGGTGATTCTCCAATAGCAATGCCAAGGACAAGAAACAGATGACTTCTCCTGGCTGGGTTTTCATCTCTGCAGAGGGATTCTGCACAACAGACAGCTAGGTTATAGTCTGCACCATGACATACCAAACCATGTCTCATTAGAGCTCCAGTTCCTGCAAAAGCCACCACGAACAGCCGGATTCAAACAAAAGTCTCACTTGTTTTTATCATTTCTCTCCACTATAGGAATGCCTGCTGGAGAAATGGCCCAAGCACCCTGCCCTGCCTAACTTCCCTGCTAATCAAAGGCACCGCAGCTGTCCCAGGGGCAATAGCTTAAAATAGCCTCAAGGCTCAACAAAGGTGCAGCTTTAAGAAAGTGACAGTAGCAGGGGGAATTGGGCATTTTTGCAAACAAAGCAAAACTAACTCATTATTAAAGTCAAAATCAATTGCCATTCATTGCATGTTTTTGCAGCATGGATTTTTTATGTTTACTGAAACCCTCTTCATGTGCATTCTGCTCTTTTAATAGAGAAGTGTGAAAGAAATAGAGACCTAGAGAGGTGTATCTTCCTTAGAAGATTTAAATAGGACATGAAGATTTTAATTGTTTAAGTATTTCGTATTCAGAAAAACAGGTCATTAGTTTGTTTGCTTTTCTCTAACTGCTCAAGTAAACTCCCTGGTGCTCCTTCTCTATATGGTTTGGTTTTACTCCCTCATTTCCACCTTTCTTGCAGAGAAGAGATGTCACAAAAAAAGACAATGGAATTTTCTGTAGTGTACTCCGGATTTCTTCCTATTTGTCTGCTTAAGAAAAACACTTTTAGTAACTTAAAAAGCTATCTCTGGAAGAGAATGTTTAAGATAAAACTTAATTAAGCTCGACTTTAATGCTGAATAATTAAAACTATCATACCTCCAGAGGTCTGGCATGGAGAAATCTATGTTTAGCATAATTTTTGTAATTTCTGACAGTTAATCATATTGATTTTTTTTTAAAGTAGCTACAGACATATTCAGTCCACTCTGATCTGTCTGTTTGCCTTAGGGAATCCAGAAAATAGAATAGAAATGTCTTTTCTCACAAAGAGCCTATTGAAGTCAGCAATATTTGTTAGGAACTAGATAGGTTCTAGATTTCCTGCCCACTGCTCTGAAAGTTTTTCCTCCACGTTTCTTCAAAGCTGCCCTACAATGCTCGGAACTCTTTAGCCTCCTGCTTAAGCTGACTTCACCAACCTTTAACTCTCTCATGTGGGAAAGCCAAGGGCATCCACCCATGGTAGTATGAAGGGATGAAGCAACTGTTGCCAAAGCAGGCAACTTCTAGTGATTGCAGCTGATACTGGAACATGCTTCATGAGTGACTTTTAATAGGAAAAAACCCAAGAGGAATGACTTTCCAGATAACAGTGCAGGTTGAAACTCTGTATGCAGTGACTATTCCTGTGGTACTGCTAAAGGACAAAGGAACTTTTCACCTTCAAGCCCTCACAGTGTGCCCATCATACTATGGTGTGGGTGACTGATAGCTGCTCCTGAAGTTATGGAACAGCCTCTGTGAAATGGATGGAGTGACTGATTAAGAATCTTAGTACTTCTCTGGAAATGGAAGCAGTTTGGTGGGAAAAACCCAACATTTCACAATAAGGGATAACGCAAGAGCACAAATAAAATAGCAATTACTCTCCTTGCAGATGATAAGCAAGAGGTGGAGCTCTAGATGACCTGTCTTCCTATATACTTTTTGCTTCTTGGTTCTAGTTTCATATAAGGACTGACAAAAACAATGAAGAATTTCAAAACAAGGATGGGATAGGAGTTTTGCAACTCTCTTGAGCATATTGGGGCAGTTTCTGTAAAGATCAGTGCATGTTTAGAAGCACACAGCTTGTTCAGAGCAGCAACCATCAAGACGTTTCCAGATGGACGCCGGTACCTGTTTCCAGGGAGGTCTATCGTAGCTTCATAATTTCAAAGTACAGGAAGCCACTGGAAAAGGTAATTTTATTTGTTTGAATGCAAGGATATGCAGAATAATAGGCCAGTGATTGGAGGGAGAAGGCAGGGCTGCAGATGGGGGTAAAGGGGTCAGGGATAGCTGGTAGAGAAACAATATCCTGGATGGCTGCATGATTTACTGATACTGGCAAGGGCGAGTGTCTGTTGTTCAGACCTGGGAGAGACTCCCTGTCACCCTAGGGGAATGTTATGTAGTTTCCCCATATTTTGTGTCACAGAAAAGTCCATGTGAAAGAGATAATCACCTGCCCCAAGCCCTTGATCATTTCTACTGGAATAGGGAGGAAATATTATCATCAAAATTTTCTGCATGATTGCCTATTCTGATTAACTCTAATAGATACTCTATTTTGTTCATAGCAACACCTTTCTCTCATACCAACCTGTACAGCACTCTCAAGAGTCCCTGCTTGCACTTCCGCTTGGTAGCTCTTGCTCTTACATGCAGTTGTAGTATATTCAGAGAAAGAAATCAAAAGCGAGGCTTTCAGAAGACACTCAGGCTGCTTTGCCTTTTATCTTAGATATCTTTGTATAGATATTTACATTGATGGCAAGTGGGTGGTAAATAGGTTGTAAATATTCCCCTTATGTCAGTGTCCAGTCACAGGTGCAACTAATAGACAAAAGAAAGGTGGAAGGCATCAGAGATGAGAACCTCCACATCCAGAACATAAGCCCCAATACGCGTTTAAGCAGCCCCGCTCTCTGGGATCAAGCCCCATTCTCTTATCTTCTTTTTATTTCCATTGGCTGATAAATTAATCACAAATCTTAGTGATAGCCTTTCAACAATAGGGGCATCCTGACTGATCACTATAGAGCTTTTTTTGAGCTAGCTTTATAGTGGGCATTAATAACATGAGCAGCTACTTCTGAACAAAAGAGAAAAGGTGAAAATGTATATCATTTGGGTTGCTGATGGAGTCCCATCCTCCCGGCCCACATCATGGGTGTGCATTTCTCATGCATGCTCATGTGAACAACCAGTATGCAGTCAGGCAGCTTCCAGTAAATGGGTCTTAAGACTTCAGAGCCACTGCCATACAAAAGTCCATTGTTCATACGCAGGATCTGCCTCCCTACCCATTCATTATAAAAGTACGGATCACTACAGTGGCATGTTTATTTTAGCAGGGTGTTAAGTCTTACCAACTGAGTCACAGTCCTTAATTTAGGTTTAGAATTGGGATTACTGCAGCTATTCTGAAACATCTAAAATGCAGGAGAAGGCACAGGTACTTTAAGGAGGTAGAATGTTACTTTGGCTGTCTTCTGCGGAGAGGTTGGCCACTCTGCAGGGCAGTGTCTTACTTTCAAAATGCTTGAATTTCTCCCTAGGCTAGAATTAGTGTCTGTGAACACTTTCATAGACGTGTTCATACATTGAAAACTCCAGCTAAAAGCGATGCAAATCTCAGGAGGTGAGAGTAACAGCTATGAGAAGTCCAACCCTTAAAGGAACTGTTATTCCAGGTCATCAAAATTTATGAATGAGTCTGGATTGGCATCACATCCTATCCTGAGTTCTGTCTTTATTTTAAAGACAATACTGGTTATCTGGACAGCTGCATTCAACAGAGCATATAAGTATCCTGCAGGGAAAGTCTCCTACGTGGCCCTGAAGAAAAAAAAGTCAATTTCATTCAAGCCTGTACCCTCTAGGATCTTTTTACATTTGGTTCCCTTTCTACCATGACCTGTCTCCCAACCCAGAAGACAAAGTATCTCTTCTCCTCTTCCTTAAGGAATAGAGAGTGGAACTGGAGGAAATGGACCTCGTGACAAATTAAGAGCGGTGTTAAAGTAGGGGAGAGAGAGACCCTACAGCCAGTGAGGCTAAGAGTAGTGCAATGACCTGTGAAACAGGAACACAACCTGCAGTTTTCAAGCCAGTCCCTTAAGAATTGAAAAGTCTGCTGGCACTCAGGGGATGAGCTAAGAAGGGAGGAGCAGAGAGACAGAGGCAGAGTGATGGCTAGGGAAGAGCAAAGCAGGAATGAAGGAAGGATGACATACATCAAGGACATAGAGGAAGATTGAGATAGACAGTTTGGTTCCTCCAGAGAAAGACAGAGAATATCAACAGATAAGGTTCAGACAGAAGCGGCATACTCATCTCTATACAGCTATGCAAGCAGAGGGAATCCTAGAAGACATGAAAGGACAGTGTCTGTGGATACTTTGCATGGTAGGAGAGAAGTATTTAAAAAGGGAAATGGGAAATACAGGAAATTTGGAAATGAAACCTGAAATACTGAAGAAGGGTAAGATGTTCAAACCTTTGTAGACAAACGGGAGTGACTTAAAATTCTTGCACCTTTGACACAACAAAACTTATTTTCCTCCAACTTTGTGGACAAAATGTGGTCACTGACTGGCAACTCCCTTACAATTGACTTCCTGGAAGAAAGCAGCTTTTCTTGTTTGATCTGTTCAACTCTCTGTTACCTCACTTTCAGGTTGTGATCATCTCTCAACATGTACCAGGTAGTATTTTCCAATGCCCCTATCAGAAATGGCTGGGCTTTGCAAGACATGTCACGCTTAGTCACTCCTGCTCCAAATCCAAACTGAGCAGGGCACAAACACAGGTGAAGGAGAAGGAGAATAAGAAAGGAACACGGCCAGGCTTTCACAGCAAGAGAGGAAATGCTGTGTAGGCAGTCATCCTTTCTACAGACAGATTCAAGGGATACTGTGTACCACCAAGGAAATAATCAATTAAAAGCCTCTTAAGAAAGAAAATCCTATGATGAGTACCCTGAGTGTTGTGGGGCTTTCTTCTTTATTGTTAAAATTACTGCCTAAACAATACATTTGACTAGAATAAATAAGGAAATGATAATTATGAAGCACAAAAGCCCCCAAAGATTAGCCTCTGGTGCTATAATCTTTTGAGTAAAATCTGGCCTCATTTGCCCTGAGAAAATAAACAGGTGAAAACAGTCAGTTGTGGGATGGACTAATAAATTTAACCAGCCTCTCCTATCTCACGTGTTTATGATTGTGCTCTGCAAGTAGTTTTCATTTGGTGGCTGCAGTCTTCTGTGTGAAACCTAATCCCCAAATACAGCACACAGCTCCTGAGGCTCACTTAATCTTGGACTGGCAGAAAGAATGAAAAAGTGTCAAGGGTGATACACAGCAGGCCTGCCGGAGCTTTAGCTGTCTGGTACCAAAGGAAAAGATCCTTGGCCTTATCAGATCTCTTTGGTAAAGACTCTGCACATTCCTAAGGAGGGCCTTGGGACCAGTCAGTTGGATAACCCAAAGCTCTGGGAATGGGATGTGGAAAGGCTGAATGTCTTTGATCAGTGGAAAGAAGAGAAAAAAACCCCTACAAACACAAATTACCACTATCCCCCATATGCTCTCCAATATTATGCTGCTGAGAAGATGTGATGAATTAGAGTTAGGAATTCCTCCAGGGCAGAAGTGCTGATCAGATAACCTGTCCAACACTGCATTTTAAAAATAGTGTCCAATATATGCTGATTTTTAAAGCTTTCTTGTTATTACTGCTAACGGCAAGAAAGAGAACTAAAATAAATAGTGCTCCCTGCGCTATTCCTGGTTCTTGCCTGTGCTGGAGTGGGTGATAATTGTGCTTTTGTTTAGGATAACCATCATTCTTACATATTCTCAGTATTTTTTCCAGTTGTTTTAGACCTGTGATTGCAGATTCCTAGAATTTTGCAGACTTTTTCTTAGGGGTCCAAAACAGAAACAAGCATGTTATCACCAAGTGTAAATTTCTTCTGAAATATTGTCATGTGAAAATTGCAAGGATCCCTAAACCTGAGAAGATGGGGGAAAGTACCACCAGTTTGGTCTTAGCTCCTTGTAGAGGCTTAAAAACACTGCCAAACAAGAGCAGCATTGTGATCTCATTCAAGGAGTTTGCATGCTGAGCATAGTAGCCTGTAAAATAAAAAGCCACTATGTAGACTTGCAACACAGAAGTAACAGTAACAATACAGAATTAAAAGATTATGTTTTCTGCATTATTTCATTCAAGAAGATTATAAGACAAAAGAAGAAAATGAAAAGGCACATAATGCAATGCTCTCCAAATCAGAAACTGGCTGTGACCTCTTAAATGTTTTAAATTAATTTATGCTTTACAGCTTCCTCCCCTCACCTGTGAATGTCCCTGTGGGAAGCAAAATTGTGCCATCTAGTGGGATTTAGACTAAGTCTTAGCTGTGTATTCCCAATGGGCACTGTGGACACCACGCTACAGACCTGTTTACATCATAGCATGGACATTTTTGGATTCCCCTTTGCTCCCAGGTTCAAATCCCTCCTCTCCCACAGGTGACAGATCCGTTCACCCTGCCAGTCTTAGGGCCAGAGAAGAGGAGGGGAACTTGTTTGTCCAGTTACCTGCTCAATCCGCCTTTCTTTTTTTGGCTTCTGACTGGGAAAAGTCATTTTCATGAGTATGACTTGGTAAGCTTGAGGGATCAAAGTCCCGAGGTTCCCCATGAATGAAGGCTGTCCTGCTTGCCAAGCTTCCAGCAGCCTTGGGATTCTGTGCTGTGCAGCCATGGAGCTGGTGTATGCAGACAGAGCTGTAGCACAACCTCATTTCCTAGCACGCTTTTGTAACCACAGTTAAGCAATAGGCCTGATATAGGTTTCAGTACAGTGTTTAATCTTTGTCCTTTGTGAATATTTGTGTCCTTTGTGTCCTTTGTGTCCTTTGTGTCCTTTGTGTATCTTTATGACAGAAAGTGATTTCACAGCTTGCAATTTTTTTTCTTCTGCTATGATCATTGCAGAGAGCAATATAATATATGACTTCAATACTCAAATAGGTGCAAATGTTGCAAGAGACTTATATACCTCTCTAATAAAACACGATAGATGCCCTTGGGACTGCTGGCTATTGCCCAAGTCACAACAGGTGAATGAGTAACAATTCCATAAGCAGCTTTCAGTATTACTAAAAGTAAAGTTCACTGGCCAGTCCTCAAATAATTAACATATCTCTTCTCTATAAACACAGAAAAAAGTGACCTTTTCCAACAAGCTGTTTTTCTCCAACTCAAATCATCCCCTGGAATAATTGGATCAGCTTTGCCTACTGGCAGAACTTTTGTCTTCTATGAATCAACATGGAAAGGAATCTTAAGAATGTTTTGGTCATTTCTTTTGGATTTTTGCTTCTCTTTACTGCTTATGGAGGACTCCAGAGTCTACAGGTAAGTGGGGCATCTCCCATTGGTTATCAGGATGGCTGGTCTGGAAGGGCATCAGGCCAACTGGTAGTGTGAAACACATCACTCGTTCCATGGTCTCTGTGAGGAAGGCATGCACAGTATTTTTATGAGGTGGGTTAGGACATTAACTTGCTGCAGGTTAATATTCCTCACCCAGATCCACAGCATTTATTAAATCTTTTAATCTAGTATTTCTCAAATAGCTCACATACTTGTGTCATGCTACTACTTTAGATCCACAAAACTTGTTTCAATGGAAACAGAAAACAAAATTAACCTGAGATGACTTTTCTCAAATGAAGATATTTCAAAATCAAAAATAAATTCAGTTTCTGGAAAGGGTTTGTTTTGAATATTTCTATATTATTATGATTTTATAATAATTATTATTGTACAGCAATGTAAAATAATTAAAAGTTATCCCCAAACCATGAAATAATGTAAGCATAAAATAATACAGTAATTTCTGGGATCATGATATGACATAATAGTAAAAAATGTTATTTTTAATAAGGCAGTTGTGGCTTGTACTGGCATTAACATCCTAAAACACGGTAGAAGAGATGGGTTTCCAGAATGACTTGAATACTCAGGTTACTATTAGAGCTCACTTGTTTATCCAAAGTAAAAGACTGAGTGTTACTGTTGCTGTCTCTGAATGCTTCTGAGTAGATAAACACAAGGAGAAACTTCTCAGCCTAGAAGGCTCTGCTGGTCTAACGGCTGATAAATGAATAGAAGACATTGATGAGCAACTTTAGGCAGGATATTAACATATGATCAGATCAACTGGATTGAATTTTCCCACCAGTGTGGGAATGTGTATGCCTTAAAGGTGGAACTTGATACATAACATGATGAACTTGTTTGCAATAACAAGGGGTTGACCTCATTTCAGGAAAAGGTCCCTCCTTGTTCCATACACCTCTCTTCTCTCCTTGAACAGCTTTTCTTTGCTGGCAGAGTCAGATTCTGAACTCAGGGATGTTCTGCAAAAGCAATCCCAAAACTGGATGGAGGTATTATGAGCTGGGGAGAATAATGAGGCAGGGGAAGATAAACCCTAGAAGCTGCAAGTCAATCCCACCATCTGAAAGATGAAAGTTAGACCATGGTGCTAATGACACCAAGGTTGTGGTTTCAATGGTTCAATGCCCATACAGGCCATTTACTTAAGAGGTGGACTTGATGATCCTGTGGGTCCCTTCTAACCCTGAATACTCTGTGAATCTGTGAACCTGTAAGTACTGCAATGTCAAAAATTTTCATAATTCATTTCAATATTCCACTACCCAAAAGCACCCCCCACCACAAAAAAACAAAAAACCAAAAAACCAAAAAAAAAAAACCAAAACCAAAAACTCAAACCAACCCAAACAACTCAGAAAAAAAACCAAAATAGAACAAACCCAGAGAGTAAAAACCATATGATTTTGGAAGCCTGGCTTCTAATTTTTGGAAGTTGTAGCTGACAAAACTAGGCATGTGATGTTTCAAAAATAAGACTTCTGAGATCAGGAATCCTCTTTGCCTGTTTACAAAACAACCATTCCAACTTTCAAACACATTGACACTGCTCTAACAGAGAGTGTCCTCACTTCCCTGTCCTGGTACCTGGTTGTCTCCAAGCGTGCTTCATGACTGCCACCATGGTCCTGCTTGGCCCGACTGCACAGCCACTGCAGCCTTGGAAAGTGTTCCATGGAGCCACCGACAGCTTCATTCCCCTACAGCACTCTCCAGTGCCACACCCTCAGCATCCAGTCCCCCTTCCAAAATCACACTGAATCACATCACTTATTAATCAAAACAATCAGGAAAACATTACTAAGCAGCATAGAATTGCAGAATGATTTGGATGGAAAGGACCTTGAAGATCATCTCGTTCCAACCCTCTGCTGTGGGCAAGGACACCTTCCACTAGACCAAGTTGCTCAAAGCCCCATCCAGCCTGAGACTGAACATCTCCAGGGATGGAGTATCCACAACCTCTCTGGGCAACCTGTTTCAATGCCTCACCACCCCCACAGTAAGGATTTTCGTTCTAATATCTACCCTAAATCTCTCTTTTAGTTTAAAACTGTTGCCCTTTCTAAGCCTATCACTATCTGCCCTTGTGGAAAGTCACATCCCTGCTTTTTACTGCCACCTTTGAATACTGAAAGGCTGCAATGAGGTCTTCCTGGAGTCTTCTTCTGTCCTGGCTGAACAATCCCGACTCTCTCAGCCTGCCTAGGAGAGGTGGTCCATCCTTCTGATCATCATGACCCTCCTCTCCAACAGGTCCATGTCCTTCCTATGCCGGGGACCCAAGAGCTGGATGCAGAGCTTCAGATGGGGACTCACCAGAGCAGAGTAGAGGGGGAGAATCACTTCCCTTGCCCTGCTGGTCACACTTATTTTGATGCAGCCCAGGATGCACCTGGCCTTCTGGGCTGTGAGCACACCCTGTCACTCTTGTCCAGCTTTTCATCCACAGAATTGTCAAGTCCTCTCCTGCAGGGCTCTTCTCAATGAGTTCTTCTCCCAGTCTGTACTCATGTCTTGGATTGCCCTGACCCAGGTGTAGCACCTTGAATTTGGACTTGTTGAACCTCATTAGGTTTGCATGGACCCATTTTTCAAGCTTGATCCTCTCATTTCAACTTTCAGAGTATCAAGACAAGAAGAGAACTATTTTGAGCATTAAACTATAAGACCTGGTTAAATCAGTCAAATGCTATTCTGTCTTTGTGAAAATGTGGGTAAATCAATCACATCCAGCTACAAAGGGCTGCTGTGAGCCTATTAGGACATTTGGACCTTGGCCTCTGAAAATCTTAGAAATTATCAGACCTGTAGTTTAAAGCAAAGAATCTCCCACTATTGCTATGCCAGCCCTTGCAATGTACATCTGAGAATATTCCTGCCTGAGACAACAAATGAAGGCCAAGAAAAGAGGTTATCCTTCATTCAACTTGCTTTCCAAGAGAAACTCAAATAACATCAAATAATCTAAAGAATGACTTACCAAAGCTTTGAATCTGAGCAATCCTCACCTGGTTTTGTATCATGTTTTCATAAATGGTCTATCAATTTGAGGAAAATTCCAAGTCCATAATCAGGCTGTTTTGGGGAAATGAGACAGTAATACCCAGCCAGAGACGCTGTGTCTCTCTATTTCTGCCCAAAGCCACTCTCTGTACACCCTAGTAATATGTACCTGTGATAAAATTTGTCTCAATCACTGTTTTTGTCCCTGCAGAGCAGTCTCAACTCAGAAGAGGGCCTGGGTGTTGCTTCCCTAAGTGTTCTGTATGCTGCACTCATCTTATCCTCCATGTTCCTCCCTCCAATCCTCATCAAGAAGCTGGGCTGCAAGTGGACCATTGCCATCTCTATGTGCTGCTACATCACCTTCTCCTTAGGGAACTTCTATCCTAGCTGGTACGATTTAAATACTTTAACCCTCTCTGTTGTGTTCAAACAAAATAAGTAAGGGCAAAGTTCTTTCTTCTTTTTCTTCTCCATTCCTACTCTGACTCTGTGTTGCAGATCAGAAAGTTGGGTGCAAAAGGTGCTACTTGCAACAAACCAAGATAAATAAATTCACTTTTAGGTGGACAAGAGAGGTGAAAATGTGCAAAGAGTCAGAATGAATGCATCTATCTACCCACCTGAAGCTGCTTCTCTAACTCATGTTTGTAGCAGAGATTCCCCTTTGGCAAAAAAAAATTAAAAATCAGAAGTTTCATTTGAAAGTCAGAAGACTTTTAGGGAACCTTTGGAAAGGTTGAAGGGAAGACTATCTTCCAGCCAGTAGCTCTGGGAGAAGAGTACCACAGGAAAAGGCTAACTCCTGCCTCACTCTTTCCAAGGATGGATAAACAACTACTGCTCTCCAGTGACAACAGTTGCAACTCTGTGGAGGAAAGTTGTCAATATCCATCTTCTGAAGTGCATGTGCAATTTAGTTCTCAGTTACAAAAAGTTAAAGCACATGAGCACAGACGTAGCCAGCCTGGCCTAGGCCTAGTCCCTGCACAGAGCTGCATGTGCTTGCACGCCCTAAACTTCACCAGGGTGGCCTTTTCTTGATTCCATGTAACAGATTTATTGTATCATAAAAAGGATAAATCTATTTCTTGGATGTCTATTTTTGCCTCTGGATCTTTGGGTAAATGATTATTATGCTAATGGTGACAACTATGCTAAATAAAGTGTTCTTTGGCAGGTACACATTAATCCCTACCTCTGTGATCCTGGGCTTAGGAGGAGCACCACTCTGGTCAGCCAAATGCACTTACCTCACCATTGCTGGCACTTCATATGCTGAGAAAGCAGGAAAAAATGCAAAAGACATTATCAACCAATACTTTGGAGTCTTCTTTCTGGTGTTTCAGTCTTCTGGCATCTGGGGAAATCTTATTTCATCCTTGATACTTAGCCAATCTTCCAACAAAGGTAAAATGTATTTAAAATTTTGGCACTTCTTTCTATAAACATCAACTAGTTCTAGATAGATAAGAAGTAGAATTCTGCAGCTGAGCTTTCATAGTTAGTGAAGACAGGCACCTCAGATGAGAGTTAGCTCATCTGAGGATAGATGTCTGAAATAGATGAGATAAATTTCTCTCTGAAAGTGTCTATTTTCTATCAAAAATCAGCCATAAAGAGAGTTCAGACAAAGAGGTAAATCATAGAACTCTGTTGAATTCTGTTTGAATTCGACCCCTGTATTGCAAAGCACAGATGGGCTGCAGGCAGTGACAGTCCTTCACATCTGACTTCTATTAAAAGTGGATCACAACAAAAGGCAAAATACTGAAGCAACCTTTTTGCAAAGCTTGTAGTGTTGGGTTAGTTTGCTGTTAAGCATTCAAGGCGAGTCAGACTGGTTGCTAGTGCTTGCTGAAAATGAGTGCTATCCAGAACTGTCAAGAAGAAATAGCAGTAGCTGTTGGCAGGGTCTTCTGTGTGCCAGGGCTCCTGTGCTGTATCTCAGGCTCAGACAGCAGATGCCAATGCAGCTTGAAGAAATCACTCAGCAGCAATGACCTCATTTCCCATGCATGTAATTGATGTCAATTCTAAAAGAGTAGATGTGAAGATAAATTAATATTTGGATGCCACCTCAGAGATTCAAAATGCTGTGGTGTCTTATCATTGCAGTCTCCTCTACATTCCTCATCCTGTCAAAATCAGAACAGGATTGTTCTTCAGACATGGAGAGACCTTTCCATATACACTGCAACTACAAGTAGCAAGAAGTTACCTCTTTCCTGTCTCAGTTCAGAGTTTATCCTCTGAAGAGTTCTCAAATAGCTACTAGGTTAAAACTAAATGTCAGGAAGTAGGTATCAGGTTTTAATCTTTGAATCTTTGGATTTATGGCAAAGTAGTTGTCACAAGGTGTGATACATAGAATCATACTTCCTTTAAACCTAAGCACCATTCCAGCAGAATGCTGGCAGACCTTTTCAAATGCAGTGGAGCCCTGCTGACCTGATCCCAGGGCCACATGATATCTCAGGAGGTCTGTTCTGATTTCACTTGTAGGGCAGAGGCAGAGGTACAGCTGTGGGGTCTGTACAGACTGCAACCATTTGACTTTCCTCTGCCTCACAGCACACATATTTTTAACAAGAGGAATAAAACACTGGGGTTTTTTGTCTTGTAAATCCCTTCCTAGCTTTACTTTTGAGGATGTTCCTCCGAATTTTAAAGATGCTCTTATTTTTTATCTATTACATAGAATTTCTGAAAATGCTGTGCTCCTGTGAATGGCTCTCAAAGCCTTGCACATCTTCAAGACAGTGATGAGCAGTTATAACATGAGTTTCTCTACTGTGTCTTCTCAGTGACACACAGCTTTAATCAAGAGGGAACTTCTTTGCAGGGGCGAGGGGGTAAGAATCTCCAGTCATGCAATTATTTTTCTCTCCCCTGAGAACTGTGCAAAGGCATCCATTCATATTTTCTTGTACTTAAAATGTATAATTTCACTGAGTAGTAGGAAAGATACAGCATGTATCTGGAGAATCAAAATGCATAAAATTCAGACATCTACCTACTCTAGACATACTGCCTGCATCATTTCATCCAGACACAGCAAGGAGAAGTTACACCATATGGTAATACCACAACAGAAGACAATAATCAGTGTAAATTAAGAGAGTCATCCTTCCTCACTCATCAATATTACAGTTTTAATTCAAGAGAATTAAAAGGCAGTGCAAACCCTGCCTTGCAGCTTGTATATGACTAATTGCATGTGCATCTTCATCTTCAGATGATGCAGAAACTGATGAAAAACTTGTTTTACACACTTCCACACTTCACACACGTGGCTCACCTTTTGCATATGGTAATTTTGCTGAAGGTCTGTTTGTCCATTTTTTTGCTGAAGGTCTGTAGTGGTAGCCAGTGACTATAATAAGGTAATGATTTTCTTTACAATACTACATCTTATGTTGAACCTGAAGTTGTTTATGAAGCTGGTTAGACAACTGATTTACATTACAGCAGCTTTGATTGGAAGCAATGAGGAAAAACACAGTAGTTACACAATAACTTTAACTGAAAAATTACAGATCAGCTCTTCTTTAAGGAATCAGCCAAGGTACAGCTGTATTGCCCTTTATTGTGCTTGGATCAGAGACAAATTCTGCAGTGAAAGCACTAAAATTATTGCGTGGGGTTTGGATCATCCTCCTCCAGCAGACAGTTTATTCAGGCTTCCACTTTGGGCTAGCATTTATTCTCTAGCAAGAAGGTGCTGGAGGAAGTGAGCACTGTGTGCTGTGACACAGTGTGTGTGAGTACGTGTGTGTTTGTGGGTTGACATACTCCCTACACAACAACGATAGGACTGCACAAAGCAAAGGTCTTACTCCAAGCCTGGCTGAACTGCTAGCTTCAGGTGTGTTCTTAGAAAGCTATAAAGACAGTAGTAAAATGATGAAGTCAGGAAAAGCAGGCTACTTGGAGGACTGCGATACTGAGTACTGATACTGAGTAATCATAAATTGAATTTATAAAATAATAAAGGAATGTCTTGAGGTGGTTTCTGTTCCTATAACATATACTGAAATTATCTGGAGAGGGAAAATACGGGATGGCTGTAAGAACTGAAGTCCATCAGCCCATTGCTGGAGTAAACTTAGGGGCCTATCTCATGATTAAGAGGTAAAAATATGTATAAAATTTTGAATACTTCAAATTGAGCTTGGATTCAGATTTTCACCTCAAACTTCAATCCCTGTCCCCATGTAACCATTAATTCAGTGTTCGGTCTCTCTTTCTCTTAAACCAAATTTTTGTGTGTTAAACTGGAATTCTGAAGTTAAATATCTCTAATCAGGAAAGACTTTAAACCAGGCCCAATCACTAAGCACTGGATTCCTTATATCCTTATATCTTATATCCTTATATCCTTACACATAGTGTGGACTTACCTGATCTCTTCGCTGACCTGCCTTTCTTTTGGTTCTTAATTAGTGGAGATCTCAGAAGAAGACCTGGAATGTTGTGGAGCATACAACTGCCTGACTGATACCACTAACACCACTGGCTCATCAAAACCCTCCAACTCCTTAATCTACACACTGCTAGGGGTCTATACTGGTGAGTAATCCACACAATCTTTAATCAGTATCACTGATGGAGAGCCTAGTTCCTGTGCAATCTAACATGGCTTTGCAGATTAAGTTTCTGACTTTCTCCTTCAATCCAATTTGCTAAAGAAAAATAAGATATGTGAGAGCTATAAACAGCTCCTTCCTAAATAGTTCTAATGCTCTATGCTGAGCTGTATAATTTTTGTCTAAAGGAGAAAGATATTCTTTCTGTTTTTCACCTGGAATAAAGCTGAAGCCCAGCATCATGTCCAAAATTCAGCCAGGCAAATTGGCATATCTCCCATTTAGTAACTACAGCTGCTACAGACCTTCCTTGCACAAGGCTAGAAAAGAATTAAAGACAAGGAAGCTGAAGCCATTAAAAGAACAAATAGATGTGCAAGGATTCACTGACTGAGCAAAGTTCCAAAAAGTACCCTGCTCAAAAGAAGTTATTCTCTGGATAAAGGAAAATATCTGGCAAGACAATGTGCACCTTAGCTCTGTCAAAATACCTTTGCAGTCTCTGCACATGGATGTACTCTCTGTGCTGAGACAGAAGCATAGAATGTGCTCCAACAGAGTGTATGAGAGCCAGGCAGAGCCAGCTCTCAGTGCACAAGGGCATTGCAGAAAACCCTTCCTCTGTCCCCAGTCACCATTCCTAATTGGTGGGAAAGTGTAAAAAATATTCCCCCACTCTCCTCCCAGAATGTACTGGAGCTGATGACTTTCCGCTAAAGGCATGTTTGTCTGTAAAGTTTAAATTTAAATTTGATGACTAACATATACAGCACTCCCTTAGGCTTAGTGCATGCAAAGTGAATGCAACCCTGCTGTCTCCTGACCCTGTGTCAGTGGGGTTTTGTTTTTCTTTTAAGCCCTTAATAAAAGAGATGTCTTTTCTTACCTCGAGGGAAAGTAAATGGCTAAATATTTCATTCACAGACATTTTTCAAATGTGTCCTCTATTTGGTGGCTGAATACTTATTTTGCCCAGCTTGGGTGGAGACAATAATGGATAACTCTTGTGCTGTTTCACTTTCTCAAGGACTGTGAATGTTTCTATTTATGTTCATGCCAACCACTAATAAGCCATGTCATTACCTCCTATAATTGCTGTTGATTCATTTAACATGTTTGTTATATATATTTCTTCTGAAAATGTGGATGTCCTGCTCTCATCCATTTAAGTCCAGCAATTAGTCCATAAGTACTAATAAATCCTGGCAGAACCAATAATGACTTGAATCACAAAGAATTTACAACTCAGCCACAGTGGGGAACCAGGACACTCGAGAAGTTCTTGGAGACATGGATAAAAAATAGTAAGTAATAAAAAATGAGGCAATTTATTGTAAATCTGGTGGTGTATTTGGATAGTAAAAGTTCACAGGAGAGACAATGTCCATACACATAACATAGGAACACATTAAACAAGCAAAGTGAATGGAAAGAAGTGCCTGGTTCTCGTCTTACTCTGAACTGTAGTCCTTTCCATGGATGAAATTCTAGTCAGCATAAGTGAGGAGACATTATCATGCCCTGCATCCATAATGAAGCAATCAGTTGTGAATCTCTGGTTGTCTCATGTATATTATTAGACATGGTTATCTTCTTGATAACATGAAAAAAATTGTTTTGATTCAGTACACAAGCAACAAATCTAAACTGATACATGCATGGTCATTTTCTGATTATATATTCTTTTATATGCTGCTTCTGCTAGCAAATTACGGATTTAAAGCTATAACTTCCATCTTTTCAAGTTAGCTAGAGCTGCTCACTATCATCTTCAAAACAGCACATATTCCATACTCAAAGCATGGTTCTGAGCTGAAAAAAAAAGGCACGACATATACTGGGTTTCAAGGCAGCGTTTGTTTTTCTTTCCATGTATTTGAAAGAAGAGCCCTTCTAGCCATGAAAACCTTGGCACTGGAAGTGAATACTCCTCTCTCATGTTGATTTAAAGCCTTCTGATAGCTCCCGAGGGATCTGTTTCTGGCCAGCTCCCCATCCCCGTGCCCTGGAAGGGTGAGCCATCGCCCTCTGCAGCTGGCCCGGGGGCTGTCACAACAGGCCAGCCACAGCTAAGCTGAGGGGATTTGCGAGTGCACAGCTGTATGCAGAAGATGTGAATGCAGATCAGGCCTTCTTGTTTATACAGAAATGGCCTTTGCGCTGAAGCGGAATCAGAGGCAGCTGCCAAAATATCCACAGAGAGCTAAGCACCAAGTCAGAACAATAACAGCAGCGAGCAACTTCCCATCATTCTTTCAGCATTCCTCAGTTTTTCATGAACTTTTTGTTTTGTTTTGTTTTGTTTTTTTGCAGCTAGTGGTGTGCTAGCTGTGTTGCTGGTTATTATATTTCTGGACCAGATCAAATCTGACCAAGCAGAGACTGAGAAAGAAAAACTAGAGGCACCATCCTTTTGGTCTACGTTCCTAGCAACTTTCCGGCATCTTAAAGATAAAAGACAGTGTCTTCTAATCCCTCTGACAATGTACAGTGGGTTTGAACAGGGATTTCTTTCTGGTGACTACACAAAGGTGTGGATGAAAATGAAAATCTATTTCTGTCTGATTTTTTTGTGCCATTGCGTCTTACTATTGCATCTGATCTGTATTTACTTGTCAAATGAAGATGTTTTTAATGATGATTTGTAGATTGCAAAATTACTGCTCACTTTTACATGAACGAACTCTGAGTGACATCTTCAAACAGCAGTAAATATGTCACTTGGAACAGCCTCTAAAAGAATGCAGTAGAGAGCTTAACTCACCAGTGGAAGCCACAGCAGAGAGCTACAGGTTCAAACACTTCACCTTGTTGTAAATAACAAACTGGGACAAAAGCCAGAAGCCAGCAAAACTTTTATATCTTCCTTCCTCTTCTGGTTTCCCTAGAGCTTGTATAAATGCAAGTCAGCACACATTCCACATATTTTATTTTGACAACCTTTACGGTAAGAGGGCGAGTCCTCAACATGGCTGGCTGAAAGCCCTCACCAGTCACTACTGCAGCAGGTCCAGACCCTGACAGATTGAAATTATTAAAACCACCTCTGCTCCTCCAGCTTCTCGACAAACCTAGACACACAGCAGATGTGCTCTCCAGGCATTTGTTGAGAAAGACTCCAAAGAAAGAGGGCAACCTTCCTGAACTGCTTCTTTGATGCTTAAGGCTTTCAAACATTGCATATAAATCAGATGGAAGGGTGCACTTGTTGTGTTGGAATGGATTGAAAGGGGCACTCCATGGCAACCTCCACTGGTTATATGCTCTTATAGAAGAGGTCCTCTTCATTTTTTTGGGAGCTGCTCTGTAATGATCATAGTCTCAATTGTCAATTTTCATCTCTTGAGCTATGACAGGAAGGGCAGAAAACTCCTAATGTTACTTCCAGGAGTTTTATTTGTACAGCAAGCGGTGCTCAGATTTGTTCTGCTTGTTATTCCTCTGTTTGTATGGCATCAGTCTGATTGGGAAGTGGATTAGGAAAGTTGCTGCTGAAGGCCAGCTATGTTAATGCACCAGAGACTTGTCAGCAAACTCTCTGTCCTTGCTCTTTGTGTCTTGTCCATGCTGGCTATTTACCAAACACTCAGGCTAAGATCCATGAACTTCAGCTGTATATTTTCATCAAACTAAATGTGGCACCACTATCCCTTCTCTTCCAGGTATATGTGACCTGTGCCCTGGGGATACAGTACGTTGGCTATGTGATGATCTGCTTTGCAGCTGTAAATTCCCTCTGCTCTCTGCTCTTCGGAAAGATCTCCCAGTTCACGGGTAGAAAATTTCTATTTGCATTAGGTATGTAAAGATTTCTTGAATGGCTGGTCACTACATGTAATCAGATCCATTACTCCCCCCTTTTGCACGTACGAATGGGTAGCTTGCTGTCAGCTATCAATTTAAACCCAAGTCAATCTCATTCATGAGAAGAGAGGCAGCTCAGCTCACAGTTAAGCACTGTATTGCTGTTTTCGCCTTACATCACTTTGCTGGTGATGTAGGTTCAGCCTGCTTTTGAGGGCTCTATTTATGCAGAAAGTGCCCCATAGCTTTGATGCTTTATAGCTCTGATGCAGCCAGTGACAAATGATCTTACAATGCAGATGTTGAGACTTGCACTACAATAAGGATTTCTCCACTGGGACGAAACCTCCTCACCCTTATAGAGTGAAAGCAAATCAGTGTTGATCTGAGTCTCAGGAAATGAGAAACTTGGAAATTTGAGTGAAATTTCAGGGAACTTTTTAAAGGTTGGCCTGCTGTCCTTTTTACTACTTGTTTTATAGGGAGAAAAATAGAAGAAAGTCATGTGTCAGGCTAGAGTAACTTAAGGTCATGTGTATGGGACAGTGATTTTCTTGTTGCCTCGAGAAAATATTTGCATATTTAAGAACATCTCCCCCTCCAGAGAACATTGTTCAAATGAGTAACAGAGTCATGGAAGCATAAAAAAACCCCAAGAAATATTTCTTTTGTGCCACTGTATGCCTTATGCATACTGAAGTGGACTAATACCTTATTTCCACTATGCAATAATTTGTATTATTAGAAACATCACTGAATAGATCAGTATGCATCAAGACATTCTAGGCATTTTCTCCACAGGAAATTTTTAATCTGGACAAGGAACAAGAAATTTAGAGTGCTTCCTGTTACGGTCGCTAGCTCAAAGATTCCGTTCTTTGTTCTAGGTGTGTGTCTCAGTCTATAAAACTCAGATTAAAAAAAAAAAATAAAAAAACCCCTAATAGTAGCAATAAACAATTAAATCTCCCCCAAAACTGTAGTGTTAGAAATGGAAGATCTCTGAGCATCACAATTCTGTTTCGTGGTCTTTGTACTCAGCCTGTGAATGTGCACCTGTGGGGGGAAGAATCTGAGACTCATTTACAAACCACTTTTTAAAAGAAAGACCCAAAGCCACCAGACCCTCTAGAAATCCTTCATTGTCCCCCCTGGCACTACATGGAAACCTCATTTAAGGCAAGGAGAACAGAAGGGTGTTTGCTCCCCCTTCCCACATGCCTCACATGGTGACTGCAAGCCTTTCAGAAGTTCCTTCTCCCCCTCAGTGGTTCGTGTCCTTTGGGGTTACAACCATATCAGCACTGAGGATCTCTCAGCTCAGGACACTGCTCAGAATTCTGAATTAGATACTGTCAAAGGCCTGCATTGTCTTGTATTTCATGTGATATCAACTCAGGCAGCACAAAGCTCAATGAATCAGAAAGATTTTTAAGATAGCCTTGTGCTTTTGTTGGAAGTAGAATAAAAAAGTGCAATCTACCACAATCTGTCCTGATTATAATTGCATCTGTATTTCTCTTCTTTATTTCTTTCTAAATCAACAGCCACAGTTACGAACACAGCCTGTATAATAGCACTAGTGCTGTGGAAGCCTCATCCCAAGCAGCTTGCTGTGTTTTTTGTATTCCCTGCTCTCTGGGGCCTAGCTGATGCTGTTTGGCAAACACAAACTAATGGTAAGTCCTGGTGACAATGAAATGTATTCTTTCAAGATATAAAGGTCTGCATGTTTGCATCTCTGAAACAATGCTGCATAACAATGATAATGGCTTTAAGACAGAATCTAAAAGAAATACGTTAACTCATTGGAAAGCAGAAGAAATAGAACAAGTTGAGAGTAAGAATGCAAAATACTCATTGAACCAATTTTTCCAAGATGAAGAGAGAAGAATACTGCAGAATGTGGTAATGAACAAATATTCTAGAGGAGTATAAGTATTTAAAATAATTTAGAAACTAAGAAGAATTACACATTTAGTCTGTCTTTTGCAATAAAGGAGAGCAATCTGGACAAAAATTTACTCCAATCTCAGCAACAAAAGAAGAAAATTGTCTATTAGGAGTTATTGGGGAAAAAAAGGTAAGAGAAAACCACAGAAAATAGTATTATGCAGCCAAGTAACTTCATACAACTATGATTTACTCCATTTCAAAATTCATAATTCAATGTAATAAGGCATAAGTAGGCAATAAAAAGGAGCAAGGTTATAGGACACTTCTGCTTGAAGGAAGACTAAAAAGTTGGCACTCTTTAGCCTGGACAAGAGGTAAGTACGGAAAGCAGTCAGTAAGGTAATTAATTGCATGGAGAAGGTGACATGAAATTCACTGTCTCTCTTAATAATAGAACTAGTGGCACCAGATAAAGTTATCAGGCAGAAGCTTTTATAGAAATCAAAATAAACTATATTTCTCACACAATGCATAAGCAAAGTATGGAATTCATTGCCAAAAAAATGAGCTGGAATTATATCACATCATTACAAAATCACTTCAGAGGAAAGTGCTCCTCTGGGCTCACATCAGGTTATGTGTCTTGGCTTTCCTTCCTCTGATCCCTTTGGTTGTTTCAGGGGCATAGAAGATTTCACCCACTAGATAAAGTGTCATGTTCCTCCTGGAGAGCCAGATGGAAAACATGGCAGTCCACTGCCTGGCACTGCCAGTGATCTCCTTTCAAGCACACGTAGAGTCCCTGCCTCTACACACAAGGGAGTGACCAGCCCGCATCCTTCTCTGCCCCTCCAGCAGCTCCAGCTCATATTTCCTACAGGAGACCTAGTACACACATCAAGGGACTCCCTCTCATCATCTCACATCCTTACCCAGAGGCTTGTGCCTTAAGTAAAAAATTTTAAATCAATGCTCTTGCTAATACTCAGGGTCATGAGAGGAGAACAGCAGTGTGGATTTGCTCTCTCTTAAGTAAAGCTGTTCATTAATTTCCTGCTTCTACAGCCACAGTCTCTCTGACTGCTCTGCAAGCTTCTTCCTAACACTCTTAAGAACCATATCTTAGTCTTCCACTGGGATAAAAGATCAGTCCTTTGTCCTGCTTCTATCATGTCCAGAAAGCTTTGTCCTCAGAGAAGGAGGTTCCACACCCTCTCTGGGCAACCTGTGACAGTGCTCAGTCACCCTCATAGTAAAAAAAATAATTCCTGACATTCAGAAGAAATCTCATGTATTTCAATTTATGCCCATCATTTCTTGCCCACTTTTCTTGGACACCACTGAAAAGAGCTGGGCTTTGTACCCTCTCTTCTAGGATTTACATACATTTGAGACATCCTTGAGGACCATGTTTCCTCAGCAAGGTCCCTGCATGACTGACAAAAATGGACCTCAGGCCCACAGTAGGGAAAAAAGGGGTAAGTACAGAGGACTTAAGATTGGAGAAGGTGGTTGGGAAGTGACTGTAGTTTCCAAACCCCTAGAGGAGGCAAAGACAGTGGACAATGCTTCATGCTTACTTGATGGTGAGTGAGCTCTGCAGGTAAGTGACAGGATTAATCTCTATTTACAGCACTATATCAGGTCATCTCCATTCCCAGATTCCTGCAAGATACTTGTGAAAATTTCACATTTGTGTTAGCTTGGAAAACACCCAAATGTTCTTTTTCCTTGCATAGTGTCTTTTTTTGGTCTGTACCTTACTCAGCTCTTTCACAACCCCCATATATAAAACTATGTAAAGTTCGCTTTGTCACATTGTCACAGTGAAACATCAAGTGATGACATGAAACCTTAATAGAGAGGTGCAGTGACATTACCCCACAACACTGCATCCCAGAATAGGCTCTTTAGTTTGGCATACCCATGGAGGACTAAATGTCTTCTCCCCTTCAAAATTTCATACAGATATACATCACATGAAAAATTCCCAGCCTCAAAGATTATGAGTTGAGATAAGATCTGTGGGCTGTGGTCCTTCTTTGGCTAAGCTGCCACAAGTGCTGCCTGGGCCTCGGCAGATTAACCAGTGAATATAAATGGCACAGTGCCACATACTTAAGGCATTCTTTGGTTTGCTTCGTGCTGCTGTGGATATTTAATACTCGAGTACCCCCTAGAGGATATGTGGGCTCACAATGGATGAGTCACTTCATCTTAAGTTTTCCTGACAGGTTTGTGTTCATGTGTGGATGCTCTCGCTTATTTCCAATGAAAGCTACTTCATTGCAGAGCATGTAGTGATCTTTCTTATCTCACTTGAGCACAGACACTGATATTACCCACTGACAAAAATTGCATCCTGGGGCATAACAACTCGAGCATAAAAAATGCGTAGCACAGAATTATCAGGTGGACTACAGTAAAACCAAGTTCTTTCTGGGCTGATTTGTGTCTTTAGAAAGGATATAAATGTGTCTAAAGAGTTTATAAACCCAGACTCAAATAATTTCCCATAGTCCTGTTATATACCCATACCTACTTGTACCAGGGGAACGAGTAGGAAAACAGGCAGTAGCAAAAAACCAAGATAATTTCCATGGAAGTGAATTGTGAAATTTCAGAACTAACAGCCTCTCCACTCACTCAGCCCAACAGGTCCTGCTGAAGCTCATCCAGGCAATTTGGTTCAAAATAGCAAATAGGTACCAGCTGAAAACTAGGATCTTTAGACACCGAACTGCCATAGCATCAGAAACCTCCCTATATTAAACTTACCTTGCTCATATCTTTACAGAAGATAACACTGGGCATATCAGGAAATTAGTATGAACAACTTGTACTTGTTCATTTATTAGGCAAAACTATGAAGGACTATCATATCTACACTCCACTCAGCCAGTTTAATGAACTAAGTACATCTTGTGATGCACTTGTCGAGATTTTCCATCATGTCTAAATTGAAACAGTTCAGTAAATGTCCTCTTGTAGTCATCAGGATACATAAGCTTTTTCATAAAGTCTCCCTCCACTTAACAAGACTGAAGGAGTAGTTGAGTCTAATCAGATTTTCAGAAAACTTTGCATTCCTCTTTGCCTTCTGGCTGAATGTACATATTTAAAACAAATGTGTTGTTAGACAAGTGGATTAAAAGAGTCAAAGTTCATTATATTCTTCTCCTTCCCTCTGTGCACACCGCATCTGAGTCAGAGTAAATGCCCCGTTCTTTATCACCACTGGTGCTAGGTCAGCACTCAGAGGAAAGCAAGCTCTCTCCTCTTCCCTGTGTGCTTCACTAGACCTGGAGGCTGGAATCCCTCTCTGGATCCCAGCTGTGAGTGTGCAACTGGCTGAACTCATTGGGAGCTTTCCAGTGAACACAACCGCATTAGGATGATCAGTTGAACTGAGTGTCTATGTCAAGTAGGTTTTCCAGTTGCTGCCTGGAAGTTCTGTATGCATCAAGGATATTCTATTTGCTAACCCATCCAGGAGCTAAAAATTTGAAAACCTGGCTGATTCAGAGAGACATATCTTGTCTGCATACTAAATCTGGGCCAATGTTGTGAAAGCCTGTAAGGATTTGGTATGAGCTTCTCAATAGTTACACATGGAGACTCTACAAGGTCAAGGCCTCCTTTTTCTCCTTACCTACTTGTTCATCAATGCAAACCCCTTGATTTTTGTAGCTAATAGTTTGAAAAAAGAAGTCCTTTATCTTACTTCAATAGATCACATCCTTTCTTGCTTCCTCACATTTTTGTTCCCTTTTTCTCTGGTGTTCTCTGTTTTGTCATGTTTGTTTTGTTATTTCACTTTTTATTATTCACAGAAGCACAACAATTTTTAAGACAAGGTTTGTATTTTCCTTTCTCTGGCATTTATGAGGGAGTGTCTATCTTCCCCATTGTGCTCTATTTGTTCCCTTTGCAGAAAATACGTGGTTGCAGATTTAATCTTCACAAGACATGTTTTTCCTTCCTTTCTTCCTTCCTTCCAGGTCTCTATGGCATTTTATTTGAGAAACACAAGGAGGCTGCCTTTGCAAATTACCGTCTCTGGGAATCACTTGGATTTGTCATTGCCTTTGGTTACAGCACCAAATTGCAAGCCTACATCAAACTGTACATTTTACTGTCTGTGCTTGTGCTGTCCATGGTGACGTATGGAGCTGTGGAATACCTCGAGGCTAAGAGCTCCCCTGGGACGCTTACTGCTACAAAGAAGGAAAATGGAGGACCCCATTCCGAGGAAACATACATGTAATCCAACAGGGTCACAGTGATGGAGGCAAAGCAAACTGGCCAGCTGCTTACAGGCGTGTCTCCAAAGGCATTCCAGTGTGTACTTTATCCAGAAAGATGGTAAAGGAACAGATTTCAAGGCCATTATAATGTAAATGTCTTAGGAGTAAAAGCCTCCTTTGACATCTCACCTTTATAAGGGAAGATTATATGACTTTACTCTTTCATGCAGATGACCAGCTAGATGTTTTCTCTTTTTATTTTGATTAATAAAGTCTTAATAAATGTAAACAAGATTCCTAAAGTCCTCAGATTTTTTCTGTGGATTAAACCTGGTATAGTTTTACAATCAAACCACATGCAGAATGAAAGAAGAAACTGGGGTTCCTCAGTTGATTGCAGAAAACACACATTATTTAACGGAACCATTAATTATAAAGATTTATGGTTTTATGCTGCATTCTTTAACATCTGCTGTAAATGACATCAATCTATAGATTGTTTATATCTGCAGTTCATATCTGCACACCACAGAATCAACTAACCACTGGGTCTACCAACTTGTCTTAGGTGGGCAGACAGCTGTGAATCTGCCCATGTCATCCCTCTATCCCAGCACTCTTTCTCTTTTGATTTTCCTGTGTCCAGTTTTTCTGCCACCACTTGCAGCAACATCGTCCTAAAAGAGATGCCTTCTACAAGACAAAAGACTTCAGTGATTATGACCTTGCCCCATTTTTCCATCCAGAGACAGAGCTGTTTTCAAGATGAGCAGCCAGGCCATGGGGAACCTCACCATGAGAAGAGTGCAGGTGACAGTGCAAGTCACAGAGAGATAGGGAGAAAAGGAGGATAGGCCTACACTGTAATAAGCTCTTGAGATCTACATATATCCTGCAGTGGCTCATCTCATTTCAACTTCTCTTTAGCTCTACCCATATTGTTTTAGATATGGATTTTCGTGTTTTTACTGCAAAGAGAAGAGTGTTACAGTACAGTTACAGTGCAGTGTCCCTGCGTCTAAATATGAGAGCAATTTACAGACCTCATGTTCATTACTGGTAATGACACTATTCAGATTCTCTGTGTGAGGCAGACAGCACCAAAGGAATTGCAGACAAATGCTCTTCATGTCCAAGATTAGTGCTGCCTCTGGAAATAAACTACATATAGCTAGCTAAGTTGTTGCCTACCATGGAGATAACACTTGAAACTGCTTCCTCTCACTTACTAACCACAGCAGGAGGAAAAGGCACCACACGATGTGACAACAATAACACGATTTGTGTGACAAAATCCTCCAAACTGTTAGGTCTTTTAAATAGCAACAAACTTCCTGCTACTTTACCATCTTTCTTATATTTCTTGTTCCTAACCATCTGGACTCTCCTTTAAACTTCATTTGTGTTGATTCACGGCTTTTCACACAATGAGCTTTTTTCCAGGTCTCATACAGTAAAGTAAAATTCATCATGTCCTGCAGAAAAGAAGGTGACAGGTGTGCTCCCTCACAGGTGCAGCTTTCTCTTGCACTTTTGCCCTGTCAGCTCAAAGGCATGCTGTTGATCTCTCTGTTGGAAATACAAATGGCAAAACTATGGCTGTGGCTGAAGAATCCTGACAGCCTCCTATATGCCCAGCATGCACAGATGGATATTCTAGGCAGCTGCTGATTTTCACCCCACATTGCTTCCATCTCATAAAGAAACGCAGCATCGTTTCATTGCATCTGTGAATCCTCTTCTGATTCTCTTTTGCAAAGTCGTGCTCAATGGCAAGTGAAGCAAAGAGGATTTCTCAGGTCAAAATCATGATGAAAAACTCATCTGTGTGAATGTAATAACTTCTCATTTGTAACACAGAAGTCAGGATCCTGATACATGAGATGCTCTACAACCTCAGAACAAAAAAGATGACCCCTACCTAGACACTATACAGCTTTTCTTTAAATGCAGTTTCTCTTTTTACTCCTGTACTGAGTCCAGCTGGGATGGAGTTAATTTTCTTTGTAGCAGTTCATATGGTGCTGTGTTTCACATTTTTGTAACTAAAACAGTGTTGATAACACAACAGTGTTTTGGCTATTGCTGAGTAGTGTTTGCAGAACATCCAGGTTTTCTCTTTTTCTCCACTCTTCTCCCTCAGTGAGTAGGGAAAATTGGGAGGTGGCAAAACCAGGGCAGCTGAGACAGGGGGATGAAAGGGATATACCATGACACATGAAGCCATGCTCAGCAATAAAAGTTTGGGACAAAGGAGGAGAAAAAAGGTGTTCTGACCTTGTTGAGGACCTCAGCATCACTGACATTGAATCAGCACAGGAGATAAAGTATCATGGCCTGTGGTTTGAGGAGCTGGTTGTCACTCTTGATTTTTCACAGGACTTTCTGTAACCATTTCCTGAATGAAAACTCTTCCATTGTACAGGGACCATGAGGAAAAATTCTGTTACCTTGGAAATGAAAGCCACAGCTACAGGCAGCAATGCAATGAACATGCTTTTGCCTGGGACAGGATGAATATAAAGGTGCCCATCAGTCTTGGACATGACTTAAATGAAAATTGCCACTTACATTGTTATGCATGGATAAGACACAGTTATAAAACTTTTATGGTTTTGTTAATTGTAAGGGCTGTAGGGATTTTTCTGCATAGTATATATAAAAATTTTAGGCAGAAGTTCAGCTAGGAACATATATTCACTGAAATTCAAGGAAAAAAGGGTAGCTGAGGTTGCTGTGACTTGAGACATCTGCTCTTTCATGGTGAAGAAAGTCTCCACAAGCCCTGCTTCAGTCTAGCATGCAGTAAATAGCACAGGCCTGGCCGTGCTGAGGCCTCAACCAGCAGCAGGGTGCAGGTAGACTCACACTTCTCACCGTGTTTATCTCCTGTTCCTATAAACCACTCACTCAAGGAAAGCTCTATCTAAAGATAATTCAACTTCAGTTTGTCTCTTATCTATAAGGAGATTCTCAGAAATAATCCCAGTGCAGTTTAGATCTTGCTGCCTCCCTTCCAACACCAGTTTAAACCTAGGATAGAAGGTTAATGGAGGTCTAATTGCAGGACATCACTAAATATATACATATTACCATTGGAATATAGAATTACATATTACTTTGCAATATGGAAACTCGTTGTTTACAGAAGTTCAAATTTTGGCCACAGTCTCAGCTATTAATGATGCCTAAAGTCTCTTTCTGATAGAAGCTTTATTCGTCACACCTTGGACCAACAATTGCTTCAAATCCTTTCATTTTTTTAGGGAATAATTCCCTCACTACAGAATGTAAAGTGGTCCAGGAATCACTAGGTACTTTTCCTCTGTCTACTGTTGGTTTTGCATTGGGCTTTATGATCTTAACCAAGAGAGTTTGCTCAGAGCAGGGCAACATACTGAGTTAGTATAATGTGCCAGCAATGCAGCAGCACAAAGAAAGTCACCTTAAAGTAAGATGGAAGTGAAGGCAGATGTCTGTGATACAAGAGATATCTTGAAGATGTTAGAGTCTCATGTCCATGAGAATGTTTATGACAAATTCAAGCCGTGGCTTTTAGAACTCAACTAAAATCCAGCCTTGGATGACACCGTGAGAAGAAAACTTTTCCACAGTGTTGCTGAACTGCTGAACTACAAGCAGATTGACACTTCCAGGCCAAGCCAAGTGGTTGAGGTGAAAGCTGGCAGAAGGCATGTGCCCTGGAGCACAGCTGGTGAGAGTGCCTGGCTTACTCACTTATGAAAAAGTGGCAAAATGTACTTCTGCTTCTTCTCCACAACCTGCCCTGCAGGCTGCAAGAGGATCAGTTCCTAAGGTGGCTGTCCTAAGAAAACTGCCAAAACACTTCCAAGAAAAGCACTGACTTCCCAGCTGCAGGAAAAAACAGCACGCCAAAAATACCCTTCCGAGCAAAAGGTGAAGCTAAAAATAAACAAATCCCAGGAGGCTGGGCATTCTCCATACAAGGCTGCCCTACTCAGTTAATGGTTACCTACACCTGACCTCTGCAGCTATGCAGTAACCACATACATATCTCCTCTGATAAAGAGCAGAGGGCCACATCCCTGCCTGTCTGAACGCAGCTATCTCTGTTCACAAGTCACAGCATATTCTAAATATGAAAAAAACAGAGGCCAAATACTGACTGTAGCATGTTTGTGCTAATGCCAGGAAAACCTGTGAGAAGACAAAAGTGGTAATTCCCAAATGCGTTCCATCTCCCCGAAGGATTCATGAAAATTTCATTGTAAATCTTCCAGGACAAAAACCATCAAAGAGTGGCTATGTGTGTTGCTACAGTTTAAGCCAAATATGCAATCACACTTAATTTGGATTGTTTTTAGGTTATTTTTGTTCCTACACCTATGAGCTATAAATGGTAGAGCCATGCTTCTGGTCAACTGAGGTAAGTGGAAGGTGGAAAAGAGAGAGTGTGAGAACCAGACTGTGAAAAACCAAGTGGGATGTGTCAGAACTCGTCTGTGAAGGACCCTCAGTTATAACACACCTGACAGAGATGGTCATTCATGTGGGTGAATTTTCTGCCTCCTTGTTTCCAAACCCAATGTGTGCCCTTTATGTCAAAAATCCATTTACTATTACACTATAAAATATTACCTGAAAAAATGTGCCTTGGTAAAACTAAGGTTGGACACGGGCCAGCAAAAGTGCTACAAAATCTTCAATAGGGTCACCCTTGTGCAAAGCTCTAGGGACTGCCTTGCACATATTCCCCGTGTGTCACACATTGTGCAGGACTGTGGGACGAATTATTCCAAAGTCAAAATGTTTCCTGCAAGTAGAGTCAAGAGTGCTTAATGAAGCAAGGAGCAAGCAATATGATAACAAAATTGTTCCTTATTTAGTTTACAATTCACAGGATTCTGTGATTCAGTGACAGGTTATTGAATCGTAAACAGCGATTTAAGGCTAAAAGCTGTGAGAAAAGCCTGTTTTCTGATTTACTACAGAAATAAAAAGAATGTCAGCATTTTAACTGGAGAAAAGGACCTTTTGTTAGAGGAATTCTTGGGAATAAAAATGGTCTTTTATAAAACATTGGTATCATATCTAGTTTCTCAGCCAAACTGAAAACACTAGCCACATTCATTTTTTTATGATGCTTAATTTATGATGCTTAACTAAGACAAAAAAAATCAACACAAATCTGTTTTGGTCAGCATAAGGCAGCACGAACTGAAATTCTTAGTGAATCACATGGAAAAGAATGATGTCTTGATTTTATTTTAGTTAGAATTTTCTTTTACAAAACAAATAAAATATATAAACTATTTCAGTAGTTCAAAGCAGGAATGTTATGAAGCAGTTAAGGGAAAACAAAATAATTTTATCGTTAGGCCAGCTGATATGAAACTGATTGCAGCTTCATAATTAAATTGATAAGCTGAAGTATGCGTATGATCACTATCAGAAACACTTCTTGCTCTTTCTTTGAAACATGCTCTGTAATTTGAGTGGTAATTTATTGACTGTTGGAGCCCCTGGAAACAGAAGAGAAGAGGGAGCAATTCTATAATGTTGCAATTTTTGCACTTAAGTGTGAGAAAAGGTTAAGCAGCATGCTTTAAGAGTGTATTTGTTGCTACAGGAATTTGAAAGGCATAAGGAGATAATTGGGTATCTCAGTCAGTGGGCAGGTAATGAGCTGAGCTCTACAGGAGAAGAGTTTCAGTGATTTGGAAAAATTCACTTCATTGGAAGTGCTGAAGGCCAGGTTGGGTGGGGCTTTGAGCAACCTGGTCTGGTGGAAGGTGTCCCTGCCCATGGCAGGGGGAGTTGGAACAGGATGATCTTTAAGGTCCTTTCCAACACAAACTATTCTATGGTTTTCTGTCAGGCCGTCTATGGGGAAGGCAGTTGAAAGCAGTATCTGATAAATTATTAATCCTTCTAAGTATCAGATGCCATCCAAATAACCTTACAGGTGGAGGGATTCACTGACCAGAAATATTTTTGCACAATAAAAGCAATAGTGGGAAAGGTTATTTCAAAGACAAAGCAACACAGAGAAAAGATAGCTGGAGGAAGAAGAATGATCCAGAAGATCCAGATCTTTGATCCAGAATCACTAGGATGGAATAAACATTATATTTTATTTTCAAATGCATGAGGCAGAGTTTTTAGATTATGATAATGTAATTTTTTAATTGCTTTGGTTGGAAGGCACATCCAGAGCTGTTACTGTTCTCTCCACTCCTGTTCAGGTTTTGGTCTAATGTCCAGCTCATGATTTGTCCTGATACGTGCTGGGAAATTCTGCTCCAAAGAATCCAAACAGACTGAAAACATTAATCACGTCTACACATTTTTTTTGATGATTAACTCAGGAAAAAAAAACCCATGTAGATTTATTTTAGTCAGCATAAGATAGTACTGAACTGCATATTCGGGGTTCTTATAGCATAGTTCTTAATTGTAGTCACTTTCACAACAAATTGCAGAAAAACTAGGGAAAGTGTAATCAGTATCATGAAACAAACACTTTGGTGAGAAGTACTTTGGATATTTGTTTTAATGTTGAATACACAAAAAGGGCATGACTGCATCTCCTTCAGCCACTCAAGAGACATTTCATTTGGGTTATTCCAATCTAAGCATCAGCTGCTGAGCCAAAGTAATTTCAGTCCTGCAGATCCATCCATTCATTTTCACAAGTTAAATCTTCCTAACGGTTCTGACCTGCCAAAAAAGCTCCTTGAGCTACATATGTACAGTGCAGCCTTCTGCAGGGAGGAATCACTTCTTATCTAGGATGAGATTACCCTCCTTATCTTTGATTTGAACTCATCCAGTGGAGTCTGGTGTTGCAGAACACAGTTTTCACAGTGCCATCCAGGTACCCCCTCCTCCTGAGCTGCGCATGGTCAATTTCCCTTTGACCATCACTGAACACCATTAGTTTATCTCTTTGTTCCTGAAAGAAGTAGCAACAAATGAAGCTATGATTAAACAGTGTTTTTTATTAACCTGTCTCACAGAGCTGTATAACATAACTCATTGAAATTGGAAAATAATGTCAAGTGGAAAACCTCAAGATTTACATGGGATAGCATTAGAGATCTGGTCTCACAAAAAGACTTCAATATGCAGTATAATATCTAATGGATTGTGAGATCTGAATTTTACACGACTTCATGCAGGAATCTCAAGGCATTTTGCAGACCGAAAATCCATTTTAAAACAGGATCCTTCTTCAGCAGAAGAAATGTGTAAGAGAGTCCTGATGCTGTTTTTCTCATCCAGCATGGAGGAATAGAGACAATACAGATTCACAGAATATGACTAGGAAGAGACCCACAAGGACTCTGAAGTCCAGTTCTTAAGTGAATAGCTCCTTCGGGGATCAAACCCATAACCTTGGTGTTATTAGCACCATGCTCTAATCAACTAAGATAATCTCAGTCCTTGCCCAATATTAGAGGGGGAGCCAAACAGCTGGGAATACAGATCAGGAGCCCTCATCCTGAATCCTTTAATGCCCACATTGCTGACACTGACAACTGGGGGTCTCCCAGCTACTCTGGCCAGTATAAAGTTACATGGAACTAAATGAGGAATATTTCACAGTCGTTTTGCCAGTGGTGAATTGTCACCTATCATTCAAGGTGGAAGTGAATTTTCAGTGCCATATTATTGCAAAATGCTTGTTATCTTTAAAATCCTTTTCCCCTTCATCTGGAAATTTCTCAGCTATGCAAAATCCAACCACAGTTCTAAATGTCAGTGTCGCTGTACCTGTGTCCAAAGTGTGGTTACACAGGACTTACTTTCCTACTTTTACTATTGTGCCATCTGGGAAAAAAGTTTCCTTCAGTCAATCATTGTAGAGGCATTTCACTGTGTGATCTGGGGACACAATTTCTTGTGTGCCATTGGGATAATGTTTTTCTGTAGAAAAGAAGATGTAAAAAGTCTGTCTAGTGTTCTTTCTTTTGTGTTGCCTTACACAAAGCTAGGCTAGGATTTTTTTGGACATTGTAATGATGATGTAAATTATATCTACAATACTGGTAAAAGAAATTAAATAATCACATAATCAGATAATCAGAATTGGAAGAGCTGCATTTACATTATTATATTTGCTTGTAGAAGGAAACTGAGAAGTGAAGTAATGGAGTATACTGAAAGTGAAACGCAAAGACAATGTGAAATGGCAAGAAAACACTCAATCTGCTGGAGTCAGAATTCAGACCACACTTTCATAATAGAAGTAAATCTGCATATACAGTTCACATTATGAGCTCTTGCATACCTATCTGATTATTAGGGAACTACAGTACCTCCAGGCCATCTGGATAAGCAGTGTGAATTGTCTGTGCATCTGCATAATAATAAATCTGGAAGGAGAGTGAGATGATAGCAGTATGTTCACAATATTTGCATAAGCAGATTCGACCATAACATTGTGCTCAAAAGTAAGCCATTTTTAAAAAGTCATTTGAAGGTAATTTTCTGCATCTGCCATCCATAAAAGTAGCTATGTTCACATTGCTGTTCCTTCCTCTCATTCACCCTCACAGTTGTGTCCAGATGATGTTACTTTCACCTCTGTAGAGTGTAGGAGGACAGTGAGCACATGAAAGTCCTATTCCCACCTCTATGCTTCGGCTCTCATCCATGAACTATTAATTTAAAATAATCCCAGTGCTGCCAAGGCCTCACTTATTTCCACTTCTGCCCACGTTATCATTAACTATTTATATTTACATAATGCCGACATGAAAGAAACCCCTGTGCTACCTGCTCTACAAATGCATGAAAACCAGTCCTTGCTTCAGATGGCTGTCCAAGCCCCTTGCCTTTGCTCAGTCTCCTGCTTGGCCAGCTACACATTTGTTCCTTCTTGGACTGTTACCTTCATGCCTTTCCACTTGTGTCTTTGTAGATGAAGTAGTTTCACTGCTCAGGGTTGTTAAACCAACACCCTTCCTCATCAGTTTCTCTCAGAACTGATAGATCAAGATACATTATAGAACCGTGCTGGAAAATCAGTTTGTCATTTTATTTTCCTTAAAGAAAACAAAAAGTTACCCACCACTCTCTGATCTGGCATGATCTTCTTTACATGTCCATTGGAAAAGCTGATCATTGTCATCCTTTTATCACTAATCTCCTTTTTAGTACCATCGTGGAAAGTGAGGATTCAGTGTCCATCAGAAGGTACCTCTTCCAATGTAAATTAGGTCAAAGGAAATGAGCAGCACTGTACTGCCTTCCAACTAAATTGGATCTTAAAAGAAGTCATGCTACATCTTTGTATTTCAAAAGTTATCTCTGCAGAACAGGCATTATTTTTGCCTCATTTGTGTGTAAAAGAGGCCAAAAGAAATTTTCTTTCTACAAGATGAACTTACTTGTAGCACATGTTCCAAGCTCCCACCCCACCACTTTGTTTTAAAGTTGAGCAAAATAAGGTGTACAGCCCTGCAGCAGTAGGGAAGAAAGTTAGGTTTCTTCTTGACCAAATTAAGTGAATTATTGACCAGACTCATTTCATATATGCTTGTACATTTTCCACACAGATCACTTGAGAGATGCCTAGTTTTGGACTGTGTTAACCAAAATGATTGAACTTGATGTATATTAACAAAGATTGCTGGCATGGTAGGTTAAGAACCATTTCTTTCCAAGTAATTCTGTATGAACCTTCAGTACTAAAGAATTAATTTTGGCTGTATGCACAGACCTAATAATTTGCTTGAGACTTCTTCAACAGAAGGCAATAATGCCATTAATATGCTCTTCTACAAAAAAAGCACTGTGAAGTCAGAGAAGACTTCATACCCAGCATAGCCTCTGGTTAATAATTTTTCCTGGTGTTACTATAGCAATTGTTTCTGTTCAGGATATTTCAAATCCCATAGTATAATTCTTTTGGTGAAGTTCAAAGAAGAAGGCAACCCAGAAGATGCACTGCGGCTTTGTCATTTTGTTCCAAACTTATCAGAATTTTCGCAGAAAGGGAATATCTCCCAACCAAAAAAAAATACAATTTTCTCTTACATTTCCATTATGATACTCTATTTTTTCCTGCACCTCTTCCTATGTTTTCTCCTTTCTTGATCTTCTAGATAATAATGATTTTGGGGGCTATATTATGAAAACCTCAAAGTCAGTGTTATACAAATAGAAATGTTTTAAAAATATGTTCATTAACTTAAAACAACTGTGCAAAAAATTTGTTACTTTCACATGCGGAAGAAAGATTTCCTTCTTTCTGATATTGCCTTGTATTTGCAATGACTTTTCATATTTTATTTGTAACTAGCAATGCTGCACATTAATTCCAGTTTTTTTCCATTTGCAAAGCAAAAGAAAGCAAAACAGAAGTCCAAAAATGAGGTGATAGAAGTGCATTCTGGCAAAATAATGGTGTATGTGTGTGTATAATGGAGAGAATAAACACAGGAACAGAGAGCAGAACTATCTCTGAGTATTGGGTTACTGATTTACCAAGAAAAGTATTGTATTAGCCAGAGTCACTCTTCCAAAACAAATTACCTGGCTCTTAGCTTTAGGTGGTGCTGTCTATGTAACCAAGGGCTATTCTGGTTGTTACAATTCCAGTTTACCATTACCATAAATGCTCTTTGCAGTCTGGCAGTGAAAAGGAGCCTTAAGTCAAGTGACATCTGGCACACAGCATCCAGGGCAGTTACGAGCTGATGTTAATTACAGTTTGAAGATGTGGTGAATTTTGAATTATGGGATCCAAAGGAACAGGGAGAACTGCTCCCCACAGGGCAATGATATGCTTCAGTAAATGACTACAAACACCATGCTCAAAGTCGCCAGGTCCATCTCTATGGCTGTGTCTACCAAGAGAAAGAATGCCGTTGCTGCTCATGTAAAAACCAGAATTTTAAGTAGCTCAAACCTTTGATTCAGCATCCAAAAAAGCAGGAGAACTGTCTGTAGATATTTTGTTGTCATATGCAATTATGCCATTTCTCTTGTGTGTGGTCACAAAAGCCACTTTATTCAGAGCTCTTAGCAATTTTTCTGTCTTTTAAAGAGCTTCTTCCTGACACAAAATTAAAATATTAACTACAACATAAATCTATTAATTTTCAACAGTTGTGCAGAGATATATAGATAAAGAAATCTAGCCTATTATTTGAAAGCCATTGCAATATTGTTTTAAAGACTGCACTTATATAAAGAGTAAAGGAAAAAAATAAATCCAGGAGAAAAGGTTGTCAAATGAATGTGAGTTAGCGTGCTGTTTATGAAAACTAAGACCACAGACCACTGTAACTCTATTTCAGAGAGATAAATGGTGAAATACCTCTGTTTCTTCATTGCTTTGGAAGGGTGCAAAGCTGCAAGTGTCATTCCTGTGGTTGTGTGAGAGGAACGTGTCTTCTGAGCTATATGAAATGGGCAAAGGCGTCCCTGTAAGAAAAATCAAAGAAAAAGGGGTCACTGAAAGCACATGAAAATTGCTGACTAACATGTCCATACCTATCTCAGGCTTTTTAAGGTGTTCTCAGAGTCTTGCAATGCATTGCTTCTTACACTGGTAATGTTTGCTAACAGCTTGTCCATTTTCCCATAGGTGCTTTGTCCTGGACCAAAATGAAATGCACTCCACATCCATTCCCTCAACCTTCTGAGCCTCTGGGACAGCAAACTCAGAGATTAAGTAGGTGGCAGCACAATCTGTTTTCCCTCTCTTGTAAAATATGAATTTGACAATACTTCTAAGAATCATAGACGTGTTTTAGTGACTCACATTCTCTATGAGTCAAGAGCTGAGGACCAGTTTCTCCAAGTCTTTTGCAGACCACTTTAAGTAGACAGGAGCTTTCCACAGACCTTACCTTTTACACAGGAAGATGAGCTGGGCTCCTTAAAATAACCACTCAAATGTGAGACAGCTCCATATGATTTCCTACCATTATATCTTCCTCCAGCAGGAGAGGGCTGATGTACAACCTGAAGAAAAATGGAGCTCAATATGGGAGCTATCAGAGATATGGCAAGAGTTTTCCATCGACTTCTCCTTCCTAGGAGTTTAGCTGTCTGTGTATGGATATTGTGCAGGTGTCTAAGCTTGGTTCAGATTGTTGCAGAGAAAGAAGAAAGGATGGAAGAGCTGGAAGACTCTTCAGAGAGGGCCAAGTCTCCCCAGTTCCCCCATCCCTTCTCTTGGGAACTTCATTTGCTCCGTGGTGGGCTGCATTGCAGTAATGTCTGTGGCTGCCCACGCACCTCACTGATCCAAATCCTGGCCCTGACCCATGGGACGACTGCCTGTCATGACCTGTCTGTCTCATCACTATGGGCTTTGGAAATTGGGGTTTTGGTCTGGCTCTTCCTTCCACGCCCAGCCTGCCCTCCTCCCTGGCCAGGACTGTGGGATAGGCAGAGCCCCGCTGGACTCCATGAGCTGCCCCTGGTTCTCCAAGCCCCTGGCCTTGCTGGGAACCACTGGGCAATGCAATGCCCCAATTCTTGGTGCATGTGATCACCCCTGAACTTTTTCTGGGACAATGGGGGCAGGTTTCAAAGCATACACCTGCACTCTGGCCTGCAGGAGTCTAAATAACTCAATGTATGAACAGTCTCTTAGACAATTACTGACAAAATAATCTGCAGCTCCAGGGAAAGAAGGCCAGGCAGCAGCCACATGGGGATCAGGATCCAAATACAGATTCTGAACAATATCATAAAAAGAAAATAAAGGCAGTTTAAAAAGACCTTTCTGCTGACTTACTTTGTCTGGCTCAAAAGGTATCAGTCTTCCCTGATGAAGGGTCCTGCCAGTTGGTGACATGCTTCTACCAATGGAGGAATTAGATGTTTTCTCCTCTTGATGTTCCTTTGTCTCTTATCTCAAAGGATCAGCTTTTTGCACAGAGCTATTTATGCCCTACAAGGTATGTACATTCATACATTCATATGAAGTTAATGCAAACACCTACAAATAGCATTAAAAATCCTCTCACAATGGGTGGATCATTAAGTGGTTAAAACTTTAGGAAAATGTTTAATTGTGTTTGTGGGCATACCCACAGAAACACACTCAAGCACACACACACACATTTTATACATAACTCTGTATTTAGGGTCTTGTTTTGCTTCCCACACTTCTCTGTGCTTGGGCAGCAATGCAAGTCAAGGGTAATCCAAGGGGCAGAGTATGAGGTTAACAGCTGCTGAAAGGCTCTCATCCTGGTTATCACAACTGGGCTGACTCCAGTAGAATATATTGCACAACAGTTCATTTCTACTTGCTGGATGTCCAACTTTCCTGTGTTTTATCTCTTACATCTCCATCAATCAAGGCTGACATAAGACTTTTAGGTCCCTAAGAGATGTATGAGCCACAGAAGGGAAATGTGATGCAAAAATTTTCAAACAAACTATAACAGTTATTTAGACTGGAAAGATCATGGACGCTCAAAAACATTCCCTCAATTTTTATGGAGACCTTAGAGCAGAGGGAACATAAAATATTCCTGCATGACCACCATGAAATACAATGGGATTTACAGGATTTACACAATGACTCTCAGACATTTGCAGCTGCTAAGAAAATATTATATTGGTATGACAGGAAAACTGAGGCTGTACTCCTGCCTAACCAAAACTTTGAAGGTACTGTACCTAATGTAGAATTTCCTGGCAATATGAGATAAAGGCAAAGTCTCACTGCCCACATTGCTAAACTAACTCAGAAACAGTAAGGGATTATGTTTCTATCTATCAGAATTGATAGCAGGAGGATCTCCAATGCATTGAGCTGACTAGGAGTGAGTACATGATGGTAAGAAAAAAAGAAACAATCAAAAAATGTTGGAAATGGAACCAATAACTGTGATTTTGAAATGTCTCACGCACTGAAGAGTGGCTACTTGAGAAGATGCGTGTAAGATATTAATGGAAAGAATATATTTGCCATCAGCTTAATTTACTCAAGGTCCGTGAGCTATTGCTCAAGGGATGGGACTATCAAAGCACAGATGCTGAGACTGCACTGCTCCTTCTCTGACAATAATGGTCAGTGTTTGACTGCAGTAAAATTTTCTCCATGTGATCAATGAAGTTTAGGGAATCTGCTGCTGCTGTGGATGGCGATGTCTTATTTATATAAATAAATGACATTACAATTTAATGTATGCTTACAAGGAAGGAGTCAAGAAAGCAATCTTATTGCAATACCAGAAAATGGTAGGATTTTAAAAGGCTAAATTTTTCCTCCAAGCATAAAACTGCTTTCAGCAGGAGAAAGGCAACTGATTAGCTCTTTCAGACAAGGTTGCAAGAAGGTACATAAATTAATAGAATTTATTGTTAAAAAGAGTAGAATTTATATTTTACATTTGGCGATATTTTCTGCAGTCAGATTCTATGGATATGCCTGAGTTCTCCAAACATAACCAGATTTCCAAATAAAAGTGAATGGGTAAACTGTCAAAATATGCTTGGGATTTCAGCTTGAGACAAATGGTATAGAACTAAGGACCTTTGTGATGAAAAGATATTAGCTCAGAAATTGCAGAGGGATAGAAGGAAATTTCCATCATTTCATTGATAAATATCTCAAGATTGAAACTGCCAAATTATCTAAAAGAACTTGAAAAGCCATTAGAGCAGTTTCATAACAGCTCAAACCAATTTCATCCCAGTCTGCTGGAGTCTCACTCCTTTTCTTCTGTCCCCAGCCACGTTTCCAGTCCCTCCTTTATGAGGCATCAGCAGCTACAGAGGGGAATTGGCCTGGTTCATTGAGTAGAATCAGACAGAGATTAACTATATTTTTGCTGCCTGGTTAATTTTGAGCCAGCTGGCTCACCATAGTTAGAAAGTGCCAATAGGGCCACAGAAGAGCATATATTCATCAACTTAGGTGAGACACTAACATGTGGCAGCATTTGTTTTCCTTGTGGTTTATTATAGAAATAATGTTGCAATGCAAGCTTTTAAAAACCTTACCTAAGACTTGTAAATAGAAGATGCATTGTGGCAAGATGGAGTCAGAGAAAGTAGCAGTGTTTCCATTAACATGATGAGATGTATCAGCCAACTCTGCTGAAGGAGCATCCATGCAAAACAGCGTTAGTACTTCAGCTTGTTACACATGCCATTGTAAAAGCTAGATTTCATTTTTATGCATTGCATACACTAGCATACCTATTTTAAAAGCAATAATGTCAAAGGAATCCAGACAGGCTTCCATGAATCACATGTAGTCTCTGTTTTCATTCAGAGGAATGTCATTCTAAGGGATCATTTGAAAATTCAGAGCCATCCCTGTATCCCAGGCAACCACTACAGCTTCGCTCTGTACTTTTAAAGAAACTCAAATACTCAAAGCATTTGGACAAATCACACGTGACTGGGTTCTTGATAAATATTCTCTCAATTCCATTACTTTCATAAAAAAAGCCATGGAATTATGTCAATTTTCTTCATTGCAAATATGTTGATGACCAGTAAATGCAGACCCTTGATGCAAAGGGGCTACAAGAGTAGAGAAAGAAGCAGCATCCCAACAAATACAATGTAGATAATTTTTTTCCAGTTTTCACTTCAAACATAAAAAAATTAATCACCAGATCAACAACACTTCAAACTACTTTTGTAGCAACAAAAGAAGTGTAGTTTAGTTAAGAAACTTGACTTCATAAAGAACATGCAGACAGTTCATTCTGTATCTCTGTTATGGGAGCTATTGAAGCACAGTTTGAATTTCCATAAGCGACACTGACCCTACTCTTGGCAAAAGCAGGGACCTCTCGGAATTCCTCTAGTCCTACAGATCTATGCTATCAGGAAGGCAGTGGAGAACAGGAGGAGGTATTGTTACTGAGTGTCCACTTGACCACAGGAATTCTAAAGAGATGTTCTCCTGGATCTTCATGCTCAACAAAAATCACTTACATTTTCTAATGAGCCTCTGTCTCCCAGCTGTTAATACCTACAGTTCTTCATCAAATTGTCCCAGAAATCTCTCATTTGTCAATTCCCATAAATAAGGATCTTTTATTACCTTCAAATGTCACCATTTGTGTCATGTGGAGTTCACATTTCCCCTAAAAAATCAAAATCTTGAGAAAAAGCAGCAAGTACTCTTGGATAAAGCAGTGAAGTTCAAATGCTATGAAAGTCTGTCCACATATTCACAGACCTTCCCTGCTTCAGAGTTGGTAATTTGTCAGGAAAAACATTCATAGGCAAGGAAATAACACGCTCAAAGGTCATAAAAATCCCTTGCAAGATTAGACAAAAATCCATCTTAGATGGATCTTAGATTGGAAGTAAGCATATTGGACCTTGTCCGAAATATTAAGAAATGCTATCAGTATACCTTTCAGTGGAATTCCCCTCCCTTCCTCCCTCCCACTTCCAACCCTGCCAGGCAAATTAATTCATCTTTTTTCATAGAAATCATTAAAATCTGTCCATGGGTGCATGTTGGGCAGGAAACTGCAACTTGTTCTTGCTAATGAGCTGCATTCAGAAATCAATTTGTTTTCAGGAGATCCATGTCAGTAAATAGAAATAATTAATAAATAATAACTATGTTGGCCCATCTGTTCATTCTTTCATAGTCTGAAAGAGTCACTAATGATGTGCAGTTAAAATGGACATTTTTCTTCTCTCACTAAAGCACAACTTGAACTGGACAGTTCCTCACCAGCTAGGTCACGTTACAGTACAAACAGAGATCATCCTTGAAAGTATTACAGGCAACCAGAATATATCTTTTTCAGAGATGTAGAACATTTCTTGGATACTGGGGATTTTTTTACTTCATAAAATCATGTCTACAAAAAAATTGTATCTTTACCCTGTATTGATCATTATTCAGACTTGCTTGACAACTGTTTTTTTTGCATATCCTCAAAATCTATTAGCTTTGACAAGAGTAAGTCAGATGGCAATTGTTCTGCCCTCTTGGTTACAGCTGACTAAACTCACCAGTCCAAGCTGGCTTCAACTTACATATGTTATAGAAGACATACAATCTTCTTCCAGTCCTAGAACCATAAAACATTTTAGGTTGCAAAAGATTCTCAGATCATCAATTCCAACCATCGACACAGAACTGTCAAGTCCACCATCAAACCATGTCCCAAAGTGCCCTATCCACACATTTTTTTGAACAGTGCCAAGGATGGTGATTCCACCACTTCCCTGTTCAGTCCAATGCCTGATAGCCCTTCTGTCACTCAAGGTTATTCACTTTGATGTGTTCCTATGCTCAGTTTATCAATTTTGGATATAAATAGTATGATAGGTTTTTTTATTTATATCCAAAATTCAGAATTGTCCAGATTCACAGGATCTGTGAGTGAAAGCATTCACCTGAGTCAAAAGAACTGAAACGCAAAGAAAATACAAATGAGTCACCATGTTCATATCTGTCACTATGACACAGATTTTGGGCTTCAGCTTAGTGTTCCATTTACCTGAGACTTCAATTCTAGAATAAAATAATTGACAGCCACTCTATTCATTGTAAAGTCTTTCTGTGCCATCAGATGTGGATGCTGGTGAGAGTCAAGGAAAAACAGCAGTCTGATTTTCCCAAGCAACTCAAGGGAAAACAAAAGGAAAAGAATTAATAACAAAGTTTAGCACCGGGTGTTGTTAACAAAATGAGTGCATGAAAAACGTGATGTTTTAGTAAGAGCATGTTTACAAGAAATGTTGCCTTCCTTGGACCAATAAGCTTATTCTATCCTTCAGTTCTGAGAACCAGTCTATAAAAATGTGTCTACTTCTGCAATAAATCGCTTCTTCTTTTGAGAAGAAGTCCATGTCACTGTGTTAATTCACTGCTCCCTAGCCTTACAGCAGCAATCAGATAAAGAGCATGTGTCTCTGTCAGACATTTTAGAGTTCACTCAGGACATCTGGGCACTATGCCCACCAGTCTAGCTCATGCTTGTGCTGGATTCCAGTTGGACTAGATCCAATCCTGGCTATTTTGTGAAAGCCCAGATAGCAGTGAGCCCAAAAGTCTGCTGTCCTCAACTTCCCCCTTCTCAAAACCGTTGCTGAAGTCACAATTTTTATTGCATGTGGCTACATGCCATAGGAGGAAATTATCAGTATCTCTTTTCATATCTGGCACTGTATAGAATTCGCCAAAGTTACTCTCTAGTGACTTTCTAACACACACTGTCATGCTCACTATAGTGGAACAGTTGCCTCCCTTCTCATCTGATCTCTTTTACATTTTATTTCAGTCCCCATACAGGCAGAGAGTGGAATGTGTTGGCTAATTTAATGTAACAAATATTTTATTCATAAATATTCATAAATACATTATAATAAATATAATAAAGTTTTCCTTTAGCCAAAGGAATAGTTTCCAGTAGAGAAGATTAATTTCAGACTGTACATTTGAACAAAGCATAGATTTCAACCAAATCTGAGCAAAAGTAAGGAAAGGGATTTGTAATGTCCAAGGTGCCCCTAATATGAAGCAAGAAATACAAAGCCAAGAGAAAGAAAAGCACAAAGAAATATTCAGATATCGAAATTCTAAATAGTGCGATATGTTAGAAATGTGGTAGGCTGGCTGTGGAGGAGCAGTCATGGACACACCAGCTAGAAATAAACATCTCACTTGACATAGTGAGCTAACTTGTCACAACTTGTAAAAATCTGAGTGGTTTTCCCACTGAGTGGAACTGGGAGAAGTACACTGTTACATATAAGCAAGTAAAGCCTTGAATGGCAAAATACTAGATTTATGGTTTGCCAAGGCAAGGGGATTCCCTGTAAAATCAGCCTGTGGAGTAGTAGGTGCAACAAGTTCAGAAAACTCATTGGAAACAACACTCAATTCAGTTAGGTCTAGAAAAGAGGGCGGAAAAAGGTTTTTTCTCCTGCTACTGCAAAACCAGAAGAAAATCTATAATTCATGTAGAATTATGCACAAGCAAGAAAACATGATTATGATTATACACACTTTCATTTGTAAAAATTTTGATTCTAAAGAACATTCTCTTAAATACATATTTGAAAGTCTAGAAAAGTGACTACTGGCAATAGGGATGTATACTTTACTATTCACATCTCTAAGGAAGTGTTTTTGCAAAGATGTCTTCAGCCCCACATGAGAGATGCTGTGGCTCTTGTGATTATCTTTCCATGAAATTTCTTCTGGTTTGGATGAAGGTGCTGTCCCTCATAGAATAGTTTCTGCAACCTAGTGGAGAATTTGTTACAAATACGTAATTTTAACTTCAAGTCACAGCTAGTAGAATGAAACAGACTTCAAAGACATCTGACTCAAATTTAAGGCCATTTTATTTTCATAAAAATTATTATATTTAAATACAGTAAATGAAATTACACATGTTGTTCTGCTAGGGACTGAAAGTCCCCAGCATCAGAGAAAAACTTTTTAGGTACCATCCTAGCATCTTCATATACAGTATCCTAGTATTACTTTCCCATAACAAAAATAGTCAGTGTCTTGAGTAGTAGTTTTACATCAGCAAAGTGATAGAAATAAAATAGAGTTCTGGCCAACAGCAGAAGTCAATTAGCTTTTTCTTATCCTGGCTTTTATTGGAATTTTTATGTATTTTAATTTTGCACCTGTGACTAATCTTTTGGTTTTTTTTTCTGACCTTCACAATCTATAAAAAGATGAGTCATAAGAGCAGGTAGGTTTGGGAAGAGTAAAAATAAAGTGCAATTTAACTTCAAATTATATTTTCAATGAAATTTAGGTGTTAGGTGAAAAATCTCATTAACAAGTACATTACAATCAAATTGAAAAAAGACACAAAACTTCTTCACTCCAATAAAGCAAAGGACAGGTTCGTTGGTGGTTCTAACATTTTTTAAAGATACTTTACTAGAAATTAGATTTGAAAATTGGGGAAATGCCTAAGAGAAAATGGCTCAATTTTATTGTCTTCTAGGTTTGGCCATTCTGTGGAAGTGTAGGGTTCATCTCATCAGACAATACCATCTAGGAGATAATTATTTTTTCTAGTTTCTTTGACATACCTAGGATGAAACTGATCCTTCAAAGCATGCATTTTTCTCCCTTGAATACACACAAGGAAATGAAATTACCCACTTAACTCAAATTTCAGGATTTTTTTGAATTCTAGTCTGACCTGCTGAATTTCACCAAGGCTTGCTGGCTCCTGTGTTAAAAGTGACTAACTTTAATTTTCTTTAACTCCCTTACAAGAAGTTACTCAATCATATATTAATGGAACAAGTAAAATCCTACAAGTACATTAAACAAGTGGAATACTGAATAAAAATATTACAAGACACTCTGTAAAGCTGTGATTAAATCATTTTGATTTCCAGAGAAAAGCAAAGACATTTACATTAGCCAGGTATATTTTCCACTCTGTTTATCCCTCCTGCTCCATCCCAGTGTAACTCCTATTCAAGAATCCAGCTTGTGCCTCAGTAAGGCAGGCCATTGATGGTGATTCCTTCCAGAAAGCTTACAGCATAAAATAAGAACTAAGATTTAATAGAAGGTCCAACTATATTTTTTTCCAGGCTGAAAAGATGCTTTATTTAAAAGGTAAATGGCACTATATATAAAAAGAGTAGAATTATTTTCAGGAGGCTTTTTAGGAGGCTTTAATTTAGGCACTGAAAGTAAATCAGTTATATAGACTCAGTTCCTGGTTAGTGGAGGGAGACATCTGGCCTAAGTGTCTATGACAGGCTGGCTGTATCACCAGGTGAAGCTGCACCACTCAAGGATAAAAAGGCTGGGTGGGAGAGGACCACACAATATTTAACATGGCTCACTCTAGAGCTGACTTTCGCCCCTTCAGGCCAAGCATGGCAGGAGTGGAGGGACAGTATTCACACATGACAGCTCAAAATTAAAAATAATGAATTTTTCAAACAGAATTAAGCAGATAGTATCTTCCAGTCCCAGGGTCTCTGAATTTCTGTCCATGAAATTCATCGCTTCGGGGTCTTTTTCCTCCTTTCCATCTCTGATGTTCTGAAGCTCTGAGCTCATCTCAAAGCTCCATGTTCTGCCTGGTCAGCAGCTCAACCTGCTCTCAGTTTGCTGCAGGCAGCATGCCAGTAGGACTCAGTTCTCTTGAGCTGCTCCTGCAGTCCAGCAATCTGCTGTTTTAATATCTATCAGTGAAAAAATGAAACTCTGCAGTGTCATTGCCTGCTCTGAACTCGGCATGCCTGCCTTACATATCCAGAAGCAAACATGGAGCCTTTTGTTCTGCTTAAAGGTCTACCGTATTAAGGTATGCAAAAAAGAAAACAACAAAAACCACATTTAAAATTATTTTAACAAAGAAGAAACACCCCAAGCATAAAAAAATACTACTTTGCAAACTCCTATTTTTAAAACAAACCAATTGTTACAAAATGAGCAGAGGCAAGTGCGTGCTGAAGAAAATAATGAAATTCAAACTAATCATGCAAATAATCCACATTAAATGCCAATGCCTTTAAGAAAAAGCTAAAATACAAGGTAGATTTTAAAGACAAGAATGTCAGGTAATCAGGTTGTCATGTGGTGAAAAGGGCCCAGGAATAGTTAGGTCCTTCTTACAAACAGCAGGGGATTGCAAAGACATAATTTCCAACTGAATTGAAAATGAAAGTAATGAAATTTGGAGACGACATTTCTATATACATCCATCTCCATTATTTTTGCCTTTTCCCTTCTTCCCTCACCATTGCTGATGCAAACACTGAGTCCTTTTCCTTCAGGGCACTAATGCTGGATAGTGCAAAGAGAGTACTGGTGGAGCTGAGCTAGAAATGTGCAGTTTGCTCTGCAGTCAGCCGATTGTCAAACACAACCTTTTCTCACTTTCCCTTCACTTGTGGGTCTACCCACTTGTTTCCTGATCACATTCCTTTCTTAGCTGTGAGCTGCCTGCTCTGAATTTGGCACATCCTCCAGCCATATTCTAGAAGCAGCAGACTTCCAAAGTAGGGAATTATGGAAATAAATAACCTCAAAAGTATTTTGGTTTTGTTTTGTGAAAAATTAAACTTTTGAACGTGCACTCATTCTGTTTTCCAGGTGGGAACAAAAAATTAAGACAATTCAATCAAATTCCATCTCTAGAGCTAGGCATAATCAAGAAACACAACTATTCCCTGGCATAAATTCTAATTTTTTTTTTCTAACCCCAGGTGGAAAGAAAACTGATATTTTAAATTATTGTGCAGAGAGTACATTCATAATATTTTTAATCAAAGTACTAAAACAGCCTCACTGAAACATTTTCTGTTAAAAATATGACTTGTAGACAAATATGCAACATAACGAGAAAAATCATTCACTGTGTGTATGGTCAAAAATATGTGTCTCAAAAACGTACAAATAAAAATAAAGTATAGAAATTTTGAACAAAGTACTATGTTGCCAGCTTTAATTGTTCTGAAAATTTTTTGATCATGAAAGTAATTTAAATTGTCAGTTTGCTGTCAAGTATATCAGTTTGTTTTAGACATTCTTTTGCAGCAGAATATTGTTCCAGACATTTCTGGGCTTTACCATTGCCTATTCTTTTATTTCATAAAAATGTTATTTTCAGCTGCCCCATCTCTGTTATTGGTTTCACATGGCTTACCGTTTTTTCTCTGTTTATCAGTAATTCTTTTAGAAAATTGCCCCTTAAGTCATATTATGTCTAGCTGTTTTTAATAGGGATAATGGCCACAGAAAATCAGAGATTATTTTTTCACTAAGAAGTCTGAAATAGAAGCTTTAAAACGATAGAATGCCCTAAAGTAATTTAGAGGAAACCATAACAAATTGCTTGGGGATGTTATTAGGCAGGTTAGATTGTTAGACACGGGGCTAGATATCACAAAAATACCTCAAAGCCAAAGATCAGGATAGTTTAGAGAAAAAAATGATAACAAACGCTCAGCACAGGAATGAGAATGGTGACAATTAACTGTCTTGCATTTGGCACAGTGAGTCCTAATATTTACAAATAGGGAAGTACACTGTGTAGAAGTTGGAAATTTTCCAAGAGTCAGCTCAGCTGAGCAAATCAGTACAAGGAAGTATGAGGAACATGGGAACATTTTAACTTCCTTAAAAAATGGTAGGCACAACCTAATTTTTTCTTATACAAAAGAAAGAGATGTACATTTAAAACACAAACCAAAGTGGAATCTTATTAAAATTAAAATCTTCACTGTGTGAAGATCCTAAAGAATGACATGAATACTTTGCCATGTGTGGCAAATGGAAAGATTCAGGTAAAAACATAGGATGTTTGTGTGGAAGGACATTAATTGATAGGAACTGTGTATTTATTCTACAGAAGACAGCTTACTTGCATTCCTTTTGATTTCATGTGCTCTCTAGTGACTCTAGATGTTCCTTTGCACTTGCTCTGGGCAATTTTTTCTTTCTGCAGTAGTGAGTTTGATCTCTATTGTATTCCAAGGGTGAGTCAACTCCTGGCTCCTGACAGTCTCGAGCTGGTCTATTCATGTTCTGTTAACAAGATAAACAGAGAGCATTAAATTGGCATAAGAGACTGTAACGAAGGACTGTCTTCAAGTGTACCTTCTTTGGGCATGATCTTTGGAGGGCTTGGGCATGTCCCTCATGTGCTGATACTGCTGGGAGTGGCAACCAGTTATCAGCACTTGTCAAAATTAAGGTACTTCCTCCCTGGGAACACTCATGCATGTGTTCAGCTGCAAAATTTGTTCTATTTAGCAGCAGGAAAGAATTCTAATTGTAATTTTTGACAATACAATGATGGTGAACTTAGAGGCTTTTAAACAAGTTTTGTATTCAGATAGCTAAATCAGGTCAGACCTACAGAAGGCACAGCTTGTTACCTGTCAGAGTATCTGTGAAGCCCTGCAGTCGTGCAAAACTGGGGACTGGGCTGTATTTTCATCTGCCCAGTCATTACTACAAATCAGATTAGCAATGACCGGAATGAAATGGGATAAAGTATTTACTTTCCACAGATAAACATGCTCCAAGAGTTAAATATGGGTGTTCAGAAGAGATTTTGCCTTTGAACTCAATGGCTCAAGACATGACTGATTTGGAAATGCACTTAACACTCAGAAACGGGAAGAGTACAAATCTTTACATATCCTCAGGAGAGCTTATTTATATGACTGTGATCTAACTTCCTAGTTAATTTTTAATCTGACACGAAATTATTCGTTAGTTTCCTGCTAACAAATAAAAAGTGAGCTTCCAGCTCCTTTTATGACCTACAGCCACTATCTGTCCTTCGCTATTTCTCGAAAAGAAACATGAACTACAGGAGGCGGCTGTGACCTCACATTTCCCTCTCAGTAATGGAGTTTGGCACCTCAGGAGCAAAATGTGAAAGTTCTCACAGATACTAAGAGAAAAAGTAACTCCCTATATCCTGCTGCTCTTTGTAAATAATTACCTAATGCTGTTGTTGTTTTCTATTATAAATAAACTTGACTAATATTCTAGTTATAAGCATGATGGAGAAAGCCTCAGCAACAGTCAATATAAGTATTAATTCTCCTCAAAATAATCAAATTGAATGAGCCCCTGTGTGATTACGTCTAGCCCACCACTCCTCCATATCCAAACCAGTTACTCTGAAATACAATGCACTACAACAAAAGCAAGATGCAACATCTATGTATAACATTTTCCACTGCAGACTGAACAGTATTGTGTTAAGTCAGGATTAGAAAACAGACCCTGCCCTGAGGAAATGCAGCAGCCAAGGAGCATCTGCGATTTTGGATCTGCTGGCAAACAGTTCATAACCAGCTGTAAATTACAAACAGGAGCTAGGTGCAGAATGCAGATAGAAAATACATTAGAAGAGGCTAAGCACTTTGCACAAACTGAAATTCTTTCTTGTGTTCCAGGCACACCTCTGCATGAGGCAAACTGAGGCAGAGCTGCCTGTGAAGCAAGAACATACGTGAAGCAAGTATTTTTTCAGTGAGATGCAGGTGGAAAAAAATAAACCAACCACCAACACATTGGCTGCTGCCGTTGGTCCAGTAAGCACAGATTCCATACTATAAGGAAACTGTGGATTAAAAATGGCAAACAAGCTGCACTAGTTGGAGGAACAAACAAATAATCATCACAGAATCCTCTGGCTGACATCAAATGTCAGCAGAACAACCTCAGTACCACAGGGGTGGACCCACAGGTTGATGCCTTGAGCACTATCCAGGCTCTCTTAAGCACCGGATACATACATGGCACTGCATCCCTACTGGTTTTACCCTCTAGCTTATATTAGTTATGCCTGGGAAAGTCTGAAAAAAAAGTGCTTGGAAACAAAGGAATGGATAGGTTTGGGCAGGTTCAGGCACGTGGTGCTGCTCTGAAAAGGATTTTCATTGCTTCCAGCAAGCTCAAGTTGTCACACAGCACAAGTGAATTGCTTTCACTGGGCAGTCATCTCGTGTTCCTAACAGGGTTACTGATTCAAAAATGCAAAGTAGATTCTTGGATTGCATAAATCAGCACAGGGCCAACACAGCCAAGGACGATAAACTGCCTTCTCCAATTAGTTTTAGCTCATAAATTAGAAAAAGTGAGTGAAAAGATGTATGCATTGTACTGGGCAGGCATTTTTGGATAAACATCTGTGTGGAAATGCTGGGGCTACTATGGCTAATGACATGAATAAATCCATGCAAGCTCTTTTAAAAATATGAATTATTATGAAAAAAAGTCAAAGTAATTGCATGGGTAAGGCAGCACAGTCAGCAGGCCGAGAATACAGTGCTGGCAGAATCTGGCACTGCAGTAATTCTGCACCAGTACATCACTCCACAGTCAAAACTTGCAGCAGTAAAAGTAAAAGCAGCACCTAATTTCATTAGTAGTTTCATGAACTGCCAAATCCCACAAATACTCATGTCTGGAACACCTATCATGATCAATTAGAGATCCAAGAAGGATCTTTAATGAAACCTTTAATTTTTAAGCTTTTTGCTGAAAGGCAGCTGTAGGAGAAAATGATACAAATCAATAAATGCAAAATAGCCTTTTGCTATTGTCTTTGAAAGGAAGAAGAATGGGCAAACAAATCTGAAAAATAATTTATTACTTTGCATAATTTATTAAAAATAAAAATCAATAAATGATGCAAATTTTCCACCAATTAAGAACTAGGTTTGAAATGCAAAGAGGAAAATAATATCTCCTGTGTTATGGCACCTCCTAATTTCTAACAGATTTTATCACATTAAAAATTCATATTAGATTTGGTTGTAAGCAAGCTCAATTTTTATTAGAGGCATTTTGATAGCCTACAATTAGTTACTGCTGTGAAGGTGCTTCCATTACAAACCCCATAGATCCAAAATTATTCATTGCAGAGATTTTGTGTTAAGAAATTATTTTTCTTCTATGAAGATAAAAACATAAACCAAACTAAAACTTTTATAGCATTTAATAATTACAAATTACAAAACCAACTCTCTTGAATTTTCAATTTCTTAATATATATAGTGTCAAACACATCCTCAGTCTGGTCAAAAGATTAGTATTCCTGAAATAAGAATGTTGTTGTCACTGATGTGTGCTCTACACTTTTTGTTAACCTCAGAAATATGTGCAACCCTGATGTGAATGGGAGAAGTTTATCCTATCCTCTATCTGTGGCCTGGTCATATATAAAAAAAGAATATTTTTCTTACTGAGTTCTTACTGCTTTCACTGTAATCCAAAGATATTCAGCAAATTATGGGAATCATTTGGCATTACTCAGCTTTAGACCCAAACTGCACCAGTGTTTTGAGAGCTGGTCTCCTTCAGTGAGGTGTTTGCTTTTAATCTAAATGCCTAAATAAGTGTTTGAGTTCAAAAACAAAACAGATGCCCCTGGAAATAAGCTAGCTGGTAAGTAAGAATCTAGCAGCCTGATTTTAAGGATTGTAAAAGAAATATTTTCCTCACTGCACACACAAATCAATTTCTTGTGTATACAGATTTACCTGCAGAAATTGTTGCTTCCTCATTTTCTTCTTTCACCTCGGGAAGGGGTCAGCGAAGGGGTTCTTCTGTGGTGTGCATCAGTCTCTAATCCTCTGCTAAGAATGTCCTGGGTTTCTTCTGCACAGGTATCTCTGATAACACACAGAACTTTGTGAATATTTATGAACCCTCGCTATATTTTTAAAACCACAGACTGCATAAGTGCAGTAAGATTTATTGCTTAATCTATCAAAAAGAAAGAATGTACTTTGCATAATTATGCATTAATTATACCATTGCCAGCATAGGTTTTAGTAGTGCAATCCAAGCCCTGCAAATCAAGTAAGTGAAACAGATTTGGATGTATATCAGTGTCAGTAGCTGAACTCCTTTTCAGGAATGTGAATGCCATGTGATGGTTCAACTTTAATATGAATGTAACTTTCAGAGGCCTCAGGAACCCTTTTTTAACAGCAGTCTGACTCGGAGTAAAGTGTGCTTAGTAGATTGTGACAGAGCAATTGAGAGCCATCAGAAGTGAATATTTCTGCCCTGGTGGTTATTGGAGACAAGAAAACGTATTCTGACTGATCTTACGTAAAGAGAAAGCCAATGGGTTTAGGATGAGGAGTAAATGTGCGGAAAGTCCTTCAGCTGAAATTAAGTCAAGAATCTGTTTAATAAAAAGGACTAAAGTCTGCTGAAGCAGGATACCATTGCATTACCAGAAGTAAGATCACTGGGCCCAAAGCTGATTGACCAAAAAGCTGGGACCATAATAAGGAAAAACTGAGTGAAGATATCCTTACACATTATAATATTGTCACTAATCTGGCTTTCTATGTCTTAGGAGAAAAGCATGCAAATTTGAGAGATAATTTACACATTTTTTTAAAAGTCACATATGTTAGCTCTGAGGAAGTTAAAAAGAAAATGTGAGCATTTCACTGTCAAGGGATGAGTCATACCTAAGCTACAGGGAATTCTAGCCCTGACTTCAGGGACTCATTGAACATTGCATCCATTTCATGGAATCAAAAGTCTGCACCTAAAAGTGCACCTCAAACAGACTTAAGAAGTAGAAGAGAAGTAAGAAAACCAAGGGACTTGCAGATGTATCTCTTCCCTCTTCTCTGTTTTATCCAGTTTAGATCTGAGAAATACTGACAGAGGTAGGCATATAGCTAGAGAGCACAAGCAGAATTAGTCATAAATCCAAGACAAAATTTTTTCCCCAATGAAAAATAAACACAAACCAACACTTGGGTAGTTATTATCTAATGTGTCTGCAAACAGTATTTTCTGTAGTGCCTCTACTTCAAGGGCTTCTTTAATTTTGAAAGCAGGAGTCTCATGAACCTCTCTTGAAGAGTGTAGATGTAGACTTTTAACACTGCTGGCCCTATTCCCATTCTTTAACTTAGGCTCATGCTCTCTCCTTTTCAATCTTGTGAGATGAAATAGAGACTCCTGAAAAGAAGAGTGAGCCTTGCTCCCTTCAGACCTACAGCTCCAGTACTAGAATTACTGCTACTTGTGCTGCAGGAGACATCTTGTTGACCTGAAATTGCTTGAATATCTTGTTTTCTTGGTGGTGATCTGCTGTATTTCCTAACAGGGATTTTTTTTTTTTTTTGTTCCGCTGGGTTTACCACTAGCATAATCACCATCAGAAAGATACAAATGTCTGTCAGTGTGATCTACTCCCTGAGGCACATGCTGGGAGGGATATTGAGCATGGTGAGATTTGGGGTCATCATCCCTTTTTGGATGTAAGCAGCTTGTCTCACAGGAGAAAGATGCAACTTGCCATGTCAAGGCAAAAGTTCCCTTCCTTTGCCACTCTTACTGCAAGGCTGAGGATGAACTTCCCTTCTCCACAGCCTCAGGTGAGCTACATGTAATTTTTATTAGCTTGTCACTGACCATCTTAAACCCAGTATGGATTTGCCTTTTGCTTTCTGAGTCCTGGCTCCCCACAACAACTTCCTGTGGGCAGACCTGAACCCACTTCTGAGAATGAAGGACCTGCACTCCACCTCCTTATTGTGATCTGTAGCTACATCCTGGAGTGGATAATGCCTTTGTAGGGCTTCCAAGGGAGTTTTTGTCCCCTCTATGAGATGACTATTCAGAGGCTGATCCACCCTATCTACGTCCTTTCACAAAATACCTCCTTGCTGGCTCTTCCAGCAGTTTTGCCTGCTTTTCCTAGAGGATTCATCTGATGAGTCTCCATTTCCTCACCTACTTGTAGGTTAGTGTCTGTCACTGTGTCGGGACATGATTGCAGGATTTCAGGCCATCTTCTCTGTGGTGAGTCACCAAGATTTTCCTTTGAGTCTTCATCTCCCCCAGCCACTTCTTATTCTTCTGCACTTTGTTCAACTACTTTTGTTTCACAGTCAGTCTTAACCTTTATCTCTCTGTCAGCTGAAACAGTCTGCCTTTTTTTCATGTGTATCCATCTGCATGGAGCTACTGACCTGCAGATATAGCTGAGAGCATTCCCCTGGCCACAGTATGCCTCTGTTCACTTAGCCAGACTGGGAGAAATGACCCCAGCAATTCAAACCAGCTCTTCTGGAATGCTTGCTGTCTTCTTTTAAAGGCTTCTGTTTAATTTTTCTGAGCCTTGCCATGCTCTCTTCATTTCAGAAAAACCTTTTGAGGTGTTATTTTTAGCTTGCTCTGGAAGAAAATACAAATTACATCCCGACAATCACGGGCACGATCATTCTGCAGAAAGGAAGATATTTACAATAACAGAAAAAACTGAGACCCCAGAAGTCTAAAAGACCTCGGGTATGGATAACTGAGTACATCAGAAACAGCCCTGACATTACGGGGAAGGTGCAAGAAGCACCTTTTTAGAAGCAGTCGCTATGTGATGCCTCCATTTGCTCATTCATTTCTAGAGTCAAAGGGTTAAGATGGTGCTAAATGTCTATATGATAGAAGATGAGAAAAGTTCTGTCCTTCTTTGTTTTCAGGGGAAGTTCCAGTAGTTTTTACAATGTGACACAGAACTAGAGAGCTGCATCAGTTTGAGATGTTATTTTGCCAGAGAGACATCGGGGAAATTTCTGAGTGATGAAGCGTGCATCTTTCAAGCCACCAAGCCAAACCAAATGCTGAGTCTGACACCTAGAGGTGTCAGGCATAAGCTCATCTCAAACTGTACCCACGGCAAAAAGCAGAACACTCACTGTACTTGACCTTTGTACAAAACCTGCATTTGGAATCGCCCCCATTCTCACACTAGTGCCACATGAGAGACCAGTTATTATGGAGCAAACAGAGCCAACCTCCATGGCTTATTTAACTAAGAGTCTTGAGACATGGGCACAAACTATGACCCAGAAAATAGGTGGAAACAGAGGAACACAGTGGGAAATCATAGGGGAATGGATTGTGACTGAGTAATGAAACCCTTTTCTTTTTCACTTTGGGGAAAAATCTTCCAGTGTCACATGAAAGAACAGTGGAAAAATGTGCAATCAAGTAATGAACCAAAACAGAGCCCACACGAAATCTCTGTCCATGAGAATTTGCCAAAAAACAAAGTGGATGCACCCATGGCAACAACACCTGTTGCTCCTTCTGCTGTTTTTCTATGAGGTGATTGTATGCTTTGAGTTGCACTTCAACATTTTTTAGAAGTCTTCTGTCTAACACCAATCTCTGGTGTGATTTGTCCAAGCAAGGAACAAGAAGGTACTTATTTGTAACATTCTCCAGTTAGTTTTCTTTTGATAATTTGTATGGAGGTGATATGGAGTTCAGAATTGTAAATGGTCTCTGCAATTCTTTCAAAATGTGAAGGTTGTTAGTAAAATCTCCCTATTGTATGAATCCAGCTCTCAGTTTAAAACATCCTGTCTAGACCAAGCATTAATTATACTTTCAGCAAGCAATATTTTTTGGCTGGTATCAGTCTGTCCTTAAAAATAGGTAAAAAATAGTCTAAAGGAAAAATATTTCAGTCATTTTCTCCTGACTAGAGTTAATAACAATTACAAAAAACTCACTATCTCTCTGACAGAGTGGCTTAAATTAGATGGTGAAGAGTGACAGAATAGAAAAAAATAATGACTATAATGTTGTAGAGGGCCAAATTGAAACCTGGCTCAAAATGAAGCATAGCACAGCATACATGAACATATTTCAAAGGAAATGTGCTTGAGCCTTAATTTAGTAACTTATTAACAATTTGTGCTAAATATTAAAAAAACTAGGGTTAAGATAAGTGCTGTTTGTGCTGCACATCACTGTCCTTCCTACACCCATCTCTACCCAGCACCACTGTACCATGGATAACCTTTTGATTTTTCAGTCTGTCTCTGTTACCACACTGTGATCTAATAGTATTAGATGTGTAGGGAAAACTCTTGCTAAAGAGGACTCAGTACTAGACAATACTCATTTCAGTGAAGCTTGCTTCAAACCAAATATAGCCTGGTGCCATAGTGAAAATGTCATGAAGAGCTGGAGAACATTCTCTGCTTTAGCTTCATCCAGCTCATGATAACACCACAATGTGAACCAAAGCATAGCAAGTAGGGGTGACTGGGAGACAGATTTCAGAACTCACTTCTGATCCAAAAATGCATTCACAGACAGGGGCACTTGCCCAGACATGCATATGGTCCTGCCACATCTTCCCAGCCTTCTGCTCTGGAGGTCCCTGTCTTCCTTCTCTGTCCAACTCCCATATGGTTAACACAGGAAAATTCTCATGACATTTGCTCTCAGTCTGTGCTTTCCTAGAAGCTTGCTGCTTCTTTTTTATACTCAATGGAAGGCTCAGCATGCCAAACACCTGCTGCTTCTATATGCATCAGTTGAGGAAAGACAAAAACTCTGAGCATTTTTTCCATCACTGGTGCCAGCCCACCCATTCTTGCCCATTGTGAGCACCTCCACAGTGTCCTTTTGCAGTGTAGTGATGAACCAGATCACAAAAGTGATCCAAGTTAAATGTTACATTTCTCCTCTTTCCAGATAATTTTAGCAAGAGTTGCTTTACTGCCCTGTTCAATATATAAGCATATAAAAGCTGGCCTTGGCAAGAAGAGGCAGAGCAAAGACAGGGATGCAGGAGCTGCCATCACAGACTGATGGCCACTGCAGAATGATGGCATATCAGTAGATTTATCTCTCCCTGACAACTTTTGCCTTACTTCTATGCTTTGAAGATCACAGTTACAAAACCAGCTCACTCATATGGGCTAGACCAGCATCCCATTACACAGAAGGAGATCAGCTGCCAGGCCATAGACCTGCCCAATTTTTGCCCATGCACACCTGCCACTCTCAAGCAAGGAAAGAGCTGTTGTGTTGCATATATAACACAAAGACAGATGTATACCATCAAGGAAAACATGTTTGTGGCTTGACTGACTGACTGAGATAATTTCTCACCTGGCTTCTATATTTCCAGTCTTCATCTTCCCCTCTATGCTGAAGTGAGATGAAGAAATCTCCTCCTTTAGTTGTTCTCTTAGTTCTATTTTAGCAGCAGAAAAAGTTTCAGAGAAACTCCTTTCTTTTATTTGACTAGTCTCTAAGCAGCAGGAAGAAGGGCAATGTAAACAGAATGAATAAATTTAAAATAAACATCCTAAAATAATTGGAAATGTTTGTGTATGTTTTGACAACATACTCAAGGTTTTGATTTTTGAAAACATTTTACAGAATACAATTGAGTTAAGTAGGAAGAAGGATGTAATCTGTGGAAAAAAGAGGCTTCTGATCCTCAAATCTAGTGCTGGAATCATGGAAAGGATAAATAATAAGATGTGTATTCCCTGCCTATAGAGATTTGTAGTGCTTGTTTAATGTGTTCACTATAGAACGTGGCAGTGAAGGCACTGCTAGACAGCACTGAACTTGTGTGTCTATAATTATGTGACTTGCAAGCCAGTTCATTAAACAGTTTAATAAGCAGTATTTGTACACATGAGAGCTTCTAACCAGGCATTTTCTATTCTGTTTCACAAAATTGCAGATGTGTGCATCTGCCTACTGAAGCTTACTGCATATGTTCACCACAAGAAGGCAGCTTCTACTTAAATTAATTTTTTTCTAGGTGCCAACTAGTGGTAAGTTGTTCTTTTAAGGTCAAGTTAGGGCTGACAACTGGAGCAAAAAGCCTTTATTCCCTCATTCATACCACACACTGTTGCTGTAGCAGGAGCTATACAAACTCACTTCATCATGTAAATATAGCCATTGCTATTGGAATCCTCTGGAACACACTGGAAGGACTTTCTGGTCCAAGAATAGGAGTACAAAAGTTTGTATTCATCCCTCAGTCTTTCCCAGCTACACACCAAATATCCCCAAACATCTTCCACAGCAGACAAGCAGAGCTGTTTCTGCAACCTCCCTGCCTGCCCTGCACCAGGATATGGCTGAGGAGACAGAGGTGGCACAGTAGGTTGACAGCAACAAGAGATGCAGAACCCATGTGTCCCTTCTCACAGGTCTCACATGTGGGGCTATGCTGCCTCCAGAATGCTTTAATAGAAAAGGTGCCCAAGCTCTTTAATTTTCAACTAGTGCTTCCCAGTGCAAGGCAAGAGCAATGTGTCCAAGCAGCTGTGTAATTCACCTTTCTTTTCTTTCCTGTTCTCATCTTGAGCACCTTGCCTGGAAAGCTTTTTTGTGGGGCTCTCTGTAGACTGAAGCAATGGCTCAGTGCTTATCCCTTTAAATAGGAAATGTTAGGCAAACTCTTGCTCTGCTCACGTTTGTGTTTCCAGCAATAAAAACCCACTCATCACAACAATCAGAGAAGTGTCAGCTGGCTGAGAGACCTCTCAAGTGCAAATTCGACTGAAGCATATTTCAAAGACAATGCACTGACCAGATCTAGCTGGAAGTTACCCTCATATTACAAGGCCTCTGCACTTTCAAGCCTTAGTTTAACACACGAGGCAGGTTGAAGTCAGCACTGATATCAATAAAAAGCAGTCATACCTGCCCCTGTCCTAGTGTGCTCTCACTGTCAGATTCCTGCTGTCTGATCTTATTCAACCTGTTTGTCAATAGTCTGGATGAAGGGCTAGGAAGCACAATAAGCAAGTGGGGACTGGCTGATTCACCTGAAGGCTGTGCTGCCATTCAGTGGGACTTTGATAGGCTGGAGAGTTGGACAGAGGAAAACAAAATGAGGTTCAACAAGGACAAGTGCAGGGTCCTGCACCTGAGGAGGAATGACCCCAAGTGCCAGCACAGGCTGAGGACTGACCTCCTAGGGAGCAGCTCTGCTGAGGAGGACCTGGGATGACAGGTGGATGACAAGTCATTGTTGGATGGCAAGCTGACCATGAACCAGAAGTGCCCTTGTGGCCAGGAGGGCCCATGAGATCCTGGGGAGCATTGGGAACAGTGTGGTCAGTAGGTTGAGGGAGGTGATCCTCCCCCTCTACTCAGCCCTAGTGAGGCCCCATCTGGGTTATTGTGTTCAATTCTGGTCTCCACAGTTTAAGAAAGACAACAATTGAAGGTACAGCAGGGGGGTCACAAAGGTGATGAGGGGTCTGGAGCATCTCTCTTATGAGGAGAGACTGCAGGAGCTGGGCCTGTTCAGTCTGGAGAAAAGAAGATTGAGAGGGGATCTCATCAATACATACAAGTATCTCAAAGGTAGGTATCAAGAGGATGGTGCCAGACTTTTTTCTGAGGTGCCCAGAGTCAGGACAGGGAGCAATGGACATAAACATAAGAAATTCCACCTTAACACTTCTTCAGACTAAGCAGAGCAGAACACTGGAACAGGCTGCCCAGGGAGGTTTTGAGGTCTCCCTCTCTAGAGACATTCAAAAGCCACCTGGATGAGTTCCTGTGTCACCTACTTAAACTGACCCTGTATTGGCGGGGGATTCAACCCTAACTGTTCTGTGCTTCTGTGATTCAGTGATTCTGTGATTCAGTGATTCATCCACCCACGGACTACCTCCAAATGCCCCTCATTTGTACTGTCAGAAGTATTTCTGAACCTCTACTGTACACTTCACTGGGCAATGGATTCACGTTCAGTGTAAACCAGCAAGAAAATAATAGTTCCAGGAACAAGAAGGAGACCAGACTCTTTCAGTGAGAGTACCTGTCCTGAGCTAGCTTGAAGAATATGAAATTGAAGTTTCAATTGTACTATGGGAGTGGCTGACAGTATCACAGTCACGTCTCACTATAGAAGTTCAAAGGAATCCGGGATGCATGTCTGGATTACGCTAATATTCTCTTCCCTTTTAAGCTGTTTATTCCCACTTCTTTTTGCTCCTCTTCCCCCCATTTTGAAACCAGCTTTTGATTTCTTGCAAATTTCTCTTTTATTCTTTCTTACCCTTTGGTATTTTCCCACAGAAGACGAGGCTGGCAAAGTGTAGCCAAGAGAAGATGCCAAGCAGCAGCTTACATTGTTTTAGCTCTCAGTGATGCAACTGTATATCAGTGTGAGAAAAACCGAGATTGCTGACAGGGAGCAGGCCTTCCTGCTACAGAAACATGTTCTCACACCTTTGCAAGCTATAGTCACATCCCACGTATGCTTTTCTCCCTAAACATAACATATTCCCTACTTCATATAACTTAGCTTTTCCAACTTAATGATTTCTCCATTTTTATCTACAAGGTGCAACTTCTCTCAGTATGAGAGGCAGGATGACTGTGATTCGAGAAGTAAAAGAAAAAATCAAGTTTACAATACTTTAAAAACTTTTATTACAAGCCACCATAAAAAGAAAGCACCTTCCCCTGACCTGCAATAAAATCAGTCAAAATCACTAGCAAAGGCAAAAATTCACAGGAGTTGCACAATAGACTTAGGTTCAGATTTCCTTTCCAGCACTTTTTGCCCACCCAAATCTGAAAGCTGCACGTGTTCTCCTGAGATTTCTGAACTGCTCTCATTTAGTATGAGCTCCGGGGATCTGCTTTGAGAGCACATTGTCTGTGAGAATTCCAGGCTCTCAGCTTGGGAACAGTTTTGTAATGGGAACTGGACAGGAATGAAAGAATCTGGAAAGCATGGAAGGGGTGGCATCATGGCTGCTAGGTGAGAAGGAATCCCAGAAGAAACAGAAAAGCTCAAAATAATTACCAGAGAAGAAAAATTAGAGAAGCTTAAGACAAGTATTTTTGCATTGAACTAGAAATCTCTTACTAAGCTCGTATGACATTAAAACAGTGTTGCTTTCATGTTTCCTGGTGGTTTGTATGTTCAGAATGAAATAATCAAAATCTGCTTTTGTTATTTTATTTAAATTGTAAAACCTGCTTGATGCAATCATCAGTTGTAACATAAATTATTATATGATACAGGGATGTTGATTTAAAGAGAACGTAGAAAGTACTCCTGAGCATGCAAAAAAACCCCATTTACTCTAGTACTCCTCAAGTCCACTAGCAGGTAAAAATTATGTATCTCAAAATATTTCTGAGGCATCAATTAATGAAAAAGTGGGGAAGGTTTTCCTTTCAGCTCTGGGTGGCTGGCTACATGTTCTGTTAGAAGACTTACCAGTGGAAAAAATATAAACAGTTCTGCGTAATGAACCAAAGTCCAGGTTCACGACTTCCAGGGAAAAAAGAACACTTTTATAAATTATGCTTGCTTTTTATTTTCTTTCTTTATACCACGAATCCTTTCTGTCCTGTGACCTAATTTCAACAAGCAGAAAGGGAATGGCTGAGCTGGAAAATTCCTCGCCCCTCAGTTGAGGCATTCTTTGGAAGAAAGCTGACCTGTAGATTTGAAACCCGTCAGGCACAGACTCAGGAAGATCCCAACTCACTATTCTTGAATTCTTGAATACTCCTTCAAATACATGGCAATATTAAAGCAACTACCTTTACCATAATAAGATAAATCATAGCCCTACTAGTTCTTCATATTTTATGTCTTTAAAGCTTAATGGGACCAAATTAATCCAGTGTCCTTTGCTATGCTAAACCTACACTGCCTCCAGTAATAAAATAGGACTTTGAGTGCAGGTTTTTCTGCCTTTTAATTCAAGTCAGCATTTTGTCTGTGACCTTATGTGTTAGCTAAATGTAGCTGGATATGTAAATACACCCAAAGAGAATCCTATAAATATATTTCTTACTGTATGAGTTTTGTCCTGAGTTCATAGTACTAACTGTACTTGCTTTCTTCAGAAATGCATCAAAGGATTCACAGCACGGGGGCAAGGGGAACAAAAATTTGTATGATGAAGCATAGCACACTTAAGACACTTTTCTTCTCATGCTTCAGCCCTTCCTGAGAGCCCAAAAAATGTGGCACAGCCACAGAACAGTTCTGCTCCCAATGAACTGCTGGCAGTAATAACAAACACCTTGCTAATTATGGCATTTGGGCAGAGATTAATGAGCAACATAATTACTCTGTGGAGGTTCTGCTTTGATTAGAAAACTTGGAAGCACAGATTGGAAATCACAGACTGTGTGCTTGTTCTACCTGGTCACCCCAGACAGCTTGATGGCTTTTGCCTGCCATTTCAACCAGCCTTTTCTCTGAATGATGAATGTTTCATTTACTCAGCCATAGACTTCATCCTCTCTTTTTCTCAGGCTCTCTCCCTAGTATACAGCAGTGGCTCCTGACAGCTAATTCCCAGTGGTTTAGCTCCATCAGGCAATCTGGTATAATGACAGCCAGGCCTGTTTGTACCATTGCTGCTGTGGCTTAGCTTCTGGCTGCAGGGCCAATGGTTGAAATCCTGCTTTTCCTGCCCCAAACACCCTGATTGTCACACAACATCAAGCTTGAAAACAAGACCTTCAAACAGATCTGACACTGTGTTCTTTCTCAAGTTTCTCATTCCCTTCAGTCTCATATTTCTCTGCTCTGTTGACATGGTCAGGAAGCTCAGAGAGGGCCCCAGAGTGCAAGCAGACAGCCCAAGCTGCAGCAAGCCTGGTTTTTGATGGTCTCTATGGAGGGGGTGGTTGGCTCTTGCTTCCCACCTGGTGCATCTACCCCAGCACACACCTCCTGCCTGCAGCCATGCTCCACAGCTCTGACAGCCACACAGCTTTTCCAGCTGCTGTGACCCTGTCCAGTGACAGCACCTGCTGCACCCCAAAGGTGCAATGGTCTGCTTGTCCATTGTTTATCCAGCCTAGAATTTTATCATTCCTACAAAAAGTTCTCTGAACCCATGAGGCTGAGAGGGAATGAAGTGAAGCCCCTTTTATTTTGTCAGCTAGCAACAGGTATGCTTATTAGTGAGGTAGATGAAACTTGCTAAAATTTCATTTTCTTTTATGAAAGCAATAATGAAAGGTAGTATTTCCCTAAAACAGTGTCAGCTCCAAGAGCTCCCAGGATAGGGGGCAAGGAGATGGCCATAAACTCTTAGTTTTTATTGTTATCTTTAACTGTGCCTAAAGTTTGTCTTGAGCAAACCTTTGCAAGCAGATGTTCCTCATATGGCAACTGAAATAAATAGAATTTTGATTATAAATTATTCCATCCATACTGGTCAAACTAGATATTTGCATGGGGGAACAACAAAACACATGGCTGTCAGAGAGGACTTAGTCACACCCTTTATGATTAGAACATGGGGAAAAAACTCTGAAAAAATGTAGATTTTCAATTCCAAAAAGTTGTTTGTAAGACCTCATCTGGTTATACTGAATTCTAGCATGAAAGGTGCCATCACCTAGCTCTTCTAACTGTCTTCTGAGGTCTTAATATAATGAGATTCTTGCACAGATCCTCAACTGGACCAAGAAACTTGACATTAGACTGAAAAGTATTAATACCTGATCATTGTACAGATGCAGAGAGGGGGTGCCTTAGGCTGCTTAGGGCCTTGGCTCATGGTTTAGGTGAAGCTGCCTCTCCAGCAGGCTACCTGAGAAGAAGTATCAATCCAAGGATCACCTGGCCTTCCTATGCAATTAAGGATACTCCCTGTCTGATGTTATGCACAAGCAGCCCTGCTAAACTCAGGCCAATACTCTTAAAGTCGACATGATTTTCCTAAATTCTTCTTTCACCTTGGGATCACTGAGCTGCTGCTGTGGACAGGGTGAGAAGGGGTGGGGGCTCCTCTTTTCCTGCTTGCTGAGCAGATGGTGTTTTCCAGCAATGCCACTGATCAAATGGAATTGTTTGAGGAGTAGTATCATGCTGTTAGGAACAGGCTGCTCTATTAAAGGTAAGAATCTATTAACATCAGCATGGTATATTGACTTTCTCCCTCTTATTTTATCCATGCAAAGCTGGAACCTTCATATATAGGTACAGAAGAGAAAGGATATTTCAGCTTCTCTGTAATTTTTACCACTACACTATATTTTTCTCTACTACTGTTCAAGACTACTTCAATAGAAGTCTATACTGGAGGTCTGTTATTAAACATAAATATTCTCCTGAAATTTTAGTACACAGAAGAGGAAAGAAGTGTTTTCAGGAGTTTACAGTTTGTATCCAATATGTGTAAAGAAGCAAATGTTTTAGTCCAGCTGCCAGAGGAGGAGCCCCCAGCCACTGAAAACTACTATCAGACTGTCTCTTTCTTTAAAGAACTGCTGCATTTCACTGCTGGAGTAGAAGCAGCAGCAGGTACAGGTGCCAGTGTCAGGAGAGATTCCCTGAGTATCTGGGTTATAAAGTGTAATGATTTTCTGCTCTTCAGCCACCAGCCTTTGCAGCTGCTGCATCTGCTGCTTCATCAGCTAGTCCTGCTGCCCTGGAGACTGAAAATATCAGGAAGACATAGTATCAGACTACACTTCTGCATGGTTTTTATCCAGAAAGAATTGCCATATCTGAGCTTTGGGGGTACGCGTTTCTTAAAGTGTGTATTTTAATATTAAAATTTTAATTTAAAAATTTGCCACTTGTATTTAAAGCTTTTTTGCCATGTTAGAACTCAAAGCGTACCTGGCCCTGTGCAGGGAGTATGTGCCTTGCCAGGTTTGGCTACTCAGCTTCACATCAGCCAGCATTTTCTTCTGGTCTCTGTGCTGGCATTTCCTTCCCACAGAAGCTAAAGCACAAAAGCGAGAGAGTGTCCACCTGTGTTTTACACCAAGAAGGTGCTAGAACAGCACCAGAGGAGATGATAACATCGCATCAGGCTTTATTCTAAAACTTCAAAATGTGCCAAGATTAAACATTTTATTGAACTACATGATAAATGGAAGTTACCAGTATCATTGATGAAATGGAGCTTTCAAAAGTCAATATCCACACACCAGAGCTGCAAGGAGCAGGAAATATAAGCATGGTTTGAAAATAGGGATGAAAAGATAGAAGAATGATTCTGTCTGACGAAATTGCTGTCACTATTTCCACAGCCCTTTTGCAGTCGAGGCACTAGCCTTTGCTTCCCCACAGGTACAAACCTCTCCAACTCGCTTTGATTTTCTGAGTTTCCCAGTTTATATCTATTTGACTCCTTCAAGTCATTTGTTTCTCCTGTCCTGTCCACTGAGAAGAACTACCGGAGATCAGTAGTGCAAGTGATAGGTCTTTTTTTCTCTTTTATTTATTTATTGTGAATTACCATATCTATCCCAGAGCTAAAACTCACTGCATAAGACACTGTCATGTTGCTGCTGTGCCAGGAGCTTCCCAGCAGTCAACCTGCAAGCATCCTTTTCACTCTGCTGTCTCTCTTTCTGGTATTATTCTACAGCACCATGTAACAAAGCAAAGCCCAAGGTCACTTCTTCTTCACCAGACTCTTTAAGAAGAGTTCGAGTAACTCACATAGTCAAATGTCAGAAAACACCAAAAAACAACGAATGCTTAAGATCCAGTATCAGATTTTATGACCAGTTTACAGTTTATATTTTTATTACCAGTTTATTGACAGTTTACAATATTGGCAGTTTATACAATAGTGACAGTTTACAGGATAAATTCTGGTCATTAAACTTAGTGATCTGATTTATGTCACCTGAGAACAGAAGTGGCAGATTCCCAGGACTCACGAGAAATTATCTTCAACTGCAGCGTTACTTACATTATTATTTTTCCAACAACCAAGGAATAACAAATTTTCTTCCCCTATATGTAAAATACTACACTCTTCCTTAGAATAAAAAAATGTTAAAATTATGATAGACCTCCAGTGGAGAAAGGATTGAGAACTGCCAGTATAGATACATGCTAAGTAATAAATTCAACTGTGTTGTAAACATGAGTTTCTTTTAAAAATGCGACTTAGGCGCTGTATTGTTTACTATCTTATGAGAAGCAGATGGATCATTCATTGGAAGAGATACTGTGGAGTTACTTGCATGCACTTTGTCAAAACTAAGAAGAGGAAGAAGTCAGAAATAGAAAAAAAAAAAAAATATATATATATAAAAGAATGTGGAGCGTGAGAAGAAGCCTGGTAAATGACATATGAAAAAAGAACATGAAGGGGCCCCACAACCATTACTGACACAAGAACATGGAGCCAGAACATGCAATCCTTCCCACTAGACAGAGGGAAATAGCACTGTCAAAGAAGAGGAATAAGGGCGAGATTGTTTAATTGTCTCTTGTGAAAATCACTTTATTGCATGGATGCATTAGAGCAACAGCATCAGACACAGGGTTATGATTCACTTCCCAGTCTTGCCCATAAATCTTCCTACCAATATACAGACATGAAAGTCACTGACCCTGTCTTTCTGGACAGGCTGGGCCACTACCAGGAATACACAATAGGCAGCTGAAAATTCAGTCATTATTTAAAGCAAACCAACCTGCTCCATGGTTTTTTATGTGGTAGCACAATGGTTCATCTCTGGGTCAGGGAGCAAAGGAGGACTGAGCATTTCCATAGTCTCACTTGCATCATGAATTCCAGTTTGGCTTACAATGGAAGTCAACTTCTGGGGGAAAAAATCAGAGTGGGCTGAATAAGATAATTGCTTTGGAGGCTGAAAAGCTTGGTTGTGGCTCAGGTTAGCTGTTGAGACGTTACTGTTACTTATTAGACCACTGACTTCTGAATGAAATAAAAATGAACAGCTCTTGCTGGAGGACTCATTCATATTGTCAATCCAAACTGTGTCTAAAGAAGATACAGCCTTCTCAGTTAAACTGGAAGATGGTACCCTGCTTGTCAAATCACTGACAGTCTGCTGGGATGGATGGTCTTCCTCCTTAAAAGTGTCTACTTCCATGCTTACCTTTCCAAAATCCATTCTAGGGAAATGTGACAAAAAAACCCACCATGAACAAATATGTCATAAGGATGTACTATGTTCTCTCTTTATCCAAGAGAGATTTTGTTTTAGTCCAGGCTGAATGCAGAGTAACTTCAGACTCCAGAAACTGCAGAACATGCATATGTATTTTTATGTGTTATTATATATGTAAAAGAATATATAAATATACATATACATACATATAAAATGCTTTTAGGTTACATGCAATAAAAAAACCCTGTAAAATTCTTTACATTCAGAGAAAATGTTTCATGATCAAAGAAGGCAGGTGATGAAGATAACAGAAGGAAAAAGGAGAAAACGAATGTTATGGGGAAAAAGAAACCAAGCGAAAACATCACTAGAAAACTACCTGATGTTTAAGTAGCTCAAAGGAATGTTTATTTCAAAAAGATATATAGATAAAAGATATAGTAGAATAACACTGCTACACTACTAGCTTGCATCATTCTCCCTGGGACTGGTAAGTCTGAGACAGCTGGTAAAATACAGTCTGCTTCCCCTCTTTATGTACTTGGCTCCAGCCCTTCCAGGGCACGGGCCAGGCTTTTGTTACTTACCTTAAAAAATTGGGGTGGGGATATTTCTTTCAGCAGGTGAAGTTGGTGAGGACTCCCGTCTTGATTCAAAGGTACTTTATTCGTTCAGAAATGTGGAGTCTCCAGGAACTTCATTCACTCGCAAGAAAATAATTTAATCTCTTCTTCCTACCCTAATGGAACTGGTTTGTGTAAGATGTTTGCACATCCTACCAGCTTTGTTACCTGCTTTGACAGATCCATGATGTGTAGCTGGGAAACCTTATGTTGTTTGCAATCTTAAAATTCCTTTTGGATTCCTCTGGAAACACTTTGGAAATCTATAAATCTAAACCAACAGAAGTCAAGACTGTCTGGGCAGATGCTTGTACACTAAGATAAGAACCTTACATATTGCATCTGAAATAAGAATGAAAAGTAAAATGGAAGCAGGTGTAGTAAAGACAGAAGAATGGATAGGGACAGGACAGAAATAATGGACTAAGAAAACATATTTAAAGAAGTAAAGCCCATGACCCTTATTTATATTGCAATTCCCTTCAAATTTTAAGAAGGAACACCAAATTCCTGAGTCTTCCCATTTCTCTGCTGTCAAGAGGAGTACTGGTTGTGTCCTAGTATTGCACAGGATATGACAATTGGCTTCTACAGATCTTCACTTCAGGTCAAACTCAACTGGATCTAGAAGTTCCAACCAGACTGTGATTTTTCTGTGTGCAACACTGGATGCAAGTTGGTTGTGATTTTGGGGGGGATTTTGGTGTTCGTTTTGTTCTGGGTATTCTTACTTTTTTTTTAAAGTGTAGAAAACAACACACACCCACAAAAAAAACACTGAACTGTTCACAGGCTCCAAGTTCAAATGGTGAGTAGTTGTCAGCTGCCAGCATATAGGCTATGGTCTGTAATGGGGTAAAAATACAAAGCCTGTTGGTGGCCTGTCCCACTGGCATCACATTTTGTGCCAGGTGCATGGAGGCTCCATGTCCTGGTCATGCTTTCTCCACAGTATAAATGAAGGAAATACAATCTCAAAACTGAGAATGGTGGGATCTGGAAAGGAGGAAGAATTGCCAAGGGTCTCTCTCAACACATACTTTGCTTTGGGCACCTCAAGTAAGGCATTATGAAGAACCAGATTTTGTGAAGCAACTTTCTTGACATCATCATTAAGGATATTCTGACCTTGGTATTGGTAGGGAGGTGTCTGAGTGGCAAATGTGACACTGTCAGCTTTTATTCCAGCAAAAAATAAAAGAAATTCCAGTAACTGTCCATCATAATTTAACTTCTTAATCCATTTAATGTACTTTAGGTTCACGAAAGCATCAGGGGATGTATTCACGAGGTTTCATACTTGAGAAATTGTTTTGGCTGGTAACTGCCTAGGCTGGCAGCTGACTTTAGTTTGTATAAGAAACTGAACACGAAAACTGGCTCTGTGATGAACCTTTTCAATGTTTGCTTTCTCGTGGTTGCAGGTTGTCAGGGAATTATTGAATAAACAGAAGTTCTCACCTAAAGCCCTGACCCCTACATTTCTTCCTGGTCTGCACCTCTCAGTCAAAACCACCATGAAGTCACTCCTGCTCCTGGCAACACAGTAGTTCCCCAGCAAATATGGCCAAATAAGTCGAAACTGCTCCCTGTGAGGCAGAAGTACCTTTGCACCACTACCCTGGCAGCCAGAGGCAGCAAGCAAGGAATAGTGATACAAGCTGATGATTGTCTTGTGAAGTGTTTGTGGGGAATCTCTGCTTTAACAGATTTTTTTTTTCATTTAAAAACTATCACAATGAGGAACATGTTTTATTTCAGCCAGTTGCCTAATAAATATTAGACAAAGTAAATAAGTAAAATACTTTACATATTCACAGGCCTTCCACCCTGGTAATTTTAAAATATTTGGTGTGTTAACTGGAAGTGTTAACAAAGTCAGTCTGTCTATATATGCCTGATCTTTTAGCACTGCTAAAACCTCACAAATTCCCCTGAAAAAAACCCCATGAATCTAATTTAAAGTCCTAAAAATTGCTCTTTTACTTCTAAAAATCATATTATTAACAGTGAAGTAGCAGCCATAAACTTAAGGCATATAGATAAACAGAACAAAGAGACATAAATCTGTGGTGACAATTTTCTTTTAAGTAGCACAGAATATAAAATATTTAGCAAGCATTGAAGTGCTGGACTTACCCTGCACTCACTGCATTCTCCAAAATCTGATGAATGATTTATCATTCTTCATCTCCACTGCTCTGATGCCTAATAATCCAGGCACAGATCTTGATCCTTCTGTGTTGAAAATCTTAGAACCCCAAAACAAAATGACACTTTATTTTATTTTATCTACCTATGGAAATAAGTATGCAGCAGCTTCATGGGTTATACTGGCCTTCTGTAAACATGAACACACATGGAGTGTTGGGTCTAGTCCAGAGAAGGGCCACAAAGATGATGACAAGGCTGGAGCATCTCTGCTGTGAAGACAGACAGGCAGGAATGAGGCTGTTCAGCCTGGAGAAGGCTCCCGGGGGAGACTTTACAGCAGCATTCCAGTACCTTAAAGGATCCTGTGTGAGAGCTGGAGAGGGACAAGGGCACGTAGTGATAGGACAAAGGGAATTTGCCTTAAGATTAAAGTACTTTAAAAGTTAAGATTGGATATTAGGAAGAAATAATTTAAGTTTGGTGAGTCACTAGGACAGGGTGCCCAAAGAAGCTTTGGATGCTCCATCCCTGGAAGTGCTCAGGGCGGGGTTGGATGCAAATTTGAGCAACCTGGAAAATGGGTGGCATCCCAGCCCATGGCAGGAGGTTTAGAACTTCAAGGTCCCTTCCAGCTCAACCCATTCTATGATATACAGTATACAGAATAAAATCCAACAATAACATAAAACCGATGAAGTCTGGCATTAATTTACATTAACTTATGTATGCTATGGGATATGTCTAAACTGATACAATGAAAAATACCATGCACAAACACAAAAATCCCATTAAATATATTTTTTTTAATGCTACTGAATAATTTCCAAAAATGCTTAGCTAGTCAATTGCCTTTATAGAGAAAAACAGAGCTATCAATGATATCAGAGCAATATCTAACACTTCAGAGCTCATAGTGATTTAAGTGAGAAGAGAGACTGGTATCTACTAAAAAAAATAGAGTTCTAGGTGGTTCCTAGAATTAATTAAATTTAGAATTTAATTCTATTGTATATAATTAAATATTATATCTTATTTGTCTCAATATTTGCTGCTGGAACATCCATCATGACACTGAAGTCAAGAGGAGCAGCACTGGAATCCTTCCTGTGGGGTGGAGTGACACTGTTCCTTACTCCCAGCTGAGAGAAGCTTGGCTGAACTTGGCCTGCTGCAATGCTTTTCTGCAAAATGTGAGCACCTTAACAGTGGTGTTCCTAACATTTTTTATTCTTTCTCCAAGTGGATAGCAGGTCCCCTCCTGGTAGGAATCTGCCAGCTGCTTAACTAGCAAGCTGGAGTCTTTAGAAGCAGCCACAAATGAGTCTATGCTGACTCATTTTTCTCTTTGTGTTTTCAAAATCCCTCCTTTTCACTCAGCTGCTGGCAGCCTGGATGGCTGTCTGCCTCAAAAATCCTGCCCAAGCATGTAACAACAGTGTGACCTCCAAACTCAGCTTTATGGTACTTCCTTCTGGCTTTTTGGACAGCAGTTTCAGACTGAGCTCATGACTTCCCCTGGCTGCAACAGCACAGTTTGAGGGCTTGCTCTTCCTGAATTAGTAACTTGTTACTGTGATTTGTTGACTAGTTTTGAATGTACACTACTAACAACTTAGTAACAGTATCCACAATGCAGTGTAATAATTTAGTTGTCATGAGCTACTCTCATTTAAGCACGGCTCATTTACTGTCTACCATTTAGAATACTCCAGGGTGCTTGAATTACATATAATTTATCTTGGCCTCTGTAAAAGCTCCCGTGGAGAGATTTCTGTTGCCTTGCATGCTGCCCATTTAAGTTTCACCATAGCAGAATTATTGTGACAGTGGCAAACTTCCAAATCAGTTTGGTTTGGAAAAGAACTTCTTTCTTCCTCATTTCTACACCATGTCCATTAATTGTAGGATGCTTTGGCTACCTGTTAAATATGGTCAACATTCTGAAAATGTCCCAAATTACATGAAGCAAAAGAAGATCAGTCAGCATGTCCTAGTAAAGGTTTCTCTGGAAATTAAAAAGAGAAACCTACATTTTTTCCTATGGTCTCTTGTTAGATATATGTGCTACATTTCTCTCACTATTTCTTTTCCAAGCTTCTGATACCAACATTTTGTCCCAGACTGGAGCAGTGGCTGAGCTGCCACATCCTCAGTATCCATGAGACTGACATGGTGAGATGTTAGCAATCCTCTAGTATCCAAATATTTCATTATTCAATATAATGAGTGCAAATATAATGGGAGAAAAACTCAGTCAAAAGCCACCTGAAGTCTGCCCTGCTCTACAGTTAGTCAGGGGCTGTCCAGCAGAGGAAGTGATCCTAAAGTGATCTGCAAAGCAAATAAATATGAAACAGCAGGATGCTTAGGACCTCTGACAAAGAAATTTAAGGAAGGTAAAAGCTAGATGAAAATGAGACCTGGAAGTTCACAAATTAGGAAGCACTACACAAGTTTATAAATATATACACAATATGTAAATACATATATAAATATATACATAAATATACTTCTTGGTTACACAGAATTTATGAAGAAGCCATCAGTACCATGTACAAATAAACCTAGAGAGAAGGCTTTACATATAGAGACACTTGTCTCTGCGGTGGGCTGCCACAAGGTGAGTGCAATTCTTTTCAATAATTCTGCTTAATCTCTGGCAGTAAAATTTGTGTGGAATTTTCTGGGTGGAACAAGGATCAATTTACCTATTGGCCAGTGCAGCAAAACCAGCAACTCCCTAAGACAAAACAAGTAAGCATTGTTAACTGAGTGTAAGCAGGGAGGTTGGACCAGCTGATTCACAGTGGTCCCTTCCATCTTTGCCCGTTCTGTGACTCTGTAATAATTTAACCCCTAAAGAGAATAGGAATTAAAAGCAGCTTGAGAATGGATTTCAAACTTCCTCCCCTATTGTTCATTTCTACAACTTAATCCTAAACTGAAGAGGAATTCACCAAACAACTCCCAGCAATGAACTTGAAATGGACCTATGATGTTTTCTCAGTTTTCTTATATGTTGCTGTGTCTCAGAAGAACAGAAATTTACAAGTAAAATGAAAAATAGGCAGAGATTTAATTCTCTAGAGACGCTACATTTGCTATGAAGAAAAAAATTAATTTCTTCTAACTGGACAATACTCTCCTAGCTGATGGAGAAAGCTGAAGTAACTGGTAATGTGTGCTGATATAACTGGGTACAGATCCTCTGTCACACAAAGACAATTCCAGACCACAATAAAAAAGGATCTGACTTGGGGGGAAAAGTAGGACGTGTGACTACATTGCGCTCTGTGATATGATTCTCCTCATTCAAGCTGTAAAGAAATTTTTATTACATCTACAAAGTAATTACACCTATTTAAGGTCTGATGTATGTGTCCAGCCTTTTGATGTAAAATGATAAAACTCTAAGATAGTGCAGATGTGACGTTGCACTTACAGACACTTGGTGCGTGTTGTAACCACCAGAGGGAAATCTTGCACCCGTCTGAGTGTGCAAATAAACTAAAATCGAAGCACACAGATGATTTTTAAAAATGAAACAATGAAAATAATTTTAGGCCTAAAAGAAACGTGTGCTCTCTGAAGAAATCTTAAGGGGTTCTTAGGAAAGTAGCAGTGTCTCACAACAAGTTGTGATATTAGATGTGAAATTTCAGAAGTTTGCACTCAAGGATCATTGATACTTTTGTAAATCCTACAGGCTACTAAACTCAAAATGAATCCTGAGTTTGGGTCTAAAAAGCCCAAATGGTTTCCGAATACATCCAAGCATGCACACTTGTGTCAAGAACACAGCAACAAAGATTTGCAGACAGTTTTTAAACCTTGGAGCACTTTTCTGTTTCTGAACTGGGTGATGCCACATAATTGACTCAGTTGTTTTATACCATGGCATCCACTTTTCCATCTTGAGTGAAGCTCACCTTGAGTGAAGTTCCCAAGAAGAATGCTTTGCCTGTGCACCTACACTAGCTGTAGCAGACGAGAACAGCAATAATGTGGGTACAGCTCACAGCAACAAAACTGACTTTCTGCCACTTACCACTAACCCCTACTTCCTTTGCAAAAGGGATTTCCACGAGCAGTATTATTTTGACAGCTGGACCCTCGGTTCTTAATCAGGTTAAGATATTTTAGAACCTCAACCGAACATACTTTTCACAAAATGCTTATGCTTATCTTCATAAACTTAATGAGTTTCTGCAGAGTTGTATCATTAGTACAAAAAAACGATTTGTACCTTTATGAGAACAAAAAGAAAGAACAGAAAAAGTGAATAGGAATTAAATCATCTAGTTCAAACAATAAAGCCATCTTAAAACCATGTTTTCCTTGTCTTTCTCCAGCAACATATTTTAAAGTCAAATTACAAATTAACAGATATTTATAGAAAACTTGAGAGGGGTGAAAATTGTTTAGAGAGCACACCAGTAATTAGAAACAATTTGTAATGAATACTGATTCATGCAGCCTAAGACAAGAACAATAGGTTAATGAAAATAAAGTAGAAAATGTTTCCTGCATTTACAAGTCTGTAAAAAAAACATGTTTTTATGAAAACCCCAGAGCACATAATACTTTCAATAACAAACATCGTGCTAATGCCAAATCAACTCCAACATTAAAAGTACACCGAGTTCTTTGATCTCTGTTTGCACTATTAGTGTGTCTGCTGATATTGTTCTTTCTTCTAAGCACTTGTTTTTGAAAGGTAAACCCAATATATATACCCGGTGGTCTGAAAATACTGCAGACCGCAAAAAGCTTCTGAACACAGCACTATTTTTACCACTGTTGTTATGAGCTGAATCCAGTTTGAATCTGAATCAGAAAAATAAATGCAAAGCTATTGTAATTTTCTTTTATAATCTTATGAGAAAGATTGTTAAAATACATTATAATTCATCTGAAACACATTAGTGACTCTTTTAACTTTCATATATAAGTCTCTCTTAGAAATCAAATTATAAACCATAAATACACATCATTCATGCATTCTACCCAACAGTATATTTTCTGTATCTTAGTATCATTTTAACTCTTCCATACTGTATTTCTGTAATTGAATACAGTACCTAGAAATTATTTTTATAAAAACATTCTTGATACTAGCAAAAAACCTAAAGAATTAGAAGCAAAACTTGGTCTGATACCTACAAGAAATTCCTAGGTTAAAATCTGAATAGCAAAAAGATGAGCAAAGAAAATCAAGAACAGCAATCAGAGTTCCAATAGTAACTACTTTAATGGCTCTATATTTCTGTAAAAATTTTCAGAAATGGCACTACAAATCACAATAAAAACAGTATTTGGAAGATCTAATATAGGATAAGAAACAAACAAATGAAAAAATCACCAATTTTCTGGTAATCAGTTACTTTTTACTTTCTCATTCCTAATCTGTAGATAGGACTAAGTACAAATTATTCAGAAATAATACTACCACGTTTTGTCCTGAAGCATCATGGCTGTCTGCAGTTGGCATAAATTCAGATCACATATTTTCTATTTTGAAAAAACCTTTTATTTCAGTGTTCAGCCACTGCTGCTTGTGGAAGAAGCTGTTGTTTTCTACTTCCCCTAATCCTCAGTGAATCACAAATTTATAAATTAATTCCAGTTGTTGCAGACTAAATACATTAAATACATATTATAACACCAATTTGTAGTTGCTAAAATAATGGGAATGATAAAGCTACACTAAAATGAAATAAGAGCTTCAAAAACTTTTAGTAGAAGAATATTAATTTGATTTGTTTATCTGATCCTAATATATATAGTCCAAATTGATAATGCAATAATTCAATATATATTTGTAACATAAAGGTAGTAAATGCAAATGGAAGATGAAGATTTCATTAGAAATATGAATGGCGCCTCACTATTTACAGTTGGGTTACATGATACCAGCAATTCAAAGAAAACTGACTATGGATATCAGCTAGAAATTTGTACAGGCAATGGGTTTTTCAGTTTGTGGGGAAAGTGGCCTTGACTTGGTGGATGAGAATTTTTACCTTAAAAATAGCTTTTTAATCAATAGGTTTTCTTTTCTAGAGTAAATAAAACTTAGATGCTTTTAGACTCAGGTTAGGCAATGGAGTTCATTCAAGCAAAAATGAAGAAATTGTTTTAAGGAACTCATCATAAAAGGAACTGAACTGTGCTCCAAGAGGCCAAGAGAACAACACTCTGCTTAGTGGTCACATCATTACCACCGAGTCTGGTGTCACATATCCACAGTAGAGGAGGTGCCATTTAATTTCCTCTTCAGCCTGAAGGACATGCAGAAGAGAAATAAGATCTACTGGTGTAGGAAAATTTGGGGGCGAAATTTTCACCCTTTTTAAAACTGTGTGGATTATTTCAAAGAGGCTATGAGTCCTTAACTCACAAGGGGTGACAGAGGATTGGTACGCCCTGCCAAAGGAGGTGGTTGGAGGGAATACCCTGACTACTTGACAGCAGCACAAAAAAGTAGATTAGGAACCACTTTCCGTGGTTTTGTGAAATCACTTCCTTGGCATTTGTTATAGTATCTGAAAATAACCAGACGTCAAAATATTTTAGATGCTTCATGAGACAAACTGTTTTGACAATTTGTTATCATTTTCACTTAATCTGATACTCTTTTTTCAATTGTGTCCAAATTTTTAAAGCTTCAAGTACCATACCTTGTTACTTCTCCAGCAAGAAAATTTCCCCAGAATTTCCCCAATAAATAACAAGATTGCCCTACAAAGATCCAAAGCAGAGTTGTATCTGTTACGTACTTCACCATCATTAATAACCTTCCATAACAAGACGTTCTTCTCTAGACTGTTTTTTTGTTTCCCTTCAGTTTCCACTCATCATCTACCTTGGTGTATAATTTTCTTTCCTTTGCCTTTTGAAGCAAGGCACAGATGGTTTTGATCTTATCTATCCACTTCGACTCGCTTGCAGGCTCATCAGTTTATAGTGATCACTCTTTTAAGAAATGTAATATATAAATAGAAGAGACACCATATGAAATTTGAATTTCATCCTGTGAAGAAAGTTGTCATTTATTGTGGGGAGAAAAATAATAAATCAGGTCCATTTTCATGATCATAGACGTCAGAAAACAGATTTAGCTTTAGACTGTCTGCACTGAGGTATTATGCCTTTATTCAGCAGTGTGCACTGATGACCTACATCCTTCTGGACTGCTAGACCAGGAAGCATCAGGCAGGGCCATTGTGGACTCACCCAAAGAATGGAACCTGCTAACAAAAGAGACCTTGTACATGCAGCCAATATCACAATCCAACCCCAGTCCCCAGCTGGAGGAAGATACAAATCGACTTCTTGAAGCTTATCACCCACATCTTCTCTGTGTAAGACATGATGCAACACTGCATATGTCCTCCTCTCTTTAGATGTGGTGGGAAACAAGATCCTGTGCAAAACCAAATCTTATCTTTCCAAAAATCCCAGATGGAATATCTGCAACAAAAAAGAAAATCTTACCATATGCTTGTCATATGTAGTTACCACATGCTTGTCATATGTAGTTACCACAAGGAGAAAATAATCATAAGATGCAGTATGCATAGTAAGCTTTGAAATGTTGCTCTATAAGCATTAAAAGGAACACCAAGTTCCCAGGCTCCTCTAAATCTGTGCTCTTTTCATGCCCTGAACTACTAATATCAGCCCCAACTCATGAGCTGGTTCTGCTGACATGGCCACCAAAGGAATGATGGAATATCTGAGGGCCCATCAACCACATCCACTGGCCAGCCTGCCACTCTGGCCATCTCCTTCTGGACACTGAGCAGAGTAACCCTTCTCTTCCACTCTTTTGCTCCGAACTGGTCTCTCTCTTTTACGTTATGGTAGATTTAACAAAAAATGTCAAAATCTAAATTAAATTTCTATCTACCCACCCTTCCACCTGTAGTTTACCCCAAAGTGTGTGTAACAAAGCCAGCATCCCACTGGCTGGAGCTGTGGTTCTCCCTGCACAGCAGCCCCTTGGGAGATGTATGGGGTTTGTGCGGTCAGGTTTTGTAGTACGGGAGCTTTAAGGGTGAATTCTACTCTGAGAAACTGCTAGAAGCTTGTCCCACATCCAACAGAGCCACTGCTCCTCCAAGATGGACCCACTTCTGGCCAAGGCTGAGCCCTTCAGCCATGATAATGATGCTAAATGGGAAAAAAAATTATTGGACAGAGGAGATAGAAGTGAGAATATGTGAGAGAACCAACACTGCAGACACCAATGCCAGCAAAGGAGGGGCAGAAGGTGCTCCAGGCACCAGAGAAGAGATACATTTGCAGCTCATGATGAGGAAGACAATGGTGAGGCAGGCTGTGTCCCTGCAGCCTTCAGAGTTCCAGAGGGGCTCAGAGAGCCACCTGCAGACTCTGAAGGAGCCCTACATGAGAGCAGGTGGATGCTTGAAAAGAGGCTGTGACTTTGTGACTCTGTGGGAAGCCCACATTGGAGCAGGCTCCTGGCAGGACCTGTGGCCCTGTGGAGAAAGGAGCCCGTGCTACCAGGTTTCTTGGCAGGAATTGTGACCTCACAGGGAACCCACGCTGGAGCAGCCTTTTCTTGAGGAAATGTAAGCGGCAGAAAAGGATCCACGCTGGAGCAGTTTTTGCAGAGCTGCAGCCCATGGAAAGAACTCATGCTAAAGGAATTCATGGAAGACTGTCTTCTGTGTGAGGGATGCCAGGCTAGGGCAGGGGAAGGACTCCTCTTTCTGAGCAGGAAGTGATGGACTGACTGTAACCCCCATTCCCATCTCCCTGTTAGCTGTGGGATAGGAGGCAAAGAATCAGGAGTAAAGTTTATGTCTGGGGAGGAGGACAGGTGGGGGGAAGGTATTTTTAAATATCTGTTGAATTTTTCATTATCTTACTCAGATTAAATGCCCGAGACAGTATTTCTAGTTCAGACTCAGATGTTTATTAATTCTTATCCAGATTACAATCTCACAGACCATGAATTCCACAGCACCTCAAGCTAACAAGCTAAAAATGAAGCTGTATCTCTGTCTCTACAAGGTCTTTTAAGGATAAACTCTCCAATTAAGAAATGACAAGTTAATTATTTTTACTTTTAACCCAATAACCAACCACCCATGGCCCGCAATGTGGACTTTTTTATCCAGTTACAAAATCCCACTCAGACCCATGAAGAAGAAGGTGAAAAAGAAAGACAAACTTCTGCCCTAAAACCTCCATCTTGCTTTCTATATGTTGCTATATTCTAAAACCTCAAATTCTAAGTTTTCCGCTATGTGATATTACACACTTCTATTCAAATTACACACTACATAATCCCAGTTCTACCAGTCATTCAATTTTGGAAGCCTTCTCCAAGGCCTCAGGTCAAAAGTAGTGTTTTCTTGGGGGTCAGTGCCTGTCAGCACAGAAAGTCTAAAATTCTCAGTGACCAGGGTTGCAACATTTCCCTGCCCTGTGCCAGGGTCTAACAGACAGTGGTGGGACAGTGACAGTGCCGGGTCAGTGACTGTCCCTTGGTTGCTCTCTGGCCCCCAAACCTCGTTGGGGCAGTGTTGGGGTTGTTCAGTGGCTGAAGGCCAATGCAAGCATGGCAGTGGGGTGGCAGGAGGTGGGGGATACACTTTGGAGCCTTGGGAGGTTCTGCCCAAGAGCCGCTGCAGCTGCTTCAGCTCTGACCTTCCCTCCCTGGGGCACACTCCCTCAGGGAGCCCCTGATGGACAGACTGCTCAGATTTTGACAGATTTTGCATGGAGTAAGAGGAAGTTTCATGGCAACACATATAGCAGGGAACTCTTAGATATGAGGAGACTTTTTCCTTTTCAGTTACATTTTTTATTCACTAAATTCTCTTCCAGAAAATCATCATGGCTAGGTACAGCAAATTACATGCATCTGTATTTACATAATTCTCTATCATATTCTTGCAAAATTGCTATTCAGTTATGACAAATATATGGACTCTTTATCATATCTGGCACTGATATTTAAAAACCTGACACTGCAATGGAAACAAGGATGGATTGTACCAGCCAAGGCAGTACTAGTTTCATGTGCCATATTAATGATTTCCTCAAGGGATCTTCAGCTCCTGCTTCTGTCTATCTCATTGTCCCACAGTGACAGCAACAGTGGTAAAGCTCACTCAATGAGCAGAAGATCCACTGAGGATTTGCTGAAGCGTTTTACCCAAGGCTGGGTAAAACTAATTGCATTTATTACAAATATTCCTACATTCATAGTGAGTCAAATACTGACTCAGTAAAAATTCTGGCTGAATTAAGTCAGATTCTGCTCTCTTTTTTTAGATAATAACTTCTAAGTATTTTCTGAAACTATATATATGCATATTTGAGCTGGTAAATATATTCCTAAGGAATCTTTGCTAGCGGTAGCTAAATACAAAGAAATGCTTCATATTTCGTCACCAATCACATTCCAACAAATAGTGTTGGAATAATTGCAGTTCCATACAGTTAGCTGCCTTTTAAAAAGCAGAATGTGAATGTCAGCTAGAAAGAGACAACTTTTTACAAAGAGGTATTAATCAGATTATCAGCTTTGTTGGATTCCAGCATCTGAATCCTGTGCCAAGAAAAGAGAAAAAACTCTCTAGCAAAACTTCAATCTCTGTTCAGAATAGCAGTGGGCAAAGATTTACAAGACTAAGCACTGCAGCCCAGCTATGTCAGCAGTCCTGAGCCTGTTTTTCCATTTCTCAGTTCATATTCCTTGTCATGCTTTCCTCAAAATGCCATCTCTTTGGGTTATTAGTATTGTCACAATGTGACCTGTCTGCTATATAAGCACAGTGGAGGGCTACACTTCAGTAGGATTTCCAGGTGGAAGTAATTAACAGAAACAACATAAATGTAAGAAAGAGCCTAGACATTACCTTATTCATTTACTTATTATTTTTGGGGATATTTCAGTGGTGTAGGACAGATGAGACGCAATTTTTCCTTACACACTGATGAGGGTTTCTCTGTAAACTTCACTTTCTTTATAATTCCAAGAGAATATACTTTAGAAGAGCATCAAGAGAAGTGAATAAGGCTTTAGTTTTACACAGGACACTATTATTCCTTTATCCTAATTAATTTCCTGACAGGAGTTGTAGATCGTTGTGCCTTTAGAGGCACAGAGAAGATCAGAAGACTTGCTGCCACATGCACAGTGACATTAGTTTGGGATGCTTGGTGAGAAGAGCCCTTCAGTATTGAAGTTGTTCAAATTATATTATATAGTAAAAGACGATCCATTGTCAGTCAGAATTTCACTTGTCTGTCTTGAATGATAAGTATCAGAGTTTGTCCTTGAATTACGTTTATTGTCTTTCTTGTCTCTCTTGCACCATAGGTCCTTCATTAGCTTCACAAAATAACTTCTGAACTTAACTCCAATAAATGCATAGAGCACAGGGTTCACACAACAGTGTAAAAACGCTATGGCTTCAGTGGTGTATTTTGAATAAGCCATTATCTTGTCACTGTCACAAGATTTGTCAATCTTGCCCATGTTGACAGCTGCTATGAGAAGAACAATGTTATAAGGTACCTGGCAAACTAGGAAAACAGCTACAATTAATACAATCACACGGATTGCTTTGTTTCTTTTGGAATTCTGAGCTTGTTGTAAGGATTTGACAATGAAGGTGTAGCAAAAAATCATGACTACAAAAGGTATAAAAAATCCAAACACAACTTGTAGCCACAGCAGCAGCGATTTCAGCATTGTGCTTTCAGATATTCCATCAAATCTGTGATCACAAATCTCTTTGGTTTCATTGATGGAGAAGCTGTAACTTTCACTGTACAGAAAAGAGGAACTGGAGATTAAAATTGATGATATCCACACAGCCAGACAAATGATTTTACTATGTGCGAGAGTCCTTGCCCTGAGTTTAAAAGACTTTGTTGCCTGTACGATAGCAATGTACCTGTCCACGCTGATAAAGACCAAAAGCAGCATGCCACAGCTGAAGTTGATTGCATAGATACCCCTAGACATTTTGCAAATGAAATCACCAAAAATCCATTCATCAGCAGCGTAATTCACTGCCCACAGTGGAAGAGTAAGAACAAACAGTATGTCTGCTATGGCCATGTTGAAGAGGTACACATCCGTCATGGACTTGGTTCTTTTGTATAAAGCGAAGGTCATCACCACGAAGGTGTTACCAAAGAGGCCAATGACACAAATCAATGAATATGCAACTGGCAGAAATGCTTTTGTGAAGTTCCTGACTTCCAACTTAGAACAAGGTGGCATGATTTGAGAAACATAGTCTGAATCATAGGGGTAATCTGTGGAAGGAGGGTCTGTCTGTAGAAAAGGAGAACACCAGTTAACACACAGATGTTAATCTTTAGTCCCTGTACAGTAGAAACATGATAGATAACTGACCACACATTCCAGTTACAAATGCATTTAACACTACAGACAAGGCTTGTAAGAGCTATCTAGAAAATTTCATAAAATCATACTTAGAACACAAATGTGAAAATAATCCTTTTGGATGTTTCAAAGGTCTTTATATTTAAATGCATTATGCAGACAGGACAAATCTGCTGTCACAGAAGACTCTACAGTGTAAAAGTCTGAATTTGAATTAGGGGTCAAGTCTTTACCATCAAACAAGGCAAACAGGACTTTCTAGAATGTTATGCATTTCATACTAATGCAGCTTGACTAAATCAAGTCCAAAAATGATTACTTCTCTCTACTCAGCTAGACAGGCAATCTGTGATAGCTAGCCTGAGACACATTTACCTGCATGACAAACACCAAACGTGTCTTGAAAATCCAATAAATAGTGTGCTTTGACAGTGAGCTCTGCTGTCAGAAACACCTCTTCAGATTTTTACTCCTGAAATTATGGAATATGGATTTGCAGACTCAAGGAACTGGCTCTTACAGAGTCATCACTTTATTGGTATACTAATATAGTTTATCAATTAAGTACTTACAAAATTCATTTTGGCAGTACACTTCTCAGAAAAATATGTTCAGAAGGACCTCAAATAATTCCCCAAGTATTCCTGAAAACAAAATAAATTTTTTTCAATCAGGAAACCAGCACAAGAAGTGTGAACAAGTAGAAAAACAAAATTGGAAATAAAACCTACTCAAAACCTCATCAAAACCTCAGAACTTCATCACTGGAGCATGTTAACAAATCACAAATCTCTACAAAATGTGCTGTTGTAGAAAGTGAACGGTTTTTATCACTATTATTAAGAGCACAGACTTATATATCGAATGTTTATTCATAGGATAATAAATGATATATGAGAATATGTGACTGCTACTTCACATTGAATTTGCAGCACAAGAAATTAGGATAAATTAAATTTGCTTGGAGAACTTCTGTATGACAATGGCAATCCATGTATTGAGGGAAATATGGAAAAAATAAACGGTACTTACTTAGTAAACTTCGTAACAGTAATGCAACAATTTACCCTTTTTTCCCACTCTGAAAATTTATCAGTGTCTCAGCACTTTTAACATCACATTATTTGTCCTTTTTTATTACACTAGTGAGGTAATTGAAGAGCAATGGAATAATAGTTTCTTATAGTGCAAAGGATAGTACACAATGTATGAACAGGCTGAGCACTGGTGTTTTGTCTTTGGTCAGTGCACAGATTTACAGTGCTGTGTTCAGTGTGCAATTCAGACAACACACTACAAAAAAATTGTTTTCTTTATCACTGTGATACCTAACTGTTTTACAAATGAGGCTTACTTAACTTGTACAACACCCTGTAGTGAAAAAGTATTACCCTTTATTTACAAGGGAGAATCTGAGTCATTAAAGTTAAGTACCTACTTAAGATGTTCAGTTTGAGACAGGTATCCCCCTCAACATCACTTCTCTTCTAAAAGTATTCCAAATGATGAAGGACTTCAGCTAAGAAAAGGATTTAATCCATTGACTGTTTGCATCCAGGATCAGAATTCTGCGAATAAGATCACAGAGTCAAAATTCACAGAAAAATAAAATGCGGAATATGCCATTGGTAGCCAAGTGTGGGAAGCTGGGCTTAAATAATTTGTTTCACCTCACACAGGAGCTCATGGGCAGGAGATTTAATTCCTCAACATCCCCTTGCATGAGTTCAGTCCTTCCCTTCTTTCCATTAGCTGCTGTCTGAGAACTTCACCTACCAGCAAAGCAGAAATTTCAGGGATGGGATGACATGAAGTCACATATTTGTCAAGACTGCGAAGGGCAGTTTTGTCTCGAATTTGTCTGCTTTTTGCTAGTGTTACTAATTGGGAAGAGCACATCGGACAATTTTAAGTCTACAAAACCAAAACCTTCTTGTTTGGGAATTACCTCATGTTGAAAACGAGAGAGAGAGAATTTGTAAAAGTGGGGCAGATGAAGTCCAGATATAATGGGGAAACTGGGGGAGGGAAATGACAGAACACTCTCCAAAAACATAATGAGGATGAGTCATGACAGAGGGCTGCAGCTGGGTAAAGACCTGAACTATATGATGTAGCTAAGGCATCTCAGCTTATCTGGATTTCCTGCCCTTTAAACAGATCTTTAACTATCTCTCAGCTTTGTCTGCTGGCTTTTCAAAATTGATTTCTAGAAACTGCAGGAGTATGACAGCCTGAAATTGTTTGAACACCTTCTGAAGCAAATTTCTACCAACTTAAAGGTGTCTCTCAAAAGTGCAGAGGTGTATTGGGCAAGCAGGCAAGTTATGCAATTAACCTGGGGCTGTGGTCCCCTAGCTCATCTTTGCACAATTTTAGTCACTGTCTGCTGCTTTACACTTTCTGGTGTCATCCAGCCACACTCATGACCTTGCTTGGTGTTTCTGTTACTCTTTGCCCTTGGCTGCAGCTACAATAACTCTTCAGATGGACAGAATTAAAGGGGTATCTGTCTAGGTTATTATTTTAGAAGGTGTTATTTTATTGTTGCAAGAAAAATACCATTCTAGGTGTTCGCCATTCATGTCTTTTTAAGACCCACATGATTAAAAGATACAAAGAGAGTCTGACGTATATCTTCTCTGCTTCTCTGAAGCATATCTTCTCTATAAAAGTCACTTTTCATTCCACTTAGACAAAGCCACTTTGGAACATGAGCATAACGTACAGAAGGAAGGTGATTGGGTGAAGGCATTTAGAAGAAAGGGAGCTGTGGGTATTTCCTACAGCCTGCAAGGAGGACTAAGAAGGGACATGTCTTCAGATTATCACTAAGAAAAGGTTTTTCAGTTCACAGAAGAAGTCAGCAGAGATCGTGTGGGAAACAAGTACTCATCACAGGAGACATGCATATTCTCCCTGATCCTACAGGAATTCAAAAAGGCACCACCAGCCACACATCCATTCATAAAATTACTTCCACTGTCCAGCAGAAGCTTCCTGAAGATGGTTAGTATGAGAGCTGTAGCAAAGGACTCAAACTGGAATCAGAATTGCAGAGATCAAATTTAGACCTAATTTAAAGCTCTTGAGCTGACTTCCTTTTCTGAATTTGAAACAGTATTCACAGAAGTTATTAAAAAGATGTAATGGCTGCTGAGGAAATTGAATCATAACTCTTATAAACACAATTTCCTTTTTGATTTAAATCTTTCTAATCGTGTTTCAGTAGGGACCTTTATTATTTACAATCTGCATATTTACATCTTTAGTTAGCATTAATGTATAAGGTAAATATAAAAATAAATTTCCATATAGAGATATATATGAGGTGGTATGTCCTAACATTGGTTATGTACTACATATGGATAGTACATGTCTGTGCATGTGCACTCAAAAACACTTATGTTCTGAACATTAAATATATAAGCCTTGACTTTTTGAGCTTAGTATTCTTCCACTTTATCCACATCATCACATTTCTCTTCACTATGAAAGCACTGTGTGAGCTCTCTAGCATAAGACTAAACCACAATCTTAAGAACAAATATACTATTTGTATCATAAAAACAAAACACAATGAATAAAGAGAGACTTGAGGAAAAAGACAGAATTCTACGAAGAAAAAAAATTCAGTCATTAAGTACTTTTAAGTACTTTTTAAGTAGAATCCCACTTACATCTTCAGTTTAAAACATTTGCCACATGTATACACGGATTATAGATTGCCTGTTTTAGTTTAGTACTTACCCGATTTGAAAATGGTCTGAAGGCCAGGGGAAAGAGGATATGTGATTCTTTTAAAGTCTATTTTGGCTGCCTCAAGCACATTTACCCTCAGCCTCAACAAGACTACACTCTAATTTAAAAAACAAGAAATAACAGTCCTAGTTAAAGGTACAGATTTAAATTAAAATAACCACTACTTCCTCCTTAGAAGCAGCAGATACAACTTGTTTTTTATGTAAAGGAAAATGTTGCTGTGCTGAAAATATACAAGCCGAAGGCAAATATTTTATTAATTTACTTATTAGTCTACCTATGTAATGATATTATTTTAAAAATAATCAAGCTGGAATTAGAATCATAATAAGCAGGGTGTTAGTTGTCATTGTGCTCAGAACATGCCCCGAATGTTGACCTGGCTTTGTAAAGAGTACACTTAATGTCATGCAGATGAGTAGTTTCAACACCAATCATTTAAATTAGCAAGACTGCTTAGAGTAAAACTGAAATGAGACACGTAATAATTACCAAATAGATTAGCAGCTGTTCTAGAAGAAAAAAAATTGTAGTCTGTTACATATCAAAGTGCACACAACCCAAACGTTTGTCCAGATCTGGTAACACAAAATGTGCAAAAGCAAGTAAATAAGCAAAATGTGGTTGCATTTGCCTGTTTGGCACAAACATTTGCTGTTCATGTTCATGCTGTTCAGGTCTGTTGCTAAAGACTGTTGGAACCAGACATGGAAGTATTTAATTTCATGACTCCTGAATTTTAAAACCTAGAAATGTTTCTTTTCCAGACCTTGGTTCTGAACACAACTTAGATGTTTGCACCAGCAGGAAGGGAGAAAAAAATAAAAGACCTGGTAAACCCCCTTCTATGAACTCTTTATTTATTTTAGAAATTGTGTTTGGTATCTCATTAGAGATGCCACGTGGCATAAACACAGACAGTCTTGTAAGATTCTAAGATATTATTAAATTAATAGATCAACGGACCTAAAGAAATGCAGGATGACAGATGTTCTGCTCACTCACCTCTTTTTTCTACACTGAGCATATCACAGTAGCAGTGGCTCCCCCAGCTTAAGACTGGGTCTTCTTTCCATTGACCACACTCAGGGAATGGAACAAAAATGCTACCTGGTGTCAAAAGGAGAACTGGTACATTTAAAGCACCATGCCATAATGGTTCTACTAATCGTCTAAGCAGGCACATGTTATTTTCTCAAGGGCACATTTTCACAGGATCCAAGACTTCAGCTATAAACAAATAACATCTGCAAGGAACAACACAGAGATACCTGAAAGCCCTGCAATGAGAGTCTTGTTTTACCTAAATGTGCATGCATATGTGGTGAAGGCATGTCTTGATTGTTACTGCTGAACAGCAATCCTCACCGTTTAATGCATACAAAGCAAAAAAGTGCGAAATCTATCTGTGACTCAAATAACTTCAGCAGGGCCACTATAAGTTTAATTTGGCCCACTTATCACTGTTTGGACTACATCACTCCAGATCATCACAGATCTAGAGCAGGTTGTGATTAAATCCATAGTTAAGCAATTGAAAATGGTTTTATAAATCCCAGTAACATGGAGAAAAAAAGATGTGTGAGTTTTAGTGCAGAGACAAGGAGGTGAAGACAGAACTCCTTGTGAATCTTTCAAGACATCCTCAATCACAATAGTAAAGTACTCTTCACTCTATTATTTACAATTTTGTAATTCATAACAATTTCCATCATGAAAACTTCACAGGTTTTCAGCCATTCTTTGAACCTTTGCTAAAAGGCGCTTTGTCTTTTCTTTTAACTACATTTTTGTGCTGGTTTGCTAACTTGTTATTTGCATGTCAAATTGCAATAATGCAAATCATCTAATTAGCTTGAGATGAGGCTTGGAAGGTACTTTCTGGACTTTCTTAGAAAGAAAACACAAGCTTCATTTTGAAATCTCCTGTCCCTCAAGTGCTGCAGGGCACAGTACGTTTACTCCTGACAAACTGAGGTGCATGTGCTGGCTGTAGTAACATAGCTACATATGACAGCCTTGATCCTGTTTAAAGAGAACTCACTTTCTGTAAACACTGTCTGAAGAAAACTACTGATTCCTGTTCACAGTCTGTGATGGTTTGAAACAAGGGCTCAGACCCTGTTAAAAGCAGCAAATTCAGAGCAGGATCACATTCTGTTGGTAATGGAATTTGCTGGTATGTCATTGTGGGATTTTGCACTGAAGCATTTCTAGTGTTTCTTTCTCGTAACTGGAAGTGAAGAGATGGATCTGTGTCTTGCAAAGCAAACTTCATTACACCAAGACAAAAGTAACACATGGCAATCATGTCACCAGCAAATAATGAGTAACAGGAGTAAAACCATCTGTGACTTCATCATGATTGTAATACATATTTGGACAAGCACTTCTACTAACAGTTTCCAATATCTCTCTCAGACAACAACTTACCTTTGGAATACCAAGATTAGCCTGTGAAGAAACTGAATATTATCAACGTATTTTCATGGAATGAGAGCCATCAAAATATAGATCAGATTTTTAATGGTTGATTAAAAGATAAATCAGAGTTTTAGCCGATCCTTTACAAAAACTATTGCTCACCTTATTCCATAATTAGCTGCTTTCTAATTTAAACGTGTAATGCACTTTTAGTCTGTAATATATTCAATATCCGGCATAAATAACAATCATTCAGAAGGTGAAAAATTCACTGTTTGGTGAATTCCAAAGTTACCACAAGTCATCTAGTCCAACTTACCTTTTCAACACTTTCTTTGAGTTGGTCAGCCTTCTTTACAGGTGCTTTGTGCTTCACCTTCACACTGTGGCAAGTGCAAAGAGTTCGTTCTTTTTAACACAACTGTTTGTTAATCCGTGTGTTAGGTAGTGTTGGTTCATATGTCAGAGCTCTGAAAGGAAACCTGCTCTCACTTAGCTAATACGGTAATTGTGGTTTTTTAAATCTCACCACATATTAGTTTTCTGCCACCATTAATTAAGGAAAGAAAATATTTCAAGGTAAAGAAAGTAAAGCCATTGTCTGAGTTTTTCCAGAATCCACGTTTCTTCTGAAATGACACAGTATGTCACCTTTTTAATTCTAAAAGAAGGGCAGCATGCACCCCTATGCTCTTCTAATCTGATTTCATGTTCCTTCAGTTAAATTTAGATCAGTCTAATTCAAAACCATAGCCATCAGAGGAAGTTCTAGTCTCTTCATCATTCTTTCGGACTATAAAATGTAAATTATGTATTTACATTCAAGTTGTTTATATTACCTATTTAATTTTCTCATGGTGACCATCCTACATTTAATATATATTTATTTCTCATTAATTCTAACAAAATTTCCTTCTTTTGTTTGAATCTAGCTTTTTTACTTCTTGTCAAACGTTTTTGCTGGTTTTGGTATTTCTGTGTTTAGTTCTCCCTATTTTTGTTCTCCCTATTTCTTCCTCTTTCTTTGTTCAGCTTTTCTAGATTTCTCTTATTCCCATCTCCTGTCGTCTTTATAATTTCTCTTCAGCATTGTGTTTTGTAATACCCCTCACTTCCCCTTTGATCAGTTTTGTTCCCATTTTACCTCACTCCCATCTGCTTCCATTATCCCCTTGCCAGATGCAGCCCTCCTGTCACGTGTCAGTGACTCATATCCATTCCCACACTGACCAGCATACTTCAGTGTTTCTATCACTTGGTCACCTCTGTCAAACCAGCCAGGGAAGACAGAGCCCTCCTAAAGGCCTTCTACGGGGATTTTTTTCCCACAGGAGGAAATAGGGCTCAGGGATTACATGAGTAGCAGTGGTAAACAGAGCACTTGGGAAGGAGCCTGCACAGTCAGTGCTTAGGTCTCACCTCTAGCCCAAGGTGTGACTGTGTTTGTAAGGTATCACAGTCCAATGCACTCAATATCTTTCTTGAAAATGAAGTGAAGCTGAAAAAAAACTGATGGGAAACAGTTTGCTGGTCACGGTAAAGATTTAAATGTGATTTCTTGTTAGACTAAACATGGAATTTCTGAAGGAGAAGCACAGTCATACTCAGAGCACTACTTTGCTTTACTGCAGCATCACTTCCTAGAAGCAGCTCAGCTAATAGCAGGCCTGAGTTCCAGAATAAAGCATGAAGAGCAGTAAGTGTACCCTCCTGCTGATAATCACTGACTTCAGAGAAGCTGGTTAAACAGATTTTATTCTGTTGGAGAATATGTTGATAAACCAAAGTGATAAATTAAAAATTTTCAGGATACTCTTATGGCAAAAATGCTAGTTTATAAAATGCACCAAGATGCACTGCTGAGTTATTATATGCTTGTTTATGTTTTTATCCTCTTCTGTAGTCTCAGCTTATCAATCAAGCTAAGTTTTCTAGCTTTGGACAGATAAACTAGTCAGTGAGTAATGCCATTCCATGGTCGATCTCACAGAAGTTTAGACAAAAAAAGGAATAGAAATCATAAGGAACAACAACTCCCATGAGACATAAGACCAGCCTTTTCCAATTAACACACTTCAATTTTTCATCAAAATGTTTCTGGGATAGCTAAAGGCATTCTGAAGGAAAAATCTAGTTTATTGAAATCATGGGGTTTTTACTTTAAGAAAAAGCTTTTTCTAGATTATGCTCTACTTGGTCTGTTTCTTACTATTCCGTTTTGACTGCTTGTCTTAAAAAGGTTTAAGAACCATTTCTGGTGGAAGCATCTCCCCAGGTTATGCCAGAAGTAATGAACCCTTACAGTGATCAACAAAATAACACAATCCTTGTACTGCCAAGGGCCAATTGAGTGAAGATGCCTGGTACTTGTAATCTATTTTTCCTACCTTTTCAACCCAAAAGAAACTGTTTTATAGACCAGAAAATATATATTTGTTCCTGAAATCCCAAGAAAGAATGTGTAAGGTAAGTCACAGTCCCTTATTTAAGGGCTTAAGATCATATTCTTGCTAAAGTGAATGTATTTTTTTTAAAATTAAGCATATTACCTCAAAGAAGACAAAATTTTACAAGATATTTCCAAATAACTGCTGCTTTCTGAAGTCTGTGGTCTCCTGCAAGAAAGTTCTGCTGAATTGTCTGCCAGTGTTTACATTAGGCTGTAGAGGACAAGTAAATTTCCATGTCAGAAATGTTGCACACATGAGATAAAGATAAATGTTTTTGGTCCTATAGTCAGATCATACCCATTGTGGTAATATTTTTTTATTGCTTGACTCAGGCACTCACTCTCTGTTTCATGTCTCATTGAAATAACTACCAAAGTAGTTTCTCAGAGCCTGTCATCACTTTGTACTCCTAAGCATTTACATTTTACCCTGAATATGTTGAATTCAGTGACCTGATTTCTCTTTAGACTTGTATTTTCTTCATATGACTGTTTTGTACAAGAGACCCATGCCATGGAATGCCCCAGTCCCATCTCTCCAGCGCTGGGCTTCATGGCCTGACTAAGAGCTGAAGATAGTTTAATACTAAAACCACAGATGATGAAATGGAAGAATTACATTTGAAATTTGTGTCGGCACAATATGCAGTCCCTGCATTGCCTGGAAGCACATCAGAGACAGTTCTTTCCTCCTGCGTGGACCAAGTGACAGCACGTACCTTCCCGCACGTGAGCTGTGATTTTGGCTGTGATTTTGCTGATTACAAAGACAAACTGGAGATGCTGGCTGGCCACTTCAATGAGACAATGACTCCCTCATTTTACACCTATACCATAGTGCAGGCTGTAACCACTAACCACACCAATGATCTGAGGCTACCTAGAGAGAAACTGCCACAAGAGATTGCTCTGCAAGGAGGAATATCTCCTTCCAGATTTTCTGGACAGGAGGAATTAGTGCTCCCATACTGAGTCACCAATGAGATGCCACTTGTGCAGGCTGGTATAGGAAGGAAGTTGTGTCCTAATCACACATCCTCTCTATGGTCAGATCTTAATCAGTAAGATAATCAAGCAAGTTTAAATAATTTTGCTTTAAACAAGTTTTAAATGTTTCAGACACTTAACTTTCACAGCAGAAGAGTTGCACCGTGATCCCTTTAGAGCATTGAGCATAACCATTTATTTCTGTGTGGATTGGGAGGGAAAGGAAATGTACAGAGCTGTGTTGTGCCAAGCAGATGACAGGGAAAGTAGCTGCTGACACAGGATGCTCTGGTGTGCACAGCAAACACATCTGTCTGAATTAATATTGCAGCAGACAGGTAACCTTTCACTTCCCTTCTAAGAGTGGGCAGCTGTTGTTATCATTTGATCTCTAGGTCTTTATGCATGCAATCACTGGTGGTTAGGGCTTTGATAATATTGATTTTTCCACTGTGATTTCAGAGGTGGTAAAAAAAAAAGTAAAAAAAAAAGAAACCAAAGAAGTAATGGGAGGCAAATTACTGAACATTTCCTCACAGGAGCAACAAATTGGCAACTGCAGTTGATTAAATTTGTGCTATACAGTGAATGCAAGCATGTGCTTACATCCATTCCTGACGGGTGATGGGTTTTTTTCCTTAAATATAATCTAGCCTGCCCAGAGACAGGAACTTGCTATGTGAGGCAGGTATGTTAGAGAACCAAGCAGCACAGCTAAATCTACTGAAATGATACTATAGGGCAATAGCCTGGAGAGTGAAGAACAGCTAGCCCGGTTACCCAGGCATAACTGTCCTGGTGACACCAGGAGCACAAAGGGACAGGACAGTTGTGTAGGCATTCTGGCACTGATTTGAACTTCAGTGCTGGTTGGTGGTTTCCCACCAAAGCAGTTCTATCACTGTCCTCCTCAAAATGGACAGGGGAGTAAAAATATAATGAAAAACTCGTGAGATAAGGGCAGGGAGAAATCACTCACTGATTGCTTCACCTGGGCATCTCTAGAGCTGTCTCATATATTCTTGCTCTTCTCTTCTTTATCTGTCATTGCTCTTGTGAAGGCTTTTTCCCCCCCCCACTTTTTAAATACATTATCTTAGAGGCTCTGCCACCATCGCTGATAGACTTGGCCTTGACCAGAAATGCATCTGTCTTGGAGTGTGTCTGGCATTGGGTCTGTTGACATGGGAAGCTGTAGCATCCCCCACCCACCTCCACCAAAACATTGCCACGCAAACCCAATATAATCTGGAAAACCAGCAACTTGTTTATAGCTCTTAGCCTTGTCAAGGAAACTTCATCTGCAGCAAACTTTTTAACAGGTCTCTCAGTGTATCTTCCTTACTCAGTGCAAAGCTATGCCAGATAGTTCAGGTGGCAGATACAGTACAGCCCCCAAAGGATCTATTAATCTTTCTCCAAGTTAGATTATTTTTGATGCCTGCCCAGGCACCTTGCTCATCTCTTCATGGCATTGTCCTTGCTTGTTGCAGGGAGACTGGACTAGATGACCTTTGGAGGCCCTTTCCAAACCAAACTATTCCATTATTTTAGAATTATATGACTGCTGTGCAGCACAAACATTTTCTTTACTGAGGGAGAAAAGTATATGTGTTTGTAAGGACAGACTTGAGAAAGCTGGCAACCCACAGTCCTTACTCTCCAGGATGTTTTGGTTGCCTCCACTGCCAAGATTTTGAAAAATGAACTAGTATTAACCATGTCCTGCTTCACTGCATCTTCCTCCCACTTTGTTGGCTAGGTTTAACAGGCATCTAAATTTGCACTGGTCTATCACTCATCCCCAGTGGGTTCTCACTGCTCTGAAACTTTAGTGCCTGTTTCAGGAATCACCACTTAAATGCTACCTAGAACACCCTCATCAGGATCTGCTGCTGCTTCCCATTGCTGGTCTCTGTGGCCTTACACAAAGTCTTGGCTCTATCTGCTTCCTCCTATAAAGGTGACCATCTGACAGATATGTTTCTTTCTCTTGGCCCCAAAATATTTTTTCTGTCCATGTTCAACTCACCTCACCAGTCTGTTTGGAGTGAGGATCACAACTCAGCTGGTAATACTTGGGAAAGCAGTCTTGTTCTTTCATTACTTCACAGGTACAATATTCCTTTTGTTATTTCCAAGCTCAGCTTCTTCCAAAACACCTCTGACCATTGCTACCTGAAATGCCGAAGTGAGACCTGGCCCAGCTAGTCATTTCCTCCAACCTGCTGTCAGTTGTAGGAGAAGAGGTGCTGGTCCTCTGTGCCTTTTGTCCCTTTGTCTCGAGCATATCTGCTCCCTGTTCAATCCAGAGTGCCAGAACTAAGTGTCCTGACTCACACACCACAAAAATCATCTGCCACACTACCTTAGTGTCAAATATACAAATCCAAAAAGGTAGTTGGGTCCTCAGAGCAGTGTTGGTTACATGAGGTTTGTGTGCCCTGTTCCTTGACTTCTCAACCTTAGTGTGAAGGCACAGGGTCAACAAGCCCACAGCTAACCAGTGCACTGCATTTAATACTGCAGCACTGACTCTTCAGCCCCTCCTGACCAAGAGAAGGCTTCACACTAGTGAGGTGCTGAGGTGTTTAGACCTCTGCCTACTTCTAAATGCATGGATAATCTCAAAGGTGCTTTTCAGTCTGGTTTTAAGACAGTTGGGCCAACATGTCTGCTGCCACAGACACTTTCTCCTGGGCTCTGGCACCTGCATTTCTGTCCTGGTGACTATCTTAGTTTGGCAAAACAACAAAAAAGTGTTTGCTCTCTTTCTTTGTTGTTTAATGCTGTGTTTTGTTGGTTTATTGTTTGGGGTTTTTTTAAGTGAGGAATTTCCCCCATATTTAGCAAACCATCTCTTTCTGGGATCAGGCAAAAGCCAAAAAGAAGAGCCCAGATCTTAATCCTAAATATGGTTGGGTTGCTTAACTCCTCTCCTGTGATTGTGGAACAGGGATTGGTGAAAATTGTCACTCCCATCCACAACCAATAGGGAAGGTCTCACCCACATGGGTGAAGTTAGTCCAGATTAACCCACAGTGACATGTGAAGTCTGGAAAGGGTCCCCTAATCCTCACACTGTGGAGGGAAAATGATGTCTCCCTGGCAGGACATGATGTGTCATGTGTGCCAGTCATGCCTGCATCACCCTGCTGTAGATGGCACAGAGCAGCCCATCCTTTAGGAATGCCCTTCAGCCTGTCCAACAGAAGGAGAATTCTGTTACACTGTCCAGGGGCTTGTTTTCCTATTTCTTTTTTGACATACACAAGTGCTATGTGATGCAAATTTTACTTACTGTCTTTTGTGAGGTTGGAGTGAAAATTTGCTTCCCTGTCATCCGGGTTTCAGCCTCCATGGCTACAAAAGAGAAAGACGTGCCATAGAAAATGCAGACAGCAGGACAAACACAGAGGTGTTTGTTCTACTTCAAATGCTGACAGACCTGTCTGATCAATCTAACCCACACCATCTTTGGCTTTAAGCTGGCTTGTATCCTTGTCAAAGCATCCTTGCTGTTACTACTTCGGTAGAGCTAAAACAGGCAAGCAGCTTCACTAATATGGGATTTTTGCTACACTTTTCCAGTGGTTTTATGAGATGAGCACATTGGCTCAGATGTGCCAGAGAAAAGGATGGATTTCTACTTGTTTGGCTCAGTCAGAAGGTTCTTAGATATTCTTAAGTGATAATTTTCTGGTCTCTTAAAGAATACAAATATAAATATAACAAAAATGCTTGCACTGTGATGCCTCACTGAATTGTATTACTGAAGAGAAACTATGAAAGAAGCTACACTGTAATTACTAGATATGTGTCCTCTGCTGTTCAGATACTACTGCCTGATAACTATGAATTACACCTCAGAATTCTGAAATTACCTCGGCTCTACAGCAGTGGAACCAATAACAGGATTAATGACTCAACTGCAACAGTAACTTGTAATTACCTCATCATCTGAACCAGCTGCAAAGTTTCAGTACTCAGGTAGACATTTCTTAGTGCAAGAGAGTGAGTGAGAGGCCATGCCAGCAGCTGGAGAGAAGCCCTTGAGCACAAAATGAAGCTCTCAAATGCAGCTGCTGTGCCTGGTTAAGTGAAATGGAAGGTGAATGTGAGACTGGTCCAGTGTGAGACAAGTGGTGTGTGGGAAGAGTCAGCATTTTGCAGTTCTCCCTTAAGGCTTTTTTAGGATTTAGAAATAACTTTTCTTTACACTAATTTTCCTTTTCCATCACTGCTGAGTGCAATAAAGACTGTAAAAGGCAAGTTTTTAGACTGAAAGATTTTTACAAGCAACAGGAGATTTGCGGTTAAAAGTTATTTTGAGCTTTTACTGAGGAAGATACCTCCTTACTGAAAGTAGCACAAAGTTTTATTTTTAAAAGCTCCTCTCTGATTATAAGTTAATTTAAAAGCTGCTTTTTTGAATAAAAAAGAAAGGAACAGCTAGATTTCAATTTTCCATAAGCCATGAACTAAGAGTGGGGATTTTTTGTAGAGGCCTTAAGATAATTTTTAATGAAGTTCAAATCTTATCATTCTAATAATCAGAAAATACCAGAATAGTTGGAAAATACTAGACTTGTGTCTTTTAATAGTCATATATACAGAGATCTCTGATTGCTTACAACTTTATCTTGTTTTATCTGAGGTAACAACATCCTACTCAAAAAGTCTTTCATCTTCTCTCTTTCTGCACTTCTGCACGGCCCAGGGTGGTTTTCAGTACTATGTTACAGTACAGTAGCATCCTCACTGTGAGCCTTTGAAGCTGTTGTCAACAGCAGCTTTTTCACGGGCCGGTTGCCAGCCTGCTCTCTCAAGAAGGAACTTTTCTGTCCCTATACCACTCCAGTGCTCTGCACCTCAGACTGGAGTTTGAAGCACAGCCCCTGCACAAGGGGACTTAAGCACATCTCTTGGGTGCCCAATTCTGCTTCACAGCCCCTCCTGAAAGTTTAACCTCTCAGTCTGCCTCGTTCCAGGATCTATTCTCACTACACACCGGCTTCAATGTACCACCAAAAGTGCAACTTCCATGGTTGAACTCTTCAGGAACTATACGGTGTTCCTAAGGGGAAAACATATCTGCTTGATTTGAAGGCAATCCAAGGGTTTTCTTCCAGGCCCCTGGAAGACCAGCAAATATACTGGTGAGGTCTCCCACCCACATGCAGAGCTATGTGGAACTGTCTTTACTCACATCAAGGGCCTGCTGTCTCTCCCCTCTGACTTGCTCTCAGGACTCAGATCAACACCAGAATAGGTTTTGTTTCCTTCTGAGCAATAGCATTGCTATCTTCTCAGACCCCAATCAGCCACAGGATTTTTTAAGTAAACATCTTGTGGTTACCTGTGCTGTGCTTAGAGTGGCATAGTTCCCATTTTGACAGGCTTCACAACTAATGAAAGCAGAGGCCTTTACTGAGATCAGAGGTTTCTACCCTCTCATAAGCCATCAAACTACTGAGAAGGAAAAATAGCTCAACTTCTCGCTAGCACCACAATGCAAGTCTGGAAGTGAGGAATGTTCTGCACCACACAGCTGGAGTGTGCCTCACCATGCTCCACCAGGGCTTCAGTACTGGTCCCACACTGCCTCACCACTGCCCATTCCAGCCCCAAATATACAGCAGAGGATCGATCCTCATCTGTTCTTCATCCCCCTCCTTTCTGTGCCTGACTGAGACTAGATCTAATTTGTGCTTGGGTAGTTCTATCTATATGTGCAGTTTTCTGCAGGTAGAAGTTAAAACTAGTCCATAAGACACATCTGTGTCCCTGCATTTATTCACTTCAGTAGGTTTAACATAACAATATTAAATTCCACTCCCCAGTGCAACCTTGTGCACAGAGAAGACACTGCCCCTTCCCAGAGAAATGGTCAGTGGGGGGCAAACCTCTCAGCACCTTGCACTGGTGGGCAGTACCTGTGGCAAAGTGGCAAAATTTCTGTTTGCCTCAAAGTGTTGGCAAATTCTACACCCCATGATACTTTTCTGCACTGCCACATCTTGAGATGGAGCCTTCAATTCTATTAAATATCATATTTACTGAAAATAAAGAAGTCAGTAATGGCAGAACAATCATTTCAAGTAACTGTGTGCCCCAGGCTGGTAGCTAACAACAGACTGCTGTGTGATTTAAACCCTCAGGTTAAGAACAAAAACCAGATGAGTAAAGGGGCAGCCATTCTCAAGAAAGAAATCTGTCTTTAGCTATGTGATTAGTTTGTCATAGCTCAACTTCTGCTCTCCTGTACTGTTGGGACCAAGGAGGGCGAAAATAAGCTCCAAGCAATTAGATTTGCTTGATTTGAATGACCTCTTTCGTGTTCCTGCCTGTTGAAAGTTTGTTTCAATTCCCTTCCCTAACCCCTCAAGGACGAGACGATCAAGTAAATATAAAAGGTTCATTAGCAGAATTTGACTCTACCATAGAGAAATAAAAAGCAGGTAATCTGTGTAAAAAAACAGTAGTGACAAGAAAATTTATAGATGCTATTTATTGTCAAAGATTACACAACTGAACAGTGTTCATTTTGCTTCCCATGATGAACAGATCCTTTTATTATACAACAGCATGAGTCAGAATGCATACATTTTCTAAAACTTCTAACTACACTGAGATATGAGTAAATGAAAAAGGCTGTTCTGCAAGATTTCCTGTTCCGTGATGCATGGGCAATTGGCCTACATTTGTGACCCCATTTTCCCTTCAGGTCTGTAGCTGTACTGCACAGACTCGATCCTTTGATTGGAAGTCTGAAGGAGCGGGAATGGCCAATGCTGGGTCCGACTGAGTGGACCGAGTGAGCCGCACTGGCTCTCTCACCACCACATGCTTTCTAGCTTCCACATGGCTGTAAGCCTGAGCCAGACCTGAAATGCTGCTCTTCAGCAAAGGAAGAGCTAGAAAGAGACGAGCAGCCTCGTCCCCCAGGCCCCCCTGAGAGGCTGGAGCGGAGCCCCAGGCGGGGTGGGGCAGGAAGAGAAAGAACCTCTGCGGCTCTGCTCCCACCATAGCATGGCACTGCCCCGAAAAATCACGCGTTTCACAGGCTCTACATGGCTTCTACTGATAGAGCCCTAGCGTCACGAGGCATTTCTGTGACAAAAAACAGTGGGGCAGAGCTGTGACATCATGTAGTTAATACGAACTGCTATGGCCACGCATCTCCTAATCTTTTCCCAACAAATGGATTTTCTTGCTCATTCCCTACAACACCAGGCTGCAGGCAAAACTAAGGTCTACTTTCTGAACTTTTGTTTATAAATACGATTATGACCTCCTGGTTCAAAACCAGAGTGCTCCTCATGGCTAATCTCTAACTCAATCCTTGCACCTGCTTCTCCCTTCTCTAAACTGCCTAGCTTGGTATCTGCTTCACTATCAAGAACACATCCACATGCCCTGGGAAAGGGAGCAGAGCCCTTGTCAGTGCAAAGGGAATTTCCTGCACGAAGCCACAGCTCCTGTAGAGCTGCCAGCACTCTTACTGTGTCAATCAGTTTTACATAACTTGCTCTCTGCTACCACCCATTGCCTTCTCAGCTTCATTGTTCTTTGGGCTAGTCTCAATTCGTGTCTGTGCGCTTGATTTAATTTTCTTTGTACAAACTGGATTGACTTGGGTTCTTTCAAAGTGGTACTTGGCACTAATTTCTGCATATATTTTTGTGCCTCTCTGTGTTCCTTTGCATTTTTCCATAGTTTATCTTAACATACTTTGATATTTAGTGTAAAAGCATGCATGCAAGGAATCAGTGCAGAAGAGTTCCTAAGCATTAACATCACACTAGTGTATCCTAATCTCACTTCCAAGGCTGGATGAGACCTATAGCCCCAATGCATTTGTTTGACTGGCACTTCCAACTCCTTCACATTAAGTACCATCAAATTAGCACACATTTATTGAAACCAGAAACTCGTGAAAGCATTCATTAAGTTTAATTTCTCTTTCATGGTAGAAGATCATGAGAATTCGTCCTCTTTTTCTCTGAGATCATCAGCACCTTCCTGTAGAGAGCCTGGTGCAGGAATGGCTAGAAGAGAAAGGCCATAGTCAGATCAACTTGGTGAGGCTAGCAAAGTAGGCCTCAGTCTCAAGGATACAGTGTCCTTGAGATAAGGAAGGCACGTAGAATTGAGAAAGACATGAATGCCGAAGTGCTTAGCTAAGCAGCACATCTAGACCAATGAGGAGCTAAGATTTTGCACTATGCATGAGCTAATTAAGCATTGTATTTAATCGCCACTCTGCGTATCAATAAATGAGACTTTGCTGATGACCATATGGTGTCCGCGTCTCCCTTCTCCGACAAATGGTGACCCCGACGCCCCCCCGTCGCTGAAAAGAAAACGGGGGAGAACGCGCCACGGTCGGTGAAGTAGAGTTGGGGCCTGCTGCAACCGGGTCGGTGTCAAACGACGTAGGGAAGACACCCCCAGGAGCTACAAAGGTGGTCCTGGGCCATACGTGCTGCCGAAGCCGGAGAGTTGCAACAGCGCTGACGACAAAAAATGGACAGGCAAGCAGCATATGATTTATTTATAGTACATGTAAATAAGTTAGGGCTGAAAGAGATTAATCCCAGGAAGGACATACCGGGGTTGTTAGCCTGGGGTTATGCTAAAGGTTTATTCTCTAACCCTCACACCGTGCATGATTTGAATGAGTGGCGTAAGCTAGGGGATGTGTTGTGGGAGGCGGTGTTAGAGGATGATAAAACGGCAAAAAAGCTGGGAAAGATCTGGCGGGTAGTTCATAACGCACTACTAAAGCAGCAAGCTGAGAGAAGGGCGGCTCGGGAGGCAGTAGAGGCATATAGGAGGAACGCTCAGTATGGCGATAACGAGCCCCGAGCGCCAAGCACAACCAGAGTTGAAATACCTATCTCTGGGGAGATGGCAGGAATGACGGACATGGCCAGCTGCGCTTGGCCCTCGGCACCCCCCTTAGAAGAGCTTGAGGAGGATTCCGCCGCGGCGGCGGAGACAATTGCAGAAGGCGGAGTACCTCCGCCTTCCGAGGGCGAAGGACCTCAGCCCAGCGGCGAAAAATCCCCTTGCCGGTCTGAGCCTAGCGCCCCTAAGCCTGCCGCGAAGCCAGACCCTGTCCCTGGGGCGGAAAGCGACCTGTGGGAGGAGATGGCTAAACGGCGAAGGGAGGCGTGGAATATGTTAGCCAGACACGGTTTGGAGACCGGGGACGAGGCCGCTGTGGGCGCGGCGAGAGCCTGGGCTTTTCCTGTAACGTATACCCAGGGAGTAAATCAGCAGGGGCAAGCTGTGCAAGTGGGAACATATTCGCCCCCCGATTGGAAGTTGCTAGCCCAGCTGAGACAAACAGTGAGTCAGTTCGGGTTCCGGAGTGAGCCAGCTAGGCAGATGCTAGATTTCTTGTTCGACACATACTTGTTGCTGCCAAATGATTTAAGAAGCATAGTGAAGCTGATTTTCACGCAGCATCAGCAGCTGCTCTTTAACGCCCACTGGCAGGCTCTTGTCCAGGAATCAGTCGCGGTGCAGAGAGGTGCTGGAGATCCGCTAGTTGGAATTACAATAGATGAGTTAATGGGGTTAGGACAGTACCGCAGAACAGAGGCTCAAATGATTTCAGGACCCGACAAGGTTAGGGAAGCCATGCATCTAGTAAGGAGTGCCATCGATCAGGTCAAGGATAGCTCAGGCATACCCATGTATATGGGAATAAAGCAGGGAAGGGATGAATCCTTTGGGGACTTTGTAGATAAGGCTGCTGCTGCTATTGAAAAGGCAGGAATCCCAGAGTATATGAGAGGGGCGCTGCTAAAGCAATGTGCGTTGCAGAATAGCAATGAGACAACAAAAAGGGTATTATCTACTTTGGGGGCCAATTGGACGATAGAAGAGGCATTGGAAAGGATGGCACTACAGCCGACAGGGGCGCAGGTTTTCTTGGTTAATGCACTAAAAGAATTAGGCTTGGGACTGCAGAAACAAGCCGAGTCCACACAGTCACAGGTGTTAGCCGCTATTGCTCCGCTCCGTGCTTCTACGGCGGCCCCGGCCACATCGAGCGACCACCGCCCTCCTTCGGCGCGATGCTATAGATGCGGAAGCGGAGGCCACTTCCGACAGGACTGCCGAGCCTCAGGAGTGTGGTGCCAAAACTGCCAAAGCAACACGCACAACACGTCAGCTTGCCGCCGCAAGTCGGGAAACTCCCGGCGGACCGCGCCCGGACACAAGTAGCCGCCGTGACATCAGCGCCATCTCCTGTCTCCAGCCAGCCACAACAGGGAGCCTGGGACTCGACCTGGCAGCCGCTGTAAAGACATCTTTGCTAACAGCACGCCCCACCAAAATCCCAACTGGAGTTCGTGGCCCGGTGATCGTCAAAGGACAAGCTTTTGGAGGACTAATAGTGGGACGCTCTTCAAGCTCCATTGTAGGACTGTTTGTGCTACCTTGCTTGATAACTTGCTTACAAAATTTTATTCAAAAGACTGTTAACAAAGCTTGGCATGCCACTCTTTTAGCTCAAAAAGAAAACGGGGGAAGTGTAGAGAGCCTGGTGCAGGAATGGCTAGAAGAGAAAGGCCATAGTCAGATCAACTTGGTGAGGCTAGCAAAGTAGGCCTCAGTCTCAAGGATACAGTGTCCTTGAGATAAGGAAGGCACGTAGAATTGAGAAAGACATGAATGCCGAAGTGCTTAGCTAAGCAGCACATCTAGACCAATGAGGAGCTAAGATTTTGCACTATGCATGAGCTAATTAAGCATTGTATTTAATCGCCACTCTGCGTATCAATAAATGAGACTTTGCTGATGACCATATGGTGTCCGCGTCTCCCTTCTCCGACACCTTCCTGCATCTGCGACTGCACCTTAAAGACACCTGCACTGCCAAAACCTGCTCAAAATTCAAACCTTCTTGTACAGTTAACAGTTTCTGTTCAGGTGCCTAATTTCAAATTTCACTAGGATTTAATTAACTTTAGTCTACTGAGTGAGTGTAAGTGACAAACACCAGGTTTGCATTGCTACAGTTAACAGTGTAGGTGTGTGTTGCTTTTTAATGACAGAGCCTATTACTTAAATCTACAATTTATTCCATAAGAATTATTTTAAATTTCATATTTCTCCCATGAATGTGTGTTAAATTATGAAGTTTAAGCGTACATAATTATCACCTCCAGGATTGCTTTAGTCTCTGAAACCCAGAACTTACATTTTGTAATTTCATCTTGGCTTTCTTGGAATGCTTTTAACTACTTATCTTTCAACTTTATCAGTTTCTTTTTAATGAACAGAGCACAGACCTCTTACTTTGCAGTTCAAAGGAGATGAAGAAAACATCAGTCAAGATGTCAGCCCCTTAACACCATAAAGGTACTTTTCTTATCAAGGTTGCTAGAGTAATTTTGTAAAACCCAATCTGTGTGAAACATTTCTAGGTAGCCAAGTATCACATTGATTTCAAGGAAATGCATGCTTCTAGATTTTGCATAAATTCATCTCTAATTTATCCACAAGCCAGTATTACTTAGATAGTTTAAAGCATTTTATTCATGTTTAGAAAGAATTTTCAGGGAGAACAGACAGCAACGTGAGGGGTAGGCACAGCCAGACACACTGCCGAGCAGCAGCCTGTTTGCCCACAGCTGCCTCCTTCCCTCTCTGCCCATGCTTGTTCCTCCGAACCACCGTGACCCCTCCCTTTCTCCCCTTTTGGTTCTGGCTCTAAATATCCCAGAACAGGATTTATGCACCCCCAAGTCTTCTCCAACATCCCATCAGCTTGTATCTCTGTAGTCACTAAGCCCATGTGGTGACCCGGGGGCTTGTCTGGGGGCACCTCACCTGAGATGGCCCAAGAAAGAGATAGGGCAAGGGGTTTCAGCTTCAAGAGCTCCAGTTCAGTACTGGGCTTTCCCTTGCTCCTCTGTCTTTATAAGAGCCGAGCCTTAGTCCCAAACCCAATGTTCACCAATATAAAAAGCAGGTGGGCTGCACGGTCACCTCTCTGCACACAGCGTTTCCCAGCCGTGTTTCAGCTCCTGGCTGGGCAGGTGTTTTGTGGAGATAAGCTTTTAATCACATAACCTAACACAAAGCACCAGAATTATGTCTGAAACATGATGGGAACATCAGTTTAAAAGCGAGTCTGCCACAATCACCTAAGCCAAAAATGCATCTGGAAACACTGCTCTACCACATGCCAGCCTTTTTCCAATAGTTCCCCTTGCAGCATAGTCTGAAGGACATCTGTCAGCCAAAACAGACCATGTTGTGAGCACAAGGTGGGAACGTTTCCATTTCAGAGAAAAAAAAAAAGCTGAAGCAGTTTTTTGCTATTAAAGTGCATGTGATACTTTTACAGGGGAATGGGGCAAATTACCTGATTTTACTCCCTTGGATCTGTTGTGGTTTCCCCATAGAACAGAACAATTGAAACGAAACACTTAAAGCTGTTAAGAAACTGAAAAACAACTTTTAGAAACCTTACACTTTGTTTTTAAACTTAGATCCAAGTGTAAAGATCAGCTGCAGTTATTCACACAGCACACTACTCAATTATGTTCCAAGTCCAAGTTTCCTAAAAGATTTCTTCAAGGACCTAAGATTTAAATCCTTAGAGTCAATGTTAAATTACTGTATTTGCAAACCTTGGCCTTTCTCCGTGGGACAGTTAGGATGAACATAAATACCTGCACTGATGAACTGTAGCAAAACTATTTCTACCTGCAAATGGTGGTTTGCAAGAACAGAGGCAAGCCAGATGGTTTATCCCCATAATAACTAGTTTTCCATATAGGTCTGTTTCTGTAGCACAGAATAATCTAAGTTGAAAGGACTGGGTGGAGGTTCAGCCTGCTACTCAAAGCAGATCAGGTGGCTCTGAGTCTGTCCATTTGAGTTTTGAAAATTTCTGGTGATGGAGACTTCACAATCTCTCTGGCTATCTGTTCTAAGTCCTAGACCATTTTCATGATGATTCTTTAGATTTTATTTCATGCATACAACTGGAATTTCTCTCACTGCAGATTGTTCTCCTTTTACTGGGCACAGGTCTCTTTCATATGGTCCACTGTAAGCATGGAAGTTCAGTTTAGCCACCCATCTTTACCTTTTCTTCTACAGGCAGAACAGTCCCAGCTCTTCATAGAAGACATACCCCAGCCCCCCCACCACCCTCTAAGTTCCTCTACCAGGCTCTATTTCGTTGGCAATTCTTGTACTGGGGGAGCCAAGCTGAGCACAACGCTCCAGGTACTGGTCTCACAAGGAAGGGGAAGTAACCACTTCCCTCAGCCTGCACACTGACCCACGCTTCCAGGCTTTGAAGCTGTCTCCAGCCCCTTTTCTGTAAAGCTGCTTTTTATCCAGCCTATCTGTCCATAATTCAGCTACAGAAATGCTTTGGGAGATTTTGGCATCTAGCCTGTAGAGGCTTTAGCTTCAGTATGAATGAGATCACTTACAAATCTACCAAAACTGTACCTCTTGCAATTCAGTTCAATTTCTCTTGGCTCTGCCTTACAAGGAAAACATCAAACCAAAGGGCCTGCAAAAAGACATGCATCTGGCACCACAAAGTTCTAACCATGGATGCATTTTTTTCCTGAAGAGGAGGTTGGTCTTCGTTGATAGTATTTCATCAGTGAAAATTACTATACTAAAATGAAAACAAAGTAGTAAAGCCCATCTTTATCAGCATCACCTAATCAGATCTTTCAGTTGTCTCAAGAGCTAGGTGTAGTGCCCATATGTTGTCAAAATCGTCTAAAGCTGATAGTGATTTTATTATATCTGGGGAAAGCATCACAAGGAAATATTTTATGAGATGTGCTGTGGTTTCCCATTTAACTTAAAGAGATGGAAAGCAGTAACTTCACTAAAAAAAAAAAGAGACAGGTATAATTTTTATAATCCATCCTTATTACAAGAGCCATGTTAATGCTATGAAACTGTCAGACATAGTCTAGCTTTTACTTCTGAAAAACCACAGAATTTGTTAAAAAAATTAGAGAGCATTTAACAAAAGAGGGTAGTTCTAACCAGACCTAGCTGATACAGAACTGCACAGAGCAGTTATCAGTATCCCCCTCCAACACTTGCTTCTCTGCTCACAGAAATGTTCCCATTTTTTATGATAGGGCTCTGGTTGTCAATTCTAACATCTGAGGTGGGGTACTCAACTACACTGGCCCTTTTGGGAGAAGCCTATGTGAAATACTAAACAAAATGGTTTGAAATATACAGTGAAAAAGCATTCAAGAGAGCTTCTCACTTATGTTTAAATACCTCTAACAAGGGTAAACAAGACAAAATTTGACAATCAAGATTGTCAGGTTTCTTTTCATTGTTGAATCATAAACCATCTGACAACTTGGGCTGATACCACTTAATGTAATTCTGACAAATCTTAATCAGATTCATCATCAGGAATTGCAAGATCCTTTGGACTTAAAGAGATTCTCAATTGCAGACTGGAGTACAAAAAAAGCATTTTTCATAAAAACCCCTCAAATCCCACAGAGCTTCCTTAATTTATCTAAATGTTAAGACCTCTGGTTCAACAAGTCTCAAGACACGATTTAGCCAGCACAATAGCTTTATTTTACAATTTGAATTATTATACACAATTCAGTAAAAGCTCACAGGAGGAACAGCATGGAGACGTACCACTTTTTGGTATTTCCTTCAATGAGAGCCAAAGTGCAAGGTCTCCAATTAACTCTCAAGCTAAGAGAACAATACCTGGCTGTTAACACAAGTTATGTTAACACTTAAAATATCTAATTAGTTAATGAAAAGGCCACATCTTCAAATGCAATTAGAAATATTTTAATAAACTTTTGATTTCTTTTGGTATGATAAATTGCCACATATCCTACAGCTAACTGGTAATGGAACATCATGTTTTCCCAAGGCATGTAAGAAAGCAAACAACACTGCCTCTGCATTATTCCATACACCTTAAAAATGAAAGCCAGAAAACAACTCTTCATGTGGAATTTTATTTCCTTCAGACATGCTGATGCTTTTCTTAAGAAAAAAAAAAAGAAAGGAAAAAAAGACAAGGGGAAAAAAAGTCCAATCCAAACTTTTCCATACACAGTATCTTGAGGCACAGGTTTCCCTACCCTTAAATGAAATTTTTACACAGGCTATATCATATGTTACAACATTTTTTCCTATTTGAAGTTATGGCACATTGACTTTTTGGGATGAAAAAAATTCTCCTCTGTGTTCAGCTGCTACAATATGGCACAAAGTTAAAAGTTAACACCATGACTAAATACTCTGATGCTTTTTTGCTGGCTATTTTTGGGGTGCACATAAATAAAAGGCACACTTTTGCTGTCTCCTCTCTAATCATTTATGTAATGATTTATGTCATGTCATTTATGTAACTTCCCAGCACTGCTCCAGGCCTGCTGGCCCAGTGCAAAAAAATATTTAAGTCAGCTTCCAGAGCTAGTAGCAGCTTTATACACTTAACCAATGGCTTTAGTTTAGCATGCTACTTCTACTGTGCTGACTACTGATGACAGGCCAACAGTGTGCCTGAGAAAGAAAATTACAAATCCTAAAAAAAGAAAAAAATTAAAATAAAATTATTTATATTCACTTACATGTCTGTTTTCCAGATGTGTTCATAAAGTTCAGAAAGTGCACATTTTGAAGTTTCGTTTCAGTATTACAAATGTCCATGACCTACATATTATAGCAGTGCCATCTGCAACAGTATTGTTGAACAACTATCAACCTTGCCATGACTGACCCTGTTCTGCAAGAGCATCATGAAAACACAAGTATTTGCTCTTAGCTAGAACTTAGTGTCCATAATATCTTCGGTATGGTTTTTTACAACATATGCATTGAACTTTGTACAGCAGTCAAAATCTGAAAAGCAGAAGTTTAGTAGTTTCACTTTTTGGCGCTCATTTTTACTTAAAATATTTTCAAGAATGAAAGTGATCTTACAGCACATGAAGAACCCTCAAAAATAAAAGCTCCACTAAGCATTACACACTGTTAAAAACTTACCCATAAGATTTAGTTACTGATTTGTGGATCCTTACAAAATTACTTTTCTTGATGTAACAACAGATAACATTGATGACATTATATATAAAAACAGCTTAGGTCTTAACATTGATGGTCTGACAAACATATTTAAACAAGAATATTCTGAGTTAAGACTAGGGCTAAATTTAGCTCCTAAATATAGCTAAATTTAGGTTTAAGAGTTTAGATACTCTCAATTTAATATGCCTTTAAAAAAGGTAAAGTCCAACTTTCAGAAGAATCTGTAAAACAGCAATTTCAAGTAAGTCTGGAGTAATTAGGTATTGTGGCTAGAGTTACCATAAATACGTACTACATGTTGACTTGACAAGATTGTGTTAGAAGAAGTGTGAGTTGAACCACTACCTTTGAAGGTTCTTGCTTTGGTTATTTAAAAAAAAAATCTGACTGTTAAAATAACAGTGCAAGTTCACTATAAAGCCATATGCCTCTTCTTGATGTTCTCTTACCAACTGGTTTTCATTGTGTCCACTGCCAGCAATGGACATTCCGCTTGGAAAATCCACCTCCTGCTGTGAAAGGTTTAGCTGAACTAAATGAAGAAAGTAATTCTGATATCAGACTCAAATGGGAACACACTATTTCATTTAGTTCTTGTTAAGAATATTTAAAAACCTTCTTCACCTACAGTCTTTCTGAAACACAAGGCACAAATAGGGAGTGGACATTCCAGCAAAAGGTGATTGTCTGAAATTAATAGTCCACAGCAGTCTTCTTGTCCAGCACAATGAAAGATTTTAGCTGTCCAATTTTATGCCACATCTTCCAGATAATCTGCAACGTCACTTAACTGAGAAATGGTAAGGTCTTGTGTGATGCTTTCAAGCTAGAAAATAAATAAAATTGCAAACTCAGAAATCACAAAAACAGTAAGTATTATGTCATGTATTCCTTCATATACCTTTTGGCATCAAGCTCTTTCAGAGAGATTACACAATCCTTTAGGAGGTACTCAGACGGATCTTGAGGTACTGGGGTAAACCTTTGTATGTTGGGCACTGAACCAGCTTCAAATATATTTTACATACCTAGATAAGCACAGTGAGTTGTGCTACCAAACAACTGTTGCAGGGTTTTTGTTTTGTTGTGATTTTGTTAATCAATATAGCATCTAACTTAGTAAGGATTCTAGGTGTTAAAAACAGTAACAAATAACAGAACCTTAACATACAACCCGGTAACTAAGGAAAATAGCACATTACTTCACAGAAGGTTGGAAACAAAGTCAAGACTAGATCAGAAGAATATAAAGAAAAACAACAACTATTATTTGAAAATAATCATACTTTATCACTGGCATTTGACTCTTCTGTTCCCACAGAAATTTCATCTATTTCTTCACCAATACTGATGTCACTTTTTTCTGAGCGATGACTCGTACTAAAGAGAAAGAAAACCATAAGCATAGAAATAAGACTTCCTTATCAAATACCCAGGTATGACATTTACTTTTCATCTGACATTTTACTGGAATTGCACTTCCTAGCAAGTTAGATGTGAATTTACTTAAAACTCCATAAAAACTAAAGGTTTTCTACCTAAATGAAGCCATAATAAATACTGAGAAATACTTAGGCCTCAATCATACAATTTACAAAACCAATGCCTTCACATCATAAGCATGTCATTGTTAAGTATTTATTACTGACTACTCATGATGCTTTATTTTCCAGCTGAATACCTCAGCATATAACATAATTATTGACTAATTGCATGAATTGCTAAAACATTATTAAGTGCATGGTTCAGAAAAAAAACAAACCGCAAACCCCTTCCCCAAAAAACTCAGCATACTATGTTGAAGTCAGCAGTTGGTTTTTAAGGAACTCATTATCCCTATACAAAAAGAGAGATGGTTTGGATGTTTTTAAACTTGTAACTATAACTATTAAAATAGCAAACTGAAGTTTAAAGGAGTTCAGAAATACTGACAGATCCCAGTGATAGTGAGTGTCTGCCATATTATGAAATAATTCAAATATGCCAGTGGATATGCTTATGCTGCATAGAGTACTACCCTACTGAGGTATGATCCTTCTCTTACCTGTTGAAGTCATCAGCATATTCATCATCATCTCCATTTCCTAAATAGGATTTAAAAGCTATTAATCAAACAAGTTTTTCTCTTCAGGAAACACAAAAAACCCCTATGTATTCCTGCACCAATATACATGGTTTGATGACCAGCAAGAGTGGGAGGAGATTAAATTACTTATACTGATTAGAAGAGTAGAAGGACGAGCTATGTTTGTCATTATTTAATGTCAGTATCATTAATATAAACTGCTTCAAAACTGAACATACATTTTCAGGAAGTTAGCGGCATTGCTGAATACAAAACTTAAATACTTGACAGCTCTATTTCGAGAGAATTCTTTCGTCACACCTCCTTTGTATAGCACCAAAAAAAGGTAACTTTCAAAGGTGTGGAGGGCAACTAAATATGCCACTGAAAAGCAGTAATATTTACCAGGCTATCTTTTACCAAAAATATAAACCTGCTCTTTTCATAGAAACCTCAACAAAATTCATCACTTGGTATTAGTAAATGCATGCTTAAAATGAATCAAACACATGTTCCATGTGCAAAATATTAACCCACAAGACACCAGTTTTCACTTTTCTGTATTTCTTTAGACCACATCTTGCTTTTAACTACATTAAACTTCACAGTCTATGTTAAACAGAATAACATAAGTAAAAACTGAAGATTTTAGTTCAATATGTGCATTTGAGTTTCTCAGATTCCTTTAAGAAGGTGGGCCGTAATTTATCAGTTATGGCCAACCAAAAATATCAGAGCTTCCTCATGTTTAGCAGTTACTTACCTAATTCTAGTGATCCCAGCTTTGCATTCACCAATCGCAGGTCTTTTAAAACAGAGTTTCTATCCAAATCTGTAAACAAAAGCACTTTTATCAGAAATTGGACTGATAACATTTAAAAACTTGAGGAGTAAACAGAAATAATCTTCCACTACTCAGGGATTTACAACATGAAAACAAATACCTCTACAGAACTGGTACAAATAATTTAAGATAATACAAAGGAATAAGCCAATTTCAGTTTAAAACTGAGCAGTAGAATTATATACTGCCTTATATACACACAAGAAAAGGGATGTAGATAAGTATTTCATGCTCCAAAGCATAAAAAGCCCCAGTGGTAGTACAATATATCCAAATTAATATGCCATCAATCGCTAAGAAAGCACTACTGTAAAGCACATTACAACCAGAAGGGGGCCACATACTCTATCGTTCTTCCATCTGAACCTGTAGCTCATTCATCTCATTACAACAGTAACTTCTACAATCATCAGAACACAAAAATATATGAAAACTTACTATCAGACTCCTTTAGCAAAGGTGCGCCAGTCAGAGAGCTTAACCCACTTTTTAGAGCCGGTGCATCAGAAAGGGATGCTAGACCTCCTGCTTTATTAGCCTCAGTTTTCCTGTAAAAACCAAATAAATAAGTACTCCAGAACTGTAAAATATGCATCATTAGCTTCTTTTCTGTTATTAAATTGCCATAAAACTAGAACAGCAATACTACAGCAAAAAAAGAGCAAGGAAAAAGGACTATTCACTCTGCAACCTTAAAAGCAGTAGGCAGTTCACAGGCACAAGTGTCAACCATAACACAGACTAAGAAAGCCATTTTCTCACCCATGCAAAGACTTCTGCCTGTCTTCTCTCACAGACAGAGCACCTTCATCAGCATCACTATTTATGTCTAGGGACCTTCATCATCCCCACATGTAAACGCAGCCAAAAGAAGAAAGATTCAGATATAAATCAGTACTCCAGTTTGTTTTACATCTTAAAGAGATTATGTCCAATGAAGCTATTAATTCTAAGAGTAGTCAGTTCAGAGAACGAAAACCCCTTGGTTATAGGAAGATAGATGTAACCACATGTTAAAGTCCATTTGGCTAGTACCTAGTTGAAATCCTACTTGCAAGTAAAGGATGAAGAAATACAGATTAAAAGAGACCAAGATTTTCACATAGTATCGCCAGAACAGTTTGCTATTTTGATTTCATTCGTTATAATAATGGGCATCATTTGAGTAATTCATTATATCTAGATCACCAAAATATCATGTGTAACATCACACATTAAAGTGCTTCAAAATTTTGAACAATGGGTCAGAGACCTAGAGATAATGAGTGCCTGGATCATCTCTCACACTGTCATTAGCAACTGCTTGCTCTGAACCCATCTTAAATGAATGGGCAAGATTTCCATAAGGAAATTTACCTTTTTGCAAAGAAAGCAATGCTGGCAGCTACCCTACTTATTTACCCCTTGGGACTTGAGCACACCAGCCCAAAGTACCACAAAGGGGATTCTACCTGGAGAATAGAAGAGTTGTCAGGAGGGTAAAAATGAGCAATTCAGCGTACACAGCTCAGCTACAAATAGCTTCTAGTTCATTTGTAAATGAGCTAGAAGCAAACCTTATTATGGGATGTTACTAGAATAGCTCCATCACAGTAACATTATGTGCTACAAAATACTACTTGTGGACTGTGAGTCTACTACAGACACACGATCCAGAAGAAATTTTTTCTGTAGGGAGTTTCTCTACAAGGAAAATAAATCCTTACTTTACTAAATAATTATTCTGTTTCTTGGATTATCTTTTAGAATAAATCTAGTTTACCCAGTTTCAAAGAAAATTTCCCTTGCTGTCATACGAAAATGCCCAAAAAGTAAGAAATTAGTAAATAGTATTATTATGCAAAAGTTTTTACAGACTTTTCTAATTTACCCAATTTATCATTTAGACTCCCTGCTACAATAGTTATTTTGGTTAAAGGCTAGTTAAATGAGCTCTTGAGTAAGGAGGAATAAATACACTTAGATGCAGTTTTAATCTTGATATTAACAATAAGAAAAGGAGAAAAGAAACACTACAGTAGAGTTAGTTGTAACACACAGTATTTTCCAGAGTACAATCACTGTTCCTCAAGGCAAAAAAAAGTCTACTCCAATGAAAAACATCCAACAAAAGCTGTATTATAAATAATCTTTCACAACGAGTCCACTAATTTACTAGAGAGAGACCTGGTTTACCTGGCATGATTCCTTTGTGCTCTACCAGAAGGATCCTACTCTAAGACTAAGCATCTACTATAACAATAATACAAAAAAAGCTTATGCTGCTCTGCCCACTATCAGCATAGCTGGGGGGAAAAGCCAACTACCAAACTGACTTACAAATGATTCTGCAACCTCTTCTTAATGTCTGCTAAGCCAGAGCAATGCTCTGATTACTTGAGCACAGCAAAAGAACACCAAGAAATGATCTTGCAGCATTGCTCAATACTGTGGTATCTAAGCTGAACTTCAAGATAACTCAACATGATAACACAGAGATAGGTTTTTCAGTTTTATAACGAAGCTGCTGTATAGTTCAGTCACTAGTCTTGTTTTAAATGGCATTTTCAGTCATCAGACTCCATACAGATGAACAATAAAAAATATGCTTTGGATGCATCTGCAAAATTGGCACACCAATTACCAAAGTAACCACACTTCACTGAAAATACGAAAGGTGTTGCAATTTGAAGAGAAAATCCTCAGCTGTAAGAAAACTTTCCTTTTTATTACAGTCTGTGGAGCCGTTCAGAGCATTTTTTTGTATTCCTTACGAAGCCATACTGATATTTAATGAACTATCCCTATCACTGTCCACTTCCTTTAGAACAGATCACCACTGCAGCTCTGTTGCAAGAAGAAACACTGATGTCTGTGCCTCCTATGTGTTCATTCCACCAAAGAAATAGGCTGGGGACATTAGATACCCTAACTGATGCACCTTAAAGTGATAAAAGTTTTTCCATTCATAGTACATCCAAGAGATCCCAGAGGACACTGTGAATAGAATAGAATAGAACAGAACAGAATAGAATAGAATAATGGAATAGAACAAAATCAGAGAAACGAATAATTTAGAAACAAAATGTTATCGATATGAACACTTACAAAAGCAAATAACCAAAAAATGAATAGCTCTCAAATGTCTGCAAGCATACAGAGGACAAAATAAACCATGTATTAACAGAGGACAAAATAAACCATGTATTAAGAAGAACATCCATGTTACGTACCAGCTGTAAGTTCTTTCTGGTTTGGGTACAGGGTCATCAAAGAAAGAATCTCCCTCTGCATCATCTTCATCCACGACTGGATCACTTTTTTCTTTGGTATTCAAGTCTTTGTTTTCTAGTTGAGGATCTAGTTTTGTTTCATTAGGCAGAAAATTAATACTTCTTTTGCTTGCTTCCCCTGATGAGACACTTGTATCACTCTGAGTGTTTTCAGCAGCCTTGAAAGATAAAGACTGGACTAAGTATTCATGTCATGTAATAATCTAAGTGTATATATAAATGCCCAACACATAACATACACCTAGCATCACTTTCTAAAATATTACCTCAAATTCCTGAAAAGTATTAGTAAGTTCATTAGTATCATCAAGAATCACACCAGAAAAAAGTTTTTTTCTCACTTTAGAAAGTGCTCTTTATTGCTGCTGCCATTAAAATCTTTTGTTCCATCCTGTGCATTGCTATGCTACCTACCTCACTTCTATTATAAAAGCAAACAATTTAAAAATACCTTGGTTACCAAATAAAGAAATCTACAGACTGATTCTTATACTTTATTCATGTTATTTTGCAACATCTCAAAGGTTCTTCGTTATAGCCATTGTCTTCAAAAGAAATCAATTTAAACACATGAAAATTACTCTAAATTCCATATTAAATGGTAATCTCTGCAATAAAGTATTAGGTTTTTAAGTAATAAGCGTAAGGAAACTGGAGTTACTGACACATTCTCTCAAATACTAAAACCAAAAATGAAAAAAGTGAGACTTTAAAAGTACATAACTTTCAATCTTCTTCTCATGCTTATGGCTCAGACCTACAGTTTAGAATGTAAGAACAATTCCATGTGCATACCTTTAACATCAAGTCATATGACACAAGCTGTAACTTAGCATGGCTTTGTGGCCAAGTACAATATACTAATTTACCTAGATAATCAATGTGCTGAGAAAGAAAAATGTTTTTATATTATTACCTAGCAAAGAGTACTGCTATTTTTGCTTTCTCCTAGCCTTATTAAAATTAAGCCAGTAAAAGACTTACTACATTAGCTTCCTTTCTACAAACTAACAGCAGTACAGTTTTGAAACACAACAGAAAGTATTATTTAATCCAGCCAATATGTATGCAAGTTGTACCGTCTGAAGTATTTTTTCATCAGTCATTAACTCCCACTCAGAAGGCTGGAGCTAGATTTTCAAACCAAAGGCCATCAAAGTTAAAATTACCTTGGTAGGTCTTTTTCATACCAAGGCTGTTTTATCTCAGTCAGAATCACATTCAATTGCTGGCAGCAGCTCAGTTTTTCTAGGGCAGGAAAAAGTACTTAAACCCACAAGTGGTAGTAATAAAAATATTTTTACTTCCTATCCTAAAGGAACAGAATTGTTTTTGAAAATTAAGACTACAATAAAAGGGAAGCTACAGCTACTTTTCTGTTCTGGGCCCTGTACTATGTTATGCAAGAAAAGTATAAGCCCAACAGTTCATCTTTGCTTGGAATCATACATGAAAGTTTTGCTGAGTGGAATAAATATTTTGAAATTGCAGATTATTTAAGTGAATGCTGTCATACCTGCAGTTTCATAGGGGTTCTCTTTTACTCATCTCACGTATGTTATAAAGCTTTTCATTATATTTAATCTTACCTTATTTGGTATAGAGTGTGCACTTGACCGTCCATCAGATGATTTTGATATGGGGCACTGGCTGTCATTTAGAACTGGAGCCACCTAAGAAGTTTCAAATACGCAGTTACTAAAACTTTAATTTAATTTTGTAATAGTTGGCACTGGTGAAGTCGCATCCCGACTACTGCATTCGGTTTTGGGCCCCTCCCATTAGAAAAGATATTGAGGTGCAGGAGCATGTCCAGAGAAGGGCAGTGAGACTCATGAAGGATCTAGAAAACATGTCCTAAGAATAATGGTAGAGGCAGCTGGTCTAGACAAGAGGCTCAGGGGGGTGTAGTCAGGTGAGGACCAGCCTCTTCTACTGTTCCTGCAGTGAGAGGTCTAGAGGAAATGCCTTAAGATGAGACAGGGGCATTCAGATTACCTATTAGAAAGAAATGTTTCACTGTTATGGTGGTCAGTCATTGGAACAGTTTGCCCAGAGGGGTGGTGGAGTCACCATCCTTGGAGGCATTCAAGAGGCATCTGCATCTGGTGCTGGGTGCTGTGGGTTAGGGGTTACAGTGATGGTGCTATGCTGATGCTTGAATTGGATGACCTTAAAGGTCTCTTTCAATCTTGATGATTCTCTGATCCTAGGATAATTGCATCCAACCAGAAACAAGGCTACCATCCTCACTTGGACAGTTTGCAAACCTTGACACCAGGAAGACGACTGAGGGTAGAACTAGAGAAAACTGGGAAGTTATAGTCACACACTATGACTGGTATGGAAATCAGAGAGGGAGGAGATGCAGGAGGGGCTCTCCTTTCTAAATTGTACTATGGGATTTGACTCCAATACACTGCTGGCACATGTCCCTCAGCAAGTCAGTTAAACGCTCCAGTACAGTGGACTGCTCAGTGCAGTCACCATAACAGGACACTGACAGTCTGGCCAGCCACAAGGGCCTTGGCTTTCCTGGGGCATTCCCAGACTGATCAAACACAAGGAAATATATGGGCTCAAGGAAACACCCCTTCATGTGACAGAAAATTGCTATGTTAAGAAGTCTATGACAACTACTTTTGAATTTAAGCTTTCTTTGGGACACTGAATGCATCCTGAGTGTAGAATACTTTCTTTCAAGTCACAATCAAATGCTATTGGTTGGGTTTAATTCATTTAATCAACATATTAATTATCTATCTATTCCGTTCAAATACTGCTGTCATTGCCTTCAAGAAGTTCTATACTTCAATATATGTAATTTTAAGTACATATGTTTTCAGTAGGGCTTTAAAGCTTTTGACAAAACTCATTCAAGGCTTTTCAGGTCATATTAAAATTAGAAGTATGCCAAGGAAAATAAGTACAGCTAAAAGTGTTATCAAACCATACCAGAAATCAGAAAATAAGTGACAGTGTTCTGTGTCATTTATCTACGTTCATATTGTGCTACTATGTTGCAGTAGAATATTAATAAAGAGCCCTAGGGTAGTATTAAAAGTAACAGTCATAAAGTTCATCTCTCTCTTATCTCTCTGATTAAGTTGAAGGCATAATATAATACAGACCTGAAACAGTATAATAGTACAACAACAGCCAAGTGTACATAATTTCAGTTTATTTTTCATCATTAAAAAAATGCATAAAGAATTATAAAGAAAGAAATTTCAAGTTAGTATTACTTACTTCTTCACTACCTGAAGTCTTTTTCTGCTTACACTTCCTAACAACCTCCAACAACAGGGGACCACCCACAACACCTTCTGCTTCCGTAATTCCCAAATCTCGAGCTAAGTTTTCTCGACCATCAAGGCCGTTTAGCTGAGGGGACAATAGGAAAAAAAAGAATCACAACATCGAAATAACTGTCAGAAAACATAAGATGAATTTTGTAATATAAAAAAATCTTATTTAACACAGCTCTACCTAAACTAAACAGTGATTATTTACGATGTCTTGTTGGTGGTGGATTAAAATCATAGAATCACTCAGGTTGGAAAAGACCCTTAAGATCATCAAATCCACCACTACACCATGTCTCTAAGTGCCACATCTACACATCTACCATCTATTGCATAACTTACTTCTGATCTGAACATGAACTTGTCACCGATCATGTGAAGTTATTTTAAATATGCAAGAAGCCATCATTACCATGCTTTGGGATTTAAGAATTTATATGGCCAAATTACTTTAGCTTATCACATTTAAAAGTGGATCCAAGGACACCCAGCCAGAGGTCCCAGCAAATTCATGCATGATGAGGAGTTGCTACTCCTGTGCATACAGAATTACACTTGCATAAGCCAACACTTACTTTCAGTCTCTGTTTCATGTTAAAAAAAAACATGGGTTTGGACAGATAAAGGGATGAAAGCAATTCAGTATCATCCAAAAAACTCCACAAAAAAACCCCAACAACACTTTTTCAAACTAAACTTCACACTGTAGGAGAAGCAAAATGCTACAGCAAACCCAGGTTGGTTAGCACAACCCCAGATGGCAACACTGCAAGGGGCACTAGTTCATCTGGATCTCTTATGATCACACAGTGAAACTTCCTATCAGAACACAGGTCAAGCAAACCACTTGCTGAGCCACCACTAGTCAAGCACACTGGATAAAGAGACATTACAAGAAGCTGTGCAGGGGCAGAGGCTAGTAGAGACAGACAAAGTCAAATCTTTCAGCACCATACACAGCAGTCTTGGCCAGCTTACTTAACTTTGGCAAATTATGCTCTGCAATAGGTGAAATTGACACATTTATTGGAAAACAGAAGGGGGTGTTTCAAAGAGCACAAGATGCCTTTACAATACAAATGAAGCACTGCTCCCAGGAGTGAGTGGCAACACAACATAAAGTGTGGCTGTTTCCATTTGTTTCTATTTAGTAGTATGAACATGAACGTTTGTATAGATGTGTTCTAGTAATAAATTAGCAACTAATTTGGCTAAGGATATTTTGCAAAGAACGAAGTTGTATGGGATTTTCTTTGAAAAAGGCCCTGTAAAGAAACATGAGGTTCTGAGAAATAGAAGTCAGCTAATTTATTGATTTGAAAAAATTGGATTTTTAATATATTAAGTATTTAAACTGACTTCAAACAAAAAAAAAGTACTTGAGATATAATGAGAAATTCTGCAGTGAAATGAAACTGCTTCAAACCCGAAATTATTATTAAAAAACCTTTATATCATAAAAAGAGACAAAGGGACAAAGATGATGAAAATCCTCTAAAAGGGTTTAAAGCCTTAAAGCAATCAGTTAGGCCACAATTGAACTATTCTATTGATTTAATTTTTGTCAAGTATATCTGCCCAAAGTCCTTTGTGTCACTGAAATTTCTCTCAGAGTAGATGATTATTTTAATTTTCATGTAACAACAGTCACTTAATATTATGACATAGTAAAGTTAGTGGCAACAAATGTTGCAGGGTGTGCAGGATTCATATACTATTATATGATTCCACAAAAATTATCAGCTTGTTAATTCAAAATTAAATTATTATCTAGCACTGATTTTGATAAAGACAAATATTAATATTAGCCCATTTTCCTGAAAAAAGTATTTTCATGGCACTAAGTACCTATTACAGACAAAATATTAAAAAATATTTTTAATAAAAACAAGTAAGTGGTTTAAACAAATCTGCCATAGCTTCTATATTCATTGCCATGCACTCAGTGAGCACTGCATACAAACAAAACCAGTATATCTTACTGTGCTTGATTCAGGCTGAAAAACAGCTAAAGTAAAATCAAGATTGAAAAACCGTAGAAATTCTGCCACAAGACCTGCTACCAATCGACCTAAAATGAAAATGAGTAGAGTTAAAATACACCAGACAGAAACAAATCTTATTTCAATGATATAACATTAACACCAGCACACATGGCTTCAGTACGGACATAGTTTAGACATTTAGCAAACCTCATAGCAAGTTTGTATACTAACTCTGTAATCTTGAACTTGAATGTCATATCAAAATCATTTAAGCCAGTAGTACTGCAAGAGCATTACAAAAGTTATGTGCAGCATTTTTTAACTATTCAGCTGTTTTAAAAACATAATTTTGACATTTGTTGCATATGTTCATTCACTCCCGTACCTGTACTCTTAGTTTTCACTGGTTACTGTTTCTATTGGTCTAGAATATCTCTGAGTTAGTACAACTATAAGGCCTCATGAAATATTAACTCCAATGCCTTAATCAAAAATACAACTTCAGCAATATTAACTTTAAAAATTATATGTTTAACTCCATTCTGAATGAGTAGTAATTAGGACATCTGAAAGGAACAAAAGCATACTTAATGTAATGGAAACTTCACTGTTCATAAGATTCAAAGATTTAATCCTTTGTCTCCTATTTTTATTATCTCGAGAAGTATACACTAAACAAAGAACTTACCATCCTTTGTACCTAAAAAACTCTTCAAGCTTTCATTTACTAGAGGTGTTTTATTCTGTCAAAAAGCAAAAACCAAATAGCAATTAATGTCATCTACATGCTAGCAAGAAACTGAAAAACACAGCAAGCTAAGGTTTTGGTGTATTCTGCTGCACAATGATGCCCCGCCCGTGCAATTAATTTCTTAAAAATCTACCTTTGTATGAATTCTACAAGTAAAAGCTATGTAGCAATAAATTTATTTAAGCAAATTAAATTTGTCTCAGAGCTAAAGTAATTTCATCAAAATTCTCAATAGCATATTGATTTTTATTTATCTAATGACTGAAGAGGTAAGCTAAGCTGCTAACTTACTAACTTCACAAATTGCTCCTCTAATATAGTGCAAAGTTTAAGGCAATTCAGTCCAACTTTTTAAAAAACTGAAATTTACAAATCTTCCAAATAAAGTGTGGACCATGCTAATTATTAGAACACAAATCAATACTAAACTTCTATCAATTAAAATGCCTTCAAAGATATTATGAATTTTTTTTCTCCCTTGTTAGACTTGCCCACTTCAATTTTTAAACAGAAATAAATCAATATGCTATGTCTGGAATTGTCAAAATCATTCCGGATTTTTCGAAACACATTCTAAATGCCATTCCTAAGATGGAATGGATATCCTAGATAAGAAAAGGATCAGTTATAGGTATTTATCACAGTTGCAAATGATAACACAAAAGGAAGTGCTACTTGAAAAAAGGAAATCTTGCTTAATATTTAAGAATTCAGAGTAGTGGTAAGTATTAATATGTCACCAGTGTCAACAGTGTAAATTTAAAATATCATTATATATGTAAGCTTTTTGAGAAATGGTGAGCTGAAATGTACTGTAGCAAATCTCTCTTCACATTACTTGGAACTATTGCTATTACTCTCTAGTTAGTGTGGGATGTTATTCTCTGGGTGCTCTATAATACCCTGAAGCTTACCATAAAGAGATGGCACTGCTCTTCTATATCACTCTTCCACCACATCTTCCTCTGCTATCTTATGTTAAACTTCTGGAATATGGAATCTCATATCATAGAATAACTACTTCCCATCCTTACTAACATCCCAATATTGCCTGTTTCAGTTAAGCACTTTTCCAGAAAGAGCACAACCATCTAACCAGTAGAGGAATAGAACAATTTTACATTCCTCTCCTTTTGAAGCAGAGAGGCTGGACATACAGCACTCTACTTCCCCATTCTAGAAAATGGAAAGACAGAGGAAATGAAGCAAAGTCGGTAGTAGAAGAGGTCACAAAACTGGTATCTGTATACCACAGCAGTACTGTTATGCAATCATGAATCAGTATCTCATTCCTTTAATATTAATATATTGCCAAAGCATCAGTACATAGTCCATCTCCTTATTGAGAATTCACCCTTAAGTGTTAAAGCAAATTTTTCTGAAGCAAGCCTACAACATCCTTATGGGAAATACCATAAGCATTAGCACTGGCATTTTACTGGACTAAACTGCCTTTGAAATACACTTGTCAAAGCACCTCAACACAGTATTTTCAATTTCAAAAGACATTATTCCAATTTGATAAAATCTTGATCAGTCAAGTAGATCTCTTTTGTAAAAAATATATTTGATGGAGAAAATACTTAGCTATTCTGGTCAACTGGACAGAAGACATATAAACCCAGCAGAGACAGGCACTTAAAATTATAATTTCAAAAGGCTATTTAACAATTCTCATTTTTAAACATCAGGAAACACCCTGATAGTCCTGTTTTGTGTTCTTTTGAATCTTATGCAGAAATACATCTTTTCATCTTGTTACATTTCATAAATAGAAAGTATTAAAGCTATTATATTTAATTCTACACAAAGGATGTTTTTTCTGATTTATTTTTAAAGGTTCTCTTACCTCTACTTTCTCTTGTTCTTCTAATGCCAAAAACACAGCTGCTCGTAACTCTGCCTGCCAAATAAAAAACAAAACAAACAACATTTCTACAAGCACTTTTTTTCCTAAGCAAATAGGATGCAAAGAGCTAGCAAGTAGCTTTACAGCTATTTGTTTCTCCTCAAGCAACTTGGCATGGACTGTAATCTCTATCAGTGCAATTAAAACACTTAAGATTACAGGCAATGTTACTTGAGGCAGAGAAATAATAGTTTCCAGTCTGAGAACAAGGCAGGGGGCAGCATAATTTGATACAAGACATCCTAAATTATTTCTTTGTACATAAAAATGTTTCAAAGTTCCTAAATTATCTCCTATTAGTTTCTTCTGAGAGTTTAACATCCATCTCTTTCAGGCAACTCCAGAACATCTACCCTTCATTTACAATTCATTCAGGAAATACAAACAAATAGGCTGTAATAACCCATTAAAAACTAAACATTAGGATATACAAATTGATATGATTTCTTGTCAGATTACACTCAAAACCCCAGAATTTCTCAAGGAAGATGATCACAGTCATTCAAATACTCCTGATAGCAATGGTTTACCTACCTGATTCTAAACATATTACTATAAAGAATCGGAATTCTTCTAAGAACTACTTTGGATATTGAAGCTTAAGCCTTGTCTACTTTGTAAAAATTTTTGTAAGCACTACAGTTTTTCCTACTTTCACTAAATGAGTAATGGATAACAAACATTTGATGAATTACTTTTTCACTTAATCAACTCTTAATCTAACATTTTGAAGTAAGTTGGGCAGTAATAAACTAGAAAAGACAGCATATTAAAGTTCTCTCAACAGCAAAAAAAATAGCAGAATTGAAAATTTATTTCCATAACTAAGAATAAAACCAATATGAAGAATGTCTGGACTTTCTCACATATATTACAAGAGGTAACTAAACATGAAGTAACTGGTCCCTTCCCCCAAAAAATAAAACCAAAAGCAAATGCCCATCCATAAAAAAACCCCAACAAAGCAAAAAACACCAAAACCAACCAAACAAAAAACCAACCAATTAAAAAAAAAATCCAACAAAAAAAACCCCCAAAAACACAAAAAAGAAACCCAAACAAACCAAAAAACAAACAAATCTCATCCAAAAAACAGCCAAATAAAAAAACCCAAACACCCTTCATGAGAAAAACAAACACTTCTTTTTTAAGGAAATTCCTCTTTGGACCCCTAGTTGAAGGACAAAAAACAATGCAAAAAAGCTAAAAGGATTTCTCACCAAAAGAAGAGTAAAATGCTTACTACAATTATATGCAATGATCATATTGACACTGCAATCACATTTTTTCAGTTGCTGGGATACAGCATTCAGTCAGAAAATCCTCTTATAAGCAATTAATTTATTGATTATTACCTTTTTTTTCAGGTGTTGAGGTACAGTTGTCAATTGGTGAGACCTTTTACACACCCCATTAACTTAAATATTATTCTTACAAAATCAGTTTTCATTTAACTTTGCAACCAGCAGCTAATAACTTGTTTATTTAGTTCTACCTCGCTAAGACAAACTTGAAACAGTTGCAAGGCTTTCTTTGTCACTTAGGCTACAGAAACCAAATATATTTACATAAGAGGATAATAAAAATAACACAGAATTCCTGACTGGCTGTTACAACTGTTCAAAACAAAACACACCAGCCTATGCATGGGGGTAGGGGCAAACCCCCCTAATGGTCTGGATCATGGGACTGGAGAATAAAGTTGTCTGAAAGTAGTTGCCAGTACATCAGCTAATCCAGAGTTCAACCGGTTCTGAGATTCTGGAACAATATCAAATTGTCACTTTTTTTTCCACTTAACTGAGATGGTTTGCTTGCTCCACTCCTCTACGTCCAATGCAATGGCTTTTAATTACTAATGGAGGTGCATTTCTTCCTTTCCCTATTTATTTAATGACACACGGTCAATTTCTCTCAGATGCAGTCTTTCCCCATGAATAGCTGGTTCACCTTTTTTATTTTACTGCCCAATTAATAAACTTAAGGTCAGGAGATGACCACCAGAAGACAATGCCACTGGTTTTTACACCCCTCTTTATCTTACCTGCATCATCTAGAATACCACCCTAAAGCCTTTCCACAGATACACAGCCCTGCAATCGACCCTCCAGTCTTGTGAGCATTGCAGTGTTTGAAGTTACACATTCCTGTACTCTTCCCACAAGGAAAGTTTACACTACTGCAACACATTGACCTTCATCCTTTGAGGTGCATACTGCTCAGACCATAGCACAATATTCTCAAAATACCATCTCAATAAATTTAGACAAAGAACCATACACTAGAATTTGTGTGAGGTTAAAGCAACTCAACTTCATGCAGAAGAAAGTAAAAAAGCAAAAATAACAAAGCTGAGGCCAAAGGAATAATCACCCTACTACAAGATGAATGATACTACACCAGTCAGATGGACAATGTCATGTAGGCTTTTCAGGACCTGAGCCATAGAGAATTTGAACACCAGAGATTGTGATTGCCACAGCAGTTTGCTCCCACTAGCAGATATGTTTATACAATTACAGAGATTAATGCACTTACAGTGTTCTTCTCACACTTCTTTTGTTTTTAATAGGTATGAAGAGATTGCAATTCTCTTTGCCCTAGTAGCCTTTGGCACCAGCCCAACAGGTGTTTCATACATTGTTACAATCTGCTCTTATAATTTTCCATAACTCCCTATTCCACACTGCCTCATTCTGCTAGCAGTATTCAACACAATCCAAATACACCGTGAATAATTTTATTCCCTGTCTAGTAGTAAAGCAGACCAAATCTTGATATTCTAATTCCCCATCCATATTATTTCTAAATCTTCAATAAAACAGGGTTATGTCATCAGAGACAGATGTTGATGAGTAAGTGTCTATCACTCTTATATCCATCAAGCCTACAGACTTCTTTCTCATACTGTGACAGATACCCATTCTCTTCTATCCCTAAGTAGTTTTATCAGGCAAAAGCTCATGTCAATGAAACAGCAATTTGGTTTCACTGAACTTGGCTAAAACAAGCAAGGCCATCATTGTATGTGACAAATACTGTCTGTGTTAGAGAAATGTATGGGTCAGTGTTTTGAAACAAAATTAAATTTCCCATTTTCCTCCCAGGCATTTACAGCTCATCAGACAACACTAGTTTTTACTGACTGTTGTTGTACTATAAATCAGAAATTGAAGTCCATGGAAAAAGCATGTTTTCTGCACTATACTACAGTATTCCTCTTTAGAACCTGGGCAAGTTTACCCTATTCCAAACAGAGGCCCTTTTGCATGTACCCTAAGTACTGTCCATGAAAACAGCTCCCTTAACCTGTAGCTCCCTGGAAAAGCAGATAAAGTTCTTACTATCTGAAGAACTCCCCAAATACACTTTTTAGGTGGCATCTCAAAAAATGCCTGCCTAATTTGGAAATATGCTTTTAATAGGAAGACAAGAAGCACCTACATTAACAAGGTTATTGGTCTGATTTAGAAGTATGCTTGTAAAGCCATCCACAGCATCTTACATAGCAGATACTGGATGAAAAGTGAAAGGATAAGACAGAGACCATTCAGGACTAAAGGATGCCCTGCAACCTTTAAGTACCTCCCACTTGCAGGCTCCAAAATGAATAGTAATTAGCATGTCTACGGAATTTCTGGGAGTGTTTTTGGTAGTATTTGATTGTGCTAGAATAGATTTGTCCAGGACTTAAACAAGAGATCTGATTTTCCCAAGATAAAACTTGAGACAATGTTTTCCAACAGGAAAATACTTGTAAACTTCAAACACATTTCTACACCTCAAAGGATGTAGGCACATCAGTGGCCAAGATGACTTCTTATAATAAGCATAAATTCTGGATATGGCTTTCTCCTTGCATTCTGTCTCCTTTGTACAGCTACACAATTCACCTTTAATCCCAATATCCCAACACCTTCCAAAGAGATCTCATCAAAATAATTTTTCCTATCAAACTTTATTCATATTTTCTATTCCTGGGGCAGTATTTCCTTTGAAAGAGTAATGGTTGTCCAATACTGTTCTCCAAATGCTGTGGAATATTAGGTAAAGAAGTGTGAACTTTAGCTTCATAAACATTGTCTGCTAGCTAGCAGTGCCTTGCTGTCTGCTTCGTGCATTTCTCAACATTTCTACAAACCCCTCGAGTTCTGCAGCTTTTGCAGAGGAAGTCCTGGGCTTCTTTTTTCATCCAAGACCCATTAGCAGAAACCAAAATATAAATTTCAGCCTGCCAAATGCAAATTCAACCATTCTTCTCAACCCACTTCAGCAGCTTAACACACAGTTTTTGAAGCCATATAGGCAACATGATGTATTCCCTTAGAATCAAGGGGTAGGCAAATTCAGCAAGTGCCAATATGGGAGACACTTCAGAAATCTGCAGTGGGCCAGCTGGAGGTGCAAAATCTCCTGCAAGCTTGCACTCACAAGATGTGCATCAGAGGATGGCGTGCTTAAATGTGTGATTTAGGGCAGTGAAATTATTAAAGTAATGCATAAGATTTTGCAGGGTAATGCTCAGAGACCTTCCAGCTATAGCACAGGAATGTGTAACTGCCATCTGCTCCAGCATTGTGGAACAGCCCCATGCATGCTCAAGCATAAACAATCTCTCACATTTGTAAAATTTAGTGGCATGTGGGAACCTTTTTGCACAACTTTCAGCATCTCCACTTCCTAACTCCAAAAGAATCGTCATATACCTTGGTAGATACAGAGCAGATGCATTGCTCTGGAAAGAGACACGGCAGAACATTGAGCTGTTTAACTGCTGGTGACCAACCCAGGCTAAACCTCTGTGTGAACCAGGATAAAAATCTCTACCAGTCTATATGCATCACAAATCCAAGGCTGGTGTCAAACCATAACCGGCAACATCTCCACCAACTTTACTCAGTAGTAGCTTCCCTGTGATCTCCAGCTGCAAAGGCTTTAAAGGTTCTCATCCTTCAGCATGTGATAAGACACTTAAAAGCACTGTTCATTATCGTACATGGATTGAAGATGCAAAAGCAAACAGGACAACTTTAACTGACCAGTGCACATGCTCATATTAAAAAATAGTACTTTTATCCCCTCTAACGTCACACCACTTGCCTGTACCTCAGCTGTTCAGGTCCTGTACCTCAGCTGTCCAGGTTTTGAAGCAGATTAGTAAGAAATTAGCACTACCACCTGGCCAAAAGCTTTACTAGGCATGTGACATTAGTGATGCTACCCCTTCATGTAACTGTAGCAATAGCAAGTTCCAGAGAAGATGTAAAATTCAGATAATATAAACTTAAATTATTCCAAAGCAAAAGATTAAAAGATATAAACCAAACCAAAATAAAATAACAAAGAAATACACAAGGAGCATAATGGCTCCTCTTGCTCAATGACGACAGCTTCCCTAGGAGAAAGATCACATTCTCTTCAAGACAGAACACCCCCTATTTGTACACTATCACATGGAAACAGTGATAATTTTCACTGAAATACAAATATCTACAGTTATATTGTGTGTTTAGAGAATTCATTAGAAAGCTGTTTTATTCATCAGACTAATTCCAATGATCAAAAAACTATATATAGCATACAGCTGTACTATATACATATTTATGTGTGTATATATATTAACACATATTGCAGTTTAGAGAATACAGGGAATTCTCAACTGCAAGCAGCAAATGCATTTATACAACTTCCAGTTTTCTCAATATTACTTTATTAATTACTCCAGTGCTCAAACTTTAAGACAAATACAAAAATCATTAACAAATTTTTTAAATGTCATATAAGTAACGTTTTTTCAGCTAAATAATTTACATCAACCCCAATGCATCCAAGAAATTATATCTCTAAATAAGAATAAACTAATAAACAGTAAGCCATTATAAAATCGTATTTTAGTAGAGAACTAAATTATGACAATAAATTCCTTTCTAAAAATTACTCTCAATACATTACAGAATGTGTCTCTGATACATTCTATCCACTGAAATAATTCCCCTTGAATTCTAGTCCTTCCAGTGTTTCATACCAACGCAGCTATACATTGACCACATATTTTTCTCCTTAATGTAACTACTTCAATGAACCACATATACTTTATTTGTAGCTTTCTAGCCTCATCCATCTTGAAAAGTGGTCAGTTCTCATTCTAAAGTATAAAATAAGCATCAGTTTCAATAACATGTAAATGTTCAGTTCTACCACATAATAAAAAAATTCATACATAATAGATAAACACTATTGAACAAAATCAAGTTTAATTTATTTTAATAAAAGGATGACTGCAATTTTTTAAATGGATGGTATAATCTAATTTCAATTAAAAGATGACAGTTTAAGAAGCCTTGTTCAAGCTTAATTCTTCCAGCAACAGGAAGGTAATAGTAGAACAAATTGTGTAAGTCATTAACATTGCCAATCAACACTCATCAAACTCACATGACAATTAAGGTTTACAGCTAAGTAAAAAACCACCATTAGTTCTTCCAGTCAAGAGCCTTAGCTATAAGCATATCAGTCATTTAACAGTAATGCCTTGTATTAAAGAAAGACATAATCTGTCTCAAGGAGGCTGCATTTTGTATTTTTCTAATATGCTAATTTGCAGTAATGGCACCTTACACACCATTGGATACCACACGCTTTAAGCATTATAGAATAGCGAACTGCAATAAAGTTATTCACATAAAACTCAATGGACCGGGAACCATAGTATGAAAATTTACATACTACACAAAGGTGGGAATTAAGAAACTACAGCTCGTGAGCTCAATGTGACCCAATTGCCTTGCCGTGCTTTTTAAAATTACAATTTTACTATCATCATATTTGCATTGCTTAACAGCATGTGAGTGGTTAACAGGTGGCCCAAAAGGCCTCTCTGACATCTATTAGAAATGTCTCACTACTCAGAACACAGTTACTTAAGCTAAAATCTTAATTCACTTACAGAACTTATATAAGGAGCACCCATCTGAAAGGGACGAACAACATGGTTTTGAATATTATTTTGCTGAAAAGTATGACTAGCTCAAAATACAGTAAACTTGGAAGTACATACACAAAGATGCTCCCACTTCCATAAACCACTTCAGTTGTTGAACTGCTCTTGAAATACCAGCATTGACCATCCACCTCTGGAGACTTAAAGAAGAGCACTTTAGATAAACACCACCATCTCTGATCTGAAAGCTATACTTGATTTCTCCTCCAGCCTTGAAGGAAACCCATTTCTTTTTAGGCTTCCATACCTGTGTTGCACTCTATGATACACAATAGTTAATTATTGCTGGAAGCTTTTAATTTGAACAAGAATCCAAGGAACCAATTTTCCTACCCTTTCTGACTCAGGCTCAGGCTGCACCACAGACTCATTAGCAGTGTGCACTTCACTATCCTCCGTATATTTTCTTAACATAGCGTTATTTGTTCCCTGTAAGCAGGTAGCATGTCCAGAGAGTTTTCAGACTTAACAAGCCTTCAAGGTACAACTGAAGCAACCCACACTCAAGAAGAACAAGTGCTTAAATTGCGACCCACAACTCCCGCTTGAAATTTTCAGTAAGGGCTTTCCATATCGAAGCAGGTATTAACTTCACCCGCCCCGTCCGGCACCACGCTGCTGCCCACTGCACTGCTCCCAGCCAGTCTGGCGGCAGCCAGGGAGCTCTTGAGGCCGCACGGAACCGGGGAGCGAACGCTCACGGTCGGGCCCGGGCTGCCCACGCTCCCCTCGCTCTGCCCGCCCGGGGGGATCCCGAATTCCCGCGGCCGCGGGGCAGCGCCGTGTGACGGTCAGGCCCCAGGCCCTCGCACCAGCTCCGCCACGAGCGACCAGCGAACACCAGGGGGAAAGCAGACGCCACCGCCAGGCCGCGACGCCGAGGGATCGCTCCAGCCGGGAACACCGGCTGCAAGCGGCAGTGAGGGGGGACGCAGCCTCGGTCCTCCCACACTCCGCAGGGCCGCGAGGCGCCGCCAGCGCCAGCCAACGCTCCCCGGCGGCGGGAGGCTCTTCTTCGCACACCTTAATCTTATTGAGCACCCCGCTGCTCTCCAGCGTCTGCACCAGCAGGTCCCGCAGCTCCGTGTCCTCCTCCGCCGCCGCGGCCGCCATCTTGCTTCTCCCTGACAACCGCCCAAACCGCGCTAGCGGCGGGACCGGCCCGGCAGATTCGCCGCCACCGGAGGCACCAGCCTAGGGCGGACCCGAGGGAACGGAGCGGACCAGACCAGTGGCCACCCTCAGCACCGCCCCGAGAGGGGACGCAGGGAGGCCGCGGCCACCCAGCGCTTTTGCCGCCCGCCGAGCCTGGAAACTGCGGCGGCGAAGGCGCAGCGCGGGCGGCGGGCGGGAAGTTCAAAGAGGGGGCGGCGGTAACGGCTGAACTGCGCGGCCCCCGCGCCGTGAGCGGCCCCTCAGACCCGCCCTGCGTCCCTCCTTTTCTCCCGCCACGCTCGAACCGAAGGAACCACAGGAGGAGCGGCTCAACTCGTTTGGTCTGTTCAGCCTGGAGGAGACTGAGGGGACATGTCAGCACAGTCTACAACTTCCTTGTGAGGGGAAGGAGAGGGACACGCAGCGATCTCTCTGTGCTGATCAGCGACAGGACTAAAGGAACGGCACGAAGCTGAGTCGCGGGCGATTTAGGTTACATATTAGGAAAATGTTTTCATCCAGAGAGTGGTTAGGCACTGGAGCAGGCCCAACCCCAGGGCTCCCCAGGGAAGTAAGTGGTCACAGCAGGGAGCCGGTCAAAGTTGGAGAAGCGCTTGGAGAACGCCAGCTCCCACAGCTGGCAGCCGCAGCGTTCGGGCTGAAGGCGGGAGCAGCCCCGTACCGGGGCCACGCTCGCTCCAGCAGCTTCTAAGGGCAGCACCGGGCTCCGGGCAAGGTCTCACCCGCCTGCTCTGCTGCCCACAAGGACACCTGAACAGCACCAAAAGGGGCTTCTGGAGCCTTCGTTTCGTAACAAGTATGTTCGTTGCTGTTCCTTAAAAGAAGAAGTATAATATAGCTTTGTGAAATGTATTGCTTTCTCTGCAGCACTACATGTGGCATTTTTTCCACGCTGAACTGCTTATAATTTTTCTTGAAGAGAAGTTTTATATGAAAAATAATTTCGTAAGTTAGGAATGCTCCAAGGGAGCACGTACAGCTCCCGGGCGAAGCTGCGGGAGGCTGGCTATAAAACACGTGCACCGACTGCTCGGGGATGCTCTAAAGACTTGGCCAAGCGTGTGAGGACAGGTGTCCATCACTCCACCCCACTTCTGCTGAACACATGGGAGGCCCCACGCCCATTCCCACAGCTCCCCAAAGAATATAGTGTTGCATTTTGGAATCCTGAAGTTCGGAAATATTAGCAGTCTTCCACTTCAGTACAAAATTGTGTTAACATAAACCCACAATGTACTTAAGCACTTAAGACAAAATTATTTCCATTTAATTTTTCAAAACCGTGTCACAAACAAATAGTAAATGGAGAAACATAATGTCTGGTACTACAGTTATTTTTATTTGTTCACTAGATCTCTAAACTTAATGGGAAGAAAAAACCCACTTGACTAAATAATTGATAAAGGAAAGGTAGAGCAGAAGTAAAATCAGTAGACTTAGAAGATAGTTTATACTTTGTAAGATTCATTTAGCATTTCATAAACGGTGCCTTCCAGCTTTCAAATACATGTAGAATATTTTGAATCCATTCTACAGATAACATTTTGTGAGTTGTGCAAAACAGCGGAATATTATATAGCTAAATATCCATCAGCTTGAGGGCAGCAAAGCACAGTCTAGTGTCCTATTGCAGTACACTGCCTCAAACTGTCTCACGTTTGAAAGAAATGTTTCCATTTTGAATGTATATAATTCCCAAGTCAGCTCTGTGGAAATCATAGAAATACGTAGCTACAGGCTATTAACAGAATTTAAATCAAATGTAAGCTTTCAAAATAATCCGTGGACCAAGTCTATTGACATAAAATTAGGACATAAGAATATATATATATTCCAATTATGTGTATATCTGCTCAGAGTACTGTAAATGTTTCCTTACTACACTTTTAGGAATAAAGTCTAGCTGGATTTTTTTGTTTTATATGTGCAATGAGAATAATCAAAGCAAAAACAACACATTGTGTTAGGGAGAAAAAATTTGAAAGTCTCTATCTTGATTCTTAAATTCTAATATAAACTGCTGAAAGATGTAAAAATGTATTCTTTTAAAGTGTTTCAACTCATTTTGGGCTGGGCTTTTTTTTCCAGGCCACACACTTCAGCACATAAACTTATAGAATTCTAGGGTGTTACCACATTTGTTCAGAATTTTTTGAGGAGAATATAATTTTCATGAAATTTAAAAGAAATTTTTCAAATATTCTGACATTTCGTCATTTTTTCACAGCATCATGAGTGTTAATAGGCAGAGATCAGGAGACAAAAGACAGTAGAGAAACAAAAGATCATAGTAGACAGATAAATATCAAATAGAAAGTCTTATGGAGATAGATATCCAATGTAGCTGTCCATTGTCTATGTGTATTTCACAAAAACATTTTTAATAACAGCCTTCATTAACATACAGTATTTTATACTGTAACATAAAAATGTGGCTTCTTTGTCCTAATGTATTAATTAAAGGCCTACACTATTTCTGAGTAGCTTTGGGTCTCTCTGTAACCACCCCAATGAGAAACCTGGGCTCAGTTTTCACAAAGTGCAAAGCAGTAATTTGTCAGAGAGAAAATCCCTGTTGCACCTCAAACAAGATTAGCACTGGAGCACAAGACCCTGCAGGCTGGAGAGCACGTGCAGTACAGCCCAGTGTTTTCACCCCCGTCTGCAAATTAAGATAAAGATAAAATCAAAAATCAATCCGAGAGAACAACTGGGTGTGCTCATCTACTGCTTTAATGGTCAGTGACAAAGATTTCAGTGCCACATGGAGCCCTGATGTCCTCAGCAGCAGGACAGCCACACTGCTCACAAGGAGCTGGAGAGCTTCACTATTTTTAACTGTTCGAGAAAATTTCTGAAACTTTTGATACCTCTTAAACAACAAAAGATGTATCACTCATTCCATCCAGCACATTTTCACGTTTCCACAGAAAGGCAGGCAAAGAAATTAGTTTTGCCTCATCCTTCTTCCTACCATGTAAATGCATAAACATAATTAAAACATTTTTACCAGTTAATAAAACTGAGACGTTGAAGAAAGATCTTATTACAAAGACTGTAATTAATCTGTTTAAAACAAATGTTGTTTTGCTTGTGGAAGCAGATCTGCCTACATATTCCTTAAGTGTAAGATAGTTGTAACATGCCCCCTGTAGTTCAAAACTATGTAATAGTAATTAATAATCACACTTTATATTTATGACTCATGCATCGGCAGAGAAAGAGGGGTCAGGATATGTTTCATAGTTTAACATACCGCTGAGAAAATACTAAGCCAAGTCCTGACTCATCCCTCGGGACTCCTTCCTCAGAAACTTCCTACGTCTTCCAAACACGAGTTGTTATCATTTCAAACTTCTCTACGCCTGTGTCAGCCCCTGGGCTTGCATTAGTCAGTAATCTCCTATTTAGAGTCCCCATCGCACTCTCGAAGACCGCTGTGCCGCGCACACGCTCAGTATGAAACCAACATAATCCTTGAATATGCTAAAGAACCCAACGAAAACATCCACATAAATTACTTCCTCCCCAGCCCGGCGCTCCGTTCTTGCCCGCGTTCACAAGGGCCTGCTCCCGCGGTGCCCGGCTGGCCGCGGGGAAGCTCCAGGGAGGCAGCGGGGCCGCCGCGCCCCGCCTCTGTGCGTCCCCAGGAGCGGCCAGCGCCGGGGCAGCCGCCGTGGGGAGCGGCGGTGCTGCTGCCCGCCCTCCGGGGCGGGGCCGAGCGCGGGCCTGGGCAGAGGGGCGGGCGCGGGGCAGCTCCTGCGAGCAGCGCCGGGAGAGCGGGCGGAAGGTAACGCGGCCTGGGGAGTGCGTGCAGCGTGCCGAGGTGTGCTGAGATCTGAACCCGAGGCAGTGGTGGTCAGATTTGAGAGGGCCCCTCCTCCGGACCGCCCCCTGTCCTCCGTGGGGCTGCGCTTCCCGGGCAGGAGGGAGCTGCGTTTCGGCTCGCCCGACGTGTTTCTGAGTTTTTCTGTCTGGGAGAGTGGCTCTCTGCTGCTGAGATTCTCAGTTGCGCCAACTGCAAAGGTGGGACTTGCAGGCCTGGGACGGACTTAGATTGTGTTAGCTTTCACTTTTTAGGCTTTAAATTCCATAGGTAACAAATCGAAAGTTAGCCAAATAAATAGCTGCAATTTCCCAGAGGCGGAAAAACTGTTAATAGGGGTTTTTTGTTTTTTTGGGTTTTTTTTTTTTTTTTTACACTTACCATCAGCTTTGGCATCCTGTCGATTGGAGGCTTCCCGCTTCCGGTGCGTGTGTGATTTGCATTCTTTACAGCTTGTGCAGACGCCTGTGTAATGATTGTTTATCGGGAGTGACGGCGTTCTGCTGCCGGACGTCGATCGTGTTGGTTTTGCAGTGCGGGCAGGGCGAGGTGCGGCCGGCACCGCACTGAGCGCTGTGGCAGGGGTGCTGCTGAAAACCTGCAGGGGCGGTGGGAGAGAGTATTGCCTCTGAAAAGCCTTCAGAGTGCTTCTTGCAGTTACTCGGGCTTAAGATGCATGGTTAGCTGAGTGGACAGTGGAGGTAAAAGTTGCCGGAGCTAAGAGGGCTGTTATAAATTAAATTAATGCTTCTGGCATATAGTGTTGTGACTCGGCTTATCTAACTCGTTGTGGCAGATGCAGTGCATGCTGAGTTGTTTAGGATGCTACCAAAGCCTTGTGTGGTCATTTTTGTGGCTTTAGATGCCAGGCTAACTGTCCTAAATCTTATCTCTGGACACTGTTGCCTGCATTTAGCTGCATGCGTGCTGTGTCAAAACGGTGGATATCTCCTGCTGATGCTTGAGTGCTCTTCTGCTGCATCTTTGCTTCTGATTTTGCTGAACTAAACTGTAGAGCAGGAAGTTTTATATTAATGAGGGGTTTGCTAGTCAAGCTAATTGTTAAAAGCAAAACAAAAAGAAAATAAGAGAGTAAAATAAGAGGAGACTAATTGCTAATGTACAGAAGAAGCATGTGCTGCATCAGCAGTCCCCTCAAGATGGTATCTTAGAATTCCAGCTATAGTGAATGTGTTAAAGGAGGATTTCCTCAACGTTTATTACAAGTTCTATTTAGTCTTCTATAAGCCTGAGCAGGTAATTTTGGAAACAGCATGGAACAATGCCAACATAACTGAAAATGACCGTGCCCTGACCGGGTTACTCACACAGACAAACGTGTGTTTTGCATTCCTTTTGTATGTATAGTAAACAAACAGTCATCCCAAAGCTGTTCTTGTGCTTTGGAATTTTATCCGTAATGAAAATGAGTTGATAGCCTAGTTTCAAGTAATAATTTTATGTATGTTTTAAGTTTTCTATGTTGTGAAATCTTTTGGAACATCATGACTTTTATTTGTAACTAACTTTCATGATATGAAATCCCTGTTTCTTATTAGAGAAGAGTTGGTGTAAGATTTGTTAAATCTGTTCTTTTTTGTATTTGTGAAATTAGTAATTAGTGTAATTTTTAGTAAACAGAAGCAATTTTTATTAAAAATGGGTGTGCTTTATGCATCTTAGTTGTTAATACAGTTTTTATTTGGATGCGTGTATTTCCTCAAAAGTGCATTATTCAGGTGCCTTTAAGGTGAGACTGATGTACTTTCCATCCGCTGCCATCGGTGTCATAGACAACTAAAAGATCAGCTTGAATAAATCACTCAGTCTGTCAGGATAGTTGTGGTAGCTGCAGGGTTCTCTTCTGAGCTAAAAGAGAGAGTTTATGTATTGTTTGTCAGTGGAAAAAAGTGAAAGTTACCGACTGGGGACTTTCAAACCTGCTCACTGTCTTTGTTGCCCTATATTCTGCTTCCAAGGTTCAAGAGCAATATGTAGAATAAATTATGTAGAATAAACTTCTGCTGCTCTGATAGCAGCATTTTTTGAAGCCTCCTCTGTTCCTGGTTGTTACTTCATCAAACATAAAGAGTCCAGTGAGAAAGGAGATAATCGTGTTTATGTTTTTTTTGCAACAGTCACTGAAAAAAGAAGCTTCTTTCTGCCTACTTACATCAAAAGAAAGGCTGTAATGCTTGCTGGGTTATTTGTCTTTCATAATCGACTTCCTTAAGGTGTTTCTTCCACACCTTTGCAGCTTTTTTTTTTTGATGATGTTTGACATTACTATTTTTTAAGTGGTACATCCTACTTTTTATAGGTAGGGCAGAATTTTACATAAATCTTACACTCATTACATCTCTCAATGCTTTGTCTTGAGTAGATAGTTTTTCATGCAGAAAAGTAGTCTTGCTTGGTCTGTTTTCAGTTGAAAGTAATGGAAGATGAAATCATTAAGCATGTCTGTAAGGGAGAATCTCATATAATTAATTCCTGTTGTTCAAATGATGGGACTGGACATCACTTAAGGTGCAGAACTCTTGGGGAAATTTGCTATCCAATTGGTTTGTATGACTATATCAATTTCTTTTATACAGCATATATGTCTTGCTTTTACTAGCTTTTGCTAAAGATTAGTTCTACATTATTGTTTGCTTTTCTATACAAGTAGTACTCTCCAAAAGATTTTAAATTTTTTTTTCTTATTTTACCTGGTGAGTCATATTCCTTCCAGTGTTTTTTAAGAAACTTGATCAGGAAATTAGCAGTTGGCGACCAGTATTTATCTTATTATATCTTCTGTTGGGCCAAGTACCTTGGTAATGTGTCTATTATAAATTAGAGAGACATTAATGTATGAAATAGAAGCATGTCTTAAAGGTGTTAGCTTCCTCATAATTTAGCAAGATCTAGTGATAAATTTAGCTGGTTAACGGTTACTGTTGTTGCCCAAGCCCCTCATGAGTTTTGAAATCCCCACACATTTTGCAAGAAGGGAGGCTCCCTCCTTTGTACTTCAGCTCTGGCACAGAGTTTGGAGAACTTCAGGGTTCTGCAAGCTGGGTCCAGAGCCTCATAACAGCTATGGGAAAATGGGCTCTTCTCTATAGTGAGCTGTGAATATGAATTACACTGAGTTTTCTCAGTGTAATGGCTGAATCAGCCATGTCTTCACTGGTGTCAAAACAGGCTTTACTTGACTGTTGTAAGGATGAATTAAAACACCTTCATAGAAAAAAGGAATACGACTTGTGAGTAATTTTAGAAAGGTCACCTAGGTTGCATACAGTGTCTTGTGGTGTAGAGTTGTCATTTTGAGAAAGTTGGGAAGTAGGTTTGGTGAGGCTTTAATAACTTGCATGTAAATTTATGCATGTACATCCCTTTCTAGACGGTAGCATTTGAAATACTGGGAAATGGCTGGCAGATTTGGGAGACAGTTGGGATTTTTGACCTGTGCCAAGTGAAAGTCCTTTTGTTTGTGAAGTTTCATTTGTTTTTTTATCCCCTTACTTCTGAGGTCCATGAAGTATTAGGCAAGTTGTGCATGGTTTCATAGAGGCTATCTCAGGTTTATAACAAGAACAGAAACTCATGTGATTTTAGCAGCTTTTTAAAAAATACTAGTTTAGTAGTCAACTGGCATTTAGATAGAATTTCATCTTTGCACATCATTCTTGGCTTCCTGTGAGTTTCTGATATTGGCCTTGGCCAATCCAATACAAATACTCAATATTAAGTTCGAAGTTTCTTTAATGAATCACTTTGGGCATTTGAGCTGACTACAAGTAGAGTCTTCAATTACATAAACTATAGTTGTGTAGAACACATATATTTCTGTTAATTGGAAGGTGGCTCTGTTGCAACCATGCACAAGTAAAGAAAATATAGGAAATGGTAATGTCATCCTTCATGGCAGTAGTTTATTAAAATGACCATACAAGCTGGAGAATCAGGCACAGCTCTGAAAGAGATTCTCATTTTACACGTGGTTGTAAATCTAATCTAGAGTTGCTATTACCTGCTATTTCTGACATAGTAGTGGGGTTTTCTGCATTTTAACATTTAAGTGTGTTGGATAGATAACAGATTTTTTATTTCAACACCTTTTTACAGCTATTTGGATAACAAAATGAAACCTGCAAAGCTGCACTATTGGATTCTGGGCTGGTTTTCCATGGCACTGTGTGGTTGGTGTATTTCACATACACTTACTCAAAGGTAAGTTGTGCTTTAAAATGAAGCATCTGACAATTCATTCTTAAGTGCAGCTCAGAATGGTTTAACTTCTAGTGTAAACTTGTCATTATGTACTGTTTTTGCTGTTATTCTTCCCTTAGGTGGTTTATAATAAGGCATCTACATTAACTGGAGGGGCAAGGATAATGCCTGAGGAGACCTTTACATGTGTCAGCATGGAGAAAGAGGGGAAACTTAAATTCCATTTGTTGCACTTAAAATTTTTCCAATCTTGCTGTAGATGAATCATTTAGAGTTGTGATGTTGTAGTGACAAAAATGGAAAATTATTTTTAAACTTACAGCAAAAAATCTGGAGTAATCCCTGTAGTGTGAACTCCACTAACTGTTGCATTGTTTAATTTTTTATCTTTTTATTTTCCTTGCTGTTTTATCAGTTCTGACAATATAAAATTATTTTTCATATGACATCCCAGCTGAGGCCGTATCAGATTGCTGCACCACCTTTTTGTGGTTGTTGCACCCTCGCAAAATCTGGGCTTCAATACCAGTGGGCCATGGGTGAAACCATGCCTCAAATCACACCCTTCTGTGGTCAAAGCCAAAATTCCTATTACATTATATGAGGAAATAAACTCTTCTGCTTCCTTTCAGTGCTTTGGCAAGAGAATGGTTAGGGGTGCTCAGTTCAGTTTCAGTTACATCATCTTCCATTGCAGCTGGTGGGTAGCTTAGACACTGTGGATGTTTGTTCAATGCCCAGGATTTAGGTTCTGGCTTGGCCATCTTGGCCAAGAGTCAGCTCTAGAGGAACATTCCTGAGCTGCACAGAGCAGGATAACTCAGGCCCAGAGAAGGGGGGATATCTCTGAAGCTGCATAGGTATTGAAAATTACTTTCCTTGGATTCCAGTTCTGAGCCTAACTTGCTCTGTTTAATAAGTGCAGTTTTCTGACCTATCCTTAGCCATAAAGTGTGTTCTAGGAGAACTCTTTTGGGCATGACTGATACTGCAGAAGTTCAGCTGCTGTTTCAAGTATAGATAAAAGATCTAATGAAAAGTCTAATCAAAAATCATTTCTAAGCAAGGACTTTTTAAAACCAAGGAAATTAACTTCTCTGCAATATAGGGCAATTCTTCTATTCAGATTTCTACGGCAACAGTAAAGACCCCAATAGTATTAATAGTTTTCATTGTGACTATGCCCTGGTAAGTTTGAGAGCTATTCTCCTAAATTTTATAGAAAACCACAGATACATGTGAATGCTTAAGAGAAAATGTGGCCATTGCAAAGTAGAAAAACTAGAGGAAAAAACTGCAGTGTGATAGAACACAGAAGCATTCCTAGGATGTCCTCAGGTTAAGAAGAACTAGCTTTGTCTTTTTTTCCTTTTTTTTTCCTTTTTCTTTTTGTAATATATCCTCTAGCAAGAACTAATGACTGACAAGTGGCTATTAGGTTCCAGAGAATAACAATTTATTTTGACAGTTCTGCATATAGTGCTGTCAGTTTAAATAATTTACAATTCTGTTTATTTTTTCCCATTTGCTCTTCTATTTAATTACTTTGTCTGGTTGCTTAATAACTAAATATATCTTCTGTAGTGTCTGATGCAGCAGATTTTTTATTTACTTCTGCTTTAACCAGAAAGTCTGCTCCAAACTGTTGGAAAAGGCCTCTACAGAAGTGATGTGATACAGGCTTCCAACACTTCTTGAACAAATTTTTGAGGGTTTTTTTTCCCCGTCTGTATATGTGTAAGATAGTACTGATGGGTCTTTGAGTTATAAATCTCTTATTCTTAGAGGCTTTGAAAGAGGCATGTTCTTGTAAAATATTAAATACCCCTTTAAATTCTTCCATAGGTAACCTTAAGACTTTGTCATAGTTTGATCACTTTTTAAATGTTTAAAAATTACTTAATTTTTAATCAGCATTTTAAAATGTACTGTTTGAATTAAATGCCTATAAACTGAGAAAGTCAGAATTCTTGAGAGTTGTAGTTTGTACTTTACTTTTTATTCTCAATTTTTTTTAATCAAAAAGTTTGGAGACACTTGCAAGATCCAGTTGCAATGTCATGCAGTGTAAACAGCATAGTTTGTGAGTGATAGTAATCTTTCTTTTTTAGAAGAGTAGTTACAGTTCCAAGAAGATTGGGTTTTTTTTCAGATAATATGCCTATCAAGAAGAATTACAAGATTCTTAACATCTTAAACAAAGACACCTATTTAAAAAAAATTCATTTTAAAAGCATGCCAGTAAGTGCTCTCCTAAATATAAAACAAAACAATGTGTTTTTTCCATACTTAAGAAATAGAAAGCATATGGAGGTAGGGTGTCAGAAGTAGAATTTGTTTTAACAATGGGGATATTAGCAGGTTTCCTAATAATGGTTCTCTCTGACTTGTTTGTGTGCCTGAAGGTGTTCCTCTTTTTAAAATGCTTGAAGAAAAATAGTTTTGTCTATCTCTCTCCAGTGACATCCAATCTCATCGCTGGAAAAAGCTGTATTTTGCTCATCATTGGCCAGTGACTGTATGTAAGGTGAGATTTTTGTGTTTCTCTTTCATCCTAAAAAAGGTAGCATTGGGTAATAAATGCGTGAAAACAGATTGAATAAAGCCCATTAAGTATTTAATCTTGGTTATGCCTTTGTAAAGGCTTTTCCTGATCTTGATGCAACTTTTGCTGCTTCCCCCAGCAATGCAGAGCAGCCATAGCAGGAAAGATTGTGGTGTGTTACAGATAGAGTCATCAGTGTAGGGTGTACTGTACACTAAGGTTGTTACAGAATTTGTGACACCTTATTATTTATAAACTTAATCCTAGACTTTCATCAGGCTCTGTAGGAAGACTCGCTTGCCTTGTTTGGCTGAAGACAGATCAGTATTTGAACTGTCTGCTGCACAGTTAAGTTTTTAGCTGTGTAATGTTGGCTCCAGTATTTCTATTATGTCATCAAATAATGATTCAGTCAGAAAGAGACCTATAAAGATGTTGTGGCAGTTGTCTCTGAGTATTTCTGCATATTTTGCTGTGAGGGGTGTGAACCCAAAATGAACCCAACCTTCCAATATACATCTGTCAAAGCACAACTAAGAGGGGTACTATTGCTATTAAGTACTATCATCTGTTAAGTAGAACACTTCCTATACTGAAAGTACTCAAAGGTCTCTTCCCGTATAGTTAAGTTAAAAATACAATCAGATTTACTGACACAAGGTTGAAGAATCTTGTGGATAATAAAGTAGCTTCAGGTTTAGCCAAATGTCTCTGCAGTGAGAAAGGTTTCTTAGTTTTGTTATTTTTTTTTTTTACAACATTAGAATCTTATTTTTTGTTTTAGATACTTTTTTATTTCTCATTCCTGTTTCTGTAAATAGAAAAGCAGTAGCAGCAAAAGTCATGTGCTGCCTAAATATCTGAGGAAAAGTAGATGTACTTTACTTAAATGTGGAGTGCAGTATCAATACAAAAGTCAGATGTGTGTGACTGAGTGAGTCCGAAGACCAAGACCGCTGTTCTGTTTTTAATTTGTTTGCCTGTTTTTGAGTGGAAATAAGCGAAGATTTGATGCAATTTGTATCTGATTTTCTGTTGATTAAACATCACTGTGAGTGACTTGAAGCAGAGATGTTGGTGTTGAAGAGTTTATAGTGCCTAGTATGAGTCAGTGTTCAGAGTCAGTAGCAATGCAAACCCTTGCTTACATGAATACGATGAGAACAATTGGGGGAAAAAAAAAGAAAAGAAAAATTAAAAACTCGAAATTAAAAAAAACCCTACCAACCAGTTTTCCCACTGTGTATTTGTGCTGGTTACTCCTCTGAATTCCAGGGTAGTGCAATTGATAAATTGACAAATAATTTACATAACCTTCTAGTGAAATTGTAGTGAATAATTGAAGGTATTGAACATCAAAAAATGTAGGCATTTTTACACTTTGTTGATTTCTTATGATATTCTGTAGTAAGAAGCCTTCAAAGAAGTACAGAAAAAGAGATACTGAAATAATATCTACTTTTTTCATAGTTTCCCATCATTGAGCCATATGAAGAAGCAAGATCTCAACTGTACTACTATAACAGCTTTCTTGTTTAACTTAAGAGGAGTTCCTAAATTCAGGAATTAAAGTATTTTTAAGTAGGTAGATTCTTCTGCATGTTTGGAGTATTTATATATAACTAGTGTTTTTCAGGATGTAAATATTTTTAATGCTTTTATTCAATTTAAAACTGTTGACATGATGTTGAAAGGAAAAAGCTGTGAAAGAAACAGCAAAAGTTGTGATATCATTTATGGCAAAAAGCTGTGAGATACTTTTTTTTTTCTGAAAGTACTTCTTAGTTTATGCCTCCTATATAAAGGAATCTGATTATAAACTCTTTCATATGTAGCATGTTCTTGAGGTATGTGGATGAGCTGCATCTTAACTCCTACCTGTTTTACTAATCTGTGCTTGAAAAGGTTTTTAGGCTTTTGATGGCCCGAAAGGCCCTCTTTAAAATTTAGAGGGCACAGATCAGCTTGCCAGAATTTTGACAATACATCTCTCCTAGCTCTTCCTGGGCTTGAAAAAGTAAGTGTTCAGCTGGTGTTTTTTAACACTGAGTGTGATCAGCACAATTAAATTGGAAAGTGTTTTGTAATCCTATCTTCCAAACTAACCCTTTAAAATGAAATGGTGTCATGGAAGCAGTGATAAACCCAGGGCCTAATTACTGACTGCTACAGTAGAAAAGGTTGAAGGAGGAAGAGAGATTTTCTTTATTGTAATGTGATTAGAAATTTCAGTACCATGTAATTGACCTAAGGTGACTAACTTATGCAAATATATCTAAGCTAGGTTCAAGTGACTATGAATTTCATGTTCCCTTAAAAAATTGTGCCTGTGGCTAATTCGTGCCACACTTTTCAGTAACAAATCAGTGTGACTTAAGAGCAACTCAAGGGCAAGAAGGGAGACTTTCCTACTCCCTTTTTATGAAGTTGTGAAGACCTTTTATTCCAGAACTTAACAGACAGTTATTATTTCAGCTTTTGCATCCTGGAGGTTGCAGAAAGATAAAATTTTCTGTGTGGTTGGGTTTTTTTGTGTATGTGTGTGAAATGTGGAAAATCCAGTGTGAGTTTGTAAGTTATTCAGTTCCTTCTCTGTTAGGAATGGGAAGGACAATAGAGAAATGGAACCTGCTGGTATCTGCCTTTTACTGCTTTATATGTACTGATCAAAGGAAAGAGTCAAAAAAAGGACAATAGAATAGAGTAATGAACAGAACAGCCTGAATTAAAGTTTGAATGTTGTGTTAAGCAACAGATGAGTCTTTTTTTTTTTAATTTTTTAATATGAGATAAAAAATTTTCCGAAGTTCAGGCTTTGGCAATAATTTTATAAAGGAGGTTTAAATGAAGAATAAAAACACTTTTTTCCTTCTTTTTTTTTTTGATAATAATAGAAGTAGTCACATAATACAGAAAGAATTAAGGTGACTAAAGTAAAGGCAATACACTATTGTGATTTAGCATGAGATCGAAAAGTTCCTTAGGTCTATTTCTTCACATTTTAAGCCAGGTATGTCAAAGTCATTTCAAGTCGTGCCATACACTGTTCTGGAACGAAAGAAATGCTTTGCTGAGTGTCCATGTAACTCATAAAATAAATCTTAATCTATGTCTACAACTTCAGTAGTTTTTCGGTGAATAAGGTCTGGTTTAGATGGTTTTGTGGGTCTTTATATTCGTGAAGGGTTTTACCCTATCAGCTCCTTCTAGAGAGGTGTTGAATAAGAAGGAAGTTTTACTTGCATCCCAGTTTTTTTCAGCAACCCTATAAATGTGGTTCATTTACTCATTAGTTTGATCCCAGGGGCTGGGGAGAAGGAGGAAGGGGAATAATTGCACACTGTTAGAGGGGAAGAAATTGAAGAGTTGAACTCTCTTCACAGTTTGAAAAGCAAGAATTTTTCTTAGCAGTTGCCATGTTTCATTACAAAATAACTTACAATTTATCATAATTAAGAGATGGTCTGCTAAAGCAAGGTGGTTGGAAGGGAGAACAGGATGAAATATTTCACTTCCCAGAAGCAAATTTTTTATTTCAATTTCGTGTATCTGTGATCCAGTAGTGCTACTTTCACATTTACCAGCTGCTGTACCAAGGGATTTGTAACCTGGGCAGCTCAACAGGTAACACGTCTGAGACTCGTTGATGCTGTTGCACTTTTTGGCATTTCAGAGGTGATAAAAGCTTCCATGCTTCTGGTCCATGCTGTTGGTGCAATGACTTGCTGTTACAAATAGGCTAATCCCTCTGCTGTAGCGTTCCCTCTCAGCATGGTGGGTGCTCTGCAGCCTCACCAGCACTTTGATCAGTTTTATGGATCATGTCATTTGGATTGGTTTGATTATCAGATTGCTTTAAAACAGGAGAAAACAGTGCGTCTTTTTCAAATTAATCTAGGTATATTGGGCTTTCTGGGGTCCAGTGCCACTTGAAAATAAATATTTGTACCTCTGTTTCAAGTCAGTGGTTGCCTGAGGTTGAATTAATCCCCAAGCAATCAGTCTGTGATAAACAGGAAGGCTGACAAGAAGTGGTTTTGTACAAGCAAGCAGGGGTACCCAGCATTTGCATTTTTTATGATACTGATTTAAAATGGACATTGAAAGATAGTAAAGCTAGAATGAAAAAGGAGATTGAATGAAGCTGGCCAAAGCATGTAGAGTGTGAACTGATGTGTTGTAGGTTGCATTGGCCTCCCAGTTCTGCCAGCACACAGGGTAATGCCAAAAGTCTGATGGAGCAGTAGAAGAAACTTCTAGGAAGGTTAGTGCCATGATTTCAAATCTCAAATGCTCTGGATGTTCCATTAAAATGTCTGAGAGCTGCAGTTAAAGACTGAATTAGGAGCGCAGTTGTTTTTGTTGCCACCTCAGTTGAGCAAGCTGTCAGCTATTAATTTGCTGTACTTTGGGCTAGATAGCCAAACCCCTCCAGCTCCACAGAGCTTGTGTCATGACAGAGCAATACTCTTTAGGCATTTGCAGTGTGTGCTTGTTCAAAATACTCCTTTCTGGAAAAAAAAGCTGTTGCTGGGTGTAATTGCTTGTATTTGTTGGCAAGAGAAGAGAGGAAGGAAATGGACACAGAGCAAGAAAGTCTTGCAGAACATGCGAGTTTGCGGCCATTGGCCTGTGGCATGTGGAAGGCAATTAGTGAGATTACAGGCCTGTCTGCTCTTCTTTACACTCTGCTCTTGCTCTGGCATCACATAAAAGGCATTGTAGCATAATTAAGACAGAATGCAGAGCCAAAAAGTAAAGCTATTATTATGGGAAAAGAACGTCTGGGGAGGTTGTTAGTTAATGGCAGAAAGTGTTTACTTGAAAGAGCTGTAATTGCTAAGCAGAATAATCAGGAAAAATACATTAATGGTATTCTATGATGTGTGACATGGATGTTTTTTAGTTTGTTCTTTTCAGGGATATGTCTCTGCTCTAAACAGTAATTAAAGTGTAGGCTATTTCTCTGTATTATCAACAGTTTTTATTGGAGGCTCTATTTTTCTGTTTCTGTAGGAAGGTATTTTTGTCTTTTGTATTTTGTCTTTTTCTCTCCATTCTCTTGTCCCTGAAGTCAAAAATCCTTAAAGCATAAGTCTGTTTTACTTGGAATAAGCAATATATTTAATATCTTCTTTGTATTTTTCACTTTTAATACTATGATAAAACTAGTCCTGAATGCTTGAAGAGGGATTTGTGCTTGTCCAGTATTATAGTTTTGCATTTTGCATGTTTTTATTTTAATGGCTCTGCACTCCTTGAAAAGATGTGGTAATGAGAAAAATACAGAGAACTGACACCTGGAATATTATAAATGCAGATAAAGCCCTTTTCATTTAGTGTAGATCACGCTACTTCCTGTTACCTCAGAACCTGTCCTTTTGTCTTCTCTTTACACTGTCTGTTCAGATTTTGCTGATCTGCTTCAAAATTTTAATGCCAGTGGGTCCCTAAGTGGCATAATCCCTGACAGCTTCAAGTGTCTGGAGTTCACCAATTCCTGATTTGGCAAGTAAAAGTTAGCATGTCACAGGAGAGCCTCGGGCCATCACTGAATGAGGTTTTACTTTTGCCTTTAAACTTTTACTTCTGGATACATGCAGCAAAGACCCTGTGTTTCTGTTTCCTACAGATGAGTGCTAATGATTGTCATGACCCTCCAAAGTACTGGACAATCCATGGATTGTGGTATGATTATAGAGTGTTTTTGTTTTAGCCTGGAAAAGAAAAATCAAATTTTGTACCAGGATATTTAGTGATTTGGTTTTGTTGGGTTGGGATTTGTTTGTTTGGGTTTTTTGTTTGTTTGTTTGTTTTGTTGTTTTTTGTGGGGTTTTTTGGAGATCTTAATCTCTCTGTTCTTATGATTCCTTGAAACAAAGTTAAAACCCTATGGTTTACGTAAAACTGAAAAGCACTTCTGTATCTCATGACTCAATGAAATGCCACATAAGCATTTTATTTATAAATCTTCTCATAAGATCAGAAATCATCTCAGGCACAAAAGGAGCTATTGTTTCCCTTCTTTTTTTTTTGTCTCTTGAGTAAAAGGAATTTGTTAATATCTCATGATTGCTTGTGGCTTATCTCCACAAAAGTATTGCAAAAGTATAGGAAAACTAATTTGCTTCAAAGGAATTGACTCACTGGAATTGATGCCAATGGCAGCAATTCAAAAATTTTCTGGACAATTGCAGGTTAAAATACAAGTACAGGAGTTTAAGCTATCTCTCCAGGAAAAGTGAACAGCATTATGTATTGATTCCTTGAGAGTGTCTTGGTGATACTTGCAGGAACATCAGTTGGGGCAGCGATTTAGGAGGTCACTTCCATTAGTGACACCAGTGACACCGTGTGCAGGACCTTTCCAAGTCATCGGCACACATGAATGACTTTTACATAGAATAAAGGGGACCAAAGGGCCAAAAAAAAAAATCACAACCTTTTGAATCTTCATGAGAAATCTTTTGGCCATAATTAATGTCTTGAAGGTGTTACTTCTAAACCACTGTAGGTTCTGATGGTTTACTTGCATTTTTAAGTAAAATCTCCAGCTATAATCGTGCATATTTAAAATTAAGGCCAATGATATGTTAGTTACCAGTAGTGAGTTAGGAGACACTTTTTTTAAATTTTATTTTGCTTCCCTAGGCCTGACAGAGCTGAAGACTGTAACAGGACATGGCATTTCAATGTCACCGAGATCAAGGTATTTAAAACAAAAACAGACATACCAGGCAGAGCTAAGTGCAATTACTCTTGCACATCCTATATGCAAAATCTGCAGTTTATACTATTACTCTTAATGTATACTGAGAAGTATGGTTTTTTAAGGGATCCAGAAATTCTTTTAGTGCTTCTGGTGCTATTTGAAGTTGCTGTCCTTGTGATCATTAGCAGCTATACCTACTGGATTATGTGAACATGCAGTTTGTCTCATTCAGCCACATCCTCCTTAATAAAATCTAGAGGTCCACCACCACATAGGTGATGTATCTGCAGTGGCAAAAAGTACCTGTGAAAAGAAAAAGATTCAGTCAGTTGGTGTTCTCTCTTCACGTTTTCTACTGCAAAATCAGAACAAAGAAAGAGTTCAGCGTACTGTTTTCTGTGTTTTCTCCTAGGCCAGTAACCTTTTTTTTTCTTTTTCTACTCAAAAAAACCCCCAGTATATTTAATTAAAAAGAAATTCATTTGTAAACAGGGATAAGAGGCTTGAGCCAACCAATGTGAATCACTGCATGATTGAATAACTTCTGCAGGGACAGTTGAAGGAAGGTCTTGCTTTGAGGCAGTGTGTCAGTATTAGGATGGTCAGATATTTAGGCAGGTGTACCTGTTACCTCCAACAACAGCATTTGCAGAACGTAGGGGAAAAAGACCTTTTATTTTTCTTCAGTCAAATGTTTCAGTTAGGGACACTGGAAGATGAGGCTTCAGTTGTACAAAATATATCAATATATGTAGATTGTATAAGAAATAGCTTTTCAATGCTGTAGGTGCATTTATTAATTGTGGTATTTTTAGGATCTTCTGTCAGACATGAGACACTACTGGCCTGATGTGCTTCATTCATCTCTGAATCGCACTCAGTTCTGGTGAGTACAAAAAAAGCCCTAAAAAGCATTTTTTATATTATTTTATAAAAATCCATCTGAGTAGTTCTTCAGGTGAGATGTTGTGCATGAGAGGAAGTGTCCAGGAGGCTGCTGAAGCAGTGTGTCTTGCCAGTCTCATTTACAATAGATCTGTTCTCTTGTAAAGTACAGCTGCGGAAGAGAGGGCTACAGCAGAAGTTTTAGAGAAATGAAACTTAGTGAGAGAATGTTTCCTCCCTTTGTCCCCAGGGAGCAGAAAGAGCTGCTGTTGACACATTAAATCTGAGTAGCAGTAGCACTCTTGGGATGTCACAGCTAGCTGCAAAAGCAGCTTCTAGATATTTTTTCCTAGCTAGTTTCACTGTGTTGCTGGTCTTGAGAGAGCTTTCCTTTTGGACTTCCTCATAGAAGAGAAAATAGAGAAGCAGAATGCACTGTGTCATGGTAGCCACTTCTCTGTTCAGTGAAGTTAATGATGGCAGCTCTGTGCTACCACCAAGCTCGTGAGTGCAAGAGGTGCAGACGGATGGAGGCCTTCACAAACACTGTCAGCTGCTTTCAGTATCTTTATTTGGCTGTGCTGCAAAATAAAGTAATACTGTGAAGAGTGTCATGTTAAAGTCTTGATAAATATTTAGTGGAGGCTAAAGTCTCTGTCCATTCTGGAAGCTCACAGGACTGATTAAAATACTTGGGCCTGGTGCATTCTTGGCTTGCTGCAGATGGTAGTGCACAGACACTGTTGGTGCAGACTGCACCAAGCCACTCCATGGGAACAATAATAATAGGCTTCTTGAATGCCAACAGATCTTTGGCTCTCTATTTCTGCCTTCTTTTTAGAAAAAGCAGGACACTTAAAAGCACTACTGAAAGTCTTCAAAAGACAAACACTTCACTATTAGTTTTACATACACGTATACATTCTCTGAATTAAAATTGTCATCTTACATGCAAAGCCTTGCCTCCAGCTTGCTGCTGTTTCAGCAGCCCTTTGGATCTGACTGTTGTCTGCTTCTGCTATATCTCTTGCTAAGTTTACCCCTAAAAGTGCTTCTGTTTACTTTAAAACTGTGGTGTCTTTTCTCATTAGTAATTTAAAATCCTTTGTGGAGAAATCCGCTCATGGAAACTGGACTCTACCAGGCAAAAAACAATTCATTTGACATGCAGTTGTGTTGAATGTTACAGCCAAGATGAGAACGCTCTACAAGGTTAATTTGGGAAGATACAGTGAAAATCTTAGAGTATAACATCTTCTCCCATGCCTCAAATCTCCACAGTTGCTTTATTAATTCTCTGTAAAGAAGTAGCGCACTATTTGTCTAGATCCAAACATAATTTCTTTTAAGGTGTTTTAATTCCTTAAGAAAAATCTGAAGTTTTTAATATGAACAGACAATTCCAAGGTAGGCTTTCAAGTGGATAATAGTCATCCTTCTTCTCTGATTTTGATGATGTACTTAAGGCATCATAAGGTCACAGGATGCTGTGATGGCAGGAGTTTAGATAATTTGATTAGATAATCTTTGTGTGCATCTGCTGAACTGATACCTATGTAGTACAAGTGGATTGTGAAAATTTGGAAAGAATTGAAAAAAAAAGATATCCACAGTCGGTATCACTAAAGATTATACTGCTTAGTCTTTCAATGGACTTTAGAACTGATAGAAAAATTTTTGTCTTTTTCACAGTTTTTGTCCTGTTTGAGTTTGTCTGCTGTACACTGAAAGAATTTCTTTTGCTCTCTGTTCCTTGCTCTTAGGAGGATGGATAGTGAACTAGAAGCAAGACTTGAGAGGAAGAATGAAAATTTTGCCACAGGCCAGCATAGAATTTGATGCTAAAATCGTAGCAGCTTATGCAATTAAACTGTTTCACCCAAAATATGGGTTAATCATTAGAGTTCAGAAAAAATTTAGTGCTTTGAAGGTGCATTTGACACAAAAAGTTCCACTAAAACTTAGAAAAAACTTAGCGATAGTAATTTTCTGGGCAAATTCTTTGTATTTTGATCTCCAAACATTTTTGTGGAAATACACTGTATCATAACAGCATGATACATATTTATTTCATGACTATATAGATGTTACTGTAATTGAAGTGGTGGGAGTGATCTTGCTTGGGTTTACTTTTTACATGTGTGATAAATTTGAATGCAGTGTCTTACTCCACGTGTGTAACCTTTCAGATACTTGATTAAAGTACAATGGCTAGCTTGTACAGCACATATATTGCAAATAATGTGTTCTAAAATTTGCATTCTGCTTTTTTCCTAGGAAACATGAGTGGGACAAACATGGCACTTGTGCAGCCACTGTTGAAGTCCTTAATTCTCAGAAAAAATACTTTGGTAAAGCCTTAGAACTCTACCAGCATATTGATCTCAATGGGTATGTAAATGGACTCGATGATCTGGCTTTTATTTCAAACAATTCCTTAAAGTTTAAAATCTAGCCTCAAATGAAAGTCTAAAAATCTGATGGTAGAGAGGAAATGCGAATTAGCATAAATTATTTTTAGTACTGAATTCAGAGGAGGAGTTGTTACCCTGAGAAGCAGTCTCTGCTCACTTCAGTCAGATAAGCCGCAGCATCCTTAGCAGCATCGTTCTAGACAGTGTGAGCCACTAAATTTTTGAGAAGCTTTACAGGCTGTATTGATTCCAGAAGGTAGGATATCTGTAAAGTTCTAAATCAAGTGACAACCCCTCCCCAAACTTCTGAGTCATGCTGAGCCCCAGACTTGTTTTTAAGACAGTATTCTGCTCAGGGGGAAGGACAAGCTGCAGGCAAAATCATGCAGGACATCTTGGGAAAAGGCTGAGAGGCAACAGCAAGAGAGGAGGTTATGAAGGGTTCAGTTACTGCAGGCAGTCCTCTGCTGTCCTTTTTGACAGCCCTGATGTGACACTCTCGCTTTGTTGTAGGGACTGATTCCTCTTTATGGTTCCAAAGCACTGGCCATTCCAGATTCAAAGTCTTGATGAGACTGTTGTGCCTTGTCCAAGTGCTGTTATGCATGTGTTCTGGCTGCAGGTGAATGCCAGAAGGTTAGAGTCCTTTCCTGATCAGTGCTGGTATGGGTGAGAGGATGTTTGGCTTAAATTTGTTGACTATAAGAGGACAGTATCTGAGAGAGGAAGTAGTTTTGTACAAAGAAACAAACCTTTAAAAAAACTCAATAAAACCCAAAGAAACCCCAAACCAGCTCATCCTGTTTATGCTTTGCCAGTATCCTGTCCAAGCAATCTCCTAGACAAAGTCCCATTTATTGTGCATATGCACAAAGGAAATAAGTCTTTCTTCCCTCCCACCTCCTTTTTGTAGATGTCTTTTAAAACTGTAGCAGATTTTTCTTCACAGTGTTTGATCATTTCATATGTAATGTTAAAATTAACGATGTCTAAGTCAATTACCTAAGTAGCTGTGATGGTGTGACTAAAACATTTACAGATGGCACAGTGACCGATGATGTGACTCCGTATCATCATGTGCAGCACTGCAAAAGAATAGAGGCTGAAGTATGTTGAAATTAATTGCTGAAAGCTTATTATCTATTGTGAAAATGAATATAATTAATTTTTTCTTTACTGAAGAGAAAAAAGACTGAAAATGTTCTCATTGTATGTCATTTCTACTTGAATGAGGAAAAATGTCAGTGATTAAGAAAATTGTTTCCAAAATGCAAATTATTAAAAAGAGGACATCATGCAGCCTTCTGTAAGAATTAACAGAACATCATCTATTTTATTTGCCTCCTTATATCTACTGTAAAATGACAGTGAAAAACAGCTTGTCCTTTAGTCAGCCGGGTAGAATTTTCCTTGTGCCAAAACTGACCTTGGAAGGGAAGGGTTGAGCATTATCAGCATTTATGGATTAAAGCCTGCAAGATACTGATCATTCCCACTTCTTACAGAAGAAGCTGGGACTCACAGATTCATCACGTGTTAGGTCCTGAGTCTTGTCAGCTTGGAAATGTGGACTTCTCTCAGGACTGAGCCTTAAGGAAAGGGTACACAGGCTAGAGGTTCTTCAGCATTACCTCATTTCTCATGTGACCAGCTTTTCCTCTTCAAAAACATATTTATTAGGAGCAATTTCTGCCCTGACAGTAACATTAATCCTGTCTGACATGCTGTATCCCTCTTCCAGTATGCTGTGTGTCTCCCACCACAGGAAGCCCATACTGTGTTTGAATATGAGGGTGCCTAGAACACCCTCACAAGTCTGCCCCTGCAGTGGCAGGAGCACGTGGGAATGGCTCAAGGCAGGGGAAAGGAAGCAATTAACCTGCATATCCTACCTGGCACTGAACAGAGCACTTTGAAATTCCCTTTCCCTTAGCTGTGTCTGAAGACTGAACTATCCTAGTTTCCCAGATTAAGGTGTGGGAAAGGGTTCTTCCTGACCCTACCAAGTTAGATGGGAAGTGTCTTTTCAGAAAATGGCCTTTCCTAGGCTGGCAAAGAATGAAAGACAAATTGCCCTTGCTCCCATCTCTGTAATGCTTTACAGGTTCTTAAGATTATCTGTTTTACCTAATGATTATGAAGGTATGTTTGCATACAGGAAACATTTAAAATGTTTTATCCTTGTTTCAGTTGTCTCTTGAAGGCTGGGATAAAGCCGAGCAGTTCATATTACAAGGTAAGAGGCAATCGTTTATATAACAAAATCATGTGGATGGACAGGAGTCAACTAATTTCTGTAGAACAAATGATCTTTTTAAAATTGTATAGTTCTTTAAGGTTGTGCTTCTTATAAAAGTTCTTGAAAGTTTAACCACTGTGGCAGCTGTTGAAAGACGTGCTTGTGACCTTTTAATCTCTATAAGCTTTTTAATTTTTCAGATGACTGCTATAAAGGAAGCTCTTACAAGATTTTATGGTATAACACCAAAGATCCAGTGCCTTCCTCCAGAAGAGGTAAAAACTCTTCTAACTTCCCAAAATGGAAAAAAAAACCAAACAAAAAAATAACTTCCTCTTTTAAGGAGCACTTCTTATCAAAAATAGCAAAAATAGAGTGAAAAATCTTCAGTATGGTGAAACTTAGGTCTGGGTATTCTTTGTGTATACAGCTGTTTGCATAGAGGTATTGTTTGATTCTCGCACTTGGGTTTTAAAGGTCTCTTTGTCTTAAAAGATTTAATCCTGCGTCTCTTGCATGAATGGTGTAACCACCATGCCGGAGGTGTTGCTATGGCTGAGCACTTTCCACCATGCCTGCTAAAGTTGAATTGCTGTATGGCAGATGACTAAAACCAGCAAGAGTGAGCTGAATGGAGCCCCAGTGACTGTCAGCCTTTGTGAGGGTGCTGCTGTCAGCAGCAGCCTTCCCTCCACTGGGCATGGCTCTTGAGTTCTGCATGAAGAAGTTAATCAGTGAACAGAATCCTTCTGAAATAAAGCAGCTCAGAAGCTTTTCTCTGAGATTGTTCCAGAAAGCCTATACCTAAAGTGGTACAAAAAGGCATTTTGAGCTTCACTGTGGTTAGGGTCACTGTAGTCTTTCCTTTTGAGCCAGTCATGTCTCCAATTTCCATGTCTTTTTACTTTTCCTTGCCAATGATTGTGCTGTTCATCACGATGCAGTAGAGAAGGTGGTACACAGAGACATTGTTCTGTAAAGTGTAGGTCACCATATCTGAAACAAAAGTGCCTTTGAAGGAACAAAATAGTATTCTGAACACCTACATGTGTAGGTTATAGAGCTCTTTGTTTCTGGTTTTTTGTTTTTTTTTTCCAGCTAGGTTACTCTGCTCTTACAAAAAAATAAAGCAAAAACCAAAACCCACAAGGTTAACTTACAAGAGTGAAAGTGGTTCCTTCATATTTCAGCTTGTTAAAAGTGATTTACTACAGAACTCTCGGCAGAGTTACTGTCCCTACACAGGCAACAGTTCATGAAAACTTGCTAAGATACAGTTGCTATTGGAGTGTGTTGTCAACTCTTGCTTTAGTAATGCTCTGAGATTTTGTACTCATAGGTTTGTTAACAAGACAAACATCTATAGGTTGTAATATTTTAAACGTGTTTATAACTTTCTTTAAGGAACAAAGGAATAGTATTTGAATATGGGTTGTACACGCACCCACCTTTTGCTATTAAAGAAATACAGAGCTGATACAAACCCCAGTTTCTATCTCTGTTCACTGTAGTTCTGCCATTGCTTTTAGTACAGTTGGGATACTGCTCCAATTACAGGAAAGTAATGTACAGCTTGGGTCTCCTGTACTTAACAGCTGAAGGTATTGGGTAATAGAAATGAAAAAGTACATCTCTGATTTGGAGATTGGGCATGGACAAGTCTAGAACTCTAAAAAAGGCCTAAGTGCATGATGGAGGTACTTTGACGTTTGAAATGGATTAGACACACTGTCTGTTCTTACGTTTCTTAAAAAAAACCCCACCAAAATAAACATACCTCCCGACAACACAAATTCCAAACAAACAAAAAAACTCACACCACAGTTATTTTTGTCTTGTAGTTGTCTTTTTGTTCTGCTTGTTTCAAAACCAATTTTTCTCACGTTTTGTTAGATGTGAGTATTTGGGGAGATTTTCCTTTAATCTTTTTGCCACATGAAAGGCCTTCATGCCTGCCTGCTTTACTCATGGTCAGTGGTTTTCTTCCTAGCCTCTCCTGTAGTCCAAAAATGATGCATCTGCTCCTTCTGACAGACAGCTTGGTTCTGTACCCTTTTGTGTAAAAGTTACTATAAAATTTACTTTGTGTTCCCATGTATGGAGATTTTTATTTGCCTCAATTCCTGTCCTGCTATGAAGAGTTGGTGAAAAGTGTCTTTCTGGCCACATGTGCCCTTCAATATTCACAGGGTTCACCCAGAGCTCATCATTGAGGTGAACAGCTTCTGTGGCCTGTACAGATGAGTGCAGGCCAGGATAATGTGTCACAGCATTTCATAGCAAGGCTTACTAGTTAGACAAGTCCCAGATTGGTACTGAGTAACAGTATGTACTATAAGAGTGGATGCCTCTTGTTCTTTTCTTTGCATTTTTCATCTGGTAAATGCGCAAATAATCACTGCTGTATTCTATAGTTAGGGCAATGTAGCTGAAGAATTTATTTATTTTCTCCTTCCCCTGAGGCTGATCTTACCTTTCATGTTTCTAGGGTGAAAAAGCACAAACAATTGGCCAGATTGAAATCTGCTTCACCAAACAGCTGCAGCTGGTAAACTGCACGGCGCTGGAGGGTGACTCCAACCCAGTGCAGACTCACTTGGAGCTTGGAACTTCGGAGCTGTCGGTCTGCAATGATACTCTCCCAACCTATTATCCTTCAGAAGTCCAAGATCACAAATGAAGCCATAAGAGTTTGAAAAACTTTTTAAACAGCAACAAAAATCCCAAAGTCATGTAATATTTTAAGCCCCTGTTCATATCAGAGATCTAGAGGGAAGATTTCTGCTGGAAAACAGTTCTTTTGCTATTAAAGGAGAGCGGTCCACATGGTGCATCAGCATCAGATCTACAGCTTGGTCTGGATTTTTTGGCTTGCTTATGGTTTGAATCAATGTTCAAAAGAGCTTGTCATGCAGTTAAGTCTGCCACTTCAGGTGCTTTTTGGTATTTACCAGTGAATCAGGGAAATTAAGTAATTCTTTGTATTGAAAGGATGATCATCTCTCTGAGATGAGGTGACAATTTCTTGAGAAGAAAATACTGTAAACAAAAAAATGAGACCTGTCTGGAGGTCCATTCCCAGCTGTAGTAGCCAGTGTCTTGCATAATTGCTCTCCAGAAGTGCAGAACAGAGATCATATCCTCAGGTGTTGAACCTTTTCTCACTCAGGGATCACAGTGGACCAAAGACGACTTTTGCATAACTTCTTAGTGAAATAATAACTTTCTGCAACTTTGGGCTCTTCTACCTAAAACATCCCAGGAAAACTGTGTCTGTAGCCTTACCTGTTCTTTGATTATTTTTGTGGCAGTAGCTCCATACAGTCTTGAGGAACAACCAATGCTAGAGCTTACATGTTAGTATAAGAGAATGTTAGGCCCTAGAAATACGTTGTTACTAATTTTTGGTTGTATTTGAGCATTCAGCATTACTACTTGTGAGTGCCTGCACTTTTATATAAAAACAAGATTGTCATGTAATCACTTTGTTCCAAGAAACAGCTTTTCATAGATGAAACAATAAATACTACAGGATTTTCAGTAAAAAGTACAGATGTTGGCAATAATGCATCTCTACCCCATAATGATTAACATGGCACGAAGTCGGATGTTTCCAAAGGAAACCAAATTTTTATGACATGTTCCCCACAGTGCTGTGTTGATCTGTGTCTCAAATTGTGTTTCAAAGACAATTAAGGCTCAAGGAACCATCTGTTTGTTAGAATAATGCTACTGTGAAAACATGAAATGCAGTATTAGAAACAAATTTGTTATTTTGAGGGGGTTAAAAAGCATTTACTTTCACTAGTGCCTGTCTCTGTTTCTCTACCACCTTTCATTTAATGCTCGGTTACATCTCCATTCCAGAATGCTGTTGGTTTTTTAGACCTTTCTTGAAACTCAGATACTTATTTTAACAGCCAAGGAATTATGGTCTGTCAAACAAGTGATTGTTGGGTTTGCCTGTTTTTCTGCAGTTGCTTTAATTCCTCAGTCTTATTTCTCAGTCAAAAGTAAAGCTGACTTTTGCCAAGAGTCAGCAGATACTCACATGAGTCACAAATGACCAAACTGCAGCAGAATAGGTAGTATGGATTCCATGCTTTTTTCAGCCTAATTTTCAAATGCAAGAAATGCGAAGGAGCTGATAAATCTTAGAACTTTGAGAAGAAAATAACATAATCCAAAATGAGTGAGGGAGACAACATGCTAGCAACTGAGTAAAAGTTGACTGAGAAAAAGTAAAGCTTGGCTAAAGCAAGGTGACATACTCAGAAGTCCCATTTAAAGGGACATACCCGAAGTACTGTGTTTACCTTAAAAAACCCATGTAATTTTTTTACAGATGAAATATTTAAATTTTCTGTGGTGAACTTTTCAGTAGTAGCAATAAAACACTATATATATGACTACTGTTGCTTGGGTTTTGACAAACCCACCTGCCTGACTTCTGGGTAGACACAAATGTATTTTAAAAGCTACCTACTTTTTTTGTACAGAGATGTGCCAAGACATTATGAAGTTTTAAGGGATATATTTGAGGGATGTTTTAAGCTCTGTATCTGGGCAGCCAGGAGAGCAGATGAATGAATGCTATCACCACTTCAGACCAAAGATCAAGTCCAGCCCTTTGTGTTCTCTCTAGCAATGGCTCACAGCCAATTGTGAGCTTTGTCAGTTGCTTTCCATCAGAATGTATGTATTTTCAAGAGTTGGATTAAGGCTGTTTAAATAAAAGAAGTAAACAAAGGTATATTGAGAGCCATAAAATTCACTTCAGTTCTGAAAAGTGTCACTCACTTCCTTGTGCAATATAAATTCTGTCAGCCTTGAAAATGGAGCACAGCCTGGGGATGATGAGTCCTATATTCTTTTCTGCATCGTTGAATAAATTAACTACATTCCAGCAGAGATGTTGTGTGCGGTCTCAGTGATTTAAAACACTACTCAGTTCCACAAAGGGACTTAGCTTGTTTATACCCTTAGTCCATGTGCTCTCTCATGCAAAATGCTTAAACATCCCTTGGCAAGTAGGTTAGAGCGTGGGTGTGTGTCCGTTTTCCAAGGACAGCCCCTCTTCCTGGGGCATGGGCAGTTTCTCTGTTTTTTCTCTCTCTCCATGGCCTGTGCTGAGCCTTGCTCAGCTGCGCAGGAGCCCAGCTTGAACCAAGTTTATGGTGAGGCAGATAGGAGATTGGGAAATGCAGCTTCTGCTCAGTCTCATGAGGTGCATGTATCATGTGCTCACGTCTGTGTCTCCCTCCCAGCAGACAGCTGATCTGCAGCCAACCTACAACAGGAGATGGGAGAAGCAGAGGGGACTGGTCTCCATCACTCTTGTTCTTTGTGGGCACAGCAGCTGGTTGCAGTTGCCCAAGGGATGGGCAAAGCTGCCTCTGGAGGCTGGAATGGAGGTGGCACAGCCCCTGGCTGTGTCCCTGCTCTGCACCCTCGGTGGCTGGAGAATGCTTGGCTGTGCTACTGCCCCAGCTGCTGCTGACTGGAAGGAGGAGTGGAGGCAGCTCTGCAGTGTCCATGCAGCGTGTCAGTACACTGCAAATCAAGTCCCACCAAGGGGAACAGGCTAGGTATCTACTGCTGCAAAGCAGCAGGTTGGGAAGGGGGATTTTGACCAGAATGGGTTCTTTAATTTGGGCACCTCAGTTCTGTTGTGGTCTTGCTTCAGTCAGCTGTGCTCTGGATTGGCACTGAGCACCGTTTAGCCAAGGCCACAGAAGGTTAATGGTGCTGATAACAGTGTTATTGATGCCTGATGATGCAAAGAGAAATTGTCAGGACTTTGCAAGTTGCTTTCCCAGGAATGAAGCAATCAATGATGAGGAATGTTGTACTTATTGTAAATTCAGACTCATGCTGATATGGCAGCTTCCCTCACAAGGGTCACTGCATGCCTCCTGTTCCTGTAAATATTCCCTGTTCCACGAAGTTGCCATAGATCACCCAGAGCTGATACAAATAATTAATTTTAGAAAGAATTTAAATTTCTCTTGCTTTGAAGAATAAGAGGTTTTGTATACAGGCTAAGTGAGGCCTGATATGGGAGATAGGCAGATTATTTTGTGTTTGTGCTGTGATTTTCATTATTCGTTACCCCAAAGTACACTGGAACATCACAGACTGGAGGAGGATTAAATTGACCTTAGGGGAAGCCAAACCCAACCATGCCCACAGATTGGTGGTGTAAATCAATACATCATTCAGCATGAAAATAACAGTGCTGACATTTATTTGCAATGCTCACTCTAAAGGACCGATATTTCAGTAATCTTTTATAGAGCAAAAGAAATAAAAATTACCATATTTGATAAGAATTTTAAGGTCTTATAAAATTCTCAAGCAAGCTGGAGAATACCATAGTGCTGTTTTGCAAGAAATACTTTTCTGAGTACAGCTTATTTACCGAAAAAAGAGGCTGTTTGCTTAGATTTTTTTCTATGTCTTACACAATTGTTTGTGATAGAGACGTGTGCTCTGCATGCAAATCAGGAGAGAAGAGCCAAAACAAAATTAACAAGAATTAAAAATACAGCAGTTACCTTGTAACAATTACAATCTCTGTAAACAAGCAGGATGCATCCCAGCAGGTGCCTGCCTTTACATCATTTACTTCTTCTTAGTATTAAGTACAACTTGATTCTGTCAGCCTTGGAGAAACTTTTCTCTATCCAAAGTGCTCAGCTGAGGGTAGAGAAGCTGTGTACTTCTAGCAGAGGTTGGAAGAGCTGTCATGTTACCTGACTGCTGTGATTTTAGTCCATCAGCCTTCCACAGATCCATCTCCCTTACCAAGATTTCATAGGTTAGGTTATGAAGGCTGCACATACCCAGATGACTTGTGCTAACAATTCCCCATGCCAGCTGTTGTGGGCTTGTGTTCCAAAGAACATTGTGAAGGGACTGCCCCTCCTCATAAACCCTAATTTTCAGATAGTTGCTAAATGCCTGGGGTATGCATTTGTCAAGGATTTATTAGCCAGGAGGCTGGCTGACTGATGTGTGAAGTGGGAACCACTTTGTTGTCTCCCAGACTCCCAGATGTTTGGGCTTAGAATACTCATATCCTACTGAGGCAGTTGTTTTATATGTAACAGCTGGCCCTGACTTATTTTTTGGTCTTCAGCCCCTGGATACCTTCAGAGATTTCAGTCTCACAGTTTTCTGTGGGATTTAGTGAGCAGCTTGTCATTTCTGAAGCCTACTGCTGGATAATCACTGTAATAAAATAGCTCTGGGACACAAACTAACCTCTCATTTCCAATGCCTTGTGTTGTTTTCTCTTTGATTCCCTTCATTATCCTCAGTGACTTGAGAGATGAATGGACCATGCTTTTGATCTCGGTGAGCAACTGAAGGCACAGATATTATAGGAGAGAAAAATCTCTTAAATCTCATGGACAAAATATTCTCAAAATAAACACCTATTTTCTCTCCCCTTTTCCCCCCTCTATGATTTTGAAGGATTCTGACTGCAAGGAACCCTGCAGGTCTGAAAGAAGGTAGGTGTATTGATGGATAGCTTTTAATCCTTTATTTATTATGTGTTTGGCACCTGTTTTTTTGCCAGCCTGGCTGATTAACAGACTTGCTGTCACACTTAAAACTGACCAAGAACAACAGCTCAAAAACTCAATTTGAAATGGCGGGGAAATGGATATTTATTAAATTAGTTAACAGTCTGGGGCCTCCACAAGTACTTAAACAGAAATATGGCATGACTAGCCTGGTCTGTCTGGGCAGGTGGGAGAACAGGGAAATTGAGGTATGTTTTCTTACTCGGCTCTGCTACTATCCCCCCTGCAAGTGAAATTCAGCTTGAAATTTGATGACAGTTTTAAGTCTCACATATTAAATAAGACTTCCATGTACTTGCTGTCTTCAGAGGACCGTTTCATCCTCCCTAGCTCTGGATAAGCAATTGAAGTCTAAATGCTTAAAAATATCATGGATTTTGGAGCTAATAGAACACATGATCCCTACAGTGGTCAAAACCCTGGTTTAAGCAGCTGAGCTTCTTTTGCTTACATGGTGTGAAATAAGTGGCACTGCAGAGAGATGTCTCATGCAATAGTTAGACTGAGTCTTAAATCCAGCTTCTTCCCAGGGTGGCAAGGAGGAATGTCCTGCTGCTCTGGTGCAGCCCTTCCTAAGCCTTTTGAGATAAAACAGGTATGGCATTCCTGGCAGGAGTGCAGACAGCACTGGTTAGTGTAAATACAGTCACACTCTTCCAGTCACCCCAAAGAGGTTTCTGCTCCTGGAAAAGGCCTCTGGAGGAATTGCTGAAGCAGGTTCTGTAGCAGAGATGAGAACCAAGGGCTTGTCCCCACTTCAGGCAGTCTAGCCAGTTTTCTTCACAGCTTCACAAGAAGAGACTTGGAGGAGCCCTGTGCAGAAAAAAGCCCTCAGTCTGGTGGTTTGGATGCTCAGAGGGGAGAAGGAAGTCCTTGTCTCTGTTTGACCCTGCCAAGAGGAGAGTGCTGGGGATCTCCTCTCCTGTGGCTGGGACCACTGCTTCCCTTGCTGACTGCTGCAAACAGCTCCAGCACTTTCAGCTGTGTGTTAAACACAATGGCTGTTGTCTTTTGCAATGAATTTTTTCTTGTTGGGATAAGTGACATGGACTCTTAGGAAGCTGCCCCAAAAACTGATAGGTAAAGGAATAACCTAACTGGCAAGGAAGGAGCGCATTGGGTGTTGAAACTCCTCCTCCTCCTCACTCAAATGGATGAGCCTCAGCAGTGCATATCCAAGTGTCTGGGGAACGTCTGAACAAAATAGTGAGAGGGAGGACCTTGCAGAACAAGGTGCCAGGTGAAGCAGAGTTTCATAAAATAAGATTTTATGCTTTTCATGCCTAAATCCCCCCGAATGTCATAAGAAGCACCCATGCTTTTTCTCATCCATCTCTTTTTGCTTAGCAGTGTTCTGTGCATTTCTCCTTCTCCAGCTGAATTCTGCCGGAAGTCACTAGTGGTCAGTGGTGGAAATTTTAATTACTGGCAGCTTATTTTATAAGCCACAGGGAGCCAGACAGAGCTAATTCCATAACCCTAAATTATAAATAATGTATTATCTAATAGAGATGCTGAAATCCCTTTAGGCTTGCAAATCAGCCAGTTAATAACTTTTTGGTTTAGATGTACTGAACACTGTAATAACCTGATGTCATTTTGAACACAGCAATTAAGTATTCGTTTTACAAGACAAATTGAGACTCATTACAGTCAATCAGGGAGAAATACACAAACTTAAATTGCAGATATTTATCACAGTTTCTCAGAAGAAAATTTTATTAGCTATTTTGAAAGAAAAAACTGCTGCTTTGTTATTCTGTAAAAGAACTGCCTTCTTTATAAACAGCTTCTAATGAGCTCCTGTTCCAATCCTAATGTGTTTTGGTAATCTGACTGCACCATGTCATCATCATAGGTCATTGTGAAATTAGAAAGTGAGCATGACAAGTATATCATACTGGCAATTTCTTAGCAATTTATTTTAAGATTTTTCAATTGTGATGGCTAGAAGGAGATAAAACTTTATTTTAGATAATGTAATAGGAACTGATTCAGAAGCCAGTGACTTCTAGTACACTGGAAAGAACAAAACCAACCAACCAACCAACCAAACAAACAAACAAACAAAACAACAACTCAGAAAAACAAATAGACAGATTTTATATGCTTAGTTCATCATGTTTGCTTAACTTAGGTAATGTTGGGAATTTTCCAGTGCTTTAGAGCTCAGTAACAGAAATAATTCCAAGACCACTTAGTTAAATACACAACACAGATATTCTATTATTTATGATTGCAATTTTTAATGATTTTAATACCACCCATCTTTGTAAGCTTTGTACTATATTTATCTTTTTTACAAGATTGACTAAGATGTAATAAAGCTGCCAAAAGCCATTTACCAATATTAGTGTAATACTAATACTTTGTAGCAGAGAAATTGGAATAAAATTATTTCCATTTAGCCAAGGATTTCAGATGAAATATTAAGTAGTATCATGGCTAGATTTAGAGAAAGAAACCAGGCTGTGGCTGCTTTTCAGAAACTGCTTAACATCTTTTTCCCCCCTCAATTTCTTGACAACACAGGAGCCCAATGCTATTGGCTCAGCCTATAGCACTTGGGGGTCCTACTGCATTAAGGCAAATTTTTATTATCAGTTGAACAAATCACAGACTCTATTAATCCCTAACCTTTGCATCATTATGAATGACTGACAATAAAGCTACTGTTTTATCTCCCTGCTTTCAGTAGCAGCATGTTTCTCTTCTAGGTTGTCGTCATTCAAGTTTCAGCTGAGAGGTTGTGTTTCATAGTCACTCTTTGTGAAGACATAGTTTACATGAACATTTCTTGAAATGTCACAGTCAACTTCAGTTTCATTAAAGGATATTGGTATTAAAAGACAACTGGAATTTGCATTCAAGTAACAGAGCAGAAAGGTTTGCAGAGAAAACCATCTTAATGAGGTAGTTTTGCCTTAGAAAAGTTTCCATAGGAAGTTTTGTCTTTATTTTCTTTATTCTGCACAGAGAATTAGATATAAAGACTCTGAGATAAAGAGCATGCCATAATGCAGTCTGACTGCACCAGACACTTTATTACCAAATTTTATTCCAGACTTTATATATAATTTTCTGGAATTAGCTACCATGTGACCTGCTCTCAGAAGCATTTCAAGGTTGTTTATAAAATAAAGAAAATTGTACATTGGTGTTATTTATATGAGACAATAAGCAATTCCAGATTCCGCTAGTTGTGACTTTTGGGGAAACATTTTACTTTTGAGAAAACTTTTCCAGTTTGTGTAGTGAAAAGTGGGATTTGGCTAGAGGAGAAGACTATCAATCCAGCTGACATACTGGATGTGTCCAGGTTGGCCAAATAGCTGATTTGTTCCAGGATCCATCCAGAACATTTCTGAATCTCAGTTGTCCACACTGGGGTCATTGGCTGCATTTTTGTCCTGGGAGAATAACTTTCCAAGCTAATGATTTTCTACAGGTCTGAATTTTATTAGCCAGTGAGCCTTTTCTAGACCTCAGCAACCACCAGAAAGTATCCCTAATGCAGCCAAGATACAGTTCCAAGAATAACAGAGTATAGAGCTGTGCATTGTTCTGTTATAGCTGGATCCAAACATTAGCATTTCAGACAATTCAGTTCTGAAATTCTGAGACTACCTGTACTTCTAACCTGAATTTCTGCCTTGTTTATATTAGCCTTCCTATTCTGGATATTACAGAAGAGGGAAAGAAACCAAAGGACCAAGCGACTAACTGCAGATTACAGACAAGTAAAATCAGCCATGATCACAACCTCATTTAGTGATTTAGTGCTGCCTGTATTAGCTTCAATTAGATTTGCAGCATTATTTGCTCTGTTTTGTTGCACACTATTGTTAGGGATTTGGCAGAGGATTTGTTTATGTGACAGAGAGCAGAATTATAAATAACAATGTTTTGTTCCTACAGGTGCTGTTTCACAAATATAATGACTGCAGGAGAAACAGAGTCTGAAAATAATGTGCCACGTATCTGCTTTCAAAATGCATTATTTTATAACAACAAGGCAAGTCAGCATGCATTTTAAAACATTTCTTATAAGACTTCCAATTCCCCCAGACAACTTGCATTGCCCATGTGGAGATGAATCATTGCTGTCCTTGAAAACTTTGTATGCTGGAGCTGGTGGAAAGCTGTGCTGTCAGTTGTCCCAAAGGGCTTTTTTCTCTGAAGTACCCAGAGAAAGCTTTCCTACTTCACAAGTTTTCCTGCTTAGCAAGCAAAATAAGCTTTTTATCAAGTTCTCCCAAAGACTGAGATTATCTCTGCAGCATCTGTCTGCAAAGCCTGATGCACATGTGGGTCTTTTCCCCTAAAGCTTTGTTAGAGGTGTGAGATTTCCTTTGAAATAAATTCTGCAATTTGAGAGCTACTGTGAGGCAGTACTTTGAGACTTGGAGGGACTGTTCTTCTTGGTGGATGTTTTACTCCTGATTCTAGGTCTCTAAGTGTTAGACACTTGAAGACAGGTGGCAGACTCACAGGGATTTATCCAGTCAATTACATCTGGAGAGAAAGAAATAGATGATCTGTAGAAAATTTTGATAGTTATTTGCTTATTTTGTGAAATAGGCATGACTGCAATGAATAGGCTGGGCCAAACGTAGTTAATTGACTCCACTGGTGATCTAGGGTGGAATTTGGATCTATTGATCAGGAACAGAATTCTCTGGCTAGAACTAAGTAGAACAGGAGACAAAGGAGGAAAATTGTCTCTTAAAACTGTTTGGAGAGTGCTGTCTGAGAGGTCTAGTACTTAGATATATATCTAAGTCAGGGCAGCCGTTTGCCTGGGATTGTTTTTAGCCATGTGGCTTAGCTACTTGGTCATGTTATATGGCAAGATAATACACTGACAGAAATGGTTTAAATTGCTTGATGTAGGAAACTTCTCGTCAACCATGCATAGTAAAGTCTCAAGGAAAATTGCAGCAGAGCTTGAAAGAATATTTTGCAAATTAATTAGGATGTATATAATAAAAAACATTTTTCTGGTTTTAATAATACTAAGAAATCATAATTATCCAAGTAAGCCTTTGCCTCTCAGGTGGTAACAGACAGGTGATAAAGATGCTGTTTGAAAAGACAAGCATTCATATGTCTCATATACTACTCAACATGGATAATATTTTTTCTTTTCTTTCTGCAGTCTATTTGTGGAGCTATATTATTGGTCACAATGGGGTTTGTGATATTAGAGTGGAAATTGTACCAGTAATTACTCAGGTCAGAATATCTTGACGGGAGAAAATAACATTTCTCAGACCCCAATTAACTGAACTGAATGATGATTCAGAGTTGTGTACAGGATATGAGAGATGACCTATAGAAATTATAAATGTATAACTATTTCTAGAACATTTAAGCCATCAAATACCTGAGCAGTAGAAACTTATTTATGATTATTTGCAGTAAAAAGAAGTATTTAAAACAGGTTTTAAATATGAGGTAGAACTTAGAGGTTTTAAAAACAACAAAATTCTAAGATAAAATTACTTTTTTTGAACAGTTTAAAAGCTTAGATAATGAAAAGTCATTATTAAGGCAGCTACAGCAAATATAATTTTTTCACATTACACAACATACAGATCAGCAATCATTATGATATTAAAATCAAAGAATAAATTAGAAATGTTTCATAACTCCATGTGTATCTACTTTATTGAACAAGGTGCATAAGAACATGTATCCTAATACTTAGTGCTTAATAATAACCATTTCAGAATTGTTGTGGAAACCATTGCAAAATGACATCCACATATAGCTAACTGTCACAAAAAAACCCAAGCAAAAACCCTCAACCAAAGCATTAAGTGGAATTCTTTTTAATGAGCTCTGGGGAAATCACACAAACTCAATTTCTGAAAAACTGGCTGTGCCCTTATTTGAAAAAGGGCTGGATTTCATTCTTCAATGTATCAATGCAATTAACTAACCTAGGCAGAACAAAATGTGTCCAGGAATTTTATAATTGGATCTATGCCATCAACAGAGTAATTCTGGCCCCTGTGAAACTGTCTTCTCCTACAAGTTTATGGTATATGTAGCAGATATTCGTTGCTAGCATGAAGTTTTTACCAATGTAATTCCAGATTTGGTTTCGTAGAAGTGCACAAATATTTGAAGGTAGTTTGACCAGTCCTGATCAGCTACAAAGCTACAGATCTTTACATACAGGACTCGTTTACTAGTGAGCTTTGACTTCTATTTTTCCACTCCTGAAAGTGAGGAGTGAAACCAGGTCAGGCTGTACAGGTGACTCCTGAGGTCACTTTGTGACCCTGTTGTATGCAGGAGGTTACCACAAGGGCTAAGGATTATCTTGGCAAAAGTATAATTCTTGAAGCATCTCACCAAGAGCAAAGGTTTCCTGTTTTTATAATGGTTGGCACAGGATATCAGGCACGATAAGAAGGGAGTAGAACATGAGCTTCTCATTGCATTAGTAGAGCTTCTTTTTCAAGAAATATCATTAAGACATTATGAATCTGTACCTAAATGGATTTCTAGAAGCAGTGATTCATACATCAGAACAGTCCCTCCAGCACATAAGTCTCCATTCCTATTTTAAAAAATTTTGAAGTGTAAAAAGATTTTTTTAACAAATCTCATTTATGCTAATATATTGCAGCATTTGAGGAAATCTGTGCAAGATGTAGACTCGTCTACATAGAAAAAAAAATAAAAAGATTTCTGACTGCAGTGTGTAAAGGTCTATATGAAGTCAAGTACATCATTAAAACAAAATGCATTTTCCTTGCTGTATTTCTGTCTGACACTGAAAATGTAGCTCATGTGGCCTTTCTGACCCTCAGTCCAATTTCTGACCCTCAGTTTCAAGTCCTTTTTGTAGAATCCTCTGTCAATAAAATTTTAAAACTTTTGAGGATCACTAATCATAATTTTCCTTCGTAGTATCTTTATGATACTAGGAAAGGTCTAGGAAAGGTTGTGCATGTGTAAAACCAGTCCCAATCCTAATTAGACACAAATTTCAGACTGGATTAAGATAATTTACATAGCAGTTTCACTTGACTGTGGTTGAACAGTTGATTGAAGAGTCCTTCTTTACTTGAGAAAAATTCCTTCTTCTTACTTGGTTTGTTTTTTTAATCTTACAAGGGATTTTGTTCTGCAATGCAAAATAATTTAGAATCCAGTTCCTCTTCACTGACCTTGATAATTGCCTCCAGAAAAAAACTTTAAAATGCTTTCTATTGAGAGGATAGAAAGAAATTCAACACATTTATTGAAAATTTCCACAGCAATGGGCTGCATATGGCCTGGGCACTGTGCAGTTGCCACAGGAGGTATCAGACAGCCCACACCTGGCAGCCCCCTGTGCTGTCACCACACGAGGGTGACAGCAGGCTGATGTGGTGTCCTTTGAGGCTCCACTTTGATGTGCACAGCCCACAGAGGTGGAAAGTTGGAGCTCACTCCAGTCAAAGGCTGTATCCCAAAGAGATCAGCTCAGCTGGCTGCTGGAGAAGACAAGGGGATTTCCCTGTGGAGAAGAGCTGATTGAATATGGAGCTCTTGTGAGGAGGTGCACAGGACTTTTGTCAGCACTGTAAAGGCCCTAAGGGTCCTTACCAGTGGCACTCATGGGATGGTCCAGGTTAGCTGAATAGATGAACATTCAGGGTTAATTCCCAACTTCAGCCTCCAAAAATCAGCTGAAGGCAATCATGCTGTGTAGGAGTCAATGGACCCTGAAGACCCAGGTAGGCACACCAAAGCCAGAGACTGGGGAAATGCTAGATGTCAGAGAGGATGAACATGAGTGAAGTTAGGAAACGAGGGAGGAGTTATCCCTTCCATCTTGTTTTACTGCTTATTGAGTATAGATGAAAATGCCGTGAGGGACTTGTACCACGCTGCTCCAGATCTGAATTAACTTGAGAGATTGTGCAATCCAGCTAAACTTGAATGTGTTGCTATTATTCTTTCTGCTGTTACCTCAGCTTCATACAAATCTGCTAAAATTTGAAAAGCAAATTGCAAGTCTAGTGGGTAACAGCAGCTGAGAGCCCCATATATCTGTTTGAAAGGCTCTAATGAGGCCAAGGGAACTTTGTTTTGAAATCTAGCAGCATGACTGCTCTTGCAGAATCCTCTTTCCAAGGAGAATTGTGCCTCATTTGCACAATCTAAGACCAGTTTGCCTCTGGTCACCATTGTCTTGCACTCTCTGATTCAGTACTGCTGTGGAACATCTGCAACCCTGGTCTGATTTGTGTCTCTTTTTAAGTCTTTGGCCAGCTGGTGGTCAGGCTCATTTGGTCATCTGTGTGCAAGGCCTTGAAACTTCTTTGGAACCTGTAACTCATGATAATAAATTCTTGCAGAACAACTGTGTTTCTTTTCTAATACAAATAAACTTTTATTGATCAGTACTCATACACCAAGTTTGGCAAGCTTTTGCTTTTCATGCCTTGCTTCACAAATTGGGCATTAAATTTTTTGAGAAATACAAAAGCCACTTAGGGACATATAATGATTCTTGAAGCAAAACACAGAAATCATAATATATAAGGGAATATCAAATATAAATGAAATGCAAAATTCTACCGCAGGGTTTATTTTATTTACAGACAAGAAAAACATTAATTTTGGAACAACTAATATACTATACTTGTTCCAGAGCTTTTCAAACTCTTTTGATGGAAAGATAGCAAACAGATGATAAAAGAAGACCCAGGAAATCCATATCTTAAGACATCAGGTTTTTTACTAGCTGGGATTTATTCTGTTTTACCCTCTTTCAATCATTCTTGCTAGCAACAAAACCCCACTCTATAAAAGTTACTACAATTTAATATGGATCTGAATCAAAATATCAGTCAGCCAGTGCTCATCTGACTGACAGCGCCATGGGTCAGATGTGAGATTACACAGCTCTCTGTATTTCCTCCACTACAAACGCTGTCCTTGCTCAGGGCAGGGTGTGTGTCTGACCCACCACAAGAGGCAGAGAGCCAGAAAGCCATTCCTGTAAAGGGCTCCAGCACTAACAGCAGGAGTGCTGTTCTTTCCCTCTGGAGCCTAGGAGCAGGTGGCTCTCCTCCAGGTGGCCCTCACCCAAGTGATCCTTGTTACATGAAGGAGGGGCTTTAAATTAGCATAGGCTGGGTATGCGGGGCTTTTTTCTGCTTTTGTGACTGCGGTGTCCTCTGCAGTTTGTGCTGGTATTGCTGTACTCCAGGGCAGCAATGTTACCTGGATGGTGAATATGGCAGCACACCATCCCTATGGGCTCCTGGGGCTGTGGTACTGCTGCACCTTGACCTGTGAAGGTGAGAAACTGGCCTTGAGTGGCACCATTTCGTTGCTGCTTCTCAGGAGGGGGAACAAGGGCACCTAGAGATAGGATATTAGGACATACCTTCCTGACTTATCCATCTTGGAAAGCGGAAAATGGTGTGGAAAGTGTGTAGGCATGCTTGTTATTTCTGTCTGTGTTCCTTATGCGGTGGGAGCCTGGTTGTGTGGCATAACAGGCTCACCTGTGGATGTCCCATCCCAGCCTTGTGTGTTTCTACCCCCCCAGTAGGTGAGAATTCTGGTTTGTGCCCATAACTCATTTCAGTGACACTGCTGGGGAAAGCACTTGCTTGGCCTCTAATGTCTATTTTGGAAAGAGTTGCTATGTTACAGCAGGTGTCTCTCTGCTAGTGGGCACTGGAAGTGTTAAATGGTTTGGTCCCTTGTGCAGCATGATTTTAACTTGCCCATCAAGCTGCTTTTTTGGCCTTTGAAAAATTTTCTTAAAAGGGATATGGAATGTGAGTTATGTGGGGGTGGTATACAGCTGTGCTGTGTAGCCTGGCTCTCTGTTCAGTCTCACAGCATTAGAGGATTTTAGCTCTGGTCTATCATTTTCTCTCCCCAGCTCTCCCCTCTGTCCTTGCCTTTGCTAATGGCAACTGCTGCAATGAGGGGGAATTCTTTCTGGAATTGCACAATTGAGAGATGCTGGGTGGGCTACAACCAAAAAAACCTTTAATCATCACCCATAATATACTTCATTTCTTGAGCTCAGATATTCAAGTCTGAATCTCAGTTATCTCATACTTGTCTATAAAAATAAGCAGCTACTGTGGTATTCATTTGGAAAAAGTATTGAAAATACAGTATGTCACATGCTTAAAATAGCAAACCTAAAAAACTGTTACTTCTGTCTGCTTAAAATTCAAAACACTGGAGAAATTAACTCATGTTGGGGTAGGATTTGTTTTTTTACCAGAATTGGATATAAAGCACCTGCAGAGTTTAGCAACTCCATTTTTCTTTCTCTTCTTTAAGCTGAAGTCATATTGGAAAAGACAAATGTGAACTGATTGAATGGAAAGAACTCATACTGGCTTTGGTTTTGGATTAGAAATTCTTGATTGCTGGTTTAATTTGTGTGTATGCTTTCTGAGCTCTTTATTGATTTCAATGCTCCATTTGAGAGGAAATAATTCCCTTTGATACTAAAGACACTCGATGTTGCAAAGCTCCTGAAATAATGGATTATTGGAGCTGTTTATGTTGAATAGACTATATTAGTTTCCCGACTAATCTCTTAAAGAAGAATTTATGAAGTACTTCATAAAGTACTGCATTCCCTCCTGTTCTTAGAGTGTGAGATCGTGGTTTACTGAGTGAAAACCTAGCAGCATGCACAAGCTTTCAAAATTAATTGTAAATATTTCAATCCTTCCCTCCGTTCAAAGTTGTGGCTTCTTCAGACTCTGTGTGAATCTTATTAATGCATATGTTTTGTTTCTCCATTGTTTCTTCAAGTGTCTTAGCAGTTGCTCAAAATCTCATGTCTGTGTACATGTTTGATGAGGGTGTTTTGTCTGAGTAAACCCACTGAATGTAATAAAGTCCATTTTCTTGACACTTAGCTTTTTTTCCTAACATTGAATGGAAAATGGATCTCCTTTCAGGAAGGCTATCATTCAGTTATTCCATGTGTTTAAGCAGACCTTTAGCAGGATCTAAACTGAAAGTCTGCCCCCAAATGAACCAATACCTTTGTCCTCAATCACCTAAAGTGTCTGTGCCACAGCCATGGCATAGCTTTACTGTGAGGTCTTCTATGACGTGTAATCTTACATCACATTAATGCTACTCTTACTGAATTATGCTTGAAATATTGCTTACAGCCCTCTCTCTGTATTTTCAGGCAGTCTTAATGTCTCTGCTATCACAATTTTTCCTTATCTGTTACAGAAACCGCATTAAAGAAATAAGCTTTTTTAGTTGTTTTTTTTTTTTTAATTTAGGAAGTTTATATGAAAAAAAATAGTTCCTGAGTATTCTGTCACCAGAATGTTGCTCTAGATTTGAAATAATAATTTTCATTATGTACTTAAGTTGGCAATTTGCTTGGACTTCTAAATGTAGCTACTGACAGAAACGGTGACCTGTATGAAAGTACCTAGTTTTGCCAATGGAAGTTAAAGAAGATTTAAATTTATTTCTTGAGGACAATTCCCCCTGTGTAGGCTGGAGTAAGACAAGTGCTCTTACCCTGTTCGGTGGAGCCACATCCACCCTAGTGAGATTCTAGTAGCAGTGCAGCACTGTTACCTTTTCCTGTTGGTGTTTCTGCTGCTTCTGGATGGTCCGATTGAGGTACCAAAGCTGTTCTTGCTCCTTGTAGTGAGGAAGTGTTTAAGCAGCTGGACAGACTAGGTTGCAGCTACCATCTTTTTGCTGTGTGCCTCGTTCCTGTGGCATTGAGATGACAGGGAAGAGTTTTTCCTTGGTTTTTTTTTCCTTGGGAGGGAAGAAGGGTACATTGGGGTGGTATTATCTGTTGGGTGCAGCAGGTAGAGTAAGTGAAGTGTCAAACATTCTCCCTCATCATCCTGAATTGCTTTATTGCCTCCAAATCAGTTGTCCTGGCCCTGAGCTGAGGGCAATGTGAGAGTCCTTTTCCCTTCCCATCCCCTCATTTTGGCTGTGGTAAGTGTTCAAGCTGTGCTGCAGCTGCTGAGAAGCCTTGATCCAGCCTGACTGGAGCTGTTTGTGTTCAGCTCTCCAGCCTCTGACAGAAGTGCTGCGTGCAGCAGGCAAGTGGAAGCTTTGTTCAGCCCAGGTACTGCTGCTGCAGTAAGAATTGGCAGAGATGGGAATGTGTCCTTGGAAATGTCTGCTCTAGGGCATTTTGAGCTGCTCCTTGAAGAGCTACATAGTGTCTATTTTGGGGAAAACAGCCTCTTCTATGCTGGTAAGATGAGAACATGAATTCACAGAATTTAGTGTAGTCTCGTGTAGCAGGAAAGCTTTTGCTACACCTTAAATTTGTTGAACATCTTTAACTGGTGTTTACCAGTGAGTAATGGGGAATTACAGCTTTAACAAAGAACATCCCAGAAATTTGCACAGAGAATTGCTGTGTAGGAGATTACTTGAGTAAATGTTTCTGAGGGCCAGCATCTTTACCACAGGAGTCCTTTCAATTGTTTGGGGTTTTTTTTAATTAGGTATGGGATGTAGCAGGTAAGGCTACTCTGTGTTTGGCAGCTCAGCTCTGAGAGTGGTTAATGCCTTGCACGATAAGGAGACTAACAAGATTTGGATTTCAGACAAACTGTCAGCAAATCAGCTCAGGCTTTCTAGCTGTGCAGGCTTGCAGTGCAAACATGATGCAGGTACCCAAATGGCTTGTGAAAAAACAGTCACCACCTGGTTTAGTGTAGGTGGCACTCAGGTGGATTGTGGAGCTTTGCTGATGCCACTTGGTGCTGCTTCCAGTATTCTGCACTGGCTCACCAGCCCCAAGGCACTCAGGCTGTTGAATCCAGACCCAGTATTGTACCTCAACTAAACTGATGGGTCCGTGCAGGAACAGAGTGGGGTATCTGCTGTTCCAGCCAATTATCCCTCCTGGGGACATCAGCTAAGCCATGTCAGTGTTAAAGGAAGCTGGTCTACTGCAGATATCTGAATTAGGTTTTCTGTTTTCCAAGTTAATTCTTCCAGTATTTAACTACTCAGTAGTATTAAGAGCTGATTAATGTAGGATGTGCTAAGTAGCTGCAGCCTTAATGCAGATAACTAACAGATGTGAAAAGTGTTTTTCTACAGCTCCTAATAGTCCTCATCCTTGTTTTGCAGAGGCACCAGGCTGGCTTGTTGCCCCCTTTAAACTGAAGGAGTCTAATTACTCTTGTTGCTCTCTAAGCATATTGATTTTAATGTTCAGTCTAGACCTTCTCATTAAATACAAATGGTGAAGACACACTATTACAAAGGTTAGGAATTAAGCTGGCTTTCTCTCCAGTTTTGAGCATTTCTTATTTCAGGGGACTCAGCAGACATGATTTTAATTTGAAAATGTTATAAGCTTTGCAGGGGGCAGATGCACACTGCTTTGATATTGAATGCCTTATCCACCACTATTTCCTCTTTTGTTTCTCAGGCATGTACTTTAGAGCTGAACAGTAAATTGTTTTAGTAGCACTAGGGATGCCTCTCCTACTGTAGTAAATGCTATTTCTCTTGTGTCTGGCACAATTACCTGTGTGTAGATACTGTTTTGTTCTTCTCTCTGGTTCTGCACAAATGATGGTAAGCTATTCAAGTGCTGAGCTTGAAGTACTTAATGCTGAGATACTGAACAAACAAGCTGAGGAGAAATATATTCATTTAATTACAAGTGAGCTTAAAGCATTTCAGCACCTGCTCTCATGGAGAAAAAGTAGTGTGAGGGAATTTGTTTATTTGCTTTTCTCCAGGAAGAGTAGAAGTTTGACTGTACAGATTATAGGAAACTAGTCATGCACAGCATGTTTCTTTCACATTTAGGATGGTGGAGTGGAAGTCCCATATGAGCCTCAAAGACCATGGTTTCCACTTCTCTGCCATAAGGCTGCATTTTTTGGTGAGCTAGAGCAGCAGATGATGGATACATCATCGTGATGGATATACACAATGACAGTGGTCTGTGTGGATCTAAAAACCTTCACTGGGATATGCTCAGGCCTCTCCTCTTGCTGTTGAGATTCTGCTTGTCTGTGTATGTCACCTTCTGTCACTGTGTGTGGCCAGCAGCACTTTCTTCATCATGGAGTATCAAATCCTTTGGCTGAAGGGTCTCTATCAGCAGGACTTTTCGAGTCATATCCCCCAGCTTATGCCAACCATTTACTGTCAAGTGAGGTATTTTGAAGTATTCTTGGAAACGACCAAAGAAATTCCTTTTTTGTGCTTTTGGAAATTGGATTAATCTGCAGGAAATGTTGCTAGTGCTCTACTCTGATTTTGTTCTTCTCTTAAGTGACCTTTGGTGGAACTTCAGCACACATTGTACAGTCTGATTTCTTTGGAGGTTAGGGGATGATTGACGGTTGGGTCTTTTGTAATTGAGCGTTCAAGACTTTCCAGGAGTCCTGTAGCAGCCAAAACTGGCATCAGACAAGTAATGCACTCTCTGGATGCTCTGTAGAGCAGCATGTCAAAGGGACAGGGGAGTGTTACTACTTTGCTCTTGGCAATTTTTTTCCTCCCACGTTTACTGATGCTACTGACACTTCAGAGACCTGATCTCTTCTCAGTGCTGGCGTTGGGGGATTCTGTCATTTAAGAAAATGTTCCAGGTAGCTCTTGTTTGCCTGGGAGTTACTGAAAATTAAGCTTAAATTTTGCTTGTGTAATGCTGCAGATGAACACACAGGCAAATGGTCAGTCTTGTCCCAGAAAGTTATATGCATTTCATTTGAGTTAATACTTGATGGAAATTTAGAAAAGGAAAAAAGGAAAAAAAAAAACAACAAAGGTTGGGCAGGTGATGCTGGTCTGGCAGTGTAGCCAGCCTAATAGCAGGTGATGTTTGCACTGTAGCAGAGGGGGATGGTAGGAATGCCTCTGAAGGAGAGAGGATTTTTTGCTGACTTCTATGTCTCTTTTGGTTGTTGGACAAGCAGAAAGTTCTCTAGCTCAAGGTTTGAGTGAGCTTTGAGCTCAAACTGCATGCAGATGAGTGCATGTGTTTTGGCATGAGGTGATTCCATTCAACTGAATGCTGAAGTCATGAACTTGGAAGTGTGTTGAGCTAGTGGTAGAGGATAATATTTCTGTGCTTCTTTCCTTTTGTGCATCAAATGGGGAAATAGTCCTTTCCTTTTCCACAAAGCAGCAGACATGCAAGTTATGAAAGTATCTTAATGTGATTTGCACACAATGCCCTTAAGAAATTTTCTTCTGTACTTGTGTATCTCCTGCTAGTGTAGGAGTTACTGTAACCTAGCAGGATATTGAGGTATCTAATCCCCCTCTCTGCATCTGGCAGCGACCATTAGCTTACCACTCAGGAGACAGGTAAAACTAAATGTAAATTCACCATGCAAGTAGTCCAGTGCTTCCTCACACATTTAATTAAAAATGCTTTTATTCTCTTGATGCATGTTGAACTAATCTCGTTGCAATTCTCAGCCTAGCTAACATATCTGCAAATATTACTTCTGCTAAATTGTGAGTGTGGTTAACTAAAATATTTTCTTAAGAAAAATATCTGTAAATATTTCTTGCTCTGACCAGATTTCTTGTGCGTCCTCGGAGACCAATTTCTTTGAATTTCTGTCTGCTCTTTTGTGTTTTTTGCCTCTATGTTCCATCCCTCTCTTCCCTTCTAATTCTTTATACTGTTCCTAATGAGGTTTTTTGGAAGTGGACTACTCCTGATTTTGCGATTCTGCAAAATAAAGGGCAGGGGAAAATTACCCAGACCCTCATTTTCATTTGAGCCGAGGTTAAAAACTAATGCACTGTTAGGCAGGAATAAGAAATAGAGTATGGAATACATGCTTTGGTTAGTCCAATTATTGTTGAATATATAATTTGGGTCCAAGTCATCCTAGTGCTGAAAGAGCATAGGCAGCCTACTGCACAATATATGTATCAGGCTTATAACAGAAGTGTATGTGTCAAAGGAATAACCAGATCTTGTCACTGTTTTTTCCCTGTTTAGACTAACCAAACTGATCTGGAAATAAACTTGTGAGTTTTGCTGTCCCGGTTTGATAACAGATTAATACTTCAGGCAGCATGTAATTATATGTGTCAAGAATTAAGTGAACTTGATAGAAAAGTTGTAAAAACATTAGATCTGCATGCACATGTTTTTAACTTGACTACAGTGCAATGACCCCAAACCTTGGATTTGCCTCCCCTGGGATTATCTGAACCTCCCCAGTTCCCTGTTGTCACAGACACTTTGCTCTTGCTCTCAGCCTGTAGCATCCAAGATTTGTATCTCAAAGGCTAAAATACAGTCCTGTAAATTGGAGTTTATGCAGTTTTTAAAAATCAAGATGGCATGTGATATAATTATGTACAATGTTCTCAGGGATAATATGTCTGGTTGATAAAGGTTCTTGGGTTTTGTAAAACAAGTGTGGTTTGTGCTCTGAATTTGTTTTGTTTGGTCCTGGCTTTGTATTTTTTTCCTCCCAGTCATTGGTGCTATGAGGCCGTTTGGGAGTGCCTGTGTGTCAAGTTAAAGGTAGGAACTCCATCTTTCATGTGTTGCTGAGGAAGAAACAGGGACAGGACACAAGAGCCAGGGAGTGCAGCTTCTGACCTCAGTTACGTGTCTGTAATGTGAATAACATCACTCCCACTATTCTTTTTTGGTGAGCAGTGAGTAAAGGCAGTAATCTAGATATTTAATTGCTCAATCTGCAAAGCAGATGAAACTGCATAATTGGTGTTACAAGTTGTTACTTAAGTGTTGTCGCAGATGTCAAGAAGAGTGTTCATATTCTAACACAATTAAAAGACTGAGCTCTTGCAGCACTATCTGAATGCGTGGCTCTGGTTGAGGACTAGGGTTTTTTTTTCTTTTCTTTATTATGGTTAGTGAATTTGATTTTCCTAGCCATGTTTAGAATTTGGACTCACATGGGAGCTTATTCATGTTAAATAGGGTTTGGGGAAGCTGAGATGGGACTGGAGGAGGAACACTTAGCAAATTTTTCATTGTAGACTGGCAGAAGAATTTTTGTTGTTAATGAAAACTTGTCCTCGATTTGTACAACACTGCCTATGTGGAAGCAGACCATGGCAATTTGAGTAAGGAACAGGAGAAAAAATGCACTCTGAACATTGACTCTGTTCCAAAATAGTTCTTTGAAGAACAGTGATTTATTTAACATTGAAACCTTTTGGCCCCTAATGAAGTTGCCCGAACAAGTTAAAATGCATATTTTGTCCTAAATTCGAGGAGAATTTAAATCAATATCTGCCTAAACCATGGTTTCTGGCAGGTGGACATGTGATGTGTTGTCATGCTTGCTATAGTAAGGTTGTAATAGCTTTTGAGATCTGAAGGAGGAGGAAAGGGCATGTGAATAAACAGACTTTACTACGAGCTTCGTAGTACGGAGATAAAATAGTAAAGGAAATTAGGGCTAATTTGTTTTGAGACTGGAGTAATACTGGGCTTTGTAAACCTTGGATATCCTTCTGCCAGCTGCACGCTCTATCACGATTCCGGCGTTCTACATCGTGGCTATAAACGGACAGATTTTCCTGTTGCCTCTCCATCCCCGGTTCTGCCCGGCGCCGTTCCCGTCCCCGCCGGTCCCTGGGGCGCTGCGGGCGGGGCCGGGGGGGCCGCGCCGCCGTTGCCATGGCAGCGCCCGCCGCCGCCGCAGCATCCTCCGCAGCAACTTTGCCCAGCTTAAAAGCGAGCCAAGGCGGCCGAGAGGGACGGGACGGGGCGGCGGGGATCCCTCGGTGGCTGCCTTGTCCTGCCCCCGCGCCTGCGAAGCGCCCGCGCCCCGCCTGGCAGCAGCTCCCCGGGGGCAGCGCGGAGCCATTTTGGCCAGCGGGTGCCTGGAGAGTCCCGGTCCCACTCGGCGCCGTGTCCCGTCCCCGCCTGGCACCTTCCTGCCTCCGCTCCCGCTCGCGACGCGCGCTCCTGCTGCTTGATCCCGTCCTCAGGCAGGAATCGCCCAGCAATGCCGATCGCCCACTTGCTGGAGCTATGGAAAGGGATAGAGGTGGAGCCCATGGAGACGGAGGTGAGCGGCTGCGGGGGCGTGCGGCAGCGGCGGTGCTGCCGGGCCCCCTTTCCCGCCGGGGAAGCACCTCGGTGCTGTCCCAAAAAACATCCCGGAACGGGGTGCGATGAGCATCCCTCGCCCGCTCTGCTCGCCGCTGAGGGCGGGGAGGCAGGCGAGGCTCGGGAACCTGTTGCCTCACAGGCGGAGCGGTTCGGAGCAGAGTCCGGGCAGTGCGGGATGTCCCGTCCTGTCCGGTCCGCCCGCCCGGCACCGGGCTCGGGTCGGAACCGTGCCCCGGGGAAGTGGGGTGGCTGGAAAGGAAAGAGCATATCCAACAGATGGAAACCCACCAAGCGGGCTGAGTCGGACTCTGGCTCACATTTAAACATGAAGTATGTGATCTGTAATTTGAGGCTCGAATAGGTCCGTGGAGCTCACTTGGGTTCGGATCACCCATTTGCTCATTCCCTCTTAGCGTAAGACTGCGCTTTCCGGATCATACTGGAAACCCGATGCTGTGACAATTAGCGGGCTGCTGTGTTGCGTGTGCTCACAATTTGTCTTGCAGTGTTTTCATTACTTGCCAGCTAAGGTTATCTTGTGTCAAGAAAGGCATCATTCAAGTTCAAGAGGTGTTTGGACAGTGCTCTCAGTCACATGGTGTGATGCTTGGGGATGTCCTGTGCAGGAGCTGAGCTCTGTGATCCTTGTGGGTACCTTCCAGCTTGGGTTATTCCATGATTTTATGATTTTTATATTGTAATGGGACAAGGTAGATTACTCAGCATTTCTGGGACTGTTGAGCAGTCCACAAACACTCGAGTATTTCAGGTAAATTGTTTGTAGCACAGGATGCACATTTGTAACAGGCATGTGGTAAAAATCGATCAATGAAACTTGTGAGGTGGGGGGGAGGTTGGTGTTGATTTTTTAACCCCCCATCCCCTTGTTTGATTGGAAGTACTGTAACAGGGCTTGGGTAAGAGGGCAAGATGGGAGTGTAACTGAGCCACACCGGTTATGGAGAGCACAAAACACTCGACTCAAAAGGAGTTGCTGAACTGCAGGAAAGGTTTCATGCAAGTTGTTAGTTTGTACATGTAAACAATACAGCAGAAGTGATAATGTGATATATTCTACCAGCATAGTTCATTCTGGAGTCCCCTGTGGAGGGCTTGCCAAGGTTTAAATCATGTAATTCACTTCTGAATACTGTTGCTTGTTCCACTTTGTGGGATGTAAGGAATATGAGGGCCAATAAACAGGTTATAGCTGGGAAACCGTGTATCGTTCCTGATTTTGTTTTAGACACCTTGTTAATCACAGCTGACACCTTATTAAATCACTTTCCCCATGAGAAGACTTGTATAATTATATTTATGGTGAACAATTTTCTGCTGAACATCAAAGAAATGGTGCTTCCCTCCCAAGTCTACCTTTCTATTGACTGCTATTCAAAGTACATATACATGCCTGGTTTTTTCTTCTTCCTTCCCTTCTTTCTAAAATCAGTTCGTTTTTTGTGTGCCCAGTGTTGTTCTTTCTGGCCCAGACAGAAAGCACTTCAGTCATTGCTTTTTCTGTTGTCAATTTCTGAGAAAAACTCCCCTAGATCATAGGGTAAATCCTGCACTAAAGCTCAATTGCCTGGGACAACGTCCTTGTACTGTCACCTCTTTGGCTGGTAGAGGACCATTTAGAGGACTTTGAGAATAAACTGTGTGGATCTCCTTACCAAGGCTAATTGATCCATTGCAATGACAGTTAATCAGATATGTGGGTTTGTAAGTTTTGATGGTGCTTTATTTTCATTTCCTGCTTGAAAGAACAGCATAGCTGAGCTACACTAATCTATCATTTGCTGAGATCTCACAAAGAACTTAGAGAGTTAAAGAATTGCAGGCATAAACTCCTGCAGTTTAGATGGGAACAACAGATAAAGCACCATTTATTTGCACTATTTATTGCTGTCTCTAAGCATAATACAGATATGCTATAACTTAAGACCATTTTAGATCATGCTGTAGATAGAATTACTCAAGTACTGTTTGCTCAAATCCAGTAAAAGCACATAGAAATTAATTTCATCTTTTATGGGCTCTTGTCCATGAGGACGTTTTCAAACAGCAGAAACATTTACTCTTTAATGAGCTGAATGCAGCTTAAACACTAGTGGTTGTACTGATTCAAGAGAACTGTCGTGGTCTCTGAATCTGTGTGGGATAAAATGTTTTCATGATTGTCTGCAAGTTGTTCTTTTTCACGGAAGCTTTTCACAGTTAGTAGACAAGGAGGGAGACAGTTTAATTCTTTGATGCATATGGACCTCTTTCTCCTCCCCTTTCTCAATGCCAAAAACCCTTTTAAAACAGAGACATTTATTAGTGCCTGTGCATGACTCAGGTGAATGACTTGCAGATATTAAATACAGCTTTTATAGTAAATCAATCATTTGATTAGGAAGAGAGCATCAAGGGCATATTCTATATTATGTTTGTGTAAAGGAAGATTAGAGTTTCACCTGTTGACTCAGGAGGTCATTAATTGCGTTTGACAAGTAAGCAAGAAAATTGGAATATTTGCTGTTCTAGAATTTCTTTGAGAGTAGGCAAAGCTATTGATCCCACTCAAGCTGGATGGATAGGATAGTGAATTACAGCCTTGGGAATATTTGTCCTGAGAAAGGGTTGTCTGATCAAGCTCTATGTCATCTTTCTACCTGTTTTCCAAAGGTTTCATCACTTCATGGATTTTAGGTGAGCACAGCATTTAAATGGAAGCTGAGTGTTTAGAAAATTTGCTCCTATATATACACATATATTCTCTCTTCCCAGCAAAAAGTGATGTTCCATTTCTCTATTTTTTTCAGTGATAATATTTTGTTCTTTATCCATTCTAGGACAAATTTGGCTTCAACTATTCATCAGAAATTTTAATAGTCCTTTTATTATGCTTTCTTCTCTTAACATTTTATATATCTTGGAGAAAGCATGTCCCTATGGATTCAAAGGTTAATTTACCTGTGCAAAGTGTGAAGAATAGAACAAGCCTACTACAAGGATAAATTGAAAGCAACTTAATTGCCTAAAACTAAACTGACTGTATTTTGTGCTAGATCTTGGCTTAAAATTGTCTTTCTTGGTAGCATATATTTACAGGATTTTTCTTCTCTTTTCTCCTCTCTGTTTACTAGACTGTGGTGGAAGATGCTGCCCTGGATGAAGAACCTGTAAAAGAGGTAAGTCAGCTGATTCATGGATCACACAAATATCACCTTCTGTCTTCACAAAACAAAATGTCTCTGGTTGATATTAGCCACACGCTTGTAGCTGTCAAGATACAAAGCAGACCCATTTTTGGTCTCTTATTGCAAGGTCAAGTGAGGAATAAAAAGATGTGTTCTACCGGAGGTTAGGGAATTTAATTTTACAGCTATTGGCTGTGCGTTTTTTCCAAGAAAGAGCACACAGCTTCTTGAGGAATACAGTTTTTCTGCAGAGAAGATTTTGTAATGACCTCGAAAAGAGTAACTGTTATATTAACAAGGTTTGTGTATTGGAAATTGTGCGTAAAGTAATTCCATTCATTATTGAATTGATGTCATTACTGCTTGTTCCCTTGGCTGGCTCTTCACCACAGCGAGACTGAGCTGACCCTTTGCTTCAAGTTAATCTGTTGGTTATAATATTGTAGTATTATTATTCTATATTAGCACTGTAATATTGTGCTAATTACAAAAAGAAAAAAACAAACAAAAAAAACCCCAAACAAATCCAAACCTACAGGCAAGGAAAAGTCTTGCCTCAAAGTGTTTAAATGTCAAGTAAGTCGTATGAAGATATAAAGCAGCAAGGTCAAATCATCACTCACTATTATGATGAGTTTAGGACAAAGCTTGACACTGGTCCTATGAGTCAGTGCAAGGTGCTGCTGTTTTGTGTAGAGCAAGCCAAGGTGTGCCTGATAGACCATCAGCCATCTGCTGATGTCAAAAAGGCAAAGGAGACTGAATCCCTTCAGGTCTGAAGGGAGGCTGCAAAGATGCATTGTCTAAGTAGCCACCTTTTGAAGATCAACTTGCTGGTATCTCTTACTCCTTGAAACATAGCGCTTACCTTTGATGTCTGATTTTCTGTGCAAGGATGTGTTTTTTTAAACTTCTACTATGTTAAAGGGATAGCTTAACCCCCTAATGATAGGAAGGAGGAAGAAATCTTAGCTTTGATCTCTGAAATGAGTGCAACTTCCAAATCGACTTTTTTCCCTTCCATTACCATTACTTAAAAAGAGCAGTAAATGACTCTTTAAGAAGCTTGGGGAACAAATTAAGTGCAGGTAGCTTGGCTCATCACTTTCTTTGAGCAAATTGCTGAAGATAAAATTTCTGGTTTGTGGGTTTTAGGACTTTTTTATGAATATAGCCTTTGTTTCCCAAGTTAATTTAAACCTAGTTAACTTTCATTAAGGATGCTTCTTATAATTTTTAAGATTGAAATTTGGCAGGAAAAAATGCCATTAAATGACTGCTTGTATAGAAACCTTAATCCCATGTTCTCATTTTGTAATGTAAACATTGTAGTGTGCAATTTAATGTCAGTAATGGTGTTTCTTTCTGCTTTTTCTTCTCCTTTTTTCTGCTGCTGCCATGCTATTTCAGCCCTTTTCTGGCTCAGTTTGTAAGCCTTTTCCATTTCCATGAAACCTGTGTCCTGCTGTAGTGGTATTGTAACAAAGAACATTCTACTTTTCAGGTGACTGATAGCTGTACCATGCTCAACCTCAAAAAAAATTTTTTTTGTTTTCAGACATTGAAGTGTGACTTAAGGGATGAAATGAAATAATGTAATGCAATGGTTCTTACCTGCTCCCTTAGGCTATGTTGGCCTCCTGCTGTTTCTCCCATGCTGAGTATAGTGTGGACAAATGGTGGTAAAATGCATTATAAAACTGCACTTCTCATTTTTTTGAGGTCTGATTTTCTTGTTGATGGATAAGTTCTTTAAATGTCTTGGGGGCATACATTAAATGGATTGTTGGATAGAACAACAACGTTGTTCCTGAGACATATCTTGGCCCTAGAGCACTGTGTCAGCTCTGCTCTAGAATTGTCACCCAGATTACTGAGGGTTGATATCAAAGCTTTTTCCCTAGGAGGAGGAACATCCCACAGACCCTGTTTGTCCTGCCACAAAAGCAAGCAGATTAGTGGATGGAAATTTCCTTAAGAGGATTTTAGACTCCTGCAGCAGTTACTGCTTTGACTTCTGGTATGCAGTTTTTCCTTAAGAGGTTCTTTTTGACAAAATGGCCTTTTCTTGATAGAGAAGAATAAGTCTGACCACCTGTGTTGGTTAGAGGCCCCAGCATACTTAAGGGTGATGTGTATTGGGTCTAGTCTAGGTCAAAGTGTTGGCATTCTATCTAAACTTCCTTGAAGGTGCAGCTGACAGCAAAATTCTGTCACCTTTTTCTAAAATAATGGGTATATGAACAATATAGCTCCCAGTACTTTGAAACTGCAGCATTCAGAAGCTGTCTTGTAGCATTGCTTTGAGCTGTTTTACCCTTTCAAGGGAATTTGTATGCTCTAGTTCAAACATTGCATGGGGCTCTCGGGTAAAGTAGAGCAGATGTGCAGTGGAAGTGCTGAAACACAAACAACTGCATGGCAAAACTGAAAATGGTAGTACCTAGGCTTACTATTAACTCCTGTGCAGCTTCCAAAGACATGTAACTTCTGCTGATACTGTGTGCACTGGTGAAAATGTGAGTAATAAAACTGGAGGGAGCAGCTCTGCATGGAGCTCAGGGCAAGCACGTGTTGCAGTTTCTGCCACTGTGTATAGTGAGGATATGAATTTATTGGATTTTCAAAGAAAGATGAAGTTTCTATAACTAATGGCAGTTACAGCTTGTGTGATACTTTTTAGGAACTGAGGGAAAACTGCATTGAATGATCACAATGAGGAAAGCATGAAACCTGCACATCAGTGGAAATTTTGTATTTGTTGCTCTAGTGCTGCTGTTATCAAGGCAATAAGTGTTTGTGGCAACATAGAAAACTGAGGTTGGGAAGGTGCCTCTGGAGCTCATCTAGCCCAACCTTCCCTGCCTTGCTGAAAGTAGTGTTAGTGGTGGGAAAGTTCTTGGCACTGCATCCAGTTGTGCCTTGAATGGAAGGCACTACAAGCTCTCTGGGACCTGGTTCTAGCATTTGATCACCCTAAGAGGAAAAGAAAACATTCATGTTTAAAATCTCCTGTGTTTTGGTTTGTGCCCACTGCCTCCTGTCACTTCACTGGAGATACCACTGCAAAGAGTCTCATTCTATCATTTCTATTTTCTCTCTTTGGGTATTTATACATGTGAATAAGACACATTCTCTATTCTTTCTTTGTCTCCTGCATTGTCGTCTCCAGGGGGTACAATTGCAGCTTTCTCAGCAGCTTTCTCAGAATCTTTTTTTGTAGGTCAGATCTGCTCCTCCATTGTTAGTTTTTTGTGGTGGTTCACCTTCACTTGCTCCAGTATGTTCATGTCTTTTTTTTTTTTTTTTTTTTTTTTTTTAACTGCATAAGCCCACAGCAGGGCATCACTCCAGATGTCTCAGCAGTGGTGAGTGGAAGAGAAGGATCACTCCACTAGACCTGCTGGCAGCACCTTTTCTAATTGAGTCTAGAGTGTCGTCAACTTTCTTTGGCAGCTGGCTCAATTTGCCTTGTCCACCAGGATGTCCAGGTCCTTCTCTGCCAAGATGAATTCCAGCTGTGTGGCCTCCAGCCTATAGCAGTGCATAGGGTTATTTTTCTTGAGGTATAGAACCTTGCTTGTTCCTTTGTCATGTTGGCCAATTTCTTCAGTCAGCAAAAGTCCCTCTGGACACAGCACAACTGTCTGGTGTTGCCAGCTGTTACTGTGTTTTGTAACATCTACAAACCTGTAGTGTGTGTACTCTGACCAATCATCCAAATCATTAATGAAGATGTTAAATAATCCAGGACCCAGTCTTGATCCCTGGGGCATGCCAATGGCTGACTCTTTTGTGTTGATCACAACCCCTTGAGTATTATAGATTAGTTCTTGATTCATCTCACTGTTCACTTATCTGATTCAGTCCTTCATCTGTTGGTCTAAGATATGGAAGACAGTGTCAAAAGTCTTACTTGAAGCCTGCACCTTAATTCTATGAAATAGTAAAAGCTGTCAGGTTGTTTAAGCACAGTTTTCCTCTTCACAAATCTATGGTGACTACGGCAAATAATTTTCTTGCCATTCATGTGCTTGTGAATTCTTTCCAGAGAGATTTGATTCATCACCCTTTCAGGTAGTGAGGTGAAGCTGACTTGCTTTCAGTTTGCTGCATCTTCCTTCTTGAGAGAAGCTACATGCTTTCTCACACCTCTCAAGAAGCTTTTCCAATTGCCATGTGTCTTCAGAGTGCTGAGAGTGGCCACTCAATGATATTGGTCAGTTCCCTCAGCATTAATGGATGTATCTCATCAAGTCCCACATTACTTTTGCAGGGTATGTTGTGTTTGTTTAAATGCCCCCTAACCTGACCCTCCTCTACCAAAGCCAAATCCTTCTTTCCCACCTTTTTTTCAGGGGGTTGGGAGTCAGAATTACCAAGGCCAAGGCAAGAAAGTACTGAGTACCTCGGTTTTCTTCTGTCCTTTGTCACCATCTCTCCTTCCTCTCTCAGTAGCAGGAAAGGTATTCCTTTTGCTGCTGCTAAAACTTCATCAGTCGTTGTTACTCTGCCTCTGTCACCAGATTCAATGGCACCTGGGATTTGGCTTTCCTGACACCACCACTACATGCTTAGTAGTCTTCATGCTCCTCCTGGACACTTGTGTTTCCTCCATTTAGATATACTTCTCTTGTATGTCTGAGGTTTTTCAGATGCTCCTTGTTCAGATGCAGGCCTTTGGCTGGCTTTGTATGACTTTTCTGTTGGTTGGGGTGGCCAAATCCTGAGCTAGAAGGAGGTGATCTTTTGAAAATTATCCAGCTTTCCTGTACCCCTGTGTCTTCCAGGGTCATCTGCCATGGGATTCATCCAAGCAGATGCCAGAAGGGAACAAAATCTTTTCTGATGAAGTCTACAGTTGTGATCTTGACTTTTGCTTTTCTCTTTTGTCTTGGGATCTTGGGCTTCTTTTCGTGGTAACTGCAAGGCAAACTGCTCTGGAACTTCAGTCTTAACCAGTTCTTTGTTGTTTGTATGGATCAGGTCCAGCAGAACAAATTCCTTTATTGGCTTGTCGATCACTTGTATCAAGAATTTGTCCATGCAGTAATCTCTTGGGTTGCTTTTGATTTTCAGATGATACCAGAGTGCATAAAGTGGATTCTTTGAGGTTTAGGATCTATGCATTGTTATGCCTTCTTGGTCTCTGAAGAAGGCCTCTGCTTCTTCCTGGCCAGTTTGTCTGTGGTAGGTACCTGCCACAGTGCTGAGGCACACCTGTGCTAGTGTGATGTTGAACCACCAGCAGCAGCCTCTCTTTCCAAGGGGCTGGAACCATATTCAGCTGCAGAGACAACAGGGAGTGCTTCCAGGCTGTTTGTTGTGATTTTCACTAGGATTATATCAAAACAGCTTAACCAGTGCACGCCAACACTAGAGTTGCTGCTATGTCTATTTGTCTCATGAAAAAACCAGCAGTCAACTTAAAGCAGGTCAGAACATTCTGGTTTCCTATTAAAAGAGTTGCTTTTCTTGCAAAGTTGGAGAGGTGGCTGTTGTTTTTTCCAGTAGGATCTGGTGAAGTTTGACTTGTCTCCTGCCTCAATTAATTAAAGGTCTCAATACACCTGGTATGGAGTGTTCAATCCATTATAAAATTAAATGTATGTTAGTGATGATTTTTAATAGTAATTATAAATGACTGCACAATGAAGAAAAAGAATCTGCATCTCTGTGGTTGAGCTTATAGGTCACAGGTGTATTGAGGTCCTTCAAACAGATTAACTTGGGTTTTCTGCTGCTTTGTGAGTTGTGTTTTGGTTGTTAGGAATGATCACAGAACACAAAACATTTCTTGGTATATATGTTTACACACAAGAAGTCTGTACCTTATTAAAAAACGGCCTGCAAGAGGAGCTTTTCCTTTCAGGGGAAAACAAATAGGAAGATTAACATCAAATGAGTGGTATGACACAAAGTATAGAGAAGTACAATTTCATAATATGATGTAAAAACTTTTGAGGATGGAATCCTGATTCGGGTTGCTAGATGACAGCAACATGTTTACTGAATGTACTGGCATTTTTTTCTTCCTCCAAAAAACCAAGCAACCAAACACTCAAGATTAAGGAACCTTGTTTAAGAAAAAGGTTTAAAGTAATGATTTTTTTTTTTTCTATTAAGTAATGTTTTATAATTACGGTATGTAAGTAATTGTAAGTTCAGATATTGTGCTACACACCTTTCTAAGAGAAAGATTTGTAGGCATCTGTCTGGGATGACTTTTTCCTCTCTATGGAAATAAATGCACAGTGAACTCATATGTAGGCCTTGACTGGAAAATTATGACCTTGCATCGATTCTTACAAAATTGTACTGGTGATGTATTTAATAAACAAATTAGTTCTCCTTTCCACAGTTCTCTGAGCATATGGTATAGGCAATGTAAGCTGTTTTACTTAATTTTGCATTAAAAAAACAACCCTAGTATTTAGCTCTTACAAAGGACTTGGTAGATAATAACTTTGCAAATTGATTTTTAGAAATGGTTTTAATTCCCAAAATGTATTAATATACATTATATATAATGTAGATTATATTATTATCTATATATTAGCCTATTGTCTAACACTTTAAAAAAGAATAAATAACTGCAATTTGTTTTGGAATGAAGTTGATCAGGCAACCAACAGAATACTGGTTTCTATTTAATTCCATGAGAAATAGTGTATAAAAAATGTGTCCTTGATAAAGGTTCAAGGTTTTTTGTCACTGTCTGTGTGGCTAAACTGTGAGAGGGGACAGCTGGGGTCATGGAATGAATGAAATGTCTCCTTCTCTTGCACTCCAGAGCCTCTGTTCAGAATTCCAGCAATGAAGGGGCAGCTGACAGGGCAACAGCTGTACTACTCTTATTGAAATAGAATTTTGTTACTTCTGATTCTTTGTAAATTGGTTTCTTGTTGTCACTGCCTCATCAACTGAATTCAAACAGACAAAGGGGAGATATGAATATGAAAGGCAAGCCTATTATTTTTTTGCTTTTGTTTTTTCTTTCTCTGCCCCGTTGTATGTTTCATAAAGCAAATGAAGACATAGAAAACTTCAAATTTTTGAGGTAAGAGGTGTGTAGAAAAACTTATTACATAAACTGAAAGACTTGTGACCTGTGAACTTAAACATGTATGTTTGGCAACATATTTATACATGATATCCCATTCACATTGCACTTTTTGGTTCTAGGTTTTTTTATTGCAACCTTCATTGAAACTAATCTCTCCGTGGCCAAAGGGTGACAGATTGTGTTTCTCAGAAATCTTAGTCTTTCAGAACCAGAAATTAATTCTGTCTCCATATCTCTTGAGACCCTAAATCATGGGTTTTTTAGAAAGTCACTGGCAACTATAGTTGGCAGCAGAGCTTCCCTTGAGATTGTAGCTGATGCTCCCTCCTATTGAAGTGTAACTTTCACATGTGTTGGCCCTGATCTTCTTGAGGCTTTATTGAATCAGAAGCTGGGTGTGATGGTGATTTCAGCTCTGTTCCTGGCCCCCCAGGAAGCACTGATGCAGTGGGGTGGTGCAGCCTGCAGAGTTCAGGGACCGTGCATGGGGGTGTGGGTTTTGTCTGTGTTTTCTGTTGTGTGTTGGGTTTTTAAGTTTGCAGTGCCTACCAATGGAACCAACAGCTAACCAACTAAATGTTTTTTGCTAAGTGGACACTAAAATGACCAACTCTGATTTAATCAATTAGACAGGCACATGGATGCACTGTGTTTGGAAGATTATTTTAAAATAAATGTTGCACTGCAGCAGTCACAGCTGAGCAAATGTCATGCTGAACAGGGAAAAGAGTTTCTGACAGTATTTGCAAGATGTAAAATGCTTCATGGAATTGGATTGCTTGATTTTGAACAAGGGTTATTACTTAAATGAAAGTTCATCTGGGGAAAACCATTCCCTCATGAAAATAATCTTATACTGTAATGGCTGTTGGTGCCCAAGAGTGTGCTGGCTGTGAGTGAATTGTGTCATCAGGAGAGATGAGTCACTTGGCAGTCCCTGGAGTCAAGGATAAATTGTTTCTGTGATGGGTATGGTGCCTCCTAAAGAAATGTGGTATTTAAAATGGAAACAAACGACAATTTACACACAGATGGTTACAACTCTAGGCTGAGAAAATCTATTTTTTTATATTACAATGAAGTGGAAGTCAATTGTTTTACTTTTTTCCTACTAGATTGCTCTAATCCTTTTGCTCACTCTGGTTTGTTTTCTCCTTACAACACTGTTTTCTTTTGAAATGTGTTCTTTCTTTGACTCTTTTACTCACTTTTCCAAGGTTTATATATAACTTGCACCGTAGGAAAAGTAATGTGACAAAGAGGCAAGATGGGCACTGTTATTTTGGAAGTAAGTGTTTTGACTGCTTTCTTCCAAAGATTTGATAGGAAAAAATCAGAAGATAGCTCTAAATCTTTAAAAAATAAATATATGTGTGTGTGTGTGTATATATATATATTAAAAATATATATTCTTAAATGGAAATGGTTAGACACAGAAGAGTGTTATTGGAGATGTCAGGTTTTAAGCTTCTGTTTCTAGCTATGTGCTTCATGGTGCAGTTTATTTTTTTTCAAGACTTGACTAGTTTTCCCTGCTGACTAGAAAGAGAGCTTTGGGTAATAAATTAGTCTGGCTGCATTTTGAACAAGTGAACTGCACTTGCAGAAGTTTTGTGTTTATAGAATGTGTGATCGATACTCAGACATGCTTATCAAACTCAGATGATACAAAGATGATATTGACATTTACAAGTGGCATGTGAAGTATTCAGAGCAGCAACAAAAACAACACTGTTTTAGAAGTCAAGAAGGAAGGCAAATTACCTCTTCTCAAGCACCTGGCTGCTTAAAACTACCAGATGCTTTGTTTCATTCAGCCAGTCATTTCTGAGAGTTGGCCACAAAAGGCATGTTGTCTATCACCTCTGTGGAAGAAGATTGCTTCAACACCAGGAAAGTGTGGGGCTGAATATAAAGACCTGATGTCTAGGGTAGCAGGTGGGTGTTGTGACAATATTGTGTCTGTGAACTGCTCAAATTCCTAGCTGCTCAAAACTTTGATCTAGCATTTATGTAGAATTCCTGGTATATCTAAGTTTCTTGACATGTAGGTATCCTGATCAACTGACCTCTTTGTAATTATACGAGGTAGAAACCTGAAGTCTTCTAAACATTTCAGTTTTGGGTGTGAGGAGTTTTGTAAAGGACAAATTCTGCCCCTGGTCAGACCTGTCTCCTCAAAAGTGGATGTGGATTTCCTGATTGCTACTTTAGTCTTTTTGTATATCTTTTCTCCCCTTTTTAGTTATGTGAGGTCAGTAATTACAGTGATTACTAGGTTTTTTAGTCTGGTCTAGAAGTATTCTTTCTAATAGCAAACATCAAACAAAAGAAAAAGAGAGGGGAAACACAGTGGATTGTAACTGGCATTGACATATATGATGGATAGTTGAAGTACAGTTTATCTCTTTCATTGGTGTCTTTTGTTATTTGGGGTGGTCTGGGTTTTAAGTGTGCAGATCAGGCATATTTATTCAAATTTAGCACTCGAACAAGAAGTTTGATCCTTTTGGACGCTAGCAACCACAGTTGTCACCTTCAGTAATCAGTAACTGAGGGGTCCTCAGTATTTACTAATCTAAAACTTTATATTTTCAGTCCAATCCTCAATTTTCAACTCAGGTGAAAAGGTAATACATATATTTAACAATACTTCTTTATGGAAGCAAACGTTGCAAACAGAATAGTGAGCAGTATGGTACTTTTAAAGTGGATATACTCTTATACCTGACACCTGTTATTTGAGTGGATTGCTTCCTGGTTTGTGCTATTAATCATGCATGTTTAGTTGGTATAATCTCCTGAATTTTCCCATAAAAATCTTCTAGTATGATGAACAGTCTTGAGAGACTTTTTGTACAGGATATATTAGAGCAGCTTTTAACATGTTTTGCTTTATTTCTTTCTTAAGAAAGGTAAGGATTGTGAGTCATCTTTTCTATAAAAGAAGCTGTTACAAAAGAATTAAACTGCTTGAGTAGTGTTTTGGTTATGTTAGTGAGCCTTCTTGGAGTGTCTGTCATATGAAAACTGCTTCTGAAATCCTGCTTGAAATATTGAAGGCTGTTCTGGGCACTCTGCACAGCTGAATAGGGAGGGCATGGTGAGGGGGGTGTTACTTATTGATTTATGATTTCAGTTAAAGTCTTTGAAATGCTTGGTCTCTTCACCTCTTTTCAAGTTAGTCTGGGGAGCTCCTTAGAAAGAGAAGTGTAGCAGTAGAAGATGGGCTGATTTCTGTTGCTAAAATGAAAGCTAGAGCAAGGTGATGCTGAGTGAATCCCAGCTTCCTGACTGCACCTGACACAACAGGCCTCTGAGGTGAGGTCTGCTTAGAGCCTGTCCTGCAGTTTGCAGAGGTGAAGATGATGGGTTTTCTCCGGAGGGAAGTCTTCCTAGAGGCAGCATCCTTTGGGCTGCCCCACTTGTCAGAAGGAGCCTTGGTCCTTTGGCCCTGTGGGTGCCAAGCAAGGGCAGGACCCTATCCCGGCAGGGCTGTGTGCTGGGTAGTGTGATGCACACAGATGTTCTTGGGATTTCCTTCTCAAACAACTGTCTAGGTTCCCCACGGATGCCTATAGTCGTCTCTTGTACTGTTAGAAGCCAAATACTTGAAGAAAATGACAAATCTAAATGCCTATGCCTGGTATGTATAATGCTGTTTACTTTTGAGAGAAAACTGAAGGATTACTAATTTCTTTGAAATTTGTTGGGTTGTAGATTAGATGCACAGGGGACATCTGACCCAATAGAGTCAGAAAATCTGTCAAGGTAGGAGATTTGTAGTGTGTGCCTGAATTTATTTCTGTATCTGATTAGTTTATTCTCTTAGTTTCCTGCTGTTGGTTTCTCCTAGCCTGGCATAAGGTTTTGTCACACTTCAAGGAGGAAAAGGTAGCCCTGAAGCTCCAGAGTATGCATCTGGTTTCAGAGAGATTTCTTCTGGAAATGGTGTATGAGAAGCAATCTTACTGTAGATATTAATATGTTTCTGTGGGTGACAGTCTTGTTGAGTGAAAGGGAGATTAACATAGCTCAAAGATCTGAGTAGTATTTGTCAGCTTGCAGTGTGTAGTTTTGAATGGTATTTGTTAGTTTGCAGTATGTAGTTTGTTTACTTCTGTAGACAGGCAAGTGATCAAATCCTACAAACATCTGATTCCACTATCCAACAAATATTTAAGCAGTAAAGCACAATACTAAATATGACTTGATATCCAGGCTTGATGCATATTTTGCACAAGATCTTGTTGTGAATGTAAAGGTGAATGAGAAGGTATAAGAAGGTGACAGTTTTTCCCTGCTTACTTATTGGTTTGAATCAGGCTTGGTTTAGGATTGCATGAAGAGTTTTGCTGTCTGATAGCTCAGTGTTGGTAACTATGGTGAAGAGTTCAGCATTGTTCAGATAGATAGTGGGAATAGTTGAAGAATTAATCTTTCCTTCTACAGGGTAGGTGCGGCCACCTGAAGCCTCAAGTGCATTAGTGGGACAGGTCTTGAAAATCAGTACAACCCCTGCCACAAGTATCTCTTCTGAGCTAAATATTTAACACCAGTGCCCTTTGACTAGGGGAGGGCAGTTACTGCATCTGACAGGATGGTTCTTAGTGGTTTCAGCTTGACCAAGGAAGCAAATCCAAGCATGCCTGTGAAAAACCTAATCTGCTGCTGTAATGGGGACCTCTGATCTTCTTGTACCTCTGTTCTGCAGAACATATGCCCTCAGCTGTACAACTTTGTGCTGGCTGAAATGATAACAGTGAGATCCTGACTGTATGAAGATTGTTTGCCTGTGTTTCTTGTCTAACATGGGAAGCTTGTCATCCTGCAGGTCAGGATGTTGAGGATGGAGAGGGATACACTAACAGCACTATGAGTGTATGGGAATTTCATTATAAACTACTTTACATATTTCATATTGTAAGAGTGCAAAGGACTATGACTGCACTTGTTTCCTTGCAGCCAACCAGTGGTGTGTATGTTTTTTTTAATATGCTACTGCTCTACTTTTTTAAATGGTGTGATGGAGGCTGATTTATAGCACATCTAATGGATGTTCTGTGAATCCTTCTAAACTAAATGTCTATTGTACGTTCTTCTGTGGTCTTGTGGGACCTCAGAGCTCTCTTCTGTGTTCTCATTTACTTTAGCTCATTGCAGTCAGCAGTGGGAGTGGGCAACCTGTGGATAGCAGGATAAGGCATACATGTACATAATTTTTTTTAACATCAGGACTCTTTTGTGCAAGTTTGAGCTCTTCTACTAGTATTCTACCTCAGTAAAGGAGCTCAGGATACTGTGGTGCATAATATGTCAAGTAACAACCTGGTAACCACTAGGTACATGCAGTGGTGTGCACAATGATGACACAAAAATTGTGCTAATGACACCATTACCCCTGCCTCTTTGTCCTCCATGTTCCATCCTTTGTTGGAAGAAGACATCTTTCTTTGTGGAAGACACAGGAGGGGGAGAGCAGTAGCTCAGTGTTGCAGTGTCTGTAGGCAGCACAGGGCTGGATGTCAGCCCTCAGCAGTGACTGGCTGTGCAGCCTCTGGGCTTCAGGTCATGGCAGTGCCCTTCTGCCTCCCCCTTGCTTCCCCTCCGTGCTACCCTGGCCTAGGAAGTGAGGGGTATCCTGCTGGATCCCTCCTTCAGTAAGTCACTGCTCAGCTCCAGAAGGAAGCAGTTAAGTTTTTGTGTTGCCTTGAGTTTGCTCTTGTGATCCAGCTTCCATGATTCATACTCCTGCTTGCCAACTGGAGTTAGCGTAAGGCTTAATTAAATGTGTAAAACATTTTGAACTTAGTGAGTCATTTTCCTGAAATATGCTGCATGTAGTTGGCAGTCTTGCCCACCTTTTAGGTTCTCAGAACCAGCTTTGAGTAAGCAATTGACTTTGGGAAGGAGGTGAAGTATTTGGTGTGCATACTGTCAACCTTGAAGCATCTGTGTGAAAAAAATGTTTAATTACTTAAAAATGCTCAAGATTAACAGATGTATACTTAGTGTGCAAATGAAGAACCTGATTATTTGGGTTTTTTTTTGTTTACTTTGTGTTTGTTATAACATTTGAAAACCCCAGAGGCTTTGTCTAGGTGAGGCTTATACAATCCTATTGATGAAGAAGCTAGGCAGAATCCTTGTTCTTGTTCCTGAAACCTTCTAGGTTTCTGGATTTGAAATAGGAATTGAAAATCTTCCTTCCAGATGGGTAAACAGTTCTCATGCACATTAGAAAACCAGCCAGGAGTCTCTGGCAGTTTTATACCTGAATCCTCATTTTGACTTCTCTAACTCATTGGTTTTGCAGTAAACTTATTTGTAAAGGTAGCTTTAAGAATAGGAATATTTTCAGATGTAACTGACAAGGAATAAAAAACTTTATTGAATGTCTGAATTGGGAGAAAAGAGACGCCAACCTCTGCATGAAATAACTGTTTATCTCTTAACTGTCACTGATTAAATCAAAGTACAAAATTATTCTTCTTTAGTCTTGTTATAGTTTTTGCCCAGTCCTATGAGGGTTTTTTTTTTAGTGTTTTTGGTGTGGGGTGGGTTTTTTTGTTTGCTTTTTTGTTTGTTTGGGGTTTTTTTTGTTTGGTTGTCTTTTTTCTCTTTTAAAATCGATTCCTAACTTGCTCTATCAGCTTTAGGAGAAAATTTGACCAAGCTTCTTTGAAAAGCCTGAAATATGCATAATCTTGTAGACTGGCAACATACTGGGGGGACCTGACTTTTTCATATTTAACTTTTCTAATAGTTTAGATGCTAAATAACTCTGGGCTCTGACTGCAGGTACAAAGTGGTTTGGTATAGCAACTCATTGCTTCTCTTGCCCATGAAATGCTTTATCTTTAAACCAGAGTTTACTTTCTGGAATATCTAGAGCTATGGGAAGTTCTTGCTGCAGGTTTGAAGTGATGACTTCATCAATTTGCCAGGTTTGGTGCTGTGACTGTGGTGGTTCTTGGAAGGTGTTGTAAGGACATCAGTACAGCATATTTTAAACTCTGGCTCTTAACTCCCACCCACTGTGCCTGGAGTTGAAGGTCTCCTGGCTATTGCAGAGTGGGTTGAAGCAGGCTTAAAAATCAGAAATGCCTTCCATGTTGCTTTTATGCTATTTTGTGGGGTTTTTTTTTTATTTTTGGGGGTGTGTGTGGGTTTTTTGGGGGGGAGGAGGATGGGTTTAGTGTTTTGTGTTTTTTAAGGTGGTCTGTATCTGGTACCTGTTGTCTAAATATTACTGCCAATCTTTGCCTTCAAGGCATTACAAATCTTTTTTATATTTCTTAATGTCTCAGTGGCCTTTAAAAGCACATTGCAAGCATAGTTACAGGCAACAAGTGGCCAAAACAACTGTTTCCATCAGGTTGGAGACTTAAACAGCTGTGACTATCACAGAACACTTGGTGAGCCTTCTTTTCCACTGGCTTTTCTTGTGATTCAGTTATAAATGTTGGGTAGAAGTGCTTCTGGAAACTTCTTTGCTGTAGATATTGAAGGAGAAAGCTTGTCAATCCACAGGGCTTCCTCTTAAATTTGATAATTTGTGCCTGGCATAGTATTCCTTATGCTTGCTGAAAACCTTGGACTTGAGTTTGACTGCTAGAAAGCCAGCTATTCACTTAAATGTCACTGACCAGCAAGAAAAGCATGTGTGCAGACCAAATGCTTCTAATGTACTTATGAGGCTGATTTTAGCAGAGAGTTTTCCCCTTGAGAAGACACATGGATTCTCAGCTGTACAGCTTGAATGAGGTGAGGCCCCAGGAGATGAGTGGACCATTAAAATACTGTTTTGCCTAGCTTGTTCCTTCTGCCTTTTATTCTTTAACTAATGTGGATGGACCCTGCATGAAGAGTTGGGAGAGCTGCTTTTTATGAGATGAAGCAGCTCTGTGTTCCTGGCTGGCAGCTGGGGAAAGCATTTAATGGCACAGTAAGTGCTGTATGAGGCAGATGCTGACAGCATGAGAAGCAGAGTAAGTCTCTAGCTGTCTGGAAATAATGGCTTGTGCAGTTCTGAACAGGAAATCTAACTTGGATTAGGGTGCTTCTTTCATAATAATAAAAAAACCTGGAGGATGGGGAAGCACCTGCAAATCCTCTTCAGCAAAGAATACAAGTGCTGGATGCCTTGCCTGTGGTATCTGCAGGGTGATTACAGTTGGAATCTCTGTCTGCAGCTGACAGAGAAACTGGACTTTTTATCACAGGGAATGGAAAAACCCTCTGAGATTTGTGACTCTGATTTTTTTGCCAGAGTATCTGGAGATATCTTGGATAAATTGGGGGAGCTCTTTCTGCACTGTTTTTTAGCTATTATTTCTCTAGGACTTAGACATCATGTGATGTCCAGATATACTGTTGATCACTTGAATTTAGGGCCACAAAATGCATTGTTAAAACTGCCTTTTACCTCTCTGTAAAAAGAAAGTAAATTCAATATTATCTAGTAGAATACTGATAATTTTTTTCTGTTAGGCTTTCCACAGATGAACACGATAAATCTTTTCAGAAAATATATTGAAAACTGGAGTTTGACCTGATCTTGTGACTGTATAGTTTAAAGATAAGAAATACTGGAGATTTGCTTATTTGGGTTAGGAATACACAGTGCTTTGTTCACAAGTTGCCTTGCTTACGTTGTCATCAACAACAAACTGCCCTTTAGCCCTTAAGTATCTGATGTAGGATCTGTTTCTGGGCCTGAATAGCAGATTTTTCTGATGAAACTCATGTCTGAAGACTGCATGTGATGTTTTTTTAAGAGAGAGAGAGTTGTCCTCTCTATGAGGAAAAGAGACTTGCCTTGGGGTCTAAAGTTTGACATGGAAACTTCAAGAATAGGTTTTTTTTCCCCCCTTCCATTATTCTTCTTATGAGATTAGGAAAAAGTAAAGAGTTTGGCATGCTGTTTATGGGGAGTCAGGTAATTGCTGATCTGGGCAACCAAATCTATCTGCACATTGTGTATGGCAAGTTATTGTCATCAAATGACCTGTTCAAGACTGAAATGAGTAATCTAATGGTTTCTTCTTTCTGAAACATTTTTTTGCTTCATATATAGCAGTGTAAATACTAGACTAAATCTGAGAAATAGAAGCAAAAGGCCTTGGTGTGTGACTTTCCCAATTCTTGCAACAAAGCCAATGTGTGAGACCAGAATCAACTTTGCTCACAGCTTGAAGACATGGAATGAGCATAACTCCTTCCCCAGGTGAATGTCTTGAGGAGGTTGACTGCCCTTTGCTGCTTCAGTCTGTATGAATTGGCAGAAATATCCAGTGGCTGAAGATGGTACCAGCTCTATAGAAGGGATGAAATAGTTTTCATCTGTGTTGCTGTGGCATGACATGAAATTTCACAGGCCTACCAGAACTCCGTGTTGTGAGGGGTAGATGTGAATTTTGTTTAAGGAAACCAGAGATTTAATTGAGGTTTCTGAGTATTACTCTGACATGAATCTGGACATTCTCAGGTCAATGACCTCTTTAGCATAACGTGGTACTTGGAAACGTTCCTAGGCAAAAGGGCCAAGTGAAGCCAAGTGCCTGCTGGGCACCTCTATCTGTGGTACAGGAAGTGTTGCCTCTCCTGTCCTGTGTCTGTATTAGTCACAAACATCTTAAGTAACTGGCTTGTGGGTTTGTGGGGTTGGGTTTTTTTTTTTTTTTTTTTTTTGTGGGGATGAGGTGGAAATGACACAGGTACACTATGTGCACTTTGTGTCTTTTATCTAAATACATCATGTTCTTGTAAGGTGCACGCTGAAATAATTTCAGATAATGTGATATAATGTGCATTTCCTACCAGGACCTGCTCTGCAGTTGTGTGTGATATTTCTTCAGCTGTGGAACAAAAAAGTTCCGTCTCAGGAGTAGATGTGATGACAGCATGAGCTTTAGCTAATGTGTGTATGCTGTGTGGAGACCCTAACCCTACTACTAAGGATGTATTGTGAAGTTTTCTTGAACTAGCTAGACTGAAGCTGGCAAATAAACTGCAATCCCATCTCCTAAGTGGGGTGACTGCAGTCTGTTGCCATGGGGACAAAGATAAGTCTCATTTCATAGAACTGTACTGAAAACTGCTGTACCTGGGAGTGCATGACCTATAAGCAAGCAGTCAGGCAGCAATCTTGTGATGGATGTCCAAGTTGATTGACTTGATTAGATCTTTAGGGTGCTCCTAGGGAATCACACTGATCAGACATCCCAACAATGTGAATACCATGGCCAGCTGCAGTTAAGCTGGAAAGAAAAGTAGGCACTTAGACCTCTGTTCTCAAAGACTTTGTGAATGTTCACAAATGAGCAGAGATTCAAAGCAGTACCCTACCAAGGGATGGAAAAGCAGAAGTGTACCTGGCCACAAATCAACATACACTATTCAATAAGCATTGTAGGAAATCTGTGTGCTATGTCTCTGTCCTAAAGGGTAGAAGGAGGAAAGATATCCAAGAAACAACAGCCATAGGCTTGTTGAGAAATAGGCTCCATTAGTTCTGCCTCTAGCAGGAACAACTTTGACTTACCTTTTCTCTGGGAAATTTCATCTTCCTAAAAACACGTACAAAAGTCTGTTAGCTTCTTTATTTCCCTACAGAAACCAGATTGCACTTACTGTGGCTGCATGTTGACCTGTTTTCTAACCTTTCTTAGTTTTAGTTACAAGACCATCCCAGCTTTACAAGAACACGTTTTAAAGACAAAGCATGTAGTTTCTTAATATTTGTCCATGAGAACAGAAAGCTGTTTTTATTCTTGTTCTTTGACCGCTATGCAAGCTTGACCCCTAGTAATCTAGAAGAAAAAGAGTGTTTTGGGAATACTCGTTCCGTGTATTCCTACATTCCTGTACCCCGCTGTACTGGGGCAGGACTGACACCTAGTGTGCGCTGGGTAGAACTGAATATTCAGCTCATGAAGCTACTACAAAGCTCAGTAAAATTTACTTGAAAATTTGGATGCCACAAAGCTTTTGATATGTAAGTTTTCAGTCTGGACATCTGACAGCTCACTTGTCCCCTTGCTCATCTTTCCAGCTGATAGCAGAGATGCTGCTGTAGTGAGCAACCATGGCAGCTGCAAAGTGTGGTCCCTTTTTTACCTGACTTCCTTTCCCAGCTGACTGATCTTAGGCCATCAGACACATTTCTGCATTAGGGAAGACGGTCATTAACTGTATTTTCTACAGATGGAACTGCTGCAGTCATATTACTGTCATACTTCAGGCATTGAAAATGGTGTTTATACTGCTGGCACTAATGCAACACTGTGCCTTTTAATTAGTAGTAACTCTTGAGTGTCTTACCCTCTTGAACAAAAAAGAAGATTGAAACAAATCCAAAAAGCAGGGTGAAACTTAACCATGGCAATTATGTATTTCTAGTCTTGAATTCAAGATCCTTCAAAGCTTCCAGATAATTTTTTTCATATCTGTGTTTTAAACTGCTGTGATGTGTCTTGTATCACTACACCATAATAAACTGCATGTAGTGTAATTCTGTTGCAGATGGTAAAACTGAGTTTTGTTATAAAGGACAGCTATCATAGCTGTTATTATTTACGTTTTCGTAGCAAGACTTTAATTCTCATACCCCAGCCAAGTATTCAAAGAAATAGACATCCTTTGCTCCAGATCCTGCCTCTGAAACATGCCCCAGCTTATAACTGTCTCATTTCTGCCACAGAGTCAAATGTGACTTTGGGCTGACTTCTTTGAGCATGTAGTTCACCTTTATTGCCTTATTAGTGGCTGCTTCCAACTCAAATTATTTTATCAATGGGGATTTTAGCCTGTTCCCCTCTTCTCTTGCTTTGAACAGTGAGGAAGGATAATTCTGTTTCTTAAATCATAGTCTGCTATTTCAGTGGAAGGCATAAGGCAGATGCTGGTTGTTTCTTAACCGAATAAGAAACCACATTTTCAGCTCCAGTATCTGAACACCATCACAGTAAGGTTGCAGTCCACAGTAACAGGGATCTGACAGGGAGACTGGCACTGGGTAGCCTGAGTACAGCTGTAATTTAACTTTGACAGAGTTGTCATGCAATTTGGAATGCTGTGACTGGCAGACACGTGTTAGTCCCAGTGTCATAGACCTCAGGTCAATGGAAAGCTGACCTGCAAGCTGGCATTTTGATATTTGTGGGATAGCCAAATGCAATGTTTATGCATTCATTTTAAATCTTTAAATTTCTTAGTCTTGGCAATTGCATCTTTTAATTCTGCTTGTGAGAGCTATAGCACCTTATTTTTAGGAGCAACAGCGATGCCACAAAGGGCAGCTTTTTATCAGATTCTGAGCATGTTTGTTTCCATGAGATGGGCCCCTCAGGAAGAAATGCATTAGGATGGAGGGAGTGACCACCTCGTCTTGTGCTTGGCTACCTCTGCTAACAAGCCACCTCAAATGCCACTATGGTGCAGCAAGAGCCTTGCTTTGCACTGCAAGCTATAACCTATAACCAGCCCAAGGGAATTATTCCAGGGTAGTGAGGAAGCTTGCAAAGCTTGCAGTAACTTCATCCAACAGCAGAGGTCTGTCTTGTTTGGCAAAAGGGTTTTTATCAGTTAAAAATGAATCAATTGTATGAGAATTTGAGTATCTTTTCAGTCATTTTTTTAGGGCGGAGTTTTCTTTTTTTCTTAGAATACCAATTTAAAGTTTTTTTAATGATGAGAACTGACCAGAAGGCACAGCATGCACTTAAGTGAGTCACATTTGCAGTAGCTGGGAAACTCTCACAATCACTGAGCTGGTGTGAGAAGCTGTAACTGGCATCTGGAGCCTGTGCCCCAGACTCAGCACTGAGAACAGAGACAGAAACTGCTGGCAGATTTTCGGGAGTGTGGGAGGTGATATTTTAGAGGTGAGCCTGTCCTTCTCTCATAATTTTCAAGTCAGAATTGAATTCCTCTCTAGAAAACTGTCTTTAGCCAAACCCCAGATATTTGGCTTCAGATAGGCACAAGAGGATGAAAGTTCATGGCTGATGTTAGACAGGAATTGTTAGAGCAGATGAATGTAATTTTTTTTCTTCTGATGTTAACTCACAAAACTGCAAAGCTTCTGCCAGAATTCGTGTCTTTCAACCTGAATCACCTCCAAGCATTCTCCATATCCAATTACCTGTTACATCTGTGAATGGAGGGATTCTGTACAGTCTAGAAATGGTTTCACAAGCTCCTAAAAGCACAGGTCTCTAGTGCGGGTTTCTGTCATTTAACTCACACCATCACTAGTTCATCATTACCTATTAAAATATGCAATATTTTCTTCAACCAATTATATTTTCCTTTAGGTAGTGGTGCTGTTTTAATCGAGCTATTAGAAGCTTATGTTTGATTTTGCTCAAGTTGAATGACTTCAGCCCAAACATATAATTTGCCATTTATGAGTCAGAACTATGATAATTTCTGCGAATCATCCTGTAAAGCATCCTACAGCTTGGCTAACTACACAACATACAGATGGTCCTCTTGTTCTCTCAGTCCAAACTTAATGCAAGTTAATGCTGTTAATCAATGCAAATTTCAAAATCCTGTTTCCATATTCCCTTGTAAATTTGCAGATAAGTACTTGAGAGGCAATTTAACTGCTCTCTTGCATTACAGACCAAATCTGTAAAGTCTTAATGGTAGCTCCTGGGTGCTTGTTCATATAGAAATTTTGAAAGGTGTTAACAGTGTAAAATTCTGCATAAATTCAGTTAGAAAAATACATCAAATTTAGTGGAAGGTTATTCAGTGAAAATACAGTCCTGCATTAGCTAATCCTTAATTATATAGATCTTGCAGTTGCCAAAATCAAGCTGCAGCTTTTATTGCTCTTTTCCTGGCTACTTTGGTTCAACTCAAAGTTGTAAATAAGACTTTAGAATCATCCCTGTATTAATGGTGGTTTTGCTGCCTTATTGCTTTTAAAATTCTGGATCCTCTGTCTCACCTGGAAGATAAAACTCCTGTGAGAAGCTCTACATTTTCCAAGCATTGATCCCCTAGCACATTCCTTTGAGGGGACTTTATTTAGCAGAGTTTGTTTTGCAATAGGTTATGATCAACTGCAGAAATTACTGGAATTATGACAAAGAATATTATTGTGCTACTGTACATTATCTAAGATAATAAAGTCAATGGGAAGATGGATTTGTTAAATCCAGGAGCAAAGAACTTTTATATTGTCATTGTGATATTATAGTCCACATTCCCATTTTTGGTACATCCACATAATGTCTTAATAGAAGAATAATAGCATCTTTAATCAAATGAAGACGCTCTGAAGGTGAAGAGAAAAAGGTTTATTTATTTTTTTTTAAGTCAGTAGTTGTAGCTATTTCTAGAAATTTCTTTCAGAACAGTAACAGTATGCAGGGATGGCATTGTTGTGCAAGTATTGTGCCACTGTGGGAGATGCAGAACACAGGCTTTGGAGCATCAATTCTCTTTCTGTTTGTGGAGCACTGGAGGGGGTACTGTAGGCAGGAGGAGGTCAATAGGCAGTACCAGCAGAGCTATGCCACTGTGCTGATTTTTCTCAGCTGAAACCTTCTTTTCAGTTCCAGTCATTTCACCTTTGAAGAAGTATAGAGAAACACATTTGTTGAGACCAAAGAGTTGGTGGAAAATTATTGGAGCAATGGAGAGAAATGTATATGAGGAGATGGGAAGAATATTAAGCATCTTTTAAATAAATGTGAAACAGATAGGAGATGGTTCTTTTGGTTTGTGTGGGGGAAGTGAAGATCAAGTAATTTAAGAAGCTACAACTTTTTTCTTTCTTATATGTATGTCTAAAATGTGCAAGAATCACAAATGAAGTTAAGATGCAGGTAGATTTAATGGAATATTAATAAATTAAGATAATAGGATTACGTTTGTATTTTTTCATAAAGAAAATACATGACATATTTAGAGTTGTGGACTTTTCTGTTTTCTTCCAAAGTCTCTGACTTAAGTCCTGTATTACTTTTGTTTTTATATCCTTTATAGCTATGAGCAAGGCATAAGAGTTACCAATGCAATAAATATTTTTGTAACTCTGGAAGTGTATTCTTTTAGATAATCTACAAACTTGGAATACTTAAAATGTCCAAAAACCCGTCTAAGAGACACTCTAATCATAGCCTGAGATTTTACTCTGACTCTGAGGCAGTCACTTTGGCAATGGACTTTCCTGGTTCACTGTGCTAAGGAATTGCCCTCAATGTGAGTTAATCTTTACAGTGATTATTGTAATAAGAACAATTTATGGTATGAAAACTTTTCCATTTTCACAACTATATTGGTTATTCACTAGTATTTACTCTTGTCTATTGGAAAGGCTGGGTGAAGATATGAATCTGTGTTCAAAATAACTTACTAACGTGCCATATTTCCAATATATATCTAAATTACAGATCTACCATAAGGGTATAAAAAAACCAATAGAAACCCTAGACAATTTCAGGTTGCAGCCATAGATGAATCACCAGTTATTCTTCCTGCCACAGTCTTACTTTTTTTTTTGTCCAGTGACTTTATATTTATGAAGACATTTTGAGTGCTTTTTTGGTTTTTTTTTTTAAATTTCCTTTCCACTTTGCTCTTCTTGTCCCTTTGGGATGCTGTAAAATGTATGCCTAAAACTTGAATCTGGAAGTAGGATGTGTCTACTTCCCAAGAAGCATTGTGTTTCCCTAAAATCCTGTTTTCAGTGGATCCATGTACATGGATCTGCATGTAAGAGGTCAGAACCACCATACTGGTGGGAAGGTAGTGATTTGACCTGGTGCTTCTTGAGTTCTTTTGTCCAGGTGCTTCTGAGAAGTTCTCACTGAATTTTGGAATGATTGTGTTTTTATTAAAATTAAGTAAACTTAAAAAAAAAAACAAGTGGAATCCTATACCTAAGTGAAAGAAATGGAAATACCCAAAGTCCAACTTCTTTTGCAAATTGGGTTCTCTTTTTCCAGGCAATCCTAGCAGTGGGCTGCCACAATAAAAGCAGTGGCTCAGATGTCAAGTATGTGGTGCTGGAAGTGCAAGTCCAAAAAATTCAGTCCTTGCTCACAAATGTTGTCAGAGAAAATTTTCTGTGATCAGAGCTTGAGTGTACAGTGTTATGTCTCCTTTGACATATTACCTGGTAGCATATTTTCTGATCATCATAATGGTAGTGTTTCTTGTTTGCCTGGTGAAAGTGCCAGATTTAACCTTTTTGTTGCTGTAAAGTTAGCTCTGCATGTAAGATTATAATGGAAATTAACTATCAGGGTTCCCCAAATTGTCATTTAAGTGTCATCTGTAGACAAAAATAATGCTTTAAATTGCTCTTGAGGTTGCTGAATTACAGTCTCCATTGTTTGTCAAAGAAACCTCTACCTGGAGAGAGATTATATTATGCTAATAGTGATATTAAAAAAAAAAAAAAAAGACAAAGGTAGGAGTCAAAATGAAACCAAATCACCTCTCACCAAACCCACCAAAAACCTGTTTGCCAAGAAACCATTGTGTCCTTTGCATGTTCCCAGTGCTAAGAGCTGTTCTGCTGACTGGGGTGTGGTACTTAGCTGATAGACACGGTGCATCACAGGCTTGATAAGAATGCAGTTGCAGAGCCACAGGATGTGTGGTACTTCAGAGCTGGGTCATCAGGAGAGCAGAGCTCCTCAAGGGTACAGCTGAGCTTTAAATCTGGCAGAGCTCCTCAGTGACCTGCATGCAGCCTCCTCTGGAATATTCAGCTGTTCATTTTGCTGCCTGTGTGGCAACTGGACCTTTGCTATGGACTCCTCATTGTGGGTGAGGAGTGAAACTGCTCTAAAATGTCAGCTGCTTCCTTGATGCTCTTCCTATATGTGAGAAGATGTAACTTGTTTCTGTTCAGAGGCAATTTTTTAAATGTCAGGGTCCTAAGTGCAAGTATTTCCAATCTTTGTACTTCTCAGAAATTAAATTCCTTTGAAAGCTTGATAGGCATGGAATCTTATCCATGAGTGGCTTCTCTGAGGGTCCTTCTCTGAGATGTCCCATGATTCACACTGGACCTTTACAAAGAAGTCCTGGCTTCAATTTCAGGTTGAAATTATCAAGACTGAGCTCTCACAGCATGGCTGTTAGTGTTGTGCTGCCTAAATCATGCTAGAGCTTCCTGAGCTGTGCTATGATCACACATTTTGATACATTTCCTTGACTCAGGCATATCTGAAAGTGTAGACCTTCATTTAAAGGAACGAGTCTCTGACAATTCTAAGAAAGGGTTCTGTCATGCATTTATTAACAGAATTTATTAGGGGCACTGGATTAGGTTTCCAAATGTAAGTAATTTCAACTTTGTACTGTGCAACAAACCTTACCTTGTCAGTAGAGGTATTTGATCACTACTGAACATTTAGTGGCATTTATGAGTGGAGAGCAAATTACTGCATTAGAATATACTGGAAATAGTCAGAACTTGTAATTTCCTCCCTTTGTTTTCACTGATCAACACAGTAGAAACCAGAGTAAAAAGGGTTCTGGGAATCACCTTATGATCATCTTTGAAAGCATGTGTGGCTTTGGTAATCAGGTAAACTGCATGTGAAGAAGCCTGGTGTCAAGGACTTTTTTGCAACCTACAGACTTTTACTGTCTGGATGCTCTGTTCACAACTTCCATCCCTTTCTTCTGCCTGCAGCAAGGGGTGTTTTTAGTAGAGTATATGAGTAGTGGCCAGAGAGCTGCCTGTTTATGCACATAGCTATTTTCCCCTGCTAGGCTCCTTAACCCTGTTATTCCCTTCCCTTATTCTCACCAATGCTGAGGTGCCCCCATCTCTTGTTCCTAACTTGAGCATAGGTCTTGACTATAATAGAAATAAGGGAGGGCTATCTCATATTTTAACTAATGTGAATTCTTTCTAACCAGATGCACAGTGTAGAGTCTGAAATAACTTGAACTTAGTTCAATACAGATCAAAATTGCACCTTTTGAGGGTAACCTGATTTTTTTGTCTGTTGGGGAAGGGAAAGAAAGAGTATGGATTATTGTGAGTGTGTCAAATATCCCCCTCCACAAAAACATCTCTTGGCTCTTGGGAAGATTTATAAAAGACTAAGCCAAATTTTAATAGCTGCTGTGTACTGATGTTGCTTAAAAAGGTGTTTTAATAAAATGAACTTGAAGTTGGCTTGCATTTATAATAAAGGTTTAGAGAAAATACATGAAGCTAGCTGTTTTACCCTCATAGAAGCTTAACAAAGAAAGGAAAATCTTTATTGAACACTGATCACAGTATCCAAATTCACAGCAGAACTTGAAATGAATCCCTTAAAAACCTTGGCCATAAATCTCCTTAAGCTTTGTGAGGAAATAAAATGTGCATCTTTTCTTAAAAGTTGGTCTCCTTTCCCATTTATTTGCTTCTACGTCTAGATATTTCTCAACTGTAATGTAGTCATGTTTCTTTTTTTCTATTTTTAATTGCAGAGACTTGTTTGTTTGTTTTGGTATAAAGGTGATGCAGTCATTTCTTTCATTGAGAGCATCTCAAAGGGTAGCTCAAGGATTCTTAGGGCACCAAAGAGAAAAAGTAGGTCCTGTGGAGAAACAAATTCCTTGCTCTTATTGCAGTAGTCCTTGGTATCAGTGCTCCAGCCAACTGCCTTTGTGTTGGGTGTTTGGGAAGGTGTGAGGTGAGAGTTGTTTTAAAGGCTTGAGCAGGATCTGCCAAGGCAGTGATATTTGCTAGTTGGAACAAGAGGGGAAAATGAGGTTCTCTTACTGCTACCTGAAGTAGGCACTTCCAAGCCTAAACTGCTGTGGATTTTGGCACCAGTTATTTTCAAAAAGGAGTAGAGCTCTGTTTTCCAAGGTCAGTGCTGCCCAGACCAGAGCACTGTGGTCTGCTTCCTTGTTTATCCCTCAGGGTGGCTCTTGAAGAGAAGGGCTTGGTATATCAGGACAGAAGAGAAGATGATACAATCATACCTTTAGGCTTTTGAGGAGTGGAAGGAGAAAGAAAAAAGTTTTTCTGTAATCCAAATTTTGTGATCAAATATGCTTAATTATTTTTAGGTAGGTTTGGGGAAAGGAAAGCATTAAAACAGGTAATCATATTGGAATCTTTCTTGATCTAAGTTACCAATGATCTGTAAGAGAGCTGGAGCAGTCATTTACTCTGCAGCCCTAAGAAGCTTAAACAGATTTGTGTTAGCTAGGTGTCTGGAGAAATCCTTTCAGCAACAAAAAGGAAAAAATTCACTTCTCTATGTAATGACTTAAAATAATTGAGGGGGAAAAGCTGACAAAAATGTCAGTTCTGATTTTTGAGTGTGCAGACACTAACTAGTATTAAACAATTCTCCTGGTGTTTTTAAGTCTGTGAATTTGTAAATCAAAACAGGAGGTAAAATGGAAACCTGTCAGCTACAGGACTAACATTTGGTTATAATTGCTGATAAAATCACTTTTTTTCAAATTGTGCTTGTTTTTTTTAACCATGTGTGTTAAAGCAGGGAGGTATTTGATCTTTTCAGATTTGAGTTACTAAGGAAAGATAACTTCAGTGGGTGTAGAAAAGAGTATCTAATACCACCTACATTTGTATGGAACTCTCTAATATTGGTTCCAATCAAGAGTAACACTGTATTGAAAGAAAAATCTTGAGGTATATTATTTTTCTTTAATAGAAAATACTGTATATATGCTCTCTATGAAGATATAAATGTAGCCACAGGATGCTTTATTTTTTCAGTCTTCAGAATTTACTTATGGCTAGCTTCTCAGGGGATGCTAATGCCATCTTTCTAATATTAATAAGAATTAGTATTAGATGGGAGCAGGCCTGCTAAAGAACTGTGTAGTTCATAAACAAAAATAAATAAACAGCAACAACAATTTTAAAAAATGGTGTTCCTTCTCTTGGTTAGGTCAGAAAGATGAGGTGAGCATTCATCAATTAATGAAAATTATTTCATTTAAATTGCCCAAGCAAAGCCTGTGTAACATATAACAGTGCACTGACTTGAAAAGGGCAGATAGCTGTGTCTGGAAGCAAAGGTGTTTATGCACAGAGTTTGGACTACCTGTTTATATGTGAAATGTTGCTTTTAACTGGGAGGATTGGAATAAGCAGGGTCTGTATGTGTTACATCTGTTCACTGTCAGACTTAACAAAAAGCAATTATCTACCATAGTAACCATGACAGAATTCAGAATGTATTCTGACGTCCAGACATAGCATTATTTTTAGGTATTTATCTAAGGTGTGTCTTCAGTCCTCAGTGTTTTTCTTGATTTTAAAGAAACACTAAGCAACACAAACAAGAAGACCACAGCAATTTGGAATTACAGCTGAAAATCTACCTTTGACCTTTGCTGTAATACAGTTTTTTTTTTTTAACAAAACCTGGTTATGTATTAGAATGCATGGAAGTGTCCTTATGGTATTTTCAGACTGAATCTAACTGCTTAGCTTGAGCTAAACTTTTTAAAGAACTACATACATATAGACTCTGGGATGATTATTATTATCTCAAAGGAAGAAAATCTTGAATTTAAGATCTCTTCAAAGTATCTTTATTTGCTCTTGTAGAGAAAAGCCTTGCAACTTTTGCGGATGTGAATGCAGAAATGAAAATGCAGCCAAATTATTACAATAGTAAAAACGAAATTCTAAGTCAATGCTTTTTGGCTCTGGGTAATCTCCTCATCATAAGCTCAAATCCTGAGAAATTATGGAGATCCTAGTGATTTGGAATAAGAATTGTTAGTTTTAAAAGTAATATGCTTCTTGGTAATGCATACCCCAAAATCAAAGGTTATTTTAAACTTGAAAGGCTTCAGATTTCAAACCCAAACTTGCCCATTTGTTGTGGAAACTGTTGAGAAAGATACTATAGCTGCAATTAATGTTCCCACATGCATCCAGGTGGGTTTTGTGGTGTGTTCATCATCTCTTTTACCAGTATCTTGGATTCTTTTCCACCCTGCACAGTACACAGTGAGAATTTCCTAAGAAATGTTTTTCCTAACTTTTATTAAAATTGAACCCAAAGGCTTCAAGCATATAACACAGCAAAGAATTGCCCTCTGTCTTGCTTCTTGTGTTCCCCAGTTGTCAGTTTTGGAACAATTTCTTGAAATCAGATTTGGAATTATCTTCTCCATGTTGTTTTGATAGATATCCTCATGGTGTAGGATGCTTCTCAGAAAACTAGTCTGGAATTTTCCATCAGTTTGAATACCTGATATTCAGAATAATCTAAATACCAGGTCTACTGCTTATCTTCAGCAGTTGGTTTTTCACAGTAACTGTCCTGGGTCTCCCTCTTTCTCCTGACTGATATTTTGACATAGGTTGCAGTTCTGTGGCATTTTCAGTGTGCTGCCTGTCCAGCTGAATTTGGGGTGCATAGTTCTCAGGGTTTGGTTCTGCATTTTACTGCATCGTCATTTGCCTGTCGTGTTTGGCCAACCCTTAAACACAAACATCTGCAGCCAAGAGTGTGCTGAGCTCTCTTAACCTCCTTTTACCTTGGCTTGCCTCAGACCTTGCCACTTGCTGGAGGTTAAGCACGTCTTTTTAGGAGTGGATATTTGCAGGGACTTTTGTTAGGGCTTCTGGGACTTAAGCTCCTGAAGAATGAGCAGTGAGAGGGCAGAGGGACATTGTCCTTGTGGTAAGAAAATCATGCAAATAACAAAAAAATGATACAGATAGAGATGAACTATTAGAAATTTGCAGCTCGTGTGAAATATTTATAGTACAAAATCAGAAGATGGAGATTTGGGAGCAATTTAGTAATGTTTGGAAGAATTTCCTCTTATACATACGCTTCTGTGTATTCTTACACAGACTTGAGTCTTCAAACACTAATCAAGGAAGTAGCTTGATCATGGAATGATTTTTTTAAACTGATTAAACTAGCTGCTTCAGCATGTGCTTCATTCTTAAACATAGGGATTATCCTATTGGCATAACTGGGAGTGGACACAATGTTTGAGATCAGGTCACCATACAGCACTTGCTGTTTTAGGACAGCAGTGCCCCAGAAATGCTGCATTACTGGTGTGCTGCTGAGCCCTGTCCTTCCAAATCTGCAGCGGAGCTTTAGTTGCAAGTTCTCAAAGGGAAGGCAGCGATGCCCATGATTGCTGGTTCCTATGGTATTGAATTGAACTCGGCATTGGTGAGTTCTATAAATACCTCCATATGTATCTGTATATAACATCTTTGCCTGCAATCTGTGTGGAGTTTTTTCTAAAAACTACTCAGAGGAAATAAGTCTTCCCATTAATGATTTGAAGAGAGCATAAGTGACAGGCTCTTTCCTGTGCTTGGCTGAATCACACAATGTGCTTAATTAACAGGTGCACAGCGACAATCTGCACTCAGCAGGCAGTGCTGGGTCGTGTTCAGAGTCCTGGACACCGAGTTTCTTCTGTAGCATGGCATTTGAAAGGATCAGTGAGATATTGAGCGTCTCAGTGCCTCTTTCATCTTCTTGTAAATTCTTGCCTCTGTATAAGCACCTTTTTTAACTTTGCAGGGTTTATTTTAGGGAGCAATGCAGACCTCATACCTGTTCTTCCTCCTTATGCTGCCAACACAGCCAAAGTACTCAGCTGGAGCTGGAGTGTCTGTATTAGATCTTCCTTGTTTGAGTCAAAAATGAGATCCAGCCTAGCTCTTGCCTTTTAATCTGTTGCGGGGCTGGGCTGATGTTTGGTGACGCATTGGGCTAAGCTGACTGCAGCGAGTTAATAGAGAAGGCAAAAGGTGTCAAGCCCCTGCAGAATGGCTCAAGTACTTGCAATGCCTGACTTGTATGCTGGATGGTGAATAAAAGATGATAAAGCTGCCTCACAGAAAATTGCAGAAATTTTTCCTTAAAAAGGTAAAGTGCCTTTTTTTTTTTTTTTATTTGCTTTAGTGAGGTTGGTGACAAAGTTTGATAACTGCGTTGTCTTTGTGCTGTCAGCTTTGTGTTTTCTTTGTACTGAGATGCCTCGAACTGTTCTTTCAATGTAGTGTTATTCCTGGCTTGGGGTTTGGGATGCAATTAATATCCATCAAAAGCAGATCGGCAGCATGCTACAGGGGTCAGTTTGATTACAGATACAGTTTACAGGTTCTGTCTCCCTGTAGTATTATGCTGGATTTTAGCAGTTCTCCTGGATTCAGTGGCACTGAATATTCTAATCTGCCAAGCAATTTAGTGCTAAGTTTTTTGCAGTGTACTAAACAGAATGCTGCTCACCGACTGGTTTTCATTTAAAAAAGTTGGTATTAGAACATATGTGTATATGTTTTGTGTAGAATGTATATTTGCACTCTGTTTTCAAATATATTCACCGAAATCACTGGAGATATGGATACATCTGACAGAAAACTGAATACTTTCAGGTAGAACTCTATTTTAAAACTGGGTTTAATCTGGGTTTAAAACTATCCCTAGATCATATGTTTCTGTAAAGCACTTTACCTAGCTAGGTATTGAATGCTGTGGTAATGAGCTATCAGAAATACCGTTCTTTAATTTTAATGTCTGTGTTATCTGCATCCCGCGTTGGCAACATATAAGGATTTATCCCGTAGGTTGTGAAAACTTACTGGATTTTTTTTCCCCTCCCCCTCCTTCTTATCTTGGCTACACTTGCCCAGGGTTTATTAGTGGTTGATTAGAAGTGCAGTCTCTTTATTCTGTAGAGCATCTCAATTTTCATGCAGGGCATTTGCAGCTATAGTCAATTGGAATTTTGTATTTTCACCATGCTGTATAATTTAACATATGAGATTTCATACTGATACCTGCAATATGGTTATTCAAAATGAAATACTCAACTTGATTGTGTACTAATTAAAACAGTTTTAAAAGGGCACAAGAGAAGACAGTTGCATTTCAATGCAAGTTATATCTGACACACGGTTCACTGATTTTTGGCACATTCACAGATGCAGATGATTGGTTGTACCTTGTTCTCTGGAGGAAATTTCAGTATTTAAATGTTGATATCACTGTTGTGCTGTTGAACTATCCTTTTAGGGTTTCTTATTTTGACTGAGAATAATTTTGCCATTTGCTATTATATATGCCTTGATGCTGGCATATTTGATCACATGGTTGTAATCTCACTGGGATATATTAACAACAGGGGATTTTTTGTTATATTCTTGAATATAGGACTGAAAGCACCCAGTCAATTAAAGTGCAAGGGAGAAGACTTATGCTGGATTTTACTTTAATGTAGTTGCTAGAAATTTATTTAACTGAGATACTAGTCTGAAGTGACAAAGTGAAGGTGGGTACAACCAAGGTGGTGATGAATGTAAGTTAACATGAAATTAGCAGTAGTTTACTGGTAGTCTCAGTAGTCCTGTAGCAACTTGTTCTCAAAAAGACGTTTGTATGGAGCCACATAGCAGAAATAATGTAGTACTCATCTGTGTTGATGGTTCCTGGAATTTCTCTGGAGGTGGATGGAGTATTTTAAACAAACTGGTTTTATTTGTGATAATGTGCAAAAGAATTGTGGAAAATAGCTGTCATCCTTCCAAGAGTTATGTACAGGTTGAGTTTGGAGAGGTTTTTTCCTAGATGCTAAGAAAGGGAGGTACCACGGAACAAGTGGTCAGATCTGCCCTAAATTGTGTGCATACTTCACGCTCGAGTGAGTGCATGAATTTATTGTGACTGCGTCAGGTTTGTCTTATGCTGTCATTTGAATCAAAGGAATCAATAACCTGTGTCATCCTCGCTTGCCTGAATATACCATAGCTAGTTAGTAGATAGAATTTTGTTTCCCTTTCTATATAAGGAGTTTGTAAAGTTGTGGTTAAAAAAAGAAATCTCCAACTGAAAGATGAATTAGGTGAACTATGTATTTGTGTGGTGACTGGGAAGAACTTATGGATATTTTTTGAGGGGGATTTCTGGGATAAATATGGAGTTCAGATAATAATATTTTGATTTAATGTGGCCACTCTCACTGCAATATTTTCTTGAAACAAGTTTGGAAAAGGACCCATAGCTCCTTTCTTGCTTTTTGAATATAACATCTCTCTGATGGCTAGCCTACCTGAATATTGTTTAGATGTTGGTGCAATTAAGTAGCTGAAAGAACATGCTTTTAACTTTTACGTAATAAAGAATGCCCCAAATTGAAAAGTTTATTAATAAAGTAGATCAGATACTTTTTTTCTTGGAAAATATAAGATATCTACTGAAGAATGATATTGAATTTGATTACTGCAGTGAACATCTTCAGAGCTTACTCTTCAATATAATATACTGAAGCAACAATCAAAGACCTTATCAGATATTACTCAGCTTGCTGTTTGTGTAGGTTCCAGCAGCTCTTAGACAAGTGAATGATTGTTCTTGGTTACACAAGGGGCAGTTGCAGAGTTGAGTCTTCAGTGGCTGTGTTGAAAATATGACTTTGCCCTGGAGAGTGACTTGTTGGATTCTAGATACCCTGGTTTCTAGAATCCAAAATGACTGAAAAAGGACATGTTTTAAGCACCCAAAATCTTACAGTGGTTCCTAAGAGAATTTTTTTCAGGATGAGAAAAGATTAGTTGTTAAGACAACATTTAACAACTTTATTGCCTACTGAACCTTGAAAGAACAGTTGTCCTTCCAAAGAAAAGGCAGCTGCTTAAGATGTGAGAGTAAATTGTATATTACACTTTCATGTAAGCTTCTCTGTGCTGCTCAGTTTCTTCTGAAACTGTGCTGCTTCTTTCTTCTGTTTCTACATGAAACAATCATGTAAAGACAGAGGGGTGTTCCTCCTGTGGCACTTTAACATCGAATTAGTATGCTTTACAAAATTGGTATGCATAGACAGACAATACAGTATCACCGAAACTGTTTGATTTGAGGACTTGGTCTGAAAACTGTTGCTTGTAATAAAGTATAATTCAGTAACTGAGTCAGCATGAAAATAAAAACCTAGTGAAAAACGTTTTGAACAGCATTCTGACAGAGAAAAATAGCTTTTATTAAAAATGGGTAATTTAAAGTTGCACTGTTTAAGAACAAGTTGTAATGTCACCTAATAAGAGAGAAGCACTTAAGGAAAACAAATTAAGATTTCAGCTGATGCATTCTTTTACAGGGATCTTGTGCTGTAAATGCTGATTGCATGATTTATGGAAATGCATGTGTTCTTTATAGCATTAAAAAGGAGGATCTTTAATTTTTTTCAGCATTGTGAAAAACAATTTGGTAATGACTGCAGTATTGGCAGAATATTGCTCTGTTGTAGCTTGTGATAAATGCCTCTGCCTTTTCCTCATTGCCACCAATAGAAGTTTCTGTCCTTAAAGAATGTATGACTGAGTCACTGATGCAAAGGACAGCAGAATGAAAAGATATCTAGCACCAAAAGAATTGGACAGCACGAACCTGTTAAATGTCTTTCTGTACATTCTCACATGGGAGAATCATACACGTGGGCAAGGTATATTGTGATTTTTGTTTCTGATATTTGTTTGTATTTTATGTAAAATAATCTATTTCATACATGTCTATAAAACTGTTTTTCATATGCATGCTTATCTGTTGTGTTCTCAGGGATCTAGTCAGCCTGAGGGAACTGCTCTATCATGGTGGGGATGCCTGCCCAGCTTGGGTGGAGAGCTTGAACCCTTCCTAATGGAACGGCTTTCAAGGACTCTCCCCCATCCTGCACGGACACCACCTGTAATATTCAGTGTCACAGCTTCTGTCCTCAGTGTTGAGATTGTTCATTACAGGGTAAACTCTTGGGAATGTGGGGAATTCTAATGGTATTTAACTGACTCACATTACTATGTGACTCTTTCAGGGCCTGTGTGTGTTGAGGTAGTGAAATGTGCCTCATCTGGCAATTAGTCAGCTTCTGTCATGACTGGGACACAGTTAGAGAAAAAGGGGGAGATAATACTTTCCAAACATGTTGGAGAACATAGAAAGCAGGAGAATTAACTTGAGGAGTTGTTTCAAATGAGTGTGTGGAGTTTCCCTCATGCTTTGTTTTGTAAATAACCCACAAACAGGGGGTGTGTGTGTAGTGGGTTTCCTGTATCTGGGCCACAGAAAGGTACAGGTTGTCTCAGCTGGAGGCAGGGCCCTTGGCTCAGGCTGCAAGGACCTAAGTGTTTGAGTCACAGGGGCTGTGATTTGTGTATGAGGTTGGCACATCATGACCACTATTGATATTGCTTTGTCTTATGAGTACATGCTAATGAATCTTCATTTTACTACTATTAGGACTAAGATAGCCAAGCAAAATTACTTCTGGCAGTTGTAGGGATGCTTTTGAAGCCAGATATGGGAAAGGACTCATTTTGTCACACTCAGCTTACAATGCCTCAGACTGTTAAGCTGCCAAGAGCCGTTATAGTCTGGGGCCAGCAAGGCTGCTGGATGGGTTTTGAGGATGACACTCCTTGAGTATGAACATCTGGGGCTTGTCAATCTCCACATGGTGAAGGGAGAAGAACAGGTTGGAGCTGGGACACCAGGTCAGGGGCAGAGCTCTGGAGAAGCAGCCTTGGGTTGTTGCTGCAGCTGCTGGAGAACTTGAGAGATGAGATAATTAGGAGAGTGCTCCATTTGTCCCTTCTGCAAATGAAGCAAACTGCTGCCCTGTGATCCCTATCCTGCAAAATGCAGGAACATCTATCTGTCTCTCTGGGACTGTGGTATAGGCAGGATGGGGCAGGAGGGAAGAGTGTTTTGCCCCATATATTGTGTTTCTCTAGGCAACTGCATGCCTTGATTATGCCTAGAGATGACCCCAATGCTCTATTGTCTTCCAGATGGAAACTGGTGTTAAGGAATAACTGTAATCTTTTGAACATGCAGTATTAGCTGTAAATCCATAGATGTTTTTACAAGAAATCTTGCTGATACTTGTGCTCTAGAAAATATGTAGTTATTTAAAATTATCTAGGTCCTCGATTCCAGAACAGGTAATGGTCATGATAATTCTGAGCAAAAAATCACAGTATACACATAAATCACTGTCAAACTAACTCTTGAAGCATCTGTTTTATGAGGTGAGGAAAGAGGGAACAACTGGATATTATTTCTGGTTGGACTTTAAAAAGCAAAGTTGCAAGTAGGAGCAGTTTGGTTCTCTTACTGTTGGCATGAGACATTCATGGTCATTTAAAAAGACACGTCTAATTCACTGTCAGAAAACAAGTCTTGGGCATTTCTGTGTGGCACTGGTGGAAATTAATGCCCTATGAGTTTTTTGGTCCACATGTTTTTGTAGCACTGAAGGCAGAAAATGCACCTGTGTTTTGCTGGTAGTTTATTTTGATAAATTGCAGTAGAAACTTTCTGAAGTGTACAAGTCTCCTAAACCTAACAAGATACTAGCAAGAAAAGTGTGCTTTTGAATATGTTTTTCTTGTAGCTGAAGTACTTGTTCAGTTCTTGGTGTCAACACAGAATGAAGCAGGCTGCTCACAAAAGAAGAGGGAATTTTTATACAAGTCAAGGCAAAGAATTTTGAAAGGAAAGCAATAAAATTCTGAGTTTAGCATGTTTACAGTTGTGTATTATAATACATATATAGAACTAATATAAAGACAAATGATGTGTTAATATGGCCTTCAATCACATATAAACACTACACATGCTTTTGCATGTTACAGCCAAAAATTGTATATTTATATAAAAGGAATATTAAGATTGAATATAAATTACTTCTGAATTTAAGTAGTTTGATCACTTTCAAAATTACGATGGGAGCTAATCTTTATACTTCTATTCTGTCCTTTCCTCGTGGAACAGGACCTGTACATGTTTCTGCCCTTTGTACTCATCTCAGTGTTCCAAAGGAATGTTTTATCCTGAGGGAAGTGAGGAATGGTTTGGTTCTGACCTAAGCAATATAGGTATTTTTCTTCTCATCTTATTCTCAGAAATAGCTGAACTAGTTAAGCCTGAAAGTTTGCAAAAAGAATTTAGCCTGAGGCAAGCTTCTGGCATGGAAAACTTCAGTCTAAATAGACTTGAGTTGGTAGAAATAGAAGAAACTGAAGCATAATTCTTTGATAGAAGTGCGTCAGTAAATTCAAGAGGAGGTGGTGCTTGTGGAGGGTTCTGGGAGCCACAACACGAGGGAGAACACAATCCAGCTCTTGAGCACTGCCTTTACCCTTTCGTCCTCCCCCAAGCTGCATGTCTTGAGCAAAGCCATGCCCAAATCTGTGAGCACAGCTCGGAAATATCTACTTACACATACCACTGGTATGCCAGTGAGACAACTCCTGTGGTCCATCAGTTATGTAACTGGATTAAAAATTAAAATCAAGCCTAGTTGAGAACCTGTTGGTGATGAATGTGCAACCTGGGTGGAGTTGTGTTGGCATGTCATTTGCTGCACATGATATAGCAATTGTTTCAGGGCCTAGAAACAATAGTGGACACAGACAAGAACAGTACGTGGGCAAGAAACTTTTTATTCTGGGACTTGAGGTAGAGGGAAAATGGGTTGTTTTTAAATTGGCACACTGGCCCTAAAGAGGGGTTTAGATGGAATAGCAGTATTTATATTCAACAGATTGAGAAATAATATGAAAAACTCCCTTGATTTCTGATATGAATCAAGGAAGTGAAATGTTACCTATATTTTCCAAGTCCAAAGGCTGGATGGGGCTGATCCATGGTTCTTTAATGATCATTTACTGGAGGCTTCATTCTTCCTCCTCTTAAAAATAAAAACCAAAACAAAACAAAAAACGAACAGAAAAAAATGAAACAAAACCAACCCTAAAACATGACTGTGATACAGGAGGAGCTGTGGAAATGTCAGCAAATTTCCATCTCCTAGATGTACCTGTTGACCTCCTATAAAATTGCTTATGTGGAGCCTAACACTCTGTTAATATTTCAATAAGCTTGTGATCCAGTGAGACGAACCTTGGAAGTGCTTTCAAAGACAAATGTACCCTTTTGGCCAAGGGTAAAGCCTGGAGATGCTAGATGCCTCTGGGTGATCTCTGTACTCAGCCTGCCACAGCTGCTCTGTGTTCCTTGCATTGCAGCAAGGCTTGGGCTGTATTGCCAGCCTGTTTTCTGCCTTGCTGTGCTCCACTGGGCACCTCTCCTGGCCATGACACACTATTGCCTCCCCTGGGAGTGCTGGGAGAGATTCTGGGACGAGCAGGACCTTGATGCATGCAGGTGAAGGAGTGCTCTCCATGGACAGAGGGTGAAGGACTGCTTCATCTGTCTCCTAAAGCTTACATTTCACCAACAGATTCTCATTTTGATAGGACTAGGAAGGCTGTGGAAAAGGGTCTGACTGAGGAATCTGGCTGGAGCTCCAAGATGGGAAGGGCCGATGGGCTGAAGAACAGAATGGGGATTGTGACATTGATCTTTGTAAAATGTGAATTTCCTGGCTATTGCTAGCCTAATACGTCTACTAAGTATGTCTTGTAAATTGACTCTTTTAAAGAATTGGTAGATAAAGAGACATTACTTGAAACACTGCTTGAAGACTAAATTCAAGAAAATCAACAAAAGACAATTATGTGTAGTGTCACACACTTACATACATCAAATTTTGCCTCACATAAATGTATATCAGAATAATATGATATGTTACCCTCCAAATCCTTCCTGCACAGCAGTGGCATTCTCCCCTGGAGCACAGAATTATAGTAATATCCTTAAAGAGTATTTTCTAGAACTACTGCCTGAAGGCTTGCTGCTGAATGTGCAGAAAATGTTGACTTCTCTTACATGAAGCTTTCTAGTATTGTGCAGATTTTTGAGCTGTACAGCAACATCTTGCAATCTGCAGTCAAAAGTTAAAATTTGAGTGGAGGTGTACAGTATATCATAGCTTCTTCTCCTCCTTGTTTCCTTGCATGTTTCTCTCTCCTTTATCAATATACTTGTCATTGTGCATTTTAAGAGACTTAAAGCGATTGTATGACTAATTCACCGTTAGTTCAGGAAAGTTTTCTCTGAAATACCTTTTTGTTTTGGCTGGAGGCAAACACGGGTGCTTTGAGTTCCACGTTCTTCCCACTGGGATTTGGGAAATACGTCAGGGCTTCAAACATATCCCTGTACCTCGTGTGTTGAGGCAAATGCTAGAGCAGTGTAAACCCTTTTAATAAAATTTCTTCTGAGTTTCAGAAAGAAGCTCCCTGTGTGGTGACTCCTCGTTGCACTCTGCTGCCTGATGCCCAAGCCGAGGAACACTGAGTAGTTAACGTTTACTGCAAAGATATATAAAGATGAAGGTGTATTTGTTCTTGAAAGTGAAATTAATGTTGTTTTTACTGCTATGAATATGCTTTGAATCTCAAGTAAGAGAAATGTGCAAGAGATGAGGAATTGGTAGTCTGACAAGTGCTACTGCCTCTGTCTGCTCAGCTACCCAGTAGGGTGAAATACCTCTGAGTATGTGGTGGGCTGTAATTGCCTTCTGAAAGGCTCTTCCACATAGCTATGTAATATCAGATGAAAGCACAGAATTTAGCAAAGTATTGCATAAGAACTGTTCTTCTCCCCAATATATTTGATTTTGGTGCATTAGGAAAATGTGATATCTTGGTGCATGTGATATGGTGCCATTGTCAAGTGCCCCAGTACTGTAGTCACTGGGTGTGTCTCTGGAAAATGGCTGACATACTTTGATACTAAGTTGATTATTTTTGAATGTTTTTGAGAGTAGATATATGGCTTTCTGTGAAGATAAGCCCTTTTTGGTTTGTTTCTGTTAATGACTATTAATTATGGTTATGCTCGGATCAGCTACTGCAGTTTGTAGAAGATTCTGAGATCCATTCACAGCAGAAATGCATAGCTGGTACCTTTTGCCTGCAGTGTGTTGGGCATAATTCTGCACCTCTCATAGCACTTTCAAAACAGCCCTGTGCCATAAAGGGCTGTTCCTCTCTGCAGCTTCCATAGATACCAAGGCCAGAAATAAAAGCATTCCTTATGCTTTTAAGCACTGATCTTCTATAGCTTGGCTGAGCACTATACACGCCCTAACTTCTGATGTACCCCTAAATTCTTTTGTTGCTGCTTCTTTCTGTATGCTGTCCATTTCCAAAACATTTCACTGAGAATTTGTGAGGACTTGGTTGTGATGAAGAGGCATTTGCAAGGAGCATGGTGAAGCAGCAGAATTTGACATCAGGACTTGCACAGGCTTGGTGTTCAAGAACTGGACTCAGGCTGGAGTAATCGCTGTATTCCATGGGGCTTCTGTGTTGGCCATGAAAATATGACATAAGAGTGGAACTTGTTTGCAGAGAATAGCTCAGTAGCTTTTCTGGGGACAAAGTCAGTATGAAATAATTGAGGTACTTTCCTCCTTCTTATTCTGGTGGAGTTTTTTTTCCCTGTAGCCTGTTATCTGAGCTTAATGTGTATTCTGCATTTGTATTGCCTTTCAGAACAGCAAAATATATTATGGCTTGCAGACTCTTAGTGGAAAAGTCATGTTCAAATGACTAAGAAATCTACAGCCCTGGAGGAGAAGTCTGAGGCAGAAAGTAATGTTTGTATGAAAGATACTTGAAATAAAGAAACTCTTCTCCAAAGCTGTAACTTTGAAGGAATTGGAGATGTTTTTGGTTCAGGGGGTGCACATTTCTGCATAAGGTCTGGCAGCACTGTTCAAAGAGTTGGCATTAGTCAGTTCTTATTTTCTGCACAGGTAGTATGCTAGATTTTGTTTTAAATAGGCCTTGTGATGATAAATAGCACTTTCTTGTTCTGAAAATCAAAGCATTCCCCCAAATGACTTTATGATCAGTGGCTCCAAAGAGGTACTTTTCTCTGCATGGAAATTTGTCAGGGAATGTACCTGCAAGTCCTTTGTGCACTGTTGTCATTCAAGTTATTTACCCTTTGTTAAACTGCAAAGCTCATAGTGTGTTTTAGAGAAGAGAAGGAATTAGCAGCTTCAGAAACAATTCATGATTACCTTGTTTGAGCAAGTTTTCTTCACAGATCTTCAGTTTCCTTTACAAGTGTCTTCAATAGTAGTTAGTAATGCGATTTTGATTGGTTTTTTTAAATTTTTTTAATCCTCTTAAACTTATTGCTCTATTTCTTGGCTGGCTTTTTGACATTTTTTTTCCAACGCTTTGGTCTATTATACTTCATATGTTTCTTTATCTCGATCTTCTTTAGCACATGTTCTTCAGCTTTAGAAAGCAATAAACTTTTAATAGCATAGTTCAGTGGAGTGAACTTACATTATTGCCAGGACAGTAGAAATGGTCTCAGTTGTCCTTGAGCCCTTTTACTTGCTCTGCCTCCTCTGATTAACTTTATTTTTAACTTCAGGATTGCAGTATCTGTGCTAATTCAATGGTGGTTGTAAATGAGTTTTATCGCACAAAACCTTCAGAGCCACAATATTCCACTTGTCACTGGCTATGACTTAACAACCCAGATCCTTCCTGTTCCTTTTATTGGCTTGCCAGAAAGTCCTTCAGGAGTTTGTTGGTACTTGATAGAACATATGTGATCATTCCAATACTTTGCACTTTGTGTGTTGCACCTGAGTAGACTTTTCAAGCCACAGAATTATGCTAATGGAGGCTTCAACTTTTTTTTCCTATTCTTAATGATAGCATTTTTTTAGCTATCTCTTTGACTATACCTGGTTCTGTACATCCACTAGAAAGGAACCAGAATTTGTACCTTGATCTCTACTGATCTTTACAGGACTTGTTGAATAAAGTGGGGCAGACTGGGGAAGGAAGAAAAGTAACTTCAACAGCTGCATGATGTTCAGGCATAATAATTTTGCTCATATGCACTTAAAATTTGAGTATTCATAGAACTAGATGTAAGCTAAATAAAGTGTGAACAAAAACAATGTCAGGATACAGAAATTCAAGAATCAATCCTGAAGGCATTTTATCTATTATATAGAAAATAATTTAAACACTACTTGTAGTTATGGTGCAGCTGAATGGCTACTTGCAGAGAATTATCATCCAGTACAACTCCTGTTAAAGTTCTTAACAGTAACTATGTCTGGTCATGATAGTTTGCAGCATGCCTGAAGGCTCAGGGCCTTAAATACCATTGGTGTCTGTGAGCTCCCTCAAACTTGGAAATGTACAAACAGTAGAGTAATTGCCAGTCTTGCAATAAAACAATGTTAAGTTGACCTTATATTTGTTTATTTGCTTTTCTAAATAATATTTTTGGAAACCCAAAAGAGGCAAGAATCAGGATAGTGAGCTGCAAGTGAGAATATTTCGGTGTCATTGCTAGCTTTGTTCTGTTATATTTTGATATATTTTTGAATCCTCGGCCACAACCTCCTTAACTTTTAGCTGGTGGTTGTGCTTTTATGAAATGAAAGTTATGGAGAAAACTGTTAAAGAAGAGTTCTTATTGTTTTGAAGAGTTCCCCTACTTCTCAGCTTACTTTTTCAGGTATTTTCTCCAGCTAAAATTTGGGAATGCAATGTAAAGCAGCATCCTCCAACATGCATTCCATATCAGGTCCTCTGAATGTTTTAGGTTCAGTCTTGCACGTTGCAGTTGCTCAAGGGTTACTCTTTTGATGTGCAGCAAACAGATTTTGTAAGATTGTTGTTTTGCCAAAATGTTTCTATCTATCTAAGTCCAAGCAACTTTCTCCTGCAATCATTCAGTACTGGAACCTTCCTACAAAGACAGGTAAAACTTGACTCCTTTTTGCTTAACACATAGACTATTTTGGAAAACTTGTTTCTCTGACTTTGAGGAAACATCACTCCCAGAATGAATCTAAGGCACCTCAAACTACCAATGTTTTCACTTATTTCTTCTTAAGGAAAAGCTAGTGGCTGAGCATGGAGATTTTTATGTCAACTCCATTGTACCTTCTCCTTGGATTACACCCAAGGAAAACTGTTCTGAGACATGGAACTCTTTTCTGCACCTAAATGAGTCTTCAGCTTCCTCCTTTGTGGAATATTCAAGTTGTTTCTTGTCCTCTGGCATAATCCCTGAATTCTTTGCATTGATTTTCCATTTGTTTTGTCTGTATCCAGGATTCAGTATTGTTGCTAACAGCAAAGCACACACGCTGTGCACCTTCTGCTGCAAGCACAAGTCATCCTTCCTGTTATTAGCTGTTTCATATTCTGAATGCCACTCAGGCCAACTCAATTTTTCTTACTCTTTTGCCACTGTGATCTGCCTTTGCCTTTTTGCTTTAATTAAGGTGGTCTTCCAGTTAATCAAGGCATCCCCTTGAATATGGGTATCACGCATCTGCAGCAAGTATAATCCATATGTGTTTTTACACAGGCAGCTGCATTTTTTCCTTGCCATACTGGGACCAGTAGAAACTGACGTGTTTCACCTTTTTTGTAGTTTTCCAGAGTGATGCAGTGTCCTCTTTCAGCAGTTATTGCTGACCTTCAGAAATTACAGTTAAAAGGGTGAAACATGCACGTATCCAGTTTTCAAACTCTCAGGAAGTAAAAGCAGCAATCTTGGCAGAAATCTCTTCTCAATAACTTCTGGTGATACTATATAAAGGAAGGTATGAGTCATGCCATGAAGGTAGATTCCTGTACATTTCCATGCAGGCATAATTTGGGTTTTTTCTCACCTGTCTTAAGCTTGATGCAGGCTACCAAACTGTGTGAGTCTTAGAGGGAATATAAGCATATATACCACGTTTTCTAGAGAGTAATGAATCTATACTTTAGTTGTGTAGGTATAGAGATAACTTACCTATTTCTTACTAGCAGTTGTGTCATCTCAGCACTGCCTAATTTAATCTAAAAAGTAAGTCTGAGCTATATCTTCATTTACAGTTCCCTGATGGGTATTATTTGCATTTAATCTCTAACTGATCTCCTGCACCAAGCAGAGTAATGTTCTATAAAAAACGTTAGAAATTATTGACACTGCATTTGGAACTTTGCATATAAACTAGGATTTTGTATTTTCTAACTTTCTGGCTTTTCAGTACTGTATGCCATATTTGCAAGACGGTATTAGTTTCCAAAAGACACTGGTAGAAGAGAGGAATGATAAGATGTGGCTGTGAGATCAACCTTGGAGCTCCAGTGATGCTCTGTAGAGAAGTTATGGGATTGGTCCTTGGCACAGGTGCCCACGGTGGGTGCCTTAGGAAGATCTGTCAGACAAACAGACCCTAGAGGGCAAAGCTGGGGGATGGATGGTGTGAAACAAATACAAGATTGTTGTTTTACTAGCTCTAATCCAGGATGCACCATTCCTGACTTGAATTGTGAAGGTAGTTAGCTAAGATTTGAAGCACAGACCATGTATTTTTGGTTTGAAGTCAGGGATGTTATTTAATCTTTGAAACATAAAGGGAAATAGGAAGTGTTGAAGGAAAAGCAAATCTTAGTATTTCTTTAATAGCCATCCAATAAGATAGTAAGTCTTAAAATGGACTGGCAGTACTTTACTGCATTACACTACTAGAATCCAATAGATGAAGAGTTATCAGTGAACTACAATACTTGCCTCTAGCTTGAACTGTAGTAAGCTTTCTCTTCTTTTACCATAAATTTTTTATGTTGCAGTCTCTTGCTTTGCTCTCAGATCTCAGGATACAAGTATTCCTCAGCTCTGCTTTCAGAGAAGTAAACTAGTAGGCACCATACAATTGCACAAGATGATTTTTCCTCTCCCCTATTCTGACTGTGGTAGTCAAGTAACAAAGGAAATGTGTATGGACTTTATTGTGGCTTTTTACTTACATCTTTGTTTAGAATTTCGACTTGCCTTGTCTGTTTTTTCTGTGCTAGATTATTTATTCCCCTCTCCATTATGCTGCACTTCTAAAAGTCTGCCACACAAAAAACCCTTACAGACATGTTAATGCATCTTTCCTAAGTGAAAGCTCCTCTACTGCTCTTAGTCCTTTGCTTGATTTTGTTTGAAATGAGATTCTACAAGCCAGGAGACAGACCTGTATAAAAAAAAATATTCTGTATGAAAGTTCTCATCCCAAATTGGTTTAAAATTGTTTTATGTCCTCCGTATTATAGATATAGAAATATATTTGTGAGTCACTGAAGCAACCAAAATGGGAAATGAACTTAGATTTTCAAAATAAAGCTCTTGCATGAGGTTACTCAATTGATGGAGCTCTTAGGCATTAGCTGCAAGGTGTTGGTACTGTATTACTGTGGAAGGCTGAATGCAGCAAGCAAATAGTTCTGCTTCTTTATGACTGCATGTTTATAGGATCTTGTTCCCTTTTATTCTCCCTTCTTAATATTCATATTGATTTTCTCCTTCCTCAAGGGTAAAAGAGAGCCCTGTTGAAAAAAGAAAACCCAGAAAATGGTCTTCCTAGCTGCTTGCTCAAATATAAACACTTTAAGTCTGGAAAATAAAGGTACATTTACATAGGTCATGAAATGACCAAGGCAACTGCTACAGATACTGTACAGACACTAACTTCCTTAAGCGTTTTATCAAAAAAGAAAAGGAATACATATTTAAATTTTATCTCAAGGGGATTGTTTCTGGAGTCTGAATTCTGAAAGTCAGAGAGATGTTGCAGCCATGTGTGCCCTTTTTCTTTTGTTGCCTCCTCCTCAAAGAGCAACTCCTTAACATGGGAAGGCATTGACTCTATCTCATTTCAGACTCTGGTGGTAGACAAAGTCATCTTAATGCAAGACTAATAACTATTGTAAGCAGAAAGGAACATGACTAGAAAGTCTAAAAATAATTTTTTGCTTCTTCTTGTAGGGAATAGCAACTGTTTTTGTTTAACAAAAAACAATTGAAGGTACAGGGCTGTGTAGGGTAAAATGAGCTATTCATGAAGGCATTAAAAAAGTACAAGTGCATATCAGTTTGAAGAGCTGGGAAATGGCATGGCCTTGTGTACCTATTGTACTATGTATGTATTCATAAGCAAAACTGAGTATGTTTATTTTATGCTGAAGATTCAACCTCTAGTATTGATTTGCATTAATTATCTTGCAGGATGGAGTTGTAAACATCTTCATTTGTTTGGGAAAGAAGTAGCAACTCAGGTGCACTGCAGGGACAACAGGTAGTTATGAAAGCAACTTTCCTTCCATAGATGAATATGTGCAGCAGTGATGGAGGGGTACAGCAGAACAAACAACATCCCCTCTTCTTCCTGCAAATACCCAATGAACAAAAACAACAACAACAAAATTCACAAACAAAAAAGCAAACAACCTCCCCCCACCCAAAACCAAAACAATAAAAAAAGCCCCAAAACCTCAAAGCCAAAAAATGACTTAATGAAATTTGGAAGCTCCTTTATTTTCCCTGGAAGTAAAATGATTTTTCTCATGCCTTATATTGTGTCAGAAGGTATCACTTCAATATTTCAGCTTTTGGGGTAATAAGATTGCCTTATTCATTGAATGGCACAAAGCATCTGTAAAATAGCTGAAGATAGCTTTAAGAGACCTGTTGATTAAAAAGAAATTACAGAAGAAACAGTGATAAACCTAAGTAAGATGTTTTCTCTGTTTTGGTCTTGGCCTTTTTGTTTCATGTTGGAAGAGAAGGTTTAACTCTCCTCGCCTTCAGTGCTTTCTGGTTCATCACATTTAACTTTACATCAAAGTTTTTAAAAATGACATTTTCCTACTAAAAGCTAGAGCTATGGTGTCCCTCTTTGAGAAAGACAAATTCAGGTGCAGAAATCAATCTGCTTGATTCAAAGAGAGTCCTTCAGATGGTTGTGCAGTTGTATTTGCCCGCTTAAGTAAATCCAGGCTAACAAAACCTATGATTTTTCCCTAGCTCTGAAGCAGAATATTTACTGCCAATTTTCTCCTGCTGTTGAATGCTTTTGAAGAGGCAAATGGTCAACTGTTGCAGGTGATAAAGTTAGTTACCCAAGACTAGTGTGTGTCTTGATCCTCATGTGTAAATGTTCCATTGAAAACCTGATGACAATTGCAGCTGATGTTTGTCAAGTCTCTGTGTTGAAAATCTTCTAATTTAATCTTTGGTAAGTAGCAGTGGAAGAGGTGGCAATATGGGCACAAACAAAAAATGCATATTCCATCTGAATATGTGGGAAAACTTTACTCTGAGGGTGACAGAGCACTGGAACAGGTTTCCCAGATGTTGTGGTCTCTTCTTCTCTGGAAGTAGTCAAAACCTGCCTGGATGCCATACTCTGCAAGCGGCTCTGGGTGAACCTGCTTTAGCAGAGGGATTGGAATAGATAGTCTATTAGATGTCTAATAGATAGAGATCCCTTCCAACCCCAACCATTCTGTGATTCTGTAATATAGGACAGAGAGGCTAAGGCAAGGGAAACCAAACCTACATTATTACGGCTGTGCAGCTACTTAATGTAAAAGAAAGAGTCCTAACCTCTTTTCTTTGTCCTCCTGCCTGAGAAGTTGGTTCCTGAATTGAGTAACACTGGTCTATATTAATGGATCTAGAACAAAAAAAAACAACCTAGTTAAATTAGTAAAGCCTTTCCAGATTTCCTTTTTCAGTCTGCTAGGAAGAAATAGAAAGTGAAGTCCTTCCATTATTTCATGCTGAGAATTCAAACTTTAAAGTTTTCCTTTAATATTGGTCAAAATTCTGCATGATCATGATGATAGGGAAATAAAATGGGAAAACGTGTCAGAAAGTTGTTGAACATTGGTGTTTTCAGATAATCTTTTTTGCAGTAGAATATAGATTCAATGTTGTAATAAAATCTAAACTTATAGCTACCACGGAGAAAATTAGGAAGCACATTTATAGTCATAGTCCCTGAGGAAAACTTTACCCAGGCTCCTTTTTTGACTTGGCAGCAGTAGCCTGTCATGAGCATTTTACCAGCTCTCCTGTTAGACTCCAGCATTCTGGTTTCAGCTTCTGATCAAGGTAGATGGGGTTCTTGGATCTGAAGCAGAGTGCTGTTTCTGGTATGCTGGGGGAAAAGCCATCTCTTGTTAATTTTCATGTTAACATCTGATCCAACTGCCTATTCAATATCAGCAGTAATGAAGAGCAGTTGCTTGTTACGCTGTGTGTGCATGTGTGGGAATATCAAAGCTGCTCTGGGGCTTGGTGCTGATCTTTAGGAGAGAAGTTAAAGGAGCATAACAGATGTTCCCCTCCAACAGCTCCTGGGCTAGCAAGGCTACATTAGCAACCGGTCTCATGGACAGAAAAGGTGCAAAATGCAAACAGCCTGCTGAATAAATGATGCCCAACTCCTGGTTTTGTCCATTGTTTCCATGGCAGCATGGAGCACCATGGCCTCATGCAGCTGAGCCAGCTGATCTCCTCCTACCTGGCTAATGACTGTCTCTCATGCTTGCCAGGTGTAAAAGCAGAGGCCTCCCCTTTCGGGCTTGTTAGCAGCAGTGCTTCTCACAGAAACAGCTTCAGTCCATAGAAATTAGTTCATGGGCTGTTAGAGAGGAGGAATAGGAGAAGACAGTGAAAGCAAGGCAGAAAAGTCATCAGAGACACGGGTGGCTGACACTAAATATCCATTCAAAAAGACTTAAGAGGGGGAAGAAAATATGCAAAGGGAAAAGAACTCGGCAACAGTCTTCAGAGGACTGAGCTGGGAAAACAAGGCAGGGTGACTTAAGCAGGGATGGATGTCTGTTTTGGGGAAAATGAAAAGGAAGGTAGGAGGGAGCTTCTGTAAGCTGTTGTAAGGATCTGGCTCAGGGGGTGGCCATTTTTGTAGCCACCTGGGAGCTCTCCTTGCTCAGGGACATCTGAGCAGGCAGGATGTGAATGGAGAAGAGAAGCCAAAGCTTTTGCTTTACAAGCTCTCAACCTGCGTCACTGTATAAGGATCTATATAAGTATGTCTTTAATTATGAACTTGAGTTTGGAATCCTACAAGCTGATTTGAGAGCCAGTGTTTATGGTTGAGCAACTTTAATTTTCCTCTTACGTTCTCAATGAATGGCATATGAAGGCGGAAAGAAAAAAAGATGCTCTGTCCTATAACTCAAAGTAATGTTATAGATGTGGGAAGAATGCTTGTGATGAAATTTCTAGACTTCAAAGTGCTGTTAGACTAACAAAATTAGAAGTACCACGTGATTTTGGTAAGAAGTGTATTTGGTGCTATTATTGTAACTTAATGCGTGATAAGATAAAATAACCAAGTCTGCCTGTTTGAGAAGACTCTCCAAATTAAGCAGATTTTGATCTTTTATTACTAGTGAAAGTTTATTCACCTTTGCAAATATGTAAATTAAATATAAACTGAAAGTGACCCATAGTGTTAGACAGTTATTTGGAGGTCAGCAATGAGATAATGTTTCACATTAACTGAATTGAATAAAGGATCAGTACAAAAACATATAAAATTTGCTAATTCCTTTTAAAGCCCTACTAATCTATGATTGTGGATAATCTTCAGGATGGCACCAAGATCAGTATATGGAGTTTAGTCATAAACATGATGTTCAGCCTTGCAGCATTACTTGTAGCCCACTAAAGCTTTTAGGGCACTGCATTGCATATAACTTTCTTCTATTTGACTGAAATAGGAGTGTCTTCAAATTTAGAAGTGTCCCTACTGTCTTCTTGTCCTTGGTTCTAGGTTTTTGCAAGATTAGATTGGATGATGCAAAGAAGACAAACGTGTTTCTCCAAATCTAAAGACACACGTTTGTTTAGGTCATGGATACAATGAAAGCAGGAAATTTCCTGACTTGCTGGGGGAAAAAAGAAAATTAACACCTGCATATTCATCATATCTCTTTTCAAGTTGTGTTCTGAGGATATTTACTTCAGGCTTAATGCTCTTTACCAAAGATTAAAAATGCTCTCTCTAGTCAAAGGACTGCTTGACCTAACATGGTTTCTTCTCATTCCTTCTGTTTGTTTTCTTTTCCATTCCTGCTACTTGGAAATCTTTCTCAAGACAAGCAAGTTGAAAAATGCAAAGCCTTAGCTTAGCAAGGAATTAAAGGATGCTTCAATTATGCCTAGACAAACTGCTCTTGTTACATGCATGTCATTCTTCCTTCATCAATCTCTAGGTTTAATAGTAAGTATTGTTTTTAAAAGATGGAAATGTACTTCAGAATAGTCTTGAATGTGTGATGCAGGAAAATGAAGGGGTATAGATATGGGGCAAGTGTCCTTACAGTTAAAATATCACATGCTTCATTAGGAATATAATTTAATTGAAAGTCAGAGTTTTTTAGCGTTTAGCTTCAGAAGCTTTTATTTACTCTGTGCAGCACTGATTTCTGTGTAAACTGCTCCTTCTAAGCTTTAGCAGCACTGCCACTGCAACTTGTTCAGACAGACAGATGGTGTGCTATTAAATCCACCTGACTGCCTCATCAGCAGGGACAGTGGGCATTGGATGGTTTAGCTGCTTTTAGGGAGGGGGAAACAAAAATCCTGCCTTGATACTAAAACAAATTAATTCAGCATTGTTTATGACCACCCTGAAAGTGATAAGGGGAATTCTAAAGAACTTACTTAGATTTTTTCATTTAGATGATCCTTTATCTACATTGTTACTCTCTTGGTTTCATTCTCGACCTTTGATTGTTTAACCTTGAATATATTACACTAGATGAAAATAAACCTTGTGCATAAAGACAAAAGCTTTTATTCAAATGAAAGCAATTGCTATCTGAATATGATATCAAACTCTGTAAGATATCTTAAAGTTAAAAGCAACACTTAAAAATAAAAAGGAATGTTCTTGTATGTATGAATAATTTGCAATGACTCATGCAGGTTACCAAATAATCTGATTCAAGGACTTTGTTTCTGGCAAAAACTGATCTATGAGAAAAGGCCATGGCTATTAATCACTGCATGTTCTGGGCTTGTCAAGACAACTTAAAGCAAATGTACAAATGAAGAACAAAAAAACAACTCCCAAATTATTAGTCTGTTTAGTCTTATTTAAATGTAATATTAACTTGGTAACTCTTGATTATTTCCTGATTTTTTCCCCTTCTGCAAGTGGTGTTTGATATATGCCCGGAAAGAAACTAGGGCTGCTGCAAGTTTTGATTAGCAGGGATGAAGGGCTTTTGTTTTGGTTCCATTTTGTTTGCTGCACTGGAGTCCAATAGTATGGGGAAGAATGTTTGCACAGCTCACACTTGTCTGGGAGCTTGGTCACGTTTTTTACGTGCAACTAGTAATGCAGGTTCCTCTTTCTAATAAATGATCACTGAGTTGTACAGCAGTGGAATGTAGAGCAAGAAATGAGATTGCACAGATTTCTGGAATTGTTTTGTCTTTCAAAACCTGAGAATGAATGTGGTTCTTATGTCTGTCTACACACATACCATTTATTTCTGTCTGGTAGCTCTCAAAACAGCTTTTTCTTCTATTTATGTTGGAGACAATATTTTATCATTCACAAAAGATTCAAGTTTCATGATTCATTCTGAGATAAAAGATTTTTGGAGGCCTATTAATGGACAGCAATATGTGAAAATAAAGATGAAAAGAAAGTGTCATGATTTGGAAGAATGACACCGAAGTGCTTAGCTTCTCTCTATTAAATAACTAAATTTCAGTTTTAGTGGAAGAATTCCCACCACTTTCCCATGATCCTAAATACCTTTAATGGCGAGGTAGGGTGGAGGACTTTAAAAACCTGGATACTAAAGTACAGTGCATATGAAAAATCCACAATAGCCTACAGAGATATTGTTAAAGTATATGAGCCCCAGAAGCAGAAAAATTATGGCCAGCTATTCCTATGAATTTAGATATTCATGTTCAAAATAATAGCTAGTGGTAAAACAGAGGGTCAGAATATGACTCCAAACACATAGGATTGCAGCATTTTCAGTCTGCTCCAAAGATCACCTTTCTACCCACTCCCTCATACCTCTAACTTGTCTATTTCGTTGTGCTATTGAGGTTCATACATAAAAAATGTCTTCTGGATCTCAGCAGTGGTAGGTCTGATGCTGTGCTGGTACAGGGCAGTGTTTTGAATTTGTGCTGAATGCAGAGTTGATAATATTGAGATGTTTTCGTTATTTCTGAGCAGGACCTGCACAGAGCCAAGACCTTTTCTGCTGTTCATATTGCCACACTGATGAAATTGGGGCTGCATGGGAGCCTGGGAGGAGACAAAGCCAGGACAGGTGACCCAAAATGACCAAAAGTGATGCTTTTACTCTTCCAGTGATGGGGAGTGAGTGAGTGTCTGTGTGAGGCTTGGCTGCTGGCTGGGATTAAACCATGAAACACCCCTAGATGGCTTCTATACTTCTCCCATATTCTGCTTCACCCTTAATTTCACTTATTGGAACACTATCTCACTCTGTTGCTCTCCATTACCCTAGTTCTCTCCCAGTTCTGTGGTTGAGAATGTGGATAATACATGTCATTAACTCCCTGACCCTGGGCTTGTGATGTATAGAGATGTTATTAAGGGTTTGAGGTATTAACAATCAGAGATGATGACAAGCTTTCCAAGTAAGTGCTGACCTGATGTACAAGGTTAATGTAACTGTTTGATCTGCTTAATGATGACTGATAACATTAAATATTTGCTGAGTAAACTTCCAGGAATCTAAATGGCTATTACAAATAGCATGGAAAATGTGTACAAGGAAGCCTAATTCATATTAGTTTAGGAAGATGGCCATGATAAATGGTCTTTTAGTTGTTGCACTTTTTACCAGACCTTGATTTTGAGCTTAATATCAGATACCATTGTAAAAGACACTATCTTCCTACCAGATTCATATCTAGACACTTTCTCAGATAGTGTTAATAACAGATATTGCAACTAAATCTTTGAAAGAAACTGTGTTCCAATCTTACAATGGTGGTTCTTTTGGTTTTATATCCCTTTTTATGCAGTTCGAGACAAGAATTTAAAGAAATTGGCAATTTCAGTGTAGTCCAAATGGCCAGACACTTACTCAAATACTTATATTCCACTTTGGGATTGAAACATGTTTTCTTTCCTGGAAGAAGAAGAAGCTGGAGAAGAGATTACAGTTCAGTTTCCTCTGCAGGAATATGCGCCCATATTGCTAGGTGATCTAAACCAGAAGGAGTTTTTGTGGATGATGGCAGGATTTGCTTCATGGCCCCATTACTGCTCTTAAATAGAACAGGAGTGCAGGCACAGCGATGGGAGCAGATGAATGGGTGTTTTTTAATCTCAGGGAATTAATACTGTGTCGTTAGTGTATCCCTGCCCTTCATAGCAATGAGATGATAGTTTGTTTTCTGCATGTTAATATGGGCAGAACTGTCCCATCATAACTTCTATGCCCTTTCTATCTTTTCTGGGTCTCCTTTTCTTTGCAGATAACTTGTATTTTGCAAAATGGAGCATGTGGATTGATACCTAACTTTTTCATGTACATAATGATGTGAATTGGCTTGATTATTCCCTGAATTCTCTTTATGGACTAATTTAAAATAAGTCTTCTCAGTTACTGATCTGAGTAGTTTGTGAGATGATAGAAAATGCTCTAATTTTCCATTTCAGAGATGGCAGTGCAGCAGCTGGAGTGAAAATATTCCTATATGTGCCATCTTCAGTTTGCATAAACCAAAAGCCTGACAGTGATGCTCTGCATCTGGGGATCTAGGCCGTTAGAGAGATAATGTACAGTGAATAAAATTTGATTGAAGTGTGCCAGGAGATTCACTTGTGAAAAAGGTGTTATTTACATAATACTACAACTATGAAGAGCTGAAAGTATTGCTTAGACTGTTTTCTAAACAGATTTAATAGCCAGCAACTGTAAACTACAAGTTACAGGGTTTTCTTTGTTTTTAACAATAAATGTTCTTTCAAGAGCCTCTGTTTTGTTTTGGTTTTGTTTGTTTTTGGTGTTGAATTTTGTGTTTGTTCATAATTTTATTTCCAAGCTTCGTGGGTGTGATCTCATTTCCCATAACAGTGATGAGAGAAATTCCAGAACTGCTCCTTTTGCCAGTTTTATAGGACTGAGTGCTAGCTAAGAGCTTTGCATGGTTTCCCCCCATAATTTTCTTCATTTGTAGAGGAAACTCTTTTCTGGAATTGCTATACTCTTCCTTCGCAAGGAAAAAGTGCTTTAGAGCCTGGTGTATTGCTTTTGGGAAATTACAGCCTCCATGTCTGACTTTGATATTTGTTTTCCATGCTCTTCTTTCAATTTTTTTTCCTCCATCTCTGACAGCAGAGTATTATTGGGACATTAACTTTTACATTCCTACTAACTTCAGATGCACTTAGAATAACGTAATGCTGCTTTTGTTGTTTCAGTCTCATTGAAAAGCTTTATGCTCCCAGTGTGCTGTGTAAACGAATATTTGCTGTGTAAAGGAATATGACACTTGCCTAACAGGTATTTCAGTTCTCAAGAGAAAAAGTAGATTTGAGGTGACAACAGTAGAGAGCTTTTAGAAACGGGTAGATATTTCTTGTATTTCTGGCTTGTGTTATTGGAATGAGTGTGCATGATAGCAAATATCCATATACTTATTTAAATAACCCAAACACCTCTATGTAGAGACCTTTTCTGCATATTCTTTTACCTTGTACAGTTCAGCCTAGTGCTCTGTGCTAAGTGAGCCTTTCAAGCATGTATGAAGAGATAATGCCCCTGAGGTGAGCTCAGAGCATGGTGCTAATAACACCAAGGTTGTGGGTTTGATCCCTGTATGGGCCATGCACTTCAGAGTTGGACTTGAAGATCCTCGTGGATCCCTTATAAGTCAGAAAATTCTGTGACTTTTAATTCAAATATTGTCTTTGACTTCATGCTTTGGAAATATGCTTCATTTGCTCACTTAATTCTTCAGCCTTCAGAAGAAACAACTTTTCCCTGATGAGAGGAAAAAAGTTCTATACTGACAAATGCTGAGATGTTGATTCTTTGATGGATTGTTTGATTTGAACTGGCTTCTATTACTATAGATGTTCGGAATACACTAATTTATTATCCATCATCACTAATTTTGAAGCTTTTCTTCTGCATATATATAGCAAATAAGAATTGCCATTTTGTTATCCTAGAAAAATATTTTGATACAAATGCTAAAATAGGGACTGCATAAGGTCACAGAATTACATTATATTTTAGGTTCATTACAAAGAAAAAATGTCATAAGGGAGAACAAAGAAAATCAGACTGTGTTTGTATCCCCCTCTTTTCTCCTTGGAAAGTTGCTCCAGTTTGAAAGTCTCAATATCTTTGTAAGACTGTATAATTGATAATTTTCTTAAATGCTGTTCCTAACTGTGTGAGTATATATATTTACTTTAAAAAGTGTAATATTTGTTTTGGTATAAATGTACTTTAAGCCTCCATCAGAATGCATACTCTATCAACATTGTCAAGACACCAACAGTGTATCTAATACATTTAACGGGTTCTTCAGACTTGAGTTAATTTTTCCCAGTTAATCTTTTCTTCAATTACACTACATCAATTTTATTGCTGCTTCATAAATTAACTGGAACTTTTCTCTGTTTAAATTTATAACCACTTCTTTGAAATTAATTTTGCCTGCAGATTTTCTTGATCACAAACCTTCATCCAATATTTATTTTCTGTAAGCCAAAACAATTTTCATAACAGTTGCTTATATCATGTGCTTTATAACTAACATACATCTATTGAACACATCAGCAAATTTGTAAGAGGGGAACTCAGTAGAGTATAGAGTATTGTGATGTTAACTGTGTAGATGGCTTGTGTGGCAATGCTTTTTTTCAATGATTTCATGGAATACTTTAACTATGCAACTACTTCAAAAATTTTTGAGTAAAACACTCTTGAGAAAAGCGAATGTCTTACTCTTTGAAGACTGTTTGAGCATTGCTATTTGAATTTCCATGGCAAGCCATTAAAGTGTTCCTTTTGTATGCTTCACCCATTGAAATAACTGATGTTTTCAGAACTTTATTATAGTGTCTTTTTCTCGGGGGAAAAAAAGCTATATAAACAGTACAGCAATTTTTACATTGCCAGAGGGATTTTCTTTAGTATTATCCACAAACATGAGAATATCCTGGAAAACTTAAAAAGGACCTATCAAGAAATCATAATTAATACCCCTACAATAATTTTGTATCAGCTGATGTACTTGATAAAGCTGGAGTGTCTATGTTATAATAGAGGACAAGGAGGCATCTCTTTTTAATGTAATATTTATTTCTCACTTGCAATTTTTATTTGAAGTTTATGAACTGCAAATCTGATAGCATTGAACTCTTGGATCCATTCTCCCGTTGGTGGTACAAGATATTTTTAAACTGAGTGCCAGTAATGATGCACACCTATGATGATAAATGGTCTTTTATGAATTTTCCAAGGAGTTTTCAAAGGTAGGGATGCAGCAATCACCAAACACCTCCTGAAGTCCATGCCTCAACAGCTCTTGAACACTGCTGTATCTAGTCTCGTTGTTGCTTTTTACAGCTTCCCTCTTAATTTTGACATCACACACACCTCCTGTTGGAAGATTTCAGGTTTTCCTAACTCCCCTACCAGGAGAGCTCCATATACATTTTGTGGCATGGGATGTTCTGTCCCAAAAACACGTGTGCAAGTACTTTTCTAAGAATGCTTAGCAGTACTCAGTAAATCGGTGTGTGCCATAGCTCCTGCTGCTTTGAACAGTCAATTGACCATTTGTTGTTAGAAGCTGGGAAGTTCTGGAGAGAGGCTGGAGACAGAAAGGTGCAGAGAGAGAGAAATCTTTGCATATTTTTCCTGTTATACTACTTCTCTCAACAGATTGTATGATCATCTCTGAGGCAGATGTTGGCCTAATTGTTTTGACCCAAGATATCCTCTTGCTTTTATGCCTGCGTCATATTTGCTAATCACATGTAGCTGCTTCATTGGGATAGTTTTAAACAAAAGCCTGAGGGAGACATAACCCATACAGCCTTTTGGAATAGCTTTTCATTAAGGTCGTTGCTGTTGCAATTTGAGTTCATTGCTGTTGGGCATGACTTCTGTTCAGTGTGTGCTGTAGTGATCTGTTGCTTCAGAGTTGATTCTACCCTTAAGGGCAGCAAAGTTCTCCCTCTCCCTGCCTACTCTGCCCGCAGCCCCCACCTTTTCTTCAGGCTGATGTGGCTTTTTCCTGATTCAAAATGGCATCAGACTTCTGTTTCTGTGACAAAATGCACCCACGCAAGAGGTCTGTATCCCCTAATTTCAAAAGTAACCATTATACAGACTTGTTTGTTTGCTGTAGCAGATGTGTTTGAAACCTCAGCTATCTGTATCCTACAGTCCTTAAGGTGGAATTTTTATTAGTTGTAAAATCATACCCATTATTAATTTTGGTTTAGTGTTATCTGCTGTAAGGTAACTAGAAACTAATCTCTTCTCACTACTAATGTAATCCTTCCATTTCCTCTGTAATAGATGCCTTTCAAACTAGTATTGCATGTAATTAGAATGGCACCACTTGTTAGTTTGAATCAGAAGTAATCGACGTTTACACCATATGGTGTTTGGTACTCTATTTTGGGCAAGTAATTTAAAAAAAGCTTTTCTGTCTGAGGATACTATAGAAAGAAAGAAAAAAGGCAGCTTTCATCACATGTTCTCCTTCCCCACTGTGAGTCTATGCTGTTGGTCAGCATCCTCTTCTGTACCAGAAATTTTGCAGATTGTTTTCTGTGTATCCTTATGTGAATTGTTAGGCAAAGTTAAGCAATCTATCAACACATGCGAGGAGTTTCCTGCAGAAAACAAACCATAAGTCTTTCATCCCTATTCTCACTACAGTTTCACACAGTGTTTGACAGTCACATTCCTATTTCTCTGTTCTGACTGAAAATCTGAGTCTGAGCTCCATGTTGGGCAGCAGCAGAAGTAAGTTCCTGCTCCAAGAGACCTCTCGGCTGTGTTCACACTACATCCACTTGTGGGACAGCTGGCATATGCTACAACATCCCGTGTAAGCCCATGACCCAGGCAGGCAGTGTTCCCTGGCCCATGCTGAGATCAGCCACACACCCACCTGTCCTCACAGCACTGCCTTGGCCCTCCGGGGAAGCCTCCTGCCAGTGACCTGCTTGGCTCCTTGGGAAATCCAGATGTGAGCTGCTATTTCCAACCTTCTGCAGGACGACATGCAGCTGACTGGGACTGCAACTGCTGTATGTGGTTGTGTGCAGCAAGACCAGGATCTCTGCTCTGTGAGCATGTGCAAGTGTGAGGGGTGGGATGGGATGGCTGGAAGTTCATAATATGTGACCAAACAGGCAGCTAGGCATCTGTTGTTTATTGAGCATATTTTAGATAGATATACCCCAATTCTAACTGCTTGTGAAGTGGAAAAAACACTCTATACAAGTCTTAATAAAGATTGGAAGGGTGATCTGACAAGAATTTACCATTAAAATAAAATTGAAACAGCTTGAAACCAGTAGTACCATATTGTAGATACTTAAATACACTGATTACAACTTCAAGTGCTAATTTTGCACTCAAAACAATTGAAACAAATGGAGAAGAATGGTTCATAAATTCTAGGAACAAATGGAAATTACTACCTGCCAGGATACCTGGGCATAAAGAGTGTATCTATTTCGTCTAATGGATACACTGAAGCCAGTATGATTCCAGTCAGGTGTATCTGGCTTTCTGAAATCTCTCAACAGTTTAAACCAAAACCAAACCACCTTGTTCCTGTTATCTGTCATGTCAATCCGTGTATTTTCTCCCCATGTTTTCTTCCCTCTCTCTAACCTTTTATCTGTGACTTTGGTATTACAAGCTAAGGAATGAGTTTATATCCTTTCTTTTATGTGGAGTTCCTGTCAGCTATGTGTGTCACAGTAATGGTGTGAATAAAGTGGTGATTTTAAGAGGATGATATTTGCTTATTAGTGCTAGGAACCATCGTTCTGTTCTACCTTACCCAGGGTTACTCGGCAGATATTCAAAGCTAAAAAAGTTAATTCTACAATTTGGCTTCCAAAGATGATGGATGAAAAACGTTTACACTTCTGAGTCAGAAACAGAGGAATTTAGCTCTTTACCTCAGTAATTATTGCTAATTGATTTTTATAGAGTTATCTTTAAAACCTCAGCAGCTAGAATGCTAATTCTAGTGCTAATGCATTAGAAACATGACTTTTTATCTTTTAAAAGTAAAATATATTATTTGCCCTTCTAGAGAAAGCTTTGAAAGTGGGAATTGGATGTGGCATAGCCTGAAAAGCTGGAAGACACATAAAAACTGCAATATTAATTTCAGAAGAGTCAGTTGTTTTTGAGCAAGTCATGTGATTTTTGGGAGACAAGTCTCCCATTTTGAATTTCTGTGTTGAGCAGCTGACCAGGCTGAAGGCACAGGAAGGGGATGAGGGGGTGTGGGAGCTGGACAGGGCTTTCCCATGTCCCTTGGAGGTGCAGGGGGTCAGTCACTTCCTCCCTCCAGCCCTATTACATGTCCAAGCCCAACGCTAGGAAGAAACAGTTATAGAACAGAGACTTCTTTTTCTGATTGATTCAGTAATATGAAATGGAATTTTTGCAAATATGGTAGCTGTCATCATCAATAAAATTTTGGCACAACAGAATATTGGTCCAGGACTGGGGTTTACAAATAATGCTGGCAGTGTGTGTTGTTCCGAAGCAACAGATAGCCATTTATTATTTTGCAAAAGTTCAACAAATGTGTATCTTTATTTCTGGGAAAGATACTATTCTTTGCTAAGCAAAATTTCATGTTAGAAAAGGGAGACAATTTTTTAAAAAATCCTTTATTTATGTCATGTTTATGCTTCAGATCTTTCACTCTGCTAGGAGGTATGATGTGATTCCATTCTCAGTTTTTAAAAAACATTGAGTTGCAGTATATTATTTGGCCACTAAATGTCTCTGAAAACCATATAAAGTTCCAGGAGCAAGCAGTAAGTACATCACAATTAAGGAGAAGAAAACCCACATAATTCTATTGAATTCCACAATTGTCACTAGTGACTAGCCCACAGTAAGTCCTCACAAGTTATATTTCCTGTAATGTAGCATATTCTGATAACTAGCCTATTTCTTTAAGTTATTCTGCTTCTTTCTACTTCATGTATTTGCAGAGTGTAAGCCTGGAATCATCTACTGCACAGTATCTGGTTTTCCTGGGTTATCCTGGATATAGCTTGCAATTGTCCTTGAAAGAAAATGTCCAGAAATTAAAGTCTTCAGGGGACAGACACATTCCTTGTTTCTCTTGGCAGTTTGTTCCTCTATCTAGTAACTCTAGCTCAAAAGGTTTTTTGCCTTGCTGGAAGTATGGAAGTGGTGGGCTTTGGCTTCTGCTGTTGTTTTTTTGATGTATTTCCCTCTTGAATTTGAGTATATTGGAGTATCAAGCTTGTCCTTACAGTTATGGCACCTTCTTTAAAGAGCTCATTCTAATGAATTTATCACAAAGGGGGAAAATGATTCTTGGGTTGTTTTCTAGCTGTTCTTTCATATCTTCTGCAACTTCCTTACATTCTTTCAGACATGTGGAGACCAGACCTGGATCAGACCCATTTGCAGAAGTCAAATTCTCACTGCAGAGTAGTGACAGGAGCGAGAGTATGGTGTCTTGAATTTGCTATTTAAATCTCCTTCTGAGTCACATAATTTTTTCTATGCTGTGGAGACTATTGTTTTTGTAATCTGTTGCCCATAGCACTACTCTAGCCACTTGATTTTTGTGTTTCTCATTCTCTAAATTTTCTCCTAAACTTCATGGAAGATCCAAAGTTTCTTGTTTCATGAGATCTATTTGTAGTAATGTGTCTATTCTTTTGATCTAGCAATTATTAAGCACCTTGAAAGGCTTTTAACTAACATTTAGTCCTAAATTGATCACCCTCTGCCCCCCTCTCCAGGTTTCCTTTAAATACCTAATTAAGTGTAATCTCCTTGTTTAAAGTGTGGAAGTCTTCATCAAGACTTTGGTTTGGAGAATAATACTCTTATATGAACCTGGGCTGTCTCAAGTTTTCAGCTTACAAGCACATGCATATCTCCTTCAGAAGAGTGTTGAGATTTTTTCTACAAAAAAAATTTTTGGTAGGTTTTAAAGGTCTTTGAAGCCCTATGAGAATGACTCTTGTATTTGTTTATTTCTGACAATAACTGATTAGAAATTACTTTCTTCTGTATTTGAACTTTGGAAATTATTGAGCTTTTTTGTGTGAATTATTTAATTGTTTAAAGAATGATCTATAAAGTAATGAATAAAGAAGGAAAAAATATCCCCAACGACAAAAAGATATAAATAGGATCTAAAGAAAATTGTTAAACATTGATAAAAGGCATGACTCATTGTGCTTAAAAACATAGCTGACATTTATTATTGAATTTTAAAATAACAGGTTTTAGTGGAGCTGAGTTTGTTACCAAATTTCCAACTCTTCACGATTTTTGTGAGGGAAATATGTCTATTTGTGTTGTTTTCCTGAACAATTCCCTTGGAACCAAAGCTTTTCACACAAACATTTTGTGAAGAAAGCTTCCCTTGGGTCAAGGTAAGGAAGTGTTTCTGGGGGGTACATAAGGAGCTCCAAAGCAGGGCCCTGGCAGAGGGGCACGGGCTGTCCTGTGCCAGCAGTGGTCAGCTGGTCCCTTGAATCAGGGCTGAGTCAGATGGCACTTGGGGCAGGGGGAGTTGCTTGGCCAAGTGTCACAGGTGTTATGGTCTTTCAGTTGTCTGGAAAAAAAAAAAAGGGGGAAAGCTTCATATGCCTAATAATATAATTTCTATCAGAAGATGAGTTGCCTCTGATGGATGTTGCTGAGAATTCTATGTATTTTTGTAAAGACTTCTAGACACCATGGTTTGCCTGCTGTATTTCTCAAAAGACTGGCTGCAGTTTATATCCTACCCTGTTTTTCATGTGTGTAGAGTTCTTTGTATACAAGATCTGAATTGTTGGTTTCAGCAGTGACAATAAGTCCTAATGCTTCTAGAATAACATCCTTCAGTCAAGTTTCTCTTTTAAATAATCCACAACTTCATTTGACCCCGGTCCTTGGGTGGAAGTGGTAGAGTTTCCATGGCCATATAAGTGGAAAATATATTGGAATGATCCACGTGTGTAAGCTCACAGAAGGGTACTTGGGCAGATACAGCTACTGAGTAGGATCTTCTGTCACCACAGTTTTAAAGGCTTTCATTTTTCTAATCTATGTATGTTATAAACACTGAAATACAGATTGAAGAGTAACTGCCACAGCATTATTTTCAGTGTTTGATATACAGACTTTGGCCTAGGATGGGAGTGTTTCTCCAATTAAAGGATAATATTTCTCTAAAGGTTAACTTTTTCTATTTGTGCATTGCATTAACAAGAAGACAACCTTCTTGCTCTCTGCCTCTGCAAGACCACAGGCAGTGGGTGTTTCCTGGGGCAAGAACATGGGAAGCAAGGACCATGTTGAAATCATTAACATTAAATAAATTAAACTAGCAAAGCATTGTTTGTCCCTTCCCACTGGGGTGGCATGGAGAGGAGAATTGGAGACACAAAAAGGTGATGATCGCTGTTTGGGATGAGAACAATTTACTGGAAACAGAAATAAGACAAAAAAAATTAAAAGTAACAGGAACAACATTAATAACAAAAGTGTACAAAAGTGAGAGTGAATCACATGCAAAAATGCTCACCACAGCCATGTGACCCTGACTGCTCCTTCCAGCTCCGAAGTGGTGTTGCCTGCCTCTTTCTCCAGGCACAGGTGTGTGCAGGGGACACTTCCCTGCCTGTCCTGCTTTAGCAAAACTTGAATGAAGAGAGCTTGTGCTACCTGTTGCTGCTGAGCTGGCAGAAGTTTCAGCAGTTACTAATTTATTTCTTTTGGGTAATTTATTCAACAGCTGCTATTTATCTGTACCACTCATTATGCAGGAGACTTTGGATGGAATATGCTGTTTAAAACCTGTGCCAAAATAAGAATTGTACAGAGTATTTAGTACTTGGTGTTGCATGAGTAATAGCACTGAACTAGAGTTGTGTAGTACAATGTTCCCTGTAACTCTTTTGATCCCTTAGAAATTGTTTATAATTCTCTAATAAGATTTATTTGTATGCAATTTTAATTTGGTAATTTATAGAGTAACTGACACAAGCTAAAATCAAAATAAGCTTGATTTTTGATGCTGCTTCTTTCACAGTCTTCATGATAAGCAGCTCACTGGCGAAAGTTATGAATCTATGCTTGCCAAGAAGTATATTTTTGTAGTTTTAGGAAGGTACTTGAGATGTGATGTGCTACTTCTGATCTTGAAGTGGGGGAAAAAAATGATGCTTTATTCACTATAAAGTTTGTAGCTTTACATATTGTATGTTCCAAATTTATCAAAAGAATAAGTTAATGAAAGCTTTAGGGGAAGAGCTGCAGCTAATAGTCAAGATTTTTTTTTTTCTCTCTGAATATTTCCAAAAATATTTTGTATTTAGAAAGTAAAGAAAAATTGCTTCATAAAATGACCGGTAATTTTTGGAATTAGGCTAGGCACATTTGTATTATTTTAGATGCTTCACTACCCTGTTATTTAGGCAGGTATCCCATCCTTATCTCAACATTACCCTATTTTTACAGACCAGTAATTGACAGGAAAATGATGGTTTCTCAGGGTTGTGCAAGGAGCTGGTGTCTGAGAGGGAATTGAATCCAGACTTCTCAAAGTCTGAGCTTGATGCTCTTCCTCCTGCCATGGTAGGGAGAGCAAGTATAATACATTCTGCCAAGACTAGAGAGAAAAGGAAGAGTTGTTCTATTTATATAAAATCCAGAGAAGAACATCAGGGTTCTGCCCTCCTCTAGTGTTAGGTAGTTTAAATCTTTCAGAGTTCTGTCTGGTTTTGGCATTTCTCTTGCTTAGCAGAGCTGGGCCCTTTCCAGATATACTGGGGGCAGTGGAGTGATATTGTGTAGCCTTTTTTTCTTCGTTCTTTCCTTAAGAATATCTGAAATAAATCTAGTGTGCAAGAACAAAAAGTGAGGATTTGCAAGAATTTGGAGCCTGTCAACACATAAAATTTCTGTCACTGCTACTTTTGCCAAGGTTTTGCCTAAGCAGCACAAAAAGATGTGCAGACACTTGTTTTAAACACGTGGAAAGAAATTCAGAAATTTGTGACTTGGCACTAGGACAGAGATCCATGTTGATTCAAAGATCTTCATCTTAACAAAATGTTGAGTTTTGCTTTAATTCACACTACTTAAATCTTAACTCTGTGGAAAGCTGTTGATTTATTCCAGAATTACCCTAGTGTGACAGAGTAGAAGTAGAAGCAAAGGCTGAGCACCCAGGTAGCTGAGTTGTTGTACTTAAAGAAGTAAATTATTCTCTATACTGTATTCTCCTTCTAAGAACACTTTTGTAAGAGGTTTTGTTTAAGAATTGGAAGGGTTTGCAGCCATCCTTGCCTGCCTGTGGCAGCCTCTCTGTGTGAGCTGTGGCTGATGCTGCAGAGCTGATGCCCAAGGGGGTGATTTGGATGTCTGCACATTGGCCCAGCTCCCTCTTTGTTCTTGCTGTCACTTTTTCCCTTTGCTTATGCCAGAATTATCCTCCGTGCTGGGTACTGGCTCTTGTGGGAAGGGTCACCCTGAGGCACCTCCTTGTCAGCTGGTACCAAGGGTGGTAAATGCTGGAAGAAGCCACGGAGAGAGTTGGGTACTAGGAATGAAGCAGGTCTGCAGCTCCCCTGCCCCTTCCTTTCTCTCTGATCACCTACAAGTTCAGAAGAGCAAAGCTTGACTTTTGCATTGGATTTATCCAAGGGAAGTGGGTTCTTGTAGTACGTTCTTATTATCTTTTTATAATAGCTCATTTTAGCATTTTCCTTGCTCTTGTTACCCAGGAATTTTTGAATAGTTTATCTGTCTTAATGTGTTTAAGCATTGTAGGCAGTGATTTTCTTCCTAGTTGTAAAATAATCTTTATTTGTTCAAGCATTTTTAGTCTTTAGTTAAAAACCTTTTAAATTAACCACTTTAATAACTAGTAATTGAAATAATGTCTGTGTGAGTTAGTGTAAAGCACCCATTAGGCTCCTTTCTAGCACAATGGGAAAGGAAGAAAGTGCACATTAGCTTTTCCTTGGAAGGGTAAGAAAGGAAAATGCTAATGAAATTAAGATAATAAAATTTGAAAGTAAGCATTGACAACATTTCTGTAAGTGATGCCTGTAAACTTATGCAAATACCTCCCAAGTGCTGCAGTTCATGCTATTTGTTTCCTTTCAAAGCATGCAATAGGGAAGATATATCTTCACTCTAGGAAACAAATTGCAGTTTAAATATGTGGCTTCTTACATTCATCATTGACAATGTACCTTTGCTATTTATGATACAGCATGAATTTGACAGCAGAAAGAGATGACAAGATTTAGAAAATACCTTATTTTTTACAAGCTATGAGGTTTTTATTTCCTTCAGGAGAGTAACTTGTTTCCTTCCCTATAATTCTATTTGTATCTTTGACACATCTGTCCCTCTTGGTGTTGAGGTGCTTTTACAAGATGAGTTATATAATGATTGCAGAGTGCCAGGGCTACATGCTGCCACCAGCTGGGTGTGCATGGTGGCAAGGACAAGCAGTCTGGATGAATAGCTGTTGTCTTGCCCATATCCTGGGTTGCATGAATGGAAAATGAGCTCTCCCTGCCTGATAAATCCTTAACTGTAATTCTCTTGGGATGGAGGGATTGATGTTGCGTCTTTCACTTTACACGATCAGTCTAGTAAAATTGTAGCTTAAACTAGAGATCATTGAATGAACCTGTTTGGCTGGGAGAGCAGCTCTGCCTAACAATCCTGACTAGTTCCTATTTACCAAGATAAGTAGGAGAACTCCATTTTCACTAAAAAGGAGTGCTCTTTAAATAGTATTTGCATTTTGTGCACTCTTCTATGTCTGATAAAAAAGCCCTTACCTGTAAAGACTGAGCAAATATATTTCAATCAGCTTTTTGGCATGCAGAAGGGAAAATGAGGGTAGCTACAGTGAGCAGAAAAACTGGTGTTGAGGAGTGTACAAATCAGTTGTGCTTGCCATGAGTGAGAGCTAGGTAGTTGACTGAAGTACTTTCCAGCAAAAAAATGTATGAAATATAAAGGGATTTCTTCCCCTGTAAAGAAGATAAGAAAAACAGCTCTTTAAAGATTTGTTAATCTTACAGCTCCTGTTTTATATTGGAGGAATTTAGATGCAGATTACCTTCGTATATGCACTTGTCACTGGAAAGATATCAGTAGGAAAATATTGAGATTTTTAATTAAAAGTAGTTTTACAAGTGATGGCAATTTACCAATAGTGAATAATTACAGAGTAGAGAAATAAATGTATCTTGTGGATTTAAGTGAGGAGTTTTACAACATGATGACTGTGTTTTAGTTCATGTGACTTTATAAGCTGAAGTGTAATTTAATTGTAATCCTACATTTTATATTGGGAAAAGCTACTCGGCTGTTTCTTAACTTGGACAGCTGAAAGAAGTGAAGTTTTTCCAAAATCCTGAGTAAACATCTGTCCTGAGTATGCAAGTATTTGATGAAGCAAAATCACATAAGACGTGAATAACAATGCCTCATTAGCTCTCATTTGTTTCAGTTCAATTTTGTCATTGCAGTCTGTTTCAGTTCACAAATTAGCATGCCAGTGGCCTTTTACTGCATCCATCTGAATTTTTTCAGGGAGCAATAGCCAACTGATTGGGAGGTCTCAGACCAGATGGCAAGAAACTTGGAACCTGATTCTCATTCTGCTTATATAAGGAGAAACAAGAACTAGTGTTTATACAAGTGAAACTTCATATAGAATAAAATAATTTCACAGGCAGCAGTAGGAAAACCATAGTGTTTTCTCTACTCTCCAGAAAGTCTCACAAAGTCAGACTTTCAAATTTATTCAATTTGAAACACATTCACATGTATTTTAAATTTTTAAGTGAGCTCAACCTTTCAATGTTTCAGTTAATGTTCTGCGACAAATCTTACCCTGCTGCAACTCCATTGAAATTGGTAGACTTAAACTCAGAATTAAATTGGCTCCTAAATTTTAATTTTAGTCTTTCTAGCTCAATGTAAAACAAAATCCCATAGAACTCATGTGTTACATGTATTGATATTTACTTTTAAAATGAACTTGAATTGTAATCTAATCTGGATTTTAAGTGTATTGGTTTTGTTTTCTCTTCTGCTTTTTACTCTATTCCTTTGTCTAGTGGTATTTGTCCTAATGAGAGTTAGGCTTTATGTGACTTCTTGGAAGGCAAAACATTTCAAAAGCCATAATTAAGATGTGCTGCATTCTTTCTTCATAATGATGAAAATGCTGTCAAAACCTTTGGAGCGATCAATGTATCTGCTCAAAACAAAGGTAGGTGGTTTTTTTTTTTCCCCCCTGGATTTTAAGATCTGGGAAGTTCAAGCATTATCTCAAAGTAATAGTTGCTAATCCAGATATGAATTAAAAGGAGCCTCAATATATGCATCAAAAATGTTCTATGAAGTAGTTTTACAACATTGTAATTTGTATATTTTGTACCTTTTAAGTGTGTAAACTGGTGAGAGATTAACCAGTTAATTGTGTTTCCAGCATCTTGATGCTGATTCCTGTGAGGTGTAGAGCAGCTGAGGTGAGGGAAGCTCCTGTAACATCTCGATATTGCTTGAGATGCCCAACCATAGAGACAGGCAAAACTTGTGTACCCCACCTGAGTTACAGACAGTGCAGCACATCTGGGTACTGTCAGTTTTTTGGGAATGCTCAGTAAATTCCTCTATTTATTGAGAAGAATACCAGGAGAAAAAGTGAGATGGGATGTTTGATTCCACTGAGAGCTTTGCTATGAACCCTTTCCCTTGAAGGATTGGCCTGAACTTACCCAATGTATGCTTTTGTCTTCCTTCTACTTTTAGTGTGTAAAATGAACTGCCTGGCCAACGATGTTGCTATTTAAGAGTGACTTGGGAGATGCAGGGATATGTGTTGTGTTGACACTGAGTCAGCAGTTGTCTCACTGTACATATGTCAGAACAACTGAGGCTTCGGCAGGCAGCCAAAAGCCATTTGTAACATATTTCTTCACAGAACTCTGCTGTGGTAGGAAAGAGTTGGTAGACTTTGATTGCCAGACTCCCAGTTTGTGAAATTTGTCTTCAATATCTTTTAACTCTGGCCTTTCATAGTAATTTTTGTTCAGCTTTGTCTACAAAATCCAATTATTGGTGATTTAATTAAATGATAAAGAGATAAACCAACACTGAGCGACCTAGTGAGAATGAAATCTTGAGTAGGTTTGCCCTGAGCATATGTGTCAAGGGAGCTTGTGCATGCCATAGTCACCTCTCTATGAGGGCATTTGGCAGTTCTCTGGGAGCACAGGCAGACAGGTCTCACCAGGAAACAAGTATTCTGCTCATGCCTGCATGGATAGGTTTTAACAGCTTGTGGGAGGAGGCACAGACATACAGAAATGGTTATCTAAAGTACCTGGATGGAGAAGCACTTGATGCAGAGCAGGTATCAAGTAAGAACCTGGCTCATCCCATAGTCCAGGTAAGTAGGAGTTACAGCCTTTCACCTATTCTACAAGAATTCACCTTAAAAAAATAACAGTTGGTAAAATTGTCCCCAGTTTAAATGAAGCTAGAAAAACTGGAGATATTTTACCCCTGCTTTGAATGAACTCAGAGATAAAAAAAGAGACAATTTAAAATGTTGTCAAATTCCATTTGAATTACAGAAAGGCACCAGAAGGAAGTAATTTTCTTGTTCTAAGCCAAAACTTTCAAAAGGTTAGGGTTAAAAAGACAAACTTGTGATTTTTTGAATACTTGTTAGCTATGTGGTCTGATACTGCATTTAATTACACAGTCACTAAAAACTTCTTTTGGAAGTGCCATTGATTGAATGGAATTTCGAGTGTTCAGTTAATTCATGTATATTGTTTTTTTTCATCCTCTTCCAAGACATTTGAGGGGTTGAACATATTACATGTTACTGTTACCTGCTCTGAAGACCATGTTCATTTCTTTCAGGTGCATTTATGTATTGTGAAGTTAGAATCTGGAATGCTTTAGCAAAAACAAGAAATTAAATAAATGGGGCTGTTTAGCAGCTTGAAGAAATGGAGACTGTGGCATAGATATGAAAATATTCTGGAAAAATTAATAAATGAGCTGAACCATTTCAATTAAAACTTATGTACAGAAGTCCTGGGGCACGAAAGTGACTCTTTGGAGGGAGTCTTCACATGGCTGTGTTTGCTAGTTAAAATGGGCTGAAATAAGCTGATGTAGAAGCAGCATCATTCCCAATTCTAGAAAATGCTGTAGCCTGACCTTATAACATCAGCAGACCTGCTTGTTGATGCTTTTAACATACATAGCTTTTCATTCAGCATTTCCTTCCCTGTTTTGTTGGTATATTTTGTCTAAGAAAATGTTAGAGTAGTATAGGAATTATATTTAAGAAAAAAACCCAAATATCTGTGGGGGACAGAGATGACTCGTGAATCATATGTCAGCTTCTGTAGTACATACTGGAGACACTCTGAGGCCCTCTTTAGTAGCGAATTTTTACAACAGGATTCTAGTGAGTGAGCAGTGTTGTAAGCTGTGCTGTCTAAGCTTTTAGTGTGGAGATGGAACACAAGCTGATAACATGGTTAGGCTATGCTGTTTGCAATACCTGCTGTATTTTGCCTTGAATCACAGCAGACCTATTGCTGTGCTAGTTTTTTTTATGCTTTTTCAGCTTTTAAGAAAAGGGGCACCAAAAATGTTCATTTGGCTGAATTAAGCATGTAATATGCTCAAGAGCTAAACTAGTCCTAGCAACTACCTAAAAACCTTGAATTTTTCTAGTCTGTTAAGGTGGTGAGATGAACATGGTGAAGAGTCTAAGCCTTTACCATTTGGTCTGCGATCCCATTGCTTGAACTCTGATAAGTCTCCTCATAAGAAATGCAAGAGGGCTGGTACTGAAAAATATATCTTATTGTTGTTACATGTCCCAGAATCCTTTTAGATGTTGCTGGAGGTGTTACTCTGTGGTGTTTGTAGTAACAGAACTCAAGACTAAATGCTTCAGTTCTTCCCCCCAAGAACAGAGGCTATTTATAGTAGTGCCACAGTCAAGCCCTCTAGGTGAACCATTAGGACTGAAGTTCATTTTCTTTTAATTTACAAAGATTGCAGTGGTTTGTGTCATGAGGATCTGTGGGAAGAAGGATGCTGGAATTGGCCCACATAAGCACATACAAGTAACTGTTGGGGTTTACAGGGGAGTCTGTGGCAGAGCAGCAAGATGAATTTGGACTTTCTGAGAAAAAGTCGAGAGTCCTGCCCACAGAAACAGCCTAGGTTTACTCAGACTAATCTGTAGAACTGGAGGAGACCTCCTCCTAAGTGTATACTTTTGATTGTCAGTAGTAGAGAAATGCTCAAACGTGGAGTACACCCCTTAAAAGAATCTCTTCAAACTTGTGGTGTCTCCATGGCATGTGCCATTCTGACTCACCAATGTCATTAGGAAAATGCATTATCACAAAGTAGCTGAGCCTTTTTCCTGAGCAGCTGAATAAACTGCTTTCTTGAGGCAAATATTGTTGTAGCATGGGTGGAAATCTTTATCACAGTTTAGTCTGGGGCTTACAGATTTCTTGCCTTCCTTTCCTTTTCCCCTCACCTCATCTGCTCCAATTTAGCTTCTTACCAAAAGGCTTTAGTGTAACAAAATATGTGAGATAAGGAGTCTTTGGAAGCTGGCGTGTGTTTCAGTGCAAATGTGATGTTTGCAGTTGGTCAGCATAGAGCAGATCACATGTACAAATCTCTAGTGAAAGGACAAGGTGTTTCAAACATCCTGACACTCATATTCCTGCCAATAACTTATTTTTCCTGTCTGAAAGAGGTGCTAGTTAATGGCCATTCTTCCTTTTTGGCACAAATACCTAGTGATTGTTTCTTCATGCAGGCCATCTCTGGATTTGATGAACGCAGAAAGGAAGAAGGGAGACCATAATCTAGTAACTGTTAGTATGAGAGGATGCAAGGTTGCTGGAAAGGCTGGGGAATTACTAAGAGCAGCATCAAATACCTTTGGCAGTCCTTGACACCCAGTGTGCTCTGAATATACCATTTACCCTCTCTCCAGCTACCTTATGTGTCTCAACAATTTACTCTGACAACCAAAGCTGGCACCTTGCACACATCATGGCTCTGTGGAAGTGAACAGAAAAGCAGACCGCTAGGTTTGGTCCTTTTACTCACAGTGAACTTCACTTTCACGGGTTCAACCTTGAAGATGGGTCTGGGTCTTCAGAGTTGGAAATGAATATCAACTTGCTTTCTTGGAGCAGTTGGAACATCATTCAATAGGATATCCCTTATTTTTTGAGCGACTCATATGCCAGAGAGCTCTATATTCTCAATTAAGCCACAACCCTTCCCTTCTTCAATTTCCTCTGATTGGCGAGAGGTGATTTTTTTTTTTGTACTTGTTAGCATTTCTTTAGCTTTGTTTTGTTTTCTTCCTTTATTTATAATTATCTGTATTCCTTGTTGAATTTGACCATTTGCAGGTAGCCAGATAAAGTTGGAAGGTTGATTAGTTTTAAATCATTGTAAATTCACTGTATTCCAGTTCATTCATTGACTGGAATTTTAATGGAGAGGTAAAAAAAAAATCCAGAATGCAGTAGTATGAAAGGTGGGGAAGATTGCCACACCTGCTTCTTTAGTTACCATCAAATAACACTTATTAACACCTGGATAGCATTTATTCAGAAAAGGCGCAGTACAAAATTGTTAGTAAAAGAGGGTCCATGCCTGGATCTGCTTAGAGAAAATCCCTTCTGCAAGGAAGATATTTTTGTCCCTTGGTATCACATCTCAGCAGCCTTCCATAGCACAATGTAGGTTTGTGTCCTTCCACTATTCTTGTTAGGCTTTTCCTACAGTCTAGAAAAATACTGATTTATCATATTTTTATTTAGTCTGTTTTTTATTTTTCATTTATTTTTTGTTTAGCAAGTTTTGATCAGATTAATTTTTTTTTTCTTGAGCATATCATAATTCTTTAGCCCCAAAACTCCAAAATGGCCACAGTGTGGAGTCCTTGTTCATCACTCACCCTAGTCCAGGCTCCTCACGGTGGGTGGTGTCTGCTCATTTTGTTCAAAAGTCAGTCTCGTGTATCTCCGCTGTACTCCCCCACCTGTCTGCGTTGGTGTGCCAGGGAGGAGATGTTTTATTTGGCAGGCTGTATTTGAGGGTTTTCCCTGCAGAGGTCGTCACAGCTCCCTCTCCCAGAGTATTTTGCAAAGATGCTGCTGATGTTCCGATAAAACTGTTTTCCTTGTGGTCCTTCACAGGGATGTAGGAGTGAGCACCAAGGAGCTGAGCAGAATTAATTTGATTGCAAATGACAGCAAATCTGTGGCCACAGAGAAAATGAGGAATGGGAATTACTCTGCGACTGCTGAGGGGACTTGAGAGGAAGGGGGGACGTGATAGAAGTCTGAGAATTGTTTACCACAGTTTCAATATTTCAGGAACCCAGATAATGATAGGTGTTTCTTTCTTACTTATATTGGATTAAATACAATCTGTAGCCTCAACTGTAGAATGAGGAACTACTCAGGCAAATAATTAAAAATGCATACCAGATTATAGCAATTCAAAACAGCTGTCTTCCTTTCTGAGAAACTTTCAATGAGTCTCACTTGTACAGGATTACTTGCCATGAATTAGGGACAAGTAATGCAGAACAGCAAAAATGTTGATGAAGCTAGTTGCTTAATGTGTTATTAGAAAAAAAAAGGGTGAAATGGAGAACCAGACATGAAATTAAAAAGTAGGACATCAAATTCTACATCAAATAACTTTTTATTTAATAAAATAGTATTTGAAAACTGCTATTAGAGGAATGTAAAGCTTTGAGCTGTTGAGAGGATCAGACAAGTAGTTTCTGAATTTATATTACAGCTATCAATCCAGCAAAGTCAAGACAACACCAGATAACTCAAAACTTCATGGACTAGGAGTAAAGGAAACATTGCATATTCTTATGTGTACAGAGTTTCTGTCAAGATAAAGTATTAATAATCCATGTATATCAAATCGACATTATTTGATTCCTTTTTACTTTCTTTCCTTTATTTTGTTGTGAGGCAGGATACAAATATTAGTTTTGTAGAGCAGGAGATGAGTTGAAGTGAAAACAGGTTCCAACCAGGTAGATCAGTCTTGGGATGGGAACACGCTGTGCTGAATTGCCCACACAGTGCTGCCAACGTATGTGAGTCATGGGTAGCAATGCCACTTCCATTTATAGATTCCTCAGGAACAGAGGCAGCTATAAATGCTATGGTGTGGAAATTTTTTCAAAGAAGGTTTGGACTCAAAATGTTGAGCTCCACAGAACTAATTAAATCAATACAAGATGTCCAAAAAGTAATTCCCCTTTGAGAAATTAGTTAAGTTGCCAAATGCAGCTCCCATCCTCTAGGGAAGTGCCAAGGATTCAATAATTGCTTTCATCCCCAGAACATACAAGCCATCTGAAATGGTCACATAAGACATTAACAACATAATATGAAGTTTAGAGTATCAGTATTTTGAAGTACAAGCTTCTTGAAACAAAATGTTTGATTCTTATTTTTCTAAGGGAAAATTCCAAAATTTCAACAGCAAAATGTATCAGATTCACATTCTGAAAATTCCCAGGCTAAAAGGTTGTTCAGTTACAGTTATTTCACATATTAAGATGGTCACAGATGGAAAGAGTAGGGTACCTTGAACTATGTGCATGTACACTATGTGGAGTATAAGCTGTGAATAACCATGTAGTGTAATATACTCTCATAGGTTGAGGACACCATACATAATGTGCACTAACTTAGTACTTGGGCACATCCTTCATAAAAATGTGTATGTTTTGGGTAAATTAATTTACTTTTTTCACACATGAAGTATTTCTTGAGAAACCAAGGAACTAATGGAATAGGAATTGCAGATTCCTCTTCCATTATCTTATGGAAAGAATGGTCTTCATGGCCTATATAATTTAAACTGCAAAATATCCACTGTAGCTGAGGCCTTTGTGCCTGAAATAATTATCAGGCACTCCAATGGGGTATTTGTTGTTTCTGTCACATTTATCATTTCTCAACAGAAGAAGTTGGATGCTCCAGATGGGAGCACCTACTGTGGCAGAGCACACACACAATGTCACATATGTAAGTCTTGTGAATGCAGTTCAGGCTGAGAACTTGAAATTGTCACTTGTGTCCTATATGAATGTCTTAACCTTGAGGCAATTTTTGGGATGTTACAATTTCCGTCTCTCTTGTGAAAACAGTTCTGCTTTATGTAAGTAATTAAAATACTAATTGAATCTGGATCTTTCACAACTTGAGATAAGTCCCATAACCAGTGGGCTTGGAAAAACAGCCTAGTTAGCCCTGTGAATGTGTAATTAGTTACACAAGATGAGGTTACTCCAGTAGAATAATTGAGAGCAGCTCACCTGAGAATAGCAGAGAAGCTGGTAATTAGTGCACTCACCTAGTCTATAAGAGAGCCACTCATTCCTGGTAGGACATAGCCTGTGCTGGGATTTCAAGTATGGCATCTTGGATTTCCAGTGAGGCTGTGACTGGTTAAACTGTGGGAGAATGCTTGTCTAGATTGTCATAAGAATTTTCAGACAGTTTGGAATTTCTTCGGATGAAGAGAAAAAGAGATTATTTTTTTTTTTTATATCAGAAGAATTTCTTCTTGCATAGCTCTATTAACAGTACAAGAAATCCAAGAACTTTAAAAAAAGTATCAATAAGGATTCCTGAAATATTCATTTGTTAATATTATAATTTATGATGATGCATAATGAAAGCTACTCCTATTGCTGATAGGAAAAGTAGATAATAGGGAACATGATGTTTGCGTTGGCCTGTATTTGTGTCTTGACTTCTTGTAGTGTTTACATGTTTTTCTTTCTCCTGAGTTATGGAAAAGCCTTAGCACTCTGTTTATAATGGTTTCTGCATAGAGCAGTTCCTTTGGGAAAACAAAACTCAAATACCTAGGAAGTGTTGCAACCTATCTTTCCTTTCATAGGATGTGACAAACTTCCTCCTCATGCAGTACGAGGTGTCTGCCTGCAGTGCTGCTGGCAGCTCTCTGCAGCCAGGCCCAGACACTTCTGATATGGGCTCTTCCCTTCCACGTGTTCTCTACCCACCAGGATGGATCAGTGAAGAGTGCTGGCAAAACATCATGGAGTGGCCTGTGCTGCCCAAATTCTTAACTGTGTTTGTTCCTTGGAATGAAGGGAAAGCTCCTCTCCAAAATAGACTGGGGCTGTGTAAAATATTTGCAGTAACAACCTGAGCTCCAAAATAGATTAGCTCCTTACAGTACTTTGACAGAACACAACCTCATAGAAAGTCTTTTTGCCCTCTCTAAGGATGCACTATTTGCACAAAACCTATCCTGCCTTGCAAAGTAAGAGGGTAAGTGCTCCAGCAGTTAATTGGTGGCTTGCAAATTTAGTAGATAATATAACTCTCCTTATGCAAAACTGTGCTTTAATAGTCCAATACTTTAAAATGCTCAATCTGTCTAAAAAGCTGATCTGTTCGATTACTTGCTTTGGTTGTCTGAGAGCAGTTTGACTCCATAATTTGTAAGAGGGAATGGATACATTGAGGCTGATTTAACCTTCTGTTATAATGTGTTGCATATTAAATCAGCAAAGGCTTGCTGTCCTAAACTGCAAACTCCCTTGGGTCTGTAGTCTCCTCGCTTGAATTTTTTTTTTATTGAAAATTCCATTGTTTTTCCTGGTTCCAGTGAATCATCCCAAAATGTACTCCATTTCTCTCACCTAAGCAAAACTGTGATGCTGTGCCAGACTTGACTGGAGCAGCCTCCTGACTACAACAGAGAAATAGTAGATAGCTCCTTCTGCAACAGCACCTTAATACTTTTGGGCAGTTCTTTTCAGCACTCAGAGGCAAATATTACTGAAGAATCCTTGTTCTGCTTAACTGCTCTATCTGATGATCAGTAATGGGAAGCATTTTAAAGGGAAGTCTAGATCCACTACAGTGGGTAGGTAGATTGATGTTCAGTGGTAAGGTAAACTGTTACTTTTATTGTAACTCTGAGCTGTCTGATGTCTGTGTCAGTGTCCTCATTTGAGATATTTTGAGGATTTGGATGCAAGTTGTTTCTACTTTCACACCTGTGAGCCAGTCAGGAGCAGTTTCTCCAGTGTCATGGTCCCACAATTTTCTTTTTCAATTTTTCAAGAGTCACCTTTCATTCTGTTATTGTTCTACCTCTTCTTTGCACTTCCATTCATACTTCAGGCTATCACTTGACATTCTTAAAGCACATGCAAATGTCACCTGTCACTTCCTCCTTGTTAGGCTTTAATATTTTATGTTCATATGCTCAGCCTATGGTACTTGACACTTTTTCTATCTAAGGGATTCTAGATTTTTTCCCATGAGGTTAAGTTCATCTTTTATCAAATGGAGTTGTAGAGTTCTTTTGTGATGTTGTTCTGTTGCATAGAGTAACTTTGCATTGTCAGGGAGAACAGATCTAATAACGTGACTAAAAATTTTTTATTTGATATCAATTCTGATTCATGCTTCTACTTTTATCCCACTCCCAAATTTTTTAGAAGTTCATCAAAGCCTCTTTCTGACCTTGATTTGTATTGCTTGAATTTCAGGAGAGTTTATTCATCATCATATGGTGTGCTTCCTTAAATATAAGGTGATACAAATGCAATGATATTCCTTTATCTGCTTTGGAACTGGTTTGAAATAATTAATGGGCATGGTTTTGACTTCACTCTCAAGGAAGCTACCAATATGTTTTGCTATGTCCGCTAATAATTGATCTGTTTATTCCACTAGGGAAATGAAGTAAAAGGCACTCAAATGTGTCTTTTGCCTGTGAAACTTCTCAGTTGTTCACTGGGCTAATTTTGTTGCACCTCCATACTAACAGGGATATTACACATCCTGGTCTTCCAGTTATGAACAACTGGACTGTCTGCAAGCAAAATTGACTTTTTGAAAATCTTTAATATTTTTCATGAATGGTGAATGTCACTTTATATTAGCTGTATAAAATGAGAACAGCCACTTGACACTTGGCTTAAAATCTGCTTGGTGCTTTCTGGCCTGGAAATATACTTGCTTCTAAGCAGGTTGTAGATGGAAATTGCTCTTGATTTTCATTTCCCCTGCTCCCTGGTGTGGAGAATAATACAGGGTTTGTTAGATGTTGAGGCTGACAATGCTGCCATCATCTGAAATGCCTGCTTTGAGTCTTTCTTCCTTGTGGAAGCTACATAGTTTTTTGTGAGAAAAATATTTTGATAACCAAATTAAAGGCAGCTTGAACCAAGAATATCTGCACTCCCTTGGAAGTACCAGCTCTTTTGTCATGAGGGAAATAGACTTCAGTGTTGATGTTGGTTTAATGCATTTCAGCTATTTTGTAAAGTGAATTGTTTAAGTATTCCAGTGATAAGTGTTTGGCAACAAAATCTGTTTCTTCAGTGGTGTGCTGGGAAGGTTTTGTTCATGCTGAACATAACTGAATGTTAGTTTAAACTGTTGTGCAAGGGTGTGTTCATATTGAAGTTCTCAAATGCCATTATAAAATCCAGCTAGTTTCTTGCTTGTTCTGGCAATATTTCTAGTTATTTAAGATACTCAATTTCACATTAAGGCAACTGACTTCTGTTCCTCCCTCATACCTGATATTCAATTTATCTGCAAAGAATTTGCATGTATGGACACTCCTGTTCTAACAAGAAGTCAAGGTCAAAGAATTCTTATGCTCCAGCACCAATTAAAGTCAATGTAAGGGTGCTTAGTTATTTTAGAGAGACCTATTTTGAAAATCAATTAACTGCTGTCTCCTCAACTCACCAACCTACCAATACTCCCTCTAGTTCACTGCCTGAGAGAAAAATAGTAAAAAAGAACACAGTGTTTTTACTGGAAAATGTAGTAGTTCGACCTTTACACATGTGCCTCTTCATCATGCCTGAGCCTCGCTGCATTACAATTTTTTAAAATTTTTGTTTTTAAATATAACAGGTGTGTCACTGTTACTAGGAGTTCACCCACAGTGGCAGTGACAATGCACAGTTGTACAGCCACTTGCAGAGGTAGAGCAGCTTAAGGCACCTCAGAGCAACTCTCTGGATTCTGCAAACAGCTGCCAGAGCTAACAAAGCCTCAAGTGCTCATTCTGCCAGCCTGGATACATGATGTGCCAAGCTGCTGTTAGCTGTGGTGGGGATGCCTTTCTATAGATAATGCTCTATGTGGGTCAATTTCAAGTACTCAGAATCCAATTAAGACTGAGGGCTTTCAATTTGCCCTTCAGCTACCATGAGGGCAAAATAATCTCCCTTTTGCAAAGAAAGTTGTCATTTTAAATGTTTGTCTTGGTGTGTTTGTTAAAGACATTTTTTACAGCAAAATGTACCTTCCTCATTCTGCTCACAAGCAAAGATGAATGTCAGTGCAACACTGGGGTTTGCATACTTCGAAAAAACACTTACTTGGCAATGTCATTTTATAAAATCATATTAAAAAAAAGCCAAACAACAAAATTTGGTAGTAAATGTTTGTGTGGATTTTATCTATCTAGATTGCTCAGATGTTCACATACAAACTTAGTACACATATAGATGGGCCAATTGAAAAACATGCAAAATCGATGTTTTATTGTTCCTTTTATTATTGCAAGCCCCAAATACATAATCCTTAGCCCACCCACCTTTTGTATTTCCCATTATGTATGCATCCACAATGTACAGAATGCAAAAGCTTAGTAATGCTATAGAAATAGAGTGTACTCCAGCAGTAACGTCCCTTTTGGTTTCTTGAAAGCCTCTTGATGCAGTTGGCACTTATGTTACAAGGATTTCTCTATCAGAGACAAATTAGAGCATCTAAACCACGTGAAGGCTTTCCCCTCATCTGTGGGTGAATATTGTTACAATCCAGCAAGGTTAAGATTGAATTTCCCTTTCAGGAAAGGGAATTAAATCTTGAAATCAGAGAACAAAGTCTGACAAATGCTCAAGAGAGGAGATAGTATCAAATAAAATACAATGGAAAAAAACAGAAAATTTGGAAATTAGTGACTACAATGAAATGGACCAAGATGGAATAAGGGATAATGAAAAAGAACTGAAACTTAGCAAATTTAATCCAATTAAAATCCTGACATCAGGGAAGAAAGGTAAACAAAGAGTGAGGAGAAGAAGTAAATGAAATAAAAGGCTAAAAAAAATGGGAAAATTCTAAAACCAAGTGAAAACAATAAAAATTAATGGGATGACAAGAAGTCCGGGGAAATGGACTGAAGCTTGCCCAAATAATCCTCATTGAAATAGCAAGATTTCATTTCCTTTCAGGAAAGGGAATGAAATATTGAAATCAGAGAACAAAGTCTAACAAGCCCTCTGGAAAGACATATGAAGAAAAAAAGAAGAAAATAAACTAGAAAATTAAAATCTTGACTTTAATTAAAAATTAATGGATTATAACAAGCACATTCATTTCCTTAGCATTTTCTCTACACTCCTTTTTTGCTTTACTTCATTGATTTCAGGATTTTATTTGGAGTAATTATATCAAGCAATAGTCCTTTAAACTACTCCTCATTTAATCTAAGCCTATTTTGTTATATTCACCTGAGTTCCTAATTTGCTAGGTTTTTTCTATTGCATTTTTTTCATATCTCCTTTCCAGAGCTTTTGTTAGTATTTTTTTCTTTTTTCATAGCAATGCTCTTTAGTATAGCTGTCAAAAATCCCTGAAGCAGTAAACCTACCTGCTCAGAATTACCTGATGGTAACTATTCCACCTACTGTTTCTTTTTACTGTGAAAATCTGGGCATAGTGTTTGAAGCACAGACTAAGTGGAAGTCTAGTCAGAAGAGAGAGACTGTGAGAAAAACGTTTTTCTAGTTCACCAATTCTAGCCAGTCAAATTATTGCCTCATGGTGTATCTAAAGCTGCAAGCCCTGACTTGGGAGTACACGATTGGCTATTCAGGTTGTTCTCTCTAGAGACTGATGACATATTCCCTACGACAGATAATTCCTGAAGCTGCTGTCTGCATCCAGTTAGTATTACTACTAAAAATCCCTTGTTATTGATTAAAGCAATGGATTCATCTTGGTGCACAGTGAACCTTCTTGAGCAACTTTTACAGTGTTGTCTTTGGTAGAGTTACTCCTGATTTGTTGAAGGAGAACCAAATAATGCTCAAAATGTTTTTGTTTAAATGAAAACATCACAGAAATGTTCCCAGGAAAACCTTTGCCTATCTTACCCATCTACAACCAGACTTGAAATTGTAAACACTGTACAATTCTTTTGTGGTGTAATTCTCTTCCATTTTTATCCCTTCATTCATTTTCTGTCAATGTCAGTTTTGCTCGTGGTATTTCTAAGCCTGATCAAACGGAGCACAGTTAGTGTGGAAAATGACTTAAGGTGCTGGTTTTTATTCTTTCCCCAACCTGTGCTTTACTGGTGATGCACTGCATTGCTGCTGAATTCCCTACATTTTGTGTGCAAGTATCAGCCCAGCCTCTGACCCATTTGTTTCTACAAAAGTAGCTGTGTTGACTCAGTATCCTGGCCAGATTTCAACCTGGGTAATTACATACTTCTCTCCACAAGATATCTTCTGACTTTCATTTCAATAGATGAGTCTGTTCAGCCTGTTGTATTTCAAGCCCTTTTAGATTCCATTTTTGGTGTTCAGTTGTCCTCTGTTACTTGAAAGTACCTTCATTTTGAATTCTGTGGCAATCCATTAAAATATTTTCTCTCTTGACACGCAGTGCATATTGAAACCTTCAGGGAGGGAATGTACTTTATGTACATTTATTATTATCTATGTCACTTTATTATTATCTCAATTACAATTATATAAGAGAAAATATGAGTATATTTTCAGGTTAAAACCAAGGTGAAACAGTAGAGGACAAACACCAAGAAGAACTTTTGTAATAAAAAGAATACAAAGCTATAATAATTGTATATTAAATGTTTTCAGAATTTCTTTGTACACATAGCAAAAGAATTGCAGTAGCAGTTTTCTAAACAAAAAGTTTAACTTGTATTAATTTTTTTTGCTTTTTGCTTTTATACTCTCATCCTTGTACTCCTGGCCCTAAGGAGAAGAGTAGATTCCACAGAGGTTTTTTTCTAATTTCCAGTTAGATAATTTCCTTTTTTGCAGGAAGTCATATCTTTCCTTTAGTTTGTGCAAATAGAAAAATAGGAAGTTGTCTTTACTTCCAAAATCCTTGTCATTGTTCATCATTAAATTTGCAATTGGTTTGCTTCCAAAGTAGATACACTTCCTATCAGGCAATGGTCATCATGGAAAGTCTACTGTGTTCAAGGGCTGTTATCTGGAATTAACTACTCTTATCTCTCATGTTTTTAGCAGATTTTATTGTCTCTGTAGCAAAATATGTCCACAATAGCATGTGCATATATAAAAATACATACCTGTAAAGATGAACAGGTAACAATGTGAAACCTATCTCTTTTTACCTTGTCTTTAATTACCAACCTAAGGTGCTATAGGATGCTGTGTACCTCCACTGTCTCAAGTGTATTGCTCTACTTTTTCATCTGCTTCTGCCCTTTCTACTTCTTCAATTTGTTCTAGTCTTACACTGATTCACTCATGCACCTCAGATGTTGATGGACTAGACCTATTTGTTTTGTAGTTTATATCAGGACTAAACTTTTATTCTAGGCCCTAAGAGCTGTCATCAATCTCTTTCAGGGGAAACATCACTTATCTGCAAAAATCTTTGCGTTATCTGTCTATATCTAAAAATCACCAGGTAGTTCTTTCTCTACCAGAAGATCATAAAATGGGCTGGGCTGGAAGGGACTTTTAAAGATCAACTAGTTCCAGACTGCAAAAAGCAGACACATCTTCATGTTGCTCAGAGCCACATTGATTTCCAACCCTCATTTAAAAAAAAAAAAGTCTTTCTTATATCAAGTCAGAATCTACCCTCTTTTGATTTAAAACAATTACCCCTTGTCCTATTGCAACAGGCCCACATAGAAAGTTTGTCCCTATATTTCTTGTGAGCCTTCTTTAGGTTTTGAAAGGGTGCAATGAGGTCTTCCCAGGCCTTCTCTTTCCAGGCTGAACACCCCCAGGTCTCTTAGCCTGTCTTCATAAGAAGAATGTTCCATCCGTTTTTCTGGCCTTCCTCTGGACCTGCTCCAAGGGGCCCGTGCTGTTCCACTCCAGGTGGAGTCTCACAAAAGCCAAGTAGAGGGGGAGAATCAGTTCCCTCCAGCTGCTGGTCATGCTTCTTTTGATGCAGCCCAGGATAAGGTTTTCTGAGCACACCATGTCAGCTGAAGTTCAGCTTTTCATTCACCAGTAGCCAGAAGTTGCTCTCAGCAGGGCTGCTCTCAAACCAACCCTTTCTTCCTCAGGCTGTATTGATTCTGGGAGTTGCCCTGGACTTTGCACCTGGCCTTGCTGAACCTCAGGAGGTTCCCATGGGCCCTTGAGCTTGTCCAGGTCTCCCTGGATGGCATCTGATTCCCCAGACATGTCAACTCCACCACTCATGTCATCTGCAAACTTGCTCAGGGTGAGCTTGATGCCATTATGTGATTGATGGAGAGCTCAAAACAGTCACAGTAGGGACCCCTGAGGGAACACCCCTTGTCACCATTTGTCATCTGGATATGCAGTTGTTGTCTACCACCTTCTGTGTGTGATCATCCAACAAATTCCTCATCCACTTAACAGTCTGCCCATCAAACTCATATCTCTCCAGTTTAGAGGGGAGGATGGGGGACCATGTCAAAGAGCTTGCAGAAACTGGGATACATAACATCCACAGCTTTTGCCTTGTCCACTGATCTAGTCACTCCATCATAGATTGGTCAGTCAGGACTTGCCCTTGTTGAAGCCATGCTGGCTGTCTTGTATCATCTCTTTGTCTTCCACATGCTTTAGCACAGCTTCTAGGAGGTTCTGTTCCATGATCTTCCCAGGCACAGAGGTGGGCTCAGCAGTTCCTGGTGTCCTCCTTTCTACTTTTTAAAAAAATTTTAAAAGGTTCAAGGATGCCCTTTGAAGTCTAGGTAAGGTGGGTAAACACTTATTTGTAACTATTTTATGTCTCCTTAAAATACAATGCAGTAATAGTAATGAGGCCCTTATTGCTATGAAATGTGATACTAAGAAGGAAGTGTTGGCATCTGAGGCCTTGTAGCCTGCACAGGCAGATTTCATGATTTAGAGCAACCACCACTGAATGTGCATGGGGAGCAACCATTGTCTGATGGGAGGAGAGTAGATGAGGCTCTTTTGTGCTATGCAGAATTTGTGATGGCCTACATACTTCCCTACTTAGGAGCTGCTTTCAGTCAATATGATCATTAAGCTTTAGTATTTCATGCCAGTATTCTCCAGGCTGTTTTTTAGAAGAACCAAGCACATCAATGCTGATCCTCAACCACAGCTTTTTGCTGAGTGTCGTCCTGGGACCACTCAGTCTGTCACCAAGCTTGGTGAGCATTTTATGGTTCCCCTTAGGTACTGTTAACTACATAGAACAAAAGAGGAAGGCAATCATTTATATTCCTTTTGGCAGGTTAATTTACATGGAATGAGCATTGGATGGTACCTGCTGGGCACATATTATGTGGCTTGATGGTGGTTCACTGCCTTGAGGCACTCATCAGGACCTAGCATAAGCCAGGGTGTATGACTGAAGGAATGTGTTGGCTGCCATCTGTCTTGGCTGGTGCATGCTTTCAGATGTGTCCCCTAAGGCTAAGCAAAAGAATAATGCATCTGGAAGGTTTTGCCCAGTTTTAAATGTCCTCCTATTATCTAGGCATGACTTAATCTTTTGACCATTAATTTATTATGTAAAAACAGTAAAACATCTGTGGTTAAAATTCACTGAAAGTCGCGTGTTGCCTATGAAGTTGTTTGAAATAGTAGTGCCTCGGTTTGAAATTGTTATTATTAGTAATTTTCTGTGAAGAAGGAATTGACCAATCCAATTGGTTTACATTAGTCGTATGAATGCTAGGATATGTGTGGAGTTTCACCACCACACCCTTGAAGCAAACCATCTGTCAGCATGATTTACATGAGAAAGCTGCTTCCCCCCCGAGCCGCTCCTAGACGGGGAGCGCAGCCCCATTGCTGCAGTGAGCTTTGTGCTGCATCTCAATGTCTGCAAACAGCTCCCAGAAACTCGCTGTCATGTGTAGCTGTGCATGCCTGACATTCATCAGAGCACTCCTCCTAGTTCCCAGCGACTTCCACTGCCTGGCTTCCCTTCCATTTACCTGTGGTACCCTCTGCTCAGCCTGTAGAGAATTTGGAGGCAAGAATAATAGTGGTGTGTATGCTGGATTGAGTGAAAACTGAGCTCCTTATCGGTTCTGGGAAGACATATATTTAGAATTGTAGTCATTTTTCAGCTTTGACACCTAAGCAGTACTGACAGTTGCAGTCTGAGGTACGAAATTATTTGATTTCTCAAAATGGGAGTGAGAGTTACATTTACAGTTTTCCCATTTGCAGGTAATTTCCCTCAGTTGGTGAGGAGAAAGGGAGCCTGTTTGAGGATTTGTAAAAAGAGATTTCACCAGCCTCAGGGTACTGTAGACCTGGTTCTTTCTGTCCCTTGGTCCTTCCATGTGTGCTCTTCTGCAAATTACTTTTCTGTTCAGGGAATAATCCATGTAGCAGTAGGTGTGATTAAAGGGGTTAGGCAGACCAAGCTTAGGGTGATGTTGTCTGGCCCTGAAAATTATTTAGGTGCTTTCAGGTGCTTAATTGAAATTCTGAACTGTCTCCACAGTTACTCTTAAAATAGCTGCTCTTGTGGAATGGGCATCTAGACCTCAGAGAGGACTGCTGCTGTTTCAGTGCTCTTCCTCAGACAGCTTTTTCTCACCACTGAGTATCTTTTCATTTTCTTCTTCTCTACATATGTATTTCATATGCTTCCACACATTGTGTTGCAGACTCTAAGGGCAGAAAAGCTGTTTTGCAAGGGGAAAATTCAACTGTTACTTGTTTTGCACTGTAATAAGTATTGTAAAATATGTTGCTAGGTTTTACAAAAATTCTTCAACTTACAAACCATTTGTATAAATATGGATGACTTTCCCAACATATTTTTTAAATTCTGATTTAAGTTTTGCTTTCCTGACTAGTAAAGATAGCAGAATGACAGAATTAACTACAGGAAGAGCCATGAACAAATACTGCAGTCCATGAATATTGCATTGACTCTGAGATGCAAGTTTAAAGAGTCCCTAAAGATGTTATTTTGTAAAGAGTGCTAGTGTAAACCACGTTTAGGAAATGACTACTGTTGCTTAATGGCTTTCCAGCAACATTAAGTGCTCTTTCACCCAGAAAAACAAATGCACAGCAACTGGAAATGAAATTTAAAGTGGCTTTTATTTATATGATTTCTACTGATGTCAAAGCAGAATTTTTTTAACATTTAATGATCCAAGCAGTTTTAATTTGATGTAAAATATTCTAACCTCATGTTATTGACATAATTGGCAACATATTTTGAAAAGTCTCTTCTGATGTGCCTAAGTACTCCTCATTAATGTTACCATATTCACCAGTTCTGATGCACGTGGTCTTCCCTAATATCTCCATATTACCATATCAAGGAGTTTTGCCTTATTTTTGTACATTTTAATTCTCTATCAGCTATTTCTTAGTTATTTATCTATAAAGAAAAAAGTAAAATAGAATTGCTGTCATCTCATTTAATTCTTTGTGTTAACCTTTGCCTTTGGAATAGCAAGGGCTGCCTTGGCCCATAGAGGTGTTGTGTTCTGGGACTTGCTACCCTATGCATTTCTCTGGGGATTCTTGGCAGCTGCAGGGCTGTGGCACTTTTGGTGGGTAAGAACAGTCAGAGGATGGTGAGAAGTGAGGATATTTACAGCTTTGCCCTGAGAATTTAACCCATAGCAGCAGCAGCTCATGCTTTTGTCAGAGATGCTTTTTCAAGGACTTGGGAGAGGGTGATGTGTGCTTTCCTTCTCAGATGCTGCCTAGAGGCTACTTAGCTTTTTTCTCCAGCTAGAAGTTGGAGTTATTCTCCAAGAGATGGTGCCTCAGCCCTCCTTAGATTGCATGATCTTACTATGTCATTTTAAAAATATTGCAGAAAAAGTCCTGAACTAAATAAATACTGGGGCCTGGATTTTAATTTTTTCATAGAATAATAATTGCAGTTGTAGGAAAAGAAATGTACTACAGATGTCCTATGCTGAACCTGTATTTCAGATCTGCTAGCTGTGCCTGTGCCACCATCCTTGTGTGGGACTTCATCAGCCACTTTGCTTCTGAGGAAGCAATGATCAGGACACAGGTAGTTCTTTACATGGTATCTCTGATACCATCCTAACTGCAGAAACCTCCCTTACTAAAAACACCCCATACCCACCAAAACAATTGAAAAATGCTTATAGCTCGATATCTGCTAAACGTGTGTGTGTTTGTGTGTCTAGGTACCTAGCATTTCTTTTGAAGAAAACAGCAACAGCAGAACCATTTTGTCTTGTTAACAGCTGAAATTCCTTCTGCAGCTTGTGTGATAGCTGTGACTTTGCACACCAAAAGAAGCAATCTGCTGCTCCTGCTAATCCTTTCAGCCTCTCCTGAGTAATTCTGGGGCTACATAGCCTGAGTTCATCAATGTTAACATGAAATCAAATATTTTTCAGCGAGTATTAAAAACGTTGTTTATACTAGAAGTCCCGTAATTCCCTTCTTAGTCTGTTTTGAATGTGCTAGCAGATGGAAAGCTCTCCATGCCGGCTGTGCTGGGAGAACACCATCTGCTTAGCTGGGCCACCATCTCTGTGCCTCTCTTGCCAATCTGGTTCTGAAGTGTGGTCTGAAAACACTTAGCTTCTTGCCTCCCTTTTGTGGATCCTATTCCAGCTGCTATGTTTGGGTCTTTTCCACAGCTCTCTGGGCTCTTGCTGTCATGTGCCCTTAGCAGTGATGATAGTCTTGACTCCCCAGTAGTTGTCAGGATGTCCTGTCCCAGGACACATAACACTCCTGGTAGAACAAAGCAGTTTTGAGACTTTTCAAGCTAGTATAGCCTGTATAAAGTTGCAAAATTATTATATTTCTAGCCTGTTTGATTTTTCTGACCTGGAAATGTGATGGAGGCAAAGAGTGTTACCAGGAAAATCTGAAGTATAAATGCAAACAATTTGTTATTTTATTTCTAAAATGTAAAACTATAAATTAGACTGGCATTATATTACCCTGCTAGTGGCACAAGAAAACATCATAATGGATACCTGCTTAGAAGAATTCCATGTCTTAGAGTTATCCTGCTGTGTCCTAAGAAAATTTTTAGAGATATACTACTTTTCTCACCACATCTACCAAATAGGACATGAACATTAGTTTCATTTTCCAAGATATTGATTAAACAGCATAAATATTAAAATGTATCAACAAACTGAGTCACCTAGTTACACTCATAGCGTTGCATGTTTTCATTTCTCTGCTCTAGAGTTAAGCAGGGCAGCAGTAAAACTGCAGCAAACTGCTGAGATTCAGTTTCTGGCAAATGACCTTGCAGGGATTCATTAATCTTCCAGGATTACGACCCACATTCCTGTTCCTCCTGTGTTGATTGGGCTCACCTAATTACATCAGCTGTCACCTGATTCCTGGTGACATCACAGGCTGACCTGACTTAAGCCCTGTTCTTGAAACAGGTAAGTAAAATGAGGAGAAAAGAGCAGAAACTTGAAAAAAACAAGCTGGCAGAGATCCTTCAGCTTCTGTCTCTTTTCAGATGTGTGGTTTCAGAATGTTTGAGGAAGAGACACAGCTCAAAGAATAGCTCTGTGGGTTTTTCTTAGGCTGTTTTTGTTTTTAAAGGCAACAGAACAGTATCAATCTTCCCCATTTCCATGGCCTTGTATCTATGTAGTCTTCCACTATCTCCAGCCTCTTCCTAAGGTGCCTGCCTGGCTTCCCTCAGTACCACCAGGTGCAGTGCATACAACTTTTGGGTTTTTTGTGTTCTCTGGTGTAGCAAGGTGGCTTAAAGATTGCACCCTAGAGGCCTGGAGATTTCCATTGTGTCCATTCTTGTTGCTTTTCCCCGGGTGTGAGGAGGGTTGCACAGGGTCTGGTGGACAGGCTGCATCCTCAGGAAAGCTGTACTTACTTTCTCAGATGTAGTGTTCAACAAACATGTGCCAGTGGTTAGACTGGAAAATTCTCATTTTATTCAAGTGAAAAGGCAGACTGCACCTTCAGAAGTAGTCAAGGGAGTAGTAATTTTGACCTGAATTCAAAGTGTACTGTTTTCTATTCCACAGTGTAGATAGGCTCCCAGAAAGGTTTCTTCCTCTCTGTGAAAACACAACAATTCTTCTACTCCTATTCAGCCAGTCCTGGTCCTTTTCCTGCTCACCTATGCTGGGGCAGAATGGCAACACCCCTACAAGCTTCTCTCCACCTTGGATGGGACCCAGCCTGTAAGAAGCTGGAGACTAAAGGGGCATCTGGAAAGCTTGGGTTTGTTGTGTGTCAGCTTATAGGCAGGAGAAGCTGACAAAGTGGCATTTGCAGGGTTTGCATCTCTATTTGTCGTTCTTACAGGTTTGTTTCCATGCTCAGAAACAAATAGGGATTTATAAATGACGCTTAAAAATTCCTATTAGAATAAAACATGTAGCCACAAATGCACATTTATATTCAAGCAAAATTCTAGTTGAAATAAAAATAATGGGTTGCCCATAACTTTGTAGTCTTGTCTTGTTCTAGGGTATTAATTGGTTTTTAATTCCATAACTTTGTTTGGTATCTTTTGTACTTAAATGAATAAGAGAAGCTTTAATTACTTGTATTGCTAGAGTTAACTATTTGAATTTTTTGTTTAGTGGAAAGATGAATAACTGAATAGCAAATATTCCAGTTGTTTTCCAGGAAAAACATATGTTTTAATGCTATACAGGCCTCCAAGTAATCAAAGATTTGCTGGTTCAGGTTGGGATTTTTTTCCATGCTATCTTTGTTTCTTTTGAAGAAAACTACTTTCTCTAAAAATTGTCTAAATTTATGGCCCCCCACCAACTTTCTAAACCTTACTCAGCTAGAGAATGGGAGCTTGACTGTCTTTGCAACCCCCTTTTTCGTCATGAATTTTGTGCTGTTTAGTTCTGAAAATTATTGGTCTTGTTCTCATGTGTCTATATTCAGAGTACTGATTCTTGAAAATTAGTTTTCCAACTAAAGTGAGGAAGAACTATTTAAAATGTATTCAATCTGTACAATGGATTTATAAGTTGATTTTTGGTACATATAGCAGGTTTAGAGGGAAGATAGTTAAATGCTTGTATGTATATCTAGATTACTAGCTATGAAAGGTCAATTTTTCACTGCTTAAAATTGAAAAGTAAGGATTGGTAACAGTGGTTTAATCCTTTTCAGTCTGAAAAAACAAAAAAAAATCCAACAAGCTAAAAATGCTAGTGTTCTCATCTGTGCCTCACCACAGACAGGGCCATTGCTGGCAGGACCCATAGAAAGTTACTCTTCCCCCTTCCCAAGCAGAAAATCTTCATTCTGGCTGCAGTGCCACAAGGTCGTTCATGACCTCCAGACAGAATTCTTTGTTTTTTATAATTCTTTATGTTATCATAATTGGACTCAGAATCAGAAGAAAGAACATGGAGTAATCGTTTCATGCCACTATGTGCAATAGGAAAATCACTTGAAACTCTCTAGACAGATGATTCTAAAATGCCTTTTCTGTATGTATTAAATAGTAATTCAGTATGTTTTTAACTTAATTCCTTTATTGATTGTACTTTTGACTAAGAGGTCAGAGTCCTTGAAGCAAATATTGGTTTAAGCTATTATTTTCATCATGTTAGACACAATAAGGAATAGACAGGCCTAAAATTCTCAAATTGTAGCTTGTTCTCAAATTTCCTCTTGCTTTGGATAGGAGCTGATTTGATTATGTATCAAAATAAAATTAAAAGATATTGCATGCTGTCTGCTAGCTCACACTTTTTCCATTTTGACCAGCTTAGAAGATCTTGTTATAGCTCCTGGCTGCATGTTACATTTTAGTGTAATATGTACTACAGCATATTTTACAACATCTTGGTTACCTGTTACACAGTCTCTCTTTGTAGTCTGACCCCTGAACTTCTTCATACAGATTGAAAATATTTCTAGTAACAGTGTAAGGTCAGCTGGGGCTGTGCTGGGTTTGCTGAACAAGCTGAATCCCACAGTGAGCAGAAATTACACAAAACAAGTAATGTCAGGTCTCTGATTCCCTGTTACACACTGTAGCTAGTCCTATCATGAGCAAGGCTATGGAGTCCTGAGGAGCCTGTAAAACATTCCTGGAGTTCTGCCAGATATGTAATAAGTGCTGTCTGGACTTTGACCATCTGCAGATTTTTTTCTTTTAAACAAGTTATTAGGTCATATATAGTGCCTGACCTAGCCATGTTCTGCAAAAACGGTTTCTAACAGTAAAAACTTTTATATTTTTAAGTTAGGAGGGTATTTTTCTCTTTAAATTGCATTGAGGAGAAAAGGAGATAGCAAACTGAAGCAGTTTCTCCTAGTTTCAGGTTCTGCCTCCTGATTTTCAGAGAGGATCACTGCTGAAACCCTTGTGAGGTCATAAATGTTTCCCAACTGCTGGTGGTTGGGAAATTATTTTCACTTCTGATCATTGTTTTTGTGGAGGTCATCACAAGCTTCTTCCTCCTCCTCAAGTGGCAATGCTGCCACTTGCCAATTTAATTCATTGCTCCATTTTTAAATCTGACAAAACATGGAAACTGCTGTACTTTTCATTAACTGACTGGTAGTAAAGAAACATGTCTGACTTGGGGTACAAATGACAAATTTGAAGTTAGCATATTGTATACCACATGTTGATGGGTGCTAATGAACTCCCTGTTCTCCTAGCCTTGTCACCTCTGATTCATTCATTAAATGACAAGGTTCCAAAACATAAAATAAATCCAGAGTACCAGCAATTTGTTTTCTGCCATCAGAGAGGATTCATCTCCATCCGTCTTTGGAAGAGAATCAACTCAAATTAAATGTTGCATTTGTCTTATAGGGGATGAAGTTACAGCAGGTGGTGGTGTTTTCAGGACAAGGAGAGGCAGATCCTCTTGCCTAGAGCTGATGTCTGGGAATAGAGCTTGTGTGGGACCCAGTGCTCTCTGGGGTCCATGGCCATTGTGGTACTCCCCCTTGTCCTGTGTATTTGCTGCTTTCTGCCCTTGCAGCCCCTCAGAGGAGGGAGCAGACTGTGTGGTTTGCTCTTTGAAGTTAAGGTGATACAGATAGGTCATGCTAATGGCTGGAGTGATCCGAGTCTATTTTCTTTGTCTTGCACACTCTGAGTCTGTCTCTGCTTCAACACAGCTTGCTGGATTTCCTTGTGACCAGAGACAGGACCTGGAAGCAGAAGCTGGCAGTGCAGGCATGTCTGTCTGGGCAGCTGTGAGCACAGTTTAAAAAGAGAGAAGCCCCTTCCATGCCCTGGTGCCCCTGTTGGGGACTGGCATGTATATCTCATCATCTGCAACAGCACAGGCAAACATGTGCAGAGTTAAACACAGACACCATCCCGCTAAACTTTTTGTTTTCCAGTCACTCTTGACCTTGTACTAAAGTCTTAGGTGAGACCAAGGCTTTTTGTGCTTTGCCTTAGCCTAAAACTCAGTGTTTTCTGTAAAGCTTGAGCTCAGTCACACAGCTGGCCAAAGTAATAGTTTCCTCTTTTTAATTTGGTTTTGCCTGTCGGTTTGAATACAAACTGCACTATTAGCAGCTCATATTAACACTATTTGTGACTAATATATTATTTAAGATGAAGATGAGACTAAATGATCATGCATTCCCTATGCAAATTATAATTCAAGTGTATCAGATTATTTCCTTGTTTTAAGAGTTTTGATTGCTGTGAGATAATGATGTCTTAACACTATAAAACCCTAAGTAATATACAAAATAAATTATATTTATTTTATATCCCTCTAATAGATACTTGGCATAATGTAGAACTTAGCCCAAAGTAACAATTCTCGTTCAGTGATGGGAATTTATTTTCACATAATTTTTCAAGGTCACACTAGCTTTTTCATTTGGGATTTAAAAAAAAGAGGGTGAGCTCATAAAATCATTGAATTAATATATATAGGTTTTATACATATGTTGGATGACTATATAAAGTAACTAGTGTTTTAGAGATGCTATCATTCTTTAATAGTATTCATAATCAAAATGGGGTGCATCTTCAAAATGTTGTCCTCAAACTGAAAACTCAGCCTTTATGGGGCACTTGTTTTGGATTTGAATCAATTGATGCATAGTATCCACATCTCTTTATTTCTTTGCATATCAACAACTAATCAATAATTTAAAATTTGGCTCTGTTGCATTTTTTATACTTCCTCTTTGATAGAATGAAACTTTCGAGAAACACATTATGCAGTCTCTCATATTCCTCAGAAAGGCTTTTGCACTATATTTCTGAATGACTAGGGAGGATGTTTTTTCCAAGACGGATTCTCTCCCAAAGCTGTGAGCCGTTGCTGTTGGTACTGAGCAGTCAGTGCATTTCAAAGCAGGGTGTGCTCGTGTGCACACGAGTGTCTCCAATAAAGACACGGGCATTTCAAAGGCACAGATGGCAGCTGAGCTGTTCAGTCTTTCTTGGCCCAACCTAGGACCAAACATTGTCACAGCTGGGGGAATTGATAACGTAGCAGGAGAACTGATCAAATGTTATGAATTAGTCAGTTTTTTTATTTCTAGGAGTCAAATAGGAAAGAGAAATGTCTTTGTGAGTACTGGAAGAGTCATCTATTTTAATTTGCTTTTTACCTTCCTTCTGGTGATTAGGAGGAGGTGTAGGTTGGTGCAAACTGAAGTTCCATGAACTTTTAGGTATCTTTCTGCTGATGGGGCAGGTCAAGGGAGGTTTAGTTAAAGGGTAATGGTTCTGTTAATTGTAACGTTCTGCCCTGTGTTATTTTAATGAAGAGAAATTTCATATGGGAGTGTGAATTTGCTCACTGTAGATGATGTGATCTACATTAGCCTTTCTTGAAGTATAACCCTGGCTAATGCATGTAAAGGGCTGTGATTAGGGGAGGGACTAAACCTGGAAGGTGCTAAAAAGCACTTTGTGATGGATGTGGCAAATGAGTTTTATGAAGGCACTTACAGATCATCCTGAACATCACACACCTCATTGCCTTTGCATGCAAATTTCTTCTGCATGAAAATTGAGGTGCAAGGGGGAATAAGTGCAATTCAGGATCACGTCCTAAATCTGCAAGCAGAGAAGCACAGAAATCCTTGAGATCTGGTGATAGGGGACTGAGTACTAATCCTGTCTTGATTCTGAACATCTCTATAATTGCATAGCTGTCTTCTCAGATGATATGTGTCTAATTCTGCTGTGTCATCTGCATAGTGGTTTAGGGAATTAGAAATAGATTACAGTATTACAGTCCTGCAAAGATTTATGTGGAAGATTTTGCTGTCTTTGATTATGGGGTCATCTGTGTAATTCTGTAGGAACAAAATTTGCATTTGTTTTCTTTACTAGGAGACTATTGCAGGAACAATAGTGAAGAGTACCATAAGAAAGATAGTAACTGGTCCTCAAGTTTTTTGGTTTTTTTTCCCCAAGCAAAACACACTTAAGTACTATATTTTGAAAGGAAGTTTTATATTCTTATATTTTCTCTAAATGTGTTTGTACACCTTAATCTCTTTAAAATTTGTTTCAATTTTTTTTTTCATTTTACTTAAATGAAAAGCAAAACCTGCAGTTTCATTCTGGAGCAGAAATTAGTAAAATTTTAATAATCTAGAAGTTATTCACCCAATCAGTTAATTCTTATCTGCAACCCTTTCTATTCTTCACTGTTCTCCTGTTCCCTCTTTAAGATGCATGAAGAAAAATAAAAAGCAATACTTTCTCAGGAACTAATAGAAAATCTGCTCTCCTGGCTGTTTCTCTAGCAGAAAGTCCAAGTGAATTTGCTGCTGGGTAGCTTCTGAAAGCTGTAGTATTGAGTAGAAATCAGTCTGACCTCCTGAGTGGGTGCTACTATTTGTTGGGTTTAGCAATCTAGTAAAATGAAACTAATATTTGAAAGATGCCCTTATTGCTTATAATTACTTTGCTGACAAGAAGTACATAAATCCCATGGGAAATCCTTAAGCTATCTTCTTTCTGTGATCTGTTTTGATTTTCTTTTTTTCATGAAAATGCTTAAATCTGTAAGGAAGCTTCAACCTTTGCAAAAAGACTTGCTGGTTGCATTGGCTTCCAGGAGGACTCTCTGGCTTCTGAGCACAAGCATAATTTACCCTGTATGCCATGCCTTTTCTGACCTTGCAAGTTTATGCCCTGATTTCTGAGCTGAGAATATGCCTTCCCCCATGGTTGTCTGTCACTTAAGTCCAGTTATTAGCATATGTCACACTTCTGTGGCTTAAAAGGGAGAGGGGAAAATGCTCCAGATGGAAATTTTCGTTCCAATGGAGGAAATTTTTACAAGACAGAGTTAAAGCATTGCTATAACTGAAAATCTCATTAAACTTGAGAACAATGAAAACCTGAAACAGAAGTGACATGACTTTTACTCACTTTGTCTGCAGCCCACCTTTGGGGATTGCAGGAGAAAGAAGTGTATTTGTGCATGGCTTTCCATGCAGTGACAATAGCATGATATTAATATGTATTGGTCATTCAGAAACAAAATGAGTAACCTTACTGCTCCCCTTGCTGGTATGTTAATTCATGTTCTTTGAACATGAGCAGTGCCCTCCACTGCATTAGCTGACTTTGATTTCAAGTGGACTGTTCACAAAGTTATCTACTTGGCATAACCCTGCCCAGCTGGCAGTGTGCTCAAGAGTGAAGAATATAAAGCTAATTCTTCTTGTGCATGCTTTTGAGTCATTCAGCCTAATAGATTCCAGTAGTGTTCCGAGTTCTTTATAGAGCCAATTACTGTTAGTGAAAAGTGAAAGCTGCAAAACGTAGGAATTTGTCTTTGAAAAATTGTTGACATTATGTGAATGCTTAGCAGTATCACCCAAGTAGCAAGTGTGACAGCTGTACACTGGTCTAATTAAGTTTTTCAGGCCAGGTATGCAAAAACAAAATTCAAAAGCTCATCTATTTTAATGAGTTAATCATTCTCTACTCTTTTGTTTACCAGTCCTGTGGGCTTCAATTAAAGGGTTACTTTTCTTTATTCTGGACTCTGTCTGATCCCTTCCTCATTTATTTTGGACATGTCTATTTTACACATTCAGCTGTTGCTATTGGACCATGTGGCTGTGCATACTCAGTGTCTGTCATATCTATATCACTGGGCAGAAACAAGGTTTCTCCAAAAGGAATTTTAAACAAAATGCTAATCAAAATAAGTTTTAGAATTAAGTATTGCCATTCCATCTCATTTTCTAGGTATGAGAGATACTATTTATCACTTAGAGTATTTGGTCTTGCTTTTTCTGACCTTTTTCAAACCTAAATCCTTCTGAGCATTGAATCTTTAGTGTCTGGATTGTTAAGAAAGTCCCATAGGAACAGTCATGAGCTGAATGCTGTGATGCCATGAGTCTGGTATGGCAGCTATAGAGTGACTCTGCATCTACTCAGACACAGTAAAGGTCACATGTATGTATCTTGCTTATGATGAGGCCATTTGCTAAAAGTACAAGAAAATAACAGTCCTGCAAAAGCTAATTCTTCCAGGAATTTATTTTAGTCTTTTTAGTGTGTCCTGACAAACCTCTGTGAGCTGACAGAAGCAATGACATAGGAAATCTTAAAGACCATGTCAAATAATAGAAGTATACATGTATAATGATTTCTTGTGGTAGATTTAAGTTTGTGGGGTTTTTTTTGTCTCATTAAGAGATTAGGAAACTAAAAGTATTATTTTGGAACTCCATGTTTCCTCTAAATTTTTATTGACTGAAATGTAAGGGTACTTACTACCACTTATTTTCTCACTTCAAGATTATTGCATCTGAAACAAATTTTGGAAAATGGTTTATAATGAAGCTGAATCATCAGCTGCTTACACACACTTTTTTTTCTATGAAATGCATCTATTGGAAAAAATGGTTTTTAAGGGGCAGTGCATAAAGACATAATGGTTTTTAAGATTTGAAGGGTTTTTCAGCCACCTAAACTTTTCACTGAAAAAGAAAAGTCTTTAGTTGAAGCTATAACGAAGTTCCAGTGATAAATGAAAAATACAGTGATGATTGTGCTGCTTTTTGAGCATTTCATGTGGTTGGAAGATGAGTATAGCTTACACTCAAGCATGCTTTCATTATCTTAGACTTCTCTGAATTATATTTAGTTGGCTGTTAACTTAGGTTAAAGAGAGATTTTCTTTAGTTTGGGATCTGGTAAAACTCAGATCAATGAATAAGACAAAAAAGCATTTGAAAACATAATCAACCACTATTCTAGTGAGTGAAAAAAAAAGACAAGCTCGTGCTGTTAAATATAACATGTTATTATTAGATATACAGTGAAACCAGCTATATGAAATGCAAATTGTTGAAACATGCAGTTATTAAATAATCTGTAACTGTTTTCCTATATTTGAAATAATTAAAGGTTTTGATTTCTTTATCTGTGCTTTTCCACATTAGTCATAATCTTTGATTAGTTGTTTCTATGTTTTATGAAATGTTGTAGTTTCTCAAATTAGGTTGCAGTAATTATTGATTTTTGCACTCTAATTTGTGTTACGCAAGCACCTATTATGTATTTAATGCTTATATAGAGTACATGTGTGCTTTCTGAAGAGCTGACTTGATCCTGGGAACACTAAATGATGCAGGTAGCTTTTGGCAGATGAGTAATCTCTTCCTGACCAAAGTTCTACTTGCTTGTATTTCACTCTGTTTTAAGTGAATTCACTCTGAATTAAGTGGAAAAATGACAGTATGTCTTACCATGAGTCCTAAATGAGAAGTTAAAATGCTAAATATTTGCATTTATGTTGTGTACTCTCTTTTTTGTCTACTCAATTTAATCCAAGATTTAAATCTGCAGGTGTTTTGGGGGGACGTGGTGGTGTTTGGTGTTGGTTGGTTGGTTTGGTTTGGATTTTTCTACATACACTACTGGATGGGGAGACTGAGAAGGTTTTTGTTTGGAGGATTAAGTGTTTGAGCTTTTCATCAATTAGTGCATTTCCCTCAATCATTCACAATATTGAATCCTGCAAATCTATGTAATGGTAAGAAATCTTAGGGAATTTTATAGCAAACTTTCAGATGGCAAAATGCCATTGCTGGATGCCAGTTGTCATTCTCCATTCCTTCTTTTCTGAAGAGGGATAGAGGTGTTGTGTCATTGCCTGTATCAATTGACAAATTAATAGCTTCTCATCAAATGTTTTGAATGCAGTAGTCAATGTCACTTCAGGTCATGTTTCACAGCTTGGCAGTCCTGCAGTTCAATGATGTTTTGCAGCTGCCTGGGGTCACAGGAAGAGACATGGTGACAGAATGGATGGAAGAGGTTGCCTGTTGGTCCTAGTCTGTGTGATTGCATACTCTGGATCTCCACTGTGCATAAGCACAGTGTGCCCACAGTGAATTGTGTGAGTGGTGTGAGCTCCTGTGTGCACACACTGTACACAGGCACATGTTGTATTTACTCTGGCAAATCCTGGAAAGAAGTGTGGTAGCCCCAACATTCGTGCCCTAAGTCAGCTCTGGGATCATCAGGGCCACAGGACTACTGACATCTCCTGGCATTACACATGCAGGTCTCCTGAGTGCTGCTGGCTGCACAGGCTGGCCTGCCTTGCCTATGGAAAGCTTGGGACAGACCTCTGACAGCTCTAAAACAAAACACCGTGTTTTTATCAGTGATGAGAGTAATTATCTTGAACTCAGTTTAAAGAAGGCTACAAGTAAAACATATACTGAAAAGGTGAGATCCTGTTTAGCAGTACAGTTAAGCCCATCCCATGGGCAGCTGTTCTGGAAGGGCACAGACTTGCCACTCTGGTCCTGCATGCTCCCAGCATCTCCTTTTTCTCAGGTACTGAAGCTCATCCAGATCCTAGGGGGGTTCAGGGGAACTAAGCCAGCAGAAAATGTGTGTATGTAGAGTATCTCTGTTCCTTGGACCAATTCATTGTAAACTCCCTAGCAAAAGGCAAGAGAAGGTGTTAAGGGAAATGAAAAGGGAAAGTGACAGAGCATGGAAATCTCTTTATCAGTAGCAATGGGTCATTATAATGTCAAACTGTACCACTGTAATGATCATAACTACAGCAGTGAATGCCCATCGGTGTAGCAGATGGTGTTCTGTGATGAGGCATGGAGATGTAAGGGGATAATCCTGTATTTAAAATGAACCTAGTTCTTTTCATAGCTCTATCACAGAGTTACTGCCAGGCCTTGAGCAAGCGGCTTCTCACCTCACTGTGTGCTTCTGCAATTAAAGAGACAATCATATTGCTTTCTTATCGACAGCTGCTATTCAGATACTTAGCTAACCTTTGGTGGGGAACATTATTAAAGTAGAACTATGAAGTGCAGCATTCTAAATATGGAAAATTAGTAAAAGATGTTAATTTTCTGTACTTCGGTACTGCTTGGACCTATAGGCTTAAAAAAAATGCTTTATTTTAATTAAAATTAAAGCTTCATTACTCCTGAGTACATAAAAGCTCAATATGAAAATATCATTGCTATTCAGAACTACCATAATCTACTGCAAGTCATCTGTGAATCATCTCTAATTAACAAGGTGCTCTATTACAGGGCTTTCTGAATAATGGCAGGCTATTCTTTGCAACCCTCTAAGCTAGAGCCTATTAGCTTTTCATTATCTCAATTACTTTTAATATTCTGGAAAAACTGTTTGTGGGGTTTGCCTGATGAAAAACTCCAAAAAGCAAAGTTGCCTCTGGAAAATAAGGACATGAAGTTTGCCTTCCAACTCTCCAAGAAGGATATGCAGATTCCCTTAAATGTCTAGAAATCAAAGTTGACGTGAAGTTTTGAAATGTTGATGTATGAACCAGAGACCCACTATTTATATTCAGATGGTATCATCAGAAGGTGGGCTTTAGTCACTGAAGGCTTAAGGCAGCTGCATACCCACTGTGACCCATTTGTTAGCAGTCAGATGTACCTACATATGTTGTTCTTGTATTTTCCAAACTATGTTTGCCTGGTCCTCATGCTGTTGTTCACAGATGTTCTCAGAGTTTTTCTGAAACCTTACAGGAAATTTTGCAATTGTCTCTTTTGACTGCCATGTCGTGCATATTTTTTAAAAATACCATTTTAACCACCTCTGACTGAGAGTGTTTTACTGAGGCACTGTCTTTGAAACTTCAGAATTTTAACAGTGATTTAAGGGTAGTATATTTATCTAAGAAATAGTAGATGGTTTATTTATACTGTAATTGCTTAGTTTCATTCTATTTCAAATAAAAATCCCCAGGAAGTATCCAAACAAAACTCAATCAGGGTTAGGGGAAAATTCAGATTATGCATTAGTGGTTCAGCAAGAGAATTTTCTCACAGCTTTGTTGGAGTTGTCACCAAAACAAGCACTACTATGTTCCAAGTTAATAGTATGCTGAAAAGATATGGTTATTTATCAGGGGAAGAGAATGGAATCATAGAATGGTTTGGGTTGAAAGGCACCTTAAAAATAATGTAGTTCCAGCCCTCTGCCACAGGCAGGGGTGTCACCCACTAGATCAGGTGCCCAGGGACCCATCCAACCTGGCATTGGCTGCTTGTAGGAATGAAGGAACCACAGCTCTGGGCAAGCTTTTCCTGTGTCTCATCACCCTCTGAGTAAAGAATTTCCTCCTAACATCTAACTTAAATGGTCCCTCTTTTAATTTAAAACCATTTCATTTTGTCCTATCACTATCTGCTTATGTAAAAAGCCACTCTCCATCTTTTTTTATCAGCCCTCTTCAAGTACTGGAAGGCTGCTGTAAGGTCTCCCCAAAGCCTTCTCCTGTCCAGGCTGAACAATCCCAGCTCTCTCATCTCAGCCTTTGTAGGAGAGGTGCTTCAGACTTCTGATCTGCTTAGTGCTCTCCTCTGGACTTAGTCCATTTCCTTCTTATGTTGGAGGATGTGGAGGGGGATCAGAGAACTTTGTCTTATTCCACTGAGTATACAACAGATTTAGAAGTCCCAGTTATACCACCAAGGAGGACTGGCTAAGTTTCCTGATTAATTTACAGGGCAACAGTGAACTACAAATTTGAAATAGTAATGGAGAAATTGAAGAAAATACTAAAGTATTTCTTCTGATGAAAAGTTACTAATTATCGATGCTACTGAAGCTCCAATAAAAACTCTTCTGTTCATGACATCTACAAAGAAGATAATCATAGACATAGTCAAGCTTAGGACAGGGCTGCATATTGGGACACAAGCAGTGAGAGATGGTTGACTGAGGAGAGGTTAAAATCTCACTTTCATTTAGCACATCCTAGTCAAAACTGTGAGGAGATATGATTATCCTTTGAAAAAGAACCTGCTGGGAAAGGTGCTATATGAAAGATTTTAGCTGTGGTGCATCTAAGGTAGGCCTGGAGTGTATAGGATGGTGAGTTTCTAGGCAGCCTCCCAATGAGACCAACAAGTACTGAAAACTTAAATAACTGTATGACGCTTTTGTGATGGCATTAAAACTTCATAGGAGGTCAAGAATGTTGCATGTTGGCTGCCTGTGGTTACATCCGTGTTGCATTTGATAGTGGTTCACAAATTGACAGAGCAATGTGCATCAAACACATCCAAACTGTACAGTTCAGGTCGTGCTGTTTGCTTTCACGCAGGGGTCTCAGACCTGTAGCACCCAACCTGAACTCAAGTTCTGCATATGTGCTGGCATAAATACACCTGACATACCTACAGAGATTTGTAAGAGGTGCATACTTGTGCATGCAGTTACACACTTCTGGAAGAACATGGAGTGGCCTGACAGGGAAAGTGTTAGTACCCGCAGAAGATTAAATCAGATAAGTGCCAGAAAATACTGTTCAGAAAATCAGTTTAAGTGGTGACAATTAACACCACTGGAACTTGCAGTCTTAGTTCTAGGAGTCTTACTGCACTTCCAGTGGTTGGGCTTCAGCACTAAAGGGGAGCCCAGTCAGTTCTAGTTCTTGGCTTTAAACAGCCCTCTGAATTTCTGCAGTGCAGCTATAGGTTACTATCTCACCCATTTTGGGATCTTTTTCCTTTTAAACAATCCAAGAACCTTTTATAGAGTCAACGTTTTGGAAAGTACATTATCTCAAAGTATAATTCCAAATTTTGCATGTCTCTAGCCAATTCACTTTGGCTAGTTTTACAATAAAGAAAAATACTTTAGGACATTTTTTACATGTCCTTTCTATACCAGAGCTATTATTTTAACCTTCACAGTGATTGAAAGGATAGTTTGATGTGGCCTGCTCAGGGATTCCAGTTCTGCCAGGCCAGGCAGCTGCAGCATGCCAATTCTCTGTCTGGGAAGCCAGCATTAGTATTGGCATTACCCATCCCTGCCAACAGAGGAGGCAGAGCCACCTCACAAGCACACACATTCCTGCCCCCACCACTGGAAAAAATATTGAGTAGGCACAGATATTTATTTAGTGATTCAGATGAGGGAACTGAACTGGCTTAAAATTAGTATTCTGGGATGGTATTTGGACCAGTTCTCCAATTTGGTTCATTCTGTGGCTGTGGAGATACTTTTGCCAATAGAGGAAGAAGAAAATGATGGCCTGGAGATGGCAGAGTGAGGCCACAAGTGAAGGCTATGCCAAGACTAATGCTATTCCACTAATGAGCCAAGATCTTTTTGTCTATAATACAAGAAACCTCTACACAGCCTTCAAACCCATGTTTATCTCTGGGAGAAGCAGGTGGCTTTAGCTCCACTCCTCCTTCCCATGAAGAACTGCTTTCTGTTCCTGTTTCCCAGCATCTCTTATAACTGCACTCATCTTCCAGCAGCTTAACTGGGCCAGGGCTGTTGTATTTTTTTCTTCAGTTAAGTCACAGAATCATTTAGGTTGGAAAAGACCTATAAGATCATTGAGCCTAATCGTTAATCTGGTACTGCCAAGTCGACAACTAAACCATGTCCCCAGGTGCCACACACGTCATCTGAATACTTTGAGGGATGGTGACTCAACCACTTCTCTAGGCAACTTGTTCCCGTGCTTGACAACAATTTTTATGAAGAAATTTTTTCCTAATAGCCAATCTGAATCTCCCCTGGCAGAGCTTGAGGCCATTTCCTATTCCTAGTGCTATTGCTAGTTGCCTGGGAGAAGAGACCATACAATCTCATTTCTTCAGGTACTTGTAGAGAGCAGTAAAGTCTTCCCTGGACCTTCTTTTCTCCAGGCTGAGCATCCTCAGCTCCCTCAGCCAATCCTCACAGGAGTTGTGCTCCTAATCCTTCTCTGCCTCTGTTGCCCTTCTTTGGACTCACTCCAGCACTTCAATGTTCTTCTTGCCCAAAACCTGAACACAGGATTTGAGGTGCAGCCTCACCAGGGCTGAGTGCACAAAGCAGTGCCCTCACCCTGCTGGTCACACTATTGCTGGTACAGGCCAGGATGCCATTGGCATTCTTGGCCACCCTGGGCGTGCATTGGCTCATGTCCAGCTGGCTGTCCACCACCACCCCCAGGTTCTTTTCCAACTGCTTGTCCCAAAATCTGTAGCACTGCAACACGTCAACACCCTGACTTGGTGTCATTTGATGCAAACTTAATGGGGGTGCACTCAATCCTCTCATCCAGATCATCAATAAAGATATTAAATAGGAGTAGCCCCAATACTGAGCCACGGGAGACACCACTGGTGACCAGACACCTGCTGCATGTTTCAACTCTGGTGTTTTCCATGAATCACTGTGACTCCAGAAACCAATAGATTTTAAAGCTTTGTGTGCTTGAAGACATACAGTAATGCTTCAAAATTCAGTCATGCTACTAAAACGATTTCTTTCCAGCTATTATCAGTTTAAGTGTTAGTACATGACAGGGATAGCCACCTGAATATCCTTTTCTGGTTTATTCTGTCTCATGTTTCTTCTTGCATGGTTTTTGGATATTCTGAAGTCCAGATACATGCCATAAAATAGTCCCTAAAAATAAAGTATCAGGAAGTAATCCTCTTTTCAAGCTCAAGTTTTGCTCTTTAAATATTTTTTTAATTGCTATTTTTATTATTTCAACTTTCTTGAGTTAAGAGGAGCGAGTCGTGTTTGAAGAGAAGATTTGGGGAATAGGAAGTAAGAAGAGATGAGGAGAGGACTCTGGAGTGAAGCAAAGGACTAAATATGTTAATATTAAGAAAGTAAAATCACAGTGGAAAAAAAAAATAAGCATTTTTCCGTCCCTAAGGCATACAATAGCAAGGGTCTGCTGTGCCTTTTTGAAATGCTCCTTGATGTCCTTGCTTGCAGCTCCCAAGCAGCCCAGCTAGACCAAGATGCCCTTGAAAAGCTTTTAGGAAGCTGTAAAATTTCTCTTTTGTCTGTGATGATGGGAAGGAGAACCTTGTTACAAGTCTGTGTAGTAGCTGCATTATTTGTTCCTTCTATCTGATGGATGCATCTATTTTCTCCTTTGGGAGTCGAAGCAGGAGAACAATGTCAGTCTCTTAATTGGTAGATGTTCTGCCCCACATCACTGTGCATGGTAAAATTTCGTAAGTTTCAGATGTTAAAGGAAGTATCAGAATATGAAATCAGATCCCAGTAGCGTATTAGGGCAAAGGTGTCACATTCCAGTGAATGTATATCATGTGAATCACACACTATACACTGCAAACCTTATGAATTTGAGATGACTGCTTTGTGACATTAACAGAAGTTTATGGTTCAAACATATGTGGTTCTTACAGGATTTTTGATTGGTTAAAAAAAAATTGGAGTCAAACATCAGCATTGCCAGTGAAGTAACAAATTTAATATTCTTGTATGTTAAAAGATGTTTCCTTTTGTTTGAAGAATGTATTTACATAGTCAGTCTTGCTTGGGAAGCATTTTATAACATATTGGCCATAACTGCACACACATCTTCCCTGTATATTGAAGCATATGAATAAATATTTGACCCTTTACTAAATAGCATGGCTTACTTTATGATAGGATTAATTGCACATTTTAATCTCTAGCTGATGAAAAACAGATAAAACAGCCACTTTTGCGCTGTGCATGAGAGGAGTTAGATTCTTGTTTTGTTTGTGTTATCCATTGTGTTGCTTATTTCTCTGTAAATCTCATGTTAGGGTTATTTCAGGATTTGAAAAGATATATGAAGTTCACTGAAAGATGTCAAAGGATTAAATTGACTTAATATGATGAGTTGCCTTTTTTTTTGTCCATTAGGTTAATCAAAAATTTTGACGTTGAATATTTTACATGTGTTCTTTATAACTAATTTCACACACTAGTTAGATGAGTAGGAAGACATATACAAGATGCTGAAATTTCTTGCAGATATTTGTTGATGCATCAGCCAGGAAAACCCACTTCCAGTGTGGGCAGGTTCAGTTATGTAGGAAGAGCCTCATGCACTCCTTGCTGCCTGGGGACTTGGGTGAGAAAAGTGACACTATACTTAAGAGAAGGTACTACCTTTTGTATCTGAAATTAAATAAGGAAAAGGTCATCTAACATATTAAAGATATCCAAATAATAGTGCAGTGTTGTGACAACAATCAGTCCTAAGACATTTTATGGTTTGTCTTTCTTGCCTTTATTTGTCAGCAGTAAAATAGGACCTTGGACTACATTCTTCTGGATGAATTAAGAAATCATTATGTGTTTTGGTGAATATCAAATGGAACCTAACTGACTTTTTGAGGGTTAAAATGATATTGTGTTTTTTTTCCAGTTTCACACTTACTATGTTGCTGTATTAGACACATTAGGCACAGAATCTAGACCTTTTTTTTCTCTCTGTTTCTTCTGCTTCTATTTCAAAAACAGGCAGGGAAAGATGTGCCTGTAATCTGGAGTTAACTACTGTCACTACATTAATTTAAAGCAGTCCTTCAAAATTTGTCTAAAAAGCCATACAAGTCCAACAAGAAGGAAATGAATGCTCAAGATTTCAAGAGTGATTAATGATTTTTTAATTTACAAATCTCATTTTTGTTGTGTCTAACATGGGATAGGAATTCATACAATCTTGAGCCAAATTTTCAGTGTGTTAGGTGTGTAATATATTTTGAAAATATTCCATGTGTCATTTGTCCTGCTAGATGTAATGCCTACCAAGGTAAATTTGCATGTCCCGTTGGTTTATTCTTTGACATTACTCACAGTTAATCTGTTTCTGTAAATAAATCTAGCAAATATGTGACAGCCTTCAACTAAAATTTCAGCTGTGAAACACATAATATCAATCATTGTGTTTTCTCTGAAAGAGCTGTCATGCAGTGACAGAATACTCCAGCCCCATTTTATGGAAGGAGATTTGAAGCAGAGTTTTTTCTCTGCATTGCAGTGCAGGTGCAAACCTTTAGGGTCCTGAGTTTACATACTCACTTGTCAGAGTGCACTCTGTCTCCTTTCTGGCTGAAAATACCAGGGGGTATTTTCTTCACTGGGGACAAGAGATGCCAGTTGGGAAGAATAAGAGGAAAATGGTTCCAACTGTACCCCCATTCTGATAGAGGATCCAGGATGTGTCTGAATTTTGAACAAGCCCTGAAGCAAGGCATAGCTAGAGAGTTTAAGGTTCTTCAAGGTCAAACAAATAGTTTCAGATATAAAGGAAGGATATTAATTCAGGTCACACAGTTCAACTGAATATGATGCTTTTGTACCTCGTGTGTGTGGTTTCATTAAATAATTAAAGGGAATAATTTTACCTAAAATTTTCCTGAATAAAATTTGCAAGCCCCATTATACGCTTTTCTGTTTCTCAGGGTTTCAATGGCAAACAGTGGTCTGGTTTTTCTGCTCACTGCAATGTCAGCTTGCTTTGTCAATGATTATTAGAAGTAGAAATGGGTGCTGCAGTAAATGTTCCATGCACTATTTCTCCTGTTAGGTGAAGGATATCTTGCAGAGCCTATTAAGGGAAAATTGCCTATTAGCAGATTTTTAATAAATGCCTCTCTTTTTAATATCGTTCGCAGCTAGTCTGAATAAACAGTAAACATATGCTGTGCATAATGAAATTCTTCCATCCAATTTTCTATTGTATAATGTTCACTCAAAGTCATATTCATAAATATTCATGTGATAAGACTGTTCATACTTCAGTTACTAAGTAGCATCCTTCCTTCCTTCCAGAAAACTTCCAGTCCTTTATAGGAGAGCAGTATGATTTTCTGATTGTCCAAAAGAAAGAAAGCAGAATTTTATCTTCAGCAATCTCCTTCATGTTGGAGTAGAAGCTTACGTAATATGAAGGAAATTGGATTTTTGGGTTCCATGACTTATATTTCTATGTAAGCCACCAAAATCCATAAAGACCAGTATAGCAGATTGCTAGGCATTGTGATCTCCATCCTAAAAGTAGTTCACAGCTGACTGATGTGTGTGTGGCCAGTGAAGCTGTTGCACATTCACGTGAGTCTGTAAGAAGCAAAGCACGTATGGGAGCAGTCAATACAGCAGCTGTGACACTTGCCAATCTGATGTTCCAGCACTGGCACAAGATGCTTTTGAGAGAGTTAAAATATCTGTCATCTGGTGAAAACTCAATCAAACATTGTTTTCTTATTTCTGGAACTGTTATTTCTTCAGCACTTCTGAGTCTCCCTGCACGAATAAGAACAAGCCACATGTCCTCATAGGGTGGCTCATTTGGTAGTCTAAAAGTAACACTACAATTATGTGACTGGTGAGTGCTGATGAGGGATTGAGGAAGATTTTTAGGCAGCTGAAACAAGGAGACCTCAATGGTGTGAAGCTGTGTCAGGAGAGATTTAACTTGTATATTAACAAAAGGTTTTTCACCCAGAGGGTGTTTGGGCTCTGGAACAGCTTCCCAGGGCAGTGGTGACAGCACCAGCCTGACAGAGCTCAAGAAGAGTTTGGGCAAAACTCTCAGACACATGGTGGAATTCTTGGGTTGTCAAATGCAGGGCCAGGAGTGGGACTCAAACTTTGTGGGTCCCTTCCAACTCAGGATATTATGTGATTGTTCTGCTCCAGCATGGCACAAAGATGGTTCATCCTCTTAGTGCCACTGTGTAATTTTTTTTTTTAAATCTTACTATTGATGTAGCCTATTGAAAACTCTTCGGACTTTTGCCTCTATCTAAGCTACTTGCATCTCTGCAAAATACTGATTTCAAATCTATCAAGAATTAATTTTGATACCCATTTTCAAGAATGTTTAAAGGTGTTGAATGGAATCCACTAAGTGGAATATCACCATATCAAGCAAAACAGGCATTTTTAAAGTCACTCTCCTGTGGTTGATGCACTTCTATTTATACTAATTACTCTTTGTGTCATTGCCAGTATGTTGGATCATGCTTTTAGCAAGAAGGGAATTACATAGATGTGGGTATAAGAGATACTCTGCTTTTCCCTTGAGGTAACAAGTGCAAGATTAAACAGGCATTGTAGGGCTGTTATGTTTCTTTTGGGGTTAGAGAAGACTGTGTCCTGCCAGTTCATCAGACTCCGTGAGAGAAGATGTATGACTTTGCTGTCTCCTTCCTTCTGAGCAGTGATTTTAATTTGCAAGATGGCTGAAGGGGCCTGCACCTCCACTGGAATAATACTTATACAGAAAAGTATCAAAATTACTGAAGCTTGTGATACACAGCCAGGAGGGGAGAAAAAGAGGAAGAAGCACTTTATTTCCTGCCTCTTCACTTGTATCCCAACCAGCCATCATGGGTGATCACTTCTCAATGCTGGTGAGAGATGGAAAGTCACTGCCTGTATTCTGCAGTGCTGGCAGGGCACTGTGCCTTTTGGAGAGAGAAAACTCCAGTGAAGTAAGTGTGTGCTAAATAGGACAAGTACTTAACTATGTACAGCAGCTGGAAAGGCTGAGAACCACATGGATGCACTGGTGTAATGAGAGCAAAGCCCAAGCACTTCTTTGGGCAAAACCCATCATATTACTGAAAGAAACATCAATAAGAAAAATAGCCATCTTAGGTATTCAGTGAGGAAACAAAAGCCATATGGCAATTTGTCCAGCATTCAGGATGAGGAAACAGCAGTCACTGAAAGAGTCATATACAATCTAACCACCGGGGGGAAAATGTTGTTCCTTATTCAGCTGATTGGTGTCTCTTGGAAACATCTGCTCTTGCTCCTGAGTTTCTTTGATGAGAGCATAAATGGCACTGTGTAATTCACCTTTTCTCTGGCATTGTCTCTTGGGCCTCTATTGTGGGAATCTCATTTTCCTTTTCTCTGCATGTTATGTTCCAATAATCTTATTTGTTCTATCTGTGGTGTCTCTGCTTCTGATGCTTTCTTATTTCTCCCTGGATTTCTTTCTGGCTTTCTGATGGACTTACTGAGGAAGGATTGGTAATACTGATTGCGTTTGCAAGGAAGATACTATCAATTCATCGTTTTTTACTTCCACAGTGATCTCTAAATTTACTCAAATAGCAGAATCATTCTGGGTTTGCTGACAAATTGTTGATTCACATAAAAAAATAGAAGGCCTAATTTTGACATCAGGCCTGATGTTCTGTGTAATACAGTAAATCAAAATTTCTCTGGGTAATTATATCATCCAGTTTGTGGTAGATATCTTGGACTTGCATGTTCTATCATTTAGAAATTGATGACTCATCTGGCATTGGCTACTGGCATCCTTCTCACTTGGGTGCTGTTCAGGCTGTTCTGCTGCCCCCTGTTAATTTTCTAAGCCTGAGTCCTTCAGTCTGTTACTGCTCTTGCAATGGTCCATCTGTAGACATGAGGAAAGGACCTTTGGCTTTCATTAGATATTAATTGGGAATTGTCCATTTATCTTCTAAAAATTCAGACTTGGGTTATATAATATCCAATTTTGGTGATTCCTATTAGAGACTTTGTCTTGAATCCTGGCTATGAGCTTTTTGGCTTCGGGTTTTTTAAAAGACTTTTTCCAGCTGAAGTAAACTTTATTTTGTTATTAAGCCCACTTGGAGGAGGGGCAGCCATGATATTGTATTTATTTCTTTTGTGTTATAGCATATATGATTCTAATTTTAAAAAGCATATTTCAGAATATAGATGAGTATTACTGGTTGATGCCAATGTGTCATATGCCGCCTCCACCACTTTTGTTGTCTATTGTTGTCTTAAACAGAGACATTTGAAGATTTTTTTCTCCATCAAGCTCCTCAGCAGTTAAAATTGCTCAGAGAAGATCAATAATTTAAAGACATGAATTTCTAAGTGCAGTTAATATTTCACATTGTAGACCAATCTGAAAGTAGTATATTTATAAATGTTATGCTGAATATTCCAATTTAATGGAATTTATTTTTTGGCTTGCACCTTTTTATTAGAATCACCATGAAAACTGATTATTGTCGACTTATGTGAAAGTTTGAGCTAATGTTTTTGATACCTCTTATTTGTTTTTCTGAAGAAAAGTTAAGTTCAATTAAGTCTTGAAGCGTGCTACATGGAACTGTAGTAGCATTCGCTTTTCATGTATCTATCCCTATGCTTTAATTTTGCATGCACGTGTATTTTGTTTAATTTCTGCATTTGTATTTTTATGTACATTTTTAATTTAAATTTTGCAACTCAGTTGCTTTTGCTTTTTTGCGAAAGTTGGAATATATTCTTCAATATTTCTGCTGCTCTGCTGCCCAGTAGAGCGAAGGTGGTTGGTTGTCCTTCTGTATTAAATCCCTAATCACCTGTCTGAAAGCAGAGTAAGAAAATAAGAAGAGTGAGTCTATTTCCATACCTGTGCCATGTCAAGAATGTAAGAGAGTTACTTTCTATCCCTGGGCATGGTGCTCAGTGTTATAGTCTAACCTTTAGCGTACAGGGCTAGTTTTTGCTCTGACTTGCACAATAAATTTCAATACATTATGATGGATTAAAAAAAAAAAAAAAAGTGGTAAAGAACAAAATTCTGAATGTAATAAGCGTACCTGATAGGTATTAAGTCATGGCCTGTGTAATTTTATTGGAAGTTTATTACAGTGGAGGCACATTTAATGGTGAATGCACGTCCCTGTATGTGAAATCACCACTGATGTAATGAGAAGGGAAGGTTGTGATAAATCTGCCAGTGTAATAGTAACAGGCACTCATATACTTCATATTATTGCACAATGCCTGTGTATTCAAAGCTGGGAAATTATCACCTCCTCTGCATTAATAAATATGTCAGTAACCAGGGATGCATCCATGATGAGAAGGGTTCAAGGACCTTACCCTGGACTTGTCTGGTTGCTGTTTAAAGCTCAAGTGTCTTACACAGGTGGGAATGTGTGTGGCTGCCAAAAGCCTTTGCCAGCCCAAAGCCTGGTCCAGCTTGTGCCAGGACACCTCTTTGCCAGGAAAAAGGCAGGACAGAAGTAGCAGCAGCTGTGTGGTGTGTCAGGACAGGTGAGGGGGAGGTCAGGTAATCAACTGAGTGTCTGAGGCCTTTGTGACACTGCAGATTTTACTGCAGCAAGGTTGAGAAGAGACACAAAACTTGACTAGAGAGGCTGCATCAGCAAGTAATTTTGGCATTGACCAACTAAATTGCCTTTTAGCCTGTTCATTGTTTCACCTGTGTATAGGTGTACCTATACATACCTGAGGTTTTCTCCTTGGACACTTGCCTCTGCTCCTGGATCTTTAGTTGGCGAAACAAGGGAACTGTGATGGCAAAGGGCTCCTGGGCTTGACATGGCTTGCACTGGGGCAGCACAGTGAAAACAACCCCCAAAGGTATTTTTGTTGCAAACCAAGAATTAGAGAAGCAATCAGGAGGTGTTCTGAGAAGGGATAAGGAAAAAGCAGGCTGTCCAGACTATCACTGTGAAACTGTTACCTTAGGCTGAGGTAGGACCAGGGTCCAAGCATAGCAGAGTCAGTCTCTATGAGATTATAGAGCCCATCACTAATGGCAGCTGTTCCAATCCAGCTTCCTTTTTAATGAAACCATAAATGCCAAAATATTGTTTTTTCCCCCTTTCTTTTCTTTTCTTAATACTTCTCTGAGTGCATATAGACCATGGTGAGCTTTAGGGAGAAGAATGGGACAGAGAACCTGAGAAAAAAGCAGATACTGACAGGCATTGCTAGCCAAGGTAGCTCACAGCAAAGCCTAGATATGCAAGTAAAGCAAAATGCACCTCTCTTTTAGAGCAGATGGACTTGAGAGGTGTTGTAATTTAACCTCCAAGTCTTCTCAGGCTGTAGTGATGTCCGCTCTCCCTAGGCTTATTTATCTCATTCATTAATAAGTCATCAAAATAATTTCCTTTTCATGTGAGGTCACGGGAGAAAGACATGTCTGGGTGCTCCTTAGTAGTCAAAATGGAAAGGCTGCCATGGAAAAGGAGCCTGAACTGTGTGATATAGGCAGAGGAAGCTCTTTGGTCTCTGGAACACACTGAGATCCATTCGTTTTTGAAGAAAAGCTGAAAAATGTGATTTTGTTGCGGGGAGGTGGGGGTGCAGCTGTAAGTCTGCATGCTTGCCATGCAGCTCAAAATTACAGCCCGTAAATAGATGTACATACTTAACCTCCTAGAAGGGCTGTAGCTCCCTGCTGTAGTACAATGAGAATAGTAATGCTTACCATTTAGATTGTGCTTTCTATTTTCAGGGCTGTGCCAGTGTTAGGTATTTCAATGTAAAGCGGGCGGGTGATTGTGAGCTGGATGGTGAGCTTTTCAATTTCGGGGGTGGAGGGGGGGGACTGCTGTTTTGCATACTCCCCGGAATAAAAGGAGATTCAAACCCTTCTATTCTGGCAGTGGGGGCACGACATCTTTCAGCTTTCTTCCAGGAGCCACTCTCACAGGGGAGCTGATTTCTTCTCGGGTCTGACCAGCACAGCCCTCAATAATTATAGCAGCGTCTGAATTCTGAGCTAAAAACAGAAGTGCAGCATGTGCCTATTCCCCATGTGATTCAGAAAGCAGGAAATTGAAAGAGCCTGACGGAGAGGAGAGGGAGCGCGGAGCACTCGGCACATGCAGTGTTTGTGCGAGAGCTGCTCCGCCCGGGACGCAGGAGCTGTCATCCTCCGGCGCTGATCGTGCGCGGAGCCGGCGGGGCGCGGCGGCCCCGGGCGGAGCGGAGCGGCGGAGCAGAGCCGGGCCGCAATGTGAGCGCCGCCGGGGCCGAGGGAGCCAGCCCAGCTCCTCCATGCTCCGGGCAGCGGGCAGCTGCCCCCCGGCAGGTCCAGCCGTGCCCGGCCCGATGAGCAGCGCCAGGCTCTCCCGAGGAGCCGCTGCCTGTGGATATAAATAGGGACAGTCGGGATGCGCTAGCTTTCGCCGCCGGCGCCGCAGCTCCTCCGCGCTCCGCAGCCGGGACAGGGCGATGGACATGAACATGAAGAAGTTCACAGTGCGTCGCTTCTTCTCGGTCTATCTCCGCAAGAAGTCTCGGTCAAAGAGCTCGAGCCTAAGTAGATTTGAGGTAAAATTCGCCTTAACTTTGTTATATGTAGCAAATGCTGTTACAGGGGTACAAGAGAATGCCTGCGTTTACTGATGTGATAAGTAGTTAAAGGTGCTCTTTCCCTGGAGGTGGTGATATTCGCACCTAATGTTCTTTGTTTCTGTGTAATTCAGTGCTTTTTCTCGGTAGTATCCAATACATTGCATAATATATTTAGTGTGTTGCCAAGAGTCCTTTTGTCAGCCTTGCAGGGGAGGAGGAAGCCGGTTCAGGACATCATGAAGTTATGGGAAATAATTACAGATCCACTTAAATTAGCACAAATGACACCATGGTTTGAAATAGCCTCATCTTTTAGTCTTCCCCTGCACACATACCATTCTTTCTTAGTGCTAGGTTTCCAAATAATTAATCGATATGCTAGTGCCTTTCATATATATGTGGTATGTTAGACAGGGATTCTCTTGATTGTTTCTCCATAGGTTCTCATGTTTGCACATATTTTTTGCATTTATCTTCTCCCCCACGCATCTCTCCTGGTATTTTTTCATTTACTTTGTTTTAGGAGAACTTGTTCTTTAGGACGTGGGGAGGACAATGTCAAACTAAACCTTTCATGCTTTAGCAGTGTGGGGAGATGAAGGCAGTTCAAGTATGAGGTATTAGCAAATTCGAATGTGTGAATGGGTTAGAACCCTGATTTCTGCCTGCCTTCCTCAAACCATTGTTCTTCAGCCCTGTATTTGGAGCTGTGAATAGTCGGCAGGATGTGAGATCAATTGAATAGATGTCAGTTATATTTATGTTGTTCACTTTACCATTGCAGATGATCTGCAACCTCTGCATTAAAATAGAGGTAGATGGGGCCTGATTCCCTCGTGTCACACATTTATTTTGTGCTGGTGTACTTCAATTGACCTCTGAGGAGTTACTCTGATTTGCACTGGTACTCCCAGGAGGAGGATTAGTCTTATGCTGTGTGAATACATTTTGAAATGTTATTCCCTTAGTGTCCTATTTAAAGTACCAGGTAATTGTTTGAACATAAAGTTCTTCATGTGTCATTGCTTAAACAGGACAGGCTGAAAAGCCGAGTTTTTTGACCTGTGTGTTTTGTTGGTTTTTATTTTCTTTCCTAACTGTTTAAAATCAACTTTCTTGGAAAATGAGCATTCACATTTTTATTTTCATCATCAAACAGGCATGCTATGCTTTTAAAACAAACTAATAACTCCCTCCTTGGAAGAGTTGCATCCCAGTAGGACTGAGGGGAGAGATGGGGATACCTTTCCTTTCCCGATTGTGTCACAGAGTTTAAGCTAGAATAAATGTTCCATGTAACACATGGTAAATTATCTAAGTTCATGCTCCAACAGAGACAACAGGAAGTAGACCTGGAGTTACATGAAGGAGTTCTGAGACAAATTAGTGTCTTCACAGGCCACCAGCGTCAGGATGGGATGTTAGGAGGGGAGCTGATCTGGAGAGAGAGAGCAGAGCCCTGCCAGACCTCGTAACCATTTGACAGTGCCACAGTTTAGGAGAAACAGGTTCCACCATACTAATTATTTAAATTACTGGATTATCTAGTGTGAATGACCACTACGACTCAGCAGTTGTATCAGGCTAGACTCTTGCTTGATTTACAAGAAAAAAAAAAAAAAACAACAACTCAAAAGTGAAAGAAAAAGTCTTTGCAATCCCTTTGACCACCGGTGTTAGATTTACTGGACTTTCTCAATAATTATGAAATAGTTTTCCCTTATGTGAGTTGTATTGTAATGATTTTATTCTGATTTTAAATAATTTCCTTCAAGAAGCAACCTGATACATATCTTGTCACATTTGTAGCTTCAGAGCATTTCATCCACTTCCCTCCTTTCTTCCTGGGTTTGTCAGTAATGACCAACTTGATGCAAAGTGACTCAGTATTATAATGGAGTGGAGAATAGGGTCTGTTCCAGCTATGAAGAAAAAATTATTCATAAAATCTGTTCTCCTATTTAAGTGTGAAAATCATCAGAGATGTTTCTTCTTTGGGTGGGGAGTGACAACCAAACATGAACATCGTCTCCTCTGTGGTTTTCATCCCTGAGTACTTCTGTGTATAAATTTGTACTTGCAGGCTAACAAGTGCTTATCAGACAAACAGAAAGTGTGAAAAAGCCTGTTGTTAGATCGTTTTTTAGAAGTGAGAATATTCTTCATCCCAGTAGGTAGGTATTTTTAAAGATGCAGTAAAAAGGTACAGTTTGTTACATCATGGAATGAGTAAAAGTAAAATAAAGGAAAGAAATTTGGAAAAAAACCATGGGGCATTGCTTTGCTTAGTATGCATTAGCTAATGTACCTGGCAGAAATTGTGTTGCACGATGTCATTTGAAATTTGGAAGGGAACTGTTTTTACTAGGTTGTGTGGGATTTTTGTTATGTTGTTCTTTTGGCAAGTTGGGAAGAAGGGTTGGATGGTTTAAGATAGATACTCCTAGGCTCAGGCATTTAATATGTTTAAAATACCACTATTAGAGTAGATTAAAAAATAATACAATATTAGTTATTAATGTCATCTATTACTTTTTCTACTGTGGTATTCTAAGTTTCAAATTCACTTGTAATGAGAGTTATAGCTTATTGGGCCAGGATACAGCTGCAGAAAAGGACTTAGCAAATCACAGCTTGTAACCTGACCTTTACTTGATTGTTTCAGATGCCAATGTCGTTGCTATACCTGAAGCAACAAGATCATCACCTTGTGTAAATAGCTGGGTTTCACACTTTGTCCTGCTAAAAGAGGCAGAGTGCACTCTGTTAAATGAGATGGTTTTAGGGTTTCATTTCATCTTGCCTAAACTGTACGCCCTTTTTATTATTCTGGAAAAACCTGACTGAAATTTGAATTTATTTGGCTACAGTTTAGGGGTTTCAGTTTATATTATTTTTCAGTATGGCCTGCATTGCCCTTCATTTAAAAAGTATCTAGTGATGTAATTTTATTGAATGTGCAGAGCCAAGTTTTGCCCTTCTGCATGCGCAGAGTTTTGATTGAAGTCAGCTGAAAATCCAGCAAAGTCAATGGGAACTGCATGTGTGCATCTGAGAAAGGGCTTTGTTTATGGTTCTTGCTGAGTGTTGATGAACATGAATGCGAAACCATCAGGATAAAGTACACAGAGTGGGGATCTGCTAAAGACTTTGAGACCCAGTGGAATGCATCTTATGGCAGTGAGCAATATCCCTTGATTTATAAATCAAAATTTAAATATGCCATTGGAATGAGCTAGGAAATACCTAAGCATATAAAGAATTTGATAATATTTATTCCAATGACGCAAGAGAGTATTTTTTTTTTCTTTTGAGAAAACAACCAATTAAAACATTGACTTTTATTCTTTTGGAATATGTTTCTGACTTTTTTATTCCTGATGTATTTTTAGTTCATTATTCTTACACTTTAATTCTTCTAATTCGTTTTTAGTCTTACTGGTAATGATGAATCCAAATTATGTTTAATCTATGTATGGGACTTAGAGCCTAGCAGAGTTCTTGGAAATGAATTCAGAATTAATTTGGAGCCTGATGTGCCTCAGCATGGTCATTTTGAGAGGCAAGATCTCTTGTGGATGATTCAAGCTTGGGTCCTCCTTCGGTTCCAGCACTGGCACGTAGGAAATGGAAGTGAGACTATGCTTGTAAGTGATAGTGCAGAAGGACTGGCACTGGCTTTGTAATACTTTGTTAAGAGAGATTTTTGGTTCTAATCTTAGGCTCTGATTTTGATTTCCTACAAGCTAAAGTTACAGCAGCCTTAGGAAAGAGCCCAGAAAATGCTAAGCCAGACTGCTCCTTTTCCAGTGGGCTGGAGCAACAATGCTTCACTTGCAAAATGCTTGTGAATTCTTCTGCACTTGTATAAAGAGCAGTTCTGTTCCTTATCAGCAGTATGTCCTTAATTCTGTCTCTTTTATTTATTTATTTATTTTTTAGTTACTCACTTGGTAGAGGAAGAGAGGCTTTCTGTCAAATGTTAGCCAGCATGAAGGCAAGTTAAAGAAAGGAGATAGGGTTTATCAAGCCGGGAACATTTCTGCAGGGTGTAAGTCCTGAGACAGCTTTAGTTTTTATTTTTTCCCCCTGTGGTAATGATCATGTTTGTGATGCATGTTCTTGTTACAGCAGAAGGTACCGACACTGTTGTAGTGTGTAACTTTCCCCAGCTGCAGGCAAGACTTTTATGAGGAAGTGCTGCAGTTCTTGTAGTCTTGCACGGCTTGCTTGGGGAAAGGGAGGCAAGGGAGGGGAGACAGAGCATGAGCAGGAGGAGGGTGTAGTCCTCACGTCGCTTGTGGAGCCAGGAAATCCATTTTTTGGACTCATTTTGACAACTTGCTGTGTCATTATAGATGGTTCAGACCTTTGTGCTTTGCATTTTCCATTTGAAAAAAAAGGAAAATTAGGATAAATATTCAAGTCCTTTGATACTCTTCTACCTATTTATGCTGGGTTTGAGGGCAATACTCATATGTGTATACTTTCATAATAAAGGAATTGCTCCTAATTCCCCAACTGCTTCTGACTTTATCCCAAATAAAGTCTCACGTGCCTCAGGCTTGATATGTGCTCCTTGCAACAAGCCTCAAATTAACTGCTGAAGTACAGAAAGGGAAAATTAAGCACGTAGATGTAGGGACAACTTGTACACAGGAAAATCACAGAAAATTGGTATCTAAAGAAGGCATCTAAAAACCCTTAATCCGGACTCCTCTTCCTTCTTAGGCAGCATCAGCTATATCTAAACTTTTCCACCAAAGACATTTTTCTTAGACATCTCTTATTGAAGGCCTCCAGTGGTAAATGCCCATAACGTCTGTGTGTGTTATATCTTGCATTATTGTCCTTAGCATCTGAGGGTTTTCCTAATATGTAACACAAGTTTTGTTAAGGCATTTTAAGCCTGTGTCTTCTTGTCCTCCCCATTGTAACTGTCAAAAGGAGTTTTCTTTCCAGTAGGATTTTTATGAGAAAGTTTTTCAGGTCCCGCTCCTCAGTCTTCCTGGTAGGGTGGGAAAAATGCCTGTTCTCCTTTTCTGAAAGTTAGGGACTTCCAGGAACAAGACCCTGGGCCAGTTAGAGTGTCACTGCTAGGGAGTATCTCTTCCTTTTTTGGATTATAATTGTCCCTTGCAAAAATCAATTATATCTCAAAGGCCCCTACCCTGCCAAAGACCAATCCAAATTGTCATTTTATGCTCCATTTCCACCATGTCAGTGTCTGCATAATTCCTTGATCTGATGGTATTTGGCATCCAAGCCAGTGCTGACAGAGTTGATCCATGGGCTCTGGTGTCAGATGAATTCTGACATAGATCACACAACTAAATGCAGGCTCTGGTCACATAGCCAGGGTTACACAAACGTTTGGGCATAGAGCAGGGCCATGGGATCATCATATAACAGAAGAGGTCTTCTTTTGGTCGAGGGATGAGTCCTGTCTGATCCACTGGTGGGACACACACATGCCTACAAACCAGTGATGGAATGACTGAAAGGGGGAGGGCAGTGCCCTTCCAGTCTCTGAGCCAGGTAGTGCCCTGCTTCCCTGTGCCTGGAACATCTGTGTGTGGGTGTGCAGGAGATGAAGAGCTGAACCTCAGGAACTGGTTGGAACCTATGGGCCGCTGAGCCCCTGCCTAGCTTTTATTTGGAGTAATGTAGCTTTATGCAAGTGAAAAACGTGTAATTTAACTTAAAGTTTTAGCTCATAGTGTGATGACCTGTCTGACCCTGTGGCACAAGAAGTCTGTTCTCAGAGGGTTTAGCTCTCCTATATCTATTTTTATTATTAATAGCATTTGCTTCATGCATTTTTCTGCTAGTCTCAGAAGACTCCTTTTGTGTGTGCTTTCTGCATTTGTGTCTTCACAGGTGACTGGAAATATTTCTAAAGTAAGACAGAAATCAGAACAAAAACCTTCCTTATGTTGATTTACCAGTTACTCAAGTACAAATAATTTTCATGTAAATATTTGCTAGTCATTTCCTTTTGTTCACTTAACAAGACTTACTCTCCCAGTTCAGCAAGGATTCCGTAAAAGTATTTGCTGTTAGTAAAGACTCCGAGTACTGCAGAGAAGCAGCAGTTGGTTCTGCACACAGGACACACTCTGTGTTACCATCAGCTCTTACAAAGTACAGTTTTGCTTCCTGGAGAACAAAGTCTCAGGAAATGAAAAATAAATGATCGGATCACTAGATCTGCCTTGAAAATAGCTTTCTGACTGAGGATATGTAAGGAAGCAAGTGATCAATCCATTCAAGGTCCAACTCATGCAGGGAAGTGCCTTCCAGAAAAACAGTTTGGGGTGCACATTCCCTCAGTGAGTGCATGGATGGTGATGGGCTGGCCACAGCATGGCTTTGGAAGACTTTGAAGGGCGCAGCTGTCCTTTGCTGTTCGGTCTCTCTCACTACTTTGAAGCGTACTCTATCTGAAATGTATCAATATTTCAGCAGAGATGCTTTTACTGTGAGATGTGGGAGAACTTACCTCTCTTCTAGCTGAGAGCCAGGAGTTCAAGGGTACTGGAATGCAGACCTTTTAGAGTACAGAAGACAAAACCACAAAGTGTATAATGAAGAAAGTCTTTCTTTTCCTGAGATTGCAGTATATTATTAGGCATTGTGTGGCAGTGCACAGGCAAGAAGGGAAGATGCAGTTTGCCAGTGTGCCTTCAGGTGGTAAGTAATGATAATAATTGGCAAAATGACACTTAACTCATTAAACCTTAACATGTGAACTCATATGAAGTCTAGATGTAATTCAAGGGTGTCACACCTCTTTCCCGCAGGGCCAAATCTGAGCCTGTGTATGACTGCAGAAAGCAGTAAATGGTTTTAATTTCAAGAATTGTTATGAATAAACTGAAGGCTTTGCAAGGGGGTGAGCTGACTGTGTGGGTTTATCTATAACATTCACCTTCCTTTTCTTTTAGTAGAAATTTCTGGTTTTTTCTAGTGAGTAACAAAGAAAAACCTGAATCAGTTCAACTTTGTTTTCTCTACCTTCAAGCTACCAGCAACTAGTGTACAGGTTCTGTGACTCTGACTTAAACTTCTGCATCAGCAGACCTCCATGCCAATCTTTCCTGTATCATACAACCTCTGTGACTAGAACGTGTCTGGGACAGCAGTTAAACATTATAATTGCATTAATTGAAAAGCCATCTCTCTAAATATCTGAAACCCTGATGGATCTGCTGCTAGTCTGCACAGTTCCTACTTTATCACTGTATGGTTATGCATTGCAATTATTACTAAAGAGTAAATCTGAAAGCAAGCTTTTTTCTGTGACACAGTTGAAGGCTGATTCGTATCACTAGATTTTAAATTTTAGCACTTAGTGTGTGCAGATGTTAAATAAAACATACTTCAGAAGTTATTTTTTTTTAAAACTTGAAGCCCTTTTCTGGCAAGTAAAATCTCTAATTTTTATTCCAAAACCAACTCTTTTAATATTCCATTAAATCAACACTATTAAGATAGCTAAACCAAGATGTTTTCAAAATGTAAATGATTTTTATGTGTTGGCGTTCTATGGCTGATTTCAAACACATTGCAGTGCCTGAATTTGAAAGAATGGAGAAGATGATGTATCTGCTCTTGTTTTTCAGATTCTTGTGCCTTTGAGAGTTACCTTCTTTGTATGTGGCAACCAGTGAAATAGGCATAAAAGGAGGGAAGGAAAGTGTGGTAGTTAATCTTAGCTCTTACTTCTGCATTCTGTCTACTTCAAATTCTACTGCCAAAGGAGGACCACTTGGTTGGGTTTACTCAAGAAATGGGTGAAAGTGTGTTCTATGAATCCACACAGGAAAGTGCTGTGTGTTGTAAAGGCAAGAAAGTCCCCACTGAAGTAGGCTTCAATTAACCCCTCTCAATCTCTCCAGCACAGTGAAGTTGTCCAGGTTTATGATACCTGCCAGTCAGAAGTAATGAGACTGTTCTATTTTCGTTATTTCATCCTCTTTTGTTCATGGTGAAGTTTTAGCAATTGTAAGGCAGAAAACACATAAACCAGGAGTTGGGTTAAACTAAGGTGCATTTTCCTTAGCTTTGTGGCTAAATTAAACCATTATGTCATAAGGATGAGCAGATTGGGGGCCTTTGCTCTGGTCTGAAAAAAGACAGTTGCACATACCATGTTAACTCCAAACTGATCCAAGACCAAAAAAAAATCACCCATGTTAGCAGAGCTGGAGACAAACCAGTTTCTCAAAATCAGTTGCTGAGATTTGTTTTTTCCCCCCCCCATGATTTCAAGTTTTTATGCATTTGCAGAATTGAAGAATCCATACTAAAAGCATACTTCAAGTGCACCTACATTTTGTTTTCATAATTTTGTGGAAAAATTAATGTCACAACATAATCTACCAAGTAGCAATGCTGATAAGGATGGTGGGCCACAAAACTTACTCTGCAAAGTAGATAATATTTATTCACCTACTTTCTCCTGTTCCACCAGTACAATTGTGGCAGCATCCAGATGCTTTCCCTTCCGATGACTGTTAATGCCATCAATGCTACAGCATCCCTTCTCATACACCAGAGGAACTCCATCTGCATTTGCTTTTCTCTGAAAGAAAAAAAAGTGAAAAAAACCTAATAGCATCTTTTCCCTGATGGCATAAAATGGATTTCTGAAAGTCTCCTCTGCAACAGGGATTTTGTATTCTAGCAAACAAACTTTTCATTTTTCCCAGACAGGAAAACCCATATGGGACATTAGAAGAAATACCGCTAATGATTCTGAGGACTGTCACTTCTAAAGCACAGACTACCTCTTGTGATTATCTGCCAAAAGATACATGTTTTATCCCAAATGCCTTTTTGAAAATCTCTCCACACATCAGGGTAAAGCTTACCTACCGATTTACTCTTGGAGATGAGTATTCCGCTATAAAAGGGTGTAAGTTACCCATAACAAAGATAATTATGTGAATGGTGTCAACTGCAGTTTTTCCCTTGCTTGGTTTAAAAACGTTTTCTCTGTAACAAGTTGTAAAAGAAGCCATAAAACTAATTTGAGTAATGTTTGTATTGAAAGAAATACTATAACAGGCAGACATTTGTGATCTTATGAGAGGAGTTGTTTCCCTGGAGTTTTAAGGAAAGCTTTAAGGTTTTGACTTAGTATTTCTGTCTTTCTCATAATGTGTCAAATGAGTAAATTAAAACTAATCTTTTCCAATGCAGATGATCTAGGTTGTTTCAAAAACATAACTTTTTAAAGCGCCTTATTTATAAAAAACAGATCAGTGCTTTGCTTCTGCTCTTGACCACTTATTCTTCTACTGATCAGTTTAGGGTTTGGTTTTTGCCTTATTTTTTCTGTTCATCTCTTCCTCCTTGTTGTTAACCACAGGCACAACCATGGTAATTATAACCAATCCCCAGGGAAGTGGGGACTTACAAAACATTTAATGGGCTGTATGCACCACAGCCACGAGAAAGTTTGCCCTTTTACCCTAGCTTTCAAAATCCTTCTGCTGGTGTGAAATTTGTGGGACTGAAAGAGAAATAAGAATAGAGCTCTCTCCATGGAGTACAGCTATGGTCTACAAGCACTCATTTATCTTTCTGGTGGTCAGAGAGCTGTTGTTGTCTGTGATTTTGTATCATCTCTTCAGGGAGGCACATCAACTCCCCATTTCTCAGTTACTGAAGAGAAGAAATTAAGTTGTTTTGCCCTCCTGGGATGTGATTCTTTACTCTTGTCCACAGGCTTTTCTTCCCTCTTGTAAATAAAGGTTGAAGATTTGAATGTGCTGTGTGCTGGTGTGGAATTGCACAGCTGGACTGCGGAAATGCTGAGCTCCACACTCATGGAAACTGCGCCCTTGAGACCAGGCTCTTGCCTCCTGGTGTCTACTGAAACTCACTTTGCCTCCTCAGAAGTTTCCCTTGTAAGGTTACAGTTCTGCTTTTTCCTTCTCCCTCACCCCATCATTCATCTGATTCAGCTTTTTTGTTTTATGCTTTAGCCTCAAACAATGCAATCACATGTTTTTGCTTTTCTTGTACTGCCTCTGTTTTGGTACTTTCCACCCTCGCTTTACTGAGGTAACTGGGCAGTCGTCAGTAAAAACAAAGCTTTGTTTGAGGAGGTGCTGATTCAGAGATGATACTCACCTCTGAGGCTGGGCAGTGGTCAGATGGCTCTGGAGCAAATCCCAGATGCAGTACTGACTCCATATCTCGAAATGTCATCGTCTCACATACTGCAGTGCTTGCCTATTTCTCTTCAAATGTCTCGGCATTCTGGCTTTCTGTAGTTTCTTGTGATAATTTCTCCCTCAGGGAGAGCAGCAGAAAAAATTCTTAGGGAGTCTCCTTGCCTCACAGCTCCTGAGTGTGTTGCTGAGGGTTTCGTACCTATGACTCAGCTCTGCTCCCAGTTGAGCTTGAGCGTCTGTCTGTCTGTCTGGGATTTCAGCTTTATATAGTACCGTTTTCACAGCACCTCTACTCTCACTTTAAAGCAATGTTACTATGGCATCTACAGTATCTTAGAAAATAGTGAAATAAAGACATCAGTATTGACATTTGGTGTTGCATGACAGCTTTTGTTCCTGTTTTGCCTCTATATTTTCACCCTCTCTGTTTTCTTTTGAACCTTAATGAACTCAGTGAAAATGAGATGATGATTTGGTCCCTTGTCAGTCTAGATATGTGAAATCATGCAAAGTTTCATCCTTTCTGCTCAGTCATCATCCATTTCAGCTTCCTGAAAGAAGTAAACTTGTGTAGTTGTTCATCTTGGGATTTCCATGACAAAGTTAAAAGTAGCCTGCATTAAGTTAGTCATTTATGATAAAAAAATCTTCCATTGAAAGCACCTTCCCTTTGTAGTTATATTATGTTATATTTAGTTATTTCTGTTATATTTACAATGCCATAAAGACTAAACCAGTGTAAACCTACATGATTCAAATGAAAAGCAAATCAAATTGCTCTTTTTCCCTCCCTGGAACTGTAATGAGATCTGAATCAGAAGAAAACTTGTATTGCTTTTGTTGGGACACTTAACACCATAGCAGACTGGCATTGTTATTGACAGAGCAGCAGTCCTTCCTAATTTCCAAAATTTGAGATATAGCAGAATGCTTTAACAACCTGCTCTAGGTAAACTTCCTTGGCTTCTCTGTCTTCTGGCTGGTGGTCTCAAGTTGCCAACAAGGACTATATAAATAAAAATAACAAAAAACCCCCAAACAATAACAACAACAACAACAAAAATCTTGTAGTTTAATGTTTAAGCACGTCTTGTATTACTACCAACTTTTGAGCTAGCACAAAATTAGTGTCCTCATAACTGAATGTGTAATCCCCTGGCCAAGCCTGTGAACCTAGAAGGCTAAATTTGATAGTGTTGGAGGGTAAAGTGCCCATGGCAATACATCTGTATCTGAAAGCACAATATTTTATTCACGTGCCTTCTAAAATATGTTGAGACCGTCAAATCAGGAATTTCTCTTTTTCTCAGTGTAATTGAAACTCTTGTATTGGATCTTAAAGAGTGTCTTGCTCTTTCCTCCTAAACTAAAAACTCTCCAAGGCATATTTATTAAATAAAACCAGCAAAGTGAATCTTGAACTGCTGATGTTCCCAGCTAGTAGTGGGTGAATGAGATATTCTACTACTCCTGCAGGGATGCAAACCAAAATGTCAGAGTATTACACCGGTTTTCCTTTACTTTTCCGAAAAGGTGACTTGTCAGTGTGCTGTGTGTCTGTCGTGTAGTCATCTGTGTGAACACAAGAAATTTACTGAAAAACTGAATTGTTGATTTGGATTCATTTTTAGCCTAGGTTCCTAAAAAAATGAGGCTTTGTATATGCCCCCACACTCCTTTCTGGCCCTTTGCTTTGAAAGCATTGTCAAATTTCATGGAGAAAGGGAGAAAAAATAGTGTTCTCGAAGACATAATGTTCCTGTAAGATTCTTGAAAATAGAGGCCTAGAGAAAGTACAACACTGCTGCCCCAAAACGAATAGGGAGTGGGAGCATATTTCTTTGCCTCTAAAGAAACCAGACAGAGGGAGATGGTGGGAGAGAAGGGGACAGCTTGCTAAGAAATGGGGATTTCTCATTCCACTCTTTTCAGAACATCACAAGACTTTGGAAGCAAAATAGGATTTTTTTTTTTTTTTTTTTTTTTTTTTTTTTTTTTTTGTGAGAAATTTATTTGGATTTGCTGCAGAAACAAAGGGATTAGTCTATTTACCTGTGTAAATATTTGGGCTTTGAAATACTATAGTCCTCAGCAATTATGTCATTTATCGTTAACAGTGCTGTTTCTTGCTAAAGTTTTTCCCTTACTATGAAGTAAGCAAGCTCTTTTGTTTTAGCAATTCCTGCTTCTAATGTAATGGGTGAGGCAGAAGAAGTCACTAGTAGTGCTATTTTATCAAGGTTACTGAGATGCTTTTGCTATAAGGGGAAGTCAATATACTACAATATTGGTTGTTTTTCCCTTTGGAATGTAGTGATCATCTTTGCCTGGGAATGTACCAAAGATATTGTCTGAAGTCACTTAAAATGTGATGCACCAAGGGGGGAAAAGAGACATTTAGCTATAATTTATGGAGTAAAAAACTCACAGAACTTAAAAAAAACCCCAGACTAATTTATCAGTAGAATTATTTTTAAAATCATATAGAAGCTAGTAGAAAGCATAGGCTGACAAAGAATTAATCAGAAAAACTTATCATGGTATAATAACGTACAAGGTTTTAAAATCTTTGTTACAGAACTATAATAGAATATCAGTGTTTGCTTGAAATATCCTGCCTTGCTAGCTGATTGTTGCTTTGATGACATGAATAATTAATTCCTTTGGATAAAAGTGGATATTTAGACTGGCAAGAGAGGCTTTGCAGGTGCAATGAGGAGTTCCTCAAGCAGGAATATTTGGAGTAAGGAAGTCTGGGGAGAATATTGGTGTTTACTGATGCTGTAATTGAAATAGTACATTATAATAATTGCTTTTAAATTCTGTTGCATCTAACTAAACACTATCACATTACTTAGTTTGGTGTCTCATATCTGCATGCTGAACAGTCAAATGGGTCAATCCGCAAAATTTCGACATTTTCTGATGTTTGTGGGATGCGGAAATAGCAAACTAAAATTTCTGCTTGGTGATGCTTCACTTGGTGAAGCTGCTAAATTTCTTAGCCAAGACTTGACTACACACCTGTGCCCCACAAACCTGGGAGTGAAAACTGACCACTTTAGCACAGCCTCCTTGCACTTTGCCTCTGAATTGCAAATGAGACATCAATGCATACAGGAGAGGAGGAGACTTGTGTGGGCACGTATAACAAATGTTTTACACTAACCAGATTATGCACATCTTTTTTAGCAGACAGTCTGTTCTGTTGTTTGCAATAAAGGGAACATAAGCAAATAATGTCTGGTGGTCTTTGCTCTTTTTCAGGACAGTTTCTGAACAGGATTCTGATAATATAATTTCTAAGGAGTATTTTCTAATTACAGCCATATTTTGTGTGTGCATCTATATGGCATTTACATGAATAACGCGTTTAACGATGTAAATACATACAGTATGGCAGTTTTTCCATGGAAAATGCTACTAAGAGGATTAGAGCTTGATCTCATAATACTGTACACGGCCTCTCATTGACTCAGAGTGGAGGATTGTTTAGTTCTGCTGGTCACCATACGGATCAGCAGCTCACATTCTTGCTGACATTCTGTTTGAACTGAAATTGTTAAAAAGATAACTTTTTTTTTAAATTCATGAAAATATCTCCCCAAAGTGATATTGTGCAACTTATTTTAAAAATATTTTTTCCGTTTCAGAATTTTAATTCCTCTTGAAATTATTTTCAGGGCATAAATGAACAATTTCTGACCTGATGTTCCTTCCCTTTTGTTCTCAGGGTTGAGCCGTTTTTCTGTATTGTCTCCTGTCCCCACAGGTGTAGATTTTTCCCTTTTGGTCTGTAAGAGGCTCTTCCTGTCCCTGAAAAGTGCTCCTAATGAAATCATCCTTTTCCCAGCTGCTTCAGATGCATCTCCTGTTCCACTGCTGAAGCCCATCCTGTAGACTAAGCCGCTTACCTCCCCTTGTTTAAATATCTTATAAACAACCGTTCTTGCCACTAATTGAAGCAAACAAGCACAGCAGATCATTTCATGCTGCAAATGTACTTTCCTTGAAACTTCTGAGGTTTTTCTGCTGTCCTCAGTTCCACTCTGTAGCCCTTCCCTTTCTCATAGAATGGCAGAATGCCTTGGGTTGGAAGGGTCCTTAAGAATCATCTTGTTCCAAGTTCCCTGCTATGGGCAGAACATCTTTCACTAGTCAAGGTTGCTCAAAGCTGTGTCCAACCTTATCTTTAACACATCCAGGGATGGGCCAACCATAACTTCTCTGGGCAAGCTCTTCCAGAGCCTTACCACCCTCACAGTAAAGAATTTCTTCCTAATATCTTGCCTAAATCTAGCCTCTTTCAGTTTAAAGGCATTATCCCTTGTTCTAGCACCACATATTCTCCCTTCTGGTGTTGTACCAAAGGCTGAGGACCCCCTTTGGCCAGGGAATGTCTGCAGGTCATGGAGGGCAGCTCATCATTGATAGTTAAGTCCTAACCACTGAGAGATGTTTTTGCCTTTGCACTGACATTTTTCTAATACACACTGCACCATCTACTAGTGACACACACAGCTTAAATATGAAATCACCAGTTGCACATCTCTTTGGTTTTTCAAATATCTGTGCTGCTCTACAGAGCTGCCTAGCTTTTCCTTTCATATTTCGTCATGCTGGGGAAGTGAATGGCTTGCACCCAAAACTCTCTCTGGGTTGCCAATGCATTTATTAGCATAATGTTAAGGACTATAAGAGGTTTTGATTCTGTATGATAATCAAAACTATCTGCATGGTTATAATGGTAAAACTCCAAAGCAAAATTCAGATATTTCTTTTGGTTCAAATAATAGATGTATGTGTTCTCCACTGGGCTCCATTTCTTAGTGATAAATAGCTCTCACAGAGAATATCCACGCTATCAGGCTCCCCCAGATTAGTACACCTGTGTTTTATTTCACAACCAGTCCGTTCACAAGCTACTTATTTTTCTTAGACACTTGAAGATGGGAAACATTCCATTTATTTGTTGTGCAAGTGTCCCTCAGACCGGACAGACACTCCCTGGTCACTGCACTGGTGTTCTTTACTGTGCCAGCATGGTGAGCTCTTGTGCACTAATCTGTCCTGATTTCAGTGGTACTGCAGACACGTTCTAGAGAACCAGGTTTATGCTTACTACTCTTACACTAAAACCACTTTGGTTCTGGACCAACCCACACGGAACTCCTCAGCAGCTTCTAAGTATACTTTTCCTAGAGCTTACTTCATGTATGCACTCTGGATTCATATTCAGGGGTAGTTTGAGCAAAGAGACACAAATACTGTAAGGTTTCCAAACCCAAGGAGTTTTATTGTATGGAAGGAAAAAAAAAAAAGTGCAGTGTCAGAATAAAGTTTGCATGCGTTTCCTTGCCTTTGTTCCTTCCCCTGCTTAGGTATTGTTGGGTTTTGATCAGGGTCCTCTATGGGGATTTATGGGATTTATTCAGATCTCTGCATCTGATTAATCTTAAGAAGTTTTTTATCCTACTAAGTTCTGCACAGCTTCCCATCCCAGATACTACTCTGAAAGGATTTGTGCTCTGACCACATTGTTTCTCTTCCTGACTAGTCACATTCAACAATACCCCTCTCTGGAGGGGTGTATAAACAGGAAAACAACTAAATATAGATCACAGAGAGAGAAGGAATAGAATGCAACAGTGTGCATAAAGAGAAGGACTGCTTGCACAGATGGTGTAGGGCCTAGAGGAAGTGGTGGGGGGGAGAAGAGAGAGAGGCTTGAGAATGAACAGAGATGGGGAAAAAATTACCTGTGGCATAAACTGTTCATTGGAGAAAGGAGGCAGACAGAACATACCTCTGTTGCCTGGAGCAATCTGTAATGAATTGGGTTAGCATGATCAGAGAACCAAAGAGGCCAAACTAGACTTGAAATCTTGTTTCTTTCACAATTATCTGCTGCCTTGATTAGAAGCTGATCAGCAGAACACCACCTTGTATACTGCAGCCATCTCCTTGTGGGCAGCATGCTTTGGCAGAGCAGAAGGCAGGGGAGGTCAGCCTCCATATTAAACAGAACATAAATATAAGCTCACGGAATGGCACACCATGAGAAATTTAGTGAGGTGCTATTTCAAGCATCTCCCTGCCTTGGTCTATTACATTTTTTACTTTTATTCTCCTGCGTATTAACACAAGTTGCTGACCCAGAGCAGTCTAAGAGCCTCTGGTCAACAGACTGGCTTACAGGAGAATGAGGAATCTTACATCTCTCCTTCTCCTTCCTGCAGCCCTTACCCAGCTCTTACCCTCCCTGCCAAAGCAGGTGGGATGTGACTGTGGCACATTGCTGTGCCCTTACGCATATGCAGCAGGACCCATCTGTATTCCAAATTTCCGCTTTTTCAGCAGGCATACATTGCTTTGAGTGGCTCTGTAAATTGGGAAGATGAAGTGCCTCTGTGGTCAATTACCCACTTTGCAGCAGTGGCAGGAGGAGGGAATGGGTGGCTGTGCTTTGGCAGCCTGCAGAAAACGCCTTGGTGTCTTAGCTCAAGTAATGGATGAAGCAGGGCTGTCACTGATACCCCAGGCTGTGGACTGGGGCAGAGATGGGCAGATCTCTAGCTGTACTGCTGCCTCTGACACAGGAGCAGTAATTTTCAAGGGAGGTGGAGACACATATTTGATTGGGAAGCAGAAACATATGAGATTGCCATTGCTAGATCTGCCAAACCCTGATGGTTGGAGCCTCAGTTCATTTTTGGAAGGATACACAGAAATCTCTGTAAATTAAGGCTGGATTCAAAACCTTCTGCTGCTTCTTTCTGTGCACAAATAGCTTCTCTACAAATAATATGTTGTCTGTCTTTCTCTTTCCCAGCATCCTTCCAGCAGATCTGCACAGGCTAGACTGTTAGTTGCTGATGGCCTCTTTTTGGAATTGATGGTTATGTGGGGTTTTTTATATTAGCAAGCAATTTTATGTTGTTTTGTTTTCTGTTCTATGAATAAGTCTGCAATTACTCATACTTTTTGTTGAGAAATACATTTGGAAAAAAATTACAGTGACAGAAAATAGCCATCCAATATCCCATTTAAGTGTTAAAACCATTCTTCATTCTACCTTTTATTTGTGAAATGAGACACATGTTGATTTGAAGAAATTTTTTCTTGTTTAAGCAAGAATAAGGAAAAAAAAGACCACTGTAGGAAAGCTCTAAAGGGTCCATTTTTATACTGTTCCAAAATGGGGAATAAGTCAGTTTGGTTTTTTTGGTTGTTTTCTTTTTTTTTTTCTTTATTTAACCAAATTGTTTAGAAGAATATTGTTTGACAGGTAATTTATTTTTACAAATCAAATATATCTATATTAGTATTGTTGGATTTAAAGCACCAGAGAGCTAAATCTGATATTCATCTGTTGGTCGAAAGATCATCTTTAAAGAGGTTATACTGCTAGTATTTTGATGAGAAATACTACTTATTATTGACAAAGAGCCAGTAATTGCATTTATATTAAAGGAGAAATTATGGGGAGTAAAATCAATGTATACCAGTTCAGTTGTCTTCAAAATACTGCAGTCTGACTCCATTCTGTATTCTCCTGCATGGTAAAATCTATTATGTGTACCTGCACAGTTTTGGTTTAATTTTGTTTCTTTTTTTGACTGTTAGGAAGAGCATCTTACTGTTTGAAAAGCTCAGGCTGGTTATAGCACAGTAATGAAAGATGGCACTTCTCAATTCTTCTGTCCCCAGTAAGACCAAGGTGGCCCAGCAGTAGAGAAGGCTGTACAGAGCATGCTGTACCCCTCCAGTGTCCTATAGAAATATGCTCTTGCTCCTTTAGAGATGGGGGCTGCTGTGGACCTCAGATTGTTCAATGAGTTTTGTTCTTTTTCTTTTAACAAGGAGGTTCTCTAAGGTAGGATTGGGATTGTTTTTTAATGTGGTGTTAGCTGGCATTACTTCTCAGGTTGAAATTCTTTTACAGCAATACTTGCTAAGTACTTCTAATGTTGGTTAGACAAATAACTGCGAATTAACAATAAGGTAGATGGTTAAGAATCTGTTTAGTATCTGCCAAATAAAGGCTATTGTCACTTATTGTTAATGGAGATCTGCATTTTTGTTGCTCTACGTATTACCTATTATTTTAAAAGTACACAGCTTTAAATATTCTATATTTATGAGAAATTGCAAATGGACAAATGAACAGTTGGGTGGTGATGAGTTGAAGCCTTCAGTTTCTTTACTCAGCACATACGGAGAGCTGTGGATTCTCCATGCCTCCTTTCCCCAGTTCTGGCCCCTGTTGCCATCAGCAGTCCTGCTGCACTCCCTGGATGTACACAGGTGTGTGCATGCAGATTAACACACACGTATATACACACATTTGTGCCTGTCCTATCTTGTGCATGCTCCAGACAGCTCATTTCACAGATTTCAAGCTTGTCCCCACCTGGGGATCACAACCACCACAGCCCGACACCTTTGGTCCATACTCTGAGCCTTGGGTGTGTCTGAGAAGAGATTGTGATATTTTCTTTTTGGGATGTTTAGCCACACCAGATATGCATGAGGAGCAGTGGCCTTTCAGTTCAGTAGAGGAGCTATTTCTGTTGCTGTGGCTGCTCTGTGTTGGTACCCACCAACAGGACATGGCTGTGCCAGATGCTTTGATTGTGAAGACAGAAAATGCTCTGTGGACTTTGTAAGTAAGGGGTGTGATGGTGGGGCTGGCAGTGAAGGGCTGGCAGAAAGGGGGGAAGTTCAGCATAACTCAGACCAAAGATGCAGTGCTTCAGAAGGCAGGAAGGCTTCCTTTGAACTCTATTTAAAATGAGAGAAGGGAGGAGAGAGGAATGTGGCAGAGGGAGGAAAGGAGACACACTTGAAATAGAAGACAGAGAAACAAGGGTGTGGAGGTGAACGCTCGACACAAAGCTGAGAAACTTGTCAGAAGCTTACAGAATGCTGGATGTCTGGAAAAAGCAAAAACCTGTTTTGACTGTTTCTGCAGCTGTTCCTGCCAGCTGGTTTTGTACTCTGCTAGTCTTGCCCCCCTCCCCCAATGCCTTCCCCAAAGTGCGCTGTGGTGAATCACAGCTGGTAACTCCTCCAGCTGTAGATGCAGTTTGAACAGAGGAAAGCTAATATCCTCTGGTCTTTCCAGTTTTTGGCTGGAAATCCTGTGAATAATAGACAATTTACGGGCTCCTGGCTTTTCTAGCACGGCGAGGTCCAACAAAGAACATGCAGATTGCACCTGCAGTATTACAGAGGAATGCAAACAAAATCTCCCTGGAAGAAGGAAGCAAACCCAACAGGAGGACTGTGCTTGGTCAAAGTTACCTCTCTGTACCAGTCGACATTTCTTTTTCATGCTCACAAATAACAAAGCTAGGCCAGCAAAAGCTTGATGTTGCAGATCAGACCTTAAATAAGAGTGACATAAGCCCAGCAAACTCAATTTCCCATTTTCAATGACATCTTCTCCAAGTTAGATACTGTTGTTCTGTAACGCCTTCAGCAGAGCATCACAGGCAATCTGCCATTTAAAATTTTGTTTAAGGGCTTTACTGGAAGAATAAGCTGTCTTTTACAGCATTCAGTGCACGTGCATGGGACCACAGTTCCAATCTGGAAAATATCACTATAACGACGTTACTAGGTTATGATCCACCTGTGTTTTTCTAGATGATGTTCTTATCCTTTTGTAAAACAAAAATGCTAATAATTCTTACAATCTCACTTGCACTATTCTTTTTGCATGGTTCATGTACTTTGCATTCCCCAAAACTTGGATAATGTACTTAAGCTGACAGATCTGGGATTGGTTTTGGTTGGGTTTGTTTTGTTTGTCTTCAGAGTCAAAAGTTCCCTGAGTTAATTTTCTGGGGAAAAAAACAGACCCACAGACTGAATGGCTCATTTCTCAATATATGGTCCATGCCAGTTTTTAAAAAGATGCTGGGTTGATTTCTGTAGAGTATATGGGACTAGAGAGAAAAAATATTTATGTACTTCCATTGCTTCCAAGTGTTAAAGATATGCACACGTATAAAAAGTACCCTTATTTAACTCCTCAATAATTATTTCACTTATTAAAATTACCACCAAAACTCTGAAAAGCAATACTACTCTTTTCAAAGCCACTTCTACTGACTTAAAAAATCTATTGTAATGTAACTTCAATTTATGATATGTTTAAGCAAGGCCTTCAACATATAATTTTAAATTCAAGGTGTAAATTTCAACATGCATTTTCAAGACCTAAGCCAAAATTACTTGCTGAGACCAGGCTGCATTTAACATGGAATATAAAAGTAGTACTTTAGAGTACAATAAAAGCTGAAGCTCAAGCTCAGCAATTACGAATTCATTCTGAGGCCTTGACTGATGCTTGGACCAACGTGATGGCCTTTAGCATCAAGTTTTCTTCTGAAGGGAATTTTTTCCTACTTTCATGTACTACTGCAAACTGTGTAAAACACCAATAGTAAATTACAAATGCGGGCTCCTAGTCCTGCATTTCCAGTGGCATGCAAGGCAATAAGCTGGTAGCAAATTGGATTGTGCACTGAGTAACGTTTGCCATTTCAAGTTAGAAGACTGAGTTATTTTTAGTGTGCATGAGGTGTATGCAGATGATCAGTTTTAAATTGGGATGGCAGGTTAAGGTGCAATTGCTCACTGGGCTGCCCAGGGAAGCCCAGCTCAGGGCTGCTGATGTGTGAGTTCACTGCCATAGGCAGCATGGGCTGGGTTTTTCTAAACCTTCCCCAATACTTCTAGTAAAATATGATTCTCTTCCTTTGAGCTCTATGTCTGTAAAATCATGAGATCTGTAGTGTCGTGTGAACTAAGAATTAATGTGGAAAAACAAACCAGTAACTCACAGCATGTTTGTGTAAGCAAACAGCTGCCCAGTTCTTAGGCTGTCCTGTGCACTAGTTTTACCTCCAGTTAATGTAAAAGCCTAATGCATCCTCTTCCTGGTAGTTTTCTCCCTTCATTGTTGACAGGATGTGCTAAAAATGGTTTCCAGTCTATAGATATCTCAACAATGAAACTACAAATACAGTTTTGGAAGTGGGGATGTTGCCACAAGCTATTTATTTACACTAAGCAGCAGCAGGAGGCAAAACTAGTTTCTGTAGATGTAGCTTAGTAGTAATGTCTCCTGAGGTTAGAATATAATTTCTTCCTCATTTTGTGTTCAGAGAACAGTTGAGATAGGGTAGAAATATACTTTCCCCCTGGGGAGTGGAACAATTTGTTTTAAATTTCCTTGGTAGTCTGTACACAGATCAGAAATTTATCTAGATGACCTGAAGGATAATTCAGCTCCAGCATACAGAAATTAATGGAGTTTCAAGTTATGCTTGACAATTATGGCTTTTCCAGTTATGGTGCCTGATTAAAAGGCTGTAAGTCTTAAGGGTTATGAATAAGTTTACACTAGAATTAGGTGAGTTGTTCCTGGCTCATATTCTAAAGTTAAGTAAGCTAGGGATGAATACTTGTGCTCACCTTGAGACAAAGAGTGAGATTTTCCCATTCTTAAATATGTTTCCTGTACCAGTCTCTGTTGAAGAAGTTTATACTCATTCCATTTGTTGTATTCCTACTACTTGAAGTGAGCAAGATTAAGGCTTGCAACCTCTATGCCAGTGTCCCAAAAATGGCTAAAACTGAAGTCTTTGGCCATTTCCCACCACTGCAGGTCAGTGCTGTGATATGTCAAGCTATTATTAAGCGTTCATGGGTGTGGTGGGGCACATGGGAGTGGAAGCTGTTACCTGCTAGATCTGCTGGAAGGATGCAAGAGGTCCAGGCAGGATAGCAAAGTTACCAAGCTGTGGCCATGGGACAAACACAACCCATATTGAGCAGTTTATGAGAGAGGCAAATTGGTTTCTTTCCCCATCATATCATAAAAGTGGATATAATGTGTGTTGGAATGTATAATCTGAACTGTATTTATGATGGTGAATGGGAGATAGCAAAATGTTTTACTGTGAAAAGCAGTCTGTGATCGTGTAATGCTATTTTCATGCTTATTATTAATGACATAGCCTGTTGCATACTAGGAAAAGAATGCAGATTTTATACCACTGCATTTGTCATACAAATCATAATCCCTAGACAAGTCCAGGCAAAGACTGCTAATATTTTTATGAATAATGCAGAACTGTGTCTTAGTTGTATCTGTCTCTCTACAAAAATTTTCACTAGTTCAGGAAAGTGAATGAGCTTCCTCTTAAATAACACTCGCTGACTCTCAAAAAGAAAAGGATTTGTTGGTCTGCACATCCTGTAGCTCTTCTTTCCTTCACCCTCTACTTTGTCCAAGGGTTGTTTTGTTTTATTGTTGGTGGGGTTTTTTTGGTTTTGGCATTTTTTGGTTTGTTTTGATTTTGTTTCTTTTGTTTTTGTTGAACTCAGACTGTCCTTTCTGCTTTGTTTTCTTCCTCTGTTACCTTCTGAATGGTCCCCTGTGCATTCACCACTGCTGATTTCTCTGTATTTCCAGTAGGTCAAAAACATTCTCACTCTTGCATGGAGACACACGGTGTTAGAGCAAGGAGACTGCTGATATGGCATGCAAGCTTTTTACTACCTATACCCACGAATACCAGTGTTAGACGTGAGAGGAAGAAAGATATCTTAGAATTTGTTTTGGACACACAAGCAGTTGCAAGCCAGAAGCCTCCTCCCATCAATTCTGCTCCCAAATTCATTTATGTCATGGGGCTGAAGAGATGTCACCCTGTGCCCCAAAGCCTAGCTCTAGCCATGACTGTGCACAGCTTGGTGCCATGTCCCCAGACAGAGGCAGGGAATTTCAGGAACTCTCCTTGCCCAATGCAGTAGGCATATAGACTGACCTTAAACATCCTGAGCTTTCTTTTCAGGCAAGACAGTAGAAAACTAAAATTGAAGAGTTTATTTTAGCGATGAAACAGTAATCTGGATGTAAATGAGACTGAATTTTGGAAGCAGCCTTAAAAAGGGAATTTTACAAGAGGGGATTTACATCTTGATGTTGGATCCCAGTGTTGTCTCTCTCCTCTTTCTCTAGTTGTTTAAGGGATTTCCTGCAGCATGTGTCAAAAACGTGCTTCTAAGCACTTGGCTGGTGAATTGTTCCTTCATGATGAAGTGTGCCTGGAGTGTTTTACTCTTCTGCTGTCCTTTGATAGAATGGTGTTTCTGGGGAGTGGCTACAAATTGTGATGAAAAGCTGACTTGAGTGTGTCTTATGGTGTGTCTTGGAGATGGTCTCGTTCCACTTGACCTCATTGCCTCTGGCAATGCCTTTTACAGCTCAGGCTTTTCATTCAGGAATACTTTACCTCTGATTCTCACGTGGTCTCTCTATGGATTCTGTATGCTGTGGTGGAGTTCCCCTAAGGGATCATGAGGAAGGAAGCCAAGTCATGGGCTACTTCACGCTTTCCACCCTGAGGAAAAGTACTCAACTCTTAGATCAAGTGACAAAAATTGCAGTGAAAAGAAGGACAGTAACTCCTATTGACAGCTTCCCACAATAGATGAAATTATTTGCCTCTCTATCTAAAGTTGCATAAAGGACTGCAACTGTTCAAAAATCAGATGAACAAACTTTAAAAGTATGTTTGGGAACATCTTAATTCTGAAATCGTCAGATATTGCTTCCAAGCCTCATCTTTTTTTCTGTATTACTAAAAACAGAACTTGCCTTGAGTAATAATTGTTATAAATCATTGAATACAACGGTTTGCCTGGCAAATAAGTATTTATAATATTTTCATCAATAATAAGGCCCATTGTTTTCTACTGTGTTTTTTTTCTTTTTTTCTTCTTGTCCTTTGTGGAGGACTGCAAGCAAGAAGAAACATTTTAATTGAATTTTTTGAGTGCTGTGTCACATCTGACTGCCTTGCAGCATGTTGGTTCCAATAGACATATGAGTAGTGGCACAGTCCAAAACTGCCATAACAGAATGACACATTTTAATATATCATTTGGGAAGTGTGAAAAGGGCAGCAGTCTGTGGAGCAGACAATCAAACAATTTGGGGTTTGAAAAAAAGAATGACCTTTAGGCAACCATGCCTATTGTTCTTGGAAGGAGTTGGAGTGGGGAATGTAGCTATTCAAATAAGTTGGAAAGTGCAGAAGATTTTTACTCTTGCAATTTCTTTTCCATTCTTCATCCCTTTCTTGGCATTTTCACTCACTCCCATCTTTGTGATGCCTTTTACAATTGGAATTACCATCTGTTTAGGAAAAAAAAACCCAAGCTAAAGTGGTGACCTCAAACAAACAGTTGCTGTGCACATAGATATTGGGTGCACAAAAGCAGCACCTTCAGTAAGTCCAGGGCACAGGAGACCTAGTACAAATGTGCAAAATGACTTGCATGTTTCTGGATTAGCAGGCTGAATCTTGCATGCTGACCAAAAAATCAGCATGGCCAAGTGACAAATGGAGAGGAGGCAGCCGGAGTGTCACTGTTAAAGCTCACACAAGTCAGTGAAGTTGCCTGCACAGGGCCTGTTATATTACACAGGTAAATACGTGGTTTAGAAAGCAAGCTGGTGATGCTGGAGGCTTTTTCTCTGCTTTGTAAAATATCTGACATACTAAGGCACCAAAGAACTTTGCCAGCTACAACAGTGAGGTGGAATTGCCACTCAAACTGTCCCACAGTTCTGGAAGCGGTGGATTAACATCAGGACATTTTGAATTGACCTGAACGTCCAGCAGAAGACGAGGAGGATGTTCAGGTGCTTTAAGTTGCCTTAGCTCACATCACTTCACAAAGGTTTATCCAAGCCTTATGAACAGTGAATGTTTCCTTCACTCTTTGTAGGAATTTAGTGTTAGGAGGAAAATTCATGGGTTCACAGCTTTGGAAACCAACAAATCATTTTGTTTATGAAGAGCAGAAACAAGCATCTCTTTGCTATGTTACCATTGCCATCTAATAGAAACAAGACAAGATAGTAATTCAGTTTTTATACCCAGTCGTATACCTGCTGATCGTATGCCATGAGGTAGTAGTGCTTAACAAACATAAATTTACAGGGAATTCATTACAGAGCATAAAAGTCATCTCCACAGATCAGTTTGTTTCTGATAACTAAAATCTGTTGGCATTTTAATGAGTGATAAAATTAATATCACCAGTCAGTTTTGTAGGCTTGGCTTCTTAAGGTAGCAGTCTTGCTTTATGTATTATATTTCTATATTCAGAAAGGGGGAGCTTGTTCTTTGTCTCAAAAATAGTCAGCAGCTGCAGCAGAAAAAAAAAAATCAAAGTATTAAAACTGTTTCAGAGGTTTTGTTCTCAATTTCTTTTTTTCTTCTGTTTCCCGTCTTGCATTTTGTTACTGTCCCCCCTCACCATGGTCTAGGGAAAAACCATCTGCTTATGGTAAGCTGCATGCAAACTGAAACAGGACCTGGAGGCAGCTGCCCATAAACATCTGGGGGGGTTCTTTTTGTGATTTCCCTTTTTTTCCTGACAGCTAGAAGGTACCACAGTTTTATTTCAGAGGGTCCAAGATAGATAGCAGCTCATTAACAGTCTTCTTCTGAAGGCAAGTCATATGCTGGTGGTGACCTTTGTCAGAACACTTGTTCTTTGTGACTTCTGTCTGGGTTTGCTAATGAAACAAGGCCTTTGAAGGTTTATACTGCACTGCTAGCAGTGCTTCTAAGGTGGTAGCAATTACAATCACAGAGCAACAGCAGCCAGGGTGCAAAATTTGGGTTTGTTTTTCATCCTTTGTTAGTGCCTCTTTAATGAAGTAGTCAAGAGAGATTCCTAATTATGAAGAAGATTGTGGAATTTGGCATCAGGAGCCAAATTTAAAAAAAAAAAAAAAAGAAAAAAAAGAAAGAAAAAAGAAACGTGGAAATACCAATCTTTCACATGGGCAAGAGCAGTATGAAGGAATAACAGAAGCCAATTGTGAGCCATTGGACAAACACAGTCATAAAACTGGAGAGAGAAGGGCCCTCAGTTTCCTCTTGTGTCATTGGAATTCTTTGTCTGCTTCATGGCACAGAAAAATAGTAAAAGGTCATGGAAAAAACGTATCTCTGCTCTCTTTCTCTGTTCCATAGATGAGAAGGATGAATGGGAGGTGCCCCCCCGGAATTGATGACTGAATTTGACTCATTGTATTTACTTAATTTTTTCAAATGTTGTTTTAGCGGTGATTTTAACAGTTTACTTGAAGCAGGCAGGGACTAGGGATATTCTGTCAGAATTGTTGAGCTGTGCCTCACCCTCTTGGCTCCCATGAGATTTTGGTGTGCTTAAAATTTCTGCAAACATACCAAATTAGGCAGAATTGTGGAATTGTTTCTCAGCACACTTTCTTTCTATTTATCAGATTTATGTTATAAAGTCTTTCTTCAAGACTGTATCTGCCATTTCCTTTTATAGGACAATATACTATCACGCTCTTTTCCACCCATTGATTTGCAATTGATCGCTTTCTTTCTGTGAGGCTGGAAAATTAACTTGGATACACGTGAGAGTAACATTTAAAAAAATAATACATTTGTGTTTCAGTGGATGGCAAAAAAGGCTTTTGGTGAAATTACACAGAGTACCCTCTGAACATGTCTTTCACTAAATGCAAGGGCTTTGTTTTGTTGCAACAAAGATGCAAATTTTACAGTTTTTTTGCTCTCTTATTAAGGCTGTGGATGAGGAGGTGGGAGTTAGGCATTCTATTGCAAGACTGATAAATATTTTCAGGCATATATAGCAGAAAGCACAGTGTGTTGTCGTGTTCCTGTAGTGGCTGGAGTCTCGAGAACGCTATAAATCATCAGCATAGGCCTGCACATACATACAGTCCCGTATAGAGACAGGATTAATGACGCTGGCAAAGCACTGGCAATAATGTGATCCGTGCTTTTTAGGTCCCAAGCTGGAGTCTCTGGTTTTAGCTCTGTGTCATGTGAGGTACTTGTGTCCCTGACTGTCATGTCATTGTTCATAGAGTGATTTGGCACTCTGGTGTACTGTGAGTGACTGAAGTTCCTTATTTTTGTTCAAAAGTATGGATGTGAAATATGAGTGAATTGAAAGGAGACTGGGAGTTATGCCCCTAAGCTGCAGATATTTCTGCAGATGAGTAGGCATGCTTATATTTAATCATGTGCTTAAATGTTTACATGAATATTGCTTCAATTTCTATTTTTAAAGAAAGGAGGAACTTTTAAATTGTTGCCTTTTCTTAATTCAGTACATTTATTACAAAAATTTAATACCTTTATAGCTTTTTGAAAAATCTGCTTGTAGCACAAAAAGTCAATTCAGTTTTATTACATCAAAGGAACTAGAATAGAGCAATGAACATTGTATAGTTCTAAATATGTAGTGGAGATACCAAAATTATCCAATATAGTAACTTTGGTCTAATCAAAATCAGAATTCAGATGCATTTCAAGTAAGAAAAGTGTACAGCATATACTTTCTGACTTTCTAAATTAAAACCCTAAATACTTGCAAATGCAGACACACAAGATGCAGGTAACTTGCTCCCTTGAACTTCAAACTACTGTAAATTGCTTTAAAAGAGTCAATCTGAAACATCACGAATGAGTGAACGTGGTGAGCTGACCCTGGCTGGATGCCAGGTGCCCACCAAAGTTGCTCTGTCACTGCCTCCTCTGCTGGACAATAAAGAGAAAATGCATTGAAAAAATCTTACAGGTCAAGATACAGGCAGTTTAACAAAAGCAAAAGCTGCTTGTTGAAGCAAAGGAAAACAAAGCTTGTAGTCTCTATTTCCCATCAGTAAGCAATGTCCGACTACTTCCTTCCCTGGAAGCAGCACTGCAGTACATGTAAGAGTTGTTCTGGTTATGATAATGAATACCCTGGGACCAGAGTCATAGTTTCTGCTCTTCTGTGACTGCCTTTGCTTTGTAGGTAGGATTGCACAAAGTAGTTAGTTCCATGCGTTCTTCCAATAGAAGTGATCCTAAATATCTGTCATTACTTGGATGTAAGGGGTCAACAGGTATGTTATTAAATAAACATACCAGTTTTTCATCATACTGCATAAACTTGATATTGTTAAAGCCTTTATATCACAACTGATCATGGGAATTCTTACTCTGCTAGCTTGAATCAAATACGTATGCATAAAACAGTCTCTAAACCTCTTTTTTGGGTTGGTGGGCAGGCAAATATTTGTGGAATCTATTTGGTTTTAAACGTTAGATTTTAAATAGAGGAAGTTGACAGCATGATTTATTTTCCTACAAATCGTTTTTCAAAGATATGAAAGATAAGAGAAACCAGCAGATTTGAAGCAGTAAAAGTATGAGTTACAGTAAGTAGACACATTGTCTGGAATTTACAGAGGACCCCCAGGAATTAGCTAACTCCATTGAAAATCCTGGCCATTGTATTTATATAAGCTGTTGTATATGATATCAGCTTTTTTTTTTTTTTTTTAATGTTTTCTATGACTCATCATTCTTAAAATAGTTCATCTTCTAATTCAGCAAAGACAGTACATCACAGAGATTTTCTTTCCTGCAGGTCTGCAGGATAATAATGACAATATAGGGTTGGTTTGAGGGAAATATGCAAATTTAAAGATCTATCTACAGAAGAGAGGTGACCTGAGGCTGGCTGCAGGGAACAGTAAGAGTTATGTCTCCTGGATAAAACATACATAAAAAAAAAAAAAAGTCTGTTTCAGTATTTAAAAGAAGAAGATTGAATATTTAGCCAATGGGAGACTGCCAGACAAATGAATCAATATTTGCTTCTGGTATCAGTCCATCTAAAGAAAGAATATGCGGCCAGAAAAAAGAAAGAGGACTTGGGCTGTTTTGTGATTTTAATTATCAAAATACCACTGAAGAACATGCCCAAATCCTGCTGTACTCTAATGAACTGCAGAAGACAGCAGAAGCAGTAGGCAAGAAAGCAAACAAGGGCAAAAAAGCAAGTTACAGGAATGAAAACTATTTTCAGAATCACATATCCAGTGAATGAGTTCAACTCATACAGGGACAGGGGAAAACCAAAGGATTAAAAAACCTCTGGTTTTTTGTTCTTGATATTGTGCAGGATATTTAAGTTACTAGTATGTAATAGGACCACAGTCTTGATGTTTAAAGTGTGCAATATAACACATATGTCTGTCAGTGCGTATAACATTTACATTTTGTTTTCATGTTCTGACTTTATTTGAAAGGAATTTTTTAAATGAAATCTTCATGAAGTAAAATCCGGATTAGAAATTACTGTCAGCCAAAGGCAGGGAGTTAACCAGATGTCCAGCTACTGCAAGAGGCTTAGAGAAAATTACCTAGCGTGCCAACTTGGAGTTGAGAGGTTGGCCTTTTGTTTGTCTGCAAGTTTAAAAGCTCAGGAATTTAACTGAAGTTACCTACTATAAATTAAAATAGTTCTGTTTCTGCTGCAAAACTACTGTCAAATGCTCTCTTTCCAATGTCAAATTAAGATTACTACAGCCTGTAAATCATAAAATATATTAAATATCATAATTGCCACTCTTGTCTCTCTTTCCCTAAGATGTAGAATCTTTCAAAAAAACTTTGCTTGGAACTCAAATGCATGGGTATATTTCAAGTATGGTCTACAGTTTTCTATGTTTTTTGGGGGATTTTAAACAGTATTATTTCTGCTGGATTAAAGTGTGTACAATCTTCTGAAAATCTTCAGGACAGCAGAAATCTAGGTAGTAGTCACAGTCAGTCAGTTTCAAATCACTTCTGAAACTACAGTTTGAAAACTTATCCCCCCCATACTTCTTTTTCTAGCTGCAGGTTTCCCCCCAACCACATTTTGAGATACAGTGAGTAATTATAACATAACAGAAGGCACATGTTATTTGAAACCAATTGAACTGTGGAAGTCATGACATTAAAGGCCTGAGCTGCCCTAGTCTACGCTGTCTGTTGGACCTATTGAAAAAGACTATGAGAAGGTGTTTGTGCATCATCCACGCTTTGCTGTGATTTGCATTTCTCTGGAAAACAGTGCTGAGCAGATGTGTAAGGACCAGCTTATAGTGGTGCGTTGTAACTGGGTTCAGTGTACCTGCTTCTAGTTCTTGTGAGCTTGAGTACTCCTATCAGGTAAAAATACAGAGCCCTACAGACTTCAGCAAGCACTCGAATCAGACTCTAAATCCCTTATTTAGGCACATGTTTAAAGATAGATTTGACAGTAGCAGTGGTTATCTCCTTGTAGTTAGTTGTCAAATGTATTTTATATTTGCTTGGCTACAAGTACAGTGTTGCACTACATATTGCTTCCTCTTTCCCCACCTCCCCACACTCGTGAGAAGTGGCAAGCTAAGTTATCTGTCAGCATGTAAACAGTTATGACATTTTTGTGAAAAGAGCTTGCTTAGAGGATGAAGCTGCTACCTCACCAAAGTCTTTGGGTTCTTTATCATTAAATACTGCATCATTTTGTGGATTGACTTACCAAATGCATTTGCAAGTATGTATGTCTCACTAATAATTCAAGCCAGCTTTGCTGTTGTAGCCCTACTATCTTTGCTTCCAAGTGTACAGAACAGGAAGTATATGCACATCTCTGCTGAGGAAGTTTCAGGTCTGAGTCATGTGATGGTCTTTTCTTTGACTCTGCAGAAATGTGTTGGTGGAGAGCATACACCTAAGTGGTTTGCTCACTCTACATTAATGGCATATTCACATATACATAGGGTGTAAATGAAAGTTGCCTGGCAACATTGTATGATTCTATAATTTCCCAGTCCAAGGTGGAAACTTTGGAACTAAGTCAGAGATGGAGCTTGTGAATTCAGGAGCTCTGTATGACCCCAGATACAGATTAGGTTTTGTTTGTATACTGTGGGATTTCTTTACAACAGAGGATTAAAACAGAATTTAAGAGGTCAGCAGCATATGTCTTCCATGGAAGCCAAAAAGAGTACACAGTGGAGACTTGCAATGTCTTATATGTTGGGAGTGTTTGGGGTTTTTTTTACCTCACTGTGAAATGCAGTACTTGGGTGTGAGTTTTTACAAGTCATAGGGCTTGTTTGGCTTTCAGATCCTTTGTTGCCACCTTTTTGTATATGCAAAGTGGTTCTAGTATTAACTTCTTTATCATCATTCAGAAGTGAAAATAAAACTAATGTTTTGTCAACTGATTGTACTCCCTCCTGATTACCTTGGAGTAATATAAAGCACTGAGGTGTTACTATATATATTATATATATATCTACATGTCATATATCTGTGATTATGAAGAAGGATGTAGAAGCTAACAGATACAGAGTCTAACTGCAAAAGAAAAGTTAGGAAGTGTTTTGCATGTGGCATTTTAATTGCTTAGGTGGATTCCAGGAGCACCTAGTGAAGTATCTTGGTTAAGCTGTACAGCCAAAGCAAACAAGATTGCCAAATACAGTCCACCCTTTTAAATGCTTTTCAGATGAAAATCAGCACAGCAGAAAGAACACTTTAAGAAGATTAAAGAAGACTATTCTAAGTTTTTTTAATCACTGGGAAAAAATATTTTTTCAGTGTTTTAGCCTCTGAGAACTACTTTCACCTTTTAAAGAAGGGGAGAAAGTCTCATTGAAGCAGATGCAGAATGACTCTGGTTTTCTATTTAAATATTGATATTTTGTCTCTTTAAATCAGGACCAAGAGCAGTGCTTGGATCTTGATTTAAATCTGTATGCAGGTTTGGGAGAAAACAAACAAAATAAAAGTTATATAAGTAAGGTAAAGTTTGATGATGGCCGTGGGGTCTTTCTATGAGAAAGGAGATGCGTAGTGTTTGGGAGGACGAATAAATAGTAGTTGACCCAGCAATGACTGAAAATAAGCTTCATGGTGTCAGGTTAACTAAGTATATTAGTAACAGCTGCTTTTCATGTATGCCAAACAGGATCCCTGACTATCAGCTATCGACTTTTCTAACAGGCATCTGGACTTCCAAATGTAATATGCAACAGCCCATTACTATTTTGAACAAGACCTCATATTTCTTCTTCTGGTGATATATGAGAAACTGCAGTTCTGGTGACCTCTAGGAGACCTGTATGACTTAAGCACCCAGGATCTCATTTCTTCCTTGATAATTGTTTTTCTGCTCCATATCTCCCTTGAAAATTGAAGGTATTAGCTTGTTTCAATCATGTGTGACAGTGGTACTCTCTATGCTGTGCATTAGAAATCAGTGATGTGAAGCCCTCCTGGCCTGCCACATATGAGGAGGTTCTAGGGGATGGAAAGTGGAGGGGTCTTTGCTCAGAGTCCCTCCTTGGTAATCCCAATTAGTAATGAAGAACTTGCTGAAGTGGAATTTGTGGACAAATTAGCCAAATTTTTAGCATAGAGCATGTACAGCAGAGTAATAAGTAAAACACGTACAGCAACTAATTGTATAAATACCTTTTTATTCTGTGCCAAAGTAATGAGAGAAGATGAGGGAGTTGCAGCAAAACAGGGAAACATGAGTCGTTTTCCAATGGTTGACTCTCTTGAGGCAGCCAGTGAGGTCTCTTCTTGGGCCCAGACCTTACTCAGAAAAAAAAATTATGTTGACTCTGGCACAGATGTGTGTCTGTAGCTCTGGGAATAATTTTTCCCTGAGTGGCACAAAGGATTTGCATTCAATTTTTATGAGCCCTCATAAGGCCATTGTTCTCCAGTTTCTGATTGATTGTCTTTATGTAATAAGGACAACTAATATAGACTTGTCAAAGTGACTGAGGAAGGTCAGCTGCCACTGGCTCAGTTTAACACAAGCTGCTAAGGTTTCAGGATTAATTATGTTTTGTTGCATGCTGCAAAAAGCGCATTATTTAAGTGATTTTTTTTTTTACCAGTGCCTGATAACTTTTGTTTTCTCACTCTAAATCTTATTCTATCATACAATAGTCCTAATCACAGTTTAAATTAGGTTGGTGGGTGTCCTCTGGTCACAGTCCCTCTGTCAGTTATGGAAGGCTGATGTGCAGTAAATGTTTTCAAAAGTTGCTGATTAGGGGTTCTCATGGGGAGGGGTGTCAGTTTTCAGAGCAGGTAGTCAGTCACAGCTTTGAATGAATAGGATCCATAAGTGTTTAACATCTCAGAAAGTAGAGCCCAAGTTTTTTCTTGTGAGCACCTGATATTATTCATTATTTGTTCTGGCAGGATGTAGGGGTAGGAAGGTTGAGAGACCACAGACTCTGCAGCAAAGTTGTCATAAGACCAGCAACTGAAGTTTGTTCAATCCCTAGCTCAGCTGCATTATATTAATTAGAGGTAATGACAAAGAGTGTTTTGATGGCGTTTGTGGGTGTGACAGTGGTGTCTGAATCACCTGTCTGGACTTCTACAATAAAAAAATTCCTTGCTTCTGCCAGACTGCCTTGGTCACTGACCCAGAGCCCATTGCATCAGCCTCCACAAAACCTAAATACAAAGTAAACAGTTCTGCAGGAAGTAAAATAGTCCTGGGTGCACCCTTGTTCCTAGGCTGGAGTAGTAAAAGGAGGTACTGGCTGCAGTTAAACTCCAGTGAGATTCCCAAATGTCTTTTCATGGAGTCCTTTCTGTTCCTTGCCCTGCACAGTTCAGTGAAGGCCCCCACACCAACCCCAGAGCCTCCCAAAACTTCCACCTGTTCTCAACTTCCCCACTGATCCTAGCATAAGCCTATTCATAGTCCTTGAACCACCAACCTCAGCCATTGTAGGTCCCTCCCAGCTATTTCCACCCGCTATTTCCTCTTCCAGTCCCAAATCCCTGCCCATTTACACCATCTTCCCAATGCCAACCTTCCTCTTGCATTCTTCTCTATCCTCATTTCTAGGTCCCCTGGGTGCTACACCCATCTTACCCTTCTGCTTCTTGGCTGCTGCTACTACTATACTTGTGGTGGCCACTGCTGGACTCTGTTGGTCACCTCCATTCTGGGCTTCTCTTTCAAAAGAAAACTGTCTCCTGCTGTGATGCTGTAGAAAGCCCAACTGCACCCACCAAAATATACAAGACAAAAGGCAAATAACTTGGAGCTTTGCTTTCTTTTCTATTTGCTCTGCTTCCTGTTCATTACCCACCTCAGAGAAGTTTGTTCTGTGGGCCAGTTGTGACTGTGGAACAGGTCTTTCAATTCTTGAGGCTTTACAGCCATCCCACAAGTCTCCCCAGATTGTGAGTGTTCTTTACAGCCTGAGCCCTTCCACTTCAGCCTTAGTCTGCCTGTCCAGTGGCAAAGCCACCCCTTGGACAGGATAACAGCCACACCGTCCTAATGTCTTTAAGGGACCCTTTCTCACTGAAACACTTTTTCTTTCTCTGGAGGAAAGGACTCTTGAAGACAACTTTGCCTAGCTGGTCTTCACACCAGCAGTGAAAACAGCAGCTGTTCATGACTGGAGCACAGACAGAGAATGGTTTGGTTTTGTGGGGTTTTTTTTTCTGATAATGACTATAAATGTCATAGTTTTGTGGGCACCACTCAGCTGTTTTTAGCAGGAAATTACTCTAGATGTGGCAAAAAATACTGCCCATTGCAAGCAGTTCCTGTTTTTCAAGTGTGGGCAGATAAATTTGCCTCTCTCAGTGCATAGGAATGGATTGCATTGCCTTCTCTGGTGATATGCTGCTAGACTTGAGAAAAGCATAATAACTTTGTCTTTCTACACTTAAATTTATAGTTCTGAGGCTATTTTTCGTGATCTGATTGAGTTTCCAACCCTCAGAGCAGAGAAACTGGAAAACCATTCATGGAAATCCTGTCAGGGAACAAGGCTTTTCTGAGTGGATGAAGAGAGAGTTCCTTATTAAAGGAATGTTATTGTCTCCTTTTTATAGCTGACTGGATCTTGATTCTGTTGTAATGTGAATTATGGTCACAATCTAAACTCTGCTGTTAGAGGTGGGGGCAGATTTTGGAGTAAGATGGCACTCAAGTTGGCTTTTTCTCTAGGTCTGTTGGAAGAAGGCTTTAAATTTATTGCAGTGATGGATAGTGACTGGTACCCCGGGATTTGGTGGAAAAAGATTTGGAAACCTTCTTGGACTCTGCCTGTATAGCATGGCTGTGGTTTTTTTTGACACCTAGTGACCACAGCATTTCTGTCTGGACTATTTCTCTGTCACTATAGAAACCTTTGGTGGCAGACCTGTTCACAAGGTGAATAAGAAGTTTAACTGCTTAAAAATGAGCCATTAAATAGGTATTGCCTGTAAATGAAACCTCTTAAAATAATGGCATTGATAACTCCATGGATTGCTGTTTGCAAACAAAGCTCTGAAAAAAACTGCCTGGATTAAAGTACTGTTGCATAATCCATGGGTGTGTTGTGATAGTTTTAGAATGAGAGGTAATGTGCTGTGTACTGTCCTTTACTCTGTAAATAATGTATGAAATTGTGAAGATAGATGTTAAGAACAAAACATTTCTAGCAGTAGGGAAGAGGTTATTGTGTGGAAATTGTTGTAGTTTAGATGGTGGGTCTGGATTTCTGTGCTTATTGTTGGGACCCATACTGAGAAAAAATACGTATATTACACATATATAGATATATGTGTGTATGTATATTCCTGCTACAAGGCCTTTTTACATTTCCAGAGGAACATGATAAAACAGTGTATTAGTACTAACTTTGAAGTAAAATCTTTCTCATAGACATTAATTTTCATTTCTATCCGTAACCCCAAAGAAATAAAACAAAACAAAAAAACCTATAAAAATGCAATTGAATATAGTAGAGGAGTTAAGAAGCTGAGACGGGGAAAGGGAGAATTTATTTTAAAAAATCTCTTTGCCTCACAATACTGCTGTCAGCATCATGCCCATTCCAGTCTGTGACCCTGTCTGGTCACAGAGACTGCTTCAGTGGAAACACTGTATTTTCAGCAGTGTTTCACACTAGGCAGCTTTTTGTTTTGTGTTATATTTCTCCTGCCTAATAGGAAATTTAGTTATAATTCTGTTGATATTTTTTTCCCAGTTTTCTTTCAAAATTAATGTGCCTATTTGGTATTGTTGCACTCTTCTGTTCTGCCATCTGTAGCTTTTCTGTGCTGGCAGGATAGAGGCTGGCTAGAAAATCTGATTTAGGATTAGAGTCAGTTTCTAGCTAAATTTGACCTGGATGGCACTGAACTCTTTAGGATTCATTGTTAATTTTAAAAATTATCAATTTACTTTGCAGAATCAGAATGAACATTGTCCATCAGAGGATTAATTAATTATTTTAACTAAAGAAGTTTGTAATGGAAACTTTGGAACAAAAATTCAAGTATGTTTTATGCATTCTCTGTTTCTACAGAAATTTAAGAATTTTGCTAGCCAATAATTTTATCATGCAAAAAGAAAAAAAATATTATCAACAAGTTGATATGAAGTGATTATTTTTACAGCTTTGCAAACCTACCTATAAAAATATTTAAAAGGTAGAAAACACTGTAAATGCAAGGCATATCAAGTACCCTGTCTACTATTGTGTTGTCTCTTTGAAAAAAATCCATGCATTTCAGAAAAATGTTTTGTCTTTTGACGTGACTGTTGCTTTGTGGTCAGAAATGCAGTTTCTGCAGCGTGGAGCCTGTTCTGCACATGTGACTGTGTAATGTTTGTAGGTGTATGTACTGTTCTCAGTTTTACCTCTAATAGAGTTAAGTGCCTTTGAAGCACAAGAGGAGGCTTTTAATGAGACTTAATCTCATTATTTGCTTTTATCTGATCCTATCATTGCTTGTTGCCTACGTAGTAGGAAAAGAAAAGCTCCCTGGAAATCTTGTTCTCAAGTGTGGAATTGGTGTGAAATCAGTCTTTTTTTTTTTAACAGGAGGCTGGCAGGGAGGGAAGGGGGTGGATAACAGATCAGAAGCTGAGTGAACCAACATTTGGATTTGGTTTGGGGTTTGTTTGTTTACTTTGTTTGCTTTTCCCAAAGGTGCATGGGTAGAGAATTTAAATTTTGTTATAATTCTCATTAATTGCATTGTTAATATCTCCACTGTAATTTAAAGCTCTGGTTCCTCTAAAGTTACAAACCAATTTTTGATGTATCCATCGTGCCTGCTAAGGATCTAACTATAGCAATTTTCGTGTGTTATTACTTGCTCTAGTTGTGCAGAAGCCTAAGTGGAAAAGAGATATTACTCAGCAAATTTCTGTGGCAACAGTGGGTTGTAATTGCTTAATTAGGCAAATGTATTGCAATTTAGGGAGTGAAATATTTTTGCCATCCTTGATTTAATTCTATGCTGTATGAGTTTGAATAGCACATGAAGAACTAAGGGGGAAAAGTGCATCACACATTGATCCGAATGCTTCGTTAAACTGAGTTTAGATTTTCCTGAGGATACAGCTGTAATAAAATAGTTTAAGTGGACTATTTCCTCTAGGAATTGGAGCATAAGTCACTGTCAAAAAAATGTCATTAATTATTCACAGCAAGTCTCAGTCATTGCTGCACTTTGTTCCCTACTTAACAGGGTACCCTCTTTCCATGTGTTTGTAGTGCTAGAAATCCTGCATCTCTTTTCTGTAGGCAGGGTACCCTGCAGATTTGCTGAATTTATATATTATTATTTCCTCCTTACATACATACGTATAACCTGTGAACCTATAATCCATTTAAGTAGTGGGTGTATTCTTTTCTTCCAAAATACCTTCATGGTGTGTGGGGGGACAGGAGGAGGAAGAAGAGGAGAAAAGTAGCATGATCCATTTTAATTTAGCAACATTTTTTAATATAGTGAGCTGAGTACTCCAAGAAGTTTCTTTGCATGATGCAACATGGTGTGTAATGAATGTGGAAGACAAGTGGAAATCCTCATGGAAAACTTCCCTATTGGGGGCATATTCTCTTCTACAGAATATCTTCTTTCCCCCCCTTGCAATAGCTGAGGCAGAACATGTGATTGAAGGTATGGTTTCTCTAGTGGTGCTGCTCTCATATTTTGCCAAAAATGGTGTTTAGAGCTCAGGAACCTGAAAGCAAACCTTCCTGCTTCTGAGTCTGCTGCTTGCTGGGTTGGAGCACAGCTTGGGCAAAGGAGAATTGTGTGTGCTGTTAACTTCAAAGTATTTTAGAAGGTTTGAATGTTTTCTAGCCGTGAGGTGGCATGCAGAGATGATTGAGCTGCACCTGCCAACACAGCTGCATTAGGGCTTCTCACATCACAGCAAAGTCCTACTCTCCTGCAGTATAGTATTGCTGCCTGGATCTAGTGGATAAAACATGGCACGCTAATCTTTGTCACTTTTGCAGGGAAGTCACAGCAGAACTGAGACAGCTCAGTGCCTCACACTCAGTGCCCTGCTCTTCAGGTGCCCTTTAGGGTGGTCCAAAGCCCTGGGTTATGCATGGAGTCTAAGCTCAGGGCAGGAAAGACGAAATTGAGAACAGATTTTTGATCTTAAGTTACCAGAAGGTAACGATATTTTATGCTACTAGTTTTATGTTCCATGAAACATATGTCCTGTAAAAATTTGTTATAAATTATTTATTGCAGAAATCTGTTATCCCGGAGTTGTATCCTCTTCCCCTTTCAGAGAGTATCCACCTTTCTCTGCCTGATGTTTCATCCTTATTCATGAGCAGCATTAATGAAGCAGGTGTATAATGTGATTTTACTTGCACAAGAAATACCTACCTATAGTATTCATAGCTCATTCCAGTGAGGAAGAGGCATTGAGATAGACTGTTGAAAATTAAACCTGTTTTCTCTTCTTCTGGAACATGCAAATAGGTTTCAGTATTAAACAGAAGAGCCTGATTTCATCAGGTTGTAGTAGTAAATAGTGGCAGCGATCAACCCTGAGAAGCAATTAATTTATACAATAATTAGGAATCACTTTCCCTTATATGGAAATCAAATATGGAAATCAAAGGTTAACAGCCTTTCTCAAACTCAGTGATCTAAACCTTGGTTTCAAATACAACTTCCATGTCCCAGCTTCAGCCAGGTAAAGTTTTCTGTAGCAGGTTTGCTGCAGAGGGACTGACTGACTGAGGCTGAGTGACAGCTCCTTATTGGCAACAGGGCTGCAGACCTGCAGATTCTCTTTCTCAATGTTTTCAGTCATACTTTTGTTTATGCTTCAGCTTTCTGCCATCTGTTTACTCCTGCCTGACAGCATTTGTTTCTCTTGCTGGTAGGTCACAGGTAGATAGATGGCTGGGGTTAGTTAAGTGCATAGAGCAAGTCACTTGAGTGGTACAATTTTAGGATTTTGAAAGGTGTTTCAGTACTTGGAGCATGGGAACTGAACTTTTTAAAATATCAGTGCATATCTGTGAAACATGACACATACAATCCTGTTTAATGATTCATAACTGCCAGGAGGTTGTGATATTAGGATATAGACAGCTATATATTGTTAAAATGCGTACAATTTTTATAGGGGAAAAAACCCGACTAGGTGCCTAGTAACAAGGCTTCCTTCAACCTGTACTGGATAAATTCAGGTCATATTTATTTTAGATTGACTTGCAGAATGATGTCTCTTGGAGTGTTTCCAAAAGATAATCAATACACATGATGTGATAGACTGTTTTTAAAATGTGCATGACCATTTTCCAGTTCCAGATTGGTCGTGATAGGCAGATTATCAGCTCTCAGTGAACTCCTAAGCAAACTAAATAATGTAGCACAATAATGGGGGCAAATTCCTACACAAAGCACAAAGGGGTTGCCCAGGACATTTGATGGGAATAAGCAAGAGGTTGTCCAACCTGCCAGGTTCCTTGTAGGGACCTTCTCCCTTCCTGCTCCTCTCAGCTGTACTCTGAATGGGAGTTTGGGCAGGATTTTGCCGGGGGACAGGAGATAAATATAAACACAGAAGAGTAATAGTCACTGGCTACATTGGATGGAGTGGAATTTTCCATCATTGTTCTTGCTTACTGCACATGTTGCCAGAGTGAACAGCATCCCTGGCCAGCAGCCATGGTCCTCCACTCTGTCAGGGGACACAAGATGACCCTACCCAGGGAACTTGTCAGGCACCCACGGGACACTGGGGCAAGGGCAAGGCAGACAGACACAGTGGCAGATGAGAGCAAAAGGAAACAATGAGAGAAAATTGAGCAAACTGAAGAGCAGCCTGCTCAGCTGCCAGTAGCCCTAATGATGGGCAGTTTTGATTTCCTTTCTTCCTCTTTTTTTACTGTCTTCTTTTTTCTTTAACCGTAGCGTAGGTGTTTGATACGCTTCTTACTTTTCACTAGTGAAACGTTAATCCTGTCAGTAAATCTTCCTCTGTGTCAGTTCCTACTAAGTAAATTTTGACACTTTTCCAGAACACAATGCACATGATGGAAAAATGAAAATATTAGTCCGGATGTGGGGAAAACTTGCATACTTGACCTTAAGAAAACGAATAAGATGAAAACCTCAGTAAAAAAAGGACATATGGTATGTTTTGTTAATTTTCTCAGGAAAGGGTAGCTGGTCAAGAATAGGGAAACAAATGTTTTTACCCTCTGCATTCTAACATTTTCTCATCAGTGGCTTGCTTGAATATTTCTCAACGTGTGTGATGATGTTAAGGGCTGCCACAGTTGCAGAAGAGCTTGAGGGCTGTTCTGTTTTGCAGATGATCTTTCAGTTTTGACAACTTTTGAAAGTCACTCAGAATTTAGGACAGTGTGTAAGGAATGTCAATAGTAAATATTAAGAACAAATTTTGGGATATTTGACGAATTTCCTCTGGGAAGGGTAGCTGCCTGCTGTGGAATGTTTCATGCCAATATTTATGGGTGAAAAAATGAGTCCAAGGACAATTAAATGGTTAAGAGGCATCATGCAGGTCTAAAAGGCAAAGAATTCCTGTTTTCTTAATTTGATCCTTGATGAAAGTTGCAGATTCAAATATTAAAATATTTATTCTTAAACCATGGGGAGTCTCACAGATCTTTAAATTTCTTTAAAATATCTCTGTAATGTGCAGTAGAAATTTTCAATGGTGAATTTTTATTTCATGTTAAAAATGATAGTGACCCATATAAATGATCCACAGATGTAACACTGTGCATCTTTTATATCAGTTTCTATTTCAGTTTCAATTATAAATTCTTACTCAATATATATTTGATTATGCATATATTATTAAATACAAAGAGACTTTCCAAGATGCTAAGGGTACTTGACAGTGAACTAATAGGTATTGTTAGGAAGAACATAGCCCCCAGTTCTAAAGTCTGAGGAAGTGATCTGAAAAGATGACAATTTTCTAAAAATAAGAAATAAAAGTTGCTCATAGCTTTCAACTTCTAACACTGGTGAGTACTCAGTGTGTAGGGGTGATTATCAGCATAATAAAAGTCCATTTTCTGTGTGAAATGAAAAAGAAAGTTACTTTCCCTTGATGATAACACTGCTAGACATGAGTAATCTTTAGAGTTTTATTGAATTTATGAGCAATCATCTGAAGTAGCTGCACAGAGCTTTTAAAATTCAGTAAAAGTTTTTAATTAGCTTTTTTTAAGATTTTGGTCTTAAATTCAATTCCCTGTAGAGAAAGCTAATGCAAAATTGGCATTTGTGTGTTATTTAAATGTTACTTTGCCGAGAAGTTACCAAATATTTAATTCTGCTAGGAGTATAGATAGATCAGTTTGATACTGGTTGACGGGAACAGATAAAGCCAAAGCATTACAGCATTGTGAACATTGTGCAACTATACCTGGAGTAAAATTTAGAAAACAGTATTTCTTAGATGTGTGTTATGCTTTGCTCTCTGCTTGTTTATTATTTTCTGCATACTATATAACTCAAAGGAAAAATTAAAAGTTTGACTGATTCTTCAGGAGCTCTGCTGCATAGAAACCACGGTTGAGCCAGATTCTTTCCTATAACTTCATTTGAGACCTTAATTCTCTGACAGTGCTGGACTTTTCTCATTGTGGTGAGCCTCTGCTGTGAGCTGCACCGTGAGCACCTGCCTCGTGAAGGCGGGATGGGAGGGCTGTGTGTGTCCTGGGGCTCCTGCAGCCAAGGCAGCCCCTGCTCATCTCCCACTCATCCCAGCTTGCCATGGCAATGAGGAGGAGCTCAGGGGTTGTACCCAGCAACACAGGCTGCTTTGGTTCACATTGCTGTCAAAGTGCATGTCCTGACTTTATTTACTTTGGCCCTAATATGAGGCATTGCATAACTTTAATTTTGTTCTTTTTGCAGTGGCACTTGAGGCTGGATGAGACAGTGTCCTTAACTGCCTTTATATGTGGGTTTTAGGGCACTGGTTTATGTAACCCACTTAATGTTTTTTTTTTCTTTATATTATTGCCAGATGGCACCCCTTGTACATTTTGCCCTTTACAGCTCATTTAGCTTCCCTTGACTGGGGCTCTGCCTCTCTGCTGTGCTAGCAGGGCTTGCCCCCACCCGACACAGGGCAAACAGCTCAGAAAGGGAGGGTCTGATGGACAGGAGAAAGGGCAGTGAAGCACGGTCCCACCAGTCCTGGCAGTCATTCCACAGCTCCAGCCAGTTCAGCTGGGAAGAGGAGGGTCTGAATCTTCTCCATGCTGTCATGGGCAGATCTGAGCAGGAAAGAGCTCCCGTGCTTCCCTCAGTGGCTACAAACCCACATCAGTGTGGTGTGAAAACCTCTGTATATGAATTTCTGAGTGCAATGACTCTTGTAAAAAGAGTTTCATTTGTGATCAGTGCATTTCACGTGTTTTAAACAGGTGCATCGTCATGTCCAAGATGCTGTCACAAAATCTTCCAAGAATTTGAACTTTCTGGAGATCTTTAAGATTGTCTCTTTTCAAGTCCATGACAGGTGCCTGTCTCCCTGTCCTCAGCTGGCAGGTGGCTGTGCAGGGTTGCCAAGTGAGCATCCACCTTCCTGGGACAAGTGCTCAATAAGTGGCACAATTCAAACGACTCCATCAAACCCCAGGTGTCTCCAGCAGCAGTTTGGTCTCCACCAGGGAAAGTGGCTTGGTCCAGTCTTATTTTTCTAATTCGGGAATGAATTGGTCTGTACCGTGCTGTTCCTCATGTACAGAGAGGTGCTGTGAAGTGATGTCATTTGAGGTAACAACAGGCCTGGTAGATTTATGTATGTGTGGCTTCCATCTCAGCCTTACCCATGTCTCCTTATCTTTACTGCTATGATACAAAATTTAAATTGCAACTGCCTAACCAACACAATTTTCCATTTGGACATTTTTCTTTTAACTAGGAGAGTCACAAAGTTGAGCTGGAGTTCCTCAAGAAAGAATATCTTTATTTCAGCATTATCCAAATTTACTGGGATAACTGGATGCCTCTGGCTCCAGTATTAAACACATGTATGCTATTGTACATGCAGGTAGTCCCAGACATTCATGGAGAGGTGATTGTCATTAAGAGCATCAGCTGGTATGGTCTAGATGATTTTGGTTTTCTTTCACTCAGACTTAATCCTTTGTTCTAGAACTGGTTAATCCCTAGAAATATGACATAATTTATATTTAGTGGCATTGCAAGCACAAATTTCACTGTTTATTTCCTGAAATACTGGAGCTGACATTTTTGGAGCTAGAGAAACCTATTTCACTGTGTGTTCTACTTATGAGATTAAAATACTTTTTCTATGCAAATACTGCCTTCCTGTAGGATTACTGTAATTGATGACTCTGTCCACTGGATTTGTGGAGATGGCTATTTTCAGAATGTCTGCAGGTAATGACTGTTCTCTGACTTGTTAATCTCTTCTCTTCTGATTATCTGAGCAGATATTGCTTAACCTCCAAAATGGCTAGGACCACTAAGAGCAACAAACCCTGCAAGTCAGGGGAAAAATTTGAAATAAAATGTGGGGAAGTTGCAGTCAGTTGGCAAGAGAAATTAAGCCATAATGAATAAAGGGAAGGTAGAAAGAAATTTTGAAATTTAATTTTTCATGTGGGAAACTTTCTGGAATTGCAGACTTTGGTTTTGGGTGAGTACTGGAGGTAGTTTCTGGACACAAGAAGGGATTGTTTATTTGTGTGGTGGTCTGAGGCATGTGTGCTTCTCCGTGCTTCTTCTGTGAGCAGTGTAAATGATGAGTTTCCAAAGGATGGGTACCTGCAACTTGTTTTAGCTCTCCACATCTGGATGCTCTTGGGACCACTGGAAAGAAACAATTCGGAGTTCTTGCAGAGAGACGTGTTGGGCCCATACTTGTGTCAGCAGAAATGGGAGTGAGAATTGAAGCAGCTGAGCCCTCTAACAGTTCTAATGAGCCACTATTTGGTCTTTGGGAGCCAGAATATCCTATGCCTGCAGGTAGCACCCTGCCAAAACACACTGGAGACCCTCCCACCTAGTGAGGGTATACTGAATTTAAGGGGAATAACTCCTCTTGGTGGCATTTCAGGCTGTGCCAGCAAAGGTTGGGTCAGAGAGGAGCTGTATGGAAATGTCCCAGGACATCCTGCAAAGCTGACCTAGGCACTGCATTGCCAGGTCCAGGAGCTCCATCCCAGCATTCCCATACAGTTCTGCAAGCATCAGCATGCTCTAAACAGCTCAGTGTTTCAAGATGGGCCAGTTCATTTCCATTAGCCTAAAAAAGAGCTTTTAGTGTACATACTTTTGAATCTGAGGTAAAGCATTAATACCTGCTGGTACAAGCTTGAAGATTTAGAAACATGAATTGTACAGACACTTAAATGAAAATAAGCAATTACATCAGTGTTGCCTTACGATAGGGCTGGGGAACCCGGAAATTTGGCCTCTGTTTCTGGTCCTGTCAAATTCACTGTGTGACTATAGGCAAGCATCTTAACCTCACAGCATCTGAGGTTAATACTTACCCAACATGCAGGGTTTTCTGAAGCTAGAGTAGTGTTTCTGTTGTTTCTTTGGCATCCTGCAGTGGATGATGTTTGCAGTGCATATGCTGTTGATAATAGCATAGAACAAAATGAAATGTAAATTACTTTTTTATTTGTTGTAAGTGAAAAATGCAGAACTCCCAGCCCATGTTTTTGATAAAAATAATTGCAGACCATCAAGCAAGTAAATTTGCATAACAACTTTTTGTTTGTTTGTTTTTAGGCATGTGATTAATCCTAGGTTTTTGATGACCCAGATTAGGTCATCATTGCAGTAGTACAGAAACTTTCTAATGGAAAATTATAGCAATGAATTCCCTGAGGAAAGAAATGTACAAAGGAGCCATTTCTATTGCATTCAAAAGGAAACCATCAATTTTTCATTGCTTCATAGATGCAGCTCCAAATTGCAAAACTCATCTTCTCTCAGTGTAAGTGGTTTAGGGGCCTTTGGCATTAGTGGTCAGTGGAGTAAATCCTGTATGTGGATTGTGGAAATGGTTTTTCAATGGCAACAGAAACTCTCAAGGGAATTTAATTTCTCTTTCACAGAGAGAAAAAGCAAGATGAGGGGCCATTGCAGGACTAATGCACTGCTGGGCTGTTCCTCAGGCAGTTACCTTATGCATTTATAAACAAAGGTTTTATATTCATTCTCTACAGTCAAGTGCTTCTGTTTGGCAAATCGTTTTGCACGGGTTTACTGAAGGTTATGAGTCTTTCATAAACCAGGTGAACCATGCAACTTCTCATTTCGCTTTCAGCTAAGTTAGTTTTGAATTACTGGATTTCAAACAGCTCTATATTATTGAAAGATTTTTGCGTAGATTGCCATATCTACTGGCATCCTTTGCAAGAAGCTTTCAAATCTGGATGAAAATCTAGATTTTCATGGTCACTTTCTGTATAAACATACAGGCCTAGGTTTTTTGTTGTTTAAGTAATCATGTGTTCAGACCTGTATCAGTTAAAGAAAAGTTTCTTTAAATACCTAGGCAATTTTTAATCCAGGGTTGGTTTTTTTAATGATTGTTCTTTGCAAAGCATTATATTCTATAACTGAAGTTTTTCACACTGAGGAGTGCTAAAATATGCATGGATATGGTTCTGGAGCTCTTCTCAGGGGGTTAGTGTATCAGGGGCTGTGGGAATTCCCCCTTGCAGATTTTCATGTCAGGGATACATGGCCCAAGCAAAGTGCCACCTCCTGAATACCAAAAGAGTTGGCATTTAGTTATTTCAGAGAAGATTTTCTTTCTGAAGGAAGATGAGCTGGTAAAATTCTAGATTTTCATTCTGCTTCCTTTTACAAGAGGTGAAATAACACAGCATTATCTGGTTTTTTAGCCAAGCAACAAGTAAAATAAAGGCCTAATTCCTCAAACTTTTATTTCTTCATCGATTCAGTGAAGTCACACTGTTGGAAATCCACAGTTAGGATCTAATAATGTACTATTTCTCAAATAGCTTTTAAAAACCAAGTGATGCATCTGCTCTTCATCCCTGACTTTTCTTCATGGAGTGATGCTATTTATGTGTTTTGATGATGCTCTAAAGTCTGTAGGAAGTCTTTTGATGGTCTAGCCAGTATTTTGTTAACAGGATGTTTCCATCTTCTTTTACTGCTTTAAACTTACCAAAAACAAATTTAGTAACTCTCCCTGTTTATAAAGGAGATGACAGTGCTAGCTGATTAAAAGGGGCATAATTTGTTGCCCCACTTAACTCATGTTGTTGATGAGCTGCAACAGATATTGATGCCAAATTCACTTTTTATATGAGTAAATTTGGCACATATGCATGACAGTTCTTCCTCTTGTACCATCATTAGCAGATTTTTAACTGGCAATCTGCCACTGGGGAAAAGGAGAACTGTTTTCACTCAGTGTGCATCTTGTGATCGCCATCTGTATCCTCTGTTTTTAGGGCCTGATCCTGCAAAATTATTACAAGAACAGTTAGTTCTCCAACATCTACTTATGTTGCTGGTAATTAATGATGCCTATTTATAAAGAGAGGGGTATTTAAGAGCTGGGGCTTATATTTGTAAGGTGGACTCTGAATATCTGTTACAAATATTGTTATGGTCACCATTTTTTAATAGGATTAGTCGTATTTATATCCATGTGGAGATCATTGTGGGTTCTTGAAAAAACACGAAAAAAGAATGTAATATCGGATAGGACAAAACAGAACAGGGGCAGCTGAAGGGTGGTGGGATACAAGTTAGTAACACATGAAGTGGCACCTCTTCTGAAGTTTTTCTGCCCTTCCCAGGGAAGGATTTTCCAGATTTCTAACCTGAGTTTTTTATGCTGTGGTTAGGTTTATTGCCACTGACTGTATCCATAGTATAATTTAGGTTTGATACATGCCTCCAGTCTTGTACAACTGGCAAAATGTTGCAGGTAGACATTATAACAGGTTTGGTTTAGGGCTTGTGTTTCCATGCGCACATTAGATGGTGGGAAACAGCTTTTGTTTAGGCCAACTGTGTTATCCCCAAGTCCCTGAGTGGCCTGGCAGGGAGTGCAAGACCAAGTCTGAGTCTCCCATGTACCTGTCCTTGTTGGCATAGAAGTTGGTACAGAGATGAGAAGCCGATGTGGAATTTTTGTTTCTCTTTACTCTTAATCTCCAAACGAAGGCTATTTACACAGCAGTGTTATATGTCACCCAGCTTCACTTGCTACTTCATAGGACTGGAAGTTTAGCTATTGCAACTATGCAGAACTGTAATTCTTATGTTAGTTGACTTTTTAGATGGTTTCAGTAACATGGTTTGACCCAAACTCACTGATGACATTCATGTGTATTTTCACAAGCATAAAGAGCTCTATGAAGACAGAAGATTTTGGTATTGACCTGTACAAAAAAGTTTCAGTTGTAAGTTCTGGATAAAATTCAAAAACAGCAGATGACAATTTACTCAGCCTTTGTGGGTAAAGAAACATTTTTAACATTGAAAACAAATCCAAAAAAACACAGTCCAAAAATAATGTTCTTTGGACAACTGAGCCTTTAATAAAGCGAGCTGGAACTCTGCTTTGGCATAGCAGGACCCTGCTGTGCAGTCAGCAAGAAAAAAGAATGGTTTTAAATGCAAATTAATTTAAGAATACAAGCAAAGCAAAATTCATAATCAGCTTTTCACTGTGTTTTACATTAAAGAGGTTTTTTCTTTACGGTATTGTCTTAAATTGCAGAAACTTTACCTCCCATGGTGTCTTGGAAACACTGGAATTGCTCCTTTTATGACAAAATGGGGGAAACAAATGAGCGTTGGACGTGTGTATTTGATTAAAGGCTTCTTTAAAGTAACACTTTTGTGTGGTTTCAGCTTTCCTCTTTGGCTTTCACTTGTCATCTTTTGGTTGTGTTCTCTATTTTTCCTTTGTCCATAATATTAATTTCAGCTTCCTGTCGTTACTGGTTGATTGAATTACTTCACTTACCACTCAGTTGTCTTCTTGTTGTTGTTTATAAAACATCACTATAGTTACATGTGATACATATATGGTTGGCTGGCTAGGGTTATAAAATAAGGCTCAGTATAAAGGCTTTAATATACTGTGTGGGCACAATTGTCTAGGACTCCCTGAGAAGCACAATAAATGCCTTATCTGCAAAGGAACAGAGTTGCTGTTGCTTGGTGTCCTGCATTTCATGCACAATTACTGAATTCAAGTGATTTTCTAATTTTTTATGTAGGAAAGAATTATTGATGATTATAATGTGTCATCAGATTCTTCAGAATTCTGTCTCCCAGCTTCATTAAGGGTTTCACTGACATTGCAGCCCAGTGGAGCCAGCTCACTAGGTGATTTTGAGTGTCAGTGGGATAGCATCCACCATATGGAGCACCAAAAAGCATTTTATTAGCTTGATATTAAAAAAAAAGAGTACACCTGTGTAAAGTGTGGCACTGTATTTTGCTGTTCATTTTTCTTTGTTCGGGTTACTAATGGAAGCTGTATCTGAAATGAATGTTAAAAATCGTATTGGAAGATCTCATTTAATCTGTGCCCATTCACTTTTCTTTGAATGGGAGGTTAGTCTCCTCTTGGAGTCCCAGACAGTTCTGTGGATGCTCCTGAGCATAGGAACAATCTCACAGTTTACTGTACAGTAGAAACCTTTAACTTCTCCAACTCATTGGGAATAAACTTGTGAGAGAGATCATGATGTTGGACTACAAAGTTCTTTATCTGTGCTCTGGTCTTTTTGTAGGTACAGTTCTGTAATCACTTGTGAGCAAACCTGTCATTTCAGTAAGACAGAAGTTATATGTTTGTCTTCTCTCTGCACCTTGTCCCTTTACAGTGCACAGCAAACTGATTTTCAGTAAAGCCATTTGGATTATCTTTTATTAAAACAAAAAAACCTCAAAAACCAACAAAGACTTTACCTGTTAAGATGCCATGTATTCATACAACTGTTGTTTTAACAGTTTTCAGCCAGAACAGAAAAGTATTGAAATAGCTGCAGGTCAATGAAAACTACCTAGCAGGAACTTGGTAATTTCCATTTGACCTTTTTCTTCCTTGTGTATATGTTAACAAAATACTTGTAGAATGGAGGCTAAAGCAGTACATTTGCTTTAAAACTGGTATACTCAATACTTTAAAACCCCAGAAGCTTCTGCACAGAAATGGATTAAACAGAAAGAGCTCCTTTCCACTGCCTTCCTTCATCATCATCATCATCACTTTGTTTTAAGTAGGGTTTTTGTGAATAAGGTGGTTGAAGATAAGAACGAGGACCACTTGATGTAAATGTCCCTTTACACGGCTGGGTGAGTAAAAGAGCTGCAGGGCAGATGAAAGCCATGCCTCACAGTCTGCAGGAACGTGGGGATGTGCGCTGCACCTGGGCTCAGCTTTCAGCTGTCTTGGCAGTTTTCTAAATGATGCCAGGTGATCTAATGGGTCAAATGCTACAAGGACTGTGGAAATAAGTAAAAATTATTTTGAATTAAGAGACTGAAGAAACTGTTTTTTCCCGTACCTGTTAAAGCTTCTCCCAATGTAAAAGTTTGGTGTGGTATCTGACACAGGATTGTGGGTTTGCCTCCAGTTTCATGGCCAAGAGCCCTGATTTTTCTGACTTGGGTTGGCAGAACATGGCAGTAACCACACAGGGTAAGAAAGTCTCTGCAGAAAGATATTGCAATTGTTTGTACAAGTATATATCAGGTCAGAAAAATGTAATTATGAGACCATCATGCATTGTCTGCTGGAGAGTGTAGAAAATCCATAGTGAAAAAGGTGGGTTGATCAAAAACTGGCCTGGAAATATCCAGTATAATGCACAGCGTGTATGCTCCATCTAATGCTAAAGGAGTCATTGAGGAATGAGGGAAGGAAGAACTGATATAAATCTGAACTAATTAGCATAGACTTGCTTTACAGTCAGCAGAAAGAGGCAAGCTTACTAAGTCCTGGTTTAGACTACTAGAGACGTACTGATGTCTAAAAGAAAGAAAAACCTAAAAGGACCCTCTTTTTTTGTCAGCTGTCAGTACAGAAGTTTAGACAGCTAACTCATAAAGAGTTTGGTTGTTGAACAGAGTGTGGACATATGTTTGGATGAATCCTACTCTGGAAATCATTTTCAGTAGACTTCAGTAGACTGTGGATCAGCTGTGACTGAACTTTTGCTGCTGTGAAGCTGTCATGATAAGTTTGTTAAGATCCCAGTCAGCTGACAACCAACTAACTTATCACCTCCCCCCACTTTTGTTAGACAAAATCACTTTATCCATTGTAAATCTCTGCAAAACAGATTGGTGCAGCAGTTTGACCTCTTCGAAATAAGGGAGTCTTCCGAAGAGTGTTGCAAAGGTGTTCTTTGCATCCAGATGGAATTTCTTGTGTTTTGTTTATTCTCATTCTGAAAATACACAACTTTTGAGTCAGTGTGTGTACATAATATATGCTTCTGTTGAGTACAGTAATTGTAAACAATTATTCCCTTCACAGAAAAGATGATATGTGATAATTATTCAGCAGCTTCTTCCTTGGAGACCGGCTGTGTGAATCTTTGAAGGACATGACCTAAACTAGAGGTTTCTTAGTAGCTAAAAAAACCCACAAAATGTTATGGGCCTTTTCCTGGGCCAGATTTTCAGTAAACTGCTGAAACTCTGTTTGAAGAGGTACTTGTACATGGTAACAGTCCTTAGGCACTGAATTATGAACGCCTGAAAATAATGACCTGGGTCTTAGCTGTGGTTGTAATAAAAGTATACAGCTGAAGAGATAAGTTTTAGTATCCCTTGCTAAATATTTGTCCATGAAACTGGAGCCAGCATGAGATGGGGTATTGTCAGGTACTTTGTGTAACCTTTTTTTTTTTTTTTTTAAATCTGTGTGTTTTTGTATAACTTAAAAACTTGAAGCTGGAGTCTACATAAATAAGCAGAGTCTGCATCCACTGCATTCATACTGTGCTTTGGAGGCCCAGTTGAGTTACTGGAGAAGACTGGATGCCCAAGGCCATTAACCATCTGTGCAGCAGAGCACCTCTGGTCCCCATCATGCTCTCAGCCTTTGTTTTGGGAGCAGTTTTGAGTGTGCCAGGGCTGTTTGCCAGCTTCCCCATCAGATCACTCCAGTACATACATGCATGCCTGTACTTTCTCCTCACTCCAAGAAGATGGTTAGGTATTTAAATTGGAGTAAGCTGCTGCATAAAATGGGCAAAATTTGCATTTTAAGTCATTTAATATTGCAGTTCTTCTCTTGGTTTAGTTGTCTGTTGGCATAGGCACAAGCCAATTGCCCTTGTCTTACGTCCTTCTTGATACCTCCTTTTCTCTCTGCCCTTCAAATCTTATTCCTCTGTCCAAGTTGCTAAATTTATCATATCATCTCTTAGAGTTTCCTTTTATACTATCTTCTCTCTGCCTCATTCAGCTGCTTCAGCCTCTCTACTTCAGTGCCTTCACGGATGCTCTATGTTGTGAACAGTAGCATTAAAACTAATTTGTATTTGCTTTGATTCCATAATGACCTTACATGAGTCCATCTCCCTATTAATACTCTGCCTGTAAAATGCCATTGAGATAATGAACCTCATTACAACACTTTTTTCCCTAACATAATGCCAGCAGGACTCCAGTTCGTGAAGTACAAGCTGGTTGAACCCTTAGTGGATGCTTGATTTAATTAATGGGAGGATGCAAAATGTGCAAGCAGGTCAGTATTCCTCTTGAAGACAAAATGATAATTACTAAACCCTACAAGTGATGTGTAAACAGCAGACGGGTATATTTCCTAAACGGACTAATCCAACACTTCACTAATGCAATTATCTCTTATTACAGCCTTTTGTCGACTCTGCCTCACATTTCAAGATGAAACCTGGTATTTTTCCCTTAGTATGCATATTAAAGATGATTCAGTTCTTTAAAATCACCATGCAAATGCTCCAGGGCTTTGTATTTTCTACTTACTGTGTTGTGGTGCCATTTACACTGCCGTGGTGGGCAGTGTTTTTTTTTTTTTTGATCATGAAACAGTGAGGAAATGGTTCCAAATATGTTTTGCTTAAGCAGTTTATCTTTCTTGTGCAGCTGGAGTTTTTATTTCACACTCAAATGCACTAGTAAAACATCAGGCACCTTTTTCTTCTAGTCTGTGAAGCAGCTGAGTATAGCAATAAGGAAATTGGAGTAATTTAGCACGTATTTATATTTTTTGAATAGTATCATTAACATATAGATCTTTTTTCCGTCTTCCTTCTTTTTCAAGCCTAATATCATAGTATCTGAGCATTTGGTATCTTTCCAGAGGGCAGTGCCTAACCACACGAAAGAGGAAGATGGCCTTACCTGCATTTTACAGATGGGAAGCTGGGACACGGGGATGTGGGGGGTACCTGTATTCTGGAAATGCATGGAGCATAGGTTGCCATCACATTAGGGCTGTCCCATTGGGGCTTTCCTGTGCGTGCTGATGTGCTGCAGCAGGTGCCAGGCAGCTCTGCTGAGTGGCTGCAGTGGTTGGTGGGGGCATCCCTGGGAGGGTCTCTGCCAGGAGTCACCCAGGCCACTCACAGAGAGGTTGTGAGTCAGACCAGAGTGCACAGGGAACAATACTGAGCTGGGAACCAGCCTTGAGCTGGTAAAAAGAACACAATCATTTTTCAATGCAGTCACGTACATTGGCCCCTAGCATTGCACGTAACCCTGCTCAGGTTCCTGTTCATAACCCTGTTTAATGGTGACATAGAATCATCATAAGGAAACAAGAATACTTACCCTTCTAAGAGTCACGTTTTCTTCCATGCATTGGGAGTTAGTTACTTGATGAATGAGCAGCAAGTGTTCTTCTTTTGCCTATTCACCGGCAGAAGCAATCAGCAATGGACCGTGGCACACCTGGAAGCCATGCCAAGTAGGATGTTGGTGAAAACATTCTGCTCTTATTTATTGTAGAAACAGCAATATTGCTGAGTTCTTTGTCTTTTAATGGTGTGACTCATTTTGATACTGTTTTTGTATTTGAGTATTTGTAGAGAGCTGCCGTATGAGTAAGGTTGGCCAACTGTTTGTATTTTTTTCTGTGACCAGATGGTTTTGCTTTTGTCTTTTTCTTTTTAACCTCTTGCTTTAACATTTTATTAGGCACTCTTTCTACTCACCACTTCTCCTAAACTCTTGCAGTTTGCATAAGAAATAGCATAAAAATTAGAGTTACCCTGGCTAGTGATTTATGCCCACAGTTGAAAGTTAGATCAAGAATCAGTGTCTCCCTGTACTTAATGTATATCTTCACTTGGAATAGGAAGATTGTTCTCCTCATGTAATTTTGCAGTCACAGTGTTGTATATATTTGTCCTAGTCAGGGACTGGGTCTGTAAAGACACTATAGTCTTCAGATAAAGAGCACCAGACTTCAAAATGTTTCAGAGCTAAAGAATTCAGTGGTAGGCTGCCTGATAGCTCGTGTTTATCTCAGGTGTATTTCAGATAATTTGTTGGTTCATTACTGCAGTATGAGGATTCCACATTTTTTCTATGTTAATTCTCATGGTATTCCCACGGGATAGCAAAAAGCAACTATCCCTATTTTTTGAGTTAGGGAGCAAGTAGAAAAAATGCCTAATTTAGCAAGCTGCAAAATCCTGACCAGTGGGCTATTTCCAACACCTCGAGTTGTTTTAATTGAGAGGATGTTTTAATTGTCTAGATGTTTCAATTTTATAAGTTCTTTTGCAGAATCTTCCATTTCAATAGAAGTCTCATGGCATTTGCCAGCAAACATCTCTCTTGTAATTGTATTAAAAATCTGTCCACAATACTTCTCTATTTAAGTATGTTTCAAAATCAAATGATAAATGTGAATTCATCTCATACAACTGCAGAAGCCCCTAACTCAGCAAGTTATCTTGACATCAGACAGAAACGTGCACTTTTTAGGATGTGATTTCTTTTAAGGATCTGATCTCCTTTAATCCTGAATTCATCACTCCTCTCTATTGACTGCAAAGTAAACCTAGTTCAAAACCTTGCCTCCTGCACTATAAATGCTTGCATTTATTTAGCTGAATTCAGCCTTAAGTGATTCATCAAAGATACACAGGATGCCTTGTAGCACAAAAGATTTTATTCAAATCTCCCAAGTACTCAAATCACCTCATGGACTTCACCAATCTATCCAGCAGATTTATTCACTGCCTTTACTCTCTGTGATTCATCTCTTCCTATTTAGTTTGTTGGACTTCAGCTGAACCCCAGCTGTACAGGCATGTATTAGGAAGAAGAAACTAAAAATGTAGGATGAAAAATTGGAGCTGGAAAGAAGTATTAAGCATTTTAAAGAGAGCTTAATAGTTAAGCTCTCTAGAAAAAGGTCTGCTGAATTTAACAGCTGATTTCCACGGAAATGTTTCTTAAGGTTTTTGTTTTCCAGTAAGTTATGACATACTTGTTGGACTTCCAAATTAAAGATAACACATTCTATTCACCTTTGTGAAAGATCTGGGAAACAAATCCCAATCTCTCTTAAAATTGTAAGAGACGATATAATATAAATAATATGGATTATTCAAGTCCATATGACCTTTTGAGAAGGTAGGTAAGCTTATGCTGGAAAGCCAGATACAGACCTGGCACAATGTCCAGCAAATTCACTGTGAGTTCCACATGCTTCTTTAAGCGCTCAGTAAGTCCAGTTCATTGTTGTTAAAGCAAATGTTTATTTGACAGAGGCTAACAAAGCAACAAGGCCCATTTATGGCATTATTACTGTTTACATCTTTCCAGATGACAGTAGAGGCCAGAATTTGGATTATAACCCATTTAAAATGGAAGGTTTCTTATTAATTTTTTACTCCAGCTGCTGGAGACTGACTTGGGAAGAGTCTAATGAAAATGCTCCTATACTTTTTTTCTTTAATATAGATACTTGTCCTCAAAGAACTGAATGCAGGCCAGCAATTCATTTCCTGCCCTAGGCAGTATTTGAATAGCCTATTATGTCTGTGACACAAATTATTCTCCTATGGGTTGAGCCAGATTAGAAACTGTGAAACAGAGGTAGAAACCTGGCCTCATCTTTATCTGACACATCCTGTCCTAACTATTCCCATATCACTGTTTTAAACATGCTTTCTTAATGAATCATACTGCTTTGAAATGTTGTGTTGACTGTGATACTTGGTAGTTAAATAATTGTGATTTGGGTTTATGTTAGGTGGTAACCTGCCAAACGGGAAGATTGGTAATAAAATAAAGTCTGTATCCTGAGCATATGCTGTAGACAAATAATGGTTATCTCAAACAACAGCAAAATGACTTCTGAGTTAAGCTTTTTTCTTATTTCCTCCTGCCACATTTTCATTGATTTCTTCAATTGGCCTCAGATCCTAAAGCATGCAAGCCTGAAGATGTAAAACTTGCACATCAAAAGTGCAGATAGTTTTGTTGGAAAGGGAAACTTACCCTTTACAGCCATACCTGTATGCCAGTCTTGATCCTCTGCAACTGAGGAGATGACCAGGCATCCTGTAAGGAATCCTTTCGTACAGATTTTTCAAAACAATAATCATATAAAATTAGCACTGTGACTCTTTTGCATATGATATGGTAGCATAAATTTTTCCATTGGTAAAAGCAGCTGATTCTTGAGTAATCTCCCCTCCTGATATTTCAGGAAGTCTTGGTGAGGATAGTTTTTTGCATGTGGGTAAAATATATCTGGCAGCTAAGGTGGTCTCTTTGTTTGGTGACCTTAGCTCTGCTTGTTCAGAAACTAGCTGGGGAGTAGCCAGACAAGACTCCAAAAGGTGTTAAACCTGTCCATTTTCTAGGAGGTATTCTTTCTATAATGTTTGCTGAGAAGCTGTGGAACAGGCAAGATAATATATTGAAGAGCTGCTCTCCAGGAAGGCCTGCCCTTTTGAATGACTTTGTACTCCACTGCCAAATCCATACCCCTACATTTCTTGATTCTACATGTGACAGTGGGTTGGGAAGTATTGTTGCAGTTAGAAGAGTTTCCTGTTGTTGCTCTCAAGCAGCCACTGAGCATTAGTGCATCTCTTTCTCCAAGGTTGCATGAAGAAGTCTTGGAAGTGAGCTGAGACCAATGCTACAGGGAGCTATTGCCTTCCAGGAGCCCCAAAGCAGATGTGTCTGCTCTCCACAGTCCCAGGGCAAGAAGAGGTTCTCTTCTCCCAGAGGAGAAGAGATCAAAATGGTCTTTCCATTTTAATAGTGAGTTATTTTATGTCCAAACCTTCTGCCAGCTTTGGGGGAAGCCTTTAAGTGAGTAATGCAGTATATAATCAGACCTGGAATAGGGCTTTCTTGTATTAATATAGAGAAGAACTCTCCATTCCTCTTTTATCCTTCCAATTTATTGCCCTCCCTCCTCTAGTCTATCCTGCTTGACTGTGTGCTTTCTTCAAGCCACCAAGAACATCCATCTCACTTTTGTCACAGGATGATGGTTTTTTTGTGCAAACATAAATATTTAGAGAAGTTTACAAAAGATTAAGCTAATGCAGTGTGGGGTAAGTCAGCAGGGAGTAAGAGCCTGGGCTGGTGTGCACAGCTGTTGCAAGATCAAACTGTGGAACATTCACTTTTGATTCCACCGACTTTATTGATCAAAACCAGTTTTAAAGTTGGCTGGGTTTTTTATTTTGGTTGTTTGTTTTTTTTTTTTCCAGACTGAAATCCTTTCCATCAAAAGAGCTTCTTCAGTGTGCAGGCTTTGTCTGTATTGTGATTCTTTTGTCTCAGTTTTATTGTTGTTATGCAAATTCCTGATGCAGATATGGTGCACTTGCTAGAACACTGAAAAATAAACCTGTATTAGAAAAGTTTATAGTATGTAACCCAGACCAAAATAGTTGGGAGACCTGCCCACAATACCTGTGCTTTGACAGTTTGAGTTTCACTCTGATCAATATCTGAGAAAAATTATGCCAGATTCCATATTAGCATAATACAGGAAGACTTCAAATGAGAAAATCCCATGTAAGTAAGAAAGTAAATAGAGACTATAAGACTGTTTGGTTTGTGCTAGGGGCTTTTTTTTGCTAGAAAATTAAAACAAACAAAGTTATTCTGTGATTTATGCAGCAGTAAGTAATAAAATTATAGAAATACATTCAAGGCAAATGGGTGCATGGTGCAAACACACCAGCATCTATTTCCTTTAAGGGGCTGTGTCTGTCTTCAGTCTCAAGCACTGCCAGTTTGGCTTTCTACTCCAGGGGGAAGTGGATTTGTCATACCAGCTAAAATACTATCTACCTCTTGGACAGCTCACAAGTGACACCACAGTGGTGATGATGGGTGAAAAAACTGCTGTCTGGCATGCCTTTTCTTCAGTGCTGCCTTGCTGCCCCTTTCTAGTGAGGCAACCACAGGAAATCCACAGGAAATCCTACCTTCCTAGAAAAATATCCTGCTTCCTCCTCAGGGCACGTGGATCAGCCAGCTCGACTGGACTGTGGGCAAATTGAAAGAGAATAATCTTTTGTAGGAAGTGGCTCAAGCTTCAGCATTTGAGGCACTGAAAACCACATTGGACAAAAAGCCAGCTGGTTGCTCTGATTAAGTGTCAGTGATATTTTGGGCAGGATTGTTGGACTAGATGACCCCTAGAAGCCTCTTCCAACCAACGCTTTCATATTTTGATAATCACAAAATTTAGCATGTTTTTTCTGTCTTTAAAATCTGTGCTTCTCTGATAAACATTGTTAGGCCTTGTATTTGGTTCCATTTGCTGTAAACACGCTTTTTTCCCCTGAGCTTTTAATTAAAGATGCATATAATTAAAGTACTGTTTTTATTGCATGTTATAAATTATTCATGCTATTCTATGGGAGTGCAAGAAATTTTTAAGCATTCTTCCAGCAAGCTGAATTTTCATCATTTTAATACTTTCAATATATTCCTGTAACTGAACATGTTTCATGAACCTAAAGAGGTTATATTAAATTTAGTAATACAATGAGAAATATGCTTAGGGTTGTAGGTCTTTGACTTTGATGAGTAATATGAACGGGCAAATTGAAACTCACTCATCATTTAAATTGCAAATGTAGCTGAAAGTGACTTCGTGTTTCAGGCTGGAATACAAAATAATAGAACAAGATTATATATTTAATATCAGAAAGTTATGCTATCTCGCACAGCAGTTTAAAGTCAGAAAAACGAAAAGAGAGATCTTGGCAGTTCTGTACTTAGAAATCCTTTAGATCTCTCTGTGAAAACTGTTCACTGGTTTCAAGCATTTCCTTTCAGGCAAACCTGAAACTGTAGGAATTAGGATCAGAAAAAGGAATTGCTCTGAAATTATGATTATTTTCCATGATTGTGGTAGCATGAATGAACTACAGGAAGCTTTCCAAACCAAGAAGAGGATATAGTCTACTGTTCCAAAGTATGTGAGTGTAAAGAGGCAGGGAAGAGGAGGGATGAAAATACAATGTAGAAAGCAATCTGGGTAATGCAAGCCATGTATCTGACAAATTACAGCTGGTAGAAAGCGATAACAATTTTTCTGGAGAAGAGAATCAAATTTATTCTTATTTAGCACAGAATGTGTTTTGGCCAAATATTTTTGTGTTTGTTTTTTAAGAGCGGGATATAAATGTTCTCTTTCTGGGTCTTATAAAGATTTTTTGGGGAGGAGAAAGGAAAATTGCTGGAAAAGTCCATATAAAAATGCTTGTGAGATTGCAGTTATCTCTGCCAAGTGCAGAAATATTCAAACTTATTCCTCGTTGAGTAGGTCTTTTCAAACTGGGAGATTTTTAAAAAGAGGTTTGTACTGAAAATCCATATTTTTGTTGTGGAGAAGTTAGAACAAGTAGTTTGAAAAAAAAAAAACCCACACCAAACAAACCAAAAAGCTCAACTGTAGGTGTACAAAACACTACAGAAATAAAAGGGTGTGTAAGTATTACCTTTCCTTATCTTTGTGTCCTTGAGAAGCAGGTTCTTTCTTGCAGGTTTCTTTTCAGCTCAATGACTTTCTGGGTTGCTGCAAACTCTGTGTAGTCCCTCTGGGTCTCAAATGACCCAGTTGCTCTCTTTTTAGAGGAACATGCCAAAATAACATGGAGCAAAAAACCTGAAACTAATGCCATATGTCACAGCTTGCAAGATGAAGGTCCTGGTTCAACTGATGTCTTTGAGGAATGTGCATCTATTGACAGAGGACAGATTTTAACAAAAGAACCTGAACAAATCCAAAGGGTATAAAACTAATTTTTGCAAGCGACAAAGTGTGTGTCAATCTTCTCCCAGCACCACCTCATTTTACATCTAATCGTTAATTTGTTTTCTGTTGAAATGGTTACTAGTAGTAACTTTCTTATTTTTGAAGTAAATAGGAAGAGGCTTTTTTAGCAATGTCTTTTCTTTGTTGTCTACTCAGTAGAAGAATTGCTGCTTAAGACTAAGAAAGTTTTTAAAGATTGACTTAAATGATGATTTGAGGGGAAGCTGAGAAAGTATGTTGAGAGAAGTGTGATGGAGCCTCTCTAGTACAGATTTGAGTACATGCCACTCTGCTAGCAAGGTCTCTGATGGGAACACCAAGCTCTGCAGTGTATTTTTGGCTTCAGCTTGTATAATCTGTCATTATCTAGTCATTTCTTGAGGCTTAATAAACAGAAGTACCAGGTTTGGATGTCCTGACAATTACCCTCCCCAGCTGGTAACAAGTATGTGGAATATTTAGACAAGCATTTTTTTCTGTTTTCAAAATTTGCTACATGATTGTAGCACTGCAGAAAAGATTTTAATAAACAATATGTTTCCTTAAGATAATGGCTCTGATTTGGGCATTTTGGTTTTTTTTTTGTTTTTCCCTCTGCAGGAAGAAGGTATCGTGAAGGAAATAGACATCAGTCATCATGTCAAGGAAGGTTTTGAAAAAGCAGATCCTTCTCAGTTTGAGCTGTTGAAAGTATTAGGACAAGGCTCATATGGAAAGGTAATTTTTATTGTCATCTAATCACCCAGAGCAACACTGAAAATATTGTGTTCTTTCTCTGAGTTCATTCATACTGCTGATAATTTATATTATCCAAATATAAACTATATTGTAAAAGCAAATAAGGAAAGCCCTCTTATCTTCATTTTAGTAACACTTCAGTCTTTTAGCTAGATTTCTGCATATGAACCAGTTTAGGAAAAAGCAGCTATGGCTCTAGACCTGGACTAATGAGCACCAGTGATTGTTAGTAAGCATCACTGTTTATGAACAGTGATAAACAATGTTTATGGATTCTGACCTATGCATCAGGGAGGTGAGTGTACCACTGCTGCTTAGTTGGAAGGTGTAAATAGGAGCATTCAAAGACTTAAAGAAGTTAGCTGCACAATTCCCACTGAGGACAACCTCAAGCACATTTCCAAATTCCAGACTACTTTTTAGTTCACACTCAGAGGCCTTGAAAGGTCCTGGAGATAAACCCCAGTGCAGAATACAGTAATCATTTATAGCACAAGAGCATGGTGGAAAAACCCTTCCTGTATGACCACAAGCTAATTTGTGGAGAAATAACGTTCTCCACATACCTTAAGAAAAAAGATTTTTCTGAATTCCAAAGACAGTTCTTCAGCAGGGCATATTGATTGGAATTGAGAACAGGAAGGAAAGATGGAGAGAAAGAAGGAGAAGTCAATTCAGCCTTAAAGTGTTTCCATGGTTTAAATTAGACATTGAAACCTCTGGAACAGTGAACATAGTTGAAGCTAGGCATCAAATTCCTTATAAATATAAGTATATTATTCTGTGGAGTTTTAAAAGCATATTTTATAATCAGGACATTTAGTTTTCCTCTGAAAGGAAGCTGTATTAAGAGTATTTATCAACTTCCTAGTTATTCTAGAATTATATCTATAATTAAATCTGTTAGAAGTTCCCTGAGATGAGAGATCTCAAGAAAGCTAACATTCAGTACCAAGTCATGAAATCAAGAATTTCTTCAGAGCATGGTATATTAAAGTTTTAAATATTAAATGAATGTGAAAAACGAAACAGCTCAAAATTAGGTTTACAATGGGATTCAGTGTAAGAAGGAGAAGAACAACAGAAAGAAACATCTTTGATAAAAGTAACAGAGGCAGAATAGTTAGTTTTCATATATAGGCAGTAAAGATTTTAGAAATGGTTTTCTGGTTATCTTATATTGTATTGATGCATTTTCAGTATTGCTTTCTAGCCTTACGGATTTTATAAGCAAAATGCCTGGTGTTTGCAACCACTTCCCAAAAGGAAGTCTGATTTCTGAGGCATCAGAGTGTGAGTGTGGACAATGTCCCTGTCTGGAGCTGCATGTAATTACAAATCACTTTCCATATCTTATGTGAGAAATATCAGTAAACTGCCTGGCTGCAAAAACATGGGGAAGAGAGATCTGCTCTGCATTTCTTATGCGGTCCCAAACCACCTACATTTTTATCACCTTGGTATTTGAGCTAATGGTTCAAATCCGTGTCTCTGGAAATGTAGACCATTAAGTTTTCAAGGTGTTCACCCAAGGCCTAAATAATTTCTTGCAGGATTAGAGAAGATGTCTTTAGTGTCAGAGGGAGTGCCCCCAACACTCTTGAGATGCAGAGCACTCGCTTAGCTTTTTATGTCAGGTTTTGGGTGATGCACCAATTTCTCCAGCTGAGGGAATTCTGCTATTTCAGGTGTTAATAACCTGAGGTGTTTGCAAACATATCAGACTAGAAAATTGAAAGTCATGCTCAGCCCCATGCACAGGCTATTCTGGAAAACTAGTATAGTCCATCTAATATAACCTGCCAAGTAAGCACTTCAGGGCTACTTGGTGGTTTCAAGAACAAAATGTAGCATTGCATTTAAGAATAATCAGATAGGTGACATCATTTTGCAATACAGTGCATTTTCATTTGTTCTGTTCCTTTCTGGTTTGGTGGTTGCTTTGATGTCCTCTGAAATAGAACACGGTGTTCTTGACTCATCTCTTTTGGAGGGAATGCAGACAAGTGCCCTATCTGTATCTACTGTAGCACGGGAATGCTACAGTGAACAGCTGAGTAGTGACTGGTAATGTAAATTGATAATATTGCTTATTACAGCAATGTGGATATTACAAGATTGCAAGATTATATGGCAGACAAGATATTTCTAGAACTGCAGCCTAATATTTCTGCAGATGCAGTATGCTGTGCTGTTTTATACACAGTGCTGCTGAAATCCATTATCTTAAGGGTTTGGGTTTTTGAGGTAAAAAGCCCATAAACGTTTTTAAAAAATAATAGTACAGCTGAAAATCTAGTGTCTGGACAAGGCTTGCTTTTGATTTTCTTCTCCTTTTCAATGTAATACAAAAATTAAATTTTTTACTTGACCTGGACAGAAAAATATCCCAACTTTTTCTGTAAACTTCTAAATTAATTGACTTCCTGTTAATGCTGGACCAGCTGAGCTTAATTTATCATGAATAACAGCAAAAAACGCTTCAGAAAGTCTTTTGTGAACCTGTTGCATCCAGATTTCATCATTTTTTTCCTACAGTTGTGAGCACTGGAGGTATTTCTGTGTTCATCAGAGTAGGAAGCAGGAGCTGGGAGCAAGCAATGTGTGCTCAAGCTTGGCTGGTCAGGGCAGCTGGGCTGAGGAGCTGTGCTTATCTCCTATGCACAGGAAACATCTTGAGAAGGAGAGTCTCACCAAAACCCCATCAGATCATGTCATAGGAGTGTTGCAGCTGTGATGCTGTCAGATGTAAGAGTCCTGAGGAAATTTTCAGAGAGAATTGAGAATTTACCCTTTTACCTTTTTTTTTCCCACCTTCTGTACCTGCTTGATAAAAGTTGTTCTCCCTTTCCACAAAGCTTTCCTCAAATGGGTTTGAGAAAATCTAATCTGTTTACAGGTTGGGGATTTTTAGGAGGAAGAGTCTTTCAACTTGAAAAAATTGTGCTAGAAACATACTTCCTTCTTCCTTACTTTTTGGCTTTTTTATATTTTAGGTGGAGATAGTTGACAAAGCTGAATGGTTCCTGGATAGGCAATTATTAAAATAATTGTAATGATATTTTAAATCCAAATAGACATTCATTAGTTAGATAATTTCACTTGGTCTTTGTTAATTTGTATATTAATGCATATATAGGACTGCATGTATGTGGGACTATATTTTTATTTCTACATTTGGCATTACTTCAGCTTCTGTCCAGTAACACAGGTGCTGAAATAAAAACAAAAAACCAAAAAACTTATGACCTCAGCAGAGTGTGTCCTGGGAACCAGCTAAAAGAGTTGTTTCTTTTATTTCAATTATTAAAACACTGAAGGTCTTATAAAGACCAAACTGGTCCCATTGTTCACTACCTCTCCAGTGTTCATTTGCACTGAGGGGCAGACAAGAAATATTTGCAAGTACTACAATAAATAGAGTACAAGTTTAGCTACAAATTTTATTTTATTTTAATTAAAATTTTACACTGTCAGAAGATGAAGCATAGGAGACCGTGACAGGAAAAACTGTCTTTTTTTTATAATAACAATAGATTTTCAGCTGTATGAACTTTCTGCTTCAGCTGCATCTTAGGCAAGTTGCTACTCATGACTTATGCATGAATGGCACCAAATTGATTTTTTTCTTTAATTTAATTGATGGCAATAATTTTAAGACACTGCACATTCCCAGACACAATTGAGACGTAATTTTTTTTCATGTAAAGCTAGTCAGAATATGAAGAGATATGTGTAACTTTTCACCCATCTTTAACTGATTATATGAAGTCAATTAATAATGTTGAAAATTGATTTTTTTGTGAGGTGATAAAGTCTTTAAACAGAAAATTTCCAGAGCTAGCTCAACCAATTGCAGGTGAAATAGATATGAAATGCTTTCAGCTAGTAATTTTCATTAGATTTCCTGAACCATAATATCTATTATCCTATGGAATGCAGTAAATAGAAATTCAGTACTCATCTATGCAAAACATTTGCTTTTTACAGGTATTTCTAGTCAGGAAGATAAAAGGGTCTGATGCAGGCCAGCTTTATGCCATGAAGGTACTTAAGAAGGCAACTCTGAAAGGTAAGGGTTGGGACAGTGGCTGCAGTCTCTATTTCTGTGCCATGTAGTAATTTATTTTTCTTGCTGTCTTTTATGTTGTTGCTACCTTGTAGTATATGAATGCATAAATATGTCTCTGCCGTCCTCCAAAATTTTGCCTCTCTGTAGGTGAATGCTCTAAAAAGAACTTAAACAAAAATGTGTTACCTATACAGTATGAGAACAGAAAAACAGAGGTTTGCAGCTTCCCAGCTGCACGTTTTCTTTACTTTCTTGCTGTTGTTTTTATGACTTCTATTTGGTATATATTAATTTGTATTGAAATGTCACTGTCTTTCTGTTGCTGAGGTAAATAAGGATATTGCTGAAGTAAAACCTGGCTCCTACTGGGCAGAATGGTCTTCCCAGCTGGTGCTTCTCACTATGTGCCTGAAAAACCATGGGAACCCGTTTTCAAGTGTGAGGAGTCATTCTGAGACCATTCAGATCATGCTGTTTCCTAGCTCATGGGCTGTGGGAGGCTAGGGCCAAATGTCTGATGTTTAAAGCTGGTCATTCTCTTCTGGGGCCACTGCTTGCTACAGACAAAAAAGAAGTGGTAGTCAAGCCCAGGACTGAAAAACAAAGAGATTAAGCTCAGTTTCACTTGAAATCCTTACTGGTTGTTCCTCCTCAGAGTAAGAAGGATGCAGTCATCTTCTTGTTTCCCTGACCTAGCACTGCTTTGATCTTTCCCTCAAAAGCCTGACACTTCTTGCAGATAAAGAGGAGAGCATTCATTTTGTCTGGAGCAGATATTTTGCTTTATCTTGCACAGTGTGGGTTTGTGCAATGCAGTGCAGTGTCAAATGCAAAGAATAATCATCGAGTGACCAGATAGTTCTGATCATTTAAAAATACAGATTTCTTCAGCATGCCTTGCTTTGGGGAACCAAAATATGAATAAAGCTACCAGTAACTGCAAGGTAGAGCTACTTCAGGTGGTGTCAGGCAGAGCCAGCACCTCTTCTGAGTACTGGTTAAAATGGGGATCAGGCACACCAGGCTTTTTTTTTTTTTTTTTCCCTAAGAAAGCCTTTTCAGGGGAACATGAGTTTGAAGCAATGCTGGCGTGTGTATCTTTTTGTTTGGAGTCTAGACGAGAATGTTTGTTCTAGCAGAACAGCCCAGTGTAAATAAACACTTAAACAGAACAGCAATGGGTCAGGCCTGTGCACATCACGTGTGTGACAGAGTGATTCTCTGGCTTCTCAACCAAGAGCAGGGCTGGGAAATGCCCAAACTTAGCCGAGCTCAGCTGGGGAACATCATCTAATGATGGTGTCTGAGCAAGGTCTGTGTAACACCTCAGACTTCAGAATCTACCAGAAACTTATTCCTGTTTCTTTTGACAATGCAGAGTATTTTTATCAAAAGGGAAAACTGGGTATTCTCTCTTTTTCTATATAACTCTGAGGAATGTTTGGCAGAAAAAGCTTTGGCAAGGGAGATGGGTTTTTTTGTATCCCCAAACACTTTGTTGTTACTTAATATTTGATGGTGAGACATGTAACATTAGATTCCACTGTAAAACAAAAGACTTTTATTGTGGCAGTATTTCAGGAGATGTCAAAATTTAGGTTGCAATTTGAAAGTACCCAAAGTGTTCCATCAAGTTTCTATTCTGCCAACAACAAGAACCTCTTTGCAGTTCTGTGGTTCTTTATAGCATAGAAATGCTATTTATTGTCTTCTCAAGTGTGGGGCACAAGATCTAAAAAGGCTACTTTGTGATTTTGGTGGATTGCATTTCTCTCCCATTCAGGCTACTTACGCCTCTGACTGCTAGCTCTGGATTTCCCCTTAATCTCAAGATAACCAGCACAGGGCTAAGAACTAATCTGTCCACACCAGTTTCTACAAGTAAGTTAAAACTGACAGGTGTTAAAGTACAAAAATAAAGGCAGAACCCCACTGGCAACAGGGTGAGTGAGACGAGCAACAACGAGGATTGCTGTCAGTAAGCTTCCATGTAACTTTTGGCAGAGACATAATATTTCTGACAGCTTAATTTCATCTTTTAAGTGAGAGTGCTGCATTGTTGCTGACTACCTACACTTAAAAGGGCCGGAAGTCACTCCAGTGTGAAATATTTATGACCCTGTCAAGCAATGGGAACAAAGCTACAAGTACGTGTTAGCACTGCATTCAGTATCTGCTGACAAAAGGCATGCTACGAGACAAATTTGATTTTACTTTATCAACTGCACTCTGCACAAGTACCACATGGAGCAGGAAAGTCAGATCTCTCTATGACAATTCCATTGACAATGGCCAGGCAGCCCTAAATGTTATAGTGGTTATTTTCTATAAAACAAATTTTGCAAAGCATGTAAGTGGAGAAGTCAGAAAGAAAACAAAAGAAGATGGGATAGCAAAGCTGATTTCTTTCCTGGATTAGTCTGAAGAAATAAAACCTGGATTAGTAAGAGACCTTCAGGAGTGATGGTACTTGCTCTGAAGAACAACCATAGTAGGTCCTGTTGAGGGATTTCCTACCCTGGGAGCCTGACTGTGGCTGGCTGTAATGTTTAGGAAGAAGCAGAAGTACAAAATGGTGTTTTCTCCAGCTGCTGCTGCCTCCTCCCCTTTCCAGGGTTGCCCCTTGTTAGCATGATCCCAACCTCACCAACAGCAAAGGTTAGTGTAAGAAGGGCACAGCAAGCAGCAGCAGAATTCTTCAAGCGTTTGCAGTTCAAAAATGGTTTTTGATACAAAAGAGACTTTGTAGATCAATCGTATATGTATATTTGAGCTTGAAAAAGATCTGCTAATCAGCAGGACCACTCCTGCTGTGAAGGGAAAATTAGACTCCAGAATATTCCAGTTTAGATTGTAAAAATTTGCAGAGGCATATGCTGTACACACAAATATTTGTGAAAATTAAATTAATCTTAAACTCATGAAGGTTTATTTTAAACATAGAATATATCTGAATAAGCACCTGTAACAGCATGGGGAAAGGGGAAAAGCTACTGTTACTTTTTGCTGTAAATGAGAGCATCACACATAAGTTTTTTTCCTTTCTGCCTTTTCTTTTTTGGGAGCTTGTGGGTATCTGATTTTAAAACAGAAAGCTTTCTGAAGAGAAACTAGATAAGTGTTTCATTCTAATTATTAACTTTAGGAAAACCTCATTAAAAGTGTTTAAGGATGTTATGTGTGTAAGGTGCCAGATATAGAATACATCAGATTTAAGGCTGCACGTATGTGTAACTCTAACTTATCTCTCTTTCAAATGCTCTATATTAAATTACATTACCTTAATAGCTTCCTTTGCAAATATAAACCCTTTTGGGGGCATCTAGGGGCTCAAAGATATTTAGGCATTTAAATACCTTCCAAGAGTGAGACTTTTGCCCTTCAGAATGTCATTAAATAATATTCTTAAAATACTGTTCTTCAAATGTTGCTTTCACACCTTTGTTACACTCTACTTTTTCTTTAAAATCAGAGTTTTACATAAAATTGACAGATAATAAAGTTGATCTATATGTTTAAACGATTACAGATATGTTATCAGAGAGTCTTTAGTGCCAATCCTGAATACATAGTAAATCTGAGGGAACCAGAAATAAACCAGGGAGTGTTTATTCTGTGTATGTCTGTGTCTGGTATTCACCAGCAAAGCTGGAACAGAGAGACAGAGCAAGCTGATTGCTCTGATTCATTCAGTATTTCTCTCGAGGTTTCTCAGGCTCCATCCGCTTTACTGAATGTGCTTCAGAATTCCGTGATCAAGAGTTGTTTAGATTGGTTACGGTGTAAGCCTCATTAAACACCCATGAAATGCCCATAAATCCCCAGCAGGTTGCTGTGCTGGAATGTAAGGGAGCTCAAAAATCAAAGACCCATTCCTCCAGGAGATGTGCAATCTAAGAGAAAGTGGCATGAAGCCGTAATTCACTGACATAATGCTCGTGAACTTTATTAATATTGCAGTGGTGATGTAGCAAGGGTTATGTGATGGATCATGAGGATGCAGTTTGTGTCTGCCCATCTGGTTGCCACTGGGCTGTGTAAGTCTTGGCACTGGAAGCCGTTTGACCCTGAGAATGCAATCTGCCTTTTTGTGCTTACTGGGTTTATAAATGATAATCTCTTTTGTCAAAACCTCTGAAGTGCTTTCCAGCTTATGATCCCCTCAGTTTAAGCCAGCAGGCTTAGAGGTTTGCTGGTGTGTGATGGTTACAGGTGCAGTAAGCTGTGAGAGCAGCTTTAGTGACTCATGGAGATCTTGGGCATTCTCAGGGATGTAGGATTGATAATATCAATTATACCTGAAATCAAACTACTAACTTAGTGCAGTGTGATTTCTGTCTAATCCACTGATAAAACCGTAGTAGTGATTTCCCAGGACACCAACCAAAGTGGCTTCCTCAGTTTTCCTCTGTATCTGACTCAATTTCCCTGTAAAAAATGTGGTTAGAGATCAGATACACAAGTCCAGTGGTTTCCCTCTGGTTTGAAAGGAAGAAAATGTCAACAAAACGAGAAACTGTTTACCTTATGAAATGAGACTCAGAAAGAGTCTTCACCTCAGGTAAAACTAGCTCTGTTGTGCCAAGGTTTTCAAGGTGTATTTTTCTATTTTGTACAGTCCCTGTATTTGGTGAGACGCCCTGGTAGTCATCCAGGTTCACCATTTAAATTTTGGTTTATTATCTTTTCTTGAAGTTCTGCTATATTTGTTATATCTTCTTGGGCCTCTTATTACCTGCTTCTGAAAAGATCACCAGGGAAGTGCTGTCCACAGGACAGTCTAGACCTCACAGCAGAGGTATCCTTGCCCTGCAGTTTGGAGGGAAGGCTGTGTGCTCTGCATCCTTGGAACAGCTGCCTATGCATGGCTTCTTTAGTCTGAGAATTGTAACCCTCCAAATGTCAGGTCTCTGAGCTCAGAAAAACACAAACATTGCTGGACCTGGAAGTGCCCTTAAAGATCCAGCTGAGATATAGACTCACCCCTCTCCACAAATAACCATACACTTATTTTTCAGTCTTGGAAAGAAATAGCAACTTCTGCGTGCACAAACACAGAAATATTTGATTCCTCTGTATATTTCCCAGTGGCTCTAAAATGTAAAGATCAGCCTAGTGAGTATGTGCTGAACCAGACAGCAGTGCTTTTGGGTCACCCTCTGGACCTGGCCCATTTACATGCACATTTTGTGCAGGCTAGGAGTCAAGAAGTGCTGCAGAAGGTGCCAACTTTCCTCACAACTTAAGAGCAAAGTGGATTTAATTGCTGTTACCTGAGGAAGCAGAGCTTTCTTTCCTCTGTGGAGTTTTGAAAATGACACCAAGAAGTTCTTCAACAACCAGTGCTTAGGGGTCACTTTTGGGCTGTATTTTTCCAGTGCCTTTGCAAATTTACTTGTGTCAGACCACCTCTTTCTTGCTCCCCTAAAAAGTCAGCTCGCCTAGGGCTTGCTTCCTGAAGGAAGAAAGGGTTCAGTACGTAAGAGAGGGCTCGCTTAGGCTGGCTGTCCATAAAAGTTAGATGGCACCGTGTGGGAGACTATCATCTGGGATTCGTTTCTGAGAAGCAAAATTACTCTGTTTTCACATTCTTCACGTAGGTCACACGTCAGTTTCAGCTTCCTCGTGGCTGTGGCGTTTGGTCCAAGATGAAGGTTTTGATGGTTGAAGAGTGACCAGCAATCAGCATCAATGACAGCCTCTCCTTTCTATTTTCTCTACAGCATTTTCTATCTACATGCAATAGTAGTCAATACACTCAAAAGGTTTCCATGGCACAGTAATTTAACTGACGTTTTCTCAGCAGCAGTAGATTATTTTTGTAAATTTGGGCAAAGGCTGAGTTGTTCAGACAATTGTACTGTGTCCCTGGTCATCTTTCAGATCTTTGGGCTATGACATAGTTGCCATTGAGTGGGAATTGTCTTCATCAACATTGCAAACTCAGAATTGACTTTTCTGCTGAAAGAGAGCCTACATTTCCCCTTCTTCTGTTTCACATATCTCCTTCTATTTATATTCCTTTCTTTCCTTTTATTTTGATAAATAAGTCTTTGTCCTGCACTTTGATGTCCTTTAAATATTTGTCTTCTATATAGGTTTTGTAAATGCTTATCTGTTCAAATTTGGTTTCATTATGGATATAATAAGCTCTCCAATGTAAAATGTCAATGTCATACAGCTAGGTACTATATTGATCCTTGTATATTATCATAAGAAAGAAGTATTTGCAACATTTAGAAGTACTGTTTTGTATTTTTGTTTTTACATGGTGTTCCCAGCACAAAGCAAGCAACTTCCAGAGCAAAGTTTTGAGGAAGCCTGAAAGAGTTTCACTCTGTGTGTGTGTGTGAGTGTGGTTTGCTAGCAGTCAGTGGAAGGACTGTCACAGGGCTGGGTGGTCCCAGAGGGGCTGCATTGTCCCTCTGCCTTACCCACAGCTATCACCCACAGGGTGACAGCCTTAGGGATCAAAGATTATTGATGAGGCTATCTGAGACCACAGAATTAAAAGCACTGTGTGGAAACTAAACTGCTCGTGGTTGTTCATAGGATTTTCAAGTTCACTTCCAATATGAATTTTTGGTTTCTGATATTTTTTCCACTTTTGTGGAATGTTCTGATATAATACTATGGGCATTAATCCCGCTATAAATGCTGTGTTTCAGACAGCCTTCCAAACACTTGTGCATAATAATGAAATCTAGATTTCTTTTTTCCATTTTAAGATGTCCTTTATTGAGGTGGAGTCACTGCAGCAAAGTAGCACATAGTAAAAATGCAGTCTCATTCCCCTGCAGTCACGGCAGACTGGTTTCTTACTAAATAGTTATTTAAACTTTTCTGTTCAGTTTCGTTTTAAAATGTGTCAGTGAGGAGGTTCCAATCCCAAGCCCTTGCTCTGCTCTGTAGGGGTTCATGCAGTTACAGTTTGCCCAACATAGCCTACATTTCCTCTTTCTCTGTTTCACTTGCCTCCTCCTATTTATATTAATTTCTTTCCTTTTATTTTGATAAATAAGTCTTTTTCTTCCATGTTTATATCCTTTAAATATTTATCTGCTCTCCTCCTGCCTCCCTGTAGTCATTGCTCAGTACCGTTTATGTTTGGATTTTGGCAGTTACTCAGTAACACGGGGAAAAAAATATTTCCTTTTCAATTAGGTATTCTTTTAGAGCTCAAGCAGCTACATATATTTTTAGAGCTGTATATAGGCACTGAGATGTAGACGGTGGGATCCTATTAATGTCAACAGTGGTTTTACTATTGACTGTTTTAAGGCCATGATTTCACCCAGAAACTCTCTGAACTTAGTCATATCTTCCACAACACTCCCTATACGGTAGTGGAGTCCAGGCTGAAAATCAGTTCACAATTGTTTGAGGACTGTGTTTCTCATCTCAAAAGAGAAAACAATAAATCAGCCTTTTGTTGTTGTTGTCAGTGTGACCAAGGCTTGCTGATCGCAAAGCTTTTAATGAGCACGTTGATAACAGTGAGAGACCAGGCTTTTTCTTATGCTCTAATTTAGGAAATGACCTTGCCTTGACTTCACACCCTGCTTGCTGGTGGCACTGGAGGCTTCTTCAGTGACAGACAGCCGTCTTGCAGATGCTTTTTATTTTTATGAGACAAGCATATCAGCAGAGCTATATTAAGTATGTCTGCATCACGTCAGGTCCTGGGCAAAGCAGAGATTTGTTTTGTCTGAATGTTAACATTAAATGCCACCATTTTACTGAACTATTTAAATTCTGAATTCCTGTTTGTTTTGAGTGCAGGTAGCATGGAGGGCTGGGTTGCAGGTAACCTGATAAACTTCATCCTGTGTGGTTTACAAATAGAATTTGTCTCAGGGCTTCATATGTTCTAAATGAAGTGTGTCCTCAATGTTGGATGATAAGCCACTCTCCCAGCTTCCTTAGTGATGCCTTAAGTATACTAGTTACTTGTTTCAGAAACCAAATTTTTTGCAATTCAGTAACTGAAACGCTCATCCAAAAACTTTTGTTAGAACAAGTCAGATTGGACTGGCTCTGTGTTTACCACATCCAAGCAGCCTAATGGAAGGAGTGTTTAGAGTGAGAAGTCAGCACAGTGCAGTTGTGGTCAGGACAGCTTAGGGAGAATGTTAACATTTGCCTCGTGTCCCATGACCAAATCCATCCAAACCCTCCCTTCTGAGAAATGAACCTCTCACTGTCCAGCCACTGGCTCACATTACTCACATCAAACTAAGCTGGTAACTCCAAGTAGGACAATCACAAAAACATCACTTCATAACTTTGTATGTTTACCCTAAACCTGGAAGACATAGGGGTTCTGTTTGAAAACTTCCTGATGGGTTTTTTATTATTCCATCTTCTGAATTTATGTTACAACTGATAAAGGAAAGATGAGTTTCTGATAAGAGTGTCCATCCACAGGAACAGGACAGTTGAGGGAAATTTTGTTTCCTAAAACATCAGTATTAAGCATTTCACCAGAATTCTTTGGTTTGATTGTGTATCTTTTTAAACAATTTTATAGTTGTACATTATAATTAGAGTTAAGAAAGAGGAGATAAAAAATAAAATTCTTAACAAAGAGTACTTTGATGCAGCCAAAATAATTTTTTTCAATTTAATTTTGGCAAACTTGTTGAATTTAGGATTTATGTTCCAACTTAGAGAACAAAAACCCACAGCAAAGACATCTTTGAAAATATTCAAAATTACAAGTTTCAAACAGGTCTACAGAAAACATTTACTAGGATTACTTCAGCCTATGACTAAAAGCGCCCTGGTGGCAAATGACAGCATCCCAGTCCATACATTCTACACAGAGAGGAAATACCACATTTCCTCTCCTTCCAGGAATTCTCACTTAATATTTTATAAAAGATTATTGGTCTCATCCTTAAAAATCTGAACTGGACCAGGCAGAAGGTTTCATACCATGCTATTAAACAGAATAGTAGGGGCTCATATAACAAAAGAGAAGGGACTTGGATGGGCTTTAAATCACTCTCACACAGGGGCACTTTGGCCTGTGTTGGTGTGCCAAGAACTCCTGGAGAGATCCTGTGCCACCCTCACTCCCTTTCACCTCTGCCAGGCTTTGCAAGTGAATTAGCCATTTCTCAAAGGTTCTGAAGGAGAAGAAATGCCCCTTTCAGCACAACTAGCTTTTTAGACCTGGAGAGGCGGAATAAAGGGAACATTTTTTTTTCCTGTAGAAGGCTGGCATAAGAGGAAATATCTCTGCATTTTCACCCCTGAGCCAGTGTTCATTCCTCATACTTTTCAATCGTAAAAGCTGTATTTTTGCCTTTGATGATAAGCTGCAGAAAGTATTTGTGATGAATACCAAACCACAGACAGCTTTCACAATTCACAATAAGGTGATGCACAAACTTTATTCAGCTCTCCCTGTAAAACCCACCAAGCAGGTGTGTTTTCAGAGCAAAGAGCAGCAGTGCTTGATTAAAACATGCTGGGCTTCAAGCTTAAAGGGAAGTGGAGAAACTCATTACCCTGAGAGACCCAGCAGTTCCTGGATGTCTGGATCATCTCCATCTCAAGCAGGACAAGAAAAAAATAACTTATTCATTGCTTCTGTTGGCTTAGCAACATCTCCATAGCAAAACACAAGGCAGACACTCATTTGATACTGGAATGCCCCATGGATAGGAAATATGAATCTTGGTGCTGTCTCTTCTTTGCAGCTGCATGTGAGTTAACCAGCACTGCAGCAGGGCAGGAGCTGCAAGGGAGAAAAGAGTCTTCCAGGAAATATGAAAGAAGTTTGATGGAAAAAAAAATCATCCCTCTTTAGACTGTATTTAAGAGTAGGACTGAGTCATATGTCCTGGTCATTCTTTGTGTTATTGGTTTCTTGTATGCTGGAACTAAATTTTAAATACCTGTTTAGTATGGGGAGAAATGGCCAACTGTTTCATATATGTTTTAAACAACTTTTCTTTATTGAAAAACTATATGAAACCAGTTTCTTCTTTCAGTTCAGCATAACTTCCAGTGCTGCTGATGAATAGTGTTTACTGAGACCTCTGAATTCTAAGGCCAGCTTTCTTATTAATTTGTCATTTTGAAATTGTGCCCATTCCTAGAGCATAGGTAATTATTACCTGTCAATAAGAGTTAGTACTGAAATTGTTATTGCCTGCAGTAGTAGTAATAATAATAGAAAAAAATAGTTACAAGTCCCATTTCAGTACAACTGAAGCAAATGAAATATAGGAGTATGTAACACTCAAATTCAAGAAACAAATACTTTATTGATGATTTCACAGGACATCACATCCACTAAGGTAAATTAGTTTAAATCAAACATATGGTTTCCACAAAAAGAAAAAAAAGTTCCAGATGCAATTCTGTAGAGGTGTTGAAGACTTTCAGTTTTGCACAAGTTGTGAACAGATGTTTTTCCACCTGTAGGTTTTGGATTTTTAGAGGAAGTTCCCTTCTAGCAGATGGCAGCTTTCTTTTCTCTTCATCAAGCTGTTTATTGAGTCTGGTTTTTATTCATTTAGTTAGAACTGATTTATGAAGTTGTGAGGGGTGTAATTCTGACTTTGCTGGTGATGTACATCACCATAGGATTTGGCTTATTGGATACCCTTTCACATCCACAGCTTACAGACCTTTTTGGGAAACAGCTTCACCTGGGATCTATGCATAAGCACATCTGTGGATATTCAGTGATCCAGTTCTGCTTAAAAGTACACAAAATTTGAAATTTCACCTCTGCATAAGGACATAAGATTTATGTGTTCTTCTGGTTGATCTGTCAGTCAGTATTTCTCTAATGGTGGGGTTGAGCCCAACAGCTAATTTCAGCCAAAAATCTAAAACACGCTTAATCTCCTGCAGCATCTGTGGATTTCTTTGGTCAAGAAGAGAGATCCAAGTTGGTGCCCCAGTGAGGAAACAGCAGGATGTTGCAGCTTCCAGAGGCTCCATGTTTTGGAGGCTCCAGAGGTTAGGAAGGAGGCAACTAGGCAGCACCCTCAGCTCACCTGGCTGCTCCTTGCTGGGAAGGCTGTGAGGAACACATGGCAAAGGCTCAGGTTACTGGTCTGAGGATTTATTTTCAGCAGAGTTTGTATGTCCTAGAAGCCATGTTTGCTCCTGAAAAGTTCCATGTGATTTTTAATTTTTTTTTTCTTTAGCATCAGACTTCATCAATCTCTTCTTTAATTCTCTTTGTTGGAAAATTGAGCAGAGGTACTTCAGAGAGCTATTGCGAGATTTAATTAACTTTTACAAACAAAGAGAATAATTAATGGGTGATAACGGTTATAAATCAAGTTCAATACTAAAATGTAGTATTGATTTAGAGACATCTCTCATTCCAAATCTCAACATCGGAGCGTCAAGGCTACTTTAAAATACAACAAACAGAGGCAACTCTTTGATTTCTTAAAAGCCAAATGTGTTGTTTCATGTGGAAGGGGAAGAAAAAAAAAGAGAGAAAAAAAGGAGAAGGGGAGAGAGATAAAATGACCTCCCCCAGATCCAGGACTCCTAAAACCCAGTCTACATTCTTACTGATTTTTCAGAGTGCCCTTCTACAAAGCAGTGTCTCCTGCTCTGTAGATCTGATTTTTTACCTTTGCTGCAGAAGCATAGGGCTCAGTGGTAAAGCTATGGTAAAATGGCTCTTTCCCCATCTCTAAAAGGTTCCATGTTGTGGGCCACAAAGGACCTTTCTTCTAGAAAAATAACCTTCACAGAATGATATGCATTTCAAAAGAAAAGCACATGAAGTCCCTATGTGACATTATTGGCATGCTTCTGCATCCAGTGTGTCAACAGGATGCTTTTCTGTTTTTCTTTGTGTTGTAATAATGCTCTGCTGATGAAGGTGCAACATCAAAGGCTGCTCTTCAGAGAGGATTTGAGTTTAGTACTGTGTGGGAAAAAAACACAGTAAAGCAAATAGTATTTCCAAGCAGAACCACCGAAATGAGACTTTTAGACAGCCTGTATTTCTCCATATCTCAGGTAGTTAGGCACCACACATGTACTTTGTCTTCTGGGCACAGGCAGTGTGGATTTGAATTTAGAATTTAGTTCTCTTCTTTTGCCTACAACAGACACTGTTAAAAACAGATTAAAATAGCAGCAATAGAATTGGAAAGGATGTTGCAGAGAGTTTTATGTATATATTCTATTTTCATTATCTTTTTTGTGTTCCTGTGCTATGTGAAGAATTTGAAATTGAGTTGCAAGTTCCTAAGCCTGAGTCCTATTTTGCTTTTGTTCCACTTGAGGCAAAGTGCTGAGTTTTAAAGAAGTGAGGAAGGTAATGAAATAAATTTAAAGCCATCATTTTGTTGATTTATTTCTCCTGCTGCAATACTTTTTGATGCTGATTTAATTAACTTAGCTTATAGCTCCCCTTGTTCTTGCTTTATTTATTAATTAATTAATGCTCTACTCCTGGTTAAGCAGTGACATTTCTTATTGAAAGGTCATTTTGAAAGGTAGGGATGAGCAAATAATTTATAATCAATAGTACTTTTTGACAAACATCTCTGGGCAGATTGTGAAATCTTTGACCTTATTTGTGTATTTTCTGCATGTTTCTTCCTGCAGAAACAGCTTTCTGTAAGTGGCAAATGCTTTTGTCACACTTGCAGGGGGATTTCTCTCCCTAATGTTTCAGGTCAGGGAATTCAGCAGCACTTTGGTTAAAATTGTCAAAAAGGACAAAAAAAATGAGAAAAAGTCACTAAGACAGCAAACCTATCATCTGACAACCCATTCCTAGTTTAAAAAAATTTAAGCTTTCAAACACCAATTTCAGCCTGGTGACATCAAGAAGACAGTTTCCAAAATCACTGGGAGAGACTGACCTGCTCAGAGGCACCCAAATAACCAGGTGCTGTGCTGAGTCAGCAGATATTCACACTGGCACTCTGCTGTTTGTCACCTTTGCTTGCCAGCACAGTGCCCCTGGCCAAGGCAGGCCCCTAAGATGTCTGTAATACACACTGTCATGCTGGATCTCTCTCTGCATCCGATTTTAAAGAGGAAAGCTGTGAGTGGAAAATGATCTGCCATGGGAGCACTAATTTAGAGCATCTGTACCCTGACAGGACCCAGCTGGCACCAAGGGAAGCATGGTGGGGCACCAGGGAGCAGGGCAGAGCCCATCCCACTGCCACCACCCTCATTAGTGCTCTTGCCACCAAAGGGTGCCTGAGGGCTCCTGGGCTAGCCCACGCCATATGAGGACAGCAGTGCCCACGCAGGGACAATCTGTGATGCTGCTCAGCCTCCAGCTTCACAAGCCTGATTCCTACTCCCAAAAGACGGGTTTCCAGGAGGAGATGCAGCCCCATAAAGCAGCAGCTACAGGTTCAGGGTGGTTACAGGGCTGGAGAGTGAGATGTCTTCTGTGGAGACATCACCTTCTCTTTAATTCTGGTGTGCATGTGGGGAGAAGGGTCCACACCCAGTAACCACCACAGCAGCAAGCAGGGCACAGGGCTTTGGCAAAGCACTGAGCTGCACAGCTGGGACTTTGCCTATGGAGAGGTTAAAGTGATGGGTGGAGGAGGGTGTGCTGCTGTTCTGACAGCCTGTTCTCACAACTCTGCAGTGCAAATGCAGGTAGACACTTTGTTAGGCTGCCTAACAAAGCTTAATGGCAAATGTCCCATGTAGAGTGTTCAGCAATGCCCACCTCTCCAGCACGAATTCCCACATAGGATCATCTCTGATGGACAGCACAAGAAACGGTCTGTCTTCACATGGGTTAAGCATTTTGTGAGTGTAGGATGTGTGATTTTTACTTGTGAGATGAGATTACAATTTTGCTATTCCCTTTATTTTGAATTTATCTACAAGTTGTCTTAGGTTGAACAAGCTAGTAAAGCTCATGTCACTATTGGCCTAAGCAAAGCATCAAAATAGCAAGAAACCCAAGTATGTCACCAGTACTATTTAAGGTTTTCAGATCAGCTGGTCTGGATGTATTTCTGTGCATCAGTTTTTGAAGTACAGTGATAGATGGGGGTTTTGTTATGGTATGTTCCTTACTTGGGTGCTGAGAGTGCTCAGCTTCTAAACAGCTCCACAACACATGCCTGCAGGGAGAGTCTGACTGAGATCTCAGGCTTTGCTACCTGAAATAGTTTCATAATATCTCTTGTAGGTGTTTTCATCTGAAAAGTGTACTGGCATTGTGAAGAGAAAGAAGAAAATGCCAATACTTGCAATAAAATAGTGATTGACTGAAAAATGCATCTTTAGGGTCAAGATTTGATAACATGGGGACTTGAATCCTCCTCAGTGTCTGAATATTCTGCTAAATGGCTTTGGTATAAAATCTTCAGCATTATTTTTGTTTAGCTTGAGCTCAGCTCACCTCTGAATTATTATTTCCCTTACTCTTTATTAATCTCAACCACAAAAAGTATTTTTCTTACTGCTTTCACACAATAAAGTTATCTCTACACATTAAAAAAATTATTTACAATTTTTTTTTTTAATTTTTCTTTATTACTGATTGTTTGGGTGGTGGTTTAGTGGAAGTTTTGAGTATTGTATATATAGATCACTTCCAGAAAGTGCTATTCAGTGATACGTCATAAATTCTGCTAGCATCAGCAAAACAAATTAATTAATTTATTTGAACACGATTAATCTGACTTGCTCTGGGACTGGTACATTCTGTTTCATCTTAAATGAAGTAATTAATTTTGTGTAGCTTTCATTTTCACATTAACATCCTCTTCTGTGAAGTGTAATTGCCTTCTTGTAGTTTGCAATACTGTGGTCATTCTAGTTAGGGCAGCTCTCTACAGGGAAAGACACAGAACCTTCCTGGAGAACTTACTACACAGACCAGACAGTCAGAAATAGAGGACACTGGAGTGGTCTGCTTTCCTAAGGTCATAAAAGCCATCAGCAGAGTGAGAATCAGAATCCAGATTGCCAGAACCTTATTCCAGTACTGTATCCAGTGGCCATTCTGCCTCTTAATATATCACTGTTCTTATTGTTCTTTCTTTATAGTTCGGGATCGGGTACGATCTAAGATGGAGAGAGATATTTTGGCAGAAGTGAACCATCCTTTCATAGTCAAGCTTCATTATGGTAACTATAATAAAATATAATTCATGTTTGTTCTTAAATTGGTTGGGGAATTGTGATTAGATGTGTTACATTTCCATGCAGATACTCCTTGCCTACTTATGAATCTGTTTCTAACAAAGTCATAGAGGCTACCTGTATGAAATTCTTCCTTTGTGCTAAAGGAGACATCCAGTATTTGTAAGTTTCAGCTATTCCTCTATCAAAATAAATTTGGTTTATAGTCTGATGTGGTAGGTAGTGCTAGTGAATTTACGTCTGCCAACCCCTTACCTGCTGTCAGGTATTGTTTAGAAAGACAGAGAAATTAAATAAAAATGGGGTTTAATAATCAGTACCAGTCTAAATTTGTATACATGTGTACATGAATGTGGTGTCTTGCTGGAGCTGCCTCCTGCCACCCCAACCTCATTACTACTGTTATGGGTGTTCTGAGGACATTTGGGTATGTGGGCTCTCATCTCACACAAACGTGGGAACTTCTCTCTATGCTTGCTCTTGATGACTCCTGATACTTTGTGGAGTGGGAAACACTGATAACTCAGCTGCTTAGCATGGAAATGAATGTATTAGTAATGTACTGCTGTCTCTCAACTGACACTATTTTTTTTCATAGCCTAAGCTCAATTGCTAAGTTCTATACAGAAATGGTTTTTGTGGTTCTCAAAGTTTTGAAGTGACAGTGAAGCAGTGGCATGAATGATACACTGCTAGTCAACAGGATGTACTCGCTGGGGACTTTATCTTGATTCAAACTTCCAACATCTCCATTCTTTTCTAATGCAGCATTTCAAACAGAGGGAAAGTTGTATCTAATACTAGATTTCCTGCGGGGAGGGGACCTTTTCACCAGACTCTCCAAAGAGGTAAGCTGATAGATCTTTAACTCAGAAATTAAAGACTGTCTTGTATTTTCAGAACTCAGATTGAGTTCGTGGGAATGCAAAAATAGCCTTGGGAATATTCATATATGTATGTAATGGAGCTATTTCATCTTGCATGGTTAAGTGGATTCTTGATAATTGTATTTTAATTATGCCAGAGGTAATGCAGCAGATACCACGTAGGCATCGCTGCCAGAGAAAACTGCAACACTGCTAAGCCATTCCCATAGCAAAATATCCCCAGACTCAAAGCTTTCTGAGTGTCTTGGATGTGATGAGACCCACTCTGAGAAATCAGTCCCTAATACATTTTGCCCTCGGGATGAGCACAGAGCCACTGGAAAAACACAAACACTGCCAGCAGAGGGAAGGGATGGCCATGGGTCAGGGCCAGCCCCTGCAGCTGCTGGGAGCGGATCAAGGGCCACGCACCAGCCCGGACATGGGAGATGGACTATCACAGCTCTGCTGCTCTTTTTGGGTTTGGGGAGCTACTGATGGACTAAGAAAGCTGTGAAAACAGTATTTTCCTCTCCCCACCCCTGCCGTTCAATTCCTGATTCAGTGACATGCTGCAGGATGCTGTGTGCACTGCAACTGGGGATCCCAAGTGTTTGCTTTTAAAGCTTGTTTGCTAATGCAAGAAGACATTGGTAACAAGTTAATTGCACTGCTGAGTAATGATCCTTGTACAAATATTCAGTCCCTGGAAGCAGTTATTTTTAATATGAAGAAAAATATTTTAAAAATTTAAATTGAAAATGTCCTTCTGCTATTGTCATGAGATGGAGCTTTATTAGCAAGGCAGCGCTGCCATCTCAGCAAGGGCCTCTCTGGTTTCATGGAAGAAGAAAATGTGGCTCTTGCCTAAGAGGACAGGACTCTGTTCTGCACAGCCAGGGAATTCAAAAGTGGAAGACAACAGGTCAGACTTTGTCCTTCTTTAAAGATTCGTCTTTTCCCCAAAGCATGTCCAGGGCAATTCACCAACTCCTGTGCTGTATACCATCATTAACAAATCATTAAGCTGACAAGAAATTTTCAGTGTTTGCAGCTCACCTTTCCTGACTATACTTTGCACCTGTTTAGGGGCAAGGTATTGCAAGGAAAGAAGTTCTGGGAAAACTTGGATTGTTTGCAATTTGTTGTAATCGATTTGGTTGAAAGGTATTGATTTCAATGGACTTTCAGTCAGATCCCTTATACATATATTGCATGCATGCATGCAGAGCTTCCCTATTTCTTGCTCTGTCTTTTTGAGATATCTGACTTTAACTAGGTATATATGTATAGATTAGACTTTTCCTGGATGCTATTGATTTAATTTCTTGCCTACGTTATTTATTTTAAATCTTATAAGTAATTTAAATCTCTTTTAAAATTAATGTATTTTTTACATGCAATACAATTAAATTTGAGAGCTTTTGCTTGTGTATTTATTTGTTATTTTCCTTGTATTTTTATTTCTAGCCTATGCAGTAAAATTCTTAATTAAATTATGTGACATCTGTTCTCTGAATCATCTATTTTTTTCTCTTAGCTGTCTGGAACTTCTCAAAGCAGTCAGATATTTTGGCTACCCCTTTTTGAGAGCAGAGACTTAATTTTAAAATTAAGCTCTGCAACTTCTACTGTAGAATTTACATTTACATATGACAAGTAAATTTGTATTGAGCTGACTCATTTTACTTCTGTCATGCATAATCACACTTGTGTACCCAATATATCAGCTTCTTTTTCTGCATTATTATCTCTGTGCATATTGAAATTTAATTAAAGAGAACATCTCAGATATAATGGAAGTTGAACCAAAGGGGTTTCCTGCCCTCTGAGTTTTTCAGAGCTTATTGGATTTTTGATTACAAAAGTTTCTTCTCACCTAAAACACAGCTTTCAGTGTTAGCAATATCCATATCAGCACCATTGGCACCAACATCACTGGTTAGGGCACCTGCACTGATATTCCTTGAACCTCCAAGACATGAGGTTTTAAATCCATCTCTGATTCTCTTCATGCTGTGTATTCTGCTCAAATTTGGAAGTATTCCACTTCCCCAGAAAGGCTTCCCATGCTATTTCAGGGGATTTGGTAACCAAATTCCAAAATTATAGAAAGCTAAGGGATATGACAGCAATATGGGCTGCACTGGATGTCTTTGATTTTGCTGTTCATTTCCAAAGGCTAAGGAGTTATAATTTAGTCCTAATATTGTGACATAATGTCATCTAAACAGATCAAACAGATGAATAAGAGCAGTATGTTTTAAGGAACAGAGGTACTCGACAGATCAAGTTTTGCTTTATAGGGAGAATCTGGTAAGAATTGTTAATATCAGTTCAGACAAATTATGGAAAATTGAACCTGGTATGATGGTTCTTCCAGCACTCCCAGGTTAGACAATTCTTTCCCCGTGTCTGTTTAAGGCAAACCAGCCCACCACTGTCCAATAAATAGATGTGCTCTTCTCTTCCTTCTCTCTAGGTGATGTTTACAGAAGAGGATGTCAAGTTCTACTTAGCTGAGCTGGCCTTGGCATTAGACCACCTCCACGGTCTTGGAATTATTTACAGGGATCTAAAACCAGAAAAGTAAGTTAACCAGGAACAGTGAACTGAAACATAAATACATGAACTTTCAGGTTGCTTCTGGTCCTTGTCACGCTACTAAATGAGAAGGTGCTGGGGGCTGTGCCTTCCTTCTTCTTTGTGAGACTACACAAGACCATCACTAACAGTAGTAGGGTTTTCCTATCACACCACCTTAGCACGAGGCCAAATGTTTTGACTGTGCTCCAGTATGATGGGACCTCTGTGTGCTGGCCTTCAGCTTTGTGAATGATTTGAGTAAAGAATTCAGATCCCTGTGCCTTTAACTTCAGTGGCACTGTTCTCTGTTTGCAGCATTCAGTCTGGCCATCCCCCTGATGCAGTGTAAACCACTCAAAGCATCTCTGCTCCCAGCTCATACAGAATATGGTGTGGCACCGTTCAGTTTTACTGTAGCCATTGCTGAAAGTAAATGAGCATGTCTGAGAACTTGTGTGCCTGTTAACTCATGAGAAAAATGATAATCAGGACTTTTAAAACATTTGTATTAACTGTGCAAAATATTTTCCAAAATACTTGTTCTCACTTATATTTGCATCTATTTTTCACTCATAATGTGGTCCTAATTTTCCTTTCTTTTTTTTTATTTGCAATTCATCAGTAGAGCAAATGAAACCCTCAGTTTCACTGGGAGTGATGTGATATTGTTTTTATTCTATGCCCTTTGCATGGTGCTTTGCTGGATTCTGCTGTGACAACTCAAATCAGGCTGTAACATTCCAAAGTTCCTTTCTAATGTAATGGTCACTGGCATTTATAAAAGATAACCACTGAGGGCAGTCTGTTTGGCAATCACTTATGCTTTCAAAGTCTAACAGCAGAGCAGCATTTTCCTTCTGTGACATCAAACTGAAAAATATGCAGCTCTTTCTTCAAAATGGAGTGTTATTACTTTCACACTCACAGGCAAAACATGAGACCAAAAGTAATGGAAGGTGAATTTGTAGAAGAGAAGTTGAAGGGGAGGAGACTGTTTATCTCCATTGCAGTTCTATGTGATTTAAATTTTAAATTCAATTTTATGTTTTGGTTAGAAAAATAGTGGTAGCAGTAGTGGTACTATGTGAGTTCAACAAGGGTACATAGTAAGAGCTCTCAGTCTTTTGGGCTAGAGGACTTTTTATAGTTGACCAAATTTTCCTCTTGCCCATTTATGCAGCCATTGAGTCTTTGGCAAATAGGGGAAGCCATCCTACAGATTAAACAACCAAAGGAAGAAAAGTATGAGTTTGTTCCTGATATGAAATGCAGGTAGGCAGTGGTGACATCTCAGCTGCCACAGCCACAGGCTCTTGCATCATCTGGTTTCAATTTCATTCTGAATTGCTCATTTATCCATTCAGCATCAACAAACATACACAATAGAATAACTCCAACGGTAGATTTTCTGTTTTAAACTTTGATTCTGTTGAGCACTCGTATGAATCATGCTCTCCTTTTCTCTCTGATGTTAGATGAGGCTGATTTTTGAGATAACACATGATATAACATGAGCTTGTATATTCAGATATGTCACAACGCCATTACACTCTTAGGCACATGTTGTAATTTTTTGCTTTAGAAGAAGTTAGAAAACAAGAAGAAAATAAAGTGTATGTCAAAATTGTTCATTGTATTTGAGACACTGAGGACTGAATTTTTCTGAGCAGAAAACACTCAGCAGAAAGAGTCACTTAGCATCTCAAAAAACATCTCTCAATGACTCCAGTTGCAAGTGAGAGCACTTTATATTACTGCAGACCAAGCTGCAGTGCTTCAAATCAGGGATCAGTGAATCGAGAAATTAGAGCTCATCCAAGGAAGGAAGGTGTCACTGATTTGTCATTGTCAAATATAAGCATGTTGAAAAGGTGCAGGTGGAATCCAGTTTTCTCTGTATTTTTGTCTGATTTGGGACCAGCCATCCCCTTCACTGTACTGCTCTGCAAAAATCCCTCCCTGAGTCTTACCAGTCTGCCAACTGAGACAAAATTTCACTGGAAGAAAATAGAAAGCATCATCACGTACTGAAGACCTTTATACAGAGAGATCACTGTGTAAAGTTAAGGTGGCAGACCTCACTCTTGCATTTTCTAACTTTTGTCTATATGGTTTCTGGTCTTTGATGTACAGTTAAATGGTTTAACTGTAATGCAGTTCAATTTGGATCCAATTGACCTAGTATAAAATTAGTTTACATGAATATAACTGTTGTACAGGAAAGGGAATGACCCAGAAGTTCATATCTGGAGATAAAGCAAGGCCTCTGCCTGAAAACCATATCCTCTGAAAATAGTTCTGTAGGTGCAAAGCCTACTACAAACGTGTAGTCAGACTTAGGAGAGCAGAGCATGACAACCTATGATTTCTCTGGAACTTCAGGTTTACATTAAAGAAATAGATACAGAAGAATAAAACAATTACTCTTAAGGGGAAAAAAGAATGCTAAATTTTTGTGTTACATCTGGAAAATAATATGTTTCTAAATAAGATAATAAAAGAAAATTAGGACCATTGCAGGATGTTCTCATCCTCCCCTTGCCCCCTGGCAGGATCAAGACCACAACAGGTGTGTTGCTAGCCTAGGCTTAAAACAGCTGATGGAGAATCTGTGCTCTAGGCAGGACTGCTTGGCAGTGCTCCAGCAGATGTTTAGCTAAAATGTTGCTCTTAGTAGCTAGTTTGAAATTTCTTCACTGCCACTGCAGACCAGTGCTCCTTGTCCTGTCCTCCTAGAAGCCCCAACCTGCTTGTCCTGCTCAGCAGCAGCAGCCTCAGGGGACTGTGAGAACATCCTTTTCTTTAGATCCTCTTCTGTACCCTCAGCAATCCAGGTACTGAACTCCTCTTCACTAGTCAGTCTTCACAGGGGTTCAGTCGTTCTCATTAACCCCCTTTGTTTTCCCTTGCTTCCTCTCTCCTTTGAAGTGCAACATGCAGAATCACACACACACATCTTCAGCAGAGGCACTACCAGCATGTTTACAGCACTAGGTTTGCTCTGTCAGATTTGCATAACTGGAGATAAATTAATTAATTTGTAATTCCCCAGTTCTCTTCCTCTCTTTCTCCCTTTCTCCCCTTTATTAAAGATAGGCACTGCATTGATTTAATTGTTAAATGTTTTTGCTCTTCTTCAGAAGCTCCCAAAAGTAACTGCTGATAGGTTTGAGTTTGCTTGTGAGGTCATTCTAAAATAAAGCTCATTTGAGTTGTTTATGTTAAAAAAAAACAACAAAAAAAACCCCCACTGTTCAAACCACTTAGAAGCACCCTCAGTAGATTAAATTTTAAGGTTCATCTTTTTTTTATTTATTTTTTTTTTAAGATTCCCTGAGCAAAAAATCCATGTTAACAATTCAAAGCTATGAGTTAATTTCAAGTGCAGCTGGGAGTTGTTCTCAAGTCAGCTGTACTTACTTCAAAAAGACAAGTAATTGAGCTTTCTAGTTAAAGTCTTGTTTAGAACAAGCAGATGATTTTCTTGAATTGTTGCAGACAAATTATTCTTGAGTTGTCTTGGTGATTTCAGTGGCATCCCTTGTGGAACAAGGTATTGTTCAGTCACACTGGGAGTCACTGTGTTCTTTATGGTGAGGCACATTTTTACTTAAGAACTGCACAATCAAGCTATAAAATATGGTAAATATACCAAAGTAGAAAAATGGGAACTTATTTTAAAGTAGCATATGATGCATATGTTATTTCCATGCTGTGGTTTAAGGGTATGAGTGGCTTAGAAATAACTCTTCCATCTGAAAATGGACAAACTATGATTAATTTTTCTTTTTAGGAACCTAGATGAACCTTGAGTTCTGGAATAGGAGCTTAGGTTAACAAGGAGTGATGTAAGGCCCTCAGTTGTCTGCACAAGAGACAGTTCATATAACAGCATATAACAACTTCAGATATGTTGAACTATATAAAAGCCAAACACCCCTTTTTAATGCAGCAAGTTGCCAACCATGGCTATTGATTTATGAATGTAACTGCCCTGTATAGAGAGGGGAGATCTGACAATCAGTAAAAGACAAAGGTTTATGGTGGAAAGCTTCCACTGATGTAAGCAGTCCCTTTTTGACTTGATGGCAGAGAGGAATTTGTGTTCAGCAGGGTGAGATAGCATGGGGTCATGTGAAATAGTATGGAGTCATGCAAACACTGAAATGTCACAAAACACTGACAATTTGTGAGAATCTTCATCTCTTTAGTAGATATTTGGCTACTTCCTCTGGTACTTCCATAACAAAATGTGCAATGAAATAAAACACTCTTGATAAAGTCTCAGGTTTTATTTCTCACCTGAAAATTTGGCTGCAGTTTCTGATTAACATAAAGTGTGGGTTGAATCTTCTGCAAAACTGCTATCACTTAGAAAGAAACTTAAATCATCCGGGGGGAAAAAAAGAAAAAAAAAAAAAAGAGCCTGACGGAGAGAGGGAGGCTACAGCCAGCTCTTAAAATGCTGTTTATTGCATCGATGAGGTTACAGCAGTTGAGGGTCGTGGGTGAGCCTATAGCTGCTGGCCATAGGCAAACCGTGTGTCCTGAAGCCCAATTCTATTCATGTTACAATGCATTATATACTTTTCATTACAGAGCGTCTTAATACATGACTACCAATCAACATCATACACATTATCTTTTACATTTGCATATAGCCTATCAAAACTGCTGAAATTACCATGTTATGTTTGTGACTAGCCAATCGTTGGAGTTAGTAGTTACATGTTAAGCTTTGGGACTTGTTCTGCAGTGGAAATTTCTGAGATCTTTTCTCTACTTGCAACATTGGCTTTCTTGTTTGCCTGTGAAAATCCTTTTGTTTGGTAAAAACAATTTTTGTTTGAGGTGGATTTATCCTTTGCTCTAAGCCATAAAAACCCCTTCCAACTCACTTGCTCTTTGCCTTCTAGTTACCCAGTAAGACTGGCTCAGCAATTCTTTTCTTCTATATCAAAACTTTCTTTCATTCCTATAGAACCTTCTGTATATCTGCAAAACTCCTCCGTTAAATTCTCATCCTTCCCAACAAAAAAAAAAAAAACCAAAAAACCAAACAAAAACCCACAAAAACAAAAAGCAACCCCAGAGTTCTAGCTTTATTAAAATTGGCAGAACTTCACATTGACTTGGGGATGTTGAACCTCAAAGTGAAGCCCAGAGGACATGACTCAAAACCAAAAACAGAGAGAGAGAAACGGGAGAGAATTGTTCAGGCCTTGATTTAAGACATGATATAAAACAATACCAACCAAAGTTTTTTTCCCCCCATGTAAAGTTGCAGCAGAAAAGTTAATATGGAGTTTGCAGTCTCTGCTCTGAGACTTCTCCTTTAACTTGGACTATGTCATTCCTTGGCTACAAATTTAGCTGCCCCAGCCTCTAGCATGGAGATTTCCAGCCTTTATTTTCTCAAGGCGTACTTTTAAACTGAGGTCATGAAAGTCATTTGAATTTTTGTGGGATGATCCTGATGCTAAGATGTTCAATGATAGAATAATAGAATATCCCCAGGACAATTCCACGAGTCATAGCATGTGCCTGAGAGCGTTGTCCAAATGCTTCTTGAGCTCTGTCAGGTTTGATGCTGTGACCACTGCCCTGGGGAGCTGTTCCAGTGTCCAATCACCCTCTGTATGAAAGAACCTTTTCCTAATATCCAATCTAAACCTCCCCTGACACAACTTCAGGCCATTCCCTTGGGTTCTGTCACTGGCGAGAACAGAGCAGAGATCAGTGCCTGCCCTCCCTCTTTTCCTCATGAGAAACCTGTAGATTTTGATGAGGTCTCCCCTCAGTCTTCTCTTATCTAAGAAACACCCTTGTTTTGTGACCTTTTTTGTTCCAAGCCTACATGTGGTTCGCTTATTTATGGTGTTGTTACATTTTTCACCTAATGACTGTTATTACTGCTTTGACGATGACAGTATCCTGTAAAAGCACTCAAGCATTAGACAAAATAAATAAAAAGAAAAAACCTCCTAGCTGAAGTTTATCACTTGGAGTGATTGTAAAATAGTTTAGCGTTTAATAGTAGTCTACTTTTTTATGGTTTTAAAGATTTCAAAACATTAATTTAGATGAAAGATTATTCTGAAGCCGGAATCATATTAAGAACTACTGGGGTTTTTTTCCCCCTTTCATAGAATAATACTATCTTACTTCAGATTAGTTTATCCTGCAAACCATAGCTAAAGTAATTGTGATTGTCACAATAGAATGTCTGCCATGGATAAAAAGGATAAAAAGGATAAAAAGATGTCTGCTGTGGGATAAAAAAGGAATTGCAAGTGATAAAGATAAAGATAAAGATAAAAAGAGAGCACAGAGTATGATCAGATAACAAGTTTGCTTCTACTGCCAAGGAAAACTATTTGTTGTTGTAATTTTCATTCTTAGAAGCAGGTACTTTGTTCTTTTCTTCTTAATTTCACTCTAAGACAATTCTGTGCAACAGTTGCCTTTTTTTCCCCCTCGCTGTTAGCATATCGTTTTCTTTTTACATGAAATATAATCTTTGGCTAGTAACTGCAGCATTATTTGTGCTGCCAGATGGCAAATGTGGAGGCAGGCACCCTGATGTCCAAAGGGTGCTGCTGCCAGCAGCTGAGGGCAGGGTAGAAGGGTGATTAGGGAACATGAGACGGAGGAAGGAACTGTAGATCACGTTTTAGGGGATATAGGATACACACCCACTGGAAGCCAGGATCTATTCATTTTGCTACTCATGCAAACAGTGTGAGAAAGGGTTGCTGTATGTTTCTAACTCATGCTCAGGCAGTATTGTCAGTCTGAAAGCTCTCTTGGTGTTGCCTCTATCCCTTTAATGAGGGTAAGGTGTGCACACTTTAATCAGGGCAAAGTAAGGGAAACAAGTATTGTGTACATACTGAAGCAGCATGGATTTTCAATAGGAAATTATGAAATTTAAAACCCATTAACTGTAAAATCAGTGTTTCTGGGGGAATTTCCACAACTTTTGAATTGCATAGTTATTCACGGGGGCTTCCTGGGTGTGGCACAAAATTCTGTATGATTTCTGTGAGCTCTATTCCCCCTACTCTTTTCCCAGATCCAGGTCTGGGGAGTTCACAGATTCATGGTCACTTCCACACTGGCAGGTGTTTTATTCTGTTTTCTTCTGAAGAAGTTTAGGGGTTACAGTCAGAAAAATTCTTTTAACCATGCCTGGTATAGATCAGTACTTGAAAATGATGTGTTCAAGGAAGCCGTGGAGAAAGAGTAAAGTAAGAAAGGTAAGATGCTTTTATCGAGAAGAAAAGGCTTTAATTATTGGACTCATGGTACTGACTTAGTTGCTGGCCTTTGATGACTTGCACAATAGCTTTTTCTAAACACATGAATGACAGAAGAGCATCTTCTTTCAATTATGTTTCAGTTCAGACACAACTTTTCACAAAAGTATAGCCCATTATGTTTGGTTCGCTTCTGTTCTATTTTTCTTCCTGAATAATTAGATTAAAGTGATTCTCTAAGAGAAGAGGAATATAAAAATATCTGGCACTATGCTGGATCAGTTTGAAAAGAGAAATATACTAACTAGGGCTGAAGAAAGACCACCTTCATTACTATGACAGTTTTTATTTAGCAAAATCGTTGGACTCGATTTTCTTGAAGGTCTCTTCCAACCTAGTGATTCTATGACTCTGTGATTATTTTTTAAATTCAGTGTTCCTTCTTTTTTCCATTAAAGCTAGCACTGTTTTTTGTGAACTACAGAAATGTTAGAGTGACTTTGTGAGGAAAAAATATGTTGGCAGGTAGAAAATGTGACAACAGTTGAATTTGGCTTCCAGGCTGAATTTTCATCTGTGCTCTGGACAGAAAAAATAAGCAGATGCTGAGATACATGCAGTTAGGTGTGACTAGTCACTGTGCCTAAAAGTTTTATTTTTTTATTACTTCAGCATGAAACTTTGGACTTAATTTTAGGTCCAGTGAGTCTATGCCCTGATTATTTGTGTGCTTGCCTTTTATTGTGACAAGAACAGGAAATGTGTGGCTCCTTTTCCTGCTGGAAGCAGGATATACTCTGCAGCTGTTGGCTTTGAGCACCCTGCTCTTTTTGAGCTCTGTTTGCATGCACACCTTGAACATTCAGTGGAGCACAGAGGAGGCTCCTCATGGAACTGCCTCAGGCTGTGCATGCTTCAGACATGAGATTAAATAAACCTCTGAGGTTCATTTTTCTTTCTGGAGCCATAGAATCCACTAAGGTTTTGTTTATGTAAGTATTTGAATTTTGCATATCTCCTTACCTGACTTGAACATTTTTAATTCATGTTTTTTAACTGCACTTGGTGCCTGTCTAATGAATGAATGTTTCTTTTTTGCTTTATAGCATTCTTCTTGATGAAGAGGGTCACATTAAGATAACAGGTATGTGAGGAAGAGAAAACTTCATGCCATAAACTGATTTATTTTTCTTCAGTATATTGCATGCATGATCTTTGGTTGGGAGGAGTTTGCTTACAAAAACTAGAAGCCAGAAGAGTTTGAGTGTTGAGTTTCTCTGTTGATTTGTCATCCCCCATGCTGCCCAGCACATGGAGAGCATAGCATTTTCTTGGTGAAATTGTGCTCTTGGCTGACGTGAAGCAGGCAGGTTTGGTTGCCTGCCACTGTGGATGGAAGGATGCCTCCAATATAACCATTTAATCCAGGCAGAGGATGGCTGGAAAGACATCCCTTTGCCACTCTAGAGGCACTGTCTAGCCAACCTTCTCACTGGTGTAATCTGGGATTGTTATTCCTAATACTTTGGTTAGCTGTGCAAGAATCCTCACTAGCATTGCCCTCACCAAACCTGAACTGTATATATCTGCTCATTTAAAGGCCCTTCTGCCTTGAGCCAGAGCCTCAGGCTCTGAGCAGGGAAAATGATATGCCTATTTTCAGGGTGTATTAACAAGCACCAGGCACTCCACGTAGGCAGGGCTCCAGCACACAGGTGCCTGTGGCCTCTCTCTGCACACAGACAGAAGGGCACCTCACCAGCTGGTTGGAGTGCTTTGTTCAAACAATTTAAGCGAGCAAAAGCATAAGGAATAATTTTCAGAGACCTGACAAGCCTTTTTCTGCTTCGATTTGTGTAGATTTTGGTCTGAGTAAAGAAGCCATCGACCACGACAAGAGAGCGTACTCGTTCTGCGGGACCATAGAGTACATGGCCCCCGAGGTGGTCAACCGGCGAGGGCACACGCAGAGTGCTGACTGGTGGTCCTTTGGCGTGCTCATGGTAAGGCACACATTGTGCTGCTCGGCTGGAGGGATCAGACCCTTCAGATAAAAACTGCAGTATCAGTGAAGTCTTTCAGAGAGGAAAGACTTTCTTGCGTTCTCCTTTTAAAATTGCGCGTTCAGGTGCTAACCTGTACCCCCTGCAGCCTCTCCAGTCTGTGTGCTCTCGTTGCTGAGGTAGATGAAGAAAAGATCAAGAAGCTGGTTTGTGACACTGATTTTTTGATGAACACTAAGTTTTTGGAAGCAGGTGTTGGGAGCATTGTTTTATCAAGCCCAGTGCTGTCCCTGGAGCCCAGACAGCAGGCACTCTCACAGGGACGTGTTTGGATAATGGAGGTGGTGCTGCTCTCTCCTGAAGTGTGCAGGTGCAGACCTACCCTGTGCTCAGGGCATGGCATCACCAGGCAGCTGTGGCTCACAGGGCACCTCACCGTGGTTGTCACAGCAGAACCGGGGCAGAATCAGAAATCAGTGTAGCAATGTGCCCTTCCAATACAGCACCATTTCCTGTGGCATGGAGGCTGTTTCTGGCAACTATATATTCCACTACATACCAAAATCCATAGAATATGTTTAAATTTTGCTTGCCTGAAGCGAACAACTGATGGCACCAGAGAAATTTTAGGAAGCAGTGTGAAATACAGTGAAAATTTGGGCTGGGGAGGGCCTGCATCACTGATCTAGCAGGTTGGCAGCAGTTAATCTACAGAAATATTCTAATTTATCGCCTGAATTATAAAAGGAGTGGAACATCTCCTTATCTCCTGTGGCCACAAATCCATTTGTGGATGCTCAGCACTTCTGAACCCTGTACATTTATTCACAAAAATCAATAGGTTATGTCTCATAGAATAAATCTATCCCTAGCCTTTAACTTTTTCATTATATATTTATTTTTGGTGAATAGCTTTGTCTTCTCACTCTTTGTCTCCCATTAAATGATGGTTCATTTAGTGTATAGATTGTTCTTCTTTCACCAGTTATTAAACTCTTAATGAACTGGACTACTTCCTCCCTGTGTTTTGCTAGGCTTTCTTTTTTTTTTTTCTTTCCATTTCTCTTTTCAACTCTCCCCTAAGGATTCAGCATATTAGAATTAGAAAATATAAGAATTTTGTAATACTGTCCTTATAAAAGGAGATGAATTAAAGAAAGTAAAACCCTTTAAACTCCAAGCTATTGCTTTAAGCCTTTAAGTGTTACCAGACATCTTAGAGAAAAATATGTCAGTCAGTTCAACCTTTTTCCCTTTTCAAGATTTAGCTGGTTGGGACTGAAAAATGTATATTTCCATATACTAAATGTCTCGAAGGATTTTCTGATGCTGTCTTTCACTCTACTCTTTTCTCCTTGTTTTCCTTGTTCTATCACATGTATGTTCTATTATGGAAGCTGTTTTTCTGTCAGTCTGAAAAACTGAAGATAATTATATGGTATTCAAATTATTTATTAGCATTTCTTCCTAAGCACTTAGCAGTATGATATAAAATAGATGAAGAAAATATACCAGTTGATGAAATATGCAAAGATTCAAAAGAATTGTATATGATAATGCAATTTTCATATCTGAAATTCGTATCACAAAAGGGAACATTTTAGGCAGATAGTTATAGCACAGCCTCATCATCAGAGCAACTAAACACTCACTTGTCTGTTCTGTGAAGGGGGATTGATGCTTCAGCATGAAGAGTTAGGTTGTGCTGGCAGCTTCTTGCCAACCCACATTGTCCAGGGCAAAGACTAGAATCAAACTGAATGATCCTTGCACATTCCTTAAATGTGGCATGTTGTGATTAATAATAGTAAAACAAACCTGTCTGAAAATGACTAAGTTCTCGTCTTATTTATTAACTGTGTTATTAATAATTTTGTGAATTATTATTCACCAGGAGTTTTTCTGTCAACAACAGTAAAACTTCATTTACTGCCAGCTAGGTCTTTGGCACAGGCACACAACTGAAACTGCTACCTGCTCTGTTTGTTTGCAGCTCAGTTTATTTGAATTGGTTTTTGGTACCTTACTGTAAGTCAGCAGGTACAGTTATAAAAATCTTGAAATTCTTCCCTTCTAGCATTCTAGAAAACATTCCCTGTTTCTCATTAAATTTGTGGTGATGACTGTTGAAACCCAACTATAATTTCTGCTGGTGAATTTATGTGGTTTAACATGACCAAACAGTTTTCCTTTTCTGCCTTTCTGTATCTTGCTCACTGCATTGGAGATTTTGGATAGGATGTACTCTGCAAAAGAAATTTTCATGAACAAGTGTTTGGCCTACCTTGTCAAGAAGTTGGACATGTAACTAATACTTCTTCATTGCACTGCAAGAGTTCTTGATGCCCACACTGCCATCTCTGGAGCCCAGATAAACTGGTCTGCCTGATCTTACATGTACAAACATCTTGGAAGGCCTCACAAAGCAGTGCTTTTGCAATTCATCCTACCAGCTGATTTACAAGGTCACAGACCTTATGGAAGTTGTATCTCCTTCAGTTCAGAAAAAAAAACAGTGTACACTTTTGAGAGTCATGTGAGCAGAGAGGGGACTATAATTAGAGAAATGGCTGTGATGATTTAGTAGCTAATCCAAACAAGAAAAAATGTGTTCATGTGTGTCAGCAAGTAATTAAGTCTTCACAAGAAAAGAAAATGTCCCTTTGGTATCCAAAGTATTCTGCTCTGTACTAATTTTGTAGTAACTATACAGTGGCATTGGAAAAATAAATGCAAAATATCAAAGTATTACAATCTTCTTTTTCAAAATGTCATTGCAACACTTGTTTTATGCCCAGTGCAAGAGATGGTCGTCATGAACATTATTTTGAATGTTTATGCCTGTTGCTATGTTAAGAGATTCACCCCTTTGTGAGCACTAAGTCATTATGTTTCACAACACAGGTAATGAAAAATATTTAATGCATTTTGCAATTATTAAACTGAGTGCTTGAGCACTTCTCTGATACCTGGGAAATAACTGGAAGTGTTGAGAGGAGAACCTGGCCATTCTGATGAGTCTCTCTCCGTTTTTCAAAACTGAGTGGCATCAAGTTTCTTTTTACTTTGAGTTTTATCCTATGCTCACAATACTTCAGGAGACTCGGGCTAAAGTAGTATGCACAACCTGCTCTCCTTCCATCTGTTAGGAAGATACAAATAGTAGTCACCCAGACTGAGGATTTTTTTCTCATTCATTATGTTCTTCAATAACCTTCCTGAGTCACTTTTTGCATCCTGAATTTCCCCAGGGAATGTGGCATTCTTTTCCAAGGTCTTCCTATATGTATATCTTTTGGGAAGTGCTCATGTTTTGCCTACTGAAGTTGGAGATTGCCCTGAAAACTAGAGGGAGGAAGCACTACATAATATTTTGAGACCTCAGCAGGGGTTGGATTATGTGACTCCAAAGCCCCTTCCTATTAAGCCTAATTCTGTGGTTCTAAATAGGCAGCTGAACTGGAACAAAGAATATTTTCCTTTCTTGTACTTTCTTTGATACAGAAAGGAAGTCAAGGTTGGAGGGAGGTGCAGCTTTCTGAAGTACAGAAGGTGGCCCTCCAAAACACCTGGGAAGTGAATCAGTGGGAAGGAAGGAGCAGATGGTTTATACAGATGGGGAAGTAGGGAGAATGAAAACTGAGTCTCCCAGCAAAACTATAGGGACTGCTTTAATAGACAGAAATACTGCAGGGCTCATTCACCCCTAGTCTCAGCTTCTTGTCAACCTGCTGTGACCCATACAGCTCTATATTTATGTGCAAGAGTGGAAGCAGCATGTTCCCACTTCAGTTTTCATGTTTAGGTTTAGCAAGATTTTTGAATTTTTGGAAAAAATAAGCAGGAAGACAGGTCACTGTGCAGTGAAATAATAGCTTGAACTGATGAAATGAACAATTTCTATTTTTTTCAGTCTTGTTCTTTCATTTTTAATCTTCAACACATTTAGTCAAGACTGCAGTTGAGAAACTAATGCTTTCTTCCAGATGCTGCTTAGCTAAGTTCATTAAAGTAAAAAGCTCTTGTACACTTAACTTTCACTGCAGATATTGATGTTAAGTGCATTTCTTCTGAACCTGAATTAATCTCAACACTAGGCCTGTGTAATTGGTGGTAACCAAGTGCTGGCCATTACAGCAGCACAGTAAATGCTTCCTGCAGCCTCCAGAACAGTCATTCCTCCTGCAGCTTAAATTTCTTCCAAATTTCTTCCACTTGTTTCCATCCCTTGTGGCCACGGTGCATTTGCAGCTATTCCTGGGATATTGGAGTGGGTGGGAACTGTGGTCCTTTCCCAGGCAGTCACTGACAAGGAAGTTGCTTTTATCTGTATTATCTGCACCAGCAGTTTCAAGCTCATTTATGCCAGTATAAATGAGATGTAGCAGCCACTGTTGGTGCCGCTAAATTAGATTTATTATAATAACAAAGTAACATGAGCAAGTGTAAGTGAACATTCGGTACTTACCGTGAGCATAAACACTCTAGAAATTATGAGGAGGGCTTGGTACAATCTGTACCATTTCTGCTGCTGCCTTGGAAAGCAATGTTCTCTGCCCCTCATTCCCAGTATATATTAGCACTTTTATCAGGACTAAGGGTCTAATAGGTCAGAATTACTTTGAAAATGGTATTTAAGCTCCAGCGTCATCTAGGCAGGTTTAAAAATTCTCCCGTTATGTTTCCTTGTAGAAAATGAGCTGCTTTCCTCCAGGTCTACCAGGCAGTTCTTTTCTTGCCTCTCTTAACCCAAGCAGACGTTAATACATTTTTTTTTCCTAAATCTTGTTTATATTTAGCAGCCAGATACATTTTTTTAAAGTGGTTTTATTTCTGTTTCTACTATGAGTTTTAGTGCCTTGAGGTAATTTGTTACTAATGAAGATTAATCCTTGAATTAACTATATTCAATTAGTTATCTGGCTTCTAAACATCTCCTCTGCCCTTCTCCCAAAATTAGCATAGCAGTTTCACCATTAGTTTTCTTTATTTTTCTTCTGATATATCTGAATTTAATCCGGGCAAAAGGAAGAGTCAGGCTGTGGGGCAGTCTGACACAAGTTTTGGTAATGAAAGAATCCTTCTTAGTACAAACGTGCTGTCTGCAGTTTCTTATGGGATTAGGCACAAAAACTACATAAGCCTTGAAGAGTCTTTCCTGCCTTAGCAGGTATTTACTTATAGCAATGAATATTAATTATTAGATTAATTAATTACTCTAGTTAATTAGCTCACTGTAGTAGAAGAGATCCAAAGCCCGGGTGACAGACACAAACAGGTAACAGCTCACCTTACCCTCAACGGATGCTGTTTTCCTTTGTGTCCTAGCTGAATTATGTTCTAGGTGTCTGTATTGGTGATGCACAGCCTTCAGCCTCCCTTAGCCAGAGAAAGCAGCTGCCACTCCATAAAGCACCATGGTGAGAGCTGTGTGAAAGACCTGGTGTTGAATCCAAGTTAGGCAAGCTTCTTTGGCTGGGGTTTTGTTGGGATTTTTCACTTCTTACAGATGTGAAATTCCTGTCAAATTTACTGAAAGCACTAATCTGTCTCCAAGGAACCATAACTGATTGATGTTTCAACACTTGAGTTAGGCAAATAATTGATGATGACTGTTGAGTTTTGCTTTCAGATTTGGTTTCAGTTAAATGTGACATTTATGAGATTCATCACTGAGTACAGCCAGAAGAACCAAAGCAGGAGAGAAAAGGCACACTCAAAAGCCTTGAGAATGCAGGGTTTAGTCTTATTTCTCCTACAAAATATAGTAGTAGCATCTTTAAATGGTGGAAATATACAATCTAAGAGGTGGTTTGACTCAGCCTAAAAAGGTGGGGAGTGGCATATCAAATCCATTTTCCTTGCATGGTAGTCCATGCCAAACACCTAAGAAGAGCCATATCCATGCAGGCTAAGAGTCCCTCCAGCCAAATACCTCATTGCCAGCATTGGTCACAAAACAGCAGGTGCTGGAAGAAACACCATATATGACACTTCTTCCCAAACATACCAAAACTTGACAACAAATATCAGTGTAAACAGTTCGTAGCACATCTCTGGAATGGAAGAGTCATTCAGACTTGCTGTGCCATTTTTTTCTGAAGCACAGCTTGTTGGATCATTTATTTTCCTCTAGTTTTCAGTTGTGTTGGAAATAGAAGATGGATGTGGTGTCTGTGCAGACCACCTCAATGCACATTTGAATTACCATTTTGTTGTTACTCCACAGTTTGAGATGCTGACAGGATCCTTACCCTTCCAGGGAAAAGACAGAAAGGAGACAATGGCACTCATTCTCAAGTGAGTATCAAAACTGCCTTTATTTTTCTGAGTTAATTGTGCCCTCTGGAGACTCCATAGGGCCCAAGTATGTGATGGGTAGAGAATAATGATGTGCATAATGAACTTTCCAAAGCGTGATTTTAGTGAGGCACACATAGCTGATGCCTGTGTTTAACTCTAAAATTGCCTTCAGAATAAACAGTAGGAACAGAATTATTGAGAGGGCCTTACAAAAGAAATTTATCTTACTTTTTGTGATAATGTCAGTATGCACAAAATGTGGAAAAGTCAGATTTCTGAAACACATTTTATATTTTTTTATTGCCAAGTTTCAATTTTTTTCCTTTGAAATGTCCCATTCATTTAATGTTAAATGCAGACAAAAGTATTTGAAGCTTAGCTTTGCTCACTAGTGAATTTTTTTTAATGTGTTGGTGAATGGCCAAGAGAAAAGTTTTATTCTCTTTAAACAGTATGCAGTTTAGTATACATTTTTTCATGAAGTTTGATTGTTCAAATTCGTCTTGATTCCCAAATTTATTCCAGCAAACTGAAAAAGTGAAAAAATTCTGTAGGAAAATGACCTATTTAGGTTGCAAATGTTTTATGAGATCCATTAGATCTGCTCCATCTTTAGTGAAGTCAGGGATTCAAACCTTCCTTAAGATCAGCAGAATAAGATCAGCTTCTCACTGTGCATTGCACTATGCTTGGCTAGCCTTTGGTCACTGATTTCATGTGTCTGCCCGTCCTGACCACTACAGTTCCGCTGTTTCAGCCACAGTGGGATGGAAAAAAAGCTTGAAAAATCTATTTTCTTTTCAAGCGTTGTGTTCTTTCAGAGCCAAGCTGGGAATGCCGCAGTTCTTGAGCATAGAAGCCCAGAGCCTGCTGCGAGCCCTCTTCAAAAGGAACCCCTCCAACAGATTAGGTACGTGTGCTTTGATCAGGGCGTTCGCTGTGTGCTTGTCAGCTGCTGAGTTGTACTCTCAGCTCATCTTTTCCAATGGTTACCCTCTTCATTAGGTGGCATCTGGCATTCCTTCCCAGAGTACAGTGAACCTTCAGCATCACTAGAGAATTTTGTAAGGAGTACAGGCAAAAGCATTGAAATCTAAAACATGATATTAACTTGTGTTTTGGGTTTTTTTTTGTAAAGAGAGTGAGTGAACTGCCAGCTTTTATGAATGATTTAAGATGCCTGCCATGTTTGATAATATAAGGAACTGAGAAACAAGTGTAGTTTAAAATCTGTATAATTTAGCTGCAAATCTCAGGTTTCATCTCTCCTGTTCTCAAATGCATTTCAATTCTGTTTTTTTCTGTTAGCTAGGGGCAGTCTTGCAGTAGACTTTATTCTTAATTACCCAGATACATCATTTCCCTTCTACTGATGTTGATGCCTTGGAGTGGCTACCTCAGCCAGACAGAGTTAAAAGAATAAAGTAGGTATTTATTGAAGGCTTTCAATAGATACACCCTGGGAAGTGCAAAAGCCTTGCAGAGGCTACACCCAAGAGAGACGATGGTCACAAGTTTTTCAGACAGACACAAGTTTGGTCTGTTTGCATATCAGGTGTTAATTCTCCAATTACAGCTTCGGGTAATGAAGCTCGCTCCCCCACAATTCACTTTTCTTTATACTTTTCAGGGCCTGAGGCTGTGGTGTATCCTTGTATCTCAGGTCTGCAGGGATTTTTTTGTCTAACCAAAACGTTAACTACCCTTTATATGGAGTTTAGACCTATGCACTAATGCAGTGTAGGATTTGAAAAACATAAAAGCTAAAATCTTAAGGCATCAGTGTGTCTTCACCCTTTGTTAATAAGCCTGCTTAGATTGCAATATACTAGATGTATTTGTTGGATAATGTATCTTATGTCATGCATTCCTTTGTTTATGGGTTTTATTAAGAAATTAATTGCATTTGATGAGGTCATGGGCAATGTCTATGGAATAATTGCCACTGCAGATTTTGTCATTGTTCCCCACAGACGTGTGGGGACAAGTCAGTAAAGCCCAGTGCTGGGTGGCAGTGGGGATTGTCCTGCAGCATGTCACGGTGACCTCTCTCCTGCCAGGGGCATCCCATATGGCTCACAGAGGGAATGCTTTCCCATTTGTGTTATCTCTGATCTAGACAATAGTCTTACAGTCTGATACACTGCGAACATGAGAGCAGAAAAACACATTTTCTCAGCAGGTTTCAATTGCTCTCGAGCAATTTGTTTTACACTGGACAAAATAGAGTATTAGGATTTCTAGGTTTAATCTCTGTTTAGAAAAATTAGGTGCTTCCCCAAATATGAACTTTTTCCCACTTCCTACGTCTGTTTCTTTCTGCTGTTTCCTCCCTGTCTCCATCTCATGGTTTTATTCTGCTCTGCTTATTTTCCATTCAAAATGGAGCTCCAGTGAAGTCAGTGAGAGTCTCTGGATATCACTGCTTAAATAAAAAGCTACTCACTAAAACTTGGTTTTAACCATAACAATTCTAGCCCTTGTATCTTAATAATGAGGAATTGCTAGGGGTCAAGATTTTATAACCTGAGGTTTATTGAAATACTGGGATGGCTTGGAGAAAAAAAAAATAAAGAAGTTATTTATAATGCAAACATCTAAGGAAATAAAATCTGAAAGAGTAGCAGAAAAATAGATCTTAACATTTCAGGGTTAACAATGGAAAGCTCCTGAAGGCATTCTCTGTTTTAACTGATAGAGAATCAGCACAAAGGAAGATGGAAAGGGACCTGTTGATAAAAAGAGAAGAAAAGCTTGAATAGTTGGCCTAAATACTGAACAGAAGTCAGTAGATAAAAGGACTGCTTCAACCTTGTGGATTTTAGCTTTTCCTGGGAAAGGAATAATAGTATTAAAAGTAGGCTCAGACATCCAGTTTTGAAAAATCTTTGGAAAATTAATGAAGCATGCTAAAATAAATGAACCATATTATGAATCAAACACTTGATTTCAGCCATTGTTTCATAAATTTGCAAATGTGGAAAGTGCATTTAGTTCCAAAATCCAGTTTTAAACATTTACAAGATAAAAGATGCTTTTTGCCATTTGATTTTGCTATCTTAACAAACGGAAGTGAAGATTGATTAGGTATTTTGAAATTTTGTTTTGAAGCTTTGGATTATTAATGGAAGAAATATTAGGGTTGAAGCGAACTAGAAAAGACTGAAAATAAATTTAGTAATCTGATTTACCTGCTTCTATTTTTAAGTCTGATGCCCATATTAATGTTTGTGACAGATTTTTAAGGAATGGAAATTCTTCCTTTGGTATCTCTGGTTTTGGGCTTTGTCTGTTCTTTCCTAAGTCTATTTGCTGAAGTCTGCATAGCACTGCTCTTTGGTAGTGTTGCTCTAAGTACAGCAAATTTTGGATTAAGGATAAGCAGAATTTTAAATTCTTTAACTAACTGAATACCCAGACAAATAAGGACTAAGCACTCAGAAGTAAAACTTTATGATTAAACTGTTAGTTCATTACATTTCCAGGAACTTAGGCAAGGGACTTGCTCTAAGGTCTGGATCTCCTCAGGCAGGTAAATAAATTATTTATTATTTAACATGATTATTTAACAAATACATATTAAAATTTACTTTATATAAAAAAACATATTATCTAACAAACTTACTATGTTGCTGAGCAGTATAAAGTGTCCAGCGTCCTTATAATTGATAATCTTGGCCAAGAAAGTTTAATAGGCTCAGAGTAAAAGCCAAGGAAATTATTACTATTTTCTTAATCCCATGTTTTCAGGTGAGATACATTCTGCTTTGGCACTTACAAAACTTTGGGCTTTAACTTTATAAAATTATGAGTTTGAACACAAAGCAGCTTTCACTTTTGTCAGAGTGACTGTGAAGCTTTCATGTATACCTTAGAAAAATACCTCAAAAATTCTAGCTCACTAAAAAGATTCTGAAGCTGTGGAGACAGTAACATTTTATTATCTGGAAACTCTTTCTGATGAATTTGAATATCCAAGTTATCAACTTTCAGGTTTCTTAGGTCTCTTCTTCCCCCCTTAATATTTCAAGGCTTTTGTTGTCCATAATGATTCAATAATCAAAAACAATTAAAAATAAAACATTCTACTCTTTACTGCTTGCAGGCACTTTCATTGCAGGCATAAAACTTAGATAATTAAGTTCTCACTAATGTGAGGCTGCTTTTATATAAATGCACTCTATAATGTGGTTTAACTGTCAGTTTGCTCTGAAAGAATTATTTATCTTCTCAGACCTTCATGTGACCCACATTCGAATTTTTGCAGGCAATAGGTTTGATTGTGCTGATTATTCTTGACTGATAGGTCTTATTGCTAAACTGAAGTTGAAGTGAAGTTAGAAAACCCAAACTCACTAGAAACCTTGAGGAAGGTGAAAGGTTTGTGGTCGTGCTGTGCTTCAGATGTTTGCTGGAGAGCCATCTCTGTGCCAGGAAAGGTCCATCTCCATCCAGCAGGACTTCCCAGTCATGACCTCTGCAGTGCTTTTCTTTTCTCTATGAAAGCACATCTCTTTGCAGTATCCCTGTAGATTTGCAGGTGGTAGATGAATGGCTGAAACATGCTGAGCAAATCCAGAGAGACTCCACCATAAGCACGGATCCCTAATGTCTCCCGAGGACTTTTCAGCGGGGTCAGGACTGTCCTCCAGGCTCCCAGAGCTGCTCCTGAATGCACCCTTGGGCCTCCAGCTGAGGAGAGGAGCAGGCACACACTGCCTGCAGCCACAGCACACAGTCCAGGAAGGGGCTGTGGGCTACACCAGCAATTCTCCTGGCAGGGAAGGTCAGGGAATAAAAACTGCAGGAAGTGCTGAACATTCTCCATCACATAAAATCAGTCGCTAAGAATCGGAAGTAAGCCACTCTTTGCAAAATGAGGCTATTATTGTCCTAAATCTCTTTAATATATTAAGCCTTTGCACTTTACAGCATACTCCTGTGCTGGAGCTGAGGTGGCCCCAACTGGGAAATGAAACTTTTTCAAACAGATGCCTGCCTCAACTGCATGCTTGTGTTTCTTACCAAACACTGCAACCCCCACTAAGAGAAGTAGCTGTGGGTGGACTTTTTTTTTTCTTGGTCCTTATTTCTGTAGGTCTGTGGAAAAAGGGACAATAACAGTATCAAGAAGTGTGGCTTTCAAATGGATGGTCTGAAGAAAAGCATGTCATTCCCAACACACAATGACGTATCCATTAGGCTGAGCAAGAGGGAAAACAGAAGCAGTCAGGAAGGGGCAGGGAAGAGAAAATTTAATGCATTAGCAATTATCCTCAGTCTAGGATATGTTACTAGTGTCTTACAGTGTCTCCTACCCTATTCCTGCTTTAAGGTCAAGCAAGGGGTTTTCTGAGCCTCTTGTGGTTTGTCGATGAAGTAATCTTCAAAAGATTTCTTTTCAGCAGTTTCCTGGCCTCCCCATGAACCCATATAAGTGTTTTGCACCACATCATCTTTTCCAAGTAATTCCACATCACACAACTGTCTGTTTCCTGAGGAAACATCTCCAGGTTCTTCTGAACCTGATTCCTGCTGGCATCATTTAATGGTCTATTTTATACTTCCTTGGTCATCTGTTTGCAGGCTGAAAAGTCCTGACCTACTCAATCATTCCGTAACAGAAAGATTACTGAAAGATTACTGGGATGGGGAATTAATCAGATCATCTCTCTTCGCTGTTTTCCAGCAGGCCTGACAGACAATCCTGCATGTTTTCTTTGCAAAATGTTTGCTTCCCGTATCCGTTCAGCAGTGATGTGAAGCAGGCTGTAGGAGGCAGTTCCTGATCATTGCATTTTGACAAATATCGATGACACAAGGAGAGCAGACATCACATTTTACAAAAGCTTCAGTTGACAAGGCCTTTGTAAAGCTGCTTGTAATGTTGATCTTCCCAAAGTACAAATATTGCTTGTATAAAAAGCTTCCTCTGAGGTGCTGAGTGCCCCTTGCAAAGTGCTTAGGAATCCCAAATCTTTTTGGGAATCAAGGTTGCTCAGCATACTGGTGAAGAAGTAGGCTGGGTACCCTTCAGGAACTGATTCCAGAACTGCAGTGCAAAGCCTTTGCTTCCAGAGTTTATTTCTCCTTGAAATGAAAATGAGAGGTGCTATTAGTAAGGTCAAATAAACCCCCAAAATGGCATTTAAAATCCTCTCTGACAGTTCCTTTAATTGTTACCACATACTTGTTTGGTTCTGTGATAGCACACTGAAGCAAATAAATTGAGCTCAAGGAATAAAAAACTCAATCTTCAGTGAAAACATAAGGCAAAAGTAATGAAGGAATTAGATTCTCAGAAGACTTTTCCTAAATTTCCTACAGTAATGTAACAGAAATTTAATAGTGAAGGAAACATAACATTAAGGAGAGTGATGATTTCGGTACTCTCAGGAATTTGAAGACAGTATGTGAAGAGGGGGAACCTAAAATCCTGGCTTACCTCAAACCATTTTGGAGCCTTTTGGCATTTTGAGTCTATACTTGCCTGCAGTGCAGCTTTCTGTGCCTGTGGAGAACAGTAGCTAGTCAAGATTTAAAATTCAGTGTGGACAGAAAAACTGCCACTGGTGGAGCCTTGCCAGAGCATCAGGATATCCTGGGGCCTTTCCTGACCTTGCTGGTGCATGCATTCTGCTGTGGCTAAAATCCCATGTCTCACCCAAAGCCTTGGCAGCAGCCTCAATTAGAGAAAAGTAGAAGACCCTTGGAATCAGAGGCTCATTAATGAAGTGCCCTGTCTGTATCTATGGCAGTTATACTGGGATGGCACTTGCACCATTCAGAATTTCTTGACTAGAATGGTTTAGATGGGGACTGTCACTTTGTCAGAAAAAAGGTGGGGATGGGGAGGGAGAGGAGAAGGGACATCATGGAGCTCTCTTATAAGCATGACTTCATTTTGATTCTTTCATTCTCTTCTCAGGTGCTGGGTTTGATGGAGTAGAAGAAATTAAACGTCACCCTTTCTTTGTTACTATAGACTGGAATGTAAGTGAAGCAGCATTATTTTTTTCTTAGCTATATTTTTTGAAGACAAACTGCCATGCATAGGAAAAGAATATTTTCTCTGACATAGAGAGCCTAACTTCTCTAACACAGAGGAGTTAGAGCCTTTTCAGTGGGTGCCTCTGTCTCTCTTGCCTGCATGTTGGCATCAGTACTCAAAATTGGAACAGTTGATCAAATTAAACATTATTCAAGTAAGACATATCAGATGTACTTAAGAGAACGGTAATCAAGGATTTATTTTATTGCTATCAGCTACAGCTCATAAAGGTGGTTGTGGTGCAGATTATCTGAGTATTTGATTTAGACACATAAGAGATTAAACTTTACATTTTCAGCATCGTATTTTTTCAAATTAAATTATTTGCATTTCCTAGTTTAATTTTATCCAACTTGTGTTATAGTATTGTTGTGTCTCTTCCGTATTTAATGCATTCACTCATGACTGCTAGTACAACAGGTAACTTTGATGCAGTTCTTATGAGAAATTCTGATAAAACCACATGAATCTATGTGACAGAACCATTCTCAAACTGCTGCCCAGGACCTTGCAGTAAAGCTAATTCCTCTGTGAGAGAACATTTTGTGGTGCCCAGGTAGCCTTTGAAAGGCCCACAAACCCATTTATTTTGAAATGCTCATTAGAAAAATCTAATTTGGGTTGCATGTTGAAGAGTTGTCATGACTCATAAACACATTAAAATATAATCAATGAAGGTGGATTTTGAGACTTTCCTTTATAGTCCAGCTGACTTTCAGTCCCATTAAATATGTTCTGGAGTCTAGAGTGTCTTTTCTTTTCTGATTCTTACCAATAGTGAGATTCTGTGTGAAAACTTTACATTTATAAGAACAGTAAGTGAAAATAAAAAATAGAGAATCCAAAGAACTTGGGCTGTTGATGATTATGTTAATTATTAAATAATAATAATAATATTAATAACAATAATATTATTTTCTGTATTCCCTCAATATCTCTTCAGTCCTCAGCTTTGCATCAAAATATAGGTCAGATGACTACATCTTACTGTAATAAGAAGCACTGTAACAGTGAAAGGGTTTTTTTTCCTTCCGTGTTTGCTAGGGCAGCAGCTCACTAACTCATCATAAATAAATGAGGCTCTGCATCTTGGAAAGGTTTCCAGAAAAGTCAGTTCTGTCCCAAGAGAATACTCAAGACCACCTTCTGTCATGATAATTGGTGATTCTTTCAAGCTCCATTCTTTAGGGAACAATTTCATTCCTGTCCTAAGGAAACTCTACAGTCCTCCATCATTTGAAAAAACTCTTCTATACAGGGAAATATCTACCACGAAGAAGATAGGTATGCTTGAGCATGCCTTGGAGCTAGAGAGGAAGGTGGATTTAATTGCCCTTTGATGTGTTATCCAGCCCCCTAACTCTGCTGTGAAATATAGCTGTAAAAATCCATTTTAATCCAACATAATTAGTGCTTATTGCACTCTCTTGGAGACAGATCACTATTACACCGACCAGCTATCATCTTTGTAATATATTTCCTCATTTTATCCTAATTTTGCAATCACTCAAGGAGATCTTGGGAGGCTTATCTTGTTCCAGCAGCTACAGCACTGTATGCATTTCAGAGCAATGTGAGCCTGGCCCTGAGCTGAAGCCAGGATTCTGACTCTAAATAATCATCCAACCAGTTGTTAATGTGTTCTCCATGGACAGAAACAGAACAGGGTCAGAGAACAGAAATGGATCAGACATAGATGTTTAGCACTGGTCTCTGTACAGCTGCAGGGAAAGTGTCCCTGGTGCCCTCATTTTGTTCTCCCATAATGTGTTCAGAATCTCCCATATCAGTTCTCAGACAGTCAGCAAACAGCACTGTTGGGATGGGGCAGAAATGATTATTTACTTTATGCCTTGGCAATATAAAGACCTCAGAGAGTAAGAGGCGAGCTCTTTTGGAGAACTTCTGTGCTACCTTGACAGCTGTGATAGACAGGACTGCTGCGACTGACAGCACAGAAAATTTCCAAACTGTAGTAAAGTAATCCTGCATCAAAAGCCCCCTTATCATGAAGGGTGAGTACGGGTTAGTGTCTGCTAGAAATGCAGTGTGAAATAGGTTTGCTTTTAAGTATGATTTTTCCTACAAGAGTGACATGATAGCCAGGAACAAAGCACCTGGTTGCATCATCTAATTTTAAAGAGAGATTCAAAACAGAAATTAGTTGGATTCTTCCTTCTAAGCCATGTGTGAAATCTTGATGTTGCAGTCATACTAGAAGTGCAGATGGAACCCTGTGACTCAGGCTTTCATTTCACAGTATTCTCAGAGCTGTTCCCTTTGGGTTTGGATTGGAGCTGGCTATTTTCTCTGTCCCTGAAATGTTTACCTGTTGGGGCAGTCATTTCCCATCTTTTACTGTCTTCAAACAGACACAGCCAAGATACAATGTCTGGTTTGGATGAACACCCAGTGGAAATAGCACACACAGTGCAGGCACAGCCCCTGTCAGGATGCTGCAGATGCTGCTGCCAAGCACGGTGTGCTGGTAACCTGTGACCACTGAATGCCAAAGCAGTAAGGGCAATCCTGGAAAACGTGAATGTGGCCAGGGAGCCTTCCTCCTCCCAGCCTTTCCCAGAAGCCATTCCCATGTTCCAGGGTTCCATCCTTCAGCAAAATCTCCAGCCACTTTAGGTTTAACTTCTGGCTGACTTCTGCACTAAATGGACTGTGGACAATCTGACACAGAATCTGTGAATTCTGTCCAGAGAATCTGTGAACAATCTGAACCCAGACTTAAATGGTGGCATGAGACTCTCTAAGAGTCACATTTTTACAGCTGTTACCCTGTAACAAAGCCCTAAATTCCCACTTTGCAGAGTGAAAAATAGCTGGAGGTTTCTGCAAATATCAGTCTTGCTGCTCTGAGGCATTTAGCAGGCACCATGACGTAAATTCAATTGATCTGTTGTTAAATGGATGGGCTGTCTCTGATGATCAAGGCTGGGATGCTCAGGGGAGAGATGAGATGTCCAGCTCCTTGACAGTTTTACCTGCTTATTAACCTTGCACCTCCTTTTCCTCTTAAGACAAGCAGACCCAAAATGAATTGACTTCAGATAATTTAAGTCATTGGCTCTGAGAAAGCACAGTCTGATTCCTGATATTTTACTACTGTTTCTTTCCAGGTCATGCATAATGAATTTCTGGCTTTTCATTGAAAATGAAAAATGAAATCTCCTTTTTCAGATTGCTGTCGGAGGAGTGGGCTATAAACAGTAGTTTTTGTTTGGATGACAGACTAAATTGGAACTAGAGCAAATGACATGCTTGAAAATGAACTGTCAAATACAGCTGAGGAAAGGAGTGGGAAGAAAGTGGATTCCAGTTCTTTTTCCTTTAATATTAATCAGAGATCAAGCTGAACTGAAAATGTGAATTATTTAATTACAGATTTTACCAACAGCAAAAACGTAATCCTGAGGTCTGAATTCTGCTAGCTTTTCTATCATTTGCAGGCAATAACATTGAGTCATTAATCTAGGAGAGGACAAGCATTTTAGAATGTAGTTCATCCTTTTGTCTGCTTATTGGATTTGCCATGACAGGTATATGTATCAAGGGAGTTTATTCTCACACTACAACTGCACCACTGTGGAGGGTAGCATCTTTCTATTTCTAGAAGGTGTCTAAGGAATAATTCAATTCTTCATCAAAGAAACTCAGTTGAGGAAATGACTAAATAGTTTTTAATGAAATTAAACCTTGATATTTGCCATGCACATGTACAGAGCATTTCTATCTCTGGGATATTTAGGAGTGTGTTTTTTAAAGATGATGAAAAATTTGCTACTTATAAATAAGAAGAGAAAGAAACACAGTATTGCAGCATTTTATTACTAGTCTCTCTTGTGTATTACTTAAGTTCCAGATGGAAAGGTGTTCAGATGAAGACCATACTAGGGATGTGGCAACATGTTTTAAGAAAAGGACAGTGGCACCTGGATTAGTTATTTCAAATAAAAATATTTTTGTCTTAAATCAGAAAGAAAGTCAATAGAAGCTCAAAGTTTCTTAAAATGCTATAGAAATTATTTCTAGTTAATTCATAGGTACTTATCATGAAAGTCTCAGGAGGACATGAGGGGTGGATAAGTAGTCAGAAGCATGGATATGTATTCAGGTGTGAATATCTAAATAAGTATTTTCACACCTTGGAGCCCATCTCCCTTGTTCTATGGATTATGCACTCCCTCAGCACAGCCTCTGGATCCAACAACACTGTGGTTATGCAGTGATTCTTCATACCTGTCATTTTCTGTGCTGAGTCAATGCTGTGGCCAGTTTAAAAAAAAACTGTTGATGGAATGTGGGAGTTTAGTCTTTACTGGGAAAGATAAATAAATAGTATTCTCAATAAAACATTAATGGCTAAAGAGTGCAATTCTCCTTTATGGATGTGGAAACAATGTGGAAGAAAAAAAAAATCCTCCGTTTCTTATACCTGTGCAAACATATGATGATCCTAAATACCCATTCTGAAATTTAACTGCTCCAGTTGTCACTGTGATATCCAAAGTCTCTTTTAAATGCCTAATCAGTTGCCCCAAAAGAAAAATTTGGATATCAAAACTGGAATTTAAACCGGGAAAACTGGGACCCTGTTCCCATTTAAACAGATGATGGAACTCACTGTAACTTTTGCATACAGCACTAAGACTACTAAGACTTAGAAAGTACATAACTGCTTAAGCTTCACCAGAAGTTATGGACAGTCTGATAGAAATGGCCGAAGGCAAGATTTGAAATTTAACTTGCTGTCATTTCCCACCCTGGTTCGTTTCTGCCAGAAGGGGTTACAGTCATGATACATCATCCCTAATAATTTGGGGGCCATGGTAAGAGACAATATATTAATACATTTGCTAAAATTAGAAATATACTTGAAAAACCTGGAAGGATCTCAAATCCTCCAAGAGATTCACTCTCTATGTGTATAGGAAGCAATGACTGTGATTCTTACTATTTTCTTAGATCAGCTTGTGCCACATTGAGTTTTGCAGGCTACAGGACAGGTTTTTAAAGGAAGAGGTGTTCTGCCTGCAGCAGGCCTTTGTCTTGGGCCACCCTCTGGTTTAGTGATTTGGCTTGGGTTGTAGTGGCTCACTCAGAGAACTGGAGCCAGTGTGGGATGGAGAAGCCCATAGATGATACTACTCTGCTTTTCCTGGTCCTCAATGATTTCGTTTAGTTACCCTTTTCAAGAGCCTGGAGGGAAAAATGCTTTAGGCAGTTTACCTTTTGCTGTTCTGTTGTCTAATTTTTATCACAAGTTGGTAGGGAAATGGAAAAGGGAGTCATCAGGGTTGTGCTCAAAGGCAGTGCCTTTCACTCGCACGAGCATCTTCTTTGTTTCCATCCTCTCCCAGAAAGAGAATTTGTGATTTTAAATCTTTAGGTGGCCTGTGACTCACGATGAATCTTAAATCCCTCCCTAGTAGCAGAGGATGTGGGTTAGGGATTCAAAATACAAATGTAGCTGCAGCAGCACTTAAGAAACTACAGATGGGGGAAGGAATTAAGAGGCCAGAGAGAATATGGTTACAATAATGAAAAGAGAGTGCAATTCCTGAATGATGTACAGCTCTGAAACATTTTCCAGTTTTTGGACCTCACAGGATGAGCTGTGCAGTTAATTCCGTGAGGAAGTATGTGCATGTGACTATATTGCTTTCTGCAGTAGAAGCACTGCAGTTGTGAATTAAGACAAATAAAGGCAAGCTGGGAAGCAAATAGCTTTCTCAAGGTGAAATCCTAGCAACAGAAAAACCTACAGTAGCTGCTGAGTTTTCTTGTAAAGTTCTGCGCAGATAGAAAAAGATGTATGTTAATTACTAGGTTGATCTGTTCAGCTGATGAGTGACACTTCCTGCTCCAGATTGCAATTGGCTTTTAATTATTTGGAAGACTGGCTTTCCATTGTGGCTCACAGCAGTTATTCATCTCCTTTCCTCTCTGAAGATATGGAGCAGTTTTGTGCAAGCAGGAACTTTTTATGGTGAAATGGCCATTAATTATTGCAGAGTCATTTCCAACCTCACTATTTCACTTTCCCAAGGAATCATAATTCAACCACAAATATATCCTTTATGTTAAGGCTAATACTATGCTACAGAACATTCTGCATCAAGAACCTTTATTTATCAATGCAAAATCAAATTCAAACTGTAGTGATGTGTATATATCTTAGATTTGACCACATGTTTTGTATTACAGAAGTTAATTCCCCAGAAAACGCACAGTTAAAAAGAATCTTCCTGCACGCAAGGAGCTGGACAAGCATTTAGTAATGTCCATTAAACATTTTGAAAAATCAGCTCATTAGGAAGTTAAGAGCTAGCCTAAAAATACATATTGCAAGCAGTCATAAAGTTGAATTCTCCATTTCTTATCATAACTTGAAAGTTTGCATTAAATGTTATATTTATTTATGCTCAGACATGTTAATTATGGGGAACTGTCTGTCGCAACTAATTCAGCCCTTTGAAATCTGAGAACAAAAGCATTTCTAGAAACGAAATGCAGTCTAGGGACTGCAACACAGGGCAGGGAGTCAAACTGGAGCTCTGTTCCCTGTGCTGCCATCAGCATGATGTTCAGTTTTGACCATTTCAGGCAGAGATGATGCAAAGATGGCTGAAATCAATAGGGCTCTTTCCATTAACCTCTACAGGCTTTGGATCAGATCCAAACATCCTCACCTCAGTGTGCATGTCTGTGTGTGTATGAATGCTTGCAATGGAGCATGGTGTAGCAATTTCTTAAAGATCTCTGACAAGGAGTAAAAAGGCCATGAAGTCCCTCATAATAAAGGCATAAAGGATGGATTAGGATGAACTCATGGTGCCTGTTACTTAGGTGATTCCCTACGTGACTCCTCAGTCACCATCAGAAACTCGCACACCTAGCAGTACTGTTATATACCTTCTCCTCTTCCTTATTTTTTCCTTTGTTTTGTTCTTCAGTTCAAGCCCACATGTAGAGCTTCAGTGTGACTTCCCACTCATCCACAGTGCTTTCTCCCCAGCATCTGTTGATGTAATTTCATGTAATAATCAGCTATAAACCCCCTTCTCTTTTACCAGATATGCTAAAAGAACATGTTTCTTGTTTAGGTTGTAAGGACCAGGCAGCCAAGCCTGTTGCTCTGCTCAGCCTGGCAGCATACCAAACACATTGCTGGTTCTTGACAAATAATAAGTGCTAAAGCAGTCCTGGCTTCCCAGCAGTTCTTTGTGCTGATTGCCATTGCTGCACTGCTGAAGTCCCCCTGTTTCCTGGTCTTACCATTGCACATCCCAGTCCTCCCCTTAGACCCGTGAATTTCCAGATGCCCCAGCTGGAATACTATTAGTCTATGGGCTAATTTTTTGCCAGGAACATTCGTGTTTATGTTCAGGATTCCAGTAGCTACAATGTGCGGGAACCATCGAGGGCACAGATTTTAAGCCCATAGTAAAGCAAGAGCCAGAACCACAGCTGCATCATCCTTTTCTGTCAGTCCAGCAAGGATAGCAGGGAGCTGAGAGAGGACACCCCAAAGGAAGCAGGGGAGTCTATCTCCAGATGCTGAGTGCACACATTGATGCTGATTGTGATCTGTTTTTCTCCTTGTAGAAACTGTACAGAAAAGAAATCAAGCCTCCTTTCAAGCCTGCAGTGGGGCGGCCAGAAGACACCTTTCATTTTGATCCAGAGTTCACATCTCGGACCCCCACAGGTTAGTAAGGTGGCACACAGGTAATATATCCTTTCAGTTAGTAAATTCAGTTTTCCTTTGCCCTCTCTATTCCAACACATTCTAAAAGTCTGATCACCTGTGGCATTACAGAGTTTTGCCATATCCAGCAGGAAGCAATGACTGGTTTTGCTTTTCCAGCAAAAGAAGCTCATAAGCACTTCACAGGCTTCATATTAACTCGTCTTCAGGAAGAGCAGATTTCACATTTTTTAAAGGAAAAATAACTGTCGTTTTGCTATTTTGTTACTAATTTTTGCTTACAGTAGCTGAATTTACCTATTTTAAATTACCTTGGCTTCAAAGAATTTTGTATCTCTGCAAGTGAGTATTTAATTATATATTGTATAGATGTTTTATTAAATTATGACATCCCACAGATTGTGGACTGTTGGAAGTTAATGTGTGGTTAAAAACAATGAAAAATCATCAGTTCTCAGGTCAGCAGAGTTATGCCAACAGGAAATTTGGCCCACCATATTTAGAAAATGCTTGCAGAGAGAATGTTGTTCCTGTAACTTATATTTCCTAACAGAAATACCACGCTTTGTACACTATATAAGTGGAGGTGACTGTTCCACAAAATTCTGTTTTTCCGCTCTTTTAAGTGGAAAGCAAGAATATCATTAATGTCCGGTGGTAATCCCACTTATAAGGTTGCCTTCTGCTAGACATGGGTAAATTACATTACATTTCTGCCTGTGATGTACCTGTGTAAAGAAGTACCTGTTTATACTTCCTGAAGTGCAAAAATTGAATTAGTTGTTGTTTGTAAAACACGTTGAAGGTGGTAAGCACTGTAAATCACAAATCACATAGTATTGTGGTAATAATCAAGTATAAGGTCTCAAGCTTCAATCCTCAAATTGCCTCAGAACTATTGCAGTGAGGGGGAAAGATGTGAGCTTTCATTATGAAAACACCTACATTGTAACACATGAATCAGAGATTTCCTGCAGTTTTTGTTCAGGCTTATCATGACCGATACCATTTTTTTCTTAAAACAAGCCCAAACTTCTATTCAAAACCTGGATCAAATTTCCTTTCATGTCATTTGAAATAAAAGTATCTACTCCAAATCTTTCCTCAGTCAGTTTCTATAATTTTTTTTTATTCAAGGATGTGCTGACTTTTGCAAACAATAAAAATATTACATTATTGTTTTTTAAAACTGGAACATCCACCTGTCTCCTGTTTACGTTGGTCATGTTCTGAAATTCCTATTCCACTGCATAGAGACATGATCTTTGGTTTCCAGACATTGCACACATCTGATTTTAGGTTTAATTTAGATTTTGGAGGCACTGATTTCTCTGAAATACTGGAGACTGCAAGTTAGCCTGGTCTTGAGGGATGTGTGCTCTGGTGCTGCCATGGGAAGTTTCACTGATGTGCAGAGAAGCATTAAGGGTTTGGATTGCTTTGGAAGTTCAGCACTTCATTGTACTGATGCCTGGGGCTATATTTTACACTCTACGTGTTACTGCTGTGGCCTAATTAAATTTGTTATTTAGTACAAGACACTGACTTGGAAGGTTTGTTTTGGGGTGATGGCTGGGAGATTTTTTGGGAGATGGCCTGCCTCAATTCTACTTTGGGCTACCATGGATAGTGGCCTGAGAATCAAACATTTCAAAATAGGTGTAATTGGAAATATGAATCCATTTACACTTTCAGAATGATGGAAAAACCCTTGCAGACTGGTAGATTATTTTGCAGGCCCTGACTGTTGACTGGTTGGGTCACACAAATTGGGATGGGTATCACAAATTGGCTCACATTGCCAGTGGAATAGAGTAATAATGATTTTTATTTTGTGGCTTTTCTATCAGGACACAGACCCCAAACAAACTAACCATGTTACTGAGAACATCCTCAGATAGAAAGCTCTGTAATAATTCCTGCTTCATGACCATGCAGTTGTGTTTTAATGAAGCTGTCAGTCACTATCAAGGAGGGGATACAGAAACGTATACTAATTTTACACTGTCTTTATGAATGAGTTCTCCTGTCTGAAAGCAGGCTTATGTCAAAGTTTTGGATCCAGTAAATCTTGTCAGCCCGGTGATTTACTGTACCTCAGAAACTTCCTTTACCCTGGAGGTTGAAACTGCATTCTGTGGATTCTTAACTTCAGGTCTAAGTGTGCCAAAGATGTGGTTTCTGACACTGACAGAGCATTTATGTGGGTATAGTTTCACATCACTTTTTCTCAGAGATTTGTCCAAGTTGGAGTTGCTTTTTCTGGCCATTTGCTTCCTCAATTCACCACTGTGGGCCCTTGTCTCATTTGTGGTGACTCAGCTCCTTACAGGGAGCTGGAAGCTGAAGCAGTCTAGGTTAGAAATGGTGACTTGAGCAAGGATCAAAACAAGATCATTCTGGTGACCCAACTTAGATTTCAGTCCACAAATGTTGGTACTGTTGTAATTGATGGGATAGCAGGCTGTAAGCAGCAGAGATGTTTTAGACTGGCTTTACTGCTGCAAAAAAAGTATGTAACATTTCACCTGAAGTAACTAGGTATTCTCCTTTGAAATAAGATGTTTGCTAACCCCAGTGAAACATGTTGAAGGAAATAAGAGCTATGAAGCCTTTCAAAACCCTTAAACTTAGATGCTCCAGTAGAACAAAGCATTATTACTTTTCACAGGAAGAAAGATAACCATTATACAAGATTGGTGCTTGTAAGTGGATCTAATTCAGATAGATGAAATTATTCTGATTTATAAGGCCTAGAAAAATGATTTAGGCTTCTGAGCTATCAGTTAATTAACATGATTTATGCATAATTTTGCACTTAGCAAAAATGTTTTAATGGGCAAATCAGTTGTTGGTGATGAATATTCAATAGCAAACACCAAATCATCAATAGTTCTTCTGCAGTATTTGCTGAAGCTATTAGGAGTGAATTATGAAAGAACAGTTATTTTTAAACAGAGCTGACCTACCATTTTAGTTTTAGAGCTGGATCACAGATTTTCTGAGGTTAAGAAGTGTTCAGATGCAAATTGTTGTCCTTCCTTTTTGTAAAACAAACATTCTTTCCTCTTAATTAATCCCTTGTGTAAAAATCTCTGTTGTAGATATGCCATGGTAGGAAGTATCCAGTGATGCAAGAGGTCTGGTGTGATTCATCCACATATTTGCAAGGAGAGTGCCCATCAGAAACACAGAAATAAACAAAAACCCATGTCATTTTTCCCAAATATAATCTTCTCCATCTGAACTCTGCTTGCTGTGCAATAAGAGCACCCTGACTCCTGACTGCTGCCAAAGCTGAGGCATCTTTGCGACGAGAAACAGAATTGGCTGCAGTCTCAGTTTTGTTTATTCCCAAGAAGATATATATTGGTTTTATCAAATTCTGACTTCAGTTCCTCTATTCAGTTGACCAGTAGATTTATACAGGGCATGTGCATGCTAAGAACACATTCTTACATATTTTCAGAGCCTCAAGCAGGTGAGTCAGATATAAAGCTCAGTGGGGATGTATTTTCTTTAGATAACTGGGTATTTACACACTTTACTACAAGGAAATAGCTTTCTAAAGAAAGTTTAGCTCTGTAACTTTGTCAGCAAATCATATGGCACATTGGAGGAAATGTGAAAGGAAAAGGAGATAAAAAACATGCAACCCCCCCAGAAAACCAAATAAAAGATTAGCGAATTTTAGTAATATAGGTTTTATAATACCCAGAAAGTTGCCAAGGAATGGTTTACAAAGTGATTCTTCTTGCTGAGGAAAATACCTGGGATAAAACATATACTGAGGAGACGGATCTCTTTAAAGCTTTTCAGAATTTTAAGTAAAGCAGAGCTCTACTTGCTTCTCTCACTGAGCAGTGGTGCAGGTACAAAGAACTGTTCTCTGCTTATTTCATTCCAAAGGTAGAATATTTCAGGATTTTTTGAACTTTAGCCATTCCTTCCCTCCTTTTGTCATTCCAGGGGAAGGATGGGGAGAAAATGAATTTTAGTTAAAACAATCCTAACAGTTTTCTCCACCTGAGGACAGGTCAGCTGTTGTCTTCCCTGGAGTAGGTCCCAGCTCCTAAAGCTGCTCCAGAAGATTCCTATAACACCACAAACCACCACTACTGGAGTATTGTGCTTTTACCTTGGTTTCATGCATTCTCTGTGTTCTCCTGACTCACACAATGTGCCACTTCAGTATTGGTAATTTCTGTAGCCAAGTTGTGGTGCAAAGGACAGACACAGCAGCCTGTAGCTTTTTTCCACTCCCTGGAGAAGGTCTGCTAAGCCCTGCAGGGTGCCCTGCCCCGAGGCTCCTCTCTCTCCCCGAGCCTCTCTGCCCTGTGCCTTCTCTCTCTCTGTGCACTCTTGGCACAGGCAGTACTTTGCCTAAGAACGAACATGCCCTGTGAAAAAATGCCCGTGTCCAAGAGTCCTTGCAAACAGTACCCCTGCATTGCTCAAATCCAGAGAGGAAAGGAGTGGAGAAGGCACACCAAAGTCTCAATATGGAGATGAATTATATTCCCCTGTGGCTGCCAGTTTATCAGATCTGCAGTTGACTGGCAGGGGTGACTTTTTCTGTTGTGGTGCTACTCCTTTCTGTTCTTTTGTGCAGCTAATGAAGCCATTTTCTTCCTTCTCCTACAGATTCCCCAGGTGTTCCTCCAAGTGCCAATGCTCATCATCTTTTCAGAGGGTTCAGCTTTGTTGCCTCTAACTTGGTGCAGGAGCCTGCACAGCAAGATGTGCACAAAATCACTGTTCACCCAATTGTGCAGGTACTGAAGCTGGTTACATTTCACATCTGATGTGCAGATACGTATGTGCATAGAGCATTTTAACTGCCTAATGTTCTCACTGGTATTTCACAGCTACCTAGCGTAGGAAGGAGGTGTTTTACATGCAGCATGTAGGTGTTGAAAAATGAGAATTTTTTAGTGAAGGTTTTCATGTATAAAACATTCCTCACCATCTTTGCAAAGGAAATAGGAACTGCACTTTGTCACAACTAAAATGAAAAATGCTTCTCAATATCTGAAACAGGATTCCAGTTGTTTATGCAGGACAGGTAGTGAAATATTGTTTTTTCACTGAATGCATTTCTTTCTCAACAGTTTTGCCTTGGATTATATGATCCAGTCTGTGCTGGCAAAGGATTAAGAGGCCACCATATTCCTGTTGTTATTGCATAAGAACCTGGGTGTACTCACCTAAACCAGGGTACTTGATGGGGGAACATTCCAGATACTTGGTTCTTTGCTGCCATTCCCCTACAAAAAAATCTATCCAGTTGTACTTTAAACCAGAAATAAATTGCTACAAAAGGTTTGATACATCAGAGAAATGAACAGGGACAAAGAACCTGGCTGCTTAAAGATGCAGCCAAATTTCTCACTGGGAAAAAGTTCCCTCTCCTACCCATTGCCACAGGTATATGTGCCTCAAGTGGGGAGACCTTACCTGTGGTTTTCTTAGGTTTTCATCTCTATTTTAATTATTTACAGTGGAATGTGTCATACTCTTAAAGATGCTCTTATACCATAGTAAGTGAAATGGTACCCAAGCAATTATATCTCAGAAATGTTATATATATTCCCGTGATTTAATTTGTAAAAATGTATTGAATATTGACATATTCACATCTTAAAATTTAGCAGGTTCTGTGTGGACTTTGCTAGCAAGGCTACATTTTTAGACAGATGATTCTGGAGGATTTTTAGAGGTGCTGGTAATTTCTTGAGTCCTGGAATGGAATTTGCAGCAAAACCTCAGATTTGAGGTTCACCATTGAACCAGTCTACCTGCCCAGACATTTTCCAAAGAGCATATGAATTAATTGCTTAAAATAGTAACTTCTCTCTCACACAGAAATCTCAGATAAACGTATCCTAGACAGGACCTCTCGTGATCTGGAGGCACTCCTCATATATAGGGTATCTCTCTTGAACACTGTGAAGCTATTAGTATTTTATATGTTACCTGGCCCTCCCTCAGTAATTAGAAATCAGTTTATATGTGAGTTTGTCAGGAGATTTAGGGCCACAGTTTCTTACGAATTTCGAATATATGGTGATTTTCTGCATTCTAAAAATAGTTTAGAAAATCACAGCGGTTTTGCCGCTACTTCTGCATGGACAATTCCATCTTACGACTGGAAAAAGGTAGAAAGGGAAGAGACATGTTTCCTTGTTTAAGTAAAGAGCTTCAGAATTTTGTAACTGGACTTAGAAAGCTGCGAAGGACAAGAGAGCTCTGTGAAGGAGAGGAGATCAAGCACCTTCTTCAAGAGGAGGCTAATCCTTGCATTTACATACCCATGGCCTGATTACCTTGTTTTTTTTGTCTTTCCCTGTAGCAGTTACATGGGAACAACATTCATTTCACTGATGGATACGAGATCAAGGAGGACATAGGAATTGGCTCCTATTCAGTGTGCAAGAGATGTGTTCATAAAGCTACAGAAACGGAGTTTGCAGTGAAGGTAAGAAAGCCCCTGGTAAATGCTAGAAATGCAGCTGAGACTACTGTGCCAGCCTGGGCAGCATTGGGGTCACTGGATATTCTGTTGGCTTATTTTTTGTTGCTGGGTGTGGCTTGGGATTTTTTCTGTTTTGTAAAATGGCAGGTTTCATGATAAGTCTTTAATATTTTTTCACACTTCAATCCCATCTTGTAGAATTCCTCAGTGGAAAAAAACTTCACTGTCTTGCATGGAAATCCTGTTAATCAGCCATGCTCCTTGCAAACTGAGTAATATTTTTAATATATCCTACACTGAATCATCATATTTTTAAAAATTACATATAAAATTATTGTGAAGTTGAAACATGATTTATTCTTCTTTCATAAGTTGTTTAGGTCTGACTTTTTTCTATTTAAACTGATGTTACAGTGAAAACCATGATCACATTGGAAAACTCAGATTTCCCTTTGTCTTCTTCACGTTCAAAACCAATGCTGTCAAAACGAGCAAAAGTCAATCTTCAGCAGAGATTTAAAATTAACTACTTTGGAAGGCCGTGCTCAGAGAACTGTCATCATCCCTCTTCAGTGAATAAACAGCATGCAGGCATTTCAGGGGGCAGTACAGACCAGTGGCAGAAACAGCTCAGAGGAGGAGTTTCAAACGTGCACTTTTCTTTAAAGAAAAGTTTAGCAATGAAAACACTCATATGTTAGAAAAGTATTTCTTGGTTTTGTTCTTGTACCAAAAAGGGACAAGATTAGATTATAATGTGGAATTTGAAAAGACAGGGGAAGTTAAGTCAGATCCTTTCACTCTGTAGCATCTCATGTACAGATTGCAGTACATAGAGAAGTGTATTTACCTAATTGCAGTAAATGAGGGGATCTAGCCAACTTCCACTCTACTTTTGCTGTTTTAAAATTTTAGAAAAGAGATGTAAATTTTTCAAATAAATGAGATTGTCTTTGCAGTTAAATGAGATGATGAGAGTTTAAGGAAGTTGTCCTAGGGTAACGTTATGGTGTTTGTATCTCCAATCGTGAAATCATGAACTCAAGTTCATGATATTAATAATCTCAGGTATATAATAATAATAATATAATATTAAACATTTTATTCAGTCTTATTTTCCACTACTAGACCGATGGCAAGGCAATATCCATGAAAATCAATGAAATTTTTCATGTTTCCTCATGATGGCACAAAAATCTGCAAACCACTATTAACCTACAATCTGTTGATGTCACTGTTCAAACAATAGTTGATTTTTCTAGGCTACACCATAATTAGGAGCATGGACTTAACAGCAGATCTGTGGGCTTGCATATGAATGTGCTACTATTTCCATTTCTAATGAATTTTAAAAATCAGAGCTTTTCAGTGCCTAGGTCATTTGTCAACAGGTGACATTATGTTATAGTAGGTGTGGGTTCTGTATAATTTAAATACATCCATGATGAACAAAATGTATACTAAATATAAGTAATACTTTTAATATTTCATTTATATCAAGTATTGTGGACAGATTTATCAGTGTAATACAGCCAGTGTGAAACTAAAATAGAAAATCCTCATCCCTTGAAGATGTCAAAGTGCCCGAATCTGACAGAGTCCAGCATGTTCAGCAGCCTGAGTGTTTGGGGTACCTCAGAGGATCCAGAACAAAGCCAAGGCATGGAGACACTCAAAGCTCCACAAGAGTTTGGCACTGTGATTGCTAGGTTTATGCTCTTTCCAATTTTTTTAATATTTCCTCTTTTTTTCCCTTTCTTCCTCCACTTCTTACAACTCTTTTCTTGTCACGTAAATATGTCTTGATTTTGACTGCCAGTGTAGGCAACATGTGCAGCATCTCAGTTGCTGACACAGTGTGAGTCAAATGTGTAGCACAGATTTGGGGCTGGAGACAGTTGGTGGGTTTCTGTTTATTCTGTCTTTCCAGCACATTTAGTGCTGCCTCTCTGGTTATTACTCCTACCAATATATTAATTCTACTTTTCTTTCAATTTTATTGTAATTTCATAATAAGATTATATCATTTTGTTGTCAGAGTAGCTCGCTTTCAAAAAAATTGCACAATGCCACCCATTTCAAGTAATTAGATAGCACAGGAGTTGCAACTGATATTATCATAATTATATATCAGTCCCTTTTGACATGCATCCTTTAACTCTCTCTATAAAAATCACTGTAATTAGGCTCTTTTCATTCCTGTTAGTAAGTATAATTTTCTCAGTGTTCTGTAGTACATAACATTCACAGGAAAAAGTGTCTGCAGAGATAGTTTGTGTGATAGACAGCAGCCCCATTTGCCTTGCACCACCTCATTAAAAGCTCCCTCTTTCAGAGGAACTGCCAACACCTCTGAGAACACCATCCTGTTTCCCTCAGGGGAGGCTGGTGATAGGGAAGGAGTTAAGGAAATTACGTGCTGGCATGACTGTGGGAAGGCACACACCATGTCACTGTGTAAATAAATAATCCTTCCATGGAGCCTGCCCCTCACCTTGTTTACTGTTGTTGTGTGGTGTCTTACCTGGCCAGAGTAACTTGAATCAGAGCTACAGTCAGGAAAGCAAAACCTTTCCTAGCCCAGAAGCAGAATATATTTATTAAAATGCAAAACACTTCATCGCTTTTCCTTTTGCTGCCCATCTGCTACTAGCTGGGGGGGGGGCATCTTGTAGAGGTAATTAATTGTTTAGCAGTGCAAAAAAGTTCTTTGCTGGTGTTGTAAAGTGTTTGAACAGATCTGGATTTTCACTGTTTTCAGAGCTCATTGAGATGAGGCATGTTGCTCGCTGAGGAGCTTTTGGAATTTCCCCCAGACACGTCTCTGCACCTGTAGGCAGCTGTACTGCCTCTGTAAATCCAATCATGGAGCCTGCTGAAAAAGAGAATTTTCTTGCAAACTATTCCCTCTTCTTCCATGTCATCTGTAAAAATGAAATGCTAATAATAAACTCCAAAGCTATTTTAGACATGCCCTCAGGCTCTGAAGTGCAATATTTCAGAATTCAGACATATCTCCACTTCTGAGAGCATTTCACTACCCTGCAAGAGAAAACCCTGTAGACAGTCAGATTTCCTGCAAATTGAGTCTACCCTGAAACTAGCAACCACCTGTCTAGGTCAGTGCACATGTTGGTTTAGCAAGTCTACGTGCCATATTCTACTTGCATATATGTACTCTGAGAAGCTTTTAAAATTTTACTCTTAACTTTCTTTCCATCTCATTCCCAAGTGAAAAAAAGTAAAAAACTCTGAAATACAAGTAAGGACTTGTTCATTCTTCTGAATCACAGAATATTCTGAGGTAGATACTTCTTAAACTCAGGTAGAAAGAAGAGAGATGGGGGAAAAACGTGTTTCTCCTCTGATGGACCTCTACTGTGTTTCAGATTCTTCTGCTATAATATTCATCACCTTGACTACAGCAGGCCTAATGATTTTTAATAGCAGAGAGAACTGGCATTGTCAGTCATAGTTACAAACTTCACATGGGTATAAATGTAATGGTGAGGTCAGAAGCAAAGAAATCAGATCGAAGTATTAAGTCACATTGGTATCTATAGGAAATAGGTAAAAGAAGGATGCTAGAGGAGATGGTAGGGGTTTCTCTGAGTGGAAGAAAGTTTGCAATGGAAGCCTAAACACATTAAGAGCTCTTGTTTGGAATTCAGAGTTCTTTGTGAGTCAGATTTTTCAAATCCTTCCAGAGATGTGATGCAATTAGCATACTCCAAATGCTTTTCTTTTCTTAAGACTATTGCACAGCATTTGAGTTTGGAACGCTAGAGAAGCTTTCAAGCTGGATTTTTGGATGTGCTTCTTACTGATTCCAGATTAAGTAAATTAGAAAAGGACTTGATTTCATCTCCCTGTCTCTAAAGGTTTATCTATTCAGATTGACTCCTGACCCCAGGAGAGATTACTGGTGGATAATTGCCAAGTAGAAATTTCTGCTGCTGGGCCAGTTCTACCCCCAGTACTGCCCCCAATATTGCAGAGGAAGGTGGTTTAGATGCCAGATTCAACATCTTGATGTCAACTGCCTTTTTCTCCAGCGTAAAAGAATATCCAGCTGGTTAAGTCTTGGGGTTTTAGTCCCTCTATGCTGTTAGAGGCAAGGCAAAAAACTAGATTGTATATCCTAAACACAGGATATATATTTTTCCCTCATTTGAATAAGAAAAATACAGTTGAGATAGTCTCAATTGACAAGTCCAATTTTGCAGATGCCAATATTACAGTGGAATTTGGATCTTGAAACACATGTGAATCCCATGACTTTTTCCTATCTCTGTAATGTACTAACCAACTGTTTGGCTCCAGATGTTCCACAGTTGTGAGCAAAGCCAAAGTTTGCAGTCTGTGTCTTCCAGTGGGATACAAGTTAGTTTATGCTAGAGACCAAGTGAATCCAACAGCTCATGTATAATTCTGCCAACTGCAAAGCACTGAAAGCACATCTATCTAACATGTTATGGTATGTGCAGACTGGAGAGAAGATGCATTTGAATTAGCTACAAAAATTCAATACCAGCAGAGAAGTAATGTGTGCATGCTATCAATAAATAAAAATCATGAGAGCTAGTGTTAGCAGGCCTTTGTAATCAAACTGGTTCTGTATGTGTATTTATTTGCTAATAACAGTGAGTGACATAGTCACCAAAACCCATTTAAATTCCAGAGTTTTTTCTTAATTTCCTTAAACTACATTTTCCTCTTCCATTGATGTTCATGGTCATAGTTTCATTGTTTCTAGGTGATTGATGTAAGTAGATAAAATTGCACACTGATCTGAAGGCAGGAGGTTACACAGTAGTATTTGGTGGCTCTACATTTTCTCCATAGCCTGTACTATGGTTAGGTCAGGAGTTTAGTGCTTAATGAAGTAAAGAAAATAGGAACCTTACTTAGTGAAATGAGAAAAGAAAAAAAGAAAAAAATCAGTCCACACACCATTAAATCTCCTTGAAAGTTAAAGTGTAGATCTAGAGAGATTTGCTTAATATTGTCTCTCCTTAACCACAGAAAGTCACTGAAGTGAAACAGACAGTGGAAATTTCAGGGAAGGCTTTGTATCTATTTTTGTCTGTTTGGGAGGTACTTAGTGTCTGGTGGAAAAAGGATAAATATATCAGTATTTAAATAGGAAGGTCAATGGAAAGTTTGCTGGATGACCTCAGATTTCTTGGCCCCGGGTCTGTCAGCCTGTCAAACCAGCAGGTACTCATCCACTGCTTGTCCAGCCTTTCTCCACTCTCCCTGCACGAGAACATGGTACAGAGTCAGGCCCCAGGGTATGTGCACCAATCTCCAGGTCAGAGCCACTGGTAATGTGTCTCTTTTAAATTTAGCAGAAGTTACCTGCTGCTGGAGCAGAGCCCTATCAGGACTCTGCCAGAGAGAGGATGGGCTGAATGAGCATGGATCAGATGCTGAGGTCCTGTCTCAGTTCTTGTTCAGTCCCTAGTAATGCAAACCCCCCTTGACTTTGCTGGGTGGCTGTCACAGTCAGATTTGTATGGGTAGGAGTAGGCTTCTATCATATCTCACACTTTTTGGGGAAAAAAAATGGCATCAGGAAAAACATAACGTCACGTAAAAGGACCTCGTTATAAAACCTGTTAGCCAAGTGAAGGGAAATAAGAGTGCCAGCTGTGCTTCCAGAAGCCTCTAGCTGTCCTTGCTCTTCCCCAAGATCACTTATCAAATTATCTCTGAAGAGCACATCTCTTGCCTCTGCAAGATCACACTAACGATACTGAACGATACTCTCCAATATTTTATTGAGAAAGTGTCTCTGACTGCAGTCTTTCTGAAATCTTTCATTCCTATTTGCTTTCCTTCCCTGAATATGTAATGCAGCTATTCAGTGTTCTCAAATAATTCATAGGATGGAAATACAAATATTTGAATACCAGCATCAGACAAGCATTTAATAAATATGTTGCTAGTGGAGTTACAGTTTTATTAATACAATTCATATGCAGACACCTATAGATTTCTATCTTACTAACATGCATGCATATAAATGAGTTTTTCTTGTAGTGCCTGAGTAGGAATACTAAACCCTGTGAGATCATGTGCTCTTTTGATATCCATGGTTTAACATAGAATATTAGTAAATTAGAGAAAATCTATAGTAGAAAATATGCAAGAATTACAAGGCAGGCTCTATCAAGAGAGCGACAAATACGTGTGATGTAAGACAGACAAGAGCTCGGTGGGATGCAATCAAAATCTATAAATATCTCTAAGGTGATATAAATGATGGATGACAACCATTTGGCTGCTAAAGACAGCAAGGGAAGACAGAATGTCTTGAAGCTAAAAAAGGGAACTTAAGGGGAAAAAAGTCTAATTTTGAGAGCAGTTGGTAAAGCAAACTCTTCAAGGAAATGACCGAGATGTCTTCCCCTTCACATGCCAGGCAGTTGGATTTGTCATATTAATGGAAATGTAGACTTAAAATGCAGGGTACAAGACCCCTTCCTGCCTTGATAGACTACAGAGAACTCTTACCAGGTTTCAGGTTTTCCCATGAAATTTGGTTTACAAAGCTGGTCATCAGGAAATAACAATGGCCCAGATACTTAGGTAAAAGATGGTTTTGTGTGTCTGAAGCACACTCAAGCTTTTTGGCAGTGGGGCACCAAATTTGGTAGCCTACAGGGTGCCATTTAGGAGATAGAGGCTTTAGAACAGATTTAAGCACAAATCTTTATCCTTCTTTGAATTGGCATAGGGAGGGCTGTTTTCTAGAGTGCTCTGCAAAGGAACCAGCATTAGTAGCCCTAAAAAGGGCTAATTACCATACTAAGAGTGATTACAAACAGCATGGAGGGTGTTCTCTAGATGTGATGGAAAGAGAAAATTATTTACAGTAAAATGGATGAAGCAGCAAAGGGTGATAGAGTATTGTTGCCTATGACGATCTTAGGTCTGATCTATGGGAGTATTTTTGAAGGCTTTCTTGGTTTTCCCATTTCAAAAACTTAATCAAAGGGCCTGACTTCCACCCTGCACCAGGGTCATTCTGTACACTCACCATAACAGGAGGCAACATAGCATATTTTATATGGTGTCCTCATGTTTTAAGATTTGAGTTTTCCAGAATACCTGCAAAATTTCAATGGCCCTCACTTTTCTACTGTTTTGAGTGTGTTCAGGTAGGAGTTGTACTCCTGATGGGTCCCTTCCAACACAGGATTCTACATTCTGTGATTCTATGCTTTCTGCCAGATAGTCTCCTCATAGAATAAGTCAGTTTTCCAAGGGGATGCTGCTTGAATAGGCAGAGCCCTGCAGCTGCAGCTTCAGAAAGGCTGTACAGTGCTGGGCTCTGCTGGAAGAACGTGGGAGAAGGCAGGGCAGAGAGGTAGGAGCAGCATTTCTACAAGTAGCCAGCCTGTTTCTAGCAGCAAGAGCCATTGCTGACTTTTGGGGTAAAGGGGGTCGAAGCACAGCTTAAATTCTTAACAAAATAATCAGAGAGGGCAGGTAGAAATGCAGAAATATGTGCAGGCCACCTCTTAATCTCAGCTTCAAAGCAAATCTTAAACCTGTAGTGGTTTAACATCTCTGGTATAAGGATTCCTCCAGCCTCCTTCCCTTTTCATCACAAAGCTCTCAGTGTCTCTTTCCTTGGCATGGCTGAACCTCTGAAGAATGTGAGAATATGGTATTTCTCTCTGCTAACTAGATCTTTTCTGAGACTAGGATCAGGCAGCAGTTTTTCTACAGCTTAATAATATCATGTTTCTCTTCACTAACTTGCTTGCCAAATACCTAAAGTATTTTGGACAGAATTTGGTCCTTTGTGCCTATATTTCTTGTATGTGTCTTCCATACTGATGTAGTAATTTTTCCCATATTTAAATTCTGAATATGATACACTGGTTTCCATCCCTGAAGTTTTTTGTAGAAGGTGAGAGCAGCATTGCAGTTATTTTTCAGATTGAAAACTCATCAGTCTGATCCAAGGATGTGCGCTGAGCAGAGCAGGCTGAAACACAGTGCAGAGCCTTTCCCACCAAACTATTCTGCTTCCAAAACTGAAGACTTCTCCCTAAAATGAGCTATTCTGTTTCACAGGTGCTACTGAAATAAATTTGTTAATGTTTCTGCTCTGCTTAGAAAACGTGCTACCATATAAGTGCTAATTAACAAGAGCAGTTAATTAACAGTTCCAGCTGACAACTTAGGAGTGCTAAGTCAGCAAACAGTGTCAGCAAGTGGGCATGCTCTGTGTGCAGAAATGTTTAATGTCTCACCTGCACAGCTTGATCAGATGGGCAGTCCTTATTTCAGAAAAGTATTGCTAATTAGGCCTTTTTCTTCTAATAGTAATTTTTCACTATTTTCCTGAAAGATTTAAGCATGGATGGAGGCAATGAATTTCTGAAGCTAATCAAAACTAATAGAACAGCAAATAGTCCCTCAGAAACTATTAGGCTTGGATAAGTTCTCCTTGGAGACCTCTTAAATGTAAAATTATACCATGTTCTTTTAAATAATATTAGCCTTTCTGCAGTGATTTTCATCCAGCTTGAGTTATTTGACATCAAAAAAAGGAACCAAATTAAAACAGATGCTTGGCATGAATAGAGCTTATTTTTAGAAGGAAATATTACTGAAATGGAAACCTGTACATTTTCCAGCAGCCCAGAACTGCAGAACCCTCTCTCTCTGTGACACTTTCACTGGAATTAATATTGTAGATGAAACTGTCAGGTTAAAATCTCTGTGTGCTGTCACACCTCTTTTTTTCAGAACAGAAGCAAATCCCACCTATAGTCGGTTTCACTAGCGGTGCCCTGAATTTTCAAATACATCACAACATAGATATAATGTGCAAAGGGATACAAAATGAATTCTCCTTTGGTTCATCCCTCCCTTCCCAGAAAAGGAAAGGATTTTTACAGAGAGTATCACATCACATCACACTACGTAATGAATTTGTTCTTAAAGATTAACCCACAATTACTCTCCAAACAGACTCTGGAAAACACTGTACATAACAGAAAATAAAGCTGCTTTAAAAAGCGTATAAAACTCTCTTCATCCTGCATGCTTTTTTCACAAATCCATTCAAAGTTCCCTAGTGCTGGTCAAAAGGAGCTTTACATCATTCCACTGCCTAAATACACTGGCAGCCTCGGGTGTGGCTGTGCAAGGTATGACAATGCCCAGGTGTCTGCCCTGCTACCTTCTGCTGGACCTTGTGTTACTGCAGCTGGAGCAGCAGATTGGGACTGTACCAGTAGCTCAGCTGCCCCAGTTCACATTCTGGCATTCCAGTTTTAGCTGCCAGGAAAGGTCACTTGGGGCATTTAAAGACAATGCAGAGGCTGATCCCATTTAGGACTGGGGGCAAAAAGAGCTATGTCTTATGCCTCTGCAGTATGACCCACCAAAACTCCTAATTCAAAGCTCCTCAATCAGCTTTTTATCTATTCCTGTGCTGCAGGGTGTACCTTCAATGCTTCCTCGTGTTTTGTGGGGTTTGTTGTGGAATGAATCTATAAAATAAAATGGAGAAGTTGTGCTGCAGTCCATGGTCATTGCACACACCACATGGTATTAAGGGTTAAACCTCTGTGACAGTGTTGGGTGCATTCAGCCTCCCTAGAAAGGGAGGTGGCTACCATCATCCATTTCACTTGACATGGTCAGACAGCTTTTGAGCCCCTTTCCACTTAAAGAGAACAGTCAAGTCAGAGCCAAGAAAATGTTTTAATACCGTCTTGTTTGGTCATTAAAGATGCACAAGGTCCTTTCTCCCCAGCACAGAAAGACCCAACAGAGCAGTCTCCTTGCTGCTAGCTCGAACATAGCCTGACCAGAGCCTCATCCTTTCTCCTCAAGCTCATATCAGTGCATCTCATGTTTCTTTTCCATGCTTTTTCTCACTCTCTTGCCTCTCTCTCACCTTTTCTTTTAGGCTGCTCGTTTTCCAGACAGCAAAGGCAGTTTAAACTGTTTCCTCCCACCTTTTTCCAATCTCACAGCTGTAATGATGGAGAACTCCATGTGAGAAACACAGCCATTCTCCATTCGTCTCGTGCACAGTCATTCAGGTTAATTCCAGCGTTGGAAAAGGCAATTTGTATTAGCAGGGCTGGTTCACTGAGAGTGGATTAGGCAGTGCTCACACGTACTGTTTCTTTGGCAGGGCTGTAAAGGCTGTAAGTCCCAGCTGGAGGGTGGTATCAAACAGCTGAAGGCTCCAGCATCTGCTAATGGCATAACTAGGTCCAGAAGAAGAGATTTATCTACACAGTTGGAAGCGTGCAAATACCTTCACAAAAAGGCAACAAGCAAATATATATACTGTCTATTTAATTGCTGTGCCAATTCCAGCAAGGCTTTACCCACACAGAATTTTACTGATAATCTCTTTTATACTCATCAGTCTGCTTTGGCAAGACTAAATCCATTGAAAACCCATTAGTAAAGGAGAATTAGATGATTTTTTCCATGCAGAAGACTTGTAAAAACTGGACAGTTGCGTTAATTAGGATTTTGAAAATATTCTTTCTTGTTTCTTTCTTCCTTAATATAGTGTTCAGAATTGTCCTTTAAAGGAGCTTGACTCGTTTTAAAATATCATGAGGTTATTACCTTAAATCCCACTGAGGAAAGAAAATGCACCTTTTCCTTTCAGTTAGTCACAAAGGATGTGATAGTTAAAGAAAAAACAAATCCCCTATCAGAACAAAGGACACTATTGACCATGCTGAGCCCATTTTACTCTGAAATTCTTTCATACACTGTTTGACACAGATGAGTTTCTGAACAGTCCCTGAGTGTCCAATGCACAGAAAAAAAGTCTATTTGCATTATAGCTCAGTTTCTTTCTCTTCTGAAGGGCAATGGATGACCCTTGTGCTCGTCTGGGCCAAGGTACAGCAGAGCTCATGTTACATTTTCAGTTAAGCTACCTATACATTATGGTGGCTTTTTGAGTTGATCTTCTTCACCACACATCTAAAGAGAGAAATAGAAAAGTAGCATCGTTACATATTACTGAAATTCTCTGGACGAGTAGCTGAGATCTTCTCTTATTTCTGTAACAGAGAGTTTCTATATGTACATTTTCATTGAATTCAAATCAGAATGAGGGTCCTAAAAAAAAGATGTCATTGCTTGCACAGGAAGAGCTGCAGGAGGTTCATGGGCTCTCCCAGAGAGGAACAGAGAAGAGTCTGTATTCATGCAAAATACAGCGTCTCAGAGGAAACAGGGACCAGGGTGGCAAATGCTCTTTTTTTACCACAGGAAATTCTGGGTGGATTTAACAACACACCAAAAAAACTCTCTGAAAGTGTCGTTAATAGCTACACAGACTGCCCAGGGAAATGGTGAAGTCACCATCCCTGGAGGCATTTAAGAGACATGTAGAAAAGGCACTTTGGTTTTGTGGTGGACTTGGCAATGCTGGGTTAATTGTTGGACTTGATGATCTCAAGAGATCATTTCCAAACTAAAGGATTCTATGACTTTGTGAAAAGGAAGATCAGGAGAACTTGAGTATCACAGTGGAGCTGTAGGGCATATTTAATGGACTGCTGTGGCTATTGCAACATACAAATAATGAAACTGTGCGTACTGCAGACAGATTTCTGCTGAAGTTGCAGGAGACACTTCCTCTGCTGCTTTAGCAGTCATGGGCCAAGTGTAACTCACAGGCACGCCGAAGAGAGGCACTGTCAGGGTGACAATCTCTTGCTGTGGAGGAGAAAAATGGTTCTGATATGCCCAGTCAGACTGCCCAGGGACTGAGAGGAATTTTTCACAGCTCTGACAGTGATTTGTGGTGCGGTTTGGGGCAGCTTCTCCGTGCAGTCAGTGTATCACAGGTTGCGCACACATTAAAAGAAAAAGCGTGCATGTTTAGTGGGACTGTCTTGCAATTTGTATTTACATAGCATATTGTGAATTAGGAGCACTAAATGTCATCTGCTGCTGTTACTACTACATCAGTAGCAGAGTGCTTCCGGTTATGTTGGTTTTAGTTTTGTCAATAGTTGAGACTATTCCTGGTTTGGATTTTTTTTAGGCCATATATATGCATTTTATAGTCCTGCATTATTAATGGTCGCTTAAAAATTCCCACAGCTCTGGATATTTCCTTTCACAGGGAACTGCAGCAGAAAAGGAATCTGCAATATATAGCGTGCTACAGCAGTGTAGTGATAGTGGTACTTCACACTGGTGGTAATACCTGATGGTTTGTACAAGGCAGGCAGATGCTAACAGGGGCTCACGTGAGTTACTCCAGTAACTTGACAAGAGGTTTATCAGTGTAGCCAAGGAAATAGCCTTGAGGATCTTTTTGTATGTTAGGCTTACTGGTTGAGTGGGACACATTCAGTCACTGTGGTTGTACTCATGTGGAGTCAGTTGATCAGGGCTTCGTTGGCTTCTTGAGAATGTCTCAGCTAAACTGGGAGAATAGCAGCAGAAATTTTTATTTCATTCACCTATTCTTGAGGCCTTCCTTTATTTATTCAAATGTGCACAACAACCATTTACCTGCATCAGCTGCCTGGTGCACTTTGATTTGTCACACTTCTCTCAAATCAGCATCAAGTCACTGATATGGCTTCAGAGGCACACCTAAGCCATGGACAACTACTGGCCATCATTATCACGGCACATATGTGCCTGTCATGATGACTATGAAACCTCTGATTTATATCCAGTTATGCATTATTATGGATAATGCATAAGAGTCTACTCATTTACTTGAATTTGTGTCACCATAATTAAACTGTGAAAAATGCATGCATTTTATAAAAAAGCAGGCGGGCATTTATCCTCATTAGCAAAAGAAGTTTTTAAAAAGCTACTTTTTCCTGCTTACACCATCATTTAAAATCTGTGCTCTGTGCTTAGTTCTTGGAGAGAATTAACCACATTTAAGTTTGGAAGCCTTGAAATCCAAGGCAATAATGGAAATTATATTCTGAAAATGCCACCCATTCCACTTTGGTAAACCTGTTATTCAAAAGTACTGCTGTTGTTTTCTAGCAATAAGACATAGGGCCAAAATAGCGTAATCCTAATGAGTTTCTTGTAGAATGAGTCTTTCATCATTTCCTGTGAACTTACTTTTGAGATTCCAAAATGCAGAGATTTCCCTTAAGATTATTTTTTGTTTCATATTTATCATTTAAATCTGCAAAGTGAGAAGCATTAATCACTGCTCTCAAGTGGACAAATGACTAAAGCTCTTTGCCTGACATGACAAATATAGATACCAGAATCACTAAAGAGAAGTCAGTGCTCTCCTGATAGCTGGCTTTCTACGCAGTGATGCTCTCAGCATGTGTCATGTTTTTCTAAGACCTGCTGCTACAAAACTAAAGAGTTTGCATGTCTTACTATATTTTCTAATAAAGCAAAAGACGCTGACTACATAAAAGTGATCTATGAAGCAGATTTCTTTCCAGTTTAGGAATGGGTAGAGAGTCTGGTTACATGGCCAAATACAATGTCTGGTCACTCTGTTGTTCAGTACAACAGCTTGGCCCAAAGAGCCAAGGGATTACCAATAGTTTTGGTTCAAATCTCTCCTGACAGTAAAAGTCCATACATTTTCATTTCTGACAAATATATATGAAAATTAATTTCTATTAATTTATCAGCATATATACAGGCATATGCCAGTATTATGATTCTATCAATTTTTTATGTCAAAGAGGTAATTTAAAAAATATGATTATTTTAAAACTCTCAATGTTGTTTGATTTCTAAATGACACTTCTTGTAAATGCCATTATTTATGGGTAAACAGAACTGTAGGCATCAGAAAGAGGGCCTACGCCTTCAGAATCTAAACTAATTATTGCTCCATCTGGCTTTGGCAGACAGTCAGCATGGCTCTCATTTGCACATGGTTTGAGCTGCCCTCTCCTAGAATAATGATTAATGGAAGAATTTTGAATAGTAATTTGTTTACACTGTAGGAATTTGTTGGTTTGTGCTTAGTGCTGCTCACTGGTATTTGACTACACTGTCCTTCATTTATTCCAGATAATTGATAAGAGCAAGAGAGACCCCTCTGAAGAAATTGAGATACTCTTGCGATATGGACAGCATCCAAACATCATTACTCTTAAAGATGTGAGTAGTCTTTGAGCACTTTAACATTAAATGATTTTCCCCTTATAGTCAGGCTTGCTTATTAGTCCATGTCTGGAAAATTCTTCAGTTGAAGGTCCGAGCTAAAACCAGACCCACTGAAATCAAGGAGAAAAACATGACTTAACAAATTACTGGATAGCATTTGGAAAGAGTGGTCAGGTTATGCATTCTCCAGTTGCTATCTAACAAACTGTAAGTAAAACCAAAAGGGCACCAAACAGTGCTGGAGAATGAAAAAATGGGTTTGGGTTTGCAGCACTATTTAAAAGGAGATCTCCCTGGCTGCATGTTTTGGGGCACTGCTGAGCACAGACAGTGGTGCTGCTGGACAGGGGGATGATCTTTCTTGAGCAGCAGCCATTCCCGTGCAGCCTACTTTGATAGGAAGAGGAGAGCTCACAGAGTCACTAAGATTTCCCCTGATAGTGTTTTAGTGCCAGGGACTATTTTCCTTCTACTCCAGCAGCCTGAGAAGTCATTAAGGTATTTTTCTTCAGCATTTCATATGAAAAATAATCCTTCACTATGCTTAAATGAAGTAATGGCCTTTATTCAGAGGTGTTTTATTTTAGCTGCCTGAAGTCTCACCTAAGATTGTCCACACCATGTCAGATTCAGAGTTTACAGAACAAAATCTTGCTTGTGTCAGTGGCCAGTACATTATGGTTTAGACCTTAAGAATTGCCTAATCACATGCCCTCAGGAAAGTCTCACCTAATTCCTAAGTGTTAAAGAGTATCTGAAAATCTGTGCAAAAGAAGTTTTAATATTCTTTTCCAAAAACATATAGCATCGATGACTATTACACTTGCTATTATTGCAGTCCAGATAAAGGATGATGACATGAAAATGGTTGTCCTCCAATTTAAATGATAAAATGTCTTTTACCAACTGCCATTGATATTGAATGTAAATATGTCTTGCAGCTGATATCAACAATATATTCATCAGAATTGCTAATGTAAACTATATAATATCATTAGATGCAAGTGTTGGCCAACAGCTCTTTAGCTGATCATGAGTCAAAGGGAAATATTGATATTTGAAATGGCAAATGTTACCCTGTGGAAGTGGAAAGAGAGAACACTACTGAGAAGAATGCTTGGGTGAGAGCCAGCAGACATTTGAAGCTGTGTGGAGTGGTGCTGTTTTTAACAGCTGAGCCTGCTCTTTTGGCATAACGGAAAACCAGGAAAGCTACGTTTCTGCATGGACAAATCAGCAAGCTGCTGCAGACACCAGAAAAAAGTGATGGCTTAAGTAATTTTATAAAGTTTTCTTTTTAGTTGTTGAATGTAAAAAGCCCATTTCCCACACATTTGCTGACATTTTCTTCTTGCAACTTCACACACAAACAAGCCAACACTGTGATTAAAGGACCAACCTTTACCAAGCTGATGGGTCCAAGACATGTGTTTATTGTGTTGCTGTTCCAGGTCTATGATGACGGGAAATTCGTGTACCTGGTGATGGAGCTGATGCGGGGAGGCGAGCTGCTGGACCGCATCCTTCGGCAGAAGTGTTTCTCAGAGCGGGAGGCCAGCGCTGTGCTCTGCACCATCACCAGGACTGTGGACTACCTACACTCTCAGGGAGTAAGCAGTGCTTTATTGGCTTAGCTGCATCAACCTTCTTCAAATTCAACTTCTTGAAATGGCAAATGTGATGTGATTCTGTTTCTCTGAAATGTAAATATGTTGCTCCCCTCCCGCAAAAAGAAAACCTACGCCCATATTTATAATTACATTTGGTTTGTGAACTAAGGTCATTGGCTTTTTGTCCATTTTTCACAGAACTGAAGCATGTCAAAGTAGTATTTTCTTTCCCACGCTACAGTGATTTTCAAGTTCATGTACCTTCTTGAGATATTAGTTGTTTACTTTTTATCACAATCATTATTGTAGAACCTGAACTTTTAGCAACACTGGTAGGGTAGCTGAATCAGCAGATAAGTATTAAATCAAAAGCTCAGCTCTCCAAATGAAGTGGCAGTTTGAGCAGCTGATGGGGAAGACTTCTGACATGCTGTTAAAATCTGACTTTTAAAGTCTAAGCTTTTTATATACAGCAGTTTGAAAATCTCTCCTTTTTTGCATTTCAGGGACAAGCAGTTTGGATACCTAGTCAAATATTTACTGCTTTTCCTGCTTCATGGTTAAAACAAAGTGCATTTCATGCTTTAGCTTCTATGCTTTCATGGTAATTTCTCAGTCTTGCTGTAACAAATAAAGGCTGTTTTCCTGCCACTGAAATGCAGCATGTCTGGTAAAAAACACAGTCGCATGAAATTGTGGGAATACATTTTGAAATTAGGAAAGAAATTCCTTCCTTTCAGGTGTGAGCCACTCACGTGGACAGTCACAAGAAGACCCTTACACACTTTCCTCCCATGATATGACTAATTCTTCACCTTTCAGCTGAGTATTCAGGGCCATCAAGCTCCAGGAGCTCAACCACCAAGATGTTTGTACAACAGCTCATTTTGACCACCCTCAGGAAGTTGTCTTCTCTTAGAGCAGCAGCCTCCATTTTAATACACCCGCAGAGGATTTCAAACATTTTGTTTCTTTTTTTAACAGACTTTAATTTTTTTCCCCTTCATTTGTCCAAGGCTTTTAAGTAACTTTTTTTCCAAAACTTAAATATTTTCGGCATGAGCTCTTGACCGACCTCAACCAGCAGACCAGAAATGGCAGCCAAGCCCAAGTGCTCCCTGACCTCCCCTTCTCACTTGTTTCTCGCTGTCCTTTCTTAAGGTGGTGCACCGAGATCTCAAGCCAAGTAATATCCTCTACATGGATGAGTCAGGAAACCCAGACTCTATCAGGATCTGTGACTTTGGGTTTGCCAAGCAACTCAGAGCGGAGAACGGGCTGCTCATGACTCCCTGCTACACAGCCAACTTTGTTGCTCCTGAGGTAGGATCACATTTCAAAGCCTGCAGCAGTAAGTGTGTCCTAGGAAGCAGTCCTTCCTCCCTTGCTGCCTTTACAAGAGGAGCAAGGCAGAAACCAGGCTACTGGCACTTGCACAGCCTCTATTACCACAACTTTCCTATTCTGGTCCTGTCACGGCAGTTGTTTTTCTCCTGACAGAAGCTGGTGTCTGTCTTGGACTGGTGCACACAATGTTTTGGCTCATTACTGGGATAAATATCATATTTTCTCTAGCTGCTTCTGATCAGACTGCTTTCCCTTTAGTGCACTGCAGCAGAACAGGATTAAGGCTTAAGAGGAAAATCTTGATGTCAGGTTGCCCAGAGATGTTGTGGAGTCTCCTTCTCTGGAGATATCCAAAAGCCATCTGGACACAATCCTGAGTGTTCTAGGGGACCCTGCTTGAGCAAGGAGGTTGAACTATATTACCTTTCCACCCTTAACCATTCCATGATTCCGTAATAAAACTGAAAAGAAAACTCCTTGCATGAAATCGTTACTATGCTGAAATCAGTGAGAGCTTTATTGTTGACTGCATTGAGCTAAAGAAACGTCTCTCCTCTTGGGCTCTCCTAGTACCAATCCCCCCTATTTTGGGGGAAGTAGGAAATGCTTTCTCATTTTTACAGATGGGAAAGTGGAGGAAGACCAAACAGCTTGTTCCAAACATAGGGAGAGGTGGTTCTGCATCACTGGCAAGTGCTGCTCCTTTCATGCAGCCCTGCAGGAGTGGGCTTGGCTCATATGGCTGTTTCATGGCTTGGGCTCTTTGCTGTATCTCACCTATGAGATGTTCATATCTGCTTCCTCACAATGAAGGAGCGAGAAGATAATTTCTTGGCTAATTACCCATTTCTTGGAGTGATGAAAATCAAAAACCTTAGTACTTGCAGTGCACTACTTCCAATGTGTGTCTTCCTTTGCTTGTTCTGGTCCTTATAAGAAAAACAAAAAACCACTGTCTTTCAATACTTCATCTGTTCTCTACTATCAAATACCATTGTCTCTCAGTTGCTATCATCTAGCAGTCTTCTTTTTCCTCCCTAGGTCTTGTATTTCTCCCATGCAATGTTCATCTGTGACTGGGCAGAGAAAAATAGGATGATCTTTCTGTATGAGATCCTTTCATGATACCAAAAATGACAGGAATCATGGCCTTCCAGCATCAGAAGGAGAATTTGTTATATAGAGACCATTGCTGGGGCAATATAAATTCAAAACAGATTTTTCTTCAGAAAAAAAACCCCTTGTATTGCCAAGATAAATTGGTTTGGGGTATTTATTGCGGTTTGGTTAGGCTTGCATTTTAGAAATCGGAATGAGCTGTTTAAAATTTATCAAAGTAGATTGAAAAAGTTGTGTGGTACCACAGCCATTCAGTTTCTAAACCACAAAAAATAATCATGTTTGCAAGATTTGAAGCACTCAGATTTCCTCCAAGGTACACGATGCTTAATATAAGTGGACCTATTTTTCATGATGGGCTAATTTATATAGTGTCCGTAATCACAAACATTTCAGCCAGTTTCAGATCAGACTCCTCTGATTTGAACTGAAAGCAGAAATCACACTTCCAGACATTCATGATGAGTAAGACAGGTCCTGCTAATGCAGGAGACATTGGAGATTAATTGAAACATTACCAGAACTGGCAGAGAGCTTGCATAAAGCCTTAAGTGCTTTTACGTTTTACCTGTGATATAATGCTGCCCTCCAGCCTAGATTTGACTTTCACATTCCCGGAGTACTACTGCAATGTCTGCCACATGCTCATGAAACTAATTAAGGAGGCAGAAAGTCAGCTGAGCTGGTGACAAAGAGAGTGGTGACCGAAGAAGGAGGACATGTTCGCCCACTTGGATCTCCCTTTATTTTGGAAACAGTTAATTTGGGGTTTAGGAGATAGCAAGAGCCAAGATGAAGGCCATCTGAAAGAGGCACGCTGCCACCTAGTGCGAGTCGTGCTGCATGCCAGGAGGAAAGAGCCAGGCTGTTGTACTACTGGTGCAGTAGGGTGCTTCTGGATAAAATAAAAATATTTTATTCTGCAGTTTTCCTACAGAATTTGTGAAGGACTACTGCTTTGTGATTTGACATGATGAGGTTTTTTATTTGCTTTTGTAGTCATTCATATCTCTGCTTGTTACAACTGAGAAAAACCTATATTTATAACACTGTTAACCCAGAAAGTCAAAGCCTACAGAAATAAAAGGGAGTTAGACAAATATCTGAGCCATTCTCGGAACTGGATGAACCCAGGGTATCATTATCTCCAGGACGCCCATTATCCCCACAGTGTCTTGCTATGGTGTAGCACTAAGAACCAATTTCTGCCTCTGTTTCAGATCCCACTAAGTTCTGGAAGTGACTAATCATTTTGGGATTGTGTAACCACTTGCTTATTAACCCGCTTCGCTAAGTATCATCACTACCCCATTTTTCTGTTTCTTACCTTGGTCTTGATTGTCCTTGGTAATTGGAGGAAAACAGAGAAAGAGTGAAATTGTAATTGTTCAAAACATGAGAACAACCACAACAAAAGATAAATGTTGGATATTAAGTCCCACAGGTGAAGCAAGAAGCAACTGAGTTTGTCAAATAGAAAAGAAGTTTTTCCCATAAAAACTAACATTAGTAGAGGGGAAATGAATGCAGGAACTAAATAAATAGAAAGAAATAAATCAGCCAGAAAGGCTACATCTTATGTGCAGAAGAGAGAGGCAGAAGCATGATTTTACCAGGTTTGTCAACAGAAGGAACTGCAGCTTCTTCTCTGGTTTTGTTGCTGTGGGAGCTTTTTTGGCTTGTTGGGCTTTTTTCCAGGTAGCAAATGTTTGCTCAGCAGCATACCTGACAGATGGTTGCTTTGCCACTCATCGTTTATAAAAACTGTTGAGGCAACATTTTCTCAAACTTTTTTTCCTTAGAAGAATTTGGTCTTTTCTGGAATGGACATCTGATACTTAAATGACTCCTAAGTAACAAGGCTGCAAGTCAGAGAAAGACTTGCTGAATTTGTACATTCCTTTTTCATGTGCTTAGCAAAAAGATCTATCTACTGGTCCATCTAAAGAGGACAAATCTCCCTGTGTGTCAGAACTGAATAAACTAAACTAAAAGCATAGTTTGCTTTTATGGGAAGATATGGAGGTGGTTCCTGAGCTTAGTTGGTGGCTTCACTTTCACTTGGACCTGCACTGCTCAATAGGTATTTCTTTCAGTGTGCACTAGCACAAATAAAATCTGGACTTTTTCCTTACTGCTAGACCTTACCATCCTGTATTAGGATTGACCCTACTGGTCAGATCTCTGCTGGCTACCATGGGTCTTGTTTGTGCCACAGGAAAAGGGGGTCAAGTTTTAGCCTGCTATTAACTCCAGTCTAAATGTGCCCACTTTTCTTTATACAGAAGTAAGAGAAGCCTTTTAGGTTTTTTTGCAATTTTCAAGCATTTTCATTAGTCTGACATTAGATATGGTTCAGTGTACATCCATTTGCTGTATCAAATCCAAATTGAGCTCAGTTGGAATATTTACCACTGCCATTTAGCCCTGTGATGCATCCACAGTGGTTTTGGTACCTTTTATGTTAGGAGGATATGTTTCAAAATATTAATGAGCTTTTTTTTTTATTAAACATTTTAAAACAGTGAAATATTGTTCTGCTTTGCTGCATGTTGGATGGTCAGAGGAGCTCCCAGACTCCCCAGCTCCAACAAACTGCACTTATCTCTCTAACTGTGATGAGGAAAGATGTGCTGAGTTTAACCAGGTCTTTTCAGCCTGGGCTTTGTCTTGCTCCATAGCACTACTGAGTATTTTGATCCCAAGGCAGCCACCTGTTCAAGGCAGATATGCAGCTAAGCATATCTGGGATATGTCAGCAGACATAACCACTAATCAGTACTTTTCATAGATCAAAAACTAAAAATTCAGGAATGCAGATTAACCATTTTCATCTCTCTCTCTCCTTCCCACAGGTCCTTAAACGCCAAGGTTATGATGCAGCCTGTGACATTTGGAGCTTGGGGATCCTGCTGTACACCATGCTGGCAGGGTGAGTGACGAGGTTCTCCTAGAGCAGCAGTCTTCAGTGGGCTCAGCACTGCAGCACTAAGCCTGAAAAGAGTCACAGACAGGGATTCTGGCCTCTTAGAGAAGTGTGTTCAGTTGTATAAAGCAAGAAAATAGATGTCAAGACTTAGAATTGCAGTAAGATTTTTCTAGAATGCATAAATATCTTTGACAGTTGACAAATACTTTAGGTTTTTAACAGAAAGTGCCTGTATGCACTGAGACCTAGACTCCTAAAGTGCCCACTCACCACCAAAGCAGTGGGAGTTTTCCATTAGGAGAGATGCATACCAGTAAAAAGAGCCTCATCATGTTCACCTTATCCATGGAAGAATGTTAATTCATTCTATTGATACATGCATTCTCTTCAGCTTCATTATTCTTCATTTGTTACTGTTGTTGAAGTGTCTGAGCACCCCTAAAAGCTAAAAATATCCCACCCAAACATAGTTTTCAGATCATATTTGAAAAATATGATTCAGAAAGTAAACTAAGAGATCAGCAAGAATAGCAATAGGCAGCAGAAACTTCTGAGATGTACTTGGCAAAAATACTCCTACCAATGTGCTGGCTAAAGTGAAATATTAAAACAAGAAATCTAGGGAAAAGACACAGATTGAAATAAGCAGTGAAGGATAGGAATAAGATGTGCTGGGATGATTGGGAAATTAAGTGTGCAAACCCAATCTAGAGTTATCAGGCCCCTGCATTTCATTTCTCAGACTATGGTATGTGCACATTTATCATACCTAAGCACAGCTTGCAGCTTTTCAGTGACCTCTCTAAACTGTTTAAGATGATCATTCAGCTGTGACAAGAAGCTTGGATTCATTCCTAGATTTTATACAGAAAACAAAGAGTTGGACTCTGACTTTGTTATTTGCATCTCTTGCCTTGTGGGTTATAGAAAAGGTGCCAGGGGTCTCCATCTCATCTATTTTATTCTTGACTACAGATGTGTTCAAGGTCAGCTGAAATATATCAAAACTTTCTGGGGAAGTTTCCCAGTCTGCTGGATCTCCAGGAGCCTGTTTCTATTTGGCTGATGCCCTAGGCTGCTACACAGCTGGAATCAGTGAAATAAAATTAACACATTACCCAGAGTTATATTTGTTTGGTTGATTATATTCAGAATGCTTCTTTATTGAATATGAAGAAAAAAATTCCAAATATAATTGAATCAGAAATACAAATAGCATAACTTAGTGGATATTCCGTTTACTGGCAGGTGCCAGTAACTTGTATCTCACTTTTTCTGCACTTACTAGAGAAATAATAGTAACACAATCAGTTGAGGAATTCCTTTTTAGGTGCCAGCACTGCATTTATGAATGGAGAGGAGATTAGTAGGAACTGACAAGAATTTTCATCCAGGGCTTTTTTCTCCTCCTTTAGTCACTATGAGCAGAGAGGGCCCAGACAGCCAGGACTAGAGCACAGGCCAGGGATCATGTTAATGGAGCTAGTGATAGACCTCAGAGTTTTTGCCAGTCCTTAACTCTTACTACATCCCTCCTGATAGCTACAGACTGGAATAACATTATCTATCTCTTTGGACTGAACTGCTATGAAGTCTGAAATATTTTTGAAAATGAGAAAATACAGAATGAGGAATTGAATTTGCTATGAGAAACCAGCTGGGATGGGAAGCTGTGGCCAAACCAACTGTTCAACAATCTAAAAACCACCCTGGCAAGTTTGAAGAGAAGACAGATTGAAGGAAAAATATAAAAATCAAAAAAACCTACTTATTCTAAACCTGCACAGCTGCTCAAGATTGCCGAGTAAAAATGGGCTTGGTAGATGGTATTCAGCTGCAAAAACCTTATCTCTTGTCACTTGATGAAGACAAAAAGTGTACCCTCTGCATGTGACACTGATTTTGTCACAAGCTGGGTGCATGTTACAAGTAGTTTCTGACTGGCTGGACAAGGAAGTAAGTTATTGCAGGTAATTTCTTTTGCCCAACTGACTTGCACATTATGATTAACAAAGCATGGCGAAATAGGGTTCTGTTTTCTTTCCCTATTTTACTGTTTCAGATTGTATTTCTTCTCCTTTATAATTTTTGTATGTTCTTGCTGTTACCAAGGTACTGGTATGGGCAATAAAGGTGTTGGCAATAAAGCAGAGTTAAAACAAGAGGTAAAAACCCGACTATTTTTACAAAGAATATTTCATTCCTAAAAATTAAAACAGAACAAAAATTAAAAAAAAAATAAGGAATCTGTCTTTTCCTCTACGAATCAATATGAGGAACCACCAGCCTGTATAGTTTGAGTGAAAATGAAGTAGCAGTATCAGTGGTACATTCTGGAACCAAATTCCTGTTGTAATCAGTGGCAGTTAATACTAGAACCTAGAAATCATGTACTTGCAAATTAAATAGTTTTTTCTCTCTTTTTTTTTTCTTTTTTTCTCTCTCTTTTTTTTTTTTTTTTTCCCAATAGATTCACTCCTTTTGCAAATGGACCAGACGACACCCCAGAAGAGATTCTGGCCAGGATAGGCAGTGGCAAATATGCTCTTACAGGAGGAAACTGGGATTCAGTATCTGATACTGCAAAGGTCAGTGAACCCTTTCTCAAATTTTCTCTCAAGATTTAAATACCACAGAATTCTTTTTTTGGTGTAACTGCACTTCTAAAAGAAGTGTAGATTTATCAGTGCCACAGATGTATAGTCTATGCATGACTCACCTTCTCAGTTAACCAGGCAGTTATAATTCCTGTACAGTTCACAGATTAGGCTTCCCATCTATCACTAAGCAAGGAAAATCCTGGGAGAAAAAAATCATCTGGTGCTGAGATCTTTAGGCATGAAGCTGTGCACTAGTCTGTGAGACAGGTAAATGGGCAGGAAAGTTGCGAGCTTCCAGTTGCCCAGCATTAATCAGAAACTTTGACAGGCTTTAAAGATTCTTGCAAGAGATTTCATTTTTAGCAACAATGCAAGAACATTGATACTTTCCACCACAAAACTGCAAGCAATCCTAGTAACATATTAATCGTGCTACCAGCACCTGTGAACCTCACAGTGAACTTTTTATCAGCTGTCCAGTTTTGAAATTAAAATGCTTAGATGTTGTAACAGATGTGTAATTTAAGATGTGTAACTTAACTGAACTTTAGTTTCCTGAGTGTTGAGTTTCTACTCTAAGTTTCTCTTGCAAGCATGCCTCAAGGTCAATGAGGAGATGCCTCCAGATGGCATCCTCTCCCTAGGTGTTTATCACTCTGACAAGGTCGCCAATAATTAACAGTCATTCAATAAGATGAATACCCTCCACATTATGTTTTTACTGGATTATTAGCTGAGAGTTGAACATTACACTTGAAAATTTTGAAGATCAGACCTGACACTTAAAGAACATAAAGGCTGTCTAAAGTGCATCAGTCTCTCCATTGGACATGCTAATGATGACACTGCCAACAGGAAGATCTTAGTAAAGCCTGCACTGCTATTAACCCTTGTACTGTTTTCTTCCTTTTCAACCCAGGACATTGTGTCTAAGATGCTTCATGTAGACCCTCATCAGCGCCTCACAGCAGTCCAAGTCCTGAGACATCCATGGATAGTGAACAGGGAGTACCTGTCTCAAAACCAACTCAGCAGACAGGATGTTCACCTGGTTAAGGTACCTCCTTCACCCCTCCCTCATCCTTGCTTGCAGAATGAGCTGTCATTGATGTAAATAGTCTGAAAAGTGATAGAGGAGTTGGAAAGATCATTTGCCACAGAGGCTAAATTTAATATGGCACTGTCACCTGCTCAGTATTTTAACTTTAGGCTACATTGTAATAACCTGGTGGCACATACTGCTCTTCAATATTTTCAATCTGAGATTCTCTAGCTGTCTGCCAGCCTAAATGGTATCATTTCATGGAAACTGTGCATGTGTGACAGTTTTTTGGGATACTGAATAGGAGAAGGGAAAAGCATCAAAGAACTGAATTTCAGCTCAAAGTTTTCTCTTTCTCTGTTTTACAGGGTGCAATGGCAGCCACTTACTTTGCTTTAAACCGAGCACCTCAGGCACCAAGGCTGGAGCCTGTATTGTCCTCCAATCTGGCTCAGCGGAGAGGCATGAAAAGACTTACCTCTACTAGATTGTAGCAGTACCCCCAAAAGGCCTCCTTGAAAACCCACAGTTTATTATTTGAGAAATTCATCTTTACTTGGCTAGCAGAACATTTTTGGACAACCTGCACATGAAATTGCCAGAACTAGCAGAAGCCCACGTACGGCAAAGTTCTCATTTGCTGCATTTTTTCTTTTACATTCCAGCCAGGGTCCTGAGTTTAACAACTCCAAAGATGTGCCAGTTTTGCCAGTAGCTCTGTTTCTTTACTGAGATAAAGCCAAATGAAATAGGTGAGCTCCATCCTTTCCACCCTAGGAGAGCTATTTTTGAGTCTGTAAGATGTTCCATGGGAACAGTTTTCATTTTGTTTGTCAAGAAAAGCACTTTTTGCTACGAAGAACACAGTCGGGTTAGAATGCTGTTCCAGCATGTGTCATGATGAAGTGACTTGGCTGGTCACCAGTAGACATCTACTGATCTCCACTCACCCCAGGAAGAGTGAAGGCTGCAGAGACACATGAGTAATACCTTTTCTGGAACAAGTGCTACACAACATGAGGTAGAGAGAGCTGGTGGTGGTGTAAATACCTTCTGTTTTTGAGGATTCTTTTGCACTTTGTCCCTGCCTTCTCTGGAATGAAGCTAGCACCTCTCAAGGAGAGTGTGCCACCAGTTCTGACTTGCTCAAAAGTCTCAGCAAAAAACCTCTGAGAAATTCGGTCTTCTGAGGAAAATAATGTGTCTTATGAGACTTTGGGAAGGCATTCATGTAAAGCAGTGTGAGTAGGAGCCTGTGGATCAGGCAAGAGAAAGGTGTCTGGTCTTGGCCAGCAAGCGGGGCTGGGGAACCGAACAGAGGCAGGGAAGGGCGTGAGTGGCTTTGAGGACAGCAGGCAGAATAATCCGAAGGCAGCTAGAGTACAGGTGGGTGGGGGGCAGACTGTGACTCCCTCCCAAAGCAGGGGACAGTCCCCCTTCAGTGATGGTGCAGAAGACAGAGGGTGGCTGGGCTGCCCTGGGGCCAAGCAGGTTGATGCAGCCCTCCTCCCACACCATCACCCAGCCTGCTCACCACAAGCCCTTCTGGCAGGCCAGAGTGCCACGCTGGGGTACGAGAGGCCATTTCCAGTCATCACTCCCTGCCCTCCCCTGGCTGTTCACCCAAATCTGCCTCCATCACCCAACCTTCCATGTCCCTGCCTGGGTGTTCTGCTCTAGCAGAGCTAAACTCCCCGTGCCATGAATGTGCAGAGAGTACCCACTTCTGAAGAGTTCAGCCAACTCTGTTACAAGCTTTAATAATAATAAATTATGAGGAGAAATGGGAGGATGCTCTGCTTTTATATTTATATGAATATGTACATGTGTATTTATATACATATAAAACAAAAATTCTGTGCCCTAATACCTGGGTTTTCCAGGTCCAGGCAAAGAAAACTTCTGTTGAAATGGTCTCTACAAAATGGACTTTTTTCTCATTCCCTGGTTTCAAAGAAAGCAAGCAAGGTTTGTGGTGCCAGATGTGAACTATTTTTTTATTAATTTTCTTACCCATCTTGGCTTACTGGTGGTCACAAGCTGACCGGGATTCTACTGCTTTTGTTAATTTTTGTTTTCTGAGTGAATTTTGTCACCTCAGATGCTTTGTGGGGAAAGCTACTGTGCTGTGTTAGCTTTTTTCTGTTGTGACAGGGGAGGAAAAAAAAGAAAAATGTGAACATGGAGCTTCATATGCTAGACATGGTAAATTTTGCTTGCTGAGTAGTTTGTGCATCTTGGTGCTGAACTGGAATTACCAGATCACTGCCTCAGAGTGTCCAAGGGGTTTCATTTGCTATAGTAATATTCTTCCTAAAACGGTTTCTCCTTCAGTGTTGAATGAAGTTTGTTTGCATTAGTCTATTTTTAAATTTAAATGTATTCTTAATAATTTAAACTGATATTTAATGTTCAAGTTTACGTGCTGTGCACAGAGGATCACTGCAAAGCAGCTCTCCTTGAAGCCCTTCTCTTTTCTAAAATAAACAATGCTGTGAAACTTCACGCAGATGCTGAATTGGCTGGGACTGATGAGTGCAAACACAAAGATGGGTGTCTATGCCTGTGCACACAGCAGCCCACATTCTCTCCTCTGGCTAAGCTGTGCTCAGTGTCAGCTTTTTGCTGCCTTTAGAATTTTCTGCTTGTTAGAAGTCTCACACGTTTCTGCTAACAGCACACTGTGAGGATATCCACTGGCAGGGATATCCTGGCTGGTGCAGAACAGCTCTGGCCAGGCCTTGTTTCCCTTGAAATTGCTTCTGTCCTGGAAAAAGGCAAAGTGGGCATAAGGATGCAAAGGGCAACCTGGAGGGAGGGCTGGATTTTCTGGAGTACCAGCTGATATGTGCTGTTTTAACAAAATGTATTTTAATGGTCAGAGGCATTGTATTGTACACGGGCAGAAAGACTGTTGAAAATACTATGTACAGTGTTTGTCTCCCTCTGAGATCTCCTGGTCATCTTGCATTGCTTCAGTTTGCTTTCTCTCACAACCATTGGAAAAAGTCTACTTCCCTCTAGATATACTCAGTCTTAAGTCTTTGAGCATTTTTTTGAACTGAATATGTAAGCCAACCTTACAGGATGTTGTTCTTCCCAAAATTTAAGGGTTTTTATCTCTTCCTGACTTACCTCTTTCTAACCCACCAGCTATTATCATAGAGGCACATACGGACTCATACATCTTAATGCTCATTAATTACTTTATAAGCCTAGTGATAACTATAAGCCCATACATAAGCCCATACAGATAGTGGGCTTTGTTCATTAAGGTTTTGTTGCCAGTGCATCCAGATGTGTGCATATATGTGTCTGTATGTAAACACATGCACAAAAATGCTGTCCCAGCTTGTCCAAATAAGGGTAGAAGTGTTCTCAGAGGTTGAGGTGATGATACTTGGAGTTTTGTCTGCAGTGTTCTTTTGAAATATCTCATTGATAATGGTAATGATAACTCTGGGTGTAGAAAAAAAGATTGTGCCCATCCATGGAAGAAACTGCCCCATCCAGCCTCCCCTCTGCCCCAGATGTGCATCCCCATTCCACCTCCAAGGGCAGATCAGTCTCCCCTCTGCAGTCCTGCCATGGGAAGTATTCTTCTGAGGGCTTTCTGTCCTGTTCCAGTCAGGTGAACCCAATTAAACTACTTCCACTGTCGTCTTGCTGATCTAGCTTGCTTGGACTTGAAATACAAGAGTCTCCATAAGCAAATACAAGGGAGACAGAAGGGAAGGAATATGCCACTGGCAGTCATTATTTCAGACTGACAGCACCCACCATTTCCCCTGGCCCAGCTGGATCCAGGACAGGCTCCTAGACTGTGGCCTAATTTCTGCAATGGCTGCTTTTGTACCAGCATCTCCTTTCTAGACTCCTGGCCATGGTATAGCTCAGCAATAAGCACTTTTTTTTTCTAGGAGAAAACTGAAAAGACTTAGCCTCTCTCTTTCTTTCTCTTTCTCTCTCTTTATATAACCTTAAGAGACTTTTATTAAATGTTATGTTTAACTCCTGAAAGTCTAAAAATCTCTTTGAATTACAACATACCATCTTGCAAGTTTTTAATCCATAAAGTGATACAGTGCCTTAGGCTATTACGAATATTACAGTTACATTTTTAACCATCAAGCTGCACAATGCAATGACTGTCCAAGGCATACTACAGTGTGCCTGTCACATAGTCAGCTCATCTGGAGGCCAATTCAAAATCAGTCACAGAATGGTTAGAGTTGGAAGGGACCTCTGGAGCCCATCTACCCCTCTGCTAAAGAAGGTTCACTTAGAGCAGGTTGCACAGGACCATATCCATGCATGTTTTGTTGTTCAGTTCAGGAGAGAAGTGTCTGCCCAGCAAAGAGGAGGCATATCCCCACATTTTGCAGAGCTGGACCCCACCTCTGCAATTCCAGGATTCTGAAGAAGCCAAATGGCCCTGATGAAGAATATCATGGGAAGCACGATCCCAGTTCCTACACAGCACCACAGCTTGTCTGTATGGCAGAGGTGTGGGAGATGCTGCTCAAAGGGAGAGCTGACCCCTGCCCCAGCCCCTCATGAATTTTCACTTATTTAAAATCCGTTTAACTTTTTCTAAGCAAGTTTTAACAGCAGATAGCATTTATAAAGCCTGTTTCAGCAAATGACAAGTGACCCTCACAGACACGTTGTTATAAATCTCTACATTTGAAAAAGAAGTCTACTTGAGAATAGATTCTGCTTTGTTTCCTCAGAAAAAAAATCATCTTCAGCTCCCTGAGAGCCCAGGGTGCTGGGAATAGCCCAAGGACAGAGAGCTGAGTGAAGCACATCTTGTGTGACATGACATCATGACATCACATGGCACACTCTTAGAATTGTGTGTCCTAGTACTTCATCTAACCCTGGATGTAATACTGGGTTCTCTTTTCAGCCAGACCCTTTCAGCTCTCTCCAACAACTTGTACCCAGCTCTGGTATCTCTGAATACATCCAAACCTCAGTCAAGTATGCAATTGCTGTGTGTCTGTGATACGAATTATGACAGGGCTTGGCTCACCCCCTAAGCCATGGATGGCACAAAGGTTTCTTATGCTGCTGGTCTACTGAATTTATGCCAGCATATGCAAGTGCTGACACTAAAAATGGCAGGCAGTCACTTTCTCTTGACTTCAGCTGCTCATCTATTCTTTCACACCTCCCTTAGCCAGGTCACCACAGGGCAAAGCAAATGTTTGTGCGTCAGAACAAATGGCTGGGGACAGCAGGAAGGCAACAGAATCTGTTTAGCCAACAGTGCTGCCAACATTGGAGAGGGTACGGAGTGTCACCTCTGTCCCTCTGTTATGCTGAGCAGAGCCCAGGTGTGGCTCAGAGTCAGGGCTATAAATGATGTGATGCTTGTACAGCAGCAGGTTCCCAGTGCCAAGCCCTCTGCACAGAGAGGGAGGACAAGTCCAGGCTTCTGAAAATTGGCCACAAGTTCATACAAACTCCCTGTAACCAGAAGGTGCAGGGCCACAGACACCATGTCCTAGGGAAATAATGTTGACTGTATGTATTTTTGCCACCATTATCTTAATAAAAGTGATAGAAAAACCCCAGGGTTTGTTTTTAAATCGTCCATTTTTGCAGAGGAAATTCTTGATTTTGGGGCATGCTGCAGCTTTCTCGATCCCTAGAAGGAGTAAGGCAGTCAAACACAGAAGATACAGCAGATTACTATAGCAGAAAATATATTGTAGCTTTCACTGGAAAATTATTTTCAAGCAGATGTTTTGCAGCCCTCTCTTAGGATGTGTGTATCAGAAATGCCAAAGCAAATATTTAGAAGCAAAGTTCCCTTGTTGAACATCCAGAGATGACACCTTTAAGCAAGAGCCATGTGAGCTCCACATTCACATATCTGAATCCTAAAAGAGAGGCAAGCAGCAAAACCCTTCAGATATTCCTTACATTAAAATATAAGATGCTTTAGTATATAATACATTCAAAAAGAAAAAAAGTAAAATTGCAAGCCCATTTTTTTTTCCTCTTTTGAAGTATACATAATTTTCCTTTAGAAGTGTATATTCTTACCTCCTAGCTGACCCTGATCCTGAAATCTTGTGTTGCCTGAAAACACCGCAGCTAAGATGCTTCTGGCACCTCAGGTCCTGTGTGAACACAGTCCCACACTCCTCTCTCCATGTCTGTCCACAGCAGACATTTGCACACAATTGCACACCCTCTCCTATTCTGAAAATTAGCAAAACCATGAGAATTTAAACTCAGAAGATAAAATTGAGTTAACAGTAAGGTTCTCAGTGTGTACAGAACTAAAACTCTTAGTATTCAGGAGAAGGGTGGATTGAAGCCTGTGCAGAACAAAAATGTTACAGAGTAAATAAAGTAACAGTAATTCTTAGAGCCGAATTTTATCTAAACTCTCTTCATAGATTTTTGTTAACATAGCCTTGCTTCTCCAGGTGCAACTAGGTGACAACACATATATGTCAGCCAGCATCTGATCATGCATGTCATCACAAGGCTTGCACATGAAAATATTTTGCAACCCAAAGTTTAGAATCTGAAATTAAGATTTTGGCCCTTTTTGTCATCCAGTATTATGTAAACCACAATGTTCAGTGTTGAACCGTTCAACCACTATTTCTTGCTTTGGTATACACAGTTACAGAGTCAAGTTGTACTCCATTATGTCTCTTAAATGGATGTTATGGACCTATTTTTCAGAGATGCTTTAGCCTGAAAGAAAAATGAGGAAAATGCATGCCTTCTTTGATGAAGGCAAATTTTGAAAGGAGAGGCTGGAAAATATGTGTTTAAAGTGCAGAAAATGAAAACCAGTTGCTAAAAGATTGTTTTTTATTTGCTACTCAGAGCCAAATCTTGCTGCCTTCACTCCTGTGTTAATTCCTTAATCCTTATGCACCTTCAGTGACTCTAGTGGGAGAGCTCAGAGTCAAGTCCTCTTTCCTGTTGCAGTAGTGGAGTCTGGCCATTAGGTGATGATGTGTGCAAGGGATTTACTTGGGTAGTATTAAATTGACAAAATATGAACCATGATCTAGCACTTTGTTTACAGGCTCCATATTCATGTTTACAAAATGATGATTTCCAAGGTTCACGCTTTTTATGTTTCCTGTATGAAAAGGGCAGCCAGTGTACAGATATTTGTTATGTTTACCAGCGTTTCTGAATAGATTTTTTTTATAGTACATGGTTTTATGAAGTGTAATATTTTTATAGCAGAATGACGATCTTTGGACTTTCTATATTGTTACCTACAATTGTTTGCAAACAAGCTCTTTGCTCCCTTTTTTCTGTGCACTGTATCCCACGTTGCTGCTGCTAATGTTGCTGGCCTCAGCTGCTGCTGCCCCACCATGATGTGGGCTGATGGTATTGTGAAACTGTGCAAACTAACTTCAAAGAGCTGTGATTGTGCTGAAGGGCTGGCTGCATGCTGGGTTCCTCCTGGCAGGAGGGATGGGGAGCAGTACCCTACCAAGGCAAGGGTTTACTGTGGATGGCCCCCAAGGAGAAGCCTCAGTGCTCACCTTTGTCTGTATTCTGCCATTTTGGTCTGGCATGCCCATCCTTTCCTTTCTTTATAAAGAAATAAAAAGAAAAGAAAAACAAAAAAGGATCTTGTTTGTTTTTGCATAATTCCTTTCCAGTCCCCAAGCACTGGCCAGGTTTGAATGCCATCTGTTGGTCACAATAAAAGCACACAGTTAGCTGTTCAAATTATACCTGGAACTGTTATCTTTGTGCAGCCTGAATACTCAAACCTCTCTTTGGAGAAGCAACAATTAAGCCTTTAATGCCCATCGTTCACACAGTTCACCCACTAGACAAATTTAGGATTTCAGTGCCAGGCAAATGAGTGCTTATACACAAGCTGCCTCAGCATAAATTTACCTTGTCCCCTTGAGATCTTCCAAGGTACCATTCCTCTGGAAACTGGTGGTCTCTGGCAAGCAGCCTGCATAGCCTTTTCTGTTTGCTGGGCTTACTGGTGACCATAAAAGCAAAATCAACCCCTCCTACTTTGAGGGATTGGTTCTGCTTCCCTGGCATTACATCTGAGCCTGCACACAGTTACACTGGCGTTCACATCTGGATTGTCATTAGACCTGGCAACATCACAAAGGTGGTGAGTCTGGCTCAGGTTCCTTACAAGAACAGCATGTGGTAGCAGAGATGGAGAAACAGCATGTGATTTAGGTCGAAGCAAGCACAACCGAGCAAACTTGGACTTCAAGAATGTTGTTCATAGGATTTCTGCTCTGACTGTAGGCAGTCTCATGCCTCTTTTCTCCTGCCAGCTGCTCCTGTCTTACTCCCACTTCTGTCCTTCCTTTTTTTTCTCTGTTAATAAAAGAAACTTCCTGCCCCTTTAGTCCTTATGGTCCTTCATCACTGGGACATGCATGTCCCTTCCCATCCTCTTCCTCTGTACCTTGGCATCTACTATGAGCTATTCCACCTTTCTCTTACCCCGTTTCTGCCCCACAGGTCCATCCTGGGGGTTTATAGCCTCTTCTAGTAGGAAGGCAAACAAATCTGGTACACCTGTCTTTACAGGCCCCCCAGTTAAAAAAGGAGGCTTCTCTGGAGAACCACAATTATGCACAAGAACATTCAATTAGGAAAACTGAAGAGAAAAAAACCAAAACCAATCCAGCCTTTCTCTTCCATTCCCACTTCTAATTCCTCTTGGTCAGGAATGAGCCAAGTTCATCCATTGCTGGACACACATTAACTTTTCAGAGGACCTGGTTAGGAAGCCATGGGTCATGCCAGGCCCTTGGCAGGCAGATTATAATCTTTCCCTCCAACGCTAGAAAATGAATAAATGAGATATCTGAGAGGAAGGCTTTCCAGAATATACTCAATTGCCTAACCAAGACATAGCCCTTCTAGGAAACTTGCATTGGCAACCATCTTAAACCTCTGCACTTACTGAGAAATGTAACCATGCTTTTTTCCCCCTGAGGTACACACTTGTTTAAAACTTTGTTAAAAAACCAAAACAGTAGCCAACAACTCTCCTCCCATTTGTAATTTTGTTCTTTATTCAACATTTATTTCTTTCTTGTGCCTTTCTCCTCCTTTATCCACTTCACCCCCTTTTTATGTCCCACAACAATGTACCATGGGAATTGTCCTAAGGCTCAGAAAATCCTGTTATATGCCTGAATAGCCTCATCTTCAAGGGCTGCACAACTGCTGGCTGAGCACCTCAGGCAATACAGCAGGGCAAACAAGAGGCAGTAACAATAGCAACTAGTGTCTGAAGATCACAAGAAGCAAAGATTTTGCATTAAAAGCTGTGAAGAAGAGCTGAAGACAAGGATTTTAGGCTATGTCCAACTTTTTAAGTTACTCATAGATAACTTCAGTGCATTATCTGTTAAAAGTGCCATACGCCAGCTGTCTGGAGACAAGATGGGAAAAAAAAATTATCTGTCCATTCATCTAGATGGACAGGAGCTCTTTGATTTTCTTCTAAACAACCAAAGCTGGCCTGAGATCAACTCCATTTTTGTTTAGGAAATTAGTTTATTAAGAGGCTGGTGACTCACGATCTTTGGTAAGCCTGTGCATTGTTTTGGCTTGGCACACTCCTGCCTAATTGATTCTTCCTGTCCTTCAGGGTCTGTGGTCACTGGCAAAAACAGCTGCAGCTGTAAAGCCTAACTCTTTCCCTCCTGTAGAATTTTGCAGATTTAATTTTAATGATAGTCTCCTTGCTAAGGCATGCAAAGGAAGACTAGTGATTTCCAGTGCATTTACCCAGACTTCCTAATTATCATGTTGCTGTCTGGGCTCTTGTCTCTGTTGCAAATTCTGTTATAATCAGTTATTTCCTTTACTCATTCATTTACTAATTTCACCTGTTGGTACTACAGCAATTTACCCGTTAGGAACATCAGCTGTTACAATGGAGACTTAAACACAGAGAAGAGAAACAACCTGCCTTTCACTTGAGAGAAGTGACAAGGGTGACCCATCAGCTTTAAGAAACTCTTGGCAGTGCTGATCTTTTGCTATATGCTGCCATCAGAAGAGATTAGGAAGTATATGTTAAAGGTAAGAAAATGTCATGCAAACCCCACCGTTCAAGCCTCAGGAGTAATTTTTTAAAATGGCACCAACTAATACAACTTTAATATATTTAAAGTCTAGAGTTCAGGTGCAGATAAAAAAACCACCAAAATACCTGCCTTGGAGATTATTAAAGACCTGCTCTTAAAACATAAAAGGAGAAAAGGAGTTTGTCATTCCCTTTGTTTCACTTTTAGTAGTGTCCCTTAGCAGACAGAAGGTTAGTGCAGAAGCAAGCAGATTACTTCAATAGCCTGCACTAACCTGGAAATCAATTTTAAATGCTTGTGATGGTCTCTTTGGGCTTCAAATATGACATGCATTCATATCATCCTACCACAAGCAGTCAGCACTGAATGAGCAGATCAAGACTGATGTATGAACTCCACAGATTAATTCAAAGATTTCTAGGCCACAAATACCTGGATGAACTTTCCTTGTTTAAATCTGTATCTTTACTATGGCACACGTGGAGAATATTTGCTGTCTTTTGAAAATATAGAATATCACTCTGAAATGTTGTGATGTTTATGACTAATTACAGTGTTAATTTAGAACAACCTGTTCCCCACAGTTGGTGCAATATGGTTAAAACCTGTAACAAGACCAGGCAAATGGTGTTCCTTAAACATAGTAAAAAACTCACTGCCTTAAAATCCAGATAAATTATTATAGTATTAATAGTGCACTAATCCTATGAACCACAGGAGGGCCTTACAGAAATAGCTATCAAACACGAGTGAAACCTTTGAGAAAAAAAAAAGAGATAAATAAGACTTTAATTTCAAATGAGATCTCCAATTAGAATTAAACTTTCTCTAAAATGGAGTGAAAATTAGGCCACCAAATTTTGAATTTTATATGACCAAGGCCTGAAGCTGTGCGGAAGCTTGTGAACTGACTGGCTTTATACAGCTTCTGAATATCTGTGAGATACACGCTGAGAGAGAGATTCCAATTCTAATCACAGGAAGGAAGGATTATCAAATAACAAGTATAGATGCTGTTCTTAATAATGCATGGTGGCTGTTAAAGAAGGTGCTTGTCCAGGGAAAACACTACCCCACTCATCTCCTCAGCTTCAAGATGGTGCATATTAGCAATTCCCAGAAGAACTATTTTTTGGTAAACCTAAACACTAAGGATTACATCTAATGAGACTTTTTCCAGCTCTGTGACAAACACTGCTGTAGCTCTGTGACAAACATGGCAGCAGCAGCCTCCTTGAGGAATGTTGTGGCAGAAATTAGTGCAGAGCAGCCACTCAGTATGGAAGTGCTGCATAGCAACTCCCATCAGGGCACCCTCCTGCAAAGTGACATTCCTTCTTTGAGTCCAAAGAGCATTGAATTAGCCTGCACTGCTGGAAGCTTGCATCACGCTCCCAGGAGGTTGTGCATCATGCTCCCAACACCAGCCTAAGGAAGGAGCTGACAGGGCTCCCTGCCCTGATCTGCAGCACCCACAGCAAGTACTGGGATCACAGGGTTTCCATGTGATGCAGAGATGATGCTCCCACTGGCTCCTCCTGAGCTTTCAGAGAAAAGAAGGAACTGCTTTCAGCAGGTTATAAAAATGTACTTCTGCACAGCCTTCAAGAGGGACAATCTGAGCAAGAAAGCAGCACCAAAGTCACAGAGGGGGGTCACAGTAAGGGTATCGATCTACTCCACATATCTTCTTGGTTTGGCTTTGTTGAACTTCCTGCTGTGTGTGAAAGGTTTGGCTTGCACTCTGCAAGGGCTAACTAATACTCCCTATCTGTGCAGGGCAGACACTACTGTCCAGCCCAGGTGCCAAGGATCAGTAGCTTTTGGATACAGTACTTAATTTATAAGGCACTTGGTGTGAAAAACAAGATATCTCTTGTAGAAAACAAGATAGCTTTTGTGAACTGAAGCCATAGCATCACCAGCTAACGTTAATGTTTATTGGAAAGATCAATACCCATATAAGGATATGTTGTATCTGTGGGACACAACATTTCAAATCATTCTAATAAGAAAAGATCCTCTCTACATAGTTTGGAGGTTGTCTATAACCGCCCAATTCAATTTGGTACATGCACATTTGGGTACATGAGTAAAATGTGTGCATTCTTCTATAAGTATACACACTTAAATATTTAAATTTTTTTCTCTCTCTCTTTTTTGGTCTGTTAGGCCTTGTGCAAACCTAAATGACTCTGTGCTGAGTCCTGAATGACTTTGTAGAAGTCCACTATGACCTATTGCTTATTTCACTTTGATCCCAGTAGCTTTGGAAAGGACTTTGGCATGTTTACCTTCAAGTTACTCATCATGTACGCCCATAGTTCGTTTATACACTGTAGCCTACTGAAATTTCCTCTTTTTCTTTTAGTCAAGGAAAAAGGCTAAAGGTGATTTCAGGGTCCCTGTTTGGATACACGTCACCAATTTAGAGACCTTTGGCTTCCTCTACTAAGTCAGGGACATCTTAAGATACCATCTTGCTCTCACAGTTCTCCAGCGAGCAAGAGAAAAATGTCATTCCATCAAGAGAAACACTTAAGTTTAACAAAACTGAGAGTACTGTAATTAGACTGAAGTGAGCCCTGGTGTAATCATTTGTCTTAATGCATTTGTCTTAAACGTGACAATCTTTTTTTTTTTTTTTTCCCTAGGATAAGTCTACCAATATTTATGTTCAGTTTTCCAGTGGCAGTAGTTTAGGTGGTTGTTGTTTAACTGGGGAAGGGCTGAAAGAGGAGAAAAGCACAGAATTATACTTTTCTCTCAGGCATGATCCCCTGCTCCTGGCCATCCTCAGCCTCGCTTAGGTTGTTTAGACTGAGGAGAGCGAAGGTTCCAGGAAAGACCATACAGTAAGTTAATTTATTAGTAGCAAACCATGCCAAAGACCTATATTTTTATCATTTTCTAGTAAATTTATACTATATGCAGCTCAATAAAGACCCATGAGTCCTGAGGAGAAGATTACATAACTAAAATGACTGTAATTATTTACCACTGTCTCTCAGCTTTGACACCTCACTTTCTGCCATCAGTCAGAACCCTGACTCGATCCTTTTCGTTATAATCAGTGGGATGTTTGTATGGGTCAAAGCACTTTAAGGACATACAAATGTTGGGAGAAAATCGGTGATGAAGTGTCTTCATAAAGCACAAGTGTTTCAGTACACATTTGCTAGGCAGCAATGGAGGAAGCAAATCTCCTCCCAATCTTACTTGAGAAGTACATGCCACATCACTGATAGTCCTCCCTCAGAAACTGGAAATAGTTTTTAAAAATGGAATAGAAAAGTATTTTTTCCTTGGTTTTTTTACTCCTGTTGGATTCATCACCAAGGCAGGTTTTCCAGGATGAGGAAACCAACTCTGCTTTGCAGCCCAGTTTGACACCTGCTAGAAAGTACAGCCTACTAGGGAGCATTACCAACCCTGCCATTCTGCTCCTCTGGACATGATAATTACAGCAATGAAATGAGTATATGTCATTTAACTCTAACAGAAGTTTCACCAGCTGAGAGAAGGAGGTGAATTTTCAAGGCAATTTTACAAGAAAAGGCTCTCTTACCCCAGCTGACCTGATTTAGGAGTATAAAGTACAGAGGGTATCTGACTGAACAAGCAGCCCTCGTCCCTTCCTTCCCAAACACAAGTTAATCCTCCACAATCGCTCCAGGGATAACAGGAATGCAATGGTGTTGCACTAGAAACTGCAGTTTGGTGCTTTTTCTCGCCAGGAAGTGGGCACATGACTATTAAAAATTACTATTTTTTGTAACAACTTCTTTACTGAAGAGAATTTCGTAAGTTAAAGAAAAAGGACACTTTTAAAGGTCCATTTATTGAATAGTAATCAATATACCCATGTAACCTGTATCCACATCACCAACTGCAAGTATAAACAACCTGTGAATATACCCATTTCATCACATTTTTCCCCATGTTTAAAATCTGATTTCTTCTAAACAACCCTAGCAATATAGCTTTATGTTTAAAATTAAAATCGAAAATTATCTAATTTGAAGCAATATTATACATGAGTAAACTTCGAGATGAACTTCAGCCCAGAAAATGCCTTTAAAACATTTAGAAGCAGTCTTCATGACAGTAAAACACACATCAATATAGCCATTACCAGTACACATATTTCAGCAGGAAGCTAGCTTATGCAATTTCACTTTCAATTTTGTATGTCTCTTTTATTATGCTGAGTAACTGAGGACTGAAAGTGGTCTCATCATATAAAGGCGCTATCCTCCAGCTGCCTGAAAGTTCTGCTGCACTGTATTTATGCAGTACTACTCATGCAGGGGGCCTCCTTCATCTACAGATGGTTGATTTCTAGGAAAACTCCCCGGAGAAAACTTGCCCTTACGAACAGCTGTACTGTAAGTTTAAGCAGGGGAAGACATTGTTTGGGTTTTTTTATGTTTGATTCGGGTTGGTTTGGTGTTTCCCACCTCTCACACAAGGTTTGGTGCTGTCAGTGAGCCCAGCAGTGGGGAGCTGCCCCACCCTTGAGCAGTGACCTCCAGCCCTCCAGGCTGCTTCTCAGGCACCGAGAAAAAGAACAGCCTCACTACAAACTCAGCTGCTTCTCTGCCAGACTGCTGTACTCTGCTTCCCCTTGTCCATACAATTTTGGACATGACAGCTTTTCACAGCACAGGACTAGCTATGCATGTGTGATATAGACCAGAGCCTAGAGCTTGCGTGGCTTTTACCTACAGAGTTTATAATAACAGGAATAACTAAAGCTAATAAAAGCTTTAAGTATTCAGCCCCACCCACCTGTAATCTAATCATGACTGACAGGCCTTTTTGCATGTAAGGCCGGAAAAAGCAGTGATAATTGCAACAACTGCCTGAAATGCTTGTCTTCTATGCTGACAAAATACTTTCATTTTTCATTGTTATAGGCAGCACCCTTGCTTTAGTTCCTGCTGCCCAGCTGTTGCTTGGCTTGCCTATAATCACTGTTAATCACAATAGCTGCTAATTTGCCAATATTTATGTCTTGGCAATCAAAATTTTTTTCAAGATCCATTCTGCATCTTTTTTGCTTTTCACTTTTTGACTCTGTCCATTGTAATGCCCACATCATAGGGTAATTTTGGCCATTCATAGAAGAGGGTCTTTTTCTAGTGGTTTTGTAAGACCATTGTCTTATTTGCAGAGCCTCAGCTGGCAATATATGTTTTGGTTTTTTTGCTGTTTGATCCTACTCCAGATCCTACCAGAACTGCAGATGATGGAATGCCTCTAGCTCCAAAATGTGCTAATTTATCCTAATTGATCAGGTTTTACACAGAAATTGTAGATCTCTCAAATGATACATGATGATTTTGTGCAATAATGTGCTCCACGGTCAGTCACTGAGAACTGTTACCTCTAGAAGCTATAGCTATATTTTTCATCACCAAGTAGTTCTGAATTTCAGAAAGTGCTTTTTGAAAAGAGGTATAGCTTCTTCTTGGGTTATTTAGTTTTTAGGCATTTATTTCAGTTTTCTTCAGACTAATACTAAAGTCCTATTTCTACTAGGATGCCTTCGCAAACGTGTCAGCACTGAGTATGCATTTTACAGATGTTATTCATTACTTCTATAACAAAGATTCCCTTCTTAGAATTCTCAGGTGTTCAATCTACTTAGTTACTGCTGTGTGCTCCCCATGGAATAAAACTGCTCAAGCATCATGGCAGCATGTAGGGATAATGTATCCGTAATCAAAGATGCAAAGAGAAATGCAAGTGTCACATCAAGCTGTGCTCTCACTTGGCTCCGTTTGAGACTGCAGCTGATTAAATGTCATATTGGCTCTAGTCAATCTTGTCTACCTACCATGGGATTTCTGCCCCCTTTAATGAACAGGTATTTCATTACAAGGTCTAGGAAGACTGTCCAAGTAGTCTATCTTTTCTTCATATTTTTCTGCAACTTTGGAGCTACCACAGCAGGGAAATATTAACTCCTTCAGTCCTGAAGTCACAGTTTCTTCAACAACTTGTTTAATTGTTGTTCCCTTGTCTGTCAAGCAACATTCCAAATAATGCTTCATTGCAATTCTTTTCACAGATGGGAAAAGGCACCACTCTTTCCTCCTGAAGATGTTTGTTTAGAATTGTATTAGAAACATTCTTTAGCACTGATTTTCTTGTCAAGCTTAGCTAATGCATATCATTAGTAGATTGCTCTGCAATGTCCATTATTGCCAGGCTGGTAGAATACCACCATGCATGTGCCTGCAAAGGCATGTCAAGAGGAAAACAGGAGATGCCTGAAAATGAGAAAAATGGCAGGCTGCTTTACTCAGCAGCTGGATCTGAATCTACGGAGACCAAGGTGTACTAACTCCTAAGGTGCAGTTCTGGGATGACAACAGGAAGTGCCATATGTCCCCCGCAGCTAGGAGGATTGGCCCTGTCACCCCCAGAACCAGAAAGGGGGAATGGGATATGAAGACTCCTTTCTAAGGAAGACACAGCATTAATTTGCTGAACAGACCAATCATCCAACAGCTCACCTCCTCAGAGCATACTACCAAATATTAAAGCTCATCCAGCTCTGGCTACCTTATGTATGTGTCCTTGCAAGCAAAAACACCATCCCTGGGTGCACTGAAGCCTTGTGGAGCCAAAGATGGAGGAGTCAGGAATGCTCTCTTCTGTCAGCTCAGTAGAGTGCAGACAGCTGTCAGCAAGGGATGAAGAGCTGCAGAACTGTTATCTACAGAAAGCCTCTGTTGTTAGAGAATCCCATGCAGAGTAACTGCTGCACAGCCATAGAGTCCATCACCTAAAAACACTGAAGGGGACTCAGGCACACCAGCTTTCAAATCCAGCGACAAAAAGTTGTAGCTTAATGATCAACAGTAACAAAAGTCAGTAAGTGAGTTAAAAATGTAGTGACCTGGCCAAAGGCTGAGGGAAAATAAGGAGAATAACTGGACAGGCAAAGAAACTTCAGAAGCATCCCCTTGCAAAGGTCAGAAGTACAAAGCTAACAAGAAACAAAAGAAAGCAATGAGAATTTCAGAAGAAATTCCAGGAAATAGCAGGCAGGGTATTTGTGAAGATAATCTAAGGGATAAGAGATTGCAGGGGATCTGTCTGTTTGAAAACCAAACCAGCTACAATTACTTGTTCTGATTAGAAGAAACACAGGAGCCATCCTTTGACATACATGGCTTGTCTTATTCATAAGCACATAATGACCTAAAAATTAAAAGGGAACAAGTAAATGGCCAAAAGGACATATGAGTAGATGAAAATAAAGAAATCATGTCAGCTTGCAGAATCAGAAGGGCTGAGTTATGAAATCAGTTTCAACTATCATGGGACATAAAAGACAATTAAAGGAGTTTGATAAAAGCATTAGAAAATAAAATGAGACAAAGGAAGATGAAGTTATTAAATAATGCAGAGAGAGTCCATGACAAATAAAAGAAGTGTGGCAATAATAACCCAAAATACGTATGAATTTAGCGTGAAAAAAATAGAAAGAAGTATAGTTCTGACTAGGAAAAAAAAGGTGGAATATATTTTTGAAAAAAAAAAAAAAAAAGTGTGGCAAAACCTAATGAAACTTGCTCTTAAATCCACCAGGCCCTCACAAAAGAAATTTGAAATTATCAATTTGAGATCATCAGTGATTTTCCTCTAGGTCATGGAAGGACAGGGTAGTCCTGCACTGGAAAAGAGCACATGTCTGAAGAGAAGGGGTTCACAAAAAATCAGCAAATTATAAGTCAAATAGCCTAATTCTGACATTAAAAAAAAACAAAACAAAGCTAAACAAAAAAACACCATAAAAAAACCCTGCTTCAATAATTTATTAGACTACCAGTTAATGTTCACTCAGAGAGCAACATGCTCAAAAGTACACCTAACATGGACTTCTCAAGAGCAACTCACGCCAAATCCAATCTAATTTCTCTATTGAGCAGGCTAAAAGGGGTAAAAGAAAAGCTATGGATACATTAAGGGGATATTTTGTACAGTTTTTTTATATTCGTACAAAAAAAGCCTAAAAACCATATGCAAATAAAAGCACTATAAATACATACAGAACAAAAGCAAACTTCAAATCCTTGCTAGCTAGTTTTGTTGTGTAACTGGTAGAGCCTGTCATGTGGGACTGCTTTCTTCTGGACAGGTTTCAGGTTAATGATTTTTCCATTAACTACTTTGAAAACAAAACAACAAAAAAAAGTGAGATACTCTCAAAATTGGAGAAGACTGCACTGCTAGTAAGGCTTCGACTGAGACATGATGACCCTTGGCTATGACTTAAGAAAGCTAAGCATAAATGGAGTAAGCAAAAGGTTAAAAAATGTAATAGACACAGCCTGTGGGAAAAGGCTAGAAGAACTTCTTTACTCCAGGAAGAAAGACTAAAGAACAATGCCTCCTAATGCAGACAGATTATTGTTTTGCTCCTTATATGGAGTTAAGAAAAAAATTACAAATTTTCAGTAAAGGAGAATAAGACTACATTTTTAGCCTTATTATGTAAAGGCTAAAAATTAGTTCTATAACTGTCACTGTAATATTAATGACTGAGCCTGGCCATTTAGGATATGTAGAATCCTGCCACATGAGGATTTTGTTTCAACATACAGAGCTGATTTCATAGACCTTCTGTGTATGTCAAATCGACTGGAATAAATGATTCCTTGAGATCTCGTTCAGATTCACATTGCTGCTTTTAAATAGGATTCTGAGTAGTCCACAGAAATATGCTGGGCTACATTTTGGCTTTTCATAATGCAATATGCCAAGGGGATTAAAATTCTTCCACTCACACAGCAAAGCAGGGTGTTGTTGTGGGTTGTTCTATCACATGCTGAATATATATAGAAGAAGGAGAGGTTACTCAATGCTTTTTCTCAAACCTGCTGCTCTCTAAGCAAGAAATGAGGGAAGAAGGGTGAAGAGAAGCTTATGATTGCAACTTTTTTGTACATTTTTTGAGCATTTTGGGTTTGGTGTGTGTGTTTTGTGGGGTTTTGTGGCTTTTTTAGGGGGAATTTTTTTTGTTTGTTTGTTTAGGTTTCTTGGGGTTTTTTTGTGGTGTTTTGGTTTTTAACCTGAGATCCTGCAGGGAAGAGGGAAACAGAAGGAAACAAAACAGCCACGGTGTCCAGAGCTTCTTGCAGAGCATAGCTGTGCCCCAGGCTGCACTCTCAGCTCTGGACCTTAAAAACTGAGGCTGCAGTCTTTGGAAAGCACAGGAGATAAACATCCATTTTCACTATCTCTAGTGCACTGAGCAAAGAAGAAGAATTTGTATGGCCCAAATTTTCTAGAGATAGTATTCGCAAGGTTAGAGTTTATCTTCCCTTCTACGTAAGTAACCTCTGCTCAGGTATGAAACAGAAAGTGCTGGTGAGATATAGGATCTTAGACCACTCCAACTAAAATTACTGTATTACTTATAATAGAATCACAGGACAGCTGCGGTTGGAAGTGACCTCTGGAGCTATTTAGTCCAGCTCCCCTGCCAAAGCAGGGTCAGCCAGAGCAGGTGACACAGGGACGCGTCCAGGTGGGTTTGGAATGCTTCTAGACAGGAAAACTCCACATGCTCTCAGCGCAGTCTATCCCAGATCTCTGCCCCCGCCAGTGTCACCGAGCCGCCTCCGCCCCCATTCCCCCTCACGCCGCACTCGCGCCACCGGGGGCGGAGCCACACGCCCGGCCGGGGCGGTGCGCGCCAATGGGGAGCCACCTGCCGCGGCCCCGCAGCCAATCGCGGCCCTCGGAGCCGCCGCGCGACGCTGTCCCGCGTGCTGCGCAGGAATGCCGGCGGCTCGGCCCACGGCGACCCCTCCTCGGCTCGCTTTGCGACGCTCTTCCCCCCTCCTCCCGCCGCGTTGCTTTACGGCCCCTTGCCATTCCCCCTGCCCGTGACAGTCTCCCCGGGCGGGGCGCGCGCGGGGGGCGGGGCTGCCGTGGCCAATGGGCGGCGAGAGCGCCGCGGGGACGGGGCGGGGGGGCGTGCGCGCTGCCGTAAAGCGGGCGGCGGGCGGCGCGCGGGGCACTTGTCACCGGCGGCGGCGAAGAGGCGTGAGGCGGCTGGGCTAGGCAGGCGCTCCCTACCCCACTGCCGCCGAGACGCCATGGCGGCGGCGCTGGGCCGCAAGGCCGTGGACTATGTGCGCAGTAAGGAGTTCAGGGACTATCTGATGAGGTGAGCGAGGCGCGGGTGGCGTCATCGTCGAGCTCACTGCACTGCGCGGGCGGGTGGCAGAGACCAGCGTCTGGTCCTCCAACCCCTCCGCCCCCCGCAGCCTCGGGGCGCCCGGGACGGGGTCGGACGGTTGGCACCGGCTGGCCACCGGCGAGCTCGCCCTCGCCGGCGACTGGGCGAGGGGAGAAGGCAGCCAGGAGCCGGCCCAGAGGTGTCGTGGTCCCGTCGTCACCTCGGCCCGCGGGGGCGGTGGGGGCTGTCACTGTCCCGCCCCGGCCCGGGCAAACCGGCCTTGACCTTGAAGTGACGCGGCGCGCTCTGAAGCTGCCGCGGCAGCTGCGCCCCTCCGTGACCTTCCCGGCCCGGCTGTGACTGCCGCGAGTGCCGCCCCGCCGCGGGCAGGGGCTCGCTGGGCACAGGGGTGGCAGCGGGCACGGGAGCCCGAGACCGGGACAGCCCGACCGCTGCCTGCCGCAAGGGCAGAATGAGCTTTGCTCTGCCGTGGGCAGAAGCGAGCTTGATCATGGATGCAGTGTGAAGATCGGTTATTTGAATCTCTGAGTGCGTGTAAGTAGGTACCTCTTTCCAGAGGCTTGTTAGAGCCCTGCTGTCGTGGGAATGTGGCTTAAGCCACCTCCCAGACAGCTCAGTGCTTGTGTCAAGCTTTATCTTCGTGCTGTGGTAAGGGATATGGCACTCTGGACTGAAACTACAAGACTGCCTTAAAGAACAGTTTTGGCATATTTAAATCTTGTTGAACCACAGTCTCGGGTAGGCAGACTGAAGTTTTTCTGGCTGACAGGCTGTTTGATAGGCTAAACAAATAAAAATGGTCTCTTCTAATAAACGTGGTTGAGCAATATTTCACTGTAGCTGTTGCTTACTGTTTTACCTATATCTATTGCAACTGGTCTTTGATGTTGAGCAAGCATGTAGGAGGGCATATGTTTATCTGAGAAACGTCTTGATTAAAGTAGCAGGAGATAGTGTAAGGCTGCATGGACAAGGGATAATAATATAAAGGCTCAGTAAAGCTTTAAACTTCAGGATAGACTTAGATTAGATATTTACTGTGAGAATGGTGAGGCACTGGAAAGTTTGCCCAACTTGTTTTGTATTCACAAAATCAAAATCCACAAAAACAGCGGGACAAAAATACGAGAAGGAAGAGAACAACGTTGAAGCAAAACAAAAAGGTCCGGAGCAGGCTTTTGTAATTCCTTTTGAAAGTCTTGAGGATACCATGTAAGATGGATAGATACCTATTAGTGCGAAGATTTAGTTAATTGTGACAGGATTCATATGAAGCATATAAATGGCCGTTAAACCAGTAATCTGCTTGATAATTAGAAAAACAAACATCCAAATGAGATAACAGCCGCTTCCTAATGTCATCAGTTACTGGAAATATGTCTATCCTCACCTAAGACTGAGAAGGTTTTTTAAAAACAAACTTTCAGGTGTATTTCATCTAGTCTTCAAACAAGCTGTATATGAGACTGTATTGCAGTGAAACGAGCATTCCACAGGTTTCTACCATTGTGGATGGAATGTGTCTTGCCTTGCCATATAGGAAGATACCTGCTTAATTTGTACGCCTGTTACTGGGTGTGTCATGAAGAGCTTAAGTCAGTTGCTCCATCTTCTCTGTCCTTTCAGCATTGTTTCTTGCCCACTAGGAGATAAGTGTCTAAGTTACTGACTTTTGGTTGAGTTAAAAATTTAAATAGCTGTCAGTAAAAGACTTGTCTGTCTTCTGCATAGAAGAAATGGAGCGTTATCTCTTTGCATCTTTTCCTGAAGGTGATTTCTTCCCCAGACTATGGGACACTACCCCAGAAAAAGTCCTTTCTTCGCTCATGGGGCAAAAGTGTCCTGGAAGCTCTGAGACTGTGGTGTCCGTTCTAAAAATCAGTATCTAATTGCTGCAAGGAATCAAGGCTTTATAAACATGAAACATGTCAGAATTAATGAATTAAGGTATTGTTTGGGATACCAGTGTTAGGCTTTAGATTACTTGACCCTCAGTAGAATAATTGAAGTTACCCAAAGTGGTGGGTTAAGCGCTCCATTATTACGACTTGGGGCAACCAAAACTTGCAGACATCTATTGGAATAAATTGCTTTGATTTCAGCTTCGTAACCCGCAAACATGAAAGCAAGCGGAATGAATGCATGCTGCTTTGCTTAGGTGGATATGTCTGGCATTAGAATCGCATTGTGTCATGGGTTAGCTTTTGGATCTTGCACAAGGAAACGGGAGAAATTGCTTTTAAAACCGTAATTAAAAATTAATTGTTCTGCTGGTTTCATATCTGGCTTTTCTCTACTGGTGATTAATAGGGATCTGAATGACTGTAAATCATATAAATACAAATTTACCCTGTGTCAATGCTTCAAAATGAGCATAGTAAGAACATAAGCTGTAGGTAGACTTTTCCTGCTTCTTGTGAAATGCAGCAGTTATGTTAAAACTATCTGATTAGCATATTAAAGCCTGGTAGCTCTGTGTATTGTGAAACTGAAGTTGCATTTTTCCCAAAATTGTAAAGATGGCAGCTGTCACTATAGTTGTGTTATCTAAGCCACTAATAGTAGCCTACTGCATCCTCTTATTTCTTATCCTATTGATTTAAAACCTTCTGAAAAGCATCTAATAAAACAGTTTTCCTCCTCTTTTAATAGAGAAGACATCATTCTAGACAAGCTGTCATTTTTTTGTGGTAGAAGCCTAAATTGCTTTTGTCACATAATGAATTCAAAGGAATCCTAAAATCTCCTGGTAACAGAAGAATAAGCTTGGACATTGCAGTGTGCTGGGGCACTTCTGAAAAGTCCCTTCCTGATGACTTGGCACTAATGCAAATGTAGGGACTCTGGTAATTTAGAGGGCTTTGAAATAGAGATAAACTGATGTGAGCTGTCTAGGAACTAAGTGCTGAGGTTTTCCAGGGAATGAACTTTCTTTCAATTCAAACAAACTTCAGAGGAGTTAGCATTGGTTATAGAACTACAATTAGCTATCTTCAGTTCTCTTTAGTAAATTTTTAAATATGAGGACATAAGAACTTTAAAATAAGAAGTCCTGTAGTGATATGTGCTAGAAACTGAAGGACACAGCATCTGCTTGCCTTATGTGCTTTGAGAACTGAAGAATCTGCTGTTTTGCAGCAGAAGGGTAGTGCCCTTTCCACTTAGGGGATGGCAGTATGGGGAAAACACATAGTGACAGTTCACTTGTGTTTGCAGAATGGCCTCTGGCCTATTAATATTCTTATTGCCAGAATGAGGAAAATATGTGCAGAAACTTTAGAAAACTAAATCTTTGCAATTATAGCCTTTTTGGAAGGAACTTAGTATGGATGCAAGGTATTCAACAGCCCTGGGTTCCTCTTGTCATGTCTAGACATTTATACGGAAAACTGACAATTGGAAACTGAGTGAGTAAATCCAACAGTTGTTGTCCACAGTTCTGAAAACATTAGTACAGTTTTCTTTGTCAAGGGGACTGAACTTGCTTCTTGAAGTTGTTGGAAACTACTAATTCAGAATGGAGTCACTTCAGAAATAGATGAGTGCACATGGTGCAGTATCCTCACTATTGGATGTGGTTCCAACTCTCTTGGCTGTAGAGCTTTGGGGCTGGATGCCTGTTTCCTGGAAGAGTCCATGTGCCCTTGGTTTGCCCTCTACTCTATCCCGCGTGATTGTAAGGACAACTTTGTAAGACCTTTGCCAGAGCTGCCTACTCTGTTAAAGTGTTATCAGTTTGATTCTATTTTAGGCTTTCACTTCCCCTGGAAACAACTTGCACTTTAAAAATTAAGGCTGACTTCAGTTGGCACAAAAATGTGGTGCCAGAAGACACTGCATCTGACACAACATCTGAACTTGTTTAGTTAAGATTGTATGAAAAAATTAGTTTGCATTTGTCTCGAACTTCAGTCAACTGTTACCGCAGATCAGTTAAAGAGAAAACAAAAACCAAGTGGTTAGACTAGTCAAGGACATCCAAACTAAGCACCTTGAACCAGCTTTTAACAAAGACTCGCTGAAACACATATCCTGTGTGATTTCCTAAGTAGACCTGACTGTTCCCTTACCATAGCTATTTATAAAATGGTCATCTATGAACATGGAAATCAATGTGAGGATGTGATAGTTAAAGTGTTCTGCAACTTGGAGCAGTTCTAGACTTTCTAGCAGCCTACCTATTTCTTAAAAGAAATGCCTTCTTGTAAATCATAATTCAGAACTAAGTCTTATCAGTGTCTTTGTTAGAAGATGTTTAAAAGTTAGTAAGCTTTTGTTACAAAAGCTTCATAACAAACAGTCTTAAATGTATGCTGTAGTCTATCTTTTGTGCATAGATCATTAAGTTATTACATAAACTGGTAACTAGATGATCACTGAAATGAGCCCCATACATGACTGAAGTGCAATTGCATGTATTACTGAGAACGTGTTATAGCTCATGTTTGGCACAGCCACGGTTGGCCCAAATTTAGTGACAGGAACATATCTGGCAGTCTTTGGTTTGTCCTACTTACAGAGATACACAGAGAATTCCAAGCGACTTCAAAGCTTTCATTGAAGAATTTTAGCTGTTTAGCTTTGTCTTGACAAAGCCTGATGTCTTTCTGCATCCTTTAAACTAGTTGGGGTGGGATCTTGGGTGCTCTGAAGGGTTGAATGTCTTCCACTGACCATAAAGGGATTTCAGGTAGCTGGAAAAAAGAGCAGCCAACACTTAGTGAGACGCTTGTAATAGCTCTTGTGGGAAATGGGATTTTTTTTATTTTTTAACACTAATACATTATTCAGAGTTAATGCTGTGACAGCTTCCTGACTTATACCTATTTTCTATTTGTGGTATGCTTTTGTCTATGTAGATTATGAAAGAAACTAATGTGTGGCTTTTTTTCTTCTTTCTTTCATATGCTTTTTGAATGGAAAACAATGATGGTGCACTTGAACAGTACGGTAAGAAAAGGGAAGGGATTTCTGGTTTCATATTCTTCCTAACTTCAATAACTTGCTGTCTTTTTCCCATAGTACTGTTATGACTTTGCCTACACCTGAAAGGCATACTGCAAACCTCCAGGAGTGATGCACTAGGAATATTTAGTTGCAAGTCTGAGGTTAATGTGACCAAGTGTTAGCACTTGCAGAAGGTCTTACATTTTTTTCCATACTCCTTTGCTAAGGAGATGGGAGCAGTTTGAAACACATTATTCTACATAACAGCAGTATATAACCAGACTACCTAGCTTATCTCTAATGGCCTTCAGGCCAGACAATAAATGTACAAAATTACTCACACTACACTCTTCTGTCCTGGACCCTTTCAGTTTGCCTCTGAAAGTGGAAGTGGGAATTTTATGCCTGTTGTACTGTGAATCATAGTATTATGGAAGATTTGTTCTTCTACCTAGACAAAAGACAAACTTATAGGTGTACTTTAATTCTTGTGAGACTTCAAAGGGCTGCCTGCCTGTAGGCACTTAAAACCCAAGGCATCACCACCTCAAGGTTCCAAATAAAACTCCTTGTCAGCAGAGAAAAGCTACTGCTGCAGTACTTTTGTTTACTGATGAGACTTCAGATTGCACAGCCTGGATTTGAGTCATCCATAATCTGTGGTGTATTATTTGGTTATGTTCTAATGGCAATTGATTAAGCAAAAATGCCAAGTTGATTTAATTTACTTTTTAAAACAGAAGCTGTCACCCAGATTCTTAAAAGCTGTAAATATTTCATAGATTAAAAAAAGCTTATTTTTCATAAACTACAGTTGTTCTATTGAGACCCATGAAATTACTATAAAGCCATCACCAAGTACAGGTAGAGTCTCTCCACTTGAAGTTGGCTTTGGTGTGGTGGTACAGTAAATACCATGTAGTCATGCAGCTCTCCTCAGTTAGGCCATATTACATCTGACGTGCTTGAGAGGCTTTAACTATTACAGATGTCAATTTCCCTATCACTAGGAATACAGCAAACAAATGCTTTTATCCTGTTCTTCAGAATACTGTTATAAATCTGAATTTGCAGAAATACTGTATTTTGCATATTGCACTGAAGTTGAATCAAAACTGTGTGTATAACTTTTACTCACCTTTTTCTATTTAAGTTTCTTCTATTGCAAGTGCAGGAAGCAAGTGTGGCTTTTAGTCTGACTGTAGTGTTGCAATGAAGACTGCAAGAGTATCTTAGAATTAAAATTGCAAGAAATTTAAATACCCCCTGAGAATTCTAAATCTTTAAACATGTTACAGTTACAAAAGTGCCCAAAGAATTGGATGTAGCTGGTATCTACAAAGCTTTTTCTTGTGAGGTGCATCTCTTTTGTTCTATCTGGCCAAGTTACTTTTGAGAGTGAGTTTCTGATTAGAAGAAGCTGAGGCAAATACTATGTGCATCTTCTGTGGAAAGAATTCTGATGAAGCCTTGTTACTCATAACAGTAGTGGAAATTGAACTTGGGACACCATTTTTCTCAGTTCAGAGTCTTTTAGATAATGCCTATCAAAATAAACTTGTCAGTTTTTCTGATTAGAGCCTTTCCACTTTTTATCTGTTTTATCTGTGTACACACCTGTTGCTAACTGCTCTCCTCTGACATTTGTTGAATCACTGAGTTTTAAGTAATCACCAAGTCGTTTCAGCAATTGCAGATGAAGCTCAGGGTAACAGTTTGCTTTGCTTGATGGCCCTGCTCTTTCAAAGATGGTTGCTGAGCTTTTCTTCATCCTCAGCATATAAAATGAAAACAGCTTCAGTTCTTCACTTCATCAAGTCCTTACCTTTTCATTAGATTTTTGAAGAGTCTTATTTGAAAGCTGGAAATGCTAATTCTCTGCATAGAAGTGAGCTATAAATCTGAAGTATCTGACAATGCCAATCAGATGCTTAATGACTGCTGAGCTATAATTGCCCAAAATTCTGTTTCAATGGCTTTAAATATTCCTCTCTCGTATGAAAGAAGATCCAGGGTAGGTTTCTTTACCTGTGCTTCTGAAGAGTAGATCCCACTAAAAAAAGGTTTAGTTTCTCTCTTCCATTAAAAATTGTCTTTTATTGGAATTTTACCCATAATCCTGCCTTCTAGTTTTGAGTGGCTAAGAAAAAACTGTAAGAATACTGCAGGAGATTTTTGTTTCTGTTTAACTTTCTTATTGTTTTCCCTCTTTACAGCACTTTTGGGGGCCAGTTGCCAACTGGGGTCTTCCTGTTGCTGCTATTAATGACATGAAGAAATCGCCAGAAATTGTTAGTGGCCGAATGACATTTGGTAAGACCTGAGACAAACTTCTTGTTAGGAAACTGACTCCAGAATACAGTTTCTGTCTTTTAAGCAGCAACACTTTATTAGTTGTCTACAAATTTGTGACCAAAGCAGATATAGATATCAAATATCTTGTTACATAATTTCAGAGGCCATTTAAATTGAGGTACTGAAAAACTGAAGGGCTCTTTTTTGGAAGGCTTTCCACTAATTTGGGAGGGGAGAGTGAGGCAGCTCTTGAGCATTAGCAGTTTACAAGACCAGACTGTCTCTTGAAGTATAACTCTTGTTATCCTGTACTATTATACACACTTGTTCAAAATGTATCTCTTTACTCAGTTTTATTCTTTGTATAAAGAACAATGATGCTTTGTGGTTACTGTGAGATTTAAATATTTATCAACACTGACCAAGTGAAGAAATGGTAATGCTTGGTCAGCAGGCTGTGAGAAGCAGCAAAGAAGACTTGAACTCCTTGCAAAGCAGTTGTCTATGAGAGACTATTGTGACTCTTAATGAGAAATTGTTTTTAAACACATAAGCAATATTTTTCCACCTCTTTGGAACTCGTATAGTTTTTGCCTAGATGTCTGTCTCTAGTTTCAAATTCTTTTCTAGGATTAGAAGTCTTGCAGTTTCAATTTATTAGCTTAACTTTGGCATTATGTCTCTTCCTTAATTCATTTAACTTAATTCTGAGTAATTCTTCTTCCCACAAGCAAAATACCTTTGGCTCAAGAAATTTTATAGCCTCATTATCATTAGGCTCTTCTTAGAGTAATTCAGTCCCTTAATCAGCTTCCTTGAGACAGAAGACTAGTTTAAATAGTCTCCAGTACAGCAGAACTGTTATGAAAATAGTGTTTTGGTGGCAGCTACCCAGCTTAGCAATGTTGAAAAAACTTTTTTAAATTTTTGCAAGTGTATATATATTTTGGTGTGTGTATGGAACCTGGGAGATGAAAAAAGAACATTTGTGCTTTTAAAAGGCTGTTTTCCTTGAACAATTAATTTACCTTTTTTTTTGTTTTTCTTCAAGCCTGTCAGAACTTTACGAAACTAGGGAATTCTTGGGTTGTAATTTCCTGTAGTTAAATTTAATTATGGTAGGAGAGTAGATCCAAATAGTTCCTCTTCTTTCTAGAAAGCAGGTAACAAAACTTCATGTTTCTGAATGTTCATGATTTCCTGGGCATTGGAAGCTCCTGATACTAAAGTCTTATTATAAAATGTTCCCAGAAAACTGTATTTAAGTGATTAGTGTCTTTAAAAATACTTCATCTTAGAAATAGTCAGAATAGTAGTATAGGACAGACTATGTCTTAATGCAACAAACTGTTATTTTCTAGCTGAGATTATTTAGATAATAAACTAAAAAGACTTCAGTTGCATCACAGGGTAGTGTATGAGTAAAATTAGTTTTTATGGAAAGCTGCAGCCATGTAGATTTTCTTGTATAGCAGAAATGAGCACTGTTTTGTGTTTTCTTGCATTGGATCCTCAAAGTGGACGTTTGTTGGGATCTTGGAGAATTCATAAGCAGCAACAAGTCTTCTACCTGTCAGTACATTTTACCAGTAGGAAAATTATGATTCAACAAAATGCAGATATTTACAGTCTCTTAACAAGATCTGTCATCTTTTGCAGCACTATGTTGTTACTCCTTGGCTTTCATGAGATTTGCCTACAAAGTGCAGCCAAGAAATTGGCTTCTTTTTGCATGCCACTTCACTAATGAAATTGCACAACTTATTCAAGGAGGACGACTGATCAAATACAGGCAAGTTACATCTTTAAATGGGGAAGTCCTAAACTAACGGCTCCTGGAATACCCTGTTAGTGATTTTTAACTGTGGTGCAAAGCTTTGCATGGCTTCTGAGCTTGTTAAACTTCATTGCCTTTTGCAAACCTTTTTAACAAGCTTGTTGTCAGTGGGCAGAACTTTCCACTTTGAACCTTCTGAGGCCTGTACATAGAAAAGGCAGGAAGCCCTTATGGTGACGAGAGAGTGTAGACAAGGCCTTCAGCAGCTGCTGGTGATTTTGGGGGTTGTTTCTTTGTAGTATGTTGGTTTGTCTATGTGTCCATCTTGGTAACTAATTCCTGAGATGGACACATTCATAAAACTGTGAAGTAGTTGTACGCCTGAAAGAAGTCACACAAAATCTATCAGAGCTGACTGTTCCATACATGAGGTAGAGCCAACTGAGTTTGCCTGGGGAACAGACTGTCATCAGTCTTGCACCCTGATTGTGTGGCAAGCAGTGCAGACACTGCCCCGAGCAATCCTGGTGAGTCAGGATTATGGCTTTTCTCTCTTCTGCCCCAAGAAATTACTGTGGAGCAATAGAGGATGAAATCTACTGAACTATAAATTAGAAAATGAGACTGTGTGCAAAACTGCAAGTGGACTTGTCTCTGTGTAAATTACTGACCAATGTCCTCCATTCATAAAGTTCTACTGTAAGTTCAGAGGTTTTTAATAACAATTGCATTTCAATATCCACTCTTACAAAAGTTGTTTTTCTTTTGGCAGGCTGGAGAAAAAGAACTAAATATATTACTTGAAATAACCCAGGGAATGTATTCATCCTGAATGACAGCCAAGGAAGACATGCCATCTACAGTTGCTGTGAAAATTACAGTGGGGATGAAACAGAAACACCCATTATGAATATGACCCCACCAAGAATTCTTCTAATAATTTTTATATCTTGCCTTTTAAAAGCTACTATTCAGCAATGTAAACCATTACATTTTAAGTCTTGCTGCCTTACTGACCTTTAATAACTATTCTTTTAATAAAAAAGTTAGTCACCCAAATAACAAGCAATATTTGAAAACCAACTTTATCTAACAGTCTACAAAAGTGGCCCATGATGGTTTGACAAAACTCATTTTAAAATCAGGATGAACAGAGGTCAGTAAACAGAACTGTAGGTGGTATCATTGTTTATGTATTAACATATTCTTAAAAGCCATTAAACTTGAGTGCATTCATTCCTATTCTATCTTTTTTTAAACTTAAGCAGTGGCTTGCTGATCTGCAAGAACAAATATGTAGATAGGCAGCCTGGAAGTGAGCAGCCATCCCTCTTCCCTCACTGCATGCCTTTTCTCAGTAAAGGGACTTGATTAACATCCATCTTTATGTCGCACACTATTTAAAGAAGGCTTGGTAAAACAAAAGCATAGCACTGAATGAAGGAAGGCAACAAAGCCTGATACTGTTCATTAAGAAGTTCTAAGTGGATTTTATTTTTTCCTACTGTTTGAGTTACTCTAGATGTATGTAATTCTTACACAGGCAAAAACTAAACTTGTTTGGAGTCTAAGATCTGAAAGACATGAAGTGCCTTTCAGTAGTTTTTGACTTCATTGTGAGAGTGGTTTTTCTGCATGATCTGCCTGAAAATTACATTGCTGTAAAGATAAAATTGACAAAGAATGTGAGAATGTATGTTAAAGATTTTTTCAGTGCAGTGTTTTTGAACAATAAACATGTTCCAAATGGCAATAAAACTCTTGAACACTTGGAGAAGTTTTGTTTTTCATACTGTGATAACAGACCAAAAGTGAAACTTTATTATGGAGTGTCACTTTATTACTGCAACAGCATGAAGCAAAAACCAGCTGAAAAAGGAAGTGGTATGTACTGTGTTCAGGTAAGTGTCCTCTGAATTCTAATACTTTTTTTCCCCCAGCAGGAAAGAGATGCAAATACTGCATAGTTGCTCTCATTATGCAACTAAGTCAGTATTACATACTGTCTTCTAGCAATTAGACCAAGTCTTAATCGACCATCTCCTAATTCTATTGTAATGGCAACATTTTTTGATGGATACACAAGAAAGAGGCTAATAGGGCATGTCTGCTCGGTGGCTAAAGCTGGTACTGACTGCTGCTTCTTGCTTTAAAAGAGTTACTGCATAAAACTTCCCCTTCAGTACTGCTGTCTTGTCACAAAAGAAACCCCTCCCCCCCCCCCATCTCCTGGAATAGAAGCTCTGTTAGACTTCTGCACAAATGAGTAGTGAGATAGAAGCAGATAAGGACAGCTGATTATCTTGGCACCTTATAGTTTGTTATATAACTTCCGGAGAGAAAAATAAACTACAGCTGACTTTGAACTTCATAGGTGTGAAATGCTACTCTTGTATGAAGCTTGCAGTACAGGCTGTACTCTACTCTCACCTGCTTTGATTACTGTTCATTTGCTCCTGAGTGTCTTTGCTTCTCTACTGAGAGAATACCATTTGCAAGAGTTCCTTCTCTCATTTTCCTGGTAGCTGCACCATACTTTATTTCCTTCTACCTTTTTCCTTCTTTCTTCCCCTTATCCATTCACTTGACAAGGCTCAAATTCTTTCATATGAGACTAGAACAAGAGTGAATTGCAGGAAGAAAGTGAGTTTTACCTTGCTTTGATTAATGTGAAACCAGGGATGCTTCCTGTAGTCCATATAGACTTAAATGAGGGGAAGGGGTGGCAGCAAAGCATTCTTTATGGGACGTGAAGGGACCTGGCTTCCCTGCCCTGTTTGGGAAGGGAAATCCAGTCTGGCCTAGATTTCTACTGCCTGTCAGTCTGCCTATTGAATAAAATAGTTTACATGGGCAGAGTGCCACCAAGTGGCTTGTGTCAATCAAAGCATTATTTATCAAACCATTTATATACCATTTCTTTGTTTAAAGGTGCTGGGAGTAAGGGGACTGGAATTGAAATATTATTAAAAGGAATTATTGCAGTAAACAATTGTATGATTAGTCTGCGTCCTACTCCTCTGGCACAAAATACTGAAGCACACTGGCATATGGCCATTTTAGGATGGAGCTGCTTGGGATAATCCAAAAAGGTGAGGAATAGCTTAAAGAGGATGGGAGATGGTATATTCTTGAGTTTGAATACCTTAATGGTGCTAATGGCTTCCTTTTGTTCTTTTCATATTGCCCTCAGGTAGCACAGCCTGAAAGAAGGGGGTATGTGAGTTTCACTGATTAATTATAAGTTAGAGCTCAGTATTTGCATTTGATTTATAAGATTATAGTGCTTGTCTGTACTTGCCATTGTTCTGAAATATCTACTTGGTTTTAATTTCACGGCTTGGTTAATAACAACTTTCATCTGTAGGATGTATCCTGTCACTAGAAACCTGTGCTGCTCTGCTCCCAGGCACTGCCCTGTGTGTTCTGCTTCTGTTCCACCACAGTAAGACTGGGAACCACGTGGCCTTTCCTCTATTGCTGCAGTGGTTACTGCTATAGCAACAGCTGCTGTCTTCTTTGATGTCTTCAGACAGAAAAGAATTTCTCACCTTTCTGAGCAAGTCCTGCTACACTGCTGGTAAGGAATGCAACACCCTTAGGAATTCTACTAGGAGAGAGTACCAGCTAAGCTCTCAATCTGTCTTTCCCCCTTTCCTCCCCAGTTTGAGCAAGAGATGTCTTGAGTCACTTTTTAAAGGGAAGACTTAAAACTACAACTGACTATGATATCAAAGTAGCTTACAATGTCTTCTGCTATTGCAAGATTGAGTGTCCTTGATCTGGAAACTTGATGATTTATGATTCAAATGTGGAAATCATTTTATTGCATGGTAATTACATGACAGAAAGCAATAATCATAATTGTGTGTTCAGAAGAGAAGGAATTGCAGGGTTTCTTTAATGAGTGTAATAACACCTACTGATAGTGAATTTTGTTCAACTACTCTCTCATGCTTTATAATCATTTTAGCCACTGTTTCTATATATGGGTGGTGGTTTTTTGGGGGGGGCTGGGGGGTGTTTTGGGGATTTTTGGAGTTGGTTTTTTTGTTGTTGTTTTTTTTGTTTTGGGGTTTTTTTTACTTCTAAGACTTCAAAATAAAGTCAATGTTCCCTACTCTAAGACTAGCAGAAAAATCTCTTGGCCACAGTGCTACCAATACAGCCTGCCAGCTCTCAGAGAAAACACACTTGTAGTAAAATGTGGGTTTCCATAGCATTGAGGGTTACCTTTTGTGTTCTGTACAAAGCACAATGCTCCATCTGAGCAAGGACAGCACAGCAGAGAACTGAGCGTGGGGGCGGGGGGGAAGTCTCAGTAAGTTTAGAGACAAAGAACGCAGTAAAAAAGGGAGGGTTTTCTTCTTGGGACCAAGACAGGTTTTGACATGGAAATACAGTTCTAGACTAGGACAGACCAGTCTTATAACTACCCCAGTTAGTTATAAACTACCAAATGTGTTTACTTCAACTGTGTGTGTTTCTAGTGTATGTGTAACTGCATTACACTGCTATAGGTGCAGACAAGTTATTTCTTTACATGCCAGTTCTAAGAATGTGAAGGCAGTCAAAAAGAGCAGGAATGAAAAGATGAGATAGAGACAAGTAATAAAAAAACCTATTAGAGTTATATGTTCGTATCACTTAGTCCAAAGCCCTTAATGAATACAGTCTGTTTCTTCATGCTCATGTGATAGACATTAAAGTTAGCGGTAGAATATAAAACAGTAATACAGGAAATATTCACAAGCACAGTTACCAGCTCTCTTAGGTTTTCAGCCTGTGTCTCACAGGGTGCATTGGTCCTATCTGCATTGGGGGAAGAAGTGTCTTCACTGCCTGATGCAATATGACTGTAGTTCTGCTTCTATAGAGCTGGAGTATTTCTGCTGCCAACTTGCACAAAGGCTAAAAAGTTTATTGTGATTGAGCAAGACATTGCTGCAAGTTTTACAATCTCTATAAAGTAGAAAAGCAATCAGTCTGATGTTTAATATTAGGCAATTTCTTTATTAAATTAATTGTGGAGAAGTCTGTCTCTCCCCACCCAATCCCGTTCTGCCTTTGCAGATCTAATACCTACCAGTGCATTGCATTTAGTCACTGTGGTAACCACTTAAAAATAACCAATGGAATCAACTCAATAGCAGCCAGAAAGCAGGAATATTGGTTTTCTGGATAACCTGCTCTGGGTGTCATCACTGGGGTCCTGCTCCTTCCAGATCATCACCTCTCTTTATCACATGGCCTAAGCCTAACGATGATATTGCTCTCTTCCTACTTTTCATCCTTTTCCCTTTCTTCCCACCTCCTTTAACAGCAGGTTTCAAGTAACTATGGCAACAAGACTAGGAATTTTCCGCTTATTCGTTTCGTCTGAAATCTGGGTCATGTCTTTCTCATTAAGTGAAACTTGTGTGGAGATAAATAACTGGTCCAAACCCAGCCTTTGGTGCAAGACAAGGCAGTGTCAGTTATGGCAGCACTTACATGGTGGCTGTATTTGGTCCATTGCATTAGAAAAAATGTAAAGGTACAAAGTAAGCCACTTAAAATTTGGAAGGCATTAATTAATTTCGAAAGCATTTAGTCCATAACTTACTCGGGGAGAACCATTGCTGTAACTTGCTCTAATTGATGTTGATTTGTAGACTGATAGGAATAATAGGATAGAGGCTGATGGGAATAATTTCATGTTGTGTTTCTTGTCCTAAGGTGACTAAAGGGGTGCCTTTTCAGAGTGGTGTCAAGTGATGGAAATGATACTAGTAGCCTCTTTCAAGAGAAAATGTGGTAGTGTGAAACCTTAAAGGTGTTTCCTGACAGGACAAGATATTAATCTCCTCGAATCTGTCACTGCAGTCTGACTGGATCAGAGATCACAGTTTCAGGACAGAAAGATCTCCAGACTTTAATATGTTTCACTGCCAAGGGAGAGTAGCAAGATTATCTCAAATGTTCCTGTTTTACAGATTTGGATATACCACATCTCCTTGCACCTAGGATGACTTAAAATCTTAAAACAATTGCTGCATTTGTTCATGGAGAAGCCATGACTACAAGGTATTTTTGTACACATTTGATGCTATGGGTAACCTGCAAGCAAAGCAGAAAGCCAGCAGTGTGATCAGTAACTTATCTATTACTTTATGTGCTTCACTGTAAATTGGTGAACATCAGCATCAGCTCTCAGCCGGACTATTATTAGTAACAGGAATGGGTTGAAGGATTTGGCAGGGTATCCAGTAGTGTCTCAGCTGACCAAGTGCCTGCACTACCTGATCTGAGCATATGATGCCACACAGACATGAGCTGACAGGGCTGTTTGGTACTTCCTTGCATTATGTGTTGTTTTGGCCACAGTGAGCCAATAAAAGCTTTTACCTTTCTCTCCAAAGTTTTGCAATAGCTCAGTCTTCCTGTGAATCACACACACGCCTGGCTACTACCAGGCGCCTGCCAAGCACACTGGGAAATAGCTCATCTGTAGCTGGTTTTTGTATGCCTTAGTTTTCTACATCAGAGCATCAGAGACCTGTGAGTGAGGTTGTGTCACTAGAGAAGTGATGACTGGATGTTGAAATGTCTGAGTCACAGCAGAAACAATTACCACGAAGCTGGATGAAGCCACCATGTGGCCTGTGACTTAGGCTGATCTGCAGACAAATTAGAAAAGATGGGTTTCCTGAACTGAGGCAAAGAAAGAGGTTATCTCTTTCAGCTTTTGCTTCCTTATTCCTTGTTTTTGGATCATCACTACCTGTCACTGTCAGTAATGAAGCTTTGTTGGAAGATGTTCACAGTTGCATTTGCAGGAGCACAGGATCTTTTCAAAAGATACGAAAAACACCTGGCTTGCTCACAGGTGGGCCAATCTAAGGAGGGCCGAAGTGTGCCTGGGGCTGTGTGCCCAGGCGCTCGGCCCGCCTGCACCGTGCCCAGGGCACAGCCGGGCCGAGCCGGAGAGCGCCCGCTCCTCTGAACCACACTGTGCTCCAGGGCCATCCTAGAGCATGCGGCACAGGATCGCATCCAGATGGTTCTTGGACACATCCAGTGATGGAGGCTAGACAGCCTCTCGGGACAATCTGTTCCAGTGCTCGGTCACCTGCACAGTAAAGTTTTTCCCCTATCCAAGTGGAACTTCTGCGCATCATTTGAAGAGCCAGGCTCTGGTCGGTGGTGCCGAGCACTAGGACCGAGGCAACGGGCAGAAACTGATGCTCGGGAAGTTCCACCTGCAGGAGGTACCGCAGCACCTGCGTGTCCCACGCGGTTCTACGGGGCCCTGCGCACCCACGGTGCTGTGTTCTGTACTCTGTGTCCTGTGTTCACTGCGCTCATGCAAATCACGCTGCTGAGCGAAGGCCGATTCCGAGGGCGGCGATGAAGCCGGGGCCAGGCTGAAAAAGCCCTCCTTCCTTCCCGCTGCCTGCAGCGAGGGCTGCACCGCACCTCGGCAGGGCGGCGGTGCCGGCGCCGTCCCACGGCGAGCCGGGGAATGCGCAGGCGCGGCCCCGCCACCGCCTCAGGGCGCGCGTCACTTCCCGGTTGGGCCGGCGGCCCGCGGCGGAGCGCGGCCCCGTCCCGTCCCGACCCCCGGCGCGGCCCGGCCGACCCGTGCCCTGCCCAGGGTGGGTCGCCATGGAGAAGCTGCGGCGGGTGCTGGCCGGGCAGGACGACGAGGAGCAGGGACTGACGGCGCAGGTACGGCCCGGCGAGAGCCCGCGCTCCTTCCCCGCCCCGGCGGGATCGAGCGGCGCTGGAGGTGCCGGGCCCGGCCCGCGGTCCGTGTCTCGGGCACTGCAGTGTTCCCCGCGCTGCCTTCCCCCGACCTGCCCCCACGCACAACCCGGAGCCTGCCCGACCGTGTCAGAGCGGGGCAGAGATGGGCAGGCAAAGGAGAGACCAAAGTTCGCGGCGTGCGCCGAGGAATGAGGGCTGTGGGCAGCCGGCTCTGCCCGGAAGATGAGTTTTGGCGAATTACTCTTGTGCGATTCTTTTGGCTGCGTTGGTGGCTTGGGATCCTTCGGTTTCTACAAGGTTTTCTTGTGCTTAAGCAGGGAGTTTGGATCCGGTAACATACTATGCTCTCTTCCAACCCGACCGAGTCTGCGATTCAGTGTAAATTGTTTCTCCATTCCCTTATACCCTTAAATTTGCAGAAGCGAAGTTTTTCTTTAGACAAACATCGTTTTGTGCACGTTCTGCTGAAGTTGCTTTTTGCCCCTTACTCCTTAAGTGTGGTTTAGTTGTTCTATTTCCTTCCCACTATCTTCCTCGTTGATAGCAGGCTTTTTTTGTTTCGTTTTTACTGTGTTTGAAGACCATACATTCCTGAGAACTAATCTCCAGGATGAAGCAAAGCTGAGCATGCTTACAAAGAGCCATTTATTCCTTCAGCTGCCTCTTAATTCATGTGACTGCAGGTCAAAGTGCCCCACATCAAGCAGTATCTTGCTGCTGCTGGAGCATGGTGGAGGGAGCTGGAATGTGGCTGGGATCTGAGCTGCGGCTAACAAAACTTGGGGAACCAGCACAACCTGAGCATAGCTGGCATGATGTTAGTTTTAGCAGCTTATTGCTGGCATGCTTCACTTGGTCTTGCACTGAGTTGCCGTTGGTCTTCAAGGTTCATTAATTTGGCCTCTCTGCCGCAGCAAAGCACCTAATTTGTGTCCACTGATTCTGGAACCAGTGTAGAATCTGTCCCCTTTCACACCAGAATTGGCTGCCAACATTCGGGAGAGATGCTTTACCTTCTGCTCTTCTCAGGATTATCCAAGAAATACTTACACTTCTGTTAATCTCCGTTCAGCTCCAAGAGAATTGATTATTCTGCCATCACCAGGCGCATTTCACACAAGGCACGTGATAGTGACAGAGAGTTTTCCTTTACTTGATGCTGTGATAGTTGTTTTAAGGTGGCAATCAGTAGATAAAGGCCTACATATTTAATCCTTTAATATTTGAAGTTTATATCCTGTGGAGAGAACTGAGCTAAGAATGTGTTTAATTTGTTAAATGTCAGTAATTAAACTGTATAGGACTTCACTTTTGCATGTAATGATTTTGTTACAGCCAGAAAAGACTTTAAATAAGAAAAATCTGCCTATACTTAAAGCCTGTCTGGTACATGATAGAAGAAAACTTATAAATGTGTCTTTGGTACGGTGCAAAGGAGTTTCATGCTGAGATGGACCAGAAAGATATTTAAAATAAATAAATATATTTTGACTTTGAAAAAAGTCAAGTGTTTAGGTCAAGCAATTTCTCAGGTGTATTTTTCTCTCAGGCTAGCAATGTGTTTGTAGAACAGTGGAAATCAATCCTCTTTTTAGAGAGGAAGTTCATACGTGACATTCAGTAAAGCTAGAGCTGAGTGGTGCTGACTGTTTCTAAAGTGTGTGTATTAGAGCAAAAAGTATGTGCACCCATGCAGAGAGGAACACTTGGTAAGAGGTGAGACTGTGAAAGAAAGCGTGAGGTTATGCATTGTGTATGTAAAATCTTCAGCCGTTTTCATCATCTTTCTGCAGACAAGTCATGTGTTTGGCTGAAAACAAAGGCCTTCTCTTTGGAATATCTGATAGTTGTGTAATAGCCATAGTATGGTTCTTGTCCATAGATATCTCTGTATTCTTTCCCTTGATTTTTGCAGAACCATTATCATGAAGTCACAAGTCATTCCTGCTAAGTAGAAGACAAGTCTATAACAAAAGAACTGTGTGAAGATTCAGTGAAGTCTTTATGTAGTTTCTAAATTCTTCAGATGACCAGCTGTTGTTTCTTGCTGCAATTAGATCCATTATTCAAAATATATTTTTAAAAAGGGAATTCATTACCAAAAAGATTAATAATAGATAATAGATGTAGCAGTGTAATGATGTTTTCAGGTCAGCATTATGCTGTTTAGTTTTATCAACACCAAAACTAATGTAAAATCAGTCCATGTGATGATACACTGGATGTTGCATGACAGCTGACAGCTGCTTAAAGCATTCAACAAGATTTCAACAAAGAGGAATAGACCAGATGTTTCTTATATTTTTATAAGAAATGTTGTTTTGTATTTCTTATATTTCATTTCTTACGTTACATTTCTTGCATCATACTCTCAACTGCTGTTAGAAATAACATCTAAGGAGGCCTGTTAGGGAAAAATGAGAATGTATCTCTAGAAATGTTTTTTCACCATGGCTTAGAAACTTTGCAGATTTACTCAACTCTTCTTCGAATTTTCTCAATTGCTTGCATATTTACCATTGAGAAAATATGTAGTTGTTAGCTTCTGGAATAATAAAAAAGTGGTTCTGTTTTTCTGTTTGCCCACATGGAAAACTGTTACAAGATCATTAATATATTGGGGGGAGCCTAGGTGGGTGTTCAGAGCCACAAGAAATATTTTTGATTAAAGGCAGCCTTGTGATTATCTTAATATTTTTTATGATGTGTCCACTGCAGACTGTTCAGCAGTGATGCTGTTATTAACACTTGCAACTATTGCAAGGCTGTTCCTTATGTTTCAGAAAGTCTCCATTCCAAATTCCAGTTTCCACTTAGGGTTTCCTCTAGATTTTTGGATGTCTTGGTCATTTCTTTCATATATTACTAACTTGAAATAGCCTGTGAATAAAATGCTTTGCTTCTTGCTCGGGAGTTTGGCATTAAAGTTTAGCAATAGAAAACTCAGGTTTTCCTTTTGTTGATTCCAGTTTAATTTTTATTTTACTTGTCGGAAACAAGCTGATAAGCAATAGAGCAAGAAGGATATGTTTTACAGGAACTCCCTTGCCACCACTACTGTGTAGTTCTCCACAGGAACTACAGATGTGGAACATGCCTGGCAATTTTTTCAGTCTTCTAAGTAAAAGCTTTTCCAAATACAAATACCAGAGACTGCAATGACAGCTCTTTTTATCTGAAATCTGGGATTAGCTGTATAATTTATGTCAGATGCACAAAAAAAATCTTTAGCACCTTTGCCTTGTTTCCTGCTTTTGTTGCAAGGGCATCTTAGACTTTTTCTTAGGGTTCATAGTCTCTGAGAACCTAGGCTGTTACCTCGTGGCAGGATAAGTGCAGTGTCAGAACTTCACCTTCTAGAGTGAGCCTGGCATTTTAGCTCAAGCTGGTGTCTGTGGTTTATGCAGCTGAACTGTGTAACTCAACTTCTGCAGCAAGGTGCTTCTCTGCAGCGTGAAACAGGCGTCTTGGAAAGGCAATGAGTTCCATTGCTTCCATGAAATCCAAAAAAGTATAAATTGTAGAATATCCTGATTTGGAAGGGACCTACAAGGATCATCGAGTCCAACTCCTGGCCCTCCGCAACACCATCCTCAAGAGTCACAGCATGTACCTGAGAGCATTATCCAAATGCATCTTGATCTCTATCAGGCTGGTGCTGTGACCACTGCCCTGGGGAGCTGTTCCAGGGCCCAATCACCCTCTGTATGAAAGAACCTTTTCCTAATATCCAATCTAAACCTCCTTTCACAGCTTCAGCTGTTCCCTCATGTCGTGTCTCAGGTCACCACAGAGAAGTGATCAGTGTCTGCCCCTCTGCTTCCTCTCATGAGGAAGCTGTAGACTGCAATGAGATTTCCCCTCAGTCCTCTAAGGAAATGCATTACCAGATCCCCAGTTTTAGGATTTCAAGCACTGCATTAAATAGGTTCAGCTTGACAACATAAATGGTGACATCATTGGGAATGGTTGGAAGGATGAGCTTTCATTTTAATACCATTTAATGTATTTGGTTTTATTATAACACAAAATGCTCTGGCAGCCCTCATGCCACAGGTCATCAACCTTTAGTTCATGTGTTATATATATATTGTCAATTAGATTCTAAGAGTTAAATCCATAAAATGTATTGAACTTTTTGGGGTTTATGATATTTTTTGCTCCAAGCCTTTGTGTGGTTCTCTTTTTTCTTGTGCTGTTTTTTTTTTTTTCACCTCTTAACTCTTACGGATTTAAATGAAGATAAATCTGTTTTCAATTTTATTTGAGGAGTAAAATCTCCTGGTAGTCACATAAGGAGCACTGTCAGATAATAAGATTAGAGGTAGAAGAGCAGTAAGTGGCAGCAATGAGCCTGATGCACCTGAATAAAGGATTTATCTTAATCTTTTCCCTGTTTTCTAGGCAATCTGAATTGTGTATGTTTGGTTTACTGATATTTTTGGCCTATCTACACTTCATTTCTGAACACAGATGGAAAGGATTTTTACTCTATTGTGTGTGTGTGTGTGCTTGTGATTAGTTGCATGAACAGGTGTAACTAAGGGCACGATTGAAATGGGTATCTTCAGCTGTGTGCTGCCAGCTATTCTTACTATTCTTAAAAATGCAGGAGTTTGGGATTCTGACTATCAAATATGATTTTAAATACTAAACCATCTTTCAGTTACTGTTTTTGTCTGTTTCTTTAATGCATACATAAGGATAAAGTGTTGGACCTAACAAGGTAAGCTGCATCCTCTGACCTTTGGAAAGTCCTGTCATCACAACACCTTTAGGTGTGCATGCCTGTGGCAGTTTTTTATTAAACTAGATGCAGATTCTTCTTTTGTACAGATGTGAAATTGTTCTAACCAAATTTCTTTGGTTAGCTTACCACTGCCTGAAAGAGAACTTTCTCAAGTGATAAGGAGAAATATCATACTCATTGGCTGGGGAAGATTTGTCAGGTGTATTTGGTTAATAATAAGACTTGATTAGAATACCTGTTGACTAGATAACAAGAGAGCAGGTTTACCTGTGCCATCTGAACAAATAGGAAAGTTGGTTTTTTTAAGTAATTTTATCTAAGCTGAAACAACGCTTCACTTAATAGGCCAGTTTAGAACAGAAAGTACATTTAATTGTAGTGACCTGGAGTAAGATGAAATGCATTGTTCTTACAGCATGGGTGGAGATGAGCTGAGCATATCTAACAGATCACTTCTACTGAAAGGAGTCTTTCTGCCAGATACGTGGCCCTGCCTCTTTCCTTACATCAGCCCTGCTGCTTTTCTGACAGCTTGCAGAGCTGGCTTGGCTCATTAGCCAAGTCATCAGAATAGAAGGAACATGAATTCTGTTCTCATGTCAGGAGCTGTGTCAGGTAGCTCAGCTCATTAGGTTCTAGAGAAGCAGGAAGTGAAATATTTCGTTTCAGCAAGTTAGTTTAGTCTGATGAGACAAACTGTGTTAATCTGCCTACACCTTCAGGAAGGTAATTGGAACAGTAATTGGAGTTGTAATGCTTGCAGTGGATACTGGCATTAATATGTACAAGGGGTCCTCTCTAGTAACATGAAAAGGTGGTAATGTCTATAGGAACCTGCAGTGTTACATAAATGGATTAATTCCTCTGCAAATTGCTGGAAGGTCCATTCGTTTTTTTGATTTGGTGAAATTGTGATTATTTTCAATTGTGTGGTGATAAAAAAATATGTTTGAAAGTGAAGCAGCATTGCTTGCATGCCAGGATATACCTTTATGGGTTTTGTCTTTTTTGTTTGTTTGTAAATACGTTTCCAAATGTTCCAGATTGATAATATGATTTTTAATATGAAATAATTAATACATGAGTAACTGTTAGGCAAGGAAAATAATTATTTCCAGCTAAAATTATTTTGAAATTCAGGACTATAGTGGTAAAGAAAAAAATATCCTTTAGATTGTTCTAAACCAGATTTTTAATATCCTCTTTTTCCTGTCTTCTTATTAAGGTCCTTGATGCCTCAACACTCAGCTTTGGTACCCGAGTCAGATGGTTTGCCATATGCTTTGTTGCTGGCATTGTGTGTTCTTTTCTTGTAAGTAAAGTTATTTTTTTCCTTGTGCTTTATTACTGTTCTACGGTTGAACTTCATTTATATTCCTTTTATTTCTGATTCCATGTTTGTTTTATCCTGCATTCTAAATGTTGTATTTATTTATCTAACTGGACATTAGATATATAATTGGATCTGTTGATATGTAAATTATGATTTTGGCCATTTTTCTCCCAATTACAGAAGAGAGCATTTTTACTGTAGCATAATACATTTTCTTACTAAAAGGTTTGAACACTGACAAAATACGCTCTTTTTAGTAACTGGTGTATTAGGGAAGGGGTGTGTACCCGTCTTATTTTTATTCTCTCCAATGAAAGGAAAAAAGAGAGCGGAAGCTTGAAAGGTTTGTAAAGGCTGAAGAAACCACAATTGTAGCATGTCACACTCAGCAAATCAATAGGTGAGGATTGTGGTTGTGTGTTGACACTTGAAAAACCTGCTGCACTCCTGGCGTTTTTACAGTCAGCAAATCATTTTTTCATTCCTGAACTTTAGGGACTGGCAGGAGTCTGCAGCCTGCAGTTAAGAGTTGAGATCTGTTAATTGCTTGCCTCTGTCAAAATCTGACACAGGTAACTTGCACTAGAAGGCAGTTTTTCAGCTGCATGGAAACTCCCAGGAACAGCTGAAAAAACACTGGGGAAATCCTCCCCTTTCTTTTCCTTCCACTCCCTCTTTTCCTTTCTTTTCACCACAGATTTCTACTCAAATTGCAATTCAGGAGACTGCAGTTGCTTTTTTGTTTGGTTGGGTTTTTTCAGGACACAGTGTGCAGATCACAGTTTGTTTTGCTTCTAGTGGAGGCTCTATTTAGGCTCTAGCAGGCTGAGAAAGTTGTGTCTGTACAGACTGGGGAAGAGAAGGTTGCATGGAGACCTCATAGCAGCCTTCTAGTGTCTGAAGGGGGCCTACAGGGAAGCCAGGAAAGGGCTCTTCCTCAGGAATTGTAGTGAAAGGACAAGGAGTAATGGGTACAAACTGAAAACAGGGATATTTAGGTTAGATATAAGGAAGAAATGCTTTATTGTGAGGCACTAGAACAGGTTGTCCAGAGAAGTTGTGGATGTGCCATCCCTGGCACTGTTCAAAGCCAGGCTGAATGGGGCTTTGAGCAGCCTGGTCCAATGGAAGGTGCCCCTGCCCATGGCAGTGGCAGTTGTATCTAGGTGATCTTTAAGGTCCCTTTTCTCCCTGTTCATCATAGGGAACTGTGATCAGCAGAAGGCTTTGGATTTTTTTAAGTTCAGTGGAAAGAAGAGATGTCTGAAAGTAAGAGTTCTAAAATGTTTTTAGTCAGCCTCAATGTGTATTTAGGCTGCAAGCCCAAATGGTTCATTGGAGGAGAATATTAGTGCAGCTTTATGATATTTTATCTTGTGTGCAGAGCTGTAGGGTGTACAGTGGGGCATTGTAACCAAAGTGAAAGTGTTGTGAAATAGGATATAAACAGTACAAATAAATGTGTTCAGACATTGCCTAGTTTTAAAAATATCTAGAAATCCAGTGAACCAGCACATTGCCAGCAGGTGGCAATAGAAGTGTGCTGGGTAGTGACTGTTGCAACTCTGAGAGCAGTGTGCTCTGCTAATGTCTGTCAGAATGATGTTCTCCATAGTATGAAGTTGTATTTATAGACTATAAAGTCTAAATAAATTGAATTATTAATTGCAAACACATCAATAACCTATCTTTTATAGGGAACAGCATTGCTGTGGCTCCCAAAGGGGATCAAACTTTTTGCAGTGTTCTACACCCTGGGAAATATTGCTGCGCTCGCCAGGTATGATTTCTTAGTTACTGGTTTTAGAACAGTATCCTCCTTTTCAGCTACATTTCCATTTGCTTTTACTCTAGAGTGCTTGTCTGTGTTGTATATAAACAACATTGTTTTATATTGAATGCTAATAACAAAAACTTGCTTGTTTTACAGTTTTGTTGTTTATCAGTTACCTTACATGCCTGTTTGTGGACACATAAGAACTGATATCTGAAGTATGAATCATAGATTGCTAGCTGAATGTTTTGTACTTTTTTACAAAGTAAAAATCCTTCATAAGTCCTTTTACCAGGTACAGAAGTACCTCAACTTCAGGAGCAAACTGGTAGTTTGCCCTCTGTGTGGTCACTTGTATTACTGGAAAGAGCTTTTTGCTTTTAACAGAGATCATCCTGTTTTCAAGAAAACTTTCAGAAAGGAAACATTCAGGAAATCCTTGTTTTGACTGTAAGGCTGAAGGCAGAATCTGAAATTTGCTCAGTGTATTTTTAAACTCTCTGATTCTTTGAAGCGTTCCACATAAGAGTTAGTCCTAAAAGATTTGCAGAGGGAATCTTTTAAGATTGAAAACTTTCCTTTCACAGTTTGAAAGACACAGAAGAAACAACTTAATGTCTATAAGGTATTTTCAATTTTTCAATTGTCCTTCTTCTCTTATTAGTGTAGTTGAGGCATGGTCATGGGACTCAAACTCCATGGAGTCTGATCTTGACTTTCATGGACTCTTACTTTAGTCAAATAACTTAACTTTTGAGTCAAAGCGTTGTTAATCTGTTAAAACTCAGGTAAGGTGACATTAACATTTGAGAAACGTGAAGATACTGCTTTTCCTCAACAAATTTGTTAGGAGACAATAATGTCTATACTGACATTGAGTCTCAATTGCAGAACTATTCCATCTCATACTAAAACAAGACAAAAAGTCAATACTGGAGACAGACAAAGCTAAGTGTTTGCTTTTCTCTCCCTTATCTTACTCTATTCTTTGTTGTTGGTTTGGGATGAGGTTCTTTGGTCGTGTTGTTTATACCTGGTACTTTGAGTGTCTTTTCACTTCTTCAAATTAAATGAACTTTTTAGAAACTTAGTACTAATCAAGTCTAATTGAGTTAAGAGGAAAGTTTTTACAGACTAGTATTTCTTTGAGGAGAATGCTGAAAAACTTTAGTCTGCACTCCAGCTAAAATTAGAAGAAGAAAGAGGCCCATTTTTCCTTTAGTAGTCCTTTTCGATATAAAAGTCAAGCAACTGTGTTTTTAGAACAGTAAGAGATGACAATGAAGTCTCAAATTGACATGCAGATTTAAACTTTTCTAGGCTTGTTTGCAAGTCTGTATTTAAACCAAAATGCAGTTGCCACTCTTACTAGCCTGTTTAGTCCCCTCTAGCTTGTTTTTACTGTTATTTTCTAACCATGAACATGAAAACAACGATACTTGATTATTCTCAAGAATGATGAGTATGTCTCCTACAGAATGGTTGTATCTAAAGGAATTTTTCTGTTTAACTGGAGGATGTCTAGAAATTTTTCCAGTCTTTCTTTCTGCTCTGTATGGAATCTCTTCTCATCTCTGGAGCAGCTCTTGTGCTGTAGGTCTTCTCAATACAAATCAGATTACAAAAAATGCATTTTGCTTTCTATATTTTTGTGCCTATTTTATGTGGCCAAAACTTAACTCCTTTTTATCACTGTATTTTCCTCATCCCTGTCCTTGCAGTAGCTGACTAATTCTTCTAGTTCTTCAATTCCCCGTTTTTTGGTCTTAATTTAATTTTATGGCTCAGTAGACTAGATGAAAAAATACTGTGAAAAAATTATTTTGGATTGCAGTGAATTCACAAGTTTTCTTTTTCTATTGAATTGTAATAACTTTTTTCCATTTAATATGGACATTTGAGGTCTGTCTACATCAGATTTAAAAAAGTGAAGGAGATACATGTCAAAGTTGCTGATAGGAGAACATTCGGATGTGGAAAATTGAGTTCTACTTACTGCCTGGAATGTGGATGCCCATATTTTCTCTGTCACAGAAGGCTTATGATTCGTTTCAGGAGGAAGCTCTATCAAACTCTTTCCTACTTCATTTCATGTAAAAATTAATGACTAGAAAAGGAGTTAGACTAGGTTTTCTGCTCTGTAGTAAAGCAATCAGACCACCACAAGATTACAGGCATTTTAACTCTCTCATTAAATTGTTGTGTTTTCTACAAAGCAGAATGACAAGGAAGAAAAAGACTGATCTCAAATATTTGAAGCCTGAGGATTACTCCTGAGGTTGTGAACTCTTAGTTCAGATGGCATTTCTTTGCATAAAAAGGTACAGCATGTGGTGTTGCTGATGGTTTTCATTCTCCCTTCAAGTTAACTACAGAGTAGGAAAAAGCAGCAGGATTAATACAAGCTACTGAACTTTTCCCTGCCTTTTTGCTTGCTGAGTTTGACTAAAAGAGGTAGAGCTTCCCTGTAATCTCGATTGTAGCTACTTGCATTCTGCCTGGGCAAAAAAAATTTATTGGTAAACAAAAATTTTATACAGCAGGTTGATCTTTGTAACTTGACATTATTTTGGCAAGTCAGTTGTTATAACAGCTTCAACACAAAATTCACTAGACTTCAACTTGATAACTCTGCTATACTTATAATTTGTTTTAGTAATGTAAAAAGCTCTGACCACTATATTTGTTCCCATTCTCTTTCCTGAAATCTTGGATATGATCTCATTTACTTCGGCAGCTGAGTTCTCTCATCTTTTTTTTTCCTATCTATTATGGTGTTTGCCATCTTAAAATAACAATCAAAACATCTTTGACCACCCACCCATCTCTAAATCCATGTAGAGCTACTTATAGTCATTGTTCAATCTCTCCCCCATTTTCTATCTCGTAACATGATTTAAATTTAACTGTAACTGTACTGCTTTCTTAATCATCTTTATTTATAAATGGCATTCAGCACCATCAAACAGATTATTAGTGGAAATGTGTCTTTCCTTATTTGATGAAAGAGCTCATGAAAACTGATTTGCTTCTGTGCTCTTCTGTTATTCCTTAAGTATATCCTTGTCATACTCTGTCCACTCTTAACCAATATAAGTGTTCTTGTTTTTGCTGGTTACTTTTTTTTTCCACTATGGTAATATTTTGGAAAGAATTTCGTGACCAAGGGTGACTCATAAACTGTTTCCAAGGCTAAATTCATGGAGTATTTCACCTTCTGTTCTAGTTAGTCTCTGTTGCTAAGCACTGAAATATCTTTTTTTAAAGCCTTTGTAGTCATCTGTCTGTTGGGAAACTGGTTAATTACCTACAGTCTTTTAGAAAGAGTTATTTGAACGTGATTTACAATTTGTTTTGTTTTTTCTCTCCTATTAGTACATGTTTCCTGATGGGGCCACTGAAGCAACTGAAAGCAATGTTTGATCCAAAACGATTAATAGCTACAATTGTGATGTTGGTAAATATTCTATCTTTGTTTCCTTTTATTAAAAGGTTTCTCTTTAGCCTCAAAGCTAAATTTGATGCTTTTCTAAAGGGAGATTATTTCTCAGTCTGCCTCTTCCTTCTGCAGAGAAATGACAGTCAAGCTGTATGTCACAAAGATCGTTAGCTCCTTTCTATGAACATGTGTGTTTTTGTTGTTTATGATTTTTTAATTAATAATTTGGAATAAAATGTTCCTTATGAAATATCTCTTAGTAAATGCTAATAGCAGATTAATTATTTTAATTTATTTTCTAAAATATTTTCTTCAAGAACAAGGGGAGAGACTTTTCTAACTACTTTGAAAAGTCAGTGGCCACCAAGTGTAGCTTGACAGCTGTTTTTTGGTTGCAGTTTGGTCTGTAAAGGTCAGGGTTCAGTACTTTCAAAACAATGGAGAAAATTAATTTCCCAAAGTCTGGGCGGCCACATGTTCAGCTTTGAAATTCTCCATTGTGACATCCCTGGCTCCTTTACTTCCATGACCATCATTTCTTCTTCCAGAAGAATGGGAAAAAACCTTCTCCCCAGTATCAGAATTCCTATTGCAAAGTTCTATATTAGGTAGTTAAAACAACTTTCTCCTCGTGGTGCTTCTCTGTTTAATACTTTCTCTCTTGTTCCCACTGATTTTTTTCAACTTTTATTTAGAAATGTACTTGGCTTTCCTATTCTCCCTATCATATAACTTGTTTTTCTAGTTTAGTGGGTAAGAAGGTCTTCGTAAATTCTTTCTGGATGGCTTATGGAGGTTGCATGTTCTTCCTCTCACATACATAAAAAAATAGTTGTAATCTCATTTGAGAAGCTTGCATTTGCCCCTGTCTTTTGGGGAAGTCACTTGATCATTGCTTGGAGTCCAAACTTTGTTGAAGAGGTTTGTTTTGTTTGAGTGCTTTTGTTCTGTCATTATTTTCAACTCATACCGAGTCATAGGAAGGTTGTTTTGTAGGCGTGAATTAAAAATTCCCAAGAATATCTCCAGTTCTCCTAGAGAGTACTCTTTCTAGGAGAGTATTTGGTAGGCATGAATTCTCCAACACTTTACAGCTGTGGGCTTTTTCCGATGAAACTGGGAGCCTAAGCCAGACACTTAAAACAGCAGGCACAAAAATAATTTTGCTCCGATGATCCTGTCATCCACTGTGCTCAGACATGGTGACAAAGAAAATAACATTCTTTGAAGGCTGTAAAAACAAAACACATCAGGGAAATGGAAAGAGAACAGAGAGCAGAGCATACATCACAGACCTACCTGTGCAGAGAGGCTACCAGCAAAGTTGGGAAAATGAGAATGAAAGGTTTCATCTAATAGTGAACATGAACATTGGATAAGAGCTAAGACTTTTAGTATGGAAATTTCAGTAAAACAGAAAAACTGCTAAATTTAAAGTTTTGAAAACTTTAGATGAATTTTACTGTTTTAATCCCCATCCTGACACAAAGCTAGAATTGTAGGTGGTTCAGGAGTCACAAATATGTTTGGAAAATTTCAAGAGTATATTACTTTTCTTCCTTTCAATAAAACACCAACAAATTTTTTTTCAAGTGAAAATTAATTTGTGGTTTTGTTCTGTTTTGTACTATGTGTAATGAAAAATGGGGAAAGCCAGATAAGATCTAGTGGAAAAGTTCTAAGTGATGGTTAAGTTTGCCCAAATGGTGTGATTATTTGGCATAGTAAATGATATCATTGTAACGTTCTATCTGATGTGTTTAAGGACCTCGAACAAAGCTTCATGTGAGCTTTTTGACTGTACCTGAGGCAGCTGCTCCCTAGTGGACTCTTCATTAGTGTCAGATGAAAAAACACTGGCAGTGAGGCATAGCCTGTATTTTCCAGATCCTGTAATTGAAAATGGATGTTTTTAATAAAGGGTTGTTCATAGCAATGCACGCATCTTTCTTGTCAGAGCCAAGTGTTATGAGTATCTGGTTCAAAATGGTAGTATGTACTGGAATAAGGGAGTAGCAGTTACCAGACTTCTTGATTCTTTTCATTAAAGCTTTGTCATCTAAACCCACCTCTTAATAGAACCAACACGTAAAGGTGCACACACTGGCTTATACTCCCGCTGGTTCTGCAAGTCAATTCCTGCCTTTCAAGACTTGTCCCAGCCCTTCTGGCCATGCACACCTCATACTGGGCTTTGAAAAACACCATGGAGTTCATCATGTAGTCACTGTGTGACAGCCTTTGGCTCTGCTTGCTTCATAAGTCAATTTTCAAGTCCTGATTGCCCATTGAAAACATGGAAATTGTTACTATACTTGCTTCATTTTGTATTTGAATATTCATTCTTTTTTTTCTTTGTCTCTCCTTCTCACTCCAGCTTTGCCTAATATTGACTCTGTGTGCTGTATTCTGGGTAAGTGAGAATACTTTTTTCTCTAAAAAGCAATCTCAGTTGGTTAGTTTATTAATTGTATTGTAGCTTTAAGGTACAGTTCAGTGGTGGAGGAAGGGTGAGCTCGTGTGTGGTGTTTTTGTTGTCAGCCGCAGTTGAGCTTAGGTTGGAGTGATGAGCCTGCTGGCTGTAAAGCAAATGCATCCTTCAACCTGCATGTGATGTAGGTGAGAATGCAAAATCTAGAGCATCAGGTTTAGTCTGCAGAACTCGAGAATAAAAACTAAGAAAAGCAAATTCAAATATTACTTTGTTTCAGTGGTGCATGCTTACGTCAGAAAGCATCAGACAGTGCATAGCCATCTTTAGAAGCCATGGATACAGAATATTGAGCTGGTTAAGACAAAAAAAACCCCATAAGTATCTTCAAGCATTTTCATTGAAAGCTAACTGTAGTTGCATTCCATAGAAGTAAATATGTCACTGGAATGAACTTCCATATTGGCAGAAGTACAGTGACATGAGTGAATGTTAATACTGATGTTGTTAGGTGTTTCCAAAAGTAGAAAAGTTTTACATAGCGTGATGCCAATGGAGGGATGGATCAAATGAGTTGTTGGGAAAGAAACAGCAAAGTAAGACAGGGAAATTTAGGCATTGTCAGTTAACTCAATTCTTGATTGAACAGTCTGTGTCAATTATTTGCAGTATAGACTGGTGTGGTGCAAAATGAACTAACTTGCAGTATTTGCTTTATTTTTCTTTAGTGGAATAAAAAAGGTTTGGCAATGTTATTCTGCATATTGCAGTTCTTGGCAATGACCTGGTAAGATTCTTAAAATTCCATTTAATTTCTTCTCCCTGCCCCTACACCCGCATGATTATAAATCTATATATATATGATTCACATATAAGTGTGCCCAAATGCTAGCCTCAATCTGTTTTTCCCAGCTAGGTTGTGTAACTCCAGCAAAATCTGTATTCAATCATATTGCAAAAATGGTAATTTGAAGTATATTCTGCAACGTGTGAACTTATCTGAAGCCTTATGAAAGGAATACATATGCAAAAAAAAATTGTCATGCTTTTTCTATGTTGTAAAAGTATACTCTCCTCTTTTTAAAATTCTAACTATTTTTTCATTTTTCAAGTGAAAGAAACTAAAAACATTTTCAAAAGATGTGTCCTACCCCAGGAGTATACTGGGTGAAGGGTGGGTGGATGTGAGAGGGTGAATGGAGTGCAGCAGGTGCTGATGACCATGAGTGTGCTCAGGGGCTGGGTTTGGCAGTGTGTGAGTGCAGTCAGGTGAATAATGCTTGCAAGCCTGGCAGAAGTTCTGGAAGTTACTGCTTTTTCCACAGAGATACACACTTTGTGTCCTTGTCCTTTGAGTTACTTGGTGCTCACTCTCGGGCAACCCAAGGTGACCACAGTTGTTGTTTGAATTTGCCCTGAATACACAGTCTGTAGTGAATGTGGGTTTGAGGATAAGGAACCATTTGTTCAGGACAGGGATTGTTGGGCATGGTGCTAGATTGAGGGAAGAGCACTAGCTCAGACTGTACAGTTCACATTTGTTAAGTGTCCTGGGGTTTGATCAGGCTGGGCATGAGAACAGAACACTGCCTGGAGGCTTGGGAGAAGAAAGTTTCAGAGAATAATAGAATTATCAGCTGAGTGTCACAATTGTGGAATATTATTCATCCTACAGCATATATCTCTATTTAGTTACATAAATAATATGATTAGATGTATATTTGCATAGTAATTTAGATTGTCTTTTAAACTGGAAAAAGTTATCTCTATCATCTTGAGTACTGTTTTCCCAAAAATCTCTATTCCTTTTGGATTTGGCACTAGTAAGTCTGATTTTTTAAGTTCACGTGCAATAGAAGTGATGAACTACATTGAAAAAAAAGAAAAACATCCCAACCAAACAAAGAAAAAGTAAACCATCAAATCCATATCACTAGGTTTAGTTCTTGTCCAAACATATCATCTGTTCTCAGGTAAGCATTAAATTGAATAGGTAATCTTGTTTAAAATTTTGTTACAACAGGTTGCTTTTATTAATGCTGCGCTAAAGTGAAATAATTTGGTTCTAGGAGAGACATGAACACTCTGCAAATATACTTTTTTTCCTCTTTTTTCAGGTATAGTCTGTCTTATATTCCTTTTGCAAGGTGAGTCTGCGTAATTTCCATCTTAACAAAAATCAGTTCTCTTTATGCTGGGAAGGGGCAAAAAGTACTTTGCATGTGTGGAAAAATACAACACTCTCCCTTTTAATTTTTAGAAAATGGCATAGCTGAACTTAAAAGCCATGTTTAATATAAGGTTTAAATAGAAGTACAAAACAATAATATGTAATTCTCTTTAATAAATTTCTCTCTAGTTTCCACCACTGAAAATTAATCAAAGTTTTGTTTAGATAATATCTCCAATGATTTAACAATACAGTGATGCAATAGTGACTTTTCTGGTACTAAAATTAAAGGTAACTTATGGATCTGAGGTCCTAGTTAAAAGCAAACAAACAACATAGTGGCATTTTCTGTGTATTTCTGAATTCCTCCATCATGTTTAGGAGGGGCAAAGGCAACGCTTTGCCTTTATTTTCATTCTGGCAAGCTTCTCTCTTTCATTCTTGTGTGTACAAAAAGGGAATGAAAGCAGACCAAACACATAGTGAAAACACATGCAAGTAATCGAATGTAAGAGTCTGTTTTATCTGTGATTCATGTGAAATGCAGTTTGGTGTTCCTGACTGTGGGGTTTTTTAAAAAAAATTAAGCACTTCCATATCATTTAATGAGGCTGTAATAGAAGCGTGGGGAAAAAGAATACAAAGTACTGTCTATCCCTTTCATCTGGTAGTTTTCTGTAGCATTGCCAAAAAAATCTGTACTTTTTTTTAAAGCTTCAGATTTCATCGAGGAAGGATTTTTTTAAGATAATTGTTGATAATTACAGTGAATAAAGTAACTGAACTCAGGCTTCAAACCGTCATTTTACTATCTCTGACAATTCAGGCTAACCCAGTCAAAAGTAGTATTCTGAACTCTTACAGTTCCAGTAGCCATGAGACAGTCTCAGTTCATTCCTTTTTTGTCTTTTTGTTTTTTTTTAATGGCTTTCTCTGTAGAGAAAGCAAGTTGAGCTTCTAGTCTCTGACTTTTTCCTCCCTACCAACAGTACTTCTAAGTTCTGGACAGAAGAACATTAGGTTATATGCATCAGTTAATTCTTTGGGTTTGTTTATCTATTAGATTTTATGATCCAAAGAACTGAATTTTATACAGATTGCTTTTAGTAATACTGTGATTTCTTTAGGGATTACTGAGTTATTTGCTTACTGCCTTTCTTATGGGAACAATGGTCTAAACCATACTAAGTGCCAGAGAACAGTATTATATCATTTGCTTAAAGTATGCATTTCTCTTGATTTCATGAAATTATCGTTCCTTGGTTTACTCTATTCATGACTTGCTGTTCAGAAAATTTTACTTGTTCAGGGATTTGTTGGGGTGGGGAGTGTTGGTTTCTGTTTGTTTTTTTCCTAAATTAATGGTAGCTCTCCTGTTGGCTTGGCAACAAAGAACCCCACCAAACCAGACTAAAATGAAAACAACAACAAATGCAACAAAGCCAAAACCCATACAGCTAAGTGACTTTAAGCAGTGATGATAGTATGTTTCTTTGTTTTTGAAACTGACTAGCAACAGAATGCAAATTCCACTCCTTAGTAAGTTGTTACTTTTCTGGGAAAAGGGAAATTAAAGATGACTAAAGCGAGTGATCTGAATGTAACAGTCAGAAAACAGTTTATTGTTGATTGAAAAAATGGAACCCTCCAGTTCTTCCAAATCTTAAGGCTGAAGCAGCTCTCTCCATCCTGCAGTGTCAGTGCACACTTCAAACCCTTCAGCCTGTGCTTTATTTCCTGCAGTGTAATGGTCCAGCTCCGATGTGGCTTGGAGCACTGGCAGCTGTGTCTGCATTTCAGCATGGCCTGCAATGCAAGCAACATGGAAAGCCCTGGGTACCGACCAGGCTTGAGCCTGGGCTTTAGGCTTTACTGCTTTGGTGGAGACACTCCAACACAGATCCTGCATTTGATCTGCTGTTGATACACGTCTCTAGTTTCTGCCGTATTTGTAATTGTAAATAATGGTAATGGAAATAAATTGTAATGGTTTAGATGTATATAAACAAAATAACAAATACCTTAACTGACTTTTTTTTTTTCCTTTTTTAAAGGGATGCTGTGATTAAATGCTTCTCGTCCTGTCTAGGGTAAATTAAAGCCAGGAACCACTGTCCGCTTTAAAAGGCAACTTTTTTCCTCTGTAAACTTTGCTCAAAAAACTCTACTTTTCCACTTCTGAAATACTCAGTAGCAATTTAGTATTTTCCTTGCCTTGGGAGATTAAATAATTTTTATTAGAAACAGTTTTTAAAATAAATTTGGAGAATTATTTTTGTTTACTCTGGAACTTCCAGGCTTTTTTTAACAAGAAAGTACATTTAAATACTTCATGCAGAGTAGTCTTAACACTACTTTGTATCCAGAAACAGTTTATTCCCCAGCGGAGGCAAGTCACTAAGGTCTGGGTAGTATGCATAAAGATTTCATTTACAGTTCTGTCTGAAACTTGCAATGTGCCATTTATGTTTGTATATTATCCATTGTATGCATTACCAAAGACAGAGTTTTATAAACATTGTAAAGATTTGGAAGGTTGTAATTAACTGCTCCTTTGAAATGTCTATACATGTGCCTTATGGAAAAAACTTGATGAGAATGTGAAAGGTATGTTTAAAACCTGTTGGATTTTATTAAAAAAGTTGTATTTTAAATGTTTTTTTAAAAATACTTTCATACCTAAATACTTTTTACTAAAAGAACTTATGGCTAATGTATAAATGAGACTTGTGAAATAAATTCATTTTAAAAGTGCCTGATGCATTTTTATTTAGGAATCAGCTACACAGGGCTGGAAATTTCAGCATTACACTTGAATAAATATGAAAGCATAAATGTGTGTATATGACTATATCCAAATCTGTTTAATTGATCTGCAGAAGTGATCTTAAAGGTTCTTTTAGTATTTAGACAAGCTGTTCATTCTGACTTAATGTGGTAATAGACTGAAGTACTCTAACACTTTGCCTGGCTCCAGTAAGAGGTTTGCATTTCTAATTTTTTCAGCTAAGAACTAACCAATTATTCTGGAGCAAAGTTAAATCTTTAATGTTTGATGGTTGATATTATATTGCAGGAGGTTCTTTTTTGCACAGGATGCATGTGCTTACTTATGTGTATTCAAAACTGAGTTGGTTTGAATTTTTTTTCTCTTGATCCACAAATCTAGAAGGAATGGCTTCGAAAAGATGTGATCAGCAGTGTCAGGAAGGGGAAAACCTCAGTGTTTTTAGTATTCAGAGTTCAGGCTGAAGAGACAAATTGAGGTACAGTATGTTCCTCTTAAATCTCAGTGTATGTTGCAAAACATAGCAACAACTTTTGGGGAAGCTGTGTACAGGGTGATTGCATTATTTTGCAGCTAGACTTCCAACTAAGCCACACCTTTTAACTGTTTAGTAACAGTAAATTGCTAGGGAGGCATCCTCCTTGCAGGTGATGGGGGGGCAGGTAGTCTGGCCCCACAGCAGGCTCTTGGGCTCACTAGTGCTATGTGATGTAGGGACAGCTATTCCAGCCCTGGATACTGGGGCACCCTTGAGTGAATTTTTAGTTCCTTTTAGATTTTAGCTTTCATTGAAGTAGGATTTGTGTAGGCAGTGATCATCCTGGAAGTGACTGCACCTTCCCCAGTCGCTGCTGCTAACCTCAGCTGACTGGGGAGATCCCACCCCATCCCACTAGTGCTTCAGGGCCAGGCCTTCATTTGCTCCAGAGCTGCTTTTGCCCCTCACTAACTAGTTCTGGTGGTTACACAATCACCTTCACTGTAGTCTTTAATTAGAATGACATTGGTTATTCAAAATTTATTTATTTGTCCACTATGGTAAATGAAGTAGTTACCACTCATCTCTTAGATCACCGGGAGAGAATGGGTTCAAGAACCGAAAGTTCCACGTGCTGGTATGCTTTCATATGCACTTTGGTCTGTTACAACATGTGCCTTCCTTGGCTTTTTTTCTCTCTTGAACATTTAAAGGTTTACTTCCTCCATCTGCATACAGAGCACACAGTCTGTGTTGTTTTCCCTGTATCTTTTGCTTCTTCACATCCTGTCTTTGTTTACTCTGTGTGAGTATTCCAAGAGCTCACAGCTGGGGAATCTTCACAGTGTAGTAATATCCTTTGTGATAGTGTGGAACCGTAGGTGTGAAGATCTGTCCCTGTGGATTGCATACATGCTGCCCATTTTTTGATAAAGTTTTGGTAAAGTTTTGATAAAGTTTTGGTCTCTAATTAAAACAGTACTTTGAAGTAAATGCTATAGAAATTATATGCCATGACTTCTAAGGCTAAATTTTGGAGTGGTGGTAATCATCTTACATCCATAGGAAATAATGTTTACTTGTTACTGGTCCATGAAACCTCTCCCACTGCCTGTTATTGGCTAGGGTACTTGAAAAGATAGGAAATTTCTGTCTTGGACATCACAAAAAACCAAACCAAACCCCAAACAAACAAAAAACCTCCACCGGGGGGATGTGCTTTAGCTCTGTCACAGAAGGCATTGACGCTTAGAAGAAGGATCTCTAGACTATACTCTTCATTACCAAAGCAGGCAGTGCTTCTCCACAGTGTCTGAGTCAGCCCTGGATCTAAGTGTGTCTGTCTCTTGTCCTGTCTGCCTGCCCTTTTTCACGATACTTCATGTAATCAAGGAGCTCAAAGTATCATTCATGTTTGTAAGACGGCAAGACAGTTTAACATGATTTTAAAATATTGCCTTTTCACGCTTTGACGCTTGAGGACTTCGGGAGGAATTTAGAGCCTTTTTGCCCTCGGGGCGTGAGCCCCGTCATGCCCTCCAGCTCTGCTGTAGGGCGGGGGGGAGAGGACCGGCAAAGGGCACGGCAGTAGCGCCGCATCGAGGGCGGCCAGTGCCGGCACGACCCCCGTTCCCGCGCGCACGCCCACCCCGCGCCGGAGAAGGGTGTTCCCGGGGCGGGCGAAGGGCGGGAAGGGGGACGGGTTATCGAGAGGGAAAATCGGCGGCTGCCGGCGCAGAGCTCGCTCGCATTCCGCGCCGGCGGCTGGGGCTGCTCGTCCGCCTCTGGCCATGGGGCTGCAGCCCCGGCGCGCCGCGGGGCCCTGCCCGCCCGCGGGGAGAAGCGCCGCCCTGCCCGGAGCGCGCTCCGCTCCTCCCTGGGCCCGCAGCGACGAACCGGAGGGAACTCCCGGGCGCCCCGCCACGCTGCCGCCCCTCCTGCCGGCCATCCTGCCGACCCCCTCCGCTTCCCCCGCTGCCGCCCGGGCGCAGCCCAAGAAGCCGCCGGCGGCCGCCTCGGCCCCCAAGAAAGCAGCGCCTCGGCCCGCAGAGGAGAAGGCGGCGAGGAAGGCGCGGGGGGCGCCCCCGGAACGGCCGGGCCCCCTCTCCAGCTCCTGGCCCTGCTCGTCCCTGCAGCGGCCGCCGCCGCGGAGACCGCCGGCCGAGCGGGCGGCGCGGCCCCAGCCCACCCCGCCGCAGCCGCGGGGCCGCCCGGGGGCGCCGGGGGCGGGCAGCCGCTCCTGCGAGAGCCTCGGCGGGGCGCCGGGGGAGGCGGCGGGGCGCTTCTCGCTGAGCCTGCCCCCGGAGGCCATCCGGGTGCTGCAGCGCCGCAGCCTGGAGCGGCAGCGGGGGCAGCCCGCACCCTCGCCCGCCGGCAGAGCTGCCCCGGCCCGGCGCGGCGACCTGCGCGCTCTGCTGAAGGTTTCGCTGCTCAACGACCGGCACCGCTACGACGACGAGGAGTACGAGGAGGAGGAGGCGGGGGCCGCAGCGGACGAGGGGCTGGTGCGGAAATGCACCGAGTGGCTGCGCGGCGTGGAGAGCGCGGCCGGCCGCGACCACCCCGAGCGGCTGGAGACGCTGCCGCACTTGGGCACCCTCTGAGCGCCGCCGGGACCGGGCAGCGGCACGGCCGGGGCTGCCGGAGCGGTCGGACCGGGGGGAGGTGGGGCCGCCATCGGCGATGTCGTGTTCCGTGTGGTGTTGTCGGTGCCCTGGAAGCCCGGGCGGGTGGCGGCAGGGGCCGGGCAGCGCAGCCCCCGGCCCGGAGCCGATCCTCGGGGCGCCGCTGCCGCCGGGGCGAGGGACAAAGGAGCGGCGCCGGCCTCCGCCCGCCGGTGCCCGGGTGCTGAGAGGGAGGGCACCGACTGTGAGCGTCCTGCCTCCACCCTCGCGGTTTTTTTAAAGATTTCTGACTACTTTATAAAATGTGCGTAATGGTTTTGTATATTTGTACATAAAAGTTCATTTTTATTTATTTGAATAAAGGACTCTTGTGTTGAGGTAGCCTTTGCGCCTTGGTGGCTTCGCGTTGGGCTGTCCCAGCCCGGCGGTGTCTGCGGTCTCGGTGTCCCTAAGGTAAGGATGGCGGGCTGGTGGTCACCGTGCGGGGAGCCTGTGCCGCTCACACGTTTGCTCCTCGGAGCAGCCGCCGACAGCTCGGCTCCAGGGAAAACGCAGAGCCGCGGATTCGGCGAGGCGGCGGAGACAGGGGACGGAGCAGGCGGGGACGAGCCCGTGGCTGCCGGGGGCAGATGGCAGCAGTGCCGGGAGCGGTCCTGCCGGGCAGAGACGGGGACAGCGGGAGGAGGATGGGGCGGTGCGGGCGGCCGCGGCGTGGGCAGAGGCTGCCTCGGTTCCCGGCGAACCGGAGAGGCGCGGCTGGGTCTGTGCACGGACTCAGCTATTCCATCCCCTCCTAGGCAATAATTCAGATACACCCGACCTTTCGAGCTGCTGCCAGTGTGCGAGGTGGAATAGAAAAGAGAGAGGGAGGGAGCACAGAAACAGCATCCTTTGTCAGCGTCCTCTTGCCTCCCATCCCCGGGGCCCGCTGCATCCTTCCCCGCTCCGGGCTATGGCCATGCCTGGTGCTCTTCCGACCTCTGTGTGTTGGGAGAGGCGAGGAGGGGGCTGGAGAGGCCATGTGCACAGAAATTAGGGGCGGAAAAGGAAGGGTAAGTCTACCAGGCTTACAGTGTCTCGACCACCTACTGTTGCTCTTGTATTGTTGTTATCCAGCTTCCCAGAACAACAGTCAGACCTGAGCATTTACTGTGATTCTATAAGTATTTTGCAAATGAATGTTTGAATATGTAGGAACACGTTCAGTTGAATTTACTTAGAGGAGTAAAACAACGTTTAGTGCCACAAATTGGGTATTACAAATTTCACTAAGACGTCAGTTGTTTACACCAAATGATGTCTGTGCTGACGTCCATTAAATCCTGTGAGCTAAGCCTTTCTGTATATTAGTTGCACGATGTAGCCATGTGCTGCATTTTGTTTTGCTCCATGCTTTTCCAAGTACCTTTTTCCTTTTTTTCACCTGAAACTTCAGGAATGACTGGGGAGATGGTTTGAGAAAATATTTATTTATTAAATGCATTTTTTCTGCCATCGAAAAAAAAAAAAAAGAACCAAAATAAGGCAACTGTGAAGTAGCTATGCTCAAAGGCCAGAGACAAAAGCATGGGGCATGAAAATTTATGGAGACTAATTCCATTTCATTTAAGCAAGTGTAGAGTCATTTGTAGTGATAGCTATGAAATACATGCATTTTCATATCATTTTAGCTGAGTTTGCATGTAGTTCTGTCATATTACCAGTTTTCATTAACATCTTCAAGTAAATCTGCCTCAACAATTGCGGATCTCCTGCCAAATTTAATATATGCTGGATTGATGTCAAAGCCACTTTTGGTTGTCATTTTTCCCTCTTCTAACAATGATGGAAATGCTAGTAGTTGAGCTGTTAGCTGAATTTTCCTTTTGTTTCACTTTTGGGAATGTGAGTTTATAAATGAGCATCCTGGACTCTTAATGTTGTTCTTTAAACTGCTCCATGATTTCATATTAACTACAATCAGTATCTCCAGTTGCAATGAAGTGTGATTCACTCATTAGGGGCTGAAGTATGTTAAAGCTTACTTGTGAGACTGAAAGCTGCTTTGTTCAGAGTCTGAAGTGTGGCAAAAAATTCAATAAATTTGAATGCACAGCTGCAGCAAATGCAGTATGGGGTAAGAGGGGCTGGAATTGTAGGGCTGCCAACTCTGAAGAAGAAAGAACCTGCTCCTAGAATGAAGAATTTGACAACTTGGGAAATGGCTGGATACATTTTATTTATTTATTTATTTCCCCAAAAGAATTTATTTGAACAAAGCTGATCATGCAGCTAAGATCTTTTATGTTAGGAAAGTCATTGTACATGGTAACTAGAAGTTGGCCTGAGATGAGCTCATCCCCAAATGACTGATTTTTGGGCTGGATGATAAGAGCCACTGGACTCTCTGGAGTCATATAACTGATGTCTGCTAGGAACAGTATCGCCTTCACGAAATGGTAACGTCAAGATTTATTGTTTTCAGTATTGCCACCTTTCTGCTCTCTTTGAATGAGAAATTATGCCCTTAGTGTTCTGAACGCTTTCAAATGAAATGCCCAGGAATCTTACAAGTGGTTTTAGAATAGACAGAGGAAGTTAATTCCTACAAACCAGCAGTAACTTCTGTTCCTTTTGCATGTTGCTTGCCTCTCGGTATTTTTTTCAGTTTAAAAGAAAACTCTTGGATTTCAGTATCTAAAAATTGTAGCTAAACATAATAAAACTACTTATTTAATTCATTAATATGTGTTATAATAGACAATTGAGCCCAGTAGCAGGTTCCACAAGCAAAAATGCCTGTGGAGATTGAGAAAGTGGTGGTAACCTTCCAATAAGTCATTGCATTGTCTCAGTGCAGAATAGCTACTGCTGTCTAAGATCCATTATTTAATTATATGTCAGTAGGCATCATATAATGAACTAATCACTCTTCCTTTCCTTGATGGGAGGGCAAAAGCCTTATGAAGTGTTGAGAACCAAAACTTCCTATCCTATTGATCCCCAGTCAGCCTGAGCTTCCTCCATCTCACACACATGGGTTCAGGACAGGTTGTGGTTGGCATGACTGGAACGTTCAAGTGGGATGCTGTGAAACAGCGTCTTTTCTGTCCCTCTACTGCACTGTGCTCAGTCAAGGTGAGAGAGCTTTCCCTGGACAGATAAGGACACTGCCAGCTCCCTCCAGCCTGGGGAGCTGCACCCCAATGTAAATATTGCTGTAAGTAAGAACCCTTCTGGCTCTGTACTAGTGAACAGATCAGATGTCTTCAGGAACACTTTTCAGGTGGCACAGATCTGATTTTGTCATAAGAACCAACAGGCAGCCTGGAAGTCACTACATTTGCTTTTTACAGTATATTAACCATCTTCCAATTGCCTCAGCCTAAGCCTCCCACTCATAGCCCTTTTAGCTGTTGAGAGTTAGGAGCAGCTGGTGCTGTGAATGCTTAAAATAATCAATAATTCCTTTGGGGTAGATAGCTTCTTCCTCCAAACATATCAGCATGATTTACAGTGGAAAAACACCCCAAAGCAACACATATTCTGGGTAATTTTTTTAAAGGTAGCCAATAAGTAGTGTTGTCTTCCTGCTGCTCCTGAGCAAGGCTGAGAGGCCAGACACAGGTGAAACCTATGTTTTTCTAACTGAACAACCTCAACCCTGTGCATTTCTGAGTTTGCCCTTGGGTTCTAGCCTAACTCTGGGTTTTCTCACTCCACTGATACAGTTAGTATCATTTTTTTTTTTATTTCAAAGCTGAGGGGGGAGCATGTTATTGCCCAGCTTTTATCTTTTGTGATCCTCCTCACCAGCATGCTCGTAAAGCCCTGACAAACAGTATTCCCAGAGCTGTTGTCAAACATCTCCACCATCTCACACCCTTCCCAGCTGTGCCTAAGGGATCTGACACAGCTGGGTGAGGGCATCAGTTTGGGGGCTGCTGTCCTGAGAGGACCAGTGGGGTAGTGTCTGTCTTGACCACAACTGTCCTTTCAGTTGGGGGGGCTCTTTATTTGGTTTTGTGGGTGATTTTTGTGAGGTAAAAGCACATTCTGTTTTCTCTCTTAAGAAAAGCCTCTTCCGATTGGTGTTTTTGTGAAGAGAGGAAGAGATTTTTGAGCAGGTTTGGCTTTGGCACTTCCTGGAAGAGTAGTCACCATTTTGCAATGACCAGGTGTGGCAGATGTGCAAGTTCACAGCTGACACTGCTGCAAGGAGGGGAGCCCAAAGCAGTGCCAAGTCACTACCTAACCAAAGGTACTGCAGTTCACTTCTTGGCCCTTAAGAAAGATGTGAATTTTTTTTTCCCTTCCCTCCTTTCCAGGAGGAAAACCTGCAGCAACAGTCTCTGGAAACAGTGCTGGTAATTTGCTACTCACAGGTGCTCTTGCTTCTTCTGAGAGCGTGGGGAAAATGCTGTGAGCCTCAGTGAATGAATGCCTGCAGCTGATGGGCCCTAGCCTGGATCTCACCCAGCTGCAGGACAAGCCAGGAAATGGATGAGCTATGAGTTAGGAGCCACTTCCAGAGAAAGAAGCTGGTTCCCAGTGATTACAGTAAGTTCCATATATAGATGATGCAATGAGGTCTTTTAGTCCCTTTCAATTTTATTGAAAGAGCTGTTACAGGTTATGTTTGAAGGACATAATTTTAGGGCAATTTTTCCTCCTTCTTTGTAAAATATAATAAGGGATTGAGAGTACTGGAACGGCTTAAAGATTTCTTGGTTTGGTTTTCAATTTTTTTATAAAATTGAAAATATATAAAAAAAAGATGCAGTCTGTGTTTTGCAGTCTTGAGTTAATGCTTCTTCTGGTTTTGGTTGAGATAGAGCTGTTTTCTTCTCAGTACAGCTCTGTGTTTTGATTCAGCATGAGAATAATGTTGATAACACACTGAAAGCTTTTGTTTTTTGTGAAGTTGTGCTCATCCGTAAGTCAAAAACTTTTTTGTGTGTGTCTCATGCTCTGCCAGTGAGGAGACACACAAAAGGAAAACTGGAAAGGAACACTGCTGGGACAGGTGACCCGAACTGGCCAAAGGGATGTTTTCATACCCTAAAATATCATGCCCAGTATATAAACTGGGGTAGTTACCCAAGAGAGTCGATGTGGGTTTGGGGATGGAGTCTGGCATTGGTGAGTGGGTGTGAGCATTGTGCATCACTTGTTTGTTGTGGTTTGGTTTTGTTATCATTATTGCTTTTTTTTTTTTTTTTTTTTTAGTTATTTAGCTCTTCCTATATCAACCTACAAGTTTTACTGGTGATTGTCCTCCCCATTGCACTGGTGGAGGCAGGGAGGGTGATGAGGAGTGGCTGCTGTAGTGCTTAATTGCCACCTGCACAACAGTGACAATAGGTCATTCTTATTGTGAGGGCTCACATTTTGGGTGGAAGTGTTAGGTGTGATAAAAATTCTAAGAATTACTTCTACACCCCCAATTAGTTCTGCTTTTTGGTTAAATGAACTCTTCAGTGAGGGTCAACTGATGTTCACTTCTCTGCACTCTGAAAGGAATGTAATGCTTCCTTTATTTTTCCTGTCGCTATCACAGTTCTGAGTGCTGGTAAAAGCTGAGTTTTGAATGAAAAAGGAAAAAAGGTTCCTAATTAAACATAAAAAATTAATTAGCACCGAAGCTGTTACCTTCTTATCAATTAGCACAGGAGAGAGCAAACTGTAGTAAATTCTGGTATTCCAAATTTATTGTTTTTTAACATTCTCTTGGCTGGCAAAGTTTCACCCGCCAGCATGGTCCCAACAGCCGGGCAGGTGCGTCACGCAGTGAGGGGCTGGGAAATGAATCACAGCTCTTGCTTTGCCAGGGAGCTTCCAGAATAGCAAAACCCGAGTGGGAACAGCACTAAGCGACAGAACTTTAAATGAAAACCAACAGAGGCTGTTTAGGACTGGGACAGAAATAGGAGCAAATAAAAGCAAAATTCTGCAGAAAAGGCTCTCGGTGCACGAAGCACCTGAGAGGAATTGTCAAGGGAAAAGCTGGTGGAGGGGGGTGTCCCACTCCCCTGGGACAGAGAATCCCGAGAACCTCCCGGACATGCCCCAGGGACCGAGCAGGGTTGCTCTGCCCTGGGGCCACATGGCCCAGCCCACCAAACAGGTCACAGTCCTCAGTAAGAACCTGTGGCTTCAGTTTTCTCTCTGTTTTTTTTTTTTCTTGGTTTCTTTCTTTTCTTTTTTTTTTTTTTTTTGGTTTGGTTTGGTTTTTTTGTGAGTCGTTTTTGTTTGTTTATTTGAACACAATCCATGCAGTAATTATGGCTTTGTTCTCTGAAAGCATTTTGTTTGCTTAGTGCCAAGTAAGTGAAGATCTTAACAGAGATCCAGCCATTTTAATAGCTGCTCATATAATACAGTCCTCCCTGTGGTTTTTCTCCTGCAGCAACCACTATTATAACTTCTCATATAGTCCCTGAGAGTGAGCTAAACCTCTCTGCCCTTCTCACCCTCACCCCTGAAGTTCAAAGTTTCAAACCAGACAGAAAAAGAGCCAACAGTTAAATAAATGTTCCTGAGAGGCTGTTGTGTGGGACTATGTGTCACTGGGATTTATTCTTTTACTACCCTGTGAAGTGCTGAACAGATTTTGAGAGTGAATTTAGAGCCTCTAACCAAGTGGTCTGTTTTACACATCCACGTGCCTTCCCCATATCAGTTTGCAGTGCCTGAGATCTTTTCTTGGGACAGGCACAAACGCTTTGCTCAGCCAGCATTAAACAGGAATGCTGATGCCCTGGAGTTAAGTACTTATTATGAGGATGTTTTGTACTGATCACTGTATTCAACCACGTGGTCCATGGAAAATGGGTATTTTTCAACTCGTAGTGGTCACTAAGCTTCTTTAGCTTTGAAGAAAATGTTTGTAGACTTCACTCAGGTCATTTTAGAGTAGAAATAATTTGGCTTGGCAATTGTATCTGAAGGATATTGCACAGGATGTCATTAGCAAGCAATTCCTTTAAATTACAAATACATGGAAAACATTATTCTATTGTTTTTAATCTCATGGCTTCTTTTTTTTTTTTCCCAGTGAGGCTACAAAAAGATTCTTTCAAAATGGGAAATAGTCTGACCCAGATACTCTTAATGATCTCCATGATACCTTTAATTTAAAATGGCAATATTGCAGAGTGCAATTACTGTGAAACAGCAAATATTGAATTTGTATTGATGCTTACAATGCCTTTTGGACTACTTTTTGGTTCCTAGCATGTCGGGAAAGTTCACTGTGCAAGATATGTTATTCACATGTCTGTTGGTAACCTTGTTATGGGTCATACTTACAGTTTACTGCTGAGGTGTCTTCTTTTTCCAGAGTTCTTATGGAATATGTGCTCCTACATTGTTTCCCTCAGATGTCTGAGATAAAAATCTCGCAGTTTGGGGATTATTTGGAATATGCAGGTTATGTCTAAGAGTTTAATGAAATTTCTGAAAGAGTAAACCGATGGCCTATAGACTTAAGTGTAGTTATCAGGAATCTCCACCTCCAGTGACAAGATATTTTTTAAATGCTGAAAGCCAGAGGAACATACATTGAGAATGTTTAGCTGTCAAAACTATAGAGTGGAACAAAGAAGAATGAAAAATGGGTTGTCTAGGGCAGTACTGAAGTGTCAGTAGAACCATGGATTACAAAAAGTTATCTGCCAAATGGTGCTTTCACCAGAATGAACAACTGGAATATATCATGTTAGAAATCCTAAACATACATTTCATTTCTTGAGTTTGAAGAGCTGATCTTTTAGGAGAAAATTGTTCCATGATTTTTTTTTTCTTTTTGATGAATCTGAAAATAAATTTGAAGGCAATAGCTGCATCTCTAACCTCTGGTGGATGAATACAGATTGCAAGCAGAACAAAAGGAGCTCAACAAACTGGTTGTAGCCACCCCGTGCCACCGCTGGCTGATCCCCAGCTGTGGCCAAGCTCCCGCCTTGGCTCAGCTGACTGAGCTGCTTGACATGCCTGCATCCCAGCCCATCACAGCCCCGAGCCCTTTCTTCTTGGGGCTTGCTTTGACTGAAACAAGCAGGGAGAGCTTCCACACGGGGCGGGGTCAAGAGATGCAAATGAGGTGTTTTGCTATAAACCTTGAGGGGAGTTGGAGCGCAGGGCTCAGGCCATTGCTGGTTAGAAACAAATGAATAGAGATGAGATGGTGTCAGTAATCATGCAGGAGCCTGTCTGTTACCTCCTGGATGGGGGTCACACGAAAAACGGGATTTCATTGCAGCTGACACAGACAAATGTGTCTACATTGACTGGTTTAGATGTTTTTAGGGGAAACAGCCAGTTGTGTGAGTGATCCTTCCTCTCACTGTTGCCTGGGTACAGCTAAAGAGCAAAGGGGTTCAGCTTTGCTTGAGAAGCAAGCTGAGTGGGTCACTAAGGCTTCTTTTTAAAATTCTTTTTTTCAAGAAAAAAAAGAAAACACTTTGTTTACAAGAACCTATTTGAAGGTCTTGGGTGTTTATATCTCATTCACAGACCTGCAATTTATCCTCAGTTAATATAAAAACAAAGTTAATAAAATAACCTCTGTTTTGATTCTCTGTTCAGTATCCCTCTTTGTGGCTGTTTTGTTCAAAAATAAAGGAGGGGAGGGGGGAAGTGAGCATATTCTAGGTACAAAGGGAGAAGATAAAAGCATCAGTCTGTTTCTGTACCTCCTATGTAATATTGCCATAGTAACGAGGAGCTGACTGTGGCTGTTCATCACTGAATGCTGAGGTAAAGCAGACACTCTTCTTATTCAAAGGAATATTAGTAAAATACAGATTTTTAAGATGTCAATAAAGAATTAGGAAAAAAATATCTGCCTTACACAGCACACTGTGAAAGCTAATAATGAAGTGCCACTTAGAAAGAAGACAGGGCAATTAAGGCGTTTAGCAAACATCTCTAATGCTGTAAATCAGAGCGGCTTCTCCTCCACACAAAGCCATGCTGAGGTGTGATGTGCAGTCACAGATGATATATTTTGACACGAAATGTGCATGAGATGAGCAGCTCTCTTCCCTTCTGCCTCATACATTTCTGGCATGGCTGTGGCCATTGCCAAATATTTGTACTGCAGCATTGACTGGCCATGCTCTAATCCAGATTAAAGTATAAGTGGGTAAAGTATTTTATGTATTTAGAACTGTGTGATGTCTCCTAGATCCTGGTGCTATTTTTTAACCCTTAAGCCACTTGAGGAGAGAATTAAATTCTGTTCCAGGTGTGTGCATCAAAAATATTTATATTTTTGAAATTTCAGTGAAAAGAGGAATAATTCAATTGCTGTTGGTAAAAATTTGGGAAGGATAGAAATGTGCACTGATTTCAGACCATAATTACTAACATAACTTACTGTTACTATTGTAACTTCTCTGCGCTTTAAAGCAGGATTTTGACATTTAAGTTGTTGTATTTCTGTATTCAATAGCAGCCTTTTTCTCTAAGGCTTCTGTATTTGATCAAATGATAAATTAAACAGGATTTTTTACTCTGCACACACTCTCAAAGGTCTTATTAAATTGAAAGTTGCAGGTTCTGGTTTTCTTTTCTGGAGGCTTTCTCAGTCTGAAGCTTGTTTAAAATGAGGGCTTGAAGCATGGAGCAGAACCTTGCTAGCAGCCACGGCTGCCTTCTGGGATCAGGAGGTCAGAAGGGGCTGCAGGAATAGATTTTCATACACCAACAGTGTTCTCTGCCAGCCTCTTGTGCCTCGGGTTGGGGTTTCAACAAGGACAAGAGCTCGAGGCAACAGCTCTGGGGAAAGTGATCCATGCTCAGATGCCTGGGAAAAAGATACAGATTCAGGTCAGAGCCAGGCTGAAGGGATGAAAAGACTCAGCCAGGAGGAGCAATGGCTGGAGGCTGTCACTGTTGGGTCTTGTAGAAGAGGAGACTGAGCTAAGAATGCTGGCAAATCCCTGTGAAATGCCAAAGAGAATGGATGTACCAACTCTTCCTATGATTCCCATGATTGCTACCCATCAGGTAGCAGGTGACAAACTGGCTCCACAGACAGAGCCACTTTATTCACTCAGCCCTATGCTGGCAGGAGGAAGGCTGGCATTCACTTTTTCCTCTTTGAAAAAAGCACACGAGAATGTCTCACACACCTGCACACCATGGCTGTCGGGCCAATCACTCTGAAGTTAGGTGTGAAGTATTTCATCCATCCTCCTTTGTTTAAAAGGCTCATACAGACTTTTAAAAAGGGATTTCAACATCGCTTGCTGTTCAGGCTTTGCTCTTCCTTGTGCAGCCTGGTTGTGTTTCTAGAAGTTTTTTATGCTGTATTGTGATGGGTTTTACAACAGCTCACTGCAGTGGCCACTAGAAAATGCCAGAACCTGCCTAATTATGCAGCCTGTTGGGCTGCACTTTGACATGTTCTGGTTGATGTTGACTGTGTTTCCTGGAAAAAGGCTGGCAAATCCAAGCTTTCACCCCCTGAGCATACTAATGGGGTCTTTCTTGTGTTTCGTCTGCCAGGGAGCCTGTGTGTGGGAAGGGAGCAAATAGAGATCATGTAACTTGGTCTCTTTACACAGTTTGAGCAGTTGCCTGAATGGTATTTTTATTGCTTGGCTATGGGTAGTAAACACTTTTTTTTTCCCTGTGAAACTGTGTCCTATCTGGCTTGTGAAGCTCCAGTTTCAAAAACAGCTCTTAGGGTTTCAAGGGCAGCTTTGTGTGTGTGAGAAACTGTGTGTTCATGAGGAGATAGGAAACAAGGATTTGGAAGAGGGAAAAGTTGTTTGTGAGTTACTGTTTCTTGACAACTACTGTAGTTAAAAGAAAAAACAATTTTTGGAATAAATGAAGTGCAGGATTTCTCTCTACCTGGTTCATGTCCTTGTCTTAGGGAAGAGTTATTGCATCGTGGGCATCTTCTTTGCCTTGTCTAGTAAGGTCAGAAGAGAAGTTAAAAATTCTCCCTCAGTATCATCAACAGCCTGGTTGTTATGTTGCTCTCCTGGAAGGTGAGGGGATGTGGGTGTGAACTCCTTCATACAGAGGACATGAGTGCAGTGACCACTGCTTAGCATGCTATGCAAAGTTTACCACTTTGTAGGAGAGTTTTCACCATCAGAGAGATGACAGTGAAACGTTTCTGCTTGTAAAAGAACCCAGCTCTTACAGATAGTAACAATTAATAGCTAAATCTCTGCAAATATGTTGAATGCAACATCTGAGCACAGATTTGAGAAACATTTTTCTTGGGTACTTCTTCATTACTTTAGGGGTTTTTAAATTATTTCATCCTCACCTCTCCAGCCAGGGTATGAAAAAAGTCAGTGTGCTCCTGTGAGAGGGCACATCTTCAGCCTTCAGAGCCTCAGGCTCTGTTGGATTTTGGTGTCTGGCTTGGACTTGTGAATGCTGTTCTATGAGCTTAATGCCTCAGCAGGATGGGGCAGTGCCAAGAGTTGCCTCACTGCGACTACATCCCTCTTCTGACTGCTGTAGATTCAGGCTCTTGTCTTAATTTATATGTGTTGTGATGCAGGTGCTTTTGCACAACAAAAACCCTTTTGTGTGGGGAAAAAAGATAGAGTACTGAAGTTGGGACTATAATGTGTGCTCTCTGTGGGTATTTATCTAAATTCTTTAGAGAAAGTAGACAATGCATCATCTAACACAAGGATGAAGCAATGTTGACACAAGGAAGTGTGGGTTCAACACAGTATCTCATGAACAGACAGCAATTAATCCAACGAGTGAATGGCCAGTTGAGACGATTAGCACACAAATAGGCAGATTTGAACTTGGATTTAATGGTACATTTACAGTGACTCCTCAGCAGTTGTGTTCACTTGGAGTAAGATTTGGGTCACTCATAAAGGAAACACGGGTATGCCAATGTGGATCCTTGTGGATCCTTCCAACTCGACATATTCTGTGATATGTCTTTGCTTATTCATCTGCTGAATACTTTTTCTGCTTTTCCTTGTGTACATGCCAGGATGCTGTGCACTGTAACTCACTCTTGTGTGAAGCCAGCCTTGTATTACTCGTGTCATTTCCTCTCCTTTCAACAACCACCTGTTGATTTATTCCTCGCCTTTCTCAAGGCTGAATTACCCTTGACAGGTGCTGTAGGAGGGATGAAAACTCATGGTACAAGATATACTGCTTACAAAGTCTTAAGCTTTGCAAATGGAGAGTTGCATGAGCTTAAAAGGAGTCTTAGACTGTCTTGTCTCAGAAAGTTTTCTCATGGTAGTTTAATTACTTCTTTTTTCTTTCTGCACTTTTGCTGTGCTATCTTCAAGCCCATTTGAGGTTGGATCAGAAATCAGCTTCAGAGCTGTGTTGGTACAGAAGAGGTCAACAGCCACTGACCCACAACAATGTCTCTTCACCTCGACTTGTCTGTATGTCTGTCCTGAGTGCTCACTGTAGACAGAGCTGTGAGCTCAGCTCTGGAGAGCTGGCTGAATTGTCTCAGAGTGGTGCTGCCGGGGAGCTCTCTGTGGGGAAAGGCAAATGGGATGTCACCAGGGAGCTGCTGCAAGATGGAGCGGGGGAGGGGAGATGGAAAAATAAGGTTGATGTGAAGAGGAGTAGACAGGAGCTTAGGGATATGGCACAACAACAAAATACCTCAGTCTGTGGCATGGTTCCATTTCTCTCTTATAAATCTTGCACTGCCGACACAATTCTCAGTAACATCATCTTGCCTCTAGAGAACACGAGCACCTGCACCATCTGTCAGCCCCGTCCTCTCTGAGGCAGGAGATCCCTGTGCTGGTACCTCGGCTGTACATTCATCTGAAACCACGGCATAATCAGTGCCTTTCCCCCTGATGCTTTTCACACAACTGTAAAGGTTTGCTGCGCTTCTCTGCTCAGGCTCCTTCAAGGGCTGAGTGTGAAAATGAGAGGAGAACTGGCATGGGTGGAATTACTGCTACTGATTCCAAGTTTCTCTCTTTAGCCCTCTCACTTACAAAACACTGTCAGTGCCATAAGGCATTATTGCTGTGGCTCTTTGCCCCAGCCAATGTTGCTGCCTCATACTTGCAGGGTGAGGTGGGTGCCAAGACTCCCTTCCACTCCTCTGCACACAGGGAGTGTCTGCAGGCCTTTCTGCAGCTTGGGAACCACCAGGATTATGCATGTTTGCTCGTGTCCTTGGTAGCAAAGGATTACTTGCAATCAAAGTGGGATTCTTCCCACTGTGAGCAATGTGCCTCCTGAGCAGTGCTTCGGTGTTTAACCAGCGAGATGGATTTTGCAAATAAGCTGGAGGAGGAAGTAGTGGCGCTTTATGCTCATGTTTTTGTGGTTTGTTTTTGTTGTTTTCTTTTAACAAAACTGAGCTTCTTTTTAAACATCAGTCATTTTTATTGTGTCATTTTGCTTGTTGTCACATCTGCCTCATTTTGCTGCTTATTAGATACACATTAGATATTCACTGACTTTCAAAATCAATCACTGGCATTCTTGAGATTTCAGAGCAACAGATTGTACTACAGGGAGACAAAGAGGGAGAAAAGCGGTGTTGTGCATGAATGATGTCAGTAATGCCAGGTATTTCTGTGAGATGGCAACTGTTTTCTTTGCAGTTGTCAGTCTCCTGCAAACAAGAAAGCTGTGGTCAGACCTCATCTCAAATAGCACTTGGTAGTGGTGAGTGAATGTACATGTTAACTATTCTGTGTTGCCTCTTGACCTCTGGTGAGGGAGCTTGTGCCACCTCAGAAGCTTTGCCACAAGAGCTATGGCTCTATAATTTGGATTGAGAGGATGCTTTCTGTATGGTCTATTTCTTGGAATGGCATTTAGAAACTTGGTGAGCCCAGAAAAGTATCAGGCTTAGTCAGAGTTGGATGCTGAACATTTGATAGAATAAACCAGAAAACCCCAGCATGCCACAGATAGAGTATGCTAAATAACATAAGATTATTCTGTCTGGTACACGAATACTTTAGTTCCTCAAGCCAGATCTGAGGGCACAGATCAGTGCAGGACAAAGAGCTGATCTGTTTTAGGCTCCTGCTTGCCTGGAACACTTGCCATTTCTAAAGCTTAGAGAGGGTCTGACAGATACCCTCTTCTATCAGGTAGTATAGCTCTTCTAAGTAGTCCAATTTTAGTGAGATATGAATGAAACATTTTTTAAAATCTCTGTGGGGTTTTTGTTTGTTTGTTTGTGGTTTTTTTTTTTGTCCATAGTCATAAGAATTGCTTTGATTCTTTGATAACCCATTAAAATCCTGTGTGGTTTTAAATGTGTGACAGACACTCCACTAATTGGCATAGTTTACTTCTTTGTAATCAAAACTTTGAGCAAGTCTTGCATGCCTGTGAGCCACCAGAGCTGTTCCTCTACCACAGACCATCCCTGCAGATCTCCAGCTGTTGTCCATCACCTGGAGGTCATGAGTTACAGCTACCTACCTGGTATGTATGTCCCTGATACACTAGTTGTATTACACATGGAACAAGAAACCTTGCATTTCAGCAGGATTTATAGGTTGTTTATGGCATCTTTGTGGTTTGCTGTTGCAGCCTGTAGGATTTTGGCTGTCCAGCAGAAGACTGTGTCTGCTGAGTGTTAACTTACCAGAAAGGATGCACAATTCCACTCCAGTTTACTGGAGATGGCTGAGAACCAGATGCATGTTCTTGGTATTTAAATATGTGTAGTGTGGATAAATGTGTTATGGCCAACTATATTCTAGCTTCATTCGTGGTTTGAATTATATATTGGCAAAGACAACCCAAAGGTATCCATTGCCACAATTGCACAGCTTCTTCTTTTTTGACACCAATTTATCTTAGTACAGAATAACAGCAGGTGACTATCAAAAATGGCAAACAGAGAGGATAAATGTCAAATCAGCATTTAGTGAGGAAGATTAAGAAGGTGTGATGAAACAAGCCCTAATGCATCAGGTAATATAACTGTGGAAGGCTACCTGGTAGCAGACAGCACTGAATTTCAGGACTTCTGATCAAATAACAAGGAAATCATTTGGTTGCCCAAGGGCTCATGATCCCTTTTTAGTGCCAAGACAGTTTCTGTATTGGTGGAGCACCTTGGTAAAAGAATGGAATCTGACATCAGTTGTGGTTACTCTACCGCATCTTTAATGAATTTATCTTTATTCTTTATGTCTGTGTGGGCGAGAGCAAAAATTGATTATATAGCCTAAAATGCTAAAGGCATTCTTCAAAAAATCTGCCATGTACTAAAGGAAATGAGATTTTTTAGGTGTGATGTTTTGCTGTTACTGTGTTGTAGTGCCCATTGTTTTCATCAGCTAGCAGGGGAGAGTCTGCAGAGCTAGGCTGGAAAGGAGTTCTTTCGTCATTTTCAGTACAGACTGTTCCCTTGTGCATCAAATGAGAGTCCACCCTGGTTAACCTAGACATTAGAGGAATGGTGTCGATGGTATTCAGCAGTATTTATTTGGATAATGACATATGAAAATAGATGCTATATCAGAAGACTCTTTTCAAAAAAGCTTTTGCAGTGACTGTTATGAGATGCTCCCAATATTTTCTCACAGCTCTAGTGTTTTCTCCATCAGGGTGCACTCTGACACAGCTGGTTCTCAGCTCGTGCCTTGCTGATAACTGAGAGAGATTTGTTTGTACTTCAGGAACCCTCATGTCACTTGCAGGACAGTGCATGCAGCAGTGTGACAGCTGTAATTCTGTAGTGCCAGGGACAGTAATGGGACACAGCTGAAAAGACACCTTGTATTCAAACTTGTAGCAGGGCCTGTTGAGATAGACATGGGATAATGGTTGCAAACTGAAGGATGGTCAAGTCAGGTTAGATATAGGAGGAATTTGTTTACAAAGAGGGTGGTGTAACACTGGAACATGTTGCCCAGAGAAGTGGTGGATGTCCCATGCCTGGAAACATTCTAGGTCAGGCTGGACAGGGCTCTGAGCAATCTGGGCTGGTTGAAGAGGTCCCTCATTGCAGGATGAAGTGACATTGAAAGGTCCCAACCAACCCGGACCATTCTATGATTCTGCAATTCCTTTGCTGGCTCGAATGCACTTTTCTTTCAGAAAGCTGGCTCCTGTGGCTTTTCTTTTCCTCCTTTTCCCGTGGCTCTGACCATGCACCGCTGCTTGGCATGTTCTGCAGTGGAGCAGAGGCTTCCCTGCACGCTAAGGCAGGCGCTGATCCCGGCTCCGGAGGCTCGGGATCGCACATGGGAACAAGCGAGCATCTCCCAGAGCCCTGCACGGACGGCGGGGCCCAAGGACGCTCAGGTCAACGTTGCCATCTACTGGGGCTCTGCAGGAGCTGCCAGCTGCCCACAGCTGGGAAATCCCGGGAAATGCTGCCTTCTGGTGCTCCTGCTCCGGGGCTGGAAAGTGTGCGGGTAATAGTGTGTGTGCGTGCCAGCCGCTGGAAAATGCACATCTCCCGCCAAGGTTGTTTTAAGGTGAGTTTAGGGAAAAGAGGCTTCCAGAAACTGGGGAAGGAAAAGGATCCTTGCACTAAATCTGCTGTTGCCTTCTCCTTTCCCCAGGGAAAAAAGCCACTGCTACTATGGACATTTGCTTCAAGCAGTTACTACTGGCCTGTGCTTTTTATAATTGTATTCTGTACAAGGTGCTTTTGCTTATATTCATTCCTCTGTGCCCTAAATGTCTCAGTGTCCAACTTAGCCACCCTATACTTGCATCAAATAGAAGTGTTAGTATGTTTGTGCTCCTAAGAGGTCCATAGCACTCTGAGTAAAGTTAAGCATCCTCTTCTTTGTTGTATTAATTTATTTCCTTTAACTGTATAATGCAGGTAAATTTCTTAGGTGTGTATCAAAGACTAGACTGTCTCTTCTGTTTTAAAGATAAAACAAGTTGGTGAAAAGACATTTCAAAGGGCTTATTATTTCAATAGTTTCAACTTGCTAAAGAATTTGAGCTCCTTTAGCTTTTCCTTCATTTTCCATATATCCAGGATGGAGATATATATATACATATATATATGTACATATATGTATATATGTATATATAGCTATACATATTCACACATATATATGCATAGATATAGATATGTATATAGATATGTGTGTGTACATATATATGTATATATACACGTGTGTCTGTGTATATAAGATGAAAAATACACTTTTTTAATTAAAAAAAAACCTGCCAAGTGTGAATTATTTAGTGAGACTTCTCCTTTCTCCCATCCCCTCAAGTGCCACCTTAAAATGTAATAGGATCTCTACAGACACAGAAATGTTATTTATGCTCCCAGGACTTGCTGAATAGGGAAGTTCGAAAGCAGATAAATCAGATCTTAATGTCTGATTGTAGAGTCAAACGAAATCTTTAACAGCAAAAGAAGAAAAAGATGTGAAGCTGAGGAGCGGGAGGATGTTGGGAAGTGGGGTACCCAATATTTATGTATTAAATTCTTTGAATTACAAGAAGAATTATTTTTTTTAGTAGGATTTTATTTGTATTTTCTCTGAAAGCTTTCTTGGTGCAGGAGAGGATTTTCTTTCTCCAGCTCAGCTAAAATAGACCACTGTGGGCTAGGATTATTAAGGTTCAACTTCAGCATAGTTGTATTATAATACTAACTTGCAGGTTTACAAGAGGAAAATAATGATTGTACAAAAAGCATAATAAAAGCAAAATAAATCAGACGAATGGAAGACTGTAACAGTAACTACAAGATGAATTTTTTTTTCTAATGATAGGTGTAAAGAACCCTGAGATATTAAAACCGCTTTTCTAGTTATACAATCACTGATAAAATAACCTAGTAAGAAGTGTAATTTGTTCTGCTTTTTTGCTTTACTTTGGTATAGGAAGAAATTCTGAAATAAATAATAAAAATAAAATAAGATCTTTTAGTAACAGGCGGAATTAAATTACTGTCCCCAGAAATTGCAGACAACCCAGCCAATCTCCAAACAGTTTTTATAGCTTGCAATTCACCAAATGCCAATTGTGGAAATCTCCTTCCTGTCTGTCACTCAGGTTGCTAACAGTAACATCCCTTTATGGACTCTTACCCTTAGCAGTTGCTATTTTTTTTTTTCCTCTTTTTTTTTTTTTTTTTTTTTTTTCCCTCTCAGAATAGGAAGCCTTCCCAAACTTTCACGGGTGAAGCATGCCATATTTTCAGGAAGCACTGGGGAACAGTCCTGCCTGGAGTGAAATAACACATTTATTTTGGCGACTTGCCAGTCCCCAAAAATCCCTGTGGGTATCAATATCTAAATGTTAGGAGATTCTGTAGAGGTTTTGTAGGTTTGGTCTGTCAGCTTGGCTGTACAACAGCTTTGCTACATGATAAGAATTCTCCCCCCCACCATATTTCAATCAAAGTTTTTGCTCCTGATGGTGTTATTTTGTTTAGCTATGGATTTCCACATGCTGCCTTGGTCTGTTATTGCCCAGCTTGTGATTCTGTTTTTACACAATGTTGCTGAGCTGGCTGGCTGACAGGAATATAGTCAGAGCTGTGAGCTGAATTCTGTTCCTTTGCTACTGACTAGTCTGCAGGAAGAGAGAGTTCTCTGTCTCCTGTGCTGTGGCTTCTGTCAGCTCGAGGATTGTGTGATGAGGTGCCCTGTTGCTCCTCAGCAAAGCCTTTCCTCGGGTATCCTCACTTCTTTACACCATTTATTCCTCCAGCAGCATCAGCGAAGACATGAATGTGTTGGTCTCTGGAACAGATGCCACAAATCAGTCTAGCACTCCTTTCTAATTTTAATGGAGATGAGCTACTTGCTGTAATTTCTTGAATCTCTCATTTAGGATGTAGGGAGACCATAAATCTTAAAGCAACAAACATTCCCAAATCCTACACTTTGAAGTGAATGGGAGCTCCTGGGTCGTCAGCACTTTTCGGAAATAAGCTGCTTAACTAGGTGTCCGAAGCCATTACAGTATTTTTTTTTTCTTTCTAAAAACTTTGGTCTCAATATTTGAGGGAATATACAAGAAGTAGTTTGCACAGTGTGAGCAGTACTTCCCTGAACGGCCTCAGACAAAACTGTTGGACACTGTCACATCCAAACTCAGCACTCCTGAGTGCCAAGACAAGAGTTTGGCTTGAAGATTACATTACATTTATTATTAGATTTTGTTTGGTGTGAAGGATTTGGGGTTTGTTTTTGCTTTCAATGTTGTTATTAAAAACCCAAAACAAAACCAAGAAAACCCAAATATCAGGCTTGTTGTAATTTTTTTTTTTAATTGGTTGGGTTCTTGTTCGTTTGGGTTTCTTTAAGTTTATTCTATCAGTACTTTTCATTCCCTATTCTACATCTTCTCCTTTGAAAACTTACTCTTACTTGGGTGTGGTGTGGGATTGTCTAAACAGCTGCTCTAAATATCTGCTAAAATATGTTTCTCTGCAGAGTATAACATAGCTAAATGTATGCAATATATTACTTTCTTATTCTTGCTTCCTCATTTTTGTCTTTAGCTGAAAATTCGGTTTAACTCCATAGTCTCTGTAGATAAATGAGTTAATCGAGCTGTGTGCTGTTACTTGAATTGGAGACTATTTCTGAAGAGCAATTTTTCCAGTATGTAAACTATGTAACCAATATACTGAAACATAGATTTAAAAACAGACCAATTTCTGAAAAAATGCTTGCAAGTTAGTTAGGAAAGGAGAGGAAGAAACAAACACAAAGGTAGTACTATTGCTTTTCATCTATTAATGGAGCATATCTTGGCACAAGTGTTTACATTTCACCTCAGGGTAAACTCTCCAGCCTGCTGGCTGACTTTTGAGGGCTGACTCATCCTGGCAGCAGCCTTCAGCAGCCTGGCTTGTTGGAGTAGCCCATGTGGTGTGGGGCTCAGGGTTTAATGGCACAGGAGCATTTCTGTGACAGCACTTTTGTGGTGATCTCAGTGATCTCATCGTGGGCAGGTGCTTGTGTTTTGTATTGGGGGTTATTCTGCCTGAATAATCTTGTATTGTTATCTGTGTGCTCATAGTAGTTTGGGGGCTCACAGATGAGTAAAACATGGTTAACATCTGTGGGATGTAGTAAGACAATTAAATAGATTTAAGATTTGGTTTTCTGTTTGAATGTTAGATTGAAATGTGGATGATTGTCACAGAAAAAAAAATTACATTTGTGGGTTCCACTTATCCACTATGCCCACAAGGGAAAAATGTAGTTCCATGATACAGGTAAAAGCAAGACTGTTGTTGAAACCTAAATAGTCCCCGATCAAATAAGCTAAGCTGTTGTATCTTAGGGTTTCCTTCCTTTTTCTTTATTTTTAAAAATTTATTTAGCTTTATCCTAGAGAGAATAATACAGTTGCCAGTACTGCTCCTTTAAGGTTGTTCTTCTGGAACACTAAACTTTTTCTCCACTGGTGAAAAAAGTGTGAGTTTGTGTCAGGGCAGTAAACAAACTTGCATTGTCTTAAGGTGCTGTGAAGTGAATTTGCCAAGGTTAGTTTCCTTGCGGACTTCATCACATTGACCTCAGGGTAAATCAGCATTTCATTTTCCCAAAAGTAATGGTTTGTTATTACCTTGGGGTGAGCCCTGTATGTGGTTTACATTGGGAGAGTTCTGTGCTACAAACCAGTCCTGAGTGGGCTGATGGAGGGAGGAAGATGAGGGTGAAGATGGCTTGCTTAGGTGTCAGAACTGGTGAGAGGCAGCAGAGAAGGACTCAGGTTGTGGCTAGTGGTGGTAGGATACACACAGTGTCCCAGAGGAGCTTTCACAAATTTCCACAATGGTGGAATTGTTGCAGCCACTCTGATATTTGGGACCCTGACAGCAGAGATGAAAATTAACTTGTGTTTGCACAGAAATGCTCTCATTTCAGTTTTGACTGCAGAGCTGGCCATCGCCTTCAGATAATGTGTGTTTCCTAATAGTTCAAATATTTTGGAGCTCTCCCAAAAGGCATTCTGTGGATTCTGTTACTCCCATGTGACCTTTAACAGCTGCCACATGTCAGAATTTGAACAGAGCCTGTCAAGGTTGATGTGGATGTTTGGTAAGCCACAGGAAGAAAGCTGGCTTGATTTTACACATGTAGGAAGCTCCTAAGCAGCGGGTCATAAATGCTTTACTGGATTCAAGGATAATGCTTGAACCATGAAGACAAAATGGCTTTGGAGCATTGTCTGAACAGCACCCAAAGGGTTGCAGGACAGCTGCCCAAGGGCTGCAGGCACATGTGCCCTTCACATCTCACAGCCTACAGTACAGAATGTGACCAGCAGTGCATTTATATGTGTTTAGTATGGTACATCAGCATGTATGTGTGCTTTTGTATCTGTGTGCAGCCTGCATAACAATACAATAGACTGAGCTCTGGTTTAATGAAGGTTTTTGAAGGTTATGAAGGGTTTGACCCTGGCTTTTTAAGTCCTGCAGCTAGGAAACCAAAGCAGATTTTCCAAGAGGCAATAGTAGTTACTTGACTGGTTGCTATTTTTTCAGTGTCACTGTAACCAGACACAGGAACATCAAGGCACAGCCTTCAAGGCACTGTGGAGATCCCCTAGACCTCCTCCCTCGGCAAGAGAAGCTGGTGCCCGAAGCTCCGGACCTTCCTACTTGTCTTCTCCAAGCTGGATTCCCAGCTTTGTCATTTGGGCAGCACTTTGCTTCTGCTCTTCCCATTCCCTTGAGGAGAAGGTCAAGGAACAGATGAAGCTCCCTAAGCAGAAATGGCAGGAAAGGGGAGGGGAATCCCATTCAGACAACTTCCAAATTAATAAACTACTCTGTAATTTCAGAACTATGCTCATTTATTTCACAGTAAGAAATAGAAAGTCTGCATTAATTTCTTCAAGATGACAGATAAGAACAACTGATGAGTGACAATTGTCCATCCTTTTTGTTGATGGCTGAAGTCCTTCTCAGTAGAGCCTTGAGATGGCAGAAAGAAATTTGAAGCTGAGAATCATCCAGGATAGGAGAAGATATTTCACACAATTTTACTGGTATCTGTATGCACACATGCTGGTCAATTGACCAGACTGGAAATATAAATTTATTGAAAAATACATATCTATCTTTATATTTTTTAAAAATGTAAAATGCTTAAGCCATGTAGAATTTTTTTAAACACCAAAAACCTTGCTGCTATAATTTTTTAAAGTTTCTTCAAAGCAAAAGCCAATAAAAGGGAGAAGCTTCTGTGTCAACAGGTTAAGAACAACCGCAATTTTCCAGAATTTTAATCTCAAATTAAAATGAAGATTATCTGTGCATTCTGGGATTTTTTAGGGGTTTTTTTTATTATTATTATTTTTTAAATTTCATTTTGCATGTGCTGTTCAAGAAAAAGGCCTTTTTTTAGTGTCTGAAGATGAAAAAAGTTTGTCCTAATCTGCTGTTGTTGTTCAAGAAATATGAAAATATTCTCTAAGTTGAAATGGTGAAAACAAAATTTGTTTGGGGGAGCAAGTATATGGAAACCTTGCTTAAATGTGTGGTTAAGTTAAATTTTAGGATATGGGGCACCAGACATAATAGATGTAATTTCTGGATTATTTTTTAAATGGTAAATAGAAATTAGGATAAATAATAAGGAATTATTATTCTTTTTATCGCTTTTATAAAATTTTCAATGTTGTTTTAAGAAGATTTAACTAGGAAATATCTCTGCAGTTTGCAGCTAGATAGAATCTCTCTCCAAGTTTTCCATGGGATGCAGCAAGCTGTTGAAATAAATGCTGCCAATTTCTGTGCTTTTGATACCAGGATTTTTTTCATGACCTGGTAATTTACGAGGGTTTGCAACTGAGTGGCCTCATTTTGCAAGGTAAGGTTACCAGTGAAGAGCAAAAGCTGCTTCTAGTTAGTCTCAAAGGCTTGGGTTCTATTTCCACCTTTTGAAGGTTTACTTTAACTGAGAAACATTACAACAAAAACAGCAGCCTAACTTTGCAAGACATTTTCACCTGAACTTGCAATTAAAAAATATGTTGTCTGATTCACCCCCTGTGTGAGAGGGAAATAAATCTCCTGCTTAGGACAGCTATTATATCTGGTGCCACATATCAGGTTGTCTCTACAGGTCCCTGTCAAAGTAGAGTTGTAGACTTATTAGCATCCTATTAATATGTGCATAAAATGTAGTCTGTGTCTGAGCCCAAATACACAAGCTGGGAAATCAAAGAGAAATCCTTCACACCTTTTGCTGGCTTCATCCTGAACTTTTATTTAGCTTAAAACAACTTCCTTAAGAGAATTTCCTCTTCTAAAGGAAACACTTTTCTCCATACTTAGCAGGGGAATACTGCATTGAATTATTTTTGGAGTAACACAGTCACTATTGGGAGAGAATTGCTTTAATCATGACATATGAATCTTAATTTTGTCTTGTGTAAAGTATCAATCGATTTGAAAAGTATTGACCCATCTGTGCCTTTTCTTCTTTATAGGTAAAGATTAGGGAAATGCTGAGCAAAGAGTATTTTCACTTGTATTTTATCAAAATCTTATTAAGAAAAGGCTACAAAGGCCGCTCTTGTAGCCTTTTTACAAGGCTACAAGCCGTGTTGCAAGTTTTGTTTTATTTATATTAACAATAGTAGCATACTTGTTTTTGAGTACTTTAGGGCTTTATGCATACTACAAAATTATCTTTAAAACTAGGGTCAATTTCATACTGACTTAGATATTGCAGTGGAAAATCCTTGTCTTTAACAGTCATTGTAATTTAGAATTCTATCTGTTTAGCTTGTGTTAGTAAGCAGTGGATTTAGACCGAATTGATGTAAGTCACACAAAACTGAAATAAAAGTTTTGCACAAGTTTAAAATTCAGTGTTCAGTTTGAGCAAGAGCTGAGAGTTGCAGGTGGGGAAGGAATAGGATAGATCTTTGCATGCACCCTTTTGTCTGGTGCCTAGTCTCAAATGTGCCTCATGAACTGTTAGGAATTGTTAAAAAAAAACTTAGGTGATTTTGTTCAAGCTTGAGAGTTAAGAAAACCTGAAGTGCTTTTAAAATCAAACCAGCTATTTACATTCTTTAAATAACTCTTATATAACAGTTCAAACAGTTTTAAGTAGCTTTATGTTGCTCAAACCATCAAAAGTCTACTTTCATATTTTCTTTTTTGAGACTTTTTTTCCGAAGTATTTTTTTCCCTTTATTTTCCTGACCTGCGGCTGCCAGTGAAAGTGTGCCCTGAATTGCCTGCAGCTACTGTCCTGCAGAACCAGCAGCCTCCAGGCAAGCTCTTCCCACACTCATGTGCCAATAGGTCTGGAAAAGTTGCTGTATCCAATTACTAAGCTGTCATAACAATTTGTCAAAGTATGTTAATGCTTCTTTTTACAGGAGTGCCTCACACATTATTGCTCGTGGCTTCCACAGCATTATTTCCCATTATATGTTATGTCAAATAAACACATGGGTGGCTGGAAAATGCAGACCTCTACCTGGGCCTGCACACAAAAAATGGTAGAACTTTTGTAGCCTTGTCAAATGTGTCATGTGGACCTTGAAGCCTAAAAAGAAACAACAGCTCAAGTTTTCTTCTCTTCTAGGGTCTTAAGCTTGTTTAAATTGTATGTTTTCCACAGAGAGTTATATATATGGATTTAATATAAGTATGGAAATTAGATTAAAAAATAAAAATGAACAATTTCTTTTCTGCCCAAGATCTACCTGTGAGGGAGACTACACTTTTAGAAATTAATAGCTCAGCTCTTTTGTTGTAAAGGCCTGTAGATGTCTAATTTCCCTCATGTTCATTTGTAGGCAAGTCTGCATGGCTATGGTGTGCCATGGGTTTTTTGGGTATAGAGCAGGAAAACAGCAGTGGTGATGAAAACAAGCATATTTAATTAAGTGACCATGGTTGCTGATAAACTTTAAATTGGCTTTATCCCAACCATTTTAAATTGGAAATACCTGAGATACATTAAAATATTACTATTAATATTCATGTAGCAAAAGCTTTTAGAGCTAATTACCTCAGACCTACTTTGAAGTGAGCCTCCAGCTGCTCCCTGTTGGCTCTTGGAGGCTCACATTGGGAAGTGAGGCTGAGGATGGATGGATGGATGGATGCATGGATGCACGCATGGACATGCTTTGCCTTGTGTGTGCCAGCTGCCAGTGGGTGTTCTGGTTCACAGTTCCATACTAGAGGTAGCTGAGGTAGCTCAGAGTTAAAAAAAACCTGGGTGGGTGCTGGGTCCTCAGTGCTGACTTTCATTCTGCAGGTTCAGCTTCCTCCGTTCTGTGCTGTGCTAATGCAGATGTGGACAGAGATGTGCTCCCAGATTCTGTTTCATTAATCTTAAATTGCCTGTAATGCATCTTATGGGGTGTGAAACTCCTGGTCCTCTTGAGTCATTTGTACTGATGAAGTCTGTAAAACTTAAAATCTTCAGCTTGGGTATGCAATTAATTTGTATATTAGCAGATAATCACTATTTTTAATAGTGATTTTTAATCCCGGCAGCTATTTATTTTGAGAAAAAAAATAAAAATAACCTAAATACTTCAGGCTTGGTTATACTAGACTGTATTAAAAAATGAAAGTGTGTAGGACTAAAGGATGGTAATTTTAGAATTTTTTTTAGATGCTTTCTTCAGAAGAAAATTATTTGGAGAATATTGAAGAGGAAGAGGGGGAAAGTGACTGCAGGAGAAACTGAGAGCTGGAATCTCATCTAACAGAGGACCTACATCTCTTTTTCTGTTGGATGTAGCAGGTAGTACAAGAAAAGCCCCATAAAGTACTTCTGCAGTGAAGCAATGCACCAAGACATGCTTTAATGCCTCAAATTCACCCCCTTTGTGAACTCAAATCTCACAGCTGCTCTGCTTGGGGATGGACATATGAGATGGGTTATGGAGAGTGGGAGCAAGTGGGTGTATCCAGCAGAGCCACTGCTCTGCTCCTCTCACTGCCTGCAGAAGGCCAGGCTTTGCCTGTCTGTGAGCTAGGGTGGCTGCAGACTGGGGCTGTAAAACTGCAGTGTGTGACCTGATCATCTCCATGGTGTCTCCTGGTGTTTCTGTTTTATGGTCCTTTCACACCTCTCCAGCCTTCCCAGTGCTTGCAGCACTGCAATGCAGCACCAGACTCCGGGACAAGACAGGTGAACTGGTTGTAAAGTAACTAGGAAAGGAAAAGAAAGCTTTTGCTCCCCTCCTCACCCATTTTGGATTCCCATGGGACTGTTAGCATGACAGGGTTATAGTTCTATGTGAAGGAACACAAGATGTCAATGACTGTATGTAGGCTGACGTTTCAGTTGTGACTCTGACAGTTGCTTTTCAACTCCTGAATATCAATATATTAGTGATAGATAGCTGTGAATCTTTTCAACTGGCCACAGCAATGCAGAGAAAGGCAGATCTCATGTCTTTGTTGTACTTGCTTTCTGGCATCGGGCTCTGCCTTCTAGAATTTAGAGCCACTTTTAATCATAATGTCATTTAATCGTATCTTTATGCTTTCTCCCCATTTTGTAAATAATTGACATGAGAAGGGAAAATCCTAAAGGGGGTGACAGTAGAAAATGAACAGAGAAAGACAGTAAACACAATGTCTGCCCCTTTCTCAACCTATTTCTGAGCTTAGTTTATTCAGGGCTTGTGAAGTAGCCCTGAATAAGTTTTTCCATGCAGGGAAAAACTGTGACTGAAGATTATACATGTTACTAATATGAGCCTGAATTTTTCAATTTCTTTGAGAGTTAGCCCTGCAAGAATGCCAGGTGTGAATCTCATCAAAGTATTAAGTATTTTCCCCTATTTAATGTAACTATTTGTAGTTTAAAAGAACTTGCAAACTGTGGCCCAGTTGTGCTGAGCAGGTTTTAGTTCTGGGATATTTGCCTATGTGAAATGAGTTACATTTATAGGCAGTTAACACATGGAAAAAAAGAAATGGTGCCACTGGTTCCAGTAGTGCAGGAGGCACCATTGAGAAATACCAGATGGGAGCTGGTTTTACTTTTGCATGGATGTTGTGCAAAACCTAAATAGAACCTTGAACTCCTGAAGAGCAGCAGATGTGGGAAAACTGTTGTCTCTAATTGACACTGCAGTGTCAGGTGAATGGAAGCAGTGAGCTAAACAAGTTCCTTCTCTGGGTTAAGTTTCATTTCTGATCTCAGGAGTGATGACATGTTCCACCTTTCCTCTTTGGCAGCACTGACAGATCTATCCTTTACGTAGTAACATGCTCCCACTAAGTGTTTCAAGTTTTTTTATATACCTGTCATATTTAAATGGCTAACAGGTTTAGAGCAGACAGTTTCTTAATATTCAGAACGTGAACCTAATTTTCTTGGGAAAATAGAACTGCATTATTTCTTTACAAAAACACCCAAAACTTCCACAAATCTCTGACTATAATAGATACAGTGATCTACAGTTTGAATGGAGAGCGTAAGATGGCTTTGTTTGCATGGGAAATTTAAATTTTGGCTTTCTTTGTAAGCTCAATATAATGGGAATTTTCACAAGTGTGTGAATCTTTATAATCCTCCCTAATCTTGTAGCATGGGATTCCTCTCAACATTAGCTGCTAAAAGTTAAGTATCTCTCCTAAGGGAGTAATCTAGGAAGTAATTCCTCAGCAGATACCATGCCAGGGATTCATCTCACCTGTTTTACTCACCTATCCTAGAATGGGATAAATGGCAATCTGGAGACACTTATCTCTCTTGCTTGACTACAGAAGGAGCCTAGATGACTGGCTTGGACGAGCCACCTGATTTCTAGGTGGCTGAAGAGCAGGGGCACTACCTCTCTTAACCTTAGAGTATAAGATGTAGTTTTCAAAGATATATTCTTAGTGCTGAAAGGGTAGCTTATTTATATGCAAGTATCTTATTTCGTGCAAGTAACACCTTTCTTATTAGTTGCTGTTTTGTGTATGGATTTGTGTGCACTTAGATGCATACAGTATTTAGGTATGTTATTTTGTGTCCCAAGTTTCTTTCTGAGAAGTATCAAGACAAAACCGAAATTTGTGTATGCAGGTAAGTTGCACAGGCACAACTGCTCGTTTCACACAGAGGAACAGGGAAGCTCTCATTGTAATGAGTGAAAGTCCCCAACCAGTCTGGTACCTGGGAAAGGCCAGGCTAATCTCAAATGGAATAAATAAACCTCATTCTGAAAATTCTGTGAATGTCCACAATAGTCGTAGTCTTTTAGCTGTGGAGGAGGATGTTTGAGTTCACATGTATGCACAGATCAGCACATCAGCAGAGCCCACTGAGTCCAGCTCTTTGATAAATCTAGATCTGTGGAAATGGGCAAGCTGGTTTGGCCTCCTGTACTCAGGCTTCCTCACGAGTCGTTTTTCTGTATTGCTGAGGAATATCAGTGCCTGGATTGTTTCACTCACTTCTGTCACACAGTGCTCCTGTCCCAGCATGCCAGGAAACAATGATGTGGAGCCTCCAGCATTTGGTTCCCTTCTGAGCCAAGAGGAATCAGACAGATACTGAATTCCTCTACCTTGGTGGCCACTTGGTCTCCTTGGGGTGCCAAGCTGCCAAGCAGCAGCAGTGAGGAGCCAGGGCTGATGCAGTGGCTCCTAGACACTTCCCATGACATAAGCACTGGACAGGTGAGCTCTGGGGACACACAAGGACTGTGGGTCGTTTGCCAATGATCTCTCTGGATTCTAGGCTGCCAATATCTGGGCATGATGAGGACATTTCTATAGCACACACCTGTAGGGCAGTACCGAGACACATGACACGAGGTATATATCTGGTTATTCCTCAAAACTCATGGGATAGGGGTTCTGGGAATTCTGCTGTAGAGTTTTTCTCTCTGTGCCAGATGACTTTGAGCACTGGTTGTGGGGGCTGTTGCATGCAGAGGCTGCACAGCTCTGTCATGCTGCTGCAGGAGCAGGAGCAGGGAGCTTCAGTGAGAACTCTCAGCAGAAGCAGTGGAGGGAGCAAAGAGATGGGTAACTGAGCACACTTTTGCCAAAAGACAGTGGGGATTAACATTTAGTGCAATTGGAAAGTAAACGACTCGTTTGCTGATGTTTGCTTTGATTTTTTTTTAAATGACGAAAAACAGTAGAGAAGATAATTTAAAATGAAGGAAAATCAAAGAGAAACATGGAGACTTCTGAATTAGCACGGTTTTAATCTGCTTTCTTTGTTGTCTTGTAATGCCAAAAAACATCAAGAAACTATCAACTGATGATGTTTTGGTTAACTTGCATTTAGCAGTGATGATAGAAACAGAGATGGCACATGAGAGCACCCTGGCTGTGGATGGCTGTAAGACAAAAAAGTGGAGTTGAATGGGTTGTTTCACCCATATTGTTTTATATCGTGACACTCACTAAGAAGATCTCTCAGTTGTCTGGGCTGCACTCTGACTTTCCTCTGCTTTTTGCAGTGCTATAATGCCATGAAAGTACTTTTACATTTCAGAGAAACAGTGACAAGCTGGTAAAACCTTAGTTTGGTGGATTGCAACCTGCTTTGTTATTTTCTATTTTACAATCTCAATGTAAAGATGAGAATATCCTTTTGTGTCACATAAAACTATGTGCTTCCTAAGGGAAGAAGTAAGGAAGAATCCATGAGTGACCTTAAAAGGCTTGGGTAATTTATTGAGGTTTTTTTGGACAGGAGATACAAAATATTTTACAGTTGATATAAGGATCTCAAAACTGCATGTATTTTGTGCAGTGGTTTTGGCTGAAGTAGAATATATTTTTTGCTCTATTTTAATTCTTGCAAACTTTGACTTACTTTTGATAACAATGTGCTTTTCACTCTGTTCTACTAGAAAATGTGTGATTTGAAAAATTCATGTCCTTGTTGCAAAAATCTGAGAATTCACACATATTTTTCTCAGTGAGCCCATTTGCCTGACATCAGCCATTGTGTTATGCATTCTCCTCCAAAAGAAAAGTTGAAAAGGAGTGAGAGAGAGACAAAGAGGAAAAGGATCACAGTATCTCAATTTTATTTTCTTTCCTGAAGAGTATTCTCTTTGGACAGACAGTAATTGTAGTTTCTAATGACACAAACTTGAAGGGAAACAGAAGAAGACTACAAACAGGTTTATGGGCCTATCAGCAGGAATATGTGGCTACAAATTGCAGAGTAAATGAAACAGCCTGTTGTTTCCTAAGCCTGAGTTTGTGAGTGTTATGCCAAAGTATTTGAGGAGGAGCTAGAGCACCAGGCGGTGTAAAGGATACCTGCTGGGCCCTAATTGGTGCCCACTGTTGTTAATGGCTTCCTGTGGCTGAATGTTTACTTGTCATTTGTTTTGTGCTTTGTTTCCCAGCTACTGGAAGGAAAAAAAAATACTGACCAAAACTTTATTTTGCTTTTAAGTGGACATCCTTGGACATCAACTGCCACACTGCAAATTGTCTTGTACTTGAGACTGTTCCTTAGTCCTCTTTGGCTTCTAAAGTTACATTTTCTGTGAATATTGTTTTTCAATTTGAAAAGGCAACAGATCAACAGATTTTTTTCAAGACATTATTTACATATAATATATAATAAATTATATATTATATGCAATATATATTTATTATTTTGAAAAATTATGCAATAACCATGTCTTTTGCCTACTGCAAAGCTTTGCATGATTGAACATTTGAAAAATAATTCAGATAACACTGGTTTATTTATAAGCATCTGTTTTCCTAAAATGACCGTTTCTCTTATAAATCTCATTATTTTGTGGGATGTCTGTCGAAGATGAAGAAGAATGAAACCTTGAACGCTCAGAACTTTTTTACAGAATAATCCCCTTTCTGTATGTGATACAGCTGCTGTCTGGTTTAGTGGGGTTTTGTTGTTGTTGTTGTTGTTGTTTTCTTCTAATCCAAAGGGACTAAAAGAAAACTATCCAGGTCAGTGTCTCAGACTCTTTGCTTATCCTGTTCTTGGTTTCCCTGTTAGTTTCAGCTATGGTGTGAACACCTCCCCGCTGGGAAAAAGGAGTGAAACTGCCGTTTTTAACTAGGACAGTGAATAGTTTGTGGTGAATATCCACATATACACATTACTCATGAAGAAGGAATTAGAATAGTAAAAACATCCTAATCCTATAATCTTAAATCCTCTGCTTCTCCTATGCTGGGTTGTGGTGTTGGGGTTTCTTTTGAGTGGTGTCAAGGGAAATTTAGTTTCAGTAATCCTAGAGAACAACACAGACTTGAGAGAAAAAAATACCTGTGTCCCAATTTAGCAATTAATTATCACTGTAAGAATGTTTAGGTGTTTGTCCTCTGTTCACAGGGGTGGGCAGTTTGATACACAGAAACATAGCATGGTTGCAAAGACCTGAATCAGTTTGTGATCAGGCTGTGTTTGAGAGCCAGGTCTCTAGCAGGTTTCAGACAGCGTTTGGGATGCCTCAGAGGCAGACAAGACAATGTGGGAGAAGCTCTCATTGAAGTGCAGAGCACTTTGTCTGGGGACATAAATCGAATTCCTTGATTACCACTGACTCTAATTTCAGCTGTTTCACCTGCGTATCCCTCCCGTGTGCACTTGGCTCATACACCTTGCAGGTGCACTGTCCACAGAGTATTACCTCATGCTATTTGGTGTTACCAACCTAAATAACGCTGGCTGGAGCTCTCCTTTAGCAGGCATGGAGTTTGGAAGCTACTTAGATCTGAAGGAAACTTTACACAGTGTAGACAACCAGGATTTAGGTACAGAGTTCCAAATATTTAATATTCTGTGCTGACCTAGGTGCTGGAGAGAGGAGGAAGGAAGATGATTTCAACATATCCTTAACATATAGCCAGGCAGATTTTCCACTTTGCAGGCTGTGGGAGCCCTTATCAGTAATTCCTGAAGGATCTTGAACAGTAAGAAAAAAGTGCTGCATTCCTCTGAGTGGAAAGATGATGCTCAGAAAACAGCAAAGGAGGAATAAACAGATTTGTCCCCAGTTCAGTATATTTTAGGGTATTCTCATTCCTAATTATATTTCTAGAGCATATTCTAAGATTTAGCAAGGTATTTATTCTCTTTGATTTGTTCTTGGGTTTGAGTATTAACTAATCTAGTATTTTCATATCCTCTTTCTCAGACTGTAAGGCTAAAGAATAAACTGCACAACCAACAGGACTGTGAAGACTTTAGGCTGCTGTTTCTGCTGGGCTGTAATAGTTAACATCTCAAAAGAAAACCTGAGGATATAAAATCAAAAACTTGAGTTTCTTACACACTTGGTCATAGCTGAATATTTCGGCAGTTTAGCTGGGGGGAGGAAGGAAAGGAAGCCCCAAACCAAAACTGATTGCAAAAAGTGACAGCAAGAAGGCAGCAAGAAAAGAAGCCAGATCTTTAAGTGTTGTGGGAGTGTGTAACTCATTAACATCAATGGATCAGTGCTCATTTGTGTCACTTGAGAATCAAGCACAGTAATATGGTGTTGTCTCTTTAGTGCAATTCTTCTCTCACAGTTCCCAGTCTCTAGAAAAAGGAAAACTGGACTACTTTTTGAAAAGACATGTGAAACACTAGAATCGAAAGTAATTTTTCAATTATTTAAATAAAAAAGAAGCCTCTCTGCCAGAATATGTAGAGAGTCTGATTAATTTGCCCAACATGTGAATAAGTGGTTTTCATGACTGACTGTCATGAAAACTACAGCATGATTATTCAAGGACATTTTTCTTTGGGTTAGGGCGAGAAATACTTTGACTTTTGGTTTTGATAATTTATGTATCACTTGCTCATTTTGATCCTCTTAAAAGTCATTGAAAGAAGTTTACTGCAGGTCTTCCATTAATCTGAATTTGACTGTTGAATTACAGCTACTAGATATATGAAATAAGGGAAAGCAGTATTAGTTGATTAAAACTATTCCCTAGATTTCTATAGAGGTGTTTCAATTGCCTTCAGTCAATCTGGAGCACAGATTACTCTGCCTATAGTATAAAATATCTTACACAAATATAGGAGTACTGTGATGCTAAAAAAATAGAGATAAATGCTATTCTACAAATTGAGTACCCAAGTGTTGGAAAACTGTTAAAATGGAACCATTTTGATTTCTTTCATATGTTGCCAGTAAAATTCTGATTATGGTTTTTCTTTGACTTTAGAGTGGTGTCTTCCAAAAGTTTGCCTTCTGGTGCCTTTGTAAGATCCATTTTGGAGCAGCTGGCCCTGGTTTCTCTAAGCAAAGGATGTGAGCAGCTGAAAAAGGCAAGCAACTTATGTTATAGTTAAACAGAACCCTTGTGCTTTCAAACAGTGCTACTCAGAGTGGTGTTGTGCCATCCAAAGTCATTCCTCCCCAAGCTGCACATGTACAGGACAGCAGTGGAGGCAGCTGCCATGATCTGCTGTGATAGGAAACCTGCTGCCTCATTCCTTGTGGTCAAAATGCTTTTACAAAGGCAAAAGAATTCTTTCACTGATAGATGTTCCCTGAAAAGAAACATTTTTCCAGCGGAACAGAATTTCTTCTTTCTTCTTCTGTCAAGCTGTGGCTTACTGTGGTTTTGCTAGAGTAGTTGTGCCCCATGGTGGTGGAATTGCTCCTTGCCTTCCCTGCAGTATTCTTCAGCCAGATGGCTGCCTGGCAAGGCTTAAACTTGGCCCTAGGTTTGGGAACATGCTCATCTAGTGTCTCAGCTCTTTGTAACTTCACAGTCGTGAAGAATGAAGTTTAACACCCTTGTGTTTTTCTTGGAGGGCTTGGGATGATCCTTTCATTTTACTGTAAATTTTAGAGGGAACTCGTGTACGCCTGCATACATTGGGAGTAGCAAAAGGGGGAAAGGGACTATGGAAATTTGGAGGAGAGAAATATTAATTATTTGGACAGTGGTTTTAGGCTAGGGAAGTTCTGTGCTCGATTCAGGGACCTGCTGCTTCTGCTAAGGGGGAAGCCAAAGAGCTAAAGGAAAGAATTTTGGTCAAGGTATCCAGGTTTTTGATGTTCCCCACAGAAACTAAGTGGCATGAAGACAGTGAGAATGTTTGGGGGTGTGTAAGTTGAAGAATGACACAGAGATAAGGAGGGTGAAAATGCTTAGAAGAAACTTCGCTGGTGTTTGCCCCAGTCTTGCTAGAACACCTTCCCTTGCAGCACATTATGTCCCTGTGCAAAAGTGCTGTAAACTGAAAATGCAAAAAGGGCAGGTTTAAAGGATGCTGATGAAGAATGCTTGAAAATACTCAGTAGCACACCCAGTTTTAATTACATTAATCAAAGGGACTCATTCTGACATCTGAAAACTATTTTGGTAAGAAACCACTTCTCATATAGGTCGGCAATGAAAAATGCTTGGCTGAAATAGCAGGAGGATATGAAGGAAACCAAAGCATCTCCCATTTTTTAGGCCCCTTCTCACCTCCTCCCCTCAAAGCCAGTTGTTTCCCCTCTTTGTGTACAGTTGCCCCTGCAGCTGTGCCCCGCGAGATGAGCCGGGGTGGCCGCGTTCCTCACACCTCCGTGCGATGCACACATCGCTCCCCCGCTCTGCCAGACTTAGCAGTATTTCTTGGGCCAGACACTCAGGTTGCTGGGGATAAGGGAGGCTTTAATTTGCAGTTTGCATTCTTTTCCTAAGTAGTACATGCTCTGGAGAGAAGTCAAGAGTGGTCGTATGATTATGAACTCAGTGGTTCCATCCATCTATCTTTTCATAAAGTCAGTTCTGTCCGGAAGGTATTTCACATGTTGGGCCTACTAAGCTCATTTGTATTGCAAGGGACAAAAATAGCATCCTTTTTTTTTACAGCAATGAAAAATGTGGTGACCCTTGCTCTCTTCTAATCTTAAATCCAGATATTTTTTATTGTGCATAGGTATATCTGTGGTCACTTTGTCCTTGAATTTACCTGTTCTGCGTGTATAAGTTGCTGTATTAATTGCCATATTTGCAATATAACACACATCATAAGGACACAGTTCCATATTAGAATTTTTAATTTATTGTCTTTTATAAATTTAGAGTTACCAAATGATAACCTAGACAATGAAAGAGTTTGAAAGAAAAGAGAAGTATGTTTTTTTGGGGGGAGGATTACAGAGTAGGAAACTAAGACTTTATCATTTGACATTATTGTACATTGTACATTTGACAATATGGCTTAAAGTTTAATTTGTAAATACAAAAAGTGTATTATCTGACCCCTAACTTTTGAACCATTTGGAAAAACTTAGCATTTGTAAATTCTGGCAGTATCACTGCAAGTTAAAGAAATATGTAAGAAGTTATACGAGTTATAAGAAATAAAGTTATATAAATGAGGAGTGGTCTATCCAGTCTTCTAAGACCATTTTGCAATAAATTAAGAAGATGAGATTTTGAAATTATTTCTCTCCTTTTATTTTCCAACATTATTATCCCTATGATTCTAGTGATGGAACAGGAATCAGAAAATCATTTTTCTTTCAAGGAAGGTTATTGGGCTTGAAAGAGAAAAAGAAGAAAATGGCTAGGGAGTGTTTTGAGACGAAACTTTAATAATCGTTTAGTTTAATTTTATTGAAATTACCTTTTTTGGTTTCCTTAACATGAGGCAGGTGCTCTTAAGTGATTCTCCATTTGATATTGTGACATGAGACACCTTTTTTCCTCCTCTCAGAAAGGCTGACACCAAACACTCAAGTAACTTATCATCAGAACCACTTTTCCCCACTCTCCAGACTTGTAGTATATTCATCACATAGACAATGTAACATCATCAGCAATTTTAGTAATGTTTGTGTAAAGGACTTTTCTCCTCCCCATCACTCACCCATAATGCATGGGTTGCTTTCTGTTTTGGCTCAAGGGAGAAGGTACAAGCTTTGGCCCCATGCCACAGAAGGGGCAGAGCCCCCACACGTGTCTGATGTCCTCATCTCCAGTGGTGAAGAATGGGCCTGCCAATGCCCAGCTCTCCCTTGGACAGCTTCAGCTGGGTCCCTTGCAGCTGATGTCATTGTCAGGCTGCACATTCCTCCTGTGGCAAGGATGCAGGTGGCAAGCTAGATTTGACTTAAAGGATTTAAGCGATAAGGCTGAGGCTTTTAAGATGGCTTCTAATGTGAGAGGAAGAGATGACTGATTTGATATGATAAATGCTTTTCTTTTGATCAAAAGAGGGCTTCAGCCTCCTGTCCAGTTTAAGACCCAGTCCCTCTCCTTCCAGTGAGACTAGAGTGAAAAGTGCTGTGTGCATACATAATGTGCATACATAATGTGGAGTTCTTGCCCTTGGCCCACAGTATATACTGGACTATAGCAGACAGTATCTTTTGGCTGTAGGCTGGAAAAGGGCTTGGATAAGCAAATTTCACTCTGCTTTCTCTCTTTGCACCTGACAGCTATATTCTCCAAGCTGGAGCCAGGAGTAGCTTGCAGTGAACCTCTGTGATGAGAGGATCCTGCAGAGGAGGAGGGCTCAGGGCTGCTTCATGCTTTTGTGTAGGCTGACAGGAAGGCTTGGCACCCATGATTTACTGGAACAGATTTATTCCACTGCCATTAAAAGCATGTTCATTTCCACCTTTACTGTCCGGGCAAACTTGTCTCTATAAACTTCATCCATTCTCAAAATTACTTTTCCATAGAATTCAGCCTCCAGCTGATGTCTTTAGGAGGATTTAGATTAACTGTTGTGCAGTGTGCAGAACTGGCAAGGAAAGCATGAAAGAAAGTTGAAATTACCCATTAACAGAGCAAAAGAGAAAACACATAGTATAGTATAGTATAATAGTATAATAGTTCTCATTCTTTATTTGAGATAAAACCACATGTGAACTACTGCCTAGTCTGGATTAGTTGCCAGGAAGGCAGGTCATGCACCCAGAGAAAATCCTGGGTGATTTCCCTCCATGACAGCACCCTGGGGTCCCACCAGTGTAAGTGACAGCAGAAAACAGGTCCCGAGTAAGAAAGCAGCTTCTCTCAGCTCACGGAAAGAGGTTTATTTGTAGCCACTTTTGGGTGCCTCTCTGTAATTGTTCCCAAAGGAAGGGAGGGCTGTCTGGGGTGTCACCAAACCGTGAGGGGGCCTGGATGCCCTTTCATCCTGCCCCGGGCCAAGGGTGGCCACACAGACCCTGTTTGCCTGAGCCAAGGCAAATATGCCTTGGCTCAGGGCTTGTTTCTGTGTGCTTGGCTGAGGCTGAAGTGATTGTTCACAAACAGGTGAGAGAAAAGTAAAGTGGAGAAACCAAGGGGCAGCCTTTAATGCATGAAAAGGGGAAAAGGCCACTTGGAAATTATTTGAAAACCACTGAGCCTTTCAGGCTATAATACTGGCCCGACAAAAGACAAGCAAATGAAGAGCAGTCGAGGTATTTTTAGAACAGTAATGCTCTATGGAAAATAGAAAATTCAGGCCATAAGTTTATGATTGCAATAAGTTGGCTCCTGTTGGCATGTCCAGCCTGGAGCAGCTTAGCTGTGGTCCCAGGAGAGGAGTGGGGAAGGAAAAGCAAGAGGGGAACAGGGCACACACACAGATTGGCTTCTGGATGCTGGCTTTCCTTCCTCCTAGTATTCTGCATTTTAGGAATATATTTCTAGTCACACAAGGAGCTGCAAATAATTATCATACTGAGCCACTCTATAATGATAACCTATGCAATGCAAGTCTATAGTCAGCTGCCTGGGTGCAACTCTATGAAGAAACAGGCCCAGAAAGCTTTGGTTTTTCTCTATGAAATGCAAATGGAATTCAATCAAAGGCCTGCTCACAAACTAGCACTAATTTAAATGTATCTCTGTTTTTTTAACTGATACAAGCAATTGATGTGGGTTTTACATAGACATTGCCTAGAGCATTTCCTGTATTGTTGCCCATCAGGGTTACAGAGATATATTCAACCACTGTATTAATATTTGCTTGCACTCTTAGGTGCTTATGCTCACAGTGCAAACTTCCATAAATGTTAGTTCCATTGCATTTTCCTTTAATTGCCTGCTCCCATGGTAAAAGAATAGGCAAGTCTTCTTTCAATTTTTATTTGATTCAGCTGTGCTCTTCAGCTTCAGTTAAATGAGGATCCTCTGCCTCATGAAGTTAAAAAAAAAAATTCCTTAAAATAATTTTTCTCTCCAGTTCTTGTTCTCCCACTCTAGTTTACAGAAACACTAGTTTACAGTTTACACTTCATGTTATTCTGAGAAAACAGAATTTTCATGGGATTGCTGCAGGGAACAACCCTAGACTAGAGGAGGACTGGATCCAGAGTTCACATTTCAATACTTCTCTTGAGTGTTAAAAGACAAAACAGTGTAGAATAGTTCAGCTGGAAAGGACATAGAGTGATCATCTCCCTATTAATACAAACAAAAAAAAAAGTCCATATGTAAAATATTTTACAAAAAACCTGTAATTCTTGCAAATTTGTCCCAAATAGCTATTAAAACAATTACAAGTTGGGTAAGGAGATATTTTCTTTTTTTCTTGCAAGAAGCCACTAAATCTAATAAACTCTGGAAGTGAATGAAATTTGACTGATTAGCAAGAAAATAGATTACTTTTTCAGATGTTACTCATTATACTTGGAACACTGTTTATGTCTAAGCAGAATTGTATGTATTCCACTGCTGAATGTCAGAGCTTTAATAAAACCCATCTCAGGCACAGAAATGCAGTCTGTAATCTTGGTTTAGGTGGAGACCCCGACATCTTGGAGACTGAAAGGTGCCAGACAGTCCTGTTGTGGAGAGCAGTGGCTGTGGTGCTCTGGGAAGGGCTGCAGATCAGCAGCTTGCCTTGGCCTGAAGGTAGGAGAGTTTCCTGGCACGGGCACAGTGGCTTCATGCTGCTCAGCTGCTGTGCTGGAAGGTTTCCTCTGATTTCCTGGTGTTGGCAGAGCATCAGCAGCCCCTAAGAAATGGTCTGTGGGTCTGGCACGTGAAGAAATCAATGAGAATGCTGAGAGGAAACAGGTGTGTCTTGGCTTTCTGAAATGGCAGAGTATCCTGCATCAGTGACATTCACTCCTTCCTTCATTTCATGCCTCTAGAAAAATAGATCTGAATCATAAAGATGATGGTTTCAATGCAATGATTGTTGCCTCTTCCATTGTAATTCTTTTAACTGAAAGGAAGCTGAAGGAACTAAAAGTGTAAGCAAATGGTGTAAATCTGTAAATTAATAATTTCTTCACTCTTCTTCTAAGGAAATTAGGTGTGTTTGTAGCTCTGTTGTCTGTCCCTCTTTCTGCCCTTCTGGGCACGCTGGGTGGATTTGTATCAAGGTTCCAGAAAGGTTTGTAAAAACTGGTATCTGGAAACAGGAGTGGGAATCAGGCACAAATCTGATGAGGAGATTTTCAATACAAGGCCAAGTTGCTTTTTAAAATGTCACTTTGAGGCTGTGTTCATCATGGGCACTGCAAGAAGCCAGCAAGTGAGAGCTTTTACCCAGATTTAGTATAGAACTTAGGTATAACTTGGCAGGAATTGAAAATTCAGCAGTACAGGAAGGGAAGTCACAGAAGAGATAGAGCAACAATTTTCGTTACTGCTGCTGCATTTTATTTTTAATATAATTAGAGTTTCTGTGATTACCTTACTATATCAAGTGCAACATGTCCTGGGAGTGTAATGTATTTGTATAATTCAGTTCATCACTGGTCCAAAAAGAAGCAGAGAAGAATTGAAGAAGAAAATATTTGTAGTAGAACAAGACGGCCAAGATATGGATAAGCATGTTGTCTGGATTTATTTCTTTTATTGTGGAGGACAATTTGAAAGGCAGGAATTATTCCAGCACTGGTAGGTAGAAAAAGTAAGTATTAAAAGTAGGAATTGAAAATTGAAGTTTTAGAAACGGGAAGAATTTTGCTGCTAACAGCGATGGAGATGAGGAAATAACATAAAAGGAAATAACATCAAAGGAAAAAGACAATCCGCTCAGTAATAACTGCAAAGTTTAGTTTTAAACAAATAGTCATCCTTCCAGGGCAGCAGATCAGAAGTGTTATTAAATGTGTAGTGCTAAACTGAGGGAGATCACTTTGGTATTGAGATGCAGATTTGTGAGCCATTTACCTAAAGGTAATAGTTATATCAGTGTGAAGAGGAGAGGCTCCCTGAGGATAAGATACAGAAAATGACACCTAGGATAGAGCTTTGAAGAGCTCTCACAGACAGGACAAGAGATAGTGGAGAATGAGGAGCCATTCCAGGGTGATGGAAAATCCATATGTGTGCTGGGCTGCAATGGAACATAGAAGGTGATTTTTTAGGACTGGGGGGCATAGAAGTGCCCACAGTCTGCTCCTTGCAGCCTAGGTCAAACTTATGGCTGTTTGAGCTTGTGTGTTAAAATAAATGGGGTATCTCTTCCTTAAATCCATAGACATAAATCCAAAAGGAGGGGCCAAAGCCAAGGTAAGTTTTAAAGGAGAAAAAGGGTGACAAGGAAGGGTCAGAATCAGGAAGGAGAAATTTAGTGCAGACTGTCACATAGCTGAGAAGGGGACAAAACTGAATGAGGTTCGTGTAGTGTTCAGCATAGCAGAGGAAGAGGAAAAAAGGAAGGGGCCAGGTTGGGTCAGGGAAGAGGTGCTGATTGTGAATAGGAACATCAGGCTTCAGAGGGATAAGGCAGAAGTTTAAATACCAAGGAGGGCCTGGCACTTGGAGTCTTGTGTGTGTGTCTGGTGACTACTTGAATCTTAGCAAGCAAAGACTGTGGCTCCCTTCTCTTCCTTCCCTCATTAGTTTCTAATAACAACAAAATAAATCCCCAAACTGGTCCTCTTCATGCTTCAGCCAGCCTTTCCTTCCCAGAGCAGTACCAGTCTGTGTGCCCCAAGATGTCCTGAAAGGGACTCTGGCTTTTCCTTCTCCCAGGCACGGCTGAAATGCACCTGCCTTGGGAGAAGGGAGGCTGTGGGTGGTGGGACCTGGCCCCCAGTGCAGGGACAGGAAGAGAGACTGTGCCTCTTGATGTGGAATTTTGAGGAACCGCATTTTCTGAGGACTCACACCAAAATTCTTTCACTTCTTGGCAAAAAAATGTGAGAAAAGCAAGCCCTGATAGGCAAGAGATTGTCATCAGTCATATAAATAAACTTCCTTCTCTTTCCAGTCCACCTTCCACTGGCACCACAACTCCCAAACCAGAACCTCCTGGACACCAGCTGCTCCTGTTTTAACTCTAGACACAGCAGCTGAGATTAGTGTGAAATTCTGCTTTCTAAAGTTCTATGTGTTAACATTCATTTCATTCTAAAGTTACCGTTAACTTTAGCAACAAATAGAGTTGGATATGGAGCAGGAGATGCCAGAGAATCTATGCAAAAAACAGATACCGTATATAATTTCTAAGAATGAGAGGCAGATATATAAGATAAATCTCTAAAAAACAGTTTGGAGTTTAAGAATGAAAAAAATCATTATTTGCTTAGAACATTTAAAGCAGTTCATCCTAAAAGGAAGTGGTATTTCAGCAGAGACTAATTTGGTTTTTCCACTGCATCAGAGACAAGGCATGGATTTGAAATTAATTTTTTTCCTTCGCTAGGAGATAAATGTGTTCTTAGTAAAAGTACTCGAGGAGGACCCCACTGTAGAGGTTTTCTGGTTATTATGCAGGTGAGTTATGGATGGGAAACATTCTATGTGGAAACTGGTGTAAAGCAGATGGTGTATTGTGAATAGACTGATGACTCTTCTGACAGGGGCTTTTCCCTTCACACACTTAGCAATGCTAAGGAATAAGCTTGTTTACACAGAGTGGATACAGGTAGATAATCTGAATAGATGTTCTGTTAAGATTGTCCCTCAAGAATTAATTTCAAATAAAACATTTCCAGTTATCTCTGGAATGAAACTTGATAATCAGGAAATCATCTAGAGTTCTTAAGCGCAAATTCTTTCATGAGTAGAGTAGTCTCAGATATGATATTTGTGGTCTCTTGACATCCCACTGGGGGTGATTGATGTGTAGAATGATCTATATCAGTTCATTTTCAGCAGCATAGATAAGGAAGGCTGGAAGCACCACAGGTCTTTGTGCTTTTCAGCAAACTCACAGTGAACCACAGGATCACTTCTCTCTTTGAAAATCTGGAGTTGTTCAGCCATGTAGTTTACAAATAATAATGGCTGAGGTTGTGTGCCAGTGTGCCAGGGAGTTTAATATTTAATCTCATAGCTGTCTGTGGTGTGCCCTTGAAGCTGTGTCACTGAGACAGAGACCTGCCTGTGGGAATTGGAAGTGCTCTCCAGGAACTGTGATGCCTTCAGCTGACAAGTCCTTGGTGAGTGTGAACTCTCACTGTTTTTTTCATCAAAGTGGCTGCTGGGGAAGCAGGTCCTGCATCAGCTGTGCCAAAGAACACATCTTAATTTATTTTAAAATGTGTTTAGAATGTAACATGTGAACAGGGATGTTTCAATGTTGGTGTGTATATCGATCAATATGAAATCTTTTGTAAGGCCAGTGTATAAAATGTCTAATTTTTTACATGTGATTCCACAGACCTTATTAGTGTTATTGTAGTATGCAGTAAATTAGATATAGTTTGCTCTGTGAGAGGGTTGCAGGTGTGTTTGGCTGAAGCTAGACATTGCAAACCTGTTTTCTATCACTTTGCTCTTGTGTTGTCGTTTATATCAGCACAAGTAGGTGTAAACTGTGGCTAATTCAGGGAGGTGGCAATAACTGCCCAAAGTGCAGAGACTCAGACTTTGTTTCTGTTATAGTGGGTATTGCACTATGAAATATATTTCCTGTTCATTTCTCTTCCAGAACACATTTCAAAAAATACTTCCATCTGGGGGAAAGGGGTGGTGGTGTGTATTTCATTGTTTGGGTGTGTTGTGGGTGTTTTGTGTAATTGGTTTTTTTTATTATTTTTAACAGAAGCGTGTGCAGATTTGCTTTATCAAAACTTTTTTTTTAAATTTAAAAAAATAGTGCTGAAGTCATATGGGAAAAGGACATTTAAACGAACAGTTATTAAAAGTTGTTACTGTCTTTTTAATTCCTCCTTGAAAGCATCCTCAGTTTTGTCTGACGTGGACCTAAGACCCCCACATCCCATTGTGAAAATATCCCTAATGATGTGCTAGTTCTCAAGGATGTATCAGAGTGCTGCAGCTAACACCCGATAACACTGCTCACTCCAGTGCTGGCACACTTCGCCTGATGGGTGCAAAATCTCTCCTGAAACAGATCTGAGGCAAGAAGTCAGGATCTGCATTGACTTGCAGGACCATGCAGCAAGAAGCAAAAAAATCGATTCTCACTGAGTCAGGAGGCTAGGCTGAATGCCTGATCCTTTCCCTCTTTGGATCTCTTTTTTTCCCCCTTGTTTTCTTCATGCAGGAAATGGAAGTATTACTTGTCTTGCAAGAACTTAGCAATTTTCTTTTTTTAGGCCATAATAGTTAAGCATTGTGGCAAGGTTTTCCTTTTTTTCTTTCTTTCTTTTTTTTTTTTTCCCTTCTCCCCAGGGCTGGAATTAAAGTAGAGCTCCTATGTTTAACACATTAACAAAGACTCGGGGAGTTATGATGAAAGCTTTGCTCTGAGACTTATCCTTCCTTAAATTTCATTTTATCAAAATTAATGTTTGTTTGACAAAGAACTGTGGGATGCACACACTTGTGGAGGTTGCTGGAAATAACTCCCTTTCCTTGCTTTAACTTGTTTGCAGGGTTTCTGCAGGAGAAGAGCTGCAAGGACTTTGTTGTTTACAAAGTACAATATATAGCTAACCTCTGGCACCAGGTCCAGGAGGCTGCCCTGCTGCCTTCTCTCTTTGCTCAGCTGGTCTCCTGCCTAATCTTCCTGCTGTAACAGGGATGTTTGCAGTCACTTTCCCTCTCAGTAGCAGTTTGTGTTGAATTGTGTGGTCAGAAAGACACAGACAAGATTATTTGTAGGCTTCTTAAATTAGACCAGCTGCAAAAAGGAGATGGTCTCTGAGGTACACAAGCTCTTCTCCAGGCTAAGACTAATGGTCTCACAGTTTGAAGAATGCTAAACTTCAAAGAGTGTTTTTTCCCTGACATCTCTTCATATAATCCTATATTTATTCATTACATTTTAAGTCCAAGAGGGCCTGATTATTGACCCTGTTCAAGGGTCCATTATATTTCACTCAGTTGTCACACGGGGCAGTGGCTGATATTTGGCCAAGGCAGAGTCCAGAGAGGTGCTCGGTTTTGATAATTACCATGGCTGTCACTATTTGTAAGTGCTCTTGGTAAAGTACTCAAGGGAAGCAGGATGCCTCTGCTAAAGTGACCAGATCAAATCTACTGCTATAAGCACTTAAAAGCATTGAAAAGAGTAATTGCAAAGGATCTCTGGAGCTTTCTCATGTGACTTCTGCTTCAACTTCAAATCTAGATCATGCTGCTCAGGATCTTTCTCAGTTCAACTTGGCCTGTCTCAATGTACTCATTCTGAACCTTCCTGTGCTGACAAGTACAAAGTCTCATGGGAAAATTTTAAATCAGATGCATTACAAAATCCAAGCGTATCACATCCACACAGTTGTTATCGCCAACCTAACCTGTCAAATAATGAGAATCTGCTGATGGCATTCATTGTTTTTATTCAGTAAATCATTGTCATAAACTCTTTCATCTGAGAGCCTCAAAACTGGCTGAGGCATTGACGTGAGCTTTTGTGTGAAATTTGCCATCAGATCCAGTCGAGCCTACCTCATGGCTGAGGTCTCCTTTGCTGCCCCAGTTGTGAACCTTTGCACCTCTGGCTCATGCCTGGAAATGAAAATGTGTAAATACCTTACACTTAGGCTGCTTCCAGCAGAGCCAGATCCAGGCATTTCTGAATCACCAGTGCTGTGCAGCTTGTGTGCTGCTCCTGGGAGAGAGGCAAATGCAGGAAGATACGGGAGCAAACAGGGAACCAGAGTAATTGCACTTCTCCAGGGCTCATGGAAAGTATAATAACAGCCTCAAGTAAAATCACTGTATTTAAGGATTCATCAGAACAGCCTTTGTGCAACACTTCGTAGGATCTTCTCCCTCCCCTCTCTTTCTTTGAAAGAATGATTACGTGGCCTGAGCAAAGTTTTAATCTCTGTTTCAGTTCTTTGTCTCAGACAGATTTTGTATAGTCGTGTATAACTGCCTTTTATGACAGATCTCAGGAAGAACCACTGTAATTTTTCTAGCCAGCAAGAAAAAGAGATAAAATTATCTCAAGAGTTTTCAAGTTGTAGTGTTGCTAATGATCAGCTTGCCACAGAAGCTCTAAATGATGGGTTGGTGCTACACCTAAGCTTACATAACAGCTATAGCTGCTATGCCAGCTCCCCTCCCTTTCTTGTCCTTGGTCTCCTGATAATGCTTCTCTGACACTAGAGTGAGCCAGCTCACACAGCTCAACCAAAAAGAAAAAAATGTTTGTTTTTTTTTTTGGTGTGTGTGTATGTGTCTTTATTCTTAATTGTTGACTGCCAGGACTTTAGTTTCACAGCAATTTTGGATTGATGTAAGTGTGCTGTGTAAAGTTAATTTGTCAACTCCAGCTCTTTCCTGCTTGTGCTCCTGCTGGATCTCACACCCCCTGTGTTGGGAGGCAGATCTTAGTTCTGATCTGCAGGAAAATCATCTCCCCATTCCACTCTCTAATTTTTCTTCAGGTTAGTTTGTAGATGCCTTCTTGATGTGGCTGATTACGTAGCTGTACAAATACCAGGAGGAGGGGAGAAGACCTCCTGTAGCTGATAATTTCCACCTGTTTTGGCTGAGACATAACAGGGAAGGGCTACTTCAGATATGCCCTTGTAAAACTGGACCTGTTTTGCTGACACTAAATCATTTATTCTCTGCTTCCATTGAAAGTAGATTAGTGAAGAATACAGCCCAATGGAAAGAAAATACACAGGATGAGAAGAGAGTGAAGCATGGATGAAACATAATGTGGTCCTCTTCAGAAGTCTTTTTTCTTTCAAATAAAGGGAGATTGGCTTCCATAAGGAAAACATTATCTCCAAAACATTCCTGCATGTTATGTTAGTTACTTTTTTCCAGGGGAAGATTAATTTTAGGATGGCATATCAAGGGGCAAATAAACTATCGTGAGTTGAATATCCCATGTATAAAATTCATCCTACTGACTTTGTTTTCTCTCTTCTGCCCACAGCACCCAGCCAGGCTGCTGGGATCAGCACCCTGCCAATGGCTGCCTCGTTCTCATAAACACACAGAGCCCAAAAAGAAACAGAACAAATATTTCCTATGGTAAGTGTGAAAACCCCAGCCCTTGCTGGCTCCTTTCAGCTAAATTTTGCTCTATAATTACTAAGATGAGTGTATGAAATTAAAGCTATTTTTTTCAGCAGCTTTTTCCGTTGACCTTACCAGAACTGCACTTGGTAGCCATTTCTACAGTTATTATTATTCTACAGAGTTATTACTGCAGAGTATTGCCATCATCACCAGAGAAGAGAGTTGTGATGCAAAAAGACTTTATAGTATGCATGTGGCTAAAGAGGAGTCCTGTGGCACAGCAAATAATTTACCACAGTACTCAGCAACACCTCCCCCTCCATATCCAGTCTCCCTCAGCTTTTCAGTTCCTAATATGCTTTTTAAAAAAAAAAATTTCTTGTGGAAGCACTGGCTCATAACCCTCCAGAGCTGCAAGGTTACAGCTTCTTTCTTGAAAAGCTGATAGCAGAGAGTTGTCATGAACTATGATACCTACAGATGGGAAGATATTTTGAGGCATCACAAACATAAGGAGAAAGGCCAGTCCATGTTATGAGGTGATTTGTGAGTGCAGCACAAAGGCTATCGAGATTTTGGGGTTTAAAAACGATTTTGTTTTCTTGTGCTTTGCTGTAAAAAATCTATCTGCTGACACACAGTGGGAAGGTTATTACAGACTGCTGCAGGATGGATAGCTAAAGATTAGTCTGGCGGTCAAGGGAACCTGCAGAAGCAATTATTCATGAGCTCACCTTACTCTTCCCTCTGACAGCTGGGAAATAAGTTTGCAGTAAAAATATAGAGAGTGGTTACCTTCTCTATGTCTCTTTCCATATTTCCTTGCTGTACAAGAGTAGTCTGACAGTTCTGTTCCTGAGTTAGGTTTCTGAGCTTTGGTTGCTTTTTTAGGTCACAGACCATCTTTATCGAGTCCTGGGTTGGACAGTTTGTGTTGTATTTCTATGCTGAAGGTCCAGGCATTGTTTCCACAGCAGTTATTGGAAAATAGGAGAGACAGCGTCTTACATGTACCAAGTTCCCTTCGAATTCTGCTAACAGAATTGGATTTAGGAGCAGCATGAAATCCATGCAAATCATTCCCTGATGGCTTTAGAAGGGTGCTCCATTCATTTGCTTGTCAGCAAAGCCATGCCATGCCAGCTCTGACTTGAGGCATAGAGAAGACCACACTGCATTTTTTACTGTTGCAGACAGTAAAAATTCTGGTTCCTACTGGTCTCTCTTGAAGAGATGTCCAGATGCCTCAGAACTTCATAAGCCACTGAATGGCACAAACAACTGCTGAAGCAGTTGCAGAAGCATCGTGCACCTGGATTCAGCCCATTTATGGTTAGCTCTGCTTGACTTCAGGTTTGTGACTGCTCCCAGTTCTAGGAATTGCTTCATCAGAAATAGTTGTTAGTGAAAATAAAGTATTAGGAAAAAAAATATGTGAGCTGGTCAGGAGCTTGAAATTCATCTATGGCTGCTTGTCAGATGGGGCACATCAATCATATAGGTTATGCTGGTTTTGTCTGGGGAAGAATCAACTTTCTTCACAGTGGCTGCTATGGGGCTGTGTTATGGATTTGTGCTGAACACAAGGTTGATAATATTGAGATGTTTCTTTTATTGCTGAGTAGGGCTTGCACAGAACCAAGGCCTTTTCTGCTTTTCCTATGGCCACACTGATGAGGAAGTTGGGGGTGAATGGAAGGCTGGAAGGAGACATAGCCAGGACAGGTCCCCAGCTGAGCAAAGGGACATTTCAAACCACATGACATCATGTTCAGTGTATAAGGTAGGGGAAGAAGGACACGGGGAGATCTTTGGAGTGATGGCCTTTGTCTTCCCAAGTGGCCATTGCATGTGATGGGGCCCTGCTGTCCAGGAGATGTCTGAACACCTGCCTGCCCATGGGAAGTGAATTAATTTCTTGTTTTGCTTTGCTTATTTGTGTGGCTTTCCCTATTAAGCAGCTTTTGTCTCAACTCACAAGTTTTCTTTTACCCTTCTGATTCTCTCCCTGATCCTGCTGATGAGGGAGTGAGTGGGGTTTGGCTGCTGGCTGGGGTTAAACCATGGCATAGGTCTAGATGGATGAGCAGCTGCAGAACTGAGAGCTTTGAGATCTGGGCGATGCCCAGTATCTTTGTGTAGACAAATCCCTCCCTCTCTAAGCTTTTGCTGTACGAGCAAACAGCAGAGATGACAGTGCAGCTGACACTTTTCTGACTCACTAAAACTCCTTTTAAACCTTCCATCCCCTTGCAATATGTTCCTCGCCTGCTGCTTCTCTCAGTCATTTGCTCACAATTTTTTAGCACCAAAATGCTGCCCAGCTTTAAAACATTGGTGTAAAGCCCCTAGGTTAAAATACAAATGTCTAAAATTTGGGGTGGTAGGTAATCTAGGACCTAGAGGTTGCAGAAGTGCTGGCATCCCACACCTAATTAGGGGCTCAGGGGCAGATTTAAAGCCCACAAGCAGCTGTTCAGGCTCTCTCCTACAGAGAGATAGGGACATTAGTTGAAGTTGGGCACTAAATATTTTGTGAAATCCAGGCCATGCCTTGGTGTTTGGATGATCTGAAAATTCAAGTCCCATTGATTCTGAGTAGTGGAGAATATCATGTGCCACTTGTGTGTTTTGGAAAATTGTTCCTGTAGGCTATTCGTTTCAGGCACCCATTTCTAAAAATCTTGAGCTGGAGTTGCTAAAAGTTGTTCTTTACGCCCAGTTCACATCTCAAGGACCGTTTAAAATAAAGCAAACTTTTAAGTGACTTTTATAAGATAAGAGTTTTAGATACAGTTTATTAAATTGTTCAGTTATTTCAAGAACAACCGAAAATTATTGAGTTTTTTCCTGTTTTGTTCTTTTCTTCCCCAGCAGTTGGTCCCCTCTGCCTTCATTGCCCACATGTAAATGGCTGAAGAAATTTCCAGATGAAAGTTTATGACATAAATGAATCCCTAGTGATTGATTTTTATTTTCCTCTGTGAAGTCCACACAATGGGAGGTGGCTGCTTATCACTGAGTAGGATCACTGAATGATTTAATGGGGGGATAAATGAAAAGTAAGAGTTTTCATACTGGTGTGATGTAAATCCCGTGTCCAATTAAAGCCTCAAAGCATTTTTTAAAAGCAGTATAAAAGGTGAATCATTTCTGTAAACAGCCCTTAAAGTGAAAACCCAACACCTTTGCTGTGGGAGAAGTAATACAATCTCAAATACCTCTGCAAACAAAGAGTCCCTTGCCTTCTGCGAGCTGCTCTCTGTTTTTTTCAGCAGCTCAGCATGGGGTGCCAGAAAAATCATTAACGGGCCCATCTTGCACTTCTGGCTTTTCCACACCTGCGTATCACGATCTCTGCTGTAACTTTATGGACCGTGAGGAGGCAGGTTTGACGCCATGAAAGACAGGCTCAGCCAACAGCTGCAGGATGGGCAGAAAGCCAGACAGTAAAATGTAAAGAGGAGGAAGGAGAGGGATCACCTTTGAAGTTTACAAAAAAAAAAAAAAAAAAAAAAAAACAACCCAAAAAAAACCCAAAAAAAAAAAAAAAAAACCAACAAAAAAAGCATGACTTTGACCACTTCCTTCTTTAATTAGCTGTCTCAGGTACATTGAGCCACCAGTTTGAATGGTTTCTGGCAGGAGGTTGTTGGAAATGTTGAAGGTAACACTGTAAGGGTTTCATCACAACATGACTATTTTTTTTAATTTTTTTTAATCTTTTTTTTGGTTGGGCTTGGTTTTGTTTGTTCTTTGTTTGTTTTGTTCTGCGTTGTTAAGTTAAATATCCTAGCACAATATCAGGGAAAAGAGCTTATTTCACTTGGGAACGCCTGAACTACAGCTAAAATCTGTATCTTTTGCAAGTGTGAAAAACAACATTAAAGCTATGTTGAAGGGTACTTGGAGCCCATACCAGCCAGGAAATTGATGATTACCACTCCCATAGCAACAAGGACACACCTCCAGGACTCACAGGTTGAATTTTTTTATTATACGTATATAGTGTTAACTTCTGCTCGATATCCGTGCTAGCATCAGGAGGCTGCTTTTGATTTGTGCTATTGTAGCTGAAATCCGAATTGGAGGGATCCTGTAAAGGAATTGCAATTGCTGCAGCAACCAAACTTTCCTGTGCCCCCAAGAGGCCAAAAGCTCACTTTGAACTAGTATATCCCCACTCCTGTCTATGCATGTTAAAGTGTGTTCAGGGAGAAAATGCAAACTGCTGTTGTCATCCATATAGGAGCTATATGCGTTTAATTTACAAGGCTTAAGAGTATTCTGATATTTATCATCTATGTTAGGGTGAGATCCAAAGATAAAACTCTAGTAATTCAGAACCGAATGAGCTATCTACCAGGTAGAGAATTTCTGTGGGGTGATAAAAGGACAATACAGTCAAATCCTGAACAAGTTCAGTGAGTGTTGCTCTAGCCTCAAAAAATTAATTTGGGAATTTACTGGGGATACAAAAAATCTTTCAGAATGAACGGGGGGAAAAAAAATCAACAGAATTATCTACTGTCCTGATATGAAGTATAAAATTATCTCACAGTAAAGTCCCAAGATGTAATACCAATGACATAAAACTTCATTGTGCTGTGTAACTGCAGTAGTCTTGAGTCTGTTCTCTGCTTGAAAGAAAAAGTAACATTGGATATTACTATAAATCCACCAAATTCAGGTAGAAATTTAGTTTCATACAGGAGTTGAATGTGGTCCAGTGTGTCAGTGTGTTTAAAAGTTTCAAAAAAGGGAAAAAGGGGACACCAAACTGAATTCTGTTATACACAGGTGATTTGCATAACTTAAAAAAAATGTTGGAGCATGGAGTAATTATTCTTACGTGATTTTTTAATACAATATTTTTAAGCAGAAAATTAAAAAGAATGCTTAGATTCATGTTGATAAACTGTAGTTGAAGTACATAATTTGATATATCATAGGTAAAGAAAAATATTTATGTAAATCAGTTTAAGATATTATTTAATTTATTTTACATGATCTATTTTTAGTAATCTAGTACATACTCTAGCATAATAAATCAGTCTGTCATTCCTTGATTTTTCTTTTCTATCTCTGGACTTAAGAATTAACAGAAAAGCATACTAGGGAGCTTGCAGACTGATGGTTCTCTTTAGCTAGTTTAGGAGTGTTGATTTAATTTAAGGTCAGGTACTGTAGACAGACTTCATGGTGTTTTCAGAAGTAATTTTTATATACTAATGGCCTTAAAAAGTCTGCCTAGAGTTGATGGCTTGTTGCACTCTCTGCTTAGTTAAGCACAAGACAATTTTTTCCCCTAAAATATTACAATAAAATATGAACAGATAACAGCATTTTGTAGAGGATGGTAAAATACAGGTGAATCAATAACATAGCTCATAAATATTTCAGTTTATTTTTATGAGACTCTCTCAAAACCTGTACATTTTTTTAAGGGATTGGATTTTGGAAAATTCTGTTACTGCAAAAGCTTTAGGCTGAATTTGCTATTGGAACTGTAGAACTGGAAGATTCCTATATTTTAAAGAAAAGATAATCTAAGCCACTCGTCTTCCCAGTGCAGCCTCAGGTAATACCCACTCATCATTAATAGATATTTATATATCCTTTTCTCAGGGACCTGCTTTCCCTGTCAAACTCGGCCCAGATTCCCCATCTCCTTTCCTTTAAAATGTGTATTTCTCAAACTGGAACCTTAACCTTCTTCCTGCAACTAGAGCCATTCCTCCTTTTAAAAATTATTTTTAGATTATTTTTTCCCAGTAACAAAATATATAGGAAAAAACCCTATCAATTCCTTTACACAGACTTCCAGATCATAATTTCTTCAGGGTTTTTTTTTTAAGCTATCACCGTTTTAATTACTTGCATTTTCAGAATTTCTGTTGACTTTCATTGTTCTGCTTCAGTGTCCCACTTGAAGCAGCTCACACACATCTGGATGTGGTACTGCCTCAAAGATGTAACACAGCACAATGACTGAATTATTATCTTTTTGTGATTTCCAGCCTGGATTTATGCTTCTGGTTCCTCTTGCAGTGTTTGGGTTTGCAAGGCTTGCAGCCCTTGGTAGTTACTCAGCTCTCATCTCACACCCTAAGCAGCTGCTTGGCAGCCTGGCTTCATGCAGTGCATTACTCTTGCCTGTGAGCACTGTCTTGCGTTTGGATAGCCTGCTGCTGTCGCTTCAGACCATGCCTTCAATTTATCCAAATCACTTTGTATTCTAAACCCAACTTCCTTGTAGTCTCTTCCCACCTGGTGTCACCCACAGCTTTAATAAAATTATCCACTACTCTCTCACTGCATGATGTATTATGGACTCCAAGATTAATACAGGAGGAATACAAATAGAGTTTGTCAAAAGGATTAAAGCTGTGTCTAGTGGTTCTAATAGTGGTCCTCAGAACACTAAATCAGGAGCCTCTCTGATAAAGTGTATGGGTATACAAGGACTTACAGCCTGGAAAAGGAGTTGGGAAGTAATGGGAGAAAAAGAAACAACATCTAGCCTTACATACATAGAAACAACGATAGAAATACAGCCTGATTTCCTAAAAATGCATTAGCACCTCTAGTGACAGAACTAAATATTGAATTGGTGATAACAAAATAATTATTCTGACGAGGCTAGGCTCAGTTTTCCCACGTGTCTTTGTTCCAGGTGATTTACAAATGTCAGCAGGGCAAAAGTCAACCCCTGTCATAGCTCTCCCTTTTACCCTGGGTTTTGATGATGGCTATGTTGCCCTCCCTAGCTGACTGCCTTTTTTGGTACTGACATACAGGAAAACCTCTGGAAACCACCCCCAGGTGAGCCATGACTGAAATCGTGCTGCTCTCAGGAAATTTGACCTGAGTTCTGTCATGTCTGGATCAGACAGAGAAGTTTTCATAAAGGGCCCAGAAATACTTTTTTTGGTAATGCCTTGCAACCCTAGCAACATGGGGATCAGTAATTCCTACAAGTTAAAGAGAGTGGGCGGGTTTGGGAACTGTCCAGGAAATCCAGCGAATCCTGGAGATACGGAGGGAAAAATTAAAAGGCATTTTTGTTCACTTCAGCACCAAATGAGTGCTGTAGCAGACTGTAAGCAACCAGGCCGTTTCACAGTGTGATGGTTTGAATGAGCCTTTACATGGGTTTTTCTTATTTTTAAAATTTAAACTGTTATGTTTTTTTCAAGGTAAGAATGGTGAAGTGTTATTGGAAGAAGTCAGAGTATTGCACATGGAAAGAGTTGGCAGCCTCCAATTCATACTTATCCTGTTAGACTCATGTTTTGGTATTTCTGTTTTATGCTAAACCTGGATGTTGGATTATGTCCCACAGCTTCAACTTTTTGGGCACTCAGAATTGCAGAGAAGACATGAAGAGCATTGTCAGGAGGTGAGTTCTTCCAGAAAATCTTCACAGCATCTCTCTGTTATCCATGCTTTCCCCTCACTCCCTCACCTCCCAGCCCAACAAAAAACCCCAAGGTTTATTTGAACTCCTGTAATTAGATCTGTCTGGGAGAACGACCAAAGTGTCAAGGTTTCAAAGAGAAATTCAGAAAAGTCAAGAGCAAGTAGAGACTTAAAAAGGGAAGTCGGGGAAAAAAAAAAAAAGCTGGTCTTTATCATGGTAATCGTAATGAAGCCAAGCTGGAAAAGCCCAGACGAGGGGCTGGGTTACTGTCTTGGGAGTGCCAGGGCAGCATCCCGAGAGAGGATTAGAGAACCACGCAGCCCGGGGACCGCGGGCACTCGCCGCCGTCACTCAATTTTTCAGAATAGGTTGGTGTTGCTGCAACTCAAAGCTTAAACTGCTGTAATGAAACTTGAGCTCCTCTTCCAGTACTGAAAACCACGGTATCAGTGGATTCATTTTGTCCTTTTATTGTGTACCACAACTAAATTGGAAGGCAAAGTGTAAGACCATCTCTGGTCCCTGCTGGGAGCAGTGCTGGAGCAGGGAATGCCGCAGCAGCAAAGCCCTGAGCGACTGAGGGTGGGGAGAGCTTGGGTGGGCAAAACAAGGTTTGTCCCTCGGAAAAGCCTCTCCGCAGGGGGCTGAGGGTATTCCCGGCCGGGATGGGCTCTGTGCCCACTGGGGCCCGAGGTGACAGCGGGGAGGTGACACCCAGGAGGTGACACCGGCGCTCCCTGCCCTGCTGCGCCCGTCTCTCCGAGTCCGACCCGCTGGAGACGGGCGGGGTGCCCATCCACAGGATGAGGGGTGGGAATGATTTCCCAGGGCAGGAGCCCCCATTCCTGGGAAGCCTCTGTGCATGCACATCCCCCCTCCCGGTATCGCCTCCTTCGCCGCTGCAATCAGCCTTCTAATCAATTAGGCAAATTGACTGCCGGGGTGAGCTATTTCCTACGCCTGGCAACAAAACCGGCTGGTGTTAACTCCGTGTTTCCCAGGAGCCCTGGTCTTCTTAGTCCTCCTGAGGTTTTTTGGCTTTTTGGTTTTTTGGATTGTTTTCGGTTGGTTGGTTGGTTGGGGTTTTTTTTCAGAGGCGTAAAGGACTGAATAATGAAAAAGCAGAGGAGCTTCTAGTAACTGTGAGCATCATGCTCTGTTACTGCAGATGCCAAAATAATTCGCTAAGTGTGGGAGGATTTTGGCGGTCCTTTAAAAAGCTGTTAATTTGGATTCAAAGGGACAAATATTCCAGTCAAGCAGGTATGGGAGCATTCGCTCTTTAAATCCCAGCCACCTAAAGACCCAGTACACATGAGCAGATTCATATATGCCCAGAGAAGTGGTACTGTATGTATTTAAATCTCTAGGTGCGGATATGACGTGCCACTTAACAAATATAGCTTCAAAACTCCTGAGGACAGAAGTTCCAGATGAAAGCTAAAGCTGCACTTTCCTTGCTGTCATTCTTCATAGCAGGGAATTATTTCTACCGGGCTCTGCGAGGTACAGTCACCAAAGTCCCAAAGACTGCAAGTAGGCACAGATGTATTGAGTGGTCAGTGCCAAAGGATGTCACATCTGGTCTTAAACATTATTTTACATATACCAGACTACTGGTTTCACAGGTTGTTTCCAAAGATGTCACCGGGATACACTGTTTTGTCTGATTTCATTTGCTGTTTCAGTTTATTTCACTGTAACTTGTAACTAGTGCTAGGTGTGGGACAGAAAAATCCATCCCCTACAGTGCCGTATCAGTTCCTTTCCAAAATGTGCAGCCGAGCAGCCCACGGAGCCCATGGCCCTGCTCCTGTTTCTGTACAGCCCTACCCATTGCTTGGGTCTCACTCTAGTGGAACACAGAATGCTGAAAGTGTTTTAGAACGAGTCACCCACACCTGTGTTTTATAAATTGAAAGTGGAGGCTGCATTAAGAACGTTTCCTGAAATCTTCTGAAGTTCAGTTCCAGAGCCCTGGCTCACAGCTGGTCCTGAAGTCACTCAGGGATTTTAGTGATCGAATAACTCTCGTTAGAAATAAAATAACTTTTTCTTTTTTTTTTTTTTTTTTGGCTAGATTTACTTCCTTGGAGAGGCAGGCAAATAATTCAAGCTACTGAATTCATGCAGAACAACAAAATAAAGACCTCAGTGAATTTGCCATCTTATATACATAAAATTTAAAGATTGTTGGGATTAAAAATTGCTACTCAAAATCATTTATGACAATTTATTTATTCATTGTAAATTACAGGTAGATATACATTTCATGAACGAGGGATGCTGTCACACAGTAAAAAAATGAAAAGCAGAGAGTGTTAGTGACAAGTCATGTTTGCTTGCTGGAACAGCCAACAAAATAGGGGAAGTTAAAAGCTATCTATTTTCAGATACATAATACAAAAATTATATTTTATAAAGAAAATTATATCTTTCTACAGCTCTTCCAATATGGTAAAAAAAACCCGGTAATTAAACCAAAGATTTTTTTATACAGAATCTTTTTTTGTTTTGGCATTTCTGAGTCCAATGCAATGCTTCATCAAATTAATTGTGTGAATAGGAATTTAAGGAGGTCATTAAATGTCCAGTGTTACACAGTATTATACAGACAATGTTTATCTCCTGATTAAAATATGAAATTTCCTTTGAGTAAGCTCCGTTTATAATAGTCACAGTATCTTTTTTTTTTATATTTTTGCTTACAGTACAAAACCTGTAAAAAAAGAAATATTTTCAACATGAAAGGAAAATTTTTAGTTTGCATTCTTACTATGACATTGTCTGGGAGGTCAATTACTGTTATTATGTATGAATATATTTAATATTGTATTAAAATATATTCAGTTCTTCTGAGCTTTATGTAGAAAAACAAGTAGCTTCACTATTTAACAGATTTATGTAACATTCTAAAATATGTTATTATACTAACTTTTGAGTTACAAGTGTTTGTTTTTGTTTCTCCGTTTGCAAAAAATTGTTGTTCACAATTGTTGACTACCAAAACAATGGGAAAAATTGTCCCAAATATTAAAAATCATTAAAATAACTGACACTAGCGCTCCCATGTTAACCACGTGCTCAAAAAAATACAGAGGCCAGATAGCAATTAACTGAAAAGTTAATTACACTTCAGATTTATTTCCCCATGTATAACAACAACCTTTGGCAAAGGAAGGCTATAAGTCTATTTTGTTTCATGTTGTGTGTTCCATGAATGAACACATCTCTGTTGGACCAAAAGGCCTTAGGGACAGAGAACCAGATGAACAAAAAGAAAATCCCAGTTGCCTTAAGACCAGATCACTGTTTTCCCATTTTAAAATCCCTTTCCAGCTACCAGAGTAATAAACGAAATGTTATGAATCTTGTTCTAAGAATGTGAGTGGAGGATGAGAGTGGTGGCCTGTATTTGTTGTTGTTAAACAAAGTCCTCTCCTTGTAGAACCCCAGTCTCGTTCAGGAAGCTGATGGACCTCCTTGCAGACTCCTTGGTTAAGCTTCACTGAAGCCTTTAGGAATACAGCTGGCTCCGTGACAGAGAGCAGCCTCAGTGTTTTGATGGGGCTCTCACGTGTTCTAATGATCTCAAAGTCACAGTGAGGCTTCATTTTAGATGGAAAGCTGAGCTATTTAAAATTTACCCTGACCCATGTGTTCTCCCCTGTGAAACAAAACCTGGTTCCATACTTGAGCTCTGACGAAGCACTTGCTTTGGTGACAAAAGACTCTCTGTCCTCTAGAAAAACAGGAGATTGTTTGTAATGCTGGGAGAGAACTCTAACAGTATATATATAACAGCATGTATATTACTCTGTCCCGGTATGCAGAGGTACACTTTTTCAAGGTAGAGCTAACTCTGACCAAAATTCTTATTTTAAAAATTATTTGAAAAAGTACTCTTCTGGTAGATCAGTGGGAAATCTGCCCAGAAGACTGGAGGGGCAGGGCTTCACATCTGTTTTCAACCTCTCTCTGCTCTGCATGACTTTTATTGAAAGAAAAAGAATTCAAAGAAATTGGAGGCAAGGATAAAGTAATAAATTTAAAATAATTTTTGCATGTACATTTCATGTTTTTGTTACTCTACAGGTTAGAAATTCTGTATTCTCAAGTATGAACCATTACAAAAGTTTATTTTTTCTAGATCTTCTAGGCTTTGAAAATAGGGTTTCATATCTCATGATATCTAATGCCTACAGATAAGCCTTTCAAGAAAATGATATCAGGACTTTTACAGAATACCAGTTTTCAGGTATGAGTCCAGAACTGCAGTAAAACCAGGAGTAGTAAGCTTTTATTATTATAGTACATAATAAAAAGAAATGCTGAATATTTACTACTAAAAAGATAAATGAAAGTCAATGGGAAAATTTGAGAGCAAAGACCCATTTTGTTTAAATTAATTTCTGATTTTTTGGATATATCAGTGACAGATATTTGACTAAAGAACAATTATTTCAAGAAACAAAAGAGAATAAAGTAATAAATAAATATTTCCTTTATTTAGCTAATACTTTACTGAATATCAAAACCAGTAAAATCAATGATAATGATGGCGTATGATAATCTCAGGCTGTGGGACATTCTTCCTGAATTCAGGGATGTATGGCTTGAGAAACAAACACTAACCCCTTTTGCATTATTCCTCCAATTGCTTCTTCATACTGTGTGCTTAACAAGCAGTGTGCATGGAGATATTGACTGTGTGTGTTACTCTGGTACAGGAAGCACATGTCAAATAGTAGCTGATTCTGACAGCATTTTTCTTACCTATTTTTAAGCATCTCAGCTTCTCTCTATCTCAGCTATCCTCTGTCACTTATGGTGATCTAGACTGGTGAACTCAGAAATGAGTTAGCCATGAACCTCACTCCCCAAGCCAACTGGCAGAAATGTGCTTTCTTATTCATTCCAAAATCCAGTCTAAAACTACGGCCTAGGCAAAAAGATGGTGAACAGTTCCAGTAACTAACAGAAGTTTCAAGCCAAAGCTTGAAAGATGCATTCAGTTCCAAGCATGTTATTGATTGTGCCCTTTAGCTTTGTTCAGTATTCTGCTAGGAGGGTGCAGAATTGCTTTGTGTTACTCAGTTTTGGTTTTCTCTTATCCCAAGGCAGATTATCTATTTCCAAGACAGCATAAATCACCAAGTGTCACTGAGACAGTGAGGAGGAAAACACAATTCCAGTTTTGGCCAGAAAGAAGCATCAGGGAGAGAACTACAAGAGATCTTCCAAAGCATGAAAGTTTTCTATGAATTGAGAAATTAAGATAATGGTGTCACAGAAATGTGAGTATATTTTCTCCACATAATGGTTTGAATCAGCATATTTCCTAGATCACAGCCTTTCTTGCAGGAAGCTCTATCTAAAGTTTATGTCTACAAGAGTAATAGCGAGTAAAATGCCTATATTCTTTCATTCTCTGACTGAAAGCAGAAACATGATTTATTATAAATACTAAGGTCTCCAACACCCTTTTCTTTTTGTAACTGATTCAGAACAATGCAGTTACTGAAAGTAATCACACATTCAAATACAAGTAGGTGTGAGCTTTCAAATATACTGAAAGTGAATATTCAAAACATCACATCCTGGTGTTTGCTTCTGATGTTAAAAACCTGCTGTGCAAACCAGGATGCATGTTTTCAAAAGTCTATAACTTTGCCATTTTGAAGATTTCTTCAAACAGAACAAGGCACATATTTACCTTCCAAGGATTTGTGCCATTTGTGCTGACTTTGGTACCCTTATTAATAGAAACTAATTTGGAACGTCCTTGAATGCAAAAGTACATGCAAATAAAATTTTTCACAGCTCATTTTTGGATAAATTTGCTTAGGTGTTCTGAGAAACATTTTGCTAATAGTTTCTCTTTGTTTGAGGTCAGGAAGGTTTGATGTTATCCTACTAGAGAAGAGATGATCTAGAAAACAGAAGAGACGGAAATTAATTTATTACAATAGAAAAAGTATATCCAATATAATTGTATTGCAAACATAGCACCATGCTGTAAATATTCAAATTAGGTCTATGAAATGAATTGGTTATAATGAGCCTTTTCAGAGGTGTATTTTACATGTCTTGCAGAAATCCAGTGCCAGTGCTGTAGCTTGAAAAGAAATTTTTGACACTTCAGGACATGGCTCTGAAGCATCCAGTGCTGGTATGTTTCTCCTCATTGATTCCATACGATTGTATTTGGTTCCATAAGTCTCTTGAACGAAGTTTGGAAGCTTTGTCTAATTTGAAGGGAGATTCGGATTTGACTTTGTACTGAAGTCTGAATGCAGCAACAAAGACTTTAACTCTACTTCTTGTATAGGCATGCACATACTGTTATTAATAACTTTTCCCTAAAATGCAGTACTAGGAACTCTTAAAGTACAGGTTTTGGGGATCTGATTAGGAGTAGATCTGATGAAAAATGAGAATTCGTGAATTTTGAAACATATTCTCCTTCCTGAACAAAAAAACCCCGACCAACCAAAAAACAAAACAAAGAAAAAAAACAAAAACACAACAAACAGAAAACAACAAAACCCCCCCAAACAAACAAACCAACAAACCCCCCAAACAAACAAACAAAAAACCACCAAAACCTAACCAAAAAGAAACCTAAAAGCTCCCCCCCCCCAAAAAAAAAAAAAAAAAAAAACAAAGTAAAATATTTTCATCTCACTGAAACAAAAAGAAATCTCAAGATGTAGTCTGGCTATAAGTAAACGGCATTTTGTCTTGAAAACTCAGTCCCTCAGTAAATCAGCAAATCAGAGCCAAGAACATCAGTGTAATGATACTAAATGCCCTGGGTCAGCTCAGCTACCCTGTATTCTTCTGACTCAGAGGGGCTGTAACTCAAAAAAGCAAAGAAAGAAAAGCACAGAGTGCCTCTGCCAGGCTCCCACACCACACCCTGCTCCCGTGCTCCACTCACCCAGGAATCCTCCACTTACCAGAGGGGGCTCCTCCTGGCATCACATGTAAAATAGGATGTGCAGTCCAGCCAAGGAAGCCCCATCAGAAATAAGACACCATCCTTATGCAGAATCCAGCTCCAAGGCAGGTCTTGTACTTGGCTCCAAACATTTAGACTGGTTTAACAAACAGTAGAACTGGGACTCAGATTTGCCTTAAAACCGGATTCTTGTTTATACTGATTTTCCCAATTCAAATTATACATATTCTGTGAAAATGCTTATTTTTGCAAATACTGCATTTTTCTCCCTTCTTAATTAAGTAGCAAAATACTAGAAGTATTTTTAAATAAGCTGATGTAACTACAATGATGACACATCCCTTGTTCAGGACTGACTGATACTATTAATTTACATGGTTTAATTCTTCAGTGTAATGGTGAAATTTTGTTTGATTTTTTAACTTTAAGCAGCTAAATCAAGACTTACTCATTGGTCTAATAAGGCAGATAAAGAAAAATTTCATAAACTGGAAAGGAATTACTAAAATATAGAAGCAAGAAATTACTTCACCAAAAGCTACATCAGGTACACACTATCTATAAATACTTGAAATTTTTGGTATAAACAATAATCCTGGCCTTACATGAAGACAAGAGGTTTTTGCCACTCTTTTGTCTTCTTTTTCTGCAGCAAATCTCTGAAGTAATTTTTCAGAATGGTTGGTGCTGCTGCAACTCAAAGCTTAAACTGCTGTAATGAAACTTGAGTTCCTCTTCCAGTTCTGAAAACCACAATACCAGTGATCTTTTACTTTATCTTGTACCACAACTAAACTGGAAGGAAAAGTGTAAGACCCTCCATGTACCAGTATGGGCCAGCAACAAAACTGAGTATGAATCAACAAATTCACCTTTCCAGGAAGCAGTAAAAATAAGCATATTTAGAAGCATGTTCATGGTATATTGCAAAGCATGGTTTTCAGTGTCATTTTATGGAAGTCTTCATACCTCACGTTTGAGTGGGCTGTTTACACTCTCTTGGTAGCTGCTCATGGAAATAAACAGACCATGGTAGCAGAGACAATACCCTCAGCTGCATGAGAGAACAAAACTCTTGCCATGGGAGAGATGAGAACACTGAGGATTCAAAGATGGTCAGTGAAGAAAAGAAAAACCCCTCTCATAGATGAGTCACTATTTTCAGCTAGAAATATCCATTGAGAGCTAGGAGGTTAAAAAAAAATTTAAAAGTTAATAATTTGTGATGGAGGAAAAAATATGTAAGCACCAGAAAGTCATGTGAGATAAAACACCCAACTTTTACATCTGTAAAAACTGATTCCCTCATCCTTTAAAACACGAAAGGGACAGGAAAATTATTTTTCTTGTCACAGCTGTAAATTGCAAGGCAAATTTATCCAGGTACATAAAGCACGTTCTGGGTGCTTGAGGAATGCTTGGCCAACTCTCAGTTCATTTAAGCAGGGATAAAATCAAAGTGCCAGCAACTCCCCCACCACTGCAGCAAGAAAAGCCCCACAGCAGGCATCAGTAGCCCGTGCTTGGTGGCCACTGCTACGTAAGCAAGCCTTTGGAGGGTATTTATCACACTGCTACCATGCAAAAGAGATTGGGTTTAAGGCTTGAACACCCTGGTTACTAGCAGGATGGGGATGAGCATGTAAGGGCAGTGCAAACTTCATTGCAGCAAAAGGAATCTGCAGGGCAACTCCATATTTTACTTCCAGAAATTGCTGCTTGTTTTGTTTATCTTGCACAGAACAAAGCGCGTCTTAAAACAGAGCAACTGAAATGATAAATGTGTGAAAAGTGAAGCTGGCAATGAGTATTCACCAAACAACAAAAATGGGATTAGCCAGCTTATTTTGCAAGAACATAGCTATTCTGCTAATTCATGTTCGCAGGAAGAATCTTCCTGAGTTTGATAGTACTCTCTTTTTAACCATGTTTTTTTCAGATTTGATCAAGAAATTGAAGTTTAATCCAATTTTATAACTGAGGAGTTAAACCTTCAAGATAGCTTCATTTCCAACGACCAGATTCAGAGTTCCAAGTACAGCAGATAAAGAGCTGGGAAAAAAATTCACCCATGATCATGACCAATCAAGAATGTTTTCCAGCTTTTACTAATCTCTTAAAATAAAATTTAAAAATAAAACTAAAGTTTTAGCAAAATAAAGTATCCTGTTTCTCCACCTTACTATCCAGGCAACAAGTCAGGGAATAAAAATGCTCTTTACAACAAAGATTCAATCTTACAAAAGAAATTAGTAAAGACACATTTTGTGGAAGTCACCTAAAATCCAGAACAAAGGTTGTAAGATTTTTAAATGGTATATTTCTGCACTTAACTGCTAATAAAAGTGGGTACTAATTGTTAGGCCCAAGAGTTATATGGGAGGGACAATTAACATGTTGTTCTGTTTTTGAAGTATCTGTCTGCATTAACATAGGGCATTGTAGTGCAGATTACATTGAAATGCTGACTACTCTGCTGTAATATTGCTAGGAGGAAAACAGTCCTACAGCAAAGAACTGATATTGGTTAACTTAGAAAAGGTGAGTATTGCTCTGGTTTTGATATTTTAGATGGTCTGCTTGATAAGTAAATATATGGATTAATTTCTCACAGGGATTTGACATTTCATTCCACAAATAAATGGTTTCCACTAGGAGTTTTTAACCTCAGACAAAACAGTTTTGTATACAAACAATACAAAACTTGCGACATTAATGCCAACTTCTCCCTGATAAATCTCTCAGGACACACCAAAAAAATTAAGTTTTAGATATTAGATTTAGAGGAGGTTAGTTTTCTTTGCAGCAGTTAGCCCTGTCTAAGAGAAACCAGTGCTACTGACCTGTGACAAATTACATTTAGATCAATGGAGTCAGTATTTCTATAGCCTTTCCGTATTAGGTTTTCAACTTTACATTTTCATATCCAATTGTTTTTGTCCAAAGTGCCAACCAAAGAGAGAAGAAAGGAAAAGGAGACAGTTGATTGCCACAAGCAGAGCAAAAGAAGCGTGTTTGCACATGCTAATCCCTTCCCTCTCTGCCTTTTCCTTTTCCCTCCGTGGGTGCGGGTGGACAGTGGGTAGGAACAGCAACGAGCAGCTCCTAACCCGACAGCTCTGCTGCTTCCATCATTTCCCCTTCCCCTTTGTTCTTTCTGTCCCTCAAACAAAGAAGTTTCTCCTGCCCAATTTCTCCTCAGCTCACCAGGTCTGGCTCCTCTCTGCTCCCATTCCCCCGCTGCCCCACGGTCCCTTCCCCCACCGCCCTGTCTGTCTCCTGCCCCTTCCCACTGGTTTTCCGTCCTCCCTCCCATCACTCCTGGCTCTTTGTTCCCACAGGGCTCTGGAGATGTGCAGCAGGAGCTCAGCTCTTTCTCTTTAATTCTTTTTTTTTCTTTTTTTTTTTTTCCAGGGAGGAAACACGGAACATTTGAAGCCCCACTGACTGCATACAAGAAGACAGCAGAGAAAAGAAGCAACCATCATATGCCTTAAGAAAATGCTATCATTAAACACAGCCATATTTTCCTTTAGAAGAAGATACAAGTCCCAGGAAAGACTGTATGCAACTTGCATGCAACTATGAGAGATTGCTGTGTAAATGATCTGTACAAAACAAAGAACATTCTTCACAACAAGTTCAACAACATTGAAAGAAGCACCTTTAAAGGGAAGTGAAGAAGGTGAGGTGAAGTTGCTTCACAAGGTTTTCAGAGAGCTCTTACACATAGAAATAATATTTTCAAATCTGTTTACAGATGTTTAGCAAGGAACTGTAGCTTTCTGTAGTGGAGTACAGCAAGGCCTCAGGTGCAGAGTATTAACCTGCTGCCATGAGGATGGTCGGGATAAGAGTGTTACATTCTCTTTAAAAAGGAAGAGAAAGCACTGCTATCGTTTTCCCAGCTTTGGAAGGGCATATGCCGAATTTTTAATCAAAACCATAAAAAACAACTATTACCACCACCGTATTTTGATTAGGAGCATAACTGCTAAAACAAGTTTAAGCAGCTAAAAAAAGATGTTTACAACGTGCTGTGTCTCTCCTTACCTATTAAAAAATTACCTCTATCCTGGCTGAATCCAGGACATAAAGAAAAGTAGGATTGAAAATGAAGTCCCTTTTATTTCTAATCATGTTCTTCAAAAGTCCTGCCTGCTTCCAGGCTATGCTTGAGATAATCATGTGTTACTTAAAACTGAGTTAATGGAACAAGCAGCAGTTGGGCCAGTGCAGCTTAGATTGCAAGGCAGCTGAAGGTGCCTACGTATTGGTTATCCCTAATATCAAAGATCAAAAGAGCAAAGTGCTGCTCTGCAGCACAGCTCATAAATTACTTTATAAGGGAATTCTCATGCATCCTGATGGATCTATGAGAACTGGCAGACACTAATAGGCAGTAAAATAATTTCTCTAGAAGTTCACTTCTGCTGTTTGTTTGCATACCTCTCTGGGAGAGAAGTGAAATTTGCTAGTGTTTCCCCCTGAATCCTCCTCCCATGCATTGGAAACAATGAAATTCTATTTGAATTAGGACAACAGGAGAGGCAATTTAAAGGGGCACTAAAGCTTCAGTCTCTTAATCACAACTGTGACAAAATGCTGTTATCCTTGCTGGCAATTCCCTGGCAATTTACAGTACACTGGTGTAAAAGGAGACCTTGCATTGCAAAGAAACCTGACTAGATACCCAGATCTTCATCTACTGATTCCCCTTTCCTTGCTCTACTGCACACATCCTAGGGATCACCAGGTACTCTGCCATCCCGAAGCCATTCGGGAGCTATATTTTGACCCTGACATTGAATCTAAAGTTATTTAGAAACCGAAGTCAGTGCAGAGGTTGGCTTCTGAATAACCCATTTAATGAGGAGGGCATTTCAGTAGGACTGTGTGAATGCACACCAGCAGCCCCATTAGGCTGCAATAGCAGCCTAAGAGTTTTTACTATGGGGGCAAACTAAAACCACTCTGCCTGAACTGTGGTTTCTGCTGCTCCCCTAAAGGGGCTCCCTTTCTGCACGTAGGACAGAAATTAAATTGCTGGGCAGGTTTCCCCTGCAAGGTCCTGGGATCCTAGGTTTGCCCCAAGTCTAGCAGTTGATTTAGGGTATAAGAAAAGAAATACATAATTAAGAGTTTGAGAAAGATCTGAGGACTTTGAAGATAACACCTCAAAGCAAAAAAGACCTAAAGAAGGAGTTAGGATTTTTTTCTTTTATGTCATTGCTGGGCTGATTTCCGTCTGAACAATTGCTCAAATGGGAAAAAAAATTGGACTGACAATGGTAAGTTAAATAGAGTCAAATAAAGGCTTATTTTTATTATCTGCATATAACTGAAGGTAATTTAAAATATAAGGAAAATAAGGTAGTGTAAAGGCCAGGAAAATACCCCAAGGATCAATATGGTCTTCAAAAGATTGTGATGTTTTTAACAACTTGTTAATTGCTGATATATCAGTAAGTGCCAAACCCAAATCATTGTTTCAAATTATGTTCCAAAGCAAAATACATAGAAATTGACAACTTCTGTTAGGCACCACAAATAAAACAGACTCCACATACTTGTGGGTGATTTTTGAATTGTTGTAATTCTTATGACTCTCATAGGTTGCATTGACTCTCCAATTAATCTCTACTTTCATTGCCAATCACTGCTGTTTTCAGGCCTTGAATATTTGAATCTTAGCATTCTTCCGTGAGATGCTTAAATAACTAGAAACTGCAAATATGGTCTTTTAGCCTTTAATCTAGACACTTTTGTCAAGGGAAATACTATTAAATTACCATAGCTGTTCTTCAGGCAAAACTCTTAAGCCATCTATTCCCATGTTCCTTTAGGGTGAAAATATTCTCAAATAGGTTTACCTATTTCTTTGCTTCTCTCTTTATAGCTAGCTGATGGGAAAAGGCAGAAGAAATGTTAAGTGTGATTAATTTATTTTAAAGCATATTGCTAAGCCAGCATCCCTTTCCAGAAGAGAATATTTCTGCTGGCAGCCTTTTTACACCAGATCTTCAGCCAGTTTTCCATGAAAAGTTTCCAGCATCCTGTGAGAATAATTTCCTTTTCCTATGAAGTCTTCTAGAGTTGCTAATTTATGTAGAATGAAGAAAGTAATTTCAAAACAGATATGAAGTGGGCAATTGCTTTTCCCTTCCTGAGGTTGCCATGGGTTTGTTCTATTGCAGGAGACTCTCACTTTTCAGCTGAGGACTTTCAGTGACAGGAGTTTTTCTGGTGCTAAGCCCAAAGCTCTTCAGCTACAAGCAGAAGGGAAGATGGAGCTCTTGCAGCCACTTCAGGATTTCTACTTGGAAGCCTAGTCAACAAAGCTCTGAAGTGAAAATAATTAGAAGTATTTGGGATTAAGTGTCAAAGTTTCTCAATTGAGGCATCTCAAATTTATCAGTTGAAAACATCCCCCTATCCCTTGCTGTTACTGTTCAGTTACTGTTCAGTATTTCTGTTCAAATGATTCTGTTCCAATTTCACATTGCTTTCTTAACTCTGAAATAATTTATAGAAAATTTTGTCGTTTTTTTAAAAACTGTGGCTCTTGTTTTAAATTATGCTTGAAGTTTAATCCAGAGTTTTATGTAGAGAGACAAAACTTATCTCCACAAACACTTTAAGTATGTTAGGGATCACTATTTTCCTCAGGTATTTCTTTGAGTCAGAACATTGACAATGTTAGGAAAATGAATTTTTTGAGAGAAAGACCTGAGGGTAAGATTTTACCCTGTTTGCATCCTTCAGATTGTTTGTTCAGAAAGGCTCTCTGAAGAATGAAGTGTGGAAGGAGCAGTTCTCTTCTCTGTCCCTCATGACAGCTGGTTGATATCCATAAGGCTTCCTGGAGCTATGCTTGGAAGGCAATCTGGGATTTTGTGTATTTAGTTGTTTTCTTCTATCTTCTTGGTTTTTTTTTACTGGAATATTTAAGCTAAAAATGTATTAAAATTCTGAGATGAAATTTAGGCATGAGAATCCAATCCAATAACTTAATTTCTGCTTAAAATAGCTTTATCCTTTGTCATTGAGCCTATCACAATAAGTTTAGTTACTAAAGCTGGGAATATGCTTTCTGTATTTGAGGGAGGGTGGGAAATGGAGGTTGTGGGGGCTGAATTATTCTAGTTTTCTGCAGTTCTTTACTTTGGTATGAATTGTAGGTATTTAGCACCCCTGATTAACAGGTAACTTATTTGGTGTTTAATTGTAGGCACTCAGGCTGAATTTTGAGTTATTTTTCTTTCTTGAGTTTGGCTATAAGTGAGGAGAGGGTGGTATTTTATGTCTTGTGAGATGTAAAAGCATGGAGGGAGAGAACTGGTTTGAGGCTGCATATCAGGATATGCCTAGAAGGAAGGGGGTTAAAGCTAAGCAGAGAAAAATGTGTGCCCCATGTGAGAAGAAAGCTTGCAAACAAGATACATTTGTCTGTAAGAGTGTTTTCCAAAACAATGAAAGAAAACGTTGACATGTATGGACACTCAAAAGTACTCTGGAAAAAGAAAAAAGAGGCATTTGCTGGACCCTGGATAGAAAGGGTTTTCATCTCTGTTATTGTCTCTGAATACTTGGCGTGAAACACGGTGATTTTGCTTGAAAATACATGGGGCAGCCAAAAGCTTGTAGCCACTTGTGCCTTGCTGAGAGATCAGCTTCCATAAAACTGAGCTCCTTTAAAGAAGGTGCCATGCTGTCAGCACATCTGTCTCGAGCAAGGGAAGGAAGCACTGAAGGTGGAGGATTGCCATTCATTAATTGCATCATATTGAGCTTCCAGGCAGACTTGAGATGGCCAAAAGGTGGAGATTTTTAGGTTCCTCCCCCTACTTTTCTATCTCCTCCCCCGTTCCCAAAATAAATGTTTTGCCAAAACCTCCTTGTGGCAAAGCAGGAGTTTTAAAAGGAAAGTCAGGGACAAAGCAAGAATTTTGGAGACTAGTTAATTCGAATCCTTTATTTTCTGAAAGGAAGACTTGTAATGTGTACACTCTCTCAAGTGACACTTCTATTTTACTGTTACTCAGTGTGCAAATACAAAAAAAGTTAAACATGTAAGCAGTAATAAAATAGGGTCACAAGTCATTATCCAGCCTTGTAAATACAAGAGTCTTCAGCTTCCAGTAGTTGATCTAAGAACAAAAATTGTAAGAACTGGGGACATATTCATACTTTGTTCAGTTTTATTCATGTGTGGATTACTCATGGAAAAATTTACTATGCTTTCAACAGAAATATTTCTGAGGTTAAATCTGTATAAACTAGCTCATACTTAAGAACTTTTTTAACATTAAGGGTTCATTAATAAAATGAGTTTGTGAGTTTTGAAATTTCTTTATTAGAAATGTATACTTGACTTATTTACTTAATATTGTGCCAGTGTTGCACACTGTAATCTCGTGTTTCTAGATGTAAAATGTGGTGAAGACTTTTCAGTGCATCACAGTGGTTGCTTTTTGAATGGAAATATATTTACTACAAGTGTAGACAACTTAATGTGTGAGACAGGACATCTGCCAAGGATAAAGTCTTGAATTAAATCCTATTTTTATCAAAGCTGCCAATGTGTTAAGGCTTGAAGTGTTTTCTTCCTAAAAAAAAAGGTGCCTTGAAGTTATTTTCTTAGATTGACCCTGTCCTTGACATCTGGACAGACAGAAACAGGAAATTAATTCTAGGGGATACATGGCATCTGCCACAAGGTTCTTGAAATGAAATGCACCTGAAATTACTGACTTGGACAATATTGAAATCTTCTTTCTGGTTTCTTTAAAAAATTTTTGCAAAGCCAGTGTTAAATGCAAGTAACAAGCTGTCTAAGGATAGAATTGGAGAAGGCTTCAATTAGTGGTGTTTTTTACCAGTATAAAAGAATGTAACATGACTGAGATTGGTTTTAATTTGTTTTAATTCCGCTTGTTAAAAAAAATCTGAAGAAGGCAAATTAGTGTTTGCAATGTGTCTGCAAGTTTATTCATGTACTACATTACCATGGATGTAAGTGGAAAGTCCATGATTGAATGGAGAATCTCACGTTTCTGCAGTGTCCCCTAGGCATTCCTAGCACTGCTTCCTATGGCACAGGCAGTGGTGTCCCCACACATTTGTCATTTGCTCCTCATTTATCATCTCTGTTGTACCTGCACGTGGTACTGAGAGCACAGATTGCTAGATAAAAAGGTAGAGCTTACATGCTTCCTTTTTACTCTGTGGACTGGTTTGGAGGTTTTATTTTTTGTGGGTTTTTTGGTGTTGTTTGTTTTGGGTTTTTTAAACAATTTTAATGTACAAAAGGAACCAATGTCCACAGCATGCTGGAACTAAGTGTCCTAAAATGAGCAGTTTAATAAAAACACCAGTGCTCCAGAAACATCCAGCAGGAAATATACAACCTTATTAGAAAATCAAGCCAAATTTGCATTACCAGACATCAAAGGCAGTGAATTTTTGTTTTGACATGTAATTACTCTTCATTATGTATTATTAGGCTATTGGATGCTTGCTTGCATTACAAATAGTTCTAGGGAAAACAAGCCTGGGATATTAGCAATGAAACTTTCTGAATAATATTTTCACTCTGAAGTGAGTGAAATGACATCCTGAAGCCTTGCCTGAAGGGAGACAGTGAGTCAGTAGAGCCCAGAATCAGCTCTCCTGGCATTAAAAGGCTTGTGCAGTACATTACAACAACCATTTCCCCATTCCTAAACCTGTTAGGTGGCATAAAGCCAAAAGAAGTGGCCAAGGCTCAATTAACCTTAGCTGAATTCAAACCAGGAAACCATAAGAAACATTTGTGTTTGTCAGAGCTTGATGGCTACATTTGATGCAAAAAGGCTGAAACTAGCAAAACAGTCTACATTCCTCATGGAGCCATAAGCAGAGAACCACAAGGATGTCTGTAGGTCCCAGAAGGTGCTCTCCAGGTCTGAGTCCTGTGTGACAGGCACTAGTTTTGCCCATTGTCTCTCTGAGAAAAACAGGAGCTTCTTTAAGGAGCTGTGGTGTCAGCAGTTCCTGATTTCTCTGCAATTACCACTCTCCAATGAATGTTGCCTCACTTATTTATTCCTTGTCCAGATTTACATTTAATTTAACTTTTCATTGGAGTGACAGTCCTGTTCTTCTGCTCTGTGGGGTCCCTCTCCTGTGTATTTTTCCTCTGAACAGATCTGTCCAGCATGGTGAGCAACATAAATGTTGTGCACAAAACAGGAAAAAGATTTACGGGGAAATATGGTAGTGGTTTGATCAATTTGTGAATATTTCACTTTCTTGGAAGTAATAATATGAAAACAGATGTAGAGAAGACCTTGTTGGTGAAGTGAGTGTGGGTAAGATGAAGAGTTAGGTATAGAGAACAGACATACGTCACATACAGCTTAGAAGAAATTCATTGTGTTCAGAGCAGTGTAAGAAAGGGTACAGTGGAGGGACCTAGAAAGTGGCTCAGTTGATGTGAGAGCATGCTATGTGTGAGTTCAAATAATCCCTAGACTGAGTTAAGTTTCTGTCTTTTCCTCTGAATCTGCTGCACCAACATGGTGAAAACAGCATCAATTATACAAAACTGGTGGTGCCAGTCAGTAGAGGTTATCTCAAATGAGATAAAGAAAATAGTTTTCTATCTGAGAGCTTCCTTGCTGATGAGAGGCAGAGAATTTGTTTTCAGTAACCCCTCATTGCTGAAGCTCTCCAAATCCTTTTATTTTTTATGGATAGGAGAGTTACCTAGAGCAAGAAATCAGGAAATAATCTTGGTAATAAAGAGTTCAGGAAGGGCTGTAAGCTTCAAGGCCACATTCAAGGCAATTACTAATTCCAAAGCATGAGATAATCTAGATTTAGACACAAATTGACAGATGAATACTAAGAATGTTATCCTTACTTATAAAACATAAAATAATGCTCATTAACGCTGTGCATTTGTCTTTCCTGTGGACAAGTGAGGAGAAGGAAGAAAAACACTTAACAGTAAAGGAGGAGAAAAAACCCTCACAAAACGGAAAAGAGATTGATTTGGTTTTTAAAATTCTGCAATTACAAATCAGGACTTATATCTCTCTATGTGGAGGTGTTAACATTGTCTAGCCGTGAAGTACCCAGTTTGTCTGAAGCCTTGCAGTAATCTTCATGAAATGTTCAAAGTAGAGGAAAAATGATAGATTTCCAAATTCCTCAAATCTTTTATTGATATTAAAATAATTGTGAAAGAAAGTTTGATTCTCAGCACTGCATACTTTTATAAAGACAGGCATATGCTTAGGGAAAAGATGAATATTTCCAGTAAAAGTCATTTGGTCATTAGTGTCAGCAAATCTGAGGACTTTTGTACTTAATACCTGAGCACAAGCTTTTTAACCTCCTCCAGCACATCTCAGCAAGTAGAGTTTACATTAGTGCCCTTTGGGAACTATATGGATTGAAGTATAAGAAAAGGTGTTGTTTATGGTAGGGTCTGTCTCCCAAGAGGACTGCTGCTGGGACATTTATGACAACACTAGTACTTTCTGTCCTCAGATTTCTATGGTTTCTGTTTGAAGCAGAGTATGTCTTCAGTGTGGGGTTGGGTGGCACTTTTTTTAATTTTGTTTTTGCTTATTTGTTTTGTTGGTTGGTTTTGTTTTTGTTTGTTTGTTTTGTTGTTTTAGTTTTCGCTTGATTGGAGTTTTAAAAATTTACCCTTTGGTCCAGGATAATACAGTAAATAAACAGTATCTATTATTCTACTACTTCACTCTGCATCCCCTGTAGTCCCTGTTGTGCCTGTCCCTCTTTGCAGGTTTAAATGAAATGGTCTGTTAAGAGTGGTGAGTGGCTCTTGTTTGTGTCATCTCCTTGTTCTCACTTGTTCACTCATGAAAACTTGGTTTAAACAGCTCTTGTCATCGAAACAATATCGCTAAGATATTGAAAAAGGTATTCTAGGTCAAGATATTCTGCTCCCACGTTTGCTGATTTCATCTATCTTTGTGCCAGACATTCTCTTAAGGACTTTCATGGGAGCTTTAATTTATTTTGTTGCCTTTCCCCAGTTGGTGCTGTCTAGTGCAGCAGGCACTGAAGTCACTGGAAGTTTGATCTTTGACTTTCATGAGGGAAACCTAAGGATCTGAGCATTTGAGCTGGAGAGGGCACTTAGCAGTACTCAAGCAAAGATCTGACTAAATCAACGGGAGTTTTGCCACCTTCCAAAAATGCAGGATGGCACTCTGCCTTTGCCTTGGCCTCCCAAATGCTAAAGGGGGAAAGCAAAACATACCAAAACCAACATGCTGTGCTCTGCCCAGACTACTTGAAAAAGAAAATGTTTCTCCAAAAAGTGTTTACATCAAAACATGTGGAGAAAATCAGTCCTATTAAATACTAAAAGTGGAGATCCTGGAACGTACTTATCCCAGAGTCTAAATACCCACATTAAAATGGACAAAACAGATACACGTTTTCAAAGGCTATCATGTCCTTTGTAAGTATATGTTTGCATGCTGGGGTTACAAAGTGGTGAGCTCTTATAAAGAGCTCTTCCAACACAATCTTTAGGCTTTGTGTAAATCTTTATATAAGGAAAATTATATGCCAGATTAAACAAGATCCAGAGCCTTTCTAGGAAAATGGCATTTACAGGGACATCAATGCCTCGACAGTAGTATCAGTAGGACATTCCTCCTCAGTGTGCAGGAAAAAGCCACTGACAAACAGAAATGCACATCTCAATTACAGATATACAATGATAAATGTGTTCATTATTCTTAAGGGGGGAAAGGGTTAAAAACCCTAGGTGGAGGGAAAGCAGGTGTTGGCTCTTCAGCGAATTAGAAGCGGCAAGTTTTGACCTTTGGAAGGTGGGCTTCACCCCCGGGCTCAGCGGGTGCTGGCCCAGCCCGGGTGCAGCAGGGACACGGATCTGGTACCAAAGGTGGTGTTAAACAAGTAGGTCCCCCCCAGAACTGCAGGCTGCAGGATATTGAAACAAATACCTCCAATACTTAAACACACTGGCATCCTCAGGCGGTTAAAGCTGCGGAGGGGCAGCTGGTACCCTGGGACCGCAGGGACGGGCTGGTTCCCGCTGGGAAGGTGTCTGGGGATTTGCGATGTCCCGGGGAATGAGGGAGGGAATGACGGACAGGCCTTCTGAACACGAAGTGACAGCTGGAAGCTACTAATCTTCCCATGCAAGAGGGAAAGTATTGCTATAAATCGGGAATCTTTATAGCTGTTCGGCTGGAGGAAGTTTTTTGGCTGTAAACTGTCATGCACTGCAGCTCCCGCTGAAAAGACTGTGGAAGTGGGGAGTCCTCTCTCCTGAGAACCAAAGTGCAATTAAGATCAGAAAGAGGGGAAAGGAAATAAAATGAAGACGACAGGAATCCAACCTGAGGGAAAACTTCACGGTTTGGGTTTGTTGGTTGTTTTGGAGCGGTTGTTAGGTTGTTTTTATTTTTATTTTATGGCATTCCAAAAATTATACATAAACTCCCGGAAACTTTTTTTCTTTTTAATGGTGATTTCAAAATTTAAAGCTGGAAATACTTTTTTTTTTTTTTACGAGCTAAATTTGAGAACATACATTATTTGTCTTGGACGAGCAGCTCACTCTTTTGCTAAGTATTAAGTAAAATGTGAGATATATCAAATCAAGCTCAACTTCAGCTTTCCTCTCTTTGACTAAAGAGAGTGATCAATGCAAAAAATATTAACCATATAGGAGTCTGCTGCCGAAGGGCTTCTCATTCCTTGAGTGCATGTATCTACAGAGGGATTGGTCCTTTCTTGAAGCATCCATTTGAAAGGATTAAATGGTGTTTTAAAAGCTCAGATCACAGGAATAAAAATTTAGATCGTCTCTAATTATATTGATTTATATATTTTCAGAACAGTTCATATTCCACCGAAACCGCTCCGCCGCTTTCAATTCCGGCTGTTCCTGCTTTCGGCTCTTAAACACGTTCATTGTCAGGTGGCGTCGAGCTGAGGAAAAGCTGAGGCAAGACAAGGACCCACCAACACCACCCCCACCACCCCCACTGCTCTCGTCCCCTTTCCCCTTCCCCCCTTCCCCGCGCACGGCACCCTAAAAGTGACGGGACTTCTGCAAGGGGCCAAAAGTCCCCTCTGTCCCTGTCACCTGCACGGAGCGGGGAGCTGTCCGTGCGAGTCCTTCTTCGGGGTTAGCCTCTCCTGTTACTCGGCTTTTGCAGGATTGAGATGTTGGGAATGTCTCCTTCAAAGCACAGACCCGAAGATGGGGCTGCCAGCGCACCCGAGGGCCAGCGTCCCGTGCTCCTGCTGGGTTTGAGCGTCCGTGGGCTTTGTTAGGTCGTGGGTGCTTGCTGAGAGCGGGCGCCTTCAGTGAAATAAACACCTGATAGCGAAAAGATCATCTCCAACTATGGCTAGCGGTGACCACGTATCAACTTAGTAAACTTTGCCCCTAATTTATCTGCAAATGCTGCTTTCCCCTTCTGAAGTGGACAAAAAGCAGGCAGTAGGTGCTCAGGCAGAAAGAGCTTTAAGAAACTTTAAGACAAGAATTAATCTGAAGGAATAACTTTTTTTTCCCGCCTGTTTCTGCACAGTGGTTCAAGAGAGATGGCTCGAGGAGTTTGGCTTGCCAGATCGAAGGGAGAAAGCAAGCTCTGAGGAGCTGAGTAAGTGAATGATGCATGAGCCTGATGGTGCTGTGTAATGAAACTACAGCCCTAAGCCGCAGCTACTAAACCAAAATCGCCGTCTGCATCCCGCAGAAGGGACCTTCAGTGTGCCTTCCCCTGGCAGCCCTGACTACCAGCTCCTTCTGCTGCCAGGCAGCTTGACAGTGTATCCCGGGCACTTTCTCCTAAAATTTGAAAAATCCCGACAGCGATGGTGTGCGGTGTTTGGGGAAGAGGAGATGCTTGTTTTGAAAACAACTCTGATTTTTACACCGCTCCGCTTCTTTTCCCCTCTCCTTTGCTCCCGTTTAAAGAACTTGTTATTGTTTAAAGAGACCCCATTGAACTATTTCCTGCTCATTGTCACCTCTCTCCCCCTCGCCCTCTATCCAGGGATTCTCACGGAAAGGTAATAAACTTCCCTCACACCACAGACCGTCGCAGCTCCGGAGAATGCAAACTATTACAACACCGGCCGGCGGGAGTGCTTCAGAGCATCCCTCTTTTCCCTCGTCCCGGCCCTTGTTTTTGTGTCGAATAACTTTAAAATAAATTCACTGCGTTGCAAAGTTTCACCCATGAATTCCTCCCCGCTAGCCCGCAGGAACTCGGGAGGGATTTCTCCTTCCCACACCAAGCAAAGCCTTTAACTATCGATCTGTTTTTCAGAAGTATGTTTTTGTTTAGGTGGGATGGCTATCGATCTAATTTTCAGATTTTTAAAAAAAGTTATTTAGGTGGGACGGCTCCAAACCAGTCGAGCATCCCGGCTGGGAAGGCACTGCCCGTGCTGGTGCTACGGGGCAAACTCGGCCACTTTTCTCACGGGCGGGCTCATGGGCTCGCTAAAAGCGGGGAGTGCCCGTGCACAGTGCCAGGTCTGTGGCCAGCCGCTGGACAGTGCGGTTCCAGCTCTTTGGCTGTTTTTTCCCGCAAGGTTTGTGGCTGCCAGCTGCTCCCTTCCCTGCAGCAGAAGTTTCTGACAAGGGGGCAGGGGCGTGCGGGGCGAGGTGCTGCTGTCAGCTCGCGGCCACCTGGAGAAGAGGACTTCCCGTTTTTTCCCCAAAAGATGAATCCGCGGCGGGAGCGCCTCCCGTCCAGATCTCCCCGCCTGGAAGCGGACCGGGGGTCTCGCTGCGCCGGGAGGCGGGAGGGTGCCGCGCTGGCCGGTTGTGAGGCTGTTGCCGAGATGGGCCATTTCCTCCGCGGCTGCCGGAGCCCCGGCCCCGGCGGCTTTGATAGAGGTGCAAACATTTGGGGGCAGATTTACATAAAATAGCCGCGTTTAATCCCGCGGGCTGCAATTAACATCACAGGCTCCCGCGGGCACCGTTCTGATATGGCCGCGGGCGGCCAATGGGCAGCGCCGCGCGCGCCCATCAAAGGCGCCGCCCGCCAATCAGCGGGGCCCCCCCGCCGCGGCGGTGATGTCACCGCGGCCCGTTTATGGCGGGCTATAACAGCGGCCCGGCCGCTCAGGGCGCGCGGAGGCGGCCGGGCCAGGCGCCGTGTCCGTGCAGTGCCGTGTCCGTGCCAGTGCCAGGGAGCTGCCCCGCGGGGCCAGGATGAGCTCCCCCGGCGCGGAGGGCGCGGGCAAGCCCCCTCAGTACCGCGTGGATCACCTGCTGAGCGCCGTGGAGAGCGAGCTGCAGGCGGGCAGCGAGAAGGGGGACCCCACGGAGCGGGAGCTGCGCGTGGCGCTGGAGGACAGCGACCTGTGGCTGCGCTTCAAGGAGCTCACCAACGAGATGATCGTCACCAAGAACGGCAGGTAGGGAGGGGCCCCGCCGACCCCCGCCGCCTCCCGAGCCCGGTTCCGCCCGCGGGGGTTCGGGGGTCCCGGCGGCCGGCCCGGGGGTCGCGGCTGCCCGCCGCCGTGCCTCGCGCCTCCGTGTCGCCCCGCAGGAGGATGTTCCCGGTGCTGAAGGTGAGCGTGTCGGGGCTGGACCCCAACGCCATGTACTCCTTCCTGCTGGACTTCGTGGCGGCCGACGGGCACCGCTGGAAGTACGTGAACGGGGAGTGGGTGCCGGGCGGGAAGCCGGAGCCGCAGGCGCCCAGCTGCGTCTACATCCACCCCGACTCGCCCAACTTCGGCGCGCACTGGATGAAGGCGCCCGTCTCCTTCAGCAAAGTCAAACTCACCAACAAGCTCAACGGCGGCGGGCAGGTAAATACCGGCACCGGGACCTGTCGGGCGCGCTCTCTCCTTACTGCTCATTTTCATACTTCCCTTACCGAGCGTGCTGGGATGGGTCGCCCTGCCGCCCCCAGTTCATTCATTCGGGAGAGCTATTCTTTCCGCAGAGGATGGGTGCCTTGATGTGTCATCACTTTGTCTTTTTTGAAAATCTCTTTCTGGTCTGGATATCTGCTGATGTCAGTGGTGTGGTAGATGGATCTTTCTGGCTGAGTTATCATTGATGCATTTGGGACTCCGCGTGCCTTGTCAAGTAACAGGATAACTGTGCAGAAAGTTATGGTGTCTGTCCTCAGTGCCTTTCTTTGTCTCACAGCTTCAGCTTTAGGCTTTATTCGTACTTACTGCCTTTTCCACCTCTGATGGAAAGATGAATACTTAAACCTGAGTGCCCTTCGTGCCTGGCAGCTTCTGTCACTGCTCTGTCGCTGCTCACCTGCTGTATTTGTTCACAGATCATGCTGAACTCCCTGCACAAGTACGAGCCACGGATTCACATAGTGCGGGTGGGTGGCCCGCAGCGGATGATCACCAGCCATTCCTTCCCAGAAACCCAGTTTATAGCTGTGACAGCCTACCAGAACGAGGAGGTATGCACAGCGGGGAAGAGAGGATGCCACTACCGGGATGTTTCAAGTAGCAAAGTGTGCATGTTACAGAGCAAAATAATGGATCTCCTTTCGCATGTTGTAGTGCTTCCTATGCTTTTGTTTGAAGCTCAATATAAAAGATGAAATTAATGTATGTAAAAGCCCTATGAATGAATGAATTATAGAGCAAAGTTCTGACCACTCTTCGTCTCAATATGTACTGCAGATTCCTTATAGGAGGGAGTAATTTTTAAAAGACGCTGAGGGGCAAACAACTATGGTAAAAAATACAGTTGTATTTTTTACAAATGCAATGATTGAAAGTGCCATTTTTGGAGCAACCCTTTTTCTTTTAGCCCAAATGCATATCTGTGTTGAATGAAGTTGCAGTTATCAAGTTTTCTGAGATTTCTTTGATGTCCAGTCTGCTCTGGCTTGAAATGTGAAGATTTTTATAACTACTTAGTTTACTACCTTTCTTAGGTGTTTCCTTGGATGATCAATGAACTCAGGCAATTCAGTCTTTTAAAATTTGGTAGAGAGACTAACTCCTAGTGCTTTGATAATATGTCAGACCTTAAGGAGCTGTTTAATTCGTGCCCATCAGTTGCTATTATGGGCTTACTTTTATTTCTTCAAAGATCTGTGATTTTACCAACTTCAGTGGATAGTCTCAATTCAAATCCTAATACCAATGTCATAATGAATGGTGATACATGTGAATAAAGATATTTGTTGTTGTTTTTAGATCACAGCTTTAAAAATTAAATACAATCCGTTTGCAAAGGCATTTCTTGATGCAAAAGAAAGGTGAGAGCTTTTAACTTAATTCTAAAATGGGATTTTTAAGATAAGTTTGTGAAGGCATATTCTTAACTAATACAACATGGTTTCTTTTATAGAAGTGATCACAAAGACATGATGGAGGAAGTGGGAGACAACCAACAGTCTGGATATTCACAGTGTATGTTTCCTTTCATTGTGCATCGTGAGCATAACTTTGATTTTTTCCATCTACTCTCTGCTAAGTTAAGCAAACTTCAAGACCAGTGCTTGATGGCTAGCTTGTTAGTTCATAGAGAGAGGAATGTTAGCAATCTCTGTGGTTGTGGTTCATGCATGTTTACGATTGTGTAAACACTGTAATCTCTGTGGTTAGGATTTATTGCGTTCAAAATCTTTTAATAGAATCCTGCAGAGTTCCCTTTATGTCCAAAAAGATTTCTGCCTTTTTATACAAGGACAGCAATGTTCACATAGACATGGAGACAAAAGTTTATTTCATAAAATTTATTGAGACAATATTCATGTTTTAAGTACTCTAAGATATGGGCATTTGCTGAAAATGTTCTTTCAGATGATTGAAAAGCGTGAGCATTTTAATGATTACTGTTTTAACAGATGATTGACAACAAAATGCAACCTAAAAATGATGGGTGAGTTGGTTTGCAGTAGGAATTAATTTGTTTCAGGGAAAAAACTTAATTTTTAAGAGTTCTTAGCAGTCTGAGCAACTTCAGAGCTTAGCTATAGATTGAGACCCCTAAAGAACAATTTAAAACTGAATACTATGGTAACAATTACTGAACACATACTACCTACGTATGGGAGAGTTTAACAATTTCCATGTTTCCTCACTGTGGTTGTGATTAAATGGTAATTTAAAAACAAGTTAGCTTGACACAAGACTTTTTCTAAGCTGCTTTCTAATTTTCCTTCATAAGACCATTTACCAAAGTTGTAAAGATCCAGATTTTTCAGCTACGTCAAAACTCAGTTTCCTTTCGTGAGCGTGCATTTCCTCGCTGTTCAGTTATTTGTGATTCTCTGCACGGCTGCACCACGCACCCCTCTTACAGACCTCTCGCTCCCCCACAGTAGGTAGCTGGCTTATTCCTGGGAGTGGGGCTCTGTGCCCACCTGCCAATCCTCACGGCCAGTTTGGAGCCCCGCTGTCGCTGTCCCCTGCCCACAGCTGTGAGAGGTACTCATCGCTGAGGAGCCACCGGCCCGCGCCCTACACCAGCCCCTACACGCACAGGAACAACTCCCCAAGTGAGTCTGAGCCTGCAGCTCTGTGAAAAGGGAGGGCTGAGCCGAGTACGTGTTCCCAGTGTCTTTAAAACTGAGGGTCTGATTTTTAGTTTCTGTTAACTATGGATGTAGTCAGTGTCTGTCTGTGAAAGTCCCACCGCTGGATGGGTAGCAATAATAAAGAGCTGAGTAAACTGCAGAGCTTTTAAAAAAGATGTGCTCAGAAGTAGCCAAATCTCTTAAGACTTAGTACCTCGTGCACTAGGTACTTAAGGGTGAAGAGGGCATTTTTAGCAGTGGAGGTTTTTTGTTTGTTTCATTGGTTTTTTAAAATTTCTTTTCTTCTGGCAAAGAAGAATGGTTAACAGTTTCAGCTTTCAGGCTGTATAGATATTGAAGGTTTCCATTTAAAAAAAAATTATTATTTTGAATTGTGAAGTAATACATGGGCTTCTAGATGCAGCCTGACCTATCTTGTATGTAGCTTTGTAGTCCATTTTGAAGTGGAAAACTAGCTCTCTGTGAACTTCTCTTGCATCTTGGAAATTTTGTGCAAGTCTTAAAAAAGAATAAAAGAACAAAACCTCTATGGTTTTCTTTCTTATTCCCTGGTCCTCAGCAAAAAACCTCTTTCCCTTAGCTAGATACCACAGCAGCTTCTTTCTCAGTATGGGTGTCTGTATGGGGTTCCCTTTATAGCTTCCTAGTGCCCCTGCTCTGTGAGCCAGCCAGTCTGGGTCACAAGCCAAGTAGTCTGATCCACAGTCCAGTCACTCCTGATGGTGCCTAAGGCAGATTTCAAGGTGGCATGCTCAGCTCAAAACTGGGATGTATGATCCAGTGATAGGCTCGTTATCCAGCTTTGCCAGACTGTTACTGCCAGTGTAGGTGATGGAGATGGAAGGTCTCCAGGTGACTCCTTTTCCCACTGGCTGATTAAAATAGCACGTGCTGAATTAGCAGCTGGCTTGCAGACAGCCTTTTGGCCACAGGCCCTTCACAGAAATAAGGTTTTGCAGTTATGAGTGAAGCAAAACAACACATCGGGGCAATGCCGATAAAGGTGTGAGCTTGATGTAGCTGGTTACTGGCTTTGGTTTTTTCTGTGTGTATAATTTTATTTTCATTCCCAAGGCAGTAGTGGGGAAGGGTGGTTTAAACCTCTGCATTGCATTTAGATACAAGATTGCTGTTTGGCCTAATTCTAGTGTTTGTAAGTGATTACTTGTTTTCTCAGCAGCCTATGCTGACAACTCCTCTGCCTGCCTGTCCATGCTGCAGTCCCATGACAACTGGTCTTCTCTGGGAGTTACTACACACACAGCCATGCTGCCCATGGGTCACAGCACTGGCACAGCTACCAGCTCCAGGTAGGAGTTCCATCCCTCAGCAGCCCTCAAATTCCTGTATTGGTACTTTCTGGGAAGAAAAGGCTGAAAAAGGAGGTAAAGAGTCACCAGCATATTAGAAGGCATTTTGGCCATTGGTATGACCCATTAGCACTTTTGGAGCACTGAGAAGGACTGTCCATACAGAAAACAGATTGAAGAAATAGAATTTTATTTTTTATGTTTTGGTTTTGGAAATGTAGATACTTGTGACAGCAATATTCGATGGATTAAGGATTGCAAATTGTTTAAACAAACATAGATTGAATTTAAGAATGCTCTCAAATTTCATCTCTCTTATGCATAATGGTGTTTAAAAAGTTTATTTTATTTATCCCTTCCATTTTGACTGGTCACAGCTTTCCCAGCCATCTCCATAAACCTTTGTTCTGCTACAAATGATGGAGCAGTGAACTGTAGTATGGAGAAGGAGCACACGGTTGGGGCAGTAATTCTTTACTTAAGCATTGCCAAGCTATGCTAACTAGCATAGCATGGGATTGTACATGTGGTGAAAGTCTTTGATATTTTGTGATCATAAAAAATGAATCTTTTCTCCTCTTTGTATTTACCTTAATTAAACTTTTGGGTCCTTTTGCAAAAATTTAGCTTGCAGTTAGTCCCTTAGAGCTAAACTTGAAAATTGAAAAAAGATGCAGAAAAGGTGGTAAAATATTTGCTATTAACTGCAGAGAAACAAGATTCAGACATATTTCTCTGCAGATTCAGACCTACCATTCTGTTTGTGGAAAGTGTTTTTGGATTTGAACCATGCACATGGATTCTTAACAGTTAAATCAGGCTACCTACTACTACCCAGTATGAGTTAACTGTATTACTGAACATAAGTTTTCGTCCTGAACAGATAAATTGAGTAAAGAGGTTCTTCTAGCACTTCTTTCTCTGTCTGATCCCCAGGATGCATATTTAGGAAGTTGCAAAGTTCCCTGAGTTTCAATTCCTGCACTGAGTTGTTCAGTAAAACCAGTAGAGCTGGAACTGTGGAACCTCAAGGAATGTGTTTCTGCCACCCCTTTTATCTAACCTCCTATCTTTTGAAAAATAGGGGAGTTCCATTTATTTGTGGGGATGCCATGAGCACAAGTTCTTCTTGGGGGTCCATCCTGCCTCGCTGTGGCTGGGAACTGCCTAGAGAATTTCACTGTTTCCGCAGACAGACCTGGCCTAGGGGCTGTGTTGTGAGCTGAGGAGCTGCCAGCAGGCACTGGAGTCACTAATAACTGGTTTTATCTCTGGCTTTCCCTCTTCAGTCAGTACCCCAACCTGTGGTCTGTGAGTAACAGCACCATCACGCCGGTGTCCCAGCCGAGCGGGATGTCCAACGGGCTGAGCTCCCAGTTCCTGCGTGGCTCTCCAGGACACTACTCTGCTCTGCCCCACCCCGTGCCGGCAGCCTCCTCTGCCTCCCCCCTGTACGATGGCACCGCGCCCGCCGAGCTGCCCGAGAGCCAGTATGACACCTCTGCACATGCCAGGCTGGCATCCACATGGACACCTGTCACCTCCCCTTCCATGTAAACACAGGCCTCTCCCTCTGAGACACTTTTAGCTACTGAATTACTTTAGATGCTTGATCCTCAAGGAGGAGAAAGAGGAGACGTGAAGGAAACTGCAACCAAAAAGCATCTGCACTGCTCTGCATAGAGCATCCACATTATACCTCTTATAGTGAACAGTGCATCACTGACTTCATGTAGAGTTTACAAACCTGGTGAGTGTGCAATTCTGAGAGCAGATTCACTGCTTTTAATATTTTTTTTCTTTTTTAGAGGTTGATAGACCTAAGTTTTAAAATTTTTTACTTGGATTCCAAATTTCTTGGTGTTCTGATATATTTGGACCTGAAATTTGGCATCGTTCTTGAGTAAGTTACTCCTAACTGTTTTTCAGTTAATTTTTTTAAATGGCAAACTTAGCTATAGTCATGAGAAGATTTTTATTAACCAACTAGTTAGAAGCATTCTGAAATATGCACAAATGTAGCTGAGGAGTGAAGTTTTTGGAAAATCATGTGCACTAACACGTATTTGCTTCACAAATACGTTGTGTTCTTAACTATATGCTTATTTCCTTGCTGCTGAATTAACGTTGAGACAATCTTTGAGAACTATGTTCTTCCCAATAAAAACAGTATTAATGTTTGGTCTAAAAGGTTTTACCCAAAAGAATCCTTTTAGAGGTGAGTTTTGCTGTTTGATCATGTATGTTTCAAATACCCACCATCTTAGCTACACATCTCATTTTCAAACAGACAGTGTCTAATTAGAAGCCCTATACAAAACCTTTTTTGAACCATTTAAAATACATCACTTGTCAGGTTTTTTTTTGTTTCTTTGAATCTTTGACTCAGGCCTTAAGAGAAGGAATTCAACACCTTAGGGAATCATACTAATTTATTTTATTTCAATCTTGTACTCCGATTTGTATTTATTATTTCGTAAGTTACAACTTTATCTTCTACTACTAAGATATGTAAATAATCCCTCAACCTACAGCGTACTCTTTTAAGACAATCATATGTGGGAAATGTCACCCCATGGCACATGGAACAGCATGGATGTAAGTAGTTCACTTACTGGAAGAGGGAAATCTGTAGATACCAAGGATTTTGCACCAAAGTGCAGATATACTAAGATTTAAAACACACTGAGTGCTTGACTTGCTGGAAGGAACAGGTCTTGATAAAATATTTCCTTCGCTACTGATACGAAGTAATGTGATCCAAATTCCTAATGCAGGCTAACCCAGAACGTTGGCTGAAAGTGTGCCCTTATCTGTGTCTCTTTTTCCCACTCAATCTGGCAAACACATATCCTGAGGAAAGTGAGTTCTTTTGCATAAGCCATACTAAATAACTTGTATAATGAAGTGCCTAATATAGCAAAGCAAAATTCTGTATCAGGGAATTCCTTAAATAACTCATTGATGTGTGCTTGTGTGCTGCAGTGGCAGCTTTAAGATGAAAAAGCAAATATTTGCCACCATTTTGGTCTGTTTGGTGCCTTTTGGGTAGATTCCTGCACCTAGAAGGGTTTTGGCAGGGCTTGTTCCCTGCAGAGGCAAGTCTCCCAGAGGTACTCCAGCAGGAGACAGCCAGATGTGGATGGCTGCACAGCCACATCTTCTGTCAATATGTAAATACTGATCTAAGTGCTCCTATTTTATTGTGAAGGAAAATTGTGTAAATGATTTAAGTGCATTATTATTTAGACTGTTTTGTAGAAATTAGCCCCATCTTTCATTGTGAGGTTTTATACTTGTATTTTGGATGTATAATTTAAGTTAAGGAAAAAAAAAAGTAAAGATTCTTAAGAAAAACTCCATGCTTGATTTCTAGTTTGTGGGGGTGGTGGGAAGGGTGAAACAAATGCACATCAGCCATATTGAACCTGGAGTATGCTGACCTTCCACTGAGTGGTTTCAAAAATGATTCCTGCTGCACATCAGTTTCTGTCTGTGGGCGAAAGTTCAAACAGTTCTCATCCACCTCTCCCTGCTTTTTCCACCCCCATCTGTTTCTCCCTTGTTTTGGTAAATCCGTGACTGGCTGGTTTTCAGAGATGGTTGCTGCATGTGGTGCTGGGTGAAAACTCTTTTTCCCACAGTGACCAGTTCCTAACTGAGGCTGGATGCAGGCCTGGCACCTGCTGTGTTACACCTCAATAACCAGATTGTCAAACGTGTTTGGGTCCCTGCCCCCAATAATAAATGCCACGCTGCTGCCTGGTGCTTTCAGCTGTTTCAGGAGTCTGTGATCAGCACTTCTGTGGCTCTGTGTGCAGCTGAGCAGTGCATGCCACTTGGGAGAGCTGATTTGGGGGGAGCCCAGCTCCTGTTGGGGAGGAAGCCAGCCAGCTTTATCCCTTGCCCCAGAGCTGTGCCCTTAAAGCAGACATGATCAATCTGCCGTAGAATCATTTAGTTTGGAAATTACCTTTAAGATCACTGAGTCCAACTCTTAGCACAGCAAAGACCACCACTCAACCATGTCTCCAAGTATCACATCCACACGTCTTTCCAATACCTGCAGGCATGGTGACTCCACCATGTCCCTGGGCAGCCTGTGCGGTGAAGGGAACCCATGAAACAGGAGAGAGGTCCTAGACCTAGGGCTGGAACTTGTCCCTGGGCATAGCCTGCAGCCTGCAGCCCACTGTGGATCTTTTTCCCCCACAGTGTGTGTGGAGGACAGCCCACAGCTGCTGCCCAGCACAGGGCTCACTGGTTTCTCAGGTTCTTGTAGACCTTGTACTGCAGAAGTGATTCCATGTCCACATGGACAAAAATAGTTGAGGCTACTTATTTATAGGAATGAGCTGTGGCTCTCTGAACTAACCTGCCTGCATCTAAAGCCTTTGGGCCGTGTAGTGGAGGAGCTCAGCCTTGCTTAATGCTGTTATCAGATGGATCTTACCTAGTTGGCTTTTTCTGGTGTGGGAATTTTTTCCCTCTCCCTTTCAATTTAATTCAATTTAAATTCCCTTTCTTACTTTCAATTTAAAGAAACCAAAACCTTTAATTGAGTGCAATTTTAAAATCACTTTAAAGCAGATGAAGCATTTCACTATCTATATACTTGCATCTGAAAATGAACTTTGTGCCACCCATCTGGAGAAGCTTTTCTCACCCGTGGGCTCAGGGTAGCAGTGCTGTGCTGTGCTCCTTCCTCAGCTGCTGGCTGGTGCAGTCCTGAGGCTGCTGGGGGATGCACCAATGCAGGTGACATTTCCAAATGCTGAGGAAGGCTGGTGTGAGATGGCTCACCTCAAGCATCCCCCACCTGTGAGTTTGCTTCTACCAGCTCCACCATGACTCCTCACCACTCCTGACTGTGCTGCACACCAGACAAACACTGGGGCTACAGACTGCTGTGAGGCTGGGACGGGTCCAAATGCCCTGGAACAAAGCTGTCACCAAATGCTCTGAAGTCTTAGGAAATTTATACTGTTTGCCATCCCAGTGGGTTAATGCTTCTTATGTTTATTTTCCTCTGAGTAACAAATAATTGCTGTCTGTAAAAAAATCTTTGTAAAACTCTCATCTCAGGTGTGCAGAAATGTCTTGCTCTGCTTCCAAAAGCCATGTCAATAACGAGTTCCAAGCAGGAATAAAATGCCTTGTCTCCAGCCTGTCTCTCCCCCATAGATATCAATTAGATTTATGAGTTGAGATAATATACATTAAGGCACTGCATGACTCATGTAAATATAAATAAAAAGTAATAGAGATCAAAAGTAAAAATCAAATTAACCCCCCCCCCCAAGACAGGTGTAAAGAAGATGGAAGCAGAAATATGCATTTAAACCACAAGTAAAAAACAAATTAACCTCCCCCCCCCAAAGACAGGTGTAAAGAAGAATGAAGCAGAAACAAAATCTCCTGGAAATGTTAGGTTAAGAGATGTCATCAATGCAGAGCAAAAGGGAGATCTCTCACAGGACCAACCAGAAAACTGAGGAGTAATGGAAGTGCTATAAACAGGGCTTCTCAGGAATCTCCTCCTGGAGCTACCAGTGCTCTATCATTCACAGATTTTGTCCTTCCATCCTTTGAGTTCATCTGGTCTCCCTGCTCTCCTAAGTGGACACTGCTAGTTTTACTCCTGTCTGTTAGCTGAAGTGCTGCCTTGTGTTTATCATGTTTGTCATTTCTCGAGTCTATCTACAGTGCCAACAGGAGCAGGCGAGGTGCTGAAGCCCATTCCCGGTTTCCTAAAGGTGGATGTTGGGTGGTCCATATGGAGCAAGCAGCAGTGTGGGGCTGCCATATATTGCATATCTCCTGTATGATCACACAGCTCACTGCAATTCAAATTTCAAGCCAATCAAAGCTTCCTTCCCCTGCACCTGATTTTTTTTTATGAGCGGCACAGTTACCCTAATACCCTTCTGGTGCTGCACTCCTGACATGTCTCTGAGCCTTGTCTCCAGAGGCACCACCTGAGATGGTGCCACAGCTGTGTGACCTGAGGACTCCTGGGGATGACAGTCTGTACCCTCTGGGCAAGCAACTTGAAGCTTTTTCTTGCTTTTCCTTCTCCCAGTCTTGCAGCACTACAAAAGTAGGTTACTGTTTCTTGATGCTAGTAAACTAATTAATTGCTTCAGTAACTCTGTCAATGCAATAATTCCTCTGTGATGTGCAATTACCAGACTTGTACCAGAGAGTTGGAAGGGGTTTACTGAATCTAGTTTCTTAATTATAGGAAATCCCTTCACCAAGACCTTTTGAGAAAACACTTTGTGGTTTATCTTAAAAACAATGGGTGAGATTCTGGGGAGGTTTTTGTGTGTGCCTAGTGGTGTTGCTTTTTTTTTTTTTTTTTTTGATTGGCAGACTTTGCAGCCCCCTTGCTTCTCATTGCTTAGGAGCTATCTTTTAATTGCCAGCTGAAATTTATCTGTAATAGTCTTATGACTATCTGATCTTGAGCCAAAACCTATTCCCAGCTTAAATGATTCTTTTCCCTTGGTAGTCTTTAAGCTGATATGCATTGTTAGAAAGTAATTTCTCAGCCTCTCTGTTGGTAGGTTATAAAAATCCTCTCCTTCCTGGTAGCTTTCCCTCTCCTGCTGGCCTTCTGTCCGTGTCTGCCTTGAAGAAAGGGAAAGATAGAGTGTCTGTGGTACAAAGCATGAACTTGCAGAAGAGCCTGTGCAATGGCATACTGCTTCCCTATTTCCACTGGAATTAGCTGTTTTGATACCTTTGAGAAGCACATTTTCATTATCTAGAGTTAGATTAGTGATTGACTGGTCGTGATGATCCACAACCTTCTTTAGCTATTCGTTGCTGATGATCTCCAATCTTCTGTCAGAAAGTGTTACTAGTCTCTTGACTGATTTTGCCCTTGTCCCAGTCAGTTTATAACACTTTGATTGCTCCCCAGTTTTCTGGTTGGTCCTGTGGGAGATCTCCCTTTTGCTCCGCATTGATGACATCTCTTAACCTCACATCTCCAGGAGATTTTGTCAATGCTCTCTTCACTTTTGGACTAAGACGTTAATGAAAAATGCTAAAGCTCCCATGAGAACAGAAGCAGGGTAATGAATGCTTGTGGAAAAACGCCTGTGTTAGCCTGAATTTCCATCCTGCTCTAATGGTACAGTGCCCCCACTCCTCTGTCTCCTCTCTTTGTGCACATGAACTGAAGGTGTTCTCTTCTGGTCCTCACTCTTGGCAGTGCCTGGGCTCTGCTTTGCAGCACTTGGGCTCTCAGTATTGTTCAGTGACTTCTCCTTGCAGTGTCATCCAAGGCCCAAGTTCTGTTGGTCAATATAAGGAAAGCTACACAGGCAATCTGGAAAAAACCCGTTTACTGAATGAGGAAAAAAGCAGAGAAGCCTGACAGGACATGTGGAAAGGCAATCAGAACATTTGGCAGCTCATGAATGTATCTGCCTGTTTGTTCATATTGGTGATCCCAGATCCAATACTGGTTAGCAGGGGCTGGTGTGCAGGCTGGAGAGCTCCTGGTGCATTACAAAAGCCTTGTGGCCCCACAGACACTGCCCTAGCCCACGGAGCTGGCACACAGGTGGCACAGACACACCTCCCTGTTGGCTGGCCTCAGTGGGCTCTGAGGGGGAGCAGGCAGGTGATGCTAGTTTGGGTGGGCACAGGTGGGGATTTTGGAGCAGGCGGAGCCAGCTGACTGTGTGGGAGGTTGATCCATAAGTGGGGAAGAGAGGGAATTGCAGATATATTTGGGGTGTGCAGGATAATGGTGAGCCTGGCTTTTTTTCCTCAGGAATTGCCAGCCTGGACTTGCAGGTAAGGGGTGGAATGTCTCCTGGGCTGGGGTTATGCTGTGGAAGGTTATGCTGATAGCACTGGAAGGAATGAGCTCTGCTGTGGATTGATGAGGTCTTCTGCTGCTGCTTAGTGCTGTGGTGGGATGGCCCAGACAGTGGAAGTGTTGTCCTGAGAGCTGCTCTGTGGCACAGCCTCTACAGCAGCAGTTTTGCTCAGTGTGGTCTTGGTGCTCACTAACTGGTCTTAACTGATAGTTGTTTGTGTCAAGAGGGCTGCCTTTAGCTGCTGGCAAGGCCCCTCTTGCTTCTGGGGTGGAAGAATGCTGTATCTTCTGCCTGTCCTGGGGACAGAGAGGCAGTGGTGATGCTGGCTGCTGCTTGACCTGCCAGTGCTGAGGGGAAAAGGGCATCCCCAATGAAAGGGAGCTGGCTGCTAGCTGGAACCTGGAGACTCTGCCAGCTTTCAAAATACCAACTTGTCTTGGTGTCAGAAAACTCTGCTGCCTCCTAGAAAAGGAGGCTCCTCTAAGAGAAGCTGAAATTGGCTGGTAATTGGTCTTGGCTTTATCTTAATTTCATGTTATTTTAAATTCAAGGTGGCTTCTGCTAGTTACCTGCACAGTCATTGGCACTGTTTTGCAAAAGGTTTTGGATTTTTGAGTTGGGTTCTGGGCACTGCAATTAATGTGTGAAACTTAATTCTTGATCTGTCTTTCACCTTAATACAGCATTTGTAGTGGTAATTGTGAAACTAATAATTCTGAGAACTTCCCACATGAAAGTTCTTGTTTCAATGCATTAGAAGTGGTGTCCCATGCTGTGTCCTGTGCCTGAATTACTGTTCAGAGGGGCATGGTCTGTGTGAGAGGTATTTATAATTTTTGTAATCCAGGATAGTGATGTGTTCTGGTTGTCCCACTTTTGCTGGGTGGCTCTTATAAGTTTCCATCATCTGTTCTTTGCCCAGTTGTAGGTTGACTATGGTAGGTGGGAGGGGAAAGAGAAATTTCCACTCGCCCCAGCAGCAGTTTTATGCAGTTCCCACAGTTAGTTTGCATCTCTGCAGAATGAAATACAGTCTTGCTACTGGTGCCAGGGGAAGCTTCTGCGCTCCTCCTGTTCTTTTGGTTTGTACAAATGCAAACGCTCAAAAACACCCCAAAAAAATAGCTGCAGGCTGGATGTAGGCTTTTCTTTTGCCCTTGGCAGCCAGAGAATCTGTCCCCTTTCGGTGGTGCTTCAGCTGCTGTGCAGCTGCTGGCAGGATGCTTGCAGGGCAGGAGCTGGGGATCTGTGCAGGGGGAAGGGGGAAATCCAGATTTAGGTTGAGACATGTAAGTAGAAGGGGAGCACTGAGTCAGGAAACTTGAGAAAATAACTCCTGTTTTGCATTTATGGAAATTTTCTTCTCTCTCTGACTGGATTGTTTGTAGTGAGTGTAGTGATCCCTTCTACAGAAAGATCATAGAGGATTGCCATGCTGTCACACTATGGCTTTCATGTAGATGGTAATAGGAAATTAATGAGAGTAAATATGATTACCCTAAGCTGGAGTTGCTTTTTTAGCACTCCAAAAATAACAAACAACTGTATGGTAACTTGAATATAAGGTCATTGATACTTTCCATTCAAGTTTGAATAAAAAGAGATGAACTTTGGCAACTGGACACAAGCAGTTTCTCCTCTACTTAGCTTTTTTTTTTTTTTTTTTTTTTACTTATGAGCACATTTTTCTATGTAGGTGAGGAATGGTACTCATCTTGGAAGCACTTGCTTCTGCAAACTCAGAGCTGTTGTTAGGGCATGCCAGTGAATTCTGCAAATATGCTGACTGCTGAAAAATGGTAGCAATTAAACAGCCCTTGAAAAATTGTCTGTCAGAAGACTGAATTTGTGTTTTTAAACTGACCAGTGAGAGCAAACAAAGCTCACTTTTAATCTTGCCTTGGTTACTGAATAGATGACAGCACTCTCTCAGCCTGCTAATTTGTCAGTTTAAGGAATGTATTTCGTTGTTGAATTTCTGCTGTTAGGTAATTAAATAAAGCAAACTTCATGTGCCAAAGCAAGGTTTCAGCAGATAGGTTCACCCCACAGCTTGATTTTCTCCTTTTCCTTGTATAAATTTGCAGTAGTGAAGCTTGGCTGATGACATGCACAAAGTCCATGTTCAGAAAGGCTGCTGGTATGGTATGTTTTGCTTTGACAGACTTGTAATATAATGGTTGTTATTTACCCTCAGTTTTATTCCATCTGTCATGTGATTGTGGTGATCCCAATTAAATTAAGGATTGAAATTTATCACTGAACTGTCAATTTTCATCCTGAAACTTGAGTTTCTTAGTTGTTTTTTCCTGCACTATATTTTTTTTTTGTTTGTCTTTTAAGAGTCAAAGACTCTGACAGACACATTGGTCTCTGCTTTAGCTTTTGTTCTGCCCCTCTGGAATGGGTTCTGGTGTACTGCTGCCAGTGAGATGGTCCCCATAGGTATATGTGTGTGTGCTGACAGTCTTACTCTGGCTCTGCTTGCAGCCTCATCCATGCTACTTTCTGGTGGATTGCTTCAGGAAAGTGCTCTGGACAAAAATCAGGATTTGGAGAACGGACTTTGTGCAGAGACTTCCCTCTGTAGGCTCTTGAAATTGAAATGTTTGGGAATTATCTGCTTTGCCCCCATCTCGTGATGAACTTCTGTAGAGTTCAGGGTGCCACTGCTGGCACTCAGCAAGTATTTAGAGTTAGAAAAATTGAGACAGCTCTGTGATTTGGCCTCAGAAAGGAGCACTGCAGGAAGCCCATCCTTGCACTGCCCCACCCAAGTGTGTGGTCAGGGCGCAGCCCCAGCACGGTTTCCTCGGCTCTGTGCTGCAGATGTGGCACATGTGCTCCCTGAGGCACGGGAGCCAGAGTTCTGCTGGCTGACAGGGTGTGCCAAGGTCCTGAAGTGACCACCACAATGTCACTCTTATTCCTAGAACAAGATCAAGCATGCCTTGCCTATGAAGAACTGGTAGTTTCTGTTCTCAGGCCTCGATTCCAGCACATCAGGGCTACTTCAATAAGGAAAAAAAATGAAAAATAAATGCTTTGTTATATTTTGTATAGTATAAAACACTCTTGACTGATAAATAAGCTGCCGAAGCATCAGGCGTGCTCTTTGGGCTACTGCGAGCTTGAACATCTCCTTTTTGCCTGCCTAATCAAAATGGTTTTGTCAGACTAAATACTAAAAATAAGAAAAATAGAAATCTAACAAAGCTACAGCTGTTTTGAGCCAATTTTTTTATTTGCCTGCTCAGATCCCTTTCAGAATTTTGAAGCAAGCAAGTACTTTATTAACCTCTAAAATGCTGCTTTCCCCTCCCCTTTAGCCCTGTTCTGCTCTTCCCCATCCCCCAGGATGCTTTCTAGGCTCTCAGGGAGAGAGGGAGGAACACCTCTCCGAGCTGTAGGAGCTCCTTAGTGTGGACCTGTACCAGAGGAAAAGGCTCCACTGCTGGTCTGTGATCTCCCTCTTGTGGACAGACCTCTCTCTCCTTCCTGCGAGCAGGTGAGATTGCAGCAGGATGTGTGGTTTGGCACAGCTCTCAACTGTAAATTAATTGCTAGGCAAGCATGTTATATACTAATTACTAAAGCACGCTGGCTTTCCCACCTCCGAGGGTGTAACTTTGTAGTGTGAACCAACCTCAAATCGGCCCTGTGAATAAACGCTGCTGCAAATGAAACCATCATTACATTTGCAAAGCAGAACTGAAATTTTTAGAGCTTCTTTTCATGTTTTGGCTTGTTCATTGCCTCCATTGCTAATAAATTGCATTTTAGCAACTGAAATACTAATGTTTTGTAGAGTGCTGTGTAAGTTTTAGGTAACTTAACAAGGAGGAGAACAAAATTTAGTTTAAAAGTGCATATCTGAAAGATGCAGACAGTAACTTCAGATTTGCCTGTGTTTTAGTCACTTTTTTGGTGCTGTCTTACATATGATCAAATCCAATAAATCCATCCCTTACTTGTGCACCTGCTCTGCCTCTCAGAATCTGCCTTGCTCAAAGTCTTGTCCTTTCTACTTTTGCTTTAATGGCATCTGTGATTGATGTTCTTGACCATTTTAAATCTCTTTTGACTGAAGTTTGGAAGAGCTGAGCCATGGACAAGTGATAGCATTTTGGTGGCTACGCATATAGTTTCATAAATGCCACCAAGTATGGCCCCTGGTTAACTGTTGAGATTTGTTCTCATATCTCTGAATAAGTCTGCTAATGAACACAAACTTTTCCACTTTAGGTAATTTACTTCAAATAAAGTGCACTTGAAATATGTCCTTTATTTTTTGTATCTGTTGGCCTGCCTGGAATGCAAAAAGCCATAGGGGAGGAGACTGTGAACCAGACCTTTGGGCTGGGTCTCTCTAGTCTGATACTGACAAGAAGGGAAGGGCTTTCCCTCTGTGGCTCATCAGTGCTACCAAGAGGCTTTTCTAGTTTGGAAAGAAACATCCTATAAATTTTACATAAGAAAAATTATAATTAAAATATAATAAGCCTATAGACATGGGGAGGGCAGTGTGATGGATGAGATCAGTCTTGAGTGAACTCGGGTCTTTGCACTGCTCTGACTGGCTTTTTGGCTTAGCGCTAAGAACCTTTCTCTTGCAAAAGGTGAATACACTCTCCTGGAGTGACGTTACACTGACACATGAAGCCAGGAGGCAGAGATGAATGATTGCAGTTGCAATGTCCATGGTACAGTTTTCTATCTTAACTGTCTCCTGGAGTGTATGAGGCATCTTGCTGGCCCTGATAATGATATTTGTGAGTGACACAGGAGTGTCACTCCTTGACCCAGGACCCTTGAAGGCTGTTGAATGAATGTGTTCATTGTTCACTGCATATTTATGTGTGTTTTATCTGTTTTGGTAGAGGGAAATACACTAGTTTACATTCAGTGCCAACACTATATTCTGAAGCTAGGCTCACTGTTTTAATAAATAGAGGTAGCTAACCAGCTTAGTAAGATCAAACACACTTTTAAAATACTTGTCGAATAACTTAGAGCTTTGTGTTGGATCAGTACACTGTTAGTTTAAAAGCTGATTCTCTTGGAACTGGCTCAGGTTTTCCAAAGGAGCACCTTGACAGAAGAATAAATCTATTGGAGAGTCTGGAATCTGATTACCTCATCTAATGTTGTCTTTGTTGTTGTTTTTATTTACTATTCAGAGAAGGAATAGCTGCTTTACTGTAAAAACCTGCCATAGGTAGAAATCTGTGACCTAGGAAAAATGAGAGATTATTTGAGCTAAAGGGTTCTAACAGCATTTGGTGGTCAGGCAATGAATGCACGTGCAAAACCTGTATCAATATTGTTCCTTTCTTTTGTGACACTTCCTCTGAAGCCAGAGCAGATACTGCCATAGCCAGCAGTGCTTTCTGATTGATGCTTTGCTTTGATTGATCTGCTGCTATGCCTGGGGTGTTTCCAGCTTTCTGGGCATTAGCTGTTGCCAGCTCTCAAAGTTTCTTGGAGCAAACCCTCGACCCTTAGCACTGGTTTTAGGACAGGAAGAGGTTAGAACGTGGATCAGTGCTATGTGAGACCCGCAGTGGGCTCTGGTTTAGGATCAAGTCCTTGACAGCACACTGTCACATTGACCTTCTGGTAGGAGAAAAGGACATTGGGGATAAACTCCTGATGCCTGTCTAGGGAGCCAGGTTGCCTAGATACATTGACACCTGCCTGCTAAGGGGTATTCAGTGCTCTCCTGTAGATGATCTGTAGTACTGAACCACTGGATCATCCTCACACACTTAGCCCCAAGTGCCCCTGGGCTGTGTGATCTAAGGTGGAGCAGCCTGAAGTTCAGCATAACCACCTTGCCAAAGCAAATACATGACGATGCTTCGTGGTGTGGAATGTGCTCCATGCTGATGCAGCCTGGTCAGGTTGGCTGATCTTGCACTGGAGGGGTGTGTGAATGGCAACCTGCCCGAGGAGCTGCTGCTTCCAGCCTCTGCAGGCAGCCAGGAAAAATCAAGCCTGTCACAGACAACTTTGTATTTGTTCTTGCTCCAGTGCACAAAGACATGGTTTTTTTATTAATGAAGAAACTTCCTCTTCTCCATGTCATGATTGCTATGGGTTTTTCTTTTCCCTGCTTTGTCCCCCAGGTCCTTCTAATGCTTCCTCCCAGTACAGGTTCCATGTACTGCTGAGGGGGAGCTCTTAAACCCTATTCCAGGGAGGAGAGTTGTTCATGGAAATAGACAACTAAACCCTTTTTCCTGGAAAATCAGGCTGGAGTTTTGAAACAAAACCAATTTATTCAGCAATCCTTTTGTCATAATTCCTTGGCCAGGCTCTGCCTTCAGAGCTGAGGGAAGAGCAGCAGAGGCCAGAGCAAGGCACATCAAGGTAAAATGTTTCTGAAGTGAGACTTGTCTGTGTTCAGTGAGTGAGTATACATTGTTCTTGTCCTGCATGTTTTCTTTAAGGGACAGGAAGATATTTTTTGTGAATAATAGCCTCTCCTTCTGCAGCTTTGATTCACAATGTTTGAATTTCCTCCCTTGGGTTTCCTCAAGGAGCTGTTTTAGCCACAGATGCTTTGCATATGCAGGAAAAGCATGTGTTAGGAATGGAGCACCTTAGCTTTCAAAAGCTTTATTGTCAGTGCAGCTTGTGAATTTATTGGTTCTCATATGACAGAGAGGGTATAAAACTTAGAAAAAGAAGAGTTTTCAAAATCAGTAAATCAATTACTATAAGAAACATATCTTTTTAGCAGCAAGATCAAAGAACAAAAAACATCCCTCAAGCACACTGCTCCCTTCTCTTCTCCATCAAGCCCCAAGCTTCTGGCCATCCAGCACAACCTTTCCCAAATGTTCATCCTTGCCTGCTAAGGAAACAGCACAGGTGGGACTTTGCTGGCTGCCTGTCAGTATTATCCCAAAAGCTTTTGAGCCTATTGCTCAGTTTGTTGCATGTGAGCAGGAAGCCAGATGCATCCAAAGGTGTGGGAGAAACTGAGCCTTGAGGAACTTTCTCACTGGAAAGAAGACCTGGAGCAAGTCTCCTTGGGCAGATGCTGCTGCATGCCTGCATCAGCCACCCCTCTGTCCGACCCTGTGTGTGCAGAGCAGGCACCTCAGGGTGTGTTGGAGCATCTAACTCAGGGCATCTGGTGTGATGGGAGGGTGCAAGGGCGTGGGGGTCTGTCTGAAACTGGGCTGGCTTAGTCCTGTTGGGCAGGAAGCAAGGAAATGGTGCTGTGTGAAAGGAAGCCAAGGAGGTGACAAGCACAGAATGCATAGTTCTAACTGCTGGCAAAAGGGCACAGACTTCACCAAAATCCAAGTAAATAGGAAAATCAAAGATTGAAGAGCTAAGATTTGTATTTTTTTTCTTTTTAACAAGAGTATTACTAAGGCAAGGTTACCTCCTCCTTTTTCCTTCACCAAGATTTCAGCTTGATATTTAATCTTTCCCAATAAAATAGTAATTGTCTTATACAGCTTGAAGAAAATGCTGATCACCCACTTGCCCATGAGTTTCAGGGACTACTGTGGCTCCTGAGAATATTCATCCCATCACTTTATCTTGGGACTGTTAAAATTCAGAGTTGTCCCATATGACAGCTACTCTGAGTCTTTTCATAACATTAATAATAATCAACAGACACTAGGAAAGAGTCTCAGGGAGAGAAATTTCTTCTGGACCGACCTCGTCAGTTTGAGGACTCATGAAATATTCCCAGCATTCCTGGGAATGCTTCCAGCATCACTCTGAAGGTTCTGCCTGTGGCCTTTCCTAGGCTCTTTAGTACCTTGTTAAGGGCATGAGGATAGATGTATAATGCTTTTTCATTGTTTGTTTAGTACTTTCTTGGTGACCATCTGTAAGTCGTACAGCAGTTTAACTTAAAAGTTACTGATTTTAAACTTCAGGTAAATAGTTGTTCATGAAGGCTAGACTGGGAGGATGGCAGTTGGAGTCAAAGGGATGGGGCAGGAATAAATTGGCTTTTGCTTGCTTATGTGGGGAATTATGTTTTGTCAGAATGGGGATGTGGCTGAATGGCAGGTAATGCCCTGAGAGTGTAGTTATTACAATAGCCTGCATAATTCAGACTGCTGTGCAACTGATCCTTCTGGATTTGGCTAAGAAGTCACTAAACAACACCCAGCTACAACAAGAGGTTCCACATACAATTCAAAGTGTTGAGTATCTCACAAGGTACTACTGTCTTCTGTATGAGGTTATGTCTGTGCTTTTGCATAAGCACTGATTTTACTGTAAGCAATCTGGGACGCTGCAGTAAAAGAATTGGAAATAAGACTATATGGAATAGCAACTCCAGTTTAACTGCTTTTGATGGAACCAGGTTCAAAGGACATACATGGGGTAATGGATCCCAAGATGTAATGGACCCAAGGGGTCATGCTCTGAGAGCAAGAATGTGGAAAATAAAATCAGGTTTCTTGCTGTCCATCTGATCAGATGTGAGTCTGTACTTGTTTAAGCAAATCCTCCAGGAAGTTCAAAGCTGCAGCTCAGCCAGCCTGTGCTTCCAAGGAAGATAAGTTCATGAGAATATTGGGAAAAAGGAAATAGGAATTTGGGTATGGCAATAAATTTGCCAGGTAAGTTTTTGAACATATCTTAATGTTATTTAACACCTAGTATTCAGTGTTGAAACAGATTTTTTTGCAGGGCTATTGAGAGTTTTGCAAAAACCTGAGGATAATTCACATGCAGCTTGCATTTATACTGTGAAATGCATGCTGTGACTCCAGCCATGATCAAGCGATTATTCAGCTTCACCTATTGTAAGCTATTTGTCAGACAGCTAGATGCTGTGATAGTATCTTCAGAAGTACTTTGGACTATTCACCTGAACAAAGTCTTTTTTTTGTTGTATATTTCTTAGGGATGAAGAAAAAGCTAGTATTTTGGTAGTAATAGCAAAAAACTGGAAGCAAGCCTTGTTTTAATCCACAGTGAGGCAGTCATGGTTTACCAAGTGTGTCTTGTTTTAATCCATTTAACATGTATACAGGGACAAAATGGAAATTTTGCAACATATACCACTATTCCAGGGAGAATTGTTTTGAAACTTTTTCACAAGTGTAAGTTACCTCTGTTTAGTAGTATCGAGTATAGGTTTCTGTCCCTTTTATTAGGGAAGTCTGTTGACCACATGTTTTTCCTCTATTAATTGTGAGGAAATATTGATTGTGTACTTTGTTAGTGAATTACTACTTATAGTAGGTTTTCTTTTGATAAAATGGCTGAGTGGGGGCATAAAGAAATGCTTCAGTGAAGTGCTGGGTACTGCAGAGCTCTGCTTGCTGGGGGTGTAGGGCTACAGAATGTGTTGCTTCAAAGTAGGTCTTTGGGGATATGTAAGGGAGAAAGCTCTTGGCACAGTTGCTGAAGAACAGCACAGGGCAAGTTCTTAGGAAAAAGATGTAAGGATCTTTAATGGAGAGACTTAGAGGGGACAGGCACAATGTTTCTGCAGATCAACTTTGATCTTTTAGTAGTGAGTCAATATAAGGATCCTATTTGAATGGAACCATTAATGGGAGAAGCTGCATGTGCATCTCAGAAGAACGGGGAGAGAAGCAATTTTTCTTTCATCTAAAATCTCTGGCTAAGCAATAGCAAGGCATCTTGACTTAGCTACTTGCTGCAGTTTAATTTTGTCAGAAAACAGTCACTTGCTGAAAACTCACAAAGCATCCTGTAGCACTGTGCCTTGTTCACATTAGGCTTTGCCTTTATTTCCTCATGCCAGCACATTTTAAAACTTGCCTGAATTTACTGCTGCAAAGAGACTCTTCTGTTATACAGCCCTGGCTTGAGTGAGAGTGTTTGGGGTGTTGGTATCTGTCTTGCTTCACTCTCAATTGCAGTTTAGAACTGTGGTTGGCCTTTCTCCAGTAATTCAGCTGTCCATATTTTAAGGGTGGACATTTCAATATGTGCAAGCTGGAAATAATTGTTGAAATGTTTTCTTCAGTGAAAAAGAAATGGATGCAGCATAAGGTTATTTGCTTGCAAAAGAATTGCAGCGTCCAAGTGGACAATTTCAAAACTACTAACCTGTACATATTGATATGAATAGTTTAACTTGGTTGAGTATGAGCTATGTCAGATTGTTTCCTTGTATTAAAAATATACATGGCATGAGATGGATATATTTTCATGAGACCATATGTCTGGCTGCTTGCTGCTTCCAAGTTGTAGTCTGTTTATGCTCCAGCACCTCCCTGAGAAGTGTGCAGTTGCCCTCCATGCCCATGTTGTGTTGCCTTCAAATAAGTGTTTCTGGGCAAGCAAAATTTCTCTGGCACCATGCACAATAGGGAGTTGAGGTCTTCCATTGCCAGCTTTTTGGAGGAGAGACCTGTTCCTTCTATTTATATCCAAGGCATCTGTTAACATAAAGTGTCTGCTAAACTACTATGTTTTACAGGAAGACCTGGTAATTCTGATCTAGACCTGGGACCTTAGGATGTTATGCAAACAACATGAGCTGGTCCCTCTATCAAGTGTTTATAATCAAATATTAGAAAGATAGAGCAAGTTAGGAGGCTACCCGCTCTCCAGTGTGATTATTTTATTGCAGGAATGCAAGGAAAAAAGTCCTCAAAACGACATGATTTAACAGTGTTTGGCATAAAGAACCATGCTAAAGAATCTGCATTTCTGGCTATAAAATTAGTTCTGTGATACATGGGTCTTGTGAAACATATCTGTTCTATTAATACCTCATTCTAATAAAGTAGAAAGCACTGAAAACTGTCAGAGGGTCTGATGGGCTGGATAGTTGTCATATGGTTTATTGGTATTTACTCACTTGACTCTGACATAGTATACTGCTAATTGGCAGGCAGGCAAATGAATTGGCAATAATTCTTTCTGCAATGTTCTTGACAGCATGCAAGGGGATAGGAGAGGGAAGGAGAAGCTGTAATAATATCTTGCCTATGGTGAAAATAACAGGACAGAAATCCCAGAAATCAGAGCTGAAAGAATAAAGGAAACTTCAGAGGAGGAAAAGCTGTGTGTGCAGAAAGTTCCATTGCACTGAGAACAGCTTGAGAGAAGGAGTTGGAAACAACCTTCCCCAATCTCCAACGCACTGAGTTTTACAGCATCTTGTGGGGATCTTTCATGGAAAGCATTGAGGAGCCCTCTGCATGAAAAAAATGGCTCCAAGCCTGGAGCTATGACTAGTCCAAGCTAAAAAGAAAATAAAGGTTTGTTTGATTTTTTTGAGTTTTAGCTTGTCCTCAGGGTTGTCACAGACACACGCCTGCTTTGTCCTTTTCTTGCACTTGGATTTAATGTGCAGCATGGAAATTCCTCTAAGCTAACACGGTAGAAGCCAGATGCCTCTTAATTACGCTGTTTTTGGGTTTTGAGGGGCATCCTTCAGTAATCATACTAAAATCAAAGGTGAAATTTGACAGTACTGTGGGAATGCAGCCTTAGACCCAGGATACAAATTGGTACTTAAATTTGAAAACTGAGAACCAGCTGCATTTGGTAGCTGTCTTTGGTAGTTTTGTGTTTCTCAATATCTTATTGAGAATTTGGAGCATGGAGATGCTTAACATGAATGCAGTTGGTGTCCAGTGGGACACTTGCTCACTTCAGTGCTGAAGAGGTTTAATGGAACCCAGCCTTCTTTCCTGGAAAGAAAAGCAAAGAAAAACAAGTTCTGCTGGTGATAGTGACTTCTTTAAGACAGAAAAGAGCATAAAGGAAGACACTAGATACTTCACTGTGGGTAAAGAGATTAAAAGACTCCCAAACAAATCAAAACAAAAAACTAAACAGAGAAACATAAGAAGGTCTTCGGAGGCTTTCCAGAAATCTCAGTCAACAGCACTGGATTCATGTGCTAAAGAAAATATTTTTTAAAGAACAAGAGGGGAAAATGGTGGTTCAAATTGGTCTCCTCAAATAATATTAAACTTCTGGTTCCAGCATTTGAATATGACTGCCAAAACCCTGTAATGTCCGTCCATTATGACGGTTGCCGTTGCTCTTGTTCATTCCTCTTTATCTCAGGGGGAAAAAAAAAAAGTAGCTGTTTTGTTAGTAAAAGTTGATGTACTGTTTGGGGAAGCAGTAAGGAGAGACTGGGTGGAGGGTAGGATGGGGGGTGACTGCTGTATTTACTGCCTCAGACACTACTGCTTGCTTATTTCATGACTAACAGGCTTCCAGAAGGGAAGCAGGGCTTAAGGAAAGAAATAACTTTTCACAGACATAACAGGCCCCAGAAGATTACCCTGAGTTACTTTAAATTTGATTAAACTCATGCCAGGATATTGCTTTCAGATATACTTTTTAGACCTCTTTCCTCTTCAACTGAGTAAGGAATTTGTGTCACAAATTAACATCTTTTTTTTCCCCACTGTTCTCCTTCCTCTCTGGTTAATAAATTGCAGCATGATTTGGAGAACTCATCATGTACAAGAACTACAGAAATAGCCCATATTACAATCTGGTGACTCTTTCATGCAAAACACACAGTTTGTGATATTCTTTCTGCTTTATCTCAGTCACCAGCTGTGTAACCTCTATGAGAGAGACTCTTACTGAATGTAACTCTACAGGTGATGTACTCATTTCCACTGCTCTTATTTCCTGACTTTTCCCACTATGAGCATCACTAAAATAGATATCTGCATAATGTTGGCTTCCATTTAAACTCCCAACAACATAAATGCAAAGGAATCTATTTTATTGCAATCTTCTAGTATCTAATAGGAAAATTATTGTGATATGGAAAGATTTCACCCAATATATCTTCTTTTTGGGTATTTTATTTTCCCAATAGCTCTCCAGAATAACTCGGCAAGAACAGGGTAGGCTGAGTCCAGCTGAGGTTAAAGAGGAGACTTGTGGCAGAGCATAAACTAAGCTCAGGTCTCTCATAACAAGCAAATATATTTCTTTTTCTAGATTTGAAAAAAACAAGTTTCAGGATTGCATCTTATCTTTATTTGGTGCAACCTGGATGTTTTCCATTAAGGAAAAGTATAAGTTGGTGTTAATGTGGAAGGGAGTGTAAGAAAAGGAAGAAACAAAAGCCATTTTTTACAATCTCTGGAAAGATTACAAAAAAGTATTAATGCACTGGGGGGGAAGTACAAAGAAAGCACGCACAGCTGCTATCAAGAAAATTATGCAGGGCTGATCAGATGACAAAAACGTTGGAATATGCTTCAGGGACTATAACAGCATTGCTGAGGGAAATCTGGTAGAAGTTCCATGAGTAAGCTGGAGATTTTGTTGAGAAAAACTGTTCTGCTGCTGCATTTTTAGTTCTAAAATAATGTTCAAGCTCTCCCTACTGCTGGATCCTTACCTAGAGAAGTTCTTACTGGAATTTAGATGAGTTTCTAGCATGAAAGAAAACTGTGAGTAATACTAGTGTTTGCATATTCTGGTGTATAGTTTTGCTACCCATTAATGGACAGAATCTCCAGATCCTGGGAATTTGGGGAATTCACATCCTATCATACTGACATGGAGTCAAGGGCTTTGTCCTTTGCAGAGGAAGGCACTTTTATGCATCCACTGAGCCAAAGGAAGGGCTATGGGAAGTATGGCTTATCTGTGCACTCATGGCTCACACAGCAATGTGAACAGCCCTCCTTAGCTGGAGCTGCAGTTGGCTGTGAGGTGCAGGTCCTGACAGCCCTGCAGCAGCGCCCTGGGAGGGAGGTTGCATGTTTCTCAAGGGATAATGTGTTTTCTGCAGTGTTGTTGTGCATAGAATCCAGTGTCCTTCTAATCCTTACCTCTCCAGTGCTGAGGCCTGTAGGAGGAATAGACAGGGTTTCTTTCATTAGATGCAAGCTTTGATTTGTTGAATTAACTTATCTCAAAGAAAATTCAGAAGTCAGGAGGCAGTGGGAGCCAACTAAAATTCAAAGTATTCCATTTAAACAAAATACAAGCACTTTGTATGTGAAGTTGGTCAAGCAATTCAACAGGTTGCCCAGACAGGCTGTACAGTCTCACCTTTAGGATTATTCAAAACCAGACCTGACCAATCTGCTGTAGCTGATCCTGCTTTGAGGAGGGGGTTTGGACCAGATGATTTCCAGAAGTTACTTTGCAATTCAGCAATTCTGTGTGGTTTTTTTTAGAAAGGTAGGATACAGCAGGAGCACTTAGCATCATAATAATCTATTGAATAACCGCTCCTAGTGATATTTCAATGTATCAGTAAGTGGAAATAAATAGGAATAGCTATTGGCCAGTTTTCAAGTGACTATATGCTGACGTATATGTTAACATATATGGTAACAGAAAGTATCTGTGCCTTAAAGTTTCCCTCTCCAGTGACAGATTCTGACAAGTCAGTTTATAGGAAATTGAGAAGTCCTGTTAATTCAAGATTCTTGGAGTTAGTGTTTTGACATCAAAAGGCTTTCAGTGCTATTTATCCACCTAGATCAAAGACAGCAAAAACTAGACAGTCCACTCATTATCTGCCTTGCTAGAGATGTGTAAACCCAAGGAAGTTCCTGTTTGGTCCAAAAGCTGTGCACATAAACCTGGATGTGCAAATACACACCATGTAGCAAAGTGTGGGGAACTGGGTCCCTTGTGACAACTTGGGGGCCTTAAGGATCCACAGTCTAGGGAATGTTTGTGGCTGAAAACTCCTAAGTTGCCTCCTCTCAATATGCTCAGAGCACACATGAACACAAAACACACTGCTGCCCATGCTATGCTCAAGCAAAGCAGCAGAGAGGGAAGCAATGCTCACCTCTTCCATAGGGATCTGGCAGTCACTTGCAACCCCTCCCTAGGAAGTGATAGTTCTGGTTCAGTTATTTCTGCAGTCTATCTCTTTCCAGCCACATCCCTAATTCACAGACTGGGATATTGTCCAGGCTGGACCTGGACTATGGCCTAGTTTTTCTGTAAGGAAGTGATGAGATCAAATTATGGCCAAGTAAAGGCAGCATAATGAAAGATTGTACAGGCTTTGAGAACACTAGAAAAGTGTTTTAGGTTTTGCCCAGGAAGTCATAGGCTGTGGTTTTGGTGTCTTGAGGCAGAAGAAGTTTCGATAGCAGAGAGAGAAGATCATCTTTCTGTTCCATTCTCTTGTCTGGTGACAAATGCCATATGGCATCGAGCTCTGCAATTTCCACTCATTGTCACAGCAGTCATGGTCATAAGCCATCTTGTTACAGCAGTCACCTGTTTATCACTTTGTTAGAACAAACAGATGTCAGCCTGATGTTTCTGCGGCACACATGGGTGATGAAATAATTAAGGCTGTGTCATAATAGCAATGACCAGCAATCCCATAGCCACGTGAAAGCACAGGGAGGCAGGTCTCACTATACTGAACTAATCTGCTGGCTGGGTTGGCTGTAGTTTTGGTGTGACATGGAATTTCTGCTGTTTTTTTGTGGTTTATCTGTCCAGAGAAATAGCAGTTGCATATTCTTCACACAGATTAACATCAGAGTATTGATTTTGTGCATTAGACAGAGTAAATTGCTCTCAGCCTTCTGTTTGAAAGACACTTAGCTGATGGGTGCCTGATCCAGAACTGAGGTTTCCAGGTAGGGTTGCAATTGGGTCAGTTCTGCTTTTGAGCAGAATACTGGGTAAGGATGGAGAAGGGGGTTAACCCTCACTGCTTTCCCACATTGCAGTGATTAATGATAAATCAGTTAATGACAGTACAAATTATAATCTCCTTAGTGGGTAGTTCTTATGTCTCCTATTAATTGAAAAAACCCGAAACTTAACCAACAGGCTAAGACCTAAGAAATATTCTTGTCTTCTTTTGTAATTTCTGACATTCTTGAAGGAAGAGTGACAATGATGTGTCTATGTATAGCTTAAGGCTTCTCCATTTGCATCCGTAAAAACTGCCTAATTCAAGGTGGTCTGTAGTAGCCCCCCTTGCCGCTTTTCAGGGCTGACTTGTAAGTGCAGAACTGTAGCAGTGTGTGTGTGTGGGTATCAGATCTGGCTGGGATTTCACGAAAGAGAGGGAGAGCAGCTATCTCTTTGAAGGCAAGAAAGTGCCAGCGATTTAAAAGGAGAGCATAACAATAAAAGGAGACACTATCTCCTAGAAGACAGGTTTGGTCTGATACCATTTCATACCAAGCCTGATCTGTGGTTCATTCAATAATATCAGAATAGTCATATGCTTACTTATGTGAGAATGTGAGACTATAACTTTTTTTAAAAATAGCGTGGTTTGGATTTTATTTCCTGCATAATTTTTGTTTTAAACGGTCATTGCTGGGTTACACTGGCTATAGAATTAGGTCAATTGCTTTTTGGTATCCTGGTGGAATTCACTTTTACCATGTGTGTTCAGATGATGACCATGATCTCTGTTACCCATGAGGACTGAATAGCAGAACCACAGAGCCAAATGCATTTATTTTTTTGGAATCTCCAAGTAAGATTTAACAGGCTTGTTTCCTGTGCCATAAGCAAATTTTTAATTCCTGACCTGATATTAAAACAAAATTAGATTTTTTTTTTCCTATTGAGGTTTACAACGCTGAGTTTTGAAAGCTGCAAGAGTGATTTGGATGGGACATGAACTAAATGCTAACTCATGTAAAAACAATCCAGTTAAAAAGCCATTTCAAAACTACTTATTGAGGATTTTTTTTCTCTTATATTTTTTCAGAAGCACATGGATCTGGTGTAAGGCAGTAATTCTTGTGTAGGGGTTCTTAAATTCTAAATGCAACTATTTATTTTCCATTCTAAATGGACATCACTGTCTGTGTAATACTAATTCAGAAGAGAAAACAGTCAGATTTCATAGAATCATAGAATGATTTGGGCTGGAAGGGACCTTAAAGATCATTCATTCCAACCCTCCTTCATAGGCAGGGACATTTTCACTAGACCAGGCTACACTCAAAGCCTTTCTGATGTGGCTGTGAACACTTAGAGAGATGGAGCATCCACAGCTTCTCTGGGCAGCATGGTCCAGTGTCTCATCCTCATTAGGAAGAATTTCTTCCTTGTATCTAATCTCTGTCCTCTCTCAATTTGAAGCTGTTCTCCCTTATCCTGTCACCACATGCCCTTGTGACTTCTCCTCCAGCTTTTCTGTAGAACAGTTTTAGGTACTGGGAGACTGCTGTAAGGTTCTGTGAGGCAGATGCATTGAAAATGTAATACAGAATGAAAACTAAGCTGGAATTGTAACACAGCAGAGCAGACCCTGCTCTCTTCTGAATGTCCTTAATGTAAAATACTGCAGAGAACTTGGAAGTTTCAAATTCACCTAAAGACAGAGAAGCTAAAATGAGACTACCATGTTTTATGTAAGCACTGCATGTGCAATTTTTTTCACGGACTCTTAAAATGTTTTGTTAAATAAATGGTATATCAGTGTATATCTATGAAACACAAAAGAAAATGAAAAATTTCTGAGGGCTGTTTTACACTCAGTGGCAAGTTTAGAGCTGGACACAAGACATGGGTAGAAAAATTCTGCTAGTCTTTTATTTAACACTATTTCTAGCGCTGTTGACGAGGGTACTTCATAAAAATGAGTGAGATCAACTTTTACTAAGATGGAAGCTGGGCATAGAAGTTACATGAACATCATGTGCCAACACTGATGGATCAAGGAGTGGAACTTGCATCACAATTTATGGACCAAAGCTGGGCAGTTTGGCAGTTACAACTCCGAGTCTTTTTGTAATTTGAGGTGTCTGGAAGCTAAATTGTTGTAACAGATGTTGTAACTTTGTTTTCTTGCCTATGTGATAAAGCTGATAATGAACTATAAAGGCTTTGTATCCAGTCATTCCTAATAAGGATAATGCAAAAAAAAAAAAGTCTATTGAAGATAAGCAAATGCTCATTTGCTTAGGATATCTGGAACCATTTACATATTTTTGTTACGACAGAGGGAATTTTTTATGCTGTAGAGGACTGGGTCTATCAGAATTAGCTGTGAAGTCACACTAAATGTGATGGATAGCTTTTATTGTCTCAAAAAAAAGTGATAATTCAGGGAAAGACTGAATTTTCAATTTTAATTTTGGGATTTTGTTTTTCTTCAGGAATATTTTTAATGCAAAGACATCAGGAAAAATAATGAAAATAACTAAAAATTATGTACTCATCTTCAAATTAATTTCTTTAAATTTCTCTTTAGCAATAAATCACAGACCCACTTCTTTCCCGTCTATCTCTAACTTAGAGACCTGAATCATGAATTTATCAAAAAAGCAAAGGGCCCCCATAATGAATGTTGTGACACTTACACCCTCTGGTGAATCAAAGCCAGACTTCTCATAGCTCCAGCTGTGCTGAAGGTCTGGAAAATATTTTTCTTTGGCATCTAGCACCCCTGGAGCCCCTTGCAGTAGAACTGCTCCAATTAATGTCCATCCTGGTGGATTTTGGACTGTTCCCATCTGAAGTAGGGCAAAATGGGGGACATAGTTTTTGTCTTTTGGAGAAGATTGTTCTGATTCATAAAAATATCACCCCCTCCACCTGCAACAGGCTCATTTCAGGAAGAAATGCAACATGTCTGGCTGACTTACCCTGAGTAATCTTGCTGGGCTTGCAGCATTACTTGGAGAGCTGAGCTCTGTAGTCTGTTAAATGGAATAGTGCCCAGCGTGGCTAGTAAAAGTGAACACTGTTAAAGTCATTACCAGAGAAAAAACACCAGCTAACTTCAAATAGGCTGATGGTTTTTTGAAACAGGGCCAAGCTTCCTTTGATACTGAGAATCTTGCCAGTTACTAGCCCTTTCTACATGTATGTATAAAAAGTTCTTTTTTAGCTTGAACTACAAAAACAAGACATGTGAGCTCACTGTCTGTTTATCCATCCCCATTCCTTTCTGTCTAATAGCTTTTTAGCCCCATTGCTCAATTTCCACCAACTCTGAAACAAGCTTTCAATGATCATTAAACTCCCTGATTTGGGGAACACCAGGAACTGAGCTGAGGAAGGAGGTGCTGCCAGTGTAATTCTTAGACTCTGAAATAACAGCAAAACCAGCCTTGCTAGTACTGAAGCCAACAGCAAAACTCTAGCCTTCCACTGTGTTTGGTTTCATTGCAAGGCTGCTGTCTTATTCCTTTAGGACCATGGGCCTTTGAAATCATTGTAGAGATTGACCTTCCTGTGACAGGGATAGCTGGGTTTGTCTTTAAGGGGCTCCCTTTTCTGATGAAGAGGTCTGAGAAAGGAAGGTTTGAGGGGGATGATGCAGTGGTCAAGGGAAGCTCTTGGTGGTAGAAATCACAGGATCTTGTTTGGTTTGGCTCCTTCCTATTCCTTACATATATAATAACCTACTTAAAAGTGTCAAGTTCTGTCCTGTAAAATTTACAGGCTATAGGGTTTCTCTTCAAAGACATGCAACTTCACTATATCTCTCAGTTTTTGATTGTGGCTTTTTCCTACCAGATGTTGCCACCAGAAATTCTCTGAAGAGAGATTACTTTCTGTTGAAGGTCCTCATCTGTGAAATGGACTTCTGCTGCTCTAGTAGTGGCTATGTATCATCCAGGGCAAATGAGAGGATGAAAAAAAAAATGGATCTTGCTTGATGTTATTTACGTGAATCCTTATCTATGAAGGAGAACCTACTGAGATGATTCTGCTTTCATTCAGTTTCTGGACACATATTTTAATGGGTTTATATAATCTTTGTATTTTTAATATATACAAACAGTCTTTTCTTCCTTCTCTTGGAGCAGTACAACAGGCAAACTAATATTCTTTTTCTTATTGAGATGTTAACATGACTTGCAGTCTTACTGTAAATGGGGTGGAAAGACACACGTGTTGAAGTGATTATGTGTAAAGAATCTTTTCCAGCATGTAATCCCTGCACTCTTTTTATAAACAAACACTAATTCATGTGTTCCGTCTTATGGAAAACATTGGTTAGGATTTAACAGGGCTTTTGTGGAAAAAGTGAGTGGAAATCTAAGAAGGAAACAGTAAAGAAGCTAGATCCTGATGAATTAATATGAGAGAAAACAGAGGTACCATGAAATGTTTGCTGAAAGACTTGTCCTCCTAACTAAAATGACTAAATACTTCACCCAGGCAGTCTCTACATGCGTCTGAAACAAACCACTTTGAACTGAAAATGCAGATGTATGCTTTGAAAATGAAGGTATTTGCTTTGTCACTACCAAGCCTGCAGCTGTAGTTCAGCAGAAATAGTCTGCTGTAAATCAGTATTTCCATTCAGTGAAAAACCTGTTTCAGCACTTCATTTTTTTATTTTATGTGATTGGCTCAGGCTTACCACACACCGTACCTCTGCATTAAGGTGTCATATCCCAGCATTGGTCCTCTTTTTTAGCAAGTATGTGCTCATGACACACACAATATACTTGGGCTGCATTATCCCTTCCAATAGAAAATTAAAGACCCTAAAATGAAAACTATGAAGTCTTTAACTTCTAAAACTAAAATTTTTCTCAGCAGTAAGAGGACATTAGTAGGACTGCTAGTATCTTATAATGTATTTGGAGACATAATGTGATATTTTGTTATGGTTTTCGGTTTGGTTTTGTTTTTTGTTTTTTGTTTTTTTATTTTATTGTTTGTTCATTTTTTCTTTCAAAAAACAAAGTCTTCAGTAGGTCAAAGGGTCTTTCTGAGGGTATGGAAGGACTGTGCCAGTACTGCTGCTGTGTCAAAGGTGAGGTTTGGAAAAGAAATAAGATGTTCAAGAAGTAACATCCTGGCATTTAAATTTCCAGGCAGCTGTGTGAGCTGCTGTTTCTTCCTACATCAGCAGTGTCTCACGGGAAATGGCTGGGACAAGCTGCTGGGTGTTTTTACGTCACTGTAGTGAATCTGCTCTTCCTGAAAAGCTGGAACCTATTTATTTTTAACAGCCCCACTTATTTCCCAAGGGTCAGCATGTTTTCACATACTGCATTTTAAAAATTTCTGAGGCAGAAATGATGATTAGATCTGTCAGTCCTCTCACAATGGAAGATTTTGTTGCTGCACACACCCTTGTCTCCTTTCAGGGTGGTAAGCCATAAGGTTTTGAGATGAGAATAAAACAAGTGACATTTTTCACTTTTTGACAGTCCCTCCATTTTTCTATAACCATAACCTAGTTCTAGCACCCTGTTGTTTGAGATAATATGGCAATAAAAGTTAGACACCAGCAAGTGCAAGGCAAGTGTGTGGATAGGCTGTGCAGGCTGTCTACCTGAGTATTGTATGTAGGCTTTTGGGCTTGTCATTAATCCCTTACCTGCTAATTGATTTCTACTGCAGTTGGTAGTCCTCCTTCTTCCCCCTGCATGGTTCTCCTGCTGCAGGCACATGTGAGGAAGGGTGTTGGTGCAGGCACAGTTGCTATGGCATGTGAGGAAGGGTGCATCTAGGGTACAGGCTCTGGAAGAAAAGAGGGTTAAAGTCCCCTGAACTAATGTTCCCATGAAACACAGCGACTGACCAAGGACATAGGAATTAAATTAAGCATAATATGCTAGGTTGCTGTCTTAACTGACTGGCTTCACAATTGGTTTATGAGAAAATCTGAAATTGCCATTATTTTTTTGTAATATGCAAGGAAAACGTGAGGTTTTTCTAGAAGACTGGAATTCTAGTTCCTAACTAGCTGTAAGAGCAACTCTTCTGCTCTTTCTATGCAGCATATTCTTGACATGTGAAGTGTGGGCTCTCACTACAGAGATGTTTATCAGTGACTGTGCTGCTCTTCCAACATGCATGGGTATTTCTGTGAAACTGTGAAAGCATGTGATAGTCACTGTTTTTCCTCTGTCTAGATGCAAGGGAATTAGAGCTTCAGCAAAGCACTGTTCCTTAACACCATGATGAGATATCCATCTAACCCTGCTGAGGAAGAAAAACCTTTAAACCAACAGGTAGCACATAACTTTGCTGCCTCTGTCATCATTATCTTTCTTCTGAGAAATCTTCATTCCATTTAGGTGTAAATACTTCCAAGGGGGCTTTAAAGACGAGTACAACAGTTACTACTGCCCACATAAACAGCTTTTGTAAATAAATCTTACTAGAACTGTTCCAAACATTTTCCATTTTTAATTAATTGTTCTTAGAACTATATTCAGGATGCATTACCTTACTGTAGATGTATTAGGACATTTGATGACTATTCCAGAACTGCAAATACAAGTGATTCTAAAGATCTATTAGCTATTTAAAATCATTTGTGGTTAAAGTGAATTGAGAGATTAGTATTAGTAAAAGTGGGAAATGTTTATATATTTGAGTTCCTCTACTGTAAATGTCAGGCTTTTGAAATGAGTTGCACTGCAACCCAGATAATGGGTTGCTTTTAATTTATTACCTCAGGTAAAGAACTAACCAAAGTACCTCACTGCAGCAAGTAAGTTGAAGTGTTTTTTAAAATTCAATACATACATCCTGGCTGGATATCTACAGGGAATTGATAAACCACCCAAGTTTTCCTTTTTCAGAAGCAGTTAAGTATGAAGTAAAATCTGGAATGGATCATTTAGGCTTAGTCTTTGCTTTCCTTGTTCTAAAAGCCTTTCTGGAGTAGATATTTCTTTATTATCATTATTTTATTTAAAATAAACAGTGGTAAAAAACAGGGGCAAATGCTTGTGTTTTTGTTTTTCAAGCTTCTGTAAAAGATGAACATGAGTTATTTCAAAAGCTTTGGCATCCTCCATTACTGATAAGAATACAGAGAAGTTACATTGCTGATGTAAAGTCCCAGCCTAGTGACTCTTTTCCAGGAAAGCCAAGAACCCAAGGTAAATATCTCCTTGGAACATACCATTGATTCCAGACTCCCAAAACTAGAGCTAGCTCTGAACTGGTTTTGTAAAGCAATTTCTCAGTGACTGAATAACTACCATTGAATGCCAGACCAGGAAGAACATCTGCCTAATAATTGCAGTTGGGAAAATTTGAGGTATGTTTGTAAATGCATCTTTGGGTTTTACTGCTATCAAAACAAAAAATTTGTTCCTTGGATACTTAAGATACTTGAAGGAATTTTTATGTATGAGTCTGAATGCTGTTTTCATACACTGCATGAAAAGAAACCCTAAATTTAATTTCTTCAAGGTCTTTTATGTGAAATGCCTCACCAGTAATGGCATTTTCAAGGCAATAAGAAAAGTAGGCATTTTCCCTGCAGGCACAAGCACAGAGTCAAAGTCAAGGCAGTGACAGAACATCATTCCGCTATCCTCCTGTTGCTACCTTGGTCATTGTCCCAGTTGGAGCAATGTGTAAGCTGGACTAAGCTTAAATAACCTTGATTGTCCCAGTGCAGTCCAGCAGGTACAGGACAAAGGTGCTGTTAATTCAGTCAGGTGGTGAAAATTCCTTTATGGCACAACAGGCTGTGACTGACTCGTGTGTCAAGGTAGTGGGGCCAGCCTTGATGCTCTAGGAAAACGTGGCAGTCTAGATCTGAATTTACTACAAAACTGCATTTTTCTCTTCTGGGGAGATGGGGAGGAAACCTTGTGCTCTTAAGTCAGAAATACCTTTTTTTAGCACACCTTGCCTCTGATACCAGAAGCTGTCTATGTAGTGTTTTAGTCTTCTCTCTCTTAATGAATGAACAGGAAAGATTGTTCTGGGTGTGACTCAACCTCAATTAACTTCAGTGATCAGGGATTATGCTGGTCCATTGAGTTTCTCTCAGATTTGGTAAGCGGCCAAAATTCATCATGGCAACATGAGGGCTTCTTACAAGTAAGACTTGAACTCAAATTCATTCACTTATCTTTCACTGGGAAGCCACAAAATTGCTTACACTGGCACCTGTAAACAGAATGGTGAGAATCCTTCACCAAGTGTTTTTCTCCACAGCTTTCTTGAAAATTATATCCCTCAATTTCCAGCTGCCCTAATCATGGGGGAAGTGTTCAGCTTAAATTTTCTGGGTAAAGTTTAGTTCTTATGTTCACATTTTCCTTCTAGAATAATGGCCTTCACGAGTAGCTCACTATGTGCTTTCCTTTGATAGATTTTGCTCCAGTTCAAAGTGTTACAATTAATTTACATTACAGTAAATACACTTGATCCTAGAAGCTAAGAGGTTTCATATCACTCTGAGACTTGGGGAGACATTTGAAAATCCTAGCAACAGAAGGCACAGAAAATCCTGGCAAAAGCATTGGTTTGGAAAGACCAAATGAGCTGGCAGATTTCACTTGGTTCTCTTGTTCCTCTTGGGCTGACAAAAGGAGGAAAGGAGAAGGGGAGAACAACAACAAACTCAACATCCCTGGAGGCTTTGGTAGGAAAAGCAGTTGATGCTGCAGTGCAAATTTCCTTGCTTGATAAGGACAACCTCAAATTCATTCTCAAGGGATTTCTCGAGGGGAGAAAAGTACTTGCTTCTGCGGATGTGACCTTGCTGCTTACGTTGTCAGAGTTGCCTGCAAACTCAGACAGTTTTGAGCTAGATGTGTCTGCCTTGGTCTGAAGTGTGGATGTGATGTTGCTCCTGACATAGGTGTGGGCTTCAGAACACAAGCTGTCTCCTCATCCAGCAGAACATAAAACAGCAGATTTCCTTCTGCTGGTGATATTTCTTCCCTAAGAAAATCAAAACCAATCCTCTGCAGCAGCTGTTTTTTGTGGTGCATTAATGTTTGGTATGCATTAGTGTTTGAGCTTGGGCCAGTATTCTTATTATCCTTCCTTTGTCCTGATGTCCGAAATCTCCTATTTCATTCCAGATGCACGTCATTATCCGAATACTGGCCTCACCTCCATGGTCACAGGGATTATTTTGTTGTGATTAGACAGTTGTAACTAGGATAATCCCTGTACTTTTTCACGCAAGACCAGTTCAGCGCCTCCCTGTTCTCCTCTCTTGCAGAAGCATAAATGCAGAGTTGCCTGGCCTTTGTTTATGGGGTGATGGTATGGAACAGCTGGGCTCCAACTGCAATTTTGGATAGTTCCCAAGCTGTAGAGTCAGAATTTGTGAGTGTTGGAAAGTTTAGTTACTGCTGGAGCTAGCACGTGCCTATGTTTATGTGCACTGGGAGCAGGCACAGGCTGGAGCTGGAAGGAGAAGTGCTGAACAGTTGAAGGAGCAAGGCTGTAGCCTCACTGCCATGTCCTGCTGCTGACTGCTGCAGTCCCAGAGCCTGTGACATCTGGCTGCAGCAGCTTGAGGCCATATGAAATGGGGGGCACACATGATGTTTCAAAGCTCTCAAGTAGGTAGATACCGAATCTTAATTTTCCATTCCTCAGCTCATGAGTCTAGATCTATGCTTCTGTGTGTGGATTCAGCAGGCTGCTGCTCATGGGCAGAGGTCCAATAGTGTCTCCACAGAGCAGGACACCATGCAGCTTGCTCAGTCTCTCCCTGTGGGGATGCAGGTGTGATGTGCTGTGCACAGTCCCACCTTGCTGGGAAGCCTGTGCATTTGCTGTGCATCTGGAAATAGACAGGAACTGAGCCTGCTTACAATGTAAGGGAGAGTTGATCACAGTATTACATGCTGCTCTGCTTTTAGGCTTTGTAGTCAGGCATGGGGTGCAGCCTGAACTATACAGGCTCTTCCAATGCTGGATCAAGGAGGTGTTTTCAGCATGGTTTCTTGTGGTAATTTGCACATCCAAAGCTGCTTTCTAAAACCATGTAACCCAAACTGCAAAAATAAAATGCCCGCCTAAGAATCCAAACTTAAGGAATAAAAGGAAATAAGATTTTGTTAGGGAAGGGTCCAGAGAGGGAAAGAGGAAAGATAAACAGTATGCATAATCTTCTCTCCATCCCAGTTTTATGCCCCCTCTTGACGAGGGTGGGCTTGTTTGCTTTCTCCTAAAGAAGTTAGTATCTATAACTTCGCTCCAGATCCAGGATTTCCTGATTCACAGATGCTGTTGGGAGACAGAAGGCAGCTAGATGTCTCCACTCCACTGCAGTTCTCACCAGATTTTTGTATGGACATTTGCTCAGTTTAATTCCATCTCTTTCCTAATTCAATAGGTGTGAGGGAGGACTGCACCAAAGCCTCTTCTGAAATTTGTTGTTCTTTCTCTTCTCCTGTGAGTTTGAATGTCCATCAACTTACAGCCTCCTTGTGATGCAAAGATAGTGCATGATTTGTTAGAATTACTTTTTAGATCTGTGTGCAAATCATAGAGATGCCGATATACACAAGAGGAGAAACTGAATTTTTCCCAAAGGGCACCCTACTTTAGAGGTAAAAGAGTAGACTAATCTGTGCTCACTGTTCACCAGCTACTGAGGTCTGATGTCTTCAGAGTTAGAAGGACCATTAGGATAACTGTCTGTCTTCCTGAAGAGTGGAGCCGAGAGAATCCCTGCTGCAAACTTCTGCAGTAAGATTACAATATCTAGAAAAATATCCAGTAAGTCTTGAGTTGAAGATTCCAGATGGAGCAAACTGTGTCCAGGGAAGTGACTGCAAAGGCAAATTAGTTTCTTTAAAAGTCAGAAGACTTTGTTTAGCTTTGCTTTTGCAGACACTGCATCCCAGTCTGACTCTTTAATATGTCTTATACTGCTTATTGTTTACAGCTTTTTAAATCAGTGTTAATTGAACTAATTTCAAAAGAGTTGTAGAAGCCTGTTACCTCAAGATAGTTCTCTTTCAACATTTATATTTATAAACTGAAGTGAAACAAAACAAAAATTTCAAGTATTGTGTGACCTGTTGAGATGTTTCTAAAAAGTGATGGTAACATCATAGCATTGATAACATTATTATCCTCTATTTTACGTAGTTACAACTTCCTAAAATATTACAGAAGTTCCAGCTGAGGTATAGTAACCATGTGTACATGCTCTTAATCCATGGCAAATGAGTAGGAATGCGGGCTAAGTTGGCCTGCATGAGAAAGAGGTAAATACAGTTATTTTCGAATTGTAGTCTCTACCAATTCACATGGCAGCTGCAGTGACGTACAATTGCTAACTGCATCTGTTCCTTTGCCCTTCCACAGGTTTGCCTACAGTCAGTGACAAACGGAATGACCAACAGCCACATTCTGTGTAATTTTTTTTAAATTGTCTCTACAGTAACTTTTTCCAATAATCTGGAACTTCCAATTGACTTTCCATTGACTTCAGTGCATTTTGGATCAGAGGTTAAAATGAACATCTGGTTGCAAATTCATTAGCCAAGTCTGAACAAGACAGCCTCTGTAAAGCTAATACCTTTAGACTTCTTGCCTTGATACTCTCTTGAAGATCTTACTGTAGAAATTTGGTGGTCTCAGGAACTGTAATGCAGCAGCTCCAACAGCAACGTCAGAGTGGCGTTGACAATGTGTTCACCTGCTGTTCCCTGATCCTGTTATTTCCTCTTCAGAACTACAGCTCAGCACATTTCTGGCTGGGTCGCCTGATACACAGGATTTACAGCTCAGCTGAGCTGATGTTGGTATTGGAAGGTTACCTTCTTAATTTCTTCTGTTCTTTCCCTTTATTCAAGAAATTGTGCTGCATTTTTCCTCCAATGATTCCAGGTGTTAGGAAGAGAGTTCCCCTGCTTTCCCACAGCAACAGGTCAGCAGCAGACACTGGCACCACCATTTTTATGTAACTATCAAGTCCTCTTTTAGAACTTGGAAAGGATCTAAGTTGTATTCTAGGCCTTGGGAGCTCATTTATCTGCAAATGAGATATTTAGCTTTTTAAAATTCTCCTCAAAACGAGAGCCAGCCTGAGCTAGATATGTTTATATTTATTCTAAACACACAAGCATATTAAAAAAGGGAAGTAAAACGTGACCCATTTCATCTATCCTTTTAAAATTTCCTTCCAGTAGTTTCCCCAAGTAGGAAAATACAGGAGGGCACAGGGGAAAATAGGCTTCTAAAGAGGTTGCATTAATTTGGGGGGAAAAAAATTTCAATCCCAATGTACATTTAGAAAGGCAAATTTGATAGTTCATTTAATAAAGACATCAGTGCCTGTATACACAAAATTTTTATAGCTCTGTTGGATTCCACCCTTCAAAAGTTTTTGTTGCAGAAAGCATACACTTATAATTTTTGTTCTTTTCCTTTTTTCGAGGAATCTCTATTTAATCATTTTAAAATACATGCAGTATATCTAGATCCCTCCTGGTGTTGATTTTTCTGACTAACAGTGCATTTATAGTTAAACAAGTGAGGCATTTGGACTGTAGTCATTTTGATTTATAGCAGCAGGAACAAAGCGAGAGAGTACAGACGTCAGTGCTGCTGCTGCTGATCTGGCAACAGAGACTTCCTAATGTACAAATTACGTCTTTCACCACACAATTCCCTCTCTACCCTAGCTAGAGACAGGGAAGCATGCTTATTTAATGCCGTGTGTGCTGTCTATACAAAGGTGTGTGTACAGTACTAAGTGGATGCTATAGCGTTCATTTGAGGCACACAGTTTATATTTTGCTGTGCTTTTTCATTTGAAAACGAATTGTCCATAACGGTAAATATACGGTGATTCACTTTTCTTCCCTCTTACAGACAGGACAGATACATATGAATTAAAGCTGGTTGTAGAGGTGGCTGTAGTGCTTTACCCATACAGTTCCAATAAATTGCAGTGAAAATATTAATTCATTTTCTATAAATCACCAAAACAGCATGCGTGGTGTTTGATTCACATCTGGCCCTGGGGAGACCTTTGAATAACTACCCCATGGGTGAAAGGCTCTGGATGTTCAGGCTCTGTACCACTAAGTGGAAAGAGGACCGTTTTGATAATTAATATTGTGTATGGGTGGTGGAACAAAGAAGGACTCCAGAGAAGAGACTCTTGTCTCAGTGGTGGTATTTCAAATTTCTGGGCTGAGTGTAACTGCCTATACCTACATATCTCTATGTAAAGATCCTAACAGCTGTCCTTTTCAAATGGCATGAAGTACTTCACTAACCAAAAACTAGACTCAACTCAGCTGGGTAAAGCAAAATCTGGCAGTCATCACACCCAGGGACCAGGCACCACATGACTCTGGTTAATATGTGGCTGCATTTCATTAGCAGCTGGAGTGATTCCTGTGCATATAGCACCATAGCTTGTATATCTGCTAAGCCTTTAAAGCACTTCAGGATGAAAGTAGCTCAATGCAAGATAATGGTCTCCGTTTAGCATTGCAATCTGCAGGCAAAGATTTGGAGCAACTCTCAAGGCAGAGCAAAGGCTGACTGGTTTCAAACTTGCTTCTCCAAAGGCAGATCTATTGAGTGCAGTGCCTTGTTCTGTGCAAAAGGCAGGGAGCTACCCTGTCCATCAGGTAGGCACTCCCCTCTGCCATGCTGACAGGGAAGAGGGACTATTTCTGTCTAGACAGTGGGCCCCTTCCTGCTCCGTGGGCATTATTCCACTGTCAGTATCATGCAGCATGCACTAGCTGTGGCTACCCTTGCTCTCACAAGGTCACCTTTTACTGTAGGGAAATGAGCAGTCAAGTCACCCTTATTAGTATGTGCTAGTACATGCTATCTGTCCCATCTCCCATTTACATACTTGGAGATTGAGAGTTGCATGCTCATAATGTGAAAAATACCCACAAATCCATCCCAAGGTTGGTTTTGCTGCACTGAAATAAAATAGCAAAAAAAAGAGAATGATAACTTATGACAAAGGGCAGTCACTGTGGTAGAATGTAGATGACCATGGGTAAAGTCAGGGTGTTTGCCATCCCTGGGACTCTGTGGGAGCCCTTGTTTCCCCAAATGTCCTGCAACTGGGGCAGATTGCTGAGCTGCTTGCTTTGTATCTGGTATGATGAACCAGGGCTTGGTTGAGACCCTGAAAACCTCGTCCTGCATAGCTTCTTGGTCTATCTGTTAAACGGATAGCTATTGAACATCCTCACTGACACAATTAAGTTACAATACAGCTGAAAAAAGAAGTGATGTAAATGCAGTTGTATGTATAAGCCAGGCATTAAAAGCTCATATTCCTGTTGCTGTGGGGATCCCTATTGCCATTCAGCACTGTTTTTATGACACTGGATTTGGAGGGGTTTTTTGTATTGTTTTGTTGTTGTTGCTGTTTGGGGTTTTTTTGAGGTTTTGTTTGTTTGTGTTTTGCTGTGTGTAATAAATGCAAATAGTAAGTTTCAAATGCACAGTGAAGCTCTTGCAGTGCACAAGTTATTCAGTTGGTAGATTTCTTTCCCTCTTCAGAAATTTAGTTTACACTTTTAAAATTGGTTGTTCTTTTATTTAGGAGCACAATAGTTATTCTAAGTGGCTGGAGCTACAGAACTGAACTGTCTAACACGTTTGGGATTTGGATTGACAGAAAAAAAAAAAGACTTGATCTCATGTAATTGTTAATGTACCCAGCCCTGAGCTGGAGGGGAGCAGGGGTAAGTGCAGCTGGGAGGATGCAGAAATGGCTGTGCCTTGCACCACTGGGACTTGGGCAGCACCAGACTCGTTTGCAGTATGAATTAATATAGTCTTTGGGCTGCTCTAATTTATCCAGCCAATCTCGACCTCGAAGGACCTTTATCTGCTGGGGAGGTGCCAGGAGGTGGAAGCCAGTTTCTGGCTCCCTGCATGGCGGCAGCAGGGAGGTGCAGGATCTGTTCCAGCTGTTTAACGTCACCAAGGATTCCTGTATGAGAGGGCAGCGCTGCGCCAGCATCACAAGCCAGCTTCGCAGCAGCTTGGCACTGCTGCAGTTAAGCTGAATTGAAACGGGGCAGGGTTTGGCCAGAGCGTGGCTGTGCATGCTCTGCCAGCCAAATCCGGTGACGCTTGAATTCACTGATTGCCATTGACTTTAATGGGACCGGGATATTGTCCTCTGCCGAGCTAAGCACAGATACATTCTGAAACAGGGCAAGGCCTGACCCCACAGAAATCCGGGGAGCTTTGCCATTAAATTCTCCAGAGGAAAAGAAACGGGGTGGAAGGAGACAGTTGGGAAGAAAATGCAAATGCATAAGTTTTAGGTTTAACTGTGCCCTTAAATCTTCCCTCTGACCTTGATGTGCAGAAGAGGCACACAGACAGGCGGCTGGGGTTATGTGTGCAGTTGAGGACATGCACAGAGCAACCATTTTATAAACCATTATTCTTCAGAGCCCAGGACTTGATGATTAATGGAGGGGGTGGTGAAGGCAGTGGCAAGAGAAGAAATAGCGGTGGGTGTGCGGATAATGTACAAATGCTGAGTGAGTGGGCTATTAAACAGGAGGGGGAAAAAAAAGCTTGCTTTTCTGGGAAGAGAGGGAAATCCGTTATGATATAGTAAAGCCGAGTGTCTGCTGGTGCAGCCTCCTGGTTCCAGTCTGTGCTGCAGTGACAGGGAGAGAAAGGGGAGAAAATCGGGGGTGGGGACGGCGTGTGTGGGGATCGGCACCTGAGGAGGGACACGAGACGTGCGTGAAATAAATAAAATAGTAATAAGTCCTCAAATTATTAATTTTTAAAATAAAGGGGGAGGGAGGGTGGAAATCCCCTCGCACAAAGGAACCTTAAACGCGCCAACAGCATCGGCTCCATGAGCGGGGATCATAAAAAATAAATAAATAAATGCCAGTAAGGCATCTCATTGAGAAGAGGGGAAAAAAAAAATAGAAAAGGCAGAAGAGAATTAGAAAAGAGAAAAAGGGCTCCACGGGAGCGGCAGGGGGTGGGGGAGCGGGAGCGCAGGGCCCCGGTGCGTGTCGCTGAGGCAGCATTGACGCAGGCAGCTCTGACGGCAGCAGCCGCGGGCGGGGGGAGCGAGGGAGAAGGGAGGGAGGGAGGGAGCGCCAGGCTCCTGTCCCCCATCCCCAGCTTTCCGCAGCCGAGGCGCTCTCTGCCTGCCCTGCCCTGCCTAGCGCTGCGGCGGGCTGGGGGCATCGCTGGGCGGCGTTCTTTTGCTGGTGTTTCTTTGCACCCCCTTCCCCATCCCCGAGTCAGGAGTAGGGGCTGTGCCCCTCCCGCCCAGCCCCGCTGTGCCTGCGTGGCCCCGTGGGCTCACAGCATCAGCCTTCATGGATCTGAACGGGGAAGGCTGATGGATGTGGGTAGGAAGTGTGGATTGTCTGGGAGTTACTGCTCTACAACTTGGGAAGCAAATGAAAACCGCCTGCTCATCCCCTCTCTGCGAGTTTGTTTCTTGCAGCTTATAGGAAATTTGGGGCTTGTGGCCTTCAGGGATGAGAAATTCATCTTTCCTGTGAGTTTCCCAAGGCTTTTCCTGTACAGTCTCTCTAAGATGCAAAGAAAAGCAATGATTGTATTGCTGATGATACTGACACTTAGAATTTGCTTGTCTTTGTAGCTGACTTTTCTGTCAGTTAAGAAAGAACTCAAATCCCAATCCCAGGCATTTCTCTGCAGCTACAATGTAATCATTGGGATTTCCCCCTCAGCAAGTTTGCAGATGACACCAAGCCACTTGATGTTATTGACACACCTGAAGGATGGGATGTTAACCAGAGAGACCTGGACAGGTGGGCCCATGGGAATCTCATGAAGTTTAACAAGACCAAGGGCAAAGTGAGGCACCTGTGTTGAGGAATGAACAGATTGAAAGGAGCCCTGCAAAGAACTTGGGGATGCTGGCTGATGAGAGGCTGGACATGACCCAGCCATGTGTGCTCACAGCCTAGAAAACCGATTGTATCCTGGACTGCATCCAAAGCGGTGTGGCCAGCAGGGCCGGGGGGAATTCTCCCCCTCTGCTCTGGTGAGACCCCACCTGCAGTGCTGCATCCAGCTCTGGAGTCCCCAGCACAGAAAGGACATGGACCTGTTGGACTGAGTCCAGAGACAGATCATCAAGTTGATCAGAGGGATGGACCATCTCTGCTATGAGGAAAGGCTGAGAGAATTGCATTTGTTCAGTCTGAAGGAGAAAGCTTTGGGGTGATGTAATTGTGGCCTTCTAGTATGTGGAAGGAACTGATAAGGACAGAGAGGGACTACTTACAAGGGCATGTATTGAGAGGACAAGGCAGAATGGCTTCAAACTTAGAGCAGGTTTAGATTAGATATTAGGAAAGCAATCTTTACTGTGAGGGTGGTGTGGCAGTAGAGCAGGTTGCCCAGACAAATTGTAGATGCCCTGTTTCTGGAAGTGTTTAGTGTCAAGTTGGATGGAGTTCTGAACAACCTGTCTAGTGAGAGATGTCTGTGCCCACAGTAGGGGTGGTGGTACTGGATGATCTATAAAGTCCCTTCAAGTCCAAGACATTCTATGATTCCTTGACTTGGCTCCAGGACCCGAAGAGTTTCATAAAATGGTGAAAGGTGGCAACAATAAACTTTTTGCTGCAGCTTCCTGCCTTTAGTGTTCCAATGAAAATACTTTCTTAATGACTGATGCTGTGCTGTTCCCAAACACTACTTAGAAAGGACCTCACATGTTGGGGTCATCAGTCTGGTAACTTTCAGCTCTCTATTCACTACATTTTTATGAAAAGGGCCATGCAAGTAAAGAGTTTTTCCTCCTCTGTCAAGCAGGATGATTTCTGAAGGGAAGCAAGGAAGAAGAAAAAAAAAAAGTGACGCACAGGCCTTGACTGGAAAAATCAGAGGCTAATACAGTGTCAGAATCTGAGAGGAAACTGATAAGATGGCTGCTGGTGTCAGTGTCCTAGCCAGTGTCAAGTCATGCAGTACATTACTTTTCCTTCATGCAGGCAGGGCATTCATAGGAGCCTATGTCACCTGATTGTACTCCCACAACCATCAGAGCAATTTGGGAGCTTTTTTTTGTCAAATGAAAGAAGAGAATCCTTTCTTTCCTCCTCTCTTCTCCCCAGAAAGGTCTCTGTCCTGTGTTCTACTAAACTTGTGAAAGCAAAACTTCTGAAAGAGAAGTTGTGTTCTTGAAGAAATGAGGATTGCTGAAGGTTTTTATGGAGCTTTTAATCCAGAATTTTTATCTGGAACATTGTTTAGAGTTGTGACTATGAGTAGTGGTGGTTTTTGTTCTTCCTGTCTTACATTTTCACTTATACTAGTTCATCCACTTCACTATTTGAAACTGTGTAAGAGAGTTCTTTCAGACAGTTGTAGTGGGCTTGAATGGTCATGCAAAAATAAGTGAGGGAATAATGTTTTTATTTTAAAAAAATCTCCAATTCAAAAACCATCCCAAAAACTCCAGTGTGTTTAGAAAAGTCTGAATCAGTTCCCATTAAAGTCACTAGTGAAGACAAAAGTGAAAAGAACTTAGAAAGCAGAATTAGAGGTTCAGGTGAGGAGGGGCCTCAGCCAAACTGCTCAAAGCCAAAGCTGAGAGATCAGACCAGGTTGCTCAGCCTAACTTGCCCTTTTCTCTCGTGCACAGTAGTTTTAGAGCACATCAATAGAGCTGCCACCAGTGACAGATTTGAATCTCGGGATCCAGATCCTTCCTTTTCTCACTTATACTAGTTTTGTGCTTTCTGGAAGTAGATGCAGTAAATCCTGCTCTATGTTAATAAAAGCGGTAGAAGAAACTAGTGCTGTTGAATCTAAAGGGAAAAAAATTATTTGTGTATGGTCACTGAATTGCCTCTTAAAGACTATAAATATTTTGTTCTACCTTCTCCTTTAAATTTATAGTGTATTTTGATAGTATGCAACACTTAGTGGATTTTTTTAGTTATTTTTTCTTTCTGCTACCAAGTATATGCAGATGGAAATACTGTCAATTACCTTCTGAGAGACAAAACCATAAGGGTAAAAGATTTGCTATAGAATAGAATTTGTAATAGGAGTTGCATGTTTCTCACAGAACTTGGCTTTATTCTGAATTCCTTAAATAAAGAGTTAAAAATGATTGAAAATATAGAGTGGAGGTTATCTTGCAGAAACATGCAGTTAGAATTGATTTTTTTCCCTCCATCTTTCACAGAGTATAGTGAAGAAACAAAAACCTGTAGCTTGGACACTGTGGTGGGGGTTTAAAAGCATAACTCTTGTGAACCACTGGGATAGTTGAGATTATATAGCTGAAAAACAGAATGAAAGCTGAATGAACAGTAAGAGGAAATTGCATGATTTTCCAACACTGGAACTTCTTATTTAGACTAATTCTTATTTAGACTGATTCTTAGTTGCTTCTGCTCATTCCTATAGAAATTATATATAATCAAACATCAGTTTTTACCCAGATGAATTTGAGACCTCACTGCTTGAAACATTTGAGTACAAGAGACATCAAGATAGGCATCAAGATAAGCTCTGTGCTGCAAAATGTGCTGGCTAGAGCAAGTGGGGAGGCAGAGCAGGTGGTACACCTTGGTGTACCCCCCTGGCACTCCCCAGTGCAGGTCTGAGCTGTTCTTCACTGCACAGGGATGCATCCCTGGTCTGCCTCCCAGCCTGATGCTGTGCTGCCAGGAGAAGGTAACAGAGCCCTGTGCTGGCAGCTCCTTCCCTACCACAAACTCTGCCAGCAGCCCCCAGGGGCCTCTGTGTCTTGCCATAGATATTTTGAGCTGTAAAGAAGGCTACAAGGAAGAGGGCTATAGAAGTAAATAAAATAAATGAAGAAAGACAGACAGGTCCTGGATCTGTGTAAGAGAGCATGATGGAAAGTGGCAGGGCCATAGCCCAATGTGGCAATGTTTGAGGACCAGAGAACTTTGCAGACAGTTTTCTCCTATTCCAGCCCTTTTGGTTGCCTAAGGTATAGAAAACGACTTTTTAAGCATGGAGTGTTCCACATACCCCCGTCATCATAGAAACTCTCAGTTCCTACCTTCTGATGCTGGGCTAGAGTCTAGAGAAGCTAGAAACATTTAACTGGAATGACCCAGTGTGTCTTTTACAAAATGAAACATAATTACAGTTTCATCACCTTGACATCATAGACACTGACAGGGCAGGTGTGTGCTTCCTTTACTGGGTAGGGGATGTTGGATATTATCTCCCAGAAGAAAGGGACTTGTGGAATTCCTTCTATAGAAATAGAGGAGGAAGAGAAAGAGATGGAGAAGAGGCAGGGAAAGGGAGGAAAAGCAGTGGAAAATCAGCGTTCCTGCCAATAGGAATTTTCTGTATGCTTCCCTCTGTCTTAAAGAGCTGCTGCCCTGAACACTTCCATTCTTCTCAACAGAGAGGTGTGTGAAAATCCAGTCAACCGATGCACAGCTCTAAAAACTGGTAACAGCTCAAAGAAGTCACCATACTTTTACAATTAAAAAGGCTACTGCACAATGATAGCTAAGATTTATGAGGAGGCAGAGGACAGGACGTAGTGGTCACATGTTGAACAAATATGAGGTCTTTGCAGAAGCTGGAAGGAAAAGTGAACAAAATAACTTGATCCTGGAAGGTGAACACACCCATTTCCATCTAACTTAACAGAGGAAATTTAGCAAGACCTTTCCAAATAATTGTACCTATCTTTATCTGTGTGTGAAAATACAAAGAGAAATTAGAGTACATATTTCATGCTGAAAGAACAGCATTTAAAAAACCCAGAGACATGGCTTTGTATCTTGAAACTGACTTAGTCCTACCTTCCTCCTATGCTGAATTTCATATGAAACTTCCCTATAAGAGTTGTGCTTTTCAGCCCCCTCCTTTGAATTGTTAAATTAGGAGATCAAAAAGGTGGTCATTTTCATAGCACAAGAAACTGGGAACTGCGTCAGTCCTGTGAGTTTTCTTTGTGTAATGTGTCAACTCGTATTGTATGTAATGTCAGTATAGTGGGGCTACTTGATCATTATTACTACTGCAAATTAGCTTGGGAGGTGGAAAAATGACAGATATGGAGCTAAGTTCTGGGTTTTCTTTTTAAATTAGGAAAGTGGATGAAACAAAAGAATGTTTGTTTGAGAAAAAAGTTTCAGTTCTAGACCTGCACTGAAACTCTCTCCATGGCCTTGCTCAAATCACTTAGTAAAAGACAGAGTGATTTTCAGTCCTATCAAATAGTATCTTACTATGCAAGAATTCCCACTGAAAGCAGTGGAACTATCCAGGGATTAAGGCACTAATCAAATGTGAATAAAGACGATAGGTGAAGAGTCTGTTCTATCTGCTGCTGTTTCCCAACTTACAAAATGAGGATAATAACATACAACAACTGTTCTGGGTGTTAGAAGGATACATTTGCTCATGTTAGCAAATCACTTTGAAGACAAACCCAAATGCTCTACAAGTGGTAAGGATTCCGTCAAGAAGTGCAGGAGTGTATTCACAGTTCAGGGACAGATACCAAAAACCAGCTTTGAGTTGGGAGATGGCTTTTGCAAGAAATAGGCATTAATGATACAGATATCTTCAATATCTGAAATGCTGTGTTATAAATACACCTCCTAAATACATAGAAGGAAAAAAAATCCAAGCTGCTTGGGAGAAGTGATAATATGACTGCATGAAAGACAACTGATTCTCTCATTGTGCTCTCTGTTACATACTCATTAAGTATTGCTGGGCCAAACAGCTCCGAACTGAGTCAGCCACATGAGAAGTAATAAAAAGCAAACTTGCAATATGAGATCTCCCTTGGTCTTTATGACCACTGGGTTTGGTTGTTTGCTGAGTCAGTGTGGATTGTACTGAGAGGTGTTTGTCTTGCCAGTTACTATTCCTATATCCTCTAAAGTTTTAATTGTGTGTATCTTTAAAATACACTGTGTTCAGATTGACTAGTCACTGAAAACCACCATGAATGGTCCTTTGTGAACATGACTGACAGGCTAGGGTAGCAATGCTTTAAAAAATAAAGCAAAAAGTAGAATGTTTGCAAACATTTTTTTTATTTTGCAAAAATATTTATTGAGGACCTTTTGCCTGACGATTTCAATTATTGACTCATGTGAGGCAAACACCCAAGTCTAAATCAATAAACCTGAAAACACTTCTAGTCTATCTCTGTGTACAACTGTGTGACTTAACTCCAGGTCCCATGGCTGAATTCTCAAAACTCAAAGGGAGGGATGACCGAATGTGATGTAAAGATTCCTATTTGCCTTCAAAGGTTTTAGACCAGGACCACCTTCTCTTCTAGTGAAAAGACTGGGCATTATATACTGAATACCACTTACTTCAGTTTGGTGATGTAAGCCTACCACAAGAAACAGCTCATGTAATTTTATCCAAATGAAGTTACTGCAGTCACTGAAAGTGGATAGCATAGAAATTGAGTAATAGCATAAAAATTAGTTGTTTCTCAGGGCATTAAAAATTAACTAATATCAGAGCTCTCATGTACATGATTAGGTATTTTTCCTTGAGGCCTACCTGTGTGATAGGTAATCACAGTGGCAGGAGGGAAGGAAGGGAGCATTCTTCTGGAGGTGGGAATGATTACTACTGAACTGCTTACTAACATTATAAAAAAAAAAAATTAAAAATTGGTAAGTAATGGTGATAAACCAAGAAACCCCGAACACTGGTAAATTATTTCAAAGTGGTATTATCCCCACACCAGAAGTCTTTGCTTTTCTACTCTGGGTCTTGCCAGTAAACCAGCAACATTCCATCTTCTCCCCTTTTTTTGTTTCCCTCTAAGACTATCCCAAAATGATTTGAAGTGCACAATCTCTTCTAGACTGAGAGTGTAGAAAGCCATGATACAGAATATGGAAACTGGTACTGCATTCCTTTTACTTCTTCCTCCTTCTTTCTTGTTATACATATGGCATTTCGTAACATGGTTTTAGTGAGCATGGTGGTATTTGGTCAAAGGCTGGACTTGATGATCTTGGAGATCTTTTCCAACCTTAATGATTCTCTATGCCAAATGTTTTTAATTATGGGAAAGGCAATGGTCCTCATCTTGTATGCAGTAGGATGAAATAATTTTAAAAAGTGCTAAAGTGAGTGAATGGAAAGCTTTTTTTTGGCAACATCTACTAGAGAGGATGGAATAAAATCCCAAAGGGATTAGTTAGACATAGTTTGGCTGGATACAACCTCAGAGATTATTGTTTGTAGATTTATCTTGTTCACCCCATATCCTCCCCCCAAGAGATGATCTATTCTGTATTTCCAGCTCTGATTTCCATGATACTGTAATAAAAACATGATCTGTCATCAGCGTGAACAATTTAGTGGAAACTTTTGTGTAAAGGCAGATCTTGATGGAAACTTCCTAAAACACAGATGCAGAATGATATGTCTTATTTTGTGAGAGATATATTGTGAATTCTGGGTGCTGAATGGGTGTAAAAAAGAACCATTTAGCACTGTAGTACTTATGATAAAATTAAATAGAAGATAGCATAGGATTTCCCCTAAAGCTTGACAAATACATACAATTCCGGTCTCTGTAAATTTTTTTAGTATCTCGCTGAAGGATGTGCTACTCTGTCACCAAAACCTCCACAAATCATTCACAAAAGTAAACACCTTGCTAAACCAGACTATGTAAGAAAGCATCTCCTGCTAATGATTTGAAAACTCTCCTCCTTTACTATGCAGCCAGCCTCACCAAAGCTTTGTGTGGGCAATTATTTTAAGATATTTCAAGGGCCACCACAGATACCAAATTTAGCATCCATGCTAGCACGAGTCTTTATGCCTCCTTTCCCTGCTTGGCACTCCAGTTTGCTGCCTTTTGCTTCTCACCAAAATAAACTTTGAAGGAAGAAAGAACCCGGTACCTTATGGGTGCTTTCAGCAGCTCATGAACCTGATTTGGGCTTGCAGCGCTACCACTTCCATCACCGGTATCGACAATTGTTCCGGCACAGAATGGCTCAATGGTTTGGGCAAATAGCCACTTACTGCTTGGAATCAGCTGGAGGCCAAACAAACCCTGCCCCAGGCCTGAGAGGACGCAGAATGAAAATTCTGGACACCAAGCCCGGGGCTGGGGCTGCAGAGAGCAGACAGCAGCACTCGGGGGCCACCTCACACAACGCCCCCGGCCTCACCAGCTGGCTGGGGATGACAACCGCAGCCCCCCTATGGCTCGGTACGGGAACGCAGGCACGCGGCTGGACCGCGATCCCCCGGGACCTTCCCCAGCGCCGCCCGTGTCACGGCCGGGCCCTTCTCCGGCGGGGACACGGCGCGGGGCCGGGGCTGCCCGCTGCTGTCCCCGCCCGGCTGCGGCGCAGCGCGGACACGCGTGGGCGGGCGCGGCGCTGCCTCCCCCGCGGCGGGGCCGGGCGCGGTGCGGTGCCCGCTGCCTCGGGAGCTCCTGCGGCACCCGCGCCGTCATTCGCAGGGCAGCGGCTGGCGGCGGGGGAAGCGCTCCCGCCCCCGCGGGGATTGGCAGCCCCGAGGTGCGGCCGCCCCCGCGCCCGGCACCGCCGCCCGCCCCCGCCGCGGCTCCGCAGCGCTCCCCACGCGCGGTCCGAGCCGCGGCGCTGCCAGAGTGTGACCCCGCGCCACAAGGAGCCCCCTGCTACCCAGCGGCTTTTTCCATTCTCATTTCTAAGTGCCTTACACTGCTAAGCAAAAAAACCCCAAAAAACATACCCTTGCACCCTTTGCAGCAAGAAATTGCTACTTAAGAAGATCTAGCCATAAACACTTCAGCATGTACCCGAGCCGAAATATATTTGGAAAGATGGGGGGAGGGCACTTTTACCCGGCTTTCATCAATGCCTGCTTGAAGAGAGACAGAAATAATTACGGGAAAAAAAAAAAAATCCCTCCCCTCCCCCCGCCCGAATAATCATAATATACTGAAATTTCCCAAAGTCTAGTCAGCTGCAAAAATTAAATGTTTTTGGTGCTAGAGGATCATGTTGCAGAAGCGTGTGACTGCAAGACCTAGATTCCTTTCCCTGTTTCCCCGTCTCTTTCCTGAGGTGTTTTTTAGCATTATTATTTGTTTTGGGAGGGGAAAAAATCATCTTCGCTTCAGTCTCTTGCTAGAGGTCCAGACTGCTTACGTCTGAGCGCCCCTTATCATTTCAGTGAATGGCAATTGCAGCCTTGGTGCTGTTATAGCAATGAAGCTACAGACGTCATTGCCTCCTGTTGGACGTGAGATGTGTCCAAGCATCAGCCCCTTTTGCTTAAGAAAAACTCTTTAACTTCCACGCAGCCGACAGGCAAGCTTTTCTAAGATCCCGTGGACCCAACGTTGTATTGAGAGAGTTATATCTTTTTATTTATATATACATACACACGTACACAGGTGTGCATGTGTATGTGTGTAAGTACGTATGTATAGAGAGAGACAGATAAATTAAAGCCGCAGCTATATTGCAAGCTCCTCTAAAATTTCCTGCTCGTCAGAGTAGCTCTCTGCATCGTTTTGTTAAATACAGCCCGGCGGGAAAGCCATCATCAATCAATTTCGGGTAATAAGGAAGACTTGTTGAACACCTTGTTCTCCAGACCCCGGGAAGATGCTGGGCTGCTGGAGCGTGGAAGAGCCAGGATTGTGCCCTGAACTTCACCCACTTGGCAGCAGCTATTCCTAAACAATTTCCCCTCTCCTCCCCTGCCTGTTTGCCTCCCGGACTGACTGAGAATCTGCTCTGTAAAGTTGATCTGAAGGGGAAAGCAGAGACGAGCTTGTGCATAGTTTGGAGGGTAAGTTGTGTCCTCGCCCCCTCCTCCCCCCCCCCCCACCCCCTCTAACAAATACCCTCTAGCAAGCTTTGAAATCCGCCTGTAATAGGGGGCAGGTCGGGGGCGGCGGTGGACGGGACGGGACGGGACTCCCCAGGGGAGGGGCACATCTAGTTCCCAGAGCCGAAAGGGTTACAAAGGGAGTGAGAAAGACCGGCTGCGGGGGTACTGACTCGGCGGCGGAGTTCGCAAGGTGCGAGTTGCCGGTGCCTGCTGCCAGCCCCGCGCCGCTCCCGCAGGTGCCGGGCGCGGTGGCCGCAGCCCCCGCCGAGCCGCGCCGCGCCCCTGCCCGCCGGCAGCCTCCGGGGAGCCGAGGATCTCCGGCTCCCAGAGCACATGACCCCTGCAGGGAATTTTGCCTCCCTGCACCTGCAGGCTCTTCTCATCCCTCCTCCTCTGCTCCTGGTTTTCTTTTTAATCCTCTCGTTACCCCCGCTCTCCACACGCCACTACCCCCCCTTCCAACTCCCCCCCCCCACCCCGATCCATTCAGCTTTTACCCCCCCCTTTTTTTTTTTTTTTTTTAACCAGAAGAAATCCCAGCAGAGGAAAATAATATCAATCAGCTCCCTCTTTCCTCCCCCCCCCACCCCCCATAAAAAGGAAAAAAGCACCACCTGCTAACATTTGGAAAAGCAGCAGAGGACTATTACCTCTATCTTTAATTTTCACTCACACACTCAGATGAATGAGCAAGGAAGGGGGAGACCTCAGCAGCCCCTCTAGACGTGGGGCTGAATTGATGGGATTGTGATTTGTAGGATTTCTCCACTTAGTCCCTGCCTCCTACTTGCTCTCCAGCCACTCCAAAGTCTCTTCCCCTCTCTTTAAGCAGCGATTTCTTTCAATCTCTCTCTCTCCCTCCCTGTGTCTCTCTCCCTCACACTCTCCCTCTCTCTCTACATACACTCATCTCCCCGGAGAGAGAGAGAGGAGAAACTCAACTCCCAAACACCGACCAGATGTCGAAGAAACGCAAAGCCCTGGAGGGCGGCGGAGCCCCGCTCCCCCCCGAGGACCCCAGAGCCTGCTTTGGGGCCGGCGAGGAGCAAGGTAGGGCGGCGGAGGCCTGCAGGTGGCCGGGCGGCTGGCAGCCCACGGCGGGGACGAGCCGGCCCGGCCGGCCTCCTGCAGCCCACCCACTCTGGGGCGGCTCGGGCGCCTAGGCCGGGCTGCTCCCAGCGCCGGGCGCAGGGCTGCGGGGCTGCTCCCACGGCAGCCACGCCGGACTCGTCAGGGGGGAAGGGGTGAGGGAAGGGCGTGCGGGAGCGTGGCCGAGGGGAATGGCAGGTCTGCCAAGCAGCCCAGGCTCCCTTCCCCACTGCAGTTTGTCACTGGCATGGGCACAGCCACGGTGCCTCATTGATTTGTAGCTCGTGTAAATGTGTTTGCAGGGCGCTCCTAGCCGGGGCAGCGGATGAGCTATAGGCACCTGGTACATACCTTGTGGCTTTGCGTGGGGCCAGTGTCCTGCAGCGAGCCCCTGTCCCTGGTACATTTCAGTTGCGTCACGTTGGGGCTTCAAACGCCGCTCTTGTAGCGCCCTTTGCACCCAGCTGAAGTTGGTTTTGCTGCAATTTTCGAGCTCCAAGTATTTGTGGTGAAAGCTGCTCCGTACTTTTTGACAAAATAATGTGAACGTAGCAGGCGCCTGGTGTAGAATCGGCTGTGCGCATAAGTGTGAGGGAGTTCTGCAGCCGAATTTCTTGTTGTTCAGCCAGCCCAGTGGGTTCCCTTCCTTTGTGTTTATTTTAACGAAGTGGGCCCAGATGAACCAAGCTGAGCTACAGGGCTTTGGGCTTGTGGCTGTAATGCAGAGAGGAGAGGAAAATTCCGGTTGGATTCAGAGCAGTGTTTCAGGCTGTTGCGAGTGGCTCTGGTGGGAGATGGTGGGTGTGTGGTGGGTTCAGATGACGGTGTGAGTATGTCTCTGTGCATGCTCGAATTCAGAAACATGGTGTTTTTGCCTGGGCAGGTGTACACTGAGCACAGAGGGATGGCATGAGTGTGTTTTCCAACATGGAGTCTGTGGCCCTTTTTGTAAATGATGTGAAAGATCCTAATGTCACAAATCACCTCCATCGTGAGATTCCCTTACCACCATGGATGTGTCTGCTTTTGCAGGGAAATATTTCCAGCACAGTAGTTGATGTGTTCTTCTGGTTTCATTAGAAAGGAGCACTGAAATTCACCATTTCTCTCAAAAGATATGGTTTAGGGTTTATGTGGTTGTTGGTTTTTAATTGCTTGGCTTTCCCACAAGAAAATAACATGTTCATATTGTCTTGCCACTTCTCTGCTTAAGACTAATCTTGACATGGGAGGGATATTTTCAGACCCTGACAATGACTTTATATGCATGACAGCATTCAATGTTTTGCAAAATGTGGAATTTTGCTGTTACTAACCTGGAAAATTTTACCTCTTTGTCAGCAATGGAGGAGGTTAAATGCAGAAAGGGCATTCAGCATTCAGAAAGTTTGGTGTAGATTATATATAATTTTAATTTAAATGTATGCCAGTAGTGGGTGTAGAAGCACCTTACACATTATTGTGATGCAGTGATGCTTTTCTGGTTAGAATTTTTTTAAGTGCCTTTTTTATTATTTTTTAACTCCATAATAATGTTTTCTGTAACACTTCTGGTTATGTAACAAGAAATAGAAAACATAATATAACTTTAACACAGGATTGTTCTTGATTTCAGTATGCACAAAACAAATGAAATGGAAAGTGAAAAAAAATACTTGATAAAGTATTGATGTGTATCTAAAGGGAGTAAATAAGGTATCATTTTCCTCATAAGGGGACACGATGTATGTTGCAAATCAGACAGATTGAAAACTTGTGTTTTGCACCTTGGTAATCCAGGGTCTTTCTTTTCTCACATAGTAAATAATGAAATTAGGTTAAAAAACGTAGTTTTATTTCTGAGCTTAAATATATTTTTGTGAACTTATGTTTATTTTCTTCCTCCTTTTTTACAAGAAGGAATGTTGCTTGTTAATTACATTGTCTGTGCCTATGTAACTGTAGAAACCATTAAGAGTGTGCAATGTATCACAGTCTTGTAGGGAATGTATTTTTGTGTTAAGATGGTGGGTGTGAGACTTTCTTAAGGCATGAGATGGGAAGAATTTTTTTTTTTTTTAATTAAGCTTAAGCATCTTACTATGAAGCATTGTGCTCTTACAGTAGGTTTACTACCTCTGTGGAGAAGGCATACTTGCTAAGTTTGGAGGGCAAGTGTGTGGTGTTTGCCTGGAAGTATGGAGAAACTGTGTAACACCTGGGGCTTAGCGTTAAAATGTGTGTTCATTTGGAGCAGGGAGGCAGGGAAGGCAAAATGGGCATTAGTAAACCAAGAGAAGAAAAACAGAGAGCTCAGATTTCTGGAGGCTGCCAAATCCTGTGTTCCTGCAGAAGCTGAATGCGGAAGCCCGGCTGTCCTCAGCTAACGAGGTGACTTCTTTCAGTGGCAGAAGCGTGAATGAGAGAGCCTGGATCCAGGTCTGCCATCTTATTCTTCTATGTTATCTGGTCAGCTGGCAGCAGGTGTTGCTAACAGAGGAGTCTCAGACCCTTTTGAGGGTCTGCGCTTCTGTTTTTAAATACTAAGAGAGTGTGGACTAACTCTTAGCTGCTCCAGACGGTTCTGGATATTTGGCCAACAGAAGTGTGCGCTTGCAGAGTTTCATTCAGCTCTTGTTTATCCTCACTTGGCGAAGCTGTAGGAGGATAGACACTATGTAGGCCACAATACAGATTTTTCAAACTTCCGTGGTGTGGCTTTGTTTTTATTCTCCTTCAAAGTATTTTATAAGGACTCTGTAATCCATACTGTAACCTCGCCTTTTATTGTGGGGTCTGATGCCGTGCGTTTCAGCCTCACTGGTGTGGAGAGGAGATAAGGGATGAGGCTGCTCTGTATCTCCCACCTTCTCAGCAGCAACAGCCTGAACCTGTCTGTCTAATTCAAGACACTTCATTTCTCCACCTTATTAAGGGGTAGGCTCATTCTCATAATCTCTGACGACACAGTGGCATATTTTGGGGAGAATTCAGGTTCTTACTTGAGCTGAATTGCTTCTCAGAGGTGCTTCTTTCTTTATCTTGATTGTGCATGAAGCTTAGGTTAACTACACTGGTTTATTTGTACCAGTTAAAATGTCAGAAATTCCAGCAAAGCTGATAAGGCCCTAGCGGAGAAACCAGATATAGCTGTTCAGCGTGATACCCAGCATGGAGAAGGTGGGATTTGTGTGTTGAAACTCAGCTCTCTGCACTCCCTTTATAGCCAGGAAGCAGAACATTTCTAGGGATCAATTCATCTCTTCCTGAAGTGGAAGTCTACATTTAGTCAGCAGAATCAGATCTGAGAAGTGCTGTTTCTGCCAATTGAATATAAAAGTAGTCCAAACATCTAGCATGGATGTAGACAGCTGTATTTCAGCAGATGACTCCTGACTTTTGACCAGATCTTTCAGGCTTCAGTGCAAGTCAAATGACAAAGATATTTTTCAGCTGAAGTTGAAGCAGAGGACTTCCTTTCTGGTAATAACCCTTTTGCTCAAAATTGTAGCACAAAAAAACCTGAAGAAAGGTCCTTTTTCTGTGAATTATTTTTTTTCTATGAATGTGTTGAAAGCTAGTGTAGAAGATGTGAAAATGGAGAGTGTTGGTTTAAAAACAAACAAATAAAATATGGATGGTTGTCAGGACCAAATGCAATATGATCTTGTGCCTAAATTATACAGTGATGCTGCTCACAATTTTCCAGTGGTTTCTGGATAGAGTGCAATACAGTATTTTGGAAATTTTCTTGCAGAGATTTTTGAGTATGATGGATTCAAGGAAGGAGTAATCTGTAAATTCTCATTGGACTGCTCTTTCTCAATTTGCATTTTGTATGAAGATAAATAAATGCATTTCTTCAACTTCCCCTGTGGTCCAGTTGTTCAAATGGTCTCCATTGTCACAAATGAGAGTTATAATTGAGAGTTTTCTGTGCTTTACAAAACTGGTCTCTAAAGAGAGAATTGTTGCAAAACTCTTCGAGAGACAAAGTTGAACTCCTGTCTGCCCACAAGTAACTTTTAAGATGTGATTGCTATTTTTTTTTTATTTTGATGGTACTGACTATTTACATAGAAGTTAATCATGTGCATAAGGAAATGTTTTCAAGGTTTTGATGGTCTTAGTTATTACTAATCAAAGCCCTCTTGAGGGTCACTTCTATGCAAGGGATACTTCCTTAGTGATTACTAGGGGGACCAGTTAATACTAAATTGTTCTCTCTAACACTTGATTTGTGTGACTGGTTAGCATTCACATTTGTTTTGAAATTTGGTATTAAGTTCTGATTATTATTAAATCTTAATTTGGGATCATCTGGCACAGGAAACCAAGCTCTATCCTGTTATTGAAGGCTTACATTGATGTAATGAAAGTCAGAATTGCACCCAACTTCTGAATTAGTTTTCCAAATACTGTCTTCTCAATGCAATTAGCTAGAGTATTTATTCCAGTTGTTGTTTTATTAAGCAAGTGAATATTGTGATTCCTTAGAGCTCTGAACACTGTAGTTTATATTTGTGTTTCTCTGATGCAGGTAGAAAAGCAAAGCAGTTCTTGCCTTGGCAGTTCTTCACTCGTGTGTGTGATTTGTGGCTTCAGTTTCTCACATACTTACTTACTTTTCTCCGTCCTCTGTGTCCTGAGCATTCTTTTCTTTCCACTTAGCTTCTGATCCCTGAAACAAACAAGCCCTCTCTGGATCATACTCTGGAAGATCTGGCTAATCAGAGTTAAGGTTTTCAGCGACAGAGGCTTATGTGTTTGTTAGGGCATGGGAAAGGAATTATTGTACTGCTTGGGTTTTGTGCCGATACTGTAATAACACAGAAATAAGTGATCCTTTTGACTTCATTCACAGGAAGAAGTTTGTGTCACCAAGAAAAAAAAAAAAAGACAAAAGAATTGCATCAACAGCTTATTAAGGGTTTTGTTAATGAAAAAAGAACCATGCTTTCCAAAGTTGATTAGCTCAATGGTTACCAATAATTTCCTGTGTTTAATTTTTTTTTAATCTCTTTCTTCTGAGACAGTCAAGGATCTGTCCTCCAGATGCTGTGAACAATCTATGGGGTCAAACTTTTTCAGAGGATCAGATTTAATATGCTGAAAAAGATGGCTGTTTTATGAACTTACTTCAATTTAAGTGAAGCTGCATTCTAAGATTGGTGGAAAAATGTAAAGCTAAGGAGGATCCAAAATGTTTGGGAAGAGAGATCGGGGGCAAGTATATATGCTGTTGTTGGAACAGTGTTGTAAGCACTCTCTGGAAAAAATACCTTCCTCAGGCTTTGGTGCTGACATGCCTTTCCATCCATTGTATCGTAAAGACTGTTGAGGAGTGTTTCTTTTCCCACTTGTTTTAGAGTGCTGTGCTAGTGTGTGCCTGGGTATGAGTTTATGAGCCTTGTTTGAAGTAAAATACAAAGGCCAGTGCTTGAGCATTAAGCTGAGTTGGTGTTTCCAAGTAGGAGGGGCCTTTTCTGCCCAGCCCTGCAGTACTGCCTAGTACAGCTTGGTCTTTAGCTGCTGCTAGCAAGTCTTGAGGTCACTATCTGCATTCTAGGGGAAAAAAGCTATCCCAGCTGACGTGAGAGGCAGAGCCATAGGGGAAAGGGTGATATTTTAAGTACCTGACATAGTTGCTTTGGTTGGAAGGTATGACTTCGGGGGAATTGCCAACTTGCCCTATAAATAAATTTATCCAAACATTTAAAAAGTGGAGATGGCTTTTTAATTATTTGTGGGCACTTGGAAATTTCAGCTATGCTGGTCATGTAGCATGAATGGTAATGCTGTAAAAACACCCAGTGAGACAGGATTCATAATTTCAGCAAAAAAAGCAGTGAAGAAGTCTCCTGAGTAGCTATTAAAAATGGTGCTTTGGTTAAATAACCAGCATTTCAAGGACAAACGTATCTTGAAGCTTTGTGTTAAGTGTTTGAGACTCTGCTTTGGGCTCCATAAAGTTGCAGAGTAGTTCTCATGATGACAGTGTTGTAGTCTCATTTCCATCTGTGTCCATCCTGGCTGGCCCCAGCCTGCAGATCACCTGCAGATACTCCAGTGTACTAGAAGTGCTAACTCAATGTAGAAACTGCTGTTAAATGGAAAAGAGTTGTGCAGTTGGCTGAGTCCATACTTGGTGGTTGCTGTCTCTCTAACTTGAGAGGCAATGGGGAAAGAGCAGCTCTGAAAATGACCTTCAATGAAGACATCTTCCTGACTGCACAGTGGCCTGAGTGGCCTTCCAGGGAGGACTAGGACTAGTCTTTGGAGAACCTGGTCTTCAGCTGCCTCAGGTGCTCCCCTGACTGGTCAGGTGCTGCCTGGGAAATGGAGAACCCTGGCTCACAGAGGAGGAAGACCCTTGATTTGGGATGCCTCCTCACACTTGAAGAAAAAGCTAAATAGGGAGGGCAGCATAAAGGTGAGAGGATTATAAAGGAAGTGAAACAAAAGAAGTAAAAGCTTTGCAGGTTTCCTTTAAACTTCTGGTAGAATGAAAATAGGTGTGAATCTCCTGGATCTACAAGGAATGCATTGCATGGTTTCAGTTTGGTTTTTCATAGCCTTCTTCTTCCTTCTGCAAATAAATAAATATTAAATAAATAAATGAAGCTGCTTCCCTGTTCCTGGTCAGCAAAGGAATGTGCATCTATCCTTACTATGAAATGTGAGGGAGAGTCCTGGTCCCCTGTTAGAGTGTCCACATTCACCTGATCACTCTGTGTTGACAGGACGATGAGTTGTGTTGATGATAGCACCTTGGATAGTTTCTGAGCATATCTAGGTGTCCAGTGCTTCTATGAGGGAAGGGAGGAGAAATGCAAAAGGCAAGTGACATGAAAATGCAGATTTATTTATTTATTTTTTTAAGGCATTGTGTTATTAATGCACAAGAATAGAGACTCTAATGTCTAATGAAGCACTTATTCATTACTGAAGTCACTAAGTGTTTTCAGCCTGTGGCCCTAAGTTTCTGTACTATTTGAGCATAATCCTGTTTTTAATGATAATGTAGAAAGCTTGGCAACTCAGTGAGCAACAGTTGTGGCTTTATGCTGGAGGAGGAGCAGAGAGATGCTGTCTGGGTGTGATGGGCTAGAATACAGTTGGTTTGTGTGTTTATCACTTCAGTCACAGTGTGATGGGTAATAATGTTGACATTTAAGGTGTGCCCACACACTGGGCATTAGGAGCTTGTGCTCCTAAGTCCATTCCTAGTATGTCTGATCACATGTGGAATGAGCAGTTGTATTTCAAGTGTCAAGCTGTATTAAAGCCACGCAAACTGTGTTTTACTTGAGTACTGTATCAGAGCTGGGGGGGAAGCTGGTAATTAATTGATTCTTACTTTTTTTTCAGTATGTGTTGGGCCTAGATAAAACACTGGAAAGTTAAAACCAGTACAATAGGACCAGGAGTGGAGGAGTCATACATGATAGCACTGCGAAGTAATAATTATAAAAAATGAAAGAGGAAAAAATCCTCAGAAAAGTACTAAGAGACATACAGCCTTTAAGGGAAGGCCTACTTAAGTTTAGAGAAGAAAGTTGAAAAATGATAGAGTGAAGACGTGAAGAAGGCAAACTCTGCATGAGCACAGGCTGAATATCAGAAAAACACTATCTTCACAAATAGCTCCTTTTTCATAGTCATGATTATGTCTTTGTTTTAGTCTTGTAGTTGTTATGTTAGAGTAACAAATCTGACTGTTCTGTATGCAATCAGGTTGGCTTTCTAGGCTTTGCTCATGCCAAGTCTGATTTATTTCTTGCTTTTACTATTCACCTGCATTTTTTTTCTGTTATATTTCCTTCAGTATAGATACAGCCAAGATAGGCTTATGCTATAATTATTATTCAGGATTTGCAGATCTGCTCTTTATGTTGTTAATCACTTTCTAATATTATGTTTTGGAACTAAAGATTGGAAATTAGTATGTTCAGATGGTAGGTCTCTGTTTTAACAGTGTTTAGCCCATGCAAGCTCTACAGCTGTCTTTGGGGAAAAAAAGCTAATGACTTCAACTTTGTGTGAACCTTGCTGTAAGTGGGGCTAGGAGCATTCACTCCTAGAGGCTGTATAGAAACAATTGAATCTGTGGTCTTCCTACTGCTTTTAAGGTCTTTTGTGCCATCTGTATAAGACTGCACGAATACTTGTTGTCTCTTTCAAGGGCCAACCTAAACCAGGTTCCCAGATTTGCACTGTGGGAAGTTTTGTCTTAGAAGTGGTAACTAACAGCTTCACCTTCCAGCAGAGCATGAAGAGTGTCCTCAGCTGTGTGGAGTGAGCTGTGGACAGTTCTCTCTTCTTCGTTGATATGCCTTTATTTCTTAAGAACCTCAGTAATTTCTTGGAAACATGAGAAACGTTGTGCAGGCCAATTTTTGCATTCACTAACTCCAGCCCCTTGCCTACAGTGTTTTGGAGATGTTGGTGGATTTTTTTGTTTTGCTTGATTCTGTTCACAGTACTTGAAGAAGTGCAGCATTTTCTTGTAATGAAACTTTTGATTCCAGGAGATGGTGCTGTGGCCCATGTAGGATTTTGAGGTGGATCATGTGGATTGCATTAGGTTCTGGTCATGGTACCTGAAAAAGGTTCATTCTTAATATCCAGATACTTCTCTGCAGAATGGCCTATTTGAATGTTGGCTATTATTGTATTACTTTTCCTTTGACTTGCAGAGCCTGTTAGTTTAAAACTGTATATGCTTACCTTGGCACTTGAAGGTACTTGGGATTTCAGTGCCATATGCAAGAGCCACTTGCTAAGGTTTAGGCAAGGAGTTGAAGGTGCACAGGAGACACAAGAACCTGACCTGATGAAGGGCCTATAGCACACTGACAATGTCAGCACACAGCCCTACAGATCCAAAACTGCACAGGAAGATAACTGTGCCCTAGCCACACACCTGCCTTTGCCACATCTGGGGGAAGGAGACTCAGTGCACTTAGTCTGCAGAGATAGTTAGAAAGCTACAGACCATTATAATTTTCTCTTTGCTCCATGAAATACAAAGCCACAGTCCTGGCTGGTGGTAGCTAGTACTTGCAAAGAAACCTACACATATACCTCTGCTAATGCTGCATGTGTAGCTTTGGAAAAGATTTTAATGAAGATGTGAAGCTGCTAAATTGAAGGAAGGGGTAGGTTAACACTAGGAAGAGACCAATATAGTTATGCATATATAAATATGCTGTATACACCTTTTTTTTTTTTTTTTTTGGGGGGGGGGGGGGTTTGAAGGGCCAAAGCATCTAGATAATCCTTTATCTAAGCCTCAGAAGCTAATGATATAAGTGGCTTTTAGTGTGCCACTGCCACATTCTCACAGAATGCGTTGGACAGATGCCATTCATTCTGTGACTGCAACCCAGGCATTAGGTGTTCCCAAGATTTTCTTCGGCAGGACTATATCTTGTTCCCTTCTCACTCCCAGGTAACTGGACAGTAATTAGGAAAAGGCTGTGCCTCACTGGTTTTTAAAGGCAGAAGATATGTGACACTTAACCTTTTTTAAATCGTTAAAGAATTATAGCAGTCACTTTTGGCTGGGAAACTGCAGTATAAGCAGTGCTAATCCTAAAGTGTGATATATTTTTAATTTGGGATTATAGTAGGCTAGGACAGGAAGAAGAGAAAATTGTAAAGCTTAACATGACGGAATATTTAATTTTTATTCAGGAAACTTTTTGGCAAAAATCCCCTGGATCTGCACAGAACTTACAGATTTAAGATGTCTTTGCACAGCCAGAGGCTGAGATCATGGCTGTCTAACTACAGTTGGATATTCTCATATCTGCCAAGTTTAGCCTTAAATAAATAAATGAAAAAAAGGTCATGCTTCATGCTTTGTTCAAACTCTTGAAATGGTTCTAACTTAAAATTCTAGAGGACAGTGACCTCCCTTTGAAGATTTTGTCCTCCTCCTCAAAATCCTATATGGAACCAAGAAAGTAGCTGTTTAAATGGAACCATGAAATGTCTGAAGGTACTTTCTGGAATCTTTTAAAATGACCCTGGTTCAAGAAATATGCTCTACTTACTGCCAGGGGTGCAGTAAAGTCAATCACTGGAAATCTATTAGTTGTGGGCAATTGCAAGCACGTTACCCAACATTAACCCACAAAAAAGAAAATTAACACAGTTAAGAGTAGTTCTTGCCAGAGAAAGATGAACAAATAGGAGCAGAAGCTGAGTGGGAAGCTTCTAGCAGCAGGAGGAGGGAACTGTAAAGATCATCTGTTCAGACATGCTTTTTTATTTCTCCCCCTGCAACTCCCCAGGTATCTCTTTCTCTCTCACTCATGATTTTAAAGACGCAGATGCAAATATACGTAATAGCTACTGTGAAATCTGTAATAACAATCAACTAGCCAGGGGGCAGTTTTCAAGGACCGCTGTGATTGAGGGTAATGTTTTTACAATGAGGTCATGTCCAAAGGCAGCCTCAGCTGATGGCAAACTTGTACTTGAGCACTGAATAAGCACCTTGTCTTGCGTGGTCCCTGCTCCAGAGAGGCTGCAGTCTAATAAATCTGGTGCACACATACATGACTGTATTTTTTAAATTGTTAATTTTATGGTTTTTGGGTTTGTTTTTATTTTGTTTTTGAAGTCATTGTGTTCTTCTTTCTTTACCTCCCTCTATTTACTCATCTCTTCTCTTAATACTTAAGCAAGCCAGTTTTGTCTGAAGTGTTTTTTTTTTTTTAACTCACAGTAGTACTATCATGTTGTGTCAAGACAAACACGAGATCAACAGAAGGGAAGCAGAAAACGGGGCAGTGTGTGTTTTCTGATAGGTCTGCAAAGAGAGTAGGAAGCCAGGTTTGCTTGCTCTTCTCTTCTCCTTTATTCACATTTATCTCATACAGTTTTCTTTTTCCTCAGAAATGCCCAACTCTGTGAAAGTTCAGCTGCATCTGTGCTCTCTGAGACTGTTTCTGTTCAAATGGCAGGATGGAAAGTACAAAGTCAAACAAACTCAAGCAGGATTTGGCCAAAGTGTTTTGCATGGATATCCGCAAGCCAAAAAGCCAAGGAAAAATGTCTTGTCTTGTGTTGTGTTCATAGTCATGGCAAGCCATGTAGTGTCTCTGAGCTCCAAAGCAATGAACTGTGTTTCCAAGTACCTACCAGCACTTTAGGTCTTTGCAAGCTTGTCATAAATCAGCTTGAATGGACAGTTAGTTAATATAAATTAAAATGTGAAATAACTCATTACTCTTTCTGGTATGGTAAGATGGGTCTTTGCACTATGTTACTATTTGAAGGTGACTCTTCACTGAGTTTAATATCCTATCTCCTTTTAATAAAACCAGAAGTCAGTATTTTAAAAAGTAATTATAATAGACATACATAAATGCTGATCATTGTTTGATCAACCTTTCTGTTTGCAACTAAACTTATTTTAAAATAACCATATCTTCTTAGTATTTTAGTCTGCTGTGACAAGTTTTTGTACTACCCTTTAAAAAGAGGAGGTCATTTACTTGTTAAAACATCTTCCTGGAGGTATTTAGAGATACCTTTTGTTTACCATCAGAAAGTATTGTTTTAGGGTGGTTGGGTTTTTGTTTATTTTCTGCTGCCCACTAAATATAGTCCAAGGGAAACAAAACTCACTTGGTTATCAGGAAGAATGGTTTACTGGTGGGGTTTGTTTTCTTTTTTTCCTGTTGAGTGGTTTTCTTTTTTTATGGGTGGTAGTGTTTGTAAATTATAAAACAAAATCACAAATTTGTAAAAAAAAAGTTTTTACATTCCATGCAAAAGACTTTAGAAAAGATAATGGGCTTGGATAAGTGTTACTGAGGAGGACGCCAGTAAGGTTATAGTAGTACAAGTTTACTACAGAGTTGTCTTTGACCAGTGGAGCTCTTTGCTCCTGGTTGTGGTGCTAAATAAAATATGGACGGGTTTTCAGCATGGCTCTTGAAATACAAGTTGAGCTTTCTTCCTTGCAATAAAGAAAAAAATAATGATTTTAATGCAGATTTATTGAGAGTAGAAATCCAGGAAAAAATCCAATCAGCTGTGACTTTGTTTTACAGCTTCCTCCACCATATTTCTGTTTTTCCAAGCTGTATTATTACTTTTTTAGGTTTTATGTCTAAAATGATCCTCCAAATTCTCTTATGGAACATTGTCTGGGCTTTCCTCCTCTCCAGTTGTTCATGCTTAATTTACAAGATTTGAATAAATCCTACAATAATATATAGGCTAATGAATTTCCTTAACCATTTTCTTCCATCCTCCAGATGTGTCTGGAATATTACATGGTACAGAAAGTTAATTTTTATATGAATGAACTGGGCTGGACTTTATAAATTCCTTAACTACTTGGATATCAGCTAGGGGAAAAATCATGTCAGGTAATCACTGGAAACTGCTGGCACAGCTCAGATTTTCAGTATATTTTAGTTCCCTTAAACTTTGTCATTTTACTAGAAAATCAGAGACATTAAGTAAGTGCATAAAAGGGGATGCCCTGGTGGTGCTGTTACAAGTGCTATTGAACTGTACAGGTGTAGTACCAGGGATACCAGGAGATGGAATATGTCTGGAGCATGGCATTTGTAAAACTTTAAGTTTTTTCTGAAGTCCTCTTTTTAACATTTGAAATGATATGCCTAAACATTATTAATATCAGGCTAGGTTGGAGAGGTGTTGTGGGGTTTTTTTTGTCGGTGTTTTTGTGGTTTGTTGTGTTTTTCTTGTAAGAAGTCTTTTTGTTCCTTAACTGTCAAGTTATGTCTCAGAAGACTCCACTTATTTTTATGTAAATTATGGCCAGATATGATGGGTTATACGTTATGATCAACCCTTCAGCTGAGATCAGAAATTATGAATGTCTTCAGCTATTTCTTCAGCTCAGTGAAATTGGAAAAAGTAGATATTCTCTTGCAGTCTGTTAGTCACTGAAGAGCACAAAGACATCAGGGTGATGCTGAGTAGCCCCAAATGTTTCTTTGCACTGCCTACATTTAATTGTACTCATACCTGTCTTTGTTCATTTTGCTTTCTTCTGCTTTTTCAACCTGGTAAAAACTCCTCTCTTTCCTCCTCCTCTTTTTAAATCTACCTTTCTTTCTAAAGCATGGAAATCTTGTTAGATCTGGGGCTTGCTAAGGAATCAGGGAGTGAAGAAGGAAAGAGAGATGAGTTTTGGTGTGAACTCAGTCTAATTCTGTAGACTGAATTTTGTGATTTCTTGTACTGGTTTGTTTCATTTGGGCTTTTTTATTTTGAAATCATTTAGGAGTTTATCAGGTAGCAGCAGATGAGAAACATGAAGTCTAAAAAAAACCCAAACTGAATTATCCAGGTGGAGCAGATGACAATTAGTGCAAGTTAAAGATGTAGTGAAAGTATGGGGTAAATGGTTACCAGACAGGAATGAGATATAGATATTTGTAATAATAATTCAAAAAGTTTTCTATGCTTGTCAAGTCTGAAAATTCTCTGTGGAAAAACTTTCTTTTTTCTTGCCCCAGAATTCCTCAGCTTGACTATTGGATTGGTATTGGCTATCTACAGGCCATACTGTCTCCATCTGCCAGAAGAGATACTTCTAGTTACTAGAATTTGTCAATTTTAATTTTTTTTTTTTTTTACTTCTTAAAGATGATAACTTCTACACGTGATATTAATCTGGCCATTTTAGATATTATATTGATATTTAGCTTTCTTTTCCAAATCTAAATTATTAAGTGTAATAATTTGAATTCTAGCATAGCTAGGAATATAATCTTATTTCTGCTATTCACTTCATCCTTGCTGACATGGTACAGAATATGGTACATTAAATTAAGCCACATCCTTACATAGGGAAAATTGTTAAAGTTAGAAATATTGCATTGGCCAAAGCAATTGGGCTCTGCTTAACTCATCTAGAGAAACAAGTCATGTTGCTTGGAAAATGAAGTTTGAGATGAACATTTATTTATTGTTCTCAACCTTGCTTGAGCTGCACAGGGGCCTACTATGAATATTTTTGTATCTGGCATGAGACTCTAACAGTTATTGAAATAAATCCTTCCATTTGAATATAGTGTGTAATAATCCCCCATATTTTTCTTTAATAAGCTATTACGGCACTTGGATGTTTTCTGTTGTCTTTTCATGAAAATTTCACATTTGAAACACATTACACATGTTGCGAGTGCTATTTTACTGCAGGAGGTGAATTATCCACTATTGTGCATTGGTTTCTTTCTTTAGTAGGAGTTGTGAGCAGCCATGTTCTCTGCTTTCATAGTTCTACCTGCACATTAGTTTGAGAGTCAATTACTGTTTGAAAATCTGGCTTTGGAGTTTTCCGAAGTTTTTTTTTTCTTTATCTGGGGAGATTTTCCTTTGCCTCCAAAGTGGGTTGTTAATCTTACGGTAGCTTAAACAGATGCTTTATTTCAGGGTTACTGACTTCTTCTGCTTCTTTTCTAAGCAACAGACAGTTAATACACACAGACTCTTCCCCTTGGAAAATCCCTTGGATTGCCTTGAGGTGAAAGTGAAGGGAGGGGTGTTTTTTGAGGAGGGGAGGGAAAGGCAGGGCAGGATTGTTTGGTTTTAAATAAAATTCGAGACATGCTTCATGTTGTATTCACTGGAACTATCTCCCTGCACTAGGGTATACTGCAGGAGGACTACCACCAGTTGAAGCACTGAGCAGTGGCTGCTTTAAGAAAAGAGCCTGTAATAACTTTGTTCCCTTTGTGTTTTCACATGTGTGTAGGGATCAAAGAAATAAGTTCTCTCAGTGGTTCATGGCAGGATAGCATTGGAAAAGAGGAGACCCGATGCTTTTCCACTTAGGTTATTTAGGTCTTTCTTATATTCTAAGAAGAGACCAAAGAGAGCCTGAGAAATGTTACCTGGTGTTTCCTGGCAGGCTCACTGAATATCCGAGTCCTAGGTAGGAAGACCAACTTCCGTGGTATTCCAACAAAAAAAGCCCTGAGAGCAGTTTCTACTACGTTTGTAAAAGGCAAAGGTTTTTCCTGATTTTCACTAACTATAGGGACCATTTGTCATTAATATTTAGGTTGAAGTCAAAGACCACAATCTCTCAGCCACCTTTACAAATAATCTCTCCACCTATAGCAATCTGCTCCATTGAAATAGTTCCATTCTGGCCTTTACTGTTGGAAACATAAACAGTTTGTCACTAGAAGGTTTGGGGACATTTGTAGGAATGAAGCAGTAGCACAGCATTTGGGGGTTAGCCACTGCCCAACCATCTTTCAATTGCTGGTATTCTCTAGGGCGATTAATGGTCCCTTTTCTTTAAGGCTTACGCAAAAGTAATGGTTATTATGATAGATGAATAAAGAAGATCTAAGTAAAATATCATGGAACTTCGTTCATTTGCTGCTAGCGGTCTTCATATGATTTTTTTTTCACTAATAATTTTCAGAATCCTTGTAACTTGCACAAGTTTTCTGTCTCAATTTAGTTTCTCCTAGGGCACAGACACTAGCTGCAATTAGGTGAAAGGTGTGTGGTGTGAAATGTGAAAGAAGCTTGACATCAAGGAAAAAATTGAAACTTTAATTTCACTGAGGTCAGTTGGTCATGGAGCAGACAGGTTTCTCTATCCTGAAGTCTGCTCATGCCACCGCATGTCCCACTTGCTATATGTACTGAGGACAGACACTTCTAGGGAATTTGCTTTCAGAAAAGGCTGATATGCAGAGTTCTCTAACACTTGAGGGTTTTGTTTGCTTAAGCTCTCCCTGTTTTGCAGTAACATCTAAGGTCTGCTGACTAGTCCTGCTAGAAGTGTATGGTTTGTAGACTTATAAATGTTAGTTTATCCAGAGGGATACTTTCCTTTCACTTGTTAATACAACAGTTTAGTTGCCTGTAGAGATTTCTCAACTGTGGCTCTATTTCCCAAAAGAGGGAGGTTCCTCCTTTCCCAAAGCCTTTGCTCTAAGTCACAGCCCTAGTAGGTGACATTACCCCAAGTGCTGTACACACAGAAATCATGCAACAATTTATTTTTCAAAAAGTATGCAGACACTACTGCCTTCACCTTTCCCCTAATAAAGTGAATATTTTGGTAAAGCTGGAATCTGGATCTATCTAAGTCTTTCTCAAAGTGCATGCCAACTTAATCATCTTTAGAGAAAGCAGCAATGTGTTGCTATGTCCACTGTGTTTTGGTTCCTTTCCTAGGAGTGGATATGGGCTTGGTCCACACACTATGCACCAGAAACTGTGGTTTAATCCTCAATTAGGAGACTTTTCAGTATTGGAGATGCTGAGGTTTGTGTTTTGGCTCTGTCTCCAGAAAGGAATTTGCTCCAATTCTTCAGGACTAGTATAAGCTCCAGTGTGGCAGTATCACCCTCAGAGATCCTGAGGGATCTCTTTGATACAAGAGATTAGATATGAACTTCTTTCTCGTTTGTGGAAAGAAAGAGCAGTGGTTTAAAGAGACATTTAATTGGGGGACGTATTTCATAGAGTTTAATAAACACCTCTGGGAGCAATAGCAACCTTCTGCACTGGTTATGGGGGGTACTGTTATATTCCCTGAAATATTGAAAGTACTTAAGTCTTGCTTTTAATGCTGTTGCTTCCAAGTCCAGCATGCTGCTTTCAGCAGCACTTCAGAGATTCCTAAAACAAGGTGATTTTTTAGTCTTTCTTCTGTGTTTTGTCTGATCTGTCTGTTACACACCAAAGCTTTCAGGCTTCTTTTAGGCCTTTCTGTCCTGTGACTATATTTTGAGAGGTTTTCCCCAAGCAGTACAATTGCTCCTTCCGTTTTCACTTATGAAATGAAAGTAGTCAGTCAAGGTTTTTGAAGTGTAGGTTTCTTTCTTTTCTTGTGATGGTAACTACTGTCTCTTTTTAAAATGATTCTTTCTCTGTGTCCATTTGCCTAAACACTCAGCAATCAAAGACCAGTGAAGGGTGAAGTTAAGAACAAAAAGGGAAATCTGTGGTGCTTACTGATCTCAGTGTGTAGTTTGGGGTATGCTGCCTGTTGCAAAACGTGTCTTGGCCCTGACTATGCAATATCCAACCCTGACTGCTGTAAAGAGCAGCAAAATAGAGCCTTCTGTGGGGCACAGGGCAGCAAAAGGAGAAGAGATGGAGTGGAAAACAAATTAATGTTAGGTAGGCAGCAGCAAAAACAATGGTTTATTTGTGAAGAGTGTATTGCTAGAAAGGCTGGCTGGGGCGTCTGGGGTTGAGATGGGATGTATTTGCTTAGCTTGGGTTGGGAGATTAAATAGTGACAGATGGTTCACATGGTTTTCCAGTGCAGGAGAAGGTATGAAGCACGTCTGTGTTTGTGTGAGAGAGCGCCAGAGCTTGGAGGATTGATTACGTGCGAGAAGCTCAACATGTGAGTGCAGCGTTTGTGTGCAAGCATGCAAAGGCAGGAGTGTTCGTGTCAGAGGATGTGTGTGTGAGAGAACTTCTCTAGTGCTGTACAGGCGTACACGAGGGATATTCTCATGTTGATGTTGTAGTAAGAGAGGACCTGAACATATTTGTGTAGGCTGGTTTTGTTGTGATATTTGTTTTTTTTTTTTTTCTAAAGCTGATGTAACTTGCTTCACTGTAAAAATAGAAATGCTCCAAAGATGTATTTCATTGCTGAAATGTTCTTTTCTGCAAATATTACAAGTTCTTGAAACATCATTATTTTTAATAAACCATTCTGTCATAGGACATAAAAATTTCTCTTCTTATATTTTAAAGTATGATGAAGCCAAGTTTTGCAGTACATACCTAAGTCATAACATATAGAAGGCACTTAATTTGTGGACCATTACAACATACTTTGGGTCATGTTGTGGCCAAAGGCTGTGGCTTAATTTACCAAAAAAGTACTGTAATCACATTGAAATGCACTTCCTGAACTCTCTTACTATTATTTTTTTAAGGCCTTATTTTTGAAGTTTTTCTTTTAATTTTTACAATAAGAAAGCAGTCAAGCATGTGCATTTATTGGGTACAATGGACAAGGATCTCGAATCACCAGCAATCTGTCAGATTATGGTTCTATCCAGAATTTTCCAGTCATGGTATAAAGTATAGCTATATATCTATATATTATTATTATGTGTTGTTGTTGATGTAGTATATAATTTAGTTAGATTACTTAGCAAATAAATATAAATCAAGGCTTGACCAATAGTGCTGTGGCTTAAAAATGATTGTGGAGGATGATCAGATTGTACAAAAACTTTGACTGCTTTGCAGCTGTGCTATTCAGTCAGAATACTTTGTAAAAGCAAAAGCAAACATATCAAATTTGGACGAACTAAGAGGAAGTCTTAGCAAAGCCAGTTTGATGTTATTCTATTTTCCTATAGTCTTTCTGGTGTGTTTCATCATCCTTCTCGGACCTGCTCTGTTCTTTCTCCTCATTCATGGTTAAAGAATTAAACTCGTTCTGGGAAACCTTCTATGCAAGTCCCTAGATTCTTCTATGTATAACACAAGAAATCCTTCAGAAATTGTTCTGGGTTGTTGGTTTTTCTTTTCCTGTGGTTTGGTTTGGTTTGGGATTTTTTTATTTGCTTATTTTGTTTGTTTTTTCTTATTGTAGGGCAGCCTTTGATGAATTTTCTTGTTTACAAGTTCACTGCAGCAAACAATAAATCTATGAAAAATTGAAATTCCATCCTAGTCCTAAGAGTCTAGTTGCAGACATTAGTGTAGGAGCAGTTTGTTGGGAGTAGGAAACTGAACATTTTTTAAGGATGGCCTCACTTTGGCTCTCAGCTTACTGAACACATTGTAAACTTTTTTATTCTAATATATGTAAAAATCGCGTGCCAAGAACAGCCAGAGAGAGAGGTGTTGAGCATGAAGTTAGGCTATTCTTTTTTTTAACATATTAGATAGTCTGACTTGTTAGGAGAATGTGTTCTTCTACAGTCATACTGCTCCCCAATCAGCTTTATCCTGCAAAGCAGGGAAAACTATTCAGTGAGAAACTGCCAGGTGAGAGTTGGGTGCGATGCAGAAGTCACCTGGAGGGGTCCATAATTACCATGTGCCTCAGGAGTGCCCTGGCATGCTGCTTGGAACAGAAAAACAGTTCCAGAAGGAACTGGGGAAATTATGTCGTAGTTGGGAGGTAGGAGGAAAGGCCTTGACTATTCAGGGACAAAAGAGATGATGCTGGACAGCAGATGTAACTGTGCTGTCTCAGGTGGTCTTGGATCCTCCCAAAGAACAGGCAGACAGTTCTTATGTGGGGAAACAGAATTACAGGAGCAGCTCGTGATGTCCGTAAGAAGAGGATGAATTTTTACTCTGGAGCAGAATGATGTGAACCTGGCACCATGATGTTTCCATACATCCATTTGAATTCGTAGTGTGTCATTGTCATACACAGTAAACCTCAGGACATGAGAGGGGTAAAAGAGCTGTTCTCATTTTACTCCTTTGGCATGAAATTACCTTTGACCCTTAATAGCTAAATTATTTTGCATGCATCCATACTATTGGAAAGTCAGACAAAGCTGAGTGAGAGTAAGCTGGTTTTCAATCATCTTTCCCTTTTTTCCCCCCTATTAATTGTATCATCACTAAGTTATTTTGTGCCTTTTCATTATTTTTGTCCTCTTGCTTGCAATCTCTCTGACTTTGTCTAGTTACTGTGCTGTGATTAATGATACGTGGCTCGATAATTAATTGATAACTCATTTGAGTAATGTTTATAATGTTTCTATCAGAAGACTGGTGCTCTCTAGGTCTGTCTTGTCTCCCTCCCTCCTTTAGAAAGTATGCAAGTTTCTATTCTTCAAGTTTTTAAGAGTAAACCTTTGAGATCAAACATCTAAAGGTTTTATGTCACTTACCCTGAGATTGCCTACAACATTGTCCCTCTTCACGTACTTGAAGATGTGCTATTGTTCTGATGTAGATCTGAACTCCTGTAGATCTGAATTGAGTGGAAGAGTGGAGTCTTGGTCTGAAAATTGCTGGAGCTTTTACTGAATGACTCTGTTTCCATGTTCCTGTTTTGAGTCTGTGCCTTCCAGGTGCTTTCAGTGTTTCCTTATGTATATGTCAGCAGTGCTTACACATTGTGGTTGTGAATGTCAATATGCAGTTAGACTGGTTTTGACCCCAATTTTGAAAATCTGGAAGCTTTTTTTCTCTTTTGCTTATAAATTATTTTTAAAAAACATTTTAGAATGTTTTAGAACAGAAGTCCCGTTAACTCAAAGTATTTTTTTTCATTCTGAAATGTCTTCCTAGATTGAGACTGGTATTTTTGTGGTTTTGATAAATGGTGGTTGTGTTTACTTAGCTGTTGCTCAGTAGTGTTACCTATTTTTCATATGTCTGATGAATGAGGCTCTCTGTCACTCTTACGTTCCAAAGCTTGATTAAAAAAATGCTTTCACTTTCAAATTGAGCCAATTTTTTTTGTCACAATCAGGACTAGTAAATTTGCTGAAGTAAATCAGTAATGACTTTGATTTCAAGTTATATCACAAACTTGTCCCCACATGAAAGCAGGTAACGGGATCTTGCCAACGCTTAGCCCTTACAAGTTATAAGGAAGCACTAAACTGTTTCTTTTTCTACTGATCTGTGGAATTAGGTTGGAAAAAGTTTTGAGTAGCCAGACCAGACAAATGGCAGTTTCTTACATACCTCTCTTCTGTTTTCATAATTATGACTGTTTTTTTTCTTTTTCCTATGTGGAGGGGGGATATGGAGACTTCTCATAGAATGACTTGATACATGATGGTTTTACTGTAGTTACAGTGAATCAATTTGAGATTTCAAAAAGTCATGCAAAATAGGATGGCATTTCAGAGTAAGACAAAATATAATAAAGCATGAGAGTTGTCAGCCCAAATTACTAGAAACTATACAGGAAAAAATATTTCCCCAGAATGTGTGATTAAAGCTGACTGCCTGAATATGCTGAAAGATATTTGTAAAGACTAAAACTCATTCAAAATTCTAAGAGCTTGCCCCTGCAGTTTTTGATCTAGCCTTGTTATAGAAAAAGTATGGGCAAGCTTCTTTTAAAACTAGAAATCTTATGCACATTCTCACATAGGATTCAATATTTCATCGTTCTCAGTTCAAAAGAAAAATAAGATCTGATGGTATTGGGTATGCGTCAATATAGAAATTTTAATGCCCTAAAATAAAACCCCGAATCTGAAATACTTTTCTTCATGGAGTAATTTCCTTACAATTAGCTAACAGAACGCCTTAGGAGTAAAGACTAGTTCTCAGAATAAGCATGTGTGAATTGGTCTCTGTTAATTGTAAAATAATAAAGTCTTCACATTTGCATAGCTGAAATGTTGGAAGTTTCAACAGTGGCTTCGAAACAGCAGTGAAATGTAAAATCTTGGGTTTGGTGGTTTTGGAAGACTTCTATAGGATTGACTTTTATCCTTAATCAATGAAAACTGTTTTTGAACCTAATACATGTTAACAGCTTTGTTAAGTTTGATTCGTATTCTCTAAAGATGCTTAGAACATTATCTTTCTTAGTGATGGCCGAGTGACAACAGGGCATGAGCACTCATCTTTTAACTTGTTCCACTGTGACAGGGAAGTAGTTGCAAAGAGGGGCTGGTCTCTAAACCACCGAATAGGCTGCTTTGAGAGGTGGTGCTTGAGGTTTCTTATGAGGAAATATGTTTGTCAGTTGTTTCTCTGTCCTTCTACTCCCCTCTTGTCTTGCTCAGGAATGTGTTGAGTGACTTCCTAGCAGGCAGGGCTGGTTGGAGGACCTGTGAGATAGTTCTGGTTTTGCCACACAGCTGACAAAGTCTATGAAACTGTCTTTTTCCGAAAGTAGTTGCTTTCATCCTGGCACGCCCACCTTTGTTTCTGCTGCCAAACAAAGCACATGTAGTAGAAATTACTTGCTCCTTCTGTTTTTCCAGTTGCCTTCAACTACAGTTTTCTGTGGTAATGCTCTCATTTTGGGTCATTTTTTGCAGCCAGGGAACTTCCAGTCCCCTGTGTGATGTACCGAACAAATGGATGCTGGATATTGAGGAAACAACAGGGAAGTTTGCTTTGGGAGAATCTGTGGAACGTGGAAAATGGGATTTAGTTAGTGTATGTAGGAAAAATAACATTTCCCTTAGGAAAAAGTTAGACTGATTTTATTAGACATGTAACCAATACAGTTCTGTAGACATCAATTGTTGCTTTTAAAGTGGCTTTTAAAATTTATTTAATACTTTTAATTATATTTCAGTTTTTCGGAAAGAAGAAAACAGAGTAATTCTATTGATGTGGAGGGCTGAAAAATACTTGATTTTTCTTTTTATCTACCTCCTTTTTTTTCTTCCCTTCCAGCTTCCAGGAAGAAAAAATGTTTTCTAGCAAAATACTGTTTCCAAGGACCAAAAAAACACCTGCAACTTCAATGGTTTCTACCACTTCTGTTAAATATCTGTGGCTTTTCTTGTCCATTAACATTTCAGACAGCTCAAAACCGTGTTCTTAAATAATTTATAGTTAATAATATTAATAAATAGTAATAACAATGACAAAAATTTTAGAAAATATATGACTTGGATATTTAAACTCATTCTCCTTTATCCCCTGTAGTCTTAATATATAAGGCTGTGAAGATAGAAGTATCTTCATGCTAGGGAAAACCATCCTGTCAGCTTCTAATTTGTAAGCTGTCTTTAAAGACAAAAATACTACATATTGTAATAGAATCCCAATCATTAGACTGTACCCATTGTGTTAAGAAGGGAATTGCTTATATGGCAACAAACTGTGTAAGATAGCTGTGTAGCTCCAATTCTAAGTCACCTGAATTTTTAATTTTTATGTGTTATATGAAGGTTTTGTCCAGCTTCTCCCACAACTGAGTTTGGTTATTAAGGAAGTGGTTCATGCCCTAAAGGAGTAATATATAAACAAACAAGGCAAGAACTTGATCTTTTTGGGGCACAAATCACTAATGATGATTCTCATCTCTTCCAATTTACAGATGTCTCACTGTAAGACATTTAATCATAGCTGGTCAGCTTAGGTTGCCTTTGTATTCAGTGGAGAATATTTTCAGCGAGACACAGGCACTACCAGATGGTGATTCATCTAATCTATTTTAGACACCTATTTTAAGACAAGATGAATCACCCAGTGAAGGAGCCTTTCTCATAGAATCACAGAAAAATTTAGACTACCAGGGCCCTCTTAAAGTCACTGATCCAACTCCTTGCTCAAGTCTTGGCTAGCTTCCAACTTTGATCAGATTGCTCAAGGCCTATCCAGTTGAGTTTTGAAAATGTCCAAGGATTAAGAGTTTGCAGCCTCTCTGAGCACCTTTATCAGTGCTGAACCACTTTGATTAATTTTTTCCTTATGCCTGATCAGAATTTCCAGCATCACAAATTGTCTCTTCTTTTGTTGTGCACTTGTAAGAAGACTCTCATGCCGCCTTCTCTGCAACTTGCCTTTAGCTTGTTGAATTTAGCAATTGGTTCTTGGCCTTTTCCTTTTCAAGTAACCCAGTTCCTCTAGCCTCTCCTGGCATATCTTCTAGCACCTTCAGCTATTTAAGTAACATTCTTAGTCTGGTGCTCCACTGCTGTACTTTCTCCAGTTTGTCAACACCCTGTTGTTTGACATCAGTTTTTGCAGAGCTGCTAACCTGTCCAGCCAGTTGGTCACCCCTTGTACTGACTTTTTTTATTCCCTGCTCACTAAAAAGGAAGCCAGTGGTAACTAGGCTTAATGCTAAAGTTAGGTCATGTAAATAGCCATCTAAAAACTGATTTCTTTGACTTTTAAAAGCTGAAAGCTGATTTTTATTTTATTAAATATTAAATTTGGATATGCTGCTATACTTGTAATCTTATGCCTTGAAATCCTGCCTGAAATGCTCAGAGTTTGGATGTACCAGATGGATATGTTCTCAATAAAGAGTCTGCTTGAACTAAGTACCACAGGGGTCTGTCCTGACACCTGTCAATGAGTATCTTTGGCAGTGACCTGGAGGGGATGATGGAGGGCTTGCTCTTAGTTTGCAGATCATACCAAACTGTAGGAACCATTCAAAATGCTTAAAGGCAGAGCCACTCTTGAGGGACCTAGACAGGCTGGATGGAAGGGCCAGCAGGAGTTTTATGAAATTTAGCAAGGACAGATGCCAAGTCCCACACCTGAACAATACAGTCCCCACCTTGGAAGAATACAGACCAGGGAACAGCTTGACAGAAAAGAACTTTATGGGCCTGGTAGAAGACAAACTGCATATAAGTCAGGAACAGGCCCTGGCAGTGTAGGCAGCAGCTAACAGCATGCTGGACTATAGTAACAGAATTATGGCATGCAGCTAGAGGGATGTGGTAATGTCCCTCCACTCAGCAATTTCCAGGCTGCCCCTGGGGTACTGTGTCCAGTTTTGGATCCCCAAATACAAGAAAGAAATTTATATAGAGTTTAGAGGAGGGTCACCAAGATGGCTGTGGCTGAAGCACATGGCAGGTGAAAACAGGCTGAGGGAATTGGGCTTGTTCAGCAGCTGGAGCTACTAGTAGTCCACCAATTTGTAGAGGAGGTTATTGAGAAGATGGAGCCAGGCTCTTCAGAGTAGTGCATGGCAGAAGGACAAGAGACAGTGGACCTAAGTTGCAACAAGGAGTTTAGGTTGGCTGTAATGAAAAGCTTTTTCTCTCTGGAGCCAGTCAGGCAGTGAAGCAGGTTGCTCAGACAGGTTGTTCAACTTCCACCATTGAAGGTTTTCAAGACTCAGCTGATAAAACCCTGATCTCAGCTTGACCCTGCTCTGAGCAAGAGACTAGAAAACTCCAGAGACTTGTCCAAGCTGAATTATTGTATGATTTCTATGAATTGCATTTAGCAATTTCATCTTGCCTTTTAAAATTATTTTTTGTTCCCTTTGGGGAGAGGGGGAAGGTCCAGAGATTATATTTTTTCTTAAAATCCAGTGTAAGAAATGAGAAGTAATTCTGTGAGTTGGTGAAAATATGACATTTAGGGATAAATTTCATTAGTTGCAGTTCATGTATTTCCATATATTTCAATTGCTATGCTCCTTTTTTTTTCCTATGCAGTAATAAGGTCTTTAAAAAACACTTCTTTAGAAAGCAATAGTTACTGAAGGGATCTCCAGATGAACTGGTTGAGATGCTATTCATACAATTACTAGATCTAGATAGAAGTACTGCTTTTCAGCCTAATGAGTTTGTCCTCCATGCAGTTCCAAAACAGTGATGAGTACAAAGTTTCTCGATTCTGTGCTGTTCCTTTAAACAAAATATCACTGGGCTAAATTCAGCTCTGCAGTTACTCTGATCTCAGACAGATCTCTGCAATCTTGTTGATTCAGCTTTAGTGATATAAAAAGAAAAAAGTAGTTGAATAGGTTCTTAAGACATTAATGGTTAAGGCTAGCAGAGTATTTTCAGAGCTAACCATAAAATACTTGAATGTGGAATTAGGCAAATATCATGCTTTAAAAAGAAGGTCCAGATGAACATATTTCTATGTTCAGTCTTGTTCCAAAGTGGATCTCTTTGTCTATGGATCTTCATTGCAAAACTATCCAGCATCTCAAATTTGAAGGTGGGTTCTGAGTTGCAGAGAGGAGTAAAAAAGGGCTGGTTTTATTCTTTTAAGCAACCTGAATCTTTACTTTGCTCAGCGGATCTGTGAACTTGTCTGAAAGAGCTAAAATCAGCCACAGAAAGAATGTTTTGCAGCAACCACTGTCTGGGGCTAAGCCCTTGCAGTTTTTAAAGCACACTCACAACCAGGCAACAAAATGCACAAGTGAGAGACAGTTTCTTTACTTGGGCTCCCTTCAGCCTCAGCTGGTCTGTACTGGATGTGATTGACCTCTTCCAAGCTGGATAGGAACTGGAGGATCTCTTGTCTTCCCCACACCTGTGAGGCTCATAGGACATGACTCAGCAAAACTATAACTGTGTTCCTGCTCGCTTGCAATGCTTAAAGGCTTCCTGCCTCGGTGGTGTCTGTGTTGTTTATGCCTTGCAAAGCTCTGCTGTCATCAGAGCAGTGTCAGCATGCTCACATCCCTAAGCTACGGGTCATGTATGTTTTGAGCCTTCTGGCTGCCGAAACTGAGGATGTACCCCCTGCTTTTGGCTCCTTACATGCCTGCATTCCTTAGTTCATTTCCTTGGGGTATTGAGGTGGAGAAGGTGAGGTGAGACAGGGAGCAGGACTCACCCAGGCTCTGTGCTTGCCTCCAAGAGGTGGGAAATTACACTGCAGGTGAGGTTTAGCTGCTGCTAACTTTTTGACAACAGTTTATGTTAGCGTGTTACTGGCCTTAGGGAAAATAAATGGCTTCACTAGAATGTATGGAAAATGTATATTAATTACAGCAGGAAGTACCTTTTCTTGAGGAGCAGATGGTTCACTGGGTTTTGGGTTAGGAAAAATTCTTGCTGCTGGAATCAAGGACAGGAATCTCATGGTAACTTCTTTCTTATGGCAGAGCAGTAGAATGATCCTACTATATTAAAAAAAATTTCTAGTTAACACAAAATAGCTTTCCTTGCTAGCAGCTTTGATTTGTTTTTCCGTGTCTGTAAAGTAAAAGGACTGGAACTGTGCTGCAAGGCTGCATGTTGCTCTCTGCTTTCCTGGTGTGCAATGTCCTGTGTGCTGTATGAGTGTGCTGCCTGCAGACTCTTTCTGCATACCTGCCAGTCTTCCATACCTACCTTTGGTGGTAGGGTGCCTACCCTTGAGCTTTGTCCTGTGCCATCTTGTCTGGGTAACCTGCATGTCCTGAAATTCCTTCTACATTTTTTTCCTGCGTGCTGATTCTTCACACCACCTCATTTCCATATCTGGTGCATGTAGCCTAGGTGTTGTGGCTCATAGTAATTGCTATCTTCTGACAAAGGCCTGTGTATCACAGAGGACATATTTAATTTGCTAGGGTCTTTTTCTGTCCTGATAGTTTGCCAAAAGGCCTTTGAGGTAGGATGTTCATAGCATTAAGAAAAAAAAAAATTAAACCCATAAGCAGAATGTGCAGGTGCTTCTGGTGTGAAAAGCTAAAATATTTGTTTTGCCTCATATGAAGGGATTTCCTTGAGTCAAGCTTACAGAAGCCCAGCGTACAGAAACTCTCTGTATGTTGACAGATACAAATTGATTGAAGTTGGATGATGATGATATGCTATTTCTAGATACATCCTTTCTAGATATATCTTGTTACTTGGCTTTCCTGGTGAGGTAAGCCTACAATAGTGGCAGGCATGTTAATTCTATCAAAATTCATAGTTTCCATCCGTCAAGTAGGTAGATTATTGATTATACTTAACTAGCATTCTGGTAGCTAAATCACATGAGGATTAGTTTCATAACAAGATTTTAATACCTCTTATTGCAATCATACCATGCACATACATAGAAAGTAGAATAGCAAGAAAACCCAAACCCCCCGAAAAAGAAACTCAAACCCATTTTTCCCTTAAAATAGACAGATTTGGTCAATATCTAACATGAAAAATCAGTATCAGTATGTTAACTTTTTTTTCTTTCTGAGAACATATAAAGCAAATTCTTCAGTGAGTTTAAATTTGTTTAAATGACGTCATCTTTTAAAGAATTATAAAAATTAAGTTAACTTTTTAACCTCAATTATCTTTAATAATGAGAAAATTATTGTGTCCATCACTCTAGATAAATGCTACAAGTGCTTTGAACAGAGGCTGTACCCAAGGCTATAAACCATTTGACATACATGTGTCATAACTGCACTTCTCTAAAGCTTCGATCAAGTTCTTCAAGCAGCTGTTTTGATTTTAAAAAAACAAACACTTTTGAGGTGTCTATGATAAAGAAAATATAAAACATGTGAAGTGAATGTAACCAAAGTAGGGAGGGGTTACCATACAACATGCAAGTTCTTGAGGTGTAAATCACAGCGAGTTATGGATCCTCTAAAAATGTCTCTTTTGCACGGGCAAATCCAAACTGTATGAAGTGTAAGACTGTCCTAGAAGTTTGTACTTCGAGCTTTGACCATAATCCAAGTTTCTTGCTGGCTTGCTGTCTGCACTGCAGGCTCCAGGGCCTTCACACTGTATGAACTGGGCAGCTGCTCCATGCATGCTGCTTCAGCCTGGAGGGCTCTCACACTTCCAGCTGTGGCAGCTGCTAGGAAACCAGTAGATCATGAGATGAACATCTTGATAAAAGGAGCTGGAGGAGTTCTCGCCCACTGCCTGCTAACTCTGGCGACAGCCAGTGTACTTGAGATTTGGGAGGCTTGTTCCTCCCTCCCGGAGTGGAGTGTAGTGCAGGACTTTTGTAGCAAATTCTGAGTCCTGACCAGCTGCCCTAGGGACTACCACATTCAGCCAAGTAAGTTGGATACTCTGGAAAAGAACTGTTCAGATGATGACATGTGTTGACATGAACCATTCTTTGCCATACTAAAAAAAAAATCAGAAAATTTACCATTACTTGTGACTTGCATCTCATTTTCATGCCTGCTATTGGGTGTATGTTTAACAGTTGTGTTCTCTCTGTATCTATAGCACAGGGGTAGGAGATCTGAGAATGTAACCTGAGATCATTCAAAACCGTGGTGGAAAATTTTGGGAGCCTAGATAACCTGAGGTGACAGTACTTGAAACATAGTCACAACAGGACATAAACAAGCACTTGTGGTGGCTTGTGTCCATGGGGTTTTCTATCACGTCTGTTTTCTTCAGAAGGGCTCCTCTTGTCCTTGGAGGGACAGGGGTGCTGGGCACTGCTTGCAGTCCTACCTTGCTACTGGGATCCCTCAGGAGCTGGCAGGCTTGGTTCAGTGCTTCAGCCCCAGCCTCCTTGTACCTGCAAGTCCTGCAAGACCCCCAGGAAGTTTTGGGTTATTTCTTAGTCTAGTTAAAAAAAAAAGAATTCCCCGAGACCTGTAAAAGGCACAGCTGGGCTGCAGCAGCAGCTTTGCATGCAAATACAGTATCTTATGTAATGTCTGTGCACATTCCTTGTAGTAGATGGGTGTGTGACAGGAACAAAATGATTTAACAGTATCCTTCTGGACCAATTTTGAACAAAAAGTGGAGTTTTTTTAGCAACTAAAATGTATTTGCTGAGGGGACAAAAACACTTCTGCCATTTAGCCTGCAAATCTAAAATAAAGATATGTTGTTATTTTATGTAAGGCTGACTTGTTTCTCTATAGGTAGTGGTCAATTTTGCAAAAACATCAAAAAGATTTTTAATGTATAATTTTAAATTTGGAAGTTCTTTGAGGCATTAAAATGGGAGACACTGATCTGTGTACCCCTGAATATAAATACTACAGATAAAGCAGTCATTAATGCTTTAGAACTATAGGGATTTCTTAAATTTAGTTTTGTTTTTTACAAGTGTGCATTTCAAATTCAACTTTTCACTGTGTATGTATGTCATTGCCCTCTACTGGACAGATCTAGAGTAATTTTTTGAGCAATGCTGCCAGATTGCTTGGAGTCTGTGCCTGTTACTTCAGCACAATCAGAAGAGGGATGCCTTCACACTCCAAGTATTAAACAAACATGTGGAAATATCTCTGTAAGGTGGGTAGGTTTGTCTTTGTATTTTGTATGTTTAACAAGTAATTTTTAATTTTTAATTTGTAAAAAACCCTGATGCTTTGAGATGTTTGTTTTATGGAAAGTTGTGAAAGATAAGACTGCTTATCCTTATTAAGAGCAATCACTTATATGGGATCAATGTGGAGAATTCTCTTTTGTCTTGGTAAAGTCTCCCAAACATTTCCTAAAATGCAAGGATTCAGAAAATTACATTGGCATTGGAAATATAACCATAATGGGCAGTGTACTTGTGTTGTAGTTCATGGCTAGGTCAATGTCATATTCTAATCCTTATTTTTTTTTTATTAAATGTTAAAATGAACAGGATTAGAATGAGTAAAAAATTAAAACCAACTGTCTCACTATTTTCAAATTGCAGTTTGGGACTTGATCCTGCCTTGTGCCCAAAGCCTCTGTTTACTGGCAGCTCGGGCAGAATCAGCTCTTTTTAGGTCAGATTTTTTTTTGCTTGATTGGTATCTGACTTTCTGCTGTTAACAGGACCTTTCCTGGGGGTGGCGTCATTTGATACCGAGCAGGGACAACTCTGGTGCTTTGAGGGTTTGGGTTCTGGGTTTCTGGGGAAGGAGAGGTGCAAAGTTATCACACGTTGCACCTCCCATTTAGTGAGGGCTGCTGCAACATGCAGCTTTTCATGCAGGACAGGAAGGATGGGTTTGGTAAGAGTGCAAAGGGAGGTGACAGCTGCCACTAGTGAGTGGCACTTGGGAGTGTATCTTGTCTGGGGCTGCTTTTCCCTCATCTGCTCACCCAGATGATAGCTGCTCTCTTCTGTGACTAGATGGACATCTGCTCACACTAAATGGAGAGGAAAATATTGCTGCTGTCTCCAAAGACAGTAAAGTTGAATTTTTAGTGCAGTGCCACATAGAGAATGTTTGGTTGAACAGAAGGAACAATGAAAAAACAGGTACTGTATGATACAAAAGGAACTAAAGATGGGAGAGTGGGAGGCAGAGACAAAGAGGGAAGCCCCAGACTTGCTCTGTGACGACCTGCTAGTGGAATTCCACGAGGTCTTGGGCCTCCAGTAAGTAATGTCTTGATGTTGACCTCTGGCACAAAAGTTGGGAGTAATGATGAAATGATTTGGAGTAGTGATGAATGATCACAGAAATTTGAGAGGTGCTGTAAATACAGAAAAGGATTGGGCTATCACACAAAGAAAAGGATACTGTCCTGGGGGCTTCAATAGCAGTAGAAGTGGGGAAAGATGTAGTATGTAAAGACCAACATCATATTCGAAGGGGTTTATTGGTCCTTTTCTCACCAAGTAGATAAGTAACAGATATAGGTCTACAGGCATAACTGTCTGAGATATGGTAGTCAGCATAGTTCATTTTAAAGCAGAACATGATTTAAAAAAATGTAATGGTATTCTGCTGACAAACTACGATGACTTGGTTTGTTGCAGATTTCACGACTAGTCTTCAGTCAGCAATGATGTATCATCTTTTGAGTCGTGTGATTTTGTGCATGTCCTCTTTATTTAATTCATCTTCTTCAGCTATGAGCACCAAACACAGTAGTAAAGGAAAAGGAGATTCAGCATCTCACTGATAAAAGAGACATACAGTAAAATGATACACAGAATGGAAACTTTACCTGGACTTTGCACAATCCTTGCTATTTTCTCTGAAGTGTTTCAGAACACCACTGTGCTTTTATGGCTGGAACACTAAGAAGCAGTACGAAATGAGACCTGAAGGGAAGCAAACCTGCACTGAGTCACCTGTAAAGTGACATGCAGATGTTTTCAGTTTTCTTTTACACACAGTTCATTAGAACTTGTGTACATTAAGGTATCTATCACTGTGCATATACTATTACCTAAACAGAAACATCTAGGCAGAGCTTAATCTTCTTGACGTTTCAGAAACAACTTTTTTTGCTAGCATTTTAGAGTGTGATGAATTTGGATATTCAATAAAACAAATTAGCATAATAGTTTGCATACAGGATATGGATCTTTTGACAAGGCATCAGGTTATAAATGAAACTCATCTGCATCTAGCCAGGAGGCACTGTGTTTGCTTATATAACCTGACTCGCTCACTTTCAGTGCTCTAGCCCTTACCATGTTATGCCATTGAGAGGGAGAATAGCTTGAATCAGTCATGAACTACTCTTAGCTTATATTTGGCAAGAGATAGGGTCAAAAGGAGAGAGGAAATTAAGGGTAATAGAAAAAGTTGTCTAATTTAAATGTTTGAATGCTGTATTGTGGTTATTAGAGGTAGCAGGAGCTAATAGGGAGTAATTTTTACCAAAATTTTCAATGTTGGGGTTTTTTTGTGTTTGCTTTTGGCTTGTTTTTTGTTTGCTTCCTTGTTTGTTTGTTTTAAGTCATACTAGCACTGGATGCTGAAGTGAATAGGGAACTTGTAGACTAGTAGAATGGTTGCAGTACTCTACACTTTCCCTGATACGTCAGAATGCAGAGACAAGTGCTCCATACATTCTGAAATTGGAAGATGCCTCTAAGAGTGAAGTGGAGATCAGGAGGGCAAGTAATGGCTAAAAACATGCTGAACAGCAGAGGTAGTTTCTGTAGATAGAAATGTGATGATAAAACTGTGACAAGCTGGATAGCTATTGTCATATGAACACAAAGTACCTGGAAGGATCTTTTTTTGGTGATTCCCATTGCTGTCCCAGAAAACCAAGCTAAATAATTCCCACCTGTCATAAATGGGAGTCAGGCTAGAAATGTTCTCAGTAAATCAGAGTTAAGTTCATGAGGTGTGGGAATATTTTTTCAAAAATTTACCACCTACATACCTGACAAAGTTCATTGAACAGAAAATGTGTTAAATCATTTAAAGATAACTAACCAATTTCATTAGAAAACATGATGCCTTTTTTCCCACTTCATGGGCTGAGTGAACAAACATGCGACTACATCCTTGCTAGTATAATTTTTGAAGGAAAAGAATGGGGATTCAACAGTAGAGCTTCAGAGGATGTTGGAGAAGCCACATAGCAAGAGTAATTAGGAAGGGAGCTGACTCAGAAAGGAATCAGTTTTCAGACACCAATGGAGCCTATCCAGACAAAAGTGTCCTTCATGCTGTGGGGCTGGGTTGGATCTAAAGGAAGCAGAGATGGTGAGGATCCTGGCTACAGCACAAGAGTGGTTTCAGGGTACTGAACATAGTGGTGTGGAAGTTGAAATATGTGCAGGTTACCATTTATGAGAGGTGACTAAACACAGAAGGTAGATGGTTATTAAAGCACTTGGCAGTTTGTTGAAAGATAGCTGCAAACATTTTGAAATGACAGGGCCTTCAGTTAAACCATGCTTTCTGTCCTTCTCATGCAACAGCTTAAGTACAGTTTGAAAATATAATTCTGCCACCTAAACTTTGTGTTACTTAGGCTGTGCTCACAGAAGTCTAGAAAATGCAGTACCCTGCCTGATGGAGGAAGAACATAAGGAATAAGTGTATATAAAGGAGTGTAAACTCTTTAGTTTTGACCAAATAATATAGTGTTTTGCTGTGAGAAATTCAGTCATGAGTATACTGGGCAAAATTTTCTGTCCTTCTCACATAGACTAATGAGAGATGTCACTACCTATTTGAAACATACGTCTCTGATTTTGTAAAAGCATTGCTCTAACCAGTGTTAGTTTGTTTTCTTATTTTTCTAAATCACTCTAGGGAAGCTCAAGTTCATGGCCTGAGTAAAATCTTAATGATACATGGAGCACATGTTCAAGTGATAGGCCCATGTAATCTTCATTAAGTCTATGCTATAAATGCCAAGAAATCAGAGTCACTTCAAATAATTTAGATTAGAGTCTCTTTGAACTGTGTGGCTTGTTTCAAAGCCAATATCCTGCTTTTGCTATGAGCAAGGAAATCCTGCTGATGTTAGTACAATTCCAGGCATGCTTGCCAGGATATCAGCAAGAAAGCCTTTTGCATTGACTTGGACTGGAGAACACTATTTATCTTGGTTCTGCAGTTCCAGACTCTGAAACTTGCCCTGTTTCTTGGTTCAAAATACTTGGTGATCTTGCAGTCACTCTGAAGAAGAAACTTGTCCAACAGGATTTCGAATGGGACCAACCATATATGTCATGCAGAAATGAAAAGCTGGAGTGGCAGAGAGGAAGTTTTAGTTTTTTCTTTCCGCATACGAAAAGTTGGCAGAGACATTATTTCAGATGCTGCTGGAATTCTGTTCAAATACTGTAAAAAGACTGCCTTGAAGATTTTGTTGTTTTAAAGGAGAGAAAAGCCACTTAGTTAACACACTGGACCTGTGCATTAAAAGGGACGTGAGTGTCCTTATCCCTGCTTCACAGCTCAAGGAATGAAGCTTAGGGATGTAAGCCTGGCTTGCCCAAGATCATGCATCACAGAGAATTGAATGGAGTGGTAGAACTGGCTTTTTATCCTGAAGGGACATCGAGTCTCCTAGAGAGTTAGGCTGCAGTAGCAGCCTACTGTCACTAGGTTCTTTTAAGAATACCAAAACTTCCATCACCAAAGATCTGACCATATCAAGCTGTTACACTTTGAGTTCAGTTAGAATAATATGAGAGAGTCAATCCAGACTTTCAGCTACTGAAATAAACGTATATCAGAATATAGCTTGATTCCCCCCCCCCCCCCCCCCCCCCAAATTGAGATGTGCTGGAAAAGACTGAAGTCAGTAGCAAATTTCCACTCCGTTCTTCCAAAATATTTAATGTATGAAAAATCTGTGAGGAAAAGAGGGCAGGGTGATAGCTGTACAAGAACTTGTATTTTTTCATCTGCTGTAATTTTGGAGATTTTGCATACTGTTTGACTATAAATTCAAATTTAAAGTAAAGTTGCAGCATTGGTGACAGCAGTAGTTATTGCTCTGCTGCCCCTGTTCTTAGAGATTATTTTCTCACCTATTTGGATTTTTGAGTGTTTAGGGTCTTTATGCTCTGCATCAACTGATTTCAGATGAGGAATTGGATGCAGTATTTTCCAGCAAAATCTGTAATGATTTCTTTTGTATGATTTATATTTTGGTAGTATGCTTATCAATTCAGAAGTTAAGGTTCCCATAGCAATGTTAACATGGCCACACTGCACATATGCAGCATTTCCAATAACTGTTAATTTATGCTTGCTCTGTATCTTGAATGTTGCTGAATTACTGTTGCTGTGGGAACCTAAACTTTTGAGCTTTCTGACTTCTTTGCTTAGCTTAATGCCCATTGAACTCTTTTCTTAATTTCTTCAGAGCTGTATATGTTAGAAAACAGTGGCCCAAGTCAAAACAGATTTTGAATGTATTTTCAAGTAAACAGTTTTAAATTTAAATTTCTATCTAAGGTAGTTACCCTAGAACAAATAGCACAATAGCTGCACAGTCTGAGGTATGCCCCTAATTCCTTCAGAAATCAAGTGCTGCTACAGCTGCTGGCATATTCCTCTACCCACATTTGCCTCTTGAGTGTATACCAAGGCCATCCTTGGCAGCAATTCCTGATCATGTGAGTGGGGAGAAGGCATTCAATGAAATGGATACTATTTTCAAATCATGTGATGAGGTTCATCTACCAGTAATAATATTTGCAGCATGCTCTGAAAATCACTTGATGTCCTTGTAATTTATTTTATTGACTCCTCTCTAAATGATTTAGGGGAACTATTAACCAGAGTTACTGCAGGTGATTGCAGGTTTTTCTTTAAATTAAACAGTAGGGGTCTCCAGTTGTGCAGTGACAGCTTCTGCACTGTTCTTTTCAAAAGCATGATCATTTAAAGATTCGCCTGCATGAGGAAAATTGATTGGCAGGACTGTTCCCTTCTAACTATGAGGGTATAATTTAGCTGTTCTAGAATAACTCCCACATGTGGATGAAATATTCCAAAATAAAAATGATTTTATTCTATAACTATTATTTCACTTTGGAAATGGAGTAATTATCCCAGAATAAAATAATCACCCTACTTCCAGAGCAGAATAATTATTACAGAATCAGAGTTGCTTATTTTGGACTAGTGCATGAGCACTGAGGAGCTGTTAGGGAGAAGTTATTTTACTATATTTGCCCTCCCTGGTGTTCACAGCCAAGTGAACCCTGCTGGTCATACTGTGCATTTGGTAGCCTTGATGTTGTATTAGGGAACATATGTGCTGCAAAGTAAGGTCTTCAGTCATATAACCTGAAGTTCCAGGTTAAAAAAAAAAAAATCTTAGTCTAGAAGGTCTTTGAGCTCTAAGGGTATTTTAGAGGCTGATTATTAGTACAGGTGATTCCACAATATTTGATTTAAATAATGCGTTACTAACGTGACACAAGGATTTGGGTGATTTTTGATACTGGCAGCCTTGCTGGTGGGACTTCTCCAGGGCCAAAGGGTTGGATATTGGAGCTGCTCAAGTGAGAAGGAAGCTGCTTCTGTAGAAGACGTGTAAGGCAATTGCGGGGAGTACCAAGGGAATGGGTGAGTTTGCTCTTTGCTAGGATCTTCAGATCAGGATGTCTCGGACCCTACTCCTGCCCTGGCCAAACCAGGCTGTTCTTCCCAGGAGAGGATGAGTGGTTGGGTCCTGTGGGAGCCAGGTTAGAGGTGCTGGCCTGCAGCAGCCGCAGGAAGTCTCGGGATGCCAACGTCTGAAGGAAACTTGACATAGTTCCAGAGTCAGTGCAGTTCACTGGTGACGACATACAATTGCTGTCACCTAGGAAATGAAACACGTTCCCATGGAAACCCCAAGGCTGCGTTATTACTCAGCTTCAAAATGTTGACAGTTGGAAAAAGGCCTCTTCAGATATCACCCCCCGCCCACCCCAAGGGGTTTTTTTCCTCCTTAATAAATGCACTTCATTATTTAATCTGAAACAGTCAGGGGAAAGGCATATATTTAACTCAAGATACTTCATGGAAATAAACCTTTAGAAGAAAAAAAAAAAAAAAAAGTAAGATGCTTTCGATACTTAAAAACTCCACTGTCTCCTAAAATAGTTCCAGATCCTGTGAAGGTAATTTTAATGAAGTGTATGGCACTTCAGTTGGCTTAAATCATCAGTCAGCTTCTGGAATTTTTCTTTTTTTTTAAATTCTTTTACATGGTTTGAATCACTCTGAAAGTCTCCAACTGTAAACTGTAGCTTTTTTTTGTAACCATATAAACAACCAGGAATTGAAACCTTCATTTTACGGTAGTATGAATGGAGACATACTTGCTGTATGCTACCTTCAGCATTTCTTCAATTTTTTTTTCCATTTTTTTAACCTGGCCTGGTTACCTGTACCCTGCCTCTGGGGTACATTAGACTTCTGACTTGCTTGCAAAGTTTGTTTCTCTATGTCATTGGAAACGCAGACAAAGCATTCACCTGAGACCATATTTGTGGTAGTTTTTGCACTGTGGCAACTGCAACATGCCCCTTCTTACTCTGTCTTCACTCTGTTGTTTATATAGCAAAGTATATCTTGGATTGATTTTTTTTTATTATTTTCACTTATCCTATGCCTTCTTGATCTCTAGTATTAGGAAGATCTCATTCTTTACTATTTCACCCTATTTTCCATTACTTGGTAGGTTTTCATCTTATTCTTGGTATCCACCTCCAGGTGGATCTAGCAGATCTGATGCCCCTTAACACAAGTCCTCATAATTAGTGAAAACACAATTTTGGAATTTATGCCCTGGGTACCTCTGACTTGGAGAAGTGCCAGACTTACTTCACATTCAAATCCTGGCATCTTCAATCCCTCTGATTTTTTTAATAGAGTTTAACTGAGTTATCTGTTTTAATTGTAGAAATCTGTTCTGGGGTTTTTCTTTATATTTCCAGTTAATTTCAAACAGAGACCTCTTGTGATCCTTCTATCCAAGGTCATATTCTATATTTAGATTTTTTTATAACATTGTTACTGCACACCAAAAGCAAATCTAAATTTGCTTTTCTTAGTGCATTGAATAGCTGAAGAGGTTACAGGAGCTGATTGCATCTGTCATCTTTAGCTCCTTAATTGTATGAGAAAAAGGTTCATCATTGTTAATATTATTATTCCTTGCTAATGCTGTTGAACAAAATCTATCATTTTACTGTGATACGTTGTTTTTATTTCACTGTAAAATACTGAAATGAAACTTCTGATGCAGTCTGGAAGAAAGCAATCTGGAATAGCTCATGATCATCTGTTCGCTGAAATTTCCTGTGCTCAGTGTAACTAAGACAGCTTACATGTAGTGCCACTTCATTCTGGATCGACTAGGAATCAGTAGTACATGAACAAAAGTAGATGGTGATTCCTCTAGATTGAGAAGCCTATGTGAACTATTGCAGTGTTTTGCTGTTTCTGCTAAAACTAACCATAACTAAACCTTAAACAGGCAAAGGACTTCTCTCTTGAAATACGAGCAATCTTTTATCTGAAAGGTAAAGGCATTTCAGTACTTACCTCACTGTTAGCTCTGCTCATAAGGTTGATACTGGCAACACTCCCATCAGCTGCTGATTTGGGAGGTGCTGACTAACCTAAACACTGTCAGGTAATCTCTTGGCTGTGACCTCAAGTCAGCTGAGATGTTGTGAGGTTGTAGAGATGGAATGACAGATTAGTCACAAGGCCCACTGAGATGGATTAAACCTCTGGAAAGAATGTACAAAATCTTGCCTCATAATCTGGTGGTATTTCTATAGCCTAATGCTCAGAGATGATTTGAAATAGATGTTAGGTTTCTATCTCTGGAGATATACTGGTCTACTAGTGCCCGCTAAGCTTTCTCTGTCAAAGTGATCAGAACTGCCTGGGAAGGTGGAATCATGATGCAATAAAAATAAGACAGCACAGATACAAGGTGTACTACCCTCTGGAAGGGATATAACTGCAGGTATCTGCATTCTAGGAGAGATATTTTTTTTTCCATCATTCATTAAACCAAATAAAGATTAAAGTATTTGAATAGAAGTCAGATATTTGAGGAGTGATTCAGGGACCAAAGCACAGGAATGTGCTCATGTAATGAGATTTTAGATTTCCTGTGGTACCCCAGACATCAGCCAAGAGATGGCAGCTAAGATGTAGGCTTTATGGGAGACCCACCCTCTTCTAGGGCAGCAAAGCAAGACTGAATACCTTCTGACTTCTAAAAACACTGAAGTTCCTCTCCAAATAGCTCTATGGATCTAGGCTTTACCCATTGGTGTCTCTGCTCTGCTGGAAGTTCATCTGCTGAGCCCATTCACACAAATGACCGTGTGTGTGAATTCTGTGCTTGCAAGCTTCATTTTCTGGTCATTTCCTCTGAAACAATAAGCTTTTCCAAAGCTCGGCTGTGAGTCCTTTCTGTTCTGCCTGACAGTGCTTATTCTTTCAAAGAAAGATCCTTGTCCAGAGCTCATAGTGGAAAATGAGAGACTAGGATAAAGTCATTGCTGACTCTTTGCTGACCTTGACAGAAGGGGAAGGGATTAGAGATCTAAATTTTCTTTTATTTTTGTAAGCTACCTCAAGAGGGACAACCTTTTTTGTTTCTTTCCCTCCCCACTTTGACTTCTCTCCTTGTCCCTCATGTTTTCTATTAGCCTTTTTTCCCCTAGGTCAACATCCTGTCTGTGGTTACTCTCTAAAGTATATCTCCCTAAGCCTGTGTAATCATTGAAGGGCAGAGTGTCCTGCAAGCTTAGCAGGCAGTGCTGCTTCTGACTAGTGAGTCGTAGTTTGCAGACTGGCCATGGTGAAGACCAATAAGATATTAGAGAACAGGGAGATTAAGGGGGGAGGGGGGGGTAAAAAGGTTGCTCAGCAACAATGTGACATAAGCATGGTTGCAATCTATTTTTACAGCAAGAAGGTTGCAAAAGACTATAGGAAAGGTTCATTTTTTTCAGAACCTTATTCATATTTGTGGGATGAGAGTGGCCTGAAGGGAGGAAAGGCTGTACAGACTGGGCTATTAGCTGTGCACTTGTAATTGCCTCATTGTACAGCCAGGAACTGGCAACAGATTAAAAACGAACAGCCAAGTACAATGGTTATCCCACAGTTTTTGAGGGAAAAGGCCACAGTTATAACACAAGCTGATATAGTAGAGAAGCACAGCTGCAGGTAACATCTAGAAGTCCCTTCCCCCCATGCTTCAGATGCGATTTTTTTAAAAAAAGTTTCTTTAGAAAGTTTAAAACAGATGAGTATAAATTTCCTTTGGCCAGCCAAAATGTCTGCCAAACAAATTGCTCTGTGCCTGAGACAAAGGCAAGAGACTTTTTTTCCGGTTTTTCTTTTCACATTCCTTCCTAATCCCCTAGGAACAATTTCGCCACATTCATACCCCACCCTGCCTCCGATTTTATGTCCAGTGATCACAAAATTTATCATGCTTTTCTAAGAGGACAGCCAGGAGACAGTGTCAAGTCTAGCTGTCACAGTGCAAAGATCACAAGTTTGATTAGCTGGAGCTGAAATCAGAGTGAGCCATGCCAGTTTATGGCTTCCTCAAATAAGGTTCATTTATCTTTTTGGGAAGAAGTCCATTGCAAACAATTGACATAGCCTATAAATATCATAGCATATCTCTTCATTAGTTTGGCATCAGATAGAGAAGCAAAATGGTAAGTTGGGAAGAAAGCAGAAAAATTTAGAAGCAGAGACAGATGTGGCACAAATTAAAAATAAATATTTAATATAAATTTACTATAAAATTCTTTAAACTTCTTGCAGGGTTAGAGAGAATAACTTTGCATAGTGATAGCATCTCTTTATCAATCCTTTAATCACTAGAAATTGTACGAACAAGTTCCTCTCAAACTACTTCACAATTTTCAATTAAAGGTGGTTCTACAAAAATTATATTAAAACCTTACCTGTGGCCCCATTCTAGAAATGTTTTTATTGGATTTTGAGGTTTTTTTCATTGTTTCTTAGTTATTAATTTTATAATAATGGTAAATATAGACTTTCAAATATCTGCTTTTGAAGTCTACGGTTTACGTGAAAAGTTGAAAATGTCACTATTAGATTATATGGTGCTTTTTCCATATACATTGTCCTGTTTTTCCTTGTCTTCTCTTTGAGCTCCTCATTCTGAGAAAGCTTAATAAAATTTTTTGAGACATCAGTTGGGAACTCCATGCAAGATATATACACAATTTACTTAATTCTAAAAAATGTTTGCCTGTGGCAGGTGCCCTCAATCAAATGAACCTGCCTATGTAAAACATTTTGCATGCATATTTAATATACCTGAACCAGAAAGACTACTTGTCTCTTGAGATGATTTTTGAATTTGTTCCCTCTGGCTTAGTTTTTATGGATGCCTTTTCAATATTAACACATTTTAAGCAATATAATCCTACTCAATTGCAACTTACTGTCATTCCACACAAATTTGTACTCCATCTCAATTTTGCTGCTTATTGTTTACTTTGGATCAAACAAAACATTCTGCCAATTGAAGAGTTAGTTTTTGTCATGGCATCCCATATAATTTGTTTCCCTTAAACAATATTTTTGTAAAGGCCTTTGCCCTGCTATGGTGTCAATTCATGCAGTACTGTGTTTATGTGCCTGAGAACATGTGGTTTTGCCTGTGCATTTGGGAGCTTGGATTCAGGAACTAGTCCTTTTGTTTCAAGTAACAATAATATATATAAAATAACTGTAATACTCTTATTTTGTCTCTGGCCTAGCTGTTTTCTTTATATTCTAACATTTGCTGCCATCCTGTGGTACACAGAGAAAGGCACACATACACAAACAAACGATAGAGTAACATAAATGGGGAGTGTTTAAATATACAGAATAAAGGACTCTGCGGAGGTCTTGAGAAAATACAAACAATTTTCACTCGTTGCTAGTTTGAGCAGTGTAGTATGCATCTCTTTCTCACATATATCAAAAGGAAGGCTGATGTATCACAGCAAGAATGAAGAAAAGTTCTAGGTAGTTCCACTGAAGGTGCTAAGGAAATCTGAGTTTTGGATTTTTTAAAACTGGGAATTCTTCTTCAAGAAAGAAAAAAAATTCAAACACCTTTCCTCGTTACTGCTTAGATATTACATTACATTGAAAATTTCTTTAAGAGCTGTCAAGTGCCAGATGCTTTAAAAAATTGTTCACAGTGCTACAAAGAAGGAAGCTTCATGCAAAGGCTGCTTATAAGGAAAGCTGGGTTCTCATACTGGTTTGATCCGCAGTGATAAGGAAAACCTAGAGCTGGTTTTTGTGACACATGCTTTAGATTAGTTGGTCTCTTAGTGGCTCATGAACTTGCATTGATTGTGTAAGATCCAACAGATATGTCAAACACTCATATGGATCTTTTTCTTGTAGGACTGTTACCTTTGAGAGTTAGGTGGGTGTTCTTTAGCAAGATAGAGGAGAGAAACATTTTCTTATTTCTCTTAACAATTAAGTTCACTCAGAGTCTGAGACGTGTTCCTGATGAATGGTTTGGGTCTTTCTTGTGGAGGGCCTTGGTTTCAATGAATCAGTGTAGTCTGATGACAGACCTTCAGATCAGCTTTAAAGGTAGTGTCTGTATTCCTTTATAAAATAATTTCACAGTTGTACGTGGCACTTGTCATCTGAAACAGGGTAAAAGCTGTGGAGAAAAACTGAAGCGGCTCTTCCTTTTCTACCTATGCTCACCTGCTCCCTCTTTATACTTTCTGACACTCCAGCCTTCAGCCTAATTGCTGGGACCAGCCTGGACAGGATTTCCAGAGGTTTCTTGCATACAACAGAGATGACCTCTTCATAACTCCTGCGTCATTTTATAAATCAATCAGCATTCCCCAATCCTCCAAGGCATTTTGAGGCTACTAAATAGGTGGATTAATATGGGCTCACACTGAATGATTTTATATATATACATATATATATATATATATATATATATATATATATATATATATATATATATATATATATATATATATATATATATATACATGAAAAGCGAGGTCAAAGGTCACTTTGATCTGGAGGTTGACAAAAAATCCAAAATGCACAAATAGTACTGTTCTTAATTTAAGTATTCAAGGTGGCATTTTGTTGCCTTTGCTAGGGCAGACATACATAGTTGTGTACAGAAAAGTGAAGTCCTATAGAACTGAACCTAAGAGTGTGAGGCTAAGTTTGAGTGTAGAACTGCTTGGCTCTACCTCCCATTTTATGTTACTTGGCATTGGTATTTTCTGGTAAGATTTGTCGTCTTAAACTTCTTGGCAATCTAGGATTTTCTTCTTGGTCTTTCCTTCTTGCCTTTTCAAGGAGTGAGAGATTGTGAGGTGTTTCAGGTTGTTTTGGAAAGTAGGAGACATTCAGGTTTCCCCTTCTCCACCAAGAAATGAGAACTGAAAATGTAGTTATTCTCTGGTGAGGACTGTTACAGGTACTTTTTGCTTCTGAGCTCAATGAAAAATCAGATTATATGGCTGGAAAAGGTTTGGTCTTTCCATTCTTCTAGGTGAGAAGGATGGAGAACAGAACTGATATTAGATCTAGTAAAGACTTGCTGATGCTGTAAATGTTAACAGTCCTACAGTAGACCCAAGGCAGTGAGACAATGTGCCAGCTCTCTAAGCAGAGAGATAAGTAAAAGCTTTCCACGAGAAAATTCCCCTGGAAATAATTTCAAAGCATATTAAGGATGAGAGGGTGATTGGGAGCAGTTAGCATGGATTTATGAAAGGCAAATCATGTTTGACCAGCTGGATAAGTTCCTATGATGAGATGACTGGCTCAGTAGATGTGGTTAGAGGAGCAGATGATGCTTATCCTGATTTTAACAAGGCTGTTGAAACTGTCGCTTCGAATATCCTCATTGACAAGCTGATAAAGTACAAGCTAGATAAGTGGACGATGAGGTGGACTGAAAACTGTTCATTTCCTGAGCTGATGGATTGTGACCAGCAGGATGAAGTCCAGCTGGAGTTCAGTCACTGGGATTGACACTGAGACAAATACTATTTAGCATCTTCATTAATGACCTGAATGATGGGACATTGTATCCTCAAGAAGCTTGCAAATGACACAGAATTGGGAGGAGTGGTTGATGGATCTGATGGTTGAGCTGCAAGTCAGCCTGGAGAAATGGGCCAACAGGACACTTATGAAGCTTGACAAAGGCAGATGCAAAGGTCTTGAGCCTGGACGAGCTCCCTTGCATCAGCATAGGCAGGGAGCTGGCTGGTCAGAATAGGGCTTTGCAGAAACAGACCTGTGTTTTGTGGCATATAACAAGATAGACATGAGACAGCAAGGCACACTTGTGGCAAAGTCAGTCAGCAATCTCCTGGGCTGCATCAGGGAAAGCAGTATCAGTAGACAAGGGGAAGGTGATCCTTCCCCTCCATTCAGCACTGGTGAGACACATCTGGAGCACCAAGCACAGTTCTGAGCTTGCCTCAGAGGCAAGGGGTGTGGACATGGGGGTGAGTCAGCAGAGACGGTTAAGGACTTGCTTGGGGCATTTGATATCTGAGAAGAAGCTGAGAGAGCTGCGACTGTTCAGTCTACCAAACAAAAGGCTCAGGCTGTCTTATTAATGTTTCTGCATTCCTGATGGAGTGGAGTAAAGAAGATAAAGCTAGATTCTTCTCAGGGGTGCCCACAAAGGCTATAAGAGGCAACGGCCACAAACTGAAAGACAGGAACTGTTTAGTTAGAAAAACATTTTTTAAACTTAAGGGTGATTGAACACTGGTCCAAGTTGCCCAGAGAAGCTGCGGAGTCTCCATCCCTGGAGATATAAAAACTTCAACTAGACAAAGCACTGAGCAACCTGCTGTAGCTGACCTGCTTGAGCAGTGGGAGTTGGACTGGATTATCTCCAGAGGTTCTTTCCCACCAAGATTCTGGGACTGCTGAGATGAGCAGCAGGAAAATCCTACTAGACTACCTTTCTCCAAGGAAGAAGAAAAAAAAAGAGTGAGGGATTTTATGCAGTAGAAAGCGCTAGATATGAGGCTATTAAGAAACTGTTGTTTGATGGGAGAATTTGCTTTAAACAGTGTCTTTTCATCCTAAAGCATGTCTTGCTTTTTTGTACTTGCTGCAGGCTTTTCCTGCCACATTAGTAAAGCAGAACCCACAGATCTCCTTCGGATCAGCAGCTCAGAGAGCTTCATGAGTTTGGTAGAAAGGAGATGCATAAAATATAAGTGCAAAGCACACTAATATATCCTGCCACTTGTTCAAGGGTAAATTTTGTTTGAATTGCAATAGGCTGAAAGTAGGAAAGACTAATGGTCAGTGTCTGGGAAATGTGTGCAAAAGATTGATCCCTGAAAATGGGGCATGGGGTGTTTATTGTCAGTGGGCACCACTAGACCTGCCTAACCCTGCCCAACCCTCTAGAGCCATCATTCCCAGCCTCGGTGATGCTGCAGCCGCAGCAGGGTCCATCTCCAGCTCCCCACAGCCCTGCCCAGCCTCAGCCCCACAACCTGTCCCAACCTGGGCCCATTCCCAGCCACCTGCACTTGGCTGGGGTGGTGGGACAGACCCTGCCCTGACAAACCCCATGGGCAGCGCCCACCTCCTGGGGCCCTAGAAATTGCTCCACGGCCTTTCTAGAGATGTTCTGAGGCTGTTTGTTAGTGTTGTGTTCATTTAAAGTTAATGCATCCCTGGGGTTTCTCTGGGATCCAGGTCCTGGCCAGAGATCTAACAAGTGGGCTGATACCAGCACCCTTTGTCACAGCAGTCCTTGAGTGAAACCTTCTAAACTTTACCTGTGTTTCATTGACTTTCAAAGACACTGCGCTGGAATCAAATTAGCAAATGTAATGTAGGTACCTGGAGAACTCTGTTCCTTTTATTTCTGTGACAGAGCCTTGCTATTAAAATAGAATAATAGATGTGCACTAGGTAGTACATTAGGAGAAAAAAACAATGGGTAACTAACTTCTGAAAGGCTATAGATAGTGCATTAAATGGTGACTTTTTTCTCACTATCTTGGGTATCTTGTCATATGTTAATTAAATGCCTGGAAAAATCTTTAGGAGATAATAAGAAGATAATAGCGCATAGACTTTAATGTAAATTGGAAGCATTACACTGTATATCTTCTTCTGTCTTACTTTTAAAGCTCAGTAAGAATTCTTAGCTCAAACAATTGATCATAATGTACTAAAAAGTAAGACAATTTAAAAGTAAATTGGAGAGTTGAAAAGCTTTCTGAATTCAAGTGATTTGGTCCATCTTCATTGCTTGAACTCCCCACTTCCCACTTGTTTATGTATAATTTCAGAGTTTATATAATGGCAATCCTTGTCCTAGCTCATACTGTCCCACTGGGAAAAAACAGATCTCTCATGTATTTCTTTGTTCCTCTTTCATGCTCCTTTTCCTTCCCTTTTGGAAGTCTGCTTCCTGTGGTTTTGATCATGAATGTAAAACTGTAGTCCATGTGCATTCATGCGAAGGCGTTGGAAGGATGTCTGCCATGGCCATAATGAACTGAATTCTGCTATCCTTGGCAGGAAGATGAGAGAGGGACACAGCTTCTGATTATCCTCATGGCCGTGCTGGCTGGACTTTGTCATTGTAAAGGCTGACACTTGCATTCCAGCAGGGCTTGATCCTGTGAACCACACAAAGGAAGCTCACCATTCATCTTTGTCCTTCTCAACACTAATTGAAGAGAGTGTGCTTTGCTCTGAGGAAGAACACACTGGGCAAAGCTCTGCTGCCCCATCAATATCGTCTTATCTGGTAAGAGTGGATATTTGTTTACATTAGATCTAGATAATAAAAAGCTGTTTGGTGTGCATGCACAGTCTGGCCAATACATTAATCGTTATAAGTTCCTGAACACTCTGATGCTCTTGCCATCTTAACATCTTGTGTGGTCCTCTGAAATCCTTCAGCAGAAGAATACATTTCTCAAAACACAGGGGAAATAGGAGCTTATTTTACTTAAATTCTAATGTCACTTCATTTCTTTCTTTCTTTCCCTTTCTTCCTTTTTCCTTTACTCCAGGAAAGGGAGACTTGACACTGTGTTCCCAGCTGTTCAAAGCATTAAGATGAGAAGGCAGTCCTGGATTTCCACTCTAGCTGTGGTGTCCTCGGTTAGAAGGGACCTGCTAGTGGCCCCCAGGACGTTTCTTCATAGTTAGCAGTTCATGAAGTGTACAGAAATGGCCTATTTGGAATCCCAAACAATTTCCATGGCAGTTCACAGTGCTGTCATTTACTGTATCAAAAGTAAAAATCAATTTCCATGATGTCCAGAGAGTGTTGTAACTTAGATCAGAAATCAGGGCTCCTCCTTTTCCTGCATTACAGGACAGTTGTTTTCTGCAAAAGTTTCTCTCTGATAAATGTTTGCTGGTTTTTCCTGGTTTTGGCTTATAAATGAAGTAAAAAAAAAAAATAATGCTCCCTTCAGTTTGGAAGATAACATTCACAGAAGCTGCTTTCTGTGACAGTAACTGGTTTGTGAAGAGGTGTTGTCCATCTTTTTTTTTTTGTAGTTCTGTAATCTATAGCTAAACAGGCAAATTCTATTTCCTGTCCTGGAGAGATGAACATCCAGGTTCTCCTTATATCTCTTTTGAAGACATGGACACCTGGGATATAGACATTCACAGTGGATTCTGATAGTTTGAGGAACTTAAGTGTGCACATTTTCTGTGAAAAATCTACCAGCAATTTGCTCATAGAATAGGAGTAGCTGTAAAAAAAAAAATAAATAAAAAATTGACTGCTGCTTGGTGCCAGTAAATTTTTGGTTTGACTAACAGGTTGATCCCAAGCAGTACTGAGAAGAGTTTTGCAACATACTCTTTTTAGAAATTATGTTTAATAGAGGCAACGAGTTTTATGAGTTGTCTTCTGTCACAAGGGACATGATTTTCACATCTATTTTTAGAAATGTACATACAGATCTTACTTGAAGTTATTACAGAATATGTTTTCTTTCGTTCCTACTAATAGCAGGGTCTTCAAAATCCATTGAAACATCTTCTTTATCTTTTAAATTTGTAGCATCACATCCAAAATTGTATTTAACTATTAGTCACATTGCATGTATTCATAGGAGCAGCTTTAAATGACAGAATCAGCAGAAAGAAGTTGAGACTTATGAAATATTTGAGTATATGTATTGTATATAAGAGAGAACATTAGCTGATTCATGCTGACAGCCTCTAGGGGCCCCACATGGAATCAGGATGTGTCGTGTTGGTGGTTTTGGAACTGTGAAAGTCTGTACCATTCTACAACTGTATTATGTGTTTTTATACTGTTTGAAAAATACTGAGCTGAAAAAAAATCAACTCTTTCCATAATATTCAAAGCATCGCTTTCAAATAAGGGATATTCACATCATTATCTTTCCCTTCCTTTCAGTTTAGCATGTTTTGCTTCTTCCTTAGAGTGGAATCAATTTGTGAAGCTATGTTAAATCAGCTTTTTACAAGTGGCCAATACACAAAATGCATATGTAGAAGTGGCAGCAAAGTCCGAGCAGATGATGAGCAACATCAATTGATGTATTGCCCTATAACAAAAGAAGGGAGGTGAAGCCAGCTAGTTGGAAAAAGTATTGTTTCATCAGAGTTTGGTAGGTGTTTCCTCACTTTCTCCCCTTTATCCTCTCTCTTTTTGGAAATGTTTTTATTTTCTGAAATGGGAGAATTGACAGAGTACTTCATCTTTGTTTTTCCCCCTAATTCAGCAGATGAGATAATAACTTACATGTACTGTATGCTACGAGTGTCATGTACAAATAAATGCATTAGCTCTATTTAGTCACGACATCCTAAATGAGATATGCTAATTCATGCAGCAGTGAATGCAGCACAGGGTTTTACCTGCCCAGCCTTAGCTCTTTCCAAAAGCAGTATGAGTATGTGCGAATACCTTAATGAATTCTGGGATGAAAGGTGCAGGACCTTCTTTAACCAAGAGTACCATTTACGTCAGCATGGAAACTGGAGCCTCACAATGTTCATTTGGCTATTTCCTGCTGGTTTTAACCATTCCATTTACACAAAATCCCATTCAGACTTCTTAACAGTGCTGTGAATGTCTCCAGAGGGAAAACGGGAATTATGTTGTGCTTACTTGTATAGTAATTTGGTTGGTTTTGCTTCCTGGACTCTTCTCCTTTACTTGGGAATGGGTCAACAGTATGTTCTCTTCTGAAATTAGATTAAGAAATTACTTTTCTAAGACCAAGTAATTTGGCATACTACAGAGATCTTCAGTTTGTTTCTGCCAAAGTATAGCTAGATATGGCAGTTAACACAGTTTCTTTTGACATTACTTTGCTACTACAGTTGTTCTAGGAAGCTTTGTTCCTTTTCTTTTACTTAGCATTTAAACAAGTTCCCTCAAAGGACTGGTTATCCCAAAAGCAGACTGCTCACGTCAAGAAACAGTCTTTCTAAAGACCCTTTACTTCTGCTGTGGCTCCCTTACTTGGGTAGTAGTTCCTTTACATTTAACCTATTGTCTGAGGCAAAAGGAACACAAGTTGCTCCTGGACACAAGAAAAAAAGCCTCTTTCTAGTAGAGCTGATGGTCCTCAAATAACTGGAGTCCTGCTGGCAGGGTGATCCAAGCTTTCAGATTGTGCTCCTAAGCTATGCTTTTGCTGTTTCTTCCTCAGCTGCTGAATTCTTTGCTGCTTTCAGTCTCATCTGGCAAGGAACAGGTCTACATAAACATTTCGTTCAATGCTCATTGCCTTCCCAACCATTATTTTGAGAGTGCAGCTATATTTAAGGAATAGCCATTGTCTAATGGCAGAGCTGAGGAGTGTGGCCCTGTAGAAGGATGAAGTCTTTCCAGAAGGTATGAGATAACAAAGTTTTGTGTAAGGCAGGGGAAGAAGATTTGAGTTTTGGAGAAAGATGAGAAAGAAAGATCAGCATATCTAAGAACTGAGCAGATGCCACCACTTTGACTGTCACTTCAGCCCATGTTCAGACAAAGCTACATCAATTGCCAGTCATGTCATATTGGGATGTATTTCAGATCATAATGATAGAAATCAAATGTTGAGCTATACTGAAATCACCAGCTGAGATTCTGGTTTAATGGGGAATCAGGACAAGGCTCACATTCTGAAATACCAGATTTTAAACACCAGACAGATTCCCTGGCAGATCCTCTGGCTCTGGGAGAGTGAAATATGAGTGAATCTGACTGCTATATATTTTTTTTTTCTTTCTGCAGGCTGCTCATTTTTTGCATCACCACTGCAGTGATGACTGCATAAATATTCTTCACTCTTTATTATAATTTACTTCAGTGCCCAAAGGGAGAATTTTATTGAAAAACTTGAAAAAATAGTTTAGGTGTCTGTAGAACACAGAAAATATGCATACATGTGTGGTGGAGAAATCATTTGCTAAACAATTATGTGTGCATCTCTGAGCAGTTTAAAAGCTGAAGGGATGAGGAAGACAGTCTGTGGTTTGTGGGGGTTTAGTTGGGTTCAGATTTTTTTGTTTGGTTGGTTTTTGTGGAAATACACCGTTTGGATATATGTCCACAAGTGTTCTAGAGATTTCTTATTTTGATTTTTCTGTTATTTCATATTTGAACAGGACAGCTATCACACTTCTTTCTGTAGGTCCCTTTGGAATTAAGAGAGGTTTCACAGTTAGAGGCTATGAAGCTCGCTTAAATGAATACTAAAAAAAACCCCAGCTGCCTCTGAGATGAAACTCGATAAAATCTGTAGGACTCCTCTTGTTTACTTCAATGTTCTGTGGACTGGAAACATGGTGAAGATACACAATGCAGTGAAGAAAAGCCTCAGAGGAGTCCTGCGGTCTTTATAGCTTGTCCTACCATGCTAGTGATGAAAGACAAAGGCTTCTTATTTGCATGTACTAATTTGCGAGCAGAATAGAAGCTCTGTAGCTATTAAGCATACTTAAGGACAATCAACCTGGAAATCTGTTCGGGGGTAGGGGAGGCATGTCCCACCGTTTCTTGGGAAACCAGTTACAGTTCCTAAATGTCTGTTATTTATTAGTTACTATGTCTTTTACCCTGCTCGGTGACTACAGCGGAGCATAACCTTCCTATCTGCCGGCTGAAAATACTGCAGAGCAAACTCTTGGAGGGCCTCCTTAGGCTTTGAAACCCTCCTTTATACCAGGAGGTACAAAGCAGAGCTTTCTCTAACACCTTTCATCATGACCTCATTATGAGATTCACCTGATCTTTTTTTTTTTTTTTTCCCCCCAGTGCCGCAAAGGAGAGGATGAGTCTTAGATCTCTATACCCCTTGAAAGGGGGGAGTTGAGAATGGAAAGGAATCAAGTGAGTGGGAGTAAGGAGGGGAGAGATCTATAAAATGTAACACCTGTTTTATTGTTGTGATTGAGAAACTACTGTGGAACATTGCCAGTGCTGGCATAATCAATCTGCACTCTCAGGCACGAGCAAAACTGTACAGTTGACCTGATAATTCAGTTTTTATTTTATTTTTGTATCTGGAGGCACAGACTGAGAAACAAAACTAAAACACGTGAGGAAAGCTTATACAAAACCCTTCTTTTTCTTTGTATTTTCCTTTATTAATGACTTTTTTGTCTTGTTTGCTAGCATAACGATCCTGTAATTATATCTTTGCTTCTTATTATTTGTTGATAAGCTAAATTGCATCTCTTTCAGTGATGCTCTTTGCTAAACTTAGTTCACAGCCTAGCCTGTGCATCACAAACTCTACAATCAGCTGACGAGACAATGGTGCTTATTCTCTGCCTCCACGGTTGTGTTTCTGCGTGCTGTCTGTGTGCTCTCCTCCCTGCCTTCCTGTGGGCACAGCACCAGGAAGCGAAACTTGCCAAGATGCTCAGCATAAACTCTTTGTTCTTCAGTTCCACCGAAGAACTGAACTGTTCTTCAGTTTGAACTGAGGTTGGACTCACTGCTGGCTGTCATCATTAGCAGCTGTGTCCCGCTGTGCAAATCCAGTGTGCGGATGCACGCACTTGGCTGCTGAGAAATTATGGAGCCCCTTAGAAGTCACCTGGAGAGACTTATCTGAGGGAGAGGACTGTGCATTAGCCCAGTGCAGCAGTGATGCATACCAGGCACAGAAGAATCCAGTCACACTAAAGCTTAGTTTCTTAAGGAAGCTGTGCTGCAGTGCGTCTGGGTCTCCTCCCTCTGCCCTTTGCCTTTCCCTCTTCTCTCTCTGACTTTTGAACTCTCAGGCTAAATTTAGCTAAAGTTTGAAAAGGGATAGAGGTTCAAAATAGGATAGTTTCATTTCTTTCCATTGCAATGCAGATGGAAGATAAAGACCCAAATTAGTTCCCAAAGAAAAAAAACAAAAACAACAAACCATTGGGCAAAATTCAACCATGTGATATTGTACTTGAAGGCCTGCAGGTGGTCAGTCCTCCCATGTTCAGCTGTCAGTAACCAAACACTTAAGTCCAGCATAACTGTAATACATGGCATCTCTTATACACAAGATATGGGGGGGGTTGATGATGTTGTGAGACTGAGAGAGGCTTAAAGGATGAAAAAAACCAAATTGACCAAAAATTAATCTTCCCTAGTTCATGGGACAATTTTTGCAGTTAGATAGGAGGAAAAGATCTTATTCTCTACTTGCAACTGCTTTATATTACCAAATATCATGTACCCCCTGGACTAATGCAGCTTATCTGGTTTTGCCTTTGTGGTGTAGACCCTCTATGGATATTATTTATTTCATGTTGTTCTGCCAGTGTAGGAGCAGCTAGCTTGAAAGCTCTTTGGTTGTAACATTTTGCCAATAGAGTTCTGTGGAAGCACTTTCTGTATCTCATATATATAAGAGTAGAAAGAGCTTGGGCAATTTTATATCTTGGTTCACAGCCCATGCTACAGGTTTTCTGTGTTCCAGTGCAGCTAATGACAGATTGTCTTGGTGGTTTACTTTTTTTTTTTGTTAATAAATATGTAATTAGAAAACTGTATGGTATACTGCTTCTTCCAGACTCTTCCTGGAACAGATTTAGTTTGAAGTGTTACAGAAACAACTTCTGTCCAAAACCACCAGAATAACAGTGGACATGGAAAATCTCATGAGCTTTGGCAGTCAGGTAATGCCATAGCAAGTCATGTAGGTGGTTTACATATTAGATAATTGTATACCTTCCGTTGCTAGCAATTTTTATTATTTTGGAAAAAATATATTGTGCATTTTCATCATTTTAACTGACAAAAAAAGATGGTAATACATGATTTTGTCTGCAAACAAAATTATTCTGAATACACTGTCAGTTTTGCGTGCCAGGTTAACAAAAACCTTTGCTTTTAGCAGTAAATATAATTTAACAGCATTATCCAGTTTAATCAATTCTAGTTACTCTCCAGCATTTATAATGCATTTACTTTATATTATATCTGAAATATCTTATTACAGCTTATTATATCTTATTAAATTCTGTAATACAATAAGCAGCATTACATGCTTATTTTGAACAGTGACACAAATATTTGCTGCCAGTGTGCTCCTGCAGTATCCTGTTTTCCATGCTTCCTGCAGTCCTCATCATCAGTGTCAGGCAGTGTTCAGACCTGGGGAAGGTTCACAAGAGAAAGGAGAAGGCAAAGCAAAGAGTTCTGACCACCAGTCAGCATTGTGCTGCTCCACACAGTGCTAGGACTCCATAGAGGACACACGCTAAGGCACAGAAATCCAGATTAGATGCTAAAGGTCAGATAAACCATCTGTGTTATTAGAGGATAAGTTTAAGCTTGAATGGAGGGGTTTTGCCAATAGTATCATTAAAGCCTTTAAGCAAGCAGAAATTGAGGAGAATGACAGAAGCTGTTACAGAGATGGTGCACTGTCTCTGTAATTTCAGCCTGTGAGTTGCTCACAGACTGCATGGGGTTGTCCTGTTTCATATTTGCTTTTACCAATGGAACAACTGGTGCAGGGAAGTTCCCTTTCATATCCTGTTGCTGATTGGGTTTTAGAATACCTGGAAACACTTTGTAGTGTTGTGTGAATAAGCCTGGTTGTAACAATGCAGGACTTGGGAAGAAAATGTTTGAGAATAGCAAAGGGAATGCTGAGATTGATGACAGCCTTTTGGTTTAGTAGACAGGTAGGCACTGGAAGCAGCCTTCTTGCTGGAGAGGGCGTGTGCCCCAGTTAATGTGAGGTACTTGAAAGTTCAGTCCAGGGTAAGACTTCCTGCCCTTCGTGTGCCATCCTGGGTATGTCCAGGTGGATAGAAAAGCCAAGGGCTACTGGGGAAAGCCCCATGGCTTTGACAGAAGTTACAAAACTCTGATCTAGAATCTTTGTTTTCTGTGGACTGTCCAAGAAATAATGACTAATTGGTGGTTCATCGCTTCCTTTCAGATGTTTCAAGGTTAAACATAATGCTATGATTTGAAATTCATGCAGGAACCAGAAGCCTTGTTGCCATACAATCCTTCTTTTGGCTTCTTAGCTGCAAACAGGCCCTGCTGCCAACTGTTTCTACCAGATCGAGCTTTCCCCAGTTTTCCTTTCAAGTGTAAATTGCATACTGGTCAAATCAGGTGAAACATACCCTTCTTTGCTCCTTTCTTGTGTCCTGTCTTTCAGCTTAACTCACTCCTGTTTGCAAGAGGTCTGGGCCACAGATTATTGCACTTGTTAGACTGCAGTGCTGGAATTGTAAAAATTATCCTATGATTGACAGCCATGAAAATGAATCCCATAGCACTAAAGCAAAATTCCTCCACTTTGCCTGGCAGCTGAGTATTGATTTCAGCTATGCTTCGCTTAAAAGGTACAGAATTTCTCAGGGATGCAGAAGCTGATCATGATCATTGCTGAAAGCAGCATGTCTGTGCATATTCTCCTGAGTCACAGGTAGAGCTTTCTTGCAGAGCTGCAGGGAGGGACAACGTTGTCACTCTCTTTGTGCAATGTCTGCTGGCACTGTGACGTTTTCTGGGGGGAAATGTTATACTGAGTATGAAGTATACAGAGAATAACCTCTTAACGTGTTGTAATAGTGATGCTTTCAGATTTGAAATATTAAGTGATCAGAGTTCACTGGTGTGAAATTCCTTAATTAAAAACAAATCTGCTGTGTTTATAAAGTGTCTAAATTTGCCATTATGGTTAGAAGAACACACAAGAGAAGGCTTTGTTGAAATGTAAACACTTTGACTTATTACTGCAGTGCGCTGTCTGAATGCTCTCATTTAATGACACAGTGCTCAATATTCAAGTGAATTTAATTGTAGCAAAGGGCTCTTAGGCTCAGATTCAGTGTTTAGGCTCCTAACTTTCCACTGAAACAGTTTATTGAATCCAGATCCTTTGTTAACTCTTGCACTTTTACATTTTAAATTTTTTTTTCTGTTTTCTGGCATTTCTATGAGATTTCTTCTTTTTTTTTTTAGGATGGTTTCTTATAGTAGTGAAAACTGGTAACTTTCTCTTTTGAATATCATCGTGCAAGATCCATTTGCTGAGATTCAGGCACCTTTGTAAATGAGATCTTTATCACTGTATTTTCCTTTAACACCTTGAGAATAAATGGCTCCATCAGAATACTGGGAAGGTTTTGAGAATTGGAGGAAAATGGTTCCTCTAAAAGAATAAATAAAAGGACCGTGCTTTTTTAAGTCAGAACATGAATTTAAACTATCACTTGCCTGCAGCCAGTGCAAAGCAGAAAGGAGCTGTTGTAGCAGGTTAATCGGTATGAGCAGGGTGGAAGAGCCTGTTTGAGAGGTCATAGACAGATGCCACTGGACTCCTCCAAAAACTCTCTTACTGTTATTCGGGTGTGGATGCTCCAAATTATAGGGGGTAGTCTTCTCTGGTATCCGTATTAGTCATAGGAGCTGAGGTGAGAATCTTCGTCCAAAATGAGAGCTCCTGAGTAATGGCAATGCAGCAGGTGTATAGCTTAGACAGTGGAGTGGTGCGGATTGAAGACTGTGATCACTAAAATCTTGCAAACTGTCTTAAATCTCACCCAAGTGAACAACACTATATCTGACCATCTTTAGAATGAACTCTAGAAACTGGGTGGATTTCAGGAGAGCAAGCTTGGCTTTCTGGTCAGAATTTGCCTGATAAAATTTGTAACTGGGTCATCTCCAGCAAAGATTTAGTGCTTGTGGGCATACCTGAATGCTAATGTTATTCCCACAAATTTTATTTTAGTTGAATTTTGAAGAATTTAGTACAGCCATGGTAACAGGAAATGTGAACCAGCCATCTGACAACCATGCTGATTGGAGCTTCTGTATTTTAGTAAAGGTTAAAGGGTATATCCTCAGCTTTGGGACTCAGAGAATTTATTTGGTCAGTCAGTGATTTTTCTGAAGTTACCCTTTGTACTCTTTTGCTGATTTAAACGAATGGAAACAGAAAGTCATACCACACCCAGAGTTTTCATCGGTTTTGGAAACCGCTGAGTTGATCTAGATCTTGCCGAAATCATCCCCAAAGCTAAATCTTGCTTGTAAACTGTGCGAATGATCTTAAAAGGAGACCGTGATCTCTGTCCAGTATGTTGCTGAGAACAGCACAGTGAAGGAGAGGAGGGGAGGTGCTTTATCCAGTTGAAGTGAGGTGCGTTTGGAGGCAGCCGAGGCTCGGGGAGGGGAGGATGCTGCGGTGGCCGCGGCCTTTCGGGGCTCCAGTATCCAGCGCCGAACACCAGAGGGCACAAACTCTCTAAGAGTCGCCTCTTCCCTCCCGGCTCCGGGAAGGCCAGCATTGAAACAAGCCCAAATACAAGCGGGCTTAGAAAAGCAAACACGAAACTGGAAAAGCAAAGGGAAAGTAAACGTGCAGCTTCAGAGCACAGATGAAAACTGCGCACGTGGGTTGCGTACAGCTGTGCTGTGAGAACTTGTGTCAAGGGCACTTGTATGATACACATGTGCACAGGTTTATTTTTAAATGCAAGAAGATGTGGTAACAGTGTGTTGCTGCTGCACATATGTCACAATTGCTTTATATTTGAGTGGAAGCATATATGGGTTAAGCAGGTCATTCTGATGACCTATATAAAATTACTATATAAAATGCATTTATTTTTCTGTAGGTTGTGTTTAGTAAAAAGATCGTTTTAGAAACTAGCTAGGACGATTTGTAACCATTTACCTACCTGACTGCTTGGTTCTCTTTGTGTGTCAGAACTGGGCACTTCTGCTGTCATGAGCTGAGCTGTACAGCATAACTGGAACGTTCACTGGTACTACGTCCAAAGACTTTCCTAAGCCACACATAAAATTATTGTTATGCCAGGCTCTCCTAGCTAAGAATACAAGTAGCCAGACTTTGGTTTGGAGACAGTAGCTTGGGACCTTCCAAGCCTCAAAGCAAGTGTTATCTGTCCCTTTGTCGAGCTTCTGTTGTAGGAGTGTATAATACCCCTCTTTCAAGCTGTGTGATGCTGTCAGCTTCACAATGTTAGAATTAAATCTGAAAGAAATAGACTTAAGAGCTGACTACAATTTATCATGTGATACAATCTCAGTGTATTTTATTTTAAATTTGAGTCTAAAATGGGTGAATAAAGCTGTAATCATCCTGTCAGTACATGTAACTACTTTCAGAATTAGATACTGATCAGTCTAACTGAGTAAAATTTGGTTGTAATTTCAGTAATGCCATTAAACTTCTAATTATTAGCAAGCAAGGCTGGTCCAGTGGCCTCAAAGTACATCTATAATTTGGGAGACCCAAATTTAGTCCCTAGATGTGCCACTAGCTTCCTGTTGGATGCTAATCTCTTGGTGCTTTAGGTCCAAGGCCCTCAGGGGAGAGATTAACTCTCTCAGGAACAGGGGCAGAGTACAGGATACCCAAACATATCCTCCAAGTGTAATTGAGGGTCCGCATCCTCTGGTCTGGTGCTCTCAAAAAGAGGTTAAGCCCATCTCAGCAAACTCCTTTAGGTGGGGGGAAAACCCTTTAGTTTGTTTTTGTGTGGCATTGGGTGTTTAAGAGTGTGTGCTAGTGTGGAAAACCTTTACTGTTTTGCCCGCATAAGAACACTTGTCTGGACATTTGGTGAGGCAGGTGTGTGTAGCTTCATCCTTCTGCATCCTGTGTATTCATTCACATCATCCATAAGTAGTTGAGTTAAGGAGTTGATTTTTTTCTTTTTATCTTTTTCCTGGCAAACACTTCCATTTAGGATGCTAAGAGACAGGAGGCAGAGGCTACATATCAGACTCTGGGGCAGATGTGATTAGCTCAGGGTATTATGGCAGGCTGCTGACAGATCATGGCAGACTGAAAAATCAAAATGGAGTTTCCTGGAGCTTCCCAGCTCTCAAACAAAATGACAGAAGGAGTGTTTTCCTCTGTGACAGGTGGTAGCCATAGCAGGAGTGCTTCTGTCTTATTCTCTTGTCTTTTTTTGCCCAGGGCAGCCTAAATCAGTAACTGTGGAAGCCCATTCCACATTGGGAAAGCTCCTGCTCTCCCTGCAGGATATAATGGCACAGTAGTGGTAGCAACAGGGCTTCAGGCCAGATCCGTGCTGGGCAGGGATCTTGCCTGGCAGTGCTAGACCAGCCAGAAGATCTTTCACTCAGCAGGAACACAATGTTATCCCTGGGGAGGAGCTCCCCAACAGAAGTGTCCTTTCAAGTTGGCTCTGAACCAAAATTGTCAGTCCTAGGTGGCAGGAGTGGCAGGTGCATGCTGTGAGTGACAGGGACAGTCAGAAATGCCATCAGGGCTCCCTTGATGTTAGCACCCATCTTAAGCTGGTTAATATATTTCCCTTGGGCAGTTTGAGCTCCATTACGCTCATCATTGCTGTGGCTTCCTCTAGTCCCTTGGTGCTCCCAGTCCAATCTTTTGCATTTTTTGTAACAACATAATTAGTAAATCTGGTGATTAGCCACATCTTCTGGCTCTTTCTGAACAGGATGATTTGGACAATGCAAGTAAGAGATTGGAGAATGTTGATACAGCTACAATGAGTTGTTTGCACTATGCCTGCCTCCAGCCTATGCAAATAGCAGAAGTGATTCCTTGCTTCATATGACCTGACTTCAGGTGGGCATTCACCCGTGCATTCATTCATTTATGGAGCATAAACACACTCTGCAGCAGAAAGGAGAATCTGTGAAGCACACAGAAGTACCTGTTCTATTCCTGAGACTGAACAGACACCCAGAGGAGCAGAGCATTTGAGCAAGCTGAAGAAATAGCCTCTTTCATAAACCTGCTCCATTACCCTCTATTACTGAAGGTTCTCTCTGAGATCTTAATTAATCCAAGCAGAGATGTGTGTCTGTGATGTGAGTTAGGATTAGGAATTAGCTCTAAAAACAAAGCAGCCTCTGCAAAATTGATGAATGCTACCCTATAAAACAATTCAATGAATGAATTCCCATTTGTAATGTGGCATTCCTTGAAATAATTGGCCAACAATTATTGGCCTCTTCATCAGAGGCGGTAGGAAACAGCTGGCTTTCTGGGCTGCAAGTGCACATGGCCTGGTCATATTGTCCTATTTTTGTCCTCTGGCACCAGGGATAGTCTTTTATCCTCCTCCTCCTATCCCGTACCTGTGCTTAGGAATACCCCAACCCAGATGCAGGATCTTTCACTTGGCCTTGTTGAATTAATGAGGTTTGCACAGCCCCACCTCTCAAACATGTCAAGTTCCTTCTGGATTGGATCCCTTTTCTCCAGCCTGTTGACCACATCACACTGCTTACTGTCATCTGAAAACTTTCTGAAGGTATGCTTAATCCCACTTTTCCATGTTGCCAACAAAGATGTTTAACACTGCCAGTCCCAGTGCCAACCCCTGAGGAATGCCACTCATCACTGGTCTCCACTTGGACACCGAGTCATTGACTGCAACTTCCTGAGTGCAACCATCCATCCAATTCCTCATCCACTGAGTGGTCCATCCATCAAATCCATGCCTTTCCAATTTGGGGACAAGGGTATTTTGCAGGACAGTGTCAAATGCTTTGCACAAGTCCAGGTAGTTGATGTCTGTTGCCCTTCCCTTGTCCATCATTGCTGTAAGGCTTCCTAGAAGGCCACCAATATTATCAGGCATGGGTTGCCCCTAGTGCAGCCATGGTAGTTGTTACCAGTCACCTCATTATTTTTCATCTTCCTTAGCATATGCATTTCCAGGAAGAACTACTCCATGATCTTTTTGGGGACTGAACCGTGGTTAGGACAGGGATAGAAATTTTGTAAATGTTATGTTTAGGCTTTCAGTGCTGCTTCTTCTAAGCACTTTAAAAATTGGAGACCAGCCATTTCATACTTGTTGGTTTAAGAAAACCCACAAGAGATTTATTTTGTATGGTGTTCCAAAAACTGAGCTGTCTCTAGCTCTCGGACTTTCTTCCTTGTTGGTTGGAAGCCACCTTCATCCAGCTAAAGCAATGACTACAAAACACTTGAGACAGACACTTGATCTCTTATACATTCTTCATAGATGTTAATGTGTTAATAAGAATAGCAATGGTGGTGCTCTAACCAAGAGGAGAGTCATTTCCTAATAAACATGTAATGAAAGGAAGGATTACAGGTAGTGCTATTTCAAAATTATATATTGATATTATTTAGATGCATATAAATATTATAGATATATTTTTCTACAATGTGCCTGTGATCTGGGAGAAAATCAACTATATTCATTAATGTCTGTAGTCATTCTAAATGAAAACATAATTCTCTGCAAGATACGTAATACTTTTATTTTAACATACCTCAGCATTTTAAATGCAGCTGCAGCACTAGGATGCTTCTAGGCTTGCCTAGAGATCAAAGTTTGTTTCCCTGCGAAAGCAGTGAGTATTCTGATAGGGGAAATTTAACAATATTTTGTTATCTGATTTTTGGCTTCTTGCCAAAGAATAGTGCCAGTAGGGCACTCACTGCTGTTTATATGATTTCCATTGACTTCAATGGGCATTGAATCAGGCCTTATAAGCACAATTTCCTCATTGTTAGCAGCTGTTCATTGCTTAGCATTACTTGAGCCACTATTCAGCTGGCCATCTGCGATCTGGGACTTCTCAGGCTGCAAGAAAATCATTATCTGTTCCATTTTGGCAGGAGAATATTGTAACTTATCTTAGGGATGTATTTGTACAAGAGTAATAATGTTTTTCCCCAATAGCTATTGCTTGTTGCTTGCCCATCTGTGGTTCTAACACACAAATGTTAAATAATAAATACAGTAACAGACCCAGGGCTTTGAACATTCAAATTAATGTTTATTTCACCAGGATGTTGAGATATTAAGTCTGTTAGCAGGAAAGTACCCATTTTATCAGAACAAATACTTGTTTGTCAATCTCTGACACTGGTCAGTCTACAGAGAACCTAGTAAAAGCTTAAGAAATTATGTAAAACGGTCTCCCTGTCCTGGAGACCTTGGTGAGTTATGACATCAAGTCATGACTGAGAGCTTGGGATGAAGCTGAATTTAAGGGGTATAAAAGAAGAATTGGATTGACATTACATTAAGTGTTTGTATGGCTGAGAGCAGCCATTTAGAGTTAGAGGTATTGTCCTATAATAATTCTCCAGAAAGAAGTAACTGTGCAAGTGGAGTACTGTACTGATAAATCAGTATTTCAGTTAAACTGCTGAATGTTATCCTGTATGGCTAGATTCCTTCCAAGATACACCTGTTCCTATATTCTTGCCAGAACCATTTACAAATTCCTCATAACAAATATTCACCTTAAAACTAAACCCCATTTTCAAACAAAGTTTAAAGGAATGTAGTAAGGGTCAGAAAGAAGGAAAAGAATGATTATTTATATAAGTATGTTTATTTCAAGGAAAGGATTTATTAGCCCAAGATCAGAAGTGATATGTATGAAGAGCTTGCTAGGAGGGAAATTATCTTTTTGTTTAAGAAATATTTTAGCTATCTGTGATAATTCCTAGGCTAAAAGCCACTCCTAATTGCTCATGTGATAAAATAAATGTCAGCAACAGCTATTTAGCCTCCTTGAGAGTAGCAGTCTGTCCCTGGTATACTTTCAGCCATGCTCTTGATAGGTACTGGAGATGCACATCAGTGACATTGAACAGGAAAAATCTGAGCTTTCTTTGGTTTCTGAATTGAGCTTCTTTCACTTTCAAAAGTTCATCTAAAACAAGGGAAATTGATTTCACTGTTGCTGATGAAGCTTAACTGCTCATTTACATGAACAAGAATGACAGAAATTATGTGAGGGAAGGCAACTGGATTTCCTTACTTCCCAAAAACAGGATTTCCCTGTGCCTAGATTTTCCATTTCTACTTCTGACATACAGCATTACTGCCTGGTGGCAAGAAAAAAAAAAAATTACACTATTTCGTCAGTTTCCCAGACTATGGGAACTTACCAAGTTTCTCGCAGATTTCAGAAAGAGCTTTCTGGATGCCAAAATAAATGTCTGACTTCACTATGCCCTGGGAGGAGAACCTGTGGAGTTCTCCCACAGGGGTTGGGAGGGTCTTGCACTGTATCTATGTTGACTCTCTGAATCCATCAGCAAAATTCTGGAGAGAGATAATATGCAGGATTGTACCTTGCTCTAGGAACTGCCAAGAGAAATACAAAGATTCCATCCTCTAAACAGTACATGAGACACAAATTCTCTATTTAAGCCAGTTTAACAGTTCAAGGACTATTCCACGCCATCAGGTGACAGGGAAGGTAGTGAGGAAATGTTCATGCATCCTCCAAAGATTATTTTAAACCCAAAAGGGTTTAAAATAGTGAAGTAAGTTTTCCCAATAGTCAGGCTTTTTTTGCCAAATTGGGAAGTACTTACATAGTAAGTAAACCATATGAAAATGTAATAAGTCTTCTACGTATTTAGCAGATGTTCATGGATTTATCCACTATAGGAAGTTATATATCAAACTGTACAATTTTGGTGCCTGCTTTGTGTATTCTGTGAATCCCAGACACGTTTAATATTTCTTCCTCTGAGGTTTAACAGTGCATAAATAATATTTAATAATCAACCTTTAAACAAACTTATTCAGATAGATGATGTCTGCTCAGATCTCATATTTTAAGAACACTGGACAGGACTGATCAAATCTTGCAATATGTCTTTAATTTACATGTGTTAAGTCTCTCTCCCAGCAGCATCACTTTCAATGTTTCAGTGAAGGATGCATTTACTTTTGAACTGTTGTTTCAAAGGTGGGCAATTCTGCAATCCTTATTTGCAGAGATTTTAAACTTGGCACATTAAATTCCTATCCAAGAAGTATTATTTTTTTCCCCAAATGTCTTCAGAGAAACAGTTTATTCTTCATGTTGTTAGGGTGGAAAAACAATGTCTCAGTGCTTTTATTCCTCTGATTCTCAGGCCTATGAGCATGGTGTTTAAAAATGGAAACTTGTGACATATACAAGAGGATCTTAGGCTACTTTTCAACTAGAAAAAAAAAAATCACCCCAAACCCAAAAATATATCCCTTTACCTTCTCCAACGACTGAGTTATTACTGAATTTGAAGCTTCAAAGCATGCAGCAACTCTTATTTGTAAATTTCAGGATAAAATTTTAATGATGGCAAATGGTGATCTGAGAGCAAAACGAGGAAGATGTAAGAACCCAGAGGAAAAATATACATGGTACAGGAAAATATGGAAGACAGATTAGTGGGTATTTAAAAAAAAATAAGCTCCAAGCAATCAACCAGGAGAGTGAAAATTGCAAATTGCTGTTGATAAGCAAATTGCAGATGGGCCTTGTATTCTTCAAGTGTCCAACAATAATTAGTTTTGTCTGGGTTACTCCAATGTCCCTCAGAATGAGACTTAGCTGAGGAGGTCCATAAGTTTGAGAAGCTACTTGGGGTAAGGCATGAGGAGTAAAAAAACAGGCTTTGTCTCTCTTCTCTCTCAAAGTCAATTTGGTTTGAGATCCCACTGCCTCAGGTTTTTTTCCTACTTTTCCATATGTTTTTATGTTTCCTAGAATGAAACTCTCCCCATTGACTTAGAGAGATTTTTAGATGCTCAGCAATTGTTAACATTTTACTTTGTGTGGCACTGCTCAGTGTAAGGAGCCTGCTTAAAATAAGTGAGGATGAAGGTGGGGCTGATCAATAACCAAAACTTGAGCTATTGGAGATACTAACTCCAGCCTCTGGGAATGCTGGATTGTGATTTCTTGACTGCAGTCATGTCTGCTGGTTTTGCTGTTGCTCCCTGCAGAACACAGATGTCTTCTTCAGCATCACTAATATGCATGAAAGGACAATTAAGAGTAGCTGTTGCTTATGAATTGTTTTTCTTAGTGTGCAGGTTTTTTTTCTGTGATCCTATGAAAACAGGTTTGTTAGCATTTTGATTAGATTGCCTACAGTAAGACTCTGCAGTTCAAAGAAACAGGCATATAGCTGATATACAGTAGCTCCCGAAAGCACAGGTTTATGATAATTTTCATAGTGCAGCGCACCGTGTATCTCTTATTGCTAACGAGATTGTTAATGAAAGTCTAAGCTTGAGTGCCCAGCGGGTATCAAGCAGTCGTACTTTATGTATTCTGCTTGTTAATGGTAAAGGTAAAATATCTATTACATGTTTAAAACAGCACTTTAGCTGCTCAGGAAAATGAGAGCTGTTCTCAGTTTCATTTGATATTATCACTGCCTGCTTTACACAGAGCTGAATAGATTATTAGGTAAGGTGTGGAGATTTTTCTTGTCTCTAAACTGCCTATTCCTTGAGAAGGCAATTGACAGTAATAATTCTTGTATCTCAGCTGGTGAAAAGTCCTGTGCCTGGACATGGCAGGAAAGTGTTAGTAAATGCTGTACTTTGGTCTCTTGGTTGAAAACCCCAGAGGAGCTTTCTCAGATTAGTTTTCCAGAGATGCGTGAAGAAAGCAGTGCTCTAAAAGAGTTTTCTCTTGCATTTGAGAGCACTTTATTGTCAGGTGCAAACATCAACACCGCTGCAAGTGAAATGGGTTATTAGGCTTTCACATAGGGTGAATTGGTAGACACCCCACAATTTGTTCTTCTGCTGGCCTTGTTCAAGGTGAGGTTCCATTACCTGAGGGAGAGAACATTTTCAATTTAGAACTTCAGCAAATAGACTGGGTGCATTAATTACAGCATTCCTACAACCAGGATTTCCTGGATTAGTTATCAAATCATAAAAATGGCATAGTGGGAATTCTAAATATTTTGTATAAAAGTGAAACATTCAGTCTTCAATCTGTCTAATATTTTTAACTTCTTTTCCTCATTTTAATTTTTAGTCAGTTAAAAAATTCTGTGTTATAGCAAAACACTGACATGTGTAATAATGTGGAAGTGAAGCATATCAGCATTTCTGAAATTATTAAAGTTAGAAAATGTTAATATAAAACCTTACATTGTTTAAAAAAAATGTTCCTATTCTTCCTGACCAAACATTTTCACTAGATGTGACTTGACATGGGAATAGTTCTGTATTTCCCCCCCTGCTCTTTGCTGCCCCCACTTCCCCTGAAGTTGTAGGGTTTGGCTAATTTTAGCTGTTTATGAGAGGGGAGAAAGGAAAAAAAAAAAAAGGCAAAAAAGAAAAGCCAAGTCTGTCTGTGCTCTTCCTTTACTTTTATAAACTTTGACTTCACTGCTAAATTAAGATAAGTTTTATGCATTTCCCAATGGTATCCTCTACTCCTCAGATTTTTAGAGGTCAAGGAACAGGGGAATGCCAAACTAGTTAAGAGGAGTAAATGTAGACTAGTCATGTGGGTTTTCTGCTTATTGTGGAAGGGCTGAAATATTTCACCCCGGTGGAATATTGGCTGGGTTCAGGTGTCTCGCTGAGTTACCACAGCTGGAAGAGTTGTTGCACCTGAGCTGAGCTGCAGAAACTGATATGGCAGCTTGAGGCAAGCCCGAGGCGAGACAAATTTGTCTAAGTGTCTTTTGAGGATGATCTATCCTAATGGTTCTACCTCCTGTAAGTGACAAGCATGCTCAGCTGACATCACTGCATCCTAATTATCAGACAGAAGGCTCTTCTCATTGGTAAAACACACTGAGGGCCTTAGGTATGGTGTGAATAAAGGCTGCCTCGAGAACACATTGGCAGGTTTGGAATGAGCACAAAAGAGTGTGTTTTTTCACGTGTGCTTTTTCATTCAATATGTTAGCTAGTTCTAACTACAAATCAGGCCCCACTGCAGCAGCACTGAGCAGTGCAGATCAAGAAAAAGGAGCTAAAAGAAATATTATTTTGTGGCACCAAGGATTCGAGAAGCATTTTAAGGCAGCAATCACCTTTCCTCTGTGTGTTCATAACCTGTCTTGCTGTGTACAGGTCCTAGCTTGAGCCCTAGCAGCTGTAGAAGGCAAATGGTTGTGCATGAGGCATCTTGATCAGCTCCCAGCTGGCTGCTGCTGTTCTCCCCATCCCCCTCCAAATTACCAGGGTTACCGCCTGGCTCAGATTTGCTCAGGGTTACGTCTGCAAGCGTCACCTCTGCAACTGTAATACAGATAAGAATTTACCAACAGTCTTGAGAGACATTCCCTGGCCTGAAGTGCTCAGAGGCATGTGACAGCAGGATTCAGGGCTGTGCTACCAGTGAGACAAACAAACACAGTCACATCTAAGCAGTTGTGTTGCTTCGTCAGACCTGGCAAACTGATGATATCGCCTGTCCTGAGCTTTACAGAGAGCTCTGTCTGGGAATGGTTTTATGCAAAGGTTTTCTGCATGTTTGTCTTCTCTTTTCTGAGGCTGTCCTTTGCAGATGTAAGGGAAGAAGGAAGTTGGTGTCCCAAAAGGCAATCCTGGGAAGCTGCTAGGTCAAACTGAAAAACAAAACTAGGCTTAACTTCAGATCTCTATATTTTCCCTTGCAAATGTGTTTGTTTTACACCTGGTGCATCCTCATATGCAGATCTGTCTGATGGCTGCTATTTAAGTTTACTTCTGGCTCTGGCTGCCACCAGGCTGTGCAGAGAGGCTTAAACTTGAGCAAAAGCCCTGCTTTTGCTGTAATTGTTTTTTTTTTTTTCCAAAGTTTCTGCTAGTTTACATACCACTTTTCCCCAGTCTGATTCTACTGGATGAAAGGCAGGGACTGAAGAAGATTAAAATATGTCCCCTCTATCATACCAAAAAGGAGATTATGAAAGACATGGACTGTCAGCTCTGACACATTCCTCCTCTGCTGAAGTGGATGATCAAGTGACCTGAGTGCAGCAGGAGAATGGAGACTAAGGGCATAAAATCACATATTCATACTGATGATAATTCATGCTCAAATACTTTGTCATCTGAATGTAGGTAGAAGAGAAGCTAGCTGAGAAATATCTGAGAAAGGGAGTAGATTTGCAATGTGGTGTTGCCAGCTGCCTGCTGCTGGGCTCTCTGTGGCACCTCTGTGGCTAAGGAAACCCACAGGAGTCATTGGATCCAAATGTGGTGTGTTCCGAGGACTCCTTTTACACCAGGCTGCGAAGCCTTTATCCGTTTTGTGCAGGATTGCTTCTGTTCTCCTGGCAGATGATTCTATTCCTAAAGTAATTCAAATAAATGAATACAATATGTTTGGTGAGTATATTACTGTAACTAAGATTCTCAGTTGGGTTTCTCATTTAAGCAGCAGGATGGTTGAGAGAATTAAATTAAGACTTGGGTATTCCTCTGTCCTAACCTTGCTCTGTAGACTGATTCATGCCACAAGCAGGGTCTGTTCACTCAGACCAACATTTCCAGACTCAGGTGCCTAAAGATAGGCACTTGGACATGTATTTAGGCACCCACATGAACACTCTTTACTTTGCAGAGGTGCAGCTCCCTGAGAAGGGAGGGTGTTTACAGGCATGTGGCCTCTCTGGAAAAGGAGCCAAGCTTTAGGCACTGAAGCAGAGAAGAAAAACTTTACACTCTGGGTGGGCACAGTTCACTCATGTGTAATAAATACTTTGCTGTATCACAGGAGAAGGCTGTGAGCCTGAGCTGCTGAAGTTGGAATTGCAGCAGCATTTTGGAAACAATAAAGCTTTTTGTCCATATGTACTTGATGTCAGGGATCACAGGAAAGAGAGCATACCTTTATGATGGGGAAATAATAGATAAAGGAATGGAAGCAGAAAAAAATATAATTTTGACTTTTCTGACTTATTATGTGTTTAAATCTCGATCGTAATAAGGGTATAAATCTCCATAAATTAATAAAGCTTTTGCCTTTTTTCTTTTTCTTATGCAATATGGGAAGTAATGAATAGGCAAGTGCAATATATAAGGGAGGAATATCCACCAACAGCGTTTGCTGAACTGAGCAATTGAATGGTATTCCTGTGGAGTGGTTTTACAGTGTCACTTGAACCCCCCCGGTTATGCAGTCTCTAGGTAACTGGAGGCAGGTCTGTTTTCCATAATATAGTGACTAGCCTGGAACTAAAAACACACATAAAATTCCCCAAACCTTGTTGTAGCCATTTCTGGCAAAATTAATGGAGCCTGTTTAAAACCTTGTGCTTTTCATCCATGACAAGTGATTTTTAAAGAGATTGGTACAGGAAGAAAATGGAGATTTTCTTGGCAAGTTGTTACAAATCATAGTTATCTCTTGATACAAGGCATTTGTAAAAGAAAACGTATGCTTTGCTAGAAGTGCAGAATTCAGAACAAGATGTAATTTTGTTTGGCTTTGGGGGAAGTGGGCAACAAGGTATTAATGAAATAAAGTCTTACATGGAGGGAAGAGAAATAAGCCCTGTTATAAGAGGACAGATAGGTGGTGGGAGGCCAATGAAAGTGTGTAGAGCTAGGGAGATGTGATGTGGGAGTCACAGGAGAGAACAAAGGAGATGGTGGAGGGTGTAACAAATGTTTATCAAGAAGCAGAGTTTGGTGAAGCTACAAGAGAAGGGTTGGAGGGGAGTCAGAGATGGCAGCGAGGCACAGAGGAAACACAACTAGAAACAAGTTGAAAACTTCAAAACGGTGCCAGATGCTTCCGGCAGTCTTGTTGGTTGGTGAGTGTTGGAGTTGATGACACTGTTTGCAGTACCTGTATTATTCCCTTGATACAGCTTGGAGGAGGAAAATGCTGCCAGTCTGAATGACTGCTTATCCTAGACTGGTTGCAGGAGACTGAAAAAGGGGGAGTTTTCACTACCTTTTGCCACAACAGCCAGGATGGGAGAGTTACAGAGAGAGAATCCCTTGAGAAAAGTGAATTTTGGACTCTGTTAGAGATACAAAAGGCACAGACTGTGTATGTGCAGTAGTTAAAACTGAAAGGGAAATGGAAGCATGTTTTTACTTCTAATTCAGTCATTTCTCACTGTAGGCAGGTTGACTAAATGTTGGATAGCTGCTCTTCCAACAAGGAGGGAGCTGACACCGTATCTGTTGTACCATCTGTTTACCAGTTACCAGTGTACTGGGGAGAAGCTTCAGCAAGGAGTGGGAAATCTTCCAGAGTTCACAGTTGCGTTTAACTGCTTGAATGCCAGCGATATGAAGTCAATGTATTGGCAAGCCTTCTATATTCTGAGCTAAAACTACTATGTGTAGCCTCTCCTTTTCAGCTAGTGAAATTCTGCCAGTTGGGTGCTTCTTGCACCTTGCCATTGGTGGCAAAAGAAAACTGGCCCTTCCTAGCCAGGCTGCAGCCAGGGAGACACTTTCCATACGTGTCTTTTTATTGTTCTTTGCACAGGGAGGAGGAAAAAACCACCCCAATCCTGCTAACAGTGGTACCAGAATAAAAGCTGGAGAGGGATGTTATTTTGCTATAGCTGGTGGTCTGCAGGGTGTCTTGCTGTTGCAGTTGTACTGGGATGCCAGTTTATTAATGAACTGCTTGTGTGATATTACCAAACACACCATAACGAAAAGCTCAAAATAAACTAGCATCAGCAATTCAGCCCATCATCCTGTTGCCCCTGGTTTGCAGTTGCACCTTCAGACTGAGAAAAGTAAAAAAGCTCATGAAATCATATTTGGGCAATTCTGGTTTCCTCTTTCAGCTTCTTCCACTCCAAAACTGACAAAACCTGGTGACTACCAACTGGCATGATTGAAAGCTGCAGGCCCTCTCTAGCCTTTAAGAGTAGAAGTTTCAGTTTCAAAGTTCAGTTTAGAACTAGACACAGAGCATGAATTTCCTAAGTAAAAATTGTGATACCGCAGGAGGAATAGCAGAATTAGCTTCAAGCTGATAACGGTTTCAAGCCCAGGAAGGTGGTATTCACTACCTTTGCTTTCTGAATACTTAATTTCCTTATTAAGCCAATGCAGTTCAATTACTCTTTGTCTCTGAGCGTCAAAACTTGGGCAAACTCACAGTTAAACTTGCATGAAACAGTTTTGATCTTGCACAGATCAATTTCCATTGTGGTCAGTTTCGTGTACTTTGTATTGCATCTTTGTCAGGCTTGAGTCCATCTGCCTTTCCCTTCCCTCCAGCCTGTATTTCCTTAATATTCATTTAGCTTGACCTAGAGGCAGGCATGAACCCTCCACATCAACTCTGTTGATTCATCAAGTCCAGATAATTTCAAACACCTGCAGTTCTTCCTCTTATCCATAATGAGACCCACAAGGAAGAGGATTCAACTGTCCTGCAGAATCTCTGGGGCAGAAACGAGCTTGTTCTGCTTGAGAGCTGTGTAGTTGTGGTTAGTGAGCCACAGAGCCACATTTAATGCCCCCACATATGCCCCTGAGAGGCAGGGCATATGGTTTTTCTGCTTGACATTAGAATAACAGAGCCAAGTGTCTTCTAGCAAACGCAGGACCAGGCAGAGTGAAGTGATGTCTGTCCGCAAAATAAATTGAGCTTCAAGTGATGGCTACATGATATAATTTATTTTAATTCTTGAAATTATGTGCTGGGACCAGACCTTTTAAGAAAAAAGGTGTATGTGCATAGCTGTTCCTGAGGCTCTGCTGTTCTAAGGAGATAGCCTAAGTAGGCTTTTAGGACCTATCATCTTTGTTTCTTTTCCTTGAGCAACTCTAACTTCTCTGCCACTCAAGAGAGACCCTTTTAAAATCACTTGATTTCACTTTGATCTCAGATGCTCACTGTTGTCTTCTGCACTGTCTTAACAACATGCAAAAGCTTGCAGTTTTTTTTCATGCCAGTCTGTTTCCTTCTTGCTTGTCGCTCTTGAAAGTGCTAGTAAGCTGGTATTTATCAAGTGAACATCCCCCAGACAAGATTTTAATGCTTGTTTATCATCACAAACCCCACTCATCTTTCAGGTAAGCACTAAGCAAAGTTACTGCATTCATGCAGGAAAGCTCCTGCTCTTCCTTGATGACTCTGCTAGGAGAGGCTAGTAGTTAGTCCTGCTGCCAAGGCATGATTTTGATGACCATACTGTGTGCTTCACTATGGCGTTTATATAGTCAGCCCCTCTGCATCAGTCAGCAAAACAGCCTGCTATTCTATTCTTTTTTTTCTCTCCAAGAAATAAATAAAGGAAAACCAAAACCCGGACAGCAGCAATCTCTATTAAGAGCAGGTTTGCTCTGTACTGTCTGCCACTTCTGCATGGCATGTGGGCTTTGAATGCATCTTTCATCAGCTTCATCTTTTTCCTTCAAGCATCCACCTGAGTATTTGGTCTCTGTCTTGGTTTAGGGGACAGGCTCTGAGGTGGAAGCCTTTGCTCCTGCCAGCCTGGAAAGACTGCAATATTTGTTGCAGGCTCTTGGCTTTCATTCCTGGCCTACCTTGCAATAACCCAGGATTTTGTATGTGTGAAAATGTGGGTAATTGCTCCAGGACCTGGAATTGCTTCATCAAACCTCTCACCGCCCAGCCACTGAGGCATGTGAGCTGAGAACTCAGCCAACAGAAAAGCAGGTTAGACTTGTGAAAAAACCTTCCTGTTTCGTTATGGTCAGATACATATGGTTTGCTGCCTGGTAAATATTATTGAGAAGGATGGTTTATGGTTCTCTTCTTTGACATGCATTTTATGTAAACTTACGTTTGATTATACACAAGAACTGGAGCCAATTCCCCAGCAGTTGTCCACCTATCCCCTCTGAGTCTTCAAGTGACTGGAGAGCAAGGGAATCTCTGTGCCCATGCCGCTGCCATGGTAAATGGGTTAAGGTGGATGTACTTGTGCCATTTGGTGTTTCGTACATCGATGAAGCTGCAAAAATTATCTTTATGTTCTGCTCTACATGGCTGTTCGCTTCTCATCTTCCTTACACATGGGCACCTAATTGAACGAAATGGTGAAAGAGAGGTGCCCGCACAGTCACAAGGGGTTTGCTTTGGCCATTGCGCGCAGCTCGGCGGCCGCCCTGTGAGAGCGGCCGTGTCCTGCGGGGTGCCGTGTACCCGGCGGGGCCGTGCCCCGTGATGCCCTCCCTCACCGCGGGCGCTGCCCCGGCACGGCTGTGTCGGGCCGGGGCTCCGGGGCCAGGTGAGGACGCCCGCAGGGCCCGGGCCCCGGCCGGCAGAGGCAGGGCCGCGCCGAGCAGTGGCTGCGGGTCTGACGCAAGCCCTGTCCTGCTCTCCTCCCCTCCCCCTGTCCGCACCGCTTCCCCCGTTACGGCAGGGTGGTTTGATTCATGAGCTTTCTGCAGGGCCCTTTGATTCATGAGCTTTCTCTCGGCTCGCCGCTGCGCCGGGTGACTCAGAGCACGGGCTCAGTGCAGGCTTCGTTAGCGGAGATTAACGTCAGCACGCACCTTTTGTTTGTGTGAGGTGCCTCTCCCTCCTGCCCGAGCTCCGGCCTCTCTCTGGCTGCTCAGCATCGATTGGCAGCCCCACGAACGCGTCCTTGCCCTGTCTCAGGTTGCCACCAAAGTGGGCAGGTTCCCGGAGACGCGGCTCAAGTGCCACCAGCTAGCTCTGATTGAATCTGGAGTGCAGGCTTAGACGTAAGCCGACACCTTCTTCCTCGCCCAGCTCTGCATCCGCAATCGCGTTCGGCCGCTGAGGCGGACAGAAAATACTCATCTGTAGAAACGGGATTTTGGGGTCTTGTCCTGTGTTCAAAGGAGCGTGGGGGTAGGGTAGCAAAGGCGTTATGATCACCTAAGTAAAAACTTCAAATTGTAGCACCTTGTAATGTAAAAATACCAGTCAGCAACTTCCAGTGTCATAAGGGGAGACCTGCCGTAGTGACCCAATATGTTTCCTTTGGGCTGGGGCTACCTGCTTAGCAAGGTTTTTGCCACTGCTCGAATCCCTCCAGTTTGCTGAAGTTGCTTCCTGGAGTGGAGAAGACAATTTTTAATGAGGGAGTGAGGGAAGAGCTTTGGTTTTCATTTTTCTGTGAACAACGTGGCAGTATGAAGGGAATAGTGTACAGCTTTTGGAGCCAGTGAGGGAACATGGGGGCTGATCTCTGACTCCTGTTTCTCCAATCACAGATGGCTTAATTTTCTAAATCTGTCTTAGCAAACTGTCACTGAACATTGCTGTCGCACCAAGGTGCTTTGGCTGTTTGTAGCCTGGGTGTTTCTTGCTTAATCCAGTCCTGATGAGCCCTTCCTCAGCAGGAGAAGTGTTGTGGCCCCTTGAGTCCTCTTGGTCTGTCTCAGTTATGGGAGGGGTGCAGGATACAGCTGGAGCTGTAGTCACATCCTCTTCTCCCCAGTGAAGCTGCCTGGGGAATCACAAGGTGCTGGAAAGAAGCAGTAGAATGAAAACGGTACTTGGTTATTGCTTTAGCTCTCTCAGAACTACCAATCGAACACTTCCATCACTGCTAACATAAAAAAAAAAAAAAAAAAGGCCAAAAAAGCAGAAATGCAGAAATAGAAAAAAATATATGCCAATACCGAGTAAAGCAAGAAATGGGGAAACGGGGTACTGCAGGAAGTAGTTGAGACAGTTCAAGCTGTGAAGCAAAACCAGTTTTAACAACCAGCAGACAGAAATTTACTGCATAGCAGTCCAAAAGAAGCAAGGTGAGCATGCTGCAATAGCACTACAGACTGTGCTTCTGCAGCGGCTTTGGATGCAGATTGTGAGCAAGCGAGAGAGCTGTAGGGCTGTGCAGCCAAAGTTCAGATCTGTAAAGTAGCCAGACCCGCTTACAATGCATCAGAGAGAAATTTGGATAGAAATGCAATAAATAAACAGTTAAGACTGAATATTACACATCAAAATCAGTTCAGCAAGCTGCTTGTCCACTAAGCACAGAGGGAAATACATGAATATATTTTCAGATGAAGAAATAGAGACCTACAAGCTGAAATGGTACCTTTAAGTGGCCTCTGAAAGGACAAAGCAAATAAAGCTTACATAGATAAAAAGCACAAACAAATTTAGACTTCTGAGAAGGCTTTGATATCAGAGTGCTGCAAAATGGCAGCTTGTGCCTTACTCCACTGGGCCTGCGAACTGGACAGCAGGCTTTTGTGCTTCACAGGGACGTTTAGCAAATCACCAACATTTTGAGAAGTCTGTATTCATTCTCTAATAGATGGCAAACAAACAGAATAGCTTCTTGAATCTTTTGTCCCCTAAATGCAGGGTGAGGTAGTTAAAGTACAAGGATTTCTGGTAAGTGTTTATGTAGCTGCCTGGTTCTGATGCTGTATTTCAGTTGTAAGTGTTCCTTCCTTAGCAGTGTCAAATTCTTTAATAACTAAGAATTTGCTCTTTCAGTCTGCAACTTGAAAGGGTAGGAAAGAGCAGGGAGAATAAATACATAGAAGCCTGCTATTCTATTTTTGTTTTCATTGAACTTTTGAAATCAATTTGCAAACAAATTTCCCAGCAATTTTTTGGTGGAAGTTTTAGCCTGCTCTTCTGAAAAGCAGTATAGATGTAATCATAGGGATGAGACACAACCTGCCTCTAGATTTCTCGGCAGGAATATTTTGCCTGCTGCACAGATTTCCTCTTCAAGTTTTTTGATAACCTGACTTTTCTGAAGGCTTCCTAAAAACAAGATTTTCCATGAGGCTTTCTGTTCCATTCTTTAAAACAATGGAAAAAAAACCCCAACCCAAACAACATCTTGGAAACCTTAATATTTCTGTAGAAACATGTACAAATGTGATATGAATGTTCTGTGAAGCCTCAGAACAAATAATAAGTGAAAAAAAGTAAATAGCACAGCAAAGCTAAAGGTACCTGAATGGAGTGAAAGAAGTGAAATAACAGCTGAATACATGTCTTTGATGCCTTTTTGTAGCATCATGGGATACTTCAATGGGAAGGGACTTCAGTATGTCCCTAGTCCAGCTTCCGGGTCAAGGCAGGATGAGCCCTGAAATGAGACCAGGTTGTTCCGGGCTCTGTCCAGTGACTGCACAGCCCCTCTGGACAACTTGTTCCCATGGTAAGGTATTGACTGTACAACTATCTTGTTCAAAGCCAGGTTTTTCTTCTGGATGGGGAAATAAAACAGTATATTTACATATTCTAGTGGAAGTGCATCAGTCCCCCTTGGAAAAACTCTTGGGGAACAGTGCAACACAGCCATGTAGCTCTCCTGAGCTAAACTAGTGGCTGCAGCATTGGTAGAACATGGGAGCAGAGCTCTTGAACCTGGTACAGGATGTCAGATCTCTGAGCTATAAAAACGTGAGGGTTATGTTGTCTCATGGAGAAATGTGCATCTGATTACTATAGCTGTAATCAGTGGCTTTCAAACAGTTTTTTATTTTGGACCACTATGGATATTCAAGTAGAGCTTCAGATTCTTTTATTGTGGTATTTGAAACAACCTTTCTGTGACTTGCTTTTGTGGGCCCTTTCAAACTGGCCTGTGAATCCATGCACAGTTCAAAACTATTGCTAGGAGTCTTCACCAGTTTTTATGTATTTCATTTCCTGATGTGTGACTCATCTGTAAATACAGGGAAATATTTGTACTGTCATACCTTATTTTAACGCTAAATAGAGGGGGTGGTACCTTAATCCAATTTTTTTCAGTAAGACAAAGATAGAATTTTGTGACTCTTGACCCAAGTTAGTAACTTCCATTTCTGGTGGTTCAGTTCTTCAGAAAGACATTCAGAACTGGCTTGCAGTTATCATATGGTCCTTCACATGTATTTGCAATATTTTGTACTGCAAAACTGCCTTAGCTCTGAAAATCTTAAGACTAAGATTGAATTTTCAGTTCTGTAAATAAAGTTGTTCTTTGCAGAACAATTTGCTAATTCCAAATGTCTGTTTTCTTTGGAAAATAAGGTGATTTGAAAATTCTGATGAAAACGTGCCCTGTTTTTTATTGTCTTGTTTTATCCTTTGGCTTTTGTTTCGGCAAAATGCTGCGTGAAATATTTCATAATATTAAAACCTAGAAGGAATGAGTAATGAATTCACACTTCTGTGTTTATTAGGATGAAGCATTTAATTTTTACTAAATGCAGTCAAGGTAACTGTAAAATGTTTCAGTCTTCAGTTTCCTGGTAGGAGAAACTCCTGCACCAAGAGAATAAAATGCTGCCAAATTTGTTGTAGATGTTACTGGGACGTGCACAGAGGTGCCAGAAGCTTGGTAGAAGCAGCAGAGAATGAAACAAGTTGATGCTTGTAGAGTTTCATTGGTATTCTTTACTTGTAAGCTAAAATTTTTTTCTCTGGTTTCCCAATAATTTTTCTCTCTCTGGTATAAGTGTTTTCTCTCTCTCAGATGCTTACTGTATTTTTCTGAAAAGGAAGCAAGAACAGGAAGCGAATGCCTGAAAATTCTGGTTAATAGTGAATGTCAGGCAAAGAAAATACATACGATGTGGAATTATTTAGGAGCATCTTTCTTAGTAATTATGAAAATGAGATGGCAGGGCCAGTCCATCTGATTGGGAATATGAGAATATGCCTAATGGTAGGAAACAAGTACATTATCAGTACTTGTATCGCATTTTTTGACAAGCATGAAAGTGTTTGGGAATTCCATTTATGGAGCAGTCTTCAGTGTCCTAAAGAGACCTGGACCTGCATAGATGAGCGTTCCCAGGTACTGAGCAACGTTTAATACCTCTGGAGCAGAGAGCTTATGAATGCTTACTAAGTAATTTGTAGCAGCAGTCTGGTTACATGCTGCTTAGAGGGAATCATTGGCTTTTTCCAAAGGAAAGATAGTTTCCCAAATTGTTTATGAAGAGTAGCTAATAAAAAAATAACCAAGTACAAAATTTGTCTCAGTCTGACACAGGCACTCCTTGATTAATTTCTTCTTTTTTGTTTCAGAAGAATTATAAGAAAGTTTTCATAAATATCTTGTTTTAATTATAGGTATATAGCAAGTTAGAAATTATTTGGGGAATTTGTCAGTAAACTTCCTTGGACAGGAGATTGCTCTGAAATAAGAATATTTCATTTGAGAAATGGGAAAATGTGGATGCACATGACAGCATGTTGCAGGAGAGGAGAGGGCAGACAGGAAATTAAAAAAAACCAGCTGGTGGAGTCACTTGAAAACATCCAAACCATCTTCATTTTGAGTCTGGAACATATGTAGGTGCAGTTGTAGCATATAGTGATCTACAAAAGGAACTGCAAGTGGGGGCTTTTGCTTTGAGAGACAGAGCATCAGTGAGCTGTGATATGATGTATAAAAGCCACATTTTACTTTTTGTATTTATTTCTGCTTCTCTATTGTTCTTTTTACCTGACAAACACTAGATTTTGTTTTTTTCTGTTTTTAGTAGAGGCCTAGTTGGAGCATGTAGGCAGTAGAAATCTTCTTGGAAGGCTCATTTGAAGGGACTGCATGGTTGAAGAAAGTTATATTCAAATTTGTCAGAGGTATAAAGAGATTGATTAAAGCCCTTCTCTGAGTTTCTAAAGAACAGCTTTTATGTAATCTCATCATAAAGACTTTTGAAGAGAAAATGAGAGAAGTAATGTTCAATAGTATTTTTTATTCCATCTTGTTTCTTCGAAACTCAGTTACACTGGCTGAATAAAAGTTGTGGGGGTTTTTTTGTTGGGGTTTTTTTTGCTTATAAGAATGGTGCTAAACTTTTGAGAAAGAGCTCAAAATCCTACCTCATTTTGCAAATATGTTAAAAAGAATGACATTTGGAGATGTGGTATTATCTCGTCAGAGCTTATGTGCCACTGAATACATTTTACTCAGATTTTATTTTGTAATTGTCATTAGAACAGGGATTTAAGCAGCAGGCTTTTTTTCCCACATGAGAGAACTTTTAGTCCTGGTTAGGTAAATACTTATTTCTTCCATAGTTTGTTTGTTATATCTGCAGAACCAACTCTAAATATACATTTCTGGCATAAAACTGCCTATGCAACACAATCTATGTAGGACATATAACTGAATATCCCAAAGTTTATTATTAAATCAACACACAATTAATTTAATTGTACCTTAAGTTGATTTAATAGCATGCTTTGGCATAAGGAAATGCAAATTCCGGATTTTAAAATGCTTTTTTTAAATTTGACTTTGTAAGTCATGAAGAAAAATTTTCTGATGCTTTTAAAGTATTATTAAATTGTGAAAATACATTTTTCAGGTGTTTCTCTTTGAATTGTATTAATAGAATATGGGATTTTTCCTCTTTGGATTTGTCTCCAAAAATTATTTGTGAGCTACACCTGATGTTTGCAGACATATTCCTCTTTGAAAATAGCTCCCAGCTAGACTTCCTGGTTATTTGACATATTCAACATTAAAGATATGGATGTGGGTTGCTGTTCTCTCTGCTTTTGTAGAGCTTAAGAGTTACATGTGCACACACAAAATTGTTGTTGCTTTCCTGTCCATCTTCAGCAGAATTATGGAAAGTAATTGTGCCTTTTTTTCTATGTTAGATAATTGTGTAATTACTTGGTGCTATTCTCAATGCACAAAGCAGAATAAAAATGCTATTGTATGCCTTCTAGGTGTAGAATCACAGGTTGGAGAAACTTGCTTTCTGACAGTAAAACAGATTAATTTTGAGTGTGAACATATGCAAGTAGAAGATGTAATTTTACACAGTATTTTTACACAGTCACTTTCTGGACCATTGAGCAATACAAGCTACCAAAGGTACTTGCCTAAATGAGATCAAGTGGATTGGACTGACTGATGTTAGTGAAGATCATTTATCTCTCACATTGCAGGTGAATACATGGAGTTTCAGAAGAGCAGGTTTTGGTTTTCTTTCAGTTAGATTTTTGTACTTCAACAGACTGGTACGGTATAGGAAAATGTACTTCTATATCTGGTTTAAAATTTGGTATTTCATCTGCAAGTACTTTATGAACAGAAACCTGATGTCTTAATTAGATTTTCAACTATCTAGACTCATAGATCTATGAAATAAAATTTTTTTTCTCCTTCAGTTTCTAATCATCATCAGTCCAAGTTAATTATTCCAACTTTATCTGTTTCCAGATGGTTTTGGCATCTTCTTCCTCCACTAATACTGACAGCTTAGGTATCATCAATTTTAACTATATCTGGACTGTAAGAAGGGGCTTATCCTTTCTGAGGGCAGTTTTATCATTATTTCTAGAATTCAGTGAAAGCATTCGATTACTTTGTTTACAGTTAATAATCAGTGCATACTTTTTTCATCCAGCCTGTATTTGTTGCCTGTCTTCTTTACTGCTTATTTACATAATGTGGAATCTTTTGCAAAGCTTTGTCGGCAATGGGATAATTGGGCACAGCCTTTGAAATTTTATCTCTCTGGATATCAAAAAAACTAAGCAGAAGACCTCAAAATATAGCAATGGGTTTATACGATGAAGTTATATATTTATATTTTATATTTGTATTTATTTAGATATATATATAGTGAAGTTACTTGGGGGCAGAGCAGTCCCATGAAGGCAAGGCAAGAAAGTCATACTGTAAACAACTCTACTTCTACTGCACTGTATTTCAGAAGCTCCTTGGAGAGGCATAAATGAATGAAAAAATATCTCATATGTTTTCAAGAATTATAATTCTTCCTTTCTAGAAATTGGTGGATTGTTTGAATGTTTTCTGACAGAGACAGGGGGTGGTTAGAGGACCATTAGACTGGATAATTTAAAGGAAACATTCTCCCTCCCCAAATATTTTTGTAAGTAGCAAACAAAAAAAACGTAAACTGACAAAGCCTGAAAAATCTGTAGTATTTATTGGCTTATTCAGGTGAAATATTGATTATTGAAATTGTAATATCAAAGGACCTCTGAAGGATAGCTGGTCCAACCCCTACTCAGTAAGACACAACTAGGAAATTATGTTGTGTTGCTCAGAGTTCTGTGCATCATTATTTCTTCATAGAAAATTATACTTGTTTTTTCTCACAAAATAATGTGCTATATATTAGAAACTTTTAAATAATTGCAGATCTTTCTGGTATTGGAGCTCTGATTCATCTGGAGGTTCTTCAGTGCTTTTCTGCCTTTGACAGACTTGGGAAATTTGGGCAATGCTATTGGTGAAGACAGAAGGTATCGAAGGTGTTGATTAGTAAGCAAGAAGAAAGGCTATAGTTTTAGGGTACATAAGTAGTATTTTAACAAATAAATGCAAAGAAATATATACACTTCAACTCTTATTATAATGTGGCTAATGCATCATATTATTTAACTGCAGGATAAAGATCCAAAAGGAAAAGGAAGGTAAGAGAAAGAAGTAACTACACAATACAATCGTTTTTGAAATGAAATTACTTCATTTAAAATAGCTATCTATTACGGAAAAAATCTGAAAGATTGACATGTAGAAGTAATATAATTTTTTAAAGCCTAAAAATATATTGTTCTTTGTTATGGAAGAGAATATTTTATTCTCCTGCAAGTGTCTCTTTTCTTATTCTACCAGTCCTGTGCTAAATGTGATTGGGGTAAAATGTTGTCCTCCCACAAGTCTGTCAATTAATATCCTAATTGCATTCATAGCATTGACTGCTTTGGAAAAGATCCAAGGTGATCACCACAGTGAGACATGCTTGGACCTATTTCTTTATTGTCATGGGTTTACCAATGTGGAATATTTGGGCTAAGGCTATGAGTGTTCTCCTCAACCTCTGGGCTGGACTTACTATCTGGTACAGGATCTGGCCAGCTCCTTTGGAACCCTGTCTGTGGGGGAGCACTGGCTCCAGGCAATTAGTCTAACTCCACTTATTTGCTTGCCATGGTCCTGCAATGACCTCTTTACTGCTTCTAAGGGACCCTGGAAAATGAAAGCTGCTATAAGAACCTAAGGCTTCTACAGCTCTTCTTTGACTTCCCTTTTTGTGGTCCTAGAAAGGGGTAAGCAGATGTGATGGGGAAAATGGCCAGACTCCTCCCTGGATCTACTGTCTCCTGCTGGAGTAGAGGAAGTTGTCATTACTATCTGTTTGGACTTCTTTCTAGCAGGGAAGAAAAGGAGACCGTTCATCTCAGTGGAGAAGAATAGAAAGATGAGGTCTTAGATATATATTGCTAGAAAAAGAGAAGACGGGCTTAAAGGTCAGGTGCAGCACCTCAGCCACAAACCTCACCCGTGATTTTGGTAAATCACATAATCTTGAAACTCTTATCTGTGAAATGTGACAGACATAGCTACTTCACTGAAGCACAGTGCGGGTAAAGATCATTCATGTGAAGGATTCAGGTGTTGATACGGAATTGATGGAGCTGACAGAATTAATGTAGAGAGAGAGAGAGTCTCTTTGCTTTCTGGGGTACAAGTTCTATATTCTAAACCTTTGGGAGGGAGAAGGAAAACTGCTTGAAGGAGTAGTGCCTTACTGTAAATGGAAGATAATTTACTGGATGATGAGAAAAGGTTAAAGAGAACTAATTTAAACTTGTGATCTTTTTATGTTTCTCTTTGGTTGGTTTTCTTTAATGTGTTAGAAGGATACCTTCCCTTCTCCTTTCGACTCTGAAATAGAGGCATAACATTACATGAAAGAAGGTAAAGACATCTCTTTCCACAGCACAGCTTCTACAGTTACAGCATCAAATATTTTGTGGCCTTTGATTTCTGGAACGTGTTCCAAAATAATTTATGCTTTTTTTCCTTGTAGATCCCAGGAATCTTTTGTCCTTCCCTTGGGAAAGTTTTGGTCAGTGCAAAGCTTAGCATGAGCTTGAGTCCTCTGAGTCTTTTCGAAAGCAAGCAAGTTTCGTTTTAGGGAATGCTGGCGCTGTGTACTACTCTGTACTGCCATACGTGAAAGTTGGCTCTTTGCCTGGAAATACGATACTTGTGTAAGGATACACGGTGGCTGGTGCAAGGGAGAAAAACAAGGTCGACAGCCTCTGCCGCTACTCTAGAAGGTCAGCTTTATTCACAGGAGCAGCAGCAGGTTGCTTCAGCTTACTTATGTTAACCACCTTTTCAGTACTTTCCCTAGTGAATAGGACTATTTAAAACTTCAATAGAAATCTGCATTCAAAGAAGACAGCTAACTTTTTATTGCATAACTTAAAGATATCACTGATCTCTCTCCCTCCCCCACACAGACAGAACTGTCAAATTGAAAACGTTTTCAGCATGGAGCACAAGCCTACTCCTTTCAAGCCTCATCAAAATTAACTTCAGAACACTTTTAGATGTAGAGAGATGCTGCAGAGAAACAGCTGCAGCACGTTTGATTCTCTTTTCTTTTGGGGGGCCCGTGGAACTGTCAAAACTTAGATCTCTGAAAGGTAGTGATTATTAAAAAGCAAAATTGAGCACAGCTAATTGTGAGATAACTCTTTCTTGATTGGGCTCTGTTCAGTCGTCAGTTGATGAAGGTAAGTAGATTTACAGAGGAGGTTGTTTTACTGCTGGCATGGATTCTTGGAGTGTTCATATTATGTATGTTCTCCAAGAAGAGACAAGTTCGAGCAAAAGTTTCATCCATGTTAACAGAAGTGCTGAGAAGAAACGTATAGGTACATTGGTCAGTAGGTTGCACATTCAGTTCCCTTGCATAAGTCCTACCAACTCAGTTCAGAGGAACTGTGGAGAGGTTGTTGAATGATGAAGGATTGTGTTGATTGACATTAAACTACAAAAGGGAGAATATTCTGGATGCTTTGCATCTCAACTTAGGTACCATCCTGAGGCTTCACTCGTCCAGTTTATTCTCTTCCTCTGAATTGCACTTTAATTTCCTCTCACATGTACAGCATACAGAGTCTAATAAGAACTGCCCTTCCCAAATCAGTCACTTGTGTTTATTCAGCAATAATGTGTCCCTTTTTGGAATGATTCTTGCCCTTTCCTCTTCCAAGGAGCTCTACAGCCAAGAGGTACAGTGCGTAGTGTTTGCTGTTTTTCATGTTGTCTTGTGGTAGTTTTCTGTAGATTGTCTGATCAAGAAGAATAGTTGCACACTATTAATGGTGCGACCAAAAATTCTCCAGAAGGATGCATTCTAGACATAAAAGACTTTACTTTTCAAATGACACCCTTGTTAATCTATAGGAAGTCCTATTTGAGAGAAGATGCACTTTTTTTTAAGATTGCAGCAGTTTGATTTGGGCTTAGAAGAGGACAGCAGCATGGGTTTAGATGGAGAGAGCTAGAAATAGGTGTTGATTTTAAAACAGATTCCTCTTCTGTCAATTAAGATGTGACACCTCTGAGTTATAATCTTACCTTTTGGTAGACTGAGTGCTTCTATGATTTTTTTCTTTAATAGACAGATTATTATCTAAGAACTGGATTAATATCTAAGAACTTATGGCATATTTACATAGCTGGTGTCTGTAAGAAAACATCAAGAGCTGGGTTTATAGCACAGCTGTTCTTTAGCTTTCCGAGCCCAAACAATTTTGGTTAGTGGAAGCTTGCCCAAGATATATTACTAAACATATATTGGGAGATAAGGAACAGTTTAAATTTTTCCTTTACACTTTTATATTTCTTCTTTTATTCAAAATCCATCTAGGTAATTGGGAAGCCATTATGGTTGGGATGGAGAATCCTTCAGGAAAGGTTTGGTATCTTAGAGGGCAGACATTCATTTCTTTACAGGTTATGTATTCAAGGACAATGTCTACAGCTCAGCAGTGACCTGGAACAAATTCTCCATCATGAGGGGAAAAGAATGCTGCTCAAATGCCTTCCTAATGAGAGCAAAACTGAGGGAACCTGAGACAAATTCAGAACCTGAGTTACAAAGCAGGATAACCAGTGGGGAAAGTGAAGCAATAGGAGCTTGACAAGAGGTAGCAGAAACCTTCCCCAAGTGCATTTGCCGCACAAAGCTGTTGAAATGTTGCTCCCTTTCTAGGGATAATGCAGCATCCTCTTTAGTGATGGTTGTTGCAGATAATGTGGCTGCTGTGATGAAATATTACCCAGGCAATGAACCAGAGAGAGCTTCAGACTTGCTGGAGTCTGAGAGAGGAGGGACAAGCACCAGAAATGACTGAGAGGATAAGTGGTATGCTGAAAAGAGCTGAAGGACATCCAGTAATGAGAAAGGTAAAAGATTATACAGAAAAATGGAAGTAAATAATGAGCTCCAAAAATATATTGAAAAACTTTTTCTAATAAAAGTTTCCAGATTCACAAGGAGTTTTGTGAACCAGAGCATTCCATGTGCCAATTAATTCAGGAATATTGTAATATGTCCCTAAAGAATTTGTAAATAATTGGGATTATATCAATTAATGGAAATTTCAGGAAAAGAAACCGTTTTCTCCTTTAATAAGGTACAAGATTTATGCTTGTAGACTTACTCATGGTCTTATGTCTTCCAGAAGATCTCTCTGACACCTTGGACAGAGTTCTCAGGGCTTCTTCCACTGCCATCCCAGCAATGCCAGAGCTTCTTGCAGTCTGAAGTACAGTTGCCCATGCAATGTGCCCATTTCTCATGCCTTCTAATAGAAAACTGGACTCACCATTGGAATGCGTAGAAAATTTGTGGTGGGACTGCAAACTAGCTTGAAGGTTTAAGATCTCATGAGTGTTTGTGCTTCAGTTGTTCTTACTGTGTATAAAATGCGATGAACATGCTCCAGCTCATAGACTGGTAAACAATTTTGCTACAATAATGTGTATATACAGAAGTAGAAGAACTGAACAGGTCATAAAATATTCTGTTTGATTTTCTAAATATTACATTAATTTTAAAATCATAAAGAGCATGGGTATATTGTCACAATGCTTTTCCTTCTAATGCATAGCAAATTGTGGATTTCACTTCAGCTATTCTAGGCACCCTGAAATCTAGGTAGTTTTATTTATTATTATTCATTATTTTATTATTCTCAACTATAAATTAAATTAATTTTCCTGTCCTGAGAGGCTATGAAAATTGGGAGGCCTTTCAGGTAGATGTGAAATACACATTTAGTAGGTCTCAGGATCAGGCAAAGGCTGAAAGAATATAAAAAGCAAAGTATTTCCTATCACAGGCATGGTAGTAAGACTATTTGAGTGTTTATATTTTGTTTTACTGTATAGAATAAATTTTAGTAACATAACCTGTATTCAAGATGGAGAACTGGATTATGGGATAACATTTCAGCATATATGATCTTGGTCAGATGAACTTTGTTGGAAGTTGGTGTGACGCTGAATTCGCCCTTCTGCTCAATCCAAATGCTAGTCATCATTTCCATAGTGTGTAAATGTTCATCTGGATGATGACATTTCATTCCCGTCTTATCCCAGCTCACGTTACTGCTTTGGGAATATCTATTGTAACTCTTATCCTTCCGTAGGCTGTGCTGTCGTCACCACCGCTGTGGCTAATCCACTACTATTTGGCAAGAAAACTGTTTACCCATTCTGCGTTCGGGTAGATAGCTGAAGTAAAAGCTGGAGGAGGAGGCACAAAGCATAGTGCATTGTGTTTGTTCTGCAGTGCATTAACATGATAGCTGAGCTAACAAGAAGGAGATGACCAAGCATTTTGGTCATTAGACTAATTTTGTCGTGGGGTTTGATGACATGCTCCCAGATAAACTACAAGGATACTGTGACCAGAAGTAGCAGGAAAGTAGTAAAGACTGTGTTCCCATAGATTTCATAACTATCCTGCACTTTTTCCATAGTTTGTCATGTGGAGAATCACTTACACCCTGAATACTAACTTTGATCCACTTGAATTGCTGCATTAAAGTAGGAATGTTTATGGTTCAGTGTCTCAGTTTCCTCCATTTTTGACTATCTTTGTTTTGACTGCCAATGGCTCAGACAGCAGCCATTTTTTGATACAACAAACCCAGTTTTGCATAGGGAAGGAAACTAACCGAGGGCAATCCCATCTGAGGAACAACACAAACAATATTTACCCCACACCCTTACTTCTTTAGAGTTTGAGATTGTTTTTTTTTTTTTTTCACTCTGTTTTTTCAGAGTATGTTAGTTTATTTCATTAGCTGTTTATGCTAGAAAAAAAACCACCAAAACTAATTGCTCTATCCACCCTTAGGAAAAAGAGAGAAAAGAAAATTATCAAGGGAAACTTAATCTGTCTGTCTCTCCAAAAGCTAATTTATCAAGTACAAAAGAATGGACTGAAGCTTGTTGCAACTCATATAACCATTTGCCATTTTAATTGCATTGCTTCCATTTGATTTTTTTTAACAAGCTACTCACCATACTCTACCTCCTTGTGTTCTTGCTCATGAGCAGAAAATCATAAAGCTGTGACCTTGTTCAATACTTGTGCATTTGCCAACTTTTGAATTGAGTTTTCCCCCTAGATTAAGTAGTATCTCTCTTGTCCAGCTCAGCCCTGTGATGGCAATGGTTTTCATTCTGCTGGCTTCAGGTTCTTGGGAAGATGCACTGTATTCCTTCCACCTTAATATTTCTCATTGTCAAACAGAAGCAAAGGGAAGAAAAGCCAAAACACCCAAACCATCAAAGTCTTTGATGTTAAGGCATAGTTAATATTAAAAAATTTAGGCCAGAATACTTTTGCAGCTTCAATTCTGCCATCGGGTTTGTCTGCTTGTTTGATAGTAGCTCTCATGTCACAGAGCACACGTGCTGCTTTGCCACCCCTGCCTCACAGGGATCCCCCATCCCTGGGGCACGTTGTCCTGCCTGCACAAGAGCCCACCAGCTGGCCCTGCCTCTGTGCTGCCAGTGTGCAGCCAGCCCAGGAGTTGATGGTTGAGAGCAAGCAGTGACTGACTGCACCCAGGAGGCACTGAAGGAAGTTAAACAGCAGGAAGAAGGAGAGTTTTATCATATTTTATTTTGTTTGGCTTAGGTTTTTTCATCCTAACTCTGATAAGGAAAACTGAAGTAATTGTAATTTGGAGAGGCATACAGTCCTTATATTCTATTCCTGTGTTACTGATTAGGAACGATGCAGAGAATGATGCATGCTTATGAAGAGGTAATGTCTTGAGATTTTACTAAGGGCTTTCATTTCACTGAGATTAGTGCTGTGATCAACAAATGGTTATTTACTACTGGTCCTAATATGTTACTTTCTGAATGAATATTCATTGTGCCAGCAAGCAACTATGGAAATAACAGGAGCTTCTGTCTAGATGCAGATTTCTGTTGCAAGCTATGCTGAAGCTTTTTCTCCTAAAAAGAAGTTTCACATTTTTAAAGCAATGAAAAATGCAAGGCAAGCTTAAGATTCAACACTTTAGTTCAAGCAAGATCTCAGATATTTATTAGCATTAAAGAAGCATTGGCATTAAGTTCTTCCTTCCTTCTGAATTTCTCATGGCCACAGTATGCTCTCTAAGGTCTTATATTGGAGAATATTCTGCTTGTGAAATTAAAATACAAAGGCATAATGCATTATTCTGTAATTCTTTTTCCAAATAGCAAATATTTCCTTACTCCATCACCTTATTTATGGAACTAAATGTTCTCTAGCATTTTTCAAGCCTCCAATATATTTTAAAAACCCTTATTGTTTGTATTAATACTCCTAGCTATTTGTGCTTCATTATTCCTTCATGCGCTTCAAGTACCATCATTACATTCCTTTGATTTTTCTTTTTAGAAGTAACAATGCTGTAGTTTTATGCTCCCTGTAATTTTTAGAGCTCCATTTTTGCTTGCAATTAACTTAACCAACTTGTCACTCAGACTTACTGGCTTTGAAATTTTGTGCTTAATTTTGCATAATGGTACACACTCCCCCTGAGCCACCTTCATCATGTCTTTAAAGTTCAGCTGAACTTTAACAACTTACCAAAGTTATCACTAATAAGCTTTGCCAGATTATTTCATTCTTAATTTTCAGATTGCGCATCTTATTTTATTCAAATTTATAGCCAAATGCCCTTTGAGAACTGCATTAGACGGTAAATTGCAATCTTCAAGCAGTCCCTTACTCTGAGCTCTTCTCTGCTGTGTAAAACATTTTCTAACTATTTTCCTTTCTATTATCTGCACCTCAGAGTGCTGTGGAAGCAGAGCTTCTGCAGGACTTGGAGCTGTGTTCCTCATGGGATTTTTGAATATTCTCTTCTTCTGAGTAAATGTAAGTTATTTAGGTGCATTTTCTAACCTCACAACAGTCATTTGTTCAGCAGTGGCTCCTTCCTTCATTCAGCAGTTTCTGCACAAACCTGGGGGTGAACTGCAGTGGCCTTAAGGGTCTGCTCTGAAGATAGTAGTTATAATAGTCAAAACCAGCTGAAGGCATACCAAAGATTTGGTTAGAGTTCACCTCTGCTGTGGTTTAACCCCAGCCAGCAGCCGAACCCCACTCAGCTGCTGTCTCACTCCCCCACCAGCAGTATAGGAGAGAGAATCAGCAGGGTAAAATCTGAAAAGCTCACGTGTAGAGATAATGACAGTTTAATAGGAAAGCAAAAGCACACACGCAAGCAAAGGAAGGCAAGGAATTAATTCACTGCTTCCCGTGGGCAGGCAGGTGTTCAGCTATCTCCAGCACCTTGTCATGTGCAGGGGCTCCTTGACACTGCACATGATAAATGTCATCCCTCCAAACGTCCCCCTCTTCCTCCTTCTCCCCACTTTATGTGCTAAGCATGATGCCACTTGGTCTGGAATATCCCTTGGGTCAGTTTGGGTCATCTGTGTCCCCACCCAACCTCCCATTCACCCCCACTTTTTCATCACTGTGGCCATAGGAAAAGCAGGGGAGGCCTTGGCTCTGTGTAAGCCCTGCTCAGCAATAACAAAACCATCTCAATATTATTAACACCGTTTTCAGCACGGATCCAAAACACGGCCCCATACCAGCCACTGCAGAGAAAGTTAACTCTACCCTGGACAAAACCAGCACAAATTCACTGGCCTGAAATAGGCCTCCACTCTCTTGTGGTGATTTACAAAAAAATTTTTGTTTATTTTAAACATGATAGATCAGAGGCATTATTTGCCAGTTAGGGACTAAGTAGAATCATCTTGGATTAGGGACTAAGCAGAATCATCATGCTTTTCTTTAACTTGAAGACTATTCCTGTCCCTCCAACTTGTTGCGTAAAAATAGATGTTCAGATCACTAGCAGGGTTCTGCAGGGCTCCATCCTCAGTCTGTGCTCTTCAACATCTTCATAAATGACTTGGACACAGGACTGGAAGGGATACTAAGCAAATTTGCTGATGATAAAAAATTGGGAGGAACTGCTGAGTCCCTTCAAGGCAGGGAGGCCCTGCAGAGAGACCTTTACAAATTAGAGAGTTGGGCATTTAGCAACTATGAAATTCAGTTCAGGGAATGTGCCAGAGTCTGTACCTGGGATGGTGCAGCCTTGGATGTACGGAAAGACTGGGGAATGAGAGGTGGGAGAGCAGTGCTGCGGAACGGGCCCTGTGTGTCCTGCTCAATAGAAAGCTGAACACAAGTCAGCAGTGCCCTGGCAGCCAGGAGGGCCAGCCCTGTCCTGGGGGGCTTCAGGCACAGCATCACAGCCGGGCAGGGGAGGGGATTGTCCTGCTCTGCTCTGAGCTGGGGCTGCCTCACCTCCAGTGCTGGGGACAGCTTTGGGTGCCACAAAGTAAGAAATGCATTAAACTATTAAAGATTGTCCAAAAGACAGCCACAAGGATGATGACGGGCCTCGAGGAGAAGACATATGAGAAGCAGCTGAGGTCACTTGGCCTGTTCAGCCTGGAGGAGAGTGAGGGGAGCCCTCACTGCAGTTAAAACTTCCTTGTGAGGGGAAGAGGAGGGGCAGGCACTGATCTCTGCTCTGTGCTGACCAGTGACAGGACCCGAGGGAATGGCCTGAAGCTGTGTCAGGGAGGTTTAGATTGGATATTAGGAAAAGGTTCTTTCACCCAGAGGGTGTTTGGGCTCTGGAACAGCTCCCCAGGGCAGTGGTCACAGCACCAGCCTGACAGAGCTCAAGAAGCATTTGGACAACACCTTTGGGCACAGGGTGTGACTCTTGGGGATGGTGCTATTCAGGAGTTGGACTTGAGGATCCTTGTGGGTCCCTTCCAGTTCAACAGATAGTGTGATGCTGTAATCATATTCTGTCTGTTTCTTTTCTGCAGAGCTAAATAAGCTGAACTCTCTTTAGTTTTCTCTTGGGATGTAAGCTTTCTAGTCCCTCTGCTTTTTGTAGCATCATTCTCCTATTTGACTCTTTCCTTCTTATATGCAAGTAACCAGAATTACACACAATATTGCAGATGATAAATATGTATGTCAGATGTCTCGTTCAGCACACATTTAAATCACACTGGCCTCTTTTAGGCTGCTTGATCCATGGTGGCTCACTGTTATATCTGAATTGATCCCGGGATTAAGCCTCTCCCCACCTTCTCCTCTGTCAGTTCCAAACAATAATTTTCTATTTTTTGGTTCCAAAGTTTGTTACTTTGGTTTCATGTTACTGTATTTCATACTGTAGCTGAACATTCCAGTCTATCCTGAATGATACCTCAGTCACATCAATGTTCGTCTTCTAAGCAGATTTCATCCTCTTGTGCATATTTTCATGCCAAAGTTATTATAAGAAAATGGTGTTGTCAAGATTAGGTCTGCAGGAACTGCAGGAACTTCTACAATTTGGAGTAAGGCTTTCATGGTATCTACTATAGTTGTCTTCCTCCGTGTAATATTAGAGTATCAATCTCCATTGTACCAACTTCCTCTCATGGCATGCTACCAAATGCTTTGTTAAAATCTGATCTACTCCATTTTATTTCTCAGAAAATTAGCTACCATCCACAAGAAATAGGCTATTCTGACACTACCTTCCTTTGATAAATGATAATGTATTAATTCCTCTTTTGTCTCTGCCTTTAATTGTAAGTTATGCCAGTTTTAAAGATTTTTATACTACTGAGAATGAGCTAATAGTGTTTTAGGCCTTAAGTTTAATTTGCAGTGACCTCACTCACATGTTTTGCTTTTTTAAATGCAGATGCTATGCTTGTTGTTCCCAGTAATACAGGAAGTATCATGTCTTTCTATAGAACGAATTCTAGAGAGAATCACTACAAAAAGACTTTATTGTACTAAAAATTCATTGTTCTGGATTTGCAGTTTCATATGTCAGATGTTTTAGTGTTCTGAAACACAGATTCTCTCTTCCTTACTTTGCAAATTGCAGTAAGTACACTTAGGTTGTTTTTTTTTCCATCTCAGATGTGGCATTCTCTCTTTCATGTTCTTTTCATTTCTATAAAAAAGTACTGTATTTCAGTTCAGGTGTTCATTACATTTAAATGTCTCGTTGGTCTATGAAATCATATAGATTATCTGCCTTATCCATTTGAAGCAGGTGCAGACATTAGCTTGTAATGGAAAAAATTAAGACTGCAGGTATTGTCACCAGCCTGTCTGATGATGACAGCAAAACTATCTGTATTAGACGTCATGTTAAGATTTACTGTCAATTCTGGTAGCAATTATGGAATTTGTAGTTGGATTTATACTGGTAAGGAACTGATGGGCTCTTCATAATGTTAACTTTTTTGATTATGAACATGTTCAATTGTTTCTAGTTCACTCTTGTGTATGTAAGCATTAAAGTATCATTACTTTGAGGTATTTATAGGAAAGGAAATTAAAATCTCGCAGAGATAAATCTGACTCCCATGTATCTGGGAAGTAACAAGAATTTTTGCTCATTGATTTACTTTCTCAGGCTTTTTTTTGGTCAGTCTGTCTTTTCCTTATTGGCAAATAATTATGTATTTCAGTAATATATAGGTGACAGACATGGGTCTTGATCAAACGATGATTTTTTTTGGCCAGATTCCCTGAAGGTCTTTGAATGTCACCACTCTGGTGGGATTAAATAATTCAGTGAGAGCATAAAGATGGTATGTTCAGTGTTATCTGTATTTCTGAACAGGCTGTCACCTCTTATGCCAGATGGAGGGGTTTTAGGGATGTGTGTTTTCACTTCCAGATATGAATTACAATAATCAACTTAGCTGTGCACTGAAAAGCTTTCCCTTTTGTTGCATAATTTTAACTTTCACCACAGCTGTTAAGACCCTCTGTGATAATAAATATATATAGCTCTTTTATAATGGAGGAATTGCTACTTTCAGTGAGCAGTCTTTTGCAAGTTAGCTTTTTTAAAATTTAATGTGCTTCTTTTGCTGTGACAGTTCAGTCTTTGAGATCCAGCAAGTTCTGTGGTAATGTGTATCATGTGGCCATCATTTAGAGCCGTTCTCACATGTAGCATCCGCATCAGAGCCAAGAATTCAGTAAATTATGTTTGGATATTATGTTCTTGCTGACTTCTTAAGTGATTTGCATGGGACCCCTGGAATTTCTATCAAGGACTATCTTTGATTGCCCTTGTGTAAATGAAGTTTATGACTCAGTTTCTGTGGTAATTTTTCAACAATACATAAATACCTCTGTAATGCACACTGAAACCAACTTTATTTAACACTTAGAGACTGAAACATGTTTGACTGTCACTTTCTTTTTGCCTAATGCAGTTATTGTTCAATGAAGTAACTTCAAAAATATGCAGTGACCACATTTGAGTCAAATACCAATCTTGTTGGATTTCAAATCCCTAACTAAAGGAAGAAACATCTGGTATGTGGGTGGGAAGCCAGTACCTAAAGTAGTTCTTCCAGGGGTTCAGGGAAATAGGCAAGATGAATGCACTTAATTTTCAAGCCATTCTGATACAGGAATTTCTCAGGAGCGTTACTTCTGTCTGAAGGAGTAGTTGTAATAATTGTAAGCATTCAATTTGTCACAAGTAGCAGAGACCTTTATTTTCTAATTTTTTTTCTACACATTTATATAAACATCTAGAGAAATTATAGAATTTATTTCTGTCTGTCTGGTTATAAGTATTTTTCTCCTTTGCAGAAATTACATTCATGTGTTAACAGTAAACTCCTGGGTTTTGGGAGATCCACGTGGGAATTAGGCTCTAGGCCATGTGCCTATTTGCTATGGTCCAAGAGCTTGTAACCAAGCAGAGGGATCTTCAAAGTGATCTAAGAGTAACACAGTGCACGTGATAACGTATTTTGGAGTTTTGAGTCATTAGGATGGAACAGAACCAGACTTCTGGATGTTTTATTTGTTTCTCTGCAACTACTGGAACTAAAAATTACTATTTTCTTAAAGGTCTGTTCAATGTTATACAATCACCTGACTCACCTGACTCTGAGAGCTGGAACTTGATGATAAAAATAAAGTTGTAACAACACCTTTGATAAAAATGCTGCACGGTGTACCAGTATGTTGAGAGAAGGATATTAAAGTAGAATATTTAAAATTTACTTCTATTAAGAAATTTAAGACATACAGATTATTGTCCCCAGAAGGGGAAAATTAATTTCCAATTGCAGTACTTTTAGCTATTTATCTCCTTTTAATCTGTTTGGCTTTTAACTTTTCTCACTGTCTGGCAGTGGAAGTTAAAATCTTCTGTTTTAAATTAGATTGCTTTCCTCAAAATCAAGGATGCTATACATATTTATGCATAACATAAACAAAGTAAATTAAATAAGAACAATTTAAAAAAAATATTCTAAATAGTATATTTTTCAGCTAGATAATAGAAAAGGAAACTGAATCTACAAGGCAACAATATGAAGCACTTTTCTTGGCAGCAATCATCTTTAAAATTTGTAAATAAAATTTTAAAATTTTGGATTTCTTTTGGGTTTTGAGGAAAGCAAACAAGTATTTTTTTAATTTTCTTTCCTACTATTGCAAATTTATAAGTTTTTGTCATACTGATTCAGTTGACAATGGTGCAACATTAAGTTATTTCAACTTTTTGAAACAATTTAGGAACAAATCTTTAAACAAAAGAACATACTGTTTTTTGTGGCTGTTCTGTTACAAAATCTTGAACTATTTAAAAGAAATATTTGTAATATGCTGCACAACTGTTGTGGATCATTACTAGTCTGTTTTAAATTCTTCAGCCCCTTCAAAGACAGATGTTTACCTAGCATGTCCATGTTTTGAGGTATGCTATGTAGGGATATATTCCATTCTCTAGAATTTGTTGTGATAAATTCAAGACTTCTTATTCTCTTACTTTTTTTTCCTACAATGCATTTTTCCTTTGGGTTTTGAAGCATGTGTGGATTGGTGGTGTATACAATTACTTGGAGTTTGTAGTGTCCTAAAGGAACTAGCATGATTTATATGTGCTGAAGAAAACTATTGATGGAGACAAATAACTTTCCTGTCATGTTCCAGTACAGTTTGTACACCTTTCATGAGGTCTGTTTTATGCTCTTCCTGAACCTTGACTTTGCCAAAAGTCTAAAAGCCTTAAGGTTTTTGCTTTTTCATTCCCTGTTGCTTTTTATCCATCCCCCCTTCAGTCTGAAGACTGAAACTGTAAGGCTGACTATTTATGTAAAAAGCTTGTTAGGAAGGTTTACTTCTACTTCTGCTTCAGTACAGCTAAGCCAGAGTTCAAAGAATTTAATCCCTCCATTTGGACAAATGGGTTTGAAAACCCACACCCCAAAGTAAGTGTGAGTTTAAATGTTACTGAAATGGGAGTTGGATTAGGATATCCAAGCTGCATCTGGAGAAGAAAAATTAGGAAGACAAGCAATAGCAAGAAATAGGTCAGACCCTTGAGGGTTCCAAACATATGTATATTTAAAAATATAAAAATACTCAGTAATTCTGTATTAAAGCAGAAGAAAAATCTCTGTTTTTAAATTGACGAAGGGAGGTTTTCCTTCTGCTTTTTATACACTGACTTCTTTTCTTCAAAGATTCATTTCTATGAAATTAAACTACTTTCTTCCAAGTTCTTGGCCTGTGACAACTTGAAAATTGGAGTCAAATTCTGGACTTAGTTTTCACTGGAACTGAGGAGGGGAAGGAGTTGGGGTAAAATGGTCAGGACTAATTAAAAATATTCTTTCTATCTCTAAGTCTAATGGGAGACTTAGATTCTCTTCTGTGAAAATTTGAAAACTTCTATTTTCCAAACTAATGGAGGATGCTCTAGGGGAGGGAATTTGCACTGTGCTGTGCAGAAGCTGTCCTGGTTTGATGGAGGTCTGAAATGTGTACATCCCAACTCCCATGCCTGAGTCATATAAATATGGTCATTTTCACCCATGTATCTCATTTTTTTAGAATAGCTCTAATAGGGGATATTTTAATGGATATTCCATGACTAGAGGTGTGGACTTTTTTTTCTGAAACAGAAAATAAATTCATTCAATTCACCTTGGGAAGTAAAAAGCATTTGAAGCACAATGTGTCTGTGTGTGAGTGCTCTGACCAGTCTCTCAGCAATTTGATATTGAGTGAAGAGATGGGTGACAACTTCTCAAAAGTTGTGAGTCTAGCCCTTGATAGCCCTTAATTCTTGAAATGGTTCAAAACAAATTACATCCTATGTGTGAGTGGCATCTTTTTTGTTTCGATACAGAAACAGACTAGAAATGAGAAAGAGGGTTTCTTGTACTGGAAACTTCCTTGTCTTTCATCATCTCCCTCTCTCTCTCACACAAAACAATAAATAAAATTCAAAGCTCATTTAATCCAAGCACAAAAGTTTTTGTTATTATTCAACAAGTGAATTAAAGATTCATTATTAAGTTCTTAAGTGTAACATTATGAAAAAAAGCCCAACCTGCTAAGAGAAGTGACTGGAGATGACTGTTGACTAAACTCCAGGAAGAAAGAAAAGATTGCTATAGTGGGAGAGTATCTAAAGATTTTAAGAAAGGAGCCTTTTGGTACACATGGAAAGTAGGTTTTTTTATATTGATAATGGCCATGTGAAGCCCCAGTTTGTAAGGCCAATATTGGAACATAGGTTTGCCATGCCTTTAGAATTTAGGTACATCATTTAGGTACATTTAGGCACTACAAAACCAGAGGTGTGGAAATACCTTTGTAGCTTTTAATAGTTGAAGTAATTTAAAGTTTTGTAGTAAAATGAACTTTTTAATAGTGTTGTCTGTAAATAGAGATTGTTCATTATAAATGAAATTGTAGAATCGAGAAAAGTAATCTTTCCCTGAGTCGTTTAAACCCATTTTTTTCCAATGTGCTTCTTAAAAGTCAGAGAAAAACTAAAGAGATTAACTATGTTTTTCCCTAATGGCCATGGAAATTAAGTTTTTTACATGTTTCATGTTTATGCATGTATTGTGTTACAAATATGAAAACATTTCTCTTTTCATGAATAACGTGCAGTCCAAGGTCCTGACTATGGAGATGTTTACTTGTGATTCATGGAATCATCCAGGACATAAGGCCAGCAGGGTCATTTGATTGCCTTGCACGTTTTTTTATAATGCAAGAGGTTTCATGTTACCTATCTCAACTGTCCTGTACTGAGAAACATTTGTTTGGCTAAGCACATCTTCCAGAGAAGTGCTCAGACATGATTCAAGAATCTCAAGGGGTGGCAAGTCTGCTGCTTCTCTTGGTAGCTCATTCCAGTGATTAATCATCTCCTCTGTTTAGAGTTTGCACCTTATTTTCAACTTGCATCTGGCTTCAGCTTTCAGGCTCAGAGCTGGTTTTCTGCTGCCCGAGCTGTCCCTCTTGAACTCTGAACATCAGGAAACATCTTAGTGGTTCGGGTGAAACATCTCCTGCTCTTGCATACATGCAAAACTTTTGGTGGGGTGTTTATTCCTGTGTGTGTTTTGGGATAGAGCAAATGTTGCTGTCCCTTTAAAGCAGGAATTTAAATCAAATGTTCCTTGCAGTAGGTTAGGAGATGGACCTGCATTTTTTCTGTTTCCCACCTACTGTATATTTCTGCAAAGACCAGCTGTGACCTAGCTTTGAATGGTTTTATTATGGAAAAATAATTTAATGGCCTTTTCATAAATCTGTGATAATTAAAAGCAACGTTTTCTTTTTACATCTAGAAAAAGGGTTAAGGGAAAACAATTTTTCTGGCTTTGCTGTTGAGCATTTCTTAGACATGCTGGTGAATGGATCTGACCCAAATGTATCTTAATGGCAATGCTTGTTACAGGTTACAAAATCTGTAGGACATGCCCTTGGCTAACTTGTACTGCATGTGTAATTTCTTGCAGTTGGTGTCTGTATTGACTCATCAGAAGATTCATTCTTTGTTTGCTTTCCAGATGCACACAAAGACTTTACATTTTGTACTTGCATGCTTTTGGTTACTACTTGCAGTCCTGTATTTTTATACATTCTAGGTGTCAGAAAGGTATTTCCTGCATCACTTGGTTTGCTTCCACACATCCTGCATGATAATATTCTCTAGAGAGTGATGGGCTTTTGACTCTTGAATTGAAGCAATTTAGTTTTGTTTAAAAAACTTCTCTTGAAGTCTAATAATTTCTTTTAAGATGAGGGTCATCTGTCAAGGATAGAGTCACCTCTAATCTATGTTAGAGAGGCATGGCTGCACCTGCATCAGACATGAGGCACGCACTCCTTGCACAGTTCTGCTAGTGGTAGTACAGATTACTTAAACCTCCTGGAAAATCTGCACTTGCCTATGCTTTCGTTGTAAGAGAGAGTAAAATGATGCTTTTTCCTAATAACTAATGGCACATATGGTTCATAATGTACAGCCCAAGTAAAGCAGACACTGAGTGATACCTAAGTCATTTGTGACAGTTCACTATTGTGTTAAGATATTACTGCATTTATAATCTTGTGTATATAATTAGGTTCTTTTAAGAAAGCCTGATCATGAGATATATTGCTTAATGTAATTTGTGCTATTTTTGCATGGATGAGAAGTTTTTAATAGTTCTCAGTTATATTTGAGCCATGAAACTCTAAGTGATTCGCAGAGGTATAGACTGTTATGAAGCAGAATTTTGTGGGGCAGCTGCTTGTGCCCACAGTTTTCAATGGACCTGAGGTAGTTTCACCTCATGGGACCTGTGCTGTCTATATATAAAAAAAAAACCTCGCTGTGCTACCCATGCCAAGGTATTCCTGAGCCCAGTTTGAGGCAGTGTCAAATGAGAGAGGTCAAAAGAATGCTATTCAGCAGAGGTTTACCATAGGAGTCTTTGGGGATATGAGCTTGGTTGTCTCATATGACAACTTGTTTCCTCTTCCTCTTCTGGCTTCATTCTTAGGAGGAGCCAGAACAGGCATGTGGTGAAGTGGAACTTACGGCTTCCCTAGTCTGCCCTCCTAGGATGCCATCCCAGGAGCAGAAGTTTTAATAGTCCTTTGCTGGCTTAATATCTCCTCAGCTAACCTGCCAGGGATGTGGAACAACCATGAGTTCCCTTGTGCATCACACTACAGTTTGCATGTACCAAGAATTAAGGATTAGTTGTTGTCGTGTTCTTTAAAGAAAGGATCTGGTCTTAAACCTTGGTGTCCATAATTCACATGAAGCTGTAGTGCTGCACCTGACATACACTGTTCTGGTATGGGAGCATAAGGTATTACCAAATCCCTGATCAGCCTGTGGATTGGTCAGATGGGAACTGCCTGTTCAGAATTCCTTCTGCCAGTGTTTAACTTGCACATTGTTGTCCAGGTCACCCGAGTGTATATTTACTGGAGTGTCTGCATTATTTGGCATATATAATTTTTAAGAACGTGATCCTCAGATAAGCTGGCAAGCTGAACTTTTCATGTAGGTAGGCAGGCAGATTCTGTTCTAAGATGTGGTTCATAAATTGGAACCCTAAATCCAAGATGCACAGAACAATTATTAATAAAACATTACATTCATGTGATGTTCCGCTATCTAAGCTCCAGTACAAGGTTGAGTCCTTTTGTGCTCTGAATTGCACAGAACATAATTCAAATGTCAGTTTGTATTTCAAAGAGTATACACTGAGGCACTTACTAACAATTTGCTTTCAACTCCATTGTGTTGAAGGCCTGCCTGGAGAGAGAAGTGTTATTAATTAATAATTTATAACAAAATCGTGGATTTAGGCTGTGCCACATCTAAACTTCTTTAGCAAGGGCAGGCATCTTTACAAAAACTCACTGAGGACGTTGCTGAAGAATGTACTTACAAAAGACAAAACTGCATGTTACATGAAATGAGACATCTTGTCAATGTATTTAACATGCTGCTTACAAGTTGGCATTTGAAATGAATTGAAATACAGAGAAGTATGGTGCACATCAAGGCAGTTTGTGCATAAAATGAATATTTTAATAAGTACTTGGTTTTGTCCTTTCTGACAGTCCTACAGTCTTACGAGTTTATTTTGGGTTTTCTTGTGTTTTGTTGGGATTTTTTTAAAGTTCTCCTTCCACTTTAGTCACTGGCAGTTGAAAGCAAATAATGACCAAATGTCATCCGTTTTCAGTATTATGTGATTAGTAAGCAAACAAACACGTCAGAGCAATGTAATTCTCTCTGTCTGTGATAGTCTCCTGGCTTGCATTTCAGAAGTGTTTACATCTCTGTTATAAAAAAACCAAACTTGACTAACCTGTCTGTATATCCATGTTAGGGCTTGGAAATGCATAAGAAGGGTGGAGTTGACTGAACTATTTGCATAGAGTGTGGGAAAATGGAGCCTTGAAGTTGGAACCTGAAAGTTATTGCTTCTGTTTGCTTCTTTGCATTTTAACTAGAGAAATGCTACTGCTTTCTGATGGTGTTTCTCTTCCTAAAGAATGTTCAGAGTTGTTCAGAAAGTTGTTCAGAATTTTAACACAGTACATCATATGTTATATAATCAGTAGTAGAGGTCCTTAAAATCAAATCTGTTGCCTTTCAGTAAGACTTCTGTTTTACAGGCTTTGGGCTAAAGGCTTGTATAGATTTCCTTGGGTTTTTCTTTCTCTGTCACACTAACCTGTTGTTAGTTGAAACATCATTTAAACTGCTCAAGCTCTGGGATAAAAGTAAAAGTTATGTTCCACCATGGACCAGCATGTAACAGCACAACCCAGCCCAAAGCAAAAACAAGTGATGGCCCCCTTGTTTCTTGTTGGAGAGATGGCCATGGCTGGATCTGTAGCTGGGATGTGGGGCAGCAGGAGGAACTGGAGAACTGCAGAAACTGAATGCAGGTTCTAAACCTGCATCTCCTAATTAGGCACCTGGGTGAAATGTCTGTGGAAAGGTGTTGTGGATCTCTCACAGTGCAGCAAAAAATGGTCTCCTGCTTGCTTCTCATTCCTCAGTTCCACAGAAAGCCAAACTTGGGTATTACTGGAATTCATTAGGGCTTTGTCCTGGTGGCCTGCTTCCTATCAGTTCTTCCCTTGAGGAATGCAAGCTGTAGCACCCAGAGAGGCTGGCAGGACTGTGTACACACACTACTGATGATCTGACTGATTAGTGACTACTAATGAGATGACCAATCCTTGTCAGGGCCACATTCTGCTGTTGTTTTGGCATTAATAGTATGAGATAGCACTTCTACATATCAGGATACTTCTGATACTTGACAACTGCTGAAACTGTTTTAGAAAGGAGGTCTCTCTGTTGAAGAACAGGATGGGTGCAGATACCTTGTTTAACAACCACAGGCTTTACAGAAAGTATTATTTTCTGCCCAAAGAGAAATTTGTCATCCAGCCTTGCTAGAGAGCACACTCTGTCAGAGAAACAGTTTCTGGAAGCAGGAAGCTTAAACTGGAGGTGAAGTAAGAGGGGAGATCCATGCCAAAGAAAACAAACGAAGAAGGCGTTCCTATTTGAGGTGCAGGCCAGAAGGTCATATGGATTATCTGAGACGTGCCAGGACACTCTCTTGGGAGTGATTACGTATTTCAGAGAACATGTTCTTGCTCTTGCGTTTGCAGAGACACACAAGAATAATTATACTGCCCACTTGTTTTTTCCTTGCTGGAATTGAGATGAGGGGAATATAGTAAAATTACTTTTTCTTCAGAGGCAACTGAACTTCACAGATTGGACACGTGGCCCTAAATCAGTTTTGCCTGAATTTGAGGAGATTATCAATAGCATTTAATTGGTTCAGCCCATCTTTGATGTTGCTATGGTTATTCCATATTTTAATATTTTTAAGAGAGAAAGAGTGAGGGATCCACTCTTGTCGGTTTGCCTTACAATAACTTCACAGTAAGGACAATTGCAGTTTTCCTATTGCTGTTCATTTACCAGACCTGTATCTCACACAGTGTGAGCTCATGTCTTTCCCAGGCACTATTGTGGGAGCCATCATGTCCATTGTTGCTAGCCACTTGATCCAGATTTTCAACAGTTCATATAGCACTGTAAGCTATATGAATGTTTTGAAACCTAGGTTTCCAGGTGAAACATGCTTACCTGAGAAATTCAGGCTGAACCTACCTTTCCAATAGGCAGACTTTTTATGTATTTGGAAAACAAACAAAAAAAGTGTTCAAAAAAAAGTATCTCCCACTCCTGCTGTTAATTAACAATTGCCTAGGCAAAGAACATAACCTCCATGGTAAAACGTGCCTCACCGTGGCTAATGAGCTCTGTCATGCTTTTCCCTCTTAGATGGTTGAGTAAAGACTTTTCATATGAGGCTGTGTTAGCTTCCAACTTCGTTGTCCAGAGCTCCCTTGGAATCTAAGTGGGTTTTGCATGCACACATTCAGGAAGAACATACTGCACCTTTAAATATGGGTATTTAAGTTTGCAGCAAACATATGTTCTCCAGTCTGGAGATGATTCCCTTTTCATTCTCTTGAAAGGATTGTAGACATCTTGGGTGATGTAAATCTCAGAGCACCTCTGCTTTTCTTGTGTGACTATTGAGTAGCAGTCAGCAGTGTGGATAGGATATGGAAGTGTGGGCTTTAGGTTTGCATTTTGCTGTTGAGCATCTCAGCATGGCTGAATCCACTGCACTGTACTTTGTTGGATTGCTGGGGTTTAAATTGTCAGTAATAAGTGTGGATTCTAGGAGCTACTGTTATTTGAGAAGTATAAGAAAAAAGCTCAGGTAGCATAATTTAATTTCCATTTATTCTTAAGATGATTCTGGTTAATGAATCCCACATGCTTCCTTGTTAAGATCTGTGTTTTGTATGTACTTATGTGGGGTTTAATTATGGTATTCACAAATTCCTCCAGTCGGTAAGCAGAGCTCACACATACAAAAATAATATGCTGGCCTTCTTTCAAATTATGATGAGAACACAGAGATGGCTTCATTTGACAGTGATGAGGACAGTCTTTGAAGCAGGCGTTGTTTCTGATCTGTTTTCCTATATTAGTAGGTTGATAAGATGAAGAAGGAGGAGAATATGGATTTGTACCAGTGCAACAGCAATTAAACCATGAAAATGGATTTGGCAGAACTGGAAATACGTAGTGTTTGAAATGAAACCGTTTTAGGGACTGAATTTATAAAGGAAGAGAGCATGGAAGGTCTTCTGAAAAACATTCAAGGCAGGCTTTCCATTCCATTGGTAACTTAACCTAGAGGTGTTTTACAAGAAAGGAGTTGTTATTAGCCCCTGAAAGAGGTTTGAGTGTCTCCCCACTGGATGTCAGTAAAAGTCAAGGAACAGAAAACAAAATGAGGTATTGCAAATATGTTGATCTCATTTTCAAAAATGTCAATCAATTGTTACTCACAAATTTTCAGACAGATGAATAACATTGTACCAGGTACTCATATTATGGGGTACTGAATATTTTGCCCTTGTCTTTTCAATGACAGATAAATCTTTCCTTTTCTTAGAAAAAGTCTCAAGGTTTTTTCAGACTGTGGTCAAAACTGAACCATAAAAGTTGTCCAACTGTTCTTCACCTGAAAGGGTTGTCATTTGTTTCAAGCTGATAAAAGATACTACTTCCAAAGAATCCAAAAGAAATGACTAACACACTATTTACTGTTGTGCTTATTTGTACTTCAGTAGGATTCTTTACCCAGAGATGCAAATAAATCTTAACACTGGCTTTTCTGGAAAGACATAGCCAATATATCATAAATTACGTGTGTAATAATAAGACTTAAAACCAGGGCATCTACGATGCTGGTGCTAATATTACATTCTGCAGAAGAATCAGGAAGTGCACTGCTCACACTATTGAGGATCTGAGACCTTAATGGAAGAGGCTTTGATGATCTCTCATCACAAGAACTTTGAACTGCAGGGTTAATTACCACTGATGGCAGTATTCATTTAACTTGGCAAAAGAGCAGATTGTGACCTACAGAGCTTTAGTTTTAAAAAAGCTGTCCCTATTATGTGCTGCATGCATTCATGCAAAGTAATTTTATCTTAAAAAACTGCTCCTAGTCTGAGCATGTTAACAGGCTAAAGTTATTTTCCAGGAGATCTCTAGGATAGATGAGATGAATCTAGCACTGGATTTTATACCTGCTCTGCCTCTTGCATTGTATAGGTTCTCCCACTGCTGTTCACATAAAGGTTTTCAAAAACGTCTGTGAAGTTTGCTGCGTTTGGGCAAGGGGAGCTCTCACCTGATGGTGCTCCATTTTAGAGCAAGATTTCCTAAAGCTCTCCCACATCTTAAGACCTGTAGATTGATCAGAGCTCATTTCACCTCTAAGTTGAATATTAGCTTTCTGGATTCTTAGCTGAATCTCTGGTAGTCTAAAGTGTAGTGTGGGTGGCTGAATCAGTAGGTGCAGCGGTTCATAAATTGAGTGAAATAACTTTTTGAAGGTCTTAAATTCAACTCTTGATGAGGATGACAAACTTGCAGAAGCTGATTAAATTGTCAGTGATTCATGTGATGACTTAAGGCTCTGTGTTTTACAGAAACTTCACTAAGGAAATCCAGTGTCATAAAATTTTCGTGGATTTTTGTGAGGTTTTTGTTGTTTGGTTTTTGGTTTTTTTTTTTTTTTTTTTTAGTTTGAAAATATTCAAAGGTTTTAGCAAACGCTTGCCACTGAGGATAATCCAAAGTTCATTTTTAACAAGGCTAATGTAATATTTGTCTTTATGTTTGCCTTTCAATTCCTTCACTTATCTACAGATAACTTTTCTATTTGTTTACAGCCCTTTTCCTCATATCTGATTGGAGGACTAGCAGAAATAGAGATGACACAGAAAGTAAAAAAGAAGACGGGTAACTACAGAGAGTCAAAATAATCTCTCCATTGCAAAGGAGGTTATAATCATGCACTCTCTGTTTTCACAGGAGTGGTAGTCATCCGGTCAAGCAGCAGTGTGCAGGGGTAGCTCCAGATTGGTCAAAGCATGTGCTGTCACTTGGCTAGTCCAGAAAGGAATGTTGGGGGAAAGACAAGGAGAAGGAAAGCTGATTGGCACACGGGAGAGAGAGTCAGCTGAGCAGGGAAAGAAGCATTGAGAGTTGTAGGTTAGGAATCCATAGATAATGTGTTTCAGTAGTTCTGTTTGTAAAACTGCTTCTTGAGGTCATAGCTTCGCAGGCTCACAGAAAGCAACAGGAGCTGCTGGAGGCCATCAGGGCCCTCTCTTTGAATGCAGATGACCACTGAGAACAATGATTCCTGCTGGACGTTTGTCTTCAGCGTCTTCTGTGACAAATATCCAATGACCTTTGGAGGAAATCTACTCTGGTGTTTTACTAGCCTAAGCTTCGGAGTTTTTCCTAATGTCAAGACCAAATCTTTTTTGCTAAAATTTAAGCTTAGTACTGCTTAGACTGCCCATTGAAAAGACATTGAACTCTTTTCATGTGTGCAGAAAGCTGTCTTGTCTTCAAAAATAATCTGTATTACTTCATCAAGAATTCTGATTTAATTTCTGAAGAGTTTCTGGTAAACATTCAATATAGAAGTAGATTATAGTAGTAGACTATAATGCCCATCATGCCATATGAATAAAGACTCCACAATACCATATGAAAAATTTTCAAACTATTTATATCATAGCCCATGGCTGTTGCTTTTTACAACTTTCTTTAAAAAAAAAAAAAATCCTCCTGACTCTCACAGAAAGTTGTTTTTCTTTTGAATTTACAGTAAAACTTGCAATTTGACAGGAATAAAAATGTAACTTGCATAGAAGATCTACATCTTATTGGCTGGTATTGGAAATGTGAGTTAAAGACCACATTAAATGATAGAAGTTAATAACAGCTTAAATATTAGATAACAGTGAACAAAGTTAATATATTAAAACTATTTGTTAAAATATGGTAGGAAGGAGGTCTGGGTAAATGAATAATTTTTCTTCTAGTCCAGAACATCTGTGAAGTTTGAATACCTGAAATATATAAGACATACCATGTGGAAAATTTCAAGTTGCTTCTGAGTTCACCTGAAAGGTTAAATTTCAGAAGGAGCTTTTGAATACTTAGTGCCCCTTTATAATTTTTTTTTCCGTGTAATTAGAATAACATAGTCTATAAATGAATTAGTGTATTTTTGCTAGCACATTTTGGAGCAGTGCATCCTCAATATGAGCTGAGCATGCTCCTCTGCTAAGGAGGGAAGTGTAAAGTGCTGTTCAGAAAATTATCCATGATCCTTTCCTCAATGCTTGCTTTTTTCTTCTGGAGCACAGACTTAAAACCAGAATAAGTCGATGTTTAACTGCTAGGTGCTAACCACGAGGCCTTTCTAACACAGACAAAGTGTCATGAGCCGTGTGTCAGCTGGTTGGGTGCGGGACTTCTTGCTGCGCTCCTGTGTTGCCAAACACATCAGCCGTGTGAACCAGCAAAGTGATTCATGGCGTGGTCTTTGCAGCACCTCTGTCATATCATTTTGGCTGCCTACAAAGAGATACTGACAGTGTTGTAGAAGGCTGTGCTTAATGGATGTTGGGCTCAGAGGTCTGATAATCAGCACTTTTTATTACTTGTTTTCATGTTGTTGGTGTTGATATGGTGCCTTTATTAGAAGTAGGAGTGCAAAACAAATAAAGGGAGAATCCTGGCTGTGAAGGGCTTTAGCTTAAGATGCAGGAAACAGTAGGAAGAGGGAAGAAATGAAGTAAAATTTGATATGGGAGAATGAATCATGAAGCATGTGGTTTTTGGAGGCTGCATATATTTCTTTATGTGTTTTATACCCAGTCCTAGTTGACATGCGTGACTACAGCCTGGCATGTGTTAAACATTTTTGAAGGTATTTAGAAAAGGGCAAGTTGGGTTTAGCTGTCAGCACAGTGTTACCTGCATTGTTGAGATATTGTGTAATCTTGCTTCTGTTTTATAGCAGGGGATGGATTATTTTAAAATCTGACACAAAAATGGTTTCATGCTTGCACTTGACTGCTTTAAACATTTATCATGTATAACATGTTTTTAGGAATAAAATATCCTTCAATGAAGATTCTTGGAACAAACAGTTATTAGACTCTATTATTGAATCTTTCTAGTTAGTTTTCTATGACTATCCACCCCTTCATTAAAAGACCTCTGAATCTTAGAACTGCTGATTATGGTAAGTAATGCTTGGTTGCTGATGGTTTGTTGGACCTGCTGCTTTTCTTAAGAGGCAAGTATTCTCCATGGTCTCCATTTGCTTTGGGGTAATATGATTCAAAGAGGGCTAAATGCAGGTGCACTTCTAATTTTCTCCAATGGAAATGTCATTCTCCTAACATTGAATTTGATTTTGCCTGATCATGACTGCATTCTGGCAACACCTTGTGGGTGTGTCAGTTTCTTCTGTGTTATATACAGAGTACACCTATGACAAGAAAGATGGTCCTTCTTCCTCTTGTTCAGTATTTAAGTTTTAAGGAACTTGAAAAACACAGTTCTCTTGACCAGCTTTGAGAGTGGTGTCTTTTCTTTTCCCCATCACCACCTTCATACACTGACAGCATGTCAGCAGTGCAATCTTTGAATTCAAGAGTAAGAGAATATAATAGAGATATTATTGTGAAGGATGCATGCCCTGGTAATTGATTTGAGATGGCATTCATATTTCGAAAGTCTTTTGTTTGGATGCTGTTTTGGAATGCTGAGATTTTGAACTTATAATGGAAATAAGATGGATGAAGTATGAGCTATGATGGACAGAGAATGAAGGGCATCATTATGAAAAAAGCAGGAAGAAAAGAGACGTTTGAGGCATTTGTTTGTTGTGGGAACCTTAATGAGAGAACATGGCTAACAGATGCAAGGCCTCAAAATCTGTCATGGCAGGCATCAGTGCAAAACCCAGCAACAAATATTTCTTGCTGAGTAGAGCAGAGAAGTAGGAACTTGGAAAGCTTGGAAGATGGGCAGTATGGGCTGGCAGCAGGCATTTGCCATGTACATAAGCAGCAAAAGGGGAGTTGGGAAAGAAGGTGCTGCACAGATGACATGGGCTCATTGCAGACAGAAGCTGTGATATTTTTCTTTATTTCTTTTGCTTTGGGGTGTGAGAATTTCACATCATTGAGTTTTCAGGAACTAAGAGCAACTGCTTTCAGTCCACACCCAAAATAAGTGAAGAATAGCAATGAAATGGGTGACTCAGAGGAATGACTGACTCTAAATCCAGCAACTGATTGGATGGAATGCTTTCTTGAGTCTTAGACATCTGTATTGGACTTCTGAGCTTGTTTTGGTGCTTGCTTTTCCAAATATCTGGTAGCTGAATATTTTCCAATCCATATTTGGAAATAGTTGATTCATTCATAAGGATAATATTCATGCTGTTCAGGAAATGCAGTAGTTTGCTCACAGATCTCATTCAAATGACAGTATAAAACTATCTATTATTTTAATTTCTAAAATAGTATCAAATAACTTTTGGAGAACTCTATCACATGGGATAGGAGGAGCTACCTTTGAGTAACTCAGGTAAAGCAGAGGAAGTGCTGTTCTTTTATTTTAAAAAGTTGATATTTAGTTAGCTGCTCCTTGTCTCAAAATGTAAAATATTGCTAAGTGATATTTCCTTTTAATGATAAGATGGGGTCCTGTGCATCACGTGAGTTGGAATTCTTCCCAGAAAAGCCTCTGAACAAGAAATTGGCCACCACATAGTCTACTCCTTGCTTACATTGCAAACTTTCTGTTGTGTTTCTTGTGGGATTAAGAAGGGCTCCGTTTGTGTAGGTGGGACCAGGATATAATTAAGCAGTGCTGTTAAAGGAATATCAGCTTTGAGTTATAGAAACAGGAATATTATGTGTGATTTTATAGTTCCGTGATGTAGTTTGTACTGTGCTTCAGGTCAGAGCTATGGAACAGATCTGAAGAAACTCAGATTTCTGGAGTACTACTGGACCTGCATTTTTGACTCAGGTATCATCCCAGCTACAGAGCAGGGGGAGAGGTTTCTCTGATAGCTGATGAGGAAATCCTGAAACCATCTGCAAATAGTGTATTAAAAAACAAAACAAAACAAAACCATTCATCTCACGTTTGTTTCTTTCTCTTTTCACTATTTTAAAAGAAGTTATCCATGACCTCTTCCTGGGATTAAAAAAAAAAAACAACAAAAAACCGTATAAAATAAATTTTTAAGGTCAGGTCCACAGAACTGGAGATGGGGAGTTTTTTGAAAGAATACATGATAGTGGGAGACCCAGTTTGCATCCGAAGTCACTGAGAAAGCTTATGGCAGAGCAGAGAAGAGAATACAGGTGACCCCACCACAGCTACAGACATGCCCTCCCTTTTTTTGTTTGGGATTTTTAGTTTTTGTCTTTCTTTCCTGTTGCATTTTTGTTTTTCTCCCAGTAGCTTCCATGGGTCTGCATGCCACAAAAATAGTCAGGAAAAACAGCTTTTATTTCTGCTTTCTTGGTGACCTTTTAAAAGTTTATAAACAGTCAGAATGGAGCTTGTTGCCATAATAATCAACTATAGAATCAATAAAGTTAAACTGGTTGCTAAGGGAAGGCCATGTATAGTTGTGATGCAAGCCTGAGTGCCACAGCCCATCCTATAACAGGAGAGAGGCTTTGTGGGGTGAGGATGTGTGTGTGTGTTTGTGTGTGTGATTCTTCAGCAAGGAGGGCTGCTGAAATTTGAATTCAGCTTAGCAGTGTTGATTTAATGTACCTTTCTTTGTTATGGCAACAGAAGGGAACATATCTTTTGAAATATCTAATCTTGCTTCTCTCGTTGACCTTGTTCTTGATAAACAGTATTAAATATCCTTGTAGGAAATATGCTTTAGTGAGTGTGCTAGAAGTATGTGAAAATGCATATGGCTGCAGAAGTGAAGAGCAGTGAGCTACTTGCAATACAGACTGAATTAGCCCCTCACCTTTTTCCTTTCAAAGTTCACCATTTCAAAGGAATCACCCCTGATACAACAGCTTTGATGTTGTGAGAGGTGAGTTCTCATCCTTGGCTGCTTTGGAGGCTTATCTCAGCATGTAAAAATTTTCTATGGTTGTAAAGTTTTAACTCAACAGCTGTTGTACTTCCAGTCTTCATGGTGGCTGAAGTCATGAAGACTTCTCTTCAGCCCTGCCATTCCTAGCAGATCTTTTTACCTTTTGGAGATTTTGGCAACTTGTCTGACTGAAAAGGACTAGATAACTGGCCTTGCTAGCTGAGCAGTGGCATGATGATGGCCAGAGAATCAGTTTTTGGGTGCCTACCCTTTTCCTCAGCTTTGTGGTGTGCTTCTGGGCTGCAGCTGGACCATCAGACCATTGTGTGTTGAACAATTGCTGAACAAAATGGGATTTAAAAAAACACAATATGGATTGTCAGCCCAAGGTTACTGCACAATCAGAGTGAATAGTTAAGTCATAATGTAAATATTTTTGCTTCAGGTGCTTTTAAAAGTAATATAGAGAACAGGATATCTCAGAGGTGTTTAATGAGAGAATGAGGAATGGCTCCCTTGAAGGCCTCCAAATCAGATCTCACTTAAGGTAGCAGCGCTTGCAAACCATTAATATTTAGCAGAGGAAAGAAATTATTTCTGGCTCTCATCACAAAATAAAAGCCCTGGAAAAGTTGTAGCTACCATTCTTAGAGAGACCAGCAATAATTTCCATCACCATAGAGATTTATCCTCTTGAGCTGCTGTTTTCCTGAGTCAGGGTTAACACTCTGGCTGGGCAGACTGCTGCCCGTGCTTGTATCTGCCTTCTCTTTGCAAAGAGCTTTTGCTCTGGAAAGGTCAATCAGCCATCTAGAGGTCAAACTAGACATGGAGAACAAATATCACTTTGCAGTTTTTTCCATCAATGGTAATAGATGGGTATTACTGCTGCAGTCTAGTCCCAGTCTCATGGACAGGAGACCTACAGAAAACACATTTGTGTGAAACAGGGTTACAAAATTGCTTGCATATGCAAGGTTTGATTAGTGGTTATCTTACTTTTTTTTTTTTTTTACTCTTTGGGTTTTAATTTTTTTTGTTAAGTTGGTATGAGTCACTGTTGGTGAGAATGCAGGAAGGGGTGTGTTTTGAAGAAGGGAATATAAAGGCCAAGAGATAAACTGCATGCATTCCAGGTTCAGGGAGTATATTTTGGAAAGTTTTGGCTGTAAGAGTGAAAAACTGTAAATACAGTTAAACTGTTTTGGTATTACAAGCCAATGGAGCTTTACTCTTCTGTGTCAGCTATCAATCAGCACTCCTCAAAGAAATAATTTTTAATGGTTTTATGAAGACTTACTATTTCTCTTGTCTTACTGAATTTGGTTTTTTGTTTTGGAATTTTCTGCAGGGCACTTTGTCAGTATGTTGCTTATAAATAATGCTGGATGACAGAGCACAGCTGGAAAAGACACGCTTGGCAAGTTCTTTCCTTGCCTTAAGTATGTTCTGCAGGTTTAAGATAGCTTTCCACGCTTTTTAGGTGGCCCCTCCATGCTCCTGGCCAGGTGGCCATGCCAACATGGTAAAGCAGAAGAGAGAGAGGTTCCTCCTTTCTTCCTTACTTTTTCTTTTTATCAGGCCCTGGGCAGGAGCTGTGGCTTCTGGTGCATGTGCTACACCCATGACCTGGCATCTGAGTAGCTCTGCTTAATCCACACGGGTGTAAGTAGGGCTTATTTCTGCTGCCTGTGTGTTGCCCTATTAATGATAACAATCTGGCCTTTAGAGTGTTTTCTACTTGGCAAAATCGCCCATAACCAACCATTGTTTAGATTAATGCTGACCTTGTAACTTGTGATGAACCCAAGACCTACGCAAACAGAAAGTGAATAGCCACAGTTGAAAAGTATCTTATCAGATATTTGAAAGAATAATAAACAAGAGGAAGTGGATAAAAGAATGCCTTTCAGTGAGACCTTATTAAAATAGAGCTTCATGGCCTGGCTTCTGTGATGATAGATAGGTCCAGTCAAAGATAACACTGAACCAATGCTGTTGTACTTTCTTTGAGGTAGTCACCTGGCCTGTAGTGACGCAAAGATGCCCACATCATTGTCCCAGATGTACTGCCTAGCATCATTTCAGGGCTTGCTTTGGGCAGTCTGGGTGATATTGTTGTACTTATATTACCCTATATTTGTAAAATACATTTACATAATTGTACCTCGACATAGAGGTACATAGAGCATTTCTTGTCTTTGCAGTGTTTGGTTGGGGATAATTTAGAATTTCCCTGCAATTTCAAGGAGGGTGCCTAAGAAAAAAAGACTATCAAATTCAGATTTTCTTTCACTGTGTAAGTCCCCTATTGCTTTTGATTCCAGGAGCCACGTTCAAGCAATTTGTCAGACTTTTGCCTTTGGAGAAGGGCTTTTCAAGGCAGTTGCAGAAAGCCTCAGGTGGCGTTTGTGTACCTGGACTGCCACAAACCACCATTGTAAATACAGTGGTAGCAGCTCTGCTCTCTCCCCCATGCTGCCTTTGTGGCCTCCTTTGGAGTGTTTCTTGTTTTAAATGGTTTAAACTGCAAAACCAATCCAAGGCGTAGAATTGATCTAAATGGTCATCTAAACATCTAAAGCCTTAAGGCCAAATCAAGCTGTAACTCTTAATGTGAGTAGTTCTGTTGATGTCAGTGGGTTTTCTCACTTAAGCATATTAGATTTGATAGCTAGGTTAGAGATTATCAAGGTTTTAAACTGTTTAAGGGGGGGAAATCCCCAATCAAACAGAAACACTTGGTCCCTCTTAAAATGAGGCAGTGTTTGTTGGGTTTTTTAGGTGAGGTGGGTATGAAGAGAACAAGAAGCATTTGGAAATGTAAGCAGAGCCAAAGTTTTTGCTTTCTAAACTTCTATTCAAGTGTAATAACTAAAGAACTGCATGGGGACAACAAGGTGTGCAAGCCCACACCTCCTGAAGCCACCCAGGCTTCAGACTTTTTCTTGCCTGGGATTTGACGGGTTTCAGATGTTTAGCTTGCTAAATGAAGCTTGGGAAGAAAGGAACCAAACAAAAGGTCTGGGAAAAGCAATGAAGAGGAACAAATTACTTGAGATTAAGATGATATTACAAACTGGAGATAAAAAAATATATTTTAGCTCTCAAATTCCCCAGTGCAGCCTTTAGCTTCCTAAAAGCTGAAAAAGGCCCCTAGTGCTCAGATGCTTTTCTTTTTTCTCCAGCCTTTTCAGTTTACCTGGTAAAGTATTGATTCTTTCTTCCAGCTTTACTCTGCTATACTGTTACAACAGTATGCTGTAAAACTGCTGCTGTTTTAAACCCCTAGTCACTTATCCCTGAGAAATGCATGTATGGAGCACTGCAGAAAGAGAAACTCGGTTATGCATCTACACCTGGACAGTACAGGCACAACTGGGAGCAAAGGACAGAGAGGAGGCTGCATATCCAGCCTTGGTTTCTCCTATACCTGCAGCTTAGGTGCCTCACCAACCTAACCTCTTGAAGGAGGAATGGCTTTTGCATTGAAGAAGACTGATTGCAATCCACTGCACAGAGTTTTGACACTGTGCACTTTAAAGGGAACATTTTGAAGTTAATTTCTCTGCTATGAGAGGTTGAGTTTTACAAAGCCAGTGCTGTAAAATGGAGCAACTTTGGGTTGGTGCAGTACCTAAGTAATCCCAAGAGCACTGTGCAAAGTGGCAAAGTACATATGAATACAGCGTGTGCGTAGGCAGGAGATAACAAGGAGCTGAGGAGAAGAACAGTTTTGCTGGGGAGGAGGTGGAATGAAGTGGGAGTGGGGCTCCCAGCCCCAGTGCTGAGCCTCTGCAGCACCTTTAGCTGCTGCATGTCCAAGCAAGAATGAAGGATGAGGTGCCAAGGGGGCAGCTGGTGCAGGTTGGATGAGGGCAGAGGGGCCACAGGCAGGAGTATTTGGCAGGACAAACCTGATTTTGTGTTGATCTCTGGGCATTTTATTTCCCTTCATGTCTCTGCCATACCAGTTCGCAAGACATGACTGGCAGCTTTGCCTTGCAATTTATTTGATCATGGTAATTTTTTTGACAGGCTTCCTTGTGATTTTTTAATATATCAAATAGAGTTTAATAATAGCCTGCTATTAAGTCCTTTTGTTTCTCCCTTGGGATTTTCTTATGACTGTTGCCTCTCTTACCTATTTGAAGCTCTGAATCTCTTTTCCAACTGTGAAGAACTTAGCAGTGTGAGTACATGCATAATATGTAAAAAAAAATTGTAGAACTGTTGTAATGCTTGGGAATTAATAAATGCCAGTATCGAGGGTAATGGAAAGATAAATCAGGATTGCCTAATTTACATGGGTATTCCTATTAAGTTCAACAGGACAAGCTGGGTGCAGGATGGTCTCCCCAAGGATTTTATTTTATTTTTAAATTCAAATTTTATTTCCACTCATCTTTTGAAGATGAATTTTTTCATTGGCTCCAGGATCAAGTGACCTCTGAAGAGAAAAACCTCAGTGAGAGCAAAAGTGAACAAAATAAAGTAAATTCTGCAGTATATATAATGGCTTTGAATTATCAAAGACAGTAAAAGGAAAGTGGCTACATACATTTAATCAAAGTAGAGTAAGCACATCTAAATGGCACCTAATGGTACATGATTATGTTCTGTAATGGGGGAGCCAAAATCCTCTTGTTTTCCTTATTCCCCTGACACTGGTGGTCTGTATCTTTCACTGTTTTCTATTTCCACGCATGGTAGGCCTACCTGTTTTTTCTGCTCTTTGCTTTTAGTGGTATTTTTCAAGAAACTCAGAAGTACTCGTCTTCTATTCATTCCCTTTGTATGCGGAGTTGAAATGGGGATAGCACAAAGCCTGATCTCACTCGTCAGTATTCAAGTGCATAAAGGTAGACTCAGACCTTTCCTTCTCTCTTCTCAGCTGCTTGCTTCCACTCTGGTTGTTTAGCCCCTGTGTGATCATTCAGATTTCTCCCCCTTCTCCTCTCCAACTCAGACTTTTCTCTGATCCCTGCCAGAAATTGTATGTGCCAGATACAGCTACATTTTGCTGAATTTGGAGTCAGAGTTCAAAGGTAGACACTGGCTTGTGCTAATCCCTGATGGTGTTTGCAGCAGTGTCAGGGTAATGTAACACTGTTAAGCCCTGCGTGCTAGCAGCAGACATTTGTGGGGTACTTGTGGGAGAAAGACACAGCAGTAACAGGATGGCTTCAGATAGGAGCTGTACCAATTCAACCCTCTGCCTGTGTGTTGGAAGGATAGAGGAATAGATACCCAAGTGTGTCCACCCACATCAACAATAATATAGGAAGAGGAAATGACAGTGATTTGAAGAGTAATCGCTCCTCTGTAGAAAGCTTAGACATGCAGAAGTTCCGGTTTCTGGCAACTGTCCTCAAAGCCAGTCACTTCAGAAGAAGATGATTTTGTGGTTTGATCTTACCACTGGAACATATATGGATTGAACAAATTTCCTGATTTAAACTTTTATTAAATGGGAATATTTCCCAGGATATTATGCAGCCAAGGATTACTCCTTTGTCTGTAGTGTGAAATTCCTTTAGTCTTCTTACATTTTCTCTTTTGTCTTTCTTTTTCCTCCTTGTTTCCAATGACATTTGTTATGACCATTGGAAGGAAATGTTATTCTGCTTAGCTAATATTTTGGTTCCTCTTGCATAGTTAGAGGACTTTAGTGGAAGGCTGCCTTGAGGTCACAGACCACAGCTGTATGGTGGTGACAGATAGACAAGAACTTCCATACGTGCTGAAGAGCATGGCTCAGGAGATCCATTCACTGTGAAGGAGACAAATTGTACATTTCAAAAAGACTGGTAAAATAACTTTCAAGGAAGAAAATTCCATCATAGAGTGGTTTGGGTTGGAAGGGACTGTAAAAATCATCCCATTCCAACTCCCCTTCCATGGGCAGTGACATGTTCCACTAGACCAGGTTGCTCAAGTACTGTGCAAACTGGCCTTGAACACTTCCAGGGTTGGGGAGTCCTCAGCTTTTCTGGGCAGCCTGTTCCACTGTCTAGATTTTACATTTTCCTGAGTTTCCTTACAGGCTTTCTGAAACAATCAAAACCATCTGAAAGCTCCAAATCCAAGTTAATTTTGAGCTAAAAGCTATGAACTTTTCAAAACCCTTAGGCTATTTCAGGGAATGCTGCATTAGCTGCATTTTTCCTGAGCACTGATAAGTGATTGCTGATGCAAAACCAGGGAAGTTAGTAGAAAGTGACACATGTATTTTGTTACCAATACAAATATGATGTAAAGAAAAAAAGTACTGCTTCCTTAGTGAAAAGATACAGAAAGAAACTTCAATCCCCTCCTACACATCATGTCCTGTTCTGTTCCCCAACGCAATGAAGACAAGAGGAGACAAGGGATCAGAATTTATTTATAATTTTGGCACCAGGGATAAAAATAAATGACTGAAAGTCTGTAGAAGTTCTTTGTAACTTTCTGAATTTTTAATTATGAATAGAGTGTTTGGAGAAACTAGTATGCACCCTTTTTCTTTCCACTGATTTGTCATTGCTTCTGAATTTTTGTGTTTCGAGTGCCTGCTTATTGCAGGAACCAGGGGGCTGAATCACTCTAGGCAGCCCACAGGTCTGGTGACTTCATTTCCTGGGTTGTATAAAATCCAAACTTCCTAACAAATTGTCTGCAGGAAGTGTTTACCACATTGATATAGAACAATTAGAGTGCGCAGAAACCTGACCAGGTTGAAAAAACAATTACGTGAAATATTGACATTATTTATAAAGACCTTTAAACATGGCAGAGGGGTTTCCAGCCAGTGAGCCACCAACCAACTTACCTACTTGAGTTCTGGAGCAGAAGTATTTAGTTAGTTGTCAGGGCTAGATATAGCGTGAAGGGTAGAGACCTATGTGGAAAAAATGCAATTAAGGCAATATATCTAATGCCATTCTTTCTAATAAATTGCTCACCTGTATAGAACAAGAGATCCTATATTAATATTTGTTAACATGGCTATTCAGTATGTCTGCTGAAGTGCCTAGAGTTATTCTGGGTTTAAATAGTCCGATTTACAACTGACTATGTTGTTTTGTATGGGGAGATGGTCTCCTACTGCAAAAACTTGTTCCTGTTCTGAGCTGTTTGGAGTCATGAAGTATGACGGTTCCCTGCACTGGTGATGCTGCAAGAAATAAGGGTGACAGAAACAAGAACCACCTGTTAATGTCTCACTCCACAGAGTCACAAGTTAGACAAGTATTTCTCCATCCTGTGTAGTTTACAGGCTCTTGGGTACCTCTTTCGCACCAAAAGTGCAGCTTTTCTCTGACAAATAATTCTTTATAATACGAAACAGCAAGAAAACAAAAAGGAACAGAAGACTGTTGACAGTATGCCACTTTCAAATTCGTGGTTTTGCTTTCTAAAGACCCCAACCAAAACAAGTTCTTATGGAGCTCTTATTGGCTTCTTTTGGAAGCCATATTTGGTAAGCCTTGATCCTCTGACCATGTTAGTTAGTTTTATGGTTTGCAAATTTTCATCAGGATGGCAGGCTTCTGTTCATTTAATATTGCAAATTATACCTACCAAAAGAATTTTTATCAACATGTATAAACAGAACCTTGGCCTGGAGTTTGAAAAGAAGAAGGATGTAGCTGCTGTGATGTGCTGTCCAGCATCACCTTTATGCAGAAGATGAAGCAGCAGAGAAATTGGGAAAAGTCCATCTTCACATTCAGCTGGAAATGTGGAAATGCAGAAAGCAAGTCAGCAAGCTACGTAAGTGAACTGGTATTTGGCTGTTTCAGCATAACTTTAAGTAAGATCTGAAACAGATATTGCTTTGACTGCTATTTTGTATGCAGCAATGGAAATTTGTTCTCTGAATCGTGACTATCTCAGAGGTTCTTGCTTGGAGGTGAAGAATGCTCACCTCTAGGGAGTCTGCAGTGGGACTTTTTTCCTTAGATTCTTAAATCAGAATCCTTGGTGGTGCATAGGACTTACTAAAATTCAGCCACTAAGGGGATTGGTGTTACACACCGGTACTGTCAAAGGATTAAATTTCCCAAATGAGCCACTTAAGTGGTGCACAATTTCTTTAAGCCACATGTTTTCTGTTATGGAAATTCCCTGTTAGGACTATTTGTCAGAAGGCTAATTGTTTAACCTTGGATTTTTTTTTGCTTTTAGTTGATAGCATTCAGAGCTCTTGCTATGAAATTGCAGCTTTCTTAGTTTTCCAAGAAAGCCTTGCTTCTGCTAAATATCTGGCTAATTTCTTGCCTAACTTCAGTGACATGTTTGGCTATTGCAGGGTCTTTAATGTGTTATCTTTGTAGAAGGCTGTAATATTGCAGTCTGAAAATTTCCCGTTTGAAGCAGCACTCTTTTTTTAAGACCATTGATATTGGTATAAAATGTCTTTCTCACTGGGAAAGGATTGTGATATTTCATTACTCTGACAAAATACTGAAACCTCGTAACAGCAGGACTTGTATGGCTCCTAAATATCATGCTGCACTTAATTCTGTGTCAGGACTCCTAAATAGAAATAGTATGATTTTCAGAGATGAGGAGCAAATACAACTGAAATGAAACCTAGGACATCACTCTGTGTAGATTGAAGTGCTTAACTGTATTGACTATAGGAATCAGGATCTCATGAAGGAGTACGGATTATTACTGTGTGCTGAAACTGTCAGTATTTATACTTGAATGTAACTTTAAACTTGAATGTAACCAAATATAGGGCTAGGGACCTAAGCTTTTACATCTGAATTTGGAGAGAGTTTGAGAGTTACAAAATTATGAGCTTTTATTTTGTTGCAGTTCTGGCAGACCCAAAGCATCTCAGAGGAGGCATCTAAAATTTCTAAGTACTTTTAAGCTTTTTGGCCTTGGAATTTAGACTCTGCTACCCATTTTCTCTTTGCTGGGATGCAGCCACTTATAGCACAAGTTTTAAAGATTCAAATAGAGATATCTTCTTCAATTCATGTCATAATTCATGTTGGTATCTAAATCAATGTACTCCAAATTTATGCTGAAATTTGTAAAGAGAGCATGCTCTTAACATATGTTTCCTGTTAGAGAATAAAAAAGCCTTTTTGCAGTTTGACTCAGCTCTAAGTTGTATTGCAGGCCTTGACTATGCATGAGGACATACATGTAGGCTCTTGATATAACAGTAAAAATTATATGCCTTTGATGCATCATTTATTACATGAATCAACCTTTAGTGCTATTAAACTGCTTGTGGAGAATTTTTTAAAGACTGCTTGAGTCCTCTGAGATTTCATTCTCTCTGTTCTCCTAGTCTGCCCGTTATCATTTTAAAACAAACAAATAACTTCCCTACACCCCTCACCCTCAATCAATCCTGAAGAAAAAAACTGTCAGCTTTAGAAGTCTGGTAAATATGGGGAGGGTAAATGGCTTTTTCTTGTTTTTTTTTTAATAACCTTGTCTTTGGGAAGGAAGATCAGAATGGTGATAATCAGAAGTGTCTGGAAAATGCATATATAGAGAGCATAATGGAAAATAGAGTGTGTGCGTTTCTCCTCTTAAAATAATAAAACTAAAAAAAAAAACTCTTGGTAGGAATATAATGGAAGCAAAGGTGATTGTTTACAATGTAGTAATAAAGCCAGGAAGGGTGTTTTCAGCTCTGCTTGCTCTGCTGCATGGCTTTTGAGCTATCATGGAAGCGTATATGTGAGAAATTGCCATCATTATAGTGAATCTGGAAAAGGTAGATGCAGTTCTCTCCCTGGGTTTATTGTGCCCAGGGAGCTGGGCAGTCCTTAGGTCTCTGGAAATCTGTAGCCAGGGTGGGGTCTGATTTGGTGTTTAGCTTATAGATCTGTCACTGAGCTGCTGTGTCTGATCCTTTGAAGTGGTTTCTCCAATGTGTTGTTCTGGCGTTGCCTTTCCTGTCCTGGAAAGGCTTGAGGCACTGATGCAGAATCAACTCTCACCTCATTTTGCCCAGGCATTCCCCTTAAGCTGGAAGAAGACTTTCATGCCCAGATGTTTGCTGTGTGATGCTTCATATGGGCTGTATAGGATTCACAGGGGGTGAGCTGATTCACCATCTACCTGTTAGCATGTGTGTGCATATTTATATTGCAGGTACTTCCTGCAAGTATTCCTGGCTGTGAGGCCTCTGGTTACTCAGCAGCTTTCTTACAAGTTACTGCTGTTAGCAATAGATGGAAAGACCTGGCTTTTGGGAGCTGTGAGGATCTGGCTAAGATGCAGGGACACGGGGTGAATAAGAAATAATAGTGTGTGGGGGCAAATGAATGCCAGCAGTATTCTACAAGTACATATCTTTGTTGTCTTTACTCAGCTGCAGAAGTTACAGCCATCAGTGTCAATGAAACAGTCCTAGAGAATAAAGGCCATCATCTTTTGTCAGCCCTGCAGCAGAGTGGTGCTCTCATTAGCTGTGTCTGAGGGAGCAGTCTGAGGGAAAGGTCCTGTCTGGCTCTGAACATCTACAGAATCAGAGCTCTGCATCTTGGCACTGGTGGGAAGGAAATCTGGCCTTCAGGCAGTTCTCTGTAAAATGCAAGCAGGTTAACCTTTTATTTTCTTTTAGTTGCCAAGTTGGAATGCTATTTTGACCCAATCAGAAAAAATTAGAGTGATTCCATTTGTATCTGTGAAACTCAACAGCAAAATAATTTATCATGTTACTTGTGAATATGTATGTCTTCAGTGTGGTGCAATACAGAGCAACTCTGCCTGTCTTTTGAAGAATTCAGATAGGATTTGGGCTTCAGCAGGAGTAAAATTGGCCTTCAGTTTGGTGGAGAAATGCAAGACAACATGGATTATATCTTTCTTGTTCTATAGCTACTAATGTAAATGCTGTATGCTTCAGTTTGTGCCTCCATTAGTATGACTTACCAAAATTAAGCTGGTAAAAAGAAATTTTAAAAATGGAAAAAATTTAGCAGAGCAGAATAATTTTCTCTGTACACCAAAAGTATTTAATCCAAGAATCATTAAAAGCTCTTATTCCTGAGACTGAAAACAAGGACATTAACTAAATCATGGTACACAATCTCTTTTTAAAAATCTCTCAAAAATGCCAAATATCAGTTTGCACTCTGAGATAAGCATCCTTTTTTAGCAGACTTGTACAAACTGGCGAGTGGGATATAGTTTCAATATGCCTGATGGTGCACACGACTACCTACATGGCCCATTCACCTTTTTGATGTCACTTACAGGCTCTGAAGGAGTCAGGGCTTATCTGTTTCTTAAAAATTTTGTGTGATATAAGGGAAATAAATTCTGTTTTCTGTTTCTGCCCAATTAGTATAAAATGCAGAGAGAGAAGTGCCTGGATGCTGCAGAAGTAAGTCCAGGTAAATCCTCCAGTAAGTTGTGGGCTACCCACCTAGCTTGCTGTTTTTGGAAAGAAGCGGACTTGCTTTTGACAATGTATTTTGTGTGATGATGTTGTAGATAGGTAAAAGACAAACACATTTTTTTTGCCAATTGTGTTCAGCTTTACAAAAACAAAATAGTTAAAATTGGGGTTGGGTGAGATTAGGTAAACCATTTAAAAGAAAGATAACCTTGCTTGATAGTCTAAGTGAAAGTAGCTGCGGGTGGATGCTGGGAGGTGCAGAGAAGCAGGCAGTGAAGGACACACTGGGGAAAATGTGTATATATTTACCAAGGCCTCATCCCATGGGAATACAGGCTGTCCTCCCAAGGTCTGCAGCTCTCCCGCATTTTCAGATCAGTGACTGCCTGTGAGAGGAACATCCTGGGATTCCCCTCCACAATGCTGTGAAGCTGGCATTTTTAGCAATGTCACTGCTGCTTCCTGTTTATGGGAAATTAATAGTGGGAATAAGATTGTTTTGGATTACCGCTCAAATAAAGTCAAAGTCCTGAGAGCCAGAACTGCGGCTGTTTTGACCTCTTCAGTAATCCACTCCTTTTCCACTTTCCCTCTGGTGCCTTCTCCTGCAGGGAGCTGGATTTCTGTCCCATCAAAGAGTAGGGGACTTCATAGAGGCAAATCCTCAATGTTAGACTACCCACCTTGTTGAATTTTTTTGTTCCATGACTCACAGCTGATGTGGACATTTTTACTTCAGCTGTATAAAATAAACCGAGGTGGTTTGTCTCATCTGAGTAGGCTAAGCATCTCAGTGCCTGCAGGAGAACTCACTTAGTCTGGTGTCTTTCCTCAGTGCTTTCCACACTCCTCTTATTCTTACTCTCAGGAATTACATCCTGTCTCCATCTGTTGGTACTTGCCTTAGTTTCCTATGACCTTTACTGCTTTTGGTCCTGTTTCACATCATTAGTGTTAAAAATTAGTTCCTGCTCCTGATGATCTGTCCCGTAGTTTTGGGTGGTGGTGGTCTCTGTCTTCTTATCAGTCATTGTACGATAGGGTGAAGGATCACTCAAAATGCTTGTAATGGAGAGAAAAATTAAGCATTGCATTTGCCATTGAAGGATGTCATGCAGCTAGTAAAGATTTTCTCCTTATTCCCTGAAATATCTACGTCTCTGCATCTTAAGCACAGGAATGGAATTAAGGGATAAAATATCCTCTTCATTATCATTAAGAACATTGCTTCATGGCCTCTTTTATAAATCAGTAACGGAGGGTAATGGAGCAGAAGGTTCTCTCTGAGATCTTAATTAATCCAAGCAGAGATGTGTGTCTGTGATGTGAGTTAGGATTAGGAATTAGCTCTAAAAACAAAGCAGCCTATGCAAAATTGATGAACACTGGCCTATAAAACAATTCAGTGAATGAATTCCCATTTATAATGTGGCATTCCTTGAAATAATTGGCCAACGCAGTCTTCATCAGAGGAGGCAGTAAAGTCTGAATGAATAATGTTATCACTTGAAGTTAATTTATGATGGTGTGGCGAGGGTGACAGATATCTTCTTTCACTGAGCCAGACCCTAGTATGTTACCATGGCCTTGTAAAAAGATGCTCTTTTTACTTTTTGAGCTGTACCTTGAATACAGAGGCCTATGATCTGCTTGGGTGGTTCAGCCAATCTCTGGGGGAGGGAAGGTATCCAGGAAAAAAGTGTAAGAGTGTGCATGTGGGCATCAGAGAAGAGAGAGGGGTTGGAGGAATGACAGGCTTTCCATGTCAGAAAGTGAACTTCTTCCCTACGCACGCCTGCAGGAGTGGGTGTTGAGGGGAGGCTGACTGCCTGACTTGCTTCTGGAAATCTTCCATGTTTTCAGCAGAGTGAAAAGAACATTATTTTTATTGCTATTAAAAAGTGCTTCTGCACTTACAGTGTTGTAAGTGTGCTGTGGCACACTTGCTCTGCCCATCCTGGATATTGCCCTGCTAGCCAGAGAAGTCAGCTGCCTCCCTTTGCTCCTCGTGATAGCACAGAAGTGTGATGAGTGTGGTACAGTCTGAGCAACAGGTCTGGTGTGCTGCACTGCCCTGCCCAAGCTGCAGGAGTCAGTGCTTCCAGACAGCCTCAACCACCTGCTCTGCCTTCCTTATACCTCCCCTCATTTTTTCACCCTTCTCCCTCCATCTCCACAGCTCCCTCTTAACTAGCAACTGGTTAGTGAAAGGTGGCACTAAGCAGTTTGCTTAGATGCTTTCCTGAGCCCACAGTGCCATGGGGTTGGAGTGTCTAGAGGTGGCTGTCCTGGCCATGGTCTTGTTATTTTTATAGTTAGATTAGGTAGCCTTCTGTGCTACCTTTCGGCATTTTGTGTACCCCTCTCATCAGTATTAGCCCCTTGGCAGCATCAGCCAAACCAGGGTGTGCAAAGTGTGCCACAGAAAAATGATCATTGTCAACAAGCCTTTTTCTTGCCAGCAACATTGAAGCAGAAGAGTATTCCCGGCAACTCTGTGTGCTGCAAATAGTCTTTGTTACCAGCAATTAAGAATTGGACGTGATTTTAAAGAATTATATTGGCATCTGTTAAACTTAACCCTTTCAAATCAAGTCATTATTTGGCACAAAAAATTCTTTGTTCTCTGCAGTTAGTAAAATGCAGAGGTTGAGAATGCAAGCCTTCTGTATCAAAGCAGAAGAAAATTAGTGAGAGACATGACTATGCCTCTGGTAGCACTGTATTTCTTGAGGGGTCAGGGAGAAATCACAAATCCTCTGCAGAGAGTTTGTTAGCTTCCCATGGGAAATTCTAATCTGGCAGGTTAGGTCCACTCTCATTCTTCACTTTTCTTAACATTCTCCCATCTTTTGTCTTTTGAGAGTCAGAAATCCAGTCCTCCAAGGATATGGAATGGTTGCCTCCAAAGTATGGGGTGGTGCTCCCCACTCTATCCTCAGTCTTCTTTCTTTCTAGCTTATTAGGGAACTCTTGCCAAATAGGTCTCCCAAGAACTAGTTAGGCAGGAATAGGTCTGCTGTGAAAGTATCAGATTAACTGCATGTATTCTTGATATTGCTTGTGAGTAAATGATTGTGTTCTCTGGATAATTCATAAATTTGTCTAATTCTTCATGTAATCCTCACCAAAAAACCCCCAAACAAATGCATAAGAGAGTATTCAAGGGCACAGTTCCTCAGTGGAATAAAAAGAATGCAAATTTTTTTAGCCTGAGTTATTTTAGAAGGCTGACAAATCCAAAGAGTATTTAGTAGCAGTTTTGAAAACGTAATCCAGTGCTCTTTTCTGTTTATTTTGATTCCTTTCAACAATTTTTCTCTTTCTTTTCTTTTGGTGTTTTTTTCCTCCAATTTTATCAATTGCATACTCAAAATTCAGAGATGAGTTAAAGTGCAGGAAAAATTAGCTCCAGCTTTATTGAGAAATAACTCATACTCAGTGAGTGTCCAAAATAAAAAAAAAAAGAGAGTACTCTTTGGGGACCTATATCTGTTGCTACCATGGCTAATTGCTGTTAAGTAATTACTAACACTTCAATAGTGGCCATAACGGAATTTTGTGAGCACAAAAGAGCATAAGGCTAAAAGAAGCAGCAAAGTTTATTAAAACAGTGTTCAGAGTGTGGGGGAGAGCTGGTGTCCCTGATGTCTTTCCATCAGAGAAATGTGTCACCTAGAAAAAGTGCATGAAGGACAGCTTGTTTGATGCCTACCAAAATGTATCTATTGCTCCTTAAGGTTTGGAAGTGAACTGATGTCCTGACTTGCCTCTACCAGCGCTGTGGCAAGTGCTGTGAAGGAAAGGGTGTGGAGATGTTCTTTGTGAGCTCTGTGTCTGCACCCCAGCAGCTGCTTTGGAAGAATGTGGAGAGGAAGCACAGGTTAGATGAGAACTGTATTCTTAGAGCAGAGGGTAAGCATCCTGCTCCATCTGCCTTTCTATATATCTGCCCCCCGAGCTCCTGCAGCATACTTCTGGTTTGCACAATGTTCAGCACTGTATCTGTCTTCTTCCCTTATTACTTTTCTAACATAATACATCTTGTTCCACAGAGCTGGGCAAGCCTAGCAGTAAATAAAGCAATGGTTTACTAATCAAAGCCCAAGACAAAAGTATTAGTGCTTAGAAGGCTGATGACTATAGGAACAAACTATGTGGTTATAGTCTTTGTTTAAAATGAGGTGCCTGCTTAGCTGTTTCAGTACATCTCACTCAAAGGCTGTGTTGCACATACTTGATGTCCATGATAACATGATCTCTTCCCACATCAGATAAATTCTTCAAATTTTGGGAGAATTCAATTTCCTATATAATGTTGCTGGTCTTATTTTTAATAACAGGCCAGTAGCAAAGCACTTTGCCAAGTTCTACTGTTCCTCTCCAACAGCCAGTCTCTTGGTCATCCTCTCCTCAGCATGAGGGAAGGTTTTAGGAGAGAGCATTGGTAGCTCCATGTTGGACTCCTGCATGCACTTGTGCACACATGCTGACTCCTTTATGCTTCTGGGGGCAAATGGCATCATTTCCATGTGCTCTTTGTGGGGTGAGAGGACAGAGAAGCTTCCCTGAGAGACATGACTGTAGCAATAGTTGTGACTGCATGCTGATGGTGGGTAGCTCCTCTGAGGGAGGAGAAGTTGTTGTCTGCCTCACGTCTGGATTACCCAGCAGTCATGCCAAACATAGCTCCCCAATGCTGTGCTAGTGAGGAGGTACCTTGCATTCCTCTCCTTCCCACCTGGAAGGGCTGAGCCCTGGAAGGGTGAAATAAAGGCTGATTGTTTGTCTGAGGTGGCCATCATGATCACAGTTGGGACCCATCTAATTGCTATACCCTGTCAGAGCTGGTGCTGACTTCTGCTTCCAGCCCTTGTACCACTGCCATCCAGAAAACGTGTCTGGGGATATATGCAACATGAGTAGAAGAGGAAGGTTTGCTGCCTGTGGTGAGGGAAGAACAGGCAAAATTCTTCTGTTTTAGAAAGGGATGAGTAGTTTAGATGCATGCATTGCCAGAGAAGGTGAGAAAGGTCAATAGTTTGGCCTCCCATGACCATCTGTAGAGACATGATGGAATCTGGCTAGAAATATGCAGAAGAGCATGATTGAAACCTGGGATTGCTCAAAATGAGCTGAAGCTCGTAAATATCGTATCAGTACCTGCTTGGCACAGGAAAAGAGGCCTGATTGTTGTAAATGATTTTTTTACTTATCTATGTCTTTTTAACAGAAACTGGAGTATCTAAGGGGGAAAATTTAAAGCCTCCTGAGAACCTGAATTTCAAAAAATTACCAGAACTAAAAGATGCCAGTGAACATGTAAAGCTTTTTGAGTAAATAGTGTGGAGTCATAAAAATAATGAATTACGGGTTTCACCTCAATTCTGGTGAAGTCCAGAGGGGTCTCAGTATGCTTCTTCAGATGGAGGATGATATCCCCAGTGAATAAGAAATAGACTTGCTGGTTTCTTTAAAGGACCAGACAGCTTTATGAATAACTGTTTTATTTTAGCCAGTTATAACTAGCTGTTTGTGATGAGGGGAAGTTGTTGTTGTTGCAGTGCCTTTTATCGACTGCTTGCTGAGTCACTTAGAGCATAATTAGAGAGATGAAAGGCCAATGTAGGGTCCTGAAGAACCCGTTCCTGGCCAAGTGCCTCTATCTTTTTAAGGCCTTTTTAGTGTACTTCTTTGATAAAAACTTTGAAAGCAAATACAGAGCTACTAGGCAAGGAGCCTATCCTGAACTGATGAGGTAAGATTTGGAAGTGCAGGTATCTGCTATTCCAAACAAGGGGCATACTCTGAAGCCGCAGAATAAACAAATGATGATTGGCAGCAACTCACAGCAGACAAAAGTTAAGAGGGAACTCATAATTAGGAGAAACTGCTACTTGAACCGAGAGCATTGTAAGGATTTGAAAGATTTCTAAGAGGGAGTAGAAAGTAAATTAGGCACTGGTTCTCTGAGCATGAAGAACACTGGAGATACAGAGAGAAGTAGGAGATTCCATATTAGCTGAAAACCCTACCAGTGGCAAAGGATTTCCATGAATTCTCATAGGTTTCCTTCTTTCAAACACAGTTTCTTATGACTAACCTGAAGGGGGTATTTAGGGACACCACAATAGCCATTGGAGTTGCTAGGATACTCAGTTATATTAAAGAGGGGATTAAAATTCAACTAGAAGGTGTAAACCTACATGGCACAGAATTGAGGGCAGGCAGGAATATCATGTGAAAGGTTGCCATCTCTTCAGTGGCAGCAGTCGGAAAAGATGTGATAAAAGCGGTCACAGGAGGAGGCAGGATCAGTGTGTAAGAGATTTTAAAGCAAGGTTACAGGAGACAGGCCTGAGGCTTTCTGAACTGTGAAGGAGATCATATCTAAAAATATTTTTAAACCCTAAAACCTGTGAAGGGAATAGTGAAACATTTTCATTTCCTTCCTGGTTTTCTTCTTGAATGAAGCCCCTTTACACTCCTTAATGTAAAGTTAGTATAGTAAATGTAGAACTGATCAAAGGGTGCACTTCCTTTCCCAATACCTTGTCAGCTGCTGCAGCCTGCATTTGCAAGAGGTGGAGGCACTTGACACATGAAATAAACGCTGTAGACTTACCATTGAAAGGCTGGCAATTTTGCAGCACAATGCAGCATTTGTATCATAGTACATGAAGGAATAAGCGATGGTATTGCTCACAAGCAGGTGTTGGGAAGGAGCCTCCTGTAGAGCTCATGCACAGCCGTGCACAATTAGCCAGCTACTTACCTCTTCCCGTTTGTCACTCCAGGTCACACGCATCATTTCTCTCGCGCTTTTAGAGATAGCTACGGCGGTGCTGGCACGGCAGCCCCAGTGGACCACTCGTCTAATCTGCTGTGGCAGTTTGCCTTCTATGTAGGCCACTGCAGAACAAACTAAACTTTTGGTGTTTAAGTTTTCTTCTGCAAATGGCTTCCTTCTTTGGTCCAGCTTTTCATTTGTATCAGCATTCACTTTTTTTAACTGTGTGGCTCTGTCCCTCACCTTTGGCCTTGCAGAGAATCCAGTAACTGTTTTCCTGCAAATGGCAAGTGTATTTTCAAGGCCTATGCTTTAAATGGTTGTTCTGGCAGAAAAAAAAAAAAAAATTCCTCTCACGCCCTTGACATGAAAATAACAATGTGAACAATGGGAGCTGGCCGGAGCCAGCCTGACGCTGGAGCGCGCCGCGTGGAAGGAGGCTGAAGAGGGAAAAAAAAGCCTCCACACGCCGTGGAGGGAGGATGTTCAGCAGACTATTTGCATCAGAGTTTGAGAACCCACACAATAAAAATGAAAGTGCAGAGTGCAGGCCAGCTGCCTGAGATAAGATCACATTGTTGGAAAGGGGAGAAACGTACTGTCTCCACACTAGCTGGGCAGGCAGCAAAAGTACTCTGCAAAACAAGGGGTGAGATCAGACGTGCAGCCGCTCTTCCTTGGCTGCTGACGTATTGAGTGATTTTGATTGATTTTTGTATGTCACGGTATGCCACAGCCAACCTGGGAGAATTAAGCAGATGGTATGGCGTGCAGGGGAATTGTGTGTAGTGTGGATATAGAGGGCAGCTAAAATCAATCATTTTTAACAAGTAAATGCAACTTTGTGCAGTTCCCCAGCAGTGGTAGGGCCGTAACTGATGCGATGGCTTTATTGCAGCTGTTTGTGGGTGCGTTTGGCCTCAAACGGAGAGGGAAGAAGGCTCTGCTGTGGCTCGAACAGAGCTCTCATTTGTTCTCTGCACAGCTCTGGGATTTGGTTCCTCGCATCTGTGGCAAATTATCTTATTTACCACCTCCAGTGACCAATTCAGATGTCGACAGAAATGTCAGTTTTAGAAGCTCACAGATGCTATTGGGGGTAACGAACTAGCTGGATTTTTTAATCGTATATTTAGCATACACTGTGATAAGACTACAGGATTGGGTTTGAACTCTCGCACCTAATTTTTAACTCCAGGGTTTTTTAATTAAAATTACTAAAAACAATTTGTATCCCCCCTAAATTACCTTTAAAATTCTCATGTGTCTTCCTCAAACATTACAGAAGATTTTGGAGCTGCACTCTGTTTTCATTTAGTCTGAGCTCTGTTCATCATCTTGTGTTGCTGGCTAGTATTGGTGGTTTGACTTTATGTTCTGTCTGCTCCTACTACACTACTTTTATACTCAGTGATAAAAAAGTGATTGCCTGTGTGATTGCCAGGCGGACATGAAGGGTTTTAGCAGTGCCTGCCAGCCATTTTTCTCCACCTTCGTGTGGGCAGGTGCTAGCATGTGACAGCGCTTTCAGCTCCAGTGCTCTCACCTGCTTTGTCCTCTGGGGCTCTTTCTCTCTTGCTATGGATTTGCTGTCTCTTAAAACCATTAAGAAGAGATTTTAGGATGAATTTCTTGAATACCACAACACTGGCTTTATATCTCTTCCAATGTAAAGCATGGACAACATCTTTTTACTGCCTTCTTCATGCACGTCCCTGGGCACAAAAAATATATGATGTGGAAAACCTGGTCCTAAACAGGGGCAACTGGAGAAACTTAATTGCAGAGCATGGTTCTGTGTAGTTGATCCCTGCCAGAAAATGGCTGCTAAGGTAGCCTGCAAACAAGGGATTCTTCTGCACCTTTTGTGACCGCTATGATGGTGTGCCAGAAGACAATACCTTTGTCTATGTCCTGTGGTCATCATGGACCTGGGCTCCCCAAATGTGCATATCTAGAGATAAATTTTACACAGTCCAGCATGGCTCCATCAGGTGAGCTGTCTCAGTCTTTTCTCTACCAGTGTGTGTAAATATTCCCAGTGTTCTCTTCCATGTTGCTACTCTGTCAAATGAAAAGGTCCCATTTTAACAGTTTTTTTCTCTGGCCATCCAAGACATTGACAGGACCGGCACTGCAGTTTAGAAACACAGGCACTGGTAGTGATTGCATGGAGGTATAGAGGTTTGTGTGTGCATTGGGTCAGGATTATCACAGGAACTGTATGTGTGGATTCAGTATCTTTAGCAGAACTGTTTAAAAATTACTTTCCTGTGCCCAGAATTAAAGATGCATTTGTCTGTGTGGAGATGCTAGTCCTGGGCTCATGGTTCGTTTGATTATAATTATTTTTTACATTTTAGTGCACTGTTGAGCTATTATTGATGCACATATACAAGTCAATATATGTGAGTCCTGGCAGACTGAGTAAGCCAGCAAATAGGCTGACTAGAAGAGAGACCATGGAGCTTCGGATTGCTTCTCAGTCAGTGTAAACATGAGAGCAAATGGTTTAGCCTTTCAGTGTCCTTATGATTCCTCCTTTTTAAAACAGTCTGCAGAAGCTGCTTCTGGAAGGAGCTTTAGTTTTTTGGATAAAGGTGTTGTCGAAGGAAAGAACACCTCTTCAGATTGCTGTGCCCCCAGCTCTGCCAGGTCAGCCTTTGCTCATCAGCCTGTTGCTCTTCCTCAGTTATACCGATGTTAGGGACAAAAAGAGCTCTGACTAACCAGTCAATAGGTAACGGGTGGAGACTGTGGCTTGCAGATTAATTAGGATGTTTGCTCCCTCGGTTTACTGACACTTGAACTTAAGTAGGTACATCCCGTAGAAGAACATTACTGTAACTCTGTTTCCTGGTATTTTAGAAAGTATAACCTTCCACACTCAGCTGCATCTCTAGAAATTTTCTGGGTTTGTTTTTGAATTCTAACTCTTGTTTGTTTCTTTTTCTAAGTGGGTTTTCATATACCCAAGTGTATCTTTATATAGACTTTTCTGAACCATACCCAGTAGTAGGGAAAACAGTCTCTACTATTCTGTAGGATTATCTTAAAGAAAAACAGTAGAAACATGCAGCAGAAACTACAAGATACTGTAAGTTCTCAGTAAAGTCTGTTCAACTCTTTTCCTCCCTCCAAAAGAGAGATCTTTCCATAATTCTTTTCTATATATACATGGAATTATTTTTCATTATTGTTTTTATTAAAAGAATTTTGTTTTAAGAATTACTCAATCTGCCAGGTTTAAACAAAGAATTAATGTCTGAATTGTCATTTAAATGTAATTTTTAGGCTGAAAATCCTTTTGGCATGGGATGCTTGTAGCCGAAATTGTTTCTGCTATATAAGGAAATGGATTTTATTTAACTTTCCCAACCAAGTCTATGTGCACAAGAGATGAGCATCCAAATTCAGACTAAGAATAGAATTTTCTAACTGCATTAGTGAGTTTCTACTATGGCCCTGCAACTAGTAGTCAACAGTTTATATGATTTCTCATCTCTGATTTCATGAAGGCTAGAGGTTACAGATTTGTTTTCTTAGTAATTTTAATGTATTGAGTCTTTCTGTTGCAAAGTCCCTGTTGGCAGCTATTTGGATGTGGGCTTTGCACTTTCTTGCCTGTAGCTGTTCCTCCCACTGTGTTGTCTCTGAGCTTGTCTGGTGAAGGTAAAGGTAAGGTTCTTGTGTCAGAATCCCAGGACTCCTGAAATCCCAGTCTTTGTCTTTGCCTTACCATCCCATGTGTTCTGACATGGACAGCAGGTCTAGTTGCTGAAGACCAAGATGCCAGGTAACACACAGAGCTCAAATTCCTGATCCTTCATGTGTGGGTTGTGCTAGGGCCTGTGCACACTCATACCAAAATCAGCTCTTGAGCCTTTCTGGCACAAGCAGCCATGCCAAATGGTGGGATTCAGCCTCCTGAGATCAGTTCCTCCGATTCCAAGGGGGTAGCCGATGGCTTCTGCATCATCTCTGAGTAAAGGGGCTACAAGATGCAACGGAGTGAGAGCAGGCAGGCTGAGTCTGGCCCTGTAGCTTCAGCAGCTGCCTTCCTGTGATGCCAGATTTTCTGGGCTAACAGTGACCCTTAGTCACCTTCCCTCAGGGCCGTATCCATAGAGGGGGTGATACTGCTACCAGGTACTTATAAATGCCATGTTTTGCTTATTAGTGTTTCACTGGTGCTTGAAAGCAAAGATCTTCTTCAGGGAAAGGAAACCGATTGTGCCCCATATTGACCCACACATTACATCTTCCTGGTCCAAGAAAGTGAGTTTGTAACTCCTCTTTCCCTGCACACACTCCCTCCCTGCTGACTGGGAAACACTGAGACAGTGTAAACTGCTTTGGTGGCCCAAGGCAGGGTACAGAGGTGTGGTGCCATGCCCAGCTGCCTGCGAGCCAAGTCCTGCTTGTAGGAGCCCACCAAACCTCTTCTCACTTGGTAATGAAGCACAAGAATTTGTTTCACACATCTGCTGAGATGCATTTCTTGTATGTGCAATGCTTCACATTGATTCCTTTCTCGAAGATCTGATTTTGCTTTTCACTGTAAATTGTCACTGAATCCCTTGGTATTGGGGGATTTAAATGGTTTCAACCCAGCAACAGGAGACTTGGACCAGCAAATCTGTGGCTGAGGTGAATGTGATGTGATGGTTTGGCCCATGTGCAGTTCTTTACAGCAGATATTGCCATTATGCATAAAGGATACTTAACAGCCAAAAAAAGCTAAAAATTCTATAAATTTTACCTCCCCCTCTCCCCCAGTAATATCTGGCTCTGCCTGTCCTGTAGTCCACTGGACAGAGAAATTTGGTAAGGAAGTACCAGGATATGAACAATTAGGATCAAAATGGGCACCTACACTGCTGTTGGCTTTGTGCACTGTGGTCTGGTTTTCCCCAAGAGCACAGCTGCCCTTCCCTGAAGCTGTAATGAGGCCATTTGGGGTGAGTATCGGAGACAGTGGCATGCTGTGGCATGCTGTGGTGTGTTCCCCATGATGAGAGGGGGCTGCAGATCCTCCCTGGCCTCCATAGAATAGTTAGAGTTAGAAAGGACCTTTAAAGGTCATCTAGTCCCACCTCACCAGCAGTGAGCCTAGGTAAGGGTTCTCACAGCCCGATCCAGCCTGAACTGGAGTATTTCTAGGGATTCCTGTCCTTGTAGTTGTCTCTTGGCCATTGCACACTGTCAGTGAGACTGCTGTGGCTTTCGACAAAGAGCAGGAAGCTCTAATCTAATCCAGCCCTGCAAACCCCAAGCTACATCACTGGCATGGGATAGCCCAGAAACCCTCGTCACCATTTCCTTCTTCATGCTGTAAAATGTGCAGGTTTTGAACTGTTGTGGGAGATTATAAGTGCATCAGCTGTAAATAAACTTCAGAAAAGTCTTTTCTTCTTTTCTTTTTGTTGAATTTGTCTCATTGTGGTGACATGCATTGAGACCTAAATGATTCTATAATTCTGTGAGACTATTAGTAACATATCCTACCACGTCTTCCTCCTACATGCTGAAAGCACAAAGACTCGCTGTCAGATGGCCCTGCATGTGATGGACTTGCTGCACCTCAAGTTAAAGCGTGGTACCTACAAATAGAAGAGTTTAAATGGAGCTCCAGGTGAAGCAAGGCATTGTGGACCTAGTACGTGTTAATAGGATTGGAAACGTGTTCCTGTCATTTCACTGTGGAGTAGCTTAGCTTGTCACAGCAGTGTTATTGAATCTCAAGGACAAGCAAGATGCCCCATGAGTTTAACCTGCTTCAGCTCCCAGCAAGTTCAGGTAAAAGTTTGTTGTGTCAGTGGCTTTTGGCACCATATATATAATAGGTAGTATATATAATATATACTTATCAAGGAAGAGCAATACAACAATGGCAAACATTTAACACTTGGGCCCCTCTGCTAAAAAGTTAATTTGCCTGGAAATTAATTTGTATGTATTCAATTCCTTAAATTTGTTACCAGAGACAGTCAGAGCTTGTTCATATAGGGAAATTTTGCCAGTCACACTTGCATAACTATAGCAGGATGGTTAGAAACATCATTCCTTGCATAAATGCTTTTATTCCAGTGTAATAATGACTATTTGACAGACTTTATACGTCTTAGAATGACTACAGTAAATTAAGAAATATAATTTTAATCCAGGAGTCATAGTGGAGTATCTCTAACTCAGCTCTCTGTTCTATGCTTCTGTAACTTTTCTGGGTTCCACAGATAGAGATGCCCAGTAATAGTCTCCTTGATAAAATGATTCTACTGAGAAGGGCAGTATGTATTCATAGGTCTAAAATTTGTGAGTTTACCCACTAAGCCACAGATTCTTCTCTTGGCTTTGGAAGGATCATGATTTAATCTGCCTGTGTGTGCTCATTTGCCCTCTTCTAACAGCTAGGAAAACCTCTTCTTTCAAGGTTCCCAGGGTGCTGCCAGGTTTGAGTCATTAAACTTCAGATCTGTGACTAGGAGGCACTATTACCTTTACTGCTTGATTGTATTATCCTATTGTTTATATGACTGTGGTCGTTCTTTAACAAACACAACACTATATAATCTCTATCCTAAAGAAATCCCATCTCACAGAGAAAGACCTGTATGCTGTAATTATAATCAGGGTTGCTCTTAAACACCAGGGTGTTGAAAGGTGTCCAGGATCTCAGAGGCATCCCCTTATTTTGGTGCCTGTGACTGGGAGCAGTAATGAAAAGTGTCTGGGACAGGAAGAACAGTAGTCCTGGGTGGGCTCCTACACCATCCCTTTAAAATGGCACATGGATCCACAGGCAGCAGCCCTTGCACTAATGAAGACTGCTTCCCTGTGGCTTTGTGTCTTTGGGAAAGGTTGGGCATCGTCTGCCTCTGGGTGGGTTCTCAGATGTGTAGTAAGGATTATACTCGGAGAGTATGTTTGCTGTTGGGGAAGGCACCAATAGGGTGATAGTCCAGCTTCCCTCCTGTTTCATTGTGTGGAGGCCTCTTGGATCATGGCTGGAAAGGAGTGTTAATAAAGCCAAGTTTTCTCCACCCCTGTGGAGAAAAGCACCTTCCATTTCAGCAAGAACATAACTTAGATGATCTGAAGTAATCTAAGACCACTTAAAATCCTCTTTCATTGATACTGGTGTAACTTTATGGTCTTTTGTGGAGTACCTTATCATTTACATAGGTATAAAGGAGAGATAAATCGGTTCTTATGTGCATTGCTGACCAGGAGAAGAAAAAATTAAACACAGTGTTGCCTCTTCCTTTTTGTCCCCATTTCCCTGTGGTTTCCTGTTGAGAGATTCAGACTAGCTCCTTTTCTTTGTCTCTCTTCACTCATCCATTTTACAGTCTTTACATTACCTCTCTTTAATAGTCCAAGTACCCATGTGAAGGGCTTATTAGAAACACCTGAATTTGATAGCTGTATCATTTGAACTTATCTGGGCTTCTATTTAATCTCTGCTCGTGGTATGTCATGATGAAGAGTAATGCGGGAGAAGATGACGTGTCCCTTATTCAATAGCATCTATCTCTTCCTTCATTATTCTCTCTACTGTAGAGTGAAACAAGGATAACAAAGTTTAGATCTTGTCTCTTTTGATTGCTTAATTCATTTTATAGCTGTATATTTGTAACATAGCTTTGACAAGTATATCTTTGGTAGAAACTCTGACCTAGTTCTTGTCTTCATGGGCAGAATATTGAATTTTTTTACAAATGCACTTCTTTTGTAACAGGATTTTTTGTTCTTGCAATTCATTTTATTGTCTGTTTTTTGTGAAGAAGGTGACGTTAACAGGATCACAGTGAGCAGGTACAATGGAGAATTGTGAATACAGTGGAACATGTTTCATTGTAAAGCAGTAGGCAGGTTTAAGAGATGTTATGCCTTAAGACCACATATTTGTTCCTCAAGTGCCTGTAATCACATCCTAGAGGAAAATGGTTTCAGTAGAAGTGTTAAAATCGAGTTCCATTTCTAAGCACATTAGGAATTATGCAGCTGCATTTGGTTCTTTAAGCAGGACCTACATTTCCGACATCGAAGGATGCCCCTGACACTAACAAATCATTAGCATAATGGCTATGAAACATTTTCAATTGATTGTCATTTTCAAATTGCTGAGCATCTTTTCTGAAGCTACCAAATAATTTAATTTTTTTTCTTGGACTTCAACGGTTGAGCAAAATTTCAAGGCACATCAATCTGTACTAATGAGGATAAGCAAATGATGGTGTGAGTTGTGTATCTGTGCCACTGCCCTGCATGTGTATGTCAACAAAGAATATGCAGAATCCTGTATTGCTGGGGATATGGGACAGAACCCACAAAATAGGTGTTATTTACATGGAAAACAAAATGCTGCTTGAGGGGGTGGGGTAGGTGAGCCCAGTGCTTAGTCATGCTGTGTTCCCTCTGCTCGTCTGCCTCTCTGGGGCTTGCTTCAGCTTGTTTGGTTTTTTCTTTTCCTTTCAGTTTTTTCAGTTGTACATCCTCTTTTTACAGGAACAGTCACTAAAATAGCTTTTTTTCCCCCTTCAGATGTATAACACGTGCTTATGTTCAGGGGTAATTTGTGCCCATGTTTAAGGAGGAGGTTGCCTTTGTTTCTGATGCCTTATTCCAGTAATAAGGCTAATTATGTTGGATTTTTTTATGCTTTTTCTACATGCCAGGTTGCTGTTAGACTCATCACATTTCAAAGAGATTGAATACAATCCATTACAGCATTAAGTAATTGCTCATCTGTTGTTGCAGCAAGTAAACTTACCATAGTGATGCTTAAGGAGCTTGTGTTGGTAATGCAGGAGATATGGGCATTTCAGAAGTACCACTTAACACTGCTTTTCTCTGTTTTTAATGGGAAGCATAGTTTCTGTCCTCATTTGTAGCCTCTGTTGACCTCTGTTTATTTTTTCCACTGGTTTATTCACCGTTGCTGGATGTCCTTCTGTAATAGCATGCTTATGGTGGTTATTTCCACTGTTTGCCAGTGCCCTGTCTACACATTACCACTGGTTTTCCTGCAATCTCTGGTTTGTGGCACTAAGGGTCTTCTGGGCTGTTATGGATGATGAAGCTATCTCTGCAGAATTCATTTCATGCTTCCCCTGTATGCACATTATGCATTTGCTATTGGAAACATTTGAAACAGCTGGATCTTTACTGTGTATTTCATTGTTTTTATTAGACACAGTCTCTGTTCAGAGAAAAGAAGGATCAAGAAGACTAAATTTGAACTGTTTGGGATTCAGAAAGCCCAACAGTATCCCCAAAATGGCAGGACAGTTCCCCTCCCCACTAGTACCCCCCACACAGACCACACTGCTGCTGTGCAGAAAAGCATTAAATGGCTCTTCTGCCCTGTGCAGTGGATGCCTGCCTCTTTCATCCCAAACATGGGCTTTTCTATTTGGTGTCTGTCTTGAAGCAGACACTAACCAGATGTGGACTATCACTGTTTCAGCAGGCTGTAAAACAAAAGGAAAGAAAAAGAATTCAGTGGAAGTGGAAAAGTTTTGGTGGTCATTAAACTCGGTGTCAACGCTTAACAATATCATATTATAGCTCTGGATAGAAGTTTTCCTCTACACTCAGTTTGGATAAGGTTTAAAAACAAAGTGTTTGTGGAGACGGTTTTGCCTCCCTATTACCTCTGTGGTCACTGATACATAGAAAACTGCAATGACTGGTACAAAGTCAGTGCTGGGAATAGAAGACAATATTATTTCAATGTACAAATATTGCCGTTTCCAAAGGACAGTTTTACCAAACTGAGGATGTTTTTTGTCTTGTTGATGCATGTATTGCTTGCTTTATCCAAGATCTTGATTTTTAACATTTTAACGAGCACAGCACAAGGTCATGGTTAAAACCTTATGGTGCTGACACAAGTGAAATTTTCGTCATTGACTTTTGAGAGAGGCAGAAACTTCTGTGTTGAATTCTGTATGCAGTTTTAATGGTATTCAAACCAGTCCAAAGATGATTTATTGTTCAAAGAAACTGTGTGGCCTATCACACAAGTTTTATTTTTCACAGTGGTGATCCTAACCAGACCTGAGGTCGCAGTACTGACACTGTGCAGGAGGAAACCTAGTAGTACAGGACTTGGCAATTCACAAAGTAATTTGGGATGTTTGTTTAACATTGCAGTCAGTGTGTTTGTAGAATGACTGGATTTTTTCCCCCCTATTTATTTTCTTTGTTTTTATTGTCTTAGTGATAGGTTTTGGGCTGAGCCTGTAGGCTTGCCAGAGTATTTCCTTGGTTGTTTACACCTGTTACGTAAATCCTTGGCAATTTTTCTCAGCTATGGAGACATGTTGGTTTGAGCTACACTACCTGCAAGTGTCATGGCAATATTGGGACTTTGTCCACATCCAACAGTGCCTATTCAAGGGTGTCCCAATCTCCAAGACACTGGGAGACTGGGGCTAAACAGCCACACCATTCACCACCTCTGATCCATCTGTATTTCTGAGGCTGTTGTTGCAAAATAAAAATGTTAAATATTTGCTTCTTTGTTTATTTAAGTAAGACTTAACATTAAATCTCAGTCTAAAAACATGGAGAAATGCATGGGTCCATGTTTTGCAGACCTGTAAGACTATTTATTTTTTTTTTAGTCTAAATATTCTGCGATGCTGTGTGTTGTATACATGTGAGAGTGGTGGGTCTGAAAAAAACCAGAATCACAGAGGTGATTCTGGATTTAACTTCTTTAAGCCTCTCTCCTTTGATTTGACTTGCAATATCAAGCAACTCTTTTGTTTGGACCGCTTTTATTTTAATTTTTTTTCCTTATTCCTATTATCAAAAACATTCACTAACAGCCTCAGTATCCTGTAATAAGTGAGAACTATCCGACATACCCTACTTTAGAAAGGCCTAAGGGGAAGGGGAGGGGCAGGACATTTGAGGCCAAATTTCTCTTTGTCCATCAGTGACACCCTGATGGCAGCAATGCAATCAGTGGCAGATTTATTTGTTTCTGAGGACAGCTGTAGACATTTATTAGCTGTAGACTAATAGAGGTAAAGTTCTCAGAACTGCCCAAGAACTGCAGTGTATTCTGTCTTGAAGCTACGCTCTGGTGTCTGTGTTGTAGTTGATATTTGATGAGGCTTAAATCAGAATTGGTCTTAATATGATTGAGAAGTAGGAGAGTGCTTAACCGAAGGTGGGGAGCAACAGGCTTTTGATTTGGGCAGTATTAAGTTTTGACATGGGTTTTGGGAGAACTGAAATACTCAAGCTTGTAACAGTGTTCATTCTGAGTGATAAGATATGGTCCATCCCAGAGAGGGACCATCTTTTGTGACAACTCAAACACGTAGGTAATGGAGAGGGGATTAGTTATCCTCCAAGAAGAGGGTAGCCAACATTTCCTCTTCAGAGGTCCTTGTCACTGTCACCAGATTCCTGACTGCTGGAGGACTGGGGCTGGGTGCTCAGTACCCTCTTCCCTCTGACTTTGCAGAGGAACAGAACTCCTGCTTCAAGTTGGCAAGTTAGTGCCAACCAAAAGCTATTTCATTCCTGGTGCTGTCAGAAGTAACAGAGGTTGGGCCAGGGTCAGTTAAGGTTGTGTCTGCCATTTCAGTGCCAAGGACTTTTGGAATTGCTACAAGTGATGATATGATGAATGCTTCTGTCACAGGGATTTACAATGTTTATGCCATGTCTGGAGATGCATTCAGTAGGACTAGTTTTTCCAAATCTGAAAAGTGCTTCAGAAGTCTAGGTGTAGTCTTTCAGGTCCGACTGTTGAGTTCTAGTTAGTTTTTCTGATTGTACTATTTTCAAAAAGGATCAGAAATGTCTAAACAGCACTGCTGACACAATAGAGAGCCTAAATCAAGTATAGGTAGAGCAGTCACATTCCCCTTGCCCAATCACTACCACACTTTCTCTGGAGGAGCCTTACTTATTTTGTTTGTTGATTTGATTCCCCTGGAATATGGTGCAACACAAATGGTGTTCCTCAAGGTACTTGGGCCACCTACCAGTCAGACTGCCTGGATGTTGATCATTAGGTCTGTTCAGAGAGCAGATATGAAGCCCACTGTGTTTATGTGTTCAGCAAAGTTATATCTGATGACTTCAGCTGGTGTTTCATCAGTGAAAGCTTTTTGCCATGAATCATAAATATTTTTAAGAAGGAGTTATGATGGGGAAGCTTGGAGAGGACTGAAGCAGGCAGTAAAATTTGAACATCTGTACCAGTGCCCTCCTGAGTCACCTCCTCTGCTGATTTGACCTTTGAGGGTTCTGGGCTGTATCTTGTGTCAGAAGATACATGCTAAAAAAAGTGTTTGCCCGTGGCTGGCATTAAACTATATTATCAGATGACCTAGGACATACCTATGTGTTTGGTCATGATCTTTTGGCATGAAGCTCTAAGGCGAGAATGTCACTGAGCACTATGCTCCCTGTACCTTATTTTCCTTTGCTTTTTCATCTGACCAAGCTCTTCACTTCCTGCTGCAGGCTGCTGTATTGTACATCTAGCCAGTGCTCAGTACAGCTCAGATATCCACCAAGTGGGAAGATTGTATGAGTGTATGAAGCTGTGAGAAAGCATAATTGGCATCTCTATATTATTGTGTTTCTGTGTATATACACTGTTATAGCCACCACTTGATTTTTCATGATGCGCTGCCTTGTGTATCATTTTCCTTGACTAATTGGCCGTGACAGGCAAGATGAAACCTAGCAAGACACTATAGTTTTAAAATAAATGCACTTGTCTTGAAAGTGGAAATAACTGAATGATCTGGATCCTAATTATTCCTGTACTATAGAGAACCTCATGTGGGTTTGTTTGGTTTTTTTTAAATGGAAGTTTATTTTTCCCCCTGTTTATCTTCTGGTTTTTAAAGGATCCAACTACTACAAATTTTAAGTAAATATCTGGTGATAAAAAAATTAATGTAGCTTTTATTTTAAATCATATAAATTATTTTAATTATAGTAGTGTCACAGCTTAGTGTCCTAAGCTGTTTCTTTCAAAGCAGAACACAGTGAATTTTTCCAAGAGGCTAAATATCATGAGATTCATGTTGCAATACAATGAGAATGAGAGAAGTGGGGGAATTTAGCAATATCCTTGATATTGTTGAGTTCAAAGCCACACTGAAATAAAGCAAGCTCCAGACTTTCATGAAGGAAATTCATGCCACATATGTGTAGCTAATAGATACATCTGTTATATTAAAATAATTTCTTACACTGAAAAAATGAACCCATCATGTTACAAAGTCATTTAATGCTTTAATTTTGTCAACTTAATTTCATGTTATTTTTTGTGCAAATTAACATTGTATAATTAATATCTCATTTATAAATAGAAAGAATAGTCTTGAGTTCAAGTAAATGTCAGTGATTTAATCCTGAAAACGTATTATTCAGAAATTGTAAAGAGCACACACAGTTTGAGATGAGACTATGGTTCCTGCCTCTGCTTGTTTTGTTGTGTTTTGTTTTGAAAGGGCAAGCACGTTTGATACATTCAAACATTGGAACAAAAGACTTTCTGCTAATCTTTAGTTAGGAGAAAACACCAGTGTTGGCTTTGATTCCAGTTTTAATAAACACAAATGGTGATGACAGCTTTGCTTGGTTTTTAAGATTGTCAGTCTGTTTCCGGATGCTTTCCTGCCTGGGCTGAAGGCGGGTGGAAGCCTTGTCAGGGTGGGCTCTGAGCTCCGGCTTCGGAGGGGTCTGGAACACCCTGGTTCCAGTCCTGCCTGCAGTGCGGTGAACTCGGGAGCTCCTGCAGTCCCTTCAGGAGCAGCTTATGTAACTTCGGACATGCCAGCAATATCCTACACTCTGAAACAGTCTCTTGCTATTTGCAGGCTTTTTTTTTTTTCTTTTCTCTCCCCTTTTTCTTCCTCTATTTCTCCCCCTCCCCGCTCCCCTCTCTTTTCCTTCTGTCTCGGATGGATTGCATCATCTGCCTGCATTTCACAGCTTGGGCAGCAGGGGAAAGGAATTGAATAAATCAACATGTTGCTTTTATCAAGTAAATCTCTGTGAAGTGGCCTGGTCAGAAGAAATTTATATTCTTTCTATCTAAGCCGTCTTTAAAGAATGCTTCACCCCTTTTTTCCTTTCAAGGATTTTTTTTCAAGGCTTTCCAAATCACTTTATCAGAACTTGTGATAAGTTGAGGCTGTGTTTTCAACAGTTTGCAAGACTGCTTGCTCATTTTCTCAGAACGAAGATTGTCTGCAGCTAAAATAATCTGAAAATCTCCTTGCTCTAAAGACACAGTGGGATTGTTACCTTCATGAGAGGTAAACATCCAGCACCCTTCCACCAGTGTCAGTGGAGTTACTGTGAACTCAGAGATGGAAGGAAGGAGAGAACCTGTCTCAAAGCTAGAGAAAGTAAGATGAATGTGAGGAAGTGATCAGCTTCTAGTGGGAGCAATGGCACCTACATCAGAAAAGAGCATGGGACTGTGATGTCAGGTTTTAGCATGCAGAAATATTTTCAGCTCTTCTAACGTCTTAAAGCATGGTGCAATGGTTACAGTCAAAATTTCAGTTGTTGCCAAGGATTACCTCGTGCCACTTGTTTGTTATTGCTGGTTTTCATGTTTTCCCATTTCTCTTTTTTTTTTCTTTGTTTTCTTCAAAAGGGAAAAAAGTCCCATGAAAAAGAAAGCTTTGCTTGGTTTCCAGCACTACCCAATGAGTATTGTAGGAATACATGCTTTATATTAAATACAGTTGGATACTTTTTATTAATTTATATTGAAATCTCTTGTTGCTTTCAAGATGACAAGATTAGGGATAGGATTTGGTAGGGGCATGAGGGAAGGTCAGTTTTCCCCTTAGGCAGATTGATATATATCAACTAAAGATCCTGAATCAAAAAGAAAAAAAGAAAAAACACAAAACCAAACAACAAACTTCCAACAAAACCAATCTTTTAAGCTTGGAAAACATTCTTATGTTGGAGGATGAGTAGCTATAGAATTGTTTAATTCTCAGAGCTTCTTCTGGATCAAAGCAATGCCTTGTTGTACATTCCTTACAAGAACTGTATTTCAGAGTAAATTTGCTTTAGTGGTCTTGCCTTCCACGTTGCCACTGCTGCATCTCAGAAAGGGCCAGAGATGGATCTGTAGAAAGCCACATGTATTGCAAAGAGGAATGAAACCCTTGTCTCCTGACAAATCGATTCCCTGTTGTTGCTGCTGAAGGCTGGATGTGTCTGTCTGCTGTGCTGCCGAACTTTAATGGAAAGAGACTGGCTGTGCAAATAGTCACCATCTTTTTTTCCTTCATTATAGCCCAGGAGAACTGAAAGGGCAGTGAAAATAGAAGTACCCTCACAAACAGAAAAGAAAGGACTAAAAGTAGCGTCTATGGGCTGTGTTCATGTACAGCCTAGGACCTGGAGATGACTGTTGGAGTTTGATTTTTAAGGAAACTGCAAGGCACTGCAATTAGAATCTCATATTTGAGATGCTTGTCAAGAACACAGTCCTACTTAAGGGTAATATTAATTCTTAATTTGAAAGTCCTTACCTGTGTTATGAACAATGTTTTAGAGATGACAGTGATGGTTTAACACAATTAGTTTATTTTGTAATTTTGTGGGTTTATTAATTTTTGCTTCTTTCAGTCTGCTAATAAAAATATGTACGTTTTTCTTTTACTTGCAAGCAATTGCATGTTCCTTTTTTGGGACACAAATTCTCTGCTTTGAAAGTTGAATTTTTATATATTTTTTTAAGAACTAATTTTTATTTTACTTCAGTTCATTGCAAACAATATTCTAGGGGCCTATTTAACTTTTCAGTGCTATTTTAAATGTAGCCTTCATTAAATATCTAGAAGAAAATTGAAATCATTAATGTAATTGAGATATTTTCTTAAGGCTTTGGCTTCCATCACCAGAAACACCGGAAAACAGGGGAAGAATGCCAGGGACTTTACTGGGTTGGAAGTAGAGAACACTTAAGTGCCAGTGAAGTATAAGATACCTTTATATAAAATAAACATGCTAGAAGAAAACCTTCAGCAGTATCCTTTGCATTTGGTTTGGTTTGCTTTGCTGAGAAAGGAAGTGTTTACTTGAGAAAGCATCTGGATTTTATTGTGTTTTAATTCATTGTGGACAGCCTGATAGAGTCTGGAACCACTTAGAATGTCACAACCTTTCATTGTCACATGCAATGTGGAAACGAAATAAAAAGCGATCCAAATCTCAGGCTGTATTGTAGCCCAAATTGTTACGTTTGCTGTGGTCTTCCTTCTGTGAGACAGACTTCTTGAAAAAATACAAATTTGTAGTGACAGTCCTTATAGTGACTGTTTGTTAATCTGAATAGTCCTTTGTGAGTCACAGTCAGGTTTCTCAGGGCTAGGAATTCAGGAGAGAACCTGGGTAAAAGAAAAAATGAGCAGAATCCAGCGACTAGTGTACCTTTTCTCATGTAGGCAAATGAGAGGAAGTGACATCTGTGCATCTGAGACTGAGTTCACTAATTCTTGGTTCTCCCTCCCGAGTTCTGGTCATTTCTGTTTGTTATGGTAAGTGACATCACAGGAAAGTTAACCCATTTGCAAGGTCAGCCCTGTGCTGCAGGCATAAGTCTGACTGATTTAAATAAACTTTATGGGTTTTTTAGAAGCATGCCTGAATTTTTGGAATTAGTTTCTAGTCCCATTTCTAGTGACTCATTTATGAGAAGGTAAGATTGATATAGACAAACTGATCTGCAGTGAGCTGCATCCAGCAGTTTCATTTTTTATAAAATTTCTAATTGATCGTTTTAAAGGTAACCTGCCCACCCACATGAGTCTGGTGAACAGATGATACATTTCAAGAGCAGATACTTTCATTCTCACTCCTCCTCTGAAGCTTATGAAGTTACATCAGAAAACAATTTGGAAAAATACATCTGAGCAGTCCTTTTGTTTAATAAATATCTGCAAAAGAATGTGGTATTCCCTTTTTCCTCATGTTCCCCTTCTTCCTTGCCTTTGTGTTTTACATCACGCTTCTTTGTATCAATCTGTTTCTGGAACCGATGTTCTCATCTTCAGTAACACTTTCTGATGGCAAATCCGTTGCAGCATTAATGCACAAAAATCATCGTTGTGAAACAGCTATGTTGTATGTTTGTGTGTGTATAGCAACACTGATGGCCCTAAGCCAAAAAGACATAAAAATCAAAAGCTGATGTACATGCAGTGTTGCTGACACAAAACCTAAGAAAAGGAAGAATCTGGAAAATGAGGGCAGTGCAAGCCTTCCACCCACATGTCCATCCCTTACTGTTACTGCAAACCCTGTGTCCTTAATTAGCGGAGAGAAAACTTACCCTTCTGCACTCTCTTCACCAGCTCCTTCTCCTTCCCCACACAAAATACAAGCAGTAGAAGATACTCACTACAGCACTGAATTGTAGCAGCAAATGATGGTGTGCAGGAGATAATTGGAGTGGGGGAAAACTGATGCTGCTGTGGAACCAATTTGAGACTAGGATTTGTGGTCTGTGATTCATGATGCTTTTGTTCATAGTATCATCATCATATAATACCCACTTGTAGGTGGACAATTAGCAAATGTGTATTATTTAGGTGATTATTGGCAATGCTGAAGGCACCAAGATTGTTGTTTCACAGTGAATGATAATTTACTGGTCCTATTGAAAGACAGATCAGTAAGGAGGGTTCCACTGGGCAAAGATGTTGCACTAGCAGGAGCAGAGGTGCAATGAGAGTTTCATCTCCCCAGTTAGCACAGACCCTTGGAACGAGAACTTAACATGATACAATGCCAAATGGCACAGTCAGTTCCCTCCCTTCCCACACTGTCTCTGGTGTGGTTGTTTAGGACAGTCCTGGGTTGAGTTAGGAACTGTGGTAAAGTAGAATTACTAATAAAAATGCAGCTTCTCATGAATCTTCCTTTATTTTCATTTTCCCCAAAACCATAGTATGTGATGTTTGACTAGATTGTCTCTAATTCTAACTTCCTTTAGAAGCACTTGTTGTAAAAAGTTTGCTCCGTCAGTGTCTGTGTCTTTCTGTGAGGCTTATCCTAGAGCAGGATGGAAGGCAGACTATTGTTTTACTTTTTACTGTTGATGGGGGAAATCTAATAAACAATAAAATGCAGTTTTCCAAAGGGAGATCGGCATCTAGAGACCAAGTGGGAAAGTGTCATATGAAAAAATATTAATAGAACAAATGGAATTGCTAGGTTCAGCAGTGTAGACACATCTTAATATAATATGCCTGTGATGAGTACACGTGTGTAAAGCACATGCAGTTTGGCCTCTGTATGATTTATAAAAGATGGACATGTGAAAATTATTACGTCTTCACATCCTCGTTCAGCATGTCTTTCAGGCAGAAGTCCAGCTTTCAGTGCAGGTGTCATTCCTGCTGACTTTAAGAGTCCCCGTGTGCACAAAGGGTGAACGTGACCTTGGCTGCTCTGTGGAGTGTAAGTCCAGTTTGTTGTACAAAGTGCATTGTCATGATTCCCGTAACATCCTGTCACATATGGGTGATTCATAACTGATGAAGGCCAAAAGACTTCTGTGCTTTTCTAGTTCTGCTTCTTATGGGGCAAATGGAACCATATATTCAAAGCATGAAACAGCTTTAAAACTGCAGCAAAACTCTACATCATAACAGAAATGTTTTGGTTCCATCTATGGAGGAGGCACTGGGCAACGTGGCTGTATACGTGGTGTCTGCAGGATTGCATGCAGCTGCAGGCCCCTGGCATCGTATTTCTGTGTACTTTCTTATGAAAGAGCAGTTCCTGCACAGTTTGCAATTGGCCTTTTTAATTGTAAACTTCTGTTTACTGTTGCTGTGGGTGTTTTTCCTGTTTGAACCACAGCTTAATGGCCTAGGAATCTCTCTCGCACAGGTTAAGATCTGCTTTCTTTCTATTGAATTAAAAAGACTAAAGTCCATCTGTTTCCCTTTGGTATGACACTACTGCAGCCTCTGTGAGTGAGCTCTGCTCACCCATGTGATGGTCTGGTGATCCCAGGGCTGATTTGTATTTTGTTACATCAGTGGGAAAAAGTAATTGTATCCTTAACTGTCTTCATAAATAACAGGTTATTTTCTCACAGAATTCTTTTGTTTGTAAGTTTATTTGTCTGAATTTTAAATAATATCAGGGAAGTAACTCAATGTGCAGACAGACTAATATGTTGTGAGCAAGGCTTGTCATTGGTTTTGTTCTGAACAATTTTACTGGGAAATTATTCCAGTTTATGAGGGTATGAAACCAATTAGCATGCTACCCCTGTGATAGCCTAATTTATCTGCAGAATTATTATATAGAACTCACCAGTAGTTCTCATAGTAGGCAGTAAATAAGTATGAAGTAGACTTAAGTATGATAATGGTCAAGCACTAAAGAAAATTCTGCTTCATGCCACTCTTCTAATTTCTTTAATGACACAACTTCTTGGTACGTAGGTTTTGTGTCTTGTTTTAAAGAAATTATATTTCCTTCCTGAACTGTGGTCTCAATTTTTGGAGCAGAAGCAGTGAAAAGCTTTCTGTAAAGCTAAAAGAAATATAGCAAGTGAGTTTAGTATGAACTTCACTGAACTGAAAGTGAGAGAGAGTTTTAACCCTCCTTCATGTGGCCTTGTTCCAATAGTGATGACATGGTAGCAACCAATGGTATATTTGACCAATCCAATGCTGGGTAGGTATTAGATATGATTTCTAGTGCCAGGGTGCTCTACTGAAGGACCAGTGTCTATTGCTATATAGGGATATGTATAGGAAGCTTCTATTCAGATATCAGGAGCGACACAGACTTCTTGTTTATATAGTAAAGTCACAAGTGATGCACAATGTCATCTAGAGTCAGCTGGGCATCCTCAAGGTGGAAAGCAGTAAGTAGGGAAGATATATAAAAGTGTATATAGGGGATTTGCTTCCCTGTCTTCAGGTGAGGACAGTGGTTCATTCCCCACCTTCTAGGGTAGTGCACTGATTTCACCTGGGATAATTTTGTTCATAGGTCATGAATATCTGTATTTTGGATTCTGCAGCAGTAATAACACTGTTTCCCCATGCTGGCTAGAACTCCCAGTGGCAAGTACTGTGCAGTGCTTGCTTTTCCCCAGGTGGGCTGTGCAGCCCCATACCTGCTGAGCAGTCCCCCAACAATCAGTGCCAGGTGACAGCAGTGCTCGGATGGATGTCCCTGAGCAGGCTGTCTGCAGGAGTTGCTGTCACGTGTATGGGATGCAGCATGGAGATCCTCTCCTATCCTCGAAGATACCCTATCTGTAGGTAGGAGTTCCAGAAACTTGAACCTCTTCAGATTCATGTAGTAACATGTCAGAGGTTGTAAAAAGATAAATGGAGAAAATAAGTTCCTTCTTATTTTTTTTTATGCTTCTGTCATCTGATTCATATAGTTTGCAAACATTGATTTAATGAGATTTTGGAAAAATTGAAAATCTCCCCCCCCAAGGCTTTTTTATTCTTTTTCCTTGGAGGTATGTGTAAAAAACAAAAAAAAAAGCCCAACCATACTAGAGCCCCTTAGGGGAGCAGATAAGGCTCATTTAGTTTTCAAACAAAGGAGGGAGAAGGAAATCTCTCAATTGAAAAGACTTGTTTCTATCGTTCCTCTTCATAGTTACAATTTGATTTTATGGGAAAGTCTTATGTTTTAGAGAGCCTTCAGCTTGAACTATCCCAATAGTGAGTGCACAGGCAGGAAAAACTTGCCTCTGAATGTCAGGTGTTGGGTAGTGAGGGCCACCAAAAACTGCTTCCTGTCTTGTTGGCTGTCTTTGGAGTTTTTGTTTGGAGCTTTTCTTAGCTGGAGAAAAACTGACTGTTTAATGCTCCAGCCATTCCAAATCCTCAACAAAAGATCTGAGCGTGCTTAAAAATCTTTTTGCACATTCAGTCACATGAGTGAACGAAATGTATCGAACCAGACACTATTTAACTTTCTTCTTGAACTGGAAGTCTAGGACTCAAAACTCTCAAAGCTCAACATTGTCACTTTCTTCTCTGTAGAGTGATTCTATAAGGTGGTGAGTCACTGTATTTTAATATCTCACTTTTATTTAACTGTTTGGAAAACGTGGCAGTGCGTTAACCTAAATAGTTACTCTATTTCAAGAAATAAAACCAACAAGTGTCGCCAAACTTGCTGTTCCTCTGAGCCAGACACTAAGCCAAAGCAGAGTTGCTCATGCTTGCTGAGTATAAAAGCTAGCTGTGATGAAAAGAGCAAGCACTGGCTCCTTGCAAGATGCTGGTGTCTCAGGGAGGGAGCAGGAGGGGCTGGCGCTGCAGGGACCTGGCAGATGGCATTCTGCTGGCTGCATCTGTTGTGTGCCAGGAAGCAGGGAAGTGATGAGCACCGGGATGTGCCCTGCTACCCCACTGCCCTCACCATCCTCTCAAAATAGGAGATGTGGTGTCATTACTTGTCTCGTTTAGTGGGATATGCTGCTAGGACTGTGATCCAAGTATTGCCAGCCAAGGGGAAATATCATTAAAGTTAAGAGCACAGAAAATAGTCGGGTCACTTGCAATTTAATTCAGTTTGGAAAGGGAGAACAAAGTCCAGAAGTTTCCAGACTGGAGGCAGGGGTAGTAGGGTGGTGAGATGTTTACCATTTTTATGGGCAAGCTCAGATTTCTGAGGGTTCTTTTTTCAGTCCTTGTTGCAGTATTTGCTGCTGGTGTTTAATGATTATTCTTTTATAACTACTAAACTGCATGGAACATGTTTAGACTCTGTATACTGAAATTATGGGAATCCATAATCAATCACTTAAGATTCAGAACAGATGCAAAGGGATAATGAGTTTTATTTTGCTTTTCCTTAATATCATACCTGTAAAGAGATGTACTGTACTGCCCACTGTCACTCATGGAAGTTGCTAAAGCTCCCTATCAATGCCAAATCTGAGTATCTCTAGCACTAAAGGCTTAGTCCTAACATTGTTCTCCCAAGGCTGAGAAGTACATTAGCTGGGCTGTACAGGGTGTCAGTAGAGGGATTAAATCATGCTGAAAGCCTCTTGCAGAGTCATTAACTGGATTCAGTTTGAGGCCTGAGGTATCAAACCTGTCTTCTCAGTGCTCTGCCTTTGAAGCCACTTTCCCCTGAATTGCTCATGAAAGTTACCTGTCTGCCACTCTTAACAACATGATCTCTTTACCTGATGAAGCTGAGGAAACCACCTAATGATGATGCAGGGGAAATGGAAATACTAGCCAAATAAATACACACTGGAATAAAACTGGAAAACATGCTCTAAGCTTCCTCCCCCAAGCTTAGAGCTAGCAGTCAGAAGAAGGTCAAGTGTGTGCTGCTCCTGAATTCACCAGATCTAGGCTGCACAGCTCCTACAAAGAGTAGGTCGGCAGTATAGCAGTATCCTTGTTATTGTCTGTGCCTGTATTGCTGGCGTTGGCTCACTGTTGAGTTTCTATGTCCTGATGGAGACAAGATAATCCCTTGACTTTAAAAATTCATAATACATTGCCTTTACCTAAGCTACTACCTGCTGTTTCACCTGTGAGTATGTGTGTTTGGTCAACCAGTGGATAGTATCTTTCCCCACCATTCTTAACAAGATGGTAAGGATAAGCCCTAAGAAGAATTTGGGGAACGTAAAGCACGTTTTACATCTCACTGGGAATACCATCTTTGAATGGGCTTGTGCACTATAGGCTGAACTGCAACAAACATCCTTTAGTTCTTTTCACTGCAACAAAAATCTTCAGAGGAACTGAAAATATAGAACACAGTCTCCCCACAGGTCTTCATTAAACACAGGGATTCTCAAGTGATTTGTTTCAATTTGTTTAATAGTTTTGAGATAATTCTCATACATCCTACTGATTGCACATGCAAATACCTTGGGGGTTCTTTACAGAACTTGCTTTTGAATGGTGTTCTTTTCGGGATGTGTGGAATCTACCTTCTAATTTGAGACTATTGCTTATAATTTTCCCATTCTTTTGAGAGAAGTGATTACAAAGACTTAAGACGACAGTACCAACTTACTTGGGGCCTAGTATTTACTTGTTGAGTTTAATGTATAACCTTGGATTGCAAAACTAGTCTGAAGCAAACTATTTTCAAGTCTTCATTTTCAGGGGTAAGGGCTTGAAAGTAGGTTAAAAAACTTAAAAATTGTTTCCTTTAATCTTGTGAAGCCAGACACAGGAGCCCCATAGCATTGTCTTGTAGACAGAAAGTAAAATAGTCATCAACAGAATATCAAGTTGTCTAGAGCATCTTTGGAAGAAAGATCACAGAAACTCTGCCGTGTGAAATAACCCAGGGGCTGGGCTGGGCTGGGTGATAGAACAACACAAAAGTTGTTAAATCCACAAGGACGGCATTTTGCCTTTTAAATTCCAGCAAGTACCTTCTTGGTGCACACTATATTGACCTCCAGGTTTTGTATAAATACTTGCTGCTATTCAGCTAGAGACATCAGCTTTATTATTTTCAGTTTAGTCTAACAGTATTTTCTTGGGTTTGGATGGTTTTTGATTTTGGTAGAGTTTTATTCAGTTTCTATACCAATATCCCTGCCTTATGCTTTTGACAAATTCCTTTGGATCATGAAGTTTAACATGATTTTAAAACTTCAGTGATTAATTTTTAGACTACAGCTCAACCACTATTATGATAGCTTTAGAACAATAAAATAATCTAAGAGAAATTTTTCTGTGTTTTTGGACAAAAGAAAAACAGAGGAATAAATAATCATACAGCAACCACCATCTACTCCATTAGATGAAGAAACTGAAGAGCTATGATTTTGAGGACAGTTACTTCATTCTGAGTTTCTGTACTTGATAGAAAAGGTTCAAATGGACACATATGAAAAGCTGAAATAATCTTTGCCTTGATCAGGTATTTCATATCCCACCATTTTTGGTGCCAGACAACCACAGCACACTGTGATTAGATGTTACTTCCACATTACTCTCGCAATTGCTTGAGTTTCTAAAGCATGGTATGTTTGTTATGATCAAGTAGCTGCTAGCCTTTTTTAATGCTGCTCTGCTCTGAGCCGAGAATGGGAGACAGAACTTGCCAAAATCATCAGGTTAGGGATAGACTGGTAGAGGGAGGTGAAAAGATCGATGGGCACAGGGAATATGGGCACAGAGTATTTCTCATGATAAGACCATGACCACATAGATTTTTTTCACAATGAAAGACACTAAAAACAGAGGAGGGATTTGAGGAAAAAATCATGCCACTACAGCAGTGAGAATGATACTAGGAACAGAACTCAGCATGACCTTGATAGAAGCAAGCACATCTTTGAAATCCACTGATAGTTTATTCTCATCATTCCCACTGGGGAAACCATGACTGCTTCTCCAACACAAACCCAGACTCGTGCTGTGTGACTTGAAAAGAATGGCCAAGCCTTTCCCAGCTCTGGTTGTCTGTGTGTAACAGCTCCCTTTGGAAAGTGCCAGGGGAGCCTTGCCTGGAAAGTACAGTGCCAGGGATGGTGAAATTCTAGTATTTGATGTAAATCATCAATGAATGGTGAGGATAGAGCCCTGTTGGTGGTCTGCTCCTCATCATCTCCAGGGCAGGGTACAAACCCTCCAGATTTAGCTATCTGCCTCTATGCTCCTATTTTTTTAATATAAAAAACTCTGCCAGTGGTGAAAACTGATGGGCTTTTTAACATGCCAGCTACAGAATCAAGCTCATTTTTTAAAAATTCTGTCCATGAATGAAGTGAATTGTTTGGCAATCCAGTTCACATGGAACCTGGTTAAAAAGTAAATATTCTTGAAGGTCTGTTAGGTTGGGTCTGTTGGTTCCTCGCCTGATTCAAGACCAACAGCTACTGCATAAAAATGAACTTGACCTGATTTATGCTTCATAATTCTGTAGTGACTCACTAATTAAATTTCACAATTCCAAGTGCACCCCCTGGCTACTCATAAATATCTCAGAGGGTTTCAAGAAATGGGTAGGTGTTAGTCTTTTAGAAAGATAATGTCAGCCTATATTTGCTAAATGCTGGAACTATGGTGTCTGTTTCCAAATACTTGGAAAATACTTCCACAAATGATGAATGAGTCATGTTTTTCATCTTTCATCTCTAGGTAACTCATGCTGACATAGTGCTTGATCTCCCTCTGTCCCTAAAATACGCTTGCTTACCTCTCATTCGTGACTTATTTTTCTGCTCCTTCCACTCGTTAGTTCACCTGAAAATGTTATCTCATTGTTAATATTTATTTCCTCACACACAGAAAAAAGTAGCTCACTCTTCCACTTTAATACTTGCTTTTTTATTTCTCAATGAGCCTAGTTTGTTCTCTCATTTTTCAGGCTTTTGTTACATTTCTTTCTCATGCTATCATCTCAGTGGGCTTAGTCTACCTTCTTTAAGCTTCTTTGATAGAAATTCCTTCTGCTGCTGCTTTTTGAAGGGCAAGCAAGGTTAGAAGAAGAGATTGGGAGTTTATAATATGATTTTACCTCTGAGTGTGATCTTCAAAAATGCCTACTGTGTAAGTTTCCCATACAGTGTACTGGAGGCAGAAAGTGTCAGGTTTATTTGCAGTTAAGACAGTGCCATATTTTTGTACTTCATCTTTCCATCCTGTTTTTTTTCCTCCATTTCCTTTCTGGAAGACGTCCTGATGTTAACATAAAGTCTCATCCTCTAGGGCTTCATCTGGCTGCCCACAGGGGTTAGGATGCTATTTATGCATACTGGGAGTGGTGTTCACCTTTTTTTCACTCCTAAAGGACAGGAAAATGTTGTAGATGAGAGATGTCATAGGATAGATAGTTGAGGGAGTTCTCATTTTAACTGAGACTGCTGATCACATTTGGATCTGCCAGGGGAAAAAATTATTCTCCTGGTTACTTGGCTGAGACCCGGAAATCAACTTGATTTTCTCTTAGGATATGTATGTGGATCACCTACAAGGAATGTGTGGTTGTACCACACCTGTGGTTGCAAAGATTTGAGTTCTGTCTTTCTTCCTTCCTGCTCATAGTCTTGGAGTATGCAGACAGCTTGGTTGACTGAAGAATCAGTTGCTTTATTATAAAGGAAGTCGTTATTCTCAATAGAAAGGGCAGTAGTGAAATTTAATGGCAGGAGACTGCAGTAGATCAACTTGCGGTCTCTTCTAGCTTTAAACACTAGGAAATCTCCCTCCAAAACTGATGCCATTGTTACTCCATAGGTTTGCTGGCAAGGAGAGAATTTCAAGGCAAGCATCCAGCACCCACCCACAGATTGTGTTGGCTTTGAGCCTGTCAGCTTGAGTCCCTTCCAAAATGTATCCAGGATCTTCTCGTTAGGAATGCAGCATATTGCTGGTTGTGACACAGATACAGCTGAGTTTACTCCATGTCTTATCTGTAACCTTTTAAGATTTTCATATGGCTCACTCATTTGTAGAAGCTTTTGTAAACCTGAAAACAGAAAACAGCATGGGTTTTATGCAGCTACTGCTGATTTCCCTGATTTAAGATGTTCTCAGTCTTGCCTCTGGGTATCCTTCATGTTACTTTCAAACCTCCAAGGGTCTGCTGTTGTTGCTTTCTGGCCTGCGCCCTTCATTTTTTTCTGGGCAAACCTCCCTCTAGCCTGTTGATGTCGTTCCTAATTGCCCAAAGGAATCATTGCTGAGCAATGTGAGGCATTTCCTTCCCTCTTATTAAAAAGCACCAAAATAAAACTTTGATTTTCACAGCAATGGCTAAATCAACCACATCATAACACTGTGTTACGGCTACAACATTTTGGACTGTTATTGTAAAGTAGCAAGGTGTTTTAGATCAGGTTTTCATTAATCATTCCTGTTCCCTGACATCAGTACACACTGCATGTACGTGCATGGAGGCTCAGTGAGCAGCCTAGTATTCTCCTGACAAAAAAAAGCTTGTGCCAAGGTCCTGTCACTATGGCACTGTAAACACTGGGAGGAGACAACTGTGCTACTGTTTACATAGGGCAGAAGTTGCTCCTAAACTCCAGTGAAGAAAAGTAAATTGAAAATCTTTTTTCAAGGTACTTAATTTCTGTCCCCTGTACTGACTACCTGCTATTTTGTTTTACAGAATTACCTTTGACTAACCCAGAACAGAGGTCTATTGTGCTAGTTTGTCATAGTGCTTGAATGTGGAACAGTAGATTGTTCTCCTTCAAAGCATTGACAAATAAACTGCTAAATACGTAGTCTAAATGAAGTCTAAAAAAAAGTAAAGCTAGGTTCAGGCAGCTGCTACTTCATAGTGATACAACTCAATGTTCTTCTTAATGGAAGAAATTTAAAAATTTAGTAGAATTCTGGTGATTTTTTTAGGAAATGTATAGTGGTTGCTGAACACAGTCTGCTCTTATCACTCTCGTATACTCCAGGGCTGTCCCTGGGGTTCTTCTGGTTTAGCAGAGATAAAAACTCAGGGAAAAATTGTTGATTAAATAGATTTGGTAGTACTATTAGAAAGCTGCATGAGGCTTTACAAGTCCTTAAAATTTAGCTTTCGTGGGTGTTAGCACTTTCTTGCAGTCAGATGCTTTGATTAATTACACCCTCTCTTAAAACTTCTCAGTGAAAAAAAAATCCCATTCTTGACAACCAGTTAGTAACTGAAGGTCAATAAACTGGAAGGGGGAGTCTTGAGATTCCTCTCACGGTAATGGCTAGTGATAATCAATCAAAAGTTAAATTTCTTTTCAGATGGAAGGTTGTGGTTGTTCTTTATGATAGAAATTCTGGACCATGAAAATGCCAATAAGATTATAGAATCATTTCATTTAGGTTGGAAAAGATCTCTGAGATCATTGAGTCAAACCTTTGACAGGTCACCATCTTGTTAACTAGACCATGGCACTAGGTGCCACCTTCATTCATTTGTTGAACACCTCCAGGGATGGGGACTCCATGACCTTGCTGGGCAGCCCATTTCAATGTTTAATAACCACTTCCATGAAGAAATTCCTCCTGACATACAACCTCCCTTGGCACAGCTTGAGACCTATGTACTCTCATCCTGTCGCTGGTTGCCTGAGAGAAGATGCCAAACCTCCCTGGCTGCAACTTCATTTCAGGCAGTTGTAGAAAGTGTTAGTGTCCCTTCAAGCCTCCTTTTGTCCAGGCTAAACAATCCCTGCTCTCTCAGTCATTCCTCATATGACACTCTCTAGAGCTCTTCCCCAGCTCCTTTGCCCTTCTCTTGCTTCAGCACCTCCTTGTCCTCCTGAAGTGAGGGCACCAGTACTGTACACAGAACCTGAGGTCTGATAGACTAGGTAGGACTAGGCACTCATTAGTGCCAAGTACAGGGGCACTGACATCCCTGCTTCTGCTGGCCACACTCTTGCTGATGCAGGCCAGGATGCCATTCTTGGCTGCCTGGGCACACGCTGGCTCATGTTTAGCTGACTGTTGACCAGCACTTCCTGGTCCTTTTCCACCAGGCCTTTTCCAACCACACTTGCCCTTTCCTGTAGTGCTGCATGAGATTGTTGTGGCCAAAGTGTAGGACCTGTCACTTGGCTTTATTGATCCTCATACCTTTGGCCTCAGCCCAGCAATCCAGATCTTTCTGCAGATCCTACTTACCCTAAAGCAGATCAACACCCCACCTCAACCTGGTTTCGGCTGAGAATTTACTGGGAATGTACTTGATATCCTTGTCTAGATCTTTAATAAGTATAGGACTGAGGCCCAATACTGAGCCCTGGAGAACACCACTAAGTGTCCAATCCAACAACCGGATGTGACACCATTCACCTCCACTCTCTGGCCCTGTCCATCCAGCCAGTTCTTAACCGAGCAAAGAGTGAACTTGTCCAAGCCAGGGGCTACCAGGTTGTCCAGGGCAGTGCCATGGAAGACAGTATCAAAATCTGATCAAGTCCGAGTAGACAACATCCACAGACTCTAGGTGAGTCCTCTTGTCATAAAAGGAGATCAGGTTGGTCAGGCAGGACCTGCCTTTCCCACCTCTGTGATGGCTGGGCCTGATCCTTTATTTATCCATGTGAACATGTTCCAGATGATCTGTTCCATAGGCTTGGCAGGCACTGGGGTCAGGCTGAGAGGTCTGTGGTTCCCTGGATCCTCCTTACAGCCCTGCCTGTGCATGGGCCAATGTTGGCCAACTCCAGTTGTCTGAGACCTTCCTGGTTAGCCAGGAACTGATGATAAATGATGGACAGCAACTTAGCAAGCTCTCCCATCAGCTTCCTTGGCTGAATACCATCTGGTCTTATACTTGTGAGTGTCTAAATAGCTCAGCAGGTCACTAGCTACTTCCTCCTGGATTACGGGGGGTCTATTCTGGGATGCTGAAGTCACCCCTTCTGTGGCAACTCCATCTGCTTCTCACCAATAGCTTGGAGAGTGGCAGGCCTGGACTGTTATTTAGGCTCAAAAGCACTGTCATGTTTTCTTCTGCTCTAGCTAAAAAGACTCTTCCAAATGAAAACACAGGGTTAAATCTTCAAGCAATTTAGCCTAGTATTTCTCCCACTGAAACTACCAAGAAGGCTTGCTAATAATTTTTCATCCCAAAGATGTATTTTCAAAGTGTGGTTGCCCCCCTTTCATATAAATGATTTGTAACCATTAATGCCCTACCAGTCAACCAGAAAGCCATCAGAGCACAGAGAAAGGTTTGAGCTGTGCTTGGCAGAAACATCTCCCTGCACATGAAATGAGAAACCTTTTCTTCAGGGGTGAGGAGCACTCTATTGAGTCTTTAAGATATTAGTAACTCAGTTGTTAGTCTGGTCAGTCTCAAGATAAAATGGTCTTGTTATTAGAAGCCTCCTGAGATATCCATTCCACTTTAGTTTTGTATCATTGCACTGATTTTCATGCTCTACCCTGCAAAGGAAGTTGCTTTGGTATCTTTTTGCTCTTCCTTTATTGTTACTGAAAATTCTAATTCAGTATTCACTGTCAGCATGCAAGCACGTGCTACTTTTTGTGTTTGATGCTAGGCTATTATGTTGCTGCTGTTATGTGTTAATTGTGTGGTTTCAATTTGCCATTGGGGACTGCTGAAGAAATAGGCAGAACCAAGTCTTTTGGTTCCTTCCACATTCACAGTTGGTCAGGAGCTGTCCCTGCCTCTCATTCTTGTCCCTGGCCTCTATGTCTTACCTCTCTGCTTGCTCAAAGTTCCTGGTGGATTCTGCTGCCTTTAGCTGGGAGAGCAAAACACCAATTTTAAATTGTCAACTCGCCCTTTCTGGCTGGTGTTTACCAGCACAGCTTAGCTGTAGGATCTTCAGTAGTGTCTGAAGTTAGCAGGATGTTTTGGTTCCATTCATCTCAATCCTTCCTTTTATGAACATGCACAGCACTTTCTGATGGAGATAAAGATGCCTTGAAAAGCTTCCAGCCCAAGTTAAAAGGAGAACAAACAAGTGAGGAGGGCAACATGTAGGGGGTGAGAGGGAAGAGGGGAGAAAAGGAATGGAGGCGAGACTGGCATGTTTATTGGAAAAACTTACTCAGATGACTGATACTAGTGAGTTTTCCAGATTAACATGAATAAGTTTTAAGGCATTTTTTTCTGAATGTGGCAGAGGCCACTGTTTAAGTTTCATTGAAGTTAATTTTGTGGAGGGGAGTAAGGTGGGAGGAAGAAAGAGTGAATGCATGCCAGATGGGGTTTAAGAAGAGAAATCCAGGCACAGACAGCATGAAAAGATCTTGCAAGCAGGCATGTGAGGGGAACACAAAGGGGATGGAGGGAGGGAGTCAATGAAGATGGGGGAGGGCCAGGCTGAGCAGATGGAGACAACAAGAAGAGGAGGAGGATGGGTTAGCGGGAAGGAGATGGGCTTGTAAAGAGACCCTGGAAAGTAAAAGTAAGGAGTTTGGCATTGGCTGACAGTGGGGGAATGGAGAGCACTTGGAACCCCCTCGTGGGCTGAATGCAGGTGAAGGTGCAGAGCTTGCCACCCTGACAAGTTTGGTTGAGTCTGGAGGGGACTGAATCTTCTTACTAGAGCCAGTGCTCACCTCAAACCCGTGGAGACTGAGGCCTTGGTCCAGTGATAGCACAGTGAGAAAGGATGATGTTTTTTACAGGGAACAGGATTCATATAAGACCTTTCCTGGAGAGTCATGCACAGTCATAAAGATGTTAAAATGAAACAAGGTACCAGCTCCTAGTAACTCAAACATGCAAAATATGTCAAGGGGACAGCTCAGAAAGACAAGAAGGAAAAGCTCCATGTGCAAAGACTTGAAAGATAAGTAGATAAAAATTACTTCAGTGACACTCAAACCTAGAGAAATGGAGGGCAGACATGTCTAAAAGATTTCCAGCGTTAAAAAAAAAAAACGGTGTAAGAATTTCCATCACCTGTTGCTGAGCAATAACTCTTGTTTCCTGGTAGTGGCAATGCCCGTCTGCCTGCATGAAGAATCAGGAGCAGGCAGCGCAAATCTTGGTTGTCAGTTTCGCCTCATCATTGCAAGCCTTTATTAAGGGAGAGGGAAAAGCAATTGCTAGCAGTTGGGATAACTAGCTAAAACGTGATGGTCCTCTTGTTAGCAGAGAGCAGGGTACCAGCAGGATATACCATCTGAGAGACTGAGTGCAGAGGATGGGCAGGAGAGAGGAATTCCTTGACCTGTGGGGTGGAAGGTGGGCTGTCAGAGGGAGACCTAATTTTGGAGCAGAGTGCTATCCTCAACCCAGGAGTATCCTCTCTGCCCTCTGAGTATGCTTTCTTAGTCCATCCACCCCCGAGAGAGAGTCCTCTACTGGGAGAGAAAGTAATTTTTTTTTTCTTTAATTCTCATTTTAAACCTGATTCAGTTTGTGGAACAGATCAGAAAAAGATGCTATCTATGTTCAGTGGTATCAAGTTGTCCCAAAAATATCTCCCAGTGTGAATATGAAGTGCAGATTCTTGAACACGAAGATGGGGTCAAGAAAATCTAATATTTCAAGAGATTTGGGGGATCTTTATATGTCTATGTGCATAAGTCACCTTCAGTATCATGTTTACATGTTTTTATTCTAGACAGCTTTAAAATAGCTTTGGTTTTGTCTCTTCTTTTTTTGTTGTTTGTTTCTTGTTCATTTTTTTTTTGCAAACACATTCATCTAGGAAAAAAAAATAAAGGGGGGAAAGAACTAAACTTTTTAAAAGGTGGAATATTTTTCCCAGCTGAGCTCAGCTGGCCTTGGTGACCAAAACTGTGTGGTTGTAACACACAGCTCCTTGTCATCACATCAAGCAAATTGTTGCTTGGGGAATTACCTTTTTGATGAGTGTTGGGGTGATTCAGAGTGTGTTCAGTTTTGTGATTCACGGAGCTTGCAAAGGAAAACTGATGACCGGGAGAAGGAGCACAACAGTAAGGCAGAAAAGCAGTGTCCAGAAGACATTTGTGATAGGCATGTTTCAGAGTTTCTAACGGTATTGGAAAGAGACATTTGGCAACCACTACATTTATGCTGCACACTTTAATCTTTACTTTCTGACAGTATTTTAATGTTTTACAAAAACGCTATTACTAACATATAAAAATTAGTATTTCTAGATTGCTTCCTACTCTTACGTACTGTTTTATCACACAGAACACATTTAACCAACTGTTTCAGCCAGTTACCACTTTGGGAAGGCACTCTGTTCGTTGGGCTTTGTTCTGAAGCCATTATTTGTCTTCTGTTTTGACAAATTTCTTCTTCATGTGAAAAGCTCTGGTTAAAACATGCATCCCTCTTTCCCTCAACAATTTTTTCAAAGCTGGGGTTGCTGGGAACATAGAAGAGGCCATAGCAGATAAGCTATGAGCTATAAGCTCTTAGAAAGTTTGGAAGAATCTGCAAGAAATCTCAGCAAAGTCAACTGCTCATGGGAGAGGATTTTTCCTAGTTTCATTCATTGAATTACCGGTCTAAATTGTGAAACTTAGATTAACTTCTAATTTCAAGCTTAACTTTGTTAGGCTGATTTTTAAAATACCAGTGATTCACACAGCTTGGTTACACATTGCATATTCTAAATATTTTTAATCAGTTACACAGTTTTAGCATTTCTGGAGAAGAAGCAAACCTTTTTAGTTATTAACTACACTACACTACCCTGGGTCCTCAAGTTTCTGAAAACAACCAGGCACCATCAAGATACACAAGTGCTTAGGTATACCTCAGCATTCAGCATTAATTATTTAGTTAGTGTGTGTAGTATTTATTTGTACAAACACAGTGTTCACACAGTCCTTAAACACACAAGAACAAAATGTTCCAAGGATTAAACATGGGCTGAAGTGACCTGTCAACTGAGGATGCTCTGTCAATGCCTGTGCCTGGAATATGCAAATTTCTAAAAAAGACATGATCAATAATATGAACTAATGGAATCAAAAAGATCATTTCAACGGGCTTTTATGGGAAATAAAATGCAAATAATTATGACAAAAATAAAGACATTTAGAAAACTCTTTTCCAAGTAAACACAGCATTTCCCAAACAGCAGAACATAATGGTTTTGAAGTTATCTGCAAAGTCAGAATTATTCCCACAGTAACTTCTGGTGAGTAGCCTAATCAGACAATGACACTAAGGAAGAATGAACTTTAAACAATTTCTCTGCTGTATTAAGTACGAGATGCTTTCAAATAGCATCTGTTCTTTGGTCCCACATGGTTTTCTTTTAAAACTGCACTTATTATAAAGAACTGTAAAGAAATGCTTTTCATTTTCATGATGCAGTTAATGCAGGGCTTGAAAAATGTACCTTATATATCTAAATAGCCAGGGGACACTGTGTCTACATATGGGGGCAGTTTGGTCTCATGCATGGAAAGCCCAATTGTAATTCTGCTTGCTCTGACTTTCTGAGGATTTTTTTGTTTTGTTTTGTTTTGTTTTCAGACATGCTTGGAAAGCACATGCTGACAAATCAGCAAAATATGACAGTCTTGTTAGCTTTTTAACTGATTTTCCATCTGGTAGATTCATCTAATTGGAGTGGTGGGCTTGAAGTTATTTGCTGCTGTTCATTTTGTGTAATTCAAATACCTGCATGGGGATTCCTATACTGCCTCCACATCCTATGCTCGTAGAGAAATGGTTCCACTCTTTGTCCCATATAGCTACAGCAAATACTCACCTGCAGCATGAGGCTTAGGTAACTTTCTGCATTTTTTGCCCTTGGAAGGAAGAAAACCTCATCTCAGCCAGATCCCTGTAAGCTGCGATTGGAGAGGCTTTGAAATGGGAAAAATAGAATAATTATGAAGAGTCAATAAGGTGGTCAGACCAGGCAAGGGCTGGAAGAAAAGGCCAAAAACATGTGGTCTTGCTCCTGTCTTTGATTGCTGTAGAAATAACCCAATCCATTGAAGTCCATGGCTTTATGCTGGCACAAAGCAGAAAAAAACAGGTGCAAGGTTTCAGGCAAAGCAAGGACACAATCTTTCATGTACGTAAATGAGTGAATTATTGTTTAGCTTGGACTTCTCACCCAGAAAACTGTTTTATGGTTTGGGAAGCAAGAACTTGAAGGGTCCATTAGATAAACATATTTCTGATTGCCTGAAACTGCTACAGGGTGCGGTAAGATTTAAAATAACTATTAGCTAAATGGCAAAAAACTCCCCCAAGAGCTCCAAGATGACTCTGCTTACTTTTCCATTACCTTTCTCTACATTTCCCTTCCTTTTGAATTTTAACATGCCATCTGATTAACACAGCTGTTTTTCCTTTTATACTTTCTTACATGAGATTTCTAGATCTTTTTCATTCCTTCCTACATTTTTTCTTGCATTTCCTGAAAACGCTATAGAGAGTTGGGAATGTAGTGTACACTCATATCTCTTTTCGAAAAGCGAAGTATCTCTGCTGAAACACTGCTATGCTGATTTTCATGGAAGAGTAGTAGTGTGAGTTAACTTTTCATTGTTGTTATTCAAAACAAGATCAGTTTCAAAAAGTCTTTTGAAAAACTGAATCTGATACACAGTGTACACAGAAGTAATCCTACTGGGGTTGGGCCATTTGTGTCCCAAAAAGGAGTACAGTGAGACTCCAGCAGCTGCTGCTGTATCAGTTATGTTTGTATTGCTGCCCGAAACCCAGCTACGGGAAAAAGCTAAGAAAAACCTCAGAAGCACCTCAAACTGTATGTCAGGCTTCAGCACAGTTCATGGGGATCAAATGTTTTCACTTGGCAGAGAAATGCAGTGATCTCATGAAAGCTGTTAATATTAACAATGTACTAAAAACTCTAGGTGGGAATCTTCCTTCTGCACCCAGGCCAGGCCAGACATCTGATTACAAAGAACAAGTTCTCAATTACAAGAAGGTAGATTTAACTGGGGTTCTACATCTCACTATGAACAAAAAGTAAACCAAGGTTGGTGGGAATTGGGTGGGTTTTTGCTTTGGTTTGGGGTTTTTTAAAAGTTGTTTGAAGTTTCTAAACGTTTTCTCAGATTAAATTAAGTCATTTATTTACATTGTAACTTAATGCTTGGTAGAGTGGCCTTGCATAGAAGACTGGCAGTTCATAGAGGAGGAGGGATGGTTTGATCTCGGCCATGAGTGTGGTTTTGAAAAATTACACTTCTGTTGAATATGAAGGCTTGTTTTAAAAACCGTTTAGTGTCACATATAGCAAAGAAAAATGGCCATGGGAAGAGGGAAAACAAAGGAGAGCAGAAGTTTGTTTTCCTTAAAAAAACAGGACAGCAGGCACTAAGGACAAGCTATGCATTGTGATCACGCTCTCAGTGGCTGAGACAGCAGGAGGCTTTTTAGGCAGGGCTGGAGTTGTGCTCTTTGGGTGGCTACCCTGCTGGAAGAGCTCGTCTGCTTGCCTTCCTGGAAAGGCAGAGCAGGCAGCCAGGTGCCCTCCGGCAGTCTGCGGCTTTCGGGATCTGCTTACTTTGCCTCTGCCTGAAGCCAGCCCCAGCCTGGACTGTGTCCTCCTACGTGCAATGGAGGAGAAAACAGACGGTGATGTTGCAGGCAGAGGAACAGAGGGGGGACCAGAATACATCTGTGTCATTTTTCAATGATCTTTTGTAACACTTTTTTAAAAACTTCCTGCATAACTTCAGGGGGGAAAAAACATAAAACTTTTGTGTTTCTTCCTCTGTAAGGCAGCATTAGTGAATAATGCTTCCCTGTTTTGCAGAGCTGTCAGGCAATGTCTTGAATATTTGTGAAGTCTGCAGAAATACTGGATGCTGTAGACCACCTGAGAACAAAGTGTTCATAGCTAAAGAGAAGACAAAGGCTCTGTTGGCATAAGGAAGGTTACAAATTGAATTTAGCAATAATTTGTTTGGGGACTGAACTGGTTTTATATTTTCTTTCCTACATGGAAGTAAGGGTGTGTTAGCAGAGTTTATAGGTTATAAAATTGGAGAGTCCATTTTCTGCACAGAGGGGAACTGGTGCTGACTTTAGTATGATTCAGAGAGCTCTGAAGTCTGTATGACTGGAAGCAGAATGAAACATAGAAGTTCAAAGTGCAATATCATTCACCTAGGGACGAATATGAATGCTGTCTTTGAGCTCATCAGCTGGAAACAACCAAGAGCAAAGAAAGTCCTCATGGCTATGTTCATCAAAAAATTACTTGGGCAACAGTGATTCCTCCCACCCACCCAGTACTATGATCATAATATATCAGGCAAAATGTCTCCAAAAGAACTGGCAAATATTTAAACTGTCTGTAAAACATTAGCAAGAGCTGTCTGCAGCTGTAGTCACCTGCACAGAGGAAAAGTGAATTCCAAGTGGAGGAGGTATAGCGAAGGGCTTGTAAGACACCAAGAAACAGAACAACAGTTATATGAAAGAACTAAAAGATTGTGCCTTGATTAGTCAAGGAAAATGGTCTGAGAAAGATAAGACTAATCTCTTTAAATATCAAATATCAAAAAAGTGGAAGATATATTTAAAATATTTTGCCTCTTTTTTTTCCTACTCCATTTAAAGGTTCCTCTGGCTTCCTTTCCTTTTCATTTAAAGCTCTCCTCTATAGGTCATTTACAGCTGCATTAATGTTATCCTGTTATTTTAGAGCTCCATGGGGCTGAAATAGTCAAAATATTAACTGCTACAGTTTTCTAGGTGAGAAAAATGGTATTCAATTTTGAGTTTGTATTGTGATGAGCCATGTACAGAGCATGTGCTGGTAAGCAGGAAAAGCCTTTGGCGGCAAAAAGATTTGCTTTACCAATAAAATTAATCAGATTTTATTTAATGAAGCTCCATTCAGTCAAACCACAACTTAGGTTAGAGTAACCACAGGTGAAAACCTCATATAAAGCTTTAGCTAAATGGGAAGTTTGCAGTCTCACAAAGGATCCTTCCTCCAGAAATAAACGCAGAGTTGCTCCTGCATTAATGGTTTGTTTTGTCTGGATGTCAATCTGTACTGAAGAAAAAAAAAAAAAAAGTAATGATAGATAATTATATCTGAGTGTGCATGAGCCATATCAGATGTAGAGATGGTCTGATTGACTTGAGTGTTGGGAATGCTGTGTGATTTACTTTTTCTGCTCTGGGAAAATGGAGATTTGCCAGAAGCTTTCTCAGTGTACGGATTCTGAGTTATAGGGTTTGGTGGGAACCACATTGTTGCTTTGCTCTGAAAATAGTCAGACCCAAGGTTCAGATTTAACACATCTGCAGACTGTATCCAGCAAGAGAGAGCTGAGCTGAGTTTGCTGTAGGGACTGCTTCAAGTGGGTTACACTGTGCTTTCCCTTCTGATTTTATCCTAAAGGTGCAGGACGTTAAAAGAAAAAAAGAGAAAAAAATAGATAAGTTCAAATAAACTTTTTTTTCAAAAATTTTTAGATACTCAGGTCTGTTCTTTCCAAATATGACAGCAGTATACCGTTCCATATTTATTTTCTAAATAATAAAGCAATCAATATCTTTTAAAATCCTTGCCCTGTTTGGCTAGCAAGAATGCAAAGATTCCTAGTCTGAACAGGACTCCTGACAGTTATACCTATGGAATCCTATTTTACTTTCTTTCTAAGGAAAACACAAAGAAATTATTTGTGCCTATTTTATTTCTGGACTGCTGGAATTGCATTATCATAGGAGAAGGATGTGTCCTCTTTTTTGTGCTTGAGCTCTGTGGTCTGAACTCAAGCCTGCAAGTCATTCATTGAGAGGACCCATATCAAGCAGGAGAGATGAAAAACTGTCTCTGTGGCCAAGCTGATAAGATAATGCTGTTTTATTTCTACCATCCTAAAGCCTCCTCCATAGGCAGCCCCAACCTTCTGGTAGAGAACAAGCAGGCTCTGTCCTTCCCCTTCTACTTTAACAGATAACCTTTATTTACACCCAAGGCTTGGGAAAAATCTCCCTCCTCTTTTGAGGACCAGAGCTTTTTGTGGGACCTGCAGAGCAGAAGGGCAGGAAGATGTGGAGAAAGACTTTGGAAGTAGTAAAGGGAAAGCAGATGAAGAGCTTCTTGCAGCTGAGAGATCAGGGATGCTGCCAGCTTGAAGTATGTTTACTGGGATGTAGCAGATGTGGCAGCATGGGGAGAAACAGTAACCTGGGAAGAAGAATGGATCATGAGGGGGAGAAAGATGTGGGAGTAACAGGAGCTGCTGGATGATGGAAAATGAGATAATGGGGAATAAGTAAACAAAGCGATAAAAGCCAATAAATAAAAGTATATGACAATTCTCTTATTTCTAAAGAAGAATTGTACTGAATCAAATAAGCTGGTCTGCAATGGTCTAGGGATGAGTATGTGAGATTTGTATAGGGTTGTGTATTTGTTCTGGGATTATGGCAGTAATACCCCAGCCTTCTATATGATGAGTTTCACATGCTGATGTTAAAATATTGCTTAAAGAAAATCTATACTGTTAAGTTAATTCTGGAGCTAGAGAAATATTGTCTATGTGGAAGAGACAAAAGAGGGAGAAAGAGAAAAACATAGGGGGAGACTTGGGAAGAACAGGCAAGAAAAAGTGTGTCCTACAGTGGAATATATGTCCTATGGTAGAATATAAAGACAGCAGGTACATGTTCATAGTGTGTGCATGTGTGTTGCTGTAAAGAAATAAGTTGGTTTGAATTTCTTGGTCCCTAAGGTTAGGATGGGATGGAGAAAAGTTGCTTAAATAATAAACATTTCTCAATTTTATTAGCTCAGTTGTGGTGTGGAATGAATGCATGTTACAGCAGTCTGAGATACCACGTGGGACAGATATGTTTGTACTACAAACTTGAAGATTTCAAGCTTTCATTTTCAAAGCCAAGCTTTTTAGTTTTCAGGACTGCAAAGGTATGTTTCTGTATAGAAACAGGTCATGGTTTTGAAACCAAACTTCCTAGAAAACACTTTCAATAATCCATGGTTGCTAGAGGTATGCATTTCTTTTCACTTTTTGTCTTATCAAAGTGTTAACCCTGAAAGCTAATGACTGCATTTCACTGTCAACAGCCACAGTTTCAGGTCTGACTTTTTAAGCAGAATAGCAGGGTAAAAGTCCTCACAGGGGATAGCTTGGTAGTCAGTGCAACTGAAGGAAGGAGGAATTCAAATAAAAAGGGTGAAGCCTTCTAAAAAACCACTTATTTCCCTCGAGCAATGATTAGACATCCCAACTAGGGGCTTGCATTCAACATGAAGTTGTTTTGTTTGTAGGTAATTCTAAAGGTTGGACTCAATCTCTTTATTTTTTTTTTTTTGTACCTGCTGTTAATATTGAAGAGGAACCAGCTGTAGGTTTAGGCTAGAACAAAATTATACACTTAAAATCTGAGCTAAGATTGCTAATTGCATCAAAGAATTTGCCAGTAGGACTTTTCATGAACTCTGCAAACCACGTTGGGGAAAAGTCTGCTTCTTTTTACTGGTTGTAAAATTTGGGAAAATGAAGACAGGGGTTGCAAGTGAGTTACAGGGGAAAGCTGGCATCTCTGTTGAGACAATAGCAGTGTATACTCTGTGGTATGTGCTAGCAAGATGCACACACAACTCACAGTGAATGAGTACAATATAAGTCAGTATTAACCTTTCCTTTTGGATTTTTGTTAAACCTGTTTTTTAGTTCATGTAAATAATAGAATTTTTATGTTCCAGTTGAGTACAGAATAAACTTGTCTGTAGCAGATAAGAATTTATAACAAATTTCTATCATAAATTAACTCTAGATTTCATTATGAAAACAGAAAGATAGAACTACAAAAATTCTGATAACACTGTTTATTTTTCTTGCAATAAAAATGGCTCTTCCAACAGTACTAGGTAACAACAATGCTACTGCCTACCATGCCAACCATTACATCCTTTGCTGTTTGTGTTTCATTACTGCTTCAGAGGCCCTGGTCCCAGGCCATGATCCTGTTCTGCTGGACAGGATTCAAAAGATGGTTTTTGTATCAAAAAGCTTGCAGTGTTTGCTGCTTTGGGTTTATAATAAAGCATCTCTCAGTAAAGAGAGCTGCTACTGGAGTTTTAACTTCTTTAAAGGACAGTTTTTCTGGAGGAGTGTCCCATACTTTAATAACAGTAAACCCAAGCAGCCATTTCACTCTCTGAAAACCCTCTAAATAAAACCAATAAATATCTGTTCTTTGTCCTGCATAGGAAAGCACAAAATGCTAGATGGGTTCATAAGGTTTTGTTTGGCTTCTTTCAGTCTTTTATAGGAAGCAAATCTGAGTACAATTATTGTAAATGTTTTCCTCTGTATATTGACACTAGCTTTTTATTTTTTCTAATTTTAAAATGTTTCTTTTTTTTTTTTAATTTCAATGTAATATTTAGTAATATATCTACCTGAAAAAATTGTGATTAAAAAAAAGTCACATGAAGGATATTCTTTCCATAAAGAATTGTAGTTTTTCCCTGGAAAGTAATGCTGAAAATTTCTCATAGTTTTCTGTGTTTCTGAAAGGAAGTAAAAAAAAAATGGCAGGAAAAGACATGGTCTTCACAGCTTTATTAATGTACCCACTATCATACATCACACAGCCTAGCACTTTTAGAGAAGCTTCTATCATATATAATTCCAGCCACAGAACCTTTCAGCTGTGTTGAAAGCTGAGCAGAAAGTGAAATGACATAGCAGAGCTGAGTGAAATACTGATAGTAAACAAGATATTTACCTATTTTTAAAAAATTATTTTTCTGGATGTCCATTATCTCTGAACAGACCTGGATTTCTGAAAAAAAATACATTTTTTTGTTTTTCTGAAAGAATTGCCATTCACTTTGTATTTTATGGTATTTCGTCTGTGCCTGGACAAGGTAATTCCACAAAATATTTTCAAGATGGCTGCTAGCATGTTTGCCTGTTACCAATACTTGCAGTTTATATTTCTGTGGAAAAGAGGTAGCTTGGATGAGTGTTTGTAGGAATCAAAAAAAATGGCTGATACATACCCTTTAAATAAACTTACTCATTGCATGAGTATGGTGTTTGAGAATTGTCCTTTGTAAGAACAAATTTATGAAGTAAGAGATTCTGTAAATTACTCTAAAGGTTTATAGAATAAGACTTTAGGAAACAATGTCTTTTCTGGAGGTTTCTAATTTGTGATAGCATTTCAGTATCTGGCTGGCAATAGTGGAAGATCATAAAATATTTCCATAAATATTTTTACTTGTATTTACTCAGCATCAGAGCTTGGGGTTTAGCTGCATTTGTCCTTTTGTTGCCCCTGCCCCACTTTTCCAGTAGGTTACCTTCTCTCTATTTCATTGTGGCTGCTTATGTCTCACCCAAATTCAGGTGTTTGGTTCTGTCATCTCCTCTACTGCTGTCATCCTACATTTTTATAAAATCCCTTTCCCTACAGTCTGTCCTGTTTCTTCTTTTTTTTTTCCAATGAATTGGTCATACACTGTAGAATGGACTCAGGATATAAAGATGAGATAAGAAGATTTACCAGGCAGAAGAGTGGGACCAGATAAAAGATGAGTCACTGTCATTCTTAATATGGAGCTGACAGAATTGGGAAAGAACAGGTGTTTGGTATTAAGATGTTTTTAATACCAAAAAACCTTTATTATAAATTGATTTTACTTTTTCCCCCACAATGTTTTTCTTCAAGTATTTTGACTAATACTGCCAAATTATTGCCAAACAGTCTTTATTTACTGCTTTCAAGCCAGGCCTATGTTTGTAAGTACAATGCACCTGATGGCTTCAGTGACTTTGTGCTGGCTTTAGTTGCTGTGACTTCTGAATTCCTGTGAAATCATATTTATGCATGTAAATACAACTAAAATCCTTTGCTCATGATTGCACTGACACAGGGCGTTTGTACCAGACCCCTCGCACCTGGTGCAAGGGAATGCACCAGAGTATTTTAACTTGCATTTTGTTGTGTTTCTCCATTTTTAAAATCCTTTTTTCTTCAGGGGGAGGGGATATGTGGGGGGATGACTAGCAAATCTCATTGTTTTATATTGGAGTGGGTGAGACTTCTCTGGTAAATGACATGAGTATATGGTTAGTGCCACAGTGGGATCAGTGACATCACTGCTCTGTGGCAATGGAAATTTTGATGCTGACTGAGCAATGAAAACCCAGATTGACATTGACGAGCAAATGTGATTCACCACTAATTTATCCCCAGGTATTGAGATGGCCATGAAGCATCTTTAACTTGTCTGCAAGACTGTAAAATTTGCAAATATAAATGTAGAAAGCTTGAAAATTAATTTTCACTGTCATCTAACTTTTCTTTGTGATTGCTTTTGTTTGCCCAGAGAAGAACCAGGTGACCAATCAGGTATGAATTGACAATGGCTAATGAATAGTCATCAGATGAATAGTTTGTAAATAACCCTTAACCTGAAAGCTGCTTTTCTAGAATATCTGATCATTTCTTACAAATCAAAATGTATTTTTCCTGTTTGATGAACATACAGATACATATTTATACATGCACAATTGACATGCCTTGTATAAATACACAGATATCCAGTCTGAGGCAGTGGTATTTGAACAACTGCAGTTTGGATGAACAGCAATTGAGGAATTTAGCATAGATTAGCATAGTTAAACAAGATGTCTACAATTATAAATTGACGATGTAAAGTTTCAGCAATTTCCTCTTGATATTGACAGAACAATTTGGGACTAATCTAGCTAAAGGACCTGCTTTAATTTTTTCGGGTGACTGGTTCTTGCTTTTTGTCAGTCATTTCAATCTGATTAGCTCTTTCAATTTAAACATTTTAGGATAAGAGTTTTTCTAATAAGAAATTGTTAATTGCTAAATAAACAGGCTGCAATAACACAACACAATTCACTGAAATTTTGTTTCCATTAACAAAGCTTTCTCTCGGAGAATTTAGATATTTACTGAATCGCTAATCCTTTTGCAGCAGTTTTCAAGGAAAAGCTCTCTACGTAACAGTTTGACTTAAGGAAATAAAAGCATCTCACACAAATAGGCATGTGAAATAGTTATTAAACTATTTTGGTAAAGGCAAGTGTATTAAGAGAAAGTAGATCACAAAAGCAGATTCAGTTTTCTGCATTTTAGTTCAGGATTTTTAGGCAACAGGTTTTACGAACCATGCAGATGTAAACAGTTTAGTAAATCCTGAGTCTTCTTGTTTTGTGGGTTTTTTGTTTGTTTAATCAGAGTTTCTAATCTGTTTTTGCATTCTAAACCTTTTTCAAGCTCTGTGGATTGTTTCTTACTGTTACTGAACATTCAGCTGGCTGGAAATGCACTTTAATTTGAGAGCGTTGCTATTTTAGAAGAATATCCTTTTCAGCGTTACAGATTGATACATAAAGACTCTAGCTTTAAGAAGAGTTGGTGTGTTTTCTAGCATTAAAAGAAGTCCTGAAATGATAAATATAAAACACTTGAACGATTTAAAATAAAACCCAAAAGCGTAGGTTTACACTGTTTTTAAAGCAGGAGTCGAAATTCGAAAGAGCGAGCCTAATTTTGAACGGAAATAGGAAGATTGCGATAGTTGGATGAGGATTCCCGCCGACACCTGGACCCGGTAATGCAGCACCTTGAGTGGCGGCGGACGGCGCGGAGGTCTGATCTCCAGGAAGGTAGACGAGTAAAACAGAATCTCCCGCATTTCGGGTGTCCTGCTGGCAGCGGCAACACGAACACCTTTTCCGCCAATATCTGCAACGATTGCGGCGGTGCCCGCTCCGTGCCCCCCGCGGGGCAGCGCCCGCCCTGCCTGCGCGGGGACCCCGCCGCACCTCAACAAAATCTGTTGCCAGCGGCACGGCGGCGGCCCCGCCTGGGTGGGCACCAGCACGGTGGCCGCTCCTCCGCCCGCTGGCGGAGGGGGAGCGCTGAAGTGATGCATCGTCCACCTGGGGAGAGCGGTTCCCTCCGCCCCGTCCCGGTAGTTGCGGGGCAGGAGCCCCGGGCGCGCTGTGCTGCCGCGGCGGGGTGGCACTGCGCCGGGCACCGGTCCCTCGCCGGCGGGCCCCACAGCTGCCCCTGCGCTGGCGGTCAGCGCCGGGGGTGCCCCGAGGGAGCTCCTGCCTGGCGGCCGGGCAGCCCGCACCGAGCCCCCGCGCCCGCTCCGAGGGCGGGGGACCCCTGCTGCCCGACAGCTGCGGCGGGGCGAGGGGAGGCGACGGCCGGGGCACCGCAGCCCCCGCCCAGGAGAGCACCACCGCTTCGGGGTGAGGGCAGAGGCGCCGAGGGCTGCACCGGCTGTCCGGGTGATGAACGATGATGGCCGGTTCCCGGCGCTGACAGCGCTGGGGGCACGGCTGTCCCGGGAGGGGAGCTCGGCGGCGGGCTGCCCGCAGCCCTGGGGCTCCGGTCGTGTCCACGGGCGGCGTGGGGCATCCGCTCTACGACGGCTGCGGTCCCGCTCGGCCCGGCCCGACGGGAGCGCCCAGCCGGGCCGAGCGGAGCCCTATAGCCAACTGGCGATGCTGGCCACCCTTTCCTGCTGCCGGAGATGAACCCCGGTGGGCTCGGACCTCTCCTCCCGCCTCTCGGCAGCTGACGACCAGGACAGAGAGAATTTAGGGAGAAAACGAAATACAAGCGGCGGGGGCTTTGAGCGCGGTCATCGGCCCCGCTCCAGTTCGAGCCGGCCTTTGAGCTTCTCTTGGCCGGGCGTTCTGCCGGCGGCTGCCCCGCTGATGGCTGCCGTAGCGCGCACCGCCGAGGCGCTCGGACGGGCGGGCTGCGGCCGGGGTGAGGCGGCGGGGCGGCACCCTGAATGCCCAGGGACCCTAGAGCGGGGATGAGGTAGCGGCTGGCCAGCGCGACAGGCTCCGCTGGCGACCGACGGTGCCTGTGCTTGCGGAGCAGGGCCAGTGGCAGCCCCAGGGCCACACTGCGTCTGAGAGCAGGGTCTGAGGCAGCCTCCGGGGAGCCGGAGGGCTGGGGGTGAGGGGTGCGTGGCTGTCAGTGTGCCAAGTGGTGGGAAAGGCGGGGGGGAGCCAAAGCAAACACGTGTGATGCTGAGCGTCGGGGAGCATCTTCGCGTAGAAATGGTGTTGGATGCCCCACAGAAACGGGTCAGCTCTCTGGTGTCTCCAGCCCAGGCACAGCAGGGCGTCTGCCTTTTGATCTCAGCAACTGGAAATACATGTTTAAAATAATGACACCGCATAGGGAGGATCTTTTCCTCGTGTTTCTCCCCGCTTTTCCTTTAGGTAACCGCTGTGCTGTAGCTGCCGTGTGCGCGCCTAGCAGTGAGAGGAAGGGAGGGAGAAGGGAGGGAGGGAGCCTGGGAAGCGCTGGCTCCGCCAGTGGGCGTTTTCTGGCGGCCGGGGCTGCTGCTGGAAGCGGCACTGCAGTGACTGTATCTGCCTCTTTGCAGGCGAGCGCGCACATACGGGGCAATATTTGCCTCCCTCGAAGAAAATACAGATTGTTGCCGTTTTCTTGCTTTGAATGCGAGGTGGGAGCATGGGGAAAAGCGGACTTTAAAGGGGATTGAAACCGCTTGGCGGTCAGTAGCGCCCTGTCCCCTCTGGCCTAAAGGGGGAACGGAAATGTGAGGATTTTATGAGGGCGGGAGCCGGGGTGCGGAGGAAATACTGCCCGGGAGTTGCCGGAGGGAACGCAGGACCGATCCGCGGTTGTCCCTTGTTTGGCTCCGTCCGTTTTGGCTTCCCCTTTCGTTTTACTCCAGTATCTCTGCTAGACGTCCTGCCTTAAACTATCGCGAAAGGGAGGGAAGAGCGGAAGCATGTCCAACCCGGAGAAGCGGATCTTATCCCGCCCCTCGGCCCCCCTGGCTGCAGCACCCGGGGAAAAGCCCGGCTCCGGCAGCCGCCCGCTCCACTCCCATGGCCAGAGCGGTGGAGGTGGAGGCAGCGGCGGGTCTCCTCCTCCTCCCCCCGCTCCTGGAGGCGACTCGCCTGCCTGCAGCTCCCTCTCTCTCCTCCTAACAACCACCAGCAGCAGCAGGAGCCGCGCTACAGGCACAGCCTCCTCCGCCGTCTCCGCCAGCATCGTCTCTAGAGCGGCAGCGGCTCCTTTCCTCGTTCCAATCCCCTCCTTCTCCGCTTCTCCATCTTCTCTTTATTTCTTGCCGCCGCCTCCTCGTTTCCCCTCCTCATTTTCCTTTAACCTCACAAGTCTCCAAGGGAGGGAAGGAGGAGGAGAGGCAGCGAGAGCGGCAGGAGGAGGAGGTGGAGGAGGAGGAGGAAGAGATGTTGGCGGAGCAGCAACAGCAGCAGCTCACTTGATCGCCCATCCAGGCGGCAGCGGCAGGAGGAGACTCTTCTGTTCTTCCTCCATCCAGGGCTTGCTGCTCCGTTCCGCAGTCGGCGGCCCCCGGCAGCACCACTCCCGGCTCCTCCTCTCCCCAGCCGCCTCTCGCCCGTGGTCCTGCAATTCCCTCGGTGCTGCAGTAGCAGCAGCCCGCGGCGACGGGATCCGAGGAGGCGACGGCCCCGGCGGGAGCAGGACTCCTAGGCGGCAGCAGCGGCAGAGAGGCGCCTTCTTCTCCTTCTCGTCTCCCCTGCTCCTAGGGCCAGACATGGAAGATGGATCTAATTCTGCAAGCTGCTTTAGGAGGTTTACGGACTGTTTCTTGAATACAAGTAGGTACCGGAGCGCTGTGCCCGGCGGCGGGTCGCGCGTGTCTCGGGGGAAGGCGAAGGGCTGTGTCCGAGGCTGGGTGCATGCCTTGTGCAAAGGGCATTTCTTTGTGAGTGGCGGGGAGGCGAGGACACAAAGGGGCCGTATACGTGGGGCGTGTGTGGCCGCATGGAGGAGCGGCCGGGTGTGTATTGAGGATGCACGGACAAAGGGGATGCTCGATGTAATTGAGTGCTCTTTGTGGGAGCTGGCTGTTAACGCCTCGAGGATTTCGGCATCATTCCGGGATCAGGCAACTCTACGTATATGTATGTCAGCCTTTTGCCTGGTACATGCTTAATTTGTTCAGGAATGACACGTAGGGGTATGGAGGCTGTCCCCCCTGCTTACTTGAACAGGCAATAAGGAAGCATTATGGTATCGGCAATTGACAGAAAAGCGGCGGCGGAGGACCGAAAAGGGGTAAATGGATCGCTTCTTTCTGCATCCTCCGTCAGATCTGCCACGCGCGTTCACATTCCATATTTCTGATTCGGCTTTGGTACCGGGTGCCGCCTTTCCCTGACCGTGGCTCGTTGTAAGGCGGGCCAGGAACCCGAGAGGAAACATGTGCTCCTTGCTACGAGGGGCTGGCGCTGGAACGGGGATAGTGACCAGCTGGCTGGGAGGGCGGAATAAAGGGGGGATTGAGGCGCGCCACAAAGGACGCCCCGCAGCCAGCCGTTCCCAAAGCCTCGCCGGCTCCCACCGAGCCCGAGCGCGGCGGGAGGGCCCGGGGCCGCGGTCGCCCCGTGCCGGCGGGCGGGAGTGGGGCCGGAGCGGCCGCTCGGCCTCCTCTCGGTGCGGGCTCGGCGAGCGCCCTCCCCGCGCTGGCCAGGAGAGCCCGGCGGGAGCGGCCCGAGCCCTGCGGCGGGGTGTGGGAGCGGGGAGGAGGCTTCGCATGGCACAAACTCCCCGTTTGCAAGGACGAGCGACCCGGCTGCCCCTCTGCACGTCGGATGTCTCGTCCTCCCGCCTGCGAGGCGCTTCCCCGGCACGCCGCGCCCCGCCGGGTGCGCGCCCCGGGGGCTGGGGTGGCCCCGGGGGCTGGGGTGGCCCCGCACCGGCCGGGAGCTTCGGGCCGAAATCCCCCGGGGTCCACATGCCCGTGTCCCCCCGCCAGCCCTCAGTTCCAGCGCCCCGCCGGGAAATGTGCTCGGTGAGGCTCGGTGTGGTCACGGGACGAAAGAATTTACAAGCGGAGCGTGTACCAGGGCTGATATATATATATGTGTGTGTATATATATATATATAGTATGTATATATAATGCAGGTATAAAGAACTTATTTTTTATTTTTCCTTTTTGCCTTTCAGCTGCGGCTGTATTTTCTTTTTGTGAGCTCCTTAGTTTGTGGATCTCTGCCTTAAGGTGTACCTAGACTTGAATTTTAATGTTAGTAGAATTTGATAAAAGTGGCTTTTTTGGATACAGATGAACCGTGCATAGTTCATTGGGGGGATGTGAGAAGAGCTACAGAGATGTCCACTGAAACCTCATTATCTGTTTTATTACTTACAGCTGTCTTGAGTAGAAGAACCTGCAAGTGTGGTAGTACTTGTGTTCCAGAGTAGTGGTGAATAAAGATGATTATTGCTTTTGCTGTACTGTCTTTCTGAAACTTTATTCAATAGTTGATTATGGTACAGAGCCACATACTTCTTTAATCTTGTGACCTGAAAGGAATCCTAAACTCTTCTAATTTTAATTTCTCTGTGTTTGAGAGAGGTAGAAGGCTGCCATGAGTGTGGTATAACGCTGATGTTTTAAAACAAGTGGTCTTGAAAGTAAGGAACTGAACCAGGGAATGTATATCATGTAAGGCAATCCACTCCTATGCTAGACCAGGAAAAAGATAATGTGGAAAACATCAGCTTTGTTCAAAACAACTTTAAAAAGAGTAGTGAATTCAGCTTCAGCTATTTTATGAACTTCTGAACACAAGAAATTTGGTCATCTTTTACTGGTTATGACCTCTGACTGAAGATTTTCCGGCAGGCAGGAAAGGAGCAGAACTATTCTTTCCCCTGTGAGTTTACTGACGTCTAAGAAGACATGCAGCCTCTCTCTGTGGAAACACTTTTCCATACTCTGCAGCCTGTGCTCACGAAACTTTCAAGAACTTAAAAGTCTGATATTCTCTGCTCCTCTTCTGAAAGTGATTGAAACTGACCAATGGGCTCTAGAGATATTAGTGAGGTCAGACAGATGGACAGATAGGCATTCACGTGCGGTGGGTGCGTATGTGCATATGTGTACCTTTTCCTCCCTCCCTGAGTGGTTGCATAAATCTGATTTCCTTAGGAAGCTAGGCTGAATAAAGGAGTGGAGGGAAACAAGATACTAGTCAGTTCCAGTGCAGCTACTGCAAAGAGCTGTTTGGAGTGCTGTGCACAGTCCTGGATACTGTGCAGCCGGAAGGCTATCATTGTTTTGAAGAGGATGAGATCATGTAAAATAACGAAGATAATGTGCTGTGTCTCATAGCTTTTGTTTCCTGAATTGTATTTTAAGTTCTAAATAATATCTATGTACATATACATGCTCTCTGACTTTAAAGACAAAAAAAAAGAGCCTAAGTATTTTTGCAGGGAACGTGAGGAGTTCTGTTGGGAAGAGAATTGACATGCGTCCTTCTGGAAAGAAGATTTAAAAGTGGCATAACAGAATCCTCACAAGTGGAAAACAGTGAAATTGCTAGAGATGTATTCTTCTCTGAGCTCTTTTGACTTGCATGCTTTCCAGTCAGGATTTTGTTAAAAGGTTATGACTATTAAAATTTTAGGTTGGTTCTGCAGTACTGAGTTTGTGCCGTATCTGGCAATTTTTCTTACTAAAATTCTTAATGAAGCACTGGACTGCAAAAGCTTATGTGAACTTTGTGTGGTGTTTGTTGTTTTTCTTAACTGTTTAAAGTCTTGGTGCATATCACAGTGTTTTAAGAAACTTTTAGTATTGAAAATCCTGGATCAATACTCCACTGGAGTCCTGTCATATTTAGAATACTGCAAGTTGCCAAGTATTCCAGTATTTCAGGTTTATGGGAAATGTCTTGCCTTTAGGGGAGCATCCCATCTTCCTTCCACATTCAAGGTCTTCTCTCATGGTGCAGGTGTCTTCTGTGTCCCATGAGTCTACTGGCAGGTACGAATTCTTTACAGTATGCAGGCTTTTTGCTTGTCAGAGAATTATCAGTCTATTTTTATTATATACGATTACTTTTTTCTGGCTGTTTTAGTCCATACCTTCACTTGCTAGATGCTAAGACTTTCTGATTGAGCAGCAGTCTAAGAAAGAATACATGTAGTAAGATCTGTTGGTCAGGAAGAAAATAGCAATTAGAATTTAAAAAATGCCAAAAGTATTCCTGTTACTTGATCTAATGGTAAAATTAATCTTCTCTTGACTCTTGTTTTTCCTGGTCTGTATATTCATTTTTTTTTGCAGTCAGTTTGTTCCAAGTTTAATGCTGATCTTCAGCAATGAATCCCTCGTATGAAGGTGGACAGAATTTGGTTTTCCAATTAGATCACGCTTAAAATTTAGACTATGTAAGAAATGAAATTGCCTCTGGTTTTCACCCCGTGGATTCTGACTCCAGGTTAATTGAAAGCAAAATTATCACTAAAGTAGGATATAGTTATGATAAGTGATGTCATTCAATAGCTCCTATCAGGACTGGTGTTTCACGTTTTGCATTAATGTATGGGAACACCCTGTATCCTGGTCTGCAGCACTGCCATTCTACTTAGTGGGATAGCAGAACAATACATGAGGCAGACAGCAAAGAATGGCATGGAAAGGTAGTGAAAACCATGCAAGCACAAGCAGTTAACAGTGGAGAAAGGCTTGCTTTTCCAAGTCAGGTATTTTTACAAATGGTTGTCTATAAAACATGCAGTTTACATTTGGAATATCTAATGTTCTGTCGCTTTGACTCCTCAGCTCTGCTGCCTGTGCCTGGTGGTTTGGGAGTACCTAGCACTCCCTTGAGAGAGGAGATAATGCCTTCCTTGTTAACTCAGTAGCCTTGCTCCTCCTGTGAGATGGACTGTGGAAGGTGTGATTCTGCTAAATGGGACAGTTTAGATGAATTGGGAGATGGTTTCCTTTTGCCACTTGTGTGAGGAGGATGGCAGCTCTAATCTAACACAAGGCCAGCAGCTTCATGCACCCCATTTGTGTCCTTCTCCCTTTTGCTCATGTTTAAGCCGCCCTCATCAGCTGAACATGGTGAAAACCTGAAGTGTAAAGATGAGTTTTTATTCAACATGTATGTGACTTAGTGACTTGATTTTGAAACAGTCATGTGAGTGCTTATTTTCATTAATGATCTATGGTGTATTCATGGCTGACTTGCTCTTATGTCATCCTTCAGATCAGTACAACAGTAAATTTGTTTAGTTTTAAGATTCTGTGCCGTTTTCTCCTATGAATAGATTATAAGCAACAGTCTCTCAATATTACAACATCGTGGACTTAGTTTTAGATTCAGAAAGTTAAGAATGAGAGTCTGTGAGTGGATTTAACTTGGAAATGACTTATGCAGCTTGTTGATTGATGTTAATCTTGTCTGTGTTTAAAATTGTATTTCAGATTGAGTTTAATATCAGCTTATTTTTTAAAATGCTGCTTTAAAAAGTATTTGAGTTTCAAGTCACTCTGTTTAATACTTGAGCATTCGATTTTTTGTTTGTTTAATAATATTACAATTTTTGGACTGTTGGCACTATTATAATATTCTAAAAGAAAGCTAAAATAATGCGTAAAAATATATATAAAAAGAAAAAGTGCTGGTTGAGGGTTTTAAAATTGTTTTTATGCTCCCTCTGCTGGCTGTTTCAATTACAAGTACCTGTACTTGAACACTGTTGCTAAATCTGCTTTTCCTTTTACTGTTTTATCAAATAAGTAGTGAAGTGTGTTGATTTCAATCTGTTTTTAAAATTAAAAGAAAAAAAGGATAGTTTTTAAATGAAGAAACACTGTTTGCAGGAAGTGGAAGTCTGACACTTTTTAAAAAATGGAATGGGGTTTCTATTTTTTGTTATACCTTGTATTGATTTTAACTCTTGTCCTAAAAACAGTTGAATCTTTGGGTGTGTTGGTTGCATCTTCACTAGTAAATTTCACAGAAATAACAATTCATAGATTGTTCAAAACGATTCGTTTATCTGTTTCATTTGTTGTAACAAATTTAGTGTCCAGCTTTGAAGAACAGCTGTGATAAAATGTAAATAGTTCTGCTATATTTTGTTAAATTAAAAACGATAAAATGCTGTCACGAGTTTGACTTCAACATAATAAGCTACAGTGCTGCACTCCAAGTATTCTGCAGATGTAAGGGATAATTTCTTAAGGTACTGGTTTTGTTATGTAGTGTACAATAGTGTTCATCCAGAATATTTATAGCACCCAAAAATTGCAATCTCTAGGAACTTCAGAGATTATATACAAGGGTTGCTTTATATACTGTAGTAATGAAGCCGTGGCATTCCCCATGGGTGTCAGCGATGACTACAACAGTTCAGTATCTCTTGTTGGTGTTTCTGCTGGAGCTCCAGGCTGCTCGGTGGTGTGTCCTGGCTTGTGCTGGTGCTTGGCTTCCCCCGGCCGGAGTTTGAAGAGTGCCACCTGCTGATTGACAGCTCCCAGGGCGATGCTGCCTTTGCCATCTGAAGGCTCTCGCAGCTCTGCCTCGCTTGGCTTCGGAGTGGGACAAGTCGAACCTGGGAACTCTGTAATGATGCTCTTTTTTTTTTTCTTTTCTTTCCTTTTTTTTTTTTTTTTTTTTCCTAATTTGTTTCAAGGTGAGGACACAGGATTTTCATCCTGCCAGGTGGACTTCCCTCGCCATCTTTGTCCCCTTTTAAAAACTTGTGAGAAAGTGTCATATTTCTGTGGTTTCTTCATCACTTCTTGTCAAGCTGTCATAATTAGTGTGGGAGGAACCAGCCTGGCTGGTGTTTATTGAAGACTTTGGCTCCTGCTATGCCAGACAATGTAATGATGTGTCGCACGCTCAAATGAGGCTGCTCAAAAGGCAGGTAACAGAATGGCCACCATGACTTTGTTAGCAGATGAGCATTCCAAAATGCTTATGATGTGTTTTTGCAGGAGAGAAGGACAATTTGGTTAAGAAGTTCTAATTTTTTACAGGAAAGTCATGCATTAATCTTTAGTTTAGTGCACTCTAAGAATGCTTTATTTCAGCCTTCAAGTATGCTAATTATGTCTTTAAAAAAACAACTTGGCAAGAATATGAATTAGTTTAAAAAATGCATCATTTACATACTTACAAAGAACTCCTTTATTTTAAAATTCTTTTAATATATATTTTCATGGTGTTTTGTTGCTGCAGAAAGCTTTCTTAATTCCAGCTCTTAAGCATCTTGTCACAGGTGGCATTAAAAACAAAAAAATATTGGTTTTATGAATTTCATGTTCTTTTGGAAAACACACTAATAGCAAGTTTTAGTCCATGTGGGATTTTTAACAATAAAATGTCACATCATTAAGAGATGCCAAATCTTATCGCTCAAAAGGACTAGAGTTGTGGTCAATATATCACTTGAAGACTTACTGAAGTAGTTCTGGTTTAAGAACACTAAAAGAGAAGGCTTTTGAATATTATTCACTGCCTTCAGAGAACCCATAGTAATGTTATTCATATATAATTAAAATAATAATAAAAAACCTCAATGAAGAAGCAGTAGTAGTAATCTCACCTTCCTTGGTGCTGGGACACAAAGAATAGATTGCCAGGGTCTGAAACCAGTTAATCCAACTTCCATCTGAAAACTTTTAATGTTTTCATTAGCACTTATTGATCTGATTCCTTGTTTCTCCATTATCAGCCAACTCCCATGCACCAGAGCTATATTTCTCTTCACAAAGCTTATTCAGCTGTTAGTAATTTCAACATGAGTCCTTCTTCTCTCCTACTTGCATCAAAAAGAAATCCCCTAATATGTCAAGCCAAAATAATTCCTGAAGAAAACTTTTGCATCTGAAGTTCTAATAACTTTGTACAGAAACTTCACATCTCTAATTCTTCTGACCCATACATACCCAAAATAGCAGGTATTTATAGCTGCTGACAAGCACTGCTATGCTTACCTTAGTAATACTGCTTGATTGCTTCACCGTGTTGGTAAGTTCCCACACTGTCAGAAAAAAGCGCTACTTTTTGCCATTTCTATTTTAGTAGTATTTCTGCAATATTATGGTTCAGAGAATAAGATGCATAGCCTGAATTGACAGCTAAACGTGCATCCTTTTTATTCTTTTATAGTTTTCCTCACTGCCTAGTTTTTATATCTCCATTGTATTTCTTCTGTAGTGTCTTATTTTATTTGCTTCCAAACTGGGTAAAGCTACTTCCCTTTCTTCTGAAGATCTTTGACTTAGTCTTAAAAAAAAAAATAAAAAGAAAGTGTTTCAATATTTCACTAATGTTTTTTTTTCACTAACACATAGCAGTTGAGTTTATGATAACTCATTCTTTTACTTACACTGGGTTTTTTGTGTTTATATTTTGGTTTTCTTTCATGCATATACAGATACCTTGGCAGCTTCTCTAGAGTGAATTCTGTTTTGGAACATAGCTCTGTCGGCTGTCCTTTCTTTGCGTGCCTGTTTTTCAGTTATATTGTAATTTCAGTTTTATATTACTTCCCCCTTGTCCACCCATAAGCTTATTTTAGCTGATATTTCTATCTTGATGGCTGAATTGTGCTGATTTTGTTTCTTCCTGCAGAGCTCTGTTGTCTTATACTGTCCTTTTTACAGTGTTTTTGTTTTCCCCAACTACTTCTGTTGTGTGAAGGCACTATGGCACTATTATTCTGCTTTGGTATGGTTCACTTAAACAGTATTGTCTGAAATTTTTTTTTTTTTTTTGGTAAGAAGAAATTTTGCATGGTAGTTTGAAAATGCTCACGATGGATTTGGTATTTGTGGTGACTCATTGTATTTCCTAATCTGCCACTGTCTGCCCAGCCCTAAGTGTGATGTCAGTAGAATTTTTTTCTTCTTGCTTTTTTTTGAGCACACGTAGGACTGATGAAAGTTGCTGTTTGATGTAACAGGAAACTGAACTCATCTGTTCTCAAAACAGGCACTGCCTTAGCTAATATGCTCAGGTTTCACCGTGCCAGGCTTCTGTGTCTCATTCTTGAGAGCAAATTGCTTTTGTGTGGATGTGTCCCAATGATCCTGTTTCTTCAGTGTTCACGAGTGCACACTCCTGAGACAACTGCTCTTGGAAGCTGCTTTTTCATGCATCTTAAGCATTAGATGTAGTTTTATGGCCTTCAGCTCATGATTATGAATGCGAGAAGGTCTTGGGATTAGAGGTATCATTTTGAGAAGTGCTTTGAAGACATCAGAGAGAATGGGTGACCTGCAGTCTCCAATGTTTATAGAACACTACAACTTCTGGCTTAGCTCTTGTGATGGTAGAGAGAACAGGATCATTTGGACATTGCAGTAACTTTTCAAAGACTTTTTGTGGGTAGGAATGTGCTTGTGTTTCAGACCTTTTTTGGACTTTTGTTGGAGCTATATGCAATGCTCATGCTTTTTGAACTAAGCACAGAGGATGTGGGGTCAAGCTTTAATCCTGTCTATTCTGCTTAATTTTTGTGAGCTCCATGATCCAGTTTAGACTGATGCCTAATTGCATGTGTGTTGGGAGTAAGCAAATGCAGACTGTTCCCAAAAGCACTGGCAATTATACTTGCCTCACCTTGTGAAAGGAGAAGAGTTTAGCTTTGCAGACACAAGCTATATCATGCCCCTGTACTTTGTGGTTAAAGATCAGGTTCTGCGCTGTTTTAATTACTTATTTAGGGACGTGGCTCTATGGAGCAGCAGAGGAACCACAGTCTAAACTGTTTGTGGCAGTAGGCAGACCTTGATTCTACACACCAAGTTCTCCTAGGGAATGAACCGCAGATTCTACAAAATCCTGAATGAAAGATGCATGCAGTGAACAAGGAGGACATGGCTTGCTGCCTGAGTCAGCACATTTATTTATATTTTCTGTCTTTGTTTCCTGGACTTGCTGCTTTGAAAGGGTCTTTGGAAGTTGTGACTAAAATGTGTATATGAATGTTCATAGGAGAACAAGAGAACACAAAGTTGGTCAGTTGACAAGGACAAATGAAGTGTATGTGGTGATATTACATGTCTTAAGTTAATGAAAGATGATGGAGACATGTCCGTCTATGACAGCAGTATTGAAGGGACAAAAATCAAGAGTAGAATAGGGAGAAGACTGGAATGATAAGAGGAATTTAACATTTTTATTGCTCAAAGGAATGCAACCACAGCAGAAGAAAATGTTCATCCTTATAGGGAAAGCTATTTATAAATTTTAAGAGGTTTCTTTTGGGGTAGATGAAAGGCTTGATATGTAAATATCTCCCAGCAAATTATCAAATTTCAAGGGAATCTCTTCAATGAAGTATAAGATTTGAAGTAAAAGATTACTGTTTTTAAAGTGAGTGTTATTTTTCTTTTTAATGTCATAAATGCTTTGTTTCTGGCTAACTATTAACTTTTTCCTCCTTTGTAACAACGTAAGTGTGCATGGTGAATCTTATATACTTTATGAATGTGCTGACAGATAATATTTTAATTTATTTCTTTACTTTTTGCAATTTAATATTATCTTCATGAATAGGCCAGCTGCTATTTGACAATCTTTTGTTTATGCCAGCTGAGAATGTCCTTTACCATTGTTTTTTAAGGTCGCTCTGAAAGTTTTACTGTTCTACCCCATGTGGTTTTTATTTACTTTTTCCCTTTTTTTTCCTTTTTTTTTCTTTTTTAATGCTTTAACTGTAGTTTAATAACTGATCCATCTTGTTCCTGATTTTTTTTTCCCAACAGTTTATTAAAGTGTAATTCTGGCTACACGTAGAACACATGCCCTTCTCTGTCTCTTAACATGAATGGCCTTGGGTGGCTGTGGCCGTGGATGTGTTGTGAGTATAGCTAACATCAGTGTGGTTGGCTGCTTTGATGATGGTGACCTCGTACTTGTCCATGACAAGCCTTGGTTCTTGCTTACAAGATGATGTTGCAGGTGTTACCTTCTAATTTGACTGCAAGGCTAATTTTTTGTTTGTTTTTCTTCATTCACTGTCTGTACTTCTTTAAAAAATATGTCGAACTACACTCTTAGCACTTTGCAACATCTTGTTTTAACAACTTGTGTTTGAATCAAAGCAACTAGCCATTCTGCTGTGCCAAGAAACACTTCTTCCCAAGCACTTTTAAAAAGGAGGTTTTGTTTCTCTTGTTTCACAATTCTTTTGCTGTTTATGGAGCTGAAGGGAGGAATGGTAAGGAAGTTGAAATTTGCTATATATATCAAAATTGAAAAGAGAACATGAAAACAATTACACAGTTATATTGAGCAATATTGGAATTTTTAAATTCTTTTGCCAGAACAGAAATTGTTTAAGCTTTGTTTAAATATAGTTCTGTTCTGAACTTCACTTCGGAAATTAAACTAGAGTTGACAAACTGATTTTAAATCCTCTGTAAAGACTTTAATATTGGCTTAAGCCTATATGATTTTGGTATGTTTTAGATGGCAGAGATGAGCTCTGGCAGGTCTACTAGTGGCAACTGAGATACTTAACCTGTGCTTCTTTGCTTGAAGTCACTACCAGCTTAGCAGAGGTAGCAGGAAAAAGGCTCAAGAACATTCCTTGTCTTCCTAACCTGTACTACAAGCAGAGGTGAAGGTCTGCTGACTTACTGAGCTGTGGGCTGCTGTGATGGATGAAGAACTGCAGAGGTGACCTTGGCTCCTACTTGTGTGCTGGTAATCTCTAGAAGCAGATTGCAAAAGGCAATGAGGACATAAACTGTTACACCGTCTGGCTTCATTCCCCTTTCTGCCTGTTAATTCTGGAATGTGTCTGATCCCAAAGCAGGCTGTTTCAGGGGGCTGAGATATGTTAGGTGCTTGTTGACTCTCTGGTGTAGAGTAAGTTTTCTAATAGCTCACTGCCTGAATAAGTTCAGGAAGTTGAATTTGTGGAGTCAAAGGGTCACTGGCGCTGATGGGAAGCTTGGTGACACATCAGCCTGTTGCTGGGAGCTGATGACAGGATAACCCCTTTCATCAGCAGCTCATCGTAGCTCAGCTTGGCTGTGCTTGGTACACTTACGCCATAGTTTCATGGTTACTTGAAGTTCACATAAACTAACGCTCCTGTTTAAATAAATGGCCTAATCCCTCCTCCTTAAGGCTGCTCTTTCTATACAAGAGTAGTCCTCCCCTTGGGCAGGCACATCTACAGGTTGGAAGTGTATGTTTAAAATATGTTATTTAACATGGAAGGTGAGGATATAGGATGTAAACTTTGCCATCTTGGAAGTCAGCTTTATGAAGGTTTTTGCTTATAAGCTCAGGTGTTTTTTTTTTTTTTTTTTTTTTTTTTTTTTTTTTTTTTTTTTTTTTGTATTTTGGTGTTTGTTTGTTGTTTTTTTTCTTCACAGGACTTTTGTTTCTTTGGCCCAGTGCTTTCCCCAGCCCAGAATGTGCATGATGTTGATAAGAAGTGTTGCTTGCTTTTTTTATTTTGTAGCAAACTGCAAATCCTTCTAATTCCACTGTGAAGACATTTTACAGAGATGGAATTGCTAGTTTTCTTTTGGGCTTTTCTGCTGGTGGTGATTGCATGAAGGTTTTGTGGGCATGAAATTTGTTTTTTCATAGAATATCCTGAGTTGGAAAGGACCTGCAAGACCATTGAGTCCAACTACTGACCCTGCACAGAACAACCCCAAGAATCATATAATGAGCCTGAGAGCACTGTCTCTGTGTCCGAGAGCATTGTCCAAACCCTTATTGAGCTCTGTCAGGCTGGTGCTGTGACCACTGCCCTGAGGAGCTGTTCCAGTGCCCAACCACCCTCTGGGTGAAGAAACTTTTCCTAATACCCAACCTGACACAGCTTCAGGCCATTCCCTTGGGTCCTGTCACTGGTCACCACAGAACAGAGATCAGTGCCTGCCCCTCCTCTTCCCTCCCAAGGAAGTTGTAACTGCAGTGAGGGCTCCCTTCAGTCTCCTCCAGGCTGAACAGACCAAGTGACTTCAGCTGCTCCTCATATGTCTTCCCCTTGAAGCTCTACACCATATTTGTTACCCTCCTTTGGATGCTCTCTAATAGCTTTATATCCTTTTCTGTGCCACGAGGCAGTAATAATCTCTTGTCACTTGCATATTACTGAAGAACGGAAAAAAGAAAGGATTTAAGTAGAAGTACAAGAATATTCACTAATTTTCTTAGTCAGTTAATGGTTGGAGATATCCTGAAATAATTATATCTACCACCTCTACCCAGTCCCTGCCCCAAGCACCGACTGAACACAGAAGAGTTCTCACAACAAACCTGGAAGTTAGCAAAACTAGGAAGTTGCAGTGAGAAACAGTGTCATCTTTCCAAGCAGCTGGGAAACTTTACCAAAGTAGATGAGTAGCTACAAGTTGAAAAATGGCAGAGGCAGGATGGCTTCTAATCTGGGGATCCCTCTGTCAGACGACATTGTCTTAATGATCCAGCTGAATGTTGCTATAGCTTCCTTCCTGTGACTTAATTTGTGTTTGTGTCTTCTTTTCTGTAAACAGCTCCCAGATGGTAGGGATCTGGGAGCTTTGGATGAAAAACGTAATTCTCTTCAACGGCAACAGTGAAATCACTTTAAATGTTCTTGCATTGAAAGCATGAAGTGTGAGGTAATTATTAATTTTGATTAGGTCTATTTCTGCTACTGCCACTTTTCTAAGTTACATTTTAATTGAGGCAAGAATTCGTGTTTTAGCAGGTAGCATTATATATAATATATAGTGAGAAATGGTAAAAACAATAAAGATGACAAAATTACCTCACCATCACCAAAGAGACTGGGGGAGAAAAAAATGAAAGGGAAGACAAAACATGCTGAAGAGAAGACAACCTAGAAGATACTTAGATGCTTCTCGACTGTATTTGCAATTATAGTTTGCTGGGCATTTGCCATTTTTGCCTCATTTATTGATCTTGAGCATTAGAATTTGAGGCAGTTTTACTTCACCTTTTGTGATGAATTTGCTCTGAGTTTCAGAACATACTTTCTGCCTCCTATATTTTTACTGGTACTTTCTGGCCACAACTAAGTGTGCTACAGTCAGTGCTGTTGCTTAAAAAGTAAAAGCTTAAGCCTGGTGAGGGAGAATAATTCAGTCAGTAATGTAATGTTTTCCATAGATGTTTTCATAACTCAAACCTGCATCCTTGCATCAGTAGGGAAATCTTCCTGAAGCTCTATCAGAGCTCTTGAACTTCAGTATAATTATTGGGTTTTGGCAGAAGCATCACTAAAGGGTGTAAATAAGGAGAAATAGATAAGTACTTTTAAAATTGTACAGTGACTATAAAATGCTATATTTTCAGTCTAAGTGATGGTTACTGATACTTACCTATGCTGCTATTCAGTGTGCACTTTGCCATTTACATGCAAAAGCATGGATAGCAGTCACTTCCTGTTCTGTACTGCTGGAGGGTAAATGTTTACTTTACTTAACTGGTGTCTTTTATATTGTTTGGCTGTCAAAATCTGCCTGTGAAGGTTTAGTCCTTTAGGTTTATCAACTGATCACCTGATGTGCAGTTCAGTGAAACTTTTGAATTAAGACTTGGGATTTATTTAGTTTTTAGCAGTTTATCTCAGACTTGTTCAGTAATAATCTTGTTCTGAAAAAAAATAATGAATATGTATTTATGAATTATTTTGGTAAAATGCAGCAATACAAATATTGTCATATTACTGACATAATGCTTTCCTTTTTTAAAGCAGTATATAACCTGGGTACCACACAAACCGCTGCTCTTCTATTTTGTATGTCTTCGTATTTTACCAGCTTTGCGTGCTTGGTTTTTCTGCTGGAACACCATGAATCTGCTCAACTCTGCACCTGTTCAATTCAAATTTAGTAAGACAAAGTCCAATAACCCTTAAACCCCAATCAATTCAGCAGTCACTAGATCTGAAGTCTGGATATTACTGATACTTTTTCTTTTTCCCTTCTTTCTCCACCCCTTTTTTACTGCCTAGAATGTCTGCTATCTCATATAGGCAGAGTTTCTGTGGACTCTTGTTCATATCTCTGTGGTCTTCCCAGCTGCTGGTTTGCATGAACTCATCTGACACATGTATGGCATGGTCAAATTTGATTACAGTTAATCACAAGGTCAAAATCTATTTGTATGGGCAAATTTTGTAACTGACAAGCCAGTAAGGCAATTGCATGTTTTGTTACTTTTGACTTTTTAAGGATCTGTTGGGTTTTTCTTGTTGTTGCATCTTCTCTGGATAGCATTGAGGTTCTGTTAATGATGGCTGTAATTTCTTTGGATTCCTAAGATTTTTAGTGCTTTATGCACAAGGCAGGGATACATAGCTTCTGCGGGAGAGGTCAATGATGTTTTCAGTAGCTTTTTCCTTCTCAAGTGTCATTTACCAAGGGACTCTGCAATCGAGTCATCGTGATGGGAAGTGCATCTCAACTGATGTAATGCATTTGCGTTTCCTGGAAACAGAACAAAAATTGCAGCTCTGCTTCATTTAATGTGAGATTTGTCATTGATTTCTGTTGCCATGTGTCGTGGTTTTAAGCCCAGCTGGAGATTAAACACCACTATTTATTTATCATATTTACTCCTATAATTTGATCTTTTTGTTGTAATGTATTTTTTGTGCTTTATGAATCCAATTTCCTGACATTGGTCCCTCAAAGAAGTGTTGAAAGTTTTTATTCATGAGGACTACTTTTAAAAAAATATTTTGAAATATGTAACTAAATCATATTTCAACAAAACTTCTGTTCTTTTTCTCTGCAGACTATACTAAAATAGGAGATCAAAATAATTGATATGGCAAGAGGGGCTAGATGCATAAAGCTGGATGGACTTGATAAATTCTTCAAACAGACTAAATATTTATCTAGTGCGTTTTACTCCTGTCAAGATCTGTGTAGTGTGTATTTCTCCTGTCATGAATGTATTTTCTGATGAAGATGCATTCTTTCTTCTCAGTCTGTCTTGGAAAGTAAAATGCATTAAGTTGAAACAGTATCACTTTGTTCCTGTTGGCTGCCACTGTATATGTTTAAGCCAAATCACTTTCTGTCTGATGTATTATTTTTTCTATTTTGCCTAAAATCTCATTTAGTCTGAAGTGAAAACATTACATTTTGTCGCTAGAGAGTATTCAGTGTCTACTTCTGAATATTGTGTTTCGACCCGTGGAACACAGTGGCTTGTCTTGCTATTTTTTTTTTTAATATGGCTTCTTCTGTTTGACTTCAGAAAAAGTGATGGCAATATATGGAAGAACATGAGCTCCGCAATGTAGAAGTGGTTGGTTTGAATGCTTGGGGTGCCCAAATGTTCTTATCTGATCACAGTTAAAAAACAGCACACAGAGATTTACCTTAGTGGTAACTTGTAGAGAGAATGACTGTGTATCAAATTTGCAACCAGAAAAATCTTCAAAAATGTTCCAAAGGAAAAAACATTCCTTTATTTATTCTTACATAGTCCTGGTTTTGGTGGGGAGAGGATTAGAGGAGAGGTTTGATATTTAACTTTAGCTGATTTTTGCTGTATTTAAGGCAATGATGGCACAGAATCTCAGAAAGCATACAGCCGATTTAAAAAAAAATATTTTTATACAGCTGTTCTTTCTGTATGCTGTAGCATAGAGGACTCAATGGTTGTTTGTTTTTTTTTTTTAATTTGCTTAACTCTGCATAAATCTCACTGGAGAAAACTTCTGCAAATGGTTTAAAAACAATAGGATCGAATGATTTTGTAAAGTAAAGCAAAGTATGTTTTTGTAACAGCTGGAAGATACTTTGTTTATGGTTGCTTTGTGGCTGTTCATTTTGCCAGGCCAAAGATGAATCTGCAACTCAGATCCCAATAAATATCTGAACAAGAGCTGGATCCACAATTGAAAAGTGGATTTTTTTTTTTACATTTTTTCCAAATAGGTCTTTACTCTTTTACATGCACTGATGTGTCTCTAAACTAATTTGTGAATTAAATAAAAATGCTTTAGCTTCAGTTTTCAGGAAAATTAACTTAGAAGGACACTCTCAGATGATCTGAACTAATGAGTAAGGTATGTTAAGTTGGTGAAAGTTTTCCTTTTTCAAATATTGGTGCACTCAGTTCCTACTAAAGAGCAAACTCATCTGAAACAACTATCATCCTGTTAGTTTGTTTTTTTCATCATTTACTTCATATTGAACCACTCAGTTACTCAAATGGCTTTTGTAAAATCATACATTGGCAGAAGCTCAAGGGCATGACCTGCATTTTGTGTAGAAAAAATAAAAATCAAGGGAAAGGAGGGAATTGCAAGCCATGATGTATTTTTCTAATGAAACTTCTACACAGCTTTGCTGCTGATTTCTCCTTATTTGTATGTCTGACAGAAAATGAAAAGCAGCTTTCCTTCACTAACTCCCCCAAAATAAAAAGTAGAGTTTTTCTCTGCTGGTCTGAAGATGGGAGTGGAGACGGCAGCTTGTGTTTTACTTATGAAAGGATTGTGGAGCTTTTTAAGAAAACAAAACATTAAATAGCTATTGTACTAAGGGACACCAGCTGTGAAATACACTAGAGGTGTATTTCTGAATTGTAACTTGCATTTTGGACTTGAAAGAGACTTTTCATTCCCACAGTGTTTGTGAGAAGTATTAAAAGGTGAATTGGTAAGGATAATGTTAGTCCTGTAGCAGCTGGAATTTTAGAGCAAAGAGATGGTTGTCCTGATTGGATGCTGCAGACAGGCAACTCCCTGCTTTGTCCTCCAGCCAGTTGTGCAATATTCAGGGTTGAAAATCTATCAACATAATTTTTTTTTTTTTTGGGACACTTGAGGAAGCAGACCATCAAAGCTCCCTAAGAAACACACTTAAAAGCTGCTGGGATAATGATCTGGATAAGAATAATTAATTCAATTAACACAATTCCAGGTTTTGAAGAGCACAGTGGAACCACATGAACAAGAATATTTGACATCCAATTAATGTTTTAGTTTGTTATATTTAACAAAACTTTTCTCTATTGAAAGGGAAGAGCAAGAAGTTTCTGTTTCAGGAGATTATTATCTGGTTTACAGCGTATTTAAAGTCCCTTTGCCCTTTTATCTGAGCTCACAATAATACTTCATATACTTGCTACCTTTGGCTTGAATTCAGCTTAATTTTCTGGACTTTTTTATTTTTAAGTTTTAGAGACATCCCTTTCTTTGACTTAACAGATGGGCTTGTGACGTATTTGAAAAGCAGGAGGTTTTATGGAAATAAATGGTAGTTGCTGTTTCTGAGGTTGTGGTGAGGAAACAGTGCTGTTGATAATGGGGGAGAGACTGGAGTTCAAACTGTGTATGTAAACTAGATTTCCATTCTACAGCTTTTCTTTTTTAAATTAATGTAATTACATGTAGACAGTAGTTGTTTTTCAGTGCTTTGGCATTTTGAAGTGGGCTGCTGTGCTGGACAGATGAAATAACCTTTCATCTGATTTAATGGACAGAAGAAGGAAGGGAAATAATGCTTTTAGATGCTGGTGTTAAATGGCAAACTACTAGAATTGTTGCAGTTTCACTTAGTCACCTGCTCCCTTCCCTTGATGATTTTAAGTTATGCATGGTTTAAATTTAGATTTATGGTGAATGTATTTTCTTGACAAAGGTACAATACATTAGTAAAACTCCCATGTATTATACATGTAGAAGGTGGGCAGCTAGTGAAATCTAGGGAAGGAAATAGAGTACTACCAAGTGCTCATAGCAGTATTTTTTATAATAAACTAATCTGTTCATCTCTTCCTAAAATACAGAGGTGGCATTCCTGGTGCTTCCCCTATTAGGGCTACCTGCTGAAAGGGTGAGAGTGCTTTCAGTGGTCTTTCCTCCTTCCAAAACTTGTCACTGTTAGTTGATTCCTACCACAGCCTTTTAGTAGATGTGGTATCATCGGGAAGAGTTGTTTTGGGGGGTTTTTTGGGGTTACATCACAGCTTCATTTCGGAAGATACTTTCCTCAGAAAGACCAAACACCAGCCCCCAAGCTGACAGCTTTACCAAGGGAGAACAGCTGTCACATGAATGAGACTGGTAGTTTTATAGATACCCATAATCTTTCTGAGAAGTATTAAGGATGGATACCCAGCAGTTACAATTCTGTGACTGCTTTAAGTAGCCATTTTTAAGCTCTTTGTTGCCTTGACTAATGCTGGCAGCATAAAGAGCTGCTTGGCTCTATTGTGAAACACACTTTGAAAGATTAACATGCGCAGGATGTCTTCATAGGAGGAAAACGGAAGAGAACAAGAAAGAGTATTAAAAAAACCCCAAGATAGAATTCTGTAGTTTCCTTGCCAATCAGAAAATAAACATAGCTGAAAAGACAATTGGGACACCAAGAAGTGGAAGGGGCAATGAGGAATTTTCTGGCAGAAGATTTAAAAAATACCAACAAAACATAAATAGATTATGACACATCAGTTCATATTTTTCCATTGAGAAAATACAGTCCCACCTACTCAAGTATCTGAGAGAAATATGCCAGCTTCTGAGGAGCTGAAATACCAGCTTTTGCTCATATTTCTTGTGATACATTCTTTATATCTTAATAGGACATAGGGATTGTGGTGATTTGTTGTCATTTAAATAAGGCACGTTCTTCATTGCAAGTAGCAGCTATTTTTCTGGTAGATGCCTTTTATGGTGCACTTGGGTTTTAATGCTTCCTCAATCATTTCCTTTGTTGCAGCTTAAAAAGGCAAAGACTGGCTTGCCTCTAAGTTTCTAGGTAGCCGAGCTGACTCTGTGAGAGAGATTTCTTTACAGGGTTTCCAGTGTAAAAGGAGGAGGAAGTTTCTCGGCCATTTAGAAAGTCTTTAATTTTTTGGACCTGGAACTTATTTTTCAGATCTATTCAGACTATAGTCCTCACATTTATGGGGTTTTTTTCTTACTAAAGATAGTGACTTCAACTGCAAGTTGTGCATGGAAAGGTAAAAGAACTTTATAGGCCCCTGAGTATTAGGGAGTAAAGTATTTCATATCCATAGTGTTCTTCAGGCTGAAAGTTTATGTAGAACTGCATTTAAACATTAAGAATGGGCCTTTACTGAAAACACAGGGATTTTGCTTTTTTCCTATTTCTACTTTTTCAGTGTTGCAGAATGTATTGATACGTGATATTTATTTTATTTTAAATTTTTATATTACTTTTCTTCTTCCCTCCGCCAAGCCCTCAGGGACTCAGCTGTCTGCCCTGTAACTTTTGCTGTCCTCGTTAGCGCTCCGTTATCTCCCGTGGCTGTGTGAGGACTTTAATCTTCCATGTAATTGATGGTGGCGATTGCTGCTAAAGCTGTAAAGGAAAAGCATCCGTTCACCTCCGTGTGAAAATGGATGATTAACGAACTCAAGAATGTTTCCTCTCGGCTCTGAACCGAGTAAGTAAGGCAGAGTACCTCAGGCAGTCTAATTTCCTGGCTTGATAATGGACCGGGAAAAGAGCCATTTGTTGTCTTCAGGGTTGTCCATATATGGACAAATCTTTTGCTGGGCTAAGTGCAAACAGTCATCTTTCAGGAAAGAATAGAATGTTACAAGATTTTAGGAAGTAAACGTTTTATAAGCAGAGATCTAGCTTAGAGTAATGGAAGATAGTTTGCTTCAATGCACTTCAGTCCAGCACTGGCTCAGGTTTGTGTCCTGGAAATGTTTCAGAGCATGACAGCTCTACATGTTAAGCTTCTCCCAGTTGTTTGGCAGCCTTTGCATTGAAAAGGACCGATGGTGATGTTGGTGTAGGTGACCTGCAGACTTTCACTGCCTTTTTATTTAGATATGGATTAGACACTAAGAAGACATTTAAGGTGAAGTTAAATACAAGAAAGGTTATTTGAGTCTTCATCATCTGTGGCACAGTTGTATGCTTGTTATCATATGAAGACCTTTAAGAGTGTCGCTTGATGATTTGGAGAATCAAGCTGATCATTATCACTTAGGAGATCCAAGAATAGCTGAATAATTCTTGAGTCGACTGCAGAATTGTGGTGTTATTTTCTACTTGGTCAAAACAGGGGATCCCCCATTTTTATTATGAAATACAGACTGTGCATGTAAGCAGTGATTATCTCTGCATTTTGTCATGTGACAGACTTGAGGACAGGAAGTTGGGGGGGAGGAATACATCAAACTCATGGTTGAAGGATTCTGTTTTACCTACTAATCTAGTTTCAACTGGTTACAATATTTTACAGGTAATATCTTTGTTCCAGGTATAGTTGAAGAGACATTGGTTTCTAAAGAATAGGGACTGTAGAAAGAGTCCTAGATTTCTAGTAATGGACTTTAAGACTTGTCCCAATGATTATTTTCTCAAGACCACAGGCACCCTGTTTAGGACACTGGTTAGCTTCTGACCTAAGGGAGGTTCCACAGATTACAGGATAGCAAATTTTGTTACATTGATCTGGAGATTCTTTTAGAGTTGTTGACAGTCTTGAAGATGATTACGTTTTTGCACATTGTAGTTCAGAGAAGCTTTAACTTTTTTTCTCCTACATGTTGTACCTGTAAGGGGAAGTTAAACAAGAGAATGCTGGAGAATGGATTGTAAGAGAATAGAGATGGTGTGGCAGGCAACCTCACCCCTGATAAGTTGCAGCTATGCTAATTAGCAAAGAGTGGAAGCAGCCTTGCCCTTAATAGGATGCAGCTATGTCCAGTAAGAACGGGAGTTATAAAAGAGTGGGTTGGCCAGTCCTGGAGAAGAAAGAGGAAGGAGGGAGGTAGAAGAAGGAAAAGAAGGAGTCAGTGCTGTGTAGAGCTGCTGGTGGTGACTACAGAGAAGGCATGGGAATTTTCCTGTAGGGTAAGAAAGGGTTGACTCTTGTCTCCATCTTTGGTGTCAGTCACTTGAGCCCATCAGCTGGGGGAAAGGTATGAAGGAATTTAGGATAATAAGGGAGTGATGCTTGCAGCAGTCATGAGACCACCATCGATTGGTGCCCTGTGTGAGGAGCAACTGACAACAAAATAAGACAATTTTTTTTTTTAATAGGGTAGTGGGGGAAAAAGCAGCTGATATGCTTTAGGCATTACTGAAAGTTTCAGCTGAACTTCTTACACAGAAATAAAAATATTGTGCAGTAGATTGCTCAGGTTTGACAGATGCTTGAAATAGAATAATTCTCTTTTTGACAGTAGGGAAATGCCATTAAATTTTTTTTTATTGTCTTAGGGATTATGTCAAAAAAGGTTATGAAAGTATTTTTGGCTACTGAAAATATTAAGGTTACAATAGAGGGAGGAAGGAATGGATATAGAGCAAGACAGCAACAATCATCCTGTCTTTGAGACTAGGGTATGTTAAGTGTTATCAAGAAACAGTGTCTGAATTGACTGTGTTACTGGGCGGGACATCAAATAATGTAATGCAGTTTCCATAATATGCCTGTAAATATGTGGGATTCTGTAACTTAATGCACTTCAATCAACAGGAGGTTGATGTGGCCTCACAGGCCTAAATTTTTAATCTTATATTTTCCCCATGCTGTGGGGAAATTAATTACCTTCTGAAAAGGAGTGATTTTTTAATTTGTGTTTTTTAATTTGTATTTTGTGATTTATTTTTTTTTTTTAATTGGGGAAGGAAAAAAAAGGTTTGCTTCTCTTTGCCTTTTAAACGTAGCAGTGAGTGGTTCAATTTCCTGATCATCTTACAGAGCTGACTTAGAACCTTTGCACAGATCTTCAGCTGTGAAAAATATTATTGCATTTTCTTGTATTTCTTATTAAGTTGGGCTAGTTTAAACTGTTTCCTGTTTTTACTATTAAAGTTTTTGCTGCAAGCAAGTGACAGTGTGGCAAAGTAGTTTCTTATTGCTACCACCTGTAATCACCATCTCAGAAATACCTAATTCCCTATCAAGGGCAAGATCCCAGTCTGGATCTATAGCAAACACAGGACCATTTATTCACTTGGTGGAAGGCTGAGGTTGGGTTAGGTTTAGCTAAGAGAAACGGACTGAGCCAGGTAAAATGAAATAATTTTCTTTACTCATTCTTTAAACAATTTTTAGATGTGAAATTTACAATAATAACTTAATTTTTCAAGGAGAACATATATGAAAACATGCATGAAGAAAAGTAAAATAAGGTATAAATCAATTTTATTTTTACATTTCACTTATTTTTATACTTTTCTTCAGAAGCTGCACTAATACTTGGCTTGCATTAGTTAGGTCAATTAAATGGTGCATTAACCAATACTGAGCAGTAGCTTGTCTTCTTTTCACCCCTAGCCTGAGCTTTGCAACGAAAAGCATGCTCTGCAATAAAAACATGCTTCTATTTAGCATGAAATACAAGATTTTGTTGCATGTTAGTGAGAACATGTTGAAGGATAGCATAATATGATTTTAGATTTTTTTCTGATAAAATAGTAGCCATATTAATTATCTGCATCTGTCCTTTATATATAAAGAATATATATATTCTCACTTTTTCTTACGTTTTTTCACTGCATGTAGTACTTTCTAAGATCCATTTTAATTCTGTCTCTGGCAATTTTTACTCTCTGTAATCCCTCTCCCTTTCTATTTTGTAAGATTGCTTTTTGACTGTCTTCTCTCTGATGATGTCCCAGCTGAAGTGTATTCTATTCCTTGGCTGTTGAACTTGTATGAGGTTTTTCTTTATTCAGATAGCTTGAGAACTTTTTCCTTTCCAGGCTGCCACAGGCTGACTCCTCCTCTTCTTTATCTGTCTTTTTGGCATCATTGCTGCATTTGGTTCAGTGTGCAGGTCTGCTGGAGCCTCAATCTTGGTTTGAAAGAATGAGAGTTAGATGATGGTGTGGATTGCCTGTGTGACAGATTCCTCCAAATGTTTACTGACAGCTAGTTTAAGGAGAAAAGGATCAAAGTCATAGGGAGGTTGTTCAGGAAAAGCATGTCAGATGGTGGGCTGGGTGAGAAAGGGTAAGAATTGGATCATTGAGGAAATGGTTTCAGCATAGGTCTAAGGAAAAGTATGATCAAGTGGAGAGAAGGGCAGGCATTTGGGGAAGATTTATCTGGTCAGGTTAAGAAGAACCATTGACAGTTTTCTCCTATTAGAGGCTCTCTTCTACCTGATTTATGGTGATGGGGTACTGGATTGCCCATTGCTGAAATTTGTCTGCTGTATTGTTCTTCCATGGCTGAGACAGAAATGCAACATTAAGTGAAGTACTGTGACTGAGTCCACATCCACATTAGTATGTTCTGGTCAGAAAGGTGATTTTAAGGTGATTGTCCTGGTTGTTGTCATTTGTTATTGGATCACATCAGAAAATGGTCCAACAGAGCATCCATCCCTTAACTGGATTATTTCAGACGAAACAAAACTGGATATGCACTACAGCATTTTGTCTTAAGAAGGAGGTTTGGTGTACAGGATCAGATTAGATAGAGTTTGAAATGAAATTAACCTAAATATTAAAAGTGTCAATGCTGTAATCACCTACTTTGGTCTGGAAATCCACTCCTGGGCAAGCTGTGCTAATGTAGGCAAAGACCAGATTTGCAGCTCATTCTTTGAAAATTCAGCAGCACCACAGGAATCCTTTACAGTTGTTGTGGTGGGAGCAAAATGGGGGACCCGAGATGTATGTTGTGCTTTGAGTGATGTTTTGCATGCATCTAAGTGTCTGAAAAATTACTTTGAAGACCAGAATCTGCTGAACAGCTTTGGCAAAATGTGGTGGAAATACTGTGGAATATTGATGTAATAATCTTTTGTGACCAGATGAAAGGAACTTGGATAGATGTAGCTGAAGGATGGTTTTACTGTGGGCCTATTCAGTCATAATGTAAATGTAAAACATGGCTAAGGCTTATATATTGCACTGTTTTTAGATGCTGTCTTGGGTTTTGGTGATTTATTAATGTTATAAATTTGATTCTGCCAAACTGGTCCAATTTGCAAAGAAAATCAGAATTTTTATTCTTCTGAGGAACAGCATTATGCACTGTGTCAGATTTAGTTAGGGAAAGTGTGAGTAAGTGTGGTTACAAAAAAGTCCAATCTACTTACAAAACACAAATGATAAGAGAGGAACATTGCATTCTTCCCCAGACTTCAGTACTAGTGTGCCACTGTTCTGGTTTATAACTGATTTTGTAGACTAATCCTTTGGTTTGGGTTCTTTTTATATTTATGTCAATACTGAATCTTACAGAAGAGTCCTAACTTAATATAAGTTTTTTGACAAAATTTGTGCGTTTTTTCTCCTTTGTTCTTCTGTATCTAGACAAGTGCATATTTTCCTAGCCTTATAAAGGCTAATGTATAAACTTATGTCCCCTTTTCTGATTACCTAACCTTGTTAAAATACCCTTAGTCAGAACTGAAAGGCTATACTTTGTGAACTGTGTGATCCCAATTCTGTACTTCTCAAGTAGTGTAATTCCAGTGCTATGTTTTCATTTTGGCTAGATGTTTTCTGTTATCTTCAGACTGTCCTTCATCGTTCACTTTGCTTTTTCTCATCTTTGTTTTTTAGGGTAATTTCTGTTTAGGTAAGCTGAATGAGGATCATTCAGATTTGTCTGGTTCTTATATTTGCTGCTGGAAGACAGTGAGTGTGGTGTAGATCAGCAAGAGGCCAATTTTGAGCTTCAGATGTCCTGTTTAGCAGTGCACATTGCCACTGGCAGGTCACAGGAACATCCATATTTGCAAAAATAAAGGAGACTGAAGAATGCACCCTCTGTTGAGGTCTGTGCTGACACCAGTTTAGTTAGGTTTCTATTTGTGCTAAGACCAGTCGGATTTGATATTTTAAGCTATTGATCCATGTAACATTTGTTAAGTCTAACAAGAATTTATGTGTGCTGTCAACAAAGTGTGCGTTTCAGCAATGGAGTAGAAACCCGGTATTACAAAGAGCATGAGCTGAAGCTTTCTCTCACTGAACTTTTTAGTGAAGGTTTCCCTGACTCTCAGGAGCTGGGATGAATAGTTTGGTGGCTAGTTCAAGGTCTGATGCAATGGAGCCATACTTACATCTCTGCATGACATGGGGAGATAGATGTAAATAGGATGGTGCTTGCTTGGGATTTAATAATTTGTGTTTTGATGAGGAGTGTTTTTGTTAGATTTATTGGAAAGTCAAATAAGACAAAATAAAAAAATGTGCATGTGTTGCAATTGTCTTACTCCTAAATACAGTTTTTCTTTCCCCCTCCTTAGTAAATCACTGGTTTTACCTTCAGCAGGTGCAGCATGTTCTCCTGATGCTGTTTTATGTAGCCATGGTTATTTGCAAGTGTTTTATTGGGTGATAACAAGTCACTTTTCTGTCTTGCAATTTTATGTATTTCATTGCTAACACTATAATCATCTCTAGCACTAACAGAAAGATATTAAAGTGTGGTGGTATCTTACTTATTCTTGGTGTAATTCAGGGAGTATCATGTACACTGACATTTGTATTGTTTGATAACATTAGGAAGTAAGAGTGTGTGTGTTGTGGGTTTTGTTCTTTTAAGCCAAGCAATTCTACTGTAGCAACATTAGTGGTTTGTAAGTTGGTTTTAATATCCAGAGATTGTGATGTGAAGTTGCTTTAGGAAGTAAGCTATGCAAACACTTGTGTGATAAAAGCTGTACCTATACCGATGTCAGCGAAGTTATCCAAGGCTGCCTTTAATGCCAACAATATAAGCTAAGTAGCTAGGAATTTTTGATTTTTAGTGGTGCCATGTAGCTCATATAGAGGACACTGGCAGCAATGTTTTAACACAGATAAGGTGTTTTTATTAATTGAGCTTTTGCACAATATTGCTTACAAGGGTGGCATGTTGGTACTTTTAAACTAGAGCGCTGTCTTGGCTGTTTGCATACATTGAAAGCATGTTAAAAATACTGATAAGGAATTGTCATGGATGTGGTTTGTTGCACAAGGTTCTGGGTTGTTAGCTGGAAAAATACCAGAATGGAATTCATGTGAAGCAATAAATGTGATACAACACTGTACATGAACATACATGTACACATAATAGATGTAAATCGCACCAACATATAAAATTTGTGTGTTTGATCTTGTTTAATGTACATTTCTCTAGAGCTCATGTTTTATTCATTATTCTTAAGCCATTCCTGAGGCAACACCATTCTTGCTGTCAACTGCAGAAGATAGAGCTGCTAGGCTGCACTTGACTATTTTCATGAAAATAAATGTAAGCACAAAATATATGTTGTTCTTTCTCTGTGACCTATTACAGAAGTAGCCACTGAAATGTTAGGTTGTTATTTATGACTCTACGCCCATAAAAATGATTTTGACTGAGGGGCTGGGGTGTTGGGAAGGAGGCAGGAGAGAGGTTAGATTACCTGAAGATGGTAGGTACTTCTTTCAGTCTGACTTCAGGTCTTGTGTGCTTTGCACATGCTGATTTCAAAGCAGATTGATTATTGCAAGGAATTTGCAGGAATGATGCTGGAATAAATGCATACATAAATCATTCCAGGATAATAATATTTGACTTGTAATGTATTCTTGACACTTCATATATTTAGGTGATTTATATACTTTGTGTGCTTTCTAATTCTGGAAGGGTGTAAAGCTCAGTTTCGTGCTCTTCTGACAGGATCTGAAAGCTTCACCTGGGATAGCATGCTACAATGGTGGTGTTTCCAGTAGAAATTTGGAAGCATACAGCTATACATTTATCAGATAAAAGGAGGGCTGCTGTTTTTAACTGTGATCTATATAACATCTATTATATATTTAGAGAAAATAATTTAAAAAGGCAGTAGAATACATGGTTATAACACTTGACTGAGTTGCATTTATATGGAAGTCTTAATCTTGTTTTCTTTAAATGTAGTTAAAAAGAAGAGATTACTTGATACATCTCCTGTATAGTTTAACTGTTGCATGGCAGATTTTGAGGTCACACTTCCATAGAGATTAGTAGGTGTGCACTGCTGTTTCTCTCCACATGAGAAGTGTACTTTGTGGGCTGGCTAAGACAGCCCTTAGTATTGTGCAGTATGTGGTTATGTTGCCAGTAATGATACCACATTGGCTCAGGAAAGGCTTGAATGATGAGACTGACTCAATTTATTCTAACTTCTGAATTCTCGCATTTCTCAAGTGAGAAATGATGACATAAGATTGTGGCTTTTTTTCTTAAATTTCCCTTTAAAAATAAAATAATAATAAAGATGAACGAGCAAAATTTCATTATTTTCCCATTGCAAAAAATAATCCAGCTTGTAAAATGGGGCCTCTTGAATTAGCAGCATGTGGCATTGTTTGTTAATAAAGGTTGTGAACTGAAGCTTCAACCCAAGCAAAAGTGAGGGGAAGCTGAACAGAACATTATAAAGTGAGGATTTCAAAAATAACTTGTCCTACCACCGTTTGAGGTTAAATAACATGCTTATAAAATGGAGAGCTACCAATTTTCCTGTTATTTCTGTGGAACTGAAATAACAGTTCCACAGAACTAATAGTGTCAGTTTTTCCTGAGACTGACCATACCTTGAGAACATATTTAATGCAGGTGAAACATGAAGGATCTGGGGCAAGTGTTCTGAGCACAGCCAATTAAGAATGTCCTTTGGTTACTGTTTAACCATATTTGGGAAAGTCTTCTTGCATAGCTGGGTATCACTCTCATTTTTGTTCTGATCCCTGTTCCTGTTTTAAACTCCACAAGATGCTAGAACTAATTAGATAAATGTGCAAATGAGTAGAATTTACTGAATGTGGTTAAATCTGTACAGTTTTTCCTATTGTTTCCTAAAAGAATTCTTTGCTGGTTTTGTGTTCAATTTAAGTTCCACTGAATTGAAATGAGTCACAGAAAACTTTTATTTAAACTTTGTGATTTATGAAGTGATGATTTTAATAATGTTGGGCAGTCTTAACTCTAAAGACAGATGCTGTTATCCAGTTAGCCATTTTGGAAAATTTATTAACCGTAGATTTTGTTTTTACTTTGATAAATCACCTAATGATTTAGCAGTAATTACAGTAGTAATAATTGCATGTGATGCTTGCTTGTTTTCATTAAGCTCTGTGAGGACAAATATCAAAAAGAAAAGAAGAAAAGCTAGACAGCAGCTGGACCACTGAGACCTTGTGCTTTGATGTTTTAAGGCAGTTTGAGAAATACATAAAGCCTTTGTGTGCCAACATGGCTGCTGAAAGACTTGGTGCTGGTGTTTCTGAGATCTTCTGCTTGCTAGCTCAAGGGAGAGCAAGGGAAAGCATTTACTCAAGGAGGGAATGCATTGATGTCCCTAGGAACTACGGGGAAGACTTTATGGGGAAAGGAGTGAATAGTAGAGAGAAGAGGAAGGGGTGCTCCAGAGATGCTGATTTGTGTCACATCACATTATCTGTTGAACTGGCCTCGGGCTGGGCAAACGCAGGGTTGGTTGGATCCTGAATGAGACAATAAGTGATTAATTAGCCCCATGAGACTGAGCGGTGGGACTGAAAGCTTTTTTCCACTCTAGTTTTGTCTAGTGGCTGGTCCTCCTCTATAGATGCCTTTATATGTTTTAGAGAGTTAGTCAATGTTGTAGCCATTTTCTCAGTGGAGGCACAGATCTATCCTCTTTTTTACCAAGCTGTTCGGGAGTGATCTCAGATGTGTTAACCCCCTGAAAGAGATGAATGTTTTTGTTGCAAATGGACAGAACTTTAAATATTTTTCACATTCATGTGCACATTTGCATCTATATTTTCATTATCAAATTTGCTCATTTGTTTTGGAAATCATACAAAACTAGTGTTGTTTCACATGGATTACATGTTCTGAACTTAGTATCTCTAGAGGTACCTCTTCCCCACTGTAATGCTTTTGGCCTGTGTCCCCAAATGCTTTTTTTCCCATGGGTCTCAGCAGCCATGTGGAGAAGATGTGATGTGACTGATGGTGTGGGTTGACTGGCTGCCAGTGTGCTGATTGATTAAATCCTGGGCATGCAAGAGAAAATCTGAAGCTCTTTTAACCATGGGCATGCCAGTTTACCCAGTTGCCAGTGGTCATAAAACTTTCAGAAATGTAGTTATTTTTGGATAACTCTTGTCTTGTGCTGGTTTTAGTTGAAATTGGCTCATAAGTCTAGAAGTTGTTATGGGAAAAAAGCAGAGAGGTGGCTGATCTGGCCAGTCAGGACTCAAGGTGTGAACACTGTGGAGCCTAGATGTTTTCTGCTCGAGACTGCTGCAGTGGCTCTGACTTGCACAGGATGTTTCCACACTGGCAGAAGTCTAATGGGGTAAATTCCAAGCTCCTTCTTTCTTCTTATCTCTGCTTTATACTCTCATGTTTTGGCATTCAAATCCCTGATCTCAAATTGCAGGCACAATGTAGTCATTGCCTTCCTGCCTGGGAAGGTATCATGGCAAACTGCAGGTCAGCAGACTGACTGACTTCCTGTGGTGCTGTGTGGATGTGAGTTTGATGCAGCATAACTGGTCAAAAATGCATTTATCCTTCGTGCTGTGCGACCCAGTGTACTGAGAGGGGTGCCAGCATGTGACTTTCTGAGGACTTGTATAGCATGTGACCAAATGAACTGGATTTCTGTTAGCTTGAGAAGTAAGCCTGCTTGCAAGCCAGTTTTCATTCACCATTCACGCTGTTGTTTCAGGGCATTTTGTGTTGGTGAAAAAGTGCTCTTTCAGGCAAAAGCTGTTGATGATGTGTAGAGTTTACTGATGTCAATGATGAAGGAGAATCACAGTGCACACAGCTAATGGAACGAGGTGCCTGGGAGTCTAACCCTTTTCAGAATGCTATGCAGTGATGACCACAGAAATGGGCCAGTGGAAGGGAAATGTGTTTCAGGGAAGGAGATGTGAAAAAAGAGGATGAGTGCAAAGTGGATTTGTAGGGGAAAAGAAATTTGTGCTAAGGATTCAACATTGATCCTATGCATTTTAGTGAGGTTTAGTTCAGCGTGGGTCTGTATCAGTTTTTGTGCATTGTAATACCCTTGGACTTCCTGGAGTGCATCTTCTGATGTAGCTCAGCCTACAGGGATGCCTCCATGCAAGTGCTTTGAGTCTGTTCAGCCATGGGGACCAAGGTGCCATGAGTGGGGTACATGGGGAGAGTCACTTTGGAAGAAAGCTTCCAGTTAATAGCCTGCTAGCGTGATGCACAGGGTGCATCTGGCAATGCTGCTAACGTGCTTAAAGACCACTTTGAATCCTTTTTTAAAAAGAAGCATAGTTCTTTTAAAAAGTTCAAAATTTTGGTAGCTGTAAGGAAGCCAAAGGTGAGTATCAGTGGTGGGTAGCCCTCAGCAGCAAAGTTGGTCCCAAACTATAAGCACGGCAACCAAATGACAGGTTTTGGCAGATATTTACAACTGGCAAAAGATTTAAAAAAAAAAAAAAGCAGAGCCAAGGGAGGTAAAAAAGAAAGAAAAGAAAAAACCACAGGCCCAGAAAGATCTTTACTGGATGCAAAAGTCAGTCTTCCATGTAAGGAGAAAAGAGCTGTTGTTGAGTTACTCCATTCATAGCTGTGGTCTTTCCTAGAGAGAGGTTACCTAGCTCTGTGTAAAGAGCAAGGTGTTAGCTCCTTTTCAGAGGAGAAGGGTAGAGCTGCTCAGTAGAATGGGATGAATTATCCGCTTTTCCGGGATTAAAAATTTTGACATTGCTTGTAGTTACTGTGGGATTTAAAGTGAGAAACCTTTGTTAATAACAATGCCTCACTGACTCATTTGTGACTGACAGGTTTGGTTTGTTTGCCTGAAGAGGGTTCAGTTCTTGCTGTTCGCAGGAGAAATTCAATGGCTTTGGAATTTATCAATTTTTCTCTTTCAATTTCTACAAGGTCAGTGAAAGGTGTATTTGAAAATTTGCTGTTCAACTTGGTTTGTTTCTTCATGTTTTTCCACTTCAAAACGAAAAAGGAGGGGGAGATAAAGTTAGCAAATGGCCTTGAAACTTTCTTACTCCAAAAGAGATTTCTATCCTTGCACAGTTTTCTTCCTCCTGCCTGTAGACAAGAGGGAGCTTTGCCTACTCACTTGACTGACCTGTCGCTTCCATCACTGACAGTGCTCTACTTTTATGTGGAGATTAATGAATAATTTGTTGTTTCTTCTGTCAAACTTGAAAGCCTTGGAGATGCAAAGGACACTCTAAGCTTGTAGTCATGCAGCTTTTGTATGTGGAAACCCTTGTAATGACCTTCCACTGGAGTGATGGGATCTGGTTTGGCCATTGCATGGCTTGCTTTCTCTTTTGCCTCTAAGACAGCATGATAGCCTAGCATAATATCAGAGGCAAGTGTGCTGTTGAATATTGAAGTGGCTAAGATGAAAACTGAGGGCTCAGTCCATCAGTGTGACTTTTCTTGTACTCTTCTAACCTGTACTCAGTATCTTTCATCTGTGGGAACTCTTCCTCATTCCTCTGCAGGAAATTGGCTCCAGTTATTGGGTGCTCTCTAGCCTGTACTACATGCAATTCATGTGTATGTACCTTGAGAGCTATGGAGAAAATACCTGTTTGTGCTGTCTCTGTGGTTAAAACACTTCTGTGCTCAGTCAGTATGGAAAAACTACATCACATTCTCCAGTTGCTCATGAGCAAGTGCTTCTACTTTGCCAGGAGAGTTTTCTGTGCTATACAATGCAGAAATGGCACAAAAGTGCAAGGAGAGAGAGTGGTACTGTGGAAAGACAGAATGACAGGAAAGAAATTCTGGAGGAGAAAGGAGAAGCAGTAGAGGGCCACATAGCTCAGGGTGCAGGATAGCTTGATTGTGTTTTTGGAGAGAAACTGCTGAAAAGGAGAGGAAGAAATCCGGATGTGTTATGTTGACAATCCAAACAGAAGGAGTTAAGAGTTGAAGTAGACAATTAGTGTTTTTTTGGCAAGGGTTTCCATTGGAGACTGATATATGGAAGTAAAACCAATAATAAATATCAGTGAAATGTTAAACATTAAATAGTCATTTCCCATATGTTCTGGGGCTCTGTTGAAGGTACTTCATGTGACAATGTTTGCTAAACAAAAATTATTCCAGTTTGGGATGTTTTAATCAGGCAGCACTTCAGCTGCTTGCACATCAAAATGCAGCATTTTCCAATGTTTATGGTTACACCTGTTACATGCAGCAGCTGGCAGATGAATCGTGTAGAAACTGTTTCTCAATTGTTTAAAGTAAAAGTATTTTAAATAAATAATACTTTCTGGATTTTTTTTTTTTCCAGTGATAGGATGATAGATGGGAGCACTAATTTAGTGAATGTCTTAAATTATAATTCATGGTCTTTATTTCAAAGGCTAATTACTGTAGAGTGTCCAGAAAAAGTAGGCTTTGCCACATTGGATCCATGTTTGATGAGAATCATGGATACATTTTTAAAAATTGAATGACAAATATTATTTTTTCTGAAGATTGGGGGGAAAAAAAAGCCTTAAATTTGTATGTCTCAAATCTCAGACAGGCTTGACCCTGCCTTTTGGCCAAAGAAGTCTGATCAGGGCAGGACCAGATGAGTAATGTTTGTGGTGGTGCAAATCCCTGGTGACCCATTCTGAGCAGCTGCAGTTCCTAGTTATTGGAAAACTCAGGTTTTGACTAAGACAACAGCTGGGGTCTGGCAGGTTAGTAATAATACCACAAATTAGCATCATCAGCTTGACAATGGCAACAGCTTTAAATGTTGACTAAGAAATGTTAAATTCCTTATTCCAGTTTTGCTTGTTGGCTAAAGGCAGAAAAAATTGGCAGTAAAGTAAATCCCCTGAATACAATTCACTGTTCAGTGTGTGTTGCTCAGGAGTAGCACAGTAGAATTAATTGGTACTATTTGTATTGGAGTGATGAAGCAACTGTTGTGTTGTGGTTTTTTTTGGTTTTTTGTTTTTGTTTGTTTTTTTTTCTCCCTAGGTTTATCCAGTCCAGGGAGTTTTGTAACTGTTGTAAGTTTTGCTTCCAGAGTAACATTATATGCTTTATATAGATGGCTCCGGGGGGGATTTTACTGCATTCCCAAGATAGATGATAAAATATCAGCCAAATCCAGCTGTGAAAATAAGCCCCCTAGCCTATTATTTTAAAGCTGATGTAATCCAAAATTTTTAATAATTGAGGGGATTGTGCAACCTTTTTTTTACTAATTTATTGATTTCAGATACTGTTCTGGTCAAATATGAGTGCTTCTGGTGTTTCAATTTATAATACTTCCTTTCATAAACTTACAGCAACAGTATCAAATATACAAAAAAAAGAGATAATATGAGAACGTATGTAGATAAGATGGTATTTTGCAAGCCAGATGAAAAATAAATTTCCATACTTTGAATATTATGCCTGAGGTTTCATAATATTTTCATCTGGTCACCTTCTGCATGTGCAGATACAAAAAGCACGATAGAAATTTGATCTTTTTAAAAAGAAGTTTTGTTTTTTTTAAGGTCATCTTTTATATTTCATGGGGTTATTTTTTTGGTTGTGTTTTTTTTTTTTTTTTAACTATGGTTATATTTTCTTTTTTGTTGAGCTATTAGAAATTATTTGAGTGCTATGAGTAGTGTAATGACTCCACTACTACTGTAACAGTTATTCTAATGTTCCTGAAAGAATAGTGGGCATCACATAGCTGTGAGAGGAAGAGATGATCTATTGTTCATTGACAAACAGAACCAAAAAGAGTGTAGCCTGCACCACTTGAAAATAAGAGGTAGAGAATAGATGGGGGTTGTAGAAAAGAGATGCCTTTCATATATGTTTTTAGTTTCTCCGGTTATTCTGTGATAACTGAATAAATGCTTCTAGACGTTGCCACTGAGATTACACATCAAATTACATGCTCGGTGGCAGTTTGCCACTGCCAGGGGCACTACTGCATATCTAATCTGATGCAGGGTTAGAGATAGTGTTTTCTTTACTTAACAGATGTATCTGTGGAAATTCTTTAAATTTTAGTGTGACACATTTTTGCAGTTTATAACAAAAAAAATACTACTGCTTCTACATAGAAAAAATGTTGAACAATGTTTTGCTCAGCCTTACTAACAAGAGTATTAATACATGGTTTTTGTAAGCTTATGTTTTATTTGGACTGGATCTAGTGCTGTTGAATCTACAACTGGAGCAGAGGAACTATAAATATTTGTAACTGGTGTCCTTTGGTTATCCAGAGTTACTGTACTAGATGTACATATGAAATTCCTCTTTGTTTTCTTTTCCTTGTGTTGGTTCTATGCTAATCCATCCTTTTGTGATATTTTTAGAGAGAATTTTAACCACTTTTTACAGATAACTACTTTAAAGCTTAAATTATATGTGTACATATGTACATCTAAATCAGCATACTTCATTCAGAGCTAGTTCAAGAGGAGATGAATCTACTAGTCAGAGCCTCAGCTTCTCTGTTGCTAGAACTTGTGTATAATTTTTCAGGATTCCCAGCCTGGTTTGTCAGTGTGCTCCAGAATTGTCTTGAAACAGCCTTCAGAGATCCCAGGACACTTAAAGTGGGATATGTTTTTGCTGGTAGTTGCACAGTAACACCTGTGTGACTGTATTAATTTTTTTTTCCTTCATGTTTTCAGCCTCTCTTCAGTGATACTTCAGTGAAAACAGTTCAGTGAGGGTCTGATGCCACAATTCACTCCCACAGCATTGTATCGTTAAATTAATTACAGATGACCACAGACTGAATAATCTTCAGAATTTAATAGCCCTGCATAGGCAGGTCTTTAAATTCCAGAGAGCCAAAATTAACTCTGAATCCATACTCGGATCATTGATAGGCAGCTCGTTGCAAGATCAGTCATAAATTGTGCCTATGTGGCACTTTCAATACTAACAACAACTTTAAAACAAAAGGTTGGGAAAGTGCAGGGAATGTTGTTTACATACTGAAACTGAGATACCTATAGCTGCTTTCATACGAGCCTGCTGAATATGTTGGTATCTTATGGGTTGTGTGTAACAATGTGTACTGCTAAGGTTAATAGTAAAGAAAATAGAAATCCTGGAATGATTTCTGTTGTTGGAGTATTAGTTAGGCCAAAGAAATGTAAGTAAAATATAAAACCTGTTGGTTACTGTTCACAAACATTGATCTCAAGTGTTTATAACAGATGTGTTGTATTTGAAAAACGTTGCTTCTTTTCAGTCACCAAGTGTACAGACTAGCAGATTAGTGACAAGCTTTGGTATTCATGTGCTGAAAAAGGAAAAACCAAGGCAAAGCTTATAGCCAGACAATTACAGCTTAAGCAGCTGCTTAAAATAAAATTTATACCAGTTTATGCATTCTGTAAGCCATGTAAGTAGTTAAGAGGGAGAACACTTTCTGTGTTTTTAATGACATTTTAATGTTAAGTGCTTTTAAATAACATTTTTGGAATTTGGGTAGTTCTGATTCCTTTTCTTTTACTATTGTTAACTGTATTTATTAAATGCTTGAGTCTAGTTAGCTTTTAATAACTATATGCAGAGATAACCTTGAATAAGGTAATATGTATTTTAAAAGTTTTTATTTAGTATCTTAGAGGAGTCTGAATAAAGCATGCAGCTTTTTTGACAGAAATAATCTGCTGTAAGAGAGTAGCAATTGGTCATTGCCTACTTATAAAAATATCCTTTAATAAAGTAAGTTTAAAAGGCTAATGATTAAAAAAAAGCAGCGAATTCCTGGTGATAAAATAATTCAACTGACTTTAGCCTTTCATGTATGATAGGGGTTTTTTGCAACCTGACACAGTAATGACTTATTTGATCAATCTGACTGAAATAACTGAGACTGTCTGCTTTGCTCTTACAGTCTTCCTTGCTTGATTGAATTGTGGAATTTCTCACCATAGATTCATCACAGTATTCAACAGCCACTCCTCCATGTGAAAGACATCTGAAAAAAAAAACAACTAAACCAACAAAAAAACTGTAAAAATAAGTGAATGGCAGTAAAGATCGTAACTCTTCATTTGTTACACACTATTTTTCTGGTTTCTGCTATTGTCTTTTAACACAAAGGCCATTTTAAAGGTGGAAAATGGAGGCCTTTAAATCCACATTGTGAAATGTAGCCACAAATGTCGCATTTCTCTGTGCTAGGATGCCTCTCCTCACAATTCTCTTTTTAATTTTTTTAAAAATCTCTTTCATAGCACAAAATGAACCTAAATGGAAAACAAACTGTCCCTCCTGACTGTGGGTCTGAAGAAGTCTCTGATGGGTACCAGAAAGGGACATGTGGAATTGCTGGTTCCTACTGAGTGGTTTGGCCTTTAGAACTTCCTCAAGATCTCATGGGAAAACAAAGTCAGAAGGGGAAATGGAATTTTTTTCCTTAGAACAAATCTATTTTTATTAACAAAAATATAATTGAGGCTTCATCATGATTTCCACTCAGAGTTTCTGGTTTAAATGCTCATTGCTCTGTAAAGCTCAGTGTTCTTTAGGTAAGCAATTCCCAGGCTTTTCTGGTGCCTGAGAATGGCTATTTTGGGACTTTGCATTATTACAGTTTTCTGAGGGAGAGTTAAAACAGGGGAGGATGACAGTGACCTTTGAATTTTTTATTTTTTAATTTAAGCAAAACTTTGTCCCATGTTGAAGTTTGAACTTACTAAGGATATGCTGCTGAAGTGTTTCAGGTCTGACCACTACACAAACTCTGGAAACTACTTTATGTGCAGGATTCCCTTTGAAGAATTATTAGATGTATAAAGTGAGTAGCTAGAGAGGGTCTGCTTCTTACATGTTTCAACGACCTTGTGTTTTCCTGTATCACATCTCATGATCAGGCATTAAAAAACGAGACTGTCATGCTAGCATGGTCAAAAATTGTATTACCTTTTTGATTAGTTGAGGTCTAACAGAAAAAAATTTTGTACATGTAAATATTCTGTGGTTTGGTTTTTTTTTTTAAACAAACTTGACTAAATGCAGATGAGATTGTCAGTAGTGGAGCTCTGTCTGGAAACGAAAACTTATTTTGGTAATCATTAGTTTGAATACTTGAATTAAATTTGACAGTGTTATTTCTTGTTGTGATGGTTTGGTTTTTTTGGGTGTCTGCTCCCCTCTTCCAAAGGCAAGTGTACTTTTTTACCATTTCTGAAACAAACTGAGCTATTTATCTGTAAGTCGGGTCTTTGGAGGTTGCAAAGGTTTTGATAAACTTGTCTTGAACAGTGGAAATTGCAATTAACAGAAAAAGGCTTTTTCTGACACAAGTTATCTTCCAAATTGTCAGTCGGGGATCTAATTTCAAGTTAATGAGTTGAAAATAATTTCATCTCTCCCAAAAGACTTGAAAATACTGGATCCTCCTGCCGCCCGTTGGGTTTGTTTCTCACTCACTGTGTTTTAAGTGCTTCTGCCCTCTCCTTCTGCAAGGCCTCTGACTACTTCAAGGAGAGGATTTTCTACAAACTATAGCGGGAACAGAGCCAAATAGCCACATTATTTTAATTAAATAATGTTGCAGCTTTTAATTTTAAAATGCTAATTGAAAGGCTTTTTCCTTACATGAGCAAAGCCTGAAAGGTTACTGCTTTCCTCTAACAGCTGCTCGCATCACTCCTACCTAGAGGATGGATTATTGCATTCCTTTTGCTGATTTAAGTCCTACCAGTGCTGCCAGTTGCAGCAGAGAGACCCAGCTGTGAATATTGGCAGCAATTGATATCAGAAGTTACTATGTTTGTTTTAATTTATTTCTTTGTATTATGGTTTTTCTTTTTACTTTAATGTGGAAACTTCACTTGAGCTCTTGTTTTACATTTTGAGTAATTATTTAAAGAGCATTCCTTCTCAGTCTTGTGATCTATTGGCAATATTTTCCAAGAAGTGCGGGCCAATTGTGTTTCTGTATGGGACTGTGGATTAAAACATCATGATTTAAATCTGTGGATCAGAGAAGAAAGTTTATTGGGGATTTAAAATAGATGATTTTGGGATTTGGGGATTGAACATTGGAGTTAAGGTAAAAATACGGTATGATTAAGTGAAGAACATGTGAGTTTGAGGCTGTAATTATTTATTAGACAGAAATATGAGCAAAAGAAATCATGGCCTCAAGGCTTTTGTGGTTATGTTGGCACACTGTAATTCAGACACTGGAACAGCACTGCTGTCATGGTTGACTCCAACTTTGTATTTATCAAAACTAAATTTGTTTAATTATCCTATTAATGACAAAACATCCACAAAATAGTAATAGATAGAAATTATTTTTTTTATTATGCTAATAGTGTTTTTAATTTCTATATATCGTACTCATTTTTTTTGTAAGCATTATCAGTAATGTGTCATAGACCTTAAGAATGCAAACTGAAGCATAATTGGTGTCAAATACAGGCTATGTACTAGCATAACTTTATGTACATTTCCTCTTAATTATTAAAATGCATAAAACAAAACACTTTTTATTTAGGCATAATCTTTGTCTCTAAAGATATGCTGCAGGTGATAATTTTTTGTGTGCAAGTGGAAATATCTGTGTAGGAGAAGGTTGATTAACAGGAATCTAAAGGTCTCTAAATGTACCTAAGCACTTATGCTTAGTGCTTAATAAATGTAGATATGTGTAACAAGCAGCTTTCCATTCCTTCCTGGAGGCTGGAGTCAGCTTTCATTTGGAATTGAAAGTTATTAGTGATACTATATCAACTCAAACTGAGCTATTTTGAATAAAGCACAGAATTTGCAGTATGTGTGTTGCATTAATATTTTGGGCCTGCAAAGGACAGAGTATGTAGCTTGGTTGAAAGTAAAAGCTGTTTGTGTGTTGTGAAGATCTGGCCTTTGCTTATACTATTTCAGTTAAATCTACTTGCCTCTTAAAATTCTTGTATTTGCTCTGATCTCTGTTGTATTAATAGAACTGTGAAGGTAAGATTCAGAGATAGTTTTCTTGTGGCTCCTTAAATTATTTCATAATGAGGGTGATGAGCCAAGATAAATCTCAAATGAGTGAGTTTTTAGAATTAGGCAGAAAATATACTGTATAATATTAGAGCTGTATTTACAGTTATCTTGGGTGTATTTTATTTGATTTACCAGCATATGTGTAAAAATGCATGCACACAGTAGAAATACTGTTATCTCTCTTAGTTCCTCAGTGTTCCAGACATTGAAATCCATGCCAATGCATGCCTAAACTCACATGAAGCTACTAAGTTGCATGTTTGCTTTACCCCCTTTTACCAGGATTTTCCGTTGACGGTTTTTCCACATTTGCCAACCATACAAGCTCCTTTTGCCCGTAATAACAGGCAGAAATAGATCCATCCGTACAGGACTGAATGAGTTGGCATGTGGAGTCAAGGCTGTGATCAGCTTGAAGCATCCATTAAAAATTTACATGAAGTTCTGGCGGCTCCTTGGGTCTTGCATGGCTGTGGTCCCTTAGAGAGGCCACAGCAGTTACTGGCATCTCTCTCCCGTAATGACTCCATGCACGTTTGTCCTCACCAGACCTGCAATCTGAGCAGTTGCATGCTACTTTCTCAAGGCTGTCAACACATTTGAAAGGATCATCTAGACACTCTTCAAAAATGTTCCCAGCTACAGGCACTTGTGGCTTGTCTCGAAATCCTTTCAGATAAACCACAGACACTTGAGCCTGGGGTTACTGCTGGAAACATGCATGACAAATCTGTTGATTACTTCTACCTAGTTGTCATTCAGCTAAAGAAACAACCCACAAACCAAAGGCCAACCACCAGAACTTTCATGTCTGAAAGGCTAAGGGTTATTTAGTTTTATTTAGTGGCTGGAAGGTTGACACTTTCCAAAGCCTCATGCAGGCAAGGCCCTACTTTCTGTCTGTCTGGACAAGCGGAGGGGCAGCACTGCAGTGCGAGGGGAGCCAGACCTTTCAGAGAAAAATCCTCGCAGTCATCCTTTTGATTATCTGTCCCTGCCTGATTCATGAGGAAGGGCCTGAGTAAGAAACACAACCAGGGAAATCCCGAGTGCTTCCTCTAAAAGTGAGGCTGCTTTTTAAACCAAAAAAAACCCCCAGGTATTACTACAGATCTACAATGTTAAACTTTTGTGGCTAGTTTCACTAGGTGAAGTTGCTAAATTTCGTATTTAAAAATACTTTTAAAAGCTTGCAAAATTGCTTATTTTAAAACTTGTATCTGAAGATCATCTATATACAATAATTTTGATCCCTTTCTGTATTTCTGTGCTGCTATAGACATTTGTGTGTGGGAGTAATTTAAAATTCCTTAGGTATGTGAATATACCTACTGAAGTCAGTAGTACTTAAAATTGGACATGTTTGCAGGATTTGAATTCTAGGCTTCAGGAGAGAAAACATTTTCTGAGCAAAAAATTTTATTCTGTAAGCATAATTGCATTTGTTTCTCCACTCAAAAATTGGAGTCGACTGGAAAATCTGCTGACAGGTTGCTGAACAAACCAAAGCCTTTCCTGGTGTACTAGGTCTGGGAATGTTTATGTACCTGTGTCAGTGAGACTCTTTCTCCAGTGATGAGCAGGCAACAAGCCTCCTTGCAGAGATGAGTGTTCTAGTGTTCTGGATAAATCTTAAAACTCTCAGTCCAGAGAGCAGTATGAACAGTATAATCCCTGTGTGTTTTCCAAAAAAGTTAAATGAATGAATTTCAACATTGCACTTTTGCCTCTGAAGTGAGCGGCCCAGTCATTTCAATTATGATGGTATTATCACCTGTGTACATCCAGTAAGGTACTGTGTGATGTGTTATAGTTGTACTGGAGCTTCAGGACAAAAGCTTATAAATAAAACTGGCAAAAAAATCATGGAACACTCCAAGGAATTAGGTAGAACAAATGTTCTTGCATAATGAAAGTAATTGATAAAATTAATAGAGGACCATTAATAGAGTTGCTTTACTAATGCTAAACAGTTTGTTATTCTCTCTCTGCATAGGGAATGTTTGTCTAGAGATTTTTCCTTGAGAGTTTGTTTTCTCTGTCCTTGTGTTTTATATATCTAGGAAAAAAATAGATTAAAAAGTAACAAGTTGAAATAGAACTTTGTGGAATTTGGCTGCAAATGGCTATAGTTCTCTGGGAGGATATGAGCATCTTTTTCAGTGTGCTGCATCAGCTTTGGTTGTCCCAGCAGTTTTCCCTGAAGGGAAATGCTGGCTGGGAGCTTGTGGGATGAAGAAGTGCCCACAAAAAAGGCCACATCTCATCATCTGAGTTGAGGTAGTGAAGACTGCCCAGGCAAAGGAAGCAGGCTTGGAATGCTCTGATAGAGCACAGTGGTTGCTAGCAAGAGTCTACTTGATTCTCCCCCATGCATCCTCCCCCCCAATATTTTAGGGTACACAAGGTCTAAATTTCAAGAAAAACTTAATTTTGACATGCGTTATCAAGTCAGATAAAACAGTGTGTGGGTCTGGAACTGCTTCTATTACTTGGCAGAGCTGAAGTAATGGCAGCATTGTTTGTTTTAGAAGAGGTTTCATTTAGGTGAAAAAAAAGAGTTGCCAAAAGGATAAACTGCTAATGATTTTGGTATGAGTGCTCTTTGGGTTATTTGTCTTGAAGCAAGATGTTTAGTTTGGACTTTTAACTTTATAAACTGTATTTCTCTTGAGAAAATAGGAATGGGTGTTAAAATAATCTGTAATTGCATTTCAGTTAGAACTAAATATAATAGTCAAAATTATGAATGTGTCTATGATGTTTTCTTAAAAATAACCTGTCCAGGTAGTTTTACTGAATTCAGTGGAGAAATTAACATTTTGTCTAAACAGTGATGAACAGATGATCACATAATCCAAATGTACCTTCTAACATGCTTAATTTCCCATACTAATTTCCTCTGGGACAGTCTTACTAGTTTGATGAAGATCAAAACATAAAATTATATAAATACTACTGAGTCTACATAAAATACTTCCTTTTATTTAAAGATTTGAGGCTTGGTTTTGTTGTTGTTTTTTATTTTATTTTCCCATGGACCTTCATGCTATCAGAGTTGTTAACATACTAGCACAGTAGACTTTTCTGCTACTTCTGTAGTACTGGCCATGATGGAATGGAAGAAGAGTAAAACACTTAATAATTCTGTATCTTAGGTGCTTTTACATAACTGATATTTAAAATCAACTTAAATTTTTTTCAAGTACAATTCTGTCATAATAGACTCAAATGTCCTTCTATACACAAATAATTTGGTCATTCTTTATTGTTCACTCTTAAAGCTGTTTGAAAGCTAACCAAAACATCTCCAGGTAAAAATGAAGACCTAGAAGACCCCAAATCGACATCAATTTTAAAGAGAACATGTGCTTATATTTCATTATCTTTATAAATTTCAAACATATTCTATGGATTTTTGAGATTGTGTTTGCCCAAGCACATACCTTTTGTGCTATGATTTTTTTGAGGGATCTCATATCAAGGAGTATTTAGAGAAATTTCATATGGTTAAGGAAACAATTTCTTCTTTTAGTCTGTGCTAAATCATTTTTCTAGCTGTGGACATGTCTTATCTCTGGATAAGATAACAGTTCACGCTATATGGGGTTGTTAACTCTCTTGTGGCACTTCATTAGCTGTGATATGTTAATCCTTTGGTTTGGCAATTTTAGCTCTTAATTCTTTTACTTCTGACTTGCATACTATGTGCAATTTTGGTTTCCAAATGTTTTCATACATAAAGCTGTTGAACAGAATCGCATCAGAATGTCACAAGAAGCAGTGTTGCTCTAATGTCTGGTGGGGTTTCTCCATTAAGACAGGAGAGTTTGGGGGTCACTTTATCCATCTCACATGGAGTTTGGAAGTCTTAACTTCATCCGTTGTTTGCATAGGAGATTAAAAACTGGAGAAAATGGTCAGGGAAAGTAAAGGAATCAAAAGAATTGTGGCAAGGTGGGTTTTTAAAATTAGAGTATTTTTAGTGGGCGTAGTAAAAATCAAGGCCACACTTCTAAAGAATATTCAGTGTGTGCAGGGTACTAACAAATGTCCTTCCTTTTGCTGACCACAGATGTGATTATCTTTAGGCATATGAAGAGCTCCTGTTGGCTTCATTGAACTAAATATTTTAGTAGAAGTAGCATATATAAAAAATTGAACAAGATTGTGCAAGGAGCACCATGTGGTTCATTCTTCAAGGAATGTTGGTTCCACTGGACGAGAGGGTTGAGGGAGAGTTCTTGGGTGAACATGAAATTGGTCATTGACTTTATTTGATGTCGCTTGGAACTTTTGTTATAATACAAACAAATCAGACTTGCTATTTGAATAAAGACACACTGGAATAATACACAGTATATATGTATTCACTGTGTAGGGCCTGTGACCCAATTTAATTATGCTTAATTGTGTTAAAGAAACAGCTGACAAAGCATTGTCATGTAACTGAGATGTAAGCACTTAACTTACATAAAATTACTAGGTATTGTATATTTGCACTGAGATTTTTTGACACTTGTCTTGTTCAAGAAGAAAAAATTAAGGAGGAAGTAGAGAGGGAATTGCAAAATGGAGATGGAAAGACTCTTTTTATACTCAAGCAGCCATGTAATGGGACTGATAGCAGAGATGATACACATTATTTTTTCATGTGTGTTCTGTTTTTCTTGGCTAATGAAGCATCACATCCAGTGTTTATGTTTGTGTGTCATAGATCTGTAGCTACATTTATAATTCATTTGTCAATTGTCTTTTCAAATTTAAGTAGAAAGAGTGAAAAATCACACACTCTAAGAAACATAACTTCTGTAAGTCACAGGCATCACGGGAACACATGATCCCACATGGAGTGATCCTTGATCACTAACCAGTAGTTAACTCCGGGGGACCAGCATACTCTTCAAGCCACCAATTCAGTATCCCAGTCACTCTGCACTGGCCTTTGAGATGAGTGCAGTGGTGGCTTCTTCCAAGTGCAGAAATTAATCCATAGAAGTTAGGACACAGAATAGCATCTACTGGTGGTGTTTCTCTTCAGGCTTCTCATTTATTTTTTTCTTTCTCTGTCCCCTAAGTCTGATAAAGCAACAACCTGTCTGACCAAAGTAAAGTAACAGACAAGAAAAGAAAAACATGAATTAAAAAAAAAATATTGTGGCAATTTTGTAGATTTACACAGCAAACCAGTGGTTATTTGTTTCATTCTATAGACAGTTTTTAAAACTATAGGATCCTTGGTCATAAATTTTTATATTTTATGTAAGAATACATTATTGGTATTTACCTAAAAAGGAGGTTGTATTTGGAGAAGAAAGTGTACTAGTACTGGAATTTCCTCTTCAGACGAGTGACTGTCCCACTGACTACACAGTACTGTTGTGGTTCACTAAGTTGACACAACACAAGAAATTAAACTTGAAGCATAGTATGGCACATGCAGCAAAATGTTGCAATTTTTGATTATGCAGTTTATGAAAACAATACTTTGAAGTAAAAAACCCTAGAATCTTCATTAAACTGAACAGAACTCATGACAGGATGCCCAGTCCTGGTCCTCAGCCAGTAGGTCTTCCCAGAACTCTGCTGAGTCCTTAGCAAGCAAGGTTTCTGTGCAAGCACTGAACCTTTATCTTTTTTGTCCTCTACTGGTGTTAGTCTCATCACTGCAGTATAAGACAAAAAGTTTTTGTATGGAAATATCTGGAAGTAATTATAAAGATTGCTCAAGGGTGCAAGCCTACTAATTTCCACAGATACTTTAACAGCTTTTTGTGTTCTCCTGTAATTTATATCTTGTGATGCATCTTTAGAGGTAGAATAGGTTAAGGAAATTAATCTGAGGGAGGTGACTTTTTCTTTTGCTATCTGATTCATACACATTGTGTAGGAAGCGTAGGGTAAGACAAATAATATTTTTCTGAGTAATTATATTAATTTTTCAGTTGGAATGAACCTTGGAAAGCAGATGCTTTACTTGAGGATTATCTACTGTGGTGAATGTTTTTCTAAATACAAAGGATCATTTGTGCAATCAAGTTTTAAGCTTAGAGTTGTGCTATACTGTAAGGCTCATTTGGTCCTGAGAATAATTTGCTATAATAAAGAGCAAAAGCTGCTAAGTCCTGCTGAAGCTGTGCATTTGGGAAATAATCTGGGCTCTTTAAAACTTGTTTACAATAAGAAACTGCACCCATTCATAGGTTTCCTGGAGGACACGCTTACGTTGATAAGCTTTATCATGGGTATATCGTATTCCTCATTTCACTGGCAGCCCTTCTATCAGCTGTATGTGAAAGGGAGCATTGTCCCTCCAGCACACACATTATTCTGCCTTCTCTGAACCTGGATGAGAAGAAGTTCCTTTCTTCTATGAGTGCGTGGGGAAAGCAGGCGAAATTTCTTTTGGGATTTTCTGCAACTGTACACAGCGCAGGAGGCCGAAGTATAATCAGGGCTCTGTCCTGCAGTCCAGCCTGGCTCACCAGTCCCGTTTGACCTCTTCCCTCCCAGTTATACACACCTTCCTTCCTTCCTTCCCCTCCCCCCCACTTTTTTTTTTTCTCTTTTCTTTTCACGCTGCAGAGGTTGAAGTGCCAGACCCTGCAAACTGATAAGATAAGAACCACATGGTGTGTGCCATAAGCCGAGGGTCCCTACTGGGTCTACTGACGCACGCAGTCCTCCCCTGATGTCAAACAGCTGATAAGTAGCACCTTGGCTCCAATCCCAAACCTCTATGCCAAGAGGGGAAAAAAAAAGCCCTTTGTCTGGAAAAGGCAACTCTGTTGAGATATTTTTTTCAACATCTTGCTGCTTTTCTTGAATTCAGGCCAGAGTTCTGTCTGTTTAAACTATTTAGTATTATTCCTGAATTGTTTGGCAAGAATAGATGTCCGCTCAAAAAAGTGTGTTTAATTCATCATGCGTGATGTATATTTGACTGTACTTGCAGCATCAGACACACAATACAGCGTGCAGTGTTTATAAAGCGTGATAGCCAAGCCCATACTGCAGTGCTGTTCAAAGATATGCAAAGCTTACTTTTCAAGAATCTAGTATCTGATCATGAAGCAGAGCAACAACAAAAAATTTGCAAATTTCAGACTACATTAATGTTTTAAAAAAATGAGTTGGTTGTCAGAATGCTTCCGTAATAGAACCGGACTTTTTGAAGCCCTTGAACTCTTATTGGTCCTGTTAATCTAGGTAGTTCTCATTGCTTGATTTTCTGTATTAAACTGTAGGTTTAGTGCTTCAGATCTGGAAAGGTATGCTCCTGCTTTAGAAGGATTACGCTTTGTCCTGTTAATTTTTCTTAACAAAATGACTTTGTGCTGAATAGTGCAGGATGTTAAAACCTTTAGAAATAATACGAGGGCATAAGCTTACATGTCTTCATAGCTCCATGTGTAATATTTTTAAGATAGTAAATGGAATGTGTTTCATAGTCATGTGCTTATTTTTGTATATTCAAGCCTGTTGTTTGCAAATCACGGGTTCATCTATACAGATGTTTCAAAATTTGTGTTGCTATTTGGAATTTCTAGGTGTGTGTCTAATTTTCTACACCTCAGTGTTCTTGCAGATGTATTTATAGGAATATACAGTCATGGTTTTATTTCCCACTGCTGTAAAGCCAAATCCAAAATAGACATGCCAAGATAGCCCAATTAATCACAGGTCTCAAGGACCTGAGTAGCCACTGCAGCAGCTGCTGTTGAAGCTCCTGTGAGGCTGCTAACCTCTGAAGTGTTGCTGCTGTAATGAAGCAGTGGCATGATGGCACTAACATGGTTATCCTGGGCTAATAATTCAAATCCTTGTCCAAAGCTTTTTTTGGGAAGCTACTTGGTTTCAGGAAATACCTCATACCTCTTTTGGAGGTCTACTTTTAATGCCACCTGAAACAAAGGAGATATGTCTCTGTGTTAATAGCACAAGGGTGATGCTAAGTTTAATGTGTCATTTTTAGTGATAATTAAGTGAACATCAGTGTATGTGTTATATGCCTCTTCTTACATGTGTTATTAAAATATTTAGACTCACTTTGGGCTACTTGGTGTATAAAGCCATATATCTTACTTGTCATCCATTTGCAGAATTTCATCCATTTATCATAGGAGCAAAAGTTTGTGTGTGTGTGTCTCTGTAAATGTTTAAAATGCCAAACGTGAAGGTCTACTGCAAAACAGCTTTTCACAGTTGCATAGGATTGTGCTAATGCTCAGTGCTGCTTAAAGTACTGTTTTGGGTATCTGAAAGTGTAATTTCTCATGGGACTGGCACTCTGCTGGCTATATAGCCATTGCTTGCAAAATTCAGCTGGATTTCCAGTCAGGAAGAGCTTGCAGGATTTGTGCCTGAGTGGCTCTGAGTTAGGTTGGATACACAGCAGCATCAAGTGCTGGGGCCAGTTTGGATGGGGCTCTGAGCAACCTGGTCTGGTGGAAGGTGTCCCTGCCCATGGCAGGGGAGTTGGAACTCGATGATCTTTAATCTCCTTTCTAACCCAAACCATCCTATGATTGCAAAAGACTATGCTACTTCTCAAGTGTGTAGTTGTTTTAAGAGATACCTAAATCATCCTGAAGTGATCCATTATGTACCTTTTGACTGCATAAGAAGTCAGAATGAATAGAGTGTGTTTTAAATTAAGTGCAACCCTGACATTTCAGGGAATAATGCAGTGAATTGCATTAATGCACTGTGCTTTTCTACCATATGATAGTGGATTTTATTTTCTGATTGTATGGAAGGGTTTCCCTCAGCTCTCTAACTCTTCATAATCTGGTTACTGTATACTTAATTCTCAAAATAAAGTCTATAAAAATGCTTTGTGAATCTTCATGGGAAAGAATTGAGAGGTGTTCCCATAGTTATCTAGTGCTCATTACTAGAGCCCATATTCACTCTAGAATGCTTTTAAAGAGAATATATTATGAAACAGAACTTAAAAGGCTAGTGTTCAGTTAACCATTAACAAAAAAAATACAGTAAAAAGAGATCCAGATATTGTGCACATACCTGTATAGTTTCAAAATAATTGTTTATAAAAAGCTTTTGTCTGAAAAATCCTGGCTTCAACTTTGCAAGAGAAACTACAGATAGATACTGTAATTAATAAAGACCAAATTTCATGAGCTGACTTCAGCAGGATGATGTTTTACCCTAGAGATTCAAGAATAATTTTCCCCAGATAATTTTAGAAAGAATTGCAATTATTATTTTGAAATCAGAAACATTTCACAAATCCTCAGTGGAAGCTATCATACATAGTATTAATTTCCTATGTAATGTGACTCTAAATAGTTTATACTCATGAAATGTTAATGTTTATAAAATACAAAATAGCTTAAATTCTCATTTTATCAGTTAGCATCATTTTAATAATAGCATGAAAAGATAATTGTGTTTTAATGTGAGTAATTGTATCATTTTTGTCCTTTAGCAATTTGGAGGCTGAAATGGATTTCATTATAGTCAGCAGCATGATCTCACTGTCTTTGAGGAAAGCACCAGGCTGTGTATGCTTTTTTTTTTGCTTTTGCTGCAATGGTTTTTGTATTGCTTATATTAGTTAAAATTAATGAAATAATTTTCGTCTGAGTGAAATTAACTTCAAAAAAATCCTGAATCTTACTGATGAAACCCCTTTTACATTAAATCAGGTGGTTTTTTTTGAAGACAGGGTTTTGTGTGAAGACTAGTCTAGCAGTATATTTGTGACATCCTAGATGTTTTAAGATCTGTATGCAGGACATAGAACATGACAAGAGAAGAGGAGGATGAAGGTTATGTAATGCAGAGTAACTGAAAAAATGTACCACTTAATAAAATAATCAGAAATGGTGAGATGTAAAATGAGTTACAGCTTGTGTGAAACAACCCCCAAGATGATCCTTACAAAAAGCCTAGCTATTTGAGCCACAGTCAAGTTGTAAATGAAGTTGAAATGTGTGCTTAAGGCTGATCTAATGACTGTAAGATGGTAAGCTATGACTGAACACTTTATACAGCTGTATTAAAAGTTGCGAGCAGGAACATTTCTGGAAGTTAGTTGCAGCCTAAGCAGCAGTATTTGATGAAATTCTTGTTGAATTCTTTGTTCAAGGCTTTAGTTCTCTGGGGCTGCCTCCCAGTCAGCGTGGGGTTTTGGTTGCCTGCTGTTGATTGTTTCTCCCAGACCCAGCAGGCGTGCTCGCACCCATGCCTGGGTGTGCTGTATTGCTGTCCTGGGCAGAGAAGAGCTGCTCTCTGTGAGGCAATAAGTCTGCAATGTGGCAACACTGCTTGGGAACAGGATGTGCATTTTCCCTCCGTGCCCTTGTGTGCTTCCTCTGTGCCTCTGGCAGCCTCTCCCAAGTTCTCATCCCTTGGTGATTCAGAAGGGATGCCAATAATAGGTGTCCATCATTACTGTGACTTGTATGTGCTAGTGGTTTCTAATGATAAACTAAATATTTCTTGTGCTTTTTTTATCTCCTCATTCCTTCTCTTGTACTACTTTAGGCTTTTCTGCTTCTTGGTTTGGGAGCTGCTGTACTGAGCTATAGAATTCTATCTCGACTTTAATGAAGTTCTGTGCATTAGCACAGATAAAACAGGGAGCTCTCACTGAAATAATGTTGAGATTACAAAGTGAACCATGTTACTCAAAGAATAATTTTCTTTTGAACTTAATGGCACATACAAGCCTCTTCTTGGGCTCCATTTATCTCACATCTTTCATGGAAAATGGTGTTTAACATGACTATACATGTACAAAAGAAATCAGTGGATTTTTGCCACCAGGCAAAAGAGAAGCTGCATAGAGGGTGTATGAATCAAAAATCTTGATCAACTGGAGTAGTTACCCGTAATAAACCAAGTAAAAAATGATAAATAACACTGAATGCAACCTATGTAAATGTTGAATCAGAAATAGGTAGGTATAAGTAATGCAGAATCAGATATGGGGGTAGTGGGTAGCAAAATGAGTAAGTCAAAGTCTTTATAACAGAAATATTACAGTTGAAATGTGGAAAAGCAATTTCTGTCTCTCCACCACTGGTGAGGCTGTAGCCAAAATAGCACATATGTTGAAAGACAAATCTCTATGGTACCAACGAGTTAGAATCCAGAGGAAAGCAACAGACTTGTAGGAGACTGAGAAAACATAATAAATTTTGGTCCATCTGAAACAGAGAAGATGGATTGAAGAGTGCAATGCAGAACATAGGCATCAGTTTGAGTGAACTTGGTACATGAAGCAAGACAGTTGTTTTCCATAGGAGGTCGTGGTATCACAAGAGAACCTCAGGGAGACACTAACTAAATAGTAAGAAATACTTTGACAGTTAAACAATATAAGCTGGAATGCTTGCTACCACAGACTTCTAGGAAGAGCATTCAAATTATATCTAAGAAGGGGTACACTTAAAAACACTTACTTGATCTTGTTTCAGATCACAGAAAGGAACTTAAAGTTTCTCTCATACTGTGTTTCTGTGCTTTTTACTGTGTAATTGGGTCTTTTTATTTTTTGATAACCTCTATCATGTAAATTTGAATGTATAAATATAAGGATTTAAACCAGAAGCTTTGTAATAGTGAAAATTACACTTGGTTTATGCTAATTAAAAAAAAAAAAGAGAACAGACAATTAGTGAATGACTTGCATTTAAGCCCTTTAGTCTTTCCCCTGAATCTTGGCAGCAATTAGGAAAATGCAAGATTTATGAGATTTTAGAAATCTCCTCCTGCTTTTTCTTTCACAGAGAACAATAGTTTAAAGCTGTCTTTCACAGCTCTTTTATTTCTTCCAAAACATAATTTGGTATGAGAACACTATGTTGTTAAATTCATGTAATTAAGCAGTTTTGTTTGCTTTTACTTTCTGCTCTTTATAAAGTGTCTTCCAAAATCCATTAGAAGGCACCTATAATCTAGGAGAGGGCAAGTATTATCACAGTATTTGCTTAAGTGTTACCTCAGATATAAACCTTTTGTTTATAGAAGGGACAAAATATTCCTGATGTGTATGCAGACTAAAGACAACAAAGGTCATTATCTCTGTTCCCAGCTGTAGAAAAATCCAAGATGAAGAGAGCAAGGAGCAAAGACAGAAGAAGCAAAGTGATCAGGCAAAGGGATTAGGTGAATATTTGCGTTTCAGAATATGAGAGCATTTGATTATGGCAAGTCTGGAAACCAGCGTGCAATTTTCAAACTGTACCCTGACAGTGGCTGTAGGAAGTCTGTGCTGGAGGTGGCAGAGGAGGGGGTGGGGGTGGAGGGAGAGGAGAGGTGATAAAAGCTTAAATAGTGCGGCTGCAAAATATAGCCACAGTGTTCAAGCTCTGTGAAAAATCTGTGCATTTAATATGGCATATGGGGAATTACAGAGATGTGGACAGGAAATAATTTAGGTGTGACTAAAGGTGTATTGAGGAAGTCTGACATAAGGGATAATATAGTGCACATTTGTGTTGCATTATTGTTTTTATTCTAATACGAAATGATGGCTGTAAATGTAAAACACAAGCTTTGGAGAGAACAGGTATGTTTTGGATATCATCTTGGTGAAAATGCTAGATAGACCACCATGGCATATGATGCAACTGTTCAAAATAATATTCTGCAATTTAGCAAAGGGGTTGATGTTTTCAGATGGTCAGTGTTCCATGGAGAGCTTAGGCTAAGTTGTAGCAGATGAATCACAAGAATCACAGAATATGATGAGTTGGAAGGGACTCACAAGGATTATCACGTCCAATTCCTGGCCCTTCAAGGGACCATCCCCAGAAGTTACACTATGTGGGCCAGAGTATTATCCAATGTTTATTGAGCTCTGGCAGGCTGGTGCTGTGACCACTGGAGTGGGGAGCCTGTTCTAGTGCCCAGTCACCCTCTGGATGATCAACCTCTACCCAATACCCAACCTAAACCTCCCCTTACACAGCTTCAGGCCATTCCCTCGGGTCCTGTCACTGGTCAGCACAGAGCAGAGATCAGTGCCTGCCCCTCCTCTTCCTGTCATGAGGAAGTTGTAAGTGCAGTGAGGTCTCTTCTCCAGGCTGAACAGACCAAGTGATCTCACCCCCTCCTCATGTGTCTTCTCCTTAAGGCCATTTGTCATCCTTGTTACCCTCCTTTGGACACTAACACTTTAATGTCTTACATTGTGGCACCCAAAGCTCTTCCCATCACTTGGGGTGAGGCTGCCTCAGCTCAGAGCAGAGCAGGACAATCCCCTCCCCTGCCCGGCTGTGATGCTGTGCCTGATGTCCCCCAGAACAGGGCTGGCCCTCCTGGCTCCCAGGGCACTGCTGACTCAGGTTCAACTTGCCATTCACCTGGACCCCCATCTTCCTTTCCATGGCACTTCTCTCCAGCATCCCATTCCCCAGTCCATATATCCAGGGTTGTCCCATCCCATGTACAGAATGTGGCACTTTCCCCTGTTGAACTTCATACGGTTGGTGGTTGCTCAGCTCTCTGGTTTGTTGAGGTCTCTTTGCAGAGTCTCCCTGCCCTCAAGGGACTCAACAGCTCCTCACAGTTTTGTATCCTCTGTGAACTTGCTCTGTATCCCTCCAGTCCTGTGTCCAAGTCATTTATGAAGATGTTGAGGAGCGCAGGCCCGAGGATGGAGCCCTGTGGAACCCCACTAGTGACAGGTCCCCAGTCTGATGTCACCTCATTCACTGTAACCCTTTGTGCCTGACCCGTGAGCCAGGTGCTCACCCATCCCATGAAGTGTTTATCCAGATGTGTACTGGACATTTTGTCCAGAAGGATCCTGTGAGAGACAGTATCAAAGCTTTACTGAAATCCAAAAAGATTACATGATTACATCAGCTGGCTTCCCCGATTGCCTATGTGGTCTATCTTATAAAAGGAAATCAGGTTTGATAAGCAAGACTGTACTGCTGACTGTGCAGTTCTATCCGGGCTGATTTTTTTTGTTGTTTTTTTCAGTGGTTGGCAGAACATTTTTATAACATCTTTCTTAGTATTGAAGCAAATACCATAAAAGAAAGAACATGAGTAATAGGAGGTTTCAGTTCAAAAGATGGTGTGAGATTACAATTATAAGCAGGCAGGCTCAAACTTCATGGACCGTAGGAATGCAGCATGTGGATTAGAAGGAAGCAGTGATGGGACAGTTGTTGCCTAGAGCCTCTAGCTTTTGTTTTGTGATGCCTGCACATCAAACAGAAAAGTTGGGATACTCTTGATTTATGTTCATTTAAACTGACAATCTGCCTTGTATCACTTGAAAGCCACAATGTTATTACAGCAGTTTATTTTAACTTGGTTTGAATTATCCAAATGTGCAAATTCTTTCTTCTCGGCAGTAGGATTTACAAAAGAACTGAAGTATATTGGGTGACTGTCACAGAAATGAATGCTGCTGTGGATTCTACGGGACTATACCTCATTTGCAAAGCTTATTAAAGCACCTTCCAGCTTTTTGTGAAGGTGTACTCTGCATGTTTGACTTGTTGTCCTTTTGAATGTTTTCAAGTTCCAAATTAAATTCCTGTTATTGTTGTGCTACCTATGTCTGTGAAAAGCGTTGGGATACTTTCTAGTGGTTTTGACATCTGTGAGAACAACTCCTTTTTTTCAGAAATAGTGACGTTTCCCTCTAGTGTATGTTATTTGATTAATATTCCTTTATCTCATCGAAGAGATCTTTCACTGAGAATATATACCTTCAGCAGGTATATAATTTAATAGGATTTATAAATGAATTCCTGAATTTAGAAATAATTAAGATTTGTTCTGTGTCTCTATTTAATACAATACATTTTTAGAAATATCCAGAGAATCATTACAGTATTTCAAACTGCATTGATTTGGCTATCTTTGTCTGCTTTTTAGGGTGAACTGGAAAGTGTTGAAACTTGTTGCTGTTCTCAGAGTTTATAGTTGATCTGAAAAATCACTAGGATCTCAGTATTTCAATTGCTCTGGTTTTTTGATAAGTACAACTGAAAAAGGTGACTGCACATTCAGGACATGGCAACATTATAATAACTCCTGCTGAGCTCAACGGACATTAATGGCAAAGCTTCGCAATTCTGAAAATAAGATTAATTAGAAGAGGGTCTTACAATGCTCGGCTCCTAAGTGTAAGGCCCGCCAAAAGCCATTTAAAACTCTGTATTCCTCTCGTGTGAGATGCCCATTTTCATGTAATTGTACTATAGAGATTTTTTTGTCCATACTGATAATTTGATTTGTTGAGCCCTCAGGATAGATTGCTATTAGATAGATAGATGTAACGTGGAGAAGAAAGTGACCGACAGAAACTTTTTCTCTCTTTGTTGTCAGCAGCAACATGTCTTTAAATGAACGGAGATAGGTGCTTACAAGCAGCCAACATTTTAGCTCTACAAACTGTTTGGCAACGTGGAAGACAGTACTTCAGATGATTAAAAGGACCTGACACAAATCACATTTGAAAATGTTTATGCAAGATATGTACTGCAAAGTCATTGTGCGCACAGGTATAAATACTGTTAGATCTTTTCGTAGGAGTTGTAAATAATATACAAGGCTTTCAGTAAGAGACATCAACGGTAAAATATTTTTGTATGAGTCTATAGCTGTTATAGTTTATAATATTAAGACTAAAATACTAATCTGAGTTCATCTTTAAGTGTCAGAGATACTATGAGATTTTAAAGCTCTATGAGTTTATAACATATAATGACCTAGTAATTTGGACTCCTCCAAACATAGAGGAAAAAAAAAGTACAAGAATAATTTAACTTTTTTTCTTTTAAATTATCATAAAACTGGCATTGAATGTTTGTGGGTTTAATTAATTAATGCTTTTAGTAGTTGTGGTGATATGTAAATTGAAATTTGTTATGTAGATATAACAAAAATGGTATTTATTTTTTTTATAGACAAGTCTTCGCTTTGCCTTCAAATAGCAAGGTAGTGACTGTGGGCGCTAAAATACAACTTTACCCAGTGTTATTTACAGCTTGATAGAGTTCAGTTATAGGAAATGTGGGAGGACAACAGTTTTAAACTAGTTATTTTTTATGGCAAGATTCGTGCTGTTTAAGAAGGAGTGACATTAAAGAGCATACAAACCTCTGCATTGCTCGGTTTTTTTTTCCTGTCTTCAGAGACAATTTGTTTTTTGCAAATAAAAGCTGAAGATGTTTTGAAGATTCTGCTTCTAATAATCTAGCCATGACACTGCTCTTAATTTCAGTATCATTGTTCTGAACTAGAAAACAACTTCCTGCATCAAGGCACCGTGACATTGGCTTTTTTTCTTGAGTGCATGTGGTGCATCTGTAATTTTTTCTTTTATTAAATTAGTACGTTTTTCCTCATGATGCTACTTTAAAGAAACCAAGACATATGAAAGCAAGGTAAAATCAGTGCTATACTGGACGTGAGAGTAGTGTGTATCTTTTGTTGTTGTTCCTTCCCTGTTCTAATTGGGTGGAAAGAAGAATTTCACTTTACGTGACCCAACAAAAGTGCTGCTATTCTGGATGAGGTTTTTCCTCTGAGCAAAACAGTCAGAGCTATATTTTAGTATAATGAATTCAGCTGTTCATCTGCTTCCTGATGCTCCCCAAGGCCAGTTGTATTGGTGCCTACTACCTCATCTCAAACAGTTCTCTGAAATGGGAACTCGTCCAATTGTTCATCCACTTGCCATAATTTAACTATCACACTAGCTAAGATATTTCCATTCCTATGGTCATCCTCAAATGACTTTACAAGTTTGTGTTGTGCTTATGTACTACATTATAACCATAGATGTAATATTTCAGCTAATATTTTTTCTTAACAGTTCAAATGAAATGATCTTTATGCATTCTTATAGGTTAAACAGATAAATTTATAAAATTCTTAAATGCTATTGGAGTTTGGCAAGTATAATTATGTATCCTTAGTAGTAGGGGGAAGCTATGGTAGATTTCTATCAATTTAATTAAGGCTTCATCAAGGGAATAGTTGTTCTAGCATGAGTGTGGAATGATTGCACACTAGATCTTTGTACAGGAACTTTTTTAATTAGTGCCCTTCTACAGTGGATTTCTCTTTTTGTGGGTGGTGAAGGGGATCCCTAGGTCGTCGTAACAAAGTAGTAATATTTTATCTCTGGATTTGCAATCTTTATTATGGTAACTGCGAAACATTTTTCTACCATGGGAAGGCATTACATTTCTCTTAGGGAATTAGAAAGCATAAGTCCTTAACTGATACAACATTTTAGCAGCATTTGCTTCTACATGTTAAAAGGAAAGCCCAGTAAAAAAATGTGCATGTGGATGGATATGAGTTGTTCTAGGAGATGTGCTTAAACCAAAGCAAAACACGCCCTTATTGTTATCATTCATGTTTATTCTATAGTAAAACTTCACTGTATGGGAACCAGAAGTAGTTTTATGAGAACAAACTTGGATTGGGGTGTACCCCTGCTGCCACCTGAGTGCTATGGTCCCTGTGCTGGAGCACTGTTGCTCATTCTGCTTCTGGCTTCATCACTTCTCAGTATCTCTAATGCCTGTGACGTGCTGCAGAAGCTTTCCTCCCTCCTTTGCCTGCCTCCAGCCAGAACTCCTTGCTGCCTGCTGGCTAAGGCACTCTACAGGGATTTAAAAGTTGGTTCAAAGAACTTTGGCCATGGAGGGTAACATAGTACACATTTTATCTTCTTTGCACGTGTTCCTGCTACTGGGCAGCTGTATAAAATATTGTGTTTGGTGGCTCCTTTTGGCCTGTGTTTGCAATATACTGATATCCAGAGTTGCAAACTCTGTTGGATGTTAAGGAACCCCTTTGCACCCCTCTGGTCACAGAAGCAATGACAGTGTACCCTGAGGTTTTTCGTGCTATGTTATTTTGATTTAGAGGAAATTAAGGTAGTTCAGAATATGTTGTAGATGCCTGCTCTGAGCATGAAGGAAAGTGAAGCCCAAATATGTTTTTCTGAATACTAGATGAGAATTTTTTTTTTTTTCAGGAGAGATGCTCATACCCTTTATACATATTCTGAGATAAATCTCAGTCTCTTAGCAGTTGATCTCTCACCAAGGGTTTTCATTGTTTGTTTTTTTTTTTCAATGAAGAGACCACAAACCAGAAACCCATTAAGTTGCTATATTGTATCTATGACAACTTGAAATAATGAACTATTGGCCTTTTAAAAGTCTTTTTAAATTGTCTTTTAAAGTCAAATACATGACACGCCACGTCAAGAGGAAGCAGAATATCCCTCTGATAACTTAGGTTTGCAGCTTTTGCTTAATTAAGACTTTTCTTATGGCGATTATTTAAATTGCAGCTGATTCTTTTGGATTTTGTCACTCTGTAAAAAGTGTATGCTATATCTATATTTTATGAACATTTAGAACATAATTTCTCTGGGAAAAAGAAAATGCTGATGAATACAATAGATTTCTAAAGAAGGCATTCCAAGTTTCTATTATCTTCTATCATAAAAACTCCAAGTCAAATTTCCCCTACCCTCTAAAATGCCACCAAGTTCCAGGTATTTCATTCATCTTTTGAAGTTATTCTAAGTTTGGAAAGTATCTGTGACATATTTTATAGTTGACATAAGGTTGATACTCTTTGTCAGAACACTTTAATGTAAAAATGGATTTGACATTCACTGGAGAACTCCAACAAATAAAATTTGCTAATTTACTTAACTGTTCCAAAAAATTACCCTATGCTTTTCCACTTCTATGCTTAATTGCAAAATTAAAGCATAAAAAATAATGTTACCTAGCAGATATTGAACTTTATGGAAAATTGTATTCTTTAAATTCTTTATTCAAGATAATTATCTTTTACATCAGGAAACCCACTGATTTTTCATGTGTCACATGTGATATTTGAGATTTAGTCTTCTAAAAAAATTCCTAAAGGCAGGTTTGGGTGGTTCTTTTTGGTGTTATACTGTTGTTTTTCTGAAGAAAAGTTGTAAATGTAAATCTAGTTTTCTAGTATTTTTATTTTTTAATTTATGTTTTTTACAAACGTATTGACTATAGCTTTAAAAGCTCCTAATTAAACACATAAATGCTCAGCAAGGGATGGTTATACACAAACCAGTTTTTGAATAGCAATTTTGACTCCTATTTGTCTGTGTGTCTGGCGCTATTTGAGACTGACTAGATAGCCTTCTTGGGTTGAAAAAAACTTCTTGATTTCACTGTATTTTTTTCTTTGCCTGACTCTAAGGAAGCTCACATTACTTGTAATGTATTTTCCTTATTGGTTTGCCAAATAAATCAATTAGTAAGGTTTAGCTCATTCTGGTGCTTCTAGTAAGAAAAATTAAAGAAAGAAGCACATGTCTGCAGATTGTGTAATAGAAGACTTTTGAGTGGCATAGAGATGTGGGCTCTCACCACTCACTTGTACATTCTGGAAAATGCAGATTTCTTGAACTGAAAGTACAAGCATGTTAGTTCTAATAGAAAGATTATGAGGAACTAATTCAGTTTACATTTTTTCAGAATTCTAAAGAAAATAATAAAAGTATGAAGCAGCAAAATGAAAAACATACAAAAATGTCACCAGTTTTCATACTCCAATAAAGTTCTTTTTAATACTGGTTGCAAATAAAAACCAAATTTCAGAATACTGGAATACTTGGGTTTCTTGGGAAATTCTACTTTCCAGTTTCTTCTAAAAAACTAATTGATTGGTTTTGGATAGTTTAAAAAAGTACTTGTTTATTGAACCTGAAAAGCGTGCTCGCTGATCTTTTCTAGACATTATGCACTTGCAAATTAGTGTAGCTACGTGGCCTCTTGAATGGCATGCATTTGTTTTTCCACATTTTAGGCTGTAATTCCCAAACACTGTAGAGCAGAGGAGGTTATCTGCCTTCCCTCTGCCTGGACTGCCTAACCCTACCTCTGTAGTCATCACTCTTCGCTACAACGTGAAAGTTCACACAGGTAGACTGGATAACTTGTTTTTGACAAAACTTGTCAGTTTGTGGTTTGGGTTGGTTTATTTGGTTGGTTTGGTTTTGGGTTTTTTTCTGGTTAATTTTGTACTAGTTTGGTTAGTCATTGCTCTACCTCTTGAAGAGTCTTTGTACTCTCTGACCAGTATTCATCCTCGTGCCTCTAAAGTTTTCTTCTGCATTTCCTTTGTGTTTCTCCTGGCTTTACTCTGTCCATTTATCCATGGTGAAGATGTAGCCATTTATGTAGCCCTGTGACCTTTTCCAGCTGATAATATATCCAGTATTTATTGAGGTTTTTGTATCACATGAGAAGATGACTGTGCCTAAAGAATTTGAGTTGATGCATTTTTAATTACCCTTTGCTTTCCTCTTTGTTCTTTTTACTAATCTCTGCATCACCACCAATCCCCCTCCCCCAAATTCAAAATCCATACATATTAAAATTTCCCCAGCTGCTGCCATGCTCAATGTGCTTAACTTACTTATGAAAATATGTGGTGTCTCTTGACTTCGAAATGCTTGGATTCCTTGCAACAAAGTTAGAGTATCTGTGTCACAGTCGCTTAAACAGAAGCATTGCAGGATTGCTTGTTTGCTGGAAAGACGTGCCAGGGACTTGGATGAATTTCCCTATCAGGTACATTTGTTAGCTCCTGTAGTAATGTGAACAGCGCCTACACTATTAAGTCCTCAGAACTGCTGTTCACAAAATTACTAAGCCATTAGTCTGTAAAATAATGTGACAGTGATAGTAAAGGAAAAAGAATAATCTACTGGTATTTATGACTGCTTTCTGTCATTGATACAATATCCTTGAGAGAACTCCTGCTGCCATTTTTCTTGTAGTTCAACATGGAGTCGTTTTTTACTGATCTTGGGTGCACTGGATTTTCTCCAGGTCTTTCATGTCACTGTCAGTTAAATTGAATAGTATTAAAATTTATATTCTCCAGCCTACAGAAGTTGCAGTCTTGGAGGCTTTCCCAGAGTGAATCTAAAGGACTTTAAAAATGTTGATAGCTACCTATTTGTTAAATCTCTTTATTTTGTCTAATTTAAAATTTTGGAAGTAATTTTGTGTTCTTCTCCTATTGGATATTTTATGATACAGCTTTTAACTGGCTAGTTTTGGCAGTGGATCAATCTGTGCTATCAACATGTTTTTTTAGGTATGGCTTTAGTGGGGTTTTTTGGTCATTGTACAGTATTATAGGGGACCTATCATGGGCTCATGAGAACGATTGGGTTGGTCAGTGAGCTGGACTGAAATCAGAATCGCAGTTGTCAGTAATGTAACACCTTAAAGTGAAAATTTATGGCCAGCCTTGTGGAAATGTGCCTCAATTTCACATGTTATATGGACATGTTTATAGTTTTAAAATGTTTTTCTGAATGTAGTCCATGGCCAAGTTCAAATAGGCTTTAGACAAACCAGGCTGTTACACACCAATTAGTAGAAGCGATTCTACTAGAATTTTTTTCTCATTGAGTACTTCATTATCTTTGTGAAAAGTTTGTATAAATTGTATAGCAAAGGCACAGGGCAGGATATGCACCCTATGAATGTGGGAATTTTTTAAAAATACTTTTCCTGAGTTCTGCACAAATGCAAGCCCTCAGTTTTCATCTCTCCTGTTTTCCTTTTACTTTTGCTCTTTCCAATGCTTCTCCCCCATTCCATTCTTTTCTAAGGATGCTTTTTGGAGGTGAACACGTGTTTGTGAGCTACACTGTCTCCAAAACAAACAAAAGAGGGTGGGGAGATGATGGAGGGGAGGAGGACAGGGAAAAGATGCAGCTGCTCATTTTTAATTTTTGAAACTAGCCTTGAATTCTTGGCATTTGCTTAAGCTTTATAATAAAAACTAGGGGCATGACTGAAACACTGCGTCTTTGTTCTACTGTGGTTGCCAACAAGAAATTCTTAAAATAGTAACAAATAGATTATTTGAATTCTTGTCTAAAATAGTATTGATGGAAGATGTTTTGCCAGATGAGATTGCATGCGAAGAGCATTGCCATAGCAGTGAAAGCTTTTGGAAAAGCAGCCAACGCCATATGTTGTTTTTTATTCTGTGGTGCCAACATCCAAGTCAGTAGAAGGTATTTTCATTTATTTCACCTGCCAGAAAGTAGAAATCCCTGTAGCATATCTTCCTGTAAATCTACTGAACCTGCTCAAGCTGTGTGCTCTCAAAGCAAGGAAGTTCAACAGCATCCCAGCATTAGGAAGAGCATTGCCAGCAGGTCAGAGGGTGATCCTGCCCATCTACCCAGCCCTGGTGAGACACATCTTGGGTACTGGGCCCAGTTTTGTACTTCTCAGTGCAAGAGACATCTGGACATAGTAGAGTGAGTGCAGTGAAGAGCCATAAAGATGATTGGGACTGGATTAGTCAGCCTGAAGAAAAGAAAGAATCACGGGGGATCTTACATGTTTGTATATGTATCTTATGGAGCGTGAAGTAAAACAGATGGAGCCGTTTCAGGTTCGTTTTGGCTGCTCCCAGCAAGAGGACAAAATGCAGTGGGTGCAAACTGAAACGCAGGGATTTCTACCTGAACACAGAAAAACACCTGAACTCTGGCACAGACTGCACAGAGAGGGTCTGGAGTTTCTTTCTATCCTTGGAGGTACTCTAAGCTGGCAGACCAGGACCCTGAGAAAGCCACTGCAGCTTGAGCAGAGGGTTGCTTTGGTGGCAGTCTCTAGAGGTGCCTGCCATCCTCAGTGAATCTGCAATCCTTCTGTGCCTCTGCTTTGGTGTCTAGCTGAAAAATTGGAATATGTCAGATACCACTAAACAAGTTGTATGCTCTCACATATTTTTCTGAGTGGTAATATTACTGAAATAATATTATTAACACTATCAGAGGAAAAAATTGTGGTTGAGGAACAAAGCTTGAAACAATGTGTGGAATGAGACGTGTTTGGGGCTTTGTTGCATAACCCTTCACATGTTAGTGAGCTCTTACCCACATAAGTAGTCTCGCTGACGTCAATAGGACTACTCCTGTAAGTGTTCACCAGAGCAAATAAGGGTTGCACAATGTCCTTGTCTGTAATGTACAAGTGTATGTAACACAGCATTTAATTATCGCTTCAAACCTCCTTTACTTCAGCAGCGTATTCTTTTAAATATCTGAAATTATGCTGCTTTTCCTAGGCTGTGCTTTAGTGACATAGAGATATCATTACATCCATCACCATACAATTGATCAGAGATAGCATCTCTGAAAAATCATCTTTCCTTCTGTTCATTTATACGGCTGAAAAAAAGAAAATAATTTTCTTCCTTGATAGTGTTTTAAATAAATTGGAGTTTCTAGCTTTTTTTCTGACAGTTTGATGGAGTTAGTGCTTTACTTTCAGTGCTTAATTAGTTTGAAGGTAGGATTTCTATTCCCCACAAAAGAATTAAATAGGGTTTTTTTTATTATTTTAAATGTCAGTCAAAGTTCAGTCTTGTATAAAGAGGCATCTTGTGTCTATATTTTATAGTAATACAAAATGTAGAGTAAAAAGCAGTTTCCAAGATAATTTTCATGATGCCAACTTTTTGTATTTAAACTTTATTGTGAAATTGTCTGCTGTGTAGCTCTTTTGGTGGTGTTGAGGGAAGGCTATGATGTACCCTCTAACATTCAGGTGATAAATCTGGAGTCTCTGTCACAAAAACTTTATTTTTTGGAAGGTTTTTAGAAGCTTTTATATTTTAGAGTTCTTTTCTTGTTTTAGGTATTGAAATTTTTGTAAAGGTGCTTGAATTAGGTTAGAGAGTTTTCTGGAACTACTGTAGAAATAGTTGAATATTTGCATATGGATACTTGGAGTTAAATCTCTTTGGAATTGTGAAATGTTGTAAGAATACAGTGTTATAATTTAGAAAAATGAGCCTGTTCCACTGTGTAAAGAGGATAGATGTTATTCATTCATACCAGTGGTACCTTTATAAAGAGGTGATTTGTAATGCTGAAAAGTATTTCAAGATAATCGTTAAAGTACAAAAGAAAAAAAAAATAATTGCTGGGAAGTAAAGCAAGAAAAATTGATACTGCAATTAGAATGGGATTTTAAAATTTTATTTATTTCTTTAATAGGTGCACCCATTTTATACCTATTAGTAACCTGAAGAGACTAATTGGAAAGTGGAATCAACTCTTTTACAGCTTAGTCTTTTATTTAAAATCAGAAGTCTTTTTTAAAAAAAGAACTGCACCAGCTCAGCCTTCACTTTATTAGGCTAAAGACAACACCCTTGGTGTTAAACAATAGGTCAGGATCTTGGCAGCACTTTCTATCTGTCTTTAAACAAATTAACCTGTAAATATCATGGCCAGCTTTTAGATCAAATAAGAGTAGGAGTTTGCAACCTGCTTCTTGCATCCCGTCTAAATTTTTCTGTTCATCAGGTTTGTGCATAGCAATCTTTTTGGACTTCAGCAAAGCTTTTGGTACTATCTCTTACAGATCCTTCTGGACAAAATGTCCAGCCCACAGCTGGATAAACACTTCATGGGATGGGTGAGCACCTGGCTCACGGGTCAGGCACAAAGGGTTACAGTGAATGAGGTGACATCAGACTGGGGACCTGTCACTAGTGGGGTTCCACAGGGCTCCATCCTTGGGCCTGTGCTCCTCAACATCTTCATAAATGACCTGGATGCAGGACTTGAAGGAGTTACAGAATATGTGAAATTCAACATTGAGACTAATTTGTATATTTTTCTAAATGCTTTATTTTAGCCAAGATGTCTAAAAAAGTGCTGGGCTAGCATGGTTTGTTTTTGAAGAGCTTCCTTCGCATCAGCCAGATCAAACCTTTCTGGATGTGGTTGTGTTATATTTCTTTTATTAGTACTTTTTAGTGACTGATTTCTCTGGGTTTTGTACCTTCTCATTTTGCAAAGGATGTTGACTGTCTTCACTTAAAGTACCCTAAGAGTTGAAATTTGGAGGGGATTAAAAAAGAGCGACAAATCCTAGTCAGTGGTGCTGCAGATGGGGTCCTAGTCTCACCAAAGTAGAGACTCTTAGATGTCCAGGCTTGTTGCTAAGTATGTGCTATTTGACTGTGTGTAGGTGTTATTTCAGAAGAGTCCTGTGCTCCGGGAAACTGTCCTAACATGTCTACTAATCTAAGTGCTAAGATGAAGTGGGATGCTCCTTTCAGAAGGAAGAAGGTTCTCTGTCTCCAATTTAGTGAAATAACTGAATGAGACTTGGCACAGGCATGTAGTATCCTTCAAAGGTTGCATCATAGTGGATCTTATTTGTGGAATAAGTTAAGGTGCAGGCTATAAACAAGACTGCACATTTATATTGGTATTATAAAGGATTTACAGAACTTTATTCACAAAAGTTTGTTATAAGTAATAAATCAGCAGTAAAACGCTGGTAATAAAGGGAATGGTACTACTTTTAAGCCAGAAGAGTTCACTCAAAAAGCGAGCTACTACAGGATTAGCTGTCAAGTGGGAGGAAGACATTTCATCAGCCAGAAGGTATTACTGGAGAAGACATAAATCAAGAACTTGGTCCCAACACCTGTTCTCAAGGGAAGAATGAGGCATTCTAACCTTGTTTAATCATGAGATTTTAAGTAGTTTAATCTAAAGCTGTGTATACTCTTTCAAGGTTTCATGCATGTTCTGAGGGACTTTACATTTTTCATGAGTTATTAATATATTTTAGTATTTCTTTAGTCTTTATTAAGATATGCATATTTTGGGCAGGAGCAAGGTACTCTGGCTCCGTGTGCTGCACAAGAGAAAGAAAAAGGCACATAGTTATACTGAGATGTTCTTATACATCTACAAGTACATTTTAACCTACTTCAGTATAATGCTTTACTTATAATTATGTTAATAATTATTTTTATCAGTAACCTTAAGATGATACATGATTCTCTCAAGCAAATGCTTGCAATTATTTGATTACAATTTGCAAGTCCTGGAGCATGTCTATAGTCTTTTTGTTAGCTTTTTGCAGAGTGTTAATTAAATTTCCAAATTTGGTTCCATCATGCACCTGGAAGGAGAATAAAGCTTTTTACAGACCCCTCGGAGTTACTCCAATGTGCTAATGAGAACTGGAGAAAAGCTACTCTCAAACCAGGGAAGTAAGACAGTTTTAAAAAGCCCCCATACATCAACTAATGGATGATATTGCAGCATAACAGTATACATACAGGATTGTGCCATTCAGACAACTTGAAGTGTGCTTTGAAACCCCATGAAAAATGAATATTCAAATTGAGAATACGTTGACTCCATTAGGCATACATATAATTCCTATGGAAGGATTATAGGCCTTTTAGCTCTAGCTAATGCAAACTGATTTCATCAAGAGTTTTATATAATTTTTTTGCTTTTTAAGTTAATACTGAATCAGGGCTCAGAGCTGCCAGTACCATGCAGTTCTTGAATGTTAAATTTTGGGAGATATAAGCAGCTGAGTATCTGCAGATGTCTAGGACTCAGGCTTGCAAGATGCTGATAATATCAGAAAAACCACCATGAAAGTTTGTGGAAATTAAAGGCCTTATGTCCATGCCTTGCTCAGCATCTGGCATGTTCAAGTGCATCCATGGCTTTTTCATAAGGAATATGGGATTTGAATTATAGGATACAGGTTGTTGATATTCTTTCTGTATGAGCACATTCCAGATCAGGTTTAGCTGAGCTGGTCTTTATTTTTGCTTTCTAAATCTTCAGCAGTGCTGCTGGCATCCTGGCTGAGTGTCACATGGCTACTGTTGTCATTTACATGTATGCAGAGCCTGCAGGTTTATGCAGTTATTGGAGGCTCATGTAATTAAACATTCACCTTTGAATTGAAGATTTGAAATGGTTAATAGTAAAATTTATTGTCTGTGAAACAAACATAAACCCTTTTAAAACACCTAAATTAGCAGTGAGGTGTTTTCAGGTACTGCATTATTGGTTTTTATTGGTGATATGCTGGAGCCACATATTGGGTTTCTTCTAGCAATGAAGGAGAGACTTGGAGGAGGCGGGGCAAAAAAGGTGACTGGAGCTGCTCACAAAGTTTGTGAATTGATTTTTCAAGCAAAGAGAAATCAAAGAGGTTTGACCATTCTGATTGCTTCTTGTTAGAGATTATACTTTTTGCCAGACCAGTAATGTCAGGTTTCAGAGGGTTTGGGCACTTGGTCACATTACATTCCTGTGTACTTAAATGGATTAAGATAAAAAGTCTGACTTGAAAAGGATATTTCAAAACTGACTGTGCCTGTGGTTTTGAATCCTGATGCTTTGAACAAAGAAGGGATTGATTTAATGGGATTAATGCTTAATCCAAATGAAGCAATGTACACACATGCTTTGAATGCTTTTGAGAATAACTACAAATATCACTTATAAAGCTCTGTAGAAAAATACAGAGAGGTGATCTTTGTGTAAGTAAGAGATGGGACAAGACTGCTTTAGATAAAGGAGTACATAGGCAAAGCTGTGTTCAAATTAGGTCTCCTGGATGACTTTCAGATATTTCAAGTCTTTTTTCATACAAGTATGATATTTATTTTGAAATGCTAATTTTGAGAAAGTGTGAAACTTGTCTCTTCATAATTTTGTTATTTCAGACAAGAAAAAATATTTTCAATTTAGGCATTTTTAGCTACTTGGAGAATAGAAGACTTTGCCTGTATTTGTTGTGACTCTGCGGCCCCTCTAATTTCAGGGAATAAATGCTTATTAAATCAAACAAGTTAATTAGTATATTTTTTATTTGAATTATTTTGTTGCTGTTGTTGTTAAAAGATGCAACATTGACAGCATTTCAAGTTATTTCCTTTCATGTTTATTAGTGAAAGCCTTCTTGATATGCAAAATCCACCTGGTTTCTTACAATGACCAATGTACACCCTCACAATGCGTTTTCAAACCACTGGATCCTATCTAAATGAGCAAAAGGTGTGTCAAGTGCAAGGGTTTGGAGGGAAGCACTGACTGCAGTCTTTCAGAGATTAGCTGCTCTAGGATAAAATGCAGACCCTTTGTAAGTATTAGGCTGGCTCATCAGTTTTTACCCATTCTTTCCTGACTCCCCATATGCCCCCCAGACTGGGAACCAGAAAGTTTAGGTGAAAATTAAAATTCTTGCCTAATGATGAGGTTTGATTAAGCTAGTGGTTTTAGAAAAAAGACCAAATATCAAAAGACTAATGGGAAAATTGTAAGAATTGCTAATGATGTGTGTGACTCATGTTGCTAAATGGAGCAGATTTTTAAACATAGCTCTAGGCTTCAATTCTTTCAGCTCATTCACAGTCAGTTCTGCTTTATACTGAGCTCAGTGAAACTATTCTCAGAGGAGAGTGCAGTGTGACATGGATTAAGAGTCAGAGAGCGGAGCCATTAATCGATTCAGTACTACACAGGTTATCTCATATCTAAGAAATGTTTTCAATATTTTAGGCAGCATAAAAAGCTGAAAGCAAAAATAAGACTGTCTAGTGATTTTTGACTTTATGCATTTTTTTTCTTTAAAGGAAGGCTGTTGAAGACTGGCTCAGAGACAAGGAATAATTACTGATAATTGATGTTTCAAGGTTTTTGTTTCTTGTTTTATTTTTAAACTCAGCTCTGCTATATCTGAGTTAGTAAACAGTGTGAAGGAGCATTCTTATGTACTAGAATTGGATTTTTGTCTGGAATGGTTTTGGCATTGCATTTTCCAAGCCAGCTCGTGATGTCCTGGGCAGGTCTCGAATGTTGCTCTGGAGTAGGGTCAGGTCAGGGATGGTTCCCAGCTTTCAGTTTTCCCTCAGCTTCATTGTTGGAGATCAAGAAAGCTTAGTAGTAAGGATGAAGGAGTTATAAACTGCTTGATTACAGGTCAGTGAACAGCCCTAGACATACTCAGTTTATGGATGTAGACAAGCCTACAGTGTTTCCTCGTAGTACCCTTATAATTTTGAGTAAAACTCACTCTAAAGTGAGCTTTAGGATGCTAAAGTGGGATAATTTGTCGCCTCTGCCCAAAAACCATTTTCTTCCTTAAGATAGAAGTCCTGTTGTTTTATGCTTATATTTCAAAGTGTTAATATTCAGTTATTTATCAAAGAGCATTTTCTGACACCTTAAGAGGACAGCAGCATATGCGACTGCAACAGTGTTTACAGTTTCTGTCTCTTCTAAAACCAAACATAGACATTAAGAGGATGGTGGTAATCAACAGGGTGAATATTGATCACATTTGTTAGAGGAATCTTTGTATTCTATCAACTTTGTCCATTGTTATGCTTTATTCCTTCCTGTTCATTCAAATATACGTTTTGTATGGAAGTATCTTCACACACTTGGGGCTTCTTGAAAAATGTTTGTTTCAGTACCTGTAAAATGATCTACTAGTATAGTACTCCAAACAGTAACAAATGTTTCCTAATTTTCTCTTATTGTAATTAGTATTTTTTTTAGTGCTACAGATGTTGACTAATGAAGCTGTTGATTTACTTACACTGGATAGTGGGAGATTGCTCTGTGAAAGCAGTTGATCTCTTTTAAGGTTCTAATTTATGTTATCTTTAATGAAATGTAGGAGTTGTTGCAATGAAAGCTTTGCTGGTAGATCAAAAGGAGAAGCTAGGCTTGAGCAGGCCAGGCAATTACTGTCAAGCAGCCTCCAATATTCACACTGGCTTTGTTTGAGACCTTGCAGGTATTTTTGAAGGTGGTGGTTCTGGGGGTTTTTGGCTTTTAGAAATACTAAAAAAGCAGTCAGTGTTTTAGTTATGGTTTTGAAACCCCAATGATTTAGTCTTGGTACCCCATTGAAATAAAAAATAGTTTCCTGTGTTGGTTCATAATCTACGGGAATAAGTATTCCTCTTCAAACAGCTCTGCTGAACTAGCTGAATTATCTTCAGGTAAAGGTTTCTTTATTCTTTACTCTCAGTGAAATGAAGCATGTTTTTAAGGTATTAGTCATAGAAAAGATAGTTATTTGTTGAACCAGACTGTCATAAGTGCTTTGGCTTTCTAATTTAAGCTGTAATAACTGGACTGTGGTACTTGGTAGCAATATCTGTACTTTCTATTGTTAGTTTAGCATAATTAAAAAGGAAAAAAAATCCACTCATAATTTTGGCTTCAACTGTATATATTTGTGCTATTAATTCCAGTGAAAAAGAAACTGTTTCTCATAGTTTGGGTAGGGAAAAAAAAACTAAAAGTGACACCAAACCACTCGCACGTGCTGAATTGAAAGCTAAGGAGTTGGTAAAAAAAACAAACCCTTGAACACCACCACTTAAAAAACCAAACCCAAACCACAACCCCAAAATTTTAATGGGCTGGCATGAGCTATGCCAAATGAGATGCACAGCTCGAGCCTCAGGCATATGCAAAGTAGAACAGAGCTATGTTTTTTTCACACAGCGCACTAATACTTAATTTTCTAGAAGTACTACAAGTAAATACAATTGCTTTTGTATCATTTTGTTTCCCCCTCTCACTCTTTACATGTGGGGGAGACTAGATTGTGGAAGATTAGGAAAGGGGATGCTGTGAGCCTCATCCCTAAAGGGGATGCTGCTGTATAAGATGGGTGAACAGCATTGAAGGAGAAGAAGCCTGGAATGCTGATGTGTGTTGACCGATCACAAAAGAGTAAAAGGGCAGGTGTTATGCATGTGAGAAAGAAAGGTATAAAGAGTTAGGAGAACAGAGAAGAAAAGACAGAAGAGTGAGTTTGCTGGCTTTGCTGTGAAGAGGAAGGGTTAGGTGGTCATGTGTAGAAGGAAGAGGAAAGGAGAGAAGGAGTCAGTGTTGCGTGGAGCTGCCCGGGAAGTTTACAGAGAAAAGGTATGTAGGTTTTTATTATAGGATAATAAACTGATGGTGTCAGTCCGAGGCCACTGTCCAGGGGTGGCAAGAACCAACACCAGCATGAACGTCCTGGGATGAATGTCCTGCTAATAAGGTCGTTTCCTCTCCTGATCAAGGAATTGCCTCTCGGATGATATCAGGAGGAAAGGCTGTCTTCAGCACTCTGCTTTGCATTGAGCTTTTCTAGTTTTACGTTGTCCTGTAATGAGATAAACAGAAATCCTCACAATAAGGTGAACCTCTTTCATAAAGCCCAACATTTACTGGAAAGTTGTATTTCCACTTACTGTTAGAGTAGCCTAGAAATTAAAAATATGAAACCAAACCCAACTTAATTAATGTTTACCATACATATGAAGAAACTTTTAAAAGCAGAAGGTATGGCCAAAGAGAATATCTCAAATTGAGATCTACACAACCTAACTGGGTGTGCTAGTCAGGAAGTGAGGAGCTGCTGGGCTGCCACAAGTATTGGTTAGCTGGAGCTGTTTCTTTTCCTATGGTTTGTTCATAGGGGAATGAAAAAAGGAAGAGCTTATCTGATATGTGTGTGTCGTTCATTATTTAATCACAAATTCAGAACAAATAGTTCCTGTGTGTGACAGCAAGTTGTGTCTGATAGCAGCACTGAAGTGTGAGTCAATCATTTTAAAATAAGAGTACAAGAGAGAAAGGTGGTTTGGTGTGTTTTTAATTAAACAGGATATATGTATGTAGGGGAAACGCCACTGTATAAATGGAATGAATGGACATACAAATCAAATGTCAGAATCCTCCTTTAATTCCCAGAGGAATTATTCCAGTCTTTCTGTGCTTTCTGGCAAGCTGAATGCTAGGCTGTTGGCCGAAGTTCAGCCCTCCTGAGTGATGGTCCCTCTTGGAAATTGACACAGCTCTGTCAGAGGACAGATGGGTTCCAGATACAAGAGGTGATGCTTTCTGGGGGTGCATGAAATGAAGTGAGGGGAGCTTTTGTTTGGGCTGCTTGGGAGGAAGTGTACAGACCAACATGGTTAAGAAGGTGTGCACTGCTGCCTTTTCCTTTGCTAGGCACTGTTGATGTATGCACTTGATGCTCCACACAAGAAATGATGAACAAGAATGAGACAAGTCTTGGCATTGCTGGAGGTCATGGGAAGTAGTAGTGAGGGGAGAAGTAGTAGAGGGGAAATATTTCTAATGTGAATGAATGTAGACAGGTTTACTGCCCCAAATACTTAAGACCAATCTGTTAATAGCAGAAAAATTAATAACCAGCATTGACTTGTGTTATGTTTGTTCATAATTCTGTAAATGACACCTGACTGGCATTCCTGAGTGTGGGTGTGTTATTGTCCTGTTTATTTAAATGTTAGTAATCATTACCTCTAAACATTCAAATAGGGTTTTTTGCATTTTTCAGAAGTAAGGCATTACGATGCTTCAATAGAGAGGTCAATAACATTTAACAAACATACATGTACTAAAAGTTTTCAGGAGCATGTGAATGCTCAAGAGGGCAAGTGTGTGCATGTTATTATGCAATAACTTTATTCTAATACACATCTTGCAATCAAGATGGCTTTACGTATGCCATAAGATAATTGCATCTGCACAGCTATAAAATGCTCTTACATTCAGGCAAAATTTTATTCTGAAAGCTTTGTATTTCACGTTTTGTGAAGTTACAGTGCATTATTGTTAGTTTTGGTTGTGGAGTTTGTGTCTGTGTTTGCAGGGTGTGTTTTTTGATGCAGCAGGCTAACAACTGGAAGCCAACCAATAAATTTGCCTTAATCTATGTAGAAAATAGGTTTAAGTTACTCCTTTTTAACTCTGCAAACATAGTTGTAAATCCTGTTCTTGCTCCCAGCTATAAATCCCACATTGAGAAAGAACATCTGCACAGATACCTTTAGTGAAATAAAAAAGGGTGATTTAAAGACTGTTTAGGATTTCTTATATCAGATCTATGAATCACTTTTTTGTATAAGGTTAAAGCAGAGTTTTTACCTTTAAGTTACTCAAGTTGCATAATATCTGGATATTAAATTTGATACCTGTGGACTGAAGTCTTATTTCAAATTGACATTTTATTGAATTCTGATGTGTGTTTTACAAAATACACAGCATGTAAAGGTTTGGATCAAGAAAGAATGGTTATTTTCAATGAAGGAACAAATCAATCGTTTTAGAATTCCAGTTGCTAGTTTTACAGTCCTTTCAGTTTTGTATTAGAAGCAAAAAAAGGTTCTTTGCAGTCTAGGGAAACTTGGAAGTAGCAGACATTTTATGACAAGTCTCTTTTGATTCTTTTTAATGTAGAACTTAAAGGGAAGACAATTTTTGATGACATTCTGGTGGCTAAATCTTTAAAATGCGGTACTCTTTTGAATGATTGTTAAAACATATTTCCTTTTCAAATTTTCTCACTATGAAGTTATCAAGGTACTATATTTTTCTCATTTATACTAATTGCAGGATTATATTAATGAGTTTGATTTTTTTTTTTTTTTCATAACAAAGCAATCCCCGAGTTGGCTTTAAAATAATCTTGTTCATTTTGCACTTCTACTTCTTTTAGCTGCATTAAAATCTAACTCTACAAACTATCACCTGAGGTTGAACAATCAAAACCGTGGGGTTTTGCATGTTTTTGCCCCACTTGCTGATTATGTACTTGTCTATTGATTTAGGATAAAGCTTTTCTTTACTAATGAAAATCAGGATGGTCAATTATCTCTTATTCAAGTGATTCATGTATGGGTAATTGCCTTAAGTGGCAATGCTGTTCTTTGAGGCTGAGATATCCAACAGGAACTGCCACCTCTGGAATAAAAGCAAGGGTAGTTTAAACCAGTTTTGAGCTGTTGGGGGCCGATGTGGAGGAGTGATAAGGTGCAGTTGGTGTGAGGAACGTGGTGTAGGTGGTTGATGCACTGCAGGTGAGAGCTGTTGGTTTGTCTTTGGTGTTGCTTCCTGAAGGCTTTCACAGTACACATTTGTAAGAGCTCTTAAATATTGCGTCATTGACTAGCATTGAAATTGCACTACGCCTCTGTTCATCACGTTCTGATACTGTGCAAAGAAGGAAATAGGAGAGTTGGTCTCACTTTATATATGAATACTCTCTGAAAGAGGTCAGTGTTGTTCAGAGGGGACTTTCTTTTCCCTGAATAGGACAAACAGGCAGTTTTCTGTGGAGAATTTATTATATTTAAATACACAAAACACAAGAGAATATTTAGAGTCATTACAGTGGATGTTACTCCTCTTCCCCTCATATCTCATTAAGGCTTTTGCACTGGGGTGCCTGTTCCCTCTATGGTAGCCTGGAGCCAAGTCCCTCAGGACAGGCACTTTTTACTGCTATTGGACAGTCTCTGCACTGCTGGGCTCACCTCCCTGTGGCCAGTCGTTTTGTTTGAGGGATTTGCAAAGTGTATAATCAGACTGTAACTTTCTGAATTTGAAAACTTGTTTATGAATGTCTGGAATCTGAGATTCTGAATATTTCTTCTTGTTCTAAAATGTTTACTGGAGTTTTCTTTTTGTCGCAGCTATTGTAAATACCTTTTATCTGCAATTATTTTCATTTTGGTAACTAAGTTACTAAAGCAATGGAAGCATGCCTGTGAAAACAGTTTATACATCAAAAGTAACTTAAGTAATTCTAGTATTTGAAAATTGCATGTAATTTTGGTATTCCATAATAGCTTGTGTTGATTTTGCTGCCATTTGCAGTGAGACTACTGAATTTGGTGTTCTGTGAGACATCCCAGTTCACTTCTATCTCCTTCTAACCATTTTCTTTATCAATATATCTTGCATATCCTGGAAATAATTTTGTAGTCACATACATAGTCATGAATTCCTGCCTGGATGTTTCTCCTGGGTAATGTTTGTGTACCCCTTTAGGGGACTTTTTGTACACAGTATCTTGTATGGCTACGCTTTCCTTCTACTATTTTCTATACTACAGCTCATTTTTTTGACAGGATATTGCTCTCTCTGCCCTATTTAAATAGTCATATGTTCAATCACTGTGTTAAACAAAGGGATATTGATACTTGTTGGTCTCCAGGTATTTTTTTAATATGAGGGTGTTCATACCAATAATGTAATCAATTAATGTTCTCTCTTTCAGGCTTAACAGATGAAAAAGTGAAGGCATATCTTTCTCTTCACCCCCAGGTACTGGATGAGTTTGTGTCAGAAAGTGTAAGTGCAGAAACTGTGGAAAAATGGCTAAAAAGGAAAAATAACAGACAAGAAGGTAAGTGCTTTTTATTTGTGATTAATATTTAGCTTTGAACAGCTCAAATATTTTCAGATTTAAAAAGGAAACCTGGTTTTGGTATAACTTGACTATTATAATTTTTCTGTTTAGGTTCTACCATTTTTTTGAAGGCAAAATAGGCTAACAATTTTTTAAATATTTTGAGCCTTTTGATATTTTTATTTTTGGAAGGTACTGATATTAATATTGGAAGTTTAGTTTACCCATTTTGAATTGCAAATACTATCCATCAACCTGTAGTGTTGATTTTGAGAACATAACTTGGTTTTCTTGGATCTGAAATTACTAAGTTTTGAATTAAAATTATCCAATATGCCTCAGTAAATTACTGGATATACCATCTCAAAAGTTCCTACTTGCAACATGTAATAAATCAATTTTAGATAAGAGTGTTGACATAGATATTATAACCCTGTGTGTCAAATTCTGGAGGTTGGGTTGCTTTAGGTAAAATACCTTTCTAAATAGACCCAGAAGAGTTTCTTTTAAGCCAGCCTGGGTTTACAATGATAATAAATTTTGTCATGATCTTAAGTTTTGTGAGATGGTCTGCAGACATCAGATTCATGCAATTCTAACAATGATTTGTAATGTACCAGGTAAAATGCAAAGGAGGAAATTACCAAGAAGGTTAGGGAAGAAACTGGTTGTGATTTGTGTCTGACTTCTAATGTGTTTAGAGTTTTAAGTTATAATGATAATTTGTATTTTGAATATAGGGGATATTGTTACTTCCTAGAAGGCAGTGTTTTCTGCAGGATTATTAAAAAAAAAGATGATGGACAAGGGATGGAAAAGGCTACATTGAGCCTGATTTTTGGTGGTAATGACTACATATGCTCCTAAGGTGGCAATAAATTTTTGTTGGTTTAAAGAGATTACCTAGCAGCAGAATAGAAGTACATAGCAGTAGACTGTTTATGCTGCAAGAGGCCTATTGTTATAATCCACAACAGCAATCAGAAAAACAGTGTTATGAATCAAGGGTTTGTGACAATGCTTTTTGCAAACAGATGATGAAAAATACTTTTGTGTTGCCAGAAATTAATACTTCTTGTTTTTATGAGCTATGCTCACTTAAAAATAATAATTTTGTCTAAAGTGCTTGAAATAACTGTAAAAATCATTGTGTGTTTGAAAAACAGTTTATAGTCTGGGTCAAGGATCTTTATGCTATAACCAAATAAATGCTTTGGAGATATTTAGCTTCAGGAGTCATATTTTGTTAAGTGGAATTTATTACCAGTTTCTCAAAGTTTCCACTTTTTTGGGGGAAGACTAAAAACAAAAGATAAATTTTTGTGGAAGTCCTCATGAAACTTTTTGTAGCAACTACTAGAGCCAAGTGACTGCTGACCATTATCCTAGCAAAGTCTAAATGTGAGCAGGCACTACAGTGGAATTTGTCTGTTTTTTTTCATACACTTAAAAATTCTATATTGTGGCTAATTTTCCCCAAACTTGCATTAAATGTGTCAAGCAATAGTTAAGCTACTATTAGCATTTATATGAGATATATATATATATTCATATCTGTTATCATCCTGCAGGTCTTTCTGCCTTCCCTGCTACTTCCCTTTTGCTGACAGTGATCTTTAAGGTGGCTGTAGTTATTACACTAAAGGCAGTCATACAGATGTGGCTTCTTTAGTGCTGGATTTTAGATAAAAATAAGGAGAACCAGTTTTAAAACTACACTTGCCAAGTAAAAAAAGATGAATTTGAATGCATTTTTTTAATAGAATGAAACTGATACTGATGAGCCTTGTCTGGGATTTTCGTGTAGAAAGATAAAGTCTATAGTCATATAAAATATTTCTGATAACAACAAATCCTAATCTTTCAGAAAGCAGTATTTTTAGGAAAGAAATTTGCTAGATGATTTACTCAGTTCATGTTATGTATGTACAAATTCTACTGCCTAAGTTATGGTGATGGTAAGAAATGAGGGGGAGAGGATGGAACTAATTCTTTTGGTGTGTAGCCTAAGTCACTTTACAACAGTAGGGGTATAATTTTCCCTCTATCCCTTTTACTTCAGTCTAGTCTACTTTACAAATGCTCACATCATGTAATATGATACAGCTGGAGAAGTAAGCTTTGTTTTTATGAGGAAGTTGCCAGGCAGGCAAAAGGCTGTTTTGAGGTCTCTGGCTTAGTGTCTGTACTCTTACACGTTGGTGACGCAGAACAGTCTTTAACCTATATGCAGAAATCAGTCCTGCCCGATTTACAGACATCCAGCTGTGTGTACTCTTCAGCCAGAAGTCAGTGGGCCTGCAGCCAGGGTAGTTTATCTGAATTTCATTAGCATGAACTGGAATGTCTGATTTGGACTTAAATGAACCAAAATTTATCTATGACTGAGATTCACTGAATTAATTACTGTAGATGGTTTGGGCTTTTTTAAAACCTAAATTATTAAAAAAGGAGGAAATCACTAAATATTGCAATGTTTAAGGTCTAACTATATCCCAAAATATGAAGAGTTGAATCCTCAGTGTGTTAGATCTTGTTTCTCTCACGGTAAATGTTAGATTGAAATTTGCTCCTGACAGTTGAAGGTGATGGTGATATATGTGCGATTATAAGACTTTTTTTTTTTTCTTTAATTTGTTTTTTTCCTTTTCCTGGTATATTGGACAAAACTTGCAAAGGTAGCACTAGAAAGGAATGCTTATGCTGACATTTGGGTATTCACTACAACTTTTTGAACTCACTATTATCTACCAATGAATTACATGTTCAAAACACACCCAGGCCTTGTATTGTTGCACACAGTATTTACAAACAACTCTATTTGTAATACACAAACACTTGAGTTGTAAATTTTTCCTAGCCAGATCATGACAGAGTTAATCTGCCAGAAGGAGATCTTTTCTTTTCCAGATGCCTAGATGTAATACTCACAGAGCTCATGAGACTTCTTCCATTGTCCTCTTTCATATAATTCAAGCTCAAGTATGATTGTAGCCAGAGCCATCATGTTAAGAAAGCTTTAGACTGCTGCTGGATAGATCCTCATCTCCCAACAAATTTCTCAGAAAAATATTTATAAATTCCAACCTTAATTATATTATTTGAAGCTTCACTGCCACAACAATAGGAGGCTAAGCACATTGATTATAAGCCAGATGTGCATCTTTTACACTGTTGATACTGAATTTCATAGATGTCTTTCCTAATCTTTTAAATTACCTCTTATAATAAAAAGAAAGGACAAACTGTACTGACAAAGAATTTCTACATGGAAAGCTGCCTATATCAATTAAGAAGCTCATCACTTCCCATGGCCCCCATGTTCATCACAGTGTAAGACCATGTGCTTTATTACTGCTGAATCTGGAAACATTAACAGCTTCATGCATTACTTTCTTCCCAGCAATATTTGCCAAAAACATGTAAAGCTACGTATAGTGGGAATTTAGTGCTTTGCTGTTGTTAATACAAATATTGTTAAGTAATTAATAAATACAATTAAAAAATTAAATGGAAAGTAGTACATTCAGTACATGACACTGATTATACTCAGAAGTTATCATCTTTTAAGTGCAGTTGACTTGCTGCATTTCCAGGAACCTGATATTTCATAATTGGCCTGTTTAAAAAAAAAAATTAAATAGAAATTAGTTGCTTAATGTAACATTAGTATGACATTGCTGTAATGTTTGAACTGTACTAGGGTACATCATTGACACATAATCAAAGTTATGTACAAAAAGTGATTTCTGGTGCTGCATTTTCAGGTTTTAAGATATCAGCATGTTGGGCTTTAAAGTTGGCTACAGTCCCGTAAGAGACAAAGCAGTGAGTTTTTGAGAGGTGTTGATGTGTGGCTCTATTTAGGAAGCAAGTCTGCACTTAGGTTTTTATTGCTAGGGAATACCAAAATGCATGTTTCTACATTTGATGATAGTTATTCCATTATTTACTTTTTTAATTATGTCATTTATTCCTGCTTTTAAAAGATGGTGTATAGAGGCATTCACCTAAGGTTACTAAATAGGTGAAAGGATGGCTAGCAAATATTTCCATAAGCAGAGATAGTGTATATAAAAAGATACATCTAAGGAGGATATGTGTCAGTATGAGTGTGCTAAAGAGATGTCATCCTGCTGACAAAATTAGAAAGGAAGAAATGGATCCTATTCTTGATTTTGTTAGTTTTTGAGGACTGTGCTTTTTTTCAGCGACTGAGCAGAGATGCCTGTTCTGTAGTGCAGGGTAGTAGATGTAGAATTGTAGGTGAAGGATACTCAGAATCTGGAGACTCTCACTGCTGTGATGCTCCACAGCTTGTTGCAATGCTGACTTCTCCCCCAGCCCTAGGCAAGAGGAACTGATATGGCAGCATGTTAACAACCTCCTTGATTTATAATTAGGGTGCCTTAATATTTCACTGATGATGCAGACATGCTGTTTTATTCTGATGCATCTCTGCTATGCTTATGTTTGGGACATCCAAGCAGGCAACAAATAGTTGCCAAAAAGCAAGGGTAATTATTTGGGCAGTGCTGACGCCATAGTAGTAGCTCTTAATGCTTCTTATTAGCAAACTCCACTATTTACATATTTTGCTGCCTTTGTTGGCTTTTTTTTTTAATTTTTCTCAAAATGAGACAGATTGTGTCTTCCAATTCCAACCGGAATAATTGCTTGCTGTGTTCTTCCTCTTCACTCAGCATTTGCTAATGGCCAGTTAGATACAAAATGTTGGTCTAGGTGGTCTTGCTGGTCTGAACCAAGGTCACTTATGATACTGACAGGTGCTACTTTCCTGGGATACTATCCAGACTGACAAAATTTGTCTCTATTTTGAATGTATTTATCAGAAAAGTTGCAACAATATGTGGGGGTTTGACTATGTGGAACCCATTTCTCTGTGTATTTGTCACAGTCCATGGAGATAAAACTTATTGGTAGACTTTTGTATGCCATAGTTTGTCGGCTGCCATTTCTCATGTGTCTAAAAAGTTTGTTAGTATCAGTATTTCAGAGGCAGAAGTGAAGGCACTTCTCAGCTCTCTGGTAGAGCTCTACATAGGAATGCCATTTTAGTCCAGATAATGAAAATGGAATACATGTATCAGAGGTACAGAAGAATTTTGGAGGAGGTATCTGGGGAGACTGTTGTAGTGTGTCATTACTTTATTGCTGCATCGTTTCCTGAAAGACTCAGTTTAGTTGTCTGAAGTCAAATGGTTTATTTCCTGTGTGATCAGTTCAGTGGTTTTTTTATAGTTTTCTCTTAATCAGAGGAGAATCAGCTTATAAGTGACCTCATTTTGGCTGTGTAAATATTGAGAAGGAGTTAATGAAAAAGTTCTCTCTGTTGTACTGTCAGTCTGGTTTTTTAGACAGAAAAGGTTAATGGAAAGGATATTTAGATTAGATAGAACAGGATTTTTTTAATGTATTGGTAGTACAGAAATGCTGAGCAGTGGCCTCTTGGTAGATAATATGAGGTCCTGAGTGATGATGAAGTCTTTTCAGTGTGCATTTCAATGTTGAAGCAGTTGCTAATTCTTTTCTTTGTTATTTGAATGGCTATCACTAGCAAACTCCAAACAGTGGTAAAAATGGCTTAGCATATTTTTATTTTCTAATTTGCTGAACAGTGTGAGAGTTTGATTGTTTTGGGGGTTTTTTTGAGTGGGTCAGGTGAAGGAGGTGATTTTTCTGTTTTTTTTTCTGGAGTTCTGCATATTTAGAATTGTTTAGATGGTCAGAGATTTGCAGAGGGTAATCCTTTAATGACGATATGTTTGGTCTTAGGAGGTAGACGTCACTGCTTGGTCTGAGTTCACTCTTGAACTAATTATGTTAATCACATTATATCTAGAGCAATTATTCTCAACATGTACTTATACTAATGTTTCTTGTGTCTTTGTTAAGCTTGAATTAGGAATGTTTATGTTTTTTTTCTGTCTACTCAAAAACACTGTTTTTCCTCACTTTTAAGCCTGGCTTCACAGAATCATTTTCTACTCAGTACTGCTGGTTATATTAGAAAATAAACAGATGTTGATTTCTCAATCTTTTGGTAAATTAGGACATGGAACTTCTTTTACTGTCATACTGAGAAATAGGTTTTTCACTTTTTCTTGCTATTTCTCTTCAGTTTATGTTGTGAACATTTCCAGATGATCAATATCTTTCTAAAGAGAGGGCAGTATAAGAGAGATAGTATTTCAATAATGGGTTAATTAACATTATATGCAATACAAAACCATTTCCCTCCTCTGCAAGACAGTGCTCCTGAATGTTTTTTGGCCCTGCTATTCTTTGTTTTCAGATTATTTCTCTCCTGTGCATGGATCTTTGTTTTCAGAATAAAAAATAAATTAAACAAAAGAAAAGATCTCACTAGTTGGTGAAGATCCATTCTGCTGATGTATGTGGAGACTGAATACCCACGAACACTTTTTAATAATGATTATTAATGTCAATGTCAGCTAACCTGTTTTACCTGCATTGAAAAGGAGGAGGAATGTTCCCATGATCTGTAAGCTGAGAAAGAAAGAAATAACAAGGGAATAGTCATTAACTTTTATGAGACTGTCAAATCCAAATATTAATTTGATTAATGGGTGCTAGACAAGGCCTATGATCAAAGATTGACCAATAAGGATAAAAAGACAATGTAAAATAATTATAGATGTTAGCATTGCTTTTTCTATCCATTAAATGAGACTTGCAACTTTGAGGAAAGGGAAGTATGCAGTCACACAATGTGATAGTCTGTTACATCACATGTGCATAAAGAAAGGATATTTATTCACGGATGTTCTGTATGCGAGTAGTGAAAACTTAGTTCAGCAAAGTTCTCAGTGCCTTATCCATGTATAACATACATATAAAAATTCTGCCATCTCCTTGTATCACAGGAAGTACAGGAAGCCCTGAGGATGAATGAAAATTCATCTTTTACGGTGAAGATGTCTAGTTGGATGTAAATGTTAATGCCATGCTCTAAATGGATGATTTTATGTGTCTGTGGGCAGAAGCAATTAATGATATTTGTCTTAACCTCATATTGGCTATTAGTGAAGATTTTCAGCAGAAATTTTACTTCTGAAACTTCTCTCTTAAGGTCCTGAAAGCAGATTGTGTACACAGAACAGTAAATTACAGATATAGTATGGGCCTAATAAAGACCAAAAATTTTCAGTGTGTGTTTCTGTAGTGATTTAGCTAATCATGGTTGGTGATTCACTTAGTTTATTGTTTAGAATGTCTGTGATTAGATGGAATTTTAGGCTAGTTGTCCTGTGTTTATCAGATTTACTGCAGCTCATTTAAAGTGTGTACTTTTCATGGTGAGTCACAGGTACTCTCTTTATTTGTCCTGTGGTCATTGGTAGATCAAGTTCTTTGTCCAAAAATTACGTCTTCATAATCTTCATCCTAGCAGTAAAAGAAATCCTGTCAAATATCTTTCAACTGGACTATAATAAACTGCTTTAGTTTTGTTTTTTTCCCCATGTTTTATGAATGAAATTTAAATTATATTCCCATGTCATTCAGCAAGAGGAAGGCCTAAGCATGACTTCATTCCCACTGATTTACTTCTATATGTTTCCTAATTGCTCCTTCAGGAGATGATACCTATTTAAATATATTGTAGGAGGAATATATGTATTGCACATAAATGAACACTGTTGCCTCTGCTTAGCTGATGTAGAGTTTTGTTTGTCACAAATAATATTTAAATACTTTGAATGTGTTATTAAGCATGTAGAGAAAAATTATTTGGTTCAAAACATGTACTCACATTGCAGACAATAAAAAATCCAAAAACAAACCAACCCAAAAAGCTTAGAGATGAACCCTTTTCGATGACCTTCAAAAATACAAGTATTGCACAGAAATTCCAACATTGGAATTGGTATTGGAGAAAGTCGTCCTGAAGACTGAGTTGTGCTAAGAACTTGGAAGTAAACTATGGAATTCCTAGACAATTTTCACTACAGAGGACTTCATTATTCTCAAAGGAATTTTTATTTTCATCAACTCTCTGGAAAAATGGATGCGTACTAGGGTAGTAAAACTTCAGTTGTACTGAAAATTAAACCCAGATGCATAGAAACTGTAAAGAATCTCATAAAATGTCAGATAAAAATAAGGTTTGGTTGATCTTTGCCTCTGAGGCCTAGTTGCTTGGCATATCACATCTACAAGGCTAAACTGCTTTTTCTTCACACCCAAATATGATGTTGCATCCAGGCTGTCATCTGGAGTAGTCCTGGGCAGGTGTTAGTGCTCTCGTCTGATCCCAAATATTGTTTTGGGAAAGTGCAAATTGGCAAGATCCAAGCCATGCTGTGGGTGCAAAGTTAATCAGGTACTGGTGATATTTAAGCCTGATCTACAGCCCTAATTGCTCCATTACTTTAGGTCTAGCCTGAATTAGCTATTGCAGCTCAAGGAGGGATGCTAGGAATACAGTGGGAAAAATCAGCCATTAGAGCTTGGGAGCAGATGGAGAGCTTAGCCAAATGCAACCAACAGGAAGCATCGTTAAGTCACTGTGGAAATTTGAGGTTTGATTTGAAGTTGAGGTAATACCACCTCCTCAGGATACATAGAAGAGTGCAGTTAACTAGATGTGTAGATGTCTGTAATCTGTATTTCTGGAAGTCCAAAGAACAAGCAAGAAAGGAAGTTTTTTGTTTTTTTTTATTTTGACATAGATCTCTGTTTATACAATATATGTGACAAGCTAACATTTCTATCAGCACAGCAGAGGGAGACAATGAATTATTTGACTAGCAGCATGTGAGGCTTGTAAGAACCTTTTCACCTGACTTTATCAATGGCAAATAAACCTGGATAACAGTACACTGAGTTTAATTGTGTTTAATTATTTTAATTCTATAGACAATCTGAGCAAAATATCTGTCAATATGTCAACATGACTGTCCATTATGGAAGAGGAAGAGATTGTATGTGATAATTTTCTCTAGGCCTAAGAGGAATGGATATTTTTTTCCCCTGTGGAACACTTAAAGCTCAGGTGTAAGGAGGTTTGGCAGGAAATTATAATGGGTTATAAAACCAGTGTCAGTTGGTGTTGAGACAATGATAGGTATAAATTTTACTTGAAGGATTTGTCTTGTTTAAGCATAAGGATGGAAAGGCTAAGAAAGAATTAATTGGCTAATTAGGCTAAAGAATAATTTCTTCTCAAAATAATAATTTTTTCTGTTTATTATAAATTCTGTGAAGACATTTACATTTACTTAACCAATTATGTGGCATTTGAGGATGCTCAGTTGCTATCTATAGATCTTGTTCTTTTGTAGGAGATTTGTTGTTAATATGGAAGGAAGTTAGCAAGGTCTGAATTTCTTGCACTGGCTAGCCTATCTAGTTCAGCCAGAAAAAGACCCCCAATTCTTATAGTGTTATTAACTCTTTGTAAAGCCTTTCTTCGTTATTATCTTTACACTGTGATGACTTTTGTGATGCTGCTACCAAACACAGAGGGATTCTTTATTCTGCAAAAGACCTGAACTGTAGCAGGAGTTTTATGATTATGACTGTCATGATGAAGACAGTTGGCAGATTTACCTTTTCCATAACAGAAGAATGAAGGGCACCCTGCAAAATAAATTGGGTACAGATTTGAAACAACAGGATGTCCTTTTTCACACAACCCATGCCTAAATTATGAACCCATTAGCATAATATATTTGAGATGTTAAAAATGTAAATGGGTTCAAAAAGTGATTAGACACATTCCAAAGAAGAAATACTTCATCAAGAGCTGTTACATACTATGATCCTGATGCAGCCTCCAGCTGAGAAAATTCATAAGCATCTGATTGCTCTGAGGACATAGTGGAGTAAGTGTACTCTGTACATCTGTAGTCTGTGTTTTCTCTCCTTTTCATGCAGTGTAAATTCTTAATATTCTTTTCCTACTTCCTTTCTAAATGAGCTGTTACTAGCCATTGTCATAGGCTACAAACTCGAGTAGATGGACTTTCAGTTTAGCAGAATAGGGTCATTATTCTCTGTCATGCTTCTCTGGCCTTTCTGGGATTTATGTACCACCCGTTGTTCAAATTGTGAGTCAGATTGTCTAAACTCATTTGAATATGCTGGAAAAGAAACTCGGCTTTGTAGTATAAGACATTGTTTATGGATCTTCTTAGGTAAGCTGAAAGAGATCTCTTCAGTTATAACAATAAGGCATCTTTGAAACTCTTTGGAGACAGTACCTTTTTCAGACTTATGTTAGCTGTCGTACTGAGCTAAATTATTTTATTCTTTCTTTCAATCTGCAGTATGCAGAGATACCCATAAGTGATGATCTTTGGCTACAGAAAAAAATGTTGCTCTAGTTGAAATTGCTGTGTGACAGCGATTAAGAGACTTTCTCACGTTTCTTTTTTTAATGCAAAGGTAGAATGTTTTGTGTGTTTTATTATTTGTTCAGATAGCAGAAGGGAACTCTTTTACAGGGTGCTTGGTCCTCTTTCTAAAGTGCTAGTTCCATTTAATTTGTCATTAAGTATGGGGAGTGAAAGGGAAAGAGACAAAGGATGATGGTGTTGATGAGCAATAAGGATTATGAAATTATTAAAACACGATTCAATAATAGGCGTGGGAGGAGGAATATCTGAGTTTTTGAAGTGTTTATAGCAATTGGGTGTAACTGATATCAGGTTTTGGTGACTGGAGTGTGGAAGTGGCAGCAGACTTGTTAAATTCATTCTAATTTAGTCCAAGAGGGTTCATTGTGTACACTTGGAAATATCTTCATGAAGTGCATCAGGTATTTGTACAGCAGTAAAGATATGTTTGTTCTGAGGGGACTTGCTGGGAAGTGATTTTGGATTTACAGTGAGTACTTGGGGAGACTTGTCAAAACAACTTTTTATGCTAGTAACTACACAATGACCCTTTTTTAAAATCAGAGTTGTCATGACCCACACAGTAAATGCCTTTCTGGGAGAGGAGGTTATTTCAAATGAAGTTTTAAATTACCTGAATGTGCTCTTTTTGCATTGTATTACCTAGGAAGCCATGTCATTGTGACACCTGATGGTTTGCCATCATATATTTCATGGGTCAATCATGAATGTGCTTGAAGTTCGAGTTCTCCCTATTGTCTGTTACTTTTCTTAAACAAAATTTTAGTTTTATAGATAATTGTTTTTATAAATGTGTACTGTTACCAGGTTGTGTTTTTCAAGTTTGCTGGCCAAAACAAATTTTTGGAGAAAATAACTGTCATCTTCCCATCTACCAATATGGTTGCGTTAAAAAAAAAAAAAAAATTCTGAGGAGTAAACAGTGACCATAGATCTCTGATACATTTCAGTGTCTGAGGTACCTATTGTAGCAGCCAACTGTATACACTAAGTACAGTGAATATATAGATATACATCCAAATACAGTGAAAATGGCACCATATAATATAGAAAAAGGGTATTTGCAAGTATTTTCTCATGTTCTGAGGGTTTTTTTCTTCATCAAAACCTCCTTGTTGCATTGATTAATGAGAGTTATTGAATTTTCAATCAATGCAGTTTGAGCAGGCATAGAAACAATTATGACTCTTCAAAATTCACAATAGGTGTCACACAACAATATTGTCGGATCACAAAAACATAGGAAATCTCAGAAATACTCATTGTCGTGGTCCAGTCCAACATCTTTTAGTGATTATTTTTAGATCTAAACACTGATAAATGGACTACTGGCCCATGTTGGCAGTTTTGTACTTCACAAATAGGTCTTTATGATTGGAGAATGGATAGGATCGAAATCTGGAATACTACAACTGTATGTTTCTACAGATTTATTTAAGCCTTGCCAAGATTGACCCTTTTACATGGGGACATGAACAAGATTCTTTTAAGCACACTTTGAAGAAACTCACCAAAATTAAGCTGTTTTCCTGGATGGTATAGGTGACTTAAATGTTTTCTTTGCAGTGTGACAATGGCAATGTAGTTTCTGTTCACAAATGTGGATGACTTGTTATCATTCGGAGTTCAGCATTTTTTAGTTTAAGTAGCTGTCCATCAGCTACATACAGATATGCTCCTGGAGCACTTGACAAGTGCTGATAGAATCTAGTAATATTTCTGAAGGCAACTTAAAAAATTAATTGGGCAGGTTTCTGATTGTTAGTGCAAAAATAATCCTTTTAATAGAAACAGTGAAAGAAGAAAAGGTATATACGCAGAATCCTCAGGAATAAGTGTCACATTGGAAGTTCATCTTTGTTTCTTTTCTTTTTTCTTCTTGTAAATCTAGTTAAAGGGAGAGAATATTTGAGTTAGATTTTCTTCTTTGCTAGTAAATGTTCATAAAATATTGGATAATACTTGAGTTATGATATTTGTTTTTCTTTATTTTTATAATGTATCTTAAAGGCATATTTCAAATAATATATTTTCTCTGGAAGTTTTCTCAGCTCCACAATTAATTACTTAAGGTTTTGAAGAGCTCTCTCTTCTACAGACTGTTAAGAAATGAATGGCTTTTTCTGAGTGATTGTCTTTATGTAGATCTTCAGGCATTGAAATCAACACCTGCTTAGCTTAGCATCATCTTATTAGTATTGGTACCTTATTTTTCTTTTGATAAATAGACAGAATAAAGCCTGGTGTTACTAGGTTTTCATTCCAAGGTCTGCCACTTCTTTTTACATGTTACAGTGATTGAATGATTTTCCTTGGTCTCAAGGTTCCCTTTGTCTCATGATATGTCCAAATCCCTCAGATATGATAGGTTGTCTTTCACTACACTTTCTGAAGGTGGATTTTCTTAAAGGATGCAGAAACAAAAACATTTTTTGTACAGTAGGTAAATGAGATTTGTCTCAGAGGCAGTCAGTCAGGAACTTTCTGACTTCATAAAACTTTGGTGAATTCTGATTCCACTTTTACCTCTTAGAAAAAATATTTAATAAGAGCTCTTGGCCTGACTGTTTTCATATCCTTGAGGCTTCATTTGTGTGTCTCAAAAGGTTAATGAAAACCTTTGCTGTGGTAAGTGACAAGCTCACACATTTTAATGAGGAGAATAAAAGAAGGACAGGCATTTTTTTCATTCTTACCAGCATCTTTTTTTTGGACATTTGTATCAGATATCACCTTGGATTTTGAAAATGTTTTTAAAACATGTCCAGGATCCAAGCCTAGAGGAGGAATCAGTGGAAAACTGGCTTGGTAACTCTTGTGTTTCCTTGAGGAAACAGATGAGGAATCTAGAGAAAATATTGAACTTCTGTTCTGACCTCTCAGTAATCCTCTTATCTCAGTCTGGCCTTTGCTTTGAAAGTGCCTCAGATTAGTTGCAAGAGATTGTATTTAGTTAAAAGTATTTCATTTGACGTATTTAATCTTTGCAAATTTTCCTTTAAGTGGTTGCAAAAAGTATATGTTGAGTTCCAAATACTGGCATCTATATACACAGGAAAAAAAAGCTCACAAAGCGCAAGTTCATTTTGTTAATTCTAATAGAAAGGTTATGAAAAAGCAGAATGTATTTTTTCATAGAAAAGATATCTGGAATTCCTTATGACCAGTTGAAATGCTGCAAGAAAATACATGCTGAACAGTGGTGCTTTTCTTTGAATTGATGATACAAAAGTCTTTGTTCCTCAAACACATCTAAAGGTGAAGTCTCAGTGACTGTCTAAAAAGTTACTGTATGCAAAGAATAGGTAAAAAAACTTGTCACTACCTAAGTATTTGCTCCTGCCTTTCATACTGAACTCATATCTGAAGAACCCTCTGAACATGCTTATAAATCCTCATCTTATTGAGTCCTTGAACAAATTCAGAATCTTACGAATTTTTCACTACTAGTTTCAGCATTTACTAGATAATTACTGCTCTTAAGATTAGTGTTTCAAAGATACAGTGGCATAATACATGAAAAACTGAGCTGCTGTGTCAGTAGAGAAGCTTAGAAAACAGCTTACCTGCTTTATCCCACTCATGCTTTTTGTAAACATCCTTGGCTACGTTCCCAGTAAAGACAGAAACCACTTGGTAAAGCCACTTCATATTCCTTTCTTCCCCTTATGTACTGAAAGGAGAGCCCTTTGGGGAAGCATAGGACAGATGAGAAAAGGACAAAACCATGAGTAGATGCATGTGGGCTACGAAAAGGAGGAGTGGGTTGTATGATCTATTGGTGATGGCAGGCTGAGACACTCACCCTTTTCAACTAATTAGCACCCCATAGATGCAAACAAATATGTAGTATTTGTTCTATTTCCTTGCTGGTTTTTATTCCCATGAAGTTGGATGCTACAGAGCCTGGGTTTTTTTGAGCTTAAAGAAAACCTAATTTCCAGGATAAAACAAGTTGCAATTTAATAAGTCCTGTTTATATTAGTATTAGCTGTCAACTTAAACCAACATGCTAGAGTGGGTTTCCAAAGGAATTTATGCAGTTCTAGACTTGTTTTATGTTTGTGGGAAATCCTTTTATGCATCAAATTCAAGGACACTTGCTAAATTACATATGGAAAAAGAAATAAGTTTAGTGACTGATAATATTTCAAGTGAGAACTTTTAAAGTACTTAATAAGGTTTTTTGCTTGTTTTCATAATTAAAAAGTGATGTTAAGTAGGAGAACACAGGATTCCATAATTTAAAAATTCTTTCTGAATATTTATTTTGCTGTGTTTTCTGTGGATGAAATTATTTACTCATTACATTACATTATTATTATTACATTACTACATTATTACATTACATTATTTATTTATGACTAGCATTGATCAACTGATAGACTAAATTGAAATACTATTTTCCTTAATTTTTGCACTCTAAACTACCTCCCAATATGTTGCTAAAGTGAATGTGTCTTTGGGGACAGAACTCAGTCTGCACCACATGACTGACTGCCAAGCCTTTCCACTGCAAAGCCAGCCATTATTTTCTGCACAGTAGGGTGCATCCATCCATTTACTGCATTGAGCCATAGCTTTTTTTTTTTTTTAATTGTAATCTTTTGTCTTAGATATTCACAGGAATACATTTTCTCTAGCCATGTAGGTCATATTTCTCCCAAGACAAAACTGAAACGTAATAGATGCTTTTCTTTCCCCTGAAGTATCTGAAAAAATTGTAGTCTCTTGCAATGCGTTTATCTTGGAACCAAATGCATTTTTACCCTGTCATTGATATTGTAGGCACACCTTATCCAATTTCATTGCTTGCACGCAAATAAAAGTGAATTAGGGAGTAGGTTTGAATTCCTCCAGTATATCTGGAATTGCAATGGAAAAAGAAAGTATTAAAGACAATAATACAGTGTAAATCAGTTACTGGGATCACAGGCATCTTTTAGAACAAGATTAGAGAATCTGTCATTGTGCTGTCAAAGCTTCTCTTTATGCTTGTTTTCTACTTGAGGTTTGGCTAAATAATTCAAAACTAGGAAGCTGAAGATAATTTTCAATCTTAATTCCTTTCCTTTTTAACTGTTCCTAAAATATTATCATCTAAATAACCAATCCTAAATCGTTTAGATGCAGGATGCACCAAAAGAAAGAGTATACTCAGAGGTATGACTTAGCAGTGTTTGACTAGATTGTTAAGAAGTATTTCAAGATTTGAAGAGAATAGTGTGAATTCTTACGTAAACCTTTCTCTGCATGCTCTACAGGTACCTAAAACATATTAAAACTTCTTACTTATTCCAGTCCTGTGCTAAAGGAAACTAATAAATAGAAATAAATATTGATGTGATCATCATGTTCTTTAAATGGAAGAACCCATAAAATCTAGACATCTCTGCAACTGCTACATTTTACTAAAGAGGATGTGTCAGTGTCTCCAGTCTGAAGGAAGCCATAATTGTATTTTGTTTCATTAAATATTAAGCTATAACATATGAATGAACTTGTCATGTTAAAAAAAAATAAGTAGCAATCATCTTAGCAAAGAGAACTTTCGATGCCTCCTTGAAAGTCTTCAGAATCTCAGGCTCCTTTAGTTGGTATCAAGTAGCCTTGAATAGCCCAGTCATTAGGAAACTGAGATGCCAGTGAACCCTGTCTGCTCAAGTGGTGTTTGCTCTGGCCAGAACTTTCTTGTTCCCAGGAAATAACTTTTAGTGCAGGCTTAAATCAGCCAACCTGCCCTCAACTTCCATCCCTGGGTATGTATATCCAGCCTTCCCCATGCACTGGTCTTTTTGCTTATGTAATTTTAGATTATATCTACGGCTCTCTGCAGCAGCTGTAAACTGCCCCAAGACAGTGGGGAGAGCACAGAGGTGGCAGTTCAGGCTCAAATTGGTTTCTGCTGATGTGGACCTGCACCTTGCTATTCCTCTCTAGACAGTTTCATCTCTTCAGGAAGAGACAGTTTCAAATAATCTAATCTGAGATGGCATCTGTTGGATCCGATTAAGTAATAGACCAGCATTGACAAAACACTAGATATGGGTTAGGTAATAGAATCACAGAATGGTTTGGGTTGGAAGGACCCTTAAAGATCATCTAATTCCAAGCCTGCTGCTGTGGGCAGGGACACCTTTCACCTAGACCAGGTTGGTCAGACCTCCATCCAGCCTGGCCTTGAATTCTTTAGATATCAAAGCAAGGACTTTGCAAGAATGATGTGTTAGACTGAATAAAATATGCCTGGAGAGGACAGAGTGCTTAAAGGAGTTAAATGTTAACACACATTGTACTAATAAAAGTTGCTGAGAGAAGTGGTGTGCATTTGAATAAATCTGCACATATGGGAACTGGTATATATTAATTTGGAGTGAAAGCTGAATTTTCAGTTTGTTAGCTATCTCTTTTTATAGTAAATCCATTTTGGCACATTTTGAAGGTGACAGGAATTTGCATCTTATTCAAGTTAATTAGAATCCTAACAGACACCACTTTACCAAGTCGAGACATTGCTATGGCTGGAAGAAAGACAATAGAAATTAAGGCAATCAATTACACATTAGTGATTCCAAAGTGAATTCAGTGCAGACTAATAATTCAAAATGGTGAAGACAAGAGCAAATAACGCACCTCAGGTATCAAATAAGCCACTGTGGCACAGCATTTAACAGTACTGACTTGTGTGCTAGATGCATTTGGCTGGCCTTTTGTTTATTTCTTAAGATCATCACCTCAGAGAATAAGACTTAGATTTTTCTGTGTATTATTTCTGGAGCAATTGAATTCTTATTTATTGTACGTCATAGTATAGATTTAATATATGCACTTAAAGAAAAGCAAATGTAACAGGCTTTGTCCCTTTCAGCTGTCTTAGAGACTGTCAAAATTGAAGTCCTTTTTATAGAATTCAGGCTCAGAATGCATGGAGTAACTTGGAAGTTACCCTGGAAAATATATTACTGTTTTATAGAGCTTTTTCTGCATTTCTTTTGTGGTTTTGTTTCATTTGGCATATTTGTTTTTGTATACTAACTCATAAATGTGATTTTATAACCCTTATTTGTACTTTTATGCTATTTTGAATCCAGCAGCTTTATTTGCAGTTGTTGTCTTTTTTTGTATAGTTAGTGTTGTCTAATGAACTTATAAATACTTCATTCTACTAGAATTTTAATAATGCCATCTGTTCACTTCATGGAAAATGGCAAAGCACACTGAAGCAACTACCTTTTTCTTTTTCTTGACAGCTGTATTTTTAAAGCTTACTATTTAAGCTCCAGCATTCTTTTTTTCTTTAACGGTAGCAGTGAGCAATATTGGAAACAAAAGGCTTTTTTTTTGTGCAAATGTTACCTTGTGACCTATATGTATGATTTTCTTTAGATGTGGTTTGAGTTTTTTGATCTGTAATAAACAGTATTTTTTATTTTTACTGGATCTTATTTTCTGCCATGGCAGAAAGTAAAATAATCCTAGAGAGGTCAGTAAAGTACATCATCATTGGTAGCATCTGATGTCTTTGTCCAAGCTGCTTGCTCATCCTGGCATCTTTGTCCCTCTCTCCCTGCATGTCCTCCTTTTGAAACTCTGTTTTGCATGTCTTTTCTTTGGCTCTTCTTTCAGCTTTCAGTGTTTATTTAATTATGTTAATGTTTGTCTTTTGAACCACCAGCCTATTATGTAGTTACCAGGCTGTTCTCTTTGGTGTGTTGTTTGGTGACTTAATCTCACTCCTGCAATTAGTTGTCAAAACAAGTGGCCTGATGTGTAGAAATAGTCAGGTCCCCTAGTAGTTCCTGGGGGAATTAGTGCAGCATGTAAAAGTTGGGTGGCCTTGTCAGATGTAGATGTCAGTCTCAAATGGGTTAATTAACACAGCTCTGGTGTTTCTGAACTAGGTAGATGTAGTATACAAAGAAGTGTCTGAGAAGCAGTTGTGTCACGAGGCTGTTTTTCCAAGTTCCTCGTCCAAGTATTTGTGTGATGCTTGCTTACGTAAGAAACTCGTGTTGGTGTTGACAGAACCCTGTGGCAGGCCTGATGAAGGAAGTTGGGAGGAATGATGCTGTAACTGACAAATTATGAGATTCCTCAATCATGACTGTTTCAAAACTATTTTGAAGGCATGGTGAGAAGGGACTTAGATTATGAATTACCCTTTTCATACTTGCAGGAATAGATTTCTCGCTTGGTTGCTGGCTCTCAGTGTGTGATCATTAGTAGTTCTGTTAGATTGACAATTTGGGAGATACACAGCTCCTTATCCCAGCAGGTGGCAACTTCAGCCGTGCTGAAGAGGTGCAGTTGGCTCTGGTTCCCTTTATTCCACCAACAGAAGTGGTACTTCCACTTTCTCTTACTGCTGTGTTAGATATAGTTTATTAGCTTTCCAGCTGATTTCTTTATGTATTTCCTGATTTCTTATTAAGTATTTCAATTAATTTACCATCTGCATTGGGTTTTGTTAGTTAAATAAAAAATGCACATGAAAGTAATTTTGTCTTGCATGAATACATCCAGTTCTTCATTTGCTATAAGCTTGTAAGTTTGTAGATTTGAATTTGCAGTTTTCCTTTGGTCTTTTCTTTTTTTTTTTTTTTTCCCCTATTATTTTTTTTCTTGACATCTCTCAGGTGAGCTGTGAGTAGAGAATTACTTCTGAAGTTTCCAGCGTAATCTCCTCTCTGTGTGAGGATCTGTCTGAGGCACGATGGGATGATTTCTGTCACTAAGTCTTTTTCATGTTCCTAATTGCAGAGATACTGTGATTTACTTCCTTTCTTATGGTTTAATGATTCAAGGAGCTAGATTCTTATGATGAGACTGTCATCAGTGCCTGATAGTACAGCCAGCCTCAGTTTGAAGCCTGTGTCAAAGTTTCTGTACTGAAGTTGGTATGCAGTAGATTTGTTGGCATAGTGGAGCATGAGGGTATGCTGGTGGCACACTCAGAAATCATCAGCCCACTGAGAACTGGGCTCTACTTATCAACTTTTGTGGAACTTCTTGGAGAACCAGTCTGGATCAAAAGATAACCTGGATGCTGATGTGCCAAGGCGTTTAATGACCGTATCTGCTGATGTGTGTGGACTGCTAGGTGCCGTGACTTGGTGATGTGTTCTGCTGCTGAAGTGTCTCATATTGGCTGTCACAGCATGTCCTCAAGGTTACACGAGACCAGTCAGAGCTGTATAAACAGAGCTTCATTGGGAACATTCTTCTTGTCAGCCAGGGACAACTGGTATTCCTCACATTTTTATCTTGTCCTTTAGTAAGCTTCAATAACCTTCCTCAATTATTTCACATAACCTTAACATCATCTTAGATGTTCACAAGTGACTGAGTCTCTACAACTTAATGAATGACCATTCTCATGTGAGCATGGTAAATCAACACAGCCTACTCATAATTGGGTGATTTCAAGGAATTGGGTGTTGGACTGCTTTGTAAATTTTTTTAAAATCATAGTGCTTGTATCCCTGCCTGGAAACTTTTCTAAATCTGGCCTAGCATTTTTAATCTAGCACCTGCTATTAGAGAGAGTTAAAATTTTGCATTTCTTCAAATGTCAGTAGAAGAATACTGAACTCCACAACGCCTTGGATTTTGTTGTTGTTGTAGAGCAGCCAAAAAGATAAATTTTTAAATTATTTTTTTCTTGTATCATTCCTATGAATTATAATTATCTGTCATTATCAAATCTTTTTAGAATAAAACTGACTAGTTCAGAAATTCATAACGTGCTGTCATTATCTTTCATGGAGAACTGTCTATAATTTTGTAGTTGCATATTCTGTTCCTTTCCACTCACTGAAGTTATAATTTTATATTTTTTTTAGCAGTCTTCTCATTGCAAGCAAAATGTTTTACTCATAGTGGTGGTACTGATAAGTAGTAAATAGTTTAATCTTCCCTTGGCTTCAATCTGTTCATCATATTAGTGTAACATGTCATTTTTCAAAGACTTCCAAGTCATAAATTATCTGCACATCGTTATTCTGTAATATTCAACTCAGTCACTGAGAGCTTGATTATGATTACTAACAAATCATCTGAAATATCCTAAAAGCAAAAAGGCTTAATTTGTAAATTTTAGTCTGTCTTCTTAATTTCCAGGTCTTTTTCCTGATTAATTTAAACATTTTTTCAGTTTCTTGGTTTTCAATCTCTAGAGTAAAGTAAACAAAATACATCTCTAATACAAATGTATCTATGTTGTAGTTACAGTACAGTTTCTTCCGAGGAATTGAAATGATTCCCCTGACATAAATATGTTTCACACTGGATCACTGCATCCTCTGCAGGATAGGTGGTAACCTATCATCTCAAGCTCTAATGATCCCTTACCCTTGTTGACGTTAGCAAACTTTTCCTCTGGGGCATTTTCTTTTGTTTCCTTTGTCAGCTGTTCTAAAGAGAAGAAAACTACTCAGGCTTGATTTTTCTGAGAATTCTGAGGGTTTTACTGCGAAGTTCAGTAACATGACAGTTGTTTTCAATGTAGTGAGAGGTGCAGAAAGAAGAAAATCAGGCAGGCTGCAAAGTTTGTTCTACTTTTGATTCTCTATAACGATAAATACTGGAATATGAAAATTTTAAACAGGTTCTTAAGAGTCCAATAGCTTACAATTTTATTACATGGACATGTTTTTCCCTAAAAAACAGTCTTTTATGTTTCTAAACAGAGGGAGACAAGAATACAGTGATCAAAAAGGAGCTAGAGATGAGACCAATATAAAAATAATTATAATCAAAAAGTTTACTAAAAATGTTGGTATCTGAGTCTCTATTTCCCCAGGGTAAGTGAAAGATTACATTCTTCCTAACATGTCTAAGATGATTATGTTCTCTTGCTGTCACCGAGCCATATGCAGTATTTCTGCTCCAGAAGCTGACAACCTGCTGAAAGTTTTTGGTTTCTCTTTGGGCCAACAACTCTTGGAAGCCTTTCTCCGTGCCAGGGATGGGAACATCATTGCACTGAGCTGTGTGATCCCATCTCTTGCCTCCTTGGGCTCAGAGGGGAGTATGGGCTATATATGGATGTTGGGAAAGCAGCAGGAAGTGCCTTTCCTTAAAGTTCTCCAGGCCTCTTATCAGTTGGGAAGAGGTATTCATGGTCTAGGAATAAACAAGCCAAACTCAAGACGCCCAGCCGGGTCCAAAAGGTATGCATGTTTTAAAAATATACAAATGTCTTACTGTGGACAAGATCCAGTGGGACTTTCTCAGGTTGCTGGAGCTTTGTAGGACCTGCTTCAAGCAATGTTCTCTTTTAATCATCTCTTTCAGCCCTGAATTCATTATACATTACAGAAATGCCGTGACATTTAATACATAGAAGCATTTGTGTTTTCCAATTTATGGTGTAGTATTTCTATTGATTTTAATGCACTTGCTTAAGGTGTATGTCTCAGTAGTATTTGAGCCAAAAGCAATGTAATTTTTTCCTTCTCTTTGAAAATATGTGCTGAACACAGTAGAACTTTGATTTTGAAGTTCGAATTTTGTGCTTGAAATATATTCAAGAGTAAAGGGACAGCTGTATTCAAAAGTAAGAGGACAGATGAGTAGTGATAATGCTGTTTCTTAGATACATTGATTGCCATATCTAAGGATACTTTATATTTGGCAACCAAGGCTCAGGGCTTCTGGCACAAAAAAAAAGGGAGAGGAGGAAATCAAGTTTGATCTAAAAAGAGTAATTCTGAAATTGTGTTACTACTGGATGAGAGACTTCCTTCACCAAATGTGCTTGCAAATGTAATTGATATGTAATCAATTCTAAAGAAAGCTGCAGTGCAGCTAGTAGAGTGAAAGCCAGACAGGATTGTGGGTCGGGCAGGAAAAGCAGTAGATATGGGCATAAAAGTATAGCTGTAAACTGGCAAGTGTGAAGAAATGATAAACTGTTTTACACACTCTTCAGCCCATTGTCTTGTGGCTGCATTCCGGTAATGAACAATAGTGATTGCACCTCGTTGACTGATAAGGTAGATGAGCTAAGCAGTTTAACACTCTCGTCATTCAACAGCCCTTTCGAATAGGATATGAAGTAATTCGCTAATTACCATAAAACACAATCATAGACTTTCTTGGTGAAGCAAATTTACTGCTGGAAACTATTAAGTTTCTTCCTGATGGTCAGAGCCCCGGTTACAACTTGTTTTTTGCTGAGGTGTACTAAACTTGAGAGACTTCTGTAGAATTTTATGGAGCTTTTAGCAGATGTGGGAATGCCCTGCTTAGATTAATTAAAATGGTCACATACATTGTACGGTTGAGGATTTTTATGATCATGAATGTATAAGTATGAAGCTACCATCGGTATGTTTTGTACTACTAAGCAATTTTGGAAACAGAAGAAAACCCTGGATCTTCCTCATGCTTTTCTCTTCTCACAAGGACTGTCATAGTTTCAGAAGATGCCTTTTGGAAGTTTTCTGACCAGAATAAACCATCCTGCAAAATTGCTCCAGCTATTTCATCAGTTTAGTGTGGGCTAAGACCATAGAAAATAATAAGCTTCCAAATTTACCAGATTTAGGTACGCCTAATCAAGTCAAATGGACAATTTCCTGAATCCTACTGTATGTAGTGCCCTGTTTGTTTATATGCGAAGGAGTGAATTAAAATTCTAGGACACCTGGCAGACAATATGTTTCTTTGCTTACCATCTGCAGTGAAGTCTTGGTTCAGGCCTTATTTATTGTCCTGATGCATGTTACTTAATAAGAGGAAGAACTGAGCATCCTTTTCCAGGGTCTTAAAAATAAAAATTTAGATCTTATTGATCGTGTAAAATAGCTAGAATTCATGTTTTGTCCTGCTTCAGGGAAAGAAACACAGTGTGCCACCAGTGATCAATTTGATGAATATTCCCTTTCTATGTCTATGTTTAAATATAGTTAGTTTTCTATGAAGTGCACAACTCAACAAGTACTTCTGAATTGTGAGGTAAATCCAGACTGTTGAAAATCAGGAGAGGTGCTCAGTGCCCTTAATGAGATTGCGCATTAAAAATCAAGAATGTTTTTGAGTGATGGCTTGAAATTTCTGTTGTATATGTGTGATAGTTACTGCTTTAGGAAACCCACCCTCAGTTGAAGTGACTTTGAATGATCTTACAAATTCAGTGGAGACCTAAACTGCCAGATTCAAGATGTCTAAAACAAGGATGCAAATTGCAATTACAATAGACTGACCAATTTCATCTGACCAATGCCATTCTACCACAGAGATAAAGTAAACCTGGTAAACTTTATTTCAGGGTGGTGAGATCAGTCTTTAACCAATCTACACAAATTGATGTGGCATTACTATTGATCTATAGGTGTATGACACTTTTCAAAAAAAAAAGCAGCAAATATATCTCTACTGGTATAATTGCATTGCAAACAACTTGTGTCTTATTATCTGAAGCCTAAAGCAAATTTTCAAAAGAAAAATTATTAGGTCAATCTGACATCTGCTGTGTGGGAAAACATTCCTTAGGAAACTGTGACTGTGGAGCTATCTGGGATCTCATAAACAGAATTAATCCGGAGCATTTGTTTGCTGTCATCAACAGCAATAGTGTACCAGCAGCAGTATTTAACTACACAGAAAAAAGAACAACATAAGACCAGGGAGAAAGTCAATATTGTTTTTCCAGAAGAGTTCCTGTGATAAAACTAACAGGGCATTAGAATCATTGCTTCCATGGCAAATGACTCAAAATTTAATGTCTGAGATGTTGAAAACTTTCTTTGCATTAAGGTTTTCTTTGTTACTGCTCTAGCTTAGCATCTTGCAATTGTTGAAAACTTAGTGGCCTTTGTTTTGTTTTGTTTTTTAAAATGCATGCATAGAAATCCAAGTATGAAATGGGGTTTTACTTTTTTAATGTACAAAATGAAATTTGAATTTTTCTTATTAAATAAATGGTTACAGAATTTAACACCTCTTTGCATACACCCCCCAAAAAAGAACCCCAAGCTAAACTAAACCTCGCCTCATTTATTCTGTGCCAGACTTCTGTGGATTATTTCTGTGTGTTCCCTTTCTTATTTTCTGCTTCTTCCTATTGTATATGACTGGGTTTAGTATGGAAGCTTTCCCAGATGGATGCTGTCTTTAATTACTTCAATGATTATTATGCATATCTGTAGTGTACTGTGCTGTTGTTAATTAGAATTGTGTAGGTAGTTAAGCTGAAACTGCAGTAGAAGTGATGTCTTACAATGGTGTGAAAGCAATAGAATTGTGATGGAAGTCATTTATGTTCCATATGTTACAATACATTGATTTTATTCCAGTAAAGGGACATCACTAGTATGGTTTACCTATGTTTTTCAATATATACATCATGACTTGGGTAAGAGGATGCAGGGTTTAAGTTAATTTGGAAGATAAGATTTTAAAATTTTGTTTAGAGTATAGTTATCCAGGGTACTAAAGATACTAAATGAGAGCTTAAACAGGTGACAAAGTTAATTCTGATAAATGCTGGCTACTTTACATGAGACAAGTAATTTTGCACATACAGTGGGGAGGGGGAGATTCTTAGCTATAATTTTGAGAGAGATACCAGTATTACAGAATATAAATGTTTGAAAATGCTAGCCCAGGGTTTAGTAACTATCAAGACAACAAGTAAAATGTTAGGAATTGTTCTTTTTAAATAGAGCTAAGCTCCCTAAATCATCCCTGTCATGTGTCATTCTGTAAGTCCTAACTGTGTTTTTTAGAGCTGTAGTATTGTCTGTATTTCTGGACTTGGCACCCCAGCAAGATGCAGTGGGACAGGAGGAGTGTGAGAGTTACTAGCAGTGAATCAGACCAGACCTCTCAAACCAGGAGAGGTTTAGATGGGCTATGAAGCAGAGAAGGACTTGCTTGAGAGGTGTGTAGAATCACAGGCTCTATAAATAAGGTGAATAGAGGGCATCAGATAAAATATGTAGTGTGCAGATTCCAAATAAAATAGTTTTTCTCATATTATGTATTTGAGCTGTGGACCTCATAGCATTTTGAGAATGCTGGAGACTGATGACTCAAACTTAAAAACCAGCCAAACAAAATCTCACACTCGAAAAAGTGTGAGGAAGAAAACCCTATCCTTTAAACAGAAAAGTGTCACCTCTGATTGAAGAAATGTGTGATCCGTTGGTTACTGAAAACTGAGAGTACACTCCAAGCTAAGTGTCATGTCATCACTCTGTTGTGCACATTTCCTGTTGCTCAGTGTCAGAAATCAGGTAGTTGGGGAGGTGGATTTTGAGTGTAGCTCTGGCTGTTCTTGTAATGGGTATTGGATTTGTCTGCTTCAGGAAGATAGCATCACTGAACGTGGCAGAGCATGTGTTACACATGGCACTGCAAGCAACAGAACTGCCTTAAATAGCCGAATTAAGTTTGTCTGTGTTCTGCATTTGTAAATTAGTGGCATATCATTTGGCTGAGATTAAGAGGAGACTGATACTCACTCGTGTTGTGAAATGTTATTTTCCTTGGCATCACTCATCACTCATTTTTCTACCTTTATTGTTTTAAAGTTAATTTTAAATGGCAAAAGATGAAGAGTCTTTGACAAATATAAACATATGGTATTTTCTGAGAGATTAAATCTATTTCCTGATTTCCGAAGTATAGTAATATGATTCCGAGGAGTAAATAGGAATACTAACCAACTGGAGATTTGTAAAGGTGTACTTAAGATATTTTTTGGTATGGTTAAACTGAAAGTTGCAGACTTCTGTGGCAGATGTGTTCTTGCTGTATGGCTGCTTTTTCAGAAATTTCAGCTGCATTTTCAGAAATGCTACTAAGACATTGTACCTGTGTTTATTTATGTTTATTAAACCTACCAAAAATGCGTGGAAGTCTGTTTGCATTTGAAAGGACAAAATATTATAGTTTGTGTGCATATATATATATATATTTTGTAATTTATTTTCTTTTAACATGCTATGCCAGATCACATCAGTGATATTCTTCTTTTCTTATGGCTACAAGACTTTTTTTCCACTTCCAAAGAAGTCAACAAGAGTAGCATTTTTGATATTAGAACAGAAGTTCCAAGTCTGCTCACTACCTTTCTTGTAGGATGTTGGTGGATATATTTGGTAGCAAAGGCCTTTAATTCTCAGACTATGCAGTACTAACAGTACCCTTACTGAATTGGAAGAAATGTAGTGTTTGGCTGGCTTGTGTCTGCTTCCCTCTGAATTTTGAAATATATAAGATTTTGTATTCTTACTAAATCAGGATAGAATTCTTAAGTGCTCTATCCTAATTTCAATTGATTTTTAACTTTATAAGTTTTTAAAACATTTAAAGTGCAAGCCAGTCATAGGATATTTCAATCACTTGATCCAACCATATTAGGAAAGTTTTGTACAAATGTGCAAAATAGTTCAAATAGTTGTTATCTTGTTCTTCATTCAGTCTAGAAACTTCCCAGAGTGCCTAATTGTTTGGTTTGTTTCCTTTTAGATGAAACGGCTCCTAAAGAAGTCAGCAGGGTAAGTGCTGCTCTCTATCCCCTCTAAAAAGAAGTGGCCCACTGTTCACTTGATGATTTTTCCATAGACTCTGATCAAGATTTATCTCTATTCCCTGGTTTTAGTTGATCTCCAGAGGAAAAAAAGTGCTGTACAGACTGTCTAGAGAACAGTTAATAAGGAAAATAAATATTAAGAACACTTGATTGGCTGTAAATAAATTGAAGGGTATTTTGCATTTGGAGTTCTCCCAGTGCTATTTTCATGATCCAGTTTTAAAAAGGTACTTCATGGAAACCAGGAAATTCATTGGACATTGAGCATAACATCAGACTATTTAATCAGTGTAACTGCCTCAGTAGATGGCAAGCATAAGAGGGGAAGAAAAATGCCCTTTAATAGCTCCCTTTTGAGATGTGGTATGGTACAATGAGTTAGATTCTCTAATTTAAAATACTTAGCAGTGGTAATGTAAAGTCCTAAAAAACCCCATATTTGGTAATAGATAGCTTTACATCTGATTGACACTGTCCTGCAGAATATCTGTCTGTGACTGAGAACTAATTATAGGACAATCTGTTAGCAATGAGTGCCTTTGCTGTGAATGAGGAAAGATCAGTACAGGACAATCTGTTGCCCCCAGATGGGTCCAGCCATCCTGAGGGACCCCATAAGATGAGGGAGCCCTTACAGCTTTCCAAGGTGGGTTCACAGTCCTGTTTTTGCTCTCCTTTTTTAATGCCTTGCATAAACTATTTCACATTCCCAGGAGAAGCACAGTAGTATCAGACGTATATTAAAAATAGGGCAGGTTGAAAGACTGCAAAAACTGGCTGGATGCTCTAGCACTCAGCACCTAAGCCCTTTGGAAAATGCTAGAATGTGGAAGGAGTGGTGGAGACGAGTGAGGCTGGTAGTGGAAACCTCAGTTTTGTAACCGTGTGAGTGCAGGGCTGGGCTGAGGCGGAACTGAAGTTCACCTCATACATGTCTACAAAAAAGAGATTAAATGTTGCCTAAAATAAGTTCACTCCAGCAGACATTTTCCGTATACATGATGTGCCATGGATTTATAAGGATGTTGAGAATTTAGGTGAAAATTAGTATATTTTAATAGTTCATTAATTTTCAACATAGTTTTTGTTCATTCCTTAGTTTGTTACTGTTACGACAGTAAATACCTTTTGAGGTAACCTGGAATTATTGTTATTAGTATATCTATATATATTGTTTTGATCTCAAAATAACTAAAGATTTGCCTAAAGAGCTCAGAAACTCTAAATATGTATGTGGGAAGAAGGTTCCTTTTAATTGTTATTAATTTAGTAGATCAGCCAAGTAGATTTACCAAAAACTCTGTGAAACAGGATTACAGAATTTATCTTGATTACCACATCTGAGGCATTTAAGGCAAGAAAGCAAGCTCTGAACCCCCAAGTCTGTCTTGCCAGTTGTCCCCTGTGTCTCTCAGGCTGGTTTCAGCCGTCTCAGCCCCTCAAAGTCATATCTAGGCTTAGGATTTCCTAAGGATGGATGAGCTGTCACTCGAAGCCCTGGAATCAGTAGGCTGCAGATGATACTTCAGATATTCTCAAGTAAACATTTTCTCCCTTGTTTTTTTTAGCCATCAGTCATTGTGCATTTGTTATGTATACTGTGCTGCACTACTATTTGGTTTGGCATTTTTTAAAGTAAAGTACTTGAAGGTACTCAGTAATATACCATACTACAAATTAACAGGTTTGTTTGTTTGCTATATTTCCTTTTTGAATAATGCCATATATAATAATGTAGACCATTGTAATATATCCTCATTCTTCAGCAGCAGCTCAAACAGATACCATTTTAATTAAAATATGAGCATAAATTAGAATTTAAATTAGCGAAGTTCTGTACATGAGTAATGTTTTTCAGACAAAAAGACATGTTCATGCTGATTGAAGAATTATGAGTTTTGAAGTCATTAAGTGTTACATTTCTAATTCCTGAAAACATCTGCAAGAAGCAGCTTGTATCATAGGGAAGGAAAAATTAAGGTTAGTGAAAGGAAATTTATTGCTGAATTAAATCACCCATTGCTTAACAATTCCATGTTAGCTAGAAAACCAACTAGGGATATACTTTTTTCAATTTTTTTTTTTCAAAGAAATCTTTACTTGCTGAAAGGAAATTTCAGTGTTTTCAAGGGTTTTATGTTGCAATTTCACACTTGGAAAATTTAAGAGATTTTGAAATGTAAGTTTTGAAATCCTGTTGTATAGGAACTGCATTTTGAATATAATTTTTAAGTTCTTAATAGAAAATTAAAATAAAGCAGCAAATTTGGCTGTTGGCACTTCATTTCACGTTTTTGAAAGAAGGGGAGAGGAGAAAACAGGAGAAAACTTCCATTTAATTTTGAGAATTGTAGAATAGAAAATAAGCTTTTCAATTTTTTTTTTTTTTTTTTTTTTTTTTAATTCTAGTCTACTAATGGCAATTTTTTCTCTATTTTGGTGTTCGGAGATTATATTGAAAGATTTTCTCATTTGGCCTGACATAGCATCTGATGGGTGGTGGAGGGGAAAGATTTCCCGATTCCTGTAGACTGCTTTTGGCATAAGAACAGCTCTGGTTACAAAATACCTCATGAGCATCTGTGACCAGCGAACCTGTGAACTTTTTTCTGAATAGCAGTTTCCAGTGTTTGTGAAATATATGTAACTGGGGACAGAATCTGTTTTGCATGATGTAGTATTGAGAACATCCTTGGAAATGCTGAGTTTCTTCTGCTTACTTATTGTGCAGATGTGTGTTGGCTGATCCCATCCATCCTAGCTACGCAAGTGGTTTTCTGGGCAGAGGGATTTCAGAAAGAAAAACCAACTATTGAACTACTTGGATGAAGAAAACTTAAGCTGAATACTTTGTTACTTTGCTGTTTAATCTGCAAAAGAAACGAAAATAGGGCAGTGTGAGTTTGAGCACTAAGTGCACGTGAATTCATGCACATCTAGACTAAAGATGTCGTTCTCTGACTGCATTAGTGAAAACAGTGTGCTTTGGAGACATGTTATTCTTTTCAGCTGGCAAAAATAACCCCATTCCTTCATGAACTATAGCCAGGATTCTGTTCTACGTGCTGCTAAGTTTCCCGTGATCATCGTGTGCTCTTTTGTACCTCAGATTCTGAAGTTTAAATGAAAATACTCAATGTTCCTGATATGATCACGGCAAAATTAGCTGTTCATTTTGCTTAATAACTTTCCATTCCATGTTTACTTGAACAATACTTCCAGTGAAGCTGCCTTTTGGCAAGTACCTTTGCTTTGTAAACTCTGGCAATGCCAACAGCAATTCACTTTGCAGAAGTTTACCATATAAACACCAGAAAATTATTACCTAGCAAGTGACTTGCTCATTTAGAGTACTTTATTCTTGGAAACAGGAATGATACTTTAATCCTCTCCTTTCCCCTTTTTGGACTTGCAGCTTTTTGGCAGTTGGCTTGGCACCATCCAGCACCCAGCACAGTATGTCACCACCAGTCACAGAATTAACAAGTGTGTTTTCAGTAAATAGTGGTAGTAATTGCGTGTATCTTTGCTGTGCGACTGATAATAAAGGTTTGGGCTCTTTATGACACGTTGGCAAAGCAAGCTCATTCCTTGTAGTATCTTGTTATTAAAGATGGGATTTAAATGTTTTCATGCTGTCCCAGAACTGAGAACACATTAATTAAAAAGTTAAGGGAACTAGAAGAAATATAAAAATATATATAGATATATATTTAGCCTTTAGAAGTGTTGCAAATGACATTGCACCTATTGTCACGAGAATATGCTTGTATAAGCTGATTTCTTTAAAAAGAAAACCTTGTGAATACTGTGGTAGTAATAAGCAACAGTGGTAGGAAAATGAAGAAGTTTATTTTTAATTTTGTACATGGTGTCTTTAGAGTGCTTGCAAGTCAAGTATTTGGAGGGAATGTCATTTTATAAAAAGCTTTTTAAAAAGAGGAACAGTATCCAGCCTTGTCAAGTTAAACTGAAGCTCATTATGCTGTTTTATTATATAATCTGGAGAGGTGATATAATTGAGATATTCATGAAGTTTTATGAGCCTTAGAGTTAATACCAGATTACATGGTTACTTCTATGTAATCATAATGTTCTTTTCTCATAAGTGAAGCCTTTGCTTTTTATGATGTATTTTTTTTTCTATTGTGAAGCAATTTATTTCATTGTTACTATTTGGTAATATGGAAGGAGCTGAGGGGGAAGGTCAGAATGGATGTCAGTGAGAGGGGGCTATGGGGCAAGAAGCTTCTTCTAGGAAAGGTGTTCTTCATCTCTCTGAGCCTTGGAAATCAGCTACATATGCTGGGAACTGTGTGCCTTCAAAACTAGTGAGTCCTTTCTGTGCAGACTAAGAGAGCTGGTTTTCATCATAATACAGCCTGTGCTGCCAAACGTCATCTTGTATTTTTCCTTCTTTGCTTTTGTCATAGAAGTGTTTGAGGGAAGGAAAAATTCATAACTACCTGCGTATGGTGCTGCAATGCTAAACTTTATTTACCATGCAAGTTGTAACCCATGTCCTCTCCAGTCAAAACAAGAAGAACAGACGTCAGACAAATGCATGTAGGAGCAGTTTTCTCTGAGGCTATGTACAAGCATTAAAATTAATCACCTCAGCTGAGACTGCTCTTTATAGTTGCTTGCTTTCCAGTGTCCAAGTTTAAAGAAAACTGGTTACTCCAGCCAAGCCCAGTTACCTCTTCTAATTTTTTTGTTTCCTTTCCAAGTTCATTGCTCCTCTGAAAGCCATTTCTGCACTGTAAGTTTGCTTACCACTTTCTTCAGTCTGAGGATTTCACATCCTTTGGCTCAACATTTCCACTTTGAAACAACCCATTTGGTTGGCCTTCTGTAAGGTTGGGGGGGAGGGGGTTGTGTTTTTTAATTGTTTTTAATTTGTTTTAATTGTTTTTTAAACGAAGTCCAGATTCATATTTTTGTTTCCTCACATGTGTAGTTTATATGTGTTTTCAGTGTTATTAGGATGTAGTTAACTCGTGGTTATCTATGCCCCAAAATAACAAACACCAGTTTCCATGCAAGATGGGAACTAACCATCAGTGCAGATAGACAATGCAAAATATTGCAGCCAGTCAAAGACATGGTCTAGAAAAGGTAGCAGTACACATAATCATACATGGCAAACATGCAAACAACTTATCTCACTACACATAAAAATGACCTGAATAAATTTTAGTATTGATTTAATTAAATAGGTTGATTTTTAAATTTATTTTATTTTTCCCCTGCAGCCATTTCTTTCTTTATATCTACTGGTCTATAGAAGAGCAATAACATCAGTATAAAATAATTTCTTGCATTTAAAGAAGTAGGTGACTATTGTGATAGTTACAGGTTTGACCTTTTTTATTTCTACACTAGATGCCTGAATACTCATTGTGATAAAATGTAGTGACACATGAAATTAATATTTTAGGTACTTTTTAAACAAATGTCTCTTACAAGGCTGCCTTTGCCTTCAAGGGATTGGATTTAGTTCACCAATATGTTCCTTTCTAGTTATGCATTCCTTTGTGAGGAAGAAAAAAAAAGGAAACCTAGAAGAATATTCTTCAGTTTAAAAAACTACTTAGTATGTGGGCAAATAAAGGAATAGTGCCAAAATTCTTAAAGGATATATAGTATTTCTTTAGAAAAGAGACAAGTAATTGAGTATTGATTATCCTTCCAGAAGATAAGATATGAATGCAACTGGAAAATGATATAGAGCAAATCTCTTAAATCAGAATGGTAAGCGTGCATATGGATTTTTTCATGATGGTACCTGAGAGAAGGGAAAGCTGATCTATTCCAGAAAAAGGCATCAAATATTTTAGTTTATTTACTTCATTTTGTGACAACAGTTCTTTATTAAAAGACGTCCAGAAGTGTTGCTTTTGGGAAATAATTTTCATAATGCAAGTATCAATGGCATTGAGAACTTAGGTATCTAAGACCTGTCTTTTTATACTTCTGGTCAAGTATGAAAATACCTCGTGTAAAATATTTTGGTCTGACATCTCAATCAAATGTTAAGCTAATTCAGACCATTAAGACTTCAAAAAAGTGTTCTTTTTTTTAATTTGGAAGGGTTTTTTTTTAGTTTATATTTAAATTCTTTCCCTCATGACTCCTGTTGCCAAGACCATCGTTCTATAGGAAGGACAACTTGTGTTGGCTGGATGTTTATGAGGAGATTTTGGTTGTTTTGGGTTTAGCAGCTGCCTGTGTTCTGTAGTGTGATGATAGAGAAGAGAGGAGCTGTCAGTTTTAAAGATGATTGAGGAACCTTGAGTGAAATCCAGTCCCTGCCTAAGGACATTCTTTTGTGTAAAATGTTACACAGAATTACTTGAATTCATTATCTGCAAGTTTGGATGCTGCTGTGACAGTGTAGTTTAGGTGGTTTGAAGAAGCTGGTTATCTAAAACATTAACTGATGTAAGCAGATAAAGAATGGATTTAAAACTCCTGGGTCTATGTACAATGTCCATGGCCTATGTGCATTCTTTATGCTTAGTTATTTCACACTGCTCAAGAATTGAGGCTCCTTACAAGAACCTCTGTTTGCCCCAACAGATCCTATTCCTGATCCAGGAATTCCTTCCTACCTGGACAGCTGAGTTAATTTTTTTTTTCCCTACGAATGTTATTTTGATCTCACAAAGTGGTGTTTATTGTTTGTTTTTTGATGCTGCTTTTGTTATTGTTTTGTGGTTTGTTTATGTTTTTGTGGTTTTGGTGGGGTTTTTTTTGTTTGAGATGTTTCTCTTTGTTTGTTTTGCATTTTTTTTCTTTTTTGGCCTGCTTACATGCCTTGGATCAAAAATATGTCATCAGTTTCAAATGCCCCTCCATCTGTCTATGGTGTTTGCCCCCTGTGGCACCTCTAGAATGCCTTGCAATTGGGTGCAATTGGTGGCACTGGATACAACCTATATATATATAGGTTATATATATATATATATATATATATATATATATATATATATATATATATATATATATATATATATATATATATATATATATATGTATGTATAGCATCGGGTCACTCAGCACTGCTGAGGCTCTTGTTGTCCATTCCATCCAGGCAGACTGCACAGTGCTGAGAGTCAGGCATTGTCCCTCTCCTCCTGCCTCCTCTGGCACAACAAAGGAAATAAGGGAAACTTAGGATGGCACAGTTTTCCCAGGACATTCGAGTTTGGTTGTGTTTTGGTTTTTTTTTTTTTCCTTCTCCCAGACCATTGAATTTCTGCATCCCCAAAGTACATTTGGTTATCCCTCTCCACATCAAATGGAATTTGGGTGCTTGTTTATTCTGACTTTATTCTGTGATAATATCATACATTTTGAGGCCTACCAAAGGACTAAGTTCTGTTGCACAACCAGGCATTTGTTGCTCTGGAGAAACAGCTCTGTAGTAGGGGGTAAGTGTTACATAGAAACTTACTCATGACTCTTCATAAGATATTTTAAGAAGTTACAGAGCAAACAATCAACTTCTGGATTATGTCAGCACTTATTGACCTTCTGCTGTATTGATGAAGGCTTTTTGTTGCAGCAAAGGGGCTTTTTATTTCCTGCAAAAGCATAAAATGCCTGTGGCACAGCTGCCCTATGAGCATCAAAACACAGAAATAATATTAATTTCAGACTTTTTTTTTTGTTTTTATTACTTTATATATTACATTTTGTACTTGTATGTTAGTTTCTCCATGTGTCTTAATTGTTTCCAATGAATACTTAAAGTTCATCTCACTCTACAGTATTTCACTATCTCCTTTAATGTTTATCTTCCTAGCCTTCTTGTTTAGTTCTAAGTCGCAGAACTATTCTTAAATCACGTGTCATGGGTGGTTGTCCTCTATTGCACTGCAATATTCTAAAGACTATGGACCATATAAATATTTTTAAATAAATCCTGTAAAACCAACCTTATTTCATATTTAAAAGTTTTAATAATACTATTTATAACATGATTTCCCTTCTTAATTGTTAGTCCATTTTCCTAGCTTTAAAGTATACACAGCTACGAGAAATATGATGCTGGTATGATAGTGCTAAACCAGTTTTTAGTCTAATTTAATTATTTTATGTAATGTCATGGAAATGCAGAATTTTGTAGTAAATATACCAAAATATTTGTAGACACTGAATCTTAAATAGAAGGAAATCAGCAATGGGAAGAATGAATTAAGGAAAAAGTTCATGAGTATTATTAAATTGCAAATTAAGAAACTTTACTTAATCCATATAATATTGTGTGTATATAATAAGCTCTCCTTTTCCGCCACATGTGTTGAATTTTTTTGAGGTGTTGCTTTCCTGAAGTAAGTTTTACACCAAATATGCACAAGTCTTTGTTAGCAGCCACGTTGGGTAGTACTTCTTGATGACTTACTCTGTGTTTAAATGTGTGGCTTCATATACAATACAAAGACTATTGTGGCTTTTCAATCAAACATTATTGTGGTTATCCAATCTAAAATGCCTAGACCCTAATAAAAAAACCTCTTTCACTCTACTGTGATGAAAGGAAAACCATTTCACAGCATGACGGAGTAAATCTTTGTTGATAATTGACCTAGGAATTGCTTACTAGTGACTCTGGCCCAGCTGTGTTATGTGGCCAGTTGTGGGTGCACAGATGGCCAGGACAGACGCGTGCCGCGTGACCATGGCCGGCATCGCGCAGCTGCCATCCCTTCAGTGACATGGGTGCGGGCAATCCTTTGCCCTGCTTACCAAACGTGTGCAAGCACATGTGGCAGAGGTGAGGATAAAGGGCACAGAGCTGTTATATAATTACTGTGCATGTTGAGCTGCTGCTTGATTAGAGGAAAGCAGTTTTTCTGCCATGGCTGTTACGCCAGTGGGCTCATTTTAAGGGAACGCATCATCAACGTGTTGGCTTTAACCTGCAAAGATTTGATTTAAGTCCTGACTGTGTGTCACAGGCAAAAAGATGTGTATTCATTTCCAAGTTCTGAGAAGGCATTTTTCCACATGATAAAGGCGTTGTGCACATGTGTTTGATTAGCTGCTATTGCTTTAGGGTACGTGGCTACGCATATTTTGCAAACTGGGGTTAGCACGCCTGAATAGTGTAGATTCTTGTTCACCATTTTCCTGCTTTATGGCTACGGATCGTAAGTATAAAAGCTTCACTTGCATGAAGCTATGCTATTGTTTTCTCCCTTTGAATAATAATCATACAGGAGTAAATGTGGGACACAACAGAGGGCAGGCAGTGGAAGCTTGCCAGCTGCCATATGGTGCAAATATTGGTGATGGCATGCTGTAGTGTAAACTCAAGACCTGCAGTAGTTTATGCATTTATGCAGTGTGACCTTACACTACTGTCAAAATGTATAATCATCACATCATTTTACAGAAAGAATTATGAAGTATCAGGTTTGTTATACATTGAGAATATTTGGACAGCCTAGTACTCAAATGTTCTAATATGTCCATGTGGAGCAGTAGATTAATAGATGAAGAGGAGGTCACGGCAGAGATTGTATATTCTCAGGAGCCATTTTAAAGTCAAGATTAAATCTGCTGAATTTAAAGAAACTGGGAGTTGATATTATCCAGCAAGCACGTTGAATTATTTTGTTTGTGGAGCTTTTTGGTTTTTTTTTTGAGATGAAGCATCAAAATGTGTCCTATATAAATATCTTTACATGCTCTGTATTCACGACACAGTGTGTTGTATGCATGAAAATAAGAGGGGGGATAAAAGTCATATAATTAAATATATTGTGTAAGTTATGTGCTTAATCCACCAGTGTAACATGTAGAGGTTTACCCACATTTACAGACAGAAATTCGAGAACAGTATTGAGCAGTTACATATATGCACAAAAACATTGGAGTGGTAGTGGGCTAGACTGTGATAGTCTGAGCATCTATGGTATTTTTCATAGTAGTTTATATTATTCTGATCTATATTAAACTTGGCTCTGAAGTATGAATGAGCAGAAGAGTAAGCCTTAGTCTTTCAAGCAACATTAATTTGTCTAAATATCACCAGCTTAATTTTTAGTTTAAGCAATGTAATTTACTGCATCATGGAGTTCAGTAAGTAATTGACCATATTACTTTCTTCAGTTACCACATTACCAGTTTTGGGCGGGGTAATGAATCTTTACTTAGTGCCAAGTATTGCTTTCTGTGAAATTATTGTTCGTGATGTTGTCATGCTACACATACACATTTAGAGCTGTTTTTATCAGCCCTTTCAGAACTTTGGAAATGGATAAACAAATGCAGCTGGGCCCCTGAAGGGAGGCTGCATCTCCTTTCCTGTGAGATTTTAACCATGTCATGCTGTTCCATCATACCAGCAATCAGCACCCCATGGCTCCCATCTAAATATCCTAACTGATTTGTAATCTGCCAACAGATTTGATTTGTGTCTGCCATCATCAGTTGAAGCAAATGCCTATGAAGCCACAGTGGCTGGCATAATTTTGACTCGTGATTTTTGTCCTTCACTTAGTTGGTGTTAATTGCTTCTGTGTTTGAAAGGCTGACCTTCCTGAACTACCACCACCTGAAAGCTCTGGTGCTTGGCAGAGTTCTGTCATTTGGCATGAATCTGAGGTGGACAGTCTAAGGCTTGCTGCTTTTTCTAGTGGACTAGGAGCTTAAAAGGAAGGAGTTGGAGTCTACTTACTTGATAATTGTCATCTCTCTCATTTTCTTTAGACATTGTCCATGACCCTGGCTCAGTTTAGGTGATTATTAATTGTCAGTGATATTCTCAATGTGCTTTGAACAAATGTCTGATGAACAGAGAGTGGAGTGCTCTGCCTCTTGCTTAGCAGTGACTTGTTCTTCAGGCAGCTGGAGTAGGACAGTTCTGCTTGTCTCAGTATTGACATCTTAGCATATTGTTTTTAAACAATTTATATGTTTAAAAACCTGCAAAATGCATCTCAGTTATTCTAAAATGTTCTTCTCATCTTTGCTTCCATAGTACCAGGATACGAATATGCAAGGCGTAGTGTATGAATTAAACAGCTACATAGAGCAGCGCCTGGATACAGGAGGAGATAACCAACTGCTTCTGTATGAACTGAGCAGCATCATTAAAATAGGTAAGATGGAGAATCTGATGTCTCTGAGCTGTTACTCAGCATCCGTGCACAGCACATTTCTTACGTGGTTTAATTAATAAAGACAGATATTGAGGGATAACAGTGTTCCCATTGGATGTTCTCTCAGTGTGAACTTACTTCACCTTCTGTCCCTCAGTGAATCCCTAGCTGCACTTAAGTGCATTTCATCTTTGGAGAGAGTTGCATATCCAATTGTGATATTAGAGTTTCATGTTAAATGAACCAAAGAATCAACTATTCTGCTTATGATGGTTTTGCAATTTCAATAGTGAAAATAACAAAAAGCTATCAGTAATATCCCTGCATACTTAAATGCCTTTAGAAACAATTGACATGTCACTGGAAGGAAGCATATATTTTGTGTGATCACAAATTAAACTTGGTTGTTTGACTAATATTTTCTATCTGATGTAAGTACCTTTTGTGGGAAGAGAATACTACATGTGATCAAAAATTAAAAGTTAAAAACAAACAAAACACTCAATAACAATATAAGTGTAATTTGGCTTCTTTTTAGCCAGAGTGGATGTACTCAGGCTTCAGTAGGAAGTGTCACAGTAGATTTGTCAGCTCTTTAGAAAGGTTTTACTCTCCCAGCTACTTAATAGTTTTTTAATTATGAATAATAGTTCTATTTTATATATATGATGTTTTAAAATATCCTTTTCTCTGCTGATTTTGCTTAAGCTGTTATTTAGATATTGATGTCCAACTCACAGCAAATCAAATTTGTTATTACACAGCAAGTGAGATTTGACAGTAGAGTGCTTATGTTTTACAATTATGTTTTCTTTCTTTTGTAAAGCAGACAGGAGGGTTTTTTGTATATTATTTCCTTTACAGTACTCATTTGCCTTGTAGGTCAATATACTTAGGTACTACAGCTGAAGGATTTAAAATCTGATTTCAAATTGCTGTCCTCGACTCTTACCCGTGCTGTGCAGTTGACAACAAGCAAGTAACTACACAGTGGAAGTTTTTCCTTTTGTCAAAGCAATTAAGAAAGCCATTCGATTTGATTGCACATAAGTAAAAACTTTTCCCTTGAAATGTACTTAAAGGATTCTTGAGTTCCAATAAGTACCAGATATGTCTTTTTACTGGCTAGAATGTTTATTAACTTTTGGAAAGACAGACACATCGTCCAAACCTGTTGTGTAAAGCAGGGGTAAAATAATTTTTTGCTATATTCTGTTCTGATTTTGAGGGTAAGTTATGATGGTTGGTTGACTCTAAACTTTTGGAAGTTTAAGGAACTTGATTTTGCCCTGTTCCATACCACAATCTGAATCTGGCAGAAATCTAGAAAAGTATAAACTTTCTGGTGAGTGTCAGTATTTTTAATATGGGCTAGGTGCAGAAAATAGAAACAGTTAGTTTGGAAACACATTTTTGTAGAAGTATTTGTAACTCCTCCTTTTCCCATGATTTTCTCTCTTAAGCAAAGGACAAATATAGCTTAATATTTACAACTGGCATTTATTTTGCTCATAGAAATTGTAATGGTATCTGATGGATTATATTGTAAATACACTTTTTAATGTTACTTCTATTGTATTAATTAATTTGCATTTATTAACATTAGGCCTTGGAGTATAGATGTATAAAGAAGTTGTTTCTAATTATTGGAATTCACTGCATTCTAAAAGATAAAGAAAGCAAGAACTCTGTGGTACCTCCAACTTTGTAGACTCTTGTAAGTTTTAGGGGACACAGCAAAAGACCTTAGCCTTTAGAATAGTGGATGTTTGTCCTAAGTGGAATTGAATCTGTGGTCTCACCTCAGAGATGTTGTATAAGTTCGATTTATCCCCGTGAATACAATTATTTCTTTTGTTATTCCTTTGGCAGCTACAAAAGCTGATGGATTTGCACTGTATTTCCTGGGAGAATGCAATAATGTAAGTATACTGGATTAAAATGCTGCTTTTCTGTACATTCACAAGTATGTTTTTTAATATAATAATGATGACAATGGAAAAAATATTTTCTGCTTTTAGATCCTCGGTATTTTTGTGTTTTGATTTGTTTTTTTTAAGATTTGGCAATAATGCTATCGTTTCTCTGACTCTGGAAGCTAAATTTGTGATATAGCCCTATTATTGTCTTAAAGAAGCAGAAAACCTAACTTGGGTTTACTGTCTGCATAGCCTTTTCTTTGCATCTAGTTATCTCCCTGATTTTTTAAAATGTTAATTGTCAGCTGCAACTTGATAGTGATGTAATGTAAATTTCAGACGTAGATTCTAGTTGGTGTAAGCTAAATGATACATTTAAAATTTATTAATTCAATTAGTTTCTGAGGCCTATATGCCTATAAGAAATGGAAATGAGGTTTTGCATTTTTTGTGATATGATTGTTTCATATCATAAAGAGAATCCACTTTATTATTAAAAAGTCATTTTTTCTCAATGGCTTCTGTTAAGCATATAAATAACATACATTTTTAAATAACTCTTTGGCCAAGAGGTATAGTTGAAGAAACATGTTGTTCATCCTTTATGAATGCAGTCTTTGGTTCTCATTAGTAGATGACAGCATTCATTGTCATGGGTGGGGGGCGATGCAGACAGTCCCTGCAAAGCTCCCTCCTGCTGCCAGAGGCAGCAAGTTCAGCCTCCATCCCAAATGCACAGAGCTGGCCAGCTTTGGTGGCAGACACGGCCTGCCAGCTGAGCATGCTCATCTCTAAATGCTGTGTAAAAGATTACTATGGTGAGGTTTTTCCTATTAGATTAGTGTGGCAAAATATGGGATTACTCACAGCCTTCTGATACCTTGAGGGCCTGGGTACTATATGACCTTCTGATCTTTTTTTTTTTTTTTTTTTAAAATAAAACATATTAGGCAGTTGAATCTATTTGCTTCCCAGTATTCCAATACAACTCTTTCCTGAGAAAAGCTCCAACCACTAAAAACACACATTGACTTTATTAACCACTGCTATGTAGCTGCATCACCCAAAATGGAATGTTCTTCATGTAGTTATTATAGGGACTGATCCCAAGTCCTTTGAAGTTAGTGTGAGATTTTCCATTCACTTTAGTGGGCTTTGGGCCAAACTCATGTTTGTAGTCTTGTAACTAAATGGTAATGCATTAGCCTACTTCTTACAAGAAATTGTCATTGGAAATTAATTTGGATAGCTCTTGTCTCTTGAATATTTAATTTAGAGAATGTATCCAAGTGAAATTAGCCATTGCCCAGCAAACACTGGCAATGTGGTTTTATTTATTTTTATTAAATGTCTTTAAAATGGGAACAAAATGATTCTGTATAGCAAAAGCAGGAGTGAGCTAATTCTTTAAGCTGAAATGAAAAAATAAATTAGAACCCTTTGATTAGCCTGGACTAAGTATTTGCTGAATATCTATGGCCGTGTGTTAAAGAATAGTATTTGCTTTTTGGTCGCTTTGTATTTTGGTGCTAGATTTGTGATTTGAGTTTTGCCAATTTGACAAAACCCTTCCCCCACCCCCTCCAATTTAGCATTGGGCTTTTTGTTTATTAGCTTGGAAAATAGCTGCTTGTTATCCAGCTAGGAGAGTGTATGTGTGTACATCTTTTTGAGAATTACGTTTTGGGAGGGAAGTGTGTAAGAATGGAGGAATCCTATTAACAAGTAGATAACTACTTTCAAATGGTTTTCTAATTTTTAGTGATGTGTGTTCTGTCTATATTCTGTAAGGGAAGTTACAACCAAACCTGAAGCAGAGGAATTAACTCTACATCATTTCAGTTCCTGCTTTAAATGTGTCCTGGTATAGTTTTGCTTGTTTAAATGAATCCAGATTTGAGAATTTTGACTTGTGTTAATCTCATCAAAGGAACATTTTTGAAATATGAGATAGCCTTGACTACCTTTAGCCTGAATTACATAGTGAGTTTCTAATTAGGATATAAGATAATTTCCTTCTACAAAAATGCTTAATTTTTGCAAAATGAAAACCAGTAAATGATCACTACATACTTTGTGCTATTATTTCTTAATATTGAGAAAATTGCCATATTATTGCAAATTGCTTTTTTCATAGACTAGTAAGATTGCAGAGTAAATCATTCTTTGGTGCCATATTTAATATAGGCAGAGTTTTTCTTACATGAAAATTATATTAGAACTGAAAGAAAAATTACCTAATTTGAGAAAAGCTCTAGATTAGCTAGTCCCTTTCTTTTTCCAAAACATAGATGATACACTGGACTTTAAAGGAGGACATTGCTTTAGAAAAAATTCTTTTGGAGAGTTTAACGGCACAAAAGCAAGTTTATAAAAATATCTGTCCACATAAAACGTTTCTTTATGGCCTTATTTTCTTTCTCTCAATTGAAGTTTACATGCTATATTAGAGCTGGAAAGCAGCATAAGGACTAAGTAACTTCTGGCTGAGACAGTTGAGGTTGAATGCCTTCAGGATGTTTACTTGAGTGAATTTGCTTGAAATAGAAGATGCCACATGAATTGCAGATTCCAGTGCATTTCTTTATGCGAGTATTACTCAGACTTGGTGCCAGAATGGTGCCTGTGTGGACAGTTCAGTGTTTTAGCATCCTTCTGGGTGTTCAAATTGCTTGGAAGCACTACCACTCAGTGCAGCCCTTTCTGAGAGTGCTCTGATGGTGATTGTGCTTTGCAAGTGATGGCTCTCTAGCAGGTGAGCCCCCCTTGCGTGCCCAGCTCCTTCCTTCCCCATGAAGTTGCCCAGTGTATCAGAATCTGATTCTGCCTACACTGTGTGTATATGGTAGAATTAACTGCAAAGTACTCGTGCTAAAAACAACAGACCTTCCTCATCAGCATCATGAGCTGAACAGACCTGTGCCCACGCTGCCTCTGGTTTTTGAACTTTCTTCTTATCTAAGGAATTATCTTTGTCCCTGGGTTAGCATAGTTATGCAAATAAAATTATTTTTTCTTAAGGTACATAGCAGCCATTTTACAAATACTATATACTGGAGAGCAGAAACCCTTCCAAATCAAACAGGAATGTTTCACAACTCTCCAGGAAAGGACTTGACTTTATTTCAATTTTCATTTCTTATGGGGGTGAATATACAGTTAATAATTCTCCTGTTATGACCTTAATTAAGTATCATCTTCAAACATGACTTAAAGGATTTACTAAAATCCTCATATTGGATACTGTGTATAAATCAATTGCCTAAGTATCATGCTAGCTGGGCATGGATTTAAGCCCATAAGCTGACATCTTTACAAGGCAATATTTCTAAAATACTTATCACAGTTACAGGGTTCCTAATGTATTCCTTTATTAATCAATTCTTCAGATACTTCTTGTTTATAGCTCTTACTTGTATGAGTAATTTGCCTCATGATTATACCGTGATTCCTGTGTAAAGATGTATGACTTCGAATTTACAGGCATACAGTTAAAGAAGCTTTTACTTGGTCTTATGTTACTTAGCTCCTGAGACTGCAAATTGTGTTGACAAACACATAATCCTTGCTTCAGACAGAAGTTTCCAATAGTTTTATTGTAAGAAATAATTATGTGAGGCCACAAATATGTGCCCATACTCTGTGCTTCGGGGTAAATTTTATTAAGCCGTTCTTAAATTTCTGGTCATGCAAAAGTTGTTGCAGCTTGATGTGTATGCAGTGCCACCTAGTGAGTTTATGGGGTGGGTGATTTGAATTATTAAGAAGCCGGGAAAAAATCATGTACTGCTTGTTAATTGTCTCCAGTTTTTGAATGCATAGATATCTTCTCTGAAATCTGAGTCTTTTAAACATGTTTCCAGGTGAAATCCTTCTAGTTGCAAGTCAATTCGGGAAACTTTGGTTTTTATCCTTGAATCAATTCTAAGACCATGGTTTTTTTTAATAGGTCAGGCGGAAGAAATCTGTTACTTTCTTATTTGACAGTGAATAGTGATACTCAACAGAGGGCAAAAAGCTCTTGTTTAGTTACAGTGTTTGAGTTTATATTTAAGTCAATAAATTATCAAGCTGAAAGAAATAAGCGTCAAAATGTATTTTAGGGAAATTTTGGTCTTGTTTAATTTACTATTCAGGTAAATGGACTTGTGGAATGTGTCCATGATGAATATAATATCATAAAATATCCTTAGTTGTAAGGGACCCATCAGGATCATTGAAGTCCAGTTCCTGGCCTGCACAGGACAGCCCAAGAATTGCCCTGTGCCTCTGATCATTGTCCAAACACTTCTTGAACTCTGTCAGGTTTGATGCTGTGACTACTTCCCTGGGGAGCTGTTCCAGTGCCCAACCATCCTCTGGATAAAGAACCTTTTTCTAACATCCAGCCTAAATCCTAAACCTCCCCTGACACAGCTTCAGGCCATTCCCTCGGGTCCTGTCACTGGTCACCACAGAGCAGAGATCAGTGCCTGCCCCTCCTCTTCCCCTCACAAGGAAGTTGGAACTGCAGTGAGGGCTCCCCTCAGTCTCCTCTTCAAGCTGAACAGACCCAGTGACCTCAGCTGTTCATCCTATGGCTTCCCCTCAAGGCCCTTCATCATCCTTGTCCTCCTTTGGATTCCCACTTAGAGCTTTAAATCTCTTTTACATTGTGGCACCCAAAGCTGTCCCCAGCACTTGGGGTGAGGCTGCCTCAGCTCAGAGCAGAGCAGGACAATCCCCTCCCCTGCCCGGCTGTGATGCTGTGCCTGATGTCCCCCAGAACAGGGCTGGCCCTCCTGGCTCCCAGGGCACTGCTGACTCAGGTTCAACTTGCCATTCACCTGGACCCCCAGGTTCCTTTGCTCAGCACTGCTCTTCAGCATCCCATTCCCCAGCGTGTGCATACATAAATATATACTATAGGTAGAATGCAGAAATTGCTAGAAAATTAGAGCCCAGTTGTTTGTGTTTCCTCTATCAGAATGGGAGGTTGTTTTGCATTAATCTGCAAAGATGTATCCAGGTATCTGGTTTCACTTAATATATTCACTAATGACAGGTGAAGAAAGAATATCAGACGGCAGATACGTCTGTAGGAACAGATTAGATTTCAAAATGGGCTTTGGAAAATGATCAGAAGAAACCAGACAATGATTCAGCTAGGAAAAGTGCTCAGCTTTCCACATATTGCCTCTCACTGTATAGGGCAATTGATGACTCTGAGAAAGAGTCTAAAATTTTCAGTGAATTTTAAGATTAAAATGAGTGAAATAATCATTGCTGTATCAAAAAAAATACACTTATGTATGTAGCACAAAAAGAACTCTAGCCGGACTGTAAAGTATTTTTCCTATTTCTCTCTCCACTGCTAAAGCCACAGATGGAATAATGGCTCATTTAAACACTCTTCTTTAAGAAATAATAGAATTGGAGGAGCTGAAGTGAGTTCAGGAGAGAGCAGAGAGAATGGTCAGGAAACAAAAGAAGTGGTTTTGCTTAGTCTAACGAAAAAGTTGAGGGGTGAAGATATGCCTAGGTTAGGCAGAGAGGAAGGGAATCACCTCCAATACCTGTGGTGTGTAGGGCAAGCAGCAGTGTGCTTGACTTGGCATTGGGAAAACTTCCTCAGTCATGGCTGTAATGAGGCATGACAGTCTGTTGCTTGTGTATGCTCAGGGATCCTCATTCCTAGGGGAGTGTTTGGGACCTGTTCGGCCAAATTTCAGAAAAATGCTGAGCTGACCATGCCTCAAAAATGGAAGGGATGATAGAGTTTTTTTTGTGTCAATGAACTGCTATAATTCTCATGGTGTTTTTCTTGTGTAAATCAACTGGAAAGTTTCCAGGAGTTAAATGCAGTTAAAAATTGATACTATTGAGAAGGGTGAACAAATAACCCCCCCACCAAAAACAAAAAAAACCCAACTGCTGGAATAGAATCATAGAATCTTTTAAGTTGGAGAAAACTCTGAGATCATTGAGTCCAACTATATAGCTTAACATCACCAAGATGAAACAGTGAATTTTGCAACATTTGTCTATGTTCACCACTGTTTAAAAATTTGTTCTACGGTTAGTGTAAGTGCATCATCTTCATTTCACAAGTATTCAACATTTGTGCACCCTATGTGGCTTAAAATTGAAATCTCCTGTCTAGTACACTGTGGTGTATTGGAAGGGAAACAAGTTTTTAGAAACAATGGTGGTAGTTGCTGGTGGTTTTTTTCTTCTTTTATCCCTGTGTGCTTCATATAGTCAGACTGCTGCACTTGTGTTTAAATCCAGAACATAATTGCCTAGAGCTCTTAGCATGGTAGTATTGGGTTACTACTTCAGCTAAGCCAGTTAACAAATCCAAGGGGTTTGGCTGTGAATAATTTCCAAATTAATTATGTTAGTTTTTCTTGGTCATCTTTGCCTATTATAATGAGTTTTATTCTTGCTAAAAATCCAGGCCTTAGGGCACAGCCTTTGTTAATATCTGCAGATAATGTTATCATTCGGTTGTATGGTCTTACATTTAAGTTGTCCTTTACCAAGAATAAAAATCTGTTGCTGCTACTGAACAGAAACAGATGTGAGCAGCAGAAGCCATTAAACTCACTTAATATCAGCTTGATCAATTTCCATTTTCTCTTTAATTTTTTCTTTCCCCCAAGCATCAAATCACATAGCAATGCTTTAGTATGAAGCCTTTCATTTAATGTCAGTTGAATATTAAATGATTTCCCATGAAGCATTTTCAGGACCAGTTTTATCAGCAGATTGCACTGTGCAAGAAACTAGATCAAGATCCAGTCACCCGTAATACAAAAATTGTTAGTGGAATGCATGTCACATGTGTACTTTAACCTTCATTTTAATCATTAAACCTGGTTTTTATCCAGACTGCTTTTCTGCAAGGAAATTTTAGAAAAATTGTTTTATGACCGTCATTTGCTTAGTTATAAGTAGTTGTATGAAAAGAAGAAATAACAGTTTGTGAAATGATGATGGTGGATACATGTATGCAGTTTAAATCTAATCCTGGCAAGCTTTATGGAGTTGGTTGAATGGTTTCTAGTTTTTGTGAGGTGGGATTTGGTGTTGTGCTGGATTCCAACAACCTGCATACCAACAGTGACTAGAAAAATAGCACCAGTTATACCTCTGGTTGTCCTTTTCGTCAGAAGAGCCAAAGATGGAAATAATTGAAAACTGCAGGTACTTTCTTAGTGCTGTAACTTTCTTAGTGCTGTAACAATATCTGTCGAGAGCTGTGAATGCTATTTTGTTATGAAACTTGCTGCTACTACTCATGTTTTCTTTTATTGGGATGTTAATCTGCTGTCTCTCTCAAGCATTAGATTTTCACTAGAAAAACCAACAATGGGACAAAGTTACGCCAGCATGACAAGATGAACATGAATAATTCTTCATGGGCATGCTCTTAGCTGTTAGAAATGAGGAGTGAAGAAGGCTTTTTCAGCCGCAGTAAGAGATTCAAGATAAATTACTAATAATTTTACTAGACTGAGTGCATAGTACCAAGGAAAGAGCACCAAAAACCATGGTATAATGGTTTATTGAGGATATACTGATCTTGTTATGTGTCTGAAAGCCAAGCTGGTGGGTTTATCTGTGAATTGAGGATGCTGTCATCTTGATATCCCTCAAGAAACAGTTACTGTACATCATTCTGCATTCCTGTAGACTGGCAGGCTTGTTAATACATTAGTATTTTAAAAAGATATTAGAGACTACAGTATGTTGCCTGTACCTAGAGTGCCTAAGAAACATGGGTCATAGAATAGAATTGTAGAATCTTTTAAGTTGGAAAAACTCTGAAATAATGAGTCCAACTATATAGTTTAACACCACCAAGATGACAGAGTGACTTTTCTAATATTTGTCTATGTTCACCACTGTTTAAAAATTTAAGGTCTTAATTTATTTTGGACTTTCTGTTTTGCTTCAGTTTGTTTTTTTTTTTTTAAGAACCTCTTGATCTGTGTTCATGATAGGTCATTAGTGGATTCCAAACCACAGTGTTACATCCATCAAAATTAATAGTTTTTTTTGTGGTGGATTATATCAAAGTGAATTAGGTGATCAAAATTATTCCTCCCATCCTAGTTTAAAGATTTTAGGCCCAACCAGAACAATCTGTCATGTCACAGATGGAAGCAAAGAAAGCTCCTCATGTACTCTAGGGTTTCAACAAGGTACAGGAAGTTCTTGATGTCAAACTTTAGTGTTCCTCTGTCTACTACATCTAAAGAACAAAGTTCATTACCATATGGAACTTATTGGAAGATGATTGTTAATGGGGTGGTTGGGACTGATGTAGGAAAGGAGGTTCCTTTGTCTGGAAGGAAGATATACAGATCAAAACTGGGAATGGCAGTACTGTGGACTGCCAAGTGGCAGAATGCCTGAATCTGGAAGCTTCCAAAGGATTCTCTCCCCAAGCCAATGTTAGTCCTTTTGGTACTGAATCTCCCATTTTGGTTGCCTTCTCTCTCATCAGCAGTAGACATCCCTAATGCTCCTTCTACACTAGTTATCTTTTATTACTTGACTTTTGCCTGGATAGAGACAGTGACATTACGCTATCAGTAAAGAGCTATTTGTATTTATCCCTTTCTGATACTAAGAGGCTCCCTGCAAGTGATAATAGTAGCAAAAGAGTCTGTGAGCAGTGCACAAGCATCCTGATGTCTCCTCAGCCTTTTCCTTTTACTGCATTGTGAGTTATTATCAGTATAGTATTTGGTACATCAGGGGTCCTAACCTTCTCATATTTCCTTTTTTATTGACTATATATTGGTTAACTTGTGGATGAAGATGCACTGGTTTCTTATTTGTAATCATGGTTTATTATCATTACCAGAAATACAAACTGTCTTTTTTGAAGTAAAATATTCAGACCAACTGAGAAAATGCAAGTTAATTTGAAATTAATTACTTAATCTATTAATTTCATCACATACTTGTGAGGCTGTATGCAATATATCTGATGTCTGTATGGACACTTGTAGTTACCATTTGACCTAGTGAAAGATTATTGGAATGTACACTTGCAAATTAAAAGAATGCTGGAGTCATTCATAGTTAGAAGAAAGTAGATGAGCCCTAAATTTTGTCATTACTGCAGTACATTTCATGAGTATTTTCTTAAGCAAAATAAAAAAATAAATGTGAGCTGGATAGGTGATATGAAAAACCTGGTTTTTGACAGTGATAATTGTAGAGATTCCCATAAAGCTGTGTCTGTGGGGTGCCTCAGATTGTTTCAGCAACATGCCACAGTAGAGCAGAGCACAGTTTACTTTGTTTTGTTTGGCTGATCCTGCCATTGATGGCATGTATTTGAGACATTTCTACATAATTAATTGGCAATAAACATTTAAATTCATTCAGACTTAAATTCATCAAATATGGAATGTACGAACACTCAGCATAATTTATTAGGTGTATGCATAAAGTCAGTGTGGAATGGTAGAAGCATATGGTTTAATTTCAGCTTTTATATGGTTGTGAGAAAAATTGCCATTCTTTTTAATTGTGCTGCATAGTCAGGATAAGATTATCAATTGTTCTGCACAGTCATTTCTACCTCCTCCTCAGTCAGGAATAGTGGGAAATTTAGAACTTACTGGGTAGTTAGAATAGTTTTCTGATCACTGTGACCCCTTAGCCACGAGTTTTCAATTTTCCATAGAAGCTGGATGGGATTGCTTCTGCAAAATTCTTTTTTGGAGCAGCTGGAAGTAAAATAATGTTCACAAACTTTTTCCAGCATAGGGAAACTTATACACAGCAGTACTTACTGATGTTAGCAACAGAGGGGTTTACCAGACAAAATGATACACAAGGACAGAGCAAAGACTGTGCTGGTGAAAGCAGCCTTTGCAGGCAAAACTTCATAGTGTCAACATGGGTTTTTGGCCATTGAAGATTGAGTGAAGATGTTTTCTGAAGAAAAACATGTATGTGTGCGAGAATTGAGTTCTTTGTTTTCTGGTGCAAGTGGCTGTTTGGTTTGCTTCCCTTTTTTCCTTGGTTTGAGAAGCTCTTTCTGAGAGGAGAAACATTTGTGTATTGTTTTGTGTTTAGTGCTGGGCATGACTCAGGAGATGGGTGTGGAAAACCACATTTTATACACACAATGTAAACAGCATGGTTACTTTGCTAATTGTAATGCATTGCTACCTTGGCAAAAAGAATCAAACATGTCTTAATCTATATAAGAAGAATGGTGTCAATAGAAGTGTTATGCTTTGGCATCTTTGGCAAAATCAGCTTTGGTCTCCGATGTCCTGTTGATTTTGTATCATTCCACTACTTGGACTGCATCAGTCAGACTTGAAGCATTGCTTTGCATCTCAACGTTTTGCAGTACTTTGCAACAGAAATCTCCTTTTCAGTTTTGAACACATTCTATTGTTACAGTTCCTATTGCAAGCAGGATTCCTATTAAAATAGTAAATCTTAAGTATATAGGATAGCAAATCAGACTTTACAGATATGCATTTTAGTATTTCTATGTCCTTTCTATTTTACTACCTTTTTTATTTTTTGAAAACTATTTTATACCAGAACACTGATTTGAATAAATAAAGATCTCTGATTTCTTCAGTTTTATTAGAATAATGTTTTTTTGTTTTTTTGGTTTTTTTTTGTTTTTTTTTAGATCATGGTGTGCTTTTCTTGGCTATATTATGTAAAATGTTCTTTTTCATTCTATTTAAGTGCATGTAAAAACATAAACTGGCGCTTATGAAGGCAAGCAACTGTGAAACTAAGTTTTCATTTAAAAATTAAGTGTATCTTTATTAGATTATAAGCAAGTAAGAAGAAATGGAGCTTTTTATTCTGGTAGATTAAGTAGGGTTGTTCTGAGAGATTCAATGTATTGATTTAATAGTTTTTTTATTGTATGTTGCTTTTTTAAAAAAATTACATTCTTGTAATTCATATGGGAAATAAACATTCTGACTTTTTAAGTGTATCTTACTTCTAGTGGCCAAACTTCAAAGAAGCTGTGAGCGTGAATGGGTTTGAAGAATAAGGTTCAGGTTTAGGATAAGAATAAACAGAAAATTCCTTGACTTCATGTGCTTGTACTGTAATGCAAGACATCAAAACAGAGTAAAAATCTGAAGATTCAGCAGGGCTAGTCCATGGAAGAAACATCTTTCCTTCCAACTGAAAAAATACTTATCAGTGCTAAAATAGTTTGAGGCAGCTCTATTTTTTAATTATTTTTAAGACATTTTAATTTTCATCTGTACCACATATTAGCAAATGAATTACTGGATGGAAAACTAACTTTATTGTCTTGCTGAATTTTTTGGGACTTCCTGCTTAAGAACAAAATACTCAGCTACTGGTTTTTGTTTAGAGTCTTGAGTGTTTTTCTCCTGAGCTTACTAAATATCCTAATGATTGGACCACTGATTCTCCTTGGATAGACTTCAGTCTTAATTTGGCTATGAATTTCGTATTATTTATTGACCATTTTTTTTCCCCTCAGCATAGAGTTTCAACTTTCTCCTTCCAAAATGCTGGTAATACATTGCAGCTAAGGTATTTTCATCACTGCAAGAGTACCTTCATATGGTGCATTATATTTGCATCTCTTTAGTTTCTGAACATTTCAGTGTGAAGATATTTGGAATTGTTTAGTACTAATGTTTTATAACATACCCTGCATATTTGTAAAGAAAGGAGAATTATGACAGGATACACCTCATATCATCACTTCGTTTTCTACAGCTGATAGTAAATGCTGAATTTTCACATGCAAATTTTGTCTGTAATAATCCATGCTAGAAAATAGCTCCTGTCTCAGTGCAGCCCTAATGAAACCAAATTCTGAGAATAAAATTAATCAGCAGCACAACCTGTGGCCATTCTTAAGAGTAATGTTAGTAATATATTGTGGTGTGGCATTGTCATCTGTCTCTGGTATTATATAACAAGAAATTTAAATATTATCTCTACTTTTTGTGTCTTTTCTATTGAAATAAATGAGTGCATCCTAGATTTAAAAAAAAGCTTTTCTTACAAGGTAATGTTTTCTTGTGTGAGTCTGTGTATGCTGCGTATTGTGTGTTCAAAGTAAATACAATCCTACCCTGATATAAATAATAACTGACTTTAGTCATCAACTGTTCTCCACAGGAGTTGTCCAGAAGTTACCTGGATGACTTTAGAGTGGGATTTTCTAAGATTTCAGAAGAATTACATGGAGTTTATTCATATTTTCCTCTATATTCTACATAGGTTGTGCAGTAACTGTTAAAGTAATCATGCTTTCTAATTACTTTTTCTTTATTTCTTTCTTTCTCTTTTTTTTTTTCCTTCTAACTAGAGTCTGTGTGTATTTACACCACCAGGAGCTAAAGAAGGACACCCACGACTCATTCCTGCAGGGCCCATTGCACATGGCACTACAGTATCTGCTTATGTAGCCAGATCCAGAAAAACGTTGTTAGTAGAAGATATTCTGGGGGTAAAAAGCTTTCTGTTTTTCATTAGATGATTACAGCATCTTAGAATGTTGTTAGAATTAATGTTTTGATGCTGAAATGTTTGAGATGAGCATATAATGACAGAATTTACACCTGTCTTGATACCAGGAAAATAAATCTGAGTTTGGATTAGCTGATGCAATAATTTCAGAATATTTAATTTATTTCTAGTTTTAAAGGTTTTGAGTTTTTTTCACTCTGGGTTTTGGTTATTTTGCCTTGTTTTTAGCTATCAGTTACAGGACTTGGAAAAAACAACCAATTGTAACTCCTGTGGTCTTCTTGGTCTTGCAATATTAACCCCAACCAAGAAGACTTCCATAAAGTCAATCAACTTTGAAAATTTAATTTAATTTTAAAACAGGGCTCACACTGACAAAAATGTCAATTAGAATTCTGGTTGTTAAGCAGGATTTTTTTCTCTGCATACTCCAATGTAAAGCTAGAATACTGATAGTATCAGTAGATCTACATGAAAAGTGCCCTAATGTGACGAGTATCAAAATTGAAGCCTTTTTCTCTCAACAGGAGTTGGAAATTCCTAAAGTGATATTCCAATAATTGTTGACACTCTGTATGTCTGTATGTCTTTTTAGTTTTTTAGAACACTTCATCCTCTAGTTGCATCTAGAGGAATTTTTTGAAATTGCAATTTTATGAAATTGGTATTTAAACTGTACTTTGTGTGAGCACTTATGGTTATGAGAACACCAAGAAAGTTTACGTTCTTTTCTCTCTTCAGTGTTTCCTGTGTTTTCAAGTTCTGACCAGAATAACAATTTTTGGATACTTTGATAAAAAAAAAAAAGAAAAAGATTGGACGTTGCTATCTCTACTTTTGAAATTATTTGTAATTATTTATGACCTTAGTTGGGCAAACCTGGGTATAAACAAATCCCAGGTGCCTAATATGAGTACACTTAAATAGAGCCGCAAAACCAGCTTTCCCTGTAATAATAGTCAGTGCTTTCTACTCACCCTGGACTATTAAAATGTTGTGTTGATGTTTTTTCAGTTAAATTGAGGGTTTAAATTGTTACTGGTAATTTCCAATTAATATCATTATATCCTTACATACAAGAGTTCTGTGTTTTGATTTTACATTCTTAGTAAAATCATGGGGTTAGTGAGGAGGTTTTGAACCTTTTTGTTGATTTAATATGAGCGATTCATTGACCAAACAGCAAGATTCATTTTGGTGGATGGTTTACCTTCATGTGATTTTTAGGAGCCTCTGAACAGCGAAAAGGAAGCGTGTGCAGGTAGATTTGCCAGCCCTTTTTTTGTGGGAGGACAGAACTAAAAAGAGAAAGCACAAGGCTCGTGTTTCAAAGTGCTTCCCACTCTCTTTTGTCTGTCATTTTTTCAAATTGATTGTCATCTTAGTAATTAAGGTAGAGATTACTTGCTGTTTTCTTTGAGAAGTGAGAGATTTTGATCAGCCTTGAAGGGGTGTCTGTCTTGCCTAAGCACAGCCTGCAGGGAACATCTGGTGGGAATCAGGTACTGAAGGACTGGTGTGCAACGAGGTGGGTCTTGCACACTTGGCACTGGGCGGTGGCTGCCTTACTAACTGTGACGTCCAGGTGCTCTCTTAGCTCTGCCTGAGTTTCCCTACATGGGGAAGTGAAGCTATAAAGCCTTGAACATTCCCTATGGGGATTGAAAGTGATGTATTTGGGCCTTTTATAGCAGCTGGTAGGATTATTTTAACATTTGTTTCTGTCTTTTGCACTAGTTTATTCAGGATGCGTAAGCAAAGGAAGAAGATGCTTACTCTCGTGTGTAATTTTTTGAGAACACATTTTCTCCTCAAGAGTTGGTTGAGGATTACAACTCTATAGCCTAAAGCCTTAGACTCAAGTTTCAGTTTTTGTTTTCTTGCAAGCACTGTTGTCTGCTCTTTAATACTGATATCTGAGCACTCAGTCTACTTTGTGATTACAAATTCTTTTTGGAGGGAAGAATGGTGGGGTGGTAGTGTTGCTTGTTTGGGTTTTCATTTAATCTGGACTGGCATTAGCAATGAAATGCTGTTTTTCCTGCTTGTGAGATTAGAGGAAAAAGCATTATGTAAAGAAACCCAAAGCTGGGTGTAATATCACAGCTAATTCTGACCTTACATCAATAAGGTTATCTACATATGTAAATGAATGCTAAGACTTTAAAATTTTTTTTTTTTAGTAGATTAGACAGATTTTTTCTGTCTTACTACTGTGTATAAATTATGCTGAGAGATGAGTTTTGAGTGAATTTTTAAATTTTCCTGTATGTCTTTCTTGTTAATGTCTTGTCAGATTTTACATTTTATCAGATTATGTTTGCATTTTCTAGGATGAGCGATTTCCCAAAGGTACTGGACTGGAGTCAGGGACCCGTATCCAATCTGTTCTGTGTCTGCCAATTGTCACAGCAATTGGTGACCTGATTGGTATCCTGGAGCTTTACCGTCACTGGGGCAAAGAAGCCTTCCACCACAGTCACCAAGAGGTGAGCTCGTGTGCAGCCTCTGCCCACGTCCCCACAATGGTCAGGACTTCACCACTGTCCCTCCCTCCACTCCAAACTTCCTTCTTTTGCTCTTCTCATGAGTTTATACCTTTTTCATCCTTGATTTTAGTTCTTATTAAAAAAAACCAATAGGTAGTGACTTGTATTTTCAGTCAGAGGAGGTAAAATATGCAAGTACAGGTACACATCAAGAATTTTACCTTGTGCTCTTTTGTGAATAAACAGATTCAAGGTTTCTTTATTGATTATAAATACCGAGTTATTAGAAAAGATAATTCAGGGCAGGTAAACGAAATATAAGTGCTAATCAAGCATCAGAACTCAAAATCACTTTATATAAACAAAGACAATGCTCAGTCATCCTGAGTCTCAATCTTAAATTTCCAGTACAACTTTATTTTACATTATGGTAAGATTTTAAAATTTATTTTAGTTTCCTTTTTGGTGTGGCCTTTCAAGGAATGAGCACTATTGCAAAACAGAGTGCTGCAATGTTATAGCAACAGTTTATTAAGTCTCAATGCTGGGTCTCACAGGAGGGGAAGTGATTTTTACTTTCAATCAAACATGAAGCAAAAAGAGATTTTGATATTTGCATTCGTATTTTCACTGCCAGATGTTCTCCAGCACCAAGATGTGTCTGTCTAGGTGGTATTTCCAGTACCAGGTATCCAGGTAGACCCTCTAGAATTCCTTGCAACAGAAAGACATGGGATGCTGTCTGCCGAGTCTTTATAGTGTCCTGGTTTCTTTCTAGGTTGACAGCTATGTGCTGGTTTTGGGCCAGGGGTTTTTTTAGCTTTTAGGAGCTGATAGCTTTTGTCTCTGTCTAGCCTGTCCCATCTCTGTGAGTTGCCAGGATCACTGTCCTTTGTCTCCTGAATTAGATGTCCTTAGAAACTGTGTATAGAAGCGCTGGTTCCTGGATGACTTGCCAGTCTAGGTGACGCTTGTAAAGCTCTCTTCCACTTTTTTTAACTTATCCAGATACTCCCATTCATTCTTATCTTCCCCTTTCCATGACTGTTCTGCATGCATGATTCTCTGCTCATCTAAGTCCTGTATAGCATGTATATTGATACATGTCCATTTGTCAATCTGAAGTTAGGAGCTGTTAGCCAAATACATGTGGATTTGGAAATGGAGCAGGCGTGGCAAAGGCTTTTGCTGTACTGAAAGTGTTCAAAGTGCATATTTGCTCTCATGTCAGGGTGAGGATCCCTGTTATGTCCCACTAAGATGTCTCTGTCAAGATGAATTTCTCTCTGTGCCATCCCCCAGAGAAGGGAACCTGGACACACAGTTAGGACAAAATGGAGTGAGTTCTAGCCAGGTGTGTTGACTTGCCAGTGGTATGAGATCCACCATGCTGCAGTTTAGCTGTACTGAAGAGGAATGATTTGTATTAAAAGGACAGAAAATATTCAGGCAAGAGATACTAAAACTAGTTCTCCCAAAGAAGGAAAATAGCAGCAATATTTGTCAAGTGTATATTTTGTTTCTTAGTAAGCTAAGTATGCTAGCATTCATCTGATGTTTACATGTGTATATTAGTTGGGTAGTCAATGCCACTTCAGCTTGTTGTCATACCTTGTATTTTTTTGCTGCTAGACAGAGGTCAAGGTAGTGTGGTGTTGCCATTGTCCTTGTTCAGAGAACAAAGAACAGGCTTTTATACAAAAACAGGCTCATTAATTCTGCAGCCTGCACAAAATGTGTTTAATTTTTTAAATTGCCCTATTACATTAATCAATTTATAATTCAGATAGGTCTCAGACATGCATTGTTTTGTGACAATATGAATGTTTTATATTACGTGAAATAACTTCTGTGGCTAAAGTTCATGAATGTTCTACTTGGAAAAGACTGGCTGCTAAATGAAAGTATTTTATTAGTAAATTAAAAATATTTTAAGGTCACTTTCTGAGTGTTCTAAAGCATTCTTTTCATTTTCAGGTTTCAGAAAGCCTTTGGATGCCATTAGCAATTTTTATGAAATGTGTGCAAAGTGTTCTTTTTAAAAATATAAAAAAAAAAAGTACCTTAGGAGGGTATGCAAAAGCTGACCTCTTGTGCTTCAGTTCCCTGTGTTCCTATAAAGCTCCTGTGCTTCAAGGACAGGAGATTATGCATGGTAGCACATCATAGGTAGCTGCAGTTTACATGACATTTTTTTGAAATGTTGCCTGGAAACTGTCATACTTCAAACACTTGAGCAGAGGGATGAGGTCTGGTTCTTCTACCACCAAAACAGTAATGAAAGAAACAGTGCCTGTTTACAGCTGGAAGTAGCTATTGCTGAAGAGATACAGCCCCAGAAAGCTGTTAAGGCATATTTTATTTGTATGGCAGATGCCTTTCAACAGTATAACTTTTAAAACCCTCAGCTTATGGGATGTTTGTTTTGATGTTGTTTTCTGAGCTGATGGGTGTCCAATTCTGCTTCTGAAAACCATTGGTAAGCTCTAAAATTGAAATACTTGCAAGTACACTGAGACTTTTGCAAAATAACTGTCTTAAATTGTTACGGCCTGCCTGTCTGAAACAGCTCAGTCAATTGACTTAGCAGGTAGATAGAGAAAAGAGGCATGTCACTGATGTGCAGTTTTCAAAGTTTCTTCAGAGAGAGTTTCTTCTATTTTGTTGCAGGTTGCAACAGCAAATCTTGCATGGGCTTCAGTAGCAATACATCAAGTACAAGTAAGTGTGAGTGGTTTTTTCATTTTTTCATTGTGTAACTTGTCTTCTAGAACTTGTTTAGTAGGAGCATGGATTGTGATCAGATTTAAGTGGAGGTCATTGCTAAAGCATTGATTAAAGCTCCTTCCTTGAACCTGGAAAAATATGCTACCATTTTTGGTTTTCATTGAACTAATTCTCCTCACTTGTAGTCATAGATCAAATAACAAACAATATGGTACTAAAGGAAAGAAATTTGAACAAAGTAAATAAATAATTGTTAAAGCAGATTTATCATAACAGCGTTGCAGGGTGGCTTTGTTTTCTTTTTCTTGTGGAATGGCAATTGGTAGGCTAACTGGCAGCTTTCCTCCTGCTTTAGTATTCAGTTTGAAATGATGAAGTTTTGCTAGCAAAGCCTATTTTAAGCCATCCTCGCTAGCTGCTTCATAGTCCTGTAACTACTGCCACTAAGGATGCTTCATGCTGTCCCTAGCTGGGTGCCTAATGGAGCTTCACACAGTGCCGAGCTGCTCCAGCAAACCCCAGCAGCTTTGCTAATAGGTTTCGTTACTTCAACTGGCAGAAGATGGTAACACTGAAACGAAACATATTCTCTCAACTCAGGGAAAATGCTAAAATAGATTCTTCTGTCAACTCCCAGGAGGAAATTCATGACATGCTTTTTTTCGAGGTGCCTTTCATACACTTGTCAGAAGACATGCAGAAAGCTTCCTGCTTTTCTCTTCTAGACTCTAATCTTTTCTGCCTCAGTGCTGGAAGTCAGTGATTTTGGGGTGGTCATTCATATCTAGGCAGATTTAGCTAGTACCGACTATTGTACACTAGTAGAATTGCAATTGCATGCAGTTGTAGCTTCACCTTCCTTTACTAAGAAGTCTTTCATGTCTAACAAAACACAACAGGGAAAGTTAAGTTCAAGATTGTCCATTGATCATTTTTATTTCTCTTCCTTCTTCTAAGCAGAAGGCTTGCTCTTCTCAAGGTTTGTTTTTTGTTTGTTTTTTTTTTTGTATGAGAAGAATGCAAGAGTTTTGATCTGGCATTTTGTATCTGCGTTGCACAGATGAAAGATATTGCTAGTTCGAAGTGATATTACAAGCAGTGGAGGCTTGTTTTACTTTTGGCCTCAGTGCTTTTTCTAGTAATATACAGATGTACAGCTGTGCTTCAGATACAGACTATGCCAACAGGTGAAGTAAAGATACAGTTGAAAGCTTTGCTTCAGCTAACGTTTTGCTTCTAAAAAGAAGTATGCATACTCTTTTCTGTATTCATATTCATGCTGATTTCTCCCGAAGTTGAGCATATATCATCTGTTGCTTAGCTCAGTTAAACTTGCCTGATGTCAGTCTACAGTTGTGTCTATATGCTAGTTTGCAGCCTGGGAAAAAAATGGTAAAAATATGGTAAGGGAGAAGAGAAACAAAATATTTGACATTCTCAGAAGATCTAAGGGTCTGGATAAGGAAATGTTCATCCCATAATCAGTCAGTGACAGCCTTTGAGACAGCATGAACAAGTGTAAAAACCCACAGTTTTCAGTGAGTCTTGGGATAAATTTTACTTGTGTTTCACAGTTTTAACTCGGCAGCTAGATAGCTAAGATTGAACCTCAGCACACAAATTCAGCTTTAATTTTATACAGTGCTGTAGAATATAAGTGGATAGATGTAGATATATATGTACACACACACAAGTACTGGTATTTTTTTTTATACAAATTAAATTAAATTTTCATACAAATTAAAGGGAAGAGACTTCAGTTTCCCTCTGCTATCAGTGTTATGGAGCAAATGGTTCTATGATCTGTGCTTCCAGGTGTGCCGGGGCCTTGCCAAGCAGACTGAACTGAATGACTTCTTGCTTGATGTATCGAAGTAAGTGTGATTTGCAAGATAATCTCATGAGTTTTTGATGAATTTTCTAGCTCTTCCAATCTACCTGTGTTCACTCAATAGCAGTAGTGGAACCTACTCACTGTAGCTCACAAGCAGATGCAAAGGAACATTTCAGAGAGTGGGCAAACTTCAGGGACAAGAACAAGGTAGTGTGTGTGGCAGTGAGGTATACCTTTCATAAGTTTTTTTGTGGTGGTGGTGCAGATGAAAACGTGACATTCGTTTATACCTTGCAGAGTTTGCTTATTCTTGTGGCCTTTTGCAGGGTTTTTTCTGCTCTTTTCCCATCTCTTCTGTCAGAGTTAAGTGTGGCTGTCTTTTGAGAAGTGACAGATATGCTTGGTGTCTCCTGGCAATTTTAGAAGGCTTGAAAGGACTTTACTGAACGTTATTTAGTGTGCTTCCATGTTCTTCCAAAAATTTTTTGGACCCTACAACAACAAATTGCCCTAAAATTTTAAAAATAATTACCAACTAATCAAAAAGTAAAAACTTTAGTCTCATCAATAAAAAAAAACAAAAACAAGTACCCTGAGCCAAAAAACTCCCACCCTATAACCAACTACCAGCAAATAAAACATGCTATGCTCTTTTCACCAAGAGTTCCTGTTGCATCATAAAAATAAAAACCAGCCATATAAAACCCCACACAAAAAGTTACACAAGCTACTGAAAAAAAAGTAAATCAAACCAACTTACTAAACTCAAAGCTGTTCAGCTAGCCCTAAACATTACTAAAAAAAAAATAACCAAAGCTCTACCTTTACACTAATTCATAAATAATAACCAATACTCTATAAAGTTAACTAAAAAAGTGAAAAATAATTAACAACATAAAAAACAATTTAGGCTGCTAACAAATAAAAAAAAATACCACTCAAATAAAAAAAAAAACTACCTGTAAAAATCTGTCATATAATACCCATGTCCCCAAAAATAAAACTAATAAAAAACATCAAAACAACAAACAAATCAAACTACACAAATAAAAGTGTCAAAAATAAATTTAAATTAACACAAAAATTTGTTCCTAGCTCAATAAACCCATAATGCCTCGTCATCAGAGCAAAAATACTACCTATTAATAAACACAAAACCAAAAAATAAATCTAACCATAAACAGTATTTCTCAAGTTATCCATAACTATAAAACGTGTACTGCCATCAAACAAACCAAACAAGTAAAGCCCCTCTAGTATAAAAAGCAATAATTCAAATATACAAAAACCTAACAAATTAACTACATCACACTGCCCCAAACACGTCAAAACAAACACTATGTACTGACCATAGTAAAAACCACCACTAAATAATGAAAACCTACCCTATACCTTTAAAAAAAACTTTAACAACATTAAATAAAAAATCTTTTAAAAATTAAAAACAACATTTAACAAAAGCCATCTAATTAATTAATACCCGAAGTTCCACAAATCAAGCAAACCCTACCCAGTCTAAATCCTTGCATACAATAAACAAAAATAAAATCCCAGTAATACATACCAAAAATTTATTAAAAAAAAATTTAAATCAATTCTGCCTCAAATACAAACAAACCCATTCATAAAATTGTCTTTACTCAAAAACCAAGTTGCACATAATAAATAATACAAAAAAATAAAACAACACAATGTGTACCTCAAAAAAATCTAATTATTAAGTAAAAACCATATATAAATATTACTCTTATATATCACTGTCGTTACCTATAACTATATCTTATATATATTTGTATAATATATGTGTTTATAAAATTAAAATATATATCAAATATAATAGTAAACTAACAATATAAAAATAAAAAATAAAATATCTTAAAATAACTATATAATGCCTATATCCCCAAATCATCTGTTCTATTAGTGTTAAATATTAAATTCTACAACTTTAAATCTAGTTCCAAAAAAAAAGTTTATTATCAAAAACTGCACTAACTCCCCCGCATCCCTACACATAAACTATATTGTCTACAATAAACAAAAATAAAAAGCTCTCCTTTACTCTTAATTAATTTTCTAACTAAAACAAAAAACCACCCTAAATTATATTTTCTCTCTCTTTCTTTTTTCCTAAAACTGTTTAAACCTACTCTAAACTAAAAACCCCAAAAAACACCAAAACCTCGCACCTCTAACCCACCAAACTTGACCTAAACCACCACATTCCCCAACAGAAAAAAACCTAAAAACAAACTAAATAAACCAAACAACCAGCAAAAAAACTCGTCTCAATCTATAATCGCTTCAAAACAACAAAAAATTTCACTATTTCATATTGTTCATTTTTATGCTAAAAAATATATTACCTGTCAAATAAACAATTTTGGTTTTTTCCACTAAAAAAAAACCTACTTAAAATCTTTTTTTTTTCCTAAAAAAACTTCATTCAAAAATTTCCTCACAAATTTATCCAAAACTAAAACAGACATTAGTGCATGTATTCATAAATATGTGGACTTCAGAGTTAAATCCTTGAAAAATCAGGGCTACCACATCGTTGCTCTTCCTGTGCATTTTCTGAAGTCTGTGTTTTAATTTTCAGAGGCTTTTACTGTATGTAATATGTTTGCTTTTAATTTCTTGTCACTATAAGGCAAGATTAATTTGAAAGCACAGAAAGTGTGTGAAAGCTTGAGCTTACACTTGCAAAATCAGTGTAGTGTCTTAGGTCATCTGCTCTTCCTTCATCTCTTTTTGTCACTGCTGTTAGGACCTTTAAATAACAAAAATAACCAATAAATTAAAAGATAAACCAGAGCTGTACTTCTGGTAAATCAGTCTGGAGTGCTTAACAGTGCTTTATGAAACTAGTTGGTAGAAGAATTTCAAAGTGCATCACAAAGTAGTGATGATACTGTGGAAAAACGAGAGGTCTTGGATTTTTGCTGCAAACACTTCTGTGTGTCTTGATGAACAATTCTCAAACTGATGAGATTAGAGGATGTCCAAGATTACTATGCCATTGCTCAGGAATGTAGGCAGCCAAGCTGACCCAGCTGGAAGGAGAGTAATAAACCACAGGGAGGAGTTTGCCCCTTGCAAGGAGGGCAAGCTAGTTGTAGCCAGATGTTTTTTCTGAGCTTTTTTCCTCAGGATGACCTTTTTTTAATTTCGGCATAATTCAGAGCATGCCTCCCAAAGGGCACTCTTACCAAGTCTTGCACCATTATATTCCTTTCCAGAGTGCTTTTATGTTGCTAACTTCCATACTGAACTAGTTTACCAAAAAACTCTATTAATCTAGATTTATGGCCTGGCGTAGCACTGAGATTGTTTTAAAGAACTTTGTAATTGTTTTACATTTTTAAGATAAAAATGATAATGAATACTGCATATGCCTTTCTATAAAAAAATAATTCTCATGCAGCATTATCAGTTGATTGAGGATTTTAGTTTCAACAAAAAAAGAAAGTCTGTGTTTTAAGGCACAAAACTGGGGTATCATTTAATAATATCTTTATGAATTTTATGTAGGCAAAGACTTAGACTTGTATCAGCAAGAAAAGAATTAGTTTCCTCTTGGAAGTGGTCTCCATCTTGTAACATGGAAGGAGAATTTCTTTTTCAGTGAGGAAATTGTTAGTGTGCAATGTCACCAGGACATGTTCTGTAACATTTTGGAAAGGTCAGAGTATGCAGTGCTCCCCTCTTCATGTCCCTGACGATGTAAGAGCAGTGTATTATGTATCTCCTTTCCACTAGACCCAAACAGAACTGAGCTGTGTATATATTCAAGGCCATGGGACAATGCCTTTTGTCTGCTGGGAACATTGTAATCCAAGGGTTATTAATACTTGGCACGTAGAAGATTTAGATTTCTTTTACTACTAAGTTTGAACTTTATCTTTCAATGTTCTTGACTGTCCTTGAACAGTTACCACTTTGCTGTGAAACTGAAATTATTTTTATTCTTTTTTATTTTTTAAGTTGCAAGATCATTCCCTTTCCTCAACTTCAGCTGCTGTTGATAGAGAAGACCCATTAAGAGTTTCTTAAATAGTTGCCTTTTAACTAGTGTTAAAAGGATTAAAATGTGGATTTAGCTGCAATACATACTTTTATTCAGTTCTCAGAGCGTAAAATGGATAAACCTAATGAGATATTTTGAAAGAAATGGATTTTTTTGTTGTTGTTTTCTACTTCTTTTCTTTTTTACTTCTGCTTTTAAAATTTTCAGTGTGTTAGAGGTGCCAAAGCATTTTGATGCATTCTTGGTGTTGCTCAGCAGGAGCCTATTCAGTGCACGGCACGCAATATTTCGTAGTCTATTATTTTTCTACAGAGAGAATTCCACGTATGATAAAGAATATTTTCAATTCTGTTGAATAATGGCTTAAGGGAACAGAGCTAGGACCATCTCTTAATTCCCTTGTGCTGTAGCAAGCCAGTCAGTGAGTTTCAAGGTCCAGTGGTTTGTCCTCACCTTTTCTGGGTCTGTGTTAAGCTGTAGTGAAACAAGAGCCCCTGACACCTATTTGAGAAGTGTTTGACTAAATGCCAATGTTTACTGACTTCTCTTTCTCTGCAGAACATATTTTGATAATATAGTTGCAATAGATTCTCTACTTGAACATATAATGGTAAGTTGTCTTTTTCACTTCTAAGTCTATTAGTTGTAGTTATTAAAGCCCTTCATTCTCCTTCCCTTGAAGACATTATGTCATTGAAATATACAAGCTGTTTGTAGTACACATGATACAAACAGCATAAACATGTCTGCACAGAAAAGGTGGTAAAGGATGGCTTGATTTGCCATTTTTGCAACAACTTCCATTCAGCTTCTATAAGGAATGAAACATGACTGTCTCAATAGTTACTGTTGTGTTCTGAGAAAATTTGAAAATTGTAACAGAAAGGCTTCTGGTTTTCTTTTTATTTCCGCATGTTGTATTGAATCCTTCTTCCTAAATTCAATTTGCTACATGCTGCAAAACACTGCTGAAGAAGTTACTGTCTGTAGCAAGGGATAGAGTTTAAAAATTACTCCTAGGGTATTTTTTCCAGTTGCTGAATGAGATGTGCAAGACCTTTGAAAAACTATACCCATAACTTATAGATGTTTTATAGAAACCACTAAAGCCAAGTGGTTAGTTCTTCCCTTTGAAATAACTAATTAATTAATTAAAGAGCTGCTCAGAAGAAATTTGACTTTCTAAATCAACTTTGAATTCAAGATTATTTCCTGAATAGTGTTAACAAATGTGTGTGAACTGGTTGCTTATAACATGTTTTGAGTGTTGGGTATGTGAATTATGCTTTTTAGCTTCATGAACATTCATTGCATTCTGCAGTTTTTTCCTAAGTGTAAACCTGAATCAGGTCTGTGATAGCATTGTTTAAAATTTTCACATTCAAAAAATTACTTTCCAACAGTACTCTGATACATGCCTGTCTTCAAAGTGATATTCTTAGCTAGACTATTCAAAGACAGCGATGTTAGAATGCAAACAACATTGAAGTGGTTTTATTTAGAAACGTGAATTAGTAATGGAAAATATTCTACAGTGTTTGTGTTATTCTAGTTAGTACATAGTCAAGAATTCTGCACATAGGACACATTTCAGAACATTGACTTTTCCAGTTTAAATGAACCTCTTAAAAATAGCTTAGCATTTAAAAGAACTGGTATAACCTAACATATGGCATTGAGAACAAATATTGATATTCTTCCCTGTTCTTCCCTGTGAATAGAGATCTGGTGGAAAACACAATTGGCAGTAAAATATGCTTACTCTTTCATCATCTTTTCAAACACTTGGCTGCATCATGATTCTGTGTTTTAACCTGTGTGATGTTTCATACTCAGCTTCCTTTTAAGCTGTAGCTGTTGTCTCTTTCTTGAGCCAATTAGCTGAATTATGCTTGTACATTTATTGCCATTTCATAGGAGTGTGATTTTTATCATTCTATGGCTTACTCTGTGTCTCACTGAGAAAAGACCAGAACTCAGTTTCACCTCACGACTTCACCCTTTGGTAATTGCACTTATGGTTTGATTTGTTCCTGCAATACAAAAGAAAAAAATAATGTGTGTTTCTTTCCATTATTTTAGTTTTTATTTTCATCAAAATCTCTCAGCAAAGGTGATATAAGGGTGTTTATGAATGTAAATGCAGGAAAGGGAAGTAAAAGTTCAAGTTACCCTACACATTTTCTTGCCCATATGCAAGCAGCAGTAGTTACAAGCAGCTTATGTGAAAGGTGATCCTTGACTTCCCTGTTGACAGTGCAGAATATAATTTTTGTACTGATATTCTCTTTCAACCAATGGTCAGGATTTGAGCAAGGGATTTAGAGAAGTAAAACTTTCTCATCTCATTAGCTTCTTTTAAATTAACTGTTTAAGTAATCATTTTTTTAAAGCGTGAGTCGTGACCAAGGTAAGTTCTTGAGTCATATGCGTTAAACCACAAAAGATTAATTGTATGAAATCAACACTGTGCTGTAGATTTTACAAAGAAATCTGATACAGTATCTGAATAGAAGCATTTACCAGACCCCTTGTCCTTTTGGCAGTTTTTGTTCACTCTCTTTTGAGCAAATGAATAAGTCCAAGTGGTTAAGGTCTTTAAATTTCTTAAGGCTCTAAGGGGGAAAAAATTCACAAATTTCGCCTCTTAGATCGCAGTCTCCCTGACTTTTCTGTTCTGATGGAGTAAATGGAGTAGAAGACAACAGAATCTCCCCAAACACAGATTCAGTCTGTATGGGAGGCCCTCCAAGTTTTGGACTTGGGCTAGATGGTATCTGTGCAGTTACCCTCATATGGCATAGAACTAGAGTCTCAGCTAATGATTTTTCATCTCATATAGGGTTTTTTTTTTTTTCTGCCGAGGTGTAACATTTGTCCATCTGCATTAATATCAAATGAAATACTTGATTGTTTTATTTTATTTTTGGAAGACGAGAGAAGGGGTGGGGGAGATCATTCATATGGAAGTCTTGTGAATCCTTAAACATGCCAACTGCATGCATTGCACACCAAGATTTTGTTACTGTTAGCCTATTTCTGTAGCTGAATGACTAGGTAGGTGCTATATATAAAGTGGAGAGAGAACCCACCTCAGATCATACTCTACCATGCAATTACTGTACTTTCTGAGCAAATAAGAGACACAGGAGACTTATCTGAATTGGATAGAGCAGGTTCTTGTGCCTGTATATTGGCATCTTAACACAGTGATCCCTGTTTGATTTTTGTCTCACTTTTTCCTCTTTTTCTTAGACTATTGTATGTCTGAGAAATACTTCAGTGAGGAGTTGCTGTGTTCCCAAGACAAGATTCTGTTCTGACAGTCAGTGCTTTTGGGAGTTATTTTTGCTGAGCTAAAACTATCTTTGTTGGTTCAAAGTAAGCTAGAGACCATGCAAGTCTGTTGCTGCACTATGATATTTCCTTGGCTGTGGCTGGTACCCTTTGGGCTTTGTTCATGCAGTTTCTAAGTCTCAGCTCTTCTGCAAGTACTGTCCCTGATATGAGGAGGGTGCAGTCATTTCCTATCCCTCTGCACAGGGTAATCCATAATGATACCTCTAATGACAGAATCACAGTGTCACAGAATATTTCTAACTTGGAAGGGACCCACAAGGATCGTTTGGTCGTTGTTACATGTTACAGGAACACTTAGCATTTTTAGAAGCAAACACCCTCTCTGTTATGTCTGTCTTTTCGAGGTATTAAATACCAATCTGTTTGCATTGAAGATGAAGGCAAAAAGCCAAAATTGTTCTTAGGTCTTGCTCTAACTTATCTATTTAAAATCAAGTAAAGATGAATAGCATCTAAACATGGAGGGAGTAAAGCCTTATGTACTATTTTGGAAAGTCTTGAAAAACAATTAAATAGGAAAGCCTATTTTCTTTTAGAAAACTTTCAAGTCTCTGAAGATATTCCTGCATTTCTTGAAGAAAACACTCAAATTTACAGAGAAAAGATTGAATTCAAGATTTTACTTTTGAATTGTATCCTAAAAGATTTCTCTTTCAAACAGATTTCCATATTGGATAGCTTCTCAAAACTTTTATCGTACAGGGATATATGTTTTCATCAGGTAAATGACTGGAGAGAATCCAACTCATGACCGTTAACTCTAGTTTTGTTTTCTGTCTGTAGATATATGCAAAAAACCTGGTGAATGCAGATAGGTGTGCACTCTTCCAGGTTGACCACAAAAATAAGGAGCTGTATTCAGACCTTTTTGATATTGGAGAAGAAAATGATGGAAAACCTGTCTTCAAGAAGACCAAAGAAATAAGGTAAGAATAACTAGCAGAAGAGTGCAGTTTCATTTTATCTATGGATGTGCAGGCATTTTATTACCCAGTTTCTGTGCCTATCTGCAGGTACCCTGACAATACTTGTCATACTGTGATATCATTCCCACCAGGACCCGCCTCCAGAAGGTAGTACTTCTGGGAATGACATTGCAGTGCCATCGAAACAGCGTCTCTGAAGCTATAACGTCACTCCTGGAAATGCCGTCTTCCGGAGGCGGTCCTTTTGGAAATCATGTTGGGAAAAAAACACAGGTGTTCTGAGGTAGGTAAAGGTGCAGGTAATAGTGCACCTAATCCATAGTCTGCCAGTTTGGGACTTTTTTTCCCAAGAGGGTTCCCAAGAGGAATTAAAATTTGTGCGATTCAAGCACATCCAAAGCAAGGAAATCACGATTTGTACTTCTTATGGATGGTTTGGCAAATGTAGAATTGAGTATGGATTGGTCATTGGTTTTGAAGATTTTTCAAGCTCAGTAATTTAATTTTACTTTTCTCATGTGAATTTAGATTTTTCAAACTTTTAATTGTGATACTGAACGATGCTTGAAGTGGTGAATTTGAAAATGTATATTGTCTGGTAATGACTAGAAAGGATTCTCTGTCTAAAGGTTATATGTATTTCTGCTTCATGTCACAGGTACCTAATTTTTACACTTATGCACTTTTTTAATCAAAGAAGCTAAACAACAAAGTAAATATAGTGTTTTTCACTTTTCGAAAACTATGAATCCCTAATAGATCCAGATTAAGATTTTCAAAGGCACACAGGTTTCAGATTTTCAGCTTCTTAAAAGTAAAGAATTGTATGACTAAGTATCCTTTACTAAAATTTTCCTAAAATATTCAGAGTTGATTTTTATCAGAACTTTTTTCATTTCCTCCTTATACTTTAAAGTTCTGGGCCAATATGAGATGTGATTCATGTCTTCACTAAGACTCCTTTAGACAAACTTACTCCCACTTACCATTGTGTGAGTGAGAATGGAAGGAGTCAAAATTGGTGCAATTTGCATACTGACAAGCAAGGAGGTGGTGTAAATTAAAGAAGCTGGTCTGCTTTAACATGCACTTTCATGCTCCTTGATAATTGTTTTTCTTGCTTATATCTTTCTGTATTTTCTGTATGTTATTAAAATGTTGATTGTAAGTGCAAGAGTGTGAACCATTTCACAGGTACTGCATATTGAAAGTGGAGTGCAACTTAAATATCTGTAAGAAAGTGACACTGAGTGAGTCATCAGGAAGGAGTCTTAAGTTGGTGTGATGTACCTATCATAAGAAGCAAGAGAAAAACCTAACTTAAAGTCAGGTGTGCAGGGTGAAATCCTGACAGATTTATCACTAACTTCAATACCAGGCACCAGGGTACTATCAGGGTGCATTTAGACTTCAAAGTGTTCCACATATGATTCTTTTTATGTGTTTTTCTCCATAAATTATCTTCTGGTTTCATGTCATAACTGCTTTATGTCAAAATAATGAAAATTATTTACTCACAAGACAGATGTACCGATTTTTCTGATGTAACATAGAAATATATTTGTTGTGTTTAATTTTGTGGTCATTAAGGGATGCAGTTAGTGGCATTGTTTGATTGTCATGAAACAAGCTGGTCATTCCCCAGTGTACATGGCAAATACGTGTAACGTTTAGCTATGAAACCAGTGGAAACTGGTTTTTTCCCAAAATTTTGTTACCAAATCCACACATATACACCACCCAAAGAAACAGGTTCTGTGTTGCCTTTGTTTTGTCTAAGGAAGCAATGAATATGTAAAAGCCATAATAAAATAAATAGCTTTTAAGTGTAAACACAAGTCTCAGGTTCTGAACAAATGTTATGTTTGTTAGGGATAACCCTCTGGGTTATTGAAGATTTTGAAATTTGTTGCTAAAATGGTCATGTTATGGCATGTTTTGTATTAAACTGTGTAGCTTTGTAAAATGTTTTTAGAAAGTGTCTGTTAGGATGTGCTTTTTGTTTTATTATGTGCTACTAGTTGTTGTAAGATTTTTCTCCTCAAAGCAAGAAAATGGCGCTGGTTGGGAACACCCATTACTGTGCCCAAGACAGACTCCACTACAAAAATTTATTTTCCATATTTTGGCTAATACACATTTTTATTTTCTCCAGATTTTCTATAGAAAAAGGAATAGCTGGTCAAGTGGCAAGAACAGGAGAAGTCCTTAACATCCCTGATGCCTATGCAGACCCACGCTTTAACAGGTAGGATGCTCTTCACTGGAGGGGAAGATAGCTCATCAAACCTCTTACATAAAATTACTACTTACATTTCAAATTGAGATGTATTCATGGACCTGTGTTTCTCTGAGGAGGTAACTTACAGATGCTTATTAAATGCTTTAGCCATCAGAGATACTTTTAAGATACAAATAAAAGTATTATTTTTATCAAATATTAATATAACATTAAAATAATGGAGAAAAATTTAGTTAGATTGTTACCAATTTTCATTATCAGTCTCTGTGCAATCTCATTAGTTGCAGAGGGTAAAAAAAAGTTCACTAACAAATAGCATGCCTAGGACTATCCAAATGTTCTTTACCTCTGTGATTAAGGCAATATTAATTCTTTGTCTTGCAAATGGAGAATAAAGGATTAAAATGTTCTTTCTAAATATGATACAGTAGATAAAAATACTTGAGAGTTTTGAGGGTGAAATTTTTGCAGTTACTAATCACGTCTACTTGTAAACGATTCAGTACATTGTGCATCAAGATTTCTGAGAATCAAGGACTAGATATCCATTGATATCAACTCTCATCTCTTTTTTCTTTCTCCTTTGTGGCTCTCCAGAGAAGTAGACCTCTACACAGGCTACACAACTAGAAACATCCTGTGCATGCCTATTGTGAGCCGAGGAAGTGTAATAGGTGTTGTGCAGATGGTGAACAAAATAAGTGGAAGTGCCTTCTCTAAAACTGATGAGAACAACTTTAAAATGTTTGCAGTCTTTTGTGCTTTAGCCTTACACTGTGCTAATGTAAGTTTTATTTACAATTTTGTACGTTATAATGAGAATACTTAAGTATTTTGATGTTACAGGTTATTAAAATGATTTGTAAGTCTGTTTCATTGAATTAACATTGTATTCCTTAGTAAATAATTCTATTTTAAGAGGATGATAGGGATTTCATTTGAAATAAGCGTACTCTGGGTATATCAATTATACGTAGCTAAACTGAGAAAGCAAGCTCTAAAATGTGAATGATAGCTGTCTTCCCTTTCCACTAAAAAGTAAGATTCTTATTTACTTTTATAAATTCAGATTGCATTTTATAAATTTAATTGGGTAATGGAGATATGCTATATGTTTTCTCAATTCCATATACCTAATACTCAAAGATCAAATTGTACACTTATATGCTGTGGTATATACTTATAATTATCCATGCTTCTGGATAAGAGTGGGTAGCTATTTTTGTCCTCAAACCCATTTATCTCAAAATTTACTATGCCTCTAGGAAACATAAGCAGACTAATGATCTTACTTACATTGTAAGTACAGAAATGCAATACAGTAAAAAATGCAGTGTAGAGGAACTGAGTTATATTCATGGGAGCTAAGATAAAATGCAATGTGAGTCAAACCTGGTGATTTCCATTGCATAATTTTACCAATATTATCCCAGTGGTACACTGGGGCAGCAGATCTTATTACCAGGTGCCTCAAGTTGTTTCACTCGTGTCAAAGCAGGTAGAATGGCCTGGATATAAATGATACTTGGGACTGTGCACGCTCAGTAGTGTGTGAGTTCACTGCTTTTAGATGGTGAATGTTAACATTCAGGGTGTACTGCTCCAGGGGACGGTTTAACTAGTGCATTGTTGTGTCCTTACTTATTTGCAAACCATGCCATGTCTGAACCTTTCAGTACTTATTTTTCATACTGAATGGTCACTTAGGTATGATAAACATCCCACATACATTCTACTGTGCATAGATAGCAGTAATTTGCAGCTATTAATAAAATTCATACAGTGGCAGAAAATATGAGTTGTGTCCTGTTACAGGTTTTCTGTCTGTTAGAATTTTGCAAGGGAGTTAGCTCTGTTTTTGACTCCTGAACCTGGATTGTTTTTCTTGGGAGAGCGCACATGCAGTTAAAAGTCAGCTGAGCCTTAGATATTTACCCAAGTGAGTAGATGAAAAATAATGTGATTGAAGGCCTGGTTTCCCAAAAGAACTGAATTCAATGTAATCTGTCACTTTTCTAATGTGTGAAGTTGTGCAGCCAAAAGCACTATAATTTTTGCTGATGTGTGTTGTAAATAATCGCTGCTTGAATACAGGAAGTAATTTTTTTTCATTATTAAAATTCCACATTCATGCATGACTTCTCTTTTTCAGATGTACCACAGAATTCGTCATTCAGAGTGTATTTACCGTGTAACGATGGAGAAGCTATCCTACCATAGTGTTTGTACAGCAGAAGAGTGGCAAAACCTCATGCACTGTACACTGCCTCCACATATTTATAAAGAAATTGAGCTGTAAGTATTTTTCCAACGTAGCAGTAGTTGTATATAGCCCGCTAATTTGTTTTTTCTTATTTGTAGTGGAGTTGTTTTAGGAAGCAGTTTTGTTATTGAACTACAGCAATATTATGTGCTTTTATCTCTGGCTTTCTTATACTTAGCTATACTTAATGACCTGTGAATAAAATTTATCCATCAAAGATATTAAATTATATGTACACAGAATTTTTCCACAGGCATGGGTAGGTGTATTAGTTTTTACCTAGGATTTGTAGAGATGAGCTTTCCTTCTTATAGTCCCAAGTCACTCTCAGCTCAGAGCCAGAGAGGAAGCTGAGCTTGGAACATCAGTGCTTAAGACCAAATGCATGATCTCATCCCCTTAGATATGTTTTAGAATGAAACATATATCTCCCAGCTCATTCCTGGGCTTTTCTGGGTTGTGTGTGCTTTTTAGGTTTGGTTTTGGGGGGGTGTTTGTGTGTAGGGGGTTTTTGGTTTTTTTGTGAGTTTCAAGTATCGATATGTGTGTGTGTTGTGCATCTGCTTGTGCTTATTGAAGAAGGGGAAACTGATATTCAGGGTTACAAATCCCAGATGCTAGAAGGTAGAGTTGCAGCCTAACTTTGGAGGAGAACTTCCCGTCCAAGCTTTTAGGCTTTCTCTGACATAATTTAGTTATTTTCAGCTGCTCTGTGCTGAAGATGAACCTCTATCTGTATTTTATTGGCCAGTCCCCACTCAACGCTAAAAATGGGAGTCATCACATTTTTAAGTCACTCTTTTTGTCCAGGAAAATAAATTCTACTCCAGTAACCAGGTGCCTTGAAATCAGCTATTGAGTCACAAAATCAAAGTTGTCTTTTTAAACCTCAACTCCAGAGCTCGCTCACTTCTGCTCGGCACTGAGCATTGTAGCTGTGAGCAATGTGAAAGCTGTGCTTAACAAAGACTGCTTATAGTTAAAGTTCATTACGTGCTGAAGTGATTTGCTTGAATGCCAGGGCATTAACAGCTTGCAGGATTACACCCTAATAGAAGCTTATTCTTTGCCATACAATTTCTTGTGCTTTGTTAGGTGATATTATATAACCCACCTCCTCAGCAAAAATGAATTTCACTTGCAAAGATGACAGGTTTCATTCTAAATTATATTAGCATCCTTTAGTTCAAGCAGAATACATTTAACCGTTTTCCAAGCAATTCAGCTACTTTCAGTCCTCTCACAGCTGCTCTGCTGTTCAGTGCGTCAAGTAGTTAAGGTTCCAGGGAGAAAAAATAGTGGACTTACAGCACAGAAAGTGCACGGAAAGGGTTAATTAACAATTGAAAGAAAAACAGTTCTACTGTGCTGGGTCCCTAAAATTCGGCCTCAGTATTGTTATCAGGGGAGGGGAGAAGCCTTCAGGTAATGAAACATTAAAAATATGGTACTAAATGTTGAATTTTTCAAGTTTTGGCTTGATTTCTATTAGCCACTAAAAACTAACTTTTTCCTCTACCAAAATTAGAGCGAGTCTCACGCAGTTTATGACAGACATTATTGGAGAAAAAGACAGTAAATATATTATTAGAGACACCATCTTTACTATTCCTGGGAAGAAAGTCCTGAACGTTTTAGGAATGTCTGTAAACCTCTCATTGTCATTCACTATTTTTTTGTGTTTATTTCTTAATCTGTAGATCCTTAGATAAAGATATGTTTCTGTTAAGTAAACAAAGCCAAAAGCTGTTTGACTCTATCATAAGGGTCTTTTCCAACATAAATTACTAACTGATTGTATGAAAATATGAGCATAGTTCTGTTGAGCTTAGCAGAAATACATAATTTGACATTACTGAAAAATATGGCCTGTAAATTCAGCTTTCTGTGTGTATTAAGAAAGAAGTGAATCTTGCTGTGCATATGATTACTAGTCATTTTCACTTGTTTTTAGTAACAATGAAAAGGTATTTGTCTTTTCTAAACTGAAACTTTCTTCTTAGATACCATTTTGATATCAGTCCATATGAAGATGTTTGGCCTGCCATTTTTGTCTACATGGTTCACCAGTCCTGTGGGACAGCCTGGTATGAAGTATACTATGTCTTTAACTGTTAAGTCTATGTTTATTTAGTTACAATTTTTGACGTAATTACTTTCTAATTCAAGGTCTGTCTTCTTTGATGTTTATTTGCTATGTTTGGTCTGTACAGGACTGTAATGAAGTCTGGATTTCTTGTCCCATCTTCTTGGTCCTCAGTTAATAAAATCTAGGAACAGTGAGGTTAAAAAACTCATTATATCATCCTAACAGTTGTCCTTCCAATATACAGAAAAATTATTTGGTTCTGAGATGAGTTTGATTTTCAGACAGAAGATAGTAAAGACATGAAAAGCACTCTTCCCAAAAAGGAGAGAAGGTGTATGAAAACTGATTTTCAGATATGTAGTTGCTGAAATTAATAATGTATATGGTAAAAGTAAACCAAGATCAGATCTTATCTTTCTAAATTAATCAGTTATTTGCATAGTTGTGCATTAATTATGGAAGTGAATTATTTTCAAATTAAAAGCTTCATTTGCTGTCCTTTCTCTCTGTTCCTTATCGTTACTAAGATCAGTAGGGTAAGTATGGCCCATTGCTATAAGAATGGAGCTGCTCCAAATTACAGGGAAAAAGCCTGTAATGGTTAGTCAATTGAAAGGGGAAGTACATCCCTACAAAAGGGTGCAACATTCTGGAAATGCTTGCTGGTGTTTCATTTTATTTTGCCAACTGAATGAATGTGCAGTCAAACCAGAGGATCTTTCTCAGACTTCCACGATGCTGCACAGTGGGCGACTCCTCTGAATGCAGCTCTCTACTGCTCAGTGTAGTCAGCTTGTTTCCATGCCAGACTGAATGGCTGTGGATGCAGGGTTGGGGTTCCTGTTTTCAGACAGGTTCTCTTCTCTTCTCTCTCTGACTCCCAGTCTCTTCCTTTCCACGTGTAGCTTTGATGAGAAAGAATTGATATCTACTTGATGTTTTTCCAATGAGCCTCAGCTTTCACATATAAAATTAGGGAAACAAAAGTGAGGAAAGTATTTGAAAATGAGACTATTGGAACAGGACTTGTATTTAGTTTCTGAAAGAACAAAACTTCTCAAACTTTTGAAACAAAACCAAAAATTTTAGGACTAATTGATTTTAATATATTGAGGAATAAAGTTATGCCTTTACCTATTTAATGTATAATTGTCCTGTCCTGGGAAGATTTCAGAGAAAAGTCTATCATACTCAGTACATTTTGTCTTCTGAAAAAATAATATTTTATTGCTTTAATCAAGTATACAAAATACAGCAGTGGATGAAATAGCAGTATTCTATGTTGAGGCATCACACATAATGGTTTTCCCTTTGGCTATAATTGTACTATCGTGTAATAACCGTTGAATTGTGATTGGATGTAGATGGAAGTGACTATTGTGATATTCCAAATTATGACATTATCCTACTTTAAACAATAGTTTTATTGCTGTTTGACTTTGTAGAATTAAAAAAGAAAACAACATTTTTGAAAGATAATATGCCTCTGGTTTTCCTAATGTCAGATTAAGGCTGAGAATAATAATTACATTGCTCAGCACACAACTGTCGAAATACACATTTCTTCCCATTTCCATGTAGTAGATATACCTACATTTTTACACATAGGTCAGAGACATTCAGGTTTTTTTCTCACCTCAAAAGTATTGCAAATCTAAAACGTTAGCACCACTTTCCTCATATATCCAAGAAATTATTAAAACGTGGAACTTAGTCAAATCGCAGCAACAGGGGAGAAAAATGGAATAAAAGAAAACTGCTTTTTTTATGAGGGAAAAGTAATTGATTTAAAACTTAACAAAATATTGTTTGGTGAGACGTGAAGAAACCGTGTGATGTGAATTTTTGTTCTGTTGGTCTAAACTGGAAGAAAAAATCTACCAGTATTGGAAAAATAAAGTCTTTCACTTCTCACAATGTCAATAAGAAACATCTCTATTTAAACAGGTTTATTTCTTCTGGGTCTTATGCTCAAAAAACCCTGCATTTTTTGTTTTGATCACAAATCATGTTTTCAAATTACTCATTAGATGAGGAGTTGTACTATGTTTCAAGTTGAATAAGCAATTGAAAGAAATCACTTAAAGTTTCTGGGAGCGGGGAAGGTCATGCAATTGTGTTGACTGAGCTGGGTAGCATGACTTAGGTTCCTGAATTTAACAGATTAAATTAAGAACATTGTCAGGCATCCACACTCCTCTGTCCTTGCCAAACTCGAGTGACTCTTCATGGCATTCAATGAGTCATGCACAGTGAGAGTCAATCCTAGCAAGAAGGGTAAACCAAAGACCATATTTTCTCCTCTGCTGGCTGTTTTTCCTGTTCTTATTTCTTGTCTCTAACCAAATTATTTTCTTCCTAGCTTTGAACTTGAAAAGCTGTGCCGATTTACTATGTCTGTAAAGAAGAATTATCGCCGCGTGCCCTACCACAACTGGAAGCATGCAGTTACCGTCGCACATTGCATGTATGCCATACTGCAGAACAACCAGGGGCTTTTCACTGATCTAGAGGTAGGTGGCATGATGGTATTAGTCACCACACCTCAGAAGAGCTGTCAGCTGTTGTACAAGTACATTCTCTGTGCTAGAGTTTTCTTGTCAGGTCGGGTAGAGTATGTAAAGGTCTTCATGGAGGAACGGATATGGGTAAAAAGTTTAAGGGAGAAGGATTACTCAGATTCCTAATCCTCGTCATGTTTTTCAGGACTGCCCCTTAAAAAGCAGTGGTAGATTTTCTATAAATCTGTGTGCTAAGTTTTGGGGTTCTCCTGCCCACTTACAACCACAGTCTTTATTTAACTGTCAGATCTGTTGTGAGAGAGGGAAACGCAACTCCCTAGATCTTGAATCCTGTGAGGTTTAGGAGATGCTGAATAGGAGGAACAAGGGTTGCAGAGGCGGCTGACATATGTGAGTAAAGGAGAAGAGCCAAACTTTAAACTGATCACTAAGTGATAACTAAGTGATCACTAAGGTAACTAGTAAAATGGAAGGCTTAGAATGTTAATACACAGTATGGAAAACTGTCACTTGTTTTTCTTCTGAATTATAGTAGGTGCAACAGAGAGTGCTGTCTCTTATTAATGTTACATGAAACTTCTGACTTGATGAACCTGTTTTCAGTTGTATATAACTCAATATTATTCATCTGGGCTGTAATTTTCCAGGCTTTGTTAACTTCCTCAAGGTGATTCATTTGGGAAAATTTCAGGCACAATTGTTTGGCTCTTTAAAAGAGATATGCTAGTAGAAATCTAGGTTTTGTTCAGTGTATAAGGGTAAAAGGAAACTTGGTGAACTTTCATTTGAAAAGGTCTAGTCTGTCCTGCTGTAAAGCAGAGGCTTGAAAATTGGCACTGAAATGCAAATATTTTTCAGCATATGCTGAAATTTGGCCAAGCTATATTCCAAGGTTGGAAAAAAAAATATTTAACAACAAAAATCTGTGGAGTACAGCCTCAGACAGTTTTTAAAGCTCTGATAGCATTCAGTACTAACCAAGTAGTAACCCTGCACCTCCAAAGAGATGGGGCTAAGAAAGGGAGAGCAAAAGAGACAGCTGTTAAGAGAGATGGCAGCAGTCTTTCTTCCCTGTAAACTCCAGCCAACCTTCATCTGTTTGAGTGTCCATGTTCCAGCTCTTTTCACCAGTCTCCTTTCTTGATACTGGAGATGAATCCAACAAAAATACAGGAAACTTCTGAAAGAAAGTTTGGAGATCTAGGGATGGGCTGACCTCAGGTGAGGGATGCTGACACAAACTTCAGTAGATTTAGAGATGGGAAGAGATGTATAAAACACTGTAGAGGAGACCCTAATCTGGAGAAAAATAAAGAAAAATGCAGTGGTTAAAGATGTGGGATCCAGTCAGAGACAATAGGTACAAGGACAAGAATGCTGTTATTAGGCATTGTATAATCCTGGAGGAGTGGGACAAGAATGACTTCCTGAGGCATGGAGACTGGGACCAGCTGTTACTGCACAACTTCAAGGGATGGAGGTGTGTGTTATGCTCCAAAGGGTTCTTAGGAACCTCTGCTGAGGATCTATGTGGACACATGCTGCTGCATCACCCGTGGTATTTATTTGCTTTTAAAAAATTCACTTCAACAGATGCAATATTGAAAAGGCATCATTCAAAATAGAAGTGAATGTCTCAAAATCAGAAATACAGTTAGTGTTGCTACAGCCTTGCTTCTGCACATGGTGTATTTGTGATAATATTTCTAATTGCATCATTGCTATTTTTCCACAGACTCATTGGTCTCTTAGTATAGTATCCAGGTTGGATGTTGTGCACTGTAATAGATGGTTAATCAATATTCTTTTTCTGCTTCATTTTATAGCCTTATCCTTGTTTACTGAACACTCATCAGAACCACTTATAAGACAAAGTAATTGGGTCTCTGAATAAATTTTCATGATACTTCATGAATATTAATGATTTTTTTTCCAAACACATAAGCCGTGTGAAAGCCTTTTGAAAAAGAGATTTCAGGGACTCCATTTCTTCAGGATATTAAGGATTAATTATATAAAAACCCCATTTACTGTCTTTATTTGTTTACAATTGCATTGTCCGGCATTTGTGACTCATGCTAGTGACTTCCTAGAAAAAAACCCACTAGAACATTTGGTTAATATCTCTAGGAACGTTGCAGAGGCAGATCTGGCATTGAACTTCAGTGCACCTGTCTTGACCAACAGATCATACATCTTGTACATTTCTTCTCCCTCAACAACTGCTCTTTTTATTGTTTTAATAAACATGGTAAGGATTCAGTGGATATCCAGACTATTTAAAATGCAGATTTCTTCTGAAGCGCAGTCCATCCAATAGTATGCTACTGTCAAATAATGATTTTTAAATGCATAATATAATTACAGTTGGACCAAGAATTTTAATTCAGCACGTCCTCACTGTGATGTTTCTCTCATGTTTTAGGATATTTCTACATGTGCTGTTTGAAGGCAGTGTTAGCATACTGCAATTTCTACAGTATTTTGGGTAGAGAGTGACATCTAGAGGCAGGAAATACATCTTGCTTTTCATGCTTGTGTCGATTTTTTTGTAGCGAAAGGGTCTTTTAGTTGCATGCCTGTGTCATGACCTGGATCACAGAGGTTACAGCAACAGCTATCTTCAGAAATTTGATCACCCCTTAGCTGCTCTCTATTCCACATCAACGATGGAACAGCACCACTTCTCACAGACTGTATCCATCCTGCAGGTAGGATTATTGAAATTGTATGTTCTGTGCATTAGTGTCCAGTGGTGGAAAGAGGAGTCACATCATTACCAAGTAGATTTTCTGGAGCATGCTTAGTTTAATTTCTCTATTATACTGCTCATTTAGAAGAATAGAAGATTTATTACAGCAAGCTGGGTTTCACAATTAGCAACCTAAGGATTCAACAATAGGGCAAAACCCAGCTTTCTCAAAATCTTGAAGTTATGAAAATATTGTGTATTTGAAGGTCTTTACTTGTGGCCTGCCTTTGAAGCTTTTAGCTTCTCCTTCTCTGGAGGTTTTTCCCATGACCATGTGGAATAGAAACTTTGAAAATGAATAAAAATCGTTTTCTTAGTTACATATATATTTTTTGTTATAATGCATTTCAAAAAGATCTTCAACCATCCTGAAATTTTGAATAAGAACTCAAGTACTAGCAAAATTTTCTATGAGAAACTTGAAAACCTGCTGTAATAAATTCTGTGAACATTGAATGTGTGGCATGAAAGGGGAGATGCTAATTTTCCATGCATGAAAATTGTAAGCTTATTTCATTATGTTATTGTATGCTTTTTTGTTATTTGGCAATTTGAAACAAAAAAACGTGGGTAAGGTAATATTCTGTGAAAGAGTTCCTAGTGTGAGGTCACGTGTATTTATATTTAATGGAGAAAAAACTGCAAGAAAACATGCAGATACTTTTTGGGAAAATACAGGTGTGCTACTAACACACACATATTTTCTCATGAGTGAAATTTATATAATTCACAATTAGAAGAGTGAGAACTCTTACCTGTAAACCACTGCCAGTCCATGACATACTTGTGGTCACTAGTTTTAGTTTTCTGTGCACACTCAAGTTACAGCCTTTCCTTGCTTCTTTGCCACTAATTCCTTGTTAACCTTTTTTTCTTTCTGGTTTTTCAGGGGAAGATATTTATTTCCTTAAATACGTAAACACCTTTTAGGAAAAATGCATATTTTGTCTTGTATTCAGAATCACATGAGTATGGTTTTAGGTATCATACATTTAATCACAGAATGGAAGCTTTACCTCTGAATGCTCCTTCATGTAGGAGGGTGTAATTGAATCCTTCAGTGGTGGTATGGCGTTAGATGTTTAGTGTTCATTCTTCGTGTGAATTTGTGCACAGTGAGCATGTTACTCAATCATTAACACTTCACTGTCCCAACCATTTTGCATTTTTTCTGGCAGAAATGTTGTAATCGATGAAAATCCCATTTGCCATGAAGGCAGGGAACCCTTTTGCTTCCCTGGCACCTCCAGCATTTGCTGTCAATATGAGTGAGGGAAGGGGAATAAGTGGCCAGGGCTGTAGAGTGGATTCAAGACACCAGCTGCTGAAGCATCCATGGGTGGTAATTACCAGCAAAGGCAGACTAAAGCACCCTTTTGGACTTGCTGGGTTTTGTTTGAATCAAAAAATCTTACTGGATTCATGGACTGATTGGAAAAAAAAGACAGACCAATCCACCAAGCTCTTTAGTGTTTATCTGATTAAGTTTTCATTTTACATTTGTAACCTGCAGTACTTTTAACTGCTTGAAATTTGAGCTACTTTGCTCATCCACCTGCAGTTCTAGTGTACACCATACTTAGGACACAGGATTCTATTCACTAGTTTTAGCTCAGCAGGCAGAGAACAGAATCTTCAGAGTTGTATGTACTACTCAAAAGCCTAAGTGACACACTCATAAGTGGCAGCTTCTGTCAGCACTTTACAGAATCAGTTCTTTTTGAGTAGTCTGAACAGAAGCTGTCACAGTGGTGTTTCTGAGAGTGCTGCTTCTAAAGCCCAAGAGTAGAATCCAGAATAATTTAAATATTAGGACAAATAGCCTGGTCCCAGGAATTAGGCAACAAGTAAAGGGTACCCAAAACCCTGAATTGTGAGAACTAGTAGTAATAATTTTTTGCTCCCCAAGTGCTGATGATGGGTTAAAATGTTCTGAATTTTTTTTTTTTAAACATCATGTTCCATGACTTAGAAATCTGTCAAAGGAGCATTGAGACATAGATGGATTGTATTTTCTATTCGTTATTCACAATAAATCTACTTGTCTAAGTAAAAGTCCTGGAAAATGATGTTTATGTTCCGGATGGTGAGAGAAACCAAGCCTATCTGTACTGCAGAGGATTTATTTTGAGCAAATTATGTAAATGCTTGACGAAAGTCAGGGAAACTTTTTGAGCTTCAGCCCAAATGCCAATTAAATGTCAAAACACCTCTGCATTTGATATATTTTAATGATATTTTCTTTTTCTGAATGTGCACACCTTGACATGGCTAGCTCATTCTTTCTTTTTTTTTTTTTCTGCTTCCTCTCAACAGTAGGAAGATATTTGACAAGCTGTTTTCCAAATCTTAGAGACAGCAGATAGTCTTGATTTTTCCAAATGTGATATAGCTTCATGAGTGATCACAGTGCATGGTTATTGTCAGCTAAATGCACAATAATACCTAGTGGAAATTGAAAAGTGATGACAGTGGTGTGTTACCAGAGCCTCCATAGAGGAAATGGTTATCTTTAGTTTATGAGTCATTCAACTTAAGGTTGAACAAAACAGCTTTTCCCCCTAAATGTTCATATGCATTAAAATAATTATTTTTGTATAGAAAATTATGTCAGTAAATGCAGCGATTTCAGGCCCATTTCAACACGAGGAAAACAAAATTTGTTTGTATTTTTAACTTCAGTGTTTCTTTATCCATTCTATATATAGTGCAGTATCAAAAGTATGTTTAAGGGAGTTTACTGGTACAGGTACTCAGTTTACCCACTTGACTCTGGACCAGAATTTAATCACTCCAAGTTAACACTGTCTGGAAGTGTTGTGTCTATAGTGCTTTTAAATCAAAGAAAAATATTTCAATCATTTTTCTTTAGTAATACCTTTAGACTTCAGAAGGATCAGTCCCAAAAACAAATTGGTGGCTTAGTCATAGGTTTTTTCATTACAGTGTTTACAAAGGAAAAATAAAAATGGGAATTTCAGGCTATTAACATTTGAATTTGCAACAAAACTTGTCATTGGGCTGTAAAACCATCGTAATCTGTCTGGTGAAGTAAAGACTGAAATCATCTCAGAATTAGAGCTTGTGCTTTTTATTGGTTTTTTACTTTTTCATAGCTGGAAGGGCACAATGTCTTCTCCAATCTGAGCTCCAGCGAATATGAGCAAGTACTTGAGATCATCCGGAAAGCCATCATTGCCACAGACCTTGCCCTGTATTTTGGAAACAGAAAACAACTTGAAGAGCTGCATCAGACAGGAGCATTAAACCTTAAGAACCAAACACACAGGTAAAGCAGCAAACCAGTAGTAGATCCCTGTGGCGTTAGTCTAGAAAGAGAAACCTTATTTTTTAATAAAAATTCTCTGAATGGTAATTTCTTACGTATGTGATCTAAGTCTAGCAGTGTGTGAAATTCTACATATTTAACAGTAATTTCCATTGCTTTGTTTTTGTGTTGACCCTTACATGGCTGATGACTTTTCTGTCTTAATTTAGGCCAAGTGCACTTTGCATTTAGTGATTGATTTTTCTGTGTATTTCCTCTGGTATATTTGTCTGTTGGTACAGTTTTAATGACTGTCATCACACTGGCATGCAGGTTAGCAAACTCTATGCTTTTTCACATGGAATAGGCATTATTAACAAAGATGCAGTTGTCCTTAAGGGCCATCTTAAATTCTTCATTGAATGAAAACAAGTGAATTTAAATTAAATTGCCAGGTTTTAAAACTTATAGACTATTAAACTTAGATTCACGAGCCATAGATTTGTGCTATTAAATTGGTTAAATGGGATTTTTTTTTGTGTGTGTGCCTTATTCTAGTAATGATTTTACTATTACTGATGCTGTTCAGTTACTCAGTGAACAGGTTTGTCAGCATATAGGACAGAGATATGCATTGGATTCTTGCTCTGTCAGATTCATTCCAACCAAGCAATGACAGCATCTTGAGACAGACTCAGAAGTAGTCTTTCCTCTTTTTAGGAGCTTTTTTTCCTCTCTCTTTAGGAAGCAAAGAAATGCAGCAATAATATATGCCATCTTTCTTTTTATAGACTTGTACTGTATATTCAGAAAATTATAGAGGGGTATATGAGTATTTGAACAAACAGGCATTCTGTGCCCTTATCTATGTATGTGATTGTGTAGAGGATGGTCAATGAACTCTGGTTGCAAACAATGTAAAGGAATACAGTATACAATCTGTGCCATGCCTTACCAATGAATCATAAGCAAATGAGGAAGAAACAATAGGTGGGAGAAAATTCGTAGTGTGTATACATAGCTGCTGATTAAACTGAGGAAGGGAAAATGACAACTTTGCAGAGAGATCATTAATTCTCTATGAAACTTTTGATTTCTTGTTATTTTTTTCTATTTTAGAGATAGAGTGATTGGCCTGATGATGACAGCTTGTGATCTGTGTTCTGTAACAAAGTTGTGGCCAGTTACCAGACTGACAGCCAATGATATATATGCGGAGTTCTGGGCTGAGGTATGTGTGATTCTTTTGTTTACTCTCCTTATAAACAGAAGCATCCAGGAAGGAAGAACCCAACTATAAGTATTTTTCAATAAACATCTTGGTGTGCTTGTTCTAAAGAGAGTTCACTGGTGCATGCGTGTGTTTGTTGCTTGCTCTGATGTTATTTAATAAGAGCTGAGTTAGCTGTCTAATTTTCAGGCAGTGTTTTTTCTCTCTGTTCAAGATCATGTAGAAAGTTTGTCCTAACATAAAATGACCAAGCAACAGAACATAGAAGAAGTCACTAGCTGTCGTTTTTGTAGAAATGCAAAATATGAAACCACCTTCCAGGTCAGCTGCCTTGAAACATATAGCTAGTGTGAGTACAGAAAATGCTAAAGCAAATATGAAAAATGTTCAATTTTTTTTGAGTCTTCTCTGTGAGCCAGCTCAACAACAGCGTCTCCGAGAGCTGGGTCTTCAATACATTGAAAGTTACTCAACAATTAATGCGTACTGAGAATTGAAACAAGGAATTAAGCTGTAGTAATGTCATCATGTTCATAAATAAATATTCAGTCTCTCTCATGTCATATGCTGAAGCATAAATATTCTAATTGTTTAATTTTTAAAATGGAAGTAACTGCTCTGGGGATGAGGAATAAATTTAATATTATTTATATATGGAGTGGAGTTATGCAACTTTAGGAGATACATTGTGTTTTCAGGACTGCTATTGCATGTGTGTATGATAAAGTGTTTTTCTTTTCTGTTATATGCCCTGTGGAATCTTGCAGTATTCAGTGGGCTTATTTCTGTTTTACACAGGCATAAAATAGAAATCAGACCCATGGAGTTGGTGTAGCATGCATATAGTGTGAAGATTGTTGCGTGTTCATTATGAAATTCCAGATGTGTGCTTCTTGTGGGTGTATTTCATATTCACATGTTCTTGTTCTCTTAATTACAAACAGGTCAGACTACAACAAAATATTTGAAAAATGCTGATTGTATAAGCTCAGAGATCTAGTTCAGTACTCACTTTCTGAAATGCTTGCACTGGAAAGTGAGTGTTCTTAGGAGTGGTAGAATGGAGGTATAACGTTGACATGCCTCACTGATTACATATCAACTTTTTGGCTTAAAAGTAAAAAGAGTTTCCAATGCAAATCATGTGACCTCAGTGGACAAGGAAGAATAAAACTGATGTTCCATACTAAAAAATAGTAAAAATGGAATTATGGGTGTAATTGCGCCTGCCCAGATGTTAATTTTTTTTGTAATCCAAGGATGAGTTAAAAAAGGTAGATATTGATATATATTGAAAAGACAAAATTTTTGACAAAGAGGGTACGCTGTAAATTCATCTGCCTTCCTCAGCTTTTCCTTGGATGGGTGAGTTGTTTTCTACTAGTCATTGTATTATGTAGTTTGAAAGATGAGACTAACTGAGCAGATAGAGCAGAATAGAACGATTTCTTTGGTTTTAGTCTTCTGTTTGCTTTATATTATGAAGACACACTTGGAAAGTGTGTATACATGGACTTACAGCATCTGCTGTTTACATTATCACTTAGGTGAATGTACAAAATGAGCCTCTCCTTGGGTATTTTTCTGAGATTGGCTCAGAGTTGATAGCACACGTTATTTTAAATTCTGGATTTTTAGGTTGACATAGAATAGAAGATGGAAATGAATTCAGTTCTCAATAGTCTTGTTTTTGTTTTCTTAATCTCTCTTTCTCTCTACTTTTCTCCAGGGCGATGAAATGAAGAAAACAGGTATTCAGCCTATTCCTATGATGGACAGAGATAAAAAAGATGAAGTCCCTCAGGGTCAGGTATGAACTATTTAAGGAAAATGGTACTCGTTTATGAATAAAACACGTATGGATAAAACATTTCATATATTAGTGAATATTGCTTTTGAAATTGGGTTATTCAGACTGCTAAATTCTATGTTCTGCATGTGACTATGTTATTTTTAAAGTAGCAGAGGAAAACTTGTTTTCAAATTTTTGCTTAAATGACAACGTGCTGTTTGCTGTCTTCATTTTTTTCCCTTTCTTTGTACTTGTAGCTCTAGCTAAGACCACAATCACTTTGAATTTTTACGAGTGTCAATAGTACTTTTTATCTTAGTAAGTGGTGCTTCAGCCCTTAGCTAGTGCCCAAAGGAGGGTGAGAAAGATGATGACAGGCCTTGAGGGGAAGCCTCAGCTGAGGTCACTGGGTCTCTTCAGCCCAGAGGAGACTGAGGGGAGCCCTCACTGCAGTCACAGCTTCCTTGTGAGAGGAAGAGGAGGGGCAGGCACTGATCTCTGCTCTGTGCTGACCAGTGACAGGACCCGAGGGAATGGCCTGAAGCTGTGTCAGGGGAGGTTTAGGCTGGATATCAGGACAAGTTTTTTCATGCAGAAGGTGTTTGGTCACTGGAACAGCTCCCCAGGACAGTGGTCGCAGCACCGAACCTGACAGAGTTGAAGAAGCATTTGGACAATGCTCTCAGGCACATGCTGTGACTCCTGGGAATGGGCCTATGCAAAGCTGGACTTCGATGGTCCTTGAGGGTCCTCTCCAACCCATCATATTCTTTGATTCCATGGTTTTCATTGAGCCAGAAGGGCTACAGGGTGACTGTATCTTATATCCTATTTTATTTTTTGACAATTATAGGATAATCTCCTTTTTCCACTGAAGTAAAATAGCCCCCCTTAAAAACTAGCAAACAAGAAGAAAAAAAATGCAAAACAAATGGGAAGAAAATGAGGCAGTATGCGAAATAGTGTGGGTAAGCAGACATCCCATCTGCATGTAGCCTTGCCTTCTAAACAGCTGCAGTTTCTTTCTGTTGGTTGCAGTCTAAGTACCTCGTCTCAGAGTCTTGGGATCACAGCTCAGAAAATGTAACTTATTTGTGTTTAAAGTACACAGAGGACTTGGTTACATAGCAGTATGGGAGGAATCTTTGTATTGATGAAGACGAGAGTTGCTCTTTAATTTCTAAATAAGGACCAAAGTTTGCTCATGGTACAATACATAGTATTTCACTAAAAGGCATTTAAAAATTCTGCCCAAAGGAAGGGATCATAGTGCACTATTGTAACTGCCATAAGAGTCTGGGATAAGTGAGTGATGTTATAATGAATCTGAATGCAATCTGTCATCCTTGATAATATATAAGTAGCATTTGCTAAAAATTTCTTCATGCCATGACAATTCAGCTGTGGCATCGTAGCCATCACAGGCCCCTAAGCCCATATGAGCCAGATGTCATTAAAAATGTGCTCATTTGGTGTTCCCTAAATATGATAATGGTAAAAATATAAAAATATTGCACTGCATACATGAGAAGCAACTGCAAACCAATCATGGATCACACTGCACACCATTGACAAATGTGCAAAGGTTCCAGCAGTTTAAGTACATTGAGCTATGCAATGCATACCCTGGAGGACATCAGAATAATCCATAATCCGACCATATTTTGTGAATGCTGCACAACCTTCCATTTTTAAAAAATAAAGTCATCACATGAATAATGTTTGCAGAAATGTCTCTGTCTCCACCTACCTCCCACCATTACTGACACCAAAAAGGTAGACATATCCTGAACAAATGAAATTAATCAGTTGAATAATAAAAGGTTCTGTAGAAAACCCTACCTGAAGCAGCCATATCAGTCATAAAAGAAAGGCATGTAAGCAGCTTGTAATTACCAAAGATTTCACTGTCGCTGCTTGTTTTAAGCATTTGGATATTAAAAGTAGATGCAGAAGTACAATTAACTAATATAAGTAGTAATTAAGTAAAGAACTTTGAGCTGTTGGCTTCCAGTATTGTAGTTTGGCAACAATTTAACTCTTTTTTTTTTCATTCTTGTTTTTCATAGATTGGCTTCTACAATGCTGTAGCCATCCCATGTTATACCACCCTTGCACAGATCTTTCCTCCAACTGGGCCACTACTCCGAGCATGCAGGTGAGTAAATGTGCATAGCTTATAGCTTGGTCAAGGAAAAAGCAAGAGTGCTTTGCAAGTTTATCTGGAAATACAGATTTTTAATTTTAGAATTTGCATGAACATTAACAGGGATACACATCTCACATGAACCAATTCATAAACCTAGAGGTGATAACTACTGTCTAGGACTACCCACTGTAGATCTACAGACACGGCTGATTAAAATGTGTTGGATGCCAAAAGTGTTCAGAGAGAAACAGTTCAGTGTTTATGCATCCCTGTCTGTGCTGGTTCAGTGCAATATCTCTCTGTGTCCTTTTTACTTCACTGTGCTTCCCACGAAAATTTTGTCTAGTATTCTCTTAATTAAAAAATATGTGTTAAGGATGTGGTTTTCGTTCATATCAGAAAATTTCTATTAAAAAACAAAAAGAGAAATATCCAGAAAATATTCAGTAGTTGAGAGCATAGGAGTAGTAACATTGGGGTATGGGAGAAGCAAATGTAACTTTCTCCTATTGCTTGGGTTGTTCTGGAAAAGAGGCAAGAGTCCTTTACCTGTTCGCTGCTTCTCCACTTAAATGATGGTGGATTGCTTTGTAGGTAGTTCTGTACAGTAATAATGTCCTGGGCCTTAGCAATCTTTCCTGACAAAAATTTTGCTGAAACCAATGTATGCTTCATGAAAGTGTTCCACTTTCAGGTTAATCCATGTTTTCTAGAAAACCCCAGTTGCTTGATGAAATCCCAGCAATCTCTAACCTTATCAAGTGGTTAAAAGTCTGTTTTTCTATGCTCTCACTAGTACTTTCTAATGCTTTTTTTTGTTTTGTTGTGGTTCTTAAATTCTAGCTTACTTTGAACTTTTTCTTAGGCTGTATGACACAGCTACCTCCTCTTGTGGATCTTGTGGAAAAAAATTACTTCTTTTTAATAAATATTTTCTCTTTAAGAAGAGTAGATAAAGACATGAAAAAACAAGAGAACATAAAGAGCTGAAGGAATGTTTTGAGACCTTAATAGAGAGAGACTAAGTAATGTATTTGGTTTATTAAAGAAAATCATAGACTCTCACAATGGTTGAGTTGGAAGATCCCTTGGAAGAGATCATGTAGTTCGGTTTCCCCTCTGTGGGAATGCACATCTGCTAGAACAGGGCCCAGAGCTTCACCCAACCTGGCCTCAAACACTTCCAGGGATATGGCATCCACAGCTTCTCTGGGCAGGTTGTTCTAGTGCCTAACCACCCTTACAGTAAAGACTCGATCAAAATCAAGTTTTTATTCCACTTAATGGCTTAGAGAAGCTAGGTGGAGAGCTTAAGACTGCACAGTATCTTTTACAGGAGCAACAATCTGGGAAGACACATATCTTTTGATTTCTGGCCACATGGATATGGCAATGAGGCTTATTTGCAGAAGTAGCCCATTTTACTTGGTGGTTCATATTTTAGAACTCAGATGAGGATATTTAAAGTTGAATTGTAGATATCAAACACCCACGAAGGGATGTGCTTTAGATAAAGGTTCTCCCTAATTCTGAAGATCAAGCATGAATGTCTTTCCAAGTGTTGGTTTCTCTGCAGAAGGTGTGATGTCTGAAGTAAAAGCAATCAGACTCCTGGCAGAGATGATATGATGTTTTTCTATTACAGAAATTATGTTTGTTGTTTGTAATTCAGATTGTGCTAGCGTAGCTTTCAGAAGTATAATTTTAGCAGTCTCCACACTGGATAGAGCTCTGGACAGACAGCTCCCTGTCTTGCTGTTGTGTATTCTTTAATTTAGATTGTGCTAATGCAGAACTGAAATGCAGATGAGTAGATAAAGCCTCTGCAGGACTAAAGAGCTTCTTGAAAATCCACATCCTGGCATAAAGTCTTCTGAGGAGCAGTTCGGTAGCTTTCTCTTATTCTTGATATTATCCTCTGCTTTTTCTTTGAAGAGAATGAAAAGGAAGTCGAAGAGTTAAGGCTTGGAGGTGGAGCATAGGAAATCAGAACACAGATATAACTTCAGGTGCCCAGTTATTAAAAAAAGATGTTATTGCAGGGTCTAGAATACTTCAGAGTATTTCAAATGGCTGATTTTGCACTGCACTTTTGTTTTTCCTTTATTTTTGATGGGTACCTGTTATTTGGTGTGATCAGAGGCATGCAACCTTATTCTTGTTTGGTGTTTCCTTAGTTGTGGACTGAGCCAATTTTGATATCACCTCTTCAGCAGCAGTGCTCATTCTTGGAACACAATATTTAAGCTCTGGTGTCCTTGAGTTCTTTGAAACTCAGACACCAGCTGCAAATAGTAGCAACAAAAGCAGCCAAGGCAGCATGTCAGCATCAAGGCTTTTATTTTTAGAACCTCTGGGCATTAATTTCAGACTCTAGGAGCCAGGGCTTCATCGGGAGCTCAAAGGCAAATGAGTCGTGTTATCTATACCTTACAAAAAAATGAAGTATCCAACACTGATTTCACTAAAATAAGGTAGCAACTAACAGTCCAGAGGATTTTCTTGTCTGGTAATTTATTTCACATTTTAAATGCTTTCTTCTCATCCTGTGTAGATCAAAACTATTAGCCCACCTGTGCTACAGTGTTCAGAATAAGCCCTGGGTAACTTATGTAGCCCATGTACTCAGTAGGCCTACCAAAGTATAAATGGTAGTGTATTTATTTGGAGGATGAAATGTTGTTTTGTTTTTTTTATTTTATTTCAGACCAGATAATTTAAAACCATTTTCCATGTACTTTTGCGTCTCTCAATTCTTGCTGAAATTGATATAATTTAAAAATATTTTGGCTGCAATTCTCATTACTTTCCCAGTTCCAGGAAGGAGACAGAAATTGTGATGTTTCTTTTTTTCTGATCCTTAGTGCCTGATTGTATTAGCTGAGGTTCAATGCCATAATTATGCTGTCTTCATAACTTCCAGTTGGCCAAAGCACTAGCAGAGCATTTTCTTGCAGAAAATGGTGTGGGTGTTACCCTAGAGGGCACCAGCTTTCTTTAGTAGACTTCATCAGATCCTGCCTTCCACCACCCCCAGAAAATGCAACATTTTCTCTTCTTACCTGTTAGCTGTGCTTTCAGTTCAGTATTTGCTGGTTTAGCAAATGTTTTGGCAAGGCTGTGACATAAAAATCAGAAAAGCTTTGCCACTTAAATTCTGGTGTAATATCATGGTATGGACATGCCATGGGAGACGTTTTAGTGCTGTTGCCATCTTGTTTGTGTACTGAAGGCATCTAAGAACTGTTGCTTTAGTAACTAGGGATCTGACAGAACGAAGATGTAATAGTTGCGTTTGCTCTCTTTCTTGACATTTATATCTCGAGAAAAGGGTACCCTTTAAATGTAGTAGACTGCTAATATGATCACCACAATAGTAATTGAAAACTGATACTATGATCTTGGCATGCAACGTTTTATATGCTGTCAGGCAGCCCTTTTGCAGGGGTTTCAGAAAGCTTAATCTGCTCCTGTGCTCCAGGGTGCTTTTTCAGTCTCTGCAAACATGAATCTCTTGGGTCACAGCTGGGCTTTCCTATGGCCAGGAGGGCTATAAATTTGTTGTGGAAGCAGTTGGTAGCCTCTAGCTTCAGGGCTTGCCTCAGGGAAGGAAGGTGTACTGTAGGCTAGGATACAGTAAACGTGGATATGAGTTAGACAGAATTACAAAATGGGATAACTGAAGTTGAAGGCTGAAATAATGTACAGATGATAAAAGCTTGGTGACATACAGGTACTAATATAAATATACTTACATAAATATAAATCTCAAAGTATAATAAAGGAGACATTATTGTGAGGAAGAAATAAATCCCAGTAAATTTATGAACAGTGTCTTAACTTAGATTTTTTTGCATCTCCAGGGACAATCTCAGTCAATGGGAGAAGGTAACGAGAGGTGAGGAAGCCTCTATATGGATTTCTTCTCAATCCCTTGCACCTGGGACCTCAGATTCTCTTCCTGTGAAGATTGATGACTGAACAGCTGCAACAGATTGCTTTAGCCCGAAAAGCACCCCTTCTTGTTTTGGGGATTGTTTTTTGTTTTTGTTTCATTTTTATTTGAAAACTAAAAAAAAAAAAAAAAAAAAAAAAAAAAAAGGAAGAAGGAAAGCTACAAAGCGCTAAGAAGTAGACCTGCCTAGGAAGGTAACACCCATGGAGTTACCTCAGCTAAATGACTCTGGCAGCCAATCTCCTGACCTACACCAGTGACACAACATAAACAGAGGGAAAATGACAACCCAGATGTTTCGGAGTCAGCTATCAAAAGAGAACTTACAGCTTGTGAATATAAAAGACTGGCCTTATCTCATGGGCTACATTGCTGAGGCCTTAATTTAAAACTGATAGGGGTGGGAGGGAGTCTTATGGGGTACTTCTAAATTGTATCTTTCTAGTAAGGGTTTCAATGGTACTTTTATTATACCGTACTGTGGCTGGCTTTAACACCAGTGTCACTTGGGAGTTCTTGGCTATAAATAGAACAATATACCCATTGCTATTGTGAATGTTTATGTGTGATCTACTTGTAATCAGTTTGAACTCCAGCAGAATCCTTGGAGATTATAATTTATGCTTAGGTTACAGTGAATTCTCTTGCTGCAAACTAAAGGAAAACCAACATTCAGGTTCAAGTTTTAAAGTACTTCATTAAGCATCATGATGCCGATTGTCTGTCACTCACAAGGGAAATGCTGATAGAACTAGTGAAGGTGCTTTGTTCTTTAGAATGCTTTTTAAACCTAGACAACTCCTCCCTTAAAACACTGGATGTACTGGTTAATTATCTCCGATGTGAGAGGGAGTTTCAGATTGGAGTTTTTGTATCCATAGTGACAGAAATATTGGATTAAAATTTAAATGTGACAGCAAAAATTTCCTTGCCTAGCTCACAATTAAGTAAAGTCATCATTTTTATTTCTACCTACTAAGCTGTATTTTAAAAGGTATTGGAGACATACCTGAAGTATGCTATCTGCTGGGAACAAAAGCCTTGTCAGAAAAGTCAGGTCTGATAAGAGGGATTGTGGTACCATCACAATAAATCAAAAATGTGTTTGTATTGACTAGCTTTTGTGTTGCACAATAACACTGCATGTCTTCTACTGCTTCCCCCCCCATCCCAAGATTAGTGAAATTAGATAACTTCTCCATTTGTCTGTTTGTTTTTGCCCCTAGTTAGCGAAATTTCCAAGTTTAGAAAAACCTTTCTTAGTGACAGAATAGCTGACTGAAGACAAGTACACTAAATGGTGTGTTTACAGTTCTGTGCTCACTTAGGCCTCAGCCTTACAAACTTATGCACAGACTTATATGTAATGCCACTCTTAAATTTAGTGCAATTGTACAGAATATGTTTCACAACACTTAATTTGCCTTTGTCTTTCTCTTAAAAATGAGAAAAAAAAAATCTTTATAGCGATCCACACAGTAGGTGAAAACAGTCTTTGCATACCTTTCACATACAGCCTATACTGCATTCTGTGCTTTTTCACAGATAATGCACTCTTGTGGAGGTTCCGTGATAACATGGCCATTGTGTAACTGCAGTGAGTAATGGTAGTGACCTAAAGACACAACACAGGTTCTCTTTTTCCATCTCCTGTCTTTTGGGCTCTATTGCTCTAATAGGCATGCCAGCTTTTGAGTTTCATGTGAACAACTTGGCCTCTTGAGTTTTGCCTTCTGTTATGGTCGAGCACATGCCAGTATCTGTTTATGTGTACAGTACGTGATCCGTATTGCATAATGTATAAATGCACCTAAGCCTTTGCTGTACATAGAGATTCCACAGGCTGAGAATTCAATATGAAGTTATCTTATTTATATGATGCATGTTACCTAGCAACAGCCCCTTAATTTTTTTTTTTTTACTTTGCCTTACCAATTCTAAGTGCAGCAATTCTTTGGTCATCACAGCAAACTGGTTTGGAGTTGAAAAATAGCAAAAACAAGAAAGAGAAGAAAATGGAAGGAAACAATTGCACCAAAACAGAATGAATAATGTCTCATGCTATGTCCTCTACTTTCCTCCTTAGCCATTCTATTTCAGCTAAATGCAGATACAACCTTTCATCCACTAAGTACTTGAGACATAATCCATGGTTCTTAATTTGCATGGAAATTAGCTAAATCTATGGTGACTACAAAAATGCTCTCTGAAATTCAGATACTGGATGTAATGTTTTCCTTCGTGGGTTAAGTATATTTGCTTAAGCGTATTTGCATTAAATATATTTGCCATTATTTTCCCTTCTTTTTCCCTTTCTATTTAAAAATGCTGATTTTAAAAGCATTGCAAAAGCATTCCTTATCACACTATATCTGTGTATGGAAAGCTTTTCATCCATCTTTTACTCACTGACAATAAGGATAACTTCACTAGTTCTGTTTCCTACCATTGAAATTGTTTGACAGTATCACACACTGTTATGTTTTGAAGTTTGTGAGTACTGATAGAGGTCATGTTTCCCTGGCAAATTTGTCAAATTGGCAATAAGTTGTTCTATTAATGTTTCAAGTGAATCAGCTACTGTTTGTAATACAGAACTGTCCAAACCACTTAAAATACATGTTTGCTATAGTATGTCTATTAGAATTTTTTAAAAATCGGCTCCAGTGGCTGTAGTTCGGTTTGATTTTCTACTGTGTAAAAGGAGAAAGGTCATGACAAAATATTACTCCTTGGTAGGACCTAGACCAACAAAAAGTCATGATGAGCTGTTTGGTTTTTTTTAAGAAAATGTTGTCTCTCTTAGCATTTACCGAGTACAGATTTGTGAGTGTATTTTGTAGAAAAAGGACTTGTACCTGCACTTCCAAAGTAAAACCCACCAAGAGTTAGAACTTTGGAGCTGCATTTGAATTTCGTGAGCTTTAAAGACATGTGGAGATTTAACTGTTCAAAGGTCTGGACTCAAAATCACAATCTATTTAAGACATCCAAGTTTGTAAGACATCTGACTTTAATTAAGTTAAATTATCAAAATTCATTCTTGCTTCCATTTTTATCCTTCTAAAACTGATCTTGCTCAAAAGAATGTATAAAAAGCTTAACAGATCTTTCCTTTCCTAGAAGTGTGAGATTTTATATTTCTGGAATTGCATTTTTCTTGATAATAATTCCAGCTGCTTTTTCCTCTTACATCTAGTAAAAGCAAAAGCACTGTTTGAAGTTGTAACTGAGCATTTGTAATGTATTATGAAAAGGTGCCTGAAAGGTATGCACTAAGTGAGAAAAATAGTTGACATAGCATGATACTCATCAGAGATGTTACCTATTTTATTACAGCATGACAAGTTCCATTGTTATGATTAATCTATGAATTTTGCATGATTTTGCAACATTCTACTATAATGGTTCAAATCGTGGAAGTAATTTTTTTCTATAAGCGACCATTAGAGAAATGAAATCTGTTTGGTTTTTTTAGCTGGAGTATATGATCAAGTGTATTAACTTGGAGGGGAAATTCATCTTTTTTTATGTGGCGCAGTTTTCTTTCTTGTGTTTAAACTTAAAACAGTGTGATTGGTTTGCTGTGACTGCACTTAGAGCATTTAATGTTAAAGTTGTAGGAGTAGCAAAAAGCACTATTCATGTTAAAAAATAGAGATTGTTAGATACTCAAATCAGTCATGACCCTCTTGAAATAATGCATTTGCCTCAAACACTGTGATATTGGACCAGGTCTGTGAAGTGGAACAATTAATTTATTCATTCTAAACACAGAAAAGGCTTTCTGCACACTACTACAAGGAAGTTCATGTTGAAACTTTAGGTTATATATCCCAATCTGGCAAAGGCACATCATAACTTTTGTTTGCTTTCTGACCAAAAACTGTGCTCGATTGTAATACGGGTGTATACTCTGTCAAATAAACCTAAAATAATGGACTGCTTTCTAGGGTAGATCAAACTGATTTGTAGAGTAGTTTCATAAATATTCCAAATTCAGGTTGGGCTGTTATGTGGAGAAGAAAGAACTTCAAGGTAACAACATTCAACTTTACTACATTTAGTGAGCTGAAAAATTTGTTTTATATATATATATATTTACACACACATATATATATATATGATACATATAAACTATCTTTGTAAAAAATATGCAAGTGCAATAATTTAAAGAGGTCTTAACTTTGCATTTATAAATTATAAATACTGTACATGGTGTGTAATTTTTTTCATGTATTCATTTGCAGTCTTTGTATTTAAAAAACAAACCTAAACCTTTACTATTACGTTTGTACAATAGAACAGTAAGCATTTATTATGATATAGTTAAGTTGTAAATAAATTCACAAACCAAACAGCCAGTACATATGCATATATGGGTGTCCTATTGTGAAACCTGTTTTTGCTTTTACTGCTGGCTTTAGCACAGCAAGATGACTTCTGTGGATATGTAATTATACATATAAATATATGTATGATACATAAAATATATTTAGAAATGTTCATAATTTTAATGGATATATCTATACATATACTTTGGTGTGAATATTACTGAATACAGAGTTTTTTAATATTATTTTTCATGTTTATTTTTGCTATTATTGGGAGTGCAAGTGAGGGATGGGAATGGGTGTGCATATATGTGTGTTTATACCACAAGTAAACCACAGCACAAGTGATTCAAAACATGATGGAGCCTTTTGAATAGGCAGTGCTTGTTGTTCCCTGTATTTGCAGTTTCCTGCTTAAGGTAAGTTTTCCCAACATAAGACATTTTTCAATGCAATTTTATCACCTATTGCAGGTTCACGTTGTCCCAAACTGCAAAGGGATCTCCTTTTCTGTTTGCCCTCCTGCTGCCAGCAGCTTACCTTGCTGTTGATAGATAACTTCCACACAGATCCTTGCTTTGCCCCTGTCTAATGTCAGTGAAGGTGATATAGGATTATTTGCTACCTTTAGGAATTATTGTGATACTCAGATACTGAATTGTAAAAAAGTAATCCTGTGCCCAAATTTGTAAGGTCTAGTCCAAAGCAATATAAGGCTTTAACAACTGCCAGTATCCTGAAAATACAAGGTAGGTTCAGAGAACTGTAAAGCAAAATTCTGAGTAACACATGAAAAACTAAATTTAAAAAAAAATCTGAAAAAAGGAGATAAAATTAAATCTGCGTATTTCTCCACTTAGATACTCTTATATCCACTTATACTCTGGTGAGCAGCTCTTCCAGAAAGCTCTGTTTGCTGCAATGGCCAGCTTTGGTGATGAGAGAGAAACTACACTGATATTTAATGATTTTTTAGTGTTTGTTCATTGAATTTCAAATTTTCTGAATTATTTTGAGGGAAAGGAAATGCAAGAGGAATATTTCTCTAAATACGATTAATTTAGTACTTTGCACCTCTTTCTGTACTGTTGGAAAGGATCTATAGGCTGAGGTCAATTAATGACTTTCTGGACAAGATTTTAACATTGCTGGCAGTCAATCACATGGCTTTTCATATTTTTCTGCTTGTTGTGCAAACGTACCTCTTGTAGCACAGCATGGTGCTTTGCTGTTGATGGTCACTGTCCATTTGGTGTGCTTTCCTTAGCATTTTTAGCCCTTTGACATTGAAGAACATAATCAGAAACTTAGAAAAATCAAGCCTGGGTATATTCCCTTGCAGATAATGGAAGATAAAAAAGCAACTTAAGTTCATTGATGTTTGTAGAGGAAATTAATATTCTGTTGGTTTTGAGGAACTTTAAATTTGTCTTGAAAGTATCCAAGCACTCTGGGACAGAAATATCAATGGCTTTCACCTGCTCAACAAGTATTGGAGATTACTTTGATGTACGTATTTTGCTGAAGAAAATTACTAAGGGTGAAATTCCCCTTCTTCAATCCTGAAAAGTTTTTTGCCGTGTGTTTCAGTAGCTCTCTGGAAGAGCTACCTGTACCACAGAAGCTGCTTCCAAAGATGAAGATCTTTGGCTCAAGAATGAGTTACAGAGAAATGCATCAGAAAGTAGCTCGTGTGTGCATTATACCTATTTAAAAGTCTAAAGGAAAGGAGAAATCTGAGATTCAAGAAATATGAAAACAATGAATTATAGCAGGTAAAGTTTGGGGGGTTTTTTGCTTTTTTTGGTAACGTTGCTGGCAGGACTAAATTATCTTGACCATGTCATTTGTTAACATGCAGCTGGCATTAATTGTTTTTCATTTTTACAGCATTGAAAGCCCTATGAATACAGGTGAGAATATTTTTGTAGTGTTCCTTCTGTTCCTTTAGCTGTATTTCTTCTGCTTTTAAAAATAATATCAGTTGTTAATACACACTACTTAATTAGCCCATTGGAAATGAAAAAAATAGGGTTTGTAAAATAAAAAAATAATTTGAAAAAAAAGGCAAGAAAAAATAAAGAAGGAAAAAAAGACCAAAAACATTTTGGAAGCACCAAAGAGAGTCAGTAGCTGCCAGAAGGTCCTGAGAATTTTACCATCAATGTAAATAGCAGTAGTGAATGTGGCACAGTGATAAATATGGAGAGTTTTGATGAACAAGTTCTTCATAATGTTAATTTCCAGCTAGTGAAGTTCAAGTTGTTTTCTGCTACTGTCTTGTGGAAAGAAAAGCATATTCAATATCAGGTGTATTTTACATCTTGAGACAAAAAGAAAGCCACCTTGCTAAAAAAAAAATAGTTTCTCATGTGAGTAGTTTGAGAAAAAAGCCAGTAAGATGTGCTTTTCTTCTGAACGTTAAAATATACTCAGGCTGGAAGACAAGAATATTTTCAGTTCATTTGAAAAGACAATGGACATCTGTTATGATGCTACTTATGGACTTGAAGGAACAAAACTGTTCTGTAACAGATTTTCATTATAATCTTGCACAAGTTGCCAGATAGTGGATGTTTTGAGGTTTCTTTTTTTTTTTTTTTGTTTTGTTTTTTGGTTTTTTGGTTTGGTTTGGTTTGGTTTGGTTTTTTTGGTTGGGTTTTTTTTTTTGTTGTTTTTTTCAATTTATTTAGGCCTCTGAACACTTTATTTTTTGTGTGTTATGCATATTTGGAAATTCTCCTGATTAATGCAGTTTAGAATTCAATATATATGTAGAGGAAGATATTTGCTTTGCTGTCAGATGAGAACAAATATCACAGGGCTGTGATGCCCTCAGGTATGCTGCTGATGAGTACCTCCTTTTCTATTTTCTCTGGATCTGAGGGGAAGATTAAGAAGTCACACTGAAAGCTTTCAAGCTTGTATATATGATTGCACCTTTAATGTCTGAGCTGCTAAAGTGATGCATAATCTTAAAAAAATTCGAAGTCATATAACTAAATACTGTAGCAAATTTTGATTTAAATTTTTGCTGACTTCTATTTGAGTACCAATGGTAAATTGGTTTGGGTACCACACCTGTGTAGTTACTGTTCTGAAGTCATCTTGCAGGTCCTGTTCCAGGGCTGCTGGTAAAAATAATTGTTTGGATCCTTTAAACTTTTTCAATCAGCTCCAGTCATCAGACAACTCTTACTTTTTGCTCCTTTTGTACTATTAATTTTATGGTAGAGAATTTTTTTTTCTTTCCCCTTTGAGGACTGCATGAGTACAACAGACTGCCATCTCTACAGCCTCTTCTATCCTTTCAGTTTCTGTGAGCTGAATTTATTCCCAGTGATTGGAAATTAAAAGTGTAAAGCTATTCTGCAGGGTTCTGTTTCCAAGGTTTATGTCAAGTACAGAGAACAAAGTGTCTACTGAAGACTGAATTAATGGGCTGAAATTTGCAAAGGAGATCTTCATTTCTTCCTGCCCTGAGAGAAATAATTTTCATCCAGTATTCCATACCTGAAAGGCTTGGAATGAAGTGAGTACTGTGCCATATGAGACTAAGATGAGGACTGATGGGAAATGAAAGATGGGATATGTATATAGAGATGCCACTGGTCAGCCTAAACTGAGAAAGCTGATCTGAACTCTCAGCTCTCCTGCACAGTAATTTTTCCTGTAGATTGCATAAGGCCCTCATACAAAATCACTCTCTGCCTCATAGAAGCATCATGTAATGCTTTAGATGGTGTCTTCATGCTGGCATAGATTAAATGAATGTATTTGGGAATCCTGGTACTTTCTTTTGAAGCTGAAGCTGTTATGAACTTGTTTAGGAAATTACAAGAAAGGACTACAAAGTGAGATCAAGATGATTTTTCATTTACAAGGCCTTTTGCCAATTTCTTGAATTTAATTGATCCTGCGTAGCCTGTCATAGATGAAGGCATTTGTGTATCTTATTCCTTTTGCTGCTAGCTTTTAGTCACAGCAAAACAAAGTTTGCAGGATTTGCTTGAGCTTCCATTTTGTTTGGTATCTAACTTCCATCTGAGAAAACACTTCTGACACAGATATTTACCCTCCCCAGGAATACTAATGCTATGGGAAATGCTGTAGCAGACATTCACATGGTAAACAGGAAAGATTTTTTTTTTCACATTCTTTCAACTGGAACGTGTACCAAGAGAAGATCTTTGTCATAATTTTCAGTCAAGTCAGTCAATATAAAACATACCATGTGAAAACTGGAGTGGAGCACTACTCCTTTTGCAGATGTGGGAAGGCTTTTTGTCAGAGACTTATCACTAGCTCTTTTTCTGTGTTTTAGTAGCAGCTCTATATTTTAAACAAGAGAATCCTGTGACCGAGAATGCTGTATTTTAATGTTTATGCTGCTGCAGTCAAGGCTAATGGGGTTGACGCAGGCTGGAATTGTCTTTTCTATGAGCTTTACAGGGGTAGGCTGATGGTTGTAACCCATTTTCTTTCCTTCCACAAGAGACATTACTGCCCTTTTTGTCCTGAAGTGAGGGGAATACTGCAAACTTCAGCAGAGAGAGAAGATGGGCTGGAACAGACAGCAATCTTTTCCTTTCTAGAGCTTGTCTCTTCAGTTTTTCCTGGAGTTAAACTGGTTGGGAACATCAGTTTCACTAGTGCTACTTTCACCTTGAAAAAGAAAGTAAAATAAATAGAGTATGTTATGTTCTGTATAAGTTTAGAAATAATTTAAAACCAAATATGAACTGTGTAATTCTCCACAGTACACTAAAGGGTTAGTCCAAATTTTTCACATGCTTTTTCTTGTGCATGTCCATAAAAACAACTATTTTTAAAATGCATGGTTTTCCCACAGCCTGTGTTCTTCTTCAGCACTATACCCACATTGCAATCACTATCTGTTTAAAACAAAGGTAACCTAGGAGAAAAATGGAACATGCTCTAATTTCTACATGCCAAGAAATGATGAGAGGGAAATGCTTGTAAAAATTCCTCTAGAGAGTGATATTTTAGGAAAAAAACTACCAAAGCCCCCCAAAAAACACCAATGCTTTTTTTCTCTGAGTATAGTTGCATTTAACTTAGTAATAAATTACCTGGATACTTCTGCAGGTTATATAGGCTCCAAATAGCTATTGTGATCATTGGAAATAATAGAATATCAACATTTATGGCAGCAACAGGCTAAGAATACACAGAAACATGCTTTCTAAATAAATTATGAAAAACAATGTATAAAGGCAAAACAGTGAAGTTTTAAAATGCTGAGAAATAACTTTTTCAAAAATTTTAGCATGTGGCCAATCCCCAGCTTGCTGAAAATTATGTGTTTGCAGAGCAGGGAGGGCTTTAAAAAGCTGCAGTCACTTTTTTCTCCTGTAGTCACATACAGCTGTGACTGTGAGGGATCTCACCTGGAAACTGTTCTGCACGTCATAGTCACTGCACCAGCGGGATCAGAGGGTGTTCTGTAAGTCTGCTTGACAAAGGTAAGTACCAATGGTAAGGTCATCTCTGCCTCTCGCCCAAGCCACAAGCTAAAAATCAACCAAACTAGCTATACCCCTGTTCAAAAAAGTCTTTGAGACAAGAGACCATGGTCATCATCTCTGCTCCCAGCATTTTTAACTGGTAAAATCCACAGCGGCAGAGCTGATGTGAAATCCTGCCCAGAGGGCCTAGGGCTGCCTGTTCCTAGCTGTGTTCCCAAACAGGTACTCCTCTGATCACAGGGGTGATGAAGCCCAGCTTCCTATTGATTTGCATTATTGTCCTTAGATTCGAAAAATTTAAGTTAGGCTGTCTGCTGTCTTTGCATGTGCTTTTTGAATTCTCCTCTGTTCTCTATTGCAATTAATCACTTGCTGTGCTTTGGCTATCATACACAGATATTCTGTAGAAGCTGGCTGAAAGAATGAAAAGTTATGGAGTGGACCCCAGTCTTCTCCCTAAAAAGCCACCTCTTTTATCAAATATGGAACTTTGTTATTTAGGAGGCTGTTCTCTGAAGTTTGAATGTATTCAGCCAATGCATTCAAAAGGTTTATGGTAGCAGAATGAAGGTGCCAGGGAGTGGGACATCCAATGTGACATTGCTGAAAAGCCACCCAAGATATCACTCAGTGCCTTACAGTTGAAACTATGACTTTAGAACTATGGTAAAATAATAGGATCTATTGAAGCCCCACATACTGTATGAATGCTGGCAAAGTTTTGTTTCTGCCATTCCTAATACACAAACTAAATACTGCAAGTTGCCAGCAGTTTCTCATACCAAGTCTGGGCACCTTGGTTTTTTTTTCTGTTTAAGATGCATTGTGTAGAGACACTTTATCTCTCTCTGCCGTGGGGAGCAATGCTTCCTAACAGATAAGCCTGGATTTTAGGACTTTGGACTATGTACAGGTTATGTTTCTGGTGCAAAAGTGGGAATAGGAAACTGGGATGGATACAAACAGCAACATAGCAGGTATTTAAAAGCTATTTTAGGTTTTGTCTTCTTAAGGAATTCCGATTTTTTTTAAGGATTTAAGATTAGAAATTCTCTTAAATATAGTCCTGGAGCTTGGAGCTGGTGATGACATGAGCCTTCTCTGCGATACTGATGAGACTGGATGCTGTGACTGTTGAATATCTGGACTGTGGTGCTGTTCTCAGATTCTGTAAACACTTTTTGATGGATGGGTTTTATTTAAGGGCTCCATTTTTTCCTTTGTATAAAGCCTGCCCTGCACAGCAATCAGGTTTGAATTATCCCAGTTTGATGGTGAAACTCCCTCAGTCATGTACCTGCTGTTTTCCCTCTGCAGTCTAGAGCTTTCAGCTCTGTCATTGTGACATGTGAAAAAATTTGGGCTGGATTCTGGCTGTGTTCATGCCAGTTTCCACAGAGGGTCCTGCTGACTCCTTTCATAAAGATCAGCCTTTAAAGTGGGATTGGGACGGGGTAATTATAGTCAGCTCCTGAAGTTAGTGCCCATTTAGACTCCAAAGGTAGCAGTGTAATTACTGCTGGTTGGCAGTGACCTCAGAAGACCTACTCTAATAATGAAGATGCTGATTGCTCCCATTCCCCAGCCTTGGATCTTGCCTTTGGCACAAGTGCCAGTGTGGACCCATTACAGAGCACAGATTACACGTCTGACTCAATGCAGCATCCAGCCTGCTTCTGTGCCAGAGATAACAGAGAGAACTCATTCTGCCTCTTCCATAACCACAGCCTGCCTCTGGTTAATGCCATGGGCCTGTGCAGCTCTGGACTGCTCCACAGGTTTGAGCACAAGGCCACTCCAGCTGCAGTAGTCTGGTTCAGGCTCCTCACCAGAGCTTAGAGAACAAATATAACCAACCCTTCCAATGGATCCCCTGCCCTCTGCTTGATGGTGTCTTTTAATGTAATAACAATATGAAATTAAAGCAAATAGAACTTTTGACTGTGACAAACTACATAACAACCATAAGGTATTTGCATTTCAGGGCGTTTGGGGGAAAGATAATATCCATAAAACTTACACCAATAGATCTGATTTCTTGGAAGCCTTTTCTGCTGTTAATTGCGAACAAAAGTCCCACTATAGAATGATAATGGAATGGAATGCTGTCAGTAATGGAAGGAATGCTGTCACTTCTTTTCCCTTTACACAAACATAGTTTGAGAAGCAGGAGCAATGGCTCAGAGGTAAGAGAGGCTTTGTTTTTGGTGCCATGTTTCAAGAGTAACAAAGCTATACTGATGTACCTATATTTGTGGTCATCATTCGCAGAAGAGCTGGCTGGGACTGATCACTGCTGGGCATAGATGGGAGGTTTCATGTTTATTCTAAACTATAGCTGGGTCCAGCTGTTTTATGACTCTTGAGCATAAAACAGAGATTCTTTGAGAGGAGGAGCTCAAGCTGTTCTGTGCTAATCTGCGGAATGAATGCCAGCTTAAGGACAGACTTTTGAGTCAGGCAGATATGACTGGTGCTGTGCTCAAAATGTGCTAAAGTGGTTGTCATCTAGTTTGTCAGGGATCAGGCATGCAGTGCAATGCTGCTCAAGCTTCTAAGAAATTGATTAATTAGGTATGCTTTTAAGATTAGTGTGCAGCATTAGTATAGTGGTTTGGGGTTATTTATTTATTTATTTGATTGCAGGATTTTTTTTTTCCTTGACTTTGGTTTGTGGGTTTATTTTTGTTTTTGTTTTTCCATTTGTTTGGGTTTAGATTCCTTCTGTCTGCACTGGAAACAAATTATGGGATTGTCAAGCTAATGCATATGTGACGGGATAACTGTGCTAAGGAGATAAGGGCCTTGATCACGGCCCTAAAGCCAATCAAACACGTGTCTGTTGCTATCTGCCAGGGAAGAAGCTTTCTTCCACTTTATTTCTCATGCACTCTCACTGTGTCATCAGCTTGTCTATATTTTGATTCAACAACTTGATACAGGTGCAGAACTCTGGTCTGACACTCATGGAAGCTCGGTTTCTCTGTATCTTTGTTAGATATCAGGCTCTTAAGACTTTCTGTCACTTTTTGTCTTTTACCTCTGCCACAGACCATTTACTGTGTGGTTTTTCCCCCTCTTTGGTTTTAAGTGTCCAGACTTATTTATATCATGTTTCTCAGGTACACAGTCAGCTCAAGTCATCTGAAGTAATTCTGGAGAGGCCCATGTCTTGAGTTGATTCTGCCTTTTAGTCTCTCACTAGATACTGGTGTGACTTGGTGAGGATAGGGGAATTAAGTTTTTCTGGATTTGGCCTTTCACTGGTACTCCATTCGGCAACTACTCAATGCTTCATCTTGGTCCAAGACTAAAAATCTTCAGCCACTGACTGCTGTCAGCAATACAAATACCCCTTTCCTTGAAGATTAAAATATTTTTGATAGAAAAGACTTGGTGCTCTGTGGATGAAAGAAACTTCCTTAGCACTGTATTTTTGGAGGTTAGCCAGCATGGAGGAAAACCCCAAGCCTTATTGGAGGAATAGGTGCAAGGTCTTGGTCCTTCAGAATCTTATTATTTGTAATATCTGAGTCACACCATCTCTTTAGAACCAGATGGAACCTCAACCTGCATGGAGGTGAGGATGGTAGTCGAAGTCCTCTGCACTCCTGTTTTGACAGGAAGGCTGGTGCAAGACTTGGAAGGGAGATTGTACTGCTGAAAGAAGCAACAGTGAACAAGTCACTGGGAAGGGGAAGAGGCCATCCCAAAACCCTGGCTGAGGGCATTGCATGTCTTAGCACCCACCCTCCAGGATGGTTTGTAACTGGACTCTAGTTCTTGTGCAGGAGCAAGGAGAGCTTGTAGTAAGTTTGGGGACCCTGGAAGAGGGCAGTGGGGTGCAGACCAGTGCATGACAGGCCCAGTCTGAAATCAAGCTTGGGTCCTGCCTTAAGTCCCAGGCAGAGGCATGACTGAGGGAACACCAAGCTCAGGAGCTCATCCTAGTGCCAGCTGGGAGCCCTGGGGACAATGGGGCATCCAGGCAGTGTCTGTGGTGATGGAGGGGATCTGTGATGAGCATGTCCTTGAGTCTCTGCCTGGCTGCTTGGCAGCAGGAGAATCAGGTGTGCACCTCAGTGCTGATACACTGGTTCCTGTCAGCCAGATGTGACTGAAGGGCCACAGGTGGGAAGTTTACGAGGGGAAGCCACATGGGATGAAGAAGGTGAGGCCTTTGTACCAGTCTGAGGGTGATGCATGAAGTTTTGCTGCAGCAGGAAAAGCTGAGCTTAACCCTCAGTGACTGACATGACACACAGCAGGGCTGCCCCTGCTCAGTGCCCATGTCCAAAACCTGACACTGAGCTTGGCACATGTGTGTCTGTGTCTTTTGCTACGTGCATCCCAAGTTTCCCTGACTCTTGGGAAGCTATGCTGAGCTGTACTGAGCTGCTCTGTCATGCATTTAAACTCCCTTCCACCCTTGTGTTCTGCAGGCAAAAATATCCCTCTACCTCCTTCAGGAGTTATATCAAGAGGAGAGATAAAATTTAGTTAACAAATCTTTCACTCCACAAGTGCCAATTATGTGGGGGCTTTTCTCAGATGGTCTAAATGATAAATATAGCTAGCTAAATTCAGAGTAACCATTTTCAACCTGTGTTTAGCACTGAAGTGGGCTGCTTCTATTTTCAGGCTGAAGAAGAATTTGTGTGACTGAAATCCCATCCAAGTTCTTGTAAGTATATCAGTCAGTCTAATAAAAGAGATTACCTCTTCCTACGGACCTTGCCTCACTTACATTCTTCAGGCACTGTGACTACACCAAAGATGCTTGCTCATCTTTGCTGCTGCTTCTCTGCCACCTGCAGTGTGCAGCTTGAATGTACAGGACAGAAGACAAAGGGAAGCACATCAAGGTTTCATTTGCAAGCTTAAAGGCCTTCCTGGAAACATAGTAAAAGTTAAGTTGGAAAGAAGCTCTGGAGCTCCCCTAGTCCAGCCCTAATCCGTGCTGTATCAATAGGTTTTGATTGGATGCTCAGCACAATATCTGGTGAAGTTGCCAACACTTCCAAGCATGGAGCTTTCACAACCTCTCTGTGCATGTTACTTCAGTGCTGAACCACTGAACTTCACTGAACCACTCTTTCTGTGCAGATTTTTTCTTTACATCCAACCTACTGTTCCTGCCTCTCATTAGTGGCCTAGTCTCTGGGTATACAAAAAAGCTCCTCCTGGGGTGGCCTGTGCTTCAGCCTCTCAGCAGTTTTAGTATTCCTTTGCTGGACTTTCTCTGGTTTTTCATTGTCTTGCTTGCTCTACAGACTGGACACCATGCTCCAGGCATGACCTAGCCATGTAAACTATCAGGGGATGAGAGTTTTCTTCTGTCTGCTGGCTTTGCACTTGCTTGTGTGGCCTAGTATGTGATGAGCTGCCTTCATTGCAAGGCACATGACTGGCTCTTGTGCAATTTGCCAAAAAGGATCCTAAGTACCCTTCTGCAAAGCTCTTACACACTCAGCTCATCCTTAGCATGTCCAGCTGTGTGGGGTTAGAGCACCCCAGCTGTAGATGTTACGCTGCTTCATTTTGCTCCTCAAGAGGTTTTTATTGGCCAATTCCTCCAGCCTGTCAAGATTTCCCAAACTATTTTTTTTTCTATCTCCCTTCTTTTTGTTAAGCATTTAGTTTCCTGTCCCTTTGTGCTTGTCCCTATGTGATGCAGACATGTTCAAAGACATAGTTCCCCTTCAGAGCAGAGTTTTCTTGTGTTATACACCAGAGATGCATGGTGGGATTGGTTTGTAGAAGCAGACTAATCTTAACTGCAAGGGAGATGGTCTTGGAAGGGGAAGGGCTTGTGCTGCCCAGTGCCTTTGGAAGCTTTTGCTTGACAGGATGCAGACATATGCCCTAGCAGGAACTACAGGCCCTCAGGTGTTCATCCTTGCTATCTGCTCATTGAGAGACTCACTAAGGAGAAAAAAGTAGAAAATTCCTGCTTTTGAACTCTTCAAGAAGGCCATTTAATACTTGCTTTCTTTTGCTTCATGCCTCACCTTATACTTTACCTTATCTCCTGTCCACTTAGGTCTTAGAACTTCAGCTTAAACGGAGACTGAATTAAAGGTTGATTTTATGTAGAAGTTTTCAGACTACTGTGTTCTGCCCAGAGAGGAAATGAAGGGACAGCATCTGAGTATGAACTTATCGTAACCCAGCTCGAGATTTCCCTTTAGGACCAACCCAGGATGTATTCTGAATGGGAAAACAGAGGTAGTCCCCTTCTCTGCTACATACCTAGCCAGCCTAATATTACATTTCTAGAATAATAGTAGTCTCCACAAGATGGTTTTATGTCAGTTTAAAGACAGAAAAGAGGAGCAAATATGATTAGTTATGCAGATTCTCCTCAGTTGGAGCAGTCACTGCTTATCCTTTATTCAACAGGAGGCAGTATATTTTTTCTCTTGCATGTTTTTATGAGAAAAATCACGACCTTCTTAGAATGCTCATTTCCATCCCTCCAGCACAAGTCAATCATAGGAACAATTAAATAGTTCTGGAATTAAAAGTGACATTTTAGAAAGAAACAGGTAAAAATTGGGTGCTAAGGAGGGAAAATTAAATTTCTTTCCCCCTCCTCTTTGTGTCATACTGTTGATGAAAGAATAATGTAGTTCTGTTCTACTAAATAACAGCTTATAAAATTTGCTTTGTCTTTCAGTTTCATATTATGTTTTCCTGGGTAGCAAGAGCAGTTAGGGTCTGTTCTTGGTCACCTCAGAGTTCTCACCTTGAAATTGGTAAAACTGGAAAAAGCAAGACATGGTCTGTAACACTGGTGATAGTTTTTTTTAATTCTTGAACTCCTAAAATATTTCCAGCCGTGCTACAAGCATGTTTTCTACTGTGTTCCCTCCTGTAGTCTCTTCTCCAGGCTAAATTGAATTCTTGTGCCCACGTACATTTTCTTCTCAGTTACGGTTTCAACTTACTCTCTTCTGGAATCCTCCAGTTGTCTTAAATGTTTCCTGAAGCATGGTGGCTGCAACTGAACATTTGGCCAAAGCCTCTTCTGTGTTGGGAACACTGACAAAAATATTCCCACTTGCTATGTGTTGAACACTGATGGTTCTGTATACCCCAAAATGACATTTGTTCTGCCCACCACACTGACACTTGATTTGTGCTGACCAACTCATCCACTGTGTTCCTGAGTTTCTACTGAACCAGCTGCTGCTGGCCACTGGGAAGCTGCTTATTGCTGCAGACATTGAAGTTCATCCAGCTGTTCTGTGAATTTTCCAGTTTATCAAGAGCGTTTTCAGTTCCAATCCTGTCTCTAAGAGTATCCCCTCTCCATTTCATGTCCTCTGCAATCTTAATAAGCATACTGTGTATTCCATCATCCACAGCGTAAACAAAAGTGCTGGGAAAAATTAGATAGAGATTCAGGATAAATCTCCATATAGAATTGCTTGTTACTTCTTCCATTTGGACGGGGATTCTTTATAAGTACTCCTTGAATATAGTTGTATGGAGTTCTTGATGTTTATATTTTGTACCCATGCTAGCCTGTTGATCCAGATAGTTTTCTTTTCTCTTTTTTTTCCTTACTTAAAACAGTAGTACAAAAGACAATGCCAAAAGCCTAAGTAGATTGAAAATATGCTACAGCAATTGCTTTTCCTGCACTAATGCTCTTGAGCCATCATACTCGCTGTTATTCAGCTCCTTGCTAACTCCCTGTTTGTCATATGGAGGCTTAGAGCAACTTTACTTTTTTTCCCCAGCTCTTTTTTTTTTTTTTTTTTTTTTTTTTTTTTTTTTTTTGGAAGTTAAAGGTGAAGTTGATGAACTTTTCTACTCATTTCCTTTCTCCCTTCCTTCTTTTAAATACAGACCCCAAACATACAGTTCTCACAGCTGGTAATTCTATAGCCCACAGCTATCCTCAAAAGTAAGTGCTAACCTGTTTGAGATTATTTCAGGCAGTTTTTCACATATGGTAGGCAGATATTCATCAGGTTTAGCCAAATTAGCAACACTTTGAGTGCTACCTAACCTAGTCATTCAGGCCATTAGGTTTTCTAGCATTTATTTGGCCTTCTCTTGTTGATGTTGCTTGTCACCTTTCCAGTGCTGAGTGAGGAAAAAAGAATCATTTAGCATATTAGAGAAAGGAATCAGCCTTAGGCCCAATGTAAATGAACTGGTAGGAAAAGCTGCACTCACAAGCAGCAAAATTCATGGGGAGACCTAGGGGGAAAAAAAGCCAGAGACTGTGTTGCCAAGGAATGTGGGCAGAGGCTGAGCTTCACAGGAACCCACAGGTGCCTCCAGGTTTGTCTGACTATTTGTATACTGATGTGGATAAGAATTATAGAATCCTTAAGGGTGGAAAAGAACTTTAGGATTGTCAAGTCAAACCATTAACTTAGCACCACTCTGTTCACCACTAAAACCATATCTCCAAGTGCCATACCCACACAACTTTTGAATACTTTCAGGGATCGTGATTCAACCACCACTCATGCTGAGTTCCTTCAGCTCCTCTTCATCAGACTAGTGCTCCAGATCCTTCACAAGGTTCCATTGCCCTCTCTGGACACACTCCAGCACCTCAATGTGTTAGTTGTAGAGAGGGGACTGGAACAGAACACAGGACCTGAGGTGCAGCATCACCAGTGCTGAATACAGAGGGACTGCCCTGGTCCTGCTGGCCACACTGTTCTTGGTACAGGCCAAGATGCCATTGGCCTTCTTGGTCACCTACAGAAAAGCTAGGCAAAAGCAGCCTATATTTTTGTAGGCCATATCTGTGTAAAATACTCTGCTCCAAAAGTAGAATAGTTTTGTTGTGTGTTGAAGGATTTGGTCATCTAAACTTTTCCCTTTTTAAAAGTATATTTTATCTTTCCTCTTTCTTTTAAGTGTGTGCTGTAACAATCCATTTCACCATGGAAAGAAACTGTCAGGCAAGCAGCCTGGCTCATCTCCTAGTGTGGAAATGGCTTACAGAACAAATCTTAAACTTTACACCTCTGAACTTTTAAATCATAAGAAATTTTATAAGCTTGCAGAGAAAATAAAACAGGGATGATGGTACTCTGCCAGGAAACAAACTTGTTCCATAACAGAAAGAAATCAATTCCCAGCTGAAAGTGAGAGAGTAAGGAAGATTAAAAGATTTTCAGGTAACTTTTCTTCCAGCATCCCTCTGCTTCCATCAAAGCCTGAATTTTTCTGCCCTAACAACAGATATCCACAGTCACCTGTGACTTGTGTTAGATTTTTCTATTCCACTGGAAATGCTAAAGTTGAAAGCACTTAAAAGGAAAGAGGTGGGAACTGACAGATTCCATGAGAGTCATCAAAAGAGATGGGTTAGATGTGTCAGAGGTTATGGTTGTAGAACTTGTCAAAGGGGAATGCCAGTTCATATCTTCACACTTGGCTGCTGTAGCTAAAACTAGACAGTTTAGCAAGTTCTTGCATTGCCAGGAAAATTTTGTAGCAAACCATGAACTATTACCAAGTTATTTAATGGCAGAATATTAGAGCAGCATGAAAGCAAGTCAGAAAAAGTCTCCAAGTGGATGGAAAGGTAAATTTGGCATTATCTTTCTGGGTGGATTGGTTGTGTGTTCCGAGAAAATGAAAAAGGTTTAAGCAAAATCACCTCTCTCTTCTTTTCAAAGACCCAATCCCTTGTGTTTGCTTAGTTGAGCACTTGTAAGGCACATCTACTACATGTTACAAAACTCGGAGCCCAAATCTATTATACCACTGTTTCCCCTTCCCCTGTCACATGGAAGTGTTGTGTTAAATATACAGGAAAGCAAGATCTTGCAAGCTAGTGCTCTGTAGGACAAAAATCTCTGTTGGTCAATATCTGTATTGGAACTGTATATTCAGCCTCTGGTCCAGTAGCACATTTGAAATAACTTGTAAAAGAAGCTGCCTTCTCTATGTGTGCTGCAGACTCTTTACACACATGCAGCTAGAGCTGGCTGCCCCTTATCATGGGTGGGCTGAGGAGTGAATTGGATCACTGAAGGACATACATTTTGCAGAAGTTGCTTTTCTTTCTTGAGTTGCTGCCCTGAAGGAAGTGTTAACGATCTTATCAGCACCCAAAGCCAAACACAGGAGTGAGAGTTAGATATTGGATTCATAGAAATTAGGGATGGAACATAATGAAACCATTTGGGGGTTGGTGAACTAAGAAATTACCAGGCTAGTCTGGTCTGGACAAAAACTGACATTTCACGTAGATGAGAGAAATGTTTAAAAAATTTGTCACTTTTTCCCTCACTGTGGTACTTATAGCCAGGTTTTCATCCTTTGTGAGATGCCAGGTTATTTATGAAGGGTATATTACAGAGATTTAGCAGTGTGTTTGCTGGACTGTAGCTGCTAACAGGGAAGATAGATATTGGGCTTGACTGATATAGCCATCCTAATAGAAGCCCAAGTACACCAGGAACTGGAAATGATCAAGCAAATTACTTAAGAAAAAACAAGACCCAAAAAAGAACATACAACCTCCCTTTCCTCAAACAAAGCCAACCCCATTGAAACCCCTGCCTTCTAACTTTGGAGCCCTAATGTTAAAATGTTCAGGAAAAAAATTGTTTGTAACCTACTTGTGAATTATTTCTGCATCTTTCACTTTGATGGTTACCTATGAGTGCTACTTCTTATCTGACTTACCAGGCACATTTCTATTTTTTTCCTTTTGATTTTTTCACTATGCTGAATTATAATACTTGAAATCCTTTAGTTGGGACAAAATCTGTTTGTTTTTATTCTTGGACACTTAGGGCAGAGATTTGCTTGTGGAACACAACTAAAATATTGTAGCTGAAGATTACACTCTGATTCTGTACTCTGTGATGTGATGGTAGGCATGATAGAAATTCTACATTGGTACTCCCAGTGATAACTGAGGGGGAAAAAAGTCATTCCTCCATATTTTGGGGTGAAATAATTGCACATTGGTAGCCAACATTTATAGGCAAGAAAAGGGAAGAGGAGGTCAGAGAAATCACGAAATCCCCAAGGAAGAGGAGCTACTTGGGTAAGTGAACTGTGCTGAGAATGACATTACTATAGTTGAAATCCAGTTGAGATTATCTCTAGGTTTTGACAAAACCCAAATATGGCAGAATAAGCAAACCTTCTGTCACAGCATAAAAGGTATGATTTTCTTGGAGCCAAACAGAAACAGGGGTCTGTAATCTGGAGTGTTAAGTATTTTTTTATAGTCTTCCTTCCTCTCAATTTATTTAGAGCATGAGCTCTTCTGGTCTCTCTGCTTACAACACATTAAAAGGTAGTATTTATTTGTCAATATGAGCTCATTTCCTTGGAGATGCTACAGAAGAATGAAGTATTTAAAGTCAGATATGGGCGCTCCCTGACCTTATCTTGACACTGGAGATCCAGTGCTCGCCCTTGGCTTTACTGTTGACAACAGTTTCTGTAGGAGCAGCCCACAGCAGAGAAATCTGAGACAGCAGCTGCTTACAAAATAAGCAGAACATTGTCTGAATAGACTGTGCTGGATTTCTGAAGTGTCAGACCTATTGTCCTTCTGTCTTCTCTTTGCTAGAGCCACACTAGGCTTTTGCCAGGCTTACTGGAGGACTGCTGCTGGGCAGAGTGGTATTTGCCTCGGGCTTCCAGGAGCAGTGCCACTCACCCCTTTCCCCTGCCTCTCCCTCCAGTGACCTCTTAATTCTGGTGAAAGGAAAACGCATAAGGAAAGGTGTCTTCCACCATGGGTGTAGAAGGGAAGCAGAGAGGAGATGTCAAGATCTGAGGGCAGAGCTATACCTGACTGACCCTGGCCAGCCCCCTTGGACCCCTTCCTGTCATGTTCATGGCACATGACCCCATCTCAGTCCATCCTGGACCTGTCAGTCTCTGCCTATTTCCCTATCTGATCCTTCTGTGTTCTTTCTTTTTTTTTTTTTTTTTTTCCTTACTCCAAAACTAGACCCCTCTGTTTCTGACAGCTTCTTAGGCCCGTGTTCTCCATCGACCCAGAGAAAATCCTGTGGATTTGCTCTGAGGATTTCACCCTAGTTATCCTCTCTTTAGTGATGAGCCTGGGAGTACCTGTGTGATATTGACAATCTGTTGAAATGAAAATGAAAGGTAATGATGAACATGGCACAGCTGACAGCATAAGAGCTTTTTCTAGGTTGAGTAACACATTGCTCAGTGGCATAACACCAGAAAGGATTGCCCAAAAGCAAGGGGTTTGCATGAGTCGAAGTCTTCATATTTACTGGCTGTGACACATGCAGAAAACTGTACATATACTTTTTGTTGATTTTTTTTTTTTTAATCAGTAAGAAAGCTCTTTCAATGGCTGCAGCCTGCCATTGAGGTTTTTTGTTTGAAATTCACCATAGAGGTTTTTCTCTTTTTGTGTTAACCATTAGTCTGGTCAACAGCTCATTCAAAAGTTTTCATCAGAACTGAATTTTACCAAAAATTTCATTTTAAAAATGGTTCCAGAGCTTGTAGCAACCCTCCCTCCAAAAACCCAAGCAAAACCACCAAATTCAATTGCACAACTTTTTACTCTTAGTCCACATTTTACTCTTTTTTTATGCATTATCATGGGCTCTGAAAGCTCAAGATGAAGGGATGAAATACAAAGACTCAGGAAAGGTGTACAGGTTCTCATGCAGAAAGCCGGTACTTCTCTGGAAAAAAACAAATTACATTTCAAATACTCTCAACCCTTGTAGCAACAACAAGGTAGATGGGATAGAGCAGAAACAACTAAATAGAGTTCTGGAAGTTTTTTAAATATCAGGTCTTGAAGGAAGGCCAAAGGACTAGACCTTGTGGATTAACTGTTCTGGGCAAAAATCTTTCTTTTGTACCAATCATTGTGGGAAACATGGTTAAACTCTGATCAGGACCAAGGCTTTCTTTTGCCATTCCCAGCTGACTGCCAGCTAAGAGCTGAATGTCATCACAGTGACAGTCTTCACACAGACTGCAGCCTGCACTGTTAAATTTCAGACTGTGTCACTTTTGCTGAGGTGTTGATTTTGTTCCCTGTTGTGGAGGCACAAAGCCTTATTAGCCTTCTACTGCTGCCTGTGCTCTCTGGACAGTCCCAGTGCTTCTATGCCACTGGTGTGTGCCCCTGGTATTTTATATCACAACTTCCAAATCTCCTTATCACTGCTCTAAACTCTGATCTGACTTGCCACTCTCGATATTTGACCTTATGTTTGTTTAATTCTAGAACTCCAACCTTTAAGCTTGGAAGCTGCCCTGGGAACCTACCATCTTTCTTGTTATTGCTCACTCCACTGTCTGAACCTGAATAATTACCAAGTCACTCTCTCACTAAGCTGCTGCTTCCCTTTTTATACCCATCTCTTTTTCCTGTAAATATAACTCTAACAAGACTGGATAACTCAAGAGATCTTTTATATCTTTGCAATTATTTCCAGTGTATTTAGTAGGTATGCTATACAATATTTACATTGTGCTTTTAAAAGGTATTTTGAATGATTCTGAATGATTTTGAATGATACTGGACTGGGAAAGAGACTCAGGCTCATTTGCTTTCATTAGGGTAAGCAGAAAGATGACTAACAGTGACCCAATAATCTACGTGTCTATACTTGTCTACAGAGAGACAATTCATGATGTGTAACTGTGGGATAGTCAAACTGGCATGAATTTAAGATGGATCAGGGCATAGTGTGGAATATTTATAGCTCATGCACATGCAAATTTTATCTAGGCTATTCAGAAATTGATTTTTGTGCAAGCTTTTATAAATATTTCAGAGATAAAGGGGAAGAATATGACATTTTGTCTTCTGCCAAAGTGGTGAAAGGGAATCAGGATAAACAACCCAGAATTATCTAAAGGAGTTCTTGAGAGATTTGTCAGCTGTTGGTATAAAAATCCAATGCCCCATAAGACTGTTCAGTTCTGAAGAGCAGTCTGTTTCCAGAGAAGTTTGGGCACGTGTGCTGTCCTAATGTCAACTTGTTATATTTTCAGAAAAAACTACAATTGAAATTTGAGTTATTTGCATGCATTACTTACTACTGACAGCCTAAGACTGAACTTTTTCTCTTGCCATGGATCATGTGTAGGCCTTTGTGTAGGAAAACCACCCTTGGAGGTGGGCAGAGGAAAAGCTTTTTATACAAGACTGATTTTTTTTAAAAACTAACATTAGTTAGTAGATATTAAAATATTTGCTAGGATTTTTGAAATCTGATGATGGAGAGAAAATAAGAATATAGATATATAGGCAGAAAATTAAGTTGTCCACTTATGTTATTGTGATATGTAATAATGTGTAGTTGCTTCACTCATACAGTGAATGAAAGGTTTCCTTTTAGGAAAAGAAGCTTTTAATAAAGAAAGGAGTGATTGAATCCTGAATGAATTAGCTCCTCCCAGAGTGTTAATTCTTGTCTCCTTTGCATCACTGAGCATTCAAACCCGGAGTCACTTAGCTGTAATTCACTGAACCTCAGTTTCTCTCTGCCCTATTAGAGCAACATTTGACCTTTGGGCATGTGTAATAATCTTCATTATATGTAACAACTATTTGCTTACATCTACCTTTGTATAGGATCTTGAGAAGATATTTGTGTAACTGTTCTTCTCTCTTGTTCTAGTCTAAACTGAAGAAATAATTAGAAACAGTGCAATGGATGAATTAGAGCCCAGAAAATAAAAAAAAAGGTGAGTGATAGGACAGTTCTGAATTGAGCAGGAAAGAAATATGGTACAAGTTATGGCAATAAGGTTCTAAAAGGCCAGAAGGAAAATCAAACAAAAATTGCCTCAGCTGTTGAGATTTTTCCTGTTAGTGTGATGAAAATGTGCTGATATCTAATGAAAACAGGTGTGCAATATTTCTTATTTTACTCCTGGCCGTATCTGAAACCAGTAGGTGTCAGTGGAAGACTTTCTAAAGTGTTAGAGATGTCTCAGAGGATGAAACCTTTCAGCTGGCAGAAACATAATAACTGGATTTCATGCTTATGATGAGGAGGTTAAACCCTGAATCACGTGCTTTCCAGTGCTTTCCTAAGCTTCTTTTCAGCCCTCACTGTATCAGCCTGAATGCTGTAGTTGTCCATACAATAGTTCAGTCCCTCTTGGAGGTTTGCTCAGTGCTTTGATTCAGTAACAGCACTGAGGTTTACAGTTTATTTATGTATTGCTCAAGAAAGTTGTGTCTCCTGATACGCAAGTCTTTTGATCTGTAAGGAATCTGTATTAGGATCTTCAAGTAGGATAAAAAATGTAAATCCGGAAAGTTGTGGAAGAGTGAAAAAAAAAAGCTGACTGGTAATAAACTAGAAAATCCTGTGAAATGTCATCAGGATAAAGAATAACTAGTCTGACTGCAGCACACCTACACTTTGACTTTAGTGAAAACCTGTTCTGAAAGCCATTTTCTTCCAGAGCATGAGAACATACTGGATAATAAATTATAAAGTAATAAATAAGGAAATAGCTGTTCATGGGGTGATGTAAAGTTCCTCTTTGAGAGAAAAGAAAGATACAAATCTTCTTAATCTTCTTTTTGTGTAGTGTCAGGAACAGTGCTTGAACAGCCAAACGAGCTGTGGTTGTTTTTTTTCTTCAGCAGCTAAACTGCCCCAAATTTCTCACTAGTGTAACTGTCTTCCTATCAGTGAACATGTCTGAATGCAGCTGCTCTGATTACGCTTGTTTCTACAGCATGGTACAAATTTTGAATTCCATTGCTTTGCAGTCAACCACTAAAAACCCGTAAAATCAGTCATTGGCTCTGGATCTCCCACAGGACTAATGAATAAAACAAACAGAACTCTCCAGGCCAAGGCATATCTGAGGAATAGTTTTGCATAAATTGAGCTAAAAGGCGTTTAAACAATGGGTAAAGGTTTCTCCCTTTCTCCTCCTTGCCAGGTACTAATTTCGGAAGTACTAACTCAGTTAACCTCAAACTTCCCCTCCCTATCTTCCTCAATTAGACGTTGAGGAATTAAAACTAGCCAGCTCAGAAAGATGTTGCTGTTCTTCTTTTTGTCTTACTGCTGTATTTAGAAGCCCAAGCTGAGCAATTTGGTCCACATGTGCTAACATGTGCTGGCGCTATAGGGAACAAAGTTTTACATTGTTCAAATATTGTTTGATCGAGATTTGTTTGTTTGTTTAGGTGGGGTTTTTTTTGTTTTTTTTTTGGGGTGGGTTTTTTGTTTTTTTAATGTGAGATGATAAGCAATCAAAAAAGTGATCAATCAACATTAACCTGAAATGAGAATTTTGCAATTTTTCAAAGGAGAAGAGAGACATCCGAGTGTATTTTAAAATTGAATAAAGTTTTCTTAATATTTTCTAAACCAGAAAGCATGATTTTCTTCTCTTTAAGTAAGATTTCTTTGAGGCCCTTCCAGGGCCAGTCACTTACTCTGATCCACAGAGTGTGACTATGCTCTTCTATTGTTTACAGTGCTTCACACGAAAAACTGGATCTTTGAGAAGCTAGTGGCTGCTGGACCCCAGGGCAGAGAGCAGCAGGAAGCATGGTCAGGCCCTTTCCCCACATCCCTCAAATTTGGATCATGCTCTCTTCCTCCAGCCTGCCTCACTTTTCATCAAAGCTGTTGGCTCCCACTGGACCCATTAACTGGGTGCTGATATTGCACCACCGACAAGAGGGATGAAGAGGAGGGCTGGCTGTCACAAGCTGCTTGGAGAGCAGGAAATGTAGGTGTTCTGTGATCTTTAATGCTGAAACATCATCATTATTCAATATAGTAATTTATAATATAGTCCTGAATCTGACACCCTGGCACAAAGATGTCATAGGTTAAATATGGCTAATGAATTACTGCAGACTCTGAAAGCCCTTCCCAGCTCCAGGGCAGCCCCTCAGTCGAAAGGATTTTCCTGACCTGCTCATTGCAGGAGTGAGACAAGGCAGAGAGCAAGGTTAGAAGCTCTCACACAGCAGAGAAAGGCCAGTTCTTCCTTTCAGCGTTCTCACTCCCTTCATCTGTGCCTTGCCTTCCCCCTCCCTGCCCTTCTGCAATTGCAAAGCCTTGGAGGTGTAACCGTGCACCCATCTTTCCTGGCTATTCCAGTCTCCATAGCTTCCCTTGCACATGGACACAGGTGTGGGAGACACAAAACAGGATGATCCTCAGCTGCCATGCCACCAGGGAAGAAAGCAGTTTATTTGTATTAGAAGAGAGCACTGGAGTGAAGGGCACTATTTGTGCATGCAGTTCTTCTCATGCTGGCCTGTAACACAGCTCTGGCTGCAGCAGCACGGACACTGACAGGCTGCAGACAAGCTTGCTGACAAGCTGTGAAAAGCCAAAAAGGTCTTTGCTTCAAATAAGACCCTGGCTGGACAGAAGCATGAGCTGGCCATGTAGGATCTTGTAACATAACATTATTGACTTGTAGTGAGGTGAATGGGTGAAGTGACAGCGAAGCTGGCCTGTGAAATTCTGAAGTGCATTTTTTTCTGGACTCTCCTAAGGGATTGCAACATGTTTCTTCTGCTCCTTATGTGCTATTATCTGTTCTTTGTGCTGGGACTCAGTAATTTCCTCCTTGGCTCTGTACCCATTGTGTCCAGAGCCTGACTATTTTTGCATGAAGTGCTAAAGGATCTTGGCTGGGATGACTGTGGAAGTTGAGTGGCACAGCCCATGTGCCAGCATTCATTTCCTGGTGGAAATAAAGTGTGGGTAAGTGGGTGTGTGCACCCTGCTGAACTGGGGACAAGGTTGTGGATTCTTGGCATGGTTAATTCAAGCTTATATGTGGGTGTATCTATTAAAAACCCTTTGGACACAGCTTTACATGACAATTAGCTTTGCACTGCCAGCTCTGTCCTTTAAACTGTGCATGATCCTTTTTTACTTCTGGAAACCTGAAGCAGACATGAGACCAAGAGAATAGCAAAAAACTGCTCTCTGTTTCAGAACAGCTTGAATCTAGGAGGTGTAAAGTTCTTGATGAATGGGAAGAAATGAACACACTAGGACTGTGAAGAAAGAAATAGTGGCTTATGCTGTGACAGTGCATATAATGGCAAACACTCTTAAAAAAACATACTGGCAAAAAAAGTCATGAATTCTAAACATGTCCTAGTAAGATTTCTGGAGTCCATGTAGGCACTACCACATGGATTTTAGCACTGAGATATTGGCCCTCAGTGGTCTTTATTTTATCCTCACATACAATACGTGCCTAGTTTGGGTGTTTCTGTGCTCACCACATCATCTTAGCCTCTGCCCCTGCAATGGGAGGCTTGTAGGCTGACCCTCACTATGTCAGATGATGATCTATAGACACAGAGGTTATTTCTGTATTCATACTACATGTTTGGGGTTTTGCAAGTAAATATACATTAAACAGCAGCATCATTATTTTTAACTTCTTTGTTTCTTAATTCTTCTGTTTCTTAGAGAAACAGAAAGGTTCTGGGTGGGATTTTTAAGTATTCCAAGTTGGTCTCATGTATCCTTGAAATGAAGGCTGAAATGTCTAGTGGCTTCAAGGAGGGACAGATAGGACTGTCTCCTGATTCCCTTTTAAATCTAATTTCTGACTGCTGCAATAGCCAAACATTTCTGAAGATTATTCACTAGGATATAGGAATGACCATAGCTGTGAACAGATGCAGACAGGAAGGTCAAGTTTAAGTCTAGATTGAATCAGAAGTCTCTGATGGATTCTTGATATCAAGTAATTGATTTTTCACGAAGTGGCAAATAGTAGCATGAATACTTGTTTACAGAATAAAATTGTTTTTTTTTTTTTTGTAATTCACTAGGCTCCATCATTATTGGTTCAGATCTCATGGTCATTGGTGCTGTACAAAGCAAGCAGTGGGAGATAGGCTTGTATTGAATACTGTGTAATCCAAGGTACAGAACTTGCAGAAATTTGTTCATGTGCTAAAATTTGCACTGAAAGTGGCCTGTGTGAGGACCACTTCAGCTATAAAAGACAGATGCTTGCAAATTTCTGCAGGATTAGTGCGTTCAGCATTTACTAACAGTATTCCTTTTCTACTGGCTGTTGTGCAGTTAGAAATAGCACAAGATCTCAATAAAGGCACTTTAACATGTCCTTGTCACTGGTTACGCTGATAAGAGCTCCAGCTGTGTGAAGTGAGGAGGTAATTTCATGCAGCAGAAAGTACAGTCAGCATGAGTAGGGGATAATGTGTCACTCCTAATGGTGGGCAAACAGCAGTTGCTCATGTAAGGCTTATGTTTGACTAGGCATCTAAAAGGTCAAACATATCTCCAAACTTACTGTCCTCTGAAGCAGTTATACCTGTTGACAGGAGATGAATTTAATTAATTAAGTTATGCTGTGAATAAAACAGGTGCCAAAATTCACAGAAAAACTGAAAAAAATCTGTGAAAAACACATAACATAGAAAATTGCAGGTATAAGTACAGCCAGTGTTCTTGTTATGTTTGACCATCTTTAAATTCAACCATATATTTAAAATTATTGTTTTTCTTGCCTTATTTTTCAACCAACCCTGTGCACTGCTACCTAAGAGTACAAGAAAGAAGTCTGTCACTTGTTTGTAAAGCAATTAGCAGGCCTTCAACATCAGAGAGCTTTGAGGAATGAAGAGAATGGTTTGTTTAGAATATTTACTTGGTATCAAGATATTAAAACAATGAACAGCCGCATTAAATCATGAGCTCTTCCTTTCTTTTTCCTTTTTATTTTCTTTTTTCCTAGCAAACAGCTTAAGATCCATGTGCTTTATGTAAGGTTCCTGTGTAAGCTCTCACAGATATGCTCCCCCATGGCATGATAACAAATTAAATATGAAATATGGTCCTCTGAAAAAATATCCACTCTGGGAAGTTCTTCCTTTTGCCTTTTTTCTTATTTTTTTTTCTTATTTTTTTTTAATAAAATATGAGTATTCAGAAGGTCTTTAAATGTAAATTGCTGGTTTATAGAGTGGGGTTTTTTTGAGGGGCTGAGCTTGTCTGACCTGTAATGAAAAAGGAAAGTCAGCAGATGGCAATGTTGTATAGTTGTCCCAACAGGACACAGCCACATCAGCAAGGGAGGGAAACCTCTTATACTCTATAAGCAGCCATAAGGGAAAATGGGATGGCCCCTGCAGGCCTTTGGAGACTTGGCCCTTCAAGCATACTTCGGCTGAATCCTTGTGTAGGCTTTCTGAATTTGTAATACCATTTGTAACAGCAATTCAACATTTAAAACCCCTCATTGAAAGGGAAAATCTACTATAATTTAACAGCATTCTAATTAAACTAGTGCATTGCTGTATTCTTTTAAAAACATTTCATAATACTGCTTAAGTACAACATGTACTTTGCCACAGAAGTTTTATTTTTAAAAAGATAAGCGTGTCTGATGCATTTTCTTTTGCTGGAATGTTAACAGATCCATTTAACAATCTGTTACTGCCTTTTCATGCTCAAACTATGAAAGTTAACTTATCAAACACATTTCTCCAATGCCAAATTAAAGTTATCTCCTTAGAACCCAGTGTGGTTCAGGCATACGGAAAACTAGTCTATACATGAGTTACCGTCATTGGCTCTGATCCCAAATGACTGGAAATCTTCTCTTTGGCCCCATCAAGTTCCAGATTAGGCCTATTGTGCTTTGCTCCTCCAGAAAGTGGAAAGGTATGGGATATAATGGGATATAATTACTTCTTTTTTTTTTTTTTTTTTTTTCCCTAAAGTACTATGGAGACCTATTAGAGTACTTTGATCTAATTATGTAAATAAAAGCTGCAAAAGCTTCTTCCTTCCAACTGTACTGAAGGCACTGGAAGGAGGTAAAAGCCTATGGTAGAGAACTCTAACATAAAATTCATACAACAGCTCAGCAAGAGGAACTTAGAAAAACTTCTGTAAAATATAGGAACTAACAGATGTCTTGAGAGAAGTGAGTAATAGTTTGAATAAAACAATTTTAGGTTCTGCTGCACACTCTGAAGTCTGACGCTCTATGTTAGTAGCCAAAAAAGCAGGCATCACTTCAGATATAGTTGAAATGTGAAGTACAATGCTCATTGCATTCAGAGCTTTGTCTAGCAGCTCAATCTAAAAGCCAGAAATGGTCATGGATACCGACAGAGAAAATTAAATCATTTGTAGCATAGTTCTGACTGTAGCAAAAAACGATGCTGTGAACACCCTTCCTTGTTTACATGGCAAGAATTGGTTTTGCTCTCTGTTCAGTTTCCCTCAAGGTAAAATCTGGCAAGAAGGCTCTATGTCAGACTCAGAGACGTATGTAACTTGAGATGTAGTGCTAAATTAAAACTCCTGTCACACAGAGACTTTCTTACTGTAATTTATGTCAAGGTTAATGGAGTAAAAAGTATTGGAGTATTTTAAATGCTGATCAGACATGTTGCCAATTAGTATTGCTGCAGAGTTTTTCTTATATACTGAATGGTATTTCAGTGTTTCTCACCATTTATGGTTTTTTTTTACAGGAAGTTGAGGAAATAGCAGAGAAATTTTAAATAAACTGAAAATTGCTCAGGAAAATCAAAGGTAAGTATGAAATGTTCAAATATCTATGTCAGTGTGGTGGCACAGAAAGTGTTAGAGTGATGGAAATGCCAGTCATAACAGCTTTGTGCCAAAGTAAGACAAATTAGTTACTGATAGCAGATGCATTCAAGTGTTCATTACAGAGCATACACAGTAGCAGCTGGGAGTCATAATAAGATATTATAGATGTGACTTCAGTGTGGCTCAGAGTATTAAATAATAAAAATTATGCACAGAGTTTAATTAAAAATTCTGATTGCTTCAGTTTTTTATTTACAGAATCAGAATATTCAAAGTTGGAAGGCACCTAGAAGGATCACCAAAGTCCAACTCTTGTTCCTGCAGAGGACACCCCCAAGAATGGCACTATGTGCCCTGAGAGCATTGTTCAAACACTTCTTCAGCTCTGTCAGCCTTGGTGCTATGACCATACAGGTACAGAACAGACACACCATGGTACTTAAAGACTTAGAAGTTTTCTGAAAGCATCCTGCTGATGGATTTTTACACCTGAAATGGAGAAGTTCAAGCCCTTGTGTGTTCTGACATTGCTCACTAGTGCCAGTTTGGGTAACATTTGTGCAGTGAAATTTTCTTTATATTGGTAACTACCTTGAGATTCTTAATCTTTTTGACATAAACATTTCTTTATTTGAAAGGGGGGTATTATGGAGTTGTATCAAGCATTTGAAGTAACATATTTAAAGAAGTTAGATCATGCATTTTTGATTATTGGTGCTGCCTGTCAGAGGTAACTATTGAATATATTTGTTACTGTGGGCTTTCAGTATTTTGTTTTAGCACAAGACTGTTTATTCCTGACATGTTTTTAGTCTTCCAAAGCTCTGTATATTCCAAAGCTTTGGATGAGGAGCCATCCAATCTAAAGCGTGGTGGAAGAGAGGCTATCCCTACTTATTTATCCACTGTCAAGATCATGAAGTGCACATACTAATACAGGTGTTTGTTTCAGCATATTTAGCATAGCTTCAGATTGGTGGTTGCAAGTTTGTTATGCTGTTTAGAGGTTTCTTTTTCTTACCTGAAGTATAATTTTACAGAAACTGAGCTGATGTCAGCCATAACTAAGGCTTTATATGAGTTAAAAGATATATCTATAAAATATTTGAAATGTCTATTTTGTTGTCCATGAGCGTTTTTGTACCTAGTTTATCAGTATAAGAAATCACTGCATCCAGGCAAGTCGGGTAGTGGCAGGCTGCAGTAAATTTAATTCCTTGGTTTGCTGCATGCCTAATTTGTTAGTTTACATCTGCATGAGTGATGCAAATGATTTAATCTATCAATTGGAGGTGAACACAATAAGTTAGTAAAAGGCCTGAGGACACACAGGCTCACTGACCTGAGTGCATTTTGGGTCAGCCTTTTAGGGTTTCAAACATTAGACAGACATTATGGAGTTGTCTCCTTTCGTTATAACATGACACTAAGAGAAAGGTTTCTCAGATTTAGATGGCAGGTGGTGTTTTGTGCCACAGGGACCCCAAACTTTTTCTTCAGGTTCCTGTTATGTCTGTGACTTATACACTTCCATGCACAATTATGACATTGTTGGTAAGAATCCAAAATTATAGTTACAGACTCCAAAGAAAAAGATCCATTAATATAGAAAACAGTAACTCTATTTTCATCTTATTGCCAATATTTGGTGTCAAAGGGGATGTTATATTTGCTGATACTTACAGAAAATTTTACTTTTACATTTTATTAGGGAAGTAAGATAAGAATTATTTTCAAAGAAGTTATGAATCTTAGCAAAAAAGAATCCTGAACTCAGATCTTATGAAATATAGATTTTTTCCAATTAAATTATTTTTTTCATATCTTTTTATTTTAAGATAGAAAATCAATAATTCTATTAGTCTATGAAATCTTAAAGTTAAGGTTAAACTACTATTAATTTTCTGTTTCTGGCTCTTGACTGAGAATTGTGTTAGGTTTCATAAGGTGGTATGCACAGTTATGTTACACTTGTGTTGTTGGAGGGTGGCAATGCAAACAGCCCTCAATTCAGAAGCTGCTACCTAATAATCTAAGACCACAAACACACATAATTTTATGAACATGCAAGGTAGCCACTTTATGGTATGAAGTTATTGTATATCATGTTGTTACGATTTCCTGGATGGATGCATTCATTAGGCTTAATGAAGGGGAGGAGAGGAATTGAAGAAGAAAAACCTTAAAGCAAAGCATGAAATCTAAATGAGCAGTCTCCCCACAAACAGCGGGGAGAGCACTTACTAGACAATGATTTCTGTTTCGCTGCCTGCTTAAATTTGCAAGGATTTCTTTGGCAGAGCGGAGTACTAGTAGATCTAGAAAGTTAAAGAGGATTACAAAATTATGTGCAAAATTAGGAGGTGTTTTGGTTATTGGATAGTTACATTCCCCTCAGGAACTGAACAGTGTAGCTGAGGTGTTAGAGATTATATAAAGGACTTGTATGAATAGAAGAGTTCTTTGCTCTTTCCCTTCAAAAAGTATTGATGAATTACTTTCTACGAACATGAGCAACAGAAAAGGCACAAACAAGGTTTTAAGGCATGATCACGCTTGCATCTGCTTATAAATTGCAGAACAGTGCATGAGTCTACTTGTGTTATTTCTTCGATTTTGAATTGAGAGTTGCATGATCTGCAGGTCAGATATGGGACTTAGTGGCTAAATGTCAATGTCTTTGACAGACAAAACTTGGACAGAAATAAAGCTCAGCTCTTTCTGAGAGGATAATAGAATATATTTAGTTAAAAATTAGAATTTGAGTACATTATAAACGGAAATAATTGGTCAGCAAAAAGGCTATTAGAAATAAAACATAAAAGGTAATCAGTGGTAGATATAGTGGAATACAAGGTTAATTAGTCTCATTTATATGATGTTAATAATTGAATGTAGTCAGCCCTAGGATACATACAGAAGCACTCTCACTAAATGTTTTAAAAAATGTAACAGAAGGATTTTTACATTTTGCTTCAAGCAGAGCTTATGTATAAACCTTTTAAAGTAGCACACTGTCTTGGGATATTTGCATAATAAGTTGCTTTGTAAAATGAATGTCCAAAATTCTGCTCTCCCCCACAATGTTAGGAACCACATTTCTAGAGCTGATATTGCTCTCTTTCTCCAGGACAGATCAAGAAGACTGAAACATTAATGGTAGCATGAGATTTCTGAATCAAAGTCTGTCTTGAGGCATAATTAACAGAAGGTATCTAATTATCTGAAGTCAAAACTGTATCATCCTTTGCCCTTAATGCACATAAGATAACATAGAAGACATTTAATTAGAGGCAAAACATGGATTAATACTTATTTAATGGCTTTGGTAGGAGCTTTCCTCAGGTGCTAAGAGATTGTCCAGTGAGTTGGGCAAATATTTATCCTGTGCCTGTAGCCAGACAAACAATTTGCAGCAATTTATTTATAAAATTTCTACTCTTTTTGCAGTAAGAATATGACTTCTTCAGGCTTAACAGCTATCTTTGAAAATTGTTTAATTTTAATTCTCTTTTTAGAAATTAGAACTGTTCAAAATACAAAATTTGGAACACTAATTTTTACCTCTAAATGGATGAAGTCATAATATGGTTTTAGTTATATTCCTGGTTAAAGGACTGTATCCAGAGGTCTAGTGGAAGTAGTAAATTCTATTTTGGACTCAGCTTTTCATTCTAATTTGGATTGGTCAGCTATTTTGTAGTAATGATTGTTGTCAGGTCTTAACAGCTCAATTTGATCCATGCCTAAGTCATTGTAGGAAAGGAAGGCAGCAGGAAAACAAGTTATTCTGTGGAAATTATGGTGTCCATACTCTGCATTATAAAACTTTATGGGACAGTGCCACGGATGTAAACTATTTTTACTTTCAGCACATAACACCAGATCTAGAAAAGGTTTCTTTTATTTAGAAAGGTGCAGGGGGGATGCTTTCTAGAGCTGCTGCCTCAAGGCAGGTAGCTTTTTGCCCAGATCCATTCCAATAAATTTAAGTTATCTAGCGAGATGTTGGGAAACATGAATTATCCTCTGCAGATTAATCTTTCTCTCTTTACAAGCCACTTTGGGTGCCTGAAGTTAGATGAGTTGTTTTTAGTTCCTTTTTTATGGCTCATAGTGGGAACACCCCTAGGTGCTGCCTGTGTTTACATTGGAATGTTGACTGTCACAGGCTTAGATCTGTTTCTGGTCCCTGCTTGTGTTGATTGTATGCTATATTTTTTTTTTAGAAAGATGTGGGAACTAGTAGGGGGATTTTTGTTACCTGAAAAGCAAAAATTAATTTCTGAATGTCTAGAAAAAAATAAATAATGAAAGATAAATACTCAGCACTTCAAGTATATTTCTAATTTTCTTGAGGGTATGCCAATGGAATCCATGCTTGAAAAACTGCTATGTAACCCCACAATCACATATTATTAACAAAATGTCAAAATCAGAAATATGTTTTCATTTTTGCATACAATATTGTGGATTCCTATACTGTCTGCATAGAGAGATAGTATCATAGAACATTTTCAGAAAATGTCTAGTGCTAGTAATCATTATATTAAACAGCTGTGTTATTCTGTACAGTTTTCAGTAGAAACTGCCCTCTTTCCATTATGGCTCCTTTCCATAGGGGAGCACCAGCTAGAAATTATATTGTCAGGACAGAACCCCCATGTGCAATTTATTTATGTATATCAAAGCTGCATCTGGATACTGGCCTTGGATCATGCCTTGAACTATGGTGGCATATGACAGGCATATGAATGTTGCTTGTGTGAGTTATTTCATGGCCCCCAAATTTGACTTTCATTTTATGAAATCTTACTGTGACTGCAGATTTGCTTTTTTTTGTTTTGTTTGTTGTTGTTTTTGTTTGTTTTGTTTGTTTTTATTTTTGTGAGTGTCTGTGTTTTATTTTTTGTTTGGTTTGTTTTGTCTTGTTTTGTTTATTTGTGGTTTTGTAGGCTTCTTTGGTTTGTTTTTGTTTTGTTAAGCATATTTTTTTTTTTTGTTTGACTGAGTTTCATGAAAAGGTTGTCACTGGAGTTGGTAACATTATAAGACATCAAGTTGAGGAAGTTACATCATGGAGCTGAGTTCTTAAGGTTTTGCCTTGTTTTAGATTCAGATCCATAAAAATTTGTAGCTGTTAAAAGAAAGATATCCTTAGTTGCCTTCCTCTACCTTCTTTTTGGCTTAAGCCACTGTCAGAGATGAAGCCTAAATTCTTCAGTGGTACCTGTCATGTGTCAGCACTGATGTGTGTCACTTGCATTGGACTCAGACATGTCAGATCATAAATCCAGCTTGTCCTAAAAGATGTCTCCTACAATATTTTCAAAATTTTATTTTAGACCTTTGGGCCCTCTATCCTGACTTCTGAGGAAGAGTAAAATAACAGGGATTATTAGGAAAATTAGCAGTGTCTCCTAAATTCTAGTGAATGAGTTTTTCTTTGGATCTGCCATCAGTGCTACTAGAGAGAATTCAGACAAGTCATTATGAAAAAGGAAAAGACAGTAGTATCATCCCCATGAGTTGCTGTCCAAGATGGCATTTGTCAGTGGAAATCTGCTATAGAATGACATTTTTAGAAAGAAATGAGGAGGATAGGATTTTTTTATGGGTAACAAGGGCAGTCAGAGTTATAACAGTTATGGCTGAAAACAGGAAAAGTCTTGAAAGTAAGCCAGAATCCCTCAGTAATATCTAATAAGTGAAGCAGGAAGGGAACATCCTATGAGAACATATGGTGCTGCTCGCTGCTGGAGATAGAACTTTGTGGAAAATGCTTTCTGAATTTGGGCCCGTGGTGTGAGTTCCCATGTCTGATTTAGAGATGGAAAATAGAGAGCTACTGCAATTTGTGATTGCCCTGGAATGTATTCTGTGAAGCTAATTTAAAATATATATTATAATTAAAAAAAAAATTAAGTGTTTTGCAACATTTCAGTAAAGCCAAGGCAGAAGAAAGAAAGTGATTTGAATTTTTCAAGGACAAGATATGCATTCATTCACTTCACAATATAAAACAGTCACTACCCGAGTCTGATCTATCCTTAGGTACAGGTACTCATTAGTATTCTGTGAACACAAATGTGTGTTTTGAATGCACTAATTATTACAGCATATTTTTAATAATTCTCTTCTTGTAACCCTCAATTTATCTTTATTGCATTTATGAAATAAATGTAGGAGCTCCCAGAAGGTGGATGTAATATTATTTTGTGCTCACCTCTCATCAGAGACTCTGCCAAAAGTTTACAAACATCAATTAGGTTTCACCATGCTGCCACCTGGGAAATAACTCTTCTTACACCCATGTTACAGACGAATAAACAAACAGGAGCTAAATAACTTGGCCAGGATCATATTGCCAATTGGGAATGGAGATTTCACACTGTCTCCCAGTCCCTCACTCAGGTCTAACCAGTAAGCATGCTGCCACACAGTTTAGTTACATTTTGGACTGTTTTTTCTTCTGAATCATCCAAAGCTTGCCAACTTTTTATTTTAATAAATAATACTGAGGCCAATATTTATAGTTAAATATAATGTTTATCCTCACCTTTGGTTGGTTCTAAGATTCATGTATGCTGCTAATACAGGATGATAGCAGACAAAGCACAAATAATTTTTTTGTGATTCCCTTTAAAAAGACTTTCTACTGACAACAATGGCTTTTGGTTCAGTTTCTCATAGTCATAGTATAAAGTGATCTCTTCATATCCTCAGTTTGCTTATTTTTTCCTTGCACAGAATCCTTTCCTTTTCCTAATGTTTTTTAGAAATGTTTCTAATGTTTGGTTGATAAGGTATGCACAAGGGATGAGGAGAGGTTTTTTTCTATTGTGTATTCTTTCTGTATTGTTGTTAACCCCTTTGAACCTAATAGTGATGTGTCTAATTGTGTGTGGAAATACAAAGCTTCTTATTATTAAATTTGTTCTCTTCCTATTTCAGCTCTAGGTCATTCAAATTTTTGGGTAGGAGTGGGATTTAAAGGTTGTCTCACTTCTCTCTTATATGTGATGTTAACTATAAAGGCCTCAGGACCACTACTGCAGTATTTGTTCATTGTACATTGCTCAACATTGTAAGATATACTTCCATGTGAAAAATGGGTCATTACTGTTAGACTGCTGGTCTTACGTTTCCTGGAGAGAAGGTGGCACCAAAGAAAACTTTGTATGTTGCTCTAGTGATAGCTTCCAAATTTTAGGGACATTCTCACAGAAGGAAGCCATGCTTTCAACCTTTAAATTATTGTTGAAAAATCTGTCATATTACACCTCAAGTGTTAGTTTAGGGAGCAGTCAGGGAAGGGCTGGTATTACCCTGAAGTGAGTAGTTAGGGTTGTCTGTTCCCAAGTGAAATCCAATCATAGGGTGCATACATTAATCCCAACAGGGTGACTCTAGACTAAAATATGATTAATGAGGTTGCCTGTGTCTAAAGAACACAGATCTGCACACGGATTTGATTCTGCCCAGACAGGCTTTTTCCTTCACAAGGGGCACCACAGCGCTCATAGCTCACTGGTTGCTATTTGGGCAAGTGGTAATCACTTTTCATCATGCCCAGGGATTTCCAATGTTTCCCAAGCAGATGTGAGCTGCCTTCTTTGAAGGAAAAAGTGATGGGAAGAAGATTTGCAGAAGATCTGAAGTGTTGAGGAGAAGCAGAAAGTAGAGAACCCCAAATTGAATACTCTTCTGTTTAAAAGTTTTATGTCCTCTAATTGTGCCAAGCAACTAGATGCTGGGACCTGAGCTATGAATGTCTAACAATGGGTTCCATGTGAACTTTTGGAGCTGAGAGAAGTAGGAAGATTTCTTTACATATTTAATTTATTTATGTATTTATTTAGTAAAATATTTAGGTTTCATCTATGTAGCTTCTGTCTGTACATTTACCTTAATTTTGATTGAGGTCGATTTCAAGTTGCTGGCAAATGTCAAGATCACTTACTTCTTTTGGGGAGGGAATTTCAAACTTGACTGTAGGAATTTATTTATTTATTTATTTAATTGTCCAGTAAATGTATTGGTTTTAATTTCTAGAATGAAATCTTAGAATCTTCCCAGCTACACAGGCGAGTTTGCAAGATGATGATAGAGATCTGTGTGGAAGAAGCCTCTTTTGGCTAACGGCATAAATTAAGAACAGAATAGTCTGATCCTCAAAAAAGTACTTGGGATCCAACATTTAATTTACAAACAATTTTACAAGATTGAGGAGGCAACACTTTTTCACTTTTCTCAAAAAAACTCCCACCCCCCCCCACCACCTCCCAAAAAAACCCCAAACCACAAAACATCCCAAAAAGGCTTTTATTCTTATACTTTGAAAGCATAAAAATATTAATTACATCAGCTACAGAGGATAAGCTAAAGAAGAGCCTTTTGATTAAGGTAAGAATGGAAGAATAAACAATATGAAGAGAAGTATATTACATGAAGTATTAAAAGACAAAAGACACTGCTGTGATGCATTCAAGAAACCAGAAATCTGTCCCAGACCCGGAAAGCAGATTAGCAGAAGAGATTTTCTCCCTCCGAACATGCAAGTTTTTGGTAGAAGTTTCCACAGGACACTAAACAGAAGAGTTCTCTCATTAAGTCCTAGGAGAGCAGATTTTCTGATTGGGTTTTAAGATACCCTGTTGCAACTTTTAAAAACAGAGATATTTTTCTTTGGTTGTAGAATTGTTACTTTCTTCTCATGTGTATTTTTCTCATGTACTCTGACAATCAACTAAAAATGTCACATAAATATTATTTTATTCCAGCTCTAATTATAAAATGAGAAATTATTTTTAAAAAGAATGATCTTTAAAGTCAGAATTATTCTCATAGTGATAAAGATGACACAGGCTTAGACGGTTATTTTCTTCTTTACCCTGTTCTATTCTGATATGTCAAACTATGCTTAATCCAGCAAGATGAAACTTGCAAAGTTTTTTAATAGGAATGATTAGTTGGGTGCTTGCATCACAGAAACACAGAGCTGGAAGAGTGCTCCTGAAAATTAACCAAGTCCTAACACCAGTTTAGCCTGTTCTTGAAATCTTTAAAATGTAGAGGGTGAAGTAGATTCTCCCCTTCTGTAGTTTGTCTCATCTTGTGCTTCAGTTTCCTGACTGTTACCTAGAAGAGTTTTCTCTTTCAGAAAGTCTTTGTAGAAGCTGACGTAGAGGCTGACTTCTTGCAGGCTTTGCAAGGGGAATTACCATTTAATGAGATTTCAGCCACGCAGTTTGATGAAGAGAAAAAGACTCTGTCCTTCCCTAAGTGAAACATCTTTTTAACAAAGAACCAAGGCTTCTGAATACTCATGTGAACTCTGTCTTAAATAAAAACAGAGCTTGTTCAGTGGCTGAACTCTCATCACTGTGCAAGCAGTACCAGGATTTCATTCACAAATTTTGTTATCGGGGCCAAATAAGGCAGAGGTAAATCTGTTTATTGCCAGCTTGTGTGTTGTAACAGGTAAACATAGAGAAATGTGAGAAAACACCTGCTCCTGAAGGGATGAACCTCATGGAGACAGCTTTGGCATGAGGAAGGCTTTGTCAGCAAAATTCATTTGCAACTGAAGGAAGTCTCTTTCAATGGCTCATTCTGTAGGATTATCAACTTGTATTTTTTTTTAACTATGCAGGAAGGACTTTTCACTTTAATTTTAGATGCTACTTGCTCTTAGACATGTCTATACAGTGTTATGGATGGTTTTCCATTTCTGCAGTTCTCATGGTTTGCTTGGTTCATATCTCAGGATTGCAAATTACCATTGGTTGGGAAAAAAAAGGCTCGCTATTCTCTACTACCTTAAAGCAAACAATTTCAAGCTACACAAATTTTTACTTGTCTGTCTGTCCTGTGGTAGTGACCTACTTTATTGTAGACTCCAGCACTATATTTCTTCAAACGACCAAGTAATTCTGCTTCTTAACTGCTAGGAATGGGACACGTACCTCAATTCACCACAAAACCTGGACATAACATACAATCGTGGTGTGGCATGCATTTCTTCTGAGTTGTTTGTCTAGTTAATTAAGCCATTATCCAAAGTAATTAAATTATTTAACCTAGAACAGTTGGTATATTTAATCTCTTTTACTTTTTTCCAATAAATGAAGTGCAAGAAGAGGGTAATAGTAGCAGCAATAAGATATTGTAATTAACATTTAGCTCTGTTAATAATCAAAGAAGAGAACCCAAACATGATAAAATTACTTACCTAAGTAAATTCAGAAAATTTAAAATGCCTGTTTATGCAGTAAGAAAACTTTTTACTAGGTTACCATAAATTGTTTGATGATGTGAACAAAGTGATCCAATTGTTAATGCCTACATTGCATCATCTAATTAGGAGCAGATTCTGGTATCTAAAATTTCCATCATCCTTATCTCTGCTTGTTTTCATAAAGCAGTGTATTTTGGGCCAATGTCTTCATTAGGAAATGCTAGGTAGCCCTGTGAATTACTTCTATGTGTTAGGACAGAGCTAATTCAGGACATCCTGACATCAAGATAACACCTGAGAGCAGTCTGGACATTTCAGGACCTACAGGTGGTGGGTATAGACAGGATTGGTGTGGTGCCCGAGGGCTGGGTGAGGGAGCAGCTAGTGGTATTTTGTGAAAGTTTGAGTATATTAAAATAGATATTACAGCTTTTGTGAAGCTATGGGCAAAAATCACAGTGTAGTGGGACCTTAGGGGTCTGCGAGTTGTCTGCTCCAGCTTGCCCTCCCACTGTTTGAAGTTTAAAAATCTACAGCCCCTCCGGATACCAAGGCAAACAAGCCTTTCTCCATTCGGACCTGCTTGCTCTGCTCCTCCTCCCTGTTTCGGGAGTCACACAGGTGTTCTGCTATGCTGCCTGCTTGCTCCTGGGCTCTTAGAGGCCTTTTGCCTGGTTCTCTCACACAAGTTTCCTGCAGAGAAGGTGCAGCTGTGTAAGATAAAAGGGCACCAGCACACGGGGAAGATGGCAATGCAGAGGAAGAGTTGCATGTTTCCTATCAGTGTTTTTCTAGTATTAGGCCTGCATAGTATTTATTTAAGGTTGTAATAATGTGGCAGATCTGGTTACCAGACAGAACCAATCTGGGGAAGAACTTTGTTCTGCAGGTGTGCTAATACAACTAAAAGGAAATGAGGCAAATGTGCAGTTGCCAAGAGCAAGGTGCACTAATGAGAACATCCATAGCTTGCTGATGCAATGTAAGTTCAAAGTAGAAAGCTGGTTTTTGGAAGAGGTAGATTGTTATATAGAACAGATACACTTTCATGCTCTACGGCTTTAAAAAGAGTATTCATACATAAGCCTATGTTCCTTATTTTTCTTAAATGAAGATAGAAGTGGAGAAAAAATTTAATATTTAAGTAAGCATCCAAAAGTGTTATGAAATCTACTTACTTCTCCCATGTAACGAGTAACAAGCATTGGGATGGGCTGCCCAAGAAAGTGGTTGAATCAGCATGCCTAGAGGTACTCAAAAGACATATAAATGTGGTGCTTAGGGACCTAGTTTAGTCTTGGAATTGACATTGTTAATCTAGGGGTTGGACTTAATGATCTTAAAGGTATTTTCCAACCTGAATGAACCTGTGATTATTCAGGTCAAGATATGGGTTTTAAGAAGATGTCTTTCCAGTGTATCCACTTGTTATTTTGTTTTAAAAGACAGAAACTTCCATATTCTGTTGGCTATGGGGCACGAGTGTGCCTGGGAAGGGAAATCTTTACTGCCCACAGTATATTGCTCATGGCTTGTTTGTAGCATTCCTAGAGGGTAGCCTTTTTTGGGATTTCTGCCTGTGCCTGCTGTGTCTGATCTATCTTACTGAGTTCCTTGGTGTTTCCATGTCTGCCATGAGCTGTCTGAATCTTCTGACTTTCAGCAGCAGCTGAGCTGTCCCAGTTCCCTCTGGGCAGCTGAGTGATGTCCTGTGAGATGCCAAACAGTCCAAAGCTTCTCAAAGCAGTTTCACAGTTCTGCTCTGAGCTGTTTACAGTGGAGCAGGTCATACATTTTTAAGAAGTGTTTCAAGGTAAAGTTATGAATAATGCTGAGTAGCACTGGACCTTTATGAAGAATAATTTCTTTAAAAAAAACATTCTAGTATGGTCTGGGTAGTTGTCTAGGACCTGTAAATATGTGATTTGAGTCTCTCATCTGTAGAAATGCTCAAAAGATCTCTCCTGTGAGAAAGGTGGCTGCTGATGAATTCTTTTCTGCCTGCGTGTGCAAAATTGAGGAATTCCTGGCTGCTTCTGTGAAAAGGGAAGAGCTATTTTGGCTGTGTCAAAAAGTTGACTATGTCATGTTTGCCTAACATTTTGAAATTAAAGCTTAATTTGAGGTGATAGAACAATACCTTTCTGTGTATACTACTGCTAACACTGCAACTGGATTGAGAACTGCAAGTGTTGTTTTATTCATGCTTTTTGTAAGTTTTAAGTTAAGACTGGATTTCTGTAGCATGCAAATGTGCACAAGGATAATTCTGCCATCTGTATCTATGCCTGCATATTATAAAACCAAATATAACACTATAAAATCAAGCTATTTAGTAGACTGCATTCATTCCTGTCACAACTTTACATGTTTTCTCAGTCAGTGTTGTTAAGTGTTGCCTTTTGTTATTGCTTAGTTGAGGAAAGGAAACATGCATTCTAAGCACAAGGATGCCTTTATTTTTGAATTCCAGCTCCCTTCTTAGATGAAGGTAGTAAAGACATCTACCCAAACTCTTTTTTTTCTCCTGCAAGTTAATGCTCTGGATTATAGGGTATTCTGGCTCAGTTGCTTTCATAGTTTGTTTTTTTATGTTGGCTTGTTGGTTTGTTTGGTTGTGAGATTTGTTGGGGTTTTTTGTTGTTTGTTTGGGGGTTTTGAGGTGTGTTTTTTTGTTTTGTTTTGTAAGTGCTCCACTTGGATATAAAATACTGGAGTATTTTTGCATGTGAAGACCAGAACCAAAGTGTCCCAAATCTCAGACGAATATCCCAGTGATCAGTTATTTACTTCTCTCTCCAGCACTTGGAAACACTTCAGTATCTCATCAGAGGGTCAGGATGCACAGCAAAGTCTGCTGCCATGACTAGGAAGTCCTCCTGTGCATGATGCAGCTCTGTCCAGGCAGAGGAGGGAACTTACATCTGGCCTCTAAACTTCTCTCCTTAGCCAGTAATGATCTTTTCCTCATGTTCAGGTGATTTTCTTCTGATCTGTTCATTTGGAGGCTTTAATATTGCTATCTTATACTCTTTCACGTTTAAACAAAAAAGACCCCAGACTGAAGAACATGTAAATGGCAAACAACGGTATTACTACTGTAAATGCTTTGAGTTAGCAAGGGCATGATTCTCTTTGTGCTCAAAGAAAAAGGATTTTCTGTGAGAATTATGTTCAGATTTTTAGCTGCGAATATTTGATATTATGCATGCAAATTAGGTTGATTAGCACTTCCAGGATTTTCTGTATATTTGTCTGAAGTGTGTACATCCACAGAGGTGAATGGCTATTATGCAATATATTATCATTGTTAAATATATATAATAATTAATTTCTCAGTGTGCATGTGTTGTGATTCACCATAATTCTGTGTGAACTTGAAAGGCCCCTTATGCATTTTGAAATACATCCCTACTGTTATCTTAACAAATGTTGCTCCTTGCTGCAAAGTCAAAGTACATTTGAATGTAAGGGCACTTACAGCATATTTATATCATCCTGGAGCAACCACAGGGAGAATTTGTAAGGCTGTAAAGCCTAAGCAACCAGTCACCATCCATAATTGTGGACTTTTGTTATTAACCCCTGTGACCAGAGTACTGCTGGATGTGGAATAAAACACATAAAGTATTTATTGAGAAATAATAAAACTGCATTCCCCAAACAGAATTTTTACCTGCAGTCTCACAGACTGACTTTGTGAAACAAAGGAATTGAAAGAGCAGCCTGCTGGAAACTATTGGCCACAGGGGATGAAAAAAAAAATGACAATAAATCTGCAACTGAAAAATATTGTCAGACAAATGGAATTAGTATTTGTATAAAAAAGTTGAGAGAAAATTAATTGCTCTATTGAACTTCTAACTTCCCCCACAACTGAAGCCTGCAACTGGGATAAGCCTGCAACTGGGATGAATTTTTTTTTTTTTTTTTTGTTCTGGTAACATTTGTGTTCTAAGTCATTTTTTGTTGTATGGATGGCTGAACAAAACCTGCTGTTACACTTAGTGTCAGACAAAGTATTTTCAGTAGCGTATGAAACTAGGCAAAACTGTTTCTGCCACCTTTGAAAATAGGCCTCCAATGTATTCATTGCAGCAAACATCTCTACTACTTGATAATAAATTGTACAATGAGACCAGGGAGTGATGGGGAAAGACGAGTGATAATGCTATATATAATCTGAGAGATAATATAGGTTCAGATATATTGATTGATATGATCATCTCACTTGAGAGTAATATTCACCCATCTGAAGAGGACCACTATGCATTCAAAACCAGTGCTGATATTTTGTGTAGGACTTCAGTGATCTCCAAGCCTTATGCCTGTAGACTGCACCAGGCTAATCTTGTTTTTTCTTTTCTTCCCCAAGTCCTAAAAACCAGATAAATGATTTCCTTTTACTACTGCCCCCAGCCCACCAATGATGTTACAAAACCCAGAGATGGTCTCTAAGAGAGATAAATTTTATTTTGTGTGTGTTAGACCTAAGTAAATAGCTTTTCTTGAAAAATTATTTTGACTCACTTACATATTGGTCTGTGAAAAGTGCCTACTCTCAGGAGATAACTTCAGATTTTCTCCTCAAAATTCAAGCTGTCAGCTGGTAATTTGGTGAACAAACAATGATGTATGCATCTGTTTCCTATTCACTTTTTCTTTAGCATGAACATTCCCAACAGGAGTGGGACCCCACAGCTGATGAAGGTTGAATACCTGTTAAATGTGGAAATGACAGGGTATACTGGGAACTGAGTCTGGCCAAGGAGCATGGTTGTCTGCTGAGGGTAACCCTAAGGCACTTAATTAAAACTCCCAGCAGGCAACATCTTTGGTTTTGGGGCAGACTAGAAATTTCAGATTCCTGATGAATTTTATACTCTCCGCTCCCCCTCATTGCCCCCCAGTAAAAGTGTATTTTCTCGTGTATATGAAAACAGAGAATATGGATTCCATTAAAAAACTTGGGAATTTTCATGCGGTATTCTCACCATGTCTAGCATCAAGAGACAATCACTTGTGTATGCATGCAGGCTTTACCACCTTAAGGGCAAATAGCTTCTGCCTTTTCATGTGCTTGAAATTAGCATGTAGTAAAATTGGCCCAGCTTCTGAGTGGCAATACTGTGTGATGTTTATTTGGTTCCTTGTTTAAAAGTATTACAGGGGCAAAAAACATATAAAAGAAATGAAGCTCCACAGGCAGTAATAGAAATTGCTAAATAGTATTTGGACTATTATGCTCCAGACTGCTGGGGGAAGGTACCATCCAACAGCCATGGCCAATTTTCCTGTTCTCTCCTGCTATCTCTGCCCTAACCATTCTTATTATTGATCTGGGACTGAGCACAATTAAAATATTTTTTTCAGTTCTTTCCTGCATTCATCTTTAAACTTGATGGGGATTTCTTTAATATCAAAAATGCAAGTAAGAGAAATTAATGTTCTAAAGCCCGGAGTGGATGTTTAGATTCGCTGAAAATGAAAGACTAAACCAAGCAACAGTGATGTTTTCAAACACTTTTTGTCACAATCTGCTATTAGAGTCCTAAAAAGTAGTTGCAATAAATCCCCATTGTATGATGACGAGGGAGGAAGAGATATAAATGAGGTCGCTTGAGGAGGAGAACACACAATTCTCAGAGGAAAAGTACTGTGGTTGGCACTCACCTCCCTTGGAAAGGGAGAAAATACAGCAAGTTTATCTGCTTCTTGCTGCTGTGTGTATGTACCTTACCAGAAATGTGTATAGTTGAAAGCATTTTTAAATACCAAGACACCAATTTAACAACAATGGCTGGAGACCCTGACAAAAAACAGGAAAACAACTTACAGGTGGTTTTGTAAGGGCCAGAGAAGATGAATTAAAGGGAAGAACTGTGATGTTGACCATATAAAATCTGAGAAAAGACTTTATACTCACTAGGGATCTGCATGCCTGGTGTGTCAGGATATTTGAAAAATATGTTGGACTCAATGTAAAATAATATTGAACCTGTTTGAGGATATGAATTAAGTCTGGGCTACTCTGTGAAGTCGTATAAGTTTCATGTTTCTACCCTCAGAAGTTTTGCTGGTTGGTGCTATTTCAGTAATTTTATATTTGGGATATAATAATATTCTAAGACTTTATTCAAAGCTAAAATTCAGGAGATGTTATTCAGATGTTAAAATACTAGCTTGAATAATTGAGGAGGTTACTCCATAGAAAATAAAAGAATCTTTTCCTTTGCGTGTTTTCACCTCTTTGTAGTTAAAAAATCAAAATGTTCTGTCAAAATATTTCACAACAATGAAAGCAGATGTTGACTGAGAAGAAGAATATGTTTCAACCTTTATAAACCGGCGAGAAAAATATTTTAGATTTTGTTCTAAATCATCTTGAATACTGATAGCTATGGTAAAGTCTGTAGTGTGTTACTCCTCTCATGTCATGAAATGGATGAGAATAGGGAAAAAAATTACTTATTTTACTTTGAAAGACATCTTCATTTCTACAAAGCAAGAATTCTGAGTTTTGTTACCTCAGCTATCACATGGAGAAGGTGTCTACCTACCATGTTGCAGTGGTGTCAATAGGTTATGAAGACCAACTTTCCGAAGGCAAAGCTCAGGATGAAATTGTGTATTTGGGCAACTTTTTTATGGAGTACCGTTTGTAATGAATTGTATCAATGCTCTGTGTGTATTCATATCGATCTGAGGTGTGAAACCTTTATTTCATCCTCAACAAGTCTGAAATCTTGCTCTTGTGCTGGAACACTCACATCTATGATTTAATTTGTCTTCTCTTTAATGTTTCTGATTTGACAATAGCTAGCTTGTGATATCTTTCAGAAAGAAAGGAGTACTTCAGCCCATCAGAGCTGAACTCTGCATTTCTTAAGGTAACAGTTTAATTTTTGAATGCTGAGTTTACTCTCTTGTAAGTAAAGTCTGAGCTTTATTCACTAGTGAGTGCTCATGAAGAATAAATGTGAAAACCTCAACCCAACCCCTACAGACTTACTTCATATTTCTTCTATTTTCTTTCTTTTGTGGGCTTAACTAAAGAATTTAAAAAGCTCTCTGGTGAATAAGCATATCAGATTTTGGCTTTATGCTGGAAAATTCTACTGTAAATGCTTTTGAATCACTATTTTATCTTCCCCCACACTCTCCCCTGCCCCCCGTTGGATTGTTTATCTCATTTTTTTTTTTCTTTCACAACATAGTGTCTGGTTTTTTCCTCTGTTTTTGTGTTTTATTTGCCAGCTGCTTGCTTCTGCATCTAAAGAATATGGGTGCTGGGTAGAAACATGAACACTTTTTTTGTTGTTGTTTGTTTTGCGTTTCTGCTGGTTTTTTTTGGGGATTTGTTTGTGTGTTTTCTTTCGTTTAACTGTATTTTCAATTCTCCTCCTGTCTCTATAATCTTCTGTGATGGTAGGTGAATTTTCTCCTGGAGTCACACAGCCCAGGGAGTAATCTTCAAGACTTCCTGACACATTTATGGACACTTGGCGTGGATATGGTCAGCCCAGGTCCTGTCAGTGAGAAACCTGGATCAGGAGGACATCAAAGCCATCGTCTGCAAACACCACACTGCCAGGTAGGATATAGCAGGGTGGCAAGAAAACAGTTTTGGCACAGAAAAAAAAGAAATAATTGCTATTATGAGTTGTCATCAGTGGTGTTTTTTCAGGAAAGCAAAGGCAGTGGGACTTTTACTTACTAAGAACAGACATTGCTTTTGGTGGAACAAGTTGCATGCATTTAGATAATGAGGTGCTTAATTTTGTTTTTTGATGGGAGTTAAAATTTCTGGGCTAGCAGTTTCACATTTACTCAAAAAATTGTTTAACAAGTTCTATAGGCTTCAACCAGCATTCATTAATGTTTTTGAATTCTATACCTATTATGATACATTCCCCAAAGAACAGCACTGAACTGTATATTCATTGAGTACTATCTATTTAAAATTTTCATTAACAGAGGAAATCCCAGTCTGCTTCTGTAGAATAATGTAGTTTTTTCTAAAGTATGTTACCCCATAGTCCATATTTTCTGCCTATTTACTAAACTTTAAGGCACTGAATAGCTGTTGATTGCATTATTCAGCTATCAGCTTGTTTTATTCCCTCAGAGGGTGTGGGAGGAATGTTCCAGAAAAGCCAATTGGAAAGCAGCAGTGCTCCTGCTACGTTTATTCAGGCTTGGGCTGGTTCTTACTGGACTCCTGTGAAATGGTGGGGCTGTGATTCTTTGAAAAGCAAGGAAAAAGAGGAATCAGCTTTTAGCCTGTGGTAAGAAAGCTGCTGCAAAGTTGCATTTTGTTTCTCTTTCTCTTTTCATACTAAAATATTCCTATGTTTAAAGGCATTTGATTTGAGTCTTCTTCCCACAGGAAAAAACCTTATCTTTTCCCCTGAATTCTCTCTCTTTCCCATATTAAACTATATCCAAGAATCCAATGTTTTCCCCTTCCATTTAGGATGCAACTATGTACTCCTCCCGCACCCATAATTTGTATTGCACATCATTTACCATCACTTTGCACTTCTCTCTGTGACATCAAACATAAGCCATAGTTTTACTCTTAAGGCCTAACTGGCCTTTCTCCATGCCCCCAACACTCAACTCCCATCTCCAGTAACCATCTGGAAACCATCAGTGCTAGACACTCACATCCTAATTTTTTTTTAAGTTCTTGGGCAAGTACTTTTGTGCTGTCTCCTGTTAGCACACGTTCTTTTGAGCAGTTCCAGTGCTCTCCTCCACCATCTTGAAGGGACTTCACTGCTCTCTTCCAAATGCCTGTTTGTAATTTTCCTTAAAACTTTCATAATACCTACCAGAGGCTTGACAGGAGCTGGGCTGCCATGTGTTGGGACACCATCAGGCTGGCTGGCATCAGCTGTGGTTCTGAGTGCTCATTTCTCCTTGTTTGAGACCCTTTGTGCCTGTTGGCTTGCATTCAAACCCTAAAGCTTGGAGGCTGCTGCTCTGAATTTCTGCCTATTTTATGGGCTCTTATGTGCAACCAGCAGGCTTGCCTTGTGAAGGCAAGATTAGAAACTTGTGCCACAGTTATTGGGGAACATCCATTCCCTTGTTACATATCTAGCAATTAAGTTTTGCTTGATTTTCTCAGTATATAGGAGCCAGAAAAGGCAGTGATGCACCAGTGATATAATAAAATTGATTCTATGAGTACATAGGTGTTTGGAACAGGTGCATGCCAAGCATCAATAATCATGGGAGGCATTTGTTTGCTGCATGATGTAAGCTGTAGTGTCACTCGGATGTGTGGTCAGTACCAACCCTACCAGGGATTTCCTTCCATAACCCATCTCAAAACTGGCAGCACTTTTTGGGTTCTCTTTCTGGCAAAGCAAATTTGTGTGAACTTTTTCTGTTTTCTTAATAAACTTATGTTTGATTCATTTTATATGGGATGTATTGATGAAATAAACAGGATATAGGTTTGTAAGGTGATATCTGTAGTTAAAGGTTTTACTGTCTCACTTTTGGCTAGTACATGCAAAGACAACATAACAATAAAAATTCCAGTTATTTTGTAACTTAGTTTCTCATACTTAACTAGCTCTTCCTTGCATCTAATGAAAGAAAATACTTGAGCTGTATATATTAAAAAAGAAGCTAGAGAATAGAAATTAAAATCCTCTCTTCACCCTAGATTTCAAAAGGACCTAAATGATCATTAGATACTATTTTGAAATAAGTTATTATAAAAAAAATTCTAATAAAAATTACTTATTTCAGTCCTGTTCTTCCCAAAAAGGTTAGGCATTTCAAAAGATTTTTATGTTTTTGCCATCTAAATGTTAGTCAAGCTTTTTAATAATTAAACACGGATGGCTAGAAAAAATATATTAATTATACATCTCCTAGGCCACAGAAAGAAGCTGTTTTAACAGGCTACAAATGATTTAGTATGCATAAAATTTAACATTTAATAATACCACAAGAACATTTATTTTAAATGTTTCCATGTTTCAGTCCTGTCTAATTAATATTTAAATGTTAGTGCACTGATTATGCTCTTTTTTCTCTTGCTCAGTGCAGCTGAATTTTTTCATTTAACAGCCATTGGTTGAAGCTTCAACAAACCACATAACAGAGCAAACTTGGGGACTCGAGGACCCCAAGGTACCTCCAAAATAAGGTTCATGAAAAATAGTCTTTAGGAATGCTTTCTTTACAAATATAAGCTACTGTACATCACCAACAAATTATACAGAAGAGGACTGGCAAGGTATTATTTGATTTTAAAAAGGTTGCATCCATCAGATCTGCATTTTCGTGCATAACTGCAGAAGCAGTGAAGATTGCTTTGGCTTGGCTGGTGTTTACAGCTGTGCACTGGAGCAAGTGTTCTAATGCCCTCTTGAATTTTAATTCCTAAAAGACGTGATGCACTTGACTCTTCAGGAGCAAAGCCAAAGGAGAAGCCTTTAAGCTGAGCAATTATTTTCTGTTCAAGTGCAGAAATGTTGGTTGTAAGATAAGCAATGCAAAGAGGAAATATAGATTGTTCTAGAATGTCTAAGACACTCTCGTCTCTTCTATGGGTCTTGTCCTTACCAAAATAAGACCTGATGTTGTTTTTAATTAGATTTTTTTTTTTCTAAACAGCCATACAAATCAAAATATTTTCAGAGGAGGGAAACCACTACCATACTAATTAAGAGGATACGTCATTAATTGTTTTATTTTGTTTTCCTTCATTGCTGACGAGCTGGTATCATTGCAGGGTTTTGGCATTACAAAGAGGTGGTATGGAGTCAGAGCCAAGAGCTGGGAAGGAGATGAGAGGGAGTGCTTGGGAAAAGATGCAAAGTGCCATTGCTAAGGAGTGTCTGAACAGGCTGGCTGCTTTGTAGATCCAACTGCAGCTCAGAGTTGCCAGCCTCTGAGTCAGTTTTGGACATGCTTGGGATTAGTGACTATGCAGTTTCCATTAGGCATGGCTTTGCCCTTGAGGCAACAGATAGCAATTCTGAGCTTGATTTCACTTTTTCTTCTGCTAGTTTCTAAGACGTCTGTGACAAGAAATGCTGTGCTTCTTTATGCATTTGTGGAGAAAGAAAGAAAGAATTATAAGGAGACAGCACTTCTGATTTAAATCTCTGCTCTTTCATTTTATCTCTAAATCCAATATTATTTTAATGCTTTTTAGTGCCCTGCAAGAAAAGCAACGTTGAGCTATTGATAAGGTTTTATCTATAGATATTTCCTTTCATCATGAGAAAACCAGGTTTTAGGGACCTGTAAGAAATTACTTCCTATTCCTCTCCATATATTTGATGAGTTTTTCATGAGATGAGAAAGTGGTGGTGAAGAGGGAGTTGAGGAAGAGAGAATGAAGAGACAGCATCTACTCATCTGCAAATATGAAATGTATTTAGATTTAATAAAGGCAGTGAGCAAAGGGATGGGACTTGAGCAAGTAGAAAGCCTTGATGGCTTTGACAAGCCTTTTCTTTATTCTCTTGAGCTAATTGAGTCACTTGACAGGTTAGCATCAGGGTACAGTCAAATTCTGACAGGCTAATTTGAGCTTGTGGTTCCAATGAAACATACATACGGCACTCACTATATTTAGTGACAATCAGTGTCATTTTCTGCTTAAATGCAGACAGCTCAACACATTTATTCAGTTGCCTATCTAGAAATGAAGCAAGCAACCCAATGATGAAGGTGAAGTCAAAGGGTTAGGTCAGGGGGTCTATTTGCACTCTTCATAATGCTTGGGATCCAGAAGGAGGATGGGAGGTTGACCATTAAGCTGGTCTGAGTGAGACTGGTAGAGGGGGAGAAAGGATGGGAACTGCCATAACCTGCCATTTGATGTGGCAAACAGAGGAATATTTCTTTGCCATAAATGAGCTGGAAGTTCAAAAGACTGGTAACAAAACTATCCCTGCTTAGCAGTGGCTGCCTCCCTAACACTGAGTAAGCACAGAACCACTCAGAATTGCATAATCTTAACTACTTTTTGGAAGGGTATTGAGGAAATCAGCCAGCTGGACTGTGCTGAAAGACAGCAATCCTCAGCCATCAGCTGTCCTTCAAAACTGAGGAAGTTAGACTCCATGCACCCTGACACAAATATCCATTTGTACTACAATTCTACAGTCAAAACGTTAGGTGATAAGTAACTTTACAAAACTACTTAATATTCTCTTTGTGCAAATAGTTTGCATTTGCTTAAAATCATCTTTGTATGCATGCTTTGGCACATTTGATTTGGGCCTTAAAATTACTAGATAAATGTCTCATGAGGGCAGAAGGAATATGATTTTTCAGCGTTAGCTCATGTTTGTTGAAGTTCCCATAACTCAGGGTCAGGACCTGTTTTGTTACATCATCTTTGGCTAATGTTAAATCTTAGCACTGCTCTATAAATCTAGTGAAATGAAGACTTCATGACATTCTTCTCTCTCCTTTCCAACTTTTAAATTCTCTGTTGGTAAAAATGATATTTTTCTGCTGGAGCAGATGTAGCTATTCAGTGTGAATGTAAAATATCTGAAGTTGGTAATGTCAAATCCTCATTGTAGCAAACAAAAAAAGCATGCTTGTAATGCTGTAGTATAAGTCATATAAATATAAGACTTATTTATTTACCTTTTTTGCTTATGATGGTTGAGTTCTGTGTATAAAGAGAGACAATTTGTGCAGAGATTGTTATCCTTGTCCATTCCTAAGTTTGTTATGACTGATACTCTGATATAGTTGTAAAAAGAAGAGTTGGAGGTGTCTAAGACCTGTTTGTCTCAGGTTCCATTTGTCTCAGGTTCTCAGGAACCACTTCTGTTCACATGATAGCTGTGTTTTGTATATTCAGGAGACCTCTACTTTTTTCTGATCAACAAAGCCCAACACATGACTAAGATGCAAGAAGTCTTCACTGAGCTATAAATGGTTTATTTATGTAACATGGCAGCCTTTGCCTTTAGCTTCTAGCCTACTTTCAATCATTGTTTGACAATTAACAAAAGTCAGTTGTTACTTTGGGGACAGAGGAAGAGAAACTTGCAATGAAAGCTTGAAGCTAGATTTCCAGAATTCGGTTTTAAACTGCTCTTACTACTCATGACAGGACTTATATTTTAGCTTTTTATTTGTTTTGCAAATGCCAATCTACTCAAGAGTAACCATTTTATAGAAGCTGAGGAAAACGTATCTGATATCTTATCTGGAAAATTTATTAATTTTCTGTAGGCTTTATTCAATTTTCAAGTATTAACATATTTCTTCAAGATGCATCCCTGTCTTCCAACAACATAATCAATCTTTCATTTCTCTACAAGATTATGTTGATTATATGCTAATGTGATGATGCTGTCATTCAAAATGAAGATCAATATTTTAATGCTGATGCACTGATTTCAATTTTGGAGAAAAACCTGTAGTTAGCTCCATCATGCCAACTTTGTGTGACATATGTCACAGTTTGGAATTGATCCAACTAGGTGTTATGTTGTAAACAGCGTGTTTCCTCTGCAGCGTTCAGAGGCTGAGATGTAATTTATTCCAATCAGGATGTACTTTGACAAGCCAGCTGAATGGGATGCAGCTGCTGTTGTTAAATATTTCCACCTCTCCCTGCTTTTCAGGTTTTCCCAGATGTCATAATCTTCAGAGCTCTCCATGCTAGCATTACAAGCAGCTCTGCCAAGGGTTAGGAGGAAGTGAGAGTGGGATGTGCTGGAAGGAAAAGTAGCCCATTATACTCATTATAGGAAGAGATGGACAAAGGGTTTTGATTGGAAAAGCCTTCTGCACTGATGAATAACTAATTCACTCAGATTCTAAATCTGACAGTTATTGTGCACTTAATGAATGCTTTAGAAATTCTATATGTGGAAAGACATCTCATAATAACATGACTCAGAAACAGTGAAGCAATAAGCCTTTTAAAACCAGAGATTCTACCTGAGCTAAAATTATGCTGATTTTGTTTTGGAATACAAAAACTTTGAAAGCCAGTGTATTTTCCTCCACTCTACAAAGAGCATTGCAGTAGTCTTCATATACCAATAGAAATGCCTGTCTCCTAAACCATTCCTCCCAAGCCCATGAAAGTTTAGCTGGATAACTCTCTAGGGAAGCTTTGTGCAACTTACTGTCCTTTTGCAATGGAATGAGCAGTGGAGTTATTCCATGAGGTCTTTAGAAAGTGTATCGGTGGGAAAGAGTGTAGGAAACTGTCTGCATCTTTTGAAATGGAGTCCTTTTTGACTGGCAAAGAAAGAGTAAAGCTTGTCTGTATTTTTTTAGGCCACAGGCATCACACAAACTTATTACCCCATCCTTGGCTAAAGCCGTTTCTTAGGGTTTTCTGTGCTATGGATTATCTGACTGGCTAGTTGACTTCAGCAGAGCTGTGACTTTATTATCATTTTAAATGATATAAAAAATACTTTCTCAACAATTTAATTTCCCTTACAATGGCTACTTTTGCTTATAGTCTCTATAACTTTTTTTCTGCAGTCAGTATTTTTTTCTTTAACAGTGAGTAAATTTTGAGAGAGTTACACCTTTGTTAGAGTGGAGCAAGTGAAATTAGAGCTGGGTCTTGGGTTTTATTGACTCTTGTGGTCTTTGTTGCTCTCATTTCAAGAGCTAGGAAATAAATTTTAGTTTACTACATTTGATGTATCCAAACATCTTTACAGGGAGAATATTGCTTTGACTATTGCTTTCATGGTCTTTATTTGAAAGACAATGAAAGAATACCTTTCCTCTTTGAGATCAAACTGCAAGGAGAAAACAGTAGGGAAGGTCTGCTGGGGTTACATGATGTCCCTGAGCAGATTTGGGAATAGATTAGATTAAATTTACAGCAGTTTCTCTATGAATGCACAGTCTGTGCAGAAAGCCTTCCCAACTCCAACACATGCTGTATACTGCTTTGGGAATTGCTCTTCCCAAACAACTTCATTGATGGCTTCTAGCCATTTCTGGTTCCTCCAGTTTAAGACAGTAGTAGAGAGAATAGTCTGGTTTTCTGTTAATAAAGATATCAGATTTTTAGAAACTTGCCTATTAATTCTCTGAGTAGGTATGGCATAATGCACTGCATTGGAAATTTCTTCAGGCTTCCTTACGTAGACCTCTAGAACTACCTAAAAGGAGGCTGTGTACAGCTGAGCGTCAGCCTCTGCTCCCAGGCAATCAGTGACACAACAGAACAAGAGGATGTACTCTTAAGCTGCACCAGAGGAGGTTTAGGTTGGACATTAAGAAGAATTTCTTCAAAGACGTGGTGATTAGACACTGGAATGGGCTGCCAAGGAAGTGGTGCAGTCCCGTCCCCGTGGGGTTTAAGGGAAGAATGGGTGTGGTACTCAGTGCCATTGGCTAGTTGAGATGGTGTTAGGTCAGATGTTGGACCTGGTGATCTCAGAAGTGTTTTCCAACATAATTGATTCTGTGGTATTTTACCCAGAGGGTCCTCCACGAAGATTTAAAAGGGTATGTAACTTGTCCATTTGGGTAAAGGCTAACTGCATTGCTAATTTATGCCAATTTATGTAATTTATGTGGCTTGTGATACTTCTGTGATTCGTATTCTAGTTTGTTACAGGTTTGGTTTGTACTATCATTTCATTACACACAAATGTAAAACAGGTGATAAATAGTGATTTGACAGTAACTTCCTAAATTTAAATAGCATTAAGGCTATATTTGGACAAAACAGAAGACCTGCATTCCACTTCCAACTCCTTGAGCCTAGTATTCCCCCTCTAAATCACGTCAAAAACATGACCTGATGGAAACTACATCATCTTTCAAGTCTGCTAGTGTTTATTAAGTTCTTGAGAAGCAACCTACTTTTGGTTTGTGTGGTATTTTTTATTTTCCTTTGTTTCTTTGTTCTGCCCTTATGTTTCGTTTTCATATAAGGCAATTGGGAAATCACGTAAAAATAAGTTCATTTGTACTCTTGTCATCATCCACTGATTCTGTTCTGCAAAATAGAATGACTTATGAAAATGACAAATTAGGGCAAAGTTTATGGGTAAAAAAAAACACTGTCAAGATCTGATTGCCCACAGCACAAAGTGAATTTTTTTTCTGAATGCTATCAACTCCTTACAATTACAATCCACAATATTGCCTCTACAAATCCAGAGTTTTCAATGTTTAGATTCAAGAAGGAATGTGTATAATATGTCTTTATTTTCTGAATGTGTCTCTACTGAGAAAAAGTCAAGGCTGACACTTGCTTACAGATGGGATTCCCTCAGATCTTTCATCAGGATAATCAGCTTCAGTTTTATTAGAACCTATCTGGATTTCTTCCTTCATAATTGCCCAGTCCTGGAAAATGAAGTGACACCTGAGTTAAATGTGCAGGGTGGTGTAGGCTGAGCTGAAATCTCCATCATATGGTTTATTTCAAGACATTTCTACTTTGAGTCTGGTGAACAAAAAAATATATTTTGAGTGTTTGGGTTTTTTAAATGTTTGGTTTGGTTTTGGTTTTATAATCACAGTAATTTAAACCATCTAAGGGAAACTTTCAGGATACTTTGTAGTCACTAAAGAAATAGGCAGTAGGCATTCTTGTCCAGAAAATCAAGCCTGAATTATTTAAGCTTGGGGAAAAAAAGTTTTTTTCCATCTGAAGCTTAATATGTAATTTTAAAAAATATCATATATCATATGATTCAGCTCAGTAGTATTATTTTATGACAATCAGATACTTTAGAAAAATGCTGTCAAATGTAGACAATTCTGCAAGGATAAATGGCATCCATGTTGTAACCTCACTAGTTTCTGAATTCATAGACAAGTGCTCTGCTACTTGGCATTTAATTACTTTTATTTTTTTAGCACTTTCTGCTGGATTAATTGTTTCTTACTGGACCCTTCCAGACTCCTCATGTAGGGAGGACACTAGGTAGAGGTGCTCCTTTGCTGTGCTTTTTCTCCTTCTCTATTAAGTTTCCCTTGTTGGGCATAGAGTAGTTTTCATTGGCAGTCAACATAGATTTAATTTCTGGGTACTATATATAAACTTCTGGTGCCATCTTTCATTCTTTGTAAGAGTCAAATTGACAATGGCAAGCACTGAATACCCTTCAATACAAAAAGGGAATATACAGAGGTAAAGGTGCTTTCACTTATTGCATAACAACTTCACTGAGTGTACAATTCAAACCCTTAAAAAAAAACCCATCAAAATTTTGGACAGAAAGTGACTACCTTTAAGTTGCTAAGCAGAAAAAGGTTAACTTTCCTTTAATAGCTTGGCAATCAGAGCATTGATTTTAAAATACTATCTGAATGACCAGTGTTATTTTTCTGTCTTCTCCTTTTTGTAATGGCTAAATTGTTTACCAGCTTTGTGCTTAATTTTTTCTGGAATATGATAATTAGAAGTTGCAATATAAAGATTTTTTTCATGAAAACTAAATTTATTTGTGGTCAGTAATTAGTGTCTCCTAGGAATTTATAAATTTTTTAGTGTGTCTTAAAACAATCTTACATTGCTGAAATTAGTCTGGGTTTAATAGATCCACTTGTAAAACCAGTTCATAACAATGGGTACAGCTGGCAAAAAACAACTCCATGCAAATGCTTTGATCTGGTCCTTCCCTCCTGCATTCCACACTGCAGTGGCCAGCCTGTCATCATTCATCAAAGGAGAGATATGGCAAAGATACAATTGCTGCTGAAGTGGGTGCAAGACAATAGGGATCTACAGCTGTTTAACAGCTCAGATCAGCTTTCATTGTTGGCATCAGAAATGTCATACCCAGGTAGATTAAAAAATTGTGTAGTTATGTGCACAGATGTTTTCAACTCCATGCAAGTCCAAAATGAAAAAGCATTTGCTTCTCTCTTCTAGGAACTCCTGTCTCTACCATTTATGCTCAAATAAAATAGACATAAACGTTGTTTCCAGATCTTATTATAGGGGGATAAATTGCTATACCTTTGAGTAATTCCACTTCCTGCCTTAGAATTACAATGTCTAAAATTTATTGGTATTTTATCTGTTTTATTTCTCATACCCACTACTATTTCTTGTATGTTTTCTTCTGCTTCTTCTCACATAAAGTCTCATTCTTCCGCCCTGTGTAATGGAATGACTAATATTTATTCTGCATGAGAATTCTCTTCAAGAAGGAGAACTGAGGGGATGGTGTTTTTCATTATTCATTACTCCATGTTCCCTCAGACTACCAATGTTTTCATCTTTTTTCTTTTGTTTGCTTGTTTTCTCTTTGTGATTCATTTTGCAGTGTGGCAATAGTGGTTTTTGTATATTTTTGGTGCCAGAGCTACCACAGGCAGAGCTTCTACTGATGGCTTGTCATAGCAGAGTGGAAAAAGATCTTGGGTATAAATGTTAACATGGCAAGTTCCAGCTGGTGCAGACAAATCTGAACAATAGGATTACAAGTGGACTGGCACACCATATTGTGAAGCTGTTGTCTGAAAATTATTATCCAAGACTTTACACATGGAGGATTGCAAATGCATTCAGGCTTTTCTTCAATGCACAGTTTGCTGAAAGAAAAGGAAGGGAACAGAAATGGGAGCAAATAACCTGTTCTTAGGACATAAAAATTTAGGAGTGAAGAGTGCTGCTTGGTATTTGGAGACAAAAAGAAGAATCAGGTATGTTTATTTTTTTTTAAATTTTTAACAGGCCAATTTTTCTACTGCATTTGTCATAACATGCATAGCCAAAAGAGAAGCTAAATATATACTGAAAGTTAATCATAATTAAAAATTTCACTGATGTTGCTGTGGGGTTGGGATTATTCAAAGACAATGTGGTGACATTTATCCTTATGAAATTTAACCTGAAAGTACTGGCTAGAGGAGGACTAACAAGTTGGGAGAATGCCTTTGGTAAATGACATGTAAATCACCATTTCACCACTGGTTAGCAGATCTCTGTCAGCGTGGCTCCCCTCTTCCTGCTTTCATGCTGTTTATTACTTCTTGACACACACAGATTCATGAAGCTGCAAAACAATGTACTAATAGATCCCTGAGACCTCATATTTTTCCCCAATATGTAATGACAAACAGTTGTGTGGAGATGCTACTAAAGTAATTCTAAAAGGCAAATTATGGTATTGAGACACAAGTTGCAGATTTGCATGAATTGAAGGTTTTAATGAGATCATTCAGACTTGCTCCACTGAAGCGATTTCCTGGCTTTGTGTTAATTTGTCTGGGAGATGTTTATGGTATTAATAATGTTGCAGGTTGGCCCAGCATTATGTTCAGTGTTGCAGTGGACTCACACAATAAATGGATGCTTGAGCTCTATGAAAACGTGTCAGTCCTTCTATTTCCAAAATATACAGTAATGTTCACTGCTTCCTAAGAGTCCATTATGTGCTATGAAGGAGTTTTTATCAAAGTAGGCATAGTACAACTTCATGTTATGGATTCTTTATTTGTTCCCCCATTGCCTCTTTTTGGTACTTCATTGCTATCAAGCTGCTTGTAATTAACACAACACACCTGTTCTGTATGCGTCCTGTTAGTCTACATTGTTTTGTTATTAGGTTAATCCTCTAGAAAGTGATTTTTTTTCATTTACAATTTTTTAGAAGGTGATCAGGAATTTACACCTTTATGCTGAGTAATAAATGCCTGGAATGAAGGTTGTACAGATGGAGCAGCTCTGACAGGACTCTCCAGTCCTATCAAGTAACTCGCCTTACAGCTGAGGAGCAACTGAAGGGTATTTGTGCTTGCTGCTTTGCTTTCCTCTGTCATGGTTCTCTGCACTTCCTCATTCCGGCCACAGGTAGAAGTAGAAATGACACAGTGTGATGAGACATAAACTGCAAGTGACTGGCCTGGCTAAGCTTTAGTTAGCACAGGACACATTCCAAAGTAACACAACTGGAGCCACTTGAATATACCCTGTTTCAAGATTTCTTTCTTTCAGGAAGAAACCCTGATGATAACTTCATGAGTAAAAACAGACCTGTCCAAATTTCCCCAGGCACATTTTCTATTTGTTGGACACTTCTTGTGCCTACCTTCTCAAGTTTTTATATTGCTGTAGGGGTGGTGTGGGGCTAGACTTTGCTGCAGACTGTAGGCTTCACAGCCTAGCTCCTGTCTGAACTTGTCTGAGCATTCAAGGGCACCTCATGTCTACTTCTACTCTAACAGTGTCAGACACATGAGGGTTTTCCACTGCTTTGTGTTGTGGTGGGTACTTGGCCTTGGCCTGGCCTCTTGGCTCATTTAATGGGGGCAGAAAGGGACTTTGCTCTGAGGATCCAACTCATTTTGATGTGCAGATAGCTCAGCTTCATGGAGGTCACTTTTCCACACTGTTCTCTGAATTGCTACTCCTGTTCAGGACCTGTAATCTTGCTTCAGCCAACCAGTTCTTGCACCCTGTAAGACCTTCCCTTTTTCCCCAGAATGTCCCATGTCAGGGAATTCTTGCAGCTTCTATGCTTAATTTCTGTTTCCCTGTTCCTCCATCAGTCAGAGATTGAGTAAAAGCTATCAAGGCACATACTTTACCATCTCCATGGGGTTTAATGCCCTCCCTCCCCACACTATCATTCAGAATAACTTTAGTACTGCTTCGTGGGAAGCCTTGATCTCAAGGTTCTTGTAGAATGAAACATATGTGTGGGAGGCTATTTCAAGGGCCATCAACATGTGCTCTATCAATGTGTTAGAAAAATAACTGCTGAATCTAGTGTAGTTACTGCATATTCACAATTTTTAATGAAGAACATTTTTGTTGTTTGCTTTTTGACGCTTAATTGAACCTTCTGAGGTGGTCTCTAAAATGGTTGTTTTGATCTTCATTTTTAAAAAGGTTTGTATGTATCTCATCAAATCATCTCTCTTGGGGCTTTTTGCCTTTTTTTTCCAAATCAAGCTAAACGTTTGAATTTGATTGACAAGATAGTTGATAATTCCCATTATTTAACTTGTAGCCATTTCACAAAGCTCTTCTCAAGAAAATAAGAGTTTTGAATATAAATATATCAAACTCCAACAAAAACTCAAACACAGAAAAAGCCCAGAAAGCTAACTATATAGTATCTTGCCAGTCAACATATAGTATTATACATAATTACATTAATGTTAAAGTCTTAAAGCCCTACCTGTGAGAATTTAGTAGCTTCACCTCTCCAGTGAAGGCTTTTACATTCACTGATCCATAGCAGACTTGTGCAACTGAATAGTAATCAACATTGTCTTGAATCTTTTTCAAAAGGAGATTGTTTGTGACAAATTCATTTCATGTTTTGCTTTGTAATTCAGTAGAAATAAATTTAAAAGCATTGTAATTGAAGGCCATGCTTCTCACTTCATTCAAGAGATATCAAAAGGCTTTACAAAGGATGAGACAAAAGACTGAGGGTTGCCTTGCTGTCTAGATGGCTCATCTACACAGAAACAAATTAAATTGGCCTCCAACTTGAAGCTTTGGCAGTGTGTCCCTGGGAAGAAAACCCCTGTTTTCCTGTCTCAACCTGCACCATTCTGACCTTTTCCCTTCCATGCAGGACCCTGCATGAGCAGGTGTAGCCTTAGAGGGAGAGCCCTTGGTGGGCACAGCAGGCACCCTGTGCCAGGGCTCTCCCCATGCCCCTGACATGTGGCTTGGGCCATGCTCTGTGCTCAGCACTCTGCTGCACAGGTGGCACACCTGGTGAGACAAGAGATGCCCAAGGTTTGCTTTCTTGCCAGTTAATTCTGTAAAGTGTTTCAAAGCTTATTCTCTACTCATCATTATTATTATAAAAATCACTAGGCAATTTCTCAATACTGAGAGCTCAGTTCTGCTTCTTCACAGCCCAGCAAGTAAAAATCAAGGCCCAAAAATCTTAGGGGCTTTTCCCTCTCCTGCAAGAAACTGGAGCCAATTGTTCAGAATAAGCAAACTGTGGAACAGATCTGGGGCTCTGTCAATGCCTAGATATTTATAGCTCAGGATTGTTTCTGTAATTTCAATGAAAAGAAATCCCACGGAATACTGAAGAAAAATGGTAGCTATGAGAGTGTTAACAGCATCTAATTTTACTTATTTGACCACTTAACTTGCCTATATCTTTGATAAATTTTGAACACTGGCTGTGGTCTGTTGATCCAAAACACATGGGAAAACTTGTATAAATGGTGGGCATTGGCAATGTCCTCTCCTTTTCTTCCAGCACCTCTGGTTTAGAAAGACCCTTCTCTTTTGGTTTGATTTGTTCTGTAGACTTGTAGATGCCTAATTGAAGAAAAGGATTCATCCAGATCTGAATTCAGTACCTAAACATTAGAAAGTTATAATGAGTTCAACATCTCAGTTTCCTACTGGTTTGCTCAAAGGGAACAATTTTATTCATTCATTTACTTGGTTTGGTCTTCTGAAATGACATATTAGCAGATTGCAAGTTCCTGCTTTTGCTCTGAAAATCCCATATTGTCCCAAAACCAGGAATTTAAATACCTTGCCTTTAGGTGTCTAGATCATCTCCTTGTCTCTAGTACTAGTAGAACTGCTTCTGTGCATGCACAGAGGTTTGGAAGATGTTCTGGTCCATATTGAGAACCTGCAGGTCCTTGGTGTTACTAAGCAAGATTTAGAAAGCATGGTGTGACCACAGATGTTAGTTTTTACCAAACTGGATCCATCTTTACAGAGCAGGTCTGCACACTGAGAAAATATGAAATAAAAATAATAATTAATGAGCTTTTCTGTTCCATGTTGAGTCTGCATGTGAACCTTGAATATTTTACTGTATGCTCTGCTGCTAAAAATAATTAGTTTGTTTTAAGTTCATTCGTAGTTCACCTCTCTAGAAAGGTCTTTGACTTTTTTACAAGGCTTTTTCATTGTTCTACAACTGAGTAAATTCATGTTGATGTTTCATTACAGATTGAATAGCATAAACAGTGAATGTGAACTAGAAATGTTGTTTTAAATTCCATAGAGCTGCTTGATTCAAAAATCCTAGTTACTCACCACAGGCAGATGTTCAGCCATCTCCAGGGAAGCAGGGCTTCATTAGCTTCATACATGTAGTGGTCACTTGGGAAGACAAAACTCCCCACCCTTCCTTTTTCTGCCCCCAGGTTTATATGTTAAACATGGTGCCATATGGTATGGATGATCCCTTGTATCAGTGGGGGTCAGATGTCTTGGCTGTGTCCCCTCCCAACTCCTTGTTCATACATAACCCACCTGCTGGTAGGATAGGGTGAGAAGCAGAAAAATCTTGATCCTATCCAGTCTGCTCAGCAATAACCAAAACTTCCCTATTGGTGTAATATTTTTTCCAGAATAAATCTAAACCATGGCCCCTTACCAACTACTTTGAAGAAAATTAATCCACTCTAGCCCAGCATATCAATCTACATATGTTTTGTTTCCAGATTGCATAAAACCATGTCCTTTTTTAAAGCTTACCTCTTTGGAACTAGGCACATAGATTGGATGCCAGGAAAGACCATGGTCTTGGGGTCAAGGATCCCAGCCATGTCCTCTCCCAACCTCTTGGGTTGTTGGGTTGGGAGAAGCTTTTGCAGGCATGTATGGGGTTGGAGAGATGGCCTTGAATGGTGTGCAAGAGCTGTGCAGCAGTAGCCAAAGCATTGGTTTGCAATGTCACCAGTATACACAGTAGGTGTATATACATACACAACACTACATGGGCTGCTATGAGAAATGCTGACTCCATCCTAGCTGGACCAACTACAGGAATAAAGAGAGACAACAAAAGACAACCTCTTTTTTTGTTTTGGTTTGGGTTTTTTGTTTGGTTTGGGTTTTTTTCCTTCTTAAAGTATGCATCTAATGCTCTGGGTCCATAACTTTACCAAAATATTGCTGCATCTGTGTTTGGTTGGATAACCTCTAATTCAGCAAGGGGAGATATACACTTGCTACTAAAATTATTGGATGTGATTTTTCAAATGAAGCTTAACTTCATATGTGAGATGTTTTAAGTAATCTTCATGAGTTAATAGCTTCATCCTTGTCTGTAGATGAAATTAATTGTTTTGGACAGAAAAGTTAAAAAAACCCTAGAAATCTCATTGCTGTTTGTTTCTGGAGGGGTCTTTGATGTTGAACTTACTCTTTGCAGACAGTCGCCTATATGGACTGATGATCACTGCTGGGAAATGTCAAGCCATCATTTCTGGGGGACATTCAGGTCTGTGACCCTAGAACAATAATTCTCTCCTCATACAGCTGCTATAAAGTGCAATCTATTTTTCAAAGGGTCAGGTGTGGTTGTTGTCTTACCAGGTGCAGATAAATCAGTGCTATACTGTTTGGTATTGGTAATGGAAAGGGAAAGTTCAGGAGATCTATTGACTGATAAAAAGTTCTTTCAGTATTGCTACTGCTGTTTTAGGGTCAACAGGGAAGTAGACGTCTGTGTAGGTTAGAAAGCTCCTAATTCAGCATAAGATTCTATAGCCATATGCTTATTAGGTCTTTAGGAATACTCAGGAAGTATTATATATATAATACATAGCACAAAGCTACGGAGATTTATGAAATTATTGCTAGTAACAGAATTTCTCAAGGATTTGGCCAAAGACATGTTTTTGAAAAACTGATTGTTGTCTTTCAGCTGATGGCTTTCAGTTGACATTGCTGATCAGGGCCTGCAAATTTGCCAAGTTAGAGAATTTTTGTCTTTAAAATCTAGACTATATTTTCAGCCAAGGCAAGCTGACCCATCCTCCAAAACTGTAAGGTACCGTCTGAGCAATCTAGCCCTTGATCTGCTCTCTATTTCTACTTATTTGGCATTGGCATATTTTACTATCCTGCCTTGGAAATGGAAAGCTTGACTGTTTTATTGAACTCTTGCTAACAACTGGCTCTGTATTAAAAATTACCCCTGCCAGGCCTCGGAAATATTTTAGTGCTGCAAAAAAACCTTATGAGAATTAAGCTGAATGTGGACATTTTGTAAACAATTCTAGGAAGTTTAGGATTTTTTTAAATTTTTTTAATGGAATTTTTTTAATAGAATGATGCTGTCTGTGGCTTGCAAGGTACATGTATAACAATAACCATGGAAGTAAAGCAGAACACTATGAAAATAATTGTGTCAGCAAGGATGTGAAGTAATACTTAGAGGTGAAAGAAATCTGTGAGTTAATTTCACTTTACAATTATAATTGTGCACAAATCATACTAAGAATGAGGCAAGGTAATTAGTGAAATTAAATAGTGAAACTACCAATCCAATATACACCCTTATTGTTTTTATTTCCTTTTCTTTACAGCAGTAAACACTGTTGAAGGCCAAAGTATTAACTCAGACTGTATGCCAGAATTCTAATTTATTAAATAATAATTTTATGTATTTTTCCCCTTATCAAAGGATCTCCCAAACCTTTCATCTTGAACAGCAGCTTTTGCTATGGAAATGTACCAGCAGTCCTTATTCAGACTGCTAGATGGGTAATCTTTGGACTGAGTGGTTTCTGAAGGTCAAAAAGCTAGTTAAGGAGGGTGGGGCTACAACTTAAACCTAAAACTAAGCTACAGCTGAGTTATTGGTCCTTCTCTGTAATGGGCACCTGAGAAATACATAGCTCTTTCTGTCCAGTAACAGCTCTCACAGAGTTTAAGATTGTTAAAATTGATGTCATTTTGTATGTAATGCTGAACGTTAATTCAGCATTCTGTACAAAATCATCAGCTCAGTTATCCTTGGCTGTTCTGAATGCAGATTTGAACCAAGTATGTCCTTATGTAAATTCACTATTTTATATTTCTAATTTGGTTTTCTTTTTAAAGTACCATCACTCTTCATTTTTGTACAATTCTTTTCCCCTCCATTGTTTCCCCTTCCCCACACCTTTTTAGCTATAAAACTATGGTTTAAACAACCAGATCTCATCACTTAGTCATTTGTTAGTTATATTAGTTATATCTATTACATTATTTTCTTTTTCTATCATTTTTTGCTTTCTTTTTCCTTTTTTTCCTTTTCCCCTGCTCTTTGTACCATTAGTAAATTCTTCAGTATGTCTGGGAAAATATTTCCCCTTGTGATTGGAAAGGAATCGGAGATTAAATGTTTATATCCAACCTGCCATGGTTTGTGAATCCATTGACACTTAGACTCACAGGAAAGGTCAGGAAAATAAGGTCTTTCAGCTTTACCACTCCTTAATCTCATTAACTATCTCGAAAAAATTGTGCTTTCTCTTCTGGTGGGGGCAGTTGTACTAAAATATCTCGCTATAAATGGGTCTTCAATCAGCTGCAGGTGGATAAAGCATTTTCCCTGACGACCCAAAGGCTTTATGCAATTTCTGAAACATACAGAGCATTTTACCAGAATTCAGAGTAGTGAAGTGAGGGACACTAATGAGGGTCAGCTTTCCAGCTGGCGATCCAAATCACTAGTGCCTGATATCTGTGCAAATTATTCTCTCAAGCACCATCTTTGGATGGTGTCATCTTTTTTGAAAAATGGGAAAAATTTTACAATAAGAGGCATCTTTCCTGAAAAGTTGAAATGTTCTCTAAGTGTAAGTCTACTTGGGTGATGTTACTTATTTTGAAGTGTTATTTGCTTGTTTTTAGAACTGACTTTTAATCTGTCCTCAGAACATTTACTTTTTAACACCTTTCACACACCTTTCCTTTTTTCTGTTTGCAGAGTTTCTGCAGAATTGCAATCTAAACAAAATAAGAGGATTTAATGTAGAACTCGAGTGCATTTTAGTGTGATGTGGTATTAAGCTTACCTTCAGGTAATCAGAATTTGAGGTCACATTTAAGTTAAGGCTCAACCTACAAAAAACCTCTTTAGTGACTACTTTGTGAAACTGTAGCACTAGTTAGATTTGATTTTGTTAGTTATTGTCATTGTATATCTGATTTTTTCTTTTTTTTTTTTTTTTTTTTCCAAGAGCTCACGGTAACAGAATTTTCAGTGTAAGAGACTGACCTAGCAGAAAGCGTTTTTATCTTGGAGAAATCAGACTAAAATATTTCATTTGGGTTTGTACCTTACAGAATAAAATGTTCTCCATCACGCATGCATCATGAATAATGCTGTAAGCAATACAAATTAAACGGTGGCGTGTCACACTGGTGGTAAATAGCATGCTTGTAGTTCAAAATACAATCTTCTATTTTCTTCTGGATGTCTCCCCAGCTTGTGATTTGGCTCTGATTTAGACAGACTCTTGGACAACTGTATTATTCAGATGATATGAGTTTGCGTCAGAGGAGTTGCATTTTTTGTTTGCATTTTTAATCTTATCTTTCCCAGTGAGACAATTGTTTGTGGAGAGGACTGCCTTTGAAAGCTCTGTTTTAACTGTTTTATTTATAACAGTGCTATAGCTGTGTATTCTAGTCTTCCATGTGACTGGACAATCTGCACCTCTTTTAGTTGCTGGATATTATTTAGTCCTAGATATCATCCTTTATTCAAAACCTTATTGCCCTGAACCTACCTTGCAGAGCTGTTTGATGAGCATTTTGCATTTTTTTGCTGTGAAACCGTAAATTACTACAGCTTTTATGTAAGGTGCAACATAGTTTTCAATGCAGGTTTAGTAGCATAATCCAATTTAATATCACATGGGAAGAAACACCCTGGTAACTCTGCCTTTCAACTACCTTAAAACTCTGCCCTAGTACTTGGAGGGGCTGATCTCACCTAAATGTAACCTTCCACTGAATTTAATGAATTTACATGTGCTTTTTGTTAACTAGGTTCTGGAGAGGGATCTACTGATATTTAAATTCTGGCGTGTATTTGTAGCTGGGGCTGGTCATATTTCTGTTTGCCCTGAAGTTTCTGATAAGATCAAGGCCTAAAATAGAGAGAGTGGAAAGAGAGATGCTTGTGTGACTACAAGTGAAAATATTCTTCTGAATGAACTTCACACCAGTATTTGTGAAAGTGTATATTTAGATAAGTTGAATGAGTAATAAGGTATAACAAGGACCAGTAGCTTATCTCTTCATCACTGCAATGCATTTTAAACAATTTTAAGAGTAACAACTGTGTTGTACAGTGAGACTTCTGGAACTCTTGTACAGAAGCTGTCACTCAATTTCCTTTTGCTACTTGATGTGTGGGGCTGTGCATAACAAGATTTTGGATTCACAGCTTAATCATGTGAAGGACTTAAAATATATGGCTTTAATATTCAAAAAAGAGTGGTAATGAGTTTGAGATGTGTTTATATCCTTAGCTTGACTCCTTGAAACTTCAATTACTTTTAAAGAAATCAAATAGATTGGCTATTTTAATCTATCAATTTAGATTTCTTATGGGAAAAATAAGAAGCATATATATGAAAGAAGGGAGGATAAAGAAGTATTGGGTAGGGAAAAGCTGATGGAAGGCAGCAAGAACTCATTTTGATTTGTTCTGACTTTATGAAATGTAGATTTTAAAAATGTTTGGGGTTTGTTTTACCCTATTAAAAGTCAGTTATAACTCACCTCTATATTTCAAGCAGTCTGGTATTTTTAGGAAAAATTTCTCTTGATGTTAGTTTTATACATCCCTCTCATGTTAAAATCTTTTTAATTAGAGATACCGAATGCTAAAAAAAAAAAAATTAAAAAAGAGAAAGATTGTCAAGTTCTCCGAGTCTACCCTTCCTTATTACTTTTACCTTTTGCATGCCAGCAATGAAAATTTACAATTTCTATACAACATTATTTTGTGCCCGCTTTGTCATACTCTGCTTCACAGATACACATGGCGTGCTTCTCACTCAATATTGTGTTTAGTAATGCCTGTGAGAAAATATTGTCCTACGAAGTCAGGAAACAGTTTTCAAAGGCAAACTTTTTTTCCCATCTTTTGTATTATTTCATACAAGGCTTTAAAGGAATTTTCACATATGCCCAAGGCTTCTGACATTAAACATTGTCTGAGCTTTGAGAAACCCACCAAGGGGTCTCTGCAAAGAGACAATATATGGTAATATTATGGAGAGCTTGTAACTGCAGCAACAGCAAACATATATGATCCTATTGACATGTTTCTTTGTGCTCATTGGATGTGTTTCTTTGGCACAGTGGATGTAAGCTTTGTTCTTTTTATGCCTTCAGCCATGCAAACAATCAAGGTTCTGGCTGTTGCAGGAAGGATTTGTGTAACTCATGATTTGATGATAGGCCCTTAGCCCAAAGTCATCATATCAGGGAAGAATCACAGATTATAAACTCACTGCAGCTTTGCTTGTGTGGTGCTCACTCAGTGTTCAGGACTCTTGCTTGGGACTTTCTTTTCAGGTCATAGCAGGAGTCAGGGAGGTCTAAATTACCTGTCTTGCTAGTTGCTGTGCAATGTGCAAATGAGGAGACACAGTTCTGACTCCACCTGAGTCAGAACTTGCAGTTCCAAGTTGCAGGCCACTGTTATCAAAGAACAAGCAGTCTCCTCCTGTTGTGTCAGCAAAGGAAAAAACCCTGTTTTGGAGACTGTCTCAATACATTTGGTACAATAAGCCCGTGATCACAGCTGACATTACATCCATTTGAAGACAGGGGTGTACACAGGACCTAGTTCTATCTAGACATTCCATTACCAACTCGAGCCAGCTCCTAAGGCTGCACCTCCTAGTTTCTGAGCAAGGCAGAGGAGGGAGGGAGGCAGGAAATTTCCCCCTCTTTCCCCATAAACTTCTCCCCTATAGCCACTAAAGTTCCACTAGAGTTGCCAGATGACGATGAACAGCCTCCTGCCAAGGAGCAGTATGGGCGGCTGTGTTGCAACAGGCAAGCACAAATCACCCACTAAGGTCAGTGATGACAATGCTTGCCTTCTCAATGGGTGCATCAGCTTTCACTCACTCTTTTCATAAACACAGAAGCAGCAGATTAGAGCTTGATTTTTAATCACTGAGAATTTTTTTCCTCTGCCTTTTTTCTCATCTCCCAGTCTACCCCAACAGTGACACACGACTCAGTCTGGATCTGACTCTCATTAGCAGAAATTTTGCTGATTCCAGAGGAGAGATTCAGATCAGCAAAATATCCCATTCCAGGAAAATCATATCTTCAGTCCGGGATGTGATGCATAAGTGTCTTTATTGCTCAGCTACAGGAAAAGTAAATTTTACTTTGACATTTCTATCCAGTACCATGGACAGCTGGAAAATGTTAGGGTCACATATAGGCTCTTCTGTCTTCCTTTTTGGAATATTAAATGTGGTTCTCATAGGGTAAAGAATAGGCAATGAAATTGCTGCCATCTCCTCACAGCAGCCTGCTCCAGCTGTTCTGTGAAAGGGTGATGGGTTACTGCTTCTAATGCTGTATCCCAGCCTTGCACTCTATCGTGGGTTGTAACCATCTAAACCCCTTCAAATTCCCTGGGAGTCACAAAAGTCAAAGAGCATGTGCAATTCAAGGTTATGCTCTTGTTCTTCAAAGGTAAGGGTGATGCCACTGCTGCAGAATCTGGTGTGGAAACAGAGACATTGAGATCTTTTAATGTTTGCAGTAACAACAAGTGTTTTCTTGCTTTACACTTCCAGAAAATATCACGTAGAAAGAAGAAAATGGGTTTCCTGACTTGCTTTTTAAATTTTCTGAGTGAGAAATAATGAAGGTTTTGAAGATTAGCTTTCATTTTAGTGATGACTTTCAATTGCATAAGACTAGACAGCTTAACTAACCCACTCCTTGGGTTCATGTTGAATTACTATATTTTTACCAGGATCTTTGGTACTCTTTGACTCTGATAGGTAGTCAGGGACTATGTTTAGAGCAGCAGCCTTTCTTTCTTTTTTGCTTGGTGAGTCAGAGAGGTAAGGACCAGAGAAGGCTTTTTTCCCTAGTTTAGTCTGCTTTCCAAGCATCTCCGTGCATATGAAGGTAGTGATGGGTGGAGAGATGGAGAAGAATGGGGGAGAAAGACATACATTTAGGGGCAGACCTGAGCTCTGAAATTATTCCAAAGTTTGATCTGGCCTGTAGGAAAAAGCAGGTTGGGAGATTGATTCTGAAGGAGGATTGATATTGGCACAGAAACCTAGAGGTCTCTGCAAAAGTCCTCTATTTCTTGGGAATGGCTCAGAACAGGTGTTGAACAAAGAGGATTAACAGTGACCTTAATTTCCTTGCAGGAGGAGGATAGGGTGTGATGAAAGTCTATATTAAGTAGAACAGAAAATGAAGATAAATTTTTATTAAAGAAGACAGGCAGACACAGTAACCACACTATTTATACTTGGGTATCATGTTTTTGCACAACTTGAGAGCTGATAAAGTTTATCTCCATAAAGGGTATTCCTTCTTTCTCCTTCTTTCCTAATTGCTGGGATCTAGGGACAAGCTTTAGGGAACACCTTACCATGCTTTCTCTGATTTTACCTTCTTTTCTAGCCAGGTGGACCAAATGAATGTCTACCTTTTATTGGTAGAATTACTGCAGTAGAATACAAATATCAGAAACTTCCACAGTTTGGAACTTTTTCTTCATAAGGACAGACCAACAAAAGCTAAAATTCAGGAAAACATGACTGAACTAAAGCTTTATGAGTAATCTTAGTGTTATTCAAACAACTTTTTGAAAACAAAGAAGAATCAAATGCATCCTTTGTTGTTGTCTTTCATAGAGTACTTCAGCATTGAAGAACTTAAAACAGCTTTTTTTATCTCAAAAAAGAAACATCATGTTTACTGTAAACAAGGGAGATAAAAGTTTTTGTCAGAAATGTTTAATCCTATTGTCATAAGAAGTGGCTAAGTTGAATGATCTCTTTCTGGAACTTGATAGTGGACATTGCATAGCATGTTATGCAGCATAAATGATGCATAATTTCTCTCTCTTGGAAAAGTATTTGAATGTAGTTCTGCCTAAATTCATCTCCCTAGATTTTGAAACAAAAGGGAGAGAAGAAATGTCAAAACACCTTGCAGGAAGATACTCTAGGATGTAATGAGCCATTTTCGATCATTTACCAGTAGTCCTTACTGATCAGGTCCCAGTTGACTGGAAGTTAACAAGTGTGATGTCCATCTACAAGGAGGGCCAGAAGGAGGATCTGGAGAGCTATAGGCCAGTCAGTCTGATCTTCCTGTGCCAAGGAAGGTCATGGAGCAGATCTGAGTGCCATCACAGAGCATGTGCAGAACAACCAGGGGATCAGGCCCAGTTCCATCACCAAAAGAGTTGTCCAGAATTATTGCAGGCTACCCAGGGAAGTGTTGGATTCACCATCTCTGGAGGGATTTAAAAGTGTGTAGGTGTGGCATGTAGGGACATGGGTTAGTAGTGGACTTGGCAGTGCTGGGTTTACAGTTGGACTCAAAAATTTAAGAGGTCTTTTCCAACTTAAACTATTCTATGATTCTATGAAAGGTGTGGGATTTGTGTGTTAGCGCAAAGCAAGGAGTTTCTTTCTCAAAGAAATCAATCTGTGTCTATCACAGAGGATGAATTGTGAGGGCTGTCTGGTCCTAAAGGATAGTCAACTTTAACCAGAGTTACTGTACTGCATTTAATGAGCGGATTTAACAGTTCCTTGGAGCACAATTTCAATATTCTAGTTGCAGACCTTACAGACTTCAAGGGAAGAGCAATCTCAGCTTCAAGAAAAGAGAATGAACTTTTCAATGGGCACCAGGCATGAGAATATTTCTATATTTCCTAGAAGACATTTGCATCATATTTTTGCAGAGTTGGAACCTTCACAGAGAGAAAATATATGCAAAAGAACTGAGCTCAGGTCTTTGTTCAGAGTTATGCTGGATTCATTAGGGTGCTTTGTGCTATATATAAATCAAGAATGGATTAGGATAGTCTAAAACAGAAGACATGACTGGCAGTTATGTTTCTCATCCTTGAACTACTCCATCATTTATTGTGACAAGATGATAATCAATAGCTTACAGATTGTTTGCTCACTTGACTGCTTAAATACAATGTTGAGGCTGTTGTCGCCAGGGCCAAATTTAGGCATGGTGGTTTGAGCACCTGCTGCGTTAGACAAAACTCTTTTCCTGAATGACTTTCTTGCTCATCCTCCTGGGGACTGCTAAGTTGGCTTTGTCAGGCAAAGATCTCTGTGCCTCAGCATTCCCATACGGCTGTCAAGCATCACTCATCTTGTGTATTGTGCACCGAGGTCCCTTCTACGTGGGCAGCTGGTGTTGACAGCCTTCAGCAGCAATGGCAGATGAGTTCCTCCTTTGCCTGTTGCCATGCGTGGAACTTTGCTGTGCATAAAAGTCCTTGAAGTGTGACATCTCGTAACATCTGGGCAGTGCCACACAGCTCGGTCCCTGGTGCCACTGCTCGGGCCCTTCTGGGGCCCTTGGGAGTGTGGTGACAACCTGCCAGCTGGAAGACCACATAGGAACACTAAGCAAGTACTACAGACTGCTACTACCTTCATTTGAGTAGATAGTGTTATTTCTGGGAGCAGGAGGTGCTGCCCTTTGCTGGCTTTTCCGTGCTGCCAGAGCCATAACTGGATCTTCAGACTGTCAGTGACTTGCTTGTTTGCCTTTGAACCTGACAGCAGGTACTGCATAGGTTGTGCTGGAGCAGGCAGCTACATCCACTGGTGTAGGATTTCCGACTGCATGTTATGTAGCAGTTCTCATTCCTTTTTCCCTCTTTGCCTGTCACCTTTTGCAGAGCTGCCAGATGAAGTTTCCACAGCAGAATGTCCCTGTGTACAGGCTTGTTTGGGCAATACAGAGGCTGCACCAGTGCTGCCTTTGAGGTTTTGGCTCTCAGAGCTCTTGATGAGACCAGTAGATCTCTCTCTGCTCAGTGAGGGGCTGCATCACAGGACTGGGCTCTGTCCCAACGGACCCTGATGGGACATCCAGCCTCCAGGGAGGCACTGCACTCTGTGACACCCTGCACGTTGGACCATGCAGAGCGCTGCAGCTTCCAAGTGTTTGTTGGTGCAGACTTGGTTCAGGTGCCATGCCATGGTTGTAATGTAATGTGCTGGGTTTGGCTGGGGAAGAGGTAATTTTCTTCAGAATGCTGATATGATGGTATGGTTTGGATTTGTGCTGGAAACAGTGCTGATAACACAGGGATGATTTTTTTATTGCTGAGAAGGGCTTACACAAAGACAAGGCCTTTTCTTCTTCTCATCCCACTCAACCAGAGACTGTACTGAAAGTGCACAAAGAGTTGTGAGGGGACACCTCTGGCACAGCTGACCACTACTGACCATAGGGATAACCTATACTATATGGCATTATGCACTGCAGATAAAGCTAGGAAAGAAGCAGGGAAAGTATACTTGTTGTAATCATAGCATTTGTCTTCCCAAGTCACTGCTACATGTAATGGAACCCTGCTCTCATGGAGGTAGAAAAAAATCTGCCTACCCATTGAAAGTGGTGAATTAATTCCTTGTTTTGCCTTGCTTGCATGCGTGCAGCTTTTGTTTTACCTACTAAACTGTCTTTATCTCAGTCCACAAATTTTCCTGCTCACTCTTCTGATTCTCTCCCCTACCAGCAGGATGGAGCAGTGAGTGAGTGTCTGCGTGGTGTTTAATTGACAGCTGGGGTTAAAACATGATATGCACAAAGCTTAAAAATATACCTGCTGAGTGGCTATGTAGATGTATAAATCCTCATGTTACGTGCATCCGTGTGGGTGTATGTGGTTTTCTCCTTAATGAGCTTGGCAAGGATTTCTGGAGTGGAAGGAAGGCAGAGGAGACAAAGAGTTTGCCCTCCTTTGGACCATGTGGCACACTTTCCTCTTAAGCTAATTTATCTAGCAAATTATTTGTAATTGTGGGGACCTGTGACACTTGGCAACAGAAACAGAGTTATATCTGCCTGTGGCACTTTGCAGTAGACATTTAAAAGCTACAATATAATGAGCCTTCTATTTGTCAGGAGGTGGTGGGTAGTGTAGTGTGGGCTATGGTAACATGTAGGGAAGATGTTTCTATGGCAGTTCTGGAAAAAATGTTGTACTTTGCTTTCCTCTGTGGGTAACTGGACTTGGTGACTCAGGTGATATTTTCAAGCACTAACCTGCTTGAAGCACTAAACTGCCTTTGAAAGAAGATGGTAAGTCAGATCCTGCAGACTTCAAAATTCATTTGATTTCCAATAACTCCTTCCAACCAGTCTGGGCTTTTCATGTTGCCCTTGATAAATGTGGAAATGTTTTAGGTTAGATACCATACAGCTAGGGAATTTTGCAGGTTTCTGCTTTCAAATAAAACAGCACTAATAAATGAGAGTACTTCTAATGTACGATGTGGCTTTTCAAAGGTCTCTCAAAGATTAAGGAATATGTCAGGGGGTGAGTGCAGTGCCATTTTTCTTCCTTTCTGTGAGTTACAGCAAGCGGTGGGTTTATCAGCTGTTTCACATGTTTTGATAGAGACAACACAAGCAAGCATTTCTAAATCTGTGCTCTCTGTAGCTCTCCTGCTCTTCCTTCACTTGCAAACAGTCTTGTCTTACTGGTTGTGGTTTTTCTTCTTATTTTTTTTTTTTTGGTTGGTTGGGTTTTTTGTTGTTGTTGTTGTTTTTTGGGGTTTTTTTTGTTGCTACAAGAAAGTGTAGCTTTCTGTTTTATTACATAAAACAGGAATATTTCCAGGATATGTACAGCTATGGTCTTGAACTTGTGACATTTAAAGGGCAACAGAATGCTAATGTGACTAATAAAACAGGAAAAATGGCCTTATATAAGTCAATGTGAAAATGGCTCAACCTACCTTTTAAATGGACTAATTTAAACAACATTCATTCATGGGGGATGGAGGGAGGCTGAAAAACCTGGGCAATACAGATAGAATTAAAAAAAACAAAGCAAGCCCTTGGCATTCTCTTTTGACACCTTTTTCCTATGATGAGGACTTGATGCTCTTTATTTTTTGCAGATGTAATTGACTACATGTTTTTGTTTTGTTTTCATTCTTCTGTGAAAAATATTATAACCTAAAAGAAATTTTATTGGAATTTTTTTACATTGATTTTTGGATTTTTCTTTGAACATGTACAGTAAAGTTCCAAATTTTATAGTTCAGTATTTCTAGCTAATCCTATGAGGCCTACGACAACTATCTATTACACTTGCAGGTCAAATCCTTTCTGAACAATACTAAGGCTGTACTGATTTTAAATGTATGACATGCAGTTGCTAAATCATGAAATTATGTGTATGGATGGAAAATGAAGGAAAGCACCCTTAAGTTTTATCTTTATGACCTATCCTTTCCACCCTGATCAAGGTTTCTCAGTTCAAATGGGAAAACACCAAGGTTTTTTGATTATTTCAATAGTCAAAAGGCCTCAAATAACAAGAATAATTTGTGATTATGACCTACAATAATTCTAAGGTATGTTCTTATTCTGAATAAAATTGGTATATTTGATTAAAGGTATACATATGAAGGAAATTTGGGGGTCTAAATTTGGGAGAGTTCCATGTATGTGTGCTAGAGCTTTCTACTTGCAATATGAGAATTGTAGATATTTTTCTGTTTCTTTAACAACAATTGACAAACCCCGATTACTCAGAAAGTAAGCAGATACAGATCTTATATGACAGCTTAAAAGTACTCTTGACTAATTAACATAAAAAGCTTATTAAAATATTGTTTCCCTTAATGCAAGTTATTCTTTCATCTTTTCCAGTAATGCATCACCTATTAAATTTTTGATGTGGAAAATTAGTACTTCAGGTCTGCAGGGAGTGACAAGCATAGTGTTGAGAGAGTGACAAGAATAATGTTTGAGCTATAATTTCAGGATTAATAATGCAGATTCACCCTTCCTAGTGGAACAGAAATGTGGACACCTCACGAAGACTCCATGCTGTAAGTTAAGTTTTGTCTTAACTCTAAAAAACCAGTGATACTGATGCTTTTTCACACTTTGATTTTATAATATATAGAAAGCTTGGTTATGCCTTTTTTTTTGTCCCAGTACCTCAAGGTGCTTTCTCTTCTCCTGTTTGTGTTTGTCCTAGGCTGCAATACACTGTGACATGTGGGCACAAGGCTGTAATGTGATTCTTTACCATCCTATGCCTTTGCCAGTACTGGGGAAAAGGGACTCCAGCTTCCTGGAGCAAAGGCATTCCTTTTCTGGTCAGGAGAAAGCATGGTGTGATGGGAAAGAGCTGTTTGGTATTTGTCACGGGTTTCACGTGTAAATCCTTGACTTATATGTTTTGTTATTAATATTGTAGCTGTTACTGTTCATTTTCTTATCTCATTGCTGTTTCCAGTAAATTAATTGTTCTTATCTCAACCTGTAGCACCTTTTTGTGCCTCCAATTCTCAACTGGGAGGGAAAGGGGAAGAGGAGTGGGAGTCCAAGAGAAAGATATCTAGTTTGGGCAGTCTTGGGGAAAGGGGAGGAAGGGAGAGGGGAGAGGTACTAAACTGGGGACTGTCACTCCTAAAACATCACATGACAAAATGCAAATTGGCCTTTATCAGTTTTGCTGGGTTTTGTGAGTGGCAAATCCATGAGGACAGGATGAGTTAGCCTGATATGTCTGCATTGGCCTTTGAGTCACATTTGAGAGCTGACTCACATACTGTGGCCTGTAGCTCAAGATCTTTGAGCCCTACATGGACCTATTTGGGAAGTGTGTGTGTGTAAATAAATCCATATTATCAGGGGTGGTCTTCCTTCTTAAAAGATTAGTATTTCTAAAATGAATTTGATCCCATTGGTGATGGAAGGCACCTGTTCACTAAATAGTCATGTACAGGACATTCTCTTGAAGAATTTCCTTCAAGCTGGAAACTGACTATTTTTATAAAGCTAATAACTTAATACCTCTTTTCCCCCTACAGTAATTTTGTCCAATATCAGTTACATAGGAATCCTTTCTTTCACTGAACAAATGACTCTTCTTGATTTCTCCCTTCTTTTGATAGCTGCATGCAGGTTTTTTCCCCTCCTTACTGCAGTTCTTTTTTTCATATTTCCCCTTTTTTCCATCCTTTTCTCTGGGAATAGAAAGGACAGGGGAGAATGATTACCTTCTGCTCGCTTTCAAGATTCAGAGCATTGTAGAAGACTTTATGGCAATCTGTTCTCCAGCTGAAAACAGCTGGTATAAACTCACTGTAGAAGTAGTGGTAATTTAAAGATTACTCATACTTAGTGCTGAAGATTTTAAAATGCACTAGAATTTTGCAGGAAATCTTTATTGAACAAAATAAAACTAACGAAACTTTAATATTGTTCAATAATGTTTATCTAGAAACACTGAATGTTGTTCCCAAGATGGTGCAACTGAAATACTGTGAAAGAAAGGAAATTTTCTCACTGTTGTATCGTAGGAAGCAAAAACTTATTCTGAATTCATGTGGAGCCTTGCAACTTAAATCCTACTTTTTAATGTCAAAAACAGTTATCTTAATCTCCCCTGACAAATCTTTTCCATGAAATGTATTTTCTGTCTGTATGCTTTCCACCTTAGTATGCCACACACTTCTCACACCCACAGCCTCATGACGACAGTACATCGTGCTGCAATCCCTTGAAAGAGATTTTGATTTGGCTGCAATATTTCTGGTCATGTTAGATGCAATAAAATCAGGTCTGGACCATTCTATGTTTTTTGCTTTGCTGAAAATTTGCACAAGAACTTTTATTCTTCCCTTCCTATGGTAAAAGCTACAAATACCGTATCTTTAAAGAGAATTATGAAGAGTGCTCAATAATAAGGAGTTAGCAGGTTGATAGTTACCTGATTGTCATTGGCTGTGACCATCTATGCTTTTTTGTGACATGGAAGGCCACTGTCCTGTACCTGTTGCTCACATATCTGATGAAAGCAAATTGCCAGCTCCAGAAACTTTATGGGAGGGCAGATGGGACCTTTTAGCCTTTGTTTATGTGGCTGTAGGTACAACGGGGACAGGATTAACTCAGTCATAAGTAATGTGTGACTTAGTGTTTTTTCTGTGGATTTTAGCCACCTGATCTTAATATTGTCTTGAGCCTTACAATTTCATAAGAAAGTACAGTTGGTTATTAATTACTCAGTAGCCATTTTTTTATTCCATGTATCCAATATGAATCTGTTCAAAATCATAATATGTATGGATTATTATTCATTGTGGCAACATCTTTGCTTGAAACCTATTAAATCTTTCAAAATACTTCAGAAATTTAGGAACTGCAGATGATATTAATCTTCCAAAACAGTAGGCTAATTTTATTAAATTTTTATGTATCACAAAATCTTTCAAAGCTAGATGGTTTTAATAGAGGTGTAATAGATAGTTCAGCTTTAAAAATTGGGCACTAAAGCCAGAGGACTTAAACTAAAACAAACTAGCGATGTACTTAAACCATAGATTTTGTCTGACTGTGGTAAGAACCTCTAAGTTCAAAAAGCCCTATAAGGAATTGTATGCCAACAGGGCACTGGTTTAGAAAAAAAGACAATGGTTGGCAAGGACTGCTGGGCTGAAGGAGCAACAAGTGCATTCCTATGAAAGCAGTTCCTGGCTCCCAGCCGGGTAAATTTCAACATGTGCTACGCGTCTCCTTACTTCCCTTACTGGTTAAGGTGCATATTTGATTTACTGCAGTCACTCACGGAGGAAGACAGCAATAAAGGGTGAGAGTTTAGGAACCTTCTCAGTTAGATACTGTGCCTTCTAGGAAATCAGATTGTGGAATTTTGCTGCTTTTCTGACTCTAGAAATAGGTGGACCCTTTTAGTCAGTTTTGCAAAGCTTTGTTAGAACAGGGATGGGAGTCTCTAGCTTCCTACCTACAGTGTAAGTTTTATAGCAGACTGGAGGTGTAATTTGGTATTGAGGGTAGGAAGTGATGGCCTGGGTAGAAAATATACAACTTGTAGGAAGAAAGACTTTACTGGGTCTAGTGTTCATGAAATAACATGCTGATTTCTATTAAATGTGACAGTTTATGAATATTCATATCTGCTTAAATTTTCTCAGAGAAGAAAAAATATTTTAAGGGATATGTATTATTTTTGCATTTCAATACTGCCTTGTTAAAATGACTGATATTTATTTTATTCGACATTGCCTATGAGTTGTGCTCTGAACCTTAATTAAAAGACAGTTAATTGGCTCATATTCTGCCATATTCCAAAGATAACCTATGTTACAGATTATAGTTCATCTTTCTATTTTTTTATTGTTTTGCTAGAAAATATGCATCTCATAGATACTTTTTAGCAGTGAAGTTCATGAAATACTAACTCTCTTCCACTGGCTCAGTTGTCACTCCATGTTTCTCTTAATCCATCAAAGTGCTTGTGTCTCTCTGTAATTTTGCAGTTGGTAGTAAACCTTGACAGAGTAAGGATATATTTTTGTTATACATCACCTAATATAGAGGGGAAGTAAAGGAAGCTTTACTATTTTGAAGTCTTCCTGATTGCTCCGAATGATTGAAATTAGTTGCTGTCAGGCATAAGGGGTGATAAAGCAGTCCTCCTGCATTTTTTTTTCCTGACCATGTGAACTTCTCAGATGAACTTTCACAATGCGTAAGGGCTGCTTTTTAAAAAATGTGCTTGTTTTTGTTTTTCCTAATAGTTCAGTTCTTTCTGAGAGCATTTATGCCTTTTTATTTGCTTAAGCTAAACTTAAAGCTAATTTTTTTAGTTATGTTTTTTGTGCTTTAAAGTAACTTAGGAGTTACTTTTCTTATTCACTATTGGGGCAAAATTCAAGTTGGACCCTAGAAAAGGCATCCAAGGGTGATGAAAACTTGCTGTCCTCACTGAATGTCAGTATTCAGATAACTTCTTACAGCCTGATGAGAGAGAATAGTACACTTAGGACAAGGAATAAAGCCCCAAAATACAATTTGATTTTTTTTTTACGGTATCATTTTATAGTCAGACATTAGACGCTGTTTCCAAAAGTAAAGTGAACTAACTTTCTGCAGGTACAGTTATCAGAAACTGGGGTTTTTACAAAAACAAATAAAACACATGAAGATTAACTTTTTTCCTACCATTCCTCAGAAGAATATAGCAGATAAATGAGAAAGAATGTTATGTGCATTGCAGTTAGTCTTTAGCGTATAGTAGGGGAAAGGCTCACTTTAATAAAATTCAATAAAAGTGGAACTGGAAAATGTCTTGGTGACACTTGTACAGTTCGAGATTCCAGTCCACTGGGAAAAAAGATCACTTAAGTGCAAATACTTTATGAGCAAGCATCATCTGTGCCACATTGTAGATATATGCAGAAGTACAAATACAAATTTTTATCCGAAGTCATATGAAGTAACTGTGATTAAAGACCTACCAAAGCTTGCAAGCTTGGAAAGAAAAGAAAGAAAAGAAAAGAAAAATTTTCTTACTTAAGAAGCTTATGATAAAAATAATAAGATTTTTTTATATAAATGTTATGCAAGCACACTTAAAATAGGAAACCCTCTGAATAAACAAGAAAGCATAAGGCTATGTAAAGCTCTGAGTAGCACCAGATGTAAAAATGTAATAATACAGAAACATTCTACAACCCCCAAAATGCTAAATGGTGGATAAACTGTTGATTATGAATGAGTAATCTAGGTTAGACAGGATAAGGCAAAAGACAACTCAGTCAAAGCCAAATTAAAGTGTAGTTAACAAGAAAGCAATGCCATTGGATGCTGTGAACTGCAATGAAATTCTAAGGAAAAATGAACTGAAAATTCACATTATAGAAGCCCCATACTACAACTTTCACAGCCAGTGTTTCATTGACTCCCTTTAATGACCTTAAGACTCCAAAATATTTCATAAGGCAGTGTTGTTTATTTAGAAAAGGGATTTATCTGAGGCATCAATCAAACTTGTTAAGAAATTTTCTGTCTTTGAATAGAAAGGACTTTGGGACATCATCTGTTTCTCCTCTCTGACCTGACACAGAGCTGACAATATTTATCTATCCTTGGTTGAAAGGCTGTAGTGATGTAGAATCCATGGCCTTGTTTTGCAGCCTAATTTATTACTTGATCATTACCGTAGTTAGAGGTTTTTTCATACTCCCTGGGCTAATATTTTTTGGCTGCCAGTATTTCTATTTGACATGGTCACAGTGAGCACAGGGGATCTTTGCTCTCTTTTCCTTAGTATGGGAAGAAAGACTTTTACCTACTGAGTGACTGGAATACTGTTTCCATGCCCTTTTTGCTTTTCTCTTTCACCCTTACTCTTTCTCTCCCCAGAGAGAAAAAATGTCTTTGTCTATCCTAGCAATGTATATCACCAAATTTCCAAATCCAGAATTATTTCCACTATAATCTTTTGCATCTCTCTTATTTTTTGTTTCCTCAGAACTGGACTCTGGGGTGCATCCAACCAAAGTGCCAACCACAGCAAAAGAATGTATTACTGCATTGTTAAGATAGTGCAAGATCCTGTTAGTATTTGAACTGCTGCTGCTGCTTCACTAATTATTTCCCATTTTGTATTTGTGCATGTAACTGTTTTTTTCTCGGATGTAAATATTTATCATCTTTTTATCACATTTTTCTTATTAGATTGTGTGGGAACATTGTAGGGAAGGAGAACTACATTTAAATGGGAGAATTACTGTGGAAACCTGGCAGGTCCCCCTCAACACCAATGAGGAAGTCATCAAGAAGAAAAGAGTCAGACTCTTCACAGAGGTGGGAGGATGACAGACTATGGATACCAGTGGAAATAAAAACACTTGATCCTGAATATAAGAGAAAACTTTTTCAAAGTGACAACAGTGGAACAGATCGCCCTTGGCAGGTTGTAACTGCAGTTTCTGCTGTCTCCATAGTTCTTTTTGGCCAGTCAGGTCTTGAAAACGGTTTTGAGAAACTTGGTGCAGAAAGTTGGACTAAAGGTCTCTTGAGGTCTCTTTCAATTTAAATTTTCCTATAATTGTTTCTGTGATTCTCAAAGGTTCTGACTTGATATCTAAGATGCTAGCAATCCTTTCCTGCAGGGGACTGGACTAAATACTTTAAATATAATTTTATTTCATGTTAAATCATTATTGAAAATACTGACTAGCACTGGATTCACTGCAGATCCCTCCAAATCCCATCTTGAGACTGAAAATTCCAACTTAGGACGTGAGCGTGTTTTAAACTCAGGTATTCATGCACTGACATTTGCTTTGAATTGCATTTTCTTGATGTGAGAATATCATGCAGGTATGTGAAAAAGTTTAGGCAGATAACATAAATGTCATATCTGTGTCTTTCTCCTTATTATCCAGGCCAGTACACCTAAAAATATACCAAATTAAACTGGCATAATATAATTTATAATTGTTTAATTATTGTTTTTTATTAGTCTATTGTCTTCTTGGTAATAGTAACCAATAATTTAAGAATTTCTTGCTGGTATTTTCCTAAGCACTGGCAAAAACACAATACATATTAGAATGTTGTTTTAGACAGACACTGCTGATGCTGCTTTGGTTTTCTCTGTTTCTGAGAGAGACTTTTGTCCTCTGAATTGTTAGGGATAAGTTTCACCAGTTCCTGAAATTCTTTAGGGTGAGCTTTGTCAGGTCCAGCTATACTGAAAATATCTATCTTGCCTTCATATTTTTAAGATGTCCTTTCCTTATTCTGGTCCGTGCTCCTCTCTCCTTTATTGTCCCTTGTGTCATTCTAAAAAAAGGATGAAAATGTCAGTATTTCAGTCTTATCTGTGTCATATGTTATTTGTTATTCTTCCAAAGTATATGGTGCATGCATTTTTTCTAATTTTTTCTCTTATATTCAGTAAAAATATAGAACTGTTTCTGATGCAATCAGTGAATTTTTCCTTGAAACCTTTTACGTTCCTTGCTAGCTGCAACTAATTTTATGTATTTCTCTTTTGATTTTATTCTTCTGGGCTGTGTCACTCCCTCATTCATTCTTGGTCATATGTTCTTGTTTCCACTTTTTGTGTGATTCCCCTCTAATTTTCATGCTGTTTAAGAGTTATGAGTGAGACACAAGACAGGGACTGAAAATAATTAAAATAGTTAAAAAATCTACAAAACAAAGACTTCAAGTACTCATGTGCATCGTCCTCCCTGAATGGTCTGGCAACTAGGATAAACCCCATTTGTCTTTCCAGGTTGCTGGAAATATCAAGATGATTTGAGTGTATATGGAGGTGGTTGGATCATAATGCCTAAGTCACCAAAAACTCCTTTTTTTCCACCTCAAATTATATGCATGACCCATCAGGAATCAAAGTCTGTCTCTGGAAACTCAGAGGGGCCATATACCAGTCTAACTTGACCAAGTCTTTAAGAGATCATAGAATTAATTGCAGTAACAGCTAAATTAAATTGCAGTTGCCATTTGATTTAATTGCAGTTAAATTAAATGCAGTCCAAATAGCAAAAGGAAACAATGAAAATACAAGCTATTCCCAACAGACCTCGGAAGAAAATAGGAAATAACCTTTCCACTGCAAATTATACAAACAGCCTCATTATTACAGGGTTCTCTATAGACTTCTGGGAATTGACTGACTTCTTGGAACAGTTATGGATAAAGAAATAAAATATTTGGGCAGAAATGGAGTGCCAAACAGTGCCATTTAAGATAATGAACCTCAGTGTATTCATAGCTGGTCTGTGCAATTTACTGTAACATAGAAATGGAGCCATGCCTTACTGCCATAAAAAACCAGCCACTCACACTGTTAAACTGAGTTAAAAGTGTTAAGGATTTGTAAAAGAAAGTTGTCAAAAATGAAACCATTATATATATATATGTATGTATATATATGGTAAATCATTTTGGAAATGAGAAGAAATGCTACTGAATGCCTGTTTCATCTGCAACTTAGCAGAGTGGAGGATGCCACATTTTACTGTTGTGCCAGGGCTGGAAAGGATGGTGGAAAGACTTAGAGGCAAAAAAGTACAAAAGACCTAAGCTTGCTTCTGCTTCTAATAGACTTTCTTGAACTACAGCTGGCCAGGTTCAAAATAGTTCTTTGGGACAAGCCAGATATTAATTGGGAGTTGGTAACAATTTAATATAAAAACAACCATTCATATTAAGATCACAATAAGTGAAATACATGTTTGCTTAAAGGACAGCTGTATTGGACCATCAGGAATGCAGTAGGAATGTAGTTTTGAAGACAGTGAAACTTATACTCCACTGTGACATAATAAGCAGGAAGCAGAAGGAACAGGTCAAGTTATCATTAGACATAATACAGATTTGCAGAATACTATAGAATTAGAATAATATGGGAGATAACAAAATGAGCATTTTGCTATCACATGGAAACCACTAGCTCCAACACAAAACCGTTTAAACTATTCAACAAATTGCAAGGCCAGTTGGTTTTATCTTGTGTTAGTCAGATGCCTGTGAAGTGATAGGGATGTAGACTACTGAAGAAGGAAAATTATTATTGTGCATTTAATTTTGTTTCTCCAGAATAATTTATATTACTATACTATCATATGGATCTATACATCTGAAAAGGCTTGAAAAGTATAATTTTAAAGACTGTATAGTTGTATCTAACATGTGAAGGACCAATAACTTAAAATTACAGAGAAAAAATAAAACATTCTTTCTGTACCGTGGAAGCCTGAGATTGTAAAAAAATGTTTACACTTCGCATGAATGGTATAAATTTTAAATCTATGTAACAAAATGATAAATATGTAAGTGGGCCATGATATTCCTGTTTAATTACACTGTTTTGAATAATTGTGCCTAGAGTAATGTTCTGGTAGATAGCCCCTCATTAGGGCCATTGTACTGTGAGCACATCTTTATATACAAGATGATGTCTAGAAAGTGCTTAGTAAGGGGGGCAGTCGGTGGAGGAAGGAATAAATCCTGAGCATTGCAGTGGGTTGCCTGCCACTCCTGTTGATGTGTGAGTGCTGAACACTGCCTGTGCCATGCTTTGGATGCTTGGCTGCTTTGCCAGTTTTGAAGGATGAGCAGAAACTGAGGTGCATCCACATGCAATAGGGAGCTTTTCTCCCTCTCTCAGGTTTAACATCACTGCTGCCTTATTCCAGTGAGGCTCACGCTTGAGATCCACATGCAGGTCTGTTATTATTATTCCGCTCCCTGGACTCCACCATTGTGCTGGTGCTGGTGCATACAAGCTCAGTTTTCAGTCTGGCTGTGTGCAGCTGGATACTGGTATTGTATTTGCCAGCATTGTATAAACCCCATCCATTTGCTGAAGTCATCCAAGATAATTATACTTTTAAATCTACGGGGCTGTTGCCAAACCATGCACTCACGAAAGGCAGATGCTGTGAATTTTCCATGGAGTTCTGCAGCAAATCCACCATGTGCAGAAGGGGAGTGAGGTGCATTATAAAGCTTCCCCCTTGTCTTTTATAATGCAGGAAGGGTTTAATTAGACATAAATGAGTTTGATCAATGAATCATTAACTTCCATTAAACTTTAAGTAGATTGCCTGACCCGGCTACTTCATTCTGAATTTAATCTGGTATACACTTGATAATTAGAGTTAAAGGGACAAGGGCTGGAGGCAATCCCTCTCAATCCTTCACATAAAATGGAGTTGAGTCAGCTAATAAGTTAATTTTATAGTCAGTGTGTAAGGACAGAATTGGCCGTAAAATGTAATTTTCCTAGAAAAACGGATCAGGAAGCAGACTGTCACTTTGTTTTGCTCTCAGAATTACCTCAGGAATTACCTGCCCGGGGTCTTCAAAGCCTTCACAAATCCCATCCTCCTCACCACAGCAGCTTGGAGGATTAGATTTCATGAATACAGTCAGAAACCAGGTGGCAAGGCAGGAAATCTTCTGAAGTCTTTGTGACAATGCTAGTGTAGCTCTCCCTGTGGTTGAAAAAAAGTGTTCTGCCTTGTCTAGATCCATGGGCTGGGGAAGGAATGATAGAATGAAGCTTTCTGCCAGCTTCCAACTTTCAGAAAGGTGGAGTCTTTGATCTGCTGCTGGCTGTGCTAGCACCTGCATCCAGAAGAGCAATTGGCGTTTCTTGTGTGCGCCTGCTGTTTATTTTACCATTTGGAGATGTCAGGTTTGTGGGCTTGAGCGACCCTGCATGGCCCTATGCTGTGCTGTAGGGATGGATTCTTGGGAGGTATCAACTTCATGCATGAAATGTTTCAATTCTCAAAGCTGACTCAAAGAACCAGAGGTTTGCTTCTCATCTTACTTCTACAGAAGTGTGTTCTTTTTTTCCTTCCTCTGCTCTATGATTCTCTGCTTTTTGGGTTCGGATTAGGTTATCCAGAGGGATACTGGATAATTCAAAGTGGACTCCCTTTGCCTGGCTTAGTATTTGCCTTATTCCATCTGAAATACGTGTACTTGAACATATGAACTTGTTTTGAGTCGGATGCTGTGGAAACAAAAGTTAATTGTGCTGACACTGGGGTATCAAAGGCTGTTGTGGTGGGCACTCCTGCTGGTAAGTGTGGCTGCCCACAAAATGCTTATTTAGTGAAATGAGAATATTGCCCAAAGATGTACACAAACCCATTTGAGGAAACCCAGAGCTAATCAGCCTGATGTGATCACCATGACCAGTGCTAAAGAATGATAAAGGAGAGGGCTGGCACACCATCTCGCCCTCTGGCCTTTGTACTTATTGATAAATATATTACCACAGAGGACCACTGAGGTCAGAAAATAGTTAATTATGGGATTTCTTTTGGATTGTAGTTATGAGATTGCTCCTGAGAAATGCAGCATTGCTTGGACACAAGCTCTTTTGTGTGCAACTAGAAGCAAGTATTTTCTTACCTGCAAAAGACTGCAGGCACAACTAAAAGTGGTAATGAAGAATTTCTAATTTTTGGACTTAGATTCTGAAAATGGCTGGCCAGTTTGAAAAGGACTTTAAACCCCTGGCCTATGCCTTTCCCATTCCTTCAGTCTGGGCCTTGATACAGTGTTTCTGAATGCCCTGTGGGTAGCTGAGAGCCTGCTCTGGGACTGTAATGACCTGTGAAACGACAGGCAGTCCTGGGGCTGGGTTTTTGTGGTGTGCCTTGCTGCTGCTCTGAGATACAAGGGCAAAAGTAGCAGCTGATTACCTGCCTATTTAAGGAGGCTTGTCCATTCTCAGCAGTCACACTCAGGGAGTCTGAATTAAGGGTTGCTGAGTTAAGGTCATGCAGGCAACCTTAGTATGCCATTTTGAGAATTTTGAATGCTGGATTATTTGACCTCAGTGGCATTATTTTTAAGGCATTTTATGTGGATGTGATTTTGTATATTTAGGTCAGACAATTGCTAGCAATGTTCTCTTGCTCTAAAATTCACTGATCTATTCTTTTTAATAGCAATGCCAGTGTGCAGGGAGGAATTCTAGAGCTGATGAAGACTTCTAAAAAGTCTTCCCTTCCCAGTGTTTTAATTATGTTGTTGTTGATAAATGCTTGCTGGAATGCCATTATTTATCTTTCAAATTCTCCACAGCCAGGCTCCCATTATAAATGACAATAGCTGCTAGGGTTTATAGCAGAGAGCAGAGAGTGCCCTGTTCCCGCAGAGCTTGGCTCACCTTCAGCCCAAGCCAACACTAACCAGCATTAATTGCTGCTGACTCTTTTATGTTGCCTGTATAGTATGTAGTGCTTGGTTCCAGGCATCTGTAACATAAAATTGCCAGTGCAGCGTTTTATCAAAAAATGTTTTGCCATCAAAAGGTCACCTAACTTTTCCTCCAGTAAATGGTGACTTCTGGTGATTTGATTTTTTTTGGATTTCCTTGAGAGATCTTTCCAGAAGGATATTGATGCTCACTTTGAAGGATGTCACAGGAAACATCCACTGATGGTGACCATTTTGTGCTATACTGAGCTAGAAAAATGGAAGCTTAATTCCCATCAGTGAAGGATTGCTCTTACCAGTGCTCACAGGGTTATGCATGTGAGTTGCTGTTTGCCATTGGCAGTAAGGGATTTACAGCCTGGCTTTCTGGGAATTGAGAAAGTTATTCTCTCTAGGGTGCTTCATCCTGAACCTTTTTACAAGCATTTAAAAGTCAATTCAAGTGATAAAATCTGTTATTTATTTTGAAGAAAACATGTTTTAAGGCATCAAAACTGCTTCATTATTTGAAAATACATTTAGAATACGTTCTTGCTTTCCACAGAGCTCAAAAGACAAATTTCAAGTAACAAAAGCCTTCCTAGCAGGTGGTGGATAAACATTTTATGTTTCCAGTAGAAGATGGGCTTGTCTCTTGCTGCTGTAAGCAGTCTGAACAGATAGTTGTTTACAAAAAAGATGCAGAAGCATTTGCTACCAGCCAAGCCTGACAATCAGCTACATCTGTCAGAATGTGACAAAGGAATTTCATAGGTCTGCCAATAAAAACAAACTTTTCTTAACTATATTTAACTTTCCTTGACTATTTTTCAGCCTATCATCTCTAAATTACAAACTTTGTCTCATACAGCTCCTCCTGTTGAGTTCATGGCTTTTTTTTTTTCCTGAGCCTGCAAAGAGAGGTTTTCCCAAGTGATTTTCTCAAAATAGTCTCTGCCAGAGCAATGCAAACCCACCCTCACCAGAAGCCAGTACTACATGGATCTCCATGGCAGTCGTATCTATCTGGTCTAGAGCTGTGCAACCCAGTGAGTGCTAAACTTTGCAAGAAAATGAAGTGTGTCCACTCCAGACAGAGCCTTCAGATTTTGCTTGCTGGATTTTATCTGAGTGTATATGAACTGTGACATTTTGATGTATTTTAAGCCACCAGACTTCGGCAGTCTTTCATAAGGATAGGAAAAATATTTTTTTGACCCAAAGCAGAACCTGTCAAAATTGTTCAGATTTGTTGGAGTAATGTATTTCTACTTGTCAGTTTAGAAATTGCTGTATCATTTGGACTGAATTTTTCCACAAAGGTTTAGCCTCTGAATGGTATTAGTAGGGGAAACTGGTGTAAGTACTCCCAAAGAGGAACCAACTGGAAAAAAAGCCCAACAAAACAACAAAAACCCCAAAACAAACAAAATAACCTCAAAACAAGAAAAATAATAATAAAAAAAACACCAAACAAACAAACAAATACAAAACCAAACCAGAAAAAACCACCAAGAAAAGAAAGAACAAACCCAAACCAACAAAAACCAAACAAACTACCCCAGAAAGATAAAAGAAAAACATATAATGGAAGAAGCAGGAGGAAGATAGATACTGGAAAGTTTTGAAATACCGTTTAAGGCTTGTGAGGTGATAGTGGAGATGGATAACATGTCTTTAGAGCACAGCCAGAAAGGCAAAGGAAATTATTGTTCTCCTCTATTTAGAACTTGTCAAGCTGCATCTGGAATACCATGATCAGTGCTGGGCCCTCTTTTATTGGAAGGAGTCTGTTAGACTGCCACAGAGATGTTTAGGTAATGGAAAGTGGCAGGTTGAGGGAGCAAGCTGGGCTTGGCTGGCTCAGGTTGTGCTGGCTGAGCAGATCTGTGCTGTGAAGAAACACCACACTTTGGCTTGTTGGCAAGTGCCTGTTCTTAGCAAAGATAGAGCAAGGTGTGGTGGCCTTTTTGTGGTGATATCTACACAGTTTATGCTAATAACTATGACTTGAGAGAAAATTCTATGTGGTAAATACTTCAGTATAAGAAGTCAACTTTTGAGTTAGGTGAGCTTTTTTTTTCCTGTTAGAAAGTACATATCCTTTGCTGTCCGCTTTCCAGTTAAGCCTTTATTTCTGGCTCTCTGTTAGTTGTAAATAGCAAACCCTTTCCATGTGTAGTGGGTGCTAGCTGAGAGGCCCAGAAAGGTGGCAAAAAAAGCTCTTGTGTGTATACTGTGTGCACAGAAAACTTGAGCTCAGGTGTCAGGAAAAAAACTATGAAAAGAGACTGGGTCTTTCTGGAGACTACCTCATCTTTTAGGTTGTTTTGTGTGGCACACAAGTGGATATGAGACCTCAGCCTCCATCTAATGGAGTGGCTAGATGCTGCTGGTTAGACAAAATAAGTTCAAAGACCTTTCATGCAGGAAGAAAATGAACCCTGGAGTTAACCCCAGAACTTGTGGTAGGTCTGAAGTTTTTCACTTGAGAGGCACAGCTGTGCTGTCCCACAGCTGGTGTAGAGAAACATGCCTGCAATGTGAGTGCTTGTGGCAAGCAGTGAACATTGCCTGCAGCTTCCTGCCCTCCACTTCTCTGACAGCAATGGCATGGCCACATGCTGCCACAAGGAAGTCACTCCTCACAGTTTCAGAACCAGTTCTTCTGCTGAAGAGTCTCCAATAAGAGAGCAGCACCAAAAAGTGAAGGGTATTCTGCAGCCACAGAACCAAAAACAGGGAGATGGATGTCTCTAGTCAGATCAGGTTGGGAAATCTGTCAGTGATGGAAAATGAGCCCACATATCTTGGTTCTTTGTTCCATGCCTTAGGTCTCAGAGCATCCTTTCTAATGTGAACATGCCACTGTGCTAGCTAGAGAGCAGTATTTTTCAGTCTTCTCTTTGTACTGTTTAGCACCCTTTCTCTATTTCACTTGATTTTGCTTAGAACAATTTATTCCATTTTTTCCTACCACTTGCAATGGCATCCTCTTCTGCCTTTTTGTTGTATCTGTTCCCTTTAGTCTAACTGCTCCTCCACATCATGGCTCTGGGATGTGTACTGGCAGCTATGATGAAACGAGCAAGCTGTCAGAGTAGCTCTAGCAGAGCCTTCTTTTGGAAAAGCACTCCAAAGCAGATGCAGCTGTCGACATGAATGGTAAGTAGAAAGCACACAAGACACTAGAGATAGGAGATCTCTATTTTCGTTTCCTCCTTCCTCCTCCCAGTCTGTGTCTTATACACCTCAGTGGACAGGACCACTGGTAAACTCTCTCCTCTTGCATTGTTTGATGCTGTTGTGGCTGTTTGCATCTGTGCAATGCATTTGCCCAAGGATGAGAGCACCACAGAGCATCCCCAATAGCTTCTTGCTCCACATCTGAACTAATAATAACATATGCTATGCAGACTGTCCTAAAGGGAACTATCAGTCTCCCTTGCCCTTGAGAATGCCAGAGAATATATTTATTTTCTTTTATCTTTACTTTTTTTTTGTAATTGAGGACAGCCTATACTATGTCACGGTGCAGATACAAAGCTGCAGGATAAGAAAGGTGAGGTAGCCTGTAGGACTGCAAGTCAAGAGAAAAATGGTCGCATGGAAACAAGAGGCTGCAGGGAAGCCCAGAGCATGGTTTGACTGATTCTGGAGGTGGCTGGGATGACAGGTTAGGACAGCTGTTTTTTCCTTCCTGTCTGATATTAGTGGTGCTGGAGGCAGGACACAGAGAGTATTGAATTGTGCACATGGTGCTGTCAGATTTCTCTCTTCTCCCCCACCAGACCTCTTCCCATCACACATCAGAAATGCAGCTGGCTAGCTCCTGTTCTCTCTACATGCCTACAGCTTCAGTGGAAATGTCAGAGTAGGTATATCTGCTTATTTGCTTGTTCTGAAGGTGTCTCAGGAAAATCACAGGTTTGGTGTGGAAGAGTTTTGCTGTTCCATTCCAGTCTGTGCAATATAAGAGAGGGATTTGACAGTGCAGAAAATGTTGCTGCTGCTCTTGGGGTTCTGCACAGTTTGAAGCCTGCTGGAGCCTTGCCTGTTTAGCAGGTTTGATGGCTGCCTTGTTCACTGGTACAGGAAAGGCCTGCAGGCTACACTGTTGCTGCAAATTATGTGATCAGCTGATTGTCTGTATCATGTAAACCAAAGCTCCCATTGAATTCCTTTGGAACTAGACAAGGCATTTGGCCTGCAGCACTTGAGTGAATAAATGCATTGCACTAGGAGGAACTCAGCAGCAAAGCTTTAAGCTGTCTCTTTTAAAAGGTATTTTCTCCGGTAAAAAATTCAGCCCAGCACAATTGCATAGAACAAAAGGGAATGTTTTACAATACTGTAAAATTATTTCAGTATTTCAAACAAATTGTATTTTTTATTTCCTCTGTTATCTTAAATATGGCTGGCCTGCTGAATGACTTCTTGAACACATGTATCTTTCACAGGCATATGTATCTGTAAACGCAGGCTGCATTCCTTGTGTATCCTATATTGCTCACTGATAGTGTTTGCTTACGTGGCTGATGACAAACATAAGGAAATCTTTCTGAGACCAAGAGTGTGTGGTGTATTACTCTGAGGACTGTTTCTGTTTGGTGCAAAGCCTAGACAATTTAGTAATATGAAATTGTATAACTTATAGAAGACTAGTAAGGAATATATGGTACAATGTGTATTGCCAGGAAACCCTTTGAGTTTTACAGTGAAAGAAAAACTAAGAGGAAGATTGGAGGGGCTTTACATATTAAGTTTTATTTTGTAGGAGTCAGTCAAATCTAGAGAGAACTGAAAGCTTTAGATAGTATGCTGACATTGTGTAGTACTTTTTTAGATGATCCTGTTATAGGAATGGAACATCATCTCTGAAAACAGTTTCAGACTATTTTCTTCTGTAAATTCAATTATTGTCTAGCTTCTGTTGCTCGTGAGATCTAATGGAAGATTGTGGAAATCAGGATAAAATCTTCCAGGTATATGAAAATGCCAAGTGACTCTGATTAGTGGTGACTTTAATGTTCCTTCATAAAGGCTGGAATTTTGTAGCCTTATGGAGTGTTGACAAAACAGTGATACCGCTTTTACAACAGTATTGGAGCAAGTAATGACAGTAAATGGTATCCTGCTTTAGGAAGACTTTTGCTGCCACAGTTTCCCACCTGAAAAATTCATATATAGGACTATCTGAAAGGGATTTTGTGGAACTAAGTGAGCCTTAATTAAAGACAGAAGTGTCAGCAATCTGCACAGAGAACTTTTTCCTTTTAATATGTTGACACTGGTTTCCTGAGTAAATTAATCTAATGCAAACATATTTTACTTTTTACACGTCTTGAATCTGTTGAAAAGATTTGAAGCCTGCTGTATTTTTATGGTTGAAGTTGTATGTTGAAGTAGAAACCCAACAGATACATACGTGGATAGAGAAGAGACCCAACAGACCTAATAGAGAAGTTGAGGTCTTGACCCTAATAAGGCATTTGAGGAGCAGAAGCCACATGTAGTCAGCATTTAAAAACCTCCAGCCATGGCAAAAGCATTGACTAGGGCTTTTACTTTTTACACATAAGGAAATTCGGGGATAAAGTACACACCCATGGGAACACACTTGGCTTTGTTTGAACCAATACTGCTGCCCAGTGTATGACTTCAGGAGATGTGTTTTGATGTCCCTTCTGTTACCACTTGTGCCTGTAGTACCATTGAGAACTTCAGGAAATGGAACTGGGACCACAGTTGTTCTTGATCTTATTCTTACTTCTCTCCCACTTAATGTTTCTTTATGCTACAGTTAGTGCTAGTACTGTTCACCCAAACCTCACATTTACAGCTTCATTCTGACTGCTTTTACCTGCAGGAAATGCCAAAGAAACAGTTTCTCTTTTTGTAGGACTATAGTTGATGGATTAAAAATTTTCATTGCATAGCAAAGAGACAGCAACAGAAAGGGCAGCTGCAAGCAGAGATGAGGAATTCCTAAACCCAAAAGCTTACACTAAAATAGAGACAAGTAATGAAAAAGTCTGTGAGTCAGCTGCCTAGAGAAAACAAAAGACTTGGCTTTTCTGAATGTTGTCTCAGAGCTGTGGGCAATTTCCATGGTTTCTTCTTTAAAATGTTCCTTTAAAACTCAGCATCCAGATTATATGCAGGAAACTGACATTGCAGTGTCACACTTCATTTTGTCACATGGTGCAGAAGGAAAAATGGAACTGAAAAGCAAGATCCCTCTTCCAACCCTCTGTTTTCCCCCAGCAGTTATAGCAGTGCCATTGCATTGGTGCGAGAGGCCATGACCCCATTGCCCTGCCTGAGGAAAGAGAGAACAGCAAATACACCCTGCTGGGATCTTCTGCTTCGGGTGCTGGCACCAGAACTGACAGTGGTGCACCTGCTTCTGCTTCTTGTCTGCTCAGGGGGATAAAATGCACAGCAAGCAAGAGAATGTGAGGAACTAAGGCAACTGCTGCTGGGCAGTCTTAAGTGATGCTCCTGGAAGTGTCTGAGCTCCATGCACAGCAGCAGTATGCCTGGAATTACTACAGAATTTTTTGTCTTTTGAATCCATCACTGCTGTAAAGACACAGCTGCTCCAACTGCAGAAAAGTTGTCATCCTCCTTTCAGGTATAGATTTGCCTCAGTACCTGTGTTGTTTATTGATAGTGCACTGCTTGCCATAAGTGTTCCACTCAGGGCTATGCTATCACAGCTACAGTTACAAATGAATGTGCACACGTAGATCAGAAACTGCTTTTATGTCCTCATTCAGATTGAACTTGAACACACATCCATCTTTACCCTGTATTGCTGTGGCTCCCAGTCACTTATGTTCAAACACGACAGATGTTTTGATGTGGATGGGCAAATGCCTGCAGAATACATGTTTGGTTCACCTGACCCTCACAGATCTGCAGTTTGGAGTGAGATTCCCCACAGATGCTGCAAACCCTGCAGTCAGAAGAGGACATATGGTGGTCCTGAAGATCTTTGTAAGGCTGTTGATGCACTTCTAGAGCATCTGTACTGATAAACCGTGCACATTACTGCTGGATGAGGATCAGGGTAGGAATTTTATTTTGTTAATTTGTTACACAAAACCTATGCTGATCCTAACGGCGTTTTCTAACCCTTTTCCTAGGGTGAGAGAACGCTGACAAATTACCCTGTACTGAAAAGGAGAAAATGTCTTTTTCCATGGCATGCTGCTGCAACCTCCTTTTCTCTTTTCTCCCTGCAGATATCTCTTAGTCAAAGGACATTTTTCTCCAACCAACCTCCTTTGAGATACCGCTTGGTAAAAGAGTGCTGCTGGGTTTTGCCCTTTCCTCTACTACCTAGAAACATAGCTCAGATTTGAGCTGTGGAGTGGGTCTTGAAAGAGTGCAGGAGAACAGAGTGGGATATGGGAGACTCCATATCTGCAAGAAAGAGGTGGAGATCTTCACATTATTTTTTGGGCAAAGAGTGGATCAGAAGATAATTAGGCATCTGAGAAGTTGTGCATTTATCACCTTGGTAAGATCAGAGTGAAACATAAATAAATTAATTCATTACTGCTTAATGAATTAATGAGAACAGATAACTTTCTGTACATGCCTGGAGAGGGGGTTTCAGGGCTAATTGTGGCTAACTCAGTATGTGGCATTAGCAATAAAAAATGAAATAGTGGTTTAAGAAATGTCCCTGAGAAAATGGTTTTGTATCCAGACCTTATTCCCTGACATGTTTCTGGCACTGTCACAGGACTTACGGAAACTAACTATGGAAGCAAGCCCAGCTTTAAATGATTAAATTGCATAGTAGAATCTCCTTGATCAGGGTACTTGGTACCCTTGTAATCAGGATGCTAGACAATTTAAAAGTGGGCATGGATCCATGGGTGCAGAGAAGTGTTTGTGACAAAAATGCCAATACTCTATGCCATCATGCACTCATTGCCAATGGTAAGTAATGTAGAACATCTTTCAAGGTGGATTGATCAAGGGGAAAAAATCAGCTATATTCGGGAATATTCCATTTCTGTCACATGCCAGAAAGGCAAATTTCTGTCATGTTGGTTTTCATTTAGAAAAAATATCAAATGTCTGCACTGAAAAAAAAAATCCTATTTAGGAAAAGCTGGGTTTCTTTGATTTTTTTTTTTTAATAGAAGAGAAAATATTTAAGTTACTGGCTGTTGATTTTAACACCTTATGACATTATGAGCAGTCACCTCCTGGAGACGTCTTCCTCTGTGATTGGAGTAGGAGGAACAGAATTTTACAAAGCACTGCAATACTGAATACACAGAAAAGTGAACCATACCACAGACAGCTCATAATGGCTGAAGACCTGTTGAGGTGATCAGAGGGATGAAATCTAAAGGTCTAAAAGACCTCTTCTATGAGGAAGGCTAAGAGAAAGTTCAGCATGGAGAATGGAAGGCTTCAAAGTGACCTAATTACAGCCTCCCAGTACTGAAGGGAACCTACAAGAAAGCTGGAGAGGAACAATTTACAAGAGCATTTAGTGATAGGACAAGAAGGAATGGCCAAGGCTGGATGAGGCTTTGAGCAACCTGGCCTAGTGGAAGGTGGCCCTGCCCCAGATAGGGCAATTGGAACCAGATTATCTTTGATGTCCCTTCCAAACCAAGCCATTCTGTGATTCTTTGAGGTACTGACACATGACATATGAATGAGTCTGAAGGAATTGTAGCCTGCAGAAGACAGGAATAAGGGAGGTCTTGTTGCTTTCTACAACAGGATACTGCTAAGAGGAAGTGAGACTCATCTTGGAGGTACCCAATGGAAGGACAAGAGTCAGTGTGCATCAGCTGGAGCATGGGAATTTCTGACTGGGTGCTAGGAAAAACTATTTAGTGGTGGAATTGATCAAACACCAGTTGCCAGAAGATATGAAGAAAACTGTTGGTGGAGGTATTCATGATGCAGGGCAAGGCCCTGAGCAGTCTGATCTTTGAACAGCAGTCTAACTTTGAACTAGGTATTAGGTTAGGTAACCCCTGAAAGTCCCTCTCAGTCTAAATTATCTTTTGAGACCGTCTTTTAGAGCTATTTGGGATTTAACACAGTATTTGCTTAATGACTTTGCTCTCAGTCATGCACAACTTTCAATATGTGTCAACCTACAATGTCAATTTAGAATTCTGCCAGTTGTTCTTTTGTGATGAAGACTATTGTATTCACTACTGGCCAGGAATGTCAATGGATTGCCCCTGATGATGAGGGTAATTCAGGTTCTTGTTAATACATCCCTTAGTGATGAAACATCATCACTAGAGTGAAACAACACTGAATGATCAATGTTTATAAACATAGAGATATGTAGGATTTATTTTAGAAAAATTTGGTAGCAATGGAAAGCTGGTGTGTAGCTTTTTTGGTTGAGATTATCCATAGAAATACAGCAATATAAAAGCAGGAAAGTAACACTTAAGCAAATGTATGGGGGAAAAAGATAAAGAAAGGATAATAGTAGGAAGATATCACTATTGGCAAGGAGATTTGATTGTTGCCATTTAGTTATCTATAGGCCAAAGTGATAGTCACAGTCTTGATGCATTGGGGTTGGGGGAAATCCCACAAAACACAAAGTTAAGTAGGCCAAGACAGTTTAGGTTTACATGGGAACTCCCTTTGTCTTGTGAGGGTCAGATTTTTCATCACCACTCATCCAAAAACTTTCCTCCTCCCTTTCAGTTGTGGAGGGTGGTGCAAACCTGGCCCAGCAAATGTCTGACTGTTTTGAGTCATTTACCATTAAAATTCCGGTCTGTCCCAGGAGGCAATGACCTAACAGAAAACCGTGACAACTCAGCAGACATCCTGCCCTGCTAGTTGTAGGATATATCCTATTCAAAGCAAGGTATGACTGAATGTGATAAGTGAGGATCAGGGACAGATGAGAGCCTGGGGTATGTCAAGAGGGATGCTCCTCAGTCGGTACTTCAGGCTAAATCTCATCTGTGTTTGCATGGTGCTGAGCCTGAGCTAATGTACCTTTGCCTTGAATCAAGGTATATTTTCTTGGAGTTCCTCTTGTAGATGTTAAAGTTGCTTTGTCTTGGTTGCTTCAGATCACAGCCCGCTTACAAATACCTTAAAGTGACCTTGTGTGGCTGTTTTAATTGCTTTAGTCTTGTAAGTAGCATTCCATAGACTTTAAGAAAGACAGTATTTTTAGAAACATTGTTAAACTTCTGTTGCAGTGATGATCAGTTTTTATGAAATGAGATGATCTAGAAACAAAAATGGCAAGAGGAAAAAATAATGACTCTGATATATAAAGAAAATCTAGAGGGATAAATCAATCTGAAGTAGCTGACAGAAGTGCTGAACACTGCATCTAGCCTTGAGTCCATACCTTGGACTCTAACTGTTCTGTGGAAGAGAGCAAAGTCCAAAATTTGGAGTTACAACAGCATCACAAATATCAATATTGCAGTTCCCACTAACATACTAGGGCAGCAAAAGACCGAATAGTTAAGTTTTTTTACTGGATGTTACTGATTATTTCATCAATATTTTAATCTAGAGAGCAGGTGTTGGGTTGTTTGGTTTTTTTTTTTCCCAGTATGATGCATAAACATAAATAAACTTCAAAAACTTTCTGATGCTTTATTTCAGTGTTGCCGGTGTTAAATAATTTCTTCCTCTATTTTGCATGGAGTATGTTTACTGATGCATGATTTTTGCTAGCTGACATCAAAAAAAGCCCAGCAACAGACTTAGATTCAGGCCCAGCTTCAATTCAGAGTAGATAAAATGGGTGTAACTTTTTTCATCTATGTATGATCTCTAAGGAACCCTGTTCTGGCTGGGGGCTGTCATACTGCTGTGTTATTGAACCCCTCACACACTTTTTTGGGCTTTTTCTGAGTCTATAGATGTGATTCTCCATCAATATATGAACTGTCTCTGCTGTAATGTGGGGAGTATGAAAAGAAACCTTGCAATTCCTTGAGGAGCAAAAGATTCTCAGCAGGACAGCCTTTGTTATGCAGATTTTAAAATGACATTCAGATAAGAAGATGAAACGTGATTGTTTCTCTCTTGGGAATGAACACCTTTATTCTGTTCATTTTTCTCTTTCATCTTCTTGCTATTTTTCCTTCCTAACTGCAAGTTTGGATAAAGATTAGCCAAGCATATGGAACTTAAGTTCCTGCTCTGCAAGTATAGGTTCACTGTAGAAACATGAGTGATACTCATCTGACCTTTGGTTATCAAATCAAAAAATAAAAATATTATAGATTTATTTCTTTCCCCAATTAGCTAATAATTTCAGGGCCTTTCTTATTAATGGAAAAGAGAAGGAAAAAAAGAGTGCCAAACAACAATCTCAATTAAACAGAGTAACATTGTTCTTTTCACCGCCCTGGGGTGCATTTTACATATGATTTGTTAAAAATAGCATGGTTTTCAGGGCATGGAAACAGAGACCATGTTGACTGCTAACTGCATTCAGTTCCTGAAGATTAGCAAAATTATGAGGACTTCAAGTAGGCAGAGAAGGACGTCATACAAGACGTTTAATGGGGACACGTGCTCCAAACAGGATGGAAGCTTCAAAAAGCAATTTCCTTTGATGCTGTGCATTGTGATCCTGCCTGTGACTTCCAGATCATGGGACTTCCTTTTGTAAACTGGTAGAGTATAAATTGTATATAGCTTTTATTATGTAGCCTTATTTGGGTCTTTCCCAGTTCTGTTCTAACCTTGAGTGTTTTTCTGGCGAAGAACTAAATGAAAATCAAGTTCTTGCTGGTGGCTACAGCCAGGGGTGTCAACTTGTTGGATCTGGCAGCATGATTTTATAAACCATAAAAAGAGAGAGAGAAAAAAACCCCAATAATCTGTGAAGAATAATTTTAACAGAACTGGGTTTGTGAAGGATTTAAATGATTAATTGTTATCTAAAGGAATGTTTGTGAAAATCAAATGGTAATACTACCTAAGAAATGGTGTGTGTACATTTTTTATTGTCCTTGGGTTTTTTTTTTGGATGAGGAACTAGAGTGTCAAGTTTTTGGATCATTCAGGAAGAAAATGATATTTACAAGAAAATTAATTGAAGAGATCAATTAAATGTTACTTTACTGCTTGCAACCAGAAAAGCAAATATCTTGATACTCCTGCTTAGTTGCAAACATTTTATATTCCATAATTTCTACGACTATCAGATTTTTAAAATGTTTTCTGTTATTTTGTTTGCTTGGGCAGAATGTGGTAATTGGAGATAGATATTGACTTGTAAGGGCACAGCTGCAACAGAACATGTTAATATTTCATCACTTCCTTCTCTCTTGAAAAGGAGGAGAGTGTTGCCTAATTGTGAATGTTTCTGAATTAAAAACCTCTGCTATGTGCTACTCTGAGATTCTGTTTTGCTCTAAAGTGAAGACAGAAACTTGATGTTGTAAAATCACCAGTGAGGGACTCTGTCCTGAAATAACATTGGATTGGAAACTTTTGGTCATGATACTACATCACAATACAATCTAGAAGCTGAGGAAGAAAGGGCTGAAATTCTTGGAAATTACCCAGGAGAAGGAATATTTCCCATGGCTTTCAGGGGTCATAAAAGAAATTTCCTTCAGAGTCCTAGGAGAATTGTAATCTATGTGCATTGGCTGTCCAGAGCATGCTCCTTTATGGGCCATCAGTGTAGTAGTATATTAGCACATGACTCAGCTATTAGTTTTGTTCTTTCAGAAAAAGACATGGAAAAGCTAATGAAATTTTTCCGGGTCCCCTGTTTCTGATGACCACACACCACTTTTTGTAGCTGCTGAAGTCCACTCAGTACTGGCCTGAAGGTAATTCAGCTTTTCTGGCAATAATGATAGAGTATGTGCAATGTTTGGTTTTTTTTTTTTTCCAATTCCTTTTATTTATTTCTTTTGCTTTCTGCATCTGAAGAATGAGGTTGTTAATTACTACAAAGACTGCATTTTTCATTATTAAAATAGGTATGTGATTGTTTCTTCTGAATAAAAAGAAAAATCGCAGAGCAACAAAACCTTCACATAAAAATAATAATTAAAAAAACCTAAACCAAAGCAAACAAAAGAACCCAAACCCTAGAGTTTTGTCTTGGCATCATATTTTAATCCTGACATGCTGACATGTAAGAGATTTTACCTAGAGCAAGAATAAAGTTCTAGCTTCTGTGGCCACATAACCTTTAATCTGCTGTCCACCTAAGCAGGTTGGCAGGCATTGCTGCCAAGAAATGGTCATTTATGTGTTGCACAGAAGGAAAGGGGTGTTGCTACTGCCTGGCTTCTATTTTGACAGTTTATATGATGGTAACATTCTCACAATGAACCTCTCATATTTTAGGTTTTCTGGATCCACTAGTGGTGTAAAGCCTCTGTTTCCTAGTTCTGTTTCCATTGTGTTCACAGAAACTTGTTCTATTTTATTTCTACTCCCACACATCCCACACTTCTGATCAGAATAAAATCAGTGAATAATGAACAATTAATTTTTCATATATTCTAAATCTAATTTTTAGAGAGACATGGTAGATAATTCACATTTTGTGATGTTAAACCAAATAGAATAATTTGATTTTTTGACTATTATATTTTTTCCTTAATTTCTCAGGGTAAGACCTAATGTTAATGCTTATCCCAGCCATGCAACTAAAGCAGAGACATGTATTGCCACGGAATACTTCATATTAGACTCTTTTTAGAAATTGTTTAAGTAACTTTTATTATAAGGAAGATTTGGCAATTTGGGGGACTTAGGTGTGACAAAATATATTATAAAATTACTCTAACATAAGGATTAAAATTTGGATGCTATTCCCACTTTGAAACAGCCTGTTCTTTTGTTTGTCTAGACACAGAACTGCTGATGCTATTTAACATCTTAATTTGTTCCAGCCTGACAACTATGACTTCAGATTTCACAGTGAAAGCATAACTCATGAACAACGAATCGATATTTCTATGCTCACGGTTAAGTAAAAATGGGTTTCGTATCAGTAAGCAGATCAAATTCATGCTTACATCTGTAGTTTTGTAGCTACCATCACTGCAATTTTAATTGGTGTTGGGATCCACAGTGAATGACTCTTGGCCCTTCATATACACTTGCATGCATGAAGTTACCAGGTGTGTTTCTTGTTCACAGAAGGCAACTAATTCAGAAATCTCTCTGTTTTGGAGATAAATTTATTTTAAAATGCATATATAGTGGGTTTTGGTGGGTTTTTGTTTAGTTGGGCTTGGGGGATTTGTGGGGGTGTGTGTAGGGGTGTGTGTTTTCATTTGTTTTTTTTTAATTCCCCAGCTATTACATAAAATACTTGAGGGTAGCAAGCCAGCACCTTCACAGAAAATATAACAAGGTGATTGATGGATAATTTTTAACTGTACAGAAAAAAAACCCCCACTTTTGAAGATGATAGTTCTTGCTTGTAATTTTTTTGAAGACTGTGTTGCCAGTGAATATGACTAACTCCTTCTTTCATTTTTCTCTAATAGCAGCATAGTGGAGCTCCTATTGTGTATTTCATATTAATTTCTCTTAATTTTTTTTTAAAAACTTATGAAAGTGAAAATTTGCATTCCCCTCTTCCCTAGATTAGTTTTTAGATTTCTTAATGTTTCATATTCTGAAATTAAATGAGGACTCACATGTTCCATGCTTTTTTTGGAATTAAATTCTCTAACAAAACGCTATATTTTCTATTTGTTGAGTAACTGCCTATTCACTTAGGCAAAAGGTAACAATACAAAAATAATACAAAGCTGTTAGAAGACAGTGCATATATGCTGTATTTGGGCACTCATTATATTGCATATACTAAATCATAGTTGTTTTCATTTTAGTTTGCCCTGTGTTTATACTGCACGTGTAGGGAGGGAAGAGCCCACATTTCTGCATGTACAGCAAATGCATCTCTGTAAGTCCAGGTGAAGGCTGGATGGTCAGCCAGGCACTTTGCTCTTCTACTTTTGTATTATGTGGCCTGGTAAAAGCAATCTAGGACAACTGCCAAATGTGAAAAAAAATCTGTCTCTGAAAAAACTTAGTGAATAATGATTACCATACTGCATGACTATTAAAAAAAAAAAAAAAGAAAAAGCAGAGGAGAGGGAAAAATGTAAGTCGTCTGAGAAGAAGCTTGTTGGAACTCTCAAGGTTTCCTCAGTGATTACAGTGGCAAGACTCCCTTTATATTCTTCTAGGGCATGTAAATAAATTTTTGGTTTATTTATGATCTCCTGTTTCCGACAAGTGATTCCTCAAGAAGAACATAAAATATCTCTGGAGTAATGATAGGTAGAAAACAGTCCATGGTGGGATACAAAAAATAAGAAGTAAATCTACTTCGGGTAAGCTAAATCTTGAGTTTGTTTTCCATAAAAGTGGCTGTTGAATGCTACTTATTATCTAAATAGGTTGTCTGAATACTAGCAACTTAGGTACAGTGCTGTTGTGGCAAACTGGTTTTCAATGAAAGATAAAATTGTGATCCCTATAGGGGACTTCAAAATGTACCTTATCTGAGCTGTCAGCATCCTTTGAGATGAAAATAATTTCAGACAGCTAAATGTCTTTATATATGTGAGGACTGTTATATTTTGGCCCAAGAGAAAATAACACTGGTAACTAAAATGGGTTTTTCTGTGTATTTGTTGCTTAATGTTGCTATAGGGCTCAACATTGTCAGTCTTTAAATATATTTATTTTCTGATTTTTTCTCTCTTATTTCTCTTTCCTCCTTTGACCTAGTTTTCATAACTGTCCTTCCCACGAAGAGAATCCTTCTACCTGCTTCAGCACAGTGATGAAAGTCATGTTAAGGTACTCCTGACATCTGTCCCTAGTGGCTAAGCACCAAACTCAATTGTGCACGCACTTGATCATGTGTGATAAAATGCTATGCCTTTTCTTCAACTCCAGTCTCAGGTTTGATTAAGGTCAAAGTTAAATTTAGTAGAATTCTGTGAAGAGGGAAATATATTTACAAAGATTCTGTCTTGCAGTAAAATATGTTAAACATGATAAAATATATATGTGATGAATCTTGGTTATTTTCCCAGGCAAGTATAAAGTAAATTGACCCTCATTACTCTTGAGGGCTTGTGTAAATTCCTGTTGCCAGGTCTTGGCTGCAGGGAGTTCTGGCTTCATCATCTTGTCTGATATATAGGACAAATTCTGTGGTAGTGATGGAAACATATAATAACATTAGCTAGCAAAAAAATTCTCCCTCGCCTTTTCTCAGATTTCTGTTTTTAATCATAGCTCTTATCACACCAGTGATGTGTCTATGTGGATAATAATGTTGCAGTACCAGAATTAACTGTACACAGAAAGAGCAGGCTCAGTACTGCAGATAATTCAGGGAAACAAGTCCAGATGCTGGCTGGTTTCTTTCCAGTTTTGATACATGCAATTTCTGGTGAAGAAATCAGTACCATATTCAAGACTCTGAATGTCTTCACTGTTCAAAGAGACTACTCAGGTTTGCATCTTATATGTGGCTTTGGTTATACAATCTTGACTAAGTTACTTTTCATTCAGTCCTTTCAAAAACATAAAAATAAATAGAGAGATGTTTTCAACTCTGAGAGTGAATATGTGCCTTCACAAAATTACAGAGACTCGACATATTTATAAAATTTTTTATAAGTAAGCACTAATAAAGAGCACAGGGAAAGATATATATTCTAAAGAGTGTCTGAAGTGTACGTGTTTACTTTGATGAAGGGTCTGATATTCCTGGAAGAACAGTGAACTAGAAACTAGAATGTGACCTCAAACTATTAAGAAAACTCCATTCAACCAATAAAATATTTCAGCCATGCAGTATAGCAATACCTTCCATGACTACTCTACATTTAGGGGAGAGGGTGCTTGACATGTTTAAAAAGGTTTGGCTTTCTCATCTGAATTTTCCATTACACTAGATAAAAAGCTGACAGGTCAATTTTATTTAAGGAATAAGCTGTATAGTGTTTCATTGAAAATTACTATGAAAAAGAAATTTCTTAGGCAAGAGTACTGTATATTGTGAAAAATTCTGAATGTACTGCACATGACAAAGAAAGACTTCACTGGTCTCTGCCATTCCGTAGCAATTGCATGAATATATTGGATTATTACTGTCACATTTAAAGCAAGAAAATAGCTGTCTGGAACCAATGAGAAAAAACTTATTTTGCTTCTTATTGGGTTTTTGTTTTTCTGTCTTTGATTAAAGATAATTGAAGATGCAGTACATGAAAGGCTGGATGAAAAGTTTTGTGTCTAAAACACATTCTTGTACACATTTGTCTTCGACAACTTAAAATGCTCAGCCCAACCTTTTGGTGGTTTGATTGCCTCTTGACCTCATCAGGTCCAGAAAGTTTAAATGACACTGAGCTGCCCCTTCACCTTAGTGATTATGTCAGAGTGCTGCAACTTAAGGGTACCAAAACCTCTCCTTTGTACGTCTGTTTGCCAGTTTTGTTTTTATTCCTATATTTTCCTTATCTATCTATGCAAAACAATGTCCAGGAATCCCATCCAAACTCAGTGTTCTTTTAATTCTATACAAATGTGAGGTATATAAGAAATGGGTTTTAGTGGAAATGCTAATGGAGATGTAATGTCCTCCAAGTGCTTGAAGAAACCAGAGCAGAAATGTACTTGTTAGACTCTGAAGAAGCAACAGGAAGACACCAGAAATATAATTTCTGGATAAAGGAAAATATTCTATGTAATTCTGTTTTGATGTTAGATGAAATCACCTGACAAAGGTTAAATACAAATGAACTGGCTTGCGTTAGGACCTACAAGACTTCCTGAGCTGTATGGTTTTGTGGCATTGGTAAACAACTGCGAAAAATTCATTTTATGCTTATCTGCTGTAGCAAAATTATTGATTGAATTGCTACAAAAGGGTAAAAAAACTGGGTCATGGAAATGCCAAACAGCATGTGGTGCAGCTACACAAAGGTTTGTGTATTCTGATATTGTTTTATCTGTGACCTTGTCTTGTGGTTCCTTCCTCATGGGAGCAGGAGCTGTGATCTCACACTGATTGCCAGATGGCAGCAGGAAGCCCAGAGCACATGTACTGACAAACAGTGGGGAAAAAACAGCTGCACAGAGTGACTGCACACTGCCAGCAAAGAGGCACTGAGCTGGAGCCCAGAGAGAACACTGAGATACCTGCCAAGCCTAAAAGCCCAGGTGGGAGCAAGGGTCTGCAGTTCTTTTTCAAATGACACTAGAAAAAATGTACAAGTTTTAAAATGAGCACATAACCAGGACAAGTGTCTGCGGACTTGCTGTGCTCCTTAGTGTTCTCTGTAATAGAAAATTTCCAAATAGGCTAAATATGGAAGTTATATGATTTTGTAGGCACATGCGTAGGGCTACATTTTCTGGTAGTTAAACGAGCCCCAGAGAGCAGCTGGGCTCATTTGTGAAGTACTGAATAAAACCCTAACAAACTCCTGTCTGTGAAGTAAAAGTCACTTTCTGAACAGTCTTTGGTCAGACAGTAACTTTGTCCTATCAACTGACACTTCTGACAGGTGACTATTGGTTTATTACATCAGGGATTTCAGGAAGATAATACTTGTGAAGGTCAAAACAGGCCTGGCAAAAATAGAAAAATGTCCTTATTTCTCTTAATAGGGTAGCTCACAGTCATCAATTCATATTGATGTAGCCTTATCCTTTTTTGTGGGCCTTGTCTTGCCTCTCCACAAATATACAGAGAAAATGAAGAGAGCCAGAGTGGTTGAAGGGAAAGTTTTCAGCCATTGTGCACCTTATTCTGTGTTTCCATTTGGTTATCCACATATTATTCTGATGTCTTCAATCCTCATTGCTGTTGTAGGTGTTATTCCCCTGTTGCTCCTGCCTCCAGGAACATCCAGATGATGTGCTGTCATGTGCAAGACTATTTCTCTTATTGCATGTTTTGGTACTCTGTTATTTTTTTGCAGACAGCAGCTCCCAGAGTATCTAATTGGCTTCTACTAACATAAAGGATGTGTCTTTCCTTGAGCTGCTCAGGTATTTCTGTTTGGTTCTGTAAATGTCACCAGGTTTGATCAAGCAGAAAGAAGCATGTGACACTGGAGTGGTATTGCTGTCGTCTGGAGGGAAGCCTTCGTTCCCTGGAAGATGTGGTGCATGAAGATATTACAAGATTTTCTAAATCTGCTGGTGCTTGACACCTGCAGTCTGCCTGGAAACAAATCTTTAATTCTATTAGAGAAAAGAGATTTCTTTTCACTTCATAACTTTTTAAAATATGAGTTTTATTCTGTTGGAAAAAAAACCACACTGATTCCATTATATCTTCCATGTAGCTAGAGAAGAAGCTTGGGATAGGACAGAGAAAGGAAAATGCAACCGTCCCAGAGGTTCCAGAAAAAGTGATTTAGGAATTCTTTGAGGAGGTCATTTGCCTTCTGGAAAAATTCCCCAGTTTTGCTCAGCTGCTTTACCTAGTCTATAATTGTCAATTTTCCCTTGTCTTTTACCTTTGGGGCTGACCTGAAGGTTGCAAAAAATCAACCCCAGAAGTTTATGTGCTTGGTCAGATACAAACCCCTGGTGCATATGCTGCCATAAGTGGTGTACGGTCAGCATTGCAAAGCTGGGAGAGCACATGGAAAATTGCCCACCTACACCCAAGGAGGCAGCAGTGAGAAAAACTGCTGACTGCCAGAAGCTTTCTCTTTGTCCATGAGTCAGATCCTGGCCTTCACTTCTGACAGAAGAAGCAGAGAAGGAACTCCCACTGCTTTTGTACCCATCCCACTTGATCTCAGCCGAAAGCTTTATGTTATTCTAAATACAGATGCAGGCTGGATTTCAACCCACTGCCTAAAAAAAAGAAGTTGTTTCTTTCTAATTCTTTTGTTTTCCTTTTCTTCTGACTTAGGCAGCCAATACAACTTGAGGTAAGAAAGTAAGATTTGATTTTGCCAAGAATTTGTACATTTCTTTAAAGCTGAAGACTAATCCAATCTAGATATGTGAAGAGAACCAGACTCCTTTTATGCTTGTAAAATTTATGAGCACAATCTTCATTGATTAAAAACTAGGTGTGTGGAAACTTTTTTCCACCAGCAGCCTAAACTCAGTCCTTACATTGAATATCAGGATGGACTATTTTAATCAGGAGTTATACAATCATACTCTACCTGTAATTTACTCACCATGGCACATGTGTAACCCCCACAGACTTAGCTACATTTCTTCAAGTGCGACCAATGGAAAATTTTCACAGCATGCTGTTGTTCCAAAGGACAGACCGTACCTAACTTTTCTATTATCTTATCTGATTCTGCAGGATTAGCCAGATAGGGCTTTGCCCCTAGGACAGGCTACATGACAAGATGTACATCTGGCAGGGTTTTGATGAGAAAAGCAATTTTATTATGTGTTGATCATTTACTTAAGTTCCTAATAGTGGTTTAAATTGTTCAAATTTTTTCAGGTTTGAAGCTCAGATGTTTGGAAGTTGTTTTCCAGTACCGAAAAACTGTACCAGTACAGTATGATCTTGTCAAAAAGGAGATAACAAGCCTCTTTGCTAGCTGATTGAAACAGAGAGAGGCTGCAGGAGTTGCTTCAAGACTTCTTGCTGTTCTTTTCAATGGTGCTTTGCCCAGAAAAACAGCAAAAAGTAGCTTTTGTAGAAATGGAATAATTACAACTTTCAAACTTCTCATGTCCTTTAATGAGACTTCTCATGTTCTTCCCATATAAGCTGGAAAGAAGAAACTGATAGTGTTGAGGAAAGCAGGGTCAAAGTGGGAGCAGTTGTGATTCCCTATTTTGCTCATTATCCTGTCAGGATGTTGAAGGAGGAGTGAAGAGAGGAGACATGATGTTTCAAAAATGAGCAAGTAATGAAAAATGGCTCCCTCTGCTCTCAGGAGTAGGAGTCCAGTGTTGGAGTGAAGAGTATCTTTTACAAAGACTTCAGTACTTGCAGAGCACCCAGGGTTAATTTAAGTGTTGGTATAAAAAGAGTGCTGGTTAAAATTATTTATTTTTTTCTTTTAAATAATAGAAAAGAGTGGAAAAGCTAATATAAACTAAAATAATTAATCCTCCATAAAACCCACTTCAACAGTGCTTTAGCATGATTGCTAGTTTGTTAGTAAATTAACATTAAAATTGAGATAAATGAATTCAGTTACAAGCCTGGGCTTCTATTTTGCATTGTTTCTTCCTTTTTTGTTTTTGTGTCTGTTTGTTTGCTTAATTAGATCTAGTTGGATTTGTTGGTGGGGTTTGTTTTTGTTTTTTTGGAGGGGTTTTTTTTTGTTTGGTTTTTTTTTTTTGTTGTTTGTTTGGTGGGTTTTTTGGGTTTTTTTTGGTTTGTTTTGAAGACAAAATCTTCCTCTCAGACTATATTTTTTATTCTTTTCATCTCCCTCCGAATCCTTCCCTTTCATTTATAAGTCTCATTCCAAAAGAAGTCAAACTTATCTCCAGCTTTCTAACATCGACATTTTCTTTGGCTAAATTAGAGGGAGCATTTCTAGTCATCAGCAACAAATTGGATAGCAAAATTCCCCCTGTTATTGAATTGAATACCCCAAATGTCCAAGGATATCTGATGCAGGTTGACACCCTCCTTCTAAGAAGAAGAAAGTGCTACTTCCTGCTCAGTGTCTCTTCTTTATTGCTCCTTGCTTCAGGGACACGTGTGACAACTTCTCATATTCCCTCATGAAGATGAGATGCTTTATCTCAAAAGCCACCAGAAACCCAACAAACTAGACTGTGTTATACCCAAAGTTATCTGGGTTGCACAATGAACCAGTAATTCCAAACTGCTCTTTCTTGATTTGAGTGCATTACCAGTGAAGAATGCCACACTTTTTCTCACCAATTCAAATGTTCTCTTGAGTGTATCAACTGTAAAAAATATAATTCTCATACTGAAAGGGGAAATTGAAACACCAGGTTCATCCCAGAGTTAACTTTCCTTCTTTAGGGCAGACTTCTGAGACACGTGTGAGACTTGGTTAAGAACAGCAGTAGGAAGGAGGGTGTTGGCACCCTTTTGCCAAGATATGCTCCCTCATTCTTCTCTTCATCCTTAAAGCACTGAATGCAAATGAATTTCTAGCAAATTAATTTTTATTCCTCACCGCAACAGCTTTGTACAATGCTTACTGAAAATGCATACGCAGAGACTGTTCCTTGGTCTAGTTGCCTTAACTTTGTATCATGCCCATTTGGAATATGGTTTTGGAAGGGGAAGAAAGAACAATAATCTCTGTCATAGGAAAAGTGGAGAGGACAAGACTGATTGAATTTCAGAACAACACCTCTCCCCACTCACTGCTGTGTCTAGTCAGATGTCACCATGGCACAAAGACAAGGCTGATGTCTGTCTGGAAATAAATGGGTGACTGTGAAGTGATTTGTTAGATTCCACTCAGATCTCTGCTGCCTTCAGCGTCCTGTTGGAGTCTCAGGGAGAGAGAAAAGCAACACTCTTCCTTTATTGCTGTGTTAATTGAACTATGGGGATTGTTGGTTGATTGGAGTTTCTTAATTTTTTTTTTTTTGTGGGGAGGGGGTTGAAGATGAGTGTTCTTTGGTTGTTTTTTTCCCCCAGATTTTAAAGATATGTAGGAACTATTAGTAAGTAAAGAGCAGGACCTCCAGACATCCACTTTAGGGCAAGGAGGGTGTTTTTCTGCAGGCCTATTTTGAGAAGCTAAAGGAAGTGGAGTGAAAGCTGTGACTCATTAAGTTAATACAGCCTAGAAATTATCAGAAAATTACCTTTTCATTGGGCCTTCTGAAACTAGTGTGTCCCTTGCTGAAAAATTCATCAGTAGCTCTGTGTTAATACAAATGAAAGCCTGTTGAAAAATCCTTCCAGATATTTATAGAGATTTTATTCCATCTTCTTCTCAGTTTAAAGCAATTAAAGGAATTTAGATCTGTACAAAGTTAATGCATACCGAAAAGGGTTTCTTATACTCTTCATATTATATATTAAATATTGATTCTAAAAATTCTTATGGGACATAAAAGGTAATGATTCTTCATCTCTGAAGAGTTTGGATATTGTGACACTGCAGAAGGTTTAAGCACATGACCAGGAGTTCAACAATTACCAGATTCTACTAGTGTCTGAGAAAATGAAATTGAAAAGTTACCAAGAAAAATCTGTGTCTGTAAGTCCAATAAAAAGACTAAACAGAGTCAAAAAGAATTTGGAATTTCATTCTATCTTACTTGTGACTCTACTAAGAGCTGGATAAATTATTTAATCTTTTATAGGTGTATTTTGAAAGACATACTACTTTAATAAGCAGCCATTATAAATGATAAGAGACATGAGAGAGACAGGAGTGGCTAATTCTTGATGGTTATTGATGGGCTCAGAAGAACTCCATACACACGTGATTGTGAACTAGATTTAAACAGGCTCTTAGTTTAGAGGTACAGCATAGTAAACCGAAAATGGTATCTCATACTTAACATCTTCAGAGGTAAGAGTAAATATAATGCTCACAAAGTGAACCTTGGTATTTTGTTCATTGGTAAAAATTCCTTGAATCAGATTTATATTTGATTCATGCATACAGGTGTCCTGAGGCATGGAGAGGGATGGTTTTAGTGGAGTTTGCTGCAAGAGTCATGCTCCTGTGTTTTGTTGTACAGCTGATTAAAGGTGTCGTTGTCCTACTCAGTAGGAGGCTGCATCTTGTCTTCTGCTCCATTTCTTCCAGAAATCCAAGATTAATAAAATGTACTGAGAGAAGATAAAACCTGAAATGATCAACGGGAAGATCAGCGGTATTATCACATAGGCAGTGGAAGATTTTATGCCCAGAGGACCGCTCTGATTTTGTCACCAGACTGCACAGCAGACAATGCAACTCTAAACGGCTGAACTAGACTTGCTGTGACTTCCCCAATTTATATACCCGTTAGTTATGCTTTCTTCTTCAGACTCAGGAATCTTTTTCTCAGCACCACTTGAATTTTCTTTCTCTTTAATATTTGTTCTCCAATTTGCTTTTACAGCCTCTGTTAGATAAGGGTGTTAAAATACAATGCTATTGTAAATATGAACTAACCCCACAGCCAGGTGGGATTATGGATGAGATTTCTGGTTTGTAAACTCCATTATTTCAAGATGTGCCTGCAGATGCTACAGGAAAGTGAAAAATGTAGAGAGATGAATGCCAAGGACTGGAAATACGGATGCCATTAGGTAGGGGCAGGCAATAATTTTTTTTCTCTTTTTCACTCTGCCAATCACTGTTCGAGATAGACTGTCATAAGTTAAAGCTGACCATTACTAACAGTGCTCTAAAAAATTCTCCAAAGGATAGCCACGTATTCTGCCCCTTTCTTAATCATCTCAATCTTTGGAAAGCTCAGACATTTGCCTAGACATTTTAAAGGTAAAAAAGTCAAGCCTCAAGCATTTTGCAAGTCTTGGTTCTCACTCAAAGGCTTCTACTCATGTTCCAGGGGCGAGTGGAAACAGTTCTGCTGAACATGTTGAGAAGGCCTGCTTGATCAAACTTCTATTTTCATGCCTAAATATAACTTACTGAGGAATTTCTCCTGGAATGTACCCATTTTTGATAGTCAAAGACAAATGAAGTAATCTCAGAACATATAAGTATTTTTTTTTCTTTATTTCCCAAACTGCCTCAATGAGGTTAAGGTTGTTAGAAAACTTTGGATGGTTCCCTCTTTGAATGCCTGATCTTGAAGGAAGAACTGAACATCTTTTCATAATGTTCTATTCTGCATTCTACTAATAATGAACACTGATTTTTCATTCAACTTCCTTTTTTTTTGTTTCACTTACGAATTTTGCTCTGTTTCCTCAGTCATAGTGGAAAAATGCCTTGTTTATTTATTTGCTTAGGCGACTTTTTCTATTTTTTTTCTCTTTGTTTTTGTTTGTTTTGTTTTTTTTAAGAGTATGGCATTGGAGACATTTCTTTTGACCTGAATTCTGGTAAAACCTAAGGCTAAATCAGGCTAAAATGGAATATTTGTCTCTTTAGAGACAAAATTCTTGTCTCTTGTGGAGGTATTGTAGGTAAAATTCCTCCTGTATTCTTCAGCTACTCTGAATGTTTTATTGACATTTTTCTGTAAGCAAGTAGCTTTATTATTCGTTTTTGGAAGGAAATCTGAGACTAGGGGGAAATGTTATGAAAAAGACAGCAGCAGACAAGAATAGAGTAAATAATGAGAAATTAAATTCCCTGTAAGTTGTAGTGTATTAGTGTATGTGTCTTTCCTTCAAGATGAGTTTTAACTTTCAGTCTCAAGGAGAGTTAATTTTTCTCTTTTCCAACTGTGTCCCCAGAATTCCTAAAGAAAAGTCTCATTTTCACAGCCTGAATACAAGTGACTGCCTTTGCAATCAGTTTTTCTGTCACTGGACTATGACTGACCCAGACCACTAACTTTTATTGATATAAATTTTACTGATTTCAGTACAACTGTCCACATGGGCCAGGGCTGTAGATCAAAGCCCAAGAATACCGTGTGAGACATGCATGCAGCCTGTCAATGGCCTCCCATGTGTTCTCACACACTGCTTGGAAGTGTACAAACCATTCTTGATCTGGCCACAGGAATTAAGTACCTGCAGTTTTTTATTGTGCTGGATGTTGTGCTTTAAGGCTTAATGATAATCAGTATTTGGCAGATTGGAATGCTGTTTAGGAATGGCATTGTAGTTACTCCTTTCTCTCCCTTCCCTGCACTTCCAGTGAGTTAATGTCTCTTCAGATGCTTCAGCATACGGTGTAAAATTTTGAGCATATGTAGGAAACTGATGTTTCATATGTATTGGAGTCGTGATTTTTCCCTCTGCAAAGTCTCTATACATTCATTATGACCTGATGTGTGTTTTACTGATGTGATAATTTTGCAATGGAGAGATACAGCAAGTTGCAGAGAAAAAATTCTATCTTCTTTATGCCCCTGTGTCTCCCTCATTCATTTCTTATCCTAGGATTTCCATGAGGATTGAGGATAATAATGACATCTATGACTCTAACATAAACAGGAGTGCAATAGTGCTTTGTTCCCTCTTTGTTTTACAAAGAGAGGGTATGTAATGGCTGAGCTGAAAGATTCTGAGAATGGAGGAGAAATGGTTTGTTCTTGGCTCCTTAGATTATTTCAGCAGCTGAATTTCTTATGAGTGCAATAAAAACTGTAATTAAACATAAAATGGGAGGAACAATTCAAGCTGTTGCAATCTTGTAAAAAAAATCCTAATTATCTTACTGTTCCTGGCCTCTGTTTGGCTGCAGATATTTTTTATTTTATTTTTTTTCTTTTCTTTTCTTTTTTTTTTTTTCTTTTCTACTTCCCTTCACCCCCATTTCCTTGTCTCCTTCCCATGCATGCTCTATATTACACCCTAGTATTGCTTTGCATTTCTACACAGACAGAAGCACACAGAACTTCAGAACTCAGACTTGTCTTGGAAGGTTCAATATTAATCATACAGATTATTGTTACTCAGAGCACAGAGCAGCATGACTGGCAAATCTGGCTCAAAAGCGATTTGAGCAATTTCTTGTTGCAGTGGTGATTATGGCATGGAACATTATGTGGCTCATTTAGGACGCTTGTATTTAGGAGAATTTCATTATTGTTTAGAGCAGTTTTTAAAGTCTTATAGAAGGAGAAAATAGTTCTCATTTCTGGATTTCAACAAGACTAACAAATGTTAATGGACTACTTTTCTCCTCGTCTAGCCACCACTTAAAACTGATGCCCCATTTCTCACAGAAGAACTGGATGGTTTTGTTTGATATCTTCCTTATTTTAGGTGTCAGAATAAGGAGCTTCTTTAATGACCAACCTAGGGATTAATTCTCTTACTAAACCCAGTCCAAAGAGTTCCCACTTCTTAGTTCTGAATGCTTAAACCTTGCTTCAGATCTTAATTCCATTTTGGCTTGAACTTGGGGAACACAAAGTTGCAAAAATTAAATGTCTTTACAGCACCCTTCAAGATGCTAAGACTTGGCTTGTGGATCAGAAATTAAGGTCTGGAGATCAAATGAAGGTCTGGAGATAATTTCCCTTATTTTAATGATGTCTGATGATCTCAGCATGCAAATACCACCTTTCAGGTGGATGGGGTATGCTTCCAGCCCTTCCACTTTTGCCAGGGTACAAATCAGCACAGCATTTAGGTTGTCCTGGTTGTCATAATTGTTTGTTTTGGTTTGTTTTGTGGATTTTTTCCCCCCTGGCTCTTTAACTGCTGTTTATGTGGCCAGTAAAGACAACACTTTGGCCACACATTTTGTTTAGCTGGTTGTAGTCCTTATCCTGGTGACTGTGACTGGTACAGCTCTGGCTCCCTGAAAACTATCCTGTGCACTGGATTTAAAAATTGCTGAAACGGGTGTCAAAAAGATATTGAGACTATATTAAAAACCTGGATTGATGGTACAGTAAGTTTGCAGAGTCTTAAAATATCTCCTTCCAGGCAACAGGTTCTGTGTTCAGCAGTTCTGTCTTGGCAGCTTGTCTGTCTGAGGGGCCATTCGCAGGGGCATGTCTGACAGGGGAAGTATGAACATCAATACTTTGGAAGGGGCTGGCAGATTGAAACCAATGAAAATGAAGTCTCGCTGAAGACCACAAATCTCCTAAATAGTTAAATGCACCTCAGTCAGAGGGGAGGAAAGGTTATTTGACAAAGTTATCTAGAAGGAAGCACAGAGAACAAGTAAGGTCAATTGAAATTGCAACCAGCAGTGTTGATACAGGCCTGGACCTTATGCACAGGTGGACTGTCTGAAGGGGCTACAGTTACTATTCTAATGGATTTTTGGGACACCTTATTGAATTTGCAGGGGATTTTTAAACTGAATGTTCTTTTCCAGATTTATGAATAGAGTGATAACACTGCTTCTGCAGTGCTGAGGGTCATCTTTGATTATTCCTATCTTATGCTTTCTGGGTGGTATTTTCAGGCACTTGAAATTGTCTCTTTAGGAAATATCTTTAGACGAAACAGTGGACTAACCATTCTTGTTTACAGTATATAAAAATTAATAAACTTATCTACTTGTTTAATCTCTACAGCATAGAATAGGTGTTTACAGCCTAACTTAAAGGGCTGTTTAGAACATGAAACCAGTGATAAATACTTCACTGTGTGTCAGAGGATGTATCTCTTTTTAAAAATATCAGGCTGACTCAGCTATAAATTATCTAGCTCCTGTGAACTAAAGGTTTAGTGGATTTGCATGATCTCTCTGTAGTGGATGTTAGACAAAGGAGTTTTCATTTAAAAACTTTATTCCTGCTCCTTCTTGAATGAAATCACAGAATCAGAATATTCTGATTTGGAAGAGACTCATAAGGATCACCAAGTTCAACTCTCAAGTGCATGGCCCATATGGAGATCAAACCCAGAAGCTTGGCATTATTAGCACCATGCTCTGACCAGCTGATCTGTGAGCACACTACAGCAGCTTATGAGCACATAGGCCCAGTGAACTGCTGGTGGAACGCTTGCACTCTGAACACTAATGGGTTTGGTACAGTGAAGCTACTTTACATGTCCCGTTCCAGTTGCTTTATGTGCCATTCTGCTTCCTTCTTTGCCTTTCTTAAGTGTTGGAAACATCTGGTACTATGTAGCTCAAATATTGATAAGGAATTTTGGGTTAATATCTTAAAATATTCACTGAAGGACAGAATTTTAACTTCAAACATCATATGTTGAGTAAAAGACTAAAGTCAGGAAATGATTTTTTTTTTTACATATTTGTATTTTAATTGGGAGTTTGGCACCTAAGGTTGTGGATTTTGTTGTCTGCTTTTTCGAGAACTTAAATTAAAAAAAAATTAAAATGCATACACATACACACCTCCACCCCATCCCCACAAGCTGTAGGAAGCTGAAGAAAATGAAATCAATTTTCTAATTTTCATTAGGGAACTCTAGATGGGCTACTTCTTCACCTCTCCTTTTCCATCTTTTGTGCTTAGAATACTATTCTTCCTTCCTTCTTATCTTCTTTTATTTCCTCTAGTACTACATAATGATAGTGTATTTTTGGGGTTTTTTGTTTGTTTGTTTTTCTAAAAAGAAATATTCAAATAGTCCATCAAAGTAAATGACATTTATTAATTTAGTTAGAATACTGGGCTGATGACTAAATTTTGCATGTGAAGGGTCCCAGGAGGTATGACTCTCTTTGTGGGAATGATTTCTCTCCCTAGAAATCATGGTGATTCAGGGGGCATTGCTATGTTGCCTGTTCCTGGATCTGAATGAGTCACAGCAATGACAACCTCACAAAAAGCTGACTTTCTCTGCTTTTGAGGCTTCTGGAGAATGTCTTATTGTGGTAACTTCCTGATAACCCTCACATTAAAAACTGTGTTTCCCTTTTAGAATACAATGAAGTATATATTTTATTTTCTTTAAAGTTGTATTTTTATTGCCACTGAAAAACTCTCTTCAGCTGACATAAATTCCACCACAGCTTTTCTTTTCCCTTTCAGGAGTGTTATATTCAGGATTTCTCCTTTTGATTCAGAACTAAAAATACAAAAAAAAAAAAAAAAAAAAAATCTCAAACTCCTGATAAAAAGGTTGGACTTAGATTTTGGAATGACGTCTATATGTGAAGGTCTTACTGCGTTGCCATAAATGCAAGGAAGAGGAAGTCGGAACAGGACCCTTATGCCAAACTGCATCTGGGTCAGCTTTAAGGTTTATTTTTGATTCTCTGAAAGGGATGACAGAAGCAGTGTCGTCCTTGGAATAGGAGGTCTGGGTAAAGATCGCAACTTGGAAGGACCTTTATCCTCTCTGTCCCACAGATAGAATGATGCTGACAATAGGAAGAGATATTATTCTCTTTTGCCCTTTCTTACCATTCCATGAGTTTTGGTTGTTTCTTTACAAGAGGAAGTTCTTTCACTGTTGTCTTCAGGAAGCTGTGAAATGTGTGAACCAAAACTTGCAGGGAAACTCTACATCCCCTTCTGTGCTGCAGATATTTGTAGAAGCATGTGACATGAACACTGTATTTCTGGTTCCATGTTTTAGTCTGTTTCCTGCTGGTAGTGTCATGCCATTTTTCAATCCCGAAATGCTACTATCTCCTAAGAGATCCCTATCTTGAGTCTTTATTTTATTTTTAACCTTCCCTTTCAGTTTTTATAAAACTTCATCTCCACTCTACATGAACGCCATGACACCTCTTAAAGGATTTTGCTCTTTGTTAGATTTGTTACATTCAGTTCTGTACTTTCTCCCCACCCTTGGCTCTGAACACAATTATACTAATGGGCCTGATAATGGTGAGACTACAATTTTAAGAGATCACAGTGATACAATTACATTGCTGAAGATAGGTGCGTTGTTTCTGCCTCCCACACCTCTGGGATCTTTAGGGACCCTTAGGAGGCTTTAAATTGTGAAGCATGAATAGCAGCACAATTTTGAAGGCAAATGGCTGTCATTTAACTGTGAGATCTGAAAGGCTCATTTGCTGGACTTAGAAGTAATGGGTGGGAAAGAGGGTTACTGGTGAAGCTAGCCTGAAGGGACTTATTTAAATTGCCTGGTTATTGTTATGCCCCTGATTGTAATGGGTTTGGTTTAGTTTCATTACTGGACATAGGTTATTGGATTCTAGGGGATTTTCAGTGTTGCTACATTGTTTTCCCCTTGAGATTTCCAAGGGTAGAATATGGAGGAAGAATCTTTTAGGGCTATATAAAAAGAGAGCTGCATCACTGCAGAATGCAAACACTGGGAAATGGTTCCTTAACATATAAAGCTTTCTTTGCTTACGAGTTTAGAGTTGCATTTCTAAACGAGACTATTCAGGCTTTGTGCTTGCCTACTTGCCACAGCACCACAGCAGTCTGGTGTCCACACCTCTATTGAAAGAAATGACTTTGAAACTGTAGTAATCAATCCTTCAAATGTTTTGATAGATCAATAAAACTTCTTTCAGTCTCTAATATGTTCCATAATCAAAATGTCACTTTATTTACTCAAACAGTCAGATGTGATGTGAAATATTAAGTGCATGAATGCACAAATAGTGCCTGAGGGGACAAATTCAGGCCTTTTTTTCATCTATGCATCAGTTACTGATGATTTCATGTTTCCTCTGAGGATTGCTGGGTATGTGTGTTTTGTAGTCGTTTATATAATGAGCCAGCTCTATGACCACAGAAGTCACTGTGGTGGGGTAAATAAACCCCCTCCTTGCACTGGCAAGAAACGATTGAATTTTCTCCTGTTTGAGTGAGGGATTTGCTGCATATTAGTTTGCCTTACCTTGAGCACTGTATGATATATATCTCAACACATACAAGGCTTTGGAGATGACAAGTCAGATAAAACAAAACGGAAAGGAAGAGATGTGAAGCTGAAAGTAAGGTAGGACCTGGACAGAGAGTGTGCTTTCTTGTTACCATCATTAACTTTTTGCCTGTTGTAACTGTGTACATTACACAGAGTTATGAGGATCTTTTCATATTTACTTAGCCAAGATGCAAATCTTACACCATAAAAGATGTCAAAGCCATCATTGCTGAGGTGTTTATAATCCAGCCAGCTTCTTGAAAGTCCTGTCTACAATAAAGAGTCTTTACAACTATTCCCAAATTATCCATTGCTAATTTTCTTACATTTCCTCCTGAAGTGTCAGGGATAAGTTGAAAGGAGAAGTTTATTCTGCTTTGGCCCACTGTAAAGTACCTTTCGCTGCAGCAAAACTGAACCAAATTGTTATGAACAACAGTGCACTAATGAAAAAAACGACAATTGTGATCTATTGATGGCAGTCAGTAGATGCACATTTTGGTGTGGCTGTACTTGAGAGTCCTATCCAAAGCCCACATGGAGCATCAGCTCTTGCTTCCTCACAAGATTTATTATTTGATTCAGATATACGTGAGAACTAAAATATATATATATGGTTATATCTTTTTACTTGTAATTTTTAGTTTTGTATTTTTATTCTATAAACCTGATGTAATAATTTGAAAGTACAAATTTTGAAACAATGCAGATTTTTCATTAAGCTGTATGAATAATATTTTAACTTCAATTCCCATATTGACTCTACCAAATTTATACCACATAAGAGGAAAAATAACCTGGAAATATGGAAACTTTTTTTTCCCTTTAGAAAAATATTCAGTCAAAGGTATTAGCTGCAAGTGACGATCAAGGTTTTGTATGAGATTTTTGTTATTATATTTCCCCCCCACAGGCACCATCTGATGACCACAGCAGTATATCTAAGATATGGCTGCATTATGGAGAAACAATCAAACAATCACATTGAATGCTCTGCCTACACCTAACAGAAAGACTTTCTTGTGCCTCAGTTCTTCAAATAGCTTTAAATCAGTCAAGCCTGATTGACATCTTGTATTCTACAATCTGCAAAGTATTTTAGCGTGCTGCCTTGCTTACAGGTAATAAGAATCAAACATGTCTGAAAAAACCTTTGGGCAAATCAGTAGCAATTGTGTAGATTGCAACCATTAAAGTTGTGCTAATTGCTTAACTGAAGTTTTAAAGGGAAAGCTGTCTTTGTTTACAAATACCTTGAATTTAAATTTATGTGCCTTGCAGAACTAGCATTTTGTTTGTGCTATGGATAGGGAACCTGTTTATGCTTGTTTAACAGTAAAACCATTCAGTGCATTATTGACCAGATGATTTTGAAGCAGCATACCTCTGGGTGTTGTTTCAAACTGTACTTGTTTATTTTCTCATTTCTTCATGACTCTCTTGTACTAATTTATTGTTACTTTTTTTTTCACAGACTGACATCTGTGGGGTGGATAGATGTCGCTCCCGCTCAGGCAGACATTATTCATAGTTATTTAACCAATAAAATTATGAAAGAATACTGTTTTAAGAGCTGTGACATCAGCCAACAGCAGTGAATTTTCTTAACTCTATAGGGCTTTTGTAATGGTTTGCTTTTTTCCCCTTCTCTTCCTCCACACGGGGGCCCAGTCCTTGTTTCTGTGTGTGGACAAAGAAGAGAATATAGGCTCTAACACAAGATATGCATATTATAGTTGTACCTACTCAGGACAGTGATACCATTATCTTGGATTATTTATTAGACAACAACCTTCTCTAGTTATTTCCACAGGTTTTGGAATGCTAGCAGTGAGGACTAGAGTCCTGGAGCAATCTCCTGGAATAAGGTGTCAGAACAGATTTTAAGGTAATACCTTGTTCAGTTGCACAAGTTTATCCCTGTTTTACATGTATGCATGTAACTGTTCTAAGAACTAATTCTAAAACTTCACAGCGTCGAGGGGTGCAATGACTTTCTTTTCATGCTTTGTGTTTGCCAATGCAAGGGTACAGAGTACAGTCCACCTTCTTGGGCTCCCCTCCAGCAGCTGGCATCCAGTTTCTACAGAGAAGAGAGACTTATTTCCAATGTCAGTCAGATTTCACACTGGTGCTGTCCCATTAAAAGTGAGCTAAACTGGTGTGAACACCTAGAAGTGTCCAGCTGCCAATGGCACTTCTGCACCTGAGCTCCCCTGCATCGATCAAACAGGAAGACTATCTTTACAGAATCACAGAATATTCTGAGTTGGAAGGGACCCACATGACTACATGGCCCTGTTCTGGATGTTGTGTTGTGTCAAAATGCTTGCAAAACATCCAGAATTATATGAAGAGCTAAGGGTGGAAAATTTACAGATTGAGTCTGTGAAATTCTCTGCAAAAAAATAGGAACTATTTTCTTATTAAAAAGTGTCCATAAACTAACGAAAGAAACTAATTAATTTATTTCATTATGTTACCAATATTAAAAATAAAAAGAGCGAGACTGCGGAGGAAAGAAAAAATATTCTAAATACCTTATTTTAATTCTTATTATTTTTTCTTTTAATTTTTATTAATAATGTTTCTCTTTATCCCCTTCAACGTTTAAGCCTACTTTGCCTTGCCTCCTAATTCTATCTCACAACAAAAAATAGGTAAATAATTCTAGTAAATAAGTACACTAGCACTTTAGCCAACAGTAAATCCACCACATAAATTAATATATTAACTAAAAAATCTAAATTGGCAAATCAAAACCACTACAAGGGGGCAAAGCAGGTCACATTCAGATATGTATCTGTAGTTCTTTCAACAAGATAGCAGGGGTGAGAGTTTGAAAAGCTCCAAAATTTTTGATTGAATTGTTAAATCGAAATTTAAGGCTGCTACTGGAATGTTGGTTCTCCAAGGACTTTCCCTTTCAAACACTTCCTGCTGGGGCCAAAGGATCCAATATTCACCATCTACTGATGATTATTACAAGTTGACATTTGAGATACTTCAAAATTATCTCTTCTTGTACTAGTTCATCTTGGCTGAACAGAATTAATTATTCTGAGTCTGTTTTGGGCTTTTTAGTTTAAAATTTTGTGACCTATTTTCAGTCAAGCAAATCTAGAGGTAGTGCCACTCTAAATTCACGACTATTTTAAAATCTGGGTTTTTTTCTCTACCAGTAACAAGCAAGTTAACAAGTGACTCCCCTGCTAAAGAAGCTCTCAAAGTGGTTATCCAGACACTCTTTTCCAGAGTGCAGAATCTCCATCTTCCACGTGTAAAATTAAGTAACATATTTTGCCTCTGCATTCCAAATAAATTCCAAAAAAAAGAGAAGGGTCTGGTGAATCTTTTCTTTTTTAAGTACAGTTTAATTTTCTTTATCTTCTTTTTATTTAATCTTGTGCTGAGACACAGAAGAGTTATTAATCAGAAATTATTCTAGTACATAGAGATACACCTTGGTTATAACTGTAAAATACGCAGACTAAACATTATCTCCTTGAATGTAAATTTTACTGTAGTGGGGAGAACCAGATTATGTGCCATTTCTTAGCTGAGTCTGAGAGTTTTGGTGGTTTACAAGACTTTCACTGCAGCTCTTCACAAAGGTAGAATTAGCTCTAACCATCTTGTTGGCAGCACAATATACTTTGGTTTGTCAAAATCATTATGTACAGTGATTCTTATCCGCTCTTACCTCGTGTCACAAAGCAGGATTTAAAATACCGACAATTCTTCTGTTTAGTGCTGTGTCTAGAGTAGGAGTTAATATTTTATAGCCAATGTGTAGCACTGATATCTGATTATATTTGCAGAATTTTGTTTGGTCTTTATCAGGTGTTGAATTTATGGGTGCTATTGAAGAGCTGCTTTATTTCACTGTGAAGATTTATGATCCAGATCCCCAGCAGGTGTAATTCAGTACAGCTGAAGTCAGTGGACCTATACTGCTTTACAGAAAAGAAGTTTGAACCAAGATTTTCTTTGGTGCTGCAGGTATTTTACTTCTACCAAGGAAGTGCCTAGTTTTTAATCACTGCTTTATCTCATCCATTGGGATATTCTGCTAGAGGCTGTTTTCAGGTGTTGCTCAGCCTTTTGATAATGTAATTTTAGAAAAGAGTAACTCAAACGTGTTGCTAAAAATAACGCAATTGATGAAGGTTTAATGCTAAAAGACTGTAAGACTGTAAACATTTTATTCACGATTCCAAAGTCAGACATCATTGTTTTGTTGGTTATTTCTAAATTTGAGGTTTAATTTGATCTTTCTGATTTTTTTAATGTTGTGCTGTTAGTTTGACATTTTTTGCTGATAAGTAACAGCTTATCAAAGAGATTTTCATCTTTAAGAATTTAAAAATAAAAAAATCTCATATTAGTCTCTCTATTTTCATAATTCTTCCTTCCTTGTTTCCACAAATTGTTGATTATTAATTTATTCAGGTAAAAGAAAGAAAACAACAATAAAACCCCAGAACCAAAACAAACAAAAGGAAAAATAAAACATAACCAAAACACAACAAAAAACCCAAACCAAAACCCATCACTTTTAGGAAATAAGGGGGGGGGTTCCCCCTTTTTTCCTTTTCTCTTTTTAATTTTTATTTTTTATGGGTCAGATCTGATTCAGAATGCACTTCATGTCTATTTTCTATGTTGTTTTGGGATATTTGTGTACTGCTATGCCTAGTGTCATGGGGGATACAGAATAATATGAAAATGCCAAGTAGTTGAGGTGCAGCCTTTTCCAGAATGAGTAAAATGTATATAAAAATTTGCTAAGCTTGATAACTGAGAAAATATTTTTACATACTCCTCAAGGCAAGTGATAATCGGAATTTGTTGAAATTTCTCTTTTTTGAGGGGATTTTGTGTGTGTGTCGTTGCTGTTGGCAAAAGAACTCTGCGACCTAAATAAATTTTCTTCTCAAATACACTGCCTTGAATGTGAGAAGACAAAGCTCCAGTTTCCTGTTCTTTGTAGGAATAAAATTCTATATTGTGAATATTTTGAATTGCACTTTTCATGTAATCTGAAAAATCCTGGTAGGTTGTTTTTTTTTTTTTTAATTTGGTCAGTGGATTTGTTGTTTTATTTTGTTATGCTTTTTGTGTTCATTGGTTTGATGGGGGGTTTCTTAGTTTGTGGGGTTTTTTTTTGTTTGTTTTGTTTTTTTGGTTGTTGTTGTTATTGAGGTTTTTCAGTGGTTATTTTTGTGTGTGTTTGTTTTTTTTTTCCCAGACTGGCTTTTCAAACAAACATCCTCCAAAATATTTGTTTCTGAAATGAACCAAAAAACACCCTACATATTTTTTTCATCAAAATTATACACCTATATTAGTCACAGAGCTTGAAACATTCACTAGAGCAGTACTAGGCTGCTAAGACCTGTGCAGTTGGCAGCCTGGAACAGTTCCAGAAAGAATGCCACAATTCAGCTAAACATATTCAGCTAAAAAAATTCCAGAGATTCCTGAATCTAAATATGTAGAATGAACAGTAGTTGAAGGAAACCAATTTAGTGAGATGATTGGTCTAGTGGATTAAACTTTGCTCTTCTGAGGAGACCTGAACTTTGTTTCCAGCTTGATTGAGGGGAACGTGGCATCCACAATCTAGGAAAATGAGGAAGGAAGGATCCTATGTGCCTCCTGTGTTGGGAAAATGACAAGATTTTCTTGGTTTTCTTTTTCCCACAAGAATTGTGAAGTACACTGTCTATAATCCACAGCACTAAAAAAAATTAAATTTCGTTTTCAAAATGTAGTGTCATTCTATCCATTTATCTTATTTTAACTAATGGCCATTCTGATCAGGAGGAGGACCAGCAGCAGCAGCAGTAGAAAGAACTATGTGTCCTATCTGTACCTTGAGGTGTGCATGTAAAGTACATATCACACAGCAGTAATGGAATCACAGAATATTCTGGTTGGCAGAGACCCACAAGGATCACCAAGTCCAGCTCTTAAATGGATGGCTGATATAGAGATCAAACCCAAGAGTCTGGCATTATTAGCACCATGCTCTAACCAATACAAATGTGTAATGTGGCCTTGGAATGTATCTCACCATGCTAATTACCATGGGAAAATGTAACGTTTGTGTAAATTATAGTTTTGCTCAATCTAATATTACAAGTAGCATTGCTATAGTAATCAAACAAAAGCTGTGGACCAGTCTCATGTGTTCATTGTTCTACAAAAATCGAGCATAAGGGTGCTATGAAGAAAGTAACAATATAAGTACAAGAAAAGCAGTGAATGCAGGAGGAGAAGGTTAAAAATTAAGAAGCGAGAAAATATTGGTTAAAATGATAAGTGGAACTTGTATTGTAATAGACTAATTTTTGTCAAACTTTTAATAGGCTTTGAAACATGGAAATTTTGTGGTGGGGTATGAAGGAAGAGTGTGAACCTGATTTATGGATGTTTTATGAAGAGCACCTAGTTGATGAAATAGGAAAAGCTGGAAAGAGATGCAGGTATGAGTGAACAAGTCACTAAACCACTTGGTGTTAATTAGAGATGATATCTAAGGTGAGTCCTTTGTAGACCTGGGCAGTAATGATAAGTAGTTTCATCTTTTATCCTTGTCCGGGTTTAACCCTAGCTGGCAAACTAAGTACCACACAGCCACTTGCTAAAGATAAAGAAGATGTAAATCTTGTGGATAGAGACAAGAACAATTTAATAATTGACACAAAATATTATAATAATAATAATTATAATAAAAATATAATAATTATAATGATTATAATGCTATTTCTAATAATCACTGTAATAATAAGGAGAGGGAGAAAGTAACTGGATTCAAGAGAAACAAGTGATTCACAGTCAGTTACTCACCACGTGCTGACTAATGCCCAGCCTGTCCCCAGTCAAAATTGGCCCCCTTCAGGTTACTCCCCCAGTTCATATCCTAAGCATGATGTTCTGTGGTACAAAATACCCCTTTGGCCAGTTTGTGTGAGTTGTATTGGCCATGCTCCCTCCCAGCTTTTTGTGCAGCTCCTCAATGGCAGAGCATAAGTTACAGAAAAGTCTTTGATTTAGGGTAATAACTAATTAGCAGCAACTAAATCATCAGTGTGTTACGTGTTATCAATATTGTTCTCATACAAACCCCAAAACCACAGTACTGCAGCAGTTACTAAACAAGAGAATGAACTCTTTCCCAGCTGAAACCAGGACAATCCTGTAGAAAAGTCAGACCCCATCATGGGATTGGAAGCAAACAATGACATAGCTGAAACTGTGATTTAGGAGAATTAACATTGTGTCTGGAAGTAGGCAGGGAAGCATATGTTAGCCAGGGCCAAAGACAGGCTCTGTGGATGGTTAGGAAAGCAACATGTTAGAGGTGACACTTATTCTGCAGTAGAGATCACTGCATATGTTTTAATTGCAAAAGAGGGTAAAATATTAGTTCGGACAGCCATGCCATCTGAAAATGAATTTTGACCCTTATATATTTGCTTGTGATCAGAAAGAGTCTTTCTTTGTGCTACCATTGCATTTCAGACTTCTGCTCCAGATAAAGCTACAAAAAATATGAGTTGTGGGATTTTTGTTTGTGGGTTTTGTTGTTTTGTTTTAAATAGAGTTTTCTCTGTAACTCATATTTTTATAAAAGTTTTCTGAGAGAGGATCTTGGGAAAGTACCAGCTAAGGAAGTACCACTGAACTCAGAAGTATATATGAACTGTGTGCACTGCTCCTTTAGATGGGTGTGTGTGGGAGATGAGTTTTCCAGTTGTGATAAGTTTAGTCCTGCTGGTCGGAGGAAAGGGAATACCAGAGCTATGAGGCAAGGAAATGTTGCAGTAAAGCTGATTTAAGTGTATATAGCATTAAGCACCTAATGTAGATCCCCATTGTACAACAAAGAGGCACAAAGTGCCCCTGTAACTTGGGGTCTGGCAAAAGAGAACTTCTTTGTGCATGTTCTCCCCTCTTCTGTCCCATCTCTCTGGCTCACAGGGGGATATGGACAAACAACTAGTTACTGCTGAATAACCTAAGGGATGTGTTTGGAGCCTACTAATTTCTCAGCTTGCACACAAATGTCTTGCAGTGAAAAAGAAATAATTCACAGTGGTATTACCATCAGCAGAAGAGGGCTGAGGGCTGGCTGAGCTGCTTTGTGTGTACCAATGGCTGTGTTTTTACTGAAGAACCATGGACAGGCTGTAAGTGCCAATCTCAGCTTGCTCCACAGTTACTATGCCCAGGTGTGTTTTATGCGAGGCTCCCTTCTCATCTTTCCTGCTGTCTGCCTGTAACACTGTTCACTTTTGGCACAGCATGACACATGAGTCTCTGTCCAGCCCTTACCTTACAAGGAGAGAAATAGGAAGATTAGTACAGTCAAGACTGGCTTATAGAAACTGTCTGTCCTCATCAAGGGACAAGAGATGTTGGGTAATTTCCTTCCTACTTCTGTGCTTAATTGTTCTATACTTACAATGCAGCTGATGAAGCTAAGCTCTTAAATATATAATTCTTTGATATCTGAAGATTTAAGAGCAGTAGACTGCTGCGTTTTGCCCCTTCATAGACTTATCTTACAACAGCACAGTTGCTACACAGCAGCGTGGAATACTTAGCATTTGGAAATAGGTGCAGGTACTCTATTAATGAATGTAGAGATATTAAATTTCTCAATGTATTTATGTTTATCCTGTTGGAGGTATTTTACAAGTCAGAAGAGAAGGGTCAGTGTTGAAACAAGGCATTAAATTAGGCGAGTGCATTCTGCATTTGGATCACATCATAGCTGAGCTCATATAATCAAATTGAAAAATATACAAAATATGCTATAAATTCAACAAACATATTTTTCTCTAAAAATAGTGTATTTGGAATTAGAAAAATCACTTATTATTCAGAACACTTCTCAGTATCAAGAAGGGAAGCAATGAGAACACTGACAGTTACTTAAATCATAAGAAAAAATAGTGTAATATGTTTATTTTATCATAAATTTTCTAAAATATAGAGATATTCTAGTGATGGAAATTTCAAAAATACAGAAGAATAAGTAAATTAAATTTATCAGAGAGTTTTAATGTATATGGGCACTCAAACCTGCAACACAGAAATGTTTTCCTGAATAAGTCTTCTTGGATCATAATGCTGATCTTTTAGAAGTTGGTGGCAATGTGAGTGATTCTCTTGTTTTGGTTTTGGACTTTATTTTCAGCAGGTTTTTCATTTACACTTTCAAAAATGTCTAATTTTTGAAGAAAATTCTCCAAATGTGAATACCTTCTTTTCAAAGATGATTGTGGAAAAGATACCTATCCCTGAGTCAAAGGATCAGTGTAGTCTAAATGCCTTCTTCTAAACTGATCCATTGATAAATTAACATTTCTGTTCTTGTTGTTGCTTATTTTTTCTTTTCAGACTTTCTTCTTTTTTCCTTTTGTTTTAATTTCTTGATCTGGTATAAGTATTCAGACTGAATTCAACAGATACCATTCTTCCATGGAATGTTTTTGTTTTTTTTTTTTTCTGTTGGGCATGATTCCTATGACTTCAAGTTTCAAAAACCAAGTTCAGAAGTGTTCTAGATACTATATAGATTCTTGTTACCACTTGCTCCTTAGATATTCATTAAAGGGATATTATCTCCTCTCTAATGCAGGCTTGCTACTTCAAATTTTGCCACATGGATCTTTTTATCCCTTATGATACTTTTTATCCAAAATTATTTTTATTCTTTAATAATTTTATCCTCAAAGGAAGAAATGTGCCTCTCCTCTTCCTTTAGTCTTTCTGTAACATTTTAGCTCCATGTTCAGGATATTTATTTGACCTTTTATATCTCCTACATCTAATGACATTTGTTTCATCAGCTTTAGTAAAGATGAATGACCTTTTAACTCCTAAAAAAAAAAAAAAGCAAATCCATTTTCATCTTTCTTTGCTCTTTTCTTGTTATAGAAGTAAGCTTTGCTCTTTCCTTTTACTTGCTTTAAAGTTTTAGAGTGAAATCCTGATCCTTATTAAGTTTAGGGAGAAATTTCTGCTGGTATAGTTGAGTCCAGATTCAACTACAGGTTTTACTGTGAAGGCAAAATTGTTGTCCAAATTTTCAGGTAAAGAGCTAGTCTCTTTAACCTGCTTTTTCCAAAATACTAAACATGTAGGTTTTAATACTTAGTCTTGGTGAATGGTGGTTCTATTCCCAGAAGAGCAGCTTAAGAGGAAGGTACTAATTGAGATTATCATTGAAGCTGGGAAAAAAGGTTTCTCTATCAATAAAAAAAAAAATCTTAAATGTCAAAATCCAGCTCTTTATTCAGAATTGGGAAGCACTTTAATTCTTTATGTAATGAAACATGACTAATTCAGTTTAAAGAAAGTGTGTCTGGGATGTATCAGATTTATGTGCAAAATCATCGTCTGCTTTGTATGGAGAACAGAGCAGAGTCTCTGTTTCTGGAAAATAACCTATCCAAGAGGATATTTTGGGATGTGGCAAGGAGTGCTGCACAGAGAACCCCTACCAGGGAAAAAGATCAGCTGTTAAGTCAAAACTAAAATCAAATGACAGATTGGTTAAATAACAGGGTGATGAAAAAAATAAGTGTTTTCTGTGCTCTAACTATACTTCTTTTTTTTAATGACATAATATCAGTGGGTAAAAGCTGAGTGATCTGGCACCTAAATTCTCTTTAGTTTGAAATTAAAGGAAATTTGTAGTTATCCTTGTTATAAAATTGTATAGTTTTAGCTCACTTTAATGCTTCTCAGATGAAATTCATGGTTATCTTGCAGGGACTCTGACATCAATAAGTGGGAGAATTAATCTCCCTGTAACACTTAGCTGTGTGTGAATCACGAAGGAATATTTTTGCTCTGATGTCACTGGTAAAACATCTTCGGAGCTTCATTTTATTTCCCTCTGCTGCCTTATTTCCAAGTAAGATTGATAAATGCTAAGAAAAATCCCTCCTTTATAGGGAGTGTTTCAGGAGTTGTTAAAGTAAACAAACTTTTCAGACAAGTTAGTGCAGCATGTCCTGTTACATGATATCCACCTCTCCAAACACATATGGCACATAGCAGCTCCCCATGTTTACAGAAAGCCATCTGCTCTTCAAATAAAGTGCTGTGAATAGATTGGAGTCTTCTAGACCTAGACTATGTACAAATCAGACCCCCATAGAACAAGATGGGTTGAATAGAAAGGTGGTTGACCTTGGAGTTGGGACCTGCAAGGAGCAGAGGTCATCGTTGTGCCCCTTGTGCTCTGAAGCTGAAGGTATGCAGGAGTCCTTCTCTCTGTCCAAAGCCTGTGTTAATGGGTATTTGTGTCTGTTTCTTATCCTCCTTTCCAGCAGTTTGTAGTTCTCTGGAAACCAAAGAAAATGCTCTTTACCAGTGCTTTAGTTTACCACCTTCAGTGGTCTCAAAAAGAAGAGCCAAAATCTCTTCTCAGATATTTAGTGAAAAAGGGAACTATTTGCAAAGCTTATTTGTCCTTTTGCTGCTTTCTAAGAAATATAACCAAACAGATTGTAAATATTTTTCCCCAGTTCATTTGCTATAAATAGAAAATCCTGTAAAGGAATGAATTTATCTAATAATATCTAACCATGTGATCAGACCCTGATTCATTCATTTGTCCCTTAGCTTCTTGGGCATATGAAGCAGCTCAAAAAGATTTTTGTATTGGTAATTCATTCTGTGATGCTGTGTTTGATGATTTTTTTTTTCCATCAAATAGCATCTTTTCCCCATTCCCTATGATATTTCCCGTATCATTCCTCATTTGTTAATTACAAGCAGCCCATGGTCTATAACTCATGTTGACTTATCCCCATGGGTGACTTGCTTACTTCCACTCCCCAAAGTAAATATTAAGATGACATATTATTATGGGGTGTTAAATATTTAAGTCTATTAGCAAATGGGACTTTTCATTTTTTTCCCCTGCTCATCACAGAGTTGTTTATAGAAGTACAGAATTATTACAAATTTGGTCATGCAATAAAAGGTCTGGCTGAAATATGACACGGAAAGTCCATCTTTAGAAAGAATGTGCCAAGGACCTTGAGGCTATTCTAGGGCTTTACTTTGATTCATCTGTGAATTAGCTGCTTCCTCATCTCACCTCTGAACCAAGCAGCAGATGTCATCCACCTTAACTCAGTTCCTCCAGAGAATATGTATTACTGGAGCTGTGTCATTTTATTTTAAAAGGAGTTCTGGTGCAACCTCTGTTAGAGACACAACCAGTTTTTTTTCATTGATTCCAGTTGCCATCTCAGTTTCCTTTTGCTAGATAGCAAGTAGAGAGTGCAGGCTGCCTGTGATTCTTACCCTTGCAAAACCAGCTTGACACATCCCTTTCCCTTGTTTATATTAATATGGAGGTCCTAGAGGAAACTGCTTGCTCTTTATGGTGCTGGCAGCAAGTTCAGTTTTGTGAGGGAAAATACAGGAGGCTCACTGCAGGACTACATTAACCATGGATTTTCTCAAAGCAGGTTCCAAGGCCTCCTTGCTCAAATGCCTCCAAGCATAGGAACCCCTTGTCTTTAGACACTGCCTTGAAGTGGGGGTGGACAGCAATATTGGTAAGGCACAGCAACCTCCAGATGCACCTGGGGAGTTCTGGCTAGTCCCAGGCTGGGAAATTGTGTTCTCCAAAGGACTGAGATAGCATGAACTTTGTCATGAAGCCAAGCAGCTTTTAGAAGGTTCTAGTCTCTGGCTTGTCACAATTTCTTGAACTTTTCATGGAGTCTTATAACTTTGTTATAGTACCAAAGTGGACTGTGCACTTCCTGTGCACCAGAAATTAGGCTGAGTGAACATAAATGACCTGAGCATGTAGTTAATCTTCCAAAGTGAGGAATATATATGAGATTTTTTCCACTCTGAAATCCCAACTCTGCTAGAAGTGATAACTTCAAAGGAGAGTCATCCAGAGTAACATTTTCTGAAATGCAATAACTATCAAAGTGGACACCATATCCTTCTTGGCCTTAAGCTCTACAGAATTAGGTTGGTTTTGTGCAACCAATTTTTAAGGCCACTCTTCTGTAAAAGTTGTCACCACTGCCAACCCTTTTGTGATTGTCCTGACAAGTTAAAAGGATGAAGAAGAGGTGGTGATTTTAAAACCATATTATTTTCTAAGTTCTATGAGTGTCTAGGTATGATCCCATATGTCCAAGAGAAGAATGTGTAAAATAATAGCACTGTATTTGGAAATATGATCTTGTTTTCTGTCTTCCTCTATTTAATGTACCCCGTTGGCCATAGCTTTGTATTTAGTTGCATTTGGGTCTGGCATGTATCCTCTAGGATTACATTCTCAAAAGATAGCTCCGTTGATTTCAGTGGAGCTATCAGAATTTATATATCACTCATGTAAGAAAGCATAACGAAGCGTTCATTCAAAACCAGAATTTAATATCTTTCAATCCATCCTCATCCTCTGCCCTCAAGAAGAAACTGGAAATAATTGCATAGATAATTTTTTTATCTTTTTTTTTTTCTTTTTTTCCCCTAGAATACTGAAAATGTGCCTTGCTCTGGGATATATTATTTGGGTTTAATGTAAAATTTTCACTGTCTGTTTGCCATTTTTCCTCATGCCTGCTGTCGGAAATGCATCAGGAAACACAAGTGAGCCTAATTGACAGCTCTGTGGAGGCGAAGGTAGGCTGTGACCTGAAATGAGGACTGTTCTCATAATGAGAGACAGCTGAAAGATTATGTATATAGAGCTACTAAAATAGATTCCCTGGATCTTTTTCATAAACCAGCAGATGGTAGCAGAGTCTACAGATCTCAGAGAAGGCAAATGTACATTACTGTAACTGCCCTCGTTCACTTGCCATTAATCTTTACTTGTCAGCCTCCTCAGTGCCTTCTGTAGTGCTGACCCTGAAATTGCATCATTTAATTTGTAATCATATATTGCCAACATTTCCCCTTTCTATCACATATCAGCTGGATTAATTCTGCTGTGCTGTGGACCACTGATAGCTATAGGCAAGCCTCTGTAGAAAAAAGATATAGAATGGAATAGAGACAAGAAAGGGCTGACTTGCTGGATAGAAAGGGGTGAGGGGAAGAGGAAGTGAGAGGAAAGATATATGTGGATTTGTTTGCTTGTCATCTTTCACCCATCCCTGGAAGTCTAAATGGCCTGATACTAAATGTAAGGTTTGCCAGAGTGCTCCTTCAATAGCATAAGAAAGCACAGATATAACTCAGGTTCTGTTTATGGAGTGTCTTACTTGAACAGAGGTGCTGCATATAGAAATGAGCCAGAAGAGTATGCTTTCTGAGTTGAAGCCAGCATGTATAATGAATGTGTGAGAGTATTTCTAATTAAATGGGATTCATGGTGTGTTTTTGAGAGAGGATTTGAAAGGGGAAGCTGAATGCTTTAGCTCGTGAAGAGAGGGAGAGACCTAGAGTCTTTGATGACTGATGTATTTTTGCCTGCTCTTCTTGTGACTATGCCCAAGGATGGCAGGGCTCAAAAGTTCAAATATTGTCAACAGTTAGTCATGTTGAAAGTGTCGTTGAGATGTGAGTTACATGCTGTGACCCTGCCTGCAGTGACTGGTGAAAAATTGCTTTCAGGAGACACTGACAGACCAAAGAACCCAACATGCCAAAATTATTAAGTCAGATGTACCATTCTATCCACTGATCCACTTTTTCCTCTGAAGAATTAGCCGTAGGATAATAAAACACCCTGAAAACTGCATCTAAAGAAAGAGAGTATTAAAACTAGCATGCCTGCATAAAGGATGCAAAGTGCTCTGTTCTAATTTGGTTTCCATCATGCTGGAATTATCTCCTCTGTGGCTCTGGAAAAAAAATGCAGGATTTCTTCTTATATCGTTCATACTGACCTTAGTGAGAGTCCAGAAAAGCCTTTCTTTTTAGAGTTGCTATAACATCCACAGGCTCTAGATGGTACTATGTAATCTCTCTATTGGATCTTGCCTTTTGTGATGGTTTCTTACCTTTTTTGGCTTCCACAAAATGTAGGGAAAGCAAAGCAGCAAAATGAAATCAGCAAGAAGCCTACCAAATATATATAAAAAAAAAAGGTCACAGATTTTTCTTTCAGACTCCATATTTAGATTAACTTTCTTGTATAATGGGATAGATGTTCTAACAGTGCTTAACACATTAGATTCTAGTATTAATGAGTTATGCTGTATTGAGCCAGTGTTTTCATTATATTTACTGACATGAAAAGAGAGAAGAATCATGTAGGGTTTCCAAAGAGTTCTAAGTTTTCTGCTCACTGTGGTGTGTGTATACAGAGTGAAGGAACATCTGTGCATACCTATGGCACTTCAGTGGGGACATTCTTCACACCCAAAGATAACTCTGTCAGCCAGGTGACAGGGTCCTATGAGCAAATGTGACAACAGCAATTATATATATATATATATATATATATACATATATATAAAAGACCATTTCTAACAGCAGAAATTGTTATCTATCTACCACAATTTCTCATGACATCTGGCTCCAGAATTATCTGTAAACCAGAGCGCTTCACTGCTCCTGATGACATGGGAGACACACAGACTTTTACAAGAGAGGAGCAGGAGTCCCTAGCCTATTGTGTATTCCATTCTTAAGGAGTGCCTTACTGAATTCAGAGACACAGTAGGATAAACAGCTATTTTCTACAGAGCTGCATTAAATATCTGAGTACATAATGAATGCCATAATATGAATTTTCCAGACCGCTAAAGAAAAATAAAATACAAGCCCTAATGCATTTGTTTCCCTAGACATTTTAATTCAAAATTAAGTTTTCCTGTGAAACTCTTCACAACATAATTGTACTAGAACTCCATCAAACTCCAATTGAGACAATAAGTGAATCACAATTGATACACGTCATTGTCCATATCCCATCTTACCAGATTTCTGGCACTCATTACTCTCAGATGAGCTCCTTTTTATTCTTAATCTACATTAAAGTACCTGCAATTTCTGACAATCAGCTGAAAGTACAAACTCTAGCCTGACCCCAGAAAAATGAAAACCCAAATCAAAGAAAAAAATTCAAGGAGTAGTTCAAGTTCTGTTCATGAAAATTCCTAGCAGGAATTAGGTATGCTTGTCATAAGCTTAGTCCATGAATAATCAGGAAAGAGGAATGTTTATTTGAGACAAGGAAGTGTCTGTGATTATGTTAATATTTTATTGACTCTTAATATTTTCTTTAGTTGTCTTTTCTATTTTATGGGTGGACAAGAGGCAATACTTGCTCTCTGTCAATAGTTTCTGGAAGTGTAGAATATACTTTTCCAGCAACGGGGAAAATGGCTTACATGTGAATAAAATCAGTCCTCTTCTACCTTCATGTCATGAGCTTTGACTCCATGCCTCCACACTTGCAAGTGCTGTTGATTTTTATACTTATTAGTCTGATAGATGTAATATTTGGGAACCTTCCAGCACTCTTTTAGAAAATGTAAGCAAACAGCTGCCATTGTATCTCCAAGGAGTTGTGTGTTCAGTGTAATGCCTGGGTTTCTGATGTATGCAAAGCTGTATGTGTAGCCCAATGATTGCCTGTTCTTCATCCCTTCTATTCTGCATTGCCTCCCTTCACCCTTAACTTCCTCTGCTGAAGCAGTGGCAATAAATATCCCAGTATCTTAGAGCAGGTGTAATTATTTTCCTTCTTACTTAAGCAGTCTGAAGGCAAGTTTTGGTAATTTTGCTTTGTTTTATTCTAAGTCATTACGAAATATCAAAGTGAAAAATTATGCACAAAATGTTCTCAATTTTTCAGGGTTATTAAAAAAAATATAGCTTGAATTTTGATTAAAAACTTGAAAAATACCAGATTTTCAGGAAAGAACATAAAAACAAGGGAACATGCAAAAAATACCCAGAAACTTAGAGGAAAACAAAAAAGTGGTGCTGTCCTGGGTACACTGGTGGGCACCAGCTCAACAGCTGTTCAACTGAAGAATGAAGTGACTGAATGTACCAACTTTGCTTTGTACTAAGGGGTGTTTGAGCTGTCCTAAATCACATGCAACTGATACAAATCAGGAAAGAAACCTGACTAACTTATTCCTCTTCCAGTTTTTGGCATGGACTTTGCTGGGTGGCTGTTTCTTGTTCTAACTGCAACAAATGGAAAAGCTGTTGATCAGAACTGCAAATGATGATCAGTATTTGGCAGTTGCCAAACATCAGTACATGAATTTGTTTGATTCCATATGCCTAACTTTGAAGGGAGTGATAAAGAAACAAGGAATTAAATGGGCTGAAAGAATTAAAACTGACAATTACTCCAGGCGAAAATGTAAACACTTGTAAGAACTGTTAAAAGAGAAAAAAGATTCACGGTCATCTTAAAAGTGCAAGATATCAGTTTCTTCACATTCTTTGAGATCGAAAATGCCACTGAGTGAAACTTTGCTTACTGAAGCAGAAGAATAGAGTATTGTTTGATCTTTCAAGGGAGACATGTTTGATGCTGTTGTCATCAAACCCCAGCTATAATAATTTAATCTGTGTTCAAGGCTTTTGAAGTTCAATTTGGTTAATTCAGAAACAATGTTAAGTTTGCATTTGACAACAAAATAATCATGCTTTTGTACCATGAACACAGATTTTATCTGTAAGTTTACATGAGGTTATAGATGTGTGTATGTGGATTTTATGTATATATTCATGAAGGGAAGAACTAATTTTATTCAAAATATTTAATATTTAAAGTGTGACTCAAGATAGTGAAATCATTCAAAATGTTAAATGCTATTCTGTATGTGAGAGGTATTTATGTCCATTCTTATGTTCATTTCTGCACAGATATGTAATCCTGGAATTGTTATACTGGATCCAAAGTGCAATCTTCTTGATTTTCCTTCTTACTTCTGGCAAATATGGGATGCTCCAGGGATAAATGCATGAAACTCTATCCACACAGTTGTGAAAAAATGTAAATTCTTAATATTAATGCAAACCCTGAAGCACACTCTTACGTCTTTGTTCAAAACGCTAACAATAAACTCTTTGAAGCAGGAATGGTCTTGTTAGCCATGCTAACACCCCTTCCACAGAATCACAGAACTTAAGGATGTAGGAGGTAAAAGGTTCTGTAAGTCATCCTTTCCATCCTCCAGGTAGATCATCTAAGTCCTGTGCCTTTCTTCATGTACATACAGAGGTTCGTGGAAACAAGGCAAGAAAAAGACGTATTCTACAACCTCTAAGGTAAAAACTTTGGTTTAGGGCTCTACTAGTCAAGAGTCCTTAGATGATGATGTTATAATAATAAAATGAGAATATTTGACAGTTGGAGGCAATCGTGAAATAAACAGTAGGGCAGGTTTCATGGTGATTTTATGATTTTATTAATTCATTTTATTTATTCGTTTTCCACAGGCACACCAAATTACTTCTCCTTTCACCAACAGAATTGTGTCTTCCAGGGGCATAGAGGAGCAGTATAAGAGAAAGGGGAGTAAAACTCTTAATGTCTGCCCCTCAGTAAAAATGACTGGAGCCTTTGGAAATAGTGGTGTGGAGGTGTTGCCTTCTGCCCTTTGCTTGGTGCTCCTGCCCTAGTACAGGAAATTTGGAAGCGAATGTGAGTTGCAGCTTGGAAGGTACCATGTTACAGTCTGGACTATTGTTTTCTGTGGGTAATGAAGTAGATTGTTTGGGGTATGACAGTCTCTAAATTCATCCTTCCTCAGGACCATCATATCATGCTTTGGAATATCTGTCATGGAGAATACTGGTTTTGAATTGGTTGGCCAAAACTGAAGAGTTGGAGTAACTAACTAGAGATGTTTTCAGCCTAAGGGTCTGCAGCCTTTAGAGAGTGAAGAAAAGGTGAGCAGAACAAAACAAAAGCTCTTCAGCAAGTCTCTAGTTATCTTTTGCCACATACCTCATCCCTTTGAAGAACAGATTTTCCATAGACCTTCATTGCCAAACTCATTATTTCAAGTTTGCAGTTTCCTCCTGCATTTACATAGAAAAGTGCAAGTGTGCTTGGTGAGGTTTTGCAACCTGCCTGGTTACTTTGGTGGGGGGGGGGCGTGGAATAAAGCTTCTGTAGCAAGCCTTTGGTGTGAAAATTTTTGGTTATTGAAGCATCTTTAGTAGATATAGGGATTTAACCCAGAGAAGTGAGGCATGTTTGTGCCTTGCTTCCTTCCCACAGCAGTGGCTGAAGTTTGCTTTTGTGGAGGTTTGGGATAAGTAAATAAGGGCAGCACCACTGCAGTTTGCAAATGCCCAAATAAAATTTACACTTCTCAGTTACCATGTGTTTAACTGCAAAGGTAGTTGTTATTTCCCTGTGGTTTTATCTTGCCATGATATTGCCTTTTAAGTGGTGGAAGAATTAAAAATTATGGGCTGAGAGTCTCTTGCTGGATTCTGTCTCATGTGCTTTTTAGTTCTCCTTCCTAAGGCAGTATGAAATTCTCTGGCTATTTAAAAGATGGTGTGCTTGGTGTAGCAGCACAGAATTAAACTTCAGAAAATCACCTGACACCTACTGAAAAATTGTGAGGCTGTATAAATGGATCTAGCCTGCTCCGTTTATATGGCAAAATATTAAAATTGCATAGAGTTAAATTAGGAAAGATAAAGAAAATGGGTGGTTTACTAATTGCTGAATGTGTATTGCTATTAGAAGTCGAGGAGTCCTAAGGTCAAGCTCTTTCTACGTTTGGATATGATTCCTTTAAATGGAGTACTTGGTGCTTTGAAAATGTTGTTACCTAGTTTGATAGACCAGTAAGGAGCTACTATTTCTATCATGTTCTCTGAGCAAAAGCACTGCTCTCTATTGACATCCTAAGGATAGAAGCACAGGCAGCTTATAACGATATAACTGTTTGTATAATGTTTACGTGGAAAATAGAGACTATTCATTTTGGTTGCTGCTAGGGGAAATTAAATTCTTTACCTCAAGAAAGAAAAGAAAATGAAATCACTTTGTTCCTATAATAACAGAAAAGAAGATTCCAACCTGGTGGCAGTTTGAAGGTCTGGGGAAAAACCAAATCTCAGCAGCCAGATAAACTGAGTATTTTATTATTTGGTATTCCTCACATAAAAAGAACATGAATGAAAAGGCCTGACCTTTTAACAGGCCACAGCAGAGCTCTGACAATAGTCAATACTTACAGCTAATAGTTGTAGAATTTAAGATCTGCTGCATAATGATACATTTGTAATTTTTTTCCTTCTTTCCTAGATATATGCAAGTAGCAAACTACTGCCAGTAGGTATAAAAATTAAGTAACAGTTTCCTGATGTTGTTATCCTCGACCCAATAATTAAGGCTGTGTGGAGCTACACAGGGAAGATGCCGATAAAGGAGCCAAGAAAATAACAGGCAGAAGAGAGGAGCAGACAGTCACTGCTTTCCTGGTGGCCTAAACACTGCACTAATCAATTTGGGCTACTTTTGATGTTCTTCTGACAAAATATAATATGGAACTTTAGGAGTATGTTGTGGTGGAAATAGACCATAAAAGACACTTTAAAAGCAACAAAATATGGGAACTGAAATGAAACATGATGTGCTGATGTAACCAGGCATCTAGCAGTGTCCAGATGGACTGTCAAGCCTGGAGAAATTCAAAAGTGCTTTTCAAAATAGAAATCTCCCCTTGCCCCTGGTTAGCCCACTTTTCAATGTTTCTTTTTCTTTTTAATGATTACAATGCAATAAAGTTTTTATTTTATTTTATCTTATTTTTTAATTACCTATCTTCTAGTTTCCCTATAGGTAGAAATCAGTAGCAGCTATTTCAGTACCTGCACATCTGGTGCCTCATAAAAGAATGTGCCAGAACCATCAGAAATGTTTAAAACAGTGCTTAGACCAAACACCAGCTATCAATTCAGGTACAGAGGGAGAAAGAACCCAATTAGAAATAACTATGGGACCAAAATCTAGCAGATGTTCAATTACCCTTGCTACCTACCTACCTTGCAACAGACTGGAGGTGCAGTTGGTGTTGTATACCTGCATTGTTTCAGGACTGGTTTTGAATTTCCATGTGTGGTGCCATCTGCACTAACACTCAGTGGTCCTACCACTCCCCTGCAGCCATCCTGCAAGGGATGTCTTGTTGCAGTGTGTATTTCTGTGCAGTTTGCATCTGTCTACAGCAACATGCTTCACAAAGAAAATGTGGATTGTGTTGGTAAGGATAGTTGAAAGGTAGTGTGCTTCTACCAGTGTTCTTCAGAAGATATCCTCTTATTTCCTATTTGCAGAAAGGTTTACATTTCACCAATTTTAGCTATCCTTAATTGACATGGAAATGCAGCTTTTAATGCTGAAACCTGCAAAGCTCTTGGCTAGCTAAAGCTCTCCGTGCAATATCTGAAAGGTATGACTGCTGCTCTGCTAGCAGTGAGGAGAAGAGCTCCAATGCAAGGAGAGAGTGCACTTCCCACCTTCAGCTGGACTCTAGGTCATTCCAAGGAATAATTTCCATACTTGGTCATTAACTTGATCTAGTGACAAATTAAAAAGCATGCTCTCTCCTGCCAGAATAGAAAAATTACTTTTTTTTTATTCCTGCACAGCTGCAACTGAGAGAAACAGAAATTAATATTGCTCCTAAATGTGGATCTAGACTGGAGAGATGCCAGACTAACAGGGTAAGGGTGAAAGCTTTCTTGCTTTTGACAGGAGAAAGGCTTTAAATTTACTTCCTAAGCTGATGGGTTTTGAAACGGAGTTCTGCAAAACTAGCAGATGGGAATTAATTTTTCTTGCTAAAATCGTGTTTGTGATGTTGGAAAAACAGCCAGCCTGTGAAAGAGTGCCCTGTCAGTGGAGTGTAACATTTGGCAATGAATGAGTTACATATTTTCCTCCTCAAAAGCCTAGAGAAAGACTACTCTTTCCTCTTGAGGAAAAGCTGTAGCTTGATAAGTAAGTAAAACAAACAAGGGTCCACAGCCTCTCTTCTAAAAGATGTAATATTTTTAAGTAGTTTTGAAAGAAAATGCTTCGTTTTTTTTGCCATACTTTAATACTCCTGAGCCCAGACTGATGAGACACATCAATCCTCACTCTCTGATAACCTTGGACAAGTTTCCTTTTCGTTTGAGAGACCTGAGGAGTTTTAAAAGTGCCTTCAGGGGGTGCAAAAGTCTCTCAGGGACTGGGAAGGATGGAGGGCTTTTGCTTTTCATGAAAGGGCCAACATTCACTGTTGATGACTGTCGGTAAAATTTCGTTATTTTGGGCTGTTCTTTTGATTGTCCACCACTGCTTGAGAGTGGAAAACTGGTGTGTGAAGGCAAGTGATTCAACTTCACAAAGTATGAGAGTGCTTCAGCTTAAATATGAACAGTACTAAATCTTCCCTTGACCTTGGTGTTGTCTTAGCCATGGGGTTCATCCAAATTCAGCTATATATCTTTGCATTCATTTCTCTGCTCTCTGTGTTTAGATCCCCAGAATTCATGTGTTGGTTCTAAGAGGTAACTGCATGTAGCACAGCTTCTAAAGGCATGGCCATTATTTCACCTCAAAGCTCATTGATTTTCGCTGTGCTTAGTTTTGTTCAGAACAGGGTGGTGTGTTGTGCGTGCTTTCACATCAACTTTTACTTTCTTCCTTGCTTTGCCATGATTTTATATGTGTGGCAACTAGAAAAAATATTAATATGAGGAAAGTTCATGTACATTTTACTAGAGAAATGTACTAAAATGCAATTCCTGCCATGTCTAAATGAGATTAAAAAGGAAAATCTATGTTTACTCTTGTCAGTAATTACTGTGTGCAGTTTCAGTGCTCCATTAGTATCTTAGCATTATAACAGAGTGTGTATGGGTAACACTGGAAACAAAGCTGAAGACAATGCAGCAGCAGGCAGGAGGGAGAAAAGGAGAAATGGGAGAATCTGTCTGATGGTGACATTTTGGGGCCTGAACAAAAAACATCCACCTCAAATTGAGAAAAAGCAAATGTTACATAATTAATAGCAAGGGAGGGGAAAATCTTCAGTGCATTTTAAAACATAAAAGAAAATTATTCAGAAACTAACCTATTGGGAAATGCAATTTCAAAAGTGTTATTAAAAATAACCAACATGCCAGGAGTCCTATAATGTGGATGTTTGAGTTTTGTTTTTTTTTTTTTAAATCTAGCTGTTCTATACTTGGTTTTGCATATGGAGTAATGAATGGAAGAAGAAATAAATAATTCTGAGTTGAGAAAATTAAAAAAAAAACAAACAAACCAGCTCTTCAGAAGGAAAAGTTTCTTCACATGCAGAAATAAACAGCAGTGAGAAGAATAGTGAACTTGGTACTTCCATCTGAACCAGTGACAAAGATGCCCTGAGAAAGGAAGATTCAAAGGTAAGGGGTTGCTGGTGAAATTTCTGATACAGTTTTGCTACCATTCATCAGTGCTTTCTTTAACTTGATGAGCTTTTCCAACAAAAAATACCAGAATTTAGCACTTTGCATATGGTGTTTTTCAGATGAACTTAAAATGTGCCGAGTAACTACAGCTGAAGATGGTGGGAGTTATACAAGCTCAGCATCTTTTGGGATCTGGCTCTGTGTACACATTCACTGTGCAAACAGCTAATCAAGTTTCAAGAGCAATAGAAAGAAAAGTTTATTCTCCTTCCTCCAAAAGTAGTTAATTTCCTGGGATCTATTGAGTCAAATGCTGTATTTATGGTGTTCAGTTCCTCACTTAATCAAAACTAAACACTTAATTTTACACTTCATATCTCCAAAGAGGAGGGTGAATAATTTATAATGAATAATTTTATGAATTTGGCCTTTTTCTGTTCATGAATTATCCACAAGAGATCATGACTTCTCAGAGGTACTTCCACTCAGATTGATTCACTGAATAATTCTTGATCTGCGGCAGTTTGTTGTGAGGTTTGATATTTAAGATTCCAGCTGTTCTGATTGGACTCTTAGGCAGATATTATAATTGCCAACTCAATCTGTACATGTCCTAAACTGGTACTTCCAGGCTGACTCATTGCAATTGCTTCAGCACTTTTTATAACTTGATATATTTTTCGTTTGTTTGCTATATTTTAGAAAATTACTCTCAGCAAGCTTATTTTAGGAGTCATTGAACGCAAAAGTTCCATAACGTAGCGGAAATCATCTGTTAGTGATCCTGATGGAAGACATAATAAGTGCGAGAAGCAGCTAATGCTTTGAAAGTCTTTCAGCAAGACAGTGAACTCTAGAAAAGTTGTTTGAAGTGCTGGAAGCAGAGTACAGCTCTCAGCTGCTTCAGTGCAGAATTTGTGACTATCTAGATCAATATCTATAAGGTCAATGAGAACCCCACATCAAAGCTGTTCTTAAGTTTTCAGCGTGATGGGCTGTGGTTACTATGGAAGAATAGCCACTGGATACTCTTGTTCCCAAAGGTGTTGGCATGCTTAGGATTGCCTGTGTTTACTGTGTTGGCTCCTTTATACTTCTGGTTATGGTATCCTAATCCAAACACTAGCCTGCTTGGTTGTCTGTGAGGAACTAATAAGGGCTCTGAAAAAGGTCAAATTTTCAAGATAAATGGGTAGAGGCTAATTCACGTTTTGGCTTTTCTAACTGGAAGAATGGATACCCAGAACACTCTGGAGCATGTAAGCATCTTTTGTATTTCTACTGGCATTCTCTTATGTCCTATCATGTAACAAACCATCATGTAAACCAGGTAACTTAGTTATATAGATGGATTTATTCTTTGCTCCTCAATCCCTTTCATGATATAAAAATATTTAACTGTACTACCAGAGCAGCACAGTTGGTGATATGGAGAGCAGTTAATATAAGATTTTTAATTTGTTGATAAGCTCCAGAGAAACAGATAATCACCCATGTAGTTGTTGAAGACATAATTACATATAATTTATATCCCTTATGGAAAAGAGAAGTTTTGCTGATTACACATAGGCAAAGTTTATGTCAGACATTTTCTTTTTAGAGGCTCAGCATGTGCCTGAACTATGTGTATATAAACAAGTAGCATCAAACCTAGCAAATTATGCAGATACCTCAATGTCTCAGAACTTGAGAAGAAAGATTTCGACAATTCCTATAGGGCCATTTAGATTTAGCTATTTTGTGTTTGTGCCTTCATTTATTGGTTAGCCTTTTGATAGACTCTGTATTTGAACAATACACAAAAAATTTTTGTTATGTACTCCGTATTATACATAAACTGTATTCCAAATCATGATCTTGGCAAGCTTTCTCTACTCTAATTTCCTACATTTGTAAAATACTGCTAGGAAAACCTGTGGATATAGATTTACACAAAATATTTGAATGGGAGGGCAGGGTGTTGACTAGACAACCTCCTTCAGCCCATTACTATATGATTCAGAAAATGTTTTAAAATCCAATTTAAACTGGAAAAAGCAAGCAATCAGATCCTCAGTTAGCACAAATTAATCATTTTCCTGGTTCCCAGTTCCTCTCAGTTCTGGAAAGGTAGGAAAGGGTTTTGCTTGTATGTAAGCAAAAATGTTATTGCTCCAATAGTTTTGTCATTGCAAAACATTGAACCAAATGCCTCCTCCTAAGCTCTAAAATTACTGGTTTAGTGTGATTAAATGTATTCTAAATGCACTGTTTTAGTGTGATTGTCCATGTTTAGGGCATAGGCTTTCATGGGATGGAAGATATTTTAAAACAATGAAATGAGTACATGTTTGTGCATGTGAGTCAATGCATGTAAATGAGGAGATCAGAGAAAATAAATTTGTGATTTGTGATCCAGAGGCCAAAATCGACTGCTTTTAATTAGAAGACCAAGGAGGTTTTAACCAGTTAATATTGAGAATAACTGATGTGTGACAAAGTTAATATTTTATTTAAGATGGAAAGGTTTATTATTGTTATTAAAACATTATCTTCAGTAGAAGGTTAATGGAAATAAACAGGCAGAATTTCAGTCACCTCACCATCGCTCCCAATGCACACACTTGTATGCACAGACGTGTGTGCACACATCTTAGGAAAGCCTGGACACTGAGATCATGACTGTAACTGGTGGGCTTTGGTCTGCACACAGGGAAATAATGAAACTTGAATATTTTATGTTGAAAGTCAAAGTTTTTCCGAAGTATGTGAATGGAATAGACCAGTTTGCCAAAACATCTGAGGGAACAATCTCAGCAGAGCGATTATTTCTCTTTTTTGTTATCTGCAGACAATTCCACTGCACATAAAATACCCTGACTCGGGGCCATCAGATCAGAGATTACCTCTTTTGCACCCAGCTGCTGAGGCTGTTGCAGTATTCTGGAGGCACATATTTAACCAAAGTCACAGGGCAGTGATCACTGCAGAGACATGGGAATTCCTTCTTCTTCATTCAAAGAACTAAAGTTGCTATTGTTACAGTGACATTGAACTGATTCTTTCATACAGAACGAACTCTTAGTAAGATAAAAATATAATTTCTCCTTTTACAGAAGGGTCTGATTCAAAGAAAGCAGTTCAGTAATCTTGTTACGTGGTTATGACTTTGACAAACCTGAAGAGTCTGAGAGTGTTTAAGTCGTCACATGGAAGTGTGTAATAGAGCCTGGCGTCAGCGTGTTTTTGTTGCTTATAAGCTCCAATAAAATCTGGAAAGCAAATGTCAAGAGCATAAATAAAATCATATGCAAATATTCTGGCGATAATATTGGGACATTAAGAGTAACACTTTAAATATTCACGTAATTAGATACTAACTAATCCTCATAACATCTGTGCCCTGGGTGGATAAACATTGCAACTCCCAGGGATTTGAAAACTAGAGCAGAAGCCAGTGATCTAAGTAGAGGGTATAATGCAAAGTTTTTCTGTTACTAACTCTTCCTCTGTTCTGGGTCATGCTTCCTAGAGCACTGGAAGACATACATTCTCCGTGTTCTGGCATTCAGACTTTATGAAAGAAACTGTCTTGACATGAGCAGGTTTCTCATGTCACTGTAAGGGTTGGAGTTGTGTTGGGTGAGTTTTATGGTGTATTCCAAGGTGTAATTCCTCAAATTGTGGTTTTACTAGTCTCACAAGTCACCATGAGCTATTTTAGTGTGGACTTCTGGCTGTTCCTACAACCTCTAGTATCACAGTACTCGTAGAAGGGATTATGGAGTAAAGTACCTACTACATATTTCTTGAACTTCTTGCCCAAAAAAGTTACTTTGGTTTAAACTGATTGATGCAGTTGAAGCATGTTTTGAGTCTATACCAAATTAAAACCCAAGAAAATTAATTATAAATGCAGCATGGGGAGAGAGAACCCAATTTAAAATCAACTTGCAGCATTTCCCCAAGCAGGGCCAGCAGTGGCAGGATCTGCAGAGAGTGGATGTGTTCAGTGGACAGAAGTGACCACCACGTCAACAGGCCCCTGAAACCCTCTGGCTGCAGCTTGGCACCATCCTCCTTCTGAATGTGACCACATCCTTTGCTTGCATAGCAATCTGAGTGAACATCCATTCAAGCTTAGTCATCTCTTTTATAAAAATGAAAATTGCAGCTGGGGTTACTTGCCATCCTTAAAGTCTTGTTGCAGAGCTGGAAATTAGATAACATGCTGGGGTTGATTCCTAGCTGCAAATATTTGAAATGTATTTAGACTAAGATGGTACTCAGTTAGCTTGGGCAAGAAACACAGAGGCTCATGGACTCAAAAGTTCATACGTATTTCCTGACTTAGTGCTGGCAGTTAGTAAGTGAATCATTCTCATAACATAGGTGCCATTTTTTCATTCTTATTTTATTTTAATTTCATTTAGGATAAAAAACTTATTATTGTCACTTTTATCCATGAAATACCTTGAAAAAACAGTGAAAAACCTGTTTGTATTTCTAAGCCTTTTAAATTAGAAAGCCTGTGTTTGGAGAGTGCAGTGTCAAAAGCCAGTCCTTCCAATAACCTTGCCTAGGGAGAAGAAGGGAGAGGGATGAAGGCTATCTTATGTATTCTTATTGGGTTTTGGAAGAAAACAAACTACTAAGCAGCCAACCATTTAAAGATGCTGGAAATATTTACTATTTATAACACACACGTGAAGTCCTGAGTTTGTGTAGCTTTCAAAAACTTGTTCTAGTTGTTGTTGTTTTTGTTGAGTTTCTTTTTTATTTATTTATTTTTTTAAATATTATAATGATTTCTGATAAGCTTCTCACAGACAAGTACATTAAACGAGGATTTAGACGAAAACAGGTTGGGTTTTGATCAGTCCAGGTGATGATTAAGAACGTCATTTGCACAAAACTACATGAGTGTGAGGCAGAAGACTTAAGAGGAGACGAAATAATAGGAATGCTGAAGCAGTAACAAGTGTTAGGTGATGTCTCCAGAGCTGAGACAAGGACCCTGGAATTCATGTAAAGTAGAATTCAGACAGTGCAGGGATTCAAAGTGAGTAATAGCATTTTCCAAAAGAATATATAATGGGGTGAGGCCTGGAAGAAGGAAGCTGTAATGATCAAGACAAGAAAATTGAAGAGAAATGCAAAAGTATTCAAGTGGAAAGAAGAAAACAGGAAAAAATAATTTCAGGGTTGCAAGGAGGAACAACATTATTTGATTGAATAAACATTTTCTGAACAAACCTGAGGCTGCAGGTTTATTTTGCATAGAGTCCCTGCTCGAGACAGCTCAGCTGCTTCCCCAGCTCTTTGATATAATAAATGCCAACTATGTTAAATAATTTTCTAGAATGTTCCAAGATTTTTTTTATTCCCCATTTTTCCTATTTTTCTTCCTGAAACTTTCATTGTTCAGTTTATGTTAATAGCAAGAAGTGTTTTCTCACCTCTTCAGGTATCTCGGACTTATAATTATTTGGTTTAAAAATATAACATGGAACAGTTTGTGTTATAGGGGTACATATGTATACATAGGGAGTAGAGATACATATGCATGTGACTAGCCAATATGTTTTTCCTAGTCAAATGATTCTGAAGTCTGCACCTGGAATACAGGCAGGAATAACAGTTTGATGAACCCTACTCATCTTCTCAGTGGACACTGACTTTTTTATTTTTCCTTTATGTGTTGTAATGTTTCATCAAAATGGCAATTGGCAAAATGTGCTTCACTATTTGCACGAAATGAAAAAAAGATGTCAAATCTCGTTAATGTCATTGAGCAAAACTGTGTGGATTTTAGGATTATATAGCCGCAAGTATTATGGAATTATTAATTTAAAAATCTATATATGAATAAAGCATCTGGTGAATGAATAAAAGTAATTTCTCTCACAAGGGTAATTTAAATACCAGCTGTCTCCATACTAAACCATATTTTCTCATAAAAGCTTTTAAAGAGTCTGTCTGATGGTTGTGAAATTCCAGGATTTATGGACAGTGTAAGGTCTCTCTATACAAGGATCTGAATCTTGGCTCATAATTGAAAGCCACCTCCAATGAATGGTTCAAAACAAGACCCCCAGGAGAAAACAAACAATTAAGCTTTACAGACTGACTCCTCTTAAATGTCTTGTCAAAACTGTAAAAGCTTCATTTTAATGTAGGGGATAAACTTGAAAGGGATAAAAGAAAATGTTCCTTTAATTATCTGCTGGACAGGTGGAAGAATCTGACTGACTGAGATCATAACATTAAAATAAAACAATATACTTGATAAATTGCCATATCCTTTTATGGTGGCTTTATGTGTACCCTTCAAACTTATCCATTTTCTTTCTGTAATAGTGAGTCCAGAAAACTTGACATGAGCTTCTTTTGAATACATTTTGGTGGTACTTTCTTCTATATTCTAACACACTTTCCATATTGACTGTTTTTCACAATTTGGATGGTTTCAGAAAATCTAAGGAAAAGAGGGAAAATCTTGGATAAGCCTTGGACACTCTGGATGTGGCTTTTCTGAGATCCTTGTCAGATGGTGTAGGCTGATGGTCTCTGGGAACTTCTTCATTCAGCTCTTGAAGCTTGGATTTCTTGCATGTTTCTTGCTTTCAGGATGCAAAAAAAATACAGCTGGTGAGAAAACAAAATTCTTTTGGGAAAGTCACGTCTACAGTTAGAAAATTTGTTTGGAGTTATGATGGATTTTGAGTGCAAAACTACCCCCTGTAGTATTTCCTGGTGAATATACTTCTGATGCAATGCAGAAATGAACTATGTTATTCACTATTTGTCATAACAGTACCAGGGACCACCATCCTAGGATTTGATGATGTTGCACCAGTAAAAGGAATTTTTGCAATTTATGTCTATTATTGTCACCAGCTCTTCTCCTTGTGCTTCCTCAACTTCTCAACCTTTTTAACTTAGCAGGTGTCATGTCTGAGTTCATCATGTTATGAACAAGATCACTTTTTCTGTTTGAACCTGAAATTGTTTAATCCATGCATATTGTTCACAAATATTGACTCTGCACAATCTTGCATGTTTCCTGAAAAAAATGGGGAAAAGAAAAAGAAATCTAACCATTTTCCTGTTAAAATACCCTGTTTCAGGATTAACATTGCTTCATTTTGCCCTCCATAACTATCTCTCAAATTCTAAAGGAATAACTAGTGACTAATACTAAAATGGCCAATAACTAATTGATGTGCAGCTTTTTGCAGATTTTTTCTTTGCAGTACATGGAGAATTTTCTTGGTTTTTTTCAGAACAAAGCCAAATCTTGCAATCACAATGGTCTACTTTCAAAATTAACTATTATATAACATTAGAAAAATGTGGTGAAATGTGATTAGAGAAACAACCCACATCGCTTGGGATCTTCAATCATGATTTGAAGATAATAGGAATCAGAGGTAGAGACAATACGTGGTTTCAATTCAGTCTATTTCCAGCCACATGCAAATTTCTACTTTATTTCTGCTTTATTTCTCTTCTAATTCTGAATGGGGAACAGGAAAAAATTAAACCTAGAGGGGCTTCGAAGATTAAGATTTTAGAGCAAGTAAAGTCCTGATTGATTCTCTTAACCACCTTGAACACAGAACTTCCCACGTAATCCTTTATATTTGTACAGCATGTGTTCCAGCAGCACTGAGTTGCTGGCCTGATATACTGAGTTGGTCTTTTAGCACGTAAATCAGATGTACTTGTTCCTCCAAGTGTCAGTGTTCAAAGAGTAGAAAGACGAACTCATTTTCTTAAAATGTAGTGTTTTAAGTGAATGCACCAAAATATTATGACCCCTAATTCTACTGAATTTTTCTAAGTGCTCTCTGCAAAACATAATGACATTTGCATTTTACAAGGAAAGTGCATTAGCGACTTTTATATGGGAAAGAGAGGTTAATTCAATTCTGGGCTGTAATGGAGGTTAAATGTAAAGCTTTAATGTTCTGGAGTTCATCCCAAAATAATAATTCAGCTAATGAAATAACTCATTTGTAATTCAAGCAGACTAAATGGAAGCGTTTTTGTAGCTGTGTCTACAAGAATTGATTGCTTAACACTTATGAGCCAGCTTAAATCTCAGCACTCTTTGGACAATGAAGAATGTTTTAGAATTGTGAGGGTGTTTCAATATCCTCCTAAACACCATATATTTAAAAGCATGCCTTCAAATTACTTTGTAGTGCTGAATTATCATTTTTTTGATGGACCATTTATAGATCTAACATGTTCCTTAAAAGTACATGGTATGATGACTAGCTAATGCTGAACAATATTTCCTGAAGTAATTCTGATTGAATTGGTTATTAAAAAAAAAAAGTATTACAGCTTTAGCTCTTTTATTTTTTCTCTTCACAAATCATTTGTGAAAAATTTTTGAGCACAGGAGCATATACACTATTAATAAATTTTTTTTGATGTTTTTAATTAAAAAAGAGACTTTATACTATTTGTGATCCACTGATCTATTCAATAGCTAGGTTGGTTTTTGTCATATGTTTTTTGAAAGCTTTTCTAAATCATGGAAGGCAAGTAGTATGTAACAAACCTGTTCTTGCATGAAAGCCCTGATTTTCATGATGTTATGGGTTTGGGGTGAAATTTTTTTCTCTTATTAAAAGCGTTTATCAGCAAAACTTATCCACAGCATTGCAAAGAACTGCTGTCTCATGGAGAAAGTATAAACATGCCTGAATTTGTCAGTATTTTGTTATTGAAAACATACTTCAAAACTGAAAAACATGTATCTGCAAAGTCTCTCTCCAAAGTGAAACCTAAATCACCAGGTCAGTCTTTTTCTTCCTCTCACTACCTACCTCACCGTGCCAAAAAATCTCAAACCCAAACCCAAAACAAATGCAGGCTAATGCAGGTTATAACTCAAAGGTGCAGACTGATGTCTCTCTCAAGAATTCTTTTTACAAATTTTAGGATGAAACAGGTGGTTTGATCAATGAATAATGCTCAATGTCTTAGTAAGTTCCAGGTACACCTCATGGGAAATAATTCATTATAAAGTAAAACTTGGATTGGAATATATGCACCATTGGAATATATGCACCACCTGTGTGTGTTGCTGGTGGTGTTCCAGGGAAGGAGGAGTTGTGTTGCGATTCTGGAGGAGAGCACATACCCTTGCTCTACCCTTGTGTGGCTGCAGTGGGAGACTGGGGATCAGACACTGATAGGTGATGTCCTTATTTCTTTTGTCTGGTTTGCTTAAGATCGAAGAAACATCAGCATTTTAACCAAAATTCCAGAAAACGTTAAAATACTTTTCTAAATTTTTGGACGTCTGGGAGGTTTTTTTCCACCTTCCCAAAGCCTGTCAGATGTCTTTGTGACCAAACACTGTATTTCTCTGTTCACAAGTTGCATTTCTCCCTCTGCTCTTATTATTTTCAGTAGTAGTATTAGTGGTGATATATAGCTGTGATATATCAATTGGTCTAGTAAGACACAGTACTTCTTTACTTCTCCCTCTAGGTCTTGCTACACTTGAAGTCTTAGGTTTTAGAGGCAGAAGAACTTGTTTGATGTTCCAACCTACAAAGGAGATTTCATGTGCTTGATCTGGATCTAACTTGTGCCTATACATTGTACACTTGATTAATCATCTTTCTCATGCTCAGGTCTCAACACTGCTTACTCAAAAGAGACCAGTGGAGGTTTCTCTCCAGAGGTGGGTATCTTCTGCCTAGCTATGGGCATCTGAGTTAGGTGGACAAACCTCTTTCCAAAAACCATTCAAAGATACTTAGATTTTTTTTTTTTTTAATAAAAGTTGTGTCCATCTTTCCTATATTAGGAAGGCTTCTTTATCAGGCTTGATTTTACATCTAAATTTTGGCATGAACTATAACTCTTATGGTAGTTGAATTACTTTGTACCTTGTCAAAATGAATGGCTTTCAGTACTTCTCATTATTCAAAGTTCAGTAACTTACTAGAGGGAATGCAATGAGGTCTGATCTTAGTAGCCATAGGGCTAGAATGGATTTCAAGCCTCTTCTCCCCACAACAGCCCCACAGGATCTCTGCTGCTCTAGTACAGTGGTTGATCAGTTTGTATCCCTCCAATGGGAAACAGTAGCAGATGCAGATATCTCCCTCCTGCCCAAAAAAAGCAGAGCTGGGCGTCTGCCATTGGAGAAACAGGGGAATAAGAGTAAGGATGGGAACACTGCTGCCCAAGTCAGAGAGCTGGCCTTTTTGAAGGAAAGAGCTGCAGGCAAAATAGAATATTCCTATGGATCTAATTCCCAGGCTGGCTATTTAGCTGAACATATTGATTTAAAAAAATAACTTCTCTGTCAGAGCAATGTGCTTCACAAAGGCATCTACTCATGATCTAAAGACATCAAGAGATAAAGATGGACTTTACTTTATATTTTTTCCCCATGGCAAATCACTTTTGCAATTACAAATTGGTGCATGATTTCATATTTGGTTTCATTTCTAGCTATGGTTCTTTTTATATCTGTCTCTGTTAAAGAGCCCTGTAGCTCTTTCTATTTTTTCCCTTTGAAAGTATTTAGACTGCAATCATGTCACTCTCAGCCTGCCCTCTAAAAAGCTAAATTACTTGAGCTGTTAAATTTTTTCACTTTAACACATTTTCTTCAACTCTCAAAGTCATTTTTATGACCATTTACTTCACCTTCTTCTGTTTTCTAATGTCCTTTGCAAAATTTGGCCCCTTTAACTGTTGGCAGCATACCAAAACCCCTCCTACTTCTGCTGCTTACATGTCTAGAGATTGTAATAGCCCATTTTCCTACAAAACTGCCCATGGAGTATGTTCTGAATTTCTTATCTGAAAAAGCTGCTTTGGAGTGACATCTTTTATACCCTATGGATGGCACACACACTCTTCCTTTCAGCTATATTATGTTGTGCTGGAATATATTTAAACACATTTTGTTTGAGTAAGTCCAGGCCTTCTAGTGATTGCTTCCCACCAGTCTTTGTCTAAGGTGAAGTTTTAATCCATTTTAAAATATTTATTCCAATTAATTAATTAATGAAGAAGTGGAATAAGATCAGACTTATTGCTAGTTATAGACTCCTTTGAAAAAACTCCCATCAGCAAATGTTCACCATCTGACGAATACTTCTTGGCCCAACCTAGCTCTTATCCCATATAAAGTGTGCCATATTCTACAGTATCAATCTTAATCAGAAAACTCCATAATGCTACAGCAAATGTTGAAAAAAGTGCTCTTGGTCTCTGAAGTGACATTTAGTGATCAAATAAAATCCCTTCAAAGGAGGAAATAAGGTTTCCTTGATGTGATTTTCTTTTAAGTGATTTTTGTTGCCTTTATTTCTCTATCTTAATACTTTATCAGTTGGCACCTTTTTCATTTTTTCTGTAATTTTCTTAAGGTTGATGACTGTCTAGCTGATCTACTCAGCCACTGCTGAATGTTTTTTCTGTTTGAACCCAGCTTCTCTTTGTTTCCAGCAAGCACAGTCTGCAGGGAGGTGCCAAATCCATTTCCTCTACAGAGGCACTGCTGCCACAGCTCCAGGTCCATGGACCACCTGGGAGATGCTGAGGACATGTTCCCTGTGGGAACACATCCTGTTCTCCTCTGGCTGGTTTGGATGAAAGCCTTTTACTGAACAAAAATGTACCCTTATATACTGGGGTAAGCACAAAGTGGATCCCTGCAGAGGTCAGGATAAGATGCTCAGCCTGTCGTGTCACAGTTACCAGTGTCCCCTGATCTCCCCTTGCCACACACAAACACATGCACTGACAGCTACACCCCAAAATGGTCCTCCCGGGAACCCCACCATTGCCCCATTCCTCTGGGGGTCCATGACCTTTTGGGGTGACCCCAAGAGCCGTTCCTGTCAGTTTGTCTGAGGGAAGTGTGTTGGCACTTCTCCTGGGACAGCCTCATGAGAAGACAGGACAGGGGGCTTCAATGTCTTCAGCTTTGTATTGAGTATCCCCCACCATTGCTCCTCTGAGCTCACAAAGGTGATCCTTAGTCCCATAACCCAGCACAAAAACTGATTGCACTAGTGTTGATAGGCTGGGGTTTAATGCTGCCTCTTTACTCTTCCTTCCCTACTTTCCAGGTTTGGTAACTTGAATTACTCTAACTGGCGTTTGCTTACATGTGTGTTGTCACTTGCTGTCTCTTTGCTAGGTATCGTCTCATAATGTCCCAGGTTTTTGATCATTTTCTTTACTATGAAAGTGAAGATTTTAACTAATTATTTTTCAGGTGCTTAGATTTTTACCTGAATTGTTGGAGGTCTCTTCCAGTTTTGTTTGTACTTTTTCTTAGCTTTTGGAAATGACCACTTTTGAAGTACTGTTTATCTATCTGCCTGTCTACAAAGCCCTTTGAAACTGGCCTCTCCTTGCCCATGTTGAGCACAATTGGATTGCTACTATTGATCTTTAGATAACAGCCAACTATCATTCTAACGATTCAGTCATCTGCTTTGTTATACAATAGTTGCCTCCCGTTGGGTAGAGCATGGTTTGGTTTTAGAACAGAGAAGTGTTATTTCAGAAACTCTACTGATGATTTCCTGTAAGCTGATTGAAACCTGCAGCATGCATTCACCAAGCTGAAGCCTCCAAAACCACACCACTTGTCCCACTTCACTGATAAGTCAGGATGAATCCATCCCATTCTGCGGTTTGGTCAGATGATCCGCAACAACCCCTCATCAGAACCCACTCATTGATCCGTGTATGTTCAAGGTCCTGCTGTTCTAAGTTATCAATAATTCTAAAGCAAATAATTGCCTTCTAAAATGAGCACATTTCCAACCTCTTTTCCTTACACAGCCTTTCCCAAACAGGTTATAAGATATGATTTAATAATTGTAGAAAGAGAGAGTCCCACCAGGTTTCAGTAATGCCAATTACTTTTTATCAACAACAATTTTCAATTATTTTTGTTTACCATCTGGATTTCTACTGATGGTATAAAACAAGAGAAACTTTTATTATTTTCATTATCTTTGCCACATCACTTCAAAATATATTATGCTGGGTTTAATAGTATGAAATATTTTCTAAATGTCTTTCTTTCCATGTCTATGTTTCAGACCTTTTGGAAGCTTTCAGATAGTTTCTAACAAGCAAAACTTTCTATCTTTTTTTTGCCCCCTCAGTCTAGAAATATTTCAGAGAAGATCACTTGAGCCTATCTCTTAATCGTCTCTTTTCCAAGTCTTGGATAATTTCCCTAATATATATAATTGGACAAATGCCAACTTTGTTCTGAATTCTGGTCTTCTTTACCTTTGAATGAACTGGTCTCTTACCTCAAGATAATATCACTTATGAGGGCTGTTTTAATTTCAGAGCTGGTAATGCAATGTAAGTGCAGTCCAGTACAAACATTCCCATCTTCTCTTTCTTAATTAAGATGCCTAGATAGTTTGATCCAGAATATTTGACAATCTTACAACATCTATGAAATAGGTTGATTGCTTCCTGGGAATATTTCTCTGATAACAGAGCTAGCAGATTTACTCTCGCTTTACATAGTTTGCCCTAAATATATTTAATGTCCTTTATAAGATTATGCCTGTTTTGAAAAGAACAAGGACACTTCAGAGGGCCACAAGAAATTCCATAACACTGATAAAAGAAGGCAAAGGGACTAAATGGGAGAGGGAGTGTGGTTTCTCATATTAAACTGGAAAAAAATAGAGAGAGCAAAAAGTTCCAATATATTTTTCTACAATTATATTAATTCCTTTGGAGCTCAATAGAGGTATGATTAATGTAGATTTCTATATTGGAGATATATGCATCCAAATCAGACATCCTAGACTCCTTCTGTGGTCAGTGGAGATAAATATGTATTTTTAGTACATGATTTTTCTCATCCTCAAGCAAAAGTCTATATTTTGTCAGGTGACTTGAGTCTTAAAAGCATCTATTTTTCTCCATGAATAGCTTAGTTGTCAACACTGGGACTCTAAAGGTAGGTGAGATGCATCCTATCTTAGCTGATTCATGTCAAAATACTCAATTCTGTGAAACAGCAGTGCTACCTAAACACCTCTTCCTTAAATATTTAAGTTACCTGGAACTTTCTCCAAGAGCAAAACCTCACAAAACTAAAGACTTCTCAGCTGCTGAGATAAGATTTATTAACACTACCTTATCTCTTTTTCTTTTTTTCCAAATTACCATAAACTTACTGATTTAAAACCATAAAATTGTTATGTATTGTTATCTATGCATAGCCAATATTTTATTGATTTTTCATAATATATTTTGCAGATTTAGATTGTTAATAACTTCCTGGTTTGTACTAACTACATTTCTTTTTCTAAGTGAACAATCTATCTGTAGGAGATCCTTGAAACTTAAATTCTTCTGCATAATTTATAGTACCTAATTTTACTGTAACTTAAATTTTAATTTCTGGATTTTACCTGTATCTAGCCCATAGGTAAACTGTTTTGTGTGCCAGCTTCCTTATTAAGTTATAAACATGAGGTTGGCAATGTCACAGAGACGAAGGATGCACATTAAAGTTATGTCTCACAGCAGTATCACTTCCAGCTGGGGAATTCAGTGTTAGAGTTGTTATAACTTCTTTGTGCAAAACTCTCAGAGCTCTTTCTCTTGAAGCCTCCTCTCTTTTTCTACCTGTTACTGCATGAACTGTTGCCTCAGTTTTGAGTCAGTAGGTTCTTCTTTTCTGAGAGTTAAAAAAAGACCCTTAGCCTGGGCTCGACAGCTCAGTTTAAATCCGAAACAAACCAGTTTGCCTCTGGAGATCGCTCACTCACTTTTCTAAGGCAACCCAATGGGAAGAGAACTCATCATCTGTCAGCAGCCTGACATACCATAAGCATAGGCTGAGAAAAGGCTCTTGGAAAGACTACGAGTAAGAAAAGAACATTAGAACATGCCAGCAAAGCTCGTTCATAGTGTTGGGTTTGCCTCAAGCTAGCCATATCCTGTTGACTTTTGATGTGTTTGTATTTCTCTTTTGGGTCATGGCTGGGGACTACTGTGGTGACAGTGCTTCAAGAATCTGCTTCAGAGAAATCTTTTAGGCCCTTCCTGAACACTCGGACTAAGGTCATCTCCTATTCATCACAGGGGATACTTGTTCTTGTGACTGAAGGCTCACCAGCTCTTGTTCATCTCCCATATTCACCTGTACTGGCAGCCCACATAGAGCTGGGAATCTCACATACACAGCCTTAGCCTCTTTAATGACTTTATGGCACTTGATATATCTCTTTGTATCCTTCTTCAGGATTTCTGGATCCCAGCGCACTAGCAGGACCCAAAGATGGTTTTGGATTACTTTTGACAAAGGAAAGGAAGAATAGAAGTTGGGACCTCTATTTTAAAGGTGGAGAAAAGAGGTCTTGGAAAAGGTACAAACAGTAAAAATGTTTTCTTTTCTTTTTCATCTCTCTCTTCCATCTCTTAGAATTAATCCCATCCAAAAATTATTGAAGCACTGAAGACGAACTAGAGTCTAGCATCCACTTCAAGGACGAAGATAAGGTCTGTTTCTTCATGAAGAGTATCCTACTCCAATACTGGCTCAAAAGGGGATCTGCATGTCTTTAATAGTTTGCCCCAGACTGCATGGTGCTGTGAGTAAACAGATGAGGCTGTGAAAGGCCTGTTTTGCAAATTATCCTACGTTATCCTGCCTGGAAGTGTCAGGTTCATTCAAACACCTTAGGATTTGAGATGCTAGCGAGCCCGAAGTTAGGGATCGGCTGGACTTTGGTCAGACCTCAGCATGTGGTGATGGTGGAGTGGGCAGACTGACTTTCCAATCATGATTCAAGTATTGGGAATCCTCTTCCTTGCTCTGGCCATCTTTTTCATGCATGGCACCAGAAAGACACAGCAGGTGTCAAGCAGAAACTCAGAAGATATAGCCAGACACTATGGCCTTTTCTGCCCTATCCTTCCTAGAAGGAGCATGTTTTGTAGGGGAGGAAAAGCACATAAGTCAGGCTGAGGTGCACCTAAGCTGGCTGGTGGTGGAGGTGAAGCTGAGGTGAATGGAAGAGAAAGGATGAAAGAGCTTGTATTGGGAGCAGACAGCTTCTAGTAAGAATTACTTCAGTTAAAACACTTATCTGCTTATTTATGAGAAATTTTTTAGGATTAAAAACTTGGTTACAGCATGCAGATTGAGAGGATAGATGCTGATTGACTGGGTTACATATAATTGTGCTGTGTGTCATCTTGACTACCTAAATGGCTGAGTCATGTCTGAGAACACACATCCAGTGTATCAGAGGGAGCAGACACTGAGCATCCCTGTGACTGACTGCTCCTGAGACAGCAGGCCTGCAACGTGCTTCCTGACCGGGCAAGGTAAATGCCATCAGATGACTGAAATGCCAAATGACTGAGAAAGATTGTGAATATATAAATGCAGACTTCACAGAGTGTGTAGGGGCACGATGTGTTTGTGTGTGTATATGTATCAGATAGTATCTGCAGTCTGTACAAGATTATTTGTCAGGTTTTTTAAGCTGTGTGGCTCCCCTCCAAGCTGTGACACAACCTTTGGACAATGACTTTTCTTTTATGTGTTTTAGTATGGAACCTTAAATGCTAGCTCTGATAAATGCAATAGAAGAAATGCTCCCCCTAGGAGAAGTGAAGTAGGAATTATGTATTCATCAGACAAGAGTTCAAGGTGAGCTGAGCATTTGTGGATCATAGTACTGAGGACGGTAACTCACTGATTGTAGTTCACTGCAATTACAAGTGATCACGTAGCAGCCGTTCATCAGTCATTCTGCCACATACCAGAAATCACAGTTTGCAGTAACATACTTGGAAACACACCAACAGCCACTGGATCAATTTCCACATGTGAGAGAAAACCAGTACTTTCCTCTGTTCTTGGCCCTTCAGTAGCAAGATACAAGTTTTTGAATTTTTTCTCTTCATCCTTGCCTTCAATTTTCTGTTTCCCTCCCTCTGCCCCATATACAGGAGTGTTTCCTCACTGTGGTTACTTGGCTGTATGTAAAGAAAAGTGCTGTCAGTCAGTGAAATGGAAATTGCATCCTGAACAGCAATGCCCATAGAAGGGACGCATTTGGGTTGCTTTTGATTTTTGTAGACTCAGTTGCTAGTGGAATACAGTTTTAAGATTCTTGCCTCTAAACATGTCTTTTTCTGCTCTGCATTGTTTTGGAGTGTTTGGGAAGAAGATGAGGCTTTCTTTTCTCCATCTGTATGTCTATCAAACCTGTAACAAGGTAGAAAAGAAACAGATGGACAATATGATGATTTGGGGATATGTTTACAAGCAATTATTTACCACTGTGCATTAATTGTGGATTTGTGCAGATGGATCTGTGTGGTTAAGAACATTTCCATTCCCTTTTCTCATATGTCTGGGATTGTGGCTTGAGGTGTATTAGGCTAACCTAACAAAACCCAAAATGCAATATTGTTGATGTATAGAAAATAGCCCTCTCTTAAGTACAATGGATTTTCAGCCCTACTCCAATTTGGTTCATGTCATCTCATTGTACAAACTGCAGCTAACAAGCTGACTTTGGAATGGGAAAGCAAATCCTATTAATTTTTCATCTGACTTCCATTTGCTTCCTCAAGGTACACTATAGGTGCAGAAGAGTGAAGATTTATATGATTGGCCAAGTTCAGCTGTAGACAGCCACAGAAGTCACTGGGGGCTTATTTATCTCTGTGAAGCTAAGAATAGAATTTGAACTATTGGAAATGTTTTTTTACTAGGAATACTTAGGTAATCAAGTAGAACCTTTCTGAAATACAATGATTTTACTAAACAAGTTCTACCTTGCAGGGAAGACCTGTTCTGTTAAGAGGTTCCACTCTTATGAGATTGAGTCTGATGGCTCATAAGATTAATAACACAAAAATGACATCTTTGGTTTTCATACATAGCCAGTTCAAATTTAGTTCTTGCAAGCTACCAGGTTTTTACTGTCGATTGTAAATAGATAAAAACTGTTCAAAGGCCTCTGTGGGAGAAAAAAAATAAGGAAATCTTGACATCTATTTGTGTTTCAAGGATAGATGCCTGTGTTGTAAGACCTAGAATTACAAGTGCATTCATTAGGAGAGAGTGACAGATGAAATAAGCATGGAAGCTCCTGTGGCTGATGATAATCTTCTAGATCAGGACTTGGAAGTATATGAAAAGTAATGAAAGGAACACTATTTTTAACTGTCACAAAGAGGTTAGAACACTGACAGTGCTCTGAATTCTACTGTTATGTGATTTTGTGCCGCTAAAGAGTAAAACAGATGCAATATCCCACTTCTGGAACAGCCTGTATGAAAACTCTCCAGTCCCACCAACTATAAAGTCAAACACTAATGTTCCCTAGCTGATGGATGTGGAATTACTCCACAAAAGGGAACTAATGCTGTTTACCTGTGTTTTCCTACTTGGTCAGTGATCTGAACAGCATCTCACAGATGCTGCATTTATTTAAGAGTGACTGTGTGCAGGAAGGCATCTTTCCCTCTAGGGTCAGCTGTTCTTGCACTTACCAGTTGTGGCTTGTGGTGACTTCCACTGACAATGAGATTAGCCCTTCTCTCCTAAGGCAAGAGGCCAGGGCTCAGGATAGCTCAGGGAAGTATCTTCTGGGACAGAGTCCAGGGTATGGCTAACAGCTTTTGTTGCAGAGATGGTGTTTTTTTGAGCTTTCCTTATGAGTTGGGTGATACCTGGGAGAGGTTTTTGTACCTGCCTAGTCACTTCAGAGTGGTGTGGATAGGAGTTTGAGAAAGCCCAAAAGGTCTTTTGAAGGACCAGTGTTACCTGTGTGTGAGGGTACTGATATCTTTCCTGAGCAAGAATTAACATGAGGTGTTAACTGAAAAGGTGCTAACTGCAAGATTTGAAGCTTAGCACAAAATGTTCTGGATAGTCCTGCACAGCTTTTCTGTGCCTTACATGCTTTGCTAAGGAAGTCTTAGTTTCTGACTAATATTTCCCTTTGAGCTCTGACTAATCTCCTGCATACATACAGACCTATTGTTTCTTGATCAAATTTTATCATTACCTAAGGCAGGTATTCATTATGCTGTGTTTATTTTTATCTCCACACTTAATTCATCATACACTGTATTAGTTGTTTATATTTCATTGTGCATGGTAATTCAGGCATTCTTTTATATGATATGAATAGCTGTGAATGTAGGCTCTATGGACTTTTGCAGTGCAAGAGTAAAACAAAATATAATTTCTATATAACATGCCCTTTCTGAATTTCACATGAGAAATATTTACTCTTGAGCTATCCAAACGAGAATGTTTTGGCTTGGGCTGCTGTGGTAAGTCACTTACTCATGCTACTTGTCAGTGACACACTGATGCAAGTTGAAATGCATTGCCTTCTCATTTTTTTTTAACCTTAATCAAAACTTGTGTAGAAGAAGTATACTGGCATAGCAATGAGGAGTGAGTCACTATAGTCCTCTGCTATCTAGAAACGAAATGTCAGTGCAGCTGCTCAATCTTCATTTCCTTACATAACCAAAGGCCAGTCAGGTCTTAAAATTTTCTTTTCTATAGAACTTCTTCTCCAGAGCCTCCTTTTTATATGCATGGGTGTGTGGGGATTGTTTGGCTTGAATTTCAGCAGAACAGCACAAAACTTTAATTCTTGCTCTCCTTTTCCCCCCTCTTCCTCTCTAAATCAGACTCATTTATTATTGTTAAAGTAAGTGGGCTGTTCTCACTTGACTATTCATAAAAGCATATTATGCCAAAAGGAGCACAGTCAGTCATATAAGAAATTACCAACCTGTCCATTTCTGCATAAATACACATAGTCACATCAAAGTCAAGAGGGCATAATTCATTCTGGCAGCTGAGACATGCAATATACCGTGTGTTCTTATTGACAGACGTATTTAGAAAAAAATAAAATACGACTTGTTTCCATAGTAACTGAACACTACCTAATTCTAATTCTAAAGCTGAAGGGACCTGGAATTACCAAGACAGGGCAGCTGAGGTGCCTTGGGTAGTTTCAGTGCAAGTGTTGTGGATGCTCACCTCCCCTTTCCAAGTGTGGATCTTAAAGAACTGCACAAACCTGGCATCAAATATGAGTTGTGTCTGTCACCCTTGAAGCTTCAAAAGTCTCTGCCTGGAGCTGTGGAGTAGATATGATGACATCCATATAAGCCCTTTCTTAGATCCACTCTCCTGGTCTTCTGAGCACCACAGGGAAGACCTCTGCCTTCATCCTTCTTAAGCATCTTGAAGCCTAAGAGTTTTGCTAACAATGCTTTTAAATTTTTAAATATATTCTTTTAATCTAGATATACCTTATTTTATGGGAGGAGGAAAAAGGGGACTCTAACCAGGTGTATTTTTACAAATCGCAAAAACAACTAAGCTGCCACTCCCAGCTTCTCAAATTCCAAGCATAGTTAAAGTACTGCAGTTCATTTTACCAAGGAAGTGGTCTGCTGCAGAGATGTTAATTGCTCCCTGTCACACAGTGAATCACTGGTGGCAGTAAAGCCTTTGAGAGTCCTGAAGCAAAGGAGTCTTTGCTTAGCAAAGGACTCCTCTGCTTCAATTTTTGAGTATCTCATGCTTCTTATAAATTTTGAAAGTTTTTCATTCAATATGTTGGACCTTCAGAAAATGGGGCTTTACAATGGCATCAGTCATGGAAAGGATAAATCAACCAAAATGAGTTTTGTAATTCATAAGTTTTCAGCAGTTTTTTTCAGTTCTATTTCATCTTTGGTATTTCATATAAAATATAAGTATTTTATACAACAGTGGGAAAAAATATGTTTTGATAACAAAAAATATGTTGTTTTCACTTGTCCAGAATAATTCCAGTGTTTTGAACTGGCACTGAAGGGTTTTATTAAAATAAAAAAATTAATTTAAAAAAATTTAAAAATAAGATGAGAAAATTACTCTGAACAAAAAAAAAAAAAAAAACAACCAAACCCCTGATTTAAAGTCTGTTGAACCTCAAGAAGTTACTTCAAAGAGTTTGGATTAGACCCATGCAATTCTTTTTATTTTTTTTCTCTTTGTAAGTTGCATGTGAAATGGCTAACTGAAGATGTGACCCAGGGCTTCGAGTAGCTTTGATTTTGTTCTTAAGCAAAAGAGGCTGTAGGTATTGAAAGTCAGATGCTGTATGCCTCTTGAAGATCGTGCTACTTTTCTGCATATGGGAAAGAAAATATGCATATTTCTGTGCAGAAATGTTTTTCATATTGAAACAGATCCTGCAGGCCAAATAATTTCAAGCTTTTTTGAATAAATCTTTAAATATTTCTTTCCTCTCCTCTTAATGTTGTTGGAGTTGTTTATTTATTTATTTATTTATTTTCTAGTATTAGCATCGCTTGAGAGAAATAAGCCTCCAGACAGTATCCTTAATTTAGAAAATATTTAAATTCTAGAAATCTCTGCATATGTGATAGGGTTAATAATGAAATCCAATTCAAAATATAGTGATATTTTTTTGAGTGCTTTCGAATGAAATTATCTGGTGGGTGTCAGAGTAAGGGAACCAGCCAATGAACACTGACAGTAATGGAATGAGGTTACAACAGTTATGGAGGGAACATTTTTGGTAAAATTATTCTAGTTTAGAAAATAAAGATTTATTAAAAATTAATTTATTTTAGGAAGATACCTATTTTGGCAACAACTGTACTGGGAAGGAATGATCTCTGAATTTGCTGAGCATCCTGGTAGGAGAGAACCAGGCAGCTACCCCTTGAATTGGACAGGGGGGAGGCAGGTTTCAAGGTCTCTCGTGTCACTAAGACCTTTGCATGATGTCTTCTCGAAAGAAACGTACCTCCTCAAAATCATTTCAGAGATTTTGCTGTTTAGCCAACATTGATATAAAACTATATGTCACCCTAACATTTTTCAAAGACATTTAGGTATATTTTTCTGAGTACTAGGGTAACTGGAACTGTTTATAAGGCCAGTGATGGAGCTGGTTGGGCTAAGGACCCAAGGGATTGGCATGGCTACAGACTGACCAGAGCATCACTACTAGGAATTTCAGTACCCAGGGGAAATACACCCCACACCTCTGTATAAACACTTTCTTTTTAAGGAGCTGATGATTTACCTTCTTGATAAGAGAGTGATATTTGGGGAATAACGTTCATCTTGGTATTTCAAAACTCGCTGTCACCAGACAGATCAGGGAAATACTTTTTTTTTATCTACAAGGATACAAAGGGCTGATACCTGAAATATAGCATTGACCTAAGGCCCCAATCTTACAGAAACAAGGTTTTGAAAGGTCTGATGACAGTTTTGTTGTGAAAAACACAGCCATGTATCAGTCTCTAAAGATAAACCAACTTTGATTTGATAGAGACGATGTGGATGTTCCATCTGCAGAAGTGCTCAAGGCCTGGCTGGATGGAGCTCTGAGTAACCTGGTCTAGTGGAAAGTGTCCCTGTCCATGACGGAGAGGTTGGAATTAGATGATCTTTAAGGTCTCTTCCAACCCAGGCCATTCTATAATTTTATGATTCTATGATTTTGCAGAGACAAAGTACTCAAAAATAAGGACTGGCTGGAAGGGGAAATTAAATTGCACTTGAATATAGAAATTTCCATCTGGATAGGGAGAAGCTGAGAGACATATTATGGCTGGTAGGAATGGAAAGATTGTTCAATAGGTTTGTGGTTGTGGTGTTATAAGAAGGAAAAAATGAAGACCTGTGAAAACCCAGGGAGCCAATACTTGGTTGCTGCATTAAACTCATTAACCTGGTACAAATGGGCCAAATAGAGTCAAAATCCTTTCTTTTTCTAATTTGTCCAGGAAAAAAAAAATCATTTAAATTAAAAAGGGTTTATTCCTGGTACTTTGATATGAAAATAGTAGAGATAGTAGGTTGTGCTGTTGTCTTACTGCAGGAAATATTTAGTGTTACAAGCATGCATATTGACAGACAAAAGCTATGTTAAATAAAAGTATTGTTCAAGGAGAATATATAATTTTTAAAAAATAAACATATGTTAAATAGACACTCTACATATCCTCAAATCAAATAATCCTAATTCAAGACATTTTTGAGATTGAGGTTTCCTTTAAAAGTAATCCAAATATGTGAAGGTAGAGTAACAAAATAGCTCTGATGATGCTATAAGGAAGATTGTGTACATTTTGGCAGTGGAATGAAAAGGATCATAAACTGAGCTGAAGAAAAAGTGAAACAACATCTTTAAAACATCATTTTTCTCTTATCTGATTTTAAACACTTAGCTGTCACAACCATATTCATGATTGTTTCATGATGTCACAACCTTGCCATATGCACACATTAGCACATGTCTGAAGAATACAGAATATCAAAAAAACGCCAATTAACAAGTGAGTTAATTAGCATTGACTACGTAATTGTTCAATTTAATTCCTACTGCTTGTAAATCATCAGAATGTATTTTGAACACAGTTTTTTGCATGGAAACACTCAATAAGGCATATTTCAGCCTATGGGGTGTTTCTAGGCTCTTTCTGTGGGCTGTCATCAACCATTTACTTTGGAGTAATTGACCTTTTAAAATTGTATTCTATTCTTTTTCCTTCATGATTAAATGACAAGAGAGCTCTAAAAGGGAAGGCAAATCAGATTTCATTGTGACTCTCCCCATGGGTTTGGCATTCAGTAAGCAAATATTTATTGCTAGTGTGTGAGACTTCTATTTCTGTGACTGCATCAATTGTACTAGGTATTTGTTGACAAGGTACAAGGTATATTGTTGATAGTGAATATCTAGTTTTTATTTTACGGAAAATTAGGAAAAAAATCTTTCAAAACTTGTTTAGACATGAATATCAGTTCAATAAATCTTTGGTATGTTACTTTCAAGTTCTGCTAGAAAATAATCTATAATTTTTCGAACTTTTTTTAGTTGGAGGGGACACATATCTATATTTCTATGTTTACTATTGGACATAAAATGCCAGTTATCATCTTGGGACCTACAGAGGATCCATTTACCAGAGATATTGTCCTCAAATATTCAAGGAAGCAGAGAAAGACGGTACCTGATGTGAATGTTACCAATGGACTTGAGAAGAGCAGTAGAGAGGCCCGAGAGACTTACACCCCTGAGTCATTGATAGGAGCAGATACCAAGATAAGGAATGCTTTTAGGGGCTGTTCTTAAACTAGGCTATGTTGGCAATGTTTTACATGGCGTGAAGGATCTGTCTCTGTGCCTGAGATGAGAAGAGAAAAGGGCAGCAGGATTATTTAATTTATCTATTCTTAGTTTAGAAAATGCCCCAAGAAATGGCTTATTTTCTTCAAATGAGGAGTGCAGTTAAGTTTATGCAAGTAAATGTGCACACTTATATTCTTCTTAAATGAGACCTGGCCTTACTGCAGGCTTGCAATTCTCAGTGAGCCAAACTTCCATGTGTGCTTCTTGTGAACAGACCCCAAGGTTTGATATCCTAAGGCTTTATGTTATCCTTTTGTGTCTGAAAGGATGCAAATACTGAACAGACACCTGTATTTTCTGTCAAAATCACATGCATTGTCATCTGCATTTTGACCTTCCTGTTACCAAACTAATTGGGATGGAGGAGGCTTTCATCCTTTTAAGGCAGGCAGGCATAGGAAGTAGGAGAACATATCTTTGGCAAAGTGAAAGAAGGAGACTAAATTTTCTAGCTGATGCAAATATACGAGGTATGATGTCTAATCTAAAGTCAGTATAAAGACTATATGGAACGAGGAAGTCAGGAGTACCAGTAAGAAATCACACAGCACAATTCTTAACGTTGGAATTGTTCTTTAATGCAATTGAACCTGATGTTATAGCAACTCAGTTAATGAGATGGGTTTCTATTTCTTTTTTCTCTACTATTTTTCAGTTATAACTGGAAATAAGGGGGATAAATATAACATTTTTAAAAAATAATTATACTTATATTTTATTGAGAAAAAATATATTACCTTTTTAACTGATTTAAGTCAAACCTAGAACATCTTCCTTTGAGATAAAAGAAATTAAAATATCATCCTTGTTTACTGTCATAAACAGTACAAACTATCATCAATTGAAATATGACATTTGTTTGGAATAAATGAATATTGGGTCACATTTCTCCTGACAAAATCAAGGAATTTTAATGTGATCCTTTAGAGATCCCTTTTTCTCCAGAAAAAACACCGCTGCTGTGGAGTTGTGAGGCTGCCATATGACATCATACATGGGCAGCACAGCTATGCATCAGTAGTACAGATGTGCAAAAACCAACCTTTTACAATATGCAGACACTAATGGATGTTGTTTTCAAATACTGTTGAAATTCCTATGGTAAGGCTCATTATGTCTGCATGAATGACAAAAGAATTCCTACTGATGGATGGCACAACTATGAATGTTAAGAAAACAATTGTGTTTTGCTTCTATTGTGTAAAGTGCTGGGCAACAGTCAAAAGCATTGTCTGCATCAGCTTTTTCTAGATACCTGTTCCTGAACAGCATCAATTTGTTATGACAGCCTTTGCTATTCAGCAGGACTACAAAGAATCAGTCATTTGTCTATATGAATTCATACAGTTACATACCGAAGCATTCACTTAAAGTAAATTGTGTGGTGCAGCTGACAATTAATCTGCTACTTGATACACTAAGTACTCCACACGGAGCCTACTGGCACAGCTCCCCTAACGCTAAAAGAAATGTTATCTTTGGAGTAATACACATACACTTTGCTTCCTCCCATGGCATGTGTTTTAGAAAACAGTGTTGAAAATAATTGGTGTTCCTGTTGGGATGCATGCAACTGTCACAAAGCTGCTTTGCTTGGGCTTTTCTTTAGAAGGTGGCTGCTCTGGGAAAGAAGGTACAGAAAGTCTCTACTCTTTGCAGTTACTCATTGAGATAACCTGACCTCAGGGCTGACAAGGGTTTGTTCTGTTTGCTGCGTTTCCTCTTCAAAAAGAGTTTCTTTTCTTTCAGAGAACAGGTTTGTGCACAGTATTTTTGCTTCAAAGAGTTCAGGAAAGGGCTTAAAATTGAGCAGCTTGGCATAACACATATGTGTCTGGTTAGATGTAAATAAGAGACTGAAATTTTTGGGACTAGCAGAGCACACAAGCAAGGTGTAAAAACCAATTTGCTGACCTGTGAGTTTCTCAGTTTATATAGAACCTTTTCTATCTCCTTGGCATAAGGACACAGCTACAGAGATGTGTAACCTCTGCTGATTTAGACACCATTTAGAACAGGATCAGGTCTTAGATCAGATCTTATATATATATATGTGTGTGTGTATATATATATTTGTGTGTATATGTGTGTGTATATACATATGTACATATAGTGACAGCTTGAAAGTTTGTACAATCCTAGCACAAGTACAGTGACCAGAAAAAACACAGTGGAACATCACCTTCCTTTTTTTCTTTAGTTACTACAATATAGTTTTCATGGAAAAACTTCACCTTTTTGAGTTTACTCGTGCCATAATTGTTGGCTTTAATGGTGCCACTGGACTGTCTCTCCTGTTTTGTGTCATTACTAATGCAGGTTAAATAGAGTGAGCTTTTTACAGCTAGCTTTGCAGTTGTATTTTAAATAAAAATTCATTATGTATGTAACTGCAAATGCTCATTGTTATCATAGATTACTGGAAGTGTGCACTTGAGGAACAAAGAGGGAATCTTTATATAGGAAGGATTATAGGTCGGGTTGAAGCATATGTACAATATTAATTTTAAAAAAGCTTTTAAAGAAGGAAGCTCTGCTAAGGTTATGAAAGTTATCTCACTGTCTATAATAGAACTTTTGTAGTAAAGATTCTGCACAATTGAAGCAATGTTTATAGCAAAACTGTAGCACTATATAATAATCAAAAGCATGTAGTAGGAGCCAGGGCTAGTGCCATAAATCCCTTTTTTATAAGATCCTTGAGGTAAGGAAGAACAAAGATGGTTAATTAAGGGAATGTGCATCATGAAGTTCTTGTAGCTTCACCCACCTGCAAGATCTTAGAGGAAAGCTTAAGTTTCCTACAGAGAAAAAAAAAGCTCAGTGAAGAACAGATGATGCCAAATTTGGGAAGTGCTAAGGTAATGCCAGAAGTACACAAGAATGTCATACTGCTAACTGTTCACTAAAGCTGAACATAAAGAAATATGGCATTGTGTGTAATGTGCTACCAACCTCTAGCTGACACCTTAGAGGCTGGCAAGTCGTAGTGGTGCTTATATCAAACAACAGCCTGCAGTGAAATGACCCATTCTCCTTTAGCTCATCTATTGCTGGTCTTTGCTCTTGATGCTCTCTCTGTGGTCCCAGATCCAGACAGAAGTTGTTTTTTTCACTGTGCACTGGTTCATAGTCTCATTTCCTATTCAGATGGATGAGGATTTATTCTATTTCCAGAAACTGAGGTGACAGGTAAACATAATCACAGTTAAGAGGTAAAACTAATCATAGTTAAGAAGAGAGGAGAAGCAGGGCCATATCAGGGAGATAGCATGTCTTCAGTGTCTTAAGAAAACTGCAAGCAAAATTGAACCAAGATGAGTCAATTCTCTGCTGTCCTATCAGCTTCGGGTAAAGGAAGTTGAAGAGTGCATATGTATTCTTATAAGGGTTTGAAACCTTCATCTCCAGTCAAATTACAAGAAATAGTGTGATTCTTGAGATTCCTATAATTTGTGTGAGTCCTCCCATTTGCTAGAGGAAGAAACCCTTATAGCTGAAGAGAGAACATTGCTGAAGGGGAAAATGGCATTGCTCCCCTGCTTCTCAGGGACATCAGTTTGTAGATGTGAATGTGTTAGAAATTAAAAATAGAGATGCTATACAATCTGTTAAGAAAGATAACATTAGAACACTTTAACTCTCATAAGCATACAGGACACAGATTGATATGTTTTCTGCTATCTTCATTTTTATAGAATCACTGGTTCATCACTGAGGGTGAATAATGCTAAAGGATACCCTATTGCAAAGTTACCTGTAACAGGTGGGCACTTGTACAGATTCAGTAGACCTTGGTTCTATCCTGGGAAACATGCAGATCTTTATAATGTGTTTTTCAGGCTCCATTGATCATTTCCAGGTTGTATTCAGTAATAAGCACTGACTGAGTGTCATTTAGGGAAGAAATAGACTACTATGCAGAGGAAGAAGGGGAATTTATTTCAGACAACAGATAATAACATTATTCCACAGGAATTTTTTTAAGATTTCCTCCTTATGAAAACATTATAATAGTAAACAATAAACCACTCTGACATTTTAACTAGTTGTTTTATAGTGATGTCAGTGATGGTTTACTTTAGTTAAGATAAAAAAACAGTTTCCTTTTTAAACCTTTGGGCTTCAGTGGTTTTTTTTTTCACCCTACTGTAGCTTAACAGAGAGTTGTTTCTTTCTGTGTAACTTGGTTCATGTGTTACAAGAGGTTCAGATGAGTCTCTCAGCACAAGCCAAGCTCATTTACTCCTCAAATGAGGAGTTTCTCCAGCTGGGTCAGGATCACTGTCAAATGTCACAGGGAAAGTTGTGAGCTGGTAAGGTGGATTTTCTTCCTTTATTCTTCCATCAAAATGCTCTGTTAAAGTGTTTGTTGAAGGGGTGAAAAGCACACAGTTATCTTCTGAATTTTGTTTGTTGACCTCTACTGAAGGGCTATGCAGGCATCTAGTGACCTCAGGATGCTTTGTGAAGTGAAGGTACTCAACCCTCTCAAGAGAAAGCAAGAACCAAACATCTGCCTTTAAATTAAAGATAGTAAACCTTTGTAGTTTTGGTTTTTGTTTTTTTATTGGTTGAACAAACAAATGGACTCTCCAAGCAAAGTAAAATCAACAAAAATGAAAAATCTCAAATCAAACATAATAAAAATATAGTAAAGATGTTCATATTGTTTAATTTATTTAAGCATTTATTTTTTTTTTACCGAGACTTTTCAAAATAAATTCAAGAGTACTATGGGGATCAAGGAAGTCTACTGCTATTTTCATTTGAACTTTTCTCTTACCTGAACTGAAAAAAAATATAATTTCTAAAGTGGGACTTGCTATCTTAGGTTTCTAAACTTTTAGAAGTCAGACACCTACCCAGTGGATTCTGCATTCAGTTCCAACTTGGACTATCAGAAGTGAAGGTTTATTTCCCTCAAGTTCCTGCATATGTTTTAATTTCTTTTTGTATAATAGTATTATAGGTTGAAGGATGCAATGTAATCCTGTTATTATTTCTATTATGTGAGTTACTCTTTCTTATGGAGGAAACTCCAGTACCAGTTACTTGAGCCAAATTTCAGCTTTGGAATGACTGCAGGATGGGCTATATTTGTGCTGGTTTTACTTGCAGCTATGGATAATGATTATAGGCCACATTTCTCACTGATTTAATTATCCTCAGTTAAATGGCTTTGTATCAGGTCTTCATGGATTTACTATGGATCTGTGACTCATATTAGAAGAGGCCATTGAGCCAGAAAGCAGTAATTTTACCAAATCTTAGAAAAATATGAAGTCCTTTTGCTTATGTTTACACAACATTATGTTAAGGGCTAGGGTTATTTTATGAACATGCATGTACCAAAACATTTCCCTACTGAAAAAAAAGTTTTTGGGTGTTGGTGGAAGATCCTGTACAAATGTTGTCAGGGCGAAAAAGGGAAAAAGATGCATTATTGAATAACAAGATTCTTCCAAATATCATAGGAACAGAACAGGAAAACAGTTATCCCTCTTGTAATGCAAGTAGGAAATCTCTCCTAATTCCATGACTTTCTGATCATCTACGTGAAAGGCAAAACTGTGGTAGAAAGTGATGATGTGGGAACTTTGGTCATTATTTGCAATTTGGCTGATGTCTTGAAATGCCATGTGGTCTAAGAGCTGGTGAAAAAATACTTGATGTTTTATGAATAAATGTTAATTGTGGGCACAAATTTGAGTGCTGTTTTTTGACGTAACAGTAGTTATAAGCCTATAAACTAAGAAAAGGATAAACTCCCCCATATTACCAATTGCTGATTATAGTTCCATAATTTATGGTGCTGAATCATTTCTGTAGCATAGAGGATAAAAAGCACAACCACCTGCAATAGATTATGTTGATTCGTTTTGCTGGCAGATGTGAGAGAGCATCATTGCTTATTAGATGGTAAGCTTAATTGCTTTTCTCTAGAATTACATAGACAATATTCTATTAATCTGTTCACACACAGGGTGCTTAGTTTCCAAATCCCTGAATTATTATTTAATTGTTAACATTTTTGCAGATAGTGGTTATTCTCTGGGGTTGATTTATAATAAAAATGTGGCTTCATCCTTTATGTGGGAGGGAATAAGAAATGAAAAGGTCACATGATATACCCAATGTCACCTGCCACCTTCATTTGGAGTCAGTATACTTCTTGTCTGAGAATGGAGATTTGAAAGACAAGCAGTTGATGGGGAAATTCCAGGGAGCAGGAGGGAGAGAAGGGTCAAGCCCAGGTCCAGAGTACTCAATAAGTAAAATTGGGCAAGTGGAATCTCTCAGACTTTTTTGTGAGCCCCTGGCCCTGCTCACTCCTGTGCTTCACTGATGCAGCAGCACATGGTACATTCCACATCCTGCTCCATGGAGCAGCTCTGAAGTGGTACTGCTGGGAGCCACGCTGGGACCATGTCCCTCGAGGTCAGTGTGAGGGAAGAAAGCAACCTAGAAGTGGGATGTGCCTCTCTGTCTTAGTCCTGTGGTAACAACAAGAACACAGACTCAGAGGGATCTCCTGGACCTCCATTCCCCTGACACATGTGCTATGTTGGATGGTCTGTAATAAACAAATCAAGCTACTCCTAAAAACCAGGTGCTCTTACTGTGCTTAATAAGTGCTCTCAGAACCTCACTGCCTGAGCCAAACATTCCTTGAAATGCCAGTTAAAGTATATTCTATGCACAGTATCTGGGAAATAAGGTAGCCTGTGTGTCCACTGTTAGGGATGACTGCTCTTACCACTGTCTCTTTCTGTTGCAAAGAACCCTGAAATCCTTTTAAGAAGACAGTTTTCTCAAGAAGCACAGACTTGTGCCATGTTTTTCAAGGGTGCCTGTCTACAATATGAGCTCATTTCTTACTTTTGCAAGAGGAGCGTTACAACACATTCATTTTCAGCTGGTGAACTTTTCTTCCTACTTTCTCTGGGTCCTAGTGAAGGTCCACTGTAGCAGGAGTCTGTTTCTCCTGTTGTCTGTGGTATCTTGTGGAGCAGTGGACGTACTGTTTGTAAAATGACATGAATCACCCCATGACTTTTAACACTGTGTATTAATTCCATACCATGGAAGAAGTTTCTATACAAGAAAATTTTCTGAAAAGAATTCCTTGGCTTTCCAAAGCTAACCCTGAGAAATTTCAACTGTCTTGTCACCAGCTGACTGTAATGGAAGACTTATTTTTAAATTCCCTGAGGCTGCTTTAAACATGTACCTTCTATTTTCCCTTCTTCTCCCTTACACCTCCAACCCATATTTCTCTGGCAACAAAAAAGGATAGCTCAGATTTAGACATTAAGTCTGTATTTGTCATGGGTCTGGTTCATTGTGCTCTCTAACACCACATTGGGAAAAATCTTTCAAACCTGGAGAAATATATGAGTGTATTTTTTGTTAGAGATAGCGTGTTTCCAAATAGAAATGAGTAATTGCTGCAATGTAAATGAATGGATGCTGTAGATGGCTTTTTTGAAGAAGCAGGGAATGCATTAGTCTCTTCCAGTCTTTATCTGGAAGCTGAATTTGGCAATGGTTGAAATGTGGGAAGAGGAAACAGGGAAAGCAGAAATATTTATATGATCTTTTAAAATCAGAATCGGAGATCCGGATCATATAAAATCAATTTACTTTTTTCCAGTTTATCATTGTATGGTCTGACTAGGTCAGAGACTAATTTGGTGTATAGATTAGGAAATAATTAATATTATCAGGTACAAAGGAGACAAATAATTAAAAATATCACTATCCTTGCAAGAATGTATAATGGAAAAAGCCCAGCTGGTGTGCACTGGAGGAAGAGAGGTTTCCTGGGCTTTTTTCAAAGCTTCATACATAGGGCCACCTCGATTAAGTGAAAGTGAAATGCCAGGAGTTTGTCATGTTAGAGTCCAAGGTTGCCATTAAAAAAGGAAAATAGAACAGAATGGCCAAATAAGAATTATGCCACTTCCATAAAAAAATTATTGCCTATAAATACAGTTGAAGCAGATCCTGTAAACAGAATAAAGAATAAAACTCAGAACAGGGGAGGCCCCATATTTTAGGGGGCAAAAACAAGCCCTTCAGCTTACCAGGACCTTGGAAGTCATCAAAGTCTCAATAAGAAAGTGCAATCAAAAGAGCTGCAGAAAGCTTTGTTAATTGTTTCAGGTTGCAAGCCTGAAAATAAGGATTGGAACTAGAAAATGCCTGGGTAATTTAATTGGTTAGACTAGTGCCTTTCTGCCAGCTGGCCTGGCAGTATACAGAATTTTATGAAGCAGCTTGCCATGCCATTTGCAGGACTGTTCTCTACAGATGTCGACACTTTAGGTGACATCAGTGTATGAGCTTAGAAAAATGTGTAAAATATATGCACAATATCTGACCATAAAGGAATCTGAAAGAAACCTTAAACTTTTTGGAATGACCATACTTCCCAAAAGAGAGACAGGGGCATGCTTCCACTCTGATGGAAAACTCTACTGGTAGCCTGTTAATCCACACGATGGAGGGTTTGTTGGGATTTTACTAGGAAATATAATAGTTTTGCAGAGAGGGATAACACTTCTGGTCCAGAGGAGTTTCAGATTATACCTCCTCCCTGAATTTGGGTTTCTGAGTGTAATGTGGGCAAACTTGTTCAGTTGGACCTGCCCTTCCTCTCAGAGATTCTTTTTGTGAACTCCCAGGTGGAAGCAGGGGAATTTCAGCCATGACATACTTACCTTAAAGCAACCGAAAGACCCCAGGTAATTTCCTCACTAACTGTTCCCTGTCTCTAATAATTGCTTATAGCTTAGACCCTCCACTGCTTATTTTCTGTCTAAAATTGCTTTTATGTCCAAGGGGATAGAAAGGCTGGGCCCAGATTTCTGGTTTGGTTTAAAGCAGCAATGCACATGCCCTGGTTGTTCCTGTTCCCTAGTGCTCCAGGTACTTGGCAAACACACAGCCCAAGCTGACTGCTATCCAAATCAGATACACATTAAGCTTGTGTTTTGTATCAAATGTCCTGTTCAGGGACCTAACTAAGGTTAGAGTGAGGTAAAACCCCTAAACTGCTTTTGATGAGGGGAACATAAGTCGTGGCTGCTTTGATATATGTATCTATCCTTATTATACCAAGGAATTTCATGATGTATGTAGTCACAATCAGAACAGATCTGTGCAGTTCATGTGGAACATAAATATTGGGTTTCATTAAACATACACTGGCAGGAAAATAGATTTCTGAGGTCATATGCTCCTTTGCCTTGTTCTAAGAGACTACTCTGCCCTGATATTAATAGCTAAATTAAAGGACAATTCATAATTATTTGGATAAAAATCCATACCTGTATAACTGAAGTTGACTTCTGAGTGTTGTGCAATAGGACTGACAACAGCTTTTTCTTTAACAAACATCTAAACGTTGTACTCTAGCTCACTACAATGAATCTTGTTACTATGAGAAGAAAAAAAAACCCAGCAGTTATAATTACACTGCTAGCCTGAAGTATGAGGGGCTTTTAGGGACTTTAAAATAGAAGATTAATGGAAAACCTGAAATATCTTGGGATCCTGATATTTACTTTCCTGATTCTGAGCCACTAGGATCCATTTATTTCACTGTTACTATATTTTCTCTAAAATTCTGTTGTTTAAAATTCTATTTTTCTTAAACAAAAACAAGTTCTCTTGTTTGCATTTTCCAAAATAGGCCAATGAAAATGCCACAGTCCTGTCAACATTGGAGCAAACTTAGCAGTATCATATTGTCTCAGTGACTCAGACTGGAGTCTGTCCAGTGCCCTGGCCTCACATCCTAGCTATAGCAATGTATGGTAGGCAAACATTCCTGAAGTAAAGAGTAGCATTTACAGTAGGCATGAACAAGGAGACCTGTTGTAAGGGCGGGTAGTGATCACAGACCTATCCTGTGAAGATTTCCCAGGATGAAGAATCAATTTTGCCTTAGAGTAATATTTATTTCCATCCAGCCACTGGTATATGAAACCTTTCCTATACAAAGGTTCAAGCAGAATTATCCTGGCCATCTTCACACCCACAGAGGTGCCTGCAGAACACAGGTGAAGATACTGGTGCCATTTGTGTTGACAGAGTGGTGAAGGCTGCCTGACTCCCACAAAGGCTCCATTAAGCCCATTTGTTCTCCAGTGCTCTTCAATTAGGTGTAAGTGCTGGATGACTTGTGAGTGAGTGAGCTCAGACTGCCCAATGACCCTCACTGTTACAGTGATGGGAGGCAGCTGACACCTTATCAGCCACCTCTCAGAGCTGGGATTTGGAGAAGCACATCACTTGTCCATTATATCCTACTTCTGCAATTGCACCGGGAATCTGGATGGCCAGGAAGAGTAGTCTGCACAGTTGAGAGCAGTTAGAAAATTCTCACTCTGGAGGAAAGATCTTCCCTTTTCCATAGAAATGTGTTTGGGAAAAGGGTACTGTCCTTTTAGGAGAAGAAAGTCAGCTAGGAGTTGTGTGGTAAGTAATTAATTTTGACTTATCTTTGTATCTATATGTACTATATACTGGTTTTGTTTTAACTAGAAGAGTTGTGTTCCCCCTGAATTAAACTATGATTTTCTTCAACCACAAAATAGGAGGAAAAAGTATCACTTCAGGTTTGAGAGTATTAAAACCCTGGAATTACCTGAAATAACCATGGTAACAAACTCTGAAGTAATGGCAGTTGCTCATATTACCATAGAAACAGGACTTAAGAAGTGGAAATTACCTATAATTTATCTCTGTTGCTTACAGTGACAGTAATATAGCATGTATTTTGTGAAAAATACATACGTTTTGCCTACAGTAACTGTCAAGAAGTTACTAAAAATTATTTAAACATATTCAAAAGTGCTTTTATTATTTTGTTGCCATGGTTATATTTTATTAGTCCCCACAAGAGTGACATGCAAAAAAGAATGGACAATTGTAATAAAGTGTAAAATTCATAGGTGGTATAACCTGTGATACAGCACAAACAAATGATAAAGTCAGATTATGTTACTCTTGAATAGGCCAAAAATGTTTGTTGTAATTCTTGATAAATAGTTTCATGCTTGAGCAGCTGTGTGTGTGTGTGCTCTGTACCTGCTGAAATGGCAGCAGGTGCAGCAGAGCACAGGCTGATGGCACAAGTCCCAAACGGGCACGGGCCCTTTCCTTGGCTGGTGGACAGCTGTGGGTAGAGTAGGGAAGCAAGTGTAATGTTAGTGAAGAGAGAGAAGTGAAAATGAACCACAAAGTCCCTGCTTTGGGTAAGACTGGGCATCTCCTTGTTCCTGTTGTTTTAGGGGGCTTTTTTGAGGCCTACTTGCTAAAAACTGGAAAGGAAGATGTAGCAATTCATCTGTCAGTCTGAAGTTGTGAGCTATTGTCCTCTCTTCTGTTTGCGATTAATGTAAGATGCTAAGACCTTAAAAGCCACAGTCATTCAGACATTAAGCTGATTTGGAAAACTGGAAGACCAGTTTTGACTTGTTGGTTTTCCCTTTTTCTTACCTGCTTCACATCATAGAGTCTTGGTTCTTGGTCATCTAATGTGCTCCAGCCAAGTTCCTGGAGTTGTTTGCACTAGGTTAGGTGCTCTGAATGGTTGGGGAGGTTTAAACCAAAAGTACATTTTCTTTCTGAGCTTTTATGCACATAGATTAACAATTTCACTAATGAGTCTTTACTTTCATTTACATCAAGGACAGTATGATCTGCTATTTATATCAGCAGAGGATAAATTTGGCACTATCCTTTGTTGGCTGAAGTGATAGGAAGCTGACTATGTGCATATGTGGCAAGGCTGGATAGCAATAGAGCAGGTGGGCAGAGGTCATTGCAAAAAACAGCAAAGAGGGAGAACCCTTGGGTATATGCATGCTAGTAAAATGATGGGGGTTTAACTCTAAATATTGATGAATTACTTCTCCATTAGCACAGCAGAGCCCTAATCTAGAGGGAAACTCTTAATTGAAACAGTTGAACATAGCTAATGGCACTGGGCTGCTGTAAGAGTCCCTGTAACAGCAGGGATTGAGGCAAGGCAGTGAGTGAAAAAGCTGGCTCTTGTTGTGCAGTCTTGGGCACAAAAGGAGAAGGCTTGGTGGAGACTGTGTCATGCACAAGGTCTCTGTGGTAGGAACAGCTTCTTTAAAAAACAAACAAATCATAACCTCTTCTCTACTGGCCTCCCTTCCCCACCCACTCCTAAACAACACAAAACAAAAAGCCTCAGCCACCAAAGAGGGAACACCTGACCCCAGTATTTAATGTCATCAGTTATCAAACAAGCATTTATGGTCATGAGAATACTACAAGGTGTTTCTCATTAACTGTGCTAATACTGAAAACTGTAATTAGGGATTACTGATAATTAACATTATATAAATCTCAATATAAATAGCTAGTTAGAAGAGCAAGATTTCACTCTTCCCATTAATGTCTACATATTTTGGATTAGGTTTAATTGAATTCCTAAGGGATGGAACATTAGCAATTATTCAAATTCTTTAAACACATTTAAATAATACCATTAAATAACTATATGGCAGCAGGAAAAAATAGTGACCGAAACATATTTTTATGTTAGAATGAAAGATTCTGCTTTGATAATTCCTCCAGCCTTTTAAAAACTGCTTGTATTTAAGTAGCAATGAAAAAATATAAACTGGCACATATTTCATTGCAGAGGAAATAAATGAAGCCAAGTCTGAGGAGGCTTGTGTTTAATCATGAAATGCACAACATTCTTCTGTAGCGAATTAGCCATTTGTCTTACTAATGCAAAGCCTCAAGAGAGCTAAAGGCACAATGGACAAATTCAGTGGCTGTGCATGTGTGACCTCTAGGAACCTTGGTGAAAATTCTGTATGGACAGGAAAAGCTCTTGTTTCAGAGTCCCTCCTCGTGTGTCAGTGAATGTGATCCTGAAGTTGCAACCACACCTTGCTCCCCCCTGTGTCTTGAGCACATCAGTCAAAGAGCAAAATATTACTTCGGGCTGGATGAAAATGAATAAGACACCATCGGGTTTTGTTTTAAGGTGATTTTTCATGTGTCTTCTGTAGAAAAGAAATCCATGGTAGCACTTCTCAGAGTTGCAGAATATCTCCTAATTCATAGTCTCTCCTCTGTCTAGCAGGGTTTGTTTTGTGGTAGGGCTTGTCTTTGCATGCAAAGTTGACTAAGGAAGGGAATATTTGCTGGGCTTCAAAATAGGAACCCTCAGGAAACGTTTTTTCCTTCCAAAAGTGAATAATTTAATTAACTCATTTCTTTTTCATTAACACAAACCGTATTGATCAAATCACATTTGAAAAAGTCGTTTAATATTTGAAGCCTCCTTAGACAAGAAGGATGAAGTGATATTAATAATTTAATTTATATAACATCAGTTAAATTATCAGCTCCATCAGGCTTTCCAAAAATGCATGGGTACTGTTCATGTTTCCTAGCAGTAACACTTCATATTTGACTTCATTAAGAGCCTATGAATTCAGTCTTATGGATCCTGCATACCTGATTTTTATAGAAAGAGAATTTCTGCCTAGATGTATATCCTTGTCTTTCTCTGCTGAATCTGGATCAGATTCAGAGGTTGCCTTTCGATTTCAATTAACATGCTAATTTAGCAAGAGCATGTTTTTAGGATGGAAATGTAGCTATTACAGTGTCTTTGCCACAGCTGGTGAGAATACAGTGATCTGGAGTCCAGGTATAGTTTAGATGGTGGAATTGTTAATGTTTTGAATGTTCAGGCTGCAAAACAATCGAGCTTTTTCCTACACAACCTTTTTTGACTGTGTAAAGCTGAATTACTGAGAGTTGTGAGTTTTGAGAACTCTGAGAATTAGTGTTGGATAGTCTCTTACTTGTGCGAGCTTGCTGGCATCACAGGGAATAATTGCATGGCCACGGGTGCAAGATACTCCTCTGCCTTCCATCCTTGAATGCTGCATTCTGTAGCATGGCTGCAGAATTGCTAGGTACTCTTGGTTGGGGAATAGCATGTAAGATTGATTACATCTGCATGTTTGTATTAAAGAAACTACCTGTTAATAAAAGTTCTTGTGGCACACTGGCAGGCATTTTTGAATTTTTGTGTTCTGTAGCCATGTGGTGCTGTTGTACAGCATTGCCATTGCTGGTATCAAGCTTTAAGCTCTGTACTGAACTTGTAGGGCCTCAGGACTGGTATTTATGAGGCTTGTTTAACTTTCTTTACTTGCATGAAAATTTGTTTTCAATTTGCAATTGAAAATTCAAGTGACGACATGCAGGGGCACTGTCATGGGGTAATAAGAGATGTGGCTTGGCTAAGAAGACCCAACTGATATCAACAATTTTCCAATCATTGCTTAAGCAGCCACAGAGCTGAAGCTAACAAAAACTGGCTTCAGAGGTAAAAAACAGAATAAAGAAGTAGCATCTAACCTAACTGAAATGCACCAGATATATAGCAAACTTAGAGGTGATATGGAGATGCAGACTGACAGAGGGATGACCAAGTAAATCTGTGTTACCAGGTATATAAAAAGGAATCCAAATGGAGTGAAAAATAAAAAAAATATATTCCTCCAGATGCTCATATCTTACTGTAATATCTTTTTCCTTGCTTCTACGAAGCCCACAGTTCAACACCAACTTTAAGACTCAAAGGAGTGTAGGATTAACATAAAACCAAGAAATTATGTACAGACTGAGTCATCTGTGCAAAATACTGAGTGCTACAACTATTATTGAGGCTTTTTCTGTATTCTAATGATATTATTGTCTTTTCCTTCTTTGTAACAGCCAGTTCTGCGCTGACAGCAATAAGATTTAAAATTTCAGTTGTATAAATTCCTGGCTTTAAACACAGGATGTATTTCTTCATTATTCATGAACAAGATTTTGAGCTCAACAAAATGTCCTTCCTGCTCTCAAAAGTGTGGGCAAAAGCTTAGCTTTTAAAAGTGTGGACATATTTTTTCAAATACCTGCTTGTACTCATGTGAAACTGTAGCAGGTCCAGAACCTCAGGTCCCCACTTATCTTCCTGAGACCAACTTGAATCACTTACTTTCAAAATCTGTTGTCATCAAACTAGTCCTTCACTTAGGTGCCCTAACTTAGTGCAAATATGCCCTTTACAAGGCACAAAGCTGCACACACAATGGGCACCTTCATGAATCACTGTGTGGAAAAAATTTAAGTCTTTAATCTGCAAGTATGTTTTTCATGCTATCTGCTTGAAAAAGTATTTTCTTGGGGCAAGGACTAAGTACTTGTTTGCATTATTTCTAGAGCTGCTAAATCTAGGACCCGCAAGCAAAATCACCAAGGTCATATGTTAGTCCAAACAAGGATGACTTTTGTTTGTTGGAAGGAAATGACACAGTGGCTAGAACTTGTTAGTACTGTTAGAGATAATGATATCCATCTTTGTTAAAAAATAATCTCTTTAAATGTACTGTAATTAAAATTGAGTAGATATTAAAATAATCCGCCTTGCTTAAAATTCTATTAAAGTACCAGTGATTAGGAGGATAAGTAAACCAAAAGATTTTTCTATTGGCACTTTTGAGAAGCTCTTGTACTCTATGTTGTACAAATTTTTTTCTTGCAAGAGTCCAGGGAGAGATGAGAACAAGGTATTTACAGATTAAGAAAATAGGACGTTGACTAACTTCATTTGTCAGATGCTGTTACCTGACTGGTGCCCACAGTACTAAACAGTATCCCAGTGTTCAACACAGATTTCCAAATATTCTGATCCTTCAGTCACTTCTTCCATCCAAGTAACCACCAGAAGGTGGTCTGCCAAAATCCTTGGACTGATACTTGAGTTTTTAAGAGTAAGTTTTAGGAAAAGCTGAATGAAGCCTGGAGGTTTGTGGCTCCTTAGCTGATTCATTTCTGAGCCAGCCATCAGCATCCATGTCCCAAGGGTTCTCAGTACAAGAATATTTTACATGGATAGAGGGACCAGTGCAGAGCTGCTGATCCTGTGCAGCTAGGAAGCTGAGGGCCTGTGTGACAGAAAAAATAGTGGCACCAGAGCAGAACAATTGAGACACGAGTGCTGGAAAGCTCACAATAATGTGAAAAGGGCAAAGGGAATGCAAGAGTATGAGAACTGAAAACAAAACGAGAACTTAAAATACGAATAACTGATCCTATTCTTATATACGTTGGTATAGAGTCAGCACAGCTGTACTGGAAATTATTCTAATTCAAATTTAAAATTTGGGTTTTTATAAAGTAGTGTGTCTCAGAGGGACATCTCTTTCTTGCTTCAGTTTGATCTTCTCATTTAGCACCATTTGCCTTGCAAATAGGAAAGAAACATCTGGAGGAAAGTTAAAATAGCAGGAGGAAGGAGAAGAGGAAACCTACTCTCTGTGAACAGATTCTCGCTTCAGTAATAAAGCTTCTTTTCAGACTAGCAGCAAATGTGGTACAGATGGATACAAAGTAGTACAGTAAAGCTCTGCGAAAAAAGCCTTTGTGAAAGGCAAGATAGATGTTTGAATACTTGCTATAACCTTTTTCACTCATATTCTATAAAGAGATATTGAGAAGAGGAAAGTTCCTCCTGAACAACAACAAAAAAACCCACAAAAAACAAACAAAAAAAAAAAACCAAAACAAAAAGCTGCAAGGAATGCTTTCACTCACACTTACACACACATATATACATGGTGGAAACCAGAACATCATAACATGGAATAACTTCAAATATTTCCTCTGTTCTGGGTTTTTTACTGGGTCTACAAGAATTTTGCTGAAAAACACATATAGAATCATAGAATCTTTTTGGTTGGAAATTACCTATAAGATCATAGTCCAACCATAAACCAAAACTGCCAAGTCCAGCAGTAAACCATGTCCCAAAGTGCCACATGTACATTTATTTTCAATAACTCAAGGAAAGATGACTCAAACACATTCCTGGGCAGCCTGTTCATATAATTGACAACCCTTATGGAAAATAAGATTTTCCTTAATATCTAAATTGCTCCTGGAACAATTTGAAGCCAATTATCGTAGACTTACTGCTTGTTACTTGGGAGAAGAGGCTGACATCCACCATCTGTGTCCTTTCAGGTAGCTGTAGGAAGCAACTTGGTGTCTTCTGCAAACTGACTGAGGGCACATTCGATCCCTTTGTCCACGTCATTGATAAAAATATTACAAAACTGACCCAAATACTGAGACCTGGGGAATGCCACTTGAGACCTAGTAGGAAACAACTCACACTAGCAGAACCGCACACACAGAGAAAGCCCCAACAAGCAACCAGCAGTAAACAAGCCACCAAACCTTATATACGCCACTTTTTGGGGCTAATGTGAACTTCTGGCTTGTTTTGAGTAGAATCTCTGTCTCTGCATAAAGCTGTAGATAAACCAAAGCCCTTGCAACTATACCAAAATACAACTGTGACAGTATTTTGGGTGCCACATTGTAACACGCTGTGAAAATGCGTTAGCAGCCGTAAAGCAGCAAACTCTTAAAAATGCAGTGTACTGGCCTCTCATGGGCTAAAAGTCAATTCCTTTTGGAAGTGAGGTGGTTCAATAGGGCAAATAGTCATTATGGATGATTTAATTATCCTTATTTTCCCCCTAAGTTTACACATGGAAAAGAAAAATAAGTTTGTCACATATCACAAGCCATGAAGTTGAAGGGACGGAAGCAGATCTCCTGTGAAGAAAAGCTGAAAGATCTGGTGACTTGGAGCTTGGAGAAGAGAAGGCTCAGGAGGAACTGATGAAAGTATAGAAATACCTGAAGGGAAGGTGCAAAGAAGATGGAGGCAGGCTGTTTTCAGCGATGCCTGGTGACAGGGCAGGAGGCAATGGACACTAACTAAAGCACACAGGAAGCTGTCTCTAAATCACATTTTTACTAGGAGTGTGACTAATCCCTGGCTAACCAACTGTTTAGTGAAGTCATGAAGGCTCCATTCTTGGAGATACTGAAAATTAATCTGGTTCTGGGCAGCCTGCTCCAGGTGACCTGGCTTGAGCAGTGAGGTTGGACCAGATAACCTCCAGAGGTCCCTTCCAACCCCAACCATTCTGTGGTTCTCCTGTATTTAGCATGTTTTAGATTGCCTTGGAGAATAGGCTGTTCAGGTACAAAATACACTTCTTCCAGTTGCTGCTCCTCAGTGTAGGTCTGCTCAAGGGCAAAAGGACTGGCTTGCCAGGAAGCAGCAATGTCTCATTGGGCATCTCTTCTCATCACTGCTTAGGTGTAAACGCTGAAGCTTCTGGTTGTTTGCAACTGTTTTCTTACCAATGCAAAATTTTCCTCTAACAAGAGAAAAAAGGGCAAGTGGATACAAAAATGGCAGGCCAGAAGTGGTGGGGATTTCTGTTTTTCACAAATACAGTTTGGGGTATTTTTCAGTAGCGAAGCATTAGAGCTCCTGATGTAAAGGTGGAAAAATATGAAATTGCTGAAAGATTGCTTCCTCTGAAAATGTCAAGCGAACATATTTCTGTGGGATGTTTTGGAGATGGAAATTCTGCAGAGTACTTTAATTTTAAGACTGTGGCATTTGTGAGTGGGGGGTGTGAGGTTTTGGTGGCTCATTTGTGAGGTTTTCAGTGTGCATGGTTGTATTAGTGTAAGATGGTTCCTGCTAGATTTGGGGCTAGACATAACATCTCTAAATAAGAACAATTTATCAGAAATTTCTGTCCCCTGTAAGGAAAATAGAATAAATGTTTCTAGATATAAGCTCAGTGGAATGTTCTCTGGTCTAAGTGTTCAGCATTAGTTCCATTGGCACAGATGAAAATTGGGTTAGTGAGTAGGAAGCTTTCCTTGAGTGCCACTGTGGGACAACATCTTTAGTATTTCTTTTGTTGTTATTGCAATTGAACCACAATGCCCCTCCAGCCACAGATCCTATAGTTTTGTGCTGCTGTTGCATCAACCTACCAGCTTAGAATTTGGTGATTAAACAAGCACCAAAAAAAATTTTCTGATTCCATATGGAAAGGTGTTCAATGTTATAAACTTTCCCGAAAACTACTTTTGCCATTCAGACGTAAAATATCAGCCTTAGTAGCTTCTTTGACCTCACTCCAGCTCTTTCTGTGAAAATAGACAAAGCAGAGGAAGTTCTGCTGGACACTCAGCTGAAGTCAAAAGGACAAACTTAACTTAAAGGAGTTGATCCAGCTCTCCACTTTGGAAGCAGAATCTGAACTTTAAATATCTGAATCAAAATCCCTCTTTGGATCAATTTTGAAGGCTTTAAAAGAATTTCACTCTTCCTGTTGTAAAGAGCCTTTACTACTGCTCCTGGTGCCTCTATTTTTCTCTCTGATCCTCCACTGATAGGAGGAGTTAAGTTATTCTGAACTAGAGCAAGTCATATCCCAGGTGACAGGCTGATTCCAGAGGTATTGGCAGGTCTGGGATGGGCCCTGAGGTTGCCACAAACCAGCAGCAGTTGCTGTTAAATGGCCTCTTTGCCATCCTTGCTATGTTTTCAGACCTTAATTTGACCAGAGCTTGACTTATTCTTAAAGGGGTGATTCACTGCTGGTATCCCCATATGTCCATACCCATTCTCTCAGCTGACTTTTCACACAGCAGATGGTTTACTTAGCTATTGCATTCATACACCAGATTTTTTACTACCTTAATGTTGCACATTATCAGTGGAAATGTGGTAAGTGAGGATGATGATCTCTTGTGATAATTGAAATTGAACTTTGGTGACTCTTGCTGCAACTGTGGTATGTACCTAACTTCCAGATTATTCTGCCTTATGTTATTTTCAGTCCCTGTTCTATTTCACCAGAAGTACAGGGCTGTAAATCCAGATTTCTGACTACTATTTTCTGCCAGATCAAAATAAACAAGAACAAAATTCTTTTGTTTGCTAACCCAAAAGAAAGCCCTATATAGAATTGAAGTAATAGGCATAAGAGTGCTGAAAAATATGCTATCTTATTAGCCACTCAATTTGCCATATTTTAGCTGTGGAAAATGAGGCATCAGACTGTCTCTGTTCCCTTTACTACATGGTAGGGAACATCACTTAGGTCTCAGGTCTCCTTTACAGTTAACTATTTTGAAGAATAGCATTTATGCTTACATTTAACTGCACCACAAATCTGTTGCAATGAATACAAGCTGGAAATGTATTTAGGTATGGTGTATCAGAATGTGTAATCTGTAATTTATTGCTTGTGCCATGCATTGTGAAACTTCAATTGAAAAGTTTATATAGTGTTGGGGGTGTAAGTGCTAAACCAAAACATGCAAATTCAAAGTGCTGATTACATCTTAAAAGAGCTCAGATCAGACTGTTCTCACCTTCACTATTCAGAAAATCTCTGTTCAAAAATCGTTATTCTCTTTCATGAAATTCTTTCACCAGTATAGGCTACTAGACAGGTATGGATTTGAATTATGACTTCAAGCTCCTGTGGCATTAAAAAGTTCCATCCCCAGTCAGGTAATGAAAAAAAAATTTAGCAATATGATTACCTTTTGTAACACTTTGTTTTGGTCTCAAGGAATCAGTCTGCTTGGATGTTGTTTTGCCTGATGACAAAAATGATTTTAAATATTTTACATTTTATAGTAAAGTGTTTTCATAAATGTCTTTATAAAAGGTCTAAGAATGGATATGTTTCCTCAAAATAATGAAATTCTGTGTATTAATATTTTTTTATGGTCTCTTGGAAAAAGCTGTTTGGTTGGCATTGTTCCTTAACTCATCTAAGAGAGCTGTATATGATTTGCCAGTGTGTCAGATTCGGGTCTGTATTTGCTTGAATATAAATTTATTAGCTGCTGTAACTAGGTGTAGTTCTACTCATTATTATTACAGGGTAACCTCTTTAACCATTTTCCTGTTAATTCTTCTAATTCAAAAGTACATTTTTCATAAAGAGACATGTTAGCTACAGAGCTAAGTTTCCTTTCAAATTGCATTTTAATTGATTTAAAATTAATTTGTTTAGTGTGTCTCTTTGGTACCATATTTAAAAACACAGTAAAATTGTAAGTGTTCTGAGTGACTGAGTTACAGCAGAGCATTTTAAATTTTAATAAGGTTGAATTTGGCTTTACAGTGATAAAGATGGAAACCATCTGAAATTCAAACTAGGTTTAGCAGATAAGTGGGAGTCAACATGACAATAGACGGGAGCTGGTGGGGTCGAGTAGATGACTGAGGCCTTTCTGTCTCTCACTTTTAACAAGTTGATGAATTTCTATAAGGGTACTCTGGAGGGTGAGGAGGGGATGTAGACTGGCAGAGATGAATCTATGAATATTTTACCTAGAATTCTGCTTACCCCAGTACATCATCTCTGAAACAGAGACTGACATCTCCCATTTTTTCTTCTGTATCAGAGACAAAGGCTGCTATCCAGTGCAGTGTTATGGCCATTTCTTATGAAATTTGAGACAGTAAAAAGGCAATAGGACTAGCAGGCATTAAGGACATTGCTCTATATATACAGGATAACTGAGTGCTTTAACATATGTATTATATGAAGGAGTTTTAACATTATTGGGAAAAAAACTGCACACCACAAAACACCTCCCTGCCACCTGCCTATTTATTGCACTTATTATGAAATAGTCTCTCATAAGCATTTGAATATTTGGATCAAAAGGAGTTAGGTAAAAAGACAGAGTTCTTTTGTTTGGTGGTTTTAGAGGTTTTATTTGTTTGTTTATTTCTTTCCTCTGGATCCCTGAGGAAAGGGTGTTGGCCAATAATTAAGAGCATATAATCAGGCAAATATATCTGAGGTCAGGTTCCTCTTGTACTCTGACCTATTTATTATAGTTTTATTTAGATACTTGAGAACCATAATTGGAGTTTTCATCCTGTGTCACCTAGAGAGCTGTTACTGATGACTTCTTGATACTTTTCTTTAAAGAAAATAGCAGTCTACAGACGAGAAAGATCTCAGCTGTAGAAGTATATGTCTAAAGTAGATGAAGCTTTCTTGTGGATCATTTTCTAGGCTTGAACAATGCTATTTAGATTCAGTAATAATGGCTACATTTAAAAAACAGTAATAAAAGATCAGTATTTTATCCTGACAATTGCTGTTAGACGTTCAGTACAAATTCTCAAGAAACCGTCTAATGTGAACCATTCTTTCACTTAACATATTTATTAATTTCTTAAATGCTTGTGGAAAAGTCTGCTTGAAAAACTAAAGTTGTGAAGCCCTAGCCATTTTTAAACTGTAGTCAAAAGGTCTTTGGTTCTTAGGTACTTGAGCTCAAGTAGCCACAATTTATCATACCTCGACTGAAGTAGCTATGGGAGCTACCTTAATTCTACTTTTGTTTCTGTTTTGTTGTTTGGTGATGTTTTTGAGGGAAAATGTGTTAATTGTTTGGTGGGATTTTTAAAAATATTTATTTTACTTTATCTACAGATCTCCATTAGCTGTCCTGTTTCTCTTCCTCTGGCATAGAAATTGTCTTCTGTGCTGTTCAGATCAAGGCAATGCTGAAATCTCATTTATCTAATAAGTAGTCAATTTCATTTCTATTGGTAAAACTGAAGCCTTATAAATAATTAGATGTCATTTCATTATTCATCTTGAAAAACTGAATTAAACAGGAGGAATTTTGTGTCATTTATAGTAAATTTAAACAGACTGGACATGTAATATCAATAAAAATATTAAACATATTTCTGATTTTAAGTGCTTATAGAGGAGTGCTTTTTCAACTCAATGAGTTCAGAAAAACTGTGTGTGTTTGTTGGTCTTTGACTGAAGAAATCTTTACAGTGGAGGGTTTTTGAGTCTTGCAAATGTGAACAACTCTTGTTTGGCCTCAGCTAGCAGTATGACTTTGAGTTTTTGAAAGGATAAATGCACCTGTAAATTTTTAGAGTTGCTTATTACATTTGGGTAAACTTACAATGCATAAAGCACTACAGAAGATTGTGTTTTCTCCTTAGTGAAACTGGCCATAGTACTGTTTCCCAGTAAGGGTTTTGTGGAAGCATTTCTGTGCAATGTGTCCGTCTTCTTTCCATCTATACTTATGTTCACTTATGACTTTCTGTCAACATGGAAGTTCTTCCAGGCAGCACTACCTTCTTTAAAAAGCCTAAAAATATATAGACAGGGAATTTATTTGTAAAATATTGTTAGCCCAAACCTTGAATTTTCACTGTGGCTGCTTTGAAATGTTTGTATTCCATTTCCATGCTTACTGTTGAATAGGTTTTAAACTCCTAATTCTTTCAGGTCATCAGTCTTTACTTCCAGAAAGTGGCAAATGCTACAGGCATAGTAGGCAGAAGCTATGCTTGTTCTCCATGTTATAGTGAATTTTGTCTTTTAAATAAAAAATGTGTTAAATTTTGTCTAGACATATGTAGCTGTTTGTGTATAGCTGTAGATTTTGCTTTTATATAGATCCTGATGCTTTATTCTTTAGACAACATTTTTCTTTTCTTCTTTCCTTGTCTCTTGGCCTCAGTTCTGGCAAGCAAAACCCAGTCTAAGGCAATAGTGCTGGTAGTAGTAGTATGTTCTGTCTTTGGCTACTTGCCTGGCAGCTCCACACTGCAAGAAAGGAAGACCTGAAGAGCTTTCTGTAGAGAGCTGCTGGGGCTGAAACCATGGTAAATAGAGGTAAAAGATGAATGGCATAATGAAAAATTTTTTCATCACTGCCTTTCTAATGAGCGCTATGTTTTGGAAGTCTATAGAAATAAGAAAATTAGTCTGCTGCCATTGGCATAATAAATCATAGAAGACTGCTAACAATGATGTAAAGGGTCATTGCTAGCTGGAAAAGCAGTCTATATCAATTAAGAATTTGCCTAATTGAATTCTCATAGCTGTAGAGAGAATCTGAAGAACTGACTAGATGGAAAAGGTTGTGTGTTTGGTTTGTCAAGTGTCCAACACTTGTATTGAAAAGTATCAACAGATGTAGCTTGTGGCAAGATCTGTTGAAGTATTTAATTTGAACTGAAAATAAAAACATCTGCTGTGCTTTTGTTTAAAATACACTGAAATTATAGCATTGTGCTCATTTCTTATGAGGGGAGAGTAAAATGAAATCGATGATTAGAATGTGTAGATAGGTTTTTTCCTTTAGAAAGAATTTAATCCCCTACCTCATTCTTCCTTGCCCCTTTCCATAGAGAACTGATCACTTTTTTTCTATGGATTATGAGTAAATTTTGCAAAATTGCACCTGAATTGGTGTCGTCTAATGCAGGAGAAACATCTCTTCAAGGGGTAAAAAAACAATCTGCAGAGGGTGACTGAAAATAAAAGGGAACATTGTTTAGGTAACCAGGCACTGAATATCAGCATTTCTGGCATTTCCAAACCCCTAACTACACTGGAGTCCATTCCTTGAATCAGAAAACCTTTGCACATCCCCACACACATACCTTTTTATTGCTTTCTTTCTTCTATTAATATGCTTTCAGATCAAGGCCTGCTTTCTGCTATTTTCTTGGTAAAACCACAGGTATGATTTTGTGTCTTCTGTATTTCGCCAAAGCCCTTTCCCAATTCAAAAATTAATCTATGACACGTTCTAAGATGTCTTCAGGGGATATTGCAACAGCCAATCACCCTCTCTTAGCAAGAGAAGGTGGCTGAGCTTGCCTTCATGGGGAGAAGGAAAGAGGAGACCTGGGACATATCCCTACGTACAGTTTCATGAAGAACTGATTTGTTGGTGCTCATAACTAAAATTTCCTTTAAAAAATGTAGGTTAGCTAACACAAGTTGCAGTAGAAAGTTTAAAGCAGGGGAGACACCTGATTTTCATTCAACTAACAAGGAGCTTATACCAGTGAAAGAAATTTTGTAGCCTGTCCTTCTGATCTCATTAAGAAACTAATTTTTGAGAACCTTCTGGAAGGAATTAGTTTCATATTTTGAGGGATCATAAATAGTAGGCATGAGGCTTCTTTACTTGTTCATTAAGAGTTAATTTTGGATTCAGCTGCAGCCCACTCTATTATCTCTATTATCTCTCCCTGCTGTAGAGAGATTCTTCTGCAATCCAAGAAGGCAGGAATAATATATTGTTGCCTATCACATTTCTTTCTTATTACTTTTGTAGGCCTTCATCAGGGAGCTGGTGACATTCGAAAAAACACCAACCCCCCACCCAAAAAAAAAAAAAAAAAAAAAAAAAAAAAAAAGCCAACCAAGGTAGAAGTAGAATCTAGGAGAATGGACTACTAATTTATTGTGTACGTTATACCTTCCCACTGCATGATATCTGGGGCATAGGACATGTGCTTGCCAAGCTTGACTGTTCCCTCAGCAGAGAATAAGGAACAGGGAAGATAAATCTTCTACATGCAAAAAGCCGTGAACTTTTCTTTAGGCTAACACAATTTTATTTGCTAAATTATCACGTTTGAAGGAAGACAGAGCCCTAAGATGGAGTGACTAGAGACTCTGTATAGGTTTAATTACCCCTTTAAGCATAAAAATATTAAGCACACTTGAATACTGATAAGAGCAAATAAATAATTTGGTCAATGAAAATATCTAAAGGAGACTTGTTTCCTGAAGAATAAACAGCTTCATCAGGTTTCTCATGTATTTATACTGCCCACTAGGAGAGACAGGTACTTTAATTTACCTTTTTGGTATTCATTATATGTGTTTTTCTTGGCGGGGAGGGGAAAGGGGGGAGTTTGTTTTGTTCTTTGACAACAATTTTCTTTCCTTTTGGGTGGGGCTTTGTCTCTACTCTTGTGCCTCAAAGCAGCTGGGAGACAAAACTTGCCCCTGTAGTTTGAGATTAGGATTACTGGGAACCCCTAAGTCTTCCAAGATGCCTACTGCAGGACTAAGACTCTCTCTGGTAGCCTCCTCTTGTACAAATCCTTGGAAATGCGTGGCAGTAAATGGTTCAATGGCAATAAAAGGCATATTCCATACTTGGGTAGGAAGGATAATTACAGATATTTTAAGAACTGCCTGGATGTTTCAGAGGAGTGACTCATCCCTAGGTTCTTCTGTATAACTGGTATATTTTTCTGTCGCAGCTATCTTGCAACCAGGACGTTATAATTCTGTTTATATTTATGCATGTCTATCCCCTATATGGCTTAGCCTGCCTTAACAGTGTGTAAATACTGCTGAGCAAATAACAAATGAAAGGTGAGCCTGGAAAGACACTATTCTATTAGTCATTAAAAAGCTCAGACACCTGGGATAGAATTTTCATGAATCTGTTTTCTGACAGATTTTCAGTGAAGGGTGAATGTCTGTCATCTAGCATGCTGATTTGATAATAGTTTGGATCTATTTCAGATACCTGTCTGCAAATCAGACTGAAAATGTTGGATTTGGAAGGAAGGGGAAATGAATTATTTCAGGATGTTTATGAATACCTCTAGTTATATTTTGGTTTAATACTAATGGAAATCAGTCTTTTCTTTTAACAATAAGATGACTCCCCTCTACTCCACCCCAGTCTACATCCACAGATATACTGGAGGTGAAAGGAAAAGGGAATCAACTAAATATTTTATCTTCCTGCAAGGATTTTGTCGCTTGGAAAAAAAAAAATTGGTACTAAAAGAGAGGTGACAGTGTGTGTGTATCTGTTCTCCCCTCTTCTTTTACACTCCTAATTGCTCTGAACATACATCACAAGATCAAAAATCCTGGAATTATTTGGGTTAGAATGGACCATAAAGATCACCTTGTTCCAACCCTCCTTCCTTAGGCAGGAACACCTCCCACTTGACCAGGTTGCTCAGAGCCCCATCCTTGAACACTTTCAGGAATGGAGCATCCACAGCTTTGCTGGGCAATATGTTCCAGTGCATCATCACCCTCACAGTAAAGAATTTCTTGCTGATATCTAATCTAAACCTACCTTCCTTCAGCTCAAGTCCATTCCCACTTGTCCTATCACTACCTGCCCTTATGAAAAGTCCCTCTCCAAGTTTCTTGTAAGCTCTTTTGAGTACTGGAAGGCTGCTGTAAAATTTCCCTAGGGAGCTTTTTTGGGTGATGTCTCAAAGGGCAGAATCTCCTCCTTCACCCTGCTGGCCACGCTGCTCTTGCTGCAGCCCGGGACACTGTTGGCTTCCTGGGCTCTGAGCACACACTGTCAGCTCATGTTGAGGTTCTCATCCACCAACATCCTCAACTCCTTGTCCTCAAGGCTGCTCTTTTTACATCCTCTGCCCAGCCTCTACTTATGCCCCACACTTAATTTCATGGGCATTTTTTTTTTCTGAATGCAACCTTTGTAGCTTTGTTTAGTATCCAGTTACAAACTCAGGGCTGAATCATGTAGCTGTACTCCTATCTGAGATTAGTTGAATCTGTCTGTATTTCCTTATTGTGGATTTTTCTTTTCCCTGGTTTTGGAACAAAACTGAGGCCCCTGAGCAAAGTGGTCTGTGAGGAGCGGCTTGCTGCTCTCAAAGAAATCATTTGATAAATGCAATGATAGAAGGCTTCAGGGGAGTGCTCTGTCAATTTCAAGAGGAATAAAGTGTGTTTAATTAAAGTAATCTCTGTTTAGATTAAAATAAATCATTTAGTGCCAAGGGTGAGGTTTTTTTTAATGACTATGTGATGCCATTCAAAGGAGATGCAGAAAACTGATATAGTACTTAAAACTCTATTTCTTCAGCTCATGATCGATCATTTAGATGATGTCCTCTGCCAAGAAAATGTTTATTAAATGGTATTCCACAGCACACCAGTAATAGGTAGGAGATGTGGCACTGAAGAAAGAGCAACAATTCTGAAACAGATGAGTTAAAAGGGACAGAGACTTTGCAGTGCATCAGAGGATTGACTATTTTAAAGTGACAACCCATGGACTGTAGGCTGCCAAGTCTGGTCAGCACTGTAATAGTTGCCAAGAGAAGTGTCCTGCAGTTAGATAGCCTCGAAATATTAGGTCTACAGATAAAATTTAGCAATATAACTGCTCTTAATGAGCTTAGAAAAAATTAATGATCCTGCCTCCAGCTGTTTTGTTGGTGCTTCAGTCTCTCACTTCTAATTTCTTTTCTTCTCTGCTTTTTGCTTTTTTTCTTTCTTTTTAGCCAGTAACTTGACTAAAACCCATTTTGATATCCAAAATTATTTCTATGTCTTATGTTGCACAGCAGTACCTAAAACTATCTGAGCTCTGCAGTGGTGGGAGCGCCTGGTACCTCTGAGCTTTCTCCCACATACAGATGAACATTCCCTATGCTGAAATGCGGTGGGGAAACAGCTGAACAGTTCTTCAGAACTGATGAGGTGATATATGATGCTGAGGATCAGGGAGAGTAGCACAATTTAAAACAGAAACAAGCTTAGAAGGACAGAGTTCTCCTGGAAAAGGTGTTGGTGCAAGCCTTCATGCCATGCAATGAGGAGCAGAAACTTAAATTTCTACAGATATACACAACTTGGAGTTCAGTGTCTTGGCTTTCCATGTTCAAGAAATGTAGGCAACAAAAGAAAGGAGGCTGGTACCTCATGGTAATACTTATGATTTATCAGGAAGATATGGTTTTTGATTTTGTGACTGGATGTCTCCTTTCATCTCCTTCACACTAGGTCAGCATTAATCCATTGATCTTTGTAATATATACACCCTGAAATGGCTCCTCTAGCTGGTGAATTTAAAGTTTTCTTCCTCCAGGTAACATCACTGATGAGGCTGGCTCCTATACAGTTCTGTACTTCTGTGAAACAAACACGAGCTGCTGCTGCTGCTTCCTGTGTACACAGAACTTCTGTCAAGGTTCCACAGCTCTCCTTGGCTTCATTCTGCACTGAAGAAGCCTTTTCCTTGTTGGCTTGTAGCATTCTCTGGCAAAATGTACATGTACAAAGCTGAACCACTAAGGTGAACGTTGTCTGCTCTGAGGTGTGATTCAGTTAATTCTCCATCCGAGATTTGAAGATGAAACACTATCCTGATTTTGACTGGATTCTTGATGTGCTCAGTACCTTTGAGAATTGAGTTATTACATATCAAATATTTGTGCACAATTTGTCTTTAATGCTCTGTGTCCAAGTGTGGTTTAGTTTCTGAGGGTAGTTGTAGTGGAAATTAAGTGCTTTTTAATAAAAAAGATAGGCCAGTGGTGCTGGACTGTGAATTTATTTTTTTTTTTTTAATATAGAGACTTCCTTGGTTGTGCTATTTAATCCCTGTTGTACTTTAGGAGTGGTAATCCCCAATTTAATCCTCTTGCCAAGATTCTCTAAACCATGCTGTTGCCTGTTCACTCTCCCTCTTCCTTTTCTGTCCCCATGGCTGGTGGGAGAGAACTGGAGACACAAAAGGCAAAGATCAAAGGTTGAGATAAGAACGACTTATAGGAAATGGCAATGAGATTAAAAAATGAACAGTAACAGCAAGATGATTAACAACAAGAATGTACATGGATCCTTCCTCTTCTAGTGAAGAGCTGTGAAGTTTAGTGATCTCTCCACTGATTTTTATTGTGTAATTATCTGTATTTTAGACTCCTCATTTCCTTATACAGGAATAGTGCTCTTATACTTTTACAGTAAAAACATTTTTTATGGAGACATTGTAGGAATCGTTTATTTCTTGAAGTTCTTTTAAACTCTAGTAATAAGCACTTGCAATTCTGACATTCTAATATTAAAGCCAAAATGGCAAATGTGATGGCAAAATGCTTTCATCTGACTCTCTGGTTTTGACTTCACAGTAAAGCCCTCCAAGATGATAAATTCACAGTAACTTGTTTCCTACTGATTGGTCCATTCTTTTCCAAGCCAGTTTCATGGTTTTGGTGGTTAAAAATAATTTGTGCTGTATATTTCTATATTAGTGTCCTCAGGGGGTTACTTGGTAGCAGGAAACAAGTGTCATGGTAACTGACAGAAAAGCCTCTCTCGAAGCTGCTAGCCCAGCGTGGTTCTACATGCATGGCTCTTGCCACTCTGAACTGCCATTAAGAAAAGTGCTCCTTGGGGTTGTGTTCATTGTTTTGTTCTTTTTTCCCCTGCAGCACTTTTCAGTAACTTTCTTCAATTCTTGCTACTTACTTACTCTAAAACTAGGGGAAAAAATCCTAAACTTAAAAAATGGTGGTGAAATAAGACATGTAAGCTAATCTTCAAAGCTGTGGTCCTGCCCCGGTAGAAAAAAAAAAAAAAAAAAGAAACAAGGATTATCTGGAAACCAGTAGGAAATATTAATTTTTCAATTAGACAAAATTATCTCAAATTTATTAGGTCTAAAAAATTTACAGATTAACTCTTTCCCCTTTGCACAGGCAGAAATTGAACCCAGATGAAGTCTCAAATTTCTTAAAGGTTTCCTTTAATGTGCATCCTTGTATATATTTGAATTCCAACCCCTTCATCTGTGGGATTTTTAGTGCTTTTGCAGGCAAATATTCAAACATATATTTAAATTATTTAAAGCAAGACTGCAAAGCAAGTCAACATAGACACTCTTAACTAGTCCTTGAGCTGGTACAGAAATAGCATGTTGTTAACCCTTTCTGTTACTCTTTGAATCAGTCTGCATTGTGGTGTTTGAATTAAATAACTCAAGGACAGAGAAGAAGGGTGTTTGAATGGCCTTTTGTATCTGTTAAATACAAATATAAAACTTGATGGCAACCTTGCTAATTTCCTGATGGCTCAAAGATTAAGAGGAAGGTATAGCTGAAGAACTCCTAATGTTAACCTAAGTGCAATGAATTCTGAGTTGAATGAATAAAAAATCAAGCTGGCTAGAAGCACAATGAAAAATTGTAGCTTGGTCATGCAATTCTGCTGAGTTTAAAGCCATGTTAGAGTCCTGTTTACAGTCACAGGAGACTGAGGGAAAATTTGTTTGGTTCAGCATGGTAGGAAGCAGCTGTGAACACTTGACAGAATTGGCTGCTGAGTTGGAGGGTCTTTGTCTTGTCAGCAAAATTTTTGGATGCTTCTACGACTTCAGGATCTGCCTGCTGCAAGAATTTGCAAGTCTGCTCACTTTTGGTCAAATGTTTTTGCAATGGAGAGCAAGGTTAGGATTAACTGACTTTCCATTTTGATATTCAGCACCTGGATGTCTGCAGACTATCCTGTCTGCCCATCCTATGGTTTTTCACAGGGTGAATTACAGATTCACTGAGGTGGGAACATGCTTCTGGAAATCATCTGGTCTATAGTGGATTCCTCCACCCCGACTGGATCAGAGAGTCATGTTAAAACTACAGGAGGTTGCTCAGGACTGTGTCCAATCTAATTTTGAATATCTACAGGACATTTCACAACTTGTTCTCATGTTTGGTCATCTTCAATGTAAAAATTCTTTTTTCTCATGTTCAGATAGGTTTTCTTGTATTTCAATTTGTGCCAGTTGCCTCTTCTCCTTTCATTGGGAACTACCAAGAAGAGTCTGGATCTGCCTTCTTACTTCTCCCTCAGGTATTATGCATTTATCAGATCTCCCTGAGCCTTCTCTTCTCCAGACTGAGCAGTCCCAATTCTCCCAGGCTATACTCATAAATAGAACAGAATGGAATAATCTGTCTGTTGAAAAGGACCTGCAGTGATCATCTAGTCCAACTGCCTGGCCAATTCTGGGCTGACCAAAAGTGTGAGCATGTTATCAAGGTCATTGTCCAAAGGTCTTTTAAGTGTTGACAGACTTGAGGCACCTCCCACTGGGAAGAATGGATAGATTCTAGCCAGTGGGGAGACCCCCAGACCCTCAAGATTTTTGGTAGATGATCAAGAGAGGTCCTGCCATATAATCTGCTAGTTCTTGCATTACTCTAGAGAGAATTCCATTAGGCCCGATAGACTTGTGTATATACTCTGATAGGGCTGATCCCTGCCAATTTCAGTGTCACTGTTCTCATGGCCCTCTGGCTCAGAGGCAAGCCAAACTCTATGAGTATTAAAAATTTAGCCAAAGAATACATCTAATTCTTTCAGTTTTTCTTCATCTCTTTAAGCCAGATGCCTGTCTTCAACACACATTGGTTCAATGTTTTCCTACTATTAGCATATTTTAAAAAGCCTTTCTTATTATCTGATACAATACTCTCCAGCTTCAATTCTAGCTAAGCTTCAGCCTTTTGCACCTTGTCCCTGCATAAGTAAACTACAGGTCTGTACTCTTTCTGTGAAGCCTGACCTTGTTTCTGGAGATGATTGTTTCTTTTCCTCCAGCGATGTGAGGAGCACCCTGTTCAGCCAATCTGGCATTGTCTCCTACTTGCTTGACTTTTAAAGGGGAATTGCCTGCTCCTGATGTCTTGAAATTTGAAATAATCTCTAGGAACAAGAGCGACAGATCAGAAATTTCTCTTAATTGCCTCTAGAATGACTCATTCTCCAAGATGTAGCCTTCTTCATGACTATTCACTAGACTTGTTCAGTATGTACAGATGTCTCTTGTACTGGGGACCCCAGAATCAGACTCAATGCTCCAAACTTGCCTCAGCAGTGCCAAGTAGAGAGGAAGAGCTACTTTGACCTGGTAATGTTCCCCTAATGCAGCTCAGGGTACTGTTAGCCTTCTTTTCTGCAGGGACACATTGTTGTTATGCGTTCTACTTGTCCTTCCTTACACCTAGGTCCTGCCTGTAAAGCTGGGTTTTGGCCAGTCAGAATCCAGCATGTGCTTGTGAATGGGTTTGCTCCTCCATAGGTTTGGGATTTTGGATTTTCATTTGTCGAACTGCATGAGGTTCCTGCCACCTCCCTTCTCCAGTCTGTTCACATCCTTCTGCATAACAGCAAAACAGCCTGATGTATCAACCACTCCTCCTAATTGAATGTAATTTGAAAACTTGCTAAAGTTGCACTCTTTCCCATTATTAATGGGACTTGTCATGAGGAAGTTCAATTGTATTGATCTCAGAACACATCTCTTGGGAACACCAAGCACTCTGTCCAACTGGACTTCGGTGCCACTGATGATGATCTTGTGAGTCCAGCAGTTCAGTCCGCTTTCAGTCTACTTCTATGTCTGTTTACCTACCCCATAATTCATCACCTGTCTATGATGTCATGGGAGGTAGTGTTAAAGCCTTACTAAATTTGTTACAAGCAGCACCCATTGCATCCCATTCTTCCTGCTTCCTTAATCCACCAAGCCAGTCCCATGACCTTGAAAAGCTAATCGGAGTTCATCTTACAGTGATGTTGGCCTACTCCTTCAGCACCCTTGAGTACTTCCCATCAAGCCAATATGTGTTCAGCTTGTGTAGGCATTCCCAAACTTGATCCTTGCACATCAAAAAGATGTCTTCTCTATCCTCATAAATTTGTCAGTAATACTGGAATTTCAGAGAAATTGCTGTGCTTTGCTTTTTCTCTGATATCCAGTTCTAATGTTCATTAAGGTGATGAGATTCCTGCCATTTGGATCAAGCAGTGTTCATCAGAATGCTCTGAAATTTCAGAAATCTATTTCAATGAGGGAAATAATGGATGCATTTATATTTATTCCTCACCCTCCTCTGCAGAAAACTCTCCAGAGAAATCATTTTTAGGTCTGCTTCGTTCAATTTGAGTTAGGTTTTTTGGGCAAGTGTGACAGTGGTGAGTTGATGCTTGAATTGAAGGCTGAAGAAGTTTAAATAAAGCTAAACTAAGGCACTAGAGGAGCAGAATTTGGAGGAAAAAACTTAAATGGGGGGATATGTGAAATCTGCCAGTTACAAAGGTAGCGAAAATGCTCAAACGATATGATGGAAAAGAAATTCCCTGCTAATTACCTCAGGCTGGACTGGAAGGGCATCTATGTCTTACAAGATTCTTTTGCTTATTTTTTTCTTTGCCATTACTGTTCAATTGGTGAGCAAAGAGTTAAATGTATGCACTGGGAAGTCCAATAAAGCTCTGTCTGCAGAATTAGCAGTGTAATTCTGTTAAATCCACAGTTTACTGTGAAAGGTGGCACTTCTGCATGCTAAACTCTAAATCCAGATTAGAAGGTGTTCATGAATAGTGAATAAATCCTGCTAGAATCATCCTACCCCGTTTTACTTTTATGGAATTGAGTGGGTAAATTCATCTCAAAATCTTACATCAAAATCTTACATAACTTTGCTTCTGTGAATGATAGGCAGCTTGAACAATGGTAAAATGTTGCAATTGATTTTTTAGTGTGTTATATTGCTACTGGTTGTACCTTTATTCATCTACTATGATCTTGAGTTTGTTGCTGTCAGTACTTGTTTGGTTCTGAGGGTAGCAGTGCACTTCTATTGGGTTTGAGTGCTTTTGTGTTTTATCCATCAGGGTATTATCATGGTCTTTTGGGGCTTTGGTTTAGGGTTTTGGTCACAGTAATAATAATAATATTAATATACTTCCTACTAATGATGTTATTAGCAAATTTCATTTACCAACTGGTCTATTTGATGATAAATATTTATCTACATTTGTTAACTCTGCTATGTTTTTTCTGGGTATGGCAAACCTGTTTGAGCTGCTATTAAATTATTGAAAAACCTGAAAGTAATGCAGTAGCAATAACAAGCTCTATGGTGAACTAGCAAGTGACAGGCTATCTGTCCTGTATATAGTTAGTTTCTTCCCTCCTTTTTATTTTATTCTTTGGTCTATTTGTCTGTGTCAGAAATAGTTTAGACTGCTGGCTGTAGCATGGAGATGGAAGAACTGTATATGGAATTCTGACATTATGATCTTGCTGGTGTGGCCTTGAGGCTGTTTGTCTTAATTTTTAATTTTTTTTTCTTTCAAAAAATAATTCCTTTTTAATTTTAAATGTTTATTTAGCATATGATGACTAGTGTATCTCTTGTTCAATTTTTTCTCTTAGCTTAGAGTAAAATAGTCTCAGAGGCAACCTTATTGATCGCTATAACTATGTGAAAGGAGGTTGGAGTCCTGTGGGGATTCAGTCTCATCTACCAGGTAACAGGTGACAAGACCACAAGAAATGGCCTCACGTTGCAGCTGGGGAACTTTAGATAGGATATTAAGAAAAAATTGTTCACTGGAAGTATTTTCAGGTAGTGGGACAGAATGCTTAGGAAAGTGATGGAATCGCCACCTCTGGAATTGTTTGAAAGGCATCTGCAATGTGACACTTGGGGAGAGATTTAATGATGAACACCATGATCCTGGGTTTAATGGTTGGACCTGATGATCTTAGAGACATTTTTCAGCCTTAATGATTCTATGATTCTTCTACGGGCGTTATTCTTAAAAACACGGCCCACATTCAAATCTTGCTAGGACAAAATTCATTTAAAAAGAGGGATGGTTAGTGGTCTGTTCTTCAGGCAGACTTATGTAGAGTAGAGATACGCTTCTCCTTGTCTCCTTCAGGAGGCCAGTGAGGTGAGAGTGACTGTGTGTCATTCAGCTAAAGGCTGCTGTGCTGGAATCTGTCAGTCACAGCTTCACATGAGGAACTGAGTGTCCACTGGTACCTCCAGACAAAGACAATAATTTTTTTCTTCCCTACTAGGTGCTAAACTTATCTTCATCTCTCACCTGAGCTAGCTGATACTGTTTTTCTTCTCCCCTGCTGCTTTTCAAAGTTCTTCCCAGACTCTTATTTTTAACCAGTTCAAGAGTGTTGTTCAGGCTTCACAAACAGCTTTTTACCTAAAATGATCATTTTTGAGACAACCAAGGGTAAGAGCACTTTGATTTATAATTTACAGGAAGTGTGTATTTGTAGGTGTGCTGATGAATAGCTCTTTGGAGAGAATAGAAAAGTATTAACTTTCAAACAGAGTGCTGCCTTTGCTAATATAAGTACAAATACACGGCTTCAGAAAGTATGCCTTTGTATTGTTTCCTTAATTAAAAGTGGAAAAAAATTCCCTTGGGGAGAGAGAAACATTGGTAGATTCAACTAAGAGTGTTTCTTTACTTAGAGAACATCTAAATTATTCCTAGGTACCAAGGTGATGTCTGAATTTTGCTTCACCTCATATATATGACTTTATAATAATTACAGTAGCTGTGAGTATGGAAAATGCACCATGTATTGTAAAGCAGCAGATGTAAAAACAATAAAATCTTCTTAAAATTAAAATATGCCATTCTCATGGGCCACACAAAATACTGTATTCAGCTGTGGTATTCCTCCATCTCAAAGTCTGCGGGAGGAAACAGATGAATAATAATTATTCAAAAATTCTTGGTGCTTAAGTTGAGATAAACTGAATGCAGGTATATAGAGATATGGGGCAAAGCATGCAGCTATGATAGGAGAAGAATGAAATCTCTTCCTCAGCCATTTGACTCAAATGAGGGCCACCTCACTTTGCTGGTGTCTGTCTGGGATGCTGCCACCCCCCTATTTAGGTCTGTTCTATTCCTTTTTTCCTGGTAACCTGCAATGATGTTGGGCTGGGGGAAAAGGGCAGTCTCAAATTTCTGTCTCATTGTTTTGTGTCTCAATGAGACAATCCTTTTTCCATGGCTGACAATGAAAATAAGCAGCAGTTTAAGTGGTGTGGCTTTGCTGTGCGACTGTCTTAGTTTTTCTGCAAAGTAGTTGTTATTTGTAACAGAATTGCAGTAAATGTAAAGTGCTCTGAATAGTGAACAATTAAAAGCACATTATATCTGAGCCACAATCTCTGACCATGAAATTGTCCATGACAGGTTGCAATGGGCATGCCTCTTGTGCTATAGTAACTGTGCCTACTTTTTTTTCTTTCCATGGTAAATGGAATGGGATTATCTGAAAGTCAGATGCTGCTGTGCAGTGCTCCACTTTACTCTCATAATCCACATCATCCTCTAATAAGATAGCTTCAAAACTAATGAGAACCCTTGACTTCAAGTCTCATTAACCCACTCTCTGCCTCAGGTGCTTATTAAGCATTTCCTCTTGATGGTTTGACTCTTGAGATACAGAAGTGAGGAGGGAAAGATGGTGTAAAAATGCTGTAATGAACTTTTTTTTAAACGTCCTGACTGGGGGAAAAATAACAGATGTCTTATTTCATTGCATCTTTCAAAACCGACGAGCTGTCAGTGCCCTGATTTATTTTAAAAAGGAGGAAATTACCTGAGCTACAAAAATGTGCTGCTGACACAAGCTACACTCAGACTAGACTGCCATGGGATGAATTAATGAAAATAATGCTGTTGGGCAATTTACAGTACCGCCCTTGATCTGAAAAACAAAATTAGACAAGGAAGAACTAGTGCAGGATGGAACAGGAATACAAGCAAATTTGTAGCTGGAGAAAAGAACAACTCCAAATATCAATGTCCCCTACTAAGACAGGGAGGTGTGGGAGTGGTGGGACAGAGTAGTACAAAAACTCATGATCCCTGGGAAAGCAGGATATCAGTATTCTCCATGCTTGATGTGTTTCCAGTATCTGCCATGCTTGTATTCTTACTTTTTTCAGCTTTACTCAAGACACTGTGCAGTGATGATGGATCATTCACAGCCTCACACATTGTGTCTGGCTCTACTAAACAATTAGTTGGGATATTAAGTGATAGTACAAACATTTGAGCCCTGGAATTTCATATGCTACAGAGTATTTAATCAGTTTTCTTTGGCTACCAAAGGCATTATCCATTATCTGCTGTATATGTCTCTTTCATAATTCTCCACGTATTTTTTGCATTAGCCACACCTTATTTACATATTATGAGAGAAAATAAAATTTTAATTCTGTCAAATCTGTGCGGGACGGATATTTGAACTCTGAGGATAAAAGGCAAAATCCCTCTAGGAACAGAGTTAAAAAGTAAAGTGTCCCCTGATTTTATAATGCGATCCTTTCTGTTGAATATTGATTTTTTTTTTTTCCCACATGTCTCATTGAAACCTATGGTTTCCTGTATTATTGATATGGCTGTTGGAACCTATGTTATATTAGGGTCTGTGTCTTCTCTGGCTTGTGAGGAGAAAGACTGGTCCTGTGTCAAGAGTTTTTGTTTCCAGATGTGGTGCAGATAGATCACTCACACAGAAGTCTTAAATATGTGTTTTCTCGCCTGTGAAAATGGGTGCAACACTTAGCAAGAACACTTTGGAAGTAAATGACTACCACATAGTACACTAATAAGAGGAGTGAAACACTGAGCCCTGAGTGTTATGGCAGTTCTTTCAAAAATATTTTTTTTTAGTTTTGTAGCTGTCCTTAACTGTTCCACAAGTTTTCTTTGATCAGCCTCGATCTTTTTTGGATTTTGTCCTTTTTCATTTATTTATAAGCATTTCTTTATGCTCATCACCATTAATTAGCCAAGAATCAATTTATCTAGCAGCAATTTATCCTGACTAAAGCAGAAAAAAAATTAGAAGTGGAAGTTGTATTTTTAAGCACCAGATGATTTAGTTTCAGAGGTCTTGATCAAATTAAATGGAGGATCAAATTAAGTGCCAACTGGTGACTAAATTATACTGTAGACACTGTACTTCGCAACAACTAGTTTTCCCATGCAAATGCTTATGAGGTGAAAAGGGGTAGTTATTTAGAGCTGTAGCAGCTGTGTCCCATATTTCTGACTCTCTTTCATTCATCTGTCTCTCAGTCACTTCAGAGGAAACATTGCTTCTCCAGGAAACACATTCAAACTGCCCCAATGCAGCAGTTTGATCTCTTTCCAAGAAATGCCATGCAAGTAATGCAGTCACTGATCTCTAGCTGAGGCAGTAACTAAGGAAAGCAAGCACATCAGAACTGCTGGTACAGGAGCTATACAACTGGCAGGAATACAAAACACAGACAGCTCAGCAGAAGCATCGTATAGCTTTTCCTATCAAATACAGCAAGAATCTCTTTTCACAGTCTTAATGTACATCCTTTTAAAGCAATGCAAATTTTGTCAACTAGCTCAACATTCTTCATTCCAAAGTGTGATTGATTTAAGTGCAGTATGGAGTTCTGTGCCTTTGCTGGGAGAGGGAACAAGCAGAAGAAAATGAAGTATGGTCTTGTAATGTGAGATATTAAAACCAAAACTGCAAATGAAGAATAGAATGTTTCATTGAGCAATACATTAATGTTCGCAGGGCTCTTTTTCTGCTCTAGTTGCACATGAGGTACCTCAGGCCAAATGCCATCCATGGTATGCCTGCCTCTCCTTTATGCAGTCATATGGGGTCAGGCAGAGTCAGTAATTAGCAGTTGGTACAATGAAGTCTAATCAGTAGGTCCTGACAGCCATTTTGCACCAATCACTTTAGACAACTCTATGCTCTATAAAACCCTACTGAAGAGAACAACTGAGTGCTTGTCTCTGCGTCCAGTGGCAGATTTGTGTCCATAGATACAAGGAGTGTGCAAGCTTCCTTCTAGTCTCCCATGCCTTCTCATTTTTTTGTGCAAGAGGCAAATCCTGTGAATCAGCTGAGTCAGTGTTTTCAATCTCCAAATATGTCTTTTGTGTTCTACTCTGCTGATTACTTAGGAGGAGTATCTATTTTGTCAATTGGCTAAGAAGGAAATTCCAATGTCATGTTGGTGTGACTCTTGCTTTTAGCTGTCTGTTAGAAAATCAAAGATAACATATTTTTAGAGAAGAGAACATGACATACCTTAAAAGAAACTTAGAATAAATCAATCTTGGCATGAGGACTAAACATAACATACTAGATCGAGATTGACCCAGAAGTTTGCCTACAAGATGGGAGTCCAATGGCCATTGACTCTTTCTCCTAATCCTGTGCAATCTGAGATTTGGGTTGAGCATTATTTGGGGCTCATTATCTACACAGATGGTCCATCCAGTGATCATTAAGTTCTCTTCCCCTTCTCCCACTCTTTCTTGATGTCCTGGACTGCAGACTGTGGTGTTAGAACAAGCAGGCAGCACACATGAGGTTGTCTGTGTCTGATCAAGGAGGTTTCAGACAGGAGCCACTGTTCCTTTCTGACATAATGCATGCGTAGTTTGGACCCTATACATGGTGTTTAAAAAGCACTCGGGAGAGAATGGCAATTAGGATAAATAGAGAGCAAGGCTGAATCACTGTGGATTTGCAGCTGATGCTGTACTGATTTAGGGAAAAGAATGTTGAATTTATTGCAAGAGGTGACAGTATGAAATCAGGGTTGCAAATTTAGTGAAACTAATGGTATGTGTAATGGCTTAGGAAAGAAAATGGTGGGAAGAGAGAGGTGTGATGATCTTTCAGGTACAGAGTAACTTGGTAATATTCCTCTCAGTTTACTGAGATAGTTTATCATAGTTTAGAATGTTCTTGGCTTATTTGTGATGAACCTTACAGTAATCAGTCATGAAATTGTAAAATATAAAAGGGGTAACATGTAAAAAAAATATGGCAACTTACCTGTTGTTACACCCTTCTGATTTTGGATTCTAGCATTTGTCCTAGTTATTAGGAGGACATGTATGGTAATCTAGTAGACTTATCTAATGGACACATTTTTATTTACTAAGTTGTTTGCTTTTCTTAGCTCTGTAATGGAAGTTATTGCATACAGTGCTGATACCTACAGTGTGTTGCAGAAATTTACTTTATCTAGTGATAGAAAAAAGGGGACAACATCTTTCACATGTGGAGAGCTGCTGTTTTGCAGTAGCTTTCACTGATCTGTGTAGTACAGCTGTGAAAACGTTTTGGTAGTTTTCCTAGGAAGAGAGATCAAGTACTTGTGGGTTTTCAGTCCGTCACCAAAATCTCTCTGCAGCCATGAAAGGGCAGTCAAATTTCACTCTTGTGCTATGTCACTGTGTTACTGACTTAATGAACACTGTCACTCTCTCCAGACACCTGGGATAGCCAGAGGGTTAAATCCTAGCAAAGACATTTATCCCCTAATTTCTTAGATTTTTGGCATCGCTTCTGAAATGTTGGCAATAGACAGCCTATGGTTTTTCAAATTGCCCACTCTCAGCAGACATCCTGATTTAAGGTGGCCAGCTGTGCATCATTACTCAGGGCCCTCATTAAAGCCCAAATCTGCTGGACTCATCATTACACTCAAGTTGTGGAGTAATGTTATTAGTAATGCAAATTGGAGTTGAATCCAAATACTTAAACTTTTGTTCAGGGTCTTAAATTTTAATCGGGTTTCTCCTCAGCTGAAATATCATTTTCATAGTGTTAAGGTTTATGCAAAGTAACCTATTATTTATTGGGATTTTTCTGAAGATTGACATCAAATTAACTCTTAGTTAACAGTAAGTTGTTTTAACATAGTTATTCAATTGCAGTGACTTGAGAGATAATAGTGAAATGACGGCGTATGGTGCTGCTTATATTACTGATTATAGATATTTTTATAGTAAGAAATCAGCAAAATCATAGCCTATAGATCAATACCACTATATTAGCACAGTTATTATGGAAGCTCTGCTGGTATGTCTGTGATGTTACTGTTGAAGCTAAGAGCTGCGATTATTTGTCATGCAATTAGTAAAAGTACAAACTGTCTAGCTAAGATTGCAGTAGTGGGACAAGGCAGTCAGCAACTTCTTGGTGCTCTGGGAACATCAGGGTATTTTGATAAATGCCGGACTGCACAGAGAACAGTGGCTATGAATTAATCTCAATTCACTGTTTTATTGCAGCAATATCAGGATGGTACTAATGTATAAGGATGGTGTTAGTTTGGCCCGAATCTGCTACTTTTTCTCGATTTTGTGAGGTGCATCAAAAACTTATACTAGAAAAGTATTTCAGTGACATGTTGCATTAAAACAAAAAAGCCCAAACAAACAAAAAAACTAGAAAATGGGGGTTTTTTGTGTTCCAAACCCACACACTAGAAGTATAACACATGCCCAGAAGCGGAAGGGCCTCAGCAGGATCAAAGGTACAATTTGGCTAGGTTTGTTTGATGTGGTGGTTTTGGTTTGCTTTTTCAATGTTCATGCTGCATAAACGGTCAGAAGGAAAGAAATGGCATTAGAAGCAGTATAAAATTGGATCTTTTGGTTTCCATGCTGTTTAAACTAACTCTTCACTTATCTTCATTGTTCCCTAAATACATTTCTAATTCAAGTCTGAACATAGCCAGACAAACTTTTAAGGTGCTGTGAATTTCATTTTTTGTCTACTAAATTGAAATGCCTTCTGTCAAATTTCTCTTCCGTGTGTATGTTGATATAAAGTTGAAACAAACTTTAATATTCTCTCTGACAGCTAAATACCCTGAGCTTTTTTGACTGTTCATCATACAGCACGTTTTCCAAGTCTTCAGTTATTCTTGAGGCTATTTTTTTTTTATACAATATATTGCCACATTCTTTTTTGGTGAACGCACACCATATTGGAGTTCTTATATAATTTTTATTACATGGGCACATAGGGTTTGGGTCTTTCCCCTGTATCTCAGAATTGACCCTGTAAAGCATTTTCTTTCACAGCACGTTTCATGAAAACATTTCCTGGATACTTAGATGTCTACAACTCTACAGCAAAGGACTTTGGATGATAAACCTGGAAATAGAGGTTGTGTGGTTGTGTCTAATATCTGACCCAGAGTCTGTATTTTTTGAAGATTAATGATTTTATGCTTGAGGAGAGAGGAATGTTTAAAAACTGTTTAGGATGATCCAAATGTGTTGCTGTCCACCCTCTGTTTATCTGTAAATTTATTGCCTGGAATCTGGGATGCTTCTCCCCTCCCTTGAGCAGTGGATTTAATATCAAGGAAGTATGTTAAGTCTCAGAACACATGTCTAGAAATTCTGCTGTTCAACCATGGCTCCACATTTAAAACAACATTTTAAGGTCTATTAGTCTGGGAGGTTTGAATTTGTGCAATGCATGCCATGCCAATCTTGCATAATTATAATTCATTAATTAAGGTCAAATCTAATCCTTTACAGAAATCTATTACGTTAACAAGTTTACCCACCTATCAGCAAAAGCTCATTTGAAAACAAGATTTAGAACTCATAAGCCCATGTTCATTGTCTTTGATTACATTGCATTCCTTTTAATACCTAACAGTGCCATAAATTAGTCATTTCATTATTTTATTGGGATTTGTGCCAGGTCTACTGATTGCTGATGTTAAACTAGTCAGCCCATTTGCCTTTGTGAAGTATAGTTCCATCACTGCTTTATTTTCTTGTACTGTTAAACATTTTAGGCCTTCAGAAGCTACCAAAAATCTGCTTCTGTGGTTCAGGTTACTTCTCAGCCAGCTCTTTTTTTATGACTGTATACATTTTGTGGCTTCTTTTGTTTTGCTTTCCTGACAGCTTTATATTTGAAATGTTAAACTGGCATTTACATTTCAACAATAACTGAAGATGATGCAGGAGTATTTTGTAATCTTTAAGGGATTACTTTTCACTATTCCTTCACAATATTCAGGAGAAAAATATTTAATATTTATGCCCTTTTTAATATTTTCATTCATAACTTGTAATCCATAGGCACTATTACTGAGATCATTTGTGTTCTTGTTGTGCTTAAAAAATCTGAGTGCTAGTCAGAGAGGTACTTTTATGTCTATTATTTGCTGCATAAAATTTCTGCTCTTTCTAATTTTTGATTCATGTTCAAAGTTATAATACTGTCATCTTTGTGTGTGTGTATTGACAGCTTTTTCTTGTCTCCCAAAAAGAGACTTCTCAGTCCAAGTAATTTTCATTCAGAACAGATGGATTGTGACTTTAAGGAACATCTAGTTGTTTTAGATTGTCTTCAGCTATCTTAACTATAATTTGCATTTTTTTGCTTCTCTAGTAGACTAATGTTTTTAGACTTGACAAAAGGACATATTTACAAAAATTAAGCTTAGGTTACTAAGTTTCACTTTTACAGATGTATGCAGCAGTATAGTGACATCTGACTCTAGGAAATGGTTAATTCTCTTGTTTTGAGAGTTTTTCATCTGCCCAGGTGATGGCTGATGTAGAATGACCATGTGTTGGATGTGGAATATTTACGAGTCAGACTTTTTTTTTCATGTAAAACAGGTAAAAATTGCAGAAAGTTTTAGTTCTAATATTCTAAGGCCTCTAATATTGGAGGTTTAGTTTATTTTTCTCTGCAACAGACAACTTACAAGAGAAGTTTATGCTGTACTCCAGCATGCAGTGGTGGTCTGTAGAGGTGCTGCTTACTATCTTAGATGCTGACCATTTGTCTGTAAATGTTTGGGAGCTCTTGTTTCAGATGTGAAATGGACTTGGAGAGGAGCGGTATTCCCCACTTTCCTTTAGCAGCTGATTCCTATTGGTTGCCTTTAAATAATTGTATTTTTAAAACATTCCACTTTTAATTCACAGATTTTTAATGCTAACTAGTCTGGGTTGATGTATGCGAGGATCTCTTATTCCTGTAAATGGGTCCTCACTGGTAGTGTAGTCATAATTTCCTCATTTTCAGGCTGCATCATTGGTAAAGTTTCCTACTGTGGGCAATTTCTGAAACATCTTATGGCACTTATTTTTCTTCCAAGAAGTTCCCTTAAGAGCATATCAGTATTTCTTGAGTACACATGGGCTCAGAGAGGAAAGAAAGTTAATCCAGAGGGCAAAAAGCCCCACTGATGTACTGGAGAGAGTGGATTTATAAGTTATCAGTATGCTCTTGTCCTTGCAAGTTTTCTGTGTGTAAATAAGAAGAGGAAATTCAGGAGATTATATTTGTTCAAGTAGATGCTGATTCAGACGAGAACTTAAGTGTATGTCTCATCCTCAGAATGCAAGAAGGCTCATCTCTATTCAACAAAGCTTTTATGTCACCACTTAGAGATAGGCACATGCTCAAGTGCTTCCCCAAAATAGAAACGTAATTATTTTCTGTACATTGACTTAAAACACTTTGCTTAGGCTGGCACTTGTCATGTCTTCAGTAATCTATTCTCAATTACTAAGCAAACTCCTCTGTCCTTTCCAGTGAAGGGTTTAAGGCTGAGTTTGACAATACACATCCTTGTCTGTGCCTCTGTGTTTGCAGTAGTGAACTTCAATGACAGATGGATAGCTCAGGTAGGGAATTGCAAGCTGTGGTTAGCAAAAACCCCTGCTTGCTTTTCTTTTACCTGTTTAATCAAATAAAATATCAGACCTGATGTATTTTTTTTTAATATCAGTGGTAAAAAATGGCTTTTTTCGGAATTAAAAGTGCTGCATTTGGATTTTTTTTGGATCTGTTGTTTAGTTGTTTTTTTCTTTTGTTCGTTCAATTTTTTATAGTGTTTGGGTTTTATTGTTTTGTTTGGGATTTTTGTTTGTTTGCTTGGTTTTTATTCTAGTTGGGTTTGATATAATGTTTATGTTGTTGTCCTCAGCTGGATTATTCTGGAAGAAAGGAACTGTACCAACACAGTAGGGAGCCTTTGCTGAGGCTTGTATGGACCAAGGCAGTGTTTCTGTTCATTCCCACAGCAGATTAAAAAAAAAAAAAAAAAAAAAAAGTGGTATTTTTCAAAGCCATCTAAGATGATCTGCATAGCTTTTCCCTCAAAAGTGTACAAAATAATTGGTTTCTAGAAACAGTCCTTGTAGGGTTTTTTGTATTTTTTTTTCTTGTTGTTGTTGTTCTGTTGTTTTTGTTTTTTTTATTTGAGGTACCAATCTGTCAAAAGTCATGTCAACATCAAAAATTTTCTGGGCTGCAAGAGGGGTAGAGTCTGCCTGGACAAGGTTCTGCTCTTGGGGAAAAAAAATCTATACACAGCAACTTATTTTAATGTAGACATAGAGAAATAATGTGAAAGAGAGTTTTTGCTCCTACAAGACTTTTTTTAAAAAAAATAATGTCTTATGAGATGTTGTCCCCTAAGACAATGGCATTGCTGCAGTTCATACGTTATACTACAGAGTTGTAGTATATGAATGTTATTTGGGAAATTAGAGATTCATTGAGTTTTGTTGTTTTTCAGCATCTGATGCTTATTGAGTGTATAGCTCCCATTATTTTTAGGATGAGTTCATGTGCCTAATTCCTTGTGCTCTGCATGTTTTTCTGCTCCTTACAATTTTAAACAGATAGGTTGACTGGTTCTTTATATGCTGCTCTGTGCCCCTGTGAATCCTGTGTACTTCTGTGGCTCCTCACAGACCAGACATAGTACTCCTAGTACTCTCATGATTGGGTGGTAACACACTTGTAACCTTTAACTTGTAAGGCTCACCTAAAGGCAAGTCCATCAACTGTTTGATGTGAGCTGGTGTATGTCTGTATTATCTCAGGCAGCTCCACAAAAATATCAGTGTTTTGTTGAATTCCTGCTAATATTTGCACATGTTCTGGCAATAGATGAGTTTGTCTGTACTAACACTAGCACTTTGTGCAGGCAGCATAAGCATCCAAATTTGAGGAACTAAGCCACGGGGCTGGCCTGGAAGAAAGGAGATGACAGCAGTAAAGCCATGAAATAGTGTTGGGGATCTGAGATGAATTGTCTCTTACCTTTGCCTTCCCCTGTGTTGATCTTTATTTAAATAATCTATTTAGGAAAGGTGAGTGGAACTATGATGCTTGCTGTGCAATGACACTATTGAAGATATCCTAACCCAATTTTCCATGGATAGGTCACTGTCAGAGCTTGGAGGCCCCAAAAAATACTGGGGGGTGCATGTCAGGCTGATCCACCTGACAGCAAACACCTTAGTTTGGATTATCTCATTATTCCTGGACTATATAATTTCCAGCCTGCTTGTCAGTGTGTGACAATGCTTTAGAAGGCATTTTGGGTGGGTAAAAGTGGGGTGAAGGAGACAGAGAGCAAATAAGATCTCCAGTTCTTTTACTGGGAAGGAGCTAGATTGCCGAGAATATTTTTTTCTTTTAATTCTGGTTACCATGCTGCTTAGAGACTGCAGGTGCTCCTTAGCCTTTATGGTCTCATCTCAGCATCCCACCAACAGTGCAGAATGAAGAAAAATTCCCTTATTTCTCCTGGCCACATTTCCTCTGAAAGGACTTGAGTTTTAGGTTATTGTTTTGGTGATGTGTTGCTGTTTGTTTGATTTTTGGTTTCTTTTTGCTCTTTGTTTTGTTTACCTGTTTTGGGGGTTGTGATACTAAGCTCTAAGAAAATCCAACTTTTATTTAGGCTTCTATGCCTAGGGCCCAAAACACGTTCTTGTTTATACCTGCAGAAGTGCACACACAAGGAGTGGAGTACTTAGCTCATTAGTCAGGTATTCTGTTCCTATCACAGCAGGTGAGACTTGGACCAAGACTTTTGTTTTTGTTTAAAGCATTACTTTTGCCAGGCAAACCTTCCTCCTGCTTCAGTCAGCAAGAAAAAGGGTTTGAATTTGCTTAGGAAATTCTTAGCATATCTTCTGATCAAATAATGGGAAACCCACCAATTTTCACTGAATTTGGTTATAGAAAAATTATAATTTGACCATGGACATTAAAAATAATTTCTCAAGCATTAAAGGCTTGGAAACAGAATATGTTACACAGTGCTCTCTCTTTAGCTCCATATAATAAAGTTGTAGCTCTTTTTTCCTGTGCAGAACTTCTCTCCTGAGATCTCTGATATACGGGAAGATTGAAAAGAAGATATTCAACTATTTCCTTGTGAAATGTCATTATTGCAGCAGGTTCCAACTCAGATTATTAGACTGGAGAGATGATCAGTATGTGGATCCTTATTTCATAGTCATCTCAGACTTAAAATACTGTGTAGATTATGAATTAGTTGGAAGGGTGAATGGAATGTCTACCCATGCCAAATCCAGACTTCTGTGATCATGCTAACACAGCACTTCACAAATTACACAGTGCAGGACACAAGGCTGGATGGGCCATAAACTTCAAAGACCCTCAGTGGGATATGCTTGTTTTAGACTCTTAATTATGGCAAATGTTTTCCTGATGATAGAATGAGTTTAGAAATACAGACAGTTATGTGTGCTTGGTGTCCTGGATGGGATCACACTCTGTAGCTAGCTAAAATGAGAGATAGTTTGATGTTGGAATTGGAAAATAACAGATATTGCAGGCATCAGAGATGTTCCAAATGAGAATCGATGATTCTCAACTAAGCACTGGCTCACAGGCATGGTTAGGACAATAAACATCTACAAAAATCTGGAAGGTGTCCACATCAAGCAGAACCAAAGTGTTGTCTGGGGTGGTCCACGAAATATAATGAAATAAAATTTGGCAAAGTAAACAAGGCAAACTGAAAATTGCAGAAGATAGGGGGATAAAAATCCCCAAAACAGCAATATTCTCTTAAAGAAACTAGCATCAGTTTTCACTTATTTTAAGGTATTTGTCTACTGGGCTTTCTAGTTTGTCAGAAAGAATCTAACACTTCTGAACAGGTGTATGTTTAGCATCCCTTCCTCTCAGACACAGAACTTCTAAGTGTGGAATATATTCTTTCCTTTAATGTGAGACAGCTTGGGTGAGTTGGGGAACCTTTTGATTGTGGAGGTTTTGCACCCAGGTTCTGAAAGCTTTCACGGTTTCTCTGTTTTTGGTAGGCTTGTAGTTAGCAGATAACTACATAGTCGCAGAAAATAAACCCTGCTAATGAGAGAATGAGAGGATGCTGACAGCTCTTTATTGTTCCTTAAGCACTCTGCAAGGTCCAGTGTGGTCTGAAGAGCATTTTTTAAATTTAAAATGTCAAGCCCTGCTCCTTTTCTTTCTGGTTCTCAGCCCGTTGCCCAGGTCTCCTGCCACACATCTGAAGGCTGAGAACAGGTGCTATGCTCAGACAAAATGCTGCTGCTTCCCACTCTGCCTCTTGTAGCCCTCAGTTCTCAGAGGGAGTTTGCATGCAAGTGATGCATAAATAAAACCATTGAAGCTTGGGCTGCAGGTTACCTGCTTGTTTTTCATGTCCTGCTGAAATTCTGGAGCTCCTCCTTTTCATCTGTGTTCTCTTGGGATGAGAATATTAAGTCTTGAAGACATGAGGCTGCTGTTGCTAGTTGTTGCTAGAACAAAAAGTGAGAAAATTGTTTCTGCCTTCCATACTTATCAGGCACCAGACCCTTAATTGGTAGACCCAAACACATAGACTTTGTCTGCTTGGATTCAAAGGATTCTCTGTGAAAGTTGCAACAGATTTGAATTTTTTTCTGTGCATGGAGTAAAACCAAGGTGTACACAATAAGTTGTACTTTATATCTCAGCTTGTCAGAAAAAGATAAGGTGGTTCTGGCTGATGTTAAAGGTCAAGCAATGTAATGTGGGTAAGTATAAAATGTTTAGTGTGACTTCAGTCAGGGACAAAGAAATGCAACAACAGGTTCTCTTTGGTGAAGAATTAAACACTGGAATACATATTCTGTAAACTGATGTTTACAGAGTTGGCAACACATATAGAGGGGAAATTTCTTTTTTCTAAGAGACCTAAAGAGAATGCATGAGAGCTGGACTTGCCAGGCAACAGCAGACTTACAAAAACAAATTTATGAAATTTGACAGCTATTGCTAAGAGTGGGGAATAGTGGGAGATAAGTTGAGTGACTTGGTACCAGGTGGCAAATTATATAGGGCCTTAGAAGTGCAGTTATATGTGACTTGTGAACTGGTAAACTGACAGATACCAAAATCCCCAGCAAGGGGGACCATTACTGAGCAGATGTTTTTTGAATGAAGCTGTGAAAATGCCAGTACTCAGTCCAGAGCTGCCTGTTCAGCACTTTTATTGGCGGTCTAGAAAGTAAACACAAAACTGCTACTGAACTGAAGAGCAGTCAGAAATGCACAATGGGAGAGAGAGATGAAAGACTTTGGTTTATCAGAAAACTGTCTAGGGAGCACATGCAGTGTAGTATATAAACACAGAGGGGGAAATGGATTCTGAAATGTATTTAGTGCAGTGAGGGAAAAGGTAAAGATAGAGCTAGTGGGTGAGAGATAAAGGCCAACAAATTTAAAAAGGGAAAATCAGTGTGGACACAAAAATTCTAGCAAGGGATTGACCACTGGAACAAATTACCATGAGTAAAAAGAGCTTTCTGTCTATTCACATCAAAACTGTCTGGAAGATATCTTCTTAACCAAACAGAATTCATTGGTCCTAGGGGTATGTGGGCAGACTGTATTGTTATTAGATAGAAAGGTGGACAGGGTACATAATTCTAAAACCTCTTTGAAACTATAACTCTGAAACAATAAACCATTGCCTGCAGTGGTTTAAATTCAGTATAAGTCTTTGCTATTTGCTTTGTGCCTTCCCACAGGAGGCTGAAGTGGTTATGCATTGCAGTAGAATCCTATCAATTTAAACAGCACAGCAGTACTGTGTAAGAAGGAGGAGTAACACATAATAAGGAGCTTTCTTACCTTTGCTCTTGTCTGCATTAATATCTGCCATTATGGAGTTTGGTTTCAAGTCAACAGTTAGTTCACAGTTTCTGGGGTCAGATTTTCTAGCTCTAAGGACTCTGATGTGTCTTTGGGAGTCTGAAGCAGACTCTTGCAGAGTGTTAGTTTTTCTATGGGAAGAACTGGAGCTGCAGTGATGTAGCATTAGTGTAAGACACTCTGTTATTCTTTTTCCTTTCTGTTGTCATTACAGAAAAATCAGTGTGCTAAAAGGCAACGAAGCTTTAATCACTCTGTAATTACAATGATGCATCAGAAACTTGTTGAATACCATCACATAATGTTTCATTAGAATGAGGATTAGCTGTTCCTCAAACAACAAGGATCTACAATATCCTTTTCTACAGGAACCTTTGGCTTAAGGAGGGATGTTGTAATAAGTAGAATATATTTTGTCTGAAATAATGTTTTTCCAATTAATAATAAATGTCTCCTTTTCTTAATCTTTTTTAGGGCATGGTTGTATTTGACAAATAATTCCGTTTACAGTGTGTTGTTGCTTTTAAAATATAGTAGTCTCTCTCTCAATGTCTAGAAAACAGACAAACCAGTCAAGTCTCTGGAAACTTGTCTTTTGCAAATCAGAGAGCTTATCTGGTGAGCTCAAAATGGGCTGCTTTAAGAGATTCAAAAAACACAGAGGTCCAGGGATGATGGGAAGGAGAGTCCTGTTTTTGCCAATTAAAGCCTTCTCACAGCCTTGGGAAACAGAGAAAAAAGTGCATAGGAACATACGCACTTGCATGTCTGTCTCTCTGCCGCCATAAAGGCTTTGACAGAATCAAGTGAACCATAGTGAATGTATACCATGGAAGCATCTGGTCTGTGGTTTCAGCTGAATGCCCTTCATTTCATTGTCTGTTTGCTTGTGTGTTATGAATTTCATGGACTGGCTCAGGTTGTTCACACTGCCTTGCAGGCAAAGGATGTTTCCCTCAGCACAGCACTCCACGTCCTTCACAACAGATTGACTTCCCTGGAGAAACACAAGTGTCATTCAAGCACAGATGATACAATGGAAATCTCATTCTCATGGTTTCCTGAATGGAAACAAATTGCCCCATTTCTAGTACAAGTGAGCATTCCAAATAAAAATATGACGTGGAGAGACCCAGTCAAGAATAGATTATGTTCTTGAATTATGGAACTTGTAAGCAAATGAAAGGAAGCTGGCTAGAAATGTTGCTATATAATCCTTGCAAGAATGAAAGTGAAACTTTGTTCTCTAAGTAGTGTACTAGCTTTAATATCTGAATGTCAAGAAGAGGGAATAAAAACACCATGAAACTTAATGGAAAGGAAGAATGAAAAAAATAGAAAAAATTAAGATAAAATCCTGACTTTTCAAAAAATCTCAAGTGTGAGTAACACTAAATTTTCAGTGTTTCTCTCTGTGTGGTCAGTCCTCAAATTATATTCAATTAAAACCCTCTGTGAAGCTCTTGTTATTTTAAAAATGTTTTTGCTAACATCTTCTGTGAAAAAGAAGGATCACGCGCAGAACAAACATGAACCTAGAGGAAATAGAGCTATACCATTATGGCTCTGTTAAGAAATGGGTTTGTTGACAGCTCTCCTAAGTTTCTCTGGTCATTTCTCTTTCTATCAACTAAGGAGAAAATGCATTAGTCTTGGCAAGGGAAACATTTTGCTCCTTCTATATTGTGAAAGTAATATGGATAGTAAAAACTTTTGAGGGAAATGGAGCAGCAGTTGGAAAGCTGTCATTAGACCCTGGCAAAGCTATTTGTACCTTGGTGGGCCACTTCTCAAGGTCCCCCAGTCTACTGTAGGAAAGACAGTGTGGGAGTTGCAAACAAAGGGCGGTGAATTTGTTCATGCAAGGGAATTCAGTCAAAGCAATTAGACAGAATGACTCTGTGACTGGGACAGGAAAGTAAAAACATTCAAACATTTGAAGATAAAGAAACTGTGAGCTTTTGTGTCTGTTGTTTTGTGTAATTTAGCAAACAGACTTTATCTGTTGACTCTATGTGTGTAAAGCATATTCAGTGAAGGGTTTTTATTCTTCATATTTGTCTGTTCTTTATAGGCTAAAGCAATTTCCAGTTTCCCTTCCTTAAAAGAAAAAACAAAATATTAATAAGCTCTGGTACAATGTGTGGATCAAAGAAACACAAGTGCTTTTAACCTCAAGAGAACTAACAAGTTTTAAAAGAGTTTCCATGTTGTGGTTCATTTTAACTCACCACAACTCTTGAGACATTGTTATTGACCATATTGTTGAGGACACATCTCAAGACAGCCATACAGATTTTGGGTGTAGAGTACTTGAAATATCAAGGAGAAGACAGCAGCTTAAAGGAAGTGATGGTGGTGAATTTAAAAAAAAAAAAAAAAAAAAAAAGTCAAGGAAACACAATATATGTTAAGGTAATCCCAGATTCACTTTTTTCCCTGGTGAAGACCAAGTAAAAAAATGCAGAACAACAAAACTCACAAAAACAAACAAAAACGCCATGAGAAACAAAACAAAACCCATAAAGAAGAAGAAAAAAAACCCAAATAAGAATGAAATCCAGCAAACAAACTCCAAAAAAATCCTTTGTATTGCATAGTCATTTTGGCCCCTTGACAACTAGAGTATTTGTAGGATGAAGAGCATAACCATTTAGCAACCAATATTCTTGGTATGCTCTGGTAGCAGGATGTTCAGTCTGGCGTTTGTTGCATTGGTATTTTTAATAGTTGTGATATCCAGTAAATCTTAGACTTCACTGAATCAACATTTTATGGTAGAAACTTGTCATTAGAGAGTCTGAGCTAGGGATAATTGTTTGTTCCTATGACCCAGACAGATCCATTGTAGAATATAAGTAGATATCCATCCATGCCTGAATATGCTGCAAATGCTATTGCTGAATAATTATCCTTGTGGCTTCTATACACACTAAATATAGAAGAATGGAGTGTAATACAAATTATTTAAAAAGCTACTCCATTTCTGTTCAGGAGATTCTTTCCTGCTAATTAGTAGAAGCAAGGGGAAAGGTAATTCTTGTTGAATCGAAGACAAAATGTAAGACCAGTCAATTCGGTGCTTTGGGTTTGAAGTGGTTGGAATATGATTATTTATAGGGAATTCCATCGGTGAAATCTTGAACACCTGTTCAGTGTGTGCAGGTATGTGTGTTCATGAACACAAGTATGATAATGCCCAGTTTAGATTATATTTCCCTAATTTTTAGGGTTTTAAGAATCCATCCAGATCCTTTCTTCACCTTCAAAAAATCAATTTGATTTTGATGGTGACAAGACACATCTTCTTCTCCATGGAGATTTTCCATTTTGAAATCTGGGATGTGTCCTTTCTTGATATGTGAAATCTTACTTTAAGGTTTAGACTAAATCTTTGTTGAAAGATTCCCAATACTCAAGTAATCAGTTATCTTTCCCCTACTCGCCTCATAATTTTTTCTTTTTTTATAATTTTCAGGCAGGAGATATACAACTTGCTACTATTCCAAACTGTATTTCCTTTACCTGGAAATATGGAGGATTCTGTAAAGAAAATTTCATTTGAGAGAATTGCTTGCACTTGAATTTACAAAGATATAGTAAATAAACTTTTAAAATAAGTCTACATATACCAAAATTATTAATGAACTTTCATTTGCAGAGGTTTATGGTAAAACAATTGCATATAAACACAAAAAGGTCTTATTTTGTTGAATAAGCATACACATAAGCAGATGAGGTTTCTTGTAGAGTAGTGGTAGTGAATGAGAGATGAATTATCTTTACTCGATGTACTTTAAAACTACACAAGGGAACCTGCTTTATAAACTAGTTCACTGTAATCGTGAAAGTTCATAAACAGTAAAGACATTTACTTTTCTTGGAATGAAATGCCCATTTTCAAAGACTTTATTTTTTCCTGATTTGAAATCCCAATGAACTCATGAGAATGTTGTTTCTGAAATTCTAATTCTGCAAGAAGAGAAACGAGAGTACACATTCAGGTAAGATTTATGTGATCTAAAAACACATACACTTTTTTTTCTTCACACTTTGAAATGGAAGTTATTTTTAATCTACAGATAATAAGAATGTTAGAAACAACCTCCAGAAAATGGAGACAGAACAATATCTTAGTTTCTTCTGTAAAAAATGGTTTAGAAACAACTTGTTCACAGTTAAGTCTGTACACTGAAAACAACTTTTTTTTTCCCTCTGAATGGAAAGATGCCATCAGTGTATGGCTTAGAATGGGACCTTTTCTGTAGTCTTTATAATGGAATTGTTATCAAGGACCTCTATTATGAAGTTGGATATTTTCACAGCTAAAATGTCTGCTTTCATGATTCTATTTCAGGCCTTAATGTGAGGTACTTAACAATATTTTGAGCATGTCGGTATTTCAATACAAGAAGACTTTCAACTTACACTTTGAATTCAATGCTTACAAAGAGTTAGGCTACTTTTTTCTTCTTGAGTCCTTGTGTCAAATAAAGACTTGTCCTTAACAGAAGAGGGGCAGATTAGAGAGATATTCTCTCGTTGGCATTTTTGGGCTTGTATTGCTGTTCTCTGTTCTGTCCCCCTCCTCCCCTGCACTCTTCAGGAGACTCCATGGTACCTTTCCTTGTGGCTGGCTAAGTGTGGATAGGCTCTGGTCAGTGTTCTGTGCTGGACTTGCAAGGCTTAAATATCTTGTGAGAAGAAATTATGAGTGGCAAGTGTATTTTACTATCATAATCTCTAATCTTTAGGCACTTAAGCAATCATTACCCCTTATAATTGAGGCTTTAAGAATTACAGTGTTTAACAAAGAAACAGAACACTCAGTTCAGAATGTATGCTCTTCTGAACAACTCACATGACAGACTTGATTAGAAACACTCAGGAGCACTGCATATCCAACCTATGGCTATAGAATTTGCTGCTTCTTAATAAGAATAATGGGTTCTCTAATTTAAAATATGGCTATAAATGCAATTACTATAATTTATTTTAAAATATTTTTATTGCAAATTCTCGTCTTTCAAAATTTTATTGTGTTTTTTACAAATGTTTTCATTTCAGACTAAAATATATGCACAACCTGTAATGATGCCAATGCGTTAAAACTATGAGTAGCCTCAGTAATAATTATCATAGTATCATACAAAGGTTTGGGCTGGAAGGGACCTCTTAATATCTTATGAACACACCTTCCTCCCCTCCTCTCCACCATGGACAGGGATATCTTTCATTAGGTAAGGTTGCTCAAAGGCCCAGTCCTTCCTGTTTTGGTAATTTCTCTGGGTAATGCAATCCACTGTCTCAGCACACTCAAATTAAAAACAAAACAAAACAAAACAAAAAACCCCAACAACAACAGCAAAAAAACTAAAAAAAGAACCTAAACAAAACAAACAAAAAAACAACACCAAAAAAAAAGCAAAACAAGCACTAAAAAACTCTCCTTTGTTTTATCCAAATCTAGCACCTTACAGTTTGAAACCATTTCCCCTTGTCCTGTCACTACCAGATTTGGTAAAAAGCCTATGACTTAAAAGCCCTCTTTTTATAGGTTCAATGTGAAACAATTTTTCTAAAGTTAGGAAAAAATGAAAAGCAACAAATTCAAGCTGCCGAATTTGCAGAAGATAAGAAATATTTAGCAAGTCTGATTTGTAAAATGTAAAGTCTATCTACACTAATACTTTTGACGTTTTTTCTGAGAAACATGGAATTTTTTGGCTGCTGGAGATGATATGCCAACAGATTTTTGCTATCACCAAATATCTTAAGTTCTTGACCAGGGTTTTCAGTAGTCCATACATTCATTTATTTAATTATGTCTAGTGTTTCCAATTGTCTTTAGTTATGTATACCTAAATAAAGAGGGGAAAAAAATCAAGAAAACTTCTAAAAAGTATGCTGCTTCTAGCAATGTCACCTGGATGCTCTTTTTACTTAATCTTATTCTGTTTCTGTCTAATAATATTGTCAGGGTTCTAAAAAAATGTCCTACTGTGACATTACCAGTGGTTTGCATTTCTAGCTGTGTTCCTATTTTCATCATTCCTTCACCTTCATCTTTCTGAGGACTTCAAGGAATAAAAGAAAATCTAAAATTGGTGCTGTATCCATTAGCATAATTATACAGACCAAACTGTGTAGTTGTCTTAATATGCTGTCCATACTGCCACAACTGCATTTCAACTATAAAATGACTACTCTGGTCTTTTAAACCTCTGATAAGAGGGAGCACAATTACTGAAGTATACCTCTGTGATCTTTTCTCTCAGCTGTCTCTGTTCTGTTCTCCAGGAGACAAGGTTAGGTTTTTTGTATTAGAAGATGGCCATAGTTCTTTTCTAGTAGCCCCTCAAATGAAGACTCACGTTTTTAGTAGTTTTTCAGTTGTTCTTCCCTAAATATTTCACTTTTTTCCCCCCAAATGTATTCTATCCAGCATTTTGACCTCAGGTATTGTATTAGACCAAATTCTTACTTGCTGCCAATTGTGTGGAGAATAGTCCAACTGTCTCATTTTCTATTCATTGCATTGAGAGAGTCAAGATTGCAGATTTCAAAGTAAAAGGAGGAACTAAAGTGTTGTGACAAGCAGCTGATGTGTCCTTCGCTGTGGATATGGCAGCTCATGTCCTGCTTGCTGGATAGGCAGGACCCAGGCTGGGTAGAAAAGAAACAAGCTGTGCTCAGGGGGATTCAGCTTCTCAACTGGCCTGCAGTTTGGTGGGATATTACTTGATTCCTTCAGAAAATTTTGCCTAGATATGTTGATATTGCTTTGTCTTTTGTTTGTCAGGTTTCATTGGGTTTTGCTGTGCTCCCCTGGCCCTCCTGTGCACTCCAGTTTGCCTCTACAAATTGTAGGTCTTTAAAATGACAGTGAAGCAGTGAGGGCTTTGGCTGCTGCAGTCTGCTCTGTATTTTTATATAAATGCACATCACCATTCCTTGTTAAATTTTTTTTTTCATTTAGAACTGCAGTAAATGACACCACCATATACATTATCATAACCTCGTAACTCTTGCAAAATGTAATTGTGGAGTACTTTCACTGCACTGCCAGAACTCCCTGCGAAGTTGGCTCAATTATGTTTTTGTCATATTTCCTATAAACTCCATACCTAGTGCATTTCAAAAATTCCAAAATGAACTATAAGAAAATGGTACTTGGTGCAGCTAAATTAATGATTTCCTCCATTACTGTGTCAAGTTTCTAGTTCACCATATCTAAACACAGATTGAAACTAATATGTGAAAAACATTTTTTTCAGAACTGGGTTGCTTGGGAAGCAAGACAAAGGAAATAAACTGCTAATTTGAGATCAGTTAGCTGATCAAAAGTCCTTTTACCAGCTGAAATTGTCTCCACTTCTTATCTTAGGTGGGGAGAGTTTCAACTGCACTGTAAAACCAGCTATAAAGAATGGCTTCATCCGAGCACCAGTCATCTGTGGTACTTTGGTGATAACGGCAGTGTCTGCATGATATATGATCTTTATGAACTTTGTGCCTTTTCTAACATTAAGCTATGTTCTGAATAGTTGTTCCATGCCATTAATATCATCACTATCACCAGCAGATCTTTATTTTTGAATGAACTGAAATTGAAGCAAATGCTTTTATAATTCCATATTTTTCCTATTTGCAGGTCATTTAGGGTTTGGGTTTTTTTCAATCAGTAGATATTATGCCTTATTTGGGTCAAATTTCATATTATTCCAAATCTCTTGTTGACTGCTTCCTTTCAGGCAATGAATCTCATTCTGCAGGGGTGGGATCTGGTCTTGTATGAAGCTATTTGAGCTTTGCAGGTTGCAGTAGTTCCTAGGTGAAGCAAAAAATATGTGCCTTTTCTGTGTTGGCTTTTAGGATTCTGGTAAACTGGAGCTCTAGGACTGATTCCCTACATGACTTCTGTCTTGTAGGAAACTCTTGCTTTCTACATAGATTTGATGGATCCCTTTATTTTGATAACTCTTGTTTCAGTAGCTGGAACACTGAATTAATTAAGTATATTGGTGTTAATTCTCAAAAATATCTCATTACTGGCTGAGAAAAGATGTTTTAATTCAGACTCAGTACAGGTAAATAAATGAGAAAGATAGGCAGCTCTTATTCAATGGTGTTGCAGTGTTGACTCAATTATTCTATTTTTCTCTTAAATCTGTTATTCATCACTACTGACATGCTGAAAAATGAGAGAATTATGGCATAAATAATGCTGCCTCAATGAGTACTCCCTTACCTATACAGTTAATAAACAATATTTTTAAAATATTAAGCTTATACATTAAATGCTTTATATTATCTTCTACATAAAGTATCAAAGAAGGAAGGAGATAAAATTATTTTTTCATTATAGAATAAAACAAGGACAAAATTAACAATCGGAAAATATAGTGAGTGATGGAGTATTATTTAGTATTGGAGGATCAGAATAGCTTTCAAAAAAACTAATTTGCTGATTTTTTGTGTAAAAGAGTTGTTTTGAAAAGTAGCTCTTTGCAAAAATGGAGTAATTTCTTCCTAACGTTACTGATAATTGGAAAAAGATGAGCAATTGAGTTGACTGTCTGTTTACTGGATTACTTGTTATATACTGGCTAGAAATGCAAACTGTATACCCAAACTCAATTCTTCATCTATAAGTGGGGGTTTTTTATGTGTTTCAGAATAGGCATTACCTGTATTAACATTTTCATGGGAGTTTTCACTGGGATGCAAAATTACTTTTACTACATGTTTCATGAAGCTTTTAATTTTTGTGCATGTTAATGATGCATTTTGTTAGAGTTCTTTGGTTATTTTCTATATTGTACAGAGAGAAGGAACGTTTTTGTTCCATGATGATGTTCCCAGCTAAAACGTGAAGACTCCTAACATGCTACTGTTTATCATGTCGCTTAGTGTCACTTTCAATGTGACAGAAGAGTACAGTCCCTGAAGGACCTTCCCACACTTCATTAACATCCACTAAAAACCATTAAAAATATTAATGAGAATTGATTTCTTCAATAAAAAGAGTGATAAAGATTAAATGTGGACCATCAGATAAATGCCATGAACAACCAGCAGTATCAGGGATGGATCTGTGCAAACTATCACCTTTGAACATTAGCGTTAAGTAGGAAGGCTTTGAGCTAGCCATAAATTTCAATCCAGATGAAAGCTTACACTTACAAACTGACTCAAACAAATGTGTAGTTTAGGAAAGATTCAGACATTATATTTCCAGTTGCAAAATTCCAGCTTTAACTTTTTTCTGCTTTTTCTTGGATTTATTGGTTTGGTTTGGTTTGGTTTGTTTGTTCAAAGTATGATCATTTTATGACTTTTTGTGTTAAAAATCCTGACTTTTCTGTAATGAAAGGAGTCGTCTTACCCCTCGTTCTTGCAGAGCCACCAGGACACAGTCCTGGGCTCCTTACCGAGTATTTTCTGTCTCTCTTGTGTCTATGACAAAAGATGGTTGTGACACGAACTGGACTTGATGCTCCTGAATGAAAATAGAAGTTGGGTAGCACCAGATGGCTGTTTTGTTCACTTGTTTTTGCTGTTGCTGTTCTTTAACCATCTGACTCAACACATTGCTCCATTGGACATACTGGATCTTGACTCTCAGAAATCTTCAACAGTGTTATTTTGTAAATTGTTAAGAGGTTTGTTCATGTGCTAAACTTGTGTTCTCTTTCACTCTCTGTGGAGTACCTGGAAAAGCACATTCTCTCTTCTGTCATCAAGGTGTCACTTTCATGCAAAGTAGTCAGAGATAGAAAGACGTGGTGGGATTGGCTGTACCATTCTTTTAGTTTGCTGAACACTGGCCAGAAACCACTGGCTAATAGCCACAGATCCTAATGTCTTCCCTTTGTGTTCAGTAACTGGGACAGAGTCAACTACTTCTGTTGCCTTGAGTACCGCAGTCCCACATGAAACAGAAAAGCATACTGACCTGAGAGGGGCAGATCCCATGATTCAGAAGGTATGCTGATTCCTTAATTTTCCCGAAAAGTAGGAAATTCAGTAGTGTACAGCCCTCTCCTGAAACAAAACAAACAGCCCAGATACGCTTTCTATCTTGAGGCTGTGAACATTGTTTCTGAAACACTCGTGTCCTCTGCTGTCCTGAATAACTCTTTGCTTCAGATTGCTTCTAAACTCGTATATGCTGCTAAATGAAAAACAAGAAACACCTAGTAAATTGTTGGCACTCCATGATCAATTAATAATCGTTACTTCTTTTCAAAGTGGCTGCAGACTGTACACCAGGGATCTGCATCAATAGCAAAGAAATCCGTCAGTGCTACTTACAGTTTGAAGGCTTTATCCTGTTCATTTGTTGAGCTCCCAGAGTGCTTGTTCCTTTGCATTCCTCAGGTTTGTAAGATTCTTTTAGAAAAACAGAACAGTCTGGCTTAGTTCTGTGTGGTGCTTGTAATGATGTGTCCTATGCCTGATTTATACATATAGCATTCCTGGAGGGGTTTATTATCTTATGACTATTAATGATCTTACTATTTTTTGGCTATTAATGATATTATTATCTTATGTACAAGCTTCTCCAAGATTAGAAAATGCAGACCTAGGTGACTCCCAGTGCAAATAATTTTTAACATCTGTCGGCCCTGAACCTTCAACAGCCATGGTTGAGGTAGGACATGAGCTAGCCCAAGGGAACTGGGACCAGTGGCAGGAGTTTTAACAATGCAGTCTTGCCTGGGTTTTGAACAGCTTGCTGCAAACTATGGATGGTGTTGATGTGGTACCAGCCTTAGCAAATTAATTGCTGCATTACAGCTGTTTATACTCATTATATGTCCATGTGTTTTGTATTTAGAAGGTGGCAACCTTAAAAAGACCTTGAAAAATTTCCTAGTCCATGTTTCTGTCCCTGAGGCAGATCAGCTATGCCTCAATCTCCTCTAATGATGTTTGTATGTCAGGCCTATTGTCAAAACCCCCTCCAGTGGTGGCTCTGCCAATGAACCCAGGCAACCTTTTCAGTGTTTTTCTCTCCCTAATGCTGGAAAGATTGTCCTGAATATGACAGCAAGAGAGATTCATGTTGAGCATAACTATTGCTGTTTATTGGCATCAGACATTGGAAAATAATTTATTTTCTTGTTATTTGCAGCAATATGTAATCTACCTGGAAGATGCTACCTTTCAGCTTTCCCTTCCTTATACTGGGCAGCACCGAGTCCTGTAGGCTTTCTTTGGAGGGCAGGTTTTACAGCTGGCTGGGTATTTTTTGCCTTTCATACAAACTGTCTCCACCCTCTTTGAAAGATGGTAGCCAAACACAGAAGATGCCTTCTTCATCCTGTGCAGAAGGATAGTTTTCTGGTTTTCAGGGTCTGCTTCTGTTTTCAAGTCTAGCTGAAAGCATTCTTTTTTCAGGAACAGAATGAATTTTATACTCATGGCATGCTGTAATCAGATCCCTTTCCAGATAATGGCTGCACTGAGACATTTTCCATCCTATATAATCCTTGGAGTTACAGTTGTTTTGGCTGAATGGCAGTCTCCGTTTCCCGATCAATTTATGCACCTTGCTCTCTAATGCTGGCTTTTAAGGCTTCTCCACCCTTGGTGCTATTTCCTAAACTAAATTCTGCAACAGATTTTAAAGTAGATAACATGAGATTCAAAGCACATGCAACAAAGTAGCAAAATGATCTCATTGCAAATAATTCCAAATATTTCCAGTAGAGTCTGGTACAATCTAGAAGCCCAAATGTAGCAAACCAAAAATCTTAACTTAATGTATTTTAGTTCTGTGATACAACAGGACCCAAGAGAACTCATTTCAACACTTTGCTAAGCTCTTGATGATAAGTTGTGGGAAGCAAAGATGTTCTTTTTTCCGGCATGAGAATTCCCCCATGTACACTCTGTGACAGTAATGGGCTCCCCATGTGTGATGTATAAACTTTCTCCTTTTAGGTGGATGGTTTATAAATATATATCCATACAGGGATTGATTTTCTTTAGTTTCCTGGTTAAACTCCTTGCTACACTTAGCTGTGCTTCTCACTACCTCTTCCAAGAGGATAAGCTGTAAATACAGGATTTACTTGAAAAAGAAAGGGTGCAAAGTGAAAAAAAAACTTATGTCTGATACATGGAGAAAGATATGCTTCCTTTTGAAACTAGGATGTGTGAAAGACACACATCTAGTAGAATATCTGAAGACTAAGGTTGACCAACTCTTTGATTTTAATCGAATTGCAATTTTCAGTCATCACAGGAAGAACTTTCATACTGATCTTGATTCTTGCTGCAATAAAAAAATCATGGCTCAGAGCTGAGCTCTAGACATTTACTATTGTCTTGCTGCACTAAAGAGTCTTTTAAGCTTGCAATGGGATATCATTCTTTAGTTGAACAATGATAGATATCTCAAAAGAATGATGGATTTAAACTGCTAGAGAGTGGCTGGCTTCCATGAGTTTCACATTCAGTGACAGTCATTTAGATGACCAAAGAATTACAATTTAGCTGGATGGTCTCTACTCTAAACAAGGAGTAAGGAAGTAGAGTAATCCACTCGATAGAGTAATCCATATAATTAAGATTGGGTATTTCTACTGGGGGGATAACTGTCTTGATATCTGAAGGTACCTGGGGTTTTCCTTTGGCAAAAAATGTCCCTGTGTAACTCACATGGAGTTACAACATCCTAATGGCTTAGTGTCTGAAGAGCTAAAAGAACAGAAAATCAAAAATCATCAGAAGAGTTAGAGTACCTCTTCAACATACAGCAAGTTGCAAAGTACTTTTTTTTAACTCTTCAAGTTTAACAGTCTCTTAGTGTAATATGCACTACACCTTTTTTATCTGGACACTGACAGACAAACACAATCATTCGTTTATTTGCTTCTTGGAGATTTATGATGGCATGAGAATGGCTAGTTGACAGAATATAACAACAGAGTTCTGTGTGTCCAAGCCTTTGAATCTCTTTATTTCTGCTCAGTATTAAAATTATAACCCATGGTAACTACCTTCTGCCTCTTTATGTGGGCAATAGGTAGGCTGAGGTAGTATGGAATAAATCTCTGAAAATGGTGGTAGGCAAGAGACAAAAGAGCTCGCTTGGAGTAGGCATGTACTATGACTCATTGTAGCTGTCACTGGTGGGAAGAAAAATAAGAGTGTATTCCCTCTGCAGAATTCACTAAGTTGAAAAAATACACAGAAGACTAGAAAGAAAGTTTTAAAACTGCTTCTCTCCTCCCCCTTTTCTTGCTTCACTGAAGCAGTCTGATACAGGTGCCTTCCATTTCTTGGTATTCAAGCTTACCTTAGAGAATTGAAAGAAATAAGCAAACCTTGTGTTTAATAGAACTCTCCTGAATTCTACCACATAATGTAGACTAATAGTACTTTAAAATAGTCATTTGGAATGTTAATTATCTTAATAACCCATTAAAGGAAAAAGTGCTAAACTACCTCCTGAGAAAGCTGAGTTTTACTATAGGTACACAAAAATATCAGTCTTCTGAAGAATTTTACTTTTAAATTAAGGTCCTAGATAGGTGGGTGCAATTTCAGATATCTAGCTATACTGATTAAAAAAAACCCAAAAACCAACCAAGCAAAACCTTTCTAGTGTAAACAATGTAGTCAGTATCTCAGGAAGGAATATACCCTCTAGTGTTCAAAATTTTTAAATGGACAAGAGTTTTTACACTGTCTACTTCCTTTCAGTACCGGCGCTGTGAAGTCATTTATTACTGCTAGAAGCTATCACTGGGCAGGGTTCTCTGCCTGTGATCAAAGACACAGCTGGGCCCAGGATTAGTAGGGTTTGACTTAGCAGATGAGATTAATACCCAATATCCTCACTATGGTAGATGCCACTCTTCAAGCCCATAAGGACTTGGGGGTCCCTAAGTGTTAATAGTTTTTTCTTGGTTTTGGTGCTTTTTCTTCCAGTCTCAGTTTTCTATTTTGGATCCCATAAGGAGGTCACCAGGAGCTTTGACTTAGCAAGACTTGTGTCTTCCCTTGACAAGTCTGCATTGTAGATGGGAGCAGTGACTTGCATCTGCAGTGTTCAATGGGCTGATAACTCAGAGGTGCTTCGTGGCTTAGGAGTTTAACAGCTGCTGCAGATCAACTGCTGGACTATTTGTTTTAGTAAATTGCCCTTCTGTCTTCCATGTCATCCAGTATCACAGAGAAATGCCATGTTATTATAAACTGGCAGAAGAGTGTAAAGCAAAGAGTGAAAATGTATGTGTATGTGGTTTCTTTGGTTTTGCACAATAATTTTAAATGAGTGTGAAGAGAGCACAGAGAGGTTAGAGGTTGAAAGCCTATAGTGGAGAAAATATACAGGATGTGCTTGTGACTCTGGACATAGCTTTGTTCTGCTGGCTCAATTCTTGGAGAAAACAACCACTCTTTATTGCTGTATTAACAGCATTAGCTGTTACCCTGAGTAAATCTTTATTCCTGACACACTTGGCCAGTGGTCTAAGCAATATTTTTATACTTAGTCACAAAGAATTATGTGTTTATCCGCCCCCCCCCCCCAAAAAAAAAATCCCTCCTGTGGTGATTTAGTGTTTGTTGTTTTGGTTTTGCTGTCATTTTTTTCTTTTCTTGTACTCTTGGGTAAATAGTAAGGTTCTAAAAAAACCACAAACCACCACAACCAATAAAATATTTTCTTTTATTCAGGGAAAATGTTAGATTTTAAATTCTTATGTATCTGACCCTTTATTTTAGGGGTAAAATACAGAGGAGTAAAGTGAAAAAAAGTCTCTCTAAACCTTGAACACATGAATGCATTTTGCAAATGAGAAACAAAACATAGTGAAATCCACAAACCTTTGAAAAACACATTATTTAAAACTTAGACAACATAGATATTTCACCGAATTATACCAGCAAACAGAACAAAGATTGATTTTTTTCTTTTATAGGAAAGGAGGCGTGTCCAGCAGGTTGAGTGAGATGATTTTCTCCCTCTACTCTGCTCTCATAAACCCAGGCTGGGGTGTACTGGATGTAATTCTGGGGCTACCAGCATAAGAAAGATGTGGACCTGTTGGAGGGAGTCCAGAGGAGGACTAGGAGGATGATCAAGAGCTGGAGATCCTCTATTATGAAGAAGACAGCCTAAGAGTGATGAGGTGGTTCAGTCTGGAGAAGAGTAGGCCCTGGGAAAACCTTGTAGCAGCTTTCCAGTATCTGAAGGAGCCTAGAGGAAGGCTGGAGAGGGACTTGTCACAAGGGTGTGTAGTGGTAGACTATTCTGGTTACACCTGGAGGAGGGCTGAGTCAGAGAGGTTTTTCTCTATGAGAACTTCCTCTGTGAGTTGACGGTACCAATTGGAGGCTGGTTTGGTTAACAGCCTGAGAAACCAATCGGAGAAAGTTAGTTAGCTCCATGAAAATATGTTTTGAAGGAGGTAACCCAGAAAAAAAGCTCTTTTTTTCTTTTCTAGCAGCAGTGCAGGTAACAGGGCCCACCTGGCCCCGCTGCAGGCCTGCGGGCCTGGCAGGGGGACAGGGCCGGGCCCTCTGTCTGGGGAGCTGGCACGGCCCGGCAGGGACAGGAGTGGCCATGGACAGGGCCGGGCCCTCTGTCTGGGGAGCTGGCACGGCCCGGCAGGGACAGGAGTGGCCATGGACAGGGCCGGGCCCTCTGTCTGGGGAGCTGGCACGGCCCGGCAGGGACAGGAGTGGCCATGGACAGGGCCGGGCCCTCTGTCTGGGGAGCTGGCATGGCCCGGCAGGGAGGAGGGGTAGCCACCAACAGTGGGTGCTGTAGCCCAGGGAGGCTGAGTGAGATCCCAGATGTTCCCCCTCCTCTCCCTTTCCACCACGGCCGCTGCCGTTTCTAGCTTGGGCCAGCCCCTTCCAGCGTGGCCTGAGTTTCTGAGAGCCTGGCACAGCTCCCACATTACAGCCTTACATTCCCCGTGTGAAATCTTAACTCTTTCAATGCTCAAATAAGACTTAGACTTTCAATTCTCCCTTGAGTGAGAAGGGAAAAATAGAAGAGCTAATTTTCTTTAGATGGAAGTAGAATGAAAAGGTGCTATGAAGGTTGGCTTAAAATCCTTTTGCAAGCTGTAGGGATAAACTGGAAATTTCTATAAACCATGAAGAAACACATGGTGGGGGGGAGTGTTCGATTTGATAGATTGTTGACCGAAAGCACCTGTGTTAAAGATCCTTCGCCCTGAGGAGAAAAAGGGATCTCTATTTCTGGAGATGATATATGAACAGAGAGAAAGAGAGATTAAGAGAATTTTTGTTTTGGAGCAGTTCATTCTAAAAAGTAAATACCACCTGAGTTTAACATGGCCCATAAGCACAGCTTTGGGAAAGCTGTGAAGATGGGAGGAGCTTCACGACTTGCAGTTTTTCCTGGGTGGATGCGAATCATGAAAGTGAAGCCATGAGAAAACTGTTTTTTTCCCTCCTTGTGGAGAAGTCCCTATGGCCTGACAAGAGGAAACTTCTCTTTCTGAAGTGAACTGAAAAGGACTATTTAAGTCGGGAACTGACTGAAGTAGTTTTTTGTGTGTTTGTCTTGTTGTTATGAAGGTTGGGAGAGGGGAGGAGGGAGTGGTCTGAAAATCTTATTCTAAGTTTTTTTGGTTTTTAGATTTTTTTTCTCCTCTTTCTTTGTATAGTTAATAAAGTTTTTTTTATACTCTTTTTAAGTTTTAGACCTGCCTTGCTCTTGCTCCTGGTTCTGTCTCACAACAGAAAATTAGTATATTTAATTTAGCAAATCAAAACTATCACATAGACAAAGAGAAATGGCTTTAAACTGAGAGTTCAATTAGATTTTAGGAAGAGATTTCTTACTGTGAGGGTGGTGAGGCACTGGATCAGGTTGCCCAGAGATGCTGTGAATGCCAAGTGTTCAAGACCAGACTGGAAGCAGCTTTGAGCCATCTGATTTAGTAAAAGCTGTCCCTGTCCATGGCAAGGGTGTTGGAATGAGATGAACTTCAAGGTCTCTTCCAACTCAAACCATTCTGCCATTTTAATTTACTGCCTCTGGCTATGCTACTGACTAAAGGTGTTCTCATTGTCTATTTCTGCCCCTATCTCATTCCATACTGATCCATTGGTTCTGTCATCTGTCACAAAGCCACTATTTTGTGCCTTTCTTTTATTGAAAAATTTGTGAATTTACCACTGCCTCTGATGCTGTTGTCTGATGAGATTTCTGGCCCAAAGTATTTCAACATAAAGGATCATTGCCCAGAAGTAACTGCCTCCTTGTCTTCAGCTCTGCTCTTCAGTGATGGTGTGGTAGAAAGCCATTAGACCTTTCATGATGTTGTATTACAGAATCGCATATTTGCCTTTCAATATTTTTGTGTCTTTTTTGCCTTTGACTTTGTGAGTTCTTGCACAGAGTGACAGGAGCACTTTCTGCTAAGATAAGGGCCTTTTCCAATACAAGCTTGTGTTATTGTAAGAGATTGAAGAGTGCAACCGCACAAGGACTTTGAAGGTGCTAGAAGAAGAAAGGGATGTGAATTCTGTTTTGTTAAATGCTTGAGACTGATGATGTTGCCTGATTATGGACTGCCTCCTGAATCAGTATATAAAATTTTGTGATAAGGGTCCATTTGAAAGTTGAAGCCTTACAAGGAAAACTGACACTGGAGATGTGGGCTGTTTTTTGCTCTTCCTATGCAAGAAGGTAAAGATAGTGGGTATCAAGGTAATTTTACATGGCAATCAAGGAAAAGCAAAATAAAAAAAAAGGTGCTCATCAGTTTTGTTTTCAAAGGAACCTATTTCAAGTTGAATTGTCTTTGAGTTATGCAATGCAAAGAGGGTGAGCTGGGGACATGCATGAAAGGAAGAATCAACTGCTGTATGATACAGTTGGCTGTTTCTTAATGTTTCTTAATGAACAAGAGAATGAGACTGGGCCTTAAAATAGATTTTGGGGGAGGGAGGAGAGAATAAAGTTCCCTAAAGCATAATTAACTAGAGAGACACTTTTCTATACTCATTTATATTAATCTTCAAAAGTGAGAATAAAAGTAGGAGAAAAATACAAAGGAACTAGGGTGAAGTAATTTTCTCTACTTTCTTAACACTTACAAATTAAGTCTTGCTTAAAAAATAAGAAAAGAAAAGGTTGACTTCAAGGAAGGACCTTCAGGGCAACAATATAAAATTATATGGATATTTAACTGCTCTGTATCATGGTGCCATAATTAAGACAAAGTACCTTACAATTATTCTTTCAACCAGGTTAATGCATACAGTGAGTTGGAATTCAAAATTAATATATATTAATTTTAAAGAAGATTAAAAAGAACCCCAAACCACAAAAAAACCCTGAAAGGCATATATTATAAATAGATTAACAATATCAGTTTAAAGATGAAGAGCCTTGTTAAACACTGTCTCTACACTATAGACAGTGTGATGGTTTGTTTGCATGTTTCTTTCTGTGAAGACAGTTAGCTCTATTTGTCATCATAGACCTTTAATCAAAGAATTTAAATGCTTGCAAAACAGTGAGTTCTCTTTATGTTTTTGCACAAATTTTTGAAATGAGGATGCCGAGTGGGGTAACATAGAGCTTGCCATGAAATGAGAATTTGGTTATAGTTGTCTAACTCCAGTATACATGAAACATTAAGAATCCAAAGCATTAGGTTTTGTGATGAACCATGCACCTCTGCTCGTGTGTCCTCACTATGTGATCCTGTGTTTCAGAGTGGTTACACCACTGGATGTGAGCACACTGTTCAGTCAGGTGTCTCTGCCCTGGGTTGTCTCTGATTTCTGTGTGATCCCAGAGCTCTTACACAGGTGAGCTCTCCTCCTCAGTCTGCCAGTCTTACTTGAAGGACTTTGGGACTAAAACTTCAGTCTGCCTGATGCTCTTATCTACTGCTAGCAGGGTACAACACCATCAAATCAGTTCTGGCAAAGCTAAAAGGGATCATGTAGGCTGTTGCCCTGCTATCAGTTCATGTCTGTTATTGGACATCCTACACAGGAAGAATGTGTGTGCCTGTTTTGAAAGATTTAGTGCTAAGTATCTTCACTTAAATCCTCCTCCACTGGCAATAACTTCCTTCACTTGGGAGCTGGCTGGCATCACTGTGCCAGTTCTTTGTAATTTTTTCACTAACTCATGCCTATGAATTGGGGGCTGCTGGAACTAGACAAACTGGGGTGTTAGACAGCTGGTAAATGATGATTTCTGAGTGTGTTGGAAGAACCTAAACGGTGGAATTATATCTTTAAAAAATATAGAAGTGTGAAAACTTTGGAGAATTTGGGCCAAGTTTCTACTAAATCAAAACCTTGGCATTGATTTAAAATTGTGTCCCCTAAGTTTTTAGTCAAGGATTATGCCCTCCTTCCCCAGCTTGATATCTTTCTAAACTTAAAAATTGTTTTTAATGATCTGATGTATGCTTAACTGGGCAAAATTAAAGTTCAGGTTGTAACTGGAGTGTCTACTCTCATATATCTCAGTTCAGTCTGTTGTACTTAAATTTAAAACATTTAGAATAAGGCCCCCGAAAGTATTTCTGTGCTAAAAGTTTGTCACTTCTAGACATCCTGGTGACACTATCTTATAGTGAATATCACCCAGATAATACTATGAAGATAGATGAAATGTAGAAAGGAATAAAAGAATGCAGAATTCTTCCACTTGTTGTGCTGGAAAGATAAGTGCTTGCCTCTGTGTGGGTGAGCAGAGAACTTCATGGAAGTTTCTGTCACTTCTGTCTTCAGTGATGAATGACAATCACTGAAAGTGTGCTCTCTGAACTAACCGAAGAGAATCAGCCCTACCATGAAAAGGCTTCTTAACAAGGAGCTACAATTATAGTGAATATAGGATAAATTTTTACTTGGGTGTAGCTAGTTGAGGTCAATGCTGTCACCTTCACCTCTGAGGCATTTGATGCAGCAAGGGAAGTTAAACTCTGGGGTGAGAGACATGGGGTGTAACATTTTGGTCTTGTTAATGGCACAAAAATGGGAAATTGGGGTATGCCTTAAGTGCATCTTGATTTAGAGACTCCAGCTTAAAGAAGTCAAATGCTAAAAATAGTATGACTCTGGATTTGGTTCGTATATCCATTTCTTTAAAATACAGCTTGCCTCAGTTGGTGGGGAAGAAGAGCTGCCTCTTCTCTCCCTGCTCAGTAGGTTGCTCTAGAAGCTGTGAAACTGTTCAGTGCTGCCCTGGGGGAGTGCTATCTTGCTATGGAAATGAATTCATAAATTTGACATTTTGCTGGCAGCGACAGGTGGTGTCTGTGAGAGCCTGACTGGCTGCCATCAGTTTGCCTGATGGATTGACTCCCATCACTGCTCAGCCAAAATTCATTGATTTTGCTCTTGCCCTTCCTTGGGATGACCTTCTCAAGAGGGAGACTGTACTGATTTTATACTCCCCCGATACCTTTCAACTCACCCGTGATCCCTTTTGTTTATTTCCTTTTGCAATAAGTGAGCTTCCTTAATCTCTTCTAATTATAGATTGAAGATAAGAAAGGTAAGTCAATGGGCTGAATAGAAGAGCAAAGTGTACAAGCAGCAGCTCTTAGATAGAAGAATCAGAGGTTGTTTCAGCTTCCCATAGTTGGGAACTGATGCATTGTCAGAACAATTGTACCATTGTCCCCCTAAAAATCCTTGCCATGAAGGGGAGAAGGTGGGGTGGGCAGGAACAGGGCAGACTGTAGGGCAGAGGGTAGAAGCAAAAACCTTTAGAGTGAATTCAAGATTGAGTCAACTCAAAGGTTGGTGTGTGGTGCTAGGGGGCTGTTACTTCTGTTAAAAACAAGAGGAAAAAGAATCAGCTTAGAAAAAGGGTCATGCCAGAAAGACAGCTCACAGTGTTTCATCAAGGCTTTTGCCTTTCAGGATCACCTTATGGGGATGGTGCAAGAGGACTTTGCTACCCTCTATAGTAGAGAACCTATTACCTTGAACAATTTTAGTCTAGTAAGCTGACTTTAACCTAAAGCAAGGTAAGGAGAGGGTCTGAAAGCAAGGAGCATCTTGGTCTCTGGGTGCTGATTTGGCAGGAGTACATACAGTGGGAACTGCAACTCTTTCTTAGGTTTTTCTGGTAGTACAATGTCTGCTGCTATGACAGAATCCACATCTTACCTAGAGACAAATGGGCGCTTATAAGAAGGGAAGGTAAAACACATATTAATTCAAAAAAGAAACCTGTTTTGTCCCTTTTTTTTCCCCTGTTTCTTTAAAAACCACTCGAATTCAGGCAAGTTGTAGCTTAAGTTTTGCCATCTGTTAAGTGAAAGTAGTGGTGCTTGCCAAATCAAGGCTTTACATCCCATCTCTGCCGGGGATCTGAGAGCTGACAACGTGTAACTACTATAGTTGTTGTAACTACACTACAAATAATTTTTAACATATTCTTAAGCACTGTATAAAATGTGTTGAGTTTAAGCCTGCCCCAGCCTGGCAAAGTCACTGGTTCATCACATGTCAGAAATTTTTGAGCAACCTTCTTCACAGAACAAGAGGGGTAAAGGGGGAGGCCTTGTATGGAGGTTGTGGATGGGGAGAAACCTGGGCAGACAGGGGAAAGACAGCACAAGAAAGAAGGGATTGGGTGATATAAAACAGAGCGAAAATTAATCTCTTTCACCCTAGATGGAGTGTTTCTAGTCATTACTTCGGTTAAAAGGAGTTTGTGGATGCCCTGTAATGGTACAAAGACAAATATTCACAATTCTGAATATGAAGAACGCTGAAGGACAATGTGTGGGCAAGGAACTTTGGAGTGCTGCAACCAGGGAGGAGAGTGAGACTCTACCTCCCACTGTTGAGTTGTAATGGAGGATACAGGGGAAGGTGCATGTGAGTCCAGAAGAGTCAACAGGGCAGTATGGAGCATCCCTTCTGCACAGTGTCACGAAGAATATTTGTAAGCAGACTGTGGGAGAATGGATGGATGAGAGGAGTCTTGAGGCTGAAGTACCAGAGGGGATGTGACTCCCAAGGCTCCTCTGCCTGTGCTGCTTATTATTCTTATCCCTGCCAGATGCAGAGGTGCCAGAATGCCCTGACCAAGAATGTTCTCATGGGACTGCCAGTTCAGTGTCACATGGTGAAGAGGTGTGAGATGAGCCATCTGCAGCTAGGAATGCTTTTCCTCACCGAACACCCACTGACTGGTCATTTCTGTCACATATTTACATCCACTGCTTCTTGGTTTGAATCCAGAGTAAAAGGCTGTAACTCATTTATTAATAGCTATTGAGTACCTATCTTGATGACACAATAATGGTATAGAGCTGGGAGATAGCTTTCTGTAATCAGCTACTTCATTTCAGCATACAGTGGTAAGATTTTTCATGAAACAGTAATTTCAGGATCCAAACCCAGATTATATCATGCTTTTTCTACTTCTTTTTCTTATTTTTAAAATTTTTTAAAATTTTTTTCTTTTTAAAATAAGGGGCTGAAGCCTTTAATTCCATGGTGATAGGATGCTTAGTGTGGTACAAAACCAATTTCTTCATGACCAAAGTGTAGTTAGCCAGCTCTTTCAAATCCCCAGCATAGTTCAAGGAGAGCCTAATATTTTACTCAGTAAAATGCACTGGTTGTTTCAGCTTTACCTTCACTAGAACACTGTAAACAACATATTGCAGATGTTACATTCAATTCAACACAATCTGAAATGATTGACAGCATCTGCTTCACAGAGGCCCAGGACAGAGCTAGCATGAACACTGTGTTACCTTGTGCTCAAAAAACCTCCACCATGTCACTGGGAACATTATTTGAGGGAGCCCATACTGTGTGGTGACTTTGATTGCATTGCAGCTGCCTTCAGAATTTACTTTCTGTGGCATTTTCTGTCTTGGGGTTTCATCAGATTTCTTGAGCAGCCTGTCTCCTCCCAACCCAAATATAAGAAGTCCTACTGACAGCAAAGTTGAAAAAACTGGAGAAAGTATTTCGGTTTGTGCATTAGACACAATGAATGACTAGTCAGTTATTTATAATTTATGGTACTTTCGAAAGGAAAAGAGAGAAACCTAACTTTTAATTAGAAACTTTCCAAGGTGAGAAATAGTTGTCTGTTTGCTGAAAGAAAAAAAAATCCAGCATGTCTGCATGGGCAACTGCTAGCAAACTTTTTTCTGTTTTGTGAGAAAAAGCAATGTAAAATCCCAACTAACAAGCTGATATGGCATTTCAGTATAATGAAACCTAATGGTTGATGTGCTTGGGTCATCCATAACTGATATTGTTTTTCTACTCCATACAAAAACACGGTTAAAAAGTAAAATTATTTTTGTTTGTGTGTGGGGCAGTGGGAAAGTTGAAAGGAAGTTGCCTACTTGTCTTCTTGTTTTGATGGGGAGAAGAAAGGTAGCAAGGAGGGACATAGGAGCTTCTACCACCTTCTTCATGGAACAATAGAGAAGCCTGGATGTCATGCTCCTCATCAACTAGAATAGTGGGGATATGGGATTGAATGGGTGAGTGACTAGCTACATATTTAGCAACAGAAGGGGATGTTTGAAAGAAATTTTTGTCATATAGAGAAACAAAAAACTCCTTGACTTATAGGAGTGTTTGCCTCCCTGGACATGGGAATAAAGGAAGACAGAGTGCTGCTGGTGGAGCTCTTCTGCAGAGTATTTGTTTTGAAAGAAGAGTCTAGCAGATCCAGTGGATTTTTTAGTGACTCTGAGCTTTAAAAGAGAGCATCTACCTTGTGTTTATCTTGAACACACGGTTCAGCTGAGAATGAATGACCACAGCAAGCTGTAAATTAGCATGAGCAAGCTGACTGAATGCTATTTGCTGATTTTCCTAAACAAGTAGAATAGAAATTGTTAGAGCTATGTGAGAGCTGACCTGGAAATACATTAAATGTTGTAGGTGGAGATGAAGTTGGGAAATGAGAAAGAAATTTAAAACTTAACTGGGGGAAAATAAAGCTTTCTAATTACCCAAATTGTTTAGGCAGAAAACATATTTCTAGATAAAACAAAAGACATAGGTTTCCATGGCTTCATGATTGAAACTGCTGTAAAAAAACCCTGCAGCTTCAAGTAAGGGAGTTGAAGGACCCTAGGGCCAGGCACTGGGATGCTCTGGGTGAAAGAGAAGGAGGAATGCTCCAGGTCTGATCTGGTGACTGCTGTATATGTTGAAATCTTTGGTGCTGACTGCCGTGTGCTTTGATGCAGTTTCAAAGCCCAGCTCATGCAGCTCACATGTGCTTCTGGTCATAACGTGGTCTTGTTCCCTGGGGTGCTGAGAGCTGGTTCAGAGAGCTGTGGAGTGACCATCCCACCTGGCTACTGTGAAAGGACAGCTAAAATGTGTCTCCCAGGGCATGGAGGGGAAGGAGTCCCCTTGCAGTGTCAGCAGTGCTCCTCATGGGCATGCCTAGATAAGGAAAATACATGGCTATGCACACACAGGGTTGCCCTGGGGGAAACAAAAATATGGTGGGAGCCTCTGTATAGTTGCGGAAAGAAATGCTTTTTAGCACCTTGTGAAGACATAATACCTTCTCTGGGGCTCAGAAAATTGTCACCAGCCATCACTGCTTTGGTGATGCATCTTCTCCTCCCTCTCTCCATCACAGAGCATTTTGGCCTTTTAGAGCAGAGATTGCACTTTGTGTCAGACTGATGGAAAGGTGAGCTGTTTATCTGAGGAGCTAATTCTCGAGATTTCATTCTGTCCTGCATGAGACAGTAAACTTGAGAGTGTAGAAATCAGCTAGCCTATTGCTAGAGGAAGAATCTCTAGCTCCAGCTCAGTGTGTTGTCTTTTGTTTGTTTTGCCCAGTGATTTTTGTTATCTTTATTGCATTGCCTCTATGGAATACATCTATGGTCTCTGTGTATGCAGCAGTATCTGTATAAGCTTGCTACAATATTCATGACAGGTGTTCTAATAATTTTTGGGTGCTCTGGTCGGTTAGATCCATTTCAGGTATTCAAGAATACGTTATTTGTCATTTGGAAAAATTCTCCTCTGTGAGAAGTTATGTTGCCGGCAGGTGAGGTTGCCAGAGTCAACATACATCCTAACTTGCTCACCCTTTTTCCTCTGAAAAGCCAACACTCTCTGAGTGGCACATAAAAGGTATTTGAAACTTCAGAGACCTCACCTGCATAGTTACATTCACCTTTGTTTTGCTTTATGATGCTAAAGCAGGGAAGGCAGAAGAGTTTTATGTTAAGAATCTGTCCTGCAAAGTTTTAAATTAGTCTGGACTTCTCAGAGTCAGGATCAACAATCAATTCTTTTCTATACAATAGATACACTCAATAGGATGCAATAGCAGCATTTTGGGGGGGGGGGGGGGGGATAAAATCTTCAAAACTATCAAAGTCACCTATGACATTAAGTTGATCATTGGAAGATTATGTAATACTTGGGTTTTTGCTTGGTTTTTCTAACAGCAACTTTCTGTCTAGAAAAAGGACAAAAATAACCATGAGAATAACTCTGAATTTGCACGTGTAAATTGAGACTTTCCTCACCTACGGTCTCAGTTCCCCAAATATATGTACACCTACTTTCTCTCTCCTTGCCCCCAGCTGTACTTGTCTGGAGATACCAGTTGCAAAGAAGCTATGGGAATCCATTTCTAATTCTGCCAGGCAGCAGGTGGAGAATTAGCATAGTGACTTTCATTATGGGAAGCAGGAGGCACTGAGGATCTGGATCCAGAATCAGACATTTCAGTGAACCTGTGTAACAAATGGAGGGCCTCAGAGATTTACTGCTGTCTAGTGATAAATTGCTCTCCCAGTTTTTCTCAGCAGTTTTTTGACTGTAGTTTCAATCTAACACAACAAAATAAGTTAGCTGGAATCAAGCAGGTGCTTTTAAGTTAGGCATGTGGAGAAGTGGGAAGGACTACAGGAGCTAATATCTGGGCATTGTGTTCCCTGGACCAGCGGCAGCCCTGGATACCTGTCCTGGGTGGGTGCTGAGCACAGCAGCTGTGGCTGAGTTAAGGTGCAGTCTATGAGTCCTTCTGCCAGCAAGAAAATGAGGTCTCTCAGAATGAAGTCTTGCTTTGCAAATCTGGGGACCTGCAGTTCTAAGCTTTGCTTCCCACTTCTCTCTCTGGTCACAGGTATTTCCCAAGGTCTTTGTTCCCCTTTCACAGGCTGCAAAGTGAGGATTGTCTCGAAGGCCTGGAAGATAAACTCATTAATATTTGTGAAACATCAGATACCATAGTGATAAGTGCCACACAAAAGCCCATGAGGAAATTAATAATTAGGTATTCAGAGCAGGGAATGAATGTTACAAAGTAAATAAGGTGAGACTACACGTTGAATGAAGAGGATGAAAAGAAATATTCAACAGCTAATTTAGTCCCAGAGAAACATTCAGCTTGTGCACTGTTTGAAGGAAGAGTTATGTGGAAAATTCCTAAGCAATTGCATTATAAAGTTTGTATTGTACATATGTATAGCAGAGGTCTAAAGTAAGGTCACGTGTAGAGCATAAAATGTGACATTTTCCTAATATTTGATAGTTTACTTTATATCAAAACTTTATTTTAATGTATCTCTTCAGTTTTTAACATAGTTAATTTTAGAGAAGTTATAATGTTCCCTGAACAAAATATATAAGTAACTCATATTTCATTCCTTATATATTTTGGGATGGAAAACATGGAGAAAAGATGTTTCCTATAACAGTACTGAAAATTGATTTGAATATGTACTGAGGTGAAAATTACCTCATCACATGCCCTTTCAATAACAGGGGAAAGGATAATTTAACAAAGCACCAGTGTATTTAAACAGACTAGAAGTAAATTTCCCGCTGGTAACTGCAAATTTGAATTAAGCACCAAAGGCGTTTAATTGCTATAATCTGGGTGTCAAAAGTTGACACTTACTAGGCAAAGGACTATTCTTACTACACAAGAGGAAAATCGCCTATGCCTGCATATTATAAAGAAAAACCTGGTTATGTTCTGTTTGCTGGTACAAGTTAATTGTAGTGCTGCCAGTTTCCTTCTCTTATTGCTATGGATAGGACCTATATGCACATCACCTACAAAGGCCTAACCTCTCTTTGTCATAACACTCATTCCAGTTAACAAATTTAACAAAGCAGCTTACTTTTGGAACAGGTGTTATAACTACATAAATAACAGCTGGATAAACTATTTAATTACTTAATTTTTTTTAACAGTGTGTTTGCTGGAGAGTACTTGACCAGTTATGGGAGCAAATAGTATTTATTGAATATATTTGATATTTAGTGGTGAAATGTGCCTAATATTTGAAGAATGTAGCTTGGCAGGTCGCTCATCCTCAGTTGATTTTTAAAGCCTTTTAATTCACTTGGAGCAATACCATTTTCTTTATTCTTTTTCTGGTAAGTGCATTTATAGGTGTTGCAATCCTAACTTTATTCGTTCTCTTCACCATAATTGTCTTCTGAATCTGTTTCTTCTTCCCCACCTGTGCTTTCCTCTCTCAACTCCATGTCATATTTGCTCTCTCCTCTTGTTTTTTTAACATTCTTCATTTCTTCCCTTTCCTCAAATTTTCCTTCCCTCTGTGAAACCAGTGAATTTTAACTCTGATGTACATGTTTTGGAAGCATGCCATGTGTTTCATAGTTGTTAACCTATAATAATGGTGTTGGCAGTAGTCAGAAGTTGAGTTTAGATGAGAAGTCACTCCTTTCACTGCAGCCTTCTGGGAAAGAAGGACATTGAGGTCTTCATGATGGTCATAAGCTACTTGGATATTTTACACTGTTTCCTTGACTGAGTGAAGTCACCATCAAATCCCCTGTTTTGGTTTATACACACGAGGTATTTTCCAGTCTCCACACCCATCTGCTTCCAAGCCACCTGCTGCTGAGTGGGTAGCTACAAGTAGTTGTCGGTTTGTGCCCTAATGTGACAGGGGACAGCTCCAGTTTTACCTCTTCCCCATATTTAAATGTGCTTTGCTGTCCTTTTAAACGCTCAGTGTTCCTTACTCCTGCTCAGCAAGGAGCTTCCTCAAACTACAGTGCTAACCCTGTTTGAACACCTCTGGATTCCTTGCTCTTTGGTGTTCTGGAAAACTGGCTACAAGCGGTAAAACCCCAAGTGATCTCCTCTTGGTGGCTTGAGAAACATCTCAACAACAAGACAAGTCCTGGAGCACCCCTGCCAGAAATGCTGGGAAAAAAGAGTGCTTTGTTTTCGTTCCAGGATGGTTTTCCTGCCAGTGATAAAAAGTTAGAAATGTTTCTTTTTGTTGGTTCATTTTTAATTGGCAAACCTAGTCTCTGCAGAAATCAGAAGCAATTGTCCAGGTAAGATGTGTGTCTAATTTGCTACATGGGTCTTCGAGCTGTGTTGCCCTTTACTTTAATTCCTGTGTTTAAAAGGTAGTTTTCAGCTCTTTTGTTTCACTCTGTCTTTTGCAGGTAATTAGCGATTGCTTTTATTCCCACTGAGGTGATGAAAGAGGGCAAAACTGGTGCCAGTGAGCTGAGTAAATTCTCTCGTTGAGATTAGGGCAGAGCTGGGATCAGGCTACTCTAAAACCCCAGCTCCCAGGTCAGTGTTTTGCTCACAGCTTTGTTTTCTTCCCAGAGGTGAGATACTTCATGGGTCAGGTGCATCTCTAGGATTTGTCTTTAGTGCTGACAGCTACTCATGTCCTTCTGCTGCTGCCAGTGCAGAGTGAGTATAAAAAACTAATGCTTCAGTACAGCCTCCTTCCAGAAAAACAGCATCTATAAAGATTTGGCAAAGTCCAAGCCTTGTCAGTGCCTCACCTTAAAAGCTTTGTGAGAGAACAAGCATGGTGTTCTTCTGAAGTGAAAGTTTCTGGATGGGGAATTAGATTTTTTGTTTGTTTGTTTGTTTGGGGTTTTTGGGGGGTTTTTTGGGGGGTTTTTTTGTTTCTTTTTTTGTTTGTTTGTTTGTTTGTTTGTTTGTTTGTTTACTTCCTTAGTTGAGTATAAGCTCAGTACAGTGCTGGGCAGTTGACAGGCACCCAGCTGGTCATATCCATGATTGCCCTGTGCAGAGGATAGTGATTTTTTTCAGTTGGTTTTCTTTCATTCATTACTTAGTAGCTGTAGTGATTCCTCCAAGCTGATGCATCCTTTCAACTTATGAAAAAGTGAATAAGAAAAAAAGCACTTTCTATTGTCTGAAGATATATTGATCAGCTTGATGTCCACTGACTTGCTCAAGTGTTGGCTGCAATCAAAACCAAAGCTTATTATTTTGATTTCTTTTTAAAACTAAGGTTGTTTGCGAGGTTTAGACACAGCTCCTATTGTTCTTGCATTGCAGAAATTTGGCAAAGGCTTTCTTATGTTTTTTTTCTTCTCCCTCTGTTATACTGATAATTTTCTGTAGAATAGAGAAATATTTAGTCTGGTTATTTTAATATTTTTTTTGTGTCTAGACTGATTGGGTGTTGATTTTGCATAGTTAGTCATTACAATGCATGAAATTTATATCTAATATTGTTAATACAAGTTTGCATGGAGTAAAATAGAAAATACAATTTTGCATGGATTTAAAACTTGCTATCTAAAAGGAGCTACTTGTATCTGACATTTAAGAATGATGTGAGAAAATTACAGTCTGAAATCAAGACAAACATATTAAGATAAATACTTTTTCCCCTCTAATCTCTGTGGCCTCTAAGAAACAGGAGAGCATGATTTTGTTTGTGGGTGAGATTGAAAACTTTCTAGTAAGCTGAACATGAAAAGAGCACACACAGTGGATGGTGTGAAACCTGCAGTTATCTGCCTATAGTTATTATAAATGTGTTGTGTATGTGTGATAAAGGTCCGTAACATTTTGCAGAAGTGCCTATTATCCACCTGTTATGATTTTGCTGTTTATAGTGCCAATTCTTCACATGGTGCTTAGGTCTTTAAAGATAATATGGATTAAGTCAGTGCTCTGTGTTGAAACACTCCCACCATCACCTCAGGTGAGCTGCTAGGCATGGTCTCTACACACAAATTGTTTCAGAAATTTTTTTGTTTGTTTTTTTAAAAATATTAACATTTTCTTTTAGATACAAAATCAATCTCCTGATTAATCTTACTTAATAATTATGTAGTCTAGAATTTTTCTTGGTAGTGTTTTATTTCTGAAACTTTCATTACAATAGAGCACAGAGCACACAACACACAGACTTAAATGATGCACAGAACAAGAAATCTGCTATAGCCCTCTGTGCTGCAACACCAATGTTTTAGGTGTTTGACTGCTGCAGGGGAATCTGCAACCTTCTCAAAAGCCTGTATGCTCTAGAGACTATCCACCAGCAACAATTTTGTTTTATACACTCTAGGAGGTGGGACAAAAATTCAATGTGTCATCCTTTGCTTATAAATAATTTCTTTTCCATTTTTTGGAATTCAGTCTGCAGAATTGGTTCTGATAGTAAGTGCCTTTTGAAAGAGGAATGGAAATTCAATAGTGTGAAACTCACACCTTTAAAAAAAAATAAAAAAAAAAAAACAAAACCACACACACACAAAAGAAAAACAAACAAAAAAAAAGAAAAAAGAAAAGAAAAAAAAAAGAAGCACCCCAAACCAAACCAAAACAATGATAACTTCCCCACAAGCAGAGGCAGAAAAGGAATTCGAGGTCCTTTGCTTTGTACTTGAAGAAAAGACCACTCAGCAGTATGGGTGAGGAAGGTGAAAGTTCAGAGTCATGACATGCCTTGGGGTCACAAACCCATTCTCTTAAGAGAGACCTAATACCTTGACTGTAAATTATTCTGGGCCATTATAATTTGCTAACAATATCTTCAGTTTCTGTGTTCCACAGAAGAGCTATTCTCTCTGAGTGCTTATTTCAATCCCTATCTTGTTCCATGAATATTTGTTGCATGTCACAAAGGTAAAGTGCTTTGAAGAGAAGTCCCATAGGCAGTTTCTAGGCCCTTTGTGACTCAAAAAGCCTCTCTAATGATCTATCAAATGGACTTTTCATATATTTTGTTATTTCATCATTTATGTCAGAGCTAGGTTTTAAAAAACTTTGATTATGCACATTGTCCAGCCTATTGAGTGGAAGTGGATGAACAACATTGGAATTAACCACCTTGGTGGTTGAGTGCTTTTTGTAATTGAAAGAATGAAACTGCAAATGAATCTCTGTTACTATGATTTTTGGAGTGCTTTGACTATTGATTGAAGTAGAAAGAAAGAAAATGCTGAAGTGCTATACTTTCTTTTCTTTCCTCTGTCCTTTTAATTTTGAAAGAAGGTGGCAGCCAGCACTGTAGGTTTGCAAGAATTGGTCTGTTGGTGTTGCAAAGGCCATGTGCTCTAGACTGAATCTCTCCATCCTCCATCTGCCTTTCCTCTTGACTGACTCCTGGATGGTGAAAAAATGAACCAGATTACTGAGTCACTCAGTCTTGCCAAAAGTGGCATCCTCTGTACAAGCAAATACAACTCTTAGGTCTGGGGAACTTTGATGTGGAAAAGAGTTGTACCTCTAAAGTTGGTGACAGCAAGGTGGGTAATCTGGGGACTTCAGTTCTGGACTTCTAAATCCCACTTTAATCCTATTTGTAAATATAGAATATTTTTGTGGATTTGGGCTTAATTAATTTCTAGTAGGAAGGACAGTTCAATGCTGAAATTGATTTTATTTAACAAGGTTGTGTAATTTCAATTACCAGATGTTTTTTAACTTGTATTAGAGGTCTGTCATGATGGACTTATATAAAGTAGACTGTCTTGGAGCAGGGGTTGAACAGGACAGGAACTTAACATCACTTCTAGCCCTACTTTCTCTAATGTACACTTAAAATAAAGGATTAGCTGTTCTCTTCTGGAATGAATGGTTTGTTTCTGTGGAATGTAGGCTGAAAATCAAGGAAATCTTCTGAGCATTATTGTTGGTCTCTCAGGCTTTGAAGTCATAAAGTAAGCATGCAAGGCTGTCATAAAATTGATCTGAAGACTCTATTTCACCGCTTACTGCAGGACACATGTTCCATCCTGATTTATATGCTATGAAGTTATGCTTAGGTTTGTTCCATGCTCTGGAGCAAAGCCACTGAGACCAATTAAGTTCTCTGGATTAATGAAGATACAACTGAGAGTGGAATTTGGCTCATTGACTTCTCTGGGTCTGCATAAATATGAATCAGGAATAGTTTTGTTCATACAAGTGTGGTTGAATCCAATACTTAAATGCATATGTAGCTGAATACAAAACTACTGTGTGAGATCACTAGGCTAGGAGTGACTACTGTAGAATGAATAAAAATACTGTAACTGTGCCCATTGTCTGGAGAAAAATCTTATCAGGTTTGCTTGCTTTTCTTCCTGCAATATATAGTTTTAACTAATTGCTATGGAGTTAATTCCAAATGTGTCTCCCTCAACATGCTTCCTTGAAAATCTATGAAAGAAAACCTTATTTAATAACTGGCTGTGGTCCACAAGTTCTTTAGAGTGAGAAGGAAAGTACAAAAAATTTTGACTACCTGTCCAAGGGGAGAGTTGAAAAGCAAACTGTTGGTAGTGGTACAGGCAGGATTAATTAGATTGGAATACTGGCTACAGTCCTTAAACTGTAGCACTGCTCCCTTGTGTTTGCCAGGTATTAGAAAATGAAAAGTATTTAGCCTGGTCAAAAATTGATTTGATAGATAAAGGCGCCTTTGCAACTTAGTAGGCAGTACTCTAAGTTTGAAAATATGATTTGGGTCATTTGAGTTCTGCTGGTAGTCTCTAATAAGGAAAAAGCTTGTCTGTGACCATTTTAGTTGCTAGAAATTTATGCCAGTCTTTATAAAGTTTCTTTGTTGTCTTGAAAATGCTGTATTTAGAGAACTGATTAAAAATTAGTTCATACACCAAGACACACATTTTAAAACTGGGACCTAGGTGTCCCTTTTTTATGCCAGTTAGGTAACCTAAGTGTTAGAGTTGCTGTGAGATATGTTCTGCTATCGTTTCCTATCTTGTACAGTGCAAGATCAAGCCTATTAAGAACTTTAACATTTCAGGATGTGTTTCTTGAAGATGAATTCTTGAGATAGGCTGACTATTACTGCCTTCTATTTTAATTGACTATAAAAAGTAACGGAATTATTTAAAAGTGGAACCATTTTTATCCTACAGTGGAATTGAAATAGCTAAATATTCTTCCCATCTCTCTGTGGCAGATTAACCCTGACTGTGGGACAAATGTCCACCAAATCTATTCTATCATGTAGCTGGATAGAGTGATGCCTCTAAAATAAATACCTATTTTATTCTACTTAACTCTGTGTGTAGCCTCTGTTCCAGCTCCTCAAGGCATCAAGAGGAGGGAAGGTTCATGGGGACAGGCAGAAATCACTTACCCATTATGGACCAGAGAAAAACAGACTTGACTTGGTGAAGTTAGTTTAATTCATTACCAATCAAGTCAGAGTGAGATAATGAGAAATAAAATCAAAATTTAAAAACACCTTTCCCCCCACCCTTCCTGTCTTCATGGATTTAACTATCCCCTCCCTACCATCTGGTAAAGGGGAATGGGCATTGTGGTAAGTCATCACATGTTGCTGCAACTCCTCCTTTTTCAGGGGGAGAATTCCTCACATTCTTCCCTTAATCCAGTGCGATGTCCCTCCTATAGGAGACAGTTCTCCATTAACTTCTTCAGTGTGAGTCCTTCCATGGGCTGCAGATCTTCAAAAACTGCTCCAGTGTGGGGCCCTTCCACAGGGTGCAGTCCTTGAGGCACAGCCTACGCCGGTGTGGGACCCCCATGAGGTCACAAGTTCTGCCAGCAGATCTGACACAGTGTAGGTTCCTGTCTCCACAGATCCACGTGTCCCCCATGTCTTTGTTGTTAGTCTGTCCTGATGCTACTTGCAAATGCTGGAGTGCTTCCCTCAGGACACGTATTGTTCTACCTTGTACTTGCTGTACATTTGTAATTAAAGGTGTGAGTATTATTCCTTCCTTCTTAAGCAAACTGTATCCACTTCCCAACACTATGCAATCTCTTTTACTGCATTACAGAGATAATGCTGGAAATTATGTGTGTTCTTGCATAGAAAAGTGAACAGGAGCCTCAGAGGCTGAAGTAGGGAAATAGATATCCAGAGAGTCTCCTTGCCCATGCAAGGTAACCCTCTACTCATTTTCTTATACTTCGTTTCATCTAAATTTAGCCACACCCAAAATAGGGGATTTCTGCCATTACAGCTGGAAGACTATAACAGGTTAATACATCTCACATAGAAGAAGTTTTCATTGATGTTCAGTGTAAATTATTTCACAGATGAAATATACCTCGCTGTCAGGGAGCAGCCTAAATTTTCACTTTCTTAATTTCATCCCATTATTCCTCGTTATATTCCTTGTACCAATCTAAATAATTCATCACCCTTCTTAATGTTTATACCCTTCAAATATTTATAGGCAGTTATCACATCTCCCTTTAGTCAGAGCTTAGCTGAGCTGTTCGTATTTAGACCTTTTAATCTTTCTTCATAAGGAAATCCTTCTACGTGAGATTTGAGGGCGTGATCCTCAAAGGTATGGAGGTGCCTGTCATTGACTTGTGGAACTATGGCCTAGATATTAGTACCATTAGGCAGCACGTTTTTTCTCCTCTCTGAATTACTACTAATTTGTCAGTATTAGATTTTAAGGGGTAAAGAACTGAATGTGATATTCTGGGAGCATCATGGCCAGTCTTCCCTGGCTTGCTGGGTAGTGTATCACCTCAGTATGTGCATCCTCCAGGGTGTGTTGTGCCTCTTGCTCTCACACAGAATCGGAAATTTGTATCTATGGTAGTGTTCAGTACTGCCCTTACCTGCCTTCTGGACCTCTATAGTACAAATTTCTTGCTAGTGAATTTGCTTTCTATGTGTGTGAGTACATATTTTTATTATAGACGCGTACATATATAAAAAAAATCGTACTTACTGCCCATCGTCTGAACATAGATTAAAATTAAGGGGTTCTGCTGAACATTAATCTCTGTATCACTACACTATATCGTTTTCCAGCTTCATATGGTGGCATTAATCACTACTCTTTGTTTACAGATTTTTTCAAACAATTTATTGTCCATGTAACTCTGCTCATATCCAAGCCAATTTGAATTAAGATTGTAAGGTAAAATCCCTATATCAAATGCTTTACTAAAATCCAGCTGGAGGAAATCTAGTGCAGGACATATTTGACTGTTCTCAGTGGTCTCTTAGGTCCCGCGAGTATGAACTTTTGTTTGAATCTTCCATTTTGGTTTTGTGCACTATGAATTATTACTGGCAGTTATGGTTTCTGGGCTGCCACGACTGGAAAAACTCTCCCATTCCTGTTAGAAATGGAAATAGTCATCCCATGTTTGGGCTCAGGATAGACTGAAATTTTGTTAAAGTACCAATTTCTGCTATCACAAAAGAGTTTGGACACACAGGTGTAGTGAGAGCTGGACAGATCAGCACACTAATGGTAATGAGTGCATTTTTGTGGGCTTATCATGAAATATTTTTAAATTTTATCCTTTTAGTCTTTTTTACTAAATTAAGGAAATAGTTAAAGCAAATATTTTGAAATTAAGATTGAGTACTATGCAAATGTGTAAAAACAACTTTATTTTGGAGTGGATAAAACTAATAACCATATTTGAATGAACTTTGAGGGATTTCTTGGCCAAATCAAAGTTTTGTCCAAGTAAATAGCTTTTGCACAGCTCTACTTCCATTTTGTGTCTGGCAAACGTGAAATCAAACCTTGGAACTTGATACTGCTATTTTAGATGCCATAGTCCTGGTGCAGAGTGATGCTACGTCAAAGCCTGTATATCACCCACAAGCCTGCCAGACTGAACTGTCTCGCCTTTGCTTGTTTTTCTGACAGTGTTTGGGTGGTGGATTTGGAGTTTTTGCCTGAAAGGGCTTGATGCTTGTCAAGTCTGTAAAAAAACAAGACTTCAAAAATATTACATGGTAGTAGCACCGAATTTGAGTGACTTTCCTAAGGCTGACTTAGCTCATCTATGCTATTTTTCTGCATGACCTTGTTTCATTGCAGGGAATGCGTTTCTCTTTTTAGCATTCAATACAATGCATTTATCATCTTTCATCTCTCACTATTTCACATTTGCTTATTCTGAATCTCATGATACAGATTTTCATCTCCAGCAAAAGTATTTTACTGGAGACCCATTTCAATCTTCTACAGAGCTGCTGTGCATTATTTTGAGTCTTATACAGCATTGCCTTCCAGAGGTATAGAATTTCAGCTTCAGTCTTGCAAAGGTGGCTTGTTGTTAGTTTCATGAGTTTTTTGGCATTACATGAACTCACATAAATTCATTACATGAATTCTGTTGTTTAAACCCAAAAATCTGTATGCCTATGTGATGCAACTAAGCATATATATGCCCTACCAGAGACACTCGTACCCTGCCTCTTTCTTTGCGAAGAGTGCCATGTGAGAGATTATTTTAGGTTACATTATCAAAAGGAAGATTTTGACAGTGTAAACCCAGGTCCTCCCTAGAAATGTTGGCCCATATAGTTCTCCTGAGAAATCTTTTTATGTGTAGGCAAGCCACCTTTAGCTGAAGCAAAATGAACAATACAGAAAACAAAACTCAATCTTCTATGAGAGAGTGAGCACTTAGATGGGCTACATGCTGGCTTGGGTCAAGCTGTATCAGTCAGACTTGGGGAATGAGGAAATTTATTTTTTGGGTTTTTAAACAGTAAGCAAAGCAAACGGGGAAGGAATAGCACCTCCTAAGACTGATTTTCTACTACTCAATATCCACCTTTTTTCTATTGTAATTTTTATACCTCTGCAAATGTGTACTGCTGAAGAATCAAGTCCATAGTGTTCCCCTGACTGCCTGTAATGATTAAAAACAATACCAGCAGAAATGTTCAGGAATTAAGTGAATAAAAAGTATCTCATACATTTATAACTTTAAAAATCACTAAGATGAACTTATTACAAAAACCAGTTTATTTCAATGATATATTCTAAACTCTGAGAAAAAGTACTATATCTTTCTAAAATGTGATTAATCAAATGATCATTTCTTTTCTATATAGGAACAGAATATTTGGGGTTTAGTTTCATTTGGCTATTTTCTTTTACTGATTTGAATTCAAATTTTTCAATTCTAATAAAATAGGAATGACATCAAGTTGATATACTTTCTACTCTCTTATTAGCATAATAGTGTTAGTTTCTTTAGCTCTAGGAAATGGATAATGACATCAATTATTGATCTTGTGGCAGGTTAAGAAGAATATTATCTCAATACATAGTAGTCAGCTTGACCTTTTATTGACTTGACCTTGTGCTTCTCTGAGGAGCAAAATTAGGACACCTACATAACTTTGTGCTGTGATTTTGAAATTCTGACATGGTTTGGACTATAATTTTTAAATTGGTAAAACAGTAATCCATCAAATCATTAATCTGTACCAGTAACACAGGCAGACAGAGTTGAGGCAGGCTTTGGTCAATAGCCAATGATAACATAGCTGTTAGGAATTTGGGATAGGGGTTTTTTTTATGATTTTTGTAATATTTTTGTTAAAATTCACGTTTCTTTATTTGCCTTTTTTTTTCTTTTTTTTTTTTTTTTTTTTTTTTTTAATAAAAAGATCCTTTACAAAGAGGACCTGAACACAGCAATAAGCAAGCCTTCCAGTCCAACAGTGTGGGTTGGTTAATATTGTACAGGTTTCAATCCCCACTTCCACTATGCCCCAAAATACTTTTTCTTCCTTTTTTTTTTTGTGGAAAAAACTATGCTAGTTTGTGTTTTGCTGCAGAAAAATCAACTAAAAAGCCAGTTTAATAAAAATAAGTTCTATGTGATGAAGATGAGAGTCTGCAAATAGTGGAGTGTAAACTACTACAATCTAAAATATGTTGTCATAAAAAAGGTACCTTGATTCCCTGTAGGCCTTATGGTAACACCAAAGTCATCCATCTATCTATCTATCTATCTGTCTATCCTGTATATCTCCATTTTTCTGCTATCAGAGAAGGAGATAGACATACAGGGGAGACATGGTGGAACAACTAACATCTACTTGCATGAGCAAACAGAGGATTATGAAGATGAGTGTATGTGCCCTTCTGGGAAGGGCTATGTCTCCTTGAGAACACCTGAAAGTGATTTCTAGTAAGAGAATTCCTACAAAAATTAAGCATGAAATTGCTCCAAATTGAACCTTGCCAAGATTTGAAGAAAAACATATTGATCAAGACTATTTTTCATGAAATATGTAGGCTTTCCTCTACAATATTCATAACAGTCAAAAACCAGTGCTAATCTTGTTGACCTCTAAGCCTGATCTGTGTTAACAATGAAAGGTTATTCCTGCTATCAGTCTTTCATCTGAAACAGCAGAGGTTCCTGTGACTGATGCGAAGGTTACAACCCTACTGACGAATAGTCTGATGCCTTGGGATAAATTCTCTTTCGTAGTTCGCCCTCTTAAAAACCATGGCAACCTCACACATGCACAACTCCAAGCAAATAAACAAAAATATCCATGTGAAAAGACAGTGAAGTTGCAAAGAAACCTTGAGATGTGCAAAAACTAGAAAATGTCAGAATTAATCTGTTAGTACAACTTTTGTGGGCTCCAGTGCACACATGCTTAATATAGTGGCCTACTTGTGTGTTCAAATACCACCCTTTTCTTAGGATTTCTGACTTGTATTTAGAATGAACCTATCTAAAAGAGAAGTAACAAAATGTAACAAAGGACTTTATTCCCCAGAAGTGCTTTGCTTGTTGTCTATATTCTTTTAAGTGTGCTTAGTGAATCAGATAAGCAGTTGCAAGGAGAAAAATTGAAGTTTCTTGGGTTCTGTCCTTGAGTATCAGGCTGTAGAAATGCACTTTCTTCCTCCTTCTGCCGTGGAAAGCCTGTATGATGTTAGGTGAGAGGATTTCTGATCATTCTTGTCACAGCTAGCAAGGAATTTTCCGCCATTGTTTCTTGCATGCCGTTAACAGTGTACGATGGGAACATCTTCAACTGAATTTCTTGGAGTTTTGCTACGGACATAAGTGATGGTGTGCATTATTAGGCACACTAGAAAAAGGTACTCAACTGTGGAGTCTAAAGTCAGGTAACTTTTGCTCTTAATAAGTTTGTGCCATTGTTGCCCATCTTCAGATTGTAGGGAATGCTTCTGCCTCCCTTGCAGGCTGTGAATGCTAACTCCTTTTCATGGAGTGTCATAGGGAAATGCTTTAGAAAAGGCAAGGAAAAATTAATAACTCTGTTTTAGGAACAAAGACCACATACTGTGACACAGTAATGAATTAATGACTGTTCAAACTGTCCCCACATTGACCAAAACATGGATCCTACAGAAATATTAAAGCACTGTCACTGAGAAGTGTAGCAGAAAAGCTAAGGAACAGGAAACTGAATAGAGTCACATATAATCATATTTCTGCCACATAACTATATTTTGTACCATTTTCATGGTTTTCCCTGAAACCTTTTTCCTTACAATTCTTTCCTGGTGATAGGCAATGCAGCAAGAGTTCTTCTAAAGGCTTGACTTCCCCTAGGCTTCTTGTAAGCTGTAACTGAGACTGGAATAACTCCAAGTTTTCAATTTCTGGACATTCAAATGGGATCCGGGACAGAGTTAGAAAAATGAAAGATTATAGATTAGCAGAGCCCAGACTTGGGTATTCCATAGGAATCAGAAGGATTCTGTGTTATTTCAGCTAAAGTTAGAAAATATTTTCTTGGGAAAGTTCATTTTGGTACTGAGAGATGTTTTTTCAGGCTTACTGCAAACAGTGGAAGGAAACTTAAGAATATTTTTTCGCTTTTTTCTCTCACATGCATAACCAAATTCCACCTCTAAAAATATGTGATTAGAAGAACTTTCCGAGCTGTATGTGTAGCAGGGTTAAAAACCTCATATAACCTACTCAGACAAGTACATCTCTGAATGGTTTTTAATCCTACAATTTGCTTGGTAAAAAAAAAAAAAAAAAAAAAAAAAACATGATATACCACAGTCAAGAGCATGCTGGACTTGATTACTTCTATTTCATGGTAAGAAATTTCAAAGAGGCAAATTGCAGCCAGAAAAAATGGCAATCCTTTTTCTATGTAATGCACTTGCTTCCATACCTGTTCACTCTTTTCTGGGATCTTCCAACTGTGACAGTTTATCAGCAGGAGTACCCACCAACCCAGGCTACTGAAACACTATGGATTATGTCAGCTATGCGTAGCCTGTCGTGTCCTTAATCTTTCAGGGCAGTATTTTACTCTGCCAGTGGTTCTATGGAGTTTTGTTGGCATTCTCAGCCTCTGTGCAGTATTCCTTTGGGTCAACAGAGTCTGCTCACCAATTCTCTCCATTATTTATCCCCCATATTTTTTTTAGCCTTGGGCATCATTTAATCAAAACCAACACAACAAGAAAAGGTAATAGTGCATCTCTGCAATACATTGTGCTTTTTTAAACTGTTCTGAGTTTGGCAATTGTGTTTTATTCATGGCATATTACCATAAGAAGGCAGAAAGTTTCAGAGATATAACAAAAAAAAAATCAGTAATATCTTTTTACATAACTTTGTATACAGTGGTGATTCAGTGTTTTGGAAAGGTGAGTTTTGGAAGTTTTGCAGTTAGACAAAACTGATCTTTTAATAACTGTGTATCTTGGATGATTTAAATTTCTACTTATTAATTGGGAGAAGAACAGTGTTGATAAGTCAGCGTTTACTTTGATGAAGTATAAGACCTGCCTGTAGCAAAAGCTCTCATTCTATTGCTATGAACAGAACAGGCAGGAGCAAGAGAAACGTTATTTTTGGTATCCTGGCAGACAGACTGCTGTACCTAGAGTTATGGCAAAGAATTTTCCTGAGGTATTCTTGGCGTTTGGTGTCAGAAGTAAAACAATCTAAAAGGATGGCTATCAAGTAATATCAAATAAGATTCCTGTGGAAATATACACAAAATCTTTCATGTGGGGAATAAGCAGATCATATGTGCATGGTGTGGAGGGTGGTTCTAATGGTTAGATTTTTGTTAAGGCAGCTTGCTTTTAACAGGGTTTGTGCAAAGATCTTTGTTAGTATAGATCTGCAGATTGTTGTAATCCTCGCCTTGGCTTTTCAGTGGGACAATAAGAATGTTGGAAGTGCCAAGTGATGAATGCAGAAACAATCTCAGCATTTAGGAATATCCCTATGTTTGGACCCCTTTGTGTGGAAATTAGGTACCAAAAGTAAAGGTTTGATACTTACTCTGTCACTTATTGGCTTATCTTCCTAAGTAATGGAATTCCCAGCTAAGCCTTTTTAGCACTCCTGTTCCATGATGCATGCTCGTGTTGCTGCTTTGATCCATGACATTTTGGGTTTTGATCTCTTTTCCTTGCTGCCTTTTTCTCTATGCCCATCATCAGTAAAAAGCTGCTTTGCAGAACTTAGAAACACACTGAACTTTTGAACTGGCATCTATGGTTGGTTATCCAAATTTCTAGGAGAGTAATTGCTATTTAAAATACTCCTATTGTTCCTTTTGGAGTCTTAGCCAGATAAAGTAATCATTAGCAGTGGTGTGAATCTCTTTGGTACTTTCCTATGAATGTATTGGGAAATACATATTAAATACATTACATCCACATGTGCGATATGAATTTAATCTCCAAGTCACTAACTCCCAGGTCTATCTCCTGCTTCCCTTGGGGTGGGAAGCCTTTTAAGCTAATTAGTGATAGCACATAAGCTTCATCCCTGAAGAACATTATTCATTTTATCACTTGTGCTGTGTTAAAAAATGGAGGATGCTGCTGCATGGTAAAATGCATGGAAGTAGAAGAAACACTTGGCAATGGAAGAAAGCTTCAGTAATGCTCAGACATCCTACTGCAAGACCATCCTACAATCACAAATTATGTGTGTCTGGTCAACTCATGGCTGAATGAATTTGGGAAACAATCACAAGACAAATTTATATATATATATATATATATATATATATAATATATGTAGGAAGAGATGTGTAAGACCTCTAACTGCCTTCATGGGCTCTATGGAGGGTTCTCAAGCGACTGTGCTACAGATGCCTTCTGGCCCCGAGGAAGTACATTGAAAAATTATATCTGCCTGGTCTCACCAATCTAGATAATAAGTTGTTAGTTGTCCCTTTTCTTGTAAATGCACTCCTGAAAATGTTTGGTCTAGTTACAAAGAGATTCTTCATTTGTATTCCTTTCTCCAAACGTAGGGGGTTGCCCTGTTGCATACCTTAGCATTCTGCTGAGGCTTTAGCATTTTTGGAAGCTGGCTGCTGAAGGATTTTCCTTAGAATAGAGTTGAGTAACAAAATATATTTTGTGAATGGGGGAGGGGAAAGTGGGTCCACAGCAGAGAGAGATGTTCTAAATTGCAGAATTTAGAAAGAAATCATTCAAATGCAGTAGTATTTTTATGGCACTCGAACCTCTTCTCCTTGCTGAGACTTCTTAGAAAAGCTTAGAAATAACAAAATGTGTGGGATGCAAAATGACAATGGTCAGACAAAATGTTCACTACTGAGATAAAAAGCTAGGCTTGGAGATTAACTTGCTCTTTGAAACCTCTTCTTTGAACAAACAGTAGCACAGGCTCAGTGGCCCTTACCCTTACTGAAACTGAGTGAGTTAGAGCACATCAGGGACCCTCAGTAACTTTCCAAGCACACCCGTGCTCAATACAAATTAGCCACTAATTACTCCAAAACACTGACTTTCTAGTGTGTGGGAGTTCAGTTAATTCATGCCCCTTGTGATTGTAGTAATGATGCCTCAATTACATGTGTATGTGTGTCTGAGAGATGCATGAACCCATGTTACTGTGGCTACGCGCTTTACTTGTGTCCATGTACAAACAGCATACATCTTTTCCTGCACTTGTCAATGGTTCATTTGTCAGCTGGTTATTGTACCTTCTCCTGAGTCAGTATTCAACTGATATTCCAGCAGGGGCCTGTGGGGTGTTTTTTTGGCTCAGTTACAAATGGGAAGACAAGAGCTTGGATACGTGAAATGCACTTTTGATATGTTCTGCTATTTGCAGTAGAAAGTCTCCAAATTCCAGTGATGTGGGCAACTCCAAGTGAAATGATTTCATTCTCTCTTGGGACAGAATTTTTGGATTGCTCTTCAACAAGCCAGTACAGATAGTAACAGAGTAGGTGCTCATCCTATCCCTCCTGTGTAACAGATTGTACATAGAAAGGTATACATATGCTTGAAGAGGAAAAATAAGTGGATGTGAAGGTGCTTGGTTGTCTTTCCCAAACTTTCAACCTTGATCTTTGCATAAACCTATGATCAAGCACAGCCACCCTGGTCTAGTCCCCAATCCCTTGTAGCTGATCTACATGTAATAGGATCTGTAGTGTTTGCCCAGACTCTGTGTTGCACTATGATGCTGCATAGAACTAAACACCCTCACATCTAAAGACTCCAGAGGGAGCGCTTTCTGAAGAGGATTTCTTAATACAAAGTTATATAAAGGGCCAAGCAGCCCAACCAGAGGTGGTGAGACTCTGAAGATGTTGGGTGTGACCCAATATGCTGTCCTGGGACCATCTCAGTACTGTAGTGCATTATTGCATTCTTCTTTGAGAACTAAAGACAATTTCTTCTTGCATGTTGGAAGAGAAAAGAATGATGTTGTTGTTGTGAAGTGGATGTAAATTAATCTTGTTCTGCAATAGAAGCAACAGTTTGCAGGATGTAGGGTAAGCTTGATGTCAGTTCTTGAGTAACACAAAGCTCTGCTAAAATTACTGTACTTCTATGGTTTTAAAATCTGCTTGAGTTTGGTTGCAAAATCTGTAAAAGTTGGATTGCTGAACAGCAATAAATTTTGAAATTAAAAGAATTAAATGGAAAATAGTAGATATATATACAGACATTTTCATTTTCCTTAACTGCCATAAGGTTATAAAACTCAGTCCTTTTGTTGTAGTGCATATGGCAGCAAAAAATTCTAGATATAAAATACAACTGTAATGAATTTCTCAAGTACAGTGACTGTGTGAGAGAAATTAGGGAGTTTTACATTATTGTGAATTGTTTGAATTTAGTGGTAAAATTTAACTTGAGCTAAGACCATAGTAGAAGGATTGAAATGTCTTTCCCCAATCATACTCCTTAACAAATTGTTCTTTTCTACATTTTCCTTTATGACTCAGAGTCTCTAAGATGCGGTTTCAGGTGGTGCCTCTAATTGCTTTGCTGATGCTTTCCTTAAAATGAGGAAATTAAAAATAAAATTCATCTCTATCTGTAGGTATCTTAACATTTTTTTAATATATTTTAATTAAAAGTCCATTCCCAATGTTAATTATAGATGAATGATTGTATAGTGACAGACAGCTGAGAGGTCCTGCACTTGGCTGTATTCCATTAAGACTCTATGACTTGTAATTAGAAATGAGCTAATGCCAAAGTTGATCTTTTCTGAAGTCTGAGTGTGTTCAGAGAGGAAGACTGTGTTTTAATTAAGAATAGAGTGGCCAGTAGCAAAGTTCAGGTCCTCTATGTAGTGAAGCAGCATACCACTCAGCAAAACCATAAAATAGAATTAAGTTTTGCCATCCTGACCATAGCAATTTATGTGATCATAAGCAGATTTTGAATTTAGTGGGCTCTAAAAATCTACTTAGAGTTTAGAAATAAAAATATTTTTGCTGACTTTGGATATTAGATTTTACAACTTTGGTTGTACTCTTTATTAAGCATAATTTTAAATGAGGTGATACTGAAACTTTTTTCCTTAGGATTTAATAATACCCAACATTTTCATTAGGTTTTGACAAAGTCTTTAGAATTCTTCATCCATTTTCTTAAAATCTAAATCACCTGATACTTTTCCAGCATTTTGTGGACTCTGAGCAGTAAATAGGGCATGAGTTGTCTATTGTAAGATTGAATTAGAACTCTTGTGATTTTGAGTGCCTATGCATAATGGAAGTGGAAGATGCCGAAATCATTGTTATATCAAGGATTACAATGAGAGTAGAAGCTGGTAATGCTGATAAACTCCTTATGGTCTTCTGAATACATACTTATTCTTTTTTCTCTTCAGATGAATGCCATTATAATAAACCCTTTTGTTTACAACCTCTCTTCTAATCCAGAAAACTTGTGAATGCATTCAGCACACTGTAGAGAGAGACATATTCATCTATTGTCTGTCCCTGAAGTGCAATCACCTCTGAGGTGAAACATGGCACTGGTTCTTACATTAAAGTACTGCTGATAGTCTGATCACTTCCTTTATTTTTTTATCTCTCAAGATTAAGCCTTACCATAAATCAAGAAGTACTTTTTCCCTTTTTCTTTCTTCCTGTAACTTCTTATACTGGAACCAAAGTAGTTCTCTGTCCTTTGTCAATGCTTATTTTTGAAAAGAGACTTTGAGTTAATAGTGATCATGTCATTTTGAACTCAGTTTGCCATTAAATTTGCTGCCCCACTGACACAAAGGGGCAGCAAAAATGCCAGACAGTCCAGACCTTAATATGTTTTTCATGGCTGAAGATGGTGTGACGTGACCGTTCTCTAGTCACTTAACCATGACTTTAAAAATATTTGCCTGGAGCCAAAAGCCACCACCATATAGATTTCTCACTATGCTGCAAGATTTAGGCCACCAGGCTATTATTTTATTAGGGTGTCTTAGAGAGATGCATTCCTTTGTAAACAGCCCTTGTCTTTTGAAAAGACCTTTCTCAACTTCTATAATTTTTTTGTGCTTTGATGACAGAGCAGCCATTAAATCTGGGCAGAGATAATGCCAGGTGATAAATTCTTTTTCTCCTGACCTCGTAAATCAATTGGCAGAACTATACACTGCTTGGTGTAACAGTGTGCCATTTTTAATTTGCTACTACTGCTGCACAAACTAATTTTAGCACTTTAATGCTTGCTCTCTGATCCAGTTTGCAAAACAACTCCTGGTTAAAAGCAATGCAATAAGTGGCTATATTTATTGGCCTTATACCAACAACTGACAACAAGAAAATCACAACTGATGCCAGTATTAGTGTTATTACATCTAGATAGTAGTGAAAAAGGCATTTGTGTTTATAGTAAGATTTGTATGCATTCTCACTATACTATTAATATTTAGTTTGACTGTCAAAAGTCCTCTGCTCATACAGGGGAAGAGAGGCAGAGATATCTCAAGTTTTAGTAGTCTCAGTTTGCCCAGGGCAAAAAAATCCGATTTTCAACTGGCATAGTTTTAGGTCAGGTTTCCAGAAGTCTACATGATCTCGTTCTCTTGAGGAGTTTGTGGAAGAACTCTTCAGTCATCTATTTATAGAGTTCCTCCCTCATTTTTCTGTTAGAATTTGGAAAGGGCCAATGAAGATTTCCAAGAGAAGGAATATTTGTTTTTCTGTATATAAGGAGTTCACAAAGTGACATTTTTCTGAGTTTTCAACCTTATTTCTGCCTTCTGGGAACAACTTATAATGTCATTGTGTTTTCGTAGTAGCTCCACTATGAAAAGCTCCACTTGACCTGTTTGTGTGGTGGTTGCAGGGTCAATAAGATTAGGTGTAAGAATGAATCATGGACATATTTTGAAGTCTGGTGTGGAAGGATGACCAAAGCAGTCTTAATAGAACAGCCAGATTTCCACCACAAGAGGATGAGGCTTTAACCAGATGAGAAACCAAAAAAAAGAAAATTAAAAAGAGGAGTCATTAATATTTCATCCCTGTCATATTTATTCCTTCAATTTTTAAAATAAAAAGTTTGCTGTAGTTTTTGTCTTTCAAATGAACTGTTTGTAAAAACACCATGGGAAACTTCAGCTTAGTGCAAGAAAATCAGAGCAGGAGGGAGAAATGAAGGAGTCTGGGCAATGCAGGAATGATAAGCTTTGGGATGCAGTGGAGAGTCAGTCAATCTGAAGATACAAAAGAGAGCAGTAGAGCAGTGTGTAGGTCCTTAAGAAGGAGTTGTATTCATGCAGAGGCAGGCAAGCTTATATAACTAAATAGATAAATAATTCCCTTCACATAAGCAGTGAAGGCACAGGGTGTGATAGCCTTGAACTGAATTGAAGAGAATATGCTTTGGGGAGGTCAGTTTGAGGCAAATCCCCAAAGGAACCATGACTGTAAGAAAAGAATCTTAAGCTCTTAGTGCCAAAACAAAAAAGTTACTACATCCACAAACTTGAGTAAGCAGTTCACATTTTGTCATCTTTGAAACTGAAAGTAACTCTCACAAATGTTTACAAGTTGTATTTTCCTATGGATTAACATTAAATTTAATTAACCATGAAGCACAACCTGTTAACAAAATGCTGGGGTGGTGCCCCACTTCTGGCTTTGGAGATATCTTCGAAGTTACAAAAACATCAGGGTTGTGATATCACCCGTATGTGCACAACTTATACAATTTTAGTTGTATGAGAGAGAAAAAACAAACACTTCACTATGGCTGACGGTTTTTCATTTGTAGGTGCCATATGATAAATTCTAGATGTAGAATTATTTGGTTAAACAGAGTCTGTGGCTCATTGTTACCTCTGAAAGTGCATTTAAGGGTTTTTAACAGAGAGACCAGAGTCTTCCTTCAGTGTCTACAGGAGTAAGTCCATGCAGCTCTCTAAGACTCTTTAGTTGTCCTGTTTCCTGTACTTTATTGTATATGTCTCTATGTGATATCTCTCTTTATGTTCACACATATAATTTTATTCTTATTATATATAATGTCTATATTGTGTATAGGTATATAATGTATAATCGGTATTCATGTATATAAAATCTCTATGCAGGTTACCTCAAAATATGGATTGTGAATAAATTACTCATGTTTTTCTATACATCATATAGTATGTATAGTATCTATATAGATACATGCATATATAGTATCTGAATATAGTCCTGGACAAGTCCTGGATATAGAAGACCCTGACTGAGCAGGGAAATTGGACCAGATGACCCAGATAAAATTAATCTCTTCTGCCTTGACCTGTCATTCTGTGGCTAAAGGAAACCATTGTTTTTCAGTTAGTAGTGGGTTAATGTCCTAAAGGAGGGAGCTGAATGTCAACTAAAATTTAAAAAATCTTCACATTTTGAAGATGTTTTAAAGAAAGAGGTAGTTTTCTTATTATTTTGGCCCAAATCTCTATTCATTTTTACAGTTTTGGATTCCTATTTCCTTTTGTTATCAGGCATATCTTTTCCTATCAGCAATCCTCTCCTTTTCTAACTTCCTCGTGGTGGGTGGGAGAAGCAGAAAACAGAACAGTTTGCTGTAGCATCAAGGTTAGTGAATCCCTTTTCTCTCCACAGACTGTTTTTGTAGGCCCATCAAGAAGTGCTTTGCTGTGCAAACACTTAGGAGAGCAGACAAACTGTAGATAAGACATTCTTTAGCAGAAAATCAGGGAAAAGTATAACTGAGACATGATCATTTCCATGCCAGTGACATAGTTGCTCCATCATCTTCTTTTCCCATCTATCTATGTACTTCAGGAACAATGAAGAATAAACATTGAACAGCATATGTATTCTTCTACTGATTCACCAAAAACTTCCTCTTTACTCACACTGCTTTTAATATGAAGGGAAGTGCCTGTCATTTACTACATTTAATTTCTTTTAGAATAAATTTTTGTTGTTGACTTAAATACAAAGAGTGTCTGGCTTTTAGATAGATGTTTGAATTTGAAAAGTCACAGTCTGGTCTGGATCCACTAGATGAACTCACAACACTCTGGTTATAGAAATGGCCCTCTAAGAAAGAAAATGCAAACAAATGGAGATGGAGGGTAGCAGTACTGTTGTTAGATTAAGTATGTGTTTGGGTTTTTAAAGTGTTCCATAGGGGAAAAATCTGGACGGTAAAAAAGCAACCGAGCTAGTGGGAGAATAGGTAGCCATGAAGCCATTACAAACTCCAAAACCGTACTAGTAAGGTTTAGGAGCAGGTACGGGCGAAGTTAAAGATAAAGACATACTTGTCATTATGGTTCAGCCTAGAGGTGGGTCTCATAAACCTTGTACTTTACCCTGCTGTGTGTCTAATCAATCATATTGGTCAAAGAAATTATCTGTCTTTAGCATCTCTGGCAAGAGAAAAAAAGAGAGACAGGAACTCCGTGTACTTAAAGTGCTAATATTTAATTCCAATATGAGCTGGTTTTCACAAGAAATATATAGTATCTGCTGGGATGCTTGAGAGTATCAACATGCATACTGTTTTGTCAATTTAATTGTGTATTCTCTGTTATTTTTGTCTTCAACTTGAACTGTAATTCCAAAAGTTGTTGATGCAAGGGAGCAAACACTGATGAGCAATTAAGGGTCATTAACAAAGAGTGACTTTGCCTTTGTGACACCAGTTGTATCTTTAGTTATTGCTAAAGTTCAGGAAATACTTGCTTTGCATCCTGGTTTTCAGACAGGTGGCAGACTGATTTGTTTCCTTGGGAATTTAACTCAGAGAATGGCTTAGGACAGGGCAGAGGATATTCAGAAGGACAAGGTCTGCTTCAGGTTACTTACTCTGCAGCAAGAACAGAAAAGGACTGAGGAAAACAATGAACATGCTGAGGGAAACAATTGGCAAATGAGACCCCTGAAAGCACCAACATGCCAAGTGCAGAAGGGAGAAAACTGTTCATTCATTGTATTTTGTGCATTGCCTTTCAAGTGCAGTAGCTCTGGAACAAATTTAGGGGATGCTTCCTAAAAATGCTATCAAGAGTAGTGCTTATGTCCTGAGGGTGTAGATAGAGTGTATTCTACACAAAAGAGTCTAAAAGCATATGGATCTGTTGTATTAGTCCCATGCAGTCTTCTGTACAGTTCCCAAATGAAAGATCATAGCCTATACCAGGACTAAATCACAGGCTGGTTATTTATAGAAATCTGTTTAATAGCAGCAATTTACTGTCAATGGCAAGTAGGAGCAAATTTGAAGATAATCTCCTGAAATAAGTTCTTACAGATGACACAGTTTCATATACAAGAGCCATTGCAATTTGTAAGAACGTCCTTAAAATGTTCTGTAAAGTATCTTAAAATATCAGCATACATTGTAAGGTCTATTGCACACTTCAAGCATTTATCTACTCTAATCTTCTTAGTCCTTCACACAAATTATTCTTACTGTCAGAAGACTAATACCTAGGGCTTTATCTCATTATCTTTTATATCCGGGTTAAAAAAAAAAAAACAAACAGCAACAACACCCCCCCCCCTTTTTTTTTGGGGTGGCCATAGCCATGTTCCTCATCCTTGTGTTACATCAACATTCTTAATTATCAGCCTGTGCTTTCCAAAGATAAGCCAGAAAGAGGCTAATGTGAGCTGATTCTACTGCTCATTACAATTATTTTGTTCCATGTTGCTTTACTGTTGATTCTTCAGCACAGAAGTAGCTGCATATGATTTAAAGTAAAATCATAAACATGTGATTTCAAGCTAGGGCCTGTGAATCTTTCCAGGTCAGATCATGGTTTGCAATTTCACTGTTTTCAAGGGGAAAATAGTTTGAACTCTTGTGTTCCTTCAGGTTCTGAGTCTCTAAAGTTCAGCTAACACACACATTCACAATGTGCTTCTTGGCTAAGGATGTTGCAGATGTTTTGATCAAGGGAATAACTCATACCTGCATCAATTAAGAGTGAAGTTCTATGAAAACACCTTGTTCAGAAGACTAGGGAACTGGTAAGTTGTAGATACAGTAAAAGAGAGACAAATACTGTATTTGATCTTAATTTTCATCTGGGGTAACACTAGAAAAAATATGCCTGGTCAATGCAAGATTGAAATCCAAGGGCAGTGCATAAATAAGCACTGATTGGACTGACAGTGAATTAATTTTAAAATAGGAAGGGGAAATTTAAAATTAGAACAGAGCTGAAAATAGTAAGTAGCAAAAAATGCATTTCATTTGAGGGCCTAGATCCTGCATATCATTAAAAGAAATGTACCAGGAAGGAAGTTTAGAACATGTTCCTTTAAAGCAAGAGTAGAAAAGTTTACTAATGGCAGAAATAGAAGCTGCAGCTGTGAACATATTCTAAAGAGTGTTAGATAAGCACTTGAGGGGAAAAGCACTACAGGTTACAAATGCTAGACTTAATTGGCTATATGCCTTCTTCCATCCTGAAATGTCACTATGCAACCAATGTCAGCTTCTCCACTCATCTTCTCTCCAGGGGATAATAAACATAGCCTTTGTACATGTCAAAATTGTGCTCCTTACATTGCTGTTCAGAATAAATCTGCACGTTGAGTTCCATTTTTCTTTCCCATTTGCTTTTGTTAAACCCCCATGCTACCCTTCTGTTCCAGGAATATCAAATGCCTGGTGGGTTTTTTAGACAGATCTTACATGTAAAATAAGGATATGTTTTTGGGTAGCATGAATATGCCTCCTGGAGTCTGCCACCTATCTCTTCTTCCTCAAAACCACAAGGTCAAGGGCATGTGGTTATCTCAGATCCACAGCATACACTTCATTCATGGTATATCATTGCTGTAATTACAATCCTTGAAGTGTCACAAGAGAATCAAACTAAAAAGGAGTGTAGCCTAACTCCTCAGCTCTGTGAGATGAAGCCATCAACCTACATGTAAGCAATATTTTTATTTTAAAAACACTATTAGTGGCATTGGGGATAATAATGTTGAAGGGAACCCCATCTTAATGTGATTTTTTTTAGACACTGGAAGTGGAATCTATGTGTATTATTTCATGAACGATGCTAAATTAGAGCATCAGAACACAAAAGAACATATACTCATCCATATAATGAAAAGTTTCCAAGGGGAATCCGCTTAGATATGTGTAAGAAATCTTGAAGAGAAAGTTAATTACGTAGGAAGAGTATGGCCAACTAGCCAAGAAGTTTGGATTGTTTTCCCACCCACTGACCCTGCTTTTGGCAGCAGGGAATAACTTTCTCAGGATCACTGTATGTGTCCAACTGTTTAGAGGAGCAGCCACACTCCTGATGTCTGTGAAATTATTCTTCACATGGGCAGGGTTCATTGTCAGACAATAATTCCTTTTGAATTAGACCTTCTCTTGCGGTCTGGTTGGCACTTTGACTTTCCTACTGCTGAATACTTGAAATATTTGTGCTGTTAGTTTAAAAAGCATCAAACTCTCATTGCCGTTTAAAGGTTGCCAGCAGTTGGATTTCAGACCTCATCTTTAATCCATAATTGCTGTGGTGATAGCTCTAGATAGACTCTTTTTTTCTCCTTGCACAAAGCCCAGAGTATTTGTGAAGGATCCTCTGTACCTGGATTTTCTCAGATAGAGATTTCAGAGAGGATGAGGTGGGTTACAGTTACAACAGGGGTAGCAACACCTTTACAAAATCAATTTTGCCTAATGTTCCAAAATACTAGTAATGTCCATTTGAAAATGCATTGGGCACCATCTATTATTATAAAGTCTACGCATTATATTTCATTGTAATGATCAGAGGCTGCCTTTCATCTTTAAAGAGCTGAATAAATACTGAGATTTGCAATCAAACACTTCAAGCACTTTGGGGACTGCGTCTTCTGAGCCCCCCAGCTCTGCCACTCCCCTGACTTTCTTAAACTTGTGATAAACCTTGCTGTGGGAGTGGAGAGGGTACCAGGGCATCCCAGAAGGAGTTTAGAGGGGAGATTTGTGAGATACAGCTCTTCACTCTCCCTCTCTCATTCTTACACTTGTGACTTGACATGAACCTTTGGAGGCAATCGAAAACCAATGTTCTTTCCTAGTCTAAGGATGATTGTTGCCCTTTTTCTTCGGGAATAAAGGTTCTCTTTAAGAGCCTGAGAAATTCTGGCAATTTAGGTCGAACTGAGTCTTCCCATACCATAACAGCTCAGAGCCAGGCTGAGGCTGTATGGCTATGGTCCTCATAGCAGTAAAACTGCAGTGATTGCTGTGGCATTGACAAAATGAGAATTTCAATTCAAGGTTGTGTTTTTAATCCTCATGGACCCTTGCCTACCTAGCAGTTATTTAAACATAATTCTCATAACTTATTTGTGTCCTTAATATATTATTACATTAATTATACAACTTTTATGGTTTATTAAAAAAAATGTCCTCAGTTAGGACATCTTAGTACATACTATTTCATTTACATGCATATTTCTGCATTCAAAGCCTTCTGTGATTCTAACTGATCAAAAACAATAAAAAATTTATAAAGTAAAAATACTCCCTTGGCCTTAACTTATACTACTTTTAATTCAATTTTAATTATTAATACTATAGTTGCTCTTTTCATTTTTGCATTTTAGACTTTGTGGAAGCTAGACTTGGCCTTGGTTTTCTGTCCCGGATCTAAAAGTTTAGCATTTTCAGCTGTTCCTTTACCCTTATTTCACTGCTTTCCCTTGTGCTGGATTAGAAAGCATAACTTGAGACAGACAAAATAACAATGCCTGAGGGGAAGGTATTTCCTGTTATGGATTATCAAAATACTATCCTTATTTTTGAGTTGTGATTTTGTGCAAGGCATGGGACAGAAATGAACCACTGTTTTGGATTACTATTTTTTTGAATCAGTCATCCCTTTTTCTTTCTCTGGTTGGAGGAGAGATGTAGGTACATACACATATGTACACATTGCATTTGCAGAGCTTCTGGACATTCCTTTTGTCTAATTATGAATAGATGCAGCAAGCTGCCTGAGGGAGAGAAACAGAATAAAAAGGAGGGAGCTTAGAAGGGGACAAAAATTATATAAATAGGCTATTCTATTTTAAGACAGAGTTGCCACTAGACCACCTAGTTTAGGCTTTGAAGGGTAGGCCAAATAATTGTGTTCAGCTTCTTTTTTCTTGGGGCCAAATGCTTGAGTGACCAGAAACCCTGATGTTCACATGACTTATGGATTTTTCTGGGGAAACTAGTGTGACTATAGCTCTTTAAGATCTTTCACAGAGTACTAAGTCCTCTTCAGAGAGTTTGGATCTGCTTGAAGTGGCTCCTGTAACATCTATGGACTCTTCTGCTTTTCTGCCTTACTTGTTAGTTTTGTTTTTTTTTCTTGTGTGGAACGTTTATCACTTCTTTGATTAGAAGCTGTTTATTAAAAAAAATAAAAACAACAACAAAAAAGATATTTTACTAAAAGCACTGTGGAGAAAATATCAGTCTGACTATTCTTCTTAGTCACTGTTTGTAGTGGTACTTTTCATGAAAAGCAGTATTGTGCAGCAAATATTCTGACAGCCACTGACTTTTACTGTGCCACTTTGGCAAGGCAAGGGAATTCTGTCTCATTCATAGTATAAAATAATATCCCACACAAATGCATAAAGAGAAGAAAAAATGCAGTAAAAATTATTAATGTACCACAAAGGAAGAAAAATATTTAGTAATAGGCAATCTGTGTGTGTTTTCTGCAGAATATTTTTGCTGAAATTTCTGACATCAAGGGTTTTCCTTGGAGCTCAATACCCTGGGCCTCAAATTCTTCACTGCCTGTGTATTATAAACCATATATAATAATATATGGGGAGAGAATAGTGCAGTAAAACTCCCGGTATAGATAATTTTAAATGATATCCCGTGTTACTTTAAAGAATTGTAAGTAAACAGCAATAAGTAATAGACAATAACAATAAAAAATGATAGATTTTGGTCATCTAATCTCTCCTTGTTTACTTACGGCCACCATACTGAGTCCAGAAAAGGATTAAATATAAAATATGCAGATATTATGGCTTCTTTCTGTGCTGTATTCTAGTGATGTCAATAGCCTATTCCTATCTGGGTTGCTATTTAAATAGGGGAGGCAAAGGAAACAGAAAAATCACCCTCTGTCTACTTACTATATGTGAAATTTCTGTGTTGCAACGACCTAGAGAAAATTGAAATGCCACTAGCACTAAGGAAAATTCACTTGTTTTTTGCATTTTTTGCATTAGTAACCATGATCATATATATATACGCTATAATGAAGGTGCATTTTGCAATTTTGCCTCTTTCTTCTCTATGTCATTTCTATATCAAACTCTGTATGCTCCCTATGTATCAAAAAATCCCCCCAACTATCTGATGACTGTGTATCACCTTCTGTTTAGAAACATTAAGATACACAGCTGAGTCCTCTTAGGATTTTGTAGTTCTCTGAGGAAATTTGGTATATGAAACAGCATTTTTTTCTAGAAGAAAAATGTTAGAAAAATATCCAACTTTTTTCTACCCACTTTTGAGGAATGAATTAATGAAAACAAATAGAACCTCTCCGTTATTACACTACTTACTATTTTCTCTCTGGTCTGAAAGGGAGCCTTTCTGTTTATTTCAGGTGTGTGCTGATGGCTACAGGCCCCCAAGCTTTCACTTATCTCTGACATCAGCACTACTGATGACAACTCGTCATGAATGTCCTTATTAGTGAGTAAATTTTCAGTTCTTTATTAACAGTGTGACAATTGTAGGTTGTATGTGCATGGTAAATGGTTCAATATGCAATTACTAGGTCAACAAACTGGTTGTTATGAAGTTCCTAATTTTTATAGGCTTAAGATTGAGACATAGATGCAGTTAAGAAAAAAAATAAAAGCGGGACAGAGAGAAATAAAAGCTTTCTGCAATGTCAACAGCCACTAGTAGCATTTTATATATCACAGCCATCTTGCCCAAGGCACCGCAGGAGGCATTGACCCATTACCAATGAGATCATGTGTACAGCATTCAAGAATTCATGATGGAAAATGTCTTTTCTTCCCTCATGCCACTTTATTTCCTAGTTCTCTCAAAAATAACAGGAAAAACAAAAAGGGGGAAAAAAGCCTCCTGATTTTATATCTTTGTTTTTCATTTTCATTTTTGTTTGTGCCTCAGTCCTCTGTGGGAAATAGCTAATTTTATTTACTTTATTAGCAACATTTGTGGTAATCCATGGCTCAGCAGTGCAAATATCCCAAAGGGTAAGCAAGCTGGAACTCCTTTTCTGAGGACAGATCAGGAGAGGTTTCTTGCAGATGGCAGAACATCACCTGGAGGTTGCAGGCACCATTTGTTTCCCTCCTAGAAGTAAAACCGAGCTGCTGGTTTTGACTCAGTGATAAACCCAACTCCTCCCATCCTTGTTCACCATTATGTGCACTGCCAGGACAATTAGCACTTAGTTAATGGGGGCATTCTTGATTCTTCACTCTGTGGCTTAATCCTGCTGCCATTAAAATGTTTTCTGAGGACAGAGCTAGATCCCTTAGTTGCTTCACTGTCACTCAGCTCCCCACAGAGGAGACCATCCACATCTTTGAAGGAGTTATTTGATCTTTGTTCTTACTAGACCTCAAAACCTTAAAATTATATCTCTTCTGTACATTTGGGCAGATCACGAAATTAGGCAATGAGAGCCTTACATCAAGGCTTCTACAACAATTTGAACACCAAATCCTCTGTCCTTTCCTTCTATCAGCTTAAGGATTTCACAGGTTGTGAATAAACATTGAAAAATTAAACAGAAAAAAAAAAAAAAGAAAAGAAGGAACTTGCTTTTCTGTAATGTATTTGAAGTAATAATTCAACGTTTATCCATTTGTTACATATACGCGTTGAAGAAAATGTAGCAATTAAGAATCAGTTTTGCTGTGTGCTACCAAGCACTGCACTATTTAGCCTTTCTTTTAGGCAGGGAGAGTTCAAAATAACATCCACTGTTTATAGTGGTTCATTTTTTTCCTAAATTCTTCCATCCTCTTTCATGCTGTGCATGAAGTCCTGTTCTGTGAACCACAGCCCTAATTCATTTGAATATGTCAGTTCATCAAAGAAAGTGCCTTGTGCTGAGCAAAAAGGGTCAGAAACTGGCCATGTGAGTAATGCCTTGATACTATTATCTGACCCTGATTTTCTGTTGGTGAAGTCATCTAACAGGCAAAATATTTGCCGTGAAAAAAAGTGTATATAGATATATATATGTGTGTATATATATAAACAGAATAATCATATTTTCCAAGGTTTTTATCCACATGTCTTGTGATACTCATAGACCTGATGATCCTGATGAGTCCCTTCTGACTTAGCGTATTTATGATTAATGTCCCATATCCCTTAGGATTTCAGCTTTAGCCCATCCTGCAAAGAACCATCCATTGTCACCAGTCTGAGCCATGCACTCGGACTGCCCAGGTTACCACGTGCAGAAACAGAGCCGCTGTGTCTCTTCTGGTGTTTTAGCTGGGGGACAGATCACTGTGAGGCAGGAAGGTCAGAAAAGCTGGTGAATGTGATTTCCTCCCCTGTTCTTCTCCACAAGCCACCCAGCAGCCTGTGCTGCTCCTCTCAGCCCCAGGCACAGGGGTGTCTCTGCAGTTCACACTACAGGAACAAAGGCTGCTGCCCCCATTATGGTTGCTGTCCAAAGGGTTGGGCTGTAAGCTCTGGATCCTGCTAGGAGCTGGAGGTAGACTCTTCCCACTACTCTGCTTGTTCACCTTCTGCAGGGACCTCCACAGCCCTTGGTTTGAGTTGGATTTCAGGCCCACTCAAAAAAGTAGTGTTTTTTCTTGAGAAGGATAAATCCGTTAATAACTTGAAAAATCCAATAAAAATCAGAAGCAATCTGCAAAGGGATATAAGAAGCACCACAAATTGGCCAGCCTTTAGCTATTTTTTGTTGGTTTCATGAGAGCCTCTTGAAAATTCAGTCTCATCCATTTTGGGGGCTTTTGTAAATAAAATTGTCCATCCCTTTGGAATTCCGAGGCATACATTTTTAATTTTACAACTGATTTTGAGCTACATATTTTTTAATATAAAGTTCCTACCATCATAGGATTTTGTGATCACGTTAGTGGTGCTGGCTGCATCATCCGCTGTCAGTTTTACAAAATGCTCACCCTTGTGTGCAGTTAAAATATTTTCCTGTAGAAACAAGCCTGTGTGTGTTCAGTGGCACTTGTTAAAGCAGGCTGCTGTGCTGATTGATCTGTGAGGCACTCAAGGTGTTTTTTAGTCAGTGCTGACTCAGGGACTCTTGGGCAGTGGCACGTCTGCCTCCCTCTGCCCACTGAGAGCCAGGGAAGGCTGCTCTGTGCTCCCCTGTCTCCTGAGCTGCTGTCTGACTGCAGGCACCTGAGGACTCTGAGTCAGTGTGAGAGCACAGGATGTTTCTGGTGCCTGAGACTGAGCAGTGGGATGCTTCATATGTTCCTTGGGCTGACTGACAGTGTGTGCAGATCGTCTCCTCCTCCTCCTCCTCCTTGTACTTGCATGGGCTGGGAGATGGGACTGCCAGGGTTTGCCTCATGGGGCTGACTGAGCCATAAGACAGATTGTGCTGTAAGAAATAAGAAATAGGCTTAAAGAAATGAATTGAGGTTTTACCAGAGCACTTGTTAAGTGGGTCATGAATCAAGCACAACAGGGTCTACTGGCCATCCTTTTTTTTCTTGTGGTCAGAGGCTGCCATTCAGTTCTTCAGGTAAGTTACATATCAGAGGCTGAACGGGGTGGGGGGGAGAGTGAGGTGACAGAAATGACCTTGTCCAAATTCTTTATTTAACACGTGAAGCTTGAACTACCAGCTACCAAAGAGTCATGGCTGTGGTCAGAGGCTGAATCTATAGAAAACAAGTCCTGAAAGCCATGTATACTAAAAAAATCTAAATTTCAGCATGGACTGAACTGAAAATGAAGCAGTTAAGCAAAGCTTTGGAACTACTTGCAAGAATGAAAATGGTTACTGGCAATGTAGCGTTGTAGCCTCACAAGAGCAGACCTGACATCCACTCATTGGCAGTTTGTTATCCATTTGGTTAGCACTTTGTAGGTCTAACTTTCTATCTCCATCAAAGTAAACTATTTAGTAACTTGAGGTCAGAGTGGTTAAGCTCTGTAATGAGCTTAGACCATCAATCAAAAATTTAGAGCATTGTGGTTTGGTTTTCCATGATTTTTTATTTTTTCCCTTGTTAAGCACATTACCTGTTAGGCTATTGGGTTCAGCTGGAATCAAGGAAGACCTCCATAATTTAAGGTTGAAAGATGAGGCTGAACCTTCTTTGCAACTTTCTTTCCACTTTCTCAGGAAACATTCTTTTAAGTGTGCAATTTCTCAGTCTCTCTGCTTAAACCCATAGTAGTCTTTTTTGAAAAATGTATGTGCTTTTTCACAAAGAAAAGTGTTCAGAATTATGTATTGTTTCAAGGAGGAAGTATTAAGGGCTTAATTTTATAATCTAAAAGTGAGCTCAGCCTTTCATAAAGAAAGCTGTGTTTGAAGTAGGTACGGATTTAAAGCAAAAGAAATGTTCATTCTTCTATTTTTCTCTTTCTTTGAAGCTGAAAGGAAAAGCCACTTCTTGAAATGTGGTCACATAATATCAACCAGCAAAAAGTATTTGCTGGATGAAACTAAATATGTAAATTAATCTTGTGTCTCAGGCTTTTCTGTTCTTATCTGATACCAAAAACTTTTTCTCAGAATCAGTTTAAAAGGGGATTCTGAATTTTATCTGACTTGCCTTTTTTCATTCTACATAAAGAAAAGTTTTGGTCTTTTTTTTAATTTTGGCCAAATAGCAAAGTTAATACTTCCAAGGTTCTCTTTCGAGTGTGACAAATTTAACTGCTGTGCTACAGAACAGAGTGGATGCAAGACATTTCAGAAGCCAGTGCTTAATGAGGTAACCAGAGCAAACCTTAGATAAAAGCCAGTGACACTGAACAGAGACTGCATTTTTGTGGCAAGTGAAAAAGTCTATGGGCTGTCTTTTTAGAACTAATTCCTCATTGCTATTTGTAGATGAAGCAAATGTGGTAATGTTTCTACCTTGTTTAAAACCTAGGACTCTGTGTTTATGGGTTAAACCCTCTGGTAGAGATGTGTATTTGACCATTACTGAGCTGCCACATGCCATTTCTTTCTTGGTTAGATTTGATCTTGCTGGTCTGTCTTTTCATCTCTGTAAGAAACTATTGATGTCTTGCTTCTCAGTTCCCTGCTTCCCTAAATCTTCGGTTTTCTTTGTGTTCCCATAGTTACAGATATTAAGTGGGAAATGATGAGAAGAAAACAGCTGTAGAACTGTCTGAAGTGTCTTTTTTCAATGCAGGTATTTGACATGAGTGTCCTTCCCCTCTTCCTAGCCCAGACAGTGCTGTGGTAGGACTCATTATTCACCTGCATCTACTGTCATTGCTGTGACTTTTCTTTTGACTTCTGTTTTCATCCCTAAGTGGCAAGTGGCTGTAGTTCATTGCATGCAGTTTCCGGAGTTTGGAAGGAGCGAGGTTTCCTAGAAGCAAGGTCTGCTGTTGATTTTTGCACTGATCTCTGCATTATCCTTTGTTTTTCTCATTTGCAAGTTGTTGATTTCATCATGATGTGCCTTTGTGTTTACCTGAACGTGTCTTGGGCTGGGAAAGAAAGTAAGATAGAAATTACTTTTCTGACTCATGGGAGCTATTTCTGACTTATGTTTTTACAGCTTTCTGGAGCTGATTTGGGGGAGGGGTCTGGGGAGAGTGTGTGTTGACATTACTGCTTTGATGGGTATTGCTTAACCTTTTTGTTTGGTTCATGAGAAACAGTGGTATTTTCTTGAATTTGTTTCAATTATTTGCTATGCCACTCCCTTGTGGCCAGCTATATATCATATCACTTAAAAAAAATCAATGAAGTTGCAAGTGTTGGAATTGTTTCTGTATAACTGTAACTCTCACTGGAATGAAGGACAAGATCCAGAAGATCCTTTTCTTTCCTACTGTTGCTAAATCCATGCAGTTTTGAAGATGCTAGTGGTAAAGACACTGTACTTTTTAGACACGATAGCTGAAGACCTCCTCTGCACTCCTTGAGAAGTAATCCAATTACAGAAAACTGGACAGTAAATAAAAGCAGAGAGAGGAGGATTTGGCCAGCTATAAAACACTGAGGTAGTTTGTTGAGTAATCTGTGCAGTGTTCTTTGGAGAGCATTTAACACAGAGTTTAATCCCATTCCAGGATAGTTTGAGTGTATATTTATATGCAAAATTTGGGGAAAAATGGTTCATATATCTCACAAAACAGGGATATCTTTGACTGCAATAAGAAAAATAATAATAGAATAGTATGTTTGCTGATTGTGTTGTATTATTTGGCGTATTACAGCTACAGTTATCTTAAAACAGTTTAATTCATCAAAGTCATTAAGTCTACGCTGGTTTGTTTAGTGTGATTCACTTCCAAATACCTGCCATATAAGAGTTCCAGCACCATTATTCAAGCGTGTGCATGAGTGACATCTGTGTGACTGGAGGAGAAATTGCTTACCTTTTTCTAATCCTTGTATCAATTCACAGATTTATCCAAGGGGTAGGAGAGGGAAGAGCCATCAAAAAGTCTTTTTATATGGATGGCAACTGCAGTCTTAAGGACTCTGCAATCTGGCTGTGATCATGCAGTTCCCATCAGATGCTGCAAGGCGCAATGACCTTGATGATTTGGCATGGCTGTCCTCATCTGATGAACACAGTGAGCTGACTGCTTGTTGCATCCAGCTTTCAGAGAGGAAACAGAGCTTGAAACTAATAGTTTGTGATGAAACGGCGTGGACTAATATTGCCCTCTGGATTAGAGTCACTGTGGTGGGTTAGAATTTTCCAAGATGATGACAGCTGGAAGTCAATGCCTTTCTCACTTTCTCTCCTGATGCTGGTGTAATAGTACAATGGCCAGAAAAAGGTATTGGCTCCTCCCCCATCTGTGCTTCCTGCAGCATTACAGGGCAGACTAAGGATGCCCTGGGCAGTTCCAAGGGAGAGTGTGCAAGGTCCCCACAGAAATGTTTTTGAGTTGTTATAAGAGCCTGTTATGTCCTTTAAGAAGCACTAAAAAACATGTCTTATATTACAACAGTGTAGCAGTTGTTTTGGCAGCTAACTGAGTGGTTTGGAAGGGGCTTGCTGATGTCCACTGAAACAGCAGCTAGGAAAGGAGGCCGTGTTCCTAGGTGTCAGGCTCAGAGCATGCTCTGACTCTGCCTTAGAATGTATGCAGCCCAAGACTCAGCAACTAAGGGAGAAAAGACTATGAAAATAAACAGGAAATACCTCTGAGCTACTGCGTCATAAATCAGTAAAGAGTTTTCAGCCTTGTCATGTGGTTTATTCATTGTGTAGCCATTACTACACACATGGGGAGAATTCATATACTTCCCCAAGATATTAATTAGCCTGTGCTGTAAGGTCAACACAAAAATTCATCTGTGGTAGGTTGCTAGCAGCTGAAAGGTACATTTTTATGCTGGACACTCAGATTTCAGGTTTTAAGGGTGATGGAGAAGAGGATGCCAACAAATAGTTTTATCTAATGTCTATGGCTGCGTGAAGATGCAAAGTAGGGAAGTAGGGAACCTGAAATTACCTTACTGTTTAATGAAAAAATTATAGTTTTGGTTAAATATCCTTTTAGAGACATGAACTTTTGCCTGTCCACTTTTTCCTTAACTTTCCTCCTCTAAAATAGAATGTCCTTATGCTCTTTTGCTATTAGCTTGTGAACAGTATAATTATATATTATAATAATTACGTATGTTTAAGCCTGTAGTTTCCTTATAATAGTATCTTGTTTTAACAGCCTGAAGAATCTACACTGTAGAGTTATCAATGGAAATCCAAAATTATGATAAGCCTGCTGAAGAAGCCTATTTGAGTTTATGGAACAAAAATGATGTGCAAGTTTAAAACAGGAATTTTTCACCAGAAGTTCTGTTCTCCTACCTGAATTTGAAGAATCAATCTAATCTAGACAGATGTATCATATTATTTATATCCTTTTGATAAACCACCAAAATAACCTTTTAAATTCAGATGGTTTGTGCCTTTAAAAGTCTTCTGAGACTTTTCCTAAAAATAGTTTACAAAGCAACAGAGTCAAATTGTTGGGGAATTGCACTCAAATGCATTAGAGAGTCTATTCCTGTGGCACTTAAACCAGTCAAAGTAATAAATATAAAATGGTAATTTTTCTCCATGAGCTGTGCTTGCTGCTCCCACATGATTTCATTCCCACCCCAGAGTAATATAACATTGCCTGCTCAAACAATCTCCTGGATTCATGGAATAAGGCAGCATGGGGTTGCTACTTTAAATGTGCTCAGAAAAATCGACAATTACAATTAATCCCTGTTTGCCTCAGAGCATTCCATTATTATTTCTATACCCCAAGTGTCAGTGATTTTTTTTAAATTTTAAGGAAATTTAGACTAAGCAATGGATTAGAAGGATATATTGGTGTATTAAACAAGAAGTGGAAACATAGAAAATTAGGATATAGCTCTATTTTGGTCCTTAACTATATTTTTAACTGGTCGCTAAATACATGGCAACAATAAGCAAAGTACTGTAGATAGCCATTCGATAAAGTGTTGTAGTTAATTTATATTTTTTTTTGTCTGATGAATTAATCACCCACTTCTTCCCAATAAATGTCAATCATACAAATTTCTATTAATTTTTGATTTGTTCCGTACTATGAAAATTCTGTTAGCTTGTTCAGCTTATAGGTTAGTCTGCCCTACTTAAGTTTTTCTTCATCAAGGAAATTTTTGGCTTTGTCCTGAGAGTGGCCACAGGTACACATAGTCCTCCTGTGTTGGCCAAATCATCTGTGCAGGCAGTTGGCACATTGTCAGAGCTGGTACATTGTTTTGAGTACTAAATTTAGTTTTAAGACATAATTCCCAAACTCTTGAGAACAGTTTTCAGCATTCATCTCACTGATTAATTATTGACCTATTTCAAGGTATTTGGTTATATTTGCCAGTATATATGAAGTGCATATGTTTGCAGGTTAATTTTTCTTCCAGGGATAATCATGAACTAGTCCTTTGAAGTCAGGGATGACTGAAAATTACTATCCTAATTTTGTTAAAGTACTTAAGAGAGGTCTTGGCATAGTCTTTCCTATTATTTTTTCTACATTCAACCAGATTATATCTGTTTTGAAATTCTTTCAGATGGAATGTATCATAGGAGACCCACATCCGGCACCTCATGTGAAATGCAATCCAGCTGGGAAGACAGTATGAGCCCAGTGAGTAAATTATTTATTCCAAAGGGAATAATAATAATAATAACAATAATAATAATATTAATAATAATTCCACAGGAGTAGTTTAAGCATACATAGTTCAGGGTTGCAAACGAAACATTCTGACCATAGATGAAACCAAAGGGGAAATACAGGAAAGAGACTGGGGATAGCAACTCTGGGTTTTGTTCACCTGTAATGTTGAGTTGAACATCTTGTCTTAGTCTGGTGTCTTTTCAATAAGTGGATTTCTTCTGTTTGTTTTCATGTTCTGCATATGCTATGTCTGAAAATTTACTTTGAAGGCATTCTGACTTTTTTCTGTTTCTCAAATCTAGTAAAAAATTTCAAACTATGGAGAGGCTGTCAAGTGTAACCAAGCATTCTTCCTTGCTTGTTGTCTCTATTGTGGTTAAGGGCATGTCTGCCTCGCACAGAGGAGCATCTTCCAAAATCCTGTCAATCAGCTAGACGAGCCCATGAAGTATAATGCCTTTCTTGGATTGCACTGTGGAAAAATTAACTGAATGGCTGAAGAATAAGATATCTGATGTATGCCATCTACCCAAGGAGACCTATTCTTTATTTCCCTGCTTGGAACTGAACATAGTTTCAAGATTCATATGACTATTTAATTTGAGTTCTGGTTCATGTTAGTGGTAGATTTAATTATAACTCACAGTGTGATTACTATCAACAGCTTCCTACACTATATCTCTAAAAAGCTACCAGGAACAGGAAGGGCTAAACATTGGAAATATTAGCTCATGTGCCATTCTGTTTCTCAGCTGAGCACATTACTACAGGATGATTGGTGATGGTTCATATCCATTTAGCAGGATTAAAATTTCAGTAGGGCATGAGTTGGTTTTGTGTCCTATCTGGCCATTTTGGATCAAGGATATTAACCTTGGATTTTAGTAGGCAAAGTCTTGCAAAGTATAAGCACTTCACCCAACCCATCCACTGAATATTTGTCATCATCCTTTATTTTGCTATGTGGGCCAAGGATATGCCACCTTCTTTCAAAAACATCTTACATAAATTCAAAAGTTAGTGTGGTGGTTTCGGTGCGTAGGTTATTCCAGCTAGAGTAGTTGGAAGAGGTGAATTTAGAAAGTAGCATATTGCATTAGGGTTCTTCGTGGAGTATCTCACAACTAAACCACTTGTTAGTGTCTGTGCTGCTTTCTAGAAAGAAGGGTTTCCAAAGTGCTTGTGGAAGAAGTCCTCTGCTACTTAGAAGAGGAGCAAATGGATGTTTTTTCTTTGGGTACTTAGTATCCCTTGGGAAATTCCTGTCAAGTCTTTGGGCATTATCTCATTGCTAAAAACCATTTACCTCTTTACTCTGCAGAAAACTTTTTCTTGGCCAGCCCAAAACAAGGGCTGCCCCAAACAGCTGAATTTTATTGATTTTTTTTTTTTTTCATACAGATGTCATCTCAAAGGCTTTCTGCATCACCTCAGGGGAACACCTTGAGCCACCTGGCTTGCAGGTCTCTTTAAAGACCTCCTCCTCTTCCTTAGGATGATGTTCCAGATTGTTTTCTGTTTCTGTCACATCTTATTTTCCTATCCAAATCAGTATAGTCAAAGTGCCTGCAGATTTTATGTGCCACAACTTGTAAATTTATTTTTTTATTGTTTTTGCCCTGGGCATCAAGAGCTGTTTTTTCCCTTTTGCCTATCGATTATGTGTGCCTGAGGGTTGCTGAGGTGGTAATAGGACATTCTGAAGAGCTCTGCAAGATTTTCACTTGCTTTGTCACTTGGAGCTGCTATTTTTCTTTGCAAATAGGGAATAGCCTAAAAAGTCTCTCCTCAGCTTACTTGGTTGTGATTTTCCATGGTGCTTTGAACTACTCTTTGCTGTGCACTTTTGCATCTGTATGATTTTAGTGAATGCTTCATGCTTATTGCATCCTATTGCATCTTTAAAATGTATATAGAAAAGCCATTTGTTTGCAAGCTTTATTACTGCTTTTTCTTCATGAAACCACAAGAAAGTTGATTAGAAAGGAGAAACAAATGCCCTTTAAACCCAAAGGCATGGTTGTCATCCAAGAAATGTGGTGGCCTTAATTCACCAATGGTTAATTTTTAATTGTGGGTGTTAACCTCATATCCCTGTGGAATTTGCCTTGAGTGACTAAGTTCTTTGCATGCCATACTCTTTGCTGACTTTCTCAGTTTCCTCCTGTTGTCTACTGGCAAAGCTATGCCCCTAAAATACTGCCTGGAACAAAGGTTAAAATATAATATCGTTTCCCCCAAGTAAGGAAGAATCTATGATGAGGCTGCTCAAAAAGCAGATATGGGGGCTTTTTTTCACTTCTTAGACAGGAAAGAAACCTTGTTTCTGGTCCTTCCATAGATGCGTGTGTGCTGCTTGCATATTTCTGAGAAGAGCAGCTTTGGCAGGACTGCCTCTTATCACCTGCCAAACCCCAGGGAGAGTCAGTGCAGCTTCCTACACGGGAGGAGAGAACTTGGCATCTGCATGGTTACCTGTGTGCATGATGACCATTAGGGAATGTGCCAATTCACCCGTGCATTAACAGAAACAACTCATTTGTCAGGCATTACAAAGCTGGTTTACCTTTAGAGGCTGCTTGGAAAGCCCCTAGGCAACCTTTCAGAAAAGAGATGGGTGATCAAAGAAAAACTTTTGGGATCCATAAAGTTCTTAATTTTCAAGGAGGAGTCAATCTGGCAATCACCTTGTATATTCTATACAAGAAGAATTCTGTAAAACTGAATGGAAATATTTTCTTTTGCTAGAAAAGTTCCAAGGAAAGGTGAAAATTGTTTGATTTGGAGATGTATTTTGTAAGTGATCCTTTTCCCAGGTCTCCTTACAACAGAAAGGAAGCTCTTTCAAAATATGATGGCAATTCTCAGCCATACAAACAACAATCTTCCAACAGCTAATATGCTCTAATATTTCTGCTGAATGCTTCAGGACCTGGATGTGCTTCTACTTGCCTGGTTTTCTGTCATCAGAGTGCAAAGTGGGAGGTGGGTGATACCAGTTTTATTCTGCAGAGGGGAAATATACCCAGTCATGTTGGCTCTAGACTCACAAAGCCTCAGTAAAACTTAAGCTGTTCTTAAGACTCCATGTTATTTGACTTATTAAGTTAAAGACTTGGTTTTATTAGTAACCTGTCCGTTTTGAGAAAGCCGCATGCTTCCTGTGGCGTGTGGCAGTGTTTCATAAAAAATGCTGTGTTGCTGGAAGAGCATTGCCTCTGGGATATAGCTGAAGTGCAAAGAAGTTGCTGGGTCTGATCTGACACTTGTAGATTGTTTCACTGACTTTTTTAATGAGGCTTGGAATTTCAAGTGATCAGAGCAAAACATAGGAAATATCAAGTAATTAAAAAACAAACAAACAAACGACAACTCCGAAATGTCTCCATGCATCAACATTTTTATTGGCTTGCTTTGCAGTGTTTGATTTCAAATTCTGCTATTTGCTCCCAGAGACAGCTGATACCATCTGTAGAGATGGAAGAGATGTCAGCAGTCTTGCCCTCAGGATGCACTCTATGCATCCTAACAAGTTCATAAAGAGTGTAATAAAAAACTTTGAGGTATTCATTGTGTTTTACCTGATGAAAAGTTACATAGAAATGTCTGCTGTAAAACCTTTTTCTTTCATCAAAGAATGGATTTATGATGGTCCCATAAGCATAAGCATTCCAGGTTGAAAGTATGATGCTCATGCACCATACATAGGTTTCAAATGTTCTTGAACTCATTAATATCAGTGAATAATAACATGCATTACATCACTTCTACTCCAAGAGAGCAATGTTAAAGTTAACTTACTATACTATTCTGTGAACTGCTTTCCAGTTGAGCTGGAACTGAGCTTGGTGCCAAGTCCTTTCTCCACTGAATGTATTTGGCTTGTTTCACAGTAATTTACTGCAATGGCTTTGCTTTTTTGTAACCTTTGTTCTCTGCAAATAGTGTCCATAGGGAAATGAAACCTGCAAACCTGCTCTCTGGTACTGAATTTGTCTTCTGTTATCTTTCTGCTTTCTTTTTTCTGGAGCTTAAATCCAGCCTTGGTTAAGGGTTACAAGTTTTATCTTATACTCCTGCACTTGGATATGAATAAGTTGTTGAGCTGCCTTTTTAGCAATTTACATCGTGACAGGTTGCACTTCAAGCTAGACTTTCAAGTATGTGTGAAGGAGCTACTTAATAAAGTAGTTCCTTGATAATGGGCTTTTACATAGAATCTACCAACACAATTTTTTTTCAGAAAAGCCTGAAAGGAATCTTATGTAAATTCCAGTATATTCATTCAGCTTAAAATTTCTGTTATTTTGCCCTAACCTCTGCAACCTGTGTGCATTGGCCATGTCTTTCATCTTCATTTTCTGTGCTGTATGTGGTCAAATAGAGAAAACAGTACAGACTGTAGATCTTCATGATCACCTTGGGTCAGACCTTGCCCCCTGCCCTTTAGTTTTATGTGGTCCCTGGGTTTCTCTGTGTTATGAGAATGCTAGTACAAATATCAGTCCCTGGGAGAAGGATCTTCTGAACTTCAAACTAGCTACACAGACACAAACATTCTCTGCTAAAAATGAGAGGGATAGAAAATGCTTCTTCATTCCCTCTTCATATAGCTTTCTGCCATATTGTGTCCTCAAGAAAAGTGTCTACATATTGGCTCCTATCAGCACTGACTCTACTCAGTCTTACACTATTTTAATCACTTTTACCTGTTGAAAGTACCATTTGTTAGTAGCTTACTCAGTTCCATTTTTAACAGAACTTTCACTCTCATGAAGAAAGGAAAGATTACGGAGAATATTAGGAGGATATTAAGATGATTTTTTCAATGTTGTTTGGAATTACTCTGTTGATCTGCTCTTATGCAGTGGGACAGAAGAAGCCTCTGCACAGGTTAGTGCAAGGTTGTCACTTGTGGGTTTTTTTCCCTCTTCCTTGGTGGCTCTGATATTTGTCTGAGTGAATTGTCAGCTGATACCCAGTGCCCTATAAAAACTCTGTAAAGCTCTTACCATTACATACTGTTCTAAGTACAGGCTGCTTTTTTTACAGAGGGCAGCTATTTAAGGTGGGCCATAAAATTGTCAAGAGTTATAAATCTCTGGAGTTAGTACTGTAGAACATTTAATCTCCAGAGAGCCAGCAATATCTGTAATGGGCATAGCCATATTCCATAAGCAACTGCATACAACGTTATACATGGGACAAGCTGCCACTTGTAGCATGGTTCAGACAACAATTTACTTTGTAAAGCCCACCCAGCTTCACCCATGTTCTTATACAAACAGAATCAATAACCTCATTGGAATTTAGATTAGAACATAACCAGATGTGAGCCTGCAGGTACCTAAATTCGTCAACTCCAGCCAGATAAACATAGACTGCATCTTTTAGAGTCAAATATGACTGTCTCAATCTCTGTCAATTCCAATAATGTTGTTTTAGTGACTCACTTGTCATTTTCTCTGTCATCATGCTCTATGGCGTGAGCAGCCAGAGGGGAAAAGAAATTGTTGCATTTCATTGAAGCTTACTGTTCATCTGTCCCTTGTTTGGTCTAAAACGGGTCATTTACAGTGTAAAAAACAGGATGCCTCACTTTTAATATTTCACAGTACCTTTTTATTCAGACTGAGTTGTGGGACATCTGTAATGGTGGGTGTTTTTTAACTGTGAATCCACAAAAATCCTGGGGAAATAAACTGACAGCAATAATTGTGTGCAAAAATATGATATAGATTATGAAATAAGTCAGCTTTAGAAAAGATCTTTCAGATTTCTGCTGCATCCTTAGTTTTCAGTGCTTTTGTCTCCACTTCTTTTCCTATTGTCAATATGTCTGAAATCAAGCCCCTGTGTCTTGGCAGGATCACAGCTCTACCTTTTTTTTCCTCTGGATTGTTCTCACCTTTCTCTTTAAATATAATATCATCACATTGGGAATGAGCTGACACCATAAAGCAACCTTGATGTTTCTTTTACTGATAACCCCATTAGAAGTGTCTGTAGTTCCGACTGCCCTGCTGCTTGAGAAATGAGATATTTGACTTTTTCTTCATAGCCCCTGAGAGAGCATCATAGACCAGACTCTAAAGTTTAACAGAACAAAAACCTAGACCATGTCAACATAGAAAAAACACCCCAAACACAGTGGAGCTATTTAGTGAATTCTTCAAAAAGCCAAGGAGGAAATAATGTTAGAGGGGAAGGTGCCTGGGTGGTGACTCCATAGATCATCTTGTGTTCCTGGACATTTGTGTTGCATACCTCTGCCCTGATACACCATGTGTTAGCTGGCTGCTAACAGAGACTGAGGCTTGTTCTAGTGTGGCAAATTCTGTGCTATAGCTCACAGGAAAGCACAGAACATCCCTGCTAAGGATTGATTTCCATTGGGCTGAGAACAAGATTCATGATGTACACCTGCCTTCTGCTGAATGCTACAAGATGCAATTTTCAGGCAATTTCTTCTCTACCCATCAGTCCTCATTGTAATCAACTGAAAAAGAAAGAATCTTAAAATGTTGTTGAGATGGGAAAAGAGATATGGTTTTACTATTTCAGACAGAGTCACTAAAGAAAAATATATTTGAAAATCCCCCAGTTTTCAGAAACTAGGAATACCATGAGAGACTGGGACTGACTTTGCCAGGTGCAGGAATCTACTTTATAGTTGCTGCAGTTAAAAATGCAAGTGAGAAAAATATACAGCCTAAGTATGAATGTTCTGTTAAAATGAAAAAAAAAAATAAACTTAACCCATATCTTCATTAGGACACTTTTAATTACAAGGTCTTTCGGTGTTTGAAAGAACTTGCTGCAGATGTTGCATTATATAATAGAAAGGAAGAAAAATCACAACCAAAAACCTTTTAATCCAGAAAGCAGGGAAACATCCACAACAGGTCAGGTATTTCTACCAAACATATCTTTTTTGGTAATCACATAAATAGCAGAGAGCAGTTGGCCAATGGACGATACTTGACCATTGCCTATAAATATTATCATTCCTTCAGCACTGTGATGACCCATGAGGAATTTGCAATGTCTCCTAACTCTAATTAACATTTCTCTAACTAAGGTGTCTCTGCTTGTAGGAAAACTTGTCTTTTTTTTTTTTTTTAATGTCATTTTTATAGTCTTTAAGATTAAAAACTATATTTTTAAGAAGTTTCAAGGTGTATTCTTGCCAGCAAGGAATGAATTCAAGCTCTGAACACTGCAATGTGAAAATACCATTATAACATTGTGATAAGGAAAACTTTAATTATGTTTTTAAGAGGTCTAAGTTGAGTCTAGGATGAATAGCACTAGGTAAATTCCAATTTTTTTTTTAATGATGCCTTTTGCAATAAATGCCTATATACTTTAACATAATTTCCTTCTGTACGAAGGGAAAAACAAGCTGAACTTCACTTTTGTACTATATTGCCTGTTTTTGGTGAATGGACTGTCTCTATGTTCTTTGTTTCATGTTTTCAGGTGTATATAGTAGATAGATGAGGTTGTGATTACAATACATTTTCCATTGGATTGGGTGTTTCTTTCAAGGTTGTGTTTCATGACTCATTTGTCCCAACCCCATAACCAATAGAAGGTAACAATCCCACTCCTTGGTCTGTGTGATAAGCTGATATGAAAAATTCACTTACATTTCCTGTATTTTCATATGCAAGTGTGCTCTAATTCATCTTTCCAAGCTTATATATGGAGTGATATTGACTTTAGTTTTATGTCAGATAATATCCCTATGCCTAGATGATCTTGCTGTCTTCAGAGTGACTACACAGTTTTAAAACTAGAAGGGAATTTAGAATGTGTTTTTAAGAAGTGGCAAAGATCAAAAGAAATTAGAATGTCAATTTTCAGCAACATCTTCTATTTTAAGAGGATTTTGCTTTTCCTTCATATTTTGTAGCTTTACATTCTTGTTTGTGAAGTTATTTTGATGAAAGGCAATTTTTCATCTTGTGTAAGAACTAGCTCTCAAAAAGAGGAAATGGATACTATACCATTTTTTCATTAGGACAATGAAAAAAGGATTGTGGGGGGTTGTGGTTTTTGTTGTTTATTCTTTGTTTTTTTTATTTGTTTTTGTTTTCTTTAAAGCAAGATATTTCCTATGCTTATATAGGCACTAAAAGTCTGAAATGAGAAAAGAAAATTAAAAACATTAATTTTTTGAATCTGTGGCTAAGAAGGAATGAAAACCAACCCATAATGCTTTTTGAACAAATAAGGTCATCTTTGCCTGCCTATTTGGCTTTCTTCTCTACTGTGTGGCTATTTTCCCCCTGTATTCAGCTTTGCTCTTTCATCCATTACTACTCCTAGTTCAAAACCATTTCTTTAAAATATAAACATAATACCAGTAAAGATGAGAAGTCTGCTATATTAACTCTATTTGCCTGGAGGTGATTACAGCCAGCAATAAGGAAGAAAAGGGAAAGCAGATGAAAAGGCAAACTTGCAGCAATTGGTCACCATGATGTAGCAAATGATTGTGAGAGATATAAATTAGTATGTTCCCCTAAATAAGATTCTATATTAATATGATCCTTGGAATATCCTTACAGGCTTTTTCTTCATCCTTTTGGTGAACATTTGAGACAATGTTGCGCTCCCTTTGGCAGAAAATGGGAGGCTCAGGGAAAATTCGAACATACAGCGCGATGGTAAATAGATACCACTGGTTACTAACAGAGAAAATTTATCCAAACCACTACCCTAATAGTTCTTCTTCTGTTCAGAGTCTATTAATATACATGAATCTCATCTGTCTGGAGAATGCAATTTAAGTTTCCTACATCCCATTACAGTTTTCCTTGAGTTTTTTCTTCATTTGTTTTCCCTTACTGCCAGACTTTTTATCTTCTCTCTTTGTGAGTGTCATCATTCTGTTTCCTGACTTTTCTAGTCTTTTTCTGCACAAATCTGGAATCTAGAACTGACTTCCAAAACCCTTCCAAATCTTACAAGTAGCAACCTTTACATTTTAACTTTGTTGAGCTTTCCATGAGTCAAAATCAAGAATCCACTTTAGCTTTTCTGGCTCTTCATTTCTTCTTTGGCGTGTCTAGAATATTGCATTATGTAATGAATCGATTGATGTTCTGTGGCCCCACCAGACAGGGGAATGGCAGCATTTTTGATCATGAAAAGTTCCATTGCAGGAGGTCTGCATATACATTTCCTCAGAGAACAGACAAAATCTAAATAGTGGTATTATATGTGTACTATATATTATGCATACATGCATTAAGAAGACACTGTTTTTTTATCCCCTTCTGAAATATTCTTCTTGGCTTTGCTTTTAATTACCACCCGAAATGCAATTACTGAATTCATAAATCTCAAAATATATTTAGTTTTCCAGTTAGCAGCATTCACCTCTATTAAGACATATGAAAATAATAACCTTGAAAACTGCTACTTTATACAGACAAATGTATCACAGGGATTTTTCTTGTACTTCGTATGGTATCTAAATTATTAACTTTCCTAATGAGGCTCACAGAAATACTTTTAATAAGTTGCTATGATATTAACCTTTTGTGTAATACAAAAAAATTGTATTTAATGATATAATTAGGTTTAAATGGAACTATTTTTAATTTCTTGGGTTTTGATTTGGTGTTGCTGTATTCCAGCTTTGAAATGTAGAAATGGTGAAATGTGTTTGTGAGCTCAGTCCTGACTCTACAAACAAAACAAACAAACCCACCTTTTAAGATGTGAACTTATTTTCCTCCTGTGCACAAGAGTTCCCAGTCCTCTCTGCCCTTTTGCTTTGTCTTTTGTAATGGCACATATAAACATTTACTTTAGAACAGTGGGTATGATAACTGTCATTTGGGTGTAGAGGAATTTCATATCCAGCTGCCTCCTACATTAGGTCTCTCTATGCATGTGGTCAAAGAATATTTTACTTTCATTTCTACATGAAGAAAGGATAATTACCACAGTTGTCTGCACATCACATTGTCCCTGTTTTCTCGAATTTGTGCTAACTTGAAAAAGAGCTGCACAAACTCCAGGGAGAAAAGATTATGGGGAATTATGTAAGGCAAAGATGCTACACTGGCTTGAAAGTCCTGACCCTCAGAACATTGGTGGTTGAGAGTTTATTCTGGACCTGAAATACTTATGTGCCTCTTAAGTTTTCCTGGTCTTATGCTGCTGACCACTACCTGAAAGAGGCTAGTGGCCAGACTGACCCTTTGCTATGACCCAGTGTCTCATTCTGTCCAAAAAAGTGTCTGCTACACAAACCACATCCTTCAAACACCAGCTAAGGTATTTATGTGTGGCATTTAGCCAAGTAAAGAGACATTAAATGAATCACTCAGCTTGTAAAATCAGGTCACAGGAGGTTGCATCATGTGAGGTGTAATAATGGGAAGAAACCTCTCTTGCTTGTGGGTCCACCTTGTCCTTCAGTGAGATGCAAGTGAAAGGCAATCTTTTTATGAAACTTAATCCTAAAACAAAGAATTCTCGGTCTTTGTCCCATGCTGTCTGGCATCTAGCACAATTCTGCTTGAGGCTCAGGTTTAGAAAGTAAAACAAATATTTGAAGTTTTCTGTCATGTTTTTTTATGAGTTTGGGTGTATTTTAGTTTCGTTTATTTTCTTAGGCAATTGCCAATTATATCCATACTCTTTAGAGATGTGTGTGAACCGGCATATTAAAAGCTGTGTAACATTTAGTATCTCTGCTGTGTGAGAGACTAAAAACAAGGAAGGGTGGATGATTTCCAGGTTGCCTGGGGCATTCAAACTCCTTAGAGGCCAGTATACTATCCTAGTTCTTTATATGCAGTTACTATTGACTTCTGCCTCGGAAAGTAGGGAATATATAGTCCAGGAATTGAAACAGAATGGATAGAAGGAATCTTAGTAAAATATTTTATTGACCTCTATATCAATTTGTACTGAAATAATTTGATTTTATTTACTAACGTTAAGAAAATTACTGCTTCTTAGTACAAGTTATCATGGCAGCAATTATTTCCCAGGTCTCTCAAACTCACAATTCATTTAACAGGTTTTTTTTGACAAAACCGATAGAGAGAACATGTCAAAGCATACACACTTATTGGTTATGGAACCTGCAGTAGGGATTTTTATTCTGGAAGCCCTTAGTGATGGGGCTGCCCTTAGTGATAACCTGCCCTTAAGTGTAATTTTTCACCAAAACCACTACATTTGCAAAGATTTTACTAGTAGGCCTGGAATTTTCATTTCATCCACTATATTTTTGAAATACATAAAAAAAAGTTTAAAAATTAAAAATAGGCATTGGGGGTAAGGTTCAACAAGTGAAAAATGAACCTTGTCTGTTTTTTGAGTATGAACTTTAAGTTAAAATCGTTCAATTATGAAGTGATAGAAAACACTTCTGTAATTGGGAAACTGAACTACCTCTCCACTTAATGTCAGAAATAATTTCTTGTTTGAGTCAGATATTATTCTTATGGAAATCTAACCACATCTAACAAACCAAAAGAGAGAATAACCCTTATTTCCTTGGAGGAAGACTCTGAATGGCAAAATCTCCAGACCCACTGGACTTCTGCCTTGACCATCCTTTTTTTTCCATGCATCTGCTCCTTCTGCTTGGCAGAAGAGTCCAAGATCCTGGTATTGATTTCAGGAGAGTGGTTCTCCAATAATCTTCCCATTGTCTGGGTATCTTGGGAGCAAGGAAGTAATTTCTGATAAGGAGAGAGGAATTGCAGGATTCCTTTGGCCAGAAATTTTCTGTCCAAAACAGAGCGAGGTCAGATACACGAGGTAAGATCAGCTTTCCTGAGGGCAGCAGCAGCAGGTCATAATCCAGGAGAAACCTTTGGCTTAAGACCATCACTTTCAATTTAAAATAAATTGTGCTGAAATTCTTTATTAATTATTAAAACTATTTTACATCTAAGCGAGGGATGAGAGAAGAATTCATAGACTTTAACTCAGTATTGATTCCTCAATGTTTTCCCTAAGTTAGGTATTCTGTGGGAGTGTTATATTAAAGACTATTCTTAAAGTGAACTATAGGTTAGGAACATGCTAAGTGAATGATTATTTCTCAAAATTTGCCTCTGCTTTGATGCTTCTAGCCTCTTCCTTGAAAAGATGTAGACAAACAAAAAAAAAATCCCTCTCTCTCTTAAGAAACAGGTGCTATGTATGCAGACTTAGAATGCCACAGGTACAGCTAACTTGCTGGTACACACAGCTGCTTATAAATACTTGGGGGAAAAAAACCCCAAACCTGGTAGGTAAGTTCAAATTGCTTACAGAATAAACATCAAACCACTTGCACTGAAGTCTAACAGTGTTAAGTGTGTATAACACTAAGTAGCAGGATAAGGGGCTGATTATTCTCCACAGGTAGAGATAATAGTAGTGTAAGACACAGGAGTTAATAAAAGCATAAGGAATTTTCAAAACACTGCTCTCCACTGAAGAAGCCAATGCACTCTTTTTTGACCTAATGTAGCTATTAACACCTGGGGGTTTTTTGTGTGGTTTTTTTTTCAGTGAGAATAAACTCAAAGCAACTGCAAGAATGTTTTTACAGGCCCTTTAGTTGGAAATTAGACAGAAAAGTGAGTACCTTCTGAGGACCAAGGACTCAAATGTCTGAAAAAAATCTGTTTGAAAAGCTAAACAGAGAAATTGTGTGGGGTCATTTGTCCATTAATCTATGGCTGTCATGAGAACCCAGATAAATAATGGTTTTAGTTTTAGCCGTTTCCTTAGGTTTGTTGTCTAGTTTTCCTCCTTTTTTCAGGGCATGTGGTAAAATGTGAAGGTCATGGAAGCCATGATTATGTGCAATGCAGTGGAAAACCAGTGGTCTTTTTGGGGGCTTCCTATGTTCCTGACTGTTGGCAGGATACCTGCTAATTTTAGTTGGGATATAATGAATTATAGAGAAGAAACTAGCAGAACTGTCAAAGGGGACTGAAGATGTTGCAACAACTTCTGCAGCCCAAATGAGATGAGGTGAAAAATATTATCACAACTTGTGTTAAGTTATTGTTATTATTAGATGTACAGAAATGAAGAGGCACTATATAAAAAAAGTTACTTCATATGTAAAAGAAGAATAAACTGCTTTAAAAGATTTTATGATGCAAAGTTTTTGCAATCGTCTGAGTTAGGAAAGGCATGCTCTTGATATACTATTTAATTTTGCAGAGTTGCCAGCATGGGGCAAGGCTAAATCATTGTTCCAGTAGCATAAAACAGCTGACAGTAGCCAGATGTATAATTCCGTGCCTGTTAAAGGAAAATTAATATCTTCACTACATAATTGTTGATACTTAAGAGATAACAGAGATCTCAATTTTTCTGCTTAGAAAAGAACAATATGTATTCTTCTGTTTGAGTCTTGGAGTTGATTATACACTATGATTTCCAATCCAATTGTTCAGTGCTCCTATTGATTGCAAAACGGAGGCTATTTTGTGTAGAAGTAAATTTCTTAGGCCGAAAAAAGAAGAAAAACAAAAGGCTGCCTGTTACTGGCTACTGTTACTGGCCACTGACTTAAACAAGAAATCATCACTATGCACACAATATAACTAAAAATCCATATTAATATTTACTAGAACATTGAAAAATATGTCAGGTTTGGCAATGTTGCTGGCTAGCTGGATTTTCAGCTTTATGAGCTTCATTTTTCTGTTTCTCAGAAATTACTGTCTGCTGTATTTTTATAGGGCTTCAAAACTCTAGAAAATTACCAGTAGAGGTGGAAGTTGAGTTGCTACATAAAATTGGAGACCAAGGTAATTGCCTATGGTTCTCTGAACGGGTAGGTTTCAAGAAGACACAGAGGTGTCTCATGGATAATCACTGATTCCTGAAATACTGTGGGGCTTGTATCTTCTAGATGATTGTCTTGCACTTCCGGGAAGTCAATATTTGTCTAGCAAGAAAAGATAACTAGTTGAGAATTTTGTCTGAAAAAACTACCACTGCCTTGGTAGAATGGAACTGTTACATCTGGAGTGGTGCTCTTATGTAATCCTCTGCAGCTAGCAAGTAGCTGGCAGAAATATAGAAATTCTGTAATGCCATTAAGTTCCATATCTTACTGTTAGTATTTATTGTTCTTGACTAATTTGTAACCAAATGTTTTATCAACTTTTTTTAATCTATCAAATGTATCAAAAATGTTTAAACAAAGTTTGTGTAAGTGCCCCAAATTGAATACAGGGAGGACTAGCAGCGTTTCAAAATGTCATCTGAGGAGGCTCAAGATTAATGTTTTCTTATGGTCTAGTAAGGGTGAAAGACATACATAGACCTTATGTTTTATGAAGCTGCACAATGTCAACAATTATTTCTCTAAAAATTCAAAAAAAAGGCAAATCTTTATGAGATAAAGACAATAAACTATTGGAATTTCTTCCTGTCTTGGCATCCAGCTCAAGATTTCCTAATTCTTTTAAATGGAGTGCTAATTTTGAAGCCAGTTGTTTTGAATACACACAATTTTGTTCCAGAATTGGGTCGTGTGGAGTAACAAAGAGCTCTGACTTCTATTGTTTCAGCCTTGGTGTAGTAGGATTTTGGCAGTGGGTGAAAAATGTGCAAGCTTCTTCAGGAACAGGTTATGGTGATACTATTCAGAGCCCTGAGACAGAAATAAGGTAATAATTATAAGGTAGTGGTCTCTCACATGACAGTGGGTCATGCAAGGAAGGATATCTGACTGAATTGTTGCAAATGGCTCTTCAGTGAGTGTAGAGCCATAAACACGGTTCTCAAAGAGCAATGAGGAATGCTGTGTGGAGAAATGGCATGAGGTTTGCTTGCCTGTGCTGCAAATTGACAACTTGTCCCCACCACTGATCTCATCACATGCTACCCATGAGGTACAAACTAGATATAATATGACCTTGTATAAGAGCGTGTGTTTAGTAGCTTCTGGAATTCTATTTCAATATGGATCATTGAGTTTTGCACTGCTTTAGATTTTTAATCTGGAAGAATTTTTATCATGCTTTAGTATATTCAGAGTCTTTAATCTCCTAGACTTGGCTATGTTCTTCCAATGGTAATCATTATCTGTGGTTGTCTTTATCTTGTATTCCAATCCTTTCATGCTTTATTTTCCCTTTCTTTCTGTGACCTTATTTTCTTTGCTGAATATATTGCATGCTTTCCCTTGGCAGCCTCTGTAAATATGTGCATTACTATTAGTTTCATCTCAATGTGTATGGGATTTATGCCTATACAGCTTGCCCTCCACTTAATTTAATCACAGGTCAATTAGATCCTCCACTTAATTTGATCAAAACCTTCCTCGAGCCAAATCACTTACATTAAGAAGACTAGTGGTACTTTCTACCCTTTAGTTTGATCAATATCGATCTTTTAAAGCAGGTACTTTGGGGTAATTCAATCACTGGCTGTGGATATTTTCCATTTAATTAATAGAGAATGAGAGGAGAAAATAAACATAGAAAATATCTGCAGACATGTGAAAGACAGTAATTTTTTTGCATTATTGAAGGAGAACAATTTTTATTCTGTTTTTGCTTCTATCCTGAAGCAGTTCCTTTGGTAACAACCTGGTCAACTCTCCTGTGTACAAGGGGGTGGGCAGGGTTGTACTGGTGGCAGTGTTAATGAATAGACAGAAATAACAGTAAGGAATTTTAGTATGTTATTGGTAAATGCCAGTGTAGCAAAAGTTTGCTGGAGTCCTGGTATATTGTATTTGTGTGATTACTAATAAAATATTAATTCTGAATGCCAGGGAGCAGGATGTTAATGAAATAATTTATATACCTGTTATGTCTGTATAAGCATATTAGTGTTGAATGAAGTTACAGATAGCACAATTCTTTTCTGAAGCATGGTGCTTGCTGTATTTAAAAAAAATTCTATGCTTAATTTAATTTCTCTAGAGAGGTCATTTACAGACCCTAAAATAACCATGGAAATGAAAAGAAAACTAGATGCTCAACCTTGCCTTTTTCACGAGCTCTGATTGAGGGGTGGCAACCTTCATGTAGCACACTGTAGGTGACTTATTTTAGTGAGCATTTGTTCAGATTGCTACTGCTGCTGTTTTCAGGAAGAGTATTTGCATTATTTCTTATAAGTTTGTGCTGTTCAATGTGTCTCAGAAAAACGTGCTCAGATATGTATTATGAGATAGTTGTGAAATATGTCGACTTGAGCTAGACTTTCAGAGGCATGTGGATTGCATGTCAGCATGTTAACACCACCACTGATAGAGAACTTTCAGTTCTCCAGAGAACGTATTTTTCTCTCCTTGTCATTATCAGCCACTAAACCAATCCCTGAGTCTATTCCAGCAGTTTCTTAAAGGTTATAATTCCTAAACCCATACGGCTACCTACCATACTGGTGAAAGGAATTGCTAACATTTGAAATCTAATTGGGGAGAATGACAGAAAAGAGTTCATTTCGCCTAATTTTATCCATCTAAAAGTCAAGGGTCTAGTCATTCTCATCTCTCTCGAGTCAGTCTATTCTCATCTAAAGCTTGTGTGCCCCAAGTGCACTTGTTTTTTGGGTTTTTTTTTATTTATATGGGATTCTTTGTGTTGATGTTACAGTAATCTTACATTTCTAGCTTTAATAAGCAATGAAACTATGAGATAGCTGAAATAGGATGACAAGAATTTCATTCTTCTTATCAGCTGTTAATATCAAGAACCATTATGGGCTGTACTAAAAAAGATTTTAAAATATCTGCTCAAGATCTCTTCAATGGTGGTAGTACTGCTTGCTTCTGTGTTGCTCTTTCTTACAAATAGCCCAAAACATGCAAGTCTTATGTGTCTTGTATTAGTGATCAGAAATCAGAGCAGAGACAAATAACAGATTTTAATACTTGAAGTCAAGATTTCATGAATGGTTTTTAATATTTAGGACTAAATTGGATTAAACTGAAGCTGCCATCTGTATTTACTTACCTTAATGTTTATAAATTGATTCTTTAGGCTGCAAGAAATGTAGCTTGCCCACAAGTGTCACTTGGCACTCTGGTTAGTTCAAGTATTTCTCAATATGAGATCTGAGGTTCCATAGGTAAAAAAAATTATTTACAAATTCAGAGACTACTCAGAGTTACAGCCATGGGTTACTGAAACTTCTTATGAATATATATGATTTTTTTTTTATTATTTTTGTCAAGCTTGTTCCAGGTCTGAAAATTCTTGTTAGCAACAAATGGTGATTTTTGTGGAGAATTTACCTCTGTTTCCCCTGTTTCGAGTGAGTGTCTCAATTAGGGTTGTGGTTGTTCCATACTCCCTTTACAGTCAGTAGATGTATATGATGTATATGATCGTGATGGAAGGCTGATTCTTTCCACCTAACTGGTGACCAGTGGAGACACCCAGGTGTCTCTCTCTGTGGATTTAGGGTATAACTAAATATAAACATATATAAAATAATAAATATATAAAAATATATAAATATAAATAACTTCTGCACTGAGCACAGTCTAACTGAGATGCCAAAAGTACATGGGACTCAGGTTGGTTGTACAGGTGCAACTTTACATATGCATTGGCTTCTTGATTGTGATGGGAATTTTTGTATGTATAAATTTAAACTACTTTTGCCATGTCAAATGAATGAAATAGCTTCTTCGTAAAAACTACTTCTGTAGAAAATGCCCTCACTTTCTCTGCTGACCTCCGGTGACTGTACTTAAAAAGAGGAAAGGAGGGAGAAACAGCAAACTAAATGGGTTTGTGTTTTTGTTTGCGATGAAGTTGAAGTAATTTGTAATAACTACTTAATAACATTGAAGCGTGTGTGTTGTGATGGCTTCTTACATAGCAAATATAAGAAACATGAGACTGAGTAAAAGTAAAGATTTAGAATATGAGGAATTTTGGCAGATGTTGTGACTCTTTCATGTTGCTGCTGGTCCACAGCTAAGCAATGGTCCTAGATTTCAAAACACTTTGCCGTCACTTCCATTTCCTTTGAAGTCAAAGCAGATTTTGTTCTGCTGGAAATATGCTTTTGCATATATATGGAGAAAACATATGTGATTCCTATGTTAACAGCTCTGACACAAGGAGTTTGTGATTTTCTAGTTTCTATAGAAACATTAAAAGCATTTGTAAATCTTTCATTTTTAGGGAAACGTATTCCATTTTATAACAAACCAGATGCTCAGACTGTTACCCTTTTTATTTTTAACATTTTCAAAGTTATGAAAAATGGTACCAGTAAACTATACTGAAACAAGAAGTAAATTATCATATTTCAGGCAGTACCTTTCAAACTGTTCTTCTTTTGTAATTATAAAGTTAAACTGCAAAAGCCTTATGCTATCAAAAACTCCTGTAGGTCTTGTATATAGAAAAATACACCAGGAAGAAAGAACTCCTATGCTGTTCTTATCCTTTGTGGATAAGAAACAGGTTTGGTATTAAGGAGACCTGATTTATATACCCAGTTCTACTGATATCCTGGTTTTGTCAGAGCAGCTCTCTCATCTTTCAAGTGCCATTTCAAAGAACGATCAAACATGACACCATTTTACTGAAGGGCTTCCTCATGTGTTGATGAAAGCAATATGAGCATCTACGTGTGTGATCACCATCACCATCTTGCTGCCTAAGTGACCTTGCACTGTGTTACCCAAAACACCCTCATTAAGAATACAGACCTCTGCTCCGGTCAGTGGAACAGTTTGTACTCACCAGAGGGAATGATTAGGTTGGTGTGGGGTGCATGGTCTTTTACCTGGCTTCTGGCAGGAATAATATTGAAGACTCTGAAGAGGCAGGAGGGCTGGGTGAAGAAGTTGTTGGCAGGGATGGGGTCTCTCAGCAGTTTTTTCCACACAGACAATGAGTGTGGATAAGAGTAATTCAGATGAAGTGTAATTCAGTTTTTTCAGAGCAGCTGAAATTATATATGTTTTTTTTAAATTTCTCTTCTTACTATCTTTTACCATGACTGAATAATTTCCCCCTCTCTCCTTAGTTCGGAGAGGATAGCAACAAGAGGTAAGGTGTCCCAAAAAACTGATATGGGAGGGAAGAATGGACAATCAGTGGCTTTCTGTTAGCTGTTGTATAAGACTGATACACGTTTCTGCAGCTGAGCCTATGTAAGGGTAGCAAGGTCTCTTGGTTCAGTAAGCTCCCCCAATGAAGCCACTCAAATCTAAATGCGTTTACCTTTCTTTTGGCTTCATAGGCCAATTTTCATGTCAATCACAGCTCTTTGTTTTTAATGAGGACTGTCTCCCTTCCAGCCCATCTTCTCCAACTCTTACCATTCTTCATGCAGAGCAGATATAGTGGCATAGCAATCTTTTTTATTGTACAAGTCATTAAGGATGTAGACAGCAATTGGAAATTTGTAAATATCCTGACAAGTTGATTGCCCCCTGCCCATTTTATGCCCATAATCTGCCAAGGTAGACCTGCCAGTGCAGACAACATTATCACTAACCCAGCATGGGCCATCATAGAGTGCTATCTGGCAGTATGTTAATAAAAGACCAGAAGAACAACCACAAAAACACATCTCAATATTACAACTATAAACAACCTGCCAGTCGCAATAAAAAATGTTGCCTCTAGAAAATTAAAAATTGTACACTACAGTGATCACAGCCTATGCACCACTACTTCCAGTGCATGGCATAGACATAAGATTAGGACTTCTCTAGAGATGAGGCAGAGTCTGAGGTGTAGCAGAGATATTTTTTTTCTCAGAAATGTAAAACACATGTAAATGTGCAATATTCTTGATAGATTTCTTGTTTTCTCCTCTTGTTTTGTTTTATATTTTCAAGTTTGCTTTGGAAGAATTTCACTCTAATAAATGTGCAGAAAGACAAATTTCAAAATACTGTGATATTATTATTAGGTACATTCTTGGTGCTTTGAGTAAAGAGAAGGCAGAACAGATGTTGTTTGATGCTCAAAACAAATTACAGTCTTAAAAGATCATAAATATACACTGTGTTTTGGTATTATTCCATTATCTTATTGTTGGAAAAATTTAAGTGAAATCTTGAATAATTAACTTTTAAAGTACTATCAATAATACAATCTTTACCCTGGAACTCATTCTGGATGTTTACATGTTTAGGTAATGATTTTAAACTCATTTTTAACTTCCCTTAAAACTGAGGCAAACTGAGATCTTCTATCCTGTTTTGTACAGTGGGGGAATTAAGTTCCCACTTTTCCTTGAGTTAGAGAACATGCCCTTGCCTGTCCTCAGAGTGCTCTCTCTGCTTGCTGGGTCCCGTGGCTTCCCAAATGCCTGTTGTCATTGCTGACAAGTAGTCAATGTGCTTCTTTGATTGGAGCCATGGGCTGGAACAGTGATCAGCTGTTTGATTATTTAATCTCGACCCTGTGAGAACTTCATAGGGGAACACTGAGACTGTGTGCCTTGTGGTTCGGGGTTTTTTCTTCCTGCTTAAATCTCACGTTCTGACTAAAACAGAGGCAATGAGAAATAACTCCTTCTTGCATGCTAGAACAGTAGTGACATCACTTTTTCCTTCTGACAGACGGATTAATGTCCTGACAGGTTATTCATGGGCAAGAGATTGATTTTCTGACCTCTCCACTGCCCTGTACCTTGGATGGTTCACAGTGGGGATTGCTCTTTCTCCACATGGATGCTGAAGTGAGTTTTTTGGTGGTTCTAAATGGTATTTACCAGGAGGCGCTCTGTCCCTTTTCTGTAGTATTTAGGGATGGGCAGGGCTCTTGGAGCAAGGGTGAGGCTAAAATCAGCCACTGATTTGGATGGTGAACTATAGGCTGTCCCAGGCCCTGGCAGCACAAGACTAAATGCAAAGGTTCCAGGCCTTGGGTACAGCTGCTGAAGAGGACAGGAGGGAACAATGCTGAGTGATGAAGTGGTGCTCATGTTCTGAAAGTGCCAATGTTTCTGAGCCCTGGTGTTTGAGTAATATTCCTGTCTCTTCAGATTTTGGACAGTGCATGATATAGCCAACATATACAATGTGAATTTGCAGTGAAATTTAGCCCAGATGCAGTTTCACAATAAGTTTTTATCACTATATATGTTGGAATATGAACTCTTACTTCACTCTGGTGGGCAGACACTTCTAAATGTAGACCCACTGGATTGGATGTTGTTAAAGACAGTGTTTTGAGGGATTTTCTGCTATAACATCAACTCTGTGTTCTGTGGGTTTCGCTATTCATATTTGGGTGGTTACAACAGAGTATAGGCATTTCTTTTCAAAGGGATATGACATTCATTCTCCTAGCAGTGCAAGATATTGAAGCAGTTGGAAACTGCCTGGACTTGGTTAGCATCTGAATCAGTGTGTCCTTAGCTTTACTCTGGAGTTATGTTTCAATATATGACATCACTCCTACACATCTCTTAAAAAATAGTGTTTTCCTATGGATAGGGCACAGAGCATAACTTAGCTATGCTGGACAGTTACTGCCAGTTCAGGTTGTAATATGAATCAAGCAACCTTTAATTAGTATGTGGGCATTGTTCTACGTATGTAGGAGTCTCTCTTTTTCGTTTAACTTATCACTTTATATTTCCTTCAAGTTATTTAAAGAAAAGTATTCTCTTTCTGGGTTAAGTATTCATTTATGAAACTACACCGGTACTATTTTACAGTACTAGAAAACTGCATATAAAGACAGACTTTCTGACTGAGGAGATCTAATCCGAATTTTCACTTCAGCTTTGGGGACTGACTTACCAAAAAACAAAAAAATTCTCTGTGGCTTGGCATCAAAGGTAGAAGCATCAAATTGTATCAGCCACAATGAACAACAAGCAGGGAAGAACACAGGGAGGGCTTCATCTGCTCTCACTTTCATAATTCATGTAGAAAAAGTGCAGGTTCCTAGATTCCTGATTTAGAAAGATTAGTTACATGCTTCCATTTAGGAGTGAAGAATCAGTATCTTAATCCTTGTGCTTTAATTCTTCTTTATTTCATCTATCTGCTGTTACATATATACACACTGTTGGTATGCCCTCACTCTAAGTATAGAGCCTAGCAGAGGGAAGCTATATTTTTCATTTGTCAAGAAATCCTGGTAATTATGAATGAGAAATCAATGCCATTTAGTAGTCAGATATTGTTATTATCTACACCTATATTATTTTATTCCCTGCTTTTGTTTGTGCATCTAGAGGATTGTCACACTCCTTGCTTTTCCAAGCTCAAGGTGATGTGAGCTTTTTATCAGCAGGCTCCCAAATGGTAGCTCTTGGGTTCTGTGGCCATCAATCGAGTGCCAAAAACTGTCTTAAAATGAAGAGCTTAAAATTTAAAATCTCATTGTTTCATCATCCTTTTTGGGAACAGGTAGCAAGATGTACCCTCTTTTCAAAGGGATTTTTGAAGCTTTTGTCAATGTAAATATGGAGTTTTTCTTACCAGAATTCATCCATATGAATAGAAATGGCAATTTTATTCATTATTATTTTAATCACTTTTTGAGTAGTGTTTTATGATTATCACACTGCCACGTGTAATGTCTAACCTCTCTCTTCTGCTATCAATGCAGAAGAAATTTCAAGCAGGGAGTGTCTTACTTCATAGCTGGTGAATAATAACCTCAGTCATTTGCCTAAGGACACTGGAACCCAAGATACTGGTACAATTGATGCCTTTGATGCTTTTGCCAAAGGAAAGCAGTGGCTGCTGTGACTGCTGAAGCTGCTAACCTGCCTCCTCTTCCTCAGGACAGGTGTGTTGGAGGTGGCCAGAGCACCAAACAGAGCCAAGATTGGTGTTTGTGTCTCTTCTTCCCATTCCCATTTACCTCCTGAGTAGCCTTAGACAGGATGATTCGTGTACAGGCTCTGTGCCTTGGCTGACCAGTGTGTACAATGACATGGTGGAATTCACTGATCATGTTATGTTCTTTCAAATAATTTGTTTAAACTGCTCGGACCTTTGTATGGGAGATATTCTGTATGTGACATATTCCATAATCTTTCAAAATTCTAATGTTCTCCACTTATGGGATTTATGATATTGTTTAATTATATATTTAAAGAATTTTTTTTAAAAGTTATACAGTCTTGAGGGTAACACCGCCAGAAATTAATTGGATCTCTCTTGCTATGTACAAGACCAAAAAACACCTTAGATTCTACTTTTTTCCAGCCAAGGATGCTGGAAAAGTTAAATCTTTCTGGAGAGTGATGGCTGCTGTAACTAGGCCATCCAAAAATAGGATGGGCTTAGGAAGACAGGAAAAAAAACCAAACTGCCTCTAGTATCTAGATTAATAATATCAAGTAAATAATGTAGGTAAAAATCACTGCTAGGAAGAACAAAAATGAATTTATGTGACTTTAAGGTTGGCTGAAGTTTGGTTTTTCCAAAAGAGGGTCAAGAAACATCACAAAATGAATACAATGAATATAAGTTCTGATGGTGATTGTAGTTTGTGATTTATTCTGCCAAAACAATGAGTGCAGCTATGGAGAGCAGTTGTAGTGGGTTTTAAGTTAAGTTTAAGGATAATCAATTATATATGAGCAAAACCCAGACCAGCCTGTGTCCAGACAGGAATGATATATTCATCTCTCCAACTACAGGCATAGTAGTTTGTCATGATCCATCTCTTGTCCGTGCTGGTCAGCTTTCTCTGAAACTGTCTTTCATTTTGGCATAGATATTTGAATTTCTTATTCTGATATGTAAAATAGGAAGATTTGCCTTTTTGTCTCTTTATGACCAAGTATAAGTTCAGTTGAGTCTGCTGATCATCTGATGAAATTTATTTGGTGTTTGTTTGTTGGTCTATTTCTTTTCATTTCCCCTTTTTAGTAAGGGATGCTTTCTCATTCAGCATTTTACTTATTGTGGTCTTCACCAGGATAGCCAGGAAATCCTGGATATCTGTAATTTTGGAATTACTTAGAGAGTCTCCATATGCACTGGTGCAGTCACAGGTCCATTAGCCCAGCTCAGCATGGGGAGTGTTTTTATTTTATCAAAACATAAATGAACCCACTTACAGGTATCATTTCTGGCAGAAAATGTCCTAAGGGAATGATGAGGCTAAAAGAATCAGAAGTCTCATGCCTCACTTACGTTTTCAGACCTTAGAGTCCTATGAACCTTGATTGAAAGACAGGCAACAAGGTGAAGCTCTCAGAGGAGATTTGGGAGATTTCTCTTTTTTAGGGGAATTGTACAAGCTAGCTTGAAGCTTACAAGATCTCAAATGGCATTGTCATTGAGTTTTCATAGAAACTTCTAAAAACTGAGTGCAGACGGTTTGCAGAAAGAAGTCTTCTTTGTCCTGACTGCTGAGTGATCTGAATTGCCATAAGAAATACAGCTCTGATACCAAGTTTTGGGTCTCTTGGTCATCAGGCTGTGCATTTTTGTCTAATGAAATTCCACAGGGTAGGATGACAGCATGTGTGTGAGAGGCAAGGAAAGTGATGCAAAACTCCTCATTTTCACAGCTGGAGCCTTGGACTGACGTTAGAACAAGTGCCTTGTCATGTAAGTAACAATTCTGCACTCTTAAATAGCAGAACATAACCTCCATAAATTGCACGGTCACACTTTTTCTACAGAATGGCCTGCAACAAAATATTTCCTGATTCTACTAGATTAATGGCTGTTGAGCTTGGAATTGATCTCTGGAAGCCATTGTAAAAGAATTCCTACAGTGGCACCCAATTTCACCTTGGTCTGCAACACCTAAATGGCGTGCCAAAATTTAAACAGATGCAATATTTACGTTGTGAGGTTTTCAGCCTAGCTCAATAGGTGAAGAAGCTGGCTGAGCCATAAGTAAGTCTCTAACACACTTGGGTCTTTCTGAAATTATTCTGATTTGCATAAAGTGATACGAAGATATTTACAGCACACTGAGTTGTAGCTGCACTAGTGAAGCTACCTGGAGACAGAGGGCAAAAAACCCTAAAATCCTGAACCTGTTTACAACAGGTTTCAGCATGCTCTGAGAGTGTCTGGCTCCAGCAGAACTCTGTACTTTGGCTCTGTCCTTTCTGTCCTCTTCCATTAATTAAGTCAGAAGATGACCTAGGCCTGACTTGTTCCCTTTTGGCAGTTTTTCTGCTCTGAGCACAATGGGAAGTGTTTTTTTACTGTGCATTTCACCTGTGATGAAGAAAATAACATTCATTGTTATCTAACTGTTTCTGAAGTCAGGTGATAGGAAAGCAAAAAATATTGTGGAAGCTGTTAATCCCAGCTATTGCTCTAAGTTATTGAATGAAGAGCTTTAAAGCATGGTTGTTATTGTTCTTGCTTTCAATTTTAAGACTGAAAAAGAGGAGAAATTCAGATTATGGATAAAAGCAGATGTTCCTAACTCATCTGCAGGAGGCATCCTAGGCTGATAAAAATTCTGCTTTAGAGGTGCCAAAGTGAAAGAAAGGCTGTGCCAATAGCAGCATAATGTTCTTGCTTAAACCAAGCTGAAATAAATCCATTACTTAATGTAGCAGAATTGGAATAAAGTGTTACTGGAGTTCTTATTGTATAAAAAATTGCCTCAAATTAAAGAACAGTGGGTACAGATACACTTGGATCTGCTCCATCAAATAATTTCTTTTTCCTGTACCAACTAAAATGAGGAGGATGCTAATTCTGTTGAGTAAAATTGAAATACGCTGTGTGTCTGTGATGACTAAATGATTCTTTCTTGGATGAGTTATGTTTAATCTGGCAGAGCTAAGACTTGTTCTGCTTTGTTTATAATGTCTGGTACCCCAATAGTTGATTCGTCCAGTCTCTTTACCTATAGAGATCAACGAGGATGTTTATTGGTAGAAGAATTGCAATTCTCAGGTGGTTGAGCAAAGAAGAAAATATGAGTGTATGCATGCAGAGATAGTTTGATTCCATAAGCATATTATGAATATAAAATCAAGTGAAGATACATGATATGGGAGGGAATACATCAGTGGGAGATATGTAAAAATTTACATATCAGGCAAATATTTTCATCAGAGAGCTATTTTGATGGGATTTGAAATATCTAGGTGAGATTTTTTGGGTGGATTCAGGGAGACCCTTCTAAGCTTAAGTGCTCAAGGTACGGCATGGCAAGCCCTGAGGAAGTCCATAATGAATTAAAACCAAAGCTGCTCTAGTGGTAAAATTGATTGAAACATGGGGAAACTGTCTTTGCCTAAATGTAGTGTGATACAGTGCTCTTCCCTGCTTTTTATTACATGATAACGTCTGTGTTTGTATACTTTTTCTCCCATTTTCTTGAAGTGTGATGAACATAATGAAAACAGAACAATCTCCTTAGATACATGGGTGAAAAAAACCAGACAGATAATAAAATCAAAGGGTCATAATAGAACTAATAAAATAACTTTTTTTGACTAATGAATAGTCACTGCATCATGAAAATCAGAAGCTTAGGAGGTCAGCCAGACAAATCTTGTAGATGCATTAGATGATGTTAGCATCATAAATAATTTTTGCAGTTATGCAAGCTAAGATGGCAACTCAAGCTTGAAGCTCTTCATTGAGTGAAAGAAATGCTCACTGAGGGAGCAGGGATTTTCCCATGCATATGCATATACATGCATATAATATTCCTGATTAGTAGTCAGTCTATTAAGGGCTACTAACTTTTGAAAAGTCTGCTAATCCTCTGCTAGCTCTGTGAAATTCAAAGGCTAAATGAATATCCTGATCACATGTGGTGGCCCTGGTACAGCTATCATATCTGCTTTTCTGAATGACATCTTGTAAGAATCTGCTAAATGAAAGGACTCTCCATTCCATGACTTTGAAACCTCTTGAATTTGACACAGTTTGGCAACAACAGAAGCATCCAGATCAAAGATTGTTCTTTCATTTTCCCCCCATATCCCTTCCTGTTTCCACTATTCATGTTTGTAGTAATGCTAATATGTCCATGAGAAGTGTCAGAACACAGAGCTGTTCACAAGGAGGAATTCAAACTTAAAACTCCATCCCCACCCCAATACACACATTCTACTGAAAACCACTATATTTTACATTATAACTACATTAATCCTATAACTGTTGGTGCAAAGGATTTTGCTCCTCTTCCATCCTCCTGACTTGCAGTAGCTGTGGCTCAAATAGGGGTGTGACATGTGACTGAGTGGTATGATAGTTCTGGTAGCTAAACTGGCAGAGAATGCCATTAGGATAATTTAGCTATACCATGAAACTGCACTCTGCAGGGCTATTTTGTGTTTCTTCCTCACATCCCTCATCTAATTGTCAAATTAAGGTGTATAAAGTGATGTAAGGTACACATCAGTAGTTTAGGGCCTTTATATTTGCTAAGAGATGCCTGATAGTTCTGGGAAGTGTGTGTGAGGGGGAGAAAGGTAGTAAAAAAGAATAGGGGGAATGAAGAAGGAATAATTTAAAATCATTTTAACCCACTCATCTAGTCTAACTGTCTGTGCCTTACACCAGCTTAGAAAACTTTGTCTCCAATTCCCAATATACAACATCACTGTCTTACTTAAATACCTTCAATTTAGTTCTGCATGTGCCTTATCAGTTTTGAGAAATGATGAAATGAGATATTATAACTCCCCTTATAACAGGCTATTTTTCCTCTTCTTATGTACCAGAAAAGCTATTTCAACCCGTTTAGCTACATCTTATTGTGAATTCATTATGAAAGGTATTCCTGGTATTCTTCATAATTTTTGTTATATTTTCCTTCATTTTAGCTCAACTTCTCCTGTTATTAGCCATAATTTTTCTTAGCACCATCCCCTTGGTGCTTTGTCCTTTCTATGATATGCATTGCCTCATCATTACTGAATTTAAATCTGAGCAATTTTTACTTTTCCTCAAGTTGCTTCTCAGTTAAACTCCAAAAGGTCAGAACATCTTCTAGAGTTTAGATTCTTAATCACATTCAAGCAACTTAAAAGAAAAAGTTACTGATTTAAAAGCTTCCCATGATAGTATTTGTAGTCACTAGTAAAATATTTCAGTCACTAATGAGATGCACTTAATAAAGAGGCTTTATTATACAGATAATGGAAATTTAATTTATTGTAATTATTTGGTTTTTTCAATGGGGCATTTGTAATCGACATTATTGTAAATGTCATTAAGATTGGATGGCCTATGTGCACCATTGGTATGTGTAGATTACTTCCTCCCTTCAGAATGATGGAAAAGCATCGTTGCCTTAGGAAGCACCACAAACATTTGAGATATAATTTGGAATGAGGAGGAGTGTACTGATAACAGCATTAAGTTGCACCTTAAAGCTACTTATTTCTCATTACCTGTAAGACTTGGTTAGTACACTCTCCCAGAGCCATAGCTTCATGTCTATGAGGAGGGAAGCTTAACAAAGTTTATGGGAAAAAAATATCTAATCTTGTATATGTTTGCCAGAGTTAGAACCTGTGTTGCCATCTGCACTGTTTGTAAACCAGCAAACACAGGGGTTTTACAACAATGTGTGCTGATTGTGATGCTGCAAATTCTTCCTCTTGCAGCCCGGATTGCTGCTCTTTACTCATCCTAATGCTGCATGGCTCATCTGACATTTCTTATAGGTAGGTGGAACTTGGAAGATGTTACATAGCACTAATAAATTCTGAATCTGTCTGAAGGTTGTGAAAATCAGTGCTTTGAGCTAAGGACCGGGCATATAAATACAGAGCAGCACAACCTCTATAGTAGTTATCTGGTAGTGTTGCATAAAGAAGACAAATTACAGGGATCCACTTCAAAAGTCCTGGAAATTGGGAAAATATCAAGAAGAAATGCTTAGAATATTTAGTTTTAACTGAAGGGAGCCATTCTCTGCGCAGAAGAAATGACTCTATCTGCAACAGTTAATACTTTCCTGTTACCCAATGTGCCAGCCACTAATTCCCAGCAGTCCAGAATCAATGCACTGCATCTGTGCGATAATATCACACCAGAAGCTCCAAAGGGTGGAAGGGATGATGTATTACCTAAGAAATTGTGTGGGAAGAAAAAAACAGATGAATACAAAAAACCTGAAAGTCTTGTAATGGCAACTACCTCACTTTAGTAAAGAAAACAACTCAAAACCTTTCATAGCAGTAGATGAAAATAGGTAGTAAAAGATTTGGTCTGGCCAAGCATGTTAATGGATGCTATCTGCATTATCTTTCTTTGCCTTGAACTTTTCATAGTTCTGAACCGAGAACTTTTTTTTTGTAATTTGGTGTTTTCATAGCAGTAATGGAGCTGCTGTAGCTGTGATAAAAGGGCTACTGTGTCTAAAGCTCTGTGCTTTTTCTTTTCCAGTTAAGTTGGCCTTGCAAAAGATAAATAGGCTAGACTAGAATAGAGTACTTCAGTTGGAAGGGACCTACAGAGATCACGTAGTCATGTGCCTGAACAATTTTCAGCAGACACTGAAGCATGTTGTTGTTAAGGGCTTCAGTGGTGCCTCCTATGTTCCTAAAGGAGAAGGTAGTGTTAAGGGATCTGTATTCTGGAAAACTCTTTACTTCTGTTGCTGTTGTGAAAAGTGCAAATTAGAACCATTCCTACAAAATGGGGGTGGGGATATGTATTTGGGGACAATTTGCCTATGATTGTGTTCAGCAGAAGCAAACTTAATTTGGGGATTTTCTGTAATATTGAGCATTTTCATCTAAATTTTATCATTCTCCTAACTTTGTGGTGCACTTAGCTTCTAGAAATTATGACAAAATATCGGTGCATAAACATCATCTACTCACTATTGACCCAACTTATCACTGGAGGTAACACTGGCTAAAATCCCTGCTGACTGGCACATTTCTGTGGGTGAGCCGTGCAAGGACAATGGCTGGTTGCAGAAGGAGAGGGGAAGCGTGACTTCACCATCTCCCTTCTATGCATTGAAGTGTGCTTTAATGGACAAAGATCCTCCTTCAGCCAGTGTGACTCCTCTATACTCAGTCTCATCTGCCTTGCCTTCCAGTTTTGTTACCTTTCCTGGCAGGTTCTGGAACTCTACCTGTATCCATCCTTTTGGTCAGAAAATTTACCGACCCTTCTTCTTGGGTTGTCTACATCCACTCCTGTGTTCCCCCTCTGCCTTTTCCCAGGTTCTTTTCTTTAGCATGACCTATATAATTTGCTTTTAATTCCTGTAGACCCTGCTCTTCATCCAGATAATCGGCTCATTCAGGCCTGGTCTTGCACACTGGGGTGTTATTTAGTACATGCCCCCTGCAGCACTGACTCCCATTTGCCATTTATCTTGTAATAAGTGGTCTCAGTTACCTCTCAAGACACACTTGGCCTGAAATGGACAAAAGCTCTGTCCTTTCCTCTAAATCTTTCAGCCTTATTCAGCCAGAACCAGGTCTCTTTGGCATAGCACAAGTCACAATTCCTCTGGTCCACATCTCCTCCTCACAATTATTTGTAGCATTTGATGCTCTCCTGTCCAGTTCTTGGGAAGCTTCTGGGCTCTGACAGTGGTGGAAAGAGAAATGCTCTTTGTTCAGGTGCTTGCAAATTCAGGAAAACTCCACTTGACCTAACATAGAACATCCCATGTAAGGAGTAAAAAAATTTTTTTTGTTTTTTTTCCTTCTATGAAGAAGAAAGAATGTTATTTCTAAATATGGTGACCTTCCACTATATCAACTGTAACTTTTAAAATCCATATACAGCTAAACTTTGACTGACTTCTTGCAAGAAAAAGGCTTAGCATTCAACACAGGGAACCCAACATCTACTAACTTGTAATTGCAAAAGTGGAGTCAGCAGGAGTAATGCAGTCTCTTTAAGTACATTATTGTGTGGTTGTTTTGTTTAAACAGCTCATTTTTAAGCCAGTAGAGGTAAACTTTAGCAAACCAGTGAAGAGTGAAAAGCAAGATCCATAAAAGGAGATGTTAAGAAATTTCAGTTGCTGTATTTTTCACACAGGCAGTATTTTGTAGCTAGGGAATTACTCAGTTGTAATTTTCCTGCCCTTTGCTTCTTTATTGTTCCATTCCAGACAGAAAGTCCTAGGAGAAGTTGAACATTGGTCTGTGTAGTACAGTCCAGAGGAAAGAGTTTGTAAGTGGCATGAGAGTATCTAGTAGTGGTTATTGCACATAGCCCTCAGAGTCTGTAATACTCAGGAGGTGACTGTATCCTGGGCCAGGTAAATTTCATGTGAGTGGGGTGCACACAGAGCTTGTGCGGGTTTAGTTACTTTACCTTTGACAGAGTGGACTTAGGGAGCTGCCTTTCCCTGAGGATTCTTTGTTTATTTCAGGGGTGGAGGAACAAAAAGGCAGTCATGCTGAGCATAGGTTGTTCACAAGTGAGTGCACAAATTACACCGGTTCAATACTTTTTGTTCCTGTGTTTTGTTTTATTTTTAACATTCGAGGTTCATCATGACCTGTGCTGTGTAACCCTCTGCACTGTGCCCTCCCACATCATAGCATAACCTTGGCTTGCAGAAGGAGTTTCTTTTAGTGACAGACAGCAAGCTTCATAAACTTAGGTGTGTATACAAAGCCACAGAGCACAGATGATGAGGGGCATGAACCAGCTATTTGCAACTCAGATGCACATATGCTGATATTTTTTCTTTTTTCTCCTAAGGTTTTGTCCATAGTCTTTTTTACTTTGCTAAGGCTCATACAATAATTTGTATGTTCTGTTGAGGAGATCAGAATCTTCTGTTTCTCAACAAAATTTGATTTCCCATCTGCTTCTGACAGATTTCTCTATTCAGCAGACTCTGAGAAAGTCTTGTCATTCTTGACACATGGGAAGATATGAGCATAACTCATGCCCTTTTAATGTTCATGGGTGTTGTCTGAATACATCACTGACATTAAAGTCTTAACCCTTTTTAGTCTAAAAATTGACATTTTCAGAGCTTAATCTCCTCTGTCTGGCTAATGTCTCCCCTGTTCCACCAGATGTATGCAATGTCACTCATTTCAAAACTGTTTGCACTGTGCCTTGGAAGCTGTAACATCTTTAAATGGAAGTAATTACAGACTTATTCAGGGGCTGTCATGCTCCCTTTGCATCTTTCATCACTGTTACCAGTGGCACAAGGAAGTCAAGAAGAGAGTGTTCTTTTGTTAGGTTTTGCTTGTTTCTTTCCAGATCAGAGAGACCCACTCTTAATACTGTCCTGGAGGCCAAGGTGGTAAAGTACAGGTGATCCAGCCAATACATTATTGCTGAATATCACTCTGTGTCATGTTTCCTTCTCTCAACCCTCATGAGTTATCACTGTTAAGATTAACTCTTTCTAATCTGTTGCTCTGACTGTACTTGCTGCTTCAGTTCCCCATCACTCTTGATTATTTTAAACTGAAGAAGGGCCATTGGATGACTGGATAAAGCTTATTCGTTTTATTTTGCTTTGTTCAATTGCTTTTTTACCATTTTTATTATTCTAAATTTATATGGTAAATGTTTGTATCCCCTTACCTCTTTCCCCATAAATATAGATTGTACTTGCTATAAGAATTATTCCGCTAAATCAATTATGTTCATTCAAAATAATTAATTTAAATGAGTTAAGAGTCAGACAAGTTAAATGAACAACCTGCTTTGCTATTGATTCTCGTCAGAGTTGTCTATGAATATGATGCAGCATGATAAGAATTAACTAGCAAATTATTTTGATGGGTGAGAAAGGCTATGTGTGTGAGGAGCATTTAGATCTCTATATATTGTTAGCAGAGCTTACTTAAGGTGTGCTCGCTCTCTTACTCTGTTTTTTTCATCACCAGCAGCATCATCATCACTTTAAGGTTGAAGTTGTCTGTGACTACTAAGTTCAGCTTAAAAAAAAGCCTGTTTCTGTGGAGCAGCACAAGTGGGAGAGTTTAACTAGTAGTAGAGCTTTTGTTTTTCACTTCTTTCTTAAGAACATAGCCTGGTTGCCCACTTTTCTGTCTGCTGGCTTAATGCCATCTTGTAATAGAAGAAAAGATAATTCAGAAGTTAAGGTACCAGTCTGGGGTTAGGGTAATCTGTATTTGGTTCCCTGTCATGACAACTGTCCAAAATTATTTTAAAAGTTTGTGATGCAGGTAGGATATTTGGTCTCTTTCCAGTCAGTGAGACCTGTGCTCCTGCAGTTTCCTTAAACAGAAACAGGCAATAAAAGAACTCATTAGTCTTTAAAAACAACACTGAATAATCTGTTAAACATGAATAGCATCATTTCCAGAGGCATGTGGAAATTAAGACATTAAAGAATTTAAAGCACTTAGGTGTTAACGTAGCTGGTGCAGTTCTAAAAGAGAGGACTTATTTTCTTAGGATGAAAAGGCAAGAGTTTATTTTTCCAATAAAAGACTTGCCTGCATACTAATGTTGGCTTGTTCGTTGAAGAGCATAATAAGTAATATAATAAGCAGTGCACATAATTTAACTGTACCATCTTCTACTTATACACTTTAGTATTTAAGTCAATATAATATTTTTCTCTTTTTACCACTCTATCTTTGCTGTTCTGCAGATACAATATGAAATGCTTTCTTGAAATCCATATAAAATTCTGAACACTCATATATTTTTATTATACAGTCATTCTGGGTTATATATTCCATGCAACCTAAACTCTTTTATTGGCAACATTTGATGCTTGGATGATGTAAGGAGCTGCACACTGGCAGTCAGATTTGTTGGCTATAGCACTGCTGAATTTATGTTTCTCTAAACTGTTCTGTCACTTTAGCTCTCAATTAATGGTTCTAAGTTCTGTTTTAGTATACTTTGTGTCAAAATCTTGCATAAATTCCAAACCTAAATAAAAAGAAACCTCAACAATGTTTAGAGTTTTACAATTCTTCTTGTTCCATTGCCTTCTGAGCATTGATTTATTTGTTTAAATTTTATTTTAGAGAACCTTTTACTGAAACTGCTTTTTTCTTTCTTTCCACTTGTACTGAATAGGTAATGTTTTATAGATGTCATGTCTATGTTCTTTTCTCATTCAGAATACTCTTATGCTTTATTTTACTTCAGGAAGAAACATCCCTGCACAGCAAAAGTGGAGGAGAGAATGTAGCAAGCACACCACATGTAGTCACAGCTCTGAGGAATTCATTATGTCCATGTAGGATTGGTGTTATGTTAGCACAGGATGAGGTGAGTGCTAGCACCTTTTCACAGGTTTTGATGCCTGCACAGTCCTAGGTACCTTGTCATTTGCTTCTGTGCTGGCTTTTTTTTTTTTTTTCACACTTGGTTGTAAGCTTCTGACAGAGCTTAAAACTGTTCTGAAAAATGTTGCTGCTTAGAGCAAGAATTGCACACCTTTTTGAAAGAAGGGCTTTGCATCATTTTAATAGCTGCAAGAAAGAAAAAGAAACACATGGGTTACAGTTTAAGAGTTATTTGAAATACTGGGGTGGCAGTGAAAGTACCTGGTAAATTACGAATTTTATAACAGAGGGTTTGATCTGTAGTGGTTAAAATGAGGAAAAAAAGAAATGGCATCAGATTGGTAATCCATTTTTGGGATACATGTGAAATTCTGTATTCGGAGAGGAACCTTGTTAATGCAAATGTTTCCAAATGTCATCCTCAGATGGACTGATGGTCTCATTTTGGGCTTTGTCTCCTGTGGTATCTCATGTTGGTCTTGGTGTTGTCCTGAATAGGCTCCAGCTGGCTCATCTTCAGTACCCTTCCTAACCAGAATCATCTGTACTTCATCTCCAGCAGGGCATTTAGATACCTCTAGAGCTTTGTTGCACTGCACAAAGCAGTGCAATCATACCTTGATTGCTTCCAAAAAGTTGTCCTTACCTAGGGCTGTCAGAGAGTTCAGAAGTGTGAAAGGGGACGTGGAAGAAATCAAGACAAGGACTCATGGGTTTCCTGCTTCCACACTGGAGGCCTGCAGGGTGGGTGGAAACAATGCCGGGAGTAGGGTTATTTGGAAGACAAGAGTCTCCAGACTGACCTCAACCTGTGGAACTTCTGTGCTGAGATGAATTGTCGTTTAGGATCGAGGTGAGGGCCTTGGAGGACACTACAGCCTAGGTGGAAAACAGATATTTCCTTAGGGCTGACTCTAAACTAAACACTTTCCAGGACTTGTAAGCACAATGCTGTATCCACATATATCTCTCAGGACTTCTTAGGCAGCATTTAACAAGACATTGCATGTGGTGTTATATTGTTACAATTTATAGAAAACTGTCATACCACTTACTGGAGAATGCTCATAAATCATACTCAGTAATTTGATCAATAGAACATTGCAACACAGCTACAGTACTTTATTGAATAACACAGCTTCATTAAAATTCTATAAGAGCCATCCCATTCATTTTCAGAAGCCTCTTGAATTCCAAAGGAGCTTTTTTCTTTCCTCCCTATTATTCCTTATAGTTTTTTTTAAAAGAACAGTTTCTGTTTAGCTAGGTGTTGGTGGTGCTCTCGTCTCTGGCTCTTTATGAGGCCAGGAATATCAGCAACATTCTCCAAGTTCTGTGGACCAGATCCAAAGTACACTCCGCAGTCAGTGAAAGTCTTTTCATTTATTTAAATAAATGTTGGCTCAGGCTCTGTAGTAGTGGCCAACTTTTTCTCTGTCATAATGGTCATGACAGTGCTTTTAAAAAGTCTGTCTTTTTCCTTCTTGGTAAATGGACCATATGCCAGCATCATAATTGGTTCAGAAAACACTGTGTATATGTTCAAAGGGCACTGAATTGCTGTGGTTATGGAGAGCTATCAGACGTAGGAGGATGTTTCTGCTGAGCCACTTAGGCACATGTTTACTGTTGGTATTGCTGTCTCTTCCTGCTGTGGTGATAAGTGCACTAATATTTTTCTTTTTTTTCTCCAGTGTTGCTGCTTTTTAAGTTATTTCTGCTTTGGGCTCCAAAATAGCTTATCTAAGATTATATATATAGGATGTTGTGTCTGTGAATAATATAAAGAATTTGCTGCCACCTTCATTATTTTTCCAGTATTTCTACTGAACACAGTTGTTTAGTCACTTCCAATATCATATTTAATTTATCAAAAGGAAAGTGCAGTAAAATTGTAATGTAAAATCTCTGATTAGGAGTGTGAAACTGAAGGCTTGGAGTTTTTCTTTGTTCTCATGATTTTTACCCCGAAAATGAACTCATCTCTTATTCTCTGAGCTTGCTTCTAGAATCTGTGCAAAACATTCTAATGTCAGTCCACATGGTGGGTGCAGCCCTACTCTCTATGCAACTGTGTGGTTTAAGCACAGCATTTCTTCTGTAGTGTCCATAGTGTTCAATGCTAGAGCCATGGAAGTAATAATGTAACAGTACATCAACCAGCTTCAGTATTTGGACCTCACAAGTCTCACTCAGCTTTCTTTCTCATGTATGCAAAGTTTGATGAATCCCTCTTACCCACAGGAAAGGGAGGATTGAAATAGCCAGGTGTATTTAAATAAATTAATAAGACCACCTAATGCATGATACAGAAGGCAGTCTGACTTGGTAAGGGTGGAAAGCTCCCCAGCTATTTCTTGTGTCCAAACTTTGGACAGCTTGACAGGGTTTTTGCCCTTAAATAGAATTGGGTTAAAAATATGGATTTGAGCCAGTGTGATGATAAAATATGATGGGTAAGGAAGTGTGAAACTTCTATGTATCTGGATTTACCTTTCCATATTGTGACACACATGCTCATGGTTAATTAAATTACTGTGTGCCATGTTAGTGATGTGCTCTGTCTCAACTAATTCACTTTAACCAACTAATTCACTTTAACAAACCTTTGATGGGTAGTTCACTCCAAACACTAGAGACAATCTGTGGGAAAGATGAAGGGTATTTTTTTGAATGTTTAGTAAACAGGCACTGGAGATGAATACTAGGTATACATCAGAAGCAGGTATTTTAGTGGACATATAAAAAAAAGTAGGCAGAATATAGGAGACAGTGCTCTTCTAAAACCAAGTAGCCCTTTAGCATGTTGTCCCCCATTCAGCTGGTGACAAGGAAGAGCTCTTGCAACATTTTTTTCCTCCAGCAGGAGTTTTCCAGGCAGTGTTGCTGGTCTCTGGGAAAATGCCTGTTCATGTACATGAGACTTATATGGAGGCTTATCATCTTTTGAGTATGACAAGGAAGAACAGAGGCAGACAGTAAAAACAACTAAATTAATTAAAACTTAGAAAACAAATAAGCAAGTCCACAATAAAAGAAAAATAGGAATGCAAAATAAGAAGAACATTAGATGTTGTTTGTTGGGGTTTTTTTACAGAACTGAGCAATCCCTAGACATAAACTCTTCTCATTATGGGTAAAGGTCCACTGTGATGCTAAAGGACATCTGACTCTGTGTGGATTTTAGGTCACTTTACTGGGAAATACTAAGGACAAGCTCAGTTTTTGGGTTGTTTACTGATCCTGGGAGTACGAAACATGCTTGTTCACAGGTAGTGACATGCAGGGCATCCTGTCTTCCTGAACACTAGAAGTAGACTGACCTAATGGTAAATGAAATTCATTCCCTAGTAGCTTTCATATACCACTGAGATCATTGCAAATTTGTCACATGTTGGTTAAAATGTCTGTCACTGAAATACCTTGTAGTACAGCATGCCTTATCCTGGTTCAATTGTAAGCAAAAACTAATAGAAGAATAGAGAAATAAATTTAAAAAAAACCAAAACAAAACGTGATTCAAAGCTCCCCCACCCTTTTTATGAGTAGATGGAAACAAGAATTGATATTAATTCAAAATTATCTTCTGATTACAGTCTCAAGAAAGGTATTATGCTAGTCTTTTCCTTACATTTGGCCCTCTAATTTAGCCTCATAATAAAAGTTGATATCTGAGTGAAAAGTTCTGTGTGTAGCACTCTTATCCAGTATATTTAGACTAGGATTGGGTGAAAATCATAATATTTGCTACTGTTACCAAAAGTTTGTAGAAAAAGGCTAGATGAGAATGTATAAGTATTTACAGTGCTCATCGACAGGGTTTCACATTAGAGTTTATTGCTCAGAAGTGTCATCCTTGTTTTGCACCAAGCGTTACTCATAAATGCTCAGCTTCTGTGTATTACTATAAAAGAAGGAAAAATAGGCATCTGAAAGGGAACAGGTTCTATCTCAGCACATGTTGACAGAGGAAATGTGATATCCACTTTAATCTTTTGAAGATACTCTTCCTCCATCCCTTCATTTCTCTTCACTTATAGCTTTTCCTCAAACGTTAATACATGACCATGGCATGCCTGTTGCCTCTACCTGCTCAGAGGTGTAGACATCACATGTAATTACAATTACAGTTATCGTATGAGGAACTGTGTGAGGGGTCTGCAATAACCCTGCAAAGTGCCATGTGCTGCAGGAGCAGTAAGAGAATTTCTCGCTTTGGGGTAAGTTGATTACTACAGAAGGGATTCAGCTCCTCACTTTGCCTACTGCCACCTCCATACCTACCATGTATGCTTTGTTTTCAGGTTTTGGGGCTCTGAATTTCTTTTAGAAACCTCCAGGAGTTGCCTAAGAAAGCTCTGAGCTCACTGTTTTCACTGATCTGATACAAAAATACTGTGTACTTGCATCCTACAGATGATGAACAGAGAGAACCAAAACTGCTTGGAAGATGCTCTAAATTAAGTTGCTGTCTTATGTTCACACGGAAATAGTGCCACGCTTATATGCCTTTTGTCAACTCACAGCATGGGTCAATGCTGGCTATCAGCCTCTGTGTTCTCTAAATTTGGCCCATTAAACATGAAATACATGACCACTCTAGAGCATGAGTGAATGTTTGGATGAGAGTTTTTCACTGACAGCTTTTACAAAAATAGATTTTTTTGCCCCTTAAATTGAACTAGAATAGGAATGGTGGTTGACACATTTTTCTCTCAGCTGAGAGAGATTTTTAATGCATTCTGGATCAGTGGGGTGCAAAAGTTTGATAGTTTCTTTCCACTGAGTGCACAGAGGAGCAAGAAAAGTGCTTTTTATCTGCTGTGTTTGTTTGTTCAAACTTTGGAGCTGAGCATTTCACTTCAACCTTTTCTCATACAATACCTTATGCTTTCTCCAATTTCCACTTTGTTAAGTGCTGGGATTTCCTTGATGTGGTAAAGACAGTTTTGCAAACCCAACACCGAGAAAGTTGATAATTAATGATAATGAACTGGTCCTGGCCAAAGAAAAAAAACCCAATCTGTAATATCTTCTGGAAAAGTGACATATTACAGGATTCTTAGTGCATGACAGAGTTATTGTGAAAACTGAGAATATTCAAGTAGTGAGTCCACTATGTTTTCATCTGGCTTATATTTTTTTTCCTATCAAGAAGTACCACACTACTTCAAGGTTTATCAAAGAAATCATGGCATGACAAAAGCTTTTCTGCAGAATGTCAAGGAAGGTCTTGTAAACTCTTCCCGAACTAAACTTTCTACTCTCTTTATTAATAGTCTCTCAAACTTTATCCATGCATTCTCTGCATTTGTGCATGCTCTTACCCTTATTTTTGATAATTACTTTCTGATGTAACATTCTTACAATTTCTTTTTATTTGAAGTACTCCAGGTGAAGGCTGGTTTCAGAAGTTTTTATTTATGTATCTTGTGTTTGGCCATTTTTATTTTTTTTTTTAATTAGAGATTTCTTCTTTTTCCGGAACCACTATCTATACTCAGACAAGTGGTTTTTTTTTAAATGGTGGCAGTTTTTGCATAAGCTGTTACTCTGTCTTAAGACAAAATTTCTTCTAAGTGTTTAAAAGTTGGATCAAAGTCCCTGATGGCTTCAAAGAGAGCAAATCTGGACCTTGATATTCAAAGGATTACAGGATTATATGGTTTTGTCATATTTGTTATTTATTGACTAAGTTACAGTGATAATGACATTTCCGTTCCAGAAGACACTCAATCTATAATCGTGTATCTTAAAAAATGTGATCATCAATTTCCTATCTCAAGATCAAACTGCCTTATCTATGGGCTGCTGACGTCTCATTACCAAGTCCTGTTCTTGTATTAGACCCATCAGCCCACAAAAATCACAGGTTTAAAATGTGAGTGTTGGCAGAAATGGCACAGAAAACTGTGAGGCAGAGTTATTCAGCTTCAGTAGGTATCTAGGTGATTCCTAAATAAAGGTTATACAGAAAAGCTCTTGCTAAGGCTCTAGGACTCATTGTGATAAGACAGTGCTGAGGCCAAAACCAGAAACATAATACACAAAAAAAAACCCCCAAATTTTGTTTCAGAATCCCCCATTTCAATTTACACGGAGTAGTGTGACTTAATGATTTTAATACATTTAAAATGTATTTAGATTCAACTATTTTTGAACCATAGTGGTATTTTAGTAAAACTGTTAGCAATTTGAATATGGAAAAAGGAGAAAAAAATTCAAAATACAAATAAAAATTAAAATATTTAGAAAGTCATTAGAGAAAAAAAATTGAGTCTTAGCAATGCAGATTGTGTTCTACAGATTCTTAGTTGTCATCCTAAATTAATGCTAGCATTTTTAGAGTTCCAAATTAAATAATGTATTTCTTCAAAACTCAGACAAATCTTAGCAGGAAAAGAAAAAAATCTGAATTAATTTTTTCATTTTGTAAAAATACCAATTGACCCTATTCAAACTAGTTTTTTATATGAAAATTGGTTTTTTTATATGATAAAAAATATGTCCAATGCTGCTCTGCCTAGACATTTTTGTAGCTTTTTTCCAAAATGAAAGATTTTCTACTCAAATCTGTGGAGTACCAGTACAGAATATTTGGCTACACTTCAACCCATTCTTAGAAATCTGTGGGTTACATTTTGTATGTTTGCATTAACACAACTACCACCACATATCTACAGGCAAGAAATTATTAACCTGCTGCCGTCAGACCAGCAGCATGGAAACAGGAAGGTCGTGTGACTGAATGCAGAGCTTGTCCCCATCTGGGTCCTGCAAGTGGAAGCTTGAAGCTGAAGTGATAATTCTGGTCTTTAATAATGATACAAAAGGAAGAGATAATATAAAGAGGGAACCAAGGAAGGTATCCTTTTACGTGACTTCTTGCACATTCAGCTTCATCACTAGAAATGAAATTTCTTGGTTTGCTTTAGGTTGATTTTAAATATCAGGTCACACATTCCTCTAATAGACTTTTAGCACAAGTGTGTAATTGTAATTGATCTGTTTTTGGGGTGGATTGCCATAGGGGAGTATTAACTAAGAGTAAAATTGGCTGACTTGTGTTCCAGATGTCACGGCATCACTATGAAAATACAACAGCAAGGCTGCTTTTTTCTAAATTTCAATTCGGTAGCCCTCAAAGACAAAATATGATGCCATCAGTTGTGGGCATCTGCTTCGATATCAGCCAGTAAATAAATTTGGAATACTGAGATGTCCTTGATCTGCCACAATATGACACTGGTGTTACTCATTTCAGGTGGATCTTTTTAGAAACCTCTGTGACGTCTGTGTGACAAAAGGGAAAGAGAAATATAGGTACTTCCTCTTTTTTTCTAATCAAGATACTGAATTTTTAATCTCAGGGGAAGTAACAGCAAATTTTCTAAATGGCAGAAGACAAGCAGTGTTTCTATGTGCATATTTTTTATAATTTATCTCATACAGAAAATTTGAACTGCATGGGTTACTACTCTTAGATTATTGTATGATTTTCCTAAGTTCTATTTGCTATCTATTAGTTGTCTAAGTTCTATTTCCTATCCCATGTACATGAGCAGGGATGTAAATGGAGAATCAGTCTGCATTTGATGTTGGATGACTCATATGCTACTTAAGTCATATTTTAAGCCTTTTCATACCATTGGGCTGAGGAAGCAGTAAGATGCTGGGGGTGGTGGCAGAGGCAAAGGATGAAGGGGTGACAGAACCAATGAAAAACCATGAGCAAGCTCCCTGGTACATGGAAAACTCGTTCTGGAAGAGAGAAACTGTTTGGCCAAGGCTGAGGGGTTAGTGTGAAAAGATGGAGAGTTCTTTATATGACTGTGTGTCACAGAACGTACCTCAGGCTTTAAAATCGAATAGTTTACGTAAGTTTTATGCACTGGTTTGGAATTTTTTTCATCAGTATAGGCCGACTGGGTGAACTTGCCCTGCTTCTTAAAGCTCTTAAATGTCTTTTGATAGATGTAAGTAATATCTTTTATTGTTCGTGAGCAAGAGGGAAAGACAGGGGACATACAGGAACAAGAATGAAATAAGACTTTTATGGAAGCATCAGCTCAAACTATTTAGAGAGATTTGTGTTGTTGCATTTAATTTCCTCCAGATGTTCTTGCAAAGGTTTAACCTGGATTAGCCTGGGAAGGTCAATGGAAAAGCATATTTTCCTGATTTTCAGAATAGGGGAGAAAGGACCCTTATAGTGCTCATCTGACAGCTTTACAATTACCAGAACAGTCATTTGTTTTGCTTACAGTGCAGGGAGGAGAATTTTTGGAAGAAGCACCACCACAACAGCTATTAAAATTCTAGGGGCTTTCCTGCTGTTCAGAGTCCCTGAAAAGCCAATGGGGAAAAGGGCCTCTGTGTTAGCATTGGATTAAGATTGTATTTAATCTGGGTTTCATGTGACTAAATGTTGACGCTGACTGAAAGAGAGAAAGAACAAAGAAAATAAGAAAATGCTATCACCAGATATAGCTTAAATTAGCAGCATGTTTGACAACATCAGCAAAGTCTGAAGTTTCTTGTCAGTCTTAATCGACTGTTTTGCAAAAGATTTATCTTAAGTGGAAAAGTAAGTAATATTTGAAGATTGAGAAGTAATTGCTCTGTATTTAATATGATAAATGTGGTGGGAAACTTAGATGGTTTATAGAAGTCATATGAACTAATATGTGTAAGATATGGTTTTCTAGCCTGGGGAACTAGGCTGTGTAAATTGCTTATCTGAGTAGTGAAGATTGAATATATGGGGGTTTTCCCTATCTTGTCTTACTCATCACATCTTCATTTAATCTTTACCAATGGTTCTCCTGTTCTTGGCAAGATTAGTGGGACAGGTGTCTGTTTGTGTAGCTGCTTTTCTGCTCAACCTTCACTAAGACAAACTGAATTGTGAAAACCTATTAGCCCAGAAGGGCTAGTAGATAAAAAAATTACATTGAATGTCTTCTCTAGAATCTTCCTATGCCTCCAAAGACCAACATTCAGCTGCCTTTATAAAGCAAATTAAAAATAAATGCCATATCATAATACAGAGTTGAGCTGCTGGAAAAAAAGAAGTTATTGTCAAATCCATGGTAGTGAGTGGCTTTCCTGTAAAAAGAAGTTGGTTGTGAATGTTTAGATAATCTTTCACTATCTTCTCCAGTGCAGGAAAAGTGCCAAGGTAGAGATGTGGATGTTACTGGTGTGCTAGACAAGCATTTCCCCATGTTCCTTTGCTTCAAAGAAATAAGATTGAAGACCAAAAATTCTTTTGGTTTATAGTGAAACTAGAATTTCCCAGATCTCAGTTTGCATGTGTGCTATTTTGCTGCCTTGGCCAATTTCAGTAAAGTTTAGTTGAAGAAATATACTGATTAAAATAGAAACTTACTTCCCTCTCTTCCATCCATTGGTCCCTATCTTCCACAGTGGAAGTAAGAAATATTAGTCACTATTAAAAAAAATGAAAAGGCAAGAATTTTTCCCATGGTAGTTGGGTGAATTTTTTATTTCCCATTTATTTGTTTGTGCTCTTGCTTCACATAATTCTGTATAGAAAATAAGTACACTCTAAGATTTACTCATTTACTTTCCACTGCCTGTGGCTCTTCTTTCACATATAATATCATGTTTTCTTGGCAATGTACTGCTCTTTGCAACTGTTTCCAGACGGGATGGGGACCATCTTTTTGAGTTTTATTTAGAAGTAAACAGTGATGGATTTTCGTGCTGTTTGATGAGAATCACACTATGTATTTGTGAAAAATTTCAGGCTTATAAGTGTTTTGAAAAATTACTATGCAAATACATAAGAAACCATTGTAGTCTAACTGATGACCATTCATGAATGAAAAAAAAATAAATAAGACAAAAATGAGACAAAAATGTATCTGCTTCAATTGATTGGAATAGAAACTTCTCTAATCTCTTTAGACTTCAGGGTCGCTAGATTGGAGGAGCCCAGGGGAGAGAAGTCAGAGAGTGTCAGTGGGACTTGGCAGGGTTTCTGGAAGGCAAGATGCAGAGCCATCAGTCATCATCATATTTATCTGTACAAGCCTGACTGCAGTCACTACAACACAAGGGAGTCAGATTTGTGTTCCAGTATGATCTGCTCCAAATATAATTTCAACACTTTTAATTTGTTTTAATTTGCTTCTGTGTACGAAGGTGAATTTAAATGTTCTTTTTCTAAATATTTTTACAGAATTCTTAGGGTTGGAAGGGACCTCTGGAGATCACATAGTCCAAACCCCCTTCCAAGGCAAGATCACTAGAGCTGGTTACTCAGTACCATATACAGGTGGCTTTTGAATATCTCCAGAGAGGGAAAGTCCACGATATCCCTGGGCAGCCTGTTCCAGTGTTCTGCTACCCTCAATGTAAAGAAGTTCTTCCTCATGCTGAGCTGGAACTTCTTTGCTTTAGCTTATGTACATTACTCCTGGTCCTGCCACTGAGCACCAAAAGAGTCTGGCACCATCGTCTTTACTCCCACCTATGAGATACTTGAATGTATTGATGAGACCCCCTCTCAATCTTCTTTTCTCCAGACTGAACAGGCCCAGCTCCTGCAGTCTCTCCTCATAAGAGAGATGCTCCAGACCCCTCATCACCTTTGTGACCCCCCTGCTGTACCTTCAATTGTTGTCTTTCTTAAACTGTGGAGACCAGAATTGAACACAATAACCCAGATGTGGCCTCACTAGGGCTGAGTAGAGGGGGAGGATCACCTCCCTCAACCTACTGACCACACTGTTCCCTATGCATCCCAGGATCTCATGGGCCCTCCTGGCCATAAGGGCACTTCTGGTTCATGGTCAGCTTGCCATCCAACAATGACTTGTCATCCACCTGTCATCCCAGATCCTCCTCAGCAGAGCTGCTCCCTAGGAGGTCAGTCCTCAGCCTGTGCTGGTACTTGGGGTCATTCCTCCTCAGGTGCAGGACCCTGCACTTGTCCTTGTTGAACCTCATTTTGTTTTCCTCTGTCCAACTCTCCAGCTTATCAAAGTCCCACTGAATGGCAGCACGTGGATGAGCCATTCCCCCCAGTTTTGGGTCATCAGAAAACTTGCTTAGGGTGCTTCCTATCCCTTCATCCAGGTTGCTGATAAATAAACTGAGTAAGACTGGACCCAGTATTGACCCCTGGGGAATGCCACTGACTACAGGCCTCCAGCTGAAGTTTTCTCCACTCATCACAACCCTCTGAGCTGTGCCATTCAGCCAGTTCTTGATCCACCTCACTGTTCGTTCATCCAACCCATATTTTCTGAGCTTACTTATGAGGTTGCTATGGGAGACAGCATCCAAAACCTTGCTGAGTCAGACAGCAACCACTGCTCTTCCCCCATCCTGCCATGCCATCATAGAAGGCTATCAGATTGGTCAAGCATGACTTCTCCTTGGTGAATTCATGCTGACTACTCCTGATGACCTTTTCTTCTATGTGCTTGGTGATGATGCTTGACATAATAATCTGTTCCATCACCTTTCCAGGACTGAAGGTGAGGCTGACTGGCTGGTTTCTCAAGTTGTCCTCCTATTTCCAGGTCCAGAATTGATAAAATCATCAAAATGGGCAAAAATAAGAGTCTCTCTATCATGTGCATCCAGTTATGGTGGGAATAGATGGCTGAGATTATCTAACTGTCATCTGTGCAATGCAACAAATGTTTGCTAGCACACCAGAGAATGTTTTATTCCCTCTGAAACATAAGTCCTGTGTAATCCATATCCTAACTGAGAGGGAAAAGAAATAACACCAACCAACTGTAGATATTTGTTCCCCTCCTGACTCATTTTTTGTGCCAGTGCCCAGTGACTCTTCCTCTCCATCACGTCTTCTCCTCCAAGGGTCTGCATTACCCTGAGAGAAAAGCTATCTTTGCCAGAAATGTATTTAAAGCTCTTGAACACAATTATCAGTTCTCTGCAGCCTTGCAAACTCAGTCTTTGTGTGGTAACAATTCACTACCAAATCATACTGATAAAAACATTCCCGTGTGGAACCTATGTATGTGCTGTGTGTGCCAATGGCCACTGTGTGATGACTTCAGTTGGTGTCACTGTGGCAGACTGATTAGGGAAGAGGTAGAAAGGGACAAGGAAACTGAAGAGAATTAAGAAAAAAGAAAGTAAAAAATAAACTCAAAACACAAAGCCTTCTGTGCTGTGCAGAAACCACATTCAGGCACATGTGAAATGGAGAGAACTGAGGGTGGTAGAAAGCCTTGGGCTCAATGCTACTCTTCAACTCTCAAACTGCAGTTTTCCAGCAGGTGCCTTCCTGTTGTTTGTGATGATTTGTGACATGTGGTTAAGTGTAGCATTTGATTTTCCTCAGAGGTGCTATGCATTTCTGTGTGGTTTTAAGCTCCACAGTTGGTCATCAAGAGAAAAATAATGACTTTTTGTTTTCTGCTTATGTCTTCAGCATAGGAGAACACTGTGATAACCCAACAGCTTTGTCTTTAAGTGATGTTTCCGCCCATTAATTTACTTCTATTTTTTTTCCTAGTAGCACCTTGGGTAGCAGTAAGAGGACAATAATCTCCCTTTTTCTTACCACAAGTGTTCGCTGGACCACTTTCTATTAAGAGAATGTATATTGGCAAACATAATGTAATCAGACCGGGGACTCAAGCTGAAATTGAGTGCATTTCTTCTGCATTTATTTCAATTCATGACTGTTCACATGCAGATGGGTAGTGAAAATGTTTAATTTCAGTTTATGTTGTTAGCACAATCCTTATAATTTAAGCATTAACTGAACATGCTCTGTGTTGATGTGGAGCAGTCTTGCATGTCCAGTTTTCATAAGTGGGGTTTGGAGGTGAGTTTTCTTAGCAGGTTCCAAGCATGCTAGTTACAGAAACATATTTGCATTTGATCAGCTACAGTATAAAAGATTATGTTCCCAGAAATCTAGCACTAAAAAAATTAAATGAAATTAAATAAAGTAAAAAGTATTTTGGAATAGCAACTTTTGTGTAAAAGTAGATGACATTTTTATGGAGATGTTATGGAGATGTAGATGTGACATGATTTCTTGCTACCTTTCCCAGCAATCTTTTTTTTGGGTTAAGTTGTCACGCACATCTTGTAAACTTAAGGTTTTGATTCTAGTATTCGTTTGTCATGAGAATCTAAATGCACCAAGTTGTTTTGACCTGAAAGCCCCATGGTAATAATGGGTTACACTGCTTTTTCAATGTATGTGGCATGCAGCATTCTGCATCTACTGAGTATTATTCTCTACATCTTCAGCCAAGCAGTATAGAGGGTTCTAAAATATCTGATTTGTTCGTTAAAGTGTTTTATCCTTTTAATGATCTTTATTGCTTTCCATCCTATGAACAAATGGATTTGTTTACTTGCACACTGAATCATGGGTATATGACACATTTTCTATCCCTTTTTTCCCTCATGTTCACATCATGATTTGCAACCATTTAGAGCTTGAATAGAAACATGCAAGTAACTTTGCATTTTGTCCACAAGAGTAGTGTGATTTATTTATTTATTCATTTGCTTACAGGAGAAACAGACCATTAAGATACACATCTCATTTCCAATTTAGATACCTCATAAATTCTGCTTGGCTGATAAATTAATGGAAACGTCTAGGGATTTCAATCTGGGAATTTCTGTCATATAAAACATTCCTCCTTCCCCTGGGATTTTATTGACTTAGAAAGAAAAATACAATGCCCCATTTCTGTAAATCTACTTCGGGAGGTAAGGGCCATAACTCAAAAGGTATTCAGAATGAGGCAGCAATGTAGTGTACTGTACGATATACAGAACAATAATTGATTTCTTAGTTCACCTGCCAAATATAAATATAATGCCACCAAATGCAATTGGTTGTGATTAAATCAAAAAGAAAGATTTTCCTTTTTTTTATAAGGGAATAAGGTTTCAAAGTTTCCTTTATTGTCAAAGTCCCTGATTTCCCCTGTATTGTTTATTATATTTTTGTTTTCATCTAAGGCTGGCAGCAAATAACTTGAAACAGCTAGTTGTTATTGTCCTTTTACACTAAGAAATTGCTCACAATTAGTGCAAGGCTCTTCGATTCATTCTTCACTTTTTCCTGCAGGCTGTGAGTTCGTGTTTGCTCAGAGAGGTCATGGACATGCAAGGGAGATGGCCTCCCTCTCGTTCTTCATTGCTCAGGCACATTTTCTTTCCCCACTTAGAAGGAGAAACACTCTAAACTCACTTATTTTAGCTATGCAATGAGCATACTAATCAAGATAAGTGAGCAGGTCGCACTTCCTCACATGGACACATACATATCACATGAAACAATGACATATGCCATAGCTTATCAGGCAAGATTTGCTCATGGAAAGTGGAACGTGATGGTTCAAACAATAGGCTATGAAAGCTGAATCCAGAGTTTTTACTGAGCCATTACCATGGCCAGTAAGTATTTATTTGTGACCTTTCAGTGATTCATTTTTTTATACGACAGAAAATATTTTGTCTAATTTCTAATTTTTATGCTCTTAAATGTGAGAAGAATCATACAGGGGGATTTTTTTAAAAGTTTGACTCTCTAATTCCTATTGAGTCAGAAGACATTGAAGACTTCAGACTTTTTAAAGACTTTTTAAAGTTCTCATAAATGCTTTCAGCATCTGCTTAAATATACATACATGTACATTTTAAAATATCACCCAGAAGTGTTTTCTTTAAAAGGAATTTTTGTGAACGAGTAAAATGTAACCTACATGTAAAATCATGATGATTTCTCTCTGCTAATTAAGACAGAGGCATGGTAAGGTTTAAACAGGCTCCAAATCAAATTCACATTCAGCGTATTTTTCAGTGTTGATCATAAATGTCGATATCTCTTGATGATATGCCTCACTCCCACCCGTACTCTTCCTGCCTTATGTGAATACATCATATGACAGATAGAAGAAGGCCCACTCCTCCTTACACATGGCCAGCATGAGATCAGACCAATCTCCCCGTGACTGTAGAGATGGAAATTAGAAAGTCTTGAGTAAGTGGAGGAATAAAAGTGAGAGAGCAACGAGCTCTTTCCATTTCCATCTACTGCTAAGGTGGATGAATCTTGTTCAGCCCTGGGAATATGATGCATCTCCTCTGCACAGTGGAAAGTTCTTACTCTTCAAATGCAAATTATCTTGAACACAGATTAAATGTAACTGGCAATTACTAATACTCAGTGTATATGTCCATTTTTAGGGAAGGGGTCATGCAAAGGATTAGGGAGCATGCTTGATTCTTCCTGCACACAAAATTCCTTGGTCCAAAATTAATTTCTAGTGTTAGATTATTTGAAATACAAGCAAAAAATTACCTTAGCATTTTAAAGGACATATATTAGAATAGACATGGTGTGATAACATGCTTCTGTCGTAAGTATTTGTGACTGACTGCAGTGGAGGATGACAAGATGCTTTTGGGAAAAGTGGTCCTCAGTGCATGCAGTTAATACTTGTGTTTGGTGCTCATTGACTAGTGACTGCCCACCTTGCAGACTGCCTTTTATTTGATGATGCTTTCAAACACTGAGTCAGACCAGCTGCTCATACTTTCTGAAGAAGGTATCTCTTTATGGTTCCAACAATATGTACTAAAATACTGTATACTATCCATCCAGGGATATCTAGCTTTATTCAAAGGAGGTCAGATCAGCCTCTGGATATACTGCTGAATAAATATTCTTAGGAGAAAATTATTTTCCTTGTTATTTGTAAGTTAGCATATTGTGGTTATGTCTAGAGTAGTGGTAAACTCACCAGACTGATTATATCGTCTATTTTTTAAACTGTGTCATACATTTTCCAATTTGTTTTCACTCTGAAATAAAAACCTTACCCTAAATCATTCTTCACGGAACAGTACAAATCAATATCTCACCATAAAATCCTCCAAGGCAATTGGTCTCTGCAGGCTCAGCACAATTGCATCATCTAGGAAACCAACTCACACCTCATCTTTCTACACTCTGAGAGCTAACACAGCTTCCCTATAGCTAGCTCTGGGGAAGGATTTCAGTTCTCATTTAGCTTTAAAACTTTAAACATATCTAAAGCTGTTGCACTGGAAAGGACCAACATGTCTAGGACACTATAAGACTTCTGTTTCTGTTCCTATTGAGGTGGACATCATGGTGGGGCTTGTCTCATGGAATTTCTTTAGAGAGGATTCAGGTTTGCATCCGCATCTTCCCATCCTAACATAGAGGAGGGTGGTGGGAAGAAGTGCCCTGGTAATTTGCTGTCATATGCCAAACCCCCAAGATTTATTGTAAAGCTTCTGGACTACTCAAATGGGTACTTCTATGAAACAACAGATGCTTGATTTCTCCGTGGACTTATCTATATCCACTTTCACAGTGAATACTAGAAAAATCAATGCAATCAATATTAAACATAAACAGACAATTATGTGACTCAGAAGTGAAAGAATGCTTTTACTAAATAGCAATGACAGTGCCATTAAACAGCTCTACTTATTCAAAACTCATTTTGTGGATTGGCAAGACCACTGGATTGTCTAAGATAGAATTTAAATCCAGTTTCTCAGACAGAAAATTTATACCAAATTTTATCATGTTACTGCTGTTTGTACTCAAAAAAGGTATCTATATAGTTCCTAATTATTTCTAGGAAAAATTCAGTGCTGACTTAAGAGTTTAAAACCAGGCATCTTGACTGCTTTTACTAATTTCCTAAATTGCCTTTTGACTTTTTGTGATAGGAGTGGTTTTCAGTGTTTTGGTGGACTGAGTATCTTTAAAAGCTGGTTTAAATAATTTTCTAATTAAAATACTTGAATAAGAGCAGAAGGCAGATGAGACAGTGCAGTTTATCTTAGAAGCAGTAGTCCAAACAGGAAGCACTACCAAAGACAAGGAATATGTACCACAGACAACCAGCCTGCTGCTCCTGGGAGACAGGCAGATAGATCAGCACTGAATTCATGCCAGAAAAAACAATTCACTTTGGCTGAAAAACCAGAAAAGTTTCAATTTTTGAAATATCACCAATTTAGTTGCAATTTTTCTTGTGAAAACTGAAGAAGGATGTTTTGTTCTGTTTGGTTTACCCTAAATCCTAGGGACTGGAATTTTCAAAGTGCTATGATTTCTGTTTGTGTGTATTTGGGGTGGAGATTCATGAGAGAAAAACGAGTCTGCTTACAGGTTTTTGTTTTTTTGTAAGATGTTAAACAAATGCAATATGTTTTGTTAAAGAAGTTGTCTGTGATGGGAACTGTAGTAAGTCAGATGAGCAGCAAGGATGAAGGCTGCTCTTCCAGAGTAGGATGGGAAAAGGGAGAAATACCACCTGTTTGTTTAGAAACTGACTTATTAAAGAGTAAAGAGTAAAGTTCAGCTAGTCCTCATGTCTTTAAAAAAAAAAAAACCTGACAGAAAAGAGAAACAAAAATGTTGTAATCTGGAATAAATGGAGAAGTTCTGCCAGGTGTCTGGGCGGGTTTTTGTTTTGCTCATTAAACAGCAATAGTAAGCAGAAATAGCAAAAGGACACCAGGGTCTCACAAACTATATTTTCTCATTTTCTTGCCATAAACAAACATGAAAGCCCTTTGCTACTTTGGGTTCTGGCGGTTTCTAAAACACGGAGATAAAACCAGGGAGTGGAGGAAAAATTTCTTTGGAATATAAGTTCTTAAATGAAACCCCTAATACTGAAGCATGCTTTCTGTAGGAATATGTATGAAGCAACACTGAAAAATCCAACTTTCAGAATACAGACTCCTGGGAATCTAGAGCAGGCTGATAAGAGAATTTTCTAGGTTTGGACTGTATTTGCTGATTTGGAATAAGGACAGCTGGCACCTGAGCCAGCCCTACAAAGCTGGAGGGGAGGGCTACTTAACTTGAGCAGAAATTTAGACACACTTTTTTCTCCAAATGGCTTATCAGCTTAAAGAGTTAGTAGAACTGAAAATTCCATCTTTGCTGCTTAATATTGATCTCTTTCACAAGGGTTTGCTAGAAACACTTCAAAGACTTTTAGAGACATGTATACAAATACAATTTCTCTTTATAAAGCATAGCCTATTTCGTTTTGATGTAAATATTGAAAAGCTCAAGCAATACTATTTTCTTGCTCTTGAAGTCAAGAATCATTGTACAGCACCATATATGACATATCTTGGAGGGGTAGAGGTGGGGCAATCTTTGTGCATATACCCCCACTCCAAATATACATAGACCAAATGTTTATCATTTACCTGCATCCTGAACTAAGGCTCAGCACTGCTTTTGTTACAGTCAGTTAAGAAATTTATGTTGACAGGAAAGAATTGAGACACAGCTCCACAGGCAAACAACATGGACCGTCCCTCTATAGAACTTGTTGGAGGAAGGGGAAGACAGCACCAACAAAGAATATTTTTTACACTCTTCACGTGCTTAATTAATGTGAAGGAATATCTAATGTCTGTGAGAAATTGAAAAAAATCTTGTCTTTTGAATAGCCTATCATAAAATGCTGGCAGTTTTCTAAGCAGAAGAGAAAATTCTAGTTTTGGGAAGATGAACTGTGACAGTTTTATCAATTTTTAAATTTGTATTTTAAAGAGGTCTTAGTCCTTCCTGTCTGAAGCTTAAAAAACCCTGTTCATATGATTTAGCACATCTAAGCTAATGTATCTGAACTTGTCTACAATTATTTGGATTAGAAACTGAGATGAAAATTTAATGAGAATGTAATGGGAGTAGTTTTCAGTAGCTCATTAGACCCAGCACTGGTGAGGTCACCCCTTGAGTTCTGTTTCTAGTTCTGGATCACTCAGCTCAGGAAGGACATTTGTGGTGCAGGAGCCTGTCCAGAGAATGGCAGCAAAGCTGGTGAAGGGACTGGAGCACAAGTCTGATGAGGAGCAGCTGAGGGAGCTGAAGGAAGCTCAGAGAGACCTCATTGCTCTCCTACAGCCGCCTGAAAAGAGGCTGTGGCCAGGTGAGGATCTTTCTCTTCTCCTGAGCAACCAACGACAGGATGAGAGGACACAGTCTTCAGTTGTGCCAGGGAGGTTTAAGGTGGACATTTGTGAGAATTCCTTCACAGAAGGGATGATTAGACATCGGAATGGGCTGTCTGGGGAGGTCGTGGAGTCCTTGGAGGTGCTAAAGGAAAGACTGAATGTGGCACTCAGTGCCGTGGTCTAGTTGACATGATGGTGTTTGGTCATGGGTCATTGGTTCTCAATGATCTCAGAGGCCTGTTCCAGCCTAGTTTGTTCTGTGATTCTGGAGCCAGTTGCTTGTGTTGAAAATAATGTAGAGAAGAGTCTTCTTTTCTCTCTGGAAAAATTGAGATCTTCAAGGACAGGAAAATTCAAAGAGAATAATTTGAAATCATAAATTCTGTGAGATGATTAACTAAAGATTATTTTTTATTTCATTGACACCAATTGATTTCCCTCTTGTTATTGATGTAATGTTATAACTGCAGAGCTTGCCCGCCCTTTTGTCATTCTCTTAATCTGTCCATCTGAGAGATAAGGGCTTTGCTCTTAGTGGGCAAGTTGTTGTATAAAACCAAGATAAAATATGTAGATTACAACTTTAATGACAGATTACAGTGGTATGATGAGTGTATGCTAATTTAGAATAGAAATCTCATCTCACTGTGGGATCTTCAGTTTTGGGAAGCCGAACTGCAAATATAATTTGTGGAGTTTTGTGTTTTAGTGATACCTGCTTGTCTGTTGTGATACATCAAAGATAACCAGAAGTTGAGCAAAATATAGTCCTTAGATTAGATTTAGCACTTCAAGGAAAGTGATCATGTGCTCTTTATCAACAGAATTGTTCAAGACTGGTGAGGCATTCTCACCAGACAAGAGAGATTTTGTGCACAGTATTTCTGTAAACGCTGTATTTGCCCTAAAACATACACAGAAACGGTAAAATCAAATAAAAGTTCAGGCATACCCATTACAAATGTTATTCTATGTTTTGCTTCTCTGCTCTTGGCAGGAATTTTTGCTGAGGTAAAATGCTACTATGAGTGTCTGGGATTCCTTTGTATTAACACACTAGTGGACCATATTACCATGATAGAAGATGAAAGTACCAGACAAAACATATTACATTTAATAGTTCAGTACTGAGGTCATGATTGATGTTATTTTGAAAGGAGACATTTAAACATGATAAAGAGTTCTAGACCTGGTCTTTATGACTCCTTTTAAAAATCTACATACTGTTTTTAAGACGCAAAGTTTGATACAAAGAATGAAGATTGTTCTTCCATTACACAATAAATACTAACAAGTTAACAAACTCAGTCCTTTGAGGATGCTTGCAAAATATAATTTTCACTATTATTTTGTGTTCTGAGAGGAAATAAAAGGGTAAAAAAGTCAGTGAGTTTTACAACTAAGATAATAAACTTTTTTCCAGTTTGATTTTCTCATTACACCTATAGACCATTCTTTCAGCAGGAAATCTAAACCTTTAAAACCATTGGCTACGAGCAGCAGAATTTTGTGAAAAGAGTCTTCTTGTACTTTTTGTGATGAACCTCAAGGAGGTCACAAAGCAAATGAATTGTGCAAGTCATGTCTTAACCTGACAGTTTCTGGTTACTAACTTTTTTCTCCCAGAAGATCAAGCTGTCAGTTAAATTTCAAAGATTTTTTTTAAAGCCTGAAATTCTCAAAATTCATCACCTTTGCATAGTCTCCCTATTTAACAACCTCATTAATCATAGCACAAGCACCAAAATGGCCAGCGAGTCAAAATGCACAAGGTCAGAAGCTCAAGGCATCAGGATGTTTAATGCCTATTGCTGTTCCATGCCAAATCAATGCTGCCTATGACCTTAATTGTTATCACTTATAAAAATCACAAGCCTAATGATTTTGGTAAGGTTTTTAGATTTGATAGGGATCCTTGTAAATGATATTCAAATCTGTGTAATGTGAGTAACGTGATTAAATCTAATAATTTAATCTTAATTGTGCTGATGAAAAAGATGGCATTAGGACAAGGCAGTTTCTCACAAGAAGTTATTAAGAAAATTAAAGATTAGAGAGTGAGAAACTGATTATAACAATTTAGCAGGGAGGCAGAAAATATATATCAGGAGTAAATGATTACTCTTTTAAAATGGTACAAGTCAGAAGAGTAATCTCTGATCTCTCATAGGACTGGTCCCAAATCCTGGGGTGTGCATTGGACATAGTACTTAAGAATTAGGCTTTTCTTCATCGCAATTTTATTATAAAAGTCTGGTGCCTTAGTATTCTCTTGGTCAAACAGCTGGTCCAAGGTAAACAGGTCGTTTGTCTTCCTAGGTAGATGGCTCTAAAACAGCAGAGAAAAGGGGTACATGTGTAACAGCAAATATGTGAAAAGTTAAAATTGGGATTCTTTCCATGCCAGACAGCCAAGAATAAGATTCAGTGGTTTTTTGGATCTCTGCCAAGAAAAATAATGTTTTACAGTGTCTTGTTCAAAATATTGGGTACAATGTAGCTACCCCAAAACTTACTACTTTTCAGACAGTCCATCTTTTTAAAAAGGTGAACAGATACAGAAAATAAGATTATATTTACAGAGATTAATGCAGTGAGACTAATACAAAATTATATCCCAGATGTCCTTCCTTTCCTTGCTTGCAGTATTGTATTCAGCTTAATTATTGTCACAAAAAGGTAAGAAGTCCAGATACATTAGGTAAAGACAAATCATGTTGGTTTGTATCACAATCTTCAGGTTTCATTGAAATAACCTAATTGATACATTTTCTGTCGTGTAGTAATGCCTTGCAATGCTCATTTACACGCAAACTTCCCACTGCTGTGCAAGAACAAAATTAAATCTTTGTACATTCATGTCATTGTGCACTGATGATCAGTAAATAAACTGCTAGATATAAGATAAAATTGACTCTTTCTAAAGTATTTAGTCTTCTAGTTTCTCTTATACTACATCTTTCTGCCCATAAAACTTTAAAGAACAGACAATCTACGGGCAAGTAGATTTTTTTTTTTGTATTAGGAGGGTGAACATTACAGCAGTGGGAAGCTATAGTTGCTTAAATTACTTTAATAGAATTACATTGCACCTCTGCTACTCTAATGAGAAGAAGCCCGTTGCAGGTGTCCATGCAAGTAAATAAACAAACTACATCTCATACAAAAACACTGAAGATGCACCATTACTGAACATGAAGTGAAAATTATTGTTTCTAAGGCAGGGAAAGGTGGAGGAGTTTGGTTTGGATTTGGGTATTTTTTTCTTTTTAAAATACATTTGTCTGTAGCAGTGCCCATCATTAGTTTGAATGAAGTACTGAAATATTTGTGACCTTTGGAGCTCACAGCAACTTAATTCCTAAATAGCTGCTACTTCATATGAAATCCAGGAAAATCTGCTCTTAAAGAGTGAGCACAATGGAGCTTTTTCCAAAAAAACCTGATTTTTATCTAAATGCAAACAGAAAGGTTTCTCAAGAATGTATCAGAGAGATGAAGTCATTGCTGTTCTGATGTCTGTTTTTTTCCACTCAATAGCAAATAATGATATGTTGGCAAAAGTAATTTGCCATATTTATTTTTCAGTCTTGTGAAGGGATTTCAGCTTTCCAAATTTATGATTTAATATTGCTCTTCATGTAATATCAGGCCACTCAATAGTGTATTTTTTCTGATTCAGGAGTAGCTCATTAGAACAGTTTCTCTGTCCCAGCTTTTCCCTTTTTGTGCTGTATTCTGCAGCATGTGACAGTTTGACAGTTTTCCCATTGGTTGCCACGATACTATATAAAATATACTATGATGTATATATATATCATAATATAAGAAATATTACATATTATCTTGTAATACCTACATGTTGTCTTTAAGGGTTAAATATGTGATGCATATTCACAATTAATAGTCAGTATTAACTGTGGTGTGATATGAAAAAGTCTGAAGAACAGAAGCAGCACACACACACATCCCCCAAACTTAGCAAGAGGAGCTATCATGCACAAAATAACTATTGCAGGCCTGGAGACAGTACAGAAGAAAAGAGTGGGGTCAGAACATTTCTACATTTTCCTATCATGAAATCACTCTTTCAACTCAACAAATGCAATTAAACTTCCAGGACTTTTTTACCTCTCAAAGTCTTGAATCTAGTATGCACGTAGGATAAGGAGCCTTTTTTATTTGGTTTAGTAATCATAGTGCACTTAAATATGAAATTTGTTGTCTCAGTACGGATTTCTCTTCTTTTTAATTGTCTCCACTTTTGGAGTCTTAGTGCAATGTTGCAAAACTGTACTACACCGCCAGCTTTCAATAATGCTTTAGTATAAAAACAGATCTGTGAGTTATGTACCATTGCATGATTTCAAAAGAAAGAAAATCAGTGGAGGTCTTCTGAGAGTTAAAGTCTTTTTTATCTTTTAATGAAAACCTGTGCATTGTGTTTCCCACATAACTGACACCTTTGCACACAGTTGCATCTAAACTGATGTTACATGTGCTGTATTTGAAGTAGATCACAGGACTTTAGGTGCCGGAGACCTTGTGTTCTACTGTATTTCATACAGAATTTTTTGTGCTTACAGTATTCCTTAAATAATAAATTTAAAAGGTAAAGAGCTTTGCAAAACCTTCAAACAAACATGAGTGAGATTTCAGTCTTATCAATGACAGGACCTCCTGCTGAGGTGTGAAATTGCAATAAATTATTATTGTGAATTAATAGGATTTTTTAATGTCAAAACAGGTCTTAAAAAAAATTTACAGGCTGCTTTGTCTCTGGTTGCCAACACTGCAGAATCTGAACACTGTAACACTAATGAACTTACAAAAGATGTGTCAAGCAATGCAGCCTACAATGTCTGTTTTTTTTAAAGAGAGGTGGGCCATGAGAAGAAAGATAAACTACTGTTCCTGCTCTGTTTTTCAAGAATTACCGAGTACATAAAGATGCTGAGATGCCCATCTCCTGCTACCTTTGGCCAAACTTTTGGTGAGCTGCCCCTAGCTCTGTAGATGGGCCGTGGCAGGGTGGGGACTGTTTAACCTACCTGGAGCTCTGTCTTAGCATCTTTCCTGCAAGGGAAGGAGAATATTGTTACAGCAGGGAAGAAAATGCAGCTATTTATTACCTGTGAACAGCAGAACCTTGAGGACTCAACTGAGCTCAAGGGTCTCATGCTCCACATTACACAGCAACAGGAGGCCACTCAGAACATGTGAACCTGGCCTAGCAAAGATCCTTTGCTAGGAAGGAAAACCAGGGGCACAGAGGAGGGAAGAAATAGCCACAGATCTCGCTGCAAGCCATTGATAGATGCGTATGCACACTTCACACGAACAGAAACCATTTTTCTGCTTGCTGTTCCTGTGAATAATTGACCAGCTGAACAAGATGTGTTTAAAAAATTGCCAGCTTGCTCCGATCTTTGGCACACGACTGGTCAAGTGAACTCCAGCTGTGGGAACTGAACATCACATCCCATGTTGTGTAGATTTCCTGTATCAGCAGTGTATATTTGATAGTTGCCTGTTTTTCTCTTTAGATTAACAAGATGAGAGAAGATAACTGTAGCAACTGATTGCACAAGAACAATCAATAACCAAACCTATTTTTGTTTGAATTTCTACTAGGAAGTAGACCAGTAGTGTATTTCTTTATTATTAAGCAGTGAAAAAAGTAATATGTGTTTTTAATTAGGTAGCTTTGCCATAGAGAAATCATAACTACTTCTGCTTGCTTTTCTGGAAGAAAAAAGAGAGAGCTGGATTTTCCCTTCAAACAGATCTTATTCCCAGACTGCATATGCCACTTGCCTAGAGCTCTCCTGGACGCTGGCAGGGGATCAACACAATGTGACTCACAACAGCAGAAGGCTTGGAGTCAGCAGTATCCTTCAAAAAGATTGGTGGGAGAAAAAATGAAAGTAAACAGGAGTGATATGTGCAAAAAGATTTCCATGTGGTTCTTACTCCTACTTTCTCACATCTACTGCTGCTCTGCTGATGACAAAACTCACAAGTTATTAAAATTTAATGTTATTCAGTACCATCTTTCCCTACACAATCCAAGCACTTTTCATTTCTCACACCTGTCCTCAGAAGCACTTTATTCCTCAAGAATATCAGGAAGATAAAATATAACTACAATGTATATTATGTTTAATATATGGTGGCTGATTTTAGTTGTGTACATAAATGTCACAGAAGATCAATTGCTGAGTATTTTTTGTCTCTCTGAGGTACTTAGAGATTTTTATTCCATTTCCAGAAAACTGTTTATGCTTATGAACACAGAAGATAAGGGATTCTACTATTTGGAAAAGGTACTGTGCATTAAGGATATGAAAAATACTCAAAGACACACACTGTGCCATCAGGATTGCAGCAGCTGCTCTGCTGCCCTTTGCTCTCTCCAGGGAAGAGGCTGGAAGCAGGGATGCTCATGTGGGTGTTTTGTGTCACACTTTGGATCTTGGTCATGCCTTTGGGTGAGAAATACCTTGCTGTGCTGGAGCCCTGAGATCATGAATGACTAAGGCAAGGTAAAAGGAAAATGCTGTGACTGCACACATCCAAGGTAAGCAGAACAGTTTTAAAAGACAGAAAAAGAGGATCTGTTTGTCATTTGCTTTCCCAGCGACTCAATTAGGACGGTCTGTCCCTCAGCTCCACTAACCTGCTGCAGCTTTTTCTCACGTAGGAATCCTGGACTTGTGTCTATTTAACACCTGGGGTTGTATGCTGTGGAGAAAACCCCTTGCGAATGCTGGTTATTATAGTCCAGCTGAAGTCCTCCAGGAGGTACACACAGATTTAATCTCCCTCTCCGTGATTTCTCTCTTAACTGAACTAAATATAATTTCCTGAGAGGTGTCAGTTCTCTCACTTAGTCCAGGTGCCAGTACTTGCCCAGTTAATTAACAGCTCTTTGCTTTGAAAAGATAAAGGTCTCCCTTGCACAACACACACAGTTTCGTGAGACAGAGACCTGCTCAGCAGCCACTTAGGCTGATCTATTTGAGGCTGTCATTGCTCCTCGTGCTCCCTGGCTGTGTGGTCCTGCTGACTTCCTTGTGAATGTGCAGTTGCTGTTCAGGCAATGGAACAGATTGAAAAATGATCTTCTCTTTGTTTTGCTGGATTGCTTTTGACTGGGGTGGCCTCTTTGTGCTACAGCAGAAGGGATAGTGCCATCCTGCAAAGTGTCAGAGCAGGGATCAGGACTGTGACCACTTATCTGGCTGTGGAGCTATTTGAATTGTCATTTTTCTCTGGGATATGTATTCTTTGATTTCATGTCAGTGCGGACAAGAGCAAATATTTTACATATGAACTGCCAGATGGGATAGATGATCTAGCTTGTGATTAGCTTTTAACTTCTGTTATGTACAACATAACCAAGCTCTTTCAGGCGACAGTAGGATTGGGATATTGACATCCCCCCCCCCCAATATTTTTCTTCATATACCTTTGTGGGAGTTACCAAATTTGAAGTTCCCCCTTTTCCACGACACAGTAGGCAATAGGATTCCAGAAATTATTGTGACAATCTCCCATTGCACTCTGCTATCCCAGTTCTTATTAGCAGCTTGTATCTATGTGTTTTGTTGGGGTTTTTTTCTGAGGGAAGTATAGTCTCTACAAACTACAGGGAATAAAATCATGCTTCCAGATATTAAATTTTCTTCTATGAGGAAAGTTAAAATTATGTAGCTTTGGTAACTTTCATGATGAATTTAAAATATTTTAGTTTCTTGAACAAAAAAAAAAATATTTACTCTTGACTCACAGAAGACTTTTTCAAGCTCTTAAATTTACAGTGTAGGTACTCAATCACTTTTGTCTTTCTCCTATTGTTTAGCTGTGCCATATGTTAACAAGATACATGATACAAAAATAAAGGATGAATTGGTAAAGGAAGTTAAAAACAGCAATACTTTACCCCAAGATAATAAGATGTAAAGGGGTTATAATACCAAAAAGATTTGAAAACAAATTTTTCAGTTAGATTCAACAAACCAGACTGCTTCTGTACAAGAATACTGACATGATTATTTAAATTGTAGATCTTGCAGTGGAATACTTTGCTCTATTGACTTAAAAACTTGCTGAGACTTTGAAATCATGGAGCAGGTGAAGCTGGGAGAGACCCTTAGAGGTCTCTGTCAGAAACAAGGTCCAGGCTAGAACAGGTTGCTCAAGGTAACATTCAGTTGGGTGTTGAACATATCTAAGGCTGGAAACTCCATAATTTTTCTGGGAAACCCGTGCCAGTCAGCTAGTGCTTGACCACTCTCACAGTAAACTCTTTTTGTTGTATTTCTTGTGGATAAGTTTGTGCCAGTTACCTCTTGTCCTCTTGCACCACTGTTTCCCTCTTTTTGACTTGTTCCTGTACCCCTATTAGGTATTTATACACAAATCAGGTATCAAAATACTAGAGTTTCCTATCAGAAGAGTATTACAGTTTTCTTTTAGACTGAAGATATGAAGGTAGAAGAGACAGAGGAAAAAGCAGAATTTTCTGGGGATGAATTAGTTTGCATAATAGCTCCTATTCTGAATTTTTTCTTAGATATGGTAAGATACATGCAGGACATTCAGTAACATTTGTGTTTCTTGTACACCAAGACAGGTTATTGCAAAAGCCATTACTGTTTTTATTAGACCCATCTGAATAGCATTGCAGAGAAAACTTGGGGCTGCCTTTTAATTTATGACTCAGACTGGGCTATTAGTATATGTGGACAAAAATTCCTCTTTCTGTTACTAAAAATTAAATATTATCAGCACAGAGCACAGAGATCACATGCTAGTCTTTCCTTGCATTCAGATGCAAGTTGTGGAGAAACCTCTTGTTTACTTGGCTTTGAAATGCAGTTGTGTATGGCCTAGAGGGCAAGATGACTTTAATCTTAATAACTTCTTTCCTGATAATTTAAAGCAGTTAGTATCTAGGGTGTAATTTCCTCTTTTTTGCTTTATTGAATTGCATCTGAGTCTTTGTATAAAAGGACTGTTTCCTACAAAGTAGGAGATGTACATCTATGTAGAAGTGGGATTGATGTAATTAAGGGATAGTTTAAGTGCAGATTGGGTACAGATGGCTGTGATGGAATGGGAGCTCATGACAAACACTCTGATATTAATTCAGTGATTTCTCTCAGTGGTTGGTGCAGGACTCCTCATCATTTGCTGGGAGCAATGGGAAAAATACGGGACACTTTGATATTGTGTTCTTTTCCCCAACATTAAAGCATTCTCTTTTACTCTGCTCTGTTCAAGAAAAGCCAAGATGCAAGTCTCCAAGGCTGGTTAGCTACTGGCAAAAAGAAGAATGCCCATGGAGTAGTAGCAGGTAGGAGTTGGTTCTGCAGCATCTGAGTGCAATGATACTGAGGTCTCTGTGGACCCATGTGTGAGTTTTGGACAAAGAAGTAAAAGGTTCCACATAACAAAATTCTCCTGTATCCTAGCCCCACTATTCCAACAGGAAAAGGCAGGGCAAAAGGGCAGGTACACTGTGGGTCTATACATAGGGTACTGTAACCTTCTTCATTTAATGTGTCCTCCACTCCATGTGCAGCAGAGATGTACTGATTGTCTTGCAGTGGGGTTTATTTTGCCTCTTTGGAATATGCTGAACTTACCCTTTTAATGTATTGCATTTGCAACATTCTCCATATGAAGAATCCCTGCTTGATAAAGCACTTTCATGGTTCCATTGAGCAACTTGAGGAAGGAGGCTGAAATTTGAATGGGACACTCATCCCATATATTTTGACTCTTGTCAAGACTGTGACAGTAATTTTGAATTTCTGTTAAGCCTATTATTGTTATTAGTGGGTCTATAGGAGGTTACAGCCTTCAGCAGTGTTCAGAGGTGTCACTTCAGTCCTTAAATGACAAGACTTTGGCTGTCTTTCACTTCACAAGAGGAAACAGGAGAAGGAATGTAGGAGAAGAGATTCTCTTACAAGGGTGATCAGGGGACAGCTGAGATGAATTAGGTTTTTCTTTCAAACAGCACAATGCATGTTACCATCATTTACTCATTTAAAATGCCTCTATTTTGTGAATGTACGCCAAGAAAATGGAATGATGGACAGAAAAATTCAGTGGCTTAAGTGAGGTTGGCAGCTTTCCATACACAGTGGTATTTGTAAGCATCCATAGTAATGAGAAATTTGAATAATATTGCAGGATGTTATATTAATGTTACAAAGAACTCTAGGTAATTAAAGAATTACATACGTGTAAATGTTCTTAAAGCTGGGTTACCATTAACCCAGAAGTCTAATGATGCCCAGAAGCATAATGATATCATGTTGCATTGGTGCCAATCCGAAGGGATACTTACCTACTAACTTCCAGTCTGGAAAATTTCCCCAGCATAGTAAAAGGGTCCTTTGTAATTCAAAATTACCACACAGATAGATTATCACAAGTGATTTTTTCTTAATTTGTAATGTACTCTGCCACAGAAAAACAATTAAAGCTGTGTTTCTAGTAGAAAGCAGGAGTTGACTACTGTGGATTGCCAATTTTAATCATCATTTAAAACAGAAAACAGGAAAATTAGTTTTAAATAATCAATTTTAATCTTGGTTTGCATTTTTACTTATTAGTCACCTTCCTAAAGGAATATTGAACCCTCCTGATTAGTATCCATGGGAGGGTGTTGATTTTCACCTAAATACAGTCTGTCTGCTAAATAAAGTACTTATTTTATTGCTGTGAATATATTATATGCATTTAGTCAGGGTATAGCCTGATATACATTCAGTTGGATTATGATTAGAAAGTAATTTAGAAAAATGGTGATAGATACACTTACTATTTACCCTCTTATGATAATGCTCATATTTGTTCTTCTTGTCAAGGTGCAATTGGATGGAATTTGCAAATGAATTTAAAGTGCAAACCTAGCTTTATAAAGTTGTTTGTTTTAGTTAAATTAAACCACCGTAAATAGCAGGTTACTTATGCAAAACACTCATTTATTGAAATTAGTTTTGAAACTAATTGATTCATTAAACAAAGGAAGTATTGACCGCAGTTAACAAATTGTACTAATAGTTTCTGATCATCGTGTCTGTCATGATTTTAGAACTATCAGATCTCATCCTGTTACACCTTATTTATATTTATGGATTGGAAGAGGGATAATAAACTATCCCATTTTTCAGCAGCCAAAATTTTCTAAGCTATGAATAAATTAGCCACTGCATTTAAGTAACTAAACAAATAAAAATGCAGAAAATATTATCCCTGCAGTTCCATAAGAGTCTACAGCTTTTTAACTCACTCAAAACATTTGCAGATTCAGATCTAGGACTCCATAACTCCTGAATTACCTGGTTCAGAGATTAATCTTTACCAGTTCACATATACTACAGCAATATTAATGTTTATTTAATATAAATATTTTCATTAATTATAATAAATGCAGGTATGGACCTGAGTTGCTAGTATTTAAGTTTTAATTTTATATATGCTTGCTAATAAATGTATGTGGCATTTAAATTAGGCATCTGTTTTCAAAGTAGGGTTTTACTCTGGAATCCTCTTTACAGAGTTATACAAAAGAACAGAAAAAGTTATGCATCAACCAGTAGCTATTAACAGAGGATATTACAAAGAACAAAATCTATCTTGTACCTAGGTTAAAGCTGGACTATGAGACCCACCTAAAGTGAAACCGCATTAATGATCAACTCATGCTCCTAAGGTATGAGAGAATCTCCACTGGACTAATACAGAAAAAATATTATTAAATGATGCCAAATGCACTTGAGAGAGAGTGTCGGTATGGCATGGAGGTGCAGAACTAGCTGCTGATTCATCCCGACAGTCAGGTCAGGCAGGCCGACTCATTAACTCAGAAGTATAAAACATTGAGCTTGTCTTTGAGGCAAGAGAAAGAGAGAAGGGACAGCAGAGGTCTTGCAGGCAGAAGTCATAAGAACAGTCAGTTCAGGAGGGACTTGAGGACTAAAGCTTATGTTTATGAATACATTTCTGCCTACAGCCATTTTCTTTACTGGAAATAAGAAGTCTTTATCTGAACTCTGTGGGAGGACAGGTATATGTAGGTAGGTCCAAGAGGCAATCACAGCTCGAGAGCTCAGCTGTTCTGGGCTCAAGAGCACTCAGCAGCAGCTTGGCATTCCTGCTGTCCTCAGCTGCTGCTAAACTCTTCTGGGGCTCAAGCAGGCTTCTGAGTTCTCCAAAAGCACAGGAGAGCTGAGGGCTGCACCCCCACAGCCCTCTAGCGATATAACCAGTGACGCTGTCTTCCTACAACTGACTCTTTGGGAGCCCATGGCAAAGCTTCATGGATTACAGTCACCAGTGCTGATAATTATCCACACAGCTCTTGAAGGCTCTGTTCTGGCTGTCCCGGAGATGGTCGTTTTAAACTGTATCAAATGGATGTGTGAAGCGGCAACAAAATCAAGGTATTTCTATCATCTGACTCCCCTAAAAGCAGTGATATGGTTTCTTCTATCAAGAGATTAGTAAGTTTTCAGATAAAATCCTGAAAAACACTGTACAACATTTCCATTTTGAACCAGACACATTTGCTTCCAAAAACAGTAGTATTTCAGCAGATTGTTCCATGGTGGGGTGGTTTAATTCCACTTGGTAATTAAGTCCCACACAGCCGTTTGCTCACTTCCACCTGCCAGGATGGGAGAGAAAATATGAAAGTAAAAGAGAATACTTGTGGGTTGAGATAGAGAGTTCAATAGGTAAAGCAAAAGTCACACAACAGGCAAAGCAAACCAAGTAATTGATTCACTGCTTCCTATGGGCAGATAGGTGTTCAGCCATCCCCAGGAAAGCAGGAAGTATTTCTTGGGAATGCAAATGCCATCACTCCAAATGTCCCCCCATCTTCCTTCTTTTCCCAGCTTTACATGCTGAAGGTGATGCCATATGTTACAGAATATCTCTTTGGTCACTTGGGGTCAGCTGTCCTGGCTGTGTCCCTGCACAGCTCCCTGTGCATCCTCAGCCTTCTTGCCGAGGCAGAAAAGGCTGTGTGAAAGCCCTGTAGTTCAGCAAGAGTTACAACATCTCTGTGTTATCAGCACTGTTTCCAACCCAAATTCTAAACATAGTCCCATACCAGCTACTCTGGCAAAAATCAACTCAACCCCAGACCAGACCAGCACACATAGGTAAGAAGCTGCTACAGATGGGGGCTTCTCCTTCAGGCTGAGGAAACATGAGTCTGTTTGAAGTACAAAGGCACTGAGTCTGTGGTGCTTTTCTCTATGCTACTTTTGCAAGTAGCCCATTCTTTGGAGGAATTTCTAATTCTTTGTTGCTTCCTGTAAACAAAAATGGGAAAACAGATATTTTGAGGTGTGTGTTGGAAGGCAAGAGCATTTCACACTACAGAAGAGCTGTTTTCTAATGTGGAACCTGCATTCACATCTCTACAGGTACCAAAAGAATTATATGAAACTATTGACTATCTTGTTTCCAGGCTTCAGTTCTGATCTCAGTCCTACAGCTTTGGAACTGTCTGGGAGGATTAGCAAAGGCCAAGATATTGATGGACTGCTTTTGACAGACTGCAAAGGTAGTGCTTGTAGTAGTTTCCTATGATAGTGATCCTACAAGATATTGAGAGGTCCACAGGAGAAACAGGAAACCTTACTTCAAAGCAAGAGAAATATCCTTTTAATTCACTGGATCACAAAAATCTCATAACCACTCAGTGTACCAAGGTACTGCAATGCTAGAATGAAGAGGGACAGGAGCAAGAGTTGAATTGCAAAACTATTCTGGCGCTTTATTCTATGAGTCATCTTGGGGTAAAAAAAAATGGAAAAGTAAAAAGGGGGAGGGGGTGGGGAAGAGAAAAGCAAGCCTAACAAGTAAAAAAAAAGAAAAAAAAAATTAGGGGGCAGGGTTGGAAGGAAAAAGTTGACTCTTCTTGTCAGCCTAGGCCAACAAAAGTTTACCTTGTCTTCTTGTAATGACAGATGGTTTAGGTAGACCAGCTGAATTCATCCAGGGAGCATACAAGCTAGTATATTTTGCTGGGCAAGACCTGTATTTTTACGTGATTTAGAAAAGCAACATAATATTTATTCAAATTGACACACATGTTGCATAGTATCTTATTTATTATATTTTGCATGGAAAATTATTGCTTCACAATTCTGAAATAACTATTAAATTAAGAAAATATTCTTTTTAAACCTCGATGTCTTTTCCAATATTTTTCTGAGCCAGAGGAATTATTTTTAAGTATCATTCTCCTTTTACCTCAGTTCTTTTGATATTAATGAGCTACAAAAGTCAAATTCAGTCTAACCCAGAGACCATTCATTACACATTCATGAAGTAAAATAGATGCATAACAGCAAATGATGATTTATGACAAAATATTAAAATAAGGCAGTTTTTGGCATAGGCCACATATAATGAGCACTTGTGTCACAAAATATTCCCAACCCCAGCCATGCATAGTCTGCTTTATATTAAATATTTGTATCTCAGAGGACTGGAAAGGACTCAGTAGACCTTTTCAACGGGACATTGAATAGATAGAGCACTTGTTAGATCAAATACACGTACCAACTTGTGGATGAGGAAATGATGCTGAATGTACCACTCACCATGTGGACAGAAAATCAAAAAAGAAGTTTTAGAGGGGAAGAGCCTTCTCTGGAGAGGCTTGCTGGACCTTTCCTGACGGAAAAGAATAATTCATGTGTAGACACTGTCAAAACTATGAGCAAAATCCAGGTTGAAGTACTAAAATAAGGTAATGACAGCCAAAAGAAAATGTGAATGGATAAATTTTAAAAGGTGGCCCCCATGGCCATCTCTTGGGATAACAATTGGTCTCCCCAGCAGTTTTTCTAATAACTGTATTGGCAAGTCACTCTTTTTCTCCCCTACACACACTGCAAGTAGAAGTGAAAAAAACGAGGTTGTCTGTTGGCTTCTGGCACCACTTCCCTGAATGACATCTTTTGTCTCATGGGAATTGTGCCAGCATAGCAGAATTGGTTCCACATCCCTCCCTGGAAGCAAATCCTTGTTGGCCAAGGGTTTTGTGATCTCAGCAGGTTGGACAAAAATAAGACATTCATCCCACATGCCTTGCTCAAGCTTGAAGGCAGCTGGTGTCCTAAAATATAAACCTTTGTTATCCCCATGAACTCTCTTCCAAGAAAATAGATTGCTATTCCTGAATTAGAACCATCATCAGAAGCTCTAGTGATTTACACTGCTGTCAGGTCTTTCATCCAGAAATACTGTTCATAGACTGTTGCATTAACTGGTTTATCTCTTTCGGGCCAAAAACAGAATTTTAGAACGTGGCTTTTATTGTCAGGTGGATTTTGGCCAATATTGACACCATGAGCTGGGCCTTTCACTGTCCTTTAAGAACACTGCAGAAGAGTGTGACATAACCTATAAATCATTTATCCACAACTTACACACAGCTCTGGCTGAGCTCCAGTATGTCAACTGCTTAACAACCAACAGTGCCCATTGTTTCTGCCAAGGGGAAACTCATACAGGATATATGTGAAACTGTAATGTGAGCACTCATGGGGATTATAAAGTTAACTGCACTGAATTGAACCAAACTAAAACAACTGTCTTCTTTTGGACAGTGCCACCTTCTCAGGTTTAGGAATTGCATGCCAGGGTTCCCATAAACTATGAAGCCAGGGGAATAATAAACTGAATGAAATGACTGTAGAATGCTCATAGAGAACTCAGAATCGGTTTTGAAGTATCTTATAGCTAACTTCAAAAAAGTGTGCAGGGAATGAATTGCATTTGTACAGAATGAGACTGGGCTTGGAGGCTAGGAACCACTGAAGCTGAGATTGCAAGGAGAGAAAGAGGAGACATAGAGGAGGAGGAGGAGAAGGGATGGAGGAGAAGCAGGAGGAAGAGGAGGGCTAGAGAAGAAAGAAGAAGCAGAGGAAGTGGCTGAATCAGTCTTTTGTGGGAGTCATGTTCACAAGATGCTTGATGACTTCTAAAGATGGATTTGGGCAGGAGGACCCCCAAGCCAACATACTCACACCTTGTTTCCCCGTCCTCAAAACAGTATTTTTCATTCCCAAACCTTGAGTGGCTGAAGAAGGAGGCTGTGAGGAAGAGGAAGATGCTCCAGAATACCCAGGAAGATGAGGAGGAAGTCATTCCAGCTTTCCCTCTCTCTTCTCTTCCATCTTTCAGCTCTCTTCCATCTTTCATCACCCCCAGCTGCTGGCCATCACCCAAGTCAGCTTTCCAACATTCCACAAAAGAAAGGGAAAATGCCTTCTCTAATGTGACTTTAGGTCTTCAATTGGATGAGGCGACACCACTGTTTGGGCTTCTCTGTACAAGAGAGACACAAAGCTTCTGGAGTGGGTCCAGCAGAAGGCTACAAAGTTGATCAAGGAACTGGAGCATCTCTCTTATAATGCTGAGGGATCTGGGCCTGCTCAGCCTGGAGAAAAGATGACTGGGAGGGGATCTAATTGATGTCTCTAAGTATCTGAAGGTGGGGTGCCAAGAGGATGCAGCCAGGCTCTTCTTCCTGGTGCCAAGCAATAGGAGAAGAGGCAATGGGATTAAACTAATGCACAGGAAGTTCCACCTATGAGGAAGAACTTCTATATTGTGCAGGTGACCGAACATTAGAACAGATAGTCCAGGGAGGGTGTAGTTTTTCTCACTGGAGGTATTCAAGAACCACCTGGACACAATACTGTGCAATATGCTCTAGGATGATCCTACTTGAGCAGGGAGGTTGGACCACATGACCCACTGTGGTCCCTTTTAACCTGACCCATTCTCTGATTGCTGAGGAAACAGACATCTTTATGCTAGGAAAAATAATAATTAAAGGGCATGTTTATTCTGTCTGTGTAATATTCCTCGAAGGCACTGTTGTAAAAATGGTAGAAAAGTTCAGATCTGCATATTCTCTGAATACTTTCTTGCAGTCAGATTTTGCCTCCTCGGGAGTATGGTAGAGGAAAAGGTTGTGATATTCTTCAACACAGTGCTCAGATGGAAAATATCAGTCATGCCAATCATGATAATGGTTGGGGCAAATAGATAAGTAAGATCAACATCTACTTGGTCTGCACTGTGGGACATAGTTAAAGAGTAAGTCAGCACAGGTGAGTAATGTAGACACAGGCTTAAAACAGTGAAAATGCCACTGTCACCCTTTTCCCTTTTAAGACTTGATGCTTTGTATGATTCTTAATGTCCACTAAATCCCACATCCCCATCTGTCACAGCAAGGTGTCCTCTGCAGAGAGCAGTGTCTGCCTGCCACTGCTTTGGAAAGAGTAGAGGAAAAGTAGACGCTCATCACTCTGCAAAGGAGATGGATGCTATCCAAGAAACCAGCTTATGTAAAAGGCATTCCTTACAGGCATCTTTGCTGTCATCACTAATAGCACTGGACTGGACTGACAACAGCTCGAGGTAAGTGTAGATGGAAGACAAACAATATGTTCTGCCACAAGCATATTAGTTAATAAAGCTTTTGTTACACCTTGATTCGTTGTCTAGTTGGGAGTCAAGACTAGTTATTAAACATTTCAGAGAGAGGAAGGATTGCTATGACAACAACATATGAATAACTCATCTGAAGGGGAGAGGGGGCATACAGTAATAGAACAATTGCTAAAATTCTTCTTAAAGGATGTGTGTGCATCAAATGTAATAATAATGAAAGAACGTATTTCAAACTATGCTGTCTTTCTAACTGCAGCTTAAGAAACATCTGCCGTCTTTGGCAGCTTGAATAATACAAGCTAGAGTACAAAGTCTGCAGCTTCTTACTTCTTATAAATAAAGAGCAAGGGCACAAAAAACCCATCAGGTAGCCACTCTGAACATTGATGTTTTGGGTGTCTGGACTTGGCTAACATTCTGGATTTTGTTTTTATCATAAATTTTGAGCCATAAAAGTCAGTGACATGACCCAAAATATAGTAAAATGCTATAAAGAAACGTTCTTTAGATTAAGTTCTATTTCCATGGGAACTTTCCAGTCTCTTCCAGAAGAATTTAAAGGAAGTGGGGGAGAAGTAATTACAATACGAAAATGAAAGTGGTCTCATCCTCTCCATTGCTTTATTTTAAGTATCATTCCAATCTCTTACCAAGAAGACTTTTGCCTTGCATTTTGTTTGATTCTCTTCAACACAGAGCATGTTATTCTTAACAAAATGTGGAAATTCTTGCTAAGAATATCTTTTTAAAATGATAATTCATCTTTCCTTTCAAATCAAGATAGTCATCCATAAAGTAATTAAATACTGACCCCTTAAAAGGCTACCTTAAATTCATCTACAAAAGCAAACAGTGAAGACACCTTCAATGAAAGTTTTTCTGGCTTGTTTTCTCCCTCTGGACCTGAAGGAGAAGCTATTTTGGAGATTATGATGCCAGTTCAGGCTTTTGTCTCTCTTCTTGTACCATGGAGAAGTGTGTAGCCTGCTTACGATGTAGTCACACACAAGGAAACCTAGATCAGATAAAGACAGAGAAAAATCTGAGTCTAAAAGGAAGGGAAGATCATATACTGTTTTAAAGGCAGTAGTATATAAAGGTGATTGACAAAGGAAGAAAGAAAGGAAAAAAAAAACCCTAGGATTTTTTTTACCAAGTAAAACAGAAATGTATCCAGCTCTGAAATCTTAAAGTATAAGCCTCCTCCATGTCTCTGATTACATAAATAAATGCATTAAAATAGAGCAATATAGATTAGGGTTTTTTAATTATATTTGCATAACTTAAAGTGAATTTGAATGATAATGCAAATGTGTGATTAGTTTAATAAAGTTTGATACCTGGTACTGTTTTCATAAAATTAATTTAGGCATCTTTTTTCCTACAGTATAAAAACCAGTTACTGTGGCTACATTGCTGTAATATTATACTCAGTAAAAATGCTCTTAGGATTTTTAGCATGTGAAATAAGCACACAATACTAACACCTGAACCGATAAGAAAAGAGGTCATAATTCCTTTATCTGCAAAACGGTGCAGGATCTGAAATAGATCTACACAATGTGCCTCAAAAATCAACTCTGTAAAAAGTCTTAAAGCTCATATTCATGATTACTGATAGATCACTGTTTTTTTATTTTCTTTTCCCAGTGTGAACTTGCATAGAAACTAACATGATTCATTGCAGAGAAGCTCTAAAATTGAAAATAACTAATCTTTAAAAGTCAGGTGTGGACTTCCTGCAGCAGTGAATTCCAGAAATAAGTTATACTTTGCCTACTTCGATGAGGCTTTTTATGTGATCTGGATTTGCATTTTCCCTTCAGTCTTTTCCCCCTTGTATTTTGAAACAAGTTTTTAAAAAAACTCCTTCTCCTTTACGTTTTTAATGTATTAATTGCTTCTTTCCTTCCCTTTCCCCCTTCCTTGATGAATTAAGCAGATGAAGTAAGATTGCACTGCGGAAAAAAAAAAAAAAGAAGAAAAGCCAAGAGAAGAACAGGAGAACAGGTAATTGGTCTTTTCAATTTGCAAGGCAAAACTGCCAAAGATCAGGAGTCACCGATGTGGGCTGCCCATTCCTGCAGGCACAGCAGGGATGTGAAGCAAAGTACAGCACATTGCCATGAGGAAGAATAACAGGGTTACCTGGCCAGAGAATTTAGCTCCAGCATCTGTGGAGTTCATGAGACTTTGTCTGTGATATGGGAGACTCGGGACTTGTTCACATAGCAAGATCAGTGTCTGAGATGCAATTTCTTCACTCTCTTGTGGGGACTCAGGAAAGAGGTAAGGTTATTACAGAAAGTAAGTATATTTTTGCAGCCGCTCATGCAAGACAGAAGTCCCATCTGTGCACAGACTGACGTACTGCATGGTTCAGTCCCACCAGGACAGAGCTGTAAATTACAATTAGACCTCTATGTGTTTCAACTGCTAAACTTGGCTACGTAAATTCTACAGGTAGCTTTTACAGATAATAACAGAACTCTGAAATGATGTCTTCACCTCTGTTCTCTCAATAAGGGGTGTGCTGCCTGGCCCAGATACAATCATCTTCCAAGATCCAGCTTTTCTGAATCTCCAAAATGCAAGTTATCTCTATGATTTCTTCTGTAAAGACATGTCTATAATTCCTATTTTGTATTGAGAACAGAAACGTAAGTGTCCAAATATTAAGGAGAAAGCTCACTCAAGGGCTATTCCTAACCTAAAGGAAGGTGTAAATCTCATTGTTTTCAATAAGCAATGAAGGAAAAGAGCTTACTTGCAAAATGACCAGAAAGAGGGAAATGTCAAATTGTACAAGCCACGCTAACCTAAAACTATTTTCGGTTCAGTCATGTTGTCAAAACATTTAGATAGTTCAGGACAGTACTTGAACATCATCTGTGAATATGCAGCCAATATCAAATGTGGTTTATTCACTGTTTCTCTGGAAGTGCTGTTGATCTACATGGTTATTATGCTTTATGGGAAGAAATCAGAAAAAAAAGTATCAATTCCCATTTAGTTAGTTTAGTTAGTTCAACTCCATGATCTCAGTCAACATTGCCAGTAATGTCATGTAAGTGACATTAACAAACATCGATTAGTGAGTACTCAGTAAAAGCCTTGTAAAAATGCCCTCTGAAACTTGTATTCTGAGAAGCATAATAATGAAAAAAGTGTCCTTGTGTCTCTTTTCTTTTTTATAAGCTCTTAAATATAGAGAAATCTTCCTGCCTATTAGGAAGTTGCTGATATTATTTTTACTGCAGCAGTAGCTCACAACACATTTTTCAGTTCATGTTGTTTCTCTCTCTTCATGGAGAGTTTGGCCAAGTATGTCAAAAATTAATCTCCAGAGTTAGGCTTAGGTTTGCACAGGTCATTTAGCAGCTTCTGTCAATGTCAATTAGAGTAAGAGCATTCACCACCTAATCGTCACTCAGTAGTTTAGGTAAATTTTACACAGGTCTGTATTTGTCTGTTTGTTTGGCTTTCCTTTTCTGTTGACAGTTCAGGCTACTTCAGACCTCAGGTCTCTGAGTGGGAAATAATGGGGTAGGAGCAACCTGGGGCAAACCCACAGCTATTGTTAGTGAGCTTGTCTGCATAAATTATGAGAAGCAGAAGTGGAAAAAAAGCAAGGTGTTTTTCAAAATCATGCAATAGCCAGAAAGGACCAGGAGCAAATAAACCCCCCAAACATTGATTAGTGAGTGGTCAGTGAAGATTAGGATCAGTTTTTCTTGGAATATTTATTCACATTTGAGAATGAATTCAGATTTAATGGCTTTGATTGCAAGCCATTTGCGTCTGCCTTTCACAATTATTTGAGTGCTTGGGGTCTTCTATTACTGTGTAAAGCAAACATCAGCCTGAAATGCACAAACTTTTACCAGGAGAATACTTCGTGTAATGTAAAATATCCTATTTAGACTCTGTGCTGGGATGAAGAATTATGCAAATCATCCAGAAAGAAAGAGGTTGAATTTTGAACAAAGCATCAAAGTATGAACTGTGAATGGGGAGTCAGTGGAATGGACTTTTTGCAAATAATCTGCAGGCCTAGGAACAAATTGCTGATGGCATTTCCATACAATCTCTATTAAGCCTGAGAATTTTATATGCTTGATGAGGATAGTTTCCCAGAGAAGAGGATGAATGTGCCTGCTTGGAAAAATTCTCCCCATGTGTAATCTATTTATTTGTTCATGTCTGCAAATATAGGGTGCCATCCTACTAAAGTGTCTTATCACAAGTTTCCCAGAGAACTTGTCTCCATCCTTGAAAATATTTGATAATGGACAGGACATGGTCATGGGTGACCTGCTCTAGTGGATCTGCTTTGAGCAAGAATATCTGACTGGATGATCTTCAACATGACCACTGTTATCTGTTCTTTGATTCCTGCATTTATTCCTATGTTTAACTTCATCCTGTCAAATACTTTGCTGATGAAGATCTGTTCACTTTAAATCAAGTCTAAGGCAGCCATTGCACTTTTACACCAGAGAATTTTGATGTAAATGGAAACCACTGTAGAGACTGATCCAGCATTTCGTGTGATTTTGGATAGGTCCACCTATGAGCCAAGCGTGTGCTGTCATGGTGAACTGATGACATGACAGCAAAGAGAGAACTTTGCTTTCACAATGCACAGGTGTAACACTAGTGACCCAGTATGGATGGTAATAGTGGACCACCACTAGTTTGTATCTCACATTCTCCTGCTGGAAGAGAGTAAGAGATTTATCATACTCTCTTTAGTGGAAATCAAACTAGTGCCCAAATGAATTCTCCCTATAGCACACAGTAACTTGAAATCCACTTTATTTTAGGATACGAACATTGACCTAACTGTTCTAGTATTTTTTATAGGTGTGATATGAGTTCTAGTTATTTGAATTGTTATTTTTCTAGAAATTTCCTAAATCTATTTGCCATTTGTCTGCTTTAAAAAACCAAAACCAAACAAACAAAAAAAAACACACCAAAAAAAAAAGCAACCAACAACAACAAAAAAACCCTATAACCAGAAAGGGAAAATCAGACTAAATGTTAGTGCTTAAAGAGAAAAAAAATACAGAAACCACAACCTGTAACCAGAAAGGGTAAATCAGACTAAATGGTGTATAAGTCTTTTTAAAGAAGAGATTCATCATAGCCATTCTTAGAATCATAGACTTGTTGAGATTGGAAAAGGCCTTTAAGATCGTGTTCATTTTTAAGCTGTGTTGCCATGTCATGCTTAAAAAGCATTCTACAAGCTCATAAAGAAATACAGAAGAACCACTTGAGTTAGTTGATCTTTAAAAAAAAAAGCCAATATATTTAAAGAGGGGAAAGAAAAATAATTACCTTTTTAATATCCTGCTTGCATTATTGCACATGCATGTATCAATAGATGAGAGAGGCAACTTAAATCTCAGCAAGGAGAAGAAAAGACATACATGTCCTACTGGGATTTTAATTCAGTGTATAAATATCTAAGAGGGAAAATAATGAGTGCTTTGGAGATAATTTAGAGGTATTGGTAAAGTATTCAATGGTTAGCATTGTAGGAAATCATTAGAAGGTAAACCAATGAGAAGTCAATAGGGAGAAGCAAAACTGTTTTCTTATATCAAAGCGTGGTAGCTGTGCTCATGGTCTAGTTGCTGTTCAGGATCTGTTTTCAAAGATAAGGTTGTTATGACTGGAATGCCAGACATGATTAGATGCTGTACCATGTCCTGCTTTAATCATAGAATCATAGAATCTATGACTTGTGTTGAACAAAAGATCATCTTAAAGATCATGTTAAAAATCATCTAGTTCCAATTCCACTATCATGGGCAGGGACACCTTCCACTAGACCAGGTTGCTGAGAACCCAGTTCAAAGTTGTCTTGAAATCTATTGATTTATGCAGGTCTGAAAAAAAGACTTGATGAACTGAGAATGTAGGAGAAGTAGAATGTAAGCAGTGGTCTAAACGGTTATGTGAGTTACTGATGTTGTCTTCCTGACCAGAAGATTCGTGACTTCATTTTTTCATCCTAGGACCCAGATTCACTGTCAGGTGGCAGTAACGAAAAACACAAGTAATGGATACTGCTCAGGGAAAGATTGCATCTTCTCAGTTGTAGTTAAATTGATTTCATTTCTGAGTGTCTTTTGTACACAACACTGGATGTTAAAAAACCTATGAAAAGAAGAATATTGGAAAAATATTATGGCAAATATTGCTTCTAGCAAAAACCTTTGGTCCAGGGTCTGACAATCTCATACAGCCATTGCTACCAGACATCAGCTGAACACTGAATTTCTAAATCCTCGGCTGCCATGGATTCTGAATCATCCCCATTCAACATCTTGTTGCAAAGAACCTTTAAGATACCCTGAGAAGGAAATGCAGTCTAAAATTAAAGCCTGCTTTACTCTCCTAATACATCATGGGATTTGCAAGGTGAAAGGAGGTATGAAATTCAGCTCTCTCCCCAGTGTAGACAGGTTGGTGGAAATTCAAATAATTAATGTAGTCAGGCTATGCTGAGACTCCTCTATACCTCCCCAGAGCACTTAGGACACATATATCAGAAAGGTCTTTAGAGATAAAAGAAGTGTAAGGTGAGAGATTTGATCTCAGGTGGGGTTTAATAACTTGGACATTGCTCATGATAATAACTATGAGCACTCTAAAGAGGAGAACACATTTCTGTATTTATTTAAAGGATTGCTTCTTTCTGCCATTTTTTAATTTGTAACTTACAAAATCACAAGTCTTTTTGGACATATAATAATGGACAGCTGTCTGAACAAGCAACTTAGAAGATGAGATTATCTCTAAAAAACAGTATCAGGAAAAAAGAAAAAATAAAGAGTTTGTTTTTTTGTTTTTTGTTTTATTTTCAAATTTAAGGAATATGAAAATCTTTTAACTTGGTTAAAGGGTGTGTGTACACTAAAGAAGCCAAAAAGAAGGAAAAAATAAAACATTAAGAACCACTTATGTTTCAATGGAAGGGACTGAAGTGAGCCATATGATGAAAAATTATATGACCTGCTTTTTCAGAATAGATTTCCATTTCCAGAACGGAAATTATGTGAAGATTAATGGTTCCTTCCAAGACAATCTTCAATAAAGAGCTCAGCAAGTCATCAGTGACGAGAGCTATTCTTAGCTTGCAGCCTGGGTATCTGTGATTGTGGGGCAGGGTACAAAGATCTCCCTCCAGCTGCAGTGGTGGGCACCACTGTTCCCACAGGCATGCTGTGGCAGTTTGGACAAATCCTTAGAGAGGTGACACATCTGAGTGACATCTGACACAGCCCCAGTCTGCATTACTGCTACCTGTTTTAAGGGCTTATCCATCCTCCTTGGGAATCTCATGCTTCTAAATGAGATGCCAGCAAGACTTTGTACCATCTGCTAAGGCTTGCCTGTATTGCTTGCCTGTAAAGTGTTAATAATATAATTTCAAACTCCTGAAATGGAATAACCTGAGGTCAAAATAGTCTTCTTAATTGTACATAGACATTTATAATTATATCCACTTCGTTTTGTGCTTGCATATATGGTGGTGGTCATTTAGAATGTGGCATCCTTGCCACACAGTGATGTTAGAAGTAACAAATCTCTGCACTATACACAGAGAGTTGTTGCAGTCAGTATCCAAATGCTGCTTTGTAAAATGGTACCTATAGTATGGTGTGTATGCATGTGTGTGTCCACATGCAACCATAGCAATGTTCACATGCTTCCCCATGTCATTCGCCTGGGAATCAAACAGGAAAAACACAGGTGCTCAGTGCTCCAGCTCCAGTGAGCAGTGATGACTATGTTTATGGTGCACAAATTGCCCTTCTGAAAGAAGAGGGAGAACAGAAATTAGAAAAATTCCCAAGAGAAATTTCTGAAAGTTTCCAAATATATGTCAGACTTTTATGTCTGAAAGTGTCACTTGCTCACTGTCTACAAAAGGAGATCACAAGCAACAATTATGGAGTATCTTCCTAACCACCAATTGCAGTTATAGTATCAGAAACAATTTGCACGGCTGTAGGGAGGGAACACCTTGCAATTCAAAATGCAGAATTTGTTTAGAGACAGCCATGGGTGAAAGGAGCCTTAAGCTAAGTCTTAACTAACTTGGAAGGTTTCTAGCAGGTTACAGCAGTGAAAATGTAATGAATGACAAATGCTTAGGGCCAGTCACTGGGAGAAATCTCCAGTGAATTCATTCAAGAACCTACTTAAAGATTTATGACACAATTAATATACATACATATATATATTCACGTATCCCTACAGTAGCACAGAACCTCAGCCCTCAAAATAGCTCTGGGAAAGTTCAGAATATGAGAAGGAAGTAAAAAATCTTTGAACAAAGATTTTCCTGTGGAACATCTGTGCTATACATTTTTGAGTGACTTTTTGTGAGACTTGTTGGAAAAAGGCAGTTTGAGATAAATGAGTAATATTTGTTCAGGGGAAATGAAGAGAGGAAAGGCAAATGCTGATGGATTTTTCTCTGCAAAAGGGAAGATTTCAAGGTGACTTAGAGAAGCATTCAAAATGATAAAGGACTTGGTTAAAGCTGAAAAAGATAAACAACATTCACCAATGAGGAGATGAAAGCATGGCTTTATAATGGCCTCTAACTGGATTTTGTGTGATTTGGGCTTCAACTGGGGAAACATAGGGTAGCTTGACAGCAGGAGTGACTACCCGTAATTAATCTCTAGGTTTAAAGTTGAAAGCTACCCAGAAAAACCTATACTCTTTTTAATGAAAGCAGTTGTTACTTGGAACATAGATGAAGGAAGAAATGGGTTTACTTATGTATTTAAATTAGGACTTGCCCAGAAAAATTAAACACAGTGGGTAGAAAGATCCTGCACAGATGTGAATTGATCTTGTGTGCATCTGTACTGACAGAGAAATGGGAAAACTGTCTGGATTAAATGGAAAAAAGTAGGTCTCCATAATGTTCATGGGAAAACCAAAAAGTTATTTTATTAGAGCCTGAAATATTTTTCACTTTGGTACAATTTTGTGCTTTTGTCTTTCAGCAAGGGCAAAGCTTTCAGTACTGAAAATATGGATTTATTGTTACCAGCAGTTTTTGAACAGAACTAGAAAGATGCAATATATGTTAACTTTTTCATGAGGAAACTTCAAGTCTTTGGATATCGTTCTGCTTTAATATTACTATGGTAGTTTTTGGTTGCTTTACAGAGATTTAGAAGAAAGATTGCCTTTATTTTAAAGAGTTGAAAAAAGATGATAGAATTCTTGTGACTTGCCCAAGACACAGAAAGCTATGAGCATAAAGTCAGTTTTCCCAAACATTCAGTTTAAAACAAAACTCTGAGTTACCTACACTTGCAGTAAGGAAGTGACACTTAAGTGGTAGGGAATTTACCTCTGTATTAGTCTAAGGAAGGCTGGAAAAAATGTGGAGCAGGCATAAGGAACAAATTATGATTGTAAATGCTCTTGGCATGTTTATACTACAAATTAAGGCACATTTGTGGTCTTTAACAGCATCCTTGATAAGAACTGTTAAGGAAACTTCCCTGTCTGACCATTTAGGAGGCACTCTGGCAATCACACTCCCACTACCAGTGGCTTTAGCTGCTGGGATTGAAGCCACTTCTCAGTGAGTGGCTCCAGTAAACCAATGGATATCCCACTTGGTTCCCTACACACTTCACTTTCACACAGTCAGGCCAGGTTTCCTTAATGGTATGATCCCAGATTTCTCATAGCAGAGTCTCATACTTTAATTTTATCATGGTGCAGCAGCAAAATGAAATCTCAAGCTGGTACCTCTGGGGAGGGACACCCCAAAAAAAAGGAGAAACTGGGCTATTTGCCCTCACAGTCTATGTGCACAGGGGGTCTTCCAGCTGTGGATTTAGTTTCCTCTGCAGGGGATTCAGGGCCAGGACAGCTCTGCAGTGTGAAACAAAACATGCTAAGTTTTACTAAAAGAAATGAAAATGCTAGTATAGACATACCAGAAATCACTCAGGACTTCTGATGCACCTTCAGAGTGTGCGCTTCCTGAATACTTTTTCTTAGACAGTGCAAGTCATTATTCAAGATATATAGTATTTTATACAGTGGGAAACAATTTGTCCATAATGACTACAAATCTTTGAAAATAGGATTTTCAGTACTGGTGAGGCCTCACCTCAAGTACTGTGTCCAGTTTTGGGCACCTCACCACATGAAGGATATTTCGCTTCTCTAATGTGTCCAGAGAAGGGCAATCTTTTGAGGCAAGTAGCAAGGTAGAATATCTCATCTGTGTTCAATGTTTGTTTTTCTCATACCAACTGCACACTAATAATTGATGATTTTCCACAGTTTTCTGAAATATTTTGCCATATAGGAAGTACATACCTGCTGTGCAATCCCATTGGATTTGATCCCACTAAACCCTCCTTTTATCTCTTTGGTCCTTACTGCATATCCTGTGGAGTCAGATGAAACCCCATATGGTTGACTGCAAGGGCTTCCCATTGTTTTTTTATTGTCTCATTATCAGTTTTGCTCAGAATATGAATAAAGGGATTATTTTTCCAAATAGGAATTCATATAGCCTGGGAACCCAACAGCCTGGATGCTGCAGGTCAAGCTGTGCTCCCTTCTGCTTCTCACATTATCACTACCAATAAAGAATCTGCAGCTGGGGACTCAGCTGACAACTCTCTCAGTGATGCTTGGAGAAAGAGAGACTGTAGTTGCTCTTCCACAGCTGCAGTAGAGCTATGACAGGAACTGAAGCAGGAGCCTTTTTTTTTCCTTGTAACTGAAACAAGCAGGTAACAGGTCACTACATAGAGGCCAAAATATTGGAACTATTTAGAGTACTTGTTTGCTGAGTTTGATTTCTAAATGGTCACAAAATTTCATCTTGACCATTCCCTTGCTCTACATATGATGTGAGACCCTAGACGTACCTCCTGCAACAATTTTTCACTCTATTCTATCTTTATTCCCACTCTGTAATTGCAATGAACATAAATTTTGACTTCTGCACTGTGGCCAGTAGGCCAATGATTGCCCTTCTGTACTTGGCACTGGTGAGGCCACCCCTTGAGCCTGGTGTTCAGTTCTGGGCCCCTTAAAAACATTGAGGTGCTAGTTCAGAGAATGGCATCTCTGAAGGGTCTGGAACACAGCTCTGATGAGGAGCAGCTGAGGGAGCTGGGATTGTTTAGCCTGGAGAAAAAGAAACTCAAGGGGGACCTTATCTCTTTCTAGAGCTGTCTAAAAGAAGGTCGTAGCCAAGTAGGGATAAGTCTCTTCTCCCAGGTACCAAGTGACAGGAAGGAAATGGCCTCAAGCTGTGCATGGGGAGGTGGAAATTGGATATTAGAAAACAACTTCTTCACCAAAAGGGTTTTTAGGCTTTGAAAAAGGTTGCAGTGGGGAAAATGATTGAGTGCCCATCCCTGAAGGTATTTAAAAGTTGTGTAGATGTTATTTAGGGATATAGTTTAGTGGTGGATTTGCCAGTGTTGAGTTTATGGTTGGACTTGATGATCTCAAAGGTCTTTTCAACCGAAATGATTCGATGATTCTCATTCTTCTCTCAAGTTTTCCAGAACTTCAGCAAGCTACATTCTTTAGTCTGAAAATATGAACATGTCTACTAGCCACTTGATGACTAATCTTGAGAGAGATTTTCCTTTACCAAAGAAAAAACAATTGTGGGGTATTACCCAATTACTTAATGTATAATTTAAATTTGATGAACATTTTCCCTAAGTAAAAACTTCTTTTATGAAAAAGGTCAAAACATTTGCTGTAAGAGATAATCAGTTATGTAGTTCCTGTGACTAAGACCGGCTTTAAAACACTGCTAATATATCTAGGGGACACAGAAGTTCATATGAATAGACCTAAGATTTTTAGGTTTTTGCTTCTAAATGGTGAGTCAGGTGGGAAGAGACTGGGAAGCTACCTGACGATTAGTGTGAAAGTATTTCTTGGCTTTTATCTTAATCTTAATAAAAAGATACATCACCAAAAAGAAATCCCTAAATTGACAAACCCTGCATCACAATCAGTAGCAACCACCCCAGAAGGAGATGGTATATTGAAGAAGAAAAAGAACAAGTTAGAAAATAAGCTATCTTCTTTTTTCTTAAGGTCAGAAGTGAAGGGTCTGGGGGTTTTTTTTGTCAGATGGAGTTTAACTTGCCCTAGACTTTAGATATTCATAAATAATCCATAAATTTTTTGTAAAATGAGAAATTATAAAAAAAATATTCAGAAAGAGGAATTTTTATGAAGGAACATCTAGAATTTCTGGGGATTGGAATACATGGGAAAAGACAATCCTAACCCTGGGGGAAACTTGCCCTCTGACTGCATTTTATGTTTAAAAAATTCAGAGTTTTTACTTCATCACTCAGCAGCGAGGGCAAAACATAAAGATAACACCGCCCCTGGTACCATGGATTCAGCACTTTTTGGTAAGGAGCATGTCAGAGTAAAGAGTGGCTCTTTTCCAACTAGGTCTTATCCAGAGCAACAGGTTGTTCACTTGACATTTTTGAGACAAATCATCTTTGTTCTCCCATTTCTTTCCATCTTTGAAGAGCTCTCCCACTTTTATTTTCTTTGTAGAGTTTCAGATCTTTAACTCCACATACGCAGAGAAAATCAAAGCTCCTATTCTCTGTTTGTTTTAGAACTTAACAGCCCCCTGATGAAAGTCTGCTAAAGAAGTTGCTTGGCTTTTCCTGGTTTCACAGAGCCACTCAATGCGTGCGTGCTCTGCGAGCTGCACACCCCTAGGGTCATTCACTGATAGGATGTCATGCAGAGGAAGAAAAGGAGCCAGCTTTGATCACTGGCATCACGCAGATTCAAAGGAAAATAATAGGAACTAAAGAAAAGGTAGCACTGAGTGAGGTTCTGTTCCCACTGTCAGACGGATGGATATGAACTATTCTGGAAGTGCAGAGTGGGGGAAAACACTGGAGTGACATGGGAAATGGCACAATGTGCCTCACTTCTGGATATCTTCAAGTGAAAGAGCCATCTCTGTACTGTAGCTTTACTGGAAAAGTATGCATGTGCTGTTAATGTGCAAAAAGATAGGTGAGATGAACCCTTTCTTTTCATCACAGAATATTCTAGAGGGATTGGAAAATGCTGACTTCCACTGAGATGAGTAGGACAGAAAGAAAAATCACCATGTTTATTTCTGGGCCCTCCCTCGAAGGCTTTGTAGGTGACAGACCCAGTGAAAGCATCCATCTCCGCTCTGTGCTCAGTAAGCAGAAAATGAAACAGAAGAGTCAGTGTGACAGTGAGTGATTTCAAGCCACTTGTAAAGGCATGCATTCAACCCAAGGCCATCAGCTCAGGAGCCCTCACAACAATAGGGTAGGTTTTAATAAAACCACAGCCACCAGAATCCAAAGGGATCTTGAACAAGACAAACAACAAACACAAAACCTTCTAAAATTCATGCTGCTCATCAAGGTACAAAAGTTCCCCAAGGCACTTTGTCAGGATTTGAAGTTACTATGGGTATTTTATCCTGTCCTTGTCTGTCTTCAGCCCAGCTCAGCTCAAAAAATTCTTCCCGAAACAAACTGCACCAGCAGATGATAATTGCTGCTCTTCTCTTTTTGTCTTGGAACACCTGGATAAACGGCATAGCTCCTTTCACAATGCCTTGGCTCCCTCAAAACATTTATTAAAGGCTGTACACAGAAGAGTCATGCATATGTAAATCCTGGGACTGATGGAATTTTTGCATTTGCTGACAAACTTACAATGTATTGCTCTATGCAAACATATATAAATATGCTATTTGCCAGAAGAGGCTACTCAAAATTGCACTAAGGTGGCTCACAAAATTTTAGCATCATGTTCTCTTCAACTTTGAACAAGCATTGAAAAGCATAACAGGACATTTTTCAGTGCAGTCCTAGATGCTTAGCTAGAGATATGGATTCACTCCAACATTATCAGGGCTCCAGTGTTTAGGTACTGAAAAGCAATAAAGTGGCATTAAAATACTAAAACAAAATGCACTTTTTTACCTGGGTCTTCCTGCAACCAAATAGTGTCCTTATCCAGCAATCTGTATTCAGCCTTTCTCTTAATCTCTTCTGGTGTTTGCACTAAACACAGCCAGGATTCAGCCTCTTATTTGTGATTTGAAAGATGAAAAACCAAATCCAAGCGCTGTGTCTGGGCCAAGAAGTAGTTAATTTTTTTATATGAAGTGGAAAAGTTGTAAGGGATAGCATAGAGTGCTTGAATCCATAACAGATTCAATGGGAATCAGAGCTTTCCATCAAAATTATGCAACAGGCAGCTTCAGAAAACTGCTGTGGGCAGGTCAGCTAGAGACTCCAGGCTGGCTTTTGTGCATCTCAGATGCAGGCTTTAAACATTTGCTGATGGGATTTCTCCTATCTTTCTCTTACTGGATAAAGACCAAGTTTGAATGGCAAAATCTCAGCCTGATTTTCAAAAGGAGATTCCTGTTTACCACTCTGCTCTAATTTTCAGCTGTTTTTGAGCACGCATGCTAGGATATGCTTTCTGCTGCAGCAGAGATCAATAACAAATGATACCTTTGAAGAGAGAGATTTGAGGGATTCTGCAGGAAATCAAAGGAAACAACATTATACAAGCCATTTCTTCCTCGTTGACCTCGTATACTATTTGTTCTTTCTAAGCACTGGCTAGGTGTATATATCCCAAACCAGTAAGTTATAAAGCAAATTGGATAATAATAAAAAAAATACTTCATTGTACTTTCACAACCAATGTATTCTGAAGGCTTCCTCTCTTGCCTCCCTCAAAAAGTGTTGAAAGGGAACCAAGAGTGTAATTTTCACCTTTGATAGCTCAGTCTATCAATTATTTAGGCAAAGCCTTCCTACAAGTCTTATTTTAAGGTACAAACAGGTATTGAGGAGAGAATGTTCCTTTCTGCATCCTTTCCTCATGAAACAATGCAAACAGGCTCTTTTTCACATTCTGGTCTCCTGAAGGGCCCAGTCTCATGGCCAAGATACCGGAATGTTATCTCAACCTAGAAATCTTACTGGGCTTCCCTTCTCAAGCAGAACCACAAAGGGAGAAAGCAGAGCTGAGGGGTGGTGCTGACTGTGTGCAGTTGCATGCAATATATCTATCCACCACCTTTTGGAACAAAACTTAGGCTTATCTAAACAGTGACCCTTTTAGAAAGTCTTTTAGGGGTGGGTCTTCCCTCAGGAACTTGGTAAAATTTGACTGTACCATCAAAGCAAATTATCTCATCTCCCTCGATGACCAGTAGAGAGAGCCAAGCACCTTTAAAAATCAATTAATCCTTTTCTGTGGCACAAATTTCTAAAGTACATGAGGTGTTTTTTTTTTCTGCTTGCTGCCTCTTTATCCCCACCGACAATAGGGACAATATGGAAGAGCACCAGGAATGGCAGGGTATCAGGCAAATCATCAGAACCCAGCAGAAAATCCTCTCTTAATTTGTAGGCTTTATTGCATCTCATTCTGAAATGAAGGGGATTTGTTTGTTGCTCTCAGGTCTCTCCTATCTCAGTTTCAATCAACTGTTTATAACAAAGTGGGGGTTTGCTTCTTTTTGTTTTGTGTGTTTGGGGTTTTTTCTTTCTGGGGTTTTGGGGTTCATCTGGGGTATGGGGTTTTTTTGGTTTTTTGGGGGGTTTCTTAATATAGAAATATGCTAAGAAATGCAAATTTTGGAAGAAATTTACCTTTGAAAGAGCTGCGTTAAGCAGGAAGGGAATATAATCAGAAAATACTTTGTGTGCTATACAAAGTTCTGCAGTACAAAAAGATAAATGCCTAGATCTGTGCCTCAGTGTGCTGACAAGAGCTTAGAAGTTTGTGTTTGTGTGTGCAGAGATACAGAGGTTGAGGAAAGGTTTAGACTGGATTGTGGGATAGTGATTTGCTTGAAGCAGAGCCTCCTGTATACCATTTTATTATACTCTAATAGAGCACACCTGCAGAGTGATTGGTGCCTTTAGCACCCCCTTGGGTCATGCAGAAAGTGTTCCATGCCCTGCAGAGTTGCAGGGTCTTGTGAAAGCTTGCTTCAAAATTGATCCGTCTTTCAGGGAGTTCATATGCTAGTGAGCTCTGAGGATGACAGCTCTAATATATATGATATATAATTTTTGTTTGAAAAAGCTTTCTCCACCAAGTTTCTACTAGAGCTGTGATTTCTAGCCTGACTAGTGACCAAACCCCAAATACTGGCATTGCAATCAAGTTCTTAATGCTTACCTTCCCAAAACACCAGGAACACATCTTTGTAGTGACTGAGCAAGAGTAAATATGAAAGCATGATTTGGGTTGTTTGTTTTTTGGGTTTTTTTTTCCATTTGTTTGCTCTTATTGCTATTACATTGCACTAGATTCAGTATTTTATATATCCAGTATTTTATAAATCCAGTGAGTCAAATTTTCAGCCTGGACTTACTGAGTGTACCTACCTAGACAGCAGCAATGCTGTGTTATTTCACAGTAAGGAGGGCCTCAGCAGCTCTGATGTGAGGACAGAATCTAAAAGTATTCAATAATGCTTATCAACAGTATGTAAGCTGAAGTGAAGAAAGCAGCATGTCATATCAAAACACAAGTGTAGTTTTGTTTACCTGAATTGGGGTTTAAGACAGGACTACAGCAATAATATAGTGTTTGCCATGTAGTTGTCTTCATTTGGCATAATCTTTAAAAGTTATTAAGTGAGCAATGTGTAAATAAAGATGATGGGTGTAATCTGTGGGTTTTAATTTCAAACACTGGTGTATATTAAATCAATCTGTGCACTATCTTTTCCTTTCAGCATAGCTCCAATTTCAAGTTCCAAGTATAAGAGAATGCAATATAATATAATTGTGATCATTTTCTTTTCTTCAATAGAAGCAATCATTGCCTGTAGCTGGTTTCAGAGTGTTGTGAGGAACTTGAAGCTATTACTGACTGTCTCTTAAAAGAAGTCTCAAGTCTGGCAAACGCCTTTGGAGAGTTTTTGTAATTGACATTATATATAGCTTTTAGATGGAAAAGCACACACTGTTCAGAACAGCTGGCAGTCACTGAAGTAAAATGACAGGCATTGTTTTGCAAAAAAACTCAGGTGAGTGTAAAGCAAACAATAGCCTAATTCTTCTACCTTAATTAAAATTTGGTATGTGTATTAAGAGCTTGATCTTTATCATACTGAAATTAATGGTAAAACTCTGGTTGACTCCAATAGCAATACCAATATGCAAGATAAAATTGCTCTGTAGAATGAGCTGAAAGAACTGTTGCCATCAAGTTTTTAACATTAGATTTAATTACAAGAATAATGTTTTGAGCAAGTGACTAGTAATCAGGAGCCCTGTGTCCTGTTCCTGGAACAGAAAAGCAAATGCTCAGATTTAAGAACAGCTTCTGAATGAATCTGCTTTTTGGAATCAAAATTTTTATTCTGATCACTGATCATTGTTCTCTGTGTCTTTGGCATTATAAGTCAGGGCATTGTCTTGCCGAAGTGGCAGACACTCTTGTCATTGGTGTCAGGGTAATGCCATCTGGGTAACTCCTTGCAGGTCCAAGATCATGGTAAATATCTTCATCTTTACAAAAGGTGAGCTAATGTAGATACTATGAAGTTAAATAATTTTACATGTTCTGCTATGTTTAGAGATGAAGTGATATGTAAATGCAAGGGTTTGCTATGATATTGACATATCATTTCAGATATGAAAGACATCTGGCTTCCTATGATGCTAGTTCTCTGGTTTAGATGTTTTTAGTGACTTCTAACTGATTTATTTGGTTAAGAGCTGAGTACTTTCTGTGTAAGTCCTAACTCCCTTTCTTTGCAAGGTGAGGACCACTGGGGAACATTCCAGTGTAATGTTTTGCCAGCAGCAATCTCTCAAAGTGCTTAGAAGTCTCTGTCTAAAGCTGAGCAGTAGTGAAACAAGGAAAGGATGGCGATTAATAGAGGATTACTTATTCACCTTCAGGTAAGATGAAAAGCTGGAGTGATTAGTGCAGTTCTTAAATTTGCTAAGGTGCCTTGTTCATATTGCTTTTGCGTCCTTGGAGTCTGAAAGCTGATCTCAGTCAACTGTTTTCTTTCAGAGCTGGAAATGTCTGCTCTGAAGAAGTTTGTTGATTCTAGTCTATTAACCGCATAAGCTACAAGCCTCATCAAAAGAGTAAAAGTCCCATCTTATTCCACCTTCAGTTGGATCATAGCCCTTTGGAAGTTTGTGATCATGCCTGTATCCGAGGGTATGCCGAGGTATTGCCTCTTTTCTCTTTAGCTTGGCTTTCTTGTATAAAGTACTAGACTATTCTGAAAGTTCTGTGCTTTCCTTCCACATAAATGGAGAGCTCTGCTTGTGTGCCTGCTTGTTTGTCCATCCTGGTTCTCACATGGTCCTTGAACAAGGACCAAGAGGGAGCCTTGGATCATGGTTGTACTAACTTCCCACCAAAATGCCCAGGCAGTTTTCCCTGGCAGCCATGCTGACCAAAACACATTGTAATAATGACATAGAGACCCAAGCCATATGTAGAAAAGTTACTGCACAAGGCTACTTGGAGAGCCTGAGGTAGCTAATCTTGGAAGCTAGTAGAGGTCTTGGAACCTCAGTGATGATTGCTTATCACTCCAAGAGTTTAATAAGGGGCAAAAAAAATTTAAAATTTTCCCACAAGTTACAAAAATTGAGTCTAGAACGTGCAATGGTACTTTGGTTTTAGCTTCAGCAATGGGCCTGGGGGCAGCCACAGTTCTGGAAAGGCCCTGATTTGGAAGGCAAGCAGATTCAGATCTAGATCTAAATTTCAGGGCCTGTATCCATTGCAATATGGCATGTGCTTGATGGAGCACTGAAATAGGAAGTGAAAAATTTAATAAACTTTTTTTTTCTAGTGTTATAGCCATGTTTAATTTCTCTTCACTGTTTGCATTTACAACACATTTGAAAGTCTGGCATTTTACAGGAATATAATAAGACTGGTAATTAGAGCAAGCTGAAAGAATCCAAGCCAAAGTCAATAGTTACCTTTTTTTCCTGCCTTCTAAGCAGAAGCTTGTCAAGTTCAACAGAGAAATTTTCTTCACTATACTTTATTACAAAAGTTATAAAAACAAGATATCTTGAAAGAGCAAACCTGCATCTTTCATTCCAAACCTAATTTAGCAGGTTGAGGGAGATTAAACTGAAATGGATTATATTTTTAATTTAAGCTTTCCCCACAAAAAAAAAAAAAAAAAAAAAAAAAAACAAAAAAACAAAAAAAACCAAAAACAAACAAACAAACAAAAAATCACTCCACAAACAAAAACATTAGATGACACAATTGCAAAATTGGGCTCTATTCACAGAAGAGAAAATGCCTGACTGGGATTCATATAGTCCTCTATGGCTCTTCTATGAGAAACTGGGTGTGGGGCAGGGACAGCTGTGCTGCTTGGATGCCCACACCTACAGGGTGCTGGGATACAATTAGCTAGGGGAAATGAGAGGGGCTGTTACACCTGACAAAGGTACTACTCTAAGAGATGGAGAATTTCTTAGGGTGTTTAAGCATCTTGCAAAGCATTAACATCTAATAAGAAAGCTTACGGCCCAAATGCTGCACTTCTGCAAACATTAATACAGGCTGTTGTTAGCCAGGGGAAATACTTTGTGAGGCTCATTAGTTTAATTGGTCCCTGTCATCTAGTTAAAAAGGAGGAAAGAAATGCTCCTGACAAAGGCACAGGCTCTGTGTAAGTGGTGTTTTGCTGCTGTAGCTCTGCTGTGTGCTGGCTGGCTAGCATGGGGCTTGTGTATCCATCAGCCTTGTCCTCACTAGCACAGGGCAGCAGCAGGCAACAACTCCCTGGCACAGCCATGTGCCTAAACCACTACCATTATCACCAGCTTGGGAGTGCTCATGCCTCGGCCACTGTGGCACAGATTTGGAGTGCCACCTGCCTGAATGCTGTGGGTCTTTTTGCTGAGGGCAGCCATGGGTGCTTCTCCTCCTTCACTACTTCTGAGGGTGAGTGGCTTGCAGAGATGGTCATCTCTAAAACCATTGTAAGCACAGCTGTGTGGGAATCAGGATTCAGTAGGGACTGTTGTTGAACTCTAGTTGCATGAATGTCCTGTTGTATAAGCAGGGATAAGCCATGGACCTCTACTTCCTAATCTGTGGTATGGATATTTATTTAATTTTTATTTATACTTAATTTTTACTAATATTTACTTAAGGCACAGCCTGTTTTGATGCAGATGTGTACATCGGGAGACCCTTCCAGGGAGAGAAGGCACTGCATGCAGGTGATTACAGCTGTATCTGGCTCTCCACTGTTCCAGAGGTGACAGAGGTGCCAACAGGGTTGTACCACAGTGCTGGTTTAGGCTGATCCCTGCTGAACCCAGCTAACAGAAATTAGTGGGTGTTAAGATCCATAAAAATTTGTCTCTGAAAAAAGTGAAAAAATTGGTGGTGTTAAGATCCATGCAAATCTATTTCTGCAGGTGTCTTGGCCTCTCATTTGCAGCCCTGGTTGCTGTGGGGTTTTACAGAAATTTTCTTCTGCTTCAGAGCATAAGTCTGCTTTCTAGATCATTTAAAACCTGTGGCAAAATTAACTATATTGGTTTGGTTAATTGTCCTCATCCAAGAAACACTGGTAGCTCCCCTGGGTCACTACAGCAATTTCTTTCACGCTGTAAAATGTTTACTTCTCTAGAGTGAAAACGTGTAGGCTGTCATTATGTGACTCTACAGTTCCACACTGATAAAGGCTACTTCTGCCTTTATTTTTTTAAGCTAGTAAGCAACTGCCAAATTCACTGAAATAGTCTCAGAGAGTTATTTCTATTTTTTTTTCCATTGTTTTTGATTTGATGTTACATGATTGATAACAACATTTTGTGCTTTGGGAATCTTGCTCTCTTTGACTGTGCTGGTTAGCCTCTGCTTTTTCACAGAAGTCAGCCAAGCTAAGACTTTCCTTTTGATTCATGCAGGTTGTAAGGTCAGTTCTGGTACGTATGATTTGATAATGAATTCGTGCTCCATTTCTCAGCTGGCTGGTTCTGCAAGTAGGCCTGGACAAATACAGTGACATTTGAATTTAAGGTGACATTGAGACTTAAGTAAAAAACATTTGAGAATAGATTTAGAAACCTGTACAATGCAAAATAAATACTAAGTAGAATAAATAAAAACACTTTGATAATAAGAACATAACTTTGATAATAAGAACATATATATGTATATATGTGTATGTATAGATAGCACAATGTTACGGATTTCGAAGCCTATATAATTTCATATATGTCAGCATCAATCTGAGGGATTCTTCTGTGCTCCAAAGAAAAGGGAAATGTGAACCACAAGCAAAGGAAAGGGGAGGGTGTCATGTAGCAAGCAGCATTTCCAGTGCATTCATTCCTAATGTGGTAAGTGCCAGTGCAGAGATGACTTGTAGGGTGACTACTGGGTGTCATTTCCCACACAGGTGCACACAGGGGGTGGGATAGAGCACGGGCAGAACTGAGTACATCACTCCCCCTCACACCACCAGCCACCACAGCTGGGTCATCTCAGCCAGGTGAAATCTAGTCTGGACTAACTTCCCTACTCCTGAAATAGGGAGAGGCTAGAATTTGAATCCTAGGCTGCAGCTGATTTTTCAGCACCCATCACAACTATGCCTGAAACTGGGAATGGATTCTAGCTGTAGGATCTCTCTGTACCTAGGCTGATTTTTACAATCTTTGACTCAGCATTGGAAATTTTTTCTTTAGTTGAGAAAAGGTCAGTCCAGCAGATGAAACAAGGGTTGGGGGCCAAGGCACCACCAGAGACTTCAACTTTGGCTGAATTTTCCAGTTTTGACTTGTATTTCCTGTGTGAGTGTACTCAAGCGATTTCATTTATCCATGTTTCAATCCACTCTGAGGTGAAACACAGTGTGCAATACATTTTTACTGTGATTTGTTTGTAAACAGCTCAGGGAAAAAAATCTGTCCCATTATTTCCTTTGACAATGTGTTACCCGTCCTTAAATATGATTTTTGGTCTTCCACAGTGTTAATTAGAAGTTATTAATGAACTGGTGGCTTTTCAAAAGACAGCAGCATGGTATGATACTTGGGATATGAATGTGTCTCAGAGGTAGAAGGAAAATAGGAATATCTATGAGGGAAACCCCAAACTTTATCTCAGCATTCTCAGTGATTCTGACCAATAGAGATTTTCATAATTCATTTAGGGTACACTGGGAGAACTGGGCTCACCCAAAACACAAACTACAGCTTAATTTCAATGGTGAGAATGCAGCATCTCATGGATAGAACTGGGAATTGGCTTTGTCTCCCTCCTGGATCAGAGGATATTCAAAACTACATTTGCCACTTCCAAGGAAGGTGTTCTAAATACCACATGGGAGTAAGAGGTACTTTTTGCATGTCATATTGAAATTATTTTCCTGCAAAAAGGAGAAATCCAGGAAATTTTTGGAGTGTCAAAGACAGAGAGAAAGGTATGGAAAAATAGGGAAATAACACTAGATTTGAGAAAAGAGGACAACAGTGAAAGGAGACACCAATGCTTATTCTATAGGATGTTTCTATATCTTGTGTTAAATATAAAGTGAGCAATATGTTCCACTGTCATCACCACCACTGCTACCTAAACATATTTTTTCCTTTTGCCAGTCATTAAATGAATGAAAGGCATTAAATGAATGAATGGCCAGAGACATGAATGAATTCTGAGAAAGAAAAGGCTTTGTTTCAGGGATAGGCTCCAAACAGAATGTCCCTCTTCGCTGCTGGTGCATAGTGCCACAAGAGAAGGTTCCATGGTTTTAGTTTTTTGCTACTTTCTAGTCCCCCCACAGAGTCCAGACAGATTGTCAGAATCTGGCATTTGAAATATAAATGCTGTCATGCCTAATTTTTAACCACCAAGATCTATTACAGGTTTTTAATCCTTTCCATAGAATTAAATCTTAATCCCTTTACCCTGAGATTTAAAGTAATAATCTCAGTTTTCTGGAAAATCTCTGATATAAAACTCCCTTGGTTTTGCATAGAACACAGCACAGGTATGGTTACTTAACTCGCTCAAGAACATATGGCCAAAATTAATTTTTTGGAAGAACTGGTGATTCAATTTCTTTGCAATAATTTGCATGTAAATAGGCATGCAAAATCTTAATTTTTGTTTCTCTGAAATCACAGCATTCAGTGTAGATACATTAAGAAATTTCAGTGGAGCATGAGATAAGCTCCAGAAATGTCGAATCTTTTAGAGTACCATATTTGTGCTATCACTCAGCAACTAATTCCATTTTTTATTATCTTGCCAAGATGTTCAAACTACATTAGGTCAGATTCTTTGATTGGTATTTAAACTGTTTTCTCTTCCTTTCAAAAAGGTTGCCTCTTTAACTGCCCAAGTATAAAACACAGTTGCAGAAGGGTTTATGTGTGGTAATGAGACACACTAATCTTACCTCCTCATTCAATGTTTGTCTGAAAATAGTATTATGCATCTGAGATTAGTATAATGATGTACTCCTGCTGGAATTATGCAGAAGTAGTGCATTAAAAGAATGTATGGAGATTAGTGTCAAAACTTCTTGTCTTTTGGTGGGTAATATCTTGAGGAGAGGGGTCTTAGATTCAAATTAGGATGATTGCAACTAATTGAATGTAATTTAGAAAGCAACGTCTTCTAGAAATAGTGGTCAGCTAATGAGTAAGGCAATACATCTAGCAGATGGATTCTTGACTGCAAAGCAATTAATTTGATGTTTCAGTGTCATTTATCTCTGTTTCGACGTAGCAAAGTAAACACAGAACTCCAATGACACACAATGTCAGGGCAACAAGTTGTTGCTGGAATTTTTTGGTGATATTATCATTCTCTGACTGACTTCTTTAAGCAATCTTTACTCACAAGGTTCAGTTTTCATTCCTTCTGGCACTTAACCACAGGACCACATCTCATATAAATAGTATTCAAATAAGCTTCTTACCAAAATTAAAAGGTAGTTTTAAGCATAGAAATTATGCGTATTCAGTTGGTGTGGCAAGTTTTTAGCAGCAGGGGTGCCGGGGTGACTTCTGACAGAAGATGCTTAAGGCTTCCTGAGTCTGACAGAGCCAATTCCAGCTGGCTTCAGGACAGACTTGCCAGTGGCCAAGGCTGAGCCTGTCAGTGACAGTGGTAGTGTCTCACTGGTAAAGTACTTAAGAAGGGAGTAAAAAAAAACTGCAAACAACTGCAGCCAAAGAATAGAGGAGTGAGAGTATGTAAGAACCAACACTGAAGACACCAAGCTCAGTGAAGATGGAGGGGGAGAGTTTCTTCCAGGTGCTGGAGCAGAGATTTTCCTGCAGCCTGTGGTGCAGACCATGGTGAGGCAGCTGTGTCCCTGCAGCCCATGGAGTTCCACGGGGAGTAGAGATCCACCTGCAGCCTCTGGGGAGCCCCATGCAGGATCAGATGGATGCCCAAAGGAGAAGCCTGCACTGGAACAGGATCCTGGCAGATTCTGTGGATCCTTGGAGAGAGGAGCCTGTGCTGGAGCAAGTTTGCTGGCAGGTCTTGTAACCCCATGGGGACCCACACTGAAGCAGCCTGTTCCTGGAGGACTGAACTCCATGGAAAAGTCCCATGCTGGAGCAGGTCATAAGGAGCTGTGGCAAGGACTCACTTTGGTGAAGTTCATGGAAGATTGTCTTCTGTGGGAGGGATCCCATGCTGGAGCAAAGCAAGATTGTGAAGAGTCCTGTCCCTGAGGAGGATGGAGTGACGAAGACAACTTGTGATGAACTGACTGCAGCCCCCATTCCCCAGTCAGGAATAAAATTAAGGTTGGCAAGAAGGGAGGGGTAGGGATAAGGTATTTTAAGATTTGTTTTTATTTCTCCTTATCCTATTCTAATTTGATTGGTAGTCAAGTCTGTTTTGCCTATGACAGTAACTGGCAAGTGATCTCTCTCTGTTCTTATTTTGACTTATGAAACTTTTTGGTATATTATCTCTCCTCTTGTCCAGCTGGGGTGGGAAGGGATAGAGTGGTTTTGGTGAGCACTCGTTGTCTTGCCAGGGTCAACCCACCACAAGCAAATATTCTGTTTAACCAGTGCTTATTAACAACGGCCTGGTTGAAAATCTATCCAGTTTTATTAATTTTATAGCATGCCAGTTATTAACCAGATTCATTCAGCCATTCATGTCTCTATGTGGCAGGATAAGCACTTGTGCTAACACATGTGAAAATTTGGAAATGAGCAACTAAGGCAAAAGAATAGTAGCACTCCCTTTTGTACCATCCTTGTGTTTGCCCTCTTTGTCTGCATGCAGAAGGACAAGCACAAGGTGGTCTGGCCCAGCCTAGCCCATAGCTTGATGACAAGAAGGATATTCTTTCTTATGTCGGACATGTCAGATCTCTGCTAGAACAAAAGGTTGAATCTGGGTTTCCTAAGCACATCAAACTCAAGAGGAAGGGAGTATTAAACAAAGTTGCAGAGAGTAGGCAGTGCCACAGACCTGCTCCCTGTGCAGCTACATCTTTCTTTACAGACAATGTTATATGCTGGGATAAATACTTGAAATAGCCACTAAATAGGAGGCTGACAGCAATCAGTTGGCTTTGTTAAAAAATAACAGCTCTCTGAGTTGCAAGGAGGAGGTGAGTTACTTGTTAAAGTATCGGACTTAAGAAAAGATCACAGGAAGAAAAGGTGAGATAAAATTACAGTGCCATGAAAGTAGCTGCTTAATCACTCATTTCCCTACTTCAAGGTACAAACTCTACTGCAAAAAGTCCATAGTTGAGAAAAACCGGACTGCCTCTGTAAAGCCAAGTAGTTATCAAAAGCTCTCCCATAACAGACCCTTTAGCAACTCAACAAAGCATAATCAGAGAGGAAACAAAATTACCCATCACAAATCAGCTGGTTTTATGCTTTTTTCCTGTCCCGTTATTTGTGCCTCAAGACATTAAAGACTGATCATGGAGATTTCTGGGAGAGGTGAGAAAGGTGCAATATTGGCAAGCCAGATAAGTGTAGAGTTATGTTTTGGATGAAGAACAGCAAGATATTGAGATGTACTGAAAACATCCAACTGCATATGGTTCTTCTCCAAATGGAATGTTTCTACTTCTGGCATGCAGGAAGCAAGAAACAATATATTTTGCAGAGCAAAACAAATACTCCTTTTTCTAGGGCAGAGTCTCTCCAAGAAGTCTTGAATAATCTCAGCAAAGATCCAGGATCCCAGAAGATCATTTACAGCTCTTTAACAAGGAAAAGGTAAGATGCCTTTGAAGAGTTTATGGCACCACCTGAATGATTGCTGCTTTTTAGAGTTTGTAGTTGCCTATTTTTCTCTCTTTATGTTTGCTTTCTTGGAAGTACATTTATGAAGTTTCTGTTTGACAGTTGATTTACTAATAATCATGATTTTAAAGAATAGCGCCATTTACTCTTATACCAGCCAAACACCTCATTACTGAACATTTTTTAAAAAGTGTTTTATGCTAGTGTTAATTAGCATTCAGCAAACCCAGCTACCAGAAGCACTGTCCCCGAGCTGAAATACAGATGATCTCCTGAAATACATGTGTAAACTGATATTAGTGTCAGTGTCATGTAAACACTAGAGTAAGACAAGAAATACTGCAAAGACAAATTAATTAATGTTGGTGATCTGCTCCAATGTTACAGTAAAAGGAAAAGCCTTTCTTTGAATAGCCAGAAAGTTCTGCCCTGGACTGCATGTTCAGTTTGAAATGATGGGTTAAGAATCATTTACCATTTATACAAAACTATCTGGAGGCATTCCTCTTTTTCTACTGATCTGCTTTCTGACACTAGCCTAGGCCTAAGAATCATGGAAAGATTTGGCATTCATTTATTTTAGATTTTGGAGCACTACACATTTTCAATGGGCCCCGAAGTGCATGACCTACTTCACTGCGAGATCTTCTGAAATCTTAAATCTTCTGAACCATTTTCATAGGGCAGTCCTTCACACAGAGCAACTGGAAAGAAGACTCATTTAGGTGGAATGTATTCCTTTCTTTGTTACTCTTCTGCTAGATTCTGGTAGGAATTTGCCTTCCTATTTCAATAGAGGCTTGTCTGATCTTAGAGGCTGAGGCTCACAAAATCTGGGGTGCTGCGTCCCATCTCAGAAGGAAAAGGGACAATCAGTAATCTGTTCAGTCAGATCTGTTTCTTTCATCACAACAATCAGTGTTGTTGGAACTACTGGGCTCTTGGAGAAAAAAAAGGGGAATGCTGCTGTGGACTCAGGGAACATAAACCATGGGAGAAGCAGCACAACAGAGGAGAATGGTGAAGAGATCCCCTAGAGTAGGATCACGCCTGCCCCACAACATCACACTGAGCTCCGGTGTGCCCTTCTGCTGCACCCCCACCACTGGGGCAGTCTGGTGAGGGCAGGCTCTGCAGTGGGGCACAGCCTGGGCGAGGTCTGCAGTGGGGCACAGCCTGGGCGAGGTCTGCAGTGGGGCACAGCCTGGGCAGGCTCTGCAGTGGGGCACAGCCTGGGCGAGGTCTGCAGTGGGGCACAGCCTGGGCAGGCTCTGCAGTGGGGCACAGCCTGGGCGAGGTCTGCAGTGGGGCACAGCCTGGGCGAGGTCTGCAGTGGGGCACAGCCTGGGCAGGCTCTGCAGTGGGGCACAGCCTGGGCAGGCTCTGCAGTGGGGCACACTGAAGGATAGAGCTGCAGGAGAGCCCCAGAAGGGACAGCTTGCCCTGCTAGTGAGCCCAGGTGCAAGGTCCCCCTGATGTCTTAGCCCAGAAGGAGATCCTGGTATTAGGCAATCCAGGGTGGGGGATTGTCACTGGGGCTAGGAGACATAAGCTTTATTGGCACACACAAAAATTAACTTTTCTCAATCCAAGTTAGTGCATACCAGCTGCCTGATAAAAAAATAGATAACATGGGGGGGGGGGGGGGGGGGGAAGTCAGAGGAAAACCTGCCTGAAGTTTAAGTGTTTTGTCTTGTTTTCTTTTTAACTGGAGACCTGCTGGAATCCAGAAATGACATTAAACTTCCTTTTAGAAGAGGTAATTGAAAAGAAAAAGACAATCAAGGGATGAATAAATGAAGCCTTTTCTTACTGCTGTATGAATAAAAAATGTTATTAATAAGCCCTTTCATTTCAGGCTTCCACTCCTCAGTCACACATTTTGAATGTATGACCACACAGATGAAAATATTTACCTCTTAAGTCTTTCACAACTCTACAGATGTTTTAGAAAATAGAGGAAGGAAGCAAAGAAGGAGTGGACACAGAGCAACAGAGGACAGTGGGAATATAGATTTAATCAAAAACTCTTTAAAAATTACTCTTTAGCTTTTCAGTTTTCCATATTTATATTGTATAACCAATTATTTTTATAAGAATAGCTGATCTCATTTTGCTGTTTTGCTTTTTTTAAATTTTTTTTTCAATATACATTTATAGGTAATTAAAAGGAAAATCTAAATTGCATCAGTGAGAGCAGCACCCACATGTTTTGGTTCACATCCAGCTGTTAAGACCTGGAAAAGCTAGAAACAGCAGCAGGCTGGCAAAATAAGGGTGAGAAGCTAAGAGAAAATAAATCAATATCATGCCAAATACAGTTTCACCCTACAGAGCCTTTCTTTCTTTCTTTACTTTCTGTGAGGAAAACATTATTTTAATATATTAATTTTTGGGTTTATATCTGAGCCTGAGTTTTTGTAAGATTAGTCTATGTCTTTAAGGACATGCTGACTATTCATTTTGGATAGTCACAGTTCAATGAGAATATAGCAAGGGTTCAGGGGTGGCAAATGTTGGTTTCTGTAGTAGCCTTTTGGAAAAATATTGAACAAAACTGATTTTGTCTCTTTGATACCCTTGGCATGGTTAAAAGGAGGTGTTTGAGCATGCATGTAATTGATTAATGCTGAAATTAAGACTGATTTAAGAGGGTTTCCTCAGACCCATGATGGTCATAGCAAAGAAAAGCAAGCTCTATAAATCTAATTGGCTATACACTACAGCGAGTTTATCCCTATTGTTAATTGTATTAACCTACAAAAGAATTCAAGGATTAATTAGAAATAAAGACCAGGAGATGAACTGAAGATTCTCAGGGGAGACACTGATATGTATTATCCTTGAACTGTATAATTATCGAAATCCTTACTATTTTAGAGTGGTGTGCTCACCTGAATGTAATCCTAATTGCCTCTTTTATTCTGTGCTCCATGGTTTTGTACAGATTGCTAATCATGTTTCAATCCAGAACCACCTGCTGAAGACCTGCAGAAACAAAAGTGGAAGAATTCTTAATGTCCTAATTTGAGAGGAGGTTATAGCACAATATTATTAAGATCAAATAGCCTCATGCTTGAAATCAAGAACAAACCACTCTTCTTTGACAAAAAGGTAGGATTCCTTTCCTCAGCTTGTACTCAGATTTTCCCTTAGGTTAAGCTTTAGTCGAAAGAGAAGTGGTGCCTGATTATAAGGTGGGATAAATGAACTCAAGTGCTTTCTGAAGGGAAAAACAGACCTCAGAGCTCTCATTTTGATGAGCGCCTGTAATACTGTACAATGTTGGGCTTGTCCTGAGCATTGATCTATCCTAGTCCAGGGCACTACCTGGCACCTTTGAAAAGCCACAATAAACACCAGCTGGGTATAATGAGAAGGTGCCAGAGACTGACTTGCTCCAGAAAGGTCCACTTTCCTTCCCTGTCACTTCCCATGGGCTTTCAAAAGCTTTCCTCCCAGTCTGTGGCTGCCTTTTTTGTACCACTGTATATCTAAGTAGCATCCTTAGAAAGTGATTGTGGTCCCTTTTAAAAAAGGTGTGTTAAACATAAAAGTAATAAATTCCAAAATACATATTGATAAGCTTAAAAAAAAGAAGTACCTAGCAGGTAGTCTTTTAAAAAGGCACTAGAATAAACCTTTAGATCTCATTGCAAGCTCCCATTGCAATGACTGAGAAACCTTGCTCCTTCACGTCAATGCAAATATGTGACTGTTGTGTTTGAATATCAAACAACTGGTATTCTTTCTGGCTGCTTTTTAAAATTTCTTTTTCATTCTGACAAGAGTATGATGTATTTTACTACTTCTGAGAAGAACTATTGATACTATACAGGTACTGAACAACAGCAAAATTAATTTTTTATATTATTTTGAACTAAACCAAGTAATATTCCTGTGTCCTCCCTGTATTTAAGCCTAAATATACATCTGGATATTTAAGGCCCTGATCTAACACTCACTCAGTGTCAATATTGTGCTTGATTACAAGGGAAACTCTTGCAACCCAGCAGTGATGAATCTTGATGTTCCCAGCTGTTAAACAGACCTGAGCACTGGCCCAGACTGAAACAGTCTCAGTAACCACTGCTTTTCCAGCAGCAGCTGTGAGCCTGCCCACTGATGATATGTAATGCATTTGTCCTACAGCCTAGGCTGAAAGAAGTCAAACAGAGTAAAAATCTATTGTCTGAAGCTTCAAGCAGAAGGGAGGTAACTACTTAACTTCTCTCCTGACGCTGATGTGAACACAGCACACACTGTTCATAGGTGTGACTAATAAGAGGATCTGTGGTGGGGCTCCTTACCTGAGGTGAGGTTTTTATTGTAACACCAGGTAAGCAAACATTATTGGAGGGGTGGATTTGAAATTGCAGTGCTTGAAGCTGTCTCAGAAAAATGTATTAAAGCAAAGTGATTAGGGAGGGAGGAACAGACAAAGAGAGTGGATTTTAGACCATTCTTTTAGAGGGATTAAAAAAACCCTTCTCTTCCCAAGTACTCTGAGTCATCCATGGCTCTTCTGGGCCATTGGCTTCAGCTGTTTGGAAAACATTGTGTCTTACTAAGACTATGAGCTAATCAGGTGGCAATATGGACAATCAGCTGGCAAGAGCTATGATCCACAATTTTTACTGTAATTATATAGACAGATACCATTTCTTAATCTTTTTTTCCTTTTCTTTGTCTCTTTGTACTCTTAGAATGATTTGGGGGCAGATGAAATGTCACAGTGCACATGACTGAAATGTGTGAAAACTTAATTAACAGAATAATTACACAGTAGAAATGATATCTTGTCTCAGTGAAAATCTGGCAGGGAGCTTCGGCCCTATGGAATATGAGTCCACATATGTAGGCAGTGGAAAAGTCATTAGTCACAAAGTGGCTGCATCTGCTCGGAAGAGTTAATCTGGTTCCTAACTTCAAAGAACATGGTATGCCTTAAAACACCCTTCTCCCAGCTTCTCAGGCATGCTGTAAATGAATATGTGATTTTCTCCCAGCTACCAGGGTAAATCTGCATACCTCAATTTACTTCAGTTGATTTATGCCAGTTGCACCAACAGAGGCTCTGGACAGAACCAAATAGCATCTCTATGTCTGATAGTCCAGCATGGGTGTATGAAAATTGTGCCTTATTCTGCATCAGCCATTCCTTTGCAGCCAGGATGAATAGCAGAAGGATTTGTGATTTATTAAATGAACTCCTTCTCTACAAAGTTGAATCTATGCTGCCTCCCATGAGTTTCTACACTGGCAGGCCAAGTGTTTCTTTTGCATATCATACATTTTCTGTGAAAAATATTAAGATAATCAGATAGTCAGTGTAATTTTCTTGATATCTGGTTAGAGACACATTGCCTAATAATTTTACTCTTATCAATCAAAATTTGCATCATGACAGAAATTGATCAGCTTACTTTTTATTTTCTAGCTTCCTAAATTATTTTTACTTTTGCCTATTGGACAGATTGAACTCCTAAGAATTAATTTGAAAATAAATGAGTATAGATATTAGCTGCATTTCATTTTTTAAAGCAGCCTGTGAGTATAAATCTAGAGGTTTTTAGTATTCCTTTTTCATGTTATTATACATATAGGGGAATATTTAGGCCACTGAGTTGAAGCAAATCCTGAAGTGTGATTATCTTCTCATTGAAATGCTCTATATTGTGCCTATTTGTTTGATGTGTTTTTCTTGTACGTTGTATTTCTGATGGCTTTGGGGTAAAATAATCATTATATGTCACCCATACTATCTTTTTTAATCTCTGGAAGATTAAGCATGTTTATTTAAAAACCCCTTTGATAGTGTCTTTACTAACTCAGCTATTTTATAAAATTGGAAATAATGAATCAGGGAGATGCAATTTTGATAATGCCATTTACACAACTCCTATGAGGCTAGCTAGGAAAATAACTGGAGTAAGTAAGTATCTGACATACGCATAGTGAGAATGGGAAAAATATTGTAATTTCTTGTAGGTTATGAGGCACTGGAAAAATACGGTCAGCAAAAGCAGTTCAGTTAATGAATCGCATTCTTCAGGGACTGCTGAACTCAGGAGATGGGTCATGGGATCAGGAATGGTTCCTTTAATCTCTTTGTCACTGGTTCAAATCCAATATCTGGGTCACTGGTTCAAATCCAATATGGATAGATAGTAATTAGAAGTCACTGTTATTTGAGGGCTCTGAGATTAACCTTTTGAAATGGAACTGGTGAAGGGACACTGCAAAACAAACTACCCCAAAACCTGGAATATCTGAAAAAAATCACATGCTTCATAGCCAGCAGACAAACTTCAGAAGGGTCTGCAGAGACAGCCACATGTGATGCTTCCTGAAGCAAAGGTTACACACCACTGGGAAGTCCATACTACTCCCCTGCAATTACAGCTCTTGTCTGGTGCTCTAGTTTCTGTCTAGGTGGGCCCATGGAACACCACTCCTCCTCACTCATCTTGAGGAGGTTGTTAAAGTCCCTGGGCTCTGGGAGCTCTCTAGTGGCCAGCTATCCTCCACAAGCTGGAGAGACAGGGCATGCTTCATCCTGTGGGCTTCCTGAGTGTCAGGTGTGACACCACGCTGTGGTGTGAGGACTACTGCTCTCCTTCACCAGTCTGGAGTGTCAGACTACAAGAGGGAATTGGGAGGTCCCAGTGCCCCCGTGGTTTGTAGTGTTTAAGTTATTCCAAAGGAGGGATGCAGAGGGGGCCCGTGAGTGGAAAGGCACATAGAGGGCATCACATGCCAGTCAGCACTCCAGCAGGCTACCAGAAAATGTGCTTTAGAAATAAAATCTATAAGGCTGAAATGTACTCAGATTGGACCCATGAACTGCTTAATACCTGACACTAAGGGATTTAAATTAATACTTTTTTTTTTTTCTCCCTATCAGTGCAAAATCAGATTGAGGGGACTTCTTAGTCAACCGTGGGATCATACTCTCTGCTCTCCCAAAACATTTCTTGACAGGAGCCATGTTAGTTGGCACAGGACTATGTCTTTTGATTATATATATCCTTGTTTTCTGAAACTTTGTCTGCTTTTAATCTGTAAATTCAAATTCTCTGGAATTCGTATAAGACTGTGGAAGGATCTTTTCTTTTTGTGAAGTACGGTGTTCTGTAGCAACCAAATCAAAGACTGGAGAGATTAATCTATTTCAGCCATCTGAAACTGTGATTTGGCATATAGTGAGAACAGCTGAGACAGTAGGGGGAATTTCACACAGATTCTGTCCTGCTAGCTGTTAAAGCAATTCCATTTGCACTCTGCATTTCGTTGTTTTCTAGAAAATAAACTCACCAAGCTACCCAGATTATCTGGTCTTGGATAACTGAGGTTATTTTTAAAACAAAAGATATTCTTACTCCCTAAGGAGAAGAAAAAAAGAAGGAAAAACCCAACACTCAGAAGAACAGAAAAACAGGAGCTGAGTATCCTGTTAATTAAATACCACAGTCTATGCCTTGGCCCAAATGTGAATGACCCATCCTTGTAGCAAGGGGAAGAAACCCTGGCTCATATTCAGATATGTGGAAGCACAAATTTTCCAATAAGCAAGACATATCTCGCCAGGCTCTGGGAATGCTTTCCACAATGACCTGCATAATTAAAGTTTGCATTGGCTTCTTGGCCCAAGAGAAGTTAATGGCAAAGCAGCTGCTAGCATCTATTAACTGTATTTAAGTGCTGTTTATAGGGAAGCACAGAGGTGCCTTTTGGGCACTGGGAAGTAAGGTATAAATACATGTTAGCCATTATCAACATGCATACTTACAACGAACTGCCTTCAGGGTCTGAAAGCTGTAGTCACATACTTCAGGTGTCACTGATAACTATATGTGTAAAAAGAGCAACCTATCACGGGAAATATACTGTAGGGGATGCTTTTGCATTTGAATATGAAATGAGACCTTCACTTAATAACCAAGTTTCATGGACCTTTCAGTCATCTTGCCTGAAACATCAAAACAGAGAAATTATCAATTACTTTCATGTTAGGGAATTCATATGAATGTTTCAGAAATAAAGTTGCATTTTTTTCCTCTTCCTCTTAGAAATTTTATCTTTTTCCTACTCTAAAATATTTCCCTGTATGTCAAATCTCAGTTTTTACTAAGTCTTTTTGTCAGGCAATTCTTGCTTTCAGAAAAATTAGCAAGCACTAGTGACAGACCTTCATGATCTTTTTTAATTTGTACCTGGGCTGAGTTTTGAAAAACTACGAGTAGAGAAAGAAAGAAATTAAGGAGGTAAGCAAGCAATCAAGAAAGAAAAAGTTTGGAAAAATGGGACATTATATGCATTCCATTTTTGTAATACATTTAGGGACAGAAAGAAAAAAATGTGTAGTGAAAACAGGAAAAGCCATTCCGTAAGCTGTTGGTTTAGTGTGTTGGTTTTCCTATGGATTTGAATTTGTGGTTGTTTAGAGCTCTGATGGAAAATCCCTAAGTGCTGGAACATTTTAAAGTGTTTATTTCTTGCATGAACCCTTTGATGTGTAAATGGGTGAATGTTCATTGCTGTCTCTTCTCCACAGAGCCACTGATAGGGTCTTACTCTTTTTTCTCAGCCTTCCAAAGTCTCTTCTGAAGATAGCCAAGAAATCTGCAGAGCTTTCATTATTTCTGAGGATTCTATTTCTTTCACTTGGGCAAGAGATACAAATTTGAGGAAACAAGACACAAACCGGTATGCAAGCAGCACTCATGATTCTTTAAATCATGAGTTTTCATTGATAAAAATTTATTTTTTTCATTGATGGCACTTGGTGTTTCAGTTTTGCTTTAGATTTCTTGTAAAATTTAGCCAAAATGTAAATGAATGCTATGTACTAGTGAATTCTTTTTTTTTTTTTCTCTTCCTTTCCTTCTGTCATAACATTCCGTCTGCTCTTTTTTAAGAAACAGAGAGTCAAAGAAATGTTCCTGCCTCCTCTGGTTCCAAAGCAGATCTTTTGTTTGGCCTGTCCTGAGCTGACCTGGCATATAATGGGCTACTGAGGAGCCTCAGTTCAGAGCTGTCATTGGCTCCAGTGAGAAGCTCTTGGTGGATTTTGCTGCAGAGATCAGGATGACTCCTGGACCTGGACTGTCAGTACAGATGGGAATGAACTCTTTACTACCAGATGGCAAAACACATTGACTAAGATATAACAAATATCATTTGCTTTTGTCTGTCACTGAGGAAAACTTAGTTCACCATTAATTCAATTATTCCTTGCAAGCCATTCTTTTCAAGAATGGCTTTTCTCTGTGGTGTAGGCAAAACAAATATTCCCTCTGGGATGAATCCCTGCTCCTGCCTCTCTACAAGTAAATGCTCTCCTCACTCTCTCCCAGCACAGAAAGTTGTTCTGACAAGATTGCTGAAAGCAATGGGCTTCACATGACAGATGTTCAACAAGGAAACGAAAGCAAAGAGCTACTTGACTTACTGGTGCTATCATACTTTATAAGTAGCAAATTGTTACAGGGACAAGATGATAAAGAAGTGCATCTAAGACATAGCAGGCAGTCATGTTTAAAGGTCTTCTGTCTTGCAAAAGATCCAAGCAGGCCTGGCATCTGCTTCAATGTCTACAGCAAAGACCTTTGTACGGACACAGATGTCAAGCAGGGGATCTTTGATAGTAGCTGGAGGCAATACATCTGTCTGCTGCCTTTTGCTAATTTTCTTTTTAGGTCAAACTCAGAAATCGAGCAGCCTGGCTTGCCCGACACACTTGGTACAAAAGCTTCCCCCGCTGAGGTTCCTGCCAAGAGTGGACAGGGGATCAACTCTCCCCAGAGGGATTGCAAGTAGGCTGGTGAGGAGAGAATGCTGCCTCTGCTGGGCTGGTATGGGCTGCTTTGGAGTGGCTTTCTATGGAAGCAGAGATGATGGTGATAGGCAGCCTTGTGTTCTTTGCTCTGGAAGATGTGGCTTGTCCTCCTTCCTGAAACTTTAGCTGTCCTCAGTTTGACAAAGACTGCTAATTTTTATTTTTCAATTATACCAAGGAATAACATAATTATCTAGGAAAGCAAATAAGACAGTTTAGTGTTTCACTATAACATCTTTTCCCTCAAATATGGTCAAAACTATCTAAATATAATGGTGTCCCTGGTGTAATCACAGACATATCTATGGTTGGGCAGAGAAGTGACTGATAGCAGCCCTAAGGAGAAAGGCTTGGTGATGGTTGATGAAAAATTCAATATCATCCAGCAGTGTGCTCACAGTCCAGAAAGCCAAGCACATTCTGGGCTGCATCAAAAGCAACATGGCCAGGAGGTCAAAGGAGGTGATTCTGTCCCTCTACTCTGCTCTTGTGAGACTCCACCTGGAGAACTGCACACAGTTCTGGTGCCTTCAAGGACATGGAGCAAATCCAGAGGAGGGCCATGAAGTTGATAAGAGGACTGGAGCATGTCATCTACAATGACAGGCTGGGAAAGAATCACAAAATATTCCAAGTTAAAGATGACCCACATTGACCTTTGAGTCAAACTCCCAAGTGCATTGCCTGAACAGTGTTTAAACCCACAACCTTGATCCACTATTAGTGCCATGCTCTAACCAACTGAGCTAATCCCAGGGTTGGGGCTGTTCAGCCTGGGGAAGAGAAGGTTGCATGGAGACCTCATAGCAGCCTTTTAGTGTCTGAAGGGGGCCTACAGGGAAGCTGGAGAGGGGCTCTTCTTCAGGAACTGTAGTGAAAGGACAAGGAATAATGGGTACATTATTCCTGAAGCTGAGAGCCTAGATACTAGGAGGAAATTCTTTACTGTGTGGGTGGTGAGACACTGGAACAGGTTGCCCGGGGAGATTGTGGATGCCCCAACCCTGGCAATGGTCACAGCCAGATTGGATGGGGCCTTGAGCAACCTGGTCTAGTGGAAGGTGCCCCTGCCCGTGGAAGGAGGGTTGGGACTAGATAATCTCTAAGAGCCATTCCAACCCCTTAACATTCTATGATTCTGTGATTCAGCATAGCCAGAGAACAGTCAAATCGAGCCTGAGGATACCATAGAAAAGAGAGAAGATCCAGACCCACAGAGTAAGTAGCCTTTGATGCTCTGGGTATGTCAGGTTAACCTTTGAATGTTAACTAAGACACTAACTGATATTTCTAACAAAACCAACATCCAAGTGTATTATGACATGCCAAATAAATGTATCACAGTAGCGCCTCTAGCTATTGGTAGCAGTAGATGAATACCAACTCTCCATTAAACATGTTGTTTTACATAAATCAGAATATTTTGCAGAAGTTCAATTTTTTTACCTTTTACAGAGAAAATTCAAAATACAATGCTGGGGAATTGAATTTTGATGGATTGTTTAAAGTATTGTAAACAACCCCTATATATTATCTGTGTATAATATATTAGGTATATTAAAGATGTACAATTACAACATTGAATGTCATAAAAAAACAAAATTAAATGATTCAGAGGAAAATACTTTAAAATGATCCATTAGTGACTTTTTTTTTTTTTTTTTTTTTAAGAATTGGCAATTGTAGGAAATGGTTATTTTAGCAGTAGTTTTTATTTTAACTAGGAACAAGAATTATTGAAATGCAGAATAGTCCACCAGAAAAAATTCTATTCCCAGCTGGACCTTTCCACTGGTTTAAGTGACTTATTTTGGACACTGCTGAAACAATCCATGGCAAAGTTTTTAGATAGCTCTAGGAATTTATGCAGGCTATAGACTCAGTTGTGGGTTGCTGGTTCAAATCCAGAGGGCCTGCATGGCTACGAGGAATTCTTGATAGTATGACTTCAGCCATGTGGTATGAGTTTACCTCCCTGGGTGTAGGTGACAGTAACAGAAATAGCATTAATTAATCCACTTCAGTATCTCAGCCAAGGTCTGACATACAAAGCAGGGAAGCCTACTGTGCTCCAGACTGAGCTGGGCTTGCTCCATGGATAAAAATGTAGCTTCCCTATTGCAGGTTCAATCCAGGTTTTATTAGCACTACTGCTGTGATGCCAAAGGAAAAGCTAGCAAGAATAAGAAGAAAGCATCATACTAGGTAATTGGTTAGAGATGGTACCCTGGGAAGACAGGGACAAAAGGCAATGAGCTGTAGCCAGCCACACAATCCAAAGGAACAAGCAGTCAACACTGGATTAGCAACCAAGGCAACATTAAAAATTTAACTACAGTGCTCACAATAATTTAACAATGCTATTCAGAGCACAAAGCTAATGGTGATATAGTGAATGAAGCTAGAAGGTGGTAATATTCAAAAAGTTTGTAAGTGTCAGCATATAAAAGAATCTCAATTGGAAAAGGCAATGTTCAAATTTTTTGTTCTTTCTTGTTTCCTGAAAAACACAAAAGGCAGACATTTACATTTTGGTAGTTGCTATTTAGTATTTTCCAGCCATGAAGGGGTGGGCTGTTTCAGAAGTTCCTATTGACACCCAGTTTACAGAGTGTGATAGACCAACACATGGTATCTTTGAAAACTGAATAACAAATGTTTTTGCTATTTACAAATAAGAAGTGAAGGAATGGATCTGAGCTACAGACCACCCACCCAAAATACACAAAGCTCTCTCTGTATGCCTCACCTGCAAATTCTGCCTTCATCTAAGTTAACATTATAACATCCTAATTCCTGGAGGGCTGCTAAAAGAAGTATAAAGTGAGAACATAGGAATGTGACAGCTCAGAACAGGCTCTCAGAATTTATCACTTGCCTACACACAGGGTCCTACCACTCTACTGCTGTGATTAAAATCGTAGAAACCCTCTCTAAGGATTACACCCACTACTTTATCACAGAAGATATTCACCAGAATTAAATCCACAACTGTCCCATGTTGCATTCTCTCACTCTGTGAAGTTAAATGGTTTTCTAGAAGTGACTGTGTAAAATGGCTGCTGTTTTTACACCTGACATGCTTTGTGTATGTATCATAGGCAGAGCTTTTGCTGTGGTGCCAAAAATGGATTTGTACAATCCTTTACTTGCACTAGCATTGAGGAGTCCATACAGTCAGGAAAAAATGAATTAGATTCGATTGTGCCTCACATATCCTGATTGAAGCACTACTGCAAACTCCAATTGCAGCAACAAATTCTGCTAATTGCATTGTGCAAACTAGCTACAGAGCCTGGGCTGAAGGAAAATTTAAACTCCCAAGGAAAACACATTATGATATTACATACTGCAGGGCTGCTCTCAACATCAAGTTTCAGTGGCCCACCAAATTAATTGGCACAGTCTTGGAGCTCTGTGAATTCCCTCTGAGCTGGAAGCTGTGCAGGTCCTAAGTGCCCACCTGGTGCTGGGGATATTTTAGTTAGCTCTGGACTAGTTCTAAGTGCACGCTACAGGAAATGGTTTCAGCTCCTATTAACAGCGTTTCTCTGAAAGAACTATATTTAAGGAGTTTAGTAGAGGCACTAGGGTAGTGGTGAGGGTACAACTGTAATATTTAGGATTTGCTCAGTTTATGTGCAAAAACCATGTCAAGATAGATTTCCTTCTACGGTAGGCAGAGGAGAATGGATCCAGAGAGCCTGGATCCTAAAGTCATCCCTACATCTCTATGTGTCAACTGCTCTTGCTAAATTTATATTGGTCATACTCAGCAGAAGAGTAGCCCCAACTGTTTTGGATCCTATGGATAAAAAAATAGTCGTCCTTTGGAGATGCTAAAAGCAAGGCTAGATTTGTCTTAGTTTGACAAAAATGTGGCATGAATAGTACTGCTCCACTTTTTGTCTCAAAGCTTCACCTACGTATCAATGCAGTGCTGTCATTAGTAATACCACTCCAGGGCATCTTTTCCGAGTTAACAAAAATATTAGACATGCTACTAATAGCACCCATTTCACATATTGATGTGATAAAAGACTATTTGTACTGCTTACCTTCTGTGTGGTTTTATATTCTGTTCCATTTCTCATATAAACCTCTAGGCATTCCTGCCTTGAGCCCCTACTTTTGTGCAGGCGGTCTTTAGCTCAAACCCAAAGAAAAGCTGAATAATCATATTCCCAGCAAGAACAAACACCTGGTTGGCCCCATGGTTCAAGGTATGAAGTTTGGTCCATGAGCATGCAGTGGGCTTTGTTCAACGTGTAAACAAGGAGCATCCTTTGCCAGGCAGTGTGTGTGCTCCTTTCCACAACTAGCAGGGTGGTCTGGCCCCCAGCAGACTGGCAGGGGTGCCTGCCTCACCTCCACTGCTGAGCCTCTACGAGAGAGCTAAAATGTTAAAAAGTGAGTTTATTTGGATTTCCTTACCTGAAAAGAAAAGATAGCTACAGAAAAAGTGGTTGTGATTTGATTATATTCTATCTCCTTAATCTCCTATGTGTCTATACCAGGTCTGCAGCAGTGACACACTAACACTGCTAAAACAGACTTTACTCTTCGAGCCCTTCACACTTTCTACTCATCAACTACGACCTTCCCATGGATGTGATTGGATGATTTTTTCTGCTCATTCCTGTTTGTCATATCCTCTTCTTTGAGTACTTATCTTTGAGGAGCAGAAACCAGTCTTGGCTTGCTACTGAGAAAAACACATACAAAGAGGTGCCTTCTACATCTTCCTCTGAGGACCTCATGTCACAGCCAGCAGAGAAATTGGCACTAAATTGCCGTAATTGAATATTTTGAGGCGTGAGCTCCATCCAGCCTCAGTAAATGTTGATAGACAAAGACTTGCAATAGAAGAAGTCACTGAGGAAAGCTGTGCAGAGCTGATGTTGGCCGGTGACTAGGAAGCCATAATCCCCTTGGATTGGGACACAGTCATGTGCTGAAAGGATCAGTCTTTGGGTTATAAAGAAACTCATGATTCTTGCCAAAACTCCTTGATTGTTTCAGACACACTACATTCATCAGAAAGACTTGTTTTTACAGGTCATTCTTATTTTTTAAGATTATCTTCTGAAAACGAGAGCCTTCTTTGCTGTCCTTTTGATACACGTTACTTTGTTATGCACATCCTTTCCCAACTGATAGAGTAGTGTTGTTTTAGAATTTCAGACCTCCTCTGGATTTTAAACGTACTACAGCAAATCCACCTTGGGATGAATCTCTTTGATGGAAGCAATACTGTTTTCAGTGATTGCACTGAATATAATTTAAATATATATTTACTGATTTTGCAAGACTTTAATGAGCTTTGGAAAGTTTTCTAAACTATTTAACATCCTTCGAAGAAACTTAGTATAAAAAGAAAATGTTACTTATATAAAACACATCAGGATGCCATGGAGGAAAGAGTCATTTACTGTGCTCAAAGCAGATTTAGGACTCAACAGTGTGCTGAGAAAGTTAAACTGCCTATTAGCCAGTGCCAGCTGCACCAGAGGCTGTTTTCAGATATATTTAATGGGCAGGGATCCAGGATTACTGTCATATCTACTTCCATCCTTTGCCTGTCCCTGCAGTATGTAGCAGTATTTTCATGTTGTATAAAGCCTATTTAGTAATGAAGATCCTTTCTTGAGCAATTTTATAGCTTTAAGACTTAAACAAAGCAAAAGAAGAAACACCAGCACCCCCTCCAAAAAAAAAAAAATTTTCTCCACATGAAAAAAAAGTCTATCAATTTAAAATATCTGTTCTAAAGGGGTTACTCCTGGTGGTCTCCTTTTATTTTTTTTTCTTTAGTTTTTAATTCGTTTTCACTTAACAGCTCCATATGACAAGATATCTCTCTTCCCAGCACAGAGAGAAGGACTGAAGCTCCTGTTTGACTATCCCAGTGCTTTTTTGTCAGCTGTACTGCTAGCTTTGGCTTCTTATCTTTTTTGTTGTTATTGTTTTTCCTTGGATCTTGGGATTGGCTAATAGAAGATCTCTGCTGTGAAACCCATCTACAACATGGCAGGCTCATTGTTTCCCTCTGGCAAAGGAGTTTTTGTTTGCAACAGGTGAGGATGTGTTGGTGCAAACAGCAAGCTGTGTGTAGTAGTTACTCCATAAACTTTGAGGGTCTTTATCAGAGTACCTCACTCAGTGACACATACAAAAGAGCATACAAAGCTGATCTCTGGAAAGGAAATACAGAAGACTTCTGAGCTTATGCCAGACCCCAATGAAGTCCAAGGGAGGGCCCAAGTGTTCCATCATTGTCCTTTCCTGTTAGCACACGGAGCACAACGGGACAGCAGTCCTACTAAGAGCCTCTAGGGGCTACTGCAGTTCAATAAATCACAATAAATAAAATGCAAACCCAGTTTTGAGTCTGATATGGGCTGTTTTAATCTCTGGTGTGCTATCTTGGACTTCAGAAGAGTTACATGCAATGGAATATTGCTCACTGAGCTGTCGCTGACTGCTCCACATTGCCACGAAGGATAAAGGATAGCAGTGAGTACAGACTATTCTCTTAGGACAGTGTTTTGTCTTGTTTTCCTGGGGGAGGAATTAGGCTTTCAGTACTCTTTCATGCTTTGTTCCCTTCTTTCTGATAATATTATAAAAGTCACATATTTAGCTTATGCTGGGTTCTGCAGAGAACACACCAACTTTGTGTACATAGCAGTTTTTTCACTCTTCGCTAGCGCTTCAATGAAATTTGCTTTTATTTGAGTTAATAAGAATCAATGTTTTACTAATTTTGTTTTAAAAGATACCATGCACCCTTGATAATTCGCTCCCACCACATGGGGTTCACTGTGAAATGTTGCACACACCATACAAGGCGTAGCAAGAGAATGTGCGTGTGAGAGAAGGAGCAGTGTTGAGAGCAGCATATTTAAGAAACTCAGAATTTAGGAGGAAATCTCTACAGGATATCAAAGCAAATTTCACTCGAAGCAGGTTTCAGTTTGTCAATAGATGTAGCACAAAGGCTTCCTGTTGTTTCACAAACAATGAATCTTCTCCAGCCTATAAATAATGCAAAGACAAGTCTCAAGATTTTTAAAAAATTCTGCTAGCTTGAGGCTACCTACCCAGCATGCCTCCTTGTTTACAACTTCCCACTACAAATGTATATTGTGTTTGTTTTCAGACAAGCATCAGCTTTCATGACTCCTGCAATTAACCTCCAGGACATATTAGCAGCAGCCTTTTAAGCAGTTTTTGCATCTAGTGATACTGGGCAGCACGTTCATGGAGTGGGTGGCTCTGTACCATGGAGAAGTGATCTCCTTGGTAGGAGGTGTGGTGCAGCCCCTTCACCTGCAGTGCTAATGACTTACTGCCATCAGCTGCTAATCCTTAGGAAGCACCTGTTCTTCAGGTAAACTCCCTTAAAGCCATTTATAAAGGTAAAATGAAATGGTGCATTGAGTAAAGGTGCTGCCACACCTTACATAGATCTTGGGAATGTAACCAGGATCTACACAAAGGGATGGATTTTCAATTTCAGTTTTTTGTCCAAAAGTTGTCTTTTGTGTGAGAAGGCCTGAACTCCCAATATCTCCAGGAGTGCAGGTGAGTGTCCTTACTGCTTGAGTTCTCTTCTGATTTTGTTGGTCTTTTATACTGCATTTTTCTGTGCAGGTACAGTAAGCAATGGGGAAAGTTCTTGTGCTTAGGTTAGCATGTCCTGCCAAGGTTAGGGCCCCTTGCACAGCATGCAGTCATGTGCTTGGTCTCTGGCAGATTGCTGAGGGCACAGACCCTGTGCATGCCCCTTCCTAAACAGCAGTGTCTCATAGGGAATACAGGTGCTTGTCTGTTTTGTTTGGTGTCTGATCCTGTCCCTATGGGCAAAGTGTACTCTATAACAAGTGTTTGTTCACATAGCTTTTAGAATCTCATTAGATTGTAGATGCTCAGAAAGAGGTTTTGTGTGCAGTCAGGAATACAGAAGCCTGGGCATTTATAGAGCCTACAGAAAGGAAGACAAAAGTCAAGATGCTGATTGAGTGTGGGCAACCAAGGAGATTTGGATAGCAAGTCTGGAGTTAAGCAGTTAAAGTCCACTTTCTTTCAAATTCATCCAGTTTCACTCTTTATTGGAATAATCCTGAAATACATTGTTCAAAAAATCGAATTTGGGGCAAGGACAATTTAGTCTATAGTTCTACACTTCATATGAGAAATTTATAATGATGAAAAGCTTCTATCTGGGACCCGAGTCTTGGCTAATTCTAAGCCTTCTCAGAATTTCCTCTTTGTTGTTATCCACTCTGGAGGCTTTTTATACATGAAACAGAGTCTTTAAAAGTGAATGCAATTTATTTAAAAGCACATTTGAGGTTCAAGAAGAGACAAATAATTCATTCTAATATAATGTAAGACCAAGATTCTAGCAGAGTATGGCCCACACTAGAGAGCTGGATTGATTGTTGGGATCAGTCAAGGGACAACTGCAAGACATAATCATCTGTCAGATTTTTGATGCTGTACAGGAAGCAGCATCCACCCACATCTTTCTAGTTTTCTAAATCTTGGCTGGCAGGTGTCCATCCACACAACGACAGCAATACAATAAACTTCTCAGCCTCATTCTGTGACTGGACACAGAGGAAATTCCCCTCTCCCCTGCTTTGGGCTGATTCACTAAGGATAGAAGGAAGTAGTTTCTTGGACAAACTATCACTGAACCATTGCCACCAGTGATACCCATTTAGGAGCTTTCAGTTTGGCAGTTGCATAATCATGGAGTGTACCTGCCAAGTGTAAGCAAGAAAAAGCCTCGAGTCATGTGAATTTAAGAAAGCAGCAAGGGGGAGGGAAGATTTACAAAGTCAGATTTTCTGACTTTGTTGTTTCTGTTCGTCCCCTAGAAGGTGAACTGCTCTCAGCTTTCATTAGCTCTTAAAATTCCAGCTGCACATCTAATTTCCAGGCCCTGCATATCCAGCTGAGGTATTACTTCCTTACTGCCCAAGTCAGGTTTTGTGTTCTACAAATGGTCTACAGAAATATCATTATAAATCCATAGCTGAAAGGGCCTGTGCATCTTAAGTGCTCTATCGTTTTCTACCTCTGAATATTCTGCCAGCAGAGATTTAGAACATTGGCTCTGTAAATGCTTTCATGTCAAGACTAAAGGCAACACTTGTTTAATTCATTCTTTGACCCAACAGCAGCTTTATCTTAGGTTATCACTTGTTAAGTTCTCTCGAATGTTTTAAACATGAAGGGGGCTGCTGTGTATATATACCCTGTCTATTGTATTTTACTTGTACGAATTTGACAGTAGTGATTCATAAACATCAAAATCATTTCCTTTCTGTGCTGCAAATTATACTTTAGCTCCATTCACAGTGTGTATAACCCATTCCAGACAAAAGAACAAAAAAAAAAAAAGAAAATTGTAAAGAAAATTGCATTTATCCTCTACCCAATTTGAAATTCTTTATCATAGATCAGTAGAGGTCACAGATTTATATACATCTGCTTATGTGAATATTTATTTTCATATATACTTGTGTGTATAAAATAAAGCTTTGATGTGCATATAAATATGCCTGTATGCACAGTTAGGGTACATATGTATCTATAAGCATAAATATGCACACACGAGGACAATTTTATATGCTGTGGTGTAAATGGGGGACTGGAGTTATTCATCAAATGTATGCAACTTGATTAGAATAACAACTAAGGTTTGCTGTACATCAAAATAATTTACTCTGTGTAAACCCATCATTTCTGTAAGCATAAGATTTAGCTCTAAGTTGTCAAAACACAACTGTATTTAAAATCAGCATCTAATAATGACCCCTCTGAGAAAGCATCAACAGAATCCTTTTGGATTTGCATTACATAACATGCATCAGAAAATTAAAAGTTTTGTATTATAGAGTCACAAGGCTCTTGATATCAGTTCCACCAATGATGTTTTCTACACCATAGGACATATAACTTTTCACCTGAATACCCCATTCTTGGGTTGAAGTCTGATTCCTCTCTGAACACCATGACAAGTTCTGAGTACTTGCCATCCTCTTATCGGCTCTTTAAAAAACCTAAAAAACCAGCCAAAGTAAAAAAGAAAAAAAACAAAGCAACAACAAAAAACCCCAAGCCAACAACTGGGAGGGAGCCTCGAGGGGAGGCTTGCAATGTCTTACACAACATTTCTCAATCCAGATAAGCAAGAACCAAAATGCAGACAGACCAGTTTGGCCCTGTGCAACCTCTGTAATGAAGTGCCAATCAGCTGGGACATGGGCACTGACAGCAGCACACCTCTGCCAGATGCCTTGGCCCTGAGTAATTACTCGACAAGATACGTTAACAGGAGTAATGTGGGAAAAAAAATACCCTGAGCAGAAGAACAGGACAGCTAAAGTTACAGCTGTGCCAGGAAAGAGGTAGTTTAGAAATGTGGGAGACATCTAGACAAAGTTTAAATTATCTGCTTTGTAACTGCAAGTAATAGTTGCCAGCAGCAAATGGGATACTTAGAAGAGAGATTTCTTTTTGACACCTGCTTGTTTTGAAGCACTTTATGGTTTTAAGAGTTTTCAGTTGGTGCAGGCAGCAAAACCCATGAAAATACAGTATGGAACTGCAGAAAGAATGTGCCTCATACAGAATTAACTGGTTGTGGCAAGTGTACAGAACAGACAGCAGGGTGAGCAAGTGAGTTGGAACCAGCCCTTACTAATAAAACCGGCAAAGGATGTTACCCACAGTGGGATACAGCTCCACTAGTCTCAGTTGTTAAAAACGTTAAATGTCTAGTCAAATCTAATCCCTTATGCTCTAGAGGCTGGTGAGGCACCAGCACAAAAGACAACTCCACAGGTTAATGAATCCCAGCTATTTGGAAGACAGCTTAAACCAGAAAGATCTGTCCTCTCAAAGGAGTAAAACCAAATACCAAGGTTAAAACTACCTTACTTTTTCCATATTTGCACTAACACGAAGTGAGCCCCATTTATGACCCAGGCTGATGCTCATAAGGAAAGAACTGTGCTCTAAAACAATAGACATGCTGGAACAGCCAAAGTCCTCTGTTTTTCATGTGTAGTTGGGTTGGAGGGAAATAAATACATAAAATAATCCAACACCAGGCACTGTGAAAGGTGTAGACAGACAGTGGTAGGCATTTCCACTAAACTCTCATTCTATGCCATGAAAGCTAAAAGAATTTTAACCATATAACTATAGCCAAAATATCAAGGCCCAGACAAGGTAGACTGAGGTCCCTGATGCACCAGACACCAGAAGAACTTTCAATTGCTGGAATTTTATCTCCTTTTTGAGTTCAGAATGGCATTTATTTCCATTTGCTGCCATAACCTGTAACAAAGGAAAATCTTAGCTCATACCAAACAACAAAACCATACTCCCATTTATTTTTTTAAAGGATGTATGGATATTTTTAAGAATTATAAACAGTTGGAAAGCCATGAGGCCAGTAGGTGCTAATGATTTTCAAATCAATGCATGGATTTTTCTTAAATAAATAGATAAATCAGCTGTCAATACTGTGCTTATTTTTCCATTAATGTCATAGCTATGAAAAAGGTATGTATTTAATGTAATATGTTCCTCTGGCACTTAAGCAATGACACCTTTTTAGACTGTGAGTAGAAGAAATTGTTTCAGACATATATTTTGAATATTTATTTGAAGCTATCATGTTTGCAGTGAATAAAATGGGTTTATCCCTGCTTAGTCTGCAATCAAGTGGCTTAGCAGGCTGATGTTCTCATAGCTTTAACTTTCTTGCTTGGCAGGGGATCAGACTCCCTTTGCTTCTCACATTGAGCAAACTTGCACATTTCAATCCTTCTGGAATTCTTCTCTGAAATAATGAACTATAGTGTACTTTTTGGCCTGCAAAGAAATTGTGAGTCTGGGACCATTCTCCTCAGACAGTGTAGGACCTCAGAGAGAGGCTGTTGGTGAAGAAACTTCACCATCAATGTCATTACAAACAATGTGGCTTCTTAGCAAAATGCTTGAAACACATGCAGAGAGCTAAATTAGCCATGAACAACAACAAAACCCAGTCTATCACCACTTTAGAAAAAAATACCCAGATGGAATCTATGGAACTAAATAACCTGAACTTGAATGGAATTATCTGGGGGGGGGTTTTGTTTCCTTACGGGTCATACAGAAAGAAAAAACAGTGCTACACCTTTGATGTAAAATAATAAATATTCAAAGTCCTTTCAATTACTGCCTGAATAATTACCGTGGATGCAAATAAAATGGGGAAAACCAGAATGACTTTCTGGTCTTCCTCAGGGGAATGGACTTTGGAAGTAGCAGCACTGTATTGTATGTGAGGCAACTTCAAAAAGAGAGGAAAGGAGAAAGCTGAGAATAGTAGGTGTTGTAAGCCTCTCAAAGGCACTATGTTGTTGGCTGTGCGTGCAAAAACATCTACATTAGCACCACAGATTTCTGCCATGGTGAGTGGCCAGCTACAGTTTTGGAAATGATACTTTCTTCTCTTTGTGACCTGAGGGAAGTGCATTACCTTGCTGTCTGCTTCAGTGAATCCTTTACAGCAAAATAAACCTGGCCATGAGAAACAGAGAATGTTTGCAAGTCAGAACACTCATGAAGACACTTCTCTCAGTGGGAGTTTCATTCCAGGGATCATTTTGAGCACATCTTGTGCTTTGATCCACCCCTAGGGTTTTTGAGACCAGCCTTTTCCAGAAGCACACCATGATCTCTCTTGCGAATCCCCATAGAACTTCAGCAACACCACTTCTCTCATGAAAACATGCAGGACTTTGTGGTAGCTGTTTTTAAGCCATTAGAGTTGAGGATAGTATTTTGTACCGTGCTAGTGAAGAACACTGGAAGGCTTACATGGTGTCTCTAAAAAGGCTGAGATCACCCAATCATATTGTTCTCTCATTCTAGAGATCCAAAAAAGCCTTTAATTAATATTGAAGAAGAGACATCTTGTTCTCTCATTCCACCCATCCAGATACCAGCTGGACAGCCCTGTAATTTCCACAATGACAGTGTAGCAGGGTCTTACTCTCAAGTTTTTTCATTCATTAGCTCAATGTTCTCATTATAGTTATCATTTCATCTGACTCTGTGGTTGCAAGGGTGGCATATGCCTCAGTGGACTCTACAGCCTGCCAGTTTTCTAAGAATTCTATCATTGCACTGTGTGGACATGTCCTCTTAGTCTCAGAGAATCAGGTTGCAATGACTCATCATGTGGCTACACAATGTGTAGCTGTGATGCTACTGTCTCCCAGTGGATCTGAAATGTGTTGGTCTTGGAAATAGCACAACTTACTTAAAAATGCCGACAAGGATTCAAATAATTCCTGCTTTGTTCAAGCCATTTGAAAGACTGAGGAAGGCAGAGGATGAGGGATAAACACTGGAAATCAGAACATAGGTATGAAAGTCATCATTCTGTGCTTCATCTTCCTGGTTTGCATTTTATAATTTCTTCCAGCAGACAGCTGCATTAGTAGGCCTATATGGGGAAGCTGGGCTTCATCTATTCTGATTTCCATATAAAGGGCAGTATCTGCTACTGGCCCTTGATACTCACATTTGTGTTTTTTGGGAATGCAACCCACATTAGTCAAAGCATGTGAGTGACAGGGGATTCTGCACAGGAAACAGGATCCTTCTGTTCTGCTATCGCTGGTTAAAAAAAGACTCCCTTTCAGATTGTCATTCTAGTGACCCACAACTTTCTGGGTTGATTAGGAGCTACATTTATTATGTCTTGCCTTCTTCTGTGACTCAGCAGCAAACAGGCTTCCATTTACAAACAAAAGTACAATGACATCGGCAGTTGTCAAATACAAAAAGACAAAACTGACAAAGACATTTTGCTTTAATACCTCTAAGCAGATACTGCAAGTAACAGAACGCACACATACACGCAGGGAAATATTGAACATGGAATTTTTAAACAGTTGCCAGCACTCACGTCTTGGAGAAAGAAATGCTGCTGCCTGCCTCAATAGTAATTGGCGTTTTGTGCTCAGCTGACCAAAGATGAGCACAGCAGTGGCTGTGGGCAGCTGCAGAAGCTGAGCCAGTGAACCCTGGCCCAGAGACAGAGCCAACAGGTGTCAGCCAGGCAGGCAGCACCTATGCACAGCATCAGCCTTGTACAAGACCTCAGGAGGACATGGAGATGATGCATGCCCTTCCAGCTACGTTAGGCACTTTGCTGTTACAGCTGGTTTCTGCATGACCAGTACTGAGGGAAAAGGAATGGTTAAAGGCAGGTTAGTTGTGGATGTCTGCTACTCTGTGTATGGTCACTGAGCTCCTATCAGTGACCAAGTCATCTGTGTCTTCTGCAGACAAACTTGCCCACTAATCTAGGGGGAGACCATATGCCAGGCTTTTCTGGAGCAGCTCTAGAAACACTGCTGAACTTTGTGCCTTGGGGATCACTTGGAGCAGTCAAAACAATCCAGTAAATTCCTTGTCAGCATCTAATAGTTTTCTTTATCTTTTTCCAGTTTTCTATGTGACTCAGAGAATCAAGGAGCTAATTCATTCCATGGATCAGCTTTCTGCTATAATCGGGTGTCCTGGTTTAGGGCAAATTTGGGGGAAAACCTCCGGAAGGAGCCCCCAGAAAGCAAACCCCCATGACTCCTCCTCCCACCACCGGGTTCGGGAAGAATTTCCTCAGAGAGGAATGGAAAAAAACCTGTTTATTTAACAAGCAAAACACTCCCCAGCACAAAAAAAAAAAAAAAAAAAAAAAAAAAAAAAAAAAAAAAAAAATTAACAACATCAGATGTCAAAAACTCTTTCACCGTTCTGAAGGGATGACAAGTTCAGTCTCTCTGGCGAGTGGTCTCCCAGTTATCAGTCTCTGGCGCTGGGGATGACTGCTGCAGGTGACAGAATGCAGACTCCCGGTGTTTCTTGGTGTTTCCCAGGTCCCCGTCCAGAACAGGTTCAGATGGTATTCAGGAAAGGGACAGAAAAAAAAAACAAACAGTCCAGAGAAAAAATTGGACTGCCTAGATGAACTAACTATTAAGCAAAAGCAAGGGCAAAAGCAAAAAAAGTAGGAGAGAGAGCAAGCAAGCCTCTCCTAAACACAGACCATGGGGGAGGCGAGCCAGCTGATAACGAGACAAAACAAACCTTCACTTTCAGAGTCAGTCCTGAAAGCACAGAACATAATACCAAGCACAAGCAGAACACACGACTGGGGATACAAGCACCATAACGTCACCCTAGGACATCGGGTATCCTGTTTGGCATTTCTTTATCTGATCAGCTAACCAATTATTTTCCCTTGTACAGAGGATAAGTACATGGGGACCACTCAGATGAGAATTGATCAGGACTTGTTCCTCAAACAGAGTCCAAATCAAAGTTTTTCTGATGCTCTCAGTGGGTGCTACCCAGCTTTCAAAGGTGCTCATATATTTCTGACCTTTTCTTCCCTCCACAGAGGAAAAGGGCCTGAAATACAGAGAGGAAGATATTTTCTATGGGCTTATGTTCTTTCACCCATGCTTTTCTTTCTACCTCTCCTAGATCCCCTTGATCAAGAGTCTCTTGATCTTTTGGTTCTGAAAGTCATCACACCAAGTTTCAAACATATCTAATCATTCATAACTTCTCCCTCCGAGAAATACATCAAACTCCTTTTGCATGTTTATCTCTGATCCTCTTTACAGATACATTTAAGAGCTCCCCTAAATTAACATCCCTAGTCTTCACCTTGCTTCAGATGATTCCTTTTTAATTTCAAAATTAAATGCCAGAATTTTTTTATCTCAGGAGTGAAATTGACTTACCTCTGTTTTTTTAATAGCTGAGAGGAAGCATTGTCACTTTTGAAGCTTCCAGCTCATGGTATTTCCTGATTCAACAGAAGTTTAAGCATAGCCAAAGGATGTATTTTTCACCTTAGATAATATGACACTTCTCTAAGGGCAAGAGGCTCTACATATAAATGGGCATGAATTTCACAGAAATCAGCTAAGTTAGACCAGTTGAGATTCTGGTTGGGAGAATCAAAAGCAATTTGTTCTAGAAAGAAAGTACAGTCAGAAATTGACTTTAAGTTGCTTCTCTTGACAATGCATAATTTTGGCTTGAGGATGTCAAAGAGGTTTCTTCTGAATCTTTGTACTTTTTTGTGGTCCTATTTGGGTCCAAGCTCACCTTCACATTACATACTCACTTTCACTTGCACCTTGCTTTTAGACTGGGTGCTGAGCTGGCATGTCTATGAAAGCTGTCTGACACATCCTATGGTTGTCACTGAGCAAGACCGAGTGGCCTCTTTTTCTGCTCATTGGTTTCCCATACTTCAGTGACTCTCCTGTTCATTTTTGGAGGGTCTTGTAGCTCTGCTTCACTTCCTACACAAACTAGCTGCTGCAGTTGAGTAGGCTGAAAGGATCCATGCCCATTTTTCTTCTACATTGCCTTTTCTTCACGCATTTTTCCTCCCTATCCAGTGACTGAGTTAGGTGGAAGAAGTTTTCAAGTCCCAACAAATAAACACACAGTTATGAGTCCTTGACTTCTTTTCATCTTCCATAATTAAGAGTATTCTTTCCTCACGTAGTTGGGAAGGTATGCATCAGCACTGATGCCAGCCTGGCCAGTGTATTTGAGAAATGAAGTTTGGTGGAGAGGCAAAGTCCCCAACAAAGAAACAGAACGGGATCTCTCAAGTGCTGTGATGGCTCTTCAGAATTTAAGTATTTCATGCAGTTTCTTGGTTTGCCTGCTCAGGTTTTCAATGAAAAATTGAAATGTTCTGTGGGAAGCAGAACTATTTTATGAATAATTCACTGCAACTGAAAGCTCACCTCTCTGTTGCAAAACATTTGGATGTAAAACTTTTCAGTTTCTTCCAATTAGGACAAATGTAGAACTCTCTTTGTGCTGTCCGGGGGTTCAAAAGGCAAGACAGTTGTTGTCCTGTATCTTCAGTAGCAGTAAAAGTTTGATCAGCTTGTGTGCTTAAGATATAGGCATGAGAGGAAGGAAACAAGGCCTAATTTACTGGAAGTCCCCTTGAATTCTCCTCAGAAATTATACAACTCGGCATTCCCTAGACCAAGGATAAGGCTTAGCTTTTTTCTTGCTTGTTTCTGTTGTATGTTTGTATTGCTCAAAGGCCTATATTTTTTGCACACACTTGTTTAAAAAATTCTAGCCTTATTTCCTATTCTGCCATTGCACTAGGTTTGTTTGCTGTAAGTGATATTTTTCACTGAGATGGCTTAAACTACTCAAACACCTTTATGCTGATGTGCTTCTAAAATACATTCCGTAATAATTACTGAAGATATATACTTGTAAAAAATAATTATCCCAGCTTTGGTGTAAGAGAGACCACTGAGACTGCCAGTTACTGCATGGACAACCTCAGCTGAAAGATCACCAAAAGCCACCAGAGCTGGTTTGGGAAGTTTTGACTGCATGTACATTAGTCTCTCTTCCAGCAGGATATGTGTTTTTAATCCTCAGGACTTCCTTTCTACCTGACTGCTGGAATATGGGTAACACTTGGTAGAGGTGGTATATAAACCCTCTGGCTGCTTTCATCATTCTGTTAAAGGGAGGAAGACAATCAAAGTACTGCAGCAAGAAAACAAATGGCCAAATAGCTGTTGAAGCAAGAGGTTCTAACTCAGTGGAGCTCAGCTCATTACAGGCCAAATGCCTGAGTGGCTCCTTTCACCGAGTGCTGCAGCCAGATATGGAAACAAGTGTGAAAGGGCCTGTGGTTCATCAAGCCTGATTTGCTATAATCACATGCAACTGATGAGAACACAAAAAATAAGAACCTGAAGAGGCTGTGGGGCTAACTGAAGAGAGAGAATCCTTGACAAAATATAACATTAATACATACATTTCCCAAATGTTTATGTAAAGATCGTAACAGGCAATAATAATTTGGTTCTTCAAGCTCACAGGAGATGATCTTGTTTTAGTCCACAGGCTATATTAATAAATCATGCAGCTCAATATAGGTAGGGAAGCAAATTGAAATGCTCTTCTATTTTTAAATATCTAGATATTTTTAAATATCATGGGGTTGAATTAGTAGTTTCTCTTGACGGATACCTCCAGCTGACACCCTTTCAGCTATGCTCAGTGTTTGCAGGGCTTGCTGTGTAAATGAGGGACTAAGCACATGACTCAGGTCCTGAATGATGGATGTGTTACAGAGTCCAAATGACAGAAGTGCCAGAATAAGGAGAACAGAAAAGGTGGAAGAAGTCTGTTTTGTTACCTGGCATTTCAGTTATCTTTATTCGGCAGAACTCTTTCCAAGACCACTGAAGTGTCAGGCCCTATCCAACCATTTCAATTGGGTGTTAGGAAGTCTTAATTATCTAGGAAAGGGAAATGGCCATCAGCAACCAAGACCTTGCTCTAGAGCTGCTATATGGGGACATCCTCTCTGCAGAGTGCTTATTTCCTCACAGGGCTTAGTTGCTTAAGGACTTATTCTGGAAGACACGTTCCTGTGAAAGTGGCTTTGCTAACTTGGAGAAAGTACTCTTAGTCAGAATAATGAGATATGCACTTTTAACTATATTCTGGAGGAGGTGCTCCACGCTAAGTTCATACTATGTCCTTAATTCAAAAGGGCTTCCCCAAAGAAGATGGTGCTTCATCTCTCATCACACTTTCCATATTTCTGTGGCCAGATGTACAGCTCTGTGGCCTTTTTATCCTCTAGACTGGGGTTATGTAATCTGTCTCTGCACACATCTTTCACAGCACTGTCATGATTCAATACAGCTACCCCAGACCACCCACATTTTGAAAAAAAGATGATGACGAGCTTCATCTCATTTATACTCCCCCTCTATGTAAGAGACTCCTGCCCTACCTTTGAAATCTTTCACCTTTATTTTCCACTTTGGTGGCTTCTGCTTCCCCTTTTATATTGCCCAATTGAAAGCTTTTTTTATGGCTTTGAGTGTCTTGCTTAACTTTCCCAGCAGCACATCAAGTAAGCATGCCCTTTATAACTGAAATGAGCTGTGCTGACAGCACTGGACTGTCCCTGTTTTTGGTTTGAAATGCTGTTACATGAAATGCTAGGATAGTGTCTAGACACAGTGCAGAGTAGGCACCACATGCACACTGTTAGAAGACATTAGTAATCCCTCAGTACCAGTTGCTGTCCTCATCTGTGTTAGTTCAAAGGAAAAAATAATATATTACAGTGTTTTCACCTGCACAGGATGGTTAAAACAGCCTTTCTTTTCATGTAACAATAAGCAAAACTAGATACGGAAAGTTGGTTTCTTAGAAATTAAAAATATCATCTTACAAGTCTTAATACATTTGCCATTCTTTGCTTCTGTGTTGTGTAAAGGTCCATTAATTATGCTGCTGTCTCTGAACATGGCTCCAAAGAACAGGGTGACCACCTTTTTCAATAAAATTGCAGATTTACAATTTTCCAGCTCAGTGAATTGCTGGTATTTAAATATATTGAAAGGCCAATGCCAGACTGTTCTGCCTCCCTGTGCTTCATTTTACTGAGAAGGGAGGTGCTGGAAGGGTGCATGAGAGGAGAAAGAAAAGGAGCAGAGAAAACAGGGCAGGAAGGCAGGCAGATATGATGGTAGGAAAAGCTTTCAAAATCAGAAGGAATTAGAGTGCCTGGAAGGACATAAGGCTCAGAGGTGGGTGACCCTTGGTGTCCCCTCAACCCTTCTCTTGCTCCCAAATGAGAGCAATGAACATTCCTGGGAACCCAGACAGGGCAAGGCTGACATCTCCTAGACAGCATGGTTTGTCATTTTGTCTGTGAGATGGGGACCAAGCTGGTCTGACTGTCTTTTGCCTTGTTGCCCAGGGAATATCAGAACAAAGCACAAACTCTGTGCCGTGCCTCAAATCCAGGTAGGTTTGACATGGCCACACATACATGTGGGATGATTCCTACTTTCTATCAGCTCTCTTTGGCTGGGAAGGGGAAAGATGGGTCCATGCAGGCTTTTCCTTTAGTTGTCTGCATTTGAAAATTGATTTTATCCATCTGCAAAGGTGTACATTCTTTTGGCAACAGGGAAGGCGAGAATCAAAAATAGTAGGAAGCAAGGTTAAGTGACTGAAAAAAAAAGTGTTTATCCACATAAAAATTATAAGAATGTAAAGGGATGGGGGGGTGGCAACTAAGGCAAAGCTGGATCTCATGTTTTTGCACGTCTGGCTTGTGTTTGTATGACGTGACATATAGCTAAAGAACATCTTGTGTTTGCCTTACCTGAGTATGACAAACAACCTTTCTTACAGACACAAAATAATAAAATATCCAGCTCATAAAGCTCACCCTCTCCACTCATTGCTTATGGAAATAGTTATGGTCCTGAGGGCACTTGAGCACTGCTGGCATTAGACACCACTGGTGGAGGAAGCAGCATGGCAATCTTCTGCTAACAGCTCAGCTGAATCCCAGAGAACTGATTTAGAGGTGAGAAATTACCTTGGGTACATAGATCATCTTCTGAAAACAGTGTCAACTTTTTCCTGGTTTTAGACATGGATGGACCAGCCCAGGACCATCCTTACTGCCTGGTTGTGCTGTGATGAGTGGCCTGGCTGTGCTCAGCACAAACTCCCTGACATAAAGTGTCTCCAACCATTTTGTTTTGAGGGCTGTAGAGACAGAAGAGAGTCTCAAGGATCTTTAAATATTGGCTCCCTGATTTTCTTCCACTCCCTCTTTTTGAAACTAAGCTTCTGTTATAACAGCTAGGAGGGTTTTAGGTCTCTCCTCCTTTGTAGGAAGTTTTCTTGTCAATTCAATTCGCCCTGGCTTCCAGGTTGGACACATTGAATTCTGCTGTATGCGAGGCTGAAAGAGAAGACTCAATTTCCCTGTTGCGAAGGCTTCCAAGAGCTTCTGAGGGAAATCCTACTGCTAAAATAGCATCCTTCTCTTTCCCCTCTTCCCATTGTCCTTCTTTTCCCTAACAGGCCACGTTGAATATACAGAGGTCTGCTCACACTTGTGCCCTGTAGTACCAGACGAATGTTTATTTTTGTTTAGCTTATGTCTGGTACTTGGATGACCTTGATGCAAATCTCACTTGGAGATTTGCTATGAACTATGAGTTCCACATATAGGATGGAAATTATGTGAGGGTCACCTCCCCACAGATTACTCTACTGTATATCTGAGACTGTCACGTCTGTGTCCCTCCAGAAACCAGAAATTAAGAGAAGGAAATATGTCTAGAGCACAGACTTAGTTCATTCCTGTTTTAGGATGAGATAAATATCTCTCGGAGGGAACAGTTTCTTTCTGGCCACCTCAGGGAGGCCAGTAGTAGTAGTAGTAGTAGTTGTAGTAGGCATCTCCATTATGGATAGCTTCCTTTAGCCAAATCAACTGTACTGCAGCCACTCCTGTCTTAAAGTTTACCCTTTACAATCCGAGGTGGCACAGGCATTTTCCTTTTGCAGAGATGCTGTGAAACCTAAACGCATCCACATGGGGAGGTGAGAGCAGTGAGGTGATGCTTACCAAACTGTGAGCACCATGAGCTGCCCTCCAAAGGCTGCCAGGGAGGAGCTCCTCTGGCACTGGCATCTCTGCTCATGAGGAGCACAGGGAGGCACCTCCACTGCCCCATCCTTGTCGTGAATTGTTAGCAGCATGGGCAGCTCGTGAAGTAGATGGTTTGTTGCAGGAAAGGCAGCACTCGAACCTCAGCCTATACGGATGCTGAAGTTTCTCAAGAGAAGTCACAGCCATACATTGGCAGAAAGTAAAGGTACTGTGAAATTATTGTCAAGGGAGACAATGGAAAGAGAGCTTGATGCAAAGTGTCTTTATAATTCCTCTTTATTGAAAGTACTTTACTTTGTTTATATTTATCTCTATCACACACACCAAAAAAATCCAGGATTCCAGCAAAACTATATTTATTTTCAGTTTGTGTTGTAAGAGAAAGGTTTTAATTTTGCCAAAAAGCAGTAGGTTTACTGAAACTCTTTTTAAAAACAAAAAATCTTGTCCAAATACAAGGAAGCTGCAGTGAAATATTTCTTTTTGTCACATGTCACTTTAGAAAATTAATTTTACTTGCTTCAGCAAGATTAGGAGTTCATCCAAATTACTGAGCATGTGTCTGTTTGAATATTATATTTTTCTCAAGAACTTTGTTCATGAAAGTCATTCTGTTGACCGTATTCTTCATTATTAAAATTCTAATATTACCTTTTCCTAATTTTTGAAATTTTTAATCAGTCACAGTTCTGTGTTACCACTTTGTTGATCTAAACATGGCAATAAATAGTTGTTTACAAGGCACAAAAACGTATCACAATATTTAAGGCACGGCTGGGGCTCTGCTGGTATTTGCTTACATTGCTGTGGAAGAATATGCATACTTGTTATGAAAACTCACCTTCAGAAAAACATAACTGCAGATACAAATCAATCTTTTTTCTTCATTATATTTGAGTATATTTGCCAAAATCTGTAACAGTATGTTGTCCTGTATTGCTCAGGTGGATTTGAAGGAGTGCTTTCCCTCTCTTGACCTCTCACAGGCACACACACATACATGTGCACACGTGCACAAACGCACCAGGGCAAGTGCACAGAAAGTTCATCAGGCATTTCAGTATGTGTTAGGCCCCACAATTCAAAGCTGCTTTTTGTGTAAGGGGATTAGGACTTTAACTGACTTTCTATGGCATATGGAGAGTGAAAAGTACAATAAAGCATGCTAAAGACTGGAGATCAGATAACAGTACATCAGCAGCTAATTGCTATGTACACTGTACAGCTGCAAATGAAACACAGCAAGAGACTTGAACAGATTCTATTATATAGGATTATAGCAATGGTCTGAGAACAAAGCTAGAAATTCAGAGAAAAACAACCCAAAATTTCCAAAATAACAAAACAAACCGTTGGAAGCCCTATGGGGTTTTTAAAAATTTTGTAGCTAGAAGAATTATTTTCCAGTACAGTGTTGTATCTCCCTCAGGTTGGAAAGAACAACTCCTGACTGCTTTAACAACGCAGAGTAGCAGCAGTGATGCTTACGTGCTGCAGGGTCCTCCACTTTTTCTCACAGCTACTGTGCATTGCAAGAGTAAGAGGTGGAAGGGAGCTGAATCTGGGCACTGGTGTAGAGCAGGGTATGGGGCATAAAGAGGCTCTTCATGCTTTGTCTGTGCTCATGGCATTAAAACATCATCTCTATCATGTCTTGCTGTACCTGTGGGGTGCTCTTGTTCCTTCCTCACCAGGCAGCAGGGGAAGCAATGGCACTGGTGCCTTCTGGGCTGAGCACAATCCAGTGCTCCAAGGCTGTTCCCATCCTTCTTTCAGAGAGGCAGCCCTAAGACACTCTTTCAAGCCTCATACAATCTGCAGGAGCCACTCCTCAAACCTTTGGACATTTGAGTGCTTTCCAAATGTCCAAATGGGGCCTAATTTTGCTCAGTTATAGAGGGTGTGTTTTATTTAAATTATGTGTAAAGATCCTGTAGTAATACGATTTTTTTAGGGGAGGTGAGATGTATATGCCCTTGGGTAAAGGGAAGAATATCACTAGGCAGCAATGTCAGCACACAAAGAAATGACAGCAATACCAATTTCCTCACAAATGCTCTGTGCTTGCATAGCAGAGTGGGCCAAATCTTCTTATGTGGGAAGACAGTAGAGAAGCTGCTCAAAGGAATTTCAGATAAACCACTCCTGTATGACTTTTTGAGAATTACTAATATTGAAATGGATGCTTGTCAAAGAGACACAATTACTTTTCATTTTGTTAAACGTACAATTTACAAGAGTGCTAGTCTTTAAGGTATTGTATAGTTTGGGGTTTTTTTCTGTTGTTGATACAGGCTATTTGTCAAAAATGTGGCTATTAAGCCATTTTCAGTCCTTCATCTCCCTTGCACGTATGGCAAAATATAATGAATTTTCAAACTGGAAAAATGTTTAGCATTATAAAAATGATCTCTAGATTGATTTGAAGAATTAATCCACCTGTTGTCCTGAAGCCTTACTGAGATGTGTACTGCTTCTGATATGTTATATATTATAGTGCCTTATTCAAAAATGTAAACACCTTGTAGATAATGAATATCAAAGGATTAAATAAATTTTCTGTTTGGAAGATAACTTTTTTATTGAAAATATTTTGACCCCACTGAAAATAGAAAATAGACTAATTGAATGAAGCAGCTTTTAAAGCAAACTCGAAAGCTCGAGCATAAAATATAACCAATTTTTGTTTAGTCTTCTAAGCTGTTGGCATGCACAGTCCTTTTTCACAGTGCAGCCTCATACAGCCTCAGCCCATAGCCTTTCCTGGTTCAGGCTCTGCAGCCAGGCTTTGAACAAAAAGTGTGCTCCTGTAAGTGTGCTGCTGAGCACCCATGGTGGCTGAGTGCTCAGGTCCCCCACCAGGAAGAAATCATGCTGGTTTTATGCAAACATGCTCCAGAGCCTACAGGTGGTTGCTTTTCCTGCAGGAAAACAGGGAGGATATTCATACAGTGAGATGCCATTCAAGGTGACTACGGATGGCAGAAGTACCATCCAGTGAGCCATAACAGCCTAGAAGCTATATACCATTGTATACAGCATAAGGGACAAACACATGCTATGGATTCCCCAAAAGGCTTTGGAGTAGTTGATGATACTTTGGAAATATGTTTAGGGCAACTGAGATTTCAATCTACCTCCAATTTGGTGTGAAAGCAGCAGCTGGTTTCAGACTCAGTGGATGGCAATGGAGGGGTTCCTCCAGCAATCAAATTTATCACTTATTTGTACATATATAATAACTATAATATCATTATTTTATATATGCGTGTGTGTATTAAGTAACATAAAGTAGTAAATTACATTTCCAAGCTTCAGAGGATATAATTTTACAACAATTGAAAGCATGTGACAAAAAAATGTGAGCCTTGTTTGGTTCTTTTGTTTTCTCCCCAGTACAAATGTGGCACTGTGCAAGCAGCTCTCAGATGGCTACAACTTAAATTTTGTGTCTCTCTGGAGTAAGAAGGCAATTTCATTGCAGCTGAATGTTGTGCAGACAGAGTGGCTGTAAAAATCTTCAGTCATTTGTGTTAGTCACAGAAGTAATAACTTTATTACAGGAATAGAGGCAGATTGCTGATGTTTTGGAGTAATGCTTTTTCCTCTTCATATTTATTGTAATATCAGACAAGGTTTTACTGGTGTCACAAAGACATTTGCTATTAAAATGCAAAAGGATTTGGTCTTGAGAGATTATGGGTTTAGATAAATGGAACATCTATCTTTTATTTTATTTTTGTTGGATCTTATAAAATATTTCCTTATAATCGTTAACACACATAATTTTAGCATGTTGATTATTATATCTTCTCCTTTTTACCATACTGAACTTCTTTTTCTTTATACTCTTTGGTAGAGTTTTATATTTCTACTTTTTCACCAAGTAGGTTACAGTTATGCTTGTATTTCCTCTTTTAAATTTTGTTTTCATGCTGCTAAGCAGAGCTGGTAATTTGGATGAATTCTTACCACATTTTCAGGAAGAAAAACTGACTGAGCCCAGTACAAGTGGTCTGTAAAGCTGGAGGGGCCATTTCCACTGGGATGATCACATGTTCATGTACTCCCACACTCACAAAATGGAAAGTTGGTGAAAATGGAGAAGAGGATCATGATAATCTGTGTAGACAATTCAGATGTCCCCTGGACAAAGACAATATGACAGTATGATATTGGAGCCATGCCAAGTCAAGAGACCTAAAGTTTTTGACAAGAACTCTTACCTTAATGTACCAGCACTCGTGTACTTCAGTTTTAACCTGCTGGAGTTATGTATAATTGATGTAGGGGTTGGGAAAGTCATCTAACATCAGCATAAGGAAAATGTTAAGCTCTCTCAGTTTCTAGCACATGATTTTTAAGACATTTTAATCCCCTCCCTTTCAAGTGTGGATTTACTGGGTAGGTCAAGAGGTCATTAACACTTCTCCTGCTCCTCCACCATTAACAGGCAAACTCATCAAGGACTGGTGTTGGATACTATTATTTCATTAGTGCACATAACTGTATTTGGGTTTTTTCCTTCAGCCAAGTCCTCATCATCCTATTTCTTTAACAGTATTTGAAGTTTAGAAATTGTCTTTCCTTTAAATATCATCAGCTCAAATCTCCAGTAACAGACCTTACTGTTTTTAGACATTGCAGGAAGAAGAAAGGAGGCTTGCCCAAAATTGTTTTACTTGGTATTGCACAGATCAGAACCACAATGGAGAAGCTGTTTCACCCTGTTTCGCCCAAGAATAGCTCCTCTGCTGCTGTAGAGGCAGGCTGATACCTGTCTACATAACTCTTTTTGAAAGTCACTCAAGCATGCACAGTTTTATACAGCCAAATACCCCTCTCTATGTAAATATATTTAGTCAGTGTCATTTTATGGTTATGTATGTGAAGGCAGAAGAATATGACATCACTAAGTGCACTCTCAGACACCAAATTGAGTGGTATGGTTGACACACCTGAAGGATGGGATGCCATCCTGAAGGACCTGGGCGAGCTCAAGAAGTGATTGCAAGGGAATCTCATGAGATTTAAAAGGACCAAGTGCATGGTGCTGCACCTGGATCAGGACATCCTGTACTGTCAATACAGATTGGGGATGAACAGATCAAGAGCCTGCCAAGAAGGGCTTGAGGGTGCTGGTGTATGAGACATGACCTGGCAGTGTGCACTTGCAGCCCAGAAAACCTTGGGCCACTGAGAAGATTACAGGAATAGAGCATCTCTCCTGTGAGGAAAGGGGAAAAGGATTTTTACTGCTCAGTCTAGAGAAGAGAAGACTTCAGGGAGACCTATCTGTGGTCTTCCAGTACCTGAAGGGAGCCCACAAGACTGGAGAGTGACTGTTTACAAGAGCATGACAGGACAAGGGAGAATGGCTTCAAACTGCCAGACAGTAGGTTTAGATTAGAAGAAGTTGTGTAAGGGTGGTGAGGCACTGGATGGGTTTCCCAGAGAAGTTGTTAATGTCCCAGGAAATGTTTAAGGTCAGGCTGGATGTGGCTCTGAGCAATCTGGTCTAGTGAAAGGTGTCCCTGCCCATGACAGGGGGGTTGGAAAGGGATGATTGTTAAGGTCTCTTCCAACCCAAACCATTCTGTGATTCCATGATTCTGATACTATGGCATAGGGCCTATTAATCTAGTAAAGAGTTTTCTGTGTGTCTGTTCTTTCCTGTTTTCTTAAGGGTAGGTTTGTTTGTCTTCTAGATGGAAGAAATGTGTTTAAGAGGCTACCTGGGTATTTTGGATGGCTTGCTCTCTGGAAATACAAAAAAAATACCCAAAACACAACCCATGTACACTGAATATATGAAGTCAGAAAGGAACTGACTTCTGTTAAGTACTTTGATGCAATAGAAGCTGAAATGATGACCATATGATGTGTAGTGAATGTAGTTATATGGAAGAAAATGGTGCATCACCTCAACATTCATTACTTAATGGCCAAAACTGATGACATAAAACCTGCTGTAGGTGGTCAAAGTTGAGTATAGTCAGGCTAGTGTAGCAGTCTGAACTCCAAATACCTATTTGACTTTCTGCCTAAGGTTATATTCTCTTTTTTTTCCCATCCCTTCTTGACACTGGCTTCTTTTTCATTCTTATTTCTTGCTTTCTTCAGAGTATCTTGGTTTTCTCCAGCCTCACCCTCCTGGGACAGACAAAGATAGGAAAAACTTGAGTTTGCTGTTATTTTACTCTGCTTTGCTTAGCCTCTTAAAGTTGCTTAGTTGCTTTGGAGACAGTCACTTTCTGGTATGTGAGCTCAAGATGTCATGAGGCACACAGTGGAACAGCAAACCTAGGCTCTGATCTATTGCTAGAAATGGATGTAGGAAGAGAGAAAAAGGTTGAGCTCTTCTAAAAGATATATTTATTTATGTAATATTTATATTTATATTTATATTTATATTTATATTTATATTTATATTTATATTTATATTTATATTTATATTTATATTTATATTACTCTTTGCAGGAGTAAACAGAAGATACCACAGCTCAAAGAAAATGTGTCAGGTGAAATCTACTAGAGTCTTCTGACTCAGGCAAACTAGCTATCAGCCCTGTTTAGTAATATAGGTTAAAGCTTTCTGTGTAATCATTATTTTCATCCAAAACCAGGGTTACCAGAACTTCCATGTAGCTACAGGCCATTGTCACATGATCTCAGTTTCATGGCTTTCTCAGTGAGAGCTTGGCTCTTCTCATCCCCAACTGCCCTGTTTGGAGAAAAGCTGAACAGATCCCTGGCAATTTGCTGAGCTGTTCTGGCCATGGTTTGCAGGGAGTCCATCACCTGCTGACATATACCTGCCATTCATCTCATATTGAAATCCCTCACTCAAGTCTCTTATTCACAAAAAGGGGGTTGGAGGCAAAAAGAACACACTATTTTCCCTTTCTAGATTTCTTTTAAAGGTGACCTTTTGTCTCCTGCTCAGGTTTATTTACATACATTGGCACATCAGAAAAGTGACTGGCAATGTTAAATACTGTGATTTGAATTAGTGGTTTGTGTAGCATCCAAATAATCTGAATAAAGTACATTACAAAAATGCTGGAAATTGACATTACATCTATGTTGATGCACATTTCAGTTGCCAAGAAAAGAGCAGTTTGGCTGAAGGATCCAACAAAATCTGCTTAGTGGGTCTTCCTTGGCGAGAGCCCACAAAGCAGATTGCTTTCATACAGTACTCCCTTAATCACTGTAAAGAGGTTTCAGAGAGATTAATAATAACTAGTGCAGTTGTTACACCCACGCACAGTGACTCAGACACACGGCCCAGGGAGAGTCTTTACCTGTGTGGGCCACACAGACGCATGCCAATATTTAGTCCAATAAAGTTGTCTTTCCAGCAGCATGAATGATAATCTTGGAGGTAGATGATGACAGGGCCTGTCAAACAAGCCCCTATACTGAGACACAGCCCAATATATAACAGCATCTCACTAGAGCCACATTAAAGGCTGCAGTGAAATCCTCTCACGCTCTCTCTCCTTCTCTCTCAAATATCAGCAACACTGATTAAAACAAAATAATACCTACTCCCAGCGTCATGCTGTGCTGCAGCGAGAGGACTCTAAGAGTAATGAGGGCCCATTTGGTTTAAATGAATTTTTGGCCAGTGTTTCTGAGCACAGGGCTGAGGCAGCTGGCTGTTAGTCAGTCAGAGGCAATAGAGGCAGGAGGTGATCAGACAGTGCTGCGGCAGCGGGGGGTGGTGGAGGAGTTCTGAGCTGCTGCTGCTCCTCATGCTAAATGTGTGGATAGCCTTGGTAATACAGACTCTGTGCTGGCCACACCAGACACACAGACATAGTTTTGTTTCTTTTGGACCTGTTATTTAACTTAAATTTTGTGGCGTTTATGTTATCCCCTATTTCTGACATAAAAGGGCAGCAGCTGTGATTTGATTAACCTCCCTGGGATCAGGGAGTATTCAGGAATACTCTATCCGAGTCTTTAGTCAGATACAGATTAGCAGAGAATAATAATTCAGTGGCCGCTACAGAGCAAGTTCCATGTAGCAATTGGAGTTAACTAATTATGGATTGCCTCGGGCTTGCAGCTCATTTGATAGCAAAGCTCCTATTGACTTCAGTGGCACGGGAGATTGTGGAAGCCTTGGACTAGCGGCAGGAGTAAGTCAACCATAACATTATCTATGGAAATAAAAGTTTTCCAACAAGAGAACTAGAGATAAATTGAGGACAATTAGGAAGTATTTGAGCTCTGATTCCTACCTGCAATATGGTAGGAGGTCAGGCTCTAAAATAATTAATTTTGTGGTCAAAAAGACATAAGGCAACACTTTGGAGAGGAAGAAAAAAAGCCAGATCCTGTTTGGCGAACTTGATCTCTTGTGAGAAGGTAACCCATTTGGATGAGGGAAGGATTTTTTTACCTGGGCTTTAGCAAAGCTTTTGCCACTGTTTCCCCAGAAAAACTGGCCGCTCATAGTTTAGATGAGTATATTCTGAGTAAAAACCTGTCTGGGTGGCCTGGCCTAGAAAATTATGGTAAACGGGGTTAAATCCAGCTGGTCACTGGTGGTGTTCCCAGTTCTGTTCTGGAGCCATAACTGTTTAATGTTTTTATCCATGATTTGGGTGAGGGGATCAGGTGCACCTTCAGTCAGTTTGCAGATGACACTAAGTGTGTTGATCTGCTGGAGGGCAGGAAGGCTCTGCAGAGGGATCTGGACAGGCTGGATCAATGTGACAAAGCCAATTGTATGAGGTTGAACAAAATGAGGCACTTGGGTCACAACAGCCCTGTGCAGCAATACAGGCTTGGGGAAGAGTGGCTGGAAAGCTGCCTGGCAGAAAAGGACCTGGAGGAGCTGATTAACAGCCACTGATTGTAAGCCAGAGGGTGTTCATGTGGCCAAGAAGGCCAATGGCATCCTGGCCTGTATCAAGAATAGTGTGGACAGCAGGACCAGGGCAGTGATCATCCCCCTGTACTCAGCACTGGTTCACTGAATCCTGTGTTCAGTTGTGGATCCCTTACTACAAGAAAGGCATTGAGGTGCTGGAGTGAGTCTTGAGGAGGGCAGCATAGCTGGAGAAGCATCTGGAGCACAGTTTTTATGAGGTGTGGCTGAGGAATCTAGGGTTGTTTAGCCCGAAGAAAAGAAGGTTTAGGGAAGTCTTACCACACCATGCTACTGCCTGAAAGGAGGCTGAAGTCAGGTGGGGGCCAATCTCTTCTGCTAAGTGATGAAAGAATGAGAAGAAACAGCCTCAAGTTGCACTAGGGAAGATTTAGATTTGATATTAGGAAAAAAATCTTCACTGAAATTGTTCTCGAGCAGTGAAACAGGCTGCCCTGGGAAGTGGTTGAGTCACCGTTCCTGGAGGTATTTAAAAGACACGTGGGTGTGGTCCTTTGAGACATGGTTTAGTGACAGACTTGACAGTGTTTGTGGTTGGATCAACGATCTTGAAGGTCTTTTCTAACCTAAATTATTCTATGATCCTTTTCTATGAAAAACTTCTCCTTTTCTGACCTTCCATGTGTCCCTGTGGAGAAGGGGTACAGAATTTATCTGGGGCAGTACAATATTGTCTGGTTTACCTAAGGTTTTCTTTTCAAGTCGTTTCTCTAACCCCTCCACACCCAGGTCAAATCACACAGAGACAATGACAGGAATATGGGGAGAGGCAAATTCATACCAAAGTGTGGAGTACAATGTGAAACTGTAAAAAAAGGTTTGGCTTTCTTGTTTTAAGAGTGGAAGTCAGAGGAAACAGAGATTGAACTTGAACTTTTGTTTAAAGTTTTTGTCCTTTTGGTAACCTGCAGAAAAGCACAAAGAGCTTCTAATAGTCAGTAAAAAATTCAGACCAGAAATCACATCAATTCCTGCTACACATCCCAAAGCTCTATTAGCTCACTCCCACAATTTTTGCTATGAAGTAGGCTGTTTCTTTAAATTCATAGTGTTCAGCGCTGTCATTGCCTGCACTGTACACAGCTAATCAGTTTAGGTACAGACCGGATGGATAGGAGCAGTGTTTCAATAGCCAGTTCCCTAAATGGATCGATAGAGCCTAAAATTAATTAGCAGCTCACATATTATTTTAAATTCCAGGCTATTTGCCAGAAAAGTAGCATGCGATACACATGATAAAGTGTGAAGGTGCCTGCATTTATGAAATGTGAGTGTGGGAAGATAAAACCGTTTTTTTGATTTTTCAAATTTCTATATATTTATTGAAATTGGAAGCTTCAATTAATTTACTTAGGTGGATTAATTTAAGTGCAAGCCACATGTGTTTTAGAATTCTGTATGTTGTTCGTCTTGTTTGTTTTGCATAATCTGTCAGAAGCTACATTGCAGAGGGCCCCAAAGAGCCTCTGTGGCACAAATGGCATGATGTGCTATTATGTACAGAAGCCTCTCTTCACCTGAAGCAGCTTTTCATACATTGTCAAGACTTTCCGACTCAACAGGAAGAGTCATAAAATAAGGAAGAGAAACCAATGGCTCAGCCTTGTTTTAATACAGTAGAAAGAAAGAAAGAACAAGTCAATTGGTAAAAAGGTTAGAAAGATGAAGGGAATGAGGAAGGAGAAGAGACTAACATGATCAATAGTTTGTTGAAGGAAGCAATGCTGTTGTGAGGTCTGCACTGAGTTACAAGATAAGAGATAATGACAGGACTACACCACTGGAAGCCACATAAAGTCAGGGGAAACCCACAGAGAGTGTGGGCTGTCCAGTGCACTGTGTGGAATAGCAGTGATAAGGTGGTTTAATGGTAACACAACTATAGAAAAAGTGTAGCTTAGAAGTCACTGTTTAAAATTTTTGAAAAAATAGTGTCACTAAAATGGTTATGGGGGTTAATTTTTTTCCCTTGCATTCATTTATAACACTTCTTTTTAAGTGAAAATTTCTCTGGTAAACACTAGGAAGAATAATTTCAAAATACATAGCAAGTGGGACATGGATAGATTTATAGATACCAGTGAATTTAGTAATTAAATTTCCAGCAATAAAAATTTAAATAGTTAACTTAGACATGTAGTCCATTTCTTTCCTATCCACAAATTTGCTTGAATATTCTTTCCTTGTTTTTCATTTTAACTTACTCTGAGGATAATTTCCAAAAACTGCTGGCTGTTTGTGAGCATCTTTCCGTAGGTTTTCAAATCTAGGGAAAAAAAAAAAAAAGAGAGAGAGAAATCAATCAAACCAATTTGGATTTAATATGTTATTCACATGGTATTTCTGTCCCTCTACTGAATAATTATGTGTCTGTGAAAGAAATCTGCTACCAGTAAAAACTTTAAATATTGACTGTTCTGAAGTACCTTCTTGACAGTAATTTTTTTCTGCCAGAATATTTATAAGAAGCAAACATAAAATGGACAGAAACACTGTCAATTAAAAAAACTGAAAAAAATATTTGTCAGTTCTTTTCAGATAACTGCAATAGTTCATTATCATCTTCCTCCAACTGGTGAAAAATTCCTACTCTAGTTATTTTTTGAGGACATAAACCAAAGCCATGTTCTAATTACGTTTGCAAATCACTGTAGTGCTTAATTTTTACTTTTTTCTAAAGTTATCTCTGTGCAGAGGAAAGCACAGAGGGAAATTTCCACTTGGTCCCCTCCTTGCCACACCTAACAGAAATTCATAGAGGATTTCAGTGTCTTTTATGTCCTCCACCAGGGTGAATCGTCTGCATATGACATCATTGTTGGGGATGACATAATTATTGGGGATGTCCTTATAATGAATGCAATAATGTAAGTCAAATGGCCTTTTCAGCACCTGCTGTGCCAGCTGAAGAGGCTGCTCCCCTTCATGGCTGTGGATGCTGTGGTTGCTCACTGCAGGTATGGTGAGGTGGGAGAGCTGTGTGACACGTCTGTCTGCCACTGACTGACAGGAGCCTCAGGACTCTGCACCTGCACAAATCTGTGAGTGGAACTGTGCCTGACTGGGTGAGGGGAACCTCCCATGAAAATAGTGGGAATGGGAAGGGGCAGTGTATCCACACCGTGCTTGGCCTACCTTTACTTAAACCAAAACTAAAATTACATAGATGCTCTGCTGTCACTCCTAGACTGCCATTCTCTCTTTGAGAGTTTATAGTGTGTGTATCCCTTTGTAGCAAATGCTGCAGTAGGAATTAATGCTTAGGAGAGTCCACATAGTGTTGGAGGTCAGAGAGTCAAAGAAACCCTTCTGTTTATCCCCTTGCAGTAAGGCAGGATTTAAATGCTCATTCTGAGATTCTCCCTTCCAGCCTCCCCTGACCCAGCCTGGAGTTGGCTGTGACTAATTAAAAGAGAAAAAATATGTCAGTGCTGACCCCAGGGATAATGCAGAGACAGGTCTTAATTTCCAATTTTAAGATGTTGAACTGTGATGAAATGGTAGCAGTTATACAGTGCTTCACGGTCCTATTAAGTCTACTTTATACAGCCAGTATACAAAATCTGATGGAATGAATGACCTTGACTGTACTTTCCTTCACTCCCTAGATATAACACAGTATTCCCTAGTTGGGATAGAAGCCACTGGCACCTCAAACAAATGTTATTTGTCTCAGTATAATTTTTTTAGCATCGCAGCTAAAACCACTTACATACCCTTGTCATGACCAGTCTTTCAATTTTCTGGAGGGAATCATCACCGGCTAACCACAGTCCTACTAGCCCTTAATTTTCAAATTTGAATGCATTCCTGTATCAGGATCTCACACAGAAGAAACTGTGAGGACAGCATCATGTTTGGTCAGTGAGGAGACACCGTATCAGATTTGTCATAGTAGCAGGCACTGTGATTTAGGAATCAAAGGCAAAGCACCAATCTGATGCAATCATCAGCTAGCCTGGCTGAGCATGTAAGCCAGTGAACAAGGCTGCCAAGCTGAAGGAGCACAGAACCGTAAACCTGCCTTCAAAAACACCACAAGGTGCGAACTTCAGGCTTGTCAGTCTGTACCACTGTCCAACACTACAATGAATAAATCATTATGTTAGAAATTAAACTCTGCTTTCAGCTTGGCTGGGATGGTGCCAGCCTGTGTCTGAAGCGTGCCTGAGGGGACAGCAAGCCGCAGGATTGTGAACTGAGCAATTCATGACAACTTGTGCTGCTACCACCCTCAGCCATCCTAAGCAGGTCAACAATATGCTCAGAGTATGTTCAGAGAAGAGACTAAGACAGAAAGATAGCTCAGAAGTGCATCTTTCTCTTTGCTTTGATTTCCCTCCTGCCAGGTTCCTGGGAACATGACATACACTTTGTAGATGGTAGGTGGCAGGGGAAATGGCATGGGCCACTCCCTAACCTTCATTGTGCATTTGCCCACGTTTGTTCATTTGCCCCTTCTCTATCTCCTCTGGTCTAAGAGGCTTTTCTCATGCCATCAGCTGCTTTAACTCAGTTACTTTTCACAACCTAGACAGCTTGCTTTTTTATTTTTAAGTAAAGGATGTGGCTATTTCTATACTGTGTCTGGATTTGAGAAATTATTTGTAAAAGAAGGGAGAGTTGAACTCAGAAACAGGTGAACTGAGACTCCAGTGCACATGATGGCATAACCTGGGCTTCTTAGTTGTGAAAGCCCAGAGGAAGAAGAGAGAACTCCGAAGTTCTTGGTTGACTAAATAAATAATCTATGCCTATTATATGCCTTCAAGCCTTCTTAAGGGGCTATGGAAAGTAGCAAAAGTACCACATAAAATGTTACTGGGTTTAAATCCCTGGAGATTTGCCAGTTGCCAAACATCACGGTAGCAAATCAACACTGTTATGTAAAGCATGGAATCTAAAGAGGCTGACAAGCCCACTGAGCTGCAGAGGACCATGCAAAACTATGTCTAGGTGAGCTGAGTTCAGAAGTTTAGACCATTGGGCACTATGCTCTCCCCTGCACAAAGCACGCTTTCTGCCCTCCTCTCATTGATACTGTACTGAAAAGGAGCTTGTGTGTTGGGATTTTCAGGCAAAATTTCTCCGCCAGTTCTGCTGGTGCCACTGGAGTTATTAGGAGTTATTAAAGCACTATAGCTGTCTGTAAAATTCAGCACACAGGAGATACATTACCTATTGGTAATGGTAATTGGCCTATTACAGCTTAAAAAAAAAAAAAAAAAAAAAGAAGAAGAAAAAAAAAGGAAAACAAACCCAAACCATCAGGATAAGGACATAATGAAACTTGAATATTTTCTTTCTGACAGAATGATTTGCTTGTAATCACAATGTTGCCAACATGTGATTTTAACAAGGTGTTAGAGGATTTTAAGGAAACCAACCTCTTTCTACTTTCTTTCTACAGAAACATGAACTTACTGAAATTGTTGCACTTTTTAAGCATAAATCATAGTGAAAAATAAACTGATAAGAAACACATTTGTTATCTACTTTCAGGCTTTTGTTCTTTCCAGTCTAATATTCTGCTAATGACTAATCAGTCTGATAACTTTTAGGGATAGTTTGCTATTTTGGGCTATTCCCCTAGATGAAAGTTATTTCTATAGCAGCTATTCTTAGAAGCATTTATGGAAGAAAGGGAGCGAGTAAGCACCACTAGAGGAGTGACTCACCACAGCACTACTAATTGCCAACCAAAAAAAGTCTTTTCCTTTGCAAATCAGGAAATCAGCTGCATTTAAAAAAAACCACCCTATATATTTGAGAACCAAACACTGCTCGTGATCTTTTGATATTAAAACTATGTGGGATGGGTGCACAACCAAAAACAGTGACAGACAAACATTTGAAATTACTCCTTTCTAGATCTATATCTCTCCACATCATTTACCTGCCAAACAATTTCCCACTGCTCTTGCCTCTTTCTTTATCATCCCTGCAACATCTGCTTGCCTTTGATTTTTTCATCTTCTGTTGCTCCACAGCTTGAAATATGTTAAGTAAAAGGCAGCTAAAGGGACTGCTAGCAGCCTGCAAAAATTTCAATTTCTAGGTCTCTGGCTAGGATCCAGGCAGGTCAGTGGCAACTGAAAGTCATTACTACCTCATGCCTGCTTGCTGACCTCAGTGACATTAATTGCTGGACTGGCCACAGCAGCAATCTTAGCAGAGGAATCACCCACTCTGTGCTGAAATCAGGCCATCCTCTCCCCTGTAGAGTCAAGGTTGTGGCAGGGCTGTCTCCAAGAAGCCACAGAAACAGACACTTTCATCTTCCTCTTCCCTTTAAATATATTAAAATGACTCATTATTCTTATTTTCCAGCTTATACAAAGGTAGCATGAGAGCTAAGGCTGCACTGTCATATGTTTAAGTAGTCTGCAAAGGACTTAACAATAAGCATTACTCTATGCAACTAAATAAACTAAAAAAGTATAAATCTCAGGCTTATTAAGGCGACACATGTTATCTTGCTCTCCAGGCAACTGGTGAGCTTGATGTGTCCAGGGAAAGCGAGAGAGAAGAAAAAGTCTCCATGTCTCATGCTGCAGCCTGATCATAGCTGTTTCCAGGAGAGCTGAAAAACTGTTTTCATCTTTCTTCCTCTCTTCCTATGTTATTTGTGACCTGTCAAGACTAGGAACTGGTTTGTCCTTTGATTTTCATATCTAAAATAGAAACAGAAAAATCCTTCCTTCCTTCCTTCCTTCCTTCCTTCCTTCCTTCCTTCCTTCCTTCCTTCCTTCCTTCCTTCCTTCCTTCCTTCCTTCCTTCCTTCCTTCCTTCCTTCCTTCCTTCCTTCCTTCCTTCCTTCCTTCCTTCCTTCCTTCCTTCCTTCCTTCCTTCCTTCCTTCCTTCTCTCCCTCCCTCTCTGGGGACTACTTGTAGTGCAAAAGTAAACCCCTCAGAAAACTTACAGTAGCATTAGAAAATGAAGTTTTCCATTTCAGAGAACTATACTGTCAGATTTCCATTAATGTTTTACCCTTTTCTATGCTCACGAAAAATCTTGCCATATTCTCCATGGAAAGCTCTACCTTTCTTTTTCTTTTTCCTTCCCCCAAGAAATCCTAGCTGCCAATATGAGAATTTGGCCTTTTTTTTTTCACCTTCTTTATTCAGAAAAGGACATGAAAACATGATCTCTGTAGGTAAAAACAATCAAAGGGAAAGCAAATTTTTAAAATAAACCTTTATTTAAGGGGAAAAAGGAGCAATACATGGTTGAAACTACATCAGGGATGTTTGGAGCCTGACTCGACATTTTGCAGTGCTTCAATAGGGAATATAATTTATATCAGATTAACCATGATTTAAAGGTCTTTCTATTTAAACACACAAATCACAATTGAGCAGAATTTTATTCCCAGAATAATGTCATCTAAGTCATCTTGGTTAAATTTCTCCTATTCATTGTCTTCAGATGTTAACTTTTATAAATATTAAATTAATTTGCTTACAGACAGTTCCTGTAAAGGACTGAGTCACAAACATTCACATTCAAATATTTAAATCTGAATTTCCAGTGCTGGAAGACTTTGGCTCATTGCTGTGTAGCCTCAAAGAAGGGAGATGACATTTATCAGTTCACATCACTGGGTGAACATGTTCCTGACCTGGGTGTGGGAGCTGACACACCAGCTGGAGGCAAGACACACCACAGCCCCTGGTGTGGGTGATGCTCTGATGGGTAATGGTTCTGCAGCTTTGAGTCAGAAACAGACCCAGGACTCAGGCCCCACCTCATACTCCTTGACAGCACATCCAAAGAGAGGAGGATGAGACTACTTAAAAAGGGAAGGAATATCTCATGCCACCAATTAAAAGCCAAGATAAATAATTTCCTGGATACTTTCATATGGTTGACAGGCCAAAATGAGCAAATCTGTTTCTCTGCTGTGATGGCTCTTCATTTCCCAAGGCTCCTGCAGAAGAGGAGCCTTGCTATACTTTTAAACTTGAGTCATCAAATACAGACATCGAGGTCCTCTACATTTTCACCGGGGAATAATTCAAAGTGCATAAGTAAGGAATACCTTGAATAAATGAATCTCTTTAGCATGGACAAAGACATACTGGGTCAGACCAAAGAGCCAGCTAAGCCACCACTCTGCCTTTGACGTAACCAACAGCGGATGCTTAGAGAAGAGGAGTAGGACATTCATATTTAAATTTTCTTCCTCAGATAATTTTTCACCTATCACCAGTAGTTATATATCACGTGGACTTCCAAATGTGTCCATTATTTGTATGAATTTAGAGAAGATATTAATTTGCCTGTCTCTCTTTGAACCCAGGCAAATTCAATGTCTTCAATATCTAGGAGCAAAATTTATAGTTTAACTATGTGGACTTCCATGGGAGATCACTGTGAAACTGCAGAGGTCTGTGGAAGCAAACTCAAGAGGCATGGAGGAAATTGGGAACCAGAGCACAGTACAAGCACAGTACAAGCATAGCAATATTCTTTTAGCCCTTTTCCTACCTCTGAGATGCACTCACAGCCTTTTACTGCATGGAAGGTATGCTGAGTGTAATGTGAAAATGTATCTGAGTTAGATGTGTTGAAGGTCCCAAGATGATGAGGTGCATAGATCAGATGCCACACTTGGTCCATGAAGCTTTTTGATGTGACTAGCTTAAGGACATTTCTTATCATATCTATCATCATCAGACAAAAATAGCTCTCAAGAATCCAAACTAAGGTTTCACAGGAGCTAAGGAATGAAGAAATTGGGTTGGTGTTACCATTTAATTACTAACAATCTACTGGGCAATTTGGCATCTTTCCATAGATTGTACTTCTTCCTTAGAGTTATACATAAATATGTGGACAAAATTCTGAAGTGTAAGCTGAATTTGAGGTCCCATCTGCCCAATGATCAATTTTTTATCAATTTCTTGAATTGTACCACAAATCTGAACTCATCTTGTTGTCAGCAACAAATTCTGTTGGTTGCAGCACCTTGTGCTGCGACTGGGATTGTTGCAGTGTGCATAGATTCAGCATGAAGGGAACTTGTTATCTGCTGCAAAATCATAGAATCATAGAAGTTTTTAGGTGGTAAAGGATCTTTAGGATCATCAAGTCTAAGCATTACTTTCACTACCAAGTCTACCACTAAATCAGTTTTCACAGATACAGTATAATGACCTTATGGAAAGTATGATACCAATTACAGGTTATAGAAAAGCTTTAGTAACCCTTTGAACCTTGTCAGGATAAACATTCACTGTAGTTACTCTAGTTTTTAAAAATTGTCACTCATAGGAATATGTTCCTAGTTCTGCTTCTGCTAAAAATATATTATCCAGTAATGGATTACAGAGATCTTTTAGACAGGATACACTGAAACTACTAAAAATTATGCAATTGGAGGAGAGCTTCAGAGGGCTATGAAAAGGCATGCACTCAAGAAGAAACAGCATTTGGATGTGTAAGAACATAATCTAAATGAGGTGTAGGCTGGACTGTCTTGGAGCCATGAGCAGAGCAGGCTTAGGGTAGCAGGCTGCTGGGATGTTGCTTGTGCCAGTAAATTTTGCTTCTACCAAAGGCCCGTCCTTCAGACCTGGGTTAGTTCTGCATGCTTAGGAACATGTTGAACTATGGATTATGCTGAGCTACATCATTATATATCTCTAGCTCTCAGGCAATATAAAATGAGGCAGGCTCTTTCCCTGAGTCCTTACCCCTCTTCACAGAATCACAGACTTGCTGAGGTTGGAAATGACCTCTGGAAGTCTTCTGGTCCAACCTTCTTGCTCAAGCAGGGCCACCTAGAGCAACTTACTGAGGACTGTGTCCAGATGGCTTGTGGGTATCTCCAAGGATGGAGACTCCACATCCTCCCTGGATAATATATTCCAGTGTTTGGTAATGTTTGCAGTAAAATAAAGGGTATCCTGATGTTCAGTCATAGCCTCCTGTGTTTCAGTTTCTGCCCACTGCCACTGCCATTCCACACCAGAAATTGTACAGACTTGGTCTGATCTTGGACCTTCAATTTTGAGGTGGCTAATTCAAGGTTGCCTGCATGGCCACAAGCCAACTTAGTAGCCCATTGTCAGAAGCTAGCTCCACCTTTAAGTTGCTTTAAGACTGTAAACTTGAACTACATAGTAATAATAAATTAATATGGTGCATACAAATTCAAGTGACAATCATAAGATCCATACAAATGTCACTGTCTTCTTTCTTCATCTAGCTAGCTTGTTTCCGAGAAAACTCCTTCAGACTATAAAGGGCAAACAAAAGCCATTTGACTTATATTCAGTCTACAAATTAAGTTGTTTTCATCCTATTTTTCAAGCTCTCGTTTATATCTGATTAGCTAATATCACCCAAGAGCCAGACCATTTGTTTAACACTAACTGCTTCCAAAACATTTCTGTTAGTATCATCTAGAAAAACTGATGTCAGTTCTATAATGAAACAAAGGGTTATTATCATTCACAGAACCATGTAGCAACATTTAATGCTGGGATTGATACTTGCTCTGTAGCTTATGCAAATTAAATTTCCTTTTTGTTTCTACATCAACAGCTTAAAAACCCTCAGTTTTAATAATGTTCAAATATGCAGAAATACGGATGGACTTTTCTTATTTTTGCTTTTATATAATCCACTAAAAGATCAAAAAGATTTGTTTAAACTTGATCTTTGTTCCATAAATTCCAAGGAGCCACAGTAAGCAAATAATTCACAGTAATTAACCGAGATTTTACAATACTAGTGCACATTATAAACTATGTATGCCAAAGTGTGATTTGCTCCTTAAATCTGTCTGTATTGACTGCAACACCTTCCTCCACATATTTAAGAATTAATTCAGAATGTTGTAAGTTAAAAACAGAAAAAGAGCTTGTCCTTTTTTTGTATCAGACTTGCTGAACAGCAAGCTCAATGGTTTGTTTTTTTCTTTTCTATCCTGCCTTTATGTACTCTCAATTGATTTGTTTAAGACTCAAGATGGAGTAAAACTCCACATATCTGGACAGGACCCCAGGGAAGAGATGACATGGCTGCACTGTGCCTGGAGAAAGCCAAAATAGACTTGGTTTGGTACCCTGATCTCGAGGCAACATCATCTCTGCCCCACCTCGAGTGCAAGGCTGTACCTTCTGTACCTTCCCTTCCCAGGGTACAAACCCATTTCTCCTGGCAGGTCTCTGTGGGGAAGTTGAGCCAACACTCATGGCTGTGGTGTCTGTAAAGAAATAGTCCACCAGAAGAATCACAAGTCTGTGGCAGTCCCACCCAATGAAGAAGCCAGAACTTGGCCCAGTCAAGGCAATTAAGACACACAACTGTATTTAAAAGTAACTTTTGTAGTTATTGACTTTCAGATTAATACATCAGTATTTTCTGCCTATCAGTTTAGATTAGAAACTCAAACTACCTAGTGAATTTCGTTAGATACTATAGGCAAGTTTGATTGCATCTCAGCTAATTATTTGAGATTTTTCAAACACTGGCGTGGACATTCAACCTTATTTCCCTCCCCCCAGTTAGAATAGATGTAGTGAAAGAAGGTATAATAACCCCAGAAATAATTGGATTTTGCAGCAGTCTGTGACAAGCTGTCCAACACATATTCATACCGTCCACTCTGCTTTTACAAGCTAAAGCCACAGATTGCAATTTATTGCTGCTTCTTGAGGTTGAAATTAGAAAGAGTATTAATGTTGGAAGGAAAATATATTAGCAGAAACACTTGCTGGATCTGAGAGATCTGCCTTTTGGCTGTGATCAATAATCAGAAAGCCCAAGGCTGATCTTTATCAGAATGAGGAGTGAATGCCTAGGAGAATGGATAATAAGTGCTGTCCAGAGATTTCATTCCCTTCCTACAACCATGTGAAAAATGTAGCCACAAAATTATAGGCTTCATTGAGATGAAAACTTCAGCTTGCTTTTATTTAACTAGAAATAAAAATATGGGAGCACTAAAATCTGAAAACTGCTGTTGTAGCTTTCAGCTTGTAGGCATAACATGACTTGTACCCACTGAATCAGGTAGTTGTTGCAGGGACTTTTTTTCTTGAGGTGTTTGTATGGCACCTAACAGTGGCTGGTTCCCAGGCTCCACAGAGGACAGTAGCTGATTCTCTGGTGTGCCAGTTAAGTAACCATAATTCACAGTGAGATCTGCCACAGTAAAACTCCACAACTCTCCTTGGAACAACAAACAAAGCTCATATGACCATGTGGATCCTTCAGTGTTTGCGTTGGTGAGTAGGTATTTATTTTCACTCCCTTGCAAATAGGCTGAAGGCAAGGAAATCAGTCACTACCTATAGGCTTTCTTGCTGAGAGATCCTAGAGGATGAACTCGAGGAACTGTTCCTCTTCCTTGAGGGTTGTGGCCAGCTGAGTTCAGAGCCATCATGTCCTCATGCCAATGGAAGAACATTGGGATGTGTGTGACTTCTTACAGCTCTGTCAGGCAACTTGTCTGTTAGAAAGTTTGTGCCCATGTGCATTGTTAAGACTTGTGATGCATTAATTTGGATGCATCTGTACCACTGGAAAAAAAACCAAAACCAAAACAGATCCAGACTGAAGGATGTCTGCAAACATGTTTAAACAGAAGGACTTAGATTGGATTTCTGCTGTTGACCACAATACAGTCACCCATTTCTGTCAGCTAGAGACTGTATTTTCATAACATGCTCTGTATTATACAGTGTGTGCTTCACTCTGAAATGGCACACAAGACAGAGAATGTGCACCTGAGGGATGTGCATAATTTATGACCTGTAAAACAGAAGGGACTTGCTAGACATGCACATTCAGTAACAGGTCATTGAAGCCAACAGTTTCTCCTTTAGTCACATCCAAGTGTTGGAGTCTGTCTACATTTCTGCTGTACAGACTTTGCCACAGCTTCTAACAAATAGAACAAAAACAACTGCAAATGCATCAGGAAAATGAAGAGGCATCCTTGACATGGTGGGAAAACCTTGCAGAGGGCATTCAGATACCATATTCAATTCATTACTTATGATTTTTTTATGCTTTGCCATGTAGTGTATCCAGAGAGAGAAAATAGATCATGTTTTAGTAGTTTAAATAAAATAAAGAATATGCATACAACATGACTTACCCATGATCTTGAAGAACTCTGTGAGTCAAAATTAGCAAGTGACAAAATGTGTGATATAGGATGGTTCAGAGGAATAGGTAACAGGTAATATCCTCAGAGGAGCAGGCCACTCAGGATTCAAAGTGATACACATGTGCTTGATACTGTTTGTACAGACTGTGAATAAGGATGATGTGCAATTCACAGAGGGCGCTGGTGAATGATGGGGGGAAAACAAACCACACTTTGTTTAAACATGAAGGCAGATCTGTTAGCTGATCTTGCAGAGACCAGTCCTGATGATCTTGTTATAACCACAGAGAATAAGTTCTTTCCTGGCAAACATAGTTAGCTACTGCACATTTCCTCCATGCTATCTCAACATAAAAGGGGTCCTGAGGAAAAGGTTTTATGAGAGGATGACAGATGACTACAGAACTCATCTTGATCTGAATTGCTGAGTTCATGGTGACTTAAGGCTGATATCTGATGTCTCATCACATTCACGGAAGCATCCTGAAAATCTCTGCACAGCCTGTGTGAATGCAGTGCCTGGCACTGCTGCCTTCTGGCACGTCCCTGGTGAGACCCAGGAGCAAAGCATGCCTTCACAGTCCATAAATCGGGGTCACTACACTCAGTCTCTCCCAGTCAGCATGCAAGCAGAGGGGAAAATGAGAAGGAAGTTATATTTCCTGTAACATATTAGGACCCAAAACCTCCAAGCTGAGAAGTTTTATTAAGCACACAATTTAATTAAAAGGATAAATTTATACAGTGAAATAAACAAAAATGGTGAAGTACATCCTAGTAAAAACTTAGGTCAAGATTTAGGACTCTGAGAGTCCTGAGATTATTTCAGCCCTTTCTCTTCAATCATATGCAGTTTTGCAGTTCTTAAAAATCAAGACAGAGAGAAAGAAAATATTTCCAAAACTCAGTGTTTATTTGGAAACAAAACAATTATTTTAGTGAACAGTATATGCGGATACCAAGGTGTGGCTTGGGAGCTGACTGAAGCCTGAAAGAGCTGAGTCCCTACAAAGTCCTGCAGTTGTGGAAGATCCCATTTTTCAGGACCCAATTCTCTCACCATCTTGCATATCTATGTATGTAAGACTTTCTAGGTTTTTTCAGCATCTCAGTAACAAGTTCTAATAATGTATAAAAGAACAATATCACTGCCTACAAAACAACTAGTGAGTGCTAGGTTGTGCTATTTCATTATTATTTCACTGAAACATTGTCAATAAAGCCCAGCAAATGCAAACCATAACAACAGCAAGAAATGTAGGTCCTCCTGTAAAGGACACAGCTACAGGAGAAAGTAATAAGTGCATTTGCTATGAAGTGACTTTATTTTTATTTCTATACAAATAGAAGTGACATAGAAAATGCATTAGTAACCTTCAAGTTACATTTCTTTTATATACAAGTGCTGGATTTTAGATCAAAGCTAAATTGTTTCTGGCTTAGTTGTTGGCTTTTTTTTTTTTTTAAATTCTTGAGTGCTTTTCAGTGGAAGTGCAGTAACATTGATATTTTCCCTAGAAGAGATGAGTAGCACTGCTAAGTGGATAACAAATGCTTTGCTCTGCATTAGAACTATAAGTAGCAGCTAATTTAAAGCTTTCAGAGAAAGTAGGGCAAAAAAAAGGAAGTTAATACTTTTTTTTTTATTTTGCCACAGTGCAGTTTTAATTTTGCTGCCCATCTGGGATTTTGCTCTGCTTTGAATCAGAGCTGTGCAAAGCAACATGAACTCTTTTATAACTTTTTAATTGTTCTGTCTACCTATACACATACAAAATGGATGAAAAAAACCAGAGTGATCAGTGGTTAATTACGCTACAATTACTCTTACGTTATATGATCTTTAACAATTATACTGATGCTTATCAGGAAATTCATGTACACTTAGATAATAATTTTTCATGAAAAAATTATTATTAACTGGACTACATTCTGCAATTTTCTTAGTCTAAGAGCAGCTTTCCTTATTTCCCATAATTTCTTATTAAGCCCTTCAGTTTTGGGGAAATACTAATTTTCAGCACTATTTAGCCAGGGAGCACACAGTATTACTTTTAATTCTAGTACATTACAAGGCAATCACTAAAATTATGTAGAATCAGTAGATACTGAAGCCTACAAATATTAAAAGGGCTCGCTATCTACAGGTCTTGATTGCTACCAGTATAAAAAAGTTTCTTTGGAACGAAGTGTTTGGATTCTTATTTAGCTTGAAAGACATTGATGCCTATGAATATCAAAATATTATCTATTGATCTCAGTGTTCTTCGTCAGTGACATGGACAGCAGGATCAAGTGCGTCCTCTGGAAATTTCCTAGTGACACCAAGCTGTGTGGAGCAGTTGGCAGGCTGGAGGGAAGAGATGCCATCAGAGGAACCTTGACATGCTTGAAAGATGGGCCATTGCAAGCATCATGAAGTTCAACAAAGGGAAGGGCAAGGTCTACACCTGGGTCATGGCAACAAAGCAGATCTCCCTCCTGCCTTCCCTTCTCCAGGCTGAACAACCTCAGCTCTCTCAGCCTGCCTTTATAGGAGAGGCACTCCAGCAACATCTTTGTCACACTCCTCTGGACCCACTCTAACAGATCCTCATTTTTCTTATGCTGAGCACCTCAGAGCTGGATGCAGTACTCCTGGAGGGGTGTGACAGGGGCAGAGTAGTGCAGGAGAAGCACCTCCCTCAGCCTGTGGCCACGCTGCTTTTGATGTAGCCTGGGATGCTGTTGGCCATCTGGTCTATGAGCGCACACTGTTGGCTCATGTTCAGCTTCTGGTCCACCAGAACATTCAGTCCCTTCTCTGCAGGGATGAGCTCAGTGAGTTCTTTTCCCAGTCAATACTTCTGTCTGGGATTACCCTGACCCAGCTGCAACACCTTGCTCTTGGATTTATTGAACTTCCCGAAGTTCTCATTGGCCCACTCCTCAAATTTGGTGCTTCTACTCCAGGCTTCAAGAATTGCAGCGAAATAAGAGAAGATAATTGAATCTTCAAAATAAACACACATGGCTATGCAACAAAAACATCAGCCCTAAGAACAAAGAGACTAATTCTCAAAGACACTAACAGACATATTTCTTTTTAAAGCTTCTATTATACATAATTTTCATGGGTCAGTCAAGGAAAATGTGAAGGAAGAAACCTCTTTCCCCTCTCTGAAGTCAAAACAGTAAGAGAGGAAATGAGAAAAGAAAGGATTAGAGGCTTCTTCAAAGTAAATGGTATCTGTGAAGAGCCTAAAACTGAAAAATAGTCATGCAATACAACATACTTGAAAAAAATATGCTCTTAAGAATGAACATAATATTCAAGAACCATATTTTCATTCTTCTCCACCATTAATGGCATCAAAAAAGTTTGAAGGATAGACTGATGATTCAAGGAAAAAAGTAATATAAAGATTAAAAGGTAAAGAAATAAAAAGTTCTTTTTATTTCTTTTATATATGTCTGCTGTAGGAGTCAGCTTTTTCAGAAAGAAACCCACATAAATAACCCTGAAAACATTATTGCTGTTAAAGCTAGTTTTTCCTAGTGTTTAAAAAAATTTGTGGACAAATCCTTTAAATAATGTCAGTTCTGTTTTTCTGTTTCATCCTTTTTTCTAGCTAAAATTATTCATGGATAAATACTGGGTTTGCTAGTTTATTCGTTTTGTAAATCTTGAAAGAATATACTTTAGTTGCTGGTAAACCTCTTCCTTTTGGTTAAAGTCCCAGAATAATAAATATATTTTCTGAACTGCAGATGACTAAAAAAACTTAAATCAGAGGATTAATCCCTCATTCTTGATCCACAATGTGCCTGAGGGGGAAAATTGCCTCAATTGAATATCAATGGCAAAACTCCATTGACTTCAACAAGCCAAGAGTCAGTCCTTGTTCTTTGCCATTTTGCTGATATGAAAATTCAAATATTGTATTTTCTCATCCAAGGCCAATCTCAGAAAATCATGACTTTTTGAACATCAAATAAGAGAGGGGGACAATAATTTTTGCTAAGTGAGCATTTAGAAGTGGAATCAATGTTTTCATTCTTCATGGCATTTGCCTTTCATTCTTACCTGAAAGTAGTTTTGTTCTATCACTCTAGATATTTTTGTCTCCTGTGCACCAGGGCTGCAAATCCATGCTGAGCCTTAGCTCTCAAGGTTATTGTCTCAAATCTGGTCAAGTTCAGCAGTGACTGTACACTGTCACTATCTGACAGCTGCTTGGGGTTTTTGTGAAACACCCAATGGGGTCAGTGCAGTCCTGGGCAGATGCTGACTATGATACAAAAAGTTTGACCAGAAATTACATTAACAACTCTATGAGTTTCAGGTGGCAAAGGACTGAGTAAGCTGCAGCTGACAGAATTACTCAGGCACTTCTGGGGTAGCCCCTTTGGCCACTAATGTGGTTCATTGGTGAATCTGGTATGGAACAGTGTTGCAAACCAACACAAACTGGTGAAGGGCTTTATTGTGACAGGATGTCAGCCTAGCACCTTTCACCTCCCCTGGAAATCTAGCAAGTTGCATACAAAGAAACATCTTCAGCTGTCTGACAGGACATTGTTTTACTTTACAATGTGTCTGGAGGTATGAGCTCGGAACTCTCAGGCCCTGGGGTAAACTAGGTGAAAAACTCATTTTAGAAAGTAGCATGTTAAGCTAATAAAAATAATTTTTAAATCTTTCCCCTGTGCTCTGCAGCAGCCTTCCTGGGTAATGGACAGCTGCACAGCTGCCTGGCAAAAATTACAAGCTCTCCCACTTTCATGTGGGCAAAATGGGAGAGGCACTTGCAGACTGATCTGAAAGATGCTGAGAATACCTCTATAAATATGCAACTGACTTTCCTCCGTTTTCTTTGTTGTCTCAAACAACTGCTGAATGATTTTTCAAGTAAATTTCACACTATTCTTCAGACAACTCATTCAGCTCATTTGGCTTTATTTATTCATTCCTTGCTAGCAGACGTGTCAGAGATGAGCAACTCAATACAAATAGCAAAACAAACACACAAAATGAAATTCCAAAGGTAAGGAGAAATAAAAGAATGAATTTATTCTGTTTCCTTGATCCCACTGGCAAATCCAGAGGAAAGTGGACAGTCCTGTCTCTCTATGATGGCTGAAAGAGAGATTCTCATGGCAGAATGCCATCCACCTGCCTGGGCACACAGCTCAACACATCACTACCTGGTAATTTCACCCAACATTCCACTTCTGTAATTCATCTAAATTTCATAGTGTAATAAACCTTCCCTAGACACATTAGCACCACTAGATTAGAATATTTTACATTACCTTTGTTATCCTGGGGAGAGCATTAGTATTTTCAAGTCAATGTAATTTACATGAATGCAAGATAACTTTCAGTGTGAAATACTCACACTGAATGTATCTGGAGGTAATAATAGCTATGAACTTTACTTATTTGTTATCTCCTAGAGGTAGATTACACTTTCTATTAATAAGAATAATCCACAATCCTGAGATTGTGCTTCAACACAATACCTTTGATAAACATTACCCAACTGCCAATTTTCTTTGTCTCTGTAAGCAGGTAGGTCAACACTGATGCTGTAACACTGCAATCTATAAAGTCTCTGCTCCCCATGCTTCATCCCTGCAGAGAGCTGGCTGCTGGGTATCCTTCATTTACCCATCCAAGGATTTACCCATTGGTTAGCCTCATAAAATCTTTGCAGCTAGGACTAATGCTTGCCATGCCCAGTGGACACAAATATTACCACAGATTGCATCAAACCCACCAAAAAAAAACCAAAAAACAAAACCACAAAACCCCATACCAAACAAACAAAAACACTCGGAAATAAGAAAAAGTCTGAATAAAACTCAGCACTCCTTCTTTCACAGAATCTTCCTTTTGGTTTCTCCCACTTCTTTTCTGCTGTCTGTGCTCCTCCCAAACTCTCCTGAATGCCTGCTTGGATCTTCTCCAATCCCTCTTTTGGAGCTACCACTGGTACCACTTACGTTACAGAGGAGACCAGTGCTGTCCAGTTACTTGGATGCCATGCCTTCTCATCATCAGCTGGGGCTCTTTTTGCTATGCCAGGGTGTGAAGTGCCTCTTCTGCATTTTGTGCTCAAACAGAGCCCTGTCAGCTGCATCAGCTTACATCTTGTCATAGTCATTTTGAACCTAAGCCTCACAGGAGACACTGGAGATGTGCAAATGCTTCAGTCAGTCCCATAGGGCTCAGGAGTTTCAGCCAGATAATCATCATGGGCAACTCAGTGGATGTTGGTCTGATTCCCAAGGGATTCCACTGGTGGGCAGGGATCAAAGGGAGCTCCCTGGGCCACCCAAGCAGAGCAAAGACCCTCAGAACTGCATTAAGTGACAATAAAGGGATTCAACTGTGGACAGAAATCCCGTGCAACTGCAGCCATTGGGTTTTACCTCTGGTTGTGGAATGGGTGCTAAGGAAAGGAAGGGATCACACATTAGTTTTAAGAGGCCTGTAAAATCCAATTAGGGAAAGCTAAGCACACAACTTACCTATGGGAGCTTTCTTAAAGGGCTCACAAACTTACAAAAGCACCAGTACTGCTGAACTGCATCTCTATGATACAAACCCATCATTTTATTTATTTGTAATGGTAAGAGGGTCAAGGTGTGCCTCTCCTGGGGATGATGTTTGTATTGGAGCCCTTGAGTATGTGAATACTTCCCTCTTTGCTTTGCAGGCCTCAATATTTTCTTCCTATTTTTCAGCTATTTTATTACAATCTTCCAAAGGAGGAAAAAACCACAAATTATCCAAGCACTTAGACATCTTTAGATGTTACAGTTCAATAGCAGTTTACTGCCATTTTGGTAAATTGTGCACAGCAGCAAGCCACAATTAAATGAAATCTTCATTCTTAATGTCTATATGTCTCTAAGATAAGAGTGCAGTTTTACTCTCTTTAGAATACTCTATATCTTTATTAAATGCACATGTCATTACAACCTAAAATGACTGGCTCCTCAAGCAGTCTCTGAAAGATGGCTGCATTTATTTTGTTCTCTGCCTCAGATGACAACCAGAAATGCCTAGAGCAAGATTCCGTTCCTGGTAAATATTGAGCAAACTGGGACATTTCTCTGTTTTCAGGTCTATCTCATGCACCAGCACCCGGCTTGTAGATTTGGGATGGCAAGTGGGGGAGGAATAAAAAATACACAAGGAAAAAAAAGCACAAATCAATAAAACCTCTCCAATACTCTCTTCACCCCACTTCTGTAAAATGCACTTGCTTCAAGCTGTGTCCGCAAATGCAGTGAAATACTCCGTGCTTAAGTGTCCATCTTATTTCTAATCCATCAGACTCAGAAGCATCATTTCAAAGGATGATAGGAAAGAGCTGATCCTCCACCTTATGATGGCATGACCATGTTGGACAAGCTGGGACAAAAAGACCATGGAAGTGGTGCTTGTCTGTTTGCCATCCCTGTCTTGTGTGAACAAGGAGCACTATAGAGAAAATCTACCCCAATCTCTGCTCCCTGGTTCTGTCTTTGGTGTGTGCCTGTCTGAGCAGTAATTCAAGCATCAGCAGATACTGGCTGACCTCCAGCTGAAGCTGGATGCTGCAATTTCGTTCCTGCAGGGATGAGCATTCCTTCAGGAGTCTGCTATTAGCACCCAGGTGAGAAGGAGAGCCCAGTTGAATGCAGAACTGTCCAGTAACACCTTTTTATCACAGATGTCCACCAATGTGGCATGCAGGGGAGTATACTTGAGATTTGCCTCTCCAAGAGAATCCTTACCTCAGAGCAGCCCAAGAGTTGACACTTCTTTTGATGCTTTGTGATGCTTTCCTGAAAGACCTGAGGAGCTATCTGTGCTCAGGGCAGGAAAACGGCATATAAGCTCTATATGTATTTCTCCCTTCTTTTTTTTTTTTTCCCTAATATACTATACTGCTAAAAACCCAAAACCAGCCAAAAAACCACAACAAACAAACAAATAAACAAAACCTCCAAACCATGCAACAACAAACCCCCTCAAAACAAACAACCCCCAAAACAAAACAAAGATAAAAACCCCAAACAACCAACACCCAAAAAACAAACCACCTCTCCCCCTAAATATCCCAGCAGAACTTCATTGGTTCCCCAGGAAAAGAACAAAGTAAACACCGAGTCTGGAGAGATCCTGAGAGTTCCCTCAGCAAAGTGCAGAGCACCAACAACCACAGAGGGCAGCCACAGGATGAGAGGTGGTATATTTAAGACCTTTAAGTGTAGGGTCTATCCCAAGCAAGCATCACTGTGGCAAGCTCAGGGCCTTGGAGGAGCTCAGGAGTCAGAGCTGAGCAAGACAAGGCAAGCACCAGTGTTCCCACACTGACAGTTTGGTGTAATCTATTTACAGCTGCTACAAGAAACTGCTGGGTCGTGTGGTGTTCTGCAAAGCAAGGAGCTCCTGACAAAAAGGCATAATTTTCACACAAACTAGAAAAATGGAGTGTTGCCTCCCAGATAGCTCTAGCTGACTATAGGGAACACCCAACTGAGCAGCCTATTTATTATATTGCATCTGACATTATGAGAGCCTGTGTAATGTAATTATCCATAAAAGTCCCAACAGTCTGCCAATTGTTCCTCACAGGTACACTTGTTTTTAAGACAGCTTTTCTAGACATCCATTACATACAGCTTCCTGCTTGCCTTTGTCTGTTCTGTAAACATTATTTTGCCATGGATTACTGAATGAAAAAAAAAAATGAAACTGCACAAAATCTACTGGTTTAAAAATATATATGTACTGTTATTGTTTTTTTAATTTAATTATCTGTTTAGATAGGACATTTGATGTATATATACCCTATCTTCCTCATTGTTATGCTGATACAGAAAAGTTCATTTGCAGGCAGTACTCTGTACCCAGGGAATCAAGGGGGCCTGGCCTTTATTTTACTGACCTCTGTAGCTTTACTGAGGAGAATAAGGACCCGTGCTTTTGCAAGGAAAGAGGGATCTTGTCCCACAAGATTTGGCAATACACCTTCTTAGGGTTCAAGCTCTCTAATTCACATAAGAGGACCATCACTCTAAGAAGATGAATACAAGGAAGTGATATTATTGAGCAACCTGTTGTTGGTTTATGCTGTTTCAGATTGGCTTTTTTTTCCCCTTCATTTTATGAGTTAAAAGGCACCACCACTACCTCCTCTGTGTAATTTCCCACTTCTCTTGTTTCAGGTCCTGCTCCCCCCTCATTATGCTGCCTTTTGTGGGTGTAATTCTTAGACAAAAAAGTCTTTATATCTCATAAGTAGCCTATATATTTAAATTGGAGTTATGATTCATTTGGGGCTGCTGGTAACTTAAAAATATTCTTAAAATTGCATTGTACTGCAACTGGCACTTAGAGTTGCCCTTATGAGACCCACTGGATATACACTGTGTGCTTGTACTCATCGAGCTGCCCCACATCCAAAACTGAATGTACTTTCCTGATGCATAGGCCTTGGTACATGTTAACAGTGGCAGAAGTCATAGAATCATAGAATGGTTTGGGTTGGAAAGGACATCAAAGACCATCTAGTTCCAACCCCCCTGCCATGAGCAGGGACACCTTCCACTAGTCCAAGAACCCATCCAGCCTTGCTTAGTCAATCTTTGAATTCATTCTCTGATTTCCATTTTTGTTTCTTCTTTTTAAAGATATATAAAGAGGGGATGTTTTCTGCTTCACATAGTGTCATGCCCTTGTAAACCACACCTGCTGTGTGAGCTGTGCTTTCCTGTTGTAGGAGGACATTGGGTAAGATTACTTTTTGAACACAGTATTGGCACCAGCAAACCCCATCTTCCTTTGGACTGAAAGAAAGTACAAAGCAAAACAAAAATATATTGAGGGAAGAAATCTCCCAGCAGCAACTATGGGACCTAAAGCACACTATTTCATAAGATATAGGCTTCTTTTGGTGTGCTGTGTGCTAATCCCTACAAGTGTTCTATAAATTGCATGATAGCTAAGCATGAGCAAATCTTAAGAATAACTCAACTGTTTCAGAATCTCATTATATTTTTAACTCAATTTCAGTCTTGTTCAAAATCCATTCTAAAAAGCCGATTCAAGGCTGCAGGCAGCCTTGGAAGACACTTTAAAAAAAAAAGAACATTGAAGATACATACCAAACAATGGATCCAAAAGGCAATATTTCATCCATCTATTTTATCCCCAGGTGTTTCAGAGACAGTTCTGTCTAGTGCATAGGAAACCATAAACTCATTTAAGAGCAGGGCTTGACTCAGTCACTTGGCAATGCCTTCCCCTAGCCAAATGACTCTGGTTTACCTGTCCCACTCTATTTCAGACTCACCAACACAGACTAACAATCTTCTGGGGCTGGTACTGCCTATTTTCGTGTACCTGCCCTCTGTCCTTAGGTTCATTCCTAATGAATAAGGGTGTGTCCACTCTTTTTCCCTATAAGACCTCTTGTTTCTCATGGCAATGGAAAAGAGGAGCCAATATAGGAGCAGAGGAAACATGAGGTCCAAGAGGCATTCAGAAGAGTTACAGGAAGGGTAGAAGCTAATGTCACAAAGCCATGAGGTTATGGGAAATATTTTTTTTCTTAGTTTTCTGTAATTTATTATGTAATAAAACAAGACCATAGTGAACAGAATTTCCAGGAAGAGACAGGAAAATAGGAATAGGAATAGTCTCCATTCTAGGAGACACATTGGTGATGATTAGCAGCTGAAAGTTGCTAATCTGCTAGATGACAGCAAGAAAGAAATTAAGTAAGAAGAAATCTATTAGCAGATAATTTACCTAGTTGGGGAGATTACAAATCTCACTTCTTTTAAAGATTTACTGTTCTGAGCAACCCATATGTTTTATTTCCCTAGGCTTTCTATTTTCCAGGTTCTATCAGGGGATGCCTGTTTGTTCACTTGGTTTGTGTTCTGAGAAATTCTCCATGTCAAAAGTCCCTGAAGTTTATAATTAACCACAACAGAGCTTGTGCGCTTGAAGATGGATGAAGCTGAAAGAAGAGGCATAGCTACAGAGAGAAAAATAACGTACTGAAGGTTGTTAACAAGGAAAAAGGCTGCCACTGTGAATATCTGCCTGTATAACAGCAGTGTTCAGCAAGGGATCCCTATCTGGTGTCCCTTAGGCTTTGCAGGTAAGCCGTGGGAAAAGCCGACTTGAAGGGGCAGCTCTATCTTCTCCTGCCAAGGCCAGGAAATGCTGTTATAAAATCTAGTATTCTTTCTGGAATATTTATTAGGAGTTCAGAAAGATTGATTTGGCCACTGAGGATAGATATGTGAGCATCTGCTGTAGTGGCAGTAAAAAGAATTAGACTCATCAGGAATAGTAATTCATAATGATAGTGGTGGTGTTTGCTCTTTGAATATAAAGAATCTCCTAGGCCCTTCAATCCAAGTACAACTAAGACTCCTACATGCAAGAAAAGCCTCCTTTATTTTTTTTTTCCACAGCAAGAGTTGCAGTTAGAAAAGTGTCCAGACCTGTGAGCCCCTGAGCACAAGAGTGAGTGGATGATCATTAATTGAGGTGTTTCCTTTTCTGAGCACCTCATACAAATGAAGGAACCTGATGTGCAGATCTGGTAAAAGTCAACACCATTTGCTGCAGTACTGACCCTAACTGGATTTTGGTTTGCTAAGGAAAGAGGAGAGATGAAATAGGAAAGCAGATGTCTTCTCCACCTGGGACACAGGGAAAGAGAGCCTGAATTCAGTTTATTTCTACATATCCCATTAAGGAAAAATAAATGCTGTTCAAAATGCTGTATTTCTATCTTTTCTGAAGTATGATCAGAAAGTCATTTGAAGTATGATCAGAAAGTCATCCTAACATCCGAAGTGAAGATGAATCCCATTCATGATGAAGTCACTCAGACTGGGTGAATCTCTGTCCCCTCCACCTCTGCTCCTCAGGTGAAGCTGCAGTACATATTTTTTAAGAAGGATTCTCCATGGTTTCTCTTAACTGTCTTTTACATTTACCAGGAACAAGGAGTCCTAAGGAAAGGTGCTATAGATGTTAGCAGAAATAAACTCAACATTGTATTGTTAAAATTAGAACTTAAATTGATATTTAAAATGCTGAACCACAGATCTAATTCCCCATAAAATTCTACTCAAGAGCTTGAATTAAACTGTGGAAAAGATTTCCTTTTTAACTGTAGAGAAACTTGCTGTAAATGGGTGCAATGGTGTACTTTAGAGCCCTGGAGGCAGTTAATTGAGCCCTACCTCCTCTTTTAGCCTGCATATTCTCTGCTAAGCCCACGCACGCAGCTGAAAGAACAGCTCCTGGAGTACCATCCTGCTCTAAAAATGAATCTCTGTGTGGTCATGTGCACTGATATAGCCAGAACAGCATGCTTGTGACAAGTGCTTTATATGCAGGGTGTTTAAGAATACGGCTGCAAAAGATTAGCAGCAAGCAGGTTCTTGCTTAAAATGAGATAGACGTGGGAACCAAATAACATGAGAAACAAATGGAAATTAAAGAGTCTTCAAAGACCATTGAAAAACCTTTTCGTTCTAAGGAAACTGCCCACGTTAGCAGTTTAAAAAAAAGACTCATACTTATTTTGGTCAACATTGACAACCTTCTTCCGTTGTGTAGTAGTTTCCTTCTCAAATAGTCAGGTGCAGAGCACAGTCCTACTCATTGGGAGCAAAGCTGACAGAATCTGCCTCTCACTTTGGCACATTCAGCATTTCACAGACTTTATACTGTATATCTGGTGAGTCAAGCACCCATTCTGCCAAGCCTCCATATGTAAAGGCACGCTTACCCCCACTGGCACAACATTCCCAGACTTATTTATTATTTATTGGAAAAACATGTTTGTTAAATAACTGTGCTTCAAAATACAACGGCCTTTTTCTTTTGTCTTCTTTTTCCCTATGGCCTCCTAGGATCTCTCTGGCACCAAAAATTCCCCTGCAATTACAGCCAACAACTGAGACTCAGCCTGAAGTCCAGATATAGATTTCACACCCCTCTGGAGCAATCACTGAGAATTTCAGGGATTTAAAGAATTTCAAGAATTGCCTGCAAAGAGCTAAATCTTATAGAAGTATTGCTCGTTCACCACCTGACACATAGGGACTGTACTTTTCATTTTAACACTCATAAAACATGTACAAGGACTGAGGTGTTTTTGACACATAAATCTCAGGTGCTGAAAGTTCACTCTTGTTCTGCCATCTCCTACAGTTATTTGGGGCAATGTACCACTCCCAGTGTTTCTGGAAATGTAATGGCACACTTCCCCCTAAAAGCCCAGAATATTGCTATTATACAGACTTTAGGAGTTAAACTCCTTTTGTGGATTCTTGCTCCTTTTCTTAAAGCTCAAGTGTCACTCTCCTTGCCAGTCAGCCAAAAGCCGTATTGAAGAAACCCCAAAATTTTAGAGATATAGGCAGAAAAATAGACTGCATGTACAGCTAGTGCATATTTAGTATGAGCTAAATTGTCCCAGGCACTGGAAAGGGTGTGCTCACTGTGTGACCGTGTGCCCTTCTGCAGATGGTGGAGCAGACACTGGCTCCTGGCTCCTCTCCTCCTGGCCCCTGAGTGAGAAATGGCCCAGGCCAGTTGTTCTGCCCAGTGAGCCTCTGAAGCCCCTCACCACTCGTCTTCTGGGAGACCACCCTGAACATCTGTCAAACCACAACGTTTCTGTGCTTGTAGGAACCTGCAGGAAAATGTGGAAGAGGAATACTCCTTCCCTCTTCTATTTTTATATACAAGAAGCTGTTTAACATAAAACAGTGAAAAAAATATGCATCTGGCCTTTTATTTACTGGCAGTTTCAAACTGTGAGCTCTGGAACCAATCCCTGGTGCAACTCCATTGACTTCAGCAGACTCTGCCAGAGGTCACAATGTGCCATTAAGAGTTGAAATAAGACAAGACATGCAGTCCTGTTTCTTTCCAGCCCATAAAACCAGTCTGAAAGGTTTTCTTTCCTGTCTTCATTTTATCCAAGATCTATCAAGAATATTGAGTTCTATCTTTGTTTTTGCTGAAGGATTGCTGAAGTGGAAAAAGCACTTTCTTTAATTACAGGGAATATGGGGCTTAATCTAATAGAAAGACAGTATTTCCCAGTTAGTTTCCACATATTTTTAATTCAATGGGTGCTAACCAAAGAAAATCCAGCATGTTCAGGATGTTAAAAAAAAAAAAAAAAAGCAAAACCAAAAAAACCCCTTCCATTCATATTTGCTTAAATTTAGTCTTTATGGTACATTTTATTCAAATGCTTGTGCCATACTTAGCAGTATCATATTGAGCTCCTTCCAGAAGTGTATGTGAAAACACAATTAACATTTTCACATGTTCTTTGGGTTTTTGCCTTTTTCAGGACAGGCTTATGGAAGAATGCCTTATTTTCTCCCTTATTTCTTTTTAAAACATCTCTCTGTCTTAGAGAGGGACAGATAAAAGAGGAACAATTTGCACTAGGTAAATGTGCACAGACTCAGATGTGATTGATGGACTATATGAGTGCAGCCCTGGAGCCTTTCCATAAGCACTGCTTAAGAAGGGGCTATCTGCTGGATGCTTCTTACTTCTTGAATAGGGAGGGCCTAAGAGAGGGAAAATACTGCAGTCCTCCTCATTCTTCCAAACTAGCATTAGTTAACAAAGTCCTGCTAAACTCTCTACATTAAACCCAGATACAACCCAACTTTGATAGCTTGACATTGCTATGGCTGATATTTTATGCCCCTTTGCAACATGGAGTAAGAAGTCATTTAGAAATACTTTTCTAAAAACATTTGACAGAAGTTATGCATTAACGATGTATATCTTCTGAGCATGAAGAACTTAGTGACCCTCTCAAGTCACACAGGTGACTGAGAATTTCAATTTGGTAAAATAACACAGTTTATATAATGGTTGCTTGTCTCATAATTGCCATGTAAACTATTTCCTTGCAGAACCAACCAACCAAATAACAAATGAAAAAACATAATTCAACTCCACCGTTGATCATACTGAAGTCTGAATTGGGTGTCACAGTATGTGTCTACTGACATCTACATCAGAGTGGCAATAGGGAGGGGAGGAAAGGCTGTCTCTGGTTTAGATTCCTGAGGCTAAATGCAATACAAATATACCCTGAAGTCAACAGACTTTCACGTGTTATACATCTGTGCTGAATTTGCTTTCCAATATCCTGCTTCCTAGATTTGATCTGGGCAGATGGTGGAAGAGATCTCCCTGGAAGCAGCATGTTCTCCCCCCGAGAGGAATGCCCTTATGTCTCTCAGACATGAACTGTCTGGCTGATTAATAAGTAGTGCTGTTGGGCTCAGGAGAGAGTTCAGATTTGCTTCTTTTGCCTGCAAAGCAGGACTTTACTGAGGCAGGGGTGTTAAACTGGAACTGTTAGAGAAGTTTGGAGCAGGTGGTGAAAGGGAATGGAAGAAGTGGCAAGGGAACAAAGGAGGATGCTGTGTCCCCTGAGGGAACAACCTGTTGCTTGTGGTGACCTTGTCTGTCATGGCAATGTGGATGCCAGTGCCTGGAGTTGCAGAGAGGTGCCCTGTCTTCTCAGCCCTTGCCACCTGCTAGGCTTACCGATGTGATGTGGCCTCTCCAGGCCATCCAAAATCCCCATGACTCCTGGCAGAGAACCCAGCACAAAGTCTTGTTCTCTATAAAGACTTCTTTCTTCCCCTGGATAAGGAAAATCCTTCTGCTCCTAAAGGAGACAAAAGCAGCCATTCAGTTCAGAGCTATGGCTGTTTTCAAGGCTTCCAGTAAACACACTGTGCTTCAGTACTGCTGATACATGTATTAAATGAGAGCACATGCTTTTAGAGAGCAAGTAGCCTCTTTACCTAGATGCTATTTACATGTGAGTGTTAATCAAGATGTTCTAAACCAATTCTGCCAAAATATTATTTTTCCTTCCTTTCCCTGTCCCACCATCTATATGAACAAAGGTCATGAAAGACAGAGCTGTCATTTGATTTATACTACTGACCACTGTGTTTATCACTGACTGTCCATTTTCTTTAACTTTACATAAAATCAGTGTTTGGGACACTGTAAAGTTTGAGGACGTTTAACACAAAACTATCTTTACTGACTTCACTGACTACCCAACTCATGGATAGTGAAGAACCAGAGAAGCAACCCAAAGTAATATATTCACCTCAGAGGGAACTTTAAAGAATGGTAATGCAGGCACTTCTGCAGCAGAACCCATCGCTGTGTTTCCTATAAAGAAATAGGAAGCAAATGAGGTAGCTTTGGGGCTGTGGGTAAAGCCTAGCGGTCCCCCTCAACACACAATGCCACACAATGATGGGACTGAGTCATTATTGGGAAAATCTCACAAGTTACAAGATCAAAGAAGAGGGGGTTAAAAAGCCTCTTGGATAAAACCTAGAAGGTCCTAGTAAGTAAACTGCAGAAATAAGGTTTTTGGGGTATGTATTATGTGACAATAGCAAGTTGAGAGCAAAATGCCCCAAATAAAATTCATTTTTACTGCATCTGCTTGAAGCCTGCAGTAGGACTACTCTAGAAAGCCTGTGTGAAACCAATACAGGATTTCACAGGGCTGTACTTGCAACTTTGCTTCTACAGAGTCTTCATGCAGACCTGTCAGTATTTACAAAGATATTTCTAGATGCCTATAGACCTCAGTGTATGACAAATGCTACAAAATGAGAAAAATTACTTCCTTGGCTCTTTCTCAAGATATTGTAAAGATATTTAAAAATGTAATAGTTGTATTAACTTGATATGCTTCAGAACATTAACTCAAGAGACTTTTTTTCAAACAGATTCACAATATTTATAATAACCCTTATGCTATGCTGCTTGTTGCCACCCACGTGAAGGAGATGCCATACAATGTTGTCTGATATTATTTGCTTAGCTGTAGAAATTTTGGCATGGTATTGTGTAGAAAATGAGAGGAATTAGCTGTGTATTGCTGATATATTTTCTCCTCCTGCAGTTTCACTTGGTTACAGCTCCCATGTCGCATCCCAGAGGTGACTTCATTACAGTAGGTGAATGCTTTCCTGTGTGTTAGAATGTGTTTGTAAAATATTCCTCGGAATTAAAGCTACTGGATGGATTTCTAATTGGACATTTAGTATAGCTGGCTAGCACATTGGTGACAGCTTCATTTAATGTATACAGCTTAATTGGGTAGCTCATTTGCCAAGCCCCAACTGGCAGCAACAAGCACCAGTTTCTGCATCTAGATGTCCACTTTTAAGATAACCTTGAGACACCATCCAAAAGCAGAGAGAAACCAAATCAAACTGTCAGAACACTTAGTGAGCAATATATTCCCTGCTTACAAACAGTGAATCAAATAGGCTTATTCAAAGAGCACATTATTTAGGAGAGCATAAAAACAAAAAAAAAGAACAGCATAGAGAAACAATCTACAATAGGTCCCTTTGCTCTCTGCTCCAGTCCCTTCTACTCAAAGCAGATGAATAATGATTCATGTTTTCTTTCTTTTAACATGATGCTGCTTATTGCCTTCCACAACGAGACCCATCACTTCCTGACCTATATAGACACTGAATTGACCTAATTTAGACCTTCTGAGAAAAATCCCAGCTTACTGTGAAGGGACCAACATGTCTTCTGATAGCTTGCTCTGCTGTTGTTTCCAGTTCTCACCAGGAATTAATAAAACCCATGAAGACCTCACTTAAAGAAAGGAGCTTCCTTAAAAGTAGGGTCCTTCCATGCTTCCCAAGTTTCTTTGGCCCAGTTCTTTCTTCTGCAGCATTAGATCTGGGCATCTGGTCAGGCTCAGTAACACTTCACTGGTCTCAATGAAAATGTCATAAAAAATGTCTTAGAGGTCAGGGTTAAGAGTGTAGCTTAAAAATTTACTAGAGCTTATGGGAACAAGACCCAAAACTTGCTCTAATTTTCAGTAGTTGTCATTGCTCTCTGGAGACCTTTGCTTTTAGAGCACTGAACAAGTTCTGTGTTTTCTCATACTCCAGTTAGTAAAGTTCATTGTTGAGAGAACAATCTCACTGTTGTGCACAGGATTTTCAGAATCACAATCCTGTCTCTTTAATCCTTTTCATTGATTCCAGTCTACATATTGATATTTGTTTTGGAATATGATATTTTGATCAGTATTAAACTGAGTCGTGTGGCTTTTTTGGATGTAAAAATATTGTAGAAACGTTAATCTGATTGGCTAACTAAACAGTAATGTTAAATATGCAATTTTAACATCTCTTTCCTGAGATATGTTCGCTACTCATATTCTTTAATTTTACAAAAACAGTTTTTCTACAATCTGCGTAGCTAGGCTGAAAAACATGGATATACAGCTTGGCTACATGTTCTCTCAAAATAAAGCAGCCATAAAATGTGTAGTGAGGATTGAAATGGATGATATACAGCAGACAGAGATTAAAACCATCTCCCGCTGAAAACAAAGGCAAATTTATCATTGATTTCATTTTAGTTGGGATGTTAGCCAAGGCAAGTACATGTCTCAGACCTTGTTCACAGGAACATGTCTTCATGCCTGCAACAAGCCCCCATTACACCTACTTCCATTTCTTGTCATGGTTTCTCCATCACCAAAATCCAATGTTTTGGATTATATGAGAGATCTGAGAGTCCATCAGTTCCAAAAAGCAAGCTCCAAGTCAAGGACAGTCTGATAACTGTTACAGTTGTACTTTGCACTGGCAAAAGTCACTGTTTCCAGCAGAAAACTCTAATATCTAAATACAGTTGGAAGTCAGATCATTGGTAGAATTGTACAGCTTTATTAAAGGTGAATATGACTACACTTGCACCAGTAGCTCATCTGATTGATGAGTAGAGTCTCACCTTGAAAGATTTCCCTTAAGAAAGCAGAGAAAAAAATTGATAGTAAATGGAACATGGATGCTGGTGTGTGATGCTGGTTGTGGATGAAGGTTTCAGGACTTCTAACAACATTTTCTGAGCACTCAAATCACTGGCAACTTTTGAGGTCCATTCCTTTGGACTGTAATTTAGACCTAATTGAAAACTCTTTCTTTTATCTCAAAACTAGAGACCTGCTATATTTTAATTGAGCTCACCATACCATCAACTGGACTACTTGAATTGAACAAGATAAGAGTTGAAATGGGAACAAACTCCTTCCCAAAGAGGTCAGCTATTGCAGAAATTATTCTGGGGTAGGCAGAACTGGCTTTTTGGTACTCAGATTTAATTATCCTGTGAATGGGAACTTTCAAATTAAACTCCTTTCCTTGAGACATTCCCAAACCTCTCTACTTAGACCTGCAGATGGCAAACATAGCAGGAGGAACTGAGTCATTCAAGATGCACTGTCCTCAACAGTGGTGAAGACTTCTTTTGGCGGTGCCTGTGCGGGATGGAGCTATTAGGGAAATTATTTACTCCAAGAAGGAAATTAATACCACACAAAACAAGAAGGATCTTGTTCCTGAAATGCTTTTTCTTCTCTTTAAACCAGAGGAAAGAAAACTCACCTAAAGAATGAGGCATTTAGAGGCTTTAGAATTTATTAGGTGTAGAGAAATAACCTTGGCAAAACTTGCTTTTCTGTGTCAATACCTTGAGCAAGAGCAGATTCAGACAAATAGAGCAGGAAGTACTGAAGGAAGGAGAAAGATTTAAGAGCGATGGGATGCTGCTGTCTTGTAATGCTGAGCTAATTCAATGTCCCATCAAACATCCTGGCACAAGCATACAGCTCTCTGCCACATAATCCAGACTGCAAACAGAAGTAAAACAAGATATTTCAATTAATATACCACTAATGGCAACAAGAAGACCTTGACTTGTCTGAATTTACCCTTTAGCAAAATATACGTATAAATAAATGATGACTGACATTCATAGTCTTAATAAAACCAGTTGTGTTCTGTATGGGGAAGTGAGATATTTTCTTCCACAGTATTTTCCTCCTCCACATTTATCAATTTACTAACTAAATCATGTTTTCTCCATGACCCCCAAATTCAGTTCTATGTTCTTTTGATGCTGGTGTTGATAATTAATCACATTTAAAAACTGTTCAGGCACTCCATTTTAGTGCTCCCCTTTTCAGGGCTGTTTTCAGGTATCACACCCATCACCCACAGGTGGCATGTCCCAGTCTTGCACAATATTTTGTCCTCTTTGGGCTGTCCATGGATTAGCCATGGGTTCTAGTAGTAGGGATAATGCCCATCATCTAAAGTCTCCATGAGATGTTGCCCAGGTCCAATCCCAGACACACATTTCTTCCCCCTGTAAGCCTTGTGGCTGATCCAATCTTTTAAAGGGAGTGAGATATGCTTCAGAGTCCTGCACACTTCAGTGTGTGCTTTAGGATGTATTCAATGTGCCAACATCAGCAATATGCACAGCCAAGTGCTCCCTATAGAGTTAACCTATTTTATCCATCAGAGTCATAATTGTCATCTACTAAAGACATGTCCCAAAAGGTATAATCCTAATCTTAAAGCACTCCAAAGAGGTCTGCGTGGTCAAAATTTGCTGATGCTCTTTAGGTATGTCCAAAGCTAGATATATAGATGACTTGGCCTATTATTTCTCTTCCACTCTCCAGGGAACTCATTGTACTTATCTTGATAAAGCTAACATTGAACCTTACTTGGATTGGGAGCCAGCACAATAGCAATGTCACTGTCAGCTGTGTGATTTTTCAGAGATTCTCACATTTTCTATCTTCTTCCTTTGCTAAGGAAGAAATGACCTTGCACCTTATTTCCTTGTCTTCATTAAAGGTGCAAAATTGCATTTCTTGCTTGGCTATTTAGAGAAAACTCTTTTAAAATCACAAACTAAACTGGTGCCTATATGATCTTCACATTTAGATGTTTTCCCAGCTGGGATTCAAACGCTTCTGCCACTTCAAGGTCTCAACAAGATCATGTGAAATATTGCCTTTCTGAAAGGAAAAGAAAGACTCCACAGTATACAGGGACAACTGACAACCAGTGAAAACATTTTGCCTGCACTTTGTCCTGGGGATAGTAATTTAAATCTAATCTGCAAGCAACAGCTTCAGAGTGCTACAAGCACATCCCATGTCCATTAGCAGCATTATCAGTGGGGAAGATCACGGGTCTCTCAATTCCTTAGCCAGATTCTTTCTAAATGGCACTTGTCCTAGGGAAGAAGATTTCTCTCACCCTTTCTCTTCTGAAGGGTTTTTATCACAGGTGAGACTTAGAAAAACCTGCAGCCTCTTATTGTATTTCTGTGACCAGCTTCCTTCTAGCAATTTACTCTCAATTCCTCACAGGACAGCCAAAATATCAGGTGGGCAATTAACAACCTTCCACCTGCACACTCACCCACTCTCAGTGTATTACAGTGTTTAGCAGCATAGGAGAACATAACTAATGACACTCAAGTCCAGAAAAACAGAGGGAGATAAAAAACATAATGAGTTACCATGGAATAAAGCACTTACCCTTCTATTGAGGAAATGAGCCATAAGAGCCACAGTTAAAGCCTGGGGTTTTGTACAACTACATTCTACTTCACTCCATGTTCATTTTAATTTAACTGAATTCTTTCTTTAAAGTGTTATTTTCAATTTCTGGTCTTCAGGAATAATTATTAAAATAGGCTACTTTTTGCCTTTTTTAATAGACTGTACCGACATCCAAATGTTCCATCATTCACTAAATCTGAATTTCTGAAGTAGTTATAACTCCTGACCCTGCATGGGAGAAAATGTATTTAAAATCAGTTTTATACACAGAGTTTATAACAAAAATTTCTACATTTCCTATCACCTGCTACTGTTGATCCAATTCAATACAGGCAAAACAGTGAATAGATTTTCTCACACGGATTCAAAACCAAAACTGCCTGAAAGTAGGTATAGTTTTCCATGTTTTGGTTTTCTTTTTCCTTGACACTAGCTTCCATTTGACTCAGCTTTGGAGCATATAGCTTTCAAAATAGTCCTATTGCTACACTGTGCTGTGACATGATAGATCACCCTTCCAACTCACAGTTGAGGTCTCTCCCAGTTGTTCAAACAATTCCCAGTTTGCAGAGAGTAGTGCTGCAGAGGCTCAGAGAGCCATGACACCCCTAGAGGAGCAGAGGTAGGCAAGGAGAAACACTTCTTTGAGATTAGGGTGAGAAGAGCTTCCCTCCCATGGGCCTTTGCAGGCATATGCTAAGTTCTATTGGTTAAAACAGCTGATGTCACCCCGGTTCAGCCCCTGTTTATCCTATATGTACCTCCCCTAGAATGTTTTTCCCTCTCCTGATCCCCATTGGCTCTGTTTTTCCACACTGCTCCACCCCTGCTACCCCACTGGTTCTCCCAGTTGGCTGCCCCTCCTCTGCACCACTTTCCCCTGTTCCCATTGACCCTTGATCCTCAGATCCACCCCTTCTTCCCGGTATTTAACCCTGTGCCCTCAACCAGTCTTGGTCTTTGTCCCTGGACCCCCTTTGAGGCGATGAACTGTTCTTGGAGCTCCATACAAAGAGCCCTCCTTCACCTTTGTTCATCAGTACTCCAACAGGTGTGCTCTGGGCTTTGAGAGCGCTGGCAGAGACCTGCTGAAGCACACCACAGTGCCCCAATATCTGGGTGCAGCAGTCCTGGACTGGGAGTTTTTGATTCATGGTGCATCTTCTTCTGAAGTACTTTTCAAGTCACCCATCACAGTCACTGAGGTCTGATAACCATTTCCCATGGCAGGGAGGAGACAAGGACTGACCTGGCTACTTGCCCATTGCTGACAGACTGATCTGTGCAGATGCTGCACATGCTCAGCATGGCTCTATTAATCTCTTGAGCTGTTAGAGCCTGTTCTTTCCTCCCTCTTCCTCCTGCTTGCTCCTCCCTCCTGGCCCCCCACTTTCAAGCCATCTTGATCTTACCCTGTGATTCCTCTGCCAGCTCTGTCTGGCAGCTCCTTGTACCCTGCTAGCACAGCTTTATAGCCTTTGCTCTTTGGCTGGTCATCAGGAGGTGTCCCCTCAGAGAACAAGGTTTCCTCAGAGATTCTGCCTCCCTCACAAGCTTTGCTGCTCAGTCCTTCCCATCCTCTGGGCAAAAGGACAGCCAGATGTTGCTCAATTCGTTATGAGTAGTTGAAAAATTATATTTAAATTGTCACCAATCACATAAAATAAAGGTATTGGCTACATTTGAAAGAGCAAATGTAAATTACCATTGACTTTTTTTAATCTTTATGAAAGGGATTCTCAAATTCATCTTGTGATTTCACCAGCCATTTTATGCATTGTTATCTTCTGTGGGATTATGTGGATACAGCCATTTCTTTGGGTGATTATTTTTAGTATTTTTACATATGCAATTTTGAAAGGCTCCCTAAGAATATAACTTTTAAGACAGCATTTCTTTAGGAATGATTAAGCATAATCATGCAACTATAATCATGCATTGCAGAGAAAAGTAGAATACAGAATTGATATAGTCTCAGTTGTGGTTGCTATGTAATTTTTCTTTTCATACTAATATTGAATTTTATGTATAAAAGAGTAACTGATTTTTAAAGATTGAGAGAGAAAGCCTTAACTCAGAATTTCCTGTAGATTCAATGTTCATTTATTTTTGGAAACTGCATTACATATTTTAACTAGTATAATATTAAATACGATTTTTCCCTGGAAGTTAACTTTTACTGTAATCAGATAACACAATTTAGTGAGAACTATCTTACTTATTATACACATACATTTCTATATCTGTATATAATATGTATATAATATATAACATATATAATATGTTACAGATATGTAACAGCCTGGGAGGAAAAAATGATGGTGATACTTCATATATTGAATTAATGGTTTATAGGAGGGTATTTTCACACAGAGCTTTCTCATCTGTGTGAGGACCTAGAACCTGGGTATTCATGTAGAACATTACATACGACCTGAGAATAATTGTTCTCTACCTCACCACTTCCTCCAGCATACTTCAGGTATGCTGGTTCTAACTGGAAGAGTTTTATTAAAACTAGTGTAGTTGCACCAATTTCTTTGGCAGGGAACCTCATTCTGAAATTGTCAGTTGTCTCAGTGGGAAACGTTATAGCAATCTTTTCAAGTTAATTTTTCTGTTTTTCATTTTAATAATTCGGTATTTGTAACTTCTAATATTATCTAAGTATTGAACATCTTACATTTCTTATCCTTGTTTCATGCAGTAGTCTTTCCTTAAACTCTCATTGTGTCATTTGCACAAGTGTATGTGGAAACATGCATGGAAACACACCTCCAACAAAAATTTTATGCTGAGATATCCACCAGCTAAAAAGCATTTGAGCTGATACTGAGTATGTGTGTTAAACACATATACAACACTGTTAGGGCAAAAATGGATAAAAAAATATTTTAGACAATTTTATAAAGCACTGGGTGGGGCTAGACCCATTATTCCCAAGGAAGGAGTCATCCCTGAACACACCAAAGAGTTTTGCCTTTCTGTGAAGTATTAAAAGCTCCTCGAATCCTTGCAAAAAGCTACCACAAACTAGAGCTGCCATGCCATGTTTTGCACAGTGTAGAAAAGTGCTCATTATTGCCTTGTTTGTTGTCTTCTGTGTATAAAAGTAAAATACTTTGGTTTTTTAAATTATGCATGTAAATCTTGACACTAACACCCATCAAGGACCCTAAGCATGTTTAAAATGTAATTGCAGATCTTACAAATGCAAGCTATGATGATATTGGAACTCTTTACCTAGTCTGTATACCTAGAGATAAGTCATTTCCCAGCTACACAAGAGGAATTGATGAGTCCATTGACAGCCCAAACCTTTACTAAAGACAACTGACCAGTTTGTTGGAGGACTTGTCACAAAGTCAAACAGGAGAAAGGCTCCCTCTTTCCTCCTTTACTCTCCCACTTAGCCAAAGTAGAGGGTACCTGTGGAAGTGCCTTTCCCTGGATTTGGACTACCTATGCCTATTTATCTCTTCACAACAAACAGCAGGAAAGCTTTCCCTCTCTATTTCGACACTGGATATGGGACATCCCTGACAGCAGAGAAATGCCCATGTCACCCTCTCAGGTCTTGTCTTCTCAGAGCAACAGAGCTCTGTCCAGGGACCATAATGAGAGCATGACAGACCTTGAGTTTGACTGGGGGTTTAGGTAGCTGTCTGCAGTGTCTCAGAATATCAAAAACCTCAAGCAGAAGAGATATCTTTGCACTTCTGCTTCCTTCTCAACCTTGATGCAAGCCAAGAAGAATAATAACTGAGAAACAGGGCCACTGATGCCAGAAGTTCCTGCTACATCTCCAAACATTAGTGAAGACTGACACAAAGAGGGACTTTCTAATTTAATGTTGCAGACTACAAATTGCATTTTCAAACTTGAGAATTGCCAACCTGACTAAGGCTTGACAGTTCTTAATAGCCAGGTTACAAATTAATACTTTTTATCTAGTTGAGTGCATAGCATTTTGATAAATTGTACACTTGCCTGTCTGCTTTATCCTGCTATGCCCTGTTTCCTTTCTAAATCTAAGGAAACTCTGTCCATAAATTGACTAATTTAAAAATCCCAGAAAACCCAATGCTTTTCACATATTTTATTTTAAGTGTTTCTGAGCCTCTGAATAGAAATAGCATTGTATGTATAGATAGTTTCTTCATTCTTTATTTTTGTCTTTTTTTCTCGTGTTGTTACAATTTGTAATTTTGTTCAACACCTTTATCTTACAGGTATCTTTCACTGCTATCCCTTGGCTCTTGTGGGATATTTCAGTCCATCTCATATATTCTAGAAAGCCACCCTTACTGTGCCATCAATAGTGCAAACAAAGGAAGTTTCCAGTGACACATGAGAGTCTTTCCCAAATAATACTCTATCTTCTGGACAAAAGGCCTGGAATCATTAGCAGTTTGAGGTTAGAAAGGCATGATCCTTTCCTCTATTTTTTTTTTTCCCTGAAGCTAATATTGCCTCATTTTCAGTCTACTTTAAGGACCAGATCCTTTTCTGTGGAACGACTGCAGAGAAATTAATTTCCTACCTTGTACTAGTGTGGTTCATTATTTCTGTACAATAGTCTAAATGTAGAACTCCACACTTACTTTTAGTGACTTAATTGATTTTTTTTTCTTTCTCGGACCATTTCTCCAATTTGTCATGATAAACTTGAGGTTTCATCCTGTACTCCACTGTGTTGCAGCTTCTCCCAAGCTTGTATCATCCCCATGTTTAATAAATTCAATCCATTCCATTATCCATCTCATTAATGAGATTACTGAATAGGAAACACCTTAGTGGCACCAGCATAGGGAGCATCATTTCAAACTGACAGTGAGCCTTTAATAAGTATTTCCTTTCAGTCCCATCTTTGTGAAGGATGAGGTGCCTGGTGCAATGTGGAGCCTGGAGAAACATCTGCCCTCTGTGAGCTGCAGAGCTTCCCTGCCTTCCAGGGTGGAGCGACTGCATACTGTGTTACAGGCAGTTTATTTTGCACTAGCAATGTAATGCACCTGCCCTTGCACTAAGGCCAGCTTTGCCCAGGAACATGTACACCTTTAGCTAACCATAGGCATGTGCACACGTGCTCCTGGTGAAGAAGTTCCATCTTTCAGACCCAAGCCCACAAGCATTCCCTGAGCTGAACAAACATGGCAGGTGCTAAGTACTACTGGGTTTGCATTTCAGTTAATGGGTTTGATGGAGATCTTTTCTCTTCCTGATGTGCTGCTTCACAGTGTTTCTCAAGTGTGGCTCACAATGGAATAGGACAGCAGTCACAAGTGAGATGACTCACACTCATGAGCTATTTTCATCTGGCTTATATTGCTTCACTCATAATGTTTTCCCTCTGTATTTAGAAGTCTTTTTCAGAGAAAATGAGGTCTGGTGGTATGAATCCACTGCTGCCTACCCCAGATGGTAGCATATCTTTCCTGACCTTCTCTGATCTTCTCTCTTCCTCAGTTTCTCCACTGTGAATATAAAATTCATCTAAAAATATGAAATATTCTTCAATCACTTGTAGATGAAAATTACTGTCTATTAATTCCTATTTGTATTTTTGTGGTGATTTTTTTCCCTAACCTCCAGGAGAAAAAAAATCTGCTTCTTTTCATCTTCAGATCACTATGGCATGTAATCTTCCAGCGAGATCACTGAGTACCTATGTGTGACATTGGAGTCACCTTATTTCAAAACAACTTTCCACCTCTCTGACAAATTTTTCTTGCCTTTCATCTACCTAGCAGCAGTAGACAATAATTTAGCAAGTGCAAAACAATGGGTAATCTCTCCCTTTTTGGGGAAGTTGAGGCTGACAACTTGGTGGAAGAATTCAGCAGCAGCAACAGTGCCAGAGGCAAAAGGGGATTTTTCTTCCTCACCTCCTAAACATTTCTGAAATGACATCCTGTGTAGGTGTGTGTCCATGAAGGTTTCCACAAACCTGCCTAAGCCAGACATTTGTCTCCATTAAGTCATGTGTGAAGATAAGGGCATTCCTGTAGTCAACAAGATGGCACATTGTATTTTAAAATGAAGGATTCACAGGGGTGGCAGCTCATTTGCATGCAGCAATGTGAATCTCACAGAGGAGGTGTTGTAAATCACCAAAGAGCTACTTGACAGTGCCACTCTGTGAGTCTGGTTCAGAATTATTAATTAGAGCAGGCTGAGGGTGGTTTGTTTGCATATCAGTTGAGCTAAGCCATGTTGGAATCCCTGTAAATAATAAAACAGGCTGATTAGGCCTAGTCATTAATTAAGTGTCTTCACTGTGAATAAACAGTGAAATCTTTCAGTTTGCCAGGGACCCCTATGACACTGTAATAAATATGCAGTCACAAGAGCTTCTATAACATGGTTTGACATCTTCATCTATTAAATTGCAGCTTTCTCCCCAGTGACGATGGGTTCAAATCCCACAATGGATGATACATCTGCCTAATTTTGTTTGTTAAAATATATTATTTCGTGGATTTGGGATAACCACGGTTGAGAACCTGATATGAAAAAAAGGAAGGGGGAAAAAACTTGTTAATACTGTAAACTGCAGTGTTCAGTCATCGGTAGGTGTGGCTTTTGATTGGTGTAACAATGTAGAAGATGCACATTATTGTCACATGGATGTATAAGTCAGTTGTTATTTATTGGACTAAAATGGTATACATTTAATATGTAATTAACTCCCCTCAGAAGTTGGTGTTTGAATGGTGTTTCTGTTGCTAGTGTCTACCACTTCTCAGTGTGGACTAAGACCAAAGCTGAAAACATTTTTACAAAGTATATGTTTTTAAACTGCAGACAATGTTAAAAGCAATTAAATCTCCTGCCCAAGGCATGAATTGACCAGGTAGGCGATCAACCACGAGATTTTATCTCATTATGCACTGCTGCACAATTGGTGAGGATCCATACTGTGGGGATCTTTCATCTTTGAAAGGTTTGAATATTGTCAATGTTTGCAGCCAGGACATCAGACTAAAAGACAGCTCAATGTGCTGAGCAGACAGTGGCAAGTTCCATTTTCCTGTGTAACATACAAGTGCTATAGGTACTGCCTGAACATAATCTCCTGGAAAACAAGGAAATCTTTATCGGTTCAGCAGAAGGGCAGAGACCCACCCCGTGCCTGTGAAAGCTGATGACATTGTTCCTAAGCATTTCCCTTCTGCAGCATTCCCCCTGCTGCACTTTGCACAGCAGAGAGGTCTAGAACAGCCTTATTTAGAAAAAGGGATGCAGACATCATTTTGGTATTCTGGACATGAGGAACAGCTTCTTTACTGTGAGGGCAACTGAGCACTGGAACATGTTGCCCAGAGAAGTCATAGAGTCTCCTTGTCTGGAGATATTCAAAAGATGCCTGGACACAATCCTGAGTAGTGTGGTCTAGGGGGTCCTGCTTAAGCAGGGAGGTTGGAAAAGATGACCTCCAGTGCTCCCTTCCAAAGCTGAACCATTCTGTGACTCTGATTTTCTGATATTCCTAACTTAAAGGTGCTGAGATAATTACAATGCTGAGCATGAACATTTGAATAGGTGGGAGACAGATGACTCAGTAAGATCAATCTATTGATTTCAAGATTTTCTAAGTATTTAAGTGCCATGCAACAATTAAAGGTATTTCTGAATATGCAGTAAATGGCTTTGTTCTGACAAGCTCTTTTGTTTCTTTCACACATAATTGAGAATGAGAATGTCATCGAACTTGGAATATCTTTTAGGAAATAAGTGTTCAGCAGCCTGTTTGATGCTGACAGCTTTGTGGTAAGCAATCAGCCAGGTGGCAGGAGATCACTGAATTTACGGCTGTGCAAAGTGGTAACTTCCTGAATCCTCGGGTTTACTGAGATGGGATCAAAGCTTATAGACCTCAAAAGGAAAGTAATAATAACGATATGACAAGTTTGGAACACCTGCTAAGTAGAGACAAAGAAACAGAATCCACAGTGGTTCCTTGAGGAGGATAGCCATGACCATGAGATTTGATTACTTATTCAGAGTCCCCCATGAGTGCGCCAAATTGCTCTCTGAAGCTGTCACCTTCAAGCTCCAGAGAGACCTTAACAGGTAACCATTGGCAGCTCTCCTCTGTCTGCAGTGATTCCAGCAAAGTAGCGTGGGAAAGGCATGTGATAAAGTGTGCCAAGAGACCTGGCTTGTGCAGAGATTTGTAGCAATATTCAGTATGCTGATGTCACCCAGCTGGCACAAGGGAAGGGATTAGCCAATGTCTAGACACACTTGAGGCTTTCAGAGGAGCTGGCTATTTGCAAATGAGTGTGGAAGAGACTGAGGCAACCTTGGTGGGATGAACAGAGGCAGGAAGAAATCTTGCCAAATTTTCCATCCCTGCTGCTCGCTGCAGGAGCCTGCAACTGCTGTGGGTGAAGCAGATGGAATCAGCTCAATGTAGGCATGTGTTGAGACTGAACTTCTCCTGGGCATTGTCAAAAAAAATCTTAGTTTCTGCAGGAAGAGTAGACACAGGTCTTCTCTTTTATGTTAGACTTTCCTATTGGCATGTCTTTTGTCTGGAGATATGGCCATAAACCTGCCTGATAACTCATTATACTCAACTCTACTGTTGCTCTTATCCCTGGTTTCCACAGAGGGATCCTGTGCCCCCAGTTGATATTAAATTATATCTTTGGGCTGGATCTCCTTTGCTACAAAAGCAGGAAACCACTGAAGGAGTAGGCATCCTTGAGTTTGACATTTTTTCTTCTTCAAGGCCTTTGGGACTGGCAGGAGTTGTAAGTTATTAAGCCTTTGCCTATGTCACGAATTATGGCCTTTACTCCTGGATTTTGCAGAACAAATAGTCTGAGAAGTGGAGAGGATGTAGCTTATTTTATTGTCTCCTTACCTTGCCAACATGCTTGTCAGGTGAAATGAGCAGTCTTTTTGGTTGTGGCTGGAAATGTGTGTTGACCCAGAGCAGACAGTGACCCCAAAGAACCTTTTTCAGAGCTAAAGAAATATGTAATTTAGAAAGCTTCTCCTTACCCAAATAGTTCAGCTAAGGCATGTTTCAACTTTCAATGAAGCTGATGGAAATCCTCCTAGGTACTTCAGTAGTGTGGAATCAGGCCTATTAATTATTATACTTCACACTTTCTGGGAATACATACCGATGATGCACAGTCATCAAAAATTATGCTACAGACGGCTGTGAGAGTTCATGATAACTATATTTTGATAGATAGAACAAATTGGCATTACAGAGAAATTTCAAGGTGTCTTGCACAATATCAAAGCAATTATCAAGAGATCACTTCAGCTTGATCCTCCTTCACATGAAATCCAGACCTTAAACCGGGTCTCTGAATGTAACATTCCCACATTACTCATAAAATAAAGATGTGGTCTGGAGTTTGATTTCATACACAGGGCTTCCAAGAAAACAAGGAAGTACCATACCTTACTGGCAGCTTTCTCTAGAAAAGGAGAGCAGAGGTCCATATTTTGCTTTGTGCAATAGACCACACATTTGGCACTCTAACAAAAGGGAAACATTCAATGCCCTGCTGAAAACTCCACAAAAGGTGCAGCATTTCCCTTGTTCTCTAGACCAGCTCTTCTCTTTCAAGCTTAGTCTTTTTTAACAGAAAAGATCCCTAGCTTTGAGAATAGATTTCCCAATGCAAAAGACCCACAGTTTTGTTGAATTTACATCCAAGCAGACACAGGGAGAAAAACACCTGGTGAGGCAGGTCTAAATATCTCAAGTTACACTGAGATTCCTATTGACTTTTGTGATCTTCGATTTAAACTCTGGAAAAATGTGTACCATTCCATACTTGCCTTAACAGGGAATAATTTTTCTGATGCCTAAAAACCATTTCTACACCTCAAACCACTGTAGAACACTACACAATCACATACTAATCTCACTAATACATGCCCATCTGGTGTGGCTGCACATCCTTTTAAATGTGTCTTGTCAAAGGTTTGGTATAGCCTAGGTTGAGGCAAGAGAGGCACCTCTCTGTCAGTGTGTCCCTGGCAGCTCTGCAAGGCCTGAGATAATTCTACCACCTCACCAGAGGTATAATCCAGTGCTAGAGTATGCTAGGAAAAAAGAGATTTTGGATTTCTTACTGAAAAAAAATCTAGGAGAGGTTCAGACCTGTGTGTTGGGAGTGGATCTGACACTGTGGGACAGGTGGTTTTCTAAGACCTAGCTCTTGGGCTGAACTGCAGCAGAAATAAGAACATCAGGCATGAGGGCAAAACACATTCATAGGGTATTTTAAGATAGGGACAGCTTGGGCTTCCATCATCTATTCTTTACAGTGTGTGTGCATTTTCATCAAGCCATCAGTGGCCACAGAGGCAGGGGCCAGTCTGCAGTGAGGCAGCCCCATTCTGGCATCCCCTCAGGCAGAAATCCTAACTCCATACAGAAACCTAATCCAGAAAGCAGCACTATGTCCTCAGCTCCAGGTCTCAACTTCACTAAAGGAAACATTGTATTGTTCAGTTTGGAATTGTTTAATTTCTAATTTTGACTTGGATAAGGAATATTTCTCAGAATGAAGTTTTCTATTCATTTTTATTTCGGTTAATTACTACTTCTTTTTTTGTTCTGGCTTTTAATCTCCATGAAAAGTCCTTTAATCCAGGCCCCTACATGCAGGCTGAGTCTTTGTAAAGCTGTCTATCTGTATGGCTGCATCTGCACGTGTGTGTGTGTGTGAGTGACTACGTCTGTAGCCACTGGCCTCAGAAACAATAAGAAGGCACTACCACATTCACAAAAATGCAGAAAACTTTCTCTGAAGCCACAGAGAGGGGGAGAAACAATCTATTTTTTAGTACACTTACAGAAATATTTATGCCATAGTGTATTATAAAACAGTCTAGTGTATCTCTAACATTTTGTAAAAAACCCATTGAATTAAACAAAGATCATTTCTGACTAACAGTTAGTAGTAAAATAAGATGTGTACTCTGGGTGCTGGTAAAGAAAATCAAGCACATTTGGAAAATCTAGGGGCAAGAAACAAGCCATTATGATTTTTTCTAAGCTTCCCCGAGTCTCTAAGAGCTGGTGATTTTACTGAAATATGTATGTTAGATGATGGTCTTATGAAGGAATACAAATTGTGATTTTATGAAAAAGAGGACCAGCCTGATGAACCTCAGGAGCAGGTGGGCTGACGCTGGTGTGATATTCCAGATCAGTGTCAATGGTACATCATAATTTAAAATTATTATTTCGCCCAAACACTGGCCCTGTTTTCATTTGTGCCTAAACATGTGTTTACCTTGACATAGTTTGCTGTTTGCATCTCATCTCAGAGGCACAATTTATGATCAACACTGAAAAGTTTTCCCAAGTACTGAGAAATACAATTTCAGTATATAAACTGTAAGTCTATCATTCCCCAGAAGATAAATATTTTCCCTACATATATTTGAGAAGTATTGAGGCCTCTTACATATTCACGGTGTTAAACAAAACATATACAGATCTGCAGGTTGGTTGTGGTTTTGCTTTTGTGGTTTGGGAAGCTGAATGGAGATAGGAATCCCACTGAGACAGCTTATCACAAAAATGTGCCCAGCAGAGCCAAACTCCTTCTTTACTGGCAACACTGACACGATTTCAGGCATATGAAACTCTGTCAGAAGAATACCTTCTACAGCATCTAGTTCTGATGGGGATGTCAACATCAATCTCCTTGAAAGCACATCAAGGTTGGTACAAATACCCCAACCCATGTCAAGGGAGAATCCAGGATGCAGAAGAGCCAAATTCTGGAGCAGATGAGGATGTTACAAAAAAGCACTGATGAAGCTCTCTCTGAAGCAACAGCCAAAGTTCTTATCATTCACATAGATGGAGTTTAGGGATATTGTGAATATGATAATCTGCCTAACCACAGAGATTTAAGGTACCCTTTCTGTTGTCCTGGACTACAGGTGCATTCCAGAGACGATATAATCTGCTGTACTATGAAAGACAGGCTTACTGGCAGCTCCCAGGTGGAAATGCATCTTGTACAAAATGAATATGAGGGGGAGAACTGTAGTTCATTAGAGAATCCTCTTTTTATAGTGGTTAAATTCAAGGGCAGTAATTGTGCTCCTACTGCTGCTAAGCTACTTGGAGAGTAAGGTACTTGCTAAGGAGAGGCACTATTCCATGGCTAAGGTGAAAACTGGTATCTGTGACTATAACATAGGTATTTTTTTAAGGATAGTTTGATGAATATGTGCATGACTTTCTTTACCAGAATGAAAATCAGTGTCTATCTGAAGAACTGCTATGTTTATCAACTTTCTGGGCTGAGTTACTAATGTATTTTCATAATTTCCCTAGAGGAGTCTACTAGCTAAGGATGAGAATACTTTTTACTTTTCTTATGAAATGGCTACTGGGTCTACTGGAGCTGATCTCCAGAACATTTTTGCATAAGTACAGGTAATTCTGTTTTTCTCACAGAGGCCCTCGCTGAGGCTAACATCCTGGTTTTGTATCAAATGAAATAATTAGTCCATATACAGTTCTGTTCAACAGTTTGATGTATCTTGGAAAGCAACCTTGGAATGTTTTTATTTCCTGACACAATTACACCATATAATCATAAAGAAAAGTTTATCTTTACTGCGCAAAATCTTACTGGACTTTCAGCAAACAGCAAAACATTACAATAAATAACAATTACAGGCAAGTTAAAATGAAATCCTAGTGTTATCACAAATATCTCTCAGTATAAATGGTTTGTGTGACAGCAGAAGTAAGACTATTTCTAGGGTTTGGACATGATCCTGAAAGATGCTGTGGGCCTCTTCCAAGATGCTAGACTCCTCCTGTTCATATTGAATAAGATCACCACCTTGCATAATGGCACCTGCCTGTAGTAAACACTGACATAGCCTACAACAACAGCAGAGCTTACAAAAACAAATGTTTTTAAAGGTAACAAAGCACAGCCATGAATCAGAAGCCATTTCTGTCACTGGGTTCTGAAAACCCAGCCAGAGTTTGAATGAGCTCCAAGTAGAAACTCTATAGATTTAAAAAAAAAAAACCAACCAAACAAAAAAACCCAAACAAACAAAAAACACAAGCAAATAAACAACAACAACAAACAACAACAACAAAACAAACAAAACAAAAAACCCAAACCTGCTTTCATTTCTGAGCTGGGCAGATTTGCTCCCCTGCTTGCATAAGGCAAACCCTAACGTAAGGTTGGAAAGGAGAGATGGAGGATTGACGGAGGGAGCATAAGTCAGAAAATGATCACAGAAGTTGTGATCATATTTAGAAGACTTTCAAGAACCTCACAAGTCTCCAACTGAGCAAAGGAGTACGCACCTTTGCACTTTATTTAATTTTACAAAATGCTTACCTTTCAATGAAGGGAGAGACTTAGTGACACAATTTATTTTCAAATTAATGGCAAATAAAGACTTTCTATTTCAGTGTAATGAATTTGATTACACAGCTCTAGCCTCTTACTCATAAAAGTCACTGCCATTGAGAATTCAAAAAAGGAAAGGGATTTCTAAGAAAGTACAATTCTAAATATCATGCCACTGAAAAATTTGAAATAACTTAGTCATCCAAAATGCTGTTTATGCACTGTGTGATGCAGATACACTTGTTTTACTGACTATTTAATGTCACTGTAATCAGCAGTAAAACATAAAATTATGGCTCAGGATCTGGAGGAAAAAAAATGTTTTCTATCATTTTTATCACCCTGATTTCCATATTTACATAAATATTTGGAGTTTCTGCACAGAAAAGGTAGAAGTGGACTGGTAAAGAAAAAAAAATGTAGTGCTATTGATACATCTTGACTATCACACCCGCCTAACCTGCTATTAAGATCTGACCCATTCATCCACATTAGAAATACAAATACATGAGAGGTTTCCATGGTAAGGCCCAAATGAAGTAAACTTCCTTCAAGATGCAATTTGAATTTAATGGCTTGTCCATGAAGTGAACAAAACATCATTTAAAAAAAAGAAATTTTAACGATGTACAATGAATCAAGAAAATGTACGATGTGCCAAAGAACTCTTTAATCTTAACAGGTTCCTGCCTATATTTTTTGTGACACGTTGTAGAAAAGCTGAGCTCATCATGCTATTTTTTCAGTAACATAATGATGTAGAATTTTAACTGGAACAATCAATTTTGATTGCTGCTCTCCACTGCTTCATACTGGAGGGGGAAATGTGTTTTGGTGGTGCAAATTACTTTGCACTCTTTCCTTCTGCTTTGCAGAGTGATCTGTATCTCTTCTCTTCTTGCATGCTGTAAAGGAATTCATCCTGATTTATTGGTTCAGGTGTAAATCTGTATTTCTCCATAACAATTAAAAAAGTAGAATTTGGCCTGACCTGGGAAGACAAATACCTTTCTCTTCTAATGCGAGTGTTAGATATTCTCACTAGCCTGTCTTAATACTAGACTCTGATGCTATCTCTAAAGTGGAATGAAAATGGTTTTTTTCTTTCCCCTGTGCACTATGCCACATCAATTTCCATAGTGCAATATTTTTCTTTTTCTTTTTTTTTTTGTACTATGGAGGAGTATAATTCAAACCTACTCAGATTTCTGACTTTGCTGTAAATTAATCTTGCCAGTGCATGTCTGGCACTTTGAACTAAGCTGTATCTTCCACTTCTTTGGTAGCCTGAATGACATCAAAATGCTACTCATGCTGTGCAGTGCTGTTTTATCTAGTTTATGATGATATAAAGAAGCCCAGAGGAAAAAGTAAAATACTAGAAAGACACTGTGGTGTTTTCGTAGCTTGTTGCTATCCTCTTCCAACTCAAAAATCCACCTAGAAGAGCTCTGAGCTGTCATGGACTCTGAGGATGGGTGACAAGAAAATCTATTTGTCTTGGCTGAAATGACAGCTTAGAACTCCAGCCCTTTTAAAATATGAGCACTCTTATGGATATAATAAAACTGATTTTCCTCTCAGTTACCTGAGTATAAATCAGGATCACCTCCTTGAAATTGTACCAGCTCAAAGCAGAATCAAGCCCATTTCCATACCTGTTATCTGGTGAAAAACCTGTCTTCAGCAGTTACAGCTCCAAGTATAAAATTTTGTAGGCAAGACAGAGAACAGAAAAAAACTCCTGTAGAATCCATTTTATCTTACTTCCAGGACTCTTGATCCATATGATCTTCAACAATATACCCATTTCAGAGTCAAAACCTTGCTAATGTGATCATGCCAGAAAACTGTTTTCAGTTTTGGTGTATTTTGAAAGCAATACCTGGCTTCCATCTCTCTGCTAACATGGCAACTCGGAGAGCTTGCACCAGGACAGGAAAACCCTCTGTGAGCACACTAATGCTGAGATAACTCTAAAACTCCCCCCACACAGACCGTGGAGAGAGATTGTGCTTAGACAGAGAGAAAGGGTTCCTGTGCCCCAGGGAAACCCAGGAGCCACTAAACCTCCTTCAGCAAGCCCAGGCTACCATCAGCGTTTTTGCCTTGACAGTATTTAAAGAGTGAAGATGAAAAATAGTTTTCAGGATACCAGCATAAGTAAACAAGGGTTGGGAAAATTAAAAGGATGCTCAAAATTACCTTTGCACAGATTAATATCTGAATTCTGCTGAGCATTTCTTTGTACTAATTTGGGACCTGTTCTACAGTATTCCTAGAAGAGAGCCATTCTAGGGAGGGAATTTTCAAGAATTTAATTGCAACCCATTTAGTTTCAAGGCATCCACAAGAAGTAAGAGGAAATATATGTTGCTAACAAAAAAACCCAAAACATTTGTTGTGATGCTGTGGGAAGAGAAAAGATAAAGATGTCAATGCTGACATTGGCATTTTCTTCTTTTTAATGCTTCTCAGGAAAGTTTCCCTTATGGCAAACTTTTTAGAGGAAAAAGCAGGTTCGCTGCTGCAGAACGAATTAAAATTGCTGTTTATTTGTGCTCTCTTTTTATACAGATACAAATAACTATGAATGATGAGTCAAACGTCAGGCGTGACGCTTGGAGCTATGGCTCTGCATTAATCTTAACTTGGAAATTTTTCCCCCCTACTCCCTTCAAATCTGCTTCATCTGAAGGGTTATTCCCCTCAGCTGCTCAAGTGCGAATTTGGTTACACAGCTTCAACTTCTCCTCTGTAATCCTTCTATTTAAAGGTGAGATAATCAGCTTTTGTTTGGTTGACTTGGATCTAAGACAATCTCCGGACTAAAGACCAAGAGGCTACATGAAGAGAATGCAGAGTCTCTGCTTGTCTGCAGAGACAGGAGGTGGCCTTTTATGCTCTTTCCAACATCAAAAATTCTCATGCCCTGCAAACCCCAGCAGTATAACTTAAAGCATTACCCACAGACAAATGTTCCTGTTAGTAAGTGAATATTACTTGGATAAAAGGCACAAGAACATGCCAGAATATTTGGCATGGGTGATCATCCCAAGAGGAAAAGAATAAACTCTTTGTTCATCAAATGATGTCATATAATGTTGCTCCTTGGGAAGCTACCTTCCAATTTCTGTTGATTGTCATTTTCCTTTGATAATTGTGTGTATTGTAGAAGAGAGACAGACCAACCTTCCTTCCTTCATTTTTTTTCCTTCTTTCCTTCTCTCTCTCCACACCTCCCCCCACTCGCTTCTTCCTCCTGAATTTAAAGCTATGAAAAATCACTGGACAGAAAAGTGGTGAGAACAAAATATTTCATACACATAGAGATTGTGGAGCTAACACCTCACCAGCCTGGATCAAAATATCTGAACAGTGGCTTGGCATTTCCCCAGGGAAATGTAATCCTATATCTCTTCTGTTTGGATCTCCCATCAGAAGAGGCCCACAGAATTGTGTGATGGACACGGAGTTTGGGCTTCTCCCCACTATGAACTGAGATCCCTCAGGATTTCAGCTGTATTTCAGCCAGAGATTCTGGGCCACAGGAAGGAAAAAGAAAATACAGGATATTGGAAAAAAATCCCCACAGGATGACGAGTGTCTTTGGAGACTGACTAAATGAACAGTTTTGTTATCTACAAACATGTTTCACTCTGCAGATCTATTTCATGCTTTTGATATTTCAGGATTTGAGGTGTATCTGGGAGTAAACAAACACTGCTGCATCAGAATTTCAGCAGGACAGCAATTCCCATTTTAGGACTAGGTTAGGGAAAGTACCTAAGGGAAGAATGTTTCTGTGGAGTGTATTTCTCTAGGAAACTGATGGTATAAATAAATGCTTAGGGAACAAATATGTTCAAGCCCCCGGGATGGGGTTCCAGGTTCTGGCTGGGTCCAGTAGAAGTTGCCATACAATAAATACCCTTGCTCTGCACAACATAAAATAGGTCCATAACTCTGTAGCTGTGAGAGGCTAAGGGAAAATGCATCTGAAATTGCCAAAGAACTGGTAAGTATTGCTGAACAGGTGCTAATGAACTCATTGAACAAGGCAAGATAGGTCAGATCTGATCCTGTGTGCAAGTCTCTAGAAACTCAGCTGTAAGTGGACAGTATCAGGGAGAAATTCAGTGGCCTCTCTGAAAAAAGAGGCAGAAGAACAGTCCAGTGTTTCCCCATCCCGATGTAGGAACCTGCTGCAGATCATATGTGGGACATCGGCTCTTAGGGAGGTACATAAGAAGGGATTGCTTCAAAGGGCTGGGTCAGAGGGATGTGCCACACCCCATTCATTGCAGTCCTGTGATTTCACTATTACAGATTCGAACTTGGCATATGCAAAAGTCAAAGTTCCCATGGCAACAGTTGCTTCTACCACCATTCATGCCCTGTATACTTATCATACACATTTAGCGTCAAAGAGGAATATATTACATGACACCTTTAACAATGTAAAATAGAAAAGAAAATACTCCAGCTGTGGAATGAAGCTAAGTTAAAGATACCTAGAGAAACCTTGATTCTTGCACTGCTTGACCTTTTCAATTTTAGCTGTAAAACTTTATGGTTACATTAGAAAGGATTTGTACTTATTACATGTTCACCTCATCCCACAAATGGTAAGAGCATTGTCCAAGCAGAAGAAATGTTCTGTTCCTTAGATACAAACTCAATGCTTATTCTTGCTTTCCACTGGTCAGCTGAGCTTCGTTTGTAGTCTTGCTGGGATAGATATTAATAAATATACTAAGAGAAAAAGAATGGTGAAAAATTCAGCCATGTGATAGCAGCTCAGGTAGCTGTTTGCTTTAGTCATTTTGTAGTTCCCTAATCTCTCAGAAAGATTAGCTGAATTGAAGTTATATGGATTTAGTATCCTAGTCTTGATGCAGAAATTGTATGTGGGGGGAAGGTGTTGGTCTTTCACCATACATACAGGAATGGACTTAACAGCTCAAACCAAAATTCACCTCTTCCAGCAGCATGTTATCAACAGTAATTGGTAACAGGGATCTGTGGAAGACTATACAAACAAGGAAAAGATAGAGAGGGACTTCACGGAAGTTAATTTGGGAACATCATGAAACAGATTTAGTTTGGGGGTTTTTCTAATATTTTCCTACTCTTAACCTGTCAACTGATTAATTCATTTTATGCAAATTGCATCAGAAATAATAATGGGCTGAATTTAGCCCTGAAAGAAAGAATTGGATATCGTTCTACCCATTTCAATGGAAGTACTTCAGGGACAATATTGTGCTACTTGACCTAATTTTTCTCCTGGTATCCTTGCAAATGCAAGCAATTTCACTGAATCAGTACAAAAGGAGGATAAGTAAAAGAATAATCTGTTGGATGTTCCGGGCTTTCTGTCTCCATGCACTTGTGTCCTTGTTGACAGCTGCTCACCATCACTATATACCACTGTCAGATCAGATTGGGCATTGCTTTGCACATTAAGTCCACATTTCAATGGTGTAAGCTGTCACTGCACCGTTCATGTGAATTGATGTGAACTGATTTGTTCTAACCAGAGCTTGGAGCTATTTGATTGTAGGGCCTGTTTTTCCACAAAACATGAGACAGTGCCAAACAGCACAAGCAGACAATCTAATTAAATTCCTCAATTCCACTAACTTCACTGTCATGGTAAGAGCAGGAAAGTAGATTTTTAAAGCTATTTTGACAGCGTTGTGCTGTGGTTTCTTGGGAGTTTCACTAATTTCATGTCTGTAAATGATTATTTTCCCACACAGGAATTTTCCCTAGTAGATTACACAATGCACATATGCAGTACCTGTCACATACCCTACAGCCTGCCCCTGCTGCCCAGGATGTGCAGTACATATGAAGATTTGGGAGTGTATATGTATGCAAGCCATATCAATTCAAACTAAGGTTTATTTACCTGCTCTTTACTCATGGCTCCACTGAAAGTGAGATATAGATATTTCTTACACAAGAGACTTGCTGTTAGTCTGTTATGTTACTTGGAAGTAAAAATTACACAACCACACTAACTACCATGCCCCAAAACAGCCGTTATGGAAGCAAAAGGCTTAGAAATATAACCCTAAGCATCACCAATGCACTTTGTGAATAGATTCGCAGTTCAGAGTTACGATCATTGTATGCAACAGTTATAGTGCAGTTTATTTGAAAGATAAGTTTTGAAACAACATCTCATTTAATGGGACCATAACATCTCTAAAGGAGAAATGTTGTAGTTATTTAATATCAAAAAAAGAACATAAATGTGTACCTGACAATACAAAGGTTGTTTTTGCCCTAAGGTTCCCATGGGTTAGGGATTCAGAGTGTCTGAAAAGGCTCACTAATCAAAGCAGAGAGAATAATTTTTACTTGTGACCACTTAGCTTTTGACAATCACTTATCTCCATATACCTGCAGTAAAAAGTTACCTAAATTTCTCAGATAGCCAAATTTTATATATAGAGAGCTTTGAATCATACAAGAGAAATAAAACTTCTTACGTGTAAAAATCTGATGTTTCAATGATAAAAAGTTGCTTCCTGTGGTAGTATCATATTTCTGACATCTTGGTCTGTAGATTGGCAAATCATTTCGTTTCTCCCATCCTCAGTCAACAAGTGTCTTTGCTGGTAGTGGGTCAATATTAGCATTTAATTTGCTTGACATACACAAGAGGAATATCTGCCAGCTCTGTCAAGTCCAAGGCATACACAACATATTCCCTGAAGCCTGCCATTACTGCAGTTTCTAACCTAAGAAAGGAAGAGTTTCTTCCTTTCTCTTCAAGCCTGCTTGCAAACCCACAATATCTCAACAACACAAGCTTGGCAATGGTCTCCTGGTCAGAAAGGCCTATGCACCAACCTGTTCAGTCTGTACTCAAATTAAACTGTATTTCTGATCGAAGAAAACAGTTGAAAGCTAGAAAGTTTGAGCATAGCCTGGCTTCATCCCTATTCCTGTATCAAATCTAATTCAGAACAGCATGGGTCTGAGCAGGGGCCCTGTGGGATCCCATTCTCCATTGGGTCCCACTTCTTCAGTTTGTAAGCATGGTAGTTTATCCTTAATCTCAGTTACTTTTCCTTTAGCCATGTATTAAAGCATGTGAGCGGACCTCCTTTTTATCCCATGACTGTTTAATTCCTTTAAGGACCTTTGGTGATGTGAATAATTTTGTGAAAAGCCAAGTCCACTGTATATCAGGCAGCATGCCGTTAGTCTGATTCTCATTAATTCCTCCAAAGGATGGTAATGGATTTGTGAGGCATGTTTGCTCTCTACAAAATGATATGTTTACCAATTCTATCTTCTATGATCTCTACCAATTTGTCTGTTACAGAAATCAATTTTACTGGTCAGTAGCTTTTCTGTTCTGCTCTTTAAACTTTTTTTTTAAATAGCATCACATTTGCGACTTTCTATTTCTCTGCTTTCAAGAGTGATTTCAGAAATTAGTAGTTAAGCAGTCTCATATTTTAGCTTCTTTAGAATGCCTAGTTTAATGCTACCTGGTCCTTGAGATTTGCTACTGCTCATTTTATTGAATTGCTCTGAAAATCTCCTCTGTTGACAATTCGATTTCTGAGTGCTCTTCAGGCTTGAACCTGAAGAATGGTTCAGGTGTGGAAACCTCCATGACCTCTTCTGAAGAGAACATTGATGCAAATAATTCATTTAGCTTGCTCACCACAGTGCTGCTTCCTGGAGTATCCTATTTGCACCTTAATCATCTCTCACACCATTGACTTTCCAAAAGGTTTCCTGTTTCTGAGAAACTTCTTATTAGTCACTTTTATGCCTGTAGGAAGTTGCTCTTCAAAATCTTTTTTTGGCTTGCCTCATTAGAGTTCTATGTTCAGTAGGATGAGTTTAACTTGTCTTTTATTTTCCTCGTTTGGACAGGATTTTCACATTTAAATGGATGAGTATTTTACTTCTAATAGCCTTCTCTATTCTGTTGTTTTAACATGCTGCTTTTTAAGCCTTTAATTATTTTTCCCTGTCCTTTTAACTATTTCTTTTCACTTTCATGTTGTTCTCCATTTTCATAGCTTTAATATGATCATCATTAACTTTTTTAATATTTTAGGTACTGCTCAGATGATGTAAAAACGTGAATGTTGACCCAGCACTTATTCATTGCTCTGAAAATTTTTTTACCTTCTTTTGGGGTTTTGGGTTAGTTGCTCCCACAACTAGCTATTTATTGACTCTTGGATTTGTACCTCAAACTCCAGGGACCTTTCTGCTACTGGAAGTGAACTAATATTTGAAATTTGCTGTGCTGGAATTTTTGTTGGAAATAAAATTGCTTTCCTGTGTCTTTGTCAAGCCAGTTGCAAAAAAAAAAAAAAAATTAAAATACTGTATGTCATTAGAAATCAGAATTTATAAATCGAAATAATTAGGACAAGACACAAGGACAGTGGTGTTTACTCAATATCTGGAAAATTGATAGCCTTCATATCCTTAATCCTCTACAATTACCTATGATGAGCAACAAATGAAGTAGACTAAATCTTGAATGTAAATCAGTCACTCTTAATAAGCCAATGCATTTAATGAATTCCCTTGTATATCTCCTAGGTCCAGAAAAGGCTGGGAGGTTCATTATGAGCTCTGCAGCAGCAAAGTGCATTATCACCTGAACTGGCGAAATTTCACCTGGTTTAGCTCATCTCCTGTTATTTGGGGATAATATCTGCAAACTGGTGCCCTGCCAGGAGGAAGGAGGTGGCCAGCACTGCCTCTGTCCAGAGGTCCTTGCTCTCAGTGCAGAGCCTGGGACAGGAGCCACTCAGCCTGTCCTCCCCAGCAGGAGGAGGCTGGCCACATCCACCTGCACCATGCTGACTTCCCTCTTCATCCTGGCCTGGGAGGCTGAGCTTTGCATGCACCTCCATATTTTTCAGAGCAACAAATTCAGATGCAAGTAAATGCAAACACGCTCAAGGACAGCTGCTCATCTTGAACGGTCATAGCCACACCCATTTACAACCCACAGGACTCCTGCCAGCAGTAGCTGGGGAAGGAAATTTCCACAAAATACTCAGGACTGCTTCTCATTGTGCTGCCTTCTAAGGTCATTTTGAACTCTGCAAGTATCACATTAGCAGTATTCCCACTGAATGAGCCACCATGGTGTTACCACAGTTCCCTCCAATCCCTTCAAGGTGCCCTGAAAGGACTTGCTCTGACATGCTTTTCTGTAGCTCTGGCAGGTTAAGAGAAAAGTGCTGCACTTTTCCAGAACTGAGAGATCTGATTTCATAGATTTTAAAGACCAGAATAAAAAAGAATGTTCATCTGTCACCTTCAAATACTATCCCCCTAAACACTAGGTGCAGATATGACACTGACATTGAAGATTATTAAATTGCGTTTATTCAGCATATTATTTAAGTTATTTTCATATCTGCTTCTCTACCAAGGGGAGAAATTCTCGAGTCAAAACTGTTTTTTCATTTCATATTGCCTTATGAATATGTTTGATTTTGGGGTGACAGGAAAGGTAACTCAGATTCTTGTATTTATAAATATTCACAGAAGTGAGAGGATTAAGCAGTTAGAGTATTGTTTGAAAGAAAATTTAGATCCCCTTTGCAAACACCATCATGGTGATAGAAAAATCTTTCTTTTCCCTGTAATAATCTACTTTAAAAACATCCTCTTTGCATTACTTCCAGCTATCAGAATCAGCCAGCAAAGTATTGCCTGAATTCTGATAAAGGGCAATTGCAGTAAATGGAGAAACAAGCATAAATTATATCACCGCTGAGCTCAAGAAAGAATTGCAGAGATAAGGGAAGATGAGCTTTATGAATCATTTCTTTCACCTTACATTCTACTGGCAATAAAATAAAAACAATAAATTATAAATAACCATGTTTATAAAGAACAAGTTATTTCTATATATTTCTTATATAGAAAGGGTTATTTCTTGCCCTTCCATCTTCATAGAAAGTTTGTACCAGTCAAGGGCAGCAGCTGAGATCACACCACTTCATCCACTGGACATTTGACTGGATCTATCTCATGTGACTTTGGATCCCATTCAATTCCTAAAGTTCAGCTGTGTGCATCAGGAAAATCCCACCCTCTAGCAAGCAGTCTCATTTGAGGCTTTTGAGCTGTCTTCACAAACAAAGATCAGCACAATCACGTCAGTGGGTAAGCCACTGACAAGCTAGAATGGACAGCAGGGAAGTCACTGCACTCTCCAGAGCTCAGGTGAGGCTGCAGCTCCTGTACTTGCATCCTTGTTTCTATGGTTTGCTCTTTACATTGGCAGAAAAGGTCTTTTATTTGTGCAGGCCTCTGCTGCACAAATTTTGCAAATCTTGCGCAAGCATTTTAGAAAGGGAGGGTTGGTGCATCCCTATTTCCATGGGCATGTTCATGGAGCCAAGAGTCCTGATGTCAGCAGGCACACACATACTTGTACCAGAACTTAGGAAACCAGCTTGGGCAGCTGCAGCAGCACACTGTGGCACCGGGAGTTTGGGATAAATTGGACAGATCTGCCTAGAAATGACATGTACATGCAGAGGTAGCTGGTATGCCCTAAGGAACACATGCAGAGAATTCTTCTAGTGGCACCCAGGCTAACCCCAGCAGAGCTGTCTGCCCTACCTCTGATTTCAGTGCGGGTGTTTCCTGCTGCTAGACACAGCAGTGTGTTGAGATTGTTCTGTGCTGCTCTGAGGACGTGATGCAAAAGCAAATAAACATTTACCAATCAGCTGAAATAGATAGTAATGGCCACTAATTATGTGAGTCAAATACAACTGTTACTTGAATGACTGACCTTTCATTTCTTTAACTCAGAGATCATCCATTTGTTACAACACTCAAACATCAGTTGCTGTCATATAGCTAAACTTGCTTTATTTTTTAGGAAAGTTTATTATCATCTTTGAATTTTAACCCTATGATACAGGGCTGATGAGTGGGTGCTTTAGAGTGATTTCTTTTTTCTGTTTTTCTTTCCAATTTTCCCATGAGTCTGGTGTCTGGGAGAAGTTGTTTTATGAAAGAAGAACAAATGTAACCATCAGAATAATATAAAATATTAACAGTAAATAAAAACATCTATAAGCTGTTTCATGGAACTTGTGGAAATGACTTATTTAAGGCACTGTGACTGTCAGCAACTAAAACTGCAGCTATTTTGCAGATCTAAAATTCCTGCTGAGTAACAATTTACATCAACAAATTAATTTTATTTCAGAGTTGTTAACAAGCTTATCTATTAATTTATGTGTTCGTTTAAAAACTGCTAAATAGAAGATCATTCCTGAATAAATTCTAATCTTACTTTTGGGGGTAAATTGTCATTCAACAATATTTATTATAAAAATACCACAAAAACACCCATATTGTTTAAGGAAATGAAACCCAGACACTAGACTGATTATAGGCAGGTTATTGACAGCCAGAACTAGGAGTGTTTTTGCATTTGTGTCACCTGCATCAGCATAAGTGCTTTCAGTTATAGCAGGTGGGCTGCCTTTGATTAGGTAGAGGCCCAGCTCTTTGCCCAGTGGAGCCTTTGAACACATTGCAATGCCAGTGGTATTGACATAATTCTAAGGTCAGTCACTTAATGCCCTGGTAACTCTAGTAAAGATCCCCACAGTGTAATGTTCTATGCCCCTCCACACATTATAAACAGGTATTCAAGGGGTAGCACGTCTAATATTTCATGCTTTCTAGCCTTCCTAGATTTAGGCATTGACAGTACTAATGGCCAAGCTTCTGTCAAGTTCAGGAGACCAACGAGCACTGTAAAATATGAAGGACAGAGAAATACCAGAAATCTGCAGTTCTGGATGCTTTTTCAATTGCTGTGATTCACATGCACTTCCACTCCTCAAAAGCAGAAGCATCTAAATGGTGGGAGAGTAGATCTTCAGAGGAAAAAGAATATAAGCCTTGGTTTAGCTCTCTCTGTGAACACAAATTTCATCTGCATGCACATAAACAGTAGAAAAGATTGTATATTGAGAGCTAGTTTAATGACTGGAAGAATACTCCTTCAAAGACTGAGCCATTACAAGAAGATACATGACCTTAAAATTTAGACAATTTAGAAAAAAGTATCTTTCCATTTAATGAGCAGCTGGTTGAATGCAGAGAAATATAGTCATTTCTCTTGGAGATGGATTTATAACAACTAATATTTTCATGCTAGCAGTATCTTCAAGCAAATTTGATGTGTTTTATGATGTATTGTTGTTTTATACACACATTTAATTCTTGTTATTCCTTGAAAATAAAATTAAAAAAAAAAACCACAGCAAATAAGAACAAAAAATGGGGAGTGTAAAAATATTATGGATTTATCTGAAATCCTAGCAATAATATGTCAGAAGATTAAAAAAAAAAAAAAAACTTAAAAATTTAAACCTCTACTCAGAAGAGACACTGACTGAATGTCATAAAGTGTCTGAAAGCAGAACACTGAATTTGCATCCAGTCATTAACTGCCATACTCACATCTTTTGGGCAAATATAAAGCTCTCAAACACCACAAAAAATGGAAATATAATGGCCTCACCATATAAAATAAAACCCCAGTGTAAGATAAAACATATTTCAATGACTGCAATTAATCGCAAAATAGAATAAATCACTATACAAATAATTTATCTGCTTTAAATATAATTTTAAAAAAGCCATTAACATGCCAACAGGAAACTGGCAGCTTGACAACCTTATGACACTAAACAGGACTGCAATGGTGTGATTCTCACTTCATTTAAGACAATGACAAACCTTCCATTAATTTCAGCTGGTGAGAACAGAAGTGTCAACAATTTTTCATTTAATAAACTGTATTTTTCTTCTGCAATGCAAAAGAAAAACTCTAGTCTGAATATACTGACTTTTGGGCTGGTTTACATATGCTTTACATACGGAAATAATCTGAATAATTTATTATACCGGGCTTGCATTTTCAAATAATTCTTGCACTACAGAATCCCCTTCTGTTCATCTTTTCCTCCGATCAAGAAAGAACATTAAAAACCCTCGTGTTGTTCTTGGGTGGTTTGAGCCTGTAAAGCTAATATAAAAAGAGATATGACTTTGGAGAAGCTATTTTGTATTGTTAGTTTATCAAGTCCTATCTTTACAACGAGTGAAAAGCAATCTAAAGTCAAGGGCAGTGGCTATTTCTCATTATTATAGAACTTCTGTTTTGAAAATGTTGTGCATAATAGAAGTAGGATTTATGCTGAGGGCAACATCCAAATGAAGGAGGAGAAGAAGTGGGCACCCAGAGTCTGAACTGTTGGTGCTTGGTGGGTGGACAGTGGGGCAACCTTCTGCTCTGCACTTCATCAAAAGCTTTGGAAAGCCCAGGGCCATCACTGCCCCATGGTGGGAGAGAACCAACAGCTCCATTCCCACAGGAGGACAAAGCCACAGGCAACCTCAAAGACCAGATAGGAGAGCATTTCTGTCCTGAAAAAAGGCAGAGAGCGGTCAGTGGCTCTAAAACACAAGGAGTCCCACCTCTTGCCCAAAACCCTCTGCCCATTCACTGTGAGCTGGCACGTTGGAATGAAGGCAGAGACATTCCACTTTTACTGTGCTGTCTTCAGAAACAGGGGCTGGCTCACTATGGGTTTCCCAGGGCTCATCCTGCCACTCTACGCCTGGAGATGCTCACTGAGATGAAGGAGCACAGCCTGCTTTTCCCTTCTCTCTCCTGCTTACCACCATTTCCAAAATACACTAACACTGGCTCCTTGCCCAGTCCTGCACCATCCCGCTGCTCCAACTCAACCTCTCTGCAGGAGAAAGGGCTAGCAAGGATCTCCTGGGGACAGCCAGTGAGCAGAAGGGGAGGAGGAGATGCTATTTGGCACACAGGAGTGAGGGAAGGGGCGCTTCATGAATTACTATTGTCTCCTGAACTGAGTTTAATTTAGCCCCTAGGACCATAAGCTGCTTTTGAGCTACTGCTAGGCAGTGCTCTCTGCTTGTACATGTCAAACACATGGCCCCTTCCCAACAAGGGCCCCGGGCAGAGGTTTGTGAAACAGTTGGAGTGAGCTAGTGTTGAGGAGCTGTGGTATGCCAACAGATGGGCTGGGATGAACATCTTATGTCAGAGATTGCTCTCCAGAGGCTATTTCTAGCCTCTTCAGGCCTTTTTTGTTGCTGGAGGGCAATGGAGCTACAACATAACACAGAATTAGGCCTGCTAGTTCTGAATGAGGAAGGTGTTTCCAGCATTTGTGAAGCAAGTGTAAGTCAGCAATCTCAGCACTGGAATGATAATTGACTTGCAATTTGACTAATTACCATGTGTGGCAATATAGGTGCGCTGTGACAGCGTTTTTTAATGCATCCATTAGTGTGCAGCTATGCCACATAGCAACAAGGCTTCATCTGTTTCACAAACTTCTTAAAGTTTGTGAATAAAGTTAAGCACACCCCTCAGTTCCTTGCCGAGTCAGGGAGAGAGAGATTAGTTACAGCATTAACTCAGCTCCACCAAGGTGCACCTTTATTCCTTGGAGAAAAATTGCAGGGCTGCCTCTTGCTTTTATGTATTGCAGCCCCTATATGTAGAAAGACTTCAATGTACAATCTTTCCTCTTCACTAAAATGATAATAAAATAAAGTGTATCTGTATTAGGTGACAACAACGAGAAAAATACATCTCTGGATGCTCGGAGATAGGTAGACACCAAATTCCCATTGAAACTGTCTAGCTAAAAACCGTTCCTTCACTCGGATAGTTTCTGCACGGTCTGTGGTTACGTCAGTATATCACCACTGAGAGAAAATTTTGCCCATGTTCAGCAGTTCATTAGGACTATCTAAGCCTGTCAGACTTGACTGACTCGGCTGAAAAATTTTTAGGTATTTAAGCACTGCCAGTTTTCTGGGCTCTTAAACCTTTTCCCTGCTCGAGACAACTGCTTTACAGCAGAGCTTTCCCCGCCTCACCCCAGCTAGGAAATGGCGCTTCCTACATGAGAAGAATGAGCCTTTCAGCTGATGCTTTGAGCCCAGGGCGGAGCGCAGCGCCCGGAGCTGAGCCAGGAGGGAGGGATGTGCCAGGGTGGGATGGTGCCAAGCGGGCGCTCTCCGGCCGGAGCCGCGAGAGGGCGCGGATGGACGGGGATGGACGGGGATGGACGCGGATGGACGCGGATGGACGCGGATGGACGCGGATGGGAGCGGGGCCGCAGGGATGCTGCTGCTCCAGCCTCCTTCACTGCCCTCGCCGGCTGGCCGAGCACCGCAGCTCTCGGCGGAGGTGGTACAGCTAGTTACGGACTGGGAGACAGTTTTTGGCATTTATTAGTGCCCTGTGACACCGAAATTATCATAAGGTCAGAGAATTCATTGAACCCGAGCAGCACTTAAGCGCTGTTAGACTCATTTGTGGCTATTCAGACCAAACAAGTTTTTCAGAGGGAGGCTATTGGCTCCAGGTAAAAAATTAATGCAAAGAGCACAAAAAGAAAGCTAGGCTGTTTTAATAAGCTGTCTTGCTGCTGTAGCAGGGATGGGCAGGAGATAATTCCAAACAAGCAGCTTGCTGTGCCAGCTAAAGGAGTCCCTAGGAAGCTGATAGGAGATAATCAACAAGGAGACACCCGTGCTACATTTTTTTTCTGCTGGCTTTCCTCTCGTTCCACCTACTGTGAGTATCTTACTGATCTCAGAGCACTAGGCTGAAACAGCCACCTTTTTAATTTCGGTATCTTGAAGGAAGCATGACACCGAGTTGTTAATAACCTCACCTGTCTGTGCTATCACAACCATTGCCTTTTTCACTACCCCAGCAGCAGCAGGAAATCAGCAAGGAAAAAACCCCGACAGCCTAGTGCAGACCCAAGAAACATAAATCAGCCGCTCCTGGAAGGTGATGCTGAAGCCCAGGATGTAAGAGGATCCTCTCTAGGTTGCAGAGGAGTGACCCGGTCCTGGGAGGCAGCCAGGATTACCCCTTCTGCCCTGCTACCGGGGCAAAGGGGATAGGGAGGAGGCGGAGGGAGGGACTCCAAGGGAACAGGCAGTGGAGGATGAGATCCCTTTCCTCTGAGTCAAGGGATATGCACAGCTGTCAGTGCGAAGGTGGGGATAGGTAAATGACAGGCTGGGTTCGCTCTCTTCCCAAAACAACAGCAGCTGAGTCAAAACAAGCACAGCCAGAAACATGAAACCCCGAAACCCCGCCCCCGCACACTCGCTCACATATGTACACACATCATAATTCATGCTACATCAAAGCAGTGATTACCACAGCTTCCTGGCTGTCTATTTCTGTTTATTTATGGTGCATTACACATTTTAATGCAATCCTCATACAGCGGCTCAGCTGCCACTGTTCTGTATTTGGGTGGGAAAAAACACCAAACCAACAAATGGCTGTAAAATACAGTATGTTGTCCCCTGGGAACAAAGGATAAACAAATGCTCAGCATCTTCCAGGGAGCAGTGGTTCAGAGTTAGTAATAGCATGACTCCCCCTCCCTATTTCAGTCTAGCTCATGGCTACACACTTAGCAAGGGGTGAGAGGGGTGACAGTGGGTAGGTGAGAAGGGCCAGAGATGTTTCTGAAGTGACCTGTTAAGCCTAGCTGGCTTCAGAAGAGTCCTTACATCATCCTCTGCCTGTAATCATGTCTAGCTCTGGGCTGCTGCAAGGTAGTAGATGGAAGGAGGAGGGCAAAGGTTTGACATCAGCCTGAGCAGAGCCACCAAACTCATGTCTTGCTTGAAGCTTGGTTCGAGCTAATGGTAAGAGATCAGCTACTAAAAACACTGCCCTGCTACAAGGTCACAGCTCATTCCCTCTTCTCCCCATCCTCATAAGGTAAGAACATGGAGACTTCAGTTTATTAATTTATTTAAGGAAATGACAGTCAGCTCAGACTAAGTTGAATGTACAAGATTTATTTCTCCTTGCTGTCAACCTTACTATCGTTTCCCCTTGAAGCCTGAGTTCTCATTACCATTACTCTCCTTGCAAAATGCAAGTCATTTTGTTTATGCCATGGGAAAAATATATAATCTCTTTAAGTGCATTGACAGTATCAACATAAAACAAATAATACTGAACAGGCAGCAAAAACAGAAGCCATTGTGCCAACAGTGCCTGCTGTGAGAGACACACAGACCGCCGCTGTGTACCTCCTGCTGTACCCTAGTGTGTAGGAGTGACACTTCTAAAAGGCTCTTTTTACATCCCTTAATAATCCAGCCATCCTTGTGAGTTCACTGTGGGCACCATGCTATCAGCAGAGCTTTTGCTGTAATAAACTGCTCTTTTATTCATCCAGTGATAGTGTCCATGAAACATACTGCAAATATATCCAGGATCCCAAAGCCCTCACTGCACATGGCAGGGGAAGTGGAGCTGTGCCCTTGATGCCAGTTTACCTTGGCCCTTAACTACAAAAAAAAAAGAAATACCATCTTTCCCATACTCTATTCACAAACTTTTTTCTAAAGGTAACTTCAGCTCGGAACAAAGGTCTGACAGTTTGTGAAGGGTCTCTGTCCAGAAGAAAAAACACAACTAAAAAACTGTTCTTGATGGAAGAAAGCTGCAGGCACTGCTGGATGGAGTCACACCTCAACCAGACAGTCAAGGCTGAAGGGCCCCATACATCATCACAAACTTCTTGTCACCCAGTCCCTCCTGCCACCCCGTTTACAGAAACTCTTGCAACAGAAAAGGATAGCCCGACAGGGCTAAGCCTCGCATCTCTTTTTTCTTCAAGCTACTCTAGTGACATGTATGTTCCTAATTTCACAGAGCTGCTGAACTTGATTAGTTTATAAGCATCTATACGGCTACTTTTATACATATATATATACACATACACAATGGCAAGGAGAGATTACATTACAAGCGTTGACCTCGTGCACAGATATAAAAGGAACCTCTACTCATGCTGGTAAGACTGCACTAGATTTACAGGGTAAGGAGTGACAAAGTGTGACAATGTGTCTGGAGTGACAAAATGTCTGGATGAGATAACCTACACAGAGTTAAGTTTCCTACACACTTGTCCCCTGCTCTATCTACATACTTCTTCCTCACCAAGTCCCCTTCCCATCCCTTCAAAGATGTGAAAGCCTTCCAAAGAAGAGAAGGAGAAAACTCTTCATATGAAAGTCTGTGTGACAGCACTAAGCAGTGGAGCTACAACAGAGCTCAAATGCCAGGGAGCCTGAAGGGAAAGTCACTATGGGGACTGGGGAGGGGACGCTGATGGCCACCTCTTGCCAAGTCTGGACTACACCTGAAGAGGGGAAGTAAAACAGATGCTGACCCCTGTAAGGAACAACCCCCAGAAGAGGCACCTGAGAAAGTCACATCTGAGCCTCCCAAATGCCCTCAAGGAGAGCTCTGGCAGAATTGGGTTTGCCTTGGTCCTCACCAGGGCTGAGATTCATGGGCCAGTTAATCCCAGACAGCATGTGCTAGCTGAAGTGGAATGGTAACACAATACACATGGAGGGATTTCATACAGAGAAAAAAATGCTGCTGCTATGCCCTAGCATTTGTAATGGGTATTTTTAGCCTCCAGGCTCGTTGCACATGGGCAGCAGCCACAGCACTGAGGAGCATGGGGTATGAGCTCCAAGGAAGCTGAGGCGACCAGGTCAGTAACGCAGGGCTTCAGCAACAAATTTAAAGTTCTTAGGGCTGTGTTTTGCTGGAAAAAGACAACAGCTGAAAAGTCTTGGTGGCTATAGGTAGTGCCCCTTGGCTCACAAATTTAGCTGTAGACTGATTTTCCTTACTGTTCGCTTTATTATCTGCAGCTATAGTTCTCACACCACCAAAAGCTGTGGGGCTGGGTAAGCTGTTGTGTTTTTGCAACTGACCTGCTCCTACCCACCACAGAAATTAAAAGCATCTTAGGCAGCTCTTTTGCTATGTGGCCATGTTCTCCTGCTGCTGCAAATCAAATTTTCAAAAGTTTATTTTGTCCTTAACTTAAAGCTGAGGTATATAAGAGATGATTTTTTTTTTTTGTTCTGTTGACAAATCAGGAAAATGCCATTCTGATTACAGCAAATTATTTTGAGTTTCTTGATTAGGTAATTCAGAATAAACTATTCAACCCAAAATGAAATGTATGCTTCATTCTTCAGGTGTTTATTCTCTTGTTAAACTTTGTTTCCTTCTCATTTAGGTCACTTTTGAAATAAAAAATGCCATTTTGACACAAAAGGTCCAAAAGTTTCATTTCATAAATGTCAAAACAAAGCAATTTCATGGGCTATTTTTTAAGCACTGTTCCATTAAAGACTGCTGAAACAAGAAGTTTCAAACTTTTTAAGATTGTTCCTTGTCATGACATTTTTGGGGTTTTTGACAGAAATTCCATTTCAGGAGAATTACATCTCCTAAGTACATTTCTAATCCTAAATAGATTGTAAAACAAAAGGAAAGTAGAAGAACGAAATTAGAACATCAACCCACTTTCACTCAGCTAAGCTGTGGTCTTTTCTTGCACACATGAAAGGACCCCCTGAGAGCAAGCAATAGGGATTAGTTGTCCTTGACAGATACTGTTCTTTTTTGAAGAAAGGCGAGTTCTCAAGAAGAAGGGAACATGCCAGGGCTGCATTGGTGAGGCTGGTCATATGACCTTGTAGGACGATCCTGAAATCAGCAGGAAAGTGCTGCATCCAGAAATATTCCTGTCCTTTATCCCCATGACCGATTGCACGGGCTTTGCAAACTGCCAATGGCCGTGTAGGCAGTGGCACTCCTGTCACAGGGAAGGTGTCTCCATTTGCACAGAGATTTGTTTGCTGTATCAAGACCCTGCAGCATGATACCAGCTACCTCTCAAATCCAGACTTGCAGCACTTTACTGTAAGGAGTGAAGTAATCTGGAGTCCTGACACGACAATCCATATTCCCTACTCTGTACAATAAATGTTTTGTTGTTTACAGCAGCAAAAAATAGGTGTACGAACATTATCCTGTAGCCAAGGCCTTTTAGTGGCTTCCAGTGAGGAAAATTTATGATTAGAGATAATCATAAATGGTTGCCTGCTAGTGGGACCTCTCTCCTCCCTGTCCCATTCTATGCCCACCTGACACACATTCCAGAAGTGATTAAATCAATGGGAATTAGTCACATCTCATGAAATAGAAGTGGACCTGTAGTTTCCCCTTTCTGTGTGACAGAATAATATAATCAACTTCAGAAATAATTTGTGATTTCCCTTATGACAAGCTTTTGGCCAAACAAACCACTGTTACATGCAGGCAAATCCAGAACTATTCCCTCGACTTCATCTTTCAGCTTCGAAGGTGCAGGCAACGCATTTCCTGAATGTGGCACATCACTAACTAATCCCGGGAAAAGTCACAGCAATTTCATCTTAGACATCACAGATTTCTTACTGACCTGAAAACCTGAGTAAGGACCTGTGTTTTTCACGATTCAGTAAATTTCACAACTTCAAGGGGGGGGGGGAGGGAATGAAAACCCAGAGCGGCAAGAAGACATAAATTCTTCTGCAATACAAAAATTAACCCTGATTAAAAATAAATAAATAAATAAATCTATAAATAAATAAATAAATAAATAAATAAATCTCCCTTCCACCCTCCCTCTAGCCCCGGTGACCCATCATGATGCCCGTATCCTTCATTTCAAGAAAATCTGTTTGGGGAAGCAGAGCGGCTCCGGGCAGCGCCGGCCCCGCCGCCCTTTCGGACGTGCTCGTCACAAGCGGGGACACAGAAAGCGCACGGGCATCCCCGCATGGCAGCAGGGCTCGGCTGTGTATTTACTCCCCAAAGCACTCCTGCAGCAGTCACCTCAACCATGCATCTCATTACGGCGAGGTCAATTAATGAATGAATTACGGCGCGGTGCTGCTCCGCATCTGCTCGCAACTCAACCAACATGCAGCTCTCACTCTTACAGCTACCCCGACTGCAGCGATGTCCTACAGACTGAAAACTTCTCTAGAATTTACTGGCAAGAAGAAGAGGACGAAAAAACAGCTTAAGAAAAAAATTTAAAAGGAAAGATCCCAAAAGCAAAAGCTGATAACAAAGAAGATGAGTTCATCTGGAATCCAATAAGTAGGTGTGAGACATTAAAACCTTTATTTAAGAAAATTAATAAAGGTTTTATTAAACGTTAATGGAAAAGATTGGAGTCCGTTCTTTCCCTGATAACTATTCAACAAAATTAAATATGCTATTCTGCTCCCTTTAATGTGATTGGTAGGGGTTACTTTTAAAGTTAATTTTTTGACCCTTTACACGTGCATTTCAGATTGTTTATACAGGATAATCACAACTGACATTTCACTATGATGACAGGCTCCTCACAGAGGCTGCCTAGAGAAATATCCTTCTCCTTTCCCCAGAGGGACAGAAGGAAGTGTGAATCCTCTGGCTACAAACCATGAGTGCTCAGAGTTATGTTCTGCTGCCAGTATACTTCGTGGTCCTCAGTAGGCAATTTAATATTGAAAACTTTGCATAAAATTGCCACTGGGATGCGGGTTTCTCCTCAATATCGGGTGTGTATGTGGAGTGATGAGTTACCTTCAAAACTTTCCTTTATAGCAGAAAAATAGTCAAATGCTAATCCAAAAGATGTATAGGGAGGGGGAAGGGAGGAGAGGAAATGGGGGAAAGGGGAGGCTCATCTTGCCCTTCTCCCTCATAAGATCATGGCACAACTTAGATTGTATGGGGCTTGGAGGTCTTCAGTCCAAACTCCCCTCAAGCATGGCTAAATTTAAACTTACAGCAGGTTGCTTAGGCCTGTCCAGTTGAGTTTTGGCTGTCCAAGAATGGAAAGTGCACAGCCTTGGTGGGAACTTGCTTCAGTGCTGAACCAATCTCACATTGCTCTTTTTCCCCATACTCAGTCAGAATTTCACTTACTGTGGCTTGATGCAAATGCAACTATCACCTTTCTCTGATACAGCAGCAGCCACACAGCAAGGCAGCAAAGCCCCATGCTCTGTTCCCATCTTTCCTGAACCACCTCCCTAGATAATGTGAGCTCTTGGAAACCCAATGTGCTGAAGCATCCTGTTTAGCCAGGACTGGATGTGACAGGGAAATCTGGTCCTTCAGAGAGGCTAGGGATGTACACTAATCCTCTCAGATCAGTTCCAAGAAAGCATCCAAAGGTTTCTCTCTTAGAAGGAACCTGAGGCAGGCAGACCCTACTCTGGAGTGCCACCTGCTTCCTCAGCCCTTTTGACAATCCACTGGGCTCCTTGGCTGGAAGTCTCTTGAGTAAGACACAGAATTACTTCATTTTTAAGAGGCTTGAACATTCTGCCTGGCTGGGGCCTTTATCAGCCTCAGCTCTTTATAAAGTTATTGTTCACATACTGTAGCTAATTTCCTGTGCTGAGTTTCACAGCAAATACAGCTTCTTGAACGTTTGTTATGCCAACTCTGTGGATGCTGGATTTGCACGTAAGGGAAAATATACATGGATGGATGGTAGGTAAATTAAAAGTGAGAGCTACTCAGCAACAGCTCTGGACATGTGTAGGCATTTCTGTGTGGTGCCTGTTTTTGCTGGCAAAGCAGGAAACTGTGAACATACTTAAGGTTAAGAAAATGCACATGGACAGAGCATGATATTTTGAAGAGTGGCTTGACCCAAACCTGTGATTAAACAAAAAGGAAACAGCACTGGAAAACCAAGTAAAGGATCACTAAGATATTCAGGGACTTGGAGGGACAAATCTGCTTTCACTTTTCCAGGCATTTTGCCTGTCAAGTTATGAGCTTATTTGTGGTGCTAAATGCTTTGCTTGTGTCTCAGAAAAATACAGGAACTGCTGGCTTTTTTTTTTTTCCAATGGAAGAGAGAAGTCGTTAATGATCCCAAAGGTTAAGAAATTGGCAGAGTCAGAAGCCAGCACTCCTTTATTTATTCATCAGCTGGGTTCTGTGTGGGCTCCCAGCATGCAGAATTCCCCACTTGACTGCTTGCCTTCCCCAGAGCTCTTCTCTGCATTTACCTGTGTGTACACACAGGTGTCAACCTGTGCATAAAGGAAGATTAGTTTGCAGTCAGAGATACTGGGCCAAAACTATAATATGGTTCAGCCACAGGCAGGTGTTCCAAACCAAACATGTTTGTTTGAGCTAAAACAAAGCCTGGATTGCATATATACCCAAAGTCTTCAGAGATGTTCAGTTTAAGCACAGGCTCTATGTTGATATATCTGTATCTCCTAGATCTGTATAGAGGTGGTGTGGTCAGGGCCACTGACCACTCAACCTGTGTTCTCCAATATGCCAGCAACTAATCCCAAGGGGAATGGCTTCAGAGTGAGAGATGATTGCCCACAGTTGTCCCTACAGAGGACCTTGGGTCTCAAGATCTATAATGTCAGCATTTATAGCACAATGTCATGCAGGGATTCAGCTTCAGAAAGGGCTGTGTGAAACTCAGAATTGAACACATCCCTATTTAGCATTTTGCTGTCTTTGAAGCCACAGGATGCCCCAAGACACTTGGAAAACCTCTTTTCAGTTCATCAGGACCAGCCCTGATCTTCCTCAAATGCAAAGAAGAGTCGGTCCACTCCTGCTGCTCTTGTGTCACCTCTGTTTTGGCATGTGCAATACCTGGAGCAGGTGGGAAGGCCCAGAAGAAACACAGCCACTTCTCCCTTTCTGCCCTGTTTTTAACCTGCTGCTTCTGTTGAAGGGAGAGTCTCTCTGAAGTGTGAATGTGTGGCAGTAACTCTGTGGAGGCGTTTAACCTCAATCCTCCCATGGAAAATGGTAAAGACCTGCTGGACCATGTCAACCATTCATCTCCAGTTTCCTGAGATTTTGTTAGAGGACAGGTGAGTGTATCAGCTTAGAAAATTCTATCTATTGAGAACAGAAGGTATTACCTGCTTAGGCAATTGCTTAGGCAATTAGGTGTAATGAATTTTCCTCTATAGTGGTAACCAGAGAACTCAAGAATCAACTCTGCCTGATTTTCCATTCAAACTTCTCTCCAAAGAAGCACATGAGGGGAAAATGGAGGAAATTAAAATAAACTTCATCTTAAGCATTGTAAGCTTTGCCCTTATACTTGGCTTGCCCCTTTCCATTTCTGTTTAATTTAAAATACTCATTCTTCAAATAAAAAAAAATAAAATTGAAAGGAGGTATGCAGCAGACTTATTAAAAATACAGGTGAAATTTCAGTGCTTGTTTGTGGAACCGAGTACAGAAAATGAAAAGGTGTTCTGGCAGAGAAAGAAATGCATTTATTGAGGTATCATGCTGTAGCAGTGCACGAAGGCCTTTAATGAGAGCATGTCCCAGTATGCTAAGTAGTCCTTATCTACACGGGAAGTTACGTTTCGTGACTCCTTCTGAAATCTAAAGACACAACGACAAAGCACAGTAGCTTCTCTTCTACCAGCAGGAAAAGTAACACACTGAGAAGAGATCAGGCCTCATACCTCAAAGCTGAGAATGGAGCAACTTTAAAATCTTGTTTAGTCTGGCTTCCCCAGTGCTGCAGAGCTAGGAGCCCAGTGCCCATCTCCTCAGGTACATGCCAGCACCTAATTAGATGCCAGCTCACGCATCCTCTTGCATATATCACCCATACACTATACACCAGAACACGGAGTTTGCTATCTGAAAAGCCTCTAGCATTCAGTTTGTGCTAGATAAGTAATAATAGTATTAATGGACTAAAATATTAACATAAAAGACTAACTGCTGTAATTTCTTCTTTGTATGATTCCAGCTAACAGCATCTTCTTTTCTCGAAGGGAGACTGCTTTGAAAGGATCAAGAGCAGCTCTGCAAAAGTGGGAGGAAAGGACATTTATATAACAATAAGCCTTTCCCCCCTTAATTTTCTCAGTTGGCTGCACAGTCTTCTCCTGTCTTTTGCTGATATCTCTTAATAAAAACATTTAAAGGATAAGCATAGGCAGCTCCATTTCCAGTGATAGGGTGGGTATGACGCCAATGAGAAACTTCATTTCTTAAAACCTCCCTGCCCTACCTCAGCGTTTATCAGCTTCTCCGCTTTATTGTCTAGTTAAAATGGAAATAGCCTATCTTCAGCTCTTAGTTATCAAGCCATGTGGATGACAATGTCAACTGACACTAGTTTTCATAAGCTAAAAAAGCTGCCCTGGGGTAAGCAGTAGTGAGACCAATCAGATTTAGCGATTAATATTTCCTGCTTCAGAAACTATAGACACACATACAGTCGAAATTAAACTTCACTGGCAAAGATGAATTGAGAGACTAGCTGGACGAACATCAGGTTTCTGAATGAAGGGCCAATGGCTCAATTCTTAAGTGTCATTTTCCATCAAGTTTTCTGGTTGTGTTACATAGACAGAGCACCAAACACTAGAAAACAGAGTTGCCAAAAGTAATCCCTGAGCCATTAAAAAGGCCAAAAAAACGAGGCAGGCCTGTTCTTGGTGCTTGCACAGTAATTGTTTGCATCACCTCCCGCCAAAAATTCTTCCTCTCTTCTTTCTGCTTGGATGTGTTCTTTAGGATTCCTGTAGCATTCCCAGTGTGGCTCTGAGAAATATCGCACTCTCTTATGCTGTATTTTTATTCCTGTCACCCATCAACAGCTTTCATTTTGCTGTGCTTGCCTGGCCACCTGAAGGAAATGCTTACAGTCTTTCAAACCAGGCTCACAGTGTTTGACTGTGAAAGTTTTACATCAGTGTTAAACCAGTGCACCATCAAAATAGAGCAATCCAGCTAATGAACAGGCAAACTCCACATGCTGGGTTCATGCCAGTGACTTTTGTATGCTAATGCTAGATATAACAGAGATTTTCACTGGCTTTACTCTCTCTTATGTTTTATTTTAGAATATTTACTCTCTAAAGATGTAAAAGGAGGAAAAGCCTTTCCCCCTGCCTCAACTTTTCTTGTAAGAGTGGTTCTAGCTAAGAACTGTCATAGAGTGAAATATTGCTTTTTTCCTGTACAAAACTCTCTTATAGCTTTCATGACACTTGCTTTTCCTTGGTCCCTGTATGAGGAAGAGAGTGAGGAGGAATGTTGTAGCTCTCAGTGTCAATTACTATGGCTAAGAGTTCCCTGCCATTTCTGGCTCAGAGTCCAGATGTAGAAAAGCCTGGGGAGCCATTGAAGTCTGATGGAAAACAGTGCCAGAAAAGTTAGCCTGTTCTTACAGCTCAGCTTCTGGTGTTCCATGCTGTCTCCAAGCCACAGATGGGTGGAGAACTATTGGCTCATGTCCCACAGGAGTCTCATGGAAAGGCAAACCTGCAACCTCTGTGCTCCCAGGACAGAGGCTGTCAGAAGAGCAGAGCTCCGAGTGAGCTGTTGGCTATTTGTTCTCCCCAGAGCTTTGGATTCCAAGGTAACTCTGAGCAGTTCTAGGGCTGTAGAACACCATTGCCAGGAGCTAAGATGGTCCTTCACAGGATGCTGAGGCTTTCTGAGTCAGAACTTTCTAATAAAACAGAAAACCAGATCCAGCAGGAGAGGCTTGGAAACAAAGAAGCCTTTGAAGTGGGAGTGAGCAAGAACAAATGAGACACAGTCCAGGTAGCAGAAGAGAATAAAGAATCCTGCTAAGTAATGAAAACTCTGAGGGTGAGAGAAAGGTCTGTCAGAACAGAAGGAAAGAGAGGCCAGGCTTAGAAATAGGGAAAAAAGAAGTCACTAAAAGCAGAGGACAAAGCATTAGGAGCCAAAAGGGGCTGAGTAGGGCACTGAAATGAAAGAGACTGATTTATGGAACTTGAAAGCACAAGTAAAACATAAAAGCCTAGAGACATTCCATCCTAGGTAACTCCATAGCTAAGGTTTTGAGGTTTCACAAGACAGGGTGTAAAATATTTGACCTGGTTATCAAATAATTAAAAAAAAAATTCTCAGTCACTATCTTTTTCCAGAAAAAGTCATGCCTATCAGTTTGAAATACACGAGTGCTACTGTATAATTTTCAGGGTTTGTTTTGGCTTTTTCATGGTATTCTATCACACCCAAATTTGATGGTGTTTCTTCAATATTGCACTTTTTGGTGGGTAGATAACCCGTGAAGTGAGAGAATGAAATCATATTGCATCTAGTTGAGGCATGTAGTTGCTTGAAGCATTTACATTTCTCTGAAAAGGAGGAGGTGATTAGAGAGGAATTTCATCATACAGACACATCTGACAAATTAATATATTAAGGGACAAATTTTAAGTCCAAATCACAGGTCACAATTTTTAAAAAGTGCTTGGTCTGCATTTGGACATGTAAAAAAAATGAACATTTTTTTTCATGCTTCAAAACTTATCTCCAGAATGAGATGAAATGTTCATTTGTGGATGGTAAAGGTTTATGGTGAACCCTGAAGGTCACTGTAAATTAGAAAGCTAGATTCCTTTTCTCTCCATCATATGGTCTTGGTCCCTCTAATTTATACTCCCTCCCCTCAAAGGATTAGCAAATAGATTAATTTTATTTAAATGGATTGTCAAAATGCAACACAGTCAGCTTCAGCTCACATGTTTCAGCTCAAGAGCAGAAGCAGTCCATGCTGAGAGAAAGCCACACTACCAGTAGATCAGAGCTTTCAGTCAGGACCACGGGGATAGCTTTGATGACTTTGCAGTTCACTATTAATAAAAGTCTCTGTAAAAAGTGTCTCCTGCATCCCCACTCTCCCCTCTGCCTGCTGCTTGTGGGCTCTGTTAATTCTGATATCTGACTGCTCTCACAGTTCATCTGGATTAGGGAAAAAGAGAGGTTTTGGGGAGGGGTGGATGTATGCACACCTGTGTGTATGGACACAATGCATGGCTCGTGAGCCCCCACCCCCCAAAAGCAGCTTTTCATTCTCAGCAAGATGAACCCACAGCAGAGTTCAGAAATCATTGCTGTTAGACAGTAAAAAGGCCAGTTCAAATCTGTCACTCCATCAGAGCATGGTATTCGCCCCTGGTAAAGGTCACTTGGAGGGAAGATATGAAAACGATTCAATACTTGAACTTAACCAAAAATCCAAGTAACTTATTTATTATGCAGTGACCCTGCCCTGACCTCATCCACAACACATGCAGCTCCCACTGGCATCAGTGTCATGAGTACAGACAACAAAAAAGTATTGCTGTGATAGGGGAATACATCAGAAACATTTCTGTGGTTTACAACACCTGTATGCATCTTTCAATCACTTTTTATAAACATTAATAAAGTACTGTGTGGGACTTTGAAATATGTGTTTTTATTTCCATCCAGGCATTCCTAATGCTATTTCTTAAGGCATAGTGAGTAAGGCACAGACACCAAAGACATGGAAGAGTTGCTCAAGCTATGCTTTCTTTTATCTTGAACAGGAATGGTCACAGTGATGCTCTGAAATAAATTCCACTCCGAGTGATCATTTGCTTAAAAGTGAGGAATAAGCAATTTTTCTCTTCTTTTTCAAAACACCGGAGGTCAAAGGGACAATTTAGAACTCCACTTGATTTTTTCAGTTCTCAAGAAAGCAACTAGTTGAGAAGGTAAAGAAAAAACTGATGATCCACATCTTTCAAAGACACACTGTCATTATCAGCATTGCAGAACCACTGCATGAATCACTGTTTTGTGTCACTGCTTATACACAGCTGTGCTGTCACTGTGAAGAATTTTTCTGCACATCAACATCCAAATCTGGATTAAAAGGGAAACCCAAACAGATTCATCTATTTCCTTCATGATTCACTCACTTGTCACCATCATGCCTGCAGTGCAGGGACAGAGAAGGAGAGCAAAAAATAAAACCAGCAACCCCAAATTATGGAAACCTGAGGTTGTTTCACAGCTAGAAAACAATCAGAACATCTTGCTTGACTCTGGGGTTTGTAATGTGAATTTTTAAAAATTATGGTCTTTGGTTTTGCCCAAACGAAGTTTATATTTCTAGTATAAAATGACCAAACTGCCTGCCTGATGTAAAAAGCTATTTTCTTTCTTCTCCCTCTTTTCCTCCCCACCCCACATCATTTGACAGCACTTGCCTCCGGTGCCTCAACAGTAGCTATGACTGTGTCTTAATGAAAAAAGATGTATAAAATATTACCATAACCTCAGAGGCATGAGTAAAGCCCTTATTAGAATTCAGGACCTACAGCTGGAAGGGGGGCTCGGGCCGGCAGATAAAGTTAACTATTGTTAGCTCACAAGTGGCTCAGACTTCCTGGCAACTGCAGTGAATTACTCAGCCCTTTATGCAGGGTTTCAGAAACAGTTCACTGTTTCACAACAAAAAAGGCATTCAGGCCGGGAAAGATGGTCTCCCAGGGCTCTAGAAAGCTAGCTTTAAGACAGTGAATGGACACTGGAGCCTCCTAAGTGAATGACCACTGTGGGAAAGGGTGGTGATGTCAGCCTGAATGCATTTCCAATGGTTTTGTCCCACTTTTCATTGCTTTTGCACTCTCCCTCACTCTTTTTCTCCGCCTCAAGCTGTCCCCTTCCTGTTCTTTTCAGGCCATTATATGAAAAGTTTAGAGCTCGCATGCACACAGAGGGGAGGGCCCACTGCAGCATTGCTGCCATGGCAATGCTTCTCTGCACTTTTGTTTCATATTAAAAAAAAAAATATTGGGGAGTATGGGCAGTGGGGGGAGCTGAAAAGGGGAAGGAAAAATGAGAGGTGGAGGGACAGGAGAAGAGGGAGTGTCAGCATCCTGCAGCTCAGAGCTGGGGCTATGAGACTGGGGTGACAGGAGAAAACTGGGAGCACAAGGAGGGGAACTGATGAAAGCAGCAGGGATTTGGGGTCCTTTGAAAAACAAATTTGTAATCCTTCACACTGCACATGTTTGAAAGGATCGGCACTTTTGAAGGCCTAGAGAAGAATTGGAATAATGTTCTTAGCTAAGCCCTCGGAAAGAACAGAGACGTGCTTTGGAAAACATACCCAATTACATAAGTTTATCAAAAGCTTTCAAAGGCTCCACTGTCTACGACCAAAAAGGGGAAAAAAAATAGTGGAGAAGTGAAAGAGGGAGAAGGCTCCTAAGTGCATTTACCCATGGTAGCGGGTGAACAGCAGCTAAGCTGACATACTTCAAACCGGTGTGGCCCACCATCCCAGACCTCCCCGTTGTCAGCAACATGCAGGATTCCAGCAACAAGCCCTGGAGAGTGCCTTTGCAAAAACCAGATGGAATTGTAAGTAGCAAGGGAATACAGAGCAAAGCACTCGATATGCACTCACTCCTTGTAAATAAAACCATGAGTCCCCTGGCCAGCAAGCCCACCTGGTTTGCTTCCTGCTTTCCCTGAAATACTTGCTATTCATACGGATAAATGTATGCAGGCTTGGCTAAGCCTGACCTGAGGCAAAATTATAGGATAACAGCATTGCACAGAGATCAGGTATTACAGCTTAGCCCACACTAAGTTCTCAGTGTGCTGGGGCTTTTTGCTTTTAATGTGTCTAAGAACACAGATGTACGTGCTGCACACATAAACATGTGTTAGCAGCAATCCCCCCATGGAGGCTTTCCTTCCCTCTGCCTGAGCTGCAGCCCTGTTGCACTGAGATTATTTTGCTGATGCATACTATGGCACAAATCCCCAATCCTGCTGCAATTATAGTAGCAGAGACCAAGACAGTTTGATTTCCCATAGAGCAGGTGAGGAGAGACTTCTGGCTTCACCTAAACTGTCTTTATATCAGTCTTTTCTGTTACCCACCCTCAGCCAGGCAACATTCCTGTGCAGCCAGAGGTAAAAGGACAGCACAGGCTATGTGCTGTAGTTTTGCCATAGGGTAAATTCACCAAGATCAGCCCTGTACCTGCTATGAGGCTCATTTCACTAAGTTTTCATCTGGTAAAACTTACATACCTAGTCTACACTGTGCTTTTATTGTATAATAACTGTGTATGGTAAAAGACACAGCTTTTTATGCTTAAAAAGGAAAGCTCTGTGGCTTTCTCGTACTAAACACAAACTCTGTCTCAAGACAGGATTTAGCAGGGAGGTACTTTCATGACATTAACTGTCATCTGGATAAAACCAAATCAAACCTTTATGCCATAGACTTAAGAGGGCAAACACAAAACCCCACCTTTTTCAAAACTATCAACATGTGCAGAATCACCTGCAGTTAGCCTCAAAATATAAAACTCTCCTTTTGATCTGATGAGGAGATAGCTGCCCCAGAGCTCCTTAGGTTCTTCTGAAAGTTCCTGTCACAAAGATGATCCACTAAGCATATTTCTAACCAATTTTATGCGATAAAGTGATGGACATTTATTTCCCTGAGGCAGTATTTCCTCCTCCTTCTTTTGCTTAAAAAGACTCCAACTCCTTATCTTGTTCTTCTTCCATTTAGCAGGGAACCTCAAGTCTCAGATCTTGTCCATGTAGTAAAACCCAAAGACCAAGGAAAGCTCACGAGGCTGTGATTTTGTGGGTGGTCAAGGCCAGTCTGTGGTTAAACTGATGCCAAAGGGGCACTCAGTCCTGGACACAAGTTGTGCCTTTGCCTGTGGAGGGTAAGCTTATGATTCCTGATGGCAAGACAGTCTCCCACGAGCCTCCCCCAGCTGTGAAATCCTCCCTTAGCCAGCTTTTGCTTCCTGGGCTGGTGCAAGCTGGTGCAAATAACATTAATACGAACATTCTAGTTCATTATAAACCAATTCACCGGCTTCAATAAACTTACATAGTGCCAACAGGAAAGTTCCTTTATACAGATTTCAGCCAAAATAAAAAGCAGCAGGACTTATATTTGATACAGGTGTTTCAGTACCATCAATCAGATGCCCTCTAAGAACTTATGTGGTCTCTGTGTCTCCAAAACTGCAGGCACTGAGGTGGTAATTCTTTGACCCTGCTGCCATTTACCTAAATTGTTAATCCACTAAAGATATATAGGTGTTAAGAAAAGCTCCACTGAAATTTTAAACGGCCTGCCTGAGGTGTTTTCTCTCCTGAGCTTCCCTCCACTTGAGTCTTCCGACTTCTCCATTTCATTAGTTCTCTTCTGATCTACATCAGGTTTCAATGAACAATTTAAAAAAGATTTGTCAATGTAAAGAGTTGAAAAATGAAATTACTTTTCAGGACTTTTTTTATATACTAAAAAAAAAAAAAAAAAAGGGGAAAAAACCTAAAGGGCACAGCTATTTCCTTGGTCACTCCAATTTCCTACTCTGATTCTAAGTATAATGGGCCAGGTGCTTCCCTTCCAAGCCCTCTGGAGCCCCAAGGACCCTGGTGCAAGGCGCTCCTCTGCCACCCACCCCTGGCTGAGGCAAGCCAAGCTCACATAGGAAGCAATGCTCTTTCTTGAGCAGAAACGTCCCCGAGGTGAAGAAATCCAGGAAAGATCACCTAGAAAAACACCGTTTCCACAAACCCCCACAGAAAAATATTTTCCTCTCTTTAGAAGGCCCTTCTCTGTTCAAACAGCCTTGTGTTTTCCACATAACTGCTGTGATCTACCAACAATTCCCTACCATGGCACTTGGGAAAACCTCTACTCTGAAGCTGTGAGGTGTCATCTGCAGCAGATGCACTGCTGTGCCTCAAGGGTTCCAGAGATTTTCATTCAGTTTTGGAGGTAAATGCATAACTAAGTAGAGGCTAACATTTTGAAAATTTAAGTTACAACAAAAATTTTCACAGAACCTTACTGTATGAAGCTTCAAATTTTATATTTTTACTTTTTAGTCTTGATTTTAGATGAAAAAAACATGTGGAACTGTATCAAAAGCTTGCAGGACAGAAGGTCCTGTCTGCTGTCAGCTGTTTGAAGGTTGTCTATAAGTCGGACTGTCTTGTCTGACACTAGGCTTTTAGTAAGCAACCAGCATCACCATTTCCTTTCACTTGTCACAAAAAGATTCATACCATTATGGAGTTCCAGTCATTTAAGATATTGGTCTAAGAAAGACAGAATGTCTCAGCTAAATTTTAAACAGCTCAGTGAAATAGCTCCTGAAGTTTGAGTTGGATAAAAGTCATAGGAAATAAACAGTTGGGAAGGCAGAAGGCCAAAACAAGATTTAAAAGGCTTTTGAACTCTATCCAGACAAGATCAGGGGAAATTAAAATTATTTTCTAAGAGCTGGATCCTGGCAGGTATATTTTAAAGTAGTGTCTCCTGAAACCTTTCTGTGCTTCAATCTCTCACAGCTTTGCTGTGAATATGGTTAATGGGGTTTTGAAAAGAAAATCTTTAGTATTATGATCTACTTTCTTTCCCTATGGCACATTCCTATCCCCTTGCATCTAAGTTCTTCACAGACACTGTTAAGTTTATTCTGTCTCCTTCCCTTTACCCTCTGGGAACTGAGGAAGCAGGCTTTCCCAGTTTTCCATCAGGAGTTATTAAAACCTCCTTCTAGCAAGATTAAGTCTCTCTGTTGTCTGCAGCTACCTTCTCTTACAGAAGGCTTTTCTCCCTCTCCCCTTCCTAGTTTTGGCTGTGGTGGAAAAGTTTGACCTCCTCTCTAAGCCTTTCCTCTTTCCCTTTCTCATTTTTTATCCTCTACACAACACTCTAGCTGATACTTCTTTTCTCTTATCCCTCCAATTCCTCTCCATCAGCCTTGCTCTCTAGCCTTTAGATCTGGATTCTCCTGGTTCTTTACATCTCAGCCTTTCATCTGAGATGTCAACCTCAGTACCAATGAGTTTCCTTGATCTGCAGCTTCATGTGTTTCTCCCTCATGTTTTTACCACATTTGTAGCTCCTTCAGAACTCCTGTTGCCCCTGGAAAGGACCACCCACTTTACTTCCTCTCAGCCAAACACTGATGCTTCCCCTGCTCTTACAGACATCTACCTGCTACAGATGCTACATTTCATGACACCAACTCTTATACAACTTTTCTGTAGCTTACTCCTCAGCAGCCTAGTCTCTTGAGGCTCCTCTTTCACAGTAAGTCTAAGGAGAGAAAAAAAAAAATGGCTCTGCTTCTCCACTCCCCACTTTCTCATTAGCTTCTCCTTTTCCCTTTCAGCTTTATTCAATGCTTCCTGCAGTAAACATCAGAAGTCCTTTCCTCCACTTCTATCCTAGATTCTTTCCAATACCTCTCTAGCAGTCCACAAAAAAAGACCTTTGTAATCTCATAATTGTCAAATATTTCACCCTTATGGCTCTCTCAAATGACTTCAACATACCTCAAATCCTGTTCTCCCTTAGCTTTTATGTCTCTGATCTTAGTCTTCCACTTTTTTCTCTAGAAACTTCTCATTTTTTATAAACTTCAAATCTCTGATCTAATTCCTCAGATCACCTTCGTTCCTGCTTCTTCCAAGTGTACTTGGGTAATCCCAGCCACATCCATTTTTACAGTATTTTATGTTGTTTCTCAAAACAATCTGAGATTAAGATTTTTACTGTTCTCATCATTGGTGCTGCTGTGTTGGTGCTTTAATGTAAATTCAACTCTTTTGATAATCCTCATTTAGATTGATTTTCTGTGGTAATGCAAGAATGATATAATTATCATAAACCAGAAGTAATATTACTCTTGATTTCTCTTGTTCTTCTTCTAATCATTGTTCACACAGACAATGCTCTGGATGCATGGAATTCCTTTATTAATTCCAAAATCTAGATTATGACTCTTCTCTTTCTATTGGTCTATTTTTCTACCTCATGTATGTCTTGGTCTCCAGAAATACCTTGTTCCTTGTACAAATATCTCACTATCAAGTTAAGGTCCTGCTCCTCTTTGATCTTTCCAGGTACTAGGAGTACTCCTCAAATGCTTGGCAGTAAATAGCTGATCATTGATTTAAGTGGGAAGTGAGAAACCTGAATATTTTATCGGATCTGGGCCATGGTCCCTCCTTAGGGAGCTTTTATCCACATAAACTCAGAGTATCTGTGCAGAATGCAAAGGTATCTGGCTCTGCTTGAGAGATCTACAATACAAGTACTGACAGACAATGTCTAGTTTCATGTTATATGAATAGACAAGGAGAAGTCAATTCTGCTCTCTCAAGAGTTTCACTTCATCTTGGGAGTAGAGCAAACACCAGACTTCCTCCCTTGCCCCAGGGTGACACAGAGTTATGCAATCCCTCTGATTCTGGAAAACCCTAAACAGCTGGCACTGTCACTCCATGGAGCAGTTTCCCATGGCTCCTACTTTGGAGCCTACTCATGCCCAGGGTGGGGTGTGCAGACTGGAGCAGCTCCAGTGTGCCTATTCCTCAGGTACACTGGGGCTGGGTGATAAGATTTCACACTGTACCTGTTAGAAACCCTAAATTCATCTGAAAACACATCATCTCCAGCAGTACAAAATGCTGTGTGCATGCCAGATGAGAGGCTGGAATGTGATGACATGTCACTCTGCAGTTAGCTGGAGAGTGCCCTGACCACCATGCTGTAGCCTAGTTTTGACTATGTGGGTATGAAAGCACTGCCCATTGTTGCTCAAAATCAAATTGTGCCACTGTGCAAAAAGTAACTGAAGTGCGGGAGGGGAGAAGCTCGTGGTTTGTTTTTTCTTTTAGGGGTAGTACTAAATTGGGGAATCCTGGCCTGAGATATGAACAATTTACTGGAAACAGCAACGAGGTAAGAAGACTAACAGTCACAGCAACATACTAGTAACAAAAACGTACAAAGAGGGTGATGTACATAGAAAATGCTCACCAAACCTGGGATGATGGAAAAAAAGGTGGACAGACCCTTTGTCCACCATGCTCGGCCTCGACCATAAAGGAACACCCTTTTTTCCTGAAAGCAAAAGAGTCTCTTGCCCCTCAGCTCCTGGCAATGACTTAAGATGGTATGGAATAATATTAGAGTCTTGGCCACACCCACACAGCTCCAGACTCTGCCTCTGCATGGCTGCTGCAAAAAATTAACCTGTCCTTGGCCAAAACCAGACACTCTTTTACGTAATCTTTTACGTCTGACTGTTATTCTGTTAGTTTTATCACTGCCTTATTGTACAATAAAAGCATTTGATATTTTGATTGGTAACAGTCAACATTATTTGTAATATTTCTTTGTTGGGTTTTTTTATGAAAGTTACAAAAAGTTTAAACATTAAGGAAAATCTGCCAAACCCTTACTCCATGTTTCACTGCTGAGAGTGGATTTTTGTAATGGTAAATGCATTAGAAGCATCTAGAGAAAGCACTTGGTCTCATTCTCTAGGTATTGGAATTTCTTTAAATTCTATGTCATTTAGTGAAACTTTGCTGATGACCTGGAAACACCAAGAGCTGAGGCTTCAAATGTGTGTGCCTTCAGTTGCACATTTCAGGACTTAGGTGACTTTCTCAGTTAGTTTGGGCCCTTGAGCATCAGAACTGTAAATGAAACCTGGTCATCACCTCTGAAACCATTGCATTATTTAGACTTTGAATGCCATGTCACACTATTAAAAACAAAAAAAACCCACAACACAACCTCAGAAACAAAACTTACTCCTATGACAGAACCATATTCATCTTCAGAGAACCTTCACAGAGAAAGATTCAGAGGTCATAAAATGTGGTTCCATAAGGGATGGATGAGATTCCAAATTCCCTTTACATACACAGAAAAGAAGCCACTTTATTCCATCCTTTTATTTTAAAAAATGTAGATTTTTTTCTTCATCTCCGAAAGTGTGGTCACCCATCTCTTTATCTCCATGTCCTTTGTACTCCTGCAAAAATCAGAGAAAAGGAACAGGAGAAGCAGAGACTGGAAAGAATCACTCCTGAGAAAGGGACAGAAGGGTGGGAGGCAAGACCAGGCAGGTATGTCTTTAGTCTCTTGCAAATTCAAGAAGACATTTTGACATGGGAATGAAAAATATTGAGGAAAACACTATCAATAGATTACCTCAGAAAGTAAATTTAGATAAATTTTAAATCAGCAGGACCATGAACTATCAAATATATGGGACATTCTTGGATGCTGCAGAGAAGGCTAAGCATCCACATTCTGTGCAGCAATGCACACTACCAACCACATTTGGCTGACAAACTCTCTCAGCAGAGTGAGAACATCATATCACTTAAATGCTCATAGCAATGTTTTCAAATATAAATAATTGATGCATGGATAGACAGATGAATGTCTCATATCTAGAAAATTAATTACAATTTTGGATAAAGAAGCATTGTCTGTACAGGTGACTTCATAACCAGCCTGTGGGATGGAGAAAACTTTTCCTTGCTGCTTGCTGAAAACCCTCCACCAAATCAATTACCCAAACAAAAAAAACCCCACTTTTTAATTATTCCTTAAGGAACACATAAAGCCAGCTTCTGATTAGAGGCAAGCCAAATGCACTTAAGGAATGTGTATAATATGAAGGAAAAAAAAGTACGTCTCTTTATGCTGACATAATTAACATTGCCTATTAACCAGGACAGAAATATATTCAGGAAAAAATGAGGCAGAATCTTTTATACAACAACTTGTGAAAATTAGCCACAGGTGAGATAGGAGAAAACAAAATCCAAGCTGGGAATATAATATTTAATACTCAAATTTACATCTTACAGTGTTGCAAAAACCATTACAGTTACTAGTGTGAAAGGCCCAAGGAAAACAATGACAGCAAGAGGACACCTGACCCTCATGAGTGCCATGCTGAGGTTTGCATTTTAATGCTTCAGAACACACACTTGCTTGAGACCCAAGGATTCTATGCACTGGAAATGGAATTTTATGTGATGAAAGACAAGTAGACCAGTCATGGTTTTTGAAGAAGTGCAGGGAGCAGAAAGGCATTTCATGGACATCTGATAAAAGCCTCCACTTTAAATCCTACAGACTCACAGAGCAGAGAAAGTCCCTTGGCTGGTGTGAGCAAAGAACTGGTGGTGCTGAAGAAGTGAAGTAGCCATTCATCACTGTGGCATGGGAGAAGTTGTATGAGGGATGAGCAAAGCCCTCTGAAGCACCCTGACCCCAGGCAGTAATTATGTCAGGCATTTGACCCACTGAAACCACTGTTAGTCTCTAACAGAGGCACAGTTGTACAGCCAAACATTCACAATCTTAGTCATGTTTAAACAGCTTCCAGTAAAGATGACACAGGTCTATTAGAGGAATTTGCACATTCCCTCGGGAATTCATGGGTTTCTTTTGAGTCTTTATCCTTAGCCTTGGCTGCCAACTTCATCTTTACAGTTCTTATCTCTTATTTCCCCTGAGAACCTAATAAATAGAATATTATCCCCAAAGATATGATTTTTCCTACTAGAGGAAATATGGCTTAGTGAGGGTTGACTGGCTTAAGCTACGAATTTCCTAAATGGTTGATTTGAATAGGTATATTTAAAAACTTGGCCATGAACCTTAGTTTGGGGTAGAAAGGAAACACTGTTCTACAGTTTTTCCTGTAGGAAAAAGAGTAAATGTCATACAAAATGCATGACCAATCCCAAACAACTGATGTTTCACCTTCTCTTTCCTTTAGCATTTCTTTGTGTAACCCCTTGTATATGATCCAGGGATGCTAGGAGAATAAAATTGTCCTTCCTAACACATGAACCAATTCTGTCAGGTCAGGCATTCCCTCTAGCTCAGAAGCTGCCTGATGCCACTGAAATCAATAGAGTTAGCATCATTTGCAGCAATGGCAGGCAGCGTCAAGTCCTCCTCTTCCTTGGCAGTCTGCAGCTCTGGCTCAAAACCATGATAAGGCACTTTATCCTATGGGCAGTGAACTAGCACTGCTGCTGGAACCAGTGAGCAGTGGTACCAGCTGGAACCCAGACAGGCTGGAAAGAGAAATTCCATTTCATGCTGCCATAATTCCACTGATTTCAGCTAAATTCTGTGAAGATACTTGGGGATGATAGAGCAGTAATTTAAAAAAAGAAATCCTGTAAAAGTCTTATGGATCCTTTATGATTTTAAATAGTTTTAGTGGTTCTGGCTCTTAAGAATTAAAATGATCCAATCAACAGATTGACAACAATGCCTTTGTCACCTTTTTTCTGGTCTGTGTGTGAGAGAGGGAGGGGACAAGGCAGGGGGTGTCCCTGAGTTATCTGGTGGTGAATCAAGTCTGTCAGGAATAAAGCTCAAAACCAGAGGTGCAGGAGATATCACATATCCACATGTGACTTAAAAGGAGTGGACCAGAGACAGAAATATAGGCCTTGTAATTTTCTAGGTGAAAGTATAGTGATAACTGTGGTAGCAGTTTGTACTTCTCCATTTCATACTCTGGTATTTTATTAAAATATTAAACAAATTAAATTTGTCACTAATTATGTTCCTAGGATTTTTTAGAGTAAGTTCTGTTTATAACTTGACCTGACATCAGAAACCTTTTAAGGTGTTTCAAACAAGATTTCAAGTAGGTAGACTCCCGATTTTGCTCCTTCCCCTTCTCAGGCTTCAGCACACTTATTTTGGCACCATCGTTTTATTTTCTAGTAGAATTCAACCAAATGCTGCTCACAAAACCATACTGGAAATTAGTACGCCTTATGTCTATTTTCATGAAACCAAGTTTATTCTACATCATCTACTTGATCCAACGTTTTTGCTAGTCACCTGAATTGTGCACCAGGCGCACACAAATAGTCACATTTTTCCTGCAATACTGCATTGCATTTAAAATAATCTTGTGTCCAGTTCCCCAAAGACATCTTTATGATGTTTTAATTAAATCCTGACCCCGCAGCCATGAGGTGTTGATGAGGAGCTCTGTTATGCAATAGAAGAGTTATTAGTGAGGCACTGTGGGAGCAGCAGCACCAGTACATCAGTTGTCCTTTGGCAGCCAAATGCAGGTTTTAGGGGAAAACATCGTGGAAAGGCTATCAGATAAGAGCTCCACTTTTAAAATTACCAGCCCATGCAGCCATGGTGAGTGGGCTTCTCATAAGCATCTTCCTGAGAGTAGAGGTTTAACCTAACCATTGCCAACCCAACCTCTTCCCCAGCAGAGTCAGTTATTTTCTCCTACAGTTTGCTTCATACAAGCTGAGCAGTACCACTGAACATCTCAAGATTTAGGGGAAAATTGAAGGCTCACATCTATTCCTTAGCTAAATGCTTAACCAAAGCCTTCTATTATCCCTGTTCCCACTCTTTCTCTACAGCCTTGGGGTATACAGCACTGACGGCAGAGATCATGCAGGCAGAGCTTTAAACCCGACAGCTTCTATGCCACTAAAGGGTGAAGCTAGTGTAGCATGGGTGTGTGTGAGCTACTTGAGCACCTCCAGCTGAGCTGCATTCTGCTGCAGCTGCACTGAGCAGCCCTCAAGCTTGGCATTGCAAAGCTAGTTTATCTGTGCTACCTACTGTAGTAAGGTAAACTACTACTAATGAGTTTGGTATGCTCTCTTAGGGACACGGTTTAGGAGGGGACTTGGTTGTGTTTGGTTTATGTTTGGACTCAATGTTCTAAAGGCTCTTTTTCAACATAAATTACTCTATCTTACCTTTCTATATAGCACAGAAGCCACTGAGGCATAAAATGGTCTTCACATTCCTCTGCATGCCCCTTATCACCACCACCAAAAAGCCCATTGCTCACTGTGTCTTGTGGTGCTGAAGTATCCTCAACAACTTACCTGCCCTGGAAGATGTGGGATCTGGGTGCAATGGCAAGCAGACCCCAGCTAGAGACAGATCAAAGATCTCAATTCTAGAACAAGATCTTCAGAATAAGGAAAGAAAGTCCTGATATCATGGGCTAGGATTTTACAAAAGACTCTGAGCAATTTATGAATGCTAAATTTCATTGTATCCTGTGAGAAAAGCACCAGAAGGGAGAGAACTTGGTAAAATGTCAAGCATGAGTAGAGACCTGATAAGACTCCCTCTATAAAATTAATTTGGAATAACTTTGGGTTTCATTTCAGTGCAGAGAAAAGATTAGGGTCAGGAGTTTTTTTATCTTCTCCTAAAGTGATGCTGTTATTCCTTCGTACATTTCTATAATAAACTTCTATGAATTGCAATCAAATAGTCACCTGCAGGATTCAGTTTTACTGCCTAAGTCAAATGCATAATCTTTACTCCAATTTAGGAGAGTGTTACAGCCATGGGTCTTAGTCCAGACACTCATAAAAAAAAAAAAAAAGTAGTCATTTAATTTAATGACCCATAGCAAGGCTTTTTTCCATCAAAAGGCTTGATAAATCACCATTATCAAGGATAGTCCTAATTACAGTATATGGCACAAAAAATTCTATAAATACTACTGCATATGCTGAGCTTTGGAACTTGCTATCTCCCACTGGCTGTATGTACCACAGAAAAGGAATCTAAGTAGTAACTCTGGAAGAAGAGCTGGAACATTATCACACCTCAGGCACAGGAGAGTGTCCTTTCCCATCACCTTAGGACACCTATCCAAGAAGTGAGTTCCAGTCTGATATTCTTTTTACATAAAAGGGTTTAACCTCACAGCTCCCTCTTCTGAGGAAAGACACTTAAACATCTTATCTAATATGAAGTTTATTAGCAGGCCTACGTTCTGGAGCCACCAGAATGCAGGTATGAAATATCTTTTGTGGTGAAGTCGTGAACTCCACCATTGACACTGACACAGTCATCATACATATCCTCCTCATGAACAGAAAAAGTAGGGAGAAAAATGAATGGAAAAAAATGAATGAGGTTTAATTTTGTCCCTGCTGGAAAGTCTTCTCCCTTGATTTTCTATCACACATATCAAGACAGTTTTGAAGGAAGAAACAGGAAGTAGTATTTTGTATTACTATGTAAGATAAAAGCCCTCAAGAGATAGTTTGAAGAGTTGAGGCAGGTGTACAGTTCCCTTGCTTGTGGCTCTCAGGCTCAAATCAAGTTCACAATAATCAAATTCATGCCCTTGTGAGGTGCTCTAAGGTCCTGACTACCTCTAGGTCCAGCTGGGAGGGCCTACAGGGCCAGCTTTTGCATGCAAGAAAATGATACTATAATATCTGGGCTACTCACTTAAGAGTTAGACTTGATGATGCTTGGGGTCCCTTTCAAGTCAGAACATTCTGTGATCCTAATGGATTCTGTAATTTATGCATTGATCAAGTGGCTCCTCCACTCTGGCACATAGATGTAATAGTTTCCTGAGAGTGCCAGCAAACACTGCACATGTGTGTGGCTGCATCCAGACTAAGTGCCCAACTTCTTTCCTCCCTGTGCTCTTTGACTTTGTGTGGGACAAAATATGTCTTGTTTAAGCCTTCAAATACAGTGCAGTGTGTTTAGGCCATAGTCATTCACTCAATGCACACACCTTTTATCATAACAGCCTACTGCACTGGGAATGGAAGAAGTCTTAACCCCCTTTCTGCTTTGTAGGGGAAGGATCTTAATACTTCCATATACTGAAATCTGAAATGCTCACAGGGCCCTGAGGACAAAGCATCAGATGTCATCAAGAGGAACACAAGCTGCCATGCACAATTTTAATATCTAGCATTTATTCGATTTTTTCCTTTCTTTTTCTGTGCCTTGCAGGCACCTTTCTTTTTCCCCCCCCCCCCTCTGTTAGTAAACTGGGTTTTTTCACTTTCACCCCCTAGTATCCATTTCTCTCATTGGTAGAAGAAAAGGGAATTATTGAAGCCCTTTCTCCTTAGAGGAAATGCTCATTCCAGGACATTTTTTCCTGAAATTTGTCTCAAAACCAAGACACATGCTTTATGCACTACCTTGGCTTTACTAAATCTGCCAGTAATTCCTCTGGTACCACTGTAGAAATTCCCTCTGCAAACAGAAATCCCACGTTATATTAGCCATCCTGAGCTGGTAACTTTCAAGATTTGTCCATGTTTCCAGCACTGAACAGGAGGACATAACTTGCTTATATATAATTCAGTTCAAACCTTCATGAGGCTGTTCTTTTTATACTGCTTCTGTTCAGAATGTATTTTCAAAGTTGGGCATTAATTTTTTCTTAATAAGATATAATCATAAAACATGCAATTTAGTGCTTCGTTTCTTCCAATTTCTATATAGGAATCCAACTCTGCTAAATTTGAGCTTTAATCCCCCTGGCCCTTCATGTAACTCCTGCTATAGACTATGAAGGGTTACCCACCCATAGCAAATAAATTAATAAGCTTGCATAATTATATTTGGGTCATTTTATTTCAGACCGTGAAATCAAAATCTCTGTTCACATTAGTGCAGGAATTGCTCTAACTAGCCATTGGGGCTCCCTTGATATACCATCTGCAAATGCAGCAGACTGGCACCTGCTGGACCAAAGAATCCATGCTCATAGACTGCATGCATGCTTTTTTACCATTACCTTTTCTGGGCATCAGCTTTGAATCCCATTTCTATCCATTTCCTGTCTCAAAAGAGTAATTTTGCCTTACAGCATGATCTTTGTCTGTTGCAGTCAACAGTTGCTGAAAAGTCTCACATCCATACCAGGTAGGTCAGGCTGCTTGGCCTCCATCTGTCTTGGGGTGCAGTGCAGAATGTATTGGCACAGCCATCAGAGAGGACTCTTAGGAAGCCTGGGAAGCAGGGCTGTGCTTCTCATGGGAAAGTGTGCCATGGCACTGTCATTTATCCCGCTTCTCATGGCCTCCTATGCATCCTCTGCAAAAAGGACAAGGTCTTTATGACAGCTCAAGTCTCTGGACTCAAGCTCTTGGCTCCATTTCACCTCATGATCACTTTCAATTGGAGGCTTGGGAAAGCTCTGCATCTTGGATTGCCACTGTCCCCAGGAATCTAAGTGAGATTGAAAAATAGTTCCAACTTGTACACCTTGTAATGTGGTCACACCAGATAAGGCTGGTAAGGTTAATATGTAAGTTACTGTGATCATTGCTATAGACACCTTAGGATCCACCACAGAGGGATGTCCATTACATACAGCATGGAGTCATGAAGAGGGATCTTCCTGCTCCTGCTGTATGCTTAAAGGGCTAAAACAGGATTGTCATTCCATCTATTTCCCCACTGCAGAGACACAGAACGCTATTTCTGCCCACAGCTAAAAACAATATGGACAGCCTGTCAACTGACTGACCACCTGGCATCTCTTGAAAAAACAGCTGCACATAGCTGTCTTGTGAGGTGGGCCAGCTGCCATCCACAGCTGGATGTGGATTGCCCACATATACCATGACAAGGATAAGGAAGAGCATGAGAGGATCTTAGTTGAGAAAATAGAATTGGAACATGCTCCAGAATAGGAGATTATTTCACTGCATTTCTTGAGATATATTAATCAAATACTAATGGTAAAGACAAGCATCTACAGCTGCATGGAGTTCACAAAGTTAGCATGGCTACAGATGAATATCTGTGAGTAACAGGGCAACTTTTAAACACTGACTTAGTTAATTGGTGGCTATAAAAGTGAGACCTTATCCAGCCTCTGCATAATAAGTCTCAAAAACAGTGGCATCTGGATGGTAAGAGGAGGCACCAAAGGAAAGATCATGCTGTATGTTTTCCTACACATCTGCTGGTAGCCCTGTCAGTCTAGTATACTGAGCTAGATGGCCCTCTAATCTAAGAGAGTTCTCATGTCCTTCTAAAGGAGCATCTGTGGGAAGATAGGTTATGGTAGCAGAAAAATGACATCTTTCCCAGCTCCTTTACAGCAGAAACATCTCAATTCTCCCCTCAGTAAACTTTAAGTTCCCACCCACCACAGTACAACCTGTATTTGAATAGCTGAGGGTAGAACTTCTGGAATTCACATTTCTATGTGTTTAATATAACCTGAGAAGAGTTTACCTGCCTGGAATTTTTGGATGCAGCTATTTCATACAAGGGTGATTTTTAGCAGATGTAGCCATTTTATACGTATAAGGTTAGCAATGATTTTGGCAGAGGGGATTTTGTGTGCAAGAAAGCCACTGAAAGAAAATATGAATCAGAAATGAAAGTAAATCTAAGCAGAAATGAAAGCAGCCACCAGCTTCCAGCACAGCATTCTAAAAGTTTACTTGTGTAGTCATCACACTTTTAAACCCAAACCATACAGAGTTCGGCCAGAGAAAAAACAGAAACAACAATGAAAAAGAAAAAAACCAACTGCCACAACACTTTATGTCACATTAAGGGACACACAAAAAGACGATTTTGTAATTTAAGTGATGACTTCCTTTGAACATCCTTTTCATTTGCGTCCAGCCCTTCCAAGTACTGTGCATGGGGGTTGCCAGGTCCATTGCAGACGTGGTGGACAAGCCAACAGGGGGCAGCCAGCGGACAGAAATGAGCATCAGAGACCGACACCCCTTCCCTGGAGAGCCCAGAAAAGCAACAGTCAATCACCCTACCAGCAGCCTGCTAGCTGATCTCTAGACTGATTCATTAGACAGACACCTCCCTCCCTGTCTCATCATTTCGTTAGGACACAGGAAGATGTCAGCCTTTCATGGGACAAAAGGACATTTTCAGGAATGCAAAGGACTGAAATATCATCTCATACCCTGGCATGCTTCCAGGACACCAAGGATGTGCGGTCTCCTTAATCACAAGTCCTTTTTTGGTCCTGCTGCATTTTAAGAGACTAGTCTGAGTCAAAGACGATATCAAGTTTGCCTAAAGTAGCCTGGAGGATTTGCATTTGAAAGCCATCCAGCTCAAGCTTTACCAAACCAGTCTTTCTGAAATTAACAGCGGAAAGAAGGGTCTTGCTTGACAGTGTTTTTTTTTTTAACTCTGAGCTTTGCCCTTGGGATAGAACACTGCTTTTTGCATCCCTTATAATATTTTTTGAAGGTATGCTCCTTTTATTTGGGTCATTAAGCAGACCACCAAAAGGACAGACAAGCTATTCTGGCAGGCTGTGTTTTCACTCTAAAGATGTAGTCATACAAGTGCACCTCTGCTTCATAGCACTGTTCCTACACCAAAAGCCAGTGCTCATGGAAGATCAAATTGAACTGGGCAGCTCGGCATTGCAACTGGGTTGGTCGCTGGGTCTTAAGGGACTTTATTGCTATGGCATAATGTTGTCAGAGCATAAAATTAGAGGCCTGACAACTAAGGATTTCTCACAGGATCCTATACCTGTGGTGGACTCTGGAGCCAAACATAACCAGCTCTGACTTTCATCTCACACGTGGGATAGTTATAAATAAATGAGAGATTACCCTCCTCCCTGTGAAACAAGAGAAGTGAGGAAAGGAATGTTACCCGATGAAATCACTACAGCCTAATCTTTTCAAAACACTGCTACTGAACTCACACTACTGTTATTTCTTCTTGGCTGCCTTGACTTTCCAGAGTCCTTTTTCAATGATTTCCTACTTTTGAATTTTAAACTCAAGTCTTCTACCTCTGTTTATGAAGTACAGTGAAGTTTCTCACATCCAGAGGACCTCCCTTCCTCAACAGTTGCATCCACCTTCATTGTTCCTTTCAAGGCACTTTATCTATTCATCTATTCTTGTCTACTTTTCATTTATCAGCCCAAATTTTCATGTAATTTTATATTCTTAAGTAAAAAGATCTATTTCTTTTTTTCTTAGACTCAGTGTCAAAAGCTTGCTCCTACCCCATAACAAGAAATGTGCAGCAGTGGAGAGTGTTATCTTCTAGCCCTGATATTTGCTAGCAGATATGACAGACTGGGAGCCAACAGGCACATTCATAAAACACAGTAACTGGAAAAGAACAATTTAAGATAGTGGCTTTTCAACATGGATGTCACTTCAGTTCTGTCCCCATTAATTCTAAAGGAGTCTTTCATCTCTACAAGATTGTATTTTCAAGCTCTATAAAGGACGTTTCTCAAAATTCTTAAGCAATTCAGGGCATATATCCTAGTCAGAAAGCAATCATGTCTTTTTTTAAAAAAAAAAGCTGGTAGATAAATCATATTTGCAGGGTGGTTTCCTATCTTCATTGTTCAAATTGCTACATACTAACTGGGACATGGAGAAATGTCAGAAACTTTATAAGCAAGTCCCATTGCCTAAAAACTGTTCAATCAGTTAGCAAAAGCCTTTGTTTCACTCCCTTTCTTTCTCTAAGGGACACAGCTATGCTCCCTCAAACACCTTGGATTTATGAATGGCTACAAAGAAGAATGTTCACTAGATTGCAGAGGCATTTGTTAGCAACATAGAGCAAGTAAGAACAAGATACTCAAGGTCTGCCAACACATGTGAAAGACTGAGATGGCTCAAGCCCCAGATGAGCAAAATATATGTTTCTTTACACTTTATTGCTCCAAGTCAGCCCCAGCTTGTTGATCAAAGCCAAAGACTGCCTAGCCAACTCAATGGGATCACACTGGGACCCAGATAACATATTTCAGAAATTCTCCTGAGAAAGAGCAGGAGCATTAGCAAAGAAGCAAATGAATTAAAGCAGGCTTGATCCTCTTTAGTGTATGCTCTGAGCCTGGGGCAGAACCTTCTGATCACTTAATCTGCCTATCTGGAGGATCTGTATATATACGAGATAATCCTGGTAATCAAGAGTGTAGATAATAGCATTATTATTTTATTCTCATAAACATTTGAAAAGAAATGTTTTCTTCTCCAGTGAAATCTGATAGGTAAAATTCACATACTCCAAGAAAGAAAACAGAACTGCCAGAAAATTGTGGAAATATAATAGGAATAGCAGCAAGGATAAAGTATCTCAGAAGGCAAAACACACTAAGTAAAAAACATTTTGACTGGATATGTTTTCCAATGTTTGGGTGTAATCAGAAATTACCAACAAACAACATACAGCTGCTACTCTTTTATGGGAGGTGTCAGAAAGCACAAGCATATTTACATCCTGTAGTATACACTCAGAACCCTTGGATCATGACAGGCAGGAGCAGAAGGCAAAAGGAGACTGAGACTGATTCTGACAACTCCCTCTAGCCAAGGGATGGGAAGCTGGGAATATTGGGGCAGTGGGGGACGGGAGAGAAAGCCTGTAGACAGAGAAGGGCAGCCCAGGTCTGGCAAGCTGGTGAGTGATCACAGCAGTTGCAGTCCTATTCTGGTGCCCCCCTAGAAATGTAGTATCTGCTTGAGCCCTACTTAGCCCATTATGTCACTACTAAAGCCAAAGAAAAATGTTGACAACTCAAAGACAGGACTGAAGGATGGAGTGTTACTGATATAGTTCGGTTGGTAAGAGTGGAAAGTCCAGTCGTCTCTCAGGGCTGTAACAACACCAGAGCAGGAGTGAATCCTGTTAATGGGGTGAACGGTTTAGCCTAACCTTTGCACCTCTAAAGAAATGGACTCTTCATCTTTCCTGGTAGAATTTCCTTCTGATCAGAATTTCCTTCCAATCCTAAGGGAATTGTAGCAAGGCCCAGAGGTCACTGCTGTGACAAAGCATAGGTTTGGGAACAGCAGTTATTGACAAGCTTCTGCTCAGTGAGCACCAGAATAATCCCCTAAACCACCAAGGGAAACTCAGGTCACCTTCCATTCCACACATTTCTAACTCTGGTTTATTAACAGACTGAATACATTTGCTATTTCTACATAAGGTTAGTCTGTTCTATTGAATTTTTTTGTTGTTCAGGTTTGTTTGGTTTTTTTTTTGGAGAGGAGTTACTGTCAAATGAACAAAACTTATTTTATATCACTCTCCCTGAGAAAAATCTCTGCAGTCTTACTAGCTTCCCAAACTTCTGCAGCCTTCGCTAACATAGCATAGCATGGAGATTGGAAGGGAAAAGCTTTCTCTACAGACAGGAACTCCTGTTTCTCATTGGTTCTAAATTCCAAATTTATAATGAGGGACACACCTAGGAAGGGATTGGATTTATTTGAAAATTAACAGTGGAAACTGGCTTCTCAGGGTCCTTGCCATTAGACTACAGCAAAACATTTTGTGGTAATCCACAGCACTGCAGTTTGAAATTGGACTTGAAAAATCATCCACATCATATACCATCTGCAGAGCAGGAATTAGTCATCAGGAGCTCTTGAGCAACAACAAAATAAATGTATACATTTCTGCCAGAAGGATTGTGCCAAAAAGAGCAGACTAACCAATAAATTTTTTTTTGCTACAGAGTACTTACACCATTCTTATTATCACTATAGACCCCCAAGTGACTCAGTTTGTCTATCTTCTGGAAAACTATTCAGGATACCAATATGATCCCTTTATTTCATTCATGGTAAAGTTTTTGGGGTTTTTTTACTTTATGGTTTTGGTTTGATCCACAACAAAGACAAGGAGCTCTTAGCAAAATCTGGATTGATTTTGCTTTTCAAATTCTCATGACATTTAGTGAAAACTTAATCCAGCACTATTGAAGTCGGTGAAAGTTTTGCCAATGGCTTCAACTGGGAATAAGAATTTAATTATGCACTAGTGAGAACTGTCAGCATTTGATTCCAGTACTTGCAAATGCAGAATATGAGCCTAAACAGATTACAGTGGGTCCCCAAATGGCAGTACCATGGACTAAACCCAAATCAGGTGTCTTTTTTTTGGAAATTGGAATTTGTTTCTCGAACTCAAACGCCAGGAGACTTGCCTTCTGTTTCCCAAGAATTTCCTAGATCTCCAGGAGATTAATACTCAACCTCCTTTTTGTGTAGGAGCATTTTTTATGAATACATTCTTCACAGAATACTCTAAGTTGGAAAGAGCCCACAAGAATCATAAAGCCTAACTCTTCAGTAAATTAGCTGCATGGCTTTAGAGTAAGGCATAGGGTACTTAGGGTTCAAAAATCATTAGGCTCAGAGATCCAATGATTCTGCTATGCAAGAATGAACCCCAAGAGGAGCACAGGAGTGCGACAACACGGCTACCTCAATGACATTTTCAGGGGTATCACTGCTACACCCATGCAGCTTTCATTACTCTACCTAAGGTTAAGGCCATGCCTAAGGTTACAGTTAGGCCCAGGGTAGGTTAGGGTCCAGAAAACCCCAAAGACCAGAGCTCTAATGACTCTGAAGCTACAAAAGATATGCCAAGGGGAAATCAGTATTGCCACAACATGGCTCCATCCACTCCTTCATGGCACTACACTCAGCCCAGCACAGCTTTAACTACTCTGCCTACAGTTAGGTTAGAGTTATTTAGAGTACCAAAAACTATTAAGCCCACACATCCAAGGACTCTGTAGTCAAAAGAGGAATGCCAAAGGCAGCACAGGCAAGCCACAACATGGCTCCCTCCACAATATTTTCCTTAGAACCACCACTAGCCCATGCAATTTTATCTTCTCTGCCTACGGTTTCTGTTACGCCATGGCTTAAGCTTCAGAAAGCACTGGGTTCCAATGACTCTGCAGCTACAAAAGACATGCAGAGAGGAACACAGGACTGCCACAACATGATTCCATCCACTCCTTTTTTTTGGCACTAGACTCAGCCCAGCACAGCTTTAACTGTTCTGCCTAGAGTTAGTAGGGTTCAGAAAAACACAATGCCCAGAAATCCAATACTTTAGACAAAATGGAATGCCAGAGGGAGCACAGGAGTGCCACAACTTAGCTCCCTCCATAACCTTTTCCTTGGAGCCACCACTACCCCCATGCAGTTTTATCTTCTCAGCTGAGGGTTAGGGATACAGTGTGGATTATTTAGGATTCAGAAAACCAGAAAGCACTGGGCACCAATGACTCTGCAGCTACAAAAGATATGCCAAGTGGAAACTAGTACTGCCACAACATGGCTCCATCCACTCCTTTCTTCATGGCACTAGACTTAGCCCAGCACAGATTTAACTGATCTGCCTAGGGTTAGGGTTACACCTAGGGTTAGTAGGGTTCAGAAAACACAAAGCCCAGAGATTCAATGACTTTGCAGCACAAAAAGGGGAGCACTGAATTGCTACAACACGGATCATTCCACAGCTTTTTTTTCTTGACACCACCACTACTTTCATGCGGCTTTAACTTCTCCTCCTAGGGTTAGGGTTATGCCTAGGGTTATTTAGGGTTCAGAAAACCAGAAAGCCCAGAGCTCCAATGGCTCTGCTGCAACAAAAGACATGCCAATGGGAAAATAGTACTGCCACAACATGGCTCCATCCACTCCTTTCTTCATGGCACTAGACTCAGCCCAGCACAGATTTAACTGATCTGCCTAGGGTTAGGGTTAAGCCTAGATTTAGGGTTAGTCAAGGTGCTGAAATCCATTACACCCACACATCAAATGACTCTGCAGCCATAAGAGTACTGTCAAAGGGAGCACAGGAGTTCCAGATCTTGGCTGCATCCACAACATTTTGCTTGGAACCACCACTACCCCCACACAACTTGAATTTCTCCGCCTAGGGTTAGGGTTACACCTAGGCCTAGGTTTTTTCCTAAGGCAGGTAGCGTTCATAAATGGACAAAGGCCAGAGCTCCAGCGCCTCTGCAGCTACAAAAGAACTGCCAAGGGGAAAACCAGTACTGCCACAACCACTTTCCTTCAACACCCTTCTTCTTGGCACCTGCATCAACACCATGCAGCTTCAACTGCTCTGCCTAGGGTTAGGCCAAGTTTTAGGTAGGGTTCAGAAAAACACAAAACTGAGAGATTCAATGACTCTGTAGCCAGAAAAGGAATGCCAAGTGTGCCAAGGGGAGCACACAAGTCCCATAGAATGGATCATGCCACAGTTTTTTTTCTTGGGTTTACCACTACCCCCGTGTGGCTTTAATTTCTCTGCTTAGGATTAGTTAGGGTTCAAAAAACTAGAAAGCCCTCAGCTCCAATGACTCTGCAGCTACAAAGACATACCAAGGGGGAACCAGTACTGCTACAACATGGCTCCATCCACTTCTTCCTTCATGGCACTAGACTCAGCCCATTGCAGCTTTACCTCATCTTCCCAGGGTTAGGGTTGCACTTAGGTTGGGATCAGAAAACCACAAAACCCAGAGATTCAATTACTCTGTAGCCAAAAATGGAATGCCAAGGGCAGCAGAGAAGTACAACTTCATCGCTCCCTCCAAAACGTTTTGCTTTGCACAACCCCTACTCCCATATGGCTTTAACTGTTCTGCCTTGGGTTAGGGTTTTGCCTAGGTTTAGGGTTACACCTAGTGTCGCCGTTAAGTCGAGACAGACTGGGCTGGTATCACCCCCAGCCCTTTATCCATAAACTCTACAGGCCTCCTTTTACAGACCTTTTTCTTACACAACTCTGACTTCTTCTTTCATAGGGCTTTCTCTCATATCTCTGACTCCTCCTCTTACTGGCAGCTTCACACTGTACTGATTCCTTTTCCTTTAGGCAGTTCTACGTAGTTCTGACTCCTTCTTTCACTCTGCATGACTGGATAAGCCCCAAGCTGCCCTTTTCCCAGCCACCTAACCCTGACTGTCCCTTACACGACCACATGTCTCTTACCTCCTCACAGCACAGCCAGCAGTCCCCTTCTCTTACTCCAGCAGAGTGTTAGTCACAAGCTCCAACTGCAAGTGCCTGTAAGTAGTAGCCAGCTAACCCACTCCTTTATATCCCCCAAACCCATTGGCCAGACACAGATGTTTCCACTCCTTGGTAATCAGTACAGCTGCAAGTCATTGGGAAAGATTCCCTCCTGCACTATCCTTACAGCCTAGCTCTCCACAACCAAGGGCTAGGGTTACACCTAGGGTTAGGTAGGGTTTAGAAAGCCAGAAAACCCACATTGAACCGCACTGGATTGAACCAACAGCCTTGGTGTTTTTAGAACCATGCTCTGATCAACAGAGCTAAGTCCAGGCCACTGACTTCACAGGATGAAATAAAAAGTTATCATTGTTCTTCTTCTGTGTGATTCTTCTAGGTTGGCTTCCCAAGCCTATAGTCGCTTCTTCCACAGCATGAAAGGAGGATTGCTCTTACACATGCTCTTCCATCCTTGGGGAGCTTTCACAAGCTCTATTCAGATATGTTAGGTCTTCTTTAGTATTTATTTCATTAGAAGAGCAAGTCTTCCTAAAATGTCAAGAGATTGTCTGGGGGGGTGTTTGTTTTTTCAAGACAGGATATTTACATCCTCGGCTTTCCCTTAGTTTCCCAGGTTATCAAGATTCCTGTCAGGTAGGATATTACCTTTTTTCTGCTCCCTGCTCTCCACACAATTATCTAAAGTGCTTTGTGTTTTCCCACACAGGGCCCACTTCTGATCTCCAAACAGGTTTTAATCTGCCTGTTTTAATGGAGTTACTTCTGATTTAGTTCACTTTGGTGAGGAATCACTTCACGATCCTCTGCAGAGCTCTATTGGGCATCAACTTTCTAATTGTGCTGCATAATGCTTTATTTTACGGGGCCTCCTAGCTCCAATCTGTGCCTCAGCAAAAGTCCCACCATAAGTCAGTCTTCACATCACAGCCTGAAGGGGCACAAAGAAACACAGAATCAGGACCACAGGAAGAGGATGCAGCATGAGCTTTTACCTTCAACTCCATTTTTCCTGTCTTCAGTGGCTTTCCTCTGCTGCAAGAATAAGAAGACAAAGGAGTTTTGCCCCAAACCCATTTCTGCTGATGCTTACACTAAGTTGAGACATTTTAATCTATCCTGTCCACAATAACTCTGCTCATCCCATCTGGGTCTTTGACTGAAAGAAAAATCTCACCTGCTCTTGAGGTATTTGTTGGTTTGCAAGAGAACAATCAAATCTAGTAAAGAGATTAAAGGGGCAGTTCCAGAGACAGATGAGATACGTGGAATGGTTTATCCTGGATGCATCAATCTTGCATCTAGTTACAGTAAATCAGCACGACAATGAACTCAATCCATTTCATGAACACATGGGCTAAGGGTTCATTTTTGTAGCTGAGAGCAGTTTATTCCTAGAAGTTAGTGCTTGCAAAAGAAGATGAAGCAGATGAAACATACCAAGCTGGAGGTCAAATGTCTGTGTATGTGCTGTATTAAAGAATTTTTCAATATTTGCATTTTGTAAGCCTTAAGTTAGAATAGATATTGTGGCTGAATAAATTAAAAATTAAATATAGACACCATATTACTAAATTCTGTATGCTTACTATCTGAGACAACCACTGAGGCTTCTTCTATCTGTTGATTTACAAGATATATGGTTAGTTTTACAACCTAGCCTCTAAAACAGTGCACACATTTTACTAGTAACATAAAATACTCCTGATATTAGTATAATAAAATATTTTACTTGCAAATAATCTTATAAAAGTTTTCCTAAAGCAAGGAGCAAAATGTGGCACATACATAACCATTCCTAGTTCAATCCACGACCTGAACAATGATTACATATTAGAGAGATATTTGACAAAATAACAGTAAATGTTTTTGAGAAGAAGAATAACAGGATAAACTGTCTGAAAATCCATTCAGACAATGTAGTGAATGAAATATTCCAGAGTTATCCTTAGAAACATCTTGTCTAAGGAGTGTTGCTGAAACTTCTTAATGAGAAATTACTAGTGAAGGAGTTCTATCTACAAGGCAGGTGGGATACAGTCCATGAAGAGATATATTCAGAGCTCTCCTCTGGAGGCAGGGCAATTCATTTTGAACCCAGTTTCTGCTTTTGAGTAGACAGAAGCAGATCAGTATTTTGTCCACAGGCTCTCAATAACTGACTCCACGTTCATCTCTGTAATCAGCATAAACAGCTTCATTGACAATATCCAAGTGAAGACTCAGGTTACCTTTCCCACTCTGCAAAAAAAAAGCCAAAAAAAGTATGCATCTTTTAGTGCAGTAGAGGCTTGGAATCAGTATCATCCATTATTGACTTTGTAGCTAACTAATGGCTTTGCACAATATTAGCATTACTAATATGAACATAGCTAATGGATATTAACACAATGTGAAAAAATAGTCATTAAAACACTGTAAAATGCATTTGGTTAATAATTAGCATCTTTGAAAGCTTAAGTTCTTAACTAATGCATTTATTTCATACATTTGTAATTGCAAAATTGTATGTACTCATTTTTATAAATTATAGTTTCAAAAGAAAAGTGCTCAGTATAATTCTAATATACATTTTTATACTTCCTTTCTTTCTCTCTTGCACATTATAAAAAGTGCAAAGGAAGAAGATTTCAATAGTAACTCAGTTATGGCAAACTAAGCACATGGAGCTCCTGCAAAAAGCATTCCCCAAGAAAAACAAAATGCCACATGGAAATGCAATGTTCCTGAGTAGACTCCAAAGTGCCTGGTCCTCTCTATCCCGAGTGTTCCCTCTTGGAGCAGCCATTTGATTTACTGATACACTCGGGATCTTCTGGATGAGCATCATGCATCAATAAGGAGCTTCATCAAAAGTTCAGCTTCAACACAAAGGCTTTTACCTTAAAAAAAAAAAGTGCTTCTATTCCCAAAGACCATCATGGTGGAGATCCAGTTTGCTGATGCAGGGAATCTGCAATAAAGTTGTTGAATTTATCATATCCTGGAGTGGAAAATACTCAAACAAATAACACCCTGAATAGCCCTCAAAATAAATAACAACAAAAATCTGGATGAGGTAAGCATAAAAAACAGAATGGAAGGAATGTTGGAGGAGAGTAAGGAGATGACATCCTCTTAGCAAGGCCTCTACTAAGGAAAAAGGGAAAAAAATTCAACAAATATCTCCTACATCTTCATATTGATTTTTGATTTTGACCAAATTAGAAATGTAGTTACATTTTTTTTGGTTTTTAAATGGGACATGTGAGACCTCCTGAGACCACTCTGCAGCTGCAGTAACACTCTTGAGGACTCCAAGCAGCAGAGGTGTAGCCACACCGTGTATGGACTCTGCCCAGGTTACACCAGCCCTTGGTAAGGGGTGGTCTACACCAAGGAACAGTAGGGCCTGGCCCTTTAACTCGACCCGCCCAAGAGCAGGGGCTTCAGCTTGTCTGATCGATTTCTCTGTGGTCTGACACTGCCTTCAGCCCAGCAGAGAGGGGCTGCTGCTGCTGCTGTGTTGGAGAAGGCACAGTGCGCTCCCAAGCTGCTTCATGGCATACCAAGGCTGCTTGTGTTTGTATATCGTGAGCACAGAGACCCTCTAAGCTGGAGGTTTTCCCTTCTTTTTCACAACATCCTCTAAGCAACTCTTCAGGCTCCTATGGAAAAAAAAATCTCCTCAATGCCTCAATTGAGTTCATTTGAAATTCCAAAACTAATGAGGCTTTTGTCTCCCTCTTAACCTAAGAGCTATTGTTACCTCTAAAAATAAAAGAGATAATCTGTTAAAGAGCTAAAAATACTGAGCTCTGAGAGCCTTTTCAGACCTTTACATAGATGATTGACACCCTTGCACCTTTAGTCTTCACAAAGAAAATGGTGAGGCAGGAGCTCCTATGCCCACCTCACAGCAACTCTTTCATCAGCTGTCTGCCAGTTGTTCCCCCACAGCTCAGATAAATCCAGCACAATCTGGTTAGGTTAGTGTTCAGAAAGTGGTATTCATGAAGAATCTAAAACTATCACCCAGGGTGCTTGAGCAACACTGTTTTAGGAAAGAGCTCTATATCTTTTTTTAGTAGGAAAAGCAGGGAGTGCTTTCAGATGGGAATGCCAAAAAGTCCGGCTATGTGCCACCTGCCCAAATCCCCATGGCTGCAGGACAAGCAAAAGCTCTCCTGGAACACAGCAGGACAAGGGATGCAGGCTGGGTGAGTCACTGCATGTTTTGAATCGAACAGGACAGTTAAAACAATTAGTTACCAGTAGCACAAAAAGCTCTCCCGTTTATCATAAAGAGGTCTTCAATAGTCACAGTGCAGTGAGCAAAACTGTTCATTTTCTAAAGCTAACTGGTCAGAACAGAAAAACATTTGCTTCACTTTCCTAACTTCAAAATCGTGTTGAGTGTCCACAGCAAGTTGTTGGCAGAGGCAGGACTACAGGGATGAGTCTGAGCGAAGAGATGAGGAGCTGACCCGTGGCAGGCACAGCCAACTCCAGCTGGCTCCACCAGACCCACTGCAGGACACAGAGGAGCTCATCAGACCGTGCCTCTGTGATAAGGTACCACAGAGAGAGAGGAGAGCTAAAACGAATGAGAAACATCAAGGTCAGAGGAAGAGCAGGTACACCTGAAGGAACTGCAGCCCATGGAGAGCCCAGGAAGGAATAGATATTTCCTGAGGGACTGCAGATTGGAAGGAGAATCTGCGTCAAAGCACGGGAGAAGTGTGAGAGGAAAAGAGCAGGATAGAGAAATCACTAAATCTTTACATTCTGAATATAACTGCACCCTGGCACCACTTGGGGGAGGAGAGGAGAGGAGAGGAGAGGAGAGGAGAGGAGAGGAGAGGAGAGGAGAGGAGAGGAGAGGAGAGGAGAGGAGAGGAGAGGAGAGGAGAGGAGAGGAGAGGAGAGGAGAGGAGAGGAGAGGAGAGGAGAGGAGAGGAGAGGAGAGGAGAGGAGAGGAGAGGAGAGGAGAGGAGAGGAGAGGAGAGGAGAGGAGAGGAGAGGAGAGGAGAGGAGAGGAGAGGAGAGGAGAGGAGAGGAGAGGAGAGGAGAGGAGAGGAGAGGAGAGGAGAGGAGAGGAGAGGAGAGGAGAGGAGAGGAGAGATCTTTGGATTTCTTTGTGTTTTACTGCCAGATTCTGTTCTAATTGGCAATAAATTAAATTAATTTTCTCCAAGTCAAGTCTGTATTGCCTACAACAGTAAATGGTGACCAATTTTCCTATCTCTATGTTTACCAATGAGCTTTCTTATCCTATTTTCTCCCCATGCCCCATGGAGAGGGGTTATGAGTGAGCAGCTAGATAGAAATTTGAGTGTTCTCCAAAGCTAACCCACCATAAAAGTGAACTCATCACAATATGCCAAAAACTCAGCAGCACATGGACTTTCTCAGCCTAGAGCCTCTGCAAGAGGATGTACTTGGTTTCAATCAAAGAAAATACTGGGAAAAGTAGAAGCTATTTCACAGAGTTCTTCTACAGACATAATCATAAATACATCAATAAAAAGATTATTCCCTAGGGAAATACTAGTTTCAGCTTTTGCTGATCATTTGGAGGAAGAGGAGGCATCTGAATGATCCCTGAATCCCCAGTCCTGCTGTTACTTTCTGTTAGAAATAAAAAGTAGAGTGGAGGACAATTGAAGATTCTCCAGCAATTACACCATTTATAGGTTCTTTTTAATTCTAAACATATCCTGTTTACTTCGAGCTGTTCTTTCAAACAAAAGATGCAAACCTGCTTCCAAGTCCTGATTTAATTTCAACTGGGCATCTAAGGATATAGCAAGCTCTCCTGGCTCTAACTACCATGGGACATTTTGGTCACTTGTCCCAGCAGATGCATAATCCTAAATCCTCTTTCTATGGCCAGCTGCATTTAGCCATTTTTAGTCCACAATATTTTAAATGTGAACCAGTCTTTTTCCTGGGTTATGAATTCTTATTATGACACATTTTCCATAACTTGCAGTACACAGAGGAATGTCCTTCAACTTCTTCAACCTCTTTGACAATAAAAAGGCTGCAATGGGGAGGACAGTGAAGGAAGAAAGATTTCTTCCCCTAAATACTCATTTTGGGATGTGAGGAGAGGCTGAGAGGACATTTCTAATGTCCAGCAGATTGCTTATGCTGTGGAACAATTTCAAACACATAGAATTCCCCAAGCCTGGTACAAGGTGCCATGAATTAATCTCTAACTCATTTGTACTCTAGAATGTTTCCGTCCATTTATGCTATCAAGGGATTTGCTGTGCTTCCAATATGTCATTATAAAGTCCTTTAAAATATTTCAATCCTGCTTTAAACTTAAACTCCTCAAAGAACTTTAACTGTGTGGTATAAATTTATGAAGACCATATGAAAGATGTCGAGCTCAAGATAAAAGTCAGAGATAATCTAGGAAAAAAAATAATTGGACTACAAATTAATCTTCAATGGTCCTGTCTGTTTCCACTAGAAGAAATATCTCTAGCAGTGCCTCCAGCACATACCTCCTGACAGAAGTCAGCCAACCTACCTCACGAGTATGTGAACATTCTGAAGTCAGTGGCCTCTTCCACAAAATTCTGCATTAAATCCTTTTCAACATGATGCTGTCAAGTTTTACAAGATGCACAGGGTTTGGCCAAAGACCAAACTGTATTTCAAAAGCTGGGTTGTTTCTGCAGGTCATGTTTCATGTTCTACCTGCAGTTGCTCTGCCTTTTGACCAACACTGATTTAATGCGAAATCTTTTCTGAGGCTGGGCACCAGAGCTGTGCCTTTTTGCAACAGAAATTAAAATCAATTTTCAGTTGTTCTCAGTTGACAGAGACTGTGTAGCACTTATGCAGGAGTTGTAACATACCAGCTATGACCTCCTGTTTAAACCATACTTTGGGTAGCTGTGCTCCACCTAGTCATGCTCCTTACCACCTCAAATCAACCAAATAATCTCTATCCTTGGAGGCACTGCTGTGGGTTGACAAAAGAATTGTTCTGAACATTTACAAATGCTTTAAAAGTGCAGTATATTGGTCAGTGTATAATTATTTCCAAATCTAGTATCAGCAATATTTCTAGTTCTAGTGTGCTAGCAGAATTTTAATAAAGATTAAATCACACAAGTTTCACTTTGCTAACATTGTAACCTGGGCTTTGTAATCAAAGGGAAAAAATTTATTCTGGCTTGCTTCTTGTATCCTCAGTCTGATGATGATTTAGGGAAAAAACTTCAGTTCCATAGAACGGGAATGCATTTCCCCAAAGTTGTTACTTCTCTCCCAAACCAACTATTTGTTCTCAATCTCATACATGAATCACGTAAATCCCTTGTCTTCCTGATTCATCCCTGTTGGAATTCATTAAAGGAAGGTTAAATGAGGTGGACAGGACATATACAGTACCTCTACAGCAGTAGAGCAGGAGTCTTTCCTCAGTTGTGTGGTTACTGAATTTCCACGAGCCTGTTCTGTAATATCAGGTCTGTTGAACATGAATTGACATGTGTCCTGTAGTTTCACCCTTTGCAGCTGTCCTGAGTCTTCTAGGACATTCTTTGCTGGACTTCAGGTCCTCTTTAGACCGATTTGCAGGCTCACATCTGAGGAATGCTATTCTTTCTCTGTCCAACTTATTTTAAGGCAATCCATTTCACTTTGCATTTGACATGAAGGCAGGGAAGTACATTTTTAAAATCACCTATTGGGAAACTAATAAAAGCCTTGAGCCATTAAATTCATACACGTTTTTCCTTAGCCTTTGCCAAGTAAACCAATTTGACTGTCCTTGACCACACTTGATTGTTGACTATCAGAGTAGCGTAAGATATCCCTCAGACTGTCTGATTACATTATACAGTGAGATTATATTAAATGTGTCCTACATTTTTGGCTGGGACAAAGGCTAACCGTGAAGATAGTAAATCCTTTGATTGTGAGATATTTCTTTTCTCCATCCTATATAAGAGTAAGATATTCTATAAATTCTTAATAAGATCTCCTGACAGCTCACATTTATTGTTTTCTTTAGCCTACATTTGTGTGTAGCTTATGTGAGAAAACTTGCCCCAAAGTGACCCATGCTCCAAAACAAACTCCATTTAAACATCATGCTGCTAGCTCTGTGAAACAGTCGTTTCAACAGGCTTGCTCAGTGACAAAAATCCAGTTCACATCTTCGCTGGCCCAAGTAATTTTTATTTAATCACTCAGCAGAGTGCAAAGGGCTTATATGATGCATTCTGAGGAAAGGAATGTATACTTATACCCTGCTTTTTCTTTTTTTAGACGGTTTTATAAAAATAAGACAATCCAGCTATAACAAAAAGATCTTTCATTTGGCATTCATCATTGACATTCATTTGTCTTTAAGTTAGTGACATTGACAATCTCTGCCTCACAAAATAAAGTAAAAGTCACCTTAATAACATCTGCAGGAAAATTGTATCCCTGCTATAATGCCTACATGCGTGTTCAGCTATGTGACCTAAACCCCAGAAGATATGGACATACTTCTGATTTTTAAAGACAGAAAAACAAAATTATCCTCTCATGCTGATGAAAAACTCAGTGATTTTTTTTTTTTTTAGTTTTTTTTTTTTTTTGAGCTACAACCTTGTGGGAATCTTCATTCATAACCAGCAAAAGAAAAACAGCAGTGATGCTGAAGATGAACACAGAAATTTGCAAAGGCTGAGCCAGATTCACCTTGGAGTTTTCTGGAGATGTCCTCTGATAAAGGCCATCATAAGGGCATTATGACAAAGAGTTTATAGGGGTAAAAAGCAGCTCTCCCCCCACCTCTGTCACACATACCTTCCTCAAGTCATACTCATGGACATTTAAAGGGGCCAGGGCGCTCTGGAAAGTGGGCAGGGTCAGATGAAGAGAGTGTTCCAAGGTAGAAACAATATATCTAGAATATAAATTCAGTACAGAAACTTCCCATGAAACCTTGAAGCCATTGCTCCTGAGAAGATGAGACAGGACAGTCACCTCTTTGCTTCCCAGAAAATGTCCCAAGTAATCCATTGGTTTCATTTGGACAAGAAAACTTATTTTACAGCTTCCCAAATTGACAATGTGACCCAACCTACCAGAATGACTGAAAATTTTCCTGTTGATCCCAGCATACACCAAAGTGCCTCTTATCCTCATTGACATATTCCTGTTAATAAATCTTGCCAGTACAGGGTTATTTTCATTTTCCCAAGGAAAAAGTCAAAGGGAGGTCAAAAGGCATTAGGTCAAAGGTATCGAGAGTGTCCTTGCCAGAGCTGGATTTTGGAAGTTTAATCACTCTTCATCTCATCCTCAAGCAAGCTGAAGTTGTTTTCTCACCAACTTTTCTAAAATCAGTGCAACATTAAAAGTAAAAGCAGGAACATCTCTGGACAGCACCCACTTCAGCAATGGGTGCATTGATTAAAAAAAAAAGATTTAAAAATAATCCTTCTTCATCTCTGGTGTATCTTCCTTACTTTCTTGCCAGGAGTTCAGTCATTCTTATAAGAGTAAGTGCAAATTAAATTAATAAATTTAACAAATCCAGCATAAATGGTTGCTTGGCTGTTCACATTTTGACTGGAAGTGATCGGTCTTTAATGCCATAATGTCTGAGAATCAGTTGGAAAGATATGGAGAATTTTCTGCCCACTGGTAGCTGACCTTGTAGTTTTGGATTGCTGAGTAGGAGCTCAGGTTCACACCTTCCCAATGCCCAAATTATATAAAGAAAGGAGTTTGCAATAAGAGTGGGGTTGAGACAGGCAAATGGCAAGTGTTGAGCACTATGCTGAAAGGGCATGCAGCTCATAAAATAAGTCTCTTGGTGAAGTAGCAGACAACACTTTGTGTATCTGCTCTATTTTACACATGCACATTTTAAATGAGATTGTACCATTTTGAGCACTTTTTTTTCCTCAAAGACTAATTATTACCATAATTTGTTCCACAATAAAATCAAATATTCCCTAATGTTTTTCATATCAGAATGATAGGAGGGAATACTATTTTAGCACCACAACAAATTCCATTAAGTAGAAGAAGAGTTTAAAGTCTTGTGCTTCTCAAGCTCCTGTTTTTAATTAGATCTCTTGTATCCCTATTTTCCATTGGGGGTGGGAATCCTTCAGAGCCCAACAAATCAGTAAAAAGCACAAACTTACTCAGAGCCTATGGCTTTACTTCATTAATACAGAATAGTTACATACCATTGTGGATGTAATACAGCATCTGCACAGTTTTTCAGTCTCTTTCACTGTTGTTACTCCCTTTAGCCTTAAGAAATAGCACTTTCCTTTTTAACTCTTCATCTAAAGTGTTGTGTACATCTATACACCAGCACCTCCCCCTCCCCAAACTCTCCAAAATAAAGCTGCTTTTGAACTGCAGGCCCAGCACACAGAAGTGTGCAGAGATAAATTTTAATTTTATTTCTGTTCCACTGGTGATGGGGGCTGCACTTATCAAAGTTGAAACACACAAAAAATACCTTTCAGATATGATATTAAATAAATTCTGATTACAAAAATTAAAAGGGTATTGTTTAGCTTTGCAGAAGCAGAGTGAAAAGGCTAGCTAGAGTAACTACTGAGAGACTGCAGTGCAGCAGAAGCTTTTATGCAATGTCTTGAATCAGGAATGCTTTTTGTGGCAAAGGCCAAGATACTTAGCATGCCTTAGCATTTAACCATTCCAATGTCCAGCACATCTTCTTTCAAAACTGTGTTTCAAAGAGATATTTGAGCTTAATCAAAAGCTCAGTAATTTAAAACAAATAAACAAACAAACAACACACACCAAAAAAACCCAACACAAATACATAGCACTTTTGTCAGTATTTTAATTCTAGTTGTTGTGTGAAATCTGATAAATCACCTCAGCATTTTGGAGAAGATAAATCTATCTTGGTTTGAAAGACAGGTGTCTGCCAAGAAAGGCAGAAGTTTCTTTTTAAAATGGAGAATGTGAACCCCCTCCCTCCAAATTATTATAATTTTGAAATTAAGGGGCTCTCAGGCAAAGATATGGGAATAGGAATAACAGTTTTTTACTAGGAAAATTAAAATAGAAATACAGAATTACAAAGAACAAACCCAAAAACACAGAGCCAGAATACAACCTGACACCCTGTCAGTCAGGGTGTTGGTAGCAGTCCCATTAAATGGTGCCTGCAGTCCTCCTGGATGACAGATGGGGTTCAGTTGAAGCAGTGCTCCTGTAGAAGGGTGCAGTTTTCCTCCCAAGGTCCAGTGATGATGTGGAAAGGTCTGATTTTCCTCTGGAATCCAATGGAAAAAGGCTGTCTTGGTGTTCCAGATCTCAGTGTTTATCTAGGTAGGAAAGGCTTGGCTCCTCCCCCTGGCTGGGGCATCTCCCAATGGGATGATGTAACTTTATCAGTCACATAGTGGGACTCAATGGCCCATTAACAGAAGAGATCTTCCTGAGGAAGGATGGGTTGTGGAAAAGATAAGGATGACTGCTCCACCTGGTTTCAACAGATGGTGATAGAATACATACTTTTGGTCACATCCTGTATTGCAACCTAAGACAGATGTTAATGACAAAGTGACTAGGTCTTGCACTGTGCAGTGCTAATGCTTCAGTGACCTCAGGACCCAAGCTAAGCCAACACAACATCATGCTGTATCTGAGGTATTGCAGTGCCTCAGGAAGCACTGAGTCATCATCACTGCATGGAGCAAGCACACTTCTGGACATGGAGAACAATGGAGACTGTAGGGATGAAGCACAAGTAAAGCAGAAAGCCATCTGAGTTAGTAGGCAGCCAGAAACAGCAAAATAACTGTGAACCTGCTTTGCCTACACCAGATCCCTGGAAATTCATGCTCTTGGTGTGACCAGAAGGGAAGGCCAGAACAACTATGATGGCATTTGCTACTGTGTTGGCTGGGCAGGAAGGATCAATTCTTTCCTTCTGCTGACATCAGCTGCAGTAGCATTACCAAACCAGTTTTAAGAGGGTTGCCTGGCTCTCTGCCATTCACCACTCTTACCCTCAATCTTTCTCCTTAGAACAGAAGATCACTCAGGCCACATTCCTAGCTATGGAAAGATGATAATTGAGTTTTTCCCAGACAGCGAAACCTGAGCAGAGCACAACAAAACAGCTTGGTCCATCCCCTTTCAAATCCTTTTTCTACCACAGGAGAAATTACTTCGGCCCACCTGGAATAGGAGAGACAGAATACTGTTCCTGGAAAGAACAGACGTTGGTGTGTTTGTGTATGTGGGAATTGGAACTTGGTAGTTTTGTCCTTTGTAGACATCATCTTGAGCAAGATAACAAACAACTTAGGTCTTAAGACAACTGAGGTAGAAATAGAGTGAGGAAGAAGGCTGAGGAAGACTCTAAATGTCTGCACAGTAATTTTTCATAATATAAAAATTAATTCCAATAACTAATATGTAGTTATTGGAATAAAAGTTCCAAATAACTAGGTTCAAGTCTGAGGGAGTAAAGGGATCAGAATCAAACTGGAAGATTCCTAACTGTGAGGAGCTGCAGTACAGACATCCTCTTTTTTCATTGGACATGTATGTTAGGGAGACTGTTGCAATGCTGCAGCCTCTTGAGCCTCTCTGTGCTGTACATAGTTGCAAAGCAATTTTTTTTTTCTTATTTTATTCTATGGACTGGCTAAGTGCTGTTTTGTGTAATCCAGGGAACCAGGGGTCTAGTTAAGCATGTGTAGCCATTCACATTTGCATTAAAAATCCGATCCCCTCCAGTCTGCCATATATGAACTTAAATGACTAAAAAGAAATCTGCCTTCAGCTCAATTGCTCCAAATTACAATTTGTTTTGCATTATTTTGGATCATGCTGAGGATCACCTGGAAAGAATAATAATTACCTCACTGTAAGCAGTGGTCTCAGAGCTCTCTACCATGTGGTTATTTTGTCTTATTCGGTATGCATCATTTTGATCTAAAATAATTTCTAAAAATACAGTCATTGCCTTTGGCTTTCATTCTGCTTAAACTATCACATAATGCTGCACATGGACTGTTTTCTTTCATTATCCCCGGCCACCCTGAGCTAGAGAGCATGCATTAACACTACACCTCCTATAGCGTCACACATCCAAGCCAAGGACTAGAACACAGGACTCAGCGTGCCAGCAATCGAGCCACATTTGCATTTGTATGCTTGGCCACACTGACGCCGGGGGACGGGGTAAAGAGAAGCTGTCACTTGACTCAGTCTCTCTAAATAAATGAAGGCAAAAAATACTTGATAAATGCATGATAATCAACACAACTGTATAGTGAAAGAATTATGGCAGGGAGGGTAAAGAGGAAACAGACAAGTCTATTTGTAAAATGCCATCCTAACAAGGAGAGAGCAAGAGTTATAAGATCACTCACCTAAATACCTCCCAGGATGTCTTCTCTGATTAAGGATTTGTGAGAGTTATTGAGTTTTGAATTAGATGCACTTTAATAAAACAGTAGAATGTTCTTATCTGATTGCACCTGTATTGATTGTGTTAAAGAGGTCTATCCTCAGATCAAGGTCAATGATTTTACATAAACTCACTAGCTAGATGGAATTGCTAGCAGTATTTAGGACTCCCATAGTATGTCCACCTTTCAACATATAATACCTACCTGTGAAACCTAGAACTGGAATGAACTTAATGCTCTTTCCATATTCTCTCTGTCTTTTAGCTTTACAGTACTTACCCTAATTAAAGTGTAAAGTTAATTTGGAAAAGACCACTCATGCTAGTAAACTCCCTAGCAACTGTCTTACCAACTAGAAAAGGAAATTTTACACATATATTTAAACAACAATGTTTCACAGACTAAAAAGCACCCTTGACCATTTTGAAATGCTGTACTTCATGTAAATATCCTTCTTTACCCAAGGAAAATGGCACATTAATCTGATTCATTGTTCCCTTGGCTTCAGTAGGGCTGATCCAGCTTTCTGCTGTGGTGTTATAATTTGGATGGTTTCTGAGTGATACCCTCATAGTTCTTCTCAGTAACTATACACAAATATTTTATACATGTATGTAACTATAATCATATATAGATATAAAGTATAGTACATATAATTATGAAGATGCATAAAATTTAAAATTGCACATGCCCACATACTTGCTTTTAGTCTGTTAGCTTCCCCTGCTTGGGACCCTGAGTGCAGATCAAGGAGCACAGCTAGCCAAGACTTGCTGCCAGTCCCCAGCTTTATTTTGGAGCAGATAACAAGCCCTTCAGAGCTGAACTAGGCCAGGAAGCTAGCACAGTGAGTGAAGGTGCCAGCAGGCTGTCCAGGTTAGCAGCAGTGCACGAGTGGGCAGCTGTACCTCGTGGGGTGAGCTCAGCTGCACCATCTGCCCTGAGAAGAGATCAGCAGTGCTGTTCCAGAGGTGGCAGAATTTCCTCCTAGCCACCCTCACCTGATCCCTCAGAGGATGAAGGGGAGGAAGAGGGCTGTTCAGCAGGCTGTTTGCTGCTGATAGAGATGTTCAGCAAAGCAGAGGTCATCCTAGAGCTGAGGGTAAGAGCTTTTTGTATGGGCACAGTGAGGCTGCACTGTAGTTGAGGAGGGAAAGAGAAGAGATGTCCCCTTCAAAACTCAGACTGAAGTACTTGTCTTGTGAATTTTGAGGATAAGTGAACATCTTGCTCCCTATGAGTAGGTGAGAGGGGAGACTTCCAGGAGACTTCCAGGTAAATCTGTGCCTCCTCAAATGTTGCAGGAACCTTCTCCACTTCATGCCAATTAATGGAGACTGAGCAAATAGAGAAGTCTCCTGTCACGTTTCTAGGCTGGAAAAAGGACTGACCAGGATCCATAAGTTGGTTTCTGTTGGTGAAGCTGCTGACAGACTGAGGCAGAAAATCTGAAGGGGACAGCTGCAGGGGAAGAGATGGGTTTACTGTTGAGAGAGACAAGGGTGGGTGCGTCAGTAGTGCAGGTGTTGAGGCTGCTGGAGACCCAGATGGTGAAAGATTTCCTGAGTAATATTTCCAAATGTCACAATTGAAACACATGAAGGGGAAAGGGATCCCAACACCCATAAAAAGCAAGTTTTGTTCATGACAACATGAAGTCTGTCAGCAAGGCAAGGAAAAGCTGCCACCCCAGCTCCAGATGGAAATACATCTTGTCCACATATAATAAAGCTCAAGAGCCTATTCCATTTTTCTTAACTACCCTGCTAGTTTTTCAGCCCCAGCCACAGACACAGCAGGAAGGCAGGATTTAGGAGAAACAAGTTTGCCAGGGGCATCTGGAGCTTTCTCTGGAAAGTCTTATGCTTCTGCATGTCCCAAGCTTCAAAAACCACCTGGCCAAGATGACAAGCACCCAAAGGAGGAAAAAAGCAAAGCACTCGCTGCTATCTTTGAGCCAAAAAAAATCACATTTGCTATCTATGGCAAAGGACACCAATAAGAATCCTGTCTCCTCTTCAGCTGGCACATTTTCATGAAGGGTGGGATTTCATTTGGATGATACATTGACTCCCATCTGTTTGCCTTATTTTCCTGGTGCTGCTAAGTGCTGGGGAGGAGTGTGTTCATTTTTGAGTTTCCTGCTCCCTGAATCAGCCAGTTAGAGTGAGAACAGAAGGAAATTAGATGGTGCTTCTCAGTCAGTAGGAAGTGGTTCAGACAGGACTGTGCTTGAGCATTAACTGGTCACACAAATTTCCCTGGATTATCTGTTATCACATTTGCCTCAGCAGCTGAATGTTTTCTGTCCATCAGCAGGTAAAACACAGAGTGAATTTTGCTCAAAATTGAAACAAGGATAAAACACTTATTTCTTATCACTGACAAGTTGGATCTCTTTTTCTCGCAATTCCACTTAGCTACTAAGATACAAGATACCTAATCCTTTTCTTTCATGCACCAGCTTCTTGTTTCATTTCTTACTAATTAACTTAATGCAAGAAAGAATTCACAGGCTTTTGAACAGGCTCAGCTACTTGTTTCCCTGCTGTAGCACTTACATGGTCTAATATGGAAGGAGCTCCTGCTGCAATTCAAGGCAGCAACATTGCTCTTTTACTGCTGCTCAGCACGGACTTTGATTTTCTCTCATTTGGCAGGAATGAGCAGAGATCTTCCAACAGACAGCGAGTGTGATGAGAAAGGTCTAAATTCTGGGGCTTAGAGGGAGGAAGGAAAACTAAATGAGCAAGAGGAAGTGGCTTCACGGGAGCACGAGCCATCAGATCAATTCATTAAATGAAATAGAGCAAGTGTGTTGCTTTAAAAGATTTGTACCATGGCAACTGCAAACTTTTAGGGCTTGGAGTATGATGTCTGCCATTTCTCCTAGCCTCATTTTCACTTCTAGGAGCTGTAGGGAAGAGGTAACAAAAGCTGAAGTCTGGCTGTCTTCTCATCCCGTGAGATAGAGTCCTGCATTTGTGGGAATCTTCAATTATTTTAGGAACTTGGCCATACTGGCTTTAAATGAGGAGGCATGGGGTAATACATCAGAGACCCCTACAAATGCATAGGCAATGTGCAATAGAGAGGCCAGAGGTAAACTCCTGGGCTACTCACCTGTGCTGAGTGTCCTGCAACAGGAGTTGTACTGCCTCTGCTACCCATTTTACCTCTGCTCCAGGATTCTACTCTGGCCCCCTTTTACCTGTGCAAGCTGCCTTCATTTTCAGACTGCAGTCAACCCCTGCAGTGTCTTAAAGGAAAGTCAGACCAGCAGCCCAGCTATGTCAGGTAAGAGAATGCAGTGCTGAAGAACTGGAACAGACTCTTTGGTTAAGTTTCTATAATGACAGAAGCAAGATCTTTAGTGCCAGCAGATAATCATACTTGGCCTTCACCCTTGGTCTACTGAGATGATGGAACATGTTCAGGGACCTTTTCTACTAAAAAAAACATCTGGGCTGCCAGAGAAACTCCCAGGGACTCTTGTGCTCTAGACATGCAAATATAAACTAAATCTCCTTGTTTCTTCTTTGGATGAGGCTCAAGGAAACTATCCCAAACCTGGTAAACCCAGGGGTCAAATTGAATTTGCCTGACTGATCAGAAATAAGGGAGTGTGAGTAGTGTGTCAGATGCAATTTTGCTTTAGAGTTGGCAGAGTTTTGGATTCAGATTGGGTGTCCTTCAGGGTTTAACTTCGACACTCTCTCTCTAGTTTAACCCAAAAAATTGCAGGTACTCTTCTTCTGCAGCCTTTTCAGTTCTGTATATTCATGTTGTGGGCACCTCAGTGAATGACAGAGAAGTCAGGGTGAACAAATGATGATGTTTTAGAACTCACAGTGACATACTTTCAGTCTCAAACAGTCTGCATTAGATATTTTTGTCTGTCTTCACAAGTACTAGGGCTGAAGACATTCCTTTTTTTCTACTTTTTAAATGAAAGGGAAGACAGAGTTATCCCTCAGGATGTCTGTCTGCAATCAATAGAGTACAGCAGTAGGCACTGTGGTTGCAATAAGCCAGAACTAGGAATAACAAACCAACTCAAATCAAATATCTGTCAAGTCTTCCCTAAATTAGGAATGTAAATATCTCCAGTTTCTATAAGCACACATTGGAAGCAATCACCATATGTGGTAAAAAAAAATAGTCTGAAGCCAGTCAAAGAAAGTTCAATATATGCGCATAAAAGGAAAGATCTCAGATCTCTCCTTGAAGAGCTTTCAGGTGTGAAAACATACAGCATGCTTTCACATCCAAAGCACTAAGCTCCCATTCCAAAAATCAGCATGGTCCAGGATGTGCTCTAAGCAGCTCAGCTGAAAGGGTAGATGGACACAGAGGCCATGGACACATGGTGCTTGCCTGCCCAAAGGATGTCACGCCTGACCTCCCACACTGCCATGCTGTCTGTATCCATTGAGCACTTGTCTCCCAGCAGCTGTTAGATGGGCTGGCACCTTTTGTCAGCAGAGACTCCAACATGAAAAAATCAAAACACACTCAAAAAGAAAAACAGAGGAAACTGCAAAGCACATTAAGCTCCGGCTGGGACAGCAAAACATAAACTGGGGTGGGGGAGGAAGAAATAGAAGCTGTTGCTTATGTAGGAAACAGCAAATGCTTCCAGGGCCACATGCTTTACCTCTGCTGCAGCAGGCTTGCTTAGGTTCAGGGAATAAACCTTACAAATAAGAGTTGTACACAGACTTGTGCATAGTTTGCTGTGCCTCTCCTTTGCTAGTATGTTTACACTTCCCCTCTCCTATTTTAGGGGTTGCTGTGCTCTTCCTAACACAAATAGGCAGAACTGGAGTCATTACAGGCAGATAAAGCAGAAACCTCTGGACCCAGAGGGCTGGGACCCAGTCCTCCAGCTATTCTACAACCCTTGGACGTAGCTTTATGCAATGAGCCACCTCTCCTACCCTCCTACCTCATTCTCAGAGTTAGGAGAAAGGAGGAAGAGAAGCACTTCCAAAGGTTGACTGAAGTTTGGCAAAGATAATCAAACCAGGGTTTTCTATAGTTACAAGGGAGAGACAGACATCCTCTAAAGTAGGATTTTGGAACAGGAGCCCCGCTTGGCTGATTTAAATCAATTCTCCATGTTTCAAGCCTGATTCCCCTTCCTGCCATGTGGCCTGTGGGAGAAAACTGAATTGAGAATGAGACCTCAGCCAGGAGGAAAAGGTAGAGAGCCAGGAGGGAAAGCTACAGAGCCATCATCACTGGGAGCCTCCAGCTGCTCCTGGAGCCTTTTATAGAGTTTTGACTGGGTTGTCAATTTGTGCTAGTGGGCTGCTTCCTCCAGGCTGCATCACAGTTTTCTTGGAGCATACATCTTTCCCAGCTTCTCTTTCTCACTTCACTTTCCCTCCTTTTCCAATTCAGCTTCTCTTCTTGGGAAATTTCCCATGTTCGGCCCTCCTCCAGCCTCAGTGCCAGCACACTGGCTGCTGCGAGTGCAGCGTTGTCTCCCACTGAGAGCTCCACGTCTCCCTTCTGCTGTGTGTGGCCAGGCCAACAGCAGGGCTCAGGGGCTGTGCAGAGCAGGACCTGTCTGCTGGCTGGACCGTGCAGCACCCGGGACAGCAGAGCCTGCTCTTGGCCGCTGCTAAGGCACGACTGCAGCCCCAACAGAGACATATGCACAAACCCACACAGTCTTCCACTCAAATACATGATTGTGCCAGGCCTCAGAGTCCCAAGTGGATGCCTAGAGAGATGGGGAAGGAGACGTGAGCATTGAACTGGACACCTTTTCAACTTCACTTTGTACGTGTTCGCTTTACAAAAACCACACACACACCCCAATCAATTGTTTTTTTCACGAGGCTCAGATAAACAGGAGGTGATGCTGCTTTAAGTCAGCAGGAGTGAATAAGAGAGATAACAAAGGCAACAGGATAAGGAAGCCCACATCAATAAGATGAAAGCTTATTTTTTCTATTTTCTGGAGCCTTCTCACTTTAAATGCATTGCTTTCATTTTTTCATGTGATAATAATTATAAACCAAGAAACTAACACACCCAGTCTCTGTGCCAAGTTATCCCCTTAGATGTGCATTTTTTAAAAAAACTGAAGTGATATATATATATATACTCTACACTATAGTGTATATATATATACACTTCATTAGCTATACTAATAACAGATAGGGAGACACTGATCTGATCTGCATTTGTGGGATCAAACAAGATCAACATAACTTCCTGATAATAGCACAACTGCATTGTACTAGAGTTTATATATTTTCAATATACTAGTGGCAAGCCTATATTTAAAGCAGTACAAACACTGCAGGTAGGCAAACCCTCGGGAGTACGTTTTTGCTCTTCAAACAATTGTAATCAAAGGAGCAGTACTGACCCCACTGCAGTCAGTGGGAGTTTCACTAAACATTGTTTTCAGAAGTTCTTTCAGCTCCTGGAGAAATTTCTGTTAAGTCAAAAGGCTTTCATAGTGCAAACAGCTTTTCGAGGTTGGGGGGGGGGGGGGGGGGAAGGAAGAAAAAAAGGGAAATAACACCAACTGATCAAAGGCAAATCTATGTCTTCGACGCCTACATACACATTAACACCTCATTAACACTACTTGTACCTACAGAAGAAGTCAAACATGGGAATGGCTCTGGCACAAAGTAAACAAGTCCCAGGCAGAAATACTGCTTTTTTCTTCTGATAGTACCAGAAATAGTAGGTCCTTGCCTGCAGTAGCTTTATTCTTACCATTTATGAGAACAGAAATGAAAGATCCCAACATTCAGTGATAAAGAATTCCTATATGAGAACTCATAACAATCAGGATAAAAACAACAGCAGCAAATTGAAGAGAACGAGATAGGGTTTTTTAAATACAGTATCTATTTACAGCATGTTAAAAATATCAGAATAATCATTTGGAGAAAAAAGTTTCAAAAGGGTAATAAAACCTTGCAAATGTTTCATAGGTCTGAAAACAAGACATCATTAGATATTGTCACAGCTCAAAATTCTCCATTGATAATGATCAGTTCTCCAGGGATTTCCATTTTCACAATATAGTGCCACATCTCTGCCAAGAAACAGAACTGCTGCTTACCCTTGTTACCTCCACCTGCTCCCAGCCACTTTCCTTGCCATGCCTCCAGCTCAGCCATCTTTGCAAACCTCTTCAAAACACTAAAATGGCTGAAAACAAATGCATTAAAAGCACATAGTGGAAGGTCAAGATGAGATTTGCTGCCTCAGTGGCCTGGAGAGCTGCAGCCTGGGCAGGCAGAGTTAGCAAGCTCCTAACTCACATCTCACTTGCTGCTCCCAAAGCTCCTCTACTGACCAGTGCAGTCAGGATGAGGATGTGCTTGTGCATATGTGTGCAAGTTGCTGAGGAAAGAGTCCTTCATTCAGGCAGCCATCATTATCTGCCTTTCTGTATGTTTTATTTTGCCAGGGCTTACGACTGGGATAGGATAGCTGAGACTGTGCAGGATCTGGGGTTTTACTGGGATAACCTGTACCTCATCATTAGCAAGCAAAAAGAGAAAGCAAGCCTTCCTTGGGCTCATGCTGAATTTGCACCCATTTCACTTCTCTAAAACCAATTTTGTTAAACCAGATCAGATGTTCTTATACTGACTTAGCTAAAATCAATTCCTAATTGATTAAAGCTAACTTGAAATAAAATTGCCTAGGCTATAATAAAGGGTGACCGTAGCAATTTAACTGACTGGATTTAAAATAACCCCATCAATTAAGCAGCTACAACTGTCGAGCTTTTCATGACAGAGTTTGCTTCCTCCTCTGTGCTCAGGAAGAATTAAGTGCAATGGGGACCTAATCCCAATTAGTGCAGCAGAGCACTGCTGTGGGAAAACAGTAACCAATCCAGAGTGAAGCTCATCATGCAAGGCACTGGGCTGGAGAACTGGGTTCTGCATTCAGCTTTCCAGTTAGCCACTTACAGTGCCTCAGGCAGGATATCCTCCCTCCTTGCAGGTTATGAGCAGAGAAGGCAAATTCCTGGAGACAGGAGCTGTCTCATACCTTGGATTTGCAGGGAACTTTGCACCAAAGGGCTTTGGAATGTTGGCATTAACCAAATATCTATCTTTGTAAACTGAGGAACACCAGCCTTGCACTTTCTCAACAGCTCAATCAATTTTTTTAAACTTATATGTGTCCATAGGTGAGACAAAATTAAGCTAAAGTTTGATTTTCTCCCTTTTAACGGCTTGTGTCCTGTTCTAAAGCCACATCCATATGGAAAAAATTACACACATAAAAATCTGCTTCAGCCACAAACCTGCTGATGAAATTTGGCTCCTGTGATTTGGTGTGCTAATGACATGTTTGGATACTCTCATAGGAAGAGTCTGCAGTACAGCAGAGGTTTAGCACCAACTTATGAACAAGGGTTTGGGGAGGCATATAACACTTGGCTGATTTTTCTGTTTTTCTTGTGTTCATTGGAGCCATTCCTGCCAAGCTGGAACCAGCACCAGATTCAGAGCACCCCGAGTTTTCTGTTATGCTCCTAAATTATGTAAAACCTCTGTAAATAGGTTTTTGAAGCACTGAGCACCAAATATTTTCTGTCTATGAGACCAGCAGCTTTTACCTGGTACACCAGTCAGTACTGGGAATGAGAGTGGCTGAACGCTGCTGCCTTCAGGGAGGTGCATCCATGCCGGCCAGAAAAAGTTAAACAAATCATCTCCTTCAGTCCTCTGTGCTGCATATCTTTTCTCTGCCAGCCCACAGGGAACTGAAAAATACCCAAAATGTCTAACTTCTTATTCAGAACAGACATGAGCCAAAGCTGGAATGGGTTATGCAAACTATCCTGAAGACTGGATTTGCTGGTAAAAAAGGATTCGAATCCAGGCCACCCTGTCTTTGTTTCTGCAGAACCAGGAGTCAGACAGTGATCGTCTCCAAAACAACCAGAATGATTCTGTGTCTACTTCATTTCCACATTTTGATTCCCTGGTTTGCCATCCATCCCACACAACATCCTTTCCCTCTGCCTGTCAATCTCTACTTCGCATTTCCAAAATTTATTTACCTTGTATTAGCCGTACAGTGGGGGTTTTCTTCTTATCATGGTCCTACTCAAACTGAAATCTATATTGACCTTGGTATAGAACAACAATAAGGAACTAATAAACATTTTAAAATACTCACATTTATGTCTAAAATCTAATTCATGGCCAGTGAGAGAAATTTACAAAAAACTGAAATGGATTCCTTTATTTTGTTTTGGTTTGGTTTCTTTTCCATCAGTAATTACTTTATCTACTCAAAAAATTATTTTAAAATTTTTAAAATTTAAATTTTCTTTAAGGAAGTAAACACTGATGGCATTCCAGTGAAAGTCAATTATTATTTCCAGTATGAGACTGAAGCAAGACATGTATGTTTGTGTGGTTACATATCAACATACATGTTGTGCCTCTATGTCTACACACACACATGTACATGTGGATTTACATTATTTGCACACAGAATTATTTAAGTACTTGAAATAGATTTAAGCTGCACAATTCAGTCTAGATCTAAGTTTGACTCTTCTCAAGTTTCTGAGGTATTTGGACCTAAGCCTGGTTTTCAACACATAAAAAAATGGGTCTTATTCAAATTTAAGAATCCATTTAAGGCTCAAACATTTCTTATCGGTAACCTTTCCCAGAGTGGCAATGAAATTCGAGCTTTGCAGATGAGACAAGGTCACATGAAAAATACAGGAACATTATGTCTCTACCAAGATGACATAGGAAGATGGCATTCGAATAAGCAATTAGGACTTCTGCTAGTGTAAATCAGCATATCTGTATGGAAATCAATATACCACACAAAGGAACACAACCATTTCAAACTCACATTTTTATCTTTTGCTATGAAAGGGAACAATATTAAGTCAATAAAGTAAAATGACAACTCTTTTAATTTGATTTCTTTAAGGATTTGACAGGAATTTCACTTTTTCCTCTGTGTAATCAATGAACTGCCTTTGTGTAGGTTTTTCACACAGTAACAAAGGACTGTGTACATGGATGTGAATAAGTTATGAGAAATGGTCATGAAAAACCGGGAATAAGAGGAAGGAGGCCTAGAAAGAAGTGCTACATTAGAGACACCTTTAATTTTTGCAATTGACCCCACTCCAAATTGAAGTTGCCCCTTTCTTATCAGCCTTAATATAGATTTCTCCTACCTGCAGCTCCAACACTTTAACACAATAAACTATTACACTCACATGTTAAAACATAGTTATATTAAGTGTCCTACTGAAGACAATTCAATCCTTGTGAAGGAATACTGTTCTCTTCCAGCTCTAGCCAAGGCCTGGGCAGACCTGAGCACTAAGGAGGCTGAATTGTCCTCACACCTCATCACTTAGGGGCAGTAACAGCCATAGCACCAGTGTGACAGCCAGCCCTCTGCCTCCATCAGTTTGATTTGCAGTTTACCACAAGGAACTGCAATAGTTTGCACTTGAATAATAAATACATAAATAAACTGGCATGAATAACACTCCTGGGAAATCAGCAATGAATTTCCAGGTCTATTTCTTACTAGGGAAAAAAAAAAAAAAAAGAGAGCGGGAGAGAAAGGGAGAAGATTGATTGCTGGGAGAGAATTATGCTCCAAACCTTTACTGGTCACGGAGTATTGACAGAAAAAGAAGTGCTGAACTGTGGGCTATTTGGAGATGCATTTGTCAGTTGGTGCACAACTTCCCCAAAATCTGTGCTTTGTATTTGCTTAATGTTATTAGAGATGAGAAAGACTTTTAGGAAACGGAGAGATGAAAATTGGATCTGAAATTAGTATTTCTGACTGTTTTTCCTTCCTCCAGGTTATTTCTACAAATCAGATATTGTGAATTCTTATCTTGTTCCCAAATCAAATAACTCCAGTGAGTGGCAAAAGCAGGGTTTGAAAGAGGAATCTCCAATGCTCTGTGCCTCAGAGCTGCAGATTATTCTCTTCCTCCTCAACTTTGAGGCTGCTTCATTAACTTGGACTTACATTCCAGCCGCAGCTCCTGTTTCAGAGAGAAAAAAAAAGGATGAAAGAAAACCTCACCATGATCCAGCCAGACCTTGAAAAATTAGACCCACTGAAGAAAAGAATACAATCGGAACTCGCAAAGACATTTTTTTATTGGCCTTGTAATTTCCTCACTAAACACGCTTTTAGCAGCCTACTACTCTCAGAATCTTAATTATCTGTGGGCCCCTCATAATGGCCCCATTCATGGTTCTTCAGAGCAAAAGCACAGTGATATCACAAACACAGGAACTCAGAAGATACAGCATGTTCCTGAGGAAGGGCTGCACACCCACAGATAGCTGGCAGAGGGAATTTGCTACTTGGAGAACATAATATAATACAAATATGTAGATTTTTTTTCCTTCGTTTTTTTTCCCTCTTTTTCCTGAAGCAAGGAAGAAGAGATGCTGTGCCTGAGTTGCGTATAAAGGCAAAATAAAAAAAAAAGAAAGCCCTCTGATATACTGTTCTGGAAAAAAGTAAATATTATAGGCTCTCCATCTCTCTCCTCAACCGTTTCTGACTGTTCATTGACTACCATAAATTAATATGACTTGATATATTGTAAGGGCTGGAGACATTTTATGAGCTTCTGAAATCTTTTCCAACAGGAAATGTGAAGCATCACTTAACGGTTCAAGATTTTTTTGGTTTGATTTGTTTGGAAATGAACCACATGCTGAAAATATTTCATTTAAATCAAAACTAAGAATACCAAGTTGGTCAGCATCCTTGAGAACTGAACATTTTTAGTGATTCAAGTACATACTTCTACAGACCCTTTCTATGATAAAAGAAAGAAGAAAAATACTACTCTATCACTAGCTCTCAGTCTGCTACTTCTCAAGTTCTCACTAATTTATGCTCTCCAGGTACTTTTTTTAATCAGTTTTGCTTCTTAAATTTGCAGTCTGACTTTGTCTAACAAAAAAAAAAAAAAAATTAAAAAGAAAATAAGAAAAAATAACAGAACCCCCTCCCCGCAAAAAAACCCAAAATAACAAAAAAAAAAACCAACAAAACTTTGAAAGCAACTACACTGTATGCAAAATGCAGTCCAGAAAATTATATCACATTAAATAAAAATCTTTCCAAAAAGTTATAACTTCTGTAATAAGCAATATAAGGATTTTACCAAAATATTCCCTGTTCAAGGGAAATATTGACTTTGTATGTCCATAATTGTCTTGGGATGACAATTTAATTAGTACATTTGATATTCCAATAGAAATGGTCCTTCTTACTTCAGGGTCTGCTGTCTCAGGTCTACTCAGTAAAAACTGACCAAGGTCCTAGGGGTCACTTTAGGAATTCCTACCAATTTTTATTTCAGCAAATATACTCCCTCCAGAACTGGTGGGCTAGTCAAACACCATGACTCAAACACCATGAGCCATATTCCCAGCTGGAATGGCAAAATAAAAGTGATCCCAGAACAATGATAAGAATGATGGATGGCGGAAAAAAGGAGGGTAAAAAAAATCTATGCAGAAGCCTTGCAAAGTAAATTTTAATTTGGATCCAGTTCATCACACCTAAAATTTGTATTTTAATATTAAACCTGTCGTATCTAGTATGTGCAGATGTGATCCAGGTCAATTTGCGTATCAGAAATATCCATATTAAAAACAAAGCAAACAAACAAACATAAAAACTCACCCACAAACAAGGATACATAGAGGCATTTGGACCTGTGAGGGTGAGGATTTATAGACAACATCTCCCTGAAGACTTCAAGCAGTAAGACAAGGAAAAAACATTACAAAACTGGGGTTTGGGGCAGGACTCCTTCCCTGAGTCCTGTTTTGAATCTCCAGGGAGGCCACCTCAGAGACGACCAAAAGCTAGAGGCTGCTCACATGTGTCCAGCAGCCTGTGCATGAGCTGCTTTAGGGACCAGCTTCAGGCTGGTTGTGCTCCAGGAGCCTCATGACATGAGCATGTGCAAACCCACCACCACCACATTGGCACCTTGCAAGCAAGACAAAGGAACATAAGAAAAAGAAACAGATGTTTTCAGTCATCTGGAAAATGTGTCCTCCAGAGGAGGGTGAAGAGCAGACTGTGTGCATGCCAGGCTACCAACTGCACTTGCCCTGGACTGGTACAGTAGCATGTCTCCACATTTCATGAATAATAAATTCCTATGTTAAAGGAAGGGATCACTAGAGAGAGTAGATTGAAGGAAAGCTTAAGTTAAACAGTGAGAAATTCATCTAATACTTGCATTTACCAACTGAAGCCCAGAGTTTTGCATCTCTAGGCAGAAAGAACAAATTGACCTCTTCACAGAAGTGGTGCACTGAAGATGTTTAATAAATTGCTTCAGAAGCAGAATCAGTTCTGAACTTAACACAGGTGTCTCAGGGAGGAAAAAGGCACATAAAAGCACTGTGCAAACTGCTGACAGCACTAGCTATGTGAGAGACAATCAAGGTACTTAACGTTTTAAAACACATGCCCTGCATAATAACCAACACTTCCAGAAGCCTCTGTCACTCTTCCAAGCACTGAATTAAGAGAAGTGCCGCTGTACCAGGATCATAAAAGATATCCTTTAAGCCCCTTGCATAAATGCATGTGTTCTGAGATGGAGAAATGTGAACTTATATTCTTCATGTATCCAAGGGCCATTCCCCCCCTGAGAAGCTGAGGGGAAAGGGAGAACAGGGCACCACACTATTGATTTTCTACAAACACATTTAACCTTTAGCAGCTGCTGTCAGCATTTCCAGTGCTACTACCAACAGTGAACAAAGTAGCTGGAGGAGCGCAGAGAGCTTGCTTCAGATGTGAGGGTTAGGAAATCAGAGATTCCTCTCTCAGCCCAGGGTGAATTGCTTTAATGGCCGTACTGGAGAGGGTATGGATGCAGGAGAGAAAGGGGGAAGAGAGACAGGGAGATGTCTCCACAAGTTCAAGCAGTATTTCCCACAAAAATAACAATACATGCTCAGTAATTTCCTTGAGCCATTGCATCTGAGTCAACTAGTAACACTCACATCTAAAATGTTCATGAATCTTCTCATGAACATTTCCCTCAGTGAGTGCTGTGCAGCATCAAAGAGACTTAGGCCAAGGTGATGGGGGTTTCCACTGCCCAGCTTCCAAGCCTTGTGAGGGCTGATGGAAGCAGCGTGACAGGAGTTTTGCAAGAGGCAGTGTTTGAAAAGGCCAGTAATAGCTTCTGTAGCCCTTCATTTCTGGGTCACTAGGTCGAATGCAGAAGCACACAAAAGTCAGCTTCATCTCTCTGCAGTCACATGGTACCTACATGAAGGGAGTCAGTGCTTTCAGCCCAGCTCCTCCCAAGCCACTGCTTGCTCCCATCGTGAGCCCAGGCTGACTCCCTCTGGGACAGCCTCCCAAGGAACACATTACAGCAAATCAGTTGGTACAGCTTCCTGACACCTAAAAGCCCGATTTATGTTAGGCAGGTGATGTGTCCTCATCCCAGTAAATTACAATTGTTTCTAATTCTTGACCAGCTTACCCACACTCAGGCCATTAATGCACCTCCTGCAGGCATAGTTCACACACGCCACTGCTGCAGCTGCTCTCCGTGAAAGCAAACCAAGTGAGCAGCAGCACATGGTCTCCCCATGTCCCACACACACACACACTCCTCAGCACAGCAGAACCATGTTCAGACCTCAAGCAAACACATCAGCCCACCATCATAGCCCAGAGAAGGGCAAGGGCTGAGCCCTCTCAGCAGAGCGCACGACCACAACACTTGCTCCCCTCTCATTTGGCCACGGGGGCTGAGCCTGGTAGGGCAGAGTTACAACTGAGTTTTCTAAAATGTACTGGTTGCTATTTTTTTGTTGCTATTACCTCCTCCAACACAGTTTGGGTTTGCAATATTAAGACAGCTTGGGTTTACACACAGAGGGACTACAAATAGCTTTCCTGCTAAATAAGTGGTGAAAACACATCATTCGGCGGTGCTGCGTGGCTCACAGGATTTATGGTCTCGCGTTTGGGATGAACAGTGCAGTTCTCTTGTGCTGTTTCCATTATGAATAATGCGGCCACGCTAAACTCACACTAATAAAACCTGAATGTATCACTGCATTGTTTGGCACTCTGTATAGGAGAAACCCATCCATTAGTGAGGCGGGCACTGAAAACCCTTTGTGACAGGAGCAGCACAGGGACAGCTTCACAGCAGCTATTCAGAGCCACTTTGCAGCTTCCTGAGCAGAGCCCAGGCTGGGCTGCATGCCAGCAGTGTGGAAAATGGCTGGCAGAGGCTCTGGCCACTGATTTGTAGGCCATGTGAATCCCCAGGGGAAAAGGGAACAGGTACTGAGAGCACCTGTTAGAGGGAGCTTGCTGCATGTCTCACTGCCCATCCGTAACATTTGTTTCAGCCCACCTATCAATGATTCCTGTGACAAAGCAAAATGACTAAGACTCTGCAAATTGGACAATCACTCCACTGCTTCAGCTGCTACACAACTATTGGTGGCCACCAGAGTCTGCATGAGCTTAGAAATATTCCAAAGAAAGCAAAGTAGGCAGCCCCATTGGTGAGGGGACAGTGCAGGCTGCTGAGGCAATGTGCTCAGAGGGGTGTTCCCCTCTCTCAGGGAAGGAGTAGAGGAGACAGACCTTTTGCTGTCGGGGCAGAGCCAATGACCACAAAAGGTATGACTGCATACCCAGGTAAAACCAAAAGTAGCGAGAGTACGTACCAGCAACACTGTCTGCTTCACAGCCAACACCCTCCAGCCTTCCTTGATAATGGCTGGCATACACTGCTCCCTGCGTGTCCCATCACTAGGCTCCTGTGCTCTGCTCCAAACCACTTTCATTTTATGAATCCTTTAACCCTGGGGAGTTACCCAAGGATGTACTAACACCACCCCTTACATTTCTTCTTCAGGAAGGCCCTAACAAATATCTCCCAAAGTTGAACTGCCTTCCTTTAAAGAAACTTGTGACTTTGCTATTGGATTTGCCTTTCCTCCAAGCAGTGGTATTTAGCCATGCAAAACAGCCCTGTGAGTTCACCCTACTGCTATGATGCAAAAAGAGCCCTGATGAGAAAGTTTAAATTGAACATCTTTCAGCTGATGACAAACCTTGGCCTGCCTGAAGCCTTTGAAAGGCCAAAATGCAATGCAAATTAAAGTTCAAGGAGCCTAGAAGAAAACTATTTTAGCTTTAGGCTTTCAACCAAGCAAAAAAGAGTTAAAATTTTATTTCAAACAGCAGTTCAATCATTCACTTTTCCAGTATTAATGAACGCCTCCTGCATGTTTACCCAGATAAGGCTGTGATTCACATAGCGGGCATACCCCAGAAACTTAAAAGGTCAAAAAGATGGCAACAAAGCATTCTGTTAATATTACCTAGAATCCACTCTGTTCCTTTGGCTATTTTAGTATCAGTAAATAACTCTCTACCTTTTCTGACCTAAGCAGTTCCATTTGAGAAGCTTCCCAGGCTAGATGTTTCTAAAATGTTACCAAATGATTAAACGCAAATCCTCAAGTGAAGAGAGCAGGTTTTATTAAATATCCCAGAGCAGTGCTGTCTGCCCACACTTATGCCCATGTCTGGCTGCTGGCTGATAAACGCCTTGGCTTTAAGATATTACTTATTAGCATGCCTGTATATTTCCACCTCACACAGTCACCCAAGGGTGATTGCTATCTGTTAATTGAATTCCGTGCCAGCAACTGTGTCTTTGTGTGCCTGCCATTATAATTTCGAGGATTGTGACTTCATTTCCTATTTACAAGTTACAGTGATGAAAAAGTACATTTATTTATATATAAATAAACCCAACATTTTTGTAGCTATATGGCAGAAAGTGGGTGGAAGTCACATGCGAAATGCATAGGTGTGTCCTGTGTTTCGCCTTCCTTTTTCTTTTTAAAGACAATCTGCTTTCCACCTGAAACAGAGTTGGTGTGATGGAATATATCTCTAGTGATAGAAGAGAGGGTCATGGGAAGAGAATGACAGTCTTAAGTTTAGAGCAGAATAAGCTGAGATTGTAGAATTTCTTGCGTTGGTGCCTTCCAAGCAATGGACTCTGGTGCAGCCTTACAGCAGTAATGATTGGCACACCTACCATATTTTAATCAGGCATCACTGCCTTCATCAGAGTGGTTTATGCAATGTTTCACCTACTGTTTTAGATGTGAAAATGTGAAGTGTGCATTGCTTGGCTCTCCCAAGACCACTCTGTGAAACTGAGGTGGGGGTAGGAGGAGAAGGAAGCCAGCAGAAGAGACAGGACCCCAGTAACATTTCAGTGAAGACTGGTTGGTCTGAGATCTGGCCCTGGATTTTATCATGCCTATGCCTATGCCTCAGATAGCTTTTGCTGGCCTCCAGAAAGGAGTTGAAGCTTTTGAGAAGACATTGGTCCTTTTGAGTTTGGACAAATCTGCTTCAGCAAACAAAAGAAACTCCTGAGCCACCAACCACAGCTGTCTGCTGCTGCAGAAAACTTGGTCTATAATTCCTTTCATAAACACACTTATGAGATCCACTTCGTAATCCCTCTTGGCCTTCTTGCCCTTCAGTGTGTCTGTAGGAAGGTTGTTCAAAAAACCCAGTCCCTGGAAGATTAGAAACTGATTTCTCTATTAAGATCCTAAACAAGAGGCTAAATATAAAAAAGTGTGGAAGTGTTGTAGCCACCTCAGGCTAAGGGCCTGTAGAAAATCAGGGTGATCTCTTTTTGCCCAACCAATTAATGTTTGACAGAAAAAGACTACAGCCAAACAAGGTCTTGTTGCAGTGCACTGTATGGAGGTGGATGTCTTACTACCCACGTTACACTTGTGAGCAAGCCTGTTGTGAGCACTCCTATTTCCAAAGAGAGCAAGTGAGTAATGAATTGAAGAATCCTGATCCGTTATGTCAGACACTAGCCAAACACTGTTTATTTAGTATGAAATGCTATGAAAGCATTTCCTTTTAATAAAACTCTTAACATTTCCTGATACTTGTCTCTGTGAGTCTCCTTCATCACTGTTTTGCTTTACCTTGTCCCATAATCAGAATGTAGTGAGACACACATCAATTAATACAAATACCCAGGAAGTTACAAAATGTTTTGTGAACTGGAAATAAAAGATTTGGGATCAGATTCATTTAATCATCCTGAGAAATCTTTATCCAAATGATATTACTGTAGTCCAAACTGTCTTCAGTTTAAAATAACTTCTGTTTAGTCTGATTTTTATTAGGACATTATCAATATGCAGGATGTATATTGCTATAAATTAGCTTTAGTAAATTTTAACTTTCGGCAATTGTATACATCATATTCATCACTGATTCAGCTAACACTAAAAAAAACCTGGCTTCAAGTATCTTCTCTTTGTGCTACAAATTCTCTATAAACTGTATTTTGAAAAAATTAAATACAGTTACTGTTTTCAGAATAACTTCCAAGGACAAATTGTTTGCAGTGGAATAGATGGAAAAAAAGTTGCCATCTAATATTGACATCACTCAATAATTTCTAGATTTATTCTGGCTGCTTATAACTTGGGAAAACTTTATCCACTTGAAATGATTTTTTTTTTTTTTTAGATTGGATGTCATCCTCATAGCAGTTATAAATTCTGTTGAAATTAAGTTTCTGGAATTTTCTTGCTTTCTTAAAATACAGGAAAGCATCATGCATGCAGAAGGGCCAATAAACACATAACTGTTAAAACCCAAACTTATTGAAGCCTTCTAATAATCAAACTAGTCAATGTCAGAATTAACAGGATTGAAATGTTCCAAAGATATTGTGCAGGGGATTTGATAATATTTTACTCATTAATAGTAAATATAAATAATATATGGTCTGAAACCAAAAGAAATTAAATCAGGCCTACATTGAAGCAACCAGCAGTGAGAAGAACTTTCTTCAGATTTTGAATTGGTCACATTTTTTTCTGTCAAAAATATCATCACAAACAAAATGTTTCCATGAAGTACTTCACTTCTGACAGAGCAGCATTTCCTGGTGGAAGATATTCTGGTCAGCAAAACCCTTAAACACAATTACTTCAGGCTGTCTTTGATTATATGAGAACGCAGTGCTCTTTTAAATGTTTCAAATCTAAAATTAGTCCTGCTTGGTGTATGGCCCCAGACAGAGGTGAATTAGTGCAGGGCATTCTTTTTCTGCAAACTCTTGCTGTTGGAGTGGGAAAATCAGAAACAAGCTCGCTGAGCCAGGTCAGTTGCTTAGGTGACCAAATCCAGGAAAAATTCCTTGCCTGGGAAACATTATAAATTTGCCTTGGTCTGATCTCAAGGCTTGGCTGAAGCCTTGGTCCAAGCCTTGGCCTGTGACACAGTCTGGGACACACGCACCCATCACAGCTGAAGGCAACTGGGGGACAAGCAGAGCATGGCTAGTGAAGGCCATGGTATACAGCACATGTGCATAACTGGGGCATGAAATAGGATTGCACCTTACCTCTGATGCTCCATAAATTTGAGTGCTTGCCTTTGCAAGGCTAATATTTTTTGAATCTGTTATTTTTGTTGTATAACTGTATATAGTACATAATTAGTCATAATACATTACTGCACATGCGACTCTGCAGACAATGTTTAGACATTAAATCTTAGCTCAGTGATTGAATAGAGGGTACAGTAAAAATAAATATCCATGTATTTTGTAAATATTTGCATAATGAGCTATTTAAATGCAAGAGATTCTAACATATGTAAACAATTGGAAATACTCTCTGTGTATAAGTCTAAAGTGGATGTAAAAATATACACAATCTCCTTTAAAATCGTATGATTTAGTAGTCAGACATAGCATATTTTTTAAGGCTTTATATATAACTATTGCAGATTGTATATACCCATTGTGTTAAAAACACATTGCTTGATACAATTAGTCAGTAACTGTATGACTGAAAGCTTCAGATGGCAGGGACAGTGCAGTAAATGGACATTAGTGACTGTCCAGTTACAGTGAAAGCTCTTTGTGCTCTGCAGACTTAAGATATCCAGAGGGTTACAGGACTCTGTAATCAATCCCAGTACAATAAGTAACAGATGACAATTTCCCTCTTGCTAAAAAGCTGTCATGTAATGTGCTGTGGAGCTTCTCCCACAAAACTTTCCTCCCGGCTCACCGTACAGCCATCCATGCCATGGGGACTGGGAGGCTACCTCCACTCCACTGCTTGCTTTTCTGGTCTGGGTCCAGTCTGAGATCTTTGAACCAGAGCACCAAAGTGGCACCTTGAAGAGGCCCCACAGCCTTAGCCACAGTGTAATGTGACTCAGCATGGTTTTTGCAAAGGAAATGTAGGAGTGGAGGATGGAGGGAATAAAATTACTTTCAAAGTGAAAGCTTTTTTTTGTGTTAATAACCAGCCTGAACTAGCTGTCAAGGGGAGAAACAATGAGCATTGTACTTGGTAGCTAGGCTGTCTTCTGACTACTTACTGTTCCTGCAGAAAGGACCTGTGCTCTCTGCCCCTGCACTAAGGACCAAGGCAGTTAGATCATATCCACTGCCACCCCTCTGTGCTCACACCTGATTAAAGAAAGCCAGTAGTGGATTGTTGCTGCCATCTCCCTCGGGCTTCATGACTCAAAGGGACACTACTACAAGATGCATCCCACCATCTGTAGAGCACTCCACGTCTCCCGGCTGTAGGGGATGAGTAGAACATCCCCTGCTTTGGGAAACACAGCCCTGTTGCCAGGTGGTGCCCCTGCTATGATTCACGGCCACCATCAGCGTCCCAAACTACTTCCATTGCAACAATTAAGGCCTGGGAGCTTCTTAACATGATGAACTCCTGGCTCCTGAGCAGTTAATAAATGTTTCAGTCACTAAGGAGCGAATTTAAGATGGTCCACAATAACAGGGTGAGGCAAATAATTGGCGGGCTGAAGAAATGGAAGATAATACCAGATGCCTGGGTGTGGGTGTTTATGTGAGGCATAGGGAGCAGTTTTTGACTCAGAGGCCAAGTTATCTGGGCCAGATTTAAGGCTATGGAAACTTCAGTATGAGTTTTGGGGAGGGAAGAAGTTAATTTCATTCTGTTCTATGGGATATTTAGTTTCAACATTAAACTCAAACATATTTTCATTAGTAATGCTCACAATCCTCAGGCAGCTCTGAATTTTTAAAACCTCCCTTTCACACTCCTACATTGCATTCCAAAGAGGTTGTGTCCAACTCATGACAAGCCCTGCACAAAAAAAAAAAAAAAAGTTTTTTCTGCACAGGCATACCACGTGCCTGAAGGCAGAAAAAAAGGGTTTCTGAAATGCCACACACAAGAAAGCCATTTGGGTTGTGGGGGAGAGTCTCTCAGTGTGCAAACCACAATCACAGTCATATTTCTTACACCTTCCAACAATCAACCCACAAAGCTAACACTCCTCAGAAATGCTTTTCAGAGATTTTCTACTCACCTGGAATAAAGATAACATTTACACTGCTCTTTCTCATTGAGCACCTATTCTTAAAACCAAGATGTCCTCTTGACTACCCTATTTCCAAAGGAAACTTGAACAGCTAAAACCCATACCTTCTGCAGACGAAGGAAAAAGGACAGTCAATATTCCACTCCTTTCTCAGTCTCCATAATATGAAATGTTATTATTTTAAAATTGTATAATTAAAATAAATAAAATGTAAATAAATAAAATATAGGGTAATGTTATGGAGAAAGAAATCTCCCTTTTCTCCACCCCCCAAAAAAGGCTCTGAAATTAAATTGTTCAGTTAGAAGAAGCACCCCAGATCTTCATCACAAATGTGTGAGCAGGAAACGCATTTGACAAAGCCTGCATAACAAAAAAAATCCCCATTTGATATATCAGATCCTTTTCCAGTCTCCTCTCTCACTGTCCTTACTTGTATGACTAGTATCTGCCTCAAACCAATGCTTTTCTGAGAGCAAAAGGCTGAGGTAGACTCAGCTTATGTCCAAATGTGTGGAAGATGTGCGTGTCCTAACAAAGGGTGGTTGAAACTCAAGGGCTCTCAGACATCTCCTCCCATCCATGTTCTTCTCATGTACTCCACCACAGCACTACATTTACAAGAACTTGCAGGTGTGTAGCTGAGCATGTGCATTCGTGATACACTGCACAAGAAAGTTAAAAATTCTGAGCAAACTAAGTCCCTCTCATCCCACAGGTTTTTCCAAAGTACAGCTCCCCGGAAATATATGCAAGCTATTGCTGTTGTTTGCACCTTCGCCATCACCACTGCGACTTAAAATCATTCCACAAACTTTGTCTCTGGGCGGAGCAGTGTTCCTCTCCACAGGATGGACACAGGAAATGGATACTGACATGCCTGAATCGTGGAGAGCTGGCTTTAAGCAAGTATGTGTCCTCGTGTTTGTGAAGACAAGTTTAGGAAAGGCTAAAAGCAATCAGACATCTCTTCCTGTTCAGCAGCTAGGGGCAGACACCTTGCTTGTCGAGTGTGAAGAAGGAATAGTAGTGCATTTTAGAGGCAAATGACCTGGATCTGCACTAGCAGCCCTTTATGCTCCAGCAATGAAAGGTCTAATTGAGGCTGTATAATTATCTCCTCACCATATAAAATGAAATGTGCACTCCCTTGGTGGATATCATTGATGAAAAGCCAGTTCAGGAAAAGGCTGAGATATACAGCAGGATCAATTTTATTTTTAATGGTTTTTAACATTTCATCTATATATTTAACAGGCTGAAGCAGGGGGAAATAAATATTAGGTTAGTGATTGTGTTATGGAATGAGGCTTTGCTTTTCATTAAAAAAATAAAGGGAAAACAACTATCACCATTTTATGGCTATCATAATTTGTTTCACATACATTTTTTCAATACTAAGGTGTACTAAAATATTTAAACGGTAAATAAAAATACCTATAGACTTGTAAAGAGATCTTCCAATCTCCTGGACAAAGACTTGAAGAATCTGGGTTTATTTTATGTTGTCTTATAATACTTACATGAGTCAATATTAAAAAGATAGATATATATATATATAGTAGCACATACAATTATCTCTTTATCTATGCATCACTTCCATATAGCAAAAAAATTACTAAAAATATTGATCTCAAACATTATTTTGCATTGCTCTGTTTCTTGTATTATTGATATTAACAATAATTTGCCTCCACATAAAGTCTATTTTGCTGATTTTATTACCGCATGATGCAAACTGAAATCACAAACCAAGACACAAATTTGGGTTCAGACATCAGTCCTAAACTCCTCCCCTTCAGAGCAGTTTAGACTTTATGCTTCAAGAACTAGAAGATAAAAGCTTAATTAATGCATTTTTTTCCTTTTAATATATGGAATACATTCACCAAGCTGGAGGCAAGAGTACAACATCTTTTATATGATAGCATGTAATTTGATCTCTTAAATATGAGACATCAATACCATTACTGTGTAAATAAATAAATAAACCAAGAGGAAGTAAAAATATGACATGCATCATGTCTAAGGGCCTTGGTTTTATTTTGAACCTATAAACCTTGGGTAAGGATCAAGACTTTTCTACTGAGGATTTTGCCCTGTGGATGTTTATTTTTCTGCAATGTAATTTGATGCTGCTGTTGGTTTTGGCATCAATACATTAAAAGTTAAATTTATGTCAGCTCAAACAGATCAACTATCAGATGTTGCTATTAACTTTGACATCAAAATCATTAAGAAATTGCCATCATGTAAATTAATTATCAGAATTGTATTGGCATGAATGCATAATGATATTACTCATGGAAATAATTAAAGAAAATGCACAGTGAAAAATGCATTAGAATAATGGCACAAAATGTCATTATTCTGGCTTCTTGACAACTAAATGCTATTAGTTTTCAGCACAGTGAACTTTAAGGTTAACTGAAAGAGTCAGGGAAATCCAATGTAGAGCTCAAGCTGCTCTTTCTTGTGCCTTTATTCAGAATATGAGACTGAATAAATAGGAATAAAAACTAATTTTTTTTTACTTGTCAAATAAAGCTTTTTTATCACTCTAGGAGAGATCACAACAAAACAAACAAACAAACAAAAACCTAAATCAAAATAAACACGAAGCAGCAGAATTACTTATAGGACTGTTGTTCAAATAAATATGTTCTTTTGTTGTAGCCAATGTCAAGTCTCAAGGGACCTGAGGCAGAGCAAAGTTGTTAAAATTTTAGGATTTTCCAGAGAACAGAGGAGTACTAATTAACACAAAACTATTTAGGCTACCACCTTCCACATCCTACCCAAAAGGTCACTATTACTGATCAGTGCTCAGGGAGAGAGAGTTGTGATTATGGGGCATGTGTAATGGACTGAGTAATTTTTATTTTTTTTTTAATCAACAGTAAAATGCTGTCCACTCTAATAGAATAAACTAAAGATTCAGTGATGCATGCCAGCTTACTCATCAGCTCGACATATTTCTTTTAAATGTCTCTCTCCATTCCCCCTCAAGTCAATGGAAAAGTTCTCTTTCTCTCTCAGTCATGGTTTTGTACTTAATCCAGAAATTATATTATAGAAATAATGAAAAGCAGTAGTTTCTGGGCTTCTTGCCTTCCATCTGCTTACTAGACTAAGCACACTCCACTACTCCCCCAATACAGAAGTTCACATCCTAAAAATAAAATTCAGTGTTTTAAACAATTAAAGTATGGAGGGAAGAAAAAAAAGAAATATTTCCAGGATATAAGTGGAGGGCTAGGAAACAGGACATCTCTGAGCTGTTTATGGCCCTTTCCTTGTTTTTCTACATAACTTCAGGCGAGTCACTTAAATGACTTGCCTTAATTTTTTCCCTGTTGCCAAAGTGCTAACACAAAGAGAAAAAGATGTGGCAAAGAATCCACAGTTAAAATGCCAAAATCCACTCCATAAATAAAAATTAGTCAAGCTACCTAATCATGCACAAACAAACCCTACAAAATGTCTCTGAAAATTTGCAGAAGAGTCATTTGTGAGCTAATGTACAAAGTCTTCAGCTGGGTCTGCCAGCATAGACTCCTGCATGTCTGAGGAGTCACTTGTAAATCTCTGTTTGGAGCCTCATTGTCACTGCACTCTCCTGTCTTGACAGAATTAATCTCAACTCAGAAATGGCACACAACAGGCAGGCAATCTACATGTCACTGATACCAAAGGTTTGGGTGCTGTCTAGATCTCCTGGCAGTTCAGAGCTTATTTTCTCTGGTTTGCTTTGGGGGACTGGGAGAGAGACAGATCAAAATGTTTTAGGGTGGCCAAAGTTTCTGGGGGAAATTTGGATCATAATTAATATAAGGGCAATGGCAAAAGTAATTAAAAAAATACTTGAGAACTATTAATGGGTATCTTTAAACTTTGTAAGTTGCCTTGGGGACAACTAGAATTTCAGGTATGCTTTGACTTTTTATGGTGAAATACAGACATTTTACTTGAAACAGTTTGTTTAATGATGCCCTGAGCCTTTTAATTCTGTTTAATAATCTAAGCTTTACTTCTAATCCATCAACAGATAGGTCAAACTTGTACCCATAATTTAAAGTTATGTTAATAAGATCTATGACATGTCTTGCAACATTTTATTGATAATATGTAATGTATTATAAGTATCATGAGCTTGCAGAGCCGCTGTCACTCAGGGATTTTGCGTATAAGGTATTACAACTCCAAAGCATGTGGCTGCAGCGAAAAAAGGACTTTAAATAAATAGGCTGGCACAATTCTGCCTTCAAAGGGACAGTCTATAAATTCACAAACAAGATTTACTGTGAAATTCAAGCCTGAATCAACACAGGACTTACACTGTGTAACTAAGAAGGGACACACCATGTGGTAGGGTGTTTATAGTGGGGGCAATATTGTAATGCAGAGGTTGTTTTTCAGGCACATCTTTTCTAATTACATTGATTGACACCTCCCACTTACAGTCACATACCCGCACTGAGATTAACTGCAATAATTGCTACACGATAAATTTATTTAAGGAAAATATTGAGTGATTATTTAGTGCTTTTTAATGTAATTTAGCAGCTGGGGAAAAAAAAAAGATAGCAACAACACTACCATGTGACTTCGTTAATTCTCCATGCAATATGGCAAGAGCAGCTTCTGCACTATGTCTGTGAGGCATTGGAGGTACAGTAACTGCATCTGGATTAGAATGAACATCTGTAAATGTGCTAGCTTACTTATAGTTTATAGCCACATTTACTGTTGTGAGTTTACTATGTCCTACAGATGATATTTTTCACTCCCCTGCTGTTTGTTGATGGTGTAAAACCTTCCTGAGAAAGGGCAGACGGTACATTACTTAGGGAGCAATAAAATCCTGCAGAGACAGTCTTTGTGACATAATCTGAACATGTAATTCACTCAAAGAGTTGCTTCTTCTCCACCCAAAATTTAGCAATGCAATCTACTAAGAATCAGCTGGCTTTGTTCACGTACAGATAGTAAAAAATAGTTAAAATTACAAACAATACAGGATACGTTTATCCAGTTAATTCTAGTTTTACAGGGGTTAGGACCTGCAAAAATACAACTCCCTCCAAAGAATTAATCCATGTCTGTGATATGGCACCGGTATTTGTTGTTGTTACATGATCAACAGAAGTCCTGGCTCATGTCACCCACTCTCAGAGCTGTCCCTGACTCTCAGAGGTCAAGATCATGTTACCTCTCATCTTCTCCTATATGACTGAAGGAAACGTGTTCTCTCCAGCTCCTTTGATCTCTGCCTACAGAGCTGTTGTTTGACAAGTAAGAGCGTATTAAGAATGTGATCTGCTAACCACAGATACAGCAAACTCCAATGCTACACCCTGCAAGGTGGAGTTGCAATTCATCATTCCTCTTTAAGCCCAGAACAGAAACACACAGCCCAGTGTTTAGGCAGGTGGAAGAAAAAGATGCATAGTGTGTCTGTCCTTCAGAAATACTTCCTGCAGTTTTAGCTATTGTTATTAGAAGATTTCTGACCTGGGTTGGTTTGGAGAGCAAGGCTGGAGTTGCTTTCCTGAGAGGCAATGTTACAAATTATCATTTGCTACTAACTGAAAAGGAGGGATTATGGACAAGTGTTTGGAGTGGCCTCTTGAGGACTGCAGCTCCTAGGTCCTGCTGCCTGCTCAGCTCTGCATCTTAAGTATTTGAGCAAATAATTTTAACCCTTCTGCACCTGAAACTACAATCCTGTGAAGCAGTCGCTCCCACAGGAGTGCTGAGTCTAAATACATATTTTTAAAGAGCCTTTCGATTTGCAGGCACAGCTTACTCTAAAACAGAAGATACCCTCTGGCCAGACTCATGGGCTGTGGGCTAATGCTGAGCAGCCAGCAAAGCCACTGATGTCTGTAGCGCTGGGGACCCCTACAATTACAGTTTCTTCTTTCAATTAACCTCCCCAAACACACAGAAGGTGTCACACATCCTCACTGCTCTTTCTGTGCTCCTGCTGTCCCAACGTGACCAGTGATCTCAGGTGAGAGCCTGGCTGCCTCAAGGTGACCCAGACAGGTCCACAGTGAGGGCCAAAGCCCTTATGATGTTTTGTGTGAAGCAGGGATGGCAGCTGTGGGCTGTTAGAAGAGACTACTTTCAGATTTTGAAGAAGTGTACTTGAAGTGATGAGCTTGGCTGTGCTGCAGAGCAAGTGGGCCAAAGCCCTCTGACCCCTCTCATCCCCCTCTTGCACCACAGCATGGAAGTGAGTTAACAGCCCCCCTAAAATGGTGACTTCATCCATCTCACAGCTCCTCTCACCAAAGCCATGATGTTTGCTTAGTCCTTCACCTCAAATCCTCCTCAGCTTGATTTCAACACAGGAGCAACATATGCTATGTGAATCCAGGAATGCCTGGCTACGCTGAAGAGATGGGCTGGCATGGGATGGAAGGGGATAGAAAGCAGGGCACCCAGGCAGCAAAGGTCTCTTCATTTGAGACAGAAAGATCCTGATGTACACAATCAGAGACAAAAGCATAATCAACCCTGTTCTGATTAATTGCAGTGGAAATTATAAGGAGCTATCAGTGCAGCAGCCAGGAGAGCTTAAAACTAAATATAACCTGCAGGAGGGAAGGAGAGGATGAGCCTTTGAAAACACTTTTCTGAAGTGAAACAGGAATCTAGGGAAGGTTTTACTCTCTTCTCCCCACTCTCCCAAGTCTGTGCAGTGAAATGGGAGTTCGTGCCTTCTCTCTCAGATAGAAGTGCCACTCATGTCCTTGGGATGAGCAGCTGGGACCATCCTGCTCTCACCTCCCTGCGCTTCCTCACCACTTTAAAATTAGCACCGCTGTGATCAGGCAGCAGCGGAAGAAATGCTCACCCACTGCTGATCACTAAAGCAGCGCCTGCCTCCAGGAGCCGGGGAGTTTGCAGCACTCGGGGCCAGGGTTGCTGTGCGAGCAGAAGGCTCCGTCTCACCCACCAGAGCTCTCCTGGCTCCTGCTGCTGCTCCTGCTGCTGGCACCGCTCGCGTCTGCCCCGCTGGGGCTGGCAGAAGTGACTCTGCATCAGAAATAGCACAGCCGGGCTGAGCTGAGCAAGATGATTCAATGGGATATTTCGGTTGCATTTTTACCAAGGCAGCAAGACTATCTAAAGAAGTTATTTTTGGTGGGTCGAGTCCCATGATACTCAGCAGTAGGCGCACACACACGCTGCCAGTGAGGGAAACGTGTAGAGTAAAACCACCCCGAGGGTGCATCCAGACTAGGTGGTAAGGGCAAGTCAGAGAAGAGCTTCCTGTCAATTCTGAGCTCCAGAAACTTCATGGAGCAGGTTTCACAAAGAGACCTCAGCAACACGAAAAGTCCATTCAGCCCTTCCTGGCTCATCCTGATAAATGCTTCGTTTCTGGTTTAACAGCAAATTGAAATTGATTAAGCCAGCATCGATATTGTCCTACAAGGTGCAGAGAAGCTAAACTCATTTGGGATAAATCCCAAGAAAGAGCAACATTCATGCACGCAAACAGACACACACCATTTAAAATAGATTCATCTGGGATGTATAAAACCTGAAAAACATTCATTAGGACTGGAAAAGGAAATACTATTAATCAGCTCTAGGCTTCTTTTTACTCCATGGAAGAAAACTTCAGTCAGATAATTTTTTTAAACACACATAAACTCTCAAAATTCTCACTGGAAGAATTAGCCAGCTAACTTGCTGTAAATATGAGGAGATGGAAAAAGAAGCAAAGGAAAGGGGTTGGGGGCCAGATTATTTTTATTTTTTAATTTGCATTCAACAGGAGAAAGATTTATGCATGAGATGCAAATTGCTATGCGTTATTTACACATCTGAAGAAAAACAAATCTTGAATGTAAATGCTTAGAGGGCATATTTTTAAATATGAAAGTGGTAACATTATTATAATGTTTATAACTCCCACACTGTTTAAAGGAGATTAAATTGGGGAAAAATGAGCCCTTTTATTTAAATTATAGAGTCCTCACTAAATATTAGGGCAGAAATCAAATACAAGCATCTGTGTGTTTCCATTCTTGAGAGTCTTTTAGAGAAATTTGTTCACCTTGCAGTTGGTCCTATCCAGAATATCCCAATGGTTTAGCAACTGGAGAAAGCAACAGCCAATTAGAGCATTTCTGTTTCCATCATTAAAAACTATGCATGTCTTCAGATAATTAAGAAACAGAAGTACCATTTAAAAACAAGTCCACTCCATAAGCAGTCCAAATTGGGTAGTAGGATATATATGACCTGTAGCAGAACACTCTCCTTAGAATGAGGTAAATAGCACTGAAGTCTGCTATGAATGAGGCAAACAAAGCTAAAAACCAGGCAGAAAACAACAAGAATGTGAAAAAGAAAAGTGATGTCACCTAGAATACGCAGCATTGCTTAACTGATCCATATCACTGAACCGTGCATTTTCCAGTTCTCTTTGGAAAATTTAAAGGACTTCTATTGTACTAGCACTACTCAATCTTTCAATGTATTTATTTCTGGAGGAAGAAAGCTTTATGTAGGTTTTTACCAAGAGAAAATCAAGGTAATAAGACCTAAGTTATCAAATCCATACATACTTGACTCCTGTTAGCTTCTAAAACCTTTGATTGCCTGCACCACACACTCATTAAAAACCAAAGAGGTTTGTGTGCCTTCATGTCCTTGCCACTTTTGAAAAAGCGACTCGCAGCACTGCCAATCTGAGAGGCTCAAAAGCTGTGAGACCAGACTGCATAAGCTAAAAAATAACCATGGAATTGCCACTTTAGCTTGCTTTTTGACTTTGTGAGAGCTGGATGGAGGTTGTTCTTTTCCTTCAGCTGCCCTGTGTAAGCTGGACCTTAGAGTCACCTTTCCTTTGTCAGAGCACATCTCATGAGTGGGCATTAGTGTAACACCAGAGTACACTAAAACAAGTGTTCTTGTAACACAGAGCAGTGACTGCCCACAGCAACTACTCTCAAGTAGCTCTGCCCACCACAGAAGAAATCAGTGCAAGTCTAGGCTGTGTCCGGCAGGAGAAGGAGCCTTGCAAGCACATGTTTTGCAAACTGAACCAAAACTTTCATAATAGAACACCAAAAATTTAGAAGAGGGCTTGGAAAAAGAATGAGGGAAATTCCCTATCCTATTTCCTATTAAATCAGGCGAGGTAATTTCTAGTGTGATTAAGAGCAGTTAAAATGAAAGGAAACCAAATCATTAGTCATGACCACTCACTTTGTGATGTCGGCTCATAAACACATTAAAACTGAGTGAGAAAGCACCCACGTTTGCAGCCAAAGATGTGGAGGAGGGTTTTGTGGTTGTGGTTTTTATGGCTATCCACATGGCGAATTCACATCATGTTTTTGTTGATCTTTTAATATTTATGTCCAGATGCCAACATAAGTTTCCAGATGTTTTTGCACAGACATCAAAAATGTTTGCATAGCAATTAGCAAAAGAAAGTTTGAGGCGTTTTGAAAGGCCTGAGAATAAAAAAAGATGAAGTGGCTTTTGTTGTTAAAAGATTTAATTTTCTCTTTTTCTTCTCTAACTTTTATTTTATTATTACTGTTATCTCTTATTGTTATTAGTATTATTTCTTTATAGACCATTTGTCAGCCTACTAACCAAAAGTGGAACCCAATCCATCTACTCTGAGTGTCCTGTTTAGGTGCTGCCTCCAAAAATTTTAGGTGTCTGTTGTCAGATGACTCCTACATTTTCTAGCAAGAAAATTAATTATTTCTACAAATAATTAAATTCCTTCACAGGTGAGGGCGATCTATCCATATAACTTAACCACCGATTCAGTCTTCACTCTGTTCCTGAGGTTTAAGCCACAAATATTTCTCTGCAAAAGAGAAGACACTGAAGGAGCAGGAGTTCGTATGTGCCTGATGGCCTTTTGGGTTTAGTCCTGAAGCAGTGGGCTCTGCCTTCCTGCCTGGTGTCACAGCACGATCCTTCAGGAAGCTTCACAGACACCCCTGGGGAAGGAGGTGGAACTGAGCTGCCTGTCCATCGCTGCTTTCACTGCACCACAGCTCTGGCTCACAGAAAGATCTTGTCGCCTCAGAACATCTGCTTCCAAGAATAGATATGCAACTAAAACAGAGCCATCACAGTGCATTCAGGCTAATAAGGAAATTATCTAACACTTGCAAGTGTCTGCAGAGAAAGGACTCCTAGGAAGTCAGTGCTGGACCACAGATGGGGATTCTAGGTGAGATGCAAACTGTATGGGTGGGAGTTAGGTAGGCTTAAACTCTTCAAGTTATGTGTTCTGGCAACTATAAAGCAACCTCATGTTTGCCTGTGTTTCTGTATTGTGTTGGGAAAAAAAACCCAAACATCTAAAAGCAAATGCAATCCAAGTGCCAATTGTGGAGGAAAAGAAACAAAACCTACCTTAATGCTGGTAATTATATCATATTCTAGAACAACACAGTGAAGAAAGACCTGTGCTTCTCTAGAATGAGAACATATCACAGGAGGTGGTTTGTTTAGCACTGTTCAAAGTGACAGTCCAGCTGCCAAGTTCAGTGGCCTCTGTGAGAGAAGACAAGCAGTCTTGTTCTTTATGTGCTGTTTGCTGCAGTACATATTTTGCTCTCAAAAATATGGTCAACGAGAATTTTGCCAGTGAGTTCAATGGGGCAAAGATTTTTCCTTTGGCCAGCAGCAGCTTCAGCCAACCACACTGCTCTTGTGAACTGGTGTGCTCCTGGATTTGCCCACAGAGCTTTGCAGAGACAGAGGTGGGTGGCAAATATATCTGCACGAGTTATATTTCTGTTTAGTCAGCTACAAGTGAGATACACTGTATTGTATTTAAGGAAGGATTTTTCACTGAGAAACAAATATTAAAGTGTGTGTTTGTCAATATTTTCTGTTAATTGATTGAAAAAGGATTGAAAGCATGTGTCTACATCCCAGACAGCAATGTGAGGCGAAGATAGCCAACCACTCTAAATTGGCTTAGATACCAGAAGAAATATGTCTGCAGCAGCATTATTTCAAACTCCCACTCAGTTAGAACTAGTTCAGGCATCTCCCTCGGTTACCTTGTAACCTGCAGTATATTCTGATGCTATGACATGGAGAGAAATTTCAGAGAGCAAACAGCTGGGAAACCATAAGATAAATTTAAAGTTATTTTTCAGAAAAATAAATCAGAACTTGCAAGAGAAATTATTTCCTATGTACATCTTTCCCAGTCTCAGTTCACCTCTTTAGCTCAAAAATTATCTTAAAAAGAAAACGAAAAAGGATTAATCTGATTAGCATCAGGAAGTCCATGCAGACATTATTCAGTACTGCTACTATCAAATGTCTTCTTAAGTCCATAAAACCAAACACAAAGACCTCTAAATGCAATCTGAAACCTTTAAGAGGCAAAACAAAACTAAATCACATCTGAAAACTGTGGGTCAGGTGTTCAGCTGTTGAGAAATACTGTGGTTTCCTTGAGTCCAGTGAAGCAAAGTTCCCACACATCAACCACAAAAAGCTGTAATGAGTTGCATCAGTTATAGTATTCACTAAAATTAAGGAAACTCCTCACAGGACTTCCTGGAACTGGTGATTCTCCAGCAATTCAGCTCTCTTACCTAAATGATCTACCCCCAAAAATTATGGACTTCATCTTACAAATACAGCCAGCTGTGGAAGCTGCACTTACTGTAGCTATTGCCAACGCTGACCATGAAACTCTATTTTATGATTCTCAGCAGCAGAACAACCTATTTGCCTTTTGTTTCTTGGCATTTGCTAATGATTTCTCCAGAGTTAAGAGAAAATTTTTTTCCCATAGCACTGGCTTGAAGCATTCTTTTCTCTGTTTATTACAATTACTTTTTCATCTTCCCCAGTAACATCAGGCTTTGATCACTGTCAGGGACTGATTAATGTGCAAGATGGACATGAGATGTCCTCTGGGAAGGCAATTCTTATGATTCATTTACAGTGGTGACATCTGTTTGCATCCTACTTAGAGGGCCCATTTCATCATACAGTAGTGGCCAAGAGGCATGTCCCTGGAAATCTATATTTGTCATATGGGAAGCAAGACAAAACTTTACCTAGTCAGACTGCCAAGGGAAGTGATGGAGTTTAATCACACTCAGGGTGAACAGGGTGGTAGAGCTGGGTTGACATTTGGACTAGATGATCTTAAAGGTCTTTTCAAACTTTAACAAATCTATGATTCTACTTATGACTACTCTGTCTGCTTTGGTCTTGCCCAGTGCTCAAAAATTGTCATGCCAAGCAGTTTGACCAAGGCTCAAAATGAAGGGCATACGCATATGCTGAAAGCCTAAAAACTTATGTGAGTGGTTCATTTAGTAGTGTTTCCTTCATTTTATAGTGTTTCTGATAAGAAACAGTATCTAGCGATGAAAAATAAGTTTCACTATAACATTGATAACCACAGCATTAAAATGACTGAAGCACCTTCAAGTAAAGGACACCAAGGAGGTGTGGAATCGTCTGTAGCTGTGCACCAAAATTCCCCTACTTTGCCACTTCTAGTCAGGCAAGAGGTCATAAAAGAGGCCAAGGTGTACATGGTCTGGTAGGATAAAGCTGCCTGGAGAGTCACATGAAAGAAGACAGTCGCATCTCTAGGCTGCTGTTGATAATCATGTCTCTTTTAATCAGGAGTCTGTCCTGGATGTATCACAGCACCAGAGACTTTCTTCTGTGCCATGACCCTCAGGAATCTTTCACCCATGTCAAGCCCTGGCAGTACAGCTCAGGAGAGGGACCACAGCAGGGTCCTGTGTAAACACCGGAGGTGTTGCCCAGGTCAAGGAGGAAAGGACTGTGCAGCCCTCTGTTACAGCTCTGAATGGTCTATCTCTTATTTTCTTACGGGTCTAAAAAGGCACTTTAAAACTTTCAGACAGGGAGGGGACAAAATTAAAAGGATTAAAAAATAACTCTAGTTTTAAATAGTGGCATAAAACCTGTGCTGTTCAGTCAGCCTTTTTCTACCAGGTAGTAGCTTAACTGGCTGTTTTTAAAAACTATTGCCTTGCCCTGTTAGATTCAATATCTGTCACATGATTAATGTGCCGGTGTCTTATTAACTGCTGTGTTAGAGAAGCTTCTGTACTCACCACCACCCCCCTTCTCTCACCCCTTTTGTAAAAACCTCAGTGCAATCCAGCTGCTCTGACTGGAGGGTACTGCACCTTCCGACAAAACATCATAAAGAGCCAAGAATTACCATTTCCAAGTAATCCATCCCATAAATCAGCCCTCACATTTTGTTCTGAGAATGGTGAGAGACTCTGTGAGTTCTCCCTGTGTTTACATTCACATGACTGTGTCTTCAGAAAGAAGAATAGGAAAAAAAAGGGGGTGGGGGAGAAATCAGAAATGGCTAAATCATTCCAGCATCTGATGGATCTTATCTGGACCTCCCTGGCTACAACAATAATTTGAGACTGTTGAAAATTGTCACCTTATCTGATTGGTGGTCTTACCAGCTGCTATTTTATCAGGGCCCAGCTGGATGAGGAAAGCAGGACGTGGCACGACCTTGGTATCTCAGCGCCTGACCTCAATATCTAATCAGTTGGATGTCTCGCTGGGGCTGCCTCGGGATGCTGTGCATGTTCCCTCCGGCACCAATTCGTTCAAAAGACGTTTGCTTCACACTGGTGTTAGCCCCCAGCACACACAGAGCACATCCCAGCACATCACTGCCCTGCCTGATGATGCTGCAGCACCTGAGGTTTAAGATGCTTTTCTGTAGAGCTTTGGCAGCCTTTCTCCCAAAAAGCTTAGTTTGCAGGACTGCACAACGTCAGCAGCCTGTCAGCATCCTGCTGGCACGGCAGCCAAGGCAAAGCAAGTTCTCCCCACTCATTTCATTGGCTTTGTGTGAGCTGTACAGTAATGTCAGCACAGGGCGTGTTACCAGCAGAGCGGCGCACCACAGACACTGCAATAGGGAGAAACTGAGACTTGCTTCAGACTGGAAATTGAAGGGAAATGTTCTTACCCTGGTTCTAATAGCCATTAGCTGCATATCTGGGCAAAGCATTCCACATTGCTATGTTCACACAGGCAGAATTTCACTTGTAAGAACCCCACCAAGGCAAGGTTTTAGTGTCTGTTAGCCCCAGGGCTTTCCCCAGTGCTGAAAAGGAGAAATTCCCCTTCCATTCCACTGGAGGAGCAGGGTATCTGCACAGCACCTGTGATCCTCTACCCAAAGGAACAGTAAGTGGAACCATATCCAGACATTCACCAGTCCTTCTCTTCCTTTTCTCCTTCACTTTTCTCCTTGCTGTGTCTGCAGGAGAGCCTCCACCCTGACAAGATCCTGCAGGAAGATATATTCTTTGGGGCAGGTCCCTGGGACACGGTCACCTCCTGTCCTGGCTTTTTGATCTTCCACAGTGGTGGATGCTGTTTGAGGAATTATATCTCAAAACAGCAGTCATTTCTCTGTGCTGCCCTGTTCAACAGGCACAGTATGAACTGCATGTTGGGGGGAAAATCTGACCCACCTGAACTATCATAGACCAACAAGGGAAAAGGTTGCAAAAGCTAAACCTGGAGCACAGAGAAATTAACCATCCGAGGAAGATCACAGCGCTCTAGAAAGTCATTTCTAAAAGAGAAGATTTATCGTTTCTCCTTCAAGTTATGGCTTTTAATTCCTTTGTATGTGCACATTTACTATACAGATTTTTTAAAAGGTTAAAAATAGAATCAACGATTTTGATTCTCTTAAGCCTTTGGTTTGAGCCTAATTTCTTTTCTTTTTCCTGGAAATTACTATGGGTTTCTTTGTTCCTGTTCTATTTAACAGAATTCAATGTAGAATTTCTCATAAAACGCTACTTCCTTCCCAATTAGCTCCATCCATCACCTCTACTGCATTGGTGACTGCTAACAGGAGTCTTGGACATGCTCTTCTCGCACCAGTACCATGCACAAACCCTGGTGTTTCTGCACGCATGAACTACGAGAAAAAGGTGTCCGTTTTATATCAAAAGAAGTCTCTCACAAGCTCTTGCTCTGGAGGTAAATGTCCCTGTGCAATGAGTCGGGATTATAGCAGGGGAGTCCATCAGGCAAAATAATGGAGCAGTGCATTCTTTAGCCAAGTTTTGGTTTGCTGTTGCTGTTCCAAAGTGCCAGAACATTGAAATCCATGATGTCCGTGGCAGTCTTGGAGCTATGTAAGTCTTTGCAGGAGGTGCAAAGTTTATTTTTAATGCTGATACAATTTTCTCCTTTGTCCAAAGAAGAAGAAGATGATGATGGTAAGAATTTCCTATATATTTTTGTTCCATTTGGGCTTTATTTCCACTGCGGCTGAGCAGAGTCATAGGGTTTTCTGTCTCCTAAAGTCAGATTTAAATGCCTTTAAGGTAGACCAGTTGAAAAATAATCATTAATTAATTTTGACAAATAAAGAATATTTGGTGTGTTTGGAGTCTGATTGTTTACTAAAAGAAGCAGAGTGTGACAATACTTGTGGCTTGCAATAGCAATCTTATCAAGCAGGGCTGCCCACTGTCCCCCAATGCACACAGACCATAACCCTGGATAACATTCCTGCACTTGTGAGGACATTGCAACAAATTCCAGTACAAATAAAGCTACAGAACAGATAAGCAATTCCACCACAACACACACTGATGCATATGCACAAAAATGTCCCTATATCAGGACCTAGATAATAAACCCGAGGATGCAGCCAAGTGCATCTTCCCGATTGACAATACGTAACAGATTGCCTTAGAATATTCTTTAGGAGAAGCAAAACATACAATTAAATAAAACTTGCTATTAAAAGCAGCCCCCTTCCCCCCCGAAAATAGATGTCAAACTCTGACTAGATAAATGTGGTATTTCAGGTGGAAAATTGAATGGACTTAACAGGAGTAATATGAACAGTTGGTCCTGGAAGAGCTTATAGACTGTAAATATTGCTCACTGCTGATGCTAACACAATGATGAATGTATCAAAATATTGGTATCAAAAGACTGCTGGAATAGATTTGCAATGTTGTGGAAAGCGTGAAGGGAGGTAGCCGTCCTTCCCGTGGCTTTATATTAATCTGGGTACTGGCTGATAGCAGGGGCCATGAGCACAATAATTAGATTTTGGAAATGTATATAGGGAGGAGGAAATGGAATAATTAAGGTAAGCTATCAGATGCCTGTCCTCATCCTTTTTAAACAAGCCAGAAATATACCCTGCACTCGTTCAGCATGCAACCTTCAAGGGGAAAGGTGTCAGACACTGTAATTGGTAGAACTTGAATGCTGCTGTACTGGTGCCCCTTTTTTAAGGAAACCTATTTTCCACACCAAAATTGATCCGGCAAGGTTGTTATCTCATAATGCACACCTAGAGAGGTTCTATGAGGCCTGAGGGTAGGAAATAGGAGGACACTTCACAGCCTCTGTGCTGCACCCTCTCTGGGGGAACTCACTGCCGAGGCAACTAGGTACTGGTATAGGTATAGGAATACGTATGGGTATGTGGAGAGTTTGGGATTTCCTTAAAAACTCATGGATGAGGTATAAAAAGTGCTAATGGATCTGGCTGGGTCTGACAGCTGAACCAGGTGAGCATTTCCTTCCCCTTCTGGGGTGCTGGTAGGTGAGAAAGAACCTGAAGGGCACACTGGCTTTTGTTTAATTATCCTGCCCTCCTTAAACAACAGAGAACAGCCAGGGAACCTCAACAAACACAAAAAAAAAGAATAATTTTGGTGTGGAAAATTATTTGACATTATTCTTAAATATTTAAAGGACACTGCCTGCTGGTTTAGAAATCCAGTGAATAATTTAATACTGTTTGACAGAATCTCTTTGGGTCAATTATTCAGTAAGTGGATTAATATATTCTGACTAAAACAAAGCACATTGCATTTGGTGGGCATATCTCATTACATCACATATTCCATGTCACATTGCATTGCAGAGGACGCCAGCATAATAAAATGGGGCAACTTGAATTAGACAATGCAATCAGAATAAATTCCAAATATCTTTCTGAACTTTTCTGCTCCTGTTTCTCTACCTGATCTGTCTATATTTCTCTGTTGAAAAAGGGAAATAACCACAAAATGAGATCTGATCAACTTATTTTTAAAAATATCTTGCTGGAAACTACCAGCAACACTTGACCTCATTATAACCCTAAGCATCTTATCTATACCAAACACTTTAATTTTAGAATAGCATCTTTAAAGCCCCACGGGGAGAGAGAGAGAGAGAGCATCTCTTGATGCTTGACAGCAATTCTCTAACACTGACATGGTCTAAAACAGATATTCTTATCAAATCATTTTGAGGAAAGCAGTGTAATATAAGATCTCAAGGGCAGTGGGGATACAATACAGGTTAAAAAAAGAAGGACCCTTGGGATTTTGAGAGATATGTAGAAGGCTTCAGAGGAAACAGCTGTCTCACACTAGGGAGGGTTTTATAGATAAAATTGGAATGGAAAGTCCTGCTTACGTTTCAAATCACCAACAGGCATACTTCCCTCTCCTGTACTTCCAATTTTCATTCTTCCCCAAAATGCTCTGAAGAAACAGGTGGGACATTATTTCCAAAATCCCATAGTGCTAAGTGTGGATGACATTTATTTTAGTAAAGCTAATTAAAAGTTGGAATTTTTATTTTGTGGGGAATTCTCAAATTCTTCAATATTCCTTCAAGTAGAATGAGGAAAAAAAATCAAAAATTTCATACTTTTACTGTGAAATAGAATATTCTAAAAGCAATTCTATGGCTATGCATTTTTTATAATTGTAGTATGAATATTGCAACATGGTGTAAAACCCAAAACTGTGCTGTAGAGGACAAATACTCAACTTTGTGGGAGTGATCTGAGTATAACATGATATTTACTTCATTAAAGTGAGATATTCCTGAAAAAGTCTTCCATTTCCTGCAGTCAGCATCTTCTGACCAAATCCCTGTACCAGCTCAAAATTGTAAAGACAGATATGCAAATATGCATATCTGAAAGTCTGAGTAAAGTCAGAATAAAAATCATTACAAAAATAAAAGGTACCTGCTCCACTGCTCTCACAGCTGCATTCAGAAAAATCTACTACTTAGGCTAGGATGGTATTTGGTCTTACCCAGCAGCTGCTTTAGCAGAGCAAAGGGCACATCTAGGAAAAAAAAGATGAGTTTTCTTTTAAACATTTCCTTAGAGTGACTCAACAGCAATTTTTGTTACTTTACTTATGAATGGGAGCAGAGATGAGGTCAGGATAAAACCTCAGAGAAGCTTGTTGGATTAGTTGTGAGGGGTCCCTGGCTGTTTAATGCAGACCAGCACTAAAATGTCCCCATGCTCATGTGCATCTTTGCCAGACTATCTGAACAATCTCTTCTCCAGAGCTTTATGGGAACCTGTCTTCTCCAGGTCTCCAGCGTGAGACCAGAAGTCCATCCTGCAGTGCCATTGCCCAAAACTGCAAAGGCCACAAGCAAATTGACCTTATCACATTCTCCAGGATCATAAAAAAAGAGGGTCAAAGACAATTCAAGAAAAAAAACCAACCAAACAAACAAACAAACAAAAAAAAAAAAAAAACAAAAAAAAAAACCCAAAAAAAAAACTCAAACCAACCTTCAATGCCCAAACAAGCTGGGATGGGAAAATGGCCAGGCTTTTAGACTAGTCCAATTTTCTTAACCATTTCTTTGTGGTTTGTGTTAGGGAACACAGTACAGCACAGTGATGCTTCGTGCTAGTCATTTTGAACAACCAAAATTGTTTTTCCCATTTTACTAGCTGGGAAATGGAGGCAAAGGGAAAGCCATCGGTCTAAGAGCTTAGAGGTGAGTATCACAAACCTAGACAGAGCTTGCAGCTTTAGCTGTTGGCAAGGTTTGAGGTTGGAGTGGCTGACATGAAGCCCTCAGATCTGCACTGGCAGATGGCAGTGCTTCCACAAACAAACTTCTGCATTTCAGATGCCCCCAAGGAGCTCCTTTGCAGCAAGGTAACAAGTAGCAAACACTGATGAAAAGGTACAGCCTGAGTTCTCCTTCAGACTATTCAGTAATAAACATTAATATTGAAAACCCCATAACCACCTAAAAATGCACAACATCAAGGCCTCCTATCCTTGACTTTTATGCACATAACTTCACTCCAAGTCAGCCTCATTAAGCCTAGCTGAATAATTTGAATTCTCAAGTGTTTGGAGAGTTGAGAATTGAATAAACATAGCAGAAAGCTCACGCATCCGCCTTACATTTTTAAAACATGTACTTCCAAAGAGATGTTGCAAGAAATATATTAAAGACAATAGTTCAATAGGCTGAGATGAGAAAACATACACTACAGGAACCTTGCCTGATGGATGAGAGGTATTAAAGTATAGGAAAATACAGTTGAACTAATTTCTAACTTTTCTAAATTCTATCATGTCACACTGGAAGGACACAGAAATTTGTTATACAGAGGGTTAAAACATACATGCATACATATAGACACACACATACATATATATACACCTTGAATGGCTCCTGTAGGCAGAAGCAGAAGGTGCTGTGTGGTCCCCCTGACCCGTGGAAGCACAGAAGCTGGAGTGGGGTGGGTAAGGGATGTGGGACTGGGGGCTGGGGGAGCCTAAGAGATTTGTTCTGGGTCTGCAGTATTGTTCAGGGGCATTTTAGGCAGGGCAGACAGTAAAAGGATCGCTAGCTGCAGTACAAGAAAGTCTGAAACAGGATGGTCTGGGCTCTGCCCCAACATGAATGCTCCGACAGAAAGGAAAGCATCACCAAGAAATAAAATGGTTTCAGAGTTTTTGGAATCCTCACAGGTACTGGATTATTTTAGAAACACAGACACTCTCCAACCATTTCACACAGGCAGCAGAGTCTTTTTGCGAAGACAGGAGAACCAGAGGGAGAAGGAAGGGTCAGAATCAAAAACGAAAGTGGTCAGGTTAGATATCCAGACTGAGCTGTTTAAAATGCCAGCTATGGCTGATGGTGTTAGTTTTTAAAACGCGGTTTTTAGGATTTATTACTATTAAAATCTCTGAAAGAAGACACAGAGATGAGGACAATTTCAGTTTGAATATCAGTGGTGCAGAGAAAGCCAGCAGTGACTACATCCAGTCTCTTGGATAGCACAAGGAAATGGTCTCTCGAGTAATATGTGCTTTAGACTCTCATCTTCCATTTCAGCTGCAGAACACCAGTTAGAAAGAGTTGTTGTCCTGACAAAGGGTAAATCAATTCCAAAGAAAATTAGTGTCTGTTTTTCCTTCAGTATACCTGATTTTTTCTTCTATCATGAAATTTTCCAGATGGAGAAGTGAGTATTTTCTATATGAGTGAATATTTTCTACACTCCTGATTTGGGAAACTATCTGAGTGCTTTCTTAAATAAGGGGTGGATTTGAAGCACTCATTGAAGGGCTATTCATAAATAGGGATCTTGTTTCTGAACAAGAAATGAAAGATGAAAGGGAGACCAAAACTATTTTGTGGATAGGGTTTAATGCAGAGTGATCTGCCAAAATGAGGGGAATCACTTCCGTTTTTCACTGATGCACCAGCAGAATTTGGGCTCCAGGCTTACTGAAAACAAAACAAATGCTGCTCTATTTGAAAGTAGAGTTACACAGGAAAAATCCTTAGGAAGAAAAAGTCCAATTAAAAATATCTAGGAAAGATCAAAGAAATACTCATGGCTTAACTGACACCTGTACCTCTCTCTCTAGTTACAAGGAAAGAAGGGTTATGTGAACAGGGGCATGTTCCCAGAGGGAGGAAATGTGGCATTTGACAGGTGCAAGACGCCAATAAATTATGGGATATGTGGAACAGAAGGGGCTATCTATTTCCTTGCAAACTGTCAAGGTTCAGTCTGTAGAAGATCAGAAGAAGATACCTAAGATAAAAGTTAAAAGATGAAAATGCTTCTTTTTCTTTTTTTGTCCTTTTTTTTTTCAGGAGGAGGGTAAGGGGCAGGATATCAGTCAGAAAAGAAACTGAGTTGGAATGTGAATTAAAATTTGCATTCCAGTGCTATAAAAGTATGGTGGGACATTCTGTCTCCATGTTAATCACGTAAATTAGTTCAGGGCTGAATTCTGCTCTTACAACCTGAAATGTCTATAATATAATATTGCACATATTCGAACACCCTGGGTTGTATAATCTGCTGTAATTGTCTAAAAAGACCGCTTTCTTACTTGTGTTTAAATTTACCATCTCTTCCAGAGAGGAGGAAGAAATAGCCATCAGGCACTGAATGTATGAAAAACTGATAGCAACAGCAGCACAAGGCTTCATCTTGATGCACAAGTGCCCAACAACCAGTGTTGCTGAGCATGGCATTCAGAGCCCTGGCCAGGCTGGAGACTGCCCTCTGTTCACCCTTGCCCTTGGTCTGAATCTGGTTTCTACTTGTGCTTCTGCTGTTCAAGTGAAGCCTTGTGATGGTATAAGCAGAAATACTTCATTGTCTCTTTTGCCGTAGGCAAGTGTGGCTGGGTGCAAGCGTATTCCCATTAAGTCATGGGCATTAACTGTGTATTACAAGTAGGGAACTAGGAAACTGCTACACAGTCTCCAAATTGTTTTATTTCTTTCCTTCCATCCTCCCCTTAGTAAAAAAGGATTAAAAGTGCAGACTCTTTGCTTTTCCCCTTCTAAAAACAGGAGGAAATGTCAGCTTGAAGCTGAGAGCAAGACTTCCACATAATATAAAACAGTGCACTGCCCTGATGTGAAAGGAGTTACACTAATTTGCATCCACAAAGACTGTGGCTCTCTAGCATACTGAGTATCCCATGCTAGTGCTCCACCAGGTATTCAGCTGAGATATACAACTGTCCAGTGCTGACAATACTGTGGGGAATTGGCTCTCAAAAAAATAAAATAGAAGCAGGCATAGAAATACCTTGTCTTTCATTATGTGGCTCTCACAGTGAAGACAAAACCAACATTCCCATCAATGTCAACAGCATCAGAATATGGTCCTCAGAGAATATTTCATATTGTTACATCCTTTCATGAGTCAAACAAAATTTCCTTCCTGGGTAACAGCCCTGGTTTATGATAGGAAATAAGTGCTCTGTCACACCCTGATAATTAGTACATCACAGACAGAATGTAAAACCAGGCAGTAAAATGGCATTACGTTTCTGGCAGAACTTTGAGCCACATATGAACCATAAACAGGAAGACACAGACAAGACGTGGTTTACTCCTTCCTTTCAGAGAGCTGGTAATAGAAAGGTCATTGCCTCAGGATAAAAGAGAATACTGAAAATGAGCTCATGCTGCAAAGCAGTTACAATGCCATTGCTCTGCTTCATATCCACACAGAAAAAAATCTCAGCACAAGCAGCTTTGGCTGTGTGCCCTTCTTAGCATATAAGGAACTTCTTGACACACTGGGAGCTGAAGGGATCACAGTGAAGTAACTATCACTGACCATATGTGATGGAGATGGATGAGTCTGCTGTGAAATGCTGTGAAATGTGGTGGGGTTTTAAGGATTTTTTTTTTAATGGAGATTATAATTTCAGTGTTATGAAAATATAAATGCAATTTAATAAGCACTACTCTGAGAAAGGGAAAGTAAGTAAGGGAGGATATGCAGCAAGAACAACATCATGCAGGTAAAAATGAAGACCCTAGACAGCAGTGAAGGAATGGACACCCAGGTTTCTACCAATTGCAACAGAAAACAATTCTCACACTCCACATCCATGAATCACTATCTAGAAAGAAAAGATGAAACTTTAAAAGAGTAAATTAAAAAACAATTTAAGGACTCCAGATAGATTCATTAAACCAAATTGACACTCTCCTATTCAGGAGCAGAAGAACATGCAGGTCTTTTCAAAGGTCTTTTTAAAATATGCCATGGAAATTAATTACTCAGTAACAGGAGTTGAAACCCACTGCAAACTGCTGATTTGAGTGCAGATCCCCAATGTGCAGAAGGCCAGGGAATATCCAGATTAAATGGATGTGTGGTCTCTATCCCTTTCTGGTGAGCAGGTGTCCACACCCCAAAAAACCAGCGGGCAAAGCAGTGAGGCTCTGACTCCCCCCTGCCAAAGACTCTGCTGTGACTGTTCACCCACACAGCAGCTGGAGGAAGGTTTGTTTGCCAACAGGGCCCAGGAGAAAGGTTACAGCAAAAGTGCAATAGGAGCAACGCACCAGACTGCACTAGGGCATACACAGCTTCAGTGCCACGCTGCATTCCCCCAGTGGTAGCTCCAATCCACAAGTTATTGCTAATATTAACTTTTTAGCTGAGTTTCCTAAGGAAATGAGGCTTAGGCAATCATTTTTTCTGGCTGGTTTCGCCAGCAATTTTGAGCCTACTGGCTGATGTCAGCCAAGTGGAATAGACGGACAGACATTATGCTGTCATAAATTTTACAGAAACAAATGTCTGGAGAGGAGAAAGGGAGAGCAACCAAAATTTATTCCCTTCTAAAGAAAAGTCTGGAGCATGAGATCATCATTTAGGTATTAGAGGATCCACACAAAAGAGGTCCTCCTTTGGACAGAAAAGCTCTTCTGCAGATGCTTATGATACCTAAAATTAAGTGGGCACTGACACTTTCAGAGACATCAGGCTCAATTGACCCAGGTGGAAGCCTGCAGGAGACCTGGCTTCATTGATTCCAAAGACCGAAGAATCACTTGTGCCCCATCTAAGCACTGATTCATGCTGACTCACACTAGACATTTCCCATATCCACGGCATTTCCTATTCTCAGAAACCCTCCTCGCAAGGAGCCAAATGCAAAGGACTCCCTTCAGATTTCTGAGACTATCTTCCTTACTTATTAAAAGTTGGTTGATCATTCTCATGTTTTTCAGCCCACCTTTCATCTTTTTTTATAACAGTCAATAGTTGCAACACATTAAAAACACTGATACCATCAGTAAGAGCTCTGTAACATTCCCTTTGAATTAATTATATACTTTCTGTAGGAATTACAATGACCCATATCTGCTACATTAAATGGATGGTGCATACCTCTGTGTATTTCCTGCATATGTAACCCACTGCTACACCTACATCAGTATCTAAACCTCAATACTAAAAAAAGCAGACCTGAGTATCTGTACTGGGTGGTGCCACAATAAATCTGGTGGATTCCTTTGAGCTCACTTACACTTTCTCTCCTGAAGAGTTAAAATCCAACACGTGAGGGCAGACTTACAACACCAGTTTAGCAGCCCCCTTTTTCGAGAAAGTGTATGTTCCATTTAAACAAAACAAAACAAAAAAAAAGAGAGAGAAACAAAACCTCATCAACATCTTGACTAGCTCCTATTGAAAAATACATCTCTTTGAGAAATCCAGGACATTCCTCTTTGCATTAATTGACACCTTATTAGTGGAATGAATGTTGCCAGTCTTTTCTCAAGCTGCTTGGAGGTGAAGAGACTCTTTCTTTCCCTTTACCAAAAACAACAACAAAACATCCCAAGAGAGAAAAAAAGAGAAAAAAGGAAAAGGAGCTGCTGAGAGCCAGGCTACTTATTCATCTTTGAACATTGGTTTCCATGGGAATAAGTTTGGTTCTTTGTGGAGGCTGAACAACCCCATGCAGTCTAATGCTTCCAACATTACATTTGTGTGGTCAACTTTCCTTTGGCCTCCCCTTGTCCCCTTCCTCCTCATTCCTGCTCAGCAACAAGACTGGTGTGACAAAAATGAAGAAATCATTCAATAAATTGGCTGAATTGGGTTTGAATCAAAGCCTGCTGAAGCCATTCTACTGCCACCAGTAAAACTTGGATGAAGCTCTCGCAGCCTAAAGCACAGTGGCTTCCAGTCAGCCTGTCAAAACTATTACTCAGCCTTTGTCTGCCTCACCTTTTCTATTTTTATGGTTTCTGTCTCAGTTTTTAGTCTTTATATTTGTGTGTTTTGTTTTGGAGTCTCTTTGTTTCTGCAGCTATTCATTGTTGCTTAGTTTTGATAGATTATGTAGAACATACAACTCTGGTCATATTAATGTTTAAAAGTGAATGATTACTTACAGACCATGAAGGGCACAGGTTCACCAACAACAGCAAAAAGGACTAAATAAACTGAAAAGTGATTTGGGATGAAACCTCACTTAAATCACGAAGCATTTTTCCTACGTTAAATTCCTGAGAGAGTCACTCACTTTACTCGGTTTTAAACCAAGGAGGTGAACAAAAGCACCATGACATTCCTGTGAGAGAGGGAAGCAGATGAAGACTGGGTGATCTCAGTCAGGATGCAGCAGATATTACAGAAAAAAACTCATGGACTGTGTATTCTGTTTGATCTGACTACAGTAATTTCCTAGTCTTCTTGTAATCTATTTTGACATACTTTCTTTTCCAAAGAAACTGTTTATAAATACCTTACTCAGAGGCTGCCATGCAATACATTTTCATACATTAATCCTCATCATTTTACTAACTGTCATGATTTTTTTCTATTAAAGGAATAAAGGAAAAGCATGTTATCACAAATCACTAATAAAATATTTAGCACTTCCTATTGCTCCACTTTAAAAACTTCTCTTTCTTAAAAGCTTCTAGAGTCCAAAGTTTTTTTGAAAAAATGAACAAAAGAAAACTATATTAGAAATTCATGAAAGCCATTCACACGCAGACTGCCAGGACTACAGGAGTTTTCTTTTGTAAGGATATTTCTTCCTTACAAAAGATTTTGTATTTTCAGATTTTGAAATGTATTTTCTTTGCAAGACAGAGATGCTGATGGATTTTCAATTTTTAAATCTAAGATTATGTATAATTGCCTAATTTACTTTACCTACCCCTTAGAAAACTTAGCTGAAACTGCAGCATTTTATACAGCAAATCAGGATGAAAGTAGCTATTGAAGCACAGAGAAATTGATCAATCATTTGATTGTCGATTCACACATCAGTGAATGACAGGCAGAACCATCTTAGTCTTATCATTCTTATAAGGATGTTAGCAATTCAGGCCAATGAAGATCCATTGTGATAATGGAAGTAATAAAGAAAGCTGGAGCTTAGACCATGCACTAGCATTCATAGCAGTACATCCTCTCCCCTTATTCACAATCAGATTAAATAAGATGGTTGTTAGAAACCCATAAAAATAAAGCTGCCATAAAAACTAACTTCTATGGATCCAGATTTCAATGGTGCATTTCTTTTTTTCTCTTTTGTTTCAACTCAGCTGAGGCCTTCTCCCACCTTCCTACTGCATTTCAGTCTAGGGCAGAAGAAAAGCAACTGTGCAAGGCATGTTTTCTTAACATATAGATATATATTTCAGAAAATCAAATACACTAGGTTACTTCTCCAAACAAAGGGAAATGTAAAACTAACATTCAGAATTTGTCGAGTCTTACCTAAACCATTTCACACATCCACTAAAAAAGTGGGAGTGCATGGCATTACTGAAGCAAACTGAATTAGTTTAGGAAAAACATGAATAAATAGTCCAACTTTAAGAGTGGTCCAACTTCTCACTCTGAAGTACGTCTGGCATGGAAATTTTTGTTGACATGTATCCTTTAAACCAGGGAGAAGACCCAATTTTCATCAAATTACACTTCTAAAACAAAATGAATTGACGCCTTCAAAACATTTTAACATAAATTATTAAAATACAGATGATAACTGCAACCTTAAAAGGCAATTCACACGTCTGTTATTCCTTGCTCCTCAACATATAACGATCCAAGCCTGAGAAGCATGAACATTTTATAAAGAGAGAGCCATCAACACGTTAGTTTCAGTTCAGCATAGACTGGTAGATTATAACAGGAGTTAATATGGTCTGGTATGGGAAAGCTATAAAAGCTAACTCAAACCCAGGACCTTCAGAACATGAATTTTGATGAGAAGCCATCATTGGAGACTGAAACAAAGTTAGAATTACAATAGAGAACATTTATTGATTTTTTTTTTTTTTTTTGTAGGGCTATTAAGTTATCAGGAGAATATGTGTACAGCAAATATCAGATGTCTAGCAAAGCAAAACTGTTTTGGTCAGAGTCTCACTTACTTTCCAGAAACTTTCAATTGAAAAAAATTCTAAAAAGAGCTGCTCAGCACAACTGGAGCCAGAAGACAATGTGCGCCTCTGCCCTGCTTCAAGCACTGCCTTCCCAACAGAGAAGTTCCTCCAGAAGATCATGTGGGGATGGGAGCCTCTTATGAGGAAGGCTACAAGGAGGTAGAGCCATGACTTTCTAAAACAACCTGGATGAAAGGAGGAGCAGGTGAGTGTTCCTGGATTTAGCGAGAGGCTACCTTTTCAAAAAGAGCAAAGAGGAGTTCAGTATGGTGTTATTGGACTGCTACTTAGCAATGTGAGGGTTGGGGGGCTGCCCCAGAAGGGCATCTGGCTCCCTATTCTGTTGTGTTGGGCACAAAACACTAGACTCAATGGAGAGAAAAAAATAGGTGCTTATGCCTATAGTTCTACACCCTTGTTATCAGGGCATTTACCTGAAAGATTGAATACCTGGGTTTAGTCCGTGGCTGAATAACAACTCAGGGTAAGTCCTGTCACTGTTTCACCATGGCAAAAGTATCTTTTTGCAGTGAATAAATAGGACTATCCATTAATGAGCTTGTTAAGCTTTTTTTTTTCTATTTTTATAAATAATTCCAGTTCCTAATGTGTCATGTAGAAGTCATAAATTGGGAAGGACAGAATCTCATACTCATTTTACAAAAGGACAAACACTATCTCCAAGGATGTAAAATACAGAAGAAACTCTGTAATTGGAAGCTTCTACTGCCTGTGCAAATTTATGTCACAGAGTAAAAGATTTGGACTCTCTACAAGTTCGAGTTAAAATTTTAATACTTAGGGTTTTTTACCTTGATGATAGTGTCTTGATTCATCGTATTTTCTCTCTGCAAATACCTTGTAAGCTAGAAATTTCTGCAAGCCTGTCAACTTTCTCAAATAATTTTCTTTTTTTTTAATCTTATTGATTTGTTTTCCGGAAGTATTTTCCCTTCTTTCTGATGTTTTATTTATCTAATAGTGTTCACATTTCTATCCCTGGAAACCTTTTAATTTGCTTTCTGTTGCTGTTTGTTTGGGTTTTTTTCCTTTTGTATTTTTCTGCAGAAAAACAGGTTGCATTTCAATGGCAATACTTTATACAGCTGAACATCCCAAAGTGCTGTACATTTAGTTACACCCATAGCAAAGAGCCTATAAGACAAATGTGGCTTTTGGGGTCTCCAGAAAAGGGAAGGAAGGCAAGTCTTTCACAATCAGACCATCGTGCACACACTTGGCACTCTTCTTGCAAATGAGCACCACTGCAGGTTTGATATGTGATGCACAGGAGACAACTGTAAGGAAATGGAAACAAGAATGGAAAAACCCCACATTTCTTGTTTCTCCAAATTAAGAAAAGGTACCAAGCAGCATCTGGAATTCAGTGTCTTATCCTAATTCCCATAAAGAAATGTAGAGTATTTTTACCCAAACTAATAGAGAAAAAGGCATGTAATAAAAAGCATGCAGAGATACCTTGTATTTATTTTGTTCAATTTATAGCATGTGCTATTCTATTTCCTTCTTCATCCTTTTGTATGTGTTATTTTCTTCTATGGCGGTTTGCAGAATATTTTGCTGCTCATTAAATGATGAACAAGAAAACAGCCCATAAACTTTTTGCTGTATAAAAATATATTTAGAAATCAAACTCTAGTTTTAATAATAAAATTGTGTCATTTTAGTCCCTTATCTCTTACTTAATGAAAAAAAATTAATGAGGAATGTAACTAAGATGCATAATTTTTTTTTGACTGCTGCAGAAATTTTCAGTGATCATGAAGTCACTAAGAGATGTCTCTGGTCATATGATAGTTTGGGCAACTGGTTGTTCAATAATTTTAAAAAATTATTTTAAAAAATTATTTTAATTTCTCATCCAAAGACATTCAACAGTCTAGCATGTGTCAACCAATTTATATTAGGCATGGAATGTAATATCTTTCATATCTTTAGTCAGGTTTTTTTGAAAGTTATTTTTTGAAATAATTGAGGAAGAGAAAACATTAATCTGAAACTCTTCAGTAAATACAAGTAATATTCATGGATTTGTCACAGACTGGTAATGTGGGATTATCATATTCATTTCACAGATAAGAAAGCCCTGGCTAAGTATTCTGGTATATTTTCTTCAAATTGGTGTAGCAATTCTATAGCAATGCCTAGATTAAAATCCCAGTCCAGTGCTTTATCTATCATGTTACTGTTTCTCAATGGTGGATTGCAAGAGTTCTTGATTGTTACATCTGGATAAATGAAGTTTCCCCATTCCATTATGTTTAAAGGTCACATATCCACTATTTAACTATTCAAAACACACATTCACACCAAAAACCTGTAGCTACTACTAACATCTTGAGCTATGGGTTTTGGTTTGATTTGGGTTTTTTTCTGACTTTTAAATAAAATCAAGGAGGCAGGATCATAAAATTGCTTTTCCTGAGACTGAATGTTGCTATATTGAACAAAACAGCAAAACACTTCTTTGGGACCTAGTGTTCCTTCCCAAATATTTTGTCTTGTTGGAGAAGGCTGAGAAACACAAATTCCTTTCACAGAAGCTCTATACTGAAAATTAACCCAAAATATCCAACCCACAGTATGTCCCAGCTACGCTACAATTGTATATACACACAGCACTACCACTCTGTGCAGCAATGCACAGTCCTGAGCAACTGGATTGCATGTTGACCATGACCAGTTTCTATACATTTCTCCATGCCTTAATACTTCTTACAAACATGTCTTGAGTCTCTGAAAGCTGACCAAACAGAAGAGAGCAGGTAAATTGTTACAAAAACAGTAAAGGCTCTTTTCAAGCTAAAAAGAAACAGTAAAATTTTTTTTAATTCACAGCTGAGCTCAAGTCTGTTCACTATTTTTAGTATCATTCTCTGCTGTTGGTGGGGTTTTGGTTTTTTTTTTTTTAATATGTCAGTCTTTTCACCCAAAATCCTCAGGCCCAATATGTGATGTCCTATGCAATAGCTTTGCAAATAGGCTTCACAGTAGATGATGTCTTCTACCCTTACAGCAACTTGCTAACATTGTACTAAGACAGTGAGAAAAAAAAGGGTTTAGAAGCTTAGGAGAGTAGAGTTACTCCATATCCCTCCCACTTATAAAAAGTTAAGAGTTTTGACACAAAATATTGTCTGAGAAATCAAACATTACTTCATGGGATAACATAGTTTTAATCATAGTTCGCAATGCAACACCAAGGCAGAGTATGTAAGCCAACATCCTCACAAGTGGTGGGTCTTTTCAAAGTCCCTGACTTCACTCAGTGAGTGAGAACACTGAACAAATTTACACAGAACAAAATGTAGAAGTGGTAATGGGACTCAGACCTATAATCTGCTCTCAATTTTAAAATTGAACTTGGGCATACTTTTGTGTTCAGTGTGAATGGTATCCCACCATCAAGGACCATTTCTCAAGGATGTTTTTCATCTAAGGACACTTGTAAGGCTAAAGTAAACCAATCCTCCACTCATGTCTTGTAACTACAAACTTCCAGGGCAGTGGGAGCCCTGTAGTCAATGCCCTAGAGCTGGGAGAGAGGAGCTTGGCACAGCAGCTGGCGGCCACCTCGGAGCAGCAAAGGCCAATTACAAACCTGTGGTCACAACAGGAGTCAGTCAGTGGCCAGCTGGACATTTACCTGGTACTTTGGTCTCCCCACCCAAATGAAGAGACATTCTTCCTTTCTCACGTTCACCCGTCTCTGTGGCACCTCTCTGCCAATTTCATGCAAGTAAACTCTCTCTCTCTGACCGACGGTCCATAGACACAAATTCAACATTTGCAGGTTTTGATTAGTTTGACCCCACTCTTTCCTCTTCTGGTAACTGTAATTTCCTCCTTTCCTTCAACTTAAACTCTAATTTCTGCTTCAGTTCATGTCCTGTTTATAGCTGCTCTTTTCTTCTAACTATTTTTCCTGTCTACCTTCCAGTGATGAGTCACATCTGTATATTTGCCCCCCATGTACAAACACTATTCAAAAAGGGTTATCCAATTTCTTTTACCCCTATTTTTTTTTCTGACCAAGGCACAAAGCCAAAATACTACATTTAACAGACAGAACAATATTTTACTAAGCTTTTACTTATATACTGGAAGTTAATGCAGAAAAAAATTGCTTTGCTAAATGAATGCAAGACCAAGTTTTCCTAGCTTACTCTAGTATAAGAAAGCTGCAATGAAGAGAAGAAAGATTATATATTCCAAATCATTTTAGCTACCCTCTTTATCATTATTATTGCCTCCATTTTCCACTGCATTTTAGAGTATATTCTAAATGGAATATTAATATTAATTTCTTTCTTCTTCATGAGAGTTCAGATAATTTGGGATAATTAAGGGAGAGAGGATAGGAGAATCCATTGTGGGGTTATAAATCTCCAAGGAATGTGTTAGTTTTGCATTTTAGTTCTGCTGAAAAATGTAAATGCTTCAATTAGTGTAAAAATCAGAGGCTGCCTCACTCATTAACAACGAGGCCTCTAACCTCTCACCTTGCCTATGTCTGAATCAGAGGATTTTGAAATGGGAAAGTTGGCCCATTTTCCTAAATACAGAAATTGCCCTTAAAAAAAGTAACTAGCAAATAACCCCCTCAGTCTCTCTCCCTTAAAGAGCTAAGAGCTCTTACAATTGCAGAAAAAGCCTGTCTGGAGAAGTTAGTGTCCAGTTGCATATGATGGGGAAGCTGGTGTGCTTATGGATAGCATCAGGGCAGACTCGAAATGAAGATAACAGGGCTGAGCATCTGCAGTACTGGGATGAATCTCCTCAATCTAAATATTCCATGTTTCATAACAAATCTGTCAATAAGGGATGTGAGGGCAGTTTTGCTGCTGTGCTGTGCTATCCTACAGCTAACACAGCCTGAAACCTCCTAAAGGCTGATTGAAATCGATTCATACGCAGGTGGAATGCTACAGATCTCTCTTCTCAGCCTTTATAAAGGGAGATTTAGTGGGAGACTTTTTATTTATTGAGAGATTCGTATTATACCAAGTTCAATATTCCTCCAGTCCACAGTTACCCAGAAAGATACACTTAAACAAATGCCTGATGTATTCAGCGTGTATGGGACCAAATAAATCAGGGGGAAAGAATATAGCTACTACCACACACATCCATTCTGCACACATTTATTTCTAAGCTAGCAGCTGGGAGGCAAGGAGAAAAGCATTGCCTGGACTGATGATTACATTTCCTCAGTGAATAAAGCCTACATGTGCAAAACAGTAATGCAAAATTACCTGCTCCCTTTGCATGAAAAAGTTCATCCGCAATGATTTGATTAATTGAAGGATTAGCCTTTTGCCACAATTTTGACCTGAGGTTCTTCTGCTAATTTTCTGAGAGAATCTTCTAAGCAGTATGGCACAAGTAATATGGCATTGCAGGACTCTGGTCTATTTTCAAGACCATCAGCACTGCTCACAACTTCTAATGCTTAATTTCTCTCATGCAGTAGTCCATTAACTTTTTCTGAGGCTTGCATCTTTTTTCAATATATGAACTCCTTCAGACAGGGGCCCAGTTGCCCAAATGCCTTCAAGATATTGACCTAGCTTACATAGAGGCAGCTTTGTTTGCATAAACAAATTAGTATGGAGAAAGGCATATTATCTTCTTATGCCATACCATCCAACCAAAATATTGCTTGACTACTCTTCAAATCCAGTGTGAGTGCTGCTACCAAAAATTACCTTCCTGGTCCATCATTTCCTCTCCTCTCCTTCTTCTCAATACTGCTTGATGTCACTCTGTGGTATCTTATTGACTCCAGCTCTGTTCCTCCAGTGATATTAGCTTAAGTTATTCCATTTCCACACTACCTTCTTTCCTGATCCCTGATAAATTCCATAACAGTTAAATACTTCAAAATATATTTTTAAACCTCTTCTACCATTTTGCCTTTAAATCAATCCCATTGACACTGCTACGTGTACCTGCGCTGTCTCCTTATCACCTTAAAATCTTGTCATATCAGGATTTCAAAATACTTTGTGACAGGACAGTAAAGACTATGTAGGTTCTGGTTCAAAAGTTCAAAGAAAAGCCACCATTGAAAAGCAATGACCATAACGTACTTAGATCAAATATACTCTTTGGAGCATCAAAGATCCAAAAGCCACTACAACTGGGCTAAACTTCAAGAAATGGAAATATGTGAAAATGAGGAAACTTATTTAAAAAGAAAAGAAAAGAATTATCCGAGAGAGCAAAATCCTTAGCACAGGGACTATCAAAGCACAGCTCCAGTGCACGCTGTCTGTTAGGAAAACTTGAGAAACAATAAAAGAAAAGCAGGCATGATGGAGCAGTGAGCTAAAGATTTGGGTAGTAAAAAAGTTTATTAGAATTGAGAAGGCATCATTCAAAAAGCAGAAGCTGTATCCAAATGAAGAAAATAAAAAGGATCATAAAACCTGGCAGATTAAATGCAAAAATATAATTAGGCAGACCAGGGAAAAAAAAAAAAAAAAGTTTGAAGAACATTTGGCTGGAGCAATCAAACATAATACTAAATTCCTTTTCCACAGAAATCATCAGCATCAGAGCAAAAAAGCCCTCCAGGCAATCTGTGGAGCCCACTGACAGGCTGAATTCTCAGGGTATAAGGCTGTTGCAGAAAAGCAGAGTGAATACCTGCATTACTGTGGCCTTCCAGTACCTGAAAGGAGCCTACAAGAAAGATGGAGGCTTTTTACAAGTGTGTGATGACAGGACAAGGGGGGATGGCTTCAAACGGAGAGATGTCAGGTTAAGATTAAATATTGGGAAAAAATTATTTGCTGTGAGGATGGTGAGGCACTGAAGCAGGTTATCCAGAGATGCTGTGGGTGCCCCATTCATGGAAGTGTTCAAGGTCAGGTTGGATGGGGCTCTGAACCTTCTGCTCTAGTGACACATACTGCTGCCCATGGCGGGGGGGGGGGGGGGGGTTTGGGACTAGATAATTTCTAACATCTAAATCCAAATCATTCTATGATTCTGTTTCTAGGATCACTGTAGAAGAAACTGCTGGTATTTCCACTAGAAGCTTTTTTTGAAGGCAATACTACAGAGGATCCATCTGAAACATAACTGGCTGTGGAGAGGCTTGTTGTAATGTTAACACAAGTGCTATGACTTGTCTGGACTGGATGGTATTTATCAAGAGTTCTGAGAAAACTCAAGGAAGTAAGAGCTGAATCACCGATAGAGGTACCTAACTTTCCATGTTGACATTTAGGCACTGAACATTGAGGGTTAGCAAATGTGACACCAGTGAGGATCTGGAGAACTACAGATGTGAAAGCTTGTAACACTAGTGCACAAACTTGTAAATAAATACAAATACAATAACACACAAATATGTGTCTGAATGCAACTTATATGGAAGAGGCAATGTCAGTTCTGTAGTGGGACATTATGCTTTGTAAAATCCATTTGAGTTTTTTGACATTAACTAATATATGGGTCAGGTGAGGCAATCAAATAAAATACAACTGGATATTCAAAATTCTTTGGGTAAAGTCTCCCATTAATAATTTTTAAAGAAACTCAGCAGCCATAGCATAAGTGGTAAGGACCTGGCAGGAACAGATAAAGGGCCAAAAGACATGAAACAGCACTTACAATAGAACAAATACCCTTCACAGTGAAATAAAATTATGGACTCTGAGGTGATGATTACCATTCGGGAGCAATGCTCAAGGTTACAATAGACAGCTCCACAGAAGCATCAGTTCTGTTCAGCAGCAGTTAAAAAAACAACTCAAATGGCAGTAACAAAACACAAGACATAATGGTGGCTCTGTTCATGTGCATCTTGAATATTTTTTTCAGTAAGGGTCGCCTCATCTCAACAAAAGGACACAAAGGACATATTTGAGGTGGCAAAATCTCAGAGAAAGACAAACTATGATAAACTATGGTGTGGTTTATACGGTTCTGAAAATTCCTGATGGTGTGGAGTCAGTGGATAGGAAATGACTGTTCACTGTCCATCCACTGCAAGGAGCAGATAGTGTCAAATAAAAGTTATTAGAGATAAACTTAAATAAAAAGAGATGACCTTTTCAGAACAGGGATCTGTACCACTTAGCATATCTTGTTTGATATCTAAAGAGTTTGTTTTGTAGAGCAAGGACTTCATGTTGTTCTGTATCTACATCTTCATGTGCAGAGTCCTTGAACTGGACTTCCTGGACAATTAATTGTACACATTCAGCTTACCTCATGACTGGGTTGATTGCACTCTTAGGAGTCAGCTCGTAGTAGGGAAATTCACTTGAGCAAAGCACTAGACCAGTCATAGCTTCCTGTTCCCTCTTTGCACAAATTCAAAGTCATCATAACATATTGGTCTCAGTTTAGAAAAGGAATGGCAAAGGTAGAAACAAATGATAAAAAGATGAGCCATAAATCATTGTAAATTCTTATATCACAATGCATGCACATCAGTGATGGACCTGTGAACATGTAGAAGAGACACATGAAGCGTTTCAGCTTTGCTGAAAGTAGCTATTTCCAGGATGCCTGCTTAGTCTTTGTACAGGATGAAAGTTGCTTCTTTCTACTTTCATTATGTCTTGTTTTTGCGTTATCCTCTGCACTCCAATTTCTCGTATCATCTTTCTATTATGGAAGATATCATGGAAAGTTGCTTCCTCTATTGGTTATGATACAAAACAACTGGAAGCGGGAATCCACTCACAATAAAATCCCTGTCTAAAGGAAATAATTTTTCTAATTCAGAGCTAGCAAAAGAAGTTAAACAAGTGCCCCTTGGGATGGTGCTTCTGTTGAAGACTGGGAGAACTCTCCAAAGAAGAAGGAAATGCCCTCTAGCCTCCAGATGCAGATTCAGTCATGCCACTGATGTCATGCCAAGATTTACACTGATGCAGTATTCCATCTCGGGAGCCAGTTCTGACTGATGCATCCACACTATAAAATGAGTGATGCCTGGGACTGTCAGGCAGTTTTCATTACATTTAAATAGGAACAAATGAGACCAAGATGGTGACAATTTCATGCAGAAGCACAGTATGGTACATAAACTGCAGCTGGTTTTAGCTGTAACAGAAAAAGTGTCAGGTCTGTTAAAGGAAAACTAATTTTTATTCTGGTGTGATGGTGAGAACTAGCACAGCTAGGCCTCACGTATCTGAGACAGCATAAGGAGATTTCCCAGCAAAAGTGCTTTCCTAGTGAGGGAAGAACAGGCCACTGTCTACTGGATCATATAGTTGTAGTATTTACACCTAAAAAATTAAATAAAGTTTTATATTAATTACATTAAAATTGTATATAATGGATTCTTTCTTTTCTTCCTTATATTCAGATATACAAGCAAGGTCAAAAGCTGTAGTTTAACTGGAATGACCATACCATTTTATACTGTTAAATTTCCTATACAAAATTACTGAAGACACATGATTTTTCATTGTTTTAATAGAAATGTGTTTTGCACATCTTTCAAATTTCCTCAGTATCTGAGCTCCATATGAGCACAGTATTTTATTAGGATATGTCAGTTCAGCATAACCACTTTTAGTAAAGAGAGGCTTGCCATAAGAATTTCCAGTTAACAAAGAAGAATAAAATAGCAGGTGTTAACACTGAAAAAGAAAATTGTGACAGAAAATTAAGGTTATTAGGGAAGCTGGGAATTATAAAAGGCCCAACAGGGAGTGATTTCAGAAATCACAGTTTAGCAGCAGAGCAAATAAACAAGGCAGCCTGTGACTGAAGTCATCAAACTAGAGGATATTTTAGCAAAATAATAAAATTAGAATCGCCAAATGGAGCCTGGTTACCTAACCACTGTATTCTTTCACATTTGGCTTATGAAATATAGCCAGCCTGGCCAGCTTGCAGAGTTGAGCCCTGTACAAGAAATCATCCAGATGTTCTCAGGTTTTGGGACTGGATTGAGGATTTAACACAAAACCTGTCTGTCTGGCAGCACCTCACTGTGTGAACTTTGAAGTGTTACTGGGACCTATTCATGAGTTTATCTCCTACCTGAGGATGCAGTGGCTGACATGGCAATGTGAGCCAGATTTTGCACTTGTCCCTGTGCAACTCCAGGGCAGCCATGCCTGTCTGCAGAGCTGGGAAAGCAGACACCCCTGCCTTCACCTTCCTCACTGCTGTCTGACACATTTGCAGGCAGGAAACATAAATACCCCAGAAAGATTGCTCTTCCCACTGCCCTGCTATTGGCTGCAGGGGTGAGCAGTGCAGGGACACTGGGGATAGGCAGGGACACTGTCAGAACAGACTACTCAGAAGAGCTGTACAGGGCAAAGGGTCTACTGAGAGGATGAGGGACATGTCCCACAGACATGAAGTGCAAAGACCCATGTCACAGATGTTCTGTGTCCACAGAGGCTGTGGCCACAAAAGTATTGTCGTCAAAAATATTTAAAACAAGATTTAAATAAAGCAGTTCGTATTAAACCAGTGCATAAGTTAGACTTCTGAGCAGCATAAATTAAAGTCACAGGCAGTGGGCAGCAGGAAGCACAAAACGTCAGCATCTCACAAAAAAAGAACCTGTGTTACAGGCCCTAGTCTGTAAGCCAGCCCTGCCAAAGCAGACAATGTTGTGGATCTTAAGGGCAGCAAGAATTACTACAATATCACGTAGCCTGACCCCTTGTATAATGCAAGCCATAGAATTTCACCCAGCAGCTCCTGCAGCACTAACACCTACTCTTCCCTGCTGCAATGAGGCTCCTTACAACCCAAATGAACCCTCGGCAGGACTCCAGAGGAAACGGGCAGATATTAGACAAAATCTTGTTTGTTTGCTTTTCCAAAAGGAGCAGCCAGGAAAGCAGTTGCTAATGGCTGATGTAGGACTCCATCACTGGTACCCAGCGGGCATGAGGCAGCCAGGCTCCAGCTGAGCGAGGAAACCAGGGTGTCAGTCACACCACGCTGCAGCAGGACTATAGCTCTTTCCTACTCCACTGACATTCACGTTGCCTTCCTCTCACCCACTGAGTATTATCATCACAGAGGCTGGAGTCTGAATGTGTTTAATGCTTTCTTAGCCACAGATCATTAGTAACCAATTCCACTTTCCACTGTCTCAATTGTTTTTATACAATACAAGACTCCTTTTTTCCTCTCCCCTCCCTCTTCTTTTTTCCTCCTTTTTCCAATTTTCTTGTGGTAAAACAGTCCTGCCTGAAAGCAATAAGCTCCTTTCAGAACTTAAAACCCTAATGGCAGGCATTTGGAAAAGAAGCTCTAAAGGCACCATTATTCTTCACTTTGGCTTGCTGCTGGCTCGATGTCTACATGCATAATGCGGAGCTTTTTCCCACAAAAATAGCAGTCCTCGGATAGCCACAAATCCATGTTAACTGCTTGGCTTATTTATTTCTGGAGGAAGCTAGCAAAGTGACAACTTTTAGGACATTTGGGAGGCCACCATGAAGTGGTGAGCACTCAGCTAGGTATGGACGGAATATAAATGAAGCAATGACTTAGGTAATTGTACCCATCAGGAACAGCTATTCATGCTTTTGGGGTATTCCCACTCTGCTCGTGATGTTCTCTCCTTTCTCGACCCAAGCTTTTCTGGTTCACAAATTCTCTTTCCACAGTTCTCAGTGTTCACATAAGGCCTGAAACAAGATTGCAACTTATCATTGCTTTCCCTGTTTCTGCAGTGTCCAGAGCAGGGAAAGTCAGGGGGTCGCTCCCAGAGCTGTTACTTGCTCTCTGTGCAAATTCCAGCCATTCAGTAGCCACTGACTGGCAGCAGTGAGAAAGTGGTCTGCAGCCCAGGCTGCAATAGGCAGCGCCTCTCAGTAAAAAGTCCAAGCCAACAAGGCCCATCAAGTTTTGCCAGCAGGACACATATTTGGAAGTCTCCAAAAGAAATGTGGATTGGTCTTGGGACTCAAATGATGGCTGCAAGGGATAGCAGGGGATTAAGAAACCTGTGGATTACCGGATGATGAGTCCTTCTTTCACTGCTGTCCTAGGGAGAATAAAGAGCAAATGGCAGGATTCACCCATCACTGGAGGAACAGTGCCAAGTACTTTACCAAAGGAAAAGCTCTCAGGTCGTTAGTCCCAGGCAAAGACAGGACTCCACCATGCCTCATCACTGGCAGTCCAACAGGCATTTTAGGATACATGCAGCACCTACTGTTTACAGCAACACTCTTCCCCTGGGACTGTGTGTGGAGGGTAGGGAGATGTCGCCTCTCTCGCAGCCATTGTGCCAGCCAGTGCTAGCACAGACCCCTGTGGCTGGTCCACTCTCTGTCACTGCGGTGGAACCACCACATATTGCTGCTAGCAGCTCTGAGTAGGGGCAAAGAGGACAGAGGGGACAAACCCAAAGGTGCTAAACATTCGTGCTCATCCTCACATTTTGTGAAGAAAGAGCCTCCCGCAAAGCTGTGGGTCCCACTACAGTCCTCAAGCCTGCAAGTCAGAGCTGCTCATGCCTTAAACCCAGCATAATCCACTAGAAAACAAGTGGTGCACCCCTGCAGTGGGACATATGTACCTGTTTGTCTTGTAATCCATCCCTAAATTAAAGAAACTGCAAAAAAACCACCCTGGCACTCAGCGAGGCAGTACCTGGGGAAGGCTCTGTACCCTGTTTGGCTGGACAGTCAGGGGTGCTCCCAAGCCCCAGCCCAGAGCATTTGGCACATGGATGCTGTCCATGCTCAAGCAGCCTTTACCATTAAGATCAATCCGTGTGTGTGGGGGGAGTGGGGTTCATTGCAGCCTTTGCACAGCTGCAGATGCCTCGGGCAGTCCCCCCAGCTGCCAGAAGGATGGGGTGAGAGGCAGGCAGGAGCACGGGGATCTGACAGAGGCACGTGGCCCAAATCCTGCACACCTGCTGGGGTGTGATGCCAGCTGCAGCCCAACAAGGGGCCCTATTGATCCTGCCCCGGTGGGGTGGGTTTCTCTGCCTCTGCACATGTGGCTGAGGAGAGCTCATGGAGAAATTTTCATCTGTGGTTTGCTAAGGGTTTCTCCCCAAAGAATCATGATTTAATTGCTGTTATTATCTCCATAAAGCTGTCCGGAGTGTTTTTCCAGTGGTTATTTAAAGCTTATCTAAAAGATATTGATAGCAGTGGAATGCCTGGTTAAAGCTGCATTCCTGGTATGCCAGTAGCAGAGCATGATAAAAATAGTAGGTCTCTTAAATCAATCATCTTTCTCTAATTTATTGTATTGTTGTATTTTTGGATCCATGCATAGCACATAGAGCACATCATTATGAAAGTAATGCAGTTAGAAACTATATAAAAAGATAACTGGAGACCGAGTTACTGTCAGTCTTCTATGAAATAAAAAAAAAGACACTTGGACAAAGAATAAAAATCACACGTTATAGTTTTTTAAAAGATCTGCTGATGAGGAACCTTGTCACAGAAAGCTAAGTCTCCAAAATATGTCCCTAAAACAGTGTGCATGTTGCTGATGAAAAAAATTATTTAAAAATCTCTTGATCAGTAACACCTTCAAATGTAACAGTATGAATAATACGGATGTCTGGTGGGAACAAACAACTGCAGAGGATATCATTAGGTATATAGTGCATACATATTTTTTCTATTCTGATTTGTTGTAGAAAGAAAAGATAGAAGCACAGAAGCGATGAAACGTGTCTTTAAAAGATGGAGGAAATTTTTATTTAATGCAAATCCCTTGTTTCATCATATCACTAGTGACTCATGCATAAAGGCTTAGAAATCTATGGAAGGAGATGAGAAACCTCGAAACAGATAGGAGCAAATAATTCACTACAGGAGAGTTGTTTTCTCTTTAAATCAAGTCCTTTTTTTTTTATTTAAAGAAATTATTTGCAAATAGGTCGTTCTAACGATGAATTTATTCCTGTGTTTCTAATCGCCTCAGGGATTGTTTCTGAAAACAAATTTAGACAATGCATTTATACACTAATCATTCCAAAAGCTTAGCTCCTATGAGTTGCCAATCAATTGGAATTAAAAATCATATGTATTATTACCTCAACTTGGTAATTCACTCCCTGAATCGCAAAGTAAAAAAAGTATCCACCAGAGTTTTGAATCTCTCAAGTTCACTTTGGATAATGAAAAGGGATGAGAAGAGTTGAGGAATTAAATGTCATTTCATGGTTTTTATGTCCTTCCACACAAAGCCCCTTGTCACGCAGCCTGTTACCTGCAGTCCAATCCCCAAGTAGTGCATCCCTTTATAACTCATCATGGGAGAAGAGGCACATCACATTTATGGACTTGTGTCTTTTACCTCTCTTTTCCTCTCAAGTCATTTGTGTTGGTAAGCGCAGTCTGCCAATGATGCAACCTAACTACTCTGGCATGCTTAATTGCCCAAGTTCCTGTGCCAAAGCTTTGGAAGAAAATTAGGAGACCTCCCTCTGCCTGTCCATGCAGTGCCACAGACCAATTCACATACCCATCCATGAATAAACTATCCTGGATGGTCTGCCTCCTCCACCATCTACCATGTCCAGAAATCCTCTAGTAATTGGTTTGTCATAGCTGGAGTTCCCTTTAGTTCTTTAACAAGCTTGGACAAGGAGCTGTTGAATGTGAGGCAATACTACAGAGACCTCCTCCAAAGATGGGCAACTCCCTGGCTGCAAGACTGTCAGGAGCAGGCTGAAGCACCTTTCTCTGATTTTTCTGTGAATAAGCGACGGAAAATCAGACTTTCTGCTATAGCTATTATTACCAAGAATCAGGTGGCAGTGTATGAAGTAGCTGCCACAGTTGGTGACTATTTCTAAGATTCATTGCACCATATTTGGGATTCACCATTGCACCTCCTAAATGGCCTCCATAGTCCAGGCTTTTCCTCTGGCTTCCTGAGCCAGCTGTACCCAGCTTAGCTTGGGATTAATCTTTAATTCTTGTTTTTTGCTGACTTTATAGTGACTTTTGTCCATGCCCTCCTCTCTAGCAATTCAATGTTGCCTGTAGTTCTGTGCACCCTGTAAAAGAACTGGTGAAGGGTAACAAATGCCTGAGATGAAATATTTGGATATAGTTACTTCAGTGAGAGATGTTGCTGTAATATCTGGTATATAGAAGCAAGTATCACAGAAACATTTTTCCCCATGGAGCAGTTTCATTACCCTGCCAAATCCTTTGTAACCAGGAAAATGCCTATGCTGCAAAACTGAGACTGATATTATGAGAGCATCAAATCTGGGCTTGTTACAATCTACATCTTACCCCAAAATCATTCTCCACACAGAGTTCCAATGCTTGGCTCTTGCAATGGAGTATGTTAAGGGGATGAAACTGGGAAGCAACATAGGACACGAGATTAATGCTACAAGAACTCATACATCACCATACTTCTTGAAAGATGGCATATGTACCCCACAATAACATTGGGAACTGAGCAGAAAGCTCACTAATCCCAGATAGACCCATGGCATCCCTCCTTGAAGAGAGATTTGGGACTTAACAACACAATTACAAGAAGAAAAGAGTTCTCTCTACCAAGAAATAGATTCCTCTTCTAGTACATTGATACAATTAGGTAATTTCCATCTCCTTCCTTGCAAATTGAATCTCTCAATAGCTCAATTTCTTCAAGTGCCATTGTTTTCTCAGGCACGACAAAAGTAATTTTTCTGAGCATCCATACTCTCCAAGTACCCAAGCATCTCTAGCACCTGAGTGTCCAATGCTGCAGCTATTTCTTGAGTACTGCTTGGACATGTTTCAAGTTGACATTTCAGATTGCATAACTCCTGGCACAGCACTGCAAAGATGTCTCCTCCCATTGCATCAGAGAGTGACCTGCTGTGGCAAAGGCTATTACTTCTTTTGAGATTATCGAGTCTGTGGTGCCTCATCGAATTATACAGAGTCCAAGGGGAGGAAAAGTAACTGCTGCGTGCTCCGGGCTCTGAACTTTTCAGTGCAACACATCTGGAGAGCCTTCATCTGCATATGCGTCTCTAATGCCACATCTCCTTGGTGAACAGTGCGTGCATTGAATCCTGCTAACATGGGGTGACAGACAAGTAACAATAGGAGCTACGTTGGCTCGGTGCTTGTCTCATCCTAAAATAAAATACTGTGTGACGGACTAGCCACAGCTGCACGCTTACAAAGAGTAGTCTGTGGCTTCTAAGCAAAGCAGCTGAGAAGTTAAAAAAAATATATATCTCAGCTTCCCCCTCCCCACTCCTCTCCACACACATGTTAGATTCAAGGCCAAAATCCAATGACTAAAACTAGGCATACAACCAAGAGTGACCTGATTCTGGGGAGTTACTGAGCACTGGTGCTACCCAGGGACTTCACTGCTTCAAAACTATGTTACTTGGGGAACACAGAGGCTCAGTTCCTCTAAAAATTGGATACATTCAAGAAGGCGCCTTAACATTAAGGCTTTTAGTGACTCAATTTAATTTGTTCTCCTGGAAATTGTTTCATTTGAGAGTAAAGGCAAATGAATACTGAATAAAAATCATTTAAAAAATCAAAGTCTAGTTTCTGTAGCATTTACCACACTGAGTACCACTGAGGGGGAGGGAGCAGCAGGCTGAGCAATGGCAGGACCACTTTCCCATCAATGTGGCACAAACCAAGTGTTACTACAGATAGTACCAGTAGGGAGGGCAAAGCATGGCTGATCACACCCAAACCTCAGAAACCCTGTGTGAGCAGTACCCTCACTTCTCCAGGCAGCTCGCTGACACTAAAAATGGCAGCTTTTCTAGTCAGGTTTGGTCATCCAGGAGTCCAGGAATGCAAATGAGCAAACCTGGATCCATCTGAGGCAGACAGTGATGCTGAACCCAAAAGGTCAATTTTCCATCTTTTCCCCCACCTCACTCCACACAGTGCTTGCAGCAAAGGTGGCAGGAAAAGACTAATCCTTGCCTTCAAGGGATTTGAAGAGAGTTCTTAACTGTTCAAGGAAAGCTTAAAAAATTGTAACTCTTATGCAACTTTCCAAGGCTAGTTGCTGAAGGTTACACAGGGCTAGGTGTGAAGATGTGTAATCCTGTTTTTCAAATGTCAGGAGGAAAAAAGTAAAATTTTCCTTTTGGCTTTCTCCAACCCCTGAGTAATCTGATGCAGTATAAATCAATATGTTTTTGAGACAGCATTCCATGGAAAATGTAAATTGCAATGTTATCTGATACTTGGGTTGTACAAACTCAAGCAAATTGCAACAACTATAATCCTGGGCTGTGAATCACTGCTGCAGATCTAATCACTACCAGTCTTTTCTGTCCATCAGCTCTGCTGCCTGCAAAGCAGTGGAAGTATGGATTACACAACTTGTACTTTTCATCACTAACATGCCCTGGTGGTAAGAAATTGTTGTGTGACCAAACAGTTAATCAGAAGCAAAGCCTCGTACCTGGTTTCAATCTCCTGTGTGTAGGTATCCTCACCTCTCCAACCAGAGCAGGTTTGGGTGTTTACAGCCAGAACACATCTACTCTTATTTTTGAGAGCAGAAACCATTCAGGGGGACAGACTGTTTAGGAGCTGTGATTAGAAGGAAGCTTGCTAGTGCAACAAATGGTTGAGCAGACAACGCAAACCAACAGATGCCAAACTATTTGAAGCCTGATACAGAACAAACATTTGAGGAGGGCCCTCCCTCCTGAAATGAGGGCCAGGGCTGTCAGACCCCAGACAGAAACACATACCAGCTGGCCAGCCATGCAGAATGAAATCTCCCAAAGACCCATTTCATCATAAGCAGCAGCTGACCGATCACAATTGACAGGACAGCTGACAGGAGGGCTCGTTCCTGGGGTTCCTCCCTCCCAGTCAGCATGAGCCACCACCTTTGTCGTGGGAGCCTGTGGTGTGGGTTTGCCTGGAACAAGCTCATGTTCATGGGGAGTCAGACTTATTGTTTGCTACAGTCTGCACTACAGGGCAAGTAAAAACTCCAGTCTCAAGCTGGCAGAAACCAAGTGAAGTCAAGATCTCCTCATCACAAAGTGCACACTGAGCAAGTCTTAGGCTGCTTAGGGAAAGCAGGTAGGTCTGTCCTGCTTCTGCTAGGATTGAGTGGTGCTTTGACACACAGCCCTTACCCCACAGTGATAAACACATCTGATTACCACACCTCTGCATTGCTGCTCAATCTCCATCATTGCTGCCACAATTTTAGGCTGTACATTTGTCAGCAGAGACTCAGGCCTGAATAATTGTACTTTATTAGTGTCTTGACAAGCCTTTCTAAGCAGACCACTATAGACATTTTGGTGGCTCGAAGAAGGAAGTCCCACAGCCTGTCTGAAAGATGAGACAGGGTAGCAGAAGGTCTGGAAAGAAAGGAAAGGCACAGAGCTGGAGAGAACTTTCTTACAAGGTAAGGACTTTGAAGAGAGAAATGTAATGAAAGCATCTGATGTGAGCTCTTCTACAGAAGGCTGGCAGACTTCCCCAAACCCACCCAAGCTGCTGATCTGAACAGAGCACCCTGAAAATTCCTTCTGAAGCTGATGACAGGATGAAGGAGGGTACAGAAGGAGGATATCCGAAAGAGACACACAAACAGGGGAGGGACTGTCAGCAGGAAAGTTCTGTTCCGTATATCAGGTTTAGCAAAATTAGGAGAGTCACCCAAAAACATCCCAGCAAACAGAAATGTCAGCATCCACATGCTTTTTGGTTTGCTTACGTGCTGTTTATATCTCCATGTTTGCATACAACTCCATCCACTTTTCTCTTCAGAAGACCCACACTTTTTAAATGGTTCTGTAATTACATTTCTTTGTAGTAGCAGACAGTTTTAAAAAGAATATCAGACAAGCCCAGGGAACAAACTCTTCTTGGATAGTTTCCCATCCCTGTTATTTTCATTAAAAAACAGGGTGCACAGAGACTACGGCTGTTTGCACTATGTGCCTGACTCAGGAAACAAGCAGTTTGTTATTACGGTCATTTCTGGCAATTTAGGCCATTTCTTCTCTGAAACATAAAGAATTCCTATTTCAGCTTAAGTACTAGTCTACAGATTCAAAATGCATGTGCTAAGTCTTAATCTACAGGGTGTCTCACCTGAATGACTGGGAAATAAATCCAAACAGAGCACAGCAAAAAATTACAGTAAGTTGCCTGCATCACTTCAGGCCATATTCATCAAGTGATGGCTTATGAGTGCTGCATACTGAAAACACACAGGAGCTGGATATTATGAATTCTAAGCCGCTGACCATCATTTCCCTTTACCCCACAAGTTCCTTAAAAAAAAAGCAAGATCCTTGGCAGCTGTCAATTAGCAGAGTCTCATTCAAGCTGATGCTGAATTAAACAGGCTAAAGATGTGTGCCCTGACTCAAGCAGAAAAATCTTTCCCCCACAGCTACAGCAGAGAAGCTCATCTTTGTTTAAATATTCAGTTCTACAAAGGCTTTAAAATCCTCATGCTCACAAAGGTTAGGAACTTTGTGGGTAGTGGTGTAGGCTGTGTGCACCAGATTTGGGAACATTTATGTAAGTGGCTCCTAAGACTGTAAAACGAACTGGGGAGAGCAGGGGCCAGTTTCAGTGGCTACACACTGTTTTTATAGCTCTTGTCTCTCCCTCCACACCTGGGTCTTAATCACTTAAGATATCCACAAGATGCTCTGTTGCATCCATTAATTTTTGAGAAATAAAAAGAGAATCAGTATTCTTAAAAACAGCATTTTAAAAATATGAGATGTTCCCACTGTACTGCCACAGCACTTCTCTGTGCAGTTCCCCATTTATCTTTCATGTACACACACTTCCCTCTTGCCACCTTATAACCACTTCTACTTGCAGGGCAAGACAGCAGCTTTCAGACAACCAAGGCAACTGAGAAAAAGGGTAAGGTGGGACTATTTTCCATATTTCAGGCTAAAAATTGAAGTGATTTATTAAAAAAAAAAAAGCAGGGAAGTTAGTAAGCCTGTCCTTTACCACAGGATGCAGGATTTCAAGCTAAAATATGGGAAACCCCATATTAAATGAGAAGTCTGCCAACCCTGGGAGCTCAATCATAAAGTGGATTATTCTGTGCAGTCACAGAGGTTTCCTAGACTACTCATTTTCACATGAGCTGATAGCTCGAGGGGATGTTCAGACAGTGCTTGATGCTTTTGAACCTGACCTACAACCAGCCGATGTCAGTTCAAACCTGACCGCTGGCAGAAATCATGGAAAAAACAGGAAGAGGAGCGAAGCATGTTGTCATGGTCTGCCTCTGTCAAAGGAGTTTGCAGTTTGATAGACATCAAACCAACAGAGCAGAAATCTCAGATTGCACTGAAGCTAAATAAATAGTACGTATGGCGGGGATAGGGGAGAAGTTTGGATCTGTGTAGAAAGGCAGGGGGGTCTGGGAAAAGGGTAATGGGGTGGCAGAGGAGGAGAAAAGGGACAAGACTTGGAGTGACACAGACATGCTCCCAAGTCCTAACAAGGGTCCGAGGCAAGTAAACAAACTCCTCCTTTTCCTCCCTGCCTCTTCTTTGTCCTCAGTGAGATCTGGGCAACACTTGCTCTGAGACCCATCTCCAGAGGACGGTGACTGCCATTCCTCATGGGAACCAGCAACAGGGCAGCCCTTTCCACCTTCCTTCTGCAAAGCACAAAGTGCAAGACTGAAAATGTGCTGGGCCAGTGCTTGACACAGTATCCCAGGCACTGACATGGGTTCGGGAAGGGAGGCACCACTGACTGAGATGAATGGCAGCTCCCACCCCTCACATCTCCTGTGGCTCTACAGAGGACATCTTCATTCAACAGAGTGCACAGCTCATGGAGATCAACAGTTAATTTCACACCCTTCAAAAAAAACGCATTCTGTTTAGAGGTCAGGAGTCTAAAATCTACACACTCAATTGGATTTGCTTGATACTAATAGCACAACATAAATTTGCCATACATATACATAAGCTTGCCATCACTTGAGTGATTTATAAAATGCATTCCTAAAAAACCAAAATAAATAGCCTCCCTGGAGGTTGAAAGATTGTTTTTGGGAGCTTTTCTTTGGAGTCCAAGTGGGTCCAATCAAAACACATAGCACTCAGTTCCACTACGTCTATCACAACTGGTGTGTGGTGCCTGTCACCTCCTTGGCAGACAATGCAGATCGGGGAGTTTGGCAAGGGCTTCAGATCTACAAGGAAGATCAAGTCTCCCAATAGGATGAAGCAGCCCTAGCAGGGTACCCACTGGGATTCTCTGGTTGCTTCCCCATATCATCTGGGGAATAGGATCTTGTTCTCCTAAGCAGACCTGACTGTTTATCATTCTCAGGATTGGGGGGAGGTTAGCACATAGAAGTCCTTCTTCACTCAATCCTGTGCACATGCTGTAAGGGTCCCAATCTCACTTTCTGCTATGCCCAGTGATGGTCTGAAGGTCAGAAAGAGAAATGAAGCTGGAAACCATAAGAAGCCAGGCAACTTACATTAAAGACATAGTCCCGTCTTCCTCATTGGGACAGGAATCAGACTAGAGAAGGTTCCAGGCTGGCAAGGAGGGAATCTCATAAAGCAAGCCTGGTTGAAATTGGTGCAGGGAATTTCACAGGGTGGCATACAAGGAATGTATGATCTACTCACATATGTGGTTAAATAACCCCAGAAGCATGCAGAACTCTAGCAGGCAGCTGCCTCTGATGCATATATACCAGCTGACAAGGAGTTATTGGCTCCTAAAATACTCATGGATTAAGAAGACAGGAAAGGAGGTAAGCTAGAAGTCCTAGCCAATAGATATGCAGGACAGAGGTTGGAAAAGGAGGAAGATTCACATTTTTAACGTGGGGGGTTTTGTTACATGGCTGTCACATTAAAATTTATGAAGCTAAACCTGCTAGATGGTTCCCCCTCTCTCTATACAAGAGAGAAGAGCTCGGCACTTATCACAATGTGACCAAGTGCCAAAGAGTTGGGAAGAAACACATTGCAGCCACACAGCCTCTCCATTCCAGCCATACCCATGTTTCACCAGCCCCTGTAGCTAAGAGCCGCAAAGTAGAAATTTCACTTCTAATTGAAACATTTCTCTTGCATTAACAGGCAAAGAAACTGGATGAAGATTGTTCACACATCATAATGTTATGTATATCCAAGATGACCTTCCTACCTTGTATAGTTTAGGGTCAATTTGAACTAGCAATCTAAAAGGGAAACTTTCCATAACCTATTGCCAGCTACTTGAATCAGTGATTTCCAAAATGTGGGCCATAGACAGCTGGTTGGTCATGTGTGGCTGGCACTCCTCCATTCTCATTGCTATTTTAGCCTGAGCCCTGCTAAAAATATACCAAATCATTTCCTAATATTGCATTCTCATGTGATCACTAGCTAGTGTTGAAATGGGGATGTAAGAAACCCAAAGATGTGAAAGGTGGAAGAGTGGTGCTCCACACATCAGAAGATGGTAAAGGGAGGTATGGATGACTTCAGGAGAATGCGAGATGCAAAACCAGGCTCCCACTTAAGAAAGAAAACAGATAATGCAAAACAATGGGATGCAGTGGAAAAGTGTATCGTTCGAGTTAAGGCTGCTGAGAAGTATGTAGATTGTTTTTATGATTTGGTAGGGTGTTTACATTTCCTTCTGCCTGTATCTGTAGCCTCCTCTTACTCTGGGTCATACAGGATACTCTGTACCAAGGAACGCGACTCGGCTCAGCTGTCAGGCTGAGTCCTGGGCCCCGGGAAGTATGGTCAGACACCCAGAGGTACAGAGGTACCTCCAGGATATGCAACCAAAAGTCCATGCCATCTGAGCAATACATCACTGCCCTTTGGGCACCCGAGCAAGGTGCATTTTGCTTGAAGTTAAAACTGTTGAGCAGCCTGCTGGTGCCCCAGAACATGCAGGCCACTGTACGACCCAAACCTTTCTGACTCCTCCTGGTCTCAGGCTTCATGCCTACCATGCTCCAGGTGGGGTGCAATGTGGTGCAGCCATCTCAAGAAACAGATGGATCAAAACAGATCTCTAGGTCTTTCCTATCTCCAAAAATTTGGAAAATGTAAAAGCAGGCCTAAGTAGTTTTCATAACAGCATAAGGGATTCCAAGGGTGGGGGGAAAGTATGGGAGTGTGTAAATCTGTTAAAATAATTCTAGAAAAAAGGATATGAACCAGACAAGCCTCAGTTTATGTTTCACCAGTTCCATTTGTTCTCCTTGACAAAAATAGGTGGCTCTGCTCTGAAGTCCCAGGGAGCCTGGAGTCTTACTCAGGCAGTCCATTTGGAGCAGTACACCAAAATGCAGGCTTTAATGCCCTGCAGACCCTTGATGGTGTGCTCCAGAGAGGACAGGACCCTTTGGAAGGCTGCACAGTGATATCACCAATCTCCACATTGAGAAGGATCTGGGAGCCTGTTCCAAGAAGATCTGGGGCTGCAGGCAGGACAAATAAAGCTCTCACATGCTGTTCAGCCAGGCAGCTGCATGTAGTTCAGCAGGAAACTCTTTGTACTATGTGACCAGGTCACAGACAAACAAAAGGGCACTGAGAGACTGAGTCAACAGCCGGTTCTCATGTCCCTCTGTGTCATAGTCATGTCTCTAAAAATCAAATGCTCTTAAGAGGAATTTGACATCATACGTGCATGCTGTAGCACTTGCTATAAAAGAAACAGTAAAACATTCAAAAAAAGTCACGCGGTTCCAAAAGTTTTACTGCTACTAAAATAATAGCTGAAGACTACATTTCCAGCAAGCAGCAGACAGGATTTTAACCATGCTGCTTACATTAATCCCCCTGAAATTTCTCTTAAAGAGAATCCAAGAGAAGGTCTGAACTAGCCTATTCCTTTTAAGAGAAAAAAACTGAAGAAAAAAGCTAAAGAACTATCACCTGAAAGAAGTGAGGAAATGACCTTTCTGGAAGGGACTTGACTTACCATACTGGATTTAGCTATTCAACCATTGTTGAAAAACACAAGTTATTGAATCCTTATAAGGGTCTGAAAACACTGGAAAGCAGGAAAATTCCCTGTAAAATGACAACAATGTGCTGTGCAGAACAGCAGGAGCTGGGTCTCAGAAACTGTGATGTCCAACATTACCGCTCATTTGCCTTCACAGCACAACAATGAAGGGAAGGAAACAGACTGGAAGAACATAGCTTGGAAAAGTCTGTTAAATGCATTATAAAATGCATTGCTGTAATATTGAAGTTCAATTTATCCAGGTTTATATTTGTTCTTGCAGGAATTTTTTTCTTTACCAATGAACACATCACCATGACAAATTTTGTGGATTCTGGTAACAGCACCCTTTGAATAAATTATGGGATTTTTCTTCCTTAACTAAGGAAAAGAAATGGTTTTGGGTCCCTGTTCTTCTAATTTCAATGACAGACAGTAGTAAGGCAACAGCTTCTCTAGTACAACACACAATTTTTCTCTGTTGCAGTAAAAAGAATAGAGTCCTCTTCCTCCTCCTTGCTGCTGGAGACCTGCACAACTTAGGAAATCTTCCCAAGAAAATAAGGGGAAGAATATAACAGACAATTTGGCTGTCTGAGTCAGCAACATCCTGTTTGAGCAAGCCTACACAGTGCTCCAACACAGAGGTGGGAGGATTTCTTTCTACCACATCCCTCAGGGGAGTGAGCTGCATCCATATAAAAAGACCCTCTTGCAGGTAGAATTGCAACTCATCCTGGTGGTCAGAGCATAGATTTATAATCTGATAGAAATTCTGCTTGTATGGAAAAGGACCTGAGTCTGTCATCTGATTGTCTTCTTGCAGTTGGAATCAGCTTCTATTTTCTAGCCTCAGAAATAGAGAAAACAAGGTGCTACCTAGGGCAGGAGGTGGCTGGGGAAAGGAAGCATCATGATGATGGGGGAAAAACAAGAGGACCGGCTGCTCAAGTGGCTGCCCTCCATCTTTTCCTGTAGTCAGATTCAAACAAGGGTGGTTTTCTTCTACAGGGAAGAAGCCTGCAGTATAATTCTGCTTCTATGGAAAAACTGTTCTCTGAGTCAAGTACCCTGTAAATTAACTTGTGCCTGTCCTGAATGGGTGGAAAGTTTTTCTGAGTACCCACGCCCTGGTTGTATATGAAATGGATCATATCATGACAACTGTCAATCCCAAGACAGTTACAGACCAGTCCTTTCATCAACAGAGGGTCTGAAAATCAGGAAGAACTTCAAGCGACCCGCCTAAGGTTACTGGCTGCCTTCATGTCAGCACCAAGATTGGAATACCAGACTAGCTGGCCTCAAGTCAAAGGTTCAGCCCCACCTATCCTATATATAGATTATTGTATCATATGCTCCCCCTTATTGCTATGCAACTGGGTGTCAGAGCAAAAACACAATTAAACACTGGTCTTGGGCCTCATTGAACCAGATGTCGGGAATGTTTTCCTCCATTGTGCTTTTCTAAAAGGCAGCCACATTCAGTAATCAATGCTCAAGCTGATTTTTCTAAATAGGCTTTTGACCCTGACTTCTTAGGACAGGAATTTGCTGCAATTTTCTCTTTGAAAAATCTTGAATAATTTGATTACAGTAGGAGCTGATTAAGCCTTCTGGTTTCAAAGCCAAGTATTGCATCAAGCTGAGGAAGAGACCCATAAACATGGTTGTTTCATAGCTACTTGTAACTGCTCTAAGAAAAGGCACCAGCTCTTGCCAGTGAAGCCCAGCATCCTGTGCTCCTACTGCCATCATCTAAATGTCAGCAATCCCCAAGGAGTGCTCAAAAGGTTTTTTCAAGGCTTGGGATGATAGTACCTCTTTTGTACCTGGTCTAATCTTCCCTTATTGTTCTTCAAATTGGTAGTCAGGATTCCAGGCACTGAAACATTACCTTTATACACATGAAATTGCTCTACACGACAGCATCTTGAACACACTGACAGTCGTTTATTTCTGATGTGCCCTAAGGTAACATCCTGGCAATAGTAAATCCACAGAAATTTACCAGTGATTTTGCTCAGGCCAGTTTTTTCATCTTAGGGGCCTTGATCATCCTGATGACAAATAAGGGAAAAATTTGCTTCAGGTTGAAGACTTGGTTTCCACAGTCTTTTTCACTTGCCTTATTAACACCACTGAGTAAAGTAGAGAGATAAATTCACTCACTGAAGAGTTCTTCTTTCTCATGTTTTATGCTTTTGATCCATACAAGTACCCAAAGAAATTGGTTTCCAGCTATTGATTTAGCTCAGTTTCTTCAGAAACATAGCAGGGTTTGCCACCACAACCACCTGTGAGGAAACATGGCCTGAAGGTGTCATACTGCTTTTCTGTTGATATATTTCCCCCTCTCTAATTTTCAGACATATGCCTATTTTAACTGTATGTACACAAATGCAGAATTTATCTGTTTGGGACTTTACATTACTTTCATTACAAAACTGCGTAAAAAAGACAGCAAATCAATTTCATAGTCAGTGCTCACGCAGCAGGAGACAATTCATACTGACATCTGATACCTGCTGGCTGCTGCTTCCAATTATGCCAGATGCCAGAGAGTGGGACTGTCGAAATAACAGTGTCAATGGTGCAATCAAACTAGTTAAGATTCTGGAAGTGTGTTGTGCGTGGTTCAGTGCGTTGTCAAATTCCCACCATAAGCAAAATACTGACACCTACTCTTATTTTGTTAACTTCTTAACCAGCAAAGAGATACCCATTAATTCAATGTAAAGTTGCATCCTTGGATATACAGCTGAATCTGCCTCAAGGCTAAATATCAGAAGATTGGAAAGAATGTGAATGAAAAGTGAAATAAACATGATAAGGACTTATAATAGTACATCCTTACTAGATCCTACTACAAGGCTGCACCACAGCCCTCAAGGCAAGACACCATGTGTACTGCCTGTCCAATTCCTTGCAGCAGCTAGGGAATTCTCCTGTCATCAGAAAAAAATTGGTGAGCCTGAAATTGGCAGGAATAGTAAGAGAATAATAGGACAGATTATCACTGAGGCATTAACTGACCAGGAGACAAACAGGGCTTCTCTTTGTTTGAGGCAGAAAGCAGAGGACAAGTTCAGCTGGATACACAGAGCAGAATAACCATGAAGTCTACTCGTCTCTTATCTCCCAAAAATACTAAAAGAGAAGCAGAAGACTATGGTGCTGGCAGAGCAGATCCTTCTTCATACTGACTGTCATCTCTCGAAAAAGCCAATCAACTGAAACAAGTGCATACACACACAGAGAAAGAAATAATTGGGCCGGCCCCTTCCATTTCCTAGTCTTCCATGAAAAGACCTTTTGGAAGGGATGCAGTCAGTCCCCTTTCCTTTCCTTTTCCTTCCAGCAGCCTTCAAGCCAAGGCATCCTTCAGTGATTGGCCTCAGAGGTCAAATTTCTCAGCCTCTCCTGAGCAGGCTGCATCATAAATCACATCATCCAAAGAGATGAGAACAGGAACACAGGGCATCAGTTTAGCACAGTCCAAAATGGGACACCACCGACAGCTCCACTTGGCCTTACCTTGTCAATTAGCACAGGCAGAGGCTTTCCCCAGCAGATACTTACTAGAAAATTGTGAACTACACACCACTGATAGCTCCCCCAAGGCTTAATTGTGTTCCCTGCAGAGCACAGAGGATGTCACTGAGGCTGGGAAGTGGGACTCCCCAGCCTGAACAAGGAATTTGTAGCAACTTTCTGCACATGACCACTTCAGTTGAGCAATACAGTCACTATGCATGTGCAAATATACAAACACCTTCTCATTGGAGGCTTCCAGAAGAGACTGAAATGTCTGTTTTGAGATATCTTTATTTTTCAGGGAGGCATCCCTTGATGTACATGATCTCCAGTCAGTGCACAGTTACCTATTCCATTCACAGGCCAGGAAAGTGACTGTATGTCTGCAGTAAGAGCACCTACAGCTCTGAAATGGCCATCATTTAAACACTGTATAAAAAAGCTTGATTGATTTGGCTGGCCCTAGCCCCAGAAGCATACTGTTCTGAATTGAACAAAATCTGTTGGATTTATAAGTAGATGGTCAGATTAATGCTGTTAGTATATTTTCAGTAATCACAAATGACAAATAATGCTTTGCAATGTTTTCATCAAAGATTTCTAAGTTTACTAAATCTGTGCTAATCCTCAATTAATGTGCTTTTCATATGCCATGACCTTTACTAGCAGAACAAATAACTGTCATATTAAATCTAATCTAAATATGTTGTTAGGACTCTAATTTTAAAAGTCACTCTTAAATCTTTTGGACAATAAGACATATGGCTAAATGAATCTCAAATAAAACATCTTTGGCAATAATTTTTAGATGCTCAGAATGCACAAATGCCTCACTCTTAGTTACACATCAGGGTACATTAACCCAAAAAAATGGAGGAAGTTCAACAAAACTTCAGCCTTTTAGCTCTTGTATCTCCACCTACTTCCAAGGAAAATTCCAACACAGAGGAGAATGCATTGAATCTTAAAATGATATCCAGTTCTGCTCATTTACTTGGAGAGGATAGTGTACCTAAAATATTTAATTAATTGTGGGTATTAACCACTGTATCAACGGCATAAGGTAGAAGCCACATGTCATTGGAGAAGGTAGCATATACATTCAGTGAACAATTCATTGTGATGGGATAAAGAACAGCATATTTAGTTTAAACACTTTGACTGAAAAAAAACCCCTCAAGCACAGTCCAATTAATTACTCACCTAATTACTCTTGTTCTGATAAGTCATTGACTTGCTCCACATTACTATATATTTGAATTTTAGACTTATTGCTGCTAATAAAATTAGTATGTAGCTTAGATTTAATATAAACAGAATTACTGTAAATCCAGGAGATATTCAACATCGAGCTATATCTTATTTTTAGAGCATTAATCAGTTGTCTGGCTTTGTTCTTTTTAAAATATCTATCAAACTGCCTGTAAAATCACAGATTATTTCTTCATAATATTTCCAATCCAAGTGTAACTTAGTCAAAAAATAGTTGGGAATGGGGAGAAGAGGAGGTGATTTCTTTCATGAAAAATGTACATTACAATGTCTTGCAAGAGACAATATAAAATATAAAGGTTGACTTATTTTCCTAATTCAAAAACCAATTTACACTTGAAAAAATTTCATTTCTAAACCACAGATATCTAAGGAAACAAAATGTAGATATCTACTGTGTTTAGAAGATCTACATAAAAAAACAATTAAAACAAACAAACAAAAAAAGTGAAAATTCTTTCTAACTAGATTCCAGCTGTATTAAAGGCTTGTTTTTCTGTTCAAACATTTCCACCATTTTTAACAGACATTAAAAGTATAAAAGTATTTACAACAAATTTAAATCTGGTCCTTGTACTACAACTTTCTTGCCTAGCACCTAGACACTACAGTTTATGTTTTATTTTAAAAAAATTAAAAACCAAACACACACACACAAAGAGACACAAGCATTTACTCCAACAAGATTATCTTATGTCTAAAATTAAATTACAAAGAACAAGTGTAACTATCAATATGTGGATGTGTGGAAAAAAGCACAAGGGCTTCAATAATAAGATCACACACCTAATTTCAGGCTCCAGTGCCTTACAGCTTCTGGGAGGCAGGACTTTACTAGCAGGAGTGACCAGAGAAGAAAGAGCTAAGACTGGACTGGAAAATTTTTAAGAACTGTTTGTCTCAGTGTGTTTTGTTATTTATGCTCAACCTCTCCCAGAGTTACACTGTACAGTCATGATGAGGGAGAGTAAGCAAAATATTGCCTTAAAAAGTTTCTACACATTTTGAAATCTCCAGAAATGATGAAGTTGCATGCAGTTCCCAGGACAGTGTTCATGTCGTGTTTCTTTCTGCACACTCAGGAATCTCAAGTTCTTACGTACATATTTTCAGAACTCTAAAACACCACTGAACCCTGATTAATTCTGATTAATTGTCCAAAGACTAAATCAATATTAAATGAGCTAATTACGACTAGTTGTCCCTGTGGGACTGTCAGAAGGCTGATAAAGATCAGTCAGTTGCAGGTACAAGCCAGCACAGATCCTTACTCTTCCCTAAAGAACAATTAAATTTAACACTAAACCTCAAATTGCCACTGATGGATAACGTGCTAAATGTATCTACCTTAATCTCTACAAGAATCATAAAATATTTACCTCCACAATATTGGCTGAAGGAGCACAGAACTGCAACAAAGCAGTGCTTCTTTGTGCTGGTTTCAGCTGGGGTAGAGCTAATTTTCTTCACAGTGCCTATACAGGGCTAGGTTTTGGATTCATGCTGAACACAGGGTTGATAATATACAGATATTTTTGTTATTGCTGAGCAGAGCTTACGCAGACCCAAGGCCATTTCTGCTTTTTGTTCTTCCACACTGGTGAGGAACTGGATGGTGAATGGGAGGTTGGGAGGAGACAGGCAGGACATATAACCCAAACTGACCCAAGGGATATTCCCAACCACACAGCATCATGCTCAGTGTATAAAGTGTGGAAAGAAGGAGGAAGGGGAAAACTTTTGGAGTGATGGCATCTGTCTTCCCAAGTCCCTCTTAGATGTAATGGGGCCCTGCTCTCTCTCCTGTAAGTAGCTGAACACCTGGCTGCCCAGGGGAAGCAGTGAATTAATGCCTTGTTTTATTTGCTTGTGTGCATGGCTTTTGCTTCCCCTATTAAACTGTCGTCGTCTTGACCCACAAGTTCTGTATCTTTTATCCTTCTGATTCTCTCCCTGATCCCACTGGTGGGGGAGTGAGCCAGTGGCTGCGTGCAGCTTGGTTAAACCACAACACTGCCCCTAATTCTACCCCACGAACCACATGGAGTACACAAAATAGGATAGCAGAGGTGTTGGGCCATCTTCAGTCTGTTTCAATCCACAGTGTCTCCTTTCAAAAAAAAAAATTTATGATAAATGTATATGGAAAAAAATAATTTTGAAATGTCATATCCCAGCATTCTGACAGGGGTGTGATAGATATATAGATTTTCATGTCTTGCACATTGTATTGCTAGTATAAATCATGACAGCGGTGAATTAAGACATAAATAGGAAAGAGAGAGAGAGAAACTGGGTAAATAGTCTCATGAGCTAGGGACAGTGGAACAAATTCACTGCTGCAAGAACAAAATCAATGAAGAGAGTGAATGCTTCTTTCACAGGAGTTTTACCCACCCACAGCACGATGCAGCTTGGTCCATTGACTCCTTCCAACTTAAAGCAATTCGTAAAAGCTAAACTGCCAGTATGTTCTCTGCCTCCAGGAAAAATGAGAAGCACTTGTATGAATGGCTTTCTGAGGTTTCTCATACACATCGAGGGCACACACACATATATGACTGCTTGCATGAGGTATTGTTACTAACTGGCATCTTTTTTTCTGCAGAAATGTTCAAGTGCTCCAGAGTTTTTAATGATGTCTTTTGAGTGTACCTCTCCATAGATGAAAAAGGGGAGAAGTCACATGAAAGAAATCCTTCAGCAGGTGAGAGCTGGAGGATCAGCTCAGTGGTAGAGCAGGAGTGTTGCCTGGAGAATGCCTGCAGAGCCCCTAACACATCACTAGCCCTGGATGTGCACAGAAACACTTGGAAGCCTTTCCTTGCACATTTTTTTTGCATGCATCTGTTCTCCTTCAAGCTCTACCAGATGAGGAACTATCATATAGTGACAAGAGTTTGAAGACAGTTCCAGCTCTCTGTCAAAAGGTGCTGTGTGGCATTAAAAGATATAAGGAAAAACAGAGGAGCACCATGATTGGGCCTCAGGCTTTTTAACACAGGTTTTGTAACTATTGTTATGCAAATACTTCCAAAATGTGCACATTTTCTGCATTCTCTTTTCATGATGTATCCTAAATTTTCAGGTAAATTTTAGGAACATATTCACAGAATCCTAATATGGATAATTTGGAAGGGACCTTAAAGGTCATCTAGTTTCAACTTCTCCACCATGGACAGGGATGCTACCCACTAGATCAGATTCCTCAGGGTCCCATCCAATCTGGTCTTCAACAATTCCAGGGATGGGGCATCCACAACTTCTCTGGGAAACTTGCTCCAGGGTCTTACCATGCACTGAGTAAGGATGATCAGTATAAAGACCAAAATCAGTAAAAAGATCAAAAATTGCTCAGCAGTAATTCTTTAATAAGACCTACCCAGCAAGTGGATGAAGTGCTGGGCTCACTCATCACAATGAGAAAAAGCTCAAATCTGTAAAAGGAATTATTCACTGTGGTCTTATACAGACTGGAAAAAACAGATGCCTAGCAAAATATAGAGTAAATCTAGTTACTTCAAAAATGCTTGAAGGTCTTTGGTTGCCAGATACAACCATGATGCAAAATATTACTGTGATTCATTTTTTCTAATAGGACAAGTGCAGTAAGGAATTAAGCAAGTGTTTTGTAGTAGAAGTTTCCAAGTGGCTATATGTGCTGTATCTATCTGGCCCATAACCAAACTTATATTCAGAGTTCGTGGTAGCAAATTTGGTATGAATGTTTAGATGGATCATAAAAAGGAAAAATGGGAGCATTTAGCAACATTGTGCTAAATCACAGCAGTTACACTTATTCTTGGAGAGTGAATAGCTCCTAGTGTCTGACACTGCTGTGTAACGTGTCAAGCATCAACTATGTGGATCCCTCCGTTTTTCCCTTGGAAAAGGAAGAAACCAGAATCTGGAAGGCTTTTTGTTTTGTTTTTTTTCACAGACCAGGCATCCTTCCAGGCTTTTCTGGAAATATACATATACCTTTTCTCAAGCCAGTGAAGCTTCATCAAGGAGACAAATTATCCCTCCTCCAGCCAGTGCAGCCACAGAGCCTTTTCCCTAGTGAGCGCCCTTCCTGCAAACAGAGCAGCTCTCCATGCCCTCTGTGTGGCTCATTCACTGCCAAGTATGGAGCTAGCAGTGAAGACATTCCACTGAGAGGAGTGCAAATCAGAGGGAATTATTTTCTTCAGCTTGTTTAAGGATTTGAAGACTTTTCCCCAGAGCCCAGTTATCGAGAAAAATAGCAAGAAACAAGAGATGCCACTAACACTTTGTCAACTTCAGATCTTTCTGGTTTAAAGATGCTAAAGAAAGCTGTTTCCAGCCAGTGCAATGGTTTTACTGCTAGACTAAATAGGAACAAACTGTTACAATTCAAATGCATTGTGTTCCATAGAAAGCTGGATTTTGCACAGAATAAATCTTAGATGGAACCTTTCAACTCCATTAAATGACACCTAGTAGGTCAGATGCACCAGCATGTGTCATATTTCCACAGAAGTAGAGATGTGTGTAACAGTTTGGTTTGTTGATGTGGCTGGTTATTCAGAACGACCCAAAACCTCTTCAATATGTGCTTAGAAAGCATAGAATACTCTGTCAACAAATATAGCTTTCTGAAAAAAACATAGCTACTGTGGTGTAGACATAGGATAAGTATCTCTGCCACGGATCAAGGAATCAAGGTGCAGCTTGTGAATTCTCTTTGAGATCACAGAATTTTTGTACATTGAAACCATTGTGAATATTTGCTGAAACTCCTTGCCCTGTATGTTTTCCCTTTTTTTATTATTTTGAGTAGTGTCTACATCTCTGTCTCAGAATAGATTGCTCAGTCAGGACTATCAGCACTGGCACTGACCCTGACTAGGAGGAGCAAAATTATAAAGAAACATTTTTCTCCAAGAGCTTTGAAGAAACAGATAGGGCAACGGAAAGCAGGAGATGAGATAAATCTCAGGCAGCAGAGAGAGATCAGAAGGCATTGGTTTGTATTGCAGGGCACCATTTTTTTCTGCAGGAAAGCTAACAGAGCTGGTCATGGAGAACGCTGAGCTGCAGATGTTAGGAAAACAAAACTCCATGTTTCTAGGATGTCAGCTTATAAAGCAGTCCTGCAAAGACTCCATGTCACAAAAAAAAACAGTCCTAGAGACCCAGGTAGGAGCCAATACCTTAAATCCTGATTAAGATAGCTTGAAGGTATGTGGCTCCAGTTTGGGGAATACACCCAGAACGTGCTGACTCATATCCAAGAGGAATAGGCAGTATTAATATGTGCATTATTAATAGCTGTGCCCTTGCAGCATCTGGTAAGTGCTTAGAAGACACTGGAGACTGAACAGTGCAGCTGCCACAGTGAAGATGTGATCTTTTTCCTCAGTATTTTCCTCACAAAATAACCTAGAGTTTCCTAGGTAAACATCCCCCTTTGTGCTGCAGTGCCAGAAAGCACACAAGTAAGGAGAAGCAAAACTGTAGGAAAAACCATTGTAGCAAAATATTCAAGCCTTCCGTTTACTCTCATGCTTTCACAATGTGAATGCAAGCTAGTCGTGCACCATACAAAAAATTGTTGCAGTTGTGCAGATACTTTGCCCCATGTATCCTTGCCCATCAAATACAGAGAGTTCATGTCAATATTTCCTTTATATGTAAGTTAGGGAAGCATGTGACATCTTATTTTCAGTGGGTCAACAAACTTTTCTGTTAAAGGGGAAGAAAACCAAAATCCAGCAAATATTAACTAGTGAGAATCCATATGTGTGGCTTTATGCCACAGAATTTTAAATATTGTGTTTTCTTACAATTTTTGACAAATCATTTGGAAACAATATTTCTGTTTGCTGGTACCACAGTAGAAAGCACCGAAGGGGTGGCTACAATTAAACCATCTGGAAAGGAACAAAAACCTGTTTCCCAATATTCTGATGCATCCAAAGACACAAACCAGCTAAAAATGGAAAAAGGGACAGTTACCAGTTTATGGACACGTCTTTTCTCACAGGCTTCCCTGGAGTAAGAGCTGACATAATCCAGATGTCCCAGCTTCAGCACAGCCTAAGCCTGGTCAAAAACACACTCTTCACATCCAAAATCTTTAACTTACTGCTGAGCTGGCTACAAGACTCATTATAAGATCCTGTTGATTTTTCAATCACTGTTCACTTTAGACTTCTGTATAACTAAATGAGGTTTTGGTTCCCTGTTGCCCAGGTCATGTTCTGTACTGGGTAGATACTGGGCTGCAGCTTGTACAGAAGCACGAAGGTGCTATAAATCATTAAGTATCAGGGTCTTTTCATACTATGTTCAGCAGTTCTGAAACACATGCCCAGGAAACATCACTTTCTGTAAACACTGTCACATCACACTTAAAAGCATATTTCAACAATTTATTTTCTGATCCTTGTAGAAGTAATTATTTTGGATATTCATAGTTATTTGTCCCATTATTTTTAAGACAGAGAGCACAGGTTTAGATGTGTGCATCTCTGCTGCAGTCAAATCTAGGTTGCATAAAATAAAGGGAAAATTTCTCATACAGACATGAATACCAAGGAAATTTCATATGTGAACTGAAAAGGTTTCCCCACTTTTTCCTGATCTGGTTTGCATGGTACTCACAAGCAATAACACTCATGGTGCTTCAAGTGCAGAAGCAAATAGTCACACAGGCAAAAGCACCTTTTATCACTGCTCATTATGAATTCAAATGCATTGCCTGAGACATCACATGAGGTCATAAAAACCCACAGCTATTAACTTATAGACAATAATTACTGAATCCGACCTGCACACAGCATACAAAGTCACAGGACTGCAGATAATGAAACCAGACTTCTCTGTGAATACAGGAGAGAGATTTCAAAAAACAAACCAAGGGTCAGAGCACATGGGAACGATGTAAAATGAAATTGGTGAGAACCAAGGGAAAAGGAAGACCTCTCCCACTCTCTCCTTTAGCATGCAGATGTCTTTTCCAGACATGGGAGCAGTATCAGAGAGCTACTCTGAGCTGTGCCCACTCGCTCCAGTCGTGGGACTACAGAGGACACACTTGAGTCCCAGGACACAGGAGGAGTGCAGTGCAAGGACTTCCTTCTTTCTTAGGCTGCACGCCAGCCATTAGGGCTGGCTTAAGCTTTATGCCAAATCCAGGTACCATGGAGCTCAGAGAAGTTTTTTCATTTCTCACACAGGCTTTTGGGAAAAAAAATAGACCCCAAATTTTTGTAGCACTTCAAATTTCTGCTAGCATTAAGGAGCTTTTTTCTCACTAATTGCAGAAAATCTCAGCATGTCATATTGGCCTTGGTCCATTAATAACATATTGTGTGATCCTATTTACTGGCCCTGGAGGAAATAAATATCAATGATGTAAACATATTTCCCACTGAAAACATGGAAAATTCTTCAATGAAAAAGCTAAAAATAAAATTGTCTTGAAAAGAAATTGCTGATGGTAACATATATACACAGAAAACTAAGAAAAAAAGCCATAGCATCCCTGTCATACATAGGTTTTTCTGACTTAAACTGGGGGGAAAAAAGAAAAAAAAAGGGGAAAACCAAACTGCTTCCTATTTCATACCCACTTCTGAGAAATCATTTCCCTCCAATTCAGGCTGACCTTCTGAATCATATCTGGATGTGATTATCCCCTCAAGAACCCAGAAGAAACGATATACCATGTGTGTCACACACAAATGACTAGCCTTTACCTGGTCCCTCCCACTCAGCTTTGCTATTGACAAAACATCATTACAAAAAAGGTCAAAATAACAAATCACTAGAATAGTAGAAGAAGATATTTTCTAGTCAAGAGATTCATTCTCCCTGCAACATAAACACTAACATATGCTACAACATACACACAACAAGAAAGCTAAATGTTAGCTTCTACATAATAAAAATACAAATTTGCCAAAGGTCTGTGCACACTTACATAAACTAACAACACATGAGCCAGGGAACCTCATACAAGTACTAGAGCATATGGTAAATTACAGCAGGAAGGCAGGCAGGCCATTAGACCTTCAGATTAATTGCGATTATTTACATACTTGCCTCCTATTTTTTCTTTCTCTCCCCTCTCATGGTCTGTAACACTGTCCCAGGACTATAAATTAAAGCAAAACAAAACCAAAGCTCCATGTTTTCCTTGATGTTGGAGATGGGCTCTGCTGAAAGTGATCCTGCAGGACCATCTTTGAACATCCACACACTAAAGCCACAGCCCAGCCAGGCCCTTGTCCCTCTGCAGAGGTGACACTGTGGAGCATTGTGCAGGCATCCTCATGGCCCACGAGGAAGGATGAGCTTTGGCAGGTTTTGAGCCTCTTGTCAGATGTTGCTCTGGAGCCTTGCACCAGTGCAGAAAGCCCAGGGGAAGGGGAGCAGGCAGGTGTTGGAGTGCTGTGCCCAGCCTCAGCTGTCCCTGCCACTGCTCCCAGCTGCTTCTCTCCCAGCAGAGCTGGGACCATGGCTGGTGGGCTGAGAAGAGCAAGCAAAGAGCAGTGGAGTTGACCAAGGAGTTCTGCTGTTCAAAACACATTGGGAGGATATCTGCAATGCAGTTCTGGCAGGCCAGTGTATTTAATGAAGCAGCAGCCCAGCAGTTTCCACATCATTTGTGTTTTCTGCCAGCAAAATATTTTCTCCATCCCTATTTTTGTTTTCACTGTAATCCCTCCTGAGGTGTGTGTGCAAGACAAGTGACCCTCACAGGGAGGCTCCTCAGCCAGCTGTGTCCCTGCCCTTCCCAGCAGGGAGAGGCTCCCAAGGGCTAAAGGGCCCAAAGCACTGCCCACACCTGAGCTGCCTGGACCTCATGGAGACACTTCATGGACACGCTTCACAGGCACCCCCAGCTGCCCTCCTGCTGGGACAAACGGGCAGTCCTGCTGTCCTGCCAGGGCAGCCCCAGCTGAGTAGATGTGGGCAGCCCCTGTCCCAGATCCTGACGCTCTTCCATAGCTGGCTCTGCAAGGTTGGCCTGCCACAGCACCTGTCATGTCACGTTAAAACCAGAGACATTTGAGGGACAGAGTGAAATTCAATCTGAAACCTGAGCAAGGCCACACCACCCCCCCGGTGCTTTTGAACAGTGTCCCCCCTGTGCTGGACAACCTGGGCTGCTGCAATCACGACATGGCTTTTCCATGGGCTCACACATCCCAGCTCTGCAGACCAAATGGCTGGAGAGGACTGGCCTTGTGGCCACCACCAGCAGATTTCAGCTCAGCCTCCTTTTACCCAAACAGTCCCTTTGAGAGGCTAAGAGCTCCATTTTAGCATTGGTCAGCTCACACGACCTTAGCTTTCCAACCTTTTCCTCCTTTCTTTCTTCATACATATATACAGAGAGATACTGGTATAGATACATCTTTTGAAAGCCTGCTGATTTAGATGAGCACAGACATGGAATCAATTCCTCAGCCTATGGTCTAACCACACCTTTGTATGGTTTATAATGGAAAAGTCAGTAGTAAAATTAAAAGTGTTGTTAACTTCCAAATGGCACTCTCTGTTGTTTTATGTTTGGCATAACTGACCAAATGGGACATGTTCACTTTTAATGGTGGTTTTATTTATTTTTCCAACGGTATTTCTTTACTACTTTTTCCTTTTATATGACATATTAATACATAATTCAGTGGCTTTATGTCTCCCTGCACAGCCTGCATGATTTCGTGTGCTATTGAACAGTACTATTTATGACCAAACGGCCAAAATGTCTTTTTTTATTAATCTTTTCTGGTCGTGGGTTTGCTCGTTCTTTTGTTTTCTTGACATTTTCTGAGCCTGCCAGAGTGCTTAGCTCCCCAATTTCCCTGTCTGAAACAGGTCACCCAAAAGGGTCAGAATTTGCATGTTTACTAAGAAAAGTCAGCCAGTCCAACAGAGGTTGAAAACACAGCAGAGACATCAGTGTTCACAGAGCTGTTATCTGTAAAGGTCCTCTTGCATTACTGTGACAAATGAGGGGTTGCACGTGAGCATGTGAGCCAGATGTCCCCATTAACTCTAAGACAGCAGCTCCATTTCCTGTTCCCAAGTCAGCCACCCCCAGGCACCAGACCACCCCAGTGTTTTTGCTGTGCCACCTTCCCGGGGCGCTGAAACCAACGCAGCACTGCAGGCTGCAAGCCCAGCTCGGTGGGGAGCTGAAACCAAGCACCACCTCCTTTGTAAACATTTGTTTCCAGCATGTCCCTCTTGGTTATCAGCATCGAGCCTGCACTTTATAATTGAGTAATTACTTTATCCATAGGTTAAGCTTGCTCACTGAATCCAATCATTTTATCACCATGCAGTTAGTACATGGTGTATATCCTTAAAAGCCATTTCTGGATATGGATATTTTCCTTCTGTACATTCTCCTCAGGCAATAGCAGAGGACATGGAGACCTTCGTTAGCCCTTTGATGGACTACAGACATCCTGCTTGTTAGTCTATTATCTAACTGCTTATCAGTCACATTCTCAAGCTCTCATTATTTTACTTTCACACTGCTGTAATTAGCCTCTGCATTTTTCAGGCACTCATAGTCTTGCTTCAGCCTACATGCACAGATTACACAGAAAGGAAGCTCGAATATTAATGTCATAAATGCAAGCCTATTAAAGGCAACCTGTAAAGGACTGCTGTTAAGAGAGGCTAGTTTATTTTTCTCAGTTTTATTTCTTTCAGATATTGGCTGCCTCTCTTCCAAGTCCTATGAACATTGTCAGGGAACAAATTCTGCTTATCTACCCAGGGCAAATAATTTCAGGTAGCTGCTCACAAAAGGTGAGCAGGATTCAGCTGAGCTCAGCAAGGAAGATGTTTTCTTCCTTGTTCCATTTCTTGTGGATATATTTTCTCTTTTTCATAATTTTAAGGGATGATTTCACATATTGTCCTTCAGAATGTTCCTTCCAACTTAGAGACAAAAAGGGGAATTATTTGGAAATAGTAGGGAGAAATCTGTCTACTGCTTTTTCTGAGGGCTAAGTTTTCCTCCTCATAACCAAGCTTTCATGATAATAAATATGGTGCTGGAGAGGCCATTGTGCCTTGAAGGGCCTGGATTGGCAATGACAAGCATGAACACACAAGTTGGATTTTAAGTATTGTCAATGCAGGAAGGGTCACTGCCTTGAGATCTGACTCCGTCCACCAGCAATCCCTTTCACTTTTTTTTGTGGAACATTGGAAAAACTAACAAGTGAAGTATGCTGCTGCTAAGGAACAGACTCATCATCAGCACTGTGAACTCACAGTAAACAAGAAACCCAGCAAATTAAGAGCAGCCATTACTTCACACGTACAGCTCCTCTAAGGAAACTGGATTCTTCTAAGTTCTTAGACACAAGACACTAGGAATGGGCCACTTTCTTCCAGCTCTACTGACTTGCTTTGAAATAATTTGAGTTTCTCCAAGATCTCACAAGTTCCTAAGGAGCAATTCTCAAGAGTTTTTCCTCTCTCAGTGCAAACCACCTGCACCCTTCAGTGTATCATGCTTTCAGTTCTCCTCACACTAGAGTTCATCCCAATTTACACAATTCTATATGCTGATATTTCAAATATTTCCCTGTGAAATTGAAGCAACCTGCCAGATCTCATAATCTGTTTCACCTTATTCAGTAATAACCATCTGCCAGTACAGAGAGCAAGGTGTGGAATGTAGATAAAATCCTGAGATTAATTCAATTTCACCTCTCTGTATTTTAAGAAAATACATCATATTTATTATTTCGTTCATAAAATACATCCTCCCTACCATGCTCACTGTTATCTTTCTATTGTTAATACTATTAAAGGCAGTGACCCATGCCTGGGCATTTCAGCTACATGTTGCTCAAATTTTAAATTATTTTTTTAAACGAAAACCACTTGCATAGCTATAATTGTGGTCTACCAGGGAGGTCTCCAGTAAAATTATCGCTTCCCTGGGTTTCATCAGACTGCCATAACAATTTTCCCCAGACTGAGCACAGCTAAAAGCACTCTTTTTCTCACACCAGCACTATGCAGAAGCAGAGCACTATCACCCCTTCACTTTAAGGATACAGCTAGAGAGCACTGGAAGTAGACCAGACACCAACCCCTGCAGTGTGATGCCCACTACCTCCCAGTCTAAGGTCACACTTTGGCCTCCCATAACACAATTGTTCCAAAAGCCAATCACAATTTGGCTTTTCAGACAAGACTTGGAAGGCAAGTTCCTGTGTCTTAGAAAGTGAAAAGCCATGTTAAAACTTTAACGAAGGAGATTTCAGCTGTTGCCACAAATTACACGAAAGAGAGCAGTATTGTTTTACTAGTAATGACAGTGGTCCCCTTGCATTTCTCCTCCACAGGGTGCACAACTGCTCCACTGAGAGACCTTAGCAGCTCTCTCTATTTTACTGTAGGGATCAGTTGGCTCAAATGAGAGAAAAAAGCATCACCCAGGAATAAGAGAGGTGCCTTTTGCTATTACCATGAAAATCCACACACATTTGGCCAAGTTATAAACCACAGGTGGTCACTAACTGTGTGTTCCTCATTTTCTGGATGCCTGACTTGAAACCCTGGGGGCTGATTTGCAAAGTGCTGAGTGCTGGAAGCTGTAATTGAAGTCTCTGGGAGCTGTGCTTTGAACATATATCGAGCTATAAAAACACTAAGTACTCTGAAACATCAAACTGGGACCCCAAAATCAGTGGGTCCTTTGACCTTAATCTCCCTGTGACTCAGCTCCCCATCTGTAAAATGGGAATACTGTCACCTGCTTGTCTCACAGGGGTGCTGTGAATTTGAATCCGCATGCGTTTGTTAAGTACTCAAAACGTTCTGCTGAAAGCACAGCTGAAACACCCAAGAGCAAATCAATAATTTTGTATTCAGCACACTCTTTGGGTGATATCAGGTAAATAAGGCCTGGGCCACACTCTGAATGCTATGGCCAGATGCCTCTGAGCATCATGTAGCAGGGAAAAAAATAAGTAAATATAAACTCATGTAATTAAAGACTGTCTTGTAATGTGTTTACACAGGGGACCAGAGTTGTGGTTATGTGGGCAACTTTAGCTTTGGCATTTCCAGAGCAAGAAAAATAACATTGCTACTGAGAAATGGTGTACAGTGAATTCTGACACTCGGCACTGTGCAGGAGGTAGGTGGAAAGTGCAATGATAAATATATCCCACAAAATGGGTAAGTGAAAGGTCTTTATTCAGGGGCAAAGCAGAGTTAGGACACAGTAGAATGAAGGATGCCTGCAGAGCCTTTCCTCACTGCCACTGCACTAGGATACCACTCTAAATTACATAATCGTATATTTTGCCTTGGGAACTCTTGCCTCAGCACAGACCACATGTCTACAAACTTTTGTTTGTATTCTTCTATGTACTCACCTAGCTCTTATTTTGCTACACATTATTCAGTCCCTGCTATGAAGACAGAACTATTAAGTTCTGTGGGAGTTCCTTATGGCTCTGGCACTAATTCAGAGTTAATTTACTTTCATGGTACATAGAGGCAAGTCAGGGGGATATTAAGCTAAAAGGAACCACTAATTTGGGACTCAGTTTGATTTTTCAGAGGGCATAGAAGGCTTTGTCAATCGATGTGATGGCTATTTGCTGGTAGCAGACAAATCCTGAAACTCAAGGACCTGAGATGCTTTTCCAGGTACTCTGGAGCAGGGAGGGACGCATTTGCTGTGATGGACAGATAACTGTATTTACCAACACACCATAAGTCCATCTGCTCTAATCCGTCCAACCTCTCCCTCACAATCTGTCTCTGTTCACCAAGGTCCTTCCTTCCTTTATTCCTCAGGCACTTAAATACAGTTAATTCCTGTCTGGCAAGCTGGGTCCACAGCTCCATTCCCTGTATCTTCTTCAAAGCCTGCCTGATCCCACATGTGCTGCCCCAGCCTCCTTCCCAGCAGCATTTCATCTCTTTTCAGCTCTTCTGTCAGCTTTTCTCTCTCCTCCAACTTTATTTTTCCTCTCCTTAAGACATCTTCCTATCACCTGAGAAATGTTTATTGGGTATATACATGCTGCAGATTTTCAGAAACAGAAGAACTTGGCTAAATTTGTCAAAGCAGAGAGAAAGATACAGAAGATATCCCTCTAAAAACAATGTAAGACTCATCTTAAAATACTGTCTTCTTTCAGTCTTGGCTGGTCTTTGCAAAGAAAAGATGCCAGAATTTAGCATATAATTTTCCCTTAACCCTGCTAAAATTTGTTTTTCCCGAGAATGATGAACTTCACTCTGCAGCAGGCACCCAGCAGAGAAAATTTCAATCAATTTTCCAAAATCAAGGTTTGGGGAATAAAAGTAAGCATATTCTGTAAAAGAAGAAGGAAAAAGAAAAAAAGGAATATAAGAAAAAGCCTAAGCCTTCTAATAAGGAGAGCTAAGCAGAGATTACAGCCTCACCAGTTATCCATGTGATAGAACAAGTCTCAACTGTGCTGTATAAAGCACTTTTTGAAGACAGTTGTTTGGGGGTCATGTCATAGGTGTGTTGTGTATTAGAAACGTTTCACTGAATCCTATGAACAGATCCAGTTTCATTACTGAGCTTTGGAATTTTATTGGTGGGCCTGGATCATCCTGAATATATTAAAGGATAAAAGAAATTATCTCTTCTGTAAACAGCAGAGAAAAAGATGAAAATATGAAAGAAGTAAAAAAAAAAAAAAAAAGGCATGGAATAAAGTTTCATTGGTAGGTTTAATATAGCCAGGCAGCAGGATTCAATGGAGGGCCACATCAATGTTTTGCCCCATGGTCAACTGATCACAGCTGGAACCTTCCTAAATATATGCCTATATATTACACTGTATTTTAAAGCATCTCTATATTTTCTGTTGGCTTAAAAAATAAATTTTAAAAAGTACCTCATTTATTAACTCAAGAACTTGTCTTTCAGAGGTGACTGTGATCCATATTCAGTTCTGACAGAGCACTATAACACTATCAAAGTACTTAAAAATAATTAAAGTAGAGAGAGGAAAGAAAAAGAAAGTCCAAAGTGTTTTCTTTTTCACACAGTGGATAAAAGAGCAGTGTGAAACCACACAGGGTTAAAAAAGTCCATGTAAAACTTCTTGTTCTGCTCTGGTCTATGAGGAGAAGTCAAGCATTGTCTCATCCTCGTTTAAATTTGTCTTTACATTTCACATTTTATGTGGAAAAGGCTGCCTTCAGATCTCAAAGGAAAAGCTCACTGAACTGCAGATCCCCGAGGCAGGCAGTCCCATGTGGCCTTTGCACAGCCAGTCTCCAGCCTCTGCCACTAATTGGCCACAGGCAAGTCTGCTTGGCACACCAAAGAGGTGGGAAATTACTAGGATCTGGAAGTCTGAGGATCAGTCCTGATACTTCCAACCACATGAGAAATACTTCATGTGATACCAGTTTAAATTCCGAGCAATTACAGCCAATCACAAGCTGGTGGCTGGCTAGGTTAGGTGGCCATTAAGCCCAGCCCTGACTTTTCCTTATTCAAGCTCTGTGATCACCTGTCATGACCGTTTCTTGGGGGAAGATTTGGGCTCCCAGCAGTGGCCTGGCTGCCAGTACATCACCTGCAAAGGCTGCTTATAAGTGATAAATGGTTCAGGTTGTTAAAGGGGAAATACAGTTGAAAGACAGAGGGCAGAGAAGGAGCAGCTTGTCATTTCTGCATTGTGTGATGTGATGGTAGAGAAGGAAATAGTTAACCCCATGACAGATCAGTAAGTCAATTTTTCCATCCTTCTCCTGTCTCCTTATTTTTTGCCTTTATTAAGTTGGCTGTTTACCTCGGTTATTTCTGCTTGCACATTCCTATGGTTCAACTCAAGTGATGCCTTATCAGCATTCTATTATTTATCCAAGTTACACAAGTCCCACTGCTCTGGGGCTCCTTAGATAGGGGACAGAAAGGAAAGGAGCTTAAAGACAAGCTCCATGCAAAATGAGCGGATGCTTCAAGTAATCGTTTCCTTGCCTTGTGGAAAACAGTCACCCCTTTACCCTCCAACTTCATGTCAAAATTTAACCTTGGAAATGAAGACTTCACAGAAGCAAAAGCACTTAAATAGCCAACTGTTTTGATGCTTCACTTCTGCAGAAATGAGCTGTTGTCTTTGATGTATTTATTATACCACATCTGTCTTCTAAATCACAGAGCAATATTAACATCTAGCTTTTGCCATAAATTATAAACAACTAAGTAATTTTCCTGAATTTTACAAGTGAAAATGTCACCATCTCAATATCTATCTTTAGCATGTATACTATGGTATATATTTTACTTCTCTCCACCCCCTAAAAAGAAAGATCAAGCACTTAAAGCCATTGGAACAAAGATGAGCTGCTATTAACATTATGCTCAGACTAAGCAGAAGTTTGTGATATTGGATACTATTCCCCTTACCCCATCCCCCACTCATGCCTCACAGAGGTGATATTTGTCTTGCAACAAAAAAAATTTAAAAAGGAGGAAAGGAAACACCGCATCTTCGAGACAAATTTTACGACACTCTGAATGATATGTGCGCTTTTTATGTTTATGAAACGACCATCTAGCAAAAAATAGCTGCCTAATATTTTGACACGAAGGTCATTTGAAAGTTTTACTGCCTGCAAACCCGATCCATTTTGTTGACAAAAGACTCTCTCAGGGCTCTTTAAGGTGTCCCAGCCTGCTCGACTTTCTCTCTGTCTAGCATTTCTATTTCCCCTCCTCGCCCCCCTCCCACCAGACTAATTACCAGCTCATTAAGGCTGTCCTAATGAATTATGTTACAGCATTAAGAAAGGGCTTGGAATAAATGCTCATTTAGGTACGGGAGGAGGGACAGAGAGATTACTACTTGTGTCAACCTTGCCAGCTGAAGCTAACTTGATCTGACCACACTCAACACCCAGACCTCCTGCCTCCCCCCCACAAAATCATAAATATTTCAGCTGAAAAGAATTTTAGATTGATATAAACATGCTCTTGGGAGGAATTGGCTTCCTAATGCCACAGAAAGAGAAATGCTGAGGAAGGTTATACTATGTACACGTTGAGCTTGTGCTCTATGAGCTGTGCTGCCTGCACCTGCAAAAGGCTGAGGAATAACAAGGGGTATGGAATGCTCTCCCGTTGCTCGCTGCTGTAAGGCAGAAAGGCAAAGGCACCCAGTGCTGGACAGTACTGATTTATTAAAGGCACTTCTGCTATATTTTGGATAACTCATGAAGGCAGCTAGGCAGAACAGCTTCTGTTTAAGATCACTCCATATTGCATAGTGAAATTATTCCTATTTCTTATACAGAACAGTAGCATTAGCTCTACAAAGAATTTCACGACCCAGCCAAAACTGGGATCTGTAGAGGTGAGTAGCAGTGTCCAGCTCTGACCTGTAAACTAGATTCTGAACATGATGTTTTCTCAGCCAGAGTTTTATCAAAGATCCCTCATCATTTTCCATATTCAGCTTAGACATTTGAAGTGGTAACATTCAAATGTGCCATTTTCCAAAGGCAAATATTGTATTTTTATTTATATCCTACCCTTCTTGTGTTGAACAGGTACCTGGGCTTTGGCTCTGGCTCTCCTAAGGGATTTTTATGTTCTGCAACACCTCCTCAATGCATGTTCACTTTTCTCCTCAGTTTTTTTTTATGCAAGTAGCTGTAAGTGATTGCAGAAGAAAATTATGCTTCAACTAGGCCTGAATGTCCTCAAAATGCACTGCCAACATTAGTTTTCACTACGTGCACATGAAACATATTCCAACTATGGTCAAGGTAGCAATGTGCACACATTAAAATATGACAGCTGAACATGAGAGAGATAAGAATTTAGTCTATTCTCTTGGAATCTTGCTTTTTCAGAGCTCCAATTACTTTCAGATTTTGGCAAGGAATCATTAAAAGTAGATCAGTTAATACAGTGCCCTCTTTTATTGTGCTTCTAGGTTACTTTGTTTTCCAAATGCTTCACTAGAAGGAATCACATACATCAGAAAATGGTCATTTTCAAGAAATCATTCAGCTTTGCCATATTGAATTTTTAATGGCTTCATTAGCACTCAGCAAGAGTAAATATACTTGCAAACCTATGAGCTGACATTTCCACACGGACCTCAAAACCTTTTTAGCTGTAAAGGCAATAATTTTATCTGTCTCTTGGAATAAGAGGCCACACAAATTCAGAGGTTTCGTGCTTTAGAACGTGTCAATAACTGGCTACACTTTAGGAATAATTAAACTGGCTTTAAGCAGCATCTACACCTAGGATCACATAGTTTCTGGATGGAAGTGGATGCAACACTTATTTCTTTTTAAATACATACACCCTCCAGGATTTAGGAGATGCCACAAGCTAACATTTATTTTATGCCCATTCGTCATCTTCCAGTCATAAAAATTAACAGTAATTGCAGGCAAACTGGTGCTTACAGCTCCTTGCATTCCATAAACACAAGTATATACGTTGTACAAAAAAAAAAATATTGGACAGGCATTTTTCACACTGACAACCTAGCAGCCAAGAACTAGATTATTCTTATCACTCTTTTTCAGTAAAGCAGGAGAGAGAAGGCAAGCACATATATGGGAATTTCTGCCGGAGCAGCAGATGACTGAGCTGTTACAGGAAAAATTAAAAGTTAAGTAAATTTTCCTTTCCCCAAAACATCCCTTTCTCATCCCAAGTTTGTTGACTTCGTTTCTTTTTAAATTTTGGTCCTGTTTGGACTGTTGTTTTTTTTTTCCTTTCTCTCTCCTTTAAAAAGACAAAGCAGCGGCTGGTAAGCATGGGGAGGCGGGGGGGAGGGAGGAATGGCCCTTCTCCCTGGGGAGATGCAGCAGATGTGCATCCAGCGGTGTGCCAGCAGCCCCTGGCAGAGGGCTGGGGTGAAGTGTGCGCTATCAGCGGGGCCATCGGCACGTCCCGCTGCCCATCAGCGCTGCGCCTGGCAGCTGCCGAGATACATTTAGATAAAGCAGCCAGCAATCGTTGATAACAAGTCCCTCAAATGTCAGGCGGCACAAAGGGCAGCATTGATTGCTTCTGTACAGCCCGCCTTTCCTTTTCTTTGGTGCTCTATTTCCCCCCCTTTTTAATATAGCAAAGACTCTGGCTGGGATAATCTGCCTGCGGAAAAGGCCATTGTGCTGCTACATGTATTGTATTATTCACTAAATAGAATTTATCAATGTTTCTCTGATTCCCTTTCCTTTCTCCTCCTCTTCCCCGCCATCCCCTTGTTGCTACCTAGTCGCTTCTTCACAGAGGTGGGCCTGATCCTGCAAAGGACAGACACTGACTCCTAAATGAGACATATGGGCTCTTGGAAATCTATGGTATAGATTTCCTCCTCCCTCCCACAGCTTTGGATAGGTGCCCAAAGCTAACACTCATCTCAGCTTTCATTTGTTTCTGACACAGAACTGACATGGTTGACATTTTGGGGCCATTTCATCCCAGAAGTTACACCAATCTGAAAATGAAATGTATTTTGAATATCAGGCATTCAATATGTTCTCTCTTTGAGCTACCCAGTTGAGCCCTGGCAGCCTACAAAAGTTCAGAGTCAACTCGTTGAGATTTGCAACCACGTTTGGCAGAGGCTGCTGCCCCAGCAAGAGACACCCCACCTTCTGCCATGAGAATGAGATGGGACTTTGCAGCAAGAAGCAGCACCCTCATAAAACACACAATTTAAAGTAACACAGTGAAGGTGCATTTGAGATTAAGGGTTCCTGTGCTCCAATTGCTAATGCCTCTAGTGGTTCTCTTCCATTTTTCACCCTCAGCCTCTCCTTCCAGAAAATGAAGGTAACGTATTGCCTGCTCCCACATGCCAGCCTTGGGCTGCAGGAGCCATCCACTTTGTCTTTACAAAGTAGAAGTCACCAGCAGGATCCCAGAAGCTCAAGCAGTGACACATTTTGAGCCCGTTTTTCAGGACTGTCCTTCACCACAGTTCCTTTCCTCTCGATGCCTGAGAGTAAAAGGGGACCCAGCTCTCAGGCATGCTCACTGCATTCACATCAACACACTCCCCCTCCTGCTATCTTTTAAACTGATGTGAATTTAAAGCCAAATCTTCGGTTCAGTAATGAACAGGCTGTTCCCAGCTATTAAAAAAAAAATTACAATCCCCAAGATTTTATAATCATTTTAATTATTATAATTTTAGACTTCATACTTCGCCAATAATAGGGCTCGAACAAAAGTGTGGAGTCCCTAGAGAGATAAAATGACAATGGGTTTTGTCTCATATGCTTGCTATAATTACAACTATTTGATCTGATGCAGTTTTACACTTCTATATTTTCAGCTTTGGTGTTTCAAATGCAAACCTCTCTGAGGATCCTTCTAAAGGCCTGGAGGATTACATCTCTCTCTCCCTGCACAGAAGCATTTCCTATACTCTCCTGTCTCATGCAGGGATGAGGAGTTGGAAAACATCCACCTCAAGCCACCACAGAGGTGACCACAGCCACAAAGAGCATTCCCAGGCAGCAGCTGCTCTGCAGGGAGAGCAGGATGCTCCCTGGGCAGGTGCTCAGCACTAACAGCTTTACCAGCTGAAAGCCAAGTGTGCAGGATGAGTCCTCAGGGGGAGTGATGGTATGGGCAGGACCGTGACACGGTGCACCTGGACTTTCCTTGCAACAAGGAGCAACATCTTGTTTCCCATTTACCAGGGTAAGGCAACACGATGTCTGTCCTCTGTCAAAGCAGAGCTCTGCCTTGCCAGACTCTGACAGCAGCAGCTGCCTGGGGACAAGCACAGGTACCTTGGCATGGTTGGAAGCTCAGACTTGCACTTCCGTGCTCTATTCTCCCCCTTCTATCCAGAAATTGCATTTGCAGCTCTGTTTAGAGCTTTTTAGCAGCTCTTAGTGGGTTTGTTCCTACTTTGGACTTGTCTTACCCTTTTTGAAGCCAGTTTTGCAGTGCAAGTAAAGTTAAGCATATCCCTTTATAAAAATAAACACTATTTTGATATAAGGAAAGAAGGTTGGCAGGAAAAAAAGGTATTTTCCCCACAGAAATGAGGGTTGGCAGTTTCTGCAGCACAGTGATCTCTTATACTTTTTCCTTCAAGTCTGGAAGTGAAGGGGACAGGAGAGAGTTTGTCTTTTCAGACACAGCTTCTTTGATCAGCGTCATTCACTCTGGAGAATGGAATATTGAATTCCTTTTGCAGTCAGCCTGTACTTAAGCACTTTTGAGTCTGGCTGCAGTTTGTGGACTTTGTGAAACATGAGTATCCCTCCCACCTCTCCTCTGCCTTTCTTCCCTGACATAGGAATTTTCTAAGGGCATCATACTACTTGACCTGAGAAATGGGGTGCTCTAAAACGTCCTTGACCATTGTTCACGTACACAAAATCATGATGGAAAATTGGGCAAAAATTGGGCATTACTCTTGAAGTGGAGGGCTGCATTCTCACCCCAAGGTCATGGGTAGAAGATGCAGGAGGTGGAATTCATAGCCATGTGTGGCCCAGGTAAATTCAGGTGCAACCTCCACTAATAAAATAGAAGAACCTGAAGGGAAAAAAACAAAACAAAACAAAAAAACACAAAAAATTTTTTTTAAAACTCTATTAGGCCCCTAGGATACAATTTTTGGCAAGGGACAGTACTTCCAATTACACTGAATATCTGTTAATGCTGATATAACCAAGTCTGCCAGGTTTTCCATTGCAAACCACAAATTTCAGGAGTGTGTAAAACTTTGCTATGCAAATGCATAGCCTGCAGTGAAACTTGGCAGATAAAGCTTCAGCTGGATAAAGGTTTTACAATAATCTTTGTTTAAAACAAAATTAATTAAATTTGGGTTTAAGCAGGGTTTCACCCATTTTTAAGTTACAGAATAATGCCAGGACTTAATTGTACCTTTTATGCAGAGATCTTTAAGTACTGAGGCATCACATAAGCTGCATAGCACAGTGGGGAAGTTCATTCCCCCTTAGACTCAATCCAGAGCAGGACCAGCAAGGAGCTGGCCTGGCTCTCCCTCAAACAGGCTGCTCATGCCTCTTCCTGCTGCCCTGCCATATCCAGCTGTTTCAGCAGCCACTGCAGACAGAGAGCAGGGAGTGCAGAATCAACACTATGGGGGGTTCTGATGACTAATTCCTCACCTGCCATCCTGCCCCAAGCCACAGCACCCCCTCCATCAGGAAGGCTTGCTACCTATTCACTGTATGATGAACCCCTGTTCTGCACAGTTCCATTTTGCCCAGGTGGAACAGAGCACATGATAAATCAAATCCAGTGAATTTAAATGGCTCTGTTAAACTGCACTGTAAATTAAAGACACACACACAAAAAAAAAAAAAAAAAAAGAAAAAAAAAAAAGAAAAAAGAAAGAAAAAAATAGGAACACAGGGCTGTTGTGACTATTAGTCAACTTTTTACTAGGAAGGGAGATAGGGCTCCAGAGGCTCTCATTTTTAAAATCTATCTGTTCCCCAAACTGAAAAGCTAATCAGTTCATCCATACTGCAGACTAATTACTTTTGGTATTTTATATTGCAGCAAGGACAGGAAGGCAACAAAATATATTTGGTCTACTCAAGAGAGGCTACTCTACTATATAAAAGATAGAAAAATTACGATATTTTATCAAAGCATGAAATTGCTTTAAGAAACGGAACTAAAAAAAAAATCATTTAGTGCCAAGGGCAAAAAAATGCTCCCAAGACAGGATGGTTTCTAGCAGTACTTAGCACTAAGTCTTATAAGGACAGATCCATCTTCTCCCCATTCTATAACCAAAAAACTAGAAGTGATTTTTGGTTTGTCTTTACTCAGGGTCCTAACAAGTGCAAAATTCAGTTCAAGCTGACCCCAGCCCCATCTCCTTCTGTACAGCCACAGCCCTTGCTTGTTATCTGACAGCAGGAACAAATAGTCTGTTGAACCTTTTGCTCCATATGAAAGACCACAGCCATGAGAAAACTACATGGATACAGCTGAGTTTAAAATATCTCTGTTTGCTTATCAAACAAAGAGAAGATAAACACAACACAGAAATTCTGCTTCTCAGGCAAGATCCCAGTGGCCCTCCGTACAAAACGACTCCAAAATCTCACTGGGGCTGCAAGTCTCTTGCACACACATCACCCAACAAAAGCCATGCAAGCACCACTCAGCAAATATTGGATTATCTTGATTTCGTGCAACTCCGTGTTCACACACTTTATCCACGATTCAACTTTCCCTCTCTGACAAAGGCTGAAACAGGCCATTATGCACCAATTCCCTTCATGACACAAGTTGAGCAAATGAAGGTAGGGCAGTGCTTTGAGAGCAGCTATTTTGTGCAGTCAGGAAAAGTGTCTGATGATGTTCAGTACGAATGAAAATCGACAGTGCTTCTGCCAGGACCTGGCCTGTGAGAAGCTCAACAAGATATTTTACTTAGACTTACATAATTACAGTAGGGGAAACCCTTTGACAAATTTTTACCTGGATTAAACCAGGGCAGAGCCTATTGTCCCCAGATGGGGACATCCATCTGGGAGCGCTGATGCTGGATTGCACAGTTGTGCACTGGTTCCCACCTGAGACCTCCAAGCATTATAACACAAATACACTCTGCCCTAACCCCATCAACCAGTCATTGAGCATCCATAGGTGCTCGTATGATTTAGAACTTGGGCTCATTGCTCTATGACAGCTTTTGCAGCCATCTCAAAATTCCCATTGTATTTACTATTTGGTTGCATTTTTACCCATCTCTTTAATTGTTTCCTTGTGTTGTACCATAGCACAGAAAAAGGAAGAGCACAGTCCTGACAACACGATGCAAAAAAGGATTCCTGAGGTACTGGAAGGAGGGTAGAAAGTTTTGAAAAACACCAGTGCCAAAGGCCCCACTGACAATACCTTGCAACAGCTAGAGGAGGTCACATTTTCTTGAATCTCTGTGCAGTCCCACTGCCAAACCCTGCAAATAGCACCAGTGGACAGGCACTGAAGTACTGCCACAGCCAGTGCTAGTCTCAGAGGTCCGGGGATGGTGGAGTGTTACTTTCCCCAAAATTCATTTGCCACTCACTCCCACTGTGGGGTGCCCCCATCTGAGATCCACACAAGGGAATGCCTGTTCACCTCTGCTTCTTGTTGCTCCAGTAAAACCATTCTAGGTATTTCTTGATCTCTGAGGTGAATTTCAGCTTTTGGGTTTGTGTCTAGGGCTGGGCAGGATTAGCACGGAGGACAGTGAGTAGAGTTGTGCATGATTACTGGAAACCCAGCAAAGAGGTCTCACACAGATCCCATCACAGACCACCTCACACAAAACAAACCCCCGACTCATTCAGCACAACTTCTACAGCTCAAAGACATGACTTCCAGAAGTTCCTTCTCTTTGTAAATACTCAAAAGACATAACCTGTGAGGCCACTTGTAGACTCAAAATATATTAACATGTTCAAAATGCTAATACAAAAGTCCAGGGAGGTATTCAGCAACTTCTCATTTTGGCTTTGAGCACATGCTGTGTGGCTAAATAGAAGGACCATGAGAAAAGAAGTAGTGAAGTAATCCAGAGTACAGTTCTGAAAAGTTGTTTAAAAGCATTATTTATGGTCTAAAATTGTGTTTGGTCTCAGCAGAAAAAAAAAAAAAAAAAAAAAAAAAAAGAAAAGAAAAGAAAAGAAAATCCATATCTCTATGGGTTATTAAGGGTTGCAATTGAGTAAGAAGAAATGGGGAATTATTAAAGACTTAACTGGTCAGAACAGAGTGTGGGCAACTTGAAAGGAAGAAAATCCTTTTTCCTCTCCTAGGAGAGGATGAAGTAGCAAAGGGAGGAAGCAAGGCAGCAAGCTACCTCACTGGGGAAGCCTGTAACTACAAAGAGCCCAGGATCAGGCAAGGTTTCCATTTAGATCTACATACTTACATGAGATTTTTTACCCATGGGTGGAAGGAATGCATGAATTTTTGAACCATTTTCTAGTTCTTTATGCTGCTCTGGCGCATAAGGTTGCTACAGTGTCTTTGCAATGACAGCTGGCTTGGGTTTTCCCTCACATGTCTGCTTGCAGCACCATTTGAGTAGCTGTCACCCTCTTCATCACTGCAAGGGAACAAATGCCTTCCCAGCCAAGCAGAGATCTGACATTCTATTTCTGTCTCTCTCCTCTGCAGGACAAGTGCTAGGTATCGGAAACAAGGCACTAAGATCAATTATATCAAGTAAAAAAAAAAAAAAAAAAAAAAAAAAAGCCCACCCACAGAAAATAAATAAACATTCAGAAATTAAAAACTATAGCAATGTTTAACAATACACACACAAAGAATGATCCATTTTGACTGGCTTATAATAAGTTGGTAAAAATAGTGATGTTTGCAGAGAGAAAATGCTTTCACAAATATATATTATGTGTAAGAGAAGTTAATTTTTCATTTCTAATCAAGGCTGATTCGGAAAGCAGTCTGCATGCTTCTATGTCTTACAGCCTCCTTCTGAATCCGATACATAATCTGAGTCTCAAAAGCAGAGATGCAGAATGCCAATGATCCAGGTAAAAATGTAAAAAGCAGCAGCAACTCTTGCCTGTGGCATTGTAAAAGTCAAACCACTATAGCAGATCCTACCACCTAATGAGCAGGCAGAAGGGGAGCTCTCACATCTCGGATGCAGGCTTCCTTAAAAGATTTGGCATCAAGGCTGCAGCTTGAAGGCAAGAATTCACTCTCATCCCCCCTCAAGCAACTGGATGAAGCCAAGCTTTGAATGTCAGGCCCTGTCATTGCAGGCACAGCACAAATGCCCTGCAGTAATGCCACCACCAAGGCAGCAGTCAGTTGTCAGAGCACCAGCAGCACAATTCATAAGAAAACCGGCAAACGCGACAGTGCTTGAATACGAATCTGAAAACAAAGCAGAAACTGCAATCAATTGAGAACACTCAAGACTGAGAAAAATAACAGTTTTCAGAGGACTTTTCAGTGCTATGGCAGTAACTCACTATTGGGTGCCATGAAAACAAAGGGCCCTGCCCAGGTTGCAGAAAGCCTGGGGAGCCTGGGCTGTAAAAAAGCCACTCAATCAGCAGCAACATGGCCAGCACTGCTTTGTGATCAGTTCTGCCCGTCCAGCCTCTCAAACACAGCCTTCTTAGACACTTTAGAACAAGATTTCTCTCAGTTAACTCTGACTATATAAAGGGCATATATATACTATATAAGGTAAAGACTATATAAGGTGTATATATAGGGTATCAAAGTTATATAAAGTGTAGGAACAAACAAGTCATCCAAAGATTTCTCTGTAACAAAGACAGAAGATCACCTTTGGGCGACACACCATCTTCCTCATTTTAAAAGTCCTTCTAAAAAGGGCCAAGTTACCTTCACAGGATATGGGATACCCCTCTTCTAGCTATGGTGGGTACCTAGACAACTGGCTTAGGCCTGATGGCTATGTTTTTGATTGCAGAAGATATTTTAGAACATTCCAAGCCTAATTATTGAGCTTATGTTTTGACTGGACCTTATTCAAATACAACTCACATACTGGTTTCCCTCATGCAAGCATCCAACAGAAGAAAATTTTTAAAAATGAGAGAAAAATATAGAAAACCTATAGAAAAAAAACAATGTAAGAAAAAAGATACTCTTACTTCAAGTTCAATAGAGATTCACTTTTCTGCTTTTTACCTCTTTTTTTGCACTGGTAAATGGGACATTGGGCTCCCATGTTCTCTGCAGTTTTCTAGCACTTTGTGTGGAACAAACCAGCTCCACACATCAGACATCTAACATATGTTGTTTACATAACACTTTCAGCTGTGTTGCTACTCTCTCTGAACTCAACAGTTCCCCAAAATTTGGGATCTTGCAAATTGTTCTATTAGGAAGAAGCATTTGGCAGTAGAGACTGGTATCTATTATAGAAACTCTGCTCTCTGACAAGGAACACCAAGTCCTATTTGCCAGGTTTGAGGGTGTCACACGACAGGAGATTTCATCTTCACTGGCATCTTTCTATCAGCATGCAATCTAAAAAGACTCTCTCTTTTAGTCTGTTCAGGGTTACTCAAGATAGCTGTGCTCAAAGCTTCCCTTTATGTCTTTTTCCCTGTCATTTCTGAGGCTCACTCAGTGGTTCTTCTGTGTCACGGATGCCTGAAGGGTCCAGGTTCCTCTGACCTGGGCACTAACATGCATATAGAAAATCATCTGAAGAGCATCACTATGCCCCAAAGAGTTTAACCACTTCTACTACTTGAAAAGGAGGACAGCAGTTGTCCCTAAACTCAAAATAGAGGTATCATTGGGTCATGCTATAATCTCAGGCTGTGATATCAGGAACTTTTTTTAGTGCACGCATGTGTATGATCAGAGATTGGGCCAAGATAAAGTGGAACCTCTGAATTGCTGTAATGAATAAAACTGTAACAAATAATATTAGCAAGACCTTTCTAATTTCCTTTCTATCAATTCTAATGTATATTCCCAAGATACATATCAGAGTAATGTAAGAGCCGAGCTTCATTTAAATTAAATGCTTTTGGACTCATGTCCTGTTACCTTCTACATCTAGAATACGTAATGAGAAGACCACGTACAGCACTACCACCAGCTTCTTGTCATCTTCCAGCATACTCACAGGGTTACTCGTGTCATTGTTATGAAGTCATTAAAGCCACGTGGTACACAGAGACAGCCTGCTTCTATTTCTGGTCCAGCTCAACACTGTGGGGAAAGCGCCATACTTTCCTAAGTGGAGTCAGGCTCCCATGGAAACTATGCTGTTATCTTGGATTTGCCCTCTTTGAGCAGCAAGTCCCCAGTGGCCACTTATGAAGCCCTTAAAGGTGCATTTGCCATCTTTGTGGGGAACTGCCTGGGTAAAATATAAGAGCCTGTCTGGGTAGAATAGGCCTTTGTTCTGAGTACTAGAGCTCTGAAAGCAAAACAAAAGCCAATGTTCTCTATGGAACAAGTCCAAAAATATAGAGAAAGTTCTCCTGATCATGCCTGAACCACTCACATCCAGCACACAGTACTCTGAAAAGTATGCCTGGAAAATACTTTCACCCTGGCTAAATCAAGTGTTTCTTATCTGCAATACCAGATTGAACTGCTAAAGCAAGATGATAAACAACAGGAGAAAGGGGATTAAAGGGTAAAGAAGAAAGATCCTCTCTACATTTCAAAACAAAACAGTCTGTTCATTTAAATGCTAATAAGATTCCTATCTGGATGGTGAAATCCTTATGAACTCTTGTGCTCTAGACAGAAGCAAATCTTGACCCTCATTACCAAAAGTCACCCTGCATGTGACAAGGTGTTTGTGAAGCCAGAGAAGCAGATGTTCTCCAGACCAACATATCTTCTCTCTCTGTCTGCCTGCAGTCAAGAGAGACTAGACTTGGTGACCCAAAGGACTTTGCTGCTTTTGTTTTCCTTAATAAATAACATTAATATTAATACAATGGCAACAACAAAACAAACTCCCCCCATAAACCTGGAGCAGAGCACCAGCAGGGCAGTGAGCTGCACAGGTCAGCACCATGCAGTGAGCAGTAATCTGCCTATTTTGTGTCTGAAGGGATAACAAATACTCACCACAGCCTGAACAACCACCACATGCCTACAGAACTCCTACTGCCAAGAGAAGGGTTGTCACATGCTTGGGGTTGTCATGTGCTGCCAGCAGCAGTGCCACTGAGGTCTCTGCTTAATACTTGTATCCCGGTTTTGTTCCTTCTCACCACAGCACAGCAGGACTCAGCCCTGCACCCCAGCCTTTCTCCAGCCTGGCAGCTGCACTAGAGGGGAGCAGGGCTTGGGGAGGAGGGAGGAAGATAAAGGCTCCTCCTGGCTTACGAGGAAAACTCCACCAAGGAAGAGAGGCAGTAGAGGGCACTACCTTCAAGGAGAGGAAGACAATGAGGCAGGCTTGGGAGATGAGCTACCTCTGTTCAAACTGAAGTTATTTACAGCATAGGCTGCATTATGCAGGAGATGAGCACAGAGATACCATGGCGGTCTTCAAATCTGGACACACACCTTCAAGTCTCAAGCTACCTCTTCATAGCACAAGTTGTGGGCACACAGAGGCAGCTTCTCCAGTGACATAATGATGAGCAGCATTCTTCCTGGAGCTATCCCCACACTTTTGTCTCCTTCCCTCACTAGGTCTGGTGAATGGATGTGGGCATACTTCCGTGGCACTACACCTCATTATATCATTAATCTAGTGCTCTAATCACAGCTGAAGCTGAGGACCTGCATAAGCATCTTTCATGTTCCTTGTTTCTTTCCTAGTAAATTTTTAAGCTCTCAGGAAGAAGAGCTGAAAACATGAAATGAATACACATCAGACCATGAAGCACAGAGGAAAAAGATTTCTCAAAAGAAGTCATGACTTCTCAGCTCAGCAGGTATGCTAAGGGCACAGCAGTCCAGAGGTTTGCAGTCTAAGAGGCCTTTGTTGATGCAATGTGAGATCCATGCACAAACTTCACAAAAAATTTGTGTGCCAGTGACTGCAGGAGAACTATAATTAGTCACAGGCAATGACAACAAAACTTCTCCTGAGAGAGCAACATCAAAACTCATAGGTCTGAATAAAGTTAGTAATAAAAAAAAAAAACAGCAGCCATGATGAGAGAGAATATACTTGCTCCTCCAAACACAATCCTGACCCTGGTTCTTGAAGATGAGTTTTAAGTATCTCTGCTAATGTTCCTGCCTAGCAAGAAGGTGATGCCTTAGGATTTAGCTTTTATATTTTTCTGATTCTGTACTGCTTTAGTGTATAACTCTAAAACTTCATAGCCTGTTCTATAGTTCTAAAACTTCAGCTACTCCCATTTTATTCAGACAAAACAATTCCTCTCTAGGCCTGAAACTCAAGGACACCTTATTGTCTCAGGTCCCAAGAGATGTAAACAACAGTGAGTTGAGGGGGGGCAAACTTGGAGTAAATTACTTCATTACCTGAAGCTGTAATTGGAGGATTAACCTCGATATGTAAATGAAACAAACTTATAACTATGTGAAAAATTCATGACCATCATCCATCTTGAATGTAGCCCCTCAGAGACTTCTGACTGCCCAAGGTGTACCTATTGAAGGCCTTTAATAAATACTTATGTATTTACTTTTGTTTAGCCTCTGTTTTAGGTACCCATGCCAAAGCAAAGTCAGCCTCTATCTCTCCAAGCAAGCTCTCCAGCAACTTACTCATAAGGATTCAGCTGCCAATTAAAAAATAAAGTTTAAAAACCCCTTTGTTTTTGTGAGTTGTTAAGAACTTCTAACTTATACAGGCCAGCTGAAAAAGTACAAATAAGCCATTTTCATAACCATGTTTCAGTGGGGAAGGAAATAAGCATGACTGCAAAGCCACCAGCTCCAGTTCCTCCCCTAATCATCCAGTGGGACTATAGAGAGAAGCCACCAGAAAAGAGCTCAGCTCATTAACAACAGAGATAGGAAGAGCCCCAGAAATCTCAGTTTTATTGGCAAATGAGTGAGCACAGCTCTGACATGGATGCAGCCACCTGAGTGTAAGTAATGTCAGTGTAACCTCAATCTCTTGAGCTGTATTGACTTATTGCAAAGATATACTGCCTCAGCTTTGCAACAATGGCACACTTTCAGCATTTATCCTCTGCTTCTTTTCCACAACATTTACCGATTCCACACAGTGTAAACGATGAAACAAAAACCTTAGCTCAAAGTAATGGATGGGAATGTGCCTACTGGATACCAGTGGACGGAGCTGTTGTGCAAAACCCAAAGTTTCTGAATGTCCAGTCATTTTTTGACCAATTAGTGATCAAAAACTCCAATTTCATTATAATTTATTTAAATTAAAATTAAGGTTTTTTCCTTAAACTGATCTACAAAACCTTATTGTCAGTGTGCCAGCCATTTAATACCTGGATTCCCAGCATCATCTTCTGTACTCTTGAACCTGAGTAATATTGTATATCCTAGATCACCACTTGAATTGCTTTTCAGAAACAAAAAAATACAAAATGTAAAGTTATATAAAATGACAGAATTCATCTAAGGACTCACCAACCAGTTGAAGACCAAACACATTCATTCTCATGTAAGAGGTAAGAGTGAACATTTTATTCAACTCGAATCTAGAGAAACTCACTCTTCGTGTTCCTCATGGGATACTTTCATCCAAGTCCTGATATTGCAAAGCCAGGTGATTACTGCAATCAAAAAAGTTTGAGGACTGTAAATGGTGCATTGAAGCCTACAGAAATCCCAAACTTTCTGTGCTGAAGGAAAGGAACAGAACTGAGAATCAGTAACTGCTAGGCATAGCCAGGTATTAAAGATCAAACTTGGGGAATATAAAATAATACAGGCAACATACTGGAGTTTCAATAAGGACAAAATAGAGCAATAAAGCATGAGAAACAAACAACCCACAACTACCAAGCAAAGTCTTACTAGATTCATGCTCTGTATCCTACTATATACTGCATTTCCCCAGAAGACAGAATTTAATATGAGCTGGGGAAGGATGGCTACATGGGTAGGTGTGTGGATGTTGGGGGTGGGAAATGTTAATAAGGTGAGAACAAGCATGCATTAATTACACATTTCTCAAATGGCTCTCTTTCTCATTTTAGTCTCACATACACCAGTATCTGTAATAGTTTTCTTTCAACAGCATAGAGAAATGTTTTCTTTTTCCTTTTAGCTGTTTTGGACAGAGCAGGAAATAAACATAAGGTGTGATAATAGAATATGATTGTCTACTACCTTCAGATTTCCACATTGTTTTGAGGCTACTGAGACAGACTTGGGCATACTCATTAGGACCTCTTTTGGTGAGAAAGTGGGACAAGAAGTCTCCTTATTCTAAAGGCTGCCCACAGACAAAATCTGCATTTCCAAGTGAAGGAGAAACAAATCTTCTCTCCTTTTACAGGTGGGGAGAGTCTTGGTTCATTGCTGTCTCTTCCTGCCTTTTTCCAGCAGCCAACTCAACTGGGTCAGCATGGTAAGAAACTATCTTCTCAGGGTACTTTTTTGCAGCAGGGTACTGTCAAAGCAAGAGGCACAACGCCAAGGCTGAGAAGTCTCATCTGAGTCTACTGCTAGAAGATATTCTAAAGTCACAGTCCAGTTCAGTGATGTCAAGAAATTTATGCCATTTAAATTAAGTGCTGAAAGGATTACATTTCAGCCAAATATATCCAAGGATATTCTCCTGTCACATGCCACTTCTGTTCCAACCTCAAAAATCTGACTGCAGTATGAGGTGTTGCTAGCCAATCATCAGCTACTTAATTAATGGGGTATTAAACTGATTAATGGAATTAATCCATTCTGCAGACTGAGCACACACTGAGTCCATTTGTACACAAAGTGAGAAAGCAAGCCACTTGGCTACCAAGGGAAAGGCTTTCTGACCCTGTACCATCTACTCCTCTTGCAAGAGCAGGTAGACAACAAAATAAGCCTAAACTCTTAAGTGTTGTGTTGGGGTTTAATATATAACTACTTGACTTCTACTCAGTAAATCCAGTCAATAATGAACTACAGCCCTTTCCCTTCAAAGGGCCAGAGATGCAATCACATCATGTCCATGTTGGCTCATACTAATTTAGGGAATATTCTGAGAAATACGTTCATTGAGCTAAGCAGCCAATGTAACTAGGTTTCCCTTGTGTGCTCTTATAATGATTTTTACCTAGCAGCAGCTGGAAACCAATAGATCTGATATCTTTCTGGAGAAGCTTCTGTTCCTAGGAAGGTCAGTCATCAAACAGGATTTGTTTTTCACCTTAGACAAGACAGATGTTGGGGTCTTATAGATCTGTACGCTGTTAAAGTTCTGCAAATAGCAGAGAACCAGCTTTCAGTAATTATGTCTCCTTTCAGAAAGGACTGCAAAAGAGATCTTTGAGTAGGCTGTATTTACAACAGTGATTAAAAAAAAAAAGAAGTAGAAAACAATGAGGCAATCAGTAGAAGTAGACAAGTGCTTCTGAAGCAATGTGAAATGTTTTCCAGGCTCCCCAAGATGGTATACAGAGCAAGTAGCCTCAGGAGTTTTGGATATCTGTCCTGCCCATCCATAATAAACCTGGCAGCCCAGAAACCTCAGCTGAACTAAACCCCAGCTTTTGAATGGTGTGCAAGAATCCCATTTCCAAGTTTTCAGACCTGTTTTTTCCAGATTTTTCTTTCTACAAATATTTCAAAAGGTCTGCTTCAATCCCGAGTAGGGTTGTTTTTTTATTTCCTTTCCCAAATATTCCAAAGGATGGCAAGGTGCAGGTTTCATTTCAGTCAAACATAACACAGTCTTGTGCTTTACTAATTTTGGGCCATTTCATATGCCATCCTTAAGGAGCTTGGTCTAGATTACTGTTGTCAGAGCAGAACCCTGCATCATACTATTAGAACTCTTCAGGTTTTCATAGTAGAGCTGAACAATGGAAAAATAACAGCAAGGAGCTATAACAAAGGCAGTATCTCTGTCTACGAGTGACCTGTGGTTTCCCTGAGTACTGGTATCCTACCCTTCAGAGGTCCAGCATAATGAAGGCAGCTGTTTGCTAGTTTTCCCGGAGGGGATGGTGTAAAGAGGAGAAAGGAGAGATAGAACAAACTCAATCACGACATTTAGGCCTTGAGATAGAGAGCGTGATTGGAAAGGGAAAGCAAACCTGATGTTTCCACTGCTTCCCACCAGGTACTGCTGTCAAAAGAAGGAAACAGGAAGACAAACCATGCCAAGACTTTTCTGGCTTGCTTATTGCCATAGCGAGATCAAACAAAGTTACAATGAGGGCCCCAAAAGCCATTTATCTTCACACTTCAGACTTTCCTGGCAGGACAAAAATGAGAATAAAAGACATGACCACAACACGAAATTTTCAAAGCAAAACCCTAAAGAAAGAGAAATATAGCTATTTTAGAGTTTTATTATCAAATGGATCACACAGCTTTCCAAGAGCCCAGGCCAGTTAGTATGCAATGTCAGATCAGAGTTTCTGGTGAATCTGAAGGCTAAGAAATTAGTCAGACCTGTGTAGCAGACTTGCTGCTTGGTTATTGTTTCCCATCCAGAACCAAACTTTACTATGCTCTTAGAATTTCCTTTGAAGAAAAAAAAAAAAAAAAAAAAACAAACAAACAAACAACAACAACACACCAAAAAAAGAGGCTACAGTCCTACCCCCATCCACCTTCTTGTGGTTAACCCTACTCCTGTGGCACTCTTGTGGTATTTGCATTGGACCCTGTTCCCAGTCCATAGCTGTCCATTCCCCTGTCTCAGGCTTCAGCCCTCCTATACTCATCATCTGAGATGATGCAACCAGACAAAAATCACTACATGAATATCCATTTATATCACAGCTGTGATTTTTAAAAAGTGTATCTAGTCATGTGCACTTTCCAGTTTTAGGCCCACAAACAGCTGGGCTGTCCAAGACATATCATCAAGCATAAAAACAGGAGAGAATAAGCAGAAAACTTTTAAACATAGTCACAGGATACATATGTATGTCCTGCCACAAGGTATTTAAAGCTTAAGAAGTTCATAAGTTGTTAAGTTGTTATAAAATGTGTTAGCCTGACAACGGTGAGTCACTTCTTCCCAAGTCACCCAAGCATTAAAAACTGTGGGTAGAGGCAAGGAATTTATAAAAAAATATTATACAAATATCTATTAGGACTATTATTACCCAGAATAACCATAAGGAACACAATGGGTTCTTATGATTCAGTGATTTGAAGAGTCATAAGACGAAGGAATTAACAATGCTAAGTGACTTCTTTCTCATTAATAGGAGAATCAAACTGTACAAAATGTAGCAAAGAGACTGGAATCTGCTGAATGGAATTTTTTAGAATTCAAAATTTGCTATACTTAGGCTCTTAGAAATGGAAAACCATTAGAATACTGCCAGAGGTCAGCTGAAGCACAGGAATTGTGTATTTAAAGAAACATTTTTCACTGAACAAAAACCACTGTTTCACACCTGCACTGGTCACTAGCTAGCTCCAGCTCCACAGTTCCCTAGTTCAACTAGGAAGCATCCATACTATTGTTCCTTAGTAAGCACAAATAGAGAAAATAGAGATGGAAGAGACCACCTAACAGATGGACAAAGAGCAACCATTGAAGTCAGCGCTTCTGTGTTTCCTCTGAGGGGCTACATCTTCCTTTTTTCACCAACATTATTCCAAATGAGTAAATTGGAGACAGTAGGCAGTAGATGAAACTCAGGCACCCACACCTACCAACAGGCCAATGTGTGTTCTAGCTTCCCTCATGCAATTGTTTCTTGCTGAAACTGATCTGTTCCAGAAAAGGTTATGATTTCCAGGATATGGGGCAAACTCATAATGAGGTCTAACACAGCACAAAACAACTTCTTGCTAACTCTTCTCACTGATCCTCCAGCTCACAGGTAAGATCAAGTGCTGGCATCCACTTGTGCTGTAGCAGCGGACTAGTATGCAAAAACAGTAAAACAACCCTTTAAAGTCTGAGGAGAGGAAACCTCCTGCTTTGGGTCCCATTGAGAGCAAAGCTAATGCAAGAAGATCAAATAGGTCTTTGTCCATCCAGTCCTATGTGTTATTAAATCCGTTGCAGTATTCTAGGACAATGCATTGAAGCTATTGTGGACATAGACTCGTATTTCAATCCTGTCACGTTTATCCACACACAAAAGACCAAAATTATTCTTCCTGCTAAGATAAGTATGTTAGATGACACAAAAGGAAGCTGTGTGAGAGACCACATGGTTTTACCTATTCTTTCCTGCCTGTGTTGGACCTTATAAAAAATGATCTCTTGTCTTTTCAGAAAGACAGGCAGTAGCCATTTATAGGTATGCAGCAGAGAAAGCAAGAAGCATAATAGCAACTTATTTGTGTCTAGCAATGGGCATATAAAGGGGATTTGATGGGAAGACTTACAGGCAAGGAAGAAACAATTCAGAAGCTTCTTCAAATGCATTCAATAATATGTGTAACATATTATTGAAGTTTTCAGGGTTTTTTTGTCCACAGCTCAGTGCCAGACGTTTTGAAAAACAATCACAATTATTTTAATTAGAAGTGAAAGCAGCTTACAGTATGCAGACACATAGCAGGGAGCAAGTATACCTAAAAGCTGATTAGGAAGCTCTTCCTCAGAATTACTCAAAGAAAGTCAAAAACCTACTTTAAAGAGCCCAGGAGACCTGCACAAGGTGAAACAATTCATTCAAACATAACACATAGGATTTTGGGGTGGGGGGGGAACCCATTGTTTTTCAACTTTTCAAGCTCCACATATACACAAAAGGCATGATGAAACACTTATTTCCAGCTAACCACACTTTCTGCCAGAAGCTGCCCCCCTTTGTAGGAGCATATTGTCAAGGCCCTGTGGCCTGCTCAGCCCCACCTGCTAGCAAAGTGGCTTTTTGTTCTGTTCCACATGATTTGCACAGGAACAGCTGAGGCAATGAAGGGTAAGTCCTCCCCTTCACAGGCACAGGAAGCACAGCAAGGGATTCTTATTGTCCATGGAAACTGGACAATAAGAGCCATTTTGCTGGTTCAGACTAAATGACCAGCTCAAGTACTTTCCTACACTTCTGTAGGAAGTGTATCTGAAAATTCTGATCCCCAGACCATGTTCTGCCTTCACTCAAACATAATGCCAACCCAAGGATATGTTTATCAGTATTTTCCATTCATCTCATCATTGAGATGTTTCTGAAAACCTTTCCTCTTGGAAGAAAAGCAGAGGGTTTTTATTCAAGGGGCCATCCAGCTTTACAGGACACATGGAGGAAAAAAAGAAACAGGATGAAAGCTGCTGGACTGTTCTCTCAACTCTGCCTCAGATGTATTGGAGCATACTAAGGAAATTACGTTCAATGTCTCAGTTTCCACTCCTGCTACTCAAGGATATCACTACTACCCAACACCATGCAGGTATGTGAGGGTTCAGGATACATATGACAGTCTTGATTTTAAAATAGAAAGCTGTATATAAAAGTGCAACAATCTATTAGAGTATAATCAAAACTGAACCCAGATATCAAGGGAATGTTTTAGTAGAAAAGAAATGAAAATAATTTCTTTGTGTTATCTAGATTCCAGGATATGAGCAACACTGTCAAATAGCTCTAGAAAATAACGTTCATTGAAGTAATAAGGACTTCTCTTTGTGAAGACTTTTTCATTATAAATTCATTTTATTCTGAGTCAGAAGACTCAGAAGTCTTTCCTGAGTTTTGTTTACACGCTTAGAATTGTTTCTCTTGTTGCCATATTACCTCTTGCTAATACAGTAAAAACAGAAATCCTAATGCTCTGCATTACACACTACCCAGCTCTATGAGGTTGCAGAGGCATTACCACAGATTTAATCTATTAAAGCCATTAGTATTTGCAAAGTATGGAACAATCGTTTTCTAGAGTTAAGGACCAAATGGAAAATAATGTGAAGATGTATAAATAAGACAAAGTATAAATCAGAATAATTCAGGGCTTTCCAGGATGGTTTATATATTAATCAGGTTTCCTGCATCTCTCCCCTCTACCATCCCTTTGCACTTTGCCTCTGTTTTTCCAAAGTACTATAGTCTTTCTTTCCTCACTTCTGTCCCAGAGACAAGATTCAATTACAGACACTATAAAGATAATATTTCATTGAGGCCAGATGTCTAAGAGGTCTCTCAGGACTGAGGCTACTGTCTTGTCTAACACAACGGTATTGGGCAGGGAGAGGATGTCCACCTTTTTATTTATATATTTAAACTTGGGATGGTTATCTTGCTGTAAATTGCAAGGGGCCACAAGTGCTTGCAGGATTTACTAACAGCTAGACAAGGTCAGCACTAATACAGAGGTTGAGGATTTAACCTCAGCTAATTCACCTGTCAGTAAAACCAAAAATGCCTTGGTGCATCCACTGCCCTTTCATTGTGTAACATTAAAACCTGCTTTGTTGTCATTGAAGACAAATTAAATTGTTCTGCCTACTAATAGCTTTAATGAACTTCTATCTAACACAACTCTGTAAGCACAAGGCTTGCCTACAGCATGTGGATTGCCCTGCAGAAGGTCTCAGATACTCCCCGAGTCTGAGCCAGCATACTTAGGTGGATTGGTACTCAGCTTTCACCCAGGTGCATGTTTAGTCATAGCAACTCTTTGTTTGCCTTTTCAGCCTTTTTGAGGAATAAAAAAAAAAAAAAAAAGTACATGAATCATCAGGATAGTTATGCTTTGTATCTAATGACACAAAAACCTCAACAGGGTTAGATAAGCATGTAACAGGTACAGGTAAGCATGGGAGCTACTCACCATCCATAGAGAGGGAGCTCCTCAGGTAACGCACTCTCTCAAATACTGGCCCTAATGAAATCAATGTCAGAGCTCACATGGACTTCAGAGCAGCAATTTTACCTTCCTTAAATTGCCAAGAATTACAAAATTGCCGTGAATATTCCAAAGAATAGACAATCCAGAGATTTCAGGTACTTTTGTTTTGTTAAGGTATCAGTACTTCATAAAGAGGTTTGGCCACAGCTTTGATTTTTTAGGTTAAAGGAGCACACAATAAGAGACATACTGGCATTAAAAGTAAAGCAAATATATTTTAGCCTGAATTTAAAATTTTTGTCTGTCTGATCATTGTCATTCTCCTCATATTTTTAAGAGCTGCCCAAGCTGATATTCTCTTCATCTGCTTTCTTCTTTTTCTGCCTTGTAGAAAACTTTTGGATAAATTTGAAGTGCAGCTTGACTAAGGCCACTGTTAAGAAAACTTAAAAACTTACTAAGAAGATCACTTTAAAGCAATCTTTAATACATGCTCTACAGCTACCTCCAATTTTTCAAGACAAAGACTTAGCTTCTCACCTACTGGATGAAATAGGAAAGGGCTTGAAACACTAGGAAAAATACCATTGTTATGTGTAACACTTAATAACAAATGCACTTTCTTCGAAAACAAGCTCCACTAGTAGGCAGGTTTTCTCCAGCTCAGAAGTCCTGCTCCACTTTAGCATTACTCTCCTGAAGGTAGAGATTACTTTTTGTATGAGCTGATATGATGTAGTGTATAAAAATATTTTGCCTCACTTGAAGAAAGGAGAAGGGCAAGAATAGCCATGTACTAGAATTTATAGTTCAGACATTCCCAAAGTGAGGAAAACCTTTAACTACCAATGACCGTCCCAGAAGCTGCTAGCATTTACTAATAAATGACAGCAGTAAGAAATATAATAAAGAAATAATAAATGGACTTTTATCATAAGATGAACTTTTCATTTTAAATGCAGTGGCTTTTTGAACTACAAGTGACTTAGCCAGGTTTCAGGATTAGTGACCACTCACTAGTCTGGTTCACTGTGTCTATATATCATGTGGTTTACTGAGACCACGCAATCAAAACTTCCCACCTTGAGTTTGGATCGACCCTTTAAGGACTTGAGAAGTTTTAGAGAGAATTAAATTCACAGGTGTGCCTATAAAATTAAACTGCTGCTTTTTGATAGACTCATAACTTTTCTGAGACGTTGAGTTCCTTCAGAAAGATTACAGCCTGATCCAAACAAAGCAGCAAATGGAAGAATTGGGAAAGCTACCACAAAGTAGAAGAGTGGTCTTATTAAAAAAAAAAAAAACAACTGTACAATATTGCAAGAAGTTAATTATAATTGTACACACAGTCAGAAAAACGTTACTGGAACATTACACTCAGAAATATATACACACAAAAAATTGTAAGCTTCTTCTCCTGGCTATCTGCATACCAAAGCACCTGCTAGAATGTAGTCATAACCTGACTAGTTACGTTTTCATGGGTTATTATTTTCAGAAACATCATTCCAAGAAGAGCAAAAATAGTTACTCAGTTCTTGAGGCTCTGCTGCTTGCCTGCAGGACTACAATTATGTACTGTACAGCTGAGGGAGCAGACCTCAGGACAGCAAACCCTGCTGCCCTTCAGCCCTGGTGCTCACCAAGAAACTTCATAAATTCCTGCATCAGAGGTTATCTATCTCCTCAAATAGCACGAGCAGAGGACTCGGGAACCTAATTTAGCTGGAGTCAAGTAGGGAGCTTCCACCAAGCAAACAGGAGGAATGTTATTCTGGTTGATGGGCAGCTAGGAGCATTGATAGCTTCTGCTGGCTTGAAGCTGGCATTTCTTACAGCACTCTCTGTCCTATACTGGTGACCCAGCTACCAATTCTAGGTGCATAACAGAGCTGTAAGGCAAAAAGTAACCCTGATAGCAGCAGTAGCTGCCAGTCTGTTTCTTCCTCAGAGGGTACCAACAACACAAGAGCAATGGGTGAACACAGTACATAACCTTTACAAGATGTCTGTGTTTATAATCTAATCTTCCACAGTCAACTGAAACTGAAGGGTGTATAACACCCTTATCCTTAGCTGAAAATGGTGATGATACAGGAAAAACTATGCACCAATCTGTTCCTGGGTATAAGCCAACCCATCCAAGTATTAAAAGACTCTAGGTACCAGAAAATCAGAAGCAAGGTAAAAATAAAAACACGGGTGTGTTCAGGAAAACCAAAATAACATATGGATCAAACTCCTTCCTTTCTTAGCTCATGGTCACTTACTGTAAAAACATCTGTACTAAAGGCTAAAATATTACTTGCACAGTTATCATCAATTCTGGTGCACAAATTAACAGACTGTAAGAGCAATTCTCATCATACCCCACGTAGGTAAGCTTTACTCACCATGGAAGAGCAACCCAAGGGTCTCAGGAACCAAAGGCAGCACCATTGAGGAGCCTTCCTAGGTTCCTCCAACAGTTTAGCTGCAGGCTGACAGCCAGCTGCTGAGGAACAGCAACAAATAGCCTAAGGAAGTGGATCCACCTGTTTTCACCATTAACAATAGAATGGCCTCAGGTGAGAGACCTCTGGCCATCTGTGGCCCCTCTGCCCATACAGAAGGCAATCAGCCTATCTACTACAGTGGCAGGGCCACAGCACACTCAGCTGGAGTTGACCCTCCGTGGTGAAGTGGGGGCAGACAGTGCCTGTGTGCAGCATCTTTGTATTGGTATGAAGTCTGTAAATTAGTGTTTCTGGGCTCTGAAGACTGATGAAGAAAGCACTTTTGGTCAAAACTGCTGGTATGTGTGGCAGTTCTGTGTCTGAAGTCAGCATGCTGACATGGCTCCATCTTTTTCTCATCACTGCTGTGAGGTTTCCTATGAAGTAGTTTTCCAGGAGGAAAAGTTGCTTAAATGCTATAGACTATAGCAGGAATTTATCCTTCATTAAAAACAAGTCCATAGAGAGCAAAACTACAAAAGCCAAAGGTGACTGATATTTTCACTTGGTGGTGGTTCAGATGGCTGCAGGGCTGTTTCACCTGTCATGCAGACTGGTGAACGCCTCCTTTCCTTTTCATAGCAAAGCAACACAGCCCTAGCAGTGCAGCCAGCCAATGCCATGGTCCTCCAGCACAGCCCTGAACCCTGGCACAGGTCAACTTTCATCCAGGGAACCTCTACTTGTCTAGCAAGCATCTGTCACCCACAGCCTGACCAGTGCTTCTGGCAGGGCTCTGCTCAGATGTCTCTTTCCACCAGAGAAGAGAAGGAGTTTCCCCAGACTCTCATTACTCTGTGAGATTAATGGCCAGTGTGGGATGGATGCTGTGCTTTTGGCTGGTTGGGACAGTGACCCTTCACTGTTGTATTCACTCAGATCTTTTTCCTCCCACATTTGGAGATGTCAGTGTTGTCTGGGCTTTGCTGGACAAGGCTGGGGCCTGCTTAAAATAGCTTTGAGCTGTCTCACATAGGTGGAGAGGTATCCTTTTAGGAAGTGAACGTGTTAGTGTTACTTGTACCAGCAAGGAGCACACACCAGCCCTAAAGCTACTCCTCCTGCTGCCAGCACAGCCCAGGGACAGGGTGCAGGGGCTGCTGCCTTCTGCTGCCCCCAAGTAAGCATTAGCACAGGTAGTCACCCTTACATTCCAGGCAAGCAAGGTCTAAGCAAGCCCTTTTTCCTCTCCACTTACATCAGTGTTTTTTCAGGCCCTTAGAGGTATTTCCCTCAAAGTGCATGCCTGGGGCTGCCACGTCTTTCTCTGGCAGGCTTCTCTCCAGATGACTTGGGAATGGTCTCATGGATCTTTGGGGCATGGCATCAGCACCACAGTGAGGTTTCCAGTGTTCTGATGCTTCCCACCAGTGCTGCTGTACACTGAAGCAGTCACCATAGTGTCAACTGGCTGTGCTTTCTAAGCTGGGAGGAATAGTTAGGCTTTTGTTTCTGCTAGTTTGTTTCTAATAAAAAAATTAAAATCTGGAAATAGCACATGATGTAGGAGCTTGGATCTGGGACTGAATCCAGCACTGTCATTAGAGGACACAAGTCGTGAGGGATGTGTCATATTAGTAGCTTGCAGCTAATGGACTGGCAAAGGCTGGAAGCTGCACTGGCTCGTTGCCCAGAGCCCATGGAACTGCTCAGGTAGCAGCCTCCAACAGTTTGGCCAGTGGACCATGACAGTTTCTTCATCCAGAGGTAATTAGCTAAGGTTTCCACAGGGCACCACCTTCGTTCATAGGTGCCATCATCCCCCTCCTACCTCAGCTGTTCATTGTCTTCCTTGGACCACAAAAATACCTGTGTCCATGTTCTCAGTTAAGGCCTCTTGCAAATTTCTAAAGGTGAGTTACTGCCTCTCTGCATCTGGCACAATCAGAGCAATAGCAATAAGCACTGGAAGATAACAAACAGAGCAGGCAAGAGTAGTGTCTGACTGTCCTTTGGGCAAAAGGATGTCGAAGAACCCACTCACAAGGCAAATATCATGAGAGTGACAAGTGACAGCCTGTCCTACCAGTTTATGTCAGAACCAAATCCAGCAGAAAAGCTGCAAAGTGTTCATCACAGCCTGGCATTAGCTAGCGGGAACTGCTGATTTTCCACCCAGCTCAAGCTGGTAGGGAATAGTGAAAAAAGTTTAAAATTATAAAGGAAGAAGGAGAAATAGCAGAGAAATTGGAGGAGATTCTGCTTTCTTTGCCCTGCATAACAAGAGTAGTACATGAAATTAAGAAAAAATAACAAGAGTAGTACATGAAACTAAGAAAAACAGTGTTTAGCTTCATTATGAGAGCCTCCTGCAGCAGACAAGAAAAGAGCTGAGGCTCAAGAAATGAAAAGGCCAAAGGTGTGGCCAAGCCTGGCTCTATTGCACAACAGCTGATAGACAAGGAGGCAGCAGCAGGGCAGACAAGGAGGTACCATACCCCTTCTGGGGCCCTAAATGGCCAGGTACCATGTGTAGCTGAGCCAGCAGCCCTGTATGCACAGTGCTTAACACCAACATCAAACACCCTCAAGAGAACGTTGACACCTGTCATCAAAACCCTGTGTTATTTCTAGGAAAAACTGCACACTTAAGGCATGGAAAAGACATGTAAATATAAATCTCCTTATTCTAAAATATGTTCTTGAGCATGAGGTAGTTGCCATTGCCTAAAAGAGACCCAGGGCAGTGGTGGCTTATAGTATAGAAATGCATAGCCTCTCTTTAGCTGCATATTTTACCGTGTCTGGATGTAATACCACACCTTTTGTTCATTAACTTTTACTTACGCCAGCACAAATATTTTGTACACCTAAGCTGGTTACAATTCTCTTGAAGATACAGTCCTAAATGCTTATTGCTAATTTCTTCACTAAAGTGCCTGGCATAGAATGACAAGCATTCTTGGTAAAATGTGAAACATTAAGTTCATAATTTTCCCAGTTTTCCATTCTGTAAACTGTTTCACAGACACTATCTGAATTTTTCAGTGCAAACTCAATAAAAAATAAACTTCTACCCTGTACAGAAAACACTTGTTCCCTCTTCCAGTAGGGAGAACCTGTAATTTACCTGTTAACAGGAGATTATTTGATGCGTCTATCTTCTTAACTGCAAGAAGAATTTCACAATAATGTAGGAAGTTTTTTCAGTTGAGCTAGGTTGAAGAAGAGAGGAAAGAGCAGCATGGATAACCAAGTACCTCACAAATTATTAGAGCCATGCTCTTTTTAATGGCTCTACTTGAACAAATACAATGCACCAGGAGAAAACAGGCTTTTTCCTAGGAACACAAAATTGATACAATCATCCAAAAATTCAAGAATTTCGTTCTTGCATCATCTTTGAGACTTTCTGGCTCCACTTCTCTCCTCTCTTCACAATTCTTTCACAGCTACTGGCTTGCCTGCAAAGGGAAACTGGAGCACCTCCTCTGCATGAAAATAATGATCAGCTTCTGCTCTCTCTTCTTAAGCTACAAGAGCTGGCTAGGCAAGTGAGAGGCAAAAACCACACAAGAATCCACTGCTTTGACTTGGCTAGGAAAAGCAGGATCTATCCCCAAAGTCCAGACCTGAGCAAGGTCATCTCAAAATATCCATAGGATAATGAGATTTTCAGGCTATGAATTTTCCTTGGGAGCATTTGTAAGAGGCAGAAAACTTTACATTACAAATAACAGAGGTTTGCTGGGTTTTGTATAAATCAGTTTCCTGTCACACGTTTTCCTGTTTTTATTAGTATTTTTAAACTACCAGGAGTGAAACTGGCAGATCCTAGTTTGCAATTTATTTTTTTCTTTGGAGTGAAGTCTTTTGCTGTCAGCTGATAGCTGATTTACTGTCTTTGCCTTCATATATGTCACTGGGGTGAATAAACCAAAACAAATGATTCTTTACTACAGGAATTGAATTTCTTCCCAGCACTAACAGCTCTCCTCCTCCTTGAATTTTTGGAGATGACTTCTTGTGATTGCAAACCTAATGCTGGCTGTGTGGCCCATGAGGATTGCATCAAACGTCACACAGTCAAATCAATCAACAATGTTGTTATCTTTCAGTATTTTCTGCTTGTTTAAGCAGATAAATGAAAACAGACAAAAGTCAATATATCAGTGATTTGGTTATACAAACAATTAAAATATAATCTCAGGTATTTGGGATCCCCAAATAACATATCTGGAAAGAGATGTCTGTGGGGTTCAAATGTCTCAGGAGCTGCAAAGTACATGCCAAATAAATGGAGTTTACAGATCACCTTGTTTGATGCTTGAGACAATAAACGAAGGAACACAGGAATATCTAAAAAATAGGTAGAGATAGTGCTTCAGACCCAAGATTATGGAAAACATGAATCATGAAAACATAGTTTGTTTATTTTTTTTTCTGAAGAACACACTCTAACTGAGGAGAAGAAAGCAGAGAAGACAGCATTGGAAGCTCTTAGCATGCTGGGAGATGTTGTTGTGGGTGGTGTGCTTTCAAGTGTGTTGAATGTTGTACATAAACTGATTGAGACCAGATGTAGTTTGTGCTTTTGATATGGTGCTACTGATTTGTTTTTCTCTACTGAGTCTAAATTAAATTCAGTGTTGATTTCCTAGATCTAAAGTATAAGATAGCAAGTCTTCCACATAAGCAGCTTCTAGCAGTTACAAAGAATAGTGGTTTTGTGTTAGCATGAGAAAGACATTGACATACCTTGTTATTCATATTGTATTTTTTAAGAGTGAGAGCTTTCCTGGAAAGCAATTTCAAGGCAGTTCAACATTACTCCTATAAATTCTCACCTTATTTTTAAAACATTGTTTCTTATATTGAAAACTATTTTCTTCTAATAAAATCATTACTCTCCCATACATGTGCTTGAGACACCAGTCTCAGAACAACTCACACAGAGTCCAGTTTTCTGCTAATGAGTTGATATTGAGCTGACTAGGAGCTGGCAATGTATCAACTGCTCATCATTAAATCATTCCCAAAATGAACATTAATGAACTTCATCTACTTCAGCAATGTAAGGTAGCTCATGCTTCTTCTGATTTCCAATCCACAGCAAAGTAAGGTGAATTCAGCCTACATTGCCAACTTCACTGAATTGCTGTGTAATGAGCTACCATAAAAACAATGAGGTTTTGCATGTATATGTTGGACATGCTCGAACATATTAATTTGGTTATCCAATATATTACAGCTACCCCAGTGAATTTCCAAATGGAAATGGACAGTGTTAATATCTTGCTTTAAACTCTTAACTCCATGTTGGAAGAAAGTACTTCCCTTAAAAGAGAAGTCTTTTCAATGCAAAAGTTTTGTATTCTATTAACTTTTCCACTACAGCGGTAAAAAACAAAATATAATTCAAATGTCATTAATTTTGTCATTTGCTCTTTTTTTTCCTCAATGGTATTTAAATGGGGTGTTTAAATATCAAAGCTTCATGACCCACATTTTTCTGTATAGTCTGGCATCATGTCACACTTGCAGAGCTGAGAAATTTAATTGCCTGTGTTACAGGCTTACCTTTTTTCAGTGAGGAGAGGTCTATGTAGATTAACACATACAGCTGGAAAATTGTTCAGAAATCCTTATCTAAGTCTCATGTCCACATGTTGAAATATGTCTCAGAAAAGAGTTAAAAATTGAGGGTCTCAAAGGCACATTTTACTTCAGAGGTCAGCCTGCTCAAAGACAAGGTCAGGAAGATATTTGATCATAACTACATCCAGGGAGATAAGAGGAACCTCTACATTAAAATATTGATATGTATGCAGCCAAAGATCAAACTCTGTGGATACAGCAAGAACCAGTTAGGTCTTCATTTCTTGTAAATTGCTGCCCAGAATCAGTTTATCACTGTAGACTGTGTCATTTCAGAAGACATTTAGCCATCCCTGCTCTGGTGGGCAGCAGCCTTTGGGAAAGGGTGGGTGAGCAGATGGGGTAACCATTGCTCCAGTGATCTCGTCTGAGCCTGATGTTGAATACATGTTAACATCTTTGGATAATGAGATATGAAACACCAGGGAGCTGAAATTAGAAATATTCAAATGCAACATGAAATGCTTGCTTTTGAGAAAGAAATAACTATGTGAGCAGTTTCCTGTGGGATCCAGTAGATTTCTTGTTATAGGATGTGTTTACAGCAAAACCGGATGTCTACTAAAACCTATACATGAATAGGAGCCAGCAACTTTATGCAGACATCAGTGAATTGAATTCTGTTACTTGCTTTATTTAGGAAGTCATCATAGGCCCTTCTGGCCTCTAAATACATAAGCCAAAGAATCTCTGAAAGAAGAGCAAAATTGCTATTCAAGGTATTGTCTTGCTACAGGAGCATTTGGTCAGAAGAACCATCAAATTAAAATGTGTTCTATTCACTGGTGACAAAGAAGTTGTCATAGTCCTTTCCAAAAAGCATTTCAGACTTCAGAAATCACTCCCTGCTTCTCTTCCCATGTTTTCCTAATATAAACTTGAACTATCTTTTCTGTCCTTCATGTTACAATCACCTTTATTTCCTCAGGTGTCCAATAGGAGAGAAAAAAAATAGAGCCGAGAACACGATACACCAGAGATTTGTGCTGCAATGGAAATATTTTTCTCTATATTCCAGTTCAGGGGAAGAGAAATCTGTGTTTGCTTTTGTTGTTACAGTTGGTTTGAACTTTTAAAGCATGTCAAACCACCTTTGAACTTTACAGAAAGCGACTTGAAAAAAGAGTTTTTAAGTTTAAAAGAAGAATGTTTCCTTTTTAAAAAAGCAAATACAATAAATGTGGCATAACAGAGATTTAAAGATACACTATACTCTTTGAGGAAGCAACGTAGTCAACCAGATGGGTTGAAGAAAGAGCTAAATGTGCATGCATACCCACAGAAACACTCAGAGAATTTCCTTATTGACTAAAGACTATTAAGCACATTGTAATATTCAAATACCACCTACATTTATTGTGTTTCCTAATTTAAGGGCACATAACTATATTTAAATAGTTTTACATGTAACTATATAATTAATTACAAAAAGCAACAATGCTGATATCCAGGATACCCATGTACCTTCTCAGATGAGTTTGCACTGCTCACTCACCTAACAGCCATTTTCAGTAGCTGGCTACTCTCTCTGGCCTCCAAATATGCTATTCGTCATTTCCCTGCACCAGTTTAGGAATAAACAGTATCTCCAATTCTTAAAAAAGAATCCTAGAGAAAGCGTGTAGTTAATTTAACCAGCCAACTTGCACATACAAACAAAAAAACCACAGACACCTCTCCTCAAAAGCCTATGGTCTAGGTTTTCTTAAAAATATGGCAGCATTTACTGAGGTGCCCCTAACTGTTCAGCTTCCTAAACAGATCTGTACAGTTGTTCTGAAGATTAGACCTCTCCATTTTTTTTTCATTTGAGCACCAAAATTTTCTAGTCACTTGGCTCACAAGCACCATAAAAGAAGCCACCTCACTAGTTCAAATCAGGAAAGATTATTTTATTTAGCCCTGCTCCTGACACTGCAAATACAAGTAAGTAGAAATCAGCACTCCATTTATAAAATCTCCTCTACAATCAAATTGTACTTATTTTAATCTGTTTTTCACAGAACCTCCTAGCACCAGGGGACTGCTAACAACATGACTCAAACCATGAAGCAGTGACACACTGCAATAGCTTTTTCACATCTCTGTGCACACCCTGTCTCATAGCATTTTAGCACTGAGTAAAAACAGAGGTGGCAAAATCCTGTGCCACAGGAGAAGCACAAACACGGATCACAGGGTTTGCCATGCACTACTAGACTCTCCCAGCTGCTAACACATGCTGTTATGGCTGCCTGCATGCCGACCTTGGCTTGGGCTGTAGCTGAGGAGGTGGGGACATGGCAGCACGTTGACCCTTGGAGGCCAATACGTCCACACAGAATCAATGTGACACAAGGCTGAGGCAGAAGGCCAAGATGTAAACGAGGACACCCCCAGTTGCACTTCGAGCTGCATTGCAGAGTAGAGTGGTGTTGGTGACTCTCAAGGGCACTGGCAGCAAAGGGAGGGCTACAGGGCTCTTATATGCCTCCTTTATTCCTCATACATTCAGTACAGGTAGAAAAATACTGCAAATCTTCTAGGGTTTTTGACCAAAGCAGCCGTATTCTTGGATCAACAAAGGGAGGAGTTGAGCTGTATGGCAGCAATTCCTTCCTAAACAGGATCATTTTTTCATTATTAACTAAACTGCTTTGCGTTTCCTTCAAAACAGGAATATATTAAAAAATCCTCCCATGAAGAACATTTGCAAACTTCCTTGCAATTTTCAAAAACCTTGGGAATTTTCTTTAAGTTTCCACCTATGTCAGCAGCTTTAAAAATTAGTCCCTCTCGGTCGGTAGGTGGATTTAACAGTTGAAACTTCCCTATTTATACTTGGAATTAAGTAAGCAGAAGTTACAGTCACTCAGACAATCTCAGACAATTCACTTTTCCTTCAGACTTGGAGCCATCACAGTTTAGAGGTGTGTATTCCCCTCCGTGTGTCAAGGTCAGAAAAAAGATGGTCTTCCCCTAACAGCAGGCTGAGGCAGTAGGAACAAGCCACCTAAGGTCTCTTATCATGGAAAAAACTTAAAAATTGTAAGGCCTAGAGGTAACTCATTCACACAAGAAGCAACTTCTCTGAGAGAAAGAAATGTTACTTTCTCACTTTCCTTGGACATAGTCTTGGATCAATTTTTATATTTACAGACTGAAGTATTAAGTATATCTTTCTGGTGGGGTTGCAATGGGTCATTTAAAATAAATGTAACATTTACAGTACCTCAAATTTTGTCTATACTGTAATACTTCTTGTTCTCACAGTAGGAGATACTACAAATACCACAGTAAAGCTCAAATATCAGAGGGCACTAAAGTGTTGGTTTTTTAATGGCAATCTCAAAATGAAAAGCTCATAAAACTGCAGCTTTCTTAGTACTAGTGGCATTCAGAAGTGAAAGACAATGAGATATTCAGGTTCCAGCAGTAAATCCCCTGAAGTCAGTGGGGTAAGAGCTAGAATTAACTTGACCTTTGGAGAAAAAAGTTAGTGTGAAGGTTGGAAGTGGACAGGAGTTCAGGACAGGGATTTTCAACTAAGCAAGAAAACCTGGAGAAGTTGTGGGCTTCCTGAATGGATCCCTGAAAGTATCAGCTGGGATGCTGCAAAAGCCATTCTCAGCAAATGCTTCACTTTGTGTTGCCTACAGGGTCAGAGGAATGAGTACAAGAAGCTCTCGGGGGATTGCTAAGAGAAGTGGGAATCATACTCAAGTGTCAGAAGTGAAATGAGAGAGGAGGAAAAACCTCAAAAGTGGGATCTGAATGTCTTTTTCACCATCAGCAAAGAGCTAACAGCAGATGAGAAGTTTCTTCAAAAAGTTGTAAGACTTCAAAGAAAGAAGTCCCAGGGGAATGACTGTAATACTGTAGAGAATTGTCAGTGTAAACTCCAGCTTACCTGGTTTGTGCTTGCTTTTGCTACCACTTAAACCCAGCTGAACTGCTCACTACTGAATAATCACTGCACTGCTGTTCTGGAGAGACCATGAAATGAAAAGGCATGAAGTCTAGTCCCTGACCAAAGAACTACATTAAAAATATGTATAATATGTATAAAACCAATGTGCCAGAGGGAATTCAGCTCCCATCCTTATGATTTATAATCATGTCTTCCTAAACAACAACCTTCATCAAGCAATGACAACATCCTAGTTGCCCGTCTATATATATATATATATTATTTCTAGTTTGGGAAAAGGCCTCCATCTTCATCTAACACTGTCCTAAATATCTTTTTGGAACCAGACTGGACAAACTAGCAATTAAAAATCATAAGAATTCAGCTTGCAAGGTACCCCAGAAAGTCTCTGGTCCAACAATCTGCTCAAAGCAGCGTCAGATACAAGGTCAGACCAGGGTGCTCTCAATCTGTATCTCAAAAAACCTTCAAGGATGGAGACAACACAGCCTCTTTGGACAACCTGCTCCACTGTTTGACTATGTGCTAACTTGAACATTTCATTTCAAACAATGTCTATTATCCCTTATCCACCCAGTATGAAATACTGTGAGGAACTTGGGTCCATCTTGGCTCCATCTAGTAACTTCCCTGTGGTTACTAGAAAATGAAAGGTAAAAAGTATGTTTACATAGACAAAGTATTATATGTTGATGTTTCATATTAAGATAAACCCAAATCAGCAAGTGTGAAGTCTAGATGATCACCAAGTTTTGGAAATCATAATCTGGATATAAGTTTCACAAATGCATTGTGCTGCAATGTGTGACCAAGAGCAAGGTACAAAATGCACTTCCACTTCTCTTGTTGTGTGGAATTAAGAAGCTGATATAAATCTGTTTTCCACAAGAAATGTCTTTGATATCATAGGTAAAGTATATCATTCATATGGATCTAAACCAGGAACAGTCCTATTTAAAACTGGCCAAGTAACATGATTTCAGGAGAAAATAGCACAAGAGTCGATAGCAAACTCTCAAATTAGAGCACTAAAAAACCTTTCCAGGGGAAAAAAAAAAATCAGTTTAAAAAAAACTTGCTTCTCCATGAAGGTTTCATTTGTTTATTTTATCTGGAATAATCTACTCTCCCTTGTCCATGCTCCTCTAATCAGTCTATATGGTACCACTTTTCTGCTGGCAAAACAAGAGGCAGCTATGATGCCAGTATGCCTGAAGCTTGCCTCAGGCATACCCCTGCTGGTTTAAAACTTTTACCACCTTCCTGACTAGCTCAGCAGCGTACTGATCCAAAAATCACAATTTGTGGACATGTGCCCTTGATAGAAAGAAATGTTTCAAGTCTTGAAATTCCCAAGTCTTGTCTTCAAGAGGAGAAAACAAACAAAAAAAAATATATATATCCAAAACACATTTTTTGAAAGATACATAAAGGAATCTAAATGAAATTTGCTATATACTTTAGTCAGGAATTTGAAGTCTTCAACACATTATTTTAGAACTAGCTTCCCAATAAATGTTTCACACAATTTGTCCCCTAAAATCCATTTTTCTTCTCTGAAGAAGTCATTCAATGTCACCAAGAGGTTTGCATAACAAACAAATAGCAAATCAGACCATGGGGCAGCATTTAATAATCCGATCATATTTGACATATAGAGCATATATCTGAGTCCAAGAACCATGTAATATTTTCAGCCATATAACTTATGCTGCAGCAGCAGAGAAGCAGAAGGGAATCAGATGGGTGCTGGCAGCACACTAATTTCTTGTCAAGTGTAACTTGGGCATGTCTAAGTGAATGTGATGGTATAGGCACCTTGGTTGATGGGTTCCCCATCAACAAAAAGATAAGGCCCACCATTAAATGCCACTCTCATGATTGAAAGGCAAAGTGTGATAATCTTGCCTGTGAGAAAAGAAGAAACAAGGTAACTACAGACTTGGGAGGTCCAGAAAAAAAATTATTGCAATCTCCACCTTGAAAAATGGTCATGAACATCTCCTTCCTCACTAGGTAGTGTTCCACATAGCAACCAGGAGCAAGCAGATCACACCCATCCTCTCTAGATCCAGGTTAGCAGCCCAGAAGACACCGTAGAGGATGCATTACACAGGATGAACTTCCCCTGCACATAGAGAAACCCCAGGCACATTCCCAGCACTGCTCTAGGTGCATGTGAATCAAGCTTTGCTAGGGTAACATCACCCTGCACCCGCCAAAATGTGAATCCACCCTTGATTACTGTTTGTTCCAGCAGCTGCCTCTCCATAGGTTTGGGCCTGAGGCTGGAGGCAGCAGGAGGGAGACTTTCAATCCCCATCCCAATGCCCTCAATTTTTCACACTTTCCAGCCTTGAATTGGCAGAGGACATCACAGATGACTGTGCATGTAGCCAAATGCAGTTGTCTCCAGCATTTGCTCAAAGAATAGACAAAGGAGGGGAACTAACTCAAAACTGTCAGATGGTACCTGATTTACAGGGTCCTGGCAAGGAGGTGCTGGTGCCAAGTGACTGCTAGAGTCTCCTAGAGCTTGCAAGAATTTATAGCACTTTTTATGCAAGACTTAATCACCCTCATGGACATTTCTGTAAAAGGAACACATTTAGGCCCAATCAATATGGAAAACTCTAAAGGAATAAATAAGACATCTCACTAGCTCAAACCACTGGTAACATGGGGCCTTTTAGGAGTTGGTAGACAAGAACTTCCTCAATAATTTTATTGTATTCTCACTTGTACCACCCCATTTCCTACTCTCCAAAAAGTCTTCATGCTGACACCAGAGGCAAAAGGAAAAAATGTGTTACCATACCTAAGTTATTTCAAGGCGCTCTTCTCACTTTAAGTAACTTAAGCCAATGGTTTAAATCAAAATTTTGTCTTGCCTCCAAGCATCTTAAGGGTGCATGGAAGATGTTACAGGGTTTTCATTTCCACTGCAATGTGATAAATACTGCTACAATTACAGGCACCGCTCTTGGCAGCCTCAGATGCACCGGCCTTGCCTGTCCAGACTGCCTTTGAACTTGTCCTTCTGAACTCTTCCCTTTATATGAAAACATGATCTAGGGGAAGGAAGGAAGCTTGTGCTGGCCTGCACCTGCCCTACATGCAGTCAGAGCACAAGAAGCTGCCTCATTTTTATTTGGCTAGTTTGAGCAAAAGCTGAAGATTTTACGCTGCAACTTCCGTACATTGGACACTTGAGACACTGATGGAAGCCAGCTCAGCTCCCACCAAAGTCACTCCTCAACTCTGCCGTCCTCCAGTCACACCCAAAGTCTGCTGAGCTCTCTTGCAGGCATTAAAATTCCCAAAAAAACTCACTCTGACAGAAAAACACGTCCTTTCCATAAGGTTCCATCTGAGAAACACACATCCACTCTCTGGACCAAAAAAAGTTGATGCCTACCCTACACAGGGGATTTTCCGTCTTTTCCTGCTTCCTCCTCTTCCCTGTGGGGAAGCTGGGTCTCCTCAGTTTCAGAGGGTCCTTACCAGGGTGAAAAGAGAACTAAAATAACTTCAGAAATTTTCTTACAAAATATCAGATTGTATCATTTGCGCCAGACTTTTCCACGGGTGGCTATAGCCTCCTTTCTCTCCACAGGATGGCCCCAATCACACCCTGTAAATATACAACACCCAAAGAATAATGTCTGGCTCAGCAGCAGCCTGTCCCTGCTCTGTCAGCCTTTTCTGATCCCTTTTGTATTGCTATGTGATCCCCAATATTTATCCACTTCCTCTTTTCATCCTTAATAAAATTGTTTTATTTGCAGTTATCATCTACAAGCGGTTTAAGAACCATTCAGTGTTCCGAGCACCGAGAATAACAAAAAAGCCAGCAGCCTTGACATATAAGAACAGATATACAGTGTCTGAAATAATTAAAGCACAGATCCACATACCTGCCCAGGACATAAATTTCCTATCAGGGAGAATTTGTTCGACTTTTAGTTGGACTAAACTAAATTATACCAGCTCAGTTTTAAAGCAATTAGTCCATCTTCTGCTACACCTCCCCATTTAGTCCATGTGGAATATAATTAATGTGCACTTTACACTTCTCTTGCAAAAATTAATAAACACCAGTAAAAAAAAAATCTACATTACACTGTCCAGCATCACATCACTTGGACACCTCCAGGATTCAATATTTTGCTGCAAATCACCACCATTTATTTAGATTCTTGCCATGCGTGACACAATGCCTATACCCAAGTAGCTACAGAATAATTTTTCAAGTTGAAGGTATTTTGTCAAATTCTTTAATAATATTGAGAAATATCTGTATTTCCATCATGCCATCATTACCATTGACTACAAATTCAATAATGTTAAAAAATATCTATCAATTCAGTATGTGATTATGTTATATATATATGTATATGTATAAAAGTGTTATTGTTCACCAGCTCTCATCCCTTAACATTTGCTTCACTACTTTATTAATAAAAATAGACTTAGCATGTGCAGTTCCCATTATAGCTCCCTATGCTCTCCCATTCATACTTTTCATAATTTTCAAAAATTACAAAAATATCATATCTCCTTTTCAGTTTCCGTTTCAGATTTCTGCAGTCACAGCAGTCATTTTTATCTATGTGAAAGAAGATGACAAATTCATGGACTAATTTCAGGAACATTGCAGAAAATCTATTAGAGCAGCTTACCACATACTGCAGTTTCAAACACTAATGATTCAGCATTGAACTTTTAAAGCTTTAATAATCAAATCTAGGCAGTCTTGTATATATCATTTATTTAGTGTCAATGTGAAATCTAATTTGCATTTAAAAGAAGTATTGGTTACAAAAAAAAAATTAAAATATGAAAATAAATGTTTCTTAAAAACTATAGCCTTAAAAGGGTAAACTTAAATTGGTCTTTCAAGTTCAGCCTCCCATTTAATTTTGATTTTTCAGATGTAGAATTGTATTAAAACTTAGAAGTCAAGTGCACAGGCGGCTGGTTTGGGTTTATTTGGAATTCATTTCTTTGAGAAATATGGTGGTGTGCCTACTACCCCCTTGTTGTAAGGAGCAATCAATAGTCTGCAAAAGTCTCAGCTGCTGAGGCTTCAGTGCTCACCACTGAAAAATCTAGCTCATTAACTCTTAGCTATATTTGCTGCTTAGCTATGTAGCCTCTGCAGGGCTAATGAGTAAAAAGCAGTCAAGACTTATTTTAGCCATAAAGTTAAAGATCTGACTGAATGCACACAAGTAGATGTCATGCTGAGGAAGAAGACACCATCATTACCCAGCCACTTTTCTGAGTGGAGCCCCACTATAAAATACATCTATCCATCTATTAATCTTCAAGTTTAAGAGTGTAGTTAAAAGTCTGAGTTTGTTTTTCTTTGCCTTCTGCTAAGGAAGCAAACAGTTCATGTTTAAGGTTTAATGTTTGTAAACAAAAGAGAATAAAATCACAAAAAACACCCTAAAAACCGAGACATTTATTCCAGTTTTCCCAAACACGGAACAACAAAATTTCTCATGCAACTCAGCCTTAATATCAAGCAGCCTGAAACAAATCAACTAGAACTATTCTTTTTTTGCCAGTAACTGTAGTTGCAAGGACTCATAGCACTTGGAAAGGCCATGGAGAGGAACCAGACCAAAAAGCAGCAATGACCCCTCTTTAATTGGAGAAGCACTTGATTTGTCACAATCATGAAGATTATTTTGTGACCCACTGCTAACAGTGAGAAGAGGTGATTGTTTCCCTTGAGGAGGCTAACAGGCACAGAGCAGCTCCCTCTCATTGCTCTGCTGTAGTGACTCTTCCACTCTTCCCTTCCACAGAGGGAACACCAAGAGAAGACAGCAGGACAGTGTTCAATGTGAACTGGTTGAAAGCTTCAGCAGTTTAGCACAGTAACTATTTTTCCTCCCAATTCCCTTAGTGGCAGAAATCAATACAGTTGACTAATAGAAAGTCTCTCCTTCAAATGTTCTAACATAGGAATTCCAGAGCATTAACCTTCAAAATGTTTCTTCTTTGTGCTTTCTTTATCTTTACAAGAAATGAACACAGTTCATGTCACTGTTCTTGTTTTTGCAAGTGATTGACAAGTGCTCCTTTTCTGCCTGCAGGCCAGGAGAAAATGTAATCTGCAGCTATTTTAAGACCATTAGTAAATGTTTGCAATTTAGAAGAGCAACTCCCAAAATAAATGCAGATATGCACATTCAAAAATAAGAGGCTTGAAAGGCCAGAAGCTCCCATAAAGCTGATCAACGTTACTTAAAGTGGGCAAGTCTCAAAATATACAGATTTTCACTTTTAAATGCTACTCCTCGTAAAAGCTGCAGACCAAATATAAAGTTCTGATTTTCTTAGAAAAAGGGTGGTTTTTTTCCAAACAGGCAGAAGGCTTAGCTTTAGTTGCTTGCTTTCTGAAATTTCTGTTAGTGTAAAAAATGACAGTGCTCTACATAATCCTTTTTGCTAAAATGGAAAGAAAAACTTCCCTGATTGGTGGTTGAAGTTAATGGGAATTGATAAATTACTTTACATCCCAATAGACATGAAATCTTCAAAGTTTTAGATTCCAATTGAACAAGCAATTACTTCTGCAACCCAGTCAGCAGGATCAAATATAACTGTAGAGTTTTTTAATCTTATCAGAATGTGACGAAAATCAGAAAATTCATAGCTTTGTGACTGCAAGTTGTGAATTCACAAGTCACAAACATTCCGTTTAGAGAATCGTAATTTATGAACACTACCTTTGCTTTCACAACGCTAATTTAAAATTTAGGAAACCTTGGGATGCTGGCAAACAGCTCCCGAGTGCTGACAGCAACAGCATCTGGAGGGCACAGAGGAACAGATGATGTCAAAAGACTTCCTTCAGCTAGACAAGCCCTATTTTCACACTTCCCCAGGCACACCTTGCTCTCAAAGGTGCTCTGAGCTCTGATAGTTAATATACCATGCTAAGCACAAATCCACTGGCTAAAGCTAAGACTTTTCTCCTTTTTATATCTCTCTATTTGGCAACTTCATCAACAAACACTTCCAAACAGAGATGTAGAGGAACTTGTAGCTGATGTGTTTGCTCTACCCCAGGAGGCGGGGTGGAGGACCACTGAGCTTGTCTGTGCTCCAGCACTGCTGTGCTCTGGCCCACGCCCCAGTTTTAGCAGACTGATAAAAATGAGCTTTCATTAAAAAAAAAAAAAAAAAAAAAAAAAATTCTGTGTAGCACCTGAAAGAGCCCACAGAGAAACTGCCCTCTGCCCTGGAGGCATTTGCCCTTCAAACACCTGGGGTGAGCGATGGGGGCTGTGAGTGCTATCACACTTCATCTCCCCCAGCTATAAATAGCAGCCACAGCGAGATGTGCCCTCAGCCAGCCAAGAGATCGCACCCATCCCTCCTGGCTGGGGCCAGCATTGCCGTGCTCCAGGATTTTCTCACCTCCTGGCTGCACACCACACTGCTGGTGGGCAAGGTGACACACGGCAGTGCTGACAAAAAAGGTTGAACTGCACACCTTCGACCAGGGCTCTGCCTCTCGCCTCTCCCCTCACCCTTCTCTCTGCCCCTCTCCATTGCAAGGTCTTGGTGCTCCCCACACATCCCGTGTGGCTCCACAGATGGAACTCTATCCTACAGCAGCCTCCTCCAGCACAGCCCACAGCATGGCCTGTGGAAAACAGGGTTTCTCCTACAGTGAGGCTTGCACAGGGAATGATCTCATTTAGGAATGTGGCACAGAGTTCAGATACTCATCCAGAGATTAAAAAGCAAATGAACTTCTTATTCTGCCAGATTTGGCTAGATCTTGCAGTAGTTACTCAGGAAATTCACCTCCAACATTTGGCTTTAAGGGGAATTTTGGCTTAGGAGATGAAAAAACCAAACATCTTAACCCTAAAATTCAAAATTTAATTTTTCTTTGAAATTCTCATGAGATTTCTGGTTGGTTTTGTTCTTTTTGTTTGGACCATTTCAATGTGCATTTACCTTTCTGTTTCCAGTCACAACCTGGAGCCTCAAGTGTTGAGTGAAGTGTCAATGAAAAATATCTGAGAAGAACTGAAGAGATAAAGAAAACAGAAGAAGATCTCAAGCACTGGGCAAACATGACAAAACCTCATTTTATTCCTGGATTTTTAAAAAACAAAAGATGCTCTCTCATCCTTCTGTAGGAAATGTGTGTTTAAAACGTGTACATTATGTAAACAAGAAAAGTATGTGCAATGCCAAATGCACAAAAAGTTCTCTTCTGGTTACGTTAAGAGCCTGTTTAGTTTGAGATACCCACAGCCAGCAAGTGCTGCCAGTGCTGTGCATGTACCTGTGCACAAGGGAGGGCGTTGCTGCAGTGCACATGTTCTTTATCATGTGTGGAGGCTCTGCAGGAGAAAGCCATCCACTTTCTCCCCAGCAGTAACAAGCTCAACAGCCATCTAATTGTGTATGGTAGGGAATGCAAATGCCTACTTCCCACTACAGCAAAAAGATACCATTTTATTTCTGGCTCATCTAGCTCTTCAGTCTTTTGTGTCCCTGAGGATAATTAGTCCTGAACTCAGGGAAACTATTTATCTTACACTGGGGATAGTCTATCAAATACTTCTTCACACAAAAACTCATTTAAAAGGATAAAAAAAACACTCCCTGAGGAACTGAATATATTTTCCTAGTCATTTCAAGCAGGTGACATATCTGAAATCACAGAGCCTCCCCTTGGTAACTAGGTGAGAGCAAATTAGCATCATTTTGAACTGGGGAAGCTGCACCACGGCAGCCTCCGAGGAGCAAGTTCTATTTGTTGTAAACAAATCTGATTTGCTCAGTTTTGCCTCCCCACAAATATTACACTGCAGTAATATACATAGAAAGGTGTTTTACAGGGCAAGCTCCCATCATCACTGGAAACAGGCATGGTTTTTATCTCCCCAGGAGAGGAAAAATAAACATGACAGTTTGCAGCTACCACAGGTAGTGGCTGCAAAGTAAACTCTCTCACCAGAAGTTCTCCCTAAGGCTCCCTTAAATATTCCATGACTAGCTACATCCAAATGCATCTCCCAAAGGATCAAAGTACAATTTTCTTTCACTTGATAGAAGGCACTGAGTGGTTGCTAACACTTTGCAGTTATAGTCCTTTTGCTTCCACTACTTGCAGAAATAAATGCTCTTTGAGGTTTTTCCTGATACAGTGATTGTCTGTGCCATCAGAGCTTTATTTTGGCTAGAGATGCCCACAGTGTTTTTCTGTGAGGACAAACATCTTGTTCAGACCCCATTAGAAGAGGGAGCTCAGCTCTTACAGCAGTCTGGCAAGTCTCTGACCATGCAACTAGAGGTGTGCTGGTCCAGCAAAAAGGACTAGGGCTATAAAGAGGATGAACCCATCTAAAGGTAAGTTCTAGGTATAAACTAAAGGCATGTCCTGATTTCCACACTTGGAGAAATAAAGTACCTCTAACACATTTTAAAATTAAAGGAGTTAAAGGACTAGCACAGCTACATCTGCCTGAGTGTTCTGCATGCAGACACAGCTCCTTCACACTAAATTCTTCTGAATGAGAAATTAGAGCAAAGCCCTCCATGGATATTGGTGAAGACTGTGTCCTCTGGAGTATGCAGAAGTGCAGAAGAAGCACTTGCTCCTTACAAGTAACACAAGGTAAATCTGAAAACCTTGCATGGTTTTCAGCACTTACCAAGGAAAAACTACTAATTAAGGACTGAATAATGGTATGGAGCTAAGACATGTTCCTACCAATCCATCAGGCTAACTGGCCATGATGTGCTGTCTGGATAATAAATGTCACTTAGTGCTCATTAACATGTCCTTTATTAAAACCTGTGTAGAGAGGGCAGAAATAAAAATTATGCAAAAGAGTGCATAAAGCTGACACCAACTTGGACCCCATGGTGCAGGTAGGTGACATGTTGGCTCCATGGGAGTTTGCCCTTACTTTCCTGTGGACACAGGGATTTCCACTTTCAATAGCAAATCAAATGCAAGACCCCATTTCCAACCTATTAAGCTGTGACCAACTGGAGAACACAATGGTTTTAGTATTCATGTTGACCTAGTATAGACAGATATGCACACAAAATGCCTCTAGTTTTTCTACACTAAACTCTCATTAATCTCCATGGAAATTATTCCAAAATATGAATTCTTTATTGGCAAAGCTCTTCCCCTCCCTCTGATCTCAGGAACTAATCCCTACTCTTCCCTGTTTTGGCTGTTTGTGAATTCATGGATTAAGGTAGTCATTAAAAAACTCATATTGGGGGAAAAAAGCAAAAACAAACAAAAAAGAAATTAGAAAATGGATGATTGCAATATTTACATGACATTTCTTCACCTTAGGCAGAGCGAGAAGTTATCTCCCTCTGTGTATGCACAGCAATGAGCAGATGCTTCTTTTGAAAGGGACTGTCACCCCACAACCATGAGCAAAACCTGAGCCCCAGCTTGGTTTTGTTTCCATCTTTATAATGAAGAATTTCCATTGGCATCCATCCTCATTAAGGGCTGGATAAGGAGATGGGGCCAGGATATCCTCTTTGCAACACATTGCTGATGACCAGCCTTTCAGAAGTCTCCACTAACACAGAACACCTTGGCTGAAGGGAAAGACACTTCAGGTGGAACTGTGGGGAGAAACACAAAAATTTTCTAAATGGCCTTGACACTGGAGAGACCCTAACACAAAACCAGGATCTTGGGTATTTGGACATCCCAGAAGATGTGAGTTTATAGTGTCTGTCCCTCAATTTCACTATTTTTCCTGTATTGTAAAAGGCCTTTCCCTCCCAAGCCCACAATGATAGGGCTTTATTAACTGAGGTCTGGTGAAGGGCTTTAATGAAGAAAAATGTGTTAAGTTGGCAATCATTATACTTACAAGCATGTTAAGCTATTAACAACAAAAAGAGGAGCTAGGAAGATCTGGCATAACCATGTTGAACTTATCACAGTTTCCAGACCAAAGTGAAGTAGACACACTCAACAATGCATGTCTCCATAGCAGCAAGAATAAGCTTGCATTAAATGTCATATTTATCTAGACTTCACCACGAACTTAATCATAGTGAGGGAGAAACAGGCCCACAAGAAAGCATCAAAGGCTTGAACAATTACAATATATTAGATTCCTTAATAATATTGAAACCTCTGATGCTAAAGTTTTTCTGCATTTTATTTCATTCTCTTTAACCTCCTGGGAATCTGAGACCAGGAAAACAAAAGGATGAAGCATCTGCCTTCTGCAGCATGCACATGAATACAAGGACAAATATTGTCAGATGCACTTGACAGCTGTAAAAGCAACAGATTCTTTCCAGTCAGCTCCTAGATAAGGAAAAGACAGCTGCCCCTGGGTCATAGGCAAGGAAGAAGTGATGCTTTCAGAAATTCCCCTAGGCTGAATTTCAGCAAATATCTCCTTCATGTGTGAGGTGAGATTTTCCATTTTCCAACAGAAATTGAGAGCAAAGCAAATGGATAGGACCCATGAAAACAAAATGTGTGGGCACAGGCATTAGCATCCTGCTTTTGAAACTGATCAGATGAGGAAGAGGGCTAGATAAGGCCCGTGACTGGGATTTGCAGGAATGAGGTGTGCGTTTGAAAGCTGTCAAAGGTATGAAACATGGCCTCAGGGGGTTCGGAGGGAGTAAAGAGTGGTAAATTTTGTATATTTTGGTTTAAAATACTGCAGAGTGCTCGTCTGAGGCCCCACATAATCTAAGACCGTCCATTTCCTGGAGATAGGTGGTATATAGTCACATTAAAAAACTACATAGCACATTAAGTACCTGAGAACTTCCTTTTAAACATATACATAATAGTCATCCCTCTGCTAAAATCTTTATACTGACCTATCCTGACCCATGTACATACATTTTATGAAACATCTGTCACTTGCTTTAGACCACAGCAATTTTTAAATTTCTCACCATAATTCCTCCATGCTCACGTCATTACCAGAAATAAAGACTTGGCAAAGATGAACAAGGTGAAAGCTCTGCTGATCGCACACAGAGATAAAGAATTTGTAACATATTTTATAGTTGTTCTAAAAAGCAAACAAATGCATTACAGTATCTTTGAGTGCATGTGCCTAAAGCACATTCAAGGAAAAGCTGTTCAATAAGAAAATTATGCTTTTCAAATTTTTTTCTAACTTAATTAAAGCTTATATTTTTCCTTCAGTTTTGACAAGAATAATATATTTTTAATTACTGTATGTGACCTTTTTATATTTTAGCCCGAGTATGAAAGATCCTGAATATGAAATATCTGGAAAAGTAAAAGTAACTTAAAGAAACCTGAATAAATACATGCTCATCTGAAGGAGAAAGAATATGACATTTGAAGTCAAATTTCAGCAGTTCTTGAAACTACCATCTCATATGGATGATCCAGAGCACTCAGGAGGCCTGAGGAGAGGGACCCACACTCACATGAAGAGCAGAACTCTGCCCTCTAATTGGCAGCATGGAGGGTCACACACACACTTTCCTGAAGGTTTTGTTCTCTTCTGTAGTATCCCTTCCCATAAATTAAGTTGGAGCTTTTTGTGGTTCTGAGGAGCCAAAGCACGTAGAAATTAAAAGGTTTGTACACCACAAAACCTTCTCTACCACAGGAATTTCCACCAGCTTTTCCCCTGAGTTTTCCTTCTCCCTGCCCAATCTGAACTCACCAGAAAAATAAATAAATAGAAAAGCAAACAAAAGAGAAAGACTCTTCAGACACTTAGTAAGGTTTGGTGTGGATTCTGAGAGCAGCTCCCGAGACAAGGTTGCATTTAACAAAAACAAGGGAACAAAAATTTGAAAACCTCCAAGTGTCTTGGTTCAACCAACCACACGAATGCCAAGTAGGTTATCAGAATTGTACCTCAGCTGTACACCTCAGGGTGTACCTAGCACCCTTTCTCCTCCTCTCATTCTGCACTGAAAGGTAACTGCCTGGTCAGAATTACTGCACTTCAGGTACTGAAAGTTTAAGATAAAAGTGAAAAGCATGTCTTAGATGACTATTGTGAAAATATATTCTTCTACTGAAGAACAGCACAATTTAATTATAAATAATATTAAAACAGAGCCAGGTGAACATTACCCACCATGAACAGAAAATACAAAACTGCTGAATAACAACTGCATAAACAATGTATAAGGATCCAGGGTAGCTTGCAGTCAAAAAATATCTCCTTTAAAGAATTAGTTCTTAAAAAAATAATTTAGCATCTGTAACAAAAATGCAGCTTTCATGGCATGATGGAGCAGAGAGTGCAGAAGGACATGACCACAATGAGCCAGGCAATCTTCATTTTTCAGGCATCACTGAATTTCTCAGAATTGACTCATTAGACAAATTAACTCTTTGTAATAAATATTGCACTGTGAATTTATGCCTTCCTTGCATATTTAAAATTTAGTTAGAATTTCCTTTGAGAAAAGAAAATAGTGCTTCTGTCTGCCATGCTGAACTTGTTAGTCTTATCTAGGTCTTTAATTGCAATTTTGTAATCTATAAATGATAAAGGCTGAGTCATGTAATCCATATGGAAGCATAAATGTTACTTAAAACACAAAGAAAAAAAAGAAAAAAAACTATTTCCCAGATCTTGCTAGAGAAATCTCATTAAATAGAAGTTAAAATATGTAATCCTAGATCAGCAACTATTTAATTAGAGACAAACATGTCTGCAGTTTTCTGTTGAACTGTGAAGTATTGCAAAGACATAGACCTTCTTTAAGTGGCATCTGTATATACACACATATGTTTATACCAGACAATATTAAGGAATCCTTTAATAAGTATTTAAATTAAAGAAAGCTGATCCATGTTATGTTCGCTTACATGGAGTGCCACAGAGGCCACTCAGGCTACACTGCCTGCCCATGACAGATGCCACCCAAGGTATCCGGTGCCTGCATCACTTGAATATGGCAACAAAATAGGATGTAACTGCTCTAGTGTGTGTCCACAAAGCGACAGAATGGGCAATCTTGAACCATCGTTACAAATGTGGAAATCCCTTCCCCTGTGACTGTCTCCCTCTCCCACTTTCTCCCAGTCCTCACTCTCCTGGGGCCCCCAGCTCAGTGTTGCTTGCCCAGCTGATTTTGTGAGGCCACGTTCCAATGCAACACATCATCACTGTGCTAGATTAACAGCAGAACACAAGTAAACTGATTTTAGCCTTAACAATCCCAAGGTTGCACTAGCAACACAAAGGTGTGGAGAAAGATATTTACCACAATACTCCCATTAAGATCAATCCTTGTAAAACAGTGCTGTTACACACATGAGAATGGGTCTCCAAAGGCTTTAGCAACCCACAGCTGCATAAAGATGCGAGCACATTTTGTATCAAAGCAACTAGACACGAGGCCACACTGCTCATTGATAGCTTTTCACCATAATTAATTTTAACTTTTTTTTAAAATCCCTATGTTGCTATTAGAAACTATCAAACCACTCACAGTACACAAATACCTTGGCTACCTACAACAAGATCTGCTGGGCTGCCATAGGTTTAACATACACAACTCACCTCCATGAAAAACTGAACCCCATGGGAAATAATGTTCCCTAAAATATCCTTAAGCTTCAAATAACCTACTTGTGGTGAAAGGCTTCTACTGCATTCTGCACCAAGGACAGAAAGGATCATGATTCTGACTCTGAGTAATCTTCTTGACTCTAAAGAAAAGGTCCACATCTGGTAATACAACGCACCTCTTCTCCTTACCATACCTACAAAGAAGCTGCCATTCTGCTGAATTAAAAGGTTTTTGACAATTAACACACAGCCCATACATGCAGAAACGTGGTAACTGAGGTGTACTGGAAGAGGGAGGTATAAATGGAGTGGAATGTTTGGAATGATATGTCAATATTCCCAATTAGACTGAATCTGAAAATCCAATGTGATTGGTTTAGAGAAGCTGAGATTTTTTTACTTTTAGTGAATAAATCTTGTTATTGGGATTCAGGTGATTGATCCTAATCCTAGCTCTGACACCGCTTCAAAATGAGAGTTTGGGCAAGTCACTTAACCAATTTTATTTTGCATCAGAAATGACAAAACTTCTCCTTTCAGCAGAACACTTAATGATGTCCCCAAGGAAACACACCAATGTTTTTACTTACTTGATTTAATTCTGTGCTGTAGATTGTGCTGTATTGTGATGCAATGGAAGACCAAAGGGATTTGCCAGAGTTGCCTTTATGGATCAGAGGTAGCTCTATGGGAAGAGGACAAGCAGTTTCAGAAAAGGTCTCTTCTAGGTGGCCTCACAAGGGTATTAGTCACACCGATGACTCAGAAGAGGTAACGCTGATTAAAGCTATTGGCAGCCAAATAAAATGTGAGTAAGGCCAGTTTCTGAGCACTTTACCATATAGCATTGCTAGTGCCTTCTATTTTATATTAAAAGTTGCTACTCAGCAGGAAGTGATACACTGGAGGCCATGTCAAAAAGTTTTTTAGTGGCTGGCAACCCAACAGCAACGTTATGTTATATATAAATCATTTAATGTAGTTTTAACCTTCTTTCCTAATGGCTGAGATAGCTCTCCAGATATCAAGCTAATAAAAATGACATGGTGTAATTTGACAAGCCTGAGCAATTAACAGGCTTGCAGAATACAACTGTTGATGGGATGGTTTTACATCAAGGTAATCCAGCTGCTCTCTCAGCCAGTTCAGTCTCAATCTCTGCACAAAATCATGAAACTTGTAACCTCTGTATGGTCCAGGCAGCCCTATCTAAACACAAATACCTCCTCCACCCTCCCTCCCTGTTACCCATGCACCAGATCTATGGTCTTCCTGGCAATAATCAAAATAAACAAACCAAACAAATAATCAATCATAAAGAGCAGCACATAGATGGATCTTATTAATGCTCCTTCCATGAGTGACAGGTTTATCTGCTTAACTAAATAAAGTTTAATCAGGCACCTTTCAAAGAGACATTTCCATCTCTTGGACAGATTTTCGTCATCTCTGCCCTGCCCTCTTGGAAGAAGGAGTGGGAAGAGGATAAGGAGAGAGGGCTGTAGAGAGTAACAAGAAGAAAATGGCAAGACAGTACTAGCACATGAATTTTCCAGGATTTCCTTTAATCCTTGGCATTAGGTTGCAGGCTCTGTGCTTGTGTAGGAAGAAGACCATGTCAGTTTGATGGTGTCCTGGCAATGGACAGTAATAACAGGTCCTCACTTAATTCCTTCAGATTTGTCAGAAACTCCCAATATCATTCTACTGGGAGGCTCTGCTGACATCTGGGAGCTGCAGGAGCAGGGAGAATTCGAACCAAAGTGACTCATCCACTGCCCAGGGAGATGTACATTGTACAGTAGTAGCAAGGGGTGCCAAGTACAGCGTGTGCTCCACAGTGTGAGGCAAGCACAGAGCAGTTACTGATGAAAGCTGGTCAGACAGAGGTGAAAAGCAGTGACTGCCAAAACCAGCTTACCTCATTTAAAGGAGATGAGAGTAAATCTTTTTAGTGCCTTGCTTTTATAAGCTGCAAAGTGTGTCAGACATCAGTGGACTGGGCAGATTTGACCAGTGCAGGAAAGAAGGCATGATAGGTTTATGATATTGCCAACACCACCACTAAAATAATAAAAATGCTGTTTCAACACATTTTTAAGGCCACAGCTCATGAAGCAAAAAACCACCAAACATATTGAATTATTGTGAAGAGTGCAATATGTTGGTACTCATCAGTGAGCTCCAGCTCTAATGGTATATTGGACCCACATGCAGGACATGCAAGAACTGTGATTACAGTGCACTCCAGACAGGCTGGACCACAAAAAATGCCAGGGCACATTGGAGGATTATCCCTAAAATCTGGTAACATCAAAGACATCAAGTCTCTTAATTATCAGCTGAGTCCCTGTGCAGAGGTGGAACAAACCTGGCTGAAATATCAGCTGTAAATTCACGACTGAAGACGTGGCTAAAGAGACACAAGTCCCAGGTACAGCTAGTTGTAAGAAAAACAAGTTACTGGACATTATTTGAAATCATGTCTCATGGGAGAAAAGCAATGCATTTTATCCTGTAGCACTGACCAGGTGCAAGAAATATAAGGTACAGGGAGAAGTCAAGGCCTCCAGTATTTTTCAAGTGCTTTTAGTAATGAAGTGAATGTGTCTAAACAGATCTCTGCAACACCTGTCTTGTGCATTGCATCATCTCCAGGGGTCACTTTGAAGTCCAAAAGTCTCCCAGTGGAGGTGTGAGACAGGTGTGGGGCCTTGATCCACACAAAGGCATCAATGGGGGAGGTGGGTAAAGTGTAAAATGCTGTCCTTAGGTGGGAGAACCTGGAAGGGACTGGCTGGGAGGGCAGCAATGCACAAAGGGATGGGCAAACAGGAGAAAGAGCCCTGGGCATGGCTCAAGCACAGGATGGCATCCTGCAGTGGGTAAAATAAAACCTTGTTGTGGAATAAGCAGAAAGGCTGTGTTAGGATGTGAGAAATGGTCCATCTCCTCCCTGCAGCACTGCCCCAGGCTTGATGCCCTCCCCAAAGAAACAGCTCTGTCCACTTTCATGCCTCAATAAAGACATGCCAAAACAAGGGAATTGAAATGTGATAAGGTGAACAGTCAGAGATCTAGAAACAATGGCCTGTGAGAAGAAAGAGGAGGATGGGGGTTGTTTAGCATAGGGAACAGATGACCTAGGAAGGACATGATAATGCTTTTCTAGAGCAGCTGCTAAGAACCAGCAAATAAACGTTTTTCATCTCTGTGGAGGGTGGGATAAGAAATAATAAGCTTTGGCTGCCAAAAGAGAGACTTGGTTTAGACATTAGGGAAACTTTCTGGCGATAAGGATAGGTAAGCACTAGGATAGGTGCAAGGCTGCAATCTCTCTGTCCACAAGAAAATTTACATTTAGCTTGGACAAACAATGGCACAGAAATCCTATCTCAGAAAGGGGTATGAGCCAAACAGGCTCTTTCCAGACCTACTTTTCCCTGATTTTCTTTCCTAATCATGGAATCCAGTTGTGACTCTCTGGAGCTGCACTCTCTTAAGTACAGCGTGGTTTAGATGTTTCCTGAAAAGAAAACAACACTGTAAATACCCTAATGCTGCAAGCTCTTATGGCTTGTCTTCAGTTTTACTGTACTTGACCTATTTCTTAAAATTCTGGCTCCTGGAGTCAAGCAGATTCATGAAAGCTAAGTTTAAATAAGCAAAAAGCTGTCTAAATTTATGTTGCAGAAAAAAATCCAAAACCAAACAGATTACAAGCATGACAGAAAAGTACTTCCAGCAGCCATAAATCCACAAGAAAAGCGAAATATATTATTTAACTGAAAAATCAAAAAATCAGTTGATTAAAAAAAAAATCTTATGATTGGGATTGATTCCATCATTAGTGTTCATTAATACTTAATGTTTTTAATGGCTATTCTCAAAGTCGAGTCTAGGCATGAAGTTAGTACAAAAGGAAATTCTGTTGCTTAAGGAAAGATTTGGAAACCAAATGGCCCTCTGAGAGAGTGACATAGACCTAGGGATATGGGAACCCTCTTTTCAGTCCAGAACTGAGAAGTACCCAAAGAAACCTGCTGGTGACCAAAAAAAACCCCAAAAAACAAAAAAAAAGGCCAAAAATCTTTTGTTGTCACAAAAAAATGCAACTAAGAAAGTGGAACATCTTGCCACGGGATACTGGATATTCTTCTTGTGTGTGGTAATGATGTGAGCATGCCTTATGTGTGTGAGACTCCAACACAGGAAATCTCTGAGCCACAAATTCTTGGTGACTGTGAAAATTTTGGGGAGAAAAATATTACTCTGCGTTTCCCTGTCTTTCATGGTAGTCCCCAGGCAGCTCCTCTGGGTCACTGTAGAAGACCTGACCACAGAAAGATGGTCTCGTGTTCCTTTAATTTTTTGTTGAGCTGATGAGCTGGAGCACACAGGCAGAGCTGCATGAGGAAATTTTATATCCATTCTCTGAATAGCACACTGCCTTTTCCAAGGCTGTCAATCACACCCTGGCAATAAATTCTCAAAATAAAAACTTTTAATAGAAATAAAACGCACAAATAAAACTGATAGTGCAGCAGTAGTTGAGTGCAGGAATGTAATGATACTTATCATAAAAATCGGTGCAGTGTGAGTTTTCATCTGACCTGTCATCACTCTGCAATCTTTTTCATTATCATAAATCAAAAAGCATTGTTTGGTTTAAATCACTTGCTGCTTAAAGATGAATCACCTTCAATTTCCTGAGCTTTGCTTACGGCAAAAAGGGGGGGAAAAAGCTTTCAAAACTGTACAACAGTAACAATTTCTGGTCTCACTTTGCATACCAAAAAAACTAAAAAAAAAAAAAAAAAAAAAAAAAAAAACCAACAAAAAACAAAGAGCTCTAAAACTTAATCTAGCAAGCAACATAAAATGAAACAGAACTGCGATTTAGGAAAAAAAAAACAAAAAACTTTTCCATCTGCAGAGCTATTAATTTACAGTTTGGTCCAGAGAGTTCAAATAGAGCTGACTGTGAAGAAGGACCCCAGGCTCTAATGGCTTGAAGAAGACAGGCCCTCAAACGTTTAATCTGGCTACAGGTCCATATCTAAGCTTCTCTGTAACATCTGTCCCTGTGGATAAGAAACCACTGAGCATCCTACACTGGATTGTGCAGACACCAGCTCCATTGCTTGAAGCATATCCTGTGTACTGGCCACTGACTTGCAAATCACCCAAGCCACCCCTGTGGTTTTGGCCAGTGATCTCTTCTTCTCCTGAGAAGCAGAGTCCTCCTGTTCCTTCATCCCACCTCCTTGCCATTACATCCCATGCCCAGAAGAGCAATTAGATTCCTGCCACTTTTTCCAAAGTCAGGAAGAATAGGGTCATTTAAAAAGTCAGTTGACTAAACTGATGAGCCCAATGGGCTGGAACAGCAGAACTGATCACAGCTTGGTGTAAGTCATCCCCAGGGGGACAACACAGAAGAAATATGCTACACACAGTCATATCTAGGTTTGTTCTGTGAAGAAAACCCTAATAAGAAAAGAAACAAGCAAAAATAAAGCAGGCTTCATTTTTTATGTCTCCCATTAGCTAGAACCCTCATGGCAATTCCCATCAATTTTGGATGTCTGGATACTAGCCAGGGAACACTCAGCTTCCATATGCTAGGCAAAAAGAGCAACAGCAACAATGCAATGCTGTTGTCAGGCAAGGAAGGTAAATCACTGCATAATTCTTCACAAAACCAATTTTCTGAAAATTTCACCCTACTTTAGGAAACTGAAATTGGCCAAGTTTGGTCATAAGCTCCATAAGTCCCACAAGAAATCCAAAATCTCAAAATCTACCTGATGGAGCTGGCTATGTTTGCCCACTCAGCCATATCTTTTGACCCTTCTTTATGCCCGTGAAGTGGAAATGGTTTCCTGCACAGAGAGGAGTTATTTGGAGTCCTTGGGAGGCAGTATAAGCTTAAAAGGCAGTAGGGTAGAGGCAGAGGAAAAAGGGTGGGGGCTGGACTCAGATGCATCTGTGTTTGAACCTCAGTTAGGTTGCTGCCTGTGTTTTGGGAAAGTCAGTTCACCTCAGCCTCACGTTCCTCTCTGTGTAAAACAGAGACCTTATACACAACTGTGGGGAAGGTATGCAATTTGTTAAACATATGAAGCAGTAAAAGAGCAATTCATCTTGCTAATTTTATCTGTCTGTAAGTTACTACCCAGCCTAACTAGGTTTCCTCCACAGCTCAGGGACAAAGCTTGGATAAATCACCTCAGTTTTCTCCACTGACGGTGGAAGGAGGCCACACACCTGGCCACATTTAGGCAAATTTAATCCCATTTTCATGTCCAGAGTCATAGTAAAGGCCAGAAAACTTCTGTTGCTGGCACATCCCAGCCTCCTCTATTAGAAAGCTGAAGGATGTGTTCACAGTGAGCAGGCTTCTGAATTTTTCTTTCCAGAAACTAAATTAACAATTTCAGAAGCCCTCTTTTTCTTTACTTAGCACTTGATAATTTATTTGAGACATTAGGATAACACCACCCACTTGCTTTGATCTATCATTGCTACTAGGTTGCCAGCTTCCTCCCTTCTGGCAGCACATCAGCCCCTATGCAGTACACAGGTAGGATTTTCGATGTGTGAGCATCCAGTGCCTCAAATTTAAATACGATTATTGTGTAACACATGTTTTAATGAATATTCCTGACACTGAATAGACAACCAGCACAGATCTCACCCTTCACAATCTTTAACCAAGAGTTAGGTGTGTCTTTTGGAAGAGGAATGGAGGGTAGGGAAAGAGTGCAACAGGCTGGACAAGGCCCAGAATCTCTCCTTGAGGTAACAGATCTCTAAAATCCTATTCATCTACAGAAATATTGCAGAACATCCTCAAATTTAATACAAGCTGAACAGACATCAAAGAAGAATGGCTTGTGGTCATTACTGCCTGACATTGAATTCACATGTGAGTCACAAGGAGCTTATACTGAGTTTTGAAGTCTGACCCATGCAGTCACAGGATTGTATTCTTTGCTTTATTCTTGGGGGGTATTTTTTTCTCAACGCTGAAACTTTTCTTCATCATACAGCATGATATCGAGTACTTCAAAAACCAGCTCCTGGTGAATCTGTGGAGCCCTTTGCCCTCAAAGTCCCTTGACTGAGCTGAAATTTTCTAATGCATTATATTGCTTCCATTAAAAGTAATAAACAAGCATTTCCATAGCAATTTCCATAATCAAACTTTTCCACTCAAGATCTCCTCTGGAACTATCAGCTGAGTTTGCAGGGAAGAAATCAAGGCAGAAGAATTATGCAAAGTGCTCAAAATCACAAAGTGAGTCAGACTCCAAGGCAAAAAAAAAAAAAAAAAAAAAAAAAAAAAAAAAATGCTGGAGGGGAGGAAGGAGGGGAAAACAAACCCTTTAGTTCTCCTATCTGTGCTTCTGCCCCAAGGCAATCCCTGTCTTTCACAGCTAGGGACCAATTCAGACACCATTTACACACAGATAATTCCACTGACACTTTCAGAGTTAGCCTTGATTTACAGCACCATCTGTGAGATCAGCATGCGGCACAAGACACTCTTATGACTGGAAAATACTTTACTGACAAGGAGAAAATATATATGTATTCCTCCCTGCTCTCTGTTGCTAATATTTGATGGCTACCTTTCTTCGAATGCTTTCAGTCAAACCTTGACTGAACCATGATTTCTTTCACATTTAAATAGCCTTGTTAATTGGCTTAGGTGTGATACATCTTCCTGGTCACACAGCTCCTTCGGCACGAGCTATGACCTTGTCAAGACTTCTAGTGCTTCTCTTTTCCGTTTTGTTTTCTGCTTCTCGGGAATATAGCCATCATCTAGATTTTGTCACTTGAATTATATGCCCCATCTTCTCAGCAATAATAACAACCTGCCCGTGAAAAAAAAACAAAACAAAACCAAAAACAAACAACAAAACCCAAATGAAAACAAAACTCTGTATCTTCTACCTACTCACTTGATTACAGAAAAGTCACCAATTATACCTGGAGAATTTTAACAAAGCACTGACATCTCGTCAAATCATCAAGCACTGCTCCTCTCTGGAAGATATATATGAACATCACTGCCTGGCATCTGTGTTCATGCAGATATCATGCATCAAGACTGAAATAAATTGTTTATGAAAACGCAAATAAAAAGAAGTGGTTATATGTAGAACATTTTAAGCACTTCCCTGCCTTTCTTAACGTACACTTGCAAAGTCACAAAGAAAGACTAACTTATTAACGGGTGTGAAATGAAACATGAAATCACTCCAGTGACCCTATGAAAGGTTTGGTTACACAGGGTAGCCTACCCACTAAGACACAGTTGAAATTAATTCCCCATATCACCAGTTGCCAAAACAAAACATCTGAGCTATTGCCATTTCCTCCCCACTTTGGTACAGGTGACTGTCTGGGATGCCCTCATCTCTGTCCCTTCCTATGTTGCACATTCTAATGTGAATAAACAACCTCACTTGCTTTGTTCTAAGCAACAAACGATGTCTTTCTTCCCTCTGCTCTTCAGAGAGCAAAGGAAGTAAAATATTAACAGCTTGACTCGTGCTTTCCCCTCAGCTTCTGAGGTAACTTTGCAATGAAGATAAACCTCTGCATCATGCTCAGGCTGCTGCCCAGGGCCCTGCCAGGAGAGGACCAGGCTTGTTTGCTCCTCTGAGGGCTGTGCAGCGACAGCAGTTGTGTTGGGGCTGCTTGGGCTGCCAACAGAGTCAGCACAGGTGTTGTCACAGCGACCAAAACATCTGGGTCTGAGACCCAAAGCATCTGTGTTGTCTCTCTGGTTACTGACATCAGTATCTGAGTTAAATTAAAAATACATGGCCGTGGGTATTTGTAGGTACAACACGTGTAATTTGTCCTCATGAGTATGTAGCATATGAAGCATTTGAAAAATACTAATTCTCATTTCTGTTCTCACAGGGAAAGGGCAATGCTGAAAAAGAATTAATTCGGATATAATTTTAGGGCAGTTGGTTAGATCTCTGTGCTGTTGAATTGGTAGTGAAAACTGTGGTTTTCTAAAAAGCATAAGACTTCATACTATGCTAAGGCAGCCATTTTTAGAAGAACATTCAATTGCATTTTACATTGCACTTCCTATCTTGAATGAGGCTTCTGTGGATTGGAAAACAAAATTTTTCTCTCTGTCTGTTCAGGCAATTTATTAGTTCATGGTAGATTCTGGTAGACCAGATTTTTTACTAACTATGGAATTATCATCAGCAATATAGCTGGTGTATGAGAAAAGATTAAAGAGTATAGGATTCCTTAGCTTGAAAAAGGAGATATGCAATTGACGAAAATCATGCAGAATGTCAAGAATGATTATCAAAAGTACTTCTAAAAACTCAGCAGGGAATATTACTCACTAATCTTTGCAATGCAAAAGGTAGGAGTTGTCATAGAAATCATCAGGCTGCAAAATAAAAAGGAGCAAAAGTACATTTTCACAAAGGACCAAGCTAAAACTGTGGAATTCATTGCCAATCGATAGTGCAAAGACCAAAACCAAAAGCAGATTCAGGTGCTAACTATAAAAATTCATAGGAAAGAGACAGAAGCTGAGGCTAAATACAAAGATGTGGACCTTACCTAAAATTCAGGAAATTCATAAGCTTATCCTTATCCAGGGACATCCTAGAGGAAAGACAGATACAGCCACTAAGCAGATATCCACCTTAATTTGCTACCAATATATGCACCCTTCTCACTGGACACAGATGGTGTGAACTAGTTGGGGTCAGGGACAGATAGCAAAAGAAAATCAGGGAGCTGGCTGGGTCCTGATTTCAGCTCTGGGTATATTAATGCTTGTTCAGGTAAGGAACTGGTAATCTGAGCAAGTGATTAATTGGCATAAATACCCAAATCTAAACCTAAATTCTGCTTTAGCTGTCCAGGCTAATCTCCCTACCAGGAAAACAAGAACTTTAAAAGCTTTCTTCTCTGGCCACACCAAGACCCTGAAGTGTTTCTAATTCTAGCAGCTGGTATCAGCAAGTCACTTAACATGTCTGTGCCACCTTTGGCCTATGCCTTTAGAACAGCAGCTACTAATAGTGACTTCATAGGTGCCACTCTTGGCCATGAGCCCAAAACACACTTCCTCTTTATCAGCTCACAGATATAGAAGGTGGCAGTTTCCATCAGTGATGTTCCATTTAACTATGAATGGAGAAAGCCAAATTTTGTCATAGAATTGGAGCACAGAGGGAGGTGGGGCATGCAGGGCAGAAAAGCAAAAAAGAAAACACGAAGAAAAATTCTACAAATTCTCATCACACATATAACAGGCTGCTGTAGGTAAAAAAAAATATATATATAAGCTCCCCAGGGTTAATTATAAAGGAAATAGGGAACTCTCAGCAAAGTATTATCTCCAATTACTGCCATTAGTTGAATCAAGCTGTGTCTTCATGGGGTAAAATACAAGAAAGTCACAGTGGTCCTCTTCCACTTCTGTCTCCTCTCTCTGCTGCCCACCACCCTGCTGTGGTCACACACTGCAGAAAGCAGTTGAAATCATCTGCCAGCACTCACAGCTCTGACAGCTCTCCTGCATCGCAGTCTGTGGGCATACTAGCTCTGGCAAATTCTACATTTGCTTATATATCCCTCTGAACACTTGTCCTTAGGTTGCTGTCAGAGCTACTTGAGAATTGTGCAGCAGACCTCCCTGCCACTGCTTAGGAAGAAGCCAGGAGCAGCAGGGCAGAGCCATTTTTCTCAGGAGCACTAATCCCAATCTACCCTTACACCCCAGACCTGGTGTGAGCATGACTTACCTGCCACTAGAGTACTGAAGGATGGGAAAACACCTCCAGCTTCCTCCAGCCCCCTGCCATTCACTTATATAACAGCCACTCAGCCCCTGCAAACACCCAACACCTGCTGCCCACCCAGCACAGCAAGCCCTGCCCTGGGGGAGGGGTGTACTCTTGCCTCCAAGGGTACCTTTGGGATGTACCATTGCCTCCATCCACTACCAATGCAGCTGTGGCACACCTTTTCCATTGCTGTTTAGCTGCTGCTTTGTTTTTTGAGAATATACTCATTATTACTAGTGGCTTACATAGAATGCAATGTAAGACCTGAATATTGGTCCTGAAGGTTCATCCATAGAAGTGCAGAGGCTGCAAAACCAGGTCCTTTATTTTTTTGCCTGACTCCACCCAAACACAAGATGCAGGTGTCCAAGGCCTTACAACTAGTAAAATTTAGTTTGGGAGCATTTTATGGAAAATGTCTTCTTTATGCTAGAAGTTTCACAAAAGGAGGTTAATCTCTTCCGAATAAGGACAGTCCCATCATTTAGAACAGGATTTTTTGGGGTGTAAATTTACCCCAGCTCTATCAGACTTATTGCACTTCAGGACAATGTCGTTTCTCCACTTATGAATGAGTTTTTCCCTCTGTGGACAAGTAGTTAAAAGGCCAGATTGACCTTAAACAGGGTGGCTAAATCAAGAACTATATTATGATGTTCTTTCTACCTGTGTAAAAATACTCAGGTAGGCCACACATGAGTTGACATTTGTTTTTGACTTTCAAGTGGCTGGGACTGTATAATACTCTCAAACATTTTCTAATAGGACCAATGCCCTACAGACTGCCCACCTAGAGATCTGGTCTCTTTGGTGATGAGATCTGAGCACTCCCTTTTTCTCTTTCACTCAGCACAAGACAGAGGTGGAGTGTTCAGGATAGCCTCATTGCCCAAAACTATAGGGAAGCAAGTTGCCACATACGTCTCCTAACTATATTTTCCAATCTTCATTCTTCCCCCTGTTCAGCCATCCCATTAGGTTTACAGCCAGAGCTGGTATGAAAGCCAAGCTCCCCACTGGAAAACACAGAGTGCATGTTGTGTGTTTCAGCTTCTGAAGCTGGGTGCCTTTTGCACTCTTCAGTAAGAGATGCAAGGGGTGGAAAATCCAGCAGCAGAACATGCATGCTCTCCTTAACCCAGTGATTCCCAAGTGACATTTGCTGGGAGGGAGGGAGGGAGGGAGGGAGGGAGGGAGGGAGGAAGGAAGGAAGGAAGGAAGGAAGGAAGGAAGGAAGGAAGGAAGGAAGGAAGGAAGGAAGGAAGGAAGGAAGGAAGGAAGGAAGGAAGGAAGGAAGGAAGGAAGGAAGGAAGGAAGGAAGGAAGGAAGGAAGGAAGGAAGGAAGGAAGGAAGGAAGGAAGGAAGGAAGGAAGGAAGGAAGGAAGGAAGGAAGGAAGGAAGGAAGGAAGGAAGGAAGGAAGGAAGGAAGGAAGGAAGGAAGGAAGGAAGGAAGGAAGGAAGGAAGGAAGGAAGGAAGGAAGGAAGGAAGGAAGGAAGGAAGGAAGGAAGGAAGGAAGGAAGGAAGGAAGGAAGGAAGGAAGGAAGGAAGGAAGGAAGGAAGGAAGGAAGGAAGGAAGGAAGGAAGGAAGGAAGGAAGGAAGGAAGGAAGACACCTGCCTTTCCAATCCAATGACTTCAAGTAAAGTTTTTATACTTTTAGGTATCTCTCAAGCACCTCATGCAGAGGGTTTTGAGAATCTGGGTGCTACTGGTGAAGGTGGTTTTAGTTATGTTTAGTGCCACGGCTAGCTAGGGATTGTGTTTTGGTACTCTGAGAACAGGGAGCTAGTTTCCATGTCTAACTGTGCTGTTCCTTGAGGCTCTCAGAGCAACTTCATTGCACAGAATCACTGAGCGTTTACAAAGAGGGAAAAAGAGGACTGCTGGTGCCTAAAAAATGAGTTTCCATAATCTTCTGGATGATCCACCCATGCCTTATGTAAAGTCTTAAACAGTACACATCCTATCTTTTCCATGAGAAATAAAGCTATTTAATTTAAACTGTAAACTGTTGAACTGTTATTTAACTGCAAAACCCTTTTTTTTGTTTAACACCGTGAAAAGAGGCATATAGCAGAGGCCTGCTGTTAGCATGACATAGAGTAATGAATCAGTTAGCAAAGAGATTTAGGTGGAAGCATTGATTCATGACATGAAAATGGGAACTGGGCTTTCTACAGCATCTCCCTGACGTAGCGGCACACCTGTCCCTTCCCAGCTCTTTTCAAAACTGTTCCCACTCTTCTACCTCTTGCTTCTGCAGTTGGTTGAACATGGCATCATTTTGCAGAATTTAGGGGAATGGCACCATAAAAGTGGCTTTGGCTGCTGGAAGCCCTCTGAAATTGAAATACTTGGGCTCAGGAGGAGTTTGTGCCACATTTCTTCCTTTCCACTGAAATTTCAGTGTACAAATCCATCACTTCTCCACTTGACTCTGCACTGTTGGAGGCACTCACTGTGACACAGAGGGGTTTTGGCAGCAGGAAAGCTTCAAAAACACTGAGTCCTTAAACGTGCCAATATATACCAGGCACTAAGGATGGAAACACGTCAAGGAGAGGCATTTCTCTGAGAGGAAGGCTGATCTCCCCAAGAGGGAGAGGTGTTTCCCCCATCCTCTCTCCCACTCCTCTCAGAAAAGCATGTCACAAGCATTCAGCAGACATCAATCAGCTGCAGGATCCACAGTCCCTTGTCCCTTCTCACCACCCACTATTTCTCCAGGCCCCCAGTTCCTGTGTGGCAGCAGAGGACCTGATCTGGGGTGGCCTGCCATGGCTGACAGCATGCACAGCATTACTGGAGCTCCAGCTCTGAGCAGAGCTGAAGGGCATCCAGCAGTATCCATGGCAGAAGATAGAGGATCTTTTCTGTGATAATCCACACTGGTGGCAGGTTTCCTACCACACTCCCTAATCTCTATAACTGGTTTTCAGTATTTCTCCATGTGGTGTCTCATGTCTGTCCTCATCTATTCAGCTAGACACACGAAGCATTGAAGCTTTTCACTGTATGCCTTATTTTGTCTATAAGATGGTATGCCAGAGCTGGCAGCAGCAGATGTTGTAACTATGCTTCAGTGAGGGTACAAAGCCACCAGGGAGGACTTCTGAGGAGGTGGCAGGCAGGAAAACAGCAGCCACAGCTCCTCTGTTGGGAAGGGCAGGGGAGAAGGGAGGCCTCAACCCAGCTTGAGGGGTTTGTAAGCAGCAATCTGATGGACAAAGTCACCCCCATTCTCCCAGCCACCCCAGAGCCTCAGGTTCCACAGAGTTTAAAGCAACAGTTTTACTGGCAAAAACTGCACCTTAATCTGTGGGATATAAGTGCAATTTAGATTAAGCAGGAAAGTCTTCATGGATTGATTAAATAAATACCAAGTGTTAAACCATGCCTCGCCAGCTATGTTTTGATATGAGTGGTGTGGTCAACACATTGGAGAGAAGGAATGCCATCCAGAGGGACCTTGGCAGGTCTGAGAGATGGGCCTGTACAAATCTTGTAAAAAACAGCAAGGCCAAGGTCCTGCACCTGGGCCAGGGCCATCCCAAGCACAAGTAGAGGCTGGGCAGGGAATTGGTTGGGAGCAGCCCCGAGGAGAAGGATTTGAGGCTATCTGTTGACAAGAAGAGAGCACTTGCAGCCCAGAAAGCCAAGTGTATCTGCATGGTCAGCAGGGCAAGGGGGAGGATAGTGACCCTCTGCTCTGCCCTTGTGAGACCCTACCTGAAGTTCTGCATCCAGCTCTGGGGGTCCCAACATAAGAAGGATGTGAGCTGCTAGAGCAAGCCCAGCAGGACATGAAGACGATCAAAAGGCTGGAGGTCCTCTCCTATGAAGACAGGCTGAGCGAGCTGGGATTGTTCAGCCTGAAGAAGAGAAGGCTCCAAGGCGACCTTACAGCAGCCTTCAGGTACCTAAGGGGAGGCTACAAGAGAGCTGGAGAGTGACTTTTTACAAGGGTGTGTAGTGACAGGACAAGGGGGAATGGCTTTAAACTGAAAGAGGGTAGAGTTAGATGAGGTATCAGGAAGAAATTCTTCACTGTGAGGATGGTGAGACACTGGGAGAGCTTGCCTCATCCCTGGAAATGTTCAAGGCCAGCTTGGATGGACAATCTGGTCTGGTGGAAGGTGTCCCTGCCCATGGCACAGGGCTTGGAACTCGATAATCTTTAAGGTTCCTTTTGACTCAAAGCGTCCTGTGATTCTATGATTATCTGAGTGTATAATTCTATGATTGTATGATACGGACTTACTGCATAACTGTTAAACATGATACCTAACAGATTATTTCCTTATTAGAAAGATTAAACATCTACTTGAGAGACTTCATTTTTTAAATGTCACCTTTTCAGTTTCTTGCTGTGCCTAACACAAACAGCAGGTATTTAAAGTAATAACAAATAAGCTGCCAGCTGGGAGCACTCAGTAGCAGGCAAGACCTGCCCCACGACAGCTTTTGCCAGTGCTGCCAGGAGGGGGCCAATCCCGGGATGGGTCACAGGCCCCTGTCCTCAGTACCACTGCTCCCACCTTGCTCTGAATCTGCAGGCTGATGAGGAGAATCATCAGCATCTCTTTCAAAAACCAAATTTCCAGCAGGATCAGCCTAATCCTCCCCAAAGATCCTTGGCTGCCTCTTCTCAGTGGCAGTGTTTTGCCGAGGATGTGGTGAAATGAGATCCACCAATTAGTATCAATATGTGATGGATGTGGGCTGCATAGTCACCTCAGCACTGGCCTCCATGGCATAAATAAACACATGACACTCTGCACGAAAACAATCTCTGACTGCTCTTCAATGAGACATCTGGAAAAACTAGCTGGAGGGAGGCGGGGATTGGCATTGCCACTGCTCGATTTCTGCTTTCATAATTCTGGTGTTAGCAGGTCAGAAAAAACAAAACAGCAACTTCTCCAAAGAATGGTTTGGATGGGGGAAAAAACCATGCAAATAAGTCTACCTGGAGACAGAGGAGAGGATCTCAGTGGAAGTGTGCAATGGGATGCTCACCAGTGTAGATGATAGCAAGCACTGGCTGTGCAGCTGACCTCCCTCCAACAGAGATGGTGAAACAATGGCACATCAGAGGATGGCTTGATATGAAAGCTGGGTTTGAGACACAAAGCCCTGTTCCAGATTTCCTCCAGGTCTTGGCTCTGTGGCCAACTTCTCTGGAAATTAACCTCTTCAGAGGTAGACTGTGGCACCAGCTGATCTGGAAGCTGATACCTACAGGAGGAGCAGCCCTGGTACCAGGATGTTACAACCATGCAGCCTTATGGCCAAGCTAAGTCTCTCTTCATTGAGTTTTTGATAAAAGTGCCTTTATCACCTTCAGAAACAGGAATCTCCAATTTATCCAGCAAGCCCCAGGGAGAAGCCACAGACCCTGTGCTGGCCATCACCTTGGCAAAAGTTGATTTGTACCTTCAGCAAGAACTGGCAATGAAGAGGTTAAAAATTTCTGAGCCTAAAATGCTCCTTTGTGAGGGGTGGGTTTGGGGCAACCTGAGTTAAGGAAGCAGCCTTAACAATATAAGAAAAGGAAGTGATGGTCGTTGGTTTGTTTGTTTATTGTTTTAGCAGTTTGTACTGTGTATGTCTTATGTGCTATCTTCATTCCTCAGTCTCCCAGCCGGTTAATTATCCAGGGGAAGCAGCACTTCCTGCCAGCGACCTCCTGGGTTCCCTCCCATTGTTCCCTGGGCTGACACACAGCGCTGGAGACAGCAGAAAGGGCTGCTCATGCCTCAGCCAGTGAGAAACACTCCAGAGACTGCGGTTAGTTAATAAAACAGATGGGTTTATTGGCATCGGCAAATTTCAGTGCTAGTGATGCGTTTAATAGGGTTAATCCAAAGAAAATCCCAATAAAAATAAAACAAGGAGTTTGGAGTAAAGGAGATAAATATAGGAGAGACAAGAGGATGATCTGTATCTCTGGCATCTCCATCAACTCTGCTGTATCCTCACAGCCTTCAGGACTCAGCAACAGGGTTGCTCAACAATTCTTTCTCAGCTAAGACTTGCTAGGACAAGAAGAGATTCTTTGCTCTAAAATCCAGGTTCATGTGGTCTAAATCTCTTCCAATCCCTGCTCCCAGTGAGTTCTTTAAGTTTGCTTACATAGGACATATAAATGCTCCTCAAAGGTGTCATGCTCTCCCTTCACTTGGTGCAGGGGCTTACATGGAAATGAGGATGACTTCTAGGCCCTAATACTGTAAACACATTGATCCCCAAAGTCTCAGCACCCTGCATGCCCCCAAGATTTCTTTTTTGTAATTCTGCAATGATCAGATGGCAGCGCCTTACAAAAGGAATGTTTCTCTCAAATGCTGTACAGACACTTCAATATTTATTTCTTTTAAAAGAACATTCTGTACAATCCCTAAGTGGGCCCTGAAGTAATGCAAACAATAACAAACAGCAGCAGGCTTGAGCTGTAGAGCAGGGATACAGATGTGAATCTCAACTAGAGGAAAGTTTGAGGGTGCTTAAGCCAAGCATGGGTTCACCTCCTGGAAAATCCTGGAAAATCTATGTTTGATAATTCCAGTTTTTGGAAAGATACCACCCCACTGTGATTTGCCAAGAATAAAAGGATTTTTGCTCACTGACATCATTAAAGGTAAACAATCCCTTTCAAAGGCATGTACTGCCAGTTTTATTAAGCATATCGTAAGGGAAAGTGGGGTTTGCTCTATGTCACATAGGTTTGTTCATTTTCTCCATGTAATTTACTTTAGCAAGAGCACTGTTCTATATAACTCCAATGTCCAAACACATCTTAGAAATTGCACCACCCTGATGGTGGATCACTGGTGGATCAAAATCCACTTGCCTGAAGTCTTGGAGGAAAAACAAAACCCATATCCTGGGGATTCTTTTCAGAGGGAGACGCCATTTCTATGGATGAGTCGACTTCTCCCCTTTGGGAGAGGATATGCCAGAGCAGTGCTGTCATTGCTGGAAGTTCTTGTTCATGAGGAAATATTATTTGCACATGCCACATCCAAATGACAACAGCGGCAAAGGGGACTGGCAATTGATCCTGCTTTAAATAGATGCTTTTCTAAAGCAGGGAGGAGCATTTTCGTGGCTATTTCCGTAACAAGATGTTCTACTCACTTCTGACCCAGCGGCACAGCATTTTGATCTTGCTTTGCCTTGCCTTGCCTTCCCTGCCCATCTTCTGTCAACAAACAAGTAGGAAAAGAATTTCACCATGTCAAGAATTTTAGGCTTTTCAAACAGCTTGCACACTTGACCCTACCCAGGTTCAAGACAGAGCTGAGCTGTTGCCCAGATGTAAGGTCATTTGTGATTTTTTTACAGATGTTTTGAATCAAATCATAGTGCTTAAAAGGAAAAAAAAAAAGATCTCCAAACAGTTCAGAGCCACGTTAAATAATTTAGAGAGTGGTTAGACAAATCCTGCGAAAGAGCTCTAAGACTGGATATTTTGGCTCCCTGATGGGGATACATTTAAATTAAACAGCTGGTAAATAACAAGCCAAAGACCATCATGCCACTGAATAACAAAAGCAGTTAAAGAGCTGGATTGATGAGTGGATATTGAGTGCCTACCGTCATTTCCTTCTTCTGTCTTTTGGTGATGAGAAAGAAAAGGGGAAAGCGTAACAAATGAGCAGGGTCCTGGCATTGTTCATCTCCTCTTTCCTGATGAAGGTGAAGAAACAGGAGGAAGGCAGAAATTATTCATTTCCCCCTCCCCCAGGAGAAAAGGGAAGTAAAATAGTCACAAAGACAGGATAAAAGTCTCTACCTTGGGGAATGCAAAGCTGGCCTGTCAGAGTAAAACCTGCAACAGCAGAAAGCAGAGGAATTACTTCTCCTCCCAATTATTTTCCTTTGTTTCTGTTTGTTTGCATTACTCAATATTTTAAATAATTACAAAAAGCTCTGACACCAGCTCTCTGAAATATATTAGGGCCACAGAACAACCTAAAGAGCTGTTTCTCCTGCAGAGCTCTGCTGGGGCAGAAATTAATGTACTGCCAGTTTTCAAATATTCCATAGTCCAGATTGGAGGGAGAAGTAGCTATTCATTTTCGAAAGGATGAAGGAAAGGAGTGCGCTAATTTATGCAGAGTGAATTAAAAGCTGAAAGCACCCTGGATTTAATGGATGGCAAAGCTAATCGACAACCACTCTGGATTCAATATTACCTAGCTTGACAAAATCCCTAATATTGTTGTTTAAATTTAAGGGCTGCGTATCATAGCCTGCACGCTTCTAATGACGCACAGGCAGAGAGCTGGCAGAGCAATGCATTCCCCACCCTCCTTCAGAGAGCACAGAAGACAGTCCACTTCTCGAGGAACACATTTCAACTATGCACTGTAAAACAGTTCTCCTGCTAAAATCAGCAGGAACTGTGCATGATTAAGAACACTGGATCAGCCTCCACATATGAGAAGTTTCCTGCTGCTGTTGCAAAGGCAAAGAGTAGGTGATGCTCAATAGCCAGGAAAAGCTCTCTCTTCATAACTGTATAAAAGCTACTGAACGATGGCTGAATGCAAGGTCTCATGCTCGGGACACCAGCTGCTTCCTGGTGACTGCAGCTAATTTTGGCAGTGGGGCAGAAGTGCGGTGCCGCTACAATTTGAAGCAGGATACAGATTATAAACATTGTTTCCCTGAGATCTTGCTGTGCGCTGCTCAAATTTGTTTTCAAAGGCAGCTGAAATTAACCCTCTACCTCCCCCGAGGTTAGATCCAGCGATGTTTAAGACAACAAACAGCCTTTGGAGTGGAGACCAGTCTCCTTCTCTCCCTTCCTCCAAGACTGTTTCCTTAACAATACAACTACACCGGGGCTTTTCCCAAGCCAAAGTGCAATAACTACGCTTTTATAATGCCCACTGGCAGTGTACATGTGCCGCCCAGGACAGTGCCCGGTTAATTAAGAAATTCTCTTGTAGTGCCTGTTGCACCAGGTAAGCAGCCAGCAAATAAAGGAAAGCGATGACCATTCAACCCCTGCCAGATCGTGTGCTCCCGACTTTGATTGCTTGTGATTGCTTTGGGGCGAGCAAGGGAGCATACCAGAGCTCTGCCAATGGCAGCTCTCAGTTACTAGCAGACAGAAAGCTGCACTTTTTCTCCTTCAGTAACAACTAGTGACCCAAGCAACAGTGGAAGCAGCCGCGCCTTGTGTCCCTCAGTGGTGTCCCCGGCTGAGCTCCTTTGTGGGGTCTCCAGCAAAGGGTGAACTTGCAGCCCAGCCTGCTCTACACTCGGCCGTAAGAAACCAGGTCTGCCTGCAGATCATCTTCCTGACGAGATCAGTCTCAAGACTAGAGGATTCAAGCCCCAGGGTTTTGGAAGAACCAGAGAAGCCAGAAAACCTCAGCACTATTTAGTGTTTCATTAGCGACTGTCCTCCTGGTGGCACTTCACTTTAGAAAATTACACTCGGGTTACAGACAGCAAAACTGAGGCATGCCTTTTAAAAAAGACTCATCAAACATCAATCACAACCAAAAATAAAACTACTGCAAGCAGGCTGCTGCTCTGGGTGTGAGGCACAATTTACCAGCAGGGTGAAGTCCCCCCAGCCAGCCACCAGACCATGGAATGTGATGACGATGGCACAGGGCGCTGGTGCACAGGGACAGTCCGTGGGAAGGCTTCTGCCTGCACAACCTCCCTCCTCTGCCCAGATGAGCCATGTGGCCTGTGTGAGCACTGAAACGATTGTTTTTACAGTGCCAGAGTTAGTTATATCTGAAAGGCTGCCCACGAGCACGGTGAGCAGTGTCATTAGGCTGCTGGCTGGGCACTGGAAGATGGATGTGTTATTCACTTTCATGCAGGCAGTTAACAGCACAGCTATTTGGTTACATGAATTTACAAGCTTAGCTGCCGAATAGAGGAGACCACAGGTTAACAGCAAGGGGTGAAGGTGCTTGTAAAGGTGCAAGCTGAGCCCTGAACCACTCACTTACAGCTCACTGGGAGCTCTTGAAACCCATTAGTGCCAGAGCAAGGAGCTGTCAAGATCCACAGATGAGAAGCCAAGTTTGCAAGCTCAGGGTTGACCAGCCACATACAGGGAGGGGAATTTGCTTTGCTCTCACATAGTATCTCCCTCTTCTCTCTCCCTCACCACACAGCCACCTGCACACCAACCCCAAGCCTCCCCTGGCAAGAACAAGGGACTCCCAGACCATCCTGCCCTTGAAAGCCACGCTTCTACATCCACACCTGCACCTCCCCAGATCTGTGGGAAGCATCCCCACACTTGTGTGCTCCTCTCAAGAGCCACCAGAAGGTACTCTTGATCCCTGACCTGGATTAAGCCCTTCGGCATGCAGATCTGCTGTACACTTTGGTAAGCAAAAGAAAATAGTTTTTGCTAATAGACATCTTATTTTCCCATGCTGCTCTCTCCCCCAAAATAAAGGTACTTCAAGGTGTCAGACAAGTCATCACACTTTAATTTCTCCCTTTGGCAAGCCTAGCCACTAATTCAGTCTTGTTATAGTTTTCCCAGTAGGGACAAAATATATACTGAGCTTTGAAAACCCATTGTGTAGCAGCAATTGTTGCTGTAAGCCGGTGGCTCTTTTGCTTTGTTCAGCACCGTGTGCTTGTGTCTCCTGTGAGATATTGTTTTGTTAAGGCCTGCTATTGATTAAAAGGGAGAGGAATTGAATTCCAAATGGGAGCAGCTGAAACATTCTAAAATGCTGCATAAAAAATGTGAACATTCAAAATAATCTTAAAGACAGGTAGCTTTCCTAAACCAGATTCATTTTTCCCTCAATCCTTGCTTACCACAGCATCTCATGTCAGAGCTGACTTGCAGTTCAGGCCCAGGGTAAGGGCCACATCCTCATCCATATCTTTGGGGCTGATGGATGCTGCAGAGCAATCTGGGGGCTGCTCCAGGGGTGACATCGAGCTCCAGGGCACTCTACAGGGAGCAGCCCTGGGCATTTGTCCTCTGTCCTAATGCAGCACCACAGTTCCCAGTGAGGATACAGTAATAAGTAAATAGGCATAAAGGTACCCCAGGCTCCTTCAGCTTCATCTTCTACCTGATACAAAGAGATTGATTATTCCCTGGTTGAGCATCAAATAGTCTATCTTTATCTACAACACAGGATATTTACCTCTGTAACCACACCAGAGTAACAGAATAGGGTATGCTCTTATATATCAGAGCAGCAAGCACCACTGTTCCAGAGCAGGGACTGAGCTCACCTGGCTACAGCTTCTCTGTAAGCAGTAGACAGGAAAGGCAGAATTCCCATGGGTCCCCAGGCAGCAGCAGCAGCAGCAAGCCAGACCCGCTTTCCTGCATCACCAGCACACAGCATGGAACACTACCCATGCCCAAGCCCCAGGCAACTGCCCCTACACATCTTGGCCCCTCTTTGTGGCTCCAGATGGACTCTGAGCTGCACCACTGGCAGGCTCATGGCAGTTTCATAGTTTCATGCTCCACACACTTACCTGTGTACTATTTTGGTCCTGTTGTGCTGAAACATGGAGGAATGAGGCAACTCCACGACACTGCTTTTTTCTCTATCTGGGCAAAACTTCATTTCATCGACCTTTGAAGTATTTTGAGGGGAGGGGAGAGCTGAAGAGAGATGGACTAGATTTCTAAATCTTCTTCAGCCAATTTCAGCATTTGCACTAGAAAAATAATTGCAAGGTTGCAACATCTTTTGTGTGACCTGCTAGGAATACCAGATGTACCACCTGGGAAAACCTGGTGTCATCTTAACAAGAGGGCCATACATGACAGTACTTGTAGGAATTAACCAAAGAGATTTTTATATGGAATGGTATAATTCCTTTAGAGTCTTCTAGCCATCCCAAAATAAATAGGAAATAATACAGAAGAGTGGAACCCATATCTGTTTTTTTTGTAGGTTTTAATAGAAATCAGAGGTTTTTATAAGATCTGACATGCCACATGTTGCTGGCAGTCTTCAAACACCTAAAGTCTACTTGTGCCACTGTGCTGAAGGCAGCTTATCCGGAGACACAGTGGCAGAGGCAGACAGGAGAAACCAGGTCCCTCCTCCCACTTTCTGATGGTGAATGGCCACAAACAAATGTAACTGAAAAGCACGAGGGACCACAGCTTGCCTCTCCACCACTGATTCTCATCCACTTTACCTTAGAGACAGTTAGCCTTTTTCTTCAAGAGTTTCAGCTCATTTTGCAGATTACTGTGTCAACATTTAAGTATGAATGATAATGGTAGCACATCTGTAAGAACTTATCTTGGACTCAAGCATTCTTAATAGCCACTAAGCGCAGTACTAAAATCCTTATTAGAGGAACATGGAGCTAAAATACTGCCCTAAAGCAGGTGGTCTGGAGAATGTGCTTCCAGAGGTAAGATTCTGGCAGTGCTCTCTTAATGAGCAGCACTTTCCCAAGATAGCCATGCTCACCTGTGCAGCTCTCCCAGAACAGCCACTTCTGAAAGACACGAACTCTGTGTGCTGAATAGCACTATTGTACTCACAGTGTTGTGTTGCAGCGTCAAATACAAATGTGCTTGGCAAAAATAGAGTAATGGTTACAAAATACAGGCACACTTTTCAAAATGTTGCTATCAGAGAGATTTCTGAAAAAGGGAGCTGTGTTTGGCAGGGAGGGTCCCGTGTTTCAGCTGAAGGAGCACCGGCAGTGATGCACCCCACTGTGATATGCGACGGTGTTTGTGGAAATAAGGGTACAGGGTGGATCAAGGGCATATGAAGATTACAGCAGCCTCCACCCATGTATACATCTCTGGCCCCAGCCCAGGCTGCCACATAACCCCGTGCTGGACAGTGATCAAAGGGTTCAGTGTGAGCTGAGAAAGTCACACGGGGGGAGGGGGAGCAGTGATCCCCAGCCTCCAGCCCACCCTTTGTTCAGCTTGCTCACAAGTTTCCCAGATATGTTTGAACGCCCTCTCACACTCAGCCACTGCTGATGGTTTCAGCGAGATGAGCAATCAACCTTAGCTTCAAATTAACTTCATCCAAATTACATTTGAATTCTTTCTCTTTTGTTCAAGAGAGGGTGTAGACAGGAGGGGAAAAAAAAACACAAACCTGAAAACATGGGGGAAGAATTAGGTTTAGAAGACCCCTTTGGACTTATTTCAATTAGTCTGGATGCCAGAGACCTCTGGAGAAAGGCTCTTCTTAGAGCTACTGAAGTAGAACAGAGCATTTCAGGGTCTCACTTTCCCATTGAAATAGCAGCAGCACAGCAAAAGCCTCTTCCTCTGGATTCATTCATCTTCTCAAATTCACAGGGCTGCACTCGGTGGTGTGTAGCTCTCAGCAGCAGCTTACCTCTGACAGGTTTTACAGAAGCATTTGCCCATGCCCTGGCAGGGGGGATGCAAGCAGGCACAGCAGTGTTTTGAACCCTCAGACATGGTGGTTTGAGAAGTGGAAACAAACGTTTAATCCTGGCACCAGGGGCCTGCTGGTCCTTCCTCACCCTGCTGGTTGTTGATGCTAGGGTGGTCAATGCTTTGAGGCACAGAGTATGAAACAGCACTTGGGCTGGGGAATTGATCCATTGGTACCAGGCAGAGCTTTGGTAAGGTGCTTTCTTGATGAAGCAAGCCTTCTTTGAGTTTGCTTTCAGTATTTCCAAATATTAGGCAAAGCCCCCAGCCACCAAACTAAAAGGCTACAACAGGGAAAATCCATGCTTAAAGGTCTCACACTGGCAGGACTAAGAGAATCTGACGTAAGCTACCAGTCAACTGCAAATTTCTAGGCCTTCTTCAAACTCCATAATATCATGAATATCCCTCAAAACCATCAGGCCAAGACACAGAGAAGCTCACTGACTGGTTTTCTTGAGAAGGCTCCTGCTATTCCTGCCCCAGGTGGTTCAGCCGCTTTAGTGAGAAGCCGAGTGTCTGAGTGTATTGGTCTAAGCATGTGCAGCACTGTTTATTCGCAGGAGCAACATGAAGCACAGCAGTAGGAAGAACAAGGCTGGCTGGGCTGCACAGAGTCTCACAGGGGAGCTTTGTGCAGATAATGTGCCTCGTCCTGTCTGTTTTCACAGCAAGCTAACAGACCAGATTTCTCAAGCAGAAGCCCCTGACAACAGTGTGTCCTGAAAGTTGGAAAGAGATTGATGGCTGACACTGAATAAAAATGTATTTACTTTTTGTCTGAACCCAGTATCAGTGTATGCATAGCAGAAGTGAATATTTGTTGGAAAAACAGCCTAAATTATTCATGAAGGTTTTAGTCTTGAATCCTTTAATTCCTTCGTGTCAATTGTACGAAAGAAAACACCTATCTTCCCTACTTATAGATTTTGTAAAGCAAAACTGGCTGGCAAAGCTTGACAGTTGAAAGAAAACAAAAAATATTAATTGTTAAGTATCAGCTACTGTACCTCCCCTGCTGAAATGAACAGAGCTGCTGCTTGAAACAAAAGCTGACAGAGTTCTCTGGGAAGCAGTGGGCAGTTTTGTTTGCAGTTTAGTTGCAATCATCCATTCCAGCAGCATTTGCATCTTCCTCCAAATACTCAGGGCAGCTACACACAGGACTCAAGGATAGCCGAGCTATAGGTCGGGTCCGGGTACCTGGCAATTCCCATCAATGCACATTTGTTTTCCAACTATTCCTTCCAGAAGAGGAAATCTGAGATAAATATTTGTTGTCACTCGAAAAAGGAAAGGAGACCTGAATTCTACAAACTGCTATTCAGATGCCAAAGCATTCAATATCAAAGCACTTTATAATTACTAGTCAAGTGCAGGTCCTGCAGCCCATGACTTTTCAGCAGAAGCTCATAGATATTGTTAAATTTTAGAACAAGTTTCTTGTAGACGAGAAAATTAACATAGGGGTTGCTGGAGTCATCCTTCATCATCTCAAAGGGTGTTGTAGGAGCTTTCAGCTGGACAATCTCTCTATGCAGAGCAGAGAAATCCCACTTTGGACAGAAAAGCCTTCTACATGAAAACCTGTCATATCCTACTTCAGAAGGCAGCAGGCTACAGGAAGAAACTAAGTCCTTTGTCAAGGGCAATGTCCAAATCTTTCAACCAGGGCTGCATCATACCACCAATTTTCACACATTACTTCTCATTCTTCTCTATGGAAAATCCTCTCTTGTTCTCAAAGGGCAGCTGGCTGCCCTAGTACAGGAGGGCCATCAAAATGCACTGGATGCAAAGCTGCCCAGTACGCAGAAGAAACAAAGGGAAGAAGGAAAAATGTCTTCACTGACAAGCAATCTTACATGCTACTTGTAACAACAGGGAGTAAACACTATTGAGGCAGAAAGATATTTTTCAAGCCGACAGAAGGGCTTCCAAGCACGGTACCTAGCAGAGCCTGGTCCAAGCACGCAGGGAGCGCTCGTGAGGCTCTTTTCACTTACAGGAGAATAGATGGGGCCAGACAGTCTGGCAGCCTCACAAAGGCACAATGAGCAGGAGCCCTCTTTCCCTGTGTGCGTATAAACACAAGCACTCTACAATCTTTCACAGCAACACGCCAAAGCAAACACCAAATTGACTGTAGTATTTCAGAGAGATAGCCAAAGCTCACAGATATTTTCCATGTGATCCCCTGGAACAATCCAGCGCTTTCATTAGCACAAATGTGAAAATATGTGCAGTGGAGAAAAGAGAGATTAGTTTTAGAAAGTTTTAGAAAGGAACATAAACAGGAGCGGGTCTTAGCTTGGCCAGGAATTATTCTGATCCCTGTGAAAGCAGTGCCAAGGTTGAGTGTTGGGGTGCAGGATCAGTCCCACCCCAAGCAAAGCATCACACTAAGTTTCCAGGTGAGGTTAAATGACAGTCAGAATGCCTAAAAATCCTGTACTCCTTGGCACAAACTGATTTTCTTGAAGGCAGCTGATGCACTCACATCCTTCTGCTCAGACACAATCTCTGGTCATAAAATAGCAGTGAGGCTGAGGCAATCAGATGGAGGATGGCAGCTGGGGTAGCCAGTCTTAGTGCACTTGATGTAAACAGCAGCAGGACCCGAAAAGCTTCGAGGCCCATCCTGAATGGCTCGGGAGACACTGATCATCCTGTAGGCCTACGATGAATCTCAGCACCCTGTAGCAATGTGGGATGGGGCCAATTAACAGATGGTTAGATTGCAACCCAAAAAATGGCACAGCAGCCTAAATGTAGTATTGTGCAGCAGTGTTTGGTTGTGATTCATCATTTTTGCAGTCTATTTTTGACACAGACTTGGCTTGAAATCCAGTTTCACAAATGGTCATCTTCAGCTGGCAATCCATGGAGCCATGGGATTGGGAGATATTTCCAGGAGGCTCTTAAAAACTGACTGTAAAGCCACAGTCTGAAAAATGCTTCTTTGAAACCCAGCACCAGATGAAACATTCCCTTAAGGCTGTTCCTACTATTGCCTTGTGCTTCAGCGGCACAGAGATGAATTTTCATGGTGCTGTGGGGGGAATCAATTTTAATACTGGTTAAAACAAATGAATAAAAAAGAAGGATTGCTTTTAACCTGAGCTGGTTCCCCTGATGATTTGCCATGTAGCTGTACCAGACCTTTGCTGGCACCACTAGATTAACACAGGAGTGCAAAGGAAATGCTCCTCAGATTGCACCCTAAGGAAAGGATGGCTACTGCCAGTAGACTGCTATGGCCCACTTTCCACTCTGACAGTTTCAGCTGTCCAACCCATTCAGCACATTGGAATTAGCCCTAGCCAAGCTAAGTCAAGGACCTGAGCTGATCTTAGGCTTACCTGTAGCTCTCTCTTCCATCAGCTGAACAGCCCCAGGACCTACCACTTCCTCTCACAAACAAATCCAAAAAAATCCATCCATGGCAGACCTCAAGATTTCCCAATTAAAAGTTTATTTACTGGTCTAAACTCTCACTTAAAAACCTACATTCACAAGACTCACAAGACTCTCATACCACTATAAAGTGAAACTCAGGAGAAGTTTCCCAGAAGGCTTGTGACTCTCATGTGAAACCACCATAAAGAAGATTTAACAGTTGTTGCAATAAAAATCTTATGCAACAAAGATAACCGCACCAGGCTCAGCCTCCAGCACACTAGGACCATGCATAAGGTTTCACATGAAGGTCATGAGAGGCTTCAAATGTTTCAAAGTTTCAAAAGAGATATCATAATAGAGAAACAAAAGAAGGGACATCTTGTGTCTGCCTGCTAACCCAAGGGAGTCCGACTTGCTTGTACAGGGTGCATTCAGCAAAAGTAAAAGCTCCAACAGCGTATCCTTGGAGGTCCCTTCAGCATGGACTTCCTGGTTTTGAGAGACAATTTGACTGTTTTCAGTGCAGAAAGACTAAGGACAGCACTGAGAGGACTGACACAAGACACCCTCCACAAAAGTTAGCCTTTGCAAATGCTATCCTCTCTAGGCTAAAGTACTATAATTTCTTTGTTGCAATTACAGCAAGGACAAAGTTTAATCAACTTATCTATTAATTTGTCTATTTATTTATTAAGCTTTGTTTAATAAACTTATCAATTAATTTATTTTAGTATTGTATTTCCTACAGGAGAAGGTCCTACTCTGTTCATATACAATCCATTTTTACATTTTAAATGCAACATATTATTAATTTTAAACCTAAGATTATTTTATGCAGTACCTTAGTTTTCAGAAATCCTATATCTATGTCTTCAATATTGCATGACGTATGTATGTTTTATGTAGTAAGTACAGATCACTGAATACCTGAAAAAGAAAGAAATAATAAACTTAGAAAAGCCCACATCTTTAAGTAATATATTAAGTACTGGTTACACCCTTTTCAAAAGCATGCAGCAAAATGAGAAGGGCAGCAGATGCAGATGTGAAAGGGATGGTCAGAGGAATGGGTCACCTTCTGAAAAAGGGAGCCTAAATAAGGCTTGGAAAAGGAGATAACAGAGCAGCATAAGGCAGACAGCTCTGTGTTTATGAAATAGAAAAGGTTAAGAGATAACTATTATCCATTGCTTTTCTTAACGCAAGAGTAAGAAGGCACTAAAGAAAACATCAGGCTGAAAGTTGATAAACAAGAACAAAAGGGTACTATTTTACAAAACCACGTGAGAGCACTGTGTGATGCACCACCATGGGATGGTGTGAAGCCCAAGGCTGTCCAAAGGAAGGTTCAAGAAGTGATTAAAAATAAAGGTAATACAAGAAAGGTGCCTTCAGGACTTTTGGACAGGCACAAACATATCCCATAGCCCAGAACATCCCAAGCTATGCAGGATGCAAGGATCAGAGCCAGTTACAACACGGCCAGAGTTACTGTACACTGGCCTTCTTTCTTGTTTTTCTTCTCCAAGCACTTGCTGTCGGCCACAGATAGACACAGGGAAGAGGAGGCTCTGGGGAGCTGAAAGGCCCTGCTCTTGTATTTTCCCTTCAAGATTAGTCTGCTTGAGTGGCATGCTCTGTCACTTAGCCAGGCTTCAGAGGTGACAGCATGAGGCAGGCTGAGAAGAAGCACCACAACACTTCTAAATGCTTCTAAGAAAAATGATCCCTCTTTCTTTATTATGATATAGCTTGTCATATAATAGCAATAATCACAATTGCTTTGTAATATACTTGGAGCAGCTTTGGAGATTGATTAAATGCTTCGGCTTCCCTTCAGCTTTAATCAACCTGAGCAGCTGTTTATCGCTCAGAATACTTTAGATCAATAGAGCTTATACCTTTAAAATAGTATGGTCCACACCAGCTCCCTTAAAGCTGCAAGCAGTAATTACAATAAGATTGTACTCTGTAGAGTTAAAAGGTGCTATAAAATTGATAAAATCACCACAGCCACTAGCATAAGACGCTTTTGAAAGGTGGCCTTTCCTAATTTCAAATTTGCTCCAAGTTCTTTGATAAACGAGGGGCTGGAAAGGTTGCGAGAAAAATTCTGCTCAGACCCTGCCACCAGCTTGAACAGCAGAGCCAGGAGACAGAGCAGGACACCAGCCCCATCAGCCACAGACCTGCTCTCCAGGAGTCCAGCAGCAGACGAAAGACCAAGGCTAAGCCCTAGCACAAATGAGAATACCTCAACTTAGATGGCAGTACAGGAACCAAAACCATTGCTTTTAATGATTCTATGAAATACACCTGTGTCTTGTAACTGTGTCAGCAAGCAGTTTCTGAGGCATTACACCAATAAAGCTAAAAGCATATTTTTTTTACATAAAAATTAGCAAAATCGTAGCAAAGACAGTGTGGAAACTGACTTTCAAGGGTTCAGGACCTCACTCTGTGTTAATCATGGCGCATTAAGTGAAAGAAAGTTGAACTGCAGGCATAAAATCATCAAATCCAGATGAAACACACTGGAAAAGTTCATTTCATCATACTGCCAGACAAGACAAGACAAACTCTTGGCTGGTGCCTTGAAAAGACAAATATTTGGATAGGGAAAGAAAAAGCAGTTCAAGTCACTGCTTCTAAAATGATATGTTATGGAAAATCATTGCATCACTTTTACTAGCAGTTCACAGCTACTCATTAATTTTGCAAAATTGCAGTAGCTGCTGCTTTCTGAGGTCTACTGGGGCAGCAAGGCATCTTGCCTGCTCATAGGGGAACACAAAAGCACCCAAGAGAACTGCCACATGAAAAATAGTGTTTACATGGAAGGTGACAAGATTTGGTTCATTCTATACACATCTAGGACCTGTGTTTAAAAGAGACAGCACTGGGACTGCTTTTTTCCACCCGCACATCCACAGCAATACAAGTCCTTCTCCACAGCAGGGAAGACACTGTAAAGCAGTATTAATGCCATGTTGTGTCAATAAATATATACCACATGAGGACTTAGGACCCTTTTAGACCCTTTTAGATGGTCTAACCCTCTAACCCTCATCTGATCCCAGCACTAGGCAGAGGAATGAGAAAATTGTCAGGCAAAATATGCCACGTACTACATTTGCTTTGTTAGACATTGAGGCATATTAAGTTAATGATCATTAAAATCCAATTAAGAACATGGTGAAAAACACTCTGGGTATTTAGAAGGGCCCCAGCCTTCCAGTCGATCAGGCAAGGGAAGAAGAAAGCAGATAAAACAAGATAAACACAGCCTGTCATTACTGTTGCCATTCAGAAGAGGAGGTATGCTGGATAATCTAGAGCTTTTCCACTTGATTATATTTTGCTATTTTTCTCAGCTGCATCTGGAATTTCAGCTGTTAAAAGAAGGAGGGAGATGAGGGAAGATTGGCTCTTTAAGTTACTTTATAAACCCAGCAAACATTTCACACGTTTCAATTTCTGCCACTCTGTGTTCCTTTTCACACTGCTAGCCACTTAAAAGCCTCTTGCAGGGGAGAAGCTACCAGAGAAAATAGTTTTGGATGCTCCTTGTTTATTATATGCAGATAAAGCAGTTCTTATTAACTCAGTCTTCATTCTTCCTTCCTAGGTAGCAGTGCTGTGATATTATTTGCAAGCAGCCAAGGTAATTACCATCCAGCAGGGTCCAATTGTTTTCAATTAAAAGCTTGACTGAAGTCTTTAGTTTTTAATACCATTGTGACCATCTGCTTTCACTGAAGTTCATCAGCAAAGGCACAGGCCTCATTCTAATGCTGCTTAATTATATGGAGGAACCTTTTTTTTTTGGTCAGAGGTTCATTTTTTCCTGCTAAAGAAATGGGCAGCAATAGGGCTGCCTGGCTTCTCTAATAGCCTGCAGTAAGATGAAGCATCCAGGAAGATCATTACCTTCCTGGGAGATCCAGCTGTTATTGCACTGACAAAAAGATCCAGGGGACCAACAGGAGAAAGCAGTTAACCTCAGCTGCCCTCCTCCCCATTCAGTCACTTGCCTCCTTTTTCTACCAGCAAATCTGAAAAGGCCACAAGGAAGAGGATTTAATCTAAAACAGAGAGTACGATCCTCCCCTGCTGATTAGATTTTCAGACTTGATTCCAGGCCAGGAGCGCAGGCAGGCTCTCCTGCCTGGGCACACATCCCCTCCTCCTTGCACATGCAGTGAATCTTTTGCAGTCCTGTATCATCTCAGATCTGAGGATCTTCAAATCCCTTACGGGCATTCATTAAGCCCCGTGCAATCCCCAGGAGAGGTAAGTAAATATAATTTTCCAGATGGGGAAATTAGGGCGGCAAGAGGTTAAGTGACTAGCCTGAGGCCGAACAACAAATAAGTGGCAGAATCAGCATGAGGATCTGCCAAGTCCCAGGTTTAATGAAAGTCTCTCGAGTGCTCAGCTCCAGAAAAGGAAAAGCAACACCCCAGTCCTCAAAACCTCAGGACACTTAACTCATTTACTGCAGCTCTGCTTTATATGTGCCAGTGCTAATAAGCGTGACTCTTAACATTTCCAACTGCACTGTGCACAGAAAGGCATTTTGTAGATTTAATGCAGGAACTGCTGTCTCAAGGCAGGGAAGCACACTTGATGTTGTTCCATATCATCGGCCCAGGCAGGCACACAGCTTCCTTACGGGTGCCTGCTGCCATTTCTGTCACACACGGCTATTTCCAAGGATTGGCCCCCTGAGAGGCAGGTACTTTGCCAAGCACCAGTTAAAGAGGAAAAATAAGTGGTACAACACTGTCAAAGCTGAGAAGATGCACTGTCTAGCTCTAGTGGCAGTTCAAAACCCTGAAATAAGAAGCCAGACGGTTCTCCATCCTCTAGGCTGGCCACATAAGTAAATCTATCACTCCACTAAATCACAGAACTGTTCAACCAAGACTTAAATCTCTGCTCCTCACTAATCTTTGGGGAGACAGGAGGTTGGGTTTCACCCGTGCCCCAGGGGTGCCTCTCTCCTTGGCACTCTCAGCATTAGTCCCAACCAGCATTCCCTCCCAAAGGCCATCAGTCCTGCTCTGCCATGGGACATCAGCAGAAGCACTACATCTACATCAAGGCTGTTAGACACCCAAGCCCAGGTCTTTTATACTATACTGAGACCTCTGCAGCAAAGGCATTGAAACAACTGGAATCTGATGCTTGGGAGATAATTACTTCAGAAAATGGTGTAAATGACTTCAGTATTTTGAAAGGCTTGAGGTGTTGCTGCTCAACTACCTTCAGCTATTTGCAAATGTAATGCAATTTGTTTCCATACAGATTTCTTTTAAAGCTGTGTGTAGTATGTGCCCTAAATACATAATTACACACCAGAGTATAATGGCTCATTCGGGTTTATTTTGTAACCAATATGCGTTTTAAAAGCAAATTCTGAAGGAACATGCAGCAGCAAACATGCAGCACACATTCTGGTTTCTTACACTTCCACTCCTAAGATGCTCCCAAAGGCCTATTCCTGTCAGAGACACCGACATGAAAAAGTGAGAAGTAAACCCTTTCTTTAAGAGTTACCTTGATGGAAACATAATGACCATGTTAAGAAAACAGTTCAGTAAAAACATTTTTGGCATGGGTGTCCTGTGAATTGGATGGCCTAGGAAATTAATAATAAGATTTTGCATTTTTCTTTCTGTGTTTGAAGCTAATCTGTACCCGTAGCAATTTGGCATAGCTATTCCAAAGAATTTTTCAGTGACCCATGTAAAATTATTTGGCAGCATCCAATTGGGCAGCTCCTATAGAGCTGTCTATCCACAAATTACAGAGAAATTTCAATTCTTTTCCAATATACTCCTTATAAGCACCCCAAAAGATGGTTTCTGGTGAAAAGTCCTTCGCTGACATGAGGAATAATGCATCAATCAGAACATGCAAGTGAAAGGTTTAAATAGTAGTCAGACTGATGGGAGTAACCTGAGGTTCATCTCTAAGAGTATTTCAGACAGATACTCTCACTTAAGTTATTAGTAGTTAGAATAAGCTGCCTTATTCACTCATTCCAGCCAAAATTTTTCCTTCTTTTGTAATTCCCTGAGTTGCCCTAAGACAAAGAACTGCCTTTTGAAAGGAGTGCATGACCAGCAATGCTTTTCCTCACATGTCCCCAGCAAGCTCCCAGCTACATGAAGAGCTCTAGGTCCATCCTACTTAATTGGAAAAATTTGAAGTTGAGATGCTGAAATCAGGTACCATTTGCATCAAGGACCAGGTGCTTCCAAAGGACAGCTAAGATCCACATCAGAAGCATCTTTCTTTCTCCATCAACTACAGAAGCAATTTAACATAAAAAGGCTCTCAATTCTGGCAGCTGAGTTAATTGCTCAAAGAAAAAATAAATTCTGCCTGCTTGAAACTACCTGTTAACTATATTTAAGCAGAGGAGCTACTGGATGTAAGAAGTTCCCTGTATTAAAGATGAAAGGGAGAAAAAGATCTTGCTTTCTGCCTTCTGGTCATTGTGGATGTAGGTCAGTGAGGCAAAGCAAGACTTGAGATACAGTGAGTCTGGAGCCCAGTGAGCAGACAAGGCCTAACACAAAAATATCAATGAAGTATAACTATAGTTATACTCAGTATAACTCAGTTTATTTCTGGAAGTGCAAAAAAAAGTCTGACATTGAAAGGACAACAGTTTTTCAATGAAAAGTAATAATCTCTATCAAGTGAGATAATCCCATTTTTCCTACTAGTTTCAATCTGTTTTAATAAAAAAAATCCATTTTTCTTTCTCCAAATATAATTTTTCTTTCTCCTTGCTATTTTTATTAATTCAATTAAAATACCAGAGAATTTAAAAATAAAACTATATGGAAAATTACTTACAGCACTGGGATTTTCCCAGGTGATCTGCAGCACCTCTGTGCTGGAGCTCCAGACAAGGGAAGGCTTCATTCACTTGCCTTCTTTCAAGTCACACAATCACTGGGTCCAGATGGGATCTGAAATTTCAGCGTACACATTTGAGGTCAAAGGGCTGCAATATAAGTGTTCAGATTTTACCACACTTTTTCAGACCTGAGGAAAAATGAGATTTCCAAATGCATCTGTATTATAAGAACTCCATTATATCTCACAGTCTGTTCTTTTTAGATCTAAAAACATTGCAATTGAAGTCAGAGGCAGCTGAGCCTAATGAGATGAATCAGTGGAAAAGGACCCTTTGCCCCAAGACATGAGAGGTGTGCCACACCAGTCAGTCAGCTGAGGGAAGGCTCATCTAGGTCTTCATGGGTGATCCCTCTATTTTTGTTTCTTGAATTCTTGTAACTCTTCCCCCCAAGTCAGCTCCATACAAACGTTTTTAGAAACAGTGTGGCAAAATGCTTCAGATTCAGCTGCTGGTAAGGAGAAAGAAAGCCTTTTACGCTTTGTATATTTTTTCCTCTGCACAAAAGGAAAAGCTCCCTCGTTTTTTTTCTCCTGTACTTATCCCTTCTTAAAGTACCCAGACAGCTTAAAGACATAGATGTAGAGTCTGAGTACCCAGAATCTATGTGAAAAACAATATTATCAGAGGATCAATCTGAAAACCTGTATTTCAGTGAGCTTTGTGCCATTTCCTGAATAACAACTTCAGATCTCAGGTACTGTCTTATAATTACGAAAAATATAACTTGGTATAGAATGCACTGTGTCAGCTTTGATTATGCCAGCAGAGAAAGACATGGGATACAGAGAGAGAATAAAGGAAGAATGATGGCTGTCTACTGGCTTATCAATTTACATCTCTCTACAGTAAATCTAAGTTCTTTGTGCTGTCAGTCATGCACTCCTGCGGCAGTGATTGCTGGAATATGAAAATCACAGCTTTGAGATCCATGTGTACATTCACGTATTTGCACAGCCTCTATGGGTTTATTGCTTCAGTGGCTGCAGCATCCCCCATCAGCATGGGCCCTGCAATTTGAGGTTTGATGTTTGCCCCTACTATGCAGCTTATGTGCAACAATCTATACCAACACTGAATCACCACCTTTTCAGTTCAAATTGTGAAGGAAAGTGGAAAAAACCCTCAGGAAACTGTAAAGGTAACAAACAATCATGTGTTAGATGACCTATTTCAGGCCTATAAATTTCAATAATATGTTGTGATTGTGGCTAAAAATAACACACCTACTCATCAAATATTTACTGTGACATAAATAACCACCTAGCCGACATCATGCTTTTGAACAGATTAACAGCAATTGCATATTTTCAGCTGAAATGACACACTGGAAATTAATGAAGACAAGGAGACATGAACAAAAAACACCTCACTGCTGCCATCACCCCTATAGCCACTGTCAGCAGCCAAGAGCAGCTTCCTGGAAATTTCAGAGGCATGGAGTTGAGAAAAGAAAAGATCATGCTTGTCGCAGGCACAACACATGGTTATGCACACACACACACACACACACACTCCACAACTAAATTTTCTATGAGCTGAGCAGTAATTTAGGGCCTCACCCTCCCCAGCTCTCTCCCATCAGGACCCACAGCCAGGAGAAAGTCAGCAATGTTTCTTGCTATTGTAAAATACACATGGTCATAGAAAAGTGTTTTCACAAAACTTTTATGTGCCCTGTGAGGGCAAACACTCCATCATGTAAATTTCCCACAGGGCCACAGGTAACTAGTAAAGAGGAAGAAAAGAATCAGAAACTATCTGATTGCTCTAAGAACTGCTCTAAGCTATTTTCCTACCATGGAGTTAGCCTTAAAACTTGTAGCAGAATACTAGTCCTCATCCAAATACTTGACTACTATATGTCTCTAATGGGATAGTAATTGTGATGCAAGAAAAACAAAAGCCACTGAAAAATATGGAAGGATAATGAATTATTGCTGATTTCCTGAACTTACGTAAGTTGATCAGAATCCCTTAGAAAGCTCTCCAAGCAATGTTTCTGTCTTAAAATTCTCTGCATTTAAAAAGAGAAAACTGTCATATTCATGCACTCGGTTTTTGAGCTGCATTCTGTAAGGCAAGAACAATTCTTCCAGATCAGCAAATCTGTACAATATGGCAGTGTTTGGTTCCCACACTGAATAAAACATGGTCTGTCCTATCTGATCATTTATTAGACTTGGCATTATTTTCCCACTATAAACATTCCTAATAGCACTGGACCATTTTCATCATGAAGTAACAAGAATAACATGAAATCACTCCTTGTCTTTAAAGTAAACAGATACATTGGTGTTTTGGGGTTTTTCCATGTGTTGAGGCTGAAGTATCTTAATGCTTGGCACTCCTTGGGGCTACTACCACAGAGGGTTGTTTCCTCCTTGACATCTCATAAAACCCTGACATTCCTGTGTCTGGGAAGAAGGGGTATTACAAGCAAGTAAGTGACTATGGAGAGAAAAGGCTGATAATGTTTTCTCAGTTTACCTTTAATTTTGGCTGGAAAAGATACTTGAGTCCTGCAGTTTGATTTGAACCAGTAAGGGGTACAGTATTTGTTATTGGCAATAAATAACACTAAACAATATTTACTCTTTTTGCAGCTCCTTGGACATCTGCATTACCTCCACTCAAAGCCAGTCTCCCTTAAAGCAAGACAATCACCCCCTGCACCATCACAAAGAACAATGCTGGGACTAAGCTAGGGTTCACTGGAGTCAGGAGCCTGTTAATGCCAATGGCCAACTGAGGATGTTCAGGAAGCAATGAAAAAGAAAAGAAAGTCCACAGTGAGCTACAGTTACGGACTTGCATTTGTCATTCATGGTTGTGTATCATTTGAATGAGACTGAATTTTTATTTTAAGCTGCTTCCTGCTAAAAGTGCCCTGGTGAGTGTCAAAGGTAGAACCCAGAATATAGTGCAGTGAATTTCTGGTCTTGAGTTTTGACTACCAGCTTTTGACAATCTTGCCAAAACCCTGAAGATGTATCTGTGTCTTTAAGACAAGCAAGCCCATTAGAATGCTGCCCTGTCTTTCTCTTACTGCATGTTCTTTCACCTCTGAGACATGTTTTTGCATAAGAAGTACTTGAATGACAGCCCTAGCAGCAGCCTATCACACCACAGTAATATAGGATTAATTACCTCCGTCATCAGCACTCTATTATTATTTGTAGCACCAAGTGCTTGCTCTATTTTTGTGAGCTACAAATGCACGGGAACACCGAAAAGAAGACACTGCATTAATTCAACAAGTCTGCTAGCCTGCACCTGTGTTTAATTAGTTACTCTCAAATCAGACCTGCAGAGCCAGGAGCTACAAGGGAGAGCACTGCTGACTGCTGGCCTGGCTGGGCTGCCAGTGTAATTAATTGCATTCTTACTGTGGCTCTCTCCTCTGTGCAAACAAAAGTTAATCATTAAATGGGAAAGTCTGAGCTGAAGCTTCTCCAGCGTTTGAGCCAGAGTGTATAACATTTCAATAAGAGCATCCCCCCTTCATATTTACTGCTTGCCTCCCAAAATGACATGCTGACCGTATTTATGCTGCTGGAGACCTACATGGAGGCAGGGGTAAAGAAGGTATAAAGAAAAAAAAAGGAAGTGAAAATCTGAACTAGAAAAGTGCTGACCACAAAAAAACCACCACACAGTATGTGTCCTAAACCAAAGGCTTCTTTGAGCAGAGGTTTGGCAAAATGACAGCTAATAACCTCGCTGTGGTGTTGTTCCTCTTGCCTTCAGCTTTAGTGCTCGTGTAAGCTTCAAGCTATTCCTACACAAGAATGGTTGTATCCTCAAAGCACACTTTCAGAAAGAGGTAAGCATCATTATTGCTATCAAATGCATGACAAAGACAAGCAAAGGATCTTCTCCAAAGTTTCCACTGTTTTCAGCACAAGAACATTCCTCTTTTCCAGGAGCTCAGGTGACCACGGGCACCTGGCAAGAAGCCACTGCAGAAACAGAAGCTTAGGTATGGAGATGATACCTTCAAACCAAGCAGTACCTGTGGAGCATGTCTGAACAGAGAGAATGGGGTACAGGTCTGAACAGGAGCCTTGCACTTTCTTCATTGCAAAGGAGCAGGTTGGTTATTGCTCACAGCTTTGTCTTCTGTTCCTTCATCCAAAGACAGCCAGCACCATTTCCAAGTGGCATAATGGGGCTGGAGCAAGGACAAGAGGGGGAGGAATGGCAGAGCTAGGCAAGTCAGGGAACGAGGAGACAATGCTTTTCTTTGCTTGCTGGAATGACCTTCGGGGGTGACATGAACATTTTTCTGTACAATTAGACTGCAAATGGACTGTTTTGCAAAGGGGAAGAAAGACTCAACCAACAACAACCTTTGAAATTTTTGAAACACACTATTTAGAAATGATGGGCTTTCTTTTTAAATTGTTTTATTTCACTTTTTGAGAGCAGCCTGGTACATCTCTTTAAAATTAATGGCATATACTTGATCAAAAATGCTAAAATGCTGGTTCCAGCAAATTACACAGATAATTAAGTCTAATTTCAATAATGCTCTGAAACACTACTAATAAATCTTTGGGCTCATACATTCCTTGAATATATACAAGCTACTTCACGAGCACCAAATTCCACCCTCACAGCTCCTTTTCTGTCAGGCTTTGGCAACCCCAAGCTAAATTCTGCTGTCAGTTATATCCTGTAAGTCTGGAGCAATTGCTTGTCCTCGGTGGCATAACTCAAGATTACAGCTGTGTAAATGAGCACAGAATGTAGCTTGAGATGTTGTAAATCTGACCTTCAGCTTGCTTCCATGAAAGGGGAAAACCCAGGAACTTGTTTTCACATTCACTAAGCTTCTTGAAAAACTACCCTGCATAAATATTATGATTTCAGTCATAGACATAGCAGATTTAAAATGGAGTTAAACCTGCCTAGTATCTAGGTCTACCAGGAGGGGGAAAGATGAAAAGTATAATATTTATGAGCTACCACAAGCAATGCTTGCTTTTAAACACTGGCATGAGCTTTGGCCTCCTACCATGGCACATCAAGACCTTCAGCTTATTCTAGGTCAGTTCTTGACCTCAGGATACTGCAGCACTTCTTCACCAGCAGCACTTGAATGTTGGTCACCCAACCTCCATGGACACTGATCACCAGCCTCCCAACCCGCTTAGCTGGGTCTCTTGTTTTGGGGGGAGGGTCACAGAATATGTGCCTCGCACCTGGAGAGTGTGAGACTGCTATGGACCATATCTCCTACTGAGCTGTTAGCTCCCTGCTCCCCTGAAAACCTGACCCAAGGCATTTGGGACCATGTCTTTACATGGGCATGGATGGATGGATTCAGTCCTCGTGCCCTCACTGGATTTGCACTGGCTTAGTGACACTTCTGCATGTGCTTTCAAAATTCCCACAGGCAGACAGGAACCAGGGAAGTGTCCCTTTTTGTCCTGACACCTAGCAGGCCCAGCAAATAAGAGAAACACACTCTTTCCCAGACTTCTTTAGCCACCATTTCTCTGAATGGTATTACAGATGACTTGTCAGGTAGAGGGTATGGTAATATACTTACCATAACTAAATAGACTTAGAAGAAAGAATATCACTAAAAACAGGCCTCTAAACAAAACACCAAAAAGACAAGGGAAAATAAGAGTTGAAATGCCTTTTGTTCACGGAAGCACAAGTTAATTAATTGATTGAAAAAATGAATGATTTTTCTAAGCAACTGGTTTTGGAGAAAACATCATTTGCTGAGGTGCAGTACAATCTTTGCAGAGTTGCCATTTGCAGTTATGAAAGCATATCTCTGTTATTATCAATATACATATCTGAAGGGCTAACTAGTTTCAGGCTAGAAAAAAAGTCCCACCAAAATACTGCATGGTAAGTACCCCTATACATGTTGATTTTCATCATCACATTGTATCTTTGCTTGGATATGTCCATATAACATTCAGAAATCTCTATCAGGCCACTAAGTATAACAAATTGCTGGCCTATACATTTCAGAATTTTAGCTGTCTAAAGAATAAAATGATGGCTTTGTACTACAGCACACAGCTGGACAAAGCTGGACAAAGATGCATATATCAATGGCAGGAAAGATATTTATCTACAGATGAAAAGCTTGCAGAGGATATGTCAGCGTTTTATTTGCTTCTAGACTGCATTATCAATCTTTGGCATTACCCAAACTTAAAAGTCATTGCATTATGCAAAATACTTTCAAACAAGCAGCATCTCTTGTCTTCATTTCTAACTTTCTTAAAGCATAATTTGATGCATTACCATAAATGAATGAAAGAGCCACAAAATATCATCAAAATGAGAAGGGAGAGTGGATCTGAGTCTGATGACCTGTAATTTGCCTGCTATTGGGGGCTGCTTTTAAAAAATGGACCAAACTCACTTTGTGCTGATTGCTAATTTAACCACTTTAAATATTTTAATATATAATTTCCATTTTTCTTTCTATATTAAGGAGTGAATGCACTTTCCATTTTGATTCCCTAACTGAAAAAGCAATGGAACAGTGTTTGAAGAAGCCATTTCAGATACACATCAGTTCAGGCACGTACCCAGAGACAGCAGAAGTCACAATATTCTTGACTAGTACCATCAACAGACTACTAGGAAACTCTGGCAGGTCAGCTAAGGACCTGTATTAATGATAAGAAATAAGAGGGAATTTCTCTTTACTTAACAGTGAGCATAGTTTCTGTGATAAAACCTTCCAAGCACATGGTTTGTTCTGGAAATGGTGGGATCTGAAATTACGTTTGCAAAGAGGGATTGTTTCTGTGGAATTGGAACAAAATTATCCATAGGTGTTTAGGCTAAAAAAAAAAAATAAAATAACCTAGATTTAATTTATTCTTTCTCCCTCTCCTGATTTCCACTATCTTACCACTTCTTCGGAGTTTGTCTTGAGGAAAGCATCAGTGTAAACTGATGTGTTTGGTGTAAAATAATAAATTTCATCCAAGACCTTTTGAGTTACAGGTCATTTACTGTAGTAACTGTGGGCAAGGCGAGCCCCCATTGTGCTCCCACTGATGTCAATGAGTATTTGCTGCCCATAAGTTCAGAAATGAATACCAACTCTGGCTGTGAAAGATCACTGCTAATCTAAATTTGTCACACACTGCCACTGTCTGTACCTCATTTTCTGGGAGCCCATTGTCAGGTTCCCAGAGATTAATTTGCAGGATAGGCAGGTGCTATTGGAAACAGGGAAGATGATCTCTGTTTCACGTGCAGAGACTCTTGCTGTTTGGATGCAGTTGCTGTCCTACACTCACAGCTCTTGTGAAGGGCTCTTCACTTCTTCCATCCTAAATGCAGGCAAGTCAATGCAGGTGCAAAGGGGAGAGCTTATCTGGTTATGGCCTTGTGTCTGCAGCAGAGTGGCAATACTCCAGGGAAGCAGAGAATATAGAAAAAAGGAAACAAGAACTGGGAATTTATGCCCAGGACAAAAAAAAAGAAGCACTGAAACCCAAACAAACAAACCAGCCATTTTATCATTTTGTGCTAGTGCTGGCAGAAAGCTGGGTGCATACACTGTCATTTGGTTCTGGCTCCGGTAGGATTTGTATTAAAACAAATAAAACACAAAACCAAACAAGCCCCAAGAAAGCACTTCTATCGTTTCAGTAAAAACTAACCATGACCTCTTGTCTGGCTAACTTATCAGGTGGAAAATATTAACATCATGGAGCTCCAAGCAATTTCAACAAAAGCAAGGTCCTTGAGCTCCCTACAGGGACCTGCCCAGTTAGTTGACCCTCTTTTTTGATTTTTCTCTCTGCAACTAAGATTTTAGGAAACAAAAAAAATAAGAACATTCAGTGCACCCAGTCAGCTGTAAATAGACAAAGGATGAAGATGCTCTGCTGTGAATGCCACAGGGAGAAAATGACTGATCCTCTGCAGAGTCTAAGGAAGCTAAAACCCCCTACTGAATAGTGAGAGGGAAAAAGAGATAAAATAAACTAAAGTCAACCACAAAGGATATTTATTTAGTCATGAAACAGCATCCATCCATAACTCAATGTTTCACTTCACAGTTCCGATATGTTTCAATACATTTTTGTCTCAGCTACATAATATTCCATTCCTTAAATGCATGCATATATATTAATTCTAAAAGATCGGACAGTTTTCCTTGCTAGCTTTATCATGTCAGATTTTCCCATGTTTATATGGTCTTTCTTGTTGCTATGAGAGAAACCTGGGCAAATAAAAATATGTCCCTGCCTGACTGCACAGGGAAACACTGACCCTGAGTAACAACCACACACAAACAGCATGGACAGCCCAGATTTCTCTCTAACTGGCTTTGCTCTTGGAGTATGAAAAGCAGGTCAGCATTTTTGCAACAAAACTTCGAAGACTAAGGTCTTCACTGGAGTCACTTGTAATTGTTAAATACAAGGAGAGCCTCTGGCACATAGATGACAAGTAAAATGGGGACTCTGCAAACACTTAGGTGAGTGTTTTATACTCAGTATAGGACTATTGGGTAGAACCCTGTCCCCAGGGACATCCATGGCACTTTTAATGTCAAAATTAATGGGGGAAAGATTTTATTTGATGAGTTTAATTTATAATTTAATGTAAAGGGCCAGAGCTCAAAGTGTTCTTTACTCATCAGAAATGAATAATACTGAGCTTGAAGTAGCACTACATAACCAAATTACACATGCAAATAAAAATATTATGGTGGACTGCAGCAGTGTAAGTGAAAAAAATTATTCACCTTCCAAGGGAAAAGAAATAGTTTTTAAATGAACCTTTAATTTAATATCTCCCTTTAGAATACTTGCTTAAGAGAAAAACTTATTACCCCTTGGAAGATATACCCATAATGGAGAGTTCTCAGGTATCTCTCACAAAAACATTCAAAATAGATGTGAACACACATTCTATTTTTTCCATAAATGCCATCCTTTATTCTGGTAAATACTGTCCCTTGCTTTATCTCTGCCAGTTGGTATCACCTCAGACCAATAAATCTGTGCAGGAGTCCATAACTACTTACTACTCTCATTGGATTAGCAACGATTACAAGTGACTACTCCATAGATACACTGGATGGAGTCCAAACTCTTTCCCCATGGCATGTAAGCCTCCCACCACTGCAGAATCCCCCAAGACATATTTTCCTGCTCTCAGGCACTATGGGTGTTCCTGGCGAACCAGCAAAGCAGAGGGTCTGCCCCTGCTCTCAGGTCAAAGTGATCACTGAGTATTTGTTAACAACAAGTTGTCTCCTTTTTAGAAGGTCCATCTTACATCCAACGTTGCTTTCTACATAAATCTACCTGGATGACAGGCAGCAATCATATATCATACAGAACAAAGGCTAGGATAATTTAACACAGCTTCTCCAGAATGCCCCTAGGAGAGACAGAAGAATTGCCATGCCCGTTTCCCAAATGGGAAGCAGTCAGTATGTGGCAACCACAGCCAAAGAAGCAGAGGTCTATGAAGAAAATACTTTGCTAAAAAAGAAAGTACTGATTTCACCCTGAGATTGCACTAAGCAGACAGGGTCCTGCAAAGGAGACAGTCCAAGCACAGGGGAGCAGCAGAGGGTAATACAAAAGAATTCACTTCCCAAAGAAGAAAATATTGGCAATTGTGGGCTCAAGGCCAAAACAAATAGAGATGTGTTGATTTTACCTCTGCCCACAGGCTTGTTTTGTTGTGGGAGAAGAGAGCCTTAGAAACCTTGAGCTATTTTCCATTGCAGGAAGCCCCTGGTGATGATGAGAATGCACAAACCGCCCATAGTTTCCCTGGGAGTGAATTGTCCTTAGGTTGCACCAGGTGTGTATTAGTGTGCTGGCACAAGGACCCTTTAAACCAAGGCAGACGATCTGAGAGGAAGGAGCAGGCTAGAAAGATGAAAGCAAGAACAATTTCATGTGAATGTGGAGAAGGACAAAAAAAGGAACAAAACCCACTTGAACTACAAGGGAAAGCCTACCCCTACCCCAGGAGGATAGAAAAGTAGCTGTGACAACACACAACAGTCAGATTCACAAACCTCTCTTCAATTGGTCGTAAGCAAGAAGTGTTCAATGAAATCCCAGGAAAATACACCTTGTGCTACTAGTGAAAAATAAATATTTTTTCTGTGGCAAAGGAGTAACCTTGAAAGAAAAAAGAGAGTGGGAAGCCACAGTGGTAACTGAGCCCAAATAGGAATTGCATTGTAATGTCTGGGAATCCTGCCTCTGTGCAAGTAACAATGTGTTCGGTGATCCTGAAGCTGTTCTCTAAACATGCTCTAGCAGTGATGCATTTGCACCGTTAAAGTTGGTGCTGAGGACAGTTATTCATATAGATGAAAAAAGCCAGAGGGATGGATTGACCTTGGAACTTGGCCTGGAAGTTATTCTTAGTCTCCACAAGAAAAGCACTGTTCATTTTGCATAGCAAACCTAAGAAGTGAGCACAAGAAACCCAGGGATATGCTGGTGACTTGCTTGGCAGTTCTAGTCTCTTAAAGCTACTTGAAGATCCAAACTGAATAATTTCTCCCTTTGCTACAAACATTCCCCAAGCCCCATAGGGGCATGAAATCAGATCCAGTACTTTTCCAGACATTTTGCTGAATGGATGGAGAACTCAGGAGAGTTTGGAGAACAAGCTCCATGTAAAATATTCACAGATTCAAGGAAGGTTAAGGCCTGGTCTTGTAGTGCCTTCCACTTGGAAGTGGCTCTCCTGCCCCAAGCCCTTCAGTGAAGACAAATGCAGCAAGGAGAAATTGCCCTTGGACCCAGCTAAACCTGCTCACTCCTTTCCACAGGATGAAGTGTTTCTGAAGGTGCAATCCTGTGTCCTCAACAGAAGTGGCCAGTTTGTCATCTGAAAGGTGGGAAGCAGCTATCACCTGGACTGCTGTTACTGGAGTTATCCTGACATGGATAATGGATGTTGCCATGAGTATGAAAGACACCAAGGAGCCATGATTCCTCTCATCTTTCAATCCCTGTGCTGGCTTATTCTGTTGAATAAAATGCTTCAGTCTATGGACTCGAGCCTGAACTGAGTCACTAAGTATCTTCACTATAGTTGTATATATATGGATGTATAGGGCCCATGTAGATGCTGCCTTGAAACACTTCTCAAGCCCATTTAAAGACCCAAGGCCTGAACTTTGTGGGCACTATGTTTATAACTGGTGTTTTAAATGCTGTACTCTGTACCCTGGGTGGGCAGCCCACCTGCTTTCCAGCAAGGATTCAGGGAAAATCCCTGGTATATCTGCACCTGGATTCTAGAAGGGCAGATGAGCTCTAGAGAGCTCTCAGGGTGGGGATGCAATACAGCACCAGTGGCTGTGATGTAACAACTCCCACCTGGGCCAGAGCTGGAGTCTCATCTCATTCCCAGGCTTCTTCTGCATCTGCTCTCCCCTGGGCAGCAGCCCCAACACCTGGGTGACCAACCCGAGGACATGCACCTGCACCACAGTGGGTGGTCAAGACAAAAACCCCTACAGTGGGTGGGCAGCCAAGCTCATATCCTTCCCAAGCACGAGTCCTGTCCCCTGCTGACAAGTGACACACTAGAAAATGTAGAAACCTTCTCTGCTGCCTTTCCCCCTCCCAATCCAGCATAAATCATAAATCAAGAGGCAAAAGAGGCAGAAGCCAGTTAGCTTTTCCTCTTCACTCACTCACCTGTCCCTTGTGGAATGGAAAGCACAGGTTCCAAAGGCCCAGGGAGTTGTATCTCGTGTTGTCCAGCTCAGCTGGAAGCAGAAGGGCCGAATGCAGGTGGCATGAAACCTAGTCTGGTGAGAGCTCATCCAAGAACTGCAGAGTTCAAGATGTCATTTGAATTTGGCAGCTCCCTCCAAGCTGCCCACTCTTTCCTTGGAGCAAGAGTGAGCATGGAACCTGCCCCAGCTGGAATCTGGGATCCACTCTCCCCTGTGTGAAGCTCCAAAAGACAGAGACAGAAACTGTAAGCTGTAGAAGACCTCCTCGTAAAGTCACCAAGTGAAAAAATAAAAAGAGTAAAATTCAATTCATTGAAAATACAAGACATGTTTATGTTTCTTAGCATTCCCATGCACAGTACTGTGCAATATACCTTCTGGAAGTACATTTTAACCATGCCTCGGTTGATGCTGCCTTGTGCCCCCTCTGGCTTGAATTTAACTTTCCATGACAGATCATACTCAGCTTTGGACACAATAAAACAAAACAGTTTCTTCCTTTTTATTTGTGCATGTCATTAACATTAAACACATGCTGCAGTGACAGTGGAATTGGTGGCTGAACGGGATGTATTTTAATTTAAGTAATATTTCCATTAACCTAAAAGCTCTCCCTTAAAAGTCTGTACAATTTATTTATTGGAAAAAATCCAGAATAATTGTACTGAAAATTCCTCTCTGAATGATAATATGTCAGACTTTTAAAGCTCTCTTCTGGCAGCTTTTCTTTTTGCCCTTGAACATTACTGACATAAGAATACATTTCTCAGAAGTCTGATGTGTATTGAAAAAAGAAGGGAAAATAAAAAGAAAGAGGGACTGCTGCAGAAATCCCAGTAGGTGTAAAATGCCACAGCCCCGGATCTGTCCCCTTGGCTGGAGAAGTGCATCCCAGATTTGTTACTCGTTTATGTTAGGTTATGGAAAATGCAGAGGATTAAAAAGGCAGAGGGAAGCAGATGCCATGCAGGGAGAGACAGCTACAAGCCAATCTCCATCCGAGAGCACAGAGGCACTGCACCCAGCAAAAGAATGTGTTTGGAGGCAAAGCTAAGCTGTGGCAGCTGGGGCTGGGACAGAGGGGTGCAGCTGCACTTGGAGGAGGCGGAGGAGCAGGCGGCATTCCCGAGCTCAGAAAACAGAAAAATCCACCGTGCCAAACAAATAAAAGCTGGACTGTCCTCCCACCCCCGTGTTTGTGCTCAGTGGATTCGGAGCACAGGGGAGTGGGATGGGGTCAGAGCTGCCTCAAAGCCCGAGCTCAGCCGGGAGAGAGAGGCTGCTGCAGGTTTGCCCCTTCTCCTGCTGCCCACAAAGGGCACGGCTCCGACTGTGTCTCCTCTAAGGATGTGCCATCGAGGGCACACAAACACACATCTGTGTGCTTTTCTGCGGGCCAACAAACACTGTAGTCTTCTGTCCAGACTTCTTTCAGGGAGGAGAGGGAAAATCAGAGACACATGACAGCCGTTGTCATGTCACTTTTTGCTCCACTGATCGATGTACGCAATCCCTAGCAACTCCAATTAAGCAATATAAAGTGCCTAAATAGGGCAGCATGGAGCTTCCCTCCAGGGAGCAGTGCCCTGGATTGGAATGCCACAGGTCAGTCCAGGCACATTTGTCCAGCCTTTCCTTTCCCCAGCTTGGGAAAAAGGTGGTTGGGCAAATATGGGGGAGCTGTGGGTGTGTGAGGATGACTACTTCTCTCCTAAACAACAGCAGGCTTCTGACAGACATCAGCATAGAGCCCTGTGAGCCAGCACAGGTGAGAGAGACCTGGGGGCAGACCCCCTGGTTTTCTCTCATCCTTGTGGCACCCATCCACCAAAGCCAGCCAGCCTCAAGGGACAGCCAAGGTTGTGTGTGTGAAAATCAGGCACAGCAGCCCAGCAACACCCTAGGGCCAGACCAGTACAGTCAATCTTTCCACCCTGATTGCAGCTCCTTGGGGGAGTTTAGATCCATTCTGGGCACCTTGAGAAGCCACCTTGCCTGCTTTGGCCAGCATGAATGGATGCCTCACAGCATGGCAAGTACTCTCCTGGGCAGTGTGGGAGCTGGGTAGAGGGAAGGACTGCACTGCGACCCTGGAACTTGGAACTGGTAGGCAGCACTGCTCTCCTCTCTCCCTGTTACAGACCCACGTCAAGCAGCAGCAATGAGGTCTGCATCAGAATACAGCAGCTCTCTCCCTTCCTCCCCTCCATCCACTGCCAAAACACCCTTGGCTGCACCTCACACCCCTGCACTGCAGCCAGCTGACTATTCATTTCGATTTAGGATAACGGTCAACAAGAGATCAGAAATTAATTGTACAAAGCAGCAACACCTCAGGAAAGCAAAAGTTGCTTAGGATTCGGATATACTTTCTCCTGTCTCTACCCATGGGCTGTACCTCCAAGACAGGCTGGTTTCTCAAGCAGTGGAGGTGGAGCTGCTCCAGCAGCAGGTGTCCAGCAGCTGGAAGACTTTCCACCCGACTGTCTAGCTCAGTTGTGAGAACAACACTCCCATCAACTCTGTATGGGGCCAAACAAAACCCATTTCTCTTCCTTGCCAACAGGGGATTTCTTCTGGAAGATGGCACTGACCCCACAGTTTCACGGTGCTTGCTCGCGGATGTGAGCGGAAAAGAGCGTGCTCCCTTCCAGCCACAGCCCTGCAAGGTCTTTCTCCACGGTTAGGGAGGGTCAGGAAGGGCAGCCAGCCCTTCGTGTGTGGCCTGAGCCTGCTTAGCATCTTTCACTCTTCATCACTCAGCCATGCCTCCCATCTGCACTGGCTCTAGATGCCTCTCCCTCCCCTCTCCTCCCCTGGTTTCTCCTTGCATAGACTGATTTTGTGATGCATCCAAAGTAAGACAGTGAAAAATACATTAATATTAATATTAACTCCTGTCTGGACAGCAAAAAATGCTCCCAATTCTTTCCCACCCATAGAGCTAAGCAAATCCTCCTGCTTTCTACTGTGTGCAGCATACTGGTGCTGACCATCTCCTTACGGTCTTGTGCAGGGGAACACAGTGCTGAGATACAGCCATGCCAAATATCTGACACAGAATGCATGGAAGGAAGTTGCTTTTATCGCCAGCTGTTAATTTCATAAGGCTTCTGCAGACAGATGAGGATTTTACCTTTATGTGTCTCATTTTTCTCATTCATGTATCGCCCTCTTTCTTTTTCCTTTGACTCGCCCTCCACTCCCAGCACTTCCCCATGCTGACTCCAGGCTTCAGCCTGGATGATATAGTGGATTAGGTACAAGGCTGACTGGCAGCTTTTACAGCTAGGGAGCTAATTCATACTTCTGCAGCTGGCCCAGCCTGTATCTCTGAAGCCCTCAGTGGCTCTTTTTTCTCCACCTGGGAAGAAGTTATGCTTATCCACTTTGGAAAAAAAACACTATTTCCACTTAATATACTTCAGAATAGCATGGGATGTTGTTAAATAGGAAACCTAATGTGAGAGAGCATGAGTATGGACTGCTTTGCTTGGCCACACACAGCTCAAGGAGAGCCACAGAGGATCTGCATCCCCTGGGACTGATCTAAAAGCAGCAGCAGCAAGACAGCATCTGGAAGAGTCCATCCATCTCCCTGCCAGCAGGGTGCTAAGCAGCTACACTAACAGCAGTTGACAGTGGGAAAGTTAATGGATGTGTGCATTAGCCTACATAAGCATGTTTAAGCTAGGAGGGCTCTGCAGAAGTCAAAGGGGTTAAGTTTCCAAGCTTCCTGTTCCAAAGATCAAGAAAGCACTCCAAGGGCTCAAGTTCTGTCATGGGATGGTCACAAAGAGACTTCACATCATCATGGATTCTTACCTCACTGACCAGTGCAAACTTTAATGTACGTACATATGTGGTTGTCTCTGTATATGCTGCTCAAATTAACTTTTTTAATTTCTCTCCACTACCCCCAGAAACACAGATCTATTGCATGCAATATAAAGGAGAGGGTTATTTCTTTAAACTCAGAAATTTTCAAGTTTAAACTTACCGCTAATCTATCCACTGGTCCGGGACAGAGTCAGCAAGTAGTTCACCATGGCTTGCCAGAGGTCCAACATCAGCCACCTGATAGATCTGTGCCATAGTACTGAAAAGTTATGGTGACATTTTTTTCCTTGGTATAAGAAATAGACACTGCTATTGGGCTTAGCAACAGATGCAGAGCCTCGAAGCAAATATTTCATGATAAACAAGAAACCTGTGTAAACAGTGAGTATAGATATATAATGAATGATAGATGCACTTGGGACCAGAACAACGTCTAGAGAACTTGGTTTTAGGCACAGTATCCAGAGGAGACACTTCTGACCTCTGACATGTCCTCCAGGCCAGGTTCATTCAGGTCAGCTGTATCTAGGAGCTTAAACTGCCCTAGAAAGCTTGAACCTTGTGGAATAGGGAGAGGGAATGGGAGCAAAGCCAGACTGGGTGAGCGGAAAATCTCTCCTGTAAAAGCTTGCAAGACCTTTACGGATCATCATAATGGCTTTTTGTTGTTGTAGCTGCAGGGATCATTTTTTAAAACAAAGAGATAACGTTTGGTTCATTTCTTTCATTTTGGAAAAGGGCAGCTCCTAAGCCCTTATCGTTAAGAAATAAGAGCAGTGTTACATGTTCAAACAATTTATGTGAAGATCCTGCTATTTGTTATGGGAACAGCAAGTACAACTGCAAGTCCATTATCATCCCTCCCTGCCTCTGCATGCACAGCATGAGCAAGTGAGGAAGATTAGGGGTAAAAGCAATGGAGCCTGCAAAGTCAGTGACAAATATTCAGTACTTAAAACCCTCTTTGATGCTTCCCACTCTGAAGTGAGGCTTTGATTTGGCCAGCGGTCAGACATGGACCCACTGATTTTTCTCCAATCTACTCTCAGTCTCAAAAAATAGCAACCTCTTTCTGTGATGCGATGGCTGAGAAACAAGTGACCCAACACCACCACAGTGCTCTCCTGATGGCCCTGTGAGCAGTGCTGACAGGAGGTGGGCTGCAGAACTGATACAGATAAGTTAATAGCGTTGGAAGGAGTTTCTGGACACTTGCCAATGTTGAAACCTGCCAGTGATATCTGCCTTTTTACTTAAGAAAAAATGAAAAATCACAAGGCAATTGGCATTACATTCTGGTCTTGTTTCCAAACCCACACTTCCTGTGACCTCCACTCCCTGTATCTTCACCCTCCCACTCACAGCTAATCTCTCCCTTCCTCTCCCCACTGCTCCGTTGTTTCTGCAGACAACACATTTATGTTGCTGTGAGTCTGCAGCAGCCGACAGACCATTTCTCATAATAAACCACTCCTGGCTGCACAGCCAGGCTGGGCCCCACCACGTGAGCAGTCGGGAATTCATGGATTTTCAAAAGAAGCAGCTTTGCACTTCAGAAAAAATTCCCTACATCTCCTGTAAGAAGAGCCCATGCCAGGGCAAGCATAAGGGGCTGGAAGAAGAGGACAGCAGGGATGGGGGGTTCTGGTACAGCCCTCCATGACATCCTGCACCATTGAGTGCTCAGCAGCAAGTCCATTGCAAGCAGGGAGAAGAAAAGCCACTTAGTGATGGGCAGCAAGGAAGGGCAAGGCACCTGCTGCAATTACTGAGCAAAGTCTAGTGGCCTTTAAACAAAGAGAAGGTTTCTGGGGAATGATCGTGACCAAAACAGCAATTAAGGAGCCTCCTGAGACTGTGCTTTAGCTGTGCAGCACATCCCTCTGCTCAGTGCTTCTGCCCACAGACATCGTGAGGTGCAGAGGGAGGCAGGAAGGCAGGCAGGAAAGGAAGGAAGAAAAGGAAAGAAGGAAACACAGAAGCCAGCAGCAGCAGGAGAGCCACCCCTGCTGTCCCACTGCCCCTCGCAGATGTGGCGATGCTCCCAGCACAGGCTTGGGGTCCAGAAAATTTCCAGAGGGAGCATGACCAGTCTCCAGCATGCAGGGCTGTGACTGACAGCTGAGGGGGCTGGCTGGCAGCAATGTCCCCTTCAACCATCTCAGCTGAAGCTGGTGGTGGAGCAAGTGACACCATGGCATCACTCTTTCCAGGGATGCTTTAGTACAGCAAAACCAGCAAAGGTGGGGGAGAGGGAACCTTACCTGGCTAGACAATGAAATAAAGCAATGCAGCAATGAGACCCTGGACTGATGGGGACCCTCGAGGTGTGGGTCACACCCTATTATGCTCTCAGCTGCTTTTGGAAAGAGCAGAGTGTGGAAGGAAACCACATCTGGGAGCAGAAATCTTATGTGGGGAGCAGAGGAGCGCCTTGCTGGGAGAGGAAAAGAGGGAAGTTGCTGTACTTGTTCAGCCTAATTTCAACTGTGTCTTCCTCAGCCCCTCCTCCAGCATTCCCCTGCCTACACTATCTTCCTCCCTCTTCAGAGGGAAAGATTTACAAGCTCAGTTGATATTATTAATTTCACTGGACATTTAAGAGGGAACCACTTGTAAAAGTGTTAAAACAACAAAAGAAAAATGGCAGAGGGACAGGGCTGCTAGATACTGACAGTTACAGATGTCTTTATCTGCTTGAAGCAGAACTGCACAGCGTACTCCAGCCACCTGCACCAGCAACAAGGAAAGAGAGGGAAAAAAGGGCATAATTAAAGGATGAACAAACCTCTTGGCTTGGAGAAATCCGTGTCCCTCTACACCTGAGCTCAACTGCCTGCTGCGGGTCCCTACAGCCCTCCCTGTGCCAGAACAGACCTGTCATGAGGGGCCAACACAGCTACAATGCCAAGCCTAAGTACAGCGTGGTAAATTTTAAAGAAATTGAGACGTAATAGAAAGTAACAAAACTATGGGAATAGAAACTTTTCTCTCTTCTGGCTCTGCTGTTGAAGTCTCAGATGGTTTGGACAGTGATCAATGAGAGGAAAACAACAGTATTTTCCATCTGTACTTGCTAAACAGGCACATTGGCACAAGCAGCTGCTGAACCAGGGCATCCCACTGGCATCTTCTTCCCATGAATCTATGGCTGGAGCAAGATGAGTCCTCCTACAGAGGCTTGGAAAATGCACCACTTATAAAATAAGAAGTTTTGTACGAGTGAGAGAAGAGTCAAAGTGGTGCTTTCAGGAAACACACCATTTTCAGTATCAAAACTGTGGTGTCACGGCATCAAGTGAAGGCTGCCAGAGGGCATAGCCAAAAGTGCTAAAGCAGTGAGATACTGAGGAATTTATGGCAGCAGCCTCCAGAACAGTGCTGGCACCCCAACATGTGGCAGGATTCAAGGCCAGACACCTGGAGGGTCTGAAAGCCCTGTCTCTGCAGATGAGAGAGAGATATCTCAAACTGAGGCTACCAAAGCCTTTTGGAACAAAAAAGCCACTGCAGAAGAGGGAAAAGCATCACCTTATAGGTGATAGTGAGTAACAAATGAAGACCCTGAACATAAAGTCAAAATAGACAGGAGCCCTTGGGAACAGAGGCATCATAAGGTATGGGAGCTCAAAAGAGGGCACACAATTCAACTTCCTTGCCTGAATGGGCCCAGCAGAACCACAACTCAGCAATGTGGCTACTAGCTACCCCACAGCCTAAAAAATGGCCTGACCCAAGTAGTCCTGAATATGCAGCAGGTTCTCGCTGAAAATTTAATCCATATTTCAGACTTACTAGGTGCCTAATATCCTCACCTTAAGCTGCTCTCTGAAATCACCTCCTCAGGAGTCAGCTCAAGGTTCATGTGCCTGGAGCACATCCTCGTGTTCAGCCTCTACCTTGTGCCAGGGAAGGACAATCCCTGCATTCAGCTGTCCCTGCTACATCCATCTCAACCTCTCCTGCTTCAACACCACAGGAAGCACAGGGACACCCCTGCAGAGAGTGGGAGGCCATGCTCAGAGGGCAGCTCCTGAGCACCTCTACACCTGCTGCTTTAACTCGCCTCCCTGCTGCTGCTGGTGCCTTGCTCCCACCAGGGACACCAATTGTGTCAAAGGCATGTTGGCAGGGACAGGTCTCTTAGGAGCAAACAGCAGGAGGAGAGGAGAACTGACCTTCCAGTAACAGAGGCTGGATGAAAGCATGACTGCAAAATAAAACACACCCTCCCTGTGCATTGCTGTGAAATCATTCCTCTCAAATACACCAAGCCTGATCACCCGAGTGCTGGGTCTGCTGTAGAAGACTTTAATCTGTTATGGTAGTGATGGTGCCTAAAGCCATGGTGAAGGCAGTGCTTGCAACACAGATGGTACCTCAATGGTACCTGATGGTGCCATTGCCCTGTGCCTTTTTACCAGAAAACTCATTCACTCACTCTTTTTCCAAAGTGAAGGAGACGTGGGTCTTTCTCATGCATTACCAAAACAATCCTGTAAATACTACCTCAGCCTTTCCATTGGAGTGGTCAGTTCCTACAGAGTATACTCTTTCTTCCCAGATGCTAAGAAGAATGGGGAGTCTCTTCGTGGCTCATTATCCTGGCTATCCACCAACCCAGACCTCCTCTTCCTCTCTACCCCAACAGCTCTGGATAGGGGATCTCTGACAACAGGGACTCACACCTATAAAGTGGTTCAGTGTCCTGGCAGCAGTGAGCAGGAAACTCAGAAGCTTTAGCACCATCCCTCTGGACGTGAGTCCAGCTCTCTGTATCTCCTAAGCATTTTGCAGAATTTAGTTCATACAGTTCAGCACATGTTGGCAGAGATTTGCAACAGAAGGTTCACCACAAAGGTGCCTCTCCTAGAGAGTTCACCATAATTCCCTGGTGTCTGTAACTTAGTCCTGTAATTGAACGAATCAGCAGAATTTTCTATCACTTATAGAGAACAAAAGACTTAAAATTTAGCCTGAGTGACCTTTGAGGGCTCAAATCCATAGACTCAATAAAATTCATGGCAGAGAAGGACATCAGCACATTTATCTGGTATTTCCATTAACATTTTTTTATCTAGTCTTATAATTTATGAGACAGGGAGATCTGACTCATGCCTTTGGAACGTTTGGGGCTGGCAGGAAAAGATGCCCCATACATGTTTGTACCTCGCTGTCTCTGAAAAGGTCGACACCACCCATTAAGGGGGTGTCAGTGTTCCTGGGGATAAAGCACCCACACAGCTCGCCAAGAGTGCACAGTGAAGCTGCAGTGTGTATTATGTCCTATGGAGTAGGATGTTATTTCACTGAGGAGGGGCTGACCTGAATATGCAGCTTGGTCTCCTTCTGTCTTTGTAATTTTCTGAGATCCTGTGATGTTAGTCTTATGCAAAGAAAATGTTATATTAAAAATATAATGATAAAATGTTATAATATCTAGCATATTCATGTATTCACTGTACAGTAGAGGTCAGAATATGAGATTTTTTTTTTTTCTGCAAGTCACCCTCATCTCTCTATTCTAGTCAACAGCACCCTTTTACACTCATGCACATTTCCATACTGAGCTAAAGAATTCACCTAATGAACAGATTCTATTATAATTTGCTTTTGGGATTAAAATCCTTACTTACTGCTCATCAGTTTCCAAATAATCATGGAACCTGTAGATGGGCAAGCCTGGAAAAGAAAAATACAAAGAAAAAAATCATCCATTTATATCTTAAAACATCAGAACTGTCTAAAAAATGAAAGCTTTCTCCTTGCTCTTCTTAGAAAAGCAAGCAAACAAACTGACCAACCAAATGTACTTGAAATCATGAGCATATAAAGAAGGATTTTTTTCTATTATCATAGCAAGCAGGATGCAGTGCATACTACCAAAGGTCCTCAGCTAAGCAGCTCTGAAGGGGTTTATGTCAGAAACACTGCAAAAACAAACACGGCATGGAGCTATACAAATCCAGGGTGGTTTGCTGTGGCTCAGTCCTATTATCCAAGTTAATGATGCTGAGGTGTCACAGCTGCACACCCCCGCAGGGTGGGTCTCCAGCAGTGCTGTCCTGTATCCATGGAGCTGACTCAGCCTCCAGAGGAGCTGCCCCAGGCTGTGGGGCCAGTGTCCTTCCTTGCCTGGAGAACGGGAAGGAGAGCAAAAACCCGGGAGTGCAGGGAAAAAGGGAGTCTTGGTCACAGCTGTTGAGGTGGAACAGAAAGGAAGAAGGTTTAAGAATGAGAAGCACTTCCCTGTATCCCCCCAGTCTCCCTCCACAGCTCTACCCAGATGAGTTTCTCATGGCTGGAGGATGGGCAAAGCCAATGCTGATGAGGGTAGCTGGTTTTCTGCCGGAGGTTTGCATTGCACCAGCCCTGAGAGCTGCACTTCGTGTCTGGTGAGAGCTGTGTGGTTTTGTTTCAAGCAGATATCCCAGCCTAAGAACTGATGGTGGTTGAAGATCCCTGTATGGAGAAGAGGTAGTTAAGCAAAAAAATGTGTTAATTTGGTAACAATGACCCTTATTATACAGTAATTAATAAAAGTTGTGCCTATCAACTTGTATTTGGTGTTTACATTGAATCATACATATGGAGCCTATTTAAGCCAGAGACATCTCAGTCATTCTTATGCTGGGTTTACCAGGTATAAGTTTGGGAAATGCTGCCTCCTTTTTTTTTCTTTTATCTGCATCACCCATTTTCCTGCCTCCTCCCTGGCTACCATGCCCAACAGCAGAGAAGGAGAGACATGAGGAACCACAGTCCTGGAGCAAAGGGGCTCAAGATGCTGCTATAGCAGAGAAGACCTCAGGATTCAGCCCACAGCACTGGGCTTCCTGTTGCTTTCAGTCTCTGTGAATTGCACCAGCCCACAGCTACAAGTTAGCAGAATCACGGCAGCCTAAGGCTGGTGTCACGCTGCAGTGAACCAGACCACTGACACCCAGGTGAAAGATTTCAGAGAATCAAATAGATATTTCTTCTCCTATATGGGCTCAGCTAAGAAAGGCTGTTCTGCATGGGATTTGGAGAGGCTCTCTCCTCTAATTCCCTGAAGAAAATCTGAAAGCAGAAAGCGAGACCAACATTGCACTGGTATATTGGCTTATGGGTACAAAATCTTCTGACAAGTCGTTTGCTTGGCCCTGATTGGAAAATATCTTTAATTAAAACACCACATCAGAATCCTGAACCAATTTCATCCTGGCTCCGCTAAGTGCTTTGTACAAAACATTAACTCTAAAATCTCATTACACATTAGCAATCCCTGTGACAAACATAAATGATAATTTAGCTCTAATGCATTCTGGAGCAAGCCATTTTTAAGATAGGCACATGATATCAGCTTGCTAGGAGAAGGAGAAAAGTTGAATTTATCTGTCTCTTTATTTTTTAAACAAATGGCTCTAACTGGCTCAGCAATGGGCTGCACAAATCATTGTCATGTGTAGATCTGGCAGTACACAGCAGCTGTTTAGCCCAAATCTGGCACTTGAGCCTGGGCTGGGTTTTGAAATCCCACCAGCAGTGCTGAGCTCCCAGGTCTTTAAGCATTCAGAGGAAGGGGAAGGTGGGGATGTCTGTTTATTTTACAGGTCAGCAGGGAGGGAGACACATCCAGAGACTGCAGGAAATGCGAGCTTGCTCAAAAACACGGGAGGAAGAAGGAGAAGGTGGAACTCGTGCCTGCAGTCACTCCAGCTGATTTCCCAGGAAAGAAACACGAGTCCAGAAAAGGCAACACCTGCAGTGGTGATGTGATCCCTAGTACTAGTGGGAGCTTTGCACCACTAAACACTGCACAATCCAGCCAGGACAACAGAGGACACTGCAGTGGATAATATTTCTATTAAATACAAGAACTGTCTTAACAGCACTTCTAGGCCAGAGGGATGGTAGTGGAACTAATGTTATTTGCATTTCTTGTCAAAAAGATATTAAATATCCCTTCTTCGATTAGCAGCAACATTTTCAACTTCTCTCTAGTCTTGAAAATGACCTTTCTAAACTCCTCAAGCTGCACCTTGATCAATTTTTCTGTGTGCAAGTGAGCACATGGGTTGTTAACTATGTGAAATGGGGAATTTATGGTTATTTACTATGGGATTATGAAGCATGTACATAATAAATATTATATAGCGATTTTAAAAAACAGGCAAACCCCAACATTTCCTCCAAATATCACCTACCAGATTTGGTCATTTCCTGGAAATCTAGAGCTGTAATCACTTTTTTTTACTGGCTAAATAAAAGTTGCTGAAGTTTTCAGTGAAGGGAATGCTTTTCTCTCATCTGATCTTTTCTGGCTGCACTAGAAATCAGACAGATTATTTTTGATTAAATATTTTTTTGGGGGAAGGGAGGGGGGGTGGAAGGGAGCTTTCGAAATCTCTTTCTTGTGTGGCAGAAGAAGAAAACTAACCACATTAGATTAAAAAAAAAAAAAAAGGACTTCATTTTTTATTGCATCTGAAATGACATTCTGTGATTTTCCCTATTTCCAGTCCTGGAGGAGCTAGCTGCCTGTCCCTCTGTACTGGGGCTGTTCCTTCCCTTTCCTAGAGCTCTGAAAGAGGTGTTAAGTCCAGCCATCTCCATAGAGAGATCTGCTAAATACTTGGCATTTTACTTACACCTCTGTTCCAAAACATCTGAAAGCAACCACAAAGATCAGACAACCAAGCTCTGCCTGAGAGTCAGGAAAAAACGAGAAGCCCCAGAGGAGGTTTTTGTGAAAAGGCAATGATCTTGCATGTAGGGAAGCTGACAGCAGTCAGGTGGTGGGTGGTTGTCTGGGTACTGCAAGGCTGATAATTCCTTGATTTTTACTGCTTAAGAATAGTAGCTTGGGGTTGCAGCTCTACCTTTGCATTAGTCTGCAGTTAGACCAATGTCCCAAAATCATTCAGATTCTTTAGAAGACTTTCCTTGAATCATAGAATACCCTGAGTTGGAAGTTACCCACAAGGATCATCAAAGTGCAACTTCTGGCCCTGCACAGGACAACCCCAAGAATTCCACCACATACCTAGCAGTGTTGTCCAAACACTTCTTGAACTCTGTCGCATTTAGTGCTGTGACCACTTCCCTGGGGAGCTGTCCCAGTGCCCAATCACCTAAACCTCCCCTGACACAGCTTCAGGCCATTCCCTCGGGTCCTGTCACTGGTCAGCACAGAGCAGAGATCAGTGCCTGCCCCTCCTCTTCCCCTCACAAGGAAGTTGGAACTGCAGTGAGGGCTCCCCTCAGTCTCCTCCAGGCTGAACAGACCCAGTGATCTCAGTTGTCCACCATAAAGCTTCCCCTCAAGGCCCTTCCCCATCCTCTTGGCCCGTGTTTGGACACTGTCTAAGAGCTTTCTCTTTCATACATTGTGGCACCCAAAGCTTCCCCCTGCACTCGAGATGAAGCTGTGCCCCAGCTCAGAGCAGAGCAGGACAATCCCCTCCCCTGCCCGGCTGTGATGCTGTGCCTGAAGACCCCCCAGGACAGGGTTGGCTCTCCTGGCTCTCAGGGCATTGCTGACTCATGATCAACTTACCATTGACCAGGATCCCCAGGTCCTTTTCCATGGCACTGCTCTCCAGACTTTCCCATTCTGTGCTTACATCCAAGTTTGCCCCATTCCAGATGCAGAATCCCATCACTTACCTCTGTTAAATTTCATACAGTTGGTGATGACATAGCCCTCTAACATGTCTTGGAGACTTTCTGGCTAGTCCACAGTTTTTCATTCTTCATTTACAGTAGAGCTTTCCTGAACTGCTCCCCCTCTAGCCGATTTTTCTTCCAAACCACCCAGCCATACTGCCAGGTCTCAGCATAATTTTCCTTCCTCTTGCCACACCTGTGCACTTGCCCCAGGTACTGGACACTTTTATCCTAGACTAGAAAATCATATTTAGTAAAACTTTCAGTAACAAGCAGCATAATGTCAAGGCAGCTCTAGTGCTGTAGCTGCACGTTAGGTAGCTGTACTCTTTCTCCTCTCTGTGTTGAAATCAGTACACTGGGTTTCAAACAGAGTTCAGTCAAAAATTGTTGCATGTTGTCCACAGAAGGGGTGGGAAGTAATTTGAAGTGATAGGCTCTTTTGTCCTCAGAATGGCCCTTGGCTTATCATTAAATCATGTCTGCAGGCTCTGCAGAAGTGAGTCTATTTTGAAGGGGACCAGCTTGATAAACGCTGCAGGGTGGGAGCAAGAGCTGTGCTTAAATTTGTGTTTGGCAGTGACAATCAGCATTATCAAGTGATGCTTCATTTCACGTGAAGAACTGAACAATGCTGTTGCTTTATTTGCAGCCCTCTGCCTCAGTTATATGCTGACCTTGGTCCATATAACTCCAGTCATAACATTGTCCTTCTGCAGCATATCTTAACAAAAAGTCATCAAGGCCTTTGACTATTCATGACATGCTTCACAGCTCTGCCTACATACCTGTGTCTGCATGCTTACATAGCTGCATCCCACACCTGCCTGGGACCTAATCACCCTTGTTCAAAGGCAGCAACTCAGCCAAGGTAGCTTAAAAAAAGGTTCAACTTGTTCTACTCCTTAATTCAGCTTATCCTTGTTGAAAGTCACTGCCTGTGTACTTTGTGCCAATCACACGTTCAAAAAACTACATTTGGTTCACATCAAGAGGAATTTTCTTCTCAACACTGCTCCAGCAGAAAGCATAAGCTTCCCTTGCTGTGGAACACATGACATCACTCCAAAAATAGTCCACTATTTCTTCAGCTTAAGAGTAACGAAGTTACCTGTTGGAGAGAAAACTTACAGCTACAGGCAGGGAGCATGCTTGAGCTGAATGAAGAAGACAAGAATGCATCAATCTTCACAGGACAACCATTACCCAAGTAGAAAAACAGGTAAATCCCATTACCCTTGGGAATTCTGCGCTCTTGGGTCTTCTCTCTCCCCCTTTACTTGACCAGATGCTGTTCTCTGGCAGCCTCATTTCAGGAAGGAGTCCATGATAGAACACCCACAAGTGCTGCTGGAAGCAGCTGGGAAGTGAGGTGTGGGAAGTGGGAGGCCTCTACCTACTCACAGAGATCTGTGCTCCTCTTCAGGAGTGGCTTGTGGGGATCATATTCCAGCTCTGCAGCTCTTGCAATTTCTACGGCATTCCCCTGCACAGCCTCCTGTGGCTGGATGTGGTACACGGAAGAAATTCCCCACCCCACTGGCTGTACCTGTTCCAAGGCTAGGCTGCCCCAGCTGGGGAGGCTGTGCTGTCATTCCAGGGACCGCGTTCACAGCGATTTGTGTCTGCCCATGAATCTGCCACCTGTGCCTGGTGCCATCGGAGCTCTTCCAGGAAATCCCTGTGCCATGGCCTCGCTGCCTGATGCTGACCCTGTAAAGGGAGGCTGGGACAAGACCAAACTGAGTGGTGCACTCTGCTGCGGGCAGGGCATCCCAGAGCTCCCATCCCTGTGGATCAGCCAGGCTGGCCCACGGGGAGCAGTGCTGGTGGCCACTGGCCATGCAGGCGAGTCCTGTAGTGGGTTTTGCTCTGGTGTCATCCAACAGAGCAGAGTAAGGGCACAGCCACGACCACCCAGGCAAATGTAAATTGACTGCATCAGCTGGGGGAAGACAAACATAAGGAAGGGGAACGGGGTGTGCACAGCTCCTGGCGGGATCAGAAGCAGCGCTGCTTTCACACACGTTTTGCTTAGCATAAAGGCTCCTCTGATGTTTCATGACTATCAAAGGCTTTGAAATTCACAGGAATTTTAAGGAAGGCAGAAGTTCATCTGAAATGAGAGAAAGATTATATTTTCCCTCCCACCATATTTCTAGCTTCCCAAGAATTTTCCTTTGAAGGCTCCACTGCTCCCAGAAATGTCTTTATGATGTTTTTTAAGTCATTTCCCAAACAGGGTCATCACTGCCCAGTGCAAGCAAATGGCAGAGGCTCAGAAAGCAACATATGGGGGTGACAACTGAGGACGTGGGTGAGCTTCAGCTTCTCAACAAAACCAAATCACACTAACACAATGCAGTAGCACTGGTTAGAGGCAAGTGTACCAATGTCCCTTAGTGGGGGGAGAGCAGGGGCTTCCTGAGTGGCTGCTTGACCAAGCAGTGCCTTACTGCTTCCATGCTGGCTAAACCTAGAATACAGACTTGAGCTATGGGAGAAATTGCACTTTTTCAAACCTTTCCTCTCAAGTACGAGCCACTCTCATGTGGAAAAGAAAGCACCTGCTAACTGCCTGCAGCAAGGGAGAAGGGTCTCACAGCAAGGGATTTTAATTCCCAGCCCCCAGAAGGGGACTTCTCTCACTGGTCTGCTCTGAAATCTGGCCACCAGGGAATAGATACGCATGGGGCAGACTGCAGAAACTGAGATGAAACTGCTCCTTCCCCTCTGATAAGAGGGAGCTGATATTGAACCTATTAGTCAGATTACGGAGGATCTGAATTTGTTTCCCCTTGAGCAGCAGCTACATAGACAGAGCAACCAGATTAAGTTTCATTTTCCTATGTAAAATGACTTAACAGAAGAGATAAAACTTAATATTTGTGAATCTCATGTGTTTCCCTGAGACCTGATCTCAATAAAGTCTTATGAAGGCCTTGCTGATTGTTTAATGAATTATTTTTCTTCCTCTCAGACTGTTAATAATAAATTATAAGTAGAAGGAATGTACAGATTGTTTGAACTAATTCCTTGAATATGAGTTCAGCTGCAGAACTCACTCTGTTTTACCTTCTGCTACCTCTGAGCAAGTGCTTTTTGATGAGGATTTTGGGGCAGAGGAGTTCCCTCTGTTCTAGTGAGATAGGAAGGCCCTAGGGATCTGAAGGGCGATGAGTGAGCTACACTGGGGAAGCTCAGCCTATCTGTGAAATACATGAGGTTTCAGTGTAAACCAGCTGGCTCTGTGTGTACATTGTTGGACACCTCCCAGATGGACTTTCACTTGGCAAAGCAAAGGCAGGAGGGACAGAGAAGCTCCAGAGGCACAAGAGGAGGAATGGTCCCATTTCAAGGCTATGGAAAAGGACTCAGGATCTCACCATCTACCTCAGCTGCCACGGGCTTTAAGCGACGTTCAGTGTGAGCCACATTCATCTCACACAGGTTTTTCTGTCTGAAGGGTTCACACCCAACCAAGCCACCTACATGGAGAGCCCAGGCAGATAACAGGGGAGGAGAAAAGCTCTTGTTTGTATCATACTTTTAACTGTAATCTAGGCTGAACTGCCTTTATTGCTGCCCACGTCCTGCAGCTGACGAGGAGCAGGAGCATAGCTGAGAAGCCCAGATCAGGACTAGAGTCAGGCATCCCACTGCTGGTGCCAACAGCCACCCACCCACGTAGGAATGTTATGTGGATGGGTCTCTAGTAGAAGCTGTTAGCTATAACAGGGGTTTCCATATTAGTCATGAGCCATAAATATATACTCTATAATACATATATGTATTATAGAGTATAATCCACAGATTATAAAAGTCTGTCCCTTAGCATAGCTCACCCTGGAGGTTTCATGGATCATTTCACACATTTCAGTGTTAAATAACAACCTGTTCTATATCCATAGGCATGTAAATGGATCAAACTTAGCTACCCCAGTTACTCTCAGCACCACTTTGCTCACAGGGGAAAAAACAGAGCATTAAAATAGGAGAGAGTACCAGGAGAGTAAATGAAGGACAGCATGAAAGACACAGGGTGCTAGGATGGCAGCTGCATTTATAAACTTCCATTATTAGCACTCACCTTCATCCTTGCCTCTTCCAAAGCAAAGAGCTTTCACTTTAAATAGTGCCATGCACCCAGGGGAAGCCTATGCAGTTTTCTGCATGCAGCCAAGCCAGCCCATGCCTTGCATTCAAACCAGAGGCAAACAGCTTTCACCATCCCCAACATGCTGGTACCACACATGGAGCTACAAGCCAAGCGAGAACATTGAAGACTTTGCACTCAAAGGAGCAGCCTTTTGAAGAGATAGGATGGGCACCACCCCATCCTGCAGTGTGGGCACAGTGTAGAGCAGGGAGGACAGGAGAGGCTGTTCATGCTGTCCCCAGGAACACAGAGACATGGACTAAGAGCAATAATCCCCCGAGCTCCTCTGCCCAGTCACTGCACACTGGTCCAGCCACGTCAGTGTCCACCTGAAATCTTGATGGTGAGGGGTAAGAAAATGTTCTTTAAATCAAAAACAATTCTGCAGTTTCAGCAGGGATGCCAAATACAGAAAACCCACTGAAAGCTTCCTAGTTACTTACACCGAGTGTTTCGGCACACATACATCTTAAACAGCATTTCTTCCACCAGTAAATTTTGCAGTAAAACCAGTGTCCCAGGTTCCCCTCTGCCCAAAAGGCAGCCCCGAGGCACATCAAGGCTGCAGGTTAGCTTGGAGTCTCAAGTGAGGAGGCATGAGATGGGCAGGTCAGCACTTTTGGTATTGCTCATTAGAATGACTCACAGCTTGGATACAAAGCCAGGTAGATGAGGATTACTCACTGCTCCTTTCAGCTGATCAGAGCTCACCTCCTTCCAAAACCTGAGTTAGCAATTGTCACCTTTGCAGACTACAGGGTAGCCAGCAGCAGAGCTCATCACCATCGTTTAGGCTCGTATAAATCACCCTGTGGTGGGACACTACGGTGCTGCAGATGGGCCAGGAGGGATGCTCTGGCTTCTCTGCTCCACCTCTTCTCTGTATGACTCCCGCAGCACCCACCAGCTGGTGGCACATCAGCTTCCCACCACCCTGAGCAGGAACTGCAGCTCCCTGCACAGGAAACAGTCGCTGTGTGGGTGGTCCCCAGGTTGGAGGCTGCCGGGCTTTAAGCCACCAAATAACTTTGCTTCACACAGCATTTGTGTGAGCCAAGCTGTGGGTCTGCCCTTCTCACAGGGGAAAGTCTCTCTCAGCGAAGACATTTCAGGGGAAAGAAAGACATCCATGTCCTCAAAGACACGGAGGCACCTGCTGCTGAATGCCATCAAGGGGCAGGTGGGTTTTCTTTGCACCTTTAATACCCAGGGCATGGATTCCTCCCAAACTGGCATCCGATCCTCAGAAACAGCACGCATTGAAGACTGAACAGGAGAGCCCCAGAAAGGTTCTTATGTGTCATCCCAGGTTTTGCAAAGTGGCATATTACAAACACCTGAGGGATCCCAGCTTATCTCTGCTCTGATAATGAATGTTTTGACCTGAGCTAGTCTTCCCCACCTCCTCATCTGTATAAACCCACCACTTCAGAAGCAGTGTTTTTGGTGCTGTATTGCTGACTCCTGCAACTTGGGCAAAATTGCTTCAGAAATCAGAAACTTGTAGGTCAGCATTTATTAACCTCGTATTAAACTGTGTGTTCATTATTGCCCTTGTGTTACACCATGCTCTTGGCAGTCACTACGAGCTCACTTGTACAAATACCTACTCATGTCTGTACTTTCACCACACTGGTTTACTAAAATAGCTCCCATATGGGAAATGCATTTTCATGGTTAGTTTTCTCTTTCCCCAGCCATACTGCTTGTATATCTCCTTATCCTTGGGTTTTCAGACCTGCAAGGCACCAAACCCCTGACCTCTCCTATGTTTGGCAGGGAGCTAAGGAACATTTTCATATTTCTCCACGTTGGTAACGTCCTTATTCTTAGTGTTTGGGATGTTAGAAAACAGGTGGAAAAAGAAAAGGAGATTTCTGCCAAAAATACATGCTCTGATTCTTTTAAAAAAAACCAAACCAACAAAAAATCATGTTTCAGGCATTAATTCAGACTCCAATAATTAGGGAGATGGCTAAGATAACCCTGTAACTAAATGCACTAAAGCTGCTCATTGAAAGATCATTGGGCCTTCCTGTAACAAATCACAATAAAACAGTGTATTTATAAGGATGCCTTAAGAAAAAATCAGTAGGGGGGAGTGAAAGAGAAGGGGAGAAAACATCTGACCAAAAATTTTAATTAATCTGTGGAGGAGCAGGTGACAACTTAAAAGATCAAAGAATGCTGTTTTTACAGTCATGAAAATAGCACTGAACACTGCAGGTCTGCATTCAGGCCACCAAAAGAGAAATCTTGTGAAGCAAGGCGGTGGGGCTGATTTTAATGCAAGGAGGAAGTGTCTCTGAAGTTATCAATTTTCTTTTCAAAAAGATTCTTGCAGCAGGCAAGGATCAAGTAATTACTTTGCCCCTGTTCACAAGATATCTCAGAATAGTAACAGACCACACACCCAGGAGATGATTAAAGGAAGTCAGGGGTCAGGAACACAGAAAAGCTTGTGATACAGAGGAGAAGATTTGCATGGCCATTAATATTTCATGACTCACAAGCCATGTGGTTCAGAACAAATATCTGCACAAAAAAGTAGAACTGTCTGCCATCAGGTTGCGTATTTCAAGACATACCTGAGTCATAAAGGTATTATTTACATGCCTTTACCCACGAACAGAATGCAAAACTGTCTGAATCCTTGTACCTACTGTAGGGGAACATGGAAAGCCTTTCTGAAGGCTCACCAGGATTTGAGTGGGGCCTCTGCCCTCCCTAGACCTCTGCATAGAGTGAGTTTCAGCCTAAAAGCAAAGCATAAGTAGCATTTTTCATACTGCAGGCCTATTAGATACACTACAAAGGAAAAGAGCTGCTGCACTGTCAGTATGTCTCTTCAGCCTCTACTCCAATCCATGAAACAAAAGTGCTATTTATATGCAAGTGTATAGGTAGCAGTGCAGACAGGAGATATTGTATTCTCGGCCATTATTCCCATTTTAGACTCATCAAAGCTGGTAATTGAATTTAAAAAAAAAATACAACAAAACCCAAAAAAACAAAACACCAAACCATAAATGACTACTTTTCTCCCAGTGAAAAGAACAAGATGTGTCAGAGGTTAAGCAGAAGTATTTCGTCCCAGGATTTTTGCAATTACGCCTGGTGAGATTTCATTCTGGGAAAACAGAGTTTATTGTGGTGGCATAAGCAGGCCCTTTCTTCACAATCAAAGCTAGGAATTTTCCCTGCCTGCACTTGCCTGTATGTGGCTGGAATAAGCAAGGGGAGCCAGTGGCTCGGCTGACTCACCGGCACAACCAGACTCTCCTGTTGCCGCCAGCCACCCATGGAACTTTTTTCCTGCCTTTGCACCTGGGCTCTCCCTTTCCCAAGCTGCTATAAGCAGTGAGGCTCCTGACTTGAAAGAAATGCCGGGAGCCAGAGTGACATTGCTAAATCGCCCAAAGGAATTGCTCAGGGCAGGCAGGCATGTTAGCATTGCTTGTCAAAGCTGCTGCTTCTCTGAGTCTCTTAGTGCTCTCTGTGTGTGCAAAGAAAAGGTGAGAAGAAGTGAGAAGTTGGGGGGAGGGGAAAAAAAAAAAACCCAAACCAAAAAGCACTGCACCAGAATTGCATCCACTGTTTTACTGACAAGAATAAAAGTCCTTGCTTAGGGAATTTATAGCCAAAATGAGTCTAATACCACAGGACTTGATTGCCCTGAGTGAGTGCTTTACAAATTACTCACATGAGCAGCCCCACTGACTCGTCTGAAGGATTCTTCCACGTGCAGAGTCTGGCTCACAGTGATTAGTGGCAGCAAACTGCAAGGGGAAAGGCATGACAAGGGAGAAATTGCTCTAAGGCAACATTATTTACTGCTTCCCTCCCTCCTAAAAGGAGTCAGGTGTTTTGACTATTCCATTCATTGGCTTCACCTTTGTTTTAAACCAGGTGCTTGCCAGAGTGGAAATAATTTATTTCAAGGTTCTTTCACATAGGGAAGTCTGAAGACAAATCCAGAGCAGGTGGAAGTCCTACTTCATAAATAGAATTTATTATTATAATTGTGAGGTACATGACAACTAGTAAAATGCAGTTGTTTACTTCACCAAGATAAAATTTTGGAAGAGTCTTGACTGAAGAGGTAAATTCCCACTTCTCCACCTTCCACTATACTGCTGTTGACCAAAAGTGTTTGGTTGCCAGCTGTCTTGTGGTTGAGTGTGATCAGGGATAAACTGGTCAATGTTGGATTTTGCTAAGGTTACTGATGTGGCTGATGAGGTAATTTTGTTTTATATCTACCTGCTAACCCTGGTTCTTGCTTGAAAAATCCGAAGTTGTCTCTCACAAATGGCATTTATCTCCCTTCTTCCAAATCAAATTGAAAGCTCACTGAAAAATCCACATCCCAAATGTAACCATTCACGACTACAGGCCTGAAGCTACAAAAACTGTTGTTCTTGCCTCAAAGTTAATTATTTTAAGGCATTTCAGTTTCAAAAATTTTATGTTATGCTGAGAGCTGAACAATGTGAACTTCGCATGATTGCAGGGCAAATCTCACTCCTGCCAACAGGTTTTCAATATAATCCCATTTTTTTTCTCGGTCCTCCCAGCTTGAGAACTGTCAGTGCTCCCCACTTCTACATTTCACTGGTGAATACACAAAGCAGCGCTGTTTTCTGCAATTGCATCTCTGTCCCTCTGCCTCCCCTTGGACTTGCCAAGTGTGAAAAACAGGAATGCAGCTCTGTCCATCCCCAGTGAGCCTGTGGGACTCGAGACTGTTATGAACACAATCATGGAACACCAGGTTGAAAGGGATTGCAAGGACCATCTAGTCCAACCTTTTTGGTAAAAGCAAGGTCTAGACACAGGCTAGTATGCTGTCAAGCTGAACCTCAAAGGTGTCCAAAACTGGAGAATCCACCATTTCTCTGGGGAGATTATTCCAATGGCTGCTGTCCTCCTTGTAAAAAAATTTCCTCTTTTGCCAACCAGAATCTTCCCAGGAGTAACTTGTGCCCATCATTTCTAGAGATGGCCATTCCTTGGGACAGCACTACTGGTAGGTACCCACTGAGGTGATCTGGTCTGAGATTAGGACTCAGCTGGCCTATGAGATTCTGGAAACTTTATCAGGGGTTTGACTAAGTAAGAAGTCAAAGGTATTTTGTTTTACTTTCATGCTTTATTCTTAAGTACATTCAAGATTGTGAGACACTTGGACTTTGTGACGATATTGGAGTGTACTCAGCATTGTACTCCTTGAGCACGCTACCATCTCAAATGTGGCCCTCCACAGCTTACACTCTACTGGGGCTCTCCTGTTAACCTCATTTCACTGACAGCACACTGAGGGACAAAGATTCAGAACAAGAGCACCATAGGTACTTGAGTAAAAGAGTAGCTTTCATCCTGGCTAGCTGGGGAATGCAAAAGGCAGAGTTACAGCCATACATCTTATGCATGTGAAAATACCTGAGAGAGACAGAGCCAAGCTGCCCAGCTGCTTACTGTGGGTGTGGTGGAAAGATGGGGATTTACAGACCAGTGCTTTCCTCTCTGCACTCAGGCAAGTATATTGTCTCTGGGCACCAGGGGTTTTCTTTTTGGATGATGTTGCGTGAAACTGACAAAAGAAGGTAAGGCAATGGTGTTTTCTTTTCTGGAAGACCATGAAAAAGATTCTTTTGATGAAAACCTTGGTGACCATACTCAGTATCTTGACACATCTCTTAAGGTGATCATGGTATTTTGTGGATTTGGCTGCAGGGGTCTTGCCCAAAACTGCACAAATCATCAACAATGAAAGAAGCATCTGAAACCACAGTGTTCCAAACATTAGTTCTGTGCCCTCACTATCAAAATAGCTCTCTTCCATCTGCTTGGAGTCATGTGTATGTAAAACAGGCTTTCTAAATAATGCCACACTTGAACATCCTGATCTAGACCTGAAGTCTTGCTTCTTGTCTTTCTGTACCAAGAAAGACCTGTGCCACCTCGTCATCCTAATGAAGGGGGAAATCGTCTATGAAATGAAAGCAACATGGAAGGGGGCAGGGCAGAACCTTAGTATAAAAGAAGAAATTCAAATTAGGCTGAAAAAGGGAAAAATTTCCAACAGAGAAATTAACAAGCTTGCTTAAGATAACAGGGAGATATGGTGAACCAGTTCTTCAAGGACCAAGATAATTTCAATTTTCTTCACTTAAAATTCCAGCCTACAGTGTCTGATGAACTTCTTGTCAACACAGTATGGGCTTGACAGTGCTGCTCTTGTTTAGGGTTGCCTCCTCTTCTTGGCTCATAGAAAGTCCAAAGTTTTAGTCATCTGTTCAGGACAGGGTTCAAAGCTCTGACATTAGTTATTCCTTATCTTCTTTCAGTCAACATTTCCTATTTTCTCTCAGAAACAAAGCTGAAGAACTGCTTCATTCATTGCCTTTCAGGGAAAGAATCAAAATTGTCTCGTCACTAAGGTTATATGGGAAAAGTCACACGAGGGCATGCAAATAATGGCCTTGTGGCCCCCTCAGCAGTACTGGATCCACTCTTCATGAAAAATCATGAAAATGATCCAGAGATTTACTAGACTAGTATGCATATGGAGGTCTCCAGATTGCACCCATGTTAAAAACAAGACATGTAATTAGCCACAGCAATTATCATGCAGTAACATTTCTGAACTGGCAGTGACATTTGAACTTTCAATAGTTAGCAGATAGGCTAACAAATAAACTGTGCTCCCTGCATCACAAATTTACAATGTTTTACCCAGTATCTGAGGTCAAGACCTTAAAAAGGCTGTGCTCAATGAAAAGGCATACACATAGGAGTGATCTGCAGTTATCTTGTTATTTCACTACCTCTGAGCTGCACAAGGTAGTCTTAGTCTCATGAAAACCACCTTGTCTGGAAATCAAAATTGGAAAGGTGTAGACAACAAGAGAAATATTACACTAACATTTCATTGTGGATTTCTAATACACACAACACAGTGAGACTCTAAAACAGCGATCCCAGTATTTTTATCATATATTAACACATTTCTCATAACACTCTTGCTCACTCAACCTGTCTTTTTACCGAAATAACTTCAATTAAAAAAAAATCCCTTTAAAACACTGCTCTAGGAGGTAGAGACTGATACATCTGTCATGGTATTAAAAAGACCTGGATAAAAAAGATGGGGCTTCTTTTTCATATAAGTATGAAAACAAATCAGAATCAACATTCAACACTTGTTTGCTCAATGACTGACCTATGGCAAGAGGACCTGGGAACTTCCTACCTCCAGGAAGTACCACCTGCTTAATAAAGGCCACCCTCAGTGAACTGAAAATCTATAGAATTCATTCTGAAAAACTCTCATAAACAAAAATAATTTCTCTGCTTAGCCTCTTGTCTGTGTAAGGTACTTACAAAAACATGAACTTTAGAGAAAACACCTTCATCTACTGGCAAGTTGCTGAAATGATGCAGTTTTGAGGTGTGCCATTGTTTGATGTTTTTTTCCCCCTGGGCCTCACCTCTGAGTTTATCCAGTTTACTCTTCAAAGTAGTAACCTTATTTATTGCTGAAGATGGCAACACCTTGAAAACACTGTGACAGAAATTAAAAAGGACAAATACATGCTATGCTACTTTGTGGAAAAAAAACCAACAAAAACCAAAAAACCAACACCTTTTTAGGAAGCAGCTGATTATTTGTGATTGTTAAAATTTTAGAGTTCAACTCAATAGGAACTGCCTGTCAGTGTCTACTTCTAACTGTTTGAGAACTTCACAGAGTCACCAAAAAAACAGTTGGATACAGCCTCTTTTTGCTTTTGCTGGTAGACCCGAATGCCAACATGAAAGAGTAATTTCTGACACTGCACTTTGTACTCTTTGCTATGAATGTCTCTCATTATTTTGACACCGATAATGGTTAAGTTTGTATTGCCTCAAGGCAACTACAGTAAATGTAGTAACACAATGAGGAGCCATCTAGTAAGGTCAGGCCATCTCCCATAAACATACCAAAATAAACAGACAGTGCTGGTAGAATGGTGATAAAGCCTGTTGATGAAAGATTTCTAGTCTTTAAACTCCACATCTGGCTTTAACTTGTAGACCTATAAATGCAATTCCTAACGTGAACGTGACCACAAACAGGTATTGCTGACTTGGTGCAAGAGGCAAGAAAGGTCAACACAATTTTGCTCTCTAGGGATCTGGATGGATGAAGGAGGGGGTTTGCACAGTGCAGCTGGAGACAGCACAGCCAGTGAGGCTATGCCCACACTCCAGACCAGCACTACAGGCCACAGGCAGCTGGCACTCAGAGTAACAGCAAAGACAATAAAGGCTGCTTTACCTGCTGAAGTGGCATGTGCCAAACAGCATCCCCACATCCTGTGAACTTCTAAGACAACAGCTAGCTCAGATACAACTATATGCCACTTATTTTGGTGAGACTCATCATGGAACGTGTCTTCAAAGACTAATTACGCCAAACTTTTCATCTTTGCTGGGTGTGCAGAACTGTACCTGAACATTGGCATTAGCCTTCTCTGCTCTACCAGACTTGTAAAGATACCACAGTTAACCTTATCTACTTCACTTACTTCTGAAGCAAGTACTTTTTATTTAAGCAGTGTTAAGTAAAAGGAATTTTTAGCAAGGAACACCTTGGTAAAGAAATTGTCCTTAACTAAAACGAAATATTAAGAAAATAAATATTAAGGAAAACGTAGAACAGCACAATCTAGTTCTTCTCCAAAGTGTGTTTCTTGCTAGGTTCACACTAGGTGGGGTGGCAGACATCTTCATTTTCTAGAGTAGTCAGAAACTATGCCCCAAACCAGTGCGTTAAAATTACAGTAAAGTAGTACTCCTCTAATTTGTTGTGAACAATTCTAACAGTTATGCCTACAAAAGTACAGTATCACCAAAATCACACCGTTATCTTTGCGAAATTTATAGAACTGGTGCATCCACAAACCCATATGCAAAAAGCGAGTTGCATGTTTATGACATATAATGCATACTTCCTTCATTTATATTTACAAACAACAGCATATGCAATAAGAAACTGTTAAGCAAAACATACCCTGATAATGGGATGGCCACGGAAGTTTAAGCCTCTTCAACAATTAACATCTTTCATAACACTGCTAGAAGCATTAATGAAAATTTAAGTGTGAAAAATGTACATTCTTTATTCTGTGGTTTAGATACAGAATAAAATTTAACTTTTCAGAAAATAAAACTATAGCTACAGCTTTGAGAGCTGTCAGTTTTCTTTTGAGGATAAAGTACATGCACTTTTTCCAGTTACTTTATTGCACATAATGTACAGTCATAAATGGTGTTTATTTACATGTGTTTTGGCAACGCCCATGTTTGCTTTTCCCCTCAGAATACATTATTTTGCACAAACAAAACCTTAAATGTTTCACACAAACTGCCATAATACAAGTCAAAGCATATATGTATATAAGTTGCTTTATTGTTGCTGTATTTTCAATTAATTCTAAGAGTTTTGGATCTCAGTTAATCTCTGCATTGGGAGGCAGGCTCCTCCCAGTTAGTGTGTTGTCAAAGACGGACACCAGAAGTGCAGGCACCAAGAAATCAGGACTGCAGCCTGCTGTGCCTAAGCCCCAGCCCCTATGCACCACCTGCAATTAGTGCACAGGCACAGAGAAGGAAGAGCAGCTTTCGTACTTTCATTAACCAGTTTGATTCAACATTGATTACCACATGTTAATGTTATGGGTCAGGTGTTATTCGGACAGTACTCTATTAACAGTGTTTTAGAAAAATATATCAAACATATCAAAACAAAACAGAAATTCCGGGAACAATTATGTACTTTCAGCCCCAGGAATGTGTTACTCAGATTCCATTCTGTACAACATGCTATTTCTAATAACTGGTATTTTTTATCCAGACACAAAGAACTCAGTTTCCTATACTCTAAGTTCGTTTTCCTCAAGTTAATTTCTTAATGGATGGTAACACACTTCAATGTTTCCCTGCATTTTCAGGGCAGAAAACCTTTTAGTGGTCCCCCGCATTGAGTACAATCTGGCAATAAACCTTTTGCTACATGTGGATTTTTTGACACACTTTTAAAAGGTATGTTCAAATAAAAGATCAGTATTGTCAGGACACTGAACATATGCCCATTAAAAATATCTGAATGATGTTCTTGAAGGCACTTTAAATATGCACAGAAATATTATTGGAGAAACCAAATTTGTTGTACTTTGGTACAACACTTAAGATGCGAACACCATTGCTCAGGTGTTACTTTCAAAGACTAGATTATATTTTTGTTTATATTTTGACCTATCAAAAAAAATGTACCCTAAGATAAATCCCACTTTATTGGATCAATGATCTAATTGTCTTGAATGTATGATCTTTCAAATGCTAAAACAATTTAACCTCAGAATAAGAAGCCAAATTCAGTGATTTAGCAATATTGAAGTCATCCTCAAATTCAGTTCTAAAAACAGTTCGCATCTTTCCTGTAAGCAGGCAAAGTATAAAATAGTTAAATTTTCAGACAGGCACTCAGGTAAATTGAGAAATGCAGTTGGTGCACAACAATAATGAATATATTATTTTAATTTTAGAGTTTTCCTATTTTTTTTCTGTCCTTCAGCTTTAAAGTACTACAAAATTTACAGCAACTTCGACTACTGCATATACTGAAGAATGAGATGAAAATGCACTGTGGACAAAGTGTAACAGTAGTTAATAGCTAATGATAAAAATACAAAATAATAAAAGTATTACAGAAAAGCAGTAGTTCTGGAAATGGAAGAGTTGTTCAACATAAAACATCAAAGTTTTGTTCCATCTGAATAGTTTCACCTATACTGGAGAGAGCACTTCACCAAACTACATGTGCACCTCTGATAAAATTCTTGAATATAAATTATTTGCTCTGTAATGACACTTGTTCCATTATCCAATCAAAAGGTTCTGATATTATCTGTTGTAAATATCTAATATTCTTATAATCTGCCTGTGGCTGAGTTTTAGGATGGCAACATGATCTGTTAAATTAAAAAAGAAAATTCTGCACAAGTGAAACTATTCAAAATGTATTGGTATTTCGGCTCTACCTAAAATTCTTGTAAAAAAAAAGAACTACATGCCATTAGAAAACTAACAAACGTCATCAAAGCTAGACTATTTTGCTCCATAAAGATGCATAAAATTTTAATTAATAGTAATACTGTGAGAACTCTATTTATAAAGTTTTATATTGCATGTATTTCAAGATAAATAGTTTGAAAAATCATAAATTAAAGAGAAATTTGAACAGATTCAGATTCCTCATCTGAATTTTTACTATCTACAGGAAAAAAACTGTTGACATCTGAAAAGTTATCTACATTGAGGATCTCCCTCGACATTGGCAGTAATTACTGCCCACTCAAGGTTACAAATGGGAAATGTAGAGGAGCCTCAGACAGTGCAGTTCTAAGAAGGGGGAAGCATACTGGTAAGAATATTTGCATAGATGTACATTCAAAACAGCGTTTTCACCGTTTCAATTCCCTGCATTCATGTTGCTTCAGTCATCCACAGGGATAAAGATCACATAAAGGCAGCTCTGGAATTTGAAATGGATGTTGCTTGGTAATTTAGTGAAAGGTCTATTTTTGTACTTTATGCAGTCACTAGAAAGAGATCCAGTCTGACTTTTGGCTTACAGAAGTTGTACTCCCCTGAGCTAGGCAATACTGATAGACTATAGCAGAAGTACCAAAAAAACGGTTACTTGAAATAGCGTGGCATAAATAAGGCACTTTTGCCAAAGGAAATCCCCGGGTTTTGTGTTTCAATGTACAGCAATTCTGCCCAGAAATATTTTGTGCTTAGGAACGTCACATGATGCAACAGTGAATCAGGTGCCAAAACCAACAAATCACAAACTACTGTGCCATTAACTGCAATCTCTGTATGGTTCAACAAAGAATCAAACTGGTTTCTGTACACCGTCACGATTTACCAATACACTGGCATCTTTTGCTCTTTTGCTGTGAGCCAATAGTAATTATTTTAGAGAAAGAAAAAGAAAGTGTGGAATTAGTAATGCAGATGCTGAAAGGCAAGTGGCAAGACTCTACAAGAAGAATGCCTCAAAAAATGCTACTTTGTTCCCATTTCTACTGGCACCTATTCCCCAAGGTAAAAGGCCAGAATGACCAAAGCCAACTTAATAGTAGTGTGCAGAATGTCAGCTGACAAACAACATTAAAACAAGTCACGTTGTGTTATCTGTGGTCACGTTCTTCAGGGTTAGTCCAGTAACTCAAGACTTTACATTCTTCCGTCTTTATTTGTTTATTTTAATTAAACATGTAATGGTTAATAAACAGACATAGTCCAGAGTTAGTAGGTTGGTATTATAACATTTATTAAAATAATGCTATGGGTTAATAGAAACAGCAAAGAACCAAAGAATTAAAATGCAAGCTATGTAAAAACCCAACTAAAACCCAAATATGTCTAATGTATTCATCCAGTAGCTAACTAAAAGCCCAAGAAAGACAACACTCCCAATATAATAAAGTACTGCAAAACAATTGGCAATTTTTCAGTTATCAAAATTGTGGGTTTTGCATTTTGTATCCTTTTTTCTCAATCAGGAAAAAAATTCTTTTGAATGTTATATAACATACATATAAAACAAGATAGAAAAATACATTATAAACTTGTAACAATGGCTGTAAATACATTATCTTACATGTTTCTCATAGGCAATAGGTTGGTTATGGTACATACATAGCATGAAACTACTAAGATAATAAAGAATAGACAAATACATGTCATCTGTACGGTTACATACAAGCGACACTCCCATCTACCCACTCTAAAAAAATTACATAATACTGTCAGAAAGAAGTCTTAAAACTACTTATTTTAATAAAGAAAAAGTCATTAAAGAATGATAATACTGAGAACCAAGGCATTCAGAGATTTCAAAAGTCATGCTTTTTTTTTTAAGTTGATCCAAAATTTTGTCAACTAAGTTTTCAGAAGTTTGTTCAGAGCAAACATTACTTTCACATGTCACACATCTATTCCATACACTTCCCCTCCCCCCCCAGTAAAAGACCTTTGATAAATGTCTAAAGCATCCAGGTTTTATCATAGTTGAGATGAAACTGGATCAAATACTGGTATTGTTTTAGCAAATCTCTCTTCAAATGTTCGAGTGTCGCAAGTTTATTCAACCAACCAACCAACCAAAATAAAATCAAAATGGCACAGCATATACTGTAAATAAAATCAACACAACTGTATGTGTAACAGGAAGACAAAGCCGGTGGCACAATAAACAAAAATCTAGCTGAATACGAAAGGATGAATGTCTATTGCATAGTAAATAAACTGATAATTATTTCCAGGTGAGACAAGATGTTAGATGAGGTCACCATGCAGGTGCTTAAAAATGTAAGCCCTCTTAGCTTACTATTGACCTTTCATTTGGAAGCTGTGAAGATTTGCAGGAGGAGAATAAGTTGACAAGAGGGGAATAAAATTATCACCTGATATTTGCCAAGTTTAGTACTGAGCCCCACAAAGTAATACTTAATGTTTTCAGAACTAAATACTGTGCGTTCAACAGCTTCAGCTCTTGCAATTGCCCAGCTATTCGAACCTAATGTGGAAACAAGGGTTAAAAATAAGGTATAGCTGGACTTCAAATGGCTGAAGTCCCTCTCCTGCTTATCTCTTGAAGAAAAGCCAATGGGCCAGATCTAACAATAGTCAAAGACGAGCTGAAAAGGAAGTAACTTCTGTGCTGTTTGCCACTGCAGGAGCTGCTTGTGGAAACTGGGGATGTGCTCAGTCGCTGACTGAAAACTCGCTAAGCACTTTCAGTTTCGTTAGCTGCAGAATATCCATTTTCTGGGTGATGCCGAAGCCTACTACAGTCGATGTAATATTTATTTCAACCAAAATCAAGAAAACTCCTCTCCATCCCTGAACAAAAATGACGTAACTTCCAGCTCTACAAACATTTGTCAGCTAATAATCTCCTTTAGCATGAGACAGTCTGTATCACAGAACCCTTTGGTTTACGTTGCACAAATACGGCATTTGCTATGATTTAAAAAGTAGAGGGGTTGAAATAATAATGGGCTGGTTTGATGAAAACTTAGCAAATACTTCACTTAATGAGATTTTGGCAAAGTCACATCACACTAGTATGGCAAAAATCAGGTAATTAATATGGTCAACTCATCATTTGTCTTCCCTCACAGCTTCTTTCACATACTGGGCGACTGAGTGGCATGCAGTAACTTGTCTGAGGGAGAAGCTGATTATACAAGACATTTGACTAAATGACCATGAAGAAAATAAGGCACTTCCTTTTCTTTAGACTTATTCCAATACTTAAAAAATAAAAAAGAAAGACTAAAAGGCTCTTTTGGTCTTTTGTTTCTTGACAACCACCAGAAAAAATCATTTAATGAAATAAAGGGTTTCTTTGTTCTTTTTTTCTTTTTTTTATAACACTTGAAAGTATAAAATGCTACATTTCCAAAAATATATTTTTTTCTGCACCAGCACCCTTGTATAGTAAAAGTATCTACTTTTTTGTTCATTTTGTTTCAATGCACTACACTTTATCTACAATTTCATTACATGTATACAGCAAATAGGCAAGCATGGCTTTTACATCCTTAATGAAATTTTTTCTATACAGGGAGGTTTAAAAAAAATATTTGAACAGTTTGCCCAGTAATGTGACACATAATGCATGTACCTTGTTCTCATGTAATCTTCCAAGGAGATTAAAATATGGTTAAAACAATTTCAACTTTTATTTCGCTTTAATAGTGTTGCTGTTTTGTTCTCTGCATTAATGTAGTTCTGAAAAGTCATCGTAATCTGCATTTCATGGCACACTTTCCTTTAAAACGTCCAATTTGGCAGGCAATAGAAAAAAGGCTGCAACATCTGCCCTTTGAGGGCACTGGTAGTGACTAAACAGCATATCAAATTTTGAATACTTTTTGGAATCCCTTCCCCAATGACATCCCTGACCAAAGGTTCATGCATGATGCATCATCACACAGTACATTCAGAGAGAGCTTTGACTTTTTTTCTTTTTTTTTTTTTTTTTTTTTTTTTTTCTGAGAAGAAAAATATTCCTAGAAGTCTCTCACAGTAACTGCCTCTGTCATCGGGTAGTTAAGGGACATCTGTCTCCATCTCGTGCGAGGCCTCCTTACCGTTCGCTTGGGGCGGGACACTAGAGGATGATCAGTGCGGAGGGATGAGTTGGACCTTATTGCTTTACTACTATTCAGTGCAGGTTCTAGAACCACTTTCACCCAAACAGGAGAACAACAAAAAGCGGAGTTGGAGGACAACAATTTCTTTGTCTGTTTTGTTAGATGGTAAGACGAACGGACAAGTGCCCCAGCTCGCTGCACTGAAGACAGGCAAGCAAAGGCGTTTACCAGTTAACTGATCAGCAGGCAGGCATGGTCAGGTCATCATTGGGTGAAGAGTTCAGAGGTCAGAAGGTCATAGGTTAGTTGCCGGTGGCGGCTGGGTGGTTAGAAACAAAAAAAAAAAACAAAACAAAAAAACAAAAAAAAACAAAACAAAAAAAAAACCAAAACAAAAAAAAAGAAAGAAAAGATAGAGAAGAGATTAGTTCCAGCTAGTGACGGCTTAATGACAACATGAAAACTAATCACAACTAATAAAAAAAACAAGCATGTTTAATTCTGACATACTGATTGACACCATCTACAGAATGCAATAAAATCATGACAGCCCTCCATCATGATTTGGACATGTGAAGGAGAAGCCCACTCCCACAAAACCGGTTAACAGGAGAAATAGAGATAAAATATGACTAACGACTAATGGTTAGTAGCAGTCGATGAAGGAAATTGGAAAACAAAAAACGATGAACAGTTTCTGAACTGGGTAGAAGATTTCTGGAACAACAGTCAGTGCACAGCATCAGTATCTGACTGCTATTAAGCATTAGTACCTCCCCAGGTGCAAGCATTAAAGCAACTATTAATGATGGATGTGATTATTAATAACTGGTTGTTAAAAGAATGGAGTCATCTAAGGAATTCTGGACTTAGAGAAACAATTTGGTTCAACAAACTATGGGCCAAACAAAGGGTTTTTGTTCAATAAATTTTTTATTGCCTTTCATTTATTCTATTTACAAACAACATGGAATTTCTTGGCCTCATGATACAAAGCAGTACTATAAACTGTAGTCTAGCAACGTAGGCATCATCGTGGAAACCAGGAAAACGCTCAGCCTGCTACTATAGCCAGCATTTTCCCGTTCGAAATACTATTTTACATATAGGACACTTATAAAATGCACTTGCATGTAAACACTGTAAAAGTCCTGCCATTTTAAAGTCTATACTTAAAAAGCTCTAAGTACATGAAAAAATAGAGAAAATATCTAATTGATACTAATAAGGCATTTTAAAACTACAAACAGCTCTCTTTATTCATTTTCAAAGCTAATACTCTGCAAATACAATAAAATCTGACATTTCATATACATTCCTGCTTTATATTTTTATATTTTAAAAGAAGCCACCTGTAAATACTATTTTCTTTTGCAAAAAAAAAGGAAAAAAGAAAAAACAACAAAACAAAACAAAAAAAAACCCAAAACCACAAACAAATTACAGTAAAACATAAAAAAGTTCTCAAGTGGAAAGTTATCATTCCCAATGTTCTTGAGCTATTCCTTCTTTAATCATTCTCTCGCATTCTCCTTCACCAAACTTGGTCCACTTAACAGTAGTATGATTTTTTTATTTTTTTAAGACTCATTCAACAGCTTAATTAGAGCTAATAAATTCTGAGGTTGATAAAAGTTTCTGTACTGTTGCCATTTTGACTAAGGCAGAGGAGATGAAAGTGAGAAAGGTATTCAGTGCAAAGTCAGATTTGTGCCATTACATAAAATTAAGTCCAGTAGATGTAATATTCACAGATACCATTGATTTAACAATCTTTCTTGTGGGTTCATTTACTTTCACATAATAAAAGTGGCCTATCATTTAGGATACAGTTCATAACACTACAAAAAATTACTACTGTAACATAAATGAGACCAAACGCTCCCTGAATTCTTTTTTAGAATCATGCTAAGTGGGATTTGTTTAAATTATAACAGCTGTTTCAAAAAGAAGAAAAAATTAAAATAAATATTTTATGTGGCACAATCTTACCACTTTACAGGTATACTAGAAACAGAATCTTAAAGCATTTTGATACTCATTACAATTTTGATTAAAAGGTATTAAAATTTATATATAAATTATGTGAAAATTGGTTTGGATAAAACACTTGAGAAAATTCTCAGCATTAATATTTCTTGTGGAGTTTAAAGTCAAAGCAAGCTACCTTGAAAAAATACCAGGACACCTGTGATACGTCCTCTGCCAAGTCTCTGGCCTTCTACAGTACACACAGGTTTGTCAACTGTGCAACACCATTTACAGTTTATTACAATTAAATCAGTCAGTCTCTCTGTTATATGAATCAAATTCGATTTTGTATTATTTATAAACTGGGGGTTTATTCTGAGTTAAAATGAGCTATATTTTCCAACCCTTCACCAATTCTATATGCTTAGTTGTAAAACATTTACACATTTGGGGATTCTTGCTTTAAATGCAGTGCTTATCTCTGGGAAAAAACCCCAAACCCCAACAAAAAAACAAAACTATGCAAAGAATAAAAACGACTTAAAAAGTGAATGCAGTAGTACTACAAAGTCATCTGAGAGTCAATTTAGAATTTAAAGAAAAAAACAAAAAAAACCCAACAAAACATCAACTTGAGACCCGATGAATGCAAAGACAGATTTAGTGACACTTAACTATGTAAAAAAAAATTTCCACATTGAAAAAAAAAAGTATTTCGGTTTGCTGACATTGCTTTTTGTGGCCATAGCTACAGCTATCCTGGTGACAGAACAACCAAATAGGTGAATATGACAAATACTGATAGGATTTTAATTCTATAATATAATTTCACTACATTTAAATAAATTTTTATTGCTGAACAAAGTTGTCTCCAAGACCCTTTGTTTGGAACTTTTAGGTATGTGCAGTGATAACCTAGGATTTAAAATTCAAAATACAATTAAGTTGAGTTGTAAAATTAACTTTGTGTAAATTTCTTAATACACACTGAGATTATTTAGATAAGATTTTAAAATAATGTTCTCCTGAAATAACAGCATTGTTTTCCTAAGAGAGAGATGTGCATGATTTATTCCACAGGAAAAAGACGTGTACTTATTTATCTACTTAAGACAGTGGGTTTCCAATATTGCTAGAGATGAATGCTGTCCTATCAGAAAATGGCTGTATTTTAAAAGAAGGTGTAATTATGCCAATAATTAATTTAAATTACTTTTAAGTGACCCAGATGAAACATCTAGGATCTTCAAAAATATTTAAAATCTATGTTGAGCAAATATACAATGATAAACTACAAAATGGTATTTTCTCCATGAAAACAGCCCTACGCCCACTTTATGAGTGTATTTACTAGTTGTCTCAGGTAATATTCAATTACACAAAAAGATAGCCACATCTGTCACCTGCAACTATCATTGCAGATCATGAAGGACATTAGCAAAAAACTCATTTTTGCAACATCAGGTCAAATTTTCAAAGACAATCAAATCCTTATCACCAATTTTTCTTGACTGAGATTGGAAAAAAACCCGAAAAATTAAAACCTATGATTAAAATGACCTTCAACTGATTATATCCTGTTGCCCCTTTGAAGAGTTCTCAAGAAATGAGAACAAACCAATGGGCTGCAAATAGTGTGCAGTAATATAAAACAATCTTACAGAAAACTAAAGTAGTGTCCTGTACCAGCTTTACACTTTCTGTAAAGCCGAAGATCATATCAAATATAAAAATGTTACATAAATATACCAAATATCCAGGAGGGCCCCTTTTACTGTATTGACCAGAATCTGTATTCTCTCTTGTAGTTAATTTATGGAAGGTTGTGAGAAGTGTAGTCAATGTTTGGAGATGTCAGATCTGTCACTGGAATTTGGCTTTTGAATATTACAATATCATGGAAGCCTGCACAACATTGGTTTGGATGAGAGCAGAATAATAATACTTGGCACATAATGCTTTGCATCCTCAAAGCCCTGTACAAACCAAGAACCCCCACAACACCCCTGTGAGGTAGGGAAGTATTATTATCCTTATTTGACCAAGGGGAAACCATACACAGAGAGATTAAATGACTTGCTGAAAACCACAGTGAGTTAGCAGCAGGGATGGGATAAGAATTCATCCCCCACACTGCTTCCTAGCCAATGTCAATAAACCGAAAATATCAGTTTTCTCAATAAGCTTAAACACTTCATTCAGGGGTCCAAAGGCATGACACTTGAGGAACAGGAGAAAAATGAAGATTTACTTTCCATTCAAGGGTTAAAGAGAGATGCCCAAATATTGGATGTCATCTCACCAACAGGTCTTCAAAAGTTGTTTCTCCTTCAGGTTACACATTTTAGCAGCAAAAGGCAAATACCAAGAAATAGATTTTGGAAAAAAAACCCAAAACCAAACAAAAACCAAAAGCCCCTCCCTTTCCCTACCCATACTAATTCAAACTCAAACAACTTTTGAAGTTATCTTCACAGCCCTTACCTTTCTGAATTCAGTTAGGTATCTGAGAACATGCATCCTCCTCATAATATACAGTACAGTGGCTCAAAAGTTTATTGGAAAAAAGGGAATCTAAATCTTCAGATTTCTCCAAACACAGACAGGAGGCATTTATTCCTTTACTTCTTTCTCATTAAGCAACCATCCATTCATTTTATTTTGCAACACCAATCTGATATTTCCACACCAATGAAAAGAATGTATCGGGGGAGGAAGGAGGGGAACATGACCAAATTAATTATTGCAGCACTGATTTCATTGCGTTTCCTGATGCAGATTGATGTTTCATTTTTAAAACTGAATCAATTATAGAATTTCTGTTAAATATATCAAAGCATATATATATTTAATTGAGCTGGGAAAGCCAAGTTTAGAATTTTTTTTTTAAACTGCAAGCATTCCCAAAGCTTTAAAATATTAACTTGTCCAGGTTTTTGAGAATGAATGGGTGGAGACAGGGTATTTGGTTAACCAGCTGTGGTGTTGCAAATCTCATGTACACTCAAAGCACTTCTTACAAACAAGAACTGCAGAACTAAACTAACCTCGGTCTGCGGTCACAATCCTTTGGTAAGGATGGACACGCATATCGTGCCTTCGAACTTTAGTAGCCACCGCACCTAGTTAAATTGCAATTACCAAGACAAAGTTAGAAAACATTCACAGAAAACATTAACAGCAGGTTTATCAAAATGGATTTAAATGATCATTAACTACAAAAGTTCATTTTAAGAAAAGCAACAAGTTAAGGCACAGTAGTTTCAAATCTTAATCTTAAAAAGAAGTTTATCTGTGCAGATTAATATTGCATTTATTTTAAACATCCTGGCCTTAACCTGTTTAATCCATTCATTTACAATCCCAAAATTACAGTATTTCATGAAATCTATTAGACCCAAGCACATTTAAGCTTTACTAGTCACATATTCACTGAAGTGCCTTTCTTGCAGCAGGACTATTTTAAATAATGCCATCTTTAATACTGACAATTATTTGCTAATCTTAAGATCACTTCCAGTTCTACCACAAAAAAAAGTTTTAAAGCAATTCTTCAAGCCTACAGATTGTGATTTTAAACTTTAAGTCAATAAGTATGAACTGCAATGAATTAGGTGATTAGTAAAGCAAACACTATATAGAACACTTAGCAGTCAGTATACTACTATACACTCATAAATTACAGCTACTCTGTAATAATAGGACCTAATCCAAATTAATAGCACTATTTTATTTTAAATCTATGTGCAAAAAAGTGCAAGTAAGTCACTGACTGCTAGGCCAAGCTTTTTTCAAGGCTGCTGAAAACTAAGCATTTGTTAAAATTCAGATCTGATGAAGGATCAGTTAAGACCGTTCTTGAATTCTTAGCCTTTCGTTGGGAAAGCCATACCTGAAGATAAAAGGAAGGGAATTGAAAGTTAGTCACCAACTAAACTTTGATCTCAACACCAACATCCCCAAAAATACTGAGAGGGATGCACTTCTCTGCTATTTTTAATAGAATTATTTTAAAACATCTTAAAGGTCCACCACAAAAATGGACAAAGTACTATTAATGAGAACGAGCATGTAACAAAATAAAACTCAATGAAACCCAAATTTAATGCAATTAACTCTATACAATTGCTCAGATAATAGAGCAGATGTATTAAGGGTTATCGATTCTAGGCAGCTAAAGTGGGAGTGGGAGTTTTTTTCCCCACACTCCATTTTCCTTCTTTAAATAACATTTTCTTGATGAGGTGTGTTTTGGGCAATACACCTCACACAGTTAAGCCTGAGAGTATACAACAGTTTCAGATGCCATTTTAGAAGTAATTTTAATTTTTCCTTCCAATCTCTTTATAGAAAATCCTGTGAGAAGTCCAAGTTCCCTGCATTGTAATAAACTTGACTCTGGAATGCTGCATTTCTTTGCTTGCTATTAACTGAACTCAGGAGAGGGGCTTGCCACTAACCACTAACAGTTACTTTGATGAACTCTCTAACTGTGACTTCACCCCAGGATGTACCACAAGTGGACTCTCAGACTGGGGGTAGAGGAGCTAGGGAGAATATTTACATATTTGTGGGAAATTAATAAATGATAATGTAATCCTATGCTTGTGGAATTTTGGCTATGGGTTAACTGACAACAACCATAAGCTGACAGATGTACTGCATACTTTTGTCCTACTATAATTTTTGTTATCGATTCACCAATCCTGCAAGACAGAATTCTGAAATAGATTTTCTTTTTTACTGTACATAATGGGGAAACATGTACACATCCAGATAACTCACTGAGTATTTGTCACGTGAAACACTGATTTTTTTGCAATACTTTCAACAAAATATTGACTTTGAACCTTATTGTCCAGTGTTCATTAGAGATGTTTAGAATTTGTGTAAATCAATAACTGCCACTGAACAAACTAAGATCAAAGTCCTATAAAATCAACATTATGCAGCACCAAGGTCATATGCAATTCAGAACAAACTGAAGAGAAAAGATTATTTAGATTCTGTAGAGGGCAGGGACGGAAGAAACTATTGGAACTGCTTGTTCCATATTGGCCATTTAACTGAATTGCCACGTCTGCTTTATCATTCTTGCCTTCACACACCAAGCCAGTGGTCTGAAATATTAGGAATGATGGACATTTCAGTCCAATGTATATAAAGGAAGGCATCAGTAAAGTTGCTAATTTTATCATCCTTTGGTCAGAACTTGGTTTGTTTTATATTCATTCACTGAAATAATTTTCTGCTCACAATATAATTTAGAGCTTTCTGACACAGAGGAGAGATTTATCAATTGTGTACTAAATAAACAAAAACTCCAACTGAACAAAGACTTTTCCACTCCATCCAGTTTTGCTACTAATACGATATAGCAAAATGAGAAGTCGTCTCTTCCAAAAACTGCTGGATGTAAACTTATGTTAAAGAGAGTACGAACTAATTTGTTATGAATGGGAGCCCAGATGACATGTAACAGACATCAGCTTGTATTTGGCTTTTTTTCCCTTGCCTTTGTACCTACCATCTAATATCATACAAACACGGTGACTTTATCTCTGGTAAATTTATTAAGAGCAGCTCTCCCAGACGATTTTGATACACCTGAAATAAGTTTGCTGCTTCATATTTTTTCATTTGAGCTCCATGAACCTCTACCTCGCAAACACAACAGAAGCACGAGCAACACATTCTCCAGTCATCCACGTACAAAGGTCTTACCTAATACACCACTAGGTTCAATAGGGTACTCAAGGATTGATGTAGCTGGTGCCAGCGTGTAGGGGTATTCATATGGTGTGTAAATGAGACCGGCCTCGGGTCCGGGTGGAACTATTGCAGCGGTGGGATGAGGAGTTCCGTTTGGCATGACAGCGGTTTGTATTTGTCTGATCAAAGGCATTATGGTAGGGCCAGCTGGCGTAGGAGTACGCAGGGCAGCTGGTGGGAGAACAGGCGCAGGCCCAGTGATAATCCTTGGAGCCTGGGCTGTTGCTGCAAGAGAAAAGGCAAGGGCTGCTACAGTAAGCAAAGAAATTCAGAGGAAAGTATGGAGATAGCAGTACAAAACGTGGAAAGAATGGGAAAAAAAGGAAAAAGTAGGAAAGAAGAAAAATAAAAGGAAATCATTAGTACATGCGCTGATCACACAGTGCCAAAGCACACCATTCAAATGCAAATAGCTTTCCATTTTCCAGTGTGATTAAGTATGAACATGCAAAATAAAAAAGCCATTGTAAAACAGTGAGGTAGATTTCTCAAACAGGTTACACAGCACGAAAGCTCCATTTAGACCACATTTCTTCATTTATGCTATCAAGACTGCATGAGACTGAGATGCATGCAGGAAATACAAGGAAAATACTGTCACAATCAAATACAGAGTACAAAATTTAGTGCATCTATAGAGTCCACAGACACTCAGTTATGCAGAGCTGCTGCATGCGTCCAGTTTTTATGGGTCTTAAAATTGTATTTAAACATACACAAAATTCCCATTTCCAGGATCAGTGAGGTTGAAGATGACCTAGAAACATGAACCGGTCCTGTCCTATCCTAACATGAATAAAATAGACTCGAATTTTATTTCCATATAAAATTTCACCTAATATCATACGTCCTTTGTATTAGAATCTCACCATGGCCTTGCTTAAGTTAAAGAAAATAGGTGTTTTTTCCATTTTGGTTTGTTTTTTTTTGTTTGTTTGTTTGTTTTCTGAAGTGATGTTAGCACATTTCATTAAATGTTATTTGAAGGCTGTTAGCAGATCAGATGAACAACAACTTAAGCACTAGCACATCTGCTGGTAATAGTCAATATTAAAGGGTTATAATTTCTGTATCTCTATGCACTACTGTTGATCTACATACATTTAATTTACTAACAGGTACCTTGAAAAGAGAAACGTGGCAAAGTTTTTCAGATTTGAGACTGGTGCATACTTAAAATTATTTTTATTTTTTAAACAAAAAAGCTCAGATAATTTAAAAATGGCACTCAAATACTTTTACTTCCTTTCCTAAACAGAAATAAAGCTTCTACATCTTTCAACTTTTCAGTAAAGTCAAAACACAAAGACTGAAATTGTCCTATCAAATAGTGAGTATTAGTGTGGCTTCCTCTAGTCAAAAAGTAAATAAAAAATTCCATCTTCCCACTTACACTAATATAATAGACCAATGGGAACAGACCAGACAAAGAAATTACTCAAATTAATAAAAAAATTTCTGTGCAAAAGTTTACATCAATTTAAGCTATTCTGAAAGCTATTTTACTCATAAATTTGCAACAATTTAGAGACTACCATATATTTAAAACTGACCTAGCTTTAAATATCATAGTGTTCATTAGGGCTGAAAGATTTACCATTACCATTGTAGTGGTAAAAGCCCTTGCTTACATCTCTTTTCAAATCAGAATAATTACACTGGTGTAAGCACTCTCAAATTGACCTAACTGCATTCCAACCTTTAAATATATTCAATATTGAAATGGGGACTGTGTGGAGAAACAAATTTGCAAATATCAGTAGGCCCTTAGTGAAAAGACTGATTTAACTGTGCTTATATTTGACATCTGTATCAGAGGTACAGAAAAATGAACTTTTGAACAGTGTCAGCAACTATATATTCAGGAGGAGAAATTAGATTTTCAACCAAAGAAAATAATTTGTATAACACATAATAGGTATATGCTTTCATTAGTAGGTGCGTGTAATTAATTTTCAAGTGTAAACTTGTGCATACATGCGTTTGCAAAAGCGTTTTCACACAAATGTAATGGAAGTAATTTTAAAAATGGCTCATTACATCACTGATCCCTGTGAACTCAGCTGTGAAATCTGTTGATGAATTGTTGGTAAAACATAACATTGGGGTACACATGCAAGCAAGATGAAAGGAAGGAATATAAAACAGAAAAATGTATTCACAGTATCCTGAACCTCTGTAACATTTTAAAATTAAATCTCTAAAAATAAAACTGCAAAGGAATCTACTGTCCTTTATATCCTTTAAGGAAAAAATGACTTTAAAATAGAAAAATCCGCTTAAGGGTTGAGGTTTTTTATACTACATATTTGTAAATATTTCAACCCATACATAATGTTAAAAAAATAATGGGGACAAGAAACAAGCTGAAAAAATCCCTCAAACTAACATAACTTATCCCCCTGCTCTTTAGCAGCAGCTACCTATAGTTTTGGTTGGGTTCTTACTGCCTTCCATTCTCCAACATAAGTTGCCACTGTACATTTTCCAAAGGTAGCTTTAAGATTCAAAAACTGCAAACACTTCTATGGCATTGACCCTTGAGCTCATGACATGCTTACGTGATTTGATGTTGGCATCTCTGTAGGTGCCATTCAGAATTGCAAGCTCCATCAGCTGCATCTTTTTAAGGCTGTCTTCTCCTTCTGCCTGCATATGAAAAAATGGGAAGTCAGGATTATGAACTCACTAGTGCACAAGATTTAAGTGACCTAGAATAAAACTGTTCAAGTTCTAACCAAGCAAAATATCTGCTTACCATTAGTCACAAAAGCAGCAAGCTTTGTCAACTTTACCATAAAATTAAATGGAATTTGCCTGTTGACTATCATTAAGTCTTGTTGACAACTATCTTAAAAGAGTTTTGGAAAAGGTTCGTAACATAAATTATAAAAATTAAGGATTAAATATAAATTGCATTTGGTAGAAATAATTTAAGGATTTTTTTTTCTCAAATACATTTTCACATACTTCTAAAGGTATCTTTACAAAAATTGCATTATTGGGCCAGAGGAAGAATACACATCACAAATTTTACACACTGCAATTTATTGCAATTTGCTCCACTATAGGCGATAAAGACTACTGGAGGGTGGGGCAAACAAAAAATTAAACAAATAACTTTGAGTAGCTTTCCAGAGAGGATATTGACAACTGCCCTGAGGCTCATTCTGGAACACGTAGGTGTACTCTGATGAGGTTGTAACTACTATTTACACAACATACACTACTCTTGGGTTTGCTTCAATAAAAAACCATTTCCCTAAAGTTACCTACTCCATTGGTATTGTGCAGGTTGCCTAAATATTAAGCAGTGTTCAGTGGAAGAATGCTCACTTTTTCAGTAAATAATAAAAACATTTCTAACAGTATAATTCCATTTTTAAGACCAGAGATTTTCTGATCAGTTTTTCCAAGAATACTACCATTTGTATAGTCCACACTCTACCAAGCAGAAAATGTGATTATGATACAGGAAACCCAAGAGGGATGGTCAACATCTACTTTAACGTTAGGTTACCATTCCTGCACAGAATGCCACTGCTGAAATTCCTAAGTCAGATGCACAGAACAGCAGCTTTGAGCTGCAATGCACTCTTACTTTGCTAAACTGGATTTCTTACATTTTTACTTATCTAATCACACAATATTTTCCAGGTATTTGGAACAGTATTTCCTAAATTAGTGAGCTTGTTACACATACTTTACTCCCAAACTATGGATTAGTAATTTACTAAAGTCCAAGACAGAAACAGCTTTCAAATTTTATCTAAGCAGATACAGTACTTATTGTGAGGTATGCTCAAGGGCCACAACCCCTTGCAAATGGAACTTTTAGCAGCTGATTTTTATCAACAACTCAAAATCAACATGGTAAGAGGAGTAAACACTGAATTCCTTTCAAATGTCAGAAATTGAAAGTCCCAACTGTAATACTTAGGGCTTGCATAAACACCAAGATTATCATACAGTAAACATTCAGAATATCCTGAAAGTTAGACATTTTCTCTATATGTTAAATACTGTATGACAGGGGAAGCTGACACTAATACTAAAAAAGAAAATACACATTCAATTACCATCTTAACTAGAAATTAACTGTACAGTTAAGTACTGTACTATCCAGAAATGTCAGACACCACAGTCCCATAGTCCCTTTGGAATACAAAATGTGCCAATTCTAGAAATCTTAACATGACACAGAAGAGATTTATCATTTACATGCAAAATAATTTTATCTTCTTTTTTGTAAAAAACTATTTTTCCATTGCATCTTTGATGGTAAATTACCCAGGCAATTGTAACACAATAAAACCAATTCCAAATCTATTTGCCTATCCAGAGCTCACAAATTCTCATCATTGTGGATGCACCTTATCAAAGTTATTTTAGCAATAAAGATTTTTTTAACACATTGATTAATCTTTTCCCCTCCCCTATAAGTTGTACTTTCTCATTTGCTTTGTTTGTATTCATGTATTTATTTGAAAGTGTGTGACAAGAAAACCTCCTCACAATGTCAGCTGCATCTCCCATATAGTTCCATTAATGTTACTAAAATTGCTCACTTCCTCCAAATAAAACCTTCAGGTGATTGATCTACGCCATTAATGACTTTCAGTAAATGCTGAATATTAGACTCCACTTGCTGGGATAATTTTAGTAACCCTAATCCCAGATTTTGCACCACAGTGAGTATTTCCCAATGTAACTATTTACAGGACAATGATTTTAAGACAGAAAATATTTTTACCCTTTTGACATGGTCAAAAGAAGGAGATATAAGTCCAAGTAATCATTCTTACTTGAACATTTTCCTATAGGTCACTACTGCTTTCTATTAGAAAAGATGTTGCAATTCCTAGGCTTTATGAAGCATGTTTATGGAAGTAACAGCAGACTTAATCAAACAAAGCAGACCGAGTCCTTAAGTTTTGAGATTTACTTCTCTAGACTATCCCCAGCAGTTGATAAACTTTTCTTCTTTTAAACAAAACCCCAAAATACAGCTTAAAATTTTCCCTTAAAAACTGTTAGAAGAATCGGAGATGCAAGATGTGGACTTGTATTACCAGACATGAACACTGACTTCCAGCTTCTGGTGCTTTGATTTTTAAAGCATTTATTAGACACAAAACCCCCCCAACCCCAAGGAAAAGCCAATGCCACCACCTTAGCACACAGGTGTAGGGCTGAGCACAAGGCCATGGTTCCGGCTCCTCCCAGAAGATGGCACTGTTTGTTGCACAAAGCCATCTCTGCAGGACACGGGTGCCCAGCACTGCCAGCACCACCCATCCATCCTGCCACTGCTGCCCCAACTCCGGCCACCCCTCGCACCCTACACCTGGAACAGCCACTTGCCACCTCTCCTCATGGTGAAGCCACAGAAGCGGCCAGGACCCTTCGGGGCACACTGTCCTTCACTCTCTGGTACCAAGCTCTCCACTTCATCATCCTCCACCAACAGCCAACCCCTCAAATTTCCAAGAGCTGCGTCAGAGCAAGGGGCACATGTTTTTCCCTGCCCTATCCTCTGGCTTCTTTGCTGACAGATGATCAAATGAGGCACACGAGATCTATCTTAGCTCCAGGCATTCCTGCAGGCACTCTCTGTTCAAGCAAAGAGAGGTTGCTTTGGGGATACAAAGGCAATCTCTAAAGGGACAGTACATTACCTGTACAATAGCTGCAACAAAGCTCAGTCATTTGTACCAAAAGGAAGCTGCTTTGAGCAAACATCAATAAGGTCACTTAAAACCAGATTTGCATTACCAAGTTGAAGCTCAAGTGATTGACTCAAACCTCTCATCCTCTTAAAATCTCCAGTGCTTTCCTTGTATTTATCATGTACAATATAACATGCAGATTAAAAAAAAAAAGCCTTAAATGGTATCTGAAAACGTAATTCTTTAAATGTAAGCAACTACTTGCAAATGCTCACTGAATACAAATACAGAAGAGATGGAAGCAGTAAATCCTAACAAAGCCAACTGTGCACAGACACCACTGGGTGCTGTTCTGTGAACACAGCCTGTAACTCCTCTGTAGCTCAACTGTACCTGGGCTAGCAATAAATAGATCTAAAGGAGACCACATGCCAGTGAGGACTATCATTTTAAGTAATTGCTTTCTAATCTTTATCAGTTTAGGATTAACAGTTGCAAGGCTCAAAACACAAGTGCCACATACATGAAGTCTCTGGGAAACACTTCCCATAAAAACACAATTTCAAACTAAAAAGTGCTGACTATACAAATGCCCAGTAAAAACCACAACTGTCTCCCCTACTTTGGACAATACCGACAGTTTCACCAAAAAATCACGCAGGTTATTATGTAACTGCCATTAGCAAGAGCACGTTTCACGACATGAAATGGGAAGCTTAGATAAAACACTCAAATGAATTCTTTCCATTATCAAATGTCCAGGCTATACTTCAACCTCAGATATTCCAAAACCTTCAGAAAATCCTTTGTTTTTAAGCACTGAAATGCCTCTGATTCTTATGTGCATACGGTGTACCCTGAGGAGTATCACACAGTGTATCTTCTTATTTATACACAAAACATACATACACTAGATACATTTGTTATCCAGGTGGAAGACAGACAGGCATGCAGACTCCAAAGGTAAATGCCTTCATTGTGTAATATCAATGAAGGACTTCAGCAGATGACAATAGTTTTCAGAGGTGAAAGGTGCACTGTTAGATTCTGTCAACTCTGAGAAGCCTGTAATAAATTACAGCAGAAAAGGAAAGAAAGATACTATTTAAAAGAAGGATTAAGTGGCAGTGTTTAGGATAGAGCAGAGATCCATAAGCTAGACCTATGGAGACAGCCAGTGGCCATGCTGCCCTACTATACGTATATGCTGCCAGGCCCAAAAGGAACATCACTGCAGCTCAGGTAATTCAGAAACCAAACAATCCACTCACTTGTGTCACAGCTGGGATACCTTATCCTGACAGAGCTGCTTGAGCCTTGCAGTCTCATAGACATAACTCCCAAAATGTTCTCTGATTTTCATTATTACCAGGGCTGGAAAGGAAGGCTTTCAACCTATCTCTACAAACACAGCTGCTTTCCCCATATAATACTCAATTTTCTTTTAAAGTAACTGCTTTGGAAAATATAACAAATACACATTTTTTCCCTACATTCATAACAAATAGATCCTGATATTTAGGTGGTGTTAGTGACTTTCACTGACAGTCTAGCTTCCAGATGTCACGCATTTTGGATGACGTTTTTGCAATCCTGTCACATCCCTGTACTTCAGCTGAATTCTCACGAACTGAAGTGAGCCCAGCCCTAGGAAAGGCAGCAGACAGTTTTATTATTTTGCACAAAATGCAGAGAAGTCTGGCTTTGGGGACCAGTTCTTTATAAGCTTTTCCACGGCTGTCGTTTCAGGCTCAGAGCAGGAGCAGGAAGAGAAAATGGTGGCAAAGCAAAGCGACATCCAGATCAGCCAGGAACACAAAGGCCAAAACCCAGTCTCCATCTTCCCCTGCCAAGTGCAGCAGGCCTGTCCCACCGGGCTCATGGAAAGAATGACCAGGGGCCCCAAAGAGCACTCGTCTCCCAGGCAGCTCCGCAACCTTTCATGCAGAGCCGGGCTGCCTCCCTGCCTGCTCCACGCCACCGCTGCCTGGACAGCAGCTCTCACCAGCACCCTCCGAGAGAACTCTTCCAGCTACCTAACCTTTTGTCCAAATCCATGCACCCTTCTACACATTTGCTTCAAGTAGAGAGAATTCTCCTAAGAACACACTATATTTTTCAGAACGCAGGTAAAGCAATAAATAATTTTACATGCACTCCAAGTAGAAGGGCAGAGCACTTGGCAGTTATGGAAGAACACTATACTAATGAACAAGAATAAATACTTAAAACTCTTCCTCAAATAGAAAAGTAATTTAAAATTGCCACATAAAATAAACATAACTTTTTTACCACCTGGAAATACACACATTAAATTATTCTTTAGACTGCCTATCTGCATAGTATAAGCCATCTACTATTTACCAATTCAATAGGAATTTTGGTAAAACGCAGTAACACTACTGAAATATTTTACTGTCATTGATCTTATGCTACTTATCCAAGAGGCAGTGCAGCTCCTCAGGGGTCTGTCACCCTGCCTTCCCGCAGTCCCCAGCTGCTCTACAGCCCAACAGCTGCAGCTTGGAGGCTTGCACTGTGACACTGGCTGGACTCTCCAGGCTCTAGAATGCTTTTATCTCCCTGACAAAGAAAAATCTTCCACTGCAATTCACTTGTAGATCAGTAAGGATTCCTAACATACCATATGACAGTCAAACAGTCTTTACACATGAATGTCTCCATTCAGGGACAAAAACCTTCCATTCATAATTTATAAACAAAAAATCCTTACAAACATTATGCTATGAATTCCTAGACACACATACTCAGATATCAATATATTGTAAAATATACTACAAAGGCTAAAACACATTGGAATGTTTCATACTGAAGTATATATGCTTAAAATCCATGTTTGGAAAATCTTTCTTTTCATATCAAAGTTGTTGGAAGTGATGTATCTATAGCAACAAAATGCTAGACAAGATGACAGGTAACTAGATGTAAAAGACAAAGAAAGGAGCTTTTTTTCTAAGACTCTGAATGGGAGTACCTCAACTATTAATCAATTACCTAGAGCAAGAGATTAGATTTTACTTTTGTAAAGGCTTTCAGTTCTGTAATTTACACTATTACTCAGTATTGAAGAAAACATCTCATCCTCCCTTTCCCTCAAAAAATCTGGCAGAGACCTTCAAGTTTCCCATGCCCAGAATGTAAATATTGATAGTTAGAAGTTGCTAGCAAACATGTAACAGACTTTCTCATCCTTGATTATACACTTCTGTGGGTGATGGAGCAGAAACACTACACCATAGCTTTATTTGTTCTGAGAGGAAGTGGTCAAAGAAAGAAGTCTTTTCTGTCACAGTATGGCATCTATTCTTATATTAGAGGAAACGTTCCCAAATACTTTTGAGACAAAGACTTCCAGACCAGCCATATTTCTCAGAGTCCTGTATGTCATCAACAGTCCTATGGCACCGAACAGGTGGTAAAACTATAGCTCAGTTATTCCTCTATTTTCTTTTCAACACTGACATACACTGCTATGGCTATGAGGACAGGCAAAGATAAATTAGCATCATTATTTCTTCTGGGCAACAGAGTCTGCTTATCTTCTTCAAAGCCAGCTCTCAGTTCAAATGATATGCAAAGAAGACTTGTGCTGTTTCACTTGACAAATTCATTGGTCATAATGTTAAAGATACACTAGGGGAAAAAGGCAGCCTATCTTTTTACACTTCCCATCACCTTATCTGACATATCCCTGTTTAATCATGATACTTGGCTTACCAGTAATACTTTTGAGAATCCTGATGCCCTCCCCCACTTTCCATTTCTGCAGGAAGAAAATACAGATAAAGTACAGAAAATTGGCACATAGCGTGTTTTACAAGCTAGACTGAAATACAGCACCAGTGGAACTTACAAGTTTGCTTCACCATATATATCCCCTAGATACTAGCTGGTAGCACACTGGGGTGGGGGAAACTTTGCTTGACCTTAACAGGTCAACATTTCTTTAGGATAGATGTGATGGGTTCATATTTAAATCAAAGTTTTGGACTTTGAAGGGGGGAAAAGAAGGTTACCTAGATAGGTTAAATCAGACCCTCAACAATACTTAATTTCAGAATTTTTTTTTTTTTGCTTTGCCTTTTTTTTAATCCTTTTAATTATCATTCCTATTTTCCTTGCACATCTGCTTTAACGTTCTTAATAAAATCTGTGATATCTCCACACCACATTAGAGAGCTTCAGCAATTCACAAAGTTCCAGAACAGGAATGTTTCTTTCATGACACAGATACACACACTAAGCCCCAGAAAGTTCTGAAGGAAAAAAACAAATTTTTACAGTACATTCTAAAATGTTTTTTAAAGGCAGAAGAATACTGAGATGTGTTCAGATTTACTTGCTAGCATAGACATCTGCTGATATTTGTACTGAGATTCAAATAAAATACCTACCAATCTAAAGCCATCTATGCAATCTAAAGCATTAGACCTATTTTTAGAAACGTGCAAGACCAGCTTAAAAACTTGCAGAGCTGAACACTTTACTTTTGGTATTTCTAGTTTTGGAATGCTAAACACTGAAAAGTCCCTCTCTCTTGTTAGTTCAATTCTGAAAACAGCAGTTAAACTATAAGCACACTGAATGAGATAGTACCAGGAAAGCCTCTCGTACAAATTTCCCACATATGGCTCTACCAGCAACATTCTGAGTTCCATGAGCATCCTAGGAATCTGAAGAGAGCAGAATGCAAACACAACCTATATTATGCAGGTCTTTATTCCAGCTGTAGCCTTTGGAATAGGCTGAACAGTGCCAGAACACTCAGACAGTGTTGACACATTCCACTTTCATCAGGACAAACTCATTAACCCATCCTGAGTTTTAAGTAAATTATAAAAACAATTTAATTAATAAATGCTATAAAATTACCTAGGATCAAGGTGATTGTTCTAACACTTACAAATTAGAGGCAGTTGTTACAAATAGAACAATGGAATGATTAATTAAAATATTTACAGTTAAGTGTAGCCTGACCTGTAACATTTATTTTCCCTCTGTCATCCTAGGAGGTCTCTATTCAAAGTTTGAGTTTATACGCTCCAAATAGCTATAAATTCCCCTGAACTGCAAAGACACCTAACTCAAATATTGGAGCTGGTGGGGACATGGGGGACAAGATGGGACTGGAGACATAGAGAAGCCCATTTAAGGGTTTCAAAACTAGAATTTTGTTGCAAACTGAAGAGATCTCAATGCCACAGTTTTCTTTCCAGCTATGCTAATGGTTTACTACATAAACAAAGCCTTTCATTTTCAAAATGGCACTGAGATCTGACTGCATGTTTTCATATGGAAAACATGTCCAGTATGTTTTGAATCTGTTCCCACCCAGAAATCATAAAAAAAAGCAAGAAAAATGACGTTTCATATAAAATTTAGTAACCAAGAAAGAAAGTGAGGATTTTCTCTTTAGAGCAACAGAAGAAAACTAACTGCTGGTGACAGGGAGCACAAAGACTGTTGCTGTGAATTAGTACACATCTTTCAAGTGTATCTTCTCTCAGGTGTTTCATTAAAGACAGGATTCAGGGCTGCACACTACCACATGGGAATTCAAGCTGCAGTAGTAACTTCAAAGACATTTTAATCTTCAGCATGAAATGTCCTAAAAATATAATACTGACTAATTAAAATAAACTACTTTATTACAATATGGACTGAACCCATGAATTGTTTAGGCTTTTCCAGCTTTAAAATGTTAGTATTCAGGGAGCAACGGTCTTCCAATAGCTTCTTCAACTGTCACACTTACTGCTCTACTCATCCTTTCAACAGAAATCATGACAGCTAAATGTGATACAGAAAATTGCTTCTGCATTTCACCTACACTCCCTTTTGTAAAAGATTCGCATTAATGGTTTTATTTTCAAAATAACTGTTTTCTGTACACACACAACCTCTAAGGTCGAGGCATGCAATGACTGTTTCATTCAGAACTTTATATAAAGCTACCATCGTGAGAAACAGAATTGTTTTAAACGTAAGATGCCCAAAAAATCAGATTTAAGTTTTACATTTTCAATCCAACTAACAAAACAGATTATTGGAAGTTTAAAAGGAGATGTGCACTCATTATATACTTGCAGTAATTTTCAACAGCTGCTAAAAAGTGAATGAGTACTAAAAGCTCACAATTATTTCCAACTGCTTACATGTGTATGAGCTGAATCTAACACCACATGTGTGTCTCGTGCACTGGACTGGTACTCTAATACCAATGTTTAAATATTGTTTAAAAATTGAAATTGGCTCTTCCATAAACACCACTGTTTATGGAAGTTTTTTTTAATGGAAGTTCAGTCTCCAGTTCTTGAACTCTCAGAGCTGATGAAGTCCAGAAGAAGGGGGTGATGGTATTCCAACTGGCCAGTCTCCTCTTATATGGCTACTAAAACTCTCTTTCACACAGCTTAAAAATACAGAGAAGTGTAAAAACTAACTGTGTGTGTTCTCTTTAGGGAACAAATATGCCAATCATATGACCTTCCTGCTCGAGGCAGTGTGTTGCTAGGGAAAGAGCTTTCTCTGCTATTTACTGAGCCTTCTTTTCAGCTTTTAGAGACCGGCCAAGCCTTGTTTTCCACAGACAGGAGCGCTGCCTGGCAGGGATGGACACAAAGGGCCTTTGAGGAGCACCTCTCCCCCAGGGAGCCACACCACTGCCGGGCACACCTGACCACTCACCGCATTCCCTCCTCCTCCAGACACAGCCCTATCCCGTGGCTACTGCACTGGGAGGGTGGCCAGGGACCTTCCCTGTCTCCAGGAGAGGCAGAGCCAGTCTGGCTGCCCGAGCTGCACACAGCAGCCACAGGTGTGTGTGTGCTGGGAGGTGTCCATCACTTCTGAGCATCCGGCAGCAAAGCACAGGTTTGATCACAAAGTGACACAAGGCAGCTCTCTGACTCCTGACAGCCCTGAAAAATTATTCATGCTGTCACTCAGGAGCTGAGGAAAGGCACGCAAGTTCTGCCTATCAGTTTGTATCGCTATTTTGTTTCTGCATAACATAAATTCAGCAATAAAAACATTTTTAAAAGCCTTTCAAGATAGTCTCAATTTGCCAAAATACTTCTGACATCTGCAAATATTACGTTAAAATATATATGCAACAGTTTTTAATTTTTTAATCAATTCTTTTAAACTTATTAACTTCAGTTACAAAAGATTAGTGGATTCTTAGTATATCATGCAAATCATGCAACATACTTCTGTTTCTTGTACCTATTCCCGAATAACAGAAGTAATGTTAATTTGACTTTTTTTTTGAAATGTAGTCACGTAATTTTCCAGTGTAATCACCCAGAATAATTCAAACATACACAAGTCTTGTTTTAATTATTCATCATAGTTCTTGGGGGAAAAAAATGGAACCTGAAGCTGGAGTGTCAAAGAAAATTAAACCAACTTCATGTTTGAAGATATTCACCTTTTGGGCTTTGGGAATTAATCACATACCTTAAGATCAGTATTTCTCATCCAGGTTCTGACAAATAAGAACCACCTATTTTTCATACTATATTAATATGCAGTAAGTTTCTTATGATATTCTACTTTGTATATGAGATTTTATTCTGCTAGGTTTTAAGACCAGATTACAAATACTTATTACTGAAAATAGAGGACATCAGCAGTAACAAAAAATTTAGTTTTGGAAGTATTCCTAGTGCTTTAAAAAAATACACCTTACATTCTGAAAAAAGATACCAAATTGCAATAAGAATACCTTTCTGTTATCCACCGATGTGTAAAAGAAATAGATAACTTTCCTATAACTTGTTAAATTAAAAAACCCAACCAAACAAAAAACCTCAAAGAGCAAAGAAACACCCCGAACCAAACCCCCCGCCCCCCACTCGCTTCCCTTCCCTCCCCCACTAAATGAAACAACTGTTTTTATAAAAAGTTTTCTGGGATCTGCTGTAAAACCTACAGATCATTCCCCCCTGCCCAAGACTGTTATTTATGCATGGCATCCGAATAAACTCTACCAGTTTTGTATGTGGGCCATGTTTCAGAACTCTCTCTCTCACAAACAAGTACAGGTTATGACAGCTCACATGTAGAAACCAGACCGTGGTGTAGCAAACATCTTCTGTTTGGAAGGTACTGGGATCATGAGGCACCTGCCTAGAGAGACTTGTCAAAATGAAGGACTGGTTAACCTATTTGTAAAATCCCCAAAGAAATTACTGACCAGAATTTTTTCATCTCTTTTTTCCCCTAAAATCCTACATTACCAAAACCAACTAATTATAATTTATTTTCTATATAATAATTTAGCCTATATGATAAGACAATTAAGTCCTTTAAGTGTAATCTTCTGTCCTAGAATGAGAGAAGTATGTATCAGGCCTATCTTCAATAATTAATTTGACCATTCTTCCCTGCTGTTCTACACACTAATTTAAAAACCTGCCTCCTCAGCAGACACAGACACTAAAGTAACCATTTAGCAGGACTCACAGTATAAATTTGATCAAATTTCACTGCAAGTTAAAGGCTATACTGGGACAGAATTCAAGACCTCTGTGCTTCTCTTTGTTGCTGATCATTGCACATTTTACAGTGTTGCATCTGAACAGCTTGCTACAGACTCTGGATCATATATTACACCAAAACTTCATTTAATGGTTTTCCTTTTTCATTTTCTAAGCAGCTGGGTACTGGAACTGTGGCTGAAACAAACTGCAGCCACTGAGCCATCTTAGATCAACGCTGTCATGTTATGCTAAGGAAACCATTCTTGACAGGATACTTCTGCAACACTTCTATGTAGCATCTCCCCTGAAACTTCTAACCAACCTTAAATGCCAGATGCATATTGTAGGACCTTTGTAGTGAACATGCATCGTTGGTATTAAAAAAATTAATCCACCCTAATAACATCAAACTGTTCAGTGGTCACTTAATTTCTTCCTACACATTCCCTACCAGTGCCTTGCCCTTGACTCTCACTACTCCGTATTGTATTGATATGAAATTTCCACCTGCTTTCTGAGTGACCCTTGAGTCCTGTTAAACAAGTAACACTGTCCCATTTCTAGATTTCTGACTCAATTCTTCACATATTTCATGGTTCTCTGGTTCTCTAAATGTTTATTAACGTTAATCCAATTTTTAGGAGAAACAAATTTAGACTTAGATGTTAAAAATATGAAGAATTGAATTGTCTGAGACTGTAGAATTATACTTTTGTATTGTAGTAGACAAGGTGCACAACCATAAGCACAAGCAGCTTAAAATATATTTTCTACTACAAGACAAATCACCTTAGTGCCTCTTAATCTCCTGAGCCTCAGAATCTCATGAATATTTCAAAATAATACCTAAATTCACACAGTCTCTAATTTTATGGACTATATTCTTATACACAGCACTTTGCAGTAAAAACCTCCCTTAATGCGAGTAAAGACTAATATGTAGGAAGAAAAATCCAAAACCAGAAAAAGCGTATTTTAAGCTTTCAGTTACATGACGTGGCTGAGAAAGTAAGAAGAAAACCTAAAAAGTGATGTAAATTTTTGGGCACTCAGTATAACTGAAGAATATTCATTTACTCAGCATTAATGAGAACAGACAAATGAAGTTCTTTTCCTTAAGCCAAGGGAAATAAGGACAAAGGTTCAAAAGGTGTGAAAAGCAAGGCATATAACTCTGAAGTGATTCAAATGAACGGATAAATTAAGAGAATTTTGTTTCCAGTACGTATAAAAATAAGTTGCTGTGCATCTGTGCATGATTGAGTTCAGAAAGTTAAGACTTGGAAAAACAGGGGATGGAATGGGAATCAATCAGACAGAAAACTTAGGGAGAATAATTTCAGAGGAAACAAGTTCAGACAAGTTTACCTAGCAAATACAACAGTCGATTCCAGAATGTATAAAAAAAAAAAAAAAAAAAAAAAAAAAGCCATCCTTAAGACTTTTTCCCAGGCTACAAATTAGTTCAGGATGATTAAGCTGAGGTTTTACAATGCTGTCAAAGGAGTCAAAAATTATTTTTCAAGAGGTAAAAAGCCTCTCACAACTGGTACTCCTGTGGTACTTTAAGCCAATTTAGCTAGTGCTGGTCACAGTCCTACTCTTTCCTTACTGTTGCTCTCCTCTATCTTTCACTGTACCCAGGACTGAACCATGCCAACCTGCTCATCTGGGAACACTTTTTTATTTCATGTATATTTTTCTGCCAGGTTACAAAACTGAAAGAGCTCACTGCAGACTCATCAGTAAGGGAGGAGAGAGTGATGGGAGCTGACACCTCAGTGTGCCAACTGGACTCAGTTCCATGTGCAATCGGGAGTCTTAGTCTTGCTAATTCTGAAACCCAGCAGTTTAAGCTTCTTTTCCAACTGGAAACCACCACCTGACAACTAAATGGATTTTTTTCCATATCAAAATATTCCATTTTGTTTTTCTTAGTCCTTATTCTCCTACAATTTTTTTAATAGTTTTTGCCCATTTCTTTACTTACAATCATTCTCCTTTCTTTCTTTCTTCTCTCTTGATGCCAACCTTCAGTGGAGAAAAAATATTACAGTTTCTCTTGGCCAAGCATACTGATCACACTCCTCTAGGTTACCTTAAACTATCAGAAGTGTACTCCTACATTTGTAGATTTGTTCATAAGGAGCAATGACTACAATCTCAACCATTTACCTACTACACACTGATATTCTGCAGACATCTTTGAACTTCTTTGGTATTTCTAAAAGCAATAATTTCTAAAAAAAGTAATTTTAAACCTCTAAAAACATCATCATCCTAAACTGGCAATTCTAACACCTTATACCAGCAACTTTAAATCTGTAGCAATTAAATAGTGCATCCAGTACTTTAAAAGCTCCATGTTAAGAAACTGGAAATATTGCTTGGTTTGATAGTGTGAGGACTCTACAAAAATCAGTTTCCTTATTGATTTTTTTTTTTCTTGTGTATTATATTCTTCTATAGAACTACCTCTAGTGGAGCTTCTGATTTTTTTTTAGCCAAGAATTGTATAATTTAAGATTATGCATTTTGTTTTCATGTCTCTGCATGCAATGTTAATTTTAGCATAACAGTACATAAACACTTCTGACCTGGAGTTCAGATACCCACAACACGCATGCAAAGAAGCTGCTCTCAAAAATTTACAAGTTAGTAAGTGAAAAAAATGCAGAAAGAAATAAATTGTTGGAATCTAAAGATCAAAGGCAAAAATAACAGCGTCCCAGCAGAAGCAGAATTAAATGAAGACTGGATAAAAATACTTTCGAGAGAGGTTATCAGAAAAGAGGGAGTGCCCAGAGAAGAAACAGCTGCTATCCCTACTGGTCTAGCAGCATGTACATTTCTTTGATTCTCTGGATTCCTGGACCAGGCAGGAGCCAAGAACCCTCAGAATATAACAAATCAAACACAGAGAACAAGTACTTTGCATAGCTTCCCTCCCACTTGTTCCCCATTATGGTATTCCCACCTTTTCTGTGTGCATGTCCCTGACACTTCCTCTGTGTTCTCCGGTGCCGGGTGAGACATTCAACAAGGTGATTTACGTGTCCAAAACCCCCAGAAAATTTGAGAGTTGCTTTTCTAGAACTTAGAAAATAAAATCGGCTCACAGAAAAATCTGGTGCTTTTTTTATTATATCCATCCACAAATTCATTAGCTGTGGCTTCATTCAGGAGTGAAGCAGAAAGCAGACTTTTGCTTTTGACATGAAACAACAGGCTCTTCACAAGCTCATGAAAACATACTTTAGCTGGAATCGGATTCAGATCTAAGCTGGTCCATCTCAGTTTTACCTAAAACCAGACTTTTTTCTGAATGCCATATTTTTAGAAGGTTAAACAATAAGGTTTCTCCTACACTGCTCATGAGGTAAAGGACAGAATATCCTCCAAATGAAATCTCCATCTTCTTTCAGGTAATTTGCCTGATGTATGTTTTCATGTGCTCTGGAGAAGGATGTTTCTGATGTGACCAATCAATAAGTTTTAGGTTATGAAAATCCTTCATTAAAAAAACCCTAAGTAATATACTAGGCAACAATTCTCACCTTCCTCTTAAAGAGGTACTGAAAACTAAATTCATACTGTGTAGCCCAGATTCAGTTATCAGTACTTTTTAAATATCCCTATCTCAACATCTGACATAGCCAAAAAAAATCCCACCAGTTTAAGCTTTTCCTGCACTCTCACTGCCAGTTATTTTCATCTCAGTTTTGCAAGTCAAGCAGAGAGGAGAAGAGGAAGAATGAACAAGATAGGATATAATCTAGGTCTCAATCAAACCCCACAACCTATGGAACTAAAATTCTAAAATGCAGGAAAAAAAAATCCCAGAGTATGAAATCTGAAAGGTATTGGAGCTAAGGATCTAAGTGATGCACTCAGTTCAACCCAGTATCCCAAACAGTCCTCTGTAGCATTACATATATATGTATACATATATTTTAATGCTGATAATATCCTCTAAACATTTAGCAACCCTCTTATAATACAGAATGTAGAAGTTTTAATAGTTTCAATTTCTCAAGCAACTTCACAAACACTTAGATAAAATTTGTATTTTATTGTAAATATTTATTAATATTTTATTATAATTTTTTTTCTTCCAGTAACTCCTCCAAGAAATAAGAAAGTAAGGGGGTGGGGATCAAGTCTGGAAGGAAACAATTCCCTGGCAACATTTCTCTAAATAACTTGAAATGAACAGTTAAAATTTTGAGTATTAGTAAGAGTAAATGCTGCTCTTATTGTCTTCTAATTTCTTTGGAGATATTGCTAAAGTTTCACAGAAACAGTACCCTGAGGCCACCAAACAGCTTCAGCTGCATCATTAGTAACAGTTCAGGAATTTGTTAGAACTTAGCAGCTGTTCAACCACTGAATCACCAGCACAAATTTACTATTTTCCTTTGCTAATTTACAGGATTCCTGCTAGTGATGTAAGATTATATCAAGGAGCTCTAACCGTATTTTTATGGCTTTAAACTAAAGTTAAAATTACTGCCATTACGGCAATACTGCTCTCTTTTTAATTAGTTCCACCTCCATATCCTAATACTTATGATGAGTAAAGATTTGAGATATGTACTAGAAAGGATCACAAGGCAACATTTAAGCCTTAAGCTATATAACCAATATAAATTATTTTGGGAAAAATATTGCATACTGCTTCAGATATGACACGTCCTTGAGTATACACTTTTAAAGCTAGCTTTAAGGTATTCAAGCACGTATAACCTTTGCTATTTCTTTAAGTTACTGTATCTGGAAGCGGCTGGGAGAGCATTAACACATGCTTCCAAACAAGCCGAGCAAAACCCCGGCCATCAGTTCTTGCACAGCTACTACAGCTGACTTCTTGAGCACAGCTGAAGGTTAAACAAGCATAAGTGATGTTCATCACTTGAGGCACTTGTGAAAGCACCAAGTCCATCTTCTCACATTTCAATAGCATCGGTGCTGACAAAGAAGTCAGCGGGTCAAAGCCCAGCTCCCTTTAGAGAGAAGGCAGGCAGGCCTGAGCTGGGAAAACATTTACATGTGACCCGAGGAAAAAAACAGTTTGAAGGGCCATAGGACCTTATTTGTTTTCCAAAGAAACCTCAATGCCCTCCCTCCCCTTTCAGAAGCAGATCTGACAAGTGTTGTAATAAATATTACATGCACAGAGGAAAGTTGAAATCAATAGCAGGTTAATGTTTATTGAAACAATACAGAGGACCATTTTTAATAGCATTACTTGAAAATAGATCTAATCTGGCAAAGGAAATTCAATTTATGTTTAGAGCAATCAGATGTTGCTTTTTACTCTGGGGATTTGTTGCAAACTATGTCTCTCAAAATGTGCTTACTGTACTGTATTTAGCAGAAACAGTTTAGCCTTAATAAGCTGATAGTCTGCAAGGGAGCATGGATCAACTTATTCTCATTAAGAATGTAAGCAGCTTTCTAACAGCCCTCTTTGCTGTTCAGCCCATGCCAGAGAAAGCAGGGATCTCTCCTCTAAACCCCGTAATTTACGAGTTTATTCAAACTCGCCAAATTGCTTTAAGTAAACGCCTCTTATATTTGAAAATTCCCATGGCAACTCATTTAGTTTGGCAGGAAGGCAGACCCAAATTCAATCCTTTTATCCTCCTGCTAAACCATTACAATGGTAATTCTGCTCTGACACTCTGAAGAGACTGCTAATTACTGTACTGGGTCCCCAGACAGATTCCCCATTCAGATTAAAATGGCTGTGCAGGCAGAGAACAGCACAACACCTTTGTGCACAGGAAGGGATGTACTCTCGCATTTCGGCTTTTTACCAGAGAGCCTCCAAGGCTGCAGAGACAAAGCATCTCCTATCCACTAAGTCATGCAGAACAAACACCGAGGAAGGCAAAAAGCCAAGGAATGACAGAGACGGAGACAACCGAGCCACTAACTTCAGTGTGCTGACTGCTGAAGGTACTTACTCACTTCTCAGATGGAATTAATTAATCTCGTTATTGCTATTATATACCGCATGTAATAGTCTAAAGTACAGATCAAGGCACTACATAAAACGCTACTGAGTACTGTGTCATTGTACCCCTTGTGCGAGAGCACACTGCCTGCCTGTCACAGGAATGTCTCAATTCTTGAAAAGCCACCCAGGCCCTTCTACAGCGTTATTTATTTTGCGAAGGGGACGTGCGGATTTTGTAGCAAAGCTTTCTTTCCCCCCCTGTCATTTTTAATCGAGAAAATGTGAAGGAAACTAATGACTGCACCCTTGCTCTTTTGCCCTAGCTGTTCCCTCTTTCATTGAAATGTAAACAGCAGCTCAATGCTGAAGAGAATAAACATTTGCTGTCTCTGGACTAACAGTGTATTGGAAAAGCCTAAAGCCTGGCTTAACTCATTCTTCTACAGCAAATGAAGATGGTGGTCTGTCCTCCCAAAAAATTAATTTTAGTCTGTTTTGGTCATACCACCATTTCTTTTGGAGCAAGAACACCCATTCCAAGTATTACAACTTTCCTTCCTTTCTCCACATAAAAACTTAGCAAAACTAGCAAAACAACTAAGTGTGCAAAAGTAAAACACATTCTTAAAAAGTTACTCAAAAGGGAAGGAAGTAAATTTTAAAATGTTAGAGATGAAGTAATGCATTTAATTTCAAAACATACCATCTGATTTCTCTTTTACTCTAAAGTGAGTAGCTTACACCTCATACTTGGTTTTTCAAAGTTTGACTTTAAATTGTGCATTAGTTTGATTCATAACATTTGAGAAAGTTAAGCTTTTACTTAAAAATTACTGAGATATTTTAAACCAACTGCATATTAGTTTTAAGAACAGATTTAGTTCTAAAATCCTATATGAAATGGCAAACAAGAAACCCAAAGACAATTTTATCACAAAACATTTCTAATGAAATGCAGCCATACTGCTAAAAACATCATTAAAATGTAGGCTGACTCATCTAACAAACCAGTTACATCTGGTCCAATTAGTGATGCAGTCTACAACTTCTACCAATGCAAAAGTAAAAAAACCAAAACAAAACCAAAAAACCAAAAAAAACCCTCAAAAAACCCCACAACAAAACAACAACCAAAGAACCAACATCACCACCACAAAAAAAAAAACCAACAACAATACAACAGCAACAATAACAAAAAAAATTCCCAACAACCAAACAAAACAATAAAAAAACCCCCAAATATATTGCTTCATCTGACTCCTACATGCACTTCAGTCATTGGTTTATAAGGATGCTGGTGAAGTCAGGACTAGTACCAAACAACAGGTACAACAATCTAACAATGTATTTTAATCTGAGATGTAAGAAGCATTTGAGATGAAACCATACCGATGCATTAATTATGCCTGCCCATATATTATACTTGCCAACTCTATTAATTTTTTAATTAAGTGCCTATTGGTGCTGTAGATAAGGTCCACATATCCCTGTAGAATATTCAAGGCATAACTACACTCCAGCATCTTACACTGCACATACAATGTATTAGTGTATTTCATATCTATCACCACCTATGCATATTAAATGCAGTATGGTCCCAAATACTCCATACAAATTCTACAGAAAAATGAGTGCCACTCCTGTTCTACCCCAAGAAGAGTTCAACATCAAATTTCAACTACGGAAGTACTGCTCATCTTCACTAAAATAAAAATTAGTGCTTGGTCTTATTACTAATACTTTAACAAGGATAAAAAAATAATTTTCGCTTTGGGGTGTCTGCTAATTTTTTCCAGGTTTAAAAGTGTACTGTACGCATGTATTTGGCAGTTTACAAATAGAAAGAAGCTCCTTTGCCTTACTGTGATGGTAAAAACACAGACTACCACTCATGCTTCTTTATCTTGCTTTGCTGTTTGAAAACAGTTAATCAGTCCAGCTGGACAGCATCTGCAATCTCTATATGACTTCATATTTTGGATTGTAGTAGGTTTGTTCTATGGCTTTTTTGGCTACCCCATGAGCCACCAGAAAACAACAAAAAATTTGGTTTTGCTTTGGTTTTGATTATGAAATTATTCAGTAAAAAGTTTCAAGTCACCCTTATTATCAACTGTACTCCCAGCTTTAAGCCTTTTGGAAGTTCCTATTTCAACTGCCTAAGACACAACAAACTGTCAGTCTTACTGGGGAGAGGAAGGATTGTCTCAAGAATACGAAAACCCAACTGGCTTATCTAAAGATAACCAGCAAATAGCACAGCAGAATTTTTTGTGCAAGTCAGTAAATAAAACTGTTGAGTGTGAGGTCTGGATGTTAACTTCAGAGGCCTAAGTGGCAGACTGGTTCATATAGGATTTTATTAATTCTTTTCCCAAAACATCTTTCAGAGAAGGCTGCAGGACTCAGCAAGGATTCAGAAACACCAGTTGCTATGCTTTGCTGAAAGCAATGTATTTTAAATGAGGCAACATGGAACAAATATTGTGGAAAGGTGGTGGTGGAGAGTTTACAGAAGCAGTTTTGGAAGTAGTTTCCTCTACTTCCAAAAGCAAGTGTGGATAGATTAATGAACCAAAGAACTGTTCTGGAGTAAGGTCATCACTACTGAGATGAGAAGCAATTTCACTTGCATCAGATCCTTCAGGATTTCAAGAGTCTCTCCAAGCAGGATGACACTCTGGGTTTAAAACATTTTTCTCCCTTTTGCAGAACTCATGTCTACAAAAAAAAGGACAGGAGAACCATGGTCTGACTAGCACCCCTAAGATGCTGCACTTGGAAAAGAAGAGCTCTGCACTAAGTACTTCTCATAGGAAGCAGAACTGTGACTTAAATCATCATCAGACCTATTTATACTTCTGAATCAGTGAACACTGACACAAGTGAAGGCATAGACACATGTATCAACCTCCCTTTTCCAAGAAACTATGTGGAAAAACTCTTAAACCCTGCTTTCTAGATGGTGCCTTTTTCTGTCTCTCTTAAATCTGGGCTGTGTGGCAGACAGGACAGATACTGTTCTCTGCCATAAATGCAACACATCCACATGCTTTTGAGAAAAACAAACTTTAATCACCAGAAACATGAAAATAATCTTGATAAAGTTAAGAGAGTATAGCCATAAACCTGAGGTCAAAGCCAGAAAAAGAACTGGTCTAATGAGTTAGACATATAAAGGATGCCACAGCAGTAAAGAGAAGGTAACTGTATAGAGAAGCACCGAAAAGATAATTTGAAAAAAAAATTATTTTCACCCAGAATCCACACGAAACCCTTATCTATATGCTTTCAATCTGTAATATTTACTTGTCTGGATTGGTAACATATGCCACTAATACTAATCTTTGAGAGCAATATGGACATGTTTAAAATAAAACTATCAAACTATTTTTTTTCTGAAATTATTACTTTTTTAAAAAAATCATAAATAACAGTCTGATATTCTAAAGACAAAACTTAATTTTTCTACTCTTTACATAAGCTTGTCTAGAAATTCATGCTGTTTGGAGAAGCCAAAATGTCACAAGTTTACTCTTCTTATGCTTCCCTGCTAATAAATTGTTTTAATTAAACAGGATTCTACTTGGACATTTCAGTGAAAGAAATTAAAGTGAAAAACAAAGCTTGTTTAAAAAAAAAACAAAAAAAACCAAAACACCAACAAACCAAAGTGATTGATATGAAAACACCAAAAGGACTAATTGCTTTCTTTTTCCCCTCATGACTTTACTACACAGACATCCATCAGACGGAGTTTGCTGAACCTAGAAAGAGAAGCCATGCCTTAAATTACAGGTGCTTTACCTTAAATGACATGGAATCATATATCTACTTTCCTAAGTTCCCCTGAACTTTAATATTCGGCTGAAAGCCTAAGTGTGATTCATATTTGAAGAAAACTGACTAAATTGAAATAAATAAAACCAGCACCTGAAGTATGTTGGGGATTATGTCTCAACTACATCATCATAGAAGTTGTCTTAGCGAAGATTTCTAAAGTTTCCAAGCCAATTTGAGACTTTTAGTGAAAATCAATTCCCAGATTTCAAACATAAACCACTGATGCACGCAATTGTGCATCTTTCAAGTTCCTAGAAGTAACCTGGAGTAAGACTTTTAGAAGAGTCTGTACACATCAGATGTACAAAGTACTACTAATCTTAATGGCATCTTGTTACTGAAGCCACATAGGATCTTTAAAAATATTCCTATAGACAGTAGTGAAAGAAACTATGATTTAAAAACTATTAACATTTGTATGTTGAAACTGCTACAAACAGATTACTTTTAAACGTTGTAAAATATATGGAATATAAAGCATGACATAATAAGAATAAATTGTGCTATTTGTCAGCTTTAGTGTCTTACATGCTTCACTTTATTTTCCAAGCACTGCAGAATGATGTACATGGAAACAAGGGATGACATGTTCTCATATGATACTGGCAGAGTTCCTTTAATGCTATCCAGTTGAGCAGGACTCCCATTTGATTCTGCACAACTGCTCATCTTCCCATTTACTTTGTAAGGAAGACAAGACAAATAATTTAATGCCTGGTTTATCTGTAGCACAAAGGCAATATAGCTGAAGATACATATATGTATAATGTTAAAAAGTTCCTCCATGCAAATATTTTGGCAATACACAGAATTTAGGTTTATGCAACATGCAACACACAAAAACATTTTGAATTCTAAACTGAAATAAATGAAACCACTTATTAGCACAACTTTTTATGAGCACCAAGAACCTTCAGAGTCTCCCCTGCAATCTCCAGTCCTATAGGATAATAAAAATGTTGCTCATTCTTCTGCCTCCAAGAATCACCTGCAAAACTACAGATTGCTACAAAAGAAAGAGCATTCCAGTAATGACCTCTCACATATTTATAATTAAGTAAACATTTACCTCTCAGAGTATTAAAAAACCAGTAAGGTATTCTCACCACATTTTATAGATGAAATAGTTAAGGTTTATTTAAAGTACCCTTGCTATCATAGAAGAAAACAAGTTCATATTCTATGATCTGATGTATTTTAAAAGTCTGATTTTTCAATGTTTATCTTTCTTGAATATGATTGACCTTCGGATCATTAAAAGTAAGAGATTTCCCTGAAGCTCTCCGCGCTGCTGAGTAATAAAGGATTTCTTGGAAGAATTCTCCACCATTCCACTAGGAGAGGAGTTGATACTGCAAGGATCACTAAGGGAGCTTCCCTCCACAGCACAACCAACTTCTCTGGAAATTAACCAATCATTTCAGAAATGACTACTGAAAGGCAGATACAGGCTTTGCTCTTGCAGGCATTAAGGAAAACCAGTGTTCTTCCCAACACTGTATCTATAGGCTATCTGTTCCAAATGCCAGGATACCATTAACTGACAAATGAGATTAGCACAGTATTACCATACATACTACAGTGGGTTTAAACCAGGAGAAATCCAGACACGCCTCTTAGCTCCCTTGGGCTTTCAAAACTTATCTCCCAGATAAAATGCGGGACTATACTCCTGCAAACAGCTTTTCTGCACAATACGTGAAGATCTTATTATTCAAAACATCTGATGTTGTTGACAGTAATGATTTTGACGGTTAATTCGAACAAAGTAAGCAAGCTTTACTTTAAAACTTTAAACTTTCCTTTAAGACCCTAGAAGCTACAGGTCTGCTCATTAAAAACTGAGACCTCCGACTAGCAGACAGAAAAATAAGGCCACCAGCTGTCTAACATAGCCAAAAGGCTGAGCAAGGAACTGGAATTGTCCACTGCCATCACCAGGGCACTCAAGTGCCCATGTGTACACTTGACAAATTTCCTCTCCACCTTCTAGCTCCATTTCACCTGATGGATCATTTGCTTGCTTTAGTACAACTGTATCAGTACAGTTACTACATCTGCCAAGAAAGGGTAGTCTAAGCTAAAATTCAGTTTTCAAACTAGGACAACAAGCTAGAGAATGAAGGAATCAAAAAGACTCTAAGATGAGGGCATAGCAATGCATGCAATTACATGACTGAAGATTATTCTTCATGAAAACTGCTTCAAATGATCATAGGACAGCCAACTCCAAATGGTGGTTTTGGTGCTTTGATTTTTTCAGTCTCGTGAAAAAGGATTTGTAATGTAATATACAATTTTGGAGGCTGTAGCAAAGTATCTATCAAAGGCTGGAATTATTTATTTATAAATAAAGCAGCTGAAATTCTTAGTATCTACAGCTGTGTTTGGTAAAATAGAGAACCTCACATCTTCCAATCCATGTATAAAAAGCTGCAGTATCAAAGGACTGGATATAATGCTGGAGACCTCTGACTTCATTCGATTTGCTGGTGTTGAAATTTCCTTCTATCCAGTATTTCCAAATGATTTGGAATATAACACATTTCACTTTACAACAAAAGTTGAAAGTGATGAACAAAATTTACTACATACACAGATGTTGTGAAAACATTAAAAATTAGCTAATAATGGCAATACTGAAAATATAGAAGGCAATGCTGTTTTCATTAAGCTATCCCTGTTAAAAAAGTAAGTTTGAAAACAAGGTAGAGCTTTTAAAATACTTATTGAAATACAGAAGATATAAGAAAAAATTATAAAACCATACCATTTCCAACAACACACAAGAAATATAGTATACTACTTGATGGAATCTTAAATACTTTTCCTTATTAACTGTTTTCCAAGCAATGCAATTTTCCAGTAAGATCTCATCTAATCACTTTCCAGGATGGTTTACCACTCTCCAATTTAATATAAAGTATGTTACAAATGGCCTAGTCCAAAATAATAATAAGTTATTTAACATAATCAGCTCCAATCTCTTATATCATGTCCACCTATGTTTATCCTGCTTTAACAGTATCCATAACATTCCTGTATCAAAGTTTTAGCCTATAAACAATTTATGAAAGAAAAAGAAAGCACATTACTCCTCCACTGAAAGCTCAAGTATTTCTGTACTGTTTAAAAATAGAAACACTTAAGTTTTGTATTGCATAGTAGGTGAAAAACCCTTGGCACTTTTCCACAGGTCAGAATTTTCTGTCTGACGTCAAAATAGCACAGTGTAGAGCAACTAGATGACTGTAAATCATCAGTCAGCATTAAATTACAGATGTCTGTATGACAAACTTTACTTTTGTGTAATTAGAAACCTAGATTTCAAAACTAACACTGACAAGAAAGAACGCTTTAAATGGCTGGAAAAGGGAAATGTTTATTGGTTACTTGATTTTTGTTTCACACAAAAATCTTTGCAATTGCTAAGACCCTTCCAGAAACCACTCCAAGCTGACTCATACATGAAGTGATTTGACCTCCTTAATATAATCTGGTTAGTGTGTTAAAATGTGTTAAACGTGTAAAATGTGTTAAAAGGGCAGTGTAACAAATCCCTACTCTTTATACTACATCTCCCCAGGAAACACAATTCTACAATTGAGATTTCAAAAAAGAAAATCAACCAACCAAAACCAAACTGTAACTAGAAATGAAGGATTTGTCATCATCTTCATTAACACGACCAGATAAGGAGAATCGCAGCTTAATCATCTGCTTTTTGAGTAAGTGGAGAAATACTTTAACAAGATTTTATGTAAAGATCCCAACTTACATGTTCTGTTCCAGGACCGTCCACAGAAAAAGAACAAAAGTATGGAAGAAGAAATAAAAATAAGGAAAACTGACTCGAGGAAGCACTGGGAAAACAGCCAAGACTAAAGGAAGCAAATTATAAAAATGGGATGAAAAATTAAGAAGAAGTTACAGGTACCACAAAACAAATTACCAGACAGGTCAATATTATTTCTTTCTTCCATAACTGTGTCTACCGAAAATCCAAACAGATTAGGCACATTTCTGGAAGACACACAAAACCCACCCAGAACCTAATTAGAGCTCCTAATCAATGCATAATCCTGCTTTGGAAGGGCATGTCCCTACTGAGTTTCAGGCAACAGAGCGTCTTTGTTTCTCTTTGAGAAAAGACTATTTTCTAAGCTTCCCAAGGTCTTTTCCAAAAACTAGATCCACTATTTCTCAAATTATACATTTGTAATACTTGAAATAAATGAGGATGGTGGAGAAGAAAAAGGAGAAAAGAGAGAGGTATGCAACAGTAACTGTATGTAGGCACAACTAACAAATTTCCTTGGGTTCTAGAAGCCATCAAAGCTGTCCAGGAGAAGATTCAGAGTAAATACCCGGACTAAGGTGCTTGGAAATAAATGCTGCAGATGCTTCTTTCTTGCATTAGTATAAGAAAAGTCTAGATGGAACAGGAATCCCTAAGAACTGCCAAGTTATAAGCTAATAAAACTAGACATATTTATATCATTATATCTGAACACGGCAATATGTCCAAATTTGTAAAACGATCAACTGAAATATGTGAGGGCACAGATGTATCATGTACTTAGCATTTAATTATTTGTCAACTTTCTGAAAACAGAAAGTTGAAAATAAATTTATAATCACAATATAAACAGCACATTTTGTATCTCTTTTCAAAATTCTTCTCAGCACAGAATCACCGAATGATTGGGCTTGGAAGGGACCTCAAGACACAATCTAATCTTCATCCAGAGTAGGTTCCAGGTGGGTTTTGAATACCTCCCGAGAAGGAGACTACATAATCTCTCTGGGCAGCCTGTTCTGGTGCTCTGTCACCCTGAACAATATTCTCATGAAAAATTCTAATTTTCTTCTCTGTATAAGACAATCATTTCAGGAGAGTTGACAAATTTAACAAAATTTGAACAAAATTTAGATTTTACATTTACCTCAATTCAGCTGAAAATCATCAAGATATCTTGTAGTAAATATGGTCTCAAAAAAACCATTTCCATTCAACTGGTATTATTTTGGTAATGAACCACTGGTCTACAGAGTTTCCACCACAGTACACAATGATGGAGAGTGCTACTTTTCACTTGCAGCTGGCCCAAAATTATTTTGTTAATACCAATGTGAACATAGAAATTGGAACACTGCAGTGACATATCAAGTACAACATGTAAACACTTCTTATGTGAACTGGTATAAGAAATTCTTGTTCCCATTTTTAAAACTCAGACTTGCATGACAGTAAATACTTTCAGGGAAATAAGACTATTAAAATGAATAGCAGAATTTACTTAAGGACTGCTCAACATAACTCTCATAAATCTTTATTCAATTTGTGAAGAAGCTACTGAAATTACCAGTACTAGACATACTGGACAGTGGAACACAAAAAGAGGAACACTTTACAGTCCTCTTGTTTTTCACTGCCATAATCAGAAATTCACTGCAGCAGGACATTTTACTCTCATGCTATTTGCAGGTCAACATATTCACTTGCAGTTCTACAGAAATTTATTTAAGGGTGGTCTGCTGCAGTACCATTTTTCCCTGTCTGCCTTCTGCCATGCCATCAATTCTGTCAGTGCTAAGCCAGGCCTGACTCCATAGCAAGTCATCCAGTGAGGTCCAGCTCCCACTAAATGGACTCACCACACTGTCAGATGAAGGCCAGGGCTTTCTGATGCAGAACAGGAAGCAGGAAGAGCAAATCCATGAAGGAATGGCAGGACTGCAGCAGCCCTCAGTTCATACAGTCATGGAAACATTAAGCCCTCTTCGTGATACTAAAAATAAGGCACTATCACCTCTCCCCCACATGAAAAAGTTTACCATGTTATTATCTAGCAGTCAGTGCCAAGACACTTGGCTGCTTCGCTGCCCTTTGTACAGCCCTTCCTGTCTGATCATTCACCCTGAGAGACTCCCATCGGAACTGACAAAACACACACAACGCAGGAATTTCCTAAAATGCTTTTAAGACAGCAGTGTCCTTTTTCTGCTACTGTACCACTTATTAATTTCATTACTTGAACTTGAATTACTTGAATAAGCAGCAAACAGTGGATTGCACAGCATGACCAGCATTTCAACAGGGAAACTATACAAGACAGCACTATATTCTCACTTGTGAAAGCAAAAATGTAAAACCAACACACCGTGCAGGAATGAATTAGAAAGAGCTATTCAAAGAAGTCAAACTTGCATGCCGAATTTATTGTGGCTTTTTAGATGGCTAATAAAAAAATGAAATCTCCTACTATCTTTCAAATGTCAAGCTTTTGCTAATCTTAATTACAGAACAACAAATTATGTACAGCATTATTATAGTAACTATATTCTTTTTTTAACTAAGGCTAAAGCACGGTTAAACATTCTTAAACTTCTTCCTCTGCCTTTTGCAATGGAATTCACAGCACACAAAGTCCCCAGGGTAAGAATTAAGATATCCTTCAGTTTACTATAAGTAGCTGAACATATACCATAAGGAAAATTTACAACCACACTTAAAAGGAAGATATTAGAAATTCACTTTAACTAATAAACAGGCCCCACGTCATTACACTTGCTGAAAGCAGTCTTTTAGAAAGAAATGCTTTTAGCTTATTCAGCTGAAAAATAAACCACTCTACCAATACTATTGCCCCCTCATAATATGCTCTCCTGTTATATAAAGATGTGTTGTATATAGGTGTAACTAGAAACAGAAATACCATCAAAATAACATCTCTAGGAACAGGGACTAAACAGAAGAACAGTTAGTGAATGAGTAGGTATCAAGCACCACTATAAAAGATGCTCCCATCTGTAAAAATCATGCCATATACAGCACATTTACTTTCTCATACAGCTAAATTTAAAGATATTCAAGAACTGAAAAGTCTAAAATCACTATTACAGGCAAGATCCAGACACAGGAGCAAAATGAAACAAACTTCTACTGAAACATTATCTCCTACCCATTAAAACTGTAAAATTCTACAAAGTGGTGGCAAATGAGATACAAAGCTTGACAGGGAGCATCACTGAATAATTCTGTGTTGTAGCTGTCTTCCAAGAAGATGGAGGTAGCAACCAAGTAAAACTACAGCAGCCCCAACATATGAAAAGCAATAAAAAATCTGAACAACACTGACTCCAGACCAACTTAGAATAGCTAAGTAGATATCAGAAATACGATCTTTTCCTCAGAAAGGAAACATTTGGAATCAAAAGAAAAAAAAGAGGTAAAAAGTACTGTCTGAAATTTGAATTCTGTCATATGTGCCTCATCCTTTACTAAGGCAGTATAAATGTGAATTAGTAATTAAACAAGACCGGGCCATCTGTAAAATGCAAGGAATATCCAGATAAACTCATTCAGCTAGAAACATTTACTCAACATTTCTTAGAACATGCAGAAGGCCTAACATTTCTGGCAGAGGAGTTCAGCCCTAGAGCCCAGGAGCTCCAAGGACAACTTCAAACCCTTGATGGCGTTTGGTATGCTATACTTCATTATTGTGTGTGCCCCCTAACTGGGTTCTGAGCTTTTCCTCTGTTCTGCAGTGAACAATCAATCCCGAGCACCTTTTGCCTTTCCTTTGCAAGAGAACCACCCACCCTCACTTCACTCATGCAAATAACAAACAACTCTCAAAGCTCCCACAATAAAGAGAGATCAATGATCTGGAAGATGCACTTCAGAAGGAGGCATAAGGAGAGTACAACTTGATGTGATCCCAAAAATCTGCAGTCTGCTTTATTAATTCTGCTTTTTTTGAAGAAAAACATGAAAGAAGTAATACTGTATGATCTTGCAGGTGTAGATAAATACCAGTATCTCACTGAACTATGGGAAGAGTAGAGGAATTAATCCTATGGAACTTGAAGTACAGCCAAAAATTTTTTTAAACTGCTTCATACTTAAGAAATGTAAATTAAATACAAATGAGTAATAATGAAAAAAAAAAAAAAAGTTGGCCTTTCTCGTCAAGAAGAAAAAAAATGGCTTGTTCAGCCAGTCTTCCTCAAGTTGTGCTTTTCAGTTCTAAAGATAAACTACTTGACTATATCACTATCTTGGTAAAATGCAAGAGCAAGTGAAAAGATAAAATATTAATTCACATCCACAAGGAAAAAAAATCGCTAATGATCTAGATTCATAAATGTAAGAAACACACTTTAGTACTGAAATAGTCTCCGTTCACCCAAGTACATTCAAATAGAAATCCACTTTAATAAATGGGCCTATTTCTGCACTGTTGCTAGAAAATGTAATTAGGCTTTTTAACATCTTGAGTGCAAAAATAACTGATCATTTCAAAAAATTAGCAACTAATTTCCATCTCTGAATACTAGAACACTAACACGTTTCTGAAATTTATCTCATAAACCCCAAGCATTGTCACATTGTATGGCAAGAATGAAAAGTCTTCTCTCCTATGTAGTCTCAAATTTTAATCAAGCTGGACAGTGACAGAATAGAAATACATAATTTTTTCCCATTTTAATCCTTTGACATTTATCTGAAAAACATTAATAGTTGAAGGTATTCTACCACATGAAAGGGAATTATACTTTTTCTATTCTTACTTTTTAGAGTATCTTTGGAATCTTCCAACATCCACAGTTTTACTCATACTGTTATAATTCACTAGAGTTTTCCTTATGCTTATCCTGATTATTTGAAGGTTTATGACTTCCCTCATAGAAGTTTTCAATTCCTATGTTTTAAGACTAAACTGAATTTGTCAGCTCTCAAACTGCCTGAAGACAATTCCATTTTTTATACTAACTGAAGAGATGCAATAGGTAGTACCAACCCAAGTTCACCTATATACTAATTCATTAGTATGTACTACACATACCTGTTCCAGCAAGGCATAATTTTGAGAAATTAGAGCCAAGAGACCTTTAACTCTTGTGCAAGTAATATGTACCACCTAAATCTCTTATGCTTATGCATAATATATAAAGATGATAATGAAGTGAACAGACAAAGCATATTTCAGGTGATGTTCTATTCAGACAATAGTTAGCCCTGTGTTGTTATTTTTCATTAAAGGGGAAAAACAATTATTTCTGTAATCAGGATTACAGTGCTTCCCCAATTGATTAAGCTCCTACACGAGGCAGAGGGCTTTCAAAACACAGAGCTGGCTGTCACTTTCACAATGAAAGAACTACTAATGCATTACATTTTTTGAGGCTCAGAACACACCCATTCAACAGCTCCACAAAACAAGCGTAACACAAACATACACTGAGTATAGACATCAGTATTTCAGACATACTGGGGGTTTGTAACCTATCATCCTGAAGTTGACTCTTCAGTCTCATTATTCAGCAATAAGGGGGAGGAGGAAGACATCTGACAAAATTAATTCACATGGAAGTTTGGTTTTTAAACTGTTTGCTCTGTAGCAGCTAAAGAATGAACATAAAGGTTTCAAAGTTTTATCCATAAAAAAATCCTAGCTATAAACTCAATCCTAATGTGCTCAAGGTCTCTTTAATAAGTGAGTAAATTCTGAAGATCTACTTTCTCTAGTTGTCTTCTCCTTTCAGAAGCTGACAATTTGCAACGTCAAGAGGTCTAAATCACAATTTTCATACCTCCTGCTTAATATTCTACCATTTTTTGGCAATTCAGAAATTAAGTCTCTCTCTATCTTTAGTAATTTCTAAAAATGTCTTCTGAATAAATCTGCTTAGAGACCATATGTTTCCTCACAGCCAGTCTATCAGCATTCACTAAGTACCCGAAATCAGTAGGTCATTTTAATACCACCTACTACTTTCTTTCACAAGGTAAGTCTCAATTTTCCTTGTAATATGGAAAATCTTTCCACCACTGAAAAAGATCTAATTTATTCTTATCGTTTTACAGGGGCACAAAAGTGGTGGTAAAGACGAGCACAGGATACAAATTAATGGCATGGGATGCACTATACAGCTGCAGTGAGTGACCTTGCTTTGAGTGAGAAAACAGAGAAGATCTAAGAGAAGAGCTCTCACAGGGTAATTCTGGTCTCTGAAAAAGGACTTAAGTCACCTAGCTGTGCAGAAGCCAGTTTATATTATCAGGAAATGAGAAAGACAGCCATTTTCCAGTTTCACTACTTTTATTTTTCCCCAGTATACTGACAGCAAAATTTTTTGATACTCAAGGGTTTTGTCCTCTTTGCAAAATGTTTAATGTGATGATCTAAAAAACCATGCCTTCGTTTCTTGAAGTATCAGAATCATCTCAAAGCGAAACATAAAAGCAAGCTGTATTTCCCCAGCCTTAAAGTGAAGAATACTAATACTGAAGGAGAGAAAGAAAGAAGGAAAGAAAACTAGTGTTTGTAACAGTTCAGCATTGCCTTTTAAAGGTGATAACTATTTCCTGTATCTGTATCTAAAACAGGCAAAAAAACCAATGTCTCTTTATAATACTATTCTCTTCTAAGGAATAATTCAATCTGGGATGAGACAAGTTTAAAAACCACTAGAATATTACAAAATCGTATCTAAATTTCCTTTTAGATGCCAAAGTGCAGGCTTACTTGTACACCTATAGCAAATTAGCTGTATTTCAAAAGTACCTTCTGAAAACGGAAATCAAATGCTTGCATACAAATACTTACTGCGGGTATCAGTAACTTTTTTACTTCTTCAACAGCTCTCTTCAGCTTTATTTCTGCTCTGTTTTGAGCATCCTCCACAGTGATAAGTACATGTAAATCTTCATTCAGGTGTTCCCAGTTGGGCTTGCCTCGATTCTGTTCTTCCTACAAAAAATTAAAACACGGAAGCTATGAAACACATTGTGTATAAAGCAATCACAAATGTAGACAAATTCAATTCTGTCAATAGTATGCACTTTATTTTCAGCAATGTTTCTTCGTACTTTGGAGACTTTCACAGTATGTGAGGTCAGCCTTCAAAATATCATCTTTGGGATTTTGTTTGTATTTTGGGACCTCCTATTCTGTATTACACTTTTAAAAGACTACAATACATATGCTATTTCTTAAGAGTCTTCAGAACACTTTCCTCAGCTGAATAAAGGGACAAGAATAAGAATACAAACACAACATTACTTTGAGTATTATTTAGAGTCTTTGAAGAGTTAAACAGGTAAGACATCATAATGGTTAAGCAGCCAATCTTTTGAAGAAAAGTGAAACAGACACCAGACACAGAAACTCCATGTGAATCACTCCAAAAGACAAGAAAGCAATTCTCCAGTGTTCGAAATCACTTTCAAATACTTATGAAAACTAGATTCAAAGAATCCAACTCTACAAAAGGAACAGAAGTTGCCATTTTCAAAGAAGAGCTACATGTACTGGATGAAGAAAAGAAAGGAAGAGATGACAAGGCTTTAATACTGAAGTTACTGAAGAGCAAGTGGCAAGATGGTCACTATTACACAGGTACTCATCACATCCATGGCATCTGTAATCCTAAAGATAAATATTAGAAATGCTTTTAGAAAGGGAAAGCATGCTAAACAAAGCATTCCAATTTTGAACAACAGAAACCAATAAACTTAAGTAACACATTCAAGTAGACTCTTTTCCAAAAAATAAGATAATGAAACACAACACAGAAGAAACTTCCCAACTCCTTTTTCATTAAACAGTGAATAAAGTTAGCTAATTTTTCATGAAACCTCGTTTAAATTTGACAATATTTAAAATATAATGTAACAAGTTAAAAAAAAAATAGGTCGTCAAAAGAAGGTTTAATACGTGTTTGAATCTAAAGAAAAGCCTACATAAATAAACCCTACTTATTTAAAACTTAAAAAGCTGGGTATAATAGAACAGCCTTCTATTTGTAAGATAAATCCTCGTGGCTTAACCACAATTCACACTTTGTCTTTTTTTGGTTTTGTTTTTTTTTTTTTTTTAATTGCAAATATGTCTTTTCCCCCAGATTTAATGAAAAATTCCTCCAGGAAATCAGATACAATGAGGAAATGTTCTAAGACTTAATATCAACAAATGTTTGCAGTATCTCGTATTCACATATACCTAAGGGAGCACTGCTCCTTAGAGTGTTTTATTTTTAATTCAGCTAAGTGTGAAATGTTTTGTGGAATAGACAAGCATAAAAATAGGGGGGGGGGGGGGAATTGAACCATGTATGAAAAACTCATGTAAAAGAATCAGTACTTTGTAACTACTTTTCACTATGTATGTAAAGTGCACATATGCAGCACTCCATACTATCAGATACAGTGGTGTGTTTTGTTGTTTTTAATGTTATCTTCGCCAACAATTTTAACAAAGGTGGCTGTGAAAATAGGTTTGCCAATTTCAAAAGCTGGAAACAGAGGGAAAAATAACTCTCATTTATGATATAATAGAGAATGTGATGCAAAGTGCAGCTGAGTTATAACATGGTCTCTGTTGAAATGTAATATTTGAAAGAACTGTCTATGACAAGGTATTTGCTACTTATTTATTCAATCATGATCAAAACTCCACTATTACTTTTTAAACAATTCCTTTTTTTTTTTTAATCCAAAGCAGGAGTGAGCTGTTTTCTTTCAAGACGGTGACATGCTACATCAATATGAGGGAGTATACAAAATAATACATTACATTACAGGTATGAAGAATGAAAGTTCCTAAACCAGCAGAGGGCAGAGGAAGAAATGTGCAACTACCTCTTCTTGCACTGACAGTGCTGGAATGGGAAAGGTCCTAGTTACTAACACCACATGCAAGAAACCTGCACAACTATAATATCACAGGAGGCAAAACAAATTAAAAAATTTTACAAGGCCAAGAAGAATAAATGAGAAGGAAAGGTGTCCCCAGGTAAAGCAGCAAGTTCTGTTTCTGAAAGACAAGGAATGCCTAAAAAACAGTTTTAGCTACCATGGCATTAAACACCATGCATCATGGTTATACAGAGCGTAGGCGAACATAAAGGGGCTTTATGGTGTTGTATTCTTTTCTTTCATAATGAAAAGAACGTGGTGCAAAGACTCCAAAACTTGTTTCAGATTAATGTTACATCAAGTATTAGCACTGCACTCCAAATTACTCTGCTGCAGCATGAGAATATTTTGTTCAGTTTAAAAAGAGAACAAAAAGCAGCATACAGAACAAGCAAATGATACTGAAGATTTTTTTATCCCCCTAATTTACCTTTAGGTGGAACATGTTGTGTGTAAGGTTTACAATCACAGGTATTATTAGAGTGAGACCTCACAGCACAAGCAATCATACAAACTACTTACCAATAAGATAACTGAAGTAGTGTATGGCTATGATAAACTGGGGTTATGATTTCATCCAGTGCTCCCATTCCATCTGACAAGATGGCTTTCTTAGTAGGTTAACAGTTTTCTAAGAAACGTCATTTGTTTGATCGAAAACGCCACTTGAACGTTATACCAGTATGTGTATTTGATTATATACATGTTTGGTTTTACCCAAATTGGGAAATTCAGGTCTCTACTAGCTCATTCATTCCAACAAAAAGCAATGCAAAATGTAGTTACTGTCATGAAAGAGAGAATCTGTAAATCTCTTGCACTTAACAGCTACCATTTTTTATGCTACCTCATTATCTTTTCCAATCTTAAAATTAGGACCCTGAACATCATCCCATCCAAACCCCCTGCTCAGGGCAGGGCCAACTCAATGTTGCTAGGGCCAGGTTTTAAACATCCCCAAGGATAACGACTCCATCCCCTTGTCTGGGAGACCTATTCAGTGTTCAACCACTGTTCAGTCACAACAACAAAAAAAAGCTTTTTCTTATGTTTAAACATAATTTCTTTTGTTTCAGTGTGCCCTTGACCCTTTGTCCTTCAATAGCAACTGTTGAGCCATTCAGCCTAGTTTCCAGGTCTACCTGTTGAAAAAGCAGTCAGGAGTAGGAGAAATTGCCATGAGAATTATTTTGGGAAAGAAACATTTGCTACCGCAGCAGGAAGGGCACACACACTGAAGGAAGAAACAGCACCAGGGAAATCAGAAAACCTGACTAAGACTTGGGGAAAAAGAAATTCAACTGCATATATTCAAAATTATATTACATACACGAGAAGCAATTGTCAGCATGAAGCCTTCCTGCATCCCAGAGATTGTTTATGGAAGAATTATGCAAGAAAAATGGAGACAGAAGATGTAGAGAACTACAAAGAAAAGTGATTTATGCCACAACCTTGGGGAACAACAATATTAGAAAAGCTTAATTATAACCAAACTATCTTGTCTGCTAAATTAAAGAACATTAAGGACAACATAAATGGCAGATGAAATTTCACTGTATTCCTTGTTTGGCAGAAATTTCAGTATCCTTAAATATCACCTAATTCTGTAGACAGATTTGCTTTAATTCTCTTACCTGTGTGTATACACTCATTAATCCTCAGAGCACCTATGCACAATAATGGACTACTCAATATTTATCTTGCTATTAGGGTCAATGTATTAGGTAGTTAAAAAAATATATTGCTACAAGTCCTCAAAATGTAGCTGCACACACACACACACACACAAAAAAAAAAGGAGTGTAGCTACAGGAATTTTCTTGGGGAAGGATTTAGGGGGAAGCAGAAAAGCAGGTAAAGGATGCAATTGACTTAAATCTATAAAATCAAACTTAAATATTACAAAGGTTAAAATTCCTCTAGAATAGAGTACGAAGTTAGGTCTCTATCTAGCCAATAGGTTTCAAAGAACTTCAAACCCTAATGAAAGAAGTGTCAAGGTTGACTGAAATTGTTAAAATTATTCAAATGTTGGAAAAGGAAAATATCAACACAAAGAAAGCCATCAAAAAAATTCATCACCAACATAAAAAAAACCCTCAAACCTTATTGCTCACCCCCAAGACCTTCTTAGTATGGCCAACTGACAAAAAAAAGTTGACAAATTAAAAACTGGTGAAGTAGGATCCAGTCACTTCCAACTGTCAGAATACCATTAAAGAAAAAATGAAATAAATGCTGAAAAAATACTACGCTAGTATCTGTTTATATGCAGGCAGAGAAATATTAGTTAGACAATAAAGAAGGAATTAAAGAAAGAATGCAATGTGGTAAGAGTGGAAGCAAGTTTCCCACATGGCACTTTTTTCAGAAAGCTATGGGCTATTCTATAGTAATAAAAAAACATGCAGCTTCCAGTCTATGCACTTTTTTCCACTCCATCTCATACAATTTCCTGTAATGTAGGCCACTAAAAAGATACAAAATCAGCTTAGTACCAACAGGAGGGATCTTTTAAAGAAGTAAAGTCACCAGCTCAGGCAAGTGTTGAAAATTAACCTTAGTGTTCTTACTCATCTTGAAGTGATAGGCTATTAAATTCTGTTTTCATCAGCCTATTAAACAAGCTGCTCTCCCTGCTGAATGACAAAAACCACAGAAAAGATAGAGTAAAAGGGAAGAATGTTTTCATATGATGTCAAATTGAACACTAAAATTAAAAGCCATCAGAATAGCTTTATCCTTCAAACTATACAAAGGTTTGATTCAAGTATACTCTAAGAACCTTAATTAAAATTATCCTAAGATATATAACCCAGTATAATCACTCACAGCCACTTCTCACAGTCAAATGGAGGAGGTAAAATGTGGAGAGAAGTAATTCAGCTATTCAGTAAAAATCTCACAATATTTTTTGTCTAATAAATTGTGCTGTAGGTACATTAAAATTGACAGTAGCTCTAGGTGAATATTTCTTTTCCATAATGAAAATATTCACACATATATATCAAAGTTTCAAAAATAATTCAAAGGCCAGTTTAAAAGAAGATGTGTGAATTTAAAAAAAAAAAAAAAGCTAACATGTTGATTTTAAAGAATTTTTAAACAGAAGTTAAATTTAACCAAAAAGTCACAAAAAAGGTAATTTAAAATAAATTCTAGTCCTGATTTAATTTTAGTATTTTTAAGTAAGACATGATATGTATTGTGGCCATGCAACAATATCTGAATCAGTAAGCCCAAGAGAAACATTATTCAACCATTGAATATAGTTTACATCTTACTTTACAACCTTTTGTTGACACAGTTGAACTGGTAAAACCAAGTCAGAGGAATCTTAGAAGAATGCACTTTGCCCTCAAGTCATATACTCCCAACCTTTCAAGAGTTGTCTTGTTTTGTTGAATGAAACAAACCTTAACCTTTCAAAAGCTGTCTTGTCTTGTGTTGTTTAATGAAACTTCCGTTCCTGCAACTGTTCTGCCAGCCTGAGCTACAGAATTGTATTTTTAAGTTTTTGGCTTCTGTGCTGCAGAGATAGTTCAAAGCAAACATCCAGAAGACAGAAGATTTCTGTAACATTGTGCAAGGAATAAACCACTCAGTCTACAAATAATTCCACATCAGCTGATCCATATTCATGAGAAGTCCAGATGTAATGAAGCAAAAATCCCTTGGATAGTCTCCTAGCGTTGTATTACTGCATCATTTCCTGAGCAGTGTAACAACTTCCTAAGGTTCAGTGCCCGTGCCAGGCAGCCCTTACTGCTCCCACCGGGACTGGCCCCAGCACCACACCAGCCTTTCAGACCACATGCTGATGCAGCTGATGCCTCCCCACTTCCCCCCTCATTTTCTGCTGGACAAGGGAGTTTACAACCATAAAGGGCTTCAGAGTGCCAACACAAGGTCAGTGCTGTAGCTGGGAAAACGAGAAGGTGAGGGGACGGTATTTTTACCCATAGCTGTCCCTCAAAAGACTGTCTTGCCATGTCTCATCAACGTATCCTAAATGAAATCCAATTACACACGTGCCAGGGACAGAAGACACAGTCATCTTTGTTATATGGAACGAAACAACCCGCTCATCTGTGCATTAAATGCCAGTATTACAGTAGCAACCATAGACTGTAAACTTCCTCGTTCCATTTTTGTGACCGAATCTTAGGTCTTGACAGAATTGACTGGTAATAAACAAAGAAAAAATTCTGAAAAACAACCCATCCATCCCCAAACTTGTATTTGAATGATACAGTCCTGACACTAACATTTCAACAGTTGTTAATTTACATGAGGCCTGCAAACAAAATAAGTGCTTAGGTAAGTATCAAAAATAGAGGTTTTTATCAGAAGAAAGCCCAAGCCAGCCCGGCAGAAAACCAGTTTAAAGTGATGCACTAATTACAGTATCTGTTTGAACAACAGAAGTAATTTTATAACATGAAGCATCAGAACACACTGATTGTCCTAACCCCTGCTGATAAACTGCTTTAATTGTGCAGTTACAGTCAGGCAAATTAACACAGACTTTTGCTCCTACTGAGTTTCTAATGGCAGCAGTTCACAAGCAGAAAGCTGATAAAAAAAGTAAGATTACAAAGGCATGCTGAGGGAATAGCACCTGGTCAGGGGGAACATGGCAGCTTACTCCACATCTAGAATTTCTGATCGAAGTTTTTACCTATAGAAACAAGTGATCGATTGCTTAAAGTAACATACTTGTTGTTTTGATTGTCAAACAAGTTATGCTATTTATCGAGTCTTTAATTACAAAATATTATTGCATACCAAGCCCCCACATCAAGACAATTTTGTATTGAAAAAGTGGGTGTATTCCAGCACACACTAAACTAGCCAGCAGCTGTCGAACATTGTCAAAGGGCATTATCTAAAGCATCTTTTAAGAACTGTTTAAAAAAAAAAAAAAAAAAAAAAAGTAAATCTGGCGGCATGAAAAAACCTAATGTTTAAATGACACAATCTGTTCTGTCTCCAAGCCTCAACAGAGGCTTTGTGCTCAGGAGATTTCCAAGCAGGCACGGCCCCAAGCTCAGCTCTGCCCTGCAGGGAGAATGGCTCCTGAGCGCTCCAAGCAGGGCGCTGGATGTTTCCGCAGCCGCAGCTCCGGAGCGCAGGAGTGCACGGAGCGCTGCGGGCACCGGGGATGCTCCCGGCACCGCCCGGCAAAAACGGGAACAGCCTGAGAAACCGGCGACACGGCTGCATTCCCCAGACACTTCTTCTTGCGTGCTTCTCCCAAGTTGTGCCCGTGTGAAAAGGAAGGCTTGTGGAACAAGCTGTATTGTCGAGTGCCATCAAAGCCCAGGAGTCTGTTAAGACTGAGTATTTCACTGCTGTGGGATGGAAGTAAAAAAGTTTTGCATGCATTGGTATCCACATGGAAATAAATGAGGATTTAGCACATGAAATGCACAGTGTAAATTTAATAGCTGAATACATTCGTTAGAGATGGGTGCAATTTTTAATATTGATACTTAAAATTACTATAAAGTAACAAACTTTACCCAGGCAGAGCAGTGAGATTGTCACTTCTCTGACTTCGGACTACAGGTAAAGAGTTTTAATACTTTATCAGTATTCTTGGCATAGTAAACTTTATATGACTACAGTTACACTGATATCCAAGTATGGTTTTATTCCCCTACAGAAAAGGGAGTAAGCAGTATGAAACATTTCACAATAGTGTGATTCCTTTTACACACTGACCACTCACTAAAACAAACATCAAATTCCCTTGAAAGAAAATGAAATACCAAAAAATCCTGAATGGAAGACTTTTAGGTTCAGAGCTAGATTTAGATGGCTTTTTGAAGGGAAGTTCCCCCATATTCTGAATCACAAGGTTACAAAAGACATTTTTCAGTGCAGGCTTCAACCAACAAAACCTAATCTGTGAGAGTGGACACATTCCTCAGAGCATTCTCTAATCAGGAAATATAGGCAGTAAGTATATTTTAACTCATGACTCAAGCCCATTCATCATCAGTCACTAATGAAATTAACTCCAAAATAACCCACAAATGTTCTAAAATCACTTCTGCATAAATCTATTTGCCTCTGAGTTTATGAGCATTATTAATCAGTATAAACCTGATTCCACTATTCAGCTTCAGATGGAGAAGGATGGCAAAAGTGTTCTTTTATATACCTTATTATCTTGCAGCACCTGTGTACCATGCACATAGTAAATTACTCAATTTACTTCAAACACTTCATGATTCTTATTTTAAAAATAATTAACAGGATGTTAAAATTATGTACATATATGTATGTAATAGAAAACAAATCTAGAATAGATCTATCTTTATGAACATGAAAAGGTATCTCTTGAAGCAGAATCAACATGTCACTAATAACATATTTTACTATATAATACTATTGAATTGACTCCTTTAAGTACATTAAGATTCTTTTGTATATCTCAATTTTTATTTAGGCAGTATTCCAGCTGTATTATGTTTCAATTTACTATTTTATTTCCTTCTAGCCAGGAAGAAGACTAGGACACCAAGGTTACTAGCCTTGCTAACACGTGCCTCTATTCCACCCAGAAACTTACCAAGGTAACTAAAACTCTGCTGAAGTTCATGCTGACAGGTAAAATAGTTTTAATTAAACTGAAATCTGATGATCATTTTCCATCCAGGATTTTCATACTAGGAGATCTGGAAGTGCTGACATCCAAAAGGACCTGATCTAATATACTGTCCAAAACTAACTCAAGGCATGGCAACTTCAAGAAATTTGCTTGAAAAAAGTTATTGAAACCCTAAGAAAATGCAATGTAACTACCCAGTGGTTTGCACGCGGTCCAGGAACTGAGCATCAAGATCCTAGTACTGCCTCAAGTAAAAAGTCACCAACATCACCAGGTGGTGTTCCAGGAGTGTCCTAATACTGGGCCACAGAAACACAGAAGGAGGTGCTTCCCACTTTGCCCTCCTGCAAATCACTGCCCAGAAGGTGAGGGGGGAAAAAAAAAAAAAAAAGGAGGCATCCCCAGCACAACCATAAAGGACTTCATCATGAATTAGGTTCCTGTATTTTTATGTAGGATTGGAAGTTTTTGCAGTTATGAATGATTAAGTAAAACATATAAATAGCATACTGAGGTGTGCCCTTATTTATAGCTTCAAGGTAATCATCCTAGTTTTTCACTTTACCATTAATATGAAACTTTTACTTTAGTAAAATTAGTGCAATGAACACTAATGGTAGAAAGCATCATAGGCACCTCTGATTCAATGATTTGGGATCTTAGGGAAACACCTGAGCAGTGATTTCATATTTTGGAATACTTTATTGTTTACAGTAAAGTGCTATCACTATTCCTCAATTGTGTTTACAGGGAAAAAATTGTCAGCTCATTGGTTTCTCAGTCTTTTAGTCCACACAAGATACTACTCCAAAATATTTCTCTGAGATTTTTTTTTAAAATGGTTAAGAGAAAACCAATCAAACAAGCAAAAACCAATGATCCAAAACCCCAACCCCCAAACACTGTTCTTGACTCCAATTTGGAATGCTATTTACATTTACAGCATGCTGTACTTGGAAAACTGCACTTTATGTTGTATTAGCCACTAGCACTTGGCCAAGTAATAAAACATAAAACAAATTATACTTTTGTGTTCAATGGATGACATGATCAGCTCCTAGGCTAGTAGTGTAATTGTATATGTTTTGCAACATTTTCTTTCCTCTTCTGAAGTACTATCCATGTAACTTTCATCAACAGTAACTGCTGCACATAATTGTGGCATCTGTCCTTACTGAATTTCAGCCATTTTTATTTCTCCATTCCATATTTTGTTTCCTCTGTCTTATTTTGACTTGATTGCTGCTTCATACAGCAAACCTGGCCAATGTATTAACATTCCCCTCACCAATAATCTGAATTCAGTGTTAAATTGATCTATTTTGCAGCTAAACTCATCCTCAAACCCCTGGGCTCCTGCCCTTTTATTACAGCTCCACATATAAGTGATGTTGAACAAACTAAAAGGGTCAAGAACCATCAAAATAAACCCACACTTCTCTTCAGGTGCTATATTCCTGCTTAATCTAAACATGAATTCCAGAAACTTTCACTCATTTACATTAAAAGCCTACAAAGTGACAAAACTACAGTAATTCATATACAAATTTGTGAACTTTCAAATTTTTTTTATAATTAGGAATAAGTGACTGTTTTTTTTTTTTCCAAACTGAATTTACAGACCTCCTAAAGAAAAGGAGGGGAAAGAAATATCAAGAGGAGAAAAAATAAAATGTAATAGCTAAGTGACCTTTTGGAAGTATCAGAATAAACAGCTGCTGATACCTTGCATTTTAATGCAAACATATCCACACTTCTACTTCCTTCTTCTCAATTTGCCTATCATTTCCAGAGTCCTGTGGCTCAGCCTTTGCCTGAAAATCTGACCGTGTTGTTAGCATTTCCTCAAGGAGAAGTTGCACATGCCTCTCATGTAGATAAAAAAGACAAGATATAGCAATAGGGATTCCCCTGCATAAATCTTAGTGAAGGTCTTAAGGGAGTATATTGAAGACAACTTTGTAAAATTGCAATACATTCCCACCAACCCTTTGCTTTTCTTGTTACAAAATAACTGTAAACTTTTTTAAGAGAGAATTTTTCTTCCCTATTTTCCCATGCTGCTAACATTTACAATAATACACCATTACTAACATTAGCAATCTTTCCTGACACTGCTTAGCACTTAGTAAGAAATGTGAAATTTCACTAACTCCAAAGCTTTGCATGAAAGTATACAAAGATGTTACTACAGTATATTTTTAATAGAAACTTACATTGAACACATTAACATAACATCAGTGTGCCAAGAAAATAAAAAAGCACCACCTCTTGGCCCACAGTGCAAAACAGAAAAGTTTCAGATACAGCATAAAACTATGCACAGAAGCCAAATTTCAGAAAATAAGAGTGAAAATTCTTCCTTATTTCCTCCCTCCTCCCAAAAAATGAAGTAAAAAAGTAACACGTTTGTATTTTTTACTTTTTGTATGTACAAAAACGTGACCTCAGTTTAAGAACATGAAGTTACTACTGTTTCTATAAACTCAAATGAGACTCATAAAATAAAATTTCTGTTATAGTAATATGTTGTTAGCTTTATTTTAGGACATTGTGAGCTTTAGGTTTTTACTGTTTGTCAAAGCAATTTAAAAAGAGACTCATTACTCAAACTAAACATACCTAGGTAGTAGTTAAGTAACTTCAAGTAACTCAAATAACTTCTCAAGCCATAAAGAAAAATGTTTCTCTGTTTTGCTCAGAGAAATGAGGGAAAAAAAAAAAAGAAAAAAGAAAAAAATTAAGAGAGCTGAAACAAACATTCAACACCACTTATTTTTTCAGAATGGGTCAGGAACAGGTTGGGGAAAGGAAAGGATAGAGTATGTAACTTTAACTGGTGACACTCTGTCAATAGAATTTTACCTGTGGGTACAAGAATGCAGCCAAATGCAGGAAAGAGGCCATGTGCAGGAAAGCAAAGCTGTTTTTATTGCTAGGACCAGGCTGACATGGTTGCAGTACCAGAGTTTTAGCTCAAAATCTGTATCATGCAATTCTTGAGAATGGATTTTTGTGATTTGGATGTGCAACTAAAAAATAACCAAGTTTTGACAAGAGCAGGCAGAGTCAGACTGGAAAAAAGAGGGCAAGAAGGAGGGATGCAATCAGTGTTACAACAACTCTCATACATCAACTGAAGTGCTTTTTGGAATCCTGACCTCAGCAGAAAATAGTTTATCAAGTACTTACATGACAATACCTAGTGGGTTTTTTTATTTCCCCTTTCTTGTTTCAATTCTTGGGATGAATATTCATTGGGGACTTCCTCAAATATGTACTCCTGATTCCTCTAGGTGTGCCAAGGTAGCAAGAAGACTCAAGTGTCTAGGCAGCTAAATGCTACCCTGTACTTTTGGATTAAAAGTGCCTCTTATGCCAACAAGAAAGCAGAATGCTAAATATAAACCGAACTGTTTCATAAGTGGATGCTTCAATGAATATTGAGAACTTTAGATACAATGTCTGTGCTTATAATTAGAACACTTATCTTGTATAGTCACTTCGGAGAAAGAAACTGTCCCAAGTCCCAAACCAGAACTATTTTGAGTTTTCTTGTATAGAAGGTTTTCCTCCACAGACTTCAGTTTAACACAGCTGCAGGGGTAACTGCTCACTCCCACAACAGCAGTGGCTCCATTCCTTTCTCCTTCCCTCTTCTTTGTAGCAGCAGCAGCTCTTGCTGGGGCCTTCCAGAGCCAGTTCACACAGCAGCAAACCCTGCTGTCAGATGAGGTTTTGCCTGTTTAGCAAGCTGAACTGGCTCAGTGGCACATTCCAAAGGTGGCAGGCTGAGCACAAAGGAGGGCACAGGCAGATCTCCCTCTGCAGGGAGCTGCCAGCTGTCAGTCACACCTCTGGCAGGACACACAACCACTTCCAAAAGGAGAGAGGGTGGGGAACCCCTTGCTCTGGCTGCCCAGGGGACATGCTGGCATTTGTAAGTGCCACCTCGGTCAAATGTAATCTTACCGCAATACATGAATTACTATTAAAGTTAACTACTCTGAAAACTCAGTTTCCACACCAAGTTAGGCCTGCAAAGCAATCAGCTTCCTTCCACTTCAAATGCTACATCTCAGTTGCTTACCCTGAGAAAGTAGCACACTATGTCCCATGTATTTATGCAAGGGTGCATCAAAGAGAAAAACCTTGTCATTCACAGCAAAGGTATTAAAACACTAAAATAGAGTTCACTTGGACATAAAGGTTTGGAATCTCCTTAAAAATGTGTAATTTCACAGGAGATATTACTCCAAATTATATAAACTAGTTTATATTTTAAAAATAAATGAAGTTTTGTTACAAAGAATAGAGAAAAACTAAGTTTTCCACGGAGTACAGAACTGACAATAAACACTGACTAACAAACTGAAGTTAAGCCCTTGAAAGAATGCAGAACTCCTGCCTCCAATAATCTCAGCACACAAGTTTTCCCTGTATTTAAGACTGAAACCTTGCACACAGTCTGTAATTACAGATTTACTGCAGCAGTTGCCTCAAATCCTTGCTACAATTATTACAATTGCTGAGATTTGACACAACCAAGCTACCACCTAGATAACTCAAAGTGGGACCATTGTTCCAAGCCTTCTTTACGACCAATGTCATGCAGTTCCTCTATTGATTATAATGACGACAGAATGAGGAGCATTCCAGCACGTGCCACATGTTCTCAAGGCTGGATTAAAACATAGTTACAGCCGTCCTAGTTAAACACTGTGTAGCTGAGTGCCAGCTTGGCACTGATATTAAATGGCTTTTGAGAATACTGCTGACAATATATTAGGGAAACTTTCCTACAGAACAGAAATGATGGATGTTCAGAATCCCCCTTCACTGCTCAGATAGCATCAATCCAGTAATTAAAAAAAAACCCAAAAAACAAAACAAACAAAAAAGCCCAACACAACCACAAAAAAATAACAAACCAAACAAAAATTAAACAAACCCATCAAACAAACTAACATCACCACCACCAACAACAAAAAAAAGCCAGCACACAGCAATATGACTAACATTGTAACTCCTCATACTCTGATGGTTTTCACAGAGAGTTCCCTAGTCCTTCAATGAATCTGTCCTTAAGCTCTGGATTTGGAAGTCTTTATTCACTTTCTACACTTAATGACCTGAAAACCACAAAATTTTAAATTTCATTTAAAATACTGTACACTAGCATCAGCTCTTTACATAGTATCTATGCAACACATTTAAAATAAAACCCTTGCGAAATTAATGAAATAGATAATTTCTGTAAAGGAGTAGTTATGAAAATTATGTTCACTTTTTGAATTGGAAAGCAATGTTTAATAAACCTCTGCTCATTACATAAGTACAAAAGCAATGAAAACTAGTCGAAGAAAGTGAAAACTAGTCGCATTTTTGATCCAAAGTCAAATATCACAATATTTACACGTATACTGGTTTCAGGAGAGAATGTCTAGATAGGCATCCTTCAAGATCCCATTTAATCAGCAGTCCTACAACTGCTGTTTAGGAGACCTCGTTATCCTTCCAAAAAGATACCTGGTTTCACGAGAAGTTTTTGAATTCCACAAATTCTGGTGAAATGTACAAAAACATTCACCAAAGGAATGCAATTTTCTAAAAACACATTAAAAAATGAATTTGCTGAGATCTCCACTTGCATCATTTTGAGTAAAATTGAGTGTGCAAACTAAGATCCATAACTAATCAAATTATCACAGCTCCACTGCAAGTCACCGTAACATGCAAAATTAAGGCTTATTATGAAAAATTTCAAGTTCTGATTTTTTCAATGTATTCCCTCAGCTACCAAAGATATTAATGCAGAGAGAAATATCATTAATAAATACAGGACAGATTAAAAGAGGCAAACAATGTCATTACAGTATGAAGCTACAGAAGCAAAGTAAATCCTTGATGTGCTACCCAAGTCACTATTTTAAAAAGAGCAACTTTTAAACAAATTCCAGAACACTATCAGAAACATGCAGAAAGTTATTAAAAAACCTAACTGCTTCTGCTCTTCAAAAGACAAGTTCAAGCTTCTTTCATTAAAATATGCATTATATACGTTTTCAGGTTGCACGCTTATCTGCCCCCACAAAAATCAAATGGAAGTTTTACAGTTTAACTTAATATACTTCTGAATTACAAATGTTGCAGGAGGTAAGACTGGGTAGAAAAGGTCATTATGTGGAAGCTTTTCTTACATTTTACAATGGTTTCACCCACCTTAGAAAATAAGACAGCACTGTACACGAATTGAAGACAAAAATAATTACACACTTTGCTCACATCCTCAAGAGACAAGTAGAACAAAGGTCAATTTCTTCATTCTAAACATTTCCTCTTCTTCAGGAAGGCACAAGCATTACAGCCTTTTTCAAAATGCATTTCCAGAGATGACAAGGATTTATTGCCAACTGACAGGTCCTGAACGCCCATCTCCTTTTTCCCGTCCTCTCCCTCTAAAACTGGAACATGTATTAATTTGGATCCATACATCTTATTAACTACCAATATTTTTTTTAATGCCCACTGAACTATTCTCTCACATTAGCCGGCCAAAATCTAGCTTCTTTGCTGTTCCCTCTAACATGGACTAGAACATTTGTTCCCACCTCCCAAAACAGAAGTTAAGCAAAACTTTCCCAAACGTGTAACCCTGTACTCTTATGCAACGATGCAAACTGTCTGGTTTTATTCACAGTAAGAAACAGGAAGGTCCAAAAAATCATCAGCAAAACAGATGGAAAGTACAGTTCTTTCCTGTACCTCTAACACAGCCTTCAAGATCATGTGATGCCATCAGGAAAAACCCAATGTGAGCTTTCAGGAATGTCTCCAGCACAGAAAAGTTACAGGTACCAGTCATAAGAGGCTGCTCAACTGTCCACAGTGAAAACACCAAAGAGCTGATTTGAACAGCAGCAGCTGGAGTTAAGAAACAATCAACACTTCTCTTATTTTTCTAAGAAGAAAATCACTTACGACCCACCCAACAAATTTTCATTTTGTAGATCATTTCAAAAGAAAAAACGTCAACAATTGCTATCACAAAACCCTTTCTAATATTAGAGCTACATATTTTTACACGAATTGGGTATTGCAACAGTGTGTAACTGATGTGAAACCTGTCAATAATCAATAAAAGCTTAAATATATTCTTCCTCACATAGAATCATGCCAAAGTAAATTTAGGAAAGGGGAAGAGGCTGAGGTTCTTTTTCAACCAGAGTCTCCTCAAATAGTAGGTGATTTGCAAAAACTTACTGGAATGTTTACAAGAAGTAAAACATTTACTTGCCTCTACCTCCAAAATTGCTGCATCATGGCTGTCTCTGCTCTTAAAGGAGACCTGAAAAGCAAAAAAAAATTGGGCTTGTGCCCTATTTTGCTTCTTTAAAATGTTTGAGAGGCATGAAGAGTTGGAATTAGGGCTCTTTTTTACCCTGTGATGGACATAAATTATTCCTTCTTGTTTACACCTAAGACTGAAATTTCAGGAAGCCGTAAGACAACCTAGTAAAGGAAAAACAGTGCAAGAATTAACAGAAGCTAAGTCACAGAAGAAAGAACAAACTTCTTTTTCCCCCCTTATCCCTACTTCTTCAAGTTCTCCTTCATTTGAGTGATGATTAATACAAAATCCTTTTCCAGAGTTAAACATTCTTGCACTACCACTGCTTATGATTTGCACACAAATTTATGTTTTAACATTGTGCATGCTAAAGAAAAAAAAAATTGGGAAAAAAACCCCCAGAAATTTGACTGGGGTTGTATTTTAAAATTTTAAGATAAAAAAAAGAAACTGGGGAAAGCTCAATCCTTTCCAGGGATTCTTGATGGTTCAAAATAAGAAAATAAGTAAAAAAAAAAAAAAATTGTTAGAAGTTGTCTGGAAATAGAAAGGAGTGATAAAATCCATGAACTGGGTGGCTATAAAAGGGAGACAAACGTTACTTTCTCTTCCACAACTAATACAGCCTGTAAGACATTTCCTGTGTATACTTGTAGTGATGCAGCTATCAGAAGAGAAAAGATGCTGCAATGGATTTTCTAAAAATTGGCATATTTCACCTTATAGCACAAGTAAAATAAAATTAAAATTTATACCAGATGCAAATGAGCAAAGAGTATCGTTTATTTTAACTAATGCCCATTACTGCTGTGGCAACTAGAATAGCTCATTAGTATTAAGTGAGATGGGATGGCATCATGTCTTCCCATTAAAAAAAAATAGTTCAAAGCCCCTTCCTATTCCTTCCAGCCACACTTCAACTACGTAATTACCATATATGAAAAAGTCTATTTTTTAAAAAAAGGGAAATTTAAAACGCTGCTTATGAAAAACATGCAGTCATCAAGAAAAATAAAAGTACGATGCCTAAAAATAAGAAAAATATATCTAAAATACATCCTTAGAAAACTTATAAGACAACAAAATCTCATAAATTATGTATCACTGAAAAACTACACGCAACCAGTATAGCGTTGTAGTCAATATTTTAAGCCAAATCAGTGAACTGACTGAAGGTCCTTACCATGACACACATGGAATATGATCTTCCTGAAATGCTAAACCAACATTAGACAGGCCAAAGACCTGAGCATCTTTACCACAGGTCTGTTACCCAACTCAGCTCTCTATTATCAACAATTATAATGTTACTTCTCCAGTTGCAACACGCAACAGGCATCAATTCAAACAATACTGGCACTTAACTAAATGCTCCAGAGGCATAATTCAAAAAGGGTTATTCTGGTTTGTGGGTTTTGAGACAGTTGGTTTGTGTTTGGGGTTGGTGGGTTTTTTTGTATATTTTGCTTTTGTGGTTTTTTGGTTGGTGGAGGGGGGCACGTTCGGTAGGGGTTTCTTTCGCCCCTCCACTCATACACATTATAAATAGAGAATGGAACTAAATAAAACCAGGAAAAAAGCAACGAATTTCATGTTTCTGTACAATATTGGGGAAAAGTCTTTAAAAATGAACCACAATTAAGAAAATTATGTTTCGTTTAGAAGTGACTTAGAGGCATATAAAGCATCATATTTCAAGATCATACAAAAAACTGTTTCAAAGCTATGAAGAAAAAAATTACCAAATTATAGGTTTTTTCTCCTTTCTGTTGGACAAGAATTATTTTCAACAGAAACTTCTTACTTTTCTGAGTAAAATATACAGTGATATAACAAGCTAGAAGTTGAAGTGCAAAAATTTTAATGCAGACACTCACGTATCTCGTATCATGGAATGTGAAGGTGAGGTTTAACTTTGCAGGTTGAGTCTATTTAACAACCAGCTGTCACTGAAAATAGCAGCCCTGACTCTGCTACTTCCACTGAGCTGCCCCTGCTGCTTAGACAATTGTGCAGGGCCCAATTTGGGAAACTCACAAACTCAATTGACTCCTGAGGATGCCCAGGAAGCAGTGGGAACAGATGTCCTAAGGCCTTTCATGGGAACCGACCATCAGATCAATCCAAACATAGTGCCACACCACTCACAGAAAACCTTCAATAATTTGCAATAGAGAGAAGATTTTGTCGTCTGAGGACTAGTAATATGATTAGAGCTCAGGCATTACTCTGCTTAAGAGTGTGTGAGCCTCTTCAATCCTGCATAATTTGACACAAATTTAAGTAAAGACACTTCAAATTAAATTCTAATCTAAGATATCGGTGGTTACTTCAATATCCATTATATCACCTTCTTAAGGAAAAGTGTATTTATATAGTGTAGAATCCACTTTAAGATTGACAAACCTATGAATGATACAAATATATATATATATACTTTTTAATGAAAGGGTTTTTAATACCCTTTTTACTATGCAACACATAGTACATATGCAACTATTTCTCTTGATACCTTTTCTGCCTATGTAATTACTTCACAGAAAGTATTAAATCCTATTTAAATGTTATAGAACAGAAGTGCGTGACTGACTTTAGGAAAAAATAATCTAAGTAATCAAGTCAAAGCAAGTAAAAATCAAACTACCTCAACTATCAATTTCAATACTATCCTCCACAGGAATTTGAAAGAAATGAAGTCTTCTGCTGTCATTTACAAACAATGCTTAGACCCTGTACTGAAACTTCTTGCTGCAAAACCATACGGTTTCACAGGGAAAGACACCTTCACAAAAAAGTGCTTGCCTAAGTCAGAAAAATCATCAGAGAAAGTTGTTGAGAGGATTTTTTCCCTCCGTTAGTGAAGCACATTTTTAATTATTCAACAAATTACTCTAACACTTAACAAAAATAAAACTGAAGTTTGCAATGCAAGTCATGCTCAGCTGAGCATACACAGTATAACTTCCATATCCTCCCTGTTCTGCCCCCAACCCTTAACTTGCACGCAGAGTTAATATGATTTATTCCACTTTTGTAGGATGTCACATTCTTGTGATGGAGACAAAAAGGTGGAAATCATCTGCACTAAAACTTTATTGACTTAGTACATAACATACAACTATTTATCACACCAACACTCAAGCTTCACAAGGAAAGGAAGGCAAACATTGCAGTTGCAGATTATGCAAAGTAAAAAGTAGGCACAGCTGATCATCTATAAAAAAGTTAAAGGAGACCAGCAGCATGAAATATACAGACAAATCAGTGGATGATGAAAGGACTTTAAAAAAAATGAGGTGTCTCAAAGCAAGACAGGATGTTTTTATTTGGGCCCTTAATACATACAATAAACTGTTTTAATAGCTTGCTCTAACATGATATGACATGCAGGATAACATACTATTAGAGTTTTAAAACACTGGCCCATTTTAGGCAGGAGAAGTTACTCTGAAGATACCAACAAATACCCTCTTCAATCTGACGATAAAGCAGTACACAAAAATGCCACAAATATTCAAAAATACAGGCACGCAACCATTTTTCTAATATACCCATATAAGAAAAGGCACTAAGAAAATAAAGAATATGCCAAAAGAGAAAATTTGCACTGTAGATGTTCACCAAGAGTCCAAAGAGCAGCTAAATTGCTACTGAGTAAGCACGTAACAGCTGAAACTCTAGATACAGAAATTATTTGTACAAAGCTCCACGCTGAGCATTTCACTTGGTACTTTTCTAATGTTTCCCTTACATATGGGAATAAGCTTGGGGATTTTTTCTGTGGTATGTCACCAACCACACGCAGTCCCAGGACACTGAATTCCGTACATTCTGCAGGTTCTGTATGTCCCCATGTTCACCCCATTCTCCAAGCAATTACGTGGCTCTTAACACTATCAACCACTGAAAATGCTGGTATGAAGAGCTGAGTGAACCGATTAGAATTCAAATATCTACTTTTATATATATGAAAAATCTCAGCTGCAGAAAGCAAGAAACTGTTTATCATCTCAGAAAATGTACTTGCAAAAATCACAGATAAAAAAATTAGAAAAAACCCCTTTTGTGACTATTGTCACAATTTTGTGGAGACTTAACACCTTGTTCTCAGTTTCCTCCTGATCCCTCAGTCCTAATTTTGTTCATGTCAAACTTGTTACATTTCCTGTTGACTGTGTTGCCTCACTTCCTTTTTAATAACCTCCTTGCAGAGTCTCAAACTTGTTGCACAGGTGAGCATACTTTACTTCTTTTTTTTGAAACAAGCAAAAAAATCTCCCAAAACCCTGCCTCTTTAAAGCAAGTTTAGTTTTTCAGTTTTTCTGATGTAAGGCCAGCAATAAGACACACAACAAAAAACCACTGTTCTAGTGATTAAAACTTGTTGCTGAATACTGCTCAGGATTAATGATGATTGGCTATTAAAGACATGTCACACAGTATGACCAAAGTAACAGCATTTAACGTACAAAAAAAAAAAAAAGAAAAAAGAAAAAAAATCTCTATTATTAAGATTTTAGTTCTCTGATAGGAGATGTAGACAAACAATACTGGAGTACCAAAATTTTAGCATATAGGAATGTACAAAGTCCACGATGCACAAAACCAGATACAGGGGAAAAAATCCCGAACACGTAAAATGCAACTTGATTACCAAATTGTTATCTGCTGCAGCAGCATAGATACACACACACAAACACACTGTATATACATATGCATAGGTATAACAAAAGTTTTTGTGATCTGTTTAAGATTTTGATAAATTAGATGGTACATTTTACTACACTGCAATTTTATTCTACACATCTTGCCCATTATGACTCTTTTTATACTTCATCTTAACTCCAAGTAATTTTTTCCCAATTTTAGAAACTTTGACCAGAAGGGATAGTCAGGATGATTTAATCTGGCCTTCAATGTATCATATGCCATTACTTCTCAAGAGAAAAAGAACTGCTCTGACAGTAATCATTAAAAATTGGTTTAGTGTATCCAAGGTCATCATAACTTGACTCTGCTAATACATGGAATTAAAGTTTGTTTCTAGATGGATTCTTTACATTTTCTCTAAGAGAAATCTCTATCACTCAAAATCTCATTTAAAGAAAATTCTTAGCTTTGAGGCACAGATATACCAAGGGCTAAGTGGTAAATTCTCCTTACTTTCTTTCACAGTAAATTTTGAAATTTTACACCTTAACCTCATTCTCAACTGCCCAAATGACTAAAAAAATGGATAGAAGGGATAAAGAACATCAATATCATTGGTATCTAGTTTTTAAGAATCTTAGGTAGCTGTGCTCAGAGTGACCTTACTAGAAAGAATACTTCAAATACCAGATGCACCAGGTACATTGTTATGCAGCCAAAAACTGGAAGTACAAATGTGAGACATACTCTATAGGTCCAAACCATAAATAAAATATCATTCACATTTTCAGTTTTTTAGCTGGTAATCCTACATAGACAGGAACTGAGCCTGCAGGAAATTATGATTCATTGTGTGCCTCTGCAATAAAACCAAGTTTTACGACATGCTTTCAGCAGGACTGTTTTCATCAGAAAGAAAAAAGCATGTTTAGCAGGTGTATATATATTTCAAATGACAAGTACCATCAACTCAGATTATAGGGAGAGATAGAGGGTCTGAATTTTCCTCAGTGGTACATAAACCCTGTCAACAGGATGCTTAACAATGTTCTTCTGGATGACTATTTGGAGAGCTGCAAGCTCTCAGCTTCTAGATTTTTCATGTCCTAAATCTTAGTGGTAGAAGAAAGTTAAACTTTTTTTCCAGAGTTACCAAGATAGTGAGCTTTCCCTATTTGACCAAGTGTGTAACTTAACACAATCGTTTTTCTCCAACTTTTTAGTGAAATCTGTGCAAAATTGTCCATGGAGTGAGTGCAAAAAATTAACATATTTGTCCATTGTAGCTGGCATTTCACAAATGGGAAAAACCTCACAAAATCTTAGACTGGAAAAAAGAATTCCCATTCAGTCTTAGACTTAGGAGCTTCACTCTGGAGCACAACCAGACACTCAGCAATTCCTCCCAAAATAAACTGCAAGTCCTACAAGAACAGTAAAGAACATAAAGAGAAAACATGATCGTCAAAAAGGGTCCAGGAAAGGCAATTGTAAAGTCCCATTCTTTTCCACATCTTAACACAGCATCTAATTTCAACACAGAAATTTTCCTCTCTTCAAGATCTGCACCTAGAGATTAACTGAAAATGTAGCAAATTAATATCTATTCAAAATTGGATAATTACAACATTATTTTAAAATTTTGCATGTGGAAATAAATTTCTCTAAAAGTGAATACAAGAAAGAGTTACTTAAAATTGTAACTGAACTACGTAACAAAGAAAATACTCAAAAAACGCTAACAAATTTTTTTCCACAAAATTTGCAAAGACAATGAAATGTAATCAGAAAAACTTAAGCAGAAAAATGTGACAGCCTTGCTGCATTTTCTTTACAGGGAACAAAAAGTACAGTTTGTCCATTTAAGACTGTTCATTCTGGAAGAACACACTCATTGCCTTTATTTGAGGCTGGGAATTTATACTGAATTCATGATGGTCTGAGGAAACCTTAACAAAGTGGCTTTGGGATTACAAAAACTGTGGTCTAAATCTACTAATCTGAATGCATGTCAAACTCGCATTCCATGGGTTTTTTTTACAGTGCAGAAAAAAGAAGTCTGGAAAAAACTGTTAAAGAAACAAACAGAGATAACTGCACTTCAAAACGCCACATCATAAAACACCTTATCAAGTTCTTATTTAATGCTTATCACTGTTTACTTGGCATGAAAGGGCTATTGTGTGGTGAGCAGGAACATATCTACATTTATTGACTTTATGAATTACCTACAGAAAACAAAACCAATAATCATGTAGCAACTTATTATTAAGCACAATAATTTAATTAATCAGTTAATATGCCCAGAAGAACATTTACTTTAAAATAAAAGCGGGCTAGTTAAAAAACATGCCAGTTATCATCTAAGATGGGTTTTCTAGTGATCCTTCTGTATACCATGATCAATTCACACAATTACAACTCTTTTTTTCTAAGCCTGACTTTTCACAGCACTTTGCTTGCAGCCTGTCATATCACAGTGTTCCACTACAAAATAAAATCTAGCTTTCTTCTCTTTAACAATGACACTCTGTTTAGGTTTCCAACAAAACACGAAAATCTTCCAAGTTTCCACACCTTAAAAATTCTTTTAAGTAACTGTTTTACCTGTAATGATTTTTTGTTTGTTTGTTTGTGTATGGTTATCTCTAAGACCAGTCATTACTGCTAACCATTCAGTATGTGCAATATGCCTTCTAAGCAAACTTTATTAATTGTGCCTAATTACTGCAGGCAATCACCCTTACTCTGCTTGTGACCTCTATTCACCTAACAGTTGAAGCTCTGAAGTTCTACTTGAATTACCATGCACTGCTGTATCCACTGAGCTCCTCAAAAGAATTTCGTGTACAGGCTTTAAAGCTGCTACAGTAATTACTCCTTTTCACTTACTGTTTCACATTTTTGGCCAAATTAGTCTAGCATCAAACATTCAGCTTTCACTCCAGAATAAAGCTGTTCAAGCTTGCTGAACACAGACCTTCCAAATTTCTCAAGAAAAGCAACCAACCCATTCCTTAATTTCTCTGGATGAATGAAATAAGAAACATTTAAGTATTACCATAACAATTTTATACCCTTTCTTACTGCCTACTGACATTGTTTGTGTATTTTTACTGTTAGAATATTCTTCAGCATTGGTATCTGAAATAAGCAAAGGCTGCCAAATCATCTGCATTAACTTCTTTGCTTTACTGCTTATTGTTATTTCTGTCAGATATGCAAAAAAGAGCTGCTACTTAGAAAAGTCCATCTCAGACTGCATTAGGAAACATGCTTCACGTACTCGAGTACAAAAACTCGGTCAGAAACTTTAAATTAAAAAAAAAAAAATCTGCCATGTAAGATATGTAAGATGCCACGTCATGATAAAATCAATTCTCAAAAACCACTGAAATAATAACCAATGGCAACAGATGCTTCACACAGAGGAATGAGAAGGAATAAGACTGAGCAAGCATTGTCCAAATATGCAGCTCTAACACTGCAGCAGTTGAGGTTTCTTTTTTCTGCTATTAGAGCTACTGTTATTAAACAGGATTCAAGAGTGACAAAGATTAAAAAATTATATAAAATAACCAAAGCTCACCATATACTACTACACCAAAAAAGACAAAACTCGTTTGTCTTTACTGTCACTAGGTTCATGAAAAAACAAAGCCGTCTCCAAACAGATGAAAATATCCTGTTCATTTTCTTCACCTCACGTTTTCTCCACCAGATAAACGAGAGCATTATCACTGTTTAATACAAGTTTTAATTGAGTACTGTCACTGGTGGGAAGAAAAGCGTGGAACCACTACTTTCCATATCAAACAAAGCAGGTAATTAACAGCTACTCTGGCACAATCCCTTATCACCAAAATACACAACACTGTTAAGTTCTCTCAATGCGAATGCTTTGCTTCAACAAAGGAAAGCTGATGTTTCAGGGTCACATTCGCTCCTTTAATATACAGGCATAAATTTACTGCTCAGTCAGACACCTATAATTAAACACAAGAAGAATATAATTCTAATATTCAGACAGGCTTGCATATGAGTGGGATATCTCCCCCTTTCAAGATGATTGCCTTTCATTTTTTAGTTTCAAGCAGCTACAGTTCACTTAGTTTTGATTACATAGCAATTAGATATGCAAATACAAGAGATCTAAAAAAATGCTTTTTCAAATGTCAGATTGTAAGCAATCAAGCTTATTCTTTTCTCCTGTACACAGAAGCTATTCATTAAATAGCTATTGTCTTAAAAACATTCCAATAGATTGCATTTATCAGTGTTTTAGAAGCAAAGGGAGTGCACATTACTCAGAACACCGCTCATCAGCAAACGAAATCGATCTTACAATTACTTTAATATATTCATGATAGTGGTTAACTAAGTTGAAACTAAGTATCATCTTCTTTGGGCCTTTTTCCCACAATTTTTCTTATCAATATCGAAATTCACTGCATCATCAAATTAACCAAAACTCATTTGCTTACATATTTAACGACAAATGTGATAGTAATAAATGTCACAGCTAAAAATCACTGAATTGTGAATATCAATATTTTTTCATCCTATATAGAAAATCGATTCTGAATTATTATCCATTATTTTTTCAATGTATCTTACAAAAACACTCATATAATGGAAGTCACTATGAAATAACGTGGTTAGTATACTTACATGGCAGGAACAGCCATTCTGGCACCTGTCCTTTTTCTTTTTCTCCCCTGAAGGCCCACAGATTCCTTCTAGTACAAACACAATTTCCCATGCATCTAAATCACATATAGGATCTTGGTTCTTTGTGATATATTTCACTTGGAAGCAGTCCACAGCTTGAGATCCACCAGTGGTGGGAAAGGATGTTTGGCAGCATCTCTGAAGAAATCAGGAAAGAGCAACTACTGCAAAACTACATGGACTGGTCTGTAAAATATTCTTATCCACAGCTAAGGACAACCACTGACAGTTTGAAAACTTGCTCCTGCAAAACTCTAAAACAAAAGAACAAAATGGGATGGAGACAGGGGTTGGTCGCTTGATTCTCTACAAGATCACAAAATCACCTCCAAGCTAACAGACGGGGGAAAAGGATCCCTGAAAGCGAGTCCATGTGTTCAGTGACTCAGCTGTGCAGAAATGTACACTAACAGGGGAAGCTGAAACAGTGCTTTCCTCAGGCTGAGCTTTCAAGCTTGGTAACTGAAGTAAATAAAATGTTTTCCTAGCTGATTCCACGATTACCAACCACCCTTCATGATGTCTCTCACAGGAGCACAGGTCCTTTTTCAAGGTCAGGAGAGCAACAAAAATTACAAGAGATGCCTGATTCAGAGGTTTGTTTAAAAACCTGAGAAAACAATTTTAGCCCTGCAGCCCAGCTGTAGGCCCCGAAACGTTCAAAGTCGGATCCAAGAAAGACCTGGAAAGGCTTTTTACAAGAACTGACATTTATAAGCTAGCAGATGAGTATTCATGTGACAAATAAATTGATATTGTGAGGGTCTTCAAATTTCCTTTTTTTAAATTTTCCCTGCCTTTAAATACTCAATGTGATTTTCCCTCCCCTTGTGATGCAGGCTCCTTATTTAATCAGCCAGGAAGGTAAAACTCATTGCCTGTGAGCTTGCTGCTGTTGCCCATGCAATGTTTATACTCCTTCTGTTGCTTCTTCCCTAAGGGTCACTATAAACAACTGTTTGAGCAGCAAACATAACCTGTGTATTTGAACTCCTACCCACTACAGCCTAACATAAAAAATGATACAGTTGACAGGGGAACCTGAATAATTCCCTCCCAGTAGTGCCCCTGCCAACACTCCCTCTCCGAGAAGACACTGGGAAAATCCTGTATCTACTACTGAGAAATACCAGGATCCAAAAAGAACACTGAAAATGCCACATTCCTGCCAATTTCTGCTTCTGGCAAGACTGGTGATACAGCATTGTCCAATCAAATTTACAATACTTAATACTCCAACTTGCAGAAACAGCCAGTTGCAGGTGAGTTTAACAGGAAAACAAGAAATGTGCCAAGTATGACTTACTCAAAATCATCACACATTATTCTACCTGGTAGATTCTTGTACTATAAGTCATGAACCATATACTTGACTGCAAGTAAGAGGTCTGAAACCTGCAATAACCAAATCAGACTTCCATAAGAGCCAAAACACATAGTCAATAGTAAATGTGTTTTCCTCTTGGAAATGTTTCTGCAGGAGTATATAGACAAGGCAAAATCTTCTATATATCTGATTTTTCTTAGAAATGCAGAACTGTGGGGGGGGTTTTGTTGTTGTTTGTTTGTTTTTGTGGGGTTTTTTTTGTTGTTGTTGTTTTTGGGGTTTTTTTAGGAGGGCTTATTTTACTACCAAATGAACTATTCCAAACAGGTGCACTTCAAACTAAATTGAACTTATCATTTGAAAGGCAGGATACTGAAAAATTCCACTAGTCAGGCTGCAAAAAGCAATTTTGGTATTTGCAGTATCCTTGTGTCCTCACTGCATACTAATTCCCAGAGTAGCTTCAGTATTTCAAACCATATAACTTTAAAATATATCCCTTATTTTGGTTTGTAATACAGCTTATTTTAAGACCTTTTCTGATTCATGCTGTTGTGAGTCAAAGTGAGCCAAGAGATTTAAGTTCTAGGTCTTTTTGTAAGTCAAAATTTAAGTCAACATTCAATTCCATCATTGCCAACTTGAAACATAGGAGTATCTCACAGACACCTCAAAGACTGCTTGGTCATTTATCGATCATTTACTGGATGAAAAATGACCACAACATACTTGATCAACACAGAAAAATCTCTATTTCTCTGTATAAAATTTAATTTTAAATCTAAAATTTGTCAACTACTAGGTTTTAGTTCTTGAAACTATGTATCAGTAACAGTATATTTCACAAATTCAGCAAGCCAGTTAAAATATCTCCCAAGACCCCCACTAGCCTAAAAATTAAATTCCCTTGAATATATATGGTTGTAAATATGGGAACATTTGAAATAAACAGCTCAGAATTTTAAGTGGCTCCAAAACGATTTCATCAAGTGGATCAATTAAGAAGTCAGGTATTTCAGGTGGATTCAGTCAGCTAAATGTGGTTTTCAATTCTTTATCACTCTGCCACAGAAGCATTAATTGTTTCTATGTGGCTGCAGGACTGAACAGTCCAGATAAACATTTATAAAAATACTCCCAAGAGCCCATAAGCAGTGGCAGAGCTGTTATTAATTATGTTATGGGTCTCATCTTTCAGAAAACTATTTCTTTCTTTCAAGATAAACTTGCCATTGCTAAGCTGAAGTTCACAGCAACTTTACCACAGAATGGACCCAGTGCTGTCACTACTTCACTAACACAGTCTTAAAAAAAAAAATCCAACAAAGAAATCACCACAATACCAATATTGAAGAAAATTATTTCAAAAAAAACCCCTCCAGATTGTTAAATAATCCCATAGTAGAACATCCAATTCCATGAAACTCAGACCTCAGTGGAAATAATCATATCAACCTTGTGCTACAGCACATGATCACAGAACACTAAAGAAAGATTAGGAAGGAAGTAACACGTCAGATTTGCCAGACAGAAAAAAAAAAAAAAAGGTGTAATAATTTACAGAAGTATTTGCATCCAAACATTTAAATTATATGCACTCACTGCCCACATGCCAGATTAAAGGCACTCAATCCAAAGGCTGTTCTTTGCTCTCGATGAAAAATCCCTTTCATTTGTGCATGCAAAAATACCACTAGCACACTTGTAAAATGATGTATAAAAGAAAGGACACTTGGGTTCATAATTGCATCACCTATTTTTAGTTGTGCCAGGAATCAAAAAGGTTTCAGGAATTCTAGTTGAGATACTAATTAATCTTAAGCTTTTATTTCTACTCATTCCTCATATCACACCTAAAATTTACCTACAGAAACCTCTAGCCAAGTGTGAGAGCAACTTTGCTATCTACTCTCCAACACCTCTTCAAAAGCTACTGCACTCAAGAGTTCATGTTCCAGCAACTTTAAGGCAAGCAAAGTGGTGAATTTGCATTATCACCTTGATTCTCAGGAAATAATTTTCTTCATATATTTCTGCTGTTGGATTTTTTTCTTCCCATTCAGATAGTCTCATGCATACTAAATAATTTAAACTGTTAGTAGCATTACAAGTGTGTCATTATTTCCTTCTGCCTCGTGTAATCTTCTTTGAAGGTATTACTCAGATTCCCCAGTTACAACTCTGTTTTTAAACACCAGTGTTTATACCATTTGCTACCATACTGCAAATATATAAAGTGTTGCTAGAAACCAAAATTCAGTTTAGTGCACTTTCATGTCATATAATTGCATTTTCAGAGAATAAATGAAGAACTATAGAAATTAGCCTTCATTTTATTACAATAATTTATAAAGCACGTGACCAATGAGAAGGAGGTACTCAAGCACCAAGATGGAAAAAGATAGCCAGAGAAGATTTCTAGAGAGTACTAAGAGGAACCTTATGTCAAATTAAGGAAAATTAATATAAGTTATGAAACAAGGGAGAAAGAAATGAAAGAGGGAAGGGAAAAAAAACCCAGAAAAGGTCACCTAGGTTCAAAGTAGCAGGAGCATTAGGAAGGAGGAAGGGAAGAAGAGAGGAAAGGAGGGAGAGACTCAGGCTCCCTGGGGAAAGTGGTCACAGCATCAAGCCTGACAGAGTTCAGGAAGCATTTGGACAATAGTCCTGGGCACACTGTGTGATTCTTGGGGTGTCCTATGCAGGGCCAGGGGCTGCACTCAATGATCCTGAAAGGTCCCTGCCAACTCAGTACATTCTATGATTCTATGTAAGACTCAGTAAGAAAAAGAAAATATGTAGCTTTTGCTGTGAAAATGTAACTGCTCCATAAATTATTTTGGGTTACTTTCCACAGTACTATATGTATGTTCATTCCCCACAAACTTTAGTCTTTCACAGATCAAAACATCCTATCCTGGTGTTTCCCAGCACCATGTGTCAAATTGTTGTCATTTTTATACTGACTAGCCATCTCCTCCCTGTACTGATTCCATCCATTCTTATAAAATTGTGTACATAATTCTGTTTATGAAACCAACCAATAATTTGATATTCCCACTTTTTTCTTACAGCCAGAGTTTTCCTGTTACTTCAGCTGCCAATTAAACCATTCTGTCAGGCCCATGTAAGCTACTGCCTGAATGCAGTCACTGTTTTGCAGATCTTTCAACACTCAACACCAGCCTTAATGTCTTCTTCATTTCAAGTTATTACGGTTAGGACAAGATTTTGTTTGTCTTGTAGGAATATAGTGCTGAATTTACTTATGAGTCAAATTACACTCAAGAATCACTAACATCAACAAATGCATCGAGAAAGCATAAATTCCGTGTGTTATGTTTATTCCATGGCAAGACTGTAGCACTTGAATCAGATAATTTACACTGAATATCAGATTCTACTAAGTTAAACAGTCTCCAAGCACTGCTTGGAATGTTCTACTACCATAAGAGTAACAAGTTCTCTCTAACAGAAAAACAGATTTGTGTACTTGGCCTTACAAAACATTTAAATAAGCTTTCATCTTTTCATGCATATACTTAGCAGACACTTTAAACAAAACTATTTTGAGTTCTAAGCAAATTTCTTAAGATATATTCAGTGTGCATGCACTTCGGTGAGTCCTGTATTTATCAAAAACATTCCCCATTTACTGCCCAAAGAGGTGTTAAAAACCCTAAAAAAAATCAGAAGACAGAAGCTGCTAATTACTCTCATGAAAGGTTAACAAAAAATGTCCAACCATCTGTCAATAAATGCCTCCCTCTACCTTAAAAGTGTAAAGACTAACAACAAAATATTGCAGTTATACCTTGATAAACTCTAAAGTGAAGATACTGTCACATCCTTATTAACATCTACACGGCCACCTGAATTTCATTCATAATGTATGGTACCTACATAGCATAAGTGTAGCCTATGATTAACAAGATCCATATTTCAATCCAAACCTAGGCATGACAAAGGCTAATACTAAGCCAGAAAACCTAAGTCACCATGTATAAACAAGTTTAAAAGGCAAAATGATCACTCATTTTAGGAATTACACTTTGTGATTGTTATACAGTTGGCAAGGAATCCAGTACCTTGCTTCAATGAAACAGATTACTTGTCTCTATCTGGAAAACAATAAAATAGCACGAAGTCAAATATCTTCTAGATATTCAATTAGTAATTTAAGTATTTGGTTACTAGCAATAGTGGTATCTTATTTTGTGCTTACTTTTACTCCATGTTAAAGAGCCTTCCTATCAGTCTCAATAAAATTGCTAAATAAGACCCTGAGGAGCCATATCCACTATGGTAAACAACCACCTGCCTGTATTCTGCCTGCCTAAAGAAGCCACCTAAAAAATTAGGAGAACCAATAACTGCCAGGAACTGACAGCTACTCAGGAATCACACAGGCATGCTGAATTCCCCCCTGAAACAAGCAGCTCTAACTCCATCCCCACATTTAAGTAGGCTCAATCTTCATGCAGGCACAAGAAAATTCCCACAAGCCTTAAACTAAGTATGGCCTTTCCCACACATAACTGCAAGCACAGTTGCATAATACTAAACAAACACTCTGAAAACACAAAACTGAATACAAATTATTTCTGGTAAGCAAGATTATCACAGCATTAAATCTTAAGAAAGTTAGAAATGTTAGCAAGAAAAAAGTTTCAGGTTACAGTAGATTTTCATTATTTAAACCGTGATTCACTACTTTGCTAGACAAAGTAAAATGCAGATAAATGTTTGCAGACAATTCCGTCAGCATCTCAAAACAATTCTGTGTGCAGTGTCTTCCAAGCCTTTCAAAACTTCTATTCAAATACGAGAGACAAACTGCTGTGAGCTGAAACCTGGTCAACCTTTCAGAACACAATTAACACTCTGTGCTTCCCACCTCACAAAAGCTTAGGAGTAATTCTGCAGAAAGAGAATTTCTGCCATGCTACAGGATGAGTCAATTCCCTTTCAACAGACAAAGCATTTTAATTCATAAACCAGACTTGTTTATATACAGCTGTTCAGGCAATGATTCAGGATTCCCTTGATATACTCTTTTCCACTACACTTCATGCTACTTTTCTCCCGTTTCAAAAGAATCTAGATTCACTCACTGCTTGCTTATAAGGTTTTGGGTTTTTTTCCCTCACAGGGAACTGACAGAAAGACAAATATAAAGAAAGCATAATACAAGCTGATTTCAACTAGCAGGGCTTTGATGACACTTCTGCAGTCTACAGTTTCCAGTGTACTTAATGGCATTAAAAAGAAGTATTTTGTTAAAGTCAGTTATTTCCATATTTAATTAGCTCAATAACAAATTTAACTGCTCTCAGAACAAAATGACATATAATGAATTTTTGATAGCAAAGTTAATAATAGTCAAAGGCTTCTGCTACTTTTCACACTACATAGGAAAACCCATGTCTTAGCAGCGTTAAAATCTGCAACTTTGTATTGAGCTCATGTAGAAATATATCCAATATACACGGTATAAATTCGGTATGCAGCCAATAAAGGGCAAAAGTATGTACGAAATAAACCATCCAAAAGATGCATTGCATCAGATACGTATCAGTAATTTTTTCTGAAAGACTAATATTGCCTTGTAATAATTTTTAAGGTCCTCAGGCACTTAATTTTTTTCCCTTCAAAATAAAACCATTCTACTCTTGAAAGTAAGAGCATTCCCCTGGCTGCTATGAAAATACTCTTGAAATAAATTACTTCAAATAAGAAGCATTTGTCAAATCTTATATAAAATTTCAGAAAAATGTTCTCTTCTTGTAAAATCTGCATTCCCATACATAACTATGCTAAGTTGTGCTGGCATTCTTCACTACTGTCATTGTGAACTGAACATTTTTTACTTAAAGGAAAGACAGATGAGGGTAAGATTCCAAAGATAATACTCTAGAAACTCTGGAGTACAAAACCCCCATGAACAGGCTTAAAAGGGGTTTGCTGTCAGTGAGAAATAACATTTATTACCTTCACCACTGTCTAGTAAAAAGAATTTGAAAGAATTAAAAATTCACTAATCCTTACCATTTAATTATATAATTAAATATGCAATTTGGTAAGAAGACTTTTTTTTCTGTGTGTTTATTTTTTGTCTATGCTATTAGCTAATAGTGTAAACTCTTGAAAGCATCACTGGCTCAAATATTACCAGGGATATAACTTGAGAGACCTCTGATTTGTCTGTGATAAGGGAAAAAAGCCATGCTTTAACAACTCTTAAATAAAAATAATAATAATAAAATCCAGCTTTACAATTCCCCCTGTATTCAAAATAGCTAGTTACAAATGAAGGCTTTGAAACTGGAACAGAAAAGTACATTTTCTAAAGTACTCACTACTGAAAAAAAGTATTTGCTTACAAGCAACCAAAAATATTTTCAGCACACCTTATGTTTTACAATTAACCTCTAGCAAGGCAAAACAGTATCGACCAACAAGTATATTCTTAAACATTTGTATTAAAACAGCAGTTGTGATACAGTGAATATCTAAGTTTACATTAATACATTTTTGTTCACAGTTAGGTTAAAAATAAAAGGCCAGTTATTGCAATAGTCAAAAATTAAGCATGAAAAAAGCCTCCCAGGCCTGATCAGTTTGAGAAATTGAATTTAATCAAGACACACATGCTTAGGAAAACATGTGTTCAAAGGAAATGTCATTGTAGAAGATGCTGAAGTTTGCTGTTCCCAGGGTAGTATCTTAAACACTTAATTCTGAACAAGTAATTTTCTATTCTGAGTTTCTAACCTGAATTCAGGACACACACTGTATAAGCCACTTCTCAATCTTAGCTAAGGACTCTGCTCATACAATGGCTTCTAATGAATAACCACAGAAGTGAAGACAATTCAAACGAAGTAGCAGTCAAACCCTTGCAGCATTGATTTGCAACAGAAATTAACAAAGCAGAACCCAGCATCTCAAACATGCTCAGCTGCTCCACACTGTCTCAGTCCTAGAGGTCAATTTTAATAAACAGAATACTTAAGGATGGATGTCAACAAGGGATTCTCTGCTAGTTATAGTTATAAATGTATAGTAAGTATCTGACCTGCCTCCAGAAACTCCACCAGCATTGTCAGATTTTACTTTTTTGGTTTTTTTTTTAATAAAAAGACAGTCATGCTAGCCATGCATTATGAATATGAAATTGCTTTCACTTTCACATGTCTCTGTCCCCAGTCATTTAAAGATTTTTTTCCCCTAATATTCCTAAAGGTACTGACAAAAAGTGAAACTCCCAACCTTTGCAACTAGTTACAGAATTTTTCTAAGCTGCCATTCCAAACCACTATTTGCCAACACAAGCACACGTGATTGTCAAACACCACTGGCACGCTTTTGTGTAGAGACACGTGTTGGAGGCAACAGGCCTCAGCCAAGCAATTTATTCCCGGAATACAAGATCAATGACGGCTGGTCAGCCTTCCATTTTGAAATGCATAACAACTTCATTTCCTCCCACATGCTAAATATATTCCATTTCAGCATGCATGTCAGCACCAGAATGTTATGATTTGTTCACACGTAGTACTTTCCATAGACTATTAAAAGCTAAGCATATTATAATTAAGGTGGCAATAGCAGGGCTTGCTCAACAAGACAGTACAATGTATTATCTGATGTCACTAACATACTTTATTAGCTAAACAGAATGCTTAAGCCTTTTAATTGGAAAACAAAGTTTATCAAGTGATAAAGCCTAAAAGGTAAAAAAAAATTACAAATATATAATATTATACAGAATTTGATAAAATATCCTGATCACAACACAGATAAATTTTTCCTGTCTGGTGTTTTCCTCAAACTTTGTGCGGGTACCAAGGTCTGGGTTTTTCTAATTACTTTTTAGCCAAACTATAAAAACCGAAAAATTGAGTTTGAAGAAATGCAATTATCTATTTACTGTAACAACTCTGCACAAGTCAAAGGTGAAGACTGGTTCTAACTGAGAGCATGTCTTTCATGAAACCTTATGTTTCTGCTTGCAAGGTGAACAGGATTGTAGGAATAAGTAAGCTGGAACAAGTAGGTCAGAAACCATGAATCAGTTCAAATCATCTAACACAGAATGAAGTGCAACAGACTTAAAGCTGCTACAGAGGATGAAGGCACAGAGTTCTTCACATTTAGAACTGCATAGCTGTCTGCCCTTCTATCTGAAACTACCAATTGTAAGAAAAAATTCTGTGTATCATGAGATAGCTTTCTCATGAAGTAAAAATGAATGATGCTCCCTCATCACACACTGTTCTAGGGGAGATTCTTCTCTAAAAGTAGAAAGAAATGGGAAAAAAAAACCAAAAAACAATAGAGTTGACCAAGGCTGCCACAAGTCAGTAGTCTGATGCTGTTAGGCTTCACACCCCTTTAAAGTAAGATAATGGCAATGTGCTATAGAGCACAGGGCTGATTCCCAAATGCGTTTTTTAAGTCAGGGGGGATGTAAAAAAAACGATTTTCTTATTCATCATTTGGTAGTCATCACTATAAGCTTTCTTTAACTGGTATGCAAGTTTTCTTCTCTACCTAATGAAAGGTGCATTCAGACTATGGAAAAAAATGCCTTGGTCTTAATAAAGTTACACATTCATTAGCTTTTGATGAATGCCTACAACCCCTTTCCCCTCCCCAATAATCTCCTTCAAGTACCCCTAGGCTCTAATCACAGTATTCTCAGTAATTAAGGTTTTGATTTTAAATTTGTTGAAAGCTGCCTAGAGAGATGTTCTGATTACCAGCTGAGCCTCAAATACAAACGATTTGAGGATTTCTCCTGCTTTCTGGGGAGAATCTGTCAGCAAGTTTCAAGATGTGATGTCAGTTCAAGTGTTTTGGTCACATGACAAGGATTCCTAATTCATGACTTCTTTCATAGGACCACACAGTAAAGCAAAATTCTCCTCAGAGTGTACCTGGATGGCTTATTTTCCAGCATGTCAGTCTTTGTGTTTTCTCCTGGATTCTGCAACCACTAGCAAGGCAGGAAAAGTACATGGACAACTTATTCAAGTATTTAGTACAATGCAGCTGTCACACAGGATCGACACTGCTTTACTAATTATTCCTTCCCACAACCAATAAACCTTCTTTTATAATTAGCACTGGGAAATCGGGTTTGAAGGTATAAATTATACTCACAAAATACACATAAATATCAACCTGCATTTCTTATCTCCTCCAAATTTTAAAACTATTCAGAGAAAAATACCGCAAATACTGACTTTTCTAAACAACGCTGACTCTAGAGAAAAGAAAGGGTTTTAAAAAACAATTAGTGCATCCTAACCTGCCATAAAAAAAACAGCATTACTTCTATATTTTATACTTTGATGTTCATTAGCATTTTGAAGTACAATCGGCAAAGAGAGAAGCCATGTGAGAAAATGAAAAAAGGTGGTTAACATTAAATGCACTGCAAGACCAGGGAGTTCATCTGTAAGTATAATTCGTTAGGAAAAGAGGCAACAGTCTAAAGCAAGAAGTGTACTTGTGCCCAGACTGACAGAAATCACTCATTTTTTCTTTTGTCTGTGACTGCCATGTCTTAAATCAGCTTCCAAATAATTATTTTTACAAGAAACATCTTACTGGTGTGCATCATAATTCCTACGTCATCAACAGTGGTATAGCACCAGAAACTTTGCTCTGAAAAATGTAAACTAATGACCAATACAAAGAACCTCAGGAGAGCAAATGAACTGAAAATATTAAGAAGGGATGGCATGAAAATCAGTTTTCTGAAGAAAATTATTTGGTACTCAACACTGGTTTATAACCTATATTATGCTGTTGGGTATCCAAATACATTATAATATGATATCATTCTAATACCTTCTACATTAATTACAGTATTATCTCATGAAATTATCAATGGTAAAGTATTTTATGTTTAAAAATTATGAGAGAACCAACTTCGAAGTTGCAGTGTGCATTCAAGTGCTGACTGGATCAATTTCCAGTTTTTAATGTGTACAAAGTTTTATCTGATCTGTCATACTTGTCCTTGTTGAAGGTAGTTTTCTTTTCTTACTAAACTTAAAAAAAACAGGTGACTCACTCAGGTGGTCTCAGTTTTTCTAATATTTTTCTTAAATACAAAACTCCAGTAACTCCCACTGCCTATTCTTCTGTGAATCATCAAAAAATACCATTTAAAAAAAAAAAAAAAAGACTATTTCCCTTATGGAGGATAGGCGAAATCAGTCCAAAAATACCTCCCCAGAGAGTAAACGTGCCCAAGCTGTCGAAGAGATGACTCCTCACAGGACAGGACAGGTTTTGAAGCACGGTGGGAGGAGGACACTACACCTAGCAGCCACCTGGACACGGTGACTCTGCCTGAGGAGGCAACCTCCATCACTCTGTGATTCTCTAACAGACATTTCACAAACTCCAAAACCTACAACAATGGTAGAATAAGACAAAGACAGTGATAGTATTACAGCAGATTATGAAAACAAGAGACATTAAATGGAATTTGAAGGTAACACATTTATAAGCTTTAGGAAGGAAGAGATGTTTAACAGGGTAGACATTAACTTTCTATTGTAATTCTTACGTACTACATATGTATCAATATAATGCATTATGTGGCTGATCATGTAAGGGAAAAGAGCGGGGGATTCCTCCTAAAAAAAGAACCAAAAGAAACTGTATTTCTGGGAAATATTCAAAACTACAGTGGAGATGTTGGTGTAACTTCAGCAGCAGTAGCTACAGGGAAATAGCCAAAAAATAGACGTAGAAAAACAGAGTTACCATGAGAGCAACGTGACATTCAGGATGGCTCTATCACACAGTTTCCCTATTTGCATGGGCAGAGCATGCATATTACAGGACAAGGCAAGAACAGCCCTAGTTACTTTGCAACTCCACCTGAACACAAAATAAAACCAGAAACACAGTGCCTTTTGATTCACTCAGACAGAAGTGACTGCCAGAAATACATTTAATTCTTCTTTTTTTTCCAATCCACATTTCATGCACAAATCATTCCTTTGGTCATTCAATACAAGAAAGCTATTAATAAGACCTTTGAGGTTAACAGCTCCTTCCTAGAAAAACACAATTTCAATTTTTACCTTTACCTTGTGAAATGTGACACAATTGTAAGCTAATTATTACTTAAGAATACTTTATAATTGCTAGTTACACTCCCAGTTGCAGAATTATGGAGCACGTACATTTTACTTCCTCAGGACAGCCTGTGTTATTTACTAAGTCTGTGTAAGACACTAGATAACAAAAAAGCATAATAGTAACAACACAACAAGTAAGAATGAGAGACATGAGCTTATCCTCCATTAGAAAACATAATTATGCATCTGAAACTACACTGTCCTTCAAGACCTTACCTTCTTTTTGTCCCTCATTGAGCCCTTCCCTCGGACCATTATCTTGCATCCTGTTTCTGCCTCAAGCTGCTTAGCTGTTAGTCCTCTGGGCCCAAGGATTCTTCCAACAAAGTTAAACTGAAAGAAAAAAAAAGTCATTTATATAAAATCAAGTAAAGATAATTCATTAAAAATTTAACAAGATGTATACCTATGTCTAAAAGTATCAAGTGTTGAATGGCTGTTTAGGACAGCACACTAAATACCTGAGGTTGAAAAATGAGTTAGGTACATTTTTCATACATTAAGTGACCCTAGCTTTGAGATACAAGTTTCAGGTGAAACTAGGTCTTTCAGATGCAACATCAGGTAGTCTACATCAGCGATGGTCCTGATTTCCTCCTTCATTAAGTTGTGCAAGTTCTTACAGAAACTCCAAGCTGCTCTCCCTCACCACCATGTCCAGCCATGTTCATGTCTAAGCCAACAAGGTGCACCATGGCAAGGAAACACACAGGGGCTGGGTGCACGTCAGTACATGCACACAGATTCCATGTGCTGGGAATGCTTGGGTGCCAGGTGAGCTCCAGCCCCACTATGGCACCTTCAGGAAAGGTCCCTGTCCTCACTGCTCAGTTGCTCCCTGCTAAGGAGCCCATGGACAGCATCCTCCTTCCCCACTCCATGTAGTTCTGCTGGGCTCAATCTGGGAAGGACATGGAAAATCAATCTTCTTTATCTACCCATGCTAGGGCATTTCCTCAGGAAAAAAACAAAGGAGGCCTCTTAAACGTTTCTTTTAGGCTTCATGGGCAACATTTCTTAAAAATATGGTATTGTCATATACACACACACAGTATTTGCATGTATGTTTATATACAGACACAACAAAAGCACATCACTTTTTGTAAGCTGTATAATTTATTCAGTTGCACATACGAATAAAGCAAGCATTTCATGTTTAATTGGCTGACTTCATCAGACAGCTTCCCACCTACACTCCCAGTAATACCACCATTTAGCCATACATAACATTATTTCCTAGTTCTTTTCAAGAGCTTTTCCCTTTCATTATTTTCAACCACACATTCTGAAAATTATGACATAAGTAAAAAAACCACTAAATGATGGTAGCATTGAGAACCCAGAGCAGTGCTCTGTGACAACTGCAGAGCAAAGATGAAGCACCAGCTCAAACAACAGATAAACTAAGAAATTTCAGACTGAACATTAAATTCAAAGAAGAAATTAAAAGAACAGAAACTCTGCTGTAACGTTCTGCTCTGAGTATTTTAGATCCCGGTAAACAAAGTTATTCAATGGAATTGTGAAGAAGTTCTTGGCTTTCATTTCCTCAGCTAATTAAAACTGTGCTTGAGTGCTAAAACTCAACGTATTTGAAATCCTTATGAAACACTAAAGACCAGAAATGATTTAAGAGTAAGCAGAAATTATGAACGCAAGCAAATTAAAGTTCTTTAAGAAAATTAACAGTGTTTCACAGCAGCTAAACTATTCTGGGAATATATACTCCCAAAGTTACTTAGTGTTGTAAGCTCAGAAAACAAAGACGTATTATGAAATCTGAATCAAGTTATAGAGAGATGAGGGGGTGTGGAGTAAAGACAGAAGGAACTTGTGAACACACACAGAAACTGTGAATCGTAAAAAATTAAAGAAACACTCACTACGCCTTGATAAAGCAATCAACTAGTTACAAATAATGAAGTTCAGCTGTTAAACATTATTAAATCTTACATATCATACATTCCATGTTTAATGCCAAAACTGTACCATTGTCTTATGTGAACAGTATCTTACTTGCTTTTCTCCACAACCACACTTCTGCACACTAAAACTTTAGTTATCTATGCCATTCCACCAATAATGCTAAAAATAGTATTGCAAAGCTGACTTTAAATCAATACTTTAACCAACACACAAGCTAACTATTGTTATGTTCTCAATCTCCCAAGAAAAACAGCAGTCTCTAATGTTCCATTGATTTAGATAATGAGTAAAAGAATAATCAAATAATAACACACTTTGGATATAAATAAATTATATAGAGCTATACCGTATATAAAGAAAAAAAAAAAAAAGAGGAAGAATCTGTATTACCCAAGTTTGCAACTTTATTCATGTCATCTGAACATTATTTAGAATTTCTAATTGAGAAATCACAGACTTAAAACTCCAACACAGTGTGTTAAATGTTTAATCAGTTCCTTTACCAGTTACTCTCAGGATATGCTCCTTACAAAGAGCCTTCATAAATTGTTCCAAGGCAGCTCAACCCCAACTTTTCTTTCCAAACCTTATGTATGAACAATTGGGAGTCTTTGTACAGCTATTCTTTCCAAACCCCTGCCTGTTCCCATTGGCTCTCTTGGTCCTTAGAATTTGATCATATCTAAAAGCAGGCTGCCTAGACAAGGCAGTACTTCTACTGAGATCTCAACAATCTTAAAGTACTCCAAACAATTACATCTCATAAACCACAATCTTATTAACACATCCCAGGTTGTTTCTTTCCCTCCCTCAAAAATTCAGTTATTATGCTTGTTTCAATTCATTATCCCCAAATACTCTTCTCCATTATCTCAGCCTTGAACCTTTCCCCTCGTTTTATATTCATATGAAACTTTTATGTGCCTCTACAACAGCATATTGCTCTACACTTGTGTAATGGATTCCACGTTGTTGACTTTAGGCACAGTAATTTTAAGACAGAATTAAAACTCAAAACCACCTTTAAAAGCAGTTGGTAATGAATTAATTTCTTTCTAAGCATACTTTCTATCCTACCAAGTTTTCTTCAATGTGCTAGAGACACAAGATGAAGGAGAACACTGCAGGACCTCACCTGAGGTGAAGTCTTAACTGACTCATCAGTAATCAATTATCATCGATTAAGCCAAGTATTGCTTTAACAAACGATCCCCTACGTTCTGTACCAATGTCACTATTCAGTTCCTCAGACAACCATCTGACCATAACTGAGGAACACAGAATAAGCCTTCAAGTTAGACAGTTTTATCAGAATCTAGCTGCATCTGTAGCTACTGCTTCTCTTAACTGTCAGCCCAGCTAGACTATCAAACAGAATTATCAGAACGAGACATCTGACAAATTCAGAAGACCATTCTTAACATCTACTTCTCGTGCTCTTTGTCACCCAATCACACTCATCATTGATTTTGTTTCTCTATAAGTAACACACCTGTTTGTTTGTTCTAACATTTGTACAGAGACAAAGCTACGACTATTTCCCTTTAATTTCTGGGAGTGTTTCTCACTTTGCATTTAAATACTGTAGGATTCACCTCACCCCCAGAGAATTGCTAGTATAGAAACAGCAGAGGTTCAGAAATCAATTTGACCAATTTAAGACTGCACTACTTAGAATGTATCTAACCTCACACATGTCGAAAATAAGATGATGTTAAAAATTAAGAAGCGGCTCAAACAAAGATTAACTGTCAGTCTCTCCTTCTACAACAATTAATATCTCTCTACACTCAATATATTTCTGTATATAAAATTTTCACTAGTGGTATTTCACAATTGTTTTCCTGAGTTTTATTTTCATGTGCTCAAATTTTCCTCAACTCAAAATTAGAACCAAAGCAACAACCTCCAGAAGAAGGTGACACACAAACACAAGAGTATCCTAAAAGCCAAGAATTACAAGTGTTTAGTGGAGCTCAGGTGCTGAAGTTGCAACCAGTTACACCCTTGTTGTTCTCCCTCTGCCTGCTTCTCTGTATCACCATCACCTTCACATTCCCTTAGTTTGCTAACTTTTCACGTTTGAAGTTTACAGCATCTACAAAACACTACTGGATGTTGCTGGTGTATAAGACAGTTGCTGCCTTTTTTTGAGAAGATGTCCAAAACACACACCCTTAAAGAATAGAGACAGACAGAAAGCATATCCTAAGGAGACCGCACATGAGGATCTTTGTTATTCAAAGTGTTTAAGCAGGAACAAATGTATTTGGAAAAAAATGTATTAGGGAAAAAAACCTGCTCCAAATCCTAATGCTTCTACCTACTCTGGGATATTAATGATTATTCTGCAGCAACTGTCGCTCCCAAGAGCCAACAAAATTTCCACGTGGTGACTTACCTAACAAGTCCTCTGCATAAGAAACCCCCTGATAAAAACACCTTGCACTCAACTATTTCCTAAGCAGACCAGGTGCTTTTGTAGTCCTCACCAGTCCCCACACCCAGAACAAAAGTAGTAAAGAAAAGTAAAAATGAACCATGCCAAAGACTCCGAGCTGCTGATTACTAAGAGACTACAAAGAAGTCTGGTTTTTACAGTACGGGAAATGCACTGTTTAAGGATCTTTCCATGCATGTTAAAATCTGAGGAACTTCAGGCAGACTAGTAGCACTAGTACTCATACTACTCTTGTGACACTTGTATTTTGTGTTTTCCTTTGAAATATGAAAATAAGATGTGGCAAGAAGTAATCTAACTTACAAAAAAATTTCTTTACCTCATTAAGGGAAATGAATTTGAAAAATCCAATTTGATTGAAATATCCAAATCTAGCAAGAACCTAAACACATGCATTTGATTAAACAATTATTTAACTCAATTAAAAACTCATTTATTCTACCATCTTATTAGCAAATGTTCCAGTGACTTACTAAACATTGATTTTGCAGAGTCAGTTACTTATGACTGGGAAAAAGCTAAAACAAGTTATTCTTCAAGTCCATATCTACTTAAAGATATCAAGAAAAATTTAAAAAAGCTTTTATGTTCCTTAGGTATGATGTGTATTTGAGTACTTTTCAAACCCATCCTAAACGTTATTTTAAGCAAAGTCTCAAGAAAAGCTCAGTAGTTCCTCATTACAACAAAACAAAAAGATGCTTTACTCCTCATGTTGACTTTAAGCATATACTAAGATAAAATAATCAGCTACATTCAGAAAAATATTATAAGCACACAAAGAATCAGCCCTTTATTTAGTAATGATTCTTAACAATGCATCTGTGTTTCTGGTAATCCAGCATTTGGTTTCCCCCTCTGATCCCCAGCTTAGAAAAATCACATACATTCTATTATGTCCTTTAAAAAAAACCTGACTGCAATTACTACAACTGAGTACCTGTAACCATAAATATCCACTCTTGATGATGTTATTTAATTCTTAACCTCCTGTAGAAAGCAGTTTCAGTATAGTTATGTATGAAAACAAGTTGTCCATTTTGAGACTACCTTTACATATATATTTTTTTTTAAATCATAATGGGACTTCTCAATCAGTGAGCAAGCAGCCTCACCTTCCCTTATCCATATTCTTTCCCAGTTTTAGTTTACAGCCCAGTTGTATGTTAGACATAACTGCCAGCTGAAAGTGGATTTTCATCAAGAGAAAAAAACTATACCTTATATTCAGTCTTCTCCATAGTCAAATCAGCTTTCATATTGCATACTGATACATTAAACAAACTAAAGCATCCCAAAAATGTGGTTTAAAATGTCCTGGTGCTTAGTTTGCTTTTTGAAGATATGGAGAGCAGCACTTCCTGCTCATTTCACTTTCATATGATTTTCCACACCAAATAAAAAGCATCTGAAGACCAGGACTGCATGGTTCAGTGGTTAAAATGTCATGGTTAAGAAGCAACTAAAAACTGCATGTTATAATGGAGAACATCTGGTAATTTTATCTTAAGCAGCAATGCCAGCAGTCAGTTTAGCCACTTCAGAAGAATCTTTCTATGTCTTCAGATTGCAGTAGTCATACTCCAAGACCATTTAGGAGATAACTTAATCTGACAGTCACAGGCTAAAATGCCAACCATGGAAATGGAGTAATGAAGAGACACAAAGGAACTGCAAGACAATGAAGGCATTCAAAACAAAGCGTGATGAATGTGTATGACACTCACAATGATGTTTGTTTAATGTCAGTACTCTTTGAGAGCAAGATCAACATTACTCCAAGGACTAATAAATATCTTAAAGACACAATTAAATTCAAGTATGTATTTTCATACGTGCTTTTTACAAAGAAAATCAGCTAATGTATTTAATTGTAACATTTATACACAAGCAAACTGGAAATACTAAAGCAGAAGATAAATAATACCACTATGCTGAGAAAACAAATACAAGAATGGACTCTGAATCCAATAAAGCTTTCACTGACCCACCAAAATTAGCAAATTTAGGTTTAATTTTCTTCATGTCTTCTTTTTAAAGGAATATTGTTTTATGATAGTGGTAATACAGTTATTTTTCTGCATTTCTTAGAAAATCTTGCATTGCTCTGAGTCTTAGATAATCATAAAAAAATAAATCAAATACATATGGCTGATTTGATTTTTTGAAGGCCTCTATTTTGAAAAATGCATAAAACCCACTTGAGGTATTAGAAAACAAAATACAGCATATTAAACCACAGCGTTGTATACTTTCAGTTAGGTAGTTTAGTGTTTAATAAAGAAAACAAAGCTTGTAGCATAAAATGAAGGGCAGGGACCTTTGAGAATGAATTTCTGAGAATGTAATCTGAAACACTTTATAGGAAAAAAAGAAATGACAAATGGGTAATTTACCCTACCTTACACTGCATATGCTTTCAAGCAATAACATTTTCCAGTATTTATTCCATTAGTATATCATGACCATATAACCATTTCCACAATGACAACCTTTTCCAAAAGTTGGCTTTTGGTTGTCGCTTTGGGATTTTTTGTTGTTTTAGGTTTTCTTTGGGGGCATGGGATGTTTGGTTAGTTGGGCTTTTTTTACAAGCACATCTATAGTGATGTGTATTTCTGTACATGTAAGTGTACAAACACATACACATACTCGTAAGAGAACTAGCATTTACACGTGTACATATGTAATTTTCCAGTAAAATAGCAGTTATGAATTAAATGCCTCACCTTTCAGTTAACATTTATAGCCTCCACCTCCTTCTTTCAGTCAAAATATTTTCTTTAAATACTTGAAATTGTTGCCCCTATCTCTTCCCATACAGAAGATGTTACGACTACATTTTTTGTAGGTTGGGATTAACAGAACAGAAATTTCCTTTTTCCATGAAGACAAAACCTCAGATGTATTTCATGCCTTTGTAAGTATTTTCAGTGATTCAACACCATACTTAGCTCAACAGAAAACAGCTACACAGCTTTTGTTGAAGCAGTAAGAATCATCAAATAAAAACAAGTGCATCCCATACACAACTTACTCAGTGACCACATTACAGATTAACTAAAACCAAAGAAGGCCAAGTTGACATAAACATTCACTTGTATATATTTCAGAAATCAAGAGGGAAAAGTACAGTATTTCAAGAATAATGGTGAAATAGTGGAATCTTTCATTAACTACATTAACATGCAGTCTGAGGATTAAATGTGCTCAGGCAGAATTTGGCACGTTTGTAACAGTTAAAAACAGATTATCTGATGAGATTTTAAAGGGCGAAGAGGCTGACAAAGCAAAGCAGATGGTATTACCACTGTCGATACAGTGAACACAGACAACAGTAACCACCTTTAGAAGTTAAGTTTTACATACAAACTAGCTTTAGGTAGGTGTTAAGACTACTAGTGACAACATGTGAAGTTGTTTCCCCATGTCTCTATCAAACCCACCCACTACTGGTAATAGAAGAGTTGCTGCAGACAACAATGCATGAGAAACATTCTTTCCATCCCATAATATGGCGTGTTTTCTACGCAAAATAACTAAATAAAGGCCAAAGTACACACGTACTGACTATCAGCATGACACGTATAAAATGCTTATGTCAAATATATCCACTTGCATTTGCGGTGTATCTGATCTATAATCAAGGCTAAATGAGAACTATTGAAACATTTAAGTGATGAAGTGAAGTAGTCAATTAGAAATGCTGCACTGAAAGCAACTTATACATACAAATTATTATTAAATAATCTCTTCATCACTTAAACACAGAAACAAAACTTTCAAGGTATTGAAAATAAAATACGAAATATCAACCATCAGAAAATTAGGATCTGTCATACTTTCAATTAGGTACTTTTGTGCTAGATAAACAAAATCAAAACTTCTAGCACATCTGTTGAACTACCTCTGAGATTACTTCAAGTGTGAGCAATTTAACCCCCAACATTTAATAAAAGCGTCACTACAGCAAAAATATTTAAAGTAGTTCTAATTTGTGGGAGTGTATGCTGGGGTTTGCACCACTTATTAGTGGTTTGTCATCAGTCTCGCCTGTTTTCCCTGTGAGCCAGGATTATTAGGTGATTGAGACGGTTTCTCGTGTTCAGATTTGGATGTTTATTAGATCTTATCAAAGAATTACAGAAAGTACGACAGTACCTCTAGCTCTTTGTTAGACGTAGGAATAATGGCTACAGCTGAGCCTGCTTCAAGGCCCTTTAAAGCTAAGCTAACCAATAGAGGTTTTACACCTATATTACTTATTCCTTTTGACCCAATAATAGATTTCCACGACCCTTAGAGTGACATTTTGACTGACCAACCAAAGGTTACTACCTAAGTTCTGTGAAGAAGAAAAAGAAGATGAACAATGAAAAGACACCACCCAAATTCTACATCTTATCCCATAACCACCACTATACTACAAAAACTTGAAATTTAAAACCCATCACCCAGTGAAAATACACACATCTAACACACTACACAGATGTGATTTCTAACTCATTATTCATATTTACAAGTCTTCTCCAAGGTTTCAGGTCCAGAGCAGTGTTTTCCAGGGCAACTGTGCCTGGAAGCACAGAAAGCTCAAAAACTGCAGATTCCTGAGATCCAACACTAATTCTCTAAAATTTGAGTGGTCACAAAGAGGAGAATAACATCTTAAAAAGGAGATAATGAAAATATTTTTTCCTTAGTGTACTAAAGGGCTAAGCATAATTTTCAGTACATATCTAATACACTCAGATTGGTTCCATCTTCATTTAGTACAATGCACACATTTTTAACAAAGATTATAGGGTTGGGGGCATTTTGGGTTTGTTTTTTTTTTTCAGTTCTAGCTCAGTTACCATAATCACTTTTCAACATCAAAGCCAGATAATAGCTTGTCTTGTTATGGGAAAAAAGTGAAAATTCTTGTGGGAGTAAGACCAGTTTGGTCTAGTTCAAAAACATTTGTAAAATATGTATTAACACAAAAACAAAGGATATGAACATAATTGTATTACATTACTAAAACACAGTATTTGTGCAGCAGGAGAACAAAGTTAACATTCAATGTTTTGAAGTCTGATATACTATACCAAAAAAAAAAATATCAACATCTGGAGGAAAATGAACACATTAGTGCAAAAGTTTTGCCTATTACTCACTGAAGAAGTTCCAAGGAAAAATTCAGCTCGTAACACAGGAAATGAGTTCTCTGCATACAAATACCTCTATCTATTACTCTTTCCCAGAACTACATTTCAGTATAACACAATGCAGTTAGTGTAGGAGTAATTTTGTTAACATGTTAATTTCCTTTAAATTACACTATATTTAATTGGGTTTTTAAGTACAGCTTCTTAAGTCAATTAGAACAGTACAGATTCTATGGGATGTCCAAAAAGGAAAAAGATCTCCAGAAATTTATCAAACCTATTATTTAAGCACTATGTGGAGTAGGAGAGAACAACTTAAATCTCTCTTCTAAGTACTGGGGTATTTATGTTTCATGGCATGCATGAGTCAGTCAACCTCAATGCTGTTTAACCTCTAACTCATCTCATCTAGAAAGTTGGTGCCATCAGCACAATTCAAACACTGAATAGTTCACATTATGTTCAGAACTGAATAAAATCTCTTGAATGAACACACACATGCTTCAAGTCAGTTGGCTCAAAAAACTGAGCACAATATTTAGCATTTGTTGGACAGTCAGTAAACAGACCTCACCTACACAGACTCTGCACACGATCTTTAATAAGAAATGCTGATACAAATTTATCTATGCTTTCCAGTAAAACTTTATTGAGAAGATAGTAAGCAACCACTGTTGAACAGCTGCAACTCATTCCTGCTATATGACTAAGAATTGCTGCCTTCCCCACTTGGACACAGGCAATACATGTTTAATGGTTTAGAGGATGGATTGCCGTAACAAACAGTCTGATCTGCCTTAAAATTACTCATCTACTATTTCTCAGTGGTGATATGCTCTAAGTAACATTAAAACAGGTGGGACAATAAATTAGAACTTTAAGACTTTTTAATATTACAAATCAGGATTTGTTTCAGTTTAAGATTTTGCCCCTTCAAATAGTTCTGTCATTTACTAGAATCACAAATTTTAAATTTTCAAAGGGTAACCCTGAGTCCTATTCAACTATTAACTGCTCTTTGCTAGTACCTATACTCTGGCACCACAGTATTATCTAACAGATGAAATACTACTTCCAGTTGTGTTCTGGAATGTGCCAAAATAAACAGCACATCACATAATTTCAGATAGAAAACTGAGGTTATATTAACTGGGTGATTAATTTTAATAGATATATTGCTTGCTACAATAAAAACTGAATTGTTTTTATGAAGCACCACCATACAATTAAAGCCTCAACACCACAGCAACATAACCATCCTAAAATAAAAATATCAACTTACTGCATTTCATAAAATCACAGCACAAGTTAGGATTGGAAGAGAACTTGAAGATCATACAATTCCAAACCCCTGCCATGGGCAGGGACACCTTCCACCAGACCAGGTTGCTCAGAGCTCCATCCAACCTGGCCTTAGGGAGCATCCATAGCTTCTCTGGGCAACCTGTTCCACTGTCTCACCACCCTAAGGGTGACAAATTTCTTCCTAACATCTAATTTAATTCTACCCTCTTTCAGTTTAAATCCATTCCCCCTTGACCCACTCTAAAAGATCCTCTCCAGCACTCTTGTAGGACTCTTCAGGTCCTGTAAGGGTGCCATAATTTACACACCATAATTCTGCAATGTTAGCTTTGCCAGTAGATAACTTGACTTGCCCACTACAGATTATTACAGATTATTCTCATTTGTTCCCGACTGAGCAGAATATCAGCCACTGATACAGTGATCATTCAAAAAGCTCAGAATCTCTCTGATCACTGCAGCTGTAAGCTAGACAAACCAGATTATCCATGTGATGTCAATAAAATATCTACCCAGCAGACCACATCCTAATGCTTAAAATGCTCCTTAAAAAAAAAAAAAAGAAAAAAGAAAAAAATGTATTTAAAAGTATAGCTGGGATTTAGAATGAATTACTAAATCCTTTAAATCCACATCATTCACCTCTAATAACCTCTGCTGAAGGCTTTGAGAGCATGTTTAACTGACAAACAGCCTCACAAACCTCATGTAAATACATTAGACCAGATCTATAAAAAAATGAAATAAATAAAAATCAGGCTAGCTTTCCAGGCCATTTTAATAATGGTAATACAGCTTTCTTGATTAAAGAACAAAGAAATCTCAAAGCACAGATTAAAAGATAAAAGCAAACCAATGTAACACACTGAAAGATACAACTCTTTTTCTTCAAATTCTAAACTTGCAGTTTAAAGGAGGATCTGAGTAAATTCAATACTTGGTGTTGTTTCTGTTAGGTATTGAAAAATTTTAATGAAATATAATGATAGATACATATTTATCTAAATAAACTTCATTTTTAGCACAGAAATTCTGATTAATGTGATGGAACCATCTGAGTAGCTACACCTAGTTGGCTGAATGCATTACAACTAATTAGAGAAGCCAACATACAGTTTTCTTTCATCATTTTGAAATAGGTATGTGTAAGAATTATCATCAAAATACAGTCATAAGAATTCAGGATGTAGTAATTCCTCCATATACAAAACTCACTATCTTCAAAATGTTATCTAGAATGTCAGTTTAATTTTCATCCATTGAAACAACACTGAATCACTAACACAGTCTTCCTGGAAAATGCATTTTCAGATCATCTGGGCAGAAGATTCCACTTGATTTTTCAAACACAATGTATATATATGTTATCACAGGTGAAAAAAGAAAAAAATAATTTCTATGTTCACAACAGTACTATCATTAGTCTCAAAGGCAAATCTCAAATTGTTTTCCCAGATTAGCTGCTAAAGAGCTAATATAATTCATTCAGCAATTCTATGACCAATTTGAAGATCAGTCTAACAGCATACCAAAAAACAGGTATCCTCATCTTCTAGATTTGGCAAATTACCACACCTAATCAATAATTTTTCAATTTCATTTTCTAAAAACTAACCCAAGATGTAAACATTTATGCCAAGAGATTTACCATTTAGTTCAAAATTAAGCTAATCCTAAGAAGCTTTACTGTCCTAGGATTGAGTAAGAAATCTTTTTTCATTTTCCTGTACAAAAATTACACCTCCCCCATACAGTTTTGGCATTAAGATAATAGAACCTTCAGATGGAAGGTAGAAAGCAATTCAAATCTAAAGGGACATCTGTTTTGTGAAAATTAATACTGCCATAAGACCTTACATTGTAATTGTCAAAGAATCAAGAAATTTCAAAACACTGAAGATGTTGCACTCTGTAAATTCCTTTAAAGAGAACAAGCGGAAGTCAGATAACAGACTACAAAGGCAGAGGGAATTTAAGAATAACTCCTAAATTACCGACCTCTAACACAAAGCTATAAAAGCTGCGTGCTTCTGTTTTTTGCTGTGTAGAATGACACAATCACTTGGAAAAAAGCTAATACTATAAATAAACTGCATTAGGTATATAGATGGAACAAGGGTAAGTTTATTAGATTAGCTGAATTATGTTGATATTTATTCTGGTATTTTTGTATTATGTAATATGTAGGTAATATTGTCATTGGCCTAAACAAGTTACAGAATCCAAAATGAAGATCCACAAAGAGTTGCTGTGCTAATTAAAAAAGGGACCCAGCACTTCAGAAATGGTATCATGAACTAAACACAAGAGAAGACTCAAATTACTATACAGCTCCACAGCCATAAATCTCTCTACACGGAGGTACATAAAAAAAGCTAAATCTGCCTACACACAATACATCAAACTCCCTGAGCGAAGCAGCTCAAATCTCTCTAATCTCTTTTATTCAGGGCCTGAAAAACTTATCTGGTGCATCATCCTGCTATGTACAATCCAACTGAACTGTCCTGTACTACAGAGAAGAAAAACATATACAAACACATAATTTAATGCAAGACTATCTCAAAATGATAGAAAACCAGACTGACAGTACTGCTGTCACAAGCAGAAGCCGCTCCTATAATGGGAAGAAAACCAGCTCTTAACATTAAGACAAATGAGACCCAACTCTCACTGTTGCAGGTTTGTAAAAGCTGACACTAAGCTGCTTCCTCAAACACTCCAACAAACTTTAAGGAAGGGAACAGACCAATTCCCACTAAGAGCAGGAGATCTGGAATTTCCTGATCTCTTCCCATCCTGTCAGAGTATGCCACAGCAAAAGGAACACTAGAAACAAAAAGGGAAAGTCCTCTCTGCTAAAGGCTTTAACCTGCATTACAGTTCCAAGTCTTCATCCCACAGCTGCTTTCAGGGACCTGGTTCAAACCAGTGTCAGAGTGCCACCAATACAGACATTCCCTGTGACTACAAAAGAGGACAGAAAGGCTTCTTCACTATGCTTTACTTGCTGAGGAGCCACAGATGAGGTTTTGCTCTTCTCTTTGAGTCAGCTCTAAGACAGTGGTAACAATCAAGTCTGGGTTCAAGAATTAAACAGTTTCCTGAGAAGAAATTGTGAAAATCTCAGACATGAAGAAGCAGCAAGGAGAATCAAGCAGGACTAATCTTTCGACTAAGGTGCTGTACTTCAAGCTTACATTCACACAGCCTTCACTGCAAGAATCAGATGTAGTTCTAAGTCATATACCAACCAAATATGAAGCTTTTAAGCAATTAGACACAGATTTTCCCACAACTTTCATTTTGAAAGTGGATCAAGCACAAAAACATATTTAAATCACATGGCACTTTATTATCTCTCTAATAAAGATGGGTATTAAGATACATGAAGTTTATACCTTATTTGAGGGCATTTATGCTTTCAGCTATTAGAAAAATAAGCCTTTTTTTTTCTAAATTAAGCCTCGAACTCCAAGATACTTAAGTATCAAACTGTTTCCAAGCATCCCATTAGGGAGCAAGAAAACATTGAAAGTAAATTGCTGTAAAAATCACCTAATGAACTGCTCGAATCAAAAGAAAATAAGCAATTTTTAAAAGTAATTTTATCTGGACGACAAACAAAACATTCATGTCTGTTTTACGCTGAACAAGCCCAGTTTTAGAGTAGTTTTATAAAACTACTCATATCAAATTAAAAATTTAATGTTACTAATAAAAGCACTCTTGGAAGATTTGTCCTTCCAAACTCTTTAACCTTCTCTGTCATTAGGGCTGACTGATAAGCCACCAGCTGTTTTTTTTTCTTCTCAGTGCTACAATGCATTCTCTTCCTTTTTAAGGCTAGTATACCCGAGCAACAAACAGCAGGACTTTAGCCAGCTGCTAGAATGTCACAAACCTATATATATTTAGCTCCCATCTCATTTACTGCCATCCCTCAGTGTCAACCATTTAATGTCCCTTTTGCTCCAGCCTCCTGACATTCCTCACTGAGCTGACAACACTGCGGGCTGGATCAGCACACAGAAGCTACAAGAACACACAACAACAAAGCTGAGACCTTATCAGTTACCAGAGACAGAAGCCATGCCTTGTCAAACACACTCAAGAAAAAACGTTCTAGGTCTTGCTTCCCTCCCTCCACTTCTAGACTAATTTTTACTGGTTATAAATGGTGTAGTTGTTTGCATAAATATTACCTTTAGATATTTAGTGAAATAGCAATTTGTTCTTTCAGCACGTTTAATTAGCAACATGGTTTCTTCTAATAGGGCAAAACCCCCTCCTGTGTGTACACTATTTGCTTTGCCTCTGCTTTCTCATTACTTTTTGTATATTATAATATAAACTAAAGTCACATTTTCATTCCATTTAATATTGGTTTTAACATTAACCCTTTTCCTCATGCCACAAGTTTAAAGAGAATCTTAATTGGATAGTTTCAATTCCACTTTAAATAACTAAAATAATATCCCTCAGAAAGATTTTTTTTATGCTACATGTTCTGTTCATGTAAAAACACTAATCTAATTACTGTCGTATTTCGGAAATAATTGGATTTTAAATTGCTTAGAATTATCAACATAAGTGAGAAAGCTGTAAAGATAGACAAATTAACAATTTCATGGTTTTAAAACGGGAATCTCTGTTATCATTAGATTCCCATTTGCAATTATTTAAAGGGCCACAGAACAGTTTGGTAGTTCCCTCCTTTAAGTGGTCATAAAAACCTTTAAACAGTAATTGAAAGATTGTTAACAGAAACTCTCTCAGGAAATCAGATCCTGGAACAATCTAATAGTAGGCATGCTTAAGCAAGATAGTGAATAATCTGTTTCATCCTATTCACTAAGATGAGGTTTTCAGAACAGTGACAAGACATCAGTTCCAATAACACCAAGAGATGAGCAAAAATTGTTCAATTCCATGCTCTACTTGGGAATTGTGACACATTTATCTAGAGAATTAACAAGTTGTGCTGTAAATCGGTCTCCAAAACCTAACTGTAGGATCCAGCAGTGCCCTCTAAGCCTCGCAGTTTACATCATTACACTCATATCCCAGTAACAAAGGATCCTCAGGATATAGAGTCCAACAACTAATTTCCATAATAATATCTTTTAATTAGACGTGACTACCCAAGGCACTTAAAGTTGGCAATTTAGCTATAGACTGCTTCCATTTCTCAGTAATTAGAAGTGAGAAAGATATATTTAAGTTGGAGCACCATTTCAGATAGTGATACTATAGTTAAAAATACTAAGCAGGAATGGAATTCTTGTACTTAAGGGACATTATTCTCTTTTTTTTTTTTAATTTACCAGATAAATGCAGTCGGTTTTCCTCATCCCAAAAGGAAAAACTGACTTTATAGAAACAGGCTTTGAGGTTATACTCAAGTTTATGCAAAGCAGAGGTGCTCAGTACTCACTTCACTTTATTTTATTAGTTACTGGAACTTTACACAAAGTTCTTCGTCCCTTTAAGGCAACAGATTTTATGCTGAGTTATTCAGTCTTTTATAATTCTAAGTCGCAAAAATATATGCATTTGCCACGTTGAAAGATGGGAAGGGAGGAAACACAGAAATTGCACACTTCCAAATCAGAAGACCTCAACGCAGTACTACATAAATAGCAATTACTATTTTTTCCTCCATAATAGCACTCTTTCATAAGCAAAGTTAAAAATAAAGCAGTAAAGCATCTCACCAAGCAACTAAACCCCATGATAAAGACGCACAGTATTGTTTTGTGGATAAAGATAGGCCTTACCAATTAGAGCCGTGATGAAAGTTTCCATATTCAAGCAAGGTATTTTGGGAAAAAATGCATTTTAACAAGCTTCTGAAGTGAGAAAGTAAGGTGTTTAACATTCCTAAACATAAACATGCTTTTCATTCATGTGACTGATTTTAATTGCTTAATTTAGCTGACTAAATTGTAATTTATAGTCAGAACCAATATTAGATAATTTTTGCTTTGCTCCTGTAACTTTTACACATATTTGAGAATCGGTAACACAACTGCAATCTCATTCATAGACTAGGAGCTCTATACTGAAACCAACTGAATTTTATGAATTCATAGGGGAAGGTGAATCAGAATTCTTACTTCACTTAAGACAAATCAAATTCTGAAATACCTATTTCTATCCTTAAATATATTGAAAATACTTCCAGCATTTCACAAGCAGAACTACAAAACCCCACTTTCTATATAAACATCACACTTAGTCATAGCTTTGTACACAGTATATACTACTCCACATTCATTAGGGGTTTATTTACTAAACTAGATCTAGAATTTCATGCCACAAATACACTGAAACACATTAGAGAAAGTAATTTTAAATTGCTTCATCAAAACAAAAGCAATCCCCCTTCCAAAATTTAGAACAAAATCCAGGAGGATTATCTAACTGGTAGCATTTCTCGCTCTACTGCAGACTTTAAGTTATATACTTCAATCAAGTGTAAAATAAAGTAAGACTAGAAACTCTCAATGTCTCTTTCCTGTTGAACAACTATTTCTTCTAAAAAAGGAAATAACAGATTTCTCAGTGTTGACCATATTTGAAGTGAAAAACTACACTAATAATTCAATTCGCCTTCTGGAAACATTGTTACAAAAAGTCTTCTCTAAATATTTATCAGTAAACTTGCAAAACTCTAACCTAAATCTGCAGCACAGGTCAGAAACACAGAGGACAGCTCAAAGTTTAGCCCTCAATATTATTTTTCGTGTTCTAAGGTCTAATCTGCCTCGTTTGCTCTAAATGCCTTCTGCTAAAAGCTCTTAGCAAACCTTAAGTCTATGTTCTAACTGTAAGGAGGCACTACATAAAAAGACAAAGAAAGCCCCTGAGACACGTTAAAAAACCCACCTTGCTGGGAGCATTTAAGGGTACAAGCCCCAGAGCATAAGCACTACAGAATTATTTGCTTCAGCCAGCATCAAGCACTAAGAGCAGCAGTATTACAGTTCAGTAATACAGTAATAATAGCACCTCTGGATATCAAATCATATTGAATCTATTATCCGAAATATCTACAATTACAACGCTACTAAAAAAGAAGCTTATCAACAGTTGCTACATTCAGGCTTCATTTCCAACTAACTTTTGCCTTTTACTTTGGAATTTTGAGATAAGGAGAGGGGTACTACCACTTCTTCCAGTTCCGTGATGACTAATATCACTGCAGACACTGCAGCAAAGAGGAACTACCTCATATTTATCGGGAGAAACAGCAGAAGAAAGAGTTACAGTATAAGGCTTTGAGATATACTTCAGGTTTACATGTCAGCCTACCTGTCTGTGTGACTTCAGATTCAGATATATGTATGTTCCAGCCCTATCTGTATTACAAAGCTAGAATTTCAGGTCTCTCTCTTGCTTCAGCTTGCCCATCAGCTGACTCACAGGAAAAAGTGAAGTCGTTGACAAAGACTCAAAGGGCATTGTTTACAATTTTTCCAGTCTTATGGGCAACATTTGCACTAGTGGAAGTAAAAAACATATGCAAAATATTATTGTGGCTAGAATAGACTGAAAAAATCTAATGAGATTTAAGCCCAAGATGCACTATTTGAGTATTTGTGTTGAATGACATCAACTCCACTTTACTTTTAATGCAAGTGACATTCATTCTTTTAAAAATGATAATCAAATTGTCAAGTAAATTCAAATTATAAAATTCAAGCAATTAGATTAAATATTATGACCCAGACATTTAAGATGTTGATTTGAATAATATATTCATTATCATCAGTACTTAAATACATCAGCAATATAACAACGGGTCATTTCCAGATGGAACAGCAATACAGAGCTATCTATTTAATGCACCATTCACATTTTTAGACCGCCTGTACTTCACAGGGAAAAAATAATCTGGTAAGTTGCTACATATTTAAGTCAACTTCAAATCACAATTTAATTGATAATCTTCCCAATACAAGCAGTCCCTGTATCACTGACCACAGAGCAGAGCCCTCAGCGTCCTCTGACACCACAGATCACAATGTTAGCAACTAGATCGAACTCCAATTTTTGGGTCAGTATGTTCTGAGTGTTTATAAACCACACAGCTGAGAGATATTGATCAGGCTTACATCAGTACTCTAAAGAGACAGAAACCTTATGAAAAGCATTAATCAACCTAAGCAACTGAAGTGTTGGGTGGATGAATGTACATGATTAGGACAGGTGTATGAGCTTTCCTGAAGAGAGGAAGTGCTATACTATACAATACGAGACAACCGAGTGCAAATAAGGTGTAAAAAGTAACGGGCTGCTCATCAAGCAAAATTGTTTTTCTTAAAGTACTGAGTGTATTGGATTGGAAAGAATAAGAATTCACTCCGTTTCTAAGTACTGCAGCAAATTTCAAAAGGAATCAATGCCTTTACAGAATTCACGACTATACACTGCTCTTAAAGAGAAAACAAACATATAAAAGCTTAGAACTGTGCATTAATATAATGCCAAAGTGATTGAAATTAAACATCAGTTCCAGCTAGTGTTCTTACTAGGATTAAAAAAACAGCAGAGACAAATTTCATAAATTTAGTAGATCCACACTACAATTGATGAATATCTATTAGCTACAGAAACCCAGAATCTTCTATGCAGAGATGCCTATTGACACAGCATTTGTGTTTTATTTTAAATGCAACATTCCAAATCAAGGCAGGTAAACAACAGTTCTCAAGCAGTGAAACAAAACATGGAAAAAGGAAGGAAACACCTGAAAGGAAAGTTTATTCACAAAGCTGGATTTGTGTACAATCTTCCTCTCAAGAAGACTCATATTTAAGACAACCAAGTGACCACCATCAATAAGACACATATAAGGAGCAAAATAACTCTGTTCTTTTGAAATATGGAACAAATTCAGATTTGAAATGAATGCTATAGACGCAGCATTACACAGAAAACTTTTCCTTGACAAATGATGTACACTTGAAATAACTTCAGAAATAGCACAACCTCAAAACAGCACACCTGTTAAAAAAAACTCAACCATGTTGCTCAAGAGGCAACTAGGCAACTTTTTCTTTTTTTCTTCTTTTTTTTTTTTAATGAATATGCACCTCCAAGGTTTGTGGGCAGACTTACTGTACTAGCAAATAATAGACCTTCTACCACTGAGGGCATGTAAATTGATTTTTACCTAAGCATATGATTTGGGAGAGACACAAAGAAAAGCTGATATTCTGACTGGAACTCGAAACTACATTAAATAGCAATTCTAGATGGGTCTTGCTGCCATCTTATCCCGGTAAAACACAGAGCAAACACAATTAGCTAAGACTTGCATTTCACTGACCTGCTCATATGAAGCTACCAAACTCCTGCTGTCCTCTGATTGGAAAGCATCAAATTACTTTTGCAAGGGCAACTCCATAAAAATCTGACTATACAAACAGTAATACCTAAACTACAGAGCTACTAAAAAAGAAGAAATATCTAATATATGTATCAAAAGCTCACTGACCACTGTAGTGGGAGGGGGTGAAGACACCACGGTATTCTAATTCCCAGGTTAAGTTTCTGGGGAAAATACTACAGCTTAGTGCTGCAGTTCTCCTTCCGTCAAATAATCAGAGGGGGAAAAGCCACAATCCTCAATAAAGGGTTTTTCTCCGTATTTCCTCCTTTCTTAAAACATTGTGCTTCTCAAATCCCGTATCTTTCAGGAGTCTGTTTCCACTCTCTAAGCAGAAGGAAGATCTGTTCCTCACTTTGAGTAACGAAGTACAACTAGTAAGGATTCTGATGTCTAAACAGTAATTTGTAAATTCACCTAAGTGATTTAAACATAAACTCTGCCTTGCTCTGTTAAGTACTGTTCCAGCACTTACTTGAGGTATTTCCATGTTTACTGCAGTCCCCAATCCTAGCTAAACAAACACAGGACATTAATTCACATAAAACTACCAACAAGTTCAGCAGGTGTACCCAAGTGTACCTGACCTCACAATGGCAAGAAAAAACACCATGCTGAAGCACTCCCTCACCTCTGTATAAAAGCTTCCTTCCTAAAATAAACATTTCAGTGAACAAAACTCTAATGTAAAACAAAATCTAATGTAAAACAAAATGCCACAAGTATCAGCCTCACAGCTGACCTTCCATTACTTGTATTTGCACTCAGCTCTCCCCGACTTAAGTCTTGCAAGGGCTACTACACCAAGAGAAGTTCTGAGGAAAAACAATTCAGCAAAAGCAAGCACAAGCTGACACCAGAGAGTTGTAGTACATAATCAACTAAAACCATTCACCCCAATATTTCTGTAGTCCATGAAAGAAAAGAATATATGTACATTAAGTGCAGAATTCAAAATGGACGAGTGTATTAAGAAGACAACTCTGATCAAACAGATTGCCCACTGAAAGCCTGACTGCATAGAAAATGAGATGAGCTATAATGAAAGGCACTACAGGAGCAAAATCAATCATGATGGATGTTGACTGCTAGAGCTGTTTCAAAAAGTTCTGCTGGACACTTCCTTTGCAACCTCAAATTTTATAATTTCTGGAGTTAAACATTTTTAATAAAATTAATTTATTAGAATAATTTTAGTTATTTCATCCACAGAAAAGTAACAAGTATCTTCAAACTAAATATTTAGACAGATTTTCTAGATTACCATTCTCCTTTACCACTTGGCTTCTCTATATACACACAGTCTTCTTCATCCACGGTGAAGAGAGGCACCTGAATGTCTAGCACTGGCTGGTTATGTCAGATTAGGAGATTCCTACCCTTACAAGTTGAACCTGCATACTGATTAAAAAAGAAAACAATTCCACTGCCTGCTGAAGGGAGTGTCATATACATGCTGGACATGGCATGTATATCAACATGTATATAAAACTAGGAGTATAATATTATGATGCTAATTTGAAGAAGTTACTAATACAACATTAAAACATGATGTCCTAACAATTATGTTTAACTTCCCTAGCACTACCAAATGCAACTCATTTCTTCTCCCAGATTTCCAAACTTATTTTGAAAAATATTAAGGGCAATGTGGCCAAGGAAAATGTTACTTACTAAGCTCTTATCTTATTTCTCTTACTTGCACCCTACCTTCCTTTTCTTTTTATTTACACACACAGAAAGACCACAGGATCTGCAAACAGCAGAATTAGTAAGAATAAAATGGGAAGAACAACATTAACAGATAAATGACACGGTACTCACATAACTGCACTAAATTATTGAAGAGTTTAAGAGGGAGAAAAATAATGGAGATATGGACCAAGTTAATTGGTACTGCTAAGCTAATGCTTAGCCTGCAAGATTACTATTAGAGACTAAAGGACAGGATTTTTAATTCCAATATATTCTAGACTGTCTTCTGTCCTTTTGTCTAGAAGTACAAACATGCTCTGGAGCTTTGACTAGCTTATGATAATAAATAAAAAATTATGACAACATACGTCATCTTGCACCAAAAAATTCCCAAGCCAGCTATTCAGTGTTTAGCATGATTCAAAAAAACAAAAAAAAAGCTGCCAAAAGGTGATTCAAATGGTCAATAATAGAAGGATATCTAATAAAACATTAGACAGAAAGGATAAAAAAATCTTAATATAGATATTAAGGCATGACTCCATTTTAACAGCATTTAAATAAAGGGGACTTTCTCAATCCATTCCCTTACCATGTGCAACCAGAGCACATAAAGCCTCTCATGAATATATAAAGTTCAAACTCAAAATTATATTTTTTGTCCCCATTACTTCTTTTAGAATGCAATGACCCTACTAAGACTGAAAATCAGTAATCAAACTACTTTAGTTATTTCACAAACATTTCTATTTTCATCAGGAGCTGACCATTTTTCAAAACTTCCTTCAGCCCTGCCATTATTCTGCATCCCAAATTTATGTACAGAGACCAGTTTTATCCTCTCTTTCCTTCAAATTACAAGGGTAAACAAGACCAAGTCTTTTAGCCCTCTTCCGTGTTTACCACTAGGGAATGAAAAGCTTAAGTAAAAGAATCAGAACAATAAATAAAGAAGATGTTATCATTTTCCTAATCCGTATTAGGGATGCTATTAAACTCTGATATTACAAATTGAAAAAGGATTTAAACACTTTGTCAGTAAGTTCCCCATAGTAAAATAAGTCCCTGTGTTCATTGTTGTGTTGTACTAATTAAACAGTTTTAACTAAAATGGTCAGAAAGTACTCACAAGCTGTTTATCACTGCTGGCCTTTGAGCTTCAGTATACTCAAAGGACACGCTACTTTAGATGCGATAATTACTGAGTTCTTACTTTTTTACTGAAGAGGCACAGAAGAGTTCCAACAGAGAATTTCACTTTAATCAGAGATAACAGGCTACTTATTAATAATAAAGCCATGATTATAATAGAAAAAAACATTTATTCAGTTCAACATTTGTAGGTACTAATTCCAAAAACTGTTTAAATTGATATCAGGCAGAAAGTTTAGTCTCAGCTCTTTAGGGAAATTCAAGAAAATTAATCATTTATCTGAAGCCTAAGAAATGCTAAAGACTATTAACTATTCACCCACAAACAATAGCTTATCCTCCATGCTTCTGCTTCTTCAGAGCTCAAGAATGTTTCTGACATCTTTTCTTCTTACTTTTTAAAATTCTGATGGAAGTTATTTCTCCATTAATTGGAAATGTCTTCAAACTGTAACACCAAAGACTCACATGAGAGTACAAATATTGCACTGTAGAGAACTCACTTTTAACTTAAGGGCAAAATATGGACAATTAATGGAATTTCATTTATTGGGTGCCTTCTGCACAAGTTCTCTCTCAAGTTTCAGGAGCATATATACATGGTTCAGACAAGCTAAGTAGCTCAAATCTCAATTTTAATAGTAAAATTTCTATAAAGATTAAACACCTTTCAAGTGTGCTAGAAGAAAACAATACAAATAGACTCAATTGTATAATAGTAACTTCCTATGAAAAAAAATGTGCCACAAAGGAGACCATCCCAAAAATTACACAATTTATCACACTGTGACTACATAATGGAAAAATTCTCCTTATTAATACAACACACCAAAGAAATTAATTCTTGCTTAGCAAGATTTTTGCATACCTTCCACTTACTAGTACAGAAGTAGAAATTCAGACTCTGCACAGTTAGCATTTAACAACTACGGGCTGTTTCAGTCAATTTTTTGGCAAGTTGAACCTTCCATCAACTGTGGCTTTCAACTAAATATTAGATTAAAAATACTCAATATGCACTAGTATAAAAAAACCCCAAAATTAAGAGCCTTCAGGGGATTCTATATATTTATCTTAGCTTTTACATTTAATTTTATATATTATTTACTTTGTGTGGATAACCAGATAGTAAAACACTTATAACCAAGTGATACAGGCTATGAAAATTTACTGTTTCATCTCTCGTGTATGTTTATATATACACATATATAAAGCATATTCATTTAAACTTATGGTATTATTATGGTATTACTTATTTTTATGCCTCACAAGTAACTGAGGATTCTGTGCACAATATGGCACTATAGTACTATCCAGTATTCATTACAGTCAACTAACCAGTATGCTCAAAATACTAAGCCAAAAATACTTCTCATAACCAAAGTTTATTAGAACAGCCTAACAATTTTGCTGATTATTTTATTTTTTTGATTTCTGTTACTAAAAATATTATTAAATATACATCAGAAAACCAGTTTCTGGTCACTCTTCTCTGAACAACTTTAGGTTTATCTAACTTGATATCTTTGTAATGTATACAAGATTATCAGTTGGAAGAAAATTACAGCAATAGAAAGAATCAACCAGATTTATCTGAGAAACTCACTCTCAGTGTATACAGCATGTCTTTCCTATATCTGGTAACAACTAAATAAATTACTGAATATGAGTAAGAAGTTTCACATACCATTGCAAAAATTCTCACAGGTAACAATTTCTATCTTTACACACAAATTTACGTTTACTGGTGAAATTAATACTTAGAAGTGAATTTTACACTTTTTTTTTTAAACAAGTTGGAATCACTGCACTCCAGACCCTCTTAATGCTGTGCTAGCCTGAGTTCAAAGCAGTTTACTGAATTTCGAACTCACAGAAAGATTTTAGAAATGGCCTACATACCAAATCACAGCATTTTATTTGCATGTAGTGGTATAATCCAGTTGATTAACCAATTATTGAGGCTGTGCAGATCCCATTCCAAGCAGCAATGAATGAATACAGGAGCACACAGAGAACACCAGGCTTGGCTCCCCAGTGAAGCTCGAACTGCCAGGTCTCACCACAGCAGCAGAAGTTTCACATTTTCTAGCACACACTTCACACGATCTCACAAGAACCAACAGCCTTTTTATTCCAGGTCACATGTATATAAATCACAAATTTTCATTCAGAAGTTCCCCAACTTCTGAATGCCTAAGAGTTTATTAAAATAAATTAGTGACCACTTCAAGGCCATTCTTCTCAAAGCAAACAAAGAGCTAGCAGTAGCTAGTGAAATCATTACTTCGTCAGTAACTAGAGAACCTCTTTCCTGCTGATTTACACTGTATTTGATATAATTAACTAGCAGTGAAGAGCGAAGCTACTAAACCCCTCATTTCTAGAACAGCAACTTAATAGCTAAGGGAAATCCAATCCAACACCTTTTTCTTACTCATAATCCTCCTAACAGCAGGCATCAAGTTCTGTAAAAACTGCAACAAATAACTAAGTCAACTCTTCACAAAGAATACACTGTCAAGTTATGAAACCATGATTTCAATAACTAAAGGTTTTATTTTAAAATCCAAAATTTTTTAAACTTCAAAAAACTTTTAAGTGTTTAAAATTTTTAGATGTTTTAAAAAGCCACTAAGCAATATAATTCTAAGATATATGGAGGTATTAAATCCAAAGATACTTACGTGGCTTTGTGGAACAACTGCATAGGACAATTCCTCTCAAAAATCTATAATTCTGAGGAGTTTCAAAAGAATTACTGTTTTTGGTGTGGGGACATGTGTGCATGTACACATATGTATATAGATACACATATGTTTAATTTGGAAGAAAAATGCAATACAAAGGGAAAGAGATGTCCTTAGTACCAATGAAAATTCCTTGAACACTCTTCCCAGTAAAGGTATTTTAACCACAAAGCAAAACAACTATGTGAAAACTTGAAAAGAGAGAAAGGACATTTGTCTAAGTATTCTATTCATAATAAAGGCTTGCACTTAATTTTCTTAATGAAGCATGGCACAGTGAGGTTTATTTAGAGGCCTGTATGTTCTAAGCAGCATTGAAATTATAAAACTCCACTTGGAGAGCTTAATCTAATTAAGCATACAAAGAAAAGCCACAGAAATACGCAAGTGTTACCTCCATTTTTGCTGTTTTGTACTTTCTTCCACTTTATATCACTTTAATGTGCAAATCCCTTACTTGGACCCTGCACTCCTCTATTGCAACAGAACCTGTAAATTCTATTAGGGAAGAATAACAGCTTCTTATTTTGTCACTGATCTGTGAAAATGGTTGGGGGTAGTTGAGGTAGGTTTTGAAAGGACTGTTTTTCCCAAGTAGTTTTTAGAAACACTTCAGACCAGATGAATTCTAAACAGTTCTAGTTAAATGAAACCATTCTCCTTCAGAAGGTAAGTGTACAATGGAACTGGACACCCCATGGAGAGCACAATATTGACAGGCAAGCAAAGAGTTTTGCTTAAGCAGGGTGGGGAAAGGGGAGAGGACAGGATAACCAGCCCTGAGATAAAGACAATTATATAAGCAACAGAACTGGTTAAACAGGTATGGGACAAACAGTAATTGAGACTAAGTACAGTCTCCAAAAGGTCTCTAAAGGGCTCCTAAGCATTCTGCAGCTGACTTTTAGAGACGCACCAGGAAGAAAAAACACCATCCCAAGAACTACTTTCCTCCTAAAATTCACTTCACAAGTGTCTCAGGATGGACAATACTGAATGAACAAGATAATTAGGATCTTACATCTATGGTTTAGTAATCCATACTAATAGTTTGGAATTGAACACAACCTTCTTCCACTCACACTCACTGCAAATCAAGCAAAGTGGAATATACACCGATTCCCTAGTATCCAAAGCAACTCAGTGTGATCCAAGGGTAGCATCACATGAAATTTACACTTAAAGACAACCACAAGGATCAAAAAAATAATTTAGGGACTAAAAAGATATACTTACATCTGGATATTCTTTTACAGGCACATATAGTTTCTCTTGTAACTGTACAATAGGTCCCACAGCATCTGGTAATTCTGCACTTCTCTTCTCCGTACTACCATTTAATGTGTCGTTATACATGTCTTTCCGTACTCTGCTAATTTCTGTGGGGGGAAAAACGTATATTAGGCATTGAATACAGTAACAGATTATAATCTAACATTACAATCTTCTCTTTCTATTATTTCCCAGATCTTAATGCCATTTTCTTCCTCTTCTCATAAACATCATAGCAGCTGAAAAATCTGCTCTGATTTTGTTTCTTTTTCTTCTGTTTTGTTTGGAGGTTTTCATTGGTTTTGTTCTTTTTTTTTTTTAAATTGCAGCACCCATCCTTAAATGTCTTTCATGTCTGTAAATTTGCTGCCTACTCATCCTGTTTATGGAATTCAGCTATTGAAGTAAAAATTATGTGCACCTACTCAGAACACTTACAAGATTACTCACGTCATTTGAAAGGTGTATAAAACAGTTCTTTTATGATTTTTTTTAAATAATAAAGCAGCTAGAAAGAAAAAAATTAGAAATCTGTACCTAACATAAAAAATAGGAGAATGCCCTATACAGTACTTTTGCTAGTTATGGGACTAACTATACCAATTGGAAATTAAACAGAGCATCTTTCAGCAATGGGAAATAAAAGACAACTTAATGGCACAGTTCATGAGGACATGGTATGACAACAAACTGATAGATATTGTTCTACTCCATACCCCCAAAGAGGTAACAAAAATAACAAAGTCAAGTGTGGCATCAGAGCCCTGGGCAAACTCTCTGTGCACCCAGAAGCCCCACTACTTCATTTCAAAGTAATGAAAAATTCCTCAACGGCAGCACGGAATGTCAAGTCAAGGGTGAACTTCTGAGTCCTGTTTCTATCATTTGCACCTGTGTTACTCACACCTTGTGGTATTTACTTGGAAGATGCAGTTTAGTAGTTATAAAACAAGGTAGTTAAAAATGGGTAATTTGATTCAAATCTACGTTAGTGTCACTAAGTTGTAATAGTCTGAGAATGAACACAAAGCCTTATTTTGTTTTACCAAAAAAGACATTTAACAAGAAGTTACATTTTACTTCTAAATCTGTTAAACGTGGTATTTAAATTGCTGAAAAAAAAAAATCAGAAAATCCACATTTCATAACTTACGGAGCTCCAAATAGTGTAAAAACGTTCTCAGTGAGTTTATTTTGGTATCACTGAAGAATTACTTAGAATGAATGTATTAACAAAGTTTCAAACCAAAAACTAACATTTCAACAGGGTTGTTCCCAAAGACTTATAACAGCATGGGCTGTAAACAAAGCCAGATACCAGTAATTCCAGCCTTTTACTTAGAATTGCAACAACTGCTTTCAAAACCTTCAGAATTAAACACGACACTGAAAACAGAAATCTTATGTTTTCATCTAAATACAGGAAGCCACAGAAAGAAGTCACTTGAAACTCTATCAGCAGACAAGAGATTCATATAACCTCTGTTTCATAACCAGTTTCTTCTCTGGCAAATGATTAATAGATGAGATTTCACCGCTTGAAAAGCTGTTGGGGGGGGAGAGCATGAGAAAGGAGACATCTCTGAAAGGCATATTCGGAAACAAGTTGTTTCTCTACTGGGAAATGACACAGTCATGTACTGTATCATGGTTTGGTAGTCAATACCTGTTTACAATGGGAGACACAAATTTTGTCACCATATAATCATAGCTGAAGGAAAAAAATCCTCATCTCCTTCTACACAGACAATTTTGGCAATGAGCACAAATTCCTCAGAAGTACAAGTAGTATTTATACTTCAGTATATAAAGAAATTCTTTAGCATATCTCTTGGAACAAATACTACTATCTTTTGGCACACTTTGTTCCCTTTTCATTCTCTTCAGATTTTCCATTAATTTACACTACACTGAAACAAGCTAGGCAGTCTGCAGAAGTACTGAAGCTTAAGTAGCAACATGGTCATTTTTATTTATAGTTGGCAGCTAATGAGTAGCTGCACCAAAATTTTCCTTTTAAAATGTATATTTCGTGCAGAATATAATCACTAACATCAGATATCACCGTATTCACAGGAGAAAACAAACATTTATTTTAATCTTTCCTTTGCATTTAATCCTATCCATTCATGACACTTGAAAACCAAACATTCAGAACACACACAGATAGTATGAGAGCTGGCTTGAGGACTACCCCTCAGTTTTGGTTTGTGTGAAACCTAAGATATCTATCATGCCTCAGACTTTATGGAGAATGAAGACATCTACCAACTCAAGTGGAGCAGAAAACTTCACTAGCCAGACACCTAAGGGCCAGACACCTAAGCTTTAGTTTTCTTTGCATGGGTAAGTAAGTTTGTATTTTCTCTCTCTAGACAAGGACAGTCAGCTATAGCAGTCGGCAGTATCACTTGCTCCTTATGTGCTGCCATATCTTCTGCTTCTTGGCATTTTACCTTCTCTCTTGTCTTAAACACTTTCTCCAAGAAAGTTTCTTCTTTTCTCAGAAGAAATATTCAGAAGCAACAGATGAAATAACAGGCATGTATTCCCAGACTTCTTTAACTTCTGATACAGTCTCCAAACTCCACTTCTGTGCAACACATCATCTACGACACTCTCTTTCCACTTTTCTTAAATTTGACAGAACTGAAGGACTGCTGCTTAAATGATAAAACAGATCAAATCTCTAGTTCACCCACTGTCTCTCACTCTTAACTACACACGGAGTACAACCTATCTTCCTTCATACGGTATTAGTGCAGCCAACCATAAGCATTCTCTCAAATGCACAACTCATGAAGTATTCTGCTTGATACGCCTCTTGGGTTTTTTCAGAATCTGCTGAATCCTTCTACACATCTGCAAGATTACTTTTTTTTAATGACTAACAGCAGTTTTCTCACATACTTGCCTCTTGTTTAATCACACCTCTGGTGCCCCAACAAGACTCCACACAAAGTATTGAATTTTGATGACATAACCTTTCCTTTTATGTTCTCCATTACACCCAATTCAAGATTCTAGTCTCTTGAGCATCTTGCAATTTTGCCACTCGCTTTAGGCAGTTATGTGTATTGATAGAATCATGTGGTACTGTATTTTCAGCACCTCCCTCAAGTTCACCAAGAGTTAATAAGGTTTCAGAAAGCATCACCAGCAACATGCTAGAGGAGATAAAAGCTCTGCTCTCTCAAGCTCTAGCAAGTACCATTTAATTCTGTTCTGAAATACATTAATATACCTAAAAATCTGAGGAGCAGAGCTAAAGCAGGAAGGGCAAATCCTCCAAGCACACCTTTTTATTTTTTAGCATTGAATTCACATATCTTTAAAAAAAATAAAAAAATAAAAAAGAAGGAAGTCGACTAAAAAGTCTTTTATTTAGATTTATTTCACATTTCTTACTACCAAGCAGGTCTTCCCTTGCAAAAAGCTTCTTTGGTATGTCTCAAACAAAATCACACTTTCACATTCATTTGTAAAGCTCCAGCTCCTTCCTCCTTCACATTTACAATTCTTTACAGATTCTTCGCTCTCACAAAAACCAACTGATTCAAAAATAAACGAAGTTTTACTTTCAAAATGAACACCTAAGTACAATTCTAGGTACTTTATCTCTACCTTAATGCTCCGGTGGTAATCATGTTGTATAACACTCTAGGGATTTAAAAGAGTGTTAGTAAAAAGAGATACTTAATAGTAGAGATGACTAAAAAAAAAAAAAGAAAGGCATACAGCAGCTTCTCCGTATCTCTAAAACCTGTGAGTTCTACCAATGCATTAATAGGTTTCTGAAAGGATGTAAGTACCCATCTCTACTGTAAGTAAAAGCAGAAACTTACACAGAATTTCAAAACCTACAATATTCACCTTTAACAGAACCCTAGCCTATACATTTTAAGTAGTAAGTTTAGAGGTAAATGACAAATTTGTCTTGCTCATAGCATGATAGTGGAGACATAAATTAAAAAGAAAAGACAAACTGGTTTCAGTATCTTTATCTTGTTTCACCTTCATATAGCATGACCCAGTTAGCCATAGTAGCAATGACATGCATTCTGGTCCAGAGGACGTTTTTCTTCCTCTGTCCCTGAAAATACGCAAGTAATATCATCTTTTGTTTCCTTTATCTACAGATCATATTTTTCAATCTCTCTAATACCTTTCTAAGATATGTTTTGAAGCAGGATATCCTGTTTATACTGCTTACATCTGTCTACAGATATATACTGTTTTGATTTGTTCATTAAAGTATTCTTCCCCCTTGAACGCACAGAATGTTCATGTGAGTGTTTGTCATCACATTAAACACCATCAAGAAATTACTCATTTTCAGCTGTCAATTATTCTTTCAGAGGAAGTCAGACTCTGCACACGTGTTTGCATTTGGGTTTACATAAATCATTCTGAAAGAATACTTAAAGCAGGAAATCACTGAAAAGATTCAAATCCATCCTGTCCCACCACTGTGCAAACCACTTTCATCACCAGTGGCCACAGCTTTACTACTTATCACCATGAAAGCTTTTTCTAAATTATAAACTTTTATCTTTTGGAAGAGCAGCAGACATACTGTTTCTAAATTGATGCATTTCTCACTGTAGTTTAAGCTAGAACTAAAAATTTGAAGAACTGAAACAAATTTTCTGATATTCTAATTTAGCTACATCCATTTAAACTGAGTTCAACTGATGCCACTCTCAGCTTATGGTTCTTCCCTAAGATCATGAGTCTTAGGAAAGTTAAGTCACCAATGCAGGCAGAATTTCATTTTTGAACCTAACAGAAGAGCACCTTAACTATCATTCATTGTTTTTACAATACACAGCAAGCAGGGGACAATCCAATAGTCAAAATCAGCAAGAGATACAGAATTAATCGAAACATTAATCATTTTCAAACACCATCAGGCATGCTTCCTTAACCAAGCGAAGCACCAAACCTCCAAAGGTTCTCAAGCACAAGCTAGTTTCCATATAAAAAATTAATAAAGCTTGGAGAAAATGTTTAAAAGTAAAAGTTTAAGTGTTATGGTAAGAAAGCCAGTTATGTTCATATAGCTGAAAATCTACATGGTACTTGGATCTCACTGATGCATAGAACATCAGTTTCAGTTTTCTACTTTCTCAGAGAAATCAAGTCATGCCCAAAATATCGACACCAAATTTTTTACATGCAGCATAATTTTACCTATTTTGACAGGTAAAAATAATGCTTATGTTTTCTTTCAGACACTAAACTGAAGTACAAATAACACCTTCAGTATTTCCACAATAGCTTTTTGCAAAAAGTTAAAAATTCTAGTAACTGTCTAGCAGACACCACTTCAGTGAGTTCACTCAAACGCACGTGATTAGCATGCACTGCACTGAGAGGGCAAGTGAGGAACTGACTGAATCAAGTACCTTCCCATTCTTTACTACTATGCAGCGTATTTTTTTTTAATGCAACAAAATATGTGCAATAAGTAAATATTTTTACAAAGTGTTTTTTATTGCACACAACTATTGCTGCTAGATCATCAATTGAGGCATTTTAGAGTTACTTTTAAGCAACTTTTTTACTCTTTAAGCACTTTTAAGTTACTTTTAAGCAAATTTTTCCCCATTTTTTTTGCAATCAGGCAAGTCCCTAAACTAGAATACAAAGGTTATAGACACTAATATAATAGACATAAAATCACCACTTCGTAGGATCTAAATCCACTGAACAGAGATCCACAATTTATACAGGCAGACAACCAATTCCATGTGCCATTAAAGCACTGCCCATTAATTAGACCAGTGCAACTAGATATCAGTTTTATATAATACAGTGTGTCAAACAGCATCCAATAACATCGCAAAAAATATGGAAAATATAACTAATAATGGAGGAAAAAGCAGAAAAAGCAGGCAACTGTTATATTCTTCTCTTACTTAAAATCTCTGAAGACCAGTGAATTATAATCTCTCTTGATAGTGTTCTAATGACTAACAGAGCATGTACTCCAACTAAAACATAAGTAACGTGCTGAGTTCATCCCCTGCACAAAAAGAATCTTCTTGACACAGCGTGGACCAAATTTAAATACAACTTTTACTGTAATAAAATTAAAAGAAAAACCAAAGTGACATCACACTATTAACGCACTAGATCAATAGACACTTAATCTCTCAGAAAAAATGAAAAAGTACGTCAAAGTACTCAACACCACCATTGAGAATATGGCACACAAGTCATGCAGGAGTATCACCAAAAGAAAAAATATTTGCATTTCAAATTTCAGTTCATCTTTCAATGCTTTGGAAAACTATAGGTTCTTCTCTTTTGCCCCTCAGAGTCCAATCTAGCAGTACACTTTGGATGATTAAACTGTCAGTCCAATGATAAGTGGGCAGCACTTTCAGCAATTTGTCAGCACTCTTGGTGTCAAAATTCTGTCATTTCTTTTTGCAAGAAGAGCCTGCAAAACTCCTTCATTTGTGGTCAGTTGTAAGGTTTGTATCAAACTGACTTCAAAACCAAATAGAGCATACTCATCTGTTCTCTTTGTATAAATGTCAACAGAAAGCTTTAAAGTGCTTTATTATTGGTGGAACATTGCAACTCATGTGTTTTCTAATCTAGCAGCTTTAGTATGCTTACTTGGCAAAGAAATAGCTGGTTTTATTCATCACAATTTTCACAGTCTTCACTGTTAACATCAGTGCTGTTTACTACTACTGCTGATGCAGCAGAAATAGCAATGCAAGCAAAAAAAAACAAGTAATTTTTAATATTGTGCCACATGGACTTGTACCCCACATGCATTATCAGTACATGATCTAAAATGCTGGCAAGCATTTACACTCCCCACTCCTGATATTAAAGCAGTGAAATGTCTGAGCATCAGGCAAACAAGATTCATAGCATCTGTCCTTCAGAAAACACACAGGGTTAAAAAAGAATATACATACTTAAGATCAGGCAAAGCTGATAAAACAGTCTACTTCTAACAAATTTTCATATATCAGCAATTTTGGTCTAAAGCATGGCACTGAACTCGGACATAACAAACTGGTAAATTTAAAAGAGTCATATATTTTTTTCCACTTACTAAAACTTCCATTTATGTTATTTAACATTATATGTCAGAAAGGCCAGAGCAGGTCTGAAAAAGTCCATAAATTCTGCATTACAGCTGCCAGTGGCAATCTGCATTTGAGTAAAAAAATAATATAAAGATGATTAAATACAGTCCCCTCATTTTCTTGGTAAGCTCCAAGAAAAGCTGTACATTTGAGATGAAGTTCTTGTATTTGTCTCATCATACCCCAGCAGTATGCTCCAAAAACCTAAATATCCTTAACACAAAAATGAGTTTATAAGTTCCCAAGAGGATACTTTAAAGAACTTCTCAGCAGTCTACTTGGCATATTCAACTAACATAATACAGCAGCTGTCATACACTATCCATCCACACCCAAATGAGCAGCACTGGAAGTGAAAAGTTTCTTGAGGTGAGTAATTAGCTGATAGACATAAAACTGTAAAACTAAAGTCCATCAGCATAGCACAACTGCTGAAGCAGATTTGGTGGCTCATATTTGCATCAGGCTCAACTACCACCCTCTCAAAAATCTGCTCTAGTTCCCTTTAGCAGCAAGTTGCCCCTAAATACTTACAGAATAATAGAATCAATTAGGTTGGAAAAGCCCTCTGAGATCTAGTCTAATCTGTGACCAAACACACCTACATATCAACTAGACCGCAGCATTAAATGCCATTTCCAGCCTTTCCTTAAACTGTGTCCTCTTGTCCTGTCTCTGCTTGCCTGGGAGAAGAGGCTGGCCCCACCTGACTACACTCTCCTTTCTGCAGAGAGCAACAAGATCTCCCTGAGCCTCCTTTTCTCCAGGCTGAACACCCCCAGCTCCCTCAGCTGATCCTCCTCTGAAGGACTTGTGATCCAGACCCTTCAACAGCTCTGCTGCCCTCTGGATTCACTCCAGCTCCTCCAGCTCTTCCCTAGTTACAAGTACCACAGCCTAATGTACATCAAGTTTCTAGAGCTATTCACAGTTCTTGTCTGTTTTTCTTTCCATACCCAGCAGCATAAAACAAACGTTTGTCACGTAACCATAATTATAAACAACTTCAATATCTTACATGTGGGAAAATCTCCAGTAAAACTACTCTGTGTGAACTACTCTGTGTGAATCACCAGAAAGATTAAATAAAGGAGCCATCCTTTTTATGAGATCTAAACAATAGTGTTACTTGGCATACTTTAAAAACATCAGCTTGACAGTATCAGCTCAGACAGAACTTCTATGGTTTTAGTTCCTCAGATGAGTATTTTCTCACAAGAAACAGGTTACCTCAGTTTACTGTCTTTTTTTTTTGAAATTGATGTTTGTGAGCAATGTAGACTAACTGGTCTGAAATGGACCTTCTCTACCCACACACAATCCCATGCTCCCTTCACACCAGAATCAACTGCTCTCCACTTTCCACAGGTATCTTCTGCATATGAAATAAACTGTATTTACTGGGAAGCTCTCCAGTAAAGCCAGAAGTACATTCTCTCAAAATGTATACAAGCACTTCAGAGCAGAACAGCCTAATTAATATCACAATCACCTGGGTATCAGCACTGAAATCATACACTGTGCTATTCTGCCAATAAGTGAATAAAAGTAAAGGGCAAGACACCATTTTCTAACCTTTAAAACAGACCAAACTAATCTAAACAAATTTGTGGCATAGAGCCTTCTAAATAATGAGTTTTGAAGTTTACTGTAAAATTGAATTACAACTGAGTTACCTAAACTTTAGGACTGCTTATTCTTGGAACTGAGAAGTAAAAACTAATAACGACCCCCACTTGAAAACCAAACAGCAGCACCATCTCCTTTCCTGTATTTAAGGGTGCACCTTAAGACTCATCAATTTCAAAGAGCAACCTAGAGCACATACAGAGTTATTTTCTCAGTCTTTGGGAACCATCCACAATGACCCTCCGCAGTCAGCAATTACAAGCAAGCATTCCATTGGTTAATGCACTCTTTGTCTTTTGTATAAAAGGAGTGAGGGAGTCTTTTTTTACTTCCATGGCCACCCAAAATTAATTACCTATTCACTAATACAGTTATATGAGCCTTCTCTCTCTTTTACTAATTGTTTTAAGGCCAAAGTAAATTTCGTACATCTTAACACAAAAAGGCAACCTGAAGAAACACAGAACTTGGTCACGTATAAAGTATTTCAGGAATGCTGGGAAGTGTAGATGCATATCCTCCTGCGTTCTGTCCATTTTTCACAGTTTTGTATGGATTTCTGCATTCCTAAACTGAATCTTCTACAGCTTATACACACAGTGATCACTTGATACATTGAAAACCACTACATTTCTGGCTAATAACCTACATGTTTTATGAGATAAAGGGGAATAAAAAAAAATAGTCATTATTAGCTGATTAGTTGTGAAGTATTAACATTATACACTTTATATTAGAAGAATATATAAAAAACTATACTGCTACCAAGATGCTGATGAAAACACTTTATAATCGTAACAAAACTGTATTTAGGCACTATAGGTTTTGTATCTGTGACATCTAAACAAACTAATTGTTGGTTATCAGCTGAACAATTTACCTAATACTGTAAGAAACACCAAAATGCGAGAAAGCAAGCATACCTAGAGATAATTGACTTAGCTAATAAAGTGAGCATTTCCAACTCTAACCTGCTAGCATGTCAAAACAAAGCTCTTCCAGTACTTGTAAGAAATGTCTTTCTCTATATATTTCTAAAGTACAATTTCATAAGAGGCCGACCTGACGGCTTTCATCACTTCAACTGGAACCTAATCCATCTGAATAGGACTGACTAGTGCCTCTCATTCCCAATTTACTTTTTCTTAGCTGCTCACAGTAACACAATCTCACTTTTATACACACTGCTCCCCATCACACAGCATTGTTGTAAATGCTGTCCTACCTAGCTCTTTCAGTATTTTATTCACAGGACTAAAAAAGTAACCATTTTTGGTCGACAAGTACCAGCACTTACAAGTCAGTCATCCACAACACTAAATACATTAACTATTGCACTGCTCTGGTAGAAATTACATTATGAAGATGCATTGTGCAACTTCAAATTAACTTTTAAGTATTGGAAGACTTCCCAGAGTTAGTCAGTACATAAACAAGATCTCTACTTAATCCTAATCTCTACTTAACCAAATACATGACCAACGTGGTAGCTTAAGAAATTTGACAAGGCAGCTGACCAAACTACAACCCTAAATTAAGCATTACTCACCTAAAGATTATACACATCCAACACACCTGAAAACTCTGAGTTGGACACAGAATAATCAAATAGATACTGGTACAGGAAAATATCCCAAAATTTAGTTCTACATTAAATATTCCAGCCAGACATATTAGTCTCATTTTTATTACTATGCCATGTTTCAAATACACTGAAGAACTTATTAAAAACAGTGTGAAAGTTTTTAAGACATATGACAAGTTTACCACAGACAGCACTAGATTAGCACAATAATTATGAGTGCTGAAGAAACAGAGCAATGGTAAGTTGGGTTTCCCATGGAACACTGCATAAAATTTAACTAAAGAACTTTGGTTAAAACATGACAGGGAAGTTGGCACTAGACAATCTTTAAGGTTCCTCCAACCAAAACCATTCCATAACTCTATGAAATAGGTACTCCTAGAAAAGCTCTTTAATGTATAAGCTAAAACAAAACAACAGCTGTGCCAAAATTAGAACTGATTAAAAGGAGCTTGTCAGAACATCATTAAAAAAATCTACTATGCTAATACGAACAGTTTTTACCTTACTGCAAATTGTAATTTATTATATAAACACAATCAGTGACAAAAATTTATATATGAGAAATATAACTAGTAAAAAACTTTTAGTAATGTCATTAAATACTTTAAGCAAGGCGTTGAAAGGAGTTCAAAAATGCCTGTATTTACGCTAGATAATACATACAGAAAAAACTACTTCAATATTGTCACTGAGTTCCTCTATTACAACTGTTAAACAACTTCAATATCACGTTGAAGTGATTAAGATTAAACCAGTCAGCTTTGAAAATCTGATCATTTTTCATCAATGTAGGAAAAAAAACCAAACAACAGCGTGCTTGAATTCACTGCAAATACATTCACCTCAATAATCTTCTAAAAGATAAATATATCTATGTAAACACGGTTCTCCAGAGAAGTGAAACCTGGCAACAATCAAACTCAATCTCACATGACTGAGACCTAAACTCAAGGTTAAAAAAGCAGACTGTTGGCAAGTGTAATTTTTACTAAAGCTGAGTATTTTTTCAGACTTGAACATAAATTAAAAAGAAGTGACATATTAGTATACTAATCTAACTGTTATCCATCCTTTTGTACTGCACATTAGTTCAGCCATCTGACTCAACACATTACCAACCAGCAGGAAATCAGCGAGGCAACTAACTCTTTTTAAACATGCAGAGCCAGCGAAACCTTAGAGAATCAACTACAGCTACCATCATCACCCTCTGATAGTGAGAAATAAGAACATTGCTACATACATTTCTTTTACTGCAGTGAAAGATATTAACTATTATTTGTCCTGTTCTACTTTTTTTTTATTCCACATAGTGAATACAATGTCCAGCTCAAATTGCAGTTGAGTATGTTAAAACCTACTCAGATCATCTTACAAAGTTTCATTTCTGTCAAGAAAAAACAAAACTCTTAAAAAAAAAACTCCATTAAGAGTATTTTTATACTCTAACAAAATCCAACTGACTCTCAGAGGTCTAAGTAGGGTCACATTCTTTTTGCTCCTCTATATGACAGATATCAGCTTTTCAAAAACTTCAGGGCTACCTGCTCTATTAGGTGGATTCTCATTTCAACCAACACAGAACTAGTTCATCCCTTCAACCATAACAAAGTTTTCACTCACAACAATCAGAATAGAGCTGGCCTGACTACTATGTAGACAGAAATAAATCTTTGGTTAGTGGTACTACTCTAGAAGTACCACTCCTAGAAGGAATCAGAATAAAATAGACTAGGCTGAGCCTTCTAATCATCTTTCTTTTCCATTTTACACGGTATTTGATTTGCATATAACATCAGTCCCCCATTATGCAGATCTGCCTTGACAGGTGAGGCAGCCAGAGTTAAAATGGCCCTCAGAGTATTTGGGTCATACAAGTCTGAACAGCCTTGGAGATATCCTTGTAAAGGTACACAGGTAACTTAGCCCTTTGACAGGAGATTCCAAGTGGCATGGTTATATATGCTGTCAAAACAGCAATCCACTGAAACCTAGTAAAACAAAACCACAGCCTTTCCTCAAAGAACAATAATTGCACACTCTTCTGGAACGTGAAGAGGTGACTGTTTCTTGATAAACTACTACTAATATTTTTAGAGTTGCACAACATAACGATCCTGGGAATTATGACAATATTATCGTATACTCTTGGTTCCAAAATAGCAAAAAATGCCATTATTAACTAAAATAATTCTTCAGACTTCTAATCCTCAATTACTATTACTAATCAGTAACAATTATTGCTATTACTGCATATTTAGGCCCTGCCTTGTGACACCACATCAATAAAATATCACCCTCAACAATAGGCCCTATGCCTCCTTCCATGTAAATAAATATACACTGTCTTGGTCTATGTCTTATTGTCTTAATCAACATTTGCCTGTTCAACACCAAGAGCCATTTTCTAAAAAGTCTGACACTGCTGGGAAGTAGACCTTTATGAACAATCTCACAAAACACTAAGAAGAAATTAAAGATGTGATCTTTTCTCCTATGATATTCAAGACCTGATCAAACAAAACAAAACCTAGTAATGCTTCAGAGAACTGCTGCTTGAGACTCCCCCACTATCAGAAACATCACTCTTCCAAAACAAGCCTGCCTGAAAATTCTCATCTGAGTGCATCTTATGGATCACTTTTACTGCCACAAAACAACTGTGCTCCTATCTGGTAGCTTGCTAAATTCAACCAGTCAGCTAGGCTGGCATTTTTCCATCCAAAGATGTCTGCCACATGAAATAAGGTATTAACTGACAGCAGAAGATGATACTGTCCCACAGCATAGGAGGAACGAGACGATTTTCCTCTGGCTTTCACAGATATTTCCTGACAGTAAAGACATGGCAAGACTCCAAAACTTAGAGTTTCCTCCAGGCTCTGGAGGCTCCTCTTCTAGAGGAAACTCTAGCAGACACATACATTTTGTTTTCCTCATCTCAAACCTTCTCCTACTCCCAAACTGTATTTTCTCCACACTCAAGTCCCATTTTCCACCTATGGAAGATAAAATTCTTCATTTCTTCAGTTAGTCATAGTTTTCACCCAACTTCAACTTCACTCTCACTTTATTTTTCCAGAGAGTCCACAAACTATGGAGGATGGCTATGCCACCAGACTACCATGTTCCAACACAGTATATTCCTGTCTAAAAACAATTCCTCAGGAAAAGCTGAGATTTCAGAAGAAAGCCATGTTTTTGCTTACAACACAGGAAACTCAGTCCATTCTCCCAAGTCTGTTCCCCAAATCACAGAAACTCACAACAGCAATTACATGGCTTTCTCAGGCTGGAGTAAAGCATCTCTGTCCTATAAGACAACTCAGTAAGGGAGACTGCATGGAGGTATATCACATACTCAGCAGGATAACCTTTCTGTGCTCAAACTTAAGTGCTCAAGTCCAAACATGATCTATCTCATTTAAATCTAGGCTGACTTCCAGACAAAATGATAAAAGTACTCACTTGAGCAATCTCTCACAGAAAAACTTTCAAGTGTATTTTGTCTTAAAATACTAGGACTTTTTTGCCCATGTTCATTCTTGAAAAGTTTTTTGCTGGTTTAATTGACGCCTAAACCACACACTTGGCATGAGAAGCTTCAGGTAATTTTGCAAAGTTAAAACAGCAGAAGAGGCCATTTAGTGGAATGTATAATGCAAACTTAATCATAAGTTGTATCTGAGCTATTTAAAATATAAATGATAGTATAGCACATTCCAGAGATCACATCTGCAGCTTCACATTACATAATTCATCTATTTCTTCAGAAACACACCCATACTCTGAATGACTGAAAAAGGATTCAAATTCATGTACTAGAAATACAAGGATTACTGGTACCATGTTAGTAGTGTATTTCTTTTCACTGTCATAGTGTTTGGTACCAGATACTACAGTGAAAGATAACATCATCTCTGCCAGCCTGCCTATAAAGTCACTATTTTAATTTTGTTTCATGGTTTATCTTACACATCCTAGGGAGAACCACCTCCTAGTAAAAAACATCAGACATCCCACAGAAACATCCCTCCCTGCCCTTCCCATCTCTCTCCACCCCTGCTAACTATCCCCATGCCCCCCTACGCTAAGATGTACTTCAACTTTAAATACAGGGTAACAAAATGGAACTGAGATGAGGCCTCAAGTACACACCAGCTTACACTACTGCTTCCAACATTAATTGCCAGAACTATATTCCACCCAAGCAGATGAGCCATCACTCATTAAATCCCAGCCATGCACGACTAGTAATGGTATATAGCTGAGGCTACGTTACCAGAAGGGAAATAAAATTTTAACACATACTGTGTTGAGCAGGAGTAGAAGAAGTTTCATTTCTTTCCTCCATTAAACATTCCAGACTTGTTTTTATAAGCTTTGAGTACAAAAGCAGTCAAAACCTGAAAAAGCCTTTAAGGCTTCTATTTTCTTCTACTTTCTGTCTCTTTCTCTCTAACTCTTCTCTTTCACCTGTTCTCACATACTGGCTGCAGGGGGAAACATTTTTTTTAAATCATCTTTGAAGGATAATGAAAAAAGCAAAAGGTAAACAGGCAATACCCTTCTGCCACTAGACCTGCAGAACATCTGGTATGGAGCTTGACTACGTTCAATTACATTGCACTGTGGAAAAAAAACAAACAAACAAAACCAAAACAAAATGAAACCCCATGAAACCCCAAAAAACCCCCCACAGGAGAACACAGAAAAACTTTTTAGGGTCCTCTGACACTTTCAGAACTTATTTCAATATGATTTTCCTACAGAGCATGGAACCACACTATCACACCATGAAGTGTTCTTGGAAGTACCAAAAATCACTCTAGGTAAAGTCTATAAAGCACCATACAATGTAGTTAAGAACTAGAAATACAACCAGTAACACTAGTTATAATTACTTTTCAAAACAGCCTAGATGCATGGTGGATACATTTCAGCTTGACAGGAAAAGTCTACATGAGTAATATTCTATTAGTTTCCCTCATTACTGTGGTCAGTATCAAATGAAAACATCTTAGCTGGTATATTTTCTCAGCTTTGACAAGCAGCAGCCTTGGCATCAACTCTCGTGATTCCTCTAAAAATTTTGAAAAAAAATAGTTTAACACTGAACTGCAACTTGTAGCTGTGCACTTCAAAAGGAGACTGAACACTAGGAGCTTTGCACTCTCTTTAGGTGTCTGCCATGATCCCCCAACTCCTCCTCAAGAAGCAAATAAAAAAAAAATAAACCCACCAGAACACTTTGGAGAATAATCTCTGTCACCTGCAACATCTCTCTTGTAGATCAGTAATCACTGAAATTAAAGTGAAACACGAAGATACTGCTGACTGCATGAAGTCTTGTCACCTCCTCACAACTTCCTATACTGGGAGGGGATCCTAAATTAAAGTTTTTAGCTGATATAGAAGAACATCCTGCAATGGATAAGAGAATAAGTGTATTTAAGCAACCTGCTTCTCTTATTTACTATGACTTCACCAAATTATTTCAAAATTGTGAACCAGACAGTTTGCATTGGAGAAACCTACTGAAATTTACTTTGTTTCTGCCAAAAGTCAGTGAACTGACTTTTGTTCTCTCTGAGAAGTAGCTGTAATTAATAAAACTAGGATTCAGTTTCCTACCTCCTTCCATTCCTTTTCCATTCTTGCAAAAAAAAGTAATCAAACCACAACTCTAATTTTAGATTCACACCCTGTCCTTAACAAACAAACAGCTCTAAGTAAACCATCTTTTCTTTATTAAATTATGTGCCTCTAACACTATTCTACATCTGGTTAAGAACATAAAATATAAAAAGTTGCAGGGGAGATGTTTTTGTGTTTGTGGGGTTTTTTTAACATCTCAGTGAAATACGACGAACAACAACCACAAAACTGGACTTCAAGATGTTTATAAAGTTTTCTCAAAAGACACTACCTCTCAGTTTAACTGATTATAGCCCACAATCAAATGCACAGATAAATTCTTTAACTTGGGAATGACTAGACACCCTACCTAAAAGTCTTCATTAATGATAAATGTTAAGGTATGTTATTTACTAGAGACAAACTGAAAGCAGCTTTACAAATTCAGTCAACAAAGCAAAACAGAAACTAAAGTATGTGCAGTAAGGCTGCAGTAAACAATGAAATGAAACAATGAAACTTATGAAAACTACAAAATGTTAGTATAGCTTGAGACTCTACAGGACGACTGGAATAAAAAGTGTAATAGATTAAATCAAATGCTACATAAAAGTAAATTGAGTGGGGAAAAAAAAGGGCTCTCTTATACATAATGCTAAGGTTCAACAGTAACAATTCAAAATAAAGTGTACATCATTCTGAGTAGGATAACAAAGACATTTAAAAAACAATTAATATTAGGACCCCTTACGAAACAGAACTGAAAATAAGAAACAGAGTATGCTTAAAATACAACAATGGTTATCGTTACTGAGTGAGTGAGCAGCACAGAACATACAAGTTTAAATAAATAAGAAAGCCAAAAGACAGTCTTTATCACAGTTTATGATAATATCAAGACTTTTTGTACTGTGCTCTGTAGAGACTATCTTGCTTCACCTCAAGAAAAAGCTTTCTGAAAGCTTAAAAATATAAGTATCAGTAAGGGGAAGTAGAAAAATGAGGTGGAAATAGACAGCATAATATGTCTGGTTACAAGCACAGACCTAAAAAAAATATTTTAGTGAAAAGATAAAGGAGACAAGAGCAGATGAATGGCATGAAGAAAGCAACCCAAGCCAATTTCCCTTGTTAAAACTCAAGGTGAAAACCACAGTGGATCAAATGAAGGCTCCAAAAGGACACCCATTTTGATATACTACAGACAATAATGCCAAACTGCAAACACGACTTTATGCAGCTACAGAGGGTAAACAAACATCAATGTAATCACTGTTACTGGAGATAGGCCAATAGGTGCAGAAGTGCAACACACACACACAGAAATTGTGGGGAAAAAAACCCCAAAACACAGGCATTTTCTCTGTGTTAAAACATGCATAAAACAAAACAAACAAAAAAAAGTATGAAAAAATTAACTTGAAAAGCAATCTACACCAGTGTTTGAAGACAATAGAGCATTAATCATACACTGCACTCAAAGTAAAATGCTACTACTGGTAGTTTTGCTATACCTTAGCATTAGTTATAACACACGTTACAACTCATTTTTAAGAGGATGTTGTCTTATTTTGGTTTTTAGGTTTTATGTTTGTTTGATTTCAATCTGAAACTTAGCAAAGGTGAATGGCAATACAGAAGCCTAACTCTACACAGGTATTAACCAACAGGAAGAAAGAAAGGTGGAACAAAAAGGTTAATAATAACCAAATGGAAAATACAAAGAACAGTAACAGCAAGCTATATGAAATTATTCCAGTTCGTTTTATAGAAGAAAAAAAATTGCATAGTTAAGAAGGCAACACACTACTCATCTAAGAAAAGAACTGCTTATCTTGAGAAAGCTGTAAAAAACAGACTAAAAAATGATAATGCAAGAAGGTTCACTACTCGGGAAGAAGGAGACTACATGTCCCAAACTATGCACAGAAGTCCAGAAGAAATTAGGTATTTGTACCATTAATCCAAAAGTCAGGCTTGCTGTACCAATTCTCCTTCCTTTGAAGAGTAAGAAGAGTTACTAATCATAACACACTGCTACTGAAAAATGAAGTTTTTTAACACCTCTCACACCAGCTGTGTCTTAGTAGGCCAATTCAACTCACTAATCGAGCAAAAGACTATTCTTAGTCATTTTCTGGTTTGTTTGATTAGCTTTCTTCCAGGTTACTGAGCTGAAACAGACCACTGAAGAATTCACTGAATATCAGAATTGGCAAAAAGAAACAGGGACACCTTCTCCAACAAAAATCTACTTTTTGCATCATCAAGCTGCTAAATTACTTCAAAACTATCTTCCATAACTTTTCTCCAAGGTGATTCCAGCAACTAAAACAAAAACAGGTGCTAAAGCTATTTTGCAGTAAACAAGCTGGACATAATTTTTTTTTATTAATTCAGAACACACATTCCAGTTTTATCTCTATCTACACCTGTACTTAAGTCTTTGCTAGTTCAAAAGGTGCCTCTGAATGCTTCCACATAGAAAGCAATAAAAAGCAAAGGAACAAGGGTAGAAGTTATACCAGCTAACTCTGGATGCTTGTATCTGAACTTGTCAATGTGCTCATTTGAATTTACTGCAGTCTTAGAACATTAACATAACAAGATTATAAATGCTACTGCACACTTCTCAAGCAAGTTAGGCCACAACTTCCCACAATCAGAAAATATAGAAATTTTTATTGAAAATATATTCTGTAGAAACTTTATTCTGTATTTTCTATAGAAAAAGAAAAATAATCCAATATGGTAACAGTCAAGAATTTGCCAACTATTCACTTTATTTTGCTACAATTCTACACTTTCAGGAAAGGAATACAGATGAGTTACTCATTAACTATAGATACGGTGTGGGACAGACTTCCAACAACTGCCAAAATCAGGCTCAACTGTTTTCATCACACAGTGACTTAATAACCCTTATTATGTCTTCTGTCAATAAGAGCATTACTTCTTAGGAGGCCTTACTTTACAAAAAAAAAAGATAAAAAAGAATAATTAAAAAAATAAAGAAATAAAATCTATCAGAAACTGGCATAACAAAATTAAACCACTAACAGCTCCTATTTCAAATACTTGCTATAAAAATTTCTCATGTTGGCCAAGAAATTAGGCCATATTTTACCTTAGGGATCACATAACCAAGAGAATCATTCTAACACAGACCTTACTTCTGATGGCACTTAAGAGGAGAAACTGGACCAATGAAATGTTTGAAGGAGTAACTTTAACAGATGCCACACTTGATGCCTTAAGTGTTCCTACTCTCTTCATCTTGAAGTCTGTGTCCCACCTGAATGATCACCTCAAAAGCACTCAAAAGGGCAGTCCAAAAGTGTTGTGGTGAGGACATTCAGTTCAGTGTCCAATTCAAGTACCTATTTCTGAATTAATTATCTGCAATTCTTCCTATGAACAGATGATAAGCATGCCATCTTTTCCTAAGCTTCTTAAAAAAGATTGTCTTCTCTTTTTAATATAGTGCTCACCATACATGGGAATCATTTGTACATTCAGCTCCTAGTTATCGTATAGGAAGAGCATCAGCATTTGGCACTACTAAGTATAAGGGGTTAAGATTTGCTGCAATTTATCAGTACCAACAAGTTTGAAAAATGCTGTGCTGCTATCAGAAATTATGTTAACATACTGCTAGAGACTTCCAGTGGGACTTCAAGACCAGTTCAATTATTTATGGAACTGCTTCAGTGCAAATAGTCTTCAAATACAAGGCTATGTGGTTTTTAAATCTCCCATCACATTAGGGTTAAATCTGGCATAAGGGATGAAATCTGTGAGCCAGTTGCCAAGTTTCAATTAATTGCACATATTAGGTCCTACTTTCTAACAGGAGCAAGTACCAAGCAAATAAAGGAAAAGATTTTTCCAAAATACTTGCTGTGTAAAGTTTAAGCAGAAAGGTCAATTATTTTTTTTATTTTTTAAAAAAACAATGCAACACTGTAACTAGTTCTTAAATAAAGGAAGACTAAAGTGTCATCCATCTAAACTAAACAGCCCAAGCAAAATACCCTGCAATTCCTGTGTTCTCCTCAATGTCGAAATGGGTGGATAAATTTAAAGCCTGCTCTCTCAGGAGTTGCTTTATAGGCAATTTTCTCCCAGTATCAAGGTCTGCAATTTCCATTTGGCTGCCAGTTTGCGATTAAATTCATCACCTTTATTATAAAAATGTGCTGCACTCCACGGCCTGCTGCACCAGAATCGTAAGGAAGACATTTTTCACTGCTAACAGCAGCATCATTCCAAGGCAGCCATCACATCCATTCAGACATTAGTGTCTCCAATGTAATGCAAGGACCTATCGCTCACCTGAAAAAGCCCTAACAGCAGGCATACCTCAGAGGAACTTCTTCACAGGAGGTACCTTTAGTTCAACTTTTTCAGTAAAAGCCACCATTACACCTCCTGTGTTAAGTGCTTCTAAAAGTCAGCAGTTTAAAAACAAGTGTTGACATTAAACTTGCCTACTTGAATTAATCAAAACATTTCTAAGAATAAAATCTCTCCACATACAGACTACACCTTGTACTCCTTACTAAAAGACATTTTTAAGCAAGCACTCTATATTATTTTTTTACGTACATTTTCTTTCCAAAATAAGTGTCCCTTTCTTTCCCACAAACTTTTCTCAGAAATTTCCACTGCTTTTTCCCACCTCTAAATGATATACTTTTTCTTAAAAGTTTTTGGACAAGCCTGAAAAATACTCAGAAAAAAACCAACAACTTAATACTTGCTATGCTACATGTTTTAAGGTCCTCCTCTGATAATGAAAAGGAAAGGCACAATTTTCACTTTGCTTTATTTTTATAAATTCTACCTGAGCTAAGCAGGATGTAATATAAAATTTGTATCTTTAAAAAAATATACTACTTGGAAGGACAAAGTAGCAAAGTGACAGCTACAAATGGGAGTAAGAGCTAAGTAAAAGCCACATGCCAAATCTTGAAGCATGGAAGTTAAGTTCATATTGGTTTGGGCTTCATTGAAGAAGAGACTTTAAATTACAGTAAAACAATAAACGTTAGTACATAATAAGCAATTAAAAATATTACCCTTTAGCATTCAACAAAAAAAGAAGCAGAAACAGGTCATTTTAGCATGTGAAACAGCTGTACTGGTCACACTGAAAGGCAATCAGATTGCATTAGAGGTAACCCATCTATATGCACAGCATGACAATTTCACACGTTGGCTTATTTAAGTTTTCCTCTTATCTTAACTAATGGTGTAGTTCAAAAGGTGCATTTTTCACCATGTGCAAGAGTTTTCAAAAATATTTTGTAATCAGATAAGCAAACAGGATCTCATACAAAGCTGATGTATCTCAATAGTCAGTCTATCTTCAAGTCATTTCGCTTTATGCGGCCACCTTAAGTGAAGATAATATTCGAAAGAATGTTGCTCTCATCAACTCTAACAGGCCTTTGGAAAATGCAAGAAAAATATGTTAAACCATAAATCTCTGATACCTAGCTGTCAGAAGTTTAAAACTTAAGTAAATTACGGGCACACACAAAAAATTACTAAACCTGGCACAACTGAGATATTTTGTACTGTACCAGATGGGTCCCATGAAATAAAATGAAATCAAAGTGCCATCTAGACTTCAGGGACTAATAAAAATTACATATTGCATGGCACTAGCATCACTGTAAATTAGAGAAATCACCTGAGAAGCCATTTGGTGAATTCTAAAATTCAAAACTAAACAACCAAAGGCTCTTTAGTAGTATTTGTCTACAAAATTAACTTAAATTGCAACAAAAACTGGCAAACATTTGTAAACATTTCAGAATTATACCAGAAACTCTCATCTGGCAATAAAAAAAATGGTATCTTGTCACACTGTAACTAATTGGTTTCCACTGCAATGCAGCATAGAAAGCAGATTTCAACTCCACTTTACTGAAAACAATAGCTTGGTATTTGCAAGCTGAAGTTCCAATTATTTCACAGGCCAGTGCATCCAACAGTTGGCACAATAAGTTCCGGGACTATTAGATGAAATTATCAACTAGATAAGATAATGCAACATCAGTGTTTACCTCTTGCCATTACAGCAAAAGTTGAGATTGGAGCTTTTCTAACTGAAACTAGGGATGAAAGAAGGATTATTGTTTTGTCATGATCTGTAGAATTAACTAAAACGTGTTTTATTATAAAGGAAGGTGCCTCTGCAAGACACCAACAGATATCAGATGATAGGCAAAAACCAGCACAAAAAAGAAAAAAAAATCCATGTGCAATTGTGCATTACATGGACCATATTCCATACGTAAATTTCAATGGTGCATTTTAAGAAATGCAAACATGAATTTTGCTTCCTGTTAAAAATAAAAATCTATTTATCTCATATATTAAAACCAGATATTTTTATTTAAAACAAAAAAAAAGTGCACTTAAAAGTAAAGATTTGAAATGCTGGAGTTATTAATGTACATGTTCTTCATTCACAAAGAGAACATTTTAGTTCATTGAAGTACAGTAGATTCTCCCCTCTACCCCTCTGGCTTCACACTTCAGCAACCTGGCATGTAACTTTTAATTTCATTAGAAAACGTGAGTAATTCTAATAATATTAAATCTTGCCCACAGAGACAACATTTATAACTGGCTAAGCACCTTCTACTACTATAAGAGAGAGGTTTTAACAAGTACCACTACCACAACAGGGAGGGGGGAGGCAGAGAGCACAGGAGATAGAGTGTACTCATGTCTATATACACACATGGTAGAAACAGACAGAGAATATTAAAACAAAACTAATATTTACTTTAACAGTCTGGTAGCCAAGATCTCTGCTACTTGCATAATTAGAATGTTGAAGATAATGTAAGTTTTTTATGGAGTAGCTACAGAATCACCAGTTTTCTCTTCAGCTGATGAACAAACCCACTGAAGAAGAGCCTCTTTTAGGAACAAAGTAAAAAAAAAAAAAAGTCAAAAACCAAGTTCAAAAAAGTGCAACCCACCACAGAAACTAAACATCTAATATTTCAACTGAATGCTAAGTTTAATTCATGTAATTTTTAGCAGAATTTTACAGGCTTCTAACACAGCATAATTTCATTTACACAATTTCCATCTATCTCTTAAATCTACCAGAAAAGATCTTACAAATTAAGAGTTTATATTCACAATTGATTTAAAGAACAGACTTGTTACATTAGCAGGATCTGTACCTTGACTACTAGGCATTAAACATGTTATAACATCTTTTTTTCCCAATCCCATTTATCATTAATGCTGAACAACAGGTCTGTCACCTCCTAAAGCTGTTCATTGTGGGGGAAAAAGCTGGGGGGGGAAGGAGGGGGGACAACAACCTGAAACATTCCATGAAATATTTACAGCTACAGGTACTTGAGCATCTGGAACTGGCTTTAATATCCTTGTTCACGCATTGCAACAGTGTGGCTATTTTAATGGAATTTAAATTGAAAAGTTCAGATGCCTTAAAGAGAGTTTACTACTAAAATTATTCTATAATAACAGCACACCAATTTGAACTTAGTAGGTTACATCTCTTATATGTACTTTTGGTAATTAACATCTTAATATTTTGGAGCTCCAGTGCTGCAAATTGAACTATAGATTAATATAATTAGATTCTCTACATCTCAACTGGGGAAAACATCATCATACTCACTAGCTCAGTAAATATATAACATCAGGAAGTCCTAAAAAATGAATGCAGATAAGTGAAACGTTTCAATTCACATAATCGTGAACACCATTTTATATTGGGATCTCGCTGAAGTTTCTTGGTTCAAATTTTTACTTCAGTCCATGGCCAAGGACAATTACTAAAATGCAAACGCCCTTAAATCAGTGATCTTCAACCTTTTTTCACTTACATAACAACAAAAGGCTCCCAAAAAAAGTGAAGGTTCAGTGTAGCCTATTTAAAATTTCCCAATAACAGGTTTCTTTTTTCTTTTTTATATACAGCAATTCTTCATATGCAGTGAGTCTGCAAACAGTAGATTGAAAAACACCATTCTGGTAACTCATATTGCTTTTCACTTAGCTCCATTAACTTTGCTAACAAAAAGATGCTGTCTACTTCAGAAAGAAAGTGGTCTCAAAGGTCTCATGTCAAAGACTATTTTGTTTTCATGCAATTTCCAAATACAACCCCCCTTCAGTTTAGGAAAAAATCTCTAATGTTACTTTTTGTGCCACTGACTGCACAGCTTCACTAATGGTGGTGCAAAATAAAATATACCTGCTTTGTAACTCTTTGCTATGTCAGAAAAGGTATGGGCAAGGAATGCCTCAGTGTGATAAGCACACGAAAATATAGCAGATTGCATTGGAAAAAGACACTACATGCAGAGGAAATCTTTATCAGATTGTACAAAGATTAACTCCAATATGAGTATCTCCATCTCTCTTAGGTGTAATATATAATCTCATAACATTTAAAGGCTAGGTAAATTGTTGTGGTATGTTTTAAATTAGTAACATTTTCTGAGCAAAAAGACACCTTAGAGCTCAAAGAAATATATTATGATTTTTCTGTTCCTTTCATATAATGATCTGTTTAATTTAGCAGTTTCAAAACCAACCAATATAAGAAAATTTTTGCAGCTACTTATACAGTAATATGTTTTTAAAATATACAGTGTTCATTCTATTAATTTTTTCATTATACTAATATTGATAGGTGCATACTGTTGCACCCATATTTGTGGCATTAACTTTCATTAATTAGCTCAACAGCCTGGAAATTATCTGGATTTCATTCCTAGCAATATTTATTCCTTCATTTACCATGGAGGGGGAAAAAAAAAAACTTTCAAAGGCAGGGGAGGGTGTGGGAAAAGATAAAAGTTGATAGCAGCATAAGTTTTTTCAACTATATTACATCCTATGAGAAACTACTCACCCATTACTAGACTAAGACAAAAGCTCCTTAAATGTTAGTGCTTTATTACTATCCCATCTTTTATCTGAAATTTAAGACTAAGAGCGCACAATAAAAGTTTGAAGGAGACATCGCAACAGACTTCCGATTATTTACGAACACATTTCAGTTATTAACGCCTGCTGAAAACTTCCAGGAGCCCAGATGCTCAATCCAGAAAAATGTACTAGAAATGTAGTTTAATCTGTGCAGCAATTTATGCTATAATATAGCATTACACTATACTAGTTATGACTGCTATAGAACGTACTGAAATGTTTGATACAGATTTCAGTACTGAATTGTGCTCAGGGCTCAGAAAGCCTGTACATACAGGTTTTGTAACCTAAAGTCAGTTAGCAGGCAGAAAAAAATCCATAAAGAGCTCCAAGAAAGTAAAAAAATTTGAGTATTATTACTTTAAACTGTTCTCCATGTATCAAGCGTTCAACAATTTGATATAACAAAAAGCAGTCAAAAACAATTCTAGTACAACCCATACTAAATGGGATTAGAAAGACCTGTGCACATGACAGAAACCACTTAGTTATGCTACTAAGCTGATTGAAGAAAATCCCCCCTCAAAATTCCAACTATTTTCTTTATCCTGGAGGGGAAAAAACTAAAAATTAAAACTGAAAGTAATCAGTAATTGAAGTAACAAAGCAACTGAAAGCGGTGAGATCTAAGAAAGGCTAACACAGAACCTGAAGGAAAATTAAGTTCAGAATTAACTAAATCTGCCTCAGAGTTAATTTATCCAAATTTCTGAAGTCAAATAAGGTTGCTGAGACTGCAAAGATTAAAAGAAGTCCGCAAGTCTGTCTTCAGAACATAACTCACATTTATCAATACTAAAGACTGATGTAAATCTTTCTCAATGAATGAAAAATCGGTTGTCCATCTGTCATTTTAAGCAGTCGAATTCAGTAAGCTTTCTGGACGGTAGAAGGGATGCGTTTCTCTTCTATTCAGCCCAGCACAAGCGTGAGGTCCCTCCTCACTTAATTACTCAGCGCACACCGAAATACCAGCTGCCATCCCTCAACACCCCAGCGCTGGCTGGAGCAGCCATCTACTGCAGCATCCATCTCTCTCCAATTCATCATCGTCAGCTTTCTTGCTGACACTCTTCAGAGCTGCCTAGCTGATGAATTGCTCTGTTATTCATCCTATGTTAATCCGAGGCTGACGCAAGAATACCTTGCTGAAGACACTTAACAGTATTAAAACTCAGCACTACCAAGTGCCCCCAGTGTGCATTAAACCTCCCATTTGGAACCAACATGATTCCTCATGAATAGTTATGAATAACATACAGTTACTAAATCAAGAGGTACTAAGTTTATGTACCCCATCACCTATAGACAAAGCTTCCACACAGTTCCTTTCTTCCCTGGAAGCTATACTCAAATTATTAGAAATACTTTGATTCATATAGAATTTAACCTCAATTAACCCTATAATTAAGATGATATAAAGAAGTTTTCTCCCTCCTCCCCCTCAAAATGTCAGTATATATCTTAAATGCCACAGGTCCTAAAAAAGTTTGTTAGAGTTCTTAACTTTAATAAGCTTTTCTCAAGAAAGCAAGTTATACATTTTCTCCCTTCTAAGATGGATTTGATCCTTACATAATGTTTTTTCTGGTGGTTTGTTTTTTCTATCAAGGATTATGCTAATAATGTCAGAAAAATAAAATTTATCCAGAGAATGAACACAAAACCACTGCAAGAAATTTCAAAATATGACTCAAATCTCCGTAAACATGTTATCAGAACAGCCAAATATAATTCCCTTCTAAGCACAATTACAGTCACTGCTTTTATATCTGAGATACTAAATTATCATTCTTCCTCTGAAGATGTTTTAATACACATATAATCAATCTTCCTGATAGATTCTTCGTTGGAATTAATTTCTGATCCCTACCACATCATCAGTGCTCAGATTTTGTTCAAGTCTATTTGAGCACAAAATTGACATAACTACACAAAAAGCGGGTACAAAAGAACGTGCATAGCAAGTCTTGCTTCAGGTTGATTCAGAGGCAGTATCAGATTTCCATAAAAGCCTCAAGTGATTTAAAGCAGCAGTAATTCCCTCGTAAACTGACTGTATATGAGCCTCTCTGACTATATTTATCTTTATAGATGATAAGATACTTAAGCAATTAAAGAACTATCAGCAACTTGCCTCTACCGACGTCTAACACACACCACGTTCTCACGGCACAGCCAATCTCCACAGCAAAAACATCACACTTTAAACAAGACAGCTGGGCCTATGACAGCATTTTAACCTTCAACTTTAACACACAGACCAACTGCTACGGGAACACGCCTGACAACAGAGCCAACATGGAGTATTTAGGCAAAGTTATTTTGTAAGTTTGGGCGGGGGTTGATGACTGCAACAGCTTTCTGAGAAATTGTCCGTGTTGTTTTATGCTGAAAGGGTGCAGCTCATGCTCTTTCAAGTTGAGACAAACTGAAAATAACTAAAAACTAAGTATAACTAAACTAAAACTAAGCATGATCAGCAATACTGTTCAAAAACAGCATCGGGTCAGAGAATTCCTTTACTGTGTTCTCATCCTCCTCCCTGTTCCTGCAATGAAACCTAAGATATTCACAGCAAAGAGATGCGGATTTGGCCTGCTCTGCATCTAAAAACTGAAAATTGTGCATCAACTTTTAATATAATTATTTGTAGGTTATTAGATTAAGTTGCATTGAGAAGAATATTAACTGATTTGCTACTGCTTCAAAGTCTGATAAATAAATGGAAGCATTATGCAACATGAGCTGAATGTTTTAGTTTAGCTGCCATTTAAACTTATGAACCAGAACATCAAAGTTATATTAATACTTTTGCTAGCAAATCTGTTGTTTATTTTTTAAAATTTCAGGCATCTGCCATCTCCAATACATTAATGAAAAAAAGTATTCCATAGCTAGGAAAGGACATTTTGACCAACTAATGGCTACAGAGATCTCTAAATCAGTTCTTTAATTGGAATTAGAAAAAACCCACAAAGGTTCATTATTTCAACAGCTAAACGGTTTAAAGAATTTCAGTAAAGTCTGACTTCCATCTAGTGTCAGCTAGTCTGCAAATAAGCACATCCTTAAAATTCTGAATGGACCAGATGCACAATCAGTTGACACCAATTAGGAGCTTCAGACTTTTAAGTAAATGTTTAAGCAAATGCACTTCCCTCCCCAAGGCGCTGCTCTACATCTTCGGTATCGAGCCACCTCAGCCACCATGCCAACACAGCTGCTCTGAGATCACAGCTCTGATCCATCTGAAAAGATTGCCAGCACCACACAAAAACAAACTCAAAAAACCCCTGACCGGTACAGAATATCAGCTGACCTTTTAATCCTGAAACTGATCTACCAGATAAGAGTATAAAATGCTGTATTATCTTCCCCTGCCTCTGCCCTGACATCAGCAGCCACTCCGATGCATTACTCCCTAGATTACCTAGAAGTAACTTCCCAGCAAAGTAACAAGATTTTAATTATTTGTCATGCTGGGATGCTTTTATTTTTGAAATTGTCTTAAAGAAACATCAGCATTAGTAATGTTATACACCACTGAAGTGTTAACTGTTCCAACTATGAATACCCTCAGATTTCAGGAAGTTATCACACAAATTGCTTCATGGTTTATCCCTTCTAAAAAGGGGGATCCTGAGGGCCTTCCCGCACGGACACTTCCTGGAGCACTGCAATTATACTACAAAGTATCAAAACCCTGCTCAGTATCACCTGCGCTGGAAACACAGAAAATCCCTACAACTACAGAATGGAATAAAGTAAACTTATTCAAGTGCAGCTGCAAAACAGTCAAAAATATCTTTAAAAGCAATTAAAAAAATTTACTTCCAGGGTGCTAGTCAACGATGCACCACTAAAAACATTAAAACATCAATAGCTACCTACTGCCATTTCCCTTCAAGAGAACGATTTTTTGCACTGAACTGAAAAACAAAATTTACTATTTGACACCAAGTAGTAAAAAAAAAAAAAATCAATTCTCAAATGAAAAGTAACTGAAAATGTAATGCCAATTTCTACTTACTATTTCGAACCATGATAATAAAATAAATTAAAAACCCTTTCAGCATTACCACACTTATTCCAACTATTAACACTGCTGAAATATCTGCAAGGATAAAAAAACCTGCAACTTCTAGTGCTGAACTCAGACAACAGTGGTTTAAGTAACACAGCTCCACTTCAACTTGTGCTGTCTTGTTCTCAGACACGCAGCTAGTCTGCAAAAGCCACTTTCTGATGGAAGCAAGAATAACACAGTGGAGGGGCAGTTCCACTAATGAAGCCAGATATTATTTCTCTTTAGTGTTGTCACAGCTGTTTTGTTCATTCATGCATAAATTGTCTAAAAAAATTAAAGCTCTGCTATTAAAAAGCTAACTCCACTTCTATTAAACGTTTCCAAGAAAAACAACCAAAAGAAACACAAACCTGGATATTACTTTAACTGCATCGTACAGGGTTATACAGGGTACTCTCTGAAGACAAAAGTAAAAATGCAATGTTGCCTAACTTTCAGGAACCCCACTCTTTGTCTTAGCAAAGCAAAGGTATATAATTCAGACCACAAACACTACACCTATTATCTGTTTCAGGACTCAAACAGTAATTTCAATGTCCCTCACAGATACAGATCCTCCTATTAGCAAGCCACAGATGTAGCTTGTATGGTACGTCTACTGACCTAACCAACTGCATAGTGAGATAAAAAACACTAGTTTTATTGTTCTTACTAGTTTTCTTAGCACTGGGTTATTAAATTTCAATGCAATGTCAAAATTACCACAAGATTTTCATAGTCCGCATTCTGACTAAAATCAATGCAGAGAAATTCACACGGCCAGAATGAGAAGTTGTGAGTTATGTTTCAATAAAGACAAGGGTCAGTGAATGAGGGCATTTCATTAGTTCACAGCTTTCCTGGCAAGGCATCGCTCCCAGCTCCCCCCTCTCCCGCCCCCCAACATTCCATATAAGCAGTCAAATATAAACCATCAGTTTCCATGGCAGACTCCTGCTGTACTTCAATCAGCCTGAGCTGTCAGGATGGTCTGGTAATTAATGTTAACACAGGTCTAGCTCATCAGAAATATACCAGATCAGCATCTAATAATACATCTAATTAATAGGATACCTGCATCAGTGTGCATTCTCAAAAATGGAGAACACTTGATGGTTACAGACAGTAATTAAATATAATTCAAACATACTTGGTCTTCTAACAAAGTCTACACAACTCAAATCATTGTAAGCATCCCATTCCTGACTTGGCATTGTATAGTGTGCTCAGAGGAAAAAAAGCTTTAATCTAAGAATGACTGAAACAGATAATCTGGTCAAAACATTACTAATCCACAAAAGTGACCATCCATTTCATGTCTAGCCTTCTCTTCACACCCACAGCACTCATCAAACATCAGCAACTTCTTTCTATCTGTTGATGCATGTAAACTTCATTTTCATAATCAGGACATTCTAAGTGTCTTACAGTCTGTGGAGCTTTTCTCAGTCGATGGTGGTTGGTTTAGGGTTTTTTATCCCATTTTACTACAATATTAAGCAACACATCTCCAGTTCTTCCCCTTGTGCGTCACAAAAGTGCCACGTGCCACTCCCTAATCTAATCTCCACTTGGTCAGTTGTTTCTAACCATAGCAAGGGACTTTTATACAACACCAGTTATTTTAGAAATTACTACATTCAATTTCAGGGGAGGAAAATCCAACTCAATTGCAACCTTAATAAAGAAATTGCACTAAGCAAGAAAGATGAATTCAAACTGGCCTCTCCCAGTTTAACAAGTCCTGTATAGAACTAAATCTAGCGTGTTTACTCATTTAAAAACAAAAATCCGAAGACAGGTATTTTAACAATCAGTTATTGGTAAGCAACAGGGAACAAACCACTTTCAAAGCATGAGTTTAAAATAACTGTTTTACTAACATAAAACTTGTATCAGTTAAAAATATCCTTTTTTAATTACATGTCAGGTAACTGCAATCATATAAGTGCTGCAGATACAGCTCCAAAAATAATATATTTTAAAAAGAACTGAATTGTTGCCGTTTTAAATATTTTTCCAAAACCTAAAAAAACTGCTACAGTTTCTTAAGTGCAATGGAGCTTTTGGTTTGGTGTTACAAGAGGCTGTGCCAAGGTATTAAAGCCGCTCCCTCCTCCCGCCAAAAAAACCAAACACCCACACCTCAAAATAGCTCTTACAAGGTTTCTGAATACAAGTTCTAGAAGCATTACAACCTTGTTATTACAACACATTCATAAATCAGAAAAACACCCCAGACCATTAAGTTTTAGGAGATAATTAGAGGACCAAATTCAAGAGTACTAATGATAAACAGCACACAAACAATACTCTGCTCTTGTGGCAAGCTGCTTTGACAAATTTAGCATTAATACACAAAGTTTAAAAATTAGCATGAGACTCTCTGGGCAAACACCTTTCATAAGGCCTTTATCCCAAAGAATATTCATAACTGAATACTGCATTAAGAAGCACATTTTTAATGAATTCATGGAGATCTATTGCAAGATCTGATACAACTGAAAAAACTGACATGCTAATGTGGCCAGTGCCCCTCCATCAAATCTGACAAGTCAGCAAAACCTTAGCTAAGCACAGGCTACATTTACATAATCACAAACAATAAGGTCATGTACAAAAGTAACTAGATAACTTCCCAGGGAGAACTCATTTACAACACCAGAACACAGTTCTTCAGCCCCTAACTTCACCCAAACGTTCTGGTTAATACAACCAGACTGACGCAAAAACTGCACTCCTGGGCACTAAGCTCTCCAAGTTCACATGCACTTTTCTCAGTGAGAAAACTAAACAGAGACAGCAACATTCACGAAAAATTTATCCTCATATTGCCTACTTGGATGTTTTTACACTAGCTTTGTTATACATAGTAGAGACAAAGAGGCAGCCTATTTGACACAGAATTAGATTTGTCTCCAATAGATAGACGCATGGTTTAATTTACATTTAAAAGTAGACAGGCTTTTCATTCACCTTCAACACAGTTTTGAAGGGGAAGATGTAAGCTTTTGAGGTATAGGTTACAGAGGAAAAATGAACTCTTGATAAAGTCCGCTTCAAACTCTTTTTGAAAACAGTTCAGACCACAGGTGTAATCTGTGTACATTCCAATCAAGTGCAAGAGTATGCACTTACAGGTTCAAGAAAACAAAATGTAAATTTAAAAATTAGACTACTTACATTTCTTCATAGTCTGCTGAAAGAATACAACTGAAATACCTCATTAATTTCAATCTGTCAGCATGCTACTGAGGAGTTTGAAATGTCCAATTCAGTTTTTAAAAACAGTGCAAGAAAACAAGTACAACTCTATTCACTGTCCACAAAGGGGAGCATTAAAATATATAACTGTCAGAAAAAAAAATCTAGGTTAACATCATAAAAGTTACTATCTCAAAAGCTGGAGAAAAAAAAAATTTAAAAAATCAGGTCACATTTGATGGTGCAAACAATTACAGGAAATACAGCCTATTCCACATTCAGGAAAAGCCTCTCTTCCCACAGGTTTGCACCAGTCTGATAAAAACAATTCAGCTTCCTAGTTATTATGATGTGCTCTTTAAACATCCTTGTTAATCCACAGAAGCCTTATTTACACACAACAAGTTAAAAGCACACATATGGAAAAATAACTGTAACCTAAACAAAACTGTAACTTTCACATTTTATGAAAGTACTTCTTTAAAAAAAAAATGTTTCCTCAATACACTTCTTACATTTAAGCTAATCTTCAAAAACAAAATGCTGCAAGACAGAGACCATCTACTAAGTTAAGCACTAAAATATTGCAAGATCAAAAAGTAGGATAGAGTTCAGAAAGGAATACAGGCTTTGGATAACACACACAGCATAGAAATAGCCCCCCAAAAAAGCAGATGCACATTCTGTAACCTAACCGGATTAGATGTACTGTTCACCTAAATCCACAGGTCTCTTTCTGCATACAGTTACAAGAAGTAATCACAGCTGAAGCCCATTTGAGTCCTGTTTTTAAATACTGGCATGTAACAATAAATGAATAGTAATAAAAAAAACTACCCTAGCATTCCAGTAAGGAAAGTAATCCCACCTTTTATTTGTTTGACTTCTTAGGGTTGTGACTTTATTTCTTCATTTTGATCAGCACACAAAATAAAAGACAATGGCTGATCATAATATTATTCTTCTAAAGAATAAGAAGCATAAACAAAACCTTCAGGAAAACGGTTGTATTATAACTAAAAAAAAACCCAAAAAACCCTACCTAAAGCACACAACAACAAACTAGAAGAAGCAAATCAAATTACTGGGTGGAGGGGGCAAAGAGGGAATGTGAACCCTGTAACTTTATTTTTAGATTATATATACCTATATATATATACGCACTTGCCCCAAATACTTGGTATTCTCACGAGTGCCAGGAAAAAACTGATGAAACTATGAAACAATACACTTTTCAGTAAGAACGTTAAATCCTGCAGACTTTTCCAGCAAACCTGTAGTTAGCTATTACTAAACTCTTCTGCTGGAGGATGTCAGTGGAGCAAACAGTTCAAGATATTTAACACAGTCCCACTGGTAACCAGGATAGGTGTTTTACAGGGAAACAGCTGTTCCAACTTCTCCACTGTTCACTGCTACTGTTGTTCCACCTATGCAATACAGCCTGTAAGCATACAATACGAGGAGGTCCATGCAAATACAGATACCTGCACAAATCCACAAGTATTTTGTCATTCTTTGGCGTCTTCTACCAGATTTGATAATTTTACTGCCCGAGTCAATAGTGGTGCTGGCGGACTCATGCCTCAGAAAAAAAAATAACTGGCGCCCCTTAGTGTTCAAATCCTGAAGTCTTGAAGTAATTTACTAGATTTGCATGAAACTTTTTTTTCAACATTCCAAAAAGTTTTCTGCCTCCACAATACTTCCACCCAACTGCCAACGTAAACAGGAAAAGCAGAAAAGCTTAAAGGGATAGCAGGCTTCTTCCAGATACCATTTATGAATAGAGACTGTATTTTATTTGCTTTTCTTTTGAAGAAGGGAGTGAAGAATAGTTCCAACACAGTCCTTAAACTTTGTCAGCAAGAGTTTCGAGAGCCCTCGTTTTGAAACTCCAATACTTCGCAAACAGAATTCCAGAGTTTTCAGTATTTCAAAATATATGACAAAATATAAGTATTTCGGGAATTCCTTCTTCAGTGTCCTTTTCAAATCGGGAAATGTTTTTCTTCCTTTTGTTCTCTGAAAATAAAAAACCAGCTTAAGGCCTCCTCTGGCCAAATACATAAAGTTGAAGAGATTCAGGAATTTAAAAATCCATTATCAAGCCTCTGGAAGGCTCATTTGTGCTATGAAGGAGTCTTCTCGGTCAAGTTTCTTCTACGTGTCTATTGTATATCTAACTGTTCTGAAGAGGTTGTTCAGTGTGGTGATCAAGAATATAAGTTCTAAATAGTTTTGCTTTTCACGTCCACATTTGATCCAATATAAATTCAAACTACTCCAAGCGTCTTGAAAATAAAAATAGACTCTCCCATTATAATGCTTCCCACAATCCATATTTCAGTGTTCTTCACCGTTTGTTTGGGTTTTTTTAAACTCCTCTATCATTTATTTCAGAAGGTAGCATTTTCTCGACACGCTATTTTTGTGCCGTACTACAGTCGCTATCTCATTTTTACAGTCTTGGCAGAGGGCGGGGAATTGTTCTACCAAATATAACCAGTTCTTTCATCTTCCGAGGTCAACAACTTCCCAAACTTCTTTTAGCGAGGAGGAATACATCCGCAAACAAGAACCCTAACTCAGAATCTCGAAAATCAGTACTTCATACTAGAGAATCCCAACAAGTTGAAGCTGTATAAATAATTTATGCTCATTTCATATTCTACAAAGCTATCAGATACGATTAAACAAACAGGTCTAACTCTCCAGAAAGCCTAGGTTTAAAGTCATAGGAAAGGAAATGCCTTTGACAAGAAAAACAAACCTGTGAACCCGAGTACAAGGCGAATTTTAAATACTAAGAACACCTAATTTTTGATACACAGTAGGTCTGTTACTGTAGTGGGAAAACGTATGGGACACAGGAAGTTCCCAGCTCGCACTTTTCCTTTTAATCGCTGAAACATGACTATTTATGTTTAAGGTTTAAGATTTCACAAAAAGTTATTAGGGGGAAAATTGGGGGTATGGGGGTGCCTCGCCCCGTGCCAGGAGCGGCGGTGCGGGGCTGGGATGGACGTTTGGCAGGAGCAGACCAGGCAATTTCGTAATCCTTTTTGTTTCTCCCCCTTCACTAAAGTCACACGTTGGAGTCCTTCAAGTTCAGTTTCTTTAAAAGGTAAGGATAGCTGAGAGAAGAATTTGCTCGCTTCCCTTGTGATATAGGAAAATCGTAATTAGTTTGTGGCCAGTTCGGGGTGGGGTAGATCTGGAGCTGAAGAAAGAGCTCAGCCCCCCTCCGCCTTAGTCATTCAAGTCCAAGCAGCTTCCAGAACAGCCAAATCTCGAAACCAAACACCCCCCGCCCCCCCGGCGGCGGCCCTGGGGCCGGGCGGCGGAGCGCTCCGAGGGCGCCGGCAGGACCCCCGTGTCCCCCGCCGCCGCGGGAGGGAGGGATGGAGGGAGGGGAGCGCCAGCCGCCAGCCAGCCTTTCCCCTCCTCCCTGCCTTCCCCCAGAGCGCATTCCTGAGCTCCTCTCCTCGCTCCCTCCCCTCCGTGCTGTAGTTACCCTTCCCCCGGTTTAAGGAGATAGTGCGGAAAAGGGTGAAAAGAAAAAGGAAAAATAAGGGGGAAAACCCTTCGGGGGGATCGGGGACCCGCGCGGCCGGGGCTGCCTCTCCCCTCCCACTCGCTCCCCGAGTCCCCCGGCACCGCGCGACGGCGGCCAGGGCGGGGAGAGCCCGCACTTCCCCTTTGTTTTCGGCTCCCCAGTCGGGGCCGGGAGCGTGCGGGGAGCAGCGGGGAGAGCGGAACAGGCCCCGGGCCGCCCCCACCGCCCGGCCGGGCCGGGGCGAGGGGCCGAGCGGGATCCCCGGGCCGGGGAAGGCAGGGCAGGGCGACGGGGCGGGGGAGGGGGCGGCCGGGCGAGCGCTTTTACCTTCGTCCAGCAGCCTCTCGAGGTGGTTGAAGATCCCGCAGAAGTTGGGGAGGCTGCTCATCAGCTTCTTGTCGTTCATCAGCTGCATCAGGTAATCGGGGCTCGGCTTCGGCTTCTCCTTGGTTTCCATTTCCCCAACCATATTCCAAGCCCGCGCAGAGACGGCGAGCGCCCGCAGCAGCTCTGCCGAGCAACGCGACCGCGGCACGGGGCGCCCGGCTGGATCCGGGCGGGCAGGGAGGCGGTGGGGGAGGGGAGGGGGCGGGGAGGGGAGCTTCCCCGAGGAAGGAGGAGAAGGAGGAGGATTCAAATCCGGAGACAAACGCAGACCCGCCGCTGAGTCCCAGGGAAAAAAAAAAAAAAAAAAAAAAAAAAAAAAAAAGAAAAAGAAAAAAAAAAAGAGGAAACTCGGTAGAAACCCCCGTGCGGGCTGCGCCCTCCTCTCCGGGCACAAGGACCCGCCGCCGCCTCTCGGTGCCGCCGCCGCCGCTTCCCTGCTCCGTGCGCCCTCGGCCGGCGCAGTCCTCGGTGTGTCCCCCCTCCTCCTCCTCCCGCGCACACACACGCTGAGCCCGGTTCTCCTCTCGGCGCTGCCCCCTGTCTCCGCGGCGGGGGAGGGAGGGAGGGACGCGCGGGGCGGGCGGGCGCTGCTGGCGCGGCTGCCGCTTCCGAAGAGCCGCCGCCGGTGTCTCCCCGCTGTTGCCGCCGCCGCTGCTGTTGTTGCCGCCGCGCTGCGCCTAGCGTGTGTCCTCCTCCTCCTCCTCTCCTCCTCTCCGCCTCCCTCCCGCCCGCCCGCCCTCCCGCCGCCGCTGCTGCTGCCGCCGCCTGTGGCTGCTGAGTCTCAGCCCCGCCGCCGCCTCCTCACTTCTCCTCAGTTCGCTCCGGAGTTCGCTTCAGTTCAGGCTGCGCTGGCAGCGGCGGCGGCGGCGGCAGGAGGGGAGGGGGCAGGGCCCGCGGGGGTGGGACACGCCGGGGGCAGGACCAGGGGCGGGGCGGCCGCTGCCCGGCGGCGGCGGCGGCGGCAGGAGCGCCGCTTGGCGGAGCCACAGCTGTCCCTCCCTCCCTCCTTCCCTCCCTTCCGCTCCGGGGGCCCGGGGCGGCGGCGGGGGGACAGCCGGCTTCCCGTGCGGCTCCCGCCCGGCCCCGCCGCGCGGAAACACGCGCGCGCGCACGGAACTCTCCCAAACAAAGTCGCGTCGCGGCACCTCCGGGGCGGGGACGCGTCACGTGCGCTCCCCCCGGGGGCGGGGACAGCCCCGCCGGGGCGCGCGCGCTCCCGCCGCTCCGCGCGGCCCCGGTGTCGCGTGGCGGCGGTGGGGGGGAGGGGGGGCAGGGCAGGTGTGCGCGGGGGCTGCGGCCGCGCCTGCGCGCGCGCGCGGTGGGCGGCGCGGACGGCGCGAGGAGCGATCCCGGTCGGTCCCGGGGCCGGGCGGGGAGCGCGGAGGAGCCGCCGGAGTGCCCTCTGTAGCCGGCCGCTGCCCGGCTCCGCGGGGGAGCGAGGAGGGAAAAGCGGGGCTGCCGGGAGCCGCTCCCCCCGGCTGCGGGGCCCCGGGAGCGTTGGGTGGCCGCGGGCGGCCCCCGCGGGGCGCGGAGAGGGTCGAGGTCCGCGGTCCGCGGGCGCCGGCGCTGCCCCGGGCGGGCACGGCCGGCCCTTTCCCCCGGCTGTGCAGCGCCTGTCCCGGCCGGATCCCGGCCCGCTGAGCTCCTTTCCGTCCCAGCCTCCCCGGCAGGGCTGCGCGTCGCCCTTGTTGCTTGTAGGGCAGCGCCGCGTTTTGACATCAGCCGTGGCTTGTTTGACGGGTTTGGATGGGAGACGTGACGGGAGCAGCGGTGTCCGGCAGCCAGAACCAAAATTACCGTGCTCCATCCACTGCAGCCGCAGAGGCAAAGCAGCGCGACGCGGTTGCTTGTACGTATTGCTCCTTCCCCACGCAGCTACTCGGTGCTCTTACTTGGTGTTCAGCACTCAAGAGGCTGGCAGGAGGCTTTGAGGCAGTTCGCGGTAGCTTGGGAGAGCTTGTGTTACAGATCTGGATAAAAATCGCTGCGTTCTTCACGTAGCTCGCTGAAAACAGTCATATTTCATAGGACTAGGTATAAAGTCTAGCTGTTGCTTGAAGTTCCGTAAGAAATTCAAATGCATTTCAATACATACTGCGTAGTATTTGAAGATATTTTCAATGCTAGGTTAATGGTAATGAACAATGCTTCTTCCTAAACTAAATAGAAACATTGACACGTCATCTTGACAGGTGTACAGTGTCATTGAGTATTGTCAGGCATTGTTAACTCTGCTTTTCCTGAAAGATGTGCATTGACAAAAATGTAGAGAACGCATCATTCTCATAACAGTAAGAATGCCTTGAATTATTGCATTATGTCCAGCGTTCATTGTATATTCCCCCTTTAAACAGGTAGATATAACTCATTATTTGCACATTGGAGTTTTTATTTCATTTCAGGGTTTTGTTTACCTTAGAAATCAATGGCTTATGTAAGGTAAGTCAGTCTTACTGCTTTCATCCTTAAAAAATTGTATATTCAGTAAGAAAATATTATCTTTGTTATCGAAGAATAGCAGTGTTGCAAACCATTATTTTAAATATAGATTCTTAGTTCATCAATAGCATGCCCACAGCACACCGCAGTATGGTTATGGATGATAAAACAATGCGGTTTCTCTTCAGTAGCTTGATTATGTTTGCTCTATTCCAACCTTGTTTTAAGAGTGTGACAAGCTAAAATACCACTTTACATGCTTAACAAAATTGCCATCGTTTTGCTTCTTGTAGGCCAGTCTGGACAATGATGCGTTTTTGTAGCCCTTTGCTTTCCAATTTTTAACTGGTGAGTGAAAGCTCTTTTTAACCCTGGGAAACCGTGCTGTCGAATCCTTCCATTTGATTAAGGGCATCTGCCGAACAGCAAGCTTTCCTCTTACAATTAGATGAACGTTGATGATGTTAGAATAATTGTTCTGGACTGATGATTCTTACAGTAAAAATAGCATATGGAGACTTTTGCAGCAGATTTGGTGCAGCTGTTCCCATACCACATCATTATTGCTTCCTGCACATAAAGAGTTTCCAGTGCTCGAATATAAGCAGACAATACAAGGTAAAAAATACCAGCACAAGTTGCTGTGCAGTAACACCAGTAACCTACTGATAGCAACAATATAGTTTGTCCTAAGGTATTTTGTGCTTATTTAGTGGAGACTGAGATGGTGCACACCAACACTTGCAGAATCACTGATTCCAGTGCAATGCAAAATCCAAGATCTAGTTTGCTCGGTTGTTAATCTGAATTATTTTCTCAGAACAGTACAGAAATTGAGGCAAAGCTATGTGATGAAGCTGCCCGTTTAATTAGGCATAAATGACGGGAAAAGTTCTCATCCTTGATTCTTCCCATAAATACTTCAAAACTCTGGATTTAAGTCTTTAGAAAAAAAACCCTTGGAAAAGCAGAACGTTTTCATAAAATGCAAAAAGCTCCTGATTGGTTTCAAATAGGCAAATCAGCATGATACCTTTCTTTAGCAAGGATACAGTAAAAACCAAAAAAGCTATCTGAAAGCCCCTCTCAGCATACCTAATGTTCTGCTCTCTCCCTTTACCTTCCCACACTCCCACAAGAAGAGGTGTTTTAAGAGTTCCTGGGAGAATAAAGTTGAATTAATTCAGGTTAAAGAGCTGTGAGAAAGCATAGCTCCCATCAAGACTGGCATGACTACAGCTATTAAGGCAGTAGAAATACTTCTGCACTCTCTTAATTTTACAGCTCTCCCGTGGGGGAAGAAGGCTGGGGGGAAGACATGGTACAGGGCTGGGTGAGCAGGTTCTGTGGATATGGGGGAGAGGTTGTGTGGTGGTGATATCGGGGAAGGGGAGGGGGCAGGGAGATAGAGGTTGCTTAGTCTGTTTCAAGATAACCAGGTCCTGTGGTATGGTAGGGTTCTTTAGGTAACTGCCCAATGTCCTAACTTCTGTCTAGACACAAGCAGGAATCCTTATCTTCAGCTGTTTTCATGTAGGTAGCCCTTCTTGTATCATGTAACCTGTAGTACTCTCCAGTAGTTTCTCTTTTAAGGTGAAGTTTTATTGCATTAATCTTATCTCAAAGTTAGAAGAATTATGATAATGCCAGCAGCAGCCTCTGTGTATTACAGTAAAGGCCCACAATGATCATAAAAAACAAATTCAATTACTGCTATAATGTTCATAGCTGATAACACCTTTGGAAATAGAGGCAAAGGCTAATGACTACTGGGAAGTATGCTCTTTCAAAAGTGTTGGCTGTTACTTTCCAGTGTCTCTGACTAAATCATAGGCATAGGCTGTTGGATGTCATCAGCCTTCTGTGCTGCTCTCTATAACTGGAAGGTACCAATATGCTATACAACGCTGCTTCAGGGAAAGAAGCAATTCTTCACTCACCCATTACAGTCACTTGGAAAAACTATGTTGTATGTGTGATTCAGTATAGAACTATTCATGGTGTATGAGACTATAGCTACCGTAATCCAGTATGCCCATGTTGTGATTGCTGAAGAACTGAAAGATGAAGGTTTTAAGCACACCTTAGTCTGGAAGGATTCAGATTCGTATCTCTTAAGTTACTTGGAGCTGTACAACTACTGTGAAGAAAGGTGTAGTAACCCACAGTATCACTCCTAGTAGAACTGACTCTCCCTCAGTCTGGAATAAAGGAGCCAGAAGAGTTACCTTTGTGATTCATCCACTTACACAAGAGTAGGAAGAGCTACATTGTCATTGTTCCTGTGGCTGTGTATTAATTATGCAATCATTAAGCTGGGGAGAAAAGACAATGCTCTAAGTAAAACAAAAAAGTATTTTTCTACTTTCAACCTAAATCTTGTACCTGTCAGCTTTCTTGATAAGGTGGGTATTTCATATGCCTTAAGTCACTGTTACAGGGATATACCTATCCACTGTTACATGGATAGGATGGAGAGGAATAAGTTCTGCTTGATAAAATACTAAGCATTTTGTGTAACTCTCAGTAGTTAGGGAGGGCAGGGGTATCTCTGTATTTGGGTTCATCTTACCTACCTGCCAGAGAGTTATGCACAGAAAAGATGTAAATCAATATATAGTAGAGTATATTACAGCTGTGTTCAAGATTATCATAGAATGATTGCCTATGAGATTGTACTTTTCAGTAGCTAATTTCCATGGGTTTGCAGTGGCTGTACATGCAGTTCCTCTAAGTGCTAGGCAGACTTTTTTCTAGAAAAGATAGCATTCTAGCAACAAGAAAAGGTGTGTCTGTCTAGAGAGGGTGGTGCTTCCTCTGTGCTCTTGAGAAATCTCTATGCATTAAAAACAAAGTTTAGATCGGTTTCATTTCTTGCTGTCCAATAGGAGACTTCCAAAGTGAAGTCTCAGGTATGTCAGTTTTATGACAGCATTGTTGAGAAAGGCAGAAAATGGTTAGAAGGAGGAAAAGAAAAGCAATCTGACAAGGCATAGAAAAGAAAAAAATGCTAGCAGTTACAGAGAGAAAACTAAATTGAGGTCCTGCATTGTAAACATAAAATTTATCCACTTTATCTTCTTCATAATAGCACTTAAATAGTGTTGCCCCCCCTCACTTCTAAATTTACAGGCCATATTTGAATCCTGTATTTTGAAGTATGTTTTGCCTCTGAGCTCATAATATTCCCACAGCTTATAATTTATAAATACTTTCATTGTTTTAGTGCATTTTACAGATGGATTGTCAGTAACTGATGCTCTTCCTAGGTCAATAAAAGAAGCCAACTAATTTCTTTAAACACATCATGCACAGTGTTTTCCCAGTATTTCTGGCCCCATGGCTTCAAGTGTGCTAGGATATGACACTTTTCCATTTCTGCAGTCACAAAATTACTACCTTAGCTGTGTAGCTCTGTGCTCACATGGGGAGGAATTTCAAATGGCTTCTGGCCTGTCCCTTTTGGTAGCCAGCCTGTGCCCCACACTGCAAAGTGGGAGTAGCAGTGAGTGTGTATTACTGTAAATGCTGCCCAGATCTGTGGGGCACTGAACTGACCACTGCTAAATATAATACCTGCCAGTGGAAGTCCAGCTAATGCACCTTCAAGTTTAAAGGTCTACAGTATTATCATATCTGGAAAATAGGAATAATGAGAGTTCTTGGCCATTATTTCAGACATATTTGAGATTTTTTTGCCTTCTGTCTGTTTTGAACTAGATGCCTAAGTTTAAAACTATCCAGGATAACATTCTGCATTTTAATTGACACAGTCATCTCGGCTATAATGGTGCCCTCAGCACTTTTTTAAAATTTGCTACAGGTAGCTAAAAGTACAGTGTTGAAAGACACGTATATGATACATAACCAATATTTTTACTTTTCACCATAGTGAGAAGTGTTTTCACCTAAACTACAGGATTAAAAAAAATAAATAGTTCACATCTGGGAAAATTTCAGATTTATTTTGGCCACCACAGTGGCAAAGATCTGACAGCTGAAGAAACAGGTAGGTTTTGCTTTTCAGGTGCACCATTGGTAAAATACCAGAGTGTATTGGTTACTGTGAAATATGAATGTTTTCAGTCTTATCTTTGTACATAGATTTAAATTTGCTATTCTTCTCAATTATGACTAAAACAAAATAGAATATAAAATGTAGCTGAAGCATTAATTAAACTTTTCCTTATAACATTTGAAATGTGAATGCATATATATATTGACTTACACTGTGGGATTGCTAGTGATGTGTTGCATATGATTCTTAATGTTCAGTACTTAAAGAGCAGCACTTCTTACAAAAGGAGCATATATTTACTGGACAGAAAATATCTAAACAAATTACAAGAAAACTTCAGCCTTTTTTAAAGCTGCAGTAATGAGCAAGAAACATTTGTATTGCTTGGCCTTCTAAGAAAATGTAATTAATCAGTCTGAAAAGGACAGAGTTTTATTTTTTACTAGAAGTCTCTTTTTCTACCTGCTCAAAATACTTTATATTTTCCAAGTCATTATTAAGTGTGAATCGTTGTTTTAATGGTGAAGAGAAAAATGTGGAGCTACAAAGCTGTGAGAAAAGAAAGGGACTAAGCAGTACAAATGTTGAAAGCTTCTGGAGATGAGACAGAGTTGCTCAACAGTGTTCATCCGAAGCAAAGGACAAAGCAGTGCTACAGTGGTTGTTGATTACCCACACAAAGACCATTGTGCTTCCATGCTATAGTATTCTCAGACACTCTTTTTTTATCTGTCCATTGCTATTTTTGCTTTTTCTCTAAAAGGAAATTACAGTGTTCCATTTCTTAATATTTTCTAATGGTCCTTTTTCACTTTAGGAAGCCTAAACTCTGTTTTGATTGTGAATGACTCATTGTCTCCCATTTGTTCCTCCTACCCACAGTCTTTCTGTTGAGTGTGGGAGATTTTTCCCGGAATATAGTAGCCATATATATTTGAATTATCATATACCCTGGAATCCATTTCACTGTTTCCTACTCTTCAGAAGCTATGAAACACTTTGTAGTTGAACACTTCAAGTTGTTTATATGAAAGACGTTATAAAAATGCAGAGAATTATTGCTTAAGCACTCAGATAAATTCAGAATTTCCTCCTAGAAACAGGAAGCATCCCAAATCTCATGCCATCTTTGGTGGAATTTGTAGGCGGGTGCATCATAAGTCCCTATTTGACTGTCATCAGAGCTCAAAGGCCAAATCATAGCAATCAGTAAAACATGACTCTTAGGCTCAGAGCCAAAAGGTAGACAGTACTGGGTTGTTTGCTTATCTAGGAATCTGCCTCATTTTGAGCTGCAGTCACTTTATACAAGATGGTATCATCCTACATAGCTAATGCTGGATCTGATTATAGTTTAAAACTAATTCATTGCTTGATCCTATTAAGTCACTATTACAAGTTTATAAGCACAATAAAGGATAGGATTCACTTGCCTTGTGGTATTCCACTTGTATCTCCAGAAGTTCACTTTGGTCTCATATTTTTTGTATGGCATTTGCCTGCTCTGTGCAGATGTGTTCTACACCTTTTGGATGTCTGGAGTGACCATTGCCAACTGTTGAGCCGTCAGGTGCATCTCACTGCAAACATACAGAAACTTTTTCTGTTAACCACTTCTGCTCTTGGCATAGTTTGAACAACAACTTGGGTTCAAGTTTTTGACAAGAACGAAATACTCTGCTGAAGGTAATGCAGTCATTCCCTAGCTTTGACTTTCAGATGTGTGATAATATTTTGCATTCATCTAGCCATGGTGTTGGCCAGACCACAGAGTAGAGGCGCAGGAGAATAAGCTGAAAAGCTCTCCGTGGTGTAGAAGCAAAATACATGAAAAAATTATTGCAGCTAAATTTGCAGTGTCAGGAAATTACGCTTTACACCGCTGGCCATTCTCAAATTCTTAAAATTTTTTGTTACTATTTTAGCGTGAAATGTTTTGTGCTTGTTCAAAGATTATGACTGAAATATAGAGAGGGGAAATATAAAGTATTTCTTGCAGATTCAAATTACTTCTGTACGGATCCATTCATGTGAGTCTAGATGTTCCTGTTTCTTTAGAACACTCGAAGTTTCCAATATTTATTTTATAATTTGTAGAAACTTTTAAGGACCCTTCTCTAATAGGAAGCTTTTTGTTATGGAAGTTACTGTGTAGTTCATAAATTAGGGTGATCACTGAAATGTTAACATTATCTCTTATGGTATTGTATTTGTTTAAAAATGAGTGCATGAAAGATTCATGGACAGTTCTTAACCTTTTAGGTATTTAAGTAACTTGTCAGGTTGTTAAAGGTGATTACACTTCTTTGCAGGTTTTTGTTTTGACAGAACAGGTATGACAACTGTCTCTGGTTTTAGCATGTGCATCCCCTACACATCTCAAATCCAGATAGGGCTAAAAAATTGTTACCCTATTAGCAGAGCAGAGAAATGGAAAAATAAGTTTCCTGGAGAGTATACTCTGCTGTTCAATTTTCATAACAACACTATTTGTATAATGTATTAACAAATACTTGGTCTGACAGCATGCCCAAAAAACAACAGGTTGTGGTGGAAACAACATAGAAAAAAAGGTACTGTTAATTTTTGTTATGATTTCTTGAATAAAGAAGATCAACATGAAAACAGGTATTCAATAATCCAAATTATATCCTTCCTTCTTCTCACTGTATAAAGGTCTGTAAAGTTCCTGTTTTTTGTGAGGCTGGCAAACCATTTCTATGCTGGAGGTGGAAGGAAGGCACTGCTTGACCTAAAGCATTTCCCCATCTCTAGAATTTTTCTATTTGGTTTTAAGAAGTCATGACCTAGCCAATTAGATGGCTAATTTTAAGGCCAGGTGGTCTTCCCTTTAGCAAGTCAATTAAAATATACATCCCTACCTTGGTTTTCCTTCCAAGTAGTCTATTTCTAGCAATCCATCTGATTTTCATTACTAGAGGCATAATTGGTATTTTGTCCCATTTTGAAGCTTGTATGCACCTGTCTTACAGGTTCATAGCAAAATCAATGATCCCTCTGGCTACAGATACATCCTGGTGCTTCGTTAGTTTGTCTGTGTAGGCAGAGTCCTGCGTGGCAGAGTGGCACCAGGTGGTGAGTGGGGGAGTCAGAGCAGCTTGTGTGCTCCTGCTTGTACCTGATGTCACACTGGTGTGGTCACTGACAGGGTTTTGAGGAGATCTGGTAACAAAAACCAAACAAACAAACCCACTTTGGCTGAGTTCATTTAAAGAAGAGACTGAAATAGAGATTAATTTGAAAACAGTGTGCTTGGACTTCTCTGTTATCATAAGTCCATAATAGAAGAATAGAATAGAAGTAGTAAGAGAAATGGTTATGTGGCTAAAATTACCATTTTGCATGTAGTATTTATATAATTTTTCTGTAATTCAGTTCATCTGACTGTGTGGAATTTGATTAATTCAGTAATTACACATAGTTCATTATAAGCTTGTCCTCAAAAGGAAACAAAAATGCTATTTTGGCTGTTTATGATCAAGAATTTTGGTTTTTGTGAAATCATTAATTCTGTCTGATAAGAGACTTGAGTGGTCTTTATGCCCTTTTGGCTGAGAAGAATACCTGTAAACAGCAGTTGTAGATCAGAAGTCCTTGTATGTCGATAGTATGATGTAATAACTGAAAATTAATTTGTCTCCGATCATAAAAAAGAATGCATTACATATTCCCTCATTTTTAAAAATTAAAATATATAAAAACAATTTACAGAATCCTAAATTATTCTGTGACTGTTCAATTGTGAGGGTACACTATGTCGTGAATTTTCATCTGCAATTTTTGACACTGTTGTTTGTTAGAAATAGTGGAGTTTTATATGTAAATCTATACAACCCTTGGTCCAAGTTGTATGGGTTTCTAGCATGCTTTAAGCTACATCGTGATGTCATTACCTCTCATTAATTGTCAAATGACCTAAAATTGCTTTTCATATAACCTACTTGTCCTTTTTGTAAGTGATTTAATATGTATGTCGGTGTGTGGACCACAAGCAGGTAGAGAAATTTCTCCAGCTTCCTAAAGGTATTTTTCTTCTCTGGCAAAAGTACCCGACAGAAGCAAACCAGGCTTAATCTCGCCCATCCTTTGCAAAGCCAGGCTGGGTCATGCGCAGAGTACAGCCAAGCAGCGAGACTGAGATTGTATTGACAAGAACAAGATGAATGGCCCCCTGGAGACTATGGGGTTTGTATGCTCGTTTCCACCACCTTTTCATCCTTTTGTACCCCCTTTCAGTTCATATGCAGATTAACTCAAACCAAGTCCACACTAAATACTCTTTTTCACTTCAGTTTTGGAAGGTAGGTGGAGGATCTAAATATTTATGAGGCTTTTTTCCTCTGGTTTATGATGCACTCTTGTTGAATGTTGAGGAATTACGTTAATGAATGCATGCCTGCACACACAGACACAGAAACCAGGCAAAAGGAAAGAAACCACACAAAGCATTGTCAGCTCTAATGTCAGTGCTTACTAAAACAGTTCCCATTAAAAAAAAAAAAAAAAAAAAAAAAGGGGAAAGAGATTTAAAATCCATTGCCAGGAGAAAAATAAATTGTATGGCTGAGCACAAAAGAAAGAACAAAGTTTCATCTTTGCTTTCCTCAGCTGTAAATGAAACTCTTGTTTCAGCTCTGAATAAAATTGAAATAAAACATGTTAATGAGAGCTTGACTGAAGTTTTAAATGGATTTGTGTTTTCAGTAATAAAAGACCAAGCTTGAGTCCTGTACAAGTTTCCTTTAACACCAGTAGTAATAAACACGATATTTTTTAGTATGATACAAGGTGCAGTTAAGTATACTTTAATTAGACTTCCAAGTCAGATAATTAAATGACACTGGTTTTGCCACAGTTTTACTGTGTTCAATACACTTATTCAGGAGACTTTGTTTTTATGAGACAAGGATTTTTATGAAAACAGAACTTTTTTTTTATTAAATAGAATATACTAATATTATAGCTAGATATACTAGAATATTAATTTATTTTCAGAATTATTAGTTCAAAACTAACTTAACATTTTTTCTATAGGTGGAAGAATAAATGACATTAAAATACTAGTACTGAAATATGGGCATATTAATTCTTTTAATACTATGTTGTCAAAAAGAGTTGCCTCTTCAACTGAAAATTATCTCTGCCTTCCACCCCTTTTTATCCTCCAGTACACACATAGCTGTGCCAGACAGGGCTGCAGCTCACACAAGTGGGACAGTAAATTCTGCATTCAGGAAGCAGAACAAGAGATTTTAGAATGTGCTTTTGTGCTATAATTTAAAAACCTACTGAATCAATTGCAAAATAGTAGTTCCTCAAGGGCAGTAGTATTTCTCTGTCCAGACTCAGTTTTTCGTATTAACAATATGCATATCTGAAGTTCATAATACATTGTCCTAATAAATGGTAGTTTGTGTTCTATGTATTCAGTTTCATATGTAATTAAATCCAATAAAGCCATCTATATTTCATTTGTTCTGAACTTACTGCTTTTCATCTTAAAACACTGATTTTGCTATTTTCAATAACTTTGCCTGTGTTACTCAATGGTTAAGTGAAACGGCTTTGTTTAGCAGATCCCAAAATAGTAAAGCTGTATACGACATAATAAAAAATTAGTCTTTAACAATTGAAATTGCATCACTATTTTTTTTAATCTGTTATTATCCTTTAGCCTAAATCTTCTCCCTCTTGCCTTTTTCTTTTCTATAAGTCTACATAGCCAATTGTGACCACAGATACAATATTAGGTATTGCTGAAGTACTTAAATTCCTTGAATGTGAATTTAAAAAAAAACAAATGTCAGTTTTGTCTGTCAGCTGGTAAGATTTCAATTTTACCTGGACTTGTCTATCCTGAACAAATTGAAGCATTTATGTGTTAACTTAGCCAAACATACTTGCCCACCTCGATAATGATGTGCCTCTTTTTCTCTGGGGGTGGATTTGCAGGAAGGAGAAGTAGGACTTCCTTGTATATATACATGTACATCACACAGTGGACTAACAGGCAAGTGGAAAAAATGCATCAAGCTGGTAAAGGTTGGAAGAAGAGGGCATCAGGGAGATGATATACTTGAATAAACTTGGAAGAAGAAGGGTTAGAGGCAGGCATAGCAAAAAGTTTTTATATGGAGGACTGTAAAAAAAAAAAAAAAATAAAAATTCAGAGTCTTTGGCTCGAGCAAGGACCTTGGGGATTACCTTTATGCTATTAACATTCCCAAAGCGAGGAGATAAAAAATAGCACACCAGCTAAGGTCCTTTTTTGGGATAAGAAAGGTGAATGAACTAAGGCCAAAGTCAGGGAATAGGTACAACAGAGTCCTGTAAAAGACTTTAATTTGTAATACCAAGTAAGTACCCACACATACACACCAAAAAAAAAAAAAAAATCCCCAAAGTCAGAGGTTGTAGTGCCCAGGAGTGCCATGTTAATGATGAGGAGAGCAATTATCTCTACTTTTCCCAAAAGGAAGTGGCACAGGAAAATTGAGGAATGGACAAAGATCATAAGCCTGAGCTAGGCATCATCCACATGTGCCTGTCAGCTGACAGCACCTCCAGCCAGCATGTCCTGGTAAGGACAAGGCGCCTTCTCCAGGCCCAAATATTTCTGTGGAAAGGAGCCCTCTGAGGAGGCAGAAAATGCAGACCAAGGGGACCTGTGGCCTGTGCACTAGTTAGCTCACATTCCTTAAACAGAATATAGGACAAAAACTGTTACCTGTGCTGAGCGCTTTGCTTCTGCTGAAACCAATCTGCATCCACAGATTTCTGATCTGTTAGAACAACCTCTGCTTCCAGAAGATGAAAACACACAAATTCAACTGCGAAAATGCAACACTGATGTTTTCGGTGCATTCTTAAAGGCAACACCACGTGCCTACCTAGTGATCTGTGCCTTCAGAGGTTTTGCTTCAGCCATTCCTCACTTCCTTGATCAGAGTCCCATAGCAGATCCAGACTTTGGGTCCCAATGCAAAATCCTAACTCCTGGAGAGCAAAAAAAGAAAGAAAGGAAAACAAAAAAGGTAATGGAACTGATTATAAGGACTCAAATTATAGCACTGTCAGGATTACCAAACAGGTTAAGATTTCCAACAATAGAAGCTCCCCTTTATTTGTTTGTACTCTTTCTACATTTTTTACTGTTTTTCTTAATTTGTTTAAATTCAGAAATCACAAGATATATAAAGATTAAATAAAAATAAAAAACACAAGCTACTGGAAATTGCAGGTAAGTTCTTTCAATACTCAACTTTAGTGGTAAACACCAAAAATGAGTAATATTCCTTTTTTCTGAGGCTGATTCTGAAGTATCATCACGTATCTGAAGGCAGTGGGGTGCAGCCATGTGTTTTCAAGAAAGTACTTTCATGAGTCCACCTAATCTTGAGGCTGAGATCTTTCCAAATGGCATCCTGCATAAATTTCCCTTTTTTTTTTCCCTTCCCAAAAAGAAATTTCCTACAGCTGAATCACAGCATTCTAAATGGAGTCTGCCACCCGCCTAAGCTATGAGAAGTCTAGCTGTCTCCATACTAGTGTGACAGAGTCATCTCACAGATGGGAGGTGTATCCCCACGGGTGGCACTGAACTGAAAGGAAATCTGAAAAACATTTTTTTTGTGTGAGTTTGATGTACAGGATTACAGTATTTGTCTTTGGTGCCTAAACAACTGAATTAGGTGTAAAACACAAAAATTCTGTACTTACAGATGCCTCGAATTCTGCTGAGAGACAGACCTAGAGCCCCTAGCAGACAGAAGGGTACAAGTGCTGAAACCACAATTACCAAAGTGCTTAGAGGTCTAACATATGTCCTTAAACACTTTTCTCAAATGCCAGGTCTACCAAAAACCCCAACAAAACAGGTCTGCAAATTTTCTCAAGTTATGGGTGATGCGTGCTTTTTTCTTATATACAAAAGCAATGTTCAAATTCGTAGTTTAGATTCATAAGCACAGTTCTCTTTGGACTCCCCAGCCAATCTAGGTTCCAGAAATATCCTTCAGACTTCTAACCTTCATTAATTAATTGACGAGGGAACCTGAGCCCACCTCTAGACACAAAGATTTACTACCTTGGGCACAGAACTCCAGTAGGGCTTAAGTGTCATAGCAGAAAGGTTGTGAGATTCTGGTAGAATAAAACAGAACATCATTCCTTCTTCTTACACAAATCAACTCCAGATTTCTTCACAAATCATCAAGAGACTCGTGGTTGTTCTTCAGGCAAACAGCTTCCAATATCAACAAGTGCTGACCTAGGAAGGAGGAAAGTGGATTTGGGAGAGTTTTATTCTCCAAGCACAGTATTGTTCTTATCCTGCTTTCTCCTGGTTGAATTTCTGTGTGCAAAGGGGGAAGGGCAGAAAAAGAGGGTTCTGTTTGACAGCTGCTTTCTTACTTGTTACATCAGAATCTTCACACTTCATAGATACACAGGGATTATTTGAAAGGCAAAAGATGATACAGGCAAAATTTGCAGACTTATTTGAAGGAGAACAGAGTAAACTGAGGAGCCTATATTGTTATTTCAAGAACGAATATTCTGTTTCAGAACATAATAATTTGCCTCCATTTTTAAACAAGAACCATTGACAAAGAAATCCTTGACAAAAAAAAATTCCAAAGTGTGAGAATTTTTCTTTTAAAAACTATTGACTATCAGGAATTAAATAAATGAAGGAAGTTTACAGAAACCTCAAGACTAATTTCTTCCTAAAGATCATTTACTGTTCCTAAACTGTGTGGACTGAATTTGTTACCAAGTCTGCAAATATAAATGCTCATAAGTTGTGTATTAATTACATTATCTAATTTGGGAGCATTCTAGAAGTTTGTTATTGAATCAGCTATCTTTAGCTTTTTTCATTTTTAGGAAAAAAAAACCAAAAAACATGTCAAAGCTGAAAACTAATCAATTAACATTTTGTGATATTTGTCTGAGGAAGATCAAAGGGCTTGTTTTGTTCTTTAAACACTGTCTTAGTCACTTTACTAGAGCGACTTTTAAGAATAATGTCATCTGAATAAGGGTAATGATCTAGAAAGACACTGAAATGAGACAAAAGAAATCTGCATTTAATGTCAGCTTTTGATACAGATTTTTTTCTGCCTCTCATCTGAAAAGTTTAACAAACAGAACCAGGATCAAGTTGCGACCATAGTGCTGCTCACCCTGGGCTGGCCGTGCTCATAGTGTTGATATTTCATCCAACACAGCATGGCAGCTTATCAAACAGTGCCTGGCAAGTCTTTGGGAAAGTGTTAGTTAGCCTTGGGGCAAAACTGTCCCCAGGCTCTTCGGAGCAGCACTGCCGCTGGGGTGCATTCCCTGGCACTGCTGAATTTCTCCGTGCTCATGCAACTCTCAGGACTCTGATCAGACCATGGGACAGTTCTATCAGACAGTGCCCCTTTAGTGGGGAATAACTATTTTTCCTTTCTTCCTCTCCTTATCTGCTACATCTGCTTGGGCCACGATATCACCAGCAAAAGTAGTCTCTCCCTATTATATGTAAACCATCTATTACAGGCAGATCACAACTTTAATTTGAAGTTATTACATAGTATATTAATTAGAGTAGCAACAAAGAGATTGCCGAAATTTAGAAAAGTCTGATAAAAGAAAATTTGTGTCTTCCCACACAAATATATATCTATTCATGTAAGTGTGAATCTGTCAGTGTACTAATATACAGTAGATGTCTGGACATATATTTTTAAATATACTATATAAAAGAGTTCTGCGTTACTGCATCTTTCTGCCAGCAGAATTAAGATAACAATCTATTACACAGCTTTTTGACAGAGATGTTATAGCTACCTAGATAAGCTTATTCTTGCATTATTAATTGCTCCTCCAAAAATCTGGTCAATAGGCTTATTATATGACATTTCACTCAAAATTGACAGTATTTCACAAAGAAAACAAAGAGAGCTGTTCTCTGATAATATTTTTATTATCTTTTAAGATCAGGTTACATACCATATGATTTAAATTATAGCACCAAAACACCCTACGTAATGAAGGATGAAGTTTGGAATAGAGATGAGGGATAGCACAAGAAAAATGGAACCCATGCCTGAGACAGGTGTTTTAATGGCTACATCTTGGCAGTCAATTTCCCTCTAACACTGGTATCTGCACATGAAACAAGAAAGGTAATTAAGGAAACAGCAGAGGATAACAGTACATGCACAAACAGGGACCTTGCACAAAAGTCCAAGACAAAGTAAACCAACCTCGTAAACTGGAAACCAGGAATTCAGAAACCTAAAAATATTTTTTCATCTAATAATCATAGTTCCAAGTAAAACTGGGTGACATAGCCACACAATATGCAAAGTAGCTGTCTAACTGCACATCAAAATGGCAATCTACAAATACTCCAGGCTTCTTTTGGATTTACCAGCTCCATCAAGAATGTGCATTTAGTACCAGCTGCCAACATTTCCAGGATCAAATGTTTTAAATAAATATTACAGCGTGGGGCAGAATTTCCTCACTTGATGGTAAATTATGTGACTTTGCAAACTGATACAGAACCTCCTCCCTTGGTCCAGGGAAAGAAGCAAAATATAAGTGACTGAGCCAAACACTTATTAAGGCCCTTCAGACCTGATTAAAGTCAAATTGCAGGAAACATTTCATAGAAAATATGCACAGCAACACAACCTTAATTAGACACTCACATCTCTCAAGATATCAATAAATGTTTCCTTTTTGATAAGTCTGATTTAATAGACTGTAATAACAGGAACGATTCTGAAACATCATTCAAGGAAGTGAGAGAAATAAACAAGCTCAAACATTTAAAACTCAACACCAATTAGCAGACCATTCTTTTCAAAAGAAATCTGAATTTCAAATTTATTTCGCTTTAGTCAAACATAACAAAGGCTTTGTTTTTAGAATAATTGGCTTTGAGACTTGAGAAACGGCTTCTGGGTGTTGGTATCTTCATTCACAGAAGGCTACATCACCAGCGAAATGTATTTGGGCCTTTAAGTTTTAGCAGTGAATTAGAAAATAAATTTAACGACAGATCTCCCAATCTAAAGAGGTTTTGTGTCTGTTCTTACCTTTGGCATGAAACAGAAATTGAGAGGTCAGAAATGGGATCTTGCCTTCTGCAACTTCCTGGTGACAGCACCATGTGCAGCATGACCACGCGAGTTCTCACTTGGGTTTGGCACCTTCGGGAACTTTGAAGCCAGAAATGCACAGCACATACATTCAGCATTTTCAAGCAAAGCAAATTTATAGGAGCACTTGCACTCCCTTTTGGCCATCTACACCATGGAAAAGTGGTGCAGATTGCTTAAAATTCCAAGAACAATACTCTAATATCCTTTCTCATAAAGGTTTCTGCTCCAATTCAGACACAGAGTGTTTGATTTGTGTTGAATGGTGCTTGCTGGTTGTATTTCAGAGGTGATGACAGAAAGACAAATGGTCACAAAGACAGACCTGCAGGAACAAATGAGGACCCCCTGTGTCTCCTAGCAAAGGACAGGCCTGGGGGCAAGGTTTGTGTCTGGAGCCAGTAATGGGTGTAAAATAAAGTAGTGATCTTAAATCTTACATCATACCATGACTGTTCTGTGAAGAAGCCCAGGGCTGCAGAACGAGGAGATCTCTTTACTCTAAAATTATTTTCTTGCCAGCAAGGAAGAAGGGAATGAGCATTCCTACATGAGTGAAACCTGTGAAAACACTCACCTCCATCTCTTCATTTTCTCAGAATGGTTTCCTGGGTATCAGCTTTTCCTGTGTGCAGTTATTCTGCTGCCATGGGATGTAAAGCAAATAATTACCTTTGTTCAGGTTCTTGTAATTCAGAAATAAGAATATTTGAGCATAAATGCAGGAGTGGATTTTTAATACAGTGAGTTCATGAAAACACGTAACATTGTTCTTTAAAGTAGAGAGAAGGTTCAAGCCCACCTGACATCAATGACTAACTTGATTCAGTGATGCCAGGATTTAATCCGTAATTTTCCAAAACAATGATTAAAATTACAATATCCCCTTTAAAGGGGCTTTCCTTTAAAAAAAAAAAAATCCAGAGATTGTATTTGGGAGGTTTAAAAATTGTCCCTCATAAAGAGTGTCTGTAACAGCAAAAGGAAAGATTTCATCTGTATCACTGTTTCTATTACATCAGCTCTTTAAACATGCTGAAATAAAAGACCCCAGAATAAGCAGCAGCAGAAATCATAGATCTTAAAACACTAGAAAACTTCACAATATCATTAACTGCAAATATACTGAGTTTCAATGCCAGCATTTTGTATTTTTTCATGACATGACTACCTTTTTTAAAAAGACATAAAAAGATAAAACACTTTTTGAAAAGTTAACAAACATGCAGATATGAACTGGAACATTCAAATGTATTATCAAATAAGAGAATTTATTTTTAATATATACTGCTATATTATTGATTATACCATATAAAAAAAACCCCTGCACTTTAGCAATGGTTTTGCTGCATTAAGTCAGTGGAACTGCCCACCAGGCTGTCACAGTGTGCTCAGTGAAAGAGGCTGGATACTACATGATGTCCTAGCAGGTGGCCTGTTTAAATAATTTGTACGTGGTGCTGGACTAAGTGCATAATTCCCTCCAATCCACTAGAGTGCTGAAGTGGCCAATGCATAATAGGCCTTTAATAATGCCTTTGGTGATGAAGAAGGACAGTGGAAGAAAGATGCTCTAACTCAGGTACTTCTCACTCCTGATCTCTAGTCCTCATAAATCCTGGAGGGGAAAGGCTCTGTTGATGGAAAGCTTGTTTTCTCAAAGGTCAATGGAAAAAAAAGAAACAGAGAAGACATTCCCCAGGATCAGAATGTACAAAGCTTTCTTCTGCATCTTCCATTGCCACCACCCCAAACAGGTCAAATCTTCCAAAATTTAAGAACCACTGAGATGACTTTACCTCTTCTCAGAGAAAACCTCAGTCTCAGCAGATGGGAGTTATATATTTTTTTATTTGCTGTCAGAGAAACCCAAGTATTCACTGGAATCTGTAATTCACTTAAGGAAATAGAGAGTGAACTGCAAGAAAAGAAGAAAAAAAAAAGAGAAAAGAAAAGAGCAAACTAATGCTGTGGGTGCCAGATCACCTGCAGAAGAAAGCTTTTCCCGAAACGAGGGAAACATTCAGCAGTGCCTGTGGGAATCCGGCGCTAAAAAGAGAGGAAATGACTTAGCAGATAGCTTTGGTGCCTCTCAACATGGGCAGCAGCAAAAATGTAACATGAAAGTAGAAAAAATGCAAAGAACTGAAGCAAAGAACAAAATGAACCCCAGAGGAATTCAGAGGGTGGTGGCGAAGGGCACTTGCCGTGGATGGGACAGAGCAGCCACAGTAAGGAGGTGATAAACAGAGTGCCAGAGGCATGACGGCATGTGCTGTGGAAAATAAAATTTGTAACTGCAGACATTTTAAGAATGCATTCATTCACTGAATACAGTGCAAAGCACACAAGCACACAATGTCTGGAGGGCCAGAGAACTGTTCCTCCCTGAAAAGTTAACCTACTTTTTCTTTAAAAGTTACTTTTTTTGTGTGTGTGTTGGACCATACTCAGATACACCATCACTGAAACTTTCACCCTGTTTTGACTCTGTTGGGCAGACGAGAAAAATTCTATAACTTTCCACACGATTTTTTTTCCCCTGTGCTTCCATTACTAGCAAAATAAAGTTCTTGAGACTGGATACTGCATGCAGATACAGAGAGGCCACTAAGAGAAATGGTAACCCTCTATCGTCTTCTACAGCTTTGCTTACTGTATTGCATAGATAGTTTACTAGATCTAATGCTCTCCCACCTACAAAGGGCATATTCCCTCCCTTTTCCAATGCTTCTGTTCCTTCTTCTGTCCCTGTAATACACTTCCCATCCTCATGTTTGTTCCTTTCCCCCCCTCTTACTTTAATCTTCCGCTGCCATGCTTACCTCCAAAATAGATATCCTTAGCTTTTCTTAACTTGAATTTACTACTCCTCCACAGTTCACCTTCTCACCTTCCTTCTGCCAGATGATAGCTTTAAAGCCTCTCAGGTGGCTACATCTTCCTTATTCATTTCACCTGCTATTCCAACTTCAAACACAAAATGCAGACGATAAAATCTACTCCGTTTTGCTTTTCTTTCCATACGTCTCACAATTCCTGACTTTCTAAGCATTCTGCACCATTTTTTTCCTGCCTAATTACCCAGGCTTCTCCTGTGGAGCTGCTCTCCTGGCGCTGTTGGTTTGGTCAGCTTCCATGTGCCACATGTCCCCTTATCCTGCATCAATATCCACCCTTTTCTCATGGCTGCTACAACTAAACTGTATATTTTGACACAAACGATGTTATAGTATTTCCACTTTCTGTTTTGTTGTGTTGTGCAGACACACAAAGGTTTCAATTAGCCTGTAAGCTTGCCATGACAAGGATCTTCCTTGCCTAAACTAGAAAGAACCTTTTAAGCACAAATGCAGAGATTTTGGCACCATCTCATTTCCAGAGGCCTTATTTTGTGGAAAGTAGAGCTCAGTGCTTCCTCTCCTCCCCCATCTATTCTCTGCTGTCTCTCCAATCCATTTGGATCTCCAGGCATAAACACGATTTCACCAGAGTTGTTTTGCAGCTCTGTAAAATTGCATCAAACCTAAAGAAATGTAGAGGTTTCTGGGGTGACTGTTTCTGCCTGTTACAGTAATATGTCCTGCTGGCTGCTGTGTTGTAGCACACCAAAAATTTAAGTCCATATCCTACCCCAGCTACCTCTACTACAGAGTATAGTTAGTGGAAAAGTAAGGAATACAAATTAGGAGAAATACATGCCTCATGTTATCCTTCCACAAATGCTTTTTTATGTTTCCTACAGCTAAACTTACATTTTACTGCCTTGACTCATATGTTGGGTGTTTCTCAACTAAATCTTGTTACAAAATTCTGTCTTTGTATCACAGACCAAAAGAACAATTAAACTGAGTTGTCAGTCATGTTATGAAATGTCACCTTCACTCAGTCTTTCATTCCACTATTCAGTACAATCTGTATCTTGCTCTACTGAATACTGAGAGAAGGAATTCAGTACAGCATCTGCATAAGCAAGGATTAGAGCTGTAGTTTGTATAAACGTATTATACAGCATTGCAAAATGAAGGCAAAATTTAAATAACATAGAACATTTCTTTCAAGGCATACATTACACTTAAACAATCAAATTTTTCTGCCAATATTTTTGCAAAAAGTTGAATTGCTTATTATTGCAGCATCTAATGGAATCCCAAGCCCTTATTCAGTTTCTCTGGTTTTCCAACAGCATTGCTCCAATATCCCTCCCAAACACATACACATTACTCCTTAAGAACAGATGGAGTTTATGCACAACTGGCTTTTTTTTCCTGTAACGAATTGAAACGAGCAGCCAGACAAGACAGAAATTTGCTGAAATTCTGAATTCTTTCTGCAAGTTTAAAGATTTTATAAGTTATCACTCATTGATTATACAACATCCATGCTCACAAGCATCTGTTGGTTGCATATGGGACTTTAGACAAACTCCTTTTCTTATACTACTGCAGAAAATAAGACACAACTTGATCAAAAGAGAAGTGCTGCAGCAGCTGTTTGCAGGATGAGCTCTCTGCCCCCCTCTGAACTGAGGCAGAAGCAACCAGTAAGAGAAGATGTACCATATCACACACACCAAGAGCTCAGGGACAGATATGATAAAGCCAAATTTTCCCATCTGGGCAGAAACAAGGGGAGTTATGGCTGAGATTCAGCTCTGGCAACTTACAGGAAGATTATGAGCAGTTCATAATAAGCAGAAGTTTTTCTGGCAACTGTTTCGTATGTTTATGCAGATAATCAATCCATTTGCGAAAACTGCAGACCAGGTATATTTAAGGCTCCTGAAACTCATGGGTTTATTCCTAATCATTGGAAGACATGCTTATACATCATAGATCTTCATTAGCAGAATTTTAGCTTTCAGATTTTTGCCTCCAGCCTCAGCTATTTGTTTCAGTCCATTCAGCTCTGTGAACACTGGAAAAGATGAATAAATCCTGGCTTATATTCTTTCCTTTTCCTGACTATCAAAAGTTCAAACCCAACCAATAAACATGCAACATTTACTTAATGGCATGCTTTGTTAAGGAGTACTGTTCAGTCCTTTTGAATATGCCAAAAACACAGGAAAACAACTTAAAAAAAATTTAGGAAAATTACTCTGACTCATTCAGTTTGTTTCCTTTTTTCTACCGTGATGAAACACTGAGCTGTAGGAATAGAGTCTTCCAGGAAGCAGTAGGGAATTCTTGTCACCATTAAATATATCACTACGCTGGGCTATATTTTTCCCACAGGGTTAAAATTGCCAGTCTTTTAGGTTGTTCTCCCTAAAGGTGGAAGGGAGGAACATGCTAAAGAAATAACAGCCGAGTCAAGAAAATATCTATCACTGAAAAAAAAAAATAAAATAAAATCCCGCTACTCCAAACAGCAGAAAGACAGACAACCATTAATTTAAATCAGTAAAAGAGCTGGGTTCACTTGTCTTCAGTCTTTCTGGTTTTCTGTCCTGAGTTGAGAGCACATTCCTGCAGTCCAAAACTTGGCACATTTTTCCCTTTTTCATCTATGCTGCCTCCTTCAGATATCTTCTAATTTCTACTCTTGTCTGAGCCTAGTCCTGGCTTCAAACTTTCTAAGTATGCCATCTTTATTTTATGAAAGCTTTTCTTATGTTAATTTCAAGCCATCTAATCAATTAACACAATGAAGTTCAACTCACACAAACTGGTTTTCAACCAACACTTAAAGTTCACTATTTCTGTTTCAGGCCTGAAATTCAAAAACATTTTTTCCAAAAGTATCACTCGGTCTAGTAAAAGAGATTTATTTCCTCTCTCTTGAAAGGAGCTATTCTTTTGTGAACACTACCACCAGTGTGCTCTTGGACCCAGATTTTCTATGTTTCTGTCCTGTGCTATATATTGTATTTCTCTAATTTACGTAATATATTACTCAAAACCAATGCCTTGACTATTATAAGAATTTTATCAAGGATGCTTCACAAATAACAGTACTGCAGGAGATCAGTTTTGCCAATGCTTTGCTAAAATTTACTGCAGCATTTTGCTTTTCAATTGTACAGTAATGGTTTCTTTAGGATCAGCCTGATCCAAAAAAGCACATTCAGAGTTTGTATCTAGATTTTAGAAACCCCTAAAGTTCAAAGAAAACTCCAAAGTCAAGGTGTATATTTGCATTTTCACACTCCCCCCAGCACACTGTAGAGCCTACAATGCAGTATGACAGGATTAATGGCTTCATTTCTAGCCAATTTATTTTCTAATTCCATCTGGCTTCATTTTATACTTTCACAATCCAGTGACTTTGTTGACACTGCAAGACAGGAGTAAGTCACATACACAATGTTGTGTTTGGATGCTGCAATGTATTACAGAATTCTGACAGAAATAGAAAATGGCAAAGCATGTGCAAAAGTCATCTCATAACTTTGCCAAGGCACTCTGGGTTTCTCCTAGGCTGGATAGTATTTTACTCAAACTGTTGCAGAATATGCATCAGTATTTTTTTGTTTCAAATTGTGAACATGGTCTGCTTAACATAATGTTTCTATTTTAATATAAACAAAGCACAGCCTCTGTACCTTCTATGTTTAATCCGCTGTAACCATATAAGAAGGATGGAGAGAGATTGGTGAAAATTTGCTCAGCTTCTGTTTCTTGACTTCCAAGATCTTCCAAGGTCTTTTACAAATGAATGAGGGGCGAAAAAAAAGAAAGTCTTTGTATGTAGAATCTGCTGGGTGCTAATTTGACATGGCAATGAGATGAAAGTTGGATTCATGCTAGTTTCAACATCAGAGGATTGGAATGCAGCCTACTTAGCATAGAAGTCAAACAATTCACTGGCAATAGATTGCTTTCCACTTCTAGATCTGCTAAATAAATAGAAAACTAATTAACAGTGTGGTATGGCAGATGTAGCAGGCTAGAATTTCATTAGAGCACTGGCTGAGAACTGAAAGAATCACAAAGTCGTTGTATGTCCTAGAGTGTAATGAATCTTCCTTACTGTCTTTTCCATGGGACAGATAAGATACTATTTGTGTGCCCCTACATAAGAATTTCCTGATACATTTTCACATAAAATAAGAATCAAAGTATAAGCCCTTGAAATTATGCAAGTATTCTTTTCATTTCCCATAAAATAGCTTTGGTTCCTTTGGTTCCCTAACAGCAGCATCACGTTTCTTTGCCTTGTGCATTTTGGTTCAGCTACTTAAAGCTTATTAAATATGTTTTTCACAGGGCATTTTTCTGTTTCGTTATCTATGCTTCTTTTTCACCAATGAAAAGTGAAAATAGGTTGTATTTCCTGTAGTGTTAAGAACAGGGATCACACAAAGGGATATCTATACTCACACTCTGAACGGGGAAAAAAAAGTTAAGACATTTATTTTTAGACTTTTTCCCCCATAAACACACATTAAACTGAACTTCCTATATCCAGAATTGCATAACCAGATTTGGCAGTATTAATTAACAATAAAAGTAGTGTTTTGCCCCATAAGAATCAATAAGATAATTATGTTACTTAGGAAAGGGTAGTCATATGATTTTGCTTTCAGTGCATAATGAATAACACTAAGTTCTGTGCAACAAAAGGGTTTTACAGACCTAACCAAGCCCTAGGACCTGTCTGAAATTCTTCCAGGAAAGCCTGATTGAAGTTCTGTAACAACTACCTGCTTTTACTGACTCAGAGGTATGTATATATGCTTGCAAACACATACTCATTTCATCAAGCACACACATTCTTGAGCAGCATACTCCCAGGACGTAGTTTTCGGCTGGCATGCAGGAAATACCAGGACCACTTCTATATTTTAATATTTGGACCCTGGAACACTTTTGCCACACTCTACATAGCTTCATTCCTAGGCAAAAAAAAATGAATTAAATGTCTTTCAAGTGTCCATTATAAAGCTAAGTGCTGTACATAAATATGCATGAGAGGTCATTATTGCCAAGAGATGATTCTCAAGAAGTTCAAGTGTCTCTTACTAAGATTTTCCTCCTTGCTCTATGGCAGTGAAGTGAGTATTCAAAGGTGTAGTTGCATCTCTAGAATCTGATTTCAGTGTTTTGGCTTCTACTCCTGTTTTCTTGCAAGGTCTCCCATGATCCAACATACACTCCCAGATATCCCAGCAGACAGGTGGATCAAATGCACTGCTCAGCCTTCACTTTCAGTCACAGCAGAAGCCAGCTCCAGAGTTAAGGAGATGTCTTGGATCCTCCTCCCCACGGTCCCTGGAGCATGGAGGCAGTGTCCCTGCTGCCACCACTGCCCTGCTCAGCATCACCTTCCCCAGCAGTGGGGAAGTGCAGTGCAATGGGCAAGGCATGGAATATGATAACGAGGCTGAGGAATGCAAACATGCTCTCCAGGTAACTCTGGCTTTCAGTCTATTCTTTGAAAAGGTAAAACCCAGGAAAGATCACGAGCTGAGTGTATTTAGACTCGATTATAGCCTGCTGGGGTTTTTCCAGCATTGCTAAACATTCCCTGCAATTACTGTGGGAGCTGCATAAAGCCAGCGTCTGACTCCAAATCCTGAGCTAGACTCCTATCAAACACTATTTTTAGCAGTTCTGTTGTAGGCACAGGTTACCTACAGTGGCAGCAGCTGCACTTGTCAAATGCCACATTCACTGGGTATTTCCCCCTCCCTTTGTGCATTTTTCCACAGTTCTTCCAGTCGGGATTTTGACTCTCTCACATGCATATTAGCTTGCTATTATGTCATTCTTCCAACTACACAAACCTTTCCAAAATGCTTGTCAAACCTGCAAGTGTTTCAGTGTTTTGTCATTTTTTTGTTTGGTTTGGGGTTGTTCTTTCTGAAAACATTTGGTTAGAAGTACAAAGCATGCATTCCCACACTTTACTCGTGTGCAACAGGAAAGCTTGTGCTCTTCTCAGCACAGGGTAGCCTGGAGAAGGTGACTACATGGTCCCTGGCTATTGTTGCTCCTCTTCCATCAAGTCAGTCACATCCTCTGTTACAGATGGCTGGCTTGTAGATAACTCAAAGAGCAAATAAGTGGTTCACTCCTGATCATAAAGCTAATTTACTCCCATGCCTCTCACAAATCTGTTTCTATCATATGACAAGATTAAAATAAAAATCTGTAATTAATTTTGTTTCAGGTTTTTGTTTATGATTTCAATTGCTTTTAGTAACCTGGTGTGTATCCCCTCAATACATCTAATTCCAGAGCCATGGTTTAACTTTGGAGTATATTGGTTCTTGCTCTCTGGTTAATGCATCCATTCCTTGAGTTATTGCCTTTGCATTGATCTCTATTGACTCAGTTAAAAGACCTTATCCATGTTTCCATTTCTGTGAGGGAGACATGCTTGCATTATGGGACCTTTAATGGCAGGGTTATCTCTCCTGTCATAGCCTCCATCTGCAACGTATTTTACTGATTATTTTTCATGAGTAATCCTCATCAGAAGCTGCCTAAGAGATGGAACAATGTACGTGTCTGATGCTCCTCGCTGTTTTGCACTTAGCTAATGAACACACCCATGCAAGTGGGGCACGGCTGGCTTGGACCTACTCTTCAGTCCTAAAGAAGGCTGTCACCAAACCTGTAAATCTATCCAGGACATGGCAGGAATAACCAAAAGTATGCACATTAACCCAACAAAATGAAAGCTGCAGTAAAGATTTGACATCATGTAAGAACAGCAAGGGAAAGAGCAGAGGAATGGCTGGCAGAAAGTTCCCTGCTCTTTTACAGACAGATGTTAAGTGGAGGCTGTGTGCTCAGACAAGAAGCTGTTTGGAAACAAGGGAAATGACATAGTGTCAGGAGATTCACTTCCTCACACAAAAGCAGCCTGATGTAAAAAAACCACACCAGCCTTTTGCTAATGAAAATGTTGCAAATGCAGCAAAAGTACAAATAGATGCTTTTTGATAACTCAGCAAAAAGATAAAAAAAAAAAAGAAGAAAAAAAATATTTTTTCCTCTCAGCTAGAATCACCAATGTTTGTATTCTAGGACTGCAGTGTTTGCTTGGCAGGCTATGGGCTACCTGTTAGAGGGGAGGATAAACCCCAGCAAGGTGGTTCTGTTTCCAAAACAATCTTTGGACAGCTCGGGAGCTCATGCCCAAACACTTACTGCATTTTAAGGAAATGAAATTCTGACTCTCAAAAATAAAAAAGGAGAAATGAATCTAACCAGCTTTACATCGATTTAGCTCTCTGCCTGTCTGTGGCATGTTTCAAACACCAGCTCAGCTGCCTTTTAAAAAGAAAATTAGAGCTGGGACAAATGATGGCTCAGCAGCTGGGTTTGCCTGATAAATATCCATTAGATGCATCAGCCCCCAAGAACCTCGGAGTCAAACAATCTCTGGAATTTTAAGATTCCTCCTTCCCCACCATCTTCCAGCTTCTCCCAGACAAACAATTAATTTTAAAACGATATGTCCCTAATCCGATCACCGTTCTGTATGGTCACCAAATCACAAGATGAAACAGATCCTCCAGGGAAAACTCATGTCCCTGCATTGTCAGTAATGAATGGAATTATTTCATGCTTCACAATGCCCTTGAGGAGGAGTCATACCAATTAGCATAACTGGGCTTTTCTTATTACATGATTGAAATTAATGAGAAAAGAGGAAAAAAAGAAAGGGGAAGGGGAAGGAAGATAGTATGGAGCAGTGCTTTATAATGCGTTTTAATCTATAAGTTGAGGATGCGTGACTGTCTTAACAAAGCCCAGCCCCTCAGAGGTAAAAATTGCCTCAGTGCTAAGAAATTTGGGCTGGTTTTGCCCATGTAAGTTCATCAGGACTAAACCCTATTTCAAAATAATGTTTGTGTAATACTTAAGTGTAGGACATGTTTACAGGACATATTATTGCCCGAGTTCACTAGGGGTAAAGATTTCCTACGAGAGGAGTCCACATCTTCAGGTGGAAGTATAAGGTTGTTACTGCCAATGTCTAGACAGCATGGAAGAGTTTAATGCTCAAGGAGGCTCTACAGCCATAGCAAAGCAGCTCTGGCATTCCTTCATTTCTTGCTATCTACACACAGAAATGCAAAAAAACTTGCTTTGAAGACAGGTAAAAGCCAACAGCAGTTACAAGTTGGGACACTTTATTTGCTTTGTCACAGGCGGGAGTTAGTAATGATTTTGTCAATTTTTGGGGGGCTAGATTTATGAAAATAGGCACGAGAATGCAGCTGGCAGACCCTTGTACCTTGGTGTACATATCATTTACAGTAACAAGGTACTCACAGCAGCTCACTGTGAGACACCTGCAGTGTCTGACTGCCTCCATTGACACAGAAACACATTCTGTGATCAGCTCAGGGGTATCAGCCTTTCCTCTCCGTTCATATAGGGGATGCAGAAAATATCCATTTCCTCCTTTTTGTACCAAGGTCCTGAAGACTCATCTTCAGAAACTCCTCTGTTAACTGCACTCCATTACCTCCCCTCTGAAACTTACTGCCATTTCCCCACCAGCCAAATGATTTTCTCTCCGAGTTCCCTTTTTAATTCTCAGGTCATCCAGTTTCACCAGACATCTACATTTCCTAAGCAGGAGAACTAAGTATTTCCTTTATCTAGGACATAAAATTCAATTTAATCAAAGAAAGATATCAGTCAGTCTGGCATAACCTACTGCAGTAAGCTGAACTCTAGCATTTTCTTTCAGATTCTCCTACCTCCATGTATCTGAATATTCTTCCCTTCAAAAATTCTTCTAGAGATCTACATGCCCTTAAGGCTACCCATTTCTCCTTACTTACTATCCTTCTGCCTCCCTCCTTCTGCAGATGAGTGCTGGAACCCAAAACTTCAATATGAACATGTTCAATCTTACCCACTTTCCACGTCATGCTGAAATGTGAACATCAGCAGGGCAGCACCTGGGCCATGCAGGACAGTCTTGCTGGGCCCAGCTCTTGTTCTCTCTGTGGATCAATTGCAACTCAAAATTGAGAAAAGCTTTCCTTGGAGGAATCCAAAAGACCTATTTCAAGGTTTCACAGAGGAGGTCTATGGGCTGAGACACCTCCAGGAAGGGAGGACAAGCTTCAAACTCAATGTCTCCATGTCCCAGCTGCATGCTCTGATCACCTTCATGACAGGAGGTTGTAACAAGTCAGGTGAAGGGTGTGCCTGCAGCCCAGCTCCAGCTGTGCTCCTGTTCCACAGCAAACACTGCAGGGAAAGAGCAGCAGAACCATCTTGTGTCACTGGGGATCTGCAGCACTTCTTGCAGGGTAATCACCAGCTTAGTATGAAACAAGCTTTGGGTCCTATTGCTGGCTAGCTCTGTCTCCTCAAGCACTGCAAATGCAAGCATTAAGGTTATGAACTCCATCAAAGTACATAAAAATTAGATGTTGCAACATTCACACCTAGTTCTTTCATTCCCTGAACCTTAAAAAGGAACACAAACAGAAACTTGGCTGCTACCCTCAGATATTTTTCCTATGCTGACTTGCCCCAGCTATCTCCTTAAGGCACCTTTACCTTGACTTTCTTTTTCCCAGCCTCACATTTTTTCGGGTTAAATTCCATATACCAGTGCAAACATTCTCTGCTCCCAAAAGCTTTCTTCCTCTTTGCTCTCCCTTATGCCTCTTTCTTTGATGTCTCTGCTTTCTTGTGCTCTTTCTTCCAAATGACAGATGTACAGTGCTAACAGAGTTCAATATATAAACATGTCACTCAATTATCCACCCCTATCCTAAATAATTGCTACATATTTATCACCTGGATGAGGTAATCAAGCCCAGCATATCAAGAAACTCCATCCCATATCTCCCATCTTACTCAGCAGTGCCCCACAGAGCACTGAATCCTTGTACTCTTGAAAGCTGAGGATGCTAAAATAAAATCTTTTATTCCTCTTAATCCCATTTTTCTTCTTTTATTTAATGAAGTAAAGAATTGGTGTCCAGTTTTATCTGTCTAGTAATAATAATCAGCTGTCTTAAGTGCTTCCTGGAGTTGATAGACACTTCTTCCTCTATTATTTCCCTTTAAAAGTCTGGGATGCAGCAATGTCTCCTCCTAACTCCTCTGGTACCTCTCCCATAGCGAGCTTGTTTCCTAGATGATTTCATTCCTTTAACATTTATTTTTTTAGGATAAATCTGGGTGTAAACAACCCACCTTTTTTATAGTTCTTTATCTAGGTGGGTTTAGTAAATTGTTTGATTCCCTGGTAGCCTTTAATGATTTTTTTAATGAGTTTTTTTTCCTGTCCTTGGAAAATGTCTAGAAACCGTGACAGACTTCACATCTCTCCCTACTGAAGACTGAAAGTAATTCACTTTCCAGGCAATATCCCCCATTTAGTCAAGGTAGCCACCCTGTTGCCCAGGAAGATGATGCCTGTATCCTCAGCTGATCTGCAACTTGTTACACACCAAACTTATAAAAACTTTTATCACGTTCACATATTTTTCCCTTCTTATTTTTCTGTCTCAGCTTTTTGGATCATTTTCTTGTATTCTTTCACAATCAGCTCTTCTACGTGTTCCTGCAGCACTGACCCTGCTGATTTATAAGTCTCATATTCTTCTCACTTTATTGCTCATTTTGTTTCCCCCAGTCAATCACAGTGGTCATCCCTATTCCAAGTAGAACTATATCTCAATGGCATACAGATTTCTTGATTTCTATCGACTGTATCTTTGAGTATTTCCCCACTGCATCCTACCTCTTCACTGCCTTTTGCTGGTATTTTTTTAGAAAACATATGCCCCTCTCAGTGTTCTGAGAAGTGTGGAGAACTCTCAGTGTTTTCTGAGAGTTCAAAGCTTTTGCACTTCTAATTTTGGGGAGTCACATGTTCCAGGTTTCAGAACTCATTAAGTTTGGCCTGTGTTTTCGTATCCTCCTCTTCTTGGCTCTTCTGCATGATACATGGCATATCTGGGGAGGTGCCAAGTGCCTCAATGCCAGCCCACAACTTTAGCTGTATATTCATAGTCTGCTATACTTCCCATATAGCACAAGTGCTTCCCAGAAATGAATGAACTTGTTTTCACACCACCCTGTGAGTAACGAAAGTGCTATTATTTATATTTTATGGAGAGGGAAACTGGGGTACAGAAGCTAAGATTCACATTTGTGAATGAACTTAAGTGCTTTACTCTAATTCAGTTGAAAATAAAAATATTTTCTTAATGCTGTAAGTTATTAGTTTTTTCTGTTCTCAGAAGCCCAGCTGCTTTCCTCTGAGAAGCTTCCCATTTTTAACACTTTCCAGCCCCTTTGTCCCACACAAGTCCTGCCTCCACCAACACCAATTTGTTCATTCCACCTGCCTACATAATTCCCTCTAATTTCCCTCTTGCTTTCACACAGAAGCTTAACATACATGTACTCAACACAGCTAAAGCCCAGGCCAGCCTGCAGCCAGCATCACTTCCAGCAGGGCAGCATCTGGACTCTGATAGCAAGGCTTATTCAGCTTGCTTTGTTTTCCCACTGAGAGCATGGAGAGCATGGACATGACCCATCTGCTTTACAGTGGTTTAAAGTATTTAATTCCTCAGTGATGGGAATTTCCTTCCTACACAGATGCAAAAAATGAAGAGATGAACCTCTTGAACACTCAGACCCCAGAGGATGAGAGGCAGTCACTGCTGTAAGCCCCAAGTCCCCAGGCCCCTGCTCCACTGCCAGCTGCTCCTGGAAGTCTCTAAGAACTGCAGACCCTCACACTTCCCCTGCTGAAACCCCACAGAGCCACTTCTGCACAGCCAGATACAAAACGATGGTGGGTTACAAAACCAATGTCTCCCACACCTCTCCACCCTTTCCCCAGCCTTTCCCCTCCTGTTTGCTCCCTGCAGACACTTGTTATCTCTGCCAAAATGGCCCGAAGGAGAAGCCTGCCCTGGCTATGCCTGCAGGTGATAAGGGTCAGGGCTGCAGGCTATGCTCACTGACCAAAACCCTGAAGTCAGCCTGTTCCTGGTGGCTTTCTTATCCGCAGCTCCACAAAGGATTTATCTAACAACACACGGGACAACACATGAGACAGGTGCTCTGGACTAAATTCTGAACTCTGCTGTTAAAGTTGTTCCATACCACAATGATTTGTCACAGTTTGGACAGGGCCATAGGAACTGGGGATCTCATCATGCTCCCCTTTTAGTTAGTGGAGGTCAGTCAGCATGGTCAGTGGAGTCAAGGAAAGATTTGCCTGACATGAAGATGTCCATCTGAGTGGCTGATGTACTGACTCTGTTGGTCCACCCAGATCTCCCAGTACAGCAACTCACCCTTTGGGCCACAGGATTTTTCTGGCTGTCTCCCAGGTTATTGGCACAGCCAGTGTGAGTCTCACTCACAGACGGACAGAAATACACTGGGGCTCAGGAAGAGGAACTCACTGGGAGCCTGTGCACAGGACATGGGACAGATAGCAATGCTCTGTCAACAGACAGACCTAGGCAGATGAAGGGAAATTAATGAGGAGAGCAGCAGGAAGTGTCACAGCCCTGCCTTCCTACATCACCAATTGATTACAAATGACCCTGTTTTATCAGGCACTCAGTATTGGTGCTGCAGTCTCAGCACTGGGCAGTTTATGGCACAAGCCAGTGTGCTGTTACAATAAGATTCTAGTATTTTGAACAATCAGGTACTCGCCACCATAAAATAAAGCTAAGCACTTAAGATCCTGCTTAACAAGCCTGCTAATGCACTATTGAAATCAATGACACATTTGAACAGTAAGAACTGCCCTGAAGCTTTTTAAAGCCTGCTGTCCTTATTTTTCATTTTGTGAACAGAATTACTCCTTCCAGGAGAGCACCTTCTGTTTGAAAGGCTACACGACCAAAAGCAGAAAGACAAAGACATGATTAGTTGCTAACGTGCCAGAAAATAGCATCCAAGAAGTTACTTGATCTTGCCCTACCTCAGCTTCTGCAGCTTGCTGAGAGTCAGATATAAACACAGAAATGGCCTTTTCTACTGCTCAAGTGCTTTGTGACTTGTGGATTGATGGAAATGCAATATTAAAGGTTACAGACAATTATTCTTAAATGGGCTCCAGCGATTTTTGTTTACACAATACAGACTTGATAAAACAATTCCACATAAAACATATATCAAAACCATTTAAGCAAGAGCATCTGTCACACCTAAAATACGGAATTCCATGAGAGGCAAAGAAGAGAAAATGGGAACTGTATAATCACAGGAAGGGACAATGGGGAAATAATGACAAATCAAATATAGTAACTTTTTTCTCTTCCAAACGACACTTCTCATCAGCTAGCTTATGTCGAAGGAAAAAGGAAAAAATCTCCGGTGATTTTTATCTATTAGATTTTGCTCCAAATACTCGCTACGCTCCGGAGCTGCGGCTGCGAGGAGGCCCAGCTCTGCCACTCTCAGCTAATAGGTTTGATTGTTCCCTCTGAAATTATACTCACAGATACTGACCTGCGAGTCAATCTGCCAGTCAGCCTTGCAGAGCGAGGACAGGGCTCAGATAAGGGAGCAGGTGAGCGACATGTGCAGCCCGGCAGCCCCAGCGCTGCTGGGCAGATAACTCACTGTGATCCACAAAGTGCTGCTGTTTAGTATACAGTATTTATATTTTATGAATGTTAACAAGCAAGAAGCCCTGAACAACTGAGCAGTTACAAGCTCAAAAGGCTTTGTGAGATATTTTCTCTAAGGGCTCATTAATGTGGTCTTTTAATGGAGTGCTTGCATGTCTGAATCTTTAACTGTAGCTATAAATAGAGTCTATAAGCACTTGACAGTGTGTGGCAAAGCTGTGTTAGCAGTGTTTGCCCTGCTTTTTTGCAAGTTCCATTTGCAAAAGATATTTAAGAGGTGGAATATAAACGTTTCTGAAAACAGTTGTATACATCCTAATAAAGCTGCACACCCCATTCCCACTGGGTCTAATGCACGTTCCCTCATTTAACAGGGCATCACAGCACCTCAACAAAACATCTAATATTCACATGCTATTGAAGGGAAAATTAGAGCATAAAGAGGTCAAGCTACAACCCAAATGTCCTGCAGCAAGTTAGCAGGGGCAGGAACCAATGAGCTCCAATTACCTGCCCTAATGTTAAACCCCGAGAGACAAGTGCTGCCTTATTGTCCCTGGTGCTGAAGTAGAGTCACTCCAGGCCTGCAAGCTACCAGCACTGTCTGATGTAGCAAACAGTGGGATTTACCCTTCCCTAGTGGATTCCCTTGCCCTGAAAAACACCCACACTACGCTGACCATGTGGCCTTTTCTCCTACCCTTTTGATCCATTTAGAGTGATGGCACTTTCAGCTTACCAGCCCACCCTGTGCAATCTTACATAGAGTTTTGTCAGCCCTGGTGAAGAACCAACAGAATTACCCAGCTTAATGCACTGTACAGGAGTGTTGGTTTACGATGATACAATAAAAGCTGCTGGAGAATCACAGCTTTTAATAAATCACCACATAGTATTATCCATAAAATTGCCATTTCCATGCACTGCAGTGCTTGTAATAGCTCTCCTGTTTTGCCTGGCCACCTGGGGCTGTGCACACATAACACACCAGCACCATGTACATGCTGCTGTCCCATGCAAAGCAGCAATCACACAGGTCAAGCATGACAAATTCAAAGGGCTAGTTTCCAAAACGTCAATGACTTGAAGCATCCAGCACACCTAAGGTATCCACGAAGTGTAAATAGACTTTAACAGTTTGTTTTTCAAAAAATACTTTTAAAACATGGACTTTTAAAATATCTCCCTGTTGAAGTGGGTCCTGGAAACCTTGACAGCCTCAGGAGATAAACAGTGGCACATCCACCTTTATCTGTCTTTCCACCATACTCATCCTATCCTGTAGCTGCACTGGCTTACTTCACCCATAATACAGTGGGGACTGAAGTCCAGATGTGTCTAGAAAATGAAATATCACACAGATCATGAGGCTACACTGGGAGATGATTTCTTGCCTGGCTTCAGCACCCAGTTGTATGGTACATCTACTTGGACAGAATTACATGTATTTGCAGAACACCCAGACAGAGTCCCTTTAATGTAATTACAGGGCTTGTGTTATCCTCTAGGCTGACATCTACTAAGGGTCATTATTTGGATTTTTCACTAGCACTTTTAAATGCTTCCATTTTTGGTTCATCTCCGATGCGGCTGCAATTGAGTTTTCCACATGCATGCATCCTGAATTTATTTTAAATGTGCTCAGTGTTTAGGAAGGTAAGTGAGGATGCTATTAGCTACCAGTCTGCATCTATGAATGATCAATTACTACCTTCTCAGTAGTTTGGTTCAACATGTGAGAGAATATGTTAGTTTGTAATGAGACTATCACAGACTGCATTGTTTGAGGGAGCCTGTTGTCAAATGATTGCTTTTGTCTTGAGGAGGAAAAAAGAAAATCAACCAGAATAATTTATAGCTTTAAAATGCTGATATTCTGTGAGCATGTTTTGGATGCTTCAACACCAGTAAACTACTGTAAACCAAAACACAATTAAATATTTAGGCAGTATTCTCTTTACTACACAGGAATAAATATCTATTTGTCTTGTATCACAATTGCAAGCACTTAGTGTCGTTTCAGCACTGTGGTGTCCCACAGTACATACTCAGGCTCAGTGCCTCCTGGAGAAGCATGTGGGCAGCTCCCAAGTGTTGTTTGAGCAGATCTAGCAGCCGCATCCTCCCGTTACAGCACAGGAGTTTTTCCTCCTCCTCAGTCAACCATGTCCACCTACTACAGGGATATGTATTTTTCTCTGCTCTTTAGTTAATTTGCATCTTACTCCTTCTTTTACTCCTTCTTCCCCACCACCAATCTTGCCCACCTCGACCTTCTTCCTCTGCTGCCTTTTGCCTCCCATACACTACAGGTCTTCTAGAACATTTGCTCCTCTTCTCATGAGTTTTTTTCACCTTCCTCCTCTCACTCCATCAGCCCTTTGATGTTGAGCACTTCTTCCTATGCTCATGTTGCCTGCAAATCCTAATTTCTGAGCATCTTAGCTCCCTTTCTCCTGCCTGTAGAAGGCTCTGTCCCTGCCCAGAGGGATTTCTGAGTATGTGCTGCAGTGCTAAAAATCACAGAGGGAAGAGGAGACAGGCTGGGACCAGGTGGCCAGATCTAAGGAAGCACTTGCAGGAAGAACAGTTTATTTCTGCTGCCTCTTGGTGGCCTGGCAGGGACACCACTCATCATTATTGAGACATTTTTGCCCAGCTGCAGATCAGCTTGGATCCATCCCTTAAAACAACAGCTGTATATTTCTCTTGCAGCACCATGAAGTTTTCCCCAGGAGAACTTCCCATCTGGAGCCCAAACAGGCCATTAGGTGGGAGACAAAACCCAACATACAGGGTCCATGTACCAGCCACCTTTTCAGCAGCACATACTGCTACTTCCCTGGTGTCTGAAATGCTGCTGTAATTATTGACTCAGCCTGCAGCAGTAGGTCATCATTGGACTCAAGGAGAATATGATCAAAATTCAAACAAATAGATAACTGAGTTTAAAAAAAAAATACCTAACCCCCCCAAAAAAACCATTTCCAGCTAGGAAGGCTGATTTTGCTCTCCAGTACATTGCTATAAATCAGGGTAAGTGAGGCAGTGGAGAAACAAGAGAGGATGGGTAAGAAGAGGACTCTGGTTTTGACCTTAAGGGACATGTTTTGTTTTCCTGGAAGAGAAGCCAGAGACAAAAATCTCAGAAAACAGCCTGGGACTCAGTCTCTGGCTAAAAGGGCAAATATTATGGCACTGTAGGCTGAACTCTCTTTAGCTTGCTGCAGCATGTCCACGTCCAAATGGGATATCTCTCCAGTACATCCCACCCTGCCTCACACTCACTCTCAGCTCAGCAAGCAGTCACATTTGGGTGCCTGTATGAGATTTAAAATTTGGGGGTTGACCTATTAATCTTGTTCAAAAGAATCTACTCAGCCAGCTGGGACTGGAGGGAAAACTGTCTCGGTACCTAGGAAATTTTGGCAGGAGCAGTTGTGCCAATTGGGAAGATACTGACACAAATTTGCTCTTGCAGAAACAGGAGCTGCTGAGGTGGTTCCTAACATCTCCCTGCCTGTGCAATCACATCTTACCTCTCACAAAAGGAGGCATCACAGATGCAAGGTCAGTCTTTCACGAGAGTTATTTTCACTTATTCAACTTTAATTTATCTGTTGGCTTGTTTGGAGTTTTTTCCTTCCCATTTTTACTCTTTGTATTGGGTCTTATGGGGGAAAATGAGCAAGGCATAAAAATACAGTTTAATTTTTCCCTCTTACATTCAACTTTAAAGGCTATTACCTATTTCAGCACAAACAGCTGTTGACAAGGTTTGTTCCTGTTTCCGATTTAATTTCTTTCACAAATTCCACATTTATCTGTGAGTTTACCTGTGGTACTTACCAGAGTACCACACACCAAAGCCCTCAGCCACTTCCTGTGGGCAGGGCAGCACAGTCCTCAAGCCCTTCCTCTCCTCCCCAGGGGTGCAGTCCCTGCCCCACTGCCTCCCCATATGCTTTTGGAGACCAACCACTGCTGGGTTCTGTGGTTATGGTATTTTCCTCCCTCTCTCTAGCATGGCATCAAGTGGGCAGCAGGTGCTGCAGCCAAGGTGGGTTTTTCCAAGCCTGTCTTGGGAAGGTCCCAAAAGGCAGCCCTTGGCACCACAGGAGGATGGGTACTGCATGCAGCAGGAAAACCAGGCAGCTGCAAAGCCTCAAGTGCAAACCCTCTGTATGGGCATTTACAGTATTGGATTTATTGCACTTTTATTGGGCATTTACTGAAATAAGCGAAGAGGTGTAAAGTTCACCATAAAAAAGAAATTGCTTTCATAGAAATTTCATGATTCTTATTATTGTCTGATAGCAGCAGTTTTGTGCAAGTTCTTAAATAAATAGATAAGAATCACAGATTTTAACCTTAGCCAGTGTTTAAAGAAAGGTGCACACTACTTTTTTATCAAATCACAACATCATGTAAGAGAAAGAGCTCCCCAGCTTCCTGACATTTTCTGTAGAAAGTAATTTAAATAGAAAATTGCAGGTTAAGAGCTAATGAGTGAAACAGATTAAAATTGCATGAACCAAATAAACACAGAGAATACAATTGAAAAGACCCCACAGCTATAACATGGAAATATGGTTTCATGCAAATATGGTCCTTCTAAAGCACTGCTTGGAGGAAAAGAAGAGATGTACTGGAGAAAACCCTCATGCAACCCACTGTACAGCAACAGCATAAGTTTAAGCTAAGTTCAGGAGGCAGCTCCTTGCTCTTCTTTTTCCTATGAATAGCCACTTTGACTTTATTAAGGCCAATCTGAAAATGGACTATATTTACCAGCAATTGTGGCTCTGTGCAGCTACAGCCAGTTCTGTCCATGCTGAACTGAAACCAGGGCAGTCACACGGCCCTGCTTCCCCATTTCACTCTCATGGAGACCGAGGCAAGGAGGAGCTCTGGCACCAGAATGGCATCAGCAGTTGTTAGAGCAAGTGGCTGGGTTTCACCCTCTGCTCCAGCACACATTTTCTGTGTGACTGCAGTTTGCTCAGCTAAAAGCAGAAATAGCAGCACTTCCGACTGTACAGCAACATTTTGGGTTTCAGCTGGCTGACCCCAGAGAGCCACCAACTCCCAGGAAGAGGCTTGTGGTGGCCTGCCCTGCCCACCAGAATGCCCCACCATTCACTGAGGAGGAACAGAAGGAATGGCCCTTTGCTGAGCATTAGAAGTGAGCAGTCACAGCTCTTTCCTGGTCTCCCTATATCTGCAGCACATACACCATTCCTGCTCTTGCCCAGAGCAAAGCTAGTGCAAAGCAGCAGCACAGGCATCTCCTTGTAAAAACATATCACTGTGTTCAACCCCTTGCCCTGCTGCTGCTTCATCCTTTTCCTCCTCCTCCAAGCCTGGCTGATGCCAATTACCAGCTGCTTTTCCCGGCTGTAGTAACCACGTGCTGTGGCAGGAAGGAAGCAGATGTGCTGAGAATTTGGCAGCTCAGTGCACAGTGGGCACAGCGAGCACCTGCTTTTGCCAGGAGCAAGCTGGTGGGTGCTGCAGGGTCACTCACAGCTGGGTAAGGCGGCCACCAAACGCATCCTATGGCGCTGGGAAAAGTCCTTTCATTGACCTCCTTGGGGACCACAGCTTTGAGGTCATCTCCCATCCTTGCTTCATAAGCCCGGGTCCAAGTAGGGACCAGCAGACAGCTTGTTTCACCCTACTCTCAGCCAAGTTTAAGACATTTCTGCACCTCAAGGCCAGCAGCTGCCCTTCAAGGTTTATTGTGGAATGTTGATGAGGGAAGAGAACCTTCTCCCAGCCTTCAGGATGGCAGGTGCATGTGCCTGTATGGACCACGCAGCCCAGCAGGGTCAGTGCCATGGTTTCACAAGAGGGAGTGGGAAACAATCGCCACAAAACGTCTCAGGCAAAGCAAATGAAATTGCTTTATATATTAAAAAAAAATTAAATCTTTATGAGAAACTTGAAACTGAAATTGGAAATTAAAAACTACTGTTTGTACAACTGCCTTCTATTGATTAAATTATAGAAAACAGCCCTGAGTGAGGGCTGTGGAGAAACCAATCACACACTCAGCAGACCATCCATCTCCATTCCCCAAACACAATTATAGCAATACAGGAGACATGAAAATACAATGCAATCCTACACAATAGTAATAAAGAGCTGAAAATATTCGTGCTGTTGAGCAAAGGCAATGCAACCATCTTCTTGAGGAGAAAAAATGCTCAGTGTGTAAAAGGTTTTAAAAAAACCCACTGAAATCAGAGGAATATTATTTTTTCTTTCTTTGAAAAGAAAAAACCCCACCCTTATAATACATATGAAAAAACACTGCAGAATTTGCAACTGCCCATTTTTCCTACTTCATGTGGTACCTAGGCTGCCTTATAATTAAAAGCTGCTATAACACAGACCACAAAAATCAATTCTGCGCTATGTCAGTAGCAAAATTATTGATAGAAAACAGTCTTATCAAGTTAATTTAGGCCCTGTTATTTCCATTGCTGGATTTAAGTAAGAGGATCTATCCTTTAAAGAAGGCCAGAGCACTGTTACACAGATTTTTTAAAAACATATGTATATACACACACGTAGAATTTAAAAGCCAATGGTCTGAATTTACAAACTTATATTTCTTTTCTGTGATGAGGATTTATTTTTTTTCCTTCTACTGATAAAAAAGAAAAACCTTATTAATGAGGCCTCAGTGGTAGTTACACTGGTGCCACTACATGGTGAGAGATGTACACTTTTTTTTTTACTCAGGGAGGGTTTAACTGCTTTGTAGATCCATAACAATATTTCACAGAGAAAGCTTTATTCAACTGGAGCTCTTAAACCTCCTTTGTGAAATGTTGTGGTATTTTGTGAGATACGTGGCCTTCGCTATGCACGTGATGCTGGTAGGTTTCTAGGCATGCAAGTTCAAGAGCTTTATTTTCCACATTTTTTTCAATCAATTAATCTCATTGGTAAGACTGCACACACTTCAGAAAGACAGGAAAAGAAAAATAACCACCGACTCTTTCTTCTGCAGAAGCAGCTGGATTTGCTGCTGCTGTCTGCACAGAGCAGTGTGGATGCTGGCTTTGGCTGCCTGCAGGTTCACAGCCCTGGAATGTTTCTGGTGGGCTTTTCCTCCTTCATTAGGAACATTCTTGTGATGCGGGGGATTCCTATCAAAACTATCATCACCCTCACAACACGAGTCATTCCCCTGCCTTTGAATACAGACAGCTGCCAAGCTACAGAAAACATAGCTGAGCCTCTACAGAATTCTTCACAGAGGGTTTTTTTTTCCCCCTTAATGTTGCATTTTAACGTGCTTGTAACACCCAGCCCCTATGGGGGAGTGAACAAAAGGCCTTTTAAAGGCAATCTTTCAGAATGCTCCGATTGTACCCTTAATTGCAGTTAAGTACATGTGGGCTCAGCTTTATGCGGACATAGTTTTAGCTGTAGGTTGATTTGAAGCAAGCCACACATTCTATACCAAAGCAATGCATAAAAGCACACACAGGAGAAGAAAGATTTAATTTAGTCACATTACTACTGTAAATAATGCATAGCAAGCAATAATCAGATGCAAGAAGTTTAGAGCAGATGTTCCCTTTACTTGGATTCTTGAGGCAGTGCAGTAGCAATTTCTTCCTTTGTAAGAGACAAAGATGAGTCACTGTTAGTAAAAAAGGTGTCAGGCATGAAGTTCTTCCAGTTAAAAGCTGAGGAATAATTCACACTGTGAAATGTGGGGCTGAACGAGGGCTTCCAGGTATTTCCCCTCCCCATACTATGAGCATTTTGAAGGAGACCTGGGGTTTATCTTTGGGCTTATGGTAGTGGTTTAAAGTACTATTTCTGCTAGATTCTAGTCTTCCTCTACTCCCCCACCCCTTACCCCTGGAAGAATTTAGTTGCTTTCCAAAGAGGTGGGGAATTGCAGACCACCCACCTCAGAGTGTCTTGCTCAGCATGTGCTGGGGAAGAGGCTTGCTCCAGCCTGGGAAAACACCACCATCGGCCCATGCAGGAGAAGGGAAAAGAGGCTCAGCAGGTTGTGCCACTGGCTAGGAGGAACAAGGCTCAGCCCCATGACGCCTGGTGATACCCTAACTTTGATGGTGACAACATCCCATCCATCAAGGCAGGACGTGGCCATGAGCACACTGGGGCAGAGATGGCAGGGCTTGGAGGAGAAGATGTGTGCTGCTTTCCCAACAGCATCAGCAGCTCCAAGCAGGCCTTGGAAGTCACACAGGAAGTGAGGGGAGAAGTCACAGGCTTCCTCGTATCACAGTAGTGTGGCACCTGCCTGGCCCTCCTCAGAAGCAGAGCCTAGGAAGGCTCTGCCAAAGAAAATCCAGAAAATTCCCAGGCACAGGTTGTAGCTGGGGAACAAATGGTGGCCCAGAGAGGCATGGGGTGGTGATGTGCAGCTGCAGGGGCCCCAAAAGTTCAACAAATGCATCCTCTAAGTGCTCACAATGAGAGCAAATTGTGGGAAGCCGAGAGCTTCCCACCATTTGCTCGCATTCCTGTCACCCACCTGCAGCAGAGCTAATATTTCCCACCCCAGAGCTGCTCCCTGGGCAGTAGCTGAGGCAAAACATCTCTGCAATAAGGCTTCCATTCCCTTCCTCCATAATGCTGCAATGTATTGGGAGAAAGAGACGCAAGTTCCCCAAAACTCACATTTTCCAAAACATAAACTGTCAAGGAAAAGCCTTTGCCGGAATAGCTGCTCACTCCTGGTCTCTTCTCATCAGCTTCCCCCCTACCCACACAGATCCCTCTGCATCCCTTCCAGCTCAGCACAGCACCACAGGGACCCAGGAGAAGCGGGAAGCAGAAACACATGGAAATGAAGTAATGAGACTAATGCACAAGATGGAGATGGCCAGATGCAGGGATATCATCCCCTGCTTCTAGGGCGAGAGTTAGGTAAGCCAAGCTGCTTTTCAGTAATTGCTCCTTAGGGAAGGGCTTAGGAATTACACCCAGAAAACAGAAATGAAATTTGATACAAAACTGGATGGACCACACATTGAAAGCCAGGCCCCCTGATTAATGCAAAGATGTGCAACATGAGGTAGATGCTTTATGTCAGACATTAATTTTTCCTGCCTATACCCAGCGGGCTTCATCATCCAACACTGCTATACATGTCGCTGACAGGCTGTGCTTGTGATGCAGAGACCTCCCTGAGATTTCTTGTAATCTTTTGTGTTTTGAGGAGTTTGTGCACGGGGTTTCTTTGATCACTACGCCCATATCAGAGAGCAATGTGATTTCATGCAAGATCAGAATGACTCTGTGGCAGTCACAGAGCTGCAGTGGCTGCAACACTTATTGCAGAGTGGTATGCTACCAAAAGCATCCATCCAGTTACCTCCAGTCACATGAAGTACGGCAGGCTAAATTAATTTCTACCAAGTTGTGCATCACATGGCTACAAAAGCAGAAGTGGTACATAACAAAGCAACATGTTCCCACTGCTGCAGAGCAAGCTACAACAGCAGGCTGGCATATAGCTGATCCCATTCTGCCCTCCAACAACCTTAACCTCTGATTTTATTTTATTTTTTTTAAAAAGCATTGTGCTTATAGAGATGACCAGAGGAAGTTTGGATTGCTGAGACCATTTAATAAACTAAGGGTATGTCATACAAGATCCAACACTATGGTGCTTTTTTTGGTGCTCCCTTTCTTCCTATTACCTCAATGCATTAATCCACCTTGACCAAGGCAGAGTAAGAAGGCTAGGATTTAACTTCTTTCAGTATTTGGAAAGCACTAGGATTAGTTCCCATTTCATCCCCTCTCACTCCACGCCCCATCAGCCAGGGTCACCAGACCATAGCAAATGCAGAGGGCTCCTGTGCATGGGGTACCCACAGCAGCAGCAGAGACAGCATGGTCCCAAAATTGCCCATGGCAACAGCCTTGCCAACATGGCTGTGCCCTCAGCTTTCTCTTCCATGAAGGTGCCTGCTCTTCTGTAGCTTAAGGGTTTTGCTCTATGTGAGAGGCTCTGTTGGCCAAAAAAAAAAAAAAAAAAAAAAAAAAAAAAAAAAAAAAAAAAAATCGGAGCAGCCTCTCCTTTCAGAAGGGGACTGGGAGCACATTCCCGGTTGGAAAGTGCCACAGCAGGGTGGTGTAGAGAGTGGAGCAGTGTCACCCACTTCTGGGCACACAGACCCTGTCCTGCTGCACACACAGCCTACATCAGGAGCACACGGGGTGGTGAGCCTGGGTACGAGAGAGCTGCTTAACTCACTCCTGAATGACATTAGTAAAAAATTCATTATTTGTTGATTTGTGGCATCACAAATGGGATGTGAAGCACAAAGCTGACTCCCTGCTCTGCAAGAAACATACTTTTTCCTCCCTGAGGCTGCAATTTGCCGTCTCTGCTCAAGCAGGCTTCCACCCACCTCACCAGAAGCCACCAGGCACTGTCCAAGAAGGGGAGAGCTCTCAGCAAGGAACCCCACAGACATACCCAGGCTGGATTTGCTAGGCAAGAACAAGAACAGCTAAGATATGCCCCACCACGCACATTCCCCTTTCCTCCCCTCACATGCCGGAAGGATTATGGGGCCAGTGCAGGGAACTTCTTGTCCTGCCAGGGCATAAACCTTCCTCTCCCAGTCTCCAGGAGGCACAAAGCAGCTCTGAGAGGTTGCAAGCAGACAGGCTTTATATGGAGTTCCCACAAACATCACTGCTTTTATTTAAGGCAGAAAACACAGGATGTTACAGATGAGTGGAAAAATGTGATGCGCCCCACTGCCTGCAGAGCCCCCCAGACTGGAGAATGCTCTTCTAGAAGTCAGAGGGTCTCCAGACAGGATTAGGAAAGCACACAGTGTCTGCTCTAACATTTTATTTTTGCCCTGCTTGGCTGCAGCTACACCTCCCTGCACCTCACACACAAACACCCTCCCAGCGAGGGTCCCATACCTTCCCTCCCACTTACAACTTCCCACAGCCCTTTTGTATTTGACTCCTGGGAGGCTCTTTTCAAACTTTTTTGGCAGCTCCATCTCTTTGAAACACTGGAAAGCTACCAGCGAGAAGCCTGGCTCCGGCTCCCTGCCACCAATGCTGGCAGTGTCTCACTCCATCCTCTGCCAGGCTCTGCCCCTCGGCAGGAGCCCACGGGCAGCCCCAGCCCAAGCTGGGATGGAGCCCCAGCCACCCCTGCCCACCTTCACATGGGCAACTCAGAGCGTTCAGTGAACAATAGCTCACACAGTGACTGCTCTACAGCACCTGCCAGCATTCACAAAGTGCCAGAGTTCCCTAAACACCTGTTACAGGGCTCCCTTACACAGCCTTGGGGAGGAATTATCAAAAATATTTTATTTTATGCTTGTTTTCATGATCACAGGCAACAAAGGCAGCCAAATTTCCCCCCCTTATGTTACCACATGCTTTTTCTTCTTCAAACTAAACGGTTGCCAGCCAACCTAACATAATTATTAAGGTAAACTGGAGATACTTCAAACAGGTAGTTTCAGAAAATCAGCACTTACAGCTTAACTTTCCACACATTTGTTCACTGATGCTCCTTACCTTAACATCACTGGAGAGCTAGAAAGCAGCAGAAGACACCAGAGTAGGGCATGAACCACATCACTTCTGTAAAGCCAAATTAACCTTAGTGCCTCTACACTTGATTTATACCCCTTGAAGCACCTGCCCAGAGTACCTTTTAATGGATTACAATTAAGAATTGTTGATTGGCTTGCCCCTAGCATCAGTGACCACAATTACATGATCTGGTCAAAAGAGAGGCAGTTACTGTTTTTTGACCACAATCCTGGTTTTTCAGCATAGTAAGACAGCGAAGCAGTGTATTGAATGAATAGTATTACTCGTACGCTTAATCACAGAATTAAGCACCTGAGTCCTTGATCTTGTGCTTTATAAAGTGCTCTGAGCTGTGCTGTAATTGCCTATAAATATGCTGCTGATCATGCTTAAAAGGGACATTGTCAAGGTTGGAAGGCCCACAGTTTGACTTAGTAAAATGACATCTTAAAATAGTTTTATTCTCAGTGTTTCTAAATTACCAACCTGTGGGTTTTATCATGTTTCTTTTTATCAGTCCAGCTCCTAGAATATAAGGTTATGGGAGAATGTTCACTTTTAAATCAAAGGACCAGACATAGGAATAGTATTGATGGAGGCTTATGTTGTCATCCTGAACATGCAAATAAAAGCACTTTTCTATAAAACTTAGTTTTCCTGATGTGAATATGCATGACCCCTATTGCCCTTATGGTTTGCCATAAGGTCACTCCTTGTTGAACCTATGTCTTGTGAAAGAAATCTTCAAGAAAGAGCACAAGGCTGAGGGCATCAGGCCCGGGCAAGTCTGCAGCTTCACAAAGTACCCATTTTCCATGGTGTCTCTTTGCCAGTCAGCAGTCTTGTCCTAGTTGAGCTGAAGGGGAGGGGATGCAAGACGAGGGGGCTGGGGAACAGAATTACAAAAGCTGGTGAGGAGACTGAAACTTCTCATCCTTGGCAGAGCTGTTGGGAATGCAGAGGGGTGATGGGATGGGGAAAACCCAGGGCTGAGAGTCCTTTCCTGCACAGTCCCTTCTGCAAGTGGCTCTGTGGCTGGAGCCCAGCATCAGGGGAACTGAAGCCAGCTATTGAGGAGCTTTTTGATCTCAGGCAAAGAGCAGTACTGGACTTTCTCTTAAGGAAAGAATACAAATAGCTGAGGAGTGAAAGGTGGCCTGGGAATTCTCCTTTTATGAAGGGCTTGGTTTGTTTCTGAGCTGAATAACTCAGCTCCCTCCGAGCCGCAGTTTTCCAGCACAGTCTGTACTCATGGGAAACCTGCAATGCCACAGTTACCAAATCCATAGATGTCAGTAAATGAAAAACTATGGCTCATCGGTGCCAGGGACAATGCAAGGCAAATGGGGAGAAGCTGTAAGCAAAGGCTGTGAGGATACTGCCAGAGTGGCTGGGTAAAAAGGCATTTTTGGAAGAGGAGACGTGGCCTGTGCCCCCCTGCATTATCCAGCTAGCCTCTGTGCTGCAAGGTTTGAAGACAAAGGTCTCAAGTTTCCAGAGGGTTGGGCCTATAGCCAGGCTTGACCTCCCTTTCTGCCCAGAAGGTGAAAGATTTGTCGATACCCTAGATGTGAGCCAGAGTTTTGGATGCACTTAGCCATCACAGGTGTATGTTGGACACGGGACAGACCTTGTCTCAACTCTAGGGACTTGAGGGTAGCCTTGGAAAAAATGTGTAAAACAAAACTCAGGAAGAACAGGAAAAAAAAAAAAAACAAACAGAAAAGAAATGTCTCTGGGGCCTGGGAAAAAGGCACTCCTCCAGCAGCCATGCCTATTCCAGGGGCTAATGAGTGCTTGTGGCTGGTGGAATCACTTGAAGGTGCAGCTCCTCAAAGAGGTGGGAAGAGTAAAAATATTTTTTTAAATTTTTTTTTTTATTTACAGGAAAGAGAAGAATGTCAAAGAAAACCCTCAGGCTGAAGATGCCACAGAACAGAAAAAGGAAAGTTCTAATGTCAATCTAATGACAGATATGGCTCAAAGTTTCAGCAGGTGGGAAGATGCTCCCCACACTTCCAGCAGGCATCCAAGAGAGCAGGGCAGCGTAGGGGCTGTGTCTCTCACTTGGGCAAGCCTTGTAAGGTGTGAATATGGATATGGATAAGGATAAGCACTTGGAAAAAGTCTTATGTGTCTAACACCAAGAAGTGTGTTTCAGGCTCTTAACAGTTACAGTGAAACACTTGAAAGTGCAACTTGCATACATTTGAAGAGCTCCACAAAACATAATAAAAGCCAGATGAGCCCAAAGTCTTTAAAAGTACTTTAAAAAAATCTCATGTTTTTTAGGCAAAATTCATATCTCTGGTTTGTTTTGAGCCGACTCAATAATTTTAAATGGTTGTCCTTGAGAATTGTAAGACTGGTGGGGTTTTTTTGTTTTGTTTTGTTTTTATTTTTTTGTAGGTTTATTCCATAGAAATGCTCAAAAAGCAATCAAGTTGACTTCAATAGCTTTACTTAAATCCGTGATTATATCAGTTCTGTGTTATGGGTATGTAGGAAGAAACTAACTGAATAGGAAATTGTAAGGGATTCCTACAACAATAGTTATGTTGTTTGCACACATACACACCATAATAATAATAACAGAAAAGCAAAAGCAACCTTGTAGTTACAAAAATACCAAATGGCCTTTAAAAATGTACTTGTATATTCTGTGTTTGTCAGATTAACAGTGTTGCTATGGACTGATACTTTATGTATGTTGTATCTTCCATTGGATTTATTCAAGTTTTTTTCTGGGCTTCTTTTCTTCAACGCTGTGCTTGTGCCTTATGTTCAACAAGAGGAACCAAGTTCCATGAGAACAGGAGTGTGTAAGAAACCTGGATTAATTTAATGACAGTGGTTTATAATGGAAAATATAAATTTTCCTGCTGCAATCGGTATACACATTCAACAGTTTTATTGTATGTCAGTGCACATTATTCGGCACAGCTGCTAGAGAGGCATTGCTGAACTGGTGTTTCTCTTCCATGACAAACACCTATTAAGCAGTCAGCATAAACTCTTCTTGTTACAGCCTCTGACATCACCCTCAGGGCAAGCGGACACAGAACAGCGATTGCTGAATCGCGTATGAAAATTATAGTTTTATTGTCTACACAAGTGAAGGTTTAACTCAGATTCCTGTTCGAGTCAGCTCTGTTATAAAGGAGTGATTCTTTCAGGGAACAAACAAGCACAGTACACCATTGTAATCAAAGGAACAGACACTATTTATGTATTGGAAAGCCTTGTTCACAATAGTGCTAACACTCCAATGCCCCAGAAGCCACTATTTTAGCAGCTGTAGAGAAGATAAAGCATGACTAACAAGATGCCATACAGAGTCAGATACAGTTTTTTTAGAGCACAGATGGAATCATCCCATTTAATATAATTCAGTTTACATGCACGACTCATAAGTGGGGATCATGTAGTTAATGTTTATATAAGCATTTTTTCCACCGTAGCGTTCAAAGAGTTGCAGTGTCTCTTGAATGAGAACTCCGATATTTTCACGCTTCTGCTGGCTGTATTCTATTCCATCACCTAAATTAACTGGTTAATAAAATAAAAAAAAGAAAAAAAAAGAAAAAGAAAATAATTATATTGAATTTCATCTTACACTTTGAAATAACAACATAGGAAATTGCAATTACTGGTCAATTACTGTGGCTCTATTAGAAACTTTGTTCTGTGACATGAAACAGAGCTGAATTTGAAAACAGGATAGGTTTGGTATCTCTTTAAGGCTTTCCTCAGGCTCCAGCTTCATATGCTTTCAAAATATATGCACACATTACTTTAGTATCTAGGCAAAAATCCTTATGAAAATAAACAGATTATTTTATAAGATGAATATGGATTCTCTCTTTCACAGTTCACCTCTAAAACCATTACTTCTTTATCTTTAACATTGCTTATTTAAGACAAAAGTCTACTGCCAGATGCATAAGCACTTTTCTTAAAAAATAACTTAATCTAGACTTGTTATGGTTTGAAATTTTAAATAGGTATTACTTTGGGATTGCTCCACATTAGTCATCATATTCACACACTTGTGTGGGTCCTGATAGAGGGAATCTGGCTAAAAGAGATTTTTGGAGTATAACGGTGCTCATTCAATTTCAGCTTCCTGAAAAATGTGTAAAATTAAATCAATGTCAAAAGGACAAATTATTGCAGTCCCCAGACACAGTAACATTTACTGCTGCTTTCTCTAACATGGACTAGCAAGGGTGACACACCCTCATACACACAGAACATAATTCTTTAAAAATCAGTGCGAACAACCGTGACAACAAAATAAGAGCAATAAGAAATAACTTCACCAACAAAGTTGCTGAGAGATTTAAAGGAGGAAAATAGTTTCCCTTTGGTTTAAAAATAATATTCTGAAAAGTATCTGAATATATATTCCAAGACATGTATAAAAATAATTTGGAAGGAGCAAAGTGTACTCAGATCAGGTTTGGTGGTGTAGTGGGGAGATGTCACACTGCTGTAGGGTAGTGGCAGCCAGTGGCCTCACTCTGGGCAGTGGTGACAATGTGCCCATGCTTACATCTCAAATAATCAGTGGCACTCTCACTCAGCCAGAGAAAGACCCATTTGTCAAGACAATGCAACTCCTCTGGCAGAGCTGGCCTTTCACATTTGAAACAGGGCCAACACGAAGGCAAGGGTAGATTTTGCCCCCACTGTTGCTTCCAGATCCCCAGGCTGATGCCACATAGATTTACAACTGCAGCAATCCTCATATCCTCTCCTAGATCTAAACCCAAAGATCTGGATTTAAAGCTTGTGGCTTTGTTACCAGCAAAAGCTGAAGAACTGTGATTATGAAGAAACAGCTAGTGAACCTGGGTAAAAATCATCCTTCTGATGAATTTTTCTGTAAAATATTTGACTGCTTGCACAAACTACACTTTACTTTTTAATGAAATGGTTATACAAATACGGAAGTGATATACAAGGACTGTGCTTCTTGAGTGGGAAGGAGGTAATTTCTTTTTAACGATGATTACTTTTAAGTGCACAAATATTTTCCAATACATTAACTGCTAATCTCACTGACTTGAAAAGCCAAGGTTGTGACATCAACGTTTATTACAATGAATTTACTGTAATGTTACAAATAACAGATTATGAGAGTTCATAGAAAACACCAAGAACTAGTAGAAAAAGTATTGGCTTATACAAAAAAAGTGCAAAAAGAAAAGCACATCACAATTGTGTGCAATTTAGAGTAAACAGGGCTTGCTCTTGCAGAAGGCAACTGAGATAACTGTGCCTCATCACCTGTCTCGCGTGTGCACTGCAAGCCCTCCCCAGAATACCTGGAGGTATTTCTGATTTCACCAGTTTGAGCAAAGGAAACCCTGAACCTTGACCTAAGTCTTGGCAAATATGTAAAGGAATTACTGACTTTCCAACCATATGTCTATTATCTGTAATTTTAAGCCTACACACATGCTCTGCTAATGAGCTTACACAGCTTTCATCGTTCTTTCAAAGAAGTAGTAAAAAAAATCATCTGTCTGGAAGTAATGGTGATATATTTCTGTGGAAGTCTGGGGGAGGCCAATGTGAAGCTATGATAATGCTGGTAGCAGAGGTATTTTCTAGAACTGCATGTTACAATCTTTATTATAGAACATGGTCTGTACAAAAAATTATGTCTTAGATGCTTGATTAAAAGGTACCTAAGAGCATGAGGCAATGATAAAGGAAAGAGTCTGCAAGGGAAGACTGAATGTGTGATGTGCAGACCGTCATTACAATTTTTTTTTTCTACAGACCATCTGTGTTATATGAAGATTTGTAACCTCAAGACAGCCATAATTCACACTAGTGTCATGACACAAGCTACAACCAACAATGCTGGAAAGGTTATGCAAGCATCAATGTCACCTGGTAAGTACTAAAATGGCTATCCTATGTAGTTACAGGAATTAGCAAAGCTTTCATACAAAAAAGATAATCATTAACCCAAGAGGACAACATCCATTGAATGGATGAGTCAGAATGATCTGCCCAGTGCACCTAAGGGTAAATATCTACTCATAATAATAATGATGATTAGTTGGGAAAAACTAGCCATTGAAGTATAGCGGTCTCAGCATGCCCTTCTCTGGTGTGACTTTATTTCCCAGTTAGTTTGCCTGAGAAGCCAGCTTTGTCAGCCACAAAAATGTTGCATATGTAAAGTGTGAACGTGGATCTGATTCAAATGCTTTACGAAGTTGTCCTTTGTGAGAAAGAATAAATCAACATGAAAATGCTAGGAAGCACATTTGTCATATCTTTGCCTCAAAGTGAAATGTCTGGCAAATTCAGCATGCACCAAGGACTCATTTCAGAACAAATGGTACTTCTATGTTTAGAAGAAATGCATTGAAGGACTACTGACAGCTCTAGAGGATTACGTTCAGGATCTCTGATCCCAGCCCTTCCTGGATAAAAAAGTTCCTCATCTCCCAGATCAAGCACCAAAGGTTTTATGGTGTTTAAAGTGAAGTGAAAGTCTTTGCACCTGTCAAGACCTGTGTTAGCTGATGAAATCACCCAGCACACCAAGGCCAGGAGTGGCACTCCCTGCCCTGCCAATGCCAGCTGCTGTAGCCAAGGAAATCCTGCTCAGGCCCTCAGGGACTGAACTCAGCATTTGGCAGGGAAAGAGGAGGATTTGAATTTTGCTATAAAAGGTGGTTTGTATTTGAGTCTAGACATGCTTCTATTCATGATTTGGGATATTAAAGAAATTTTGGTGCTATTTGTATTCCATGTCATCTCATTTTAAAATTTTACTAGGGTAATGGTACAAATATAAAATACTATTGCTTTAAAGTAGGACAAGTAAGTTTCTTTCTGTGAATTAAAAGCCTGATATGGCAGTTTTGACATCCTGGAGTGGACAAGGTAAACCAACCCTTAAAGCTCACTCAGATCTATTCTTAACTCTAGACATTTGCTAGCACCTGAAAGTGTCCAAGAAATTCTTTTAGTTTATTAGACTTCACTTCAAGGCAGGCTGGATCTCAAAAAGAGGAGTTTTTAATCCTCTATGATGCTTGCAAGTATTTCACAGATACCAGAGCTTGCTCCTGGTGGTGATTGTTTGAAAGGTTCTGCTTTACACAAATTAAAGTCAGGGTTTTCATACACCTGTTGCAGGGATGTCATTGATCTTGGGATATTAGATTTTCCACAAATGTTAAATATCTGAGGAACGCTGAGTTGGAATTGGAATAACATTTAAAAGAAATTTCTGAAGTGACTGTGAAGACAGCCCCATGTCCCCAGCTTAGTCGACATTTTTAATCAAATTGTAATTCAAATGTAATTCCTTTATTCTTTACTGGTGAAAGTGTTTCTTTACTGATTTTAGGTGCATATAGTCACACTTGTGCACTTCAGCTTATCTTGGAACAATTTTTTTTTTGGCACACAGATCAATAAAACTACTCGGAAAGATATGCATCATGCCTTTTGAGTCTTGAAAAAATAAAGATACTGAAAGGTAAAGTGACTTCTAAGTCATGGAAGGTATCAGTCACAAACCATGATTCTTAACTTTTATTGTTGACAATGAAAGTACTATTTATGGTAAAATATAACTATGGTAAAAAATCCATTTTAAGTGGCTCAGTTCACCCTAGTCAAACCAATACATATTTTCAGCAATTAGAATGACTACAGGAATGCAACATGCTAAACTGAATATTACTTCAAAACAAAAAATCCCAGCTGCAGTGTGATTGAGCCTGTCACATAAAATGCAGCTAAGCAGGACAAACTAGCATTAAAACATTTTGAGGAAAATGTCAGGGCTTTCTTTCCTTCTAGGAGTCATCACCAAAACCAAGAAATAGATGGAAGCTGATTTCAGCTACAGATTGACACGCATCCATGTCAGGGTTCACATCATGTAAGTTCACTGCTTAGGTACAGTTCAGAGCTTAATTAAGCTTTCAAAGTCTTCTTGTTAGGATAAATTTAATTGTCATAGAATGTGTTGGCTTCCTGACTGGCATGGAAAATGAAAGCCCTGATGAGTCAGTGTGGGGAGAGAGAGGAAGGCTCCTTTGCACCACTCCTATCACTGTGACTCAGAACTGTGCTTTGAAATTGTCAGCTCCAGGAAGCATGAGGTAGTTGAGTCTCCCTGTTCATGTAATTGAAAGTCTGTGAAAAGTCACAGGCTAAGAGTCTAAACTCCTCCTGTCTGCTAAGAAACAGTGAGACATTTCCAGTTCATTTCACCCAGGGCAAGGAAGAGACTCCAGGAGGTTATGACTTCTAACCCACACAGAGAACCCCTTTCTGAAGGCTCTGAGCAATGTGACCATCAGTTTTAGATGTTCTTTAGGATAAGTCTAGATTATGTACACATAAAGTGCAAACTGGCCTCAAGTAGGCTGATCCCAATGCTAGAGTGTTGGAAAGAAGAGCTCCTAGAGTAATTTATGTTGGAAGGAACCTCTGGAGTCATTTGGTCCAAATGCTCTGCTCTAAGTCAGCTCCAGTTAGATCAGGTTGCTCAGGGTGCAATAGCTGCAGTTGCTCAGCACAGTGTAATCCCAGAATGGGAAAGGGTACAGAGATCCCCTTGGGCTGGCAGAGATTTTCACCAGCCATTTTAAATGTGATGGAGGAGAGTGTTACTCCTTAAATATGAACATCTGTTTCATGAAGGACTTGCTGGAGTTACAAACATCATAGGGAGAATTATTATGTGTTTTGATACAAAATAAATCTAAACTTTTGGTATAGTAACAGATTACCACATATATAACACTGCTTTTGGAACCTTAATCTTATTCCAAGGAAAGAGGCACAAATTTGGCTGAAAAATTAATAAAATTTCATTAGCACTCTGATTTGAAATCATGAAACATAATTTTAAAAACTCAAATTAGCACATATTTCAAAGCACTTTAAAACATTAAGGCTGAATACATGAATATAAACTAAGAAGGCCTAATCTTTAAATAAGCACAGACCTGTTTTCTGACACTATCAACATTTGAGTTCCTTGTCTCTTGCTTTACTTGGCTCTTCCTTCTATTTTTCAACACAAGTGCTGAGTGTTTATCACTTTACAATGCTACAGTACTGCAGAGATGGCAGAATATTTCAATCCAAAAAAGCATGTATGCTTGGAATTTAAAAAGAATACTAATATAGAGACATTTCAGCTCATCCTGTCTTAGAAAAGATTTTCTTAATTCTCATTGAAAGCATTTTGCTTTAGCATAAAATATAGATTCTTCCTGTAGTTATCTTCCATATGCAGCCAGCTTTTAGTTATTTTACAAATAAGCATCTATGGTAAAGTGAAAGCGCTGCTATACTATAAATGCTGTTCAGAAAGTCAACAAGTCAGCAAGTAGAGGAACTGATCTGACTGGACAGGAAACATGGAAATGAGGTTTTACTAATGATGTAAGCTTACTAGAGATAGCTGCAACTACTTGCAAATTGCTGTAAAAAAAAAAAACCAAACCAAAACAAAAAAGAAAAAAAAACCAGCAAACCAACAAAAACCTAAATAAAACAAACCAAAAAACTCAACTGAAAATGAGCCAAGCAGCTGTTATCACAGTTTTTCCATTTCCAGGAAATATTATCAATATCAGAGGCAACCCTTTCTAAGCCCAAGTTTTGGGTTTTTTTTGCTGTTTGTTTGGCTTTTTTTCAATAGAAGTACAAGTATGAAAAAGAAATCACAGGTTTTGTAACAACATTTATTAGCAAACATATCAATGCGCTAAAAAAATAAGAGGGTACTTTTTCCTTTATAAGTACTTAAACTTCTCCAATTAATTTAGACTTTGAAATTTGCCTATGTTAGTGCTACAGATCAATATCAAACAAAGTAGAGTTAAATAATCTTAGATAAATAGTATGCTCAACAGAGGAATGGAATTTGGAGGCTGACATCTTGTTGGCCTTGAGACAACATTTACTATTGCAAAATAATATATTAGTCACAAATCATGCTTAACATGCAACAAGAGTTGCACTAGTAATGTGAATCTGATGTTCTGCCAGTTGTTTTAGATGTATATAAGCTAGTACAAAGTAAATAGTATTTTTTTAGTTGGAAATCATGTTTGTGTGTGCAAAATTTGCACAGCTTTGCTGGACTGATGTGAAATATGTTTGTTCATCCCATTAATTTCTCATCCAAATATAGCATCATTCATGCAAAAGGAATTAAAACCATGAAAAAACAAATTTTTGCATGTGTGTGGAATAAACATAATTTACTTTTTAATGTAATTCAAAGTGACAAACCTGAAAGTCCTCAAGTGCTTCAAAGATCACTGATTTCAATATGAAACACAATCCTAAACCAGATGATTTTTGACATTGAGTTACATACACACTTAAACCCAAGATGCTTAGCTATCCATCCTCCTTCCACCAAGGAACGTTTTTATTAAAGCAACCAAAATGCTTTTAAGGGGGAACCCCATGTTTTTCTTCACAAGCAAAAGCTCAGTAATCCATTACTTTGTGTTAATAACTGCTGCTATGTTTGTACATCTGCCATGTACCAATGGAATTGGTTGTGCCTAATTTTGCCATTCAAAAGCATTACCATTTAAGGAGTCTATTTGGTCGAGCTTGCCCATCAAAAGTTGCAAGGAGAACTAAATGATTCAGTGACTGCTTTCCTAACTTCATGACTGAAGGGTGAATCCTTTTTTGTCAGGGGAAGTTTCACCTCAGCATGAGGAAGAACTTCTTTACATTGAGGGTTGCAGAGCACTGGAATAAGCTGCCAAAGGAGGTCATGGAGTCTGCCTGTCTGGAAACATTCCAAACCCACCTGGACACATTCCTGGGTCACCTGCTCTGGGTGACCCTGCCTTGGCAGGAGGGGTTGGACTATGTGATCTACTTTCCAACCCAGCTATTCTGTGGTTCTGTGGAATGCAACCATATAAAAATAGGCCAATGCATTAAAAACTTTTCATCAAAATTATGGGAGCAAGTGGTTAGATATGCCTAGAGGTTGCTGAATATGCCTAAAGCTGCCAGTTTTCTAGTTTCACTGTTCCCTAATTAAGCTAAATAAGCAAGAGCCTGAAGTCAACAGAGGGTGATTTAGCAGTGATTTGAGAAAGGACAAGGAGATGAAAGCTATGAATGACTGTGTGGATTTGCCAAAATTTCTTTCGTTGCTTAGGACAAGGACAGAATTTATGCAGTTTAAAGGACAACTAGCACTGAAACTGGAATATGCTATTTTATCCTCAAGCCAGACATAAAGGAACACCCTGCTCCACAGATACCAGTACTTTAAGGATCAGGATATCTCCTTCTGGTGTGTCTTTATATTTTTTATGAATATATATATATATATATGTAAATGAATTGGGTAATAATCTGATTACTCTTCCTTTGTTTTTCCAGTTGAATTAATGCATATTACAGATAAAAAAGTAGCCTTCCCATGATGTGGATTTGCTTTCATTTTATGAAGGACATAAAAATAAATACTTATCAAAAGCTAGTTAACAGCTATTCATTTTACATTAAGAAAAGCATATATTTGAATTCATAACAGCTTTTCGAGCAAACAGAAAAAAGCCAGTTTTTATACAACTAAAATGTTTTATAATGTGTAGTCTTACAGGAATGCAAAACAGATAAAAAGAGAAAGGAAATTGTGTCCCTTAGGTGTGGTAATTCTGCAGATTCACGGCTTTTGAATTGGGTAAGTCGAAGTCTTTTGAAAACAATGTAGAAACTGCACATAGACTACATTCAGACTGGGTTTTGTTTGCTCATTTGTTTTTTGTTTTGTTTTTGTTTTGTTGTGCTTTTTTTTTTTAACTGTAGGAATCTGAATTAAGTGTGAAAAAAGATAAGTGAATAAGAACTATTTGATTAGTGACTCTTAACTGGAAAACACTCAATCTTCTTCTTGTCTAAATTACACCCGTACCAAGTGACAAAAGATATTTAAATGTCACTAACCTGACTTAGACCACTTACTTAGATTTAGTAGACTGTCACACTCTTGCAATGCACAGCAAAACCTTTTGTTTGGCCACTTATGCAATGTTTATAAGATTACTTTCTTTAGTATCTCATACAAAATCATTATTTACTGTACCATTAAAGATACCACAGACTCTAGACTGTGTTTATTAAAATGTACTCCTAATGTTTACACAAAGGGATCACAGTGTTATTAAAACACAAGCATTTTAGGGAGGCTTAAATACAACTGTTTGTAACAAACAGTTACAGTTATGCAAATTTAGGTAATTGTATTAAAAAGTGTGTATAAAAACATTAGGATGGGAAGTGATTAGCAGCTTTTTTAAGGTAAAATTAATATTGATACTAAATAATAAATATATTACAATATTTTAAAAGAAAAATATTTTTACTATATCCCATATATTTATTTTATTACACTTTATTAGTTTTCTTTATTGTTTTAAGAAAATGGAGATATTCCAGTAAAAATTATTAATGAAAGGTTATTTTTCCCATTCCAGACAGCATTTTTTCTGATAAAAATGAAAAGCAATCAAAGGTCCTAGCTATAGGAGTAAGAATGAAGAATATATTTTTCTGATTTCCATTGTTCATGACACCATTTTACTCTTGGCATGTATGAATATAGGAAAAAAGTGCTGCTCTTACTTGCATTGCTTACACTTGAAGAATTGTAATCATCCAGAAGCATATAATGCCTTAAGGCTGTTGAGAAAAAGACCTTTAAACATCTATTCTGGAACTACACATGGGAGTAAAAATGGGTTTTCTGTGTGCAAAGAGGATACATGACATGCTGAGCACTGTGAATTGGAACCTGGTTAACACTGATCATACATGTGTCATAACAGAGACAACCTCCAACTGCTAACAATGCAGCACTTCTGGTTCACTTTGTAATATTTCTCTTAATATCCTTCCACTTCATTACAAAAGCAGTGAACCTGAACAGTCATGCTTAAAAAAAATAAAATACCTTTGCTTCTCAGGTGAATTTTTAGTTGCTTGTCTGAAATTGCTGCACATATCATGTATCTATAGGCTGATGGCAGTGAAGTAGTTATAGTAATTTCATCCCCTCTGTAGTGGTCTTTTGAGTGTTTGCTATCCTTATTTGCTGCCATGCCAGCACTTTAAAGTATGAGAGTAGAATTTTTATCACTTATCAGTCTCCAGCCAATCCTGGCAAATATGACCATTTTTGTCCTCTAACACTGCTAAAGCATGCTATGTTTTGTAACCACAATCTTAATTCTCTATTCATCATTCGCTCATCTTACAGTCCTTCCAGCCCTGGTGCCTGACAAGCCCACAGCTGCTCAGCTTGCAAAGAAAAACAGCTCATACACACACACAAACCCACCCACACACACACACACATGCATGTCAGGTCAGGGAGGAAGAGACAAGAGAAGAGCCAAGTGATATGGCTGAATGCTCTTGGTCAGCTCAGGCCAGCCTAGAGCTTTATAACAGCCAAGAAAACAGTTCTATAGCACAGCAGAGCACAATGTGTTTGAATATTTGAAGTTTGCATTTTTCTGTATTGTAATGAAGAGCAAAAGTAAAAAGCTGTCAAGAAAATTCTTCCCTGGGAACTTAAATATCCTTTCTCACACTTGGGTGATCTGAGAGGACGTGCACACATAGTAATCAGCTTTACATTAATAACAATGAAATGTCCATTCCTATGAAGGGAAGTCATGAAGGGGGTTTTTAGAGAAATTTGGGCCACCTTGAAAAGATAACCTGGAAGTCAGTGTGACTAATATCTAAGTGGGACATATTTCAAGAGCAATATTCTCTTGAAGTTTTCCTGGAATGCTTATTGTTCAGTGGATAGGGTAAGCCTCCAGAGGAAAGGAAGAAGTAACATCTCACAAAATTCCTTTATCACTTCTCTCCAGCAGACCACAGATGGCTGCTTCATCTCCTATGTTGTTTAATGCTAATGGCTGCAGTGAGTTTACAGGTCTCTGACCCAACTCTGCAGCTGCAGTGCTGCTGAATTGGTACCCATGGAAGCAGTACCTCAATATTAAGAGAAAATTCTGCATCAGAAAAATATCACTGAGCATTTTTTGACAACAGCAGCTAGAGCAAAATGGTGATTTTGAAGGAAACAATGATGTTATTTTAAGGGAAAAGAATAACATACATTAGTCTCAATAAAATCATGTGAAGAAAATTCATGAGTCACCAAGAAATGTCATCACTGGATGGTGGTATCTGGAAAGATCCTCCTGAATTACTTGTCCTAACACAGCAAAGTTTATTGGGTGCTTGACTGATAAGTAAATTAGATATTTCTTGTCCCAGGGAGAAGAATGTGGACATGGGAGAAGTAGAAGACAAACAAAGACTGAAAGTGGAGGAAGGGAAGCCAAGGACATTCCTTTGGCTAGTTAATTTTCCAAAGTATGCTTCATAAAGGTTCTAACTTATAAGAATAAATGCATTATGGTTTAGTATAATTATTCCAGAGTGTAACTTAAAATATCCCACTGGATGCTAATTAACATGTTGTAGCTGAGCCTGTTGACTTTCTGCTGTAGTTCTGTAGCAAAACACTGTGAAAGGGTAGATAGGCTTATCTGCACATCTCTTGCTAGAACTCAATATCTCTGCTTTACAGTTAAGAGTAAAAATCTCACCTATTTACATAGTCCCAAGTCTGCTTGGGAAATGATTAGAACGGAATGTCAACTGTATTAACACAAGCATAGGGCTCTTACAGGAATGTGTGTATCAGCTAAAGAATTGACTTTATAACATGGAGGAGGTGAACTGAAGCTGTTGTCAATCTGTGAGAAGAGAGGTACCAACACCTCCCAGTGCTTGAGACCTCTCCTACTGTCTTTTCCTTTGCTTGTATGGATTAAAAAACTGAAGAAAGAAAAAAAGAAAAAAAGAGTAATCCAGAAATCTCTTGCTGTTTTTTTTAATATCTTCATTTTACAAAGGCATAAGCTTTCCTCTCTACCTTGTATCAAAAAATGCAGAAAAATCAGTAAGTTCGGGCATGCTTGTTATCAGATCTAGTGCCTCAGCCATCTGTCTCAACAGTTCCTCAAACTGCTGATAGTTGTCTGGCAGGGATTATAACCACTGTCACTGAATCCTGAGAAGACATTAAAGAAGTCAGGCTAATATTAATTTATTTGCATATCCCTTCCCTTGTAATATATCTCTATCTAGCAGCTCAGCATGGCTTAAACTGGGCTTATGGTTCTAGTTCTGTAGAGGAAATGGCACGAGAAGATCAGAACTCGACTTTATAGGAGAGGAACAATAGTACCACCCGCAATTTTCAGCTAACAGACTGACTTAATTTCACACATCCACAGAAGACAACTGTGAAAACAGGCAGAATTAGGGACACAGGGCAGGAGGCAACACTGTGGTATAAATCTTTTACAGCCAGAACAGAAATTTCGACCACGTCAGGAATTGCAACACTTAGTTCTGTGGGCTCTGCAGGAGACTCGGTAGGGCTGCATTAAATTTCCCTCTCAGCATATAGTAGGAGCTGGATTCCCAAGAGTAGTGTTCCAGTGAGTGAAAGGCTGATCAGTGAGTCTCACGGAGGTAGCCAGTGGGGAACATGGAGCAGAAGAGTTTTTCTCTGAGACTTAAATACTTGCATTCGGCCTGGAGCTACAGCCCAGGAGCTTTCCTCATAGTAGACAGCCATTGCCATTCCTTCTGGGTGAGTCTGAATGATTTCTTTAAAAGCAAGTTGTGTCATGAAACTGTAGCGATGCCTGTTTCCCATGGATGTGTGCTGATTTTGCACTATACCTCTTTACAATGACAATTTGTTACCCAAGAGTTCTACCAACTAACACAGGGTATGAGCTGAGGCATGATCTGACACCTTCTACCTCTTGCATACCCTACCAGTAGTTCTCTCACCAGGACACGAATTTGGATCCCTCCCTCCTACCCAGATGCTTATTTTTCCAGAAGCTCTATTCTTTTTTCAGTTTGACTGATTTTGGACAATGAGTTTAAAAGTTATGTGAGTTGAGGGGGCGGGTGAGAAAAATTTACAGAAAAGAATAAGCTTATGCCCATTAAGCCTGGTGTTTTTAAGAAAGCAGGCAAAAAATGTATGAGTGAGGGCAGGCATGACTGCCTTCGCTTTTACAGTTTGAAAACCTAGTGATGAAGCACCCTCCCAGGAAGCAGGAAACAAGCCCAGCCTATGTGGTTTCAAATCTGCATCTTTCATGATCAGGGAGATTTCACCTAATTACCAAATTATTTAATCATGGAGACAGGCTCATGTGACCTCCATGCTTATGATTTGGCAAGGAAGCAGCTGTGAAGACAGACCTATTGTTAGACTATGAACTTGTGCCAATATTTCAGAGAAACACAAAGTTTAGCACCTGAATCCAATTTTCAGCAGCTACCTGAGTGGGTCGATCCTGAGCCCTTAGCAGTTCCCAAATAAAGGCTGCAGTGAATCAGAACATCTGTACATCAGGCTAGATATTTAAATGTCTAAATTCATATTTACATGAATACAGTCTACAGTGCCAATTTTTAAGTGTTTTGACTTGAACTAACTTCCTAACAGATGGTTATTCTGAATCTATCTTCATTTATTTATGGCTGTTTATGTTTTTACAGATATAATAAATGATCCAGAGCCTATTCCTTGTCTATTTATTTATATTTTAATAACAGTTAAAGATATTGTTGTACTGCCCAATTTATACAAATTATATGAAGATAGTCTTTCTGTGTTGTACTTACATGAGATCCCTCTGAATATTCAAGGAAAAAATTCTATGACCACAAGGCAAAGTGAACAAGCATAAATAAGGTGTTAGAATCATCTATAATATTGTAAGCTTAAGTGAGATGTTGCCACAAATTAAAAAAACCCCAAAATATATGAAATTAAAAAAAAAAGAAAGAAAAAAGAGGACAAAATATAGGAAGATAAAGAAAATATTTAAGTAGATGTATGAGAAGCTTTGGAAAGTGGAGTTCAACAAATTTCATGCAAATTTTCTCAAAAAGATAAAGCTCATGGTACAAAAAATGCTGGTTTTGGCTGCATAAGCAGATATAGGCCTGACTCAGGAAACTGTCATGAAAATGTGTACGTGATTGCAAAATCAGGACCAATCTGTGTTTATTTATATCAAAGCATTTCCTAACTAAAGAAACAAGCATATACAAAGTATTAACAAATGAAAGGTATAACACTGCTGCCAACTATAGTCATGCCTCACCATGTAAATCAATGAGTTTCAGAAAAGTAAATAAGAGAGGGAGTTAGTTTTTCTCTGCCCACAAGAGTGATTAATTAGCTTATTTTCAATAAGAAAAGTACTAGCTATATTGTTATCTCGTAGCTTTTTTTCACATTATCAATAGCACCAGAAAACAACAGCTATCCATTACCCCTCTAAAAGCAAAAGGCATATGTGACCATGAAACACTGTGAGACTTTGGTAAAAAATGTAATGAGAAAGAAAATTTCTCAACTTTGAAGCTGTATTTGTTTACATGTAAGTTTTAATATCCAGGCAAGCAAAGCTTCCTGTAATAATTTTCTTACATTACTATGACATGCATTTTTAATGCATGGTTTTAACTACAATTGTCTGAAGAAGGTTCAGAAGATATCAGAGTTGCCAACTTTTATTATGCAACTTTACATGCACCGTAACACCACTGCATTTGTACCAAGAAATCAGGTCTAGAAGGAAAGACAAGGAAATTTTCCCACTGAATGATAAAGTTGGTTTATTTCCATAAGCCAAATAAATTTTTCAGGAAACATAAACTCAAAAACTTATTGATGTAGAACAGTTTTTATCGCATCAGCTGCAGAACTCCACTGGGGAAAACAGAAGGGAGAAGCCCTTAGGCCACATTTTGTGTGACCTAATTCTTTCAAGGGTATGTTTCTGCAAATTTTTAGGAAGTAACAATACAAACGAACAACAGTTCTCACTGTGATGTTTTCATGGAATCTCTGCAAAACCCTCAAACAGCAGACTTTGCACCAACACTACAGCACGCAGTTTTGTTGTAGAGCTTAATTACTTTCGGATGTAAATGAGCAGAAAAACAATTATCACACACCCAGTAGAAGAAATGGTTATGCTTCTATAAATTTCTGGTATTCTACTGCTGTGATTGTCAATTTAAAGTTTCAGTCTCTGGGCTGCTGCCAGTTAATGATTAGTCTACTACATTTTGGTGAAATTGCACTCCAGTCAAGGGAAATGAAGTAAAAAGATGAGGGGAAAAAAGAAACTAATATTGTTGAAGTCTAATTAGAGTAGCAGGGCCAGTGCTGGACTTAGCTGCGATGAGGTTGACTTTCCATTAAACTCAATACACAGAATTCACTGAGAGCAAGATCAAATGCCATGATTTCATTTTCATGGGTGATGTGTTAATAGGAGTGGGATTAACTTCTTCCTCATGTACTGATTTTTTTTTTACATCAATGCAAATCAGAATGCAATCATTCTTTCCTTTGCAAGTATAGTTCTAAAATCTGCCACTTTACTTTCAGAAGGATTAGTGCCATGCAGCTTATTTTGAAGGAAATCACATTGCTTTAACAAAGGAAAAGAAATCTTTCTATTGACTTCAGCATCATCAGAAATATCTTCCAGAAATACACTTCAACAGCTTCCTATGTCAGACAACCATTTCTAACTTATATGGTTTGAATTCACATTGCTTTGTTTCTGAATGACTACTTGCAGCAAGTGAATGTGTGCTCATTTAGCAGCTTAAGTTTTCCATTTAAACAGCTAAAGATTTCATTTGACCCATAGTTAATAAAAATATGTTAATAAAATTCTTTTAAATGAATATTATTGAATTTTATCCCCAAAAAAGTAATCACCCTCCAAAAGGCCCCCCAAACCCCAGAAAACTGCCAGCCAAACCCCCTCCCCCTACCAATACCCTGATATTGAACTCTGTATTTCTTCTCTAGAATATCAATGTATCATATTATTTTACTTCTCCTTGAAAAGTGTTAATGGGCATTCACCAGAGCTTTACTAGCCATATATGCTGAAATACTTCAGGGCTCCTGACACATGATGTCACACTTGGTACAATAAGTATTGATAATAAAACCTGCTTGAATGCCAATAAATATATATTGTGGAGAAATATTACATATGAAGCTTTATCCTTCCACCTACAATTATTTAATACAGAAAGATCCAAACCATATATAATTTAGATAAGGCAGAATAGCATTTAAATGAAAAAGGTCAGATGCATGTACTACACATTTTTCATTTTAAATTGTGCACAAAGTCTACTTGTAGACCTTTGAAATTGATGGCAAATGTGAGTGTTTATTCAGCTGGAACTTTAAGTATTTCATATATAATGCATATGTTCCCTGGAATAGTTTAAATTGGCTACTACAAACAAATACTGGGATGTTATGCACTCATCTCAAATATTCTATACAGCAGATTAAAAATGTGATAAGGACATCAATTCCCTAATACTTCATAATGTCTATTCAATAGTAAAAGAAATCAATAGAATTTTGTATTGGATTTTCTAAGAGAACCATGACACCCCACTTCTTACCTGAATACAAGAAAAATCTAAGGAATGTATGCTATATTTATATACTTTTTTCCTTTCTTTTTAAATGTTCTGTTCTGAGGATATTCTCAAAAATTATTTTGAGAAACATCTTTAACATAAATACTTCTATTGACAGGATTATTTTCATTGGGGAGTAACTTTGATAGTCCAAAATCTCTGATGTGTCAATAGTTCCACCATGTTGTCTATTTATCTCAAAAATGTTCCCAGCTTTCACCTGTCCCAGTGTCTCACATGAACCAGCTCTTAAAATATAGAAGTTGTACACATTCACATTCTATCAAGATTGAAAATGACGAGAAGAGACTATTGAGTTAAATTTTGCTAAACCTATCATCTTCCAACCTATCACCTTATACTGATGGATTTTCACGTTAGCTAGAGAACCAAAGCAGTTCACTTGGATAGCTTGGCATTCAATCATAGAATGACTGAATAGTTAAAAATTTTGAAAAATGCCTTTTCCCACCTGAGGTTGACTACAAAGCTGCACCTGAGCCTGCTGTCTTATTATTAGGTCCTGGCTTTTTCATTGAAAACTGCCTGAATGAATTACTGAAGTTTATACCACTTCAACAGAAATAAAGCAAACACTGACTGCTGTTATCCTTTAAAATTGTCAGTCTGAAGATGTGGTCTCTATCTGTGAAAATCCTGTAAGAAATGTTTTTCCCCAAGTCCTGCAGAATATATTTATACATGAGGAGACTGCCATCCTCAGTTGTTCTCTTTTGTATTAATCATGACTCTATCAATCTGAAAAACGAAGCTCATGGGAGCAGAAGATAGGCTAATTCAATCAACAGAACAAAAGATTTCAGATTCCCTGTCAGAGGACACAATTTTCTCAGCTTTCAGAACAAAGCTGAAAACTCACTTCAAATTAGTATCCTCATAGTCACTATAAAAAGCAGCTATGAAGAAGAAAATAGGACATGGATCATGGTGGAAGGGGTGAAGCTAAGAGTAAATGAGGTTGCTGAGCTGTTGTGAGTCTAATTAGTTTTTGGAAAATGCTCAACTCCTATGATAGGTAACACTACGACAGGTGAGAAATACTTTACTCTGGAAAAGTATTTAATGTTGGGAAATGTTGGTTAAATAGAAAATCAGATAGGAAGGTGATTTTTTTTTTTAATTAGCAATGAAATAATCACATTAAGTAATAAATACTTTGTGGCTTTTACCATAATCACAATTGATTCTTTAGTTGCAATGGTTTCTAGAAAAGAAAATGGTTTAAGTTAAGAAAATGTGCTATTTAAAATGCATGTGTATGGTACTTTGTAATAAGGTATGGATTATAACTGTGTAATTGACATTCAATTAAAAAGCTTTAAATTAAGTTAAGATGGGTGTGTATTGAACTGTTGCATTTTAATACACTTGTGGTGGCAAATCAAGAGGTGGCTCTTGAATTGAATCACCAAGGGTGTGGAGCTGCCCGTTGAAGGGCAGTGTCTGGAATCAATACACTGATCTGTCTCTAACAGGTGTTATCTCAAGGCATGCACATGCTGTTTCCATCTTCTGAACCAAACAGAAAACATTAGGACAAAATTTTAGATTAACTTTTCTGTAAAATTTAAATGCAACTACCCTTAGATAATGTTTCTGGAGTGACAAGCACTTATATGAGCTGAAGATCTGGCCAATTCAATTTATTTACAAAAGACAAAGTGTTTTTCTCAAAGACAAATGAGTTCTTAAGGTTCTGAAACAACCACAAAAAAATCATGTTACCGTCTTAAAAGCACCTAGCAAAACATGCTTGGAATGTTTGGAAATATAACATAGACACTAAAGAATAATTTATATATTAACATTAAAGTCCAATATTCACTCCAGGTTTACTGACCTAGCAAGAAATAAGTGTTATTTAAATCTTAAAATTGCTAGTGCACAGAATTGCGCTTGGAAGAAGAACAGGATTAACAGAGTGAGGGAAAGATGAGGTTTTTGGACCTCTAGGTCCTTATGTCAATACTAGTGTGTGACAGAGCCCATCACTTGATATTATGAGCTTTCAGTGCTGGAAAGTTGTTTAATTTACAATATTACCAGTAGACCTACTTCATCACAGCCCATGTAAACATGGAAATGACAAGACCATGGTCATTAGGGATGTCTAAAAATAACAAAAAATTAATCTACTTTTGTCCATGAAGGTGAAGTAAATGAGTAAGGAAGAGGTATTTCCTACTGCTACTATGTAAGGTCAAACTCCCTTCATCAATATAGATGCTATTTTAATTGAGGTGCAAGCAGATCTGCAAACAGAATCTAAGATAAGGAAACTACCATTTTAAGCAGAATTAACAGTAGTATAATGTACATAATATTAAACAATTTACAAATTGACCTTAGTAGAGTTTACAAATTTGGATCAAAATATAAAATGCGGATATTTGGATTTGTATCATTTGTACTCCAGCTATACATTGTGACTGTCCTTTTGCATAATTCTAACACCATTTGTTTGTTATACTTTATTTATTAAAAGAAATAAATAATCTATATTTTACTTTTCAGAGTAATCACAAACCAGAAAAAGCATTTTAAATTATTCTGCTTCATACAAAATGTTATAAACTTCAGAATGCATTCTAAATGCTCCTAGAGAATTGTATGTTTGGGGTTTTTTTAGTTTGGTACCCCTCATTACTTCACGTTGAGCAATTAAACTGATCAAATACATGTTTCTCTGTGAATGATGAATGAAAAACATACTGTTCAGCATGTTTGTTAAATGTCATTGAATTTAGCACGTATGCTAGGAATGAAATCTCATTTCTTCTTCTAAATTTGTAGATCACAGGTTGCATTAAGTGGAGCGTAACTCCCACATAACGTTTGGATTTTGTACCATTATATCTCAAAAACTTATTCTAATTTCATCATTATAGCATATCCTTTAAGATGTTGAAAATCTTGAGGTTTTTTTCTGATGAATCTTTTAACATACTATTTCACATCTTCCATATTCCTAAATCCCATGATTGATTAGAATAGGGATTTGAACAAATAAAGAAACATATTTTGTTGGCTGCAAACAACTGATCAAATACAAAGAGATGAAAATCAATACATAGACCCAGGTATGAAAGGCCCTGGGCACCAATGAACATTGGCTGCTTACCTGATTTCTAACATGGGCTCTCATGGGCTTCAGGGGAACCCTGAATCCACCAGACACCTTTTCTGATGAATATCCTGACTATCACCCACAGGCTTCATTTATAAATAAGAGCCCACAATAACCTCTCTTTTCTCTTGTCTTTCAGCTGGTATACCTGGATATTTACGTTATGTCTTAACTAGCATGTACGTAAGTTTTTCAGCGAGCCACACTAATACAGAAATATAGTTTAAAATATGCTTTCAAATGACAAACTACTAATTAACATATAAGGTAAGTGGGCATGGTTACAGTACACGGTGTTGATAATTTATAAAAATTTTTGGCTTTGCTATTTAGAAACTAATGTGTTGAGCTATAGATCTTGTTACACCTATTAACTTTTACAGTTCTTGGTAATATTAATATCAGGCTTTTACATATATATAAAGCCCCCAGGATTGTTGGCAATAGCATAAAATAAATAAGATGTAGAAAAATCCTTTCAAACAAGAAGTTTAATAAGGCACAGGACCTTCTCTAAACTCAGTGAGAGTAAAAATAATTTTTAAGTGTTTTTTCCTTCCACATAAGCTCTGGAGGTTAATAAAACACATAAAATCGAGTCAGTAGTACGACTGCTCAACTAACCCTGAAGTTTTCCAAAAGATATGACAAAGATCATCTAAGCTTATTTCACAACTACAGTCACCCACATGATGAAATCATTGGCCCGTACTAAAAGTTAAATCAGCTTCTGGATGAAGAAAGAGCATATTTCAACAATATTACCAGGTAACTTTTAGACTTAAATTGATATGAAGACAAAGATAAGAGAAGAAATGTAGATAGCATGGTGACTTGACACACATTAACTGGATTTTCACCCCAACATATGAGAGCTGGGAGTCAAAGCGTAAAATTGTTCTCTGGTGTCTTATCCATTTGTCAACAGTACAACATCACCATGGAATTTTCTCCAGTTAATTGTGATTTATTCAAATAGTCTGGAACTGTACTGGAAGCTGTAAAATGACAAAGTGCCAACACCCATGTAGAAAGGTAAAGGTAAATGATAATTCTACATTTATCTCCTTTCCATGGTAAACACCATTTAACCTTTCCAGGAACTGAAATCACGCATGAAACAAGAAATGCAAGTGACAAGGACAAACAGGCTTTCCTTCCCCACAAATAATAGTAAAATGAAAGAGTAGAAAGAGGATTGGAAGGAAATGCTGTGTGACAGGTCTTCTGGAAGCTTTCAGGAAGCATGAAGATTATGTACATTTAAGAAGAAAAAAATCAGATTTCATTTAAACACAACTGATATATATTTCAGTTAATTTGGATGATTATTTATTATGTCAGTAGATAAATCTCTTTTGTTTCTTTCAGTGGCCTTCTGCCACTATTAGCTTCACTCTCAGTTTACTTCTTTCAGGAAACAAAGGGGCTCATTTATGCAAATAAACTTGATATGGGCAGATATGAACTACCTTTCTGATGGCTGATGTTGCAGATTTCCAATGCATTAGTTTCTGACAACACTCAGTTTCCAGAATGCATCCTATCCACTGGAAGAATTGTATAAGGTACATATACAGTTATAAAAATTACTGTCTGAACCTTCCCAAAAAAAGGCTGAAGAAATGTAGAAGCAGGTAAGCAAGATAAGCCAATAATTACCAGGGACAACAAAAATTCCATATCTTCTTGCTGGAACAGACTTGCAAGTAGTTTATCTTTCCATTTCTCATATCTTCATCCCTGCCACTTCTTCCAGAAGAAAAGGTAGGAATTGATAAGCTTTAGTCATTGCAGAACAATCAGCCAAGCATCAGGAAGGTTCCTCTCTGGACTTTTCATCCATTCCCAAGCTACTAATCTATCTGAAGGTTAATTAGAACTCCATTCTACTTTGCAAAATTATAGTTCCATTTCTCATTCTAAAAAGACTTACTAACTCTTGGTATTGGATAAATATCCAAAGTAACACAAAACTTTGAACTTCTGAATGTTCACAGACTACCTGAGCAAGTGCTGGTCATTCCTGTTTACAAAATTTCACAGTCTTCAGTGCAGCTAAGCACTAAGTTTGATAACAACCTTTTCATCAGACAACAGTTAAATCAATTAAATCTGAAACAATGCATTACTAAGACACATCATTGTAATTTTCCAGTGCAAAGCCAATTGGAATGATAAGAGAGTAATTTTGTGTTAAAAGAGATAACATGGTCATGCTCACTTTAATATTTGTATTCAAGTTAAAGGCCAGGAGTCAAAACAGAAAGCAAACCTAATTTTTAGACCTTAGTCTACAACTTCAGGAAAGCAGTGAATATACTTAAATCCATCCTAGCTTAAGAAATATAGTTGATTATGTTCTTAACTATAACCCAATGCTTATGCTCATTATGTGATGCTCGCCTAAATTCATTACCACAAGAAACAATTCTTCAAGTCACTGCTGGATGATCCTCTATCCAAACCTCAGAACCACATTACCAGATCAAAAACTAGGTGTATGGGATTTAAATATTCCTTTTCATTCGAGATCATTTGTTAACTTTTGCACACTTCTTTTCTGTTACATACAAACAAATATGTTCATTCTCAGTGCTCTGAAACGGTGAATGATATGAAATGCAGTGAAATGGAGTCAATAATGGCCAAGTAAACAAAGATGCTGTAGCTTATTTAGGTTCATCTTGTAAACAGGCCAGCCATGTGTTCATCAGGCAGGGACTAGGCTGGGCTGGGTTATCACACAGGGGCAATGTGCCACATTCTTCTCATGCCACACTGTCGAATTCCTCACGGCCTGGATGTAATCCCACAGGCTCACAGCCTTGACAGAGAGCGAAAGAGCAAAGTCACACAATCCTTCCTAGCAAAGCATCTTCTGGGAGATGCTGCTAAAGCTAATTCATTAGTCGAGAATTTTTGGGATGAACTGTGACCCTGCTAAATATAAAAGGAAGTGCTAAATGCTACACATCCCATGTTTTTCCCTTTTTCATGGTTATACAAACACTTTTGAATTATCTAGAAGATTCATGCTAACTTGATCAAAACCTTGGAATATATTGTAACTCCAAATTCTGGATTAATCCCTGATTTAAACAAAGAAAATGGAAAACTGAACAGTCTCTCCAATTCTTGGCTGCAAACAGGAATGGGATAAAATCAGATCCCATCTACTGCTCATGCTCAGAGGTACACAGGGAAATTAGAAAGTCATTTCTGCATTGGCAGTTTCACTCAAAATGGTTTTTTGAACTGAGAAACAATACTAATGATATAAAACAAAATAAGAAAACAGACACTTTAGCACTTCTGTCTGTCTAGAAAGTATTTTGCTTCTTCTAAGATATTTTAATGAGATTTATATTTTTCTATTATGAGGACACCCAAGACTGACTCCATAACACTTTATAAAATAAGTGATTCCATTCTACTGAGTTAGATGGAATATCATCCAGGAATAAATATTTATGCAATTAGACATGTTAATTTTGTGCAAGGCAATGCTCTAACCTACGGCAAATAAAATGAAATCACAGAAATTAATTTAAACAAAAGTGAACATAAATTTGGAAGGTGGCACATTTTTGATAATGCAATTTACTCACACAGTGATGTGTGAATTCATTTTCATAGACTATTATACTTTAATATTTTTCTGACAAGTAAAAATAAATTATGATGTAAAACTTCCAACAAAGTTTTGAAAAAAAGGTTGTGTTAAAACAAGAACGATCAGTGTACAGGAAGGGATAAAAAAAAATTAGCTCTGTTCTTTCACAAGTTATGTATTTTCACTTATACTTTTGTAAAAGCTCAAAAATTTCTAGCTGCTTTTGGAATTCCAGGCATAGATATTCTATTTAGAGTTAGACTGTATATCTACATTTTAAATATTCATACCATCTTCAGCACATCACTATATGAAATGATTCATCACTTTCCTGATACTGAGCCAAGGAAACAGGTTGGTTTCTATTTATAGAAGACTCTTTGTAAAGAAAGGAAATGCAAGGAAAATTAAAGATACTAAATAAACAGCACTTAGAATTGTGGTCTGCAACTTACAGTATGAAGTTCTTCATAAGAATTATTGTAAGGGGAGGCTTGTTCTATAACAGTCCAGAAAAAATCTCCACTATCCTATTCTCTTACTTTACGATTTCTTAAAAAATCTTAAGATTTCTAAAAATTTAAGAGGTTATTGAAGTAATTTCTTATTTCTTCTTATTTTTTAATTTTTTTTTTAAATCATACCCTGGGGGAAATGATATTTTTGCCAGGACCATATAAGATTTTTTGATCTTTACCTGTTACAGTGGAATAATACCAACTAATAGAACAATAACAGCTTCTGTTAGAAGCTTTGGCTCTTGTTAAGAAAGAATCAAATATTCAGACACAAGTAAAAATATTTCGGTTGAAAAGTTACTTATGTCTGAAAAGTTCATGTTAAAAAAAGAACTAGATGGATTTTTTAGAACTAAATTATATATTTTGAGGTTTTAAATAAAAATGGAATGATAAGTTCAAAAATATTGATTGTTCAGGACATAATTTTTAATGCAAACATAAATGGAGGAGTTTTCTGGTAGAGAATCAAGCCTTGATTACTTTCTTCCAACCAAAAATGCCAAACCAGAAAAAGTTAAAAAAATTTTCAATGACTACAAAATGGCTTTTGTCAGAGTCATAGAATTACTTGGGCTGGAAGGGTCTTTAAAGACCCTCTGGTTCCAACCCACCTGCCCTAGGCAGGGACACCTTCCACTAGGTCAAGTTGCTCAAATCCCCATCCAGCCTGGCCTTGAAGACTTCCAACTTTTCTGGGCAACCTGTTCCAGTGCCTCACCACCCTCACACTGAAGAATTTCTTTCTAATATCCAATCTAAACCCACTCTCTTGCAGTTTACAGCTATTCCCTCTTGTCCTATGTGCAAGGAAAATACTATTTAGGCAAAAAAGCTACGTTTTTCTTTTTTTTTTGTTGTTCAAATCTGGGTACATTACTACAGCTCTGATTTGCAAAAATCTGTTTATATACACAAAACTACTATGCACAGGTGAGTGCAGTCAAGAGGCAGGAAAGTACTCACAAGTGAAAACTTATGTTTATATGTGTATATGTTTGCAAAAGCAAGGAGTTACTTTAGAACTTGGTCATGCAGAGATAAATCAACGCAGGTATTAAAAAATCATAATTAAAATTTTAATGTAGAGCATGTGTTATAAAGCATGTAAAAGAGACAAATCCCAGCTAACCAAAGTTTTCCTTCTTTTGAGAATGCAAAAAATGTATTATCTCTTCCTCATGAGTAGGCTGTTACAAAAAAACCAGGGAACGCTGAATCTGAGTTGACATAATATAAGCTACAGATTTCTCAATCATGGAAAAACACATTATTGTCATTTTTATTTCTGTAGCAAGCATAATAATGGAAGAAGGAAAAAACTTTAGCCTTATCTTCAAATATAAGTTTAGCATTTTTTTTCTGCTTGTCTTATTCTCATTTCTGTATTGTCAATATAGTAATGAATTTCTTTCTCTTGTTTGCCAAAGTCCCCCAGAAAACATTTGTAATATGCCAGCATGTAAACTAATTCTGAAACTTGATTGGAAAATGTATTTTTGAATGTTTTATTGAATACGCTGAACAATTTTCTGAAATCTAGAATCCAGTTAAAATTACCAAAGCTGAATTTTGAAACAAATTAGTTCAATTCTTAGCATTTCTCATTAGAATTTGATTAGCACTTTGTTGAAGCCACTGGAAGGCAAACACAAAGGCTAACATTAGCCTAAGGTTAGTCTCTCAGTCTCTTCAACATTTATAGTACAGGAAGAGGTCAGATTCCTCCTGAGGTGAATCAAAATGCCTAAAATTAGATTCCTGTTTGGAAGTGACTTCTAGAGAAACTTTCTACTCACAAATGAGTAGAGAGAAACTCTATAGAAATAACCCTCTTTAGCATAATTTCTAACCTTTTGACACTCTGATTCTTCTTTCTCCTCCCTCCCCTGTTAAATTATCTCTTATTCTGGATGCATTTTAATTTCATGTTAGGCAGGATTTTGTGTGTGTGTGCTCACAATGTTAAAAAATCCAGTATTTTTAGTACTTTTTTATTTTACATTTTGGGGCCCCAGATTTGGAGGAACGTGGTATTTTTTTACCTTCTGTCCTAGAAACATTTCTTCTTGTCATTTTCTCTGAATATTTCACGTGTTTGTAGGTGAATTCAACTCACAAACCCAGCAGAATACCAACCATACTTTTTTTGTTGTTGCTAGATTCATTTTCAGACAAAATACTCGATTGCATCAGGTCTCTTAGGGCAGAGCTAAAGGAAGCAGCAGGGCCCTTTGCCCGGGAGGGAAGGTGAGAAAGTGACTGCCTTTTTCAGCAGTGGGAAATGCAACAGTCACTCTGACTATGGTCAGACAATCTATTCCAGCTGCTAGAATAGATCCTGCAACTTTGTTTAAGAAGTTGCCATGTAAAGTTACCAGCCCGGTGACTCTTTTTTAACCCTTTTTTGAGAGAAGCTTTCTATATGAAACAGGTTTATCTTTTTACATATATGGCAAATTATAGTTATGTGCTGAAAGGTAGTAATGATTCAGATAGTACATTACAATAATTTTGTGAGAGACACCTACAGTAATCAACATGCTGAGTTTTCTATTTGTTTAGTTTTTAGATGCAAAATACTATTTTATAGTATGTATTGAATCACTGGTAGCCCCAGGTTCAAACTGCTCCTTCTCTCCCTACCTCCCAGTCATCTGGATACTGGCACCAGGACCAACTTCCACTTATGAAAACTTATGAAATAGAGGCCCTGGTGCAGCACAATTCTACTTCTGTTCACAGCTGTCCATTGTATTAGCACATCTAAAAAAAAAATCTACTAGTAACAAAAAATAAATATATCTACAGACATAGTTTCTGCTGTGTCACATTATCCTGAGAATGTTTATATGGGTACACATATAGGAGTGACTACAATCTGTCTTTTACCCTTCCCAGCCTCAAAAAAAATCTGCCTTAAAAAAATATCAGTAGGTGTCCTGGTAATGAAATGGATACATGAAAGCAAAGCATTACATTCCTGAATATGAATGCTATTCATGCTTCCTTTTCTCAAGATACTATATGAGCAATAGTATGTTGCTATGTTGAATAGGAACAGCAGTAAAAATACATACTTCTAATTGCTGTGACTGAAAATTAAAGTAAAGCAATGCTTTATGGAAGAATAAACAGGTTTGCCTCTGAATCATTCTTGTCAAAATAATTCTATTATGGGCACTTTCGTCACAGCCGCTTGTTTTTCTTGTGGGGTCCATTTCCCCCAAACCTTTCCCGCAAGTTGCTATTCAGGAAACCTGTGGTTTGCTTAAGACAGGATTAACACCTAAATTTAATCTATAGTAAAAAAACAGAGATGTATGTTACTCTTATGGCTAACTTCACATAGAAAAATTATTTACTAATTCCATAAATAATTTATGTTGTAAAATATTTCAATAAAAATTGATAAAACATGACCAGCTGACCCTCCCTTTTATGCGTGGACAGAAGAAATAAAATGTCATATTTTATATGTTGATGAAAACCAGAATGGAGAGAAGTAAGACACTGGGCACAGAAGTATTTATTAAATGTAAAGACATTAAGGAGTGAGATTGCCAATTAATTAATAACTAATGAACTGTTATAATCTTCTTTCTTACTAAGCCAACAGTATACTCCCATGATCCCTTCTTAATAATTGAATATGAGATGGTTTAAAAGTCAATGCATTTAAGATGGCTTTGAAAATGTCAATAAGTGGGTATTCTCCTGCCTTGTTCTACTGCTGTCTAATTCACCACAATTGTGCTGTGCTTCATTAACTTCCATTTTATTATAAAAGAAAATGAAATTTATCATGAGAACACATTAAATGGTGTGACTTTAGCTTCCTGCAATGGGCAAAGTAATGATTAAAATATGTGTCTGCAACCTTATGGCCAGTTGGAGGGATGCCACTAATGTCTGAAAAATAATGGTGTTGCGTGACAGTTGTTATGATGGCAGGGGGTGATGTGTCAGTCATTTATTCCCTGTGGTAGAAATTTCATATGGGGAAGCAAAAAAAACCATAATATGACTGGCATTTGTAAGCCTAACTTGTCTTATAATAACCAGCTGGCTTTGCTTCCCTTTTTTGAGAGAAAAAAATCAGTGTTGATTTGGCCAAAGTGAATCTTATTAATTTTAAGAAAGAAGCAGGCTGGATCCTGTATCTTTTAAGGTAAATTCAGGAGTGAATTTACCTTGAAAGAGAGTGTGGATATAAGATCAGAAAGAAGTTCTTCTAAGATTACTTCCCTTTCCATTTTAATTTCAATTTGAAAAAAAAATAAGTGCTTGGACTTTATTATGTATGTCGCTTAGCATGAACTCTTTGAAGCTGATGCCACTCAAACTTTTATCATATTTCCAAAAGAGCAAAGGATAGCTATTAATAATATCTGTATGTTGGATTGGCCACAGACAATAATGATAATAAAAATATTAGTGTAAAAGTTCTTCTTTGCAATTTCCATACACAATATTTACAATGTCTCATTAACTTCACACTGGAATTCTACACATGGAAGAACAGAAAATTGGTTGAGCCAGGATTTACTCAAAACATATAAAAGAATAAGTCTGTTTAGTGCGTTTAGTGAGTCTCTATAGTCCCTAAACAAATAACAATTTCAGCACACGTTAGCATTAGACTAGGAGTTCCTATTACTCTGCACTACTGTCAAGAGAAGAATGCATCTTCTTCAAAAATATTAATTCATAAATTAAATGTCTGAATTTTGAACCAAAATAATTTTTAAAAACCCAAACAATATTTGACAGAAGGCTAAAGTGAAATAAGACATAAATAATTTGAACAGTAAAAAATAAGCCAGTCATATTATTTTATGAAAGTGTCCACCTACAGATGAAGATTAATGGAATTGATTAGGGTTAGTTAATCAAAAAATTCCACAAACAATCTCTCCCAATAATTTTCCAGAAAGATTTTGCATTCTTCTTCCGTAGAAATCATGCATATACTGAGCCAAAGATTATATATCATATCTTATTTAAGAGTGTTACAAAATGAATTAACATTAGATATTCATTGGCTTTGGAATGGATTTAGATTTCATTAGAAATTGAGCTTTTTGTGGGTTAATGGAGCAGGAAAAGCAGCAATCACAGTAGTAGGTCCTCATTCTCATAAACTATTATGTAGTTTGGAAAATAAATAATGTGCATTGTTTCCAAACACATAAGGAAATAGATTTACTACATTGACTGAATATTCTACTACATATTAAAAGTAACCACAAGAAAGGAAATAATTAAGAGTAAAAACCTCTAAAGGTCACACAGTCAGTAAAGAGTGGGTACATTGTAGAAAATACAATTTTAAAAGGGAGAAAACAAAATCAATCTCATTGTCTCCAAGCTTCTTAACATGGTGTTGTTTTCATCTTGTTGACTAACATAGTTGAAACACATAAACCCCATTATAACCTTCCAGCTTGGCACCAATCCCTTCAGTTCTAGTCTCCTTGACAGAAACTATTCAATTTTCAAGTCAACTCAAAACATAGATACTGTCATCTTCCTTCCCTGGAGCTCTGATGTAAATAATCACACCATTTTTGCACACTTTCTGGCTTGCCATTTTCTGCTGTATCAGACTCAGAGTTCTGGCTCCGTAACTTTCATTCCTTCTTCTACTCACTCCCATCACAGTGTATCAACCGACTCGAATTTCCATGCTACTCACCCTATCGACCAGCTTTGAACATGTTTTATTGATTGCTCCTTACAAACAGCTTTGTATCAAAAGAAACTTTTCAAAGCTTTTTTATTAGGGAGAGCAAGCTGAGAGGCGACAGAGGAGAAGTGCTCAAAATCCTCTGTAGTATGAGCTGAAAAAATCCTTTATCATCCCCAGTGCCAATTCTAGCTGTTCACTTTCCCTAGAGCAGCTGCTAAACTTTCTAAGTGTAGCAAGCACTGATGTGTGTCAGCTCTCCTCAAAAATATGTCAATATCTTGGCCAAATATTTTTTACTAAATAGGTAATTCAATTTCAGTGCAGTAAGGTGTTTCAGCAAGGAGCAGCAGTTAAAATTTTTGAAAATGAAAGAGATAATACATATAAATCCATCTTCATCCCTCCTAGTTTTGTTCACATGAGTCAGAAGGTTCCTAAGAGATGTTGCCATTATATCCATCTGAGAGACAGGAAAGGAAATTCTCTCACTTCCATTAAAGCTGGGGTAGAGCTTATGACAACCTACAGCTGCAGTCACAGAGGAGATCACTGGCTTCTTCAGAAGGTTCTATGATTACTGAAAATTAAATAGCTCTAATTTATATAATTCCCTTCTGTCCTGCCAACTTCTATATCCTTCTACAGACATATCTATCTCACTACCATTAATGAACAGACTGGAGAAATGCTGGAGAAAATGAGTAAGGAGCAGCACAGAAGATCTAAAACCCTCAGAGAATGGAACACAAGTCTCTGTAAAAGAGGGATGCTCTTATCCCTCTATGTGCTGTCACTACTAAAAAAGCTGAGTGAATGGGTGAATAACTAGATACAGATTCTGGGAGAGTCCTACAATGCACATAAAATTGCTTAAATATGGGAAAGTTTTGAGTTTTAATTAAAAAAACCCCAAACCTCTGCAGCTCTGTACTTTCTTGGTGACAGAGGGAAAGACTATGAAGGGGAATGCGGAACTGACAGGAAAGCAATTTCTTTCCTAATAGAGGTAAACATTAATCTCCTTAGTATATGGACACTAAGAGAAATATCTGGAAAAGTTATTTTTATCATTTGATAAGTCCAGGAGTGTTGAGAATGTGTCTGACTGAAATATTTCAGATTAGTTAACCAAACCTTCTCACACAGTAATCATGTCCTCTTTTGAAAAATTACTTTCATTTTAGCTGCTCATTTTTGATCAAATGATTGCGTCAAAAAAGGAGTTCAGCTTGGGTTCAGCTGAGGAGCAGCACAGAGGAAATCCTATGTATTGCTTATAATACAGCTACTAGAAGTTATAGTAGGCTATTTTAAGCTCTTTAACTGTCAACTGATTCTTCTTACTCAGCTTTAAATCTTACTACTTATGGTTCAATTTATGCTGATGATGACCTTTACAATCAAAGAAATTGGAAGACAACAGGTGTTAGGTATGCAAGGATATATACCATATATTTAGCTGAAAATAGCTAAATGAAAACAAGAGCTTTGTTGTTTCTTTATTTGAAAACTGCAAATGAGGCCTATTAATAATAAAGTGTTCACCCAAGACTCTAAAGGCATTTAAAGAATTGTTATTATAAGTTATTGCAAATGCTAATAAATACCATAGATGTATCTGCTTAATACAAAGATGCTTTTCATAGATCTTGTTTTGCTTATTTTCAGAACTGCTCTGACAGGAAATAATGTGTCACTACCCTTACTATATGGACAACAAACCAGAAGACATTAAGCTTTGAAAGAACAAAGTTAAAACCTATTTAGGATCCTGAACTGACCCTGATTACAAATATTTTGAAATCTCTCATATTAAACATACTGACAGACATTTAAGGAGGGAAAAGAATTGGACAATTGTTCAATTAGGTGTGAAAAGCTGTTTATCATATTTAAAACCAGAATGTAGAGATGTTAAGCAATGTACTATGAGGGAAGCTTGGATGCTGACACAAAAGAATTTTTAAAAACCCAAACATATCCTTAGCAGACAGTGGTTAAGTTTCTCCCAGCAAGGGAACCATAAATTCAAGAAGACTGGAAATATGCAAACCAAGTAATTTCATTCCTCTAATAGTTCAATTTTAAGGGTAGCTTTTTCTCCTGTTAGGTTATCTTTTTCTCTTTCCTATGGTAAACCAGTGCAGGCTGTCAATTAGTTCATAAATAACCCCATCTCAGAACTTCTGGTATTCAGTTAAGCTAATTACATGATTGCAGGCAGCCCAAACCTCAAGTGGTTGTTCCCTTCTACAATCTTGGCAAAGGCCTCTGGAGTTCCTGGCTACTTTAAATAAAAATTTAACACACTGCTTAACAGAGATCAAGTGGAGTTATAAACACTGCAGCAGGTTTGATATTATAGCAGATTATTACTGCAGATTTTGTTCACAGTATTATTTCAGTTCATAGTAGCCCAATAATACTGTGAAACTCTGAAATTTCCAATAAACTAGCTGCTTCAAGAACCTAAATAATAAATATTAAAATACTGTATTTAATTTAAATGTCTGGGAGGTAGTTTCAATGATCAAACTTAATTCCATAACTGATACACAATATGGAGTAAAGACTTTATGGTAAAATACATTTTTTCTTTACTGCTTAGAACTTGCTCATGAATACTACTGAGCAGATGTATCTATTTTTATGCTGAGAATGAAAAAAAATATTTTCACACTTGAGAGCATGTTAAAGAAGACTTTGACTCTCTTAAACAGCAAGTAAGCTTGGATTTGTTTATTGTATGTGAAAATATTTTTTTAGCAAAGGCATTAAAAATGGCACTGCCTAAACACAGCATCTAAATATGATGGTATCACATGTGATACCCTCTGTGTCGTACAAACACAATTTACACCAAATTTGTAAGTGATTCTATCACTTCTCACTGTCTTGTACGTACCACATTAACTTCTGAGCTTCAGGTGAAGTACATTTCCTTTCTCAGTGTTTCTCTTTTAACTACTAATATTGCTATTTTCTTCATCTTAAGAATCAGCTCATGTGTTGGAACTGAATATGGCAAATTGTTAAACACTGCCCAAACTCAACAATTGATTTGTTTTAATGTATTTTTGTATGACGAAAAAAAAATAAATTGAGAAGGGTCCTATTCCAGCATGCATAGTAATTATGTGAGAGAGACAACTGGTTGATGATTAAACTGTCAACTATACAAGACTCATTTCAGTTGCAATTTACAACTCATCGCTTAGTTTCCTTTAAATGTTACTTTGAGTCTAAACCTATTTGAATATAAAAATAAACAAGTCTCTGTAATATTTGGGCAAATCCTCTTTTTTGAGAAGTGAATGAAATAAGAAATTTTAGCTGCCTGAAAAAACTGACATACTCTGAAGGATATATTGGCACCAGAATATGACTTTTTAAAGTGTCTCAGTTTAGATCTCTAATTTTAGATATACTTAATTTAATAAGTCTTTTGAGACTGAAGACCATTTCTTCAGCAATATTAATTTTCTGGGGTTATAATTTTTAACTAGAAAAAATCAGTATTGTCTTACCTGTTTAAAAGTAATGATAAAATTCAGCCTTAACTGACTCAAACTTAAAAAAAAAAAAGTTTAAACAAGGAGAGCTAATTAGAACCCAAAGGTTATGAAGAAATGTCACAGTGATTGTACCTTACTAGCTTCTTCACAGCATTTTCTAATATATTGGAAAAACTGGCACTGAGGTTCTCACCAAGTTGCTTAGCACAATTCCAATCTGTAAACATTCTGCACACAGTAATTTGCATTAGTTCCACATAATGTACAGCAGCATTAATTAATAGAGTGGATAGCGTCTGTACATCTGTTAGCTATTAGTCTTTACTCTAATTCATTAGATCTTTATCATTTACCTGAGCAGCCCATCAAGATCAGGCAAAGGAGACCTTGGCTCATGTCATCTGTAGAACAGAACAGTCTGGAATATTAAATTCTCTTGTGTATGCCCAGCTACTTTATATGCGCAATGATCTCACAAATTTTGGTTAAGGACTTAGAAATTTCTCTGTTGTTTAAATGAAACATTCAAAAATTATCCAGGTCTAATCTGTGCAACTGCTGTGAAACAATGGTAAATACCATCTGAGCCAGTTCACGATACGCTCAGGATCTTTCTGATCTGACTAACTGAACTGCATTCCTGCAATTCCTGGAAGTTGCCTTCCACTTTTGGTCCAACTCACAGCTGATAAAAATTGTTATGAGAACAACACATTTACACAACCCAGCTGATTGTTGTGCTTATTTATCACTGATAACAATAAGTCATGGATTTAAGTTTAAACGATCCAGTTCTTCTGGTTCAGCATTATCCTTTCTTTTGTGTCCATTTCAGAAGTAATGAAATTTAGGCATAATATAAAGATTGAAGACATGATGAAAAATGTTATTTCACAAGCAGTGCAACAAAAATGCAACAAATTGCACGGTATATTGCATATATTAATTTCAAATCACCTCTTCACCCTGCAGATTTGATGAGTAAATCCTTTGGCAAATAATCTCCCTGTCCATCTCAAAAGTGTGGGTGTCACAGACACTTAAATATTTACACCAGTATTACTTTGGGATGAGTTCTACTTACCCTCATGGAAAGACTGTAACCCTTGTTGGAATCCCACTGACCTGAAAAGTTTCCTTAAAATATGCAAACTCTCTTAGATTGAGGAAATTTCAGGATTGTCACTATAGATCTTTTTAAAACAGGTAGTGATTGTAAGAAGAGGCTTTCAACAAAGAAAATGTATTTGATTAAAAGACCAGAAAATGAATGATTAGTCATTCTTATAAATTAAGCAGAGCTAAATCGATGTTTGCAGTAATATATCCAGTAAGGAGCCATACATCTTTGGTATATCTCTTGGCTACAAACATGAAAACAGATACAAGTGGCACAATAAGAGTTTCAGTGTGTTACACCACTATGCTGAAGCTATGAAGAAATGACCTATACACTAAAAATTAACGAGAATACCTAAAAAAAACCCCACAACCAGTAATTCAAATTACCTAAATTCTTGGCATCACTTAATGTGTTAAAGGAATAATTTTCACATAGGCTAATAATATCACAGATACCTACATGAACAAGCCTGACTCTTCCCAGAAAAGTGATTCTATCAATGACTTATCTACATGGGCAGGCTCTACTCAGCCATGCAGTGCTAGACAGCTGATGGTACAGCTGCTTGCAAATGAATAGTTCATTTTATTTCATGATGAGTAATTTCTTGCAAGCATAGAGAAACTTTCTCAGGACTGTATGTTTACTGTAAGTTGGGTTATAACTCAAGTCCTGTTGTATCACTGGTCCCTCTGGGAGAGAATTTGCAGTGTAAGATGGAAGTGTTCTGAAAATTAGCCAGGTGTCAGTGCAATTCCACAATATGATTATATAAAAGAGCCAACAAAGAAACAAACAAAACACCAAAACCCCCCAAAACCCAACCCGCCTGATTAATTATATCCCAAATCAACTTTTTATGCTTGCAAGGTATATAGATTTGTGTATCTTATTAATTTGGCAATCATGGATGTCCAGTTAGGTGACCATTGAAGTAATACTTGATATTTCACTGTGAAGCTGCATGTCTGTAAGGCAGCAGACTCTTCCATAACTTTTGGCACAGTTGTTACATGAACACATAGTCCTGTGTTGGAAGATGTCTCAGCAGACAGAAAACAAAGTGGGAGGAAAGAGGGAAATAAGGAAGAAGAGGGCATGGAAGGCTGACTATTACAAGACAGTGCTAGAGAAGTAACTTACCTTTCTGAAAAGGAAAAACAGCAGCCAGGACTGGGAAGTAATGAACAGAATTTTAAAAGCTCACATGGCAGCTCATGCTTCAGTGATTTTCTCCATAGCAATGCATTCTGAACATTTGAAAGGCTGAAAGGCTAGCTGGCAGTAAAAGTGAGACACAGTCCACTTCAGAGAGATCTCAGCTGATTTTATACATTGGATACTGTACAGTTGAAAAGCCTTTTCTGCTATTGAGTTATTGTTAGCCCTGGCATCTGCAGTAGCTTTCAAAGGAAACTGCAGGTTGATGCTTATGCCCTGTGGCAAAATCTGACTTACTCCATCATAATTTAGAGGTCTGATCTTTGTTCTTGGACATCCTGTGATTCATTTTCATACTTTAGTTTTAATGTGCCATTGCAACTGCGATTCTAATTATAATCAGGCTTAGCTAGGTCTTTATTATGACTAGAAAATGTCTCTGTTGTGATTTCTTATCTTCAGGATTTCTGGACTCCTGGCTTTCCTGAGGACAAATAAATTTAGTATTTTTGCATAGGTCCATATGAAAAGATATAACAGCATAGTATGGGAGTAAAACAGAGTCCTAACTACACTGACTCCAGGCACCAGCAAGTGCAAATATGCCAAGCCTTGCTGCCAGCTTTAAAATAGGTGGGTGCCATTCAGTCAGCTTCCCCCAGAGTAAATCCAGACCACTCAGACTAAGCTAATAAACACACCAGACCACAGCAACAAACACTTTGCTAAGGTTGAGAAGCAATATGGCAGAAAGAACCAAGATTTGACACATAGACGTATAAGCTTAGAATCCTTAGAAAAGCATATGTGGGGACTATGGTCTCAATAATGTTAATTATGCTATTTGTTATTCTTTAGGTTTTTTTAATTGGAGCTTCCCTTATGGTTCAGAATCTCCATCGTGTAAACCCCTACAGACGCAGGTAAAAAAATAATTCCTGTGTCAAAGACCAAATAGATTGAGTGATGGACAGAAAGCAAAAGCCTAAATGTTCATCATGGATGCACATGCCATTTAAATGTAAAAGCAGAGAAACAAGAGACAATGCTGATTATTATCACAGTGTTACTTTAGAGTGACTTTGTGTTAATTTTTACGTAGATCACAGCCAATCTTTTCAAACTCTCACCATTATACAATTTACTTGGGCTGTGATTCAGAATTTAATTCTGTATCATATTTTGCTGATACAGTCTGGTCACAACTGAGATACTAAATTGTAAAACTAAGATGATTCTGAATTTTTAGGATATCCTTAAAACTTTTCCCAGTATCTATTGCATCATTTGGATTTTTGTTCCATTTGCTATTATTTTTAATTGTTTTGCATTATTGAGAGTCAGCTGAAGTAAGAGACCCCTTCAATGCTGATGGGTGCTAAGCTCCTACTGATGTAGGCAGGGGATACATGGGATCAGCACTCCTCAGGTTTCACCCTACAGTCTTCATTGGGTTGACAAATATAGCCAAAGCCTGTGGGAGGAGGAAACCTTTGCAAATCTCTGCAGTCTCAAATAATACAGCAATGACAATCTTTCGTACCTAACACAACTCACTTCTCTGAAGAAGATCAAAAGTAAAATTATGGTTTTGTTATAAGCTGCATGGAGCTCAAATAAATTCCTGAATAAATTAATTTATTATTTTTAAAATTTTCTCGCTCTTAGTGAAAAAAATAGTTATAAAACCACCTCAACCCTTACATTGAAGGCATTACTCTCTGGAGTCAATTTTTGATGGAGATGGCTGTGACCAAATATTTGGAACATGGTATCATGTTCTGGGATGCTGTATGATGATGATTCTTGAATTTTTACTAGACATCATATTGTAAGCCTGGCTAAAAATATTTTCTGCTTCTTTCACAGGCATAGGCCTCAAATATGGTCCATTCTTGAAGATTTTCTTTTAACATAAATGGTCCTCAGACAAACATTTAACTTTCCTTCAAAGCCTACTGAGTGCTATATCCCCTGTTAAACTGTCATTATTTTATAATAATAGGTTTTTTAGAGATCATATTGCCTTGTTAAAGGCAAAAAACTTCCCCTTTTAGCATCTAAATAAAAATCTTATTTTTATATAGAAACATTTTAATAGAAGTAAGGATAAAAGAGGGGCTATTTACTTGTCCAGATCTCAGTAACTTGTTCTCTGCTAAGTTTTCCAAAGTTTATCTCTTCTACTTTTGAAAGCTCTAGGTGATTGCTCCTTCAAGAGAATTTTCTGAAAACTGAAATATCAGAACAGCAGGGAGTATTTCCCTAATTTCAGTCTCATGTATATTTTTTTAAAATTTCATTCTTTCACTCAACGTGATAGCCCCATGGTATCAATCTCTCCTTGATGTGAATGAAATTCAAATATTTGCAAGCTGAAGTCCTGCCTTTTCAAAAGTATTCATATAATCCTTCTTCATTATCAGTTCCTAAAGCTTCCAAGATCTTTTATTGCTTGCTTTATGCAGATTGCATTCAAAAAAGTTTGGGTTTCATTGTGGTAATCTGAAGTCAAGAAATATTAAAAAAATAGTGACATCAGATGCATGCACGAGTATGTCTTTCTTAGCTCTTTAAAGACTTTGTCTACACAAGTTGAATCAGCTATTTTTGTCCTCTACGGTACATTGAAAATTGATTGTCCACCATCACCCCTGCTTGCTTTGTCACTGCTGTGTTTTAGAGTATCCCCCACAGTCACTAATTGCAGAAAGGCAGCTGGATAGAAATGAAAACATGTAAAACTGTTACAACTCTCCTTCTGTTATTGAGTCTGAAGGGCGCTACCAGAGCTGAAAAAATTAATACCACTCTGGGACTGCGTGTGAGTGGAGTACCAGGAGATGCATTACCTGAGTGCATTTCCACTGCTGTTTCCATCGGCCAGCGTCTGAATAAGCCCCAACTACAATTACTGCTGCCTCTCCCAAGATGTGTGCGGGCACATAACAGCAGATATGCCAACTGTTCTTTCTCTGAAATGTCACCTTTTTACTACTGCCATGGTACAGTGATCGTTGGCAGCACAGCAAAACAAAATTTGCACTCTGTGCTGCTTGGGGTGACTCGGCCAGATATGCACTGCAAACTGTAATTGAAAATAAGTATCTCTCATCCTGAGTTTCACTTTATCTGCCACCCAGCATTGAATAAGTGATGTTTCTCTTCAATCTTATGTGGCTGCTTGCAAGAGACTATATTTATGACTAAGGATCACCAATGTAAAAAATCCAAATCATTACTGGCTTGGATCTATTGTATTTGTGTCAGAATTAGTCATCAAAAATACATGCAGGCAGAAATGGATATACAGAATCATGTATCCAGAGAACTTCTCTGTATTTGAGTATTTGTGTTTGACAAAGCAACATAGAACATAGTACTTAGCTAAAAACAGAGGACAAACAAATTGGACAGTCTACTTGTGTTTCTTGCTCTAAAGAAAAACACTGAGGCATGGCCTTGCTTCCAGTAAAAAAGTGTTAATTTTAGGTTGAGGCATCTTTAAAAAGAGCAACATAAAATAATTGGTGGTACAGACTGAAAGGGTGCAGCTTCATCAACATGAGACAATGTCAAGAAACTATGAGAAGCACAACTCTAACATAGGAAGGGAGGTAATAGCATAATTTTGGCATAGATAAAAGAAACTATAAAAATATTTTCAAAATAGCTCATAGATATTGAACTTAGGAAAACTGCAGTTACTGAATAATAGAATAAGCCTATTTAAAACCCAGCAATTAGAGTTGGTTAACCACAACTTTCATTTATCAACACTTTAACAACTTCATTAATGGAGCAGTTATAAAGACAGACCAGTTTCTGGTTTTGACAATACATTGGATGTAAAACCTCAGTTTTGGTCACCCAGAAACAAGTTACATTCTTACAGTGAATTTTCTGAACAGATTCTGGTGAAACATTTTGGTACAGCATAACTGGACAGTGAAAGGGACATCCCCTTTCTTCAAACATGCTCAGTAGCAAGGGTACCTTTCCCTGGGACTCTGAACATCACTTTCAGTTCTTGATGAACTGTCACTGAACTGTTTGTGAGCTCTGATCACTTATTCAGGACAGTTACTTTTGAGAAGAAGAAGCTCTGAATCTAGCATTTAATTTGTCTGGCTTTGATAGTAACACATCAATTGAAGAGACTGCAGAACAGCATGAGAAAAAGACACTCTTCAGAGTATCATTTAAGCTCAGATCATCTTACTTTTCCTTGTAATATGCTTGCTCAGAATAATGGAGAGAACTGAGCCCAAGTTTCTGTGCTATGATGATGAGCAGCTGTTAGAAAACAGGTAATAATAGCAATTCCTCAAGATTTTAGCATGTCTTTGAAAAGAAAAGAATCCCAATCCAGAGAATCTGGGTTTTATTCAACTGTACAGACCCTAAGCCTTCAATTTAAGCTTGTATACAAATGTTTGGAAAACACTCTTTAAGAACTCATTTTCATTAGCCATTGCATTTATGACTTATACAGTAAAATCGTACTAGGATTGCTTATCTTTTCAAACAACCTCATTCTAAATCATAGAATTTGATTTTTTTTCCCTATGGAAGCCGAGGACTATTTCCCTCTTCATAGGAAGTCCCTAATCTATATTATAGTATAGCAAATGCCTGCAAATGCACCTCTTGTGGGTACAGCTAAGTAAAACAGCTCCACTCCTGTGCAGAGCACAGATTCTTCGCCTGTGTTCACTGATAACAATTTCTTCCTGTATTGAGCTAAAGAACTCAGAACTTTATGCTGAAGAATCAGTATAGAAATATAATAGGAGAAAAAGAACATACACACAAGGAGCAAATCCTCATGTTCCCATCAGTACATGAAACCTAATCCAAGAGAACTGTTAGTTATAATCCCCTCCGTTGCTTGCAGGACCCCATGTCCCAGTGCTGAGAATGTGGCTGGAATGAATAGCTGGCGTTTGGGACAGAGGGCAGGTGGTAGTAAAGGACTTCTCTTCTTAGAAACAGCCCATATTTATGATAGACATTATCTACTGGGTAACAACAAGCCTATTTATAAAAGGGACACAACTAGCCCATAAAATCCTTTTGGAGCTGAACTGATCACTCCTGTGTACAGCACAGATTCTTTCCTTGTGTTCACTAAAAACACGTGATCCTACAGGATAACTAGAGGAAGAAGCAGAATAAAAGTGTGATGCTATGAGCCATTTAAAGTAAAAAAAAAAAATAGTACTTTATAGTGATATTAAAACTGCAAGTGACAATGACAAGGAATTTTAACTGTGGCTAATGTTTTTCAAAGCTTCTTCTGGTGCTCTGATAATGACACTGTAATACTAGGTTATCATGTAATATTGAAACTTCTGAAAAATAATAGTAGAAATTGTAATTGGAGAGTTCATTGCTTTGCTGAAGGAGTAAAAGGGAAAAATATTTTTTAAGATCTCTCAATTCTTTATTTCTTCCTTTAAAATATCTTTTTCTGACAAGCACAACGGAAGGATGCCTGCATTGCTTCGGGCAACCCTCTGAATAAATAAGGTCTAGGATGACCACTTTGTGAAATATAAAAAAAGAACCCTTAAGAAAATATGAAAAAGAATGTCTTCTCTTCTCTTCTCTTCTCTTCTCTTCTCTTCTCTTCTCTTCTCTTCTCTTCTCTTCTCTTCTCTTCTCTTCTCTTCTCTCTCTTTTCCCTCTCCTCTCCTCTCCTCTCCTCTCCTCTCCTCTCCTCTCCTCTCCTCTCCTCTCCTCTCCTCTCCTCTCCTCTCCTCTCCTCTCCTCTCCTCTCCTCTCCTCTCCTCTCCTCTCCTCTCCTCTCCTCTCCTCTCCTCTCCTCTCCTCTCCTCTCCTCTCCTCTCCTCTCCTCTCCTCTCCTCTCCTCTCCTCTCCTCTCCTCTCCTCTCCTCTCCTCTCCTCCTCTTCCCATTTTCATTTTCATTCTCATTTTCTCAGAAACAAGATGCTCCTTTTTTTACAGCAAAATTTCACCTGAGAAACTCAACTCAAATGCAGAGGCACAAAGATGAAGTTTTCGATATGGCAGAACTAATTTGATAAGATCCTTTTTCTTAAATTCCACAGGCATATAAACATTGACTCTGGAAGCACAAATACTGTGACTGTCCTTAGTGAAATACGGTTGCCTATAAAGTTAGTTACATATGTCAGCATGTAAGGGGAGGCATTTTAGGGGAATATTTAGCAATATCTACAGTGGCAAACAAGATCCCTTGGTTGTGTCCACACAGGGCAGTGGAACCCTGCTGAGAGACCCCCAGGCCAGCACCCAGTGATTCAGCTCTACTCATCTGCTTGTCCCAGGACTGTTTTGTGCTTCCAGCGGCTTGGCCTTAAGGAGGACAACTCAGTGTGCTGCTACAGCGCAGACATTTCCCAAATGTTAGCCAGCAGACAATGGGGAGCTCTCAGGCCAGTAGCTGTATTACTGGTAATGGCAGTAGAGACCGTGACTAGCACACAATAATCTATAGGTGGCTGAGCTATTCTGTCATTCATATCTGCACACATTTATGCACACCTTGTAAAGAAAGAAATTGATAACAATTTCTTGAATTTATATTAGAATAGAATAGGATTATATTAGAATATAATAGAAATTCCTGCTGGAATTAATTTGAGAAGACTGTTTTATTCTGAATCAGTGTTGCTGAAGTGCTACATTTTCCCTTTAAAATTATTTAACAGCCCTTTTAAATTGGAAATTTAAAAAAATAACAAAAATGTCATAGTGTATAAGTTATGTTCACTTTAACTCTTCCCTATCTTGACAGCTTAAATTATTTGGGTTAAATTTAATTTACAATGAGAGAAAAAAAATCCCTTTGAAATCAGTAGCTATTTTGAGCTTCTTCTTTAGACATGCATTTACTCTCCTCATCAAAACACTTTTATCAGAGATGACTATACCCTGTCCTACTTATTTGCCACATAAACCTTACTTACATAAATTCAGTTTAATGTTACTTGAGAAGTAAAAAGCTGAAAATAATATAAGGAAATATATGGTGAAAAAAAAATCCTAATGTGAAGATGATAAAGCCAATACACTGATATTTCCATAATCAAAAGCATACGATAAGTCTTTCCTGTGAGATCAATAAAAGCCTGATTATGAGATTTTTTCAAACCTATTCTGGAACTTTTTTCATTCAGCACCAAATATGTTAAAATATATACCGAAGCTTCACTTCTCTGTCCCAGAACTACAAAGTATTTGAACAAATATTCTTCTGTATTTTCTTGTAAATATTAATTGTATTTTCGTTAGCTCCAATAAGAAAGCAACTTAGCATAAAAATAATCAACTAAGGAAGAAGAATTTTACTCCTGGAGGATACAAAACCATATGCTGTGTAAAAGTATTCTTAGAAATACCTTGTCAGGTAAGAAAAAAAAAATACAGCAACAATAAGATGACGGCAATGAAACGCAGGGGCTCTCTCACTTTAAAGACATACTGTGGATTGACTCCTGAAAGCCCAAGTTAATATTTACTAACTCTAAGCACATCCAGTAGCTTCAGATTTCCTTTCTTTTAGTGGGGCCACTGCTCCTGTTGTTTGAAGACAGAGCAAAGCTGTGAATAATGCCTAAGAGCAAAACTAAACCAGAAGTAAATGACTTTTTAAATGTGAGACCTTCAACCTCAATTCCAGCTCCCCAGAGGCCGTCTTTGACTCCTTATCACATCATGCTCTCACAGGTGTCAATCGGGGATAAAGATTCTTCCACAAAGAAACTGATGAAGGAACTACTTCAGAGAAAGGTGAGCTTACAAGTCTCTCTTGACACTGTTGAAGAGAACTTAGGGCAGTATCATTTAGAACAGCCAATTTAAATAAATGTGCTGTAGGAGGTTTAACAGTGACTGCAGATAGCAAGGGCAAGCTGCATAGCTGTTAAACCAGTCAGTGAAGGCCACTGCTCAATAGCTGTTATAGCTATTTTAGCACTATTTAAAATAGTATTAAAAATGAATTAATTTTGCGTGTTTTGCAACATATGCTGGACAGTTTGAAATGCATTTGTAAGTGTTACTGGATCCTTCTGAAGACTTTTTATGACACAGTTAGAAAAAAAAATATTAGAAAAGAGCCATTTTACATGGATAAACTTCTCTTCCTCTCTATCCCACAAAGGAGTCTGGAGACCAAGGAAAAAAATCAGACTTTTTACTGTCTTAGTGACTGATGCAAGAGCTGCAAGTGTTAGGGTTGCCAGGATTTAAGAAAGAATGTCCCAGTTAAGGAATTAAATTAGCCTCTTCCCTAATAGAGGCTGAATTTTTATTGATGTATAATTCCTTTTCTGGAGAGGGATTTTCACTCCTTTAATACATATTTTGGTTGAACTGAAACTTGTTTGACATCTATTGTGATATTGCATAATGACCTAAAGGTTTTGCATGAGTTTACAACATATAGAGCTATTTTTCAAGTAAAAGGTTTATATTTAATACAGCACTACTTTCCCCCATCCCCATACCCTCTCAAAAGTTAGAACTTTCATAGCTAAATTTCAAATGTTTAAACATATGTTTATTGATAGATCATATATGCTATTCATTTATTGTGTCAGTTTACATCTTTATTTTTGTGCTGCTGATTACACATTTTAGCATTCCTATGTTCACAAGGCCTTCTCATCTCTGGGTTTTGAACAGCATTCCCTCACTATTTCCACTCTGACTGATAATAGTAGGTGGTTTTGCCGTCTGACCATGAAATAGCCAACAAGGCATTTGAGATGAGTTTATTTAATGACTACTATACAGAATACACAAAGATTTTTAAAAATGCTCGGTACATGATGTCCTAATAGGGCAGTGATTAGATATTTCCTTGGTCACCTTCAGTTATGGGAGATAACTTAATAGATGCAGCTTTCACAACTTATCAAGATTTATACAGCATATATGTCCATGCACATATATGTAAGCACACAATACAAATATGTCCATGCACACCATTCTTTTATCAAAGCCAAAACTCCATACAAATAAAATGAATATCATAAAACTGTAAGTGCAATTGTTACACAAAATTTTTGTATTCTAGAAGTGTGTATCAGTCTTACATAAATTATCTTTTCCATTGAAAGCTGTTTTTCTGCTACTAATTTAAATGTAATGCTAGTATTTACAGTCCCTGAACTTTACTTACTAGAATACAATAGGAAACTCTTACCTAAATCAATGTTAATAATTATGTATTTATCAATTACTTCACGTAATACTTCACATTTCATTATTTACTACTTCCATTAAATTCACCTAGACTATTGTCATAAGGGAAGGATATCAGGAGAAGTAAGTAATATTTATCCCAGAGCCTTACCAAGTAACTGACATGCAAAGATGATCATTCAAGTGGTTTGACATTAAGTCTGTCAACAAAATAAAATATCAAACCACATTTTCTCATTTAAAACCCCCCCAAACTTGAAATACTTGATTTGCACCTCATAAAACAAAGATCCACAGATCCACTTCTGTAGAAAGGCCCTTTATGTTTGTAACAAATTGTCTCTCTGCAGATTCTCCTTAGTTCAGGAACTCCTACATAGCCCAAGATGACATTAAATACAGCACAACATATGGAAAGTTATTATGCTGTTATTATGCATTTTTCATCATATTTATTGATTTGATATAATGATATTATATTTGAAATAAAATCAATACAAAAGATCCTTGTTATCCTTGCTAAATCCTTGATATTATTATTCTATGATTACTTTTCTTCCTTAATCTATTCTGTAGAAGTAAAGTCCACAAAGACTTTCACTTATCTGGGTGTGTACAAAAGTTTAAGTCCACATTGAACTGTACAAGACAAAATGGATCCTAGAATAAAATAATCTGTCTCACAACCATAGAATAAATTAAAGTTATATCTGGTTCTTCAGGAAATAATAGATTTGACACAATGTTAATTCTAGAGAAAAATTAGATTGCTAACACCAACACAAAGCGTTTGTAAGAAATTACTACTGCCTTTTAAATTGGGCTCATATTTAAAGTCATGATGTCAGGAAAAATGCAGAAGGTGGAAGAAACATTGCTGTAAGAACAGTCATCAAAAAAAGTTACTCCCATATGTCATTATAAAGCTAGCAGCTGTGTTGATGAAATCACAATTCCTTTTGGTGACATCCATATGGAATGTAGAGCTTTGACATTACCCTTCAGTAAAAGCTGTTGTCTGATTTTTTTTTGCATTAGGCAGTTGTCAATTCTATTTGATATTTTCTTCCAAAATAAAAATGCTGAGGAGCATTCATCCAGAAGAAATTCAGAGTTACATTTGGTGTGAAATATGTTGTGGTGGGCTTGTTCCTGATGTAAAGAAAATTGTCTGAGTCATGAAAATCACAAGACATTCAAGTTGGAAAGGACAAGTGCAGGTTTCTCATCCTCCCTCCTGCTCAATGCAGGATCAGCTATGAGATCAGATCAGGCTGCTCAGAGCTTTTTTCAGTTAGATCTTAAAAACCGCCTAGAATGGACACTCCAGAGCATCTGTGGACAATCTGCTCCAGTGCTTGCCTGCCCTAAGGATGGTTTCATACAGAAGTTTACATCAGAAATTAACTGTCTCATGTTTTCACAAGGAGACTTGGATTTTCTACTAATTAACTATAAGGAATGTTCTTTTACTATTGTTGTACACTCCTTGGAGCTTTGGTTTTTTTGAGTGCAAAGTCACAACAGCTTTAGGTGTACATTGAGAAAATAGTTCTGCATCCTTTATACCTCTCCTAGATCTCATGATTTCTTAATCCTTCAAAGAACTCCACTTAGTGACTCTAAGTCTGGAAATGGCTCTTTTGCATCACAATACAAGATATTTGAAATTATGAAGGCACCCACTGCACAGAGAATTTCACTGAATCAATCACACAAGTTTTCAGAACTCAGTAGCCCAGCCTTTGTCACTGACAGACAGAACAGCATATCCTTTTCCCACAATGTGAGTGAGGAAATGCCCTTGCTGGCTGGCCGTGAAGATAACATAGACATTATGATATAGTCAATTCTTATAATCAAGTTGTATAAATAAAATTATACGAAAGTCTTACTAGACAGCCATAATAATTGTTTCTGACTTAATTAAGCTATAAATCATTATATGATATACCCAGTACAAACAATAAGTTGAAAAGCCAGAGATGTTGTTTCTTCCCTTTGAGTGCCCATTGAATTTTGAAATACTAAGAAAATTCAAGAGAAAAAACAAAGAACTGAGAAAATCAGAGAAGACTAAGAAAAAGCTACAGACCAGTTTAATAGAGAACAAGTAGTTGCGCATTCAATATTTCACTGAAAATGTCTTATATGTGCCTATCTTTATTAGCTACTTCTTGCAACCATTTGTATGAAAACAAGGTGAATAAACACCCTTAATATTTAAGGTGAAGAGCTTATTTGATATCATGTAATGGTATGGGGAACAAATAGGTAATAAACAATAACAAATAAACTGCAACAGGCTGTACCTATTATGTGGTCTATTATATTTCCTTACCTGTTCCACCCAAGATTACAAAAGTGAGATTACTAGAATTTCCACTTTAAATTAAATTAAGCCAATGCAGATAACTGCAAGAGTGCCAGCAGTCTCACATGGTAATAGTCTGGACATTAGGAAAAAAATTCTAACAGAAAGATTGATTAGGTACTGGAATGGGCTTCTGGGGGAGGTGGTGGAGCCACCAGCCCTGAAGATGTTTAAAAGAAGAGTAGATGTGACACTCAGTGCCATGGTCTAGTTGACAAGGTGACATTCATAGGTTGGACTCCATGATCTCAAAGGTCTTTTCCAACCTAGTTTATTCTGTGATTCTGTGACATGAATGTACAAACAGCAGTAGCAACAGTGTTTTAAAATGTAGATCATACTTGACACTTTCTATTTTATGATACACATAATTCACCTTAACAGCAGAGCTTGTCAGGGCTCTAGATGCACCAATAGGCAGGATTACCTGTGGGGAGTCTCAGTGCTGGCAGAGACTGCTGCACAGAACTCAGGACACTGCTGACTGTGGCTGCTGGTAGATCCCGTTACCAGCTATCCTGTATGGGACTGTGACAACTGGTAAGGACCACCAGCCTGTGCTGGGGTCACCTTTGGCTCCTGGCTTGTCCTTGTCCATGAAACTGCACTGCTCTCACTTCTCCCTGCTAAAAGTGCAGGTCCAAAATGAGCCCGTACTACCAGGAGGACTGGTGTCCTTCCAGGTCACAGGAGGGCAGGGTGGAGAAGCCTCCCTGCTAGCTGAATACCTAGAGTGAGTTTTTCACCTCTCATCCTAAGCATCTCTAATAATATGATTTTTAAAAACAATTTGGTTTCACAGGCTGCTCAAATAAAAGGTTCTTCTTCTTTCGAGTATCTTCTAAGAACTCATGTTTTTGTTACATGGAACTTGTAACGCTGAAGCTTTTGGTCAGTAAAAGCAGTATTTGGTGGTACAAAAACCTAAAAGAACACGCTGCAAAAAGCTAGAAGGTATCCATTTACGAAATACCTGGATGATGGAGTGTTTGTCATTCCTCAGCTCCACCCAGCTTGACTTAAACACCTAACAAGGTTTGAATTCTCTGATAACAGAGCATTCGAGCCTTGACTACATAGTTCTTTCATAAGACCTGCCACTGTTGCTCTTTCAGTGTCACATAGCAGTGGGAAGTTCAGTGCAGAGAGGTCACAAGATGTTTTGTCACACATCTCGGCTGGCTTTGGGGAGACGCCATGGAGAGCCAGCCTATGCATGCAACATTCCCTTCATCGCTGGCATTGCTGGAGCAGCACCCTGTGAGATCCGAGAATGTTTAAAGGACTATAAATATGGCAAGAATTCAGAGAGTAGGCAGGCTTTCGAGGCTGCTTCAGGATACGGATGATCACTGAAAATGTTACTGAAAAGGCTTGCAAATTAAAGCAACAGTTGCTTTTTAATAGAAGAATCAAAGAATAGCAGACAAAATTAATTTTGTCTTTCATTTCAGAGTATCTACTGATCAAGTGGCAAATCTGCTATTCTTAAAGTATAGGCATATAAATAGAAATTTTCTGCATTGATGCTCCATTTTGCTGCTTAGTCTTTAGTGTATCTGTCAGTTAACTACATGGCACACAAATGCCGTGAAGGCATCTGAACTCTGCAAGTTATCATGGCATTTTGCCTAAGGCTTTGTCTCCCTTTCCTGCAGGGTTTGCTTCCTGGAGCCAGTTGACTTGGCTTTAGTGGTCCCAGTACCTGAACTAGGTTGCTCAGAGAGCTTCACACTGCTTTGTGTAACAAATATTCTTAACTGTCAGCTACTGGAAAGCAAGATACTTGCCAAGTGTTTTAATATACACCTAAAAATCAAATTATTTCTAAATGAAAATGTAATTTATTATTAATTTCTTTTTACACATGATAAACAAAACTGGAGGTTTTAATTTTACACTATTTTATTTCCTCTTTTTCAGTATGGTGTAAATTACACAACCGAATAGATTAAATTCAAGGTACTGAATGTGTTCCCCAATGACTGTATTTTAGAAGCCTTTAAACTGTGTTTCATACAGTAAAGAAAACAATATACATTGAGTGTTAAATCATGATATAAAAGCACCTATAAAACTGACTGCTGAGTTTTTTAAATGGCACTTAAATCCTGATTTATTTCCCTGAATGCATCACTTCTGAGAATCAGACTGAGATAGGTGTCTGGCTACAAATGTAGCTCTTTAACTACACAAATTTGCATCTTGCTCAATGAAGTCCAAGTTTCAATGTTGAAACATCACTCAGCTGTCACAAAAAATTTGGAAAATGTCTATTGCTCCTGCTGGATAACAGAACTAGCCTAAGTAGAGATCTATGGAAATATAAGAGTAAATAAATATTCTCTCATAAGAGCTGAAAATAACCCTTCACTCAGGCTGAGATAAAGCCAAGAGTGTATTTCTCAAATGTAAGCCTAAAAAGGTGTAAAAATTGTCTCAAACTAAGCACTAAGATGGCTGGAAATTAAAAAATTACATCCTACTCAAAGAAACCCCATGTTTGAGCTAGTTATGGTCTATTTATTGTTTCTCAACACTATTGACCATTTCTGTATTTGGGTGTGTATGTTCTGTAAACCAATTAGTTTCATTCAGTCAAAGCTTGTTTTAGTGTAATAGGTACTTAAGCCTTTAAAAGCTCTGCCCATGCCTGCATGCTTAATACTACTTATTTCTTCAAGACTCTTTTTCATCTGTTTATTCTGTGTATTATAAAATGATTTGGCTTACAGCGAAGACCTCCTGTTCATTAGGAGCTATGGAATTGCAGTAATTTATTATTTAAGATGTGGAGATAATCACTGAGGGCAAAAAAAAAAATAAGGCCAAGACAAATTTTAAGAAAACAAAGAAAAGGGGAAAAAATTAAAGGATGAGTTATAAAGAAAAAATGGACACACATATTTAAATCATTCATATTGGAAAGACATAGTCTGTTATGATTAAAAACTCATACCAAAATTAGATCTTGATTTTTTTTTTTCTTTGGGAAATCTACCCTGGTGATTGGGACTTGCTGCTGAGCCCTGCTCTTATCAGTAGAATCTTGAACTGCATACATAGAATGCATTTCTATGGTACCAGTCATGGAGACCCATTGCTGCAAACATGCACAAGCACACAAGTGTTTGACATATGAACACAGTTTAGCTTGTGATCTTGCCATCTGTAGTTCAAAGTTAATACCTTTTTATTTTGAAGCTCATAATGCATGATGGAACTGAGCATCATTTTGTTGCTATAGTGTCACCGGTATGAGCTTCATATTAGAAATGATTGAAAACTGTGTTGCTTTCCTCAGGTACAGAGTGTCTTCAAATCTCTCCAGTCTGAAGCTCAGAAACCAGACCTCACAGAAAGTTATAACAAGCTTTCTTGCATTCTCTTCCTGCCTCCTTTTGAGCTCTGCTCTTCTTTTTTCCCCCCTTCATCCATGGTACTCTCCTGTATCTATGCATCTTTGTCCGCTACACAGCTGATTTGACCTTGCTTTTGCTCCTTTGTAAATGAATAATAAAACTGCACTTGAAGCTTAAGACACTTTCTGAGTGACAATGTTTTTAGCCTTTCTAGTTAATAGGTCAATTAAAATAACAAAACAAGTTTTACTGAGCTGAAAACCTATAGTTCCTAAATATGAGAAATTCCTGAAAAGAGACCATTTTAACCACTTGCTTAATAAAGAGTAGGCTACAAAACTGTGTCTGTGGGTTGGGCCAATTGATTTAAGCTGAGAGATCAGATACACTCTTTAAAGATTTTCTTCTCCAGTGTATCTAAGAGGAGCTACTTGAAAGCATGAACTGAACTCTCACCTGTTTTGAACTATTTTGACTGAAATCTTTCTCTCGGTTTACATAAAGCAAGTATAACACTTTATTCCTAGCTGCAGTGGCACAGCATTTGCTACCTGCTCTTTTGATGTAATTTTGTCAAAATTCTTAAGTTGCGAAAGTGATCTGATGTTCTAAAGGGCAATGTAAAAAGATAGGTGAATTTAAAATAAAACCAAAACAACCCAAAACAAACTGAAAATAATCACACCTATGGTTCTTTTCTCCTTCATTCAAATGAACACAAAACCATAAAGACCTACTGCTGAGGCTACTGGCAAATATCTAGATAATCAGTTGTCAAGAAGAGCTCTGCCACACATTCACTTTTCTGACAACTGCAAAGCAAAATTGCTTAGCCCACAATTTAAAAAAAAAATGACAAGAGCTTTTGTACTTCAGAACAAAAGAAAGCAACACATTCCAGTGCTGTACTGAATAGTAACCTGACCATAATCCTACTAACGGAGTCAGCGAACATGAGGATTGCTGACAGAGAACAATAGAAAGAATTTTTTTCCCAAGGCATTAATAAAGTCAGAATGTAGTCTTCAACCCTGCAATAAAATGCTTTCAAGATCATGTGTACTCTTAAGCGTAAGTAGAGTTTTCACTGATAATCAAACACTGTGTATTAATTCAATGTGCTTCTGCATTAAAACACTTGATGCATAGAGCCACATATGTACAGTGGCTGTTATGCAAAATACCAGGAAAAGGAAAATCTGAACGCTGCACTATGTATCACCTATCTGATCTTTGCCAAAGGAGTCAGAATGATTCCTTCACAGGTAAGCCTTCAACTGCCTTCCATTCCTAATGATGCACTCATGTCTTGGATTTCTGGACACGTGCTTGAGCTAGAGGGTAGTGGGAGGTCTAGCAGAATCAGGACATTGAGACTTCAGGAGCTATGAGAATTTGAGATGCTCTTCACAACAGCTAATCCTGTGACAGCCACGGGCCTTATAAAGCCACAGATGTCTGCATCTGTCCAAAGCTTGACAAAGTGTTTCAACAAAGCAGACACTGAGAACTTAGAGATACTCTGTTTCTATGAATTTTGGGAGAACTTTTTCACCTGTAAAAAAATAAATGATGGTGGACAAAAACATATGGCCTAAATACAAGGCATGAAAGTATATAGTCCAATATTCATGAAATAGATCAGGCTAGTAGAAGCAATGTATAGAAATTAGTTTAAAGACAGAAATTTTGTTAATAAATCACAAACAAGTTGTAATAAATAAAGAATATAGTTTTTAATGTCTGACAAACCAGAAAGAGAAACACAGCCTATCTCATAGTCCCACATTTTAAACTATGCATGCTATGAGATTATAGTAATAAACAACAGATCCTGTGTCTGTACATAGGAAAACAAAGAACAGTTCTTTTTTAGGAACTCTCTGTAGGAAGAACATACAATTTAGTCAACAAGCGAGCTGGAATAACCTCTTGTATTCCTTCCAATGACTACAGTTTAGTATTTAGTAGAAGGAATGTTTTTGTTCTTTCTTTGTGCTTTTTCTTCTGTCTATCCTCCTCCTCTTTCTGGCATAGCATGGATTTCTTTTTCTGTTCTTGCACCTGGTGTGACAAACAGTATACCCACTATTTTAACATGTTCTAACACACAGCACTTTTCTTCAGACAGCTGCAAGTGCTGTGCTCTCTGACCAAGGAGGCAAGTCTCTGACCTCTCACTAATGAACACAGGCAATCAGACAGCATATGATCCTCCAAGTACCAATTTCTTCTAATGTCCATGATGAAAAACTGTACAGCAATCCTAGTCCAGCAATCTTGTCCTGAAATTCCCCCTTCCCCTGAAGCTCATGACTTCATAGTAAATATGGGGTAGCTACTTAATTAATTTGCAAAAATGTATTATGTTTTCTTTCTTTCAGAAAATCTGAAACTGTTAGTGGAAGAAATGGATGAAGTTCAGCCAAAGTGTGTTACATTCTAGATGGCTTCTGATGATGAACAAATGTTAGTTTGGCAACAATAGGAAAGATATCCTTAGAATAAGTTTCATTGTAACAAATAGCTTTCCTGTTCTACAAAGCATGTACACTGTCAAAGAAGAAAAACATGGGATAAACATTTTTGCGTTTTGGGCCTGAATGTCTCTGTGTACTGCGACAACTTCAATTCATCTTATAGACAGGTTTGGCGAGGAAAACAATTGCTCAGAATAGAAAAGGTGGGGGAAAAAAAATCCAAATTAATACACATCCAAAGCTTAATTTTAACTGAATGCACTTTTTTGTATTTAACATTTCCTGGGATTGTTAACATACCACACAAAAATTTCTCATTTTAGTGATTTTAATTCTTCATGGAATTCTTCTCATAGCTGTTTTTTTCATAGCTCTCTAATACTCTATTAGTCTGGATGATTCAGATTTGCTTAGTATTGAAAGGCAATGTAAACTTTTAATAAGCAATCTGCACTGGAACTTGGAAACTTCAGAAACTCATGAAAATATAAGAGGTTTTGTTGAAAGTGAGCACATCACAAGGTAAAGAAATGTTTCTTTGATAGGGTGTTTTACACTCCAATTTACATCATGTTACAATGTAAATGCAAGTATACGACAATCTAAATACAGTGTGAATTTAATGGAATGAAAACTTGTTCATAAATTAAATGTAAATTATTTTGAAATGCATTTTCATAGGAAACTGATAGAATCTGAAGAGCAGTAAGTCACAAAACATACATTATGCTATCTCTTTCTCTTCAGCAAATACCGGAAAGGTAATCATCAGCTGACAGAAAATGAGAGCAACATTTCTTGCATTTTCAGATAGTAATTATAGTCCTTAAATGCTAGAGACCTTACGAAGGTTGCAAATAATTTATGGGTTTTCTTGGATGCATTTTTAAAAAGAATATACTTTTAATAATGTTCTTTTATTTTTAAAACGTTTAGTTGCAGATGAAAAACTTCTAAATGAAGGACACATCTACCCAAAATACCAAGTTGGATCTGATATACGTTTAAATTGGCAGTTCCCTAGTATCCTTCAGAAATTAAATTATACAATGAAACCAGCAGGCTTTTTGGACCTAAAACTCCCACAATTACTCCAGTTACTTTTGAGAATTAAAGTGTTATTAAGACTTTACTGTCACCATGAGTTTGCGCTATAAATTAATCCCAGTTTTATTCCAAAAGGCATCTTTGCAGCGTTTTGCAACATGTTGAGAATAAATCTACTTTGGATCAGCATAAATGGAACATTCCATGGACAAGGTAACTTACTGGAAACAGTAATCAATGAATAGAGAATGAAAGGAGCTTCATCAAACATCCAGGTTAACCCATATCTGTTTGATTACATAAAGAGAGGAAATCTGCCATCTGAGAAGAGTGATGAAGAGTCTTAAATTTAGAGGTAAATTTTTCAGGGCTTGAATTTTAGAAATTATAATGTAAAAAAAAAAAGTTAAAAGTTGCTGCTGCTTTCTGAGACTAAATATTGTGCTTGATACATTAGTCAAATAAACTTTTGCTCAAAAGGATGATTCTAATACTTAATGAAAAGAGCTCATGGTACCTAAGTTGGAAAGAACAGAGGAAAGACTCTTCTAGATTATTTTCTCTGTCTGCTAGCACTGGAAGATGCCAGAGTGACATTGCCAAATATCTTGATCAAGATTTTTAGGTGGCACTCTATCTTATCTTAACACTGCACATCCATCTGATAATTCTGAAGAGAGGTGCATTTTTTGGAAGGTAACTACTATATTCTTCTGTCACTAAGCCACTTGGAATATTGATTTCTCAGAAAAAAATACAATGACCATTTTTTCAGATATTTAGTGTGTTGAACCACTGGCTGTGCTATGCTTCTTCCTTCTTTTGTCTTTACCCCAGCAATTTTAAGAAGTCAGATACACACTGATGTCACTGGGGCCTCTGGGAGCTGGACAGCCCTAGAAAATCAGATTTCATGTTATCTGTCTTCAGGAGATTCACAGAATTTCCTGATGTACAGGTAACAACTTAGCAGGACAAAAAATAGTATTGCTTCAGATTTTCAGATGTTCTACTGCTGGCAAGTTTTGCCTCTAGTAATAAGTACTTGACATTGCAAGATACAATCACTGACCTGCCAACCTAGCTGTGCTCAACATCTTAGAATGACAATGTGTGCTACTTTCTGTAAATGTTACTACTCGCATGGAAGAAATATATATTTTGGGTGGTTTCTACAGTTTAGCTCAGAAACATCTCTTCTATAGTGCCAGATGCTGATGATATACACAGTAATTTGTGAATTAGACTCTAAACTCAGTTCTTTTGGTGGTTTTATGCTACAGAAACAACATACAGGAAAAATATAATTTTCTTGTAAAACATATTAACATACAATCTGTGTGAAAAATAAAAGTAGAAGAAAACAATATTATAAAAATCTGATTTACAATTGAACCCAGCTGAAAAGGAATTCTGGTACAGTACATGCAACTACAGTGTAATGAATCAGCTCATAAAATTTCTGAATTAATTAGTTTTTGTTCTTTAGTCTGTATTTGTCACTGAGTATTCCTCTTTGTTATTTGTTCCTGACCTCTAATAGGCTGCCCGCTTTTCACATAAAACAAATGTCTGCTTACAGATTTCTAATATATTAAGCAAAGTGAAGTAGTTATTTACTGTGCTACATGCCCCATTAAAATTAGCCTGACAGTACATTTGGTTGGGTTTAGCAATACAACATAGCAGAAAAATAGGAAATCAATAGAATTGCTAATATGTATTTTGACTAAACTGAGGTAACCATGATGTAATTAAATCTATAGATTTTCATTAAAAAAAATTAAAATCCACCTTTCTAAATTATGGGGCTTCCATTTATGAGATACTGAAATGCAGATCCCGTAAGTGAGGAAAACCAAAATCAAGCGTAATTCAGCTTTTACATAAAAACGTTTAGCTAAATTCAGTTTTAAATGATGAATGAAAAGAGAAAAGTTGCTGATCTATCATAAACATTATCATCCTATTTAACTTACTAAACAATTCCATTCTAAATAATTACAGTATTTTCAGATTCTTGGCATCATAGAAGAGATATTTCTGCAGTGAACTGTAGAAATCATCCATAAGCAAAAGATGTACTACTTTAGAATATTATGAAACAAAATTACCCAATAGTGCACCTGTTTTACCTGTTGTACTTTAGGAGAAATTAAGGGTGGCAGGTATAATAGCAACAAACTACTTTAGTGGTTGGAGTACACAATAAGAGATGGATTCTTGACACAGTCAATAGGCAGGTATATTTATATCAGAGAGTCAATTTCTCATATTTAAGTAGGTCAATATTACCCTTTCAAAACGGTTACAGATCACACAGTGAAATACCAAAATATTGTCAGAGGATTATACTACAACCACCACAGCATCACAGTAAAGCGTGATAAAACAGCTCTGATATCTATTACTGAAAAATACAATAAAGACTGTGAATATCAATTATTTTTACTAGCCTCTCCAGAATGAAAATTTGGCTAAGCTTTTAAACTGGACAATTTCTGCTATGAACTCCTAGAGGTGGCAGCTGCTCTTCAGCCTCATAGGAAAATAAATACATTTGGAAGCACAGGGTGCCCTCAGTATCATAGGGGGTATTGTTTGCTTCTGATTCAGCAAAGGAATTTTATCCCTTAGCCAATGAAATTCTCCAGTTTCTTTCCCTTCTTGTTGGTCACTCAGACTGTGGTTTGTAGCTCATGACAGAGAATTTGCCATTTTAATAATGTCTCAGCATCCTGTTATTTCTGGCTTTATCTGTTCTTCCCAACTCTTTATTCCCACCATCTTCCTTCTATCCACTCTGACTTGATCATCTCATACTGGATCAGGCCATTTCACCATGCTAGTTTCATAGCAAATCTTAATCTTTTTGTAAGATCATACTCACTAGTAAGAAAACCAGCAGGATGAAACTAGTATTGGACCTGGCCAAAGAGAATGGGAAGAAATGTACAACTGCTGGTAGGAGAGAAAGAGGAAACAGGATGTAAATTAGATTTGGCTACTGTGGAACACTAACCATGTACAAAGAATCTAAGCCTTCCAATGTCAGTCCTCTAAGATTTTGTATATTCTGCTGAATATAAATTGAAACTATTTCCAAGAAGTATACATTATTTATAACTGATTCCTTAATAAACTATAGATTTTAGTACAAAGAATCAAATGCAAAAACACTATTCATGTCTTGTTTTAATGATGACAGTGAACTTAAGAAAGAATACATAGGTCCAGACTTAAAGCAATCGTTTTAGTCTCCAAAAATAAATTCAAAGCATGTACAATATGTGCTACACTTTCCTTTTACCCAAAGGAAGAGCACTCTAAATTTCCACAGAGCCACATTCACTGTCCGCCTTCCAATGCCTATTTAAAATCCTTTGTCATGATGACAAAAACCCATGAAAACCTCATGTACACAACGGCTAGGTGGCTGTTTTTCTAACTGCTGTTTTCACACTGATGAAAACAGACTGGTTTCATACTGGTTTGATGTTCTCTTGTGCTTCCCCTGTGCATGTGTTTTTCTTCCTCTGTTAATGGCAGAATTGCCCTCTAGACCGTGAGGTGTTTTGAGTAAGGACTGTCCCTTTGTAGAATGTTTGCACTGTGGGGACCAAGGAGTCCAGGGATCTGTAAAACTCTACAGAGGAGACCACTTGGCTTCATGGGGCATAGGGCCTGGCTATGGCACTTTCTTCTTTCCCTATGCTTGAAACATTCTGCAGGAAGGAGTCAGTGAGCATGAAGAAGGATCTCGAGCCACTGATGACATCAGATTATTTGTTAGTATTAAGCAACCCACCTTTGTTCTGATTCTGTTCATTCTAGCCTTTTTCTGTTTTATCTCATACTATTCTCAGTTACAGACATAGCTTTTTTCTATTTCCTGCTCTATCTTCTTCTTTCACTAATTCTTCCATATGGATTTTTCATTTCTTAAATGAAATATTCCCTAAAAATATTTAAGGCCTTTTTAAAGCCTTGCACCTTTGGCTTTATGGGCAATGTAGATCTCCACTGCAAAGAAGCAAGTACTTATTTATGGGGCGCTAAAAAAGTGCAGTGACAGAAGCAGAAGGAATTTTTATAGTCTTGGTGAGGCTAGTTCTTGAATATATATGTATTGATCTTGGGTATTGCTAATAAAAAAAGGGTGAAAACTGGCAGAGGTATAGCCAAAAATCACAATGTCTGAGAAAATACCACACAGCTGTGAGTGTTCCAAAGTGCAACACTTCCAAAGCGTTTCAGCTATTAAGAAGAAAGACTGAAAAGTAACTTGTACAAAAGCAACTTCATGAAAAGAAAATACTATCTACTAAAAACTTCTTTGATTGTATGAAGAGGGATATCACTGAAACAAAATGCTGAGCACCAAAGTCAAATTCAAATGAAAATTAAAAACTCAATTGAGCTTAGACATGAATTTCAACAATAAGAACATCTGGCTACTAGAAGAAATGCAAACCAAACAGGGCTTCAAATAAGGTGTGGCTGCTTTTGTGGAAACTAAAATTCAGTCAACCTTTGAGCTCTCCTTTTTTCAATAAGAGGCACATTTTATTCAAACACACATTATCGGGCATCAACATTGGTGTTGATGGTCTGCTTATCTCTTTGGCTTTGACATCTATGTATCTCCTGACATTCAGCCACTCCACAGCCTCAGATCTACCAGTCTTGCCTGTGCGTTCTCCTGATTCCAAAGTTATTGTGCAACGGCTGGCTGTTTATTATAGACGATTCGTTTGAAGTACTGAGTTAAAATATAATTAACTCTTCTGAAGCCTCAAAACCTCCGTTCAAATCTGAGGCAAAGCAGAAAGTTGACTTATCTCTTATTGCTTAGTTACTATAGAACTTACTAAGCATTGATACTTTAGGAGGTCTGTTGCTTGCTGAGGTTTTGGGGACCGGAGCATTAGCAAAAATAGGCTCCTTTCATCTCACGAAACATAGTAACTACAAATTTTGCAATGCAATTCAAGAAAACTGAGAAATATGGGTCTGAGTTATTTCAGGACATTTGGTGCATCCCTCCCACAGCAAAAAAAAATGCAGATTGCGACTGCATTAATGAAACAAACAGAGCTAGAGCATGGCCAAGCACTGCTCCAGTACTTCCCGTACTGTTTAATTATTAGCAGGCTTCCAAGCACAAATACTGAGCCACTAGAGAACAGGCTAGGGATATTTTATTTGCTAATAGAGACATAGCCATAGAATCTAAGGCTATAAATACATGACAATTTTCTCCCCTAAGAACTGGATTAAAATATCTCTTTAATAAATCTATCCGGCCCTATCTTAAAGGCCATTGTAGAATCCTGAATATGATACATAAATTGTTCCAGGGCATATTAACTACACTTGCAATTGGAACTTTGGGATGCTAGCAACTTTTAGTCTTTGAAAACTGCATTATCCTCTGTTGGCAAAATTAAGAGCTAACAAGAGTTTACATAATTTTTTTGTCACGAATAGCTATCTATGTCAAATTACTAAGTTCTTCCTCAATAGCTTCTGTAGTGTATAAAGGACTAAACTAAAAACTGTAAATTTCATGTTTCAGGACATCTTTTTTCCTAATTCTTTGAAATCTCTCAAATATTTCATGTTCTCTTTGAAGTGGGAATATCAGCTTTAAACACAGCACTATCACAATAATTTTAATGAGCTATGCACAGACACGTTCACTTTCTACTTGATAGTGCTTCTCTTATAAACATTGTATTATCCCATTTGATCACACACAGCACTGAGAATTCCTGTTGAGGCAGTGACCTTCAATGACCTTTGTTTCCAGGCTTACTATGCTTCACCTAGCTATATTAAAACAAATTGATTTCTCTACTAAATGGTGATTAGGGAACTTTTGATTTAATTTTTTCATACCAAACATTGTTACTTGCAAAGGTTTTGTAACCTTACTTGTATGATCAATCACACCATAGATGAACACAAAGCCAGAAAATAATTCCCTCTGAGAGACCCCTTCACTTAGGGCCATTGGTATCTTCCCAGAAATTAGTGCATTTTGATATTTGCTTCTGAGGCTCTCACTAATACACCTAGTATACTGATAAATTCCATGTATTACACTTCAGTGTCATACATTGTCAAAACAAATCAGCTGCAGATCCACGTAAACCATGTCAACATGCATCATTACATGGCCTGTTATAACAGTCTTATATGAATTGGTAGAGTTTACCTCTTCTGTTTATTCTAATTTTCATTTGTCAAAACCATCTTTACATGGAATTAGAATAATTTGAATTATTTTGGATATATTAATTGTAAGCCCATAGTAACAGTTGCATTAAAAATGTGGTTAGGATTAATTCTCTTATTTTTAATAGGTAAAAAACCCCCAAACATTCTTCCTTAATGTTTTCTGTGATTCAGTGAAAAGATGAGAAGTTAGAAGATTTTTTTAATAGGACTGATTAAAACACAACAGAACAAAACTGTGGCATAATACACTACCTTGCGTTTCTCTAGCTTCAAGTACTTAAAACTTCATAAATATGTTATTTACAATATATGTGAATATCAATCAAAATACTCCAGGAAAGGTGTGTGATTAATCAGCAACATTAAGTATTTCTATACTCTTTACCCATATTTCTCCCTACTTATGTTAAAACTTGTGAGAAAACAAAAACTTACAGAATTATCTTGCATTTACATGCAAGTCACATATTCCAGCCCCCTTTGCTACTTGTCAGATGTTTCACTTGCTCTCAGTCTGGTCCCTGATGCTCTAAAGTGCTGCATGATAGGAGATGTGTATATACAGGTAGATACAAATACACACAGGCATCCTAAAACACACCTATGTATGTATATACTTGCCATCACAAGAAAGACTCTTTTATAAATTTGGATTGGTTACTTGAACTTATGCGTGCAAATATGTTACAATTTCATGATTCCTAAACTGGTGAACGAATCATAGTCATGATGATCTGGGTTTTAATATTTGCATTTAGAGCTTGGTATCAGCATCCTTAACAAGTATCAGCGTGTCTTCTGTAGTTGTAGCAATTACAGCAAAACTAGAATGCAAATTTGGTCATTGGTTATGTCTTTTGCTTAATTTGTGGTTAAATCCAAAGGATGGAGAGGAGGCTTTATTTTACAGAGGCCAAAGTTCAGTAAGAATATAATAAAACATTGTCAAAACAAACTTTTCACAATGAAATTTTTAGTAAAATCTCACTTCTTTAATTAATGTTCTAATATAGCCAAGCAATGTTAGAGAACTAAACTCCCATAATATTGAAGAATTATCAGAATACATTGGATTATATTTTAATTTCAATCAAGATAACATCATCTATTTGATGCTGATTTAAGAATACATGCTCAAAACATTTGATACCTAAATCAATAATGAAGAACATGTGATTTCCTGCACTTCTATTCTTAGTGATTCATTTGTAAACTGCATAGAAAGAAAATTAAGAGAATGTGTTGTCACATACCATGTTCTTTGAATGGAATGAAGTTTTTATTTGAAATTACAGCATTCTTTTCAGTGCAAGGTTTTGGTGAAATTTCTTGAGTGGCCAGACAGCCCTGAAGGTATATCAGCTAAAACTAAGTTTCTGAACCTGTAATTCCACATGCAGAACTGGTTTATCAGCTCTCAGAACTGAATCAAAACAACTCAGTTTCTCGACCTTTTTTTTTTCCTTAGTAGTAGAATTTTGTGGCCTAGTTCTTGTGTTTGTAACTTCTTTTGCCATCGAAAAAACTGCAGAAAGAAGCTTTTTAAGAAGCCTCAAAATATATTTATCAGCAGCTATAAATAAGCTATCATTTCCACATATATGTACTCTTAAACTGCATGTCATGCTAACGTGTTAGAAAACTCCTTATAGCAGAAGATAGTAAACACATTCCCTACTCACATTTCCTTCACATGAAAAAATGAGATGTTTCTGCCCTACAGCATCCAGACATTCTTGTTGTTTCAATAACAAAGAAAATAAATAAATCAATAAATAAACCAACACAATAATTGCAGGAGGCCAAATCCTAACAATAGCAAATGTTATCTGTTTGCATTATGAACAAGATTCGCCACAAAGAAATGTGAAGAGAAAACCAAGTGTCACTGAAGTCAATAGCAAAACCTATGCTAATTTCAATACTCAAGAGTTCGAAATGAGAGTTTAAAAGTAAATAGGCATGTATAATTAAAGCTGAAACTAGACACATTGATTTGCAAAGAAATGAAAGGAACTGCTCTCCAAAATTTAAAAAGAAAACAAGTTTTTAAAATTACTTTTCATATACTGTCAGTGCAGGTTCTCACAGCATTGCATTTATTCTTTCGTTACATGGTTTCTGAAAGCCTGTGAAACCGGTATGTGCAAAGAATCTGTGTGTTAAGGTAAGCCTGAAGAGGACATGTTCAGAATCTTGCAAATGAGATGACTAATATACATGAAACCATCGGACTCAATATCCTGAGGCATGAGCATACTGTCACCACTGACTGGTGACTCAGAAGTGCAAATGCTTCCTTCAATCTAAAAAACATTAATGTGGGAGAAAGACAGATGTTACTAAGGAATACAGGACTTACTCTACAAGGATGAAAATTATTTCTCTTCCTGTATGTAATCAGCAGTACAAAAAAAAAAAGGGATAAATGCTTCTGAATAAGTAAATTTCTGTGTTTGTTACTCTTCCTATTGTATATGATTTGTATTCCTGTAAACTATTCTCTCCATGCTGTTACAGAGCTAAAAGCTGAACCAACCCATTTTCCATTAGCTGTTTTTGATGTGAACAGTTTTTACCTAGAGACTGAAGCGATGAAGCTCTTTTACAACTAGAAGGTAGTTTAGCTAAACGTATTTTCTGTACCTTGTCTACATTGCTTTAAATTGTCTAGTCCGATACTTATCTTCAGTTTTTCATCACTTAGATTTATTTTCTCCAACATGAACAAAGCACGTTTGATCTCCAGGGGCCATTATTACAACTGCTAAATAAAGGAGCACAAGGTAATTGTGTAATGCTATTTCATATCCAAATACTCTTTGGCCAATATGTCTCTTCCTTTGATATATGATGCACATTTCCAATTTTTACCACGTTTACAAAGCTTACTGTCTATTTGTGTCTGTGTTCAAAGAAAACTGCTGACTGAGATCTACCAGGAGTTTATCTTGTTACCACTGATTTTATCTTCCTCCTGCCTTTTTCACAATTAGTACTGCATATTTTGAGATTAAATCTGTCTGGAATATGCTCTATTCTATTGAACAATCTGCAAACAACAGAGAACAGCAGCATGGTACTGTCACCACTTGGAATGTAGTAGGCTGATAATTTTGCTCATAGAAGGCTCACAGAGATGCAGAAGAAACATGACATTTTCTTGAAATAGGCTAATATAAAGATATGAAAGGCAGATTTTGAGGTTATTACTGAGGGGAAGATTGGCCACATGCAAAGACTGTTTATACAAACTGTGTGCAAAACTGCATATACTAGAGTGTTCTTGGGAAGAAGAAATATTTCATGGTCATTCTAATTACCAATCTTTATGAAATACGGTGAATGGGAAATATCTGAACTTTCAATCAGTGTAGAACAACAAATATATTTTCAAAAATTTATGAAGTGAACCTGGAGTTTGAATATCTGAAAATATAATTTCCTTCAATTCTATCAGGCACTTCAATAAAAGAGGTCTTTCTCTGCAAACAGTGCCTATCATAATTCTTGCAATTTCTCTCAAGTCTAATTAAAAAAAGTCACTTTGATAGCTCATTCCACCAGATGGAACTGTTCATAATTCATTTGTAAATGTTCTTATTCAGACATTAGCACATATATTATACACAGCATGCAGAGTATATATATGGTGAGAGTCCATCACGAAGACAAAATAACAGAGCTACTAAGCACCCTAAACTTTTTCTAGACAGCTTTAACTAAAAAAAAAAAAAAAAACCAAACCAAAAACAAACAACAAAAAACAAACAAAAACCCACAAAACAAAACAAAACAAAAAAAGTGGGAAGACCAAATTTTCGTGAAAAATTCATTTAGAGTAGAATAATCAATGTGTCCTGTTTGGTTAACTGCTTAGCCTTTTTTCCTCAGAAGACTGACTACTCCCTAATGTCCAAGATTTTGCTTTCTAAATGTTTCAAAGTTGAATGTTGTTTAAAAAGGTATTGCCTGAATAATAAGGATTGGTAATAGGCATTTTGGAACAGGAAATAATTGATTAATACCATGGAAAGCAAGGAGTATTTCCGAACAATCAACATGCATACATTCTTCCTGTCACATACAGCAGCTTTCTGACTTCTCTATTTTTCTATGGAAACTAGCATCTTTACTGTGAAATTATGTAGCATACTTTACACAAGCAAAGTGTTGAGATTAAGAGCCAGATGGTTAATGAAGATTAAGTGAAAAATATCTGATTATATCTAACTAACTAATAAAGGAGATTTCTTGCACAGTGAACAGGGTAGGTGAGAAAAGAACCTCCACCATGAAAGGGGATAGTCCTACCAGTTCATGCTGGAACTCTGTGTGTAGGATTACAAAAATAAATTCTCTTAAGCAGACTCATCCTCTGTCCTCTGTGGATAGACCTTATGCTGAAGAGGGACCTCCTGAGTGAGAGAGCTTCAAATCACTTTTTAGCAGGTCCTTTACCAGAGGCATGAAAGCTCTGCTTGGACAAAGTAGAGAATCAAGATGTTTTGATCTGCAATTTTTTTTTAAAAAACCTGCTTCTTAACTGTTAACAAATTCAGGAAAAAAATGCAGACATCTAATTATTGTGATTTCATTGGTAATAATTGCACATAACAAGTCTCAAATATACACTAGCTTGTTTGAGAAAGTGACTTGAAAGATGCAATTTACACAACATGTGCATTGAAACAATATAGTCTTTGATTCTACAGAACACTTATGGAGATCGGGTATACAATGACAGTCAGTAATGTTCAACTAGAAGCTAAGACTTCTTATATCTACTAGATGTTTTATGTACATTCCTTGGGAAATGATGGCATTTTTCGGAATGCTTTCCTGCATTTTATTAGTACTTAAAAATGTTACAAAAATAAATAAAATATATGTTATAGAGTATATAAAATAATACATAAATTAAGGTATATATTATAGCATAATACTGAAAAATATTATAAGACTTCTTAAGCATCTCTTTTCAGGTACACTAATATTTTACTTAAATGTTATTAATATTTAGTATTGAGAATTTATAGCAAATTTAAGTATCATTTTATTTGTATAAAGGTGTGAATGACAGCATGACGAACAAGCTCCAGCTCCCAAAGATAAAACAAAGCTCAAGAAGTGGATGAAAGTGAACCATATATCAATGGCTGTCTCCTTTTGTAGATCACTCTATTTAGGTGCTTATTGCTATAAGCTAACTGTGTCTAATTTGAAAAGGAATATTCCACATTGACATGCTTGTAAATGCATCCCCAACCAGCACAGATGGCATAAAATGCTTAATGTTGTTTTCACACGACATGTCACGCTGTGGGAAGATATGGATGGAATAAATACATTTTATTTTGTCTTCTGACATTTTTCCATATTATTTAATTATTTGGAGAATAGTTTACAAGAGAACTTCAGTATGAAGGGGTTTTATTATATACTCACAAGTGACTTCAATACTTTGTCAAAAGTGAAAATATATTTGTGTGGCCTGTAAATAAGATAACATTAGGTGGTACTTGGTTTAGCTTATGTATTTTGCCCAAAGGAACAGGTGATTATGAGGTTACTTTCTCCTTCATCCACATATTCTGAACAGTCTAAATAATACGCGATTATTCAGATATCAATGGATAAATTCAGAAACTTTTTCTTTCATTGCCAGAGAAAGTAAAGATTGATTTTATCCTATTTTCACTATGTCTATTGACGACAGAAGAAAGAAACCAACACAAGTTACATGCAAAAGCGGAAAGAAAAAAGGACAGATTCTGTGTCAGCTCTGTGCAGATGCAGAGGAATCAAGTACAATAACCTTTTACATGCAGCAGTCAAGAAATAGCACTGCACAGATACTTATTTTTTCTATTGCAGAACAAAGAGCCTGAGTTCATGCATCACTGAATGTGAGGCAGCAGCTTGCCATCAGGGACTGGCTCTTGGGGAACCCACAGGCAAAACAATGCAAACTGTAATTAGAATACTTTTCTCTCCCATTCTGGGAATAAACAATCTTTTAATTGTTCAAGTTTACACAAATAACAAAATGCTCAGCTGCGTTTTACTAACTAAAGACAATACAGTAGCAGTCTTGTTATAAATAATATATATGCCAATGTAATTTAGGATTTCTAATTAATGTAGAAAATCTTTAAGCATTTTCAGCCTCTTGAATTGCTCAAGCACGCATTTTCTGCATACTATAGGACTTAGATTCTGTAATGTCTTTTCTTGTTAAATATTTTCAATTAAATGATATTAAGTATGACCACTTTTGAAAGTGGTCATACTTTTAACTTCCCTTTTCACAGCTTTCTAACTTTATATTAGCTAATATGCTGGGGAAGTAGTAAAAAAAAAATCTGCTTGTCTGACCTCAAGTAATACCTACAGAATTTATCAGTTTTATTTTGGTCCAATAAAAAATAGCAGTAGCAATTTTATTCCTTACAATTATAATTACTTTATAGTAATGGAAGTATTCACATTTTAAGTTAGACCTCTCCAGTTATGTTTCTTCCTTACAAGCCCTTTCTACCTTTAAATTCATTATTTACTTAAAGAGACAAAACACATGGAGAAATTTAATATGTAATATCAATGCATAGCCTATTTATAAATGGATGCTATATTTCAGAAATGAAAAACAAAGCTATTAATATTTTATTACTACTCTCAATTATGCCTCTAACATACTGTGCAAGGTATTTCACTAGCTGGGGATGAGTTAGGAGATCTAGTACACTTCATCTGAGTTTTATGATCATTGTGTTTGGAATGCATGCTATCATAACAACAACATGTATCAGACTAACACTATTTAATATTAGATGATTAATAAAAAACTAATTGCAATTACACACCATAGTCAGTTTGATGTGAAAAAAAATAGTTCATTATTTAGAATTTGTGTGGGTAAGAAGAATGGCCATTGCTTGTCCATTGAACAAGCAAATGAAACCAATAAAGAGTGTGCTTTTAAAATCTTTACCACATATGACAAAGTAAAACAAAGCTTCATATACAGGCAAAGATTTAAACTATTTTGGTTACCTACAGCATATGTGCTTCTTCATAAGAAGGCATCCAACAACACTATAGGTACTAATTTCTGTTCTTCAACATTATTATCTTTATTTTAGAATACACCCGACAAAATGACTGAAGACATTACAAGGGCATAGCTTGCAGTCTTTCTGTGACACAAGCCAGCCTTGAATGGATTTTTATTTCCTGTTACCGTATATATCTTACTATATATTGTAAAATTTTAATGTAGAGGAAACCTTTGAGAGAGATTCCTGACAAATGTGACTTGGCTAGAATTATGAGTATTTTTGAATCCATTAATCCCTAGTTCAGCTGATTTAAGTGACAGATAGCTTTAGAACATGAAAAAAAAGAAAAGAAATTGATTTTCTCACCTAAAATATTTTTTCCGTTTTTAATTTTTGAGAAAAAGAGAATTTATAGATGTCATGAAGTTAAATTCAGATTACAGAATTTCATAAAAATACGTCTATTTTCTGGCCAAAGGTTGAGACTTTGGGGATGTAAAATCAGGTATCTAATCCTATGTTTCAGTAACAGGAAACAGAACTTGATTGTCAAAGAATGGAAGCAATTCCTCAATAAATGAGGCCTGTGGTTTATTTTCTGAGGTCCTCTTCAGGCAACACAGCTGAAGGCAAACCAGCTATATGTGGGAGAAAGAGCATTTTAGTATATAATACTGAATTTCATGCAGTATCTCAGACAAGCTACTGTGACCATGTACAAGGATGTTCATGCACCTCCTGAAGTAGGTTGAGTATAAATTTGGCTTCAAGCCTAGTGATACACAGCTCTGAATCTCAACCAGGGATGACTAGTATGAGTAACATAGCTATCTCTTCTTAATTTAACAGCAAAAAGAAAGTATATTTCTTTACGTTCATAATCATGTAAGATGATCTTGCAATTAAAAAAATTACATGATGTTAAGTCTTGAAATCATCTTAAAGCTGCATTCTACTTCAGGGCAAAAAAATTTAAAAATCACTTTCTCTTTCACTTTTTTGGGATGATTATTATCTCCATCTTATACATTTTAAACTATACAAAACAAATTGAACTAAGGACTAGACATTCATCTTCAGAAATTAGAAAGAGATGCTGGCAGCTTCTATCTATAAAAAGGGCAGAGAATCACCCAGCATACTGAAACACTCAGGGTTTCTTCTCAGATTGACAGGACTTGTATCTGCATTTCCTACTTCACAATGAAACTGCTCTGATCATTATATTGTGCATTAGCCTGGGTTTTATGCATTTGTTTGTATTTTCTCACTCTGCTCCGGTTTGCATCAGTTATTTAAATGCTTACTGACACAGATAAAATGTACAATGTTATACTCTAAACAAAAAACATGTAACATTGAAACTCAAGTTATTGCAGTAAGAAATATTTTGATATATTATAATAATATTGATGCAATAAGTGGAATAACACCTGAAAAAAAACCGTAAAAACATTGTCAAAAGATATTGCTGTTCAGATCTGCTTTCTGTTTAGAAATTCAAATCCATACTTGCTAGGTTTTGGTGGGCACTTTAACAAATAGCTATGGGGAATCAGCTCCCTGCTAATTTTATAATTTAGTCCCTTATTTATGAATTATTTTCTATTTTTCTTGAAAAACTAGTTAGCAAAATAAAGTTTGCAAATAGTTTACATGTAAAAAAGCACTGACTTTCATAAAGTTCTCAGTACTTGCACTATTTTCTTCCACAAGATTAACAACATCTAGTATGATATAAATATTTGTTCACACCATCTTCTATGCTCTAGGCTTAACTCCATTTGCCCTGGAGTCAATTAAAGTCACTGATATCAGTAGATCTAAAATATTGATTTCTGCATGTAGTAAAAATTATAGCAATAAGTACATAATCATCTGCATACATTTTAGTCCTTCAAGCAGAATTTAGAATCTGAATCAAACTCATGGTTTGGTAATGTTATTCATACACCTTACATTTTGTTCACTGCAAAGCACCTAAGGTGTTTTGTGAATCAACATGAAACATATACAAAACTCAAAAGATTTTTGAAGTGCCTTTAATTCCTGATGAGGGAAAGCTGATGATTTTACTTTAGGTATTTGCTGAGATTTGTTTGAATTTAAAACTCTGACTGCAGCTCAGGAGGTAGTCTCTCAGAGTTGTTATTTTTTTCACTGTTCTAGTTTTTAGTTTCTTCATGGAAGTGGAAACTAAAAATAATGACAATATTTATTTTTTATAACTTATTTTAAACAGTTTAATAATAATTGAAATATTATTCTAGTTACAAAAATCATTATAAAGCACTTGAATTCAATAGCTAAGACTGACAACATCTATCTTTTCCTAATTAATTTATAACTCTAGCATACTTTGAACAGGTGGACTCAGTCTCAAAGTGCCAAAGAATTTCTAAACCTTGGATACATAGTGTAGTTCTTAAAATACAAAAGCTGGACTGTAAAATGTAGCAGTAAAAAGTAGCAGCCAGATAGACAATGGCTTCCTGCACCTATTTTCCAGCACATGGAGAAAGGCTTTGGTACAGTATCAAACCAAGATTAATTGCTTATTCAAGTTTATTTTCAATTTTTAATTTCAGTAAATATGATTCCAGCCTCTAATGTTTTGTCCAAGTACAGAACAAACTGCAGTTTAACTAATTTTTCTTGGAAGTGCATAGTCAATCATTTCATTATTGAACCTATGGTTCTCTGCAGTCTGGCAAAAAGGGTCTTCTTTCTTTTCAAATGATTATTGATTCAGAGAATAGACCAGATTACACTTTTAATAACATGAATTATATCCTCTAATAGCACATGTAGACCTTCGGTTAGGAGAACTGAATCACCAATTGTACGCATAGTCCTGTGATTCTGTTGTGATGACTAACTTGGCTACTTCAGTTAATTAAAAGGCTATACAAATTGTTCATTTATAGGCTGATCCAATTCTCATTGAAGTTAAAATCAATGGGAATCCTTCCTGGGTCTAACTGTTCTCCAGCTCCTAAGTTTGGAAGGATTTTATGACTTAAGTTTCTTAACACTGTAAGAGATGGGTGACAAAGCTATGAGAATAATGACATAAGAAATTTAGTAATCAAGTGCTAAAGAGTTATGCAGTCTAAATTAGACATTTTCTCTGGTAGGTCCTGTCTGAAATACCCTATTCCTTCTCGCTCTGATGACACCCCTACTTGCACTTCAAAAGGAAGCCCACAAAACCCACTAACTTTGCAGTTACGACCAGCCACCGCAGAACAGAATTCTCTGGACTGCAGTGCCACCCAGAGCAGGCATCAAGTGCAGGGGAAAGAAAAAGGGCAATAAATTAGTCTACTGGAAAAACAAGGAGTTGGTTTAAAAAATACACTGCATTCATCACATACATGTAGGCTCTCAAGTTTTTTGTGCAGTTAATTTTCTGGTTTGTGGAATCCAGTAGGGCTCATTTAAGGTTAGAAGAACTTTGGTTAGTTTGTAAAAAGGAAAAAATGGTCCGGTTATCCCAAAGGAAAACTGAGCCAATTTTCTTTGATAATCCATAACCGCAAACGTTTTAGAAAAATATCCTTTTTTTTAAAAAAAAGTGGTGATTTCACAATTTGAAGCTTTGCCTAGTTATTGTTTCCAGTTTAGAATGGAATTCAGTTATTTGGATTTGAACAATAAAAAATAATTGGACTAAATTATTTTTTTTAGAATGTACTTTCTGATAACCTATTCCACAAGTTGTCACAATGAACCCTGAAAAAGTACAATAGCATATACTGGGAAATCTATCATTTTAAAATTAATAGTTGGTAAAATTATGGTAAAAACATGATAAATATTATGATGTAATAACAGAGTAAAGGTATATTTTATTGAAGAGTATATAATATCCTACATATGCATTACTTTAAAAATGTGCAACTTAAATTTTCTTCTATAATTTTTGTTCACAAGCCATTTCAAAAATAGTTTTATACTATTTTTGCTTTAGAAATTCTAGGTTATATAAAAAACAGGGGGAACAGAGAAATTCTGATTTAGATCAATATATTGGATATATAAAATTTATATATTATTTTCAAAATGGTGATGATTCTGATGACAGAATCTGCTTAGGTTTATTTCTATGTTATTTTTGTTTGCATAAAGAGAGTTAGTGTTACATAGCTTTGACCACAAAGAGATGTGTTGCACCTTATAGAATGGAAAAAGTTCATTCATGCACTTTTCTGAACCTTAAGACTGATGGAGTTCTGTTCCTGTTTGGGCAAATGAGGAGTTTTAGTTCCCATTGCACTCATCTGGCTGTTACTACATGCCCCATTGTTTCACTTCTGACTATTTTTCTATGTTTTTCTATCAGATTATTTTTTCCTTGGAGAAATTTTAGGTATTAGAAGCAATAATAAGTAAAAACAATTATTTTGACTAAATCATAATTTATGAGACAAAAAAAGCCCCAACACAACTTCAGAAACTCCAAAACCAGACCAAGCCTCTGATTATAACAAGGGTTAAAGCGTTCAGTCAGTTTCCACCCAGCATGCAATTCATTGTTCTCTCACTGACAGAATTCTCTGTTCATGGCAATAAAAAATATAACTGCTTACTTTGTTCAACAGTTATATATCAAGATATATTTAAATTCTGAAAATAAATTATCCTCAAAGCATCTACAAGATTTTTATTCTACGGTTAGGCATCATAAAAATGATAAATAGTACTTCTTTACATTTATTTGAAAGAATTAGCTCTTTGAACATGAAAGTCAGTCCAATTTCATTTCTAAGAAGAAATGAAATCAGAGAGCTTACTTGAAAAACAAAAAGTGTGTAAGCATTACTTTAGACTCAATGTTATAGCTACACAGTGAGTGGTCAGACAATGAGAAAATCTACAAATGTATGACAATTCTTGATACAGGTTCATCACAAATTTTCACATCACTGGATTAGTTCAGAAAGAACAGCATGAAAAAAAACATTTTTGGGGCCTATCAGGTTGTTTCCTTAATGAAACAGGCCTATATCAATAAAGACACCAAATTTGTGGCTTCATCCGGACTCCATAGGTATGTGATATTTCTAGCTTATGCTGAAAGAATTTCATTACAGCAGATCAAACAAAATACAGAGGAAATAACTGTAGTGGAAAAGCTACAATAAACCAAATAGAAAAGAAGTTTAAGACAGCAATGATTTATAAAATCTTTGGTCAAAGCACACGAAGGCTCGTTTAGAAATTCAGACTTGCAAAGAGACTGAAATTTCATATGGATTTTGCTGAAAGCTTTGTACGAAATAATTTCAATTGGTCAAAGCACCAGGAATCTGCTTTGCCCCTGCCAATGTAATTCTGAGCACTTCATGCATTAATGGCACACTCCATTTTGGGCAAGCTGAGCATGACAGATAAACTGCTGGCCACAGATGTCCATTATATCCATTAAGTACCTAATCCTCACTGAAAGCACAAGTTCACCAGTATGGTTGTACCTGCAATCCTTTCCTAACTAACTTCTATTAGAATGAAGCAGGTTAACAAAAAGATTAAAATTCTGAGTTATTTGACAGACTTGGGGCAAGGAACAATGACACATACAAGTATATCAACTTTCAAGTAGTTAGGCAAAGGTCCCTCATGTGACTTCTGTAGAAACATCTTGATCTGATTTGGCTGCAGCCGTAAAACAAATTTACCTCTACTGTACTTTCCCCATTTATAAATTACACATACAAACTTTTGTACACCTACAGAGAAGAAAAATCCTTTGCAGATAAGTACCACCATCAGCTTCTGTCCATGCTGGTACTTTGCATATGAATTAGTGCATATGTGTATGCACAAAGTATTTATGAAGGAAACCTTTAAAATGCTTTTTCTTCAAATTACCATGAACTGCACTTAAATGCAATTTATTTTCACTCAACTGCATATAGGATAGTCGTAAATGGAGGCTTAAATGGATAGTCTTAAGTGGGTAGTCTTAAGTGACAGTCTTAAATTGATAGTCTTAAGTGGTCTATTAATTAAAAAATAGTATCTTTCTTAAAGGAAGTCCACACTGCAAGTGGACCACCATCTCAGATCTGCATAATTAAAAACTCCCATGGAGAACATGGCAATAAATATCCTGTTGCCTTCCTAATTTAAATCTTTCCTTTGCATTCTAATCAGATGGAAACAGGATCCAATTCCCAATATGAAAAATAAACACATTAAAGAAAATTAGTTTAGGCATCATTACAGTGCACATACACAAGTGTCTACATTTTTTTGATGGACACTTGCTATACAGCATTTAAGTAGTAACTGTAATTTCTCTGTGTGGCTAATTTGACCACACATATTGCAAACTGTTTTCATTTTCCTTTATTGTCCTCTAATGAGCTCATCAAGAGTATATAATTAGTGCAGTAAACTGCATAACACAGGCTCTGCCCTAAAGCAGCCAAGCAGAGTTCTTGACTAGCCCACTTTCCCACCAGAACTTAGTACTGTTAATGGCCCATGATCGGTAGGAAGTATATCGAGGGATATGCTCTGTTTTAAACAGCTTGTGATCTCTGCCTCGAAGCAACAGTTCTGGGGCTATCACCATCTGTACTGACACACAAATGAAAGTTGTTTTATCTCTTTTTAATGAAGCTACCGGGGTCAATTAATAATGGCTTCAGATGCCTGAAAAACATGTATGACTGAGTGACTGGATTCTAGAGCAATTTCTCTCTGTGTATAAAAGTTTTAATATTCTCCACAGTAGATAATCCTAAAATTCTGTACTAAAATCTGAACATAGAAGTAGATATGAGTTTACAAAGATGCAATTTATACAAGTAAGAAAACATTGCAGACATTTACGGGCACAAACACAGATATAAATATGCTATAACAATCAGGTAGATTTCAGTTGAGGTAGCTTTGGAGGACTCAGTACTTGAGAGGTATTCTTCCCTTCCAATATACAGCATATCATAACAAACCAGCCCTTTGAGAAATGGGCACCTGGAAGACTTAAGAATCTGGTGGTTTAGATTCACAGAATTTGCTACACTGTTGTTCAAGATCCATATGATAGAGATTCTAATGTAATATCTCTGTTATCATATAGAAATTAATTCTAATTTTTGTGACCTGTTTCTTGCAGGAGATGGCTATATTAACATAAGGAATTACGAAGATATTTGGTCTTGTCACAGTGTTTTTGTCACTCTGTTTTTGACACCACTGACCCCCAAAATATGCAGGAAACTGTTGACACCCCAGAAAGAGCATTGCAGTACTATCCTTTCTACTTCACAACTGGCATGAACATGCTCTCTTCAAAGAACATATGGCATAGACTCTGAATAAGCAAGTTCTTCAATACTTTTTCAAGCTAAAAGTAAGAAATGTCTTCCAAAAGAGTAGGGTATAATCTGTGCATACCCATTAACATAAGTATGTGTGTGTGTATATCTATACATGTGTGAGTATACATACATATACCTATGCATATGTGCAATTAATGTCCACAAAATCAGTTTTGGATATCTTCCTAGTGACAACCAATCCCCAAAATTAGACAGAGTTTAATCACTGGGCACAGGAGTAACTGACAGGAATGTAAGGCAAGGAGCAATAAAAACTAATAAAGAATGCATTGAAAAATAAGACAAAAATGTAAACTCAGTTACTGTGAAATCTGACATCACCATTCCTCTCCAATCACTTCTTATTTATCAGAGCCTGCATAGCAAAACAGCACACTCAGGAGCATCTCTGGTAATTAGTTTATCAGGGCTCTAATCTTCTTCTGCAATTAATCATGTAAAATCTTATCACCAGTTTAATTTTAATCCCTGCTGTTCATCTTCTACAGAATAAAGTACAGATATGTATTGTGGTGGAAACAGTTTTCCACTTCAGTAAACACTTAATATCTAAAATCAAAGTTAAAAAAATCTGTGCACAAACTAAAATTCTTTATGGAAGGCTAAAGTATCATTATAATTCACTTCCAGTGTTGCTGCAGCAGGTTAGGCGATTTCACACCACAATTAAAAGTGCTGGAAAAAGGAAAATTAACAGTCGCATAAGACTAATGAAATAGAAATAATCTTTTTAGGGTTTGCTTACATGTATTTAGATTTTTCTGTAAATAAATAAATAAATAAATATGTACATACATAACAGCACATAAATTATAAAGATCATTAAATATACATTTTTGCCCAACGTCATTGAAAATTTATATATTTTGATTTTCCACAAATCGCATTTGGAAACAAAATGACAGATATATAAAGAAAAATCAACAAGTACTAAGGATATATAAATAAAAAACTAAGTTTATTGCACAACAGTAGAAAACTGTTCACAAAACTGTCACATTCTTTCCTCGATGACATTGCAAGCAGCACTAGATTTTAAACAATGACTCAAACGTCCTGAATTAAAAAAAAAAAAACAATGCCCCCGACTTAATGTATTATTCTACTCAGTAACAAAGCTGCTATTTAAACTGAACCAAAGAGGCCCTTCAAATAATTTTTTAAAGTAAGTAAAATTCCATAAAGTTTACAAAACAGCAGTGTTTATGTAAACGGCATAAAGAGTAAAAATTTTTTGAGTTTTAATGAAATTTTATAAAATGTTCCTGTTTTCAATGCATTCTCATATCTAAAGCAGGAACTCTGGAGTTTATAATGTTTTCCTCATAGAAGAAAGGAGAAAAACTTCGAGATATACCTGCAAGTCCTCAGGAGTAAAAGAACATAAACACTAATGAGAACAAACTGGAAGCATAGAAAACATCCAAGTTAAGCTGAATTTATACCCTTCCAGATTAATATGCTTCTAGTTGCACTTCTAGATATAGGTTAGATATACATGAGAACTAAAAAAGAAAAAATGAAACATCATTCTTCGTCACAATTCATCTCCATTGTTTTCTTGAGAGCAGAGTAATTTATTAGAATTTTTTAAAAATCTGAAAAGATATGGACATAAACCAGGCTCTTACTTTTGAAATAGAAGATTCTATTATCGAAATTAATTTTTCTGCACTGAAACACAAAGGTCATTCCTTGTCTAACTCAGCAGTTTCTTCAAAAATATTTTCCCTACAATAATGCTGCCATTTATGAAATTTATTGAACTAAAAGAAATTCCATACTAAGTAAGGTCTTGAAATGAAATTAACACCTCTCCAAAGATATTTGACAGTAACTATTGTGTTGATCAATATGTATCACTATAGATTTTCTTGTAATTTATAAGCTTTAATATTTGGAATTTGTACACTTCATACAAGTTCTGTGAAGGACTTTGGATTTTCACAATGTCATTTCATCACATATGTACTCACCCAGGTGCTACTTCCTGTTTGTATTTAAGACTACCCCAAACCACAATGGGAAATCACAAATTTGTGGTAGAGGTAAATTTCAAAGGAAGCCTTTTCTAGAAAGAAAAGCAGTGAAGTTATCCAGTGGTAAATTCTGTAAGAGTTTCTGAGACCAGAAAGTTACCCAGGTACAGAGCTGAAATCACTGAAGGGCTTGACCATTATTTTTCATGAATTCACAAAATTCCATTTTTTTCACATTCAAAACACATGTAGTCCTACTGTGGAAGATAAACAATCATAGTTTAATGATATAGTGATGATTTAGCAGCAGCTAAATGGGATTTCTGGCAAGAAACATATATTGTAGAAAAGGCAAAGTTTTTTCTGTCCTGGCCAGAGATAGATGTTACACAAAAAACAATGTAACAGGAATTAAAACAACGCATATGCTCACAATTACTTCCAATGAGAAGATAATTTTATGTAAAAGGAAAAATAATACATAATTAATATATGCATAGCTAATATAATTAGTGTTCAGATAAATGACTTCTGGCACGGTGACTGTCACTGGATCTGACAATGTGGGCTTCTGCATTTAAACACTTCTGCTTTTGGTTGGCACCAGATTCTGCTCTCACTAAGATTTTGAACAGACCTTCACTTTATGAAATCCCTGGCTCCCCTGGCAATTTGTTTCACAAGGATCAATAACTATAAAAAGTGTTGCCTCAGTATGAATTAAGATATGTGAAGTGGACCCATTGCCTCTATATGGCTCCTTTACATAAACAGCATATTGCTTGTCATTCTAAAAAATGCAACAAGAGGAACCTTTCTCTTCTAATGTTGATATATAATTGTACTGGACAAAACATGGTAAATATTAATTATAGAAGAGTAAATGTGCACAGAATCCTGCCCTTGAATAACGTACTTTGTATGGTTGATGGCACTCATCAAAGCAGAACAAATATATTTCTTCTGCAGTTATGAGAAGTACTCCTATTAGATCAAAAGTAAAAGAACAAAAACTGTAAAAAATGAAAAGCACAGTGTTAACAGTTTTTAAAAATTAAATATTACCAAAAAAGTTTGATATATTTTTTGCTGCATTATCCAGATTCTCGACTGAAATACTGTTGTCTTTACTCATAAAAATATCCCCTCAAATGTTAAAACATCCTAACCTTTATATCACATTTGCTGTCTGAATTTCTGTACCTATTTAATGCAAACCATAAACAGAACAAATCAATGAAGAATCTGCATATATTCCAGCCATTTAACAAATATTTTTAATTGCCATAGAGTATACAGACAGTTTAAGGATAGGATGATATTTGAGGACCATTGTTTGTTTTAACAACTCAGATTGGCAAGGAGTCTTAATTTCTTTTACCAACGTGTTGCACTGTGGGATTTGCAAATAAACAGCAAAACAACATGGACACTACCCCTGTAGAACCTCTGAGTGCCAGGAAACTCCACCAATATAAAAGTGGCAGAAATAAGAGAGTAACCTTTTGTTCTGTGCTAATTTTTGCCTATATTTCCACTCTATCCAGCCATACCTAGCACATCTGGTGTTTGTACATGGTGGCTGCAGAATTGATTCATTTTTAGGGAAGGAACAAAGAAAGGGTGCATTATGTTGGATACAAAATTCACAGAAAAAGTACTGAATTATGCATACAGTAATACAATAATACTTCTAATGCATGAAGCCAACACAGATTCACTTCCTAATCACTAAACCAAATTAAAACTGTCCTGGAAATGACCAAAGTAACTTTTTAGTTACATAAGAAATAAACTTTTGGAATGTGTTTCTCTTCTTGTGACCAACTGGCAAAAGCATGCTGGACAGCACTTGGCACTATCTTTTGGGCCAGAGGTGACAGCTATCTGACCCTCAGGAAATGATTATTTTGGTTTCAGTTCTTTCTTCACTTCAAAGTGTCTGACATAAAGAATAGGGCTGGTGCAGCTCAGCAGAATGGCATTTATACAGCACAGCATCAAAAGTAGGAGGTGAACAAGGATGGGGTTGATGGTACCATGCACTCTGGAATGGTATTCAAAAACTGCAGGGAAGAAAGTACCCAGGCCACCAAAGTTTTGTCCATGCTATCTACTGGAGGAATCATTCTGTGTATGCTTCATAGATAAAAAATTGTCTCAGTTGTGCTAGTCAGTACAGGCCAAATTCATGCCAGGCACAGCGCTAACAGTTAATTAACACAGATGCTCACGTAACCAGTGCTTGAACTCAGCGTCTCTCTATTTTTTTTCAAATTAGCAGTAAGAATATAGCCTCATTGTCTCTGCTGCAGGCCGAGTCTAAACTCTGCAGTGAAAAGATCAAATGGTCACTAGTTGTTTTCAGTACAGAAACTAAGCACAACAAAGCAAGCTGGGAGTCCTACATAATATCACACAACACAAGAACAATATATGCTAATTTCTGTATGATATAGTAAGAAGATGCACTTTACACTTCTGAGGATCAAAAATTAAATTTCCTTTTCTGTGAAGAGACTGAAGAACATGGTTTTGTGAAGGCAATGCAGAAAACATTCATGTCTAACTAGAGTAAGGACAAAGGGGTCAAGCAAGTTTCTCTCAATTACCAGCATTTCAAATTTGAAAATCAGAATCCCACAAAATACAGTTCCAAACTCTCTGAATTATTATTTAAGTTCATTTTTATTTATCAAATCAAGACTTAATAAAAAACAAATAGCAACCTGTATTTTGTATGTGTGTTAGATTAAGAATACTATAATGTAAATATAAAGTTTTTTTATTTTATTATTTTCCAAAAAGAAAAGCCATTGGAAAAAAACCAAAAAAACAAAACCAAACATAAAAAGGCTTGGAATACTCTTGTTGCATGATCATATACTCTACTATTCATATATAAATCTACAATACACCTATACTACATATCCCATTCAAGTTATGTGTTATTTTGAAACCTAATTAACACAGAGTTGTTTTCTTTTCAAGGCCACACATAAAGTTCTTTTTCTCCAGCTGGCCTCTACAAAGAAGTCTCTGCTCCTACTTTGAGTTACATAGGATTTTTCTGGGATTACATACAAGAAATAATGATACTTCACTACCTACCAGTTCCAGCCAGAGAAGCAAGAATACTTTCTGTAGGTTTGATATAAATATGTACGACAGGTCCTCTGTTTAGTTTTCAAGAATATAGGAAATAATCTTTGCATCTCCTCAACATAACCTTGAATTGCTAAATTCATAAGAATAATTTAACAGAATCTTTACCATAGACCTGCCTTCATTTAAAAAAAAATTGTGTGCACACACACACACACACACACTTCTCATGTTTTCTGGTTCCATCCTTACACATGCATTATTTCAGATGGAAGGTTCATGATTTTCTTTATCACACAGAAATATGTGTATGCCAGCCAATCCTGATCATTTAAGTTTGCTGGATCTCTTCCTTGTGGGGGCCTACAACACAGTAGTTTCCATTTGACAAGTATTTGTTTATCAAAGAAACAATAGAAAAAGTATTCCAAGGCAACAAAATAATTTTGTTTCATCAAACTTTTTGCATTACTAGTAGGTGGTTAAATAAGGTATGTGTGAGTTCATTTAACAGAAAGAAAATACAAGCAATTTCAGATCTTTCAAGAAGAGATTCTGAGGCCTGACAAGCATGCCTCTAGTGCCACAGGGAAACTGCCTTTTCATAATGCCTGTGATAACTATTTGTGCTGCTGGTAAAATAGCATACCACATAATGTTTTTATTGCAGAGACTGCAACTACAACTGAAATTATCCATATGCCTTACATTTATTTTTCTCATGAAAAATCATGAACATCTCTAAGGATTTTCATGTTATGACCACTCCAGTGTTTAGCTTTGATTGGCAATTGGCATTTTTGTGATGGTTAATCTACTGGGACAGTCTACTTCTCTCTGAAATTTAACCCATGAAGAGTGTGCTCACCAAAGCTAATTTTGCTCCTAAAAAGGTTAACCACGCTAGGCTCTCCCTGCAATCAGTGGAGACAGGTTTCTCCAAAGATGGAACTTTCACATATCCAGCCTTTCTGAATATATTTAGTCTCTTTCCATTGCTAGTCAGGAATACAGTATATAATCTATCATTTAAGTACTTTAAATGATCAGCATTGAACATCACACTCTTATATTTATCAGTAAAGCTTTTTCTTAGTGTATGGTTCTCATCAAACCAAAATACAGCCATCTAAAGAGATTCAGGTACCTTGGCATATGTCTCGGTTCTGTTCATTTCTCTCATGCACACAGTCGAGCCAGCATGGCCGAAAAACAAACTCACTGTGTTTATCAAATCACAACACGCAGGTGGACAACTTCTGAGACAGTGGCAAGGAAGAGATGGAAATTTCTTAGTATTAACTGATAACAAGCAGGAAAACCATTTGAAGAAAGAAATCCTCAGAAGAAAGTACCTTCACATATATCACAGAAATATCCCTTAGCTACAGTAATTTCAGGAACTTCCTCTACAAAGAAAAGGTTAGATAATATTCTTTCTCAGTTTCAAAACAGATTTACACCGTTTTCTTACTTCCTTCAGTGAGGTTAGATTTATTAAACATGTAATTTACTGGATACACATAATAAAAAACTTTCTCTTCTCTGTAATGGTCCCTCCTATTTGCTTTGGTTGAGTAGGAATTAATTCTTAAAGGTAATTCTTAAGTGAATTCTGGAAATTTATTTCACTTCTTTTGGTGGCATTTGCTGAAGGACTCTTCTTTCTTACACAAAGATACTGACAATAATAGTAAACCAGCAAAAATGAAAGAATTTTTATTCTCAATTTGAATTAAAAAATTAAAGGTAAAGTCTTCAAAAGTAAGGCTAACATAAAATAAAATGAGATTAGGAAATGAAAGAAAAATGTAGGAAAATGGTAGGAGGAAAAAAGAGGACTGACAGACACAAAGGTGTGATTTGCAGGAGTACATTCTTTGAACCAAAATTTTTATTTTATGCATCTAGTTTCATTCCTTAGTTTTTTGCTAAAATTTGTATTCTTTTCCTTACTTTCTCCTAGCTACAGAAATATTAAGAATTTTTATCTTTAATTAGTTTTTCTGCTCTCTTAAAGTATATCAAAGAACAAATTGATCAATAATGTTTTTACGGCCTTATACTTTAACATACTGATAAGAGAAATATAAGGAATAATGTATAGTACAAAATTATAATTTAATTTCAAATCACAATCCCTAGCTCAATTCAATGCTCAATCATTGCTATCTAGTTAAACTACTGTAAAGCTTCAGAATCCTAGTCAGGGACCATGGATTATTAACTCATTAAAAAAACTATACAAACACATCAGAAACACATCTATTGTCTTTGAGACTTGAACATTAAGTAAAAAAAAGAAACAGCGTATCAACAATACACAGGGACTGTTGGGAGTGAAAAAGAATGTATACAATTACTGTTGACATTATAGAAAATCACTTCAGAATATCAATGTCTTAACCAATACCCAGCATTATGGAAGTAGAAAAGGCATTTTGCAGTGAGACAAGGAGTACCATTTGACAACCTCTACTTCGTATATTGGCCAAAGTCCTTTCCTATTTCATTCACCCCTAAATGGGTTTCTGATCACTGGTCTGGAGAATCAAAGGCAGAAAGTAGGCACAAGCAACCCCATCACTGTCATGTGTTAACTGAGCTCGAGGGTGGCTTGACAACTGCTAAATCCGAAGAATTATTAACATTCTTAATTATATATTGATTTGATTTCTTCTCATGTACTATGACACATTCTTTTTCTTAGAAACTGTATCATAATACCGTGAACAAAGTGAGAAGAGAGCTGGATGATAGCTTTGGCATTTCTTACATTTGTTGAACACTAAGATTATGCCATCAAAGCAAAAATAAAAGGGAACCTAACATGGTGCACAAGTGGAAAGTCTTAACATAGAATCAGGTGTTCTGGGGATTTTTTGTTTGCTTTTGGATTTTTTTTTTTTTTTTTTTAATTGGTTTGGTTGGTTGATTGGCTTTGACATTTTTTTCCTCCAAAAATATAATTCCTAGCTGAAACTTCTACGTTTTTTTCTAAGGTTTGAATTAGATTGCATTAATAAGCAAATGCTCTGATCATAACTGTCTAATCTACTTCACCTAATTCTCAAATAAGAAAAGTCAAAAGGGTACCTCTCAGCTAGCATAGTCCTGTCCAACAGACAAAGACTTCCATGTGCTAATTGCATCAGTATTGGGACAGCCAGATGATGTTATAACAAGAATACATATTTTTGCTGGAGTGTCTAAAAACAAAGATGATGGATGTGCAATATAAAAAATAAATCAATAGTCCAAAGCTATGGGCCTCACAAAATCAATTTTATTGCCTAGAGTGTTCTTCAAAAACTATGAAAAAACAACATCTTGAAATGAGATGAAATGATATAACAGAATAATAACTGAAAGACCTGAAGCACTTTAATCACCTGAGTATTTTGGTGGTTTAATCACACTGCAATATTTATGTTCCCACCGGTATCATTCCATTATATGGGGCTTTAATCTGTTTTCCTTGAGGGTGAGAGAGAAATGCCACAAGAAAATTGTTATCCATACAAGGAGTTCCCTCTCTCCCAAGCTTCTCTCTCCCCACTACTTGTTCGTTTTAGGGTTTATTTTTATTAATATAAGAACAGAAAGCCAGGTGCAAAGCACATTTCTTTGATTTTAGCTACCTCACACTGATTTTCACAGAAATATTTTTCTCAGAACAGAAATACTAATTGAGCACACAAATTAAAGACCTGCAATAAACCAACAGAATAAACTTAAAATTATTACGTGAACCCAGATTTCAGATGTATATTTAAAATAAAATATAAGCCTCCTTAATAAATGTGACAAGCTGAAATCATATGTCCCCTCAAACATACAGCAAATTTGTTTGCAAACATATATAAAAAGACAATTACGCACAAATATTTTCTCAGAATTATTTAGTGTGTATTCTGAAAGTAGTTCTATGTGAAGTCGGCAGTGCAAGTCCAACTGAAGAAATCACTTCTCAATCCCAACAACCAACTGCAAACCAACTGTGTGAAAAACATAGAAATTAATTACCCAGGAGAAAGGAATAACTCCTAGCTGGAGGGGCAGTAGCCAAATTTCAAATAATTTACATTCTAAGGGGCAGATCCAAAGAAAGCCTTAATATCTAGAGAACATATTTAGGTGTCTCAACTCTGCAAACTGAATCAGGAGCCTGAGAAGAGTGACAAAGAAGTCCATAGGGAGTTGCTTATAGCAAATAAATGGAAAATGAGAAATTTAGGCACATGCTTGAACTCTACTCATCTAAAACCTAAAGGCCTTTATCCAGAATTGCAGAATGGAAGGTGAAGTTCTGATCTACCCAGGACAGGCTAGGGAACTGTGAACCTCTGGATGTAATGCCACCAAACTGGGATGTGTGTTAAACTGGCTGATTCTGCAGGTAGTATTTTCTAGATGAATCTGTGCCAGCCTGCACCATCCCTTATGATGTGGTTCGCTTAGGTTCAGCAAAGAGTTCAGAACTCCTGCCCAAAGAAGAAATTATAGATGAAGCACAGTTACACAAGTCAACAAGTCAAACAGCAGTTGAGAACTGTGGGTTCTAGTTCAGCTTGCAAAATTGTACACTTATTTACTTTTCAAAAAATAGCCTAGAACTATAGAACTGTTTAGATTGGAAAAGACCTCTAAGATCATGAAGTCAAACCATGAACTGAACCCTGTCAAGTTCACCACTAAATTATATCCCAAAGTGCCACACCTATAAGTTTTTCCAACAGCCTCAGGGCTAGCGACCCCACCAATGACAGTCTGTTCCAACGTTTGACAACCCTGTCCATGAAGAAACTTTTCCTAATATACAATCTAAACCTTCCCTGACACAACCTGAGGCCATTTCCTCTTGTCCTATTTCTTGTTATTTGGGAGAAGTGACCAGCCTTCACTTTGCTACAGCCTCCTTTCAGGCAGTTGTAGAGAGCAAATGAGATTCTCTCCAGGCTAAACACTGCCAGCTTCCTCAGGTGCAAAAAGACTCGTGCTCTAGACCCTTTCCCTGTTCCATTGCTCTTCTCTGGACACACTCCAGCATCTCAATGTTCTTCTTAAAATGAGAGGTCCAAAACTGGACCACAGGATTGGAAGTGTTGCCTCACCAGTGTTGAGCACTGAGTGCTGAGTACAATCACTGCCCTGGTCCTGCTGGCCACACTATTGCTGATACAGGTCAGGATGCCACTGGCCTTCTTAGCCAACCCAATGCCAAAATAAGCCAGAAATAAAGCTGCTAGCAAAATAAAATTGCTATGCATGATGTGTTTTGATGTTAGTACTACAGCTCTGCATTAGATTTGCTCAAAGCATGCTTTCATGCTTTGAGGCTATTTGGAGGCCAGATACACACCTGCTGATATTAAGACAGGTATTAGCATCCAGTATAAACACACATATAGATGCTACTGTAATTCTGCAAAAGTCTAGTTCTGAATGCCCAGATCTTCCTCAAACATGGTATTTCCAAAGGTAATTATTTACCAAAGGAACACAAATCAAACAAATGTATTAAAGCAAAGCATGATATGAATTCTTAACGCTATAAAAACTATGCTTCATTGACATATATACCCACACTCCTGGTACTTTGTGAAAGCTCTGATTAATTGCCAAACAAAATGCTGATTGAGGCCTACAAGCCCTTTCAGGTTGTATCCATTTTATAGATGTTTGTACTGAAGCACAGGAAGAATTCAATGTTTCCATATTTTACTTGTCCATGAATTTTCTGTGAGTTCAGAAGTCCTAACTCACACACACCCCATTTGTCATTCAGTAGAAAACTCATTTTCTTGAGTCATAATACCCAAAAAATAAAAAACTTAAAAGGGAAAAAGAAAATATTGGATGTAATGTATCACTCTTCATCATGGCAGGCTTTTCATTTTTCTTTCATCAAAAATTCAAGATGCTGGATTAATTAGACTATTAACACATTAAAAGTAAGTGCTAAGTGTGAATAGCTTCAATTTAATCACAGCTGAATCAGTTCTATTTTGCACAGACTTGTGCTGTATTTTCAGCTAAGGAATTAGAGAGTAATTAGAAATTATCCAGTAATTATGATCTAAGTGATGATTCTCTCAATGTTTTAGAAAGTACCTGAGAGAGTATTGATTACACATTAGAAGTTTACTATATAATCAGTTTAAAATCACATGGTTTGTATTGAAGATACTAAAACAACAAATGCTCCCATACAGGTAGATCTTGGTAACTCCCAATTTCTCCGCTTCAGAGTTCCAGTGATTTTTTTGTAGATCTATATGTAAGAGTGGTCACTGAAATAAAATGAAATTGATTGGTGCAAAAAAAAGGTCAGATAACAGATGATAATGGTTGAGGATTACTTTCCTGCTTACTCAATTACAATGTAAAGCACTCTTTTGTATGACTTTTACTTTCAAGATGAGAATCTTGACAAAAAAACTTGAAACATTTTTGAAAAATACCATTAAAAGGCCATCAGGGGATATCATAGACAAGAAATGTTTTGATGTTCTTAAAACATTGAAGAATATTTGTTAAATAAATATCCTTAGAACTGTAATTCACAGAAAGCCTGTAGAAATAATATCATTAATCACAGTTCGGAATGACAAAAATATATTTTGCTTCTCACCAGTATGGTAATAACATTTTTTGGAGTGCAATCAATCTGTCTTCATCTGCTTAAAAAGGTGATTTACTGGCAGATGTCATTTTGGGAAAACCACAATATTTTTCATTAAACGTTGATGAATCAGAACATTCTGAATCCTCTTATACTGAAAGTAAATATTAAAACCTCCCCAGAAAATATATCAAAACTAGTTTTTTCACTTAGATTCGTGTTGTCATGGTGGCCTTATTCCTTTGAAGTGTGTATCCTTAAAGCCACATCAGAATCTTTGTTTTCAAATTTCAGAAATTATAACTGATAGAATTCAAAAAAAGCTTAGAAATAATGAAAATCTTGCAAAATATGCATAGTAATAGGAAGAGTAAGTGTCAAAATGTGGTATAAGAACAATGTGAAAACGATGTAGAATACAGTTTATGTTACTAGTATATTGCATGGCTTATTTTATAAATAATCTTATAGCATTACATGTTTTTTATGCAAATTTCAACCATGAATCAACTAATTCTCGGGGAATCTTCATTTTCCATTTAAAAGGAAAAAGAAAAGCCAAAGTTACTATCACTGGAACCCTGAGAAAAGTTTTCTGAGAATAGTCTGAGATCTCAGAATTCATAGGAGAAATTAAGAGAGCCTCAAATACATTACTTTGTAAACATTGATGTTCAGGATGTCTGGGTTTTTTTGTTTGTGGGATTTTCTTAATCTGAAACATGATTTCTGAACACAGAGTTGGCAAAATGCAAGCATTTTAGAACAAGACTGACCTTTGAAAGGACTTTTGTATTTCCCAGAGGAAGAAGCAGACAGTTGAAATGTTCTGGGCAAGAGATTTTTCTTTAGAGCATATTCAATCACATTAAAGCATAATTGCTGCTTCTTACTAGTAACTATGAACCACTTGGAAGAGCATCACTGCCTCTGAATACACAGGCAGCTCTGAAAATACTCAAACACAGGGAGGACTTGTACCTCTAGGCACAGTCTTTTGCTTTGCCATTTAACACTTTGGTCCTGCTTCTTCCTTTAGAGTCTGTGCAATATTATTGCACTTTCTAAAATAGAGTTCTCCAAAATATGTGAAGTACCTTTCAGAAAAGAGAATATTTTTTCCCAAGTGAAGTTCAGGTGCTGTAAAGCATGCAGAATAATTCTGCTTTGTAGCTTCACAATTGGTTGAATGCTGCAATGCAACTACATATATTCTCAATCATACCTCTAAAATTTTATATTCTAGGACTGGCTACATAGATAGAGACTGTCCAAAGTTTATGTTAGCTTTAAGTTATTGATAGTGCCAAGGCAATTTCATTGGAGCAAAAAGAAACTTCAGTCTGCCCTACTTCCACTGTTTACCACATAGTGACTGTAACAAGTCACAGATGAAATTACCATGCTGGAGAGGTACCTTCCACAGTGCAGTGGCACCTCCCACTTCTCTCTTTGAGGCCTGTAAATTCTAATAATATTTTTGTTTAATCTAACTTAATTTTATTTGCAAAACGGTTCTTGCTCCATATAATATAATATAATATAATACATGACATTTTCATTTACCAGTCAGGTGTCTAATCCTTCTAATGAATAGGTTTCTGTTTCAGACATCATTCTGGCATAAATGTACCCCAATAGCATATTCCAGGCTCTGAAGACTCCTTTTTTTCCTCTTTTTTCTCTTTTGTTTTTCTCTTCTGTCTGCTTTCATAAAATAACAAACTTACTGTATTTATTTTTAAGTTGTAATTACTCCAGATAATTCACAGATTTATAAAAGACAGCTTAGAAAAGAAGATACACAAAAAGACAGGGTTTTGTGATGCAAAAGAATACTTACATTTGAGTCTATACAGAATTTTCTTTCCCTCTTCACAAGATTTAAATGAGTTTTATAGGAGTACATTTACCTTACTCATTTAACTACAGTCGCAATACAGAATATATAAGACTTAGTAAGTACTGTCATGACATTTTTAGTTTCTTATCTTAGATAGTAGCAAATTTGTATAATAGTCCCTATGTTGGGAAGCTTGCTTGGAGACTGTTAGTCTCCTCCCAGTCTCCAGAAAATAGACAAACAGCTCCTGTATCGCAGCAGTATTCCCCTTCCTCAGTCACTGGAATATATTCTCATTCCTTCTCTTGCTCTCCTGCCAGCCTTATGGCTCTGGCTGGCAGTTTGAGGAGAAAGCTTCAGCCCTGTTTCAGAGCACACTCAGGCCACATGGTGAGGGTGCTCTCCCTGTCTCCACCAATAAAGACATGAGTGGTAGCATCACCAGCAGAACTTTGATCCTTTATGTCTTCATGCTCTGCCAGAGGGCAATTGGGAACCCAAGGGAAAAGAGGCATCCACTGAAAGTCAGGGCCAAAGTTCCAGAGAGGGCACAAATTCAGGCACACCAATTATGCTTTGTGCACCAAAAACCCCCTTGCTCACTAACCAGACTGTTCAGAAGTTAATGGAACCATCTCCTCTGGATTTCACACAGACTATCTTGGGAAGCTTGGATTTCCCCCTGGCATTTATAACTTCGATTGCATTGATTACTTTTAAACCTGTATCTTGTGACTTAGTTGGGTGAACATGTTTTATATGCTTTCAATGATTAAAACTCCTAATTTATTTTTCATCAATGCTCTCCTTTTTTATAATTTACAAAAATTACTAATAGTAATGACACGTGTTTTATCAAACAAGCAATAAACTCTCTTTTTTAATGACACTTCTGAAACTCCACCTAATATATGGAAATCTTTTGTATCTAAAGAATTTCAAGTTGGAAGTTCCAGAGCTTCACATCACACACACTGCATGAAGAATCATTTTGATTTGTTCTAAACTGGTCACCAGGTAACTAAGGTAAGTTGACCTTAATTTTTTAATAAAACTTTTCTTTTTTCCTTTTTTCCCCCCTTTTCTCTTAACTATAAGCTTGTTTACTGAGAGTGGTATTCACAGATGCTGAATTTGGGAAGGAGTTCCTTTCACCAGATAGATACTGATCTACTGAGGTGGAAATGACTAAAATATGGCTTCTTCCAGTTAACTTTAATCTGGACAAACTTCCACAGTGTCTGACTTAATAAACTGCAAATCATACAAGTCCAGGAAGATGCACCACAGTTCTTAGTTCCTACAAGCTATACAGAAAAGAAGAAAGAAGCACACTTCACTTACCCCATCTTTCACCTGTATCAATAAACATTGAAGAAAATAGCCCAGATCAGTCTCTACAATTCCCTTATAATTGGGAGCAAACACCTGCACCTGAGCTGCCTATTAGCTTATGTCAGATAGAGGAGGAAAGGATCCTGTATTTCCTGCCAACCACCAGTGAAGAAGGAAAGAGACATAATCTTTTTGTGGAAGGAGGAGACAGAAGTATTCCCTGTCATCCACATGTAAGTACTGAGTAAGTTGAACAGTTACACGTTAGGCGTTGCAAATAGCATCTATTTCATTCCCGGTAATACTAAAGCTTCAAAATTTTTATTTCTCAAAAAGTAATGACTTAATAAAATCAGTTAATTTTGGATTACTACTTTTCATTTATTTTGGGGGGTTTAGTTCTTAAATGTCAAACATCACGATTTAGTGTAGTTTTGTATAGGGACAAATTCACAGATCACAGATCTCATGCAAATACATTGAAAATATGTTTTATTTTGCTCACAATACGATCAAAACTAAAGATATATTTAGATTGTGTTTAATGCCTTTCCAAGCTATGTACCTGGCTACACTTGAGCTTTCCCTATTATTCATCTGAAATCACTGTAGAAAAGCCCAGCCAAGAGAATTTATGGGCTACTTCAAGCTGAAATTTGGAAAAAAAGCATGTGTGCTATATTCATTAATCAATGATAGTCATTTTTGCAGTCTTGTTTTGTGCCAGATACTGAAATTAGATCTGTTAGGGGGAAATCTTCCAATTCATAAGGAGCCCTACTGAAATTGCTTAAGTTCAGCCAACAGATTCACTCATAACCTTTCATCCCACAACTTCTGGAAAGCCACAACTGTCATCAGAAATAACTTGCATTTGTGAAATTCCACGTTACTGAATGGTTCTCACTAAGTAAAACAAAGTCAGAAATGCACATGTATTTAAACAGATCTAAAACGTAAATTTCATTGGTGCCTTCAAGTCGGTCTCTGAACAGGCATTTTTCAATCTGATTTGAATCATACACTTACTACAGAGTGAGTATAAGGTATTACATTCTGTAGTAATGCAAACAAAAAGTATAATATGGAGTCCTACAGAGAACTATTAAAATGCTATGAATTTCATGAAAACTCTCTTTTGAAAGCTCGTGAGGAATTAATTTCTTTTCATCTATATGGCTAAAAATCAATAATAGAAATGTTAAAGTCAGTAACTTCATAGATAATTGAAAATAAGTACAGATAGATTTACTACCAATAAGTATTTTAAAAATTAATTTGATAAAAGCAATATACATCATGCTGACTTCAGCTGATGACTGTGGTGTAAATGTATTCACAGTATATAGAAACTCATAGTACCAGTTATTAAAGACTGAGACTGGTGAGATCTGCACTACAAAGAAAACACATACTTAACTGTAGACATAAATTAGTACTAAAGTTCTCTATAATAAAACCTGCTAAGTGTGCAGCAATGACTTCAAACTTCACTATTTTGCTCAATATCATCTAACTTCAAATTCTTCTACAACATGGAGTTCTCTCAACCCTCAAATTAATTAGTTTGATCTCTACTTTTATTTTTAATCTTTCCTAAACCTTCTGGTAGCAGCAAATTGCTTGTGGAGAGCAAAGAATTGAATAAAACAGCTGGACTAAACTAATGTGTTGGAGGGAGGAAAAAACCTTTGCAATTTATTAATGTATTCAAAAGACTGTTACAAACTTTACAATTTAATTATTGGAAGATTATAGAACTGCTTCACTGCTTCTGTACTGTGTTAAATAAACTGTACGTGCAAGGAGTAATAAATGAAATTGTTAATTTCAGTGCATCCTTAGGGAATAGTAAGAGGGGGAGTTTACATTATTTAGAGCTCCAAATGGATTTGAGTTTATATACAGTAATAAATCTTAACTACATTGCTAATTAACCCTGCCTCGAGCCTCTTTTGCCTTAGGAGTTGAAAGACACAGTGTCTGTTAGGATAACTCACCATTCATGTGCTTAAAGATGCTTAGGACTGGGAGAATTTGCCGATAATAGGGCACCAAGGCCTCCCCCACCATTTCAGCTGACACCACCAGGTGCTGGATGATTTTCAGCGTGGTGCAGAGGATCTGTCGGTTACGAAGGTTCAGTGCATCTGTGATGCAAAAAGAACAACAGGCAGAAAGCAGAATTAATTTCTAAAATGTAGAGGGAGGGGGAGGAGTCCTCTAATGGACAAATTTAATTAAACTATACTCTGTTGGGAATTGTAAGTGGGCCTTTATTAGCCCAGCTTAGAAAGACCCCAAAGATGGATTGCCGTCCTGATGTTATAAAACACTGCCTTGTCTGATTGTTATTTGTTCCCACAATTTGTGCTGACTCTTCAGTAACCCAAAGAATGTGGCTCATTATTCCCTCATGCTGCCTGTATAATACTGGCGTGGTCCAAACAAATGAAAAATAAATGTTCAATAAGTACCACTTGGGGCCAATGGAACTATACAACTGCAAGACAACCTGCAAAGGTTGACAACAGATGCATTCTAGTGCAACAATTGGTGTTTGTAAATTTGTACTCATTTATTTCATGATCATTTTATTCATTCAACTTACAATTCCTACTATTCTGAGAGTCAGTACAATGAAGCAAATGTTTATAGAAAAAAAAAACCCACAAACAAACCTTGTAGGCTTTTTTCAAAATAAAAACATTCTAGGGGAAAAATAAGGGTTTTTTCTAGCCTACTTAGATGTTTCTCTTAGCTTTCAGTGTCATGCTTCTAATCTTATGACACTAAGACATTTCATAAAAAACACTTGTTTCATCTCTTTTAATTTTATTAAAAGCAAGTACTTTGCATTCTCTCTCGTAATTAAAAATGAGTCATGCTTGAAGTATTTTTTTTTACCTTGCAAAAGCCATTTATTTATAAAAGCATTTCTGAAATTAGGCAGCTGGATAAATTTGTCAGCAGTTGTCAAATTTTATATGGTCTTATCTATCGGTCTAATACTCCCATGTTCTGCCCAGTCACATAGACTTCTACATCATTGCACTAGGACAGAACTAAAAAACTTGACCAACTTGTCATACACATAAATAATAGCTAACTGAACTAATAGGGAAATTATCACTAACACTGGTAATTTCAGTACAATAGTTGTGTCATGCATAAAAGCATGAATGAATATTTATATTCAATGTTATGAATTATTACAAATTAATACAATTAATTATTCATACACACACAATTAAAGGATATAAAAATTAATCATTGACAGAAATCACTGCATCTTAAATTTTTAACAAGTTGTACCCACTCCCAGGAAGAGTACTTCTGGACTAGTTCAGACTAGAAGGTGTCCCAGACTGTGAGAAACCTTATTTCTAGGCATGCAGAGTATGTCCTGTAAGTGGAAATGGCTGTCCAAATACTCCTAGGAAGAACTTGTGGATGGATCCCATCTGATGCTGTAGACTCGTCTCTGTCCAAGTGGAGCAGCAGGTCCCTGACCATTTCTCCTTGGATTATGGTGGCTCCATTCTGCTCCCCTTCCCTATCTCCAGCTCAGGGATATTCAGATAACTGGTCTTACAACTGAAGATGGAGGTAAATAATGTATTAAGTACCTCAGCCTTTCCTTCATCTTTTGTCACTACACTTCCCCTACAACCAATGAAAATTGGAGATAGATTCTGCTCAGCCCCCCCTTTTGCTTCTGATACAGTTATAGAAACATTTTTTATTATATTTTATGGTAGTAGTCAGATTAAGTTTTATTTGGGCTTTAGGACTTCTAATTTTCTCCCTACATAACCTTATGACAACTTTCTAGTCTTCATGAGTTGCCTGCCCTTTCTACCAATGGTCATAAACTCTTTTTTATCCCCTGAATCCCAGACACGTTTCTCTGTTCAGTCAGGCCCATCTGGTGGCTCATCTTTCAGCCCATGGGGACAGTTTGCTCCTGAACCTTTTAAGATTTTCTCCTTGAAGAACATCCATCCTTCCTGGAGCCCTCTACCTTCAGGACTGCCTCCCAAGGATCTCTGTCAAACATGCTCCTGAACAGGCCAAAGCCTGCCCTCTCTAAGTCCAAGGTAGCAGTCCTACTGACCTGTCTCCTTACTTCTCTGATAATTGAAAAGTCTATCATTACATGGACAATGTGCCCAAGATGGCCTTCAGCCACCACATCACCCACCTGGATCTCCATCCCCTACCTATACTGAAACATAAGACTGAAGGACTTCAGTGGCACCATCCCTTGTAGAGTGGCATGCTGCACCCAGGCTTATCTCTAGTAAACCCTGTTTGATCACTTTTCCCCTTCAAACCTAATTTAAAGCTCTTTCAATGAACCCTGCTAACTCCTGTGCAAAGATCCTTTCCCCCTTCTGACACAGGTACCAATAGGCCTCATGTTATTTAAACCAATCCACGATCAAAAAACTCCAAATCCTGCCAGTGACACCAGCCTCAGAGCCAGATCCTGATCTGATGGCTCTTCCTATTTCTTTCCTCATTGTTCTCTGCAACTGGAAGGGTAGCAGAGAGAACGACTTCCACTCCTGGTCCCTTAACCAGTTGTCCCATAGCCTTGATGTCTCAGTTGTCCTCAGAAATCTTGTTTGGACTTTATCACTGCATGCCTGAAAAATAAATAATGGATAATAATCTGAAGGCCATCTGAGGGGAGGAAGCTTTCTCTTCATATCCTCAACCTCTGCAGGCCTCAGGGAGGCATCAGACTTTCCCAAGAAGTGGGTCCAGTCTGCATACTGAGCCTTCTGTTAGCTGCTGATGGGACCCTCCTATTCAAATGACCAGTTGGTTCTTTTTTTATGGAAGCAGTTTTGATGTAAGGCACAGGTCAACATAACCTTTGTGATATCTTCATGCTAGATGAACCATTATGCTTGTTGCTGTTTGGTACCACTTGCAGAGTCTTGTCCCAATTATATTAGGGCACCTTGGAAGCTGGGGCAGACCCAGAGGAAATGTGCTTGTTGTGCCAGCAAAGGAACTTGTCACCATCTCCCCCTATCCCTTAAGTAATTCTGTTTTCCCAAGTGGAGAAAGTACAGGGAACTTGTGTGTCTGCCTGTGTCTTCTCAGAGAAGACAGGGTACAATTTCAGTAGTCTCTCTCTCTCTCACTCTCCTCACTGCCTGGTACTGGTATGAGAGTAGGGCACACACTGCAGCCTGCAGAGGTATAGCTGCAGATGGATATGGTAGAATCAAACAGACTGAAAATTGGAGCCTGAATCCCTCCAAATTGCAGAAATTGACAGTGTGTGTTAGGAAAACACTTGAAAATATCAAAAGAAAGATCATTATGACTACAGAACTGTTGTTATTTTTCTTAAATATTTGGACTGTGCCATGCATAGCAGTCAACCAGCTCCTGGCTTAATTATATTAGGCACTTTATAAACATTCAATTAGAGGCAGTCCCTGCCCCAAAGATACACCACTTTCAAATATCTGTTTATCTTTTAAAAATCTGGTAATTCTTTTCTTTGGACTACCATCACTACAGACCATTCTCCTACATGACTAAAGGAAGAAAATATTAATGCAGTATTTGAAAAAAGTACATTCCAGTGCCGGAAAATATCAGTGGTATCCAGAGCTTAACAGAAATTGAAGAAAGTACCAGTATCCTTATACAGGTATAAAGCAGACCATTTAGGAATCTTGGTACACTACAGCTACATAGCCTAGATGAAGGAAAGATGCATAATACCCAAAGTATTCAAATTTAGAAAACATTCCAAGCTGTTGCCTCTTGGCCTAGAAGTCTGCTGTAAGACATGGATCTTCACAGTAACAGCAAAATCCACAACTGGCTTGCTCCTCAGTTAAAGGCACCTTTCTGCTCCCTGAAGGGTTTTGAAAGGACTTTCCTCCCTCACTGGTACATATTTCTCTTTCATCATTTTAGACTACTGTAACATTCTCTTAGACAGCAAAGCACTGCAACCTAATAAATTGATTCTGTTGCTTGGTAGTTTTGATGTTTTCTACTTTAATGGTATAAACTGGAAAATTTTGCTTCTGATTTAGGATAACCTTTTCCAAGAAATCCTCCAGCTTAAATAACTGCTCAATTGAAGTACACAATGAAGTATTTTTCATTCAAACATACACTATTTTGTACTGCTATAGCTTTTCCAAACAAATATTTTCCGAAGTTCATCATAACTTTTTTAAACAAAAGAAAATTTTACAATGATGGCAATTTAATATCTGACTTGAAAGCTCAGTATCTAAGTTTGTTCTGTTTCTACCATTCAAAGCCAAAGTAAGAAATAACTATGAAATTTGAAAGCATATTTGAAACACCACAGTGCTGTTTATCGAAGCTTGTTAGCAATGAGACAATATGATACCAATTCATTGACTTCAGTGAATGTTAATTCACCATATTTTTAATTTCAGATAAATTTTATTGGCAATTCATGTAAATTGATGTAAATTTATCATTTCTTTTGTTAATTTCTGTTAAGAGCAGAAACTCTCCTTAATATATGCCACTTGTTTGCTTACCCATTTAGATGTTTACATATAAAGCAATGGAAGTAATTATTTTAAAACATTTGTTTTCTTGAGTAACACTTCTAACATCTAAAAGAAAATACACAGAAGTTATATAAATTGATATTTTTTATTTTTATGTGGCAGTTTGGCAAATCCAATATCAGTTCCAGATATTGTCTATAATAGAAGCCACAGTTCTCATCTGATAGATGAGATTGATAGATTCTATAAGGCAGGAAACATGACAGCATTTCTCCCAGTACACAATGGATCTTTTTCATGACACAATATAGTTCCACAGAAGAGATCCAATCAGAACATTCTCTCCCAGATAGCACATTGATATCCTGAGTTTTACAGAATCAAATCAGTCTCCCTAAACTTCTGTCTCTTCTCTAAATACTAACTTTAAATTTTGATCATTATATTAAAAGTTATGTTGATAATTTAATTCTCTTCAACTTCTCTTTCAAATACACCTGTGAATCTATGCTTAGAAGTGTATCAACATTTTCCATTTTCTATTTAGGTCTCACAACCAAACATTAAAACCAGTTTATTTTGCATCCATATCTCTCACTCAATTGGTAAATGAGGCAACAGTTTCAGAAAATTCTTTGCCTGAAGCAGAACAAAATACATAGAGTAGGTATCCTGTGAGGTAAAAAGCACTCAGAAGAAAAATGCTTGACTGTTGTGATCTACTTAATCTTGTTGATTGAGGACTTATTTTAAATTCACACAGTCAGGTTTAAAGAAGTCCTAACATGAAGTGTTCTCAAAATGCAATTGATTAAAGTGATACAAAGTTTTGTCCAAAATCTTCAAAGTCATAATACTTTACCTATACTTATATAATAGAATTATGCTAAACTTACAGAACAGTAATGAAGGCTGTTACAAAACTCAGCATTTCAATCAAGAGTGAATAAAAACCAGAATAAGAACCTTGTGTTCCATACTTTTTAGAAGTCTAGTAAGAGCCTGATCCAAATAACAGTACAGATGTAAAAAAATTTCTTTCTGTACAACTGAAAGAGTGATGTGTTACAGTGAAATGATAGGAAGGAGAAATAGGGAGTTAAGGCATGAAAACTTTATGCCAATTTTGTCATCAAAGATGCTTTTTAATAAAGCCAAAGTCTAAGGCATAGAAAAGGCTGAGACCAATAAGTGAAACACTGATACTTGCAAACATATGATCAAGCAGAATATGGAAGAGAAAGTCAGTGGCTTTTTTCAGCTTTAGTTGTGCTTCTAATTGTAGCATTTCACTAGATCAGCTCCCATAAATCTGGAATTCTATTAACATTTGTGGACCAATTTAATTATATAGTATAAAGAACACGTAGAAGAGAGTCCCAAAAACCTGCTTATTGACTATGCCAGTCTACAGTTTTTATCCATTCCTAGATGTACATTCCTTCCTCTGCCCTAAGATACTAAAATTGTACCGAGTACCCACCCTCCTGATGAAAACAGGTCTGTTATCAATGAAATGTGATGCCAGTTAAAAAAAGTTCTGTGGAATCAAAGTAGTACTGGCATCTGTACTGCAAAACTTAATATAGCATTCTAAATGTGCTCTAGGTCCTTGAAGAAGGAGGATGTGGACAAGAAAAACCTGATAATACCATTTTCTTAGACTTTCAACAGGTATTTGATAAAGTCCCTCGCTGAACCGCCATGGCTTACACAGAAATAAATTATGACTTAGAGATAGAAACTGAGGGTAACAATAAATGATCACAGAGGAGGAGTATCACTGGTAGGGCCTTGCAGGAACCTATGCTGAAGTTCCATGTTTTTCACTAGATCCAGAGGTGATCTGGAAGAGTTTTTACTGATGATAACAAAGATTTCTGATGATAGCAAGTTATTACAGATGCCAAAGACAAGGACTGACTCTGAAGAACTGTAAAACGACTTACAGTACAAAACAACTGGGTGATAAAATTGAAGATGAAATTCATTACTAATAAATGCTAAATATTAATACATATATAAATTCAGGAAAGAATAGCTCCAACTGCAGCTTTCAAAGTCAGAGATGTTAATTGCAGATTTCACTTTCCAAACATGAATGAGATTTATCTTTATTAAATAAGAAACAGTTACTCCTCACAGAAAAGAGTAAAGAGGAGTAATAAAGGATCTACTTCCTACACCATTTGAAAATATCTGAAATGACCAGTTTTGAGCAGAAGAATCTTACATAAAGTTAACTGCAACTAGTTCTACTGGTTGATGAAACCTCCAGGGGAAATGTTTTACTATTTGAATACCAGGACAATTAAAAAAAAACAACCATGAGACCTTTGCTTTCTTTAAAAGCATTTTAAATCTATAAAAGCATTCTTGTTTACTTTTATCTTTCAATCTGTGATCTTAATAACCAGAATTGGTTCTCAAGAGCAACAGTCATCCAGGAGGAAAATTACAATTACATAAGTTTTAGCTTACTTTCTGTAGGTGATAGAAATCAACTTACATGATTTGCAGAAAGAAAATGACAACAGACCAGAAAATCATACTTATTCCATAAAAATATTGCAGCACTTCGTGAAAGGCAGTATTTAACAGTTATTAAATACTCCTAAATATGGTGAAGATACGTGAGAAATATAACTGTGCTTAAAACAACTGCTAGCAACACATTCAACTTTACATATCTAAATGCAAAAGTGACACTGATTTGACATTAAATGGGCATTAACTACACTGTAGTCCAAGACAACATTTTACATGCAAATAGAATGAACAATAAGAAAACAGAACTTAGGTGCAAACAAAATGTGAACAATAAGAAAACAGAAATCAGTTTAATTTGGAAATTTATAAAACATGAAAAAGGACTCTGTACCTGATACTGAGGAAGGAATGCTCTATTCATTTCTCTATATCTGACTCATAAAAATATATGTTTCCTTAATGAAACATTTTAAACAAAGTTTATGGTATCCTTGATTTATTGTACCACAGAAGTTATGTTTAACAGCATGGTAAAAGCCCTAAAAAGGAAAACTTCAGTATCCCTTAGGATGGAGATTATTCTTTTCGGACTCAACCAGAATTGGTCTGCTGACTGGAACTCTGTAGAAACAGTATTTTCTTCTAAGTTGCAAGTGCAAAGATGTGAGCTTTTCTGGCTTTTAGGCCTAAATTCAGATTGTCTGCATATCTGTTTTAGGATTCACAGCACAGAACAGAAAAGATTCTGCCAAATGGGTGATCCAACACTTAAGTGTTTAATTTCATATTATTATCTTCATGAACAAAGCTATATGAAGATCTTCCTATTGATAATTTCTACCTATTCACTCCAATATCTGTGCTATGGTGTACTGTTCCTTCATTTGTGGCAGTGCATTTATAACCTAGACCATTGAAATGACCTGACTTTAAAAGTAATGCCACTCTAAAAATATCTTAGATTTATTTTAGAGTTGGGTTCTTTGGCTGGTTTTTATTTTGTTGTTGGTGGGTTTTTTTTGGTTTTTTTTTGGTTTTTTTTGTTTGTTTGTTTGTTTTTTGTGTTTTTGTTTTTTTGTTTTTTGTTTTTTTTTTACCACATCTAGATGAGAGTATCACCAAGTTGCTCCACAAACAATTGCATTAACAAAAGTCAGAATGTGGGAGCTGGAACAATTGGTGACTTGATGCGTGCAGGGGTTGAAAACTCCTACAACTACATTGTCAGCAAAACAAATGCGAATGGCAGCATGCTTGCTGCCGCTGAAAGGAGAGGAGGTGCTTCCACACACTGTGCTGCATGTCCCTGATGGTACTCATAGAAATAATAGACAAAGGTGTAGAAACTTCTGGCTCCCTCAGTGTTTATGTCTACATGTGTGTCTCATGCAGAGAACATCAGGGAAGCCTGAAGTCAGGAATCTGAGAGCTGCAGAAGCCTAATGCAAGCAAGCAAAAGGACTTATGGCTTTTCTGATCCATTCATTATGGGAAATGTTATATTAAAAGTAATAATGTTCCCCAAAAATGAGCATCAAAAGGAATTTTGCATTCCTATAATGACCACAGAGAAAAACATAGCAGGCTAGACAGAATCCTCTGTTTCCTAGAAATAAGGGAACTCTAATGTAACCTACAGACATCTTTTCTTGCTACTCCAGGGTGCTATGCCTGGGTTCTGTTCAGCTCTCTGTCACCAATGCAATCGGTGATGTGGGGCACAATTAGCCTCCTTCTGCTTTTTTACCTGTCTGTAATATGAAAATAGCAATATGGCTCTTCCTGGCAAGGAAGATATCTGGCTGTGTATTCAGCATCAGAATTTCCATGATACTGCTACAAAGTACCTTGCTATTTGCCATATATTTCAATTTATATATCTTTGCTGAAGTTGAAATAACTCAGCCAATGGGTTTGCCTATATCTTCTGTGAAAGGGAGCAAAAAGCCCTACATCTTAAGTAATCCCATTTTCTAATTTTGTGTTTTATTTATTTTTAGTTGGATTCCTTACAAGTTTGACATATACAGGTAATTTGTTTCTTCTGAGTTTTATGTCATGCAATGACTATATTTATAAACTATTTTATGTTTTTCCAGTGCAAGATGCAATATACTCTGAATTTATATTTTGAGAAATCAAAGTATATTTTGAACATTTTTCTCTCTGAGAAATTAATGCCTCCAACCTGAGGGATTTTTTCTTCCTTTGAATTTCCAGTAAAATGTTCCTTCCAGTGTGACAAGAATTATTTTTCAACTAAAGATCATGCTTCTTTATTATTTTAATCATATTTCAGTTATTTTGGAAGAGAATCCAAGCCTAGTATTTCAATTGTCTGTCTTTTTTTAGTCACTGCCTGTTTAACCAGAAAAAAATGAAAGCATTTGGGCTTACAATAACCCACAGATGGATTAAATAATATTATTTTCATTTTAGTGATACAGTGTTTAAATGTGTAAAATTTAAACAAGGATGGCTGGAAGAAAAATTTCTTAATTATGTTCTTAATTATATGATTTCTTATATCTTTAAAATATAACACAGAATTCTAATATTTAATTTAAAATGTTTTTAGAGAACACTTAGGTCTTTAATAATATCTTCCTTTGATGACCATGGAGAAGAGAAAACTGCTTTTAAAAGCATTCTACCTGTAGAGTTGTTTTTCTGCCTTTCTTTTAGCCTTTCCCCCTTGATCATATATATTACCTTGCCTAACAATCAATTGATTCACTCTTTCACAGTAGAAATATGGTAGAGTGGTCTAGAAGACGACTGGTTAATCAGAAATAACTCACCCAGTGGGACACTTGAGAGACAGTAATCTGTGTAAAACATAGCTGAGTTTATTGTGGATGCTGCTGAGTCACAGAAATGTATAGCTATTACTACACTGCTGTATTACACAGTCATAGCAAATTTAAAAACCCTTAAAAGTACACATTTTCAGACTCCTGGAGATGGTGGTATCTTCTTTTACTATTAATACGGCTTTAATTAGGAAGAAGCCTTTATCATTGATAACACTTAGACCCTTCACATATTAAAGCTGATAGAGAAGCATTTTTTTTTAATAAAGCACTTTAGAATAAAATTAAGCAGAAATAATAACTAAATTTATCTAGCAGATTCTTGAATGTGTTCTAGCACCATAAATTATGACTTAAGACTACATATCAAACCCCTACAAATTCCCTTACCTAGCAATCTCTTTGCTAGGTAAGCAAAGGTAGCTTCTAGGTAATTAAATCTAAGCTAGATTCTGGTCTCAGAAAGACTACAAAATCCCAGCTGAGGAGGTGTTGTCATAAACTTGCAGTCTTTTCTGAAGAAATTATTTTAGCTTAAAAAAAAAAAAAAAAGATACTACTGTATATAATTTGGGTGAGGTTGAAAATGCAGTTCTAAAGAAATTATATCATTCCCCTCTTTACGTGATTCCCTTTTAGAGCAAAAAATGGTAATATTATTTTCATAACCTTTCTCAAGTCTCACAGAGTAAACATTCTGAATATTATATATTCCTTCTGACATTTTCTAAACTACAGTAAGATAGATATAGTGACATCTATAATCAATCTTCTTAAATTGAGAAAAAATTAAATGAAAAAAACACAATTCTGGCACTTCCAACACTATTATTTCAGTATTATCAGGTTCCCAACTACATTTACTTCCCTTTTTACAAAATTGTATTTAAAGCTGAACTGTCTCATGGACAGGATAAAGGATAGCAATAATACCATTTATGATTAATGATAAAAGAGAAGCCAAGTTCAACAAACACGAGCATCTATTCATATTGGTGTAGCGTGCAGATTTAAGAATCACCATAACCAACTAGAGAAGGACGATGGTTCACAATAATATCTCTTCAAGGTACTGACCTAAACAAATAGGAAACGGCAAAATAATATATCTGAAGGACTAGGTGGTTCAAGAAGATAAATTTTAGTTGTAGTGCACTTGAAGTTTAGTGGTAATACATTTGTGTTAAAATAATTTATTGCTTTTTACAAAATTTTTCTACATAAAAACTATGTTTGACTATATAAGCCCTTCAAAAGTAATATTGTTAAAATGACATCTCTTGATGTCTCCTGTCATTTTAGATGAACTGGTCTATACAGTAGAGGATTTACATAGTAAATATAGAAAATCAGCTAAGAAAATGTCACTTCACATTTCCAAAGACCAAGGGCCACCCTGTAATAAGAAAAACACTAATCAGAGAGAGTCTATTCTTCTGAAATATTGCACATATCAGATTATTGAAGGGATAAGCTTCCCGGCCTTATATCTTAAAATTTACTCACACTTGCAATAATCTTCATGTGATGTTCAGGCTGTCATGTCTTACAGCTTAATTAGCACATTTTCAAAAATTTACGTAATATAAATAGAATTTATGGATTTTTCTCCACGTGTTCACTTACTTTTTATTGGGATAATGAGCTGAGGAACAACAGGAAGAATCTTGTTTCCACCATGTTCCAGCATATCATGGCATCCTTGACGAGCAAAAAACTCATATGGAAATTCTGTTTCACAAAGCCCATCAAAGAACAAAGGAAGAAAGTAATGATAGTCCAGATTTTCAATCTCTACCTGAAAATACAAAATAAATAAACAGATAAATGCCATTTTTCAGTACTAATACAATGTGAGCAGGCCAACAGATAATACATACCACCTACACAGACATATTTAGTAAATAAAAATTCACTTTTTATCATTGAAGAATATATTGAATCCCAAATATGGTTTATGACAAGATATTAAAACACAGAAATATTAGTTCTAAAGAAGAGAATAAATATTAATATACTCCCATATATTTTCACTTTTTAATAAGTCAGTACCAGATTCTTATCATCTTGCTTACACACTTTGTAAGTTACCAATAGGAATCAAACCAGTAATTTTAAGAACGAATCTCTGCCTCTTTCAAAAAATTAGATATTACATCTTCCTTTGGACATTCCACAAAGAAAAGAAAGAATCCTGTAAGCAACAAATATACAGAACTGCACAATACATCAGTATCATCATTTGTACATAATTCCCTAATTTGTTGAATATTGACATAATTTATTTCCTATTCATTTCAAGAGCAGAATTCTGAAAAAATTCCATGGTTCTCTACTGAAAGAAAAGGTAGAAGAAAAGGTAGAGAAATTATGTACCTATTTTTAATAGGAATTTCCTTCCAATCCTAAAATACCAAATAACCTTAACAAACTGTGGAGGGATTTTGCACTCTAGTTTTCTTCCCTTTTCCTTCTTTTCCCCATTAGGAATCTACCACAGACACTCAAGCTAGCCAGGGAGAATCAGAAGTTTGTTTATGGCCTGTCAAAGCTTTGAATACAGCTGAGAAGTGACTCAACAGCAATGCATTTTCTCTGAAAAGAATATGATTCTCCAAATCACTTGGAGACTAATCCATCTCTTTAAGAATGCACTTCCATCTTTAAAAGACTGCTTAGCTGCTACCCGACTTTTCCAGTGAGATTTGGTAGTATTCTGGTGAGACTCTTCACACCCAACAAGCTTTGTCACATAGGCCAAACTGAAGCTCCAAATATCCTAAATAGAATTTTTCAGGTTAAACAAAAAAACCACCAAACCAACAAACCCCACCCATTGATTTCAGAACAGAAATCACAGTCTCACTTGAACTGTGGAAGTCTGAACTAAAGCAGCCAAGAACTGAACTTTACAACTCTTGGGTAAATCCCACAGTCAGGAGGCAGCATGTCGACATTCTCTGTTTGAGGCCATAGTTCATTTTTCTCCTTGCTGGACTCTGAGTCAATCTGAATCCTGGCTTTGAACACCTTAGCTACTGACTTCAATCTTTCAGGCTGAAACAAATCAATCCAGGTAAATCAAAATTAACTGGAACCGATACTTGAAAGAAAGTAATATGCATTTGCTGTAAGCATCTCAGAATTGGCAGACATTGTGCCAATGACATACTAACATAGCTAGCCTTGCATGCACTGGTTGTTAATCTCTTACAGGAGATTAAAAGGGCAATTGCATAATACCTATTCACCATGTGAATGAAATCAAGTCCCAATAGTGGATCATGCAGGAGAAGGAACAAAGGGAGCTAACATTTCCTGATTCCTCAACATCATATATTGCTTGCTTCTCTGTATTTTTTTTTCATTGGCTTTTTACTTCACAAGAAAAAATCATAGGCCTTTATGAGGTGCTTTTATAGTCAGTATGAACCCAGGGTAATGGCCTCAACTTGCTCCAGGGAAGGTTTAGATTAGATATTAGGAAAAATTTCTTCACAGAAAGGGTTGTAAAGCACTGGAACAGACTTTCCAAGGAAGTGGTGGAGTTGCCAACCACGGAAGTGTTCAAAACTATGTGGCTATGGCACTTGAGGACATGGTTTAGTGGTGAACATGGTGGTGGTGCTGGGTTGACATTTGGGCTTTATGGTCTTTTCTAACCTTAATGATTCTATGATTATATAGTTCTATGAATATACCAGGGTCAATTTGTGAGAAATTTCGAATATAACAAAATAATTAAGTAGGAAGAATAAATTAAATACTATGATTATTAATAAATAAGATAACAAGAATTAAAAGACATTTAAAATCCTAAATTGATGGGGTTAGTATTTCTTGAGGACATTCAGCATGCCATTAGCAATACTCATTAGATGATAAAATAAGTCTGCTCCAAAAGTCACTAGAAAGTTCTATCAGGTAATAAGGGACCAGGAGGTCAAAAAATCATTGACAAAAAAGCAGGACCAAGAAGAAGCAATTTTTTCATGTTTTCTGACAATAGGACAATGAAACTTCCTTTAATATTTCTTTTTAGCAAGAAAAGAAGTATTTGTCTGGCAAAAAAAGAATTGTCTGGCAAAAGCTTCAGATGTTAAAGGGAGAGATACAATTAGTAATATGTCTTTTTTTTTTTTAAAATTCATAATGGGAGGTGTCTCACTAGGCAAAACACCTTACCACACTATCTTAATGAGATGGAGTTAGAATGTATTCCTTATATGGGTATTTGACAACTCTTTCAAAATTACAAAGGATTTCCATAGCGAAAAATACCCTTGATGCACATCCACACTAGGTTACTGAATCAGAATTTACATATATTTTGCTCCAAATACACCTATGTCTCATTTCTTTTCTCCCGCTCTTCATTAATACCTCCCCTAACTGTAACTGCCAGTAATATTTCTTCTCAAAGATTTGGTATTTCTGATACTCTATGCAATTTTTTCCAGGGTTTTTTTTGTGCTCGAAATGAGGTTTCTCTGATTCAGATATGAAGAAAGCTTCTGTATTCAGAAGCTTGTCAATGTTTTTCAGCAATAATAACTGGTCAATAAAAGATATTATCCTTATCTATCAACTCTGTATTATGGTTGCACATTACATATACAGAGGAACAATATATCAACTTTAAGGTAAATATGATTTCAGGATTTAAAAACAACTCTTGATTTTTACACACAGCTCAAAATATTTATTCAGAGAAATCTTTTACAAAATAGACATATGACAAGCTGCAGATTATGAAGTATTTGTGTGTAGTCCTCAATTAGTTCCAAATCTCTAAGTGCTTAGCAACTAGCATGGCTCTGAAAACAATTTTGATTTCTAACTTATTTATTGAAGTGTCAGCTGTCCAAGCACACAATTTTTACTTAGGTTTTTTTTGCTCTATAATAACTCCCACAATATGGAAGCCAGAAATATTTTGTCTTACATTCTATGGGGTGAAACCCTTTCGTTCTGTGTTTATTATTTAGCTTTTAAAAGTGGCTATTATACAGCCATTCAGAGAAAAATGTGATTTTTCTGTTTACGCCTACAAAATCCTTTTGTTTTTTATATCCACTTACAAAAAATGCTGATTAATGCTCAAATTCTTGGCAAAACTTGTCCACATCTGACAATAATGCTGTAGCTATGAATTTTAAGAAGAAAAATTTCACAATAATTATTATGAACTTCTGTATTAGTGGTTTGTAAATTTTGCAGACATAGCCTCTGAATTTTCAGTGAATAGGCCCTTATAAAAATTAATACATAATATATGACTAAATAACAAAAGCAACCATAGAATGAGTAAAATCTTCTGTTTCATGAAACTTCCAGGCTCCTTAAATGTTTTAAAAGTTCCCTAGGTGAAAAACAATACACAGTTAATTAGTGTTGCTTTATCATTACAAAAAACCAATGTACAAGATGGGATGGAAGTAATCACAGTATCACAGTCAATTTGTCCAGGAGAGAATCTGTTCCTATGAAGCAACCCATAGAGAGTGGCAAGTCTGCTGAGACAAAGAAAAATCAGATAAAGATCCTAGACTGACAATAGAAAAATAAGAATTGTGGCTAATCTGCCTGAGAGATGAAAGAAAACAAACTATTTGACAGAACTTAAGGTATAGAAGAATTTTGACAATAATGGTATCACTGGTCTTCTTTAAACAATTTTATTTAAAATAATCTAGTAAACTGTAAGACAAACCCGAGTTTTAGAAAGTACTGTTTAAGCCACATAATTCAATTTTCCATCTCATTTCACACAACTGATTACATAATACCATGCCTTTGATCTGATTATCCAAAAACTGGATTTGATCTCCCAGAAACATTTTATCTAATTGTGTATGTACTCATTTAATGTCTTTGTCTAAAGCATTAAAATTAAGTAAAGAAACTCCAGAATTGTTAGGTTGATAAGGAAAAACAAGAGTTTTTGTAAGGCTTGTAAAGATTTTGTAAGGATTCTTTGGTAACATAATAGTTCCTCTTAAGATTTACTTTCATCTCTGTTTTGTAGGCTAATGAAAAGAGAAAAACAGAAACATTTTATAGCAGTCTCAATTTTAAACTTCCTTTCCACTTTTTTTCCCAAGGCTTTTTTCAACCTTTCTTTTTTTTCTTCCAGTACCTTGTACAAATAGTCAAGATAAAGCCTGTGCATTTCACAGCTTTTGATTTCTTGCTTTTAATATATTTGATGCATAGTGGCATGTTACTTTTAATCTTCACTACGGAGTGAGTAATGCTCACTAGTATTTCCCAGACTTGCCGAGATAGATTTTTCAATATGGTAATTTTGCTTATGGTTCAAAACACAATTCTGCTGTTGCATTTAGTCCCTACAAGTTTTCTAGCAAGAAAATATTCTCTTTTTAGTCTGCTTTATTTCACCTTCCAATAGGGTCATACTACAAAGATTTTCTATTAAAAGGGTTTAGTCTAAGTTATTACCTATGTCTTATGAAAACAACAACAAAAACAACAAAAAAAGACAGTTGTGCCTATATTTTCTATTCTGCAATGAAATGCTAAAATACTTATCTTAAAACAAGTGGGAGATTATCAGACTTGAAGAGAAATAGATAATGGCAAGGGACCTAAGAGAAATCATTCAACTCAGTCAAACTGTATTTACAGCCTCTTTAATATATTCTGTAGATATTTAACTTCCCACAAGAAGTTAAATAACAGAAGAAAATATTTGCCTCCTATGAATAAATTAAGAGAAGCAATAATAAGAAATATCACTGGAGTGTTACTATACTATCTGAATTTAGCTTTGAAATAACTCTTCAAGTAAAAATAAAACACAAAACCTAAAACCCTAAAAATACGGAAATGTTTATGCATAATAATGAACTTACTGTATTTTCTAGTACCTCCATTTTAGTTACAAAAGTAACAGTTACTTGGGAAGACAAACACCACCACTCCTAACGTCCTCTCCTTCCTCCTTCTTCTCCCCACTTTATATACTGAGCATGATGTCACATGGTCTGGAATATCCCTTGGGTCAGTTTGGGCCATCTGTCCTGGCTGTGTCCCCACCCAACCTCCCATTCACTCACCATTTCCTTATCACTGTGGCCATAGAAAAAGCAGAGGAGGCCTTGGCTTTGTGTAAGCCCTGCTCAGCAATAACAAAAACATCTCAACATTACTAACCCTGCATTCAGCACAAATTCAAAATACAGCTCCATACCAGCCACTGTAAAGTTAATTACTTCAGCTGAAACCATCATGATATGCTAACCAAAACATATTCTTTTCAGTTGCCACAGCTGAAGGTGACAATCTAATCTTACTGAGGTTATTGAGGTGAGGAGAATTAATAGTCAACATGAAGGCCATATTATTCCCTAATAACTAGAGGATCAGTGACTAGTTCAGAAATTAAGGCACTAAGAAGGAAGATACAAATTTGTGTAAAATATTCTCCAGCTAGAGAGAGAGAAAAAAAACACCCTGAAATCTCTTCCTATGAATGTAACTTAACAATTCATTCTTAATTAAAGAAATGTGAATCTCTAAGTCTGTGAGCCATGTCATCCAGAAGATAATCTAGCACATTTTTGTGAGGAGCAGATTTTAATCCTGCACTTTCATAAATCTTTTTAATTGTACTGCCAGGATTTAAATTTTTAAAATATACACCTCTCTGGTAATACAGAGCAGGTAAGCCTTGCAAAATACAGAGGAGGGTCAGTGTATCACTCAGGAAAAAACAGGATGACAATAAATCCTTGGATTACGGGATATAGGCCTAAAGTATGATATGCAATATTGAAGTGACAGATTAAAAGTGAGGACTTCTGCTACAGTATAGGAGTTTATCAGTGTGACATAGAAATAGTGTGACAGGAAATATAATTGAGCCAACTAATTAATCATTATGAATTACCAATATGTTGCAGCTACGAAAAGGCTAAACATTATTTTAAATGTATGAGCTCTTTCTAGTAGAGATAGGAAAACATTAAGGCTACTATACAAGGCAGTCATGAGAGCTCACCTGTCACTATCATCAATTTGCCCTAATATAAAACATATAGAATTTATTCTTATTGATTCCTCATTGGAAATGACAAGGACAAACTGATATATAGGAATACACAAAACTGAAAAGGAAATTAAGTGCTAACTTGCTTTTATTAATTTTGGATTAATTTAGATTATCTGAGTCAACTGATTTCTAAAAATGCATGTAAAATATACAATTCTTTCAATACAGCAAATAGTTGTAGACTATGCTTCAAGGACTCCTTTCTTTTAATTGATGGGAAGTATTATAAATAGAAGATTAAGTACCCTGAGAAAAGGGCTCTGTAAACATGACTCTGACAAATGTGGAACGTACCTGAGAATTGTTCACGTGAAGCAAACAATGGACCACACAATAACCTCGGCGGCAGACAAAAGTATGTCTGCTACATCAGAATGTATGTTTATCTAATTACATTCTTCTTGCTCTTCTAAGGCTTACTGACACATTTTCAGACACTCAGTTGTTCTCCTTTTTCTTTATGTGATTTATTAATGTTTCCCGAGTTTCACAAGCACAGTAATGTAAAATTTTAGATTAAGAGAAAGAAGCATTATGTCTCTGCATTTTGTTAATCTCTCATGTTTGCAATTACCTAATATGAGCATTACAAGATATATCAAGATAAATTGCCTATTTTAAAGCCATGTGATATTATATGTATTATATACACCTACTCTGAGAGGTGAAATAGAATTAGTGACCTCACTGGGATCTACAGCCTGGTGGTAGATTAAGGTTTCACCCTCAGCTGCAACATCTAAGAACCTCTCCAGATTAGGCACCTGCAAGAATCAGAGGACAAGCTCTAGTTCTTTCCTACAGAACACACAGAGGATTACCATTACAAAGAAGATATGTTCAGTTTTCCAGACACTTTATCAGACAGCAGTGGACAACTTTTCTCTGAAAGGGAAAGCAAAGATGCTAAGACTGTCCCAGACAAGGGGAGAAGGCTCAGTGGAGCCCACTTTCCAAGGCTGAATTTGAAGGTAGGACTACATGGAGCTAGTTGCAAGACTCTCCCACCACCTTCTGAGGAAGATATACTGATCTTCATTTATTTACTTCATGAAGTATGAAGTTCATTTTAAACATCATCATCAGAAGAATGAACCAGTTTGTTCATCCCCACAAAACACATACAAAGCAGTATGTCAGTGAAGAACAAATTTAAAACTGTCATCTTGGAAATAAATATTCGTTTGCTCAAAGGTCTGCTACCATTTTAATAGGATGGAGTTATTTGTAAAGAATTCTGAAGGTAAATCAGGATAGTGTCAAGTGATTGTATCCCATTAGTAGCCAAAGTATGTAGTTTATTTTTTTATGTTCTTTTCCTTTCTCTTTCCCAATTTTTCATGCATAGCTGTTTGTCAAATAAACTTGGAATTATTTGGTTTTAATAAAAATAACACAAAGCACAAAAGTAAAGAGATAAAGAAAAGCACTGGGACAAAGGCACATATAAAAAAGTGCTGCGGGAAAAGTTAAATACAACTCTCTGAACATTTGTTTTAATAATTAAACTATAGCATGAAATACCACAAAACCTTCTACAATGTAATGCACAACTAGAATTGTCCATCCATTCAATTTTTGTCATGTTTGACATATAAACATAATGAAAACCTGGCATTTTTATGGTGTTGGGAATTGTGGAAACTTATAAAACGTATCATTAAACATTATGATTTTTATTTTCACGCACACAGAAAGAAAGATGTGACAAAATCAAATTAGAATAATTATTTTTCTATACTATGAGCATTTTATGATACAGTTCCTATTGGCTTCTGATTCTTGTCATTTATCTCATGCATGAAAATGACACTCCTCCCCAAGAAGGAGCAGTGTCTGAACATTTCCACATAACCATCCAGAATCCAGAAAGAAATTATAACGCAGTGGGACAACTGCCATGAATGCTGCATACCTAGGCCAGGAACTCTTGCATCTTACTAACAAAGAAGTTATGCAGTCAAATCTTCCTGAAACAAGTTGAAAAAAAGCACAATATGTCATTCTTCATTAACTTCAGGGCCAGCACAGAGGAAAACCAAAATGTTCTCACTGCCTCCAAGTATGCTTGAGAAATAGCATGGACCAGGAGCAGTTTTAGAGTAGATGGCTGTCTTGAGGAGATGAGATCAACCAACAGAAAACCTTTGTCCAATGGCTTCCAAGAGTCCTGGGAGATGGCTCTGAAGTTACTTCATATTTTTCAGTCATAACCTGGTGGAATTAAATACCTGAGACAATGTGCTAACAACACTGAAAGGTCCCCAAAAGTAAATTGCAGATAAGTGAATCAAATACTAAATGAACAAATTCCAGATATTGACAGAAGGCAGAAATGGAAGGGAATACTGCACCATCTGCTGGCTGACACCAAACACTGTGAAGGTGTTCTCTCTATTTCAAGAGCAAACAATGAAACAAAACAAGCAGGATATTACTGAAATTGTCAAGGTCAGATTTTGGAAGAAATGACCTGTGTTACCATAGAAAAGTTAAAATGAAAATCCTAATGAAATCCTTAGGAAAACCATGTTATTTCAAGGAAGTCAAAATTCAAGACTAGCACATAATTTTCAGAACTCATAAGCAACAACACGACTAACAGATGTTTGCATGAACTGTATCTATGCTCAAAACCAAAACAGAGTGTGAGTCATTCTCTGAGCCTGATGCTCAGTAGTATGGAAGAGGTAACTTCTGTACAGCTAAATTCTTTGATTCTTTGTACAAGACAGGGTAGTTGACTTTAAATTATATACTGTAAATAGTCTTGGTAGTTGCTTATTCTGAATCATGGATGAGCATTATCTAGGCAAATAAGCACAAGAGAGAATCATAGCAGGGGCTGTGCTGTCTGCGTACTTAAACAGTGCTAGGTCAAGACTCAAGATCATACTGTGATATAAACAACCCTGTTAATTTTATAGGATGCATGTGGATGTTGGTATGACCTACACAAACTGAGATGGAATGAAGAGCAGAAATAAATTTGTAAAAATAATTCAATAGAAGTTGCCTTGCAGGACTTTTTAGTATTGTATAAAATACATCAAAGTGTATATGAGGAAAATTTTAGGTGAAGATGCATCAATCATGACTATTAAGGAAGTTGATTAGACAGTATTACTTTCAGAAAGCTAACAAAAAACCCCAGCTTTGGGAGGACATTAGAGTGGCTTGTGGCATCTGACATGGATGTCTATGAAATGAGACACCTGAATAACTGTTACATTGATGATGTAATTGAAAATGGCATTTAACACTTGGAAAGAAGTCTTCAGATGACTTTCAGTCAAGACATCCATATGACACTGCTGATTTTTTTAAAAAAATAATACGTTGTAAAAACATTAAACAGAAACAAATATTGTAATTATTAATTTGCTTCTTTTTCACATATTCATTTACCTGTGATAATTTATCAAGCTATGGTAATTTGAATTTCATCACACACTGCCATACAGTCAGCCCATACAGAAGTTTTCTTCATATATTGGATACAATGTTAGTGTTATGGTAACTGAGTAGACTCATAGCAATCAGGTAATTCAAAAGGTCTTCTGCAATTTCTCAATACCCATTAAAAATCTACTTAGGTGTACAAATACAGCACTTCAAGTGGCCCAAATGACTTAAGACATTGAATTTAGAACTCCTTCCTAATGTAGTTCTGATTTATTTATTAAGCATTTATCTGCTCTCTCAAGGAAAACTTTTTCCAAACTGTTTTCATTTCACCAAGACAGAGTAAGTCCCAGAAGAATGGAGTAGCTCTGATAAAATAGAAAACATTAAAACATTAATACTCAAAGGCTTTATTTTGTTGGGTTAGAAAAGTTACAGATAAAATTGTTCTTTACATTTAAAAAAATTAAAAAGCTTCTGTAGTGTGGGTAAACCCAATGACCAATGATCATTTGCCTAAGTTAAAGTGACATTTCTTATAGTAAGATGTGTTTTCTGACTTAGCAACTGAGCAAGTTGGTAAAGGATTATTTTCTAATTAGAACCATGACTAGCAACCTTGTTTTAAATATCAGAATATGGGTCTTTTTCTCTTTGGCATAACATATTTTATGTATTTCTTTTGTTTCAAAGCTAAATTTATCTTGAAAATTCACATGTCCTATAATGCCAAAAATGTCCAGTATTAGAGTTTTTAATTTCTTGTTTACAGAGTGCATATTACTGAGAGTCTAGATAAATTTTAAAAAGAAAAATTAAAGCATTATATTTGTTCATTTTTCTATTTTGAAAGTGGTCTTTAATTCTGGAAACAACAAAGAAAAAAATTTCAAATTATTTTCCCAAGATCTCAGAATCCTTCTCACATTTTGTGGATCTACTTTGCAGGCATATCTACAGTCTTCACAGAAACTTGCAAAATACTTCTTTTAAAATACACAACATTTAATGTCTGAACATACTGTAGATATTGTGACAGTGGTTGCCAATATAAAATATAAAAAAAAAATATAAAATCACTAATACACAGGAATTGAAGATAAGACAATCATATACTGAATATATATATAATAAAAATACTTGGAATCTGCAGAGAAAACTTTAAAAATGTTCCTAATCAACTCCTTTCAAAAACAGAAGTCATTAAGAAGTCAGCTAAAATTTGTGGGTTTAGATCAAAATTAAACTTTTCCTTACTAAAAAAAAAGAGTATCATGTTTACTAAGATTATTTAGTATGATACTCACCTGCCACAGCAATGCTTTAAATTTTAACCACTCAGAATACTGACGCAAGAACTTTCATTCAGGCTAGATGAAACTCTTCTGAAAATTACAGGCAAGGACAAACTATATCAGAAGCTCAGATAAATAACAACTGTAGAATGTGGCAATGATAGTTCTGGTTGATTTTTTATTTTCTTTGCAGTTAATAAAATGTGTAAACCAAAGACAAATTTGTGGAAAGTAAAGTGAACTTTTATAAAATAACTATCAGTGAAATAAAGTAAAATAAATAACAGCAAAATGGTTGTTAGCACAAAACTTTAATATCTTTGCAAACCTCATGGATTACATTATACAAAATACAATATCACACAGCACAGTAAGTCAGAATATATTTCATAAGATCATTGCCCAGGTTTGTCTTTTCCATTCAATTTGTCAATGAAAGATGAACAGTGCCTTTCTGTGTGTTGTAGTCTGCATTTTAAACGAACAGATTTTTATAATAACAGTTTTTCACTAGATGAAACAAGGTCAAGTTTTGCAAACTGTCCTTAAAAAACGCACTGAGGAGGTCAACACATCATGTTGTATGTGTCTCTAAGTTACAGTATTGATATGTGTCCTAGGTATGTATCTTTGTAAGTTTACTCCATAAGATGAATTTTGATTGATACTTCTAAGTATCTAAAGATAAGAGTTTCGAAATTCAGAAGGTACGCTGTTCTGTTTTGATATTGGCCAAAAGAATAAATGGGAACAAGTAATGCACAAAAAACTTGAGAAATTATGCCTATACATGTGTGGGACTTTTTTCCCAATGCTCTATTGGCCATAGTTACATTCATTAGCAGTTAAATAGCATATATGTCAGCAAGTTGAACATACAAGTTAAATGGACGAAAACCATTGTCAAATATACAGGAAAGATTACAAGTTTAAAAAATAGTTGGTTTCCAGGTCACATGAAATATAACTGCATAAGAGGGGCAGAGGGAAGTTAATGCAGGTAAAATAAACCACTGTATTTGGCTTGCTTTACATTGTTTTGTGTGTAAGTCCTATATTGGACTACTTTGCCATGTCAGTACTCACAGCTGATTTATGGTTGATATTTTATGCCTAATTAATAGTCAGATTCTCAGGTACAAATTCCTATGGTTAATGGGGCTGCAGAGTTTGGAGTAACGCTATTAATGCAACCATTCCTGCACATTCTCTAAAGATAAAAGTAATTTTGAAAAGCAAAGACAATGAAGATCTTTTCATTACCCATTACTGGAAATCTAGTTAATTTTTCTTAAATAGAAATATCCAGAAGTCATTACATCATAACAATGTAAATTCTGCATATCCCTGCAAAGTAAATGGAGAGTGCCCCTTTTTTTAAAAGTAATCTTCAAAATAATGTTAGTGATGATGGTAAAAGTCTCTGACTACCAAGGCAGAATCATTGAAACCAGCAGAAAATCTCACTGCTACATTACAGATTCTAATGAACAGAAGTGAACAGCCAAAGTCAGGAAAGAAATTCATTTTTTTTAATACTGGGATATCCTAGATAAGATATAGGATACAGGACCTGAATGTGAAAGCTGAACTTCTAAAAAATACATCAGAATGCAAGATAACTTGTTGATGGAGTTGTTCTAAATGTGGGCATCATCAAATACAGAAGCTTAACATATTAGTTTTATGAATCTCAAACTGCATTCTGAGTGAAATGCAGTAAAGTCAGACTGTGAAGAAATGTGTTAAAAATCTTATTTAGAGAAATAATTCAAAGGCTTTACATAGTATAATTATATGACAACTATAAAAAGACTTCACTAATGCAATAGGGCTCACAATTTTTAGAAACGACAGTATACAATAGTCATCCAATATAGAAATTCCTTGTGCTTTTTCTTCCACAGACCTATTTCCTTAGCAATCACTGTAACATGATGTGTTTGCTATGCAGTATAGTGTAGTCTTAGCAATCTTAACAGGAACTCTGCACTTCAGAGAGAAAGAAAGAAAAATAATAAAAAAAGTAGACAGGGTACCATGGACTGAGGTCCAAATCATTAGCACCTGGGCTTCAAAAGTTATTCCACTGTCTCCTTAGCTACCAAAACTGTGCTATGTAATTAAAAAAACCTGAAATGTTGATCTATTTTTTCTCTCATTATGCAAATATTTACAGTATGTACTTTATTAAAAAGTAATTGAATTTTTGCATAGTTTCCAATTCTTACATTGTTGTAGTGATACTTCAGTAATTTCACTTGCTGTCTGGAAGATGCAGTTAAATAAATGGGTGTGTCAGTGATTTTTCTACATGAAACTCTCTCTGGACTAAGCTGAGGCATTTTCCCAAATCAGTGCATTAGCACTGTTTGTATTGTCTCAGCATTGGGGCAGGAAATTAACTTTGCTGTGTAATGAGCTAAAACCAAATACTTGTCACTACGGTTTCTCCACAGATTTTCTTTTTTCAAAGTATGTTATATTTGTCAGTGAAGAGTTACTTGTCACCCTCCTTCAATAAGCTTCCAGGCAGCTTTTAAACTCAGTTAGGATTGAAATGCACTATGAAGACCAATATAAATATATACTTTTATGCAATATAAGATAAACCTGAAAAGTGAAATAACAAAAGAGAAGGAAATTAGAATCTGATAAAGGTTCATATTAATAGCTATCAAATGGGCTGTGAAATGTAAATTTGAAAACAACCTACACACACATTGCTGGAACACTATCGAAAATCGATTACAATATTCTTTTTTATTATTTACCATACCATCATTAAGTATCAGTTATGCCTAACAATACCTTAAGAGGAAGACAATTAATCAAAATTCTGCAGAAATCCAAGAATGTTTTAAGTGGGCTTAATAAAATTTTAAAAGAGCAACAAATATTTTCGTTCTTTGAATAATCCAAATTGTATTCGATAGACCATTCATTGGCTGCTACTGTACTTACAGCTTTGTTCCTACACTATGAAGTTCAGTAAGATCAATTAAACTTTATAACTACTTCCTCTAATCACACCAGACAAGCATTCAAGATGAATACTCTCATAAAGAACACTAAAAATAATTTAATATATTGAGATTTAAGTGATCATAATCAGCTTTCAGACTTAATACTCTGTTAAGATTGATAGTTATGTTTTTGTCTGCTGTGGTATTCTCATTATAAAAAAGATGTCTTCTTGACATTACCCAAAGAGACGAAAATAATATCTTTTAATATTTAGATACCAACTCTTTCCAGTGTAAAAACATTATATTCCATTTTATCAACTAAAATTACCTCATATATAAGGTCTAGAATTTCAATGGAGAATTAGGGATTTGATGTTGGGCTAATTCTGTACAGGAACCAGAGAGAAAAGTTGTGATTTGCATTCTTTTTATAAAACTGAGCCACTAGTTTAAGCCTCATGTCATTTGCAAATTCAGTTGATGTTCCTAGTTCATCATCTCAAGTAAAGTGAGCTTGTCTTTGCAGTCAAAGGATGGTAAGTATTAACCTCTCATTTCAGAGAATGAATTTACATTATATAACCAAAAGCTATGTCTCCATTTCAGATTGAGGTAGAATGGTTATGGAGTTTGGCACACACTGTAACCCCCAAAGACTTGTCTTTGTGCACAAGTTCTGCAGGGAGGAAGGAGACAGTGGAAAAAATGGAAAAAGATACAGTGATAATGGCCAGTGGGTTTTAAAAATAAAGAAGTATAAATCTGCCATTATAGCCAGAGCACCAAACTATCCCAAGTCTCATTATGGCTGATATTGATACTTCAGTAGAAGGCCAAAAAATGCCTGTTAAAAACCTGTTTTTCTCTCACACAGATGAATGAAGCTTATAAGCTTATAAGAATGAGTGTATCATTCAAATAGTGAAAATTTTATTTAATCAACAACTCAAGAAGATGAGTTATTAAGATGAATAATTTCTTAGCCTCAGTGGTTTCCTGTAAGGACACTTTTCACTGCATGAGGATTTCTTATGCATTGTATTATTACCATTTGATCTTTTCTTAATTTCATACTTGTAAATATTGTAGTTTCCCGCATCACTATATTTTATATCACTATATTTTGTATTTTGTCTGCTATGGAAATCCCAGTTGATGAGTCAAAAGCCAAATCCTCAGTTTATTACAAAGGCTTGTTAGTTACATTAATTTTTAAATAATGTATTACTGTCATCTATTAGCAAACTGATGAAATATCCTGGAGTTCCAATTTCATGATACAAAGCCAACAATTCTATATGAGCACTAACTCCATCATGGTTCAATACAGGATATTTTACTGAAAACAGATATGGTATATAATAACTTTCATTTTGAGAGCTCTCACACTCTTTGTGAGACCACAACAATTAAGAATTCACCTCCCATTTTCCTCTGTGGCAAAACTGCCTGAGTATGCCTGGCTATATCATAACTAGTCTTGGAATTATTTACCCAGGTTTATGATTTCACATAAAAAATTTAAGGCCTATTTTTAAACTCCTCATGGTTGATACCACATTAATAAATACACTTCCTCATTTGTATGAGGAAATTTTGGACACCTTATTTTGTACACCATTACCTTAAGGTAACGGGCAAGAACACTGAAACAGAAGATATTTGTAGTACTACGGCTACTACTATTATTATTACTAATATTATTACATTGTTTCATGTTTTCATTGCTTATAGTTTCTTTAAATACTTTATCTCCTATAGTGTCTTAGAATGACAATTCTAAGTTTTTAAAAATAGCTCTTTCCATATCACAGTGCCTTCAGCTCCCAACAGCATTAACTGCCATGTTCAGGTTAATAAGAAAAAGGTCAAGCATTACTAAAAAGTACATCTGGAGCCAAAACAAGTTGCCACTTCTTCATGTAACTTCAGCCAGATATGTCCCAATTAACTTCTATCAAGAAAAACGCTTACAACTGACCTCTTCATAACCTTATGAGCTCTTCAGATACAATCATATGCTTACCTTACAAAATATATTTATCATTTTGGGGAAAAAAAAGTATTTCGTGTCATCATGTCAAGTATAATCACTGTAATCACACTAACACTTCAGTTTTGAATGCAAACTTCCTGTCATCTTCAATATGCAAAAACATTGCTGTTTAGCCATAGCACACGGTATGGAAGATATTCACCACTAAAACACCAAAACAAAAAAAATCCCACAAAACAGAAATGGGAAATTAACAAACTGTTTTTGGTAGTAGAGTAGATTTTATACCAAAGATGGCAAACAAAGCCATACTTAATCCTTAAGTTTTCAAACAAAGCTAAAAATAACTATAACGTCTAACTACGCTGAAGGGTATGTTATCAAAAAAAGCTTCTCATTAGTTGTCAGCTAAGAGTAACTTCAAAAGCAGTCCCTGAGCATCCATTAATAGCTTACTGACAACTTCCTTATCTCTTACAAGCTGTTGTGAGAGCTGAATCAAACCAGCATATGAGGAAAACTTTCTAACAGTGTAAATCAAAGCAATCACATGCATCTCATCAGTTAACAACAGTTAACAACAGTTACCCTTTTCAGATCATCAAAAAGGTTAAGTTTATATAATGAAAAATAGACAGAAATCTACGTCTGTCACCTGCACCTGTGGGGTTTCTCTAGTTTGCTTGTTTTGGTTGGTTGGGGTTCTTTACTATAACACTATAGAAATATATTAACGAGGATTTAAATATACAGTTCAAAACGTCAAATACTTCTAACAGAACTGTGATTTCGAGTTTCTATATTTAAGCATATTTTGGAAGCAGAATTGAGACACTATCTTCTACTTAACTTTCATCTTACACTTATTTCATGTGATCTATAATAATCTATTATCTGCATTCACATCTGCTTTGTAAACATACTTATATTGACAGCTTCCTGAACACACTGTCTCAATACAAACTCTGGCTGTGAATGTTTCGGAACACTTCAGAATTCAACATAAAAAAGCTATATATTTGTTTCCAAATATTTTGACCTGTAGAAAAGTAGGTGGTAGCAAGTGAAAGTTTATTTTTATCTCTTTTTGTAGCTTTTAAATTTACCTGAACATGGAAAATAGATTTTTGTTCTGTTGCTTTTGTTTTTTTTCTCTGCTTATCTAGAGAAAAAGTCGTAGGATGTAGGACAAAAGTCCTCTGTAAGTCTAAGACTAATGTAACTTTTGAGTAGTAATTACGGTACTTTCCAGATTATACAAAAGAAGGCTGTTACACTGTGAAGCCCCTAAAAGCCCATGTGTGTAAGTACGCTTATATCTTCCTTTTTTTTTTTTTCAACAGTGAACAAAAGCAGAAGGCAAGGAAAAGAGTTTCGCCAAGATTCCCTACAAGGGTATACTCTCCAGATGGCTGAGAGAGTAGAAAACCATTGACGTGAGAAAAGTGGAAAAAACCCTAATTTGTTGTGGAAGAAAGTTCCACATCCTCATCCGTACAACCTCTTGAAAATTTTGGGTTTAATGCCTCTTAATAAAATTCTTATGAAAATATTAGCATGCAAACAGTGAATGTGACAATCCAAAGTCAGATTAGGACTTTAAGACATTCAAACATCTGAAACTTGAATGTCTGAAATTATTCTGAAAATCTGAACAGCTTTATTGTACAATGTGATTCCCATACCAAACAAACTTTTTGCAGTCAAAATATTCTACACTCACAGTTACAATGACAAATCCTAAAATGTGAGGTTAGTACTTTGGGTGCTCTTAGGCACCCAACTTGTCGGGTTGTTTTTTTTAATGAGCCAAGCAGCTAATAGTTGCTATATAGTTATTTATTGCAGAAGTACATTACTTTTAAAGCAGAAGTCAGAGGCACTAAAGTTCATGGTAAGTTTTGGTATAAAGTTCCAAATAGAAGCAGAAGTAAAGTAAAAGTAAAAAGAGCAAATGGCAAAAAGCAATGGCAAAAAGCAATGGCAAAGAGTAATGGCAAAACACAAAAGTAAAAGCACCTGCTCTTTTTACTGCATGTTCTTATATAGAAACTTCCCAACTAGCTAAGACGTAAACTCAGATCACTACTTTTTAACTTAGAATTTTGGCTTTTTAGCACACCAGGCTACGTATAAACTACACATATGGTTCATTTTGTTCTATTAAAAAAATGTAAGCAATATAATCACTATAGCTTTATTATGTCTAAGATTAAATTCTTGGAGTTTCTGCAGAAGTCTTGGTATCTCAGACTGTGTTTTTCAACTTTTACTAGGAACTCACACTTCTACACTGGCATCTAAGACTTTTTGCTTACTGAAGGCACTTAAAACTTGTTTTACTTAATAACTTGTCTGCTTATTTTAAAACTTAAACTTATATCTCTATTTTATATGTGAGTGGCTTAACATACTTCAATCGATCTAAAGGCTTTAATTCAATCTCTGTACTTTGATTTCTCTTTGAAGAATTCAGAGACTCCTGACTTACTAACACTAAAAGGTTTTTTAAAAATCAAGAAAAAAGCCTGCATATATATACATATCCACATGCTGTTTTCTCCACTTGCTATTATGTTCAATAGTTTAATAATTTTTTTAAACTACAAATTAAAGATGAGGTAATAGGTTGCATCAAGCTCTAGAAAAACTCTTATTTGTACGGTATTTCTGACTGACAAACTATGATCTCTGTGGAACTAACAGTTTTTGTGAGCATCATGTTGCGAAGAGTCTGCTTCATGTTTGTGTGTGAATCAGGCAGGCCAGTTTTTGAAGGAGCTAATCAGCTTCTAGAAAAAGGATAAAAACTCTGGGGTATATGTTCTATGTAGAAAGCTTCTATAGAGAAAGCTTGAAATTAGGCTTTTGGTCAGAGTGAAGACTGAAAAAGCAGGTGTCATGAGTTGAACCTCTTTCCCATCCTTGAATTCCCCTACTATTTAGGAAAGCAGGACTTCACACTTTCTTGTAAATAAACAAATTTGCATGAAAACATGAACTTCATTAACAATTTTTCCTCTAAGCTAGAAAGATGTGCAAAACCTTTAAGTCCAGTTAATTACTTTAGTCAAACCCATAACAAACAAGTAATGTACCAAACTGGAACAGAATTATTTTTTCATGGCATGTAAATATACTCGAAGAGGAACACAGTAAGGGCACTCAACTGAAATAGCCCAAGGTTATTTTCACAGTCATATAACACTGTACTGTCATGCAACCTACTTATTAAAGAATTCATATAAATTCAAGCTGGATAGATACAATAAATCTTGAAGTAAGAGGATATGAATGTTCCTTTATATTACACACCAACTCCATTTAAAGTCAGCTTTTCTCTATAGAGAAAATGTTTTTCCTGTCTTATTGACCCAGCGAAGCAGTGAAGACTTCCACTTTTATTTTTTTTTAATTCACATTTCCCAGACTATTATTCTACAAAACCCTACTTACTAACCCTGAAAAGAACAACAAATGTTGACTTGGAACACTGTGATATCAACAGAATAAATTACTGAACAAGATGGACAGAAATAGGAAGTTTCATCCAGCCAGTTTGAGAGGTCAGCTTCAGTCATTCTACAGAAATGCAGATTGCAATTGGAGTGAACCAGGATACACTTGAAATCTAGAAAGGCAAAGAAAGAAAAGATCTTGACTAGAACAGGACCAATGGAATTCTGACCCCTGGGCATAACCAGGTATCATCAAAAATTGTCAGCATATACAGGCACTAAACTGGTTCATTGACAGAGAACTTACTTGAGCATGCAGGTCACGAGGATGTAGAACCTGTTACAGAAACAATTGCTTGTGAAAAAGCAAGCAGCTACTAAAAGAAGACAGAAACGTTTATTGCTCTTTGTATAAAGTACTCTCTAACAAGTTTAATGGAAAATGAGACACCATTATAGTTTACCTGAACATTTGGAAAAGTAATATATTTATTTTGTTTTTCAAACAAAATAAATTTACTGTGGAAATCTAAGTAGTGAATACATACTATGACTGAGTAAATAGACAAGAAAAGATATTACTAGAAATATAATTTTTTTTCCCACCAGACACATTGAAACATAATTTCCAAAACTGTTCTCATTTGGAGAAATGTCTACCACAGAAGTAAACTTATGTCATCTCTTCTTCAATTCACTCTTGCAGAAAACAATGTATTAAATACAGGTGTATTTTTGGTCCTTTACTAACACTTTGGGTCAAAAATAGATCAGTATTTAACGAAGTAGTATGTTTAAAAGTATAAATATATTTGGCATTTGAGCAAATAAAAAATCTTTGAATTTTGCTTTAACGCTACTTGGATTTCTTCAAGCTTTTCCTATAAAAACTAAAAATTATATTTGCTTTAATTTCCCATTGCCTTATAATATAGTGTCTACATTTTCCTAAAGAAATATAATTTTTTAATGGAGTTTGTTTGGGTTGCTTCTGGAAGTACAAATTATGCATTACAGAACCAAAGCTGCCTATGCAATGACCTCTCAGTACAGAAGGTGTCATCTCTTCCTGATTGAACGTAATAATTGGCATTCATTGGTGGGACAACAGAAGAGACAGAAGAAGAAACAGTAAGGGCTCTCAGTCAGACACTCTGCTGATCTCGTTTAAGTTAAGACTCATAAATTAATTGTTGTTGTTAAATTAAATAGATGTATATAAAATAACCAAATAGAAAAATGGTTTTGTTTTAGACTTTTTAATACAAGACTATATAAAGAACTTTACTTAAAATCAAGATGAACTATTTTCACTGCATTACACCTAAACCAGATGTTTTTCAGTCAGAAAAACATGCATGATCTATTTTATAGAAAATAATGCTTTTTTCCTTCACTGTTTTCTTCCATGATATTGTCAAATTTATTTATTTTAGGGTTAGTGTCTAAGTTCTGTAATAGTCTCTTACTGTACTGAATCTGTCACTTTTAAAGATGTTATTTGGGCTTCCTAGTGTAATTTTAACCTTATAATGTGGCTACTCATTCTGCTTAGTTTAGGCCTGCAATAGCTCTGAAAGAGATAGATCAAAGAACAAATACGAATAACAGAATAGAAGTGCATATTCACTAATACTAGAAAAGAGAGAGTCTCTTATGATTTTCACCCCTATAGAAGACTTTGGCTCTGCCACTCCAGGCTTCCTTTTACTTCCCATAGACTAAACTGCAAATCTCCTGTTTATAAGATGAATAACATAATGGATATTGGTGTCTGAAAACGTACACACCTTTAACATTTCAAAATGGTTCCTGCAACCAGATCTATAATTATTTAATCAGGAGCTTATAATTATTTAATCAGTAAACAAATATTAGTGGCAATTTTAGATATATACATATAACTATATAGCAAGAGGGTATTATCTGTATTTATCCATCTTGAGTGATAACAGATTCTAAAATCACTCTACAAGAGCAGTGGTCTTCTTCTTGAAGTTGACATATGAAGAGGATAACAAATAACTTGTTTGCACACTTCTGCAAGTATAATTCCTGAAGATCTATGGAAGTTTTCCATATATTTTTCAAGGCTAATTTGTCCAGGAAATATTCTCTGACCTCTAATGAACATAATCACTGATGAATAATAATTGACTAACTTTTTCCTGCTTCATAACACTTAATACAGAATGTTGTATAAAAGACAATACAGGCAGGATCATTGACTGTGTCAAATATGAATTTTTATGGCCAGCAAAATGAGGGAGGGGATTCTGCCCCTGTACTCTGCACTGGTGAGACTCCACCTGGAGTGCTGCATCCAGTTCTGGGGTCCCCAGCCCAGGAAGGACATGGACTTGTCAGAGCAGGTTCTGAGGAAGGCCACAAAAATGATCAGAGGGATGGAACACCTCTCCCATGAAGACAGACTGAGAGAGCTGGGGTTATTCATCCTGGAGAAGAAAAGGCTCTGGGAAGACCTCCTTGTGACCTCTCAGTACTTAAGAGGGACTTATAAGAAAGTAGGGATGCACTTTTTTTGAAGGGCCTGCAGACTTAGGAGTAAGGGTTTTAAACTAAAGGAAAGTAGAGTCAGATTAGATGTAAGGAAGAAGTTTTTTATGATGAGAGTGGTGAGACACTGGAACAGGTTGTCCAGGAAGATGGCAATGCCAAGTACCTGGAAACAATTAAGGTCAGGCTCGATGGGGCTCTGAGCAACCTGATCTAGTTGAAGTTGACCCTGGGTTGGACTGTATGATGTTAAAAAGTCCCATTCAATCCAAAGTATTCTATGATTGTTCTATTTAGCAAGGAAATTCACTCAGGATGGTAAAGTGCTTTTCCTTTGTGAAGAAAAACTCAAGCTTTAGCCAAAGTATAAAAAAATCACAAAATATGATAAACTCATTTTCTTATTTGCAATGTACAAGCAAATTTTAGTGGACTGCCAATTTGGCTGAATATGTACTTTCTAAGTCTATGAAAAAGCTGTCACAAAAGACAGACTTTGGAGATATTGAAGAAGGTGCTGTGGAGCAGAGAAATCTGTATTAGACTCTCCTCCTGCCACTGTTTGTAACGTTGCTGAAGACTTACAGGTGCAATAAATGCTAATAATAATGCTAATATAAAGTTAGAAAAGAACTTTTACCTCTTTTCTTAAAACAAGAAAATAAACTCATATCCCTACAAATTTAGTTTTAAAAATAGTAAAACTATTTCAGAAAATCATCAGAATAAAAAGTCAACATCTAAAAAACCACAGGATTGTCTACACAATGTTAAATTCTCTCTCTATTATATCTGCACCACTGAATTCAACGCTTTTTCAAACTTTAAACCTTACATTCAGTGCAAAGAAAGAAAGAAAGTGTAAACGATTGAAATTTGAGTTACTCAGGCCGCTGGTAATTCCTGAATTTCAAGTTTCAAAAGCTTCATCTTAAATAATGCTCATCTAGCCTAGATGTCATCCCATGAGATTATATTTTCAGGATCACATTTTTTATTCTCCATTAGTCCATATTGTAGCAGCTCATTAGGTTTTTTGATTATCTACATATGAAATGTGGACATTTCACAAAAAAGAACAAAATATGATTCTAAACAAAGATCGTGAAGGACCTCTGTCATAAGTGTCATAAAATACAGAGGTGATTTTGAATCATGGAATAGCCAATTATTTCTTTACATTAGCACTTTGAAATGTACATTAAGGGTATAATGTGATTTTGTCTTGAGTTAAAAATTGCCAAGAAACTTATCTATGAGATCTGGTAGAGAACCTTAACCATGGAACTGTTGTGACAATACTGAAGACTGTGAGGTAGATTTTTGTCCTATTTAGAGGGAAGGGGAAGGGGAAGGGATTTGCTGTGGAAAGGACCTATAATGACCATCTAGTCCAACTGCCTGATCAATTCAGGGACAGCCAAAATGTAAAGCATATTGTTAAGGGCATACTCTAAATGGCAGGAATCAAGCACCTCTCGAGAGTTTGAGTCATGCAGCTCTTCACTAATCTTTGTTTTCAAGTAAATTCTATTCCACTTAGTGATAATCCAAGTATTTTTTGGCAAAAAACCCCAAATCAGAGAGTACATGTGTTACTGAAGAGAAAGACAACAGTTAAGTTCAGTATAGAATATTTGGATACATAATTAAGAAAGACTAGACATCAAGATTTAAGAAATGAAAATCAGCTGTTTTCTACTGAATTCTCATATTGAGAATTTACGACATTTTTTCTCCCACAGTAAAATATATTTAAGTCTTCTAATTTAATTAGATATCTGAGCAATAGTGCCTAGTAATTTCTTTGCTAAATGTCTACCAATATTCAGGTCACCTGAAAACAAATTTGTTTTGTTTCATTTTTAGGGGGGCCAAAAAGTTCCATGTCACTGTTGTTTATTGCTGTACTTTGATCTCACAAAGAAAATACCTAAAAATATATTGACATTGCTTTCCACTCTTTACAGATAAGGTAAAGTTTAATAATAAACATAAACATGAACTCCAAACACCTTAAAAGACTTTCAAAAAAAAGTAATCAGAATACAGAAGTCCTATAAGTTTATTAGGTAGCTACTGATTAAAACAGTGACTGCAACTCAAATAAACTTTTTTTTAATAAAAAAGGTACTTCAGTCTAGATCTCTTTGTGCCTTATTCAAATTCGACATGCAAATATAAGAAAACAGCTATACATGATTGTTTCATCACAGACCACAAAAGAATTAATCTGTTTATTTGACTAAAGATATTATTGGAGAGGTTTTCACTGACAAAGTTGACTTAGTAAATAATGGTCCGCATTCATTATTGCAGGAAAGACATCTACAATATCTAAGTTAAAAATCCAATAAATCACTTTTTTATTGCTTAATGCAGCAGCTGAGAGTACTATGAGGTTACAGACCTGTAGTTTCACTATTGGCATGTTTCAGGTCTTTCTCAGAAATACAAAATCAAAATATCCTAACCCATACTCATTTTTTTTCTTAAAAGAACAATGATTCTAGTCATGTTCTGATTAATGATCCTATGGATAACAAAAAAACCCATAATAATAACAGGTGCTAAAGAAAACCACTACTTTAGAAGATTAAGAAAAGTTATATCAAACTGGAAATTACGGTATGAATTTTGTAATGACACGGTTTCCAACACAAACTTGTTTTGCCTGTATGGCAAAGCATTACTCCAATTTGCATATAAACACACTTTTAGATGCAGGAGCTCCAGCAGTGTAATCTGCTCAACTCACAGTGGATGGTCACATAATTTTCAGAAAAAGGGATGCCATTCTCATACTGAATTCCTCAAAAATTCTACAAAATTGACAGAACAAAATAGCAATAATGTTAACAGTAATCTGTGTCCTGCTCATTATCAAAGTAACTGAATGAACATGACCTGAAATGCAATGAGTGTTGCTAAATGCAAAACAAGCCATACAGGTGAAAATAAACCTCCAGCAAATTGGGAAGATGACCTCAAGAAAAAGGGCAACTCATCAATCATTCACAGATAAATGAAAAAGACTATGCTCACTAGGGAGCTGTAACTAAGCAGTAAACAAAAGGTTAGAATTTGGAAAACATGGAATAGAATGAAAAGCAGAGGAAAAAATATAGTGCAAATCATCCAGAATATTGTACGAAGTAATGATTACCTCCCTTCAAATGAAACCTTAGGGTTAAAAAGTTCAGAGATAGTGAAACACTGAGATAGATTAAGGATTTAGGAAAAAAAGCCTGAGGAACTAAAAAAAGTGATTGATCATTTCAAAACTATGATGAATAAAGATTATTATATTGGAAGTACATGAAATAATGAATGGTGTATGTGAAAATTGATTGGGAGCTTCTGTTGTTCCTGTTGCAAAAAACAGAAAGGAAGGCAGTGAAATTAAGAAAAAATTAAAATTGCAAATATTTAGTTATAAATACATAATCAATGCATGGAACTCATCAAACAATGTTCCAAAAAAAGTAAAAAAAATTCAAATAACTGAATAATCATTCTTCTCTTATTGAAAATGTATTTGATCATTAATTTAATAATATAACAAAGAACAAAAGGCAATCCCTTACAAAGTATGTTAGAGAGTTAAGAATGTGTGATACCCTGTGCTTCACTGTTTCAGTGCATTTGCAACTACAAAAAGAAATTTTCAGATAATTACGCATTTCAGCAGAGGGGTTTCCCTTTCTTCCCACTGGTTCTGGCTGAACCAGAACTCAAAATACAACAGGTCCAGGCTAGTCCTCCTTTTCTTCTAGTATAACAGTTTCAGTATTTAGCAGCTGTGCTGCAGAAAGCAGTGCTACTATACAGATGAGGAATTGGACAAAGAAATAATGCTTCACGGAAGCTAATACCAAGGCTTTGCTTTTCATGTATTCATCAAGGTATTTAGGGGAAAAAAATATCCTCAAGAGTCATACCAACTTTAGGTTGTTGTCATTAGACCTGTGTGCAAAAGTTTTAATAACACAGTAGAATGAAAAAATTCTCAGGCAGGACAAAGAGGGCCAAAAGGGCTAGACAGGCTCTTCAAAGCACACAACTTCTTAAAAGTCAAGCAAGCATGGCAGAAGGACAGCAAAAATGCATCTTTTCCATGGAGGTTACAGAAACTTGATACTGGGAAATTTAAAAAAAAACTCACTTGGGCACAGCTCTGAGCTACCTGATCCAAGTTGTTCCTGCATGGGGGTTTGGATCAAATAAAGTTTACAGGTTCCTTGCAATCCTAAAGTATAATTTACTTTTATAATAGTCCAGTATGAGTATGTTATCTCAGCCTGTACTTCTGCACTCTCAGAGTAAAATAACCCTTTTTAGTGCTTCTCTCCCCATGGAATACAAAGTTGCCTCCTAGTTTGCTGCCAATCTGGCGATATACTCAATATCACTTTTTCCTTAGTCATATCATTATGGGTAACAAAGCAAATTCTAACTCAAACTTTCAACCATTTCTTCCAAAAGATTAGAAAGAGTTTAGGACATTTAAAATATTTTTTTCCAAAACTTAACTACCATGCATGTTTAAGAAAACATCTTGTTTCAGTAGTTTCTAATGGCTTAATCTCCTTGTAGTAGTGCCTAGCAGTCGCCTACTGTGGAACAAAATTTTGGAACAAAAAATTATGTTCTGCACCAGACAAAGATATTCTATTTACTTAAGTATTTTCATAAGCATTGAAGACATGGTACTTAAATACAATATGTGTTTCATCATCACGGTACAAGTTCTAATATTTAAGCTGAAGGTCATATATTCCTCTTAGGCAAAAGACATGTTCAAAGTAATACAAATAGAGAGAGATAAAATTACTGCAGAACTCTGGACAATGTAGAGGATGCAGCAGGAGAGATGAAAGTTATTAAGAGGCTCATGAAGCTCCTGTACATTAAGTAAGCATAGTTATTCAAAGAAATAAAGCAGCATAGAAACATAAAGCAGTGTTTTGTTTTCATTGCCTTATTTGTTGATTTTGCTAGGGGAAGCTCTTCAGAAGCACTAGAGATTTTAAGTACTGAACTTGAAAATTTTTGTCTCTGCTTGAAACTTACGTCCTTCAAAAGTATTGAGATGAGTGGGAGATTGAAAAATAGATTCCATGGAAATGTGGTGGAAGGAAGAAAATTAGTGAGAGGTATTATAAAGTACAAACTATAGCTGAGCCCCACTGTTGGAGAGCTTCTGTTAGATATTAAAGGAAAAAATGCTGTGAAGTAGATGTTAACTGCATGAAGATACACCAGAAGTTCTAAAGCTTTAAATGCTATGTTTAATAATAATTTATTTGTATCAAAGCTACTGACAACAGTTTATCTTAAAGTAAATATAGCTATGCTATTTCTGCATCTCTTACTGGTGCATCCTATCAAGCCAGCAAATACTCAGAGCAACAGAACAGAACATGACAGATAGGACAGCACTTGAGTGGGTAAAATGGATCATAAAATGAATGGATACATATATAAATATGATATACTTGGAAGGATTCAAAACATCTTAAAAGCCATATAGGAGGCATGTGCTGCAAGAAAAGGATGGTTCTGTGTTTGTATTGGTATTTCTAGAAATCTTTGATAAAATGGTGCATTCCTACCTGTGAAACCCTGCTTTACCATCTCTGGAGTGAAGAGCTACAGAAGAGACAGAGGTGTGACTCTGGGGGTGATTCTGAATGGGAGTCTAGCATATGCCATGTGAGAAATGTCTGTGTTAGTGCATTAGTTCAGGGAAGTATGCTTCTTTTGAAACAAATCTCCCTACTATCCTCACAAATAACAAAAAGCGGTCTTGGAGCGCTTGAATTGGATTCTATTCAGATAAAGCTAAATCAGAAGATGTGCTCCAAGAGCTAACTTAGCCTGTTCCAACTGCCGATGGGTATTCAACACATGAAATCAAAGCACAGATACCCAGACATAAATCTCCCATAACCCACGTGGTATGGATGCAAAGTTATCATGACTGACTGTTTTACAGACCTGCTTCTATTGCACCTTCTTGTTTGCTAAGATGATGTTCCTCTTACTCCACTGTCTACAGAAGACACTTCCAAAGGAGATTTAGCACAGTTAGGTGTCTGAAATTGCAGACATAGAGCACCAAATTCATCAAAAGATTCTTATGGAGACTAAAGAGCAACAGGCTAACAAGGAAAGCCCTTTAATATAGTAGTAACTTGAAGTGCAGTAAGGAGGAATGGAACCGAGTATTCAATTTCTGTAATGTGGAGAAGTTACTAGCATGATTCCAAAGGGTTATATGCTTGCCCATGCTGTAAACTAGATATTAAACAATAACTAGAAAAGGGCGATAGCATGATAGATTAAGTTCATTATTGGTAAAGGTAGAGTAATACACATAAGGGAAAACAATAAATCCTAATTATACAATCCTGAGATTACTACTTGGGAAAGAGACATCAAAGTCCCTGCAGATAGTTATCTGAAACGTAGGAACAGCATTTGGCAACAGTAAGAAAGGCTTATAAATAAAATGGTTACAATTATTAGTAAACATTAAGTTATGGTCATAAAGCTTCATTATGTCAGATGATAAATTCACCATGCTTAGTTGCTGCAAAATTTTGTACTCCCATGACTAAAGAGGATGTAAAAATTGAGACAATAAAGGGCAGCATGGATTACTCAAGGTACAGAACATTTTTTCATAGTGGAGAAAACTAAGTAAGCTAGAACTGTTCTGTTTAGATAAAGTGGTGACTGAACAGCATACATCAGAACCATGAACAGTGGAGGTATGAATCGATAACAGTAATTCAACTTTTTTTTATAATACAAAGGAAAAACAATAATCAGTAATAAATTAAGATCAAAGGAAGATTTTTTTTTTTTATAAAATGCATAAGGAAACAGTAGTTTATAGACAAAGTATATTATGGAGATCAATTAATAAATAGATTTAAAAGGATTAGGAAAGGTCCATCCAGTCTTCTTAAATGCAAAAATTTGCTACTGAGAGTTGGAATTTGGGAGGATATACTGGAGAATACAGATGAAATATTTACCTTGTTAATTATATTTTCCCCAACTGTTGCATGCCAATCCCCTTTAGAAATGAGACAAACAGACCTTTGACTGAGCATAATGGGATCTTGTTCTTATGAATAATAAAGTATTTAAAGTTTTCTCGGGCTCTGAATTGAAAGGAGAATATGATCACTGGAATTTTAAAACTACTTTGGGTAACAACTCTGAATCTATATTTTTAATATTCACTAAATTCAAGCATAATCTTTTTTGTTCTCATTCAGGGCTGGGATTTTGCTTATTAAAAATGAATAGAAGGCTTTTTAACAACTTCAGTAAAAGGTCTGAAATTCAGTTTGAAGTGACACATATAATAGTCAGTCAAATATATGAACGGCATGTGAAAAATTAAAAAGAGAAGGTCAATTCTTTCTCCACATAATTTAGTAGTAGAAATAAAACAGGTATTACCCCTGCAACTAGGCAAATTACACCCATTTACATGTCAAAGTAACTTTAAGATACAGTACACCAAACAGTGATTGTAGAATCAGACTACCAAGGAAACTAACTTACTTCTCTCTCTAATAGAAAACATAAGCATCTCTTCATTACCATACACGCTGAAACTAATCAAAAAATAAAAGAAAAATACTAGAGAAGAAATTATGGAAAAAATAATGGAGAAATTAATGATGTTGGAATACTGAATTTACTGCAAAATTCATTAACAATAATATCGAATAGACAGGTTTTTTAATTTCCTGAAGAAAACTTTTATCAATAAAAATAATATTATCTCAAAGGTAAAAGTATGATTGGAAACTGTTTTAGCCATTTAGAATACCCCCACTTTAAGATAAATAAAGCTTATTTTGTAATAACAGTAAGACTTTTACAAAACAAATTTTTTCCACTTAAGGGAAAAATTTAGGTATGCAGCAAAAAACCTCTCACTTAATATTGAACTATTACATCTTCATATACTGCAATATGAAGCAAGTCTTGTTTTATGCTGGAATATTTATCACAGAAAGGCATTAGAAGCATTCCTACAATGCTCAGTCTCATTTCAAGAGGTTTTTTTTGCATTGCTAACTTTCTAATAGCAGTATCATGAAGAGTAGGCAGTGAAGTATTCTTCTGTCTCTGCACACCACTACTTTTCAAAATCCGTTCTCCTATCAGATATGTACTCCTTCACAATTTTGTATCTGATTAAAAGCATTCTGGCCTCCTCAGTTTCCACTAAAGAATACACATTTTAGAAAGAATTATATAGACATTATAAAATTAATTGTGCACACACAATTTCAAAGTGTCTATTTAAGCCTTCTTTTAGAATAGTATCGTTCTCTATGTTATGATGATTATTATAATGCCAATTATCAATCTATTGGTTTAATGTCTGAATCCACTATCAGATTTGTACTACAAACCTTCTCCAGGTTGCATGGGAAGTATTTTGTAGCTACTTCTGGAAAATTCCTATTTTAAAAGTGAAATGCAAAGGTATTTTCCAAGTAGATGTCTGCTTTTTTCTTCTCACTCACCAGTCAATAAGACCCATCTCCAGCTAAAAAGTTAATTCCCATGGCAAGATCTCAGAAGTTTCAGTAAGAGATATTGAATAGGACGGAGAAAAAAAAAAAAACCAACCACAATATTATATTAACTATAAAAGTAGGTTTGTGATTTAAAAGTATTTCATTAAAATATTCTTAGCAAAAAAATACAAAATTCTGGGTTTGATTTGAATGTATTATTTTAGCTTCTAGACTATATAATAGTATATTACCTAATTACTAAGATAGTATTTAGTGTGATGTGACAGTTCTAGGTAATTACTAAAAATATTTTAGAACTATCTTAAAGATGTTAATTAAGCCATACCGTGCTTTTACTTGGCAGTATTGCTTCTGACAACCAATTTGCCACATGTTGGTGACATATATCTCAGTTAAAATGTATACATATAAAGTGATAATAAAATCCAAACAATCATAAATACGTCCTGTAAAACTTCCAGCAGAACTAAGATTTTTTTTTTCCAGTACTCATGTTTAGATTACATTTCTACTAATTCCTGAGGTAGTACTAAATATCAGTGTCCAGAGGAATGCCTGCAGTAAGATATTCTTACTGGAGCAGCTGTAGGTTACCCAGCAATGAGTCTGTATGAATTCCAGCTGGGTCCTCTTTCAGGAGCAAGATATCAGCTACTTGCCTTTCTCTCTTATTTCCCTTCTTTCAAACTATTCAAAAAGGAACACTGTTGTTCCATAGTCTTAATGCAAACACTATACATGAAGTCCTAAATGGAGAAGTTGACAAAAGCATATACCTAATTACAAACAAATACCTCAGTTGTTTCTGCTTGAAGGTTGCAACTGTGTTTCTTGAATAAAACCCCCACAGCATATCTCATTAAAAACTTTCAAATAGGTTCTTGCAACACTACTATGGATAAATGAAGTTCTTTTTAGCAAGAGGATATCGATTTAGCTGATTATTTTATACACTACATTGACAGTTTATGGCATTCTAATGCCATACATTTACATTTTATTTTTTTACATTTATTTTCATTTATTTTATTACATTTACATTTTATTGTAAATTACTATGAATTGATGGAACATAGATCAAGTTTTAATACTAAAAGATTACCAAATAATCACGTGTCAAAGTACTTGGAGAACTTAGCTTTCCTATTTGGTTTCTATCCGCAATCAAGTTTTTGTAGACATATATATTTATATGTGATTGGCTGCTATATTAAATAAAAATTAATAATTCCCTAATAAAAATGAATGTTAGTCAGTGAAATTACATTTTGTAGTTCTCACTTCTGCAGGAAAACATAACCTTTCCCATTTTCACTTTGTCTATCTAAGAGATAAATACTTTCTAAAACAAAAATGTAGGGAAAATCGGGTTTTTTTAATTTTATTTTTTAAAATTTAGGCTGTAGTGAATGAGTCTGAACTTGCAATCAAATACAACACTTTTATACCAACAAATAATTACCAAAACATTTCAGTCCTGCAACCTTCTGGAAACTGTCAATCATAATGTAGACAGTCACAAAAAAAAAAGGTAAGTTTTGATCCAATACTAAATACATCCTGATTGTTGTGCAATTTTGAAAAATTTACATCAGCAAAATGAGGAATCATGATATGACCTTAATATGCAACCACCATATTACTATTTTATTATTAAATTTGTTTGAAGACTATTGCTAAAGAGCCTGTCAATCTGCAAATTTAGTTGGAGTAAAATGATTTTTGCCATACCATACAGACCACTGAGTAAAGCTGGAAATTATTAAAAGAATCCTCCTTCTTAATACATCTACAGAATAAAACTACTGACAATAATTCCAAGTTATCTGTCTTATTTTAGCTTGCTTCCTGAAGGCAAAAACCACTCATGGCTACAAGTATCTTTCCTTTACGAACAAAGGTCAAACTTCAAGAGAAGAATTGTCCAGATAACTTTCTGTTAATTATAGAAATGCTGAGTACTTCAAATGAATAAACAAAAAAAATTCAAGAAATAAAACAAGAGAAAAAATATTTCTAGTCCAAAAGATTTTTGTTTTGCACTCCTTCTGTCAAGAAAAAGAAACACTGAAGAACTGAATGAATACTGTGCAAATAAGAAGTTAAGGTTTTATTTTAGTACCCCTTTGAGAAAATCATACTTATAGAGACACATACAAAATAATTTATTATCTACCAGAATTTTATTATCTACCAGAAATCTCCAGGAATTACAATTTTGACATACAATTCTTCCACAAGCCTTTCAAGTGACTGCTGCCACACAATTTTGAAGATTATTCCAGACTTTCACTACTGACACAATTTCTAGTCACAATCTATAACCATGCATTTATTCTGAGTAGCATATTTCCTTCTCAAGTTATGTTTGTCTCAGCTAAATACACCACTCTCCTCTCTCTTTAACAGGTATTTTATCCTTCTAGTCATCCTTGGGGTTCTCTATGCTTGTTTAAATTAATCTTTCTTGAAAAGGTAAGTAGAACTACAGAATAATAAAAATTACATCTTTTCACTGCCTTGTACAAAGTTACATTTCCTGTCTCTACTAAATTCACTAATGCATAGCAAAATTGCATTATATTTCCATCATACCCAGTATCCCATAACCATCTTCCACTCAACTGACATTGTCAGACTTTAAAAAAAAGTTTTATGTTAAGATAAGCACGAACTCCCACCAACCTCACAGAAAAAGAAACCCCTAAGAATAAATTAATATCACCAGGAGTAACTTTTACTATTACTGTCTATAACTTTTTTGGTGTTAGATTTAATCAATTTATTACGTTCCAGTTGAGAAACTTGTCTAACTTTTGTTTTTTATTGCATTAGCAATACTTTCCAACTTTATAATATTTTTATTCTCACTAAGACTTGCAAATACCTCAAGAAAAAGGAAACAAAAGCATAATAGGTCCCAGTAAACCAAAAAAGGTAGCATTGGTATCAGACTGAAATGAAGAGTAAAAATAATGTTCCTGTAACAGTGAGAAAATTATGAAGTAAATGGTTGGCATCACCAAACATGCAATGACATATTCATTGCCTGTAGAATATCTTTCATGTGCTGCTTTACATAATATATGAATAATACTCACTGACCTACAGAGGTATTAGGGTCCCTTATTATTTTTGTTCTAAATGTAATAGAGACAGGCAGATAGCAAACTGATACTGCTCCTTGATTCATAAGTAATTCTGTCACTGAAGACCATAGGATAGTGTTCTAATCTCAGTATGTTTTTCGTGATTCTTTGACAATTTAGTGCCTCCTGTTCCAAAAATGAAATGTGCCAGCTGATTCTTGTGGGAATGAGTTGTCAGAGATGCCATGAGACCAGCTGAGTTTTGTATGTCCCAAAAGTTTCTGACAAGCAGAATAAATTAACTAAGAGTGCCTAGCTAAAGAAATCTGTAGATTTTTTCTTTTCTGGAGTCTAGCTCATATCTAAAGCAACTTCATATAGTAGAATATGGCTCACTTTTGTGTTGTAGTAATACACTGTTAAAACAAATAAAATTAGATTTTCTTTATGCTTACTTCAAGTAATATCTTATGCAAGTTTTTTTGCTAAATTCATTTATTGATAAGATAAAGAACTATTGAGTTTCTCCAAATACAGCTCAGTGAAAAAACATTACACTGAGAAAATAAAGGCCTTATAGGTGATATATAAGTCACCAGAAATGAAATTAATGCCAATTAAAGCTCTATATCACACCATACCACTATGTACTTGAAAAATGTTTCTTACTTGAAATAAATTCTAATTAATAGACTAGCAATGCAAATACACTAGTCTTGATTTTATCATCTCTCCAATTGTAATATCCTTTATGACTACTGATATCTTTGAAAAAACTAATGATCTTCTTAATGATCTTCTATAAGCGAAGTCAAATGCATTTAAAATATTTTTATATATGTTTTTATTATAAATTTCACAATCTATTGAGGCTAGAAAATATTTTAACCCATTGCAATATAGCTATATCTATCATAACATCATATAACAGCAGAAAACCCTTATTCCTACCTGTCTCAATTGTTAGATATTTTGATGTAGGAATTCTTTCTTCCTATCCTGATGAAGATACCCTGTCAGTGAAGGACAGAGGTTCCTTTCACAGAGAGAAAAGTTTTAAGTACTTCTTTTACTCCTACTCCTGTATTTTTCTCAAAATAAGAAGTAATGATTTGAAGACACACAGAAGCAGGGACAAAACTAACTGATCTCACCAGTGGGCAAATTCACAGACGAGATTACTGTACATGCATCATATGCAGAGCTTTTCCTAAGATTTTCAAGTTAAAATCATGACCATATTCATTTGTATTATGTCAAATGAGAAACTGCAGCTAGGCAAAGTGATTACTTCCACTTTTTGTTAGACAAATACAGAGCATGAGGCTGAGCTATCAAATGGGTTATCTAATTTAAGATATCCAGGTGTTTGGCATATGACCCAGATGGCTTTAATTTGATGGACTACTGGAAAATCAAAGGAAAATATTAAACCAAGGCTTTCCATACAAAAGCACAAGTATTTAATACACATTAGATGCAACCAAATGAGGTAAAAAGCTTTTGAGACACTCCCTGAACAATTTTGTTAATGGAGAGAACTGAAGAAAAAGGACTAAATACAGTCAAGGCCAGAACGAACATCATTTCAACAGATGACTAAAACAATCTGGCTGTGTGACACACTCAATGAGGTCACACTTCCTCCCTCTCTCCATGATCATGCTTGCATTTGCAGTATCTTTCTCTCCTGCTTGCTCTGGTGTTCTCTTACCCTCTGCTGAGCAATTCAGATCACCAAACCAACAGAACACTATCCACCAGCTTAGTGAGGGGAGCAAAACACACCTTAGGCCTAGCTGAACAGTTGGACTTACCCAAGGGAAACTGCAGAAGCCAGTAGGGAAAAATTATCATTTTGGCAGCAGCAAGCTATTTTCCTGGCTCAATCATTTAATGAAGTACTATGGACCATACTTTCTCCAGAGAAGTTTACAAATCTGGGCATGGTTGAAAGTAGTTGTTCTATGAACCTTAATGAGAGGCTTGTGCACAGCTGGATCCTACGTAATTCATAATATGACAGAATCCCTATCAGACTAGTTAAAGGGCACACCAAAAAGTTTCTATCAATTGTCACCAAGGCCTCCACACAACCAAATGGCACAATTATAATCATGTGTTTTAAGCCAACCAATAATGAAAGATATACAGCAACTTGTGCAAAGCATCATTTTGTGGTATAAAGGTGACAGAAGTTTTACTATTAGTGACAAATTATACGATCACGTGAAATAAGCATCAATACAATCCTTAGCCTAAATCTGAAATCTCACAAAATACTACTGCTTAAAACTGTCTAGTCAAAATCTGATGTATCCAGTCAAAATCTGATCCTGTGCATCAACTTCAACAAAATTCTCGACAACAATTATGTATTTTGTACACTGAAATAGCCTTCTAATAAGAAAAGGGTCTTTTGCAAAGTGCTGACTTGTTTAAATGACAGAGGAAGACCCAATAAAACTAGAGAAGATATGCATACAAATAGCAATGATCCAAAACAATTTCTATTTACTTTTTGGTTTGCGTTTTTCACATGGCAGCTCAATAAAAGGGATTTATTCTACAGGTTTTCTAAATACATAGTACCTTCATATTTAAAATGTGTCTATGTCAGCGCAAGGTTTCACTGAAGTGACATAGACAGGTGATCCCTTCACACCAACGGAATTGACAAAAAAAATAGTTCCTCAAATGTTCCCTAGAGTGCTGAAACCAGGCTATTATATTCAATATAATACTTATTTAGGGAAAAATTAATCTACTCATTTTATACTATGAAAATATTGGCTCACATAATAAAATGTCCAAAATAAAATCTGGGATGAATGCTAATACACAAAGAAAAACTGACCTGTCCTCAAAGTTTCACTGCCAAAAGATTAAAGTCATTTGACTTTATGTACATGCTGCTAATATTTCTTCATTAAAAAAATTAGGTAAGAAAAAATGTATGAATTTTAAGTAATTTATTTACATTAGCCCAAGTACAACTTTATAAAGGCAGATTTAAAATCTGCAGTCCTTGGAGGCAATGTCAAAATTCCCATTTACTTCTATAAAATTGAGTTTGGGAATGAGGTCAATAATAATATGACAACTTAAAGAAACTTCAATGCTTTTCTCAACACAGATAATGGCATTGCTAGCAAGATAAACAACAGTATGTTTACTTTTCTAACATTCCATCTACTTGCCTGAAAAACAGGTTGCAACACGATGGTCACAACAGGAAAGTCAGAATATTTTGAAACAGTTGCATTTTGTCCAGTGAAAATATGAGCGAATGGGGATGCATTCTTACTCTTTAGACTAAGTCTATTAAAAGAATGCTAAAGAGAACTGAGCATGCAGATCATCTGGAGAATTCAAAACTTAAAGTGATTAATTAGACCTTATTTTGTCTCGAGCAGATTTACGGAGTTTTTTTCAACTTAGCCCCCATTGTTTGTAATTACCAAAATCACACCTCCATTGGCTGGTCTGTGCTGCTTCATGCATGAACAGCAATCTGATTGAGCACTCTTGTTAGGATTCCATTCGTCATTGTAATTAGCCATAATCATAGCCTTCCTGGGTGCATGAGAATGTGCAAACGACCGATTCACAACCCCAACCTATTTGAATATGAATCTTCTCAGTGAGTAGCAATAAAATAGTGGAAACAAAGCAGCTTCTCTAGGGAATTTTGTAAAGCATCCCTGTCTCTGATTCTCCCCCCTTAAAAATGTTCCCTTTTTAGTATTTGAATTCTGTTTGCTAAAACAAGGCTTGCTTAATGAAGACAATGGCTTATTATTTCGTTAAGTGCCACAGCAGGGCCCAAGTATTACAGACCCAGCTCTTTCAGCCCTTGCCAAGGACACAGGGAACAAAGGGGCAGGCAGTAACGCCAGTCAAATAGACCTCTCCTCACACTGCACTCCGGGAACACTTTCCCCAGAGCAGGACCCAGGTCTCGCCTATTCTGGAACTCAAAGACGGGGTCTTTCTCCCGTAAATGGCTGGTCCAGCCCCGCATTCCCAGCGCGGCCGCTCCGCCCAGCCCAGCCCAGCCCAGCCCAGCCCGGGGAGCGCAGCCCGAGCAGCGCGGGTGTCACAGCCACGGCTGTGCCCGCTGCCGAAACACAGGCACGATTAGGTGGGGAAACAGCAATTGTGACCACCGCAGCTCTGGCACGATGAGCTGGTTAACCTTTTAACATATTTAGCAATATTTCGGTAAGAGGAAATCTCAGAGGCAAAGTGTCAAATAAAAAGAATTATTACTTAAGTTGCCACATACCTCTTGCCTGGAATGAAATTCTGACTTGTAAGATCCCCAAACCAGCCCTTCTTGTATAATGATTATGAATTCGTTTTTGTTTTTGTTTATTGAGGAAATAATAGCATGAAATAGAGCACGGGATAACATACAAGACTGCAGTTTTCCTAATATTTAATTTTGAAATTATAATCCTCTCATGCAATATGTTACACTAGTTTTTCTTGCTACAATTTCTTGTTTCCAGAGCCTTCAATTTAATAGAGCAGCTATGCAATGGCTATTTTATTTATGCAAATATTTTATTCAACTAGCACTATTAGTAAGAAGTAATAATCCTAATAATAATAAGATATAGATTAACTAAAGATTTAAGACAAAAGTCCTTTCAAATGATCATAAAACTAATTTCACAACATTAAACTTAATTTCAATGGCAGATAAGACAAAATATTTATTATATATAGGTCTCTAGGAGAAATGGCAAGTCCAAGTGTTTCACACTTACAGTCTTGAGTCAGCAATCGTTAATTCTTGTAATTAACAAAACAGTTTTTCCTCCTTAATCAGTCTAACACCTTCATGAAAAAAATTAGAAAGCTCAGGATCTACTGTAACTAATAAACAGGATATTTACTAGATGACAATTTCGTAGATTGATCTTCACTGATTTAAAAACCTTGCTAAATGTGGGGGTGGGAGGGTTAACACTTGCTCTATTTCTGGGGAAACAACTACTTTCAGTGCAGAGCTATGCTTTCTGGGTGACTGGTGATCAGATCCTCCTGGAGAAATTGCAGCATGGAAGAGATGCAAATTAAATCCTGCCAAATGTTGCTCTGCCATGCCAGCTCAGAAAATAGTTCCATAGCAACCATTTCCCTGTCAACCTTTACAGTCCACGCTGAAGAAGCTTTCCCAGACGCTGAAAAAACAGTATTGTTGCAATTAGAGCAGCAAATACTTTAAAAGTAATAATATTCAGCAGGCTGCAACAAAAATGCATCTAGTAACACGGAGGTTTTTGTTGTCTGAGGCTTCCCCATTACTTTAGAACAAATGGAAATCATGGAAGCAAATAGGACAAATGTAAAGTTTTGTGATGGTAGCTGCTGCACTCCTGAGTCATCCCCTTTTCATCCCTTTGGGTACATCTTGGTGTGATGCCACAAACAATCCTTATGGGTTTTTGGATTCTGACATCATCACTGGAAACCTAAGGAGACTGCAAGATCATCTCTTGCTTTCAGCGAAGAACCATACTGAATAAAACTCTTATCTTAATATGCACAACATTTAACAGTTGAGACAGATGGTTCAGAGAAGTGTTGCTACTTTGTTTGGGTTCATTTTTGCTGATCAGTTGAAGGAAACAAGTTTCTGATACTTCTACAGCATGTCTCTTCAATAACTTTTTTGTAAAGGAATAGGTGAAAGATTGTTCTCATTTCAATGAGACTTATGTCACTAATTACTATTTAATGTAGATTTTAGGACTTGATCCATATTTGACTGATTTGTCAAATCACTAGAGAAAAAACCCTTTAAATTATATCAGTACATTTAAGAAAAGATTCTGCAAAAACTAAAAAGGTGGTAAGTGGAAGAAAATCTTTTAGCTCATTGCATAATACATAAATTGTTAAATTATAGCAATATGGAATTAGATATAAAGTATTGATGAATGATCATTTTATTATAACCTGTTCCATATAGATTTTTCACTACAATATTCCACCAAAATATTTTAACCATTTTCTGTATTAAAAGCCATCAAAATATGAATAATTGCACCTCTCCCATGCAATCCACATTAGAAGTGTGTAGGGTGGGACTTGCATATTCCATTTAAACAGTAACCATTAAACAAAAATTCTTGGCCCTGTTTGTGAATGCTTTGGAAAAAATAATCTTAAAACTTATGCCTCTTTCTGTGAAGTTAAAGGATTCTTCCTCTATATGTCCTATCCTTAAATTTGTTCAGAGAGATGAGATACTTGTTATAAGTTATACAACCAACCCCTTTCTCACCAAATTTTGAAATTTACTGCAATGGATGTCAGCTTACTAAGAAGGTTTCAACTGTCTCAATATATTTTTTCTTTATATGTATAATAGATTCACCTTTACTGCTTTTTTTCCCACCACTGTGTGGCAACTGAACATTTGTGCAATTTAATGTTTCAGTTGCTATTGAAAGCTTTTCTATGAAGTTTATTAACAAAGACTAAAGTAAAATGAAATTTAGATAAGCTCACTTCATTATTCTGTAATATTTCTTATATAATCTGAAAAACAGGATAGAGATGATGCTCTGAGCTAGCTATAAAATATGTATTTTTATATAATTCTCTATATTTTAATAAATTTATATTTATCTATTTGTATAAAATAATCTATATTTATATAAATCTATACATTTTCATAAATATTTATATGTATGCTTAATTATTTGAATCTCTTCTCAGCTGCAACTATTCCATATAAACTGTTCCCTCAAACCACAGATTTCATGGGATTATATTTATGACCCATATTTTTGAGTAGCCCTCTGGTTGCATAAGCACAATACTGTACTGTTTACTATGTGCTCTGTATTCCATAAAAATGAGATTTTTAATACCAATGTTATTTTTTATCATACACTAATATCAGAATTTTCCTAGCTCATTTTCCTTGGGGTCTCCATACAGCAGTGCACTTCACTGACCTGTGTATACAGGGAATAATGATGAATCTTAGATTGGTGTCACACAGAGTTCTAGTTAGAGCAGAGTACTTGATTTTAAGCTGGCCACTTCCAGCATGATTCAAGACAGAAATAATGTACATAACATATTCCCTTTTCTTACTAAAATGCAAGCAATTGAGAATAACTAATCATAAACAGGTGTACTGGGTTTTGACTCTATTGAAATAAAAAAGCAAAACATTCCTACTGTTATCATCACAATAAGATTAGGCTTCAAAATAGCAAAAGGCATGAATAATAGCTGTGTACTGAAAGGTATTTTATTCAATACATTGTGATGCATAAGGTTTCACAGCTCTATGAAAAGTTTAAGATATAACAAATAGTCTTTTAATAGAGATGGAAACATTCAATTTTGGGTTTTGATTTTTTCCTGTTAAGAGGTAGGAGGTTTTTGGTTTTTTTTCCCTTAAATAAGATAACCGTGTATTCATCTCTGCAGAAATATTATTTTTTCTTCAAAACTTATCTATAAAATTTAGGATACTAGAATGAAGTTACAAATAGTTAAATATGGCATTAAAAAAGAAACGTGTTTAACTTTCATTCTACAGGATTTTCAATTTGTTTCTGCACTGCACAGAGTGGGACAGAAAATACGTACTTATCTTTAGGATTGCAAAAATACAGGGAGGCAGATAAATACTGTAATCAAAAATTACAGGACAATTCTGAAGTTGCATCACTGAGTACTTGTTACATTTGCTACACAATCTAAAATGTGATCTTTTCATTTTTTATAAAAACGTCATAAAGTTTTTATCTATAGAATCAACCTTCTGCCTCTCAACAGGGATGATTTACACATTGTATAGAAAGATCCTATTAGAGAAGACATATGGTGTAAATTTATTAGCAGTTTGGTGTCTACAAAATATCTATTATATATAGTCTATTATATATAATATATATTAATAATATATAATATATATTATATATATATTCTATTCCATATATTCTTTGATTCTTTAGCTAAAGCAGCTGAAGATGTGTTCTTGCTAAGAAAGAAGAACTCCAGGAAAAGAAAGAATAATTGAAAGATGCATTGGAGGGTTCTGGATTCTCCCTTTCTGCCCCTTGAAAAAACCAGAACATCTAAGGCCATAGAGTACTTTTACTTTAAAATTTTTGTATGTCTACTCCTTGTTTTCCAGGAAGCACACTTCAGAGGCCTGGATTTGATTTGTAGAATTGCCTAGTAGAAGAATAAAGAGAGCTTTGTTTGGTTTGATTTCTGTCTGGAAACTACATTTTCTGTATTTTTAATTGAAATATTTGTTTCATTTTACTGAAATAGTATACTTTGATTCTAGGCAATTTTAAAGGATTTAAAGATCTGAAGAAAGTTTCTAAAGTCTTTCAGTTAGAGCCCTCATAAAAATTGTATAAGTCAGCAGGAGTTGAACAGGAAAAATAAATAAATAAAATTAAGTAATCTGAACAGTCAAGCATTAGAATAAAATGACCAGCTTCTAATTAATCATTAAATTATTTAAAAAAATTATCAGGATTAAGTTACAGTTAGAAATCTAATACAAAGTCTCCCTCTGTGACCTTTATCTACAAGACAGGTTTAATAGCATGAACTGTGTAAAATAAACTGATGAACCTTTGTGAAGTGATCTGATATAAAATGAGGCCACTATAAAAAAGCACAGATTATAAAGATATAAACCAAAATACTCTTCATGCAATGTTCCTAGAGACCACTGGTTAGATATTTTATCTTTTAAAATTGTAGATATGTATAAAATGGATTTAAGACATCTTCCCTTCCTCCTTCCCTCTGCTTCCTCATGTACTGCCAGGGCTCACACCTTTCAACTGTACCAGTACAAATATCTCTATGGATGCTGTCAGGTTATTGTGATGACCTAAATATAAATAAAACTAAGAGGAGAAAAACCCCACCAAACCAAAACAAAACCAAAACCACCACAAATGCATTTCTTACTGGCTTTAAGATATACCATTATAGTGACCTGATTAATAAAATGAAACCTAAGTGCAACTGAGGAAACATTGAACTGTGGCACAGGACATAAACAAACAGCTGGAATTTCTTTAATCTGGTTCTGATGCCAAAGCAAGTATTCATGCAGTTCCATTTCAAGTAAACTCTATCCATCCTGCATATTAGATGAAATCAGATCCTAAGGAAAAATATATGTTTCTGTAGTAAAAGAGCATAATAATGAATCAAAACAGAGTTTTTGTTGATTGGGATGTATGGCATTTCCCAGTTTGTTGAAAAAGCAAATGAAAATTTAAGATTCATGTATCATCATACTAGCATGAAGAATGCTTATTGGCAGAGACAGAACATATAATCTAAAACTATTGACTGTTTCAACATTAATAAGGATATGCTGTTGGTCACCATTCTTAGGAATGGAAGAACAGAACAGTATCCAAACACAGAAATTTTCCCACAAATCCAGTGGTATCGTCAGAACATAGACTCAAAAATCCTGAATACCACCATTATTTTATCCTAGTTTTTCTAGCCCAGTAGCTCCATTTGAGCAGTCTGTTTCTAAAAACACTACTTATTCTTGCAGATAACTCTACACCCAAGTAAAAGGAGCCAAAATGTTATCAGCTTTAATAATTATGCTCAGGAATCCTTCTTAAAGGGCTTTATATTTATATTCCTTACTCTGGTCTTGCCTTAGAAGAGAAAGAAACTGCAGTCAAAGGAGTACATGCAGATGCAAGGGCCTGGAAGGATTTTTGAATCTCTAATGTTAGATGTTAACTGTTTGTCCAATACCATATCTTTAAAGGCCTTCCAAACATTTCTACAGTTTATGCTTGAAACTCATCTCCACATTGACCATTCTAAATTACCAAAATAAACCAAATGTTAATAGGAGGAAAGAACATAAAGATATATTTAAGCACTCAGTAAAACAGCAAACATAAACAAATGAAGAAATGGGGGTTTCAAAGAATCCATCTTTTGTTTCCTTAACTGCAAAATGACATATTGTCTGATATTACTGATGGATTAACATGTGTGCACACCCACACCAGACCTTGGAGAAGATATTGTGCTGCAACACTTAAGTCACTATCAATTTTCCTAGAACATGTGGATTTTATATTTAATTTTTACATCCTCCCCCCCCCCCCCCCCCCCCCAAATGTGAAAGGCAAAGCCCAACATTAAGAACGATGAGTAAATGTAAACTAAAGCTTAAATTTCAAGGAACCTTCAGAAATGTGAAGAAACATTGTGGCATTCAACCAGAGGTGCAAGGCCCTGCAGCTCGAATAGAACAAGTAGAGGCTGGGAAGTGACTGGCTGAGTAACAGTCCTGCTCCCTTGAGGGTTATGGTGATGGCCACATTGCAGAACAGCCAGTAATACTCCTGTCACAAGGAAAGCAAAATTGCATCCTGGGCTGCATTAAAAAGAATATGGCCAGCAAGTAAAGGAAAAATATTGTCCTTTAATAAGAAATGGTGAGGCTGTACGTAGAATACAATGTTCCTGTTTCCTCACCACATCTTAAGAAATAAAATGAGAAGCTAGAAAGATGTTCCAGTTGATGGTTACCAAAATAGTTGCCAGATAAATTAATTACTATTCCATATATTGCCTCCAGGTTCTGGTATTCAATAGCTTGGTAGGAGATTTGTGAGGTATTAGATACCTTTTTCCTCATTAGTTTTTATAAGTTAAAGAGAAAACAGATGAGACTGTCCACTTCAGTCACTTTTAGAACCTGATTCTACATGACAAGTACTGTCAAGTCTTTGAGTCATTTGAATCACATTCAATCTAGAGGCCCAAAGCACTTCGTGCATTGTCAACAGAATAATAATACTAATTTTTAGCATTTCTGGCTTTCCTGCTTGAAAAAGGGATATTCCTCAGTAAGCTACATGAATATCAAAGCCTTCAAGAAGAACTAAACTGACACAAGTTCAGAGAGGTTTTAGTGTGTTGACTGTAGGATCTAAAGGTGGAGGTGTTTTTATATTTATCATTTAGTTATGGTAAACTGAACATGAACATAAATCTCAGACATCTCATGAATGAAGCTGTAAATTTACCTATGGCTAGAGAGAATTATCAAGTATGTACTGAAAAATACACATGTATGTATAAATACTGCACATGGTAAAGATGTGATTTTAAATTAAAGGAATTTTAAGACTGTAATAAAATGAATTAAGTTTGTTAACACATTTCAAGTAGTACCATTATTTTTGTGCCTTACTTTCTTTACCACTAAAGCACTTGTTTCAGAAGTACAGGGAAGTCTTATTAATTAAGCAGCAGTATGTTATGACATTTTCAATAGAAAGGTAATGCAGAAATATAAAATAATAGGCTCATCCATCTCATTTCATAGAATCACAATAATTTACTTTGGAAGAGACCTCTGGAGATCATCTCATTCAATTCCCTGCCTCAAACATGGATAACTATTTTTCCACTATCCAGTTAAAATTTTCTTTATTGCAAATTGTGACTGCTGCCTTTTTGCTTTCTGTTGCGCACCACTGAAAAGTGTCTGGCTCTGTCTCCTCCACAACACCCCTTTAGGCACTGGAAGACTGCAATTAGCTCTCAATTAGCTTTCTCTTGCCTAGACTAACCCAACCAATAAAATAAACAGAAGATTCTGGAATAAACTCACAAACTAAATGAGATGGTGGGAGTCTGAAAGGACTGCAGAGTGGTTAATGATCCAGAAACCATTCATACAATGATTAATAATAACAACCGGCCCAAAGATCTGACAACCAGGAAAAATAATAACCTTCTAGAAATTACAGAACAATAGTTATTATATCCCTAGTTGGTAACAATATCGAAACTTAAAATCCCCATACCAAAACAAAATCTAAGACGAGCATTGGACAGGATATAGGTATAACACTTTTTGCTAAGGAGGAATGAATGGTTTGAACTTATTTAAATTCTTGATATCAATAAAGTTGTAGGCAACTGGGAAAATATGTGATATCATAATCTGCACCTTAACTAGAAGGTGTTTCTTTAGGAGGTCTTGAAAAAGGCTTTGTCATGGTTGTTCATAAAAATGTAGCATTTATTAGAGAACAGGTTAAACATTTCTATGAGGGGGAAAAAACCTCACACACTTAAAGTTAGAAATAAATTGGAGTAAAAAGTAAGTACAGTTAGAACAAAATACTTGGCCCACTAAATCTGTGACTTAGATAGATAGACTTAAAAAGCAATTTGCAAATAAAGAACTTAACTATTTAACAATTTCACGAAGTATTTTAAAGTATTCAGAAACAAACACTCACCAAATGTGACTCAGGTACTGTTTATTGCTGAGCAACTGTAAATAATTGTATGCAGGTACACAGTATTTCTTGGTAGGTCCTAGGTAGGCCTTGGAAGATTCTACTGGCTTAGTGAAATTTTATATATATGGTATGATATGGAACACCTGAATCAAGTAATTTTCAGGTAACATCAGATCAGACGCAATTACTTTAAAAAACCCATTTGGAAATAAAAGGCAATAGTTTTTATTTAGATAATATCTTAGAGGCTTATTCGGTTATACCATCAATTTCATAACCTGCAGATGAGAATGTGGGTATAAGCAAAGACAATTCTTAGCTGATGTGAAACTATTGCTTTAAGCATAAAAACTTAGAAAAACCATTATAATGTGCTTGTGCACATTATCTGTTACTCTGTGCAAGGATGGAATAGTTTTGACTTCCTTAGAGAAATAACAGCAGTATAAAAGGCTGTCACTTTATAATGAAATATACATGGATACCGAATTAATTATTAAAGCAGAAAAACAGCTTCACTCTTAGAGAGAACTCACTTTTACATTCTAAGGCTTATCAGCAAACCTCTTTGATAAAATAAAAGATTAAGAGAAACAGCACAATTCTAGCAGTACCAATGTGTATCTGCTACCTTTAAAATTTCATCAAATAACTCAATGCTTTTGAATTACAGCTAGTGCAAATCTAAAAATTAAGCCACTTCTTAAAATATATTTTTGAAAGATTATTCTAACCTGATAGTCAACATATTAGATGATATCACCACATTAGGTTATGTTTTAAAAAACCATTAATAATCTAGGATTCTTAATGCATAAATAAACAATTATCTGGGGAAAAGGCATAGGGCTGAAGCTCCTGCTCTCTGTGATTGTTACTGATGGTTTCTAGTTTTATCTAACTGATCTATTTATCTAATCCATCAGAAAGTAGTCAGGCAGTGGACTAATGGTGTGTCCCTTTCAACTGAAATATCCTATTCTATTCTAGTGAGCATTTGAAATCAACTTTGTGCAACGTCAGTCAGATGGTCTAGATCACCTTCTGAGGTGGTCAATTCATGTAAGTTTGACTTTCCACACCCTTGAAAACAAACTGCTGTCCCTAATTAGCTGCAACTCTAACGTGTTCTTGTACACAAGAACACATTAACATAACCTTGCTTTCTGCTGTCATGACTGTCTAGAGACAAGAGATCACTGATGGATTGATGTCAGGAGCTATGGGAACAGGAAGTTGTATTCAATTCATCTTTCCACCCTTGTTATACATAGCTTAAGGACTTCTATTGAAGGAGGACTGAACTTTATGATCTTCTTTTATTATCTCACAGAAATAATAGATCAAATTAATCACAGTTGATGATAAATACATTGCAAATAATATGCTACTCATTTCTAATCTAATTTGTGAAGGAATTTTTTTGAGTAAGTTCAAGGTAAAAGATTAATAAAAATCCAAGCATAAATTCAAAAAAGATCAAGGTTTTTCCTCATCAGAAAAGCTTTATCTAAAATTTTTTTTTCTCATTTTGGGGAAGGTTTGTAGTATCATGGCTTTGGCTATATGCTTGTTATAGTTCATCAAAAAAAGAACAGGACAAATTCAGCGATATTACTGAAGAGTTTTTATTATTTTCCCAACCTCTTCAGAAAAGCAGCAAACCATATAAGGAATGAAAAACTATAAAGCAGAAAGTAGACATAAAACACAGATCTAGTTCTAAAAAGCAAAAATGCAGCTTTCTTCATCTTTAGCTTAAGCTAAAAATTTCCAGCTAAATTAGAAAATTGGCAGCTATTATTTGAGCTCAAAATGAATCAACCTCTGATAACTGTATGACAGCAACAATTTTGAACAGGAAAATTAATATTCTAACTCTCAAATGAGTAAACTAGTCTTAATAACGACGGAATACAAATTTCCAAACAAATACATACTATGCCCTTTTGTATCAATTTATAGTTGCCTGTGGTTTCACCCAAAGTGCTGCACAGGATCAGAAGGTTAGCTTTTGGAACAGACATAAAAAGGACTGCAGTTTTCACCTGATTAATATGTGGCTTGGCTTTTGTTGTTTTTTGTGGGTTTTGTGGTTTTTTTTGTTTTTTTGCAACCATTTGAACTGATCTGTGAACATGTTAACCAAAAATTCATACTAAGGTAAGTTACTGCATTTTGTCTTTCACACTGTGGAAGCACAAGGTAAGCAATGACTCAAAGGAAACTTAAATTTACCCGAGTTCAAGTGCGAACTTGACACTCTAGCACAAACTTTGTTAAAAGGAATGTTTCTGCCTCAAATATGGGCCCGTCTACCACTCTAGGAATAATAAGAGCAGCAATGTTCCAATGCTGCTATTAAATAGCGAGGTAAAGTAGGGGTTTCCCATCCAAACTGGCCTTTGTAAGAGCCTGGAAGGACAAGATAAAAAGCACAGAATGGGAACATCACTTACAGTACAGGCTCATATAGGTATTTATGATTCTGAAGTGTACCACCACAGGCTTCTGACCCTATCAGAATTTTTTTGGATATGAAGAGAACAGAGCAATATTGACTCTGATACTTTGTGACAGTAATATTATACGTCAGTGCACATGTTCTTCATTATGAGACAAGATCCACTACATTACAATAAAACTCATGTTTCTAATGAGATCTGCATTCAAACTGAAGTTTCAATTACACTGGAAGCAACACCCTTTTTTAGCTCCATTATAGCCTAAGACATTAATCTGAATATTTGTATCTCCTTAAAGACCAACATTTGTAATTTTCATTTGTCTATCTTTCTGTAATAGTTCTTTAAATAAGGCATGGATTGACTTGCATTTATGAATATATTATTAATTTGAAAACAATGCAAGAGATTTAAATTAATTCTTTTTAAATTTAATGTGCCAGTTAGGTTATTGAGGGATTTAACTGATATTCTAAATATAGAATTCTACCAGGTCTACAGCTATTCAGAATTTTTTCATTGTAGGGAAACTATGTAGCTTTAAAACCTAAGTAAGACACGTATTTTTTGCATGGTATTGAAGGAAGCCACAGTAGAGCATACTAGCAACCCACAGATTCTGTCTCTTAGTAAAACTGCAGTATTTGTAATTCCCTAGAATTGTCTGTTTCCTGAGTGTCAATGTGCAAAGCCGAAAGCGAAAAGAAACTATCTCATTTAAATATATAAGACATCTTATTTTTGTTCTGAAAAACTACCACGTGCTACTACACTGTCAAAAATTCACAGTGCTATTTGAAATGTAAATATAGACTCAGTCTTGTTTTTATAAAACTCATAATTCAGTCACCTTAATAGAGATTTTATCAGACACTTCAAAATGAGTTTTTAAGATCTTTAAGATCTTTAATGCCTTAAACATGCAATAATATTAATTTGAAACTAGCACTTCTTAAGGAAGTTGTGATGACATGATTGTGATCAAAAACAAACAAATGGAAGTATCTTTTTCTCACGGTAGAGGAATGTAAATCTCACACCAATGCTACATAGTCCAAGCAAAAGCTTGACTTCAGTGGTTTAATCACAAGGTATTAAGCGCATGCTTAAATATTTGCAGGAACAGATCTCCTTCATGCCAAATTTATATTTCATCAAACCAAGTTGTCAACAAGTTTCAAAGGATGAAGGAATTTAGGGAAAGAAAGAAAAAGTCTAAAATTTAGCTCTTGCTGTTTTAGGAAGTTTTATCAATCTTAATCTATATGATTTCTGTCCAAGGACACACTAACTCCATTAAAAAAATGCATAAAAGGCATTCTTTACTTAAACCAGATCCTGCTGAGTTATCCTTGTGAATAACTTCTCATGAAAATAAACTCTTCATAGTTAAGCAAGAGGAAATACAGATGAAAAAAATCAAGATGGAAGAAACAAAACAGACAATAAAATGGGTATTATTATCAAAGAGATACTATTATTTTGCAGAATAACAGTGTGAGAAGAGAGCAGTGCTTAGGCTAGATCAGAACTCAGTAGGATAGTAGATGTGAACATGAATTTGATGTGAAACATTCATCAAGGCTAGTGATGAGAAAACGTTACTGAAATGATGATGAATTAATTCATGCTCTGAAAGTAGTATAGGAAATGAAATGGAACTGAGGGAGATAAATTTTCCTCGTGCACATGCCTAATATATAGTGGACAACAAAAATGAAACAATGACAAATTAACAAAATATATAGTGTCTGTCACAAAACCGAGAACAGACATCCACAAAAAATACATTCCCAAAGTTGACACATTCATTGAATACGGTTTTAGAATGTATGTTTCCAGTGATAGTGAACTTTTCTCTGTAAATTTAGAGACATACAATATGAAGTTTTCTTAAACACCTCACATTCTCCTCTACACATCTTACAATTTTATAAGCTGCATTATAACTGTTTAACATATCTCTTCAACACTTACAGCAAAATAAGGTAGTTACAGTTTGTATGTAATTGTTATAGGTTCTTAGCTCAATATTTTCATAATCTTCAGTCACTCAATAACATACACAACATATGAATAACCAGTACCCATGTCAGGTAGTAACTTATATTTATACAAAAGAAATAATTGATAATGATGATCTAGTTAATCTGCACTACTCTGCTTTTCTTCACTGAAATTTATGTTGTTCAGAAAGTATATTGTCTGTGTGAGCTAGGTCAGAATATCCACGGCTACACAAAATCAGATGATTGTGGAAAGCTACACAAAGCCATTTTTTTTAAACAGTTGCCTTAAGAAGCAAAAAGTTCAGAATTGTAGAGCATGACTCATCCTGCTATTCACGTGAACATCTTATACCTCATCTTTGTGTTTTTCAAGGCAAAATCTGCTCCATATTTTCATATTGAAAGACTGTATAATCTCTATATTTCTTTTTTAAATAAAAAACACACTTAACTCAATGCCATCTTTTACCTGAAATGTCATTAAAAAATCAGAATTGATAAGAAAAAGTAGTTGAAGAAATTATTCAGTATCTGAGACTCAAAGTAGAATGGTCACGGTATATAACTAGTAGAAATTAAAACATCAAACACACATTGATTTTTATGTTGTCAATTCCATTTGTTTTGTCACTTGCCAGAGAACTCTGCAATATTTAGGTAAAAGTAGGAAGGTTGATAACTAATGGCCAGAGAACAAGTCATCCATTAATTGGATAGGGCTCAGAAATCACCTTCAGGGTAGATGGAGAAAATTCATCAGTGCTGTGTTTGCGGCACTGAACAAAACTTTCCGACAAAACAACAAGATGCACTTTTAAAGACAGATGTTTCTGCTTGTACTTTAAAGATTAAAGTGGAACAAGTCCTGGCACTTCTAGATGGCAACCTTTGTAGCTAGGAAAAGCTTACCCTGCTTGAATATAACAAGCATAACAAGTCTTGGCTGTATTACCTACTTCCTAAAATGCTTCCATCTTTAAGAAGAAAGGTATCTGCTTAGCTGAAGGAGGAGGAACAATTTGTTTTTGTCCTACATGTCAATTTACCAATTTCCAAAGCTTACACCACCACTTGTGTCCTCTGGAGTCCATAGTAATATGAATTGTCTTTATCCAAGTACCTAGCAAATCATTGTCACATAGCAGCAGTCGACCTTTCTTTTCAATCTATGCACTTTTCAGGAGTCATAAATCAGTTGACTTTCAGGCTCGATGAGATGGCATATGCCCTGGTTTGAAGAACAGATGGAGGCTTGGGGGAAAATTGTTTCTGCAGGCTTACTACATGCAGCACTGCTCCATAAAAGTGAACCATTCACACTAATTTCTCACATACATTATACAGGCAGGGAGCACCAGCCCATTCAGCAGAAAATCTTTCATCTAGCTTTCAGAGGTCATTTAGCAAATTTAAATTAAAGTTATTTCTGATACATGGCTGAGTTTTCATTCCATACACTTTCAAGAGATGCCAAATTATATCAAATAAAGAAATGGCTTTAATTGTGTATTCAGGGGAAAAGGAACATCAAATTAACTGCCACAACATTACTGTTTTCTAGAATCCTGGGATAAGTTGCAACTATTAATTAGCCACAGAGGAACCAATGAATGAAATATTTCTGCTGTGAGGAATCAGGTAAACTATCACTATTCTTTGCAAGACTTTTTTAGACTTCACCGCAAAACTAGTCCCCAGATTCACCACTGATGTTGTTAAAAGAATGCAAAATCTCACAAATTTATAGGAAAACTTTTACTTTAAGTAAAACATTATTCAGCTGTTAAATAAATGGATTTGCCATATTTTTAAAAAATATGCTACATTTTCTGAGCACAGAGAAAAGAGACATTTCATTAAATTAATAAATTATAAATATGAAAGAAATAGAAATATCTAGAGGACAGTAAAAAAATCTAACTCCAGAAAGAATTACATTTTACAATCACATTACTTGTGAGCCACAAGTGGTGAAACAGAGGGATTACACTGAATAACCTCTAATACATAATGTGACTTTAACTTGTGTTTCACTAGAAATAGTAGTTTAAATGTAAAAATCAACCAATGAGAACGTTGGTAAGTACTGAAATAGTCACAATGATTTTTATGGGATTTCATAAAAATATAGTATTTTGCAGCAGGGTTTTGCAGTAGCATTTTGATAAGACTTTTTTAATCTCTACCACCTCACATTTCTTCTAAGACCTGCACTATTATTAAAACATTTTTTCAACAGAAAATTAAATCTAGAACAGTGCTTTGGAAAAGCAAGACTTGAATATGATAAATTTATTTGGAATTTGTGTTATTTGTGGTGGGATCAAATCAACACAAATTTCAAACTTGAGAAACCTATTGTTGTAATACTTTCTGTGACTGTATGTACCATGGAATGAAAACTGGATATACCCAAAATTACACAACAACTTGAAAAATGTTTCCTTAATTGAAGGACATCAGCTTGGTACCCTATTTTAGTCTGTAAATGATTAAACTGAAGGATGATTAAACTTAGCCATGTCACATAAAATGCTAGTGTCAATATAAATAGTGACTTTTGAAAAAATCCAACCACAAACATATTGCATGTAAAATTAAGACATTGGTAAATATAAATGTAATTAGACTAAAAGTAACACTGTCTTATATTTAAGACAGAGATTTGAATTGGCAGTTGTTAAAAAGGATGATTATAAATTCTGGAACTTTCATAACTTTGGACACTATCATAGAAACACAGAATGGTCCATGTTGGAAGGGACCTTAAAGACCATCTGGTTCCAACCCTTTTGCAATAGGCAGGGTCATCTTCCACCAGATCACACCACAGGTAGCTCAGTCTGGCCAAGAACACTTCGAGGGATAGGGCAACCACAAATTCTCTGGACAACCTGTTGCAGTGCCTCACCAGCCTGACAGTAAAGAATTTCTTCCCAATACCCAATTTACACTTACTCTCTGTCAGTTAAAAGCCATTCCCCCTTGTTGTGACACTCTGTGCCCTTTTAATATCTCTGTCCATCTCTCTTGTAGCCTCTCTTCAGGTACTGAAAGGCTACAGTAAAGTCATCCTGAAACCACCTCTTTTCCAGGCTGAAAAATCCCAACTATTGTAGTCTTTATAATTTAGAGATGGAAAGGCTGCTGGGCCATCTTGGCTAAATGACGCTTTTGACTAGAAAGGTTGGATCAGATGATCGTTAAAGTCTCCTTCAAACCTACAACTGTACGATTCCATGGTTCTATGACAGCTGATCAAAAATGGGTTCCTGTGAGCATTATCAACTATAAACTTAATAGATCAGGGGAAAATTTGTCATACTATAGGGAGAAAAAGGGACAAGATTATGAATAATATTTACATCTGGGAATAATGATCCCATTCTATTGCACTCAATGGAAATTTTGTTGTTTTATTTGCTAGAAAATATTTGGCATTTATTCACTCTTTATATGACCTAGGGTCATAGAGTGGGTATACATATAGTACTACATAACTTCGCTCAAGAAATTTGAGGGAGTTTTCATTAAATGAACACCAGGTCATAGTCATTAAGATGTGCCTATTAGCTTAGTATTCTGCATTTAAAAAACAAAACAAGAACAGTCTTGTAATGGAAATTTCTAACAATCTCTAAGAAAAAGTCACATGCACATCAGTCAAGACAACTTCTGAAAGTGATTAGTAAGGTACTAATATCACAGTCATAAAGAATGATGAATGACATTTGTCTAAACACAACTATTTACACTAAGTATTTACTTGTGCTTGCTTCAGTAAGCCATGGTATACAAATTATTAATAACTTCTGACTTAAGATGATGCAACTGAGTATTGCTATTTTTAGTTTAAAGCTGAATATTTCTTCCTTGCTACTATGCCACACAGTTTGCTGTATTACTGTCTTCATAGAAAACTGAGAGTTTTACTCTCCTTTAAAAAAAAAAATTAGTATCCAAACTATCAGTTTACACTATATATGTTAATACAACTGTGGGTTTTTTTCCCCACAGGCAGCATTTAAAATTTGCTTCTTCGAGACTTGATTTTTTACCTCAATTCATACTTGCAGTTTCTCTAAATTATTATATATTATTTCTGGCTTAATAAATTCTTGCTTTCAGTTGCCTTTTCTTGAATCCACACTGCAATTTTCTGTTATACCAACACACTTTTATTGGAGACAGGCTTATAAAGGATCACTGGAATGATTTTAAAAGGAGCCCTCCGGGAAAGATAAACAGAGGTCAATTGCAGCAGAAGACGGGACTATCGCTTAAAACACTAATGAAGACATTTAATAAAATATCAACTAACACCACTCTGTGCTGTACCGACTGTGTCTATGCATGATACATGACTGTTCCTCTTTCTACATAACCTTGGAAAAAGCTTTCATTCTGTATGACAACACTTGTGGGGGATTTACCAGTTTTTTTACAGTGTACTCTCAGCATGTTTTACTAAGAAGATATTAAATACAGTTTAACAAAAAATGGATGCAGAAAAAATATGCTTCTATATGAAAATACATTTTTTAAAACTATTAGTTTTACAGCAATTTTTTCTCTTTGCTTTCAGATATCTAAGGCTGCAATTGCATGAACAGCTAAAGTAATCTAGCAGATCACTGCTAAAAACAGTTTTGAAATCCCTCAACTGTCTTACATTTTTCACTGTACTTCACTACTGTTTCTCTCTTCACCAACAATCAGCATGAACACTCATGGATTACCATGTACCCAGAGTTTCCAGGACCATGAGCGTGTTGCTTTCCAAAAAAAAACCACACCCACCTTCTTTTCCTGAGTTAGTGAGATAAAATTACTCAAAGAGGGTTCTGATAAATGTCAGTGCCAGTGTCAAGTGTGCTTCAGAAATAGAAAGCAGAAGAGGTGAAGCAAAGTTGAACCTCCTCCTTAAATGGCAATATGCTTAAAACCCCTCAACTTCTTGAATTACATCTTAAATTACACAAATTGCAAGATGACAGTATAATAATGGGGTCATTCCTTAGGGTAAATGAGCTCCATCTGATTACTTTTAATTTATTTAGAGATTTGAACTTTGCAAAGTGTTACCTGAGTTTGTGAATAACATACAGTGTTTCTTCATCTGGTTTAATGACAAAACAATATTAAAAAATGAAAAATATGAAGACAATAACTGAAAGCTCTGCAAATGAAAACCTGTCTTCCCTCCCAACTATACTGGTTGATATTAAAAAAAGTATTTTCTCTCTCTTAAGGTTTATCCCCCAAGCAAGCAAAAAAGACTGCACTTCCAGGAAAAGAAAACAAAATTTAAAACCAAGTTATTTTGTAGAGAAAACCCCAAAACAAAGTCCAACACTCAAGTCAACCAACCAAAACAAAACCAAAACCACCACCAAAACAAATGAAGAAAATAGTTTTTTCTTTGTGCTCAGTATAAGTACCAGCTTAATCATAGAAATTCAGAATTATATGTAAACTAGTATACAACTCACTAATAAAAATTGTAGTTCTATGGAAAGTTGAACTTATTTGTACACTCTACTACTAAAAACTTTCAGTATTAGGTGTAAGGAGAAAGTGTATGTACATTCCAAATTCATTATGTCCAAGGCAGTCACTTTCTTTCAGCCCAGCATTTAGTCTCTATCACAAAGAAATAATTTTGCTACCATAGCTTATACTAGCTCCTGAAAAAAACAAAAAACAAACTGTGTAGGAAAGAGGAGAAGAGAAACTAAAATGGTAGAAGTCATATCCTTAGTGAATACAGATACTCTGGGAAAGGAACCCCAGAAGATGGAAATCATGTTTGTGTTGACATTTTGCTTAGAAAGTTTGAGTTTCTGAATTTGGCTTTCATTTCTCTGAAATTGCTACAGCTCTTTTGAAGAATAGAAGTTTTTTTTATGCCTGCATAATGACTTCCATAATTAACTCCACTCCCTAAAAATTTTTTCAAACATTCTGGTGACTTTCCACTTAATACAGAGAGACTGCATTTCAAACACATACTTTATGATTCAAAAATACTTTCTTGGTTTTATCAACTTTCTTAGTCAAAGGTTTAATTGCATTCTGACCTTTTTTAATTCAGTATCGTATATTTAAAAATGGAAGTCCTTTTCAGACCTGAACTATGAGCTTTTATTATTCATAGCTTGGTATGAAATTGTGCAAAAGAATGTATTAATACATTTTGAAATAAAATTGCAATATACATAAGCTGAAAAAGAACTGTGGGAAAAGTAGTCAAAAAGACTTATAAATATTTTAGTACTTTTTTTGATAGAAAGATCACTTTCAAATATTATTTAATTCTAAATTAACAATAATTTATGTACCCAAGTTTTATTTTTAATACACACTAGAAATACTTTTTCAAACTGTACCATTATTACTCATTTTCACTTATGAAGCATTTGATTTTTTCCACTATTTGGAAAGACCCTTGAACATTTGTTCAATAACCCAACCAAAGAAGTTGTTTATTCCCAGATCCAAAAAACTACTTTAAGAAAGAAACATAAAAATTAACTATTTGCAGAATTTTTAAGGCATTGGTATATATACAGTTCTCTTTTTGATTACCAAGGAAGGATATAAATAAAGGCTTCAAAGTAGATATTAAAATGTTACATTTAGCAAAGAATTCATTGACTGCTAGTACATCCTCTGAATGGGGATGAAAAGTCTAGAATTAATTTTGAAATTAGTTTCTTAGTTTAATTGCAATCAAAGCCAGAAATCTGTTTAGCAAGTTATGTCTTGTATTCACAGACATGATTAACAAGTCATTCTCTATATTCACTTTTTCAAAATAACAAAAGGATAACTTCTTTCTAGATTAGAAAATAAACATTAGGAACCCCAAAACAATCAATGCCTTCTTTCAGAAATAAATGTGATTATATCCTCTGGAACCACATAGTTTTGCTTTGGCATTATCAGAGTTTTTTTCCTCTGGATCGTATTCTTTAATACCAGGTTAAATTTCCTGTTCTTGTATATTATATGTTGTAAATGTATATTATATTTTCACATTTTTTCTTCCATTAGGTTGAAACAAGTTTATTTGAACTTGCAACAATAGTAAAACTTACCAACCAGAATGACAGTTTTACAGAAATATTTGATGAGGTGCTTGTCTACACATAGATACCAAGAACACACATCTTCCTATAATGATCTACTGAGACCTAATTTGCTTTGGTCCCCTTTTTTAAGAAAAGACACCAAGGTGAACACCACGGTTTATCTGTACAGTTTAATCTTGTTTCTGCTTAGGATTAATTTGGAGCAAGAATGCCTCTTTCTAAATTCAGTGCATTTTGGAAAACATTAAGGTATGTAATAACAGATAAAGCACTATTATTTCATAATTAAATATTCAACACATGCAGTTACTCAAAAACAGTTCTATACATTTCCTGAAGTTTAAATTTATATTTCATCTAGGTCTACAACCACAGTTATGTGTAGCCAGTCTTTACAGGTAATTAATCATGGGCTTAAAATTCCAAGTATGCAGAACTGTATATCACAATATCAAGTGCCATTTGTATGAATTTCTTGGTACATATTAACCAAATACCATTCATGTATATTAAAGCATTTCAGATTCTCCCGGGCTGAAAATGACTGTATTCTGTCCACAGAATTATAATATAATGAACAGGCGTTCAAAGTGTTTAAAAAATAATAAATGTCTGACAATCACAGTTTTGATTCAGTAATTATAAAAACAAACAAAGAAGGAAATAAAAGACAGCTGTGCATTTTGCAGGAAAGAAAAAATCCTGTAGTATTTTCCTCTGCCAGTAAAAAAATCAAGTTTCTAAGACCCTCCTGCATTTTCTCTCATGCACCACTTGATAGACAAACAAGAGTGAAATGAACCATGATATACACTATAACTAAACAGAGCAAAATAAATGCTCTCAACATAAAACTTTGATATTGTGTAATTACAGCAGGATTAAAACATCACTGTTGTTATTTCTTCTTTTTATCCTTTGACTTGATAAAGATTCATGCAAATAAGTATATTTCAGCCAAGATTTTATATATTTCCCTAGACACATTTAATTAGTAAATCTCTTTTCAGTTGTCATGAATTTAAGCACTATTAAGTAAACTATATTACTAAAAAGTTAACTTCTTTATTAGATATAAAATTAAGTATGATGAACTTATCAAAATTAGCCATTAGATATCTTGTGGGTAGTGCAACTGTGTCCTTAAAACAAGGGAAAAATACAGACCTTAGTTTATCTGTACCTTAAATTATCAGCTAATGATAAACAACATTCTCACCCTTTTGCAGCTCTGGGCAGCCTCTAAGACTTCAGGAACTATCTAATGCGAAGTTTTAACTGGAAAATGCCAATTTGCCTGTTTCATATACTTAAACCGCACAATAATCCATGACAGTGGCATGTCAAACTAAACAACAGCCTCAGGTAACTCCACTACCTCAGTGTTGTTTTCTTGAGTGCCTGCCTGCCATAGAACTCAGTCAGGATTGATTCATGTGATAAATTGAGTGGCATGGAATAAGGAAAATAAGGTTGAATCTGAACATGCACTAATATAGGAACGGAATAGTCCACTACTGTGCTGATTATTTACATTCATGCTGAAGTTCTGATAGTTTTTCCAAAGAAAGGATTAGCAGAATAGCAAAAATAACTCTTGCATGACAGCTCAATCCTACACTGCACTAGCAAAAACATTGCAGTAGGTGGACATTAGGTCTAGAAGACTGCACAGTGTGTTAAGAAAAAATACACGCTGGATCTTTGACTAGAGACTCTGCTCAAAGCAGTATGTTTGCAAACAAAACTGTCAAATATAGGAATCAAACACTTACTTTAGCATCCATCTGTGGTTAGAAGGCTTGCAGATAAGTTAGCAAGCTGGAAGTGACCCATAAGGATCATAAAATACAACTCCCTCCTCCTCACAGGACTACCTAAATCTAAATCATATGATTAAGAGCTTGGTCCAGAAACTAACAAGCTTTGTGCTGTGACCACTTTCCTGGGGAATCTGTTCCAGTGACAAACCATCCTCTCAATGAAAAACCTTTTACTAATGTCCCATCTGAACTTCTTATGCAGCTTCATTTCATTTCCTGATGTCCTAAGTCAACTAAGCAGTCACTAGCATCATCTAGTGGAATGTCAGTCCAGTAGTGTTTCTGTACCTCTCTGTCTGATTTTGAGAAATTAGAAATTACAACGCCTCAAGATGAAAACTAAAATGTGCAGATTTTTTTGCAGTTGCTTGAAAATCACCTTTGAGTCTCACCTGGTGATGAAAGATTAGAATGCAGGCTTAAGTTGTAAGCCTGTTTTAGTCCAGCAAGGGAATTTCTAGTGTTGCCTAAAATCCAATTGCACTAGAATCTCATCTCGATTATGGGTAGTCTTTTGGGATAGAGATTCCTTTTGCTGCAAGAACTATTAATTGTTACTTGTGCTGATTTAAAACTGCTATACAGGCAACCAAATAGTAGCACAAATCTTTCTTCTGTATTCCAATAAGCAAAAGAACTACCTTAAAAATTTAGTTACTATCAAATATTGTACTACTTACCACACTACAGAGCTAATCCTGTTTGCTCCATTACAAGAAGAATTGGTTGTAAGATTGCAAAATCCCTCCTTTTAGTGTTGACTTAAGAGAGCTTTACATTTAAATTTGGTATCATGTTTTTGACATGAACAATTTAAAACATTCTACAAATCTGATGCATCATGTTTATACATATCATGTCCACTTTCTGTAACTAACATCGCTTCCAGCAAAATCTTATTCTAGTCCAATAAATGAGAGAAAAAATAAAGTAATTCATGAAAACCAAAATAATTAAATAGTAGGAGCAGGTTAAAGATCAGCATTCATTTTTAAAATTAAATTTAAAAGTCTGCAGTAGTTACTTAGAAGATTGGCAAGTTTTACAAATAACGTCACCAAGCATTTTAGAGAGAAACACAGCCGCATTAGAATGGAGTCATTAGGCAATACATTTATTTTGAAGCCAATTAACCTTTTGTCAGAGAAATGTCGGAGCTGTAATGGTTTCAGCAGTGGAGGTCAGCCTGTAACAGAGGCACGTATGACAGCGATTACGCTGTCTGACATATGCTGGAGACTGAGAGTACAGCCGTGGAATGAGAATCTGCCTTCGTTTGTATTCTGCTCTGCATTTTCAGGGAGCAGACAATCTTGACCTATCCATTTAGGTAATTAAAGCTTCTATTTGGAAGTGTCCTGCAGGAAGGTGAAATCTGGGGGAGATAAATGGCTGCTGCTCACTGTATCCAGCCACTTCCATCATTTGATGGACTGCCTGAAACAGGCTGCATTGCCAAGTCCTCATAAAAATAGAGATGAATTGGGCAGGAGACAATTCTCTAAGGCAAAGCAACTCTGTCATCTTCCTTTTTGCAGCATATAATTTAATTGTTAGCAAAGGCAGACAGCTGACTCAGGGGCCTTACTCTAATGACTTTCCCACCATCTTCCATTTGCTAAGAAATTATTTCAGTGTATTTACTTGCAAGCTAACTTTGTCTGACAATGAGAAATGTCACTTCAATAAGCTCAGCTGGTTGTCACAGCTGTGCCAGGACTTACCTTCCAGGCAATTTTGTTTCCTGCACACTCATGCTGAACAGCAATTGGAAAGTCTCCTCTGTCATAAAACTTGCGAAAAGCTGTGCGTTTTGCTGGTCTTTGTTTTACTGATCCTGCAGGTGGGGGCCCTCTTACCTTAAAAAGAAGAAAAACAAAACAAAAAAACCCCATAGTTTAGTAACATATTTTTAGAAAAAGCCTAAAGTCTGGCTTAAAAGAGATATAAAAGACGAATAAGTGATCTCCCAAATTATAGTTTGCTTTCTTCTTTACATGCTACACTACACTACTTTGAAAATACACTTTGGTAATGATCTACAGGTTTTGTTAACTGCCTTTTTTTTGCCACTTTCAGATTATCCCATAAAAATTTGCTATATTTTAAAGTACATCTTTCTATTACCACAATATTTCTAAGCAAAAAGAAAACACTAAGAAGAACATTACACAGTAGAAGTTGTTAGAAAATTAAGTATTTCTCCCTTTTCTATTTCTTTCTAGAAGTAATTTGACTTGATTTCCAACTAATATTACTGTTCATGCTCTCCACCATCTTTTGCTAGTCATTAGGTAATGAGATTAGGTAATCTCTTTTAGCATATCCCATCCCTAAATGCTATGGATTTGGCTTTCAGATGACTTCCAGTCCTTCAGTATTGATGGCTGAAGTACTGGAAAAAATGAAGGTCTTTTGCTCAGACCTCTCTTCTCTGCCTGTGAGGAAATTTGATTTAGCTTCACTCAGTTCCTTATCTGAGTTGTTGCTGGTTTAGCATATAGCACAGTCTGAATGACAGTCGAATTCCAAAATGCTCATGCTGGAACCTTTTCCTCAGATAAACATGGTAGCAACAGCAACTAACAATTGGCACTAAGATAATAGAATTTCAAGTACTTAAAAGAAATCTATTGTTTAAGCTAATTAACAAACCTAATCTCAAATGCTAGGAGAGTCTAAGAGAGCTAAACTAATCTCAAATGCTAAGAGAGTCTAAGAGAGCTAAACTAATCTCAAATGTCCTTGACAACTGATTCTTCACTCTGAAACTCCATAGCTGTGCATCCGGGATAAGAACTTCTTACAATTCTCTTCATGTTTCTTCTGTTAAAAATGCTATAATGTGTCATTTTCAAAAAAAAAAACAAAAAACGCAAAAATGAGAACTTCAGTGTTCGTAAACCATACCCAGTATTTTTTACTGTTCTATTTGTCTTCAGTGACCCTTTCATTAAGTTTCTAGCAGTACAGACATTCAGATTTCCAGCAAACAGAATGTAAACTTGTAACATCCTCTTTTTCATTTGGGTCATTCCATAATTTAACTCTGCTAAATACAGATATAAATTTGACTTGGCATTTTTTTCCCCCCAAAGTGTTTTCACATAATTTTCCACTGGCCAAGGTAGAGGAGTCCACTAGTGATATGTCTACACTGTGCTTTTCTACAAATTGCTTCAACTAGGCTACTAAACTGTGACCTATTGTTGCATATTGCTGTCCCTGATAGACCATGTCCAGTAAAACCAGATTTGATATGCACAGGTGTAACTTTGCTTAATAAACACATCTGCAGCAGTTGGGAATAATACTCCAAGAAAAGCATTCCTAACCCATGTAAATAAACCTCCACTTGCTGTTCTGCAGAGGAGCAATTTGTTCTACACCACCAGTATAATTACTTTCACTTGTTTTTTTGTGGGATCGTTTTGGTTTTTTCTCAGTTGAGGCAAATCTCAGAGTCACAGCACTTTGAGGCCAATGGAAAAACACCTCTGTTCTTTTGTATATTTTTTCACAAACAGGTCTTTAATACATCCTTTAAAACATTATTTGCTGTATAATATCAGAGGTACCTGTTAGATTTTAACTTAAATTATTGATAAAGAATATGCTGTCTTGGTTACATGAGATACAATCTGAATAATTTTAGGAGACTACCATAACTAGAGGTAGTTAATGCAATCTCAAATTACATCTTCTCTGATACCAGACATTCTCTTCTTCCCAACTCATATTAGTAAATTTGCTATGAGCCTTTCCCTACTGTACTTTATAAATTTTCTAGAAAATATGTTTATGTTAATTTCTTCATATTCTTTATCCAGGAACAAAGATACTAGAAGGACTTAAAGTATGCTGGTATCAAACCCCTTCATTGTGCATTGTCCTTAGATGAAGACTTTGAAGCTCCATCTTAATTAATATACCTACTTTGATCTGCCATCTCCAAAAAAGGTATGGTAGAATCAGAGAAGGTTCAGAAGAGGATAATGACTGAAGGTATGGAATGGCTTTCAAAAGAACAGAATAAAGGAGAAAATTATTAGTATGGAAGAATAAAATAAAGAACTATAAAATCCTGATATTATGGAAAAGGTGACAAGGGCAGATTTCCCATTATTTCCTTCAGTAAAAGCATGGGACATTAAATCTAGCCAGTAAGAAGTTTGGAACAAACAAAAGTAGTTATGTATTCATGCAGCAAATAGTGGATTTATGGAACTCCTGGCCAAAAGTCAGTTCACTGTAAACACTAAAAACTTCTGTACATTCAAGCTGTGACTGCAAAAGTTGACAAAAAAAAAGTCCATTCAAGTTGACTAAATCCTGATTATCAGTAATCATAAATACAATGAGTATTATTTTGGATGTGATACAGTCTGTTTAGGAGATTGCTCAGCCTTACATTTAGTCTCATGGTGACATCACATTGGCATCTTATACTTATCCATTGATTAAGTGCCACAGCAAGGGTCTTTCAGATGATGAGCTCAATGTAAATAATACAACTTCTTGTCATTAATGTTAAGTACATTATGTTGTACTTTGTACTATAATATTAAATTCCATTTCTATAACATCAGGACTCAAAGGCTTCCACTTCTGTCACACCATGATCTTCATCCAAACATTATGCCAACTATAAATTTCATTATGCAATCCTGATTTTTTCAATGAAAATATTAAGCAAGGTTATTCCTAAAACCAAAAATGAAGAAGTTCCATTAATAAATGCAATCTATTATCGTATCTCTCATTTCAATATTACATGTCATTTTTGTCTCCACTTCAATATGGACCTTTTTACCCTCTGAACATGTCTTGCTGTATAACTACCAAAGTACTGTATACAGCTGGAGAAACAGCACTGTACTGAATCCTTGAAAAGAGTGTCAACAGAGAGAGCTGCTGTTTTTCTCTTTGTCCTGAAGATGCTTTTCTTGTCAGATCGGTCTGCAATAGGTACAGAGACCTTTAAATACCTGGAAGACAAATTGATTTCAAAGCAATGAAATGCTCAAGACAGAAATGAGCCTGACATCTACCTAGAAGAAAGAAATAGCAGCAATCAGGAAGACAGTGGAACTGTCCCTGCAATGAAGATACAGTAATGTTGCATGACTGAAGAGTACTTTTGCTCCTTTATTTAATGAAGACAATTTGTTTTCTCTGTATCTGACAAACCTAGCTTATGAGACCTCTGCTAGAGTGGCTGCACTGAGCCAGTACTGCTTACCTTTTGCAAACAGTTTCTTTTCCTTCCAGTCTTCACTACTAGTGAGACCACCACAGAGCATTATTCTCTAATGCAGACACTGCTTTGGGTCATTCTAGCTGTGCATAATCTGCCTGAGGAAAAGTTTACGTGTTTGATTTCCTCTTTCATTTTTGCAATTCCTGATCTAAGTCTGGATGACATTATCTCTACAGGTGTCCCTCAGCTCAAGCTTCTCAGTGATTTTATGTTGCTAAGTGAAATACAAAACAAAATAATTGGACAATGCTTTTCTTTGGTATAGTGAGTTTTGCTTTCTTACATTTTATATTGTTATAATTACTGATAAAAAGGTCACTCGGAAAGTAGTCCATTTATTGGAAAAATAGTAACAAATATTATCTTCTTCAGGCTAATAAAAATGTTTCATTGCAATATAGTGAGAAAGATTAAGATTAGAGTTCCAGTTAATTAAAGGCTAATATTCATGATAGCAAAGTATATGAAGCAATAAACAGATTGTGAGGTTCGTTAAATGCCAAAGTGAAGTTGAAGAGTTTGATAATTGCAAAACTAATTTATTGTAATTCTATGCCATTGAACTATGTGACAAGATAAAAGATGTAAGCCATTAAGCAAAAAAGAGAGAAAGACCGTATTTCTTTCATTGATTCATGGGCATTGAAAGCCATTTTACCTGGTTGCATTCTTAAATTTTTCAGTGATGGCACATTAGGAAAATTACAAAGAAAAAATTTTTGAGGTCAGGTTTAAACAGTGATTAATATTTGAAGACTGAATTTTGTTCATTTTCTGAGTGTCAAACTCTATGCACACTCAGGCACCTAAATATCTGTGTAGGACAACCGGCCATTTTTGTGAAAACTATCACTAGTTTCATGAGCAGTTTAAGCCAAACAAAAACTGGACTGAGATCCTACTGGTCTTATACAACAATTCATGTATTCTATTAAAAAAAAGACAAGTGACACAATCAAATTTAATGGTTAAAAGATTTTTTTTATTATTATTTAACTCACATTAAGCATTTGGAAGAAAGAAATAGTGTCCACTTTTTGTCTGCCAAGATTCTTATATAAAAATTGGAATTTAACCCCAGCCTTTTATATTTTCTCCTCATAAAAATATTAATTGAATTTATTTTTGAAGTTACAGGGATGAAAAGTTATATGACCACCAACTGTCTTAGCTAAAAAAGGCAGTCTTTCTTGAAAATATAATGACGTTATCACCTTGAAGAATAAAATTTTCAGAAATAAAACCATAAATTCCCATTTTTGTATCTAAACTAAAAGAAAAATGTATGTTTACAAAATTGCACTGTACCCACAGAATAGAATTTACTAGTGCCTTCTGTCTCAGGGAACAAAAAGGTGATGGCATTAAGGAAATGTTTGTGTAATCACTGACAGACTCTTTGTCTCATCCTCCTCTTCTACTGGTGTTAAACTTGGCTAATGCAGCATAGTTCAACTGGCAATCCATTTATTTCACCATGGGAAAGATCAGCATCCATTTCTTTGTGCACTGGTGCCAGAAGCTATGACCAAAACCCTAATGTCAACTTCAAGCAAAATGCAATATATATTTAATAAGTCAAACTACACAAGGAAGAATACTCAAGCTAGCACAAGTGCTAGCAGAAGTATTCAAAAATAAAGACCAAGTAAGATACCTAGCACTATTCAGGGCCATGCTAACACACAAAACTTTACTAGAACTGTCAACTACAGGGTCCTCATCCTCACAGTGTGATAAAGCTCTTATCTTGGCTGGACAGGCATTGACACAAAACTGCCTAGGTACAACTCATGCCCAATGAACAGGCTGAGGTACAAAAGCTATGAGCCACAGTTTGTGTTTTTGGTGTCAGCCCACTAAAGTACCTTACATGTTTCTACATTTGTAACACAGACAATCCCATCATCAAAACCCTCTCATCAATAACCCGTGAGAAAACATCAAGATTTTGGCAGAATAGCATGATAGTAGTTTTGGTGACATCCACAGAGTTTTGAATAAGCACAGTAGCAGTACTGAAGATGTAGAAACCCAAATCTTAGGCAAGTGTTAACAATCAGAACCTCATCTAGGCAACCCCAAGGGTGTCTACTCTGACTGGTAATAAGCAACAAAGTCTGCCCTGCTCTTCTTAATTTACTGATCCTAATTTGATTAAACTGACTTGGGTAGTTAATACATCCTGAAATCATGTTTTGATTTTGTTATGCAGTCATACCAAAAATTGAATAAGAAACTTCAAATGACAGGAGAGGCACAGTAAGATGTCCCAGTAGATACTGCTGAGTTCCACATTAGTTCTTTTTATTTAATGTCAGTATCACAAGCATTCAATATCAAAAGAACATGATCCCTCAACATGTATCAGATAAAAGCTTTTGATATCCAAAAAGAAACCGGGAGATATTTCTTCAAATGTGCCACTCTTGATATGCTTTAAATGGTGCCACATCTAATGCTTAAAAGCTAGTTCTGGGGCTATTCCACAAATCTGGACAAGACATCAAAGCCCATCTCATAGCTTCAAAAGTCAAATGGAGAAAAATCAATTTTACAACCCCCAAATGAAACTACTGATAGGTCAGCAAACATTACAAATGCTTCCAAAGCACTACAACTTGAAAGAAAAATTAGACACGTGATTTTGTACAAAGATACTGTATCTCGTTACTGCCTTGAGACACTACAGCAAGTAAGTCATAAGCTGCATGCAGAATTATTCTATTTCACCACCTCAAGAAACATTACTTTTGATTGGGGAAGGGACAAGCTGTTTCAGTAAGACAGATGTGCCTATGTCACAAACTCCTCTACAGCACTATGTACTTGGAAGGTCCTTCATCTCTTATCCTCTACTGGAATACAATGTAATTATTTCATATAATTTAGATTTCTCTCCTGATGCTTGCCAAGCAATTTCCTTTGATGCAAAGGGAGAAGAGCCACAACTGCTAATATATTTCTCTCCTAATACATTTCTTTCCTTCCAGTCCAGATGAATATAGTCTTGCTCTGTTAGTTTCATAAAGCATCCCAGTGCATCAACTGCACTAAATCTGGAAGCCTTCTAAATTTTTCCTGATAGCTATTTTACTTTATGGCAGGGTTTTTTACTTTCAGTGATACTGTTGCTCATGAAGATATTTATTAAGCTGCAAAGACATGGCCTTTTTCCAGAGACAACTGATCAATTGATTTCTTTGATGTCAAGTTCAAATCATTCCCTCACAAGAGGAACTCTCATAGGAAACAAATAGTTTTTAATTCATATTGTGCGCAGTTGAAAATGTTTTAACAAAATCTGCTTGTCTGCTTGGCATATACGTAAAAAAAAAAACTCCCAAGAAGAGAAAATTTTCCTTGGTGAGTCAACTTTGTCTCATATCAGAAGTCAAATTTGTAGGATGCAAGTGAAAAGGAGCTCTCACAGAATAGTTCTTCTCTGATGCTTACAATAGCTGGGTTGTAACTGTGAAGCAACAAATTTATCTTTCTCAAGTCACAATGCTCTTTCATAATTTTATTATTTTAAATGCTTTCATATTGGCAAATGCAAGATTCATCACTTTCTGTAGTAACTGATATTCCTCAAATATTTTATTTCTATCTCCATAACTACCTAGACTGTTTGTTTGCAACCCTTTTACTTGAAATATAATTTTTCATGCCTAAAAGTAATGATAAAACTTTATTATATTGATGTTAATGATTTCAGAACAGCTGGAAGTTATAGTGCTATTGAAGTCTACTACATCTGCATGGAAAGACATGAAACTTGACCAGAGCACATGAAATATTAAAAAAAAACCCCCAAACTTTTAACTTTTAACTCCATAGGATCCTTTTACAATTTCTATTTACTGAATATAGCTGTTCCTCATACTGAAGCTCTTATGCAGCATCTTTAATCCATACAGCATTGTTACTGTAGGCTAAATCAATCTGCCCCATATTCAGGGCAGTGAGAATTCTGTGGTCTTTTTGAGGTCTGGAAGGTATGAGGGAGCCTCTTGTTAATGGCAAAAAAAAAAAAAACCAAAAAACTTTCTTACATAAAATTATCATCTTTATACTTTTTAGTAGTTTTTAGTTTGGCCATCATACATTGATATTTGTTAATCATCAGTGACAAGTTTTAAATCTATCCAGTGCCACAGCCTATGCTTTTATTTTAGAATTGTTCCACTTATGTGTGCTATGACTTAAGAAATCACTTAAGGAAAAAAGCAATTAAATAGAGTTTAAGACCTTTTCTGAAGTCCTGCCCCCTCTTTTTCTTTCCTGAAACTGATTTCTTCACACGTATCTGAAAGCAATGTACTGTGAATTTCACCATGATTCTCTAATAAACAGTTTGGGAAGGAGTTGCTAACTGTTTGGACATCATGATGTCTCAGGTGGGGAGTGGAGTACAGTTAGATTAACTCTTCTTGTTAAACATCAAAACCTGCTCAGTTTTTTAAAATCTTACTATTGGTTTTTGTGCTTCATTTTTTCTGTCATGCTACCAAAAATTCCTTGAAATATTACAAATCTCTCTTGTTAGTAAGCTGATTAGACTGGAGAATACTGACAAGGGTTTTGAGACTTGTCTTTGCCATTTTGGAAAGGAATCTGAGACACAGATTCCTTTTAGAATTGTGATCATTCACTGCCATAGGCTGTCCAACTGCTTCAGCTGTAATTTACTCAGTTGCTTTCCACATAAGATAATTAAACCTTCAAATATCACTTCAGCAGTTTTCCTGCTAGCCTTGCTGTCCTATATACTTATGTTATTAGAGATTCAGATAGGCATAATTTTTTTCATTATTGAAAATATCTTTTATTCAACTTAGAATTGAAATAACACAAGATAACAGAATAGCAGAAGATTGACCAAAAAGTTTTTCTTTGGTTCACAGGAATATTCTCAGGGATTTTTATTTTTTATTTTTTTTTTTTTGCACAGGAAGGTATATTCTATCCAGCTAGTGGAAACAGGGTTTTTAACAAGTTTGAGCTCATTTCATTCTTTATACTCAAAGCATTACCACAGCAGATGTAGAGCTTTTTTCTTCATCTGCCAGTTAATATGACCAACTACGTATTTTCTTTTCCTCATCATTATTATTTCCTCTTATATACCTCATCATCTCCAGAGCTGATTGCTAGGGTGCTAACGGGAACAGAATCCCAACCCTCTCCAGTTTTCAGCTAAGCAAGAAGCATGAAGATTCTCTTAGGCCAAAGTCAAAGGACAGAAACAGGGCATTTTCAGCATATATTATTAGCAAAATAGACTTTGTCATAACTATCTAGACAGTGAGCACATAAAATTTAATGAAACTTCTTGGTGATTTAGACATTCTAAAAAATTAACAAGGATCACTTTTACTTAGAAGAAACTGAGAAGTATGTACAATGTGAAGAATAAAAGTGATACTTTTAGACTTTATATCATTTCTCAACCAAATTATGTCTAATTCATCCCATTTTCTTGTGTTGTAACCTACACATTTATAGTCAATTCAGTTTAAATTGACACCACTGATTTACTGTGTACAGACTCCTTACACAACAAGTGGTGTAGCAGAAAAGAGAAGCCTTTTTTCCTATGGGACTTTTGGGGGTGGCTCTTTTCCTAGAATATTCTGATGCAGTTTTATATGGTATACATGGAATTCTGAGCAGAGACTGGAATGAAGGTATCTAGTTTCAAGGGGACTGCTCTAATCAATTTATTTATATCTTATTTCTTCATGTAGTTCTAGAATCCTTGAAAATACAGTTTTAGTGGAAACCATATCCCCAAAGCATAAATTTCACTGCTATAACTGAAAAAAAATTCTAAGATTTTCATAGCACAGACTAGTGTCTTGACTTCCAGGGTACCAAAACAGGATATTAGTTATTAAGAAATCTATTTCTGAAATTTATCAAAGAAATTAGAAAAAGCCAAAATAAATTAACTATTTATTATGATGAACTATGAGGAACTACGATGAAACTGCTCTATGCAGCATCTAGGAAAGGCATTAAGAATAAAACTATTAATAAAACTCTGAAATGCAAAATTATATCAATATTGTACAGGTACATCAAAGAGAAATATTGTCTCCATATGTTAGCCAAAAATAATCGTTCTTAAAAACCCCAGAACTCAAAACTATGCACATTAAGAGTTGAAAAACATACTTTATAGACTAGAATGATAAACAGGTCGCTTACAAATGTTGGTAACTAGCCATAGGAAACTTTAAATGGGCATTTTTTATTTAATGACTCCCAGCTCCTTAAGGAGGACCAGAGGTGTGTGAGAAAATCCAGTGCCATGAGCAACAAACTGCTACAATTACACAAAACAGTGCAATTAAAAAAAAAGTGAGTTTCAGTAAACTTCTTGGAAAGTAGGTAGAGTCTCAGGGAACCATATTCTTTGAATGCTTCATATAGTTTCCATTATAATAACGTTATAATTACAGAATCATTATCATGGCTTGGTAAGGACAATAAAGAATAAAAAGAGACTACATATTGATAGATTTAAACACCCCCCCACCAGACAAGAACATGCATAGAACATACGTGAATCACAGAATTTATAGTAATTTTGGATAGAACGTGGCAATGAAGAAAAAGTCAGCTATGTTATAATAAATAAATGTGATGCCAAGCATACCCAAGGGGAACTCTCTGGTTATGGGGAAAAGGTCATCAACAAAATATCACACTAACAAAATTGGGATAATGATCACTGCATAACTGTTTCTTCCAAAGAGGAAGAGCACTATTTACTTCAGAACCCAGACATGCATTGGAAGGCTGAGCACAACATCAGCTTAAGGCACAGATACTAGAAAGCTTGTGTGTATACATTGCAATGGCTTCAACTACTGGGCACGAGCAGCAACAGGTGGATAACTTGACTTTAAGTATCTTCTTATCTACACCACTTTGTGGGTTTTTTTTAAACCAAACTGCTAGGACTTTAATTAAATGAATCACAAATTCCTGAAGAAATTGCATAGGCCGCTTTGTCTGGTAACTTTGCCCTGGAGGCTTTGCTATTAAATTTCAGTGCAGCAAGCGATAGAGATTGCAGGTGATCTAGGCTGCAATTCAGATGCAACAGCATTTATTTACCATGCTACTAGATGCAATCCTTTTTATTAAGCTCTTTTTTTTTTTTAAACAGCTTTAAGGACGTTATTATTCAAATTTACATTTCGCCAGAAAGTTCAGACTCTTTACCTGAGACACATCTGTACTATCAACTGCTTCAATTATTTGTTTGGGGCTTCATTTCCTAACACAGGTACTTATGTCTGCTCTAATTCTGTATAACCTTGCAGCCTCTCAGACAAGCATCTCTTAAGAGATTTAATTTTCGAACTCCCATTTTGAACTTCAAGACACAGAAATCATACTTTAAAGACCATACCAATCAAAGTAAAAACATTTCTATTATTTTAATAATAAGTAAAAATTTTAAAATAAATCAACTGGTACTCAGGAGAAACAAAATTCCAGAAAAGTTTCAATTTTCAGTAACACAAAGATAAAAGATGAAAACAGAAGAAACACTGTTAAAATAATCTAGTAAGATGAAGTTAAGGGAAAAGGAGGTAGCTTTTTACATGCCAGAACAGAAACATGAATAATTTTACTCCATATAGGTTGCAAGAGAATCAATTAAAAAAAAGCCATAAGAGCTTACCAGAAAGTAGCTCTTCCATGAACACAAATGAACAAGAATTATGACTCCAAGACATGGAAGTTTCAAATACTTTTTTTCCTTTGAAAAAAGCTTTTCCAATATAGAGAAATGAAGGACTGTTTGAAGAAGCATTGAAAACAGTTCGAATAGATGTGACATTGTCTCTCAGTTGAGACTCTTTATGACTTTTTTCAACATGCACAGCAATTTTGCTGGTGGTCATATAAACAAACAATCTTTCAATGTCAATCCCGCTGCTAGATATAAATATAGACACTAGGATGAAGACTGCAAGGCATCTGGCTATTCTTAACAACATTGCATAGTTTCCTGTCATAAGGCTACATATGCAATGTTTTCCTGTCAGAGAAGCCAGTTTTCAGTACGCTAACAGGGATGCTGAAAGATAATTGGAAATCTGAGCATGATTCTCTATATGGAAAATTGTATTTTAATTTCCATAGTTTTCTCCACCTTTTTGGGTAGAAGAAATGCTCTTTCCAGTAAAAAGTAAAAAGCACAGTTGAGATCCCAGTAGAGTGACAGCTGGAAACCAGCAGTAAGACATAAGGTTTCATCTATCTTTTCTTAAACTCACTAAGCTTACTACAAGGTAAGCACAAGTTCTTGGCAGAACTGAGGATCAACAAAGAGACTGTTGTAATGGATCATTATGCATTAATAATAATTGTAAAGACATCTAGAATTTATAGTAAAAAACTTTATTTCTAACTATTATAAATATTTTATTAGCTCTATTTTCCTTGACAAATGCAATCAACATACATAGAATCTAGCAATAAGATTTGCAGATAGGGTGAATAGCATTTATTAGTTTAATTTATATAACCAACAAAATCAAAACAGAAGCTCTTCTTCAGCTCTGTAACCCAAACTGCAACTTCAAAGTTAAACAAACTGAAGAAAAAACCTGACAATTTAATTTGATACATATCAATTACACCATCTCGGAAAGAAAACATGGTTGGGTAATTGTGAAGTAAAAAACGTGAAAGAAAAGTGAGTAGTAACCATTATTTACTTATCAAATTTATTAACCTTTTAAGCAGAAATCAATTTTGAGCAATACAGTATTTGACAGATCAACTGTCAACTGAGAGCAACTACTAATAACACTGATGGAAGTCAGTGCTATAAAGTACTGCAGCTCATCATAGAATAGAATCACAAAATCATTAAGGTAGAAAAAGATCCCTAGGATCATTGAGTCTAGTCCTTAACCCAACACTTCCAAGTCCACCAGCAAATAAAATCCTTAAGCACCACATCTTCATGTCTTTTCAATATTGCTTTCTAAATACGCTGGTTCAACCACTTCCCTGGGCAGCTTGTCCAGGACTTGACAACCTTTTTGGTGAAGACAGTTTTCATCATATCCAGTACAAACCTCCCCTGGAGCAATTTGAGGCAGTTTCCCCTTACTCTATAGCTTTATACCTGGAAGAAGAGATTGATCTGACTATACCCTCCTTTCAGGTAGTTGCAGAGAGTGACAAGGTGTCCCATAAGTCTGCTTTTCTCTAAACCTGCTGATAGTTTTAATTTTACTGATTACAAACATGAAGCTCAGCTTTTCCATTTTTTTTTTATATTGAATTATCTACAAATTTACACAAAAATCACTTTTAATAAGAAGGTGTATGGACAACACTTAAATTTCTGGGACATTTCCTTTCTGTGAAAAAGGACTGTAATGTAATTTTTCATTGCTTGGTTCCCATCCATCTAAGAAGAGCTCTCTTGGTGAATTTATGAGATTACAGGAAACAATGAAAATCTCCAGCTGATCATATATTACGCTTTGTATTTTATGTGCCAAATTACTTTCAATCTCACATTTTATCTTCCAGTATGAAATAGCCATAGTTGCAAGTTACTCTTCAAAGTCTTGAACATAGTGATTCTGCTCTCAATTATACTTTCTTTTTCAAAAGCAAAGATTGTCTTCTAAGAGATGGTTAACTCAGATGGATTGAAGAGACTACTTAGAAGGTTTACCTAATTGAAACTGTGTTTTATTATAAACGGATGCCCACATTAAAAATACATTGACAAATTGCTGAAAAGATTTACACAACAAATCAGTACAATAGATAAGAGTGAGGGAATTCAGATAGTCTCAAACAATTTTGAAACAACAAAGCAAACTCATTTAAACTCATCAAGCAAATTCCTTTCTAGGACTTATTTCCTTGATTCCTGAAAAAAATGAGGCTCTAAAACTTCAGGTTGATATCAGTCAGCTTTTGCTTTGTATTTATCAATCAAAACACTTTCAGCTAGTAATAAAACAAGGAAGAAATTAATCTTATGGTTACTGGTAAAACTTCAAAAGCTTCAAAAAACCTCAACAAAAGATGCCTAGGATTATATAGTGTTGCGACAAAAAAACTGCAAAGATGCACAGGCAGAGCATGCAATCAGAAAAACTCATTTCCAGAATTAAGTCAGATTGTAACTGGCATAATAAAAACACTTATGTCAGACACTGGAGTTTGCAATAATAAAGAGTCTTAGAAAGGATTGAAGAGGCTATAAGAGATTAAACTAATCACAGCTGATATTGGCACAAATCAGGTATCAGATGCCATATATTAAAATCTTTATCTATGCCTTCTTTAGAAACATGGAGTCCTAATATCTTAAAAAAAAAAAAAGAAAAATGCATGTACATAATAAAACCCAGCATTTTTAAAACCTAGTAAGTTGCCAGTGGAAAATGCACTTCGAGGATTTTCCTCAAAGTTCAATGCTGAATAAAAGGAGGGTTCCAAGCATCTGAAAGGACAAAGTTTCTTTTCCATCTCTATCTACCTTTTTATTCTGCTCTACCAAAATAGCTATTTTAGCATGTCCTTTGTTGTCATGCATTTCTTACTGAGATTCAGATTTTAAAAAACCACAAACATAAACCTTCTCCCAGTGTCCCCCAGATGATTTGCAGAACAAGTGTCATCCCAAAGATCGTTAGCAGGCAACTGGATTATCAAAATCAAGAGCAGCTACATAAAAAACTCCAAACATTCTGTTGTCAGTTTTCTTTAGATCCTCAAACAGACTCTACTACTGAAAGAAAAAGGAATATATTTCAAAGAAGTTGATGTATATTTTTAAAAAAATAAAAATTTGAAAAAGGCAAAAAAGGTCCTATTAGCCAAAGGAATTGTAAAAAGCCAATGCCAAAAAATATAGTTCCATGTAAAATTTTTTAGTGAATTTGTCAGTTTCAATAGATAAGAAAAAGAGAGAATGCACTCATAAAGCTATAGGTTCTTTGAAGATCAAAAACCATATTGAGTAACTACATAGTGAATTTGGGAAAAACAAAATTAGAGCAGTGACAGAGCTAGATGACAGATAAAACTTATTTTCAAAACTACTACAAATGTTGACATCTAAAATCTTAACAGTAACTACAGCTCAGTGACATCATAACTTTTGATCAAATAAAGACCAAAATCTATTTCAATTTGCTTAAAAATTATGTGAAAAGAAACTACCTCTCCCTAAGTCCAATGATATATTTGCTTTTTTTATCTCATGCATTTTCTCTTTTAATCTCAGAGGAAAAGGGTCATTATCATGTCAACCCATGACTAGGATTAGACATAATGAAACTGCAAAAAATTGGAATCAGAGTAAAATATTTGCACATAGGGACAAAGACTAAATGAAAATAAAACGCTAGCAATTAGCACTATGTGATAGATATTTCCATACTATTTCTGTAGCTTTCTCAGAATATTCTGCCAGAATATCCCTCCAAGCTCTCTAGTCTTCTGTTCCAGTGAAATAATTCTCTTCAAATATTTCTATAACATGCAATTAAGGTTTTTAAAAGTACAGATACAATAACCTTGAGCTTCTCATTTTGCAATGGTGTACAATGCCATCAGCAGATCCTGTAATTTTACTATGGCTTCTAGTGACAATGTGTTATGAATTTGCAACTACACCATTAAGAATAGTACAGTAACACACATTTTTCAAGGATTCAAAAGTGATATAGATAAGGCCATCTCAGAAAATAAAGAAGTTACCCTTTCTCTGGCTTGCTGTATTTTCACTATAGAGGAAGAAATTGATCCATAAGGGAAGTACTAGTAAAGTTTTATGCTGTTTAACACCTTAGCATTTCTGCATGTTAAGGAATAAACTCAGGAACATGACTGTATAGAATATTTGATGCTGAGAAACAAGTAATTGTGAAAATGAAATACATGACCACAAATCTTTGCTCCAATGCAAATGCAGTATAAAGTTGCAACTAATTTTAGCAAATGACAGAACATGCTGAGTTGGAAGGGACCCACGAGGATCATCGAGTCCAGCGCTCAGCCAGGACAATTCCCAAGAGTCACACCATATGCCTGAGAAAATTGTCCAAACACTTATTGAACTCTGTCAGGCTTGGTGCTGAGACCACTTACTAATTGAAGAAAATTCCAGTGCTCAAATTTGAAGAAAATCTTCCCCCATACTGCAAAAGCAATGATTGTTTTGGAACCAGCAACGTTGCAGTAATTATTATTGATGGCATGACAAACTGCCTTAAGTGTGGTGTTCTGATAACCACTGAAGAATTGTGGTATGATTGATGCATGCCTTGTTGTCTCACCCTACATCTCCATTGATTCATTAGTTCCATGGGGTGTACTGTAGCCAAAACAGGAAGGGAATACAGAATATAGGAAGAGTACTGCAATATAAACCTGTTTAATAAAACAGCTTAAAGACATTTTAACTAATGAACAATAAACTACATTTTTACAGGAAAAAAAAAAACAAGAACTGGTAATGTTAACAGTGATTTTTTTGAAAACAGCTCAGAAAAAGAACAGTACTATTATTCTAGAAAGGAAGAATATCTAACATGGGGTTATTCCTAAAAATCCAATCATGACTGGGAGATAAAAGTAAAAACTAGCAAAATAAATAGATTAACATTCTTCTGAAAAAGCTATTTCTAAAGAAAATATGAGAACCTTAAATAATCTGAGAGTAATGTAAGAAAAAGTACTGATAATGTTAACCTTCTGAGAAATAGATTATTTCCTAACAGAAGAGTGAGTGAAAAAAAAAAAAAATTATTTTCCACAGTAAATACAGGGAAGAGATACAAAATAAGTGCTTATCAGTATAATTTTCCTGCTTTTAGTTCATGACATTGACAATACTCCATGATGTCCAACATACTGGTCTACATAACCGAGTGCATTAGGAATAGAAAAATAAAGTACTTAACTAGAGAATGAAAACTGAGAAATAAAACAGAGATCCTCTGTGCAGTATAAGTAAGTCATATTGTAAACTATATCACAAAGGAACTATGATGAATGCTCAACTGCATAAGAAAAAGGGAGAGTGCATACACACAGCCTGAACATTTCTGTCCAATACACCTGAACAGAACACCAAGTAAAAACTGAATGTAACACAAAGAAGGAAAAAATAATCAAGAATCCTCTAGAGGATGAAGAATTAATTCCAAATATAATGGGTTTAATAAAGAACTAATCCTAACAAACTTTTTTTTAATTCTTAGAGGTGATTATAGAGAAGCCTACACTTAGAAGCCTTAGCTCCACTGCCTGAAGTAGGAAATCATGCCTGCCAGGGTATTTTTGAGGGATCATTGTCAAGTGCAAGCTTCCATAGTGGCTTTGCTATCACAACATTCCTACACAACGAGCTGATATAACATCTCACCACTGCTTAGAGTTTCCTTCTCCTCCACTCCCTGACATACATAACCAGCATTTGACTTCTACTGGGTGATGTGCCTGTGAGTGTTCCCTGAACTGATTCATCTGAATAATTTTGTAAAAACTAAACCAGGATGAAAAAATAGTTTTTAATAGGTTTTTTTTCTGACTTAGAAAGCCAAATCACCTTACTCAAGCATCAGATGAATGGGAAAGATGGCACAAGAAGAGAGGCTGCAAAATGAAGACCAAGGAAGAAAAAAACACCCCAGTACAGATTTCTAGGCAGCAGCCAAGGTTATCTGCTCATAGAACCATAGCTGCAGAACAGAGGATTTACTGCTGCTTTTGGAAGCTGGTGGAAATGTTTCCTGCAGGGCACACACATGAATGACAAGGATGTTTCCCTTCACTCTGGAACAAGACAACTACAGTAGAACTCAATCTATGTAACACTTTGGAGAGCTCAATAAATCATCTGAATGCCCCATTAAATCCTATTCAAAACTGCTAATTGCCTGAACTCTATCTACTCCAGTAAATATTAAAAGCTGGCTCAGTAGTTTTGAAAGAACATTCATTGAAGCAAGAGGAATTAAATCCAATGGGCTTTGGACCAAATCTTCAGGGTACATCATTAAACACCCATCAAGAGCTGGAAGTTTTCTAAAATATTTCATTATGCTCTAAGTAGTCTAGAACATTTTTTCTTTTAAATTCTTTCACCTTAAGTCCATATGGAAACACACCTAGGAGTTGAGCATTCACATAAAGATAATTATTCTAGAATTACTTGACTTTGGAAAACCTAAAATGCAAACAAAACCAGGTAAAGAAATATTCCCTTTAAACTTGTCTTGCAGTATAAGGGATTTATATGTAATGCAAGAAGGTATCTTCATGACCTTTTCCCAATTGCTGACATTATATACGAATAAAATACTTTACATACAGTCTCTACAGGCCTTGTTTAGCCCATTATATACATGACCAGAGCTCATTGCTGCTTACCACTGCCAGTACCACTTAGACAATAGATAACTTGTTTTCCAATCCCGGTTTTACAACACATAGACCCTACTCAGCGCATCTGGCCTGCATTTCCTGCTTGCCAACTGTATAACCTTACACTGAGCTGTAAAAAAAAACCAAAAAAGCAACATATATTTTCTGGAAGATTTGCTATAGTTCAAACAAGCCATTTAAGAAAGCCTTGGGAAATCACAAAACTAAGCAACTATCACCAGGAAATAGCCTACACCTTACTGAAAATTACAAAATTTGCCTTATAGGAAGAGTTAGTTCCAGAAATTTCAAAGTAAATGTTACCTTTTGGAATTGTAATCCTTTGAATCTAGAATATATAAGAATTTTGTACACACTCAAAGTATTTTCCCTCTTAAATAATTATTCTAATAAAACAGATCTTTCAGAATTTCCATGAAATTTTAAATGTTTCAAATTCAACTTTTTTGAATATAAATTTTTTACATTAATTCAGAAAAAGCTCTATTATATTTAACCATCACAAAAAAACCACAAAAAGTACTAAACAAGCAAAAAACAGGCAACAAAAAAAACGTTCAAAAGCAGATCTGTCTCCTTGTAATTCTTGCTAAAATTCAAGTTCAAGGCTGTCTGTGGTAGATGACCGTCTTTCACCATCACAATAATTACTTCCAAAAAGAGAACACAGGGCTGCCTGCTGTTAGCTAAACTCAAGCAGGTACAAGGTTCCTTCTTTTTTAGAGCAGCTGTCCTATAAAGCAATTAACCTGAAGATATGCACATTGTACATAAGTCTATATAAAAATTTTTAGTGTCCTTATTAAAACTGATGCTGTTATATGTATCATGAGTTGAAGAATAACCTCACCAGACACTGCATGCCTAAAGTGTGATGTAGATCACATTGCTAGGAAGTGTTTTTCTTCACTGTGTTCAAAGAAGAAGTAAATGCTAAGTGAAAATACAAACCATAACAGGAAACACACATTAAATAAACATAACAGATTTTTGAACCAGTCGGCTGAAATTAGAGTTTTGTGTTTTCATAAATTACTTCATATGAAGATCTTCTGATACTTTAGAAATATCAATGAAATGTATTTAAACTTTAAAAATTGGATTGCTGCCTCTTATATGAAGTCTCAAGACAAAAACAACATGGTTCATCAGCGTACAGGTTAATTAAAATGCTTACCAAAATGCAGGTATTTTAGAGCCCCTCTGAAATTTACTGGTTTAAAGAAATGCAAATACTTTACAAAGAGTGGACAAATAGTTGAAATATCAAATGTACATGGAAATATGAAATTAATAGTATATTCATTCCTAAAGAACTTCTAAGTTTCAAAAAGGTATTTAGGCAATCTTATGCCCAGTATTTCTGCAGAATTAAGCAGCATGTACTAAGCAACTCTTTACCTAGCAATAAAAGAGAAAGGTATGATCAAATATAGGCAAAGTTAAAATACCTATTTTGAAGTTTTGTAAGTAGGACAACATTGGAAACTCTTTAGAAGAGTAAAAGCTGGTCTGATACTGGAAATCCATAATCTTATTTGTCCATCAGCCTTGGTGGATATTAAAATAAAATAATCAGTGTTTTGCTTAGGTTATCCAATTTTAATGTTAAAGTATCAAGTTAAAAAAAAAAAAAGTTTTCCTTTGTATTGACCATTCAGTAATGACTTAATTTGCAGTTTAAGAAGCACATTCATTTTCAAGAACTGAAACTTTAAGTAGAAGACCCTACAGATCCTCTTTACACAGAAAACTTAAAATTTTTATTCTATTCCAAATTACAAATGGAGATGAAGCTTAAACCTAATGCTAGGAAAAATATGGCTCATTGTTACTTGTTTTTTATTAGGATCAAAAAGACAATACTTTTCCCCAAAAACTGACACATCATTTTGTCTAAAATTATCCACACTTCCTAAAACCCTTTCAAAGTCTATAAAGAGTGTTTGGATTACTCAGACATTCTATGACATTAATGTAACACAAGTAGAATTACAATGATTGAAGTTCAACTGATGCTAACTCTTAACTTCCTGGAAGAAATAAAGACACAGGTGAATATTAAAAGTCACTGTAATTTTAATCAGTAATATGCAAAAAAGGTTGTGACTTCCTGATATGAAATAGTCCTTGACTTTCATAATTCTTAAGCACTTTCTTTTATCATTTTGCTGATGTATGTTATATTTTAAAATCAGAAGGATAATGGATGTGCTTCTTAAACTGTAAATTGGGTTTTATATCAGAGACCTGTCAGCACCACGACAGGCTGACCTGACAGTGGTCTTGCATTTGCAGATCTCCTTCATGGCTGCTTTTCAAGGTGATAGGTCAGTCTTTAGAAGTGTACAGATTTCTTGATCCCTCAGGAAGCATCTGAGAGTCCTAACATGTAGTGCTTCTATGATCTTTCTAACAGACTGAAAGCAGAGCTATCCTTGGCTGTCACATATATTGTTATTAATCAAGGGCATTTAATTTTAGGGAAAATAATAAATTAAAATACATTTGATTTTTCTATAGCCTCTAGGGCAAACATCAAAATTGAGGAGAAGTAGTTAATTTCTCAGTGTTACTGATAACTGCAATACAAAAACAAACACTTACTTCACTTTACACACTTTTTTTTTTTGCTATGCTGATTACTCCAAGACTAATGATAATGTTTTTTTTAAACAAAGTTATAAAATTTCATAAATCTACTCACACTGTATAAAGACTGTTTTCTAGGTATTATTAAGATTTGATTGATCATAATCTCTTGAAGGCTACTGGTATCAGCCTGCTGATGATACTGCTCTATAATACAACATGCATGAAATGAGAAAAAGCTCTCAGAAAACTGAGAGCTAATTACTACAGCATCTACTTTCTATTCTGTTTTGCAGTCCTCCTTGCTTGGCTTAGATAATAAGCAATAATATTTAAAATTTACCTTACACAGAGTATGCCATTTGGGTTACTTTAAGAACAATTACGATTCTTTTAGCATCACATTGCATCTTTCTACTGAAAAATTTTATTAGACTACTTGAAAATATGTACTTGAAATTCATAAAAATAAATTACATGAGAAATGCAGTAGTCACTGCCAACTCTTCCAGTGTGACTCTTCCAACCAAGCTCTAAAATGGTATATATTCTCAACAGCATTTCTGTTTGCAATCAACAGAAAACATGATAATTTATTTTACTAACTGATAATGTAAGCGTTCATAAGTAATTGTGCTGTGAAAAGTTCAGTATATTTTCAAATGAAATAGCAATGAAAATGTACACTGTACTTAAATTTTATTTTGACCTTGTCTTTCAGTGGTAAGTATCTAACAAAGTGAGAATGATAAAATACTGCTCTTTGAGGCTGAGGATACTGTAGTAAGCCTGTTATAAACAATTTGGCCTTGTTTTTCAACTAGCAATTATAAGTCGGCATTTCACTGAGGGGGAAATGAACATTAATACTGCTTTGAGATGAGATAAAAGAAATACTGTGAAATACACTCAAGTAAATTTGTCTGCACCCATTTCAGAATGTCACTTTTATAACTAAAATGTATTTTAGCATGTTCAAAGCTGCATGACAACAGCCTTATTCTTGCTTCCATGTTTCCTTTTCTTCTCTTCCCTTAGATCTAGAGATGCTAAACCGTTTTCATGCACTACGTAATCAAAAAATTGTACTCATGTTCACAGAAAAGAGGGATTACATTTCTGCCATTTCATCATGCTAAAACAGCTTCCAAATGTAAAAGCTGAAATCTTTTCATTGTTGTCACTCTTCCATTTAACATGAAATCAATGGAAATGGTTAAGGATATAAATACGTACACATGGAGGCTCATGGGAGAAGTGAACCTGAATCTCCTCTGTAGAATCCAACCCAGACTTTACATTTCTTAGCCAAAAGTCTCTAAACACAAGCTTATTTAGATATAGGATGGCAGCTGTGGCACAGAAGCAAATCTCAACTTCATTTGTTCAAAGAATACTGGTAACTGATTATTCTCTGAAAAAGACTCTTCAATCTTTCAGCTTCAAGTGAATGAGGGTACCTTCCTGCACTCATAAGCCAAAGATGACAAATGTAAGTTGATGAGATACTGTACAACACCATAGGTTTCACATTTTCTATTCCAAGAGGCACGTAGTCAGAACAGAAGTTTCATCTTTTTATGGCAGTTATCCTCAAGATGCTATACAAGGAGCTTAGTGACTAAGCTGTGGAGTCCATGTTCCTCCTTTGGGAACAAGAGCCTAAAATTCAGGACTGCATTCCACACCCATTATTGGGATTTGCAAGGCCCGTGGATGATTAAACACCTAATCAAACAGCTGGTACAGAGCTCAAGAGGCAGTGCCAAACCACAGGGGTTTTCAAAGAGAAATGTTATACAATCATCATCACAGGGTAAACCTGACTCAAGACCAGGGCTTCATTGTTGGAAAAGTGCCAATCAGTTATATTTTTCTTGTGACTGGATTGGGAAGAATAAATCCCAGTAACATATGATTAAAATTACATTTTATAGGCAAGAATAAGTCATGTCATGCCACACCAAATTAACAGGAAATGTTTGAAGGAATTGTGTATTTTATGGCAGCTTACCAAACAAAAATCTATAGAAATCAGCATTAATCTTTCATAGGGTTGCATAAATCTCTACTAGGGTTGCCCCAGTTAAGCTAATTTCAGAACTTTAAGAACAGTAACTGCATTAGGGAAAACATCCTCAGTTTTCTTTCTTGGGCTTTTTTAGCTCTACTAAACTTCCTAATTGTGTCCTGATTTACAATTTTTTCATTGACATAACATGCATCTCAATATTGGATACATAATTAGCCTTCAAGAAGCTTTCAAGAACAGATTCGTCTGGATGAGTATTTAAAGAATTGCTACAAAAAAGCAAGTTGAAATTACATCTGTAGAGTAACTGAAGTTTGTTCTTTCTCATGGACAGCTAAGTGAATAGCTACACTGAGGTATTAGAAGTAGCAAAATTCAGATAACGAAATAGTACTTATTTTTTCTGACTCAACACCTAAGAATGTTACATCAAAAGAAAAAGCCATTCAACAGTCAGTTGTGTAGCACTCTCAAGATATCAAGTATTCATAAAAGTGAAAAAAATAATTTAAGGATGCTTTCAAAATTTTTTTACTTGAAACAGTGAAATATCAGAAAACTTAATTTTAAAAAAGCGTAATTTTTCTTAACAAAGCAATAATATAACCAAACCAATGATTCAAAGAGACAGAGACAGTCTTATGTCTCAAGATTTGAGTTGTGTAGCTGTTATTGTGCATGCTGTTAACTTCTGTAACCTTCATAAATTAAGGTAATAGCATGTATTCAAATACAGAGATGTGCATGTTAGCCTTCTTTTTGGAAAATCAGGTATGTATACTTAACCTGTAGTCTTACAATAAAAATATCAAATAGAATTTAAAACTACACAAATATAAATACATATTCAACTGAGTTATGTTACTTTATGACAATAATTTATGTGGTTAACATCTTAATTTAAAGAAATAAGGGTGCAAATTGAATAAACACTGCTCAAATAAAAACAAAATCCAGCTTTTGTACAAATACATATGAACAAGTTTATTGTTCTTTCACATGATAGCTGGTTCTGAAACCTTGCTATTCGTTTCAGCTCTAAACAGTAGAAAACAATCCAACACGGGTTCTTGTGAGGATTTTCTTGTTATCATAAGATCTAATCTGCCCTAAATTCACACCCACACATATATATAAAAAGCTAGTCAGGGCTATTAACTAAGCTTAGAGTGCTAGCTCAAGACATCAACTTTTTTTTTCAAATTAAAACATTCTAATGTGTCTGATGAAAAGAAAAACAATAGTTGAAGTTAGAATTCTCAAAATAAGTTGAGCGAAGATTGAAATTACTTACATTTTGAGACTAAAGATATAACTAATGCAAGTTTAGTCAAGGTTCAGTTTTTTCAGGTAGTAACATAGCTTTTCTGAAAAGAAATATTACGTTCCATTTCAGTTTGCTCTTTTAAAAGTAATATTTTTAGAGAATTTAATCATTTAGTTAGCAATTCAGTCAATCAAAAGTTTACATAAGAATTCATCATAACTATTTTTAAGCCCCATGAATTCTCAGCATATAGACCGCATGAGACTTTCAAAAATCAACGGTTGTAAAACCCATATAATTTAATTTTGTAAGTAAAGGTTTCAACAACTGCTTTTTCTCACTCAAGCTATAACAGACACAAATAGTTTTTAATTTACAGAGAAGCAACAGAAGAAAAAAAACCTGTTAATTTAACAGTAATTACTTATTGCTTCTTGGTAGCTATAAAAAGAGTACAGTAAAGAGTGAAGTATAAATACATCCTATGTGCATTATTTATTGGTACAGCTTCAAAAACAAATGCATTTGAAACAATTAAATATACTCTAGCCCTACCATTTTGGTGACAAATCTTACAGCTCTGTATTTTAACCACAGAAAAAAGCTTCAGCACCCTAGTTTTCCTGATTAGTCAGCTCTTTGGTATATTAAAGAATTCTTTAAGGGCAAGTTTAAGCATTTCTTCAACGGCAATACAGCAAAACAAACTTTTCTAATAGCAGAAAATTTCTAACTGGAGTTTCCTACAGTTTTGTATTCTCCTCCACAGTACCCAACACCACCATCTCAGCTCCTTTAACATTTCTTATGACCTTGCCTTCAGCTTTCTCTCTCCCCCTTTAGAAACCACAATCAGAAAAAATGAAAAACAACTTTATGCTATGAAGAAGTCTTCAATCTTTGATGGAATGAACATGTGAATTTGTTAACTTATCATGTAATACAAATCTAATTTGCACACAAAGGATGAAAATATAACAGTAATCACCACTACCATAATGAGTTTGATTTACACTGGTTTGATATAAAAGGAATTCTATTATATTGTCTTAATTTTCTTTTGTTCATAGCACTTAGCATATTAGAATTTTACAACTAAATATTCTTGTCTTCAATGAATGCATGGACAGAACAATGGTAAACATAGATATACACTATATTAAACATTATTGGTTATGAACAGTATCTTCTAATGAAATAAATTTTAGCATTTCTGAAAAATAATTTTCCCAAATAATCAAAATAAACTGCATCTAACATAATATATACCGCAAATATTATTTTCTCAGATAATTGCTGATGAAATTCCATCACACTTGTCTACATACAGTGATTGAGCTAAAGATTTTAATATTGCAAAATGAAGCAGTAATCTAAACCCAGCAGATTTAAAAGTATGCAATCTCAATTCTAACACTTCCAAGTTTATCCTGAGGACTAAATATTAAAAGTTACTGTAACATTATTAAAAATGATAACACACTATGAACACACAGACACCGTAATTAAGATACCATAGGCAATGTAGAACCTGGAATTTCCTGATTTTGGTATGCCTTACAACTAATACCCATTTGTTCCTCTGTGCTCTTTTAAAGGAGCAAGCAACAGGTCGTTCCATCTTTGGCCAACGGAACAACTCCCCCCAGTATAGTTTTCCCCTCTACCTCTCATGATCTTTGTTAGAATATTAAGATACCTGGACATGGGGCGACATTTACCAGGAATAAGAACCAAGCTTCATGCCTTCTGCAGACATATTGCTGTTTTGTCAGGGGTAGGATAGAGCCAAGTTCTGAAAACAGGTCAGCAGCTTGGGGGTTTTTTTTGGATCCAGTCCCACCCCTACCAATAAAGAGCAGTTCAGAAAGCTCTCTAGTATTCACTTTGGCTGAAAGGTCTGTCTGACCCCAAATTTTGATGCAATATTATTCTGGTAATTAGCTACATTTCTTCTGCAAGTAAGAAAGGAAACCCCAAAATTCAAGTCTATATATCAGCCAAAGTTCAAGAGAATTTCATGTTACAAAACACACACTATAGCCTATAGGGCTTACTTACACCAAATTAAAGAACTGCAAACACCGTAAATGTGACACTTCTAAAAAAAAAAAGAGACTCCATTAAAACAGTAAAAGTTATGCCACCTAAGTACTAAGGCTGCTAGAAACACCACTATTAGCTACCAAGCTCTGCTATGAAGGCTGTAAGGAGAGGGAATCCAAGAAACACTATTCCACTATGAACTCTCACTTTCAAATACTGCTCACTGGGAAAAGTAATCTTTATGCTAAATTTCTTTATACTAATTTTATGCTAAAAGGTTAAGCTCTTGAAAAGTACTTACAAATCATCTCCACAGATCCATAGAAAATAATTAGTTATGTCTGTATGGTAAAAAATAATGACAGATTTGCTTTAATACTGAATATACATTTTCTCATTCATGTTTATGAAAATACCTTAGATCTTTTAAGATTATGATATATTCAAATGGTACAAAAGCAGAATTTGAGACATGTTTTGAAGTAACTTAACTGTGAATTATCTACCTTTTTGTGAAAATACAATAACACATTTATGTCTGTACCAAGTAACTGTGTAACTACATGTATATACAATTCAGTAATATATATACACATAGTACTAAATATAACTAGACATGGTAAAAAAAACGGATAGACCTATCTTATGAACATCCTCCACTGCGAGCAGAAGGATTATGACAGCACATATTAACACACACTCTACCGGCTTTCCCTGAGCTGACACTGAGATGGAACTATCAGTAGCTCTGAAGTTTCTGGCACAGAAGTGTTCATCCAGATTCCCTAGTACTAAGCGCAGCAGCTTCCCTGTACCGAACTTAATGTCACAGCAGCATGAAGTTTTACATTCCTGCTCATGCTGGAACCAGATATATACCATGTTTACAGAATAATTGTTAATATCCTAAACCATTTTTAATTTATATCAAGATCTTTGATGATCTGCCTTCAAAGGGACACCTACGATTGTATACAGCTCTTCTGACTTCTACAAGCAAAATGAAGAAGTTTGTGGGCTTAGAAGTCTACACAGCTACAAGTCTATGGGGCCGGGTGGATTCACTCCAGAGTACTGAGGAATCTGGCAGAAGAGTTCAAACCACTCACCATCATTTATCATCAGTTCTGGGTAACTCAGGGAGCCCATGACTGGAGGTTGGCCAGTTTGATGCCCACCTATAAGAAGGGAGGATCAGGAAACTATAAGCCTGTCAGCCTGACCTCAGTACCAGGGCCTGTTACGGAACATCTTGGTGCATTCACATAGCACATACACAACACAAAGGATCAATCGAGACAAAAGAGGTTTAAAAAAAGGCAGGTCCTGCCTAACCTACTTGATCTCCTTTTATGATCAGATGTCCTGACTACTGGTTGAGGTGGATGTTGCCTACCTGGAATTTAGTAAAGCCTTTGATAGTCTCCCATGGCATTCTACTGGGAAAACCAGCAGCCCATGGCTTGGACAGGTAGACTGTTCACTGTATTAAAAACTGGCTGGATGGCCAGGTCCTGAGAGTGGTGGTCAGTGGAGTAAAGTCCAGCTGGCAGCTTGTCACTAAGTGGTGTTGTCCAGGGCTCAATAACGGGGCCAGTTCTGTTTAACATCTTTACTGATGATCTGGGTAAGGGGACTGAGTGCACCCTCAGTAAATCAGCAGATGACACACAGTTGGGTATGAGTGTCGTCCACTGGAACGTACAAAGGCTCTGCAGAGGGATCTGGACAGGGTGGATCAGTGGGCTGAGACCAATTGTATGTGGTTCAATAAGTGGTGGGTCCTGCCTTTGTGTCACAACAGCCCCATGCAGTGCTACAGGCTGGGGGCAAAGTGGCTGGAAAACTGCCTGGCAGAAAAGGGCCTAGAAGTGCTGATGGACAGCTGGCTGGACATGAGCCAGCGTGTGCCAAAGGGGCCAAGAATGCCAATGGCATCCTGGCCTGTACCAGCAATAGTGTGGCCAGCAGGGTGAGGGAAGTGCACATACTTGGCACTGTACTCAACACTGGTGAGGCTACACCTAAAGTCTTTTGGCCAGTTCTGGGCTCCTACTTCAAGAAGGACATAGAAGTGCTGGAGCAAGTCCAGAGAAAGACAATGAAGCTGGTCAGAGGTGTAGAGTATAAGTTAACAGTCCTCCTGTGAGGAGTGGCTGAGGGAGCTGGGGTTGTTTAGCCTGTAGAAAAGGAGGCTCTGGGGTGACCTTAACACTCTACAACTTCATGAAAGGAGGGTGTAGCCAGAGGAGTGTTGGCCACTTCTCCCAGCCAGTGACAGGATGAGAGGACATAGCCTCAAGCTCTGCTAGGGGAGGGTCAGTTCAGACATCCAGAACAATTTCTTCACTCTAAGAAGGATCAGACATTGGAATGGCTGCACAGGAGGAGGTGAAGTCACCACCCCTGGAAGTATTCAAGAAACAACTGGATAAGGCACTTAGTACTATGATTGAGGTGACATGGTGGTGATCGGCCAAAGGTTGGACTCAATCTTGGAGGTCTTTTCCAACCTTTATCATTCTATGATATCTGCGGCTCAATAAAAATAAAGATAAATTAATGATAAAGGCATTCTGAGAAATATGAACAGCTTTGCATCAATTAAGTAAACTAATGAATTTAGTTTAATTAAACAATGAACTTAATTATTTCATTAATGAATTAACAAAGTACAGAAAAATATCAGGCTTGATGTACTTTCTTACTTTTTTTTTTTTTCCATAAAATACTTGTTAGGAGAAGCCTAACAAAAGTAAACTTAGGCAGTACTCTACATCCACCACTTCAGTTTTGGAAAATCATAGTCAGTAATCAAGCAAATGTTACTATAAGTGCATTATAATAACTACATGACTTATTCATAGGCTACGCTGAATATAATTTAATTATACGTTTTGATGAAAAGGAGACATTTTTGACTTGCTGATTTAAAAAAATACAAAAAAACCCAAATAATTTTTATGATTTGCAGAAAAGACCTCAATCCTTGACAACATTAGGAGAAAACAGAGAGAAGCTGACATCCTAACATTCTGTCATAGAATATTAAGCTTGTTCACCCTTATTTACATTTTCCCTTAACCACAACAGTGAGATAAAGTTGTTTATATACGATTACTGTTTGCTGAGTTAGGTTGGTGGCTCTATATAGTTTTGAGTTACCACACAAGCTATCATTACAATTGACAGTATGGAATTAACAGACAAGATAAAACCTGAACAAGCCAGCAAAATTAATTTTCATTTTAATGTCAAATTGGATTCTTTCTTGTAGCTAGGTAAATATGTTGGTAAGTACAATGAATTTCAAGAACATGTAAAATATTTAACATCAGTCAATATCCAGTGCTTTAAAACCTTTAATTTTCCTTAAATATTTTCAAGTTTTTAGAGATAATTCTGATAAATTAGCCTATAGAACAGTGCAATAGATGCCCAACTAAATATCGGGTTAAATGCAATGGTATTTTATCATAGAAACTGCAAACTATAGTTTTTAATCATTAATGCTTTACTGTCTGAGATATAAGTTTGAAATTCTATTAGAAATTTGAACATAACAATAAATTTTTAAATAAAAACAAGAGAAACAATAAAACTGAAAGTTATCCACCACTGGCCTCTACTGAATAATTCATGACAAAAACACAACTAGAGAAGCCTGTAAAATGTGATACACTAAACACATGCAAGGAAGTTGCTCGATAACTTCTTGTTTCCAAATAGTAGTTCAAATTAAAACATTTTCCTCTAAATTCTGCCTGATTCAATCACAGACACATTTATGTTGTGTAATGCAATCCGATTACCAGAGAAAGTTCTCAGTATCAATCACACACTGTGAAAAATGTTGTTTGGTATTTTATAGAACCCACTCCGCAAGAATTTTGTAACAGAACAGACCATCTTCGGGATTCCAGTTATTATGAGGTAATAACGCAAAGAATTAGTAATACAACTTCTGCCACATAGCCCTAAGGATGCTTTGTTTAATTCACATTCAGTGTAATTTGTTTCTCAACTATACCGCTGATCACTTCTGACTGCAATCCTTTTGGTCAAAAACAAGCCAAATTTCCACTCACACTGCCATGCCGACTGTCTGCCAATTACACTACTGAATACAGAGAGGTTCATTTTCACAACTGTGCAACATCACCACCCTACTGTAACGACTGAAATAACAACGAAAAAGTGCTAATATGATCACACTGTGGCTAAGTATTATGTAGAACATCAGATAATTTAGATTAGCCCTTAGATTTCATCAAAAGAGATGATTAGAACAAGACTAACAAGAAGTCAGACTTATGAGAGAAGAATGTAAAGAAAGAGTAAATACATCTTCACTAAGGATAGCTACAGAATAAATACTGGTTACCCACTTTTTCAGCATGTTTTCTCTATTTATGTTCCTGATAAATCTTATAAAATACTAACGAAATCCTGTTCAAAAATATGACAAAACCCCAACAGGCTGACCTCCAAAAGAAAAATAAACAAATGCCAAGATACACAATACTACATGAAGCTTCAAAGGCTACATATAAAACAATAAGCTTACTTTCATTAAGAAGAATTAAATTTCTAGCATTTTCTTCCATGGAGTTTAATAAAGTAGGTTTGGTTAACTTAATATTTAAAAACTGCATCTCCCAATCATGTTGGTTAATTTTTACATCTAGCTTTGCTCTGACCTACTAATACAACTGTGTATTCAGCCCACAATTAATCTAATCTCCATCAAATATAATTACAACAATATAGCTATGTAGAAGCCAGCTGTATGTATTGCTCCACACAGAAAATCTAGTCATTAACAAGCTTTTTCAACTTAGTCCTAGGGTTGCAAGTGAAAAATAACTAGTATTCAAATGATACAAAACCCAGAAAGCACTTAAAATACTGCATTGTATTAATTGCCATTAAGATGCTGAAATTTTACTTGCATTACATAACCAGAAATCTACATAATCTAGAAATGAATAGTAAGGTCAAGTGGCCCTGTTAACATGAATTACATTGCTGCTCCTTCTTGCTTCAAGAAATTGTAATTACATATATTTTTAACTCAAATTTTATATAGTAAATATAGAAAGGTCCACAGGCTATCAGAGAAAATTATAGATATAAGATACACTGTTTACAGACCCAATAGTGATGAAAAAAAAAAAAATCAGTTTTATAGTCTTCATATTCATCACATAAGGGATAAAATAAGCAATTAATCCCTTTAAGAAATGGTGGAGAATTAAAATTTTAAAATTATGGAGTGTAAAAATCATGTAGCTTGATTATGTCACTCTCAAGGAGCAGTGAATTGAGGTAGAAATGAGTTCACCCATTGACCCATGATCTTGATGAGACAGATCTTCATAAATGTGATATGCAGCATCTAAAGCCACTCCACAGTCTACATCAAATTTCAAGGAAGGCATTCAGAAACATCTTAACAGGCTGGAAAAACGAAATGATAGGAATTTCATAAAGTTCAGCAATAGTAAAACTGAAGTTCTGCACTGGAACAGTTCAGACCAGACACTGACTGGCCAGAATACAGCTTTGGAGGAAAGATCTTGGCGTAATCTCTGTGAACAAGTGGAACATTTCTGTACCCTTGGGGCAAAGATGAGCTAACTACATTTTGAGGTACATAAGAGCATTGTGGGGATTTGACATTTTCCTTTATTTGATGTTTGTGAGTCTATATTTGAGCATAAAGTCACAATTCGGACTACCCAGTACAAGAGAGACATTGATATATTGAAACAAGGTTGGTGAAGGCCACCAGCATGAAGAGAGGATTGGAGTATGTGACACCTGAGGAGAGGGTGAGAGAAAGAGGAATCTCAACAGGAATCTCATTGCTGCCTCCAGTTACAAACATGGGAGCACAGTAGGTATAGTCAAGCTCTTTGCAGTGTTGCACAAAAAAAGGCAACAGTCACACATGGCAATAAAGAAAACTCTGATTTCACTGTAAAAAAAACCACCTTTTTTTCATAATGAAGGTAGTCATGGAAGGTTATCCAAAGATTATATATCATCTCCATCCTTAAAGACAATCAAAACCCAGCTGGACAAAATCCTGAGCATCCCAACGTAATCTGAATGCAAATCACAGTCTTTAAACTACCTGAAAAATGAAGTGTAAATTCCCAGGCTGCAAAAACCCTTAGTCCAAATATTCTGCCCAGCTTTTTATTTTTGGGGAAAATGATCAAATAAATAATTTAGAAGCCCCAACAACATACTCTCCTACAGAATTTGACTTCTCTGCCAAGAACCTAAATCAGGGCAGTCAGGCTTTCAAACTTGGTAACAGCTTTCAGAGTGCATTAGTCTTGCTTGCAAACAATTTCCTCTCTGGCACAGCTCAGAGGAAGATATCCATGCTTACTTCATTAAACCCATCAGCAGTGTTTGACACTGAAGATCACCACGTGCTGCTGACTTGCCTGGGAGATTGGCAGAAATGAGTCAGCCACCCCAAACTGGATAGGTCAACTCCTATCAGTCAGATTTCAAGACAATTCTGATGGATGGTTTCTTTCTAGCCCTGAAAGCTCTTATGGAATGCTACAAGGATTGTTGTTGTTGTTTCATATAAACACAAAACTTTATGAGAAGTCTTGAGACAGACTTCTTCAGTGGCAATAGAAGCCATCAGATTGCTTATTTTATTTCTGCAAACACAGATGGACTTGCGGGGGGAAAAAAGGGGATGCATTGTTTAAAAAATACCTGGAATGAATCAAAGAAAGCTGTGGTATGGTGTGAAGAAGAGAAAAGACAGAGGACCAAAAACTGTTGTGATGTTTGATGAGGTACACGTATGTCTTACTTGTGGCTGTGCTAGAAAGGAACACTTTATCAGGAACACAGTACACTTTCAATGCAAGACTGAGGAGATGCCAAAACTAAGTCACTCAAGCCCTCCTGCTTCTTTAGTGAGCATCACTGCACAAACAGCACCATCAGCCATCCATAGACACACACTGCCACCATCTTTGTTCCCCTGTTCATACATGGATGTTATTATCTACACTTTCATTTTCAATCAAGGGCAAACAACTGCAGCTAACAAGGACATGACAGACTCAAAAAATTACTTCCCAATATTTTTATATTATACTTGAGAAATTTGGAGTTTTAAGGATAAGCATATATATTAGAGGACAAATAAACAGAAGTTCTGCTTAGCAAGATTGTTTAAATATAACCCCCCCACATGGTTGCGGCTCTAATATTAGTTTTCATGTTATATGGATTGCTGCACCCCTTGGTTAGTAATGTTTTTTTTTCCCTTGACTGTTATTCCTATTTCAGTGTGTAATGGTTTTCCCGCCATTACCCCAAGCCCCACCTATTCTTCGAGAGCTTTCCCTGCCAGTTTCCTTAATCCCCTCCCAAGCCCCTGTCAATCCCCCTTGGCCCCTCCTATTGTTCCAGACCTTCTGCATTAGTCATTCCCTCTTAAGTATATGATATGTTGTTATGTCTAAGTCCACACCTCTGTCATCCCCCATTGGTTAATTATGTATTTCTCCCCTCACCGTGTACCTTCCCCAAGGAGTTTTGATTGGTTGTTGAATTGTATCCACCCTTTGGACCTCCCCCATATTTAAGCTGATGCACAGCGATACTCCCTGCCTTTTTGGGTTCCCTTCCTTCGTGTCCAGTTGTCCCCCTGCTCTCCTAATAAACCCTACCCTGGAACCTGAAAAGGTCTCCCTCTCGTCCTTTGCCTCTCCTTGGATGTTGGAAGCAGCCAAAGGCGGCTTGGAGCCCTAGCTATACCCGTGGTTCTGGGAACCTGGGAGATAGCCCACTCTCAGCACCAGCAGCCTGCAGAGCTAGCTGGGCTTGCCAGGTTTGGAGTGGTTCAGGCTGCCGCATCACCACTTGTGATATGAAAATGGGAAATCGTTGTCTTTACATTCCATTAAGCTTTTTATATGTAAATTCTGAAAATGTCAAAATTTCACCTACTCAAGTCTTAAGCAAAAGCATGGTATTTTTTCATGATAAAAAGTTGAATTTTGATGGCTGAATTCTGTTTTCAGCATGTGTACAGTAAATCATACTGTTTTGGAAAAAACCCCAGTATACATAGACAGCTCATAGCAAAAAAAATTATTGATACTTAATCCACCCTCTATACTCTTTACGACAAAGTTCTCAGCTAGCCGTTTCCCTTCAATTCTCGGTAGTTACAGAAAAAATACCTAATCATTAAAAACCAACATTTTAATGTAGGTTGTGAATCTATTTAGAACAGTAAAAAAAATTACATATTCTGAGAAAATAAATTAAGTATCCAATACTTAAGTACCAGTCTATTAACTGACCTCACAGATCACTAAAGACATGTTTTTTTATAAACATGTAAAATGGATATTTATCAATATGTTAAGAATTTAGTACCTCATGATATCATCTTACCTCTGTAATTCACGCCATGTTATTTCTAAAAAAAATAGCTAATGATAATTTTCTATAAAATGCCTATCCTTAGAAGAATTCCTTTTAATACCCTTCCCAAAACACAATCTCACATGTTTATTCATAATAAACAAATTACAAACCATATTTTATATTAATGAGCATTGATAAAATTACTTTGGTTTTTTCTCACATGGGAACACAACTATTTGCCTTATACAATGCAATTACTCCCTCTGCCTTTTATCTAGCACTTAACTCCTATTTATAAGAACTTACTGTCTCAAGGCTATTTTTCATTAACACCACACAAATTATTTATATAATAAAACCTCCAATGTACATTACAATGCTTAGACTCACTGGTAACTTTGCAGCTGGATTCTTTGCAAATTAGAAGGGTTACCATGATTACTACCTTCCTGTGTTATAACTTATCATAAGATATACAGTAAAATTTGAGAAATGTTTCTTAAATGCTATACTTTTTCATTAAATTCATGTTTCTAGAACATTAAAATCTGGATGTTCAACAATAGGACCTAAAACCAACATACTTCCTGGTTAACCACAAAACTTAGCAACACATAATTCAACCTTTAGTCATTTGAAATTACACCTATAGGCTAAACACGGGAACCAGAAAGGAAGCGAGAGATTTCTCCTGTCACTACATGAAAACTTCTGCCTACTTGTAAGAACTGAAATGACAGATGCAGGGCTCTAGGTGGTTCTTTAAAATGCTGTTTATTGTATTTAAATGATACAGCAATTCATGGGTCATGGGTGACAAAAGCCCAGCCCACAGCTTTTTTAGCCACAGCTGCAGGTTCGTTTGAAGGCAAATCTAGTTCAGGTTACAACACATTATATACTTTTCATTGCAGACCATCTTAAAACATGACAACCAATCAATAGTTTTACTATTACTTATAGCTTATCATAACTACTAACATTGCTATATTCATGTTACTACTTTCTAATCACAAAAAGTTTAAGCTAGAAGTTGTTTTGCAGTTTTCTTGGAGTGAAAAACTTTGAAGTCTTTTTTCTGCTTGCAACATGGGCTTTCTTGTTCACCTGTGAAAATCTTTTTGCTTCGCAAAAACATTTTTTGTTTGAGGTGGATGTAGCCTTGGCTCTAAGTTATAAAAGCCCTTTCCAATTTACATGCTAACATACACTTGGCTTTGCAGTTATCCAATAAAATTAGCTCATCAATTCTTTTCTTCTATATCAAAACTTGCTACCATTTCTATTCTTCCTTCAAATTCTACATTCAAAGATCTTTTTGTTATCCATACATATCTGTAAAACTTTCCTGTCAAATCCTTATCTTTTCCAACACTTACTAGTGAAGCTCAAAAAGGATCTGCTTCCAATATTCTGACTCTACAAGAATTTCTCTACTGTGCTGCTGAGCCTTCTGTCATCAACTTTGTTGGTACCAGCCACTTCACTGGAAAACCACCGAAGTTGCTAATGTTCTTGTAGTTCCAACAATGAAATCCAGAGTCTGAGAGAGAGTGCTCATTTTCACAGCGCAATTATGTAACACAGGTATAAAGTTTTCATCTTCAAGAAATGTCTTCTGATTGAAAGGAACTCATGCCTGATTCACTTGTGATACTGCCATTTTATTTAGCTCCTTTGTAATCCCATGCTTTTTCATGGTGAATTGCATATCCTTTCCAAAACACCTCCATAAGGAAACAAGGCTCATACATCCATGCTGTGTGTACATTTGCCTGTCTTCACTCCTAAAAATGTGCATTTCTTGGTCATTTTCAACTGCATTTGAGGAAATGGCAGTTTCAAGCATAAACAGCTGCCCTTGTGTTTTTTTGGAAATAATGGACAAAAGGGTGATCCAAACATAACACTTCTTTGTCATGTTACTAGACACCAAGTATTGTATTAAAAAGCTAAAGAAGTTTAACTTTTATACTAATCAACCAGGAAAAAAAAAACCCCAAAAGCCCGCAGGATATCAGGCTTTGTTAGTTTGAATACATGGCACCTAGTACAGCAGCTTATTTTCATTCTGTGTTACTTTTCATATAGTATTATAATCTTCTGTGGTTCGGCTGCAAATTTTACATGGCTCTAGAGAGTCCTTCAGAAAACACAAGAATCTTGACAATATTTATTAAGATGTCCCTTAAAAAACACACCTTATTTCCTTTCTTCGGAAAAACATGACCCAAAATGATAATTTCGATCAGACAGTTTGTAACTTGCAAGAAAACAAGACACAATAATAGCTCCTTAATGGATACCTTGTTAACTACTCTGTCTCTTAGAGTAAGTCTAGGGGACCCTGAAGTAAAGTTAATGTATTATTTAAAGCTGTCAATTAGGAGCGATCAAGAAAACAGGGAAATAGAAAGCATAAAGAAACCTTAAAAATATAGGATAAAGGAAACTATTCTAAAGAGGATTACAGAACCTCTTCATATAATGAGTGCATTACATAAAGTGGAATGTTTTTAAACACTCACTAGGGAAATAACCAATTTTTACATTATAGCATTTTCTAGATGGCTAATTAAAAAGGTTTTAGCCAATTGAGTTACCCATGGTCAAACCCAAGATCAGTTTGAACACCAGCCCCCAAAAATCAGGGTAAATTCAAAGAGCCTAATTAGGCTTTATCCCAGGCTCCTTCCATTTGATGAAGACAATGAGACACTTCAGCATGCTTAGGTGCTGGAAGACCTTCTGTGAATACCTGCACAACCCTGAATATGGGGATGAATGTGAATTTCCATTCCTCTTTGGAGTTCAGACTCTTGAATCAAAACTATAAAAGTGATATCAGACTATTGAATATGCAGACCATGAAATTATTTTGTCAAGACTGAAACCTGCTTACAGGAAGGTCCTCTTAAACAACATTGCCTTCTTTTGCATATTTATTTAGAGTTAGAACACAAGCTCAAGAGGTGATGACTTTGTTAATTTCTGTGTTAAGAACGAAGTGAAGGCTTCAAAACATCTGACACTAGGGAGTCTACCTCCAGCCCACAGGGAAGAGCATTCAGTTAGGAGGGAGCTGATTTGCATTCAGTCTGGGTATGAACTCTAAACTGTGACTTCAAGCACAAAAAGGTGATATGCATATCTTAGGTAAAGGATCTCCCAGACGAACTGTTTCAGCAATCAGAAGAAGCATTTTGCTCCCCAATGCTTAGCTTTGTCATTGGCTAAGCATTTGTGCCAAACACCCCTAGGCATGGGTTTTTTTATCTTAGAAGAGATTAACTTAAAACTAATAACACTGAAGAATATTTAATGTAATAATAGAACAAAGACCTCAAAGTGTTCCACTTGCCAGAAGCAAAAGAATAAAGAGGATAAAATAAGGAGAATAATCACCTAAGTCCTACCAATGACCTGATAAAGAAAAATTAAATATCAAATGGGGGGAAGAAATCTAAAGTTAACTGATGTGTTAACAGCAATTTGTAATTACCTGTACAAATACATTTTAATATTTCCACCCACTATATACTTTGTTATTACTGTCTAATGGAACATGGTACAACAGAGGCAGAATTGTTCTATTGCTAGTAAAGGGTCATTTGTTTTTTCACTTAAGCTGAAAAATATTTCAATTCTATCTGGTGTCAAGGAAAAGAAAAAATGACAATCCAAACCAAATGCATTAAAACCCAATAATTTCTTCAATAAAATTTACACCTAAAGGTCTGAACATTGTATACTATTGGCAGGCACAGCATTGTCAATAGTTGGCACTCAGTTGACATTTCTCTTATAAAGATCCCTTTGTCAGACAACAGCAGAGAAGAGTTTGCGAAATCACCTGCAGTCTTAAATACATAACTCATTGATTTCTTATTGATACACTGGAACTTACTTTACTTTTTAAAATTAAAGTGAGGGATGTTACACAATTTTAGTGCACAGTCTATGAATTCTTACTAGATGAACAACTGGATGACTGAAAGCCTTCAGAAGCTATCAAATAAAATATTAAAACTTGATTGCTGTCCTGAATCATAATATTGTAATACATCTTGAATATGTCCAAAGGCATACTAGAAGCTCAGAAAATAATCCTGAATAAACCAGATTTTTAGAAGGCAGAAGGAGGCTAAAGTTTTACTTTCGTGCATTTTTAAGGACTTTATCTCTCTCGAAGTAGTTTTCTCACTCTAAACTATTTGCACAATAAAATTTGACTAATATGAGATAAATTCATATAGGTATGAACTTCAAATTTGTAATAACATTGCATTAGCATAATTTAGAGATAAAACAGACTCTGAGACCATTACCTTCGGGCTGCATTATTTTCTAAAAAACCTAACATAATTCTTAGTTCAACCAGATGTTACACATTAGATACAGAAATCACTTCCTGAATTTGACAGACTGCATTATACAGGAGACCAAATCAAGTTTTAGTAATCGTTCCTCTGACCTTTAACTATTAATATAAAACCTGACGAATTTCATGAAGGATACACAAACTAGAAGGGCATGAGATAGTAAAACACTGTATTAAAAAAAAAAAAAGCTAATACACATATACTTTATGTGAAAAATATTTTCCAGTTATGCCTTACAAAATTTCAATTTAAAATTATAATAATCTCATTCCTTTGAGGTTTTTTTTTTTTCCACCCCAGAAAAAAGTAATATATAGAGTACTCTAATAAGCTTGACATTCTCTGGATGTTTTCTTGCTATGTGGAACTGCCCTCCCTCCAAACACCCAGCTGATGAACAACACTGCAAGGGAAATCCACTGATATTAAAAAAAAAAAAAAAAGACACCATCCAGAGAAGTGAATAAAGCCATAGAAAAGGTGAGCCCAAATAGCAGATAATACTGCAGGAAGAGAGATCAACGGACCTGCTTTGGGAAGTAAGAATGTAAGTTTTTGACTTTTGTGAAAAAACAGAAAAGGTTTATCAAATTCTGTCTATAATGTCAGTAAAAGTACACATGCACCTTTGCCTAAATAGTCTTGCTGAGAAGATATCCAATACAAAACAATGTGACATTAAAACATGATTAGGACAGTAAAATAAACCAGGGAATAATATCTTTTTTCTGAAGACTTAAATGTAGACCACCAGTCTTTTCTACTAAGTATACAATTATTAGCCTTGAAACAGACAACTTGAATCATTAGGTATGCCTCCTAATTCTACGCACCAAGACTTACAAGAAAACTAAATCCAAAGCTTTCAGATTTTTTAGAACACATCTTTAACACTGTTTTAAAAAGGGGTCTCTGACGGCCACACTCGGTGAAGGATCCAGGACTGGGAGCACGCCCAGAGGCACATATCAGCCTCAAATGCATGATCCTGCACAATCCCAGTCTTGCACCCTAATTTTTAGCCAGGCTGTTCCTTGCCCACAAGCCCTTGAGCACTCACTCTCTTGCAGAGATTCTCCTTCCGTGGGGCTTCCCTCACTCCCTCCCTTAAGTAAAAAAAAAAAAAATAAAAGAATTCAGGAAATAACATTTCATTCCATAAATCATGTGCTTAAAAATGTCAAGGCAAATCCTACATGGAAATAATAAAAAAAACCTATTGAAAACCTATGTGAAAGAATGAAAAATTTGCTAAACTTAGAAGATCTAATTCCTATAGGTATTTTCAAGAATACCTAGTAAGTCCAAACAATTTGTGCAGAAGTAGTTCTTTCCTATTATAGCGGGATGAAGAGCAAGATAAAAATTATTGAAAATGCTTATGTGATTAGGGCAAAAACAATGATGTCTTAAGCACATTACATATATACACATACACTGTATTCTCTGAGCTGGATTTAGGTCACTTTTTGTGCAGAATACTATGTATTGCTTACCAACCACACAAAACATTCTCATTAATGCTTCTGACCAACAAATTGGGCCTCAAATAGAATTTTAAAGATGTATTCTTCCTCCAACTGGTTGTTACACAGGAAGTTAGCAGTATGCCATGATTGCTTCAAGAGTTGTCATTAATATTTCTACGATGTATTTTGTCTTAAATTTGTCATGTTGTGCAGTATTTTGTTCCTTACTGCAGTATATACTTGTTTAAAATGTCTTTTATTGCACAAAAAATTGAATCGATCAACAACCAAACCCCACCAAACAATGCTAGGCTGTACCCTAGTCAAACTAATGACATAATTCTGAAAACAAATCAGAATTTACTCTTGCTATCAAGATCTTGACATCACCCTTCACAGAAAGATGGTGAAAAGTAATTTTGTAAAAGGAAAAAATTAAAATACACCACCACAACAGAATGAAAAGCTCAATTATATGTTTATCATCCTATTATAATTAAGGCAGGTTTTATTATCACATCAGAATCCTTTTTTTTCAGGTAAGAGGCCCAGCAGAAACTTCACAGAATGTCTGACTAGAATTAAATTGCTCTCAGGAACAATTCCTTTATTATTATTGAGGCATCCCCTCAACTTACACTCAAAGTCCAAAATCTGAAACTATAAGAAACATTAAATTTGTAATGTATCTACACAATCAGAGTGCAACTATTAAATACAAGACCCCATAATTCAACCTTCAGCTCATTATGACCCAATAGAAGAGTTTTTAGTTTTATCTTATCTGACATGTATTTTATCTAAGAAAGGAAGTCATCAGAGTGCAGTAAATTTTCCAGCAAAAATTATTCAACTATGCTATGAAAATGAAAAGCTAGGCCAAACTGCTTATATTCATGTCAAGTATACAAAAGAATCAACTACTTCTAGGAGGAACCAGTCAGTCTTTCACAGGAGTTTTTCTATGACACTGTTTAGAAATATTATCAATGTACCAATAGGATTGTTTACTACAATTTTTTGATTTGACGATAATTGTCATTGCAAAATGGTTAAGAAAACTTGGTGAAAAAACCAAAACCTCTCTGACCCCTTAAAAGCCATATCAGGTAATTTCAGTTAAACTTAGACTAACCATATATATTACCCAAAGTATCAGTTATGAAAAACGGGGAAAACGTCATTTCCATGGTACAGACTGCAGCACACTCTGTCTGTAAAGTCTGGGAACACACACACAGGAAAATCATATTGTGTTAATGATCACCCATGTCCTCGCTTTAGGGAGTCACATTCAGCTCCTTTTCTGCGTGCACATGCCACTGAGCTAACATCTCCTGTCTTCTTCACCCACTGAAAGCTTCCAGTGTTATTTAAGTTTTAGCAGTGACAAGAGGAGACTGAAACAAGGGACACCACCCAGAAGCTGAAAGCTACAGACTTGGCCAGCAGCTCCAATTTCTTGAAGCATTCATTGCATACTTGGCAGCAGCACTCCCTGCACACTTGCAGCAGACCACATAAGAAGAATAGCTGCAGCTGAACTCATTTAATAAGCACATGTTGCTGCTACCCAAGCACTGATGTAGGCTTACTAAACTGTATTCAGAAAGATAACCTGCGGCTTATGATGTAGTTCACCATTGTAACTAGAACAATAAGCTGTTATATAGTTTCTCTGAGGGTCAGAAGAGAGATGTGTTTATTACCCTCTCCACAACTTGAGAAAGGCAGCAGATTTATTGAAGCAAAAACATTCAAATGCCTTTTTCCTTGTCCAAATATAAAGTAAGTTAGTCATCACTAATTTGTCTGATCTTAGCAACAAAAAAAGCCACAGAGTGACCACAAACAACCATAACGTGGAAGACACAAAACCATGGGAAAATTCAGGTTGAAAATTACCCCATGAAGTCTCCAATTTAACCTCTTTCTCCAAGCACGGTTATCTCAGAACAGGTTGCTCAGGGCTTTTTTTCCATTTGGGTCTGAAAATCTCCAAGAAGACTGCAGAGCTCTGGGAAACCTGATGCACTGCTTGACTATCCTCATTGCAAAAAACCTTTTCACCATCACAAACATTGTATTTCAACACATATGTCTTGTCCTCCTGCAGCAATTATTTTGAGACAGACATGACCAGCATCATCACCAACCCTTTATCAAAAGCTTTTCATGCCTTCTCTCAATGGATCCCTCTCATGCAACTCTGACTCCTTCCCTCACAGGCCGCTTCACCCAGTACTGACTCCTTTTATTACAGGGAGCTCCACACAGCACTGACTCCTCTCCTCTCTGCAAGTTTCCTCCATCCTTCTACATGACTGGCTAAGCCCCAAGCTGTCCCTTACCCAGTCACCTAACCACATCTATCCCTCACACAGAATCTTCTTACCTTATCTGTCCCATGCCTCCTCATAGCCAGCAGACTCTCAGTCCCAAGCTCCAACTGTAATTTTTGGCTAGCCCACTCTTTTATAATACCCATCCTGATTGGGCAGGCAAGGCTGTTTCTACTCCTTGGTAATCAGTACAGCTGTAATTCATTGGGAAAGATTGCCTCCTGCACTATGCTTACAACCCATCTTCCCACATCCTCCCATCACTACAGTGCTTTTTCTTCCTGACACCTTTCTCACAGCTATTAGGTCACTAGGTCTGTTAAGATCGAATACCATGAAGTATCCTGGTAGGTTTCTCTTTTCCAGGCTGAAATACACTTCTCCTCAGCCTCTCCTCCTGCAACATCTAGAACCCTTCCTTGATGGCTCTTCACTGAACTCACTTCAGATAGCATCCTAAAGTATTCCAAATCAACTAACAGGGAAAAGACTAAGACAAAGGCTGAAACTTACACAGAGCACAGGATTTTTCTCGAATGAAACTGAAGATACCAAGTTAAAAGGAAGAATATGTACATATGTGTCAGTTTCTTTGGAAACTGTTCTGGAGACTTAGTACTGAGAAGGGTGTATGGTTCATGCATTCTAACTCATCTCTTTCAATTTTCAGTTGGGTGGCTCCAGAGGCATACTCAGCTGCATAAAGGAAATGCTGACCTTAGATAATTCCCTACACAGCAAGTTGACAGCTTAAAATCATGTTCAGAGACTATTCTTACTAACTATAGTTTAATAATTTGTTCTAAATTAGTACATTTACAGTAAAAAAAAAATCTCAAAACTGAAAAATGCTGTCTTCAGAGAAACAGCAGATGAAGATATCCATATATTCAGAGCACTGTAGGATTTTAACTTGTATGAAATCTGTAAACACAGTTTGCAGAGTTCAAAACAGTTCAATTCCTGTGCAAGAATTGACAGAATTTAACAACTATCTTTGCAATCACTTCCAGTTACAATATTTTATTCATTAGTTCATAAAAAAGTAATTAGTAGGGGAGTTTTGAAAAAGCACTGCCATGTCTTAAAATCAATTTACTTTTACCTTCTCTAAACGTGAAACTTAAAACCTTCCCAAGGTCTTTTTCTTTATAAAATATCATTAATCAAATGAAGTGATTTAAGACAAGAATTGTCAATCAAACCACAAAACAGAGTCTAACTGATAATTTACTTATTAACTATTTTAAGTCATATGACTGAATTAGAAGAGAAGATTTACTGGAAATTCAAATGTGCAACAGTTTTTCATAAATGAAGCAGCATAATTTCTTAGTGCTTATGCTAAGAAACTGATCTTTTCATCCTCAGACTGCAACTATGAACAATACCTTTCACCACATTCACAAAAATAAAGTGCTGGCTTTGAAGTATTTTAAAATAAGAGCAGTATGATTAAGCCATCTAGGGTATAGCTGGAAAACATAATATGAAATAGAAGCTTTTTGAAGAAATTACAGTCTTAAGCATTAGTATTTTTTCTGTATATTCTGCTTTTACGTTTTACTATCAAAGAGGTCATTACAGTAAATACAAGCATGGAATTGGAAAGGAATCTAACTTTATGAGGGGAAATAAAAACCTCGTTGTGTTGAAGCTTTTCATGTTTGAATCTAATGCAACTGAAGTGCCTCATCAATCTAGTGGGATGACTATGTACTGGCACAAAGGAGGAGCTACAAACAGGCAGCAGACTCAGGCAGGGCTGCAGCAGTGACAATTTTTGTGAGCTTACACTATTATCAAAGTATATGTCAAGTCTATTAAAATGCTATTAAATAAAAAAAAAAAATTGAGCTGCTTTTAATCTAGGTTTAACCAGGACCCCTGTCCAGTTTACCACAAAGCCATACAAAAGTTCACATTGCACAAAGAATAAATGTCCAGGGATGAAAACAACGCCTTTCAATTGTGGTTCAAGTTTATGCTGCTGTAAGTGCTTGTGGAATTACTCTGCTAGAATTCGATATCATAACTGGTTTCAAATGAATTAAGACTGGAATGTTGCCAAAGAGGGTACATTGCCACACACATAGCTTGTGCTGACATTCTCCTGCTTCCCTTCTCATTGCATACATTAACTTAAGAGCTGTTACTGCTGATCCAACTTACTCTATATTTGCAAGAATAAACGTCAGTGCAAAAGAAGAGATGGAAGCATGCAGTCAGGACCGGGAGAAGGGCAAAACAGGTGAACCTCGTTAAAGAAGAAGCTTTGCTTGCCTCAATCCCACAGACAGCAGTTCAACGCTATAAGCTTTAAGAGGCTGGAGTATTTTCAGCAGGATCAGTTCTCTGAGCAGCCAACATTGTAAAAATGAGAACACAACAATGGGCAGCAGTACTAAACAGCCTGATGAGAGGAAGAAAATAGGATTGCCTTCCAGAGCACTGACAGTTTTAATTGTCTCACAGTGTTCACTGAAGTGCACTTGTAGATTGTACACAATTGCTATTGTTAAACTGGAGAAGCTCCTCCAAGACAGATGTGCTACTTCCCAATATACATCGACCAAAACACTCTTTTAACTTGACATGTTTTGCCCCAAAACACACTGCTTTTTCCAATAAATTAGCTGTTATAATCAAAAGATACAACTTCTTTCTCATATTCTTTCCTGTAGCCTCAAAATCAAATCAGAAATTTGGATTGCTACAAGGTAAATAACAAAAGTAGTCTTGGTTACACAGTGTGGATGAATACAAATATAATGACAAATTTCAGAACATAAATAAATCACATTATGGTTAAATTTAAACTTTTGCTATGAGTTATTATCAAATGGTAAAGGGTAAGAAAGCCCTTCACAACACACATTAGTGAAGATGCCTTGAAATAAGAGTGTAAAGTACAAAGATTGAGAATTTATCCCAATACATACAGACTGCAGACTCCTAAATGCAGAACAGAAGATGAAAATCCAGAGCTGCAATATAAATGACCATTTATTCTGCTTAAGAGCAATTACACTTTTTTTAAGAGAAGAAAGCTGCGCCCTACACATAGCTAAGACTCTCTAAGGTTGAATAACTACTTTGGTTTTAGAAATCCAGAAAAAAAATTTAGCATCCCTTCCTTTTTAAGGCCATCTAGTAAACGTTCTCATCCTATCCCAGTGGCCTGTTCCTGGAGGCAGTTTCTGACTGATGTCATGGAACACATCAGTGTAATAGTAAATATTTTAAAAGTTGGGAGATAGATAGGAATTACCTTTCTACTGTTTCCTTTAAGTACTAAAATGAATCCTGTCCTTGAAAAAGTGCTTTTACCATTGGTGCATTACAGAAAAGTGGGACACTAACACTTTATTCTCTTACATACAGTTGCAGAAAATAGGAAAATATCATCTAGAGAGAATCAGAAGTGAACAGAGATATCTTCCTGCTGTCCACATTCAAGTTCAGGCACTTCTATATTTGCTAGTTTATATATTAGTTTTTAATTGTATTCCTAATTCTACATGCAGCACCTCTGAAGTAAGAGCACATTACATTCTTGATTACATTGGAGGACAAAACAATTAAAATGTAAATGTAGTTTGTTAGCATAGAAGAGCTTTATTGAACCTTGCTTTTAATCTGAACTGCTATATAAATTTACAGTTTTGGAATAACTTAAACACTTTATTCAGTTCAGGAACATTTTTAGGTGAATATTTAAGCATTATATTTCACTTACCGAGAGCTGAGAAAAGTCTTAAATATTGTATCTACCTAATTTCTGCACTTACTAACGACTATGAAAGCAGACTATTCAGAAGCATTCATGAAAAACAGGTTAGTAAAACACTCTTTGCCCAAGCAATGTAAAAGAATTCTGGAACGTTTACTACAATATTTACAGTGATAGATGTATAATGGTAATCTGTTAAGACTCTAGACTAAGAGTTTAAGACTAACTACATGCTTACACCAAAGGCTATTAATCAGTACCTCATTGTTTGACCTGGGGATGCCAAACACGTTTAACCCTATGCCTTATCATGCTGCTAACAAAAAGAATTACCATGTCTTAACTAGATATTCCTGCTGTGCTTTCAACCCTCCAGTCAACTCCTAAGCCTTCCATGAGAACTTCATCAATGATGTCAACCTCTGACAAGTGAGCACTTAATAAATCTAAAGCTCAATTTAAAAAGTAGTTGGAAAAGAGAAAAGGAATTCCCACTTCTGCACAGACAGAGTGGCAGTGAAATATTCCTTACTCTACCCTGATTTTTCTGCACGCTGACTGAAAATTATTCTGGTGGGTGCCTGACCACAGCTGGAGCTCTTGCAAAACAGTGCTGACACTATCCATGTCCCAAGACCACTAAGAGTTTCAGAGCATCCAAGCCAGTTATGAATAGAACGTGTGCAGCAGGCCAAAACACTGTAAACCCGAGCTCTGACAGGCCTGAAAGGGCAGGCAAGGGAGCAGATGAGCAGGGCAGAATTGAAACAGATTGCCCAGACAGGTCAGGCAATCCCTGATGTTGGAGGGTTTCACAGTTTAGCTAGGAAAACCCATGACTGAGCTGATGTGAGTGCTGGTGACAGGCCCACTTCAAGCGGGAAGTTGGGCTACATGACTTCCAGATGTCCATGCCAAAGAAAGTAATTTCTGTTCTTCTGTGAGTAGCTGCAAAGGCAGCAGTTTACCTGTATGCAGTTCCCTAATGGCAGTATCACAATTTAATGTTCTGTTAACGTTTAAGAAATTAGAAATGCAGCCATAGAAGTTAATATTCTATAAATATTTAAAAGGAAACCTAAATTCTGATGAAACTCATAGTTAGTTATGTTCACAAGTCACAGTTCCTTTTTTAAAATTAAATATATATTTCTCAAACTCCACTGAAACTGCTAATTCTTCTGGACAAAATCATCTTTTACATATCTAGGTGCAAACAATCACGTGCAAATATCCATTACTTTAATTTTTTTTCAGAGATCAGGAAACATTTTAAAAACTAATCCTAAATGTTGCTTAAGTATTATAGTCTATTTCATGCATCTCTAGAATAAAAATAAACCTAACAGTCTTTTAAAAAATGGGATTTTTTTGGTCGTGTTCATCTTGTGTTTTTGCAAGTAAGGTGAAATATGTTTTAGTTTTATTAATTAGGAGAAAGTTTTTCAGGTACACAACTTTTACTCTATTTAAAATTTCATTAAAAATGTGCTTGTTTAGGTTTTTAAGTAGATGTTCTTGCAAATAACAAGGTCAGAGAGACCGCTCCAGGAAGACCACTTGAGCAAAACAAGGGGAAATAATGTATTTCATAATAGCTGTGAGAATACTCTATAGATTAAAAAAAACCCTGGAGGACTCAAGCCTTTGCTAACACCTTGAACTGTTTCCAAATGAAGAATACAATTCAGGAGTTTAGGCAGAGATGTATGGTAATATTACCTCATCCACTTACATGTTGAACATTTGTACTCTGTACTAGTTGAAGCTTTTTAACTCCTAAATCCTGATAAAGGTAGACAAATAAAACAGTATAAAGAGATTTGAAGGGCTTTTATATTACTATTTTAACGCCCAAGCCTCCAAGTTCATTAGAAATTGTGACTGTTACTTGTTGGATCAATTTCTCTGCCTTTGAACTACAAGTTGGAGAACTAATATTTGTTTGTTTAGTATTCTCCTGGATGGTGTGGAAGCTTTTTGTTATTTTCCAAGTTTGTTTTAAAAATCTATTAATCTGTTCTCCAGATCTTTGCCGTCCTATGTGACATTCACATCAATTTTATACACTATGCCAGTGTATGAAAACTTTTGAGAAATACTGCACTACCACTTGACAGCATTTTGCTATGTGGGAAGCAGTAAGCCTCACACACAGTTCCATAGTCTGGCTGTTTACAGAATGGGCACTGCCAATACAAAATCATACAAAAAAAGAAAAAATTGTGGCACCAAAGCAAAGCACTTGGTGAAAGCACCACAACTTCCACAGGCACAAAGTTACCTTGCAGTAATACTTCTGCAAAGTCTGAGGGTAAGTTCAGCAACCATCAAACTCCAGATAAGCAACTTGCACACCTTCCTGACGTGTTTTGTCCACAGCTCTAACTTGCTGTGCTTCTTGGACAAGTTAAGCTAATTAGCATCACCTCTATGCTAGCAGCAAACCTACCACGCTGTTTTTCATCATGGCTTTAATACTGAATCCCTCGCAGGCCTGCTGCTTGTCCTGCTGCTTGTCCTTCTTCTCTCGTTGCCGGGGGTACCTGTCACCTGCGGGCTTTGAGGGGCCCGGGCCCCCCTCCTCCATTACCATCTCCCCACCGTCGCCCGCGACGGACCAGATTCAAACTACGGACTGGAAAAAACAAGCGAACATCAGCGTCCCGTGCCCAGCGAGTTAGAGCAGGCAGCAGGTCCAGCTCCACTCCCTCCCCACGCACCCGTCCCGTGCCTTCCCCGCCCCTCACGGGCCCCCTTTGCCTGCCCCTCGCCCCCGCCCCCGGTCCCCTTCTGCATCATCCCAGCTCGTCTCCCCCGTCTCGGCCGTGTCCAGCCCTTCATCACCACCTGATGTCCTTGTCCCCGGGAGGGTCCTCGCCCCCGCCTGCCCGCCGCTGTCCCCCCGCCGCGTCCGACCCTGCGGGTCCCTCTCGGGCTCCGTTGGGCACCTGCCGCCACGCGCGGTCCCATGGCCACGCGACCGTCGCCAAGCAACGCGTCAACAACCCGCCGGGGAAGCGGGAGGGGAATCACCGAGAGCCCCGTCGGCACCGCCCGGCGCCGCACGGCTATACCTACCCCCGGTGCACCGTACACCGGGGCGGCGGGCAGCAGTTAACGAGAAAGCCATTAGCGGTGCGGTGGAGAAATGTGAGGCGATGACGTGAGAGAAGCGTGTGCGGGTGTGAACTGGCCAAGAACTCCGTTACCCAGGGAGCGCAGCGTGCCGCTCCACCTCCCTCACTGAGGCGCGTGCGCGTTCAGGGCCGGCCCACCCCGCCCGCAGTCGCGAGACCCCCCAGGGCGGCTACAGGGGCCGTGCTCGAGCGGCAGGCGCGGCCGGCACGTGCGCGCGCGTGCACGCGACGCCCCTCTCCTCCCCCGAGGCCGCCGCCGCCGCCATGATCGGTGAGTGAGCGCGTCGGGGAGCGGGGCGAGCCCGGATGCGGCTCCGCCCTTTCCTCCCCGCCCCTTTCCTCCCCGCCCCTTCCCTGCTGCCGTCTCGGCCGGTGCTCTTGTCATGTCTGCGGCCCTGGGGGTATTGGGGGCTTGCCCAGCTCCCTTCGTTTTCATTCGGTCCCCACCCGTCCTCCCCGGTGGCTCGGCAGGAGCGGGGGTCGAGCTGGGGCTGTTCTCGGTCTGTTCTCGGTCTGCGCCCGCTGGTTAAATCGCGTCGGGACCGCGCAGGGCCCGCCAAGCCCAATGTGCTGAGAGGGGTCACTGACCTCCTGTTTTACCCCCGTGGGAAAAGGGGTAAAAAGTCTGGCCAGACCTTGTGACTGAGGTCGTTTTTAAATTGCTTTTTATTCCTTCTCGGTATATCGATTGTAAGTGCTTCTCGGCGAGGTTTGTGTGTTCTGCGATCTTTTTTTGGCCTTGCCTGCATCTCTACATGTAATTGGTCTAGCGGGGTGCCTGGTGGCAGCCTGGAAAAGAAGCAGCTTAGAGCACCTCGTGGTGTTGGGAGTGTGACCCTTTGGTCCTTGATCTTCGCTCTGTACCCATCCAGTGCTCGTGGGAAGCGTGACTCGCTTGTTTCAGCACTGCGTTTTCTTCTCTTCCTTGAAAGATTAACCCATACCTGGGGAGTTCAAAATTACAGGATCCGTTTTGTAACCTTCCCGTTACACATTTCATCTTGATTTGACTTTCACAGTTTTGAGAATTATTTAAAGCAAAACCTGTAAAATGTAATGGATGCACATGCATTTTAGCAACTCTTTGCTGTCCTCAAGGTTTTCTGTTTCATCATCAGCGTTGGTGTCATAGTTGCTGTCTATTTAAGATCTGATCGAGTTGAAAACCATGCATTTTGTTGTGAAAGTAGTTATTGTTTCTAAATTGAACATCTCAAAAGTTTCCAAGAATGCTGTTTCAGCTATTCATGTTTTCTTAGCAGTATATGATTGCAGGTGTACGGCTAATGTTCTTTCACCTTTGCTAAAGCTAAAAAGAAGGTTATAAACAGTTGTCCAGTATTTTCACTTGGTATACTTATTAATGCAAATGATCTCTTCTTAGTTATGATTTTTTTATACGACTTTCTTGTCATTCGGGCTACTTTTTTCTTACATAGTTGAGAACCTTTTAAATTGAAGGCTTGGCTTAAGGAAAGCACAGAGGGTCAGGTGTTCCACTGTTTTTATTTTGCAATGTCATCTGCTGATCTGATGTATTGCTGTAGTATATAAAATACATGTGTTTGCAGAAACTGCAGTGCGTGTTTGTTTTTGAATGCTTCAGAATAGTAAGCTGAGTGTACCTAAGGGACTGCCCGTGTGGTTACAGAGCTGATGCCTCCAGCCCTCACACTGAAATCTAGGTATTTACTTACTGCTCATGAATATAAATGTTATATGACTAAGGAATTATAATTCTGTTTTCACTGTGGCAGACAGAAACGTTTGTGAATATTGATTATGAAATGTACAGACCGATTAGTTGCAAATTTAAAAACACAGCTTTACACGAGTTGCAGCCTGCCCTGATTTAACCCCAGCTGGCAACTATGCACAACACAGCCACTGGCTCACTCGCTCCTCCCCTGCTTAGCAGTGGCATGGGGAGGAGAATTGGGGGCAAAAATAAGAACAGTTTAATAATTGAAACAGAGTAATAATAATACTGATAATGCTAATGATGATGATAAGGAGAGAGAGAGGAATAAAACCCAAGAGAAACAAGGAATGCACAATAAAATTGTTCATAGGCCACTGACCAATGCCCAGCCCATCCTCCAGACCAACTCCCACCAGTTTGTCTACTGGGCATGATCTATGTTGTGTGGAATATCCCTGTGGCCAGTTTGACTCAGCTGTCTCCTGGCCACACTGTCCCAGGTTCTTATGCACCTCCTCACTGACAGAGCATGGGAAACTGAAAAGTCCTTGATTTGGGCTAAGCACTATTTAGCAACAACTGAAACATCAGTGTGTTGCCAACATTATTCTCATACTAAATTCAAGATGCAGCATTGTACCAGCTTTTAAGTTGAATTAACTCTATCCTAGCCAAAATCAGTATGACACCCTCCCTCACCCCCCAAAAATAAAATACTTATCTTCAAAGCATGTGATGTGGAGATCTAGTCCAAGGTCCCACTCTAAGACTTTCTGAAAACTCTCCTCTAAACATTTGTGAGCTGGGAATGCCATAACAAAAACTGGAGGCAGAATGGGAAGGATGAGATAACCGTCTACCCATTTTTTTAACCTGAGTATTGAAAAGAATTTTCCTATGAAACACATGGTATATTTTCAAAAATGTTCCACAGTTTCATATCTCTAGAAATGTCTTATGTCCTCATAAGTTAGTACCATAATATACTTATACAGGTAATAATTCCTTTAACTGATTTTTGATTTTCTATCTTTCCTTTTGATCTTTGTTTCTCACAGACCAGGTTGTATAGACTTGTACACATTCAGGTTCCTTAAATGGTAATTTGAATCTAGACTGAGCTAGTTAAGTGACATAGCTTGTCATAGCTCTATGTAGGGGCATGCAAGATTTGGGGAGTCGTTTGTGGTGGGTTTTAAAAGTTTATTCTTTATTTTATTTATTTATTTGCTTACCATTGGATCAGCTGAAAACTGCTGTTAGTGGAATGGAAGTGACAACCTGCAGTTGGATTGGCTGAACTATTTCTTAGCCAACAGCCCTGGCAATAACGTCACATTCTTGAACACCTGTTTTGGGGGGAGAAAATAAAAAATTAAAACTGATTTTGAAGGAAGATACTGGGACAGCTTTGTGGAATTTTTCAGAAAATATCTCTCAAAGAGCAAAAAACCCAGAAGGCCCTTGCTGTTTTAGAAATGTAGAAGATTGACTCTATATAGTTAACAGTGGCAGTTCTGCATTTCTGTGTTGAATGAGAGATGAAGGTGGTAGTAACGACAGGTTGCAAAGGGCTTTGACAGTGAAATATGATTCATCCAGCAGTAATCAAGTTAAGGGAGAATGGGAGCCTGGGTGAAAGTTTTAGCTATCTGGATGACCGATCACTCCCCTGTGTTGCACCCTTTTTCAGTGTGTTGGTAATCTACTTTCTGCATAAATATTTCTCATTGCTATGAAAATAACCTTGAGGAAGCAAAATAAGAATAAACCCTTTCAGAATTTCCTTGAATATATGTACATACATGGTACTATTATCATAATGGTACTTGTGTAGCAACCAAAGGAAAAGTAGTTCAGGAATTTTCTTCTTAGATATTTTGATGTCATGCTGCAATTTTGTGGTTTTTTTCTGTTTCCATTTTGCTGTTATAATGCTATGGATAGTTCTACTACAATACTGGAGTAATAGCTCAAGTTGTAGTTCACGAGCATGTGGCATAATCTGGCTGATAGTTTGATTAAACGAAGCTTAAACCTCAGACTATCAAAGGCTATTTGCATTTCAAATACATGACCTGTTTCGCTCAGTTTGTTTGAGCCTTTTTCCCTTCAGCTAGGGTTGCTGTATTGGACTGTGTGTACAGAATTGCATCATGAAACACTTTGTGTTTTACTGGTATTTTAACGATTATTTTCCTGCAAAATGCTTTGTTATTACTCTGTCAGCAAGGTGTTATAAACTTAGTGCCATTCGAAGTAGGATATCTTCAAAATACAGCTGCATTTTGCTAAATATACATAAGTGTTCTGCATTTTGTTTTTTCCATTAAGGGAGATGAGAAGGCTTTTTGCTTGGATTTCTTTTTGAAAGATAAGTAGTAAGGGGGAGGAAAAGTGGGATGTGTCTTTTTGCTTTCTTATGGTACTTTTGGTTGATTTTTTTTGATGTCTGCAGAATAACAGTATTATAATATCAAGACACTGGAGACTAACTAAGCAGGGGCTAAGGATATTCTGATGCAGTGTTTTGAGTTTTTCAGGTAGGGCGCTACAGAAAATTGATTTAGCAGGTTTTATAAATTATTGCCCATGCTTACTTGCATGTAATGTGTAACTAGAGAATCCATTGCCAAATGCTTTGGTTCAGGTGCTCTCTCCCTTTAGAGAGTAGTTGCAATTAAAAGCTGTTGGTTGTGCTGTGTTCTTTGTGAAGGTGGTATGAACAATGCATTTGTTGCCACAAAAGTTGGATATCCTCCTTTACTTTAGTGTATCTTTTGAGAGTGCAGTTTTCTGTAGTATGCAGAAGTAGGCTTGTGCACTAAGCTTGCTCTTGATGACCTAGAAGGGCACTGAACCAAATTCATTTGCATTTGTAAATTGTTTGTGGTACGTAAAAACCACAAACAAAAAAAGCAGAGTTGACTTTCCAGTAACAAAAATGTGCTTGCTTTGTTCACCACTGTTGTGATGACCAGTGTTAGTGTTGTTCTGTTAAAAGTGTAAAGCTTTTCTATATTATGATGTAGTTCCCCTACTTCCTTTTATTTGTTTGGTTTTTGAGTTTGATTTTTCCCCCCCAGTGTCTTCCTGTCTGTGCTGCTGTCTTCTATGTCTTTTGTTTAGCATTTTTGAATGTCTTGCTCAGTGGTGAATTTCCCCTCTTAATTGATTAATTTTTTTTTTCCTAGTAAATTTAGCCAGTAGAACTGACTTGTTAGATTTGACACACTTTGGATTTAAAACTTTTAGTGTATAGAGCTAAGGATATTTAGCTAAATTTACAAGAGTGAGAATCACAAGAAACTGAGATGCCTGGGCTTTTTTAGGCCCATTCTGTGAGCTATTTCTCCAAGACATCCTTTCCACCAGTGGAAACATTTAGACCTGCCAAGTTCAAGGAATAGTGTTCAGCTGCTATCTGTCATAATAATTTTACATGTGTATTTTCTTTTTTTTTTGACTGTGCCAATCCAGTAATGTTTTGGTAATGTGCTTTGATGTCATGGAAAAATTGTTTTCCATTTTCTTCATTGGTATTAAATTAAAGGACTGTGCATGATGGAAACAAAAGTGGTTCATATTGGACATCATGTTACATCTCTGGCATATGGTTCTCCTTTCAATTTTTTTTTTTTTTTTTTTTTTTTTTTTTTTTTTTTTTTTTTTGATGAGCTGAAATATTTTTGGTAGATTTATGTTTACATTTTTTGCCTTCTCTGGTACAGTGTCCTCTGTGGAATACTCTCAGTGGAAACATATGTTCAGAACTTCAAAGTAATTACGCTATTACTAAAAGCTTCATAATTAGATTACTGAAACTAAATGTTGAAAAAATTTGATTTTGCTTTATCCAATCATATCAATTTCATTCCAATCTGCTTTCTGGCTGATTGAAGAAATATGGTAGGACAAAGTCGAAGCCTGAGTAGAATTTCTTAAGTCTGGTATAGACCAGTTCCTGAAGAAGAAAAGGGAGCTTAGCGTAGTGTTTCATCTGAGAGCAAGATTTAAAAAGAAGAAAACATATATTGCCATTTTAACAGTAAATTTATAGTGGTAGGTACCTCTATTTGGCAAACTGGATTGGGATAATTGAAGCATAAGCTTATCTCTCTATGACAACTGACCCTATTTCTCAGAATTAATGGGTTCAGTTTGTGTCTAAGTTACTGTGTTTACAAAATATTGCCCTTATTGTCTGTTATCTTCCTTTAAGAGTGAATTTGTTGTTGTGATGAAATGGGTGTAGCTTGTATTGAAAAAAGCTGTTTATTGCCACTAACAATTCAGGGCTACAGTCTTAAGATATTGACACAACCAAAAAAACCACCCAAAACCAAACAAACGAAACCCTCAAAACAAAACAAAAATGAAACAAACACAAAATCAACAACAACAAAACAAAAAAACCCCCAGCTGTTTCATTTTGCTCTAGCACAGTTAGTGCACAGTACTTTAAAAATTCTTAGACAAATGTACAAGAAGTCGTCAAAAACTGTAACTGTAGAACTATACCTCATCTACCTGCTTTGTCTTTTGTAGCTCATCTGGAAAATACGGTGTCTTTTAAGAACAGGAGATGTTATCTTAATGTCCCTGAACAAAAATGCTGTGTCTGTTAGGTCTCACAAGGTCCTGGTGTATTGGTCTGTTGACATGCTTCATATTTTTTCTTCAAGCTGTATGAAGCTACAGGCTAACCTTTAGGTTGATTATTTTTTACTCATTTTGTCTAATTTTAAGATATTTTATTCACATTAACTCTGCTACTGTTTGAGATTTGGCTTTAGCCTGATATGTTCTTTATGTAAGCAGTTGGTGTTCTGAGGCACATAAATTCGAAACTTGGTTAATGATTAATGTTTTGAATTTTTAAAATTTTACAGTTTGTTTTCATAGTCTGCTTTTCATTCTGCCTGCCCTTATTATACACAATAAAATAACAGATGAAGCTGAAAAGTTTCTTTTACAGTACTTCTAACAATTTCCATTAGAATTGTCTTGTTGGAAGCAAATGTCCCATCTGGTTTACTTTTTAACACAGCAAAACTCCATAGTGAGCTTTGTGCTGGAGCCTGGCTGAATTCTATACAATGAGACTCTTGGCCCTAAGCAAGATGAGCACAATCTGTTTCCCTTATTCTAATAAAGGAAAAGGAGAGTTTCTTCATTTGCTTTGTTGCATTATGTTTAGATTTTATGCCTCCCTTTCTTAGAATAGCTGCTTTCCTGCTGTTATCCATTCTTTTTTTTTTTTTTTTTTTTTCCAGTACAGGTAAAATGAAAACACATTACAGCCTTATAAAAGTACTGAGTGCTGCTCTGAAATAACATTAAAACTCAAAATTTTCAAGTATGGCATGGTGCTTTGGCCACATCAATCTCATAAAACACCTGAAGCTCAGGAGAAGTACTTCTGGAGCTTTTTCTGTTGCCTTGTTCCTCAAATAAATACAAGACTTAAGTAACATGTACTAAAATCAATCAGAGCCACACAGTTAATCCTAGCACTGCTCCTAAAGTTTACTTGTGCTGTCCAAATTCACCTTCCTTGGCCCAGAACTTTATGTGCCCATTTGTACCTGAGAATTATTGAGTCACGTATACTTAATGCCAGCTGATATTCCTGTAGGTGTATGTGACTCTGCCTAGGAGTTATGACATTCTATCTCTGAATTACTCTTGGGATTAAATTTGCTAATTTTTGTTACAGATATGGAGACAAAAATAATTCCACATTTAAAAACAAGCATCAGATGCTTTAAAATGTATTTAAAACTATAGTTATTGTAATATTATATAAAATAAGCAAACATTTACTGTATTAACATACTTTCCCTTTTGCAGAGATTTTGGGTTCTTGGGTAATATTCTGATGGAGGGTCATGTAACTTGCATTAAAGTGAGCAGGCTGTTTTGGGAACACCAGCTTTTTAAAATCGTGTCATGAACACATCTGTGATGGGGTTTTTTCCTTCTCAGTTGTACAGAGTTTTACATTAAAAATCCCAAGTACCACTCACATACTACTAACAATCCTTGCTTATGGTATAAATTATATTTGGTCACAGACTTAAAATGTTTCTCAAGAAGTACTCCACTTCTGAAATCCTGGCATTTCCCTTCTTTCATCTGTCAGTGACAACAGTTGCAACATATGTTGTTCATTCCTGATTTTTCAACATTAAGAAGTCAGTAGTTCTTTTTAATGTAAATCAAATTGGAAAAATTAAGCACTCTCAGTGGGTGATATAACTAATACAACTATTGGTGTAATTCTGGTAAGAACCTAAGATGTCCTTGTGTATCACTGTGTGCAATGAGTATTCAGCATCAATTCCTGTTTCATTTCAAATGTGTTATTTTAGAACTGTTCATATAATGCGTTTCCTGACCTAGGAGAGCAGACAGTGAGCTATAAACCAATCTAGGATACAATTGCAACACATAAGAAAATGAGATAGTTGATTTCATGTGAATAACAGCTTTTGAAATTTAGTTCAGTTCTAGACATGAATTAAAATAGGCAGCCCTTTGATGACAAAGGACTGTGCACAGGGAGACTTTTCATTTATTTTGCCATTTGTGCAAAAGGGAGCATTAGGAAAAAGAGTTAAAACGTTTGTGTTTCTTGTTCATTTCATCTACAAGGAACTGTTGTGCGTATCTACTTGCTGTGTGTTGTTATTAAAGAATCAAACTATTGACAGTGATGTTGCAGTCAAATAAAAGAATGCTGATTTCTTCAGAAGGCAAGTTGGGACCACTTCTCTTGGTTTCCAGCTGGATTTGAAACTATCTTAGAAGAAACAGGTGACTTTCTGAGAAGGATTCTCAACTGTTTTTTCCATAAGACAGTAACGAAATTCTGTTTGTCCTTGGTGTTAATGTCAGGAAACACAACCTTCCTGGGCTACTACATTACTGAACAGAGAGCGAGTGAGAGACACCAGGGAATAGTTACCGTGTAGATGATTCAGAATCAGGACCCAAAAGCCTGACCTTCTTTGTTTTCCCCAACATTATCAGGACCAATTCATCCAAAGTGTGTCTTTAAAAGTATGTAGATAATGTATCTATGGAATGATTAGATACAGCCAGAAAGACAGCCTCCTTCCTTAGGCCCATGCACCTTTGAGCACTCATGCACTTAGGCCCTTGCTCTTTCAAGCTTTTATCTGTGTTGGACACTGCAAGTTACAGCCAGCCACTCACTAATATGATACTTCTTAAGACCAAACTGTGCTTGGGGGGAACAAAGCAGTTAAAACACTAACTGTGTTCTCTTGTTACTTTAAAAACTAAAAGATGGGTTTTGAATTTTCATACAACTAGAATTTTTTGTGCATAGGGCATTATTTTACTCAGAGAGCAGACTAAGCTGTTGAAGTGGATTTACTTTTTTTTCTACATCAGAATTAATTAAGTTTGTAAGGATAAAGCTGATTTTTCCATGGTGGTTTACTGATGCATCAAAGCTAATTTTGTTCCATTGAGTAAATTACAAAATGATTGTCTAGTCCCTGTCTTAATGTGTTTATATTGAATGTGATTTTTTACTGAATCTGGCCATCTAGTTAGTCATGTGCATCGAAATCCAGATGTTACTAATACATGACATAATTCTGTAAGAATTATCTATTATGTGACCATGAAGAATGAAGTCTTGTGGTCTTTATGGGTCATAATTGGTGTCAGTAACTGCTTTATTAGTAGGTATTTTTAACTATAGTTAAAAGAGTTCCAATTCCAAATCATAGCATTTTTGCATCATAGATATGTTTAATGGGATATACTTAGTTTAATCCTTAATTGAAGTAAAATATTCTTGTTAAAAGGATCTATTAGAGAGTCATGAAAACATAAATAGCTCTTATACCATATAGCTAAATGTGTGGAAATGTGACACTTCAAATCTGCAAATAAACCAAATTTCATTAGATAGATAAAATTTTGTTGGTTTTACTTATCTATTAAATTAATATCAACTTTTAGAAAGGAATGTAGAATTTTGGATTGTAAAAATTGTAAAACAAAATTTAAAAATTTAAATTCTTTAGGGCTTTTAGAGTCCCTGGGTTCCTGGTAGGTGGCTTCTCATTTTGATGGTAACACTGTTTATCTGACTTTCCCGGTTAAGTTATTTCAATAAGAATGATGCCCTAAGAGTGATGCCCCCGTAGTGAACTAAGGAAGTTGCCATGAATTATTAATAACAAGCTGAGTTTAATGTGATTTTATAGCCCCTTAAGGAGTTGGAGTAATGTACTCTGTAAAACCATTCAGTTCACCTGATCTTGACACTGGAAGCATCAAAAACATATTCCTACTTGTTAACACTAAAGGGGGAAGAGGTGTCTTGGGAATGCATCAGTCTGTGCATCACTGTTTAGCCCTCAATTATTTTTAAAAACCACTAATGTATTAATAGTAGATTAAGGAACCGAAAACTGTAAGCGCATGAACAATTGTAGAATTTGTGAAATGCAGAAAATTTGTTGTGTTTTAAAGACCTAATAATGAATTTTATCTCTAGAATATTACTTTTGAAACAAGTAGCTTTTTCATACCTTTACTAATATTTGGCAATATTTCATTTTTTTTCATTTTTTTAAAATGATTTGTCACTTAACTGCCTAACTTAAAAGCATTTAAACCTTTACTATCAAATTTTAATTTGGATGGTCACCAAAACGTATAATTAAAGAGTCAGTGCATTCAGCACTATCTACCTCTTAGTGCGTGCTGCCTAACCTGCTGCAGAGTTTGTACTGGGCAGTAACCATCTTGGTAGTGCAAGTTTATACAAAATCTGTATAATTTTCTCATAAGATGCTGGATGTTTCACACTGTGTGTGTTAGTTAATGTCACAATGGCTCTTGACTGTAAGCTATCATTCTGACATAAATGTTGTGAATCGAATTGTGATTTTACTGCAGCAAAACATTAGGCTTCTTAAGTTACTTTAATTTTGATATGTTGTAGTTTATACCTATGTTAGAAACGGGTACATTTCTTACAGAGTGAGCAGTTATTTTATAATATATTTAGCCTTGCTGGGATTTCTATTCTGTTTTTATGGTATATTACATCAGTTTCTAGATCTTGAAGGCTACGTTCAGTTTTTTCACATTACTCCTCAGTTTACAAATGCAACTTCTAACAAATGAAACTTCTAACACATAAATCAACAATACTTCAAACTGGAAAAGCACTCATTTAAGAAAAAAAAAAAGTTGCCCTGTGTTAGTGGGGTACCTTAGTGTTTCCCTTTTGGGCACTTTTTAGGATTTGCTTTTCATTGTCCTAAAATTTACTTTCAATAAAGATACATGAACTTTCAGGTACATGAACTATTTCTATACAACTCCACTTTTGTATTCTTAACATGTACATTTGTTTTTTTCACAAGTTACTGTTTGGCTTAGTTTGTTTTTTAGGTTGTGTATATTTCCCAGTTATAGCAGAAAACTGTGTTACTTAAGCTTCAGCTGCTTAGATTCTTTTGAAGTTAAGAGTGTAGGATTTTAGTTAGAACATTAAAAGTTGGTTTGTAGGTAATATGTTACACTGAAATGCAGTAGTTGTAAAGCTGGCACATACTCATCTCTGTTGCCCAGATTCTAAGTAGGCAGGGAGCTTCTGGCCAAAGATGAGCACAGAGATGGGCTGGAATGGCTCAACACCCCCACCTTTGTTAAGGGACTAATCTTAAAAATATTTCTCTGCAATGATGGCAGGAGAGATAGAATTGTCCTGCTGGAGAATCCTTTGGATTGTGAATTTTGTTTCCTTCTTCAATAACTACTATTTTAAGACTAGGCATTTATTTTGTCATGGCTCTTTTCATCATACGGTTTCCTTTGGGTTCAGGATGGCAGATTTCTTTATGTCATATGTTTCATAGTCAGTAGATTTGAGAAGAACCTCAAGATTAGGTATGCTTCTTTATGCCAACATACTGAAGAATAATTTAGGACTATAAAATTGTATTCTTTCAAATCCAGCTAACAGGTTAAAGTACTTTCATGCTTTTCTTGAGTAGTTGTATTGATTTTAGTGAGGGGAAATGCTGGAACTACAAATATATACTACAAATATAAACTGCTTTCAGATTTTCAAAGAGGTGAAAAATGCTGAAACTTCTTAATTGTGGTAACATTTGGTGTAAGAGTATATTAAAAGTAAAGGGCATATTAATATAAGGCATTGTTTTTATAGGTTTATATTTTAAATAAGTTTGTAAAATAGCAGTGTTTAAAGGCAAATTTTAATTTCACTTTGTTTTTAAGAAAAAAGCACTGTTCATATCAAAGCATAGGTTTCTACTAAAAAAAGTGTTTCTAAGACATGTTACACGGAAAGAATATAATTACACGTAAGTTTTGCACAGTCATGTTCACAATCTGGAAAGTCAATTAAATGGTATCTTTGTCTCGTTGCTGAAAGAAATCTGTTACAGCCTCAGAGTAAAGTCCTAGAGAAATCAAGACAATGAGAAACGTGTGTACTTCAGCAAATAAAATAAGTCTGGGTTAGCCTTCGTAATATACCGGTAAAATATAGCCTGCTTATTTGAAACAGAATCTATTAATTTGGAATTTATTGGAGCATCTTCACACACTGATGAGGGTAAATCTAGAAAATTAAATTGAATGTGCAGTGCAACATATATAAGTGAATATAAGCTGCAGAACATGGTACAACCAACAAGACTTTTTCTTAAGGCTACTTTCTTAAGGTAGCATGATGCATGTAGGTAAGCATCTTTAGTTAGATTTCTTTATTTATAAGTTGTAAGAATAGTAAGAATGTCTCTTAAGTGTAAATGAGTTCATTACTAACCTTTTTGATGGAAGTCTGGATCACTTAAACAGTTACCTGCTTTTAAATAGATAAGTATGTGTGATAGCAAGTAAGGGAAGAAAAAGATATTTTTAAAAACATGGATATATTAATATTTGTTAATTCTACTCTCATTCCAAGATAGACTTAGAATAAATTTTAGTTTGTTTCTGCAGAGCTTCTGTCTCATTCAGTTTAAATTCAATATGCCACTGAAATTACTCCTTATTAAGTATCTCAGACTGTGCCTATCTTGTTGTGTCCTATTGAAATCTGATTTGAAATCGGGACATATGTTCTTGTCTTTGATGATAAACACCATGGTACTGGAATGTTTCCCTAATCATTCCATCACTCCTTGAAACTGTTTTTATTTTCTTTTAGTATTTATTATTAGAATATTTCTTTCTGTATATTTAAAACTCAATAAAGAGAAAAGAAATTGAATAAAGGTCATTCGGTAGGAAACAACAGGCAATCTAAATAATGAACTGTCCTACACAGCTTGCTTACAATATGCAGTCTGCTTATACTCAGCCATAAGCCACAAAACTACATCTGTCCTGTAAGCATCGTTTTAGTGCCATGCAAAGAGAGGCATAAGTAGCTGGATTTGATAGTACATTTTCTTTTTTTAAACTTGAAAAATAAAAAAAATTCCCCCTACTGTAAGAATTCTGGTCGTGAACTCTGTTTTGTTACTGGAATAATTACGGAGCTTTGTCAGACTTCAGGAGAAAAGTAGTTTTAAACTGTTGGAAGTGTATAATGAAGTCTGAAGTGCTGTTCAGAAGGATATACACCAACAGTGTCAAAAGTACAAGCAGAGAATTTTGGTTTCTCTGTATGCATTGCACCTTGCTGAAGGGACCTTGGTGAGTCTTTGAGTCTCTTGGGTTTGGACTGTTAGCCTTCAAACTAATATTTTCCCAAACTTCCAAGTTATGCTAGTTAACATACTTCAGGATTATAAAAAGCTAGAGCTTTTAGCATGTATTGCATTTTTAAAAATCTCATTAAGCACTCAAATTTGTGATATAATGCTGCCTTCTCTTGATAATTTTATCCTGTATTTTCAGGCTTCCCAGTTAGGTGATTTGCTCTCGTGCACCTCTGTTCTGGTAAGATCACATTTGGAGGCAAATTGATGTACCAAGATTTTTAAAAAAGAGTTGGCAAAGCCTGGAAGCAAGCATGCTGTCCTATCCTGTTAATTTCACTTTTTAATAAAAGTGCAAAGTAATGTCTTCTAAAAATTTTTGTGTTTAGATTGCAAATATTTATTTAGTGTAAACTGATAAGCAGTCAAAACTAGTTATATGAGAGATACAATCTACTTAACAATTTCTGTTTACATCCTAAAGAAAAATGGCCACATTAGCAGTAAACTTATTGGCAGTATTAGCAAAGTAGTGATTAAAATGGTTCACTTTCTTAATTATTTGTTTGTTTGGGTTGGTTTTAGTAGTTGAAGCAATTTGTAGAGATTTCTTTAGAAGGGAAAGGCTTAATCCATTGAAAACTTAGTAAATATTCTTGTTAACTCTAGTTCCTTATAAACAGAAGGTTGTAAATTTTAGGCTAGGCTTCACCTGCCTTATGATGACAGAAATTCCTGTCTGAATACAATGAAATGAGAACACTTAGGTCAGCAAAGGTCCGGAGTTAACTTTTTTTCCAATTATTTTGGAAAGAGGATGATAGTTAATGACTAGAAATACACACACATGTACACGTGTGTGTGTGAGTGTATCTACCTATATATCACAAAACATGCTGAGTTGGATGGGATCATCAAGTCCAACTCCTAGCCCTGCACAGCACCATCCCTAAAGAGTCACACCATTTGCCCAAGAGCATTGTCCAAATTCTTCTTGAACTCTGTCAGGTTTGATGCTGTTACCTCTTCCCTGGGGAGCTGTTCCAGTGTCCAATCACCCTCTGGGTGAAGAACCTTTTCTAATATCCAACATAAACCTCCCCTGACACAGGTTCAGGCCGTTCCCTCGGGTCCTGTCACTGGTCAGCACAGAGCAGAGATCAGTGCCTGCCCCTCCTCTTGCCCTCACAGGGAAGTTGGAACTGCAGTGAGGGCTCCCCTCAGTCTCCTTTTCAAGCTGAACAGACCCAGTGACCTCAGCTGTTCATCATATGGCTTCCCCTCAAGGCCCTTCATCATCCTTGTTGCCATGCTCTGGACACTCTCTTAGAGCTTAATGTCTTTTTTACATTGTGGCACCCAAAGCTCTCCCCATCACTTGGGGTGAGGCTGCCCCAGCTCAGAGCAGAGCAGGACAAACCCCTCCTTTGCCCGGCTGTGATGCTGTGCCTGAAGCCCCTCAGAACAGGGCTGGCCCTCCTGGCTCCCAGGGCACTGCTGACTCAGGTTCAACTTGCCAGCAACCAGGATCCCCAGGTTCCTTTCCATGGCACTGCTCTCCAGCATCCCCTTCCCCAGCCTGTCCATATATCCAGGGTTGTCCCATCCCAGGTACAGAATCTGGCACTTTCCCCTGTTGAACTTCATACGGTTGGTGATTGCTCAGCTCTCTGGTTTGTTGAGGTCTCTTTGCAGAGTCTCCCTGCCCTCAAGGGACTCAACAGCTCCTCACGGTTTTGTATCCTCTGTGAACTTGCTCTGTATCCCTCCAGTCCTGTGTCCAAGTCATTTATGAAGATGTTGAGAAGCGCAGGCCCGAGGATGGAGCCCTGTGGAACCCCACTAGTGACAGGTCCCCAGTCTGATGTCACCTCATTCACTGTAACCCTTTGTGCCTGACCCGTGAGCCAGGTGCTCACCCATCCCATGACGTGTTTATCCAGCTGTGTACTGGACATTTTGTCCAGAAGGATCCTGTGAGAGACAGTATCAAAAGCTTTACTGAGATAAAAAAATATTACATCAACTGGATTCCCCCATCAGCTAGGTGTGATCACAAAAAGAAATCAGGTTTGATAAGCAGAACTTTCATCAAGTTGTGCTGGTTGTGACCAATGACTGCATTGTCCTCCAGATGTTTTTCAATACCTGCAGTATCTATAACTGAAGTAAGTCTGACAGACCTGTAGTTAACAGTTTATAACACATGATGGCTAATTTATTGCTTTCACCATGATATTAGCAAAATGTTAAAGTATTTCTCCAATTTTTCACTCAAAGTTAGTTTATGTATGTTAACTTAAACTTTTTTTTCATAAAGTCAACAACATATCTAATTCCATTTAGCAGTGGCAGCAGTTGATATGTTAGGTAACTGAGCATTCATGTTAGTTGATTTGGTCTGCAACTCAATTTGCAGTTTTGCAATATTGCTGACTTGTTCACATGGGTCGGCAAAACAATAAAATAGCTAAATCATCTCTTCCAGCACCTTTCACATGCCAGTACTCACTCTTACTTGTCTCCCTCAGTGCTTAGCTGATTCAGGTGTTTGCATTTTCTTTTGTTCTAGTTGTGGTGAGTTTTAGCTCCTTGAACCGGGCAATGTGTTCCAGTGCCTCACTGCTCACATAGTGAAGGATTTCTCCCTAAGGCCTAATCTGACACTGCCTTCTTTCAGTTTAAAGCTATTCCCCCTTTTCCTGTCACTACACCTTGTAAAAAGCAGCCCTCCATCTGTCTTGTAGGTCCCCTTTAGGTAATGGAAAGTGCTGTAAAGTCTCCCTGGAGGATTCTCTTTTCCAATCTGGACATTCCCAATTCTCTCATCCTGTCCTCCTGGGAGAGGTGCTCCAGCCCCTTAATCATCTTCATGGCTCTGTTCTGGACTTGCTCCAGCAGGTCACATTCTTCCAATGTTGGAAACCCCAGAAACTGATGCAGTACTCCAGGAGGGATCTCATCAGGGTGGAGTAGATGGTGAGAATCACCTCCCTTGACTGACTGGCCATTCTGCTTCTGAGACAAGCTAGGAGTTGTTCCTTTAAACACAATATAATCCTGTATCACTTGTCAGAGCTTTTCTGGGAGATGCTTCAAAGTCACGGAAGAATTTCTGGAATTATTTAAGCCCGTTTCAGAAATTTCTATTTTGTATTCCCAGTGTTAGGTGTAGTTAGCACTGGATTTACAGACACCTGTAGAGAATTGCAAATGTAAAATGAGTAAATAGTAACTTAAATTAAATGCTCTTCTTGGGAGATACAAATGGAGCAGTAGAGAAGCACTCCTGATTTTTACTGTTGCTTTGTTGAATCATATGCTATTTAGCTCTTGTAAAATTAAAGATAAAATATATTTTTAACACGTAAGGGTTTTTTTTTTTAATAAGGGGCTAGTAAGAGCCTGCATAGGACTGAATGAGTATCCAGCCATGCTAGCAGTCTGACTTCAGATACTGATGAGCTTATTAAATATTCATTAAAAAGTTCTACAGTTTTTAATTAAATAATTGAATAATAATCTACTGTTGAGGCAGTCTTTGCTCTACCCTAACTTTGGTTCTTACAATGGTAGACTTTCCATTCATTGTGCCTGTGGCTTATAGTAGAAGGAATTAATTAAATCTTTGTAGCCTTTTCCCCTTTTCATTCAGTTTATGACTCAATATAAAATTGCATTTATTTTGTTGCTTTTCTTTGACATTCGTGGCTATTGGGTTTTCTTCATTTTGTACCTGATTTCTAAAATAATTATTACCTCAATCCTCTAATGTTTTACCAGCGTTTCTTGTAACATTGGCTCAGAATGCCTTTGATTTGACAAGTGTTTCTATCTTGTGTAAATAAACAGTCTTAGTGTCTCCTCATTTCTTCTCATGTGGTCGTGTAAAATTCACACAGATTTTTCCTTCTCCTAAGATATTAACCTAAAATCTTTTGGAATTTTCCATTTTCTTTGCTAATTTTTCCCTACTGAAAGAAATGACAATTCTGGCCTGGCTTGTAATGAGAGTTATTACAAGACCCATTAAATACATGTATTTGTATTGTGCTTTTATGTTTTGGCATTTTAATAATTTTAGAGTGGGAAATTACTTCATGGAATTACTGTCCATGTTGAAAACTAGAATAGAAGGTAATTTTTTTTTTCTCTTAACTTCTTGCTTTGCATTCAGCCCGTGCCCTGTCTTTGTGCTCATTGATATAAACAGGCACGGACAGAAGGGTGGGCTGCTTTAAATCAGGATGTGATGCCTGTATGAGCTAGTGATGCATCCTGAACTTATTATATACAAACCCACAACAATCAGTATTTCTAAGAAGAAACGGAATTGGTGGTGATGGTGAGAATTTCTACGCCCTATAGGATTTACACACCATGCAGCAATGAAGACAATTTAATATGCAAAGATACAAGCATATTTAAATAATGTTCCTTGGGAAGACAGGAGTCCATTGTACATACATACACACACAGGGTCACTGGAAGATAAGTGAGCATATCTTCATATCATGTGTTTGAAATTTTGTAAGGTTCCTGTGATGATGATATGCCTCATGCTTTGAGCAGTTAAAAAAAAACTGGTTATCTTATAATGAGATGGGAATTGATTCCTTAATATTGGATGATGACGATGATGATTTTGAAAACAATCTGTCAATATTCTGGATCACTTTGGATGTTCTGACATATGTTTAGTATCATTGTAAGGAATGTAAATTTCAAAGCCTCCATTTTTTAAGAAATTAATTTAGGAGGTACCTTTAAATGATGCAAATATTTGAAGTTTCAACCTGTCTTACAACTTTTTCCTCTAGGATTTCCCTTTTATTGCATGAGAAAGCATAATTCTCATATTCCTTTTTCAGTTTTGGATTTCTTTTTTTTTCTTTTCTTTTTCCCTTTTAATAAAATTAATGTAGTTAATAAAATTAATGTAGTTGAAACTGAAGTAAGAAAGGTGCCAAACCTTTTTCTTAATTCCGGTTCAGCAGCCTAGTTGGTCAGAGTACAGGAACTTGACTCCTTTTTGTTGCTGTCTTGTGTGTTTGTCTTTTGTGAAAGCCAATACAATCTGCAAAGCCAGCATAGATAAAGAGCCCTGGAGGATTGTGGTATAGTAGCAAGACTGTTTTGTGACCATGTTCTGAAGGCAGACCGCAGGTGACAGTATTATTTACTTTTGTTGCTTGGGGTCCAAAGAGAGAATAAATTGCTATTGATTTTTGAGACATTACAGTGAGGTGTCTGAATGTCTGCGGAATCGCTGGGTGGCAGGACAGTCAGAGTCTGCATGGAGACTGCTTTGGAAATCCTTTTTTACCCCTTTGTGTTGGTTTGGTTTTTTCTTACTTTTCAGAACCAGCTGCTAGAAAATTTTGTTGTTTATTACAAATATATTTTATCTTTCCAAAAAAATAGAATTCAACAGCCATTTTATAACAATTTGAAATAGATGAATGGAGTTTGGAATACAGCCATCTGTGTACATTACTGTTAGGAAGAGAATGCTGAGCGTTGCATTAAATTAACCACTTCATTAAAGACATCTTTTTCAGAGGTGTAACAATTTATAAGAGGAAAATCAGCTGTATGGAAGTGGGAATGATTCGCAGCTAACAGTTTTCCCCACCCTCTCATCACAAAGCTCATTTTTGTGGACTAATCAGATTTGACATCATTAGTCTGCAGAGGTACTTTGCCAGTTTGGGAAAAGGAAAGGGAACTCGCTACTTGAATGTTTGTTAGTTTAAGATTGTACTGCAATGCTACATCGTAGTGACACCTGCTGGGAGAGATCTGAAGGGAGCAGCTGAAACTATGGCTGCTGCCTGTCAGCTCTTTTCCTCGAGTCCAGAGCGTGTTCCCGGGGTGGCAGTCCGGGATGACGCGCGGTTTGTAGCTTCCCTGGAGGGCATCTGCTGTCACTCCTCTCCGAGGAGCCTGACTCCCCTGCCACATTCACTGAGCCTCACAACCTCACTCGGATGTCATTGCGCGTTTGGATCTCCCAGCTGGGACTTAAATGCACAGCACCTAAGAGCCTAGGCGGATGTGTAAAGTAATGGTGGAGGGTATTCAGAATGGTGAATCCCAGGAATTAACCTGCTTCATTAAGGGAGACATAAAACAAGATTTCACTCTACTTGAATTGATCAACGTTTGTGTGTTTGCTGTTCTGCAATGATAATTTATGACTGCATTCATACCTATTTGGCTGTTTACCATGGGAAGAGGAATTTCCTGTGTTAAGAAGCTTTTCAGAACCAGCTTCCAAATATAAACAAACAGAAGCTGATTGATTCTAAGCTACAGCTTCCTCCCACCCGAAAGCTGAATGGAGTGAAATTTCCCAGACCTCTACCAATTGTAACTTTCAGTTTTCAAATCATGTGGAGAACTATGAAACTAGCAAACTTTTTTGACAAAAGCAGTGGAAAGAGCAGTGGGACCATGTACTTGTTCTTTAGCTTCTGTAGCCTCATTTTTGCTTGCATGTGGTATAGTTCTCTGATTTATAGCTCTTGGTGTATTTGTCTTGAGATTTGCCTCAAAACTATCTGGATACTTGAGCCTGAGAAATAGCTATCTGATTTCTGTCCAGGATACTGCCTCTCAGAGACTTCCTGAAGATTTATGTTAAGCAGTTCCCTGAACAAGAATGCAAGGCTTTTGTCCGTTCTTAAAGCTACAGAACCGTTCTCTGTTTCTTACCAAATTCTTTGCAATTGTTTTTCCATTCAATTAAGAAAGTTCTCAGAAATGACAGCAAAACTCAAAGGGTTTCAAATAGTTCCCCATAATCTCCCCTAAGCGCGCTCTCTCCTTTCCTTGTTCTGAGGGCTCTGTCCTGGTCTGATGGGTGATGATGGGTCTGGGTGAAGTTGTACTTCCATTGCTAACAATAGTGCTAGAAGTTTTCTCCCTATTTCTAGATATACATATTATCCATCCATAATAGTTGTGTGAAGTTCAAGATTTAGTTAATTGCAACAGACAAAGAAAATACACTCTCTGGCTTCTGAGCAGTAGAGCTCTGTAAAAGATGAAAGACCCTGAAATTACCTCTCTTTATCTTTCCTAAGGAAGGGCTACTTGTATTTCCTAGACTGACAGACATTGAGCCAGTAGCCTCTCCATAACAGTGAAGCCATGTAACAATGAGGCTGTGCCAGCAAAGATCAATAACTGCCACTTAGTTGAAGGGTAACAGTCTGTTCCTACCTGAACCAGTAGTTTGCCCATGACAAATAATCCTTGACGATAATCAGATCACACCACTTGATTTAATTCACTTTCTACAGCAGGAGTATTTGTTCAATGGACCACAAACCCCTCTGGTTTAGCATGATTTCATATATATTTGCTCATTTGTCTTATTCCACACTATTAAATTTTGTTTCTATTTCTTATCTCTAAAAGGTCTTGCTGCATTGCATTAAAAAATAAGTTTTCCTTTAAAACATTCCCTACTTTAGCTCTGTACAGCAAGTCCCTAGCCTAGTAAGCACCAGCTTCCAGAGAAATAAAACTTAATGGAAATCCTGATAGTGTCATTTAATATCATCTGATGAGAGACTGGTGATGGCCTACTCCTTTTCTGCTGCTCCTGGCAGACTCTTCCATCCAAGAAATCTTTTACAGCTAACTTTCTGTGGAAGCTACTGGGCTATCTTGTCCTAGGTTTTCTTGAGAGCTAAGAGAAAGTTCAAAAGTGAATTTGTGGGAGCCAGGCCAGCATGAATTCCTAACACTGATGTTCTCTTGCTGTCTTTAGATTCTTCATTGTTGGATAATGAACTTCTAAACTTGTGTAACAGTACTTGATCTTTACACTTGTACTTATTTATCTAAGAAATGTTTTACTTTGTAATATTTAACCTGTGAAACAGCACAATTAGTTTTATACATCTTTCATTAAGTATTGTATTATCATTGTTTGGCTGTGCAGGTTATTGTCCTTTACAACACAGTACCTGGTATGAAATGAGTTAATGCTGTTAGTCTGCAGAGAAACTATTTTTTTGACAAAAATAAAATTCCTTCAAAAAAATGTACTTTAATTGAAAACCCATTTAAGGAGTAAAATTATATTATTGATTATGATCAAAATGTCCCAGACACTGACAAATTCATCAATTTCTGGTTTAGACATGTTATAAATCTTTTAGTGGAGGCAGATGAATGTGAATGAGGTGAATATTTTCAAATTAGGTTGGCATATTACTTTTTATGTAAAAGTTTTTTGTTCTTTTCAATGTACCTGTGAATGGAAACAGCTTTTTTTTAAGAGCTGCACTAGAAAAATAACATACAATGAAATGTTCATTATAAATCAAGCTGAAATCAAAGTGGTTTATGCCAATAAAAAGTATGTTTAAAAAATCATGACAAATTGTTTCAAAGATTGTTGAAAAATTATTTCAGTAGTTACTCTGCTAGGGGAAAAACTGTGTAGTAAACAAGTGCAAACGATTCAGCTTTCAAGTATAGTGAGAAATTAGACCAGTATTTTATATAATTGTATAAGTTGCAACATCTTTGATTCAAGTTTCCTGATCAAGATTCATAAAGCAGTATTTATGTTCTGCATTAATTTGAAGATTATCTATGATGAATCTGCATTATAAACTAATAGCACTGTTTTTTTGTGGCAGTGATAAAGTCTTAAGAATGGAAAATACCAGTAATTTCCAAGATGTACAGCCCCTTACTACCCATAGGAAATGCTACATTGAGTAGGTAGATCATAAATGAGATACATTTTTGAGGGTATCCTGCCTCTTCCTAAGTTCCTGGAATAATTGAGCTTCTTGGTCAGGGCCTGGACACAGCTGATTCACTTAGTTAGCATCAGAGTCAATTCAAAACACGTGTGACAGGAACCTTGCACACAGGCTGTGTGGGTGGTGAGAGAGCACAAAGTGAGAGTTACAGATACTGTTTGCAAGTACAGTTCTCTGCTTGCAGAAATGTATCCTAAGCTAGGACCATCCTGTAGCTGAAGTTGGGATGTTTTTTAGCTGTACCAGATTCATGAGGTGTTAGGTATGGCTTCTTTTAAATGCCAAAGCTGGTTTAAATTGTAGGCTCTGATCCCTCTGTCCACACAGAGACTCAGTCACTGTGGTGAGAGTGGAAGAACCCTTTTCCTGGTTCTCTTTACAGCTTAGAGCTTTTTTCCTACAAAGAAGTTGTGGCTTCAGGGTGACCATGGCTTGGAAATCAGCAGTCAGGTGAGTACTACTTGAATACTACTCCATTGTATATAAGAAGCACTCCAATGTTTTCTCTAACTAAAGTAAAGTAAGTATCAGTGTGTTGCTAGCACAGTCCTTTTTGAACTGAGGTGTGAGGTTTGTACCTTCTTGAAGAAAGGGTGATGCTCTTTGTGATGGAAAGTATCTGCTTGCAATATTGCTGTTTCCTATGCCCCTGGTGGTCTGCATTCTGTTTTAAAGGGTTTACAAGTGTGCTACATAAACTGCACTGAGATAAACTGCACTGAGACTCTGATGATAGTTTTGACAAAAAGTTGACAATTTTTTCTTTTTTTCTTTTTTTTTTTTAAATTAGCTCAGTTCCTCATGTCCTAGCGAAAAGACAATCTTCTGCTGCAGTGTGGGGAGAGCAGCAATTCCATAATATATATGTATGGTATATAAACTAGAGTGTTTGTAGCATGAAGCTACAAACTATTTTTTATAATGAGGTCCTGTATTTATAAGTTGTCTGCCTCACTGAAAATACTAGGCATACTGTTTTGCTTTCTGGAAAACAGATATTTGATATACTTGAGTAAATACTAACTGAAGGATATTACAAATACTGGTGTGTTTCTTCAGTTATTGATAACGAACTGCCTGACTGTCCAGAGGAGGTGATGTGCATTCTGTACTGCCAGGATATAGAAAAAAGGAAATAGCAACAAATAATTTTTTTTCTAATATTTTTTCTTTTGGCAAATGGAACCTCCTCCCCTACCCCTGCTCCAGATATTATGGCCCTTGTAAAGTTATTTAATTGCTTCCTAGTTCTTAGAACAATAAATTGTAAAAATAAAATTGTAGGGAAAAAGAATTCATGTTCTCCATGAAACTCCTGAATATGTAAATTCAGTCATAGTCTTCTAATTCCTGTAGCAAATTCATCTGCATGTGGCTGTCCACATCAATCTGCTAATTATGGTAGAGATAGTCATGAATATCACAGAGCTGATAAGAACAAAGTATTTGACTGTTGAATCTGCAGTCTAAAAAGCATAAGTAAATAATAATAATAATAATAATAATTTCCTTTATATAATTGGAAAAAACACGTAAATTTTGGAAAACAGGATGCCTGTGTTTGCAGGTTTAGCTGTCAGCAGTATCACAGATACTGTCCAGACTTTACTTTCACAATAAAACCAGTTGTCTTCTATGTAACACCAGCTAGTGTTTTCAGAAAGTTGTATCATCTTCCTTTTGTTTTTGCCTCCAGAGAGATGCAAAAATTAGTAATGTTTCGGATTGTCTTATTGTTTGGTTTTGGAGCTTTTTGCAAGAATCAAAATGCTCAAAAAGTGTTTTTTGAGTACTTATGATCCTGGCTAAAAGAAGAAATGCTATACTGATTTTGGGGTCTTGATAACTATTTTAAATCTAATTTGTAATCTTCAATTTTTCAAACTGGTTTCAAAAGTAACCAGGCTCTTTGGATTTGGGTTATAATCTATTGAAAGGATAAGAAATTATGTCGATTATAATCACAGGCAGCACAAAGGTCATGAGAGGTATTGGGAGCTTCATCCAGCTTTATTCAGGGATTGGCGAAACAAAGTTCTGAGGTTATAAAGCAGCAAAGGTGTGGTTTAGTAGAGCTAAAAATCAGGTGTTTTACTAACACAAAAGTAACAACTCGTAGTCATTATTGACTTGCATTGTGTTTGTAGCAGTGACCCAGAGGTGAAAGGCTCCACATCTCATTTCCAACCCTCTGAGCTATGTAGCCCTCCATAATTTAATTTGATGCAAAGCAATTATCAGGCAATTGATTTTTATTGATTGTACTGTAGGACAGAAACATTTCTGTTGCAGCAGACAAGAACTTCTGGTATTGCCATCCACCCCTATTCACAGTAAGCAGAGATATGTTTAAAGCTATGTAACTGAAGCTCTCAATAACCTTAGATGTCAGTAGATAGAATATTTCTTTACTTTTTGTGCCAGTGCATGCTCTGTGATCTTTCTTAAGTTCTTTGTACTTGTCGTTTATTTTTGCTTTAAGTTTGCATGGATGCTTGCTTGCTTAATTTCTTCTTTCTTCCTGAGCCCTCTAATTCTTGAATATTTTCTAGTATCTCTTTCCCCCTTCCTCATTGCAATATTTTCCATTGCCAGGTCTTTCTCTTACATAGTTTTTTTTTCTCTCCTTACTAATTTCTATCATATTTGATGACCCTGTAATGCTGTTCTCTGTGGATCCCCTTTCTCTAATATTTTGTTTTGTGAACCTCAGGTTCTCTTGCTACTTGTGTGGGGATTTACTTCTTTGCTCCAGCAGTTGTTGTCTCAGCCTGCTCATTTCACCTCCTTTGTACACCTGAACTGCACCAGTAGAGCTCTCTTCAGAAACCTACAGCACTAAGTGTACCTCAGTGCTGTAATTTAACCCTTGTGTGTAGTTGGTTATAAAGCGTGGATGCTTCATCTAACAGGCATTGAATTGAGACATGCATTGTTTCAGATACCAACACTTCAATTTATAGCACAGTTGCTTATTTTTTCTAACTTATTAAAACAAGAATACATACCACACAATTTAATGCTGGGATTTGATTTCTGATAGTCTTAGTATAACTTATAGACAGTAATGTAGCATAGACTTAAGAGTATAAATCAAGTGGAGGGAAAAAAAGAGATTTTTAAGAGCTCTGAACTATCTTGAACAGTTGCAACTATAAAATACTAACTTACATTACTAACTTACTAATATCTTTTTGGACTGTATTCACTGTACACTGATAGATGATTTTAACTCCTGATTTTAATATAAATTCCTACATGATCACATTTTTCTACTTGGAAGTAGTTTAATTTCATAGAGAAAAAAAGTAACTGAAAATTGTTAAAACTGAAAGAAAAAGTTGAAAATGTTTTTATATGAGGACTTTTAATAGAAGTTTTATTCTGAGTAATTGTCTCGGTCTATAGATCTTTGACAAGACTGTTAGTGAAATTGGTTTCAGTGTTTCTCTCTGATAAAAGTGACCGGGAAATTCAGGTCATGGGTTTCAGTATGGGCAGTAGAAGACAACTTTTATGGGCTACTTGTGGGAATTGATAAAGCTTTTGAAAGAGCTTTGGGAAATCTTTCCACTGAAGCATTATTTCTTGATGCAGTGACTTAGGAGACAACATTCTGCTGCTGATCTTTGTAGATTGCTTAATTCCTTGCAGTTCAAGGCAGATTGTTAAGCATGGCTAAAATGTGCACTAAGAAGATAGAGCTGACTAAGTTTCATTCTGCCACCATAGTTTTTGGCAAAGTGATATTTGAACATTGTTGTAGTTGTCCTTTTAAATGTGATATTAACACTTTTAAAGCCATTTTCATCTTTTTTTTAATTTTTTTTTTCTTTTTTAATGGTTATGGCATGTTGCAATATACTGCAAAAATATTGTTGCATATGTTGCTCATTTTGCCTTTATATTTACAAATGGAAATAAATCAAGAATGTAGAAAATGATGGCACTGAGGGAAAGCCATGCTATTCTTCTATGTTACGGTAGTAATTTTCTTTTACAAATTAATCAAGCTTATTTACTATATTAATAGCAACCACTTTAAGTCCTTTCAGAGGGATTTAGAGACATGTCCTCTAATTTGCAGAATTTGAGAAAGGGTTTTGTATTCATAGTCTGGAGTTCTGGTATGAGAGGAGAAAATACTTTGTGAGTATAGCACCAGCCATATTTTCCAAAGTCCTGTATCTAGTTAAGTTGGATAGAGTTTTCAGAAGTCAGTGAACCCTTTGAGGGCATTCCTCCAAAGTCCCATTCTAGGCCCCATTTTTAGGTCTTAATCCACTATAGTTATGTTATCAGTCTGGTTCCCTTGCCCCATTCCAATAAAGTTGTATTATTTCACGACAAGCTGCAGCTGCACATCATTTTGGACAGACTTACAAACAAGACAGATGTTCAGGAATAAATTATTCCTCAGTCTTTCTCTGTGGTTTAGGGTTTTTCTGAGCCCAAGTTTGTAGCTTTCATTTTTCATTTGCACTTTCATTTACTAGGCATTGGTAGCAATTTTTACTTGCACTTATCTAATTACCTTTTGAACCCATCTATAGATAAAGAAAGCATTGATTGGAGGAACCTATTCTGTGTAAGGAAGTGGCACCAGGGCAGTTAAGGAAAGAATGATGTCAAAGAGAAAAAAAAGGAAGACAGTGAAATTCAGGAGAAATTTGTAGAAGTGTAGGAACTTCAAATGTCACAAACTATTAGTGTTTACCAACATAACAGTTTACTCCCATGGAAATGAATGTTGAGTATAGACAATTAAGAAGAGGGATGTAGCATCCCATAGTTCGTGCTTTTGAACTCCATACTGAAACCTTGGGAAATTAGGCAATATTACATGTATCAATCAAGGTTAGTGGGTAATTATTATAACATTGAAGTTTTCATTAGCTTGATCTGTGATCAGCAGCAAATCCAGCAAGTTCAAATCCCTTTTCTGCAATTTGGACCTAGATATCCTTAACTATTTTTCTGCAAAGCTGGAGTGTGTAATACTGAAAAGAATGTGAATAACAGGTTTACTCCCTAACAATGAAGGTAATATAGGTAGTTTTAGAGTACTTATGTAATTGTGAAGAGAAAGCTAACAGCTATTTTGTGAATTAAATAGGGGAAATAATAGAGACAGAGGAAGCTTAGTAGAATAGTAAAATAATCCTACTTAGCTTGTTTAATAAAGGTAGAAGTGATGTCTTATGAGTGTCTGATAGCAATTAGCATTGGAACATTTATTTGATTATTTCACATTTATTTGTGAAAACAACAGTGTATCACTTCAATAATTTTTGGTTGTTTTTCCAGTTTAAATTAAACTCAACTTTAAAAACTTAAGATTTCTTACCCTTGTAGCTGTTGCAGGAAGATACTTAATCTGAAAATGAATCTATTTTTAAAGCCCAGTCAGACTAAATCATATAAAAATAGCAACATCATCAGTTCCCTTTGAATAGATGGCTTTTGAGACTGCCCAGCAGCTCAGGGCATAGTCCAGCACATGACAACTGAAATCCTGTACACTTGTTCTAATGGTTCATATTAGACTTAAAAAAAAAAGTCATGGTATTCAGTGGAGATGGGTTGTTTTGTCTGCTCACTGGCGACTGCAGAGCATAAGGCAGTATTTCCATTTCAAAATGTTCTTACTACTGAGCTCTTGTAAGTAGAGCAAGGAATTACAGCAACTCAGGTAAAGCAGCACAAAGAATCTAAAGACTATCCATAGTTAAGATGCATGCTGGTTTATTACACAATTCAAAATGGTCACCAGAGGAAGAGAGCTCATGTGATAATGATACAGATTTCATATTTGCTTTGTAGAGTATTTTCTTAGTTACTAGTATTCCTTTATTTAGCAACTTAGGTCTAGGGAATCCTAGGACACTTCTGTTAGGTTAAAGGTCTTGAAGTTCTGTACCAGGACTCCAAAGCAGTGAGAACTTAATTTGAAATCGTTTGAGGGCAGAATGACAGATCAATGGCAAGATGAGTTAAGTCTGGAGGGGAGAAATCAATTTATAAGAGATAAATCACTACATATTAATGGACTAATTAAATAGCCTAGGGTAATCATTTAAATGATTCCTAGAATACAGTGCATTAATTGACAGCACAGTGATATTCTTTGAGTTATTGTTCCTGTTTCTCTATGTATTTGCAATAGAATATTGCTCCATACATAAGGAGAGTTCAATTTTATTGATGGTTTATTGGTAAGTGAAGTACAAGATAGGGTGATTGCAAGCATTGAGCAATAGATACAGAAATGAAATAACAACATTGTTCTTATTTGCTAGGTTTTCAATTTTGAGTCATTATGTAACATCAAATCAGTCATAATTGCACACATAGTTAAAAGTCTTTTATCTTCATACATTAATATATATTTCATGGTACCTACTAAATCTTTTTGGCCTTTTTGCAGTATTATGGCAGTCAGACATAATGACAGCCTCAGGTGTCTGGGACTAAGTTTCACAGTTTGCACACACAGGTATACTTAAGCACCTGGAAAAGTAACAAAGAATTACTGTTTGGATATAACAAGTAGGATCAAGAAAAGAAATAATAGTTCATTTAACATAGTGAAGATGTTAAGTGAAAAAAGTAATCCGAACTAAAACATAAAGAGATTTTTTTTATATATGCTCAATGTATTTCAGCAATAAACAGAAAATTCAGTTATAGAAGGCAGTGCTTTAACAAGGAATAATCAGTACTTTTCTGTTAATAATTTCTATATGGATCTTATTCAAGGCAATGTTAGATGATCATCTATATCTTTTGGGGAGATTTCATCTCCCTAAAAGATAAATTGATTTAGATTTCAACATAGGTTGTGTGTCCAACTACAAATCACTTCAAAGGAATCAGTAGATCGTACAAGATTGATTTCAGAGTGTTTCTAATTCATTTTGCCACACTTTCATTTGTGTATGTGATAGAAATAATTCAAATAAATGTTTGAAAGAAGTGGCTGCCTTTAATAATTCAGACTTTTTTTAATGCTGATACCAGATACACATTTTGAAGAAGCATGCACATAAACAACTTCATGTGGCTTCTGTTTTTATAGTGTATCTCAGGAGTATATGACTAAAATAATAGAACAACAGTGAGTAAAATAGTGTGAGTTAATTATACTTTGAGTGAGAGAATCTAACTTTAAATATCATCAGAGTATTTTTCTCTATCAGATATATTTGTTAACGTTTATGGAATTAAAATGTATTTTAAGCACTGTTATTTGCATATTTGCCCTATAATAATATATTGCCATTAGAGATCTTAAATAAATAGACTTATTTAGAAATTTTAATTTTCCAGTAAGTTCAGTTTTGGCACTGAACACTAGGCAGACAATGAAAATATTACTGTGGCTAACATTTACTTTTATTCAATTAATGAATAATTAGGAGAGAGCTTACTTTCCTTAAGTGCAGTCATCTCCTTATTTTTTTAGTGGCTTGCTGTTCATTATGTTTCTAAATGAATAATAACACAAGCTGTGGAATAAATGCCGTTTGGGATTACAGTTGATGATGACCCCCACTCTGGCTCGTCATTTGTAATATTTCTGTCTTGTGGTTCTAAAGATTTTCAAAGTAATTGAATCTTTCCTTTTTGTGACTGAACTCCAAAGGGGTTTTTCAATTCCCCTGTTGTCTTTTATAACCATAAAATTAATTTTTTTATCCCAGAGCTTCTGTGTTAGTAAAATTTCTTTAGAGAAAAATTAAATATGAAAGTCTTATAACTGGGAAGAAAGGAGATTTACATTCTCTTTACTAATCAGTTCGGGTAAAAAACAGCTTTTATAAAATTACAGGCAAGGAAATACATTTGTGAACTTGCTGTTAAAAAACCAAAGCCACAACCATATAAAATCATTACAGTTCAAACTACTGGGAGCATCATCAAGAGTATTCCGTATACTTGTGTTTCTTAAAGTGACATCTCTTTTAAAGGTCCTGAAAGTTTTATAGAGCTATCCAACTGATCTGCTCTTCAAGACTAGTAGGATTTTTAAATTTTTTCTTTTAAACCTCAAAGGCAACTCAGTTCTGAACTGAAATGTGTTTTCTGAATAATATTCTTCAAATTTTAAAACCAGTGTCTAATTCTCTCTGTCAGAAGTGGGAAAGGAGACAACGTTGTGTGACTTTCTTGGTGTGTACTCCCAGCTCAAATACCTTGTGTAACTGCAGCACTGCACTAATACCTGTTCAGCACAAGTCATGGTATGGGTTCATTGGACAGAAACAAGTTGGAGATAAGAGTTCTTCACTGCAAATCTCATGTATTGGTGTTAGAAAAGAAGGAAGGAGTATCTGGAAGAAAGGAGAAACAGCTTTTACTTTGCTGTTTAAAACTAAAATGAGGTCTTGATGGGCATAAGACAGAATTGAATAGGCTACTAAAACCTTGATAGCTGATTTATACAAAGAAGTCCTTATTAGGTAGAAATCAGTTTACTGACAGAATTATGACAGAACAAATGACACAAGACATTTAAGACTTTTCTTCAACTGGATTATATAAATAATCCTGAAAAAAGTCTCGATGATGAGATTATACATGAGTTTATTCATTTCTGTAGTACACTTTAAATTTTAGAACAACTATGATAATAATATTATTCTTGCAACAGCTGAGGTATACTAATTAATGCACTTTCAGTTCGAATTGACAAATTTTCCGTAATACATTTTCAATTTTAGATTATTTTTTTTTGGGCTTCTGAAATTGTATTTCAAAGATGTACTACGTCAATGTTGTGCCTCAAATATTTGATCAACTCCTGACTCTTCCCATGTTAATGTAGAAGCCATACTAGCTTCTTGTTTCACATAATGATTTTTAATGTAAAAATAAACCTTGAATGTTGTTTTTGGGATACTATAACTGGGATACTGGGGTTGATTCAGACTATTGACTGCTGTGTAATTATCATGTCCTGTTTCTCTCTCTGTATATATATATATATATGCTGCCCTTCTAACCTTTCAGTTCAAAGGTGAGATTTTAATAATCCGTTGGACAAAGCAAGCCATGCCAGATATTGAATTGGGCATTAACTTACTTGGCAACATGATACTCAACATTTCAAGTTAATTGGCTGCTTTAAAAGTTAGTTTTGTAACAAAATGTGGCAGGTGCAAGAAGATGCACAGACAAATAATGTGTGTACATCTGGAGAGAGTAGTCAGAAAGAAAAATGGCTATTGGGCCTCTTTCATAGTAATGTTCAGTTTATAAGAGCGTTTTCAAGGTTGGAGTTGAATCACTCAGATTTGTTCCAGCTTGTTGTCCCTTGAAGACGAAGAGCCTGTAAGTTTCTAAGCTGCCTTTTGAGTTGCTTTGGAATATCTTCCTTTGAAAGGAAAAGATTAAGGGTTTTTGTGAACTTTAATACTGTAAAAACCAACTTTTGTGTTTTTTCACCCCTTATTTTTCTGTCAGCATCCTGATGGCTTTTGCATTGGCTGATTGTCACACTGCCACTCTTCTGTAGGAGCCAATGCATAGGAAGGACATGACTGGCTGGTAGTTCATGGATGTGCTTCATAATTGCTCCATGTACAGGGGTCTCCAATCCAGGGACAAGATACTGTAATGTGCACGAGTGGTACCACAGCTGCTTTCTAGACATGTGGGTGAATCCAGTCAGGTATCAGAGTGAGGCTTGGTCCTGTGGAACCCACAATCTACGAAAATGACACAACAGCTGTATTTGGTCTTAGGAAGAAAATGCTGAGAAGAGGTGATGATACCCAGTGAAATGAAGCTCTTTTCACAGGAGCACTGTGATAGGACAGGAAGCAACTGACACAAGTTGTAAAAACAAAAGTAATATATTAGGGAAAAAAATAGTCAGAAGAGTAGTAAAATATTGGAACAGGCTGTGTGGGGAGGCTGTGGAATCTCCTTCCTTGATAATTGTATCTTGACTGGACACAGCCCTAAGCACCCTGATAAAATCGTGTCTGCTTAAGGCAGCAGTGTGGACTAGATGACCCACATAGGAAGGTCTCTTGCAGCCTTAATAGCTCTGTGGCTCAACCCAGTCTTCCCATCAGTCATGCTGGTACTAAGTGTCTGTCATGCTGTCAGACTCCTTTTTCTCCTCATCTGTCTCTGGTATTGGCCTCCCCTGCATTTCAGAAAGACAGCTCAGAGAATTGTGCAGGAAGTGGCAGGACTAATCCATTAGTTCATACCTAAAATTCAAATGGAAAGGAACTGGAAATTTAATGGAAGTAAGACTGTGTTGTAGTTCAATCTTATTGATGGACAAATCTGTTTCAGAGGACCAGGCATCAAGTGTGCTATTTTAGCTGTTGATAACACCTGGGTCCATATCTTGGAAAGAATAATTTATTCTGGGCCACAGCTTTGTCAGCCAGATGCCTGGCTGCAATAACTGTTTTCTGAAGAAGCGGGTGCAGCGAGGCTGCTATGGATAAAAGCAAAATGAAGGGTGCTGCTTATATATGGCCCTGCATTATACATTTAAAGGACAGCTGTCTTTGTCAAGGTGTCCACTCAAGCAGCATTCTTTAGGGTGGAAGCTTGTAGGCAACATGGATGTGCATTGCCTGGTTCAGCATGCTGAGCTGAAGAAGCTGAATGGTGTGTGGGAGCTGCATCTGCCAGAGTGCATCCACCCCCACACATGGTGCTTGTGCTGGGCCCACTGGCTGAGCCAGGCATGTGGCTGGCCAGTGTGTACAGCACGTGTTGGCTCTGTAAGAGGCTGCACAAACTGAGCTGGGAGAGTGGAGCCCTGTGCCAAAGCCAATACACTCTGAAGGCAAACATGGCACACTCTGGGACCCTTCTGTTTTGATGTTTGCCTTTGAGAAACTAAAATCACCTGATAGTCTGATAAATGCTGTTGGTAACAAGACTTATGGCAATGTCAGCAGGTGAAAGTGGCATCAATATAAGTAAATAATTTTGGAAACATTTTCATTCAGAGAAACTACCTTCTGCTGGTTTCTACATTGATTAACCTTAAAAAGTATGTCTTCTGTCAATGGAAGGGCTGGAATATGGGAGTAGAAGACAAAAAAACTCTTGCACTACAGAAGTGCTAATCATACACATTCTGAAAAGCCATTGCGACTTAGTGCTTATAAATGTAATTTTCAAATACTTATCTGTGACAGTGAACATTTGGCTTGAAGTTCTTTGTCACATTAATTTTTTTCAAGTCAGAAGGCTACTGATGCTCTTGAGCACCATACTCTTTAGAAAAATATTTACAAGTTTGGGGGTTTATAAATAAGGCCTTCATAAATGCAGGTTTCCTAATGGAAGTATGAAAGTACTGTCCCAGAAGGGTGATAACTTTGAACAGTAGCCACGGGGTGTGTGTGCAGTGTGAGGAACAAAGTCAGAACACAATCTGCTTATAACCTCCTGGCTGCAGCTGTTCAAACATTGTTTCTCTGCTTCCATCTCTGCAGAGAATTTCTCGCAAATATAAACAGTTAAGTCAGTAGATGATCTTATGTGCTAAAAATAATGACTGCTGGTAATTAATAAGATGATGATTGTGACTATAATGTTTTCAGAGAGGCAATTGGCAAACAAACGTTGTCTTGTTTGGTTACTCCATCCAAACTTTCCATTGGTCCTTTACAAAATGAATAACTTCTGTGGTGAGACTGGCATGTTAGCAAAGTTGACTACTGCAAGTGTTGCTGAGAAAGCTGGCTTAGATGCTACAGGGTCAGTTACTGTGCTGTAAGATATTTTGCACATACTTGGTGAAATGTTTCCATGAACAAATAAAAAAATAGTCTACCATTTCAGTGTAGATGTGAGAGATATGTACGCGAGAACCAATCAACTACAATAATAGAAAATCATTCAAACAAAACAAAGCAAACTGCAGAGTAACAAGGTTCAGAAAAACCACCCTGAAAATACTTTTATCTTTAAATAACTTTTGAAACAAACAAAATGAATATTCATGAAACTATGAAACATTTATGGCATGAAATGAGGGCAAACATAAAAATTTTATCATCTTTTGTGGAAGCAATAGCTAGAAAGTAGTCTGGTGACAGATAATTAAACAATTAAAGAATTAAGAAGTAAAGAAGTGTATACAAGTGGGAAATGGCTATTGCTATTAGGATGATTAGAAAACAATGTTGCAAAAAGTATTCTACATCTGTGTTGCTTCCAGACAATATTCTAAGAAAATATTTCTACTTTTTTGTATATTCTGCTAAGGGTTTTCAGCTGCTTACTTGGAAAATAATTCAGGAATCCACTGGATCTCTGTCAGAAAGTATGTTGTGAATAGTAGCCTACAATTACACACTTTAAAACAATGAAACAGTTTGAACGTAAACATTTCTTTTCCCAATCTCACTTCTTCATTTTCGAGAGCTTAAATGTACAAATACATTCAAGTATTTGTACAAGACTTGCATATGACAGTGTTTTCACTTTGTATCCAATATGGCATCTGAAGAGGTAGTGAAGGACCTGATTTAATTTCTGACTTTGTTTTCTAAAAGTGCTTTGTCAAGTTTTTTTAATATAATTTTCATAGTTTTTTTTTTTCCTTTAAACTAGAGAATAAAAATTATTAAACTGTAACTTGTAATTCTAAAGTAGGCTGCAGATAATGCATTCAAATATTAGTTTTCAATGTTGCAGTATCCCTGTTGTAATTCTGGCCTAGAAATTGTTTAAGGAGGGCAAGGGAAAGCCCATCTGTATTACTAGCACTCAGAGAACTCAAAGTTTGAAATATTTGTAATGGGAATTACTGAAAATTTCTTAAATTACTCTTGTGCCACATGTAAAACATAAATTAGTGAGGCTGTGAGTAAAGAGCTGTACTTTATGATTACAGAGAGAGCATCTTAATATTAACAAGCCCTTGGCTTATGGTTACACTAAAATATGAAGTAATTCATATTACAGCTAGCAAGAGCTAGGAGCAGGCATTGAAATCTGTTGTCATAGTGTTATTTTCCAGTTCAGTAAACTAGATTGCAGATAGTTGCTAAATTATCACATTTACTGCTTTGGCACAGACTTTGGTTATTTTTTTTTTCCAAACCTGCAGTCTCAGGTTTTTAAATTTTTGCATGTTTGTTTGTTTGTTTCAAGTGATTGCCTGCACTTAAGGCAATAAAGACTAAAGACAGTAAGAACACCCCATAATTATTTCACTTGTTGCATATTTCCTCTCCACATTCCTTAGTTCTGCTCAAGACAGAGCCACAAATTATTGTGGCTACAAAGAGAAAAACAGGGAAAGGGGTAGGAGTCAGAATTTGTTCAATTTGTTCTCAGAGACACTTCGCTAGATTAGGAAATTGGGAACACCGACCAAACTTGTGCTTTCCTAATGAGGTGAACAGGAGTTGTATTTGAAGGTGCCCTCCAATACCAGAAATCTTACTACATTCACAGTGATGTGAGTTTCAATTCCTTGGCTGCAAGGAACTTTTGAAAACTCATTTTGAAAGCTTCAGATGAATAATGCACCAGCTTAAAACTTCGTCTAGTATTTCTGCAGGACATTTTTATTGCAAATCATGGATGTTTGTATATGGGTGTTTCATACTTTCCTTTCTTCTTTTTATCTGATTTACTGGGATGCCTTCTTAATTCACAAAAACTACATATTAACAGAAGAGTTTTTGTCTATGTTTTAAGCAAATCCTAAGTAGACATGTCTTACTAAACAATATATACAAGCAATGTCATCCAGACTAGATGTTTGTGAAGTACTTTGCCAGAGCCAGAAGTGCTGTATTTTAGAGTATATTTAGTATCCAGTATATTAAAAATTGAGCTGAAACAAACTTCTAGATCTTAGGTCACCAGAGTTTCTGAATTAATTAGTCATTGATTTAGTTTTCAGTACAGAGGTATGCTACATTTTTAACTTCTGTCTAAACATGAAAAATAACATTAATGGTCCTAAAAATTCTGCAAATGAAGACAGGAAGAAAATACGTCTAAAACTTAAAAGCCCATCATGACTTAACAGATTTCATAACAATCACCTAGTGTAGTAGAATATGTATCCCTTTTTTCACTAGAAACACCTTTGGTTTTAAGTGGGCATGTGTTAAGCAGTGTTAGAGCTGAAAACCTTAATATTTAAATCTGCAGGTGTAAATTAAGACAGCTGAGATGCCACTTCCAACAAGTGATTGTGTTTTGGCAATTAAAAGGTTTTTTTTTTTTTTAATTGTATAAAAGAAATCAAGGAAACAAGTGATGGAAACCATATTTCAGGTATTTGCCTATCAGTACTGTCTGATTATTGGTCAATTAAGCTTTACTTTGAGAACATTCAGAAAACAGACTTATTGGCATCAGAGGTCTAGCTGACAGACAAAGCTACTATCTGGAATATATTATGCTTTCTAAGATATGAACTCAAGTGTTGTCAACAGCTAAAATACTGTGCTCTATCCCCAGCCCTCTGAAATAACCTATTTAGAAACATAATGCAAACGTAACATGCCCCAAGATTTGAATAAGTACAAATTGAATATTTTTTATGATAGTTCTCAAGCTACTTGGTACAGTATATTAAAATAAAATCAGTTTTTACTATTTTTTTTCATAGACTCTTGAGTTTCCCTAAATTTTTTCCTTTTATGCTTTGCATTATTCATTTCATCCCATGAAATCTGATTATAGGGCTCCAGGGTCATGATATGACACAATGAGGTTGTGTTTTCCAGCATTTTACGATAAAAACTAATATATTACTTTGCATAAAATTGTGTCCCAAGACCCTTTAGAGTATGACACATTGCAAGCCATGACAGTCTGTGCTATAAATCATGGAAAAGTCTTGTTCAAATTCATTGGATAGTGAACAAATTAAATCACTCATTGTGCATGGCCAACAACATTTTCATACATTGAACAGTTATAGCATTTTTTTCTCTAGCACTAGAGCCTGCCATGAGGGTGTTCTTTGAACAATGAAAGGTGACAGCAAATCTGCTTCTCCAAAATAATTAGCTCATTCATCAGGACATATTAAGCAATTCCAAATTATTTCTTCTTGTGGAGGATTTTTTTTTTGTGCAAGTGAGAATCAGCAACTCATAAATCACAAAGACAGCAGAATGCACTGAGTGCCAGCCAAATAGGACCTAAACATTTCCACCATAAAGTAATGAAGAGTATTTTAAGTAAAATAACAATGATGAAAAAAGAGTAATAGAAAGTAGTAGTGTCAGAATGCATTTGAGATGTAGCATGAAAATGGCATTGATGTTGCTGCTGGACAATGTCAATGTGTCAATTTCTATGTGTCCATTGCTGCTGGACAATGGTGGTCTGTAAACTCAAAATTTTACTTTGGTAGCCACATGTACGCTTGCAAGAAATGCATTGGTAATTGTATTGATGGGTTTATCCCTAGAGGGCAAATATAGCTACATCTGATTTCAGTCTTATAGAATCTAGTTTTCCTCCTCATGGAATAATAAAATGAGAAGAAAGGACAGGAGAAAGGGAAGAAACAACAAAACAAGTAGTTAACAAAAGCTTTATCGAATTGTACATTTGTAGAATTTGTAGGTTACTCAATGAATGAAATATTAGCTCATGTTTTAAGTTAAGGCCTTTGGAGATAATTTAGTCCAACACCCTGCTTAAACTAGAGTCATTCAGGTTGCTCAGAGTTTTGGAATGCTCTGAGGGTACAAACTGTACAACACCTCTTGCCAATCTTATTCCGGTGTTCTACCACAGTTGTGGTATAATTTCCCACCCCCCTCCCCCCCTCCCCTTTAAATTTAATTAGAACTTTCTGTCTTGCAATTTGTTGCCTTTTGTTCCATCCCTGGGTGCCAATGCAAAGAGTCTGGCTGCATTGTCTCTGTGCCCTCCCATCCAGAAGCTGAAAACAGCAGGAAGATCTCTCCTGAGCCTCTAAAGCTGAAGAGACTTAGTGGTCTCAGCTTCGTGTGTATGAAGAGTCAGAATTCTGCTGGGCTCAGTCCTGCACATCAAATCTTTTCCAAGGCTGAAAATCCTAAAACTGATCTCGGGACTTCACATACATTCTCACCCTTGCTCAAGAGGGGAATAATCACTCTTCCACATTGTGGTTTGTGTGTTGCTAATGCAGTCCACTGGGTCACTGGGTTTCTGGGCTGCAAGAGCACACTGCTGACTCATCTTCAATTTACTGTGCATCAGGAACCGCAGGTCCTTCCTAGCCAGCTTGCTCACAGTCTGTGCTGTAATTTGGTTTTTCCATCCCAGATACAGGGCTCGTTTACCTTTGTTGGGCTTTGTGAGGTTCTTGTCAGACCAATTCTCCACTTACTTCTCCAGGCTGACCCTGCAGCACATTGGCTGCTCTCCGCAGCAGGATCTGAGCTTTGTCAAAGACAGAACTCTGTTTGTGAGAAACTCCTTTGCACAGATTGCAATGCCACATCCTCACCTTTCTGGCCTCTCTTTCCCAGAGAGCTTGTTTCTGTCTGTTTCAGCGCTACAGGTATACAAGCTATGCCTCCATATCCCTCTAATTTTGGTGAGATCGTAAGTCTACAACTGTGCACAGATTTCTCATTCTTCCTTTTTTATCCAAGGCTGTGTATAACCATTGTAGAGGTGCTTGAGATGAGCCCACCATCACCTGGCTTTCAAAACAGAAAGGAAGTGTGAGAGCTTCCCTCATCCTATTACACCCTGGTCTATTTCTCACAGCCCCTGCGCTATTGCTTTAGGTAATAATAAACTTTCTCTGGTTTACCTAGTTTAAATCCCTTCTCATAAGGTCAATAAGTGTGTTTGTTCTCTTTATACCTTGAGGCAGATCTTCAAATACTGTAAAATGACATAGCAGTGCTTGGTAGAGACTTCTGCTGTTTTAAAGTGCTTAATAAAATTATGGTTTAATTTCGAAGGCTGGTATTCAGTGCATTGTTAATTTAAGGTGTAATTCACCAATTACATTCATCTGGTTTTATTCCAAAAGCTCAGGATTAGTGATGCTTTAAATTTGAGTTTGAGTAGTGTGGATTGAATTAGGAATACAATAGCTACTTAGTGCTGCTAATGCAATCAATCTGTGCTGTGTGCTCTCACTGCGCCTGCTCTCTTCTGAGCTAGGTTAACTCAAGAAGTGATAACTGGCAGGGAAATTATTTCAGGTAGTTGTCGTGAAACTACATACATAGTCTTTTTATTGTACTCATACCATGTTTTTTAGCTTCCGAGTGGCTGGTAGGTCTTAATTTTCTTCCACTTTTTAAGCATCTTTTGTTGTGACTGTTAACCTTAAGAAAATATAGCTATAGTCTGTATGAATGTGTCTTTGAACAACAAAACTTATTTGAGCTATATTACCATCTCTTAATTTATATTTTTAATAGAAAAAAAAATCCTTTAAAGTTGTTTACGAACTCTGAGAGGAAATTTATTTGAAAACCTAAGTCAGAATTGTGATTCCATTTTTACATTTCATTAATTGTCTCATATTTCATAATGAGGCCAGCTCAAAACTCTTACTCTAAATAAAGTGATTTTATTTCCCCCAGCACATTGCTAATTAACCTAATTTTGGTCATGTTGTGGGAAAGAAGTAAAGCAGATAGGAAAAAGATAGTGCTTCCTCATTAATTGCCTCATGCCACAGAAGGGATTGTTGCAATGAAGTCAGATTTGACTGTTTGAGACTGGCACTGCTGACCCCTTCAAAGACACTGAAGGAACAGTCAGGCAAAAAAGGGAGTCAAAGAAAGAAGGCAGTAACCACCCTTGGGGCTAGAGTGTTACCAATAGAAATGTCTCATCTGGATCCTTTGTACTACTCAACCACGGATTTGAGGTTTCTGGGTTTCTTTGAGTTGTTTTCCCTCACCAGAAATAGGTACTTATAAAGCACTTTCCTGCCACTATAACAACCGGTACCAAAAGTGATGGGGCAAAGCTACCTAGTACTTTGGTAGTCCATATTTTGGCAGTGGGAGACACGTAAATAAGAAATGAAGGGGTTCCAAGTTTATAAACATATTTTATCAGTTGCTGTGAAAAAACAGAAGGAACAAAATCTCCCAATCACCAGCATTAAGGATTGCTAGGGAAAAAGAAATCTTTTTAGAAACAGGGAAGAGAACACTGACTTAAAGGCTGTAACATTGGACAAGGAAAGATTAGAGAACAGCTGGTTGGCAATCTTCTGAACAGATTTCATTTTGTCAGAAATAATTTGCTAGTTGAATATGAATAACAGTTTCACCACAGATTTTTCCTTGGCTTTGTTGGAATTTGTTGTTTGAGTATAAAGGTAAAAAATAACCCTGTCCCAGAAAAAAACATGAGCATAATGTTCCCTTCATTGCCTCTTGCAGACTGCAAAGTTAAGTACTGTTAGAATTTCCCATATCAAATGCATGTGTTAACTATCATGTTAGTATTTGTCCTTCTTTCCTCCTTCCCTCTTTGTGTTGTCTGAAAATTTCAAGCAGAGTATTTGTGAAATCTGAGAGATAGGAAATCTGTCTTCTGGTCATCTCTGTCAAGTAGTAGATGTTGTAGACATACAGGAAATAAAAAGGAATAGTGAAAGGTGAAAGGAAGATCTCTACCTTGGTGGTTGTAAAGTATAAGAACTTGATGTGAAAGATGAAGTGACGACACAGTAGATATCAAGGTTTGTGAAAGTGATATTTTGAGAACTGTGGCAGATATAATTTTAATTGCAATGAATTAGAATCACAAGATAATCGAGGTTGTGTGGACACACTGTTAGAGAGCTAGGAAATTACAGCCTGGAAAATCACCCAGGCCAGAGCTTCTCCTGCTCTCTCAGCTCCCATTCGTAGGCTGATAAGCCTGTTCAGCTTCAGTTGGGGAGATTTTCTCCTAGGATTACAATTTGGTCAAAATAGAATGGAATTAATAAACATTAGATTAACACCTGGTACCGACTGTGGGATTCATCCTGAAGTACTGTTCCAGAGGTGCTTTCTTAGTTATCCAATGAGCTACTGTCTTGTCTTAGCTCTGCAGAAGATCCTCGAAGTACGAATCGTGCTTTCAATGAAGTTGTCTCTTTCCTACCATGAGAGGGACCATGTAGCTGTGTGTGTTATTTCTGCCACATCTAAAGAGTTAATATGCTAACCAACAGCTACAAGGTTGCAAAGTACCTCTGGAGGTCATGTTATCCTGGCTCAAGCAGGGCCACCTAAAACAGGTTTCCTAGGACCGTATTCAGACAACTTTTGAATTCCTCCAAGGAACCTCCACAACCTCTCTGGGCACCCTGCACCAGTGCTCAGTTACCTTCACCACCATCTGGGCCTGACCCCTCAGCTGGTTTTCAGTCCACCTCTCTGTCTGCTCATCCAGCCCATTCCTCATTGCCTTGTTGATGGGAACTTAGGAGAGGTAGTGTAGAAGTTCTTGAAGTTTTACTTGACTGAATTATCTTCACATTGAAGATATAACAGAGAAGAATCCATGAAGTCCATGGACTTCTACTATTACTACTGTGATGAGTAGGTAGAATTATAATTAGTAGTTTACTTATGGTAGTTTGCATTCCTTATTCAACCCTGGTATTTATAGGTTCCTTACTAGAAATAAAAATGAACAAATATTTGCAGATAGAGAATTTAATATCAGACCACCAATAGCTTCAAACTATTAAACAAAAGAAATGGTGTAAAAATAAGGTATTGCTCGCTTTTTAATTTATTTGAAACTTTTCGATTAGCACAAATTATGGAAATTAGGAAAAGTTAGGTTAAATTGCTTCTGTTTTTCTATACATCTAGGATTTCTATTATAAATATTCTTTAGTTATACTGTTAAGTGTGAAGTATGTTACATTAGAGAATCATTTTGATGCATTCACATATCTGCAGGAAAAGACTAATGCGTTTAGCTCCATAGAAATGCAAAGTTTGTTGTAAAACATGGAGATGCTCTTCTTTGGGAATCATTCAAAGCCAACTCCCAAAATCATTATCTCCTGGTTAGCAGTTTTGGCAAGCTAAACCTGGCAACTGATAAACATTTATTGAACAGTGCATTAAAGCAGTTTTGGTTTTTGTTGTTGTTTGTTTTTTTTTTTTCCTAAAGTGTGTTGATTTTCACAAGACTACTGCTAGAAGAATATACTAAGTATTGATCTTGGTAATTTGATTTTTTTTTTTCTTAAATAGTAGAAACATACTAAGGAGGAAAATAAAGTGTATGCAGAATATAAATAAGCCAGGCCAAGTTATTTATTCTTAGCTGTTGAAATTTTAGATCTGAATTTGTCTAATTGGCTCTTAATTAAAGGGTGGAACTTCAAGGCTTTTCTGGGCTGCATGGTACTTAAAAAAGAATTTTACGTGTTCTTTTAGCTTTATCTCTTTGGCAAGAATGCCTTAACCATATCCTATGAATGATCATAGTTTCCATAATCGATAGTTATGTTAAAGTTCTTATATTGCAAAAGCAGTAATTAAGATTTAAGTTCTAGCACATGGGTGGGGAGTTATTGTTGGAAGCAGATGCCCCAAATTAGACATGGCTTCTACAGAATGAGTCATTAAAAATGCTAATTACTTTCTATATAAAAAAAATCATTATTGCATCATTTTCATGCATGTCAGAGTAAATGCCCAGGGCTACATTGTTGTTACATGGCCAAAGAAGATTCTGATGCAAATATAACTATTTTCAGTCCTTTCAGCTTCCAGTTATAAAGCTGCACAATACGTATGGCTGTAGCTTTTGTTCAGTCAGCTTTTTGTTTGGGAGGTGTCTCTTCTCTAGAATTCAGTTGTAGAATGCATCCTTTGTAGTTCAATCCATCTGAGTGTCAGGAATCTTAAATGCATTTTCTCTGGTGAGGTTGAAAAGATGTGAAAAAGAGTAACAATACTTAGGAGGAAACATACTCTAGTTAATAATAATCAGCAGCAGTAAAATTGGTACAGCAATTTGTACGTAATTAGGCAACAGGACAAAAAAGGCATATGGCCAGGCATTATGAGCTACTGACTTTTCTGCAAAAAATTGTAACTGACTAGACTTTTTACTTATCACTTATTATTATTCTTATTATTACTGATACTTATTATTTTATTTATGTATTATATTTGATAGTAAAACAGCATGTAATTTATAAGTGAATATAAGTACATAAATATGCTCTGATTATTTCTGGGGTTTTTTTTTCATCTGCAGGCGAAAAGCTGGTGTTATTTAAGGAGAATTTTGCATTTGTTTCTGGTCTATTGTCACTGACCAGAGACATACATCTGCATATGCGATGATAATTTCAAGATTTTAATTATACAATTATTCACAATTTTGCAGTTGTTTTTTATAATTTTAGGCAATTTCAATATTACAACTCGTGGCTAAAGATGAATGAAGAAAGGTAATTTCAGAAAAATATACATGCTTTGAATTGAGATGATGAGAATATGGGAATAGATCCCTGCCAGATAACAGTGTTGCCATAATGGCAGTAGGAGAGAAGTGTGTCTCAACCGTGTACCTGTTATGTGCATTTCATACAGCCTTCTATTTATGTGGTCTCTGCGGGCATTTGAGGGTTCTCAGCTTTGCTATTGCAAAATCTGCAGGCTTGTTGTATGAGAAGCCATAGCTTAGCTGAGCTGGAATGGGAGCAGTAGATGAACTATGCATGTATAACTGCAGGACCAGGCCTCTCTCACAGCATCAGATGTTGACATACTTAAAAAACCCCACCTGCCTGCTTTACATGAGATGTCAAGACATCCTATCACATAGCCAGTTCTGGAACCACTTGTAGGTTTATCTCCATCATGGAACGGTTGTGAGGCCCAAAGAGCCGCAGTAAGGCTGGTGAGCAGCATTGCACAGTGTTCCCACTAGGACTAAATATGTTGGGTGCCAACATCATGTTGGCAGGGCTGTAGTCTTTGATGTTTTGGTCCTGGTTTGCGCTTCCCATGTGTTGTGCTGTACCATGCACTAGTCCTTATGGAGTCCAGGAGCACCTGACCTGCTAGCTGGTACCATTCTCTGCAGCAGCAGGTAAATGCGTAGCGCAGCTTTTGCTTATCTTGCTCTCCCAGGGCAGCAGCACTTGTTGAGCAGGATTTGTAGTAATCACACGAAGGGATAATTTGCTAGAGGCGTTGAAGACATGAGGCAGTGTTCATCTTTGTTGAAGTGGGCATCGCTAGGTCTAGTTAATGTTGCAATAACATTTATTATCTATTATTAGATTTAGCTGGATTCAAATGCTGTGCGAGCATTGTCCTGAAGCTCTTTGCAGAGATAAGAGGAAAGATGAATTAATATAATGAATAGCATGAGGAACAAAAAGCATGGAAACTAATGCAAGGTTAAAAAGTGAGACCGTCAGCAAAAGATGTAATAAAATAAGAAGTATGGATTGGAGGATAAGGGGCAGCTAAATAACAAACAGAAGAAATCAAAGAGAAAATAGGAATTTAAATTAAACCACCACAGAAAATAAAGAATGTTTCAGATAAAAAAACTTTATTTTATACTATTGATGCAATATAGAATTATTGCATTACTAGTTTTCAGATTATATTTTTTGAAATGTTATTCTATTTCTTAATCCCTATTTTAAGGGATCAGCTTCAATTTATTTTCAACACATGAGCTTCCACCCTGTTTCCTCTTTCATTTAGCTAGTTTGAAACAGCAAGGCCTCTGGATCTTCAGTGTCAGCAGATGCCCAGTTGGGATCTCCATGTGATTAAACATCCAAGAGTTACAGTTTCCATGTGTAAATATAAGTATTTCAAGCGTTTGAGATAATTTTGTGCTGATGGAGTTCACCTACCAGTCTCTTTAAAAATCTACTTTAATGCTTGATGGCAGCTCCCCTTTTGCTTAATTAATCTTATACCTGGAGAAACACTGATGTAACTGACTGAAAAAGAATTTAAAACAGTTGTCATGATAGAAATACTTGTTGAAAAATGCCTTTGTACTTTGCCAAGCAAGGACAGGCTCCGAGCACTCTTTTGAAGTTTCAGTTATGCAGTATTTCCAGATGGTCATGAGTTTCTAGTGGCAGTCTGAAGGATTTGCAACTTGCTGCAAATAAAAAAGGTAATAAAATAGAAACCCTTAGATATGAAATGAAGTGTTTAATGTTTTAAATTTAATTTACTAAACAGTTCTGTTTAAAAGCAGCAGGCTCTAATTTAGAGACCACATGATCATTTATTCTAAGAAATGTTTTCTTTTATGGCCTCTCTGGACACTGCCATCAAAATACATTTTTTATCGAAATACGTCTGACTTTTTCCATATTTCTTTAGCGGAGATAAATAATTTATCAGGTCTCAGGCAATAAAATCTGCGAAATGGATTCTTTTTTATGGATAAAAAGATTATTGTATAGGAAAAAACCAAACTCGCATAAAGTAGCATTCTGTAGACATCAGGCAAAGTTTGAACTTTATTTGATGAGAATTACTGTTTAGTTACAAACATGTAAAATGAGCCCTCTGTTTCCTATGCAAGAAAATGTCCCCAAAACATGTGGTGTGGCACACTGAAATTAAATTATACTGTCATAACAGTATCTACAATTCAATAAAATTTCTAACAAAATAATACAGGGACACTTGATACAGTCTTGAATCCTATGTTTCATTGAATGCTTTCAGTTAAACCTCTTGAAAGAAAAAACAAGAGTTGTATTTTCTGTCTGTGTAATTATTCAATTTCTATTACTTTTATACTAGTAGTAGAATAGTAACCATCCCGATAGGGAGTTTTGATTCAAAATATTTACTTCCTTCACTAGCAACTGCAGACCTATGCTGTTTAGATAGAATAATTGTTTAGCTTGGAAAAGACCCTCTAAGCTCATCAAGTCCAACTGTTAATTTAGCATTGCCAAGTCCATCACTGCCACCTACCATGTCCCAAGTGCCATAGGTATACATTTTTTGAACATGTCCAGGTACAGCGATTCTACCACTTGCTGGGAAGCCTGTTTCAATGCCTGACTGCCCTTTCACTGAAAAAAGTTTTCCTAATATCTAATCTAAACCTCCCCTGATGTGACTTGAGACCATTTCTTCTCATTCTGTCTCTTAGTACTTGGAAGAAAAGGCCAACACCCACCTGGCTATAACCTCCTGTCAGGTAGTGTTGGAGAGTGATAAGATCTGCCTAAACACCCCCAGCTCCGTCAGCCACTCCTCACAGGACTTGTGCTCCAGACCTCTCACCAGCTCTGTTGCTTTTCTCTGGACTTGATTCAGCACCTCAACGTCCTTCTTGTAGTGAGGGGCCCTGAACTGGACACAGGATTTGAAGTGCAGCCTCATCAGTGCTGAGGGGGCAGTCCCTGCCTGGGTCCTGCTGCCACACTTGCTGATCCAGGCCAGGATGCCATTGGCCTTCTTGGCTGTGTGAGTACACACGTTTCATGTTCAGCCTGCTGCCCATCACTACACCCAGGTCCCTTTCTGCCTGGCCTCTGTCCAGCCACTCTGTCCCCAGCCTGTAGCACTGCAGGGGCTTGTTGTCACCAAAGTGCAGGTCCCAGCACTTGCTCTTGTTAAACCTCATACAGTTGGATTTGACCCACCAATCCAGTCTGTCCTGGTCCTTCTGCAGTCCTCCTGTCTTCTAGCAGATCAACACTCCCTCCCAGCCTGGTGTCATCTGCAAATTTGCTAAAGGTAGACTTGAAGCCCTCATCCAGATCATTAGTAAAAATACTAAACTGGGCTGGGCCCAATACAGATCTCTGGGGGCCACCACTGATGACTGGCCACCAAGTGATGCAGCACCATTCATCACCACTGCCTGGGCCCAGTGGTCAAGCTAGTAGATGCAATATCTACCTGTGGCTATGCTAGGTATATTTAGGTATTTACATACAAATATCTCCATACATTTATAGCACATCTTGTTATTGTTTTGCCTATGAGGTCTGTGATTAGCTTTACATAATGTAGATGTGTATGAAGACCATGACTAATTCTGACTGGAAATAGTCATAAAACAGTCTAAATATTTGACTAATGTAACATGATAAATTACACTGTCAATCTATTCTATGCTATTTACCTTTTCCCCTAAAACTGTGAGTTAGATTTAGTTCAGAACCAGACAGGGTATTAGCAAGTACTTTATAGGTTTTGAACACATTTGGTATCTGTGTTCTAACCTCAGAGAAGAAAAATCCTCAAAAACTTGAAAAAAAAGAGGTGAAAAGACTACAGTATTTAAGAAGTGTACACTATATGCTATGTATAATAAAAGGAAGTATCATGTCTTAGGAAGGGCTCTCCCCAAATTAGTACTACCACTAAAAAGAAAACCATGAGTCACTCCCCTCCCCACCTCCAGTGGGAAACAAAAACAGAGAGCCAGGGCTCATATAAAAACAATTTATTGGAAATAGCAATGAGATAAGAAAATGAACAGTAGCAGCAACAATATTGATAACAAAAAATGTACAAAGAGAGGTTGGCTTACATGCAAAAAATATTCAGTGACCAATGCAGGGGAACCCCAAGAGAATGAGCAACAGCCAATGATTTCTCTACACAGCCACACTTTTTTTCCATCCAAAGCCATGCTCTTCTTCCTGAAAGCAAGGGTCCCTTCCTTGCACCCCCTCACAATGATGAGGTGGTATAGAATAACAAGCTAGCCACATACACACATGGCTCCAGGCTCAGCCCCCTCATGGCTACTGGGGAAAAATTAATCTGCCCTGGCTGAAACCAGGACAGGAAACCTTAGGCTGAAACCTAATAGTTTTATTAGAAGTGACAAATTGATTTTAAGGAAATACTGAAGATTCCTCATTAAAAATGCAATCTGTAAGGAAATAGGAGAAGACAAGTGTAGAAAAGTTGTAACTAAACTTTATCTAGAGTAAGTTATGACACAATTGCAGAAACTACTACTGGGTCTCTGGAGGCACTATCCATTCCCCCTAATGTGACCTAAATGTGACCTAAACAGAGGTCACAAGAAAGGGTAATACTTAATTATAATGTTTGCTTTTCTTCCATAATTTCAAATACTTTCATATCATAGTGCAACGGATACATCATGAGAAAACTATTAACAATGCCTCTGGGGTGTTTACACCTACAAATAAGAGAACACGAATAGTTACAGTACGCAGCAGATGTGTTTGAATTGCTGCACTGATCAGGAAAGAAATAGCAGGTGAATATGATGAATGATGTTGAAATTGAGGCGTGTCTTTCTATAAAGTACAGGTGTTCAGTTTCTCAAAAGTACATAAATTAAAATATAGTTTTACAGTTATGTCTATGACTAATGTATTTAAAATAATACTATTATCTGACTATGATGTTATTTTAATATGAGAATTGAGTTTGCATAGAATTTTATCTTATGAAAATATATTATTTGTAATTAGACATCTTCGAAAATATATTGTGGAATTCTTTATATGAGAAGCACCATGAGGTCCTTGCCTGAAAAAAATGGTTAAGATTTCATTTCACTCTTTAGGGGAGATGAGGCTTTCTTTTTTAAAAAAATTAGGTACAGAAGGCAACCACAACAGTTTAACAATCCAGGTCAAATAGATTTGATTACCAAATTTTATTGAATGTCTTTTGGACAGTAATTATTATGGATGATACTACAGCAGGACTATTTCCCACAAATAGGCATCACAGAGGAATCAGTCAAACATTACAGCATGACAGTATGATGTTGACTAGTATGCCATGTCTGAAATTCTTAAATTCTTACTTACAGTCTTCATTAAAAGATTTATGGGACTCTGAATACAAGTAGTCTAGTAATTTAATAACGTATTGGAAAAAAAAATCTGTAAAATAAAATTTCCTTAAGTTGTATGTAAATACTCCTTTCTCTTTTCTTCAAAGTCACTTCCTGCTTTTGATGTTTGCAATTCTTAGTAAGAAAGGCTAAAACAAATCTTCTATATAGCATTGTCAAATACAAAGAACATTGATCTGAATATGACAGCCAGTGTATTGGAACTGCCAAAACAGTGCATTGATGCTCTTTATAAGTATTGAAATATCTCAGAAGTTATGTACTTCATTATTTTGAAAGCATGGTTTTTATAATACCCATTTCTCCTTCAAATCTAATCAATTGTTTGAATTGCTTTGAAAAAAGTAAAGGTAGATGAGTATTTTCAGAATACGAAAAGAACATTGAAAATGAAAAAATGCACTCTGGCATGCCTTTGTCTGGATTTTGAAAAGTTGTCTTTGAAAACTTGTATCACTTTTAAGCAAAAACGCATGTAGAGGTGATGAAATCAAATTATTTACTGAATTGTAGCCAGAGACGGATTTTCTAATCACAGGAGCAGGAAATTGAAATAAGTGTTACAGTGGAAATGCCATTGTTCCAATGGTGTTCCTACTTTATTACAATATTCGTCTTAATATTAAACTTGATGTGGTATAGGCAGACAATAGTTTACTGAAGTTTTTACTTTCAGTCCATTACTTCTAGTTTGCCTTGGATTAGGAGCAGCCAAAGTTGCAATCCACTATTGAATCTCTGATGTAAAGGTTTAATTCTACCCAGTGATACTAAAAGCAAGGCATCGGTAGTTTACTTGATGCAGATATTTAATAGCTTCCTTTATCAAAAAAAAAAAAAAAGGTGAGCAAACTTAGCTGTCATCTTATGGGCAAGTGTCCAGATTTTTAAAAAACTTTCTATCTTTCATTGCCAACAATACAAATAATAAAAAAAATGTAGAAAGTTATTTAAGTTATTTTACCTGTTGATATGGGTTACTTTTCATTTAGTAGACCACAGCCACAAAGATATTTTGAATAGCATGCAGTTCAAGGAGCAATATATTATTATTGGGCATTGTGTTCTGCCCTATAAGAAGGTAAAATATGTCTGAATGGCTTGAGGCACAAAGAGAGCAAGAAAAGCAACAACAAAATTAAAACACAGCATAAGTCTACTCAGTTTGTAAAGATCCAGTGTTTGTTTTTGTAGATGATTTTTTCAAGTTGCTATTTGGAATTCAAAATTTACCAATTTTTCCCAACATGTTTTTCCCAAAGGCTTAATGCTAGGCAGATATAATTACTGCTAAAATGCTGTTTGCAGTTCCACATGTTGCTTGACATTAAGGAATCGTAAAACCAAATATGAAATATTTCACTCAAGAAAGTCTGTTCTTTTGGAAGTATACTTTTTAATATTCTTAGTGACTTTATGTTGAAAATGGATTGTTATGCAAATTGCAGATGTCTAAATATTAAATAGTGCTTATCATAAATCACTGTGGTCAGTTGATTTTTCAGATCAATCATTTTAAAGGGAAAATTCCAAATCTTCTTTTGACAGAAGACTACTTTCAGTAAAGGAATAACTACTCTCCTATTCATGATGAATGCTAGCATTAATTTCTTACTCATTATTTGAAATCACATTCTTTTACGTTCTGAGTACTTAGCTCATGTCAGTGTTTCTGTGAGTTTACAGGAACATGAATTCTTCAGTGAAATTGTTTGTGAATAAATGCATCATATGCCTTCAACGGGAATTTTACGGAAAGGTACTTTGGTGTTTTTTTTTTTTTTAATAAAAATATGAATTTTTGTCCCACCCAAGATGAAATCTAAAAGCTCTTAATTTCATGAGGATGCTAACAGGTTTGATATACAATATAGCCTCAATCTCAACTCTGTGCTGCTTATCCTTTTCTTAAAAGAAGATAAGGTTGCTCCAGTTATTACTGCTGTAAATTCTATAGAAGATCTCCATCCCTTTTCCTAGAAATAGCATCCATATCCTGTATTTATCTTTGTAAAAGTACTTCTGCTAATATTTCCAAAAGATTTTCTTTCCATCCAGGTGGCAGAACAGAGTACCTACCTATTTATTTCATATATAGACATGTGTGCCTAATTGTTACTTTAAATCAAGTGGTCTCATTCTGAGTAAGACCAAGTTGTGATTTTGCTATAAAGCAAGTAAAAAATATCAAGAGCTGTGCTTTAATGGAAGCAAATTTAAGTGGTCTCATCTTGCTCTGTGTTGTCTCTGAGAAGAGAGACTGGTAAATGATCAGACATCCAGATTTTGTCATGCAATGCAGTGCAATGGTGATTTAACTAAGCATACTTATTGAGTGCTAACAAATGAATGGGAACAGTAAAAAGACAGAAAATGAAATCAATTGATTCAAGTGAACTGCATATGCTAACACAATCCAAATGCAGGCACATCTTAGATCTCCTTCCTTTGGAGCCAAAACTCTCTCATACAAAAAGCCATAACTTGATCCAAGATCCTGATGCCAGTGAAACTGATGGCCAGGTACTGTGTAACACCTCTGTTTCCTTTCCTTGTCATATGCCTGTGATAGTATCCACCTTACTTTAATGTGAACCACATATGGCCATAGATGTCACTAAAAACTAGTCTTGGAAAAACATGAAAAAATGCTGTCCACAAAACCTGTAGATAAAAACAGAGCCTACATTTTGGTGAAGTCATTTTGCCTTTGAAGTAAATGGTTTGAAATGTGAATTTATCGATGCTACCATATTGCATTATTTCTTTTATCCACACTTGCACTGCAAATGTGTTCTATTTAAAGATAGTGGCATTCAGACTGCCTAGTTTACCAGTGCTGGTGTCCTGAATCAGTTAAAAGAAATTCAGCAACTCTTGTTTGCTCTTGAGCCTTATTCCATTTATTTCTGTAATGTAGTTAAGTATTAAATCACTCATCATTTTCAGCAATTTATCTAAAATTGTCACTGGCTTGGAACTTTTTTCATAAATGCAATCTTTGTGTTTAGCTAAATACAAAAAGTAAGTAAGCAAAGATGCCAGATCATGTTAATAGTTTTTATGGCTCCTGCATACTTAGAATTAGCATTGGTGTTCAAGATTTGACTAACAAGTAGATTAACAGAAGGGAGCTGGGCAGACAATAGAATGTGTTTTATGATCAGTTTGAACTATTAGGGGTGAAAATGTCTATAGGGCTGTCAAATCCTAATTCTGATGAATGCACTCTGGTTAGTAAATTACTGTAGCCTTTTAAAAGAATAATAAACCAGTCCTTATTTTATTTTCAATTGTTATATTTCTGTTAAGCCTGCCTTAACATTCATTAAGTGTACAAGTTCACATTGAAATCTTATTTTTTGTCAGAAAGTTTTAGATTTTAAGTTTTCTAAGATTTGTTGCTGTAATGGCTGTGTTACTAGTACTAGCATTTTAATACCAGCATACATCATTAGAGCCATTCAAATATCAGCAGTATTTTCTGGAAAAAATAAACAAACCTCTGCATAAATAAGGAAGGGAAGAGATTGGAGTTGTTTTGTTGTTTTTGGTGTTTTGTTTTTCTTTTGTTTTTGTTTTTTCTTTTGTTTTGGGTTGGTTTTTTTTTCCTTCTCAAGCATTAGTTGTAAAGTGTGCTTGGTTATGATTATATTATATATAGAGAGCTGAGAAAATTGATAACCCTTTATCAATGAAAGAGATACCTTTTATCAGAAACATTGTTCTAAGCTTCTGTAAATCAGGCAGTTTGTTTGCTTTGGGAAAACTCTGCCATCTGGCAACAGCAAATAGGTGTTAGAGATTTTAACTAGTTCCCAAGTCTATGTGTATTTTCTTAAGTCATGGGAAAAATAAAAAAGAAATAATAGTATTTTTTGTTTCATTGGCTGAAGATTCAGATATATACCTTTTTCAGTGTCAGGGCATCACTGAGGCACAGATGAAAACATGACTCTTCAGGTGACTCATTCTCAAATTTCAATTAGGCAAACCAGCCATGTGGAAATTGATTCTGTCTATAAGGACATGTCTCTAATACTGAGGAAACTTTTCAAAAGCACAAATGCTATCTTGCACCTACTAACTTTCAACTGCTCTTTTTCTTTCTGACTTGTGTGAATTGAATTGTCACACAATTGGTTTAACAGCTGGCTCAAACAGTAGCCAGATAGTAGCAATGAGGAAGAGGTATTAAATGAGCATATTGCAGTCACTGCATTTTAATACAGAGCGCACATTTCTTTGAAATTGTACTGAGCGCTTGCCCTGAGCTATACTCAATACTGAATGTAATAATTTGACAAAGTCACTCTAGCTTACCTATGTTCTTAGTATTTGGTGATTCAGCTTTCTGACTGGAGTTCATGGTTTTATTGTAAAATGGAGTGATCTGGGACTTTTCAGACTGATATTTCATCATCGGCCAAAATTCTCTAGCTGAGATCAGTGGGGATCCTCCCCACTGAGAGTCTCCAAGCATATACAGTCCAGCTGCAAGCAGTTTTTCCTGAAGAACTACTACTTTTTTTATTTCTATTCACATAAAAAAATGCTCACATCAGCTATGTTGGTATCTATGCTGTTAAGCTTAGCTGACAAAAGATAAATATACACACTTTCTAGGTCCTTCATTGTTGCAGTATATTCCATTCTAGACCAAAAAAAAATTTTAAAAAAGAATAGATCTTAACCATTTCCTAATATTGGTCTACCTTTATCCCATTGAGACTTCTACCGCATTAATTCATATCAATTTGAAGAATTGTTGAAAAATTATGATACTGTTTATTTAGGTGAACATTGTATGTTCAGCATTCTGTGGTTCTTAACATATTAGAATATAGTAATCACAAAACATAAAAAAGAAGAGATGCATCTTAGTGCTAGACAAGTAATTAATTTTTCTTTGAGGGGAGAAGAAGGTAAAGAGAAGTAAAAATATCTATCAAGATTTTGGAAATATATAAAAAATACAGCATTGTATTCATGATGCCAAAGATATGTCAGCACTTTTGTAATGGACTGAGGATATATACATCTGCAGTAAAATTTCACTCCAGAATGACTTGTTTATATTCCTAACTCTAGGGGAACATTTATTTAACCTAAGAAATATAAAATTTAATTTCTTTTGTATTATTTAAAATATATTTTATGTTTACATACGGTCTTTTAAGTTTCATCATATAGACAGTTTTCAGTTTGTGAACACATGACTGTTCAAATGCAAATGCTACAGGGGTAAACAAGAGAAAGCAGTAACTTCTTAATATCTCATACTGGGAGCAGGATAGGAAAGTTTTGTCTGGGCCACTAGATCCTGGTTAATTAGTCACTCATTTTCTTTCCCTTTTATTTTGGGTCATATGGATACCCAGGATATCTGTAGAATAGTTTCTGACATCACTTCTGAAAGGCTGCCATGAATTGTGAACTTGTACACTAAAACACTGGGCTATGGCCCGTATATGGCCATAAACCAAAGTGACAGTTTAATAGCTTGCCTGTTGAACTTCATTTTGAAAGACTGACTTTATATTTATGTCCCTTTCATTTGTGGTTTAGTGCTTCTAAGTTACCATTTAATGTTGCGATTGTGTAAAGCATACAATATATTGTCTGCTTAGTATTTGAATCTAAAGGTATTTGGTAGGGCTAAAAGTCCCTATGCTTTACTCTTCCATTGGTAACAATAAGTAAAATTTCTCTGTATGGATAATTAAACTCATTTTCTGGGGAAGTGAGACTTGTTCAAGATCCCTTTCAGTTCATTTGTGAGTTCTCACTCTTTCCTCCTCACCTCTCCTTATAGATTTTGAACATTCTGGCCATGAAGGCTTCTGATAAGTTTTGGGGATAACTTCTTGGCATTGGTACTAGATGGGTCAAGCAGGAGTGATGCACAGCTAGATCTACCTATTCTTTACTAAGCAGTAAAAAAACCCACCTGTTGGAAAATTTGGTAATAGGTTTACAGCCTTGGATATTGTGACCATGAAATGGAGTTCAAAGTCCTGGGAGGAGTGGGAAAAGAGAGCAGCAGAGTGAAGATCTTTACTCAGGAAACTGTAGTTTGGGTCCCATGGGAGGCAGCTCTGAAGGGCAAATGAAGCCAGGAAAATATCAGGTCTGTAAGGACAACATTCTTCAAGCAAAAAAGTGGTCCCTCCAATCTCTGCAGAGAGCTCTATGCAAAGTTGTTGAGAAAACAGGTCATACATCTCTTTACTTAAGGTCGGTCTACATCTAAAAGTAAGTAGAATGATTGATGAAGCATATGTGCATCTAGAGTTATATATATACACCTATATGTACGCACACTGTTTCAATGTGCAAAATCATGTTAGTTACTTTACAAATAGTCGGAAAGTACCTTCAGTTGGTTTCTTTCTGCCACAAGCTTATTTTTATCTTTTCTTTGTTATATATTGCTGAGCGTGGTGTCTGAATTTAAGAAGTACTACATTTTAGTTTCAATTTTTATATTATTATTATTTATATTATAGGCTTGCAGAATAAATAAACCTTTCAGTTAAATGGCACTACATAGGAAGTAATTAAATTAATTTAGGTCTTCTTGGTCATGTGTCTTCTTCAGGCAGATATTAAGGACGCTGAAATTAACACCACAGAAGTCCTTGGGTTGGCAAAATTAAATGTAACAGAATTAATGTAATTCTAATTCAGATTTTAGAGGGGCAGGAAGACAGGCTGTCATGGAAGTATCATAAATCATCTGCTCAACTCAGGTAGGTACCTGAGTGACTTTGGATATGTGGTCTTTCAGGTTAATACTATCAAAATCTGTGTCATTGTAAGCATAGTTTTTAAAATGTTTTTGAGACCTCTAGTATATATGTTACCAGGTATAAATTTGTACGAAGTTCAAATTTGAGCATAACCTTATTTATAGTACTTCCTGTAATGCTGTACATGGGGAAACACATTAATAACATAAATGCATAGCATTGCACCATAAAAATAATTTCAGAACAACACCTGTAATTAATTCTAAAATTAGTTCCTACATTTGGAAGTATCGTGAGTCCTTTTACATGAAGAGTATTTATATCACAGATAATTTACAACTACGTAATTGAAGTTTGATAGGCAGAAACAGATAAAGTATTAAATTAGTACATTAGGTATTGGTGGGGTTTATTGGAGTTCATTCTAATATTTTGCAACAACTGAATATTTTTTGGTTTTAATGACCTCATTAAGACATAATGATCTTCTTGCACTGTCATAGCAGATAGCCTCTTAATGGCCTGGAATAAAACATAAAGCTATCAGGGGCATATATTAGGGTTGATTAAGCACTGCATTGCTTCATTTTTACTCTAGTGTAACCCCACTGAAAACAGCTGAAAGATACAACTAAATAGGTATAGTAATGCACTGGGGAAATTAATCTTTTTACTTGTTTTGGTCATTGAGAAGAGAAGCAGCATCTGCACTAAGGAAAGCGGTTTAGTGCAGTGAATTATACTTGGATAATTTTTGGTGTGATCAGCACTATGCTGAGACAGTCGATTTGAGAAAGAAACAGCATTAAGTGTAAGTTCAGCATTAAAGTGTAAGTTTGACTTTTTCCATTGGATTGCCTATCACAGGCTGAATGAAGGCTTAGTCTTCATAGATGTATATATGGATAACCATTTTAAAAAGGCAATCTGACAGATACCAAAAAATAAATTTGTAAGATATCCAGAAATATATGAAAAGATGGCTCTTAATTTAAGACCTAAGAAAGTGTTCTAAAGAAAAGTAATGGCATGAAAAAAGACCAGTAAATTTAAAAAAAATAAAATAAATAAAAAAAGCACCAAAGAACTAATGGGGAGATTGAGGAAGAAAATGAAAACAGATAGTACAAAATGCTCAGTGTCTAAAGGCAAGATTTTTTTCATCATGGTGAGGGCAAGTTTGTACTTTCATCGACTGAACAAGAATATATTTACAGGTTACTTCTTTTTTTCTGATTTAAAAAGGATACTGTCTTTTTGTGTTTGTAAAAAGATGTAAGACATTTGTGGAATAAAGCAGGATAAGAGAGAGGGCAGCGTTTAATGAAGGGGCTTTGTTTCCAGAGAGCTGGAGCAGAATCAGCAGCCTTGAACACAGAAGAGTTTGAAGTTTGCCACAGGAAAGTAAGAGGAGCAGGGCTGAGCATCACCTGCTCTTAATAGCACTGTGCTGCCAACATCTCTATTTCTCTCTGTATCTACCTAATAACTGTCATAGAAAATTCAAAAAAAATACACCTATAAATACCCATGATATTAGATCCTGTTCTGGGACAAAGGACAAATTCATATGTCAAATCTAAGTATGTAATCCATTAAATGTAGAGTAGTATCTCATTTTCTGACAGTTAAATTTTTTACATGCTTACACATCTGCAATTGAACCCACTCAAAGTACTCACCATCTAGGAATGCTGCAGGGTCATTTTCTATATGCCTCTGTGTCATGCCTAAACCTGTTTTATAGTTCATAAACTAGATATTCCATTCTAGAGCAGCAGAAAGTCTTATACCATGCCTAATGCATATAGTAACATATCATATTCCAGCATGTCAGTCTCAGTAATTGTTCTGTCCACCATTTATATTGTAACATGGAGGTTACAGCATTTAATCAATAATCATGGTTGTAAACATGCTTTGGCCTGTAGTAGTGGGAACTCTAACCTTTTACCAGATTGGCCACTGGAGTAGAGATGAGATTGTCATGGCAGAAACTCATCTTGCCTCCCTTCTCTTGAAGAAGAAACAACACAGCACAACCAGAAATAGCAGATTTGTGATTTGTGGGGCTGGAAGCAGTGTGATCAGCTTTGCCTTTGTGAGACACCCAGCTTTAGTTTTCTTCATAAAGTGATAACCCTGAGTTCCGTTTCTTGTTCTAAGTGCCAACTGTGTATTTTATGTAAAGACTGATAAACGTTAAAACCAGAGCTGTACAATAATGCTGGCCTCCCTTCTCCTGTGTTCTCAGGTGCATGACCTCATTCACTGAGATGTCTAATGACAATGCCTTTTTCCATGTCTCTGTAGACTTTTTTCTCTTCACTTATAAGGGTGCACCTGTGGTAAACAGACTAAGAATGGCATCAATGTTTTGCTTGGTGGTTAAGGAAACAAGCATAATGGAATTAAGGAACTGTGGGATATGGGAAATGTAAAACTAATTCAGGTGAATGGAGATGTAATCATAGTATCCTAGAACTTTCATCAGTAGTCCAAGGTATTAATTGTGCAAGTTTTTCATAGTTATTGGCAAAGCAGACTAAGCTGATTGTCTATGCCTAGAGGGATATTTTTTTCAGTTTTTTAAATAAAAATAAGGTAACAAGCCAAATATCTTTCCGTCATTTATCTACAGGTCTGTTGTAGAAACCTAAACACTGAAGGACACCCTCAGCCCCTTTTGCTAAACCTGCCGATGTCATGCAGTGCAGCACTGAGTGTAGGTAATCTAGTTCATATTCTGAAAATTGCATGTCTTCAGTAGCTCATCTCAGTGCTTAGGCCAATTAACCATGCACTTTGCAGAACTACTCAGTTCTGGTGGATTGATATGCTGACACAGTTTTGTTTGCTCTCAAGGCAGGAAACTTTTTATTCACTGGTAGCTCTTGTGTCTGCATGGGATTACACAAGGACAGTATCTATCAGTGTCTAGGCCAGATGAATTTATGCTTTGCAGCCTGGTTGTAAATCCTGTATTCAGACCCTATAAGCTTTCCTTATATAGGTCGTTTGCATGTTTGCATAGGTTATAGATTCCATGCTGAGATCAGGTGCCTTAAAGTTAGATATGGTAATACTCTGTTAACATGTCTAGTGGGATCAGGGCTTTCAATATAAAAGGTGAAACATTACTCAGAGATCATAAAGCAGGACTGTGGCCAAGTGTAAAACCCAAATACCCTAAGTCCAGGGTCTTGAGCAGTGTGTTACATCATAATTTGGAAATATATCTCCCAGTAGATACAGATATAGCAAATATCTGTGAATACCAAGGACAATTTTTTGTTCAGCATTTAATTAAAAGGAGTCAGTTTCAGCCTTCAGCTATTCCCTGAAAGTTGGAGTAAGGGATTCGACCCTAACTCAAATGAAGCTATAAAGTTACTGAGACACTGTGGGTCTCTGATAATTTCTTAACTGATGTATTTTCCTTGGCTAATGGGATTTTATTAAATGTGATATGTAGCTGTAAGATCACATTTATCTGGGTAATGTTTCTTTATATCTGCATTAGAAATAAGTAGACAGGCTAATGAGTCAAGAATTACAGTGGGAAATAATTGCTTAATGGGATAAAAAGTAACCAATACTAGCATATTATTCCAAAAGTAAAAGTCTCACGCCTTAGTCACAGGTGTGTAAATCAGTAAAATAATTTCCTAGGAGATTTTGTTGTTAAGAACTGTATAATAATAATAATGCCATTTTCAACATTTTCCCACTAACAAGCATGGTTTAGTGATTCTTTACTAATATGCTCAAGACATAGTCAAGATACTTATAAAGCAGTTTCTGAAGCAAACCCATCTGTACAAACCACTCATTTTTGTATTTTTAACATAAATAAATGTATTTTTAGTAGTTTGATGAACTGCTGTGAGCTGCTTTTAAAAGTGTTGTCTTAGAAATTAAATGCTACAGTTCTCAATATGAATTTCCAATCATTCTCTGTATATGTGTGATAAGACTTATTTTAGTTCAGTTTACTTCCTATTAGGAGACACGGTGTATAATTATTCACTTCTACTAGAAACAAAAGCCCTTTAAATATGATTTCCTTTTCATTGATATAAATGAATTTCTGTGAACTCTGAAAGCATTGTTTTTTTCATTTCTCTATGAAAAAGTCAAAACAATTCATGAATAACACAAGCATTAGTAGGACTTTTGAGTTCTACTGATCATACTTAAAAGAAACATCTTGTGTTCAAAACTGATCATAAAAAATTACAAACTTCCATCTTTCTGAGTGCTTTACTGTTCTAAATATGAGTAAATTCACCAGGCTGCATTTGCTGCATATAGATTTAGAAGAATACAGTTTTTAAAAAGTATGGCTTCTTTTTCTTTCTGTTTTGGGATCAATAGTACATACAAAAAGCTGAAATTGAAGGTGGAAAGTCCAGAGCTGAAGGGCTTGTTTTTACAGATTTATTTTTCTGCACGTTTTGTTTGGAAGCTTAGAGCAATTTAAAATAAAAAGATAAAGAAAAATAATTATAATATAAAGAAAAATGTGATCGTCCTGAAAAATTTACTGGGTTGGCTAATAGTAAGGGATTTCATATTCCATTGGTGTAACCATGCAGTGGTTTGATTACTAAATAGTTCAAATTTCTTTATTATGTAGTGTTTACTGTTTTTCCAAGCTCAATATGAATCTTGATAATAGGTTGTAAAAAGTACATGTACTTGCTATATTTGTGTTCTTACAGGTCATTATTTTTTTTCTAGACATGTCAGTTTTTATAAAATTAGCAAGAGAGCACAGCAGTGATATAAGCCACAAGGTTCACCTCTATCATCGGAGGAGGACAGCAGTGGTCATCTTGCTTCATTAGGGGCACATCTTTAAAGTTACATCTCCTAATTAGTGTTGAAGTTCAAACAAGAAGGTAGGGGATGCATTCTACCAGTTAGCCTTTCTAAGAATGGTGTATGTGTATCTTTTGTTACAAACCACATCTATAATCACCCTACAATTGGTGAAAATAACTTACATGTATCCTAAAGACCAATTAGGAGATAAACTCAGAATTTAAGTCTGCCACAAAAATGTTAAATATTACATCTTGAATGATCAAAATTAGCTATTTTTTGCTTTCATTATTTCAATAAGCTTTGAATAAGGTCATTGCTCTCAAAAAGACTCCTATATATTTGTCCGAGGTCTTTGGCAATGGATATTAATTGACTGTCTGAATTTGAAAAATAAGAATTTATTTCACACTTCAAACTTAGCCAAAGTTATTTAATGATAAGATTTTATTAATTACATGTTTTCAGCTTGCATCTGTAGGGGAATTCAAAACATCCCTATTCTGTCATTGAGGCACTTGGTGAGCCATCAAAACTCTAACTTCTTAGTCACAAACTGTAGGATTTCTCTTATAAAAGGAAAAAAGTGAGAAGAAACCAGTGTTGTTTGATCTAACTACTTATTTTCATCATTATATTCACCATATATTAATTTTATTTGACATTACTTTAAATTCCTGTACACTTTGTGTGCCTTTTCGTATTGTAAATTGCACTATAATTTTTATTTATTTGAAGCTTATGTACTACGTTAGTTTAAGCTTCACCACAGGCTTTGTCCCATCCTTTCAGACAGTATTAAATGACAATATAAGTAATGTCATAATGAGCTAACAGTGTCGCAACAGTCTCAAACAAATAAAGGCTTAATATAGTCCCTGAAATAAATTGAAAGACTCTCATTAACTTTCACCATTCATCAGATTGTCCCTAATTGTTCATCACAAAGATTGTTAATCAGAGAAACAGGATAAGGTTTAACAAATTTGACCTTGTGTATCTGCATGACTGCTGTATTATGCCTATATAGTTTAGTGAATCTCTTAGTTTTAATTTTCTGTAGTTTGTGTAGCGTGAAATGTAGCAGGCCTTTTTCTTTTTTTCTTTTTCAGCAGCAAAAAGCAAGTATGTAAGTGTGGCTTTGTAAAGAGACATTTAATGTGTATTTCTTGTATCATTATATGATGCTAATAAAAGTCTACAGTGTATTTTATGTAACATAGAGAGGAGAGTCATTAATGTCAGATGTCATAGTAAGGCTGTATTCCTAGTTAGCATCAGCAACTGTTCAGCAGTGGTGCAAAACTTAATCACAGCTGTTGTTTCCTTAATCTGTTTCTTTCTGAACCGGATTTGATAATGCAACTAACCTCACAGTCTATTTGACATTAATATTCCACATGCACAAGGACTAGAAGTAGTGTGTATTAATGAAAACCATAGCATCGTGATTTTCTAACAGTGGAATAAGAACAGATTGAAGGAGAGGAAATATTTCCTGACTCCTAGTGCTTTAGCTTCAGGCTGATAAATAGCATGGTTTGGAATCAATTTCAGCATTGATCTGAAAGATAATCCTCTTCACAACAACCACGTCCAGAGGTTTTTACTGTTAGGTGTGAAAATGAATGGCAGGTCCTAAACAAATTTAAAAAAAAAGAAATGGAAAATGGAATGAGGCCTACAGGGAGAGGGGTAGGTAGTTATTTTTCTGTCACACATGAGCTAATACACTGCAGACATTTATTTAGGAAAAAAAGCGAGTTGTACATGGAAAGAGTATTTATTTTCTTAATTGCCAAAACGATGCTCTGAAATTGAAGAATCAATCATGTTTATTGTTATATGTGGGAAATTAAAAATATACAGTATACGGTAATTTAACTTGCAGTGCAAGGAATCCATAGTACACTTCTAATCGATATTCTGTACTTCATGCTAGCTTGGTCATGTAGGGCACCAGGAGGGGAAGAAAAAGCTATGAATGTAGACTCAGCTGTTCAACTTGGAAGGCTTTTATTCAACGAATATGGATTACAAGAGGTACCTGAGAGAATACATGTTAGTGTTTTGAGTTGGAATGTATTTAATACAGTGTCTGAGAATTTCTGTGAATCAGAAATGAAGAGTTTTAGCTTTCCAGTTAAAATGTGCTAGAAGAAAGAAAAAAATATTTTGCTCTCCTGTCAAAACATAAGAAGCTTATCCTATCCCATAGGCCATAGCCAAATGGACTGAAGGCATTCCATTCTACCTAAGCCATCACAATCTTCATTACTTTGTCACATCATCATACTTGCTTGAAACACAAGGGCATTTTTGAGCAAAAACTCAAGGGAATTACACTTCTAACAAGCTGAGCAAATATGTCCCAGTGGTACAGAGTGCGTCTGTACTGCAGCCTTCAGATGCTGCCTGAACATCATCTCACATCATGAATAAGTTAGCTGACATGAGAATTCAGGGACTTGTAGTTCACTCCCTTATCCAAAGTTTCCCAAGATTTGAAATACTATGTCTCTGCATACAAACAAACTAATTTCTGTCAGACACAGCAAATACAATAGACATATATCTGGTCAGGACAGTTCATTACAATCTCCATATCTTTGCTATATGACTTTTTCCTAGCATCATTTAAAGCATTTTAAAAATGAACAGTGGTGATGCTTAAAGTGCCATGCAGACACCTGAGTTTTCCATCACCCAAAATGAATTGGATCTTGTATCTGATACTACATCAGCATTCTGCCAGCATGAGTAGCCAGTACTGTACTGGTTGTACTGACCTTCACACTTCAGGCTCTCCTGCTTTCCTGCAAATAGCTTCCAGACTGGGTTGAGGTTGTTGCTATGATATTTTCTTTTATCAGGTTTTCAGGAGCTTTTTCAGGTTTTCCACTTTCTAAGATAATTTTTTCCACATGGTCAAGTTTTTTTTTTTTTTCAGTCCTGGAAAACATCTTACCTGTAAGCAAAAACCCTGTCTCCATGAAATGAGTGGGAATTTTGCCACAGACAGTGATGGCTGTGATTTCACTACCTTCTCTACCTTTAATGAGGATTCACTAAGGCAGAGAGACAGGACAGAAATATGTGAACTTTTCTGATGCAGGTTTCAGTGATTTATTTCAATTTCAAGAAACCACAAAGCTTGTATTAGTTGAAGAATTGGAAACTGACGTAATTCCTGAGATATGTTTCAATAAAGCTAAGTATGATGCGTACAAACTAAGCAATTACATGCATTGTTTTTAGCATAAAAAGTATTACTACTCAATATTTTCATTAATTGCAGGACACTTTGAAAAATTAGAACAGAAAGTAAAGTTTGTAAGTACTATCTCTTTGGAAGTTATACTGGAATATATTAAACATTTTAATTGTGCAGAATTTGGAGACTAAATAATCCAAGATAAACCCTGAAGGATTTTTAAGTAGCAAGAAAACAATTATATCTTTGGAATGTTGCCAGAACCGTAATCCTGGAAATTTTTTTCTCACAAGTTGCTATGGCTTTTTTCACGGCTACCAGGACCTAAGTTTCATAACCTCCAGTGGCAGCATGTTTGTTCTTTCCACTTTGGGATTATTAGATTTTTTAAATATCAAAATAATTTTCCTCCTACTTAATCTTAAAGCCTAATGCAGGTTTATTTGAGGTAGAATGTATATCTGCAAATGTAGGGTCATTACATTTGTTTGCAAACAAGAACTGCTTTTCATTTACATATCTTGCATGTTAAATTTAATAATAAGGTCCTGTTTGATAGTGGTTTCTGAAGCAAGCAGTTCTTTTCTGTGAGCATATATGTGTACATTTATTGTTTCTTAATTCATACTTTTGATTCCTGTTTGAAAGTCCTGGCTTTCGTTGGTGATTGCAGTAGTATATAAGTGCCAATTTTTACTAGTCCCACACCAGCCTCTGTTCAAACATCACAAAACCAAAATGCACACTGCCACAAATAAAATTATCTCACTTCAGTAGTTACTTTCAAGGTGAGATATACTGAAAACAAGTTTATTGTTACAAATATTAATTGATGGGAAGCTATTGTGCTTTTGATTTTCAGTTCACCTAAGTGTAATAGTGAAAAAGCACACAAAGGGGAAGCAAAGATAATTGTAGTTTAAATCATAAAGGCGTAGTGCTGGCAAAAACCCCATTTTATTGGCTACTTCTGTCTGGGCTTGGATGATGATAGTGGCTTCTAGATACTGATGCAAGTCTGGATTAATATTACTGCTTCTCTTGATTTAATTAGTCATATGAACCTTCCATTTCATTAATGGATGTTATTGACTGAATCGATACAAATTATATTAGTGCTTCAAAGCATGAATATCAGTTCTGGTAGGCCTTTTGCTAACACTTGAAATTTAGGACTTATACGTAGGAAATACTTGTACTTTTTCAGACTTTTAGAAACTTTTATTTGCTTCTGTGAAGAAAATTATTTTATTATTCCATAAGTCCTTTCTACAAAGGGAACTGTTTCTGAGTGCAAAACCCTCACCCTGCTATTTTTGATCCAAAAAACCCCAATTTTTTTTTTTTTTTGGAGTGAGGTGTCACCTAATTAAGTTTATGTCTGCATTTTAATCGTGTTTAAAAGAGAGGCTAAAATAGTGGTGGTGTGGTGGAATGAAAATATAACTAAGGAGATAAGAATAATAAGAACTATTGAAAATGAAGTTTAGAAAGTGCCTTGCAAGGTCATTAGTTTGGAAGTGCAATGAAAAATAGTGTATTTTCATGGACATTAATGTTGCATTGTTGATCCATTTGAATCTTTACCACTTCCTTGATGAAGATCTTGGTGAGTGACAGTGAACAATGGAGATGAAATTAAAGTCAAATTTAGATGTGAATATTTAATGAAGATAGAATAACATAGGACTGGAATAGTGATTTAAACTAGAGCAATGTATGAGTGGTGAGAAGTTACTCACCTAAATGAAAATTACTGGACATCTCTGTGCCTGATCCACATTACCTGTGGAAGATTTTAAGGGAAGTTAACATTAAAATAGGGCAGGTAGTCAAGACAACAGTATCTTTGTGACTTTTCCCCTGCCATGTAACACAGTGTTGTTGGCTGTATTCTGAATATGCCTTCAAGCCCACTGGGTCTTTCAGCTTTTCTGGGAGGTAGATTTGTATTCCCTCTCTCCATGTCTAACAAGCGCCCAAGTGGCAAAGATATCTCCTGGAAAGACCATATGGATGTACATGAGGTCAGACTGGATAACTTTCAGGAGTCTCTTCCAGTCTAATTTATTATATGGTTAAATTAATTGAGCTTTTGTGGCAATTGATTTGGACTCTGTTCACAGATGTGTAGCAGCCTCCATTGGTCAGTGCATGGTGCTGACAATGCCAAGGCTGTGCATTTGATCCCCATAAGGGCCATTCACTTAAGAGTTGGACTTGATGATTCTTGTAGGTCCCTTCCAACTTCCAGATCAGTATTCTGTGATTTTATATGGCAGTACAGCAGCTGTTACAGTCGTACTTCTGTAACTTATAACTCACCTGGATAAAAAGGATGATTCCCAATTATACAATGTTGAGATGGGGAAGAAAGGAAGATATAGCCTATAACAAAGTGTTAAAAAACTATTTTATTGGCTATGTTTATTAATTTTCTCAAGTCAGCAGTGTCACTAGCAAGCTGATGGCTTGTTGAATAAGCTCACAAAGTCTTTACCTGTGGTCTGCTACCTTTGGTCGGGAGGAGATACAAAAAACTTGTTGGAGAAGTTCAGGAATAGCTGTCCAGTTCCTTTTGCAGATTGCTGGATCAGAGTTTGCAGCTGCTGCTGTATTGTAAAAAGCAAGTACTGCTGCTGCCACTACAGGGACCTGCTGAGGAATTGCAACACCAGGACTCAGCCCACCTGACTGTGAAATTAAACCAATTTACGGGCTACCAGGACAGCAGCATAACATTTGTCAATATTAAAAGAAATTAATGTGATAAACACAAAATATTTTTAATGCGTGTTCTCTATATGGAGTAGATATTTATAAGCTTCTAGACTGTTTTGGATTTACATATGTTAAGTGAAAATTCTGTCTTCACAGGTTTATTAACAAACAACATGCACTTGATGCTACTTGGAAATATCATTGATTTTTCCTGTATTGGCAGCTGGCCTCCTGGATAGGATTCGCAGCTTATGAATATACCACAATTGATTTTACAGTTCATATGGCTTACAATTTTATTACAAGAGAGCAAGTAACCTTGGATATTTCTGTAAAAAATAAAAAGTTCCATGTAACTGATAAAACTATTCAGGTCTTAGGACTGCAGCTGTCAACAGGTGCTAGTAGGTTTTTCATTTAGACCTAATAAATTAAAAAAACTTAATAACATATTGTTTGACTTGCAGCATTGCCTCCTTCTGTTCCATAATACCAAATCTAGTGCAAAGGAGTGCACCTGATGCTGCTCTGATTATTGCTGTTATATATAATACTCTCTATTAACTCAAAATAATTTTTAGAAGAACAGTTTATTCAAAGTAGGACACAGTAGGTGAAAAGAATAATTTTCTTCTAATATACATGTGATTTTTAAATGAAGTTTAATAAATCCTTAACAGTTCTACCATTAATGTTCCTGAAAAAAAATTCATATGATTGATCTATGCAAGTACCACTGCATAGCTATTTGCAATGAGAGAAGTCCATTTATTTCCCTAGAAGATCTTACTAAGCTATCATGGTGAAGAATTTTAGCTTCTTCCTTTCACCCAATTCTTATCTCTTCCTGCCTTCTTCTGAATAGACTGCACAGTAAGATAGAACTCTGTAGCATTCCAGTTTCTTATATGCTGCAGGGATTCTTTAAAACTCTATATCTGCATTGGATCTCTTGGTTAAAATTGGGAGCTCACAAAACCCTAAATGCCTTTCTCTGGCCACGCAAGTCTACTCTGAACATAAAAGAAAGTGAATAGGCAGTGTGTATTAGTATTACAGTCAGTATGTCTGTTCTGATTCTCAGATCAAAGACACAAAGTTTTACTTTTGATGTTGCATGTGTTTTGTAATTTCATGACACTGAAGATAAAATCTTCTGATCTCCCCAAGAGGAAAGAAATCATTCCCCTGTATCTTCTCAAATGGAAAATATAAACCTAAGGAAAAGTAGCTACAGGTTAGTAAAGGAAATATTGTGTCAGTTTCATTTTTTCAAAATCTAATACTTTAGGGTAGGGTTTAGTGATGTACATCTTAGCAACTTGTATCCGCTTTCCTGGTTTTATTTGTAGTGCAGTAACTGGTTCTTTAAGAAAAAAAAGCCAAACAAAGCAAAAACAAAACCAAAACAACAACACAACCAAACAAACAACATCAACAAAAAAAACCCCACACCAAAACCAACTCAGCATTTTTTTTTCTAGTGTGTTCTACTGTTCTGCACACACAAGTGAAAGATGCTTGTAATGATTACTTGGGAACGCCATCACAGGAACATTTGAAAACTGAAATGACCTAGATGAAAAGAAGCAATTAAAGGAAGTAGAAAGGAGAATACTATTTTTGTAAAAAATTAAGAACTTTGTCTTCAGAAACACTCTTAACTGAAAGTATTTGTACAAAGACAAGCACTCGTGTAATTGTAAGATTAAGATCCAAGCATAAAAAAATGTATATTAGGAAGCTGATCAGAATTTTTTCAAGAAGGAAAAGTGTCAGCCACTATGAAATTTTCCATTAGTTGAGGAGTGTTGGAAACCCATCTGCTTTCACAATATCTGAGCTCGTGTTACTGAATTTTAGGCAATTGTATAACTGTTCTATTATATGGTGTTCTTCTGCCCTGTGGCCATTCAATTTTTTCAGGAGTTTCTTGGTTTTTGCATGTACTTCACCATCCTCTGGACCTAGATAATGAGGTGAGGCACTAGCGTCATGTATCATGCCTCAGGTATTCAGAGAACAGCTTCTCCTGACTTCAGTTGCAGCTGTTTTCCTCATGATTGACCCATACTGGCACTGAATTAACAGCTTAAATAAAATTTTACATGCTCCACTTCACCCTCCTCATTCTCTGTCCCACTTGCATTTGGCATGTTATGTGTCAGACTTCGCACAGTTCACTAAATTTGAAAGACTTTGGGTCATATGTTCATTAATTGTGGTTTTCTCTCTGGAACTCATATTGTAATTAGAAATCTACTTAATGTGATGGTAACTATTAAAGTCAAGCCATCTGATCACGTCAGCCTTGTTATAAAATTGTACAATCCTAAACTATGCATGCAGAACACTCAAAATTCCTGTTAAAGTAATTTAATTAAAGTTTAATTTGTGCTTATAACAGGTTTAAGTGCCTGAAAGCTAAAAGCATAGTTTACATTTAAAATATTTAAAAGTTAAAAGTGTTTCATTTTATTACTAGAAAGAAACCAAGATTACATTATATGGAACCCAATAATGTTTTTTATATAATTTAGGAAATGCGAAAATAAAGTAGACAAAGTAATTTTTAGATTGTTACATTTGCAGCAATATTGAAGAACAGACTGTTCTCCTTTGTGTTTGGGCATGGTGTGGAGAAAAACATTTCTTAATGATTGAAAATCAAGCGTTTTGGGACCTTTTCTTGGCTGGGATACTGACTTCTGTTTTGTAGTTTATTTGATTCCTCTGTGCTTCTGCATCAGTAAAACAGGCAAACCTACATTTAATTAGTAAGTGCAAAATGCTTTGGCATAATTTGTGATCTCAACAGAGAACTGTGTTGGAAAGTACTGAAGATATATTCAATATTTTTGGAAGTCTGGCCTTTTTAATTATATACCTAGGTAACATATGTCTTCGAACATCAGACTTGACTTTTGAATTCAAAAAGCTTTTAAAATCTCTACTTAAATTTCTATTTAATATGTGCTTCATACTCAGAAGTAATATGAGATGCTAGATATATAAATAAGTCTTGGCAGGGAAAACTGCACATGTTGAGGGGCAGCATTTGAAGCATGTAACTATATCTTACTGAATACATGCTAATCTCTTTCATCCCATAGTAGAAAATTCTTTCAGATAAAACCTCTTCCTTACAAGCAGTAGGGGATATGTCAATTTTTTTGTGAACAAAGCTTCTGACAGGACTGAAAAGTTAAGTTAAGGCCGAATATATGTAAGTACCAAACTACTATTCCTTCATGTAAAAAATACTCAGTGAAGAGTGTAGATGGAATTAAAAAAGTGTTAAAAAATTTACTTCCCACAGTAGTAGATGATGATGTGGACGTAAGGAATTAGGTGTTCTCTTGTGTTGAAATTATAATTTCTTCTTTATTACACCCACTTGGTAACACCTTTGGCAATTTGTTTGTTGTATTTTATTGTATTTGATTTCCCTGATCCTTGTTGTTTGATAATGTGTTTATCTTGGAGGCTTGCTTTAATATTTTTTCTTACAATTCTTGAACCTGAGACATTTTAATTGATTGGCATTAACCTCATTTTATTTTGCATTAAAAAATTTTACCTTTTGAATTTAATAAGTGTTTCTTTTAGTTTTGAGATATCATAGAGCACTTCCAGTGGCCTGTGTTTTCAGTGTATGTTTTTAGCATAATCCTGCAATTTTTTTTTAGAGTCCCTCTTTGTTTTTTAAATAGAAGACTTTCAGGATCAAACCTCACAGCTTCTTTGGAAAATATTTCTTTTTAAAGCAGTGGAGCAAAGAAAATTATTTTTATCTGGATTTGGAAAAATAAATGTAAAGAAATTAAGAGTGGAAAGACTGTCAGCAAGACCAGAAAATGCTTTGAAAATTGATTTTGTAAGCATCATCTTTAAATTTTCCATATGATATTTTCCTAGTAAACAGAATGGACATTGCTCCTCATCCTGTCACTAAGCACCACCAGAAATAGCCTGGCTCCATTCTCTTGATATCCACCTTTGAGATATTTGTATGTATTGCTGAGATCTCCTCTCAGTCTTCTGTTTTGTAGTCCAAGCAGGCCCAGCTCCTACAGTCTCTCCTCATAAGAGAACATTTTGCACGAGATGTCGCTAACCTTTGAAAAGTTGAATAACTTTTTTTCTTGTATTGATTGTCTTACAGAAGGTTTAAAATAATTGGATTGAAGAAAACTAGTATTTATTATAATAGACCACATTTCTTGGTATTTTTGATATTCAGGAATCTTCTAGCACCTTTTTTAATTTAAGTAGTATTTGTTTTTGCCAGTATTTAAAATATGTCCTTTTAATATTTTTAGCAGTTTGAGTAACAGTGAGCCCCCTTAAAAGAGATACTTTGCATCATTATGACAGACATCTTAATAAGGATATAGTGGCTTTTGCCATATGGACTTCCTCAATGCAAAGGCTTTCTTGAAGTTGGATAGGGTAATGTCTACTTGATGTGATCTGCTATGTAGTACTGTCCCTTTATGCTATTTAAAAACTGCCTTTATTCTTTAAAGAGAAAGATGTTAGATTTCAGAATGAATTATCAAGGAGTTTCCATTCTGATTAAAAGAGTGCAATTCTTAGACCTCTGAAAAATTCCATAATTACAAAACTAGGGGTAAAAGACAATAAAGAGCACAAGGAGTCAGATGAATACATAAAGCAGATAACATACTGCATAATAATTGTGTTATATTGATTCAATGGTATCCACAGCTTTGAGAGAATAAAGTAAAATTGAAGAAAACACCAAGAAAGTATACAAAATTTATACAAGCTTTTTCAAAAAAGATGCATGTGGGACCAACATAGCTAAATTAAAATAGTCTAGGAGAGAGTGGAGCACATAAAAATCTCAGAAGTTAATTATGCTTTTTCTGGAGTCAAGCAGTAGCCTGAAGCGTAGAATTTAAAGTTTAGGTGAGTTATTAAAAGTAGATGCTTAATAGCTGAGGAGTAGAATAGCTTACTGAAAGGCATGGTTCTACTCCATGACTGTAGGTACTTAAGAAGAAGTTAGGAGGAGATAGTATTTGACGTGTATTGCTCATCCATGACCTGATCCAGTGCTTATTGCAGTCATTATCTTCTCAGAAGCTGGATTAAATTTGCAGTGCATCAGAGCACTTAAAGTACTTCTTTACACTATGATTAAATAATACAGATATGGGATTCTTAAGATTTTGTTTATTTAATCTTCTGTAATTCAGATGTAAAATAGAAACCCAGGCAAACATTGCTAAACAGGTCAGCATAGGCCAGAGCCTCATGCAAGTCAAATGTAGCCCAATTAAATAGCAGCATAAATGCTTACCTAAATTGGATCTCAATTTTGTCCACTTTAAAATTTCATTTCTCTAACTGTATCTGCTATCAGCTCATTCTGTAATAAATGTTTAGAAACATTTGGCATCCAGAACATTTTTAGGTATTTGTATTTAACAGGGATTCCTTTTTCTAATTTTAACAAGTATTCCTTTTAATGATAGTCAGAAATTATAACTTGCATGATAAGACATTTGTAAATGGGTATATAACGTCATGATGAAATTTGAATGTCACCAAAATCACCCTACTACATTAATTGCTGATGTACCATTTTCAACTTATTTCATTTTGCTCTCTGCCTCATATAGTGTAATCACTCACCTCCCAACCCCCTGCAGAGCAAGAGGTGTTGTCATTTGGAGATATGATGGCCTAGGATCAAACAGAAAAGCCAGCATAGAAATGAGATGAGGTTGATCTGCTCAGCATCATCCACTAACAGCCTCATGTTTTTATTATGACTTCAGTTCTGCAAGTGCTCATCTGCCATGGCTGTTCCCTGTACACACCATATTTAAAAAAAAAAAAAAAAAAGAGTTACGTAGCAGGTAGTGCTTTGATGGGTGGAGCTACATAAAAATTGTCAGTGGCTGGAGCCAAGGGATGTTATTTACCCTATGTTAACTGAAGTTGCAGTGTCAACCTTAACCCACTTCCAGTGACTCTGCTGTTAACCTGCCCAGCTTGCACTGAAGTACACTTGCATTCTCAGTCGTAACTATGTGATAATTTAAGAAGCTTTTGATCTAGTCTTGTGTGGTGGATAGTTGTGTATGCCTTCTTGAAGAGCTCTTCTAGGAATGAATGGGAATGAGGACAGGTAAAAGGAAAGGAGAAGGAGCTGTAGCAATGTTAGTTGATAGTTGAAGTTCAGATGCAACCACAGCCCCCCCCATGGAACTTGCTCTCAGATGACGTAGTTAAGGTCTTCTCTTTCCTAGTTCTTTTATGTGGTTTGGATTTTGGGATGTTTGTTTGGTTTGGTTTTTTTCTGTGATATAATAAATCTATGGCAAAAGTCTTGAGATTCAGAAGAAAGATATTGCTAATTTCTACCTCAGTTGTGGTATCTCTTGTCATATTTTATCACAGTTTTCACAGACTGCTTGCACAAGTAAGCTTCTACCCATTGGAATGCATAATATCCACCTTCTGTTTGATTTTTGTCCTCAGAAAGTAATGATTTAATGTCTTCTATACATCTCCGAGGTTTCCCTAAACTTTAGGAATTATAAGTTTTGATAGTTCTATTCCTCTTTTGGAACTAGTTTGAAAATCAATGAACTCAAAAGTTACTAGAGGGAAGAAACAATAGAAATTGTTTTAGTCAGTTGATCTCAGAAATGAACTAAACCCACATTTCTGTTCTTGAACGTGGTACAAAATACCTAAATCAGCTAATCCTAGAGCAGTAGTAAAATATCTTTGTGTCATCTCCTCTTGTAAAAAGTCTACATTTAGTATGTAAAAATTTGCGCGAACTGCTGAAGTTCAGAAAAAGTTGAAGAAGGTAAACAGATTTCTCTGTCTACAATAATCAGCTCCATTCTGCTGGACTTACCGAGGCTTCTTTCATACAACTGATAAGGGCTTCTTTGTTTCATTTTACTTTTCAACCGCTTGTGGATGCAACTGGAAAACAGACCTCCATGTGCAGGAAAGAAACACTTTCTTTTAGCAAGCTAAGGGAGAAGGCAACTCTAGATGAACATAGCCCAGTTCACACAAAGGGGAACAAGCTGGTTACCTAAAGCTCTGGAATGGAGAGATGATGAATGTGAAAAATAGAGGAAGGTGAAAACCATTCTCCTTAGATCTATGAACAGAGCTGCCCCCTACTCAGGTAGTGTAGTTTTGAAACTGTAATGTTTTGAGGTTCTTTTGGTTTCCTTTCCTAATTTAAGATTGTTTACATAATGAATATATGTTTTAGCTTAAAAAATTGGGGTTTTTTTTTTCCATAGTGTTCATAGATCTTGACACATGCAATGAGGGATAATGCTGAATAATGGCTTCCCTGTAGAGAGGGAGACAATAAATAATTATTTTGAGTGACAAGACATTACTGAACCAGCATATCAATCTTCAAAATACTCGTTAAAGCTGGCAAGGAAGTTTGTGCTTTGTGAAATCCAGACTTTCCTCTTAGTCATTTGTAACTGTAAATGATAGAGGATATAAAGTAAAACAAAACATGCACACACAAAGAAGTAGAAAACAAAATGCGTCAAACTTCAATTATACAGTAAGAAAAAGAAATATGTTCAAAGTTCCATGATCACAGAGCTATGTTCATTTATGGCATGGTTGGTGGGCTTGAGTGGAAGGAGATTGGAGGACAAAGCTATTGGCTTTATTAAGACTGACGAATTAGTTCAATTACTGCGGATGGAATTCAAAAAAAGCATGCCCTTTTACTGCATCTAGGTTGGTAAATGGGAAGTAGTCTATCGAGAGTGAAGTAATTGAACCAAGAGTCATTTCAAATACTGAATGATGTCATGTGAAAAAGACACTAAGTAATGTATTGAGGTTCCTTATACAGTCCTTCACACTTCTCCCCTCAGAATTTCAAAGAATGCAGAAAGTCAAGTTCTGCTTTCCTAGTACAGAAGGATTCCAGGTGCTGAAACATGGTCTTACTTGATATGAAGTCGTGCAAATCCATTGATTTTTAGTAGTTCTCTTCCCGTGCTTAATTATCTGCTATATTTGTACTGCCCTCAATGGTTCTCTTTATTGTAGTATCCAAACACACCTTTATGGAGAAAACCAGAAGAGATGATACCATTGAAAGTTTACTTTCATCTGTTCAAGAAGCTGTTTTTGTTTCTTAGAAATATTTTTTTCCAAAGGAAATAAGTATCATATTTTACTCTGAATGATAGAAAGAAGACTAATTTTAGCACTAAAGGAAGAGAGTTGGATATCATTATCTAGAATAATGCACATAGCATGCACTTATACTATAAGTTTTTCTAAATGAATCCCCAAGATTTGGCTTTGTAGTAATATTGCTTCAGAATAACTTGAATCCATTCAACCTGTATTACCTGGCAATTGCTCACATGTTTTTAAAAAGTAAATTGTTTTGTGCCCTTGTATGTAATCTTTGGAATGACATGCCTTCTATAGTGTAGTTTGTGTCCTTAAGATTCTCTGGGAGTCCTCCAAATAACTTGCTTAGCACCATGACTGACAGGTCTGTGAATCTATGTATATTGAGGACAGCTTGACCAGATGTCACTTCATTCAAATGCTGGCAGTCATGCAAGTATTCATTTTTCAGTACTAGTAAGTTCATGTTTCTCTTATAACAACTGGACATTTAGTGAAATCCTTTTTGGGTCACTGCACAGCTTGAAAAGTAGACTATCCTTTTGGTAAACAGCTGGTAAAATAGAAGGTACACTTTTGCTTCAAGAAGGGCCACTAGAATGTAAATGTCCAAATTACAAGGTAGTACACAAGGAAGAGCAGCTGTTCCTGGAGCTGGAATAAATCAAAGCTCAGAGTGAAGGGATGTAATTATAAAGAATGTTGATTTATTTATTCATGTGCTAAGGAATTAGCCTGATGACATGTTTCTGTAAATCTTCCAGGTGACATAGTTAAACATCCACTGGTAAAAATTTATATTACTGTTGTGGTTTAATCCCAGCTGGCAGCTGTCCCCACACAGTTGCTCATTCACACCTCTTCTGTGGTGGGATGGAGGAAAGAATCAGAAGACTGTAAGTGAGAGAAGTTGTGTGTTGAGCTAAAGACAGCTAATAGGTAAAGCAAAAGCCATGTACACAAGCAAAACAAAACCAGGAATTAATTTTTTGCTTCCTATGGGCAGGCAGGTGTTTATCTACCTCCTAGATAGCAGAGACCCTGCTATCACATATAACAGTGACTTGGGAAGACAAACATCATCACTCCAAACATCCCCCCCAGTATTTTAGTTATTATTACATGACAATGACATTGTTTCAATTAGAAAAAATCTGCCTACTGTCCATAGCAATGGATTTAATTTCAGCTATTGATATGGCTTGCATTACAGCACTTGAGGTGTAACTGATTGACTGAAGTGAGTTAGTGAGCAAGTTAGGACTGTAAAAAAATTCAAGTAGTATTATAGCAGATGTCTAGATATTTGAATTACTGCGTTAAGTACAATTTGACTTCTTGCTTTAAAAGCCAATGCTGTTTCTTAAATAATTTCTTTTTGTGTTTGTTAACATGGAAGACTGAACTGTTCACCATAATGTACAAGACCTCATAAAACTGTCATATAAATTGTAGTTCCACATAAAGTAAATTTCAGGAAAGTAGGAATGAAACATTAGTGATGAGTAATTTGACTGATATGTGAACTATGATGTGTGATCTTATAATTAAGTAGCTTATCTAGCCTGTAAATTTGGCACATAAGTAGATGCAGCAAAAAAATGTATGTGACTTTAATTGCAGCATTTCCTATGTGAATGCTTAACTATGTATCCTTCATATTTCGGACATGCCTCATCTGTAGGTTCAGTAAGGGCTCTGCTGGTCTACTTATCCACTGGAATGGATATGCAGTATACTGCAGTATGCCTGACTCTGCTTTCCAAGGGATTTAGGTAGGGGCAGAACCAAGGGAGTCAGACAAGTAACATAGAAAATATAGGGTTTTTTTTTCAGTCTGTGAACAAAGTGCATGTAGATTCTGTGGTTATCTTTAGAGCCAGTTAGGGTTTCCCCTGTGATAAGAATAATAAAACATCAATGGGAGAGTACTCCTGGCTCACAGGAGCAGGAGCTGTGGACCTTGTCAAGTGCTTCAGACTCTTGTCTATTCCCACTTGCCTTAGAAAGCAGATGGCCATGCTCAGCTTCTGCACATGCCTATGCTGCTATTGGCCTAAAGTGTGAGACATCTTTCTTAAGCATGAGTGTTTTAGAAGTTGCTCTGCCTGACTCAGCTTAATTACTGGATCAGCTTAAGTTGCGTTCTGTGAGAAATAGATATTGAATTTTTCTTGACAAAGGGAAATGAAATGACTTAGTGATAAGTGATGGTGATAAGGCAGTCATGGGGGAAGAGTCATCACTCTGGGTCCTGAGATACATTAGAAAGAATAAATGCTAATGTGGAGAACTATTTAAAGTGCACACACTGTTATACCAGCATAGGACCATTAGCGATCATCAGGTTTGATCTATTAAGCAGAGGTCAAAAATGTTGCTTACTGGTTTCTGGTTTATGACGAGAACTTCTGTCTGGACTATAGAATCTCTTTAAGAAAGATGTCTGGTCAACCTTAAAGAGCTTCAAATCATGAGGTATCCTTTCTGTACCTGGATAAATTATTTCAATAGTTACTTATCCTCAGCAGAAAAAAAAAAATATATATTCTAGTCTCTATTTATTGGCAGTTGCATCAATTTTAACCTCTTCATGGTTAAAACAAACGAAACAAAGTATCATAGACTGCAGTTTTGTTGTCTAATTATTGTGGAGTTGATTTCTAATTTTTAGTTATTCACAAAGCTCATTCTCCTCATCTTTTTTCAGTATCCTTTTGAAAAGAATGACACCAGAAAAAATGACAGCATTCCAGCACTGATCTTTGTTTCATGTACTATATTTATAAAGTAGAAATAGAGGGAGTTGTATTCACCTGCTTACTCATTCAAGATGGAAATATAATTTCTTTACATTGACAGACTGGATTGAAACTGAACAGTTACTCAGAGCTGCAGTTAACTGATTGGTATTTTGCCTCCAGTTTCTTATGTTATACTAAATGGACCCCTAACAAAGAGTACTGTGGAGTAGGATGATTCCTGAGTTAAAGCCATCAGTTAAATAGTTTTATATATTGTATAAAATTGTAGTTTTCTTTTGAATACTTTGTATTCATAAGATAGATTTATAGACTATAAATACATTTTCATAATAGTGCATTAAAAATGGCAAATGGAGTGCAAACTGACAGTGCTTAGCATTAGATTCTCCTGCGCTTATTTTCAAATTCTTCTAGCACTATTGCTCATTTAAAATCTCTCTTCTGTTAAAGATGAAGAATTCTTCCTAATGATTCAAAAAACATTAAGGCTCTCATACTATTATCTTTTTTTGCCTTTTTACAGTTTCTGAACCTCAGTAAAACACTTATTTCATTCCTTTTTTTTATAAACCTTCCTCAAAGTCTAGCAAAAATATCTTTAAGACCTAATATACTGTGCATATTTTTAACAGTCCTCATGCATCAGGCTTCAAATTCTAATTTTCCTTTCACTTTGGTGCAAATATCTTGAACTTAATGGTTTCACATTTCTGCACGTCTCTGAATTTTAATGCATTCCAAAACTTTTTAAAATAGAGATCTAGTAGTTTCATGTATAAACAACATAATGTAATTATCCCCGATGAAATCCTGAAAGTTTCTTCGTTATTTCATGTTACTGTATTTTATCTATTTCTAGATACTAATTTTTAATTTGGCCCCATAATATTTATGATGGTGAGGGCTGCAGGTTTTTAGATGTATGTCATTCAAAACAATGTCATTTTGCTATGAAATAATGATCAGACACTAATTTGCACCACTTGTGGAACATTAACCTTAGCAACTTTTATCAGAATCAATTTCTTTCAGGCTTCACCTAAAGACTGATCAGACCATACCATACAAAGCTGATTAATTTGTCCTCCAGAATACTAAATTCTTGGTCTTTTCTTGGAATCTCACATTCCCCATGCGTGTTGCCCACATCAGCTGTAGGAACCTGAAATAAAGATGTGCAACTGAGAGGATGAATTCCACTACTAATAAAAATAGTAAGAAAAGACAAAACATTTTTATCTGCCTTTTGTAATTTTCTCTTATGATAAGGGAGCTAACATCATAGATCAGTTTTAGGTGGCTTTAATCTACCAGTTCTACTACCACTACCATCCTTTTTCCTGCAGTATTGGGAAAGGTAAATTATCCATAAAATAATGAATAGTAGAGGAGAAACATAGGTATGAAAAGTAATCTAGCCATTTTCTTTCCCCTTGAAATAAATTACAGATTGAAGGATTAAATAGCACTATTTTAACGGGATTACATCTGAAATGTTATTGGATATCTTCTGTTTTCCCATGGTATTTCTAGACCTTTGTTCTAAAAACTGACATTCAGAAATCTGTGTCTCAGAAGGGTCAAGATACAGGCTGTATCAGTGTGGTTTTTATTTACACCTGATTTGTCCAACTCTATGCTGATTTCCCTTTTAATACTCTATGTAGAAAGAAACCATACAAACAAAAACGGCACTGTAGGCTGAAGATGCACTTTTAAGTAATTGGATGTTGCATTAAAGTGTCCCTGGGTTTCTTTTTTAGTGATGCTTCTGCTTAGAATTGAGCCAATCTGTCTTCATATTTCCTCTTCTCTACCATTATAATTGATCTGGCAGTTTGCCACACTTAGACCCAGACTGTAATCACTTGGCATAGAGGATATTCTGCCTCCCTAATTTGACTGACAGAATAAATCCTGTTTTTAAACTGCTGTCATGTGGTTTTTATCAGTAAATAACACACATTTTACTATGGCATGGGTACATTGAGATAGACAGCTATGTCTTTTTAATGTGCCTACCCAGCAGCAGCAGAGGAGTCATGAAAAGCAATCATATTTTCATCAGTTCTGCTGTAAGTGTGCAAACCTTGAAAGTGATTCTTAGGGAAAAAAACCACTAAAGCTGGAAAACATCTCTTAAGTTTGCATTTAGAGGAAGTTGTGTGTGTTACACCATCTAACAAACTGAGAGAAACGGGCTTTACAGCGCATGAATTATTAGTAGCGGTAAATACGGTGTTCAAGTTGTACCCACCCATTTGTAATTGGTCTGGGTGAGAACAACCTATTTGGATGGCATGTGTACTGTTTTCACTTATGTTTAAAGAAATAATTATTTTGGTAATGAATAATCTGCTGTCAACAAACAACAAAGTTCCCGCTGCCAACAACATTATGCAAAGTGGAGTCACTTAATGCACAAAGATCTTCTATAAGCTCATGCTGGACCTTGTCAGCATAGTTTGGGAATTGGTACTGCAAAAAAATCAAACAAATGCAAAACAGTTGTTACAGGATTGCGTGTTAAATCATCTTATCAGCATCTATTTTGTTTAAAACAAACATAAATAAGTAGTTTCAGTAATAGAAATATGTATGTTCCAGAAAACAGTGCATCACTAAAATGCATACAATTTTTGCTGGATGTGAAAGATTTCAGCTTGCACAGAGTAAGATAGGAAACAAATCCCATCATTCAAGGATCTTTTTTTCAAGGGAAAAAGCCTTGTGAACATAGTGGAGTCAGAGAGAGCTACTGACTTTCCTGGGTTTTTGTCATAGTGCCTTAAAGCTAGTTTTCAATCAGAGCTATAGTTTTCAACCTAAATGCCACACTTAAATTTACCTTTAAATTTACACCATGTTTATCAGTGAAGATTGAGCCCAACAATTTTTTAAGAGAAGTTTCTTTATGTAGCAGGCTTGCAGACTGATCACTCTCTAACAGTTGTCCCTTCATTACTCACTGGCCTGCTGCTACAGGTAAGGTTCTGTTGGATGTGTCCTCTGTGGGACATGATCCATCTCAGAGGTATCCTAGACACACAGGCAGATTGTCATGGGAATTTTGAATATCTGAGCAGAAAATATGATGTTTCTCCATTGAATAAAGAATTACTAGGAAAAGCTGGACTATATGAAAGGGTAGGAGGAGCAGAGTGAGACACATTGACAGTGACAGTATTGCTAAGAAATTGAGATGGTGCATTTCCTACTTGTTGGATTTTTCTAGGAAATGCAGCTTCTTTGTATACTGAAACTGTATAATCTTGAAAATATTACTTAGCGTTGATTTTTGAAAAATATTACCTAAGCTTTTTCAAGTTTTGGGTCATTGCACAGGATAGATATGATGATATGTGTGGTCAGGCAAATGTCAGAGCTGGACAGCCATATTATCATAAACAGAGGGATTGTTTCCATAGCTGCAATGAGTAAAACTGAAAGTTCCTAAGTCCTCTGTGAAACCGTTGTTTGCAATTCTTCCACAATCATTTTGTATGGTTGTATTATGTCACAAAAAAGAAATATGGTGAAAAAACTACCAATAAAAAATAGCTCTTAGTGTGTTTATTTCTTATGTAAAGCATACTCTACATTGAGTATTGGTGGTCAGCATCTCTACATTGTTTTTTGTAGTATTGTCCATAGTTGGCAGCCAATTATAAAAACTTGATCTTTCTCAAAAAGAAAAGCTATTAACTAATTACTCTCTCAATCTGCAATTATATATCTGATATTTTCTGATTACTCAGAAATTTCTATACAGTTTTGAATGAAAGTATTAGTGTCTAGTTCTCAAGCTTGTATTTCTTTTTTTCTTTTAAGGAAAAATAGTACTAAGAGAAATTGATTTGTTTATCTGTTTATCAGTTCAAGGTTTGTCATCATTCATCAAATCCTTAATGTTTAATCTGAAAAACTGTATTACTCTAGGAAAATAGCATTTCAAAAGTTGCAAGGTTGCTTTTCAGGCATTCAGCTCAGATGAGAGCTGAGAGCATCCTGATGTGAGATTTTTCTTGAGTACCTTCTGTGTAAATGATTGTATTTACTGTACTATGGAAAAAATTATTATGTTACAGACTATTGTATGTCCTTCTTTGCCTTTAAGACACACATAAATTATAGTAAAAATTACAAAAACATCTCAGAAGCTTTTTAGCAAGAGCTATTTCTCTTGTATCACATCAAATATGTTTTCCATTGTGAATTATTAGAGGAGGTGATATTTTCTTGTTTGGATTTGTGTCTGATGTCATAACCTGTTAAGGAAAGCAAGCTACAAAAGGCATCTATGCATCTATTAAAAAAAAGCCAAAATGACAAACAGCAAAATCAGCAAACAAAGAACACCCCACTTACAACCACAAAAAAAAAAAAAAGAAAAGGAGAAAGATAGATAGAAATGAACCAAAACCTAGAAATCTACAGGAAAAAAGTGTACCTATTTCAGGGTGCTTTCCACAAAGAATCGAAATCCTTTAATCAAAATCAGCTGTCAAAGTAAAACCTGAATAAAGGAAATATACTTTGTTATATTTGTTAACAGGCTAACTCGAGGGTTTTAGTTTCTTATACTGAGGAACAATTGACGATGTAATTGAAAAGTACAATTAAAAGTAATTGACAGTAGAGAGAAAAATTACCTTTGGTATTGATAACAGAGTTATTTAGGATATGAAACCTAAAGCACTTTGACTTAACTGTCAAAGTTAAGATTAAGATGCTGTTTTATATACAGTTATCACTGAATGAGCAGCATATTCTTATTACCAGAATATCAGTACCAGAGGATCTTCCCAAGTATCCTTCATAGTGTAGGGTAGTAGCATGTCAATACATTTGATGCATTCTTTTGACATGAGAATGTTACTTAGGTTGAAAGTTTGGGAATTGCTGTTGGCCATACAATCTTCTTTCTCGTTTAAAGTGAGCCTAAGAAGAATCTGTCTAGAGTACAACATTTCCATCTTCCTCAAACCAAAAGAAAATGTCCTTTATTAAAAAGCTAATGTAATACTGCAAAACGGGTATATTATTTACATTCTAATTCTTAAAATAGCTATTAATAGCATATAAAAATAATAGGTTTTTATTTTTACTTTAAAATATTTTTCCTAAAATCTGTTAGGTTTATTAAAAAAAGAAATCATGATTCTTCTGTCCTTACTAAGGATGCAAAATTTATGCTGTTATAGAAACTGTACACTCCAGAAAATAAACAGAAATATGCATTCAGTAACTTTTTATTTTAAACAACCTCCCCCTTGATTTTTCCTATGATCCAGTAGGTTTTGAAGTTACATTTGTCAAAACTCTATATAAACAAGTAGCTATATCACTTGTCCTGATTGTCTGAACTGCTCCAAAGATGGATTAAATATAGAGGGGTGGAAAAAAAATCTCATGGACATCTACAAATGCCAGGAATGCGTGACTTCTCACATGATGAAAACCACTTCTTAGCAGAGGGTGCCATATGTGTTGCACAAGAAAGATTAGGCATTTTCCCTGTTTTCACTCAAGCTTTCCTCTACATTCAAGCAGTGAGCTGGTAGTTTCTTAGTTTAATGTAGTTTGTCTGTGAAGCCTTTTGAAACAACCAAAGAAGCAGATGGGGCGACTTCTGTCACAAAAGTTGGGTCCATAATCCTGGTGCTTTGTGCCATCTGGACAGAGTGAGGGGAGGTGGGAATGACCAGCCATGCTGAATGTGTACCCTGTGCCATTAACTAAACCCTTCAGTTTTCAAAGGGCCAGAAAGCTTATCACACATATGCTAGTGAAGTAAAAATAGAGGGGAAAAAAGTGTTGAGGTGCAGTTGCAAGGGTAAGTGAGGAGGGTGTAAGTGAGGTGCCCCACAGAGCCACAGCTACAGCAGAGTTCAGGCAAGGCCAGTGCACCTCTGAGGGCATGGGGACAGTGGTGGAGCTTCTGCAGCACTCACACACGGCTCAGTCCAGTCCTTTTGTGTTACCCGGTTCTGGAAACCCTCTTACATGGCCAAGGGCACTGTAATAAGAGCAAAGACTTTTTAAGACAGGAAGATATATGGTATTCTGGACATATATTTCCTTCTTTTCTGACAGATTTGGAGCTACCTGTACTTATTTTAGAATAGTACATCTTCACTGTGTGGCTGCAGTGCTGTAGTGTTAATCCACTGGTAATACTGATAGGAAATATATCTCCAGGATTTAAGACATGGCCAATATGTCACTCTACAAAATATGAAGAATATTTCTGGATCTGTTTTCTGTGAAATACTGACTTGATCCATCAGCTTTTTCACTTAACAGATTTCTCTTGGAATGTTTCATCTGTTTGAGATGGTAAGAATACAGTAACTTTGTATGGAAAAATTCAGAATATGTCAGGTCAGGAATTTACAGTTGAAGGCAAAATATTCCAGAGACAGAAAAATCATAGCTTCAAAGTTCTGAGTAGGATATGCCTTCCTTTATTTTTAGTTAGATTAAGTTGTGTGTATTTATGTGGAGCTTTGATTTTTAAAAAATTATATTTGTTTTAATTTCTTATTTTACTTCATTAGAGGACATAATGTTTAGGTAACATGTCATGGTTATCAAATAAAAGAACTACATGTCCCAAATTCAGCAGGATATGTGAGGGTTTTTACACAAGCTACTGCAGCCTATGAAGCTGGTTATGGGATTCAAGATTTAAAGTGAGAACTGTCAAAACCAGAAGGGTGACAATAGCAAATATCAGAGAGCCAGGTTGTAGCTGGCTGTGAAAGGCAAGAAGTGCCAGCTAGGGCTTGGTTTTATGTGTCCTTGCATGCCCAGTAGCTCACTATTGACAGGTATATTTAAAACAGGAGAATATTTTCCGGCTTCAGCATTCTACAGCATCAATAATCCTGACACCTTTTCTGACTGTAAGGCTCATTTCTTTGTGTCTTAAAGAACAAATGAACTCCATTCAGTTCTCCTGCAATATTTAAAATAGCAGTCAAATATAGATAACTGTATACAATCATTCACTAGTTCTTCATCTAATCCAAGTAAGAAAGCAGTAGTGTGGCTGATGGTGCAGCTCATGCCTTGCAACAGTGCTCAGTGTCTGATAGAGAACCACGACTGACAGCTCTGATAGCAGGCTAGATACAGTATGAAGGAAAACTTCAGATGTGCTCTCTTTGATCTTGTCCCTTTTCTGTCATGTTATGATAGCATTTCTCATCCTGATGTAAAACTTTTTTTACATAATCCTGATGTAGAACTGAATTCTTCCATTTGATCTGCATTTGTTTTATGTACCTTATGTATACCCTTGGTTTTAGTAGATGAACTAGGAAAATAATGTATTATTAATGTACTTTGGACAGTTGAAACTGTTTTTAGTAATTCTGGTGTTAAAAATAATTGTTAAACTCAGGTCTTTCAAAACAAATGCTAAGTGCTTTCATTTCACTGTGTCATACTTCTTTGTAGCTAACAGCCAATCCTTCATTGTGCTTGGAAGGCTGGACCAGAGATTTTACAGTTTATCAGTAATGGATGTTCTTATATTCTCTTAATTGCTACATCTTAATTTTCTGTAGGTGTATTTCTTGGAGGGGAGTTTACTCCCCTTCTCTCACCTCTTTTGGTTTAATTACTGACCAGTTTCTCTGAGTTCTAGGAAAGGAGTTATGTTATTTTCTTCTTTGGTTCTCATTTGAATGTATTTATGTGCAGAGAGCACTATATGTATTTCTGTTGCACATGAATATGAATCTTTTTATGAATATTGGAATAAAAAACTCATCAGCTGGATGCACTATCAGCAGGTTTCGATTACAGTACTCTTTTTTTTCCCGAAGGAAATTCAGATAGGATGATTGCTCATCACATAAGTATTATCAGCTCCAAAGTAAGAATCAAAAGATCATGAATCATAAGAAACAGGCTGAAAGAGACTTCAACATGTCATCTAATTTCCTTTCCCCTGCTCTCTCTTCAGTTAACTCTACAAATGTGTTCTTCATTGATGTTTCTTTGATCTCTCAGTTGAGATTCCACAATCACCTGAGATTATCTGTTCCAGCAGAGCTCCCCTGCCCTTGCCATTTCCATTAGTTTTCCCTACTGTCTGAGTCTTTCTTGTTGCAATTAAACTCATTTACACCTTGTTTTATACCCCATGGATATGGACAAGTGATTAGTCCTATCTCTTCGCAACAGCCTTTCACAAACTGCCAAACTGTGCTGGGCTTTCCAGGAGTGAGGCTCAAGGGCCGTGCTCTCTGTGTGCACTTTCAGCTATGAACCATGTCTTCTCTGAGAGGCAAGGAAAAGGATTTCTCAGAGGCAGGGTTTCACAGTCTTGTTTGCTGGTACAGAGACCTAATCCTTTTCCTGATGAAAAAAGAAACAATATACTATCATTTAACTTTTCCAGTTTTCCTGGTCAAGAGCTCACTGCTTCTGTTAGCTTAACTACAGTTGCTCTCACCCACCCCCAAAATATATAGCTAAAATTGTTCGTTTAAAAATTAAGATGCTGACTGGGTCACTGGGTGGTCCAGACTCAATTCTGTTCTTTTAATCTTTCAGATGGGCTGCTCCTTGGGAGCACCAGAAAGTGCTTTTGTAGCTGTTTTTCTTCTCAAACATTTTTGGAATTCACGAACTGGTATATGTTCCCTGCTTGTGTCCCCTGAAAATCACAATAACATGCTATGTGTACATCTTGTCAGGGAGCAGCAGGAGCAGGATGCTCTCCAAGGTAAGGGAATATCTGAGCTGAAGCATGATAATAAGGCAGGCAGAAACTGCGGCCTCACTGGCAGGGGAGCAGTGACACAGTAGCCAGGCAGGAAGGGTGACAGCAACCAGGGCTGATCCAGCACACCACATCACTAGAGAAGTCCACAGTGGGTCAGAGGGTGCAGAAGCAGGGGTAGGGTTCTGAGCCTTGGTTTAAAAACGTCTTCTGAAGTGTGGAGCCTCTACTGAGGCTCCTTAGCCTAGCTGCTTGGAGGAATTTCAGCTCCAGAAGCTTCTTCTAGAATTTTCGTGAGGTTCTCCAAGGCACAGGGGCTTCTGAAACCCTGCTCTCTTACCAGAGGTCTGGCCTTGAGCATGGTGGGCCTCGCTGCAGGATATGGGGAGAGAACCCTGGCCCTGACACATCGGTCATACCATCACAGTTTGGTGTTCAGCACATAATGCAGCACTTTGCATTGAAATAGGTGGGGAAGCCTAAAGAGATCATAATGGCTATGGTTTATAGTATTTGTATTTTTATAATTTAGGTCTTTTTTCAGAGACAGTTCATTTCTAGACTGAATGATACATCTAGAATTTCTTCCATCTCTAAATACCTGCAGTTTTAAAATCTACTAGTTTCTGCCTAAACACTGTAAGGGAGGAAGGAGGGATAAGATCTTGCAGTGATGGATACTGTATGAACACCTAGTATATGATGGAAGTCATCATGTCTAACTTGCATTGTGGAATTTCAAGGATTGTCTTTCACAGAATGGCATTTCCCTCTCCGAGTCTTTAGGAATGGTATTAGCAATGATGGAGATTGGCTTTTAGAATCCTAAAGTCTTCCTGCTTCCAAAATGGAATTACTTAACATGTATGACTCCTGGATAAGGAGTATCAGTACAAATCTGAGACCAAAATTTTGCCATATTTACGTCTGTAGAAACTGCTTTTATAGAAAGTGTAGGACAGGGTCAGAAAAGAATATAAGGAACTCTGACTATCCAAACCTTACTGAGCTCTGGCAGCTGTTGTATCTGAGAGCATAAATATTCATGCAGCTACACCAGAGACTATGAGCTTTGGTAGTGGTCCTGTATGATGCAAAACAGTTTAATGCTGATAATATTAATGTGTTTCTCAAAGCCTGAAACATGGGAGGTTTTATGGGTTGATGTGTGAACTCTCCAAGTAGTACTTTAGGAAATGAATGTGTCCTGAGGATAGTTATGTGAGCCTCATGAGGGAGCACTTAGCAATATGGTAGTGCATTACAGTCATTTACTCATTTTTAGCCTCTTGAAATGGGTTGGAATTTCGATTTAAATACTTTTCCCCCAATTTCTAACAAAATGTTGAAAGATTGAAGAAAAGAAATGGCACAGGAAACATGGTGTAACCCCCATAATTTTTTGGAGGACAAAGGGTTTTTTTACAGCCCCTTTGGTTTGGTTCAGGGGGTGGAGTGAGGCATTCTGGATTTTTTATATCATATGTGCTATATTTTCCTGTGTTTTTGAAACTCCAATTATTATAACAGGGTATTTAAAATTCAATTTTTTTACTTCACTTTTCCATATATAAGAGATCAAATCCCAGGCATACAAGTTGTCCCATTAAGTACATTATTCTCACTACAATTTGTAGGAATTCTAATTATGTTAGTGGCATATAAATATGCTAAAAAGAACATAGATATTTGCAGAGTAAATATTCTGGTTATTTATTTTCAATTCTATATTTTTCACACACAATGAATTCACACTTTATCTGTAATTGATACCTGTCCTAAACAACATGTATTCAGAAGAGCAGTAATATAGAGAAAAATAAAGTGTTTGAGATCAGGAAAGTGTATTCAAATTACATATAGTTCTTTGCAATGCTTTCTCTATGAGTAGCAACTTTGAAGGCTGATTTAAGTCAAGTTTACAGCATGGCCCAGATCAAATTTTCCTGAACAGCACCTGTGTAGCTAAGCAAAGCTAGCAGTGACCCTGGCTGTTTCCTGGGCAGTATTTTCTGCAGAACGCATTGTTTCTGGGCACAGACAATGATTTATTTCTAACTTCAGGCATACAGGCTAGAGAGGATTGTTTTTTCACCTTCAGAAAACTTCCCACAATACCTCTCCCCATTTCTCTGTGATCTACCACCGTGTAGATAGTGATGCATTACACCGTCTGGCCCTGATGCTCACGTCCATTCCAGAAGTGAATTATGATTTAGTAAGAAAGGCAGGCACTTGGGTTTCTTAGAACAGATTATGTTTGCTTTCATAGGAATTACAGCAAAATGGAGTAGCCTCATTGCAAAGAACAGCTGCACATTTTTTTCCAAATCCGATAGGGGATCGAAGACGTTTATTGATTTATTAACAAGACGTAATTAACTGCCAATCAGTGAACTACATTTACAGAATCAAAGTCAGCAACACAACAGATAAAGCACAACATGAGACACCTAGAAACTGTAAACATATTCTTAGAATTTGCTGAACACTATTTTGTACTCTTTCCCAGGAAGTTATCTCACCACACACAAATGCTTCACACAGCTGGATGCATCCTGCCCCTGGGGACACGCAGGGTGGGTTACCAGCACCCCCTTTCCTGTGAGGGCAGTTCCCATATTTACACCTTCCCCACACAGCTCCCCACCTGCCTGCACTGCTCTACATGATCCACTGATCAGCATGCTGGTGAGGGACCACCACCTTGGCCCTGTGCTCTCACCTCCCTCGCTGCAGGGCAGGGAGGGGCAGCCTTTGGCAGGTGGGGTTGCAGTGCCAGGGGTGCAACTTCTGACAATATCAAACCCTGTCTGGCAGCTGCCCGTCTCCAGACAGAGATTTTTGACCTTTATAAATACTTCCTTTCAAACTCACTTTTACTCTTGTAAGTCTTGCTACTGTTTAATCCAGCTGGTGGTCACATTGGGCAGACCATGACTCTTAATTTCTGCATTATCACATTTGGGGCAAACACCCTCTCAGAAAAGGGAGCTTTGGAATATCTGTTCACACACCCTGTGTACACACAAATTCTTCTCACATCACTTGCTGTTATCAGGTCATGTTAACATGAGCAGACTGCTCAGATTCCCCCATGCCATTTCCTAAAAATATTGGTGCAAAACTGTGCATTATTTTACAGAAATAAATCTGGGGAAAAAATCATACAGTGGCCAAATAATGACTACATAAATATAGGACTGGCAAATATGGATTTAAAGGCATATCATTCCTAGATTTTAAGATGGGCCTCCTGGCTACAGAATATAATGCTTCCTACAATGGGTTTGTTAATTAATACCTATTTGTGGCTTTTAAGTACATTTATAACTAAATACATCTTCAGCCTGATAGATGCTTTATGTAATGAGCTTTTGGATTTTGGTACTTTTGAATGCTGAAGGTGGAGTTTCTCCGTCCCAGGGTGTCATTGTAGCCATGAGAATATACCCAATAGTTAGTTCATTGTGAGAGAATGTCCCATGATTAATGAGAACCTAGAAAAATCATGAGGCTGTAGCACTGTGAGCATTCAAAGAAACAGATTTTTCTAAGTATATTTTTCTTTGCTCTTACCTTAATCCAGCCTGGTTACTGGGCGCGTCATTAAGGAATCTAAATGGTATAATTTGTTGATGAGTTATAAATGGATGAATTACTCTATTCCGCTAAATGTTCTTATTTCAGGCTTCAGGATTCACTGTGCTGTCTCACATGTATCACCACACTGCAGAAAGATTCTGTGTTCCCTATTAATGAATACTTTCAAAATCAAAGCCCACCTAACGATCAGTAGTAGGTTCTCTCCTATGGTTCCTGGGTGTTAACCTAATAGGTTAAAATGTTCGGGCGTAATTAATTCAGACTGTCACTTGAAATAAAGGATAGGGACCTATGGAGTTTTTGCATTAGAGCATTTCAGTGTGTTGTGCAGAAGTAAAAGTTAACATTGAAATTTCTCCTTAGGCATTCTTCTTAGTAACAACTTAATTGACATCACAAAGGACATTGAGAGCTTTTACTGGTCTCTATCTAACCCGTCACGGTAATGAACATAATTATTGAGGCTTTTTTTCAATCTACAGCAAACTGTGATTATTGAGCTTTGTTTCAGATTATTCATCTGCATTAGCAGCATGTACAGTACTACACTGGCAGGGGTGAGGAAATAAAATTTCAGATCCTGGACCTTTCAAATGTTTATTATTATTTTTGCATGAATTCTTAAATCTCCAATTAGGATATTATGCTTGGATGCTCTACTCTTCATTTTGCTTAGAAGGAAATGCTGCTTTATTCCAAATGAGACCCTCTTACATGCAGAAAGTCTTGGATTATCAATTTTCCTGTTTTATGTTTTCATGACTTTAGAACTCTTCATGGTAGAAACTATTTCCTTTTCAATTTATGCAGTGTTTCATGTCATGGGAATGCAGTTCTAACTAAAGGCATCAAGGGAAAGTATCATCCTTGTAGGGTTATGTAATTTATGACCTATTATTTTCCCATCTGAAAATGGTAAGGTTTGAGATAAGCAAAATTAATACAAATTGTTTGGTTTGCTTAATAAGGACAAGAGAAATACATTTCCAAGGGTATTGTACCTTCATGACCATGGATGTGAAAAATGAATAATAGATGTAAGGTAGGCTGTTTTTATTGCCTGCTTAATACCTCCAACATAAAACTGTAATTGAGCATAAAAACATAAATTCTTCTAGCACAAAACATTTCTTATTAAGATAAAGCTGTCAGTATGATGATACAAGCAATAACCTTGGATTACAAGAATATGGACTTTAAATCTTTATAAGTAATCTCACAAAAGTCCTCCTTTATTGACTTATACTTTAAGAATCAATTACTTCAGATTTTCATTGGATTGAGAAAATGCTTGAAAAAGCAAGAATAAAATGTATATAAAATACTGATATCCTTATTTGTGATTTCTCAAAACTTTAATCATGCAGCTTTAGCTCAGGAATGACTACTGTGATTTGCTTGCTCTTTTTCTTTCTTTTTTTTTCCAACATAGCACTCATGCATCCAAGTGCAGCTGAAAAGAAGGCAAAAAAAGGCTCAGCCCCATTGCAGATTTACCTTTACAGTGTCTCCAATAGGTATTGCAATTAACAATTTAGGATGGTAACAGACACACTCACATTTAAAAGTAAATATCTGGTGTCATCATCATATACATTCATCTTTCATTCTTCTGGATGAAAGCAGAGCCATTTCACTGCTTTTATTTATATCCTTTATTACAGATAGACAAAGGGAATAATATGCATAGTAAGAGTCTATTTGCTGAAGAAAGGCGATCTGTCTCTTCTGAATGCTTATAAGTCCTACATAGTGACAGTCCAGTAAGTCCTATATAACATGGCAAGAGTAGAGATGCTCTGTTTGTTGGCCCATATTTTTCTGTCACAGTAAATGTGATTGTTTTTACTACCTGCTCACTGAAAGAGAGAACAGTAATTGCTTTTCACAAAGTAGGAAAAACTCTACCAATTATAGAGTAAAATCATCAAAAGAATATTTTAAACTTCCAAATTATTACTAAAACATTTAAACTAATCTGCGATTTCATGAAATCTGAATCTTTAAGTACCTAAATTTATAGCTGGGTTTGAATTGAAGGCGTCCCTTAGTGAAATAGAAGTCTTTAGTCAGAAGGTATGTAATGAAATTAAAATCAAAGAAGGATAGCAGCACTTTGAATTGGAAAGATTCAGTTTGTGTTAAGGACAATATATTTTGACGTTCAATCTTTTTTGTGGAGTTTAGCTGGTTGAAAATGTTTTAGCCTAAATGTATATCTCATTAATGTAAGCTAAAAAGAAAAATATATAGCCTAATAATTCAAACATACTAAAAGATAATTCTGTATTGTCCTTTGACATGTAGACAGTAAGATATAAATAAGTACATGTCCTTTTCTTTTGATAAAAGCATATTTTCTAAAATTGGTTCAGTATAGTTGAGTCCTCTATTTTTTTATATTTTGGGCAATAAAGAAGGTTCCTCAATGCTGTCTCTTAAATTCACTTAATCCCTGATCTAAATTAATCATGTTCCAGAACAAGGAAGCTCAGTTCCAAACCTATAGACTCTTTGGCTTCTCTGTCTGCCAAATTTTCACTAATCTTAGGTATTTTTCTTGACCTTCAGGTAAGCATATAAATACTTATTACTATGCGGGCTATCATTTTGTCTATTTTGCATATATAAAAATGCAAAATATAATTTGATAGGTCAGTGGATACAGTAATCTACATATATAGTGTTGGTTTTCCAACAACCACTTTCCAACACTTTTCCAGTTTTCTACTCTAAACACATGGCACATTTAATTTGAAAAAGTACTGCTTGAACCTTGCTTCAGAAATTTTATTGTGAAACAACCCATAGAAAATAGGTGTCTCCCTGTAAGAAGTAAAAATTTCTCTTTTGTGTAAAACAGGATAACCTTTATATATGAAACTAAAAAACTATATATACATTTTCAATAAACTTAGGCATAGAAAAAATATCAGGACTTTTTTGCCCCTTTTGCTTGTATAACCTGACATTGTCTGTGAACAAATAAAGAAGGTACCATGAGAAAATCCTGCAAGCCACTTAAAAAAAAATCATCATTGTATGATTCAATTCCAAATCAAAGCAAAAGCAATCTAGGAAATGTTCTTTCGCTTCTAATCCGTGGTATTTGTTATTCTGTGATTTGATTGGGTTTTTTTTGTGAAGTTGCCCTTAGGCAGTTGCCTCCACGTTTTAATCTGCCTTGTCTGACTTGAAGTCTTGTAGCTGTGGCCATTGTGTTCCAATGTGTTCTATGTTGAAGATATATGGCTAATCTCAGTATACAACTTCAGACATATGGAATTCATTAGTGTGAGGATATCAATAGTTTCATTCCCCATCCAGCAATTCAGTGCAAATAGCAATTTAAATCTAGGAAGGAAAAAATTCTGTTACCTTGCAAGTAAGGATTTGTAATAGGTTGTGAATGAATATTTAGGCTGCAGGTTCTTCTGGATAACAACAGTTCTTTACATTTGTGTTCTTTTAATGTCAAACACAAGTCCTAATTCATGCAACAAAATTAATGGAGTTCAACTAAAATCCTCTGAAACCCTGTGTCTATTAAAGCCAATGGTCATTTTGCTGCAGGTAGCAGTGATGCCAAGAATAAATCCTCACTTATAAGCACAAGCCACTGTTTTTTAGGAAAGATTCTATTATAAATTTCAATTTTTTTTAAAAAAATATAAATATGTCTAATAAAAGAGAAACAAAAATCTGGGCAGGTGGTCAGGAAGATGGTAGTACCAAAGTTTCTCATAGTCTTACAGCATAATTTATTTCATTTATTAAAAAACAGAAATAAAATTTTCAAAACCAGTTAAAAATAATAGAGAGATCTGACCTGTATTTTTCTACCAATATATCACTAAATGTTTACATTATAAGCTGAAAATAGTTTGCTAAGTAGTCAGAATTCAAGAGCAACTTAGATTAAACATTTTCATGCTCATTTGTGCAATGCCTCTGGTATTTTAGCAGTATAAAAAGATTTCTTGGCTTCAAACCATTGGATCAGGGTGATTTTGACATCCTTAATCTCTCTTTAAGAGCATTAGGGTTTTTTTATTTAAAAAACTGAGTGGTAAAAGGTAGAAGGAAGTAATTTTCTAGAAATAGCACTTTAAAAAAGTTATGTCAGCAAACACTGCAGATAAAAGAAATGACTGAATTTTAGGCTAATGGTTCCAAAGATAGTTCAGACATACAGAGTTTGCAAGGTCTAAGGATATGATTTTGAAGAAAATGTATAGCCTTGAGCTGACTAGTCTACATGCTCATGTATGTGCAAGGAATTTCTGCCTCAAGCTAAGAATCCTTGTTTCAAGGAAAGACACTTCCAGGAGAAATAGTCTTTAGGGGTCTGCAGCATGTTAACTCACATTGAAAACCACAATCCACTCATGAGTAGTGTTGTCTTCTCCTGGGGCAAGAGTACTGCTACCAGGGTGGGAATTGTTCTTCAGTTGGGTGACTTTCTGGGCCAATGACTCATGTGTGAATAAGTTAATAATTGATACACATTTCATTGAGTAAATGAATTATTGGTTTTGAATTTTAGCAAGAGTTTGGGATGCTTTTGGTTCTACCATAAAGCTATAATCAGGAGCACACTAGAGTATTGTTTAGTGATGGTCAGAAATAAAATCAGTGTGTAAAACCTTCAAACATTGACATTGGTGGGGGGAGAAGGTATACTTGTAACACAGTTCTAGTAGATCAAGGTGATTTGGGTGGTACATTCACATTAGTTAGTCTGACCTGAATGGGTTTAAATAAAAAATTAATGCAAAGTTTGTGCCATCTTTACAGGACGGTCATTTGGAATGACAGTCAAATAATGTAAGGGTCATCAAAGACGCTGTTTAATTGAACATGAGTTTCAGCATGATGTGGTGGCTGATAAAATAAATGTAATTCCTGTACTCAAGCTGAGGGCCATCAGTTGGAATTGCACCTGACATATATATGACATTTACAGAAGTGTCACTGGACATGATGGCCTTTTCTGATGTCCATAAGTTCAGAAGAAAATTGATAATTAGTAAAGAAGTTTAAGAAATTTGAGAAACCTGTCCTTTGCAAAGTCTCATTGCCTTTCTGTGATTAATTATTGCATGAATTCTGGTTGTGCCTGCATAATAAGCCAGCCATTTATAGCAAAATGATCTACTAGCCCTTAAATACTGTAAGTTTTCCCCTTCTCTTGTTTCAAATTTCTGTACTATCCATCTTTTTAGTTCTATGCTGTACTGATGATACCTTCCAACACTGCAAATTACAACTTATTAAAGTATCCATAAAGTCAAAGAATTAAAAGAATTACTAATCCCAAAGCCAATACTTACAGAACTGTAATAACGAAATTATTCTAGCATAACACATTGGTATTTTTTCTTTTTAGCTTGTAAGATATTACCATAGAGAGAGGGTAATACAAGTTCTACACCTTCACTACCACGTATTATCTTTACTGAACTCTAGACTGATTAAATCTTAATTTTCTAGCCTTAAAAGAAAAAACATATTTAGCTTGGCACACATCTTTACAACTTCGTAAACTTAAATTGCTTTTTATTTCATTTTTCCTTTACCTTTATGGGTTTAATTATACTTTCCTTCAAAATTTCCTCTATAGCCTTTCAGCTATTAAGGTAAGATTAATGAGTCTGTAATTGTCAAGATCACTTTTATCAATTTCCTAAATATGCACATGGCACTTGCTATGCTCCGGTTATATATGTTTTCCTGGGATTGTTAGATTTATTAGCACTACTCGTTCTTGGATTTATGTTGTCGTATTCTTATTTTCTAGAGACTGAAAGTGATCCAGTCTTACTGGGATATAAAACTCTTTGGATGGTGCTTCATGCTGATACGTTACATTCTGTACTCTCATTCCCATTAGCTGTCTCTTTGTACAGTTTTGATTATTTTTATCAACATATCAGATAATATAATTGAGAGACCAAAGTAGAGGCCTCTTCATTATAAAGCATGTTGGCAAATACTCACCAACCATATAGGTATCATTCTGATCATCTGCATTCAAGAAGGATGACTGGAAAATGAAACAGGAAATAAAAGCTTTTGTGACATTTCCAGGCTGAGTAAGACTGAGGCAGATCCAGTTCAAAGTTCAACTGTCTGGCAACTTTGGGAAGATTCAAATACCGAAGTTGTCATGAATGAGTGTTTGAAGGTCACTTCAGGAATAATTTAAGCTGGATTAATTTAGGCATTGGTTGGAGTACTTTGCTGTTTGTACTCCCATTTGGATCACCAGACATGCAATCTTTACAGACACTGCAGTGTTGTGAGCTGAGAGAGCAGCAAAGAGATAGTGACTTTTACCCTAAAAGCACACACCTATGACCTAATCCTATGTCCTATACACTGTCATGCTGTGCCATTCAAAATTGTCTCCTGCTTCTTACCTGGACTCCAGGTGTCACCACCTGCTGAAGTGAATGCTCTCCCTTTTGTTCTGTGCCCTATTTGCCAGCCCCACGTGCAAGGCCCCCCATGCTGCGTCCCAGATGACACAGGGCACGTACTCTGAAGGAAAGGAAGGAAACTTCAGTAACATTACTGTACATTGGGCCATATGCCATGATGTTAGGAGATCTGCCTCTTGTCTGCAGTGCACAGACTTTGTGGCTTATGCATCTCTGTTCTTTAAAGGTCTCCAAAAGCAATGTATATGCTTGACAGTAACTGGGAGCTCTGATGGCAGTGGTTAGGTCAGGTTCTTTCTTAAGCTGCCCTAGATATTGTTGAGGATTGAACAAATTCTGCCATAGACACAAGATAGTAAGTTGTCTGAAGAGCACAATGAAGGGAAGTTCACAGTTATATGTACTTCCTTATATCTGGATAAGGAATGTGTGAAAGGAAAGACCCGACTAATATTTTCAGCATGCTTTTTTTATTAGTGGATATAATCTTTGCATATTAGACATAATTAAATATTGCTATTTTTATTTTCCAGATAATTATTTAATTCCATAATTGATTAATTGCATATGTACTTATTGACTAACTGGTTCTCTCCATAGCTGAGTATCTATGTTATCGATTCATAATACTTTATTTCTCTTCATATTTACTTCATGATGATGATGATTCATAAAATTACTTCACAGCTTAATTGAATCATTGCACTATTGAGCACTTTTATGGCAGTGCTTTCTAGATACTTGTGTGACCAAACATAACTCACCTGTCATTCTTTAGAGTCCACTTGTATTTCTTCTTTTCTCCTTCACAAAACTGTCCTTGTCTTCCTCTGTTTTCCATTTACTGTATACATCCTTTTTTTCAGTATCCGTGAATTACTTCTCCATCTCTTTCTCATTTGGTTAGTTATCTCCTTGAGCACATGCTTGATTTTCTGCTTTCCCACTCAGCTACATCCAGTTCAGTGCAACATTTACTCTTTCCATCTTCCTCATCTAAATATAAGGCTAGAATCTCAAGATGGTCTTCACAATTTCTCAGAACTTCCAAGTAATTTTTCTTGCCTTCTATCTGGTTTTGATTCTGTTGATCATATTAACCCATATTAGCTTTACAGCACTCACAGCCTTCTGTTTCTCTTGCCATCTCTCACTTCCATTTTTGGTCATACAAGAGTCCCTCAGGGCCTCTTTCTTCCATTTATATTTTTGGTGTTCATATCCACATCTAATTTCAAATTCTTATTTTCTAATTGTTAATAAGTCTGCCATTTTGCCTTGCTCTGCTTCTGTATGTTTTAAAATTGCACTGGTTTTAGGCTCCTTCCTTCCTTCCTTCCTTCCTTCCTTCCTTCCTTCCTTCCTTCCTTCCTTCCTTCCTTCCTTCCTTCCTTCCTTCCTTCCTTCCTTCCTTCCTTCCTTCCTTCCTTCCTTCCTTCCTTCCTTCCTTCCTTCCTTCCTTCCTTCCTTCCTTCCTTCCTTCCTTCCTTCCTTCCTTCCTTCCTTCCTTCCTTCCTTCCTTCCTTCCTTCCTTCCTTCCTTCCTTCCTTCCTTCCTTCCTTCCTTCCTTCCTTCCTTCCTTCCTTCCTTCCTTCCTTCCTTCCTTCCTTCCTTCCTTCCTTCCTTCCTTCCTTCCTTCCTTCCTTCCTTCCTTCCTTCCTTCCTTCCTTCCTTCCTTCCTTCCTCCCTCCCTCCCTCCCTCCCTTCCTCCCTCCCTCCCTCCCTCCCTCCCTTTTCAATGCGACTAAAATTTCAGCTGCTTCAAGTCATAAGCTACAAAGGCAATAATATAAAAATCAAACATGATTATTCTGAATCACACCAAGGTCAATCTATACCAGAATCTTATCTCCAGTTGTAGATTGTAGTAGATAATAAGGAAAAGCCGACAGCAAGGAAAGTGACAAATGATCCTTTTTCCAGTTTCCTTTCCCTAAAGATGGCAATTACATATTTACTTCCATAAGATACAAGGTAGCCCTGATTCTTTGAACTTTTCTCTTACCGTGTGAAAAGTTACAGCCAGTTTAATTTTTCCCTCAATAGATAATAAACCTCTGTGTATTCTTATCACAATTTTCAGTAACTTTTCTTATTTTACTTTAGGAAATGGAGAGGTAAAAGTTTTGTTCAGCTGCTCAAATTATGAAAGAATGCTATAATCGTTCTGTAGCAAATTAAAGTTTTTTGTTCTAGTCTTTATACCTTTTTTTAAAATAAATCTTACATTTAATTTGCCTTTTGAACTGCCATTAATGTGATGATTCCGATGAACTACATAAATCTTTAACCTCAGGCATAGAGGGCATTTAGAGGGCATAGTTCACATTTATTCCTATGTTTTCCAGTCTGTTATGGGCTTTAGTATCATCTTATCAATAAATCTCTCAATATTGTTATTTTGGTAAGTTTTTCCATTTTAGTTTTATATCAGAAAATTTTTATGTTGAAAATTATTTTGTCTCCTTTCCTTTCAGCTCTTTCCCTGATCATTTATGACTGTCATGAATGACAGAGGGTTCAGCATCAACTGCTACAGAATTCTACCAGTAATCTCCTGTGTTACAAAAACCAATTGCTCATTTGTGTCCTTTCCCTCTTGTTTTTAAATTGGTCAATAATCCATGCAGGAGCATTTCTCTTTATTATAGGCTTAGTTTCTTTAAGTACCTTTTAAGAGACATAGTGGAAAGTTTTTTAATCCAAATGCACATTTTTGACCAGATTGCTTTTCTTTCTCGTGGTCATCCTTTCCATCAATGAAGGATTTCTTTGTCATACTTCTTCCACCAAAACTCTATAGATATTTAGTCATTGTACCAGACCTGTAAATTTTTTGTGTTCTCTTCCCTCATATTCTGCCACTGGAACAAACTTTTGGGGACACATTTGGCTCCAGCCTGACTTAAATTGTGTCTTGCATCCAATAGTTGGTAGGCTTAGAATTATATATTTAAGTTTCTTCAGAAGTCTTGGGGAAGAGCTGCTGGTTATAGTGATGTTTAGTATTTTCTCACTCATATTTTCCATTTGATAAGATTCCTGTATTTCTTTTTTTGCAAAGATAGATCTACTTAAGCTCCTGAACATGGGCTGCAAATTACCCTAAGATCAGAGCTTTTCTCTGTAATAGCTGAGTCATTCCTGAGAGATTCTGTTATGCTTTTATCATTCAATAACTGTACAGACTTCATAGCAGTTTTCTTGCCTAAAATGTATTTGAAATAAGTTTTTACTGATCGTTTTTATCTTTTGCAAGTTATTTCTTAAAATCCTGTTGGGCTGCATTTGTAGCCCTAAAATATGTAACTTATGAGGGCATATGCTTTTTTGTTTCCATCACATGAACAAACCTTCATCTTTTATTTAATTTAAATAGCCTTTTATTTTGCCATGTAACTTTCCTGACTCTCTAATGTATTATTAAAGTTTTCATGAGAGCTGGCTTACATTTACACTCAGCTTGAGTCTTTGAACACTTAGTCCACTGATGCGCTTCACCCTTTTAGCTCCTCCTTTTAATTTCCTTAAATTTTCCCTTCCTGTATTTCTTTGGACTTATTATGTTTATTATGTAATAATAAAGAGGTTTCTTTGTTTAATTTTAGTGTATTAAGATCGCAGTTTCTGTTTCAACTAGGAGGAGTCCTTTACACTCAGGAATAGAGAAGGTTGCTAAAGGTATCTGAAAATTTAGGCATCATAGTCCTCTCTGATACGAGACTGTGTTCAGAAGATTCTCCCAATATGTGTGTTTTCTTCTTACATCTCAATGACCTTTTTTTTTAAAATAAATTCAGTCACTGTTGTTATGTTCATCAAAAGACAGATACGGAATCTGTATCTATATTGCTAATCTATATTCCTTCTTTTTAGCCAGTAATTTCAACCTGTAGAAATTCTGTGATGCATGTTCATTCAATTACCTTTATTAGTCTCTTTATTAGTTCTTGAGCATTCATTGACAATTCTTCACAGGCTCTCCTGGTGGTCTATTTTAAGTTATTCTCATGTTCATAAGTCTCTTGCTGACCACCTTTCAGTTGTGCCAGACATGCCTGTTCAGTTAATATAGTCAATTAGTGCCAAGCATTTTATTTGCATATCTATTTGATGTCTAAGTAGAAATACACTGATTTTTGATCTTGGTCTTCTCAGATGTTTTGATTGATATTTCAGCTGAATTTTAGTTGGTGAGATAGCTCTTTCCTATTTAAGGCCTGAATGTTATTAGCCTTTCTTCCCTCTCTTTTCTTGAAGATGTTTTATTGCTCTGTGCCCTGGAAGATTTGTTACTCCAAACTTGGCTCTTCAGTACCATTTTTTGTTCCCCTTAGTTTATATTACTTACCTCTCCTGTGGTATACTTGCCAATGATTCGGCTTCCTTTTTGGTTCACCTGAAGTCCAACCTTTCCATATGAGTTTCTAGAAGTCCTCAGATTCATCTCAGGAAACGCTACCATCTCTTCGAGAGCAGCTTAACTTTTCTGTCTGTCCTATTTCTGCTGTTTTATTGCTTTCATCTCTAGCAGTCAGGTCACAGGCATTGTACACCCAGCTATACATTCAGTAGTGTATTTGAGATCCCAGCTTCCCAGAGCAGTACTAGCTGCAGGATGATGTGAAGCAATCGTTGAAGTGAAAAGTCCCACTGGTTGGTTTGTTTCTTCCTTTCAGCTAATTGCACTTCTCCTTTAAGCTGCTCTCTTGTGTCATCAACATGGAGTTGGAGCTGCAGTGTGATTTTGTGGGCTTTTTGACAGACTGAAGTAGAGCTCATTCTTTCTCCAAGCTAGTTACTTCCTCTAATAGTTTTCATTTTATGGGAGAACTTGTTATATGATTGCAAGGGCATATAATAATATTTTTTAGCAAGAAAATTATAGGAAAGACACTGCATTAATCAGAAAATAGTATTTCCAGCAAAGAAAAGAGGCAATAAAAAAGTACTGAAACACTCAAATGAGCCTACCCATATATGAAAGTTCAGGCTTATAACAATTAGAAACACAAAGAATATTTGGACTCTTGCTTTAGAGTTGGACATTTAACATCTTTTTGATTTGGTTCAATCCTGGAGGATAGGTCAATAGATGTGTTTATATATCTGTTAATTTGAAACTTTTACATCAAAGTCAGGCCTTTATAAACATGAAATAATTTCTATCTTAAGTAAAGGTCTTCTTACAAGCATTTGTTAAGGAAATTCAGAGGAAGACTATATTGGAGGGAAGGGCAGAGGAATGCAGAGGAGGAATTTATTTTAATTGTGCATAGAGGCAGATTGCTTCTTTCTGTTTAGAACCTTTCTAATTTGTTTTCAGTAAACATCACCACTGGTTTGGTAATGATTGATTTATGTTTATTTAACACACTTCAGCTAAATAATTCCCAAAATGTGTAATGTACCAAGAGATAGAACTAATTGTAGCTAGTTTTAGAAAAAAAAAAGGGCCAGCACTGAATTTTAGTTTTCCATAAGGTGAGCGTGTCACAAACTTCAATTGGATAAGTCATCTCATTTTGTAACATTCTCATGACTTTGTCTTTCTTTTTTTTTTAATAGAAATTATGGTCCACTTGAGTGAAGCTGTAAACTGGGGCACAGAAGTTCTATTTTCACACTGAGTTCAGATAGACTTCCTGAAGGACCATTTATAATCATATAATTTGTCCAATGTTTCTGTTCTTTCTTTGCTACATGAAGTTGGCATTTATACTCTAAAGAAATCATTGTATTTTGTAGGAGTAAAGACTGCTGATAGCTAAGGGCTATACATAAATAGCAGGCTATGCTGGAATGAAAGAAGGAAGGATATTACTAGAAAAAAATATAACTGCACATTTAATTTGTTGCTGGAATACTGTCTAGTACATCCATCTAATAGTAAAATGCTTACCTTAACCCTGGAAATATTTTCCTGGGAAAGGCTCTAGAAAGATCAGCAAGTGCCATCAACTTATTTTGTTGAAGCTTACTAGAGGATTATCTCTCTACTGAACTACATGCTTTGTAAATGTCTTATACCTTTTATTGAATGTTAAGAAAGTAGAATCAGAATAATTTTGTTGTTTTTTAGACTGTGGACAATATCTTGCTAAGCAGCCTGAGGATAGAGGCTGATAAGTTAGGCAGCAGATCCACGGCCACAAGGGTTATCATATGTATATGGATACATTTAGGGAGGTGCCAATAACCCAAACATTGTGGTTTATACCTTAGGGCATTAAGATGAATGAGACCTTGTTGCAGAGTTCACAAGTAATTGCTGTAATGTGTCACATAATCTGAAGATGCTTTGTATAAATAATATCTTAATGTTTTCTCAAGCATTGCTTCCCAGTATGGAGGATGTATGACATATACCTGTGGCCAGACTTAATGGATAAACAGGCATGAGAAAATAGCATGCAGTGTTTCAGGAAATGCTTACTGAGGGTAGGATTGATCTAAGATCAGTTTTTCAAATTGAAAAAATTGAGTCATTTTTGACAGGGCCATTTATCCTACCAGTTTATCTCCATTGACTACAGATGTAGCCTGGGTGACTGCTGTGTCCGTGATAGTTTATATGTATCAAATACTCTCCAGGACAAATAATTAGAGTTTTACATGGCTAAAACTAATCAACGACTTAGGACCTCATCAGCTGTCTCTTTTGCCAATAATTTTTCTACTGCTAATGCAATTTACTGTAATGTGTACCTATGCCTTTTAAGTGGTCCAAGGTCATCAAAACTGATTCATCATTGTCAACTTCCATGTAACTTTGAAGTCTGTAATTTTTATTTCAGATCTGAGGAAGAGCCTTCAAGCCTGTCTCCTCTTTATCTCTTTATAGCAGCCTTTAGGCATCCTGTCTTCTTAGAACTATGTCACAATCACATATTTGGACTAAGTACAACAGCACTGCTGTTATGGGGCCAACCAGTTCATATCCCTATCTGTATAGGGAGACGGATGCTTTGTTGTTCTGAAAGAGAATCTGGAGAAAACTAATTCTGGTTGCATGTTTCAATTTTAAATAGGTAAAATGATACAAATCCAGTAACAAAATACTATATATTTTAGTAGTAAACTTAGTTTCTACACCATTTAAGGACAGTAATTTTCCAGAGCACATGTTGATTTTTAGAGTGCTCAAAAATACCTGTTAGAACATCTCAGTTTAACTGTGGTGTCACTCCACTAATTCAAACTCATAAAATATGCAGTGTTTACCTGCAGCAGTAATTGCATATAAAAATTTACATCAGCTGCATCCTATACGTACACACTACTCACCTGAAAATACATATTATATCTCTGGTCAGATGTTAATTATGCATTTTTCTTCTTTTATTATATACATTTTTCATATGAAAAAACTTTAAAGCTTGGCTTTTGGGTAAATTTATGTAGTCACATGGATGATGATTTTTGAATGTACATTATTTACTGCATAGACCTGCTAGACTGCTTCACTGAATAAATAGAAGTCTTGGCAAAGTCAACAATTTTGCAAATACATGTTATTTACATAATCCTTTTCACAGAAGTATGAACAGTATTTCCAAGATCTGTTTGTGAACAGTGTTAATTAGAAAGGCAATTTATCTTCTAATGGACCCTAAAAGTGATTATGGTTGCCTCAGTTGCACTTTCTTTGTTTACAGATTGTGGCTCAAGAGATTTTTGGGAGTACCTCTTTTGTCAGTCTAGGTGTAGTGCTTAAATTCCATGCATTTTGAGCACTTACAGTCCTTGCATGTTGTTTCTTAGGATGATAAATCATGTTTCCTACACCGTAAAGATATGTATTACATTAGCTTCAATATCAAAGAAATTATGGGTTACATATGTTGTGAAAATGAAAGCACTACTTCCCGTTCTCCTTATTTTTCTTCAACTTTTTTCTGTGAAAATGTGGATGTTAAACCTCAAACTTCTGGAAAACAGTTATATCTCCCAAAATGCAGATTTATGTATTTCAACTGCTGATTAATGAAGCCATGATATCTGTGACTAAAGTCAGACTCTTTGATATGATAATTTTGATGAAGCAGTATTCATGTAAGCTTTTGGGGGTATTCTTCTTTGTCATGCAGTCTTTGTTCTGCCTCGCACCACATTGATGAAAGTCAAAGCTGAAAACTACTGTATTTATTTAATGTACTGAATATGCAATTTATATTCTTAGGCTTGGATAGGGTTTAGTGTTAACAAAATACCCAACCAACCAACCAACCAACCAACCAAAAAAAACCAACAGAAGAAAAGAAAAAAAAAACAAAACAAAACAACAAAATGGGTGTCATTTTCTTGTGCCCGGTATTTGGATCTGCTTTGAGAAAGGATAACTTGCTTCAAAGGTTCTGGTTTTGCCTTGCTTTCCCCAAGGCAGCTGCTTGTGCTCCCTAGCAGGAGTCAGTAGATAGTGAAGAGTGAGGCCTGAACAAGTTGTCTTCATATTTATGCAGATTGCCTAAGGAAAAACTCACAGTGATTGCTGTCACCCTGTTGTTTTCTGAGAGAATGATCGTTCTGACAGAGACAATTGCTGCCCCAACATTTCTGTTAACAGGAAGATTGATTCTACCTTTAGGCATTATTTTGAGGTCCCAGTGGAGCTCGTAACGCTATTTTGTTTCCCTTGTACATGCTTCTCTTCTTTCATGCTTGGCATTAGTAAACATATTTCAAAGCACAGGATTAAAATTGTAGACAAAGGATGTTGCTGGGTACTGTATTCAGATTGACCTTACTCAGAGACCAGTGTGTGGATATAGTTTCAGAGAAAGGCTGTACAGAATAAATATTGGAGGTGACCTTCAAGAGGGATCTGGTGCTGAAATGTTGTTACCATCACAGTGTGTATTATCAGAAGGACAATATGTGTTTTTAATTAGGGAAAATTGTAGGATGGGATTTTTTTAGTATGTGGTTGATTGGTCGGTTTTTTTTATAATAGAGCTTCAATTCCCCTTCCCAAGGATATATATTAGTCCTAAAATAATCAGAATGCTGCGAATGATTTGGTATGACAGCTGAAGAAAACATCTGTAATCCCTTCTGACAACATAAGTTATTTAGTATTTTTAAAGTTAATTCAATATTTCTGAATGTAATCATATTCAGAAATTACTAGCACAAAACAAATCTATTATTGAAGAATTGCACTTATTATTTATTGTATTTAGCCTCCCCACAGTACAGGTTTTAGGGTTTTGTAAAAGAAGCTGGGTATTAATGCCAGAGGCCAACAGATAATGAGATGACTTATCCCTCAGCTAGAAGGGGCTATTAGAAAAATTATTTTTTAAGATGTCAAATGCATTATATATGTAGATAAAATTAACAGAAATATAGCATGTCATTTCCCCTATGTTATTTTTGTATTGCTGTGATTTGTTTCTGCGAACAATAGAAAAAAACCACAGTTATTCCCTGAGTTGTGACAGGATGATTGAGAGCTGGTTGAGCATCCACCTCCTTGAATAGGTCTGTGTTGTCACCAAATGTATGCTCCTGTAATCTGCAAACCAAATGTAAGACAGTAAAATTTATTCAAGCAAGAAATACAAATTTACCTCTCTCTGATCAGATTCCAACCAATTCATCACTTTAATGTATGCTTTGCCTCAGCATAAAAGCCTGCTTAAAGGGCTTTAACTTACTCTGATATGACATGTTGAACAAAGTAACACTATTTAGGGAACAAGACCTGTTGCAGTTATCACCACTGTTAACTTGATGAATTCTAATACTGAATATAATTTACTGAAAATGACCTGTTGAAGTATCACCTGTGCAGTGAGGAGGCAGGGGAGAGTAAATTCCCCTCATAACACAGCGGCAGAACCAAATGAAGGTCACAGGGTCACATTTCAATACTGAGCTTGTTTTCACTGGTGTTATCTCTGGCGTATGAACTTCTGACTTTGTTATTTTGTATGTTAGGTATATTGATTAGCAAAGGTTTTGTTAGTTCACACTGCTGGGAAAACACAGTGAGGCACCCCTTGTGTCTTATTTGCTGTAATAAGAATTGTCCTTTAGACACAGTTTGTTATTGTCTGTTTCTCCCTGCTGGATCGTAGTCTTCTAGATCTTCAAAATTGGTTCAGTATGAGTAAATAAGTTGGTATTTTATGTCAAGCATCAGAGAATATTCCTTTTGGAGCCCAATTGTATGATGTTGCATGTACAATACATGTAAATCAGAATTCCAGGATAAATTATGCTTTGCAGAATTCACCAGTTTCTATATATAGTTGAATCACAATGTGAATGTGATTCCTACTGCCAGTCTATATAATGTTCTCATTGTTGTAACACTGGGTGTCACCAGGATAGAAGACATGGAGTGTGAAGTCAGCTCAAGCCCATTGGTATCCAAAGCTCTTTTTGTTCGTAGCTGTGTTATTTAATACTCTGTGTTGGTGAAAGTGTGAATACACCCCCAGTGCTAGCCCAGCACGTTCTGGAAGACATTTAGTCTCTTTGGATTAATTTAGGGATGAACATTGGTTGGTTCATTTAATAACAACAACCAGTTGCTGACCCACTAAGCTGATATATTTATCTAGATCCAAGTCCCCCTGGAGGCCTGTTTGTATGAAGCCAAGTTCAGCTGTTTTTGTAGCAATTGTCACCAGTGACTGACTCCCTAGATCCTACCCCGAGCCTTGGAAGCACACTGCCCTTGGCCATCTTCTCTCAGATGTCTTCCATTGTAGGGCTTCAGTGGTTGATCACAGTTCCTCAAAACAATGCACCATGATAATTTAACATCTGTCCACAACCTTAGGCAAGTCTTACTGGGTTCTTTGCAAGACATTCTTCTTTCTACAAGTAAGTCAAGCTGTATCCCTAGTGCAGCTAGAGTTCTCAGCACACATAAATACAACACAGGTATCTCGTGTAGGGAATTACAGTGATAGTTCACTAGATAAAAAACTTCTCTCAAGCTGGTCCGAATTCTTAGGATTACAGAAAGTAAGTCTAAGATCAGAAGAAAAAAAGATGGTGATTTTTTTAGATAAATATTATACTCAAGGAAATAAAAAATTAATAACATAATCATAATTGAATAAAAATTGAACCTCTGGAAAACTACTAAAGTGTCCTGCTGTTGGACTACAGCAAACCCAGCACAGCCTCCATGTCTGTCTCTCTAGCATATAGAAGGAATCTTGTGGCTCTTGATGCCCTGGTATTCTTAGAGGGTGGTTCATGGGGTCAGGATTGTTGATGATGTATCAGCTGTATTGCTTTTGGCTTCAGTTTTAAAATAAAATTATTTCTCACATAATTTTTCTATCATATACTGGTTCTTAGGCTGTGCAGTAAAATCGAGATTTAATGGAAATGTCAAAATGATCCAAACATTTTTCTCTTTGTATTACTTAGTGTCATATAAATATTTAGTACTGGTGATTTAGTGAACTGCATATGAGGCTAGACTAATCTGGTCTCTCTCCATATCACCCAAAAGTCTTCAGGAAAATTTAGCGTTAGGATTTTAGCCTTGGGTGTTCCATCTTGCTCTACACAACTGCTGGTGTTGCTCCCAACACCAAGTGAGGAGTGGTTCAGCAATCCTTTAACTGTTAGGTCTAGATTTGATGCAGTCACACTGAGTGTTACCAAAAACGAGTGCCCAGGTCTTCTTCAGCTGTCATCAGTGTACAACAAGGAAGCCAGTCCACATATATGATGTGATAAGCTTTGCAGCTGAATTATGAATGGGAAGTTTTTTAAATCCAGAAAACAAGGCTTTCTCAGCTCTTTTTGTAGTGATCGTTTTCACTTTCAGCCTTTCTCAGTATAATCAGACCCTTGAAACTTTCCCATTTGTTAGGAACATATATATGCATGCAGAGTGAGCATGTTATATGTGTATATGTTATATACAGTGCATGTATATAAAGGCAATGTTTGCATATGGGTAAATGACTCCTAAAAGAACTATTAGATGATCTTTGCTCAGTATTTAACCGTTTCTAATGTGCTTCACCTAAGCTCATGCATTTTTAGGAGGGCTATTCAAGCAATGTTGAGTGTTTCAGAATAATATTTGTATCAATGTCCTTATGTCCTTGACTTAATTTAGGATTCCTGCAAGTTTTGAGAGATTAATTTTATTCAGTGCTTTGGCCAATGATACAGGCTTATTTTGTAGAACTACATTTTTAGCTTTTTATTGCTTTATACAACTTGAATTACTTTGTGATTTTTTTATGAAATGGATATCTGCATCTTGTAAATTTAGTACTGACTATTCCCTATGCAACTTTTGTATGACAAATTTATATCAATATTTAACCTTGTAAAATATATGACCTGTGGTAGGGAATGGAAGTGTTTTAGCAGGTTCACAGTGAAAAGCTGGCTCAGTTTTGCATATTGTCTTCCACTGAACTGATTCCAGTCTCTTACCTGTGCTATTATTTTATTTTCCTTCTATTCTTTGTTCTTGAAAAATAATAATATACACTATTCATTGAATAGCTAAGAAAAGCTAAGAAAAATGTTGGGATGTATCCTTTTCTACAGATACTGTCCTGTATCCTTAGTTATAGTGTGAGTTAGGGGTTCTTTCCAAGCTTCTATTTTGATGCAGCTTAGAGTAAAGACAAACTTCATGCTGCTTCAGGAGTTACCTACATTACACAAGAAGATGGAGACTACTCATTTTTTTTCTCCAAATAATGCACTGACTCTAGGTCCTCTATAGCACCATCACAAGCTTGGAGATGACACCAAGCCTAGTGGTGTCACACCTGAAGGATGAGGATGCTGTACAGAGGGATCTGGACAAGCTGGAGAAATGTGGGCTCTTGGTAACTTTTTGCTGTTTAATAAGACCCAGGTCAAGGTGCTATACCTGGGCTGGGCCAACCCTTGGTATCAACAGAGGCTGGGGGATGAACAGATGGAGAGCAGTCCTGGGGAGAAGGACTTGGGGATGCTGGTGCAAGGAAGGCTGGACATGACCCAGCAATGGGCACTTGCAGCCCAGAAAGTCACTTGTATCCTGGTCTGCATCCAGAGCAGTGTGGCCAGCAGGCTGAGGGAGGGAACTCTGCTCCTCTGCCCTGGTGAGATCCCACCTGTAGTGCTGCATCCAGCTCTGGAGTCCCCAGCACATCAGCCTATTGGAGTGAGTCCAGAAAGAGGGGCACCAAGGTGATTAGAGGGATGGAGCAGCTCTCCTGTGAGAAAAGTCAGATAGCATTTGATTTTTTCAGTCTGGAGAAGAGAAGACTTTATGGTGACCTAATTGTAATCTTTTGGTACCTGAAGGGAGCCTACAACACACGTGAGGAGAGACATTTTACTAGGGCATATAGTGACAGAGCAAGGAGGAATGGCCTTACAATGGGAGTAGGTTTGGATTAGATGTTAAAAATAATTTTTTTACTGCAGGGGTGGTGAGACACTGGAATAGGTTGTCCAGAGAAGCTGTGGAGGGCCAGGCTGGATGGGGCTCTGAGCAACCTGATCTAGTGGCAGGTGTCCCTGCCCATGGCAGGAGGGTTAGAACTAAATGATCTTTAAGATCCTTTCCAACTCAATTCATTTTTGATTCTATGATTCTAATTCTGGAAAGGCCTTTTCTTCATTGTCTGATCTATTTCTTTTCTGCTTCCAATTTTTTCTCTCTGAACTTCATTCTGTTTCTTTTGCATTGTTCTGTTTTGCTTGTGAAAGCCAGAAACTTCCAGGATTCTAGTTCTTCTTGCCTCTTACTAGGCCAGTAAGACTTGGGAATAAAAAGCACATTAAAAATCTGCCTTCAAAAAAGCTGGATGCTGGGGAAGGTTAACACTCCCTTTTAAATCTGATTTAATACAATTCTTTGTTTCTCTGCTTATTGTAAATAATATCCCTATAGAAGTTGTTTATCATGGCAAGGAAACAGTTTCAGTAACACAGTGTAACAGTTAATTGCTGTTGCTGTTTCAGCCACATTAATCACACAAAAAAATCTTCCTTGGGATGCACTGTTAATAACAGTATCTTTGGAAAATTTAAAGAAACCTCCCCATAAAAATGACCTGTGTTAATTCTCTGGAAATCATGAGGCATGTGCTAGGTCTTCAAGGGTTTTTCAAGTAAGAAAGTAAGGATTTCATCTATGTGATGATAAATATTTGCCATTTTGCAATTACCAGCATATGTGTATTGTAAATGTATAATATTTCAAAGTCTTTGGAATATATTTTTGTTACTAATGTATCTTTCTTCTTCCATAATGAGTACAATTTTTTCTTATCAGAGAATTATTAACTGCTCAGTTGTGATCCAGCTGTATAATTTATTATAATTTATCATTCATTGGAGGGAAGAGAACCTAAAGAAAAGCACTATGTTTTTTTGTAGAGGATAATCATTTATAAGAATAAACATGTCCAAATTTTACTCCTCTTGTCTACAATGAGGATTACAAAAACATTGTCACTCATTTATATCTAATGTCTTACATACACAGTTTAAAACAGCAATTTTTGTTCATAATTCTTATTCTTCTTATACTAATTGAATTTTTCTGCTAAGTTTGTCCAAATACCTTTCTAAATATCTGATCAAATTAGCTATTTCTGTAAATTTTTGGCCTTTTAGCTTTTTCTGTGAATTTTTGGCCTTTTAGCTTTCTATGGTATTTCATTTTTAATTTCAGTCACTATTCAGAGCTCCCACATGCCATTACAAAGGTGTGGTTTCAGTTGGATGATTGGCTTAAAATATGTAATGGCATTATTTAAATAAATCTTGTTCTGATTTTATTCTTGTCTCACATTTATCACTTGCCTAAGCTGACACAATTAGGTTCATAAGGTGTTAAAATTGTGTTACTGGATGGACATGTTTGCATTATACATCACAATAATTTTATTCCTAATCATTGTACAAAAAAAGTTAAATGTCTTATTCAGCTCAGTGAGGTTATTTGCATACAGAATTATTAATACTCTTAAATTTATATACTGATAAAGTCTGTGTATGGAGCATATGCTGTGAAAAAAATTACCTATTTACAGGTGCTGATGCCCATACCATTCTAATTAGGGTGTGAGGGAAAACTGTGATCAGAATTTGGCAGACTTCCACTGTATCTGAAAACACCACACAGTTTGTAATGCCAATATACTGTAAAGGAACATTATGTGTTAAAATCCTTTTAGTTCTTTTCTAAAAGGCTCATCTAAAGTATACTGTACTCAGACTCAGCATTTCTGATGTCTGCTTCCACCATCTGCTTTTGCAGAACTATTTTTACCTTAACAACTATCAGTGGCTGCCACTGAGTGGCCCTTTGATGTGCAGTCAATCACAGACAAGAATAAAATTGCATAATAGACTGTAATTTCCTGTCTGATCATAAGCTCTGCTTTTTGTGCTGGGCGATTTCCTTCAAACTAATTGACAAATGCACTGGCACAGGGAGTGATGGGCTGCAGCTGCCTGCAGTTTGTCAGCAAGAGAGAAGGAAAGGAAATCTTGAGAAGTATTGAGGTGTTCGTGACATTGAGATGGATCTTCTTCTGGGAATATTCATAGTTAGAATGAAGAACTTGTATTTCGTTTCAGCAAAGAAGACTGTCCATTATTCAGACTTTAAAATATGTTTTGAAAAGAGAAAATCACATGGAAAACTAAGTTGCTCTTTAGCATCATTCCTCCTACCAAGTGACAATGGAAACAGAGCACACAGCCCAAAATAATTACCTAATACTGGTCTACCACATTTTCTTCCACAAGCTGAAATAATTTGTTAGCACAGTCAGCCTTTAAAACCAAAGTTAAGAACAACTCTTCTCTTTTAAACTGTATTGCACCACACATGCCTCACAGATACGATGGTGCATTTTTGTCTTCCGCCCACCATTATAAGGTGTGCCAACCAGCATTTTTGCAAGAGAATTTGTGGAACTGTGCTATGGAGATACGTTTTGGCAGGAGTGACCCGTTCACAAAGACTGGATGTTAGGTGCAGTCTGTACTAGCAGCCTCTCACAAAGCTTCAGCTTTCCGGTGAAAAATAGCCCGTGTATAGAGAATTACATGTAATCAAATGTAGATTTATTTTCTCCTTATTCAGAAATTTTAACTTCATGCCTTGCTCAGAATTCTTTGAATTTGCATTCTGAGTTCCTGGGAAAATTTTTTGAGGGTAAGGTGTTAATTTGGATCTAATGAAATGAATATTTTAATTTAAAAAACTGTTTTAAAACAAGCAAGAAGGAGCAGATTCATCCTGTCATCATCAATTCAGCATTATTTCACATTTTAATTTATGTGTATCTTGCTTTTGACATAGCAAATCTTTCGAATAATTTTCTTTATTTGGCATGCTCAAAATTATCAATGCCCAGAAAATTTTTGGCTTCAGTATATTTGGCAGGGGAAACTGCTCTTCCAGGGGAATTATGATCTAACTAGGTAAATAGTTTTTGTATTCTGATGTTTAAGACATTTTGATCTATCATGACAAGAAGCTAAAACTTCAGCTTATGAAGCTTCCATTTTTAAATTTATGGAATTACTTTATATAGATATCTTAGTTTTTAATTTTAAAAAACCCAACAACTTATAGTTTCTTAGTTTGTATCATCTATGGACCTAGATGTAACCAAGAGAGAAATCATGATGTTATCTTCCTCAAAGTTGCTGATGTGTTGGACAGTGGAGGTAAATCCAGCAAAACAGATTGGCAGAGAATTGGTAAAATAGTGAGAAATTTATTCAGTACACACAACAGAGCTCCACATGGACTTCTGTATTTGCTGAGCTTATGTATAATTTATACATGCATTCAGTCTGCTTAGTTTAATAAAACCCAAACAACAAAACAGAAGCAAAGTTGCTTGCATATGAAATGTCTCACAATTTTCCTCCCATCATATTCAATTGGTATACTGTGTACATCACCATTTTTCAGTATCTTGAGAGACCTCCTACTGTATTTTGGCATTTCATTATTTGGGGTTTTTAACTTTTCATTTTTGTAATAGTATTTGAGTCAGGTGCCCAGTAAGCATTTTTGTGAATTGAAGCCCATGCTCAGCATGCTCATGTCTACATCTGCTCAGTGAATGGGATTTGACTCTGTACTGAAATAATAGAATCTGAGTTGAAGGGTTTAAATATATATATATAAAATAGATTTAATATATTGAAGGGGAGATTGTAAATGACTATATTGTGTAAATTATAAACAGGCCAAATAAATTTCTGTGTGTGTGTGTTCAGACAGAATAGTGAGTTTTTAGGATTCCTTTGTGACTCTGAGATATTTGGAATTATGTTTCTCTTTTCCTGCTAACTAGCAGTTTTATAGTAGGAATGTCAGACTATTTTTGGCAGTCAGTTTGGGCCATATGCTTTTTCCTCTCAAAAGTGGCTGCTGTGTATTTTGTTGTGTCAAGGGCTTAGAGGTGCTTGTTATTTGGCTGTGAGATAGATAGGAAAAGTAGATGTTAAAAAAAAACCAACCCCAAACAAGGATGGGAAGAGTTTTGAAAAGCTCGAGGGAGAAAAATTATCTTCTATATATGGTAAATCTTCAAGTTTAGGTACAAGAACTTCTATTTTTACAAGTTCAGAAGAAAAGCTGGGTATGCATTCCTATGACACAATTGTAAGTATCTTTGGCTATCCATCATTTTGCAGTTCTCTTTTGATTTATGGGGTTAAATTGTGCTGCCAGCTAAGATAGTTTTACAAATGCTAGTGTAATTACTTATGATATTTAACTCATCTTTACATTACATCCTTAAGAGATGTAATTTTGCCTTAAGCATTTAATTTGAACTTATCAGGGTCGACTCCAAGGTGCTGCAGGCAGGGACTGTGACCCCAGGGCCCTGGGCACAGTGCAGAGCCCCTGGGGAAGCCAGGCAGGGACAGTCAGGGCTGGTGGTGTCCCCAGTGCCCTCCCTGGTAGTGTCTCTTCAGGCTGCTCTGCCACTGCCATCGTTTTACTTGTGAGAAAGAGGCTTTGGGGGAGGAAAAATGGTGCCCACAGTTTGAAAGGAGTACGGTGAGGTTAGCATTTAAAAGTGAAGGGCAGGGATTGGACTGTCCCAGAACATCAAAACTTATTTTTCTGCTAGCCAAGAACTATTTATCAGTAAATTGGTAAAATGGAAAGATAGTTAAGAAAAAGAGGTGACAGAACATAGCCTTAAAATTAAGGTTTTGATAAAGAAAATCCATTTCATTGACCTATCATGCTTTTTAAAACAAATCAGGACATGATTGCAATGATATTGGGATCCCCTCTAACGGAATGAGTAAAAGCAAAGAAATATGGACATTCAAAAGCTGATACTAGGTCTGCAAACACCAAGGAAAGAAGCCTTATTAGTTTTCTGTTCTCCAGAGCAGCCAGCCTCATCCTCTCCCTTCAAGCAAAGCATTTGCTGTACAGCATCCAGCCATGTAGAAGTTGTACAGCCCACTGTCCTGGGCTTAGCAGGGCTGTAACAATGTTTATTCCTTGGAGTTTTGGCTTGATGGTTTTTGTCGTAGTTCTTGTAAAAATGAAATAAAGTGAAACCAAAGGTTTCCATGGCAGTAGGTGGGTACATAGATACGCTTTCTCTGGGACTTTTGGTTTTTTGTTATGTGAGGAACTAATCTGTTTCTACATACCCATTCCAATGATGTATATGCCATTTTAATCCACATTATAATGTGGATTTTATACATTTTTATGCTTGTTTTGTTCTATACTGAGCATCTAACATACTTCACAAAGTGAGAAATCTCCTTCCTTAGTTGAGTGTGACTGCTGCCATGTTTATCATACATTTGTTTGACTGGAACTTCAGCTGTCCATCAATGCTTCAGTATTTAGATGGTACAAGAAAAATATATCAAATTTCATGTGGAACTGCACATAAGTGTAACTTTTAAAATAATGGAATCTCCCTACTGAAGTCTTCTCCTTGACAGTTCCCTTTACAGTCTTAAAGCTATTGCAGTCTATCCTACTTCAGATTTTCTGACCTTCTTATGAATTTCATTGAACTCATGCTGTCTTTGCAAAAATATTGACTCATTCTTTCACAGGACAGGGGTAATTTAAAAGCTGCAAGAGTATACATTTTATTTTTAAGTATAATACTTCCTATTAATACAGAAAGCTGTAGCATATGGCTTGAAATATGTGGAATTGTAAGACTCTTATCCATATCCAAGCACATTAAAGAACAGTGTGCATCTCTTTAAAATGAAACATGAATTTAGGTTGAGTCTATATCAAAGAAGTTCATGGCAGCTTGGTGCTGACATAAGCAGCCAGTAAATCAGGGCAAAAATAGCTAGGAAAATAGCATTTTTAAAGAGACTTATAAAGGAAATGCCGACATAATTGTAGCGTTGACTTAGCTAGCTATGCATTCCTCCAACTTAAAGAGAATAGTAAAACTGAGTGAATTAATCATAGGAAATAATTTGCTGGACAAATTTAGCATATGTCTTGGATTAAAAGGCATACTTCCTAGAACAAAATTAGGTTACTGTGAGAATTGCTGAGTTTAAAAATTGCCTCACTGCAATAGAAGAAAGGAACTGCATGTGCACACATAGCTCTGGAGGAAAAAAGAGACTAGTGCTGAGCTCTTGTCTTTTCTTTTTGCCTCTGTTCTTGGTTTGGATTACTTGGTAGCATGAAGAGTCAGGAGTAAACTGTTAACCTGCCTGCTTATTACTCAGTATTTTATTCTATTGGAGTATGTGTATGGAAATACAAACCCAGGACACCTACAGAAGAGCACTTTTCTTCAGAAGAGATTGTTAAATCCCTGTAATAAAAAGCTGTAAATGTATTATTGTCTTCAGCAGCAGCCATAAGCAGAGACCCTTCTGAAGACCATTGGGCAGGCATAGATGATATTTCTCCCTGATGTCCTTCCAACTATTTTTAACTCAAATGACAGCTTTAAAATGTATTTTAATAAAAATGAGGGTGGAAAGATTTTGTGTTGATGGTATCTGTTATTTTTTACTTTCCTTGTATTTGTATGTTCCTCTTTGGCTCAGCATATGACTGAAAGGTGTTGCTTTTCTGAGCTCAAAACCTACATATAAACTATTTATTACATACTTGTGTATATTATTCTTTTGTTTCCAGTATAGAGATTACTGAGCTGCCTCAAACTGCCTATTCCTTTTCTCCCCTTGAGCCAAATTCAGACATCGTGCATCTACCACTTCTCTGGCAGAGTTTTCCAGAAGGCCTGCTGCTAGTAGTGTGGGCAAACGTACTGCTTTTGCCTCTTTTGAGTGTGGCTCATATAAATTTAATATGATGCCCCTTAAATCTTGTGATAGAGATGAATCTCCTGTCCTTACTCACCCTTTCTGTGCTGCTCATGACTTTGTAGAAAACTGTCATCTGGTACTTATTTAGAATTTATGAGTAAGAATGTCTTTTTAATTTTAAAGTAAATAAAAGAATCAGAAATCTCAATCTTAAAATTTGAGTTAAAGATCAAGGAACACATTTTTACTATATTCATTTGGTATTAGCCAGTGCTAAAGATGTTTTCCTGAGAGTCTATTCCTTTCACCAAGGATGAGGTTTTATAGATGTTGTTTATTTTAGATTACTACATTGCTCTGTGTGACTACATCATAAAATCATTCGTTAGGTGAAGGTAATTTACAAATGATCAGAAGCAACCAAATTACTCCAGCTTAATGAGTTGCCACTTATTGCCTGTGTAGGCTCTTTTTCTGCTGCGGCTGTGAAGTTGGCTTACATTAATGTACATTAATTTTATTTCACAAATGCAGTGATGGAAGAGACCTAATCCTTCCAGTTACCATGGCTCAGCAGTGAGTGGTAATGCATTAATTCAGGGTTAACTTCATTGCACATACCTATCGCTCTGGCCCTGGTGCAAAACACACACCAGGGTATTTTTCCAGGAAAATGTCATACCAGTGCATCGATAGCTGCAATGACAACCCACTCATCTTGAGGTAGTGTTCAAGCTGTTGATTTTTAGCCATACAGACTGAAATGTGTGAAATCATTTATTTCTGAGACACTATCTCCCTCCTTGTGTAAACAGCAGAGGTTTTGTAGTTGGATTTCCTTCCCTAAAGAAAGGAACTTTTTGCAGAATGTTCAATGCAAGGGCATCAAGATTCGGGGTCCTGCTATCTCAACTTGGCTCCAAACCGTCAGATTTTGGCAACTTTTTGATGAAAAGACATCTTTTTTCTTGATGTCTTTTGATGAAAAGGCATCTCTTTGAGAGTTTTCTTGGAGAGTGCTAAGGGTATTTTTGCTAATTGAGGAAAGAGATACATGAATTGCTATGGGATTGGTTATTCCAATGGCTATGAGTTTTTATCACGTATTTCTGTCAAGGAAAAAATCAGGCAAGGCCATTGGCCAGAGCTTTGTGGCAGTGATAGCCTCCAAACTGAGATTTGATGTAGTGGAAATAGGGTAGAAACTAAAGTAGAAGATGACTGAACCACCCTGCTCTCCAGTGCTTTTGAGAACTAAAGGTGTTGGGAAGGTCTCCTTGTCCAGTGCAGAACCTAAATGTACAGATATGTGATGCAAATCACTTCCAGGCTGCTTAAGTTGCTGTGGAAAGTCAAAGTTCAAAGAACTGTGCACTAAGTTGTTTAACCATTTCATTGGACTTTCATTAACATTTACTGACTGGTTGAGTAATACAAGCCTGACACAACTCTGAGTTACTCCTTTCCCGTCCTGACCTCATCTTGCAGAGTCTCTTTAACCCATATTTTTCCATGTTTTGTTTCTGTTTAATCTTTTGCTTTACTTTCCTTTTTTTTTAAGTTCATCCAGCACCAGGAAATAACAATAAATAGTTGTGGAATAAGATTTAGTGCCATCCCGTTATCTTGTGCTCTGCTGCTAATTTCCCACTCTGCATATATCTTACAGTTGCATTTCTACAATTTAGATTGTAGAAATTCCAGGCAGCAACTGGTATTGACTGGGGTTTATAAAGTGTCCACAAATGTATCTAATACTAATTGAGTCTAAAGATTAAAAGAGACTAGAACAATATCTTGTATGACTGAAGATGCAGAAGCTCCAGAGATATGAAAAATACGTTTTATATGTTTTTATTTTATTCACTGAAATAAAAAAGATGCTTGGAACAGCTGCCTTCATCCTGTGCCTTGAGAGGTGATACACAGTTGTGTGGTAATAGAGGGACTTCCAGAACATTTCTACACTACTTTATCAGGAGGCAAGGATTTTATGTTGTCTCAATTCCTACCTTCTCTTGCTTTACTTATCCTTTCTGTGAATTTTCCTGCTCTTAATCTGTACTAAGCTGGTTAACTATACTGAATAAATTATTAATCACAGTTTATGAGAAAAAATTAATACTGAAAAGGAAGGGATAATACTTTTAAGTGTGAAGTAGTCTAGATGTAGGTTTTTGAGCTAGGAAGAGTTGTGTTCTCAAGTCATGTGCTGAGGCAAAGAGGATCTGATCATCACAGACAGATATTGTCGCAAGATTTTTATCCCCCCAGTCTTAGTAAAATAACATTTTAAAGGTCTTCTTGCCTGACCTTAGTAGAGAAAGGGCTTTTAAAAATAATTTTTAAAACGTTTCCCATACTTTACACTGTCTTTAGGTTAAACTTTTGTGACATTCTTTTTTTTTTTTTTTGTCCATAGGAAGAATGGATAATTAGATCTTATTGAGATCTTAAATTTTAAATATATGCATTCTTTTGCCACAAATGATACGTTTATAGTATAGCTTTTCTTTGGTGTGCTGCAAAGCAGGATTTTGTGATTCATTACTTTAGGAAGAAAAAGAATTGGCAATTTCATGTCAAAACTAAAAAGGAAATTAGTGTTGTGCATGCAGCAATGTAAAGCTGTCTACAACGTCTTTTCATTCTTGCCATGGTTCTTTCTGTTGCTTTGGTTCTCTGTATCAAGACTCTGCCTTCACAGTTTGTTCACAGGTAAGGCCTAAGCTTCTCCAATATTTTGCATTTATCTTCTCCATTAAGAACTGGAAAACTTGTCAGATAATAACAATGGGGATTAAAGCTTTGGAACTTTTGATATGACTTGCCAAAGAAGACAGGCTGCTGAATCCCAGCAGCCTGATTCTGAATGGGACTCTGGAACCTCTGTTGAGTTTCTGGCAGGGGTTCCTGCCCCCAAGGTTTCTTCCAACCTTCACTGAAATTCTGCAGCTCCTCTACACACCTGCCCCATGTGCTTGTGTCTGAGTAACTCTGTTTATTTCTTTTGGATTTCTGCCAGCAGCTTAGGCCTCAGGTAAATTCTCTTATCTCCTGTTAAGTCAATATTTATTTAAATTCCAGCGGATGAACTTTAAATTCTGACCCTTTTCAACATAGGTACTGTTTAGAAGAGGTCTGGAGTGTCTGCCCAACTTCACCTTTGATCTCTTGAATAACATGTGTTGTTAAGAATATCAGCTAGGTATTGATTATTTATTTATTGAGGTGAAATGTCAAAGAAGAAAATAAGTTTATTTTTCCTAAAAAGACAGCTTGAAATAAGTTTATTTTTCCTAAAAAGACAGCTTGAAATATTATATTAATGAAATTCTAGTTTTATTCCAGACTGAAGGTTTGTATTCAATCTTTTTATGCTTTCGTTTACATTAAAAAGAGTTGTTGGATAGCAGACTATATAATAGAATAAAAGTGCTTAAGGGCAAAATATTTGTGGCTTAGATTTTTCCAGCAAGAAAATTTGGCATTTTAGCATTTTTTTCTGAGTTAGGTCTTCAGGCTTCTGTGCTATGAAGTGCAAAATGATGCACTCACACTCATTTGCCATGTTTGCTTGTGGTAAGAATTGTGATGTAAATTTCTGATATCCCATACACATTGGGAGGAGGACAATATACCTGTTATAACTAAATAAAAATAAAGTTATTTGAGAGAAGGCTTTGAGATTCTTGATGTCAAACTTGACTTACATTTGCAGTAAATATGTTGAGTTTATACTGCCTTTAAAAATAAATACATAAATACCACTGTGCAATTAATTTAAATGGTGCTATTTTTATACTTCTTTTATCAAGCACTTTAATTTTACCACTACGTTTGGTTTGCAGTCACTGCATCTGCTTCAGACTTTTTTTTTCCCATTTCCAAAACCAATAGCATTGGCTTTTGCAAGACTAAAGAGAAAGAGGATTATGTATTAGTTAGGAAGAGCTCTTTGAAGATACACATGTATGTATTTTATGTGTGTATGTGAACATATCTTAAAATATATCTAGATATATATATAGTTACAGTGTAGCATATTTTAATAGTATAATCCCCGTTGATTTAACAATATATTTTGCTACTAGCATGGATAATTTCATTTACAGTTGAGGATTGTGTGTTCCTGGAAAGATGGGAAATGTTCAATTGCCATTGGCTGTAACTACTTTTTGTCATATACAAACCATAATCAAAATAAAATTCAAGTTCCACTGATTTTTCTGAACAGTCTGAATATACAAGTTGCACAGTTATCTCCAGAACACCCTTTAATAGAAATCAAACCCCATAACGAGATGTACTGCAGGAAGCTGCATAGCACACTGAAAGACACCTGCCTAACACTGCATTGTGCAATCTTACCCTGCATTTTAGTACATTGAGAGGGTATTTTCAAGTATAAATCTTAAAATGTTGCCTTTAATTTTATTGGAACACGGCCTTATCCCTTAAAGCCAAATCTGAACTGAAGATGTGAAATTGCAAATACTGGCAACAGTGGTGGCTGAGAAAAACGATGGTAGCAACCACAGCCATATTCAAATGTTCTTAAAGGATCTGACACCTTTGGAGTTGTCTGGTAGATTGTACATTGGAAAAATAATAAAACTCCTATTTTTAGTTTTAAAAATAGTTACTTCTTTAAACTCTATAAGTAGTTTTGGGCTCATGCTTCTATCAGTCAACAAAAATGCAAAGGAGTAACATCTTCAGCTAAAACATTGTAGTGGGAATAGGAAATAAATCTTTAAAAAGACTGGTTGTTGCAGTCAATACCCAGGGAGTTTAGGTGACAGGTATAATTGATATAAATGATTTTTTGTTTTATATTGAATTTTGCTAATTTCTTTGCTTCCTGCCTGTGAAGGTATTGGTAGAAGCAGTTCATTGGGAACATGTCTACTGTACATACAACCTCCATGATTGATATGGATGTTATGAGGTTTTTTTTCTTGTTTCATAAGTCTTGCAGTCATTCCTCTGACCAAGGGCTCAGCGAGCACATTCAGGCTTCTTATGAAAAACAGCTCTGCCAGCTGAATGGCAGGAAGCTTATGAGTTTGTTTGCCAGGCTTCTCTGGGTGTATAAACCAGTTGCTGCAGCTCTAAAAATGATATGACTGGTGCAGTAGTGATTTTCTGCACTGAAGGTGGATGCTGACAGGAGTTATGTACTGCAGATATTTTAGTGAACTCTGGAAAGACTGTGCTGTAATACAACACTCCCAGATACAGAATTCTGTGGTTCTGATTTCTTCTAGAATGTGATTTCCTCTCCATCATTATCTTCGGTAGAATTATATTTGTGGGAAACCAGTCTGTATGACCGTGCTTTACCGTGTAACAAGGAATTGTTTTCCCTTGTTTAATTTAATGTATTTTGGCTCCAGATTATACCTCAGTTTCCTGCATTTATTTGTTATATGTATTGGGGAAGTGGATGAGGGGCACAGAAAGTGCATGTGCCCTGTGCCTGTGAAGATTGGACTGAACTTAAAGTCTATTGTGCCAGGCAGCAACTACTTTGAAAACTGCCTAGCTGGGTTTTTTTTTTATTCTAAATGCTCTATGTAATTTCTAATACTGCCAAAGGGAAACACATGTGTTTTATGTATTGGTCACTAACTATTCCCTGAGGGGGTTAAAAATACCACACTGGACTATTAATAGCTTTTCTCTGAAAATAGTAAATGTTTCCTGTAATTGAAGAGTAAGCCTCTTGCCATCATTGTAGTATAAACATGTTATGAGAAATCCTCGCTTAAAAACATCTTTTGCTCTTGTTCAGTGTTTGTCAGGTTCAACTCCAGCCATGGCTTCCCCGTGGAGGTTGGTTCGGATTCCAGCATCCTCCAGCTGAAGGAGGCAGTTGCCCAGCGACAGGGAGTTCCAGCTGACCAGCTGCGGGTGATTTTTGCAGGGAGGGAGCTCAGCAATGACTTGACACTGCAGGTAAGAATCCCTTGGTAGCTTCTTGCCTGGACTGCTGCCAGCTACACTGCCTCTGCCTCTAATGCTGCCAATCTGATGTTCATGCCTGAGATCTAATAAAATAAATAGTGCCTGGGGATTCCTTGAACTTTACTCCACACTGCTTCATTAATTCTGACCTTCTTAATTATGCATTAAAACAGCAAGCAGGAAGGGTAGGGAAAGAGAGAGAATACGAGAGAGAGAGCTGTGCCTAGTGAATAAATGTTTACTGACTACAGAAGCAAGCCATGCACAATTTCTGTATCTGTTCAATTTCTATCTTACTTATTCCATTTGAATCTTAATGAAGAAGGATGTGAATAAATTGCTCTAAATCAGGCTGCACAGTCATCACATTTTATAGAATTTGTAACCCAATTGTGACCCCTGGAGGATATCTACACGGCTGCTGCTGTGCCGTGTGCTGCTCTGCCTGTACAGGTATGTGATGCTGGAGGGGGTGGTTCCAGATCAGAAAGCCCACAAAAGTGTTCTCCAAACCACTGAACTCATAAATGTGTGAAGCTAAAAGAGGAGCAGGGAGCACAGAAGAGCAGCTATAAGTAGGTATCTGAATTTCAGCTCCTGAAGGTTAGCGAACCGTTCTCTTCAATAAATGCAGAGGGTTGTTCATCTGTAGTGAGCAGTAAGAAGCACTGAAAGATAGGTTCAGCTATCTATCTTTAAACTATTTCATCTTTCTATCTATCAACTGTTTGCAACTGCTACCAGTGCAGCTGCAGTTGCTTTATAAATAGTTTTGTTTATCCTGTGTGTGCATTTGGCAGTTCACTCCGGTAGCCAGGGTTTAGCATAAGATCACACATTTAAGACATTTGGGAAGCTTGGGGAAACCTACTGGCCTTTCAACAGAATGCAAATACTGATTTAATGAAATTGCCATCCTTCTCTAGTGGTATCAAAGAGCTGCACATACAACCTGTAGTAGTGCAGGTGATGGCATAAAAGAACCCTCATATGCAGAACTATTCAGATTAATTTGTAATCATATTTCAGACATACTAAGAATGGCTTCTAAGCCTGGGTACAGAAGGTCGCTACTCTATTGATGACCTATCACTGTTTCTCCTTGGGTATTGTATTTGTTGCTTTGCAAAGGACTGTAGGGAGTTCCAGCACACAAAGGAAGGTGTAGAAATGTGAATTGCTGTCAGTCTCCAGTGCATCGGCTGTGAATAGTGTTGATGCATACCTGCAGTGCACTCCACATACATGTGAAAACATATATATAAAATTGTAAGAATAAAAAACAATCATGTGAATTGTAGAAGTTGTCAGTTGCCAGTTGCTAGATTGGAGTGTCTGTGTTGTTCTGTCAGAAGCTTCTGAACCACTTTGCTTTTCCTGGCAGTCTACAGGTGTTGTTATTACTGCCATTTTGTGTCAGCATGAAACACAGATTTTCAGCCCAGTTTGACACTTGCAACCAAGTTTGTTGTTGGCTACAATATACAGTCTGTTGCCAGGGTAAATTAAAAATTGTGTTCCGGATATACAGACCTCTTGATGATGTAATTTCCTTGCTTTCTCATAATTATCATGTCTAGTCAGGACTTCCTATTATTTAGTAAACTGGATCTAGATTCATTGCTTTGACTCTTGATTTCTAAATCAGATAGGAAATTCAAAAGCTATTTCAGATGGTACAATTCATACTTCTGTGTTTAGGGATCTTAACTATTGCAATGATTAATATCATCAGTATGTATCAACTACACTTTTATTCTTGGTATTTAAATGCATTCTACTTTGCTGCTTTGTTTCCTTTTTTTTTTTTCTGTTAATTGTGCATATTTATTTATCTTGGAAATTTCTCAACACAAGAAGAAGAGTTGCATATTTGAGGTGTTTGAGTTCCTGTGGTAAGCTGTCTGGGTTTTTTGCAAAAGCTAAAAAAATTTGTGTGCTAGTGAAATACTAACCGCTGGCATTTATGTTGCATCTGTAGTTTCAGAATTAACATCACATATGAGTAAATTAATTAATGATTGTTTTCTAGATCTGTGGATTTGGATGCAAAATAAGAAAAATTCTACTCAGCTGATGCTTTAAAGTTATTCATTTTGCAATAGCATAGATTTCCTGGTAAAACAATTTTGTCCTTCCATTTTTTGTAAATTACTTTTGAACTTATTTGCCCAAAGTATTGTGGAAGAATCTAGGGGTCAGGAAAAAGAATTGATGGTATTACAGATAATGAGATTATAGAGGATATGAGAAAAGCTACAGTAATTGCAGGAGTATGGGGCAGGGATATAGGAAATAGTCCAGGACAGCAAACTTTATTGGTTTCACAGCCCACAGAACAACTAGATTTGGCTTGACAGCTACCTTCCAATATCAGGCAGCTGATACAAAGCATAACTGAGAATTTGAAAGCTGTGTTTGTTTTCCTGTTTGGAGAGAAGGAAAAATCTTTTCTGGTAGCTGAGACTTGTAAAAAATAAATGAAGCTGTAATGGACAGATGTTAAAGAGAAATTATTATAAGAATGAAAGTGCCAAGTTGAGATCTTAAATAAGTAATTTGATATCAACAACAACAGTAAAAAAAAAAGTAGGAGGGATAGAAGTGAAATATGTGTGGAGACATTTAATTTGGTACCACAGATAAGTGTTTTGTCCTTGAAAAAAGAAAGGAAGATTAAACACTGATTCCACTGTGCACAGGGGAGATCAGTATCTAAGCTGGTGACAAAGGGACAAGTAGTGAAATTAGAGCCATGGTAAGCAAAGATTGGTAATGACTAGATGAAGAATGAGACCTGCAAATTTGAATCTCATAAGAAGGAATTAGAGCAATAAGCTGATTCCTAAAACCCTAGCAAACCATGTCACTTAAAAATGCTAAACATTCCGAAGAATGATGAACACCTTGCTGAGTACAGTTCACTTTGGAATGAGTAGAAGTAATTAATTAATATAGACCCAAAAATAGGAATTCTTTCAAAAGATTGTCATGAATATGAAAATATAGTGGAAAGATCTTCCTTTAGCAATCATAAGATGGAAAGAAGAACAGAACCATAGCAAAGTCACCAACAGAATAAACAGGAGGTAGCTGCATACCAGGGACCTTGAAGTGTTCTAACAGGGGGCTACTGCTTACAGTATTGTCATTGCCTCAGAGAATGGTAAAATTAATTAACACAGCTTCTGGTAGCAGAGTCTGTAGTATGTATTGACAAACAATTTTGCTCAATGCAAGCAATTTGAAACTTACTACTGATAATAGCAGTAGTATTTTTAGTACAGACTTCCTCTTTCTTGGAGAGCTCAAACTCCCTTGTGTGAAAGAGCGCTTTGCAAACAGTTTTCAGGAGAGATTCTCTGCCTTGCAGAGCTTATAGTGTAAATGAATAAAGCAGACAAATGATGTGCTGGGAATCAGTAGCTTAGCTTGTCCTCAGTCAGTAGCAAAACAGGGATAGAATTAATTCTTGTTTTCCGATTCTGTACCATTTCTTTTTGACAGTGTTTCCTCTATAAGGTAAAGCTAGAAAATACTGTTCTTTGAAACAGACTAAGCATGTGGTAAGCAGCAGGACATATTAGCTTTGTGCTAACAGCTGTGCTCCCCTGAGACAACTTCTGAATCACTGTTAGCTTGCATTTGACTGCAGCATAGGCTTGAAGCTTGGAGCATAGGTTTCATGTGAATTTGACTTTGACTGCATCCATCCACACAGGTGTTTGCCTAAAATAATTTACACATACATTCAAGAAACAAAGAAGCATGACTAGAAGTTATTGTTAAATATTATGAGCTCATAAACATAACGAAAACGAGTAAAAAGGAATGGTACAACTGCAGTAGCAACATAGATGATCGTCTATGCAGAGGAGGGAAAGGAGAAGTGATAGGGGAGAAATGGTGCTGTCTTTTAGCAGGAGCAGGTACTTGAACAATGAAATATTGTATTTCATCCAAGAAGGACCTTGTGTACATAGTTGTATGGCAACTTTCTTGCTCTCTAAGCACAGCCCAGTGCAACAGAGCTTCCAGCAGTTCTTAAAATGCCTTGTTTCATTTTACTGAGGGTTTAAAGAAGAAACCAGGGGACACGGAGCAAAATGCGTCCCTAACCAGGAAATAAACCCCCATGTTTAATTATAAAGTACTGAATGCTAAGATTAGGTTGGGTCTTTACTTACTGCCTTGTGCTAGTGTTATATATAGGATACCAAATCACTCACAGAAACAACTTTGATACTCAGCAGTTTTGTGGGTTACAGAAATTGTTGAACCAACATTTGCATACTGAAATGCTGCTTGTAGAGAATTGCCCATAGACATACTGACAGAATCAATCATCATATGTGAAATTCAAAGAGAAAAAATAATTTTATGCGTTTGCATGTTTAAATCAGTATTTTTGGTCAATGTTTGATTGATCTGTGGGTGGTTTTTTTTCTTGTAAAGCTGGAAGAGATTTGTATTGTACTTCTTCAAAACAGGAAAAGCTAGCTGAGTTGTACTTAGGTATAATGTAGTATCAAAGAAATCTAGAGATGCTACATCTGTGTTGCCAGGTAATGTGGACTTGGCTAAATGAGAGGATGGCATACTGCTCACCCATTCTTTTGATGGTTGCAGACTCACAGTGACGACAGAGATGTGCTGAATAAATGTTCCCAAGACTTAGGTTGGGCCTCCTGGTGTTACATGCCCACAATGCCTGTGGAAAGTACCACAGAGCCTTATTTACTGTGATCTTAATTCAGGGCTAGCTCGGGTCTCCAGATATTCCATATTTTCTGTATTCCATACTTCCCAAAGTATTTTTGGTATTTCAACATTCTGAAGAATGTTGAAGAACTCCCTGCTAATTATAGTTCACTTTGGAATGAGTAGAAGCAATTAATTAATATAGACCCCAAACCAGGAATTCTTTCAAAAGGTTGTCATGAGTACAGAAGAATAGTGGAAAGATCTTCCTGTAAAAGTGTGGAGAATTAAAAAAGAGGATACATTGCATATTAATTGCTCTGGCAGATCAAGAACTAAATGCATTTATAAATGAGACCTTCAAGCCTAGAAACACAATTCCATTCTGCTTTTAAATGCATTTGTGTTTTGTTCTTTTTATGCTAAGTTTTTCCTGGAATTAGAAGACTATGAGAAATATTTAACTATATCTAAATGAGGGGTAAATTATCTTCAAGTAGCTTGAAAATGTCAAAACGTGAATGGGCCATTTGTGATGGGGACTACAAATTCTAATATGGCCTTGAAATCTTCTGGGTCCTTCTTGATTCTTCTGATATTTCTTAATGTATTTTTGTTGGCCTGCTGATGATTGCTTAAATAGACAGAGTTTTCTTTGCAAACTTTCTTCAGTGTGCACTCAGTACAAATGTGGTCTTAATTTCTAGATGTATCTGGGTTTTGGTACCCAGATGAATTCTCTGTTGTCTGCTGAGTCTGGTTCAAGGGTTCCTGAAATAGGGGGGCTGGTGCCAGTGTTCTTATAGAAGCCTTACTGAGTCAAAATACTTCTGTGTGACCTGTGCTGCTCTTTTAGGTTAATTTCCAAATTTCTAAGTATGAGTTTAGTTTGTGTTCCCCTTTGCTGACAGTTTCAGTAAGTTGTGAATCTATTGAATTAATTTTTATTTCATGGATGGTTGTTATTTCTTTATGTGCGAACATGTTCAGGCAACAGATGAATTTTACCTAAAATTCTTTTCTCTTAGTCAGTCAAAATTCCCTGTATTGAGGCCATTAAATGAATTTTGCGAAATCCATTTTTGAAAGAGCAGTTGCTTTCTGTGGGTCTGATAGAGAAACTGCAATACTCTTTCCATGAAATACAGTATGCTGATAAGAAAGTCCTCTGGCAAAACATTCTAGTTCTTTTCAGGACATATATAGCATTTCAGAAGAAAATTATATTGAAATTTCCCCCAATATTAGATGTGCCTTTTGTTTTCCACCTACACACTTGCATTAGGCAGACACTTGTTGAATATTTTCCCCTTGTCATGAGTATAACTCAATTCATATGTTTACAATGATGTCTATTTTATCGTTTGGATCCATCTTCACATTTCAGGAGAGAAAATGTGTAAGCAAAAACTTAAAAAAACTGTAGTTGTTAAAATGGTGGCAGTGAGTAATAACTTTTATGAGTCTCTAAATCATGACAGTATGAGAAAGGTCAGCCCACATCTTTCATTCATCACCGTTCTAAATTGCTTTGGTGAAAAAATGTTTAGCATACAGAACATCATTACCAAAACCTGTAGTTGAATAAGCAGAAGGTCAGGATAGTAGGGATATTTTCTACCTTCTTCCTTCTTTTCCCTCAAAGGAAAAACATGGTATTCATTCTTCTATTAGACTACATTACTAAGAAAGTATTGATAGAGACTATGTACTTTATAATTCATAATTGAAATAGAATAATTTGCAAATATTTGTATTGTCTCAAAAAAAGAAGGAAAATTAGGATTTGATTAACATTTTATGTAGAGAAATTACTAGATTAAGAAATGGGAAATTGGGACAGAGTGTCTTTGAAGTCTTTGTTAACATTGAAAATGTTGCCTCAATAAAATAAAATTGTAAATGAAGAATGGAATGTGTTGGAAATTTTTTTAATACCGGTAGCATACCAAATATCTCTCCTCAATAGACAGGTGGGATGTAGTTTCTTGCCATTATTTCTTTGCTTTTGTTTTAATTCTACTTATTTAAATATTTACATCTCCGATTCTCTGAAATGTTTTCCGTAATATATTTATAATTTTAATTATCAAAATCACACAGCTATTTAATAAACCATTCTCATTTTCCATGTTTTCTTTTTCAAGCATTTTCATTAATTGTAGTTGAAAATGTTGGAGGGAAACTTGAATGCTTCATATCTGGTTACAGTTTTCATCACAGATGAAAACTCCTTACTCTAGGGAATGCAGAATTATTCCTGAGAGGCATGACTTTTATGTGTCATGGGAGAAAAAATGAAAAAAAAGAGAGTTGCATTATGACAGCAAAGGCCCCATGAAAGTAAATAAAATTGGTCATCCCAAAGAAAATAACACCAATACAGGCTCAAAGAGAAAGAAGAAATTATTTTAGGAGTTATTGAAGCAGAAGTACGTGTGTAATTTCTTATGTGTCCTTGGAGCAACACTCAATACATTTACAATTCCTAGAAGCTTTCTTATGCACTCTAAAAGCCTGTTGAAGCAATGAAAGTGTTTAAAAAAAAATCTGTAATAAGGAATACAGTAGAGCAATGCAATTGTCTTCTCATTTAGACTAAATAAAGAAGTAAAAGTATACCTGCTCCTCAAATGAATCATTTTCCTCATATACAGACCAGGTTCTTATTTCATTTTTTTCAGGGAAAACACTGGTTCCTTTGATTTTATGAAAATTTTGCCACTGACTTCCCATGAATCAGCATTCTCGCTCTCATTTTCTCTTCCTCTCATTTTCCCTCTCACTTATTATTCTCTCCCTCTTCCTCTGTCTCCCTTTTTCTCTTACAAATACACAAAATCCTTACTGTCCTGGGGAAACTTCTCAGCTAGTGTGAAATTATATACCTTCCATCCATAGAGGTTATGGGTGTGATTCCCATTCCTGTGGAGTCCAGTTTTTAGTGCTGTTCCTGAATGAATTGATCAGTGTGTTTGTCACTCGTATTGCTTTTCTTATTATTAGTTTCCCACAGTTCAAGCCACTTCTTCTGCTTCCATTACTGTTTTCCCCAGTCAATTCCAGGACTTTAAATCCTGTTCCCGTCCAACATCTGTTGCCCATTAAACCACCTTAGGAAACTTTGTCTTTTCTTACCCAGCCTAAGAAATAATGGGGAGAGAATGGCAAAACAAAGTTGCCTTGTGGATCTACTCTATCTGCCAATGAGTAGAAATTTCCTTCTAACCATGGTTTCTGTTTTTTATTGGGTGATATGCTACTGTATCATTTGGTGACCTCCTTGTTTCCTGATTTCCTTGTATGAAACCAAGATATCTATATGTGATAATATATAAAGGGTCATCACCTTATTTTAGGTAATTTTGAAAAGGTGTGTAAATGTTGGCAGATTTTGGTTGATGAAGTTACACTTCTCATGAAGAGACATTAAAAAAAACCTCAGTTTCTAGTTTTATGGTAGAATTAATAAAAAAAAAGAGATACCAATAATGAAACATCTTTAAACTGCAAAAACATTTCTAATACAGTTTTTCCCTATTAACTATTTGACATAAAACAGTACGATGGAAGCATATAAAAGTTTTATTGTCATATATTTGGTATGCATGATATACCAGAGCTCTGACTTCATGATTTGTTTCTTTTGCAGCTCATCCCAAATTATCCTATAAAATATTTTTATTGTACTACCTTGCCATCTTTAACATAGCAATCTATTCATTTGTATCTTCCATAGTATGCAGCAAATTGTGTCTACAAAACAAATAAATGTATGCAAATATGTTTAAGGAAAGAAAATAGTAGCTGCTCACCTCTTTAACCAATACCATATAACCTTTATTCCTGCCTTATTTTCATTACCCTAGATGGTAGGTTTGGGTCTTTGTTTACTATTTATCTTGCAGCAGTGTGTTTATTACTACAATTTAAGCACATCTAATTTAAAGTGTCGGAGCTTCAGGAAAGGAAGAAACAATACAATTTTAAAGCATGTTAATGTTTCTACTGTCGGAATCTTATAGCAAAAATGTCTCTAAGACCATAAATGGCTATAAATAAGTTAAAGTGACCAGTTGAATATATATCATTAGAAACATTCTTCATGAAAATGTCCTTTCTTCCTTATAAATAGTGAAAACTTCAGTGCCTTTCTTCTGAATGTATTAAGATGTTTAGCTTTATAATACTAGTGTAATTTTTGTTTCTGGTCACTAAGTAATAGTGGAAACTTCTGTTAGTTTTCTAAAAATAATTTTATCTTTTTTTTTGTGCTATGACGAAGTGAGGAAGTGGTACAATAACACAGCACAGTAACAAGGGGAAGAAAGGATACTTGAACAAATACATGCCATGCTGAGTATCAGAAGTCTGGAAGAATTGTGTGAATTTCAGATTAAAAGGTTTCAGATAGACCTGGATGGTTTGACAAAGAAGATTATGCTTATTCATATGATATTTACTAAATGTGGTGGTGATTAGATGAGCAGTCAAAGAAACAATATTATATGGCAGGGCTCATGAAGTATCAGAGCTTGTCCTACTAGGCAGGAAAGCAAGAGATAAAGATGAAGGGTGAGATATACTAGAGATGACTACAAAAACATAGAAACCCAAGGAATTGAATTGCAAAAATATATTAATTGACAGCAACCACGGGTAAGCCCATATCTAAAGCAAAACATAACAAAACCAAACAGTAAATTTTCAATTTGTTAATATTATTTGCACTGTAAGGCTATTTGTGGACGATATAAAGAAGTGCATTTATGGTCTGACACCTAAAATAGTAGAGATGAACATGTTTTCACTTTTAAGGGGTGTGGTTACATTACAGAAATCAGCCTTAGGTGGTAGGCCCGTTCAGTGGGTCATCAGAATCAAGTGATTCTTTAAGCCTATCATCAGCCAAGATTAAACACTTTTCCCTTGCAAAATCATAATATTTTTTAAAATTAAAAAGACTAGATATTTATTCAGTAAATTTTTAAAAAATTAAACTAAAAATCGAAATTGAAGAGCAGTAATCCATTCAGTTCTATTGTCTGGGAAACCAATTTACAAAATAGTCCAGCTCATTCACCTGAGCTATGCAGTGAATGCATACTTACAACAATAAGTTGAAACAAAATATTAAACTTGCTCAGCATACTTAATATTTATTACCTTTTTTTTTTAAGGCAGATGCTAGGAATTGGTATCCTATAATCCATCAAGGCAACTGAAGAATTATGTAGTGCTGAAGTGCATGCAATTCTGAATAGGTTATAGGAAACAAGATTTGGGGAGATTTGAACTGGTAGCCGTTGATTTGGTGGGATATATTTTCAACCAGAAATGTTGGCCATATAAGCACTATTCAGCCAAGTAAGCTTTTAGCCTTATTATGAATTAGAGCTATGAGTTCTGATTTCAGAAGAGTGAAGAAACTGGATGCAGTAGCACGTAACAGTATTAGTACTTACACTATATGCTTGCTATGATTTGTGCACTTGCTTTTCAGAGGACCATTCTGTAAATGCCATCCTTTATCACTGCAGAAGTAATAAAAACAGCATCCCCAGAAGTGTTCATTTCCGATGGAATTCATTGCTGATCTCATCTATTTAAGTGAATGCAAATTAAAGCTCTCTCTCCTGTTTCTCTGAAGGATTGATGCATTTCTGACTTGTGAGCAATGCTGAGTGTCAGTCTCCAGAAAACGAATGGAGGAAGATTGACATAGAATGGGTTCATGCCTGAAGTAGCCACAGGATTTAATCTCCTTGCATCTCTGGGTGTATGTGTGTCAGCCATAAAGCAATCTTTGAATTACTTATCTCCTGACATAATTCAAATCTCTCAGAAATGTTATTTTCCTATTAAAAAGAAGGATTGGCTATGTAAGGCCACAGTGGGCTATAGAAAATATTGAAAAAATTGCTATCAATAAATAAATGAAATATAGAACTGGAGAGAGAGTTAATTTTGTTCACATTTATGGAAACTTCCATATGTTCTGTTGTTTCACTGCATTAGAGACATGCTACTTCCATTGTAATGTAATTTAGTGTGATGTATTGTGTATTTAGACTTAAAACTAAAAATTGAATTTTTCTAGCAGCAGAGAACAGTAACAGCCCTGCAGGATGTACACCAGCTCACTAGTTAGGCCACTACCTGCCGCTTTAAAGTTGCACTTTACTGGAGGCTATTAGTCAACACCAGGGTTTTTAGTGCTGCTTACATAAAAGAAGTTGCATTAGAGTCCAAAAAAAAAAAAAAAAAAGTAGTATTTGAGAGGGAAATAACCTTTCCTAAAGTGAGAGAAGGGTAAGGTTTGCTTTGAGGGCTTGTTTTGACATTGCCCACTTTGAAATCTTTTTGTGGTATGTTCGTTTGGTCCCTTTTGAAATTGTCAACATGCCAGTGCCTTCTTAAAAGATGTATACCGGGGATAGCATGAGAGGCCCTGTTGCTGAAGAATTGAATGTCATATCCTGACTTCATTACACTACGGGAAGGAGGCTGAAATATACTTTTTAATGTCCGTATAACTCAGTAATCCTCATAGTTCTGTAACTTTATGTTCTTTTGAAGAAGACTGCTTCCCTTTTATTGAGGAAAATGTTATTTAAAGACAACATTACTTATTTGGCAATGGAAGCTTCCTGCAAGGGTCATAAAAAACTTTTGGCATTCACTTGTAGTTCTGATAGAAATGTTTTTATACTAATTATTTTTTAACCATTTTTCATTGTATTAGTAATTTATATCCATGTGATTGGATGTTATTGGAATGTATTAATTAATTTGCAGCCACTCATTCTGGAATGTGGACTGCTGATTTTGAGCTGAAAGAGGTGCTGCAACCTGCTGTTAAGAATCCAAGTGACTTAGAGTGTGACCTCCCAATATTGCAGCTTTTGAATTTAATTCTACTCCTTTGTAGACTGTGTGAGAGATCTTTTTCAGTTCTTCTTGTGTAGTCACAGTATACTGGCTGTGTAAGAAGTACTCTTCCTACACACCCTGCTTTATTCACTTCTTATTAAAACCTTTTGTTTGTTGTTTCGTTGTTTTCAATTGAGTTTGCTGTAGTCAAGATTTTCTCCAGTGCAGAGTTCAGGTTGATGATCTCAGGTCTCACAGACCAGCTTTTTGCAGACTTACTTCCTATCCTGGGGCTGAAAATGTATGATTCAGACTTGCAATCCTTTTTATCAAACTTCCATTAAAACTTCTGGGCTTTGATGTTTTTTGTTAGTCCTATGCTTTACATCTTCTTCAAGTTATTCGCTTTAAGGTAAGAAAGGTCAAATGCTGAACTTAAAGTAATGTTTGCATTTTGAACTGAGTGTAGAAGAACCGTGCTGCTACATTCTTCACTCCTGCCTAGAGCAGTGTTCCTTTCAGTTCACTGGGAAGATGTGCAATTTGTTATGCAATATGTGGCTGGATAATACATAAACCTTACTCCCAGTTAATTTTCAGCTGTTGGTTTGGAAACAACAGAACTGGAATGCAAAGGCATATGTTAATGATGAACATGTATTGGGATGCCCATAAGGCGACCCTGCCTTGGCAGTGGACTTGGACTAGATCCTCAAAGGTTCCTTCCAACCCTAATTGTAATTGCTTCAAATTGGTTTTATATAAAACAACAAAGCAAAGATTTTTCTTGCCATTGAAAAAAAAAAATTCCCCATTTTCGTTACTTTCAGAATTCAAACTTACATTTGGATTGTCATAGTTTGTAATTGATTCTACCTAACTCCAGTCTGTATTTCCTGTCTGCCTTAACCCATGAACACAGAAGATTTCCACAGATGAATAACCATGGGTTTGTTACTTGTACAATAAGAAATCTCTCTGAAAAGATCTTATTACAAAGTGATGCAGAAAAATACAGTGACGTGGTCTTGTATGATAATGATTTCATTGCAACTGCAGATTGGTTACAGTTTCACATAACTATTAAATGTGGTAGCCCTTTATATTTTCCTTTGGAGGATGCCATGCTTTCAGAATTATGTATGTGTGTGTCCAGACAGTATATGTCATTTTCTGAGCTTTTTCGTGTGTAATTCATTTGTGGTTTGAGTTTTAGGAAAATGTATCAAATCTCATAATCATACGCAGATTTTATGTCCTATATAGCCTGCATGTGTTGAATATACAGTGTGTGTATATATATACATGTACACATATGACCTTCTAGTCTTTCTAGCTCCCAGTAGAAATTTAGCCCTCAAGCCACTGTTTCCTTTGCCCTGTTGTAGGTATTTGGAAGATTTAGGAGGGAACTTTCATTGCAAGTTATTAATATTTACTGGTGATGTTATTCACAGTAAGTATATATCATAACTGCATCCCGTATGTATTTTTCAGATTTTGAATAATTTGGGGATATACATCAGGGTTGATAAAATGCTTTCCAAAATGGTTAAACATGTGGTTCAAGTAGGACATTTCCTATTATTATTATTCGTTAAATATTCTGGTTCTTAAGGCTTTATATATATTACAGATTCTGAGAGTAGAAAGCTTAGTTGTTTCAAGTTCTTTTCATGCTTCAGAAACTAATGGTATTCAAATTCTAGGTGAACAGAAAAAACCTGAAGCCATTAGGTAGGAGTTGCATTGCTTTAAATTGGAAGCAATCATTTCCCCATCCTTTCATTTTATGCTAGTTTTCAATTGCTAACAGTTTTCAAGAGGAGAAGACATGGAATCAAGCTGTAGAATATAATACCCTGGCTTTTTCTAGGGATTGCCATGTAACTGAGCACTAAATGAACACAATCTCTGTATTTTCCAGGCATAATTAATCTGGGAACAGCTATATTTGTTCAAATATTTCTTTGAAATATGGTTTTAACAAAAAAGAGCAACTATTCAGAAGAAGTGTATTCAGACAGAGAATTATTTAGGCATATCTGGAATTAAGACTGCTCAACACCTGAGATACAAGGCAGCTCATGCTTCTGTCATACCAAAAAAGCAGCAGAAAGTCATCATGGCACAGTGGCTTTCCATTCTCTGGGAAGCCTCAGAACCTCTAAGAGATACATCCTATGGAGATAGTTGTTGCTAGATGTGCAGAGGGAAGAAACCTCAAAGCATACCCCATTTACCCCATTTTTTTTGGTAGATGGTTGTCTTGCAATGTGAGGTAATAGCTGACAGTAGTATATTTTCCCGCCTAACTACAACCATAAAATTAAAAATAAATTTTAATTTAATGAACTTTAAATAGCTTTAAATAGAATTGAGCTGGAAAAAATGTGTACTTATTTATCTTGAAAGTCCTTTTTTTCCCCCAAATAAGACTCCAATTAATTGACAGCTTCTGGATGTAAAAAATGTCATTTTAGCCAATTTCAGTGTATTATAGGCGAATACTATTTTAGCATGTTTTGCTACAAATTTCTTATGCATAAGAACCAAGACTTGGTCAATGCTGGGAAAAGACTAGTTCAGAAAACAGTGAAATTTATCAGATATAAATGAGATTGGTATGCCTCTGCAAACAAACAAATACATAATTTGTTGCTGCATGTTTGTTGCTAAGTCTTTCATAAACTAATGAACATCAGCTAAATTGCTGGCCTGTCACTTGTTTTATAATCCAACCACCCTCCATGCAAAGACACACTTCAGTTGCTCGTACTACTTTCTGTCTTCATTTTCAGCATGTGATGTATTACTGTTCACTTAGTTACTAGTTCATTGAACTTATTAATTTCAAACAAATATTGTCTCACCTTCATCTTGGCAGAATATGTACATAATTTACACTATTTATTTTACTTCTGCCTGTGTTGGAAGTGTTGGGTGACTTTTTTCGCAATTCATAAACACGAGGAAATATGAAGAACACACAGACTTTAGGAAGCCTTTGAAGGGCCTATTAAATCATCAGGATAACTGCAACAGCTATAGTAATATTGTGTTCTGTTGCAGAATACATACAATAGGTTTTATCTGGATGCTATCTTTTCAGATAAAGGTGTGTCATCCCTTGTGAAACCTTTGCTATTTCTCTTCAGGTTAGATAACAGGGACCTTCATGTCAAAATACTGAAGTGTCTTTTTGGAAACAGCTAAAAAGTCCTGATTATTCTTTCTGAAAATATTCAGGTTTTTTTTAATAAATATCTCACAGTCACTGAACACATCTGGCATTTTTCCATTGGATATTTTTCTGCAGAAAGCAAAAAAATGTAATATTTTTTAAATTCTGGTGCCATACTTGGGCTGTTAAGTATGTAAGAAAAAGAAATATATACTTAGATATTAATTTATATTTGGATATGATTGAAAGTCAATGGAATTTAATAGGTGGCATACCTACTGTTGCCATATGCTACATGGATAGTCCTCTTCCATTATAAAGAAATGTTGTTTTGTTTGTTTGTCTCACTTTTGAGATGGTTGAAACACAACTGTAACACCTTAATTTAAAAAAAAAAAATCATGTGGGAACTTGACTTGCTATTAGCATATTTGGTAGATTTTTTTTTTCTGAATAGAGAGAGTCTCAGGCAGTATTATCAAAATATGAATCATAAAGCAAGCTACCAAAGCTCAGGATCTGGGGGAAAGACCAAACTAAGCCTTGAGTTTAAAGTGAGGTGGAGGATGGAAAATAGTTGAAATTCGTGCTCCTTCCTGTGGTCCTGTTCAATCTCTTTTTCTTTGTTAAATCCAGGGAAAAAAAGAAAAAAAAAAAGAAATCCAGTGCTGCAACATTTCTTGAGAGAATCATAGTAGTTATCTGCTTACTTCAGAAACTTCTGGGGCATATAGTGATCACTCTTAAAATTTGCTTTCTAATTAAAAATAAATAATGAATTATTTTATTTTTATATTTATTAATGGAAAGCATTTTCTTTATCTAATATTAAAGTCTAACTTCCAAAGTGACTTCTCTTCTGAGCTTGTTCTCTTTTCAATCAATAGAAGAAAGACAGCAATCAAAATAAATATTCTTCAGACTTCAATCCCTAGGCCCAGCAAAATAAAACATGAGTTACAATTTTAGTAAACTTACAAGTGCTCTTGTTCTTTTAAGTAGATAGGTAAAGGCAAGAGTTAAATATAGATTGAGATTATTTATTGTAACTATACTGGAGACTCTGACACACTTAAACAGAGTTTGCTCTTAAAAATTCCTGCACTGAGCTCTGGTCTCTGGAGCTCATGTTGCCTCTTTTTTGTGTGCTCCCATTCCCCAGGCTTGCCTTGGCAGACAGTTTCATCCTCTGCCATCTCTCTTTCCCCCTTTAACCTGGTCAACCAAAGCTGTTCTTATGCCCTCGCTGTTCCAGTCCCTGCAGTTCTTAGATATCTGCCAAATATTTTACCAGTTTTACCATGTCATGATGAATGTGTTTATGTTATGTAATAATGAAATTGCTTACTTTTTTTGATTCAGCATAAACTATCCCTCATTAGACAATCATTAGAAAGTCACATAGTTTTTTTTTAGTTTAAGTGCTAAATGTCTTTCTGTAACAGTGTTGGCTATTGTTTGTATGGCGTAATGTGGTTATTCATCTGTGATTTCTAAAAGAAGGCATTAACACTGATTGGTATCAATTATTTCTTCGTTATTAGCAAATGTCAGGGAATAGAAATGTATTCCTTAATGTTTCTCACTAAAACATTCTAATCCATGCAAAAACACTATTATACAAAGCATTTACAACTTCCAAATCTATTTTAAGCTAAACATCTTTTGACGATATATGTGGTTATTTTCATAATTTGTTTCCATACCATGCAGGATTCTGGCGTTACACATGGAACTCTCCATTTCAGAAGACATGTGCTATCACTCAGGCTGGCACACACTTAGGTGTCTTGCTGATTTCAAGGACTAGCACTCCTTGTTTACAGTGTGACTCCAATTTGCAGTGGATGTCACTTGGCATCTTCACATGTTGAGAGTATAGAGCAGCATCCTGCTTTTTCCAGGGTAGTTAGGACTCTCTCAGTGAACAAACAGCTTAATGATGTCTACAGCTACCAGCTGGGTATGGATGTTAGGTGAGAGGATAAAGGCAACTGTGTCCTATACCTGAGGTACTACAGTTATGAGGTTCAGGAATGCTGCCAATGGATAAACTTCAGCTGCAGAAAGAGCAGATGAAGAAACAGCCACTGGAAAATTGCCAGCCTTCTTTCCAAACTATTCTATTTGATTTGTCCCGTGTTTTGGATTTGTGCTAAACACGGGGTTAGTAATATTGAGATGTTTTTGTTATTGCTGAGCAGGTCTTACACAGAGCCAAGGCCTCCTCTGCTTTTCTGCCACACTGATGAGGAAGTCGGGGGTGCATGGGAGTGTGGGAGGAGACACAGCCAGAATAGGTGACCCAAATTGGCCAAAGGGATATTCCAGACCATATGGCATCATGGCAAAACAGGGGGGAGAAGAAGGAGGAATTGAGGGACATTTAGAGTGATGGTATTTGACTTCCAAGTAGCCATTGCATATGATGAGGCCCTGTTCTCCTGGAAAACATGTTTATTGGACATACTCATACAAGGACCTGCCGGTGAAGCAGGTTCTCATGAGAAAGATTCTTGGAAGGAGGCAGGGAATGAGATAGCTGATAGGTTCTGTGTAAGCCCTGCTCAGCAATAATAAAAAAAAAATCTCTATATTATTAACACTGTGTTTTGCACAAATCCAAAACACAGGACAACTCAAATTGGAATGGTCTGGAAAGTAGGCTGGCAATTTTCCAGCTGTATCTAGATACCTTATATACATGGAGAATTTATTATTTTTTAAGGCTAAGATCTATTAAGGACTTGATTGGAGGCTTCTCTTCTGTGCATTTCTTCCCTGCCTTCATAATAGAAGAGCCAGTTCTGCTGTGGCACGTTAATCTAATCCTTCCATTGTTCATGTACCATCTGTTTGAATCTATGGTCGTGGCCTCCAGCAGGATGGGAGGAGAAAGCCTTTGCTCCTAAGTGATCTCTCAAATACTTCCTGCTCTGGTGCCTTCTCTGTTTTGTTTTTTAGCACAGTGTTCCTGCTCTCCTTTAGAGCCCCAGAGTGTTATTTGAATTTCACCTATGTTTGGAAATTAACTACCAGTTTATTTGTTTTCCTAAGATGTTATTTAAGGTACTAGAAAAGCTCTCTTTTCATTCATTAACAGAAGAATCCCTTCTGGAAGCCTTCTGTTCACATCTTTAATTCAAGAAGTACTTTATCCGTGGGTGATAGTTTCCTGTCTCAGTGTTCTAAAAAATAGTTGTAGAGCTACAGATTGTTCTGTTTGTGGCTACCATACCTCTTTGTGTGTGGTGTTTTAGCGGAAGGGGGATTATTTTTTTTCAGAGAAGCATTTTCCCTAGAGCTGGAGAGCTGGTATCTTTACACTCAAGGAAGTGTAAAGCAGAGAAAAGTTGCAGCATACCCTGTTCTTTTATTTCAGTGAAAACTGAACACAGAGGGCAGACCCAGCAAGGTTATAAGAAAGGTTTAACCTGGAAGGTTAAAGGAAAGTATGTACAGAGTAAATAAAAATGCAATAAAAAGAATACACACGCGCACACACACTATAAGTGATAAACCAACCTTCCTTAATTCTTTTCACGCTGGAAAAAAAGTGTGACCTTAAACCACTTCACCTTAAAGGTAACCCAGTTCTTTTCATGTTTGAATTTCACATTTAACTAAGTAGGGTTTTCTTGTCTGTGGTGGATTTCTTTAAGAGAAGGGAGCTTGAAATTATGGAGTCTGTTATTCTCAGGGAGTGGTTTTTCATTCAAATGAGCAGCATCAAAGTATTTAATATTTTAAATTATATTTTATTATTAATATGACTGGAATAATTTCAGCATCCAAAGTAAATCAGTTGTGATTTCTAGAGAAAGAATGAACAGGTCAAAAAGACTCTTTCCTGTTGGGAAAAAAGTATCAATGTGTCTTGAGCAGCTTCCAAGGGAAACCCAATTCTATCAGAAATAAAAAATCTCAATACAATCCCAAGTATTTATTCTTTGCAGGTCATCTCTGTGTAGCAGAAGAAAAGGAAATGGGATTTTTTTTTCCATGTCAAAAGTATATGTTCATACAGCTATAAAGTATGAAATCTTAGAGTAGTTCAGGAGAAAAAGAAAAGATTTGCTTATGAGGTATTCTTATTTTCATCAATAAGATATTTTGATATATGTGCTGGATCAATGACAGCTGCCCAATTGAGAACTTGTTTTCAGGTATGAAAATAAGATTAGGTTGTTTCTATTTTTACAGTGCTACAAATGCATTCAAAAAGAATGTAAAAAGAAAATCCAGTAATGATTTCTTACTCTCCCAGAACTGAATTTTGCACATGAAATCATTGACTTCACTCTGGATGGGTCAGTTTTGAGACATTCTTATACTAGTAAATGTAAAATAGTCTTTTTTATTGGGCTGTTGCGTGAAAAGAAATTTAAAAATTGGAGTAAGTTGTCACTGCTAGGATGCTGCAAGTGGATCTGCAAGAACATGGAGCTATATTTTAAGATTCCATGTGAAGCTGGTCTCACAAGAGCCACAGACCTTTGCAAGAATAATTGCAAGACCTTACAGGTCTTTTCAGTCAGCTGAAATTACATGTTAAATGAAATTGCTAGGGGTTTTTTTGTTTGTTTGGTTTGTTTTTGGTTTTTGGGTTTGTTTTTTTTTTTTAGGTGCCGATTGCTTTTGAGCTCTTCTTTAACTCTGGTCTCCAAGTTTATGTATTACAGCTTCTTTCCCTTACCTTTCCTTGGACCACTGGTGCTTCTTACTTTACCCTTTTCCAGTGAGCACCTATTTGATGTTGATTTACATTTTCTGTATAAATGTTTGTTGCATTGTCATGTGTAGGGTCCTAAATCACTTATTCATACATGGAACTTTGAAAGAAAACATTTTCTCTGTTTGATCATGTCTGAAGTGGTTTCTGGCTGGCTTGCTCCAGGAAGGGCAAAGGAAAGGCTTTTTAAGCATAAAACAGATTCTTGCATCTAAATCATGGGAATAAGGCAATAATGAAATCTTTTGCTCTCTGAAGCAGTATTTTTTGGACTCCCTTATACCGTGGCCTGTGCAAGATTGAGGGAGATCATGATGTGTGGGTTCCTTGTGTTCATCTAGAGGTTTGGCTTTTTAAAATTTTATTTTTCTGTTTCAGACTGTTAGTGCTTTTAGAAGAGTTAGCTGCAGTTTGTAAATTCTTATAAATCAGACTAAGACTGCTATTGAAAAACTGAACTTTAGTGTTAGGGAAGATGTTTAGAAGAAGTTTTTCAAAACATATATGAATTTTTTAATTTTATTTTTTTTAGAACACAGTTTGTCGTTTGTATTTTTTAAATTACTATCGGCATTTGTTATTCCAGTGAATTACTTTGGGCTTGTAAGGCAGGAAAGTATTTTTTACTCTGTCTAGGGGTTGAGAATTACAAGAGCCTCAGAAATCACTGTTCCTGATTATTGGCTTCACCTGCTGTTCTCTGTGTGAAGACAATAAAGGCAGGTCCATTCCAGAACCGTAAAGGTTGTAGAAAGCAATACAGTTCCCAAGAATCACACCACCTGATCCCGCCAAATGAAGATATTTCTGTAACAACGTGTGCAATATGGTTACAATATTGCTCTTGCCTTACTAGAGTTCTTTTCAGCCTCTGTCTGCATTAGCTGTGGTTTTTGCCTTCTGTACTTCACCAAGATCTTACAAGTCCAAGTGCTGATGAAAATGATCCTTGTCAGGCTGTGTGCAGGACGTGTTTTAGGATTGTCCAGCCAGAACCGTGCTCCTGCTGCAGACAAGGCAATGATGCCCATAGCCTCTTCTGGCCCAGTTGTGTAAGCTTGGGAACAGACCCACTGAATCAAATGGTGAATGCTCTGCACATTTGTTTTGAGCTTTTAATGTGTAGCAATCTTCAGCTGAAACATCTGCTATAATGAACTTGACATTTCCACTAATCACTGCATCAGTTCACTTAATGTCCTGCATTAAATTTGCTTCCAATAGAGCTATCCTTTTTCAAAGAGAAGAGTGTGAATTTCGCTACTTGTGTCTCCAGAACTAGTGAAATACCCAGCCTTCTAACTGTGTGGCTGATAGCTGGTGTTGAGGCTGGGCACTGGGAAATAGAAAGGGAAGCAACAGGCCTGGCTGAGAGGAAATATTCCAGATTTGGTGCTGATAAGACAAATTTGTGAATCCAGGGAGCAGCAGTGTGTGGAAGCAATTAATGAAGACTGAATCCAGTCTCCAGTGCTTCAGATTGATTTTTTTTTTTTTTAATGAGGCTTAGAAGGTGGGACAATTAATTTTAAAAATAAGTGGAATGACTGTGACATAAGACTTTCCATATAATTTGATTCTATTTCTAGTAAAAAAAGCCAGCTATTTGTTTAGAAATTCCTGGTGTCTTTGTAGGTACTGTTAGAAAACTTCCTTCAGAGCAGCTAGCCAGAAAAAAAAGAAACAAACAATTCCATTTTATGAGAAACAAAGAACTGATATAATCGTGATTATATCTTTATCTGCCTACTTGATAGGTAGATAATAAATATCAAAATATTTATTCTTAATCAAGTTAATTGTTTGTAGCAGAACCTATGAGATTAAAAGTATCCACTGCCAGAGAAAAGAAGGTATCTTAGTTAATGAGTTCTGTTCTATGTCTTTAGGGAAATATTTGGATTCAGCACTGTATTCAACTGAACAGTGAGGATTTGTTTCCAAATGAGAGCCTTTTTATATGTTTTTTCATGATTTTTATAATATGGTAGTGCAGTTAATAACAACATGATGCATCACAGCAAGAAGTGATGGGACAAAGGGAGCTACCCCTTTTATTTGACAGCAATTATATGGCTTTGAGTTCAGAGGAGATTTGTAAATTGGGGAAAACATTGGACTCACCTCTGTGCAAAAACAAGCAAATAGTGTGTTGAAAACTATTTAATCTGAAATAACTAAATTTAGCCTGGATTGTTTTTAGCCATAACTGATTTTTGCTAATAAAAGCATGAAAATGTGAACTAAATATAGCCCTAATTTTCCAGATGACTGACTATGCCATAGGGCTGGACATTAGTGCATCTCTTGGATCACTTTCTGGTTCTTCTTCAGTTACATCTTTTATGTACAGATATTTTTGTAAAACCCTATTGCATCTTAGAAAGACACTCAATCACTTTTTACAAAAGGACAGATATTTTCCCTTTTTAGATTATGCTAAACTTTAAGAATAATCAGCACATTTTAGTGCATATCAGTTTTCTGTTTTAGTCTTCATTATCTTTCTTATGCAGCAGTTTCTTATTGGAAGGGTTAAGGTCAGAAGTAATAATGTTGTAAGTTTGTGAAATTTTTTGAAATATCTAAATTATGATAATGGCTTTGTGTTTGCAAAGTATTTCAACCATGTAGATATTAACACCTCCAGCTATTTTTATTAATCCCATTGATGCTGGTCATATATAAATAATTCATCCCCTTCTTGCTGCATTATTCCTTCAAATCTGTGTGTTTTTATATAATTCAAATTTTATTCAGGTTTGTGTCAAAATAATGTAAGTTTTTTTGCAAAGTCAAGCACCTGAAGGTTGAAAATGGCATTTTTATTGCTCTTGGTACAATGTTAATTCAGCTCCTTTCTGCATTAAGCCGGTGGGCTGAATGATGTCCCATGAAAAAACAGTATCCAATGAGTTAATTAAAATTAAACCACAATGCGTAGACATGTGCAGCAAGGAGAGAATTAATTTTACACTTTCAACTCAATAAGTCTGGCATTTCCCAGCTCTCAAGTGCTTGACTTTGCAACCTCGGTGTGCTTGTGAAGTTTTCTGTTGCAGACAATTCCTAATTTCCTTTAAGAAAGCTGTGATGGGCTGGGCTACTGAAAACCTCTTGCCTGACAGTGTCACTCAGGATGCTGGAGACTTGAATTCTTAAACTAAACAGCTGCTCCCCCCTGAGCTACCAGACTCTCCATGTATTAGTATGTATGCTGCTAATGCCGAAGGGGGAGAGAGTCTATTGATACAGATTTCTTATTGACTAATCAGACTCTAGTCTAGTTTCCAGAGGTATGGATTTCGGTGTGTTGGAGAGCTGGACTAAGTGCTGAGTTATCATCAGCTGAAAATGGGATCATCTAACTGGCAGGCTTAATTAGGTTGTATCTCCACTTAGATAATACGTGGCAGGAATATTTTTAATGCAAAAGCCAATAAATGCAAAACACAGAAGTCAAATTCTGTCCATCAGTATAAAGGGAGCTTACAGATAGTTTTAGGCACCGAATGAAGAAACACACTGTACCCAGCTGAATGAAAAAATAGATATGTAAAAAATGCATAGTGACACTAGGATTTGGATGCATAGTCAGTTCTTGCCAAAATTCATTTGAGTTTCATGTTCCTTCTGAAATTTGGCACCTAATCTGAAAAAATCATTTTCTACTTGCGTACTATGAATTTAATGATTCTTTTCTTTTTCATAAGCTTCATCATGTCAAGAAGGGTCAATTGCTGGCTTATAAGTTAGGGAAAGTAGCAAAGGACAAAATTTCTGTCAGCATAATGAACAAGTCAGTAGTGTTTCTCTTCCTTGGTCATTTAGTATTATTATGGTTACTCTTTTCTGAGGTCTAAAATGATACATTAAGTTGGAGGCACCAGAAATTGTGTCACTGAGGGAAAGTATGAGTTCTGTGTGGGTATTAACAGTCTAGACATTTATATTTGTATAAAAAATGGAGACATTTCTTTTTTTCTTAGAGGAAAATAGAAAAATGTTTGCTTCATGAACACTGGTGAAACATATTGGAGTTGTTGCATTATCTAGAGATGTAAGGAGGCTGATGGTTAAAAAATATTTTGAAATAAGTATCTCTGTTATAATTTTCCTTTACAAATCCTCATACTGCCTTCACTTGGCCCCATATTTTCTTCTGAATTGTCTTTTTAATTCTGTTCTCATTCTGTGGTTTCTTTTAGCCCATAACTAACCCACAGAATGATGGGTCAATAGACATGCACTGAGGCTTACTCTGCTTTTAAGAAGTTGCAGGGATAGCTGTGTAGGTTAAGAAGTGAATAAAAGTACAAATGATTCTGTAGTGCTGGTAAAATCTTGATGCAGTCATGGGTCTTGGGTAGAGGAGAAAATCTTACTTTAATGGGATTTCATTCAAAGAATTGTTTTAATGCTCTATCATTAGGAGTATTTTCACCAGAATAAGACACTGCTGGGTATTTACTATAATGCTGTAAAGAATTACTTATCAATGTTGACAAAGACAAAATTGTCTCTTCTATTTACTTGAGGTCTGAACAACAGACTTTTGACAGAAACTCCAAACATTCAAAAGTAAATGTGAGAAAACTCTCCTCTTTTTACAGTAGAAATTCCACAAAGCTGTTTCCATCTGCATGCAAACCTATCATTAAACACTCTTTCCTCTAACTGGGATGCACTCTTTCCAATGTGGGCTTCTCCAAAATTAGTTTTGTTTAAAATGTGCCACAATATTTTCTTGTTTTCTTTTTGTCTTGGTAATTCAAAGTGAGGTAGATTTTGCTGGTATTATTAAGTGTAAGAGGATCCAAAGCAGGGCCTGAATCTGAACCTTTCTTTATACTTGACTGAGCTGTGGAAAGGATCATGAACTGGTACATTAAGACTTCAGGTATCGATTGTGAAGTGCCCCAGCACAGAGGCAGCTGGCTGGGACCTGCACCCAAGCACAGACTCTGATTCAGGGGTTCTGTGAGATCCTGGGCTTCCAGGATGGACTGTGGATGGATCTCACACTAGAAATGTCATTCGTGGCTGAAGAAACCCTTCCTTACAAACAAATCATCAAAACTAGTATGATTCTACAGTTAACTTAACAAATTAACATCTTCTGATGAAATGCATAGCTGAAAAATGCCTGGGCAGCCCTGTGTAGATCCTGTTTTCTTGTTTGTTATGTTCTAGTTTTGCAACTTATATTGTCCTACATGTATTCTTTAACCAGCCTAAGCATTTAATGAAGCTGATGATATTATTTGCTTTAGGCTTATATATATATATATAAATAAAAGACAATAGATCTTGCCTTTCTTTCCATCTTTCAAAAAATAGTAATTAATTTACAGCAGCATCAGAAGCCACTGTGAATTTGGATCCTGAAATGGAAAACTGAGATTAAAAATGTGTACTATAACTGTGTATTTTTGTTTTTATTTTCTTCCAGTGATTTTCATTATAAATTAATTAGATTTTTTCTGTTTAAGAGCACATTTGCAATTTAATTTTTTTAGCTATCAAGCATTAAACACTTGATTAGCTTAAACTAAGAGGATTCAAGAAAACATTCTTCATCCATGATTTTCAGCTTCAAGTAAGATATAATAGAATAAAATAGATGTTAATTAAATACCTCTGGTGCTGTCTTAGGTTATGCAGGAAGAAAATTAGAAGGGCCAAAACCCAAGTAGGACTTAATCTGGCTTCTGCATGAAAGACAATAAGAATGTTTCTATAAATACATCAGCAACAAAAGGAGGCTGAAGGCATCCATAACAAAGGATGAGGAAAAGGATGAGGTACTTAAGGCCTTTGCCTCAGTCTTCTAAGATCACTTGTTCTCAGGGTACTCAGTCCCCTGAGCTGTGAGATGGAAATGGGCACAAAACGCAGCCCCCAGTAATATGAGGGGAAATGGGCAGTGGCTGGCTTGCACCCCTTGATGCCCACAAGTTTATAGAGCCAGATGGGATCCACCCAAGTGCCTGGGAGACCTGACAGAAGCATTTATTGAGCCACTTTCAGTCATTTACCAGTGGACCTGGCTAACAGAGGAAGTCACAGTTCACTGGAAGTTAGAAAATGTGACATGAAGGAATGAAAAAATGTGTCTTGCAAAATTTTATACCCCTGAAATTTTGGGACATAGAGATATAAAACTATGAATAGGAAAAGAAAGAAAAACAAAAAACCAAAAATAATTCTATTCAAAATGCAGTAATTACAACTCAGGCAAAGATTAAGAAGTTCCAATTCTCATAGCAGTACACAGCAGTTATACTTCAAAGCAACAGAATCCTAGAGGCTCCTGAGCCTCACATCAGTAACCTGAGTTGGAAGTGAGGCGTATAGAAAAGACTCTTTGGGCTCCAAAGTAGTTTATGAGCTCTGCTGAATCTATACCAGCATTTGTGGTATACCACCATTTCTCCCAGAGAAAATCAGTGTTATAGACCTATTCCTTAAAAGGTACATGTGTGGATGATGCAGGGCTGGTATGTTTTGCTGTCTGCTGTTATCTGGGCAGTGGACAGTCTTTCTATCAGTGTTCATAAACTTTAATTAGCTTTCTGTGTTTCCTTAGTTTGAACAAATTTAAGGGTATGCTTGTTTAACTGTCTCTCAATATAAGATTGATAGAGCAGGGGCTGATCAGGAAATGCGCTTCCTGGGAAGGGCAGATAAGTAAGGTACAACGGGGCTCCAAGAAATGCTGCTTGTTTGGCAGAATCCACTGTCTTTTTTTACCTTGCTGTTTGTACTGTTATAAAAGCATCTGTTTGTTCAGCTGGTCTGTTGGAGGGAGATATTCCGTGGGCATAAAGGAATTCGCCTGTGGCTGTGGTACTCAAGGGAGCCTGTGTATTGTAATCATCTCTGAGGCACCAATGGATCTGTTCACTGTCAACTCCTTTCCCATTTGGTTTCTCTAGTGCTGCTTCCCTCAGATACCGAGCAGGGAGATACCTGAGACATGACTCTACCTGGCCCCTACAAAGGAAAATTAAAGCCTTTTGTACTCACTCCCCTTCTTTTCACTGAGAGCTAAATATCCCATAGCATCCTGATTTTATAAGTAACACATATGATTCTGGTTTTCCATTGATATTGTGGTTTAAGATTTTATTTTTTAACTTTCCATTCATGCTGCACATTAAAAGCCATGAAAGAGCATACACAACCCACAACAAGTCCTTGCTGAATTTTGTCGGAGAATATATTTAACTGAATTATATCCTGGAGAAAAACAGAAGGGCAAAGCTGCAAATTAGCCTCTTTGCTGGCTTTCCCATTACACCTTGAGGATGAGTTCCTGATGTACAATAGTACCTTTACAGTCAAATCCCAGGAGCAAGGTGCTTCTGGCATTTGTCAATGACAAACATATAATCATGGAAAGTTGGCTGCGTCAGCAGCACAAAACATTGGCCAGAAGCCTACTAGTGTGACCCCTTGACTGGTTAAGAGAAATACTTGCACTGAAAGGATTTACTGATCAATCAGTTTAATTAGTTTTCACAAAGGAGGCAGAAGTGAGCAGTTTCTCCTTGCTTGCTTGCTTGTTTACCATGTAGTGCTGTAATTCACTGTAGGCTCCTGAAAAACCTTGTTGGATTGCACAGGATTTATTTTCTTTGTGAGTATGCCAATATTTTTACAAGAAAAAGCTCAATTATACTACATTGACTTTAAATATCAGATCACCATATTATACACCAACTCCCAAAAATACTTTTAACTGTAAACTTTGAAGTGTTTTTAGCCTTTCATTTGGGTCTTTTCTTATTTACCGTTCAGAAAAGTCTATTCAAGTACACATTGCTGAAAGGGAAGGGTGTCTGGATTTCTTTAATTTTCCAATTCAAGGAAAATTTAAGATAAATGTTATATTAGTTCTAAAGTTTTTCCTTCTTTCTTTTTTACTCCTAGATCTGCATGGGCAATTTTTAAAAATATCTTTGCATTTTTTCTTATACAAGATATCCAAAATTTTAAGGCAGAAAATGGGTTTCATTACCAAACACTAATGCACTGTGAAACCAAAGATGCTATCTTAATGTCATTGTGTATCTGCAGAAGACAGGCATACTGTAACATGTTTCTGCACAGTTTTTTTCAAGCTATGCTAGATAAGAAGGACATTTAGGAAGTAATTATTAAGCATGATATTTCAATTTTTTTATAAATACAGACAGATATGGAGCACCTATTGATTGACATCTGCATGTAATCCTACTTAATCAGATTTAACTAAATCGCTCTTTGAAGTGTTGTTAGACTGAACTGAGATGCTTTCATGAAATTTCACATTAGATTGTAATGGATTTTTGAGTTTGTCATCTATTGAATGAAATATAGAAATTTAAACTGTTTCAAATGTACATAGAAAAGGTAAAAAGTATACTTTTTCTCTGAAACTCATTTTGTGATTGCATCATTCTGTGCATGTTCTAAGAGTTACTTCCTTATTTTAGGTGCTTATGGGGATCAAATGCTAAAATAATTAGAGTTTAATCAGTGTACTGGGATAGGTTTAGAGATTTTGGCTAGTCCTTCTATCTTTACTCAATGTGTTAACATCTTGTTTTTCAATTTTCATAGTGTTCTCTAGCACCGTATGTTATTTTTTACTTTACTTTGTATTGATTAGTAGATGAATAACTGTTGGCACCAGGCTTTCTTTGCACTATCTTTTCAGTGCCTTTCAGGATCATGGTTGTTTGTTTCTATGTTTTTGCATAATGTTTTGCCTTCATAATGTTTGCCAATCACATATAGTTGCAGAGATGGATTTCAGTTGATAAGGCATTAAATCATAATAGCCAAATGTGTTTTGTGAATCAGTTGATTTAATATCTGAAATAATAATTTCAACTAGCATAGTTGGGTTTTAGTGTTGCGCATTTACTTTGCTCATCTTTCATTAATTTCATTTTTAGCTCTCCAATTTTTAACCATCTAGCTGATAATTCAGTCAAAATTAGACCATAGCTACTGAACTGAAAGTATACCCAAAAAAATATCTCCAAACTTTATGGATTTATTGATCCCTTTATGAAATGTTTAATTGACCTGGCATTTCAAATTAGAGAAGTCAGCTTCTTCTCCTGGCAGACTATTTGGAAATGCAGTCATTTGCTAACAGCTTTATTTTTGTAGTTTTTCTAAAGCTCCACTGGAAAGAAATTAGGCATATGTTTGCACATTATTTGGGTTACTGTGCAAGCAGCATCTGGAGCCAGCCTATGTGTCTGGCTGGCCTGGCTGATGGTTGCAGTGTCAGCTCTACATGGGCAAAGTGTGGATTGAAGAAGCTTCTCTGAGCAAACAGGCTGTACAAAATCATATGCATCCTACCTTTCCATTGTAAGTGTTACCTGAGGTAGGTGCAATTAAATTATGTTTGAGGCATGCCTATATCTGTTATCCTTTTCTGGATGTAAATTTGACATTCTCAGAGGCATTGATGTGGGTAAGGACTGAATACTATAAAATGTCTGGAGAAACAGAACCAAGAAATAAGCTTTTTTTGAAAAATAAAGTCAGTGTATTGATGGCCTCTTTGGTTGAAATCTTTAAGAAGGGTGGAAGTGTGGACAGCAAGGCTTTAGGAATGCACTAGAAAGTGTAGTCGGTGTTAAAACAATGCCTGTAATTGAACAGAAGGTAATAAGATTTGTCTAGTGACAGTAGCAAAGAAAAATAAGAGATGGGTTTTGCCCTTTGTATTACTCAAAGAAATGGTAGTTGAAGCACATTAAGTCCTAGAAGGAAAATGGTAATGGAAATGAGAAACAAGGAACAAATCACAGTACATTCAAGTATCAACAGTTTACAGGATAAAGACAGGAAGAGTAAAAGAATGAAAGAATTCTCCTGACAATTACTCCAGGTGAACTGAAAACACTTTTTCAAAGAGTAAATGTAATACAAGAGGAAAAGAAGTCTAGTAGTAAACGAGCTTAGGAATGAAACTCTCGGGTTTCTACCTGAGAGCCACATCTTCCAGGCTATGGGGAGAGAGACTGTTTTAAATGTTTCTTTGGCAAACAATTCAGTCTTTGCTGCCTTTTTCATCAGAAACACCTTCTTTGGATTTTTATTCCCTCTGTGTCTTGAATTTAGCAAAAGGAATAATTTCTTGTTTCTATTTAGTTACCTTGTTATAGATAATTCAAAAATATTATGGTACTCCTCAACTTGCCCTCCCAACAAGATGAAAGTCTAACCAATACATACTATTTTCCATCTCAGTGCATCTCAACTTGCAGCCAGCTGTGAGACCGGAGGGATGGAGGCCATAGTCTCTGGTACGTCTCCGAAGGCAAATCCTGCTGAGCTTCACCTGTGCTGGGAATCCAGATCCTAGTCACAGCCACTCTGTGCCTGCCACCCACAGCTCTATCTGACACCTACACTCTGCTTGAATGGCCTTATTGGTTATTTGAAAACTTTGTAAATCTTCATCAGTTTACAAATTTCAGGATTGTTAATCTCAGGAGATTTTAGCCCGAGATTTCACAGAGTGAGATTTGTACCTCTTATAGGAGCAGCTCAGCCTCTGTTACATGAGGTTTGTTTCATTCCCTCTGGAAGCATGTCCGTCCCACTTGGCCTGTGTGTTTTTCCCATGTAGGTAAGATAGATGGCTGCTGTGTCAGTGAGTCCGTGTCAGGCTGTAGTGAGGAAGCTGTCCCGTGCTGTGCTGTGCTCTTGGAGTGTATAAAATAAAAGCCTCTCTGAGTCCATCAGAGGGAGAAAAGAATGCAGGGATTCAATTAAAGCCTTTAGAGAAATTAAAATATGTTAAACCACATATATTAAACCACACAGATACGAAGTAGAAGTTTAAGTTTTAGTTTTAAGTAAGTAGGAATATACTTTAGGTGCCTTAAGTGCCTTAAACTAGGCTTCAAACTAAAGCCTAGTTTGAAGTTCAGTAACTTAGCTCCAGACATAACAAAAACATAGCAGAACATTGCTTGCATTTCTAGATAAAACAGATAGAATTATTTGCGTGGATAATAGAACTATATGTGTAAATTATATGTAAGAACTGACACTACTTTCGTACTTTAGAATTAAGTTCTGATAGATGTAGAAAGTATGTTACAGAATTGTGTTTTTAGTTGATTGGATGATTTATGAATAAAATCCCCTGTATTGGGGTGAGCAAAAAAGGAAGAAGAAAAGGAAAGAAAGAAAGAAAGGAAGAAGAACAGAAGAAGAAGAAATGCCAGGGAGCTGCTGCTGCTTCTTCTACTTGGGACTCCATGCCAGAAAGCTTTATCATGGACTTTAATACTCTGAACTCTTTGCCTTTGAGACTGATGTATTTCTGCAACGCACAACTTTGCAGCAACCAACAACTGCTCTTGTCTCTTTGAAGACCCAGACCCATGAAAACTCGACGCTGTACCAAGCTTCATGCACAGGGAGCCCGAGCCCTGCACACTGGGCAAGTGACAGCATCGCAGCACATTGGAGCGGGCCTGCGACTTTGAGTCGGGGTCAGGAGACGCGTGGCCAGGCACAGGGATTGCTGCAGCCCCTCAGGCATCGGTGAAAGGCAGCTCCCCAGCGAGGGGGCTGGCCCCACTGCTCACAGCCCCATCCCAGCAGCCTGGTCCTGCCACTCTGCCCCTGTGCACAGAGCTGGCCCCTGTTTGCCACCCATTCTGGCCTTCCAGAGTCCTTCCTACTGCCTGGTGATTTTTCATCTACAAGGAGCTGTGATTGCAGTCTCAAAGAAAAAGCTTTCTTAGCAGAAGGGGATATAAAATTTTCACTGTACCAGCAATAATGATTGAAGAGGGCATGATGTTTTTGCACAGCTTCCACGTGTGCTGCCTGTGCTATCTCCACATCTTCAAGCTCTCACTGTCATAGATGAGCTGCAGAATTCTCTGATCCTTGCTGCAAATTGGCCCTGAAGTGCCACAACATCCCAGGAGCTTTGTTTATATCTCATCGGTCAAAAATAAATAGGCCTCATACATCTAGTTATTTTGAACAGTGATGAAATATAGTAAATGAATGTCACCCTTGATGCTAGTAGGAGTAATATGAAAATATTATGCAGGCATCTGCTGTATATTTTAAAATGTTACCAAAATTTAGGATTGCTGAAAATGCAAAGTACCACATAGGGATTTTTATGCTAAATATGTGAGTGAAACAATTCCTAGAAGGCAAATGAGAACGTTACGATATTACGGTACTGTTAAGAGTGCCATCATGGCTTGACTAATGATGTTCAGAACATTCTTAGTTCAGAATTGTTTGTGTGAGGCTTGACTTCAGTCCACATTCTGCAACACACTGGTGTGTTTTCTGTAGTCTTCCACAGCTGTTGCCTACATTAGCAAATAATTTAATGGGATAGGAAGGATCAGTAGATCAAGAATTTTGTATCAAAACATCAACATGTTTAGTATATGTAGTTCAGAGATTCTTTTCAAAACTAACTTCAGTACTCTGAGCCAGAATGCTAATGTAAAGGCAGCTTATGTAGTCTGTATATCTAAATGTTTGAAAACTGAAAAGGATCATCTTCTATTACATAATAAAACCTGTGTTTAATGGTAGCACTGCATTAGTGGTAGAAACTGTGAGACTGCTTTCAAATAACATATGATCCAATGATCTGAACCCAAGACTAATTTAATTTTTCAGGATGTAACTGATTCATATTTTAAGGCTGTGGGTTTTGTTGTTCTTGTTCCCTACTCAGTATGCAGGGGGAATTGAAAACAACTGACTGGGCTACTTAGTTTAATTAAAAGACTTTAGAAAAAAAATAATTAACCGATGACACATTATTCATGTTTCTTCCCCCCCAAGTTATTTTGATTTTAGAGCATCATTGATAGCTGGTCTGTATACAGACTCTGTGGCTATCTACAATGAAATTGATATTGCAGGCTATGGTGATGAAACAGCAAAAAGCAATATATCAGTAGTAAGAGGATAAATTGGGCTTTTGAATCACAAGAACAGAAGCTGACATTAGGAAGCAGATAGTATATGTTTAATATCCTTAAATAGAAAGGATTTTTTTCTTAGTTCTGTAGAACAGGTCAAATTTTTCCACACATTTTGAGGACTCAGGAAATATAATAACACATAAATGGCTGATAGCTAGATATTTTCAGTGTAAAAATGTTTTAGTTCTATGAAAAGACAGAGAAACTGTCTGGCAGATCTATTCTCCACTCTCCACCTGTGCTTGATAAATAGACGATAACAACAGTTATAACTTTCAAATGTGTCTTTTGAATCTCTGTCATTTTCTCTAAACTTTTTTGTTGCGAGTCTGAACAGGATGTTTGGAAGACGGAGGGGGGAACAAAGGAAGTATTTGAAAGAATCAGCCTGTTCATATTGTTAAAATGAGCAAATTCATAAGGGGAAAAAAAATATTAGGAAGCTGGAAGATGCATTCAGCCCTGTCCTAGTTGATGAACTGAGAGTGTTGTTTTGCATACTGTAAATTGGCAGTTAGCTATCTTTATTCCTTTGAAAGTAAATCAGAACTTCAGCTTATGTTGGAAGACATTTAAGCCTTTTTCTTCCCTTTCTTTTTTCCCTGCAAACATCAGTCACACAGCCATCTTCTATTACAAATTTGAGAACACTTCAGAGACGGGCTGGTTTCCTTCCATGTTAGGGTAATCCTGTAAAGGTCACCGTCTAGCCAGTGTGAGCTTCCAAGATAAGGTACTAAGAGTGACTATTTTTTTATTCTGGGATTGGATATTTGAGAGCTTTCTTTGAAGTTTGCAGTTCCTTTGCCAGCTGTTCCCCAGCTTGCCAGAGCTGAGCAAATAGCACATAGCTGGTAACCTGGAAGCTTGCGTTAATTACAGAAATACTGGAATGAACTTCCTAAGCTAGCTGTCGCTTGGTCAGACATTAATCTAAAATCTGAGAGGAAAGTTGATTGCTCTGAATATTGCAGATCTATCTGTTTATCTGACAAGCAAATGGCTGCTCTTTATGTTTTCTAAGAGGGCAGTGGAGTTACCAGGCTTTGCTGGGATTTATGTTCTCCTACAGCACTTAAGATTGTAAGCCAATAAAGGTGTGGATTTGGCTTTGTTACACGACTTTCTGAAATGAATAGGGATAAAGAGCATGAATTACATTGCTTTCTCATTTCTTAAGTGAAAAGCAAGCTCATATTTCAGTTTCCTGTTGGTACCTTTTACAGAAATTGCTCCAGAGACTGCTGGCTGCTGGAAAGCAGTTTGTTCTCTTTGCTTAGTGTCTGCAGACAGCCACAGACTGCTCTGGCAGGGCTTACTTGATTCCTTTGTGTTGATCTGTAATTTATTTGAACAGCTGGCATTTGTCTTGCTTTGTGTGTGATTTCTCTACTCTGGAGATTTAGAAGGAAAGAATCCTTTGATTTTAAGTGTATTTCTCTGTGTCTCACTTCCAATTTTAATTTACAGACAATTGACATTGTATTTATTGATCTTTGAAGCTTATTTTCTCTTAACTTTTTGGCACACTGGCCTATGTATTCTGCATGTGGTCCCCACCTATCTACTCATTAGCTATTACTTAGTGGTGGAGTAAAGAAAAACTTTGCATATCAAATTGATTTTGACATCAATTCCCTGGTCAAAAAATCAGTCTGAAATCTCTTTAAAGAGCTATGGATATTAAATCACCTGCCAAATTAACAGGAAAATCTGCTGCAGACAACTCCACATCTCTGCATGAATTTTGAAGGTGAACAAGGTGGTCTTTGTTTACAAACTTCTGTTGTATTCTATGATCACAAAATACACATTAAATTCAATATTATTTTCAGAGGATGTATGCAAAAATAATTTCTTCTCTTTCAAGGCACCTGGCACTGTAAATATTCATGCTAATTGGACTTTCAGGTGAATAAGGATGTGCAAGATAAGACTCTTCATTGCCTCTGCTACTGACTGCTGAAATATTGTAAGAAGTTAATTTGATTGTAAATGAAAATTTCCATCCTGCATGTTTAGTTGCTCTCCATAAACATTTTTTTTCTGCCTTCTTTTTTTCTTAGTCAGTGCTCCAGAAAAACAAAACAGAAAAGAAGTGGAAATGCTTTGAGCTCTCATTAATGTTTAAGTGTCTTTCCAACTGAATCCCAATTACAGAAAGGCCTCATATTTCTTGAATAGTGGTACCTTCAATAGCTTTTGAGTGTCTCATCAATAAACTGTATAGTTTTCATAGGTACTGAATTGAAATTTATTCAGAGGTGACATCACAATCTGCTTGCAAGATATGTATTGCAATACTGCAAGAGGGAATTGAATGGCATTGACTGGTACTGATATTATCATTGAACACAGTCCCATAGAATTATATTGCTTTTTAAGCCATGAAATGGCAGCTATGTATTTTAAGAAATAATGAATTATCTATAAAACTAAATTGTAAGAAAAATGTAATTTTTAATAGGCTTTTCTGAAACATTTCTTGGCTTATTTTGATTATTTTTCCAAGTCTTTAATCTTTTCATAGAATAATGCAATATAAGCTTTGGATGTGATTTCTTAAATTCATTCAGTAATACCTTTTCTGTGTAGAAATGATACCTGAACCCTAATATTTTTATATTAGTTTCCATTTTAATTTCTTTTTATGAGCTTATGTTCTGTTTTCCCTGAAAGTGTGACTGGTATTTAACCATAATTACTCACATAGACATGAACAGCAGTAGAAAATAGTAAATTTTCATATAATAGTCTTAATCTGTATACATTTGGTCCAAAATTTAGTAGAATACTTATGAATGATTCCTCTACAAGTACAAGTCAATGTATGTCATCAGTTCATCACTGGCTAAAAAGATGGAATTCAAGAAAGAATGTTCTTTAATGTCTTTAAACAACTTAAGTGTACTTCTGAAACCTTAGATATAGTAAGTACAAAGCCAATGTACACAGTGAAAATGCAGCCATTTCCAAGCTGACTGATGTTTACAAGCCATGGTTTCACCAGGCTGAAAGGCATTTCTACACAAATCCCTTCATTAGCTTCCACACAGCTAATACCATGGATGCTCTTGTTTTGCAGCCAGCTTCAAAGATACTGAGTGGGGTGCCAAAGTTTCTTATGAAAATATTTCAGTTGTGATGAAGGGCTCTTTTAATATGTTGGACTTTCTTTCCCCCTTCTAATTTTCACTAGAGCTTAAAGCTTTCACAGTATTTCTTTCTAAAAGGTGATCTCAGCATTTATCTATTTTGTCATGAAGACCAACTTCCATTCATGATGAAAATTGTTTTAAAGTATCAGTGGAATCACTTATGAGTGGAAAGCAGAAGGATGAAAGTACTGTTAATGATTAGAATCAGAATATCTGTCCTACCAGGCTTATTTTATGCTTTGAAAGTTAGCTTTGATGATATTCATAAGCAAAGGTTGAAAAAATAAAATTGGAAAAGCAAAAAAAAAATTAATTTTGCATGGTTTGATTTTTTTCCTTCAGTGTGTTTTACTGTAGTGCCTCCTGAGATTCATTTTAATTTTCATGGCATCGCTCCTTTCTCACTGATCTAAATGGATGTTGACATTTGAAGTTTGTTGATTTACAAAATGTCAGATAATTACAGAGAGAAAATGAATTATATCCTCCTTTCTCCAAATGAAAGTTAGTATCATGTACTAACCTGGGATTATGAAAAAGATAGTTATAACTGCCATGTTATAAAACACTATTTTATAATGATCTTGTGAGTCTTCCTGTCGTCTTATAGGGGAAACTACAGTTTTATGTAATCCTTTTGCTTTTGATAAATAAATATTGCTGCTGATTATTTTTGTTTTTTTGGGAAACTTTCTCTTAACACTGCGAAGTGTCTCATTTTGTGAAAGGTTATGATAGTCATTCTAACAGAAATTGTCAAAAAATGGGGGGAAATTAATGCAAAATACAAAAGAATGTTTTTATCTTCCTCTTAGTTCACAACATGCTAAAAACATTATTACTATGAGTGACTTCTCTTCCTCTTGTTTCTTTTTATTAATAATTTTGTTCTGGCCACTCGAGCCCTTTGCTAAATGTGAGTCTGTGGATTCAATATCTAATTCAGTAATTCTTGTTCCTTTTATTTTCCATTTTGTTTTGCTTGGCAGACCACTCTGTGTATTTGACATTCTGTAGGACTGTTTTCAGCCTCGTTCACTAACAGAATTGATTTCCTTCTTTATTTTAGAAAGATATATGCATCTCTCTGTCCACACAGTCTTTGACAGCAAAGCTACAGATCTGCTGTAGTGATCTCCCATCATGGCAGGGTGCAGTAGGCTTTAAGGATTCATTTCAAAATTTCCTGCTGTTCCAAAGATAACTTTCCAAACTATGGGGAAGAACGTAAGCAGGAGATGTGGTTGTATATTGCTGAATTTCTGATCATTCAGGCATCTTGAAATATTATTTCTGAGATGGTGGGATGGCAAATTCCTCATTTTTATGTTGTCATAGGAAGCTTGACTCCAAACTGTTAGCTTTGAAATGTAAACATTGTTCTTTTTGAAAAGTAAGAAGTGTCATATGCATAAGGATAGTAATATTATCTAGGATACCTGGAAACTTGTTCTTCCTTTTGCCTTTTGGCGACTTTTCTCTGGACTTTGTGTTTTCACCAGAGTCTTATCTATTCCAGCTCTTTGCTAATTCCTTTTTTCCTTTGAGGAACCTAGTAAAAAGTAGCCCAAATTTCAGCTGGGAGCTTTAACCGTGCTGAACTATGAACAATAATAATTTAAATTAAACTGGGTTGGTTAAGCAAAATTATGGTTAGTCTTTTCAGAAGAATACAGTAGAAGAGTTGGCTCGCATTCAGAGTTCCCTTTCCAGACTTCATATTGGAAAGAAAAAGACCCATTTTCTCTTTAAAGCCTTGGTCTCCCAGGTGTCTAAGCTATTTATCACAACTTGTTAGGTAGCCAGAGCTACAGCTGCACCCATCCTGGATGCCAAAATCTCCAGCTTCAAACCTGACAACTTCTACACTTATTTATAGGTTTGGTTTTTTCAATCTGTGACCTTTTAAAAATTTGCGACAGCATGAAATTCAATTACTTACCTATCTAAATGAATAACAGAAGGGATTCTGAAGTGCTCGAATTTTTCATTTTCACATACATTTCATAATTTTTCCTTTGTATATTTGAAGTTGGGATGTGTGGAAGCATCTTTCATTCTGTGCACAACAGCGTTAGTGTTTTATCACTTTGCACACACAAAAGGACTGTATATCACCCTGAAACGTTGATGAGTGGCAGGTATCATGATGTCAGCTGTTACATGCTGACAGCAAAGTTAGGTAAAGATACTTTCAAAGAATAAAAGTTTTGCCTTTTTTATTGTTTTGTTTTGTTTTGTATCTCATTAATTGAGTATCAGAAAAGATATGTCATTTTTGATTATTTCTTTCTTTGGCTGCCTTCAGAGCATCATTTAAAAAAGAAAAAATCCTACCCTTTCTCAGAGAGTGTACCCTTAAGTTAAACAGAAGGCTTGAATCTTTTCATATGAGAATTCATTTCTCCAGCCTCTCCTGCTGGGAAGCATATGGTGACATAGTAATGACTTTTCACCAGCTAGATTTATATGCTGCACTGCAGGATCAAGCAAAAGCAGAATGTTGTCATTCATCTCATTCTGAGAAATTAGATGAGACAATGTCCAGGTACTTCATTACTGAATGTTTTTGCAGAACATGAGGTGGCATTACCAGATGGTCAGGTGATAGAATTAGGGACTGAACACTTCCAGAAAGCTTTGCTATTGCTCACAGTGTGATTTTGTTCTTTTAGTAATTTTATTTTAGGAACTCCTTCTTCATGACTTGAGAAAATACCTCAATGATAAAAATGTTGACTTGAAACTTCTTTTCCATTTGTACGTAAGACTAGACTGTGAAAACAGCTTTTTTTTCCTCTCTCTCTCTTTATGCCAAAAGCACAATCCAACCAGAAAACTACCAAAAATGTTTTAATACTCATAAAATATTATTTTTTTTCTAGTTAAGCTAAAGTTTTCTTCTGTATTTCTAAGATTTGTTGCATGTGTTTGTCTTTCCTTCATCTTACGTAACTCTGTAAATCCAGTTTTATTCTTCATTTGATAGTGCGTATGTACTTACTGTTAATATAGATTATAACCTTGAGAACATGGCTCCCAAATATACTACTGTGATTGAAGAACCATCTTTTAGCCAGATAAAATTCAAAAGCAAAACACTTTCTAAAATTGAGCATGAAAATCCTATTGAGTTTTAAAACTTCCCTAAATAGCAAGTTTCTCATCTTCATTTGTAAAGAGTAAATTCAGTGTTGAATAGAGGATTAAGACTACTTTCAGAGTATGTAACCAAATAATTGTTAATCCTTAATGTTTTCTTAGTTCTATTATAGGCAGTTTATAATCAGAGCATTTTGATGTCAGCTCAGTGTCTTCTGAATTAGATTTACTGTCATATGATAAAATGTGACTTTTTTAATAAGAAGAAAAGGAATAGAATCTAATCAAAGCAGCAATCTTTTAGGGTAATGACATCAAAGACAAGGGTACCCTGCTTCCATGAAATCAAGGATGAAGACCCAACACAAAAATCTGATTTGATGCAGTAGGATTCCAAAATATTCATTCTAAGCGAAGGGAAAGGGAGTGAAACATAAAATGATTCTTGATGACTTTCACTATCACAGTTACTCCTAGTAACTCTGATAATTATAATAAATGGTTTCATTTTTACTTCATGAATTCTGAAGAAGGCATTATATTGATCATAATACTTGGCTTTCCATTTTTTCTCAGCTACTGTTAAAAAATAGGAGGAAAGGAGATACAGCCTGAGAAATAAACCCAATATATATAATTGGTACAAATTAATCTTTGTTTTCCATGCTGGATTCTTAACAATATACTTTTTCTTACATAGTGGTTTGTCCCACAGAGTATTGAAATATGTCTCATGGTTGATGCCACAGCATCCAGATTTTATTATTTGATTCAATTTTCTTAGTTTTGTTTTGCATTCAGTCACCTGTTAAACAGTTACGTTTTGATTGCAAAACAGTTTTTGAGCCATTTTATGCCCTGCAGTAGGAATCATAAAAGTAAGAGGAAACTGTCTTGCATTGAGATTTTAGGGATTATTGAATGGCTTGGCTGGAAAGAGACTTTCTCATGATTTAGAGACCCTTTCTGAGGCAGGATTTGCACTTAACTGTACTCCTTTTCATGCTAATTCTGTGATATTTACAATACTTCTTATCTTATGAAGTCAGATTTCTAATCCAAATTTCACTGACCTATTTCTCACTCTTTTTGTACAGAAAAGTACTCTCTATGCACCCCAAAGCTCTCATGTTGTGTATTGGTTAAGATTGCTAACACACCTGTGAGACCTGGGGCAATAGGTCAAGAATTTTGTTGGATCATTCTTTTGCTCCCTGCTGCTTTTCTAGTCTGGCATTTTTCCATACATGCAGAAAGACTAAGTTACCTCCAACTAATACAGTAAGGATTTTAAGAACAAGTAATATGAAAATAGCCTTTTATTTCTATTCTTTCCTCCATCACAAAATGCTGGGATGTATGTCCACAATTGAGGGAAAATTTTCAAAAGTATTCAACCTTTCCTGTTGTCTGCTTTTATTGACTTTCAAAGTAAAAGCAGGTAAGAACAATATTCAAAATTATGACTTTTTAAGAATTCCATGTTTAAGTTAAATATATTTATTTATTAAGAGGAAAAGGAGATGCAAAATTGCAGAATTTAAGTACCTAACAACTTAGAGTTATTATTTAGCTATTGTATTTAATTAAGAAAGAATAAACTCAGGACCGTGTAATGCCAGCCTATGGTTAAAGTATCCTCTTCCAAATTAGTATAACTCCTCATCAAAGGCAGATTGAAAATAGCTTCTCTTTTTTATTGAACCCATGCATGCTTGGAGAAGAACTCTCTTAGTTTTTATATCAAGAAAAATCTACATTAGTAGTGCACTTAATAGTTTAGTTTGATATTACTCTGAGAATTCAGGTTCCTAAATGGCGTAATTCCTGGAAAAACATATTTCTGTCCTTCCCAGGTAACATATTTAGCAATATTATATCACTACTCTGGGATAAAAAAAAAGTCAATTAGTAAAGAAAATTATGCACTGGAAAAATATCCTGGCACATTTTCAGACCTGGTTTCATTCAGTGGGCTTGCCTAGACCACAGAATAGTAACTGTGGCTGGATAACAATTATCTTAAATGTATTTTCTAACGTTGTGTGAACAAATAGGCTAAAGGCATTACTAAAAATGTATGCTCAAATGTCACTGCTTTAAAAATAGATCAGATGTGAAGTATGGGGAGAAGAAATGTCACAAATTTCTTTTGAGTTTCCTGTTGAGTCTGCACCAGTTTACAGTTGCACATAGAATTCAAGACTGAAACCCTCAAGAGAGCTTATTTATTATTTTATTTTATTAATTTGTTACAAGTCTTAACAAGATAAGAGTGACTTCTGTTTACGTTAACAACTGTGAGCTTTTGCCTAAAATGTTTCCAATAATTGCTGAACAGTTACTGAGTACTGCATTAAACACTGAAGAATATTATTATAGCTGAGTGACTATATGAGAAAGAATAAGAAAAGTAAGCAGACAAGAAATGAGGATCTATGTGTGGGAAACATGTCCCTAAATTATGTAAACTCTACACTCAGTATGTCTAAAAATTTTTCCAATTTTCCCGGACACGTATTTTCTTTCCATGGCAAACACATGTTAAAGTAGTGCTGGCTTTCCCAGTAGCAGGCCTTAATTCTCACTATCTTGTTATGAAAACTGGAGAAATACAAGCAATACCTTAATTACAGGGAAGCCAATAAAACTAAGAGACACTCCAGAAATTTCCAGAGGGCAGATGTAGTAGAAGTTAGAATAAAGGTATGAGTATGGCAAGGAAGTTTCCTAAGAGCAAAAAGCATTTTATTTCTGAAAATGGCGAAGTCAAATTCTTGCATTGATTGAAGAGGGTACTTGCATAGAAGTGGTAAAAATGAATAGTAGAACTGCTGCAGATCTCATTGTAATAAATTTTGCCATATGATTTGAAATTCAGGTTTCCAGTTGACTGAGTTTACAGTATTGAATTTCCCTTCAGTTTCTGACTGTAATAATTTCATACTACCTCCATTATTTATTGCTAGAAGGGTCATAAATTTTAACAGATCTGTTATATAAATGATGCAACTGAGATGAGGAGAGTCAAAATACTTTTAAAAATGAAAAGATGTGGCTGTGTTTTAGATAGCGTGACACCGTTTTGTATGGGGAATGCTTTGCTGCTACAATTTTGCCACTGGTGATAATATGCACTGTATGAATTAGGAAGCCTGGAAAATATGTAGAACAACAGTTCTACCCATCTGTAGTGAAATGCTGAATTCACTCAAATGATAGTCTCAGCTCCCACTGATATTTTCTGCTATTGTTTTAGGGTCCAAAACAATCAGTATTTGCTTGACTACTCTTGCCATGTTAGAAGACTTGTCCAGCTTAGGAAACTGTCTTGATGATTTTCCTTGTTAGGTCCTTTGTGTTCAGATTGTTTATTGTCTAGTTTACCTGTGCTGGATATATGATTTCTTGGTCTCTTGCATTGGCATGAAATCCTAAAAAAGTGTAGTTTTCCATTTGCAATTTGTGCTATAATCTTTCATGCCTCTGACAGCTCTTGTGCTCACACTTTCAAGGTAAATGCAGTGATCTTATGCGTTTATTCTTGGAAGCTTCTGCTATGGGAGAAACCTTGCTAGAACTTCACTCTTAAATGAAGTTCAGTGAGCTATTTAAAGTAGAATTAGCTGATGTCTTTACATAATATGCTACAAGTCGTTTTGTCTAAGGAAACTCCTCATCTTTGGTTAATATTTTAATAGTAAACTCTTGGAGGTAAATTATAGCACTATAAAAACTTATTCCCTGTCTGCTCTTCGAGAGGGTTTTTTTAAATTATTTTTTAAATTATTTTTATTTTTTTATTTTTATTGTTTGTTTTTTTAAATTATAGACTGATATCAGCTTCAAATCCAGCTTCAGCAGTCCTGTGGATAATGTTCTATCTAGGATGTTCCATGGCAACCTGCTACATCAGTTCTCGTGTCTTTATAGTTATAGTTTCTATGCCAAACCATATAACTTAAATCCTCGTATAAAAAGTCATACTTGTCTTGATATGTGAAAACTGGGTCCTGAGCTACTGCTTCTATAAAAAGGGTGAAATTTATGCCAATAAATACTTTTCTAAAGACGCCTCAGTCTGACTTTGCTACTGCAGCTGGGTCCTTCTTGCATAAGAGTCTTGTGTAAGCCCATGCATCACAGCAGGCATACAAGGACCATGCAGTGTGTTAGAAAAGCAGTGACAGATCTGGTACTGCTGTTTGCAGTACAACAACTTCAGTGCATCAGCACTGCTCACCTGGCTTGCATGTTTATGAGAGAATGGAGCTAGGCAGTGGCAAGGACTCAAGCACTGCTAAGCAGCCATCCATGCATCTTTATTACCAGCATACTCTCTGTTGTAGCTTTGATGCGCTCCAACCCAGTAATTTCCCAGACAGTTCTCAAGAGTGGCTTGAGTCGACAGCATATGCTGGGATCTGTTCCCAACAGGCACTTTAGATGCTACAGTTCCATTTTGAGTGATTCTGGCAAGTGAATAAAAACTGCTGTGTTGCCAGCCTGAAAAGCAGAGATTAGTCCTTAGCACGTTTTATTTACTGTTTCCCTTCTCTAGAGCAGTGTTAAACTCAAAAGTATCAGGGATTATTTGGAAGCTACATAGTCTGTCTGCTTTTTGAGTCTGGTAGCTGTGTGGCATATGCAGGACATTACTTTTGTCCATTCAGTTTTTCGAGACTCTTCATCTCTGGTGGCTTGGTATTGCTTACAGGTTGTTCTTAACCTTAATTGTGTTCACTGACTAGAGATCTCTCACTGAGAGCGTTCTCATATTAACATTTCTATGCAATAGACATTTATTTGAAATTTAGATCTATTTAGGTCATATGGAGGTCTCAAGAGTGAGCATACAATGGTAGAATCCCTACATTTACCGTATCCCTTTGGATCCAACTGGACTTAACCTATTGCAGGAGATGCATCTCCTTGGAAAGTCCATCCATTACTCCTCCCTGAGATCAAGTTCCTGTTCAAGAAAGATATTACAAGATATGATGTTTTTTAAAACTTCTCTTCAAACTATGACTGAAAACAAGCTTAAGAAAATGTAAAAAATCAGGACGTTCAAATTAAAAACAGGGAGATGTTTAGAATAGAGCAGAAAGCAATGCACAGATTAAGAAGTGCTAGAGAATGTCATAATTGGAAGAAAATGTTCTCTATCTGATAAAATGATGCTATAAAAAGAAAAAACTTAGAACATCACTGGATTATTGGTGTATCTGCATGTACTGGTACTAAGGATGGATATGTCTGCTCGTGGTAATGCAAAGAATATGGTTTCTCATCCTCTGCAATATGTCCTAACAGAGAACACCGCTGAGCAGTGTAAGTGTAGTTGAACAATGGCTCTGGCAGCAGATGTGACAGATGCACACAGACACCGGCAGTCAGACAGCCTGAAGTTAGTCTAAAATCTCTAAAGATGTGGAGTTTTTGAAAACAAATTTGTATCCCTCTATAGATACAAAGCAAAAAATGTCAGCCTTACTGTGAATTTTATAAGAAACGGCTTGCTCGAGAGCTCACAAAATAATATTGCTGAAGTTAGGCAGTATTAGGTTTGTTTCAAAGACTTGGCTTCAGAGCAAAAGCTGTAACAGGAACTTTCTATAACTGCCATTTATAAATCTTGCAAGGCAAAAAAGGTAGTCATTTTCCCCATTAAAATGCATGTTGCTAATCAAGCCTTTGGGGGAATTCAAAGTTAAAAGAATTGGTAATGAAAACAAACAGAAACAACAATACCAAAGCAAAGTCAACAGGTAACTGAAGTTTAACAGAAGCAAATTATAATTAGACAGAATACAATGATGTATTCCTTCCATTAAGGGGTCAGGCTTGTTCAGTTTCTGATACCTGTGGGTAAAGGAAAGTGGGAATGCAAAACCATGTATGTGTTTGAACTTACAGAGTATTTCTGAAGTGACAACAAGGAAAATTCATTTAAAAAAAAATGTATTTCAGGATCTAATAACACATCTTGTACCTGCAAAGCCTTTTTCATCTCCTGTCTTCTGTCCTCAGTGTCATGCAAAAACCCCTTCATTGCTACTATTATGTTAACATCCATTTATGAATTTTAAATGCATCGTGGTTGTTCAAGTAGCCAGTCATCAAGTACAGAAAAATGAAATGATAGAACAGAAACATCCAAACTGCTGTAATTGTGATGCTTCATTAAGGTTCCTGAAATGAGAACATTCACAAGGACTTGACTGTGAAGTCCTGATCCATAAAGGTGCTTTTCAGAAGCATTGCCAGGATGAACTGATCTAGTCAGGCAAGCTCTTTTAAGAGATAATGAACTATGTAGTATCTTTCTTGCAGCTGTGTCAGCTTCCATAGACCTAAACAGAATGTAGGCACAGGCATAGGCTGGCATAAATTTGGATTCCTTATCAGCCCTGTCATGTGCACTAGCCTACAGTCAGCAAAACAAACAAACAGTTCTGTAGAAGAAAAACATAGAAGGATGTTTGGTTTTATATCAGAGTATTGGCTGCAAATCAAACAAAGAATATGTGCTTAAATACACAATACCACTGTAGCTGAGAGGCACTTTTATTATAAGCACCACTTTCCAGACACACATGACTTCCTGAAAATTTCTTTCAGCTGAAGACTAGTATGCCTATTTTCAGCAAAGAGGTGTTTTTGTTATTTCATGCATTATTAAATGCATGTGAACTGATTTTGATATATGAGTTCTAATATCAGATGAGACCTTTTAAAATTCTTTTAAATACAAATTTTGGGGTAAATTTCTATTCTGAGAACTTGTATTTTTTGAAATAATTACTTTTCATGTTGAAAATATGGGGTTTTTTGAAATATTTTCATTCAGATGCACTAGCACTGTAAATTAAGAGTAAGGGTAGGGTGAGTAGGGATGTTGGTCTATTGTCTGTGAGACTCCATAATAGGAATATAGAACAGGAAAACAGACCATCTGGATAGAGAGGATAACTGGTAACATTTGCTTGCAATACAGTTAAGTCTAAAATGCATTGGAAAAAGTAAAACCACATTAATTTCTTTTGATTCCCTGAACAATAGAAAAAAAAAAGGAAATCATGTAGGAAAGTAGGAAATTATGCTTCAAGATTTTAAAACAAATAGTTTAATTCCTCTCCAAAGTCATAAATATTTTTAAACTTATCTGAACAAGAAATTTTTTTAAGCTTTGAACTGTGCTTCTATATTTTCTCTGTTTTCCTTCTAAATTGTACTTGACATTTTTCAATTAACAGGGAGATTCTAATTGCTGTTTCTCAAGGCACAGCCTGAGGCTGAAGCTTTAGACCAAGAGTTTGTTTTCTATATATTAGTATTCAGAATGCTGGGGAGACCAAAGATAGCCCCTTAAAAATCAACATTCAATGTCACATATGTAACCTCTTTGCTACCCATTGGTTTATATAGTGTTAATTTATTGGCAAGTGATCAACCAAAACCGTAAGGTACAAAGGAGTCTTTTTTATTCTATTTCTCCTGTGCTGGAATTAAGCACTTCCAAAACCTTGAAAACTTGGAGAAGGACTTCTACAACTTTATTCAGGAAGACAAACAAGTCTTATGGATAGGCGTACATCAAATTTACTGAGTAAAAACATTTTTTTTTAATTTGTTTTTTTTTATTCTGAAAGACACTTTAAATATTCCACTTACTAGTCTTACCTAGTCTTTAAAGCTCACATACTTCGTTTTTCACTAATATTTTTAAATAATGCAAAAGTTAGAGCTCTTTAATCATGTTCCTATATTCAATAACACAAGAACCTCATTCATTAGATGACTGAGAAAGGTTTTCTATTTTAGACTGTGAAATGGTGGTGATTAAATGACATGGGTACAGAAGAAAGTTTATGTTTTATCTCTACTTTCTACTTTCTTTGTAGAGAAAATAATTGAAATTTAGAGCCTAATTATATACAAATGAAAAAAATTGAAGCTTTCTGCACTTCAAGTAGGAATGCACTGAAATATCAATAACTCATTTTATATAGCTGAATTATTAGCCACTATTTATAAAGCATTAAAGTAAAACATTTTGAGCAGTTTGTGCTCTATTTTGCAGTTAAAAGAAAGCATTCTACATTGTTGATTAATAGGTTGGGATTCAGCTAGACAACTTGAAATGTATTTTTTTAATAAAAAATTCAATGCTGTGTCTGTTATAAGAAAAACAGCCAAAACTGAAGAACGATAAAGCAAAATAAATATATTCTTTTTAATACAATCTGATGGGAAGAGGTCAGTATAAACGAAGTGTATAAAGTCCATGAATCTGGTTCTGAGCAATTTACTTGGCTGCAGACTCGTTTTCTTATGTATTTCTCACTTTATGTTTTACTCAAAAATTGTACTGGTTTGTTGATTGTTTTTGTGTTTTTTCTTTGAGCGCTATTCCATCTGTGTTGGAAAAGGACTTTCCTTTGCATTGCCATCTACACTGAAAGGCTTTGGTCTTCTTTTTTTATAAGATGTTTTGTAACATTCTGTTACCTAAATGGGCTCTGACACATTCTTCATAGTGAAATGGATATTACAGTAGATTCTTCATCAGATGAAGTGTAAACCAAGGAGGATGCATTTTAAGAACAAATGTTTTACTTCATACAATTAATAAGTTTTATGAAGAAATTACTCTGTAAAGCTTTGTGACAAAAACTGAATCTGGACCCAGACCTGAAAATCATAATAGTCACGACTGACTCTAAAATCTGTGACTTTCATTTAATAAAAAGTCATAGATGGTTTAGTACCTGATGATATCTTTGTCTTTTCAGCTTTGTGCTGAATTTGAACTCATTACCTGGAAGTAAGCACCCTGTTGTCAAACGCTTGTATCCTGTATCCAACAACGTTATGAAATCAGATATTTTCCTTCAATTTTTATATAATGCATATAAAACATTTGTACAGAATGCTACATATGCCAAATGTGCCCTAAGAAGTCTAAGAATAATGAAGTATAAATTGCTTTTATCTTAAAAGACTAATAATAGCAAAGTACTATATAGATATAGTAGAGATTTTAATAGTAACTAGAAACTGTGGTGATTAAGACGTGACCTGAATGTATGTACACAAATGTGTTTAAATTCAAAATATTTGGTAATACTGCCAAGGAATTTTAAAAAATGTACTAGATAATTATCCAACTTTTGGAGCTCTTGAATACTAAGGATTTTTCTGAGAAAACTGTGGTAAATGAGATTCTGTATTAAATCTGCACCTGCACATGCGCTATTGTGTGATACTTTAACAGCTCTAGCTTAAGTATGGAAATTGGCTTCATTCATATTTGACACTAAGACATGGTCACATCTTGGAAGCAAGAACTATTTGGATGAGATTAATAAATACATCACTGTTTAGAAACAGTGTTATGATAGAATGGGAACAACATAATAAGGATGGCACTGTAACTAACTTCAGTTGATCCAAGGCAGTTAAATTACAATGTGCCTTTCTTTATAAGGCAGTTTTTTCTAGGCAAATATCCTTAGTTTAGAAGGGATTGTGCAGAAGTTTAAATACATCATTCTTTGTTCCTAAATGAAATTGCTGATGCAGCTAACAACAGAATTGACTATCTTGTGCGTTCTTATAAAAAGCAAAAGGTATGAGAATATGTAAAAATAAATTTATAATATCTGGTGAAGTAATTTTCCCTTGGAAATTCTCATTTTGCACAGTAGAAATATTACTCAAAACTGTCAATTCTGTTAAAAATGTCAGTGGAAGTTGTGCAATCAATAGTAATAGCCAAAAAAAGAGCAATGCCATTTTGCAAAACATTTAGGGGTTTGGAAATATGATTCTTTCAGATCCCATGACATTCAAGTATCTTCATGAAAAAACAGCACAGTATTTGAGAGACAGAATTACATCTCTGTAACGTTTGATGTGTGCCAGATTCAGTCTTCCATATTTTTCAGGAGAGTCCTAATAGCAGCTAATGGCTCATTTGGAGAGAGTGAGGCTCAGTCCTCTTCCATCTCTTTTAAGTTTTTTGAGGAATAAACTTTTGTCTCCCCAGTGGGTTTATGCTTTCTAATGCTGTGTAAACTCAAATACCATCTTAAAAAATAAAATTAGATTAGTATTTGTGCTATGATGATCATGAAAAGGATTATTATGTTGTCCTTGATGCACTGCTTCTTGGATAAACCATTGCCCATTCCAAGATCCAATCTTTTTTTATCTTTTATCAACTGCAGGAATCACTTAAGCTTCAGGTTCCAGCTTCCTGTCATTATCCAGATCCTCTTTTTCATAATTTGGAAAAAAAGGGAAGTTTTGTCTTTTAGCCATTTTCTAATCCAAGGCAAAATTTTACTTATTTTATTTATAGATATTTCATTAATATGGTTCTGTCACAAGAAAAAGGTCTTACTCATATCTGACTCAGAGCAAAAGTTGTCATTTCCAAATAAAAATATTTTTATATAAATCCTTTTCTTTTTCTTCCTTCTCTCCTCTTTCCTGAAAATTTGGAGCCATAAATATGACAACCATATCAAATTTTCATAGTCCAGTGGATTAAGTATTTTTAATAGAATTTTTTTACCAGAAGCTTTACTATTCAGTGATTATCACTTTCCACAGTGTAACTCTCAGAACTGTGGCACACTGGCTGTGTTCCAATTTATAAAATTGGAGTGGCCACAGTTCAGTAATTTTTCTATGTAGGAAATAAAGTTGCTCAATGTAGGTGTGATAAATATTGCTGCATAATGGATTATGCTGTATAAACCAAACAATAATTGTTTTATGCTAGTTATTAAAATGTTCCTTAAGCCTGTGGCTAGAATCAAAGTTGAACTTATTAATACTCTAAAGTTAGCTGAAATTTACCATACTTGATTTAAAGACATATCTACTTACTGATAGAATACAACAAGTTTGGTGAAAGTATTCTAAAAATAGTAATATAATATAAACATGCTTTAATCTTTATAACATGGAATAAAATTCTCAAGTTTTATCTATACTGGAAAAGTTTATTAATTGTAAATTTTACAGAAATATATGGATTTTTTTTCTCCTTCAGTTTTAAATTAATGTTTTCTTCTTTTAGGTTATGATTACAGGGGGGTTTTTAACAGCTTTTGTTATAAGGTATTTACACTATCCATATTTACTTCTGTATTTCTTCATGACATATTGTTATTTTCCCAGAGGAAATGTACTTCCTCTCTCATCCCTTAGTATTATCATCATCTTATACATCTCTTGTATACAGGATTTTTTAGCTATAGCTTAAATTTATTTCAAAGTTATTAATAGTATTTTTCTCATGTTTTATAGCACTGTGGTCTTATTGTGTGATAATAACATAACTTTATTAGCATGGGGCAGTTCAAATTTGGCTCTTCCTTCTGACATCATTCATAGACATTCATGAGCATTCCTAGAAACAGGATGAGAGACAACATAAGGAGCAAGGGCAGTTGGCAAATTCTGTGTGATATGTTTAGTGTCATTCTCCCTCTGGGTCTTCATGAGTGCAAAGGATTCATGTTTTCATCTCATAGGAAAGACACAATCCCAGACAAACCTTTCTTCTATGCAGGTTTTAGACCATTCAGCATGAAGTGTTTCGTTTTTTACAGGTTATGAAAATAGAAAGTGTTAACTTTACTCAGAAGACTCATTTTGAAAACTGGTCACTTTTAGGAATATCTCACGAATATTTAAGGGATTGTGTCATGGTTCTCCATTATAATATAAACTTCACACTAAATACAGTCATACAGAACATGCTTTTATCTTTACATTTACCATGAGAGTGGCAGAAGCTGTGATAAGGCTCACATTCTCACTTACAAGTACTAATTACTTGATCTCACACTCAACTGGCACAGTAATCATCATCAAGCCCAGTAAGTAATGATAATAGATGAAAACCTGCTGATCTTCCAGCTGCCACTGACAAGGAGAGAGATATTATGGAGGCAGAGTAGCAATTTATTTGCTTAAGACTGCATTGGAATATGAATATTATCATAGCAGCTTTTCCCAGCTTCAGTTATGAAAAAAAAATCCTCTTACTCCAATTTAATCTATGTATAAAAAAATTTCATACCTTGAAATACATTGTATAAATTATTTCTCTAGAAAATCCATAATGAACTTTGCATATAGTATACAATCAAAAATTAACACTTAGAAAAAATTGTATAATGTTTTGTGGTTTTTTGAAATCTCTAGTTTTCTCAGTATATATTTGACAATTTAAAAACTCTCGTTTTTATGCCGTCATCTCTCTTTGATTAAGAAAAATAAAAGTTATTCATTTAGTCATAAATTGTGGAACAATGTTGAGACTCAATTTGTGCTGGCAGAAATCATAGCATTGTGGAATTTCAATGGCTTTCATAAACTCTAAGTAGAAATTGTGACTTTCAGTGATTGACACGTGCAGAGACACAGAGCCCTGCTCTGGACAGTTTTAGCAATATTTCTGGTCTCCACTTCGGAATTTTAAAAATACATAATTAATAGTATGTCATCTCTTGAATTACATTAAGAAAAAGCATTGAAACTTAATGGAATCTTTTATTTCGGAATATTGACCCTGTGCCATCCTAAAATTGGATAGAGACAGAAAGATAGATTTTTGATCTGAAAGAAAGTTATTATTTTTGAAAATGATGCTGTTTTCTCACCCGTAGTTGTATGATAGCAGAGCCACAAACTGTAGTTATTGAAAATGAAGCAGAAATTGTGGTGTTAGAAAGAGATGTGAACCTTTGAAAGAACTACATGGGAATACATCTCCATAGAGCTGAGCTTTGACTGCACTGAGAAGACCTGAGCAGTGAAGTTTGTAGCAGTATATTTTTCCTGGGTTCCTGTACAAAGACTGCTGTATCTCACCCAATTCTTGGTACATCAAGGGTAGACATTTTTAGTCTCATTCTCTGCAATGGAATTCCTCAGCAGCCTTTGAAATTATTAGGTTTTATTCTGAGAGGATTTTTAAAAATTATTTTCAAATTTTAATGAGCTAGAGTATCCCTTAAAAACAGCTAGCCCCTTTCTTTGAGCTTTATTTTCAGTTTTATTTCAGTTTTTATTATCACTTATAATGATTATCTTTTGCAGCACCAAAGCTGAAAAGTAGTGCCATGATCCACACAGAATGTTGTCTTACCAGTAGATAATTCACACAATCCTTATCCAGCTTTGGAAATCCCTGAGCTGAAAATAAATGGAGATTTGAAGAGTGAAAGGGAAGTGTCATATATGCTTGGCCTATTGTATCACTCCCATCTGCTGTTTGTAGGTACTATTGAAAATAGGGCTGCTAGGATAGATGGCCCTTTGGCCAGCTGGGTTTATTTTATTTTTTGAAAGAAAGGCTAGGACAGTACATACCAGAATACAAAATTTTGAGGCTGATGTTTGCATTAAGGACTACCCCAGCATACCTGTAAGACAGAAACACAGCAGGCAGCCTATTTGCTGACTTGCATTTGGGAAAATTCTCATTGCTTTTGACATGAATTATTGTGGTTTCGAAAATTATCTACCAATGTTTTTTGTCTCATTAAGACTGAAATGAAAAAAAAAATTGGATCGTAACTTACACTAAACAATGAATATTTGTGGCTTTTTAGTGGACAAGAGGAAGGAGCAACAGCAACAGTGAATATTCTGTACCTGTAACCATCTTCCTCAGGGCCTACCAGGATACCTCTTTTGGTCTTAGACCTCTGTTCTTAGTTTATAACAGGGACTCTATGCCTACAGGATCTGCTGTGTTATTAAAGGTTGTTAAATATTTAGTCTTATTGTACCTTCTTGAAGGGCTGTTTTAACCAGGCCATCTCAAGCACTTTATCACCACTAAACCATCCTTTTGCAGGGTTCACCAGAGAAAGTACTCCCTTGAATGTATGGTTAATAAGGGCAGTTTATAATAACAAGTTAATGGTTTGAATATGATAATTATAGGTAGACTAAATAACTGATTAAATATTCTATTATAAATAATATATTATAAGATATTATAAATAATGTATTTATGAAATATGATAAATAAATAACTGATTGAATATGCTATTCAAGTGTCAGGGTTTCCTGGGGGCTGGAGGTGTCAGGGGACAAGACCTGTCCCCACCCTGTCAAGCACGGGCAGCCCCAGTGCTGGGCATTGGGCACCTCCCTGGGATAAGTCCAGGCAGGTCTGTGGGGAGCTGGAGACCAGCCCTGGTGCAGAATCATTGGAGCAGGAGCTGATGTGGGGTCCTAAGCCATGGAGGAACACAGTGGGATAGGGAAAGGGCAGTCAGGGCTGGTGGTGCCACCAGGGTACTGACTCCCATAGCTATATTTATAGATTTACTCCATGAAACTATCAGAAAGACATATGAAATGCCTCTTTATTAATATCTTAAGGTGCAATTCTAGAGATTCAAATCCCTATTGCTCCCTTTGCACTTAGTATAGCTTACCACTACTAAAGCAAAAGCAAGTTTCAGTACCTCCTCTTTAACACTAGTCTGATACCATTTTAGAGAACAGTCTTTGAAGGAGATGATTATTTGACTTGGGTTTTGTGGAAATACTCGTAAAATGAGCCGGAAAGCTGAACAACCTGCCAAATTCTATACACATTTTCTGAAAATGTTGGCTTGACATTATTTGAATCATTGACTGGAGGTAAGAGTAGAAGATGCTGTTAATGAGGCATGCCTCAATCATTTTCACATAATAGCCTCCATATTCATTCTACTGTTCTCATGCAAAACATGAAGAGAATTAGCATTTTTTCATGATCCTCTGTCAGTTCAGTGCTTAACAGTTGGCATCAAGTTATGTGCCAGATGGGTGGTTTTAACTTTTAGAACAGGAATGGCTATTTGGATAAACTGTCCTGTGTTATATAAACACACCACTGAAACATCAGAGGACTTGAGCTGTTCAAGAATTGAAATTTATTCATGGGTCAAGAAAAAGAATTCATTGAAACACCCACAAATCTGTAAATGCTAATTGAATGTTTGGGATTTGGTGATGCATTATCTTTCATCCGACTATCCCCACTGCAACGAGAAATTGGTCTAATTGTAAAGTTGTTTATACAAGGAGAGACCATAAATTGCTTTTAAAAGAAAATTCAGAAAGAATACTGGGTTTATGTATGTTTCTGCTTTTTCTTCACTTCATGTTTGTATCTTTTGATCTTATGATGGTTCGAGGCCATATTGAAGCAAATGTCAAAATATCTTTTGACTTTGATGAGATAGTGGTTTCACCTGATTGAGCTTTTGGAATATAATGAATACTCCAAGAGAAAGGGCCTAGGATGTAATATTTTAAAAGACCTGATTCAAGAGAACAGCAATTTGTCTTGAAGAAATTTAGGTAGAGCTCCTTTGTTTTTGTGTACTAAATTCAGGTTGCTGTGAGCTGATTTTCGTACTTTAAGAAATGTATAATTATTGCAAATGTAAAACCTAATAGAATTATAATTATAAATTCCTCCTTCCATACAGTTGCAAGAATTTGTCTGTGATCAATTTTTTTTTCTTTCTGTGATCACTCAAGTAATGAAAATCAAGAAAAGAGACATGCCATATTATTTCTTGTGTAATTATAGAAGCATTTTTGAAAACATAATGAGGTTGTGGAAATTGTTTTTTTGGAGAGTCGTGAAGGAAAAGAAGGGAAATTATCTCATGATGGAACAAAAAGAATGAATCAAAACGTCTATATGATAGGATAGGTGCAGTCCTGAAATTAGACATAGGCATTATATGTGCAGCTGCAGTTGATGAATTTATAAATATTCTTTAGACATAACCAAAGAAAATGTCAATCATTGTGCCTGTGTAACATATTTGTATTTAATTTAAATAATGTTATGGTTCAGTGTTTTTGCTGATTTGCTGCAGGCAATAGGAAAAAACACATTTTATTTTTATATATGTTACAGATACTGAGAATTTTTCTTTTGGCCACAGATAGAGATGGGATACTGGTCAAAAAAGCTTCAGTTACACTCTAAAATCTCTGAGGAAATGTGCTTATTTGGTGTGTCTTGTTAGATATTAGTGATAGGCTGACCCACTAAAGCTGCTCTATCACTTCCCTCCTCAGCTGGGCAGGGAATAAAAATAGAGCAAAAGGCTCATAGGTTGACATAAGGGCAGGGAGAGATCACTCATCAATAACCATCACAGGCAAAACAGACTCGACTTGGGGGAAAGAAAAAAAAAGTATTGTGAATTAAAGCAGAGTAGGATAATGAGAAATCTCAAAACCACCTTCACTCTAGCCCTCCCTTCTTCCTGTGTTTAACTTTTCTCCTGATTCCCTTGCCTTCTCCCTGCAGTAGGTAAGGGGACAGGGAAGTTGCAATCAGTTCATCACACCTTGCCTCTGTCTCTCCGTTCTCCTCAGGAGAAGGGCTTGGAAGCATGGAATCACCGAATGATTTGGATTGGAAAGGACCTTCAAAGATCATTTAACTGAACTCCCTGCCATAGGCAGGGATATCTTTCACTATCTCAGGTTGCTCAGAACCCTATCCAACCTGTCCTTGTGTACTTCCACTGATGACAGCTTCTCTGGACAAGCTATTGACTTGTCTCACCATCACCACTGTATTCCTCACAGCCTTTCCAGGCTCCAGCCTGAGATCCATTTCATGGGAGACAGTCCTTCAAACATCATGGATCCTTCCCATGAGCTGCAGTTCTTCAGGAACTGCTCCAAGGAAGGTGTCTTCCATGGGGTGTAATGCTTCAGAAACAGGCTGTTCCAACCTGGTTCCCCCATGGAATCACAAATGCTGCCAAGAAACCTGCTTCTGCATGGACTTCTGTCTTCACAGATTCACAAGTCCTTTCGAGAGCCTGTGTCAGCACTGGCTTTTCACAGCCTCCTTTGGGCATCCACCTGCTCTGACATGGGGCTCCTCCATGGGCTGCAGGTGGGCTCTGCACCACCATGGACCTTCATGGGTATCAGGGACATAGCTCCCTAGCCATGCAGGGGAATCTGCTCTGGCACCTAGAGCACCTTCTCCCATTCCTTCTTTTCTGGTCTGAGTGTCTGCAGGGATATTTCTCTCACATATTCTCACCCCTTTCTTAAATCATTATGCCAAAGACTGTCACTGATGGTTTTGGCCTTGGCTGGCATCAGGTCCATCCTGGAGCTGACTGGCATTGGGTCTGTCAGACACGGGAAGCTTCTGGAAACTTCTGGCATCTTCACACAGAAACCGCTCCTACAGCTCCCCCTGCTACCAAATCTTGCCACACCAAGCCAGTACAGCCATAGAAAGAGATGACTGAGATGGTTTTTCCTTCACGTTAACTTAGAGTAAACTGAAGAGATTTTCTGGTGTTTGTCTGTAGCATGGTTTAGTTCTTTTCTTTGAATTACTTGAACTTGCTGTGCCTGATCAATTCCCTTCCAGTGCAAACACAGAACAAATATATTTACCATTATTTCCTGGCACTCCATTTTATTTTAATATATAAATTTTGGTACTTATGTTTTAAATTTGTTTGTGGAATAATGCATTGAAGTAGAGTTCTCACTTGTCAGCTGTGAAGGGCAAAGAATGCTTTTTCTTGTGTACCCTTCTGGATAAATACATATTATATGGTTATCTGTTATAGTGAGGACTTACATTTAATAACCAGGTAGCACCAAATAACAAATAATCAAATTGTGCTAAATAACTCAGTAGGAAGTTTTAATTTTCCTGCAATTATTCAGCCAGGCTAATGTAAATTATACTGAGTATGTTGAAGTACTTCACCAATTTTGTTGATATATTTTTCAGGAGAGTGTCAACCATGCCTGAAGGACTCTGGTAAAATATATTAAAATTACACAGCCTAATCACATCTATTAAATTCTTGACAAAATAAAACTTCCCAGAGAGTAGCTGCCAACCTTGTACTATCCCCTGGCATATTTGAAAAAGGCTTCAACCTGATGAATAATATTCACAGTACAAGTTATGCTTCTTTGCAACTTGTGAGCTTGTCATCTTTGATTTTCATAAAATGTGTTGGTTCTCCACTGGAAATATTCTCACCATCTTTTTCTGTCTACTGATAACTTAGCAGCAAATCTGCAGTTTAAATTCCCTTAGGATTATGAAAATCATAAGTCTAAATCTGTCGGGGAAACTCTTGTGATTCTTTTTGTCATCTTTGGTTTTTATATCTATCACTTTTTAAAAAAGATTTTCAGCAAAATTGAAAGTAAGTGTATTTTGGTGATGTGAATATTTGTCTCCTCTCATAAACTGTAGAAGCATAAACTGTGGCAGTGCAAACTTTTTTATTCCCTTGTTATGTGAAGCTCAAGAAGAGGGTTTTTCTATGGCCTGACAGATTCTTTTACTTCTTTGTAGGGAATATATATATATGTATATGTTCAGTGAAGAAATGTTCAAGACATTTAGAAGTCAAATGTGCATAGTCATTTAATCTGTCTGTTGAATCAGATCTGTCATAGGAAAAAATAAATATGTCAAAATTAAATAACATGACATATAAGAAATAAATGTGGAAAAATAGGCCAGCCATGGCAATATTTTTTTAAAAACGATTTTGCAGAATAGTCAGATTTTGCTGAATACTTCGTTTCAAGAAGTCTTTTATTAATTCTTTAATGAAGTCTACCTGCATGTCATTTTTTCCATGTTTATTGATACAATGTGTAAGGCTAAATGGTTTCCCAATTATCATAAATAGGCTCCAAAAATAATTCAAAACTTCGATGACATCCTTTGAACAGTTATGAGAGCCAAATAGTACCTTTCATGGCAATGGAAAAAATTGAACAAAATGCAAATGAAACCTACCCCCTCTTGGGGTTTTGTTTAAAACAAAATTTTCGTAAAAGTGAACTCAATAAAAATGACTAGTTAATTATGAATTTGAAACTCACTATGGATTATGCAGTTTTTTAATATTAACCAAATCAAAGATCTTATGTAAAAAAATTACTTTCTTTTTTCCTATTACAAATTAGCTTAATTGTAGTTATATTTACTGCACTGAATCATGGTAAATGTACTCTAGAGTATCCTAGCACTACTTCACTGAAGGTTTAAGGTCTACTCTCATGCTGGAATCTGTAAAAACAATTATTAATCCTAATACTCTGAGTTCACCAAGAAACCACACGTCTTGCTTTGCAAATGTTACTGTGTTTATTCCTGAAATTTGTGATGACACCCAGCTTGGTTGAAAAGGAGGTTCTAGGATTTCCCTAGATCTATTTCTACAGTGAAGTATCTGAAGGGGAATGTCTTTTAAACTCACTCAGTAGCCCTTACTCAACAACTTCTCCAAACTACAAGTTTTCGTGAGGTTATAAATTTTTAAATTAGGAAAACTCAAAATTGATTACATAGAAACTAACAGAAATAAAATTAATTTATAAACATCTTTGCTCTTTCTACACTGTGTTCTTCTGGATGGGTTCAATTTAGTGTCAGCCAACTCTGAGGGATAAAACACTGGGCTTTTCTCCATTACCTCTAAAGCTTACCTTTTCAGCTTCCTTCTCTTAAGCCACTCTTCCACTACTGTGTTCTTTTTTTCTCTCAGTCTTTCCTGTCCCTGACACACTTTATAGTCTACTCACTTGGAGATTCCCTGCTGGAGCATACCAAGTTCCCCTCCAAGCTGGAGCATTCTTCTTACTCACCTATCTGCTCATCTGTCCCAACAGGGTCTAAGGAAGGCAGATACCTGTGTGGTTTAGAGAGTGACATCTTGAGCTGTAGCACAAACACACTTTGTATTTTGTGTCTAAGAAGTCCTACTCTCGTTAACCATCTCTGAAACCATTCTGTAAAGTCAATTGGTAAGATGAGGAGAATTCTTTACAAGAAATAGTGATTTAGTCTGGACCGTTCCAGTCTTACGACTGAAATCCCAGGTGTCTGGGCTGTTTGGAGGATAGAACCTGGCAGATACTCGTCTGATGAAAGAAGGGATTATAAACCCTTGAGAGTTAAGTCTCCACGGAGAGCCTAAAGAGAGGCACCTACAGTTGTGATTTTTGAGACCAGTCAAGCACCAGTCAGAACCAGGCGTGGCAGCTGCTTGTCCTTGACTACAGACCACCTTATAATAGATGCCTACAGTTCTTATGTATAGGGAAATTCAAGCTAATTTTCTTAAGTACAGCACTTAGTTCAATGAAATTCTCTATCTGCTGAACTTGTTCTGTCTCTCAGCAAGGTCAGAATTTTTTCTTAATTGGGTGTGTTAATCTCTTGGGATGTTATTTCTGTGGTGTGAAATCCCACAAGTAATCATAATTTCCAGAACTATTCTGCCTGTATTACCTAATTTTCCCATCACATCTTGACTCTACATCTTCTGACCCCACAACATACATAGTGTGTAAAAAAATAAATATTCAAGTACATTCCAAAATGAATTAAACTATAAATTATTCCTGTCTATTTTTAATTAGTTCCTCAGCATTTTTGATCCCGTTTCAACCAATAATGACCAAATTTATTTATTTTTCAGTATACATTGTGCTGATTCAAAACATATGTTGTAAAATAGAATTTGTGGATCGAAGTTCACTTTTGGCAAAGGCACTGAAAAAATCATAGTGTTTTCTTTGGACTTAATTAACGGAATATCTTTTAGTTTGCCTCCTACAACTTCAAAGGAAAAAATATTTCTTAGACAATAACCTGGTTGAACCTTCAATTCTGAGCAAGACTTTTAGGCTTAAACAGTAGCTGAAGGTGGCATCTTCCAATTTTAGGGTAGCCTTCCAAAGTATGAAGAAGGTGTGGGCTGCCCTGAGTCATCCCATACACCATTGTTTTAATGAGAGTCTTAGATTAAGCAGAAATAGACGGGCACACCTATTGCTTAAACGAAACCTCTCCATTTTCTGTGAATTAGGGTACTTATTCTGCTATCCTTACAAATGTGCTTATGTACACAGGAGTCTCTGCTCACCTGACAGACTGCTGGGCTTCAGCAGAGCTCCACAGTCACGGTTTGTGAATCTAATGCCATCCAGAAAATGGCTGAAATCTCAAGTGAGGGAGTTTTTTAGCAGAGGAACATGTTTATTTTGTAAGTTCCTTACTGCCATTTTTCCATTTTATAAAGGCTTAGTTTGTTTTATATCAAAGAAAAGTTATATGGTTTAGAGAGCTATTTTTAATCTCTTGAAGTTTGAGTAGTAGGGACCTCAGGCAAGAACAATTCTCACTGTTAAGTAGGAGATTAAAGCTGAAGTCTAAGATTTGCATAATGTAAAAGGTATACGTCATTGTAAGTATCATTAATATTTTTTAATCCTTAGTCAATTAATAAAAGGACAATGTTAGAATTTTCCTTTGGGTAGTATCCCCTAACATAACATCATATCAAAATATTACTTGTTGAATTGTATTTGACTTCTGTTTCCCAGTTTGATTGTGGTATTTCCTCAAAGAATTATGAAACCATCTAAATTCTGCCAGTGCTTTCATAAAAGACTTATCATAAATATTTCTTCTAATCTTCAGTATCATCAGGCAGATAATATATGTCTTTATTTTTCTTTTGCAAAGGATGTAAGATTTTAAGGCAGTCTCTGAAGCAGCAGATTACTGCTAGCACTTCACTGTGACCCTCAGTATGACCCTTGATGAAAGGAAACTTTCTATCTTTTTGTCTCATTGAGCTCCAGATGGTGGTTTGTCTCACAGACCAAATTCACAAGTTTTTATTAGACTTTTGTTTCAAAAACGAACATAAAGAAATTTCAGAGTTCTTTTCTTAAATGAATGGGTTAATGGCCACAGCATTTTAAAAAATTTGTAAATTTGCCCAGGCAAGTATAGGTGTGGAGGAATTTAGTTTTCTTTTCTGTGGGGGTTAAATGTGAAGTGGGGAGACAACAAAGGAGATGAGGGTTGAGTGAAATACCATTTTGTCTATACCAATTGGTATGATGTAAGTCATGCGAGTCAATTTTTTGCATAGACTGGAATTTTGCTAGGAAGCAAAATGGTTGAAATCATAACGGACGATCACAGTGAGATTAAACACTGCCATTTCTGAAGCATTTCTGCCGTCCATAGGTGTGCTGTGAAATAGACTAAAATTGACTAGGCTACAAAATTTGGCATCTCAGAGTCATAAACAATATTTCGTGCTGATGCTAAGGAGAAACACTACTATGAAGTAATTCAAGGTTCACTTTAGTATGTCCTGAGAATGAAAAGCAAAAAGTCTTCACTGTTCTTGCAGGTCTTGATGAAAGGTTGGACTGAACTTCTGGCATACTGGAGGGAGAGTTTTGCTTTTGTAATGTATGCTATAATCCTTATTTATGTTGTTTTTCAGACTTCCACCCTTACCTTTTAATTCAAGCAGACAGAAAATAGGTAACCTGAAAGGTATGATGATTAAGGGTTTTTGACATCTTTGAGAACCTCTTTTCACACCCTGTCTGAGTTCTAGACAGAGTAATTGTGCTCTGTTGACTTTAGTTTTCTGTATTTCTAGCTTGATTAGGTTTTACCCTTTTTTTTTCTGACATGCTGGTCTGTCCCAGCAGTTGCCAGATTACAGCTCAGGTTTCACAGTGTTTTGGTGGTGAAAAGAAGTGATTTGTGCATATAATATTTGTATAGTCTGACTTTAGATATCCCAACAAGTGTCCCAGTGAGACCATACAGAGTTGGATGTCTCTTATCATGGCATGACTCAAAATTGCCTTTGAGACCCAAGGACAGGACAGACTCTAAGCTTCTCTCAGACTGCTCTTTGGCTTTTCTGTCAGATGTCTTCTGAATGCATAAGGATGAATAGTTCTATAATGTTACAGTAGGTGAAGGTCTATGTATATAGACCCCTGTAGATGTATGTGGTTTTTTAGTAAGCACTATTCAGGATCCCATTGTGGTAAGGGCACTGTAGCCTAAGAGAAAAATATGAAAGATATTTCCTACCATAACATTGTTGAAAGGAAGAAGAAAGTGTGAAACAGAAATTCACAATCAGGAGTTAAACTCCTAGCTTCCTTTCTACTGTTTTGGTCTAGGTTTTCTGTTTTCCGGTTTTTTGGGGGGTTGTTTTGTTTTGTTTTTAATTTTTTAAAATTTTTGCTGTTATTGTTAGTTTGTTTGTTTGTTTGTTTTGTTTTTACATTTTACCTTCTCATCTGTTTTCCGTGCTTGGTTCAGGAGCAGCTGAGTTGTCTGCTTTAAACTAACAGGGCTGGTAAAGAAGAGGATCCTACTATGTTAAAGAAGTAGAGCAGCCTGTGATATCCTGATTAAATTGTGTCCACAGTTAGGGAACCATTGCAATTTAGTTAGGAAGGTACCTACTTTAAACTGTTTTGGGTGGAACATCTAGTACAGCTCTGACTGCGTGGATGGAGCTGAATATGGAAACTAACTTGTTTATAAGGCCATCAGTAAGAGCATCACTGTAAATAAAAACACATGCTGTACAGTCAGGGCCTTCTGCTCTTTTACAGGGACTTGGAGACTCCCAGCTAGAGAAAACCTTTGGGATCATTTTGTCTCACAGTGTTAAACCACAATGTGTTAGTATAATTATGTATATGGGGAGCAAATTGAGGGTAGGTGTTGTCTCCTGTTGCTGAATCATGCTGAGTGCAAATGTCGGGGGATTATTCCAGAAGTGTGGAGGTGTTTTAATGTAAAAAGATCTATTTATATGTTGCTCTTACACAAAATATGCAAGTAATTTAATTTAAAGAAAAGAGTTAGAAGTATTTGGGTAGAGGGTAGGTGACACTGAATGAGTTAGGAAGTAGAAAATTAAGATATGGCTCCTGTCTAATCAATCCAATGTGGATAGGGACAAAATTATTACTATGATTTCTCATACAGGGGGAGTCTTAGGTTATAAGAAAATTAAATTCCAGAATTATATTTTTCTTGTTTATTTGTTCTGAGGTCATCTGTAAGTTACTTATAATACTTTAAGTTACTCTTATAATTTTTAATCAGCCCCTAGTTTATACTCCCAATTTAAAATACTTGCCTATCATATGATACTGAAAAATCCTCTGATTTTCTTTCTGTATTAGCCTTTTTTAATTCTTTGATTGAAATACAGCTAACAAAAACGTCACAGATGTATCTCAAATAGGAGACTTTCTATTTTTATCCTGCTTCTCTGTCAGTAATGGTCAACAGATGCTGGTTTAAAGAGCAGTGATTAATAGATGCTGGTTTAAAGTGCTCAGACAAGCAATTATTTAATTGCTCTCATCAGATTGTTCTCTGATCTTTACACAACTGTAAATTTAGTTAAAGGAGATGTATGTATTAAGCACCAGTATGTAGTTTAATGGAAGAAGTTGCAAAAGGCTGTTTTCTTTGGTAAGATTAGTAAAATATTCCTCTCCAGTGCAGTGGCCACGTATCCATGGCTGACCTGAGCAGAAGCCAAGCCAGACAGATCAAGAAGTTGCCTGTTTACAGACACGAGAGAGGAAGCTTGGCAGGTTACATGAGTGTGAGAAAGGGAAAGCTGGATAACATTGTGTAAGAAACAGCAGTTCAATGTTTGTCTGAGCCAGTCTAGCTCATTGTGACTACCTGGGACCCAGCCAATTCCCTTCACCCTGTTTTGCCTGTTTTCCCTGCTTGAAGCCACTAGCTCCCACTGCCCACCTCTCAGGCAAGTGGAGCTCCTTTTTGGTGTTGTGTAACTCCCTAATCCAGCAAAATTCCTGCTTTTATTGTCAGGTTCGTTTTTCTGCTGATATCTTCTTTGCATGTCCTCAACATGGAGTCCAGACAGACCACTGCCATGTCAGGGAGGGTGGGTTGAGAGGACCCAATAGGCATCTGTTGATAAGGATTCCCCCTCGTGTTGTATTGGGATGATCATTCAGAAAATTTGGGCAATGATTCGTGAGATTTTGATAGTCAAATTACAAGAGTTTGGTCGTATTGAAAAATCAACAGAATGGGAGTTGCTGCCCATCAGGTCAGAAAGTCAGACCTGTGCAGCACTAACTGAAAACATCAGACACTTGCAGAAGCATCTACCTTTTCAATTTTTAATGGTAATTACTAGAATATGGAAAATTAGAAAATATTGACGTGTTTCTGGCTTTATTAAGGAAGATCTGTAATACTGAAAAAGATTACAGAAGCTTTTGTTGCTCATGTATATAACAGTTGCAATTACATTCCATGTTTAGAAGCAATCTTTCCTTTATAAGAAAAGCAGTTCATCACATTGTGATGGCATTTGTATCTTTTCTGCTTAACACCTTAGCAGGAATTTCTATAGTCCTGTTTTTGAACATTTGGATTATCAGGCATTCACTAGTGTTGACAAATCCATAAATGACACTGAAGCAAATACTAGTGTAAATCTAATGTGAATAACATTTAAAGGAGTATTTCATTTTTACAGTCTGGATGCTAATTCTTTTACAAAGTGTCTCTGAAGACGTGAAACCAGTTATTGTAAGAACCATTGGTTTTCTCTGTCTTTCTGTTGTTAAGCTCTGTGCCTCGAATGACTTCTCAATGTAATCTGCATATGATATTTCTACCTTATGCAACCAAGTCAGATATAATTTTAATTTTGATATTTTAATTTTAATTTTCAACACATTGAGTTTCTTAAGTTATGATTTTTTTCCCCACCAGTTGAACCTTTTCTCTCTCTTCCTTGCATCCTTCCTATATTTCAAGATCATAAAAATAATTAAGATTAAAGCTGTACGCATCAGATACAATTGTGTATTTAATCACATACCATTGAATAAAAAGTGTTGCACCGGGCTTTATATCAAAAAATCCTTAGAAGAGCCCCATTTGAGAATGAATCCTTACAATAGCAGGTGATAGTTCTATGAAATGAGGGATTTGGTAGCAATTTTACCTCATATGAATGAACCTTTCAACCTTCAGTCTCTTACTCCTACGTATGCCATGCCTTTTATTAAGATTTATGTAACCATGATTGAACTGGCTAAAGAAGTTTGGAAGATTTTAAAAATGAGGGCAAAGGTATTGTTTCAAATGTAGTTTAAGTCTCTCATCCTGTTTGCAGGGCAGTTCCACAGACTTGTGGGAACAGCAGCTGGAATGCTGGGACAGCTCTGCAGCAGGCTGAGGGGGAAGGAAAGGCAACATCTTAAGTTAGCTTTACTGGCAAAGGAAGTTATCTTTCTCAGCCAAGCTGCTCATTTCTATGTTAAAAAATGAAACATTTTGTTTGGCAAGATCTACCTTTCCATGTAGTCCTGTTGATGCAAAAGGATAATGCACATGTTTTTAAAGCTTTAAATCAAGGTGCATTATTTGTATAGTTTTGGTTTTCTTTTTCTTCAGATTTACATCCAGCTACCTGTCTTAAGCTGGAGCAAGCAGGTTATCTTGCTTGTTTTCAGTATTAAAAAATAGTGTTTCACACTTCAGTACAAATTAAAATAACAAGTCAGAGATCTTCCCTTAGACTACCCAAGTCTTTTGACTTAAAACTGCTCATATATGTTTCAACATCCACACTGGATGCTATTAGGATGGAAACTTCTTCTACACCTTGATAGGATATAGTTATTCTTTCATTCCTCTCTACAAATGGAGAATAAAAATATTTTGTGCAATACTTTTGCATTATCAGTATTTTTTGCGTTTATCAGTGGGTATGCCACTCTTTAAATTCCTTTTTTATTCCAGAATGCTTTTTAAAACCCTGTTTATTTCTCAAGAAAATAAATTTAATTTTATATCTTTTTCATCTGTCATTACTTTTTGCCTCAATATAAAGTGCTATTTCTTTAATTTTGTTGCCCATTTCTTTTCAAGTTATGTTGTCATTTCATCATTGAACAAGAGAGTATATTTTACACAAAGTGATTGACTATGAAAGCCTATGATAAACAGAACATCTGAAACCCATGCTTATTTGCCACTGCATGACAGATATATTCATTTGACAATATTTACTAATTAACTTTTCAGTGTGTGCCGCTGAAAATCTCCTCTCACTTATTTTTGGCCACAGGGGGTTTCAAATATATTAGATCAGAAGTCAGAAGAGAATCAAGGTAATTTTAATTGAATACTAAGACTTCACAATGTTGCAGGAATAGCATAAAGCACCTATAAAGTATGCTTATATGTACAAAAGATCCAAAATGATTATGAATAATTGTGCTGGGTTTGCATGGCCTGGTTTTTGGTAGTGGAAGGCCACAGAGGTGGCCTCTGTGAGAAGCTGCTGGAAGCTTCTACCACATCTGGCAGAGCCAATCCCTGATGGCTCTGAAGATGGACATGCTGCTGGCCAAGGCTGGGCCAATGAGACAGGCTGGTAACACCTCTGTGATGACAGATTTAAGAATCAATCAAAGCAAAGGTGGGGATGCAGTTTTAACTTTTCAGAGTAGGAATGAAGGGAAAAGCAACATGGAGACACCAGGGTCAGTGGAGAAGGAGAGGAGGTGCTCCAGTTGCCAGAGCTGACATTCCTCTGCAGCCCGGGGTGAGACCATGGTGAAGCAGCTGTGACCCTGCAGCCCATGGGATCCATGGAGGATGCAGAGATCCATGCACAGCCCATGGGATCCATGGAGGATGCAGAGATCCATGCACAGCCCATGGGGATCCGCGGGGGATGCAGAGATCCACCTGCAGCCCATGGTGGAGCAGGTGGATGCCTGGAGGATGCTGTGATCCAGTAGGAGACCCGGTGGAAAGTGGGCCCCTGCTTCCAGGCTGGAGCAGCCTGTCCTTGGAAGACTGTACCCCATGGAAGAGTGACCCATGGCACAGTAGTTTTGGGAGGACTGCTGCCCATGGGAGGGACTCACACTGCAGCAGTTTTGGCAGGATTGCTGTTGTGAGATTTGGAGCCCTGCTGGAGAAATTCACAGAGAACTGTCTCCTGTGGGAGGGACCCTCTCCTGGAGCAACCATAGAAAAACTCATTGGAGAACTGACCAAAACCCCCATCCCCTTTCTCCCTGCACTATTGGTGGGGAGGAGGGAGGGGTTGAGGGAAGAAAAGATGTTCTTTAAGGGCTTTTAAAACTTCTCATTATCCTCCTCTGATTTTGTTAGTAATAAACTCACTTTGCACCTCTTAGTTAAGCCTATTTTGCCCTTGAAGTGTTTTCTCCTAGTCCTTAACTCAAGAACCCTTGGTTTAAATTTTTCTCTCCTCTGTCCAGCTGTAGCAGGAGAGGATGAATGAGTGGCTATTGTGGGTGCCTGGTGTTTGGCCAGTATCAAAACTTGATAATAATATATTAAAAACCAAAAAACAAAAAAAAAACACCCCAAAAAACCCCAAAAACAAATAAACAAAAAACCAACAAAAAACCCCCAAAACAACACACACAAAACCCCCCCCCAAACAAACAAACAAAAAACCCCAAAAAAACAAATATAAATTATGCCATCAAATTCTATAAAGTATCTGATTCTAGACTAGAACACGGAAATTATTTCCCTATATCCTCTTCATGATTATATTATTCTCAGAGCAGATTTTTCAGATTCTTTGAGAAACTGGATACTTTGGCCAATCATTTTCAATACTCTATTTCAGGAATTCCTTGTCTGATATTTTTGCCAGCACAATTTGATATAAGAATTTATGAAGGGGAAGTACATTTTGATCTAGTGTCTTCATGTTGTATTCAGTTATATTTAGTCTGATTATAAATGAGAGAAATAATATATTAAAATAAAAAATAATATATGTCACGAATACAGTCCTGGATATAGCTGAGAGAAATCTATTAATTGGTCCAGGCGTCAAAAAATCCTCTGTTGCGGCTATAAATTTGCTTGATTTTTCTTGAGCAGTTGATTAAACATTTAGGTATTTAATTTACATTGGAAACTGGAAAAGTTCATAGAGATCTTAGGTGCCTCTATTTCTACATATAAGTGCAGGAAAAAGTTATTTCAACTAATACCAGTACTAACTTACATTGTCTGTGTTGTAGAAACATTTGGTAGGTAGAGGTATGAGTATCCCGTTTATCTTAATTAACAAATATTCCAATTAAATTACATTCCTCTTTGTGGATCCTGTACTGGAACATGCAGTGCAGAAGGTAAACAGGCTTGAAGCATAAGGAAAACTAAAGAACACTAAGAAGGAGGTGTTTTGCTTCCTCAAAAAGAAAGAGAGACAAATTCAGATGGAGAGGAGAACTTGACTAGTGCTACACTTGCACAAACTTTTAGGTATGCATATCAACAAAATTCAGGGTGCCTAAAATACAGATCCACACTGAAAAAACTCTATAGAGGTCAGCAAGCTGTGTAAATTTTATGTGATGCTATATATTATAACTACAGGAATGAAGAAAGAAGGCAAAAATCAGATCTTCATCTGTGAAAATAAGCAGGTCAGCCATTCTTCTGTGAATTAAAGAAGAATGGGAATGCAATTTCCAAAGAGGAGAATAATTTTTATGTTTACATAAGTGTGGGACTGGGTGGATTGTGCTGTTTACACAGGAGTCAGTGTTGGGCACAGGGTGGGTTCACACAGAATTCTGTGTGAATTCACACAGACCCACGATGGGGATGTGTCATGGCAGAAACCTGAGTGCAGCCACCCTGCACACAGCTCAGCCTGAACATCTCCTGGCACTTGGCTTCTGCCCTCTGTCTCTGTGGCATAATTCAAATATTTTGGCAGCTTCTTACATCAGAGGCCCTCGAATAATAAAAGGCTCTGTCATGACCTTACAAAGTAGTGATTTTTAGCACAACACCTGTGGAATTTCTGGGTTTCCATTTAGTCACATTTCTTTCTACTTTGTCCCCTCATTTCCCATTTACACAGGATGCTTATAAATCTTTTATTCTTTATGTCTTACTGCATTTTCTTATTAAACTGTTCATTGATCTTTGTGAGTTTTCCTGTTTTATAACATCTGTATCAATTATTTGTAACATCTGTTTATGATTTCTTGAATGTTCATTACTATTTCCTAATATTCCGTCTTCTTTTCCTTTATGTACTAGCATTCATAACTCTTTAAACATTACTCATTTAAAAAATTGCAGTGTTCTCTCAACATACCTGTTCTTTGGATTCAAGTACTGCCAAAAATGAGTATCAAAACTGACTATTGAACTGAATAATTTCTTCAATGCCATCACTTTCTTTCCTAGCAAAAAAGTGATCCAGAGCTACTTTTCCCTGCTTAGGTTTTGTTTTCTCTGTGTAATACATTTAGGTCAGTAAACAGAATTGTGTGAACAGGAAGATAGCAATGCTATTTTAAGAAAATCTGAAGCACACAGAAATACATGTTTATCCAGTTGCATCTTTCTTTGCTGGGACAAAAATCTACTGTGCTTGTGTGTAAAGTTTAGATAACTGCTCACTCAAATAACTGAAGACTTCAACAGGTCTTCATGATAATATCTAAAAGATAAGTCAGCACATGGAAATGCCTCTAGCAAATTTCCCACATTTTTTTCCCAACTTAGATTATAATGAAAAGCCCTTTCTTAGGTGTTTTTCAGGCATGTTTTGTCCTTCTCCCTCCCTCTGTATATCAAGTCAGCCATGTTTGTTATTGCTGAAAATTGCTGCTGCAACTTTAGGTAGGTTTTTTTTAGGTGTTTTTTTTTTTTTTTTTTTTTACTTTGGTTGAAAGGAGTGGTCACATCTGGAACTAAGAACTCTCTTTTTATTAGATCTCTCTATGAAGAGTATTACATATGAAAATATGAAAATAACATAGCTTTGCTGAGTATGTCCTTGAAATAGAGAAACAATAACTTATGTCAGGAAGAACAAAAAAGGTAATAAATGTTAGTAAGTGCAATTTTATAAACCGAGATATGAAAAAACAGATATGATCCCTTTTGCTGTCTTGTTTCCTACCTGAAGGAATACTTTCCTTAGACAATTCACAGAAAAAAAACATTGTATAGAGGAGGGCTGGAACAGCAGAAATTAGTGCCTGCAAACATCTGGCAGCAGTCCCAACTTTTGTGTCCCCAGATTGGATCATAATACCTAGAAAATGACCAGGAGATACTAAGCAATGTGTATTGGTAGAGGGGTGGACATATGGTGGCTAAATCTGGTCTGCTGCTTTACAGAGCACACTTTGTTCAGCTCCAAGAGGTATTTAGCCTGTTCTGAGATGACTGCAGACTGAGCAGAGGTGCGCACATAAGGAACAATGGCCAAGTCATCCGATGTTGCTGTAAAAGCAAATGTCATTTATGGTGCTGCACGACTGTGTGGTGACCACAGGTGCCCTCGGTTACTGTACAATGTGTGTGCACACAGGCATCCCAAACACATCAGCTCAGCCCTGGGCTTGTCCTGTATCCTCAGCACAGGGATGCATTCACGTGCTGTGGCCATGATAGCGTTTGGGCTAGAGGACTTTTGCCCAGCTATGACATTCAAAATGTCCCTTACGGCTTCCAAGGGCAGACACAATAAAGCTGACATTCTCTCGCAGAATATTTGGAAATTCTGCCATGTTCTCCCCTGTATTCTCCTTTCAGTCCTCTTCTCCATCCCAGAGAGTGTTTGCATAAATTCCCCAAGCTCTCATATATTCCCCAAGCTCTCATATTAACTTTCTAAGCAGTGTCCAGTAGCTCTGGGATTTACAAGACTTGATTTTTTATTTTCTGGACTATATTATGCTATATTAGGCTTCAGCACAAGAGCTAGATTGTTATTAAAAAAAAACCAAAAACCCAAACCAGGAGGCCTAGCACCCTTTAATTTTCACAGTTTTGTTTATTTACTATTTATTAACTGATTATAGGTTACCCTATGAGATGTCCTAAGTTTGGGGAAAGTTGTAAAAAATATATGAATTTCACATTGTAGAGTATGGCGTCACAATTAGAAAACTAACAGACACTTGACATAAAATATTAAAACACCCAGCCGAGTGCTGTCATTTGATTACTTAGACTTTGTTCTGAGATGACTTCAGGTACTTCAGAATCAGATTTTAATTTTGTAACATTCTGCATTTTCCCATGATGCGTTGAGCCAACTGCATCTTGTCTCTTTTGTTTACCCTGGATATATGGACATATGACCATCTTAGCTGCTAATGAAATTTGTGGTAATGACAATTTGTATGTTCATCTGTATCCAATTCCATACCAGTCTGGTAACAGCTGAGGCCCTGTAAAAGGAACATCCTTCTAAATATGACCATCTAGCAAACAGAATAACATGAATAATGTATCTCAGATAATTATGACACAGCAAATTCTAACTTTTGCTTATGTCTGGTAAAATATTTCAAATTATCTATTTTTTTCAGAGTAAAACAGATGAACTTGAAATTGCCACTGTCTTAATCACTTTTAAACACAAACAGGAATGTGTTCATCATAGCCATTCCTTTATATGAGCTGGCTTTTGCTGTCCTTCATGCAAGCTTTAAAAACACCCTAGCCTGTCTGTTCTCATTAAGGGACAGCCAAGTAATGCAAAAAGAAAAGAAAACATAATTTCTGCCAACATGCATTTGTCTTGGAATAAAGAAAGAACAGAATAATATACTATAACCTGGTATGGATTAGACGAAAAATAGATTTTTTCATCTTCTTATAAATGTTCCACATGGTTTATGATACAGCCTTTAATGAGACAGCCAGACTCCTGTTTTTAACAAAATAGTCAGGATTTTTTAAAGGTAGGCTCTCAAATTTTTTTCCAACTTGTTTCACAATATTTTAACTTCCAAGATTTTTTACTGCACAGCATTTATGTTTTAAGATAAATATATAGAAAATTGAAATAACCAATTAAATAACACATCTGAAACATAAGTTAACTTGCTTACCAAAACACAAGTTTTTAAGGATGCATTCTTTAGTCTTTTTTTTCCTAAAAGCACTTGGGGTGTTCATAGACTTGTTTGCTCAACCCCCTTCTATTTATGGAAACAAAAGATATTTCTTTCATCTTTTGAGAAAGAGCTTCCATCACAATCTCACAGATAGCTTTGTTACTGAATGAAGTAGAGATCCTGTAGGGAAAAAAAAAATTACGTAATTTATTAAGTCAATAATTAAAGCCCTTGCTGGACCTGAAAATTGAAAAAAAATTGGAAATCAGTAACAGATTTGAAATCACGTATACATCCCAATACATCCCACAGACCTTTGCCACATTAAATAACAGGATAACCAATGTTTCATTATGTCACAATCATCCCTTGTCAAACTCAGGGAGGAAGTGAAGTACTTGGGAAGCACTTTGCCATCTAGTTTAATTTATATTTTCTAATAGAGATTGTAGCTTCCAGGTTTCATTATGGTTTAAAGAAAGAAATGTGCTCTTGTGGCCTTTGACTTTTTTTTATTTTCTTTGATCATGGATTTTTCTCACATTTCTTTTTCAGTCTGACTTTGGTGTCATTCTCCCTTTTCTCTCATTTGGTGTCTAGTCCCTGTCTACTTGTGGAATCTGTCCCTGTGGCCATTTGCCCAGGCTTTTCTTCAAATTCCGTTGTTCTTGTCTGACAACTTGTTTATTGAGCTTCATGTATCATTAAGCTGAGCCCTTTTCTCACATTCATAGTCCAATATCCTGTTCCAGTTACTGGACTTCTGTATCATCACCACCAAGTTCATTATCATCAGAAGTATTTCTAATGAGTGAAAACATTGCATTTTTCTTTAGTCTCATTCTTATAAGGAGCTGAATTCTTTAAGCTGAGATTTTTCCCCGAGCATTGACCCTTACACAGAATTCTGCTGGGGGGAAAAAAAAAAAAAGTGTTGCAGATACTTAAAATGTAGCATTATGTTATGACAAATGTAGACCAGAGCAAAGTAATGACTGATGTTGAGGAACTGCCACAATAAAACCCTTACCATACAGGACATTTTCATTAAATGCTTCTGTATGTTTTGCACCTTATCCCTATGGGGAAAAAAAAAACCAAAACCAAAAAACCCCTCAAAACATGTAAATTAATGTCTAATAGGAATTTGTTTATTAAGTTTTCACAGCAGGTAATAAGAATCTTCATTTTTAGTTTCTCCCCAGGTTCAGTAATTATTATTGAAAATTATATTAATGCCACATATTTATGAAGCACATTTTTGTGTGTATCCTGAGGACTTTATATGCATTTGTAAGCTGGTACCTCAGGATTGTTTGAAAAAATTGAGCTGAAACAAAGCATGACAAAAATTTGCTGAAGTGTTCTTCACCAGAGTACAATTACTGTCCTCTGCATATCTATACATTAACATTCAAAAATTACAGGAATTTAGCAAATCTTCTTCCTTAGAAAAACATATCATTGTGCCTTTCAATATTGCAGAGCCTATTTACCATGAAAATTCTCATATACAAACCTCAAGGTTATATCAGTAGGCTCTACCTTTCTCTCTCTTTTATATAACATTAGGCACTATTTTTCTAGTACTAGTTTAAACCACTAAAATCTTCTTGAGAACAAGGCACTGCAATTTTGTATCACGCAGTAATTTAAGAATCATTATAAATATGCATCATCTAAATTCTTAATGAGATTTGAAGTGAAATATAATATGAAATAAGTATTCCTTTACTTACTGTCAGCAGAAAAATGGAATAGTATTTTAGTGACTAATCTTCTCTTCATAATGACACAAAGTTATTGGTTTCTTAAAAGATTTGCATATTTACTTTCATGGCTCACATCTTTGAGACCTTTATTATTAGTTGCAAAATCTGCTATTGAGGCCATGTTAGAGGAGAAAATCAAAAAGAAAGACATTTTCAGAGATTTGCCTTTGGAGTAAATGGTAGAAAACTTTAGCTTGAGCCTTAACCTGGTAGCTACTGGTAACTTCCAGATGTACTTTCCAGCCTCCAGTTAGCAAAATTTTGCCTCTTTTCATCAGGAACGTGATAAAAATGTTAAATGTTTGCATTTGTCATACTTAAATATTCTCTAAAAGGAGAATTTTTCCATCCTTTGTGTTACTAACACCTCATGTAGGAAGGAAAGTCTATACCAAATCTGCCTAATCTATCCTGTAGGCATTCAGTCAGATAGAAAATAATGAAAAAAAAACCAACCCACAAACAAAAAACCCCAAATACCCCAAAACAACTCCAACAAAACACTAGGGATAAATATAAAGAGCATAATGGGAAAGAGTCCTTACACAGTGCTGGCTTTAAGAGAGAAAAGACTGCTTCCCTGTCTGATGGTGATTTTCTAATCCTCAAACACACCCTCCTCAACCTCCCTGCACCTTGAGACAAAAAAAAAAAAATAAAATTTTGTATGAAAAATTAAAGCCTTTACCTTATGTTATACCTGGCTTTTTTATCAGATACTTCCTTAATATTTAGAGGTGAATAACCATTCTTCCATCACCTACTGTGTGCCATTCATGACTGTATAGCACCCTCCTCCAGAATCTTTTACCCCCAAAGTCAGCACTGACAAATTAGCAGCTTGTCACCAGCATTCTCCTAACACACTACAACTCTGCCACTTCTGTGCCGAGTAGGAATGAAGTCGAAACATGCTCCTAAACCCCAGTAGTTTTTGTGCCCAATGGTTGAGTCCTCCTGCCTGTCTTCATCTGTGCTCACATATGCTGTCCATGTGAGAAGGCTTCATGGCAAGGTGGGGATCTCTAACAATCCTGTCACTGGATTGGAATCTCCTGTGATTCATATTAACGCTTTCCTGCCCTGAAACCTTTCTCTTCAGCAGCCCAGGAGGTGGGAACCTGGTTGGAGCAGCTTAGGTGTAGCCTGCCCCTACAGCTACAATTCATTTATGGATTTGTCTAAATGAAGCTCTTAGTCTCCTTAGTTCTCCTCTGTCTGGGATATTCAAGACAACATTCTTCCTCTGAGTGGCACGAACAACCTGATGCATACTTATGAAGCAAACATATGCATAGCACTTTCTGTGGGGAGCACAAGGCTCCAGTTTTTTTGCCCATGAATTTAATTTCATTTTAAACTTTTTTTCCGTTTTCTTTTAAGGTGGTTTTATTTATGTTTATTGTGGTTTTTGTTTCCCCCGAGGAGTCATAAAAGGGAATTTTGCAGTCTCTGTCTCTCCTATGGAAATCATTATATATTCAACCTTTTGTTGCTGCAGCAGCTCACTCTGTTCTGGAGCTATGTCACTGTGCATTGGCCTTGGTGTGCTGTGAGACTTTTGGAATGATATTTATTTGTACAAACTGAGGATCTTGTTCAGATATATTGAAACCTTAGTTGCTCTTCAGCTTTAGCAGCAGAAAACGTGTGATATTTGTTCAGAATGTTTTCTTCCCCCACAGTCCTAGGTGGCATTTAAAATGAGCCTTCAGACCGAATAGTTCTCAATGCATTTTGGGCTCAAGGAGAGTCTTGTGGGCCAAATAGTATGGACTTGGAATGTTTGCTAAATTTAGTTTATTGTCAAGTAACAAAAATTTCTGAACACTGAGTTGGGAACTGAGTCAAAAAAGAAAACATAAATAAAAACCTTGTCTTCCCCTTCCTAATTTAAAGTCCCCTTGTCTTCACTGCTGGCTGTGGTCTGTCCCTTACAGTCTCCTTGGTGAAGTGATGGGCAGCACAGGTGATATACATAATTGGAGTAAAGTACATAATGGTTTCTGTCTGACACTCCTTTCTAGTTTTCCTTTGTCTGTCCTTTGTTCTTTATGTCCCTGCCTGACAAGGTTCACCTGTGAGTTTCAGTCCTTCAGGGCTGTTCCTCCACACTGAGGTATGCCATGGGCTGCACTCCCTCAGGGGTCTCCCCACTTTGGCACGGCTTCCCCCGTGGGCTGAAGTTCCCTGCAAATAACCCCTTTTGGCAAGGGGACGTTCATTCAAAGAATGCCTCTGGCTGTGCTGCCTCCAGGGCACTTTGAGCAGCACATCTCCATCTGTCTCCTCAGTCACGAGCCTCCAGCCATCGATCTCCGTGTGCCTCTTCTTCACCCTGATGCCTGCAGGTATTTCATAAGTAGGCTGGAGCTGGGGTGCTGCCAGCTCGCCTGCCTGACTGCAGTTTTGGTGCTCTGTGTGTTTTGTCACCCAGTCCAAAGGTGTCTGGGCTCAGCTGTGACTGGCATGTTGTGGTTGTGGCCTCTCCCTGCACAGTTCCCCCCTGCAGACCATTTCTCTGTTTAGAAATATTTGGAAATGCAAGAGTTCCCTGTAAGAAGGAATATTTGCACATTCATGTAGATGTGCACGCTTGCTTTCCGACTTTGTCACTATCAGGCAAAAGTGTTTCTACTGCTTGGAGCTCTGCAGGGCCATGATATATCCTTCACACTTACTTTTCTTTCTTGATTGATGGAGATGCAGCCACAGTCATGTGTAAAATGATATTCATGTACCTTCTGCCAAGAAAGGGAGAAAAAAAAAAAACAACAAAGGAGAGAGAACTTTCTCTGATAAGACCGAAATCAGAACAAGATTGCTTTTGATAAAAGATTGATGAAGAGGCATTCACTGCTTGCAGGAGAAAACATTTGTGAAAACAATTGATATTGGAGGCTTTTGATAAGACATGCAAAAAAAATTTCATTTTAATATTTATCACTTGTTCTGAAATAGATAGGCAGCTTCAGCATGATGAGGTCATGAAATAAGAGATTGGTTCAGGCAAATTCATTACTTCCTTTTCTGTTTTTGATATTAGTTTGCCTCTTCTCAGCTTTATATAATATATTTTTTCTGTCATCTTTTATAAAATACTTGGGTGCCCATCTGGTATGAAAGTAGGTATAAAAATATTTTTCAGAGCAAAGAGGGCCTAAGTTAACACACTAAGAATCAGTATTTGTAAACTGTATTAGAGATAAGCTCAGTAAGATCAATCCTCTTCTATGGATTTGTATTAAATTACATTGACTGCTGCCAGGGCAGTCTGCCCTATCTAGTTTTTTTGTTTATTTGTTTGTTTTATTTCAAATCCATTAAATAGACTTTAAGGGTTTAAATCAATAAAAGAAATTACTTATGCGGGTATTTTGCAATATTCTTGTAGAATTCTTGTTTCTTGTGGAACTTGATTTTATGTCTAATTTGAACAAACAGGAAAATGCAAGAACAGGGGAAGAAAAGGGTTCCACGAAGCAGAGGAGCATCATCCATTGAAACTGCACCACACTGTATTACAGTTCAGTCTAGATACTAGCTGTGCAGGTGCTGCCACACTTCTTAGCAGGGCTTTTTTTTTTTTTCCCCTTTTTTATTTCTCCTGGCCCATTGCAGGGCTGCTACAATAATCAAATGCTTGAGGTCAGATCAGAAGAGCAGCAGTGGAAGGGATTGTGAGTCATATACAATAGCTAGTACCAGAGAAAATTTTCTAGAAGAGAATACTTGAAATACTTGAAAATACTTGAACTGTTGATGTGAGAGAGAAAATCAATGAATCACACGATAAGCATATCTAAAATAATGGCTATAAAGTGACTAGATATTAGAAATTGTCATTCATCTGTTTTCAGTGTGTGGTGTAGTGGAAGTTATAGTATGAGTGCTGTAGTTTGAGTACAAATACTACAGCTACTGTGTTGACAGCCCCATTGGGATTAAGGCAGTGGATTTCCTAGAATTTTTCCATTTGTGTTCTAAAACTGAGTATCTATGTGCAAATAATAAAAATACCTAGAAGGAATAGGAAATTAATAGATGCTAACCCTAAATTTAGGTATAAGATTTTGCTGTAACTGCCTTCTACAGTTTCTTATAAATTCCCTTAAAGTAACTGATGGTGAGTTGGAGATCCTTTTGTCATTCACTGCAACTATTACTCTTCCTTTTTATTTAATTACTCTTTTAGACCACACCAGTTCTTTAACTGAGCTTTGTATTGTAATCCTCCTATTCCTTGCTGCCCAAAAATTCTTCCTATCAAAATACAATATTTAGTGTTCTTTCAAACTACAAAGATCACCATTAAGCAATAAGATGAAAACTAAAAATTATCTTTTCTTACAGTTAAAAGGACTGTAGTGTGAAAATAGTTGCGCTTCATTGAGGAAGGCATTTGAAGACTGTTTTGCAGCTCAGAGCAAAAAGACATCTCACAGGATATTAGGAATTTATGAAAGTAATTAATGATGTTTTACTGAATACTAGATTAAATATTAGCTCGGAAAACTAAGTAAATGTCCTGAGTGAAAGAAAGAGCTGCCCCTGGGCTTCAAGCATTTGCATATGTTCATTTAGAGAAACCATCAAGTGTAACTTAAATATGTATAACTATGTTTTCATCTTTATCACTCATTGATTTGTGCAGCTTGTGGAGCACAGACTAAAATTAGCTTTTTCTTTTTCTTTTAATAATGACAAGATAGCTTGTAGTAGTGAATTGCATCATTTTATCTTTGTGGGTGTATAAATACTGCCTGCATAAGTGGTGCAGTGGTGTTTGTCCTAAGCCAAGCTGAGTCTGCTTTCTGTGCATTTTTGTTCTGCACACACCCTGGGTGTCAGAGGCAGGCAGAGGATTGCTAATCCCACGAGGTCTCTGTGGCTCCTGAAATACTGATGTATTATGATTCATGCAAACACTCAATGACACTTTTTTTAGGATTAAAAATATACCTTTTATTAGCTTCTGGAAAATATTCATTTTTGTGATTGGAAAAAGATACCTTTTGCTAACTTCTTAGTTTGTTTCATTTTGTCCCCTGGTTAAGTGGGAGGTTGTCATTTATTGCAGTCAGAAAATGACAGCACAGACTTCCAAGCGTAGCATTCTCATCCTTAAGAACACTAAACTCCTGCAGTACATGTATGATTTTTCGGGACTTTTTGGTTTTCTACATGAAGCTTTATGGTGCAAAAATTCGCAATTTTTATGAGTGCCTTGTGGCTGTATCTTAAAAGGTGATAAATAGTAGCAACGAGTGCCCTGAGGCAGCTTGCATTGCTGGGTGTGAGTGTGCAGCTTGCTGGAACTTGAATACACAGCTTGGGTGCTGCATCTCCAGGAGCAACTAAAATAGTGCTAACATCTGAAGAGATTAAGCTTGAACCCAGCAGAGGAATCTCTCATCCTGCTTGTTTTGTGTGAAAGCCCCATCCCTCCATACCTAGAAAATATGGAACTGACAGTGCCTTGAGACAACCAGAATCCAAAACCTGAGCGTGGATCCTAATAATTTGCAGATAACATTGCAAACTTTGGCCCAGTTTGTTTCTCCATCCCCTCCTCAGTCACAGGACAAATGAAAGAAGTAAAATTAAAGGAATTCTTGCTCGTTGAAATTTACCTAAAGGCATGAAAGCCCTGGATGCTCTGAAGAGCTGTGACTAGAACCCAAGTAAAATCAATTTGAATCCCCTATTTAAATTTAAAAAATACATATTTCTGAAAATGTTAGATAGAAAAATAAATAATATATTTAAATTTTCACATTTCTATCTGCTGTCCTTTGTGTTTAACTTACATAAATATACCAGCCTTGAATAAGGAAATTTCCTTTGCTTGGTAGTAAAACAGGGAAGATCCCGGATTTGTGGCTCTCCATATCCACACAAACCAGCCCATCACTGTGTTTCTCCTGCATCTTTTGTGCTTTCAATTCCAGTGACAGCTTATTTGAAGAAAGGATAATTTGTGCTATACTTGTAAGGGTTTCAACTTTCTAACTTGTTAATTGCAGCCAGCCAAGTTTAGCATCATTCAAGTGGACACTGATAAAACCATGCAAATATAATCTCCAGATCACTCTTAACTGTGTACTTCTAAAGACACACGTGCTTTTAAATTAGTTTCAGAACTTTACTCACTCAAGGCAATGAGGATGAAAACAAAAGAAAATTAAAAACAAGAAATGTGACTGTTTTTTCATTGGCATCAATGTTCTTAGTCGCTTTTAGAGAGGGACCTAAGCTGAGGCTGGACAAGATCAAAGAGTTTTAGGAAGATGGATTTGTAGCATCCGTACTACAAATTGAATGTTGATCCTTGCAGGAATAAGAGAAGTGTCACCTTTTACTTCCCAGTAAAGTGAGAATTCCAAGACTGTTAAAGCTGGTCCCTGGCTGAAATCAGAAAATTTTCTCACACCATGAAACCATGATTAACACTAAGAGGTGCTCGAAGGTGAGGTGTGCATCTTGCCCATTGGAGTATGCACCCAGTCTGATAGCAGGTGTGCTACAAGGGACAGTGCTTGCTGTGTAACAAGACAAACCCTGTCACAAAGAGCTAGAAGCTCTGCTGGTAGTCTCTCTGCTTTCTCTTATTGAAGTGGACACTCATTGACTTTGTCTTGGATTATTTTCTTCCCTTCATTGTAAGGCTGAATAACCTGTTTTCTGGCTTTAAAATGTCTGTACAGCTTGTGAATCTTTAAGACAGAGATGATTTAAAAGTCCGGGCTTGCAAAGCTTAATTGCCATTGCTAAGGAAAGTTCACAGGAGTTTATATGCTTTCTTGGCACAACTGTTAACAAGATATTTGTTTTTAAAATAATAGGTTTTTTAAAATTGATTTTTAGTGGAGCTAGCCAAGCAAACCAGGCCTGATTCTCTGGGGAAATCACTGTGGTGGTTTTACCTGATACACCAGTAGAAAGTTAACAGTTGTAAAACCTGATGAATTTCAACGCTGTTGGAAGAAATGGTCAGCTGATATTTTAAACAGAAGTGGTTTAATTTTGAAGAGAGGACAGCATACAATTGCTGATTTTCATTTAGTAATTTTATGGTACTTTATGTATTTCTTTTACTCTCTGTAAATGTAGATAAATGTAATTTCCACCAAATCGCTGAACAAAAGTATGCAACTAGACAGCAGCTGTGCCTGGTTTAATAAAGCTAATACCTTTAATCAGCAGTAATACATCCCTGTCAGATAATTTGAAATGTGTCTGCTGATGCCTTTGATGAGAGCTCAGAATCAGAAACTGAATGTGTGTCTGGACTAGTGTCTTAGTTTGGAATAGGAGTCAGCTTTTGAAGTAGATCTCCTGATCATCCCCATTTACCATGTTTTGGCTTGCATCGAGGAGCATCCTCAGAGCAAATAAAGATGCTTTTTGATTGAAACTAAACAGGGAGATGAATTTCAGAACTTTACCTATTAAAGTTGCAAAAGAGAGCCAAGACTAGAGGTAGACTAAACTCAAAACATCCCCAAGCATCCCCAAACGTTATAGTGTATATGCCAGGTCCTTGACACAAATCATTTTGCTGTGGAAAGCTTCTTTTGGTCTGCAGTACTTGGTAGTACAAATTAGGTTGCTTGCTTGCTTATTTACTCAGACAAGCCTGACAGACTTGGAGAAATCTCCATCTCAGTAAAACTTAAAATGTTTGAAACCTTGGCATTTCTCAATTTTACAGCATTTTTCCTTCTCCATGAATGCTTATAGACATTATTCTTGCATGTGTTTTCAGAATCTGTATCTTGATCTGAATTGAAATCAAACAATTTCTTATCCGTGTGGAAAGGTCTTAATCTTCCAGATTTTTTAGCAAAGAGTTTGGACTTACATGTGACATGCCTATGAAAAGCATATGACATGTTATAAACTGAATGTATGCAGGAGAATGCCATGATACAAAAATTTTCAAAATAATTTTCAGGAACCTGTTTGTCTTAATAGTCTGTGTTTTTCTAACAAAATCTGAACTTCTGTATCATAGCTTGGTGCTATATCATTGAAGATTTCTATATTAGAATTGAATTGCCCCAGGGGAAAATTGGACATTTTTTCCCAGGTATGGGTAAAAATACACTCTTAAAGCAGGTGGGTTTTTTTAATTTTTTTTTTAATAGATTATAATTCTCTTGTTGTAATGTTCAAAAACATCTTTCATCTGTGACTCAAAAAGATGCTCTCATCTCCCTTTTATAATGCTATATGGTTAATATATATGTTGGTTCTTTAGTAGAATCGGTCTGGATTCATTTATTGTCATGTTTTCCATTTATGCTAGATGTTTTTTGAAAAATCACACAGATTACTTAGAGGTATAAAAAAGATCTTTTCATTTGAATATCAAATTTTAATTATTTCTATTATATCTTGATAGCATTCGCCTTGTTTTTATTAGCGTGCAATTACAATTTTGGCTGGGGTAGAGTTAATTTTCTTCCCAGTAGCTGGTACAGTGCTATGCTTTGGATTTAGAAAGAGAATAACGTTGTTAACATGCTGACATTTTAGCTCTTGCTAAGTAGTGTTCACACAGAGTCAAGGGCTTTCCAGCTCCTCACCCCAGCCCAGCAGTGAGCAGGCTGCAGGGGCAGTAGTTGTGAGGGGACACAGCCACAAAAGCTGACCCCACCTGACCAAAGGGATATTTCACGCTGTGTGGCCTCTTATATCCAGAATATAAACAAGGGGGAAAGCTGGCCAAGGGCTGCTGCTCAGGAACTGCTGGTGAGCTATTGTGGTGTATGTCACTTGATTTCTTATTATTGGGGTTTTTCCCCTTTCTTTTTTGTCCTAGTAAACTATCTTTATCTCAACTCACAAGTTTTACTCTTTTTACATCCCCCCTCACCCCCACTGAGAGGCAGGGTGGGTGCAGAGAATTGAGAGAGTGGCTGTGGGACGTGCCTGCCAGGTCAGACCACAACATGAGTGTTCTCCCTTTTAAAATTAGGCATGGGTTCATAAAGGGTGGGAATAAATGAGGTGACAATCTATGTCCATATGCACTGGGCACAGGGATTAACTTATTCTAAGACTGTTTTCTGATATGGTATGGATCCCCCATTAGGGATTGGGAAGAATCTGTAAACTGTGTCTTTTGTAACATACTGAACTATGTGTCTAGCAAACTAGCCCTAAAGTAAAGCTGAATATGTGCTGCACAATATTGCACTGCATAGATTTTCCAGCATTATCCTGCTGGGATATTTTTGTAGGCATAGCCCAAAAATCAAATCTGAGGCCATTTTCACCTGTCATAGAAGCTGCTATTTTAAAATCAAGTCTTCAGTTAAAATCAGGGAAAGCTGTGGAAAATATTTGATCTCTTGTCCGTGTTTATACTAGGAAGTTAAGAAGTTACCAGGTAGAGCCACATAGGGTGCTCACTAGGCTTTATTTACAGCTGTTCTCATAGCAGCTGCTCAAACTGATATATAGATGCATGAGCTGGGACAAGTAGAAGACCAAAGTGTTCCTTGGTTGGGATGTATACCAGGTGCTGGCCATAAAGCATGAAAAAGGCATCTGTGAATGACTAGTTGAAGTAATTGAAATAAATATTTATAGCTATTAAACTTCTGATGCACTAGACAATAAATTCACAGGAAAAATTTGCTTTCTGCAGTGAAGTATTTACAACATATAGGAATTCTTTCGGAGATCTTTGGAGAAGGGGATTTTCCAAATTCCTTTCTGCAGCTCTCTAGCTGCCACCATAGTGCCCCAAACAGCATGACAGACTACCAAAGTCTTTAAAATATTTTCAGTTCTGCATAGTAAGTGACTCCAGTTTTTCAAATAGAATTTATCTCAGTAATGTCCTGGCACTTATTAGGTGTCAATGTGAGGCCACTTTTATGCCTGTTCCTCACATACTCACTGTGGACACACACATTTAGAGAGCTAGGGATTTACAGCTTGGAAATTCGTTTCAGGCCTGGATTTCTCCTGACTCCTTAGGTCCATTCCCAGGCTGACAAGTTGACTACAGCTTCGGTTAGGGAGGAAATCACCCAGGCTGATAACATGGTGAAAAACAGAGTGGAATTCATAATAAAGATTAACACCTGGTGTCTTTCCTGTGGAATACATCCTGAGGTACTGTCCCAAGGATGTTTTTCCCAATTGTCCAATGAAATACTGTCCTGTCCTAGCTGCACATAACACACTTTAAATACGGGATGTCTGTACAATAAATTGGCCTTTTTTTCCCCAAAGAGGTCCGTGTGTGTTGCTGTCCTTTCTCTCTCTTTGCAGCACAGTAACCACAACTCACTAATACTTAATGCATGCCTTAAGTGAAGATACAGAAGTGTAAGGAGATTGGCAATATGTGCCTTGCTGAGATGAATCTTCTCAAAGAAGAATTTAAGGAGAAGAGGAAATAAAAAATTAGGTCTTTTGTTAGTCAAATAACATATAGTCCCCAGTCCTGAGGCCATGCTGGACTCTGCAGACTGTGAACAGTGCTTCCTTATGAGACTTTTTCTGAGCACATGACCTTTTATTGCTGTTTAACCCACACCAAAATGTGCCCAAATGTAATTCATTCAAGCATTTTACAGAATAGGCTTGTTAGTTGTTCTGTTTCAGTGTGGCTTGAGAAGAAATTAGAGCAATGGAAAATGTAATCCATACCTGGTAAATAACAAGCTTTCTTTTTTTTTATGTTTACAGCTGGAGATAACATGTTTAGAGAGTATAAATTCTATCAGATAGTTCAGTGTTGGAAGATGGAATAATAATGAGGCGCACTCAACTGCATTTAGGAGGAAAGCAAATGGTCTTGAGAATTTAACTGAATTCATTTTTAATGTAGCATTATAAGCTTCTCATTGTCCTGTTGCTTTCTATACAGACATGATAATTAATAGTGGGTTTGTAGGTTATTCTTTGTGCACAGTATATGAAATTACAAGAATGGAAAAGTTGTTCATTTACTGAAAGAAGTTTTACGTTAATTTAGTGTTCATTTGACTATTTCTCTTCCGTTTTATGTCACATGATATGGTCTTAATGTCACTGTGGAGATTCTAATAGCTTTGTAAACAGAATATCAGAAAGTTTGTCTGCCTTCTGTGTCTTTTGCAGATCATTATGCAGAGTTTTGAAGGGAATAACAATAATCTAAGCAGGTATTTTAATGTTGCAGCTGTCTCGTGCTGCCAGTAAAACATTTTTATTTGTTATAAGGGTTAATATATCTTCTGGGAATTCGTGCTAAAAGATCTACATTTGAGAAAATGTATCATATTAATGGTGTCATTTCATTAGTAATGTCATTTAGAAATATCTATATAGCATTGCTAAGGTCTTAGATTGTGTACAAAAAGTAATAACCCTGCAACATTCCTAACTGAGCATTAACTCTGCATTCCCTCCACTGAGCTAAAAATTAGCATTAAATTTTTGTGTTATAATGTGAAAAAGATGGAAATGAAGCATAAAGTGATTTGTAACTGAAGGAAGAGGGGGAATTCTTACTTAGTTGAATACATTTCCATTTCCAGCAAATTATTAACTCATTAAGGGACTAGTTTGTATAAAATCCCAAGTCTTTTACTTCTCTTCAAAGAGTATCATTCAGAGCAGAACCTTTGAAATACATGAACTATTGTCTTTGACTGTAAATCAGGGACTTTTATTTTTGGGAATGCTACACAGAGGGATCGTTGGCTGAAGGGACTGTAGTAAATCCCACAGTATGTACGTATTGCCTCTTGTTAAACATCAACTGTTCTCTTTGCTGAAAAATAATAGAATCTACATTTGAATGTGTCAGAGTTAACTCTTTTGCTAAGTGAAGGGTTTTCTGCCTTTTCATCACATTTATTTGAATGTGTGATGCTTTCAATAATACATCTATTTTTCCTTCTACTTTTAAGTGTTGCTTAGCACCCACAATATTCTTGATGCTAAACTAGAACAGTAACATATAACTCTGAAAGTATTGAAAAGGTGAACTGAAATCAAATATAGATGTATTCCATAGCATCATAAAAGAGCAAGTAGTTTCTGATTGCTGGAATTTAACTGCTAAGTGGTCCATGTAATTTAGTTCTAGTGGTGCACTGGCTTTTTTCCCTTGCCCCATGTGGAGCAATGTTTAGTTCACTGCCATTGAGGAGTCAGCATTCACACAAATGGATGGTGATATCAGATCAGAGTGCTGATTTGCTTCATTATTTTAACAGTGCTTAATTTTCCCTTCAGGTTTCCCCCTGCCATGACCTGCATAAGATTCTCTGAGCCCAGAAGCTGATTTTTCTTTCTATATTAGCTGATCAAATAAAGGATGTTAAGTCTACTTGCAAATCTTGCTTCTGATTCCTTAAACCTACATGGCTCAACAGAATATTATTGCTATATTTGTATCTTTTATTTTAGGTAGTCTCTACTTTCAAATTCATTAATATACCAGATTTAGCTTCCTAGGTAATAAAGTGTATTATCATGGTGTTGCTTCCTTCTTGCTTTTTTGCATTCACTGTGACCAGAGGATGAAACAGTATTCCTCTTCCAATTGATTTCCTTTCTGTTTCTGCTGCTTTTGAGACCTGGGCTCTGTCCTTGTGAAAGGGTTACAGCAACAGTTGAATAAGGCTTGCTGAGCTTTTTTTTTTCCTCCCTCTTCTGGGAACTTCATATGCTTATTTGTCTGTTTAGAAGGTCATCTTTAATGTCTCTCTACGTTATCCTTGAAAAAATATTTTCCCAATAAAATCAGTGTGTCATCTACACTTTTACATGGGGTCCTATTGGTTTGAAGAGATGTGTTGTGCCCTTTTTAGGGAAAAAAAAGCAAACAAAACCAACAAAACTGGAAAGCCAACTTATTTGGATTTCGTTGATCATTCCTAGAAAATACCTATTCTTGAGCATTGACCTTATGTGAATCTGTTAGGGAACAGCATCAGGCAGTCTATTATCTGCTTTATCTAAATAGGCAGCAATTAGACAATTCCACTGTTAATGTATCCACAATAGGCCCCAGAGATTCATGGGTAAAGGTGTGAATCTCCAGGTAACATAAAAGTTTGAATTTCAAACTGAATCATAGGTATTGGAGTGTGAAGAATTTTTCTTTGTGATTGATATGCAATAAGAAAATACCTCAACACCTTAAAACTCCCAACTCATGGTTAGCAGGAAGTGGAAATTTATCTAATTCCTTTTCAAGACAAAACACCACAAGATTTTTATTTTCACATACAGAGCTGCAGATTCAAACTATTTTCTTCTCTAATGTTTCTTTAAATAAAACGTTTCAAAATAAAGTGTATTGCATTTCAGAAAATATGATTTCTCTAGTGGGCTTTACATTTGTTAGATTGGGAAAACTTTCAGTATTTGTCTTACTATCAAAATATGTTGTGAAGAAGATATCAAACAGAAATCTGTCAATCACAGAATGGTTTGGGTTGGAAGGGTCAATAAAGATAATCTAGATCCCACCCCCTCACTGTGGACAGGGATGCCACTCACTAGATAAGGTGGCCCCAGGCAGCCTGGCCTTGGACACTTCCAGGGATGGGGCATCCACAGCTTCTCTAAGCAGCCTGTTCCAGTACCTCACCACCTTTTCAGTGAAGAATTTCTTCCTGACATCTAATCTTCTTGTTTAAAAGTGTTCCCCATTTGCCTTTCATGATCTGCCCATGTAAAATGTCCCTCTTTTTTTTTTTTTTCTAAGTCTCCTTAGAGACTGCAATGAGGTCTCCCCAGAGCCTAACAAGAGGATTTCAGAGTAACTTAAACATAGTCATCTTTTCCCTTCTCATAATTTATTTCAGTCTTCTCAGCTGACCTTCTAGTTAGCCCAGAGCTCTCAGCACCAAAGTTGTGTTGTTCATTCTGGTTGTGCTGATTCAGCCTTGTGAAATTCAAGTTGAGAATTCAGAAAGAAAGAAAAAAATAGGTAAAAGGCTTGTATGAAAAAAAAGTTTTAATATTAATTTGCTCTGCTATGAATTGATTTTCCCAAGTTGGACAAAACCAATTTTCTCTAAAAAAACAGTCCTTATTACTGAGTTTCATAATTTTTGTATCTTCTCACTTCCCTTTGCTCTAGTGAAAGAAGATACTTCACAATCTACTTTTTATACACTTGCAGTATTTCCCATTGGAATATGGCACACAGGCATTAATTTAAATCAACAGATAAGACACGACAATATCTCTAGAATCATTAATAATAGATATATTCAAAAGAATGTTTCCTGAGGCGTAAAACAAATACACAAAGGAAACAAAAGTGACATTGACATAAACAATTGTACCTTACAATAGTAACCTAAGGCACAACCTAAATTCTCACAGAAATAGTTAGAATTCTACCTCTTTTCTCAAAGAAAAATCTGCAGACTTCATCCATCTATTGCTCATGAAATGTAATCTGCTATAAAGCATTAATCACCCATATTCTGGGAAATGCTTGGTTATATTCCCATCCACATCTCTCCACAATTAATATATGATCACAACTCTTTTTTTATTTTCTTCTTGTACCGTTTTATCACTTTTCTTACAAAGATTGAGGATTACTTTCCTCCTTTAAATACAAGCCAAATTCAATTCAAATCGTACTCAGAAAAATATTACAAAACTGATTCTTTGGGATTCCATGTTTGTTATTGTTCAGTGACTTCCATATTAAATCTACATAGGGTAAAAATCAAAGGATATTGTTTCTTTCTTCTACCTGCTCTCTTTGAAAGTTATCCTAAGATCTGCTAATTAAGCTTTCCTGAGACTATTATCTACACTGTCGTCATCAGTGATGTTCAATCTGTCAAAGCTTGTTTTTGTTTTAGATAAAGACATGGAAGAAAGCCAAGATACAACATGTTCACTGTCCTTTTAAAATTTTATTAAGGGAAATACCAAAAAACCACTGTTGCTATGGTCCTATACAGAATCACAGAATATTTTGAGTTGGAGGAGACCCACAAGGATCATTGAATCCAACTCTGAAGTGAATGGCCCATGCAGGGATTAAACCCACAACCTTGGCATTATTAGCACTGTGCTCTAACCAGCTGAGGCAATCTATAGAATTGCCTAAAGTGCAAATTCAGAATCTTTTTCTGAAGTATGTAGTTCTTGATATTGCTGGAGAGAGAATAGTAGGTAAGATGGAGTTCTTTTTTGTCAGCCCTTCCACTGTTTCTAAGCTAACCAGAAAGCCTCTTAAAAGATCAGTTGGTATACCCAGGCATATAAACATGTGCAGCAGCCAAGATCAAGCAAGAATGGTGGAAAACGTTCGTGGTGGAATTGTGGGGGAATTTTGTTTTAGCTCTTTCCATCCCTTTTATTCTCTCCTATGCACTATCCCCTCAGTGTGATCATATCACAGCATCAGGCAGTGAGATGAACCAGGAACTGATGAAAGCTTCAAAAAAATAAAAAAACAGCCAATTGAGAAGGACAGTAAATATTGAGAAAAAAATGAAGGGCAGAACAGGGTCTACTTAAGCAAGCAAAACTGCCAGACGAGGTGATCATTAAAACAGAGTATGACTGATTGGCAGTTTATTAGGGGTTTCCAAGGTTGTGAGTTCTTACACACATACCTCTTTCTCTTTTTAAACTCTCACTGTAACTGAGCAAATCACTTTTGAGCTCCTCATTTGCCTAGTTATTAATTTCATTATTAATTTCTTTTAGATTATTAAATAATTTAATGTTGCACAGTATTCTTAGTGAGAGAGGTTTTACAGTGACAGACATGTTTTGTATTTTGTGTTAATGAATGAAATTATTGAGCTATTTAAATGGATCTTGTTAAAATGCAACGGGCAACAAATTGTACCAAAAAAAAAAAGAGGAGACCTTTAATGCCAACATAATGTTCTAAGGTTGAAATCTAATAATTGCTTTGATTGGCTATTAAGACTGCAGTGTCCTTGCTCTGACAAGTCTCTGCTGGCTGATTACTGCTTCGCTAAGGAGAGAGTGTGTTTTTAAAAATTCTGTTAAAACAAAACAAAAGCCAGATTTTTGTCTTTTAAATTGCATTGCATAAGAAAGAGTGGAGGGAGAAGTACTGAGAAATAATGTAAGAGAATGAAGGAAAACCACTCAACAGAAAAGAGACCAGAATAGAAGTGGTAGAAGAGAGCGTGGGAGAATGAAGGTGTAAAGAGCACTAAAATATCTGTAAAGGAATCTTTTGCAGTTAAAATTGTATATATTAGTTGCACATACAAATTAAAATTGTAAAATATTGTGTAAACACAGAGACAAATGCTTCAGAACTCTTTCTTCAACAGTCTGTCTTGACATTTCACAGCAGAGATGGTCAACCTAATGATGCTGCAGGGAGTTAGAAAGTTAATTTTTGACAGACTTCCTACTTTCTGTGTTGGCTGATGTTTATGTTCATTCATGACACTGGAGAATTAGGTGTGGGTCTCCAGAAGGTATCACTGAATAAAGAACAAATTTTCTTGCAAGGTGTGCTGTGGAAAGATCAATACAAGTTTTTCTTGAAAGACCTTCATTAATGCTAGGTCTTCTAAAATCTCTGTAACTTCTAGTTCTGGCATAATATTTTGCTGTTCTGTTCAGCATTGTGAAAATGCTGAACAAGTTGGGAAACACATCCTGATTTATCATGTATAAACCTTTCATTAGGTACTTATTTACCCTGCTGTTTTCTAAGATATAAGACCTGGAAAGATTGTCTAAGAATCACCTCTGGTGAGGACTGAAAAGGAGAAGCTTCTGTATATGTGGGACCATAAAATGGCTAGCAGTTCTTCTGTTTTATCATAAAAGACCACAACAGTCATGAGATCCTCCACAGGCTTTCTCTCAATGTAAAGTCAACAGTTAAATGTCATTTTTTGAAAGAATGGGAAGCTCATACTGAGTCTACATCTAAAACCAGATTTAGGCTGAAAATTACATTACAGAGAAGAAATAATATCTCTCTTCATCAGTAGCATCATCTTTCCCATTCCTAATTATAAAAATATTTTGGAGTAGCTTGTTCATGAACTCTCTGTGATCATCAAGTTTGACCCTAAATTGCTACATGAAGAGTGTGTTTCAGCATTTTTTGTGCAAGTGCCTCTTAAGTGTTGAATATTCTTAGTGCTTGATTTAGTGGTGTTCCCACTGGAGATTTTTTACTTTGTGCCAATAAACCTGACTTATTTAGAGCTGTTGGCTCTGGTCCACTATTTCTTTTTTAAATGTTTAGCACTTGTAAGTGTTGTGAACCTTTTGGCAATGCAAGTAATCCTAATTCCAGCAATTTACACTTGTCACTTTGCTTTAAACTCCATTACTGCACACTGAAATTCTCCCCAAAATGGTTTGGAGACCATTTAACAAATAACAAATTGGAAATAGAGAGATTGTGTCCATTATGTCACAATTAATTATGTATTGCGATTTTGGTTTTGTGTTGCAGAACTGTGACCTGGCCCAGCAGAGCATTGTCCATGTTGTTGAGAGTCCACAAAAGAACAGTCAGAACAAGGAGAAGACAGAAGATGGCTGTGTTGGAGGTGTTCTAAAAGACTTGAAAAGAGAACCTGAGAGTTTAACTCGCTTAGATCTCAGTACCAGCATCCTCCCATCAGTCTCTGCAGGGTTGGCAGTTATTCTGGATCCTGGAAAAAGCAGTGTTTCACTTCCCTCTGAAAAATCAGGTAATTCAGTGACTTAATAAATTTCAGTATACATTTCTAAACATGTGTCTTTTTCTTTCTTAGGGTGAACAATTCTAGTTCTATACCACAGGGCAAAAGCCCCCAAAATATATAGTTAATTTTATTTATTAAACAAGAAATACAACAATATTAAGGTGATAAGCATCTGATGTGTCTTCTAGCATAATAATTTTGCTTTGTGGATAAAATTTGTGATTTTTTGTGTTCTTCCTGTCTCTAACTTATATTATGCTCATATTTTTATAAGGTATTATAAGATGGCAAAACCCCTAGAGGTCTATGAGAAGGCAAAATACAGTCTCTAAAATTTCCATTATAGAAGTTTCCTTAACTAGAATTTTGGGCAGCTTGTGCCTTGCAAATATGCTTAATTCCCAATCTGTTTTGATCTTTTCATACTCATACAATTTATAAAATAATACTTACAATCCATTTAAGATTTATTAAAGCTTTGCTGGCACAACATATGATGGTTTGTACTATAGATATTTGTAGTTCTTCATCCACCAAATGATTACTGAGAATATCTTCATTGTGAAAAATAATCTAAGGCACAAGTTACTGCAAAATGATCTTAATGACACTATGTTGCCCCAGTGAAGATACATCATTCTGTGCAATACCAGATTCTGTTGTGATTTATCATAATAGTCCATCAGAGATGTCTTTATATAAAGAACAGTACACAAATACCCTTTTTGCACAGAACAGAAGGTAATAGCAAATACATATATCCAGAGCACAGAAGATAAATTGTGAATATGACACAGATACCTCTGTGACTAACCTGGCCACAGAAATCATCTTGCTTAACAAAATGGTTACTAAAACTGCTAAAACAACTTCTAGAGAATTTATTAAGTAGCTCATGCAGAAAATATACAATCCATGGGAGGGTCACAGAAGTATTCCACAACTGACTTGGTCAACCTCTCACTGCCAACTAATGATGAATGAGTGCAGTTTAGGAGCAAATTAGTACCCAGCTTAATGATCCACATCTCCCAATCTGAATGAGTAATGAGATAAGAGGGACGCATGCTGATTTAAATCTGGTAAACTAGGGACAGAACTCCAGCCTGGGCTTACTCTCGGAAGCAAGACAAAAGTGTGAGCTTTTAAACATTACCACATATTTATTTTTTTCATTACTGTATATATGTACACGAATTTAATAGCTGTGCATGACTTCATAGAATAGTTTATACACGTGTAAGGACTTTTAAAATGTGCCATGGGACATGTTTGTCTACAGACTACACACTCTGTGAAGTATAAACTGATAGGTGTTCTATTGCAACAAATATTTTCATGGCAGAATGGAGGAGGACAACATGTATTGATAAAATATGTGGGCTAGTTTTATCTGTGATTAAATTATAAAGGCATTTTATAAAAAAAAAAAGAAAGAAGAGTCACTCTAATGACTGATAGTTCTTTATGAAAGGATGTTAATAAGAAGTACTTTTTAAAGGCCTGTTAACTTCTTTCCTTGTTTTGACTCTCACTATTAAAATTTGTCCTTTTGTCTGTTCAGCTCCACTCCTTTGTTCAATACGGGGAACTGTATTTTTCCTTATGGATTTAGGGTGAGTTAATTTGCAGTCACTTATAAAAAAATAAAAAAAAAATAAAATAAAGGAAGATTATTCTAAAGATCAGTTTTGCAGTAAACTTTACTGTGTAGCAAGGATTTCCTTTGGCATAAATGAAATGGCTAATAGTAGTGGAAATGAGTGTCTGAGGGAAGCAGGTACCATCAGTGATAGCTGAAATTATACTTACCAAGCTGTTATCTTAGGAGATGAATGATTGTGATGATCAGTCTACACTAACAACCTAGACAGGTGAATGATGTATAACCTTTATTTTTCAGTGTGTAGATGACAAATTTAAACATACAATTTAGAGGCAAAGGCTTAATTGATTGAATACACTAATATTGTTTAGTCTGACATGCTACACAGCTATTCCATAATTGCAACAGTAAACACTGAGACTTTAGTCTTTCTGAAGCTGAAGTTATTTTTGTTATGCTGACCCCATATTCCTGCCCTGACTTTATTTAATTTGCCCTCTTTTGAATTCTGAGGTAATTTTCACATCACAAGACCTTCTCCCAGAAGCTTTTGCAGCATTTGACTGCTAAAATAGTATTTGTGAAGTATTTCTGTGAATGCTTAGAGGCCAAAATGTAAAATTTTACCAGATACACCAGGAGAGAGGCAACTACTGTTGTGCTGTACCACTATTATATAAGCAATATACTTAGGTAGTATGAAGTGCTGCACTTGATGAGACAAAAACCCTTATAGCCTGGCAGTGTATCTGCACCAAGGGTATCATTTGCTCCTTGCAGAAGCATGTAACAGGACATCCTCCTCCCAGCTCATCCCCATTCTTGGTGAGTAATGAAATCAACTCCTGACTGCTCTGGAGATACAACTTACTTGCACTGTGTTGTTTAGACTACCATGTCTTTCTCTGAGAAATTCAGAAGTTTAAAAGTCATTAGCAACTGAAAAAAAAAAAAGAAATTGGATCCAAATTATCTCTTTATCAAAGAATTCCAGGTTTCCTGTCTTTGCAGACAAAAGTAGGAAAAATGCCTTTTCTTCTCAATTGTTTTTTTTGTTGTTGTTATTGGAGATTTTGGTTGGGGTTTTTTTTGTTTGTTTGTTTGTTTTTGTTGTTGTTTCTTTGTTCTGAAAACATTATGTGATGTCTAGTTGATATGTAAAAAAACCCTCAGCACAGGACTTTCATTCTACCTCACCCCCTCCTCATTTGCATCTGTCCAATATCTGGGACAAAGTGATTTAATAAACACAATGTAAGTAAATGAAACCATGTTCCATAATGGTTGCATATCAGTAGATACATGTATAAGATGAAGAGATAATGGTTGGAATCTATGACCTTAGAGGTCTTTTCTAACCTTAACAATTCAATGAGTCTCTGATTTCTACCTAAAAAAACAATGACTCTGTAAAACAAAAGGGTTTGTATGACTCATCTGCTGAATATGAGAATGCATCACGATTTCAGATTCAAGAAAGCCAATAGAATATTTGGGTATAAACAGAAAACAGAGAGGAGTGCAGAATATGATTTTTCTCTGCGTTTTACACTTGCATAACTGGAACTCGTATAACACACTGTTTTGATGTCTAAACTGTGAGAAGGTTCAGGAGAAGAGTCATGAGAATCCTACAGAAGTGCACAGCATGATTGGTTTGTATTTGTTTTGGCATCTGTGGAGTGCAAATCTGGTAATGTGGGAATATTAAGTCTTACCAGCTAACTTAAGATTTTAGTTCTCATTGTCTAGAAAGTGCAAGGCAGCAAATACAAATACCACACATGGATTTTAACTTGCCAGGAAATCAACACCAATGCAAGTTATCCTAGCTTACAAGAATTCTGCATATTTGTCCATTTAAAAAAAAAGATGTAGAACATTTTTTTCTGAAACATGAAGATAGGACCTCAACCTAGAAGTAGTAGGGAAGTCAGACTGCAGATACCCATTTCCTCCCCTTTTTAAATGTATGACTGATGTCAAGAAATTTTGTAATTAAAAAAACAGTTCAACAGAATCTGTTGTCTGTAAACTGACATGAATGTTGTTAATTATGTAATTCCCAGGTTAATCCATTATCACCTGGTTTATTATTTTGTCTGAATCAAGTAGATATGGTCATCATTACTTAGGTTATTTTTATTTTCAACTTTTAAATAAATGTTTATCTGGTCAGTTCTAAAAAAAAACCAACTAAAAACCTGGTATTCTTTAGGTAGAGTTTTACAAATGCTTGCATGCAAGGCACTTCTTTTTCCTTATCTTTCCATGATCTTCTGTTCAGAGAAGAGTTAATAAAGTACTGGTATATACTGACTTAGGTGTACCAAGCTGTAAATTCTAGCAAAAAGCAGGATTGACTCTTTTCCATCTAGTTAGGTAATGCTTTACCAAAATTTAATATATGTTAAATCTTCTTGTCTTTCCAAAAAATACAAGTATCAGCTAAGGCAGATGAAGCTGTTATTACCAAAACCTCAGTATTGTTAGTGATGCATGAAGTGATGAACTGGTGCCCATTCCATGTAAGAGTCTGATTCCATGAAAGAGACAGTAAAAAATGCTTGGAAGGCAAAGCCACAATTTAGGGTGTGCCTAGTCAGATCTGTGCATGCTTCTGAGGCAAGACCTGATGAATAAAAAAAAAAAAAAAATCAATTAAACATGGAAATTGCTGACATTGTCCAAATAGTTTTTGAATAGTATTTTGATGACTGTGTGTTAAAAATTCCCATATGCTGTAATTGATATTACAGTTTTATTCTTTTATTCAAAAAGCCTAAAAGGATAAGAATTTCTGTGTCAAATCTGTTTGAAGTAAACGAGTAGTCTAAACTCCTGAAGTATTGTAAAATTACTTCGGTTTTATACACTTTGTAATGTCAAATTAGATCCAGGCTGGGCAGGCTTGTGGTGTACATCTACCTCCCCGTTTGCATGTGGTGTTTGGTTGAGTAGGACTACCCAGCACTGAGCTGAGAACAACTGCAGCTATTTCTTATCCCTTTTTGAGAATTTCATCAAATCATGAGCACTCATCCATTCAAAAGAGCTTCCAGCATGGAAAGAACATTTTTATTGTCACTAAGAAACCTGAAGCTCTAACCTGATATTGCTTTTCTGTGTTACAAATCCAAATATCTAAGGATTTACTATTCCCTTAAAAGAGATAAAAAAAGGATTCCTAAAAGTTCTCATGTCATTTAACTGCATTTTTTTCCAAAGGAAATTAATCAGTATAAAGATTTTTCTTTTCCTTTGGCATGTGTACAAATCATTTGTGGCTTAATTATAAAATTAATTAATTAAATATACCTTGGGTCCAAGGTATTGTAAATCAGTAGTTTAGAGAAGGAAAATCAGTATCCTGTGCAATTTACATTTAGTAATTAGACCCTTTTTCCTAGAGTTATCAAAATTTTGTTCTAAAAACAAATTACCAGAGTGCTTATGCTGACCTTCCTTAAATTTATTGAAATATTAATACAGCATTTCCTGGTGGTTACATGACTCTTATGATAGTCCTCTTTCACAGACATCCATTTCAATATGATTCATATTGCTGTACAAGAACAAATAGTATTAATTACTTCATATGCAGCCAATATATTCTTTCAGTAGACATAATCAAGTAACTAGCTAGCTTATTATTTATTTTTGGATTTGGTGCCCTGACAGTTTACTTTTGTATAAGGATTGAACTTCTTTTAATTTAAATGAAAATGCATCAAGCACCACATTGTGATTTACCCTATATTTGATTCAGATTTTTCATAATATATTATTTTACAAACTTTTAAATATTAAATGCAATACTAATTTGAGGATCAATCTACACCCAGAAAAGGGAAAGTATTAATTTACCTTTTTAAGAAATGCAGAATAAAATACCAATTCAGAAATAATATACTAGTCCTGATTTTAACAAATAATTTCTGGGAAGGAAGGCTGCATTTGTCTTCATTAGTCTTCATTACATATTGTAAATTTACTGTATGTACAAGTCTGTTTTAAAGTTCAAAACAAATTTTTATAAAATTCCTGCTTTGACAGCTGTCTCTGTGCACATTGCACAGAGTCATAGGTCCAGCACATTGCTAATTGCTATCACTGTGTGTTCATTGCATGCATTAAACTGTTAGACTTTCACTGTTAGGCCTTTTATCTTGCATTTGCTGTCAATGTGCAAGGCCATAACCTGATGCCATGTTCATTGCACTGATGTGTTGTAGTCACAAAAGTTGAGTTCATTGGGCCTGAGAGCTCTTTTAAAAGAGAAACTGGAACTAAAGCACTTGTCTTCCTTTTTCTCCATTTTTCCTTTATTTGATAATTTTATACTACTTGTCCCCATCTTGAATATCCTTTGTGCTCTTCAATGCTTCCATGTTTTTTTTGGTTTTGCCAGCTACCTTTCATGGGTGTTCCATACCTGGGAGATGTTCTACCCATTTGCAGTCCCTCATGCACGTTTTACATGTTTTGTTTACATATTTTATTTTACAAGCTTTTGAGGAATACTCCTGAGACAAAGATGTGTGCAACTACACACCTCTTGGTTCCTTTGGTAGTCACATTGCTCACATACTTGATGCAAAATACTTACACATTGTGCCTGACTAGACTGTCAGAACATGTTTTTCAGAAGTAACTATCTTTTAAGTTATGTGCATCTCAGGTCTAAAAATCCATGTGTATTAATAGAAGAGATGGCAATATAATTTTCATAGTTTAAAAAGAAATTGTATTTAATTTTAACTCAATTGCACTAAATATTTTCTATGTATCAAATGAGAATTTTCTAAAAATTTAAAGTTCCCAAGCTGTTTGGTAAATGTATGACAGGAGTTGTTGAATGTGATCCAGAAGGGTTTTTATTGATGATCCAATGAGGTAGTGCTAAAGTGCTCTAGCTCCACTTGTTTTCGACTGCTAAAACATATTGCAGTCATAGAATCATGGAATTGTTCAGGTTGGAAGAGACCTTAAGGTCATTGAGCCCAAAGGTTAACACATCACTACCAAGACCACCACTAAACTATGTCCTTTAGTGCCACATCTGAACTTTAAATACCTCCAGGAATGGTGACTCAACTCCTTTGCTGGGCAGCTTGTTAATGTCAGTACATATTAAATTATTGCTCTTGATGCTGTACTTCCTTGGATTATGCTCTGTGAATATGTTCAGAGGTAGGGAAGGCATGCCCCTAGGAAAATGTTTCCTTTTAAAAACAGGGTAATGTTTCTGAAACAGTACTCTGTTTTTTTTATGCACAGCAAAAAAAGAGGTTTTTGAATATAAACTACAAAACCACATAATTGCTATTATGCAAGATCAAACATTGCCTATGTAAATCATGTTCTCTGCTTTTAATACTTTCCTGTTTTATAAACAATAATTCAAAAGAAAAATGTTCTTAATACAGAAAGTTTTATTTAGAGAAGGAGTATTTCCCTTTTCAAATAATCACCCATGTACCCCTCTGTCATTATCCTTCATATTTGTTATCTGGGCAAGTTGACAAGAATGGTAATGGTATTTTCTATTCTGATCTTCGTTGGAAAAGAACAGTCTCCAGTGTCAATTCAAGGGCTAATTGTAGAAGAGAGGGAGTGTTTTCAGCCCAGAAATTAACTATTGCTAATTTTGTCAACAGTTCTTTTAAGAAAGTTAAGCTTAAGAAAGCTATTCTGCTTCCAGTAGGGTTATGAAAATTTGTCATTACAAAGTCCTTGGAAGTTTGCTCTTATGTATATTTTATCTTCTGTTAGGGTTATTAACCCTTGACAATTCACTGCTGCAATACTTCCAAATTCTATATATAAAAATTGATATCCCCTCTTCACCTTCTAGCAACAGCAGAAAGTGATTTTATAAGACATTAGCATAATGGAACCTTTTCAATAAAATGATAAATTGAGCCCATTTCAGAAAACAGAACGCATACTTGATAATTTATTGCAGCCAGTGCCATGCTGGAGACCTCATTCATATCATATGCTTTTAACGCTGATGAGAATGGTGCCGTTTTCCCATCACACCTTGCATGTCTGTGAAATTAATTTGAGAGGAAAAATGTAAAAAATGCTCTTTTCTAATAGAGGCTAAAGCTCTTCCGGGAATGCTTATCTTTACATGACATAATTATCTCTCATGAATGTGTCTAATTACTTTATTGTTTTTAAAGGCCTTGCCATGTGAATTGAACAGTAGCACCCCCGTGTCCAGGGGTGGGGTAGAAGAGAATTGTATTCTTATAATGTATTTTGATAGTTTATTGGGGACAACATAGATGGACTTTCTTTTGTAAGTGCATCACTTGCATCTTTATACTCCCAGCAGGAGGTGACATTTGTAAGTGAAAAATGTTCTGTACTGATTAAACAAAACTATGCATTTTATGTTTTCCAGAATAATTGTTGACATTAATTTATTACTGATGCTACTAGGAAAAAATAGGAAAGTAACACTTAGGAAACATCTCTTACACATAAAAACAGTGATAATAGAGTTTTAGGGTGATTCTTTTTTGACAGGAAGAGTCAAATTATGAGGCACAAGTAAAAATCATAAAATCATAGAATGGTTTGAATTGGGAGGGACCTTAAAGATCAGTTAGTTCCAACCCCTCTGCCATGGACACCTTTCACTAGACCATGTTGCTTAAAGCCCCATCTAACCTGCCAACTTCTCTGGGCAACTTGTTCCAGTGCCTCACCACCCTCACGGTAAAGAACTTCTTTCTTATATCCAACCTAAACCTACCCTCTGTTATTTAAAGCCATTATCCCTGTTCTATCTCTGCATGCCCTTGCAAAAAACTCCCTCCCCAGCTTGCTTGTATTCCCCTTTAGGTATGGGAATGCTGCTATAAGGGCTCCCAGAGCCTTCCCATCTCTGGATGGAACAACTTCAACTCTCTCAGCTTGTCTCTACAGGAGAGGTGCTCCAGACCTCTGATCATCTCCTTGGCCTTCTGGATCCACTCTAACACATCCACATCCCTTTGTTGGGGGTCCCAGAACTGGATACATGACTCCTAGTGGGTTCAAATAAGAGTATGGGGGAGGATCACCTCCCTTGCCCTGCTGGCCATGGTTCTCTTGATGAAGCCCAGGATAGAGGGGGCTTTCTGGGCTGTGAACACGTGCTGCACATCATCTTCTCATCCACCAATGCCCCCAAGGCCTTCTCCTCAGGGCTGGTCTCAGCCCATGCCCAGCCTGTGATTGTGCTTGGCATTGCTCTGACTCACCTGCAGGACCTTGCACTTGGCCTTGTTGAACTTCATAAGGTTTGTGTAGCCCATCTCTCAAGTGTCAGGGTCCCTCTGGATGGGATCCCTTCCCTCCAGTGTCTCGACTGCACCACAGCACTGCAGCATTGTCCATGTCACCAACAAAGGTGACCTGTGAGGAGCACCACTTGTCACTGGGCTGCACCTGGACATTTCTTCATTCTGCCTATCTGTGCCTTTGCCTTCTGCCACTTGGAGCACTTACTGGTAAAGACTGAGGTAAAAGACTTACTGAATATCTGACTCTTACCCATATCCTGGGTAAACAGTTCCCCCAATTCTGTTTTGAGCAGGCACACATTTTCCCTAGTCTTCCTTTTATCACTGACCTACCTATAGAACCTTTTCTTGTTGTCCTTGATGTTCCTGAACACATTTGATTCTATCAGGGCTTTAGCTGTCCTGACCTGATCCCTGGCTGTTTAGACAACCTCTCCATATTCCTCCAAGGCTGCCTGTCCTTGCTTCCACCTTCTGTAGGATTCCATTTTGTGTTTCAGTGTGTCCATGAGTTCCATATTCATCCATGCAGGCCTCCTGAAGTCCTCTGTCTTGGGATGCTCCTAATCTTGGAAGAGATGATCCTTGAATATTAACCGGTTTTCTTGTTCCTCTCTTTCCTCCAGGGCTTTATCCCATGGCATTCTAAGAATGCCTAAACTTCATTAAAAAAACAGTAGTTATTGCTGCCGTGCAGCTTAGTGCTTGCCCTACATGGTCTCTGTTAGGAGCTCTTAGCACTCGAAACGACAGGAATCATAGTCTGTGCTCAAGTCATGTGCTCAACATTCATTAATGTCATTGGGAGCTCTGTGCACACAGCAAGGACATTGGCAGAACAGACCTTCTAAAAAGGCTTGATCTACAGAAAGTAATTACATAGAAGAGATTAAGAAATTCTGTTGATAGTAGAAGGTAAAAAAATAGCTTTGCAAAACACACCCATCTTTCTCCTTATAAATACAAATAATTACAGTGGGACTAAATTTGAACTTCTGTGAAAGAAAAAGATCATTGTGTTTGGCAGGGGAAGACAGATTCTCTGGTTTTAGTTTAGTGGGTTTTTTTTTGTTTTTGTTTTTTTTTGTGTGTGGGAGGGGTTTGTTTTTTGCTTTTTAAGGAAGGTGGTCATTTTAGGAAAATGGACAATTAAGTTAGAAGTTCTAATTCCTATTCACAGAAAAACAGAATTAAAGTTAGTGCATGCTCCTGTATTGCTTTGCCAAAGGTCTTTAGGATTTTACCATCAGCTTGTTTTGGTGAAAATTTCACATTTTCACCGCTATGTGAGTGACCATTGTTAGCTGTGCCAAGGTAGTGACCTTCATGTCCATTCACAATTCTCTTCACAGACTGCCAACAGGGATTTCAGTTAGTTTTATTAATTCTTTTTGCCTCTGGTTTTCTGTCTTTGTGTTTGTTCATATCTCTCTTTCTTTTTGAGAAGATCTAATCATAAAAACTGAGATTATCAGCTTTGTGTGGATTTCCAAATATCTTTCAGTGCAGGGTTTCTTTCTTCTTACTCTGAGGTACACTGAACCTTTTGCATAAACCTGTTCCTCCTTACACATTGGTCATGAAACAGCATTGCCTACATTATGCCCAGCAATTAAGATTTTATTAAGTTGGAACAGAAGAGAAGATGCATATTTAGCAACATTTATCATTATTTGTAATTGATAAATATTTTCTACAAATTTCTGAAATGTTGGTATTCTATGGGATCTATTGGCCCTGGACAGAAAGTTTGTAGGTCAAAGCATCACATTATCAAATTGAAAGGAAAATAAACTAAGAAAATGTTTTCCTTGATCTGCCTTTCATGTAGGAAACAGAACGCTACAGTGGCCTGCAAGTGAAACGGGAATATTTCTTAGCTGGATTACATGTGCCGTGACACCAATTTTTTGTGTAACTACTGTCTCAGAATCACAGTTTTATTAGTGAGGTATCCAGGATCTGCAAGTTCCTATTTAATCATCAATCTTAAGATTCAAAATATCATTTTCAAATGCTACTTCAAAAAAAGATGAATTTTTATATGCTCTGAAAAACCTGAAACTGTATCTTACAAGTCTATCTGTACTGTTGATACCTCTGTGAGTATTCAGCCTTAGGTCTTATCTTGAGAACATGACAGATTCTCTGAGTACATAATATATTTTCAGTTATATAATATTACTATATTAGCAGTTACAATCAACTACTGCTATAACTTGTTATTTGCAGATGAATTCTTCAGATTAAGTTTTGACAGTCTGTCTACCTGTAATGTTTTCTGCATTTCTGGGGTAGAGAATCTGCAACTATATTGCAAGCCCATGCAAAATGCAAGCCCATGTGGTAGAGATTGAGATATATATATGTAGTTATGTTCATATTTTAACTGTCCTCCCACTCAGCAAAACGCAGCTTGCAATATCAAAGGTGGCAGCTGCATCCTGGAGCAAAGTGCTCCAGGGGTCCTTGAAAGCCACCGTGTTTGCCGAGCACCATCAGTCTTTCCAAGCTTCCGTGATGCCCTGCTGCTGCAGCAGTCAGTTCTGTGGGTCTTGACATTTACCTGTCAAAAGACAGGAATAGAGAAAAAGAAACATGGCTATGGAAATGGAGTCTTCATGCGGAGGGTGAGGGAACAGAGAGACATCGTGCTCCAAGCTGAGCCTGTTCATCATATACTGTACTCATGGATGTTCAGCTTTCTGCAACACTGCACAACTTGTCAGGGATTTTATTAAAAACCCCAGTATCCTGGTTTTCAGTGTTGGCTGACATTATCTTATTGCCTTTTGGCTATGAAGGTGGTTTAACGAAATTGTAAAAAAGATCAAAAGTTCACTTGAGCAACTAAAGTAGCAGGAGCCGCAGTTCCTCCTTTTGTTCACCACAGTTTGCTTTTTAGCTTTGTCACACAATAAATACTCAGCATATATTACTGGAAGGAAACTCTAACTGGCAGCAGTTGGTTTCTGATTTAAAGATATATCATTTGGCAACTGATTTTTTTTTTTACTGCAACTCTTCCCTAATAATTAGCTTCCACTAATTATTTTTGGAGTAGCTGTATCAACATCAGTAGTGTTTTAAATGAAGTCTGTCCTGGAGATATGGCCAGGTGAAGGTCATAATTAACATCCTCAGGACTTTTCCCAAGCATATTTTAGTTCTCTTCAAAAGAATGGTGTATTTATTCATATAATAATTAAATAAATAGCAAAATCTCCACTATCTTCAGCTGTGAAATATTAAGATCTAAATTCCTGATTTGATGCAGAGTAGCGATTATGGATATTGTATTTTAATCCCTCTTGATACTCAAAATGGGATGAATAGCTATAGATCATCTTGTCTTGGTTTCTAAACCCCATAGCATTGTTCACAGTAATTTTTAACTTTTTGGGAACATAATGAGGGTTGCAGCTGAGCTAATATTTGACTCATCTTGAGCAACGTCTTCTTTATATTGTGAAATATTTAGGGTAGAAATTAAAAAAAATATGTTTCAAACAGAAGTGTTACCAGTCCTCAACATTTTGTCTCCTAATCTGCAATAGAAATTTTTCAGGTACACTAAAGCTAGCAGTGTAAATGTGAACAAACACATTTTATATCTACTACCCAGGCACAAAGATCTATGTTTGACCAGCAATATGTAGAGAAATAAAACATCTTCTTGAAACGTTAGAATATCTAAAAACATCTACCATTCTGCTTTTCTGCACAATCTCTATCATATTTCATTTTGCTATCCCTATTTTCCTGTAGCCCCCTCTGGAGTCACTTTCTCTGGCTAAATGTCTTATAAATATACTATAAATAGGGCAGAACTGCAAGGTTGATTACTTCCTGCACAGATACATAGTAGAACAGGAATCTGCATTAGGTATTGGAGATATAAATGTAGTACCTTGATTGTTTTCTAGATTATCTTAATTCTTCAAGAGAATCAACTAGAGATCAAATGCTTGCTGGTGAAGGAGATAGGGAGGCATTAGGATGAAATCTTTTCTCTTTAGACTCTGCAGGAAATGTCTTCTACTTTATAGTGTGAGTTGAGAATTCAACACTAGAAAGGAGAATCCCTCCAGCACATAACTTTGTCAAACTGTGAAAAGTATTGTATGGAAAGAAAAACAACGAAACAGCTTTCTTAGGTTTATGTGAGATGGCGAGAGGAGAACAGGCTTCTGTAGAGATGAAGTGGTGTGAAGCGCATCTCAAGTTGAATGTACAAAATAGTCTCTATGCATTTCTCTTTAACCATTCTACAAAATCAATTTGTTTAATTGATTGGTGTGGCACCCCGGGGAGCAATTGAGAGTTCAGCTGGCAGCCTCTGGTTTGGTGTCACAGTAATTGGGAGTAGGGTAAAAAGCAGCTGCTAAAGCTTTGTGCTCTACATAGGGTGGTGAGGAGTGGAGGCTCTACAGGTCATGTGATAGGAATGTGAACGAGGGGCAGAGGGTGGCTTCCTAAACTGACAGGTTGAAGAATGATAGCAGGACTTGGTCTAAATTAATCTTGAGCAGAGAATTCCTATGCAATCTAGTCTCTAAAATGTAATGAACATTTCATACTGGTGTCACATTTGAAGACACTGCACGTATAGTACAAAAATATGTATAACAACTGATGAATCCAAGATCATATTGATAAATGAACCATATATATATTGATAATGCCTGCAAATTACTGCATTGTCACTTCACCATAGGTTTGCATTAAAGGAAAAAGGGGTAATTAAAAGTGACAGATATCTACTTAGAAATGCCAACATTAGCTTTTTTTCATTCTGATAGAGAAGCCATTTGATTCCTTCTGGATAATAAAATGTGTTTTCCTGTTGTTTATGAAGATGATCAAGCCAACAGGTTTATCTGGCTGGAGCCGCCCCAAAGAGTCTCCCCAAAGTGCAGTGGGCAAAGGGCATGAGCTGAAGCTCAAAGCTTTCCTGTGTAGAATTATCTATCTTGGCATAGCAAGGGGGATCACTAGATCATAGGTACCATCACCTCTCTGTGAGGAATTTTTAGATGTGTTGAAGCATCTGTAAGTGTTGCAAGGATAGGATTAGTTGGTATCACTGTTTCAAAGTCTGAGACTATTATTTCCATGCTTCTTATCAAATAACAGACGCAGATGCTCAGCAGACTCTAGATGTAAACATGTCAGTGAGGATTATTATGATTCCATTTTCTGCATTTAACTTCAATGTGATGAATCTTGCTGCCTTTCAGCTAATCTGTGGACAGGGAATTCTGTTAGTTAATGCAGAGCTAGAGGAATTTTGTGGCTTAAGCTCTGAGTTTAGAGTGCCTTCTGTCTTTCTCTTTGTCTGTTCTTTCCTTCTTTTCCTGAAATACTTTGTTCTGTATTTTCCTTCCTCTACAGAAGGACGTTAGCTCTTAGCATGCGTCACAACTGAATTGTTTTAAAGAGCTGCTGTTTACTTCCCATTGCTTAAATACCTAAGCTGGTTTTAAGAACCTGGAAAAACTAGTATACCTTCTTCCCAAGCCCTTTTGGTCAATGGTTTAAAGAGATAAAGAAACCTCTTGGCTTAGGTTTGTATTTTCAAAATGGTCTTCTAAATGCAAAAGGATGTTGTATATACAACATTCCAGTTTAGAGCATATGTGAACAGAGTATGTGAAATTCTAAGCTGAACCCTTTTCTTAAAATCATTCCTACTCTTATATAGTCCTAGTACTGCATTATATAAAAGTGATATAATGACCATGCCATTATGCTGAGATATCAGAGCATGGTAAAGTGCCATTTTTACTCAATCTTTTCCTTTTTTCTGGACAAGCCTTTAAGAGAACGATTGTCAGTTTATATATTTTCACTTGTAAAACCAGCTAAAGAACTTCCTCAAAATATTACTTTTACTGAAATAATAAGTTACTTATGTCATTAAATAGCATATTCCAGAAACTAAATAGTTCAATTTTAAAAGTGCAGGTAGCGGTATTTTCTGTCTCTATTGAAAAACATTGTATCAACTAAGTTATACATAAATCTTTCCTGAGCCATTTTCCATCTCCCTTTCATTTCTAAGAGAAGTAAATTGTCATTAAAATTCTAGTTCTGTGGGAGCTTCAGAGTAAGGAGCCTGACATGCAGGGCATTGAAAATGAAAAAGGTACCACAGGTCATTCGAAAAGACAGTTTCTGTGGTACACTGGTATTGTGCTACGTTTTGTGACACACTGAAATGTCAGAATAAAAGCACTAACAACTTATTTAGTACATTAATGGACAGTCCTGTGAAAGATGGATCTGTGGAATCTATGATTGCAAAGCAAGAATAGAATTGCACATGCAACTGAAAATGGAGCACATAATGAATTTTTACAGCTTTTGTACAACATTGTTTTCTGGGGTAGGTTTGTTTTTTTGTTTGTTTCGATTTTTTTCTGTTTGTTTGTTTATTTGTTTTTTGTTTGGTTTTTAAAAAAAATTTTATTGTTTTTTGTTTGGTTGAGTTTTTTCCCCTTCTTGATACCTCTCTTAATAATTCCTAGCATTCAATTTACTTTTTTGATTGCTACTGAGCATTGAGCTGACATTTTCATAGAACTAGCTATTATAGCCCCAAGATCCTGGCTTTGTGTGATAATAACTAGTGAAGACCATCACTGTTTGGGTAAAATTATTTTTCTTATGCATATCAGCTCACATTTATCTACAATGAATTTAATTTTTCATTTTACTGTTAGTTACTCAGCATCATGAAATCTTCAATGTGTTTTTTCTGGTTGGCCTTAATTTTTACTATCCAGAAAAAAATTATATCACTAACAAGCTTTGCCACTTCACTTTTCATTTTTGTTTTTCTGATGGTGAATACTCAAGTCTTGAAACAATTTTCTTTTGGGACTGTACCGAGACAACTGATAGTTTATTCCTGAACTTTATTTCCTGTATTTTAACTATATATTTGAACACAAGAGAATTTTGCATTTCATTCAGTAACAATATAATTTCTATTTAAAAACTGTTGAGAAAGGTTATTTTAATCATAGAATTTTGGGGGTTGGAAAGGTCCTTAGAAATCATCTAGTTCCAATCCCCTTCCATGGCAGCAACACCTTCCACCAGACCAGTTTGGTCAAAGCCCCGTTCAAGAAGGCCTTTACCACTTCCAAAGATAAAGTTTTAGTACCTTGATTAAATCAGTTATCTTCCATAAACCTTGCTACCTCATTATATATTCCTTGGATGCTCTGAAAAACAAACTTTTCCAGAATGTCATGTGGGTGACCAACTGTAACAAAGCTAACAGCAAGAATGTTGCTGCTGGTTTCCAGCCTTTCATAGTTGTAATTATTTGAGTTGTAATTGTAGTTGAGTAGAGCTGGGTTTTTTGGGACACAGGACGTAATTAGGGAGCTAATGCAGAGAAGCAACTCAGTAGGAATAGCCATTATTTTGACTTCTTCAACCTTCCTCACTCCTTGGGTGTTTAGCTAGTTGTGTCAAAGGCCAGTTGTGAAATGGGCAGCTGTGTAACCTTGGGTCAGACTTTGATTAAATAAGAGCTTTGTGAGAAAGAGCTGCTGGAAGCCTTGTCAGAGGTGTTCACTTCACATCCTCAGTGGGCCCACTGGCCCAGGAGTTACATTTAAACTCAGGTCCTTTCCTTTGTTCCATCCCTGGGCTATGTTTTTAAGTGTGCTGTGTCTGGATATATATCTTGTATAGTCTTGTTTTTCTGGCCTGACATGGGACCAGCCTTGTCCTTATGGATTTTTTTTGATGACCACTGATTTAATTTTTAAATATTTCTTAGTTTATTTGCTGAAACTGTGACCAACTGGATCTGCTGCTCATACTGAAGCCTACACTGCATGATCTGTTTGACCCACACAGACTTCTGGAGCATCTTCCCTTCCCTTCACATGCTTAGGCTTAAACTCAGAAGCTGCTGCCTTCAGCTGCAAATAAACCAGGCCTAGCCAGTTGTCATCACCACAGGTCACACTGGGTCCCTTCAATGATGTAAAAAGCAGCACAGGGTGGAGCTATGTGGGGAATATTATGATTGGTGCATAGTGGTTTCCTCGTGCACAAGAAGTAATTTTTATGGGTGACATTTTGAGAGTCTTAAGTCTTGAACACTGTTGTTGTATCACTGTTTTTCTTCCATGTATTATCCTATGTATTATCCCACGTATTATCCCATGTATGCCAAGCTTTCTGCAGTTTCATTAAATTTCTGGTTGTTTGGAGATTTTTTTATTCCATGTTTTGGTGTCTGGCAGAATCATCACAATTGTTTTCTGGAGTTTTTTTCCTCATTTTGAATCCTTCACTCTTTATTGTTAATATGAGCATTAATGTTGAATTTTGCTCCTTTGTCTGAAAATCAGAGAGCAAGCTAAAGGAGAGAAAGATATATTGTGAGAGGTAAGAGAAAGGTAAAGCTTATATAGAGGTCAGGAAAGGGAATGAGACAGGGAAAAGGTAATTACAGAAGTTAGATGTGTAACAAGATAATGAAGGATTTGGGTGAAGTATAAAAGAAGTGAAGGTAAATGATACTGAAGCTCAGAAAAGTGAAGCAGATTATTCTTTCATGATAATGATTGGAAGAAAAATCCTAATATACTAATATCCTGAATTCCAGTAATTTAAGATAGATCAAATGCTGTGCTTTTTGCATTTTTTAAATTCACAGATTTCTTCTGGTTGTTTTTTTCACACAAATTTTTTCACTGAAAAGGTATTAAAAAGATAAGACAGCCCCACTGTCTTTGTTAAGTAACTTCTGATATTCCACCTCTTAGGGATTACACCCTCTACAGCAGATTTCAACTCTTCTTAAAATTTTAGTCCTTGTAACAGTGACAAGTCCATTTCTTTTTTTCTAAATAACTGTGTATTCTGTATACTTTAATTACCTGAGATTCATAGACATTCTGCACGTCCTATTTGAGTGTAAAGAAAGAGTTGTGGTTGGTTTGTTGGATTTTTTCAGGTTTATTCTGTTTCATATAGTTATCCATACTGCAGAATTCTTCAGCTCTTAATCGTGAATTCTTTTGCATGGCATCACCAAGTGGGGCTCATCTTCCCTAATTTTGAGGTTTGCAAAGTAGATATTCCCACAACAGAGAGAAACAGACCCTTTTAGACACAATTTATCTGACATGTTTATGTGTTTTTATATCTACTTTAGTATGAATTGAATCAAACCATAAAAGTGTAAATTTCTCTAACTAGAATATATCACAATCAGTTTAGATGAATCTAGCTGTTAAATAAATATCATTTTCATGTTCTGAATTAGACAGGCATCATAAAGAAGAGGTATAATCTAGAACAGGTAGAAAAGTTTATAAATGTGTGCATCCACATCCATAGGTCTGGGGATGAAAGCTATGTGCTCCGTGAAATCTTTGCAGACAAAGAAAAGTGGTTAAAGGAAAAAAGTTAATAGGCAGAACATGCCAGTTGTATTTTTGCAAAGTGAATGAGATCTTATAAGTAATTTCTCTTTTTTTGGGTCCAGAAGTGAAACCTACACACTTCTTTTTTTAACTTAGCATTATGAGGAAATTTTCACTAGTTTGAACCTTCTGGGTTTATACTTCAGATGTTTTTGCTCCTCCTACTGTGTTGAATCAAACGAAGTCCTTAAAGTGAACACAGTTGGAAGAATACTTTTTTCTTTCTCTTCTAACTGTATTTTTCATTATGTGGGTCCAAATTGCTAAAATAGTCTGAGGTCTCTGACAGTCAGTCTAAATTTGTAATTTTACAAATGTCTAAATGTAAATATAATGGAATCTGATACAATGCTAACTTTGTGTAGTTTTCAATCTGTTGAAAGATTTCCTGTAGCTGTGTCCTGTTTTAAATAGGTGATTATAGGAAAGACTCAGTAATCAGTATAATCTATATGAAAATGCAGTTCAAATGAAAACAGTAGGTTTGCTACTAATATCCCTATTTACATCTTATTCACTTAAACAGTCATAGAGATGATAATGGGTGTTTTGACAGATTAGAGATTTCAGGATCAAGTCTACAGTCATTATGACTAATGTTTTCTCATTAACTGGTCATGCATATGAAAATAATTGGTCTGTGCTATGACTAACATGTACAAAGCTCCCATAGCATGGTCATCATTAACAGCACAGAAATAAGGAAGTAATTCAGGTCCTAAGGAGCTCAAAAATCTAAATGGGGAGAGTATAAAAACACTGGGATGCACATCAGAGAAAGCTACTTCCCCTTTTTATATAAAAATACTGAAGGGAGAAAACAGTTTTAAGACTTTTTTTGTTATGTGATATTTGCGAGGAAATTAGCTTTGAAGAGGTAGAAAAGAGAGAGTGTGACTCATTGTGGTGAGAGGACAGGTCCTGACACAGATCATAAATGAGAGGCCTCTTGCATTCCTGCTGGGATTTTTTTCATTTTTGGGCCACTAAAGTCAACTTAATTAAATTAACTCCATGGAGAAAACCATCAAGCATTTTCCTAAAACTAGCATGTAATAAGTGGCTTCATATAATAATATTTGGAAGTGAAAACTGCAAAATAGAGATTTTTTTTCTGAATTCTCGTAAGTTTTTAAAGTTATACACCCAAAAAGGTGTGTGCCTCATACATTTACTTATATGGTTGGTTCTGCAACAATTTTAGTGATTACTGGCACTGTGCCATAATTGCATTCTTTGTTAATATTAATACGTCAGAGCTGGTGCATAAGATAGATTTCCTTGTTCCTGTGTCTTTCAGTTTCTCTTTGAAAAGGGGTCCAAGGGGATGCAGTCTCAGCCAAAGTCCATGCTAATTTAGACAGTGACATGAACAAGTCAGTAACGAGCTTAATTCTTGTCATCAGTGTTGTACTGTAAGCCGACTTGCAGCATTTACATCTTTAATTAAGTCTTTGTTTTGCCTGGTGATGCTGCTCAGGACATGCACCTAATGATGTAGCTGCACTTTGTGAGAATGTGATCCGCACATCTGCAAAAAATGGTGAATTGTTGCTGAAAATCTCCATTTAACACATTCCTTCTAAAATCAGTGTGTTCCTCTTGTCATGTTGTGCCTTTCCAGCTTCCTTTCTATAGCAGATATTTCTAAAGTTATTCTGTGTCTCTGAATAGATCTGTGCTGCTTAACTGCTCCAACTCATTATATTATAAATTTGTTTCTTGTGTTTCAAATTTGTGCACAGGGAATGTGTTTGGGGGGACTTTTTATATTCATGAAAACCAAAAACAAAATTGAAAGTGCTAAGAAAAATGAATATTGAGCTAATGTAGCCTATTTTTGCACAGAGCAAATATCAAGCTAATGCATAAGATTTATCCTCTATAGTAAATCAGCAATATGTCTCATTTTAGGCCTCTCCTATGACTACTATTTTTTACTGCAGTATTCAGTCATGCTGATTTATGCCATACTATCTTGTGAATATTTTGCGGACTATTATCAATAAAATAATTTTATCTTTGGGTCCAAATGGAATGAGCTTAGAACACAAAGCAGACAGAGACCATGATTCCTGCCTCGAGTGTTTTAATCCTTGAAATAAATTTTAATCCTTGGCATAAAATGTGAGACAGGGACACAAGACAGCAGGGAGTGGACGACTGGATCAGGAAAGGCATCAGCCAATTAACAAATTATTTTATGCTGTAAGGGCTCATGTAATCAATAAGATGGTTCTGTTTAACTGGAAAGGTTTCATTAGAGTCATGCCAGGAATCAGCTTGGAGTGTAGGACTGAACTAGGACAGTGAGCGCTGGCACCACAGAATTACTCAGGATAGGTGTGAATAGAAGCAGCAATTTCAGTAGTCCCGTTAGACAGCCCACATAGGAAATTGGAACAATGAGAGAGGACTGGGGATAACAGAATAGATAATGGCTCTGGTCTCACTTCCTGCTGTTGAGACCAAGTCAGGAATCAGTGGCTGAAATCATCTTGTTTACTGTGGACCTCTACTAGCAATAACATTCTTGCTTTCTTAAGTAGTAGAGCGTTCCCTTAGAATTGTGCTAAAGGCGCTGACATTTACTCTTATTGTTTGATCTGCTGATCCTCCTAGAGGAACTGCGAAAAGTAAAGTCACTTGCAAGTGTCCTCCTTCTCATATGCAATACCATAGTTTAGATTTTTGATGTGGATTTTAGCACAAATCAAGTCTAATCCAGACATGCTCTCAGTTCCAGTAATCAGAGCCACCAGCAAAATATGAGTGAATGGATATCCAGATGTCCAAAACTTTGTCATATTAAATTTCACAACTTTGTATCATATATTAAATAGTTCATATATTAATCAGTTTTTTCCTTTAATTTAAATATTTTAATCCCAGAACTGTCTTTAGACTGATTTGAGAGGTGTGCTCTCAGCCTTTGAGTTGCAATTATTCATATGGAAAAGTGTGTAAGTGTGTGAATGTATGAGTGTGTGTCATTTCCCACAAAAACTGAATTCCATTTAAATTCTGTAATACTTTATGTTCTGCCATGGTAGTCAATAGTTTCCAAGGAAGCATAGTGAATATCCTGAGAGATCAGTTGACTAAAATTAGTTTTGGATGCTTCACTGATATACTCTTATGTAGCTAATGCTTGTGAAAATGGAAAAAGTGTTACAAAATTTCTTTCAACGATGTATGTCTTCTTTGTAGACATCTGCATACTTTTTCTTAGAAAAAAAAATTTTGGATGATACAGTTCTCTGAGGTTGAGTTCTGGAAACTGAAATTATATTTGCGTTACATTTATATTATATTTGAGCACGTTTAAATCAGGACAGCCATGAATAGGTATAAAATGTAGTTGATTGCCATTTAGCATTGGCTGAACACAGGGTCTGACCCTTTACTGTGCGAGGGGCAGGTAAAAATAAAGGAAGACAGACATTAAAAACAAAATTATTCCAGATCATGTTTACTGTGGTAATGTGCTAGGGTTCAAATGTACATAAAACATGTATTGCTGATGAATGTAGTGAGAAATAAGACAATAGGGAGAGAGACAGTGAAAAAAATTCACCTCTGACAGATTGCTACTGATTCTGAAGTTCACCACTGTTAATGGGTCAAATCTCGTCTTGATATTGAGAAATTTTTGTTTGAAACTTTATTCTGGTCTCATTTCAGCTCCTGATGATAAGCATGATTCTCTGAACTTGGAGCTGTCCAGTCTAGATTAAAACCATGCCAGGGATAGTCCAACGTTTTGTGAGGAATAGCCATAACTATTCTAAAAAATGCCTCACTCAAAACAGTGATCAGCATTGCCTGTGAAATCAAATTCATTAGCATTGCCCTGGGTTTTCACAATTCTCTTCATATCATATTCTGTTCCATACTTTCACGGAAACGAATGCGTTTCATTTCATTTTCCTTGAAAATTTACTTGGCCTAATATCTTGGCAGCATTTTGCAAACTTTGCTAGGTTATAAAGCTGCCAGCAAGAATAAAGAACTGGCTTCCAGTCTTCCATGGATAGAAGTAAATTGGCTAAATTAAATATTTGTTTTCTTTTTGTGGTATCAGTCAAATTAATCTTTTAAACTTCATCTAAAGAAATTTTCATGCAATTTGACCTAAAAATTGCAGCTAGACAATTTTTAACTAGAAGTGAGATGCAAATTATGGAGGGCTGGGGTAATTAATCTCATATATCACTTGACAAGGATTTCAGTTGGTGCTCATCAGTGGTAAGCTCTGGATGCATTACAGCTGTAGTTCACCTGTACTTATTGAGCAAGAAGCAGGAGTTACTGGAAGCTAGGAAGTTAGGAACTAGACTAGGCAAGAGAAGATGATTGCAAAGCTGTCTTCAGAACTTAAAATGATTTTAACTTATCACTTAGAGAGTCAGAAAGCTTTCATGACAGTTTGCTGCTGATTTTCACTATATATCAAAAGTTGTTATTTTCTGTTTGTCTTGACAGGTGCAGCAAGTTACAACAGTTTTTATGTTTTTTGCAAAAATTTCTGCCAAGCTGTGAAGCCTGGAAAACTGAGGGTCCGCTGCAGTGTGTGTAAACAAGGAACCCTGACATTGGCAAGGGTAAGATTTTTTGGATTTGTTTCAAGGTTTTGGGGTATATGGAGATGACATATCTAGTCTTTTCTATTTGCATACATATGGCTATGTATATATGTAGTCCTACTTTTTTTCCCCCTTGCTGTTTATATCTGAGAAGAGTAATTCAAAGGATGTTGAAAATGTCACTCACTTGTTTCCATTATTTGGAGCATATACAAGGAACATGGTGCAGACTAGAGCTCCAATCCTTGAAAGACATACTTAGCTCTTTATTCTAAGGACTAATGATTAACCTGATTGTATACACAATCTATACAACTGCATATATAATACGTGCTAATATGTTGCTTATTCAAAGCTTGGAGCTGTTGTTAAGGCCTCAGAAAGACCTGAATTCAAATCTAGGTTGTGACCATTATGGGCTGAGGCCAGAAGTTTTTGAACGGATGTGTAGTTGAGAATATTAATCCCTCCAGCCCTGTTGCAGCTTGTAAAAACAAGAATAAGTTATTGTTCCTGGACAGAAAAGTAGTAAGTGATCTCTCAATCTTGGTTTGCACCCTAAAATGAGAGCGTGTTGGGGAGAGAGTTGAATGTGCAGTATTGTAAAGTTTTGAAGGGTTTTTCTTCTGTCTGAGTGCTGCTAAATTTCACTGGTTAAGTTATTGTTGAATGAGAGTTCTTCCTCTCTCCTAAATTGGTGTTTGTCAACCGGGTTTGTTATGTGAAAGGCTTAGGTTTTAAAGAAGACTGAGCCATACCATGCTATGGCTTGGTTATAAGGAACTTTCATATTCAGGCCATGTTCAAGTGTTTAAATTTGTCTTTTGCTGTGGTTTAAAGTTTCAGCTTTGTGTTCTCAATGTAGTACAGTGCTTCAATGTCTTTACGTGTAATAGCACTGTAAAAAAATAGCAATTAAAAACCCAGGTTCTAAATTCTCCTTGAAAAGAATAAACCATACCATGATTACGCACATCTAATTCAAAAAGCCACCACCACAACCCCTCAAGCTTTGTGAGGCTTCAAAGTGTTGCATTTTGTGGTGTTCCAGATGAACACATCTAAGGGGATTCTTTTTCTCTTAAAATTTTTATTTAAATGTTCGTAATTAGTATAGGCTTGAATCACATATAAATCTAGACAGAAAAGAAGACACCATTAATATACATTTCCAATGGATAAAAAAACAGTATTGTATTCGGCTTATATACATGAAGTCAGTGCTGCTGAAAGGCATTGCTTTTATCAGATGAGTTTGAATCTTATAGATTCCATTGACATCACACAACATGAGTCTTTTGCTAGACTCAGCAGCTTTCTTCAGCATGCCCACTTTTGGAAATGATGACTTTCACATCTGTGCTGTTTAATTTGGGATCATTGCATTCCTTGTGTTAAATAAACCTAAATACATTTCCAAACTTTGCAGCTTTTACAGTATCTACATGGTTCTTTGTTTTGGAGGCTTAAAAAAAACCAACAAAACTTAAAAATATCACCCCTGTATTGTCTCCCAGGGATTCCTCATAACTCTATGGTGGAAATGCTATTATAAAATGTTTCAGTATGGTATACCTATTAATAACTTCTGCTTGCCTGGAATGTACGTGGGCCTACATTTTTTTGGCAAATACGGGTTCAATGACACAATAAATATATGCAGGCTGATAAATTCAATTGAATGAGCAGATTACAGCTGCATCTTCTTTCTATTAGCATATTTTACAGTACATATGAAAGCAAAGTAGCTGGAAACTTGTAGTGGAAGCTGTTCCAATTTTCAAGGTTGATTCAAAAAATGCCAGCTTTCAGAAGATTTGATAAGGTACTTCAGCATAAAAGTACAAAAGAGGAAAGGGAGATATCTTCTGCAGAGTTTAAAATTATAATTTTATTCTGTTTTAGTTTTCAAATAATGCTTGGCTGTGAAAATAATTTGCACTTGAGATCCATGTTACTTTCTCCCCAAAATGAAGAAAAATTCTTATCATTCTTTTCCTCTTGAAGTGAAGCAGAGCACAGTAGTTAGGAATAGTGAGCATGCTGTTGCTGCAGTTTGTGCTGGCAGTCCTATGGGCTTCCAAAGGGCAGTGTTTGCAATATGGGCACTCTTAATGTCATGAGTGTGCTATGCAACAGTCAGTTTGTTTATAAACACACAGCATCTATCTCAGTCCTGTGGTTATAAAGAGTAGATGCAGATTTTGCATGTGCCTGCCTCACCTTCTTTGCTGGTCCGCTTTCCAAGGAGACAGAAAATAGTTCCAGTTGTAGTGGATTCTAATATGTACTACGACTTATTTCTTACTGTATAGAGACCACTCTGTGTTAAGGCCAGGCAAAAGTGTGGCTGTCACAGCAAGTGAGCTGTATTTGCCCTGTTTTCTTCAATGCATTGCAGTCTACAGTAGCCAAATTCTGCTGAAAAGGTTAAAAAAAGTTCAAGTTAGTATTACCCCAAACCCCTGTCTTTCCCCTCCAATCCCTTTAGGCTGTACCACTGATTGCTGGTAGATACCATCTCTGCTGGTACTACAGTTATTCTCCTTTTATAGTGAAATTAGTCAAAATAAAGTTGACATAAACAAACTATAAAACTGTACCACTGTACTACAGCTCTGTCAGCGAAGCCACGGTTTGTTTTTTTTTTATCTCTTTTTTCGCTCCAGACTTGGTGCCTGACCTTTACATGGCAACACAGCAAGTTTCTTGAGAAGCTCTTTTGTGCCATAAGCACCAAAGCACTCTGTAAGCCAACATTTGTTACACTAAATCTTTCATTGAGATGAAAGTGAATACCTGTGTAATACCTGCACAAAGCTTTGTGCAGCCTTCACTTACTCTACATGCTAATCCTTTGACTACCTAAGCTACAAATGACCAGCCTAATTAAATTGAGCTTTCTTTTTTCATGGTGTGTTGACTGACATTTAAAATATTACTTATTCATTTAAGTAGTCTTATTCTAAAACCATATTTAGCAGTCATGCCTATTTGCATAGCATTATTTTAATATATGATGCTCAGATTAGGTTTATGAAACAATATTTCTATGAAATTAAAGAGCACTGTTTTTATTTTTACTGAGGGCATACATCGAAATATTAGATTTGTCATTTTACAGTTGGCACTTATCTGGCACTTTACAAAAATTTCATGACCTTATGCTTTATGGGAGATGTATGTAGGTTAATTTAATTATAAGAAAACATCACTGTAAAAGTATCACATCTTCCTAGTTTCTCTAATTAATCAAGCACAAAAGATATCTGTGAAGATTGGTGTGTGGGAGTCTTGTGTGGGCCACCTACAGACCTACCAGTAAGATTTTTCATATATCTTGAAAATATTAGTAGCCATGATACAGATAATTAGGGTATTTCTCTTTCCAGGAAAAAAAAAACAACAAAAACAAAACAAGAAAAAAACCCCAGCAAAACAACAAACCAAAACCAAAAACCTAACAAAAATCCAAACAACAAAGGAACAGAAAACTCAAAATATGTGAGCAAACAAAAACCCACCAAAAAAGAGGGACTGATTATAATAGTCACATTTGCAGTCCTTCTTTTGGAGCTGTAGCAGTGTTAACATTCACAGTGTTAGGCCTCTAGTGAAAAGGAAAATGTGTATCTGTGAATGGACGGCCAGATTCTGGGAACTGATATGCACCAAGCTATACACAAACCCACACTTTTCCAATGTATCTGACTCTGTGTGTAGTCCTGGTTAAAAAAAAAAAAGACAGGAACATTTGATTTGGTATCTGTCATAATTCAGAATTCAACCAGAGTAAGAGTCTGGATTGAAATGTGACAAGTAGCCTTTGAGCCTCCCTATTGAGGCACAGGTGCTATGGTGAGGCCGTTTCTAGTGTGGGGACTCATCACTACTTGGTCATTCTTCTTCTTGTGTCCTTGCTAGTTAGTACTGAGTTTTGCACCAAAGGAGTTTGTCATAGCTCTTTTATACTTTGCAAATGTTCACATCATTATGTCAGATCTTTTCAGACATGGGGAGTTATATTCAGATCTAACTCCCTGCAGATGAGATTTAGATCCTATCCCTTACAGCACATCTGGTGTGTACTGTCCCATTGCTGTCCCTGCCCTCTGTGATCCAGAGGAGCCTCCTGACTTCACAGGTTTTGTTAAACTGTCTCTTCCACAGAGTTCTCTTCCATTGTTTATCAAATTAAGGATGTTGCTTGCATCTATTTTTTTAAATCTTAAACGTAGAAAAGAAATGGACATTTGCTGAATTTTGTTTCTCTGGAACCATGAATGTCCTATGATTTGGGTGATTGGTCAGCACAGGCTGTGTGGTCCATCACAGTTTTGCACAAGAGTCTTCTGTGTGCCTTTCAGTGACTGATAAATAATGGTGTAAGTGGTCTTCCTAATGGATGACAGTACAGCATTTGGAATTTGGTACTTTCATACTTCCTAGGAAGAGCAAGATCTGTGACACAATAATTTGCTTTGAGCTCTTACTTCCTAGCTCCTTTTAAGCTATTTTAATAGGGTGGTTTCTTTTTGATTAATATAAACTTAGCAGAGATTTTACAATAATATAAAATAAAAAGGCAGTATACTCTTGATCTTTGTTTTTTTCTTCAATATTTCATTGTAAAACTCCATTTCACAGTGCATAGCCTCTCACCACTGCTTCTTTGAGGTCACTTTTTTCCTTGAATTAACTACTTGTGTCCTCCCTCAGTAGCAGATAAAGGAAAGAGTGCTGCTCACTGCATCGGAGCAAGGCTGACTGAAAGAAAAAGGGACAAGTAGCACCTCTGAAATTATGTAGTCCTTACTGTTGCTGAGTCAGCTTCTCCCCTCTGATGGTTACACTACTGGGGTAATATGGCAAACAGATTACAACAAATCAGTTTGTCCTTTAAAGCTAAACTGCAAAACAAACAGCCACTGAAGTGTATGTGAACAAGTGTGATCTCATTTACAGGCTGGGAAGATATTAAAAATATGATTGAATTCTTGAGAATGGGTAACATAGGTATTTGTCTCTCGAAAATTACATGTGTTCTGGGAGGATACAAATGTTTTTGATATATATTATAGCTAACACATGACAAACACAATGTGTCAAAATGCTTCTATTGAATACTGTGCATAAAAAAGTTACCACTGTAATGTGTGAGTTCTCGGTCAAACTAACAAATGTGGAAAAAACCATTTATTGTTTGGTTCCTGCTAATAAACGTGTTAGTACAAAAATAGCTTAATTTCCCTGCATTTGGCTGACAGAAGTAGCATTTACAGGAAATTACACATATTCAGTATATGTGCTTCTTTTTACATAAATAATGAAAAATGCCTCAATTCTGACATCTGAATTGCCACCACTGGGCACTGATGTTAATGCTGTCTTGAGAAGACTAGGCCAGTAAAAATAAGCTCTTGGAACAATTTTTCCCAGGGTTCCTACAGAATCAGGAAATCCTTCTTCATTAGTTATATTGAGTCATCTCTCTTAATTGTAAGCTTAATGTTTTTTCCTAATGAACCAGTGTTTTTTGAGAGAGAGGGAACATCTTAAATACAGATCCATTAATCTGTTGTGTAGGCCAAGCTCAGCTGTGCCAGGATTCCAGAGAGAAATCAGGCATATTTTGATCTTCTCCCTACCTGCTGCACAGGGAACTGTACTCTTTTGTGCAGTCATTTCTCTTATGAAGTGATCTGGTGGTAACAGGGATGCTGAATGTGAGCTGCTGAGACTGCCATTCACACAAGGAACTCATGTCATCCACTCTTCCTTATTGTTCTCACATTGCTTGCAGTGACTTGGTACACGGCATCAACATTAAATAAATTTAGTGCTGAGCTGACTCTGAATTTGGAATTACTGGTGCAACTTTACTAAGGATGATTGCAGGGCGTCTGCAGATCTGATTTGGCGTTGCTCATCAAGTGTCTTCATTGCTTTTAATAACATGGATGTGGATGTCAGAAAAAAAAGAAAAAAACAACAAAACAGGATAATGCCTGCATTCTGTCTTTAAAAGTCTGTTTTCTTTGATGATATGTTAGATTTTTCTAACATATCATCCTCTAATCCAGATGCATCCTGGGAAGGCTGCTCCAACAGATATTCCTGGGGTCTGCTTATGGTACTGTGGCACTTACAGAAACAAGAAAGCTCAACACGGGGTGGATGAAAGTTATTATTTTAAAATCATTTTTATTCTTTCTTCTCCACTTCTCTCTTTGGCTCTAAATCTCACTTCATTCTGAACCTCTTAAAGGACAGCCTCACTCTTGCACCTGTCTCACATAGTCACGATGCCGTTAGGGATGGCTTCCAAAATGCTCAGCTCCATCTGAAGAGAACAGTTGGAACGATTCAGGAGACTTGACATGGTTTTATTCAGGCTTTTTTCTACCTCTTTCATTTATTTTTAAATATCCCTTAAGAAAAATTTCATTACATTGGACATAAATTGTAATATACAGTAAATGAAAACACATACTTTATTTATGAGTAAAAAAAAAAATCTCATCCATTTCAAAAGACAGGACCAGTAATTCTTTCATGCAAAATAAACTTGGCTAAGGAAATAGTTTTGCCTCTAAGTTGAAAAAAATAATGTCAGTTCTTCTTTTATTTTAATAGGATAAGAAAGTATATTTTAACTCAATTCTATTAGAAGCTCTGAGATATCTATGCATGATTTATAATATTTATTGCAGTATGTGTTTTCAGTGAAGTTACACGTTATAAAGTGTCTTAAAAGCTAGAAAAAAATACCATTGGAAAGAGGGAAAATGACTTCAGTATTATGTACTGCTTCAAGTCATGCTGTGAAATAAAACTGCCTTTTAATGTGAAGCCTAGAGTGAGTTTCTCCAGCCTGGATGACAACACTCATAAATGAAAAGGAAAACAGTTACCAAATTTACTTTCAGATAAGACTTTTACATGAGTTTCTGAATCAAATGTCTAATAAACCCTTTTGCCATAGAGGATAGATTTATGCCTAGTAATACAGATGGTGTTCAGTGTATCTTGTCCTTGCAGTTGCTGTGATACCAGGAAGCAGACTCACAGAATGGTTGAGGTTGGAAGGGAGCTCTGAAGGTCACCTGGTCCAACCCTCCCTGCTCGTGCAGGGCCACTTGGAGCCGTTTGCCCAGGACCGTGTCCCTTTGAGTATCTCCAAAGACAGAGACTCCATGGGCTGTCTGTTCAACCTGTGCCAGGTTCACTCAGTGATCCTCACAGTACAACACTTGCTCCTTATGCTCAGGCAGCACCTCCTGTGTTTCACTTTGTGCCCATTGCCTCTGGTCCTGTCACTAGGCACCTCTCAAAAGAGAATGGCTCTCTCTTCTTTCTATTCCCCCTTCAGATATTTATACAAGGAGGTGAGATCACTAGTAATGCCTGTGTCAGTATATCATGGAAGGCTTGGGACTAGTAAAAAATATCATGCTCAGAGTAACACTTGTTTTGTCAAAAATATTATTTGCTTTTGATTTTTTTTTTTCATGTAATATTGCACATTCTCTGAGCGTATAAATGTCGATCAAAGGTAGACTTTAAACTCTTTCACCCTTATAGGTCTTGTGCTATTTATATTAACGTTGTTATGTATTTTTGTTTAGATGTATACCTTTTGGGAGGAAAAAAAGGGAGTACCAACAGATGTGATAAGTAAGTTATTCAGCTTTAGTTTGGGGGGCAGTTTGGGGTCCCCTCTTCTTGGGGGCAGGAATGTAATGAGAGAGGGAATGCTCTTTCCCTCTGCTTGCATATTGGACCCACTGATGTGTATTATTCTCCAGGGAAGTGAAAAGTTGCAGTATAATTTTTGGCAGCACTGCTGTTATTGTCTTAACTACGTGCAAAGATGGACTTCTCTCCATACAGTAACTCCTCCTCTCACAAAGAAGAGTCCTCTTTCTAAAATTTCTTAGCTTTTTATGTTGAAAGGAGATACAATGAATATTCATTAGCATTCTAGATTTTAGAGCCATAGTTGCATATGTTGGTAAATCCTTCTTGATCCCTCCTGGATCCTCTTTTCTACTCAATAAGACCAAAATGTGCTGTGGATGTGTTGTTGGAATGCATTACAATACAGACAAATCATGGGCTGTGAGAGTGGGGCTTTTTTTGCCTTTTTTTTCTTTAATATGGCAGCTGCCACTGAGATTGAGATGTCCCTGTGCATAACTCTCTTAATTTGGTTTCTTTATTAGAGTACATCCAAACTTCTGTCTACCCAGTATTATTCCTTGGGTAGCTGTGGGTACAAAGAGATCATGCTCACACTACATTATTTCAACATTTTTGATAATGATTAATATTAAACAAATCTAAAGGATCAGGAATTTTCATCCTAGTTTTAAAAATAATGGAATATCTAAGGTACCAGCTGGTTCAGGAGGAAAAACTAAGTATATGTACTTAAGGTATTGTAGTAGCAGAAGTAGCAAATGTCAAACTATTTTCTTGCAAGTGTATCTTCATGTCCATTAAGAAGCTGGTGTATTTTCTCAATAATAATAACAATAACCATCATCATATAATAGCAATGATGATGATATTATTAAAATTATTGATATCTTTAATGGTTAATTTAAAACATAGTAAAGGGACTGTTTACCTCTAAAAGAATTGTAAACAGGTATTTTTTCTAAGTCACTGTGGAAGAAATCATTCCAAATCTTTACATTTGGAATGTCAGCCTATGCTGTTTTTCCTAGTTTTGGACTGAATTACTCAATAAGAAATGTTTGGGATACTTAAACATTAAGTAAGTAAAACTCAGACACCTCTAACTAAAAAAATCAGCTAATTTTAAGTTACATTGATTAAACTTGTTTGGATAGGTTTGTGATCTAAAGGTATTAAGGTCAAATTCATTAAACCTTTCCTCAGAGCTTCATTACTGTAGAGCATCTATTAACATGATGGAGACACAACCAGGGTAGTTATATTGATTTAACTTTCTTGGCAGAGGTATGTGGTGTTCTAATGAAGGTTTTTCCCTTCTTCTTGGGGGTGATGACCAGTTAACAATCCACAGATAAATTCTTAGTACTTATTTAAGTTATACTGCTGCAAGCAACCGGATAAAACATACATACTTGGTCCCCTGTAGTAATTGCATATGTTTAAAGCTTGCTGCATCGTGCAGAAAAAAGAGTTTAGTGGTATATATTAAATGTAGAAGGGGTTGTGTTTGTTTTGGGGTAATTTCGAAATATCATAAATATTCTGTGTTAAGAACTTGATTATCTTAGGAGTCCAGTTCCTTTTTTTTTTAATAACTATACAAATATATATGTAACCCTGAAAATTTTCTAGCCTTAGTTTGCACATGGTCATAAAAGATGAGTGAAGAGATTATCAGTGATATATTTTCTTAGATTTGATATGCACATCAGCTGTTTATGATCTGATGGTGGAAGCACTTTGCAGTTGTTTCGAATCTGTACATCCCTAGATTTTATTGCTTTATTAAAGAAAAAAAAATGAATTCAGGATTTAATAATTAAGATCAGTATGTTCTATATGTCCTTATTTCCATAAGTGCAGTCAAAAAATCAGTTCAGTTGGCAGAAGCTACTTTTTTCAGAGTAAGGCACTGCATTTAACTGATGTCTCAGGTTCCTGTAAAGAGCACCAAGAGATGTTTTTACTGGCTTTCTTCTGCTTAGCTCTGCACATATCTTGCCAGATGAAAACACTGCTGCCTCATCCTGTCTCAGGAGTGTTGCAGAGGAATGTTTATAACTTTGAAAAAATGACCAAAGATGGTGTTATTTGTCTGTTACCAAAATAGATGGTAGGGCCTATTCTCAAGACAAAAAAAAAAAAAATTCCCTGAAGTGTGTTCGTTCTCACTCATGTTGCAGATTGCCTGTCTTCTCTTATACTTCCTCCTGTGAGGATGTACTATTTTGTACTGTCCTCATCTGAGCAACATGTGCTTTCTGGATGTTCATACTATCGGTGCATATTTTGACTTGCTAGATTTGAAAAAAATTAGTTTCAGATGGAGAAAATTAATTCCCCTGAAGTTAGGTTTTCCATTTCAGTCAGGTCTAATTGCTTTTTTTAAATTTTTTTTTTATTTTGAACTAACAAACTTGGAAAAATAGGCAGGAATGTGTTTAACCCAAGGTTTTCCTGGTGTTTTAAGTGGTGCTTAAGAGTGGGAGAATAATTTTGTTTTAATATGCAATCTTTTCTGAATCTGTAGTTATATGTGCTTTAGTTAGGTCCAAAACTTTCAAGCTTCTTCTATATGTGTTGGAAATAATTTCATACAAATTTTTAAAAAACAGTTACTGAACTGAAAGGCTTCCTGGTTACTTGCATGAGTCTTGAGCCTCGTGGACCTTTCTCTTGAGGTCAAGTCACCAGAATGAGTCTCTGCCTGGAGGGAGTGTGACGGTACTTTTGGGGAGAAGAAAAATGGATTTAAAATAGTGCAGTCAGGTGCCATCAGAATAAACAGTTTCTATACTCATCTCCTGTCTTATAGTGTATAAATTAGTTCAGTCAGTTGTCAGATGACAAACTGAGGGTTGTTCTTGTTCTGGACTAATCGAAAAGGACACTGTTTTTTTACAGTACTAAAAATTCTTTAAATATTCTTAAAAGGAAAAACAAAAGCCACAATGCCAATTTATGGAAGCAAGGGTTCTTTCACTATGCAATAGTTCTATTTATGTTTCTTTCATTTTTTTGCTTGCATTTTAGGTAATGTGTTTATTATGTGTGGTGTTATTCATGGTGGGTTTTTTTGGTATAAGACCATGTCATAATATACCAACAGTTCTTGATGGTGATGTACAGATTTATTTATTGAGGATGGATTTTAAAAATAAGCTAATATTCCCTCACTCTGAGTCTTGGAACAATGTCCAAGACTTCTTTCTCTAAATTTCCCTACAGGTCTTGACATCATGACAATATTTCTTTAATGAGTATTTATAATTATTCAGTTGATGTCATCATACGTTAGATCTGATTTCCTTCATGCCTGTGGCCAACCCAATTAAGAGGAATGCAGGATGGGGCAGTTCAGATTCTAGCCTGAACTGTGATCAGAAAGAAGAGCCAGCAGGTTTCCTCTTTGGTTCTCTGTCCCCTTCTGTCTCAGTCCTGCTTATTTTTAGTGTTTTAAGAAGCTGTTTTCTGAAATTCAGGGCCAGTGATGATTACTGATTTTGGCATTTTGGCAAAACAGTAATTTAAAGAGGAAAATTGAATTAATAGGCTTTATTTAAATCAACTAGAATGAAATTGAAAGATTAACGTTCTTGTAACTACAAATTTTGCAAATTTATTTAAAATGTTAGAGCTCTGCTGGAAAAAGTTTTTTCAATTTGATTCTTATGTTTTTCTTCTAGCATATTTCAATTTATATATTCTGTTGAAGAGAACTGGAACTTGGTAACTTTCTTATTTGAACTTTAACTTTGTGTGCTGAGGTAGATCTTCCTGTATACTTCAGGGAGGTGACACGGTTAGATACAATCCACTTTACCCTCTATTCTCTGATAAAATAAATTAGGAGGCCTGAGTGGTTTTTGTATGTCTTAGGTGACAAGGGAAGAAATAAGGTGGGAGAGTGAAAATAACTTACTTTTTGCCAGTACAGATACTCATTTTGTGCTGGATGCATATGTTGGACATGCATGGACAGTAACATGTCACAAGAAAATTAAGCAAAATTTGGTATGGGTCCTGTTATATTCTGATAAAATCATGACTATTACTTCCTCATGCAAAATTTGTTGAATGCCAGCTCGTCCATAACTATAATAAAACCAACTAATGCATAAATGAATTCTGGCAATTTTCAATAGAATTTTAAAACTTGATATGACAGGCAGGAATGCTAAGAGGCAACCAAGTGTGTAAACACTAAATGAAGGATTATCCTTATTTGTGAAAAATCCATTCCAGCGAGAAATTGAACTGGGGGCTTCTCTCAAAAAAGAAGGGCTACTTGGTTAGAGAGCCAAATCAATGCCTGATTTTACTCCCTTTACAGTAATAGGGTTATGTGAGACCTATAAACAATACACAAGTGAGAATAAATGTAACTGAAATGTAACTCTTCTTTAAAGATTCATCTCTAGTCAAGTACTGATTTACAGCTGAATATGATCAAGCATATTAGGACTGATGTACTTCATTTAATAAAGCATATTCCCTGAGCAACCTCACCTCTCATCTCGAATTTTTCTCTTGCAGTGAAGATTTTCTGTGCAAAGCAGATATGTATGGAGTATGTATAAAATAACTAAATGCATAAAATGGTAGATCCTGTATTTATTATTCTTTCAACTGAAGAAAGATTTCACCTGAAAACAGCTGGTCCAGAATCTGGTCTATGCCAGTATTTTAAGTGACATTGTGGTTAATGATAAAGAAAAGATCAAAAAACTTCATGCCATTAATAATGACTTCTAATGAGTCTCAACAGTGTGTAGCTAGCAATTTCAGAAAGTAGACCTGTAAGGGGTTAGGCTGCAACAATCTTGGCACTCGTTTACAGTAAATAGATGCATCCCACTTAGAAAACAATTTGCATTAGACATACCTGTCTGTATGTGCTTTAATTATACATAAATGTTCTCCAATTATACAGAAATCCAAAAGCTGATGGTAAAACCTAAGGCAGTAGATTAACTTCTGGAAAAGCCTCTTTCTAAGGAGCAAACTCTAGGCTTCCTGTATTGTTAGGAATTTAAACTGTCTCAGAGTACAAAGTGTTTCTGCAAATCTTATTCTTAGGCAAAAAGTTTTGTAGCAACTGGTACAGGACACACCAAGTATTAAAAAAAAAACAAAAAAAAACTAGAGAGAGAAGAAGAAAAACATATGGATCTGCTTCTTTTCAAATGCAGATTGTTGAGGCTGGAAGTCTACCACTTAGTCACTCTGTTCTCCATTTGACCATATGGTTGCAAAATCTAGTGGGATGATGTAATAACCCTAGTTAGCCTCCTGAAAGCAAAATATAGTAGAATAAAGTGGGAAAATGTAAGGATTTATTTTATTAATTCTAGCTGTTATGCAGTGTTTAATATGTTTTATTTTCAATAGTTCTGATATGCTGTGGAATCTATATCCGTTTATTGATATTTGTCTCAGTTAATATATTTGTTCTTGCAATATATGAGGTGAAATCTCTAAGTATGCCTTTACATTTAGAATGAAATGACAAGGCTTTTTCTACCTACTTCATAGCGAGCTAAAACTCAGCAGAATGCAACACGCCTGTTAACAAGGTATCTCATATTTATACAAAAATTGGGAGGCCATATGTGCAAAAAGAAGTTATTTTGTGGTCCATCACAACCTTATGTCAACCTCAACTATACAGCTAAAATCTTGATGAATTTACTGGTCTCCATTTGAAATTAAGAAGGACATGACTACCTGTAGCAACTCCTAGGCTGTCCTCCTGCTCTTACTTTGCCAACAAGGCTCAGGAGAGGAGGGATAATGCAGACACAGATGAGGACTTTTTGAGGGAGGACAAGAGGAACACAGTTTTGTGTGTGAGTGTAAAATACCATTCAAATGTGAATCATGAGGGAAGAGGCCTCTCAGTTTGTCACCACCAGCAGCATGTCCACATCGGAATGCAATTTCAGTTTGGGAATAAGTGGAGAGAATCATTGATCACTTTTGGACAAATAGCAACTGATTAGTAAATTGAATTTTAAACAGCACTTCACTGGGCTTCAACTATGTTATTTTTACAGTTCCAGTCTAGTTTCATTATAGTGTAAAATCAAGTAAACAACAAGATCCGTGCAGTGTAACATTTCAGGAAGTGCCACTGGCTGAGACTCTCCCCAGGCACCAATCCCTGTGTGTGATTCCTGGCTGGCACTGATACACAGAGACTTACAATTTTTAATAGGGGTGCTGTATAAGAAACAAGAATACAGTTCTCTCTTTGTTTTGCCATTATATTATGACTACTCATGGTTTGAAAATCACAGTGTTATTGTAGACAGGATCTTTTTATGTATTCATCAATATACTGTGTTTCTTCATGGTTAATTAACTCATTCTGTAAAAATATGAGAGTAATACATTTGTTCTAGTGTCTAGTAACCAAGCACAGTTATCTACAGACTGAAAGTTCATAAAAAGCAAATGGTTTATTCTCTCACTTATAACTGTTTTACATTGAAGTAAAACTTTTAGACCTACAATACCTGACTTGAGTAAAGTTATACTTAACCCTCACCCATAAAAGTGAAAGGAAAATTAAGTCTCTGTGAAAAATAATTCTTCAGAAGTTTTACACTCCTTTTCATTACCTTCCGAAATGTTTATGGCTGAAGTAAATCTTTCCTGCCTTTGTGCTGTGTTAGAAACTTTCCATCATGATTTTCTATCTTTGTAATAGTGTTTAGAAAATAATAGTATTTGCTGCAGCAGTTACTCAGCACCATATCAAAGACACAAACTACAGACTGCCACTTCTGGGACTGCTGTAAGATAAAATCTTGTGTGGATTGGTTAAAGAGAAGATCCCCTTTGTTAAATTGACCTTTTTGATACACAAGTGTTTTCAGATCTGATGTCAGTAGCAAGGATGAAATTGAAAATTCCTTTGTGAGAAAAGTAAATCTTTCATTAACTATGGCAAGAGGTTTACAAAAATGGTAATTTAACTTCCTAGATTTAGATTCCTGTCACCACCTGTCTGCACTTGAATTTGGGGATTCATTTAAAATTTCTAGCCTGCTTGCCAGTGAGATGGTCCTCATGAATTAGAGAACAGAGCAGAATTTCATTCCATGTTGGTGGTTACCAGGAGAGCTTCCTAACCCTGTGGCACACCAGCTTTGGTGCTGAAGGGTCAGCTGTTAAACACTTCCTTCAGATCCTGTAAATCCCAATGTAAACTACATCTGTCAGTGGTACAGTATTTGTTTTCATTCTTCTCCTCCTGCCCCAGGTCCAAGTATGTCACTTTCAGAACATGTGGTTTCCTTCAACAGATAGGATACCATAATGCAAAAGTTATTCCTCTTCATTCTGTATTACCAGTTCTGCTCTTCAACCCACCAAGAACTTTTGTTTCCTCTGTTCATGGTTTAGGGATTGAAGGGGAGAATATATGTATTTATCCAAGAAGATTCTTCTTCTTTCTTAGTGAGATAAAAGGATAATCCTTTATAGGCATTTTACATAGTCTTTTGTTTGCACAATATTTTCTGTCTAAAGCAAAATGTTTTATACTCTGAGTATGAATATAGGAAGTATTCATGGGAAGGGAAAGATGTAAATTCAAATATTGAAATGTGTTGTGGGATGAGGGAGAGAAATCTTAGCCACGCTCCATACACTTCATTGCACACTGTAGTAGATTCACTGTAGACCTGCAAATAAACCAAAGTGGGCTTTAAACTTGCTAACTTGGACCCCATAGACAGAAGATCAGGAACTCAGTGCTGGCCAGCTAACACCACTTCTCTGGTGTGTTTGTAGGCCTTGATGAACTCTAATTTGCTTTGTCCAGACTTTTACCAGTACCTAATATAGCCCTTTAGTTCTTACCTCTACAGTTCTATTGTAGAAATAAAGCCTATTTTTAATGAAAAACAGAGTAGGAACTTCAGCATCCTATTATACAGGATGAGCAGGCAGGTCTTTCCTGTTTAATGTCTCAATTAGAAGTTAATCAATTAATTAAATGCACTTTATTGAATTCAGTTACATTATCTCAGAGAGATGGAGAGCAAGGAGACTTACAGACTTATAGGAAGTAGAGTTACAGGTTATGACTCAGTCCTTTGGCTTAGACTCTTCACCTATCTCCTTCAGCAGAAAAGCAAGGATAAAGCCCTTGGTTCCTCAGTATTAAAACATGTTTTGCTCCCTATTTAGGCACCAAAAAATTTTACTGAAGTTTCTTTCTTTGATGTCTTTATATAGTGACCAGGTGTATAAGCAAAGAGACAACAGAGAAGTTGGAATTGCAGGAAGGGATAGTTGTTGATAGGCCTAAATTAAAGGGAAATGCCTTCCCTTTTCCTTTCCAACTCCCTTCTTTCCCCATTGGTGACTTCTGAAGTCTCATTTGTTCCCAATTTTTGCTCTCTCAGCTGTCTGCATTTTATTAACAGCAAAGTGAACCATCTTCATTTACTTGCACTGATTTTACTTTTGCTCTGGTGTCAGAATATAATCTGGCTAACCTTATATATTCACATAGAAATATACAATTTATGCACATGTTGTAATACTTGTCCTTAACAGTGACAGATATGTGGTAACTATTAAAGAAGATAGCTTTTTGCAGAAAATATGCAAATATTGATATTTCATAACAAACTGGTAGTCAAGCCAGAAGCCTGTTTTCAGAACCCAGGTTTTTGTTAATAAGCAGCTCTTTCAAAGTCAGATTTCTAAAAGTAAGGCTCTCTAGTCAGAAAATTTTAACTGTAATGCACTATACAAAAGCATGCACAGGAAAGTAGCAAGGGAGATTTGGGTTTTGTTTGTTTGGGGGATTTTTTGTTTTTTTTTATTCTATCTCCTACTTTAATTTGTCTCAGGTTTTAATGTGTAGCTGTAATCAAGGAAGAATGAAGAAAAACTTCAGTGCATTGAGTACTGAAGGAAAAAATGGAAGGAAATGCTTCTCAAGTGAGCTTACTGCTTTTTAATTAGTGCCTGTGGGAAGATACTTTGCTGTATCAGTGCCATTTATACTAGTACTATCTTGCAACAGTGATGTGCAAAATGTTTCCCACATCTCCCACCATCCTGTATTGCCCCAGAGCAGACATACATAAATAAGTACTGGAAAAGATAGGAAACATATTCAGTGATGCCTGTTTTGCTTGATGCCTGATCAAGGGGGAAAAAAAGAAGGAAGGTACAGAGGAAGATGAAGAGCATGTACTTCATAAATTCACTGTAACAGCTGTTCTATGAAATGCTGGGATTTGCTATTCCACACAGCACAGGGTGAAGGCAAAACTTGCAAGACTATATTTCTCCATGTAATGAGGTAGGCAGCCATGCGGTTAAATCATTTGCTTTCTCTGGGACACTGCTGGGTTCTTTGCTTTTGCATTTAACTGCTCTCAGGTACCAGAGGGTCATTCTCACCTTCATTTTTATAATTTTCCCCCTTGTACTTCCTAATAAATGAGCAGTTTTACAGTGGAGCAGCTGCTGGTAAAAACATTGACGTAAAATAAAGCAGTCAGTATCTTACAGTTGGTTAAAGTCACTTCAAACTTCTTGGTACAAGAAAACAGAAGCAGTGGCAGGTGGACATCTGTTAGTTCAGGAGTTTTTTTGAAAAATCTTACTAGGTTTGTGCATGTTTACTGCTAACTTAGTTTGCCTGTTCACCCAACTGAATTTCCAAAGATAATCTTAACTCTTCTATGAAAAGCAGATTAGAGTGTTGAGAAAGTAGGATATTCTCTCTGAATTTGTCTTATACAAATAAAATCTATAGATAAATAAATTGATAAATGCTTCAAGGTTTTGTATTGAAGTAAAAATATAGGGTTTTTTTAATAGAGAATGAAGTAAAAATAATAGTTTGATGTTTTATGTTGGTGACTTTGGACAAAAGTCATCAGTATAACACTGACATTACTTCAAAAAAAGTCAACTTTACTTCAAAAAAAGTCAACTTATTGCTTACAAAAGTATTTTGCCAACTCTCTTTGCTGAAATAACACAACTTAAGAAGTGTGAAAAAACCCTGCCTTGTATCTTAGGCCTGTAAAGTAATTGTAGCATGTCAAGTCAAGTGTGTAGTCTTGGTTTATGTCTTTTAGTTTAAAATGCAGTTGCATTTACTGAAACTATTGTTTCTAACTTGTTGTACTGTAACATAGGATAGATTCTACCAATGTTTTTTATTGCTAACCATGGCAATTAAATTCAGTTCTTGAAAACCAGGAATCCAAAATAATTTGTGTTCCTTTGTCATTGTCATGACACATCATTGATCTCATTTCTTTAATGAAAGTTTTCAAGTAAAGGAAACCAAATACACATGGGGAAAAAATTCTGACCACCACCATGGTTTTCCTGACAAGTGTGTTTGCTCCATGTCTTCAGTGTAGAGTGCAGAATGTAAATAATGGTATGATCCTCTCAGAGTGTGTGTAATTAACTATTTGGCCACAAAGCCATACTCTCATTATTTGTCTAAATATGTACTAGGAAAGGTCTGTTCATATATTGAAAATCTCTGTGGACTGAAGCTGGCATATTTTATGTGTCCTTTCTAATGGAAGTATGTTCTGCAGTGTTGGTTTTGACCAACCATTACTGTATTCAGCCTTTTGAGTTATTTTAATCTCCTCAAGTGAAGATTGTAATTTTTTTTATGTTCTTTTCCAAGGTATATATTTTAACCACTGCATTATTATAACAGAGTAATAGTAGAGGAATGTAAGGAAGCTTTCAAATTAAGTCAAGGGTAAAGTATATTAATCCCATACTTCAGAGAAATAATCTTAGATTTTGAAGTATTATGCCATAAATTTGAAAAATATGATTTTTTAATCCCCCTCTCTTTTTATTCTGAATAAAATATTTATTACAAGTGGAATAGGGGGAAAAAAGTGAAAAGGCTTCTTTAATTGCAGAGAAATATTTAGTTTTTACCTCTGCAGGCATAGGATTTTATAAAATCATAGTGTTTGAGCTGAGATATCGAAGGCTCAGGAAAAGAGATTTTTTTATATATAATCTCTGAAAATGCTATTTTATAAATGAAATTCTCGTGGATCAACAACTATGGCATCATTAATAGTTAAGGCCTGGTATTGAGAAAGGTCCATATTAGTTCTATGCTGCCAGAACTATTAGTTACTTAAATCCTTTTGCTGCTTTTGTATGACTCTGTAAGTTCTGTAAATGCTGCTTTCATCTTTTAGGAAAACTGCTTGAAAGAAATATATGAGTCGTTGGCAGTATATTTTGATGAATGTCATCAAGTCCTAAGGGTTTCTAAACCATGACAAATTGTCACACAGCTCACAAAGGTTATTAACTGTGTTTATTAATATAGATCTGTTTATCTTGGGGCAAAGATCATCAGAAAATGTAGGCAATGTTGTGGAGTAGATGGAATTTATTAGAGAAGGGGGATGTCATGTTTTCCAGTGGCACACTTTCGCTTGTTTCTGAACACTTAGGAAAGTGCCCAACACACGTAAAAACTTTCCCATAAAACTGTGGAGTTTGAATTCTAACTATTGCATTTTAAATATATTTTGTTCTTTGATCTTTTGCTGTATCTGAGGTACTATCCTGATGGATCCCTATGCAATGCCCTGGTGAGCTGTAGAATCCATAGATGTCAATCTCTCAGATTTCCAGCTCAGGACAGCTACCAGAGACTCTCATCCCTTAATTTACAGTCCTGACATTCTCTGTTGAGCAATGAAATCCACCATGTGATATTGAAACCACACTCTGACTCATATTCAAGTTGTTGACTGTTCCTGTTTCTAGTCATATCTTTAAATAAACAAACAAGCAGCCTTCCCCAAATAATAACTTCAGTGAAAATGGTAATATTTAAAGTATTTAAAGTCTCTCTCTCAGGGATCCAGATTCATCCTTCTGTAAAAACTTTCTGCAGGAGCTCAGAGGAAAGTAAATTTAGCCCCAAACAAATTGCATGCCCAACATGTCTAGTTGGGCTGCATCTCCAAGGATGGTCCATAATCTGTTCTTTGCCACAAGGGCATGTTGCTTGTTCACTGTCATCAGGACTACCTTTTTTGCAAAGGGCCTTTGTAGCTGGTCAGCTCCCCAGGTGCAGTGGAAGGATGTTGAAAACTTCAAACATTAATACATGGTAGAAGATGAAGGTGAAGGTGAAACTCTAGAATTTACCTAAGAGTTATCACAAAGATATATATACACAAAGTCTTCAAGGTATCTTATCTCAGATATAGCAGATCATATGAAATATGAGCAGAAAATATTGCTAATATTGCCTGAAAACTGCAGAAATACACCTGATCTAGACTAGATGCTTTATTGTCACTTTAAATTTTTGTTAAAAAGCTTTAGTTTAAAATGTTTTCATTATTTTATTGAATAGATATTGAGGGTCACCAGAGAGACTGGCAAAGTTGTTAATCCTAAACTGAGTAATTCTCCTTTATACCACTGGTACTTTGAATCATTTCCAGGATAGTACCACAACAAGTGGGGTGCTCCAGTTCCCCCCAGGTACTGTATACCATAAAACCCTAAGTCACCCATTAGAATTCTTTTTCCTGTGATACCTATTAGGTGTCACATATACTGGGTAATTCATTGCTTAACATCTGACATTGCTTTTCAAAGATAGGAAAAGAAAAAAAAAGTCTCTCTGCAAATGTCAACATTCAAGAAAATGTTCCGTTTTCTGAGGTCTAGGACACAGCTGCTCCAGCAGGCAACATGGCAAATAAATATATTCCTTCTCAGCATAAGTTGCCTAGAGGATTCTTTCAGTTCAGAAACAGAGGCATAAAAATGCTCCATGTCGAAAGATTCATTGTGGAGGCATTTCCAACAGGAGAAGCCACTCCTACAGCACCACTCCAGGACTGCTGAACAGATTCTTATTTTATTATTCAGAATTAAATACAATGATTAAGTAAATCATTGTCATATAAAAGTACTGTCTACATCTTCTCAGTATATGAGAGCTTTTCATAGTGGCTGTTGTAGGCAGAATATAACTCAGTTTAAACTTCCTTGTGGAAAACTTGTGATTAGAAGATGTGGCTGGAGGAATCTTAACAACTTCAGAAAGGTTTCATAAACTCATCTCTGATGGCAAACCTCCCATTTTCTGCCAATTTCTCACAAGCATCTATGATATCTTGACTGCCAGGTTTCTAAGGAGAGAGCTGGATGTGACTAGTGATATAAACAAGTAACCAAGTGAAGTAACCAAACTACGGCTGAGTGACACAGGTGCATGCACTCTGGGATCTAGAGGATTGTGAAATGAACCTTACTCTCCCCATAAGTTGTTCAGTGTAAAGTCAGAATATGAATGCATACACTCAAAAATATGCTTAAGTAAACATCTGTGGAATTCCTACAGATGTGAAGTTAGGCATGCTGTCAACATGACTCTTCCAGAGCAACATGTGATTGCATGCTCGCAGAGATCCTTTGATGCTTTCCTTTGTGCATGCACATTCCCATTCACTTGTGCATGTTGTCTGCTCATTTTCTACACAATTTGCTTTGGAAATATTTAACTCTGCGTCTGTGTTAATAATTAGAAAGATGTATTTTCTGGTTAGTAAGATTAGTAAGATCTGCAGCTCACTGTGGGTGACAGCAATAAGTAGAAGTGATTTTGTTTAGTAGCACTCTCATTCAAAGAGGGCTGTGTGGTGACAGCCTGTTGGACTAAAAGTGTTTTTTGGAAGTGTCACAATGTTTTACAGAGCTGTTTAGATTTCACAATGCGCTGTGTTCATTTTCTGGGTTACTGTCTGGCTTAAAACCACCAGAATTTTTCATACCCTATTTGTGTAGTCAACTGAATCACGATTTCAGGATTTTATCAGTCTTCAACTGCAGAAGATACCAACTTTGCTGTTTTCCTTCCACCTCGCTTCTCTCAGCCTGGAGCTCTGTCATTTAAGTTGTTTCTGTATCTGCTAGAGGTGATGAATTTTAAGGCAGTTACTTAGGCTACAGAAAAACAGTGGGATGTATAGTCAAAAAGTGATAGTCATTAGGAAAATGTAGGGACTTCTGGCAGTTTCAAACATTGAATTTGATTAATGGGAACAAGTGAGCTACATTTACCACAGAAAAGTTTTAGCAAATTCTTGCTTCGCATAAAGATAAAAGGAGGCTTTTTAAAATTGGAAAACACTCTAATAACTTTCATCAGTAAATGTACCTAAACACAAGCTTCTTTGCTTTTGTGTGAGTCCATGCATTTCCTCATTGCCTGTGCCAATTCTGTGATACTTAGTGTGTGTTTGGATCTTTGCCTTTTCTTTCCCCTACTACTAGCATGCAATAGGTACAGCTTTTTTCACTTTCATTACCCACAAAAAACCCCTGCAGTTTAACATTTGTGCACCCTGGAGATTGGAAATGACAGGTGCAATGCACTCAGTTGTGGAAATGCAAGTACCTTTGAACACATAAAGTTGGCACTCTGCTTTTCTCATTGACTTTTTTCTAACCATGCAGCCATGTTTGGATTCTCTAATAGACAATCACTAATTAGTGTTTACCTAAGAAACTGTTGTGATTCCACCTTTCATAACAACACTGAGGTCTCATGTGTGTGAACATACCCTGCAGACCTTCACTTCACTTGTTAACAATGTTTGAAATACTCAAACTCAAGGTATAGTTTATCTTGCCACAAGCCAGCTGGCACACAGATGAATATTTTCTTGTGCTAGCAATAGATCTGCATCTACTTAATACACACAGTCCCCTACAAAGCCTAGCTAGCTCACCATCTTTTTCTCTGCAATTGGTCTGTGGTACTCTCTTAAGTTTTCTAGACACTGAAAACAAGCTATTTTGATGACTTTTTGGCTCTAAGTAATATCCTTTATATTCCTTGCTTGTTGTATTAGATTATTTTTGTACTGAATTTTAAGGGAACATTGGTGTCATAAAGATATTGCACTATCCTTCCAGTAGATGCTGAGAAGTTTCTTATTAACCTTATTTTGCTTAGTCACCCTACAGCAATTTTAACAATGTACTATGAGTTATGGAAGTCCTGTTTATTCTGAAGGAGTCTGTGTGCTTCTGCTTAACAAGATTTTGGAAGCAAATGAAACTTACGTTCTTGGGCTCCACTTTGGTCAGCTAAATATGCAGAATATAGGTACTGATAAGCATAAAACTAGTAACAGGCAAATCAAAAAGAATTAACAAGTAATCTTTATACTGGTTTGAACAAAGTACCTTTGATGGAAGATTTTAGGATATATGTAACCACAGACATTTCTCCAGCTTTGTTCTTGACAACTTTTGTCCATTTGGCTGTTCCTTGTGTGCCCATGCCATGTTTCTTGAGAGTCCATTCTCCCCCAAGGTTCAGATTGGCTCTGAAATCCAAGTTTCAAGTGAACTAAGCATTCCTTTGTAAGGATACAAAGGATCCTTTATGAAAAACTGGAACTGGTTTAAGCTGTCAGAATAGGCAAATGCAGTAGAGGAGGTAGGTGATAAAACAGAGTTGTAGAGGAAGCTTTTACCTGGGAACATTTCAGAATTAAATGCAATACAAATTTCTTAAGGCAACCCTTCCTGCAATTTCCCTTCTATCTGTTTTTCTCATACTAATTTAAACAAGTCTAGAAGCAAATTAAAATATTTTCTCCTAAGCACAGAAGGAAGCAAAAGAGTGGTAGCCATTTCTATGGCTATTTCTCAGTGTTTGCAGTGTTCAGTATAATAGAAATAGGCCCTGTTAAAGACGAATAGTTAGGTCTGAGTCGATTTGTCTTCCAATCAAACTTTCAGCAGAGATGTTATGATTGATTTTTGACAGTACATTCAGCTACTGGCAAAGCAAAATAAAGTTTTTTAGAATTTCAATCTGAAGCACGGTGTAGACTATTAGGAGGAAGACACCTGCTTGAAGTATTTTTAACAGTACCAGAGAATACACTGATGTTGGTAAATAAAAATGGTGAGAACGAATATTTAATAAGGTTAGAATATATTTGAAACAACAGAAATGCTTTAGGACCAGGTCGCATCATTTTCATCACTTTTTTCATGATGCCTTCAGTTCTTTCATGGCTACTTCTACATCCGTCTAATATGTTCTGGTTTTATGTTAACCATGCATCAAACTACAACTTATTTCCATTACCTAACATGCATTTTGTGTGACTAAAATAGCTCATTGTTTTACTGCAGTTCCATGCTGCACGTGCCTGATGGACAGGCTGTAAGAGTGGAAATATGGCCAGTATTATATAGTAAGACCAAAGCAGGAAACTGCTTTTCTTCCTGAAAAAATGAGTTTGTAATTTGTCATACTTATTTCTGGTTGAACTGTTCCCACTTGTCAGAAGAGAGAGATTTTGGGTGGAAGAACCAAACAGAAAAGACAGGTTTTCTTATTTGAATCCATTCAAAGACCCAAACATAAATCACTCTGCTACTTAGCTTCGATGAACAAATGAAAAAGAAATAAAAGATATGAGGTGTTCAGAGGAAGGGGGAAAATAGTTTCTCAAAGACTTATTTCTTTATAATGACATTTAATGTTAGTATTATCAACAGCAGCATATTGAAACATACAGTTTAGAATTAAGTTCCTGTAGATTTACTGTAATAAGGGCTTTTTTTACCATTTACCTGATTTTTTATTTAACCCATTGTGTTTTAGAGGGTGCAGACTCTTCTTTCAGTGATTTCATCTTGGTACTTTCCAGAGGCAGACTTAAAGGACCAACCTGTCCCTGTAACCAAGGAGAACCTCCCGGAATTTGCATTATAATCTGAAGTAAACTGCAACAGGGATTTTTTTTTTTTTAATGAGGCAACCGAGAGGATGGAGGTGGTAGTTAGGCTATGTGACACTGTCAGAATGTTGCTAAGCTTTAGAGTGGAATAATTTTAATTGGCAACATCCTCATTAATCATGGCTAATGTTAATGATAGCTCCCTGTAGTGACTCATGAAGAGGTGATGGCCTTAATGAAAGCTGCCTTTGAGTTTAACAGATGGTGGTTAAATTTCAGTATTTTAAATATACAATTGTTCAGTTCTTCTAAGGAAGTTTTTTTCCTGCCAAATAATAATATGGGAAACTTGGTATTCGGTCCTATTCTTTACTGGGCTTGTTTTTTTGAATTACTGAGTATACAACAGACAAGAGCAAAAGGAAGACAATTCAGCAGGCATTATAAATCCTGATCCACTCACACAGGTTAAGCTTTATGTTTTCTGATCTATGTTTAATACTATAGATGTCATTGTGAATTTACTGAATAACACAAGAGTGTTTACTGTTACATAAAAGAAATATTGGCAAGATGTGGGGAAAAAAGTATAATAGTCTGATGTTTTATCTCCCTACTAATGCTTGATATAGCTCAATATTCAGTGTTTACCAGTGTTGCTAATCTCCCGGTTATGTTTATGGGTGCCTTTGGCTTCTGCTGCTCTTTTTGTGAGCTTAAGGAATAGGAAAAAAAGAAAAACCAACTCTCAGCAAAGGCATTGGGTTAGAACCTCAGAGAACGTCAAAGTTCTGGTCTTCTAGCATTTTATTCATAAGTATGGATATTTGAGGACTCTATAAATAAGGGTCCTGAATAAGTAAGATACTTGTAGTTCTGTTAGAAAGCTTAAATTAGTCAAGTGCTTAAATGTAATGCTTCAGTAAATACTTCAGTGAACTGGAAACCAATATCTATTCTCAAAAAAACAAAAAAGATAAATAATGCATCCTTATTTCACTAGGGTAGTTTAGGATTAATACATTAATAGTTGTTAAATGCACATATTTTATATTAACAAGAATAAAACTTTTAAATTATTTTGCAGGGAATTTATTTTTTGTATTTTGCATTTCTCTTGCCTGACAGTTTATTCTTATGTGCTTCCTTTTAATTTGCTTTAGCCTTTATTCTTTCTTTAGCCAGGTACAGCCTTAAAATGTGTAGGAATTTGTTACCCTAGTTGTTGCATGCATATGTGTTAATATTCTGGAAAGATAATTAAACAAAGGTGCCATAATGCAAGATCTGGATAGGAAATGCATTTTATCATTCTTCCCAGTGATGGAGTATCTTTGGTGCACATAGAGGAAATGTATATTGGCCCTTTTCCTTTCCATTATGTTCTCATCTCTATATCACCCAACTGCTGTGACATCACACCACGTCATGTCTTTCAGAATTTAGATACATTTCAAGTCGCATGACATTTTATTGTTTTATGACCAGACTTCCTTGTGAATTTCCCACTCAATTTATATATATTGCTATTCCATCCAGTATGCACAAGAATGCAGATTTTGGAACATTTAAAGTAGACCTTGAAAGATAAATTCTCAACCTGACTATGGTAATAGTTTATAGTACATTGAAATAAGGCCAGCCTGAAGTCACATCTCCTTAACATAGTGGCACCTTGTTTACATACCTTTCAGTACTCATGTCACTTGTTCTTGTGTAACCAGTCTCACAGCTGGTTTCCAAACAGGCCAGTTAGAAGGCCAAGCATATGTGGATTTATGTGGAGATTTTCTGAGACATTGTGTTAGAACTTTATTGTTTAATGTGAAGAGATCTGTTGATTCAGAAATGCTGCATGGAGTTCTCTGAACTTTACCATCTTTTGTTGAGCACTGATATATCAAAAAATTGTTATTTATGCAATAAGGGAAAACATTAAAAGTACTGTAAGATACTGCTATATTTGATAGCCCTTGATTTTGAACAGTTACAGTATTTAGGATTTCTTCACAGGTAACTTTTTTTTGGCACAAGGACAAGATAGATCATAGCTAATTCTCAGGAAAATCTCCAGGTTTTCCAATGATGTGAGGAAACTTCATTGCTGCTTTATCTGTTTCCATATGATTCCTTCTTGAGTTACCTCTTATTTTACCTGCCATGACAGTAGGCTTTTGAGAGAGTTAAATTATTCGTAGCTTGTGCAAATAATTCCCATTGCTTATTTTGAGGGATTTTAGTACGAGAAAGAATCAGACATCCCAAAGAGCTGTGAGGCTGAGGATAAGGGACCACTTTCATTTATTTTCCTCCATACTAAGCTTTTTTCTTTGATTGTCAAGTCCTATGAGCACACTGGCATCTGAAGTAAAAATTCTGACCTTTCCCTACATGTAATCAAATATGGGAAAATAGAGTGGGGGACAGGATGTCAAATATCAGAGGTCGTTGGGATGGAGAGAGCTGCCACTTCCCTAGAAATGTAGTATGTTAAAAATCTTCTGTGGGAGATTTGTAAGCTGAACTGGTGAGACAGAAAGCTAGATTCATTATTTAAAAAGAGGAAAAGAAAGAGCATCCATCATCCAGACAGATAGCAGCCTTAATTGCATTCCCTTTTAATTTGGGCTATTCAATAATGCATTGTGTTAGTCATCTAAGTTGCACCTCTCTGTGTTGCAGTGTGTTGCAGATAGGAAAGTAAGTTTATTACAACTAATCAAGCAATTACAACAAGTTCCAAGGCAGGAGGCTGATGGAGCATTGAAATAATAGATTGTAACTTTCAAGCGAAAATTCCAGGCAAAAAAAGAGAGCAAAATACAAAGCAAAGCCATTGGCTAAAATTAGGCCAGCATAGTGTAATTTAAGCTGAGGGCAATTTTAGGAAATCACATATAACAACTTCTGAAGCGGTGTCCACTCTGACATCTAAAGATGATCCTTTGTGCCTTATAAAAGCTGGTAAGATAAATGTATTATATATAAAAAATTATAATTAAAAAATAGAGGCCCTCATCAGGAATGGTTTTGTTTCACCTGAATCAACTAAATATTTATGCTGCTTTTTGCCTATACCACAGTAGGTACATATTGCAATAAGATTACATTGTCCTACCATACTTGTAGGTTAGTGGGAATCAAGATGTTATTCATTTACCATATGCCAGAGAATTAAATTGTTAATTCTTATATTTATATTTTTCCCCTTCATTTAATAATGGCAATAATGATAATAATTCTCTCTACCGTTTCTCAAGTTCTTAGAAATCAGAAATATATAGTTTCTTTCATGGTGGGATCTGCCTTCAAATCTTTTTTCTAGACAATATAGGAAGTTAGATGCTGTTTCATTAAAACTTCAATATTGAATCACTAAATATACTGCAAATTTTAGTCATCTCCCTTGCTATGCACACTGAACAATCACATTCCTTCTTTCTTATACTCTAGACATGGTTTCTGCTTATCACATCCTGAGGCAACGTTCTTCAAGGCGGTGTTATTGTTTAGATTTCATGTTTTAACCTGTCGATCTATAAGCAGACTGATACTGCCATTGAGTCAGCTGGTTTGGAGCAGGTCTTAAAATGGGTCATGAGTGTTGTAAAGTGAATCATCTTCTCTGGTCTGATAGAAATTGGAAGCAGTTCCTCAGTTGTATCCGCCAGATTTTTTTCAATTTTTTTCCCCTCATTCTTACCAAGGTTTCACAATACTTTTTGCAGTTAAACTATATTCATTGTTTCATTCATAGTTCTGTTCTAAAAATAGTTTATCCTCAAAAAATTGCATCTTTTCTTGAGCAGAGAAAGAATTTCATGGAAGTCTTTAAGAAGATCCATTTAAAAATTCAATTAGGTGGGAAGGTTAAGAAATTTCTTTTGCTTCTGATTCTTCTGCCCTAGAAGTATTCAGAGTACAGAATTCAATGCTTTTTAGTTGTTAAATGCATATACTGTATTTTCAATAGTAACTATACCACTAATAGAGGAAAAAAATCATACTTCATAAAGGGAAGTTTCTTTTGTTGCATGTTTGTTCCTAAAATACTCCCTAGTAATGTCAGACCTAACGAAAATTAATGTCTATAGTTTTGTAGTTTTATCAGATTTTTCTTGTTTGTGGATTTCTTTCTAGTCCTTTTCCTAAGCAGTTTTGGTCGTATTTTGTTTATGGTTTTAGGTTTTATTTTTCTTGCATTCACATATATATTGTCTTCTATATTTTCTTGTTAAGGTTTTGTTGAGTCCTTATTCTGTCTTGGTTTTGTGCTCTGCTTATACCTTGTGCTGTGCTGTTATAATTGCTCCTTAGAGCCTGATAAAAGCTGCTTTCCTGAATATGGAATTGTTTTAATCATTTGAGATGGTTATCAGCTACTATTCTTTAGCAGTATGCACTGAAAGTACAAACTTTAGTGAGACTTAGAGTTTATGGATATACTATTATATCCATTTTTATTCTAGATGATTTTAGGCATTAACCAAATATTCCTTCTTACAGTCTGAGAAACTTTAAACGGATCATAAAATGCAAACTATTGTAATAAGTGAATTAAAAATTGCACAAAATTTATATTATTATTTTCAAACTGAAGCCAGTTCTTCTCTAATTACATGCTAAAATTATGTGGAGAGATTCGTAGGCTACAGTTCTGTCTTATTACATATAGTGAAGGACAAAATTCTCAGCAATGGTATTGTGCAAAGGAATCAGATCAATCCACATTTAGATAGCTTGTATGTTTGAAGTTTACTTTCTGCAGCACAGCAGTCCCAAAGATCTTTTTTCTCCCCTATGTGAAGTAGTGATATGATGTGTTGATGGGATTAAAAGGAATCACAGCATAAAGTACCTTCTAGTTCCTCGCATAAAATTCACTGTAAAAGACTAAGTCAGCATTTTTTCAGTTATGTAGCAATTGAAAAAATTACATAATTTAAAGCAAGGCAAATGTACATATACACACATATATGTAGTACAAGTGGAAGTTAAGAGAAAACATTGATTTAGCTTCATCAGTTTGATTCAGACTGCTTGGACAGAGAGTGAAATCCTTAGGATGTAATTTTTGTATTCTTAGCAAGTTGATTTTTTTTTAATCAACATTTATTAGTCCATTTTCTCTCTTAAAATGCTGTGGAAAATAAAATGTCAACAATAAAGGAAGGGACAGCAAAAGCTAATTTTGTCAAATCATCTTGAATTAAAAATAAAAACAATCAAAAGCAATGAGGCCTCTTAGGCAGAGCACCCATGAAATTAAAGGGAAATTTGAATCATATGTTGCTTATTATGTGTGACTGCCACAGCTTGATGTCTGCCTGATGGTTAAAATCAATAATCCACTTTTCAGCTCTGGCTTATGCATCCCATCCTTCTCCCCTCTTGGCTCATCCATCTTGCTTATAGTGACTGTGAATAGCTTTTAGTTATAGAAAATATCCAAGTATTAGTTTTTCACCTCTCCTTCTGGTCCTGGAAAGGAAGTTATTTCTGTACTTATACGAGGAGAAAATATTTTAAAATTATGTGTAAATTTGTAACTTAAGTCCCTTCAGACACATAGGCATGTTTCTTTGGGTTTCCAAAAAGAATTGTTCTATGAAAGATGATAAAGTGTCTGTCCAAATGCATTTTAGCAAATTACTTTACTCTTTGGTATGAGATGCCTTAAATATTATTTATATACAAATCCTACCTGTGACATAATTAAGCTATATTAATAGCCTTGGCAAGCAACTGTGTTTTGTTGTTATTAGAAGCATAATCTGTCACTTGAATTTATGCATTTATTTTTTCTTGCTTGTGCACGTTATTTGCTTTCCTATTTACTCAGTAATTAAAAAGCCAACCAGCATAGGTTGGTACTTTATTAATCTGCTGCCATTCTGCATGCATTTCCCCTGGACTCAGTCTCATGTTGAGTCATAAGGTATTCTAAATTCCCCCATAAAAACAATTAATGGGAAATTTTGGTAGTACAGCAGTGACTTAATTTGCTTGGGAGAAAGCAGTTTGGTAAGCACAGTTGTACCACATTAATTAGAACTAGGTTAGATGTGTTACAAAAACATGGTTGCATCAGTAGAGTAACAAGCACTTGCTTTGGCCAGATGTTGCCACAGTAAGATGTAGGATGTACTTGTCACTGGTTTTACATTTGCAAAAGTTTTTAATTATTTGTCTGCAACTTAGAAGCAAATTAACAGGGTCTGTGTTTTTTATGTTCCCCCTCCCCAAATTTCTGAATATCTTTCTAATGGCCTTATGCTGACAAATAGAAAGAAAAACAACCTTGTTTAAGGTTTCTTTTTCCTCTTAGGGAAACAGATTTTTACTTCAAGGATTGAAGCACAAGGAGGATGGTGAAGAGTTATATCGCTTTGATTCATTTTGTTGTGTGATTAGAGCTCTTTGAAGAAGTCATCAAAAAAGGAAAGAAAGATGAAAAAGATGTACCCTGTGTTTCAGAGGGGTCTCTGTGTCTCAGGTGTGAGCTGCAGCACTGTCCCCATGAGTGTCCTGGTTTAACCCCAGCTGGCAACCACACAGCTGCTCACTCACCTCCCCCCACCCTGGTGGAAAGGGGAGGAGAAGCAAAAGTAAAACTTTCATGTTGAGATTACGACAGTTTAATAATTGAAACAATGGAAAATATGGCAATAGTAGCAAATAATGATAATAAAAAGAAAAAAACAACTAATGCTAAATACAATTACAATTATTACCACCCACTGACCATGCCAGACCCCGCCTGGGTAACTTGCCCAGTTCATATTGTGGAAAGGATTTTCTATGGTGTGGGATATCCTTCTGGCCAGTTTGGGTCAGCTCTCATGGCTATGCTCCCTCCCAGCTTTTTTTGTGTACCTCCTCACTGGTAGACACAGAAAAGTCCTTGATTTAGGATGAACATGACTTAGGAGCAACCTAGTTGTGTCTAAGTTCTAAGACACATCAGTGTCTTACCAACATTATTCTCATATTGAATCCAAAACACTGCACCATACCAGCTGCTGAGAAGAAATTATCCCAGCTGAAACCAGGACAGTGGGGAAAGCTTCCCCAGAGACTGGCAGTGATTCCTCTGGCTCATCAATAATTCAGTCTCTATCAAAGCAAAAGTTTCCACAATCTCTCAGCCTGGTAACAAATGCTGAAAAAGTCATGAGGAACAGCTTGACAGGATCCTTCTAAGATAAATGTGTACATTAGAGATTACACACTTCAGTTATATCTTGGATGGGTATTTTCATTTCCAGCATGCTTTGGTTATTTTCTTAATATCCATCTGTTTCTGTGTTCAGTAATTTATACTTTATTTAGTAGCACAAATTTAGCTCTTAGGCTCAAAAATAGGCTGTTTGCACTATGTTTTCTGGACTGCTTATGCCTTCCCCAACCCCTACAAGCCAGTGTTTGGCCAGATCCCAAGTGTTTGTAGAGCTCTATTTGAGGCTTTACCTCGGTGGTGGCTCCAGGAGCTCATTTGGAAAGAAGCACAGTGCTCTGCTTTCTGCATCTCTTGGAGCCAGCACACATGAGCTGCCACAAAATCAGAAACAGACTTTTTGAGACTTTTCATTTAAGCAGCAATTCCAGGGAGCTTCAGGAGGCATGATAGTGTTTCAGAGTAAAGTCTGGGGGCTCCTTAGTAAATTAGAGGAAGTAAGCTGAATGAATGAAGGAAGAAGCCGCTTTATTTTGACATCATTACTATTGGAAATGAATCTGGATCCTTACAGATCCTTACAGACCCTTTCAGCCCGGAAATTATAGCAGAGCTGAAAGGGTGCAAGGTTTAGTGATTCCAAGATTGCATCCAATCCTCTGGAACACCTTCTTTGCCATTCTTCTTGAATTACATTAAATATTAAACTCCTTAAATGAAAGGAAAATAAGTGGAGAAAAAAAGAAGATAATTATTTAATAATTTTCATAAGATTGTTTATCATGACAGAGATAGAAACAAATGTTTTGCTTAACGTGACTAAATGGAGTATTGGATGAGAGTATGTAGATGTCTTAAAAATTTTTGTATGATTTGCAAATTATTGTCTTTAATCATGGACGGTATCTCATTAGATCGTTTGTGACATAAACACACTCAAAGATATTGTTGAAAAAACTGTGTTCAAGCACAAACCAAAATTTTTAATGTGCTTTAACATTGTTTTAGTAGTAAGCTTCTGAAACCATAACTTTTTTTCTTTCTTTTTCATTACTGTAAAAGAATTTTATTTTTTTCTTAGCTTTAGGTAAAGTCTTTTCAAATCACAAAGAAGTGACTGTTCTTACATTGTATTTAAAATATTACCAATTCACCACTGAGGAACCTCAATTATGCTTTGTGTTAAAAGTTTGTTACTCATGGAGGAATTGCTCTGGGGCATATTGTACATATGTAGACAAGTATGATCAAGAAAAGTGCCACTGCTGCATACAGACGATTTTTCAAGTATTTTAAATTGCACAGTACTGTACTCTCTAAGAATTTATTAAAAATACATGATTTTATTTCTTGATTAACCTATTTTCAAAAGCAGAAAAGCACATAGCTTCTCATACACATGGACAGTATGTGTTAACATTTTTATGTGGACTTTATACATTTATGTAAAATACAGTTGAGTGAAATAGAATGATTAAAACTTTTTTTGTGTATATTTTATGGTATGTTGCCAGGCTTATTCTTAATGTGTTTTGGCTCATAACAATAATCTTGTAAGTATAGCAAGTATTTAAAAAGAAAAGTCACAATTATGCAGTGAGCCGTGATGATGATGCAGTATTCTGCACAGTTACCTTCTCTCCTTCATAGTTTGTGTATGAAATTCATATTTCCCAATTGCTGCATTTCTTGGAATGCTTACAATATAGCCTCTGTGTCTAAAAACCCCAAAAACTTCTTGTAGCAATAAATTTTTACTGACATAATTCACCTGTGTGTGCTGGAATAAATTGCTTTCTTTTTGAGCAGCTGTTTCAGGGGATTCTTTTGGAAATGCTTGAGGTTGTTTGGCACCTTTCATGAATGTAATAGTTGTCACTTTTCTTCCATTGGCAAAACTATGCTGCCTAAAGAATACAGGAAGCTAACATAAAACTCTTTTAAAATAAATCTAAAAAATGTGAACAGCTTTTACATTCTCAGCTCCCTCCCTGCCCCCATCCTGTGCTTTATTTTTCAGTTGTCATGATTGTTTTTCTTTACTGTGTGGCACAAAGAACCTCTGAAGCCAAGCACAATTTATATTGCCAAGACAGATCCTATAAAATGAAGCTGAACATGGCAGATGTTGAAAGAGTTGTATGTTTGCAAATGATTAGCTGTCATAATATGTTTTTCTGATTCTTTATTTTTTTTTCTGAAACTCTGCACTAGAAAAGAAAACAAGGTGGCCTGGTCTTTCAGTGCTTGATTTGATGCCAAGGAGGAGGAAGAGTTTAGTTGCTCTCCCTTAGACTAGAAGAAATAGCTGACATCATAACTTAATTCTAAATAACATGTTGAAAACAAGCACAATGAAAGATATTTCACAGCTTTGAGCAAAGTTGTTCTTTGATTCCTTACAATAAATGAAAGTGACTCTGAAGGTTTAGATAGACAAAATCAAGATGACAAATTTGAAATTGTAATTATAGAGCCTTCTACTGCATAAGCTTGAACAGTAACTTGTTAGAAAGTGCCTTTCTTTTTAATTTTGCTGAGACCTGTTTCTGAAAGTTTCACAGAAACAAAAAATGGAAGAATTGTTGTCACAGCAACTATTTTCCATCTCAAAGTTTAAACAAGTGAGAGATGACATTAGTCTGAATTTTATTTTAGTTTGAGACATTTAAAGGTTCACTGAAAATATTTTTAGAAAAAGGATTTGATTGAAATTGTTCAGTGATCTATTTTGCAATTCAGTAGGGTGTTTTCCTTTGAAATTCCATGAGCAATTAATACTCAGGAACTTGTACCTCAAGGTGTCTGATATTCTCTTGATGGTGGAAAGTCTGTTCAGAGCAATGTTACACTCTGGGAAGTAAAACCAAAACTCCACGCTTCCATCATCCTCAGAAACACATGATTTCCCAAAGAGAATAGGAAGACTTGAGGATGCTGGATTTCTGTAAAATCTATTCATCCTCCAGAGTCTCCTTGACAGTAAGACATTTCTACTGTCAGGAACTTTTTCTGTACTCTCCTGGAAGTCAATATCTCCTTGATACAGGTGGATGCAATTTGCATCTGACTTTGCCAGCTGTTATGGGGGAGAGAAACTGGAAAATCAATTTTATTAATGCTAGCTGCCTCCTCTTAAGTACAACCAGGAATATTGTTCTATTGCCTATGAAATGGCTGCAATGAAAAAATTTGATGAGCAATTTAACATTGCAAAAAAAGAAATGCAAAAATACCCGTACTGTGTCTTTCCTCTTTTGGGAGTTTTGCCTGGGAGATCTTACAATAGTGTAAGCAAGATATTAAGCAACTGTATTTTAAATAGCTAAGGAAAAAGAATTAGAAAAATAATTTTGAAAAATACTTTTATTTTGTGTGATTCCCTGGAGTGACACATTTTTTCTCCAGGCAAAGTAATGCACTCAGTCATCCCAGATGGTGCTAGGTCCAGCTGGCTTTGTGTAGGCTGTGCTGTGTGGATGCATAACTGGTGTCAGTTCATAACTGGCTGCTTTCTAGAGCTTGCTTACATATCTTACATATATTGTGATTCCTGTTAGGGGAAGATGAATGATATGAATACACAGCGTCTCTTAAAACATAGATATCAAAGTTAATCAAAATATAACAAGCTTGAAAGAAAGTACTTTTCAGCAGAGAGAACAGTGACATAAATTGTATTTATACAACAAAGAATAGATATGGGTAGAGGAGCAACTGAGGTTAAGGAAAAGCAAGCCAGGGAACACAGAGTGTACATAAACACAGACAGAAAGAATATATAAGTAATTTCAGTGCTACATCTTGCAGATAAGACCCATGTGCATTATTTTTCTTGTATGCTTAGAGCACACTGCACAAAGATATATTTGAACAAGTTGGTAGTAGTATAACCATTGCAGAACTGACATTTTTCTGGTCTTTTTGGCCAAAATACCTGCTTGAAAACCCAAATGTCCTTGCCTGGCTGTGAAGCTCACTGCACAGGGTTTTTATCACCCCATTTCCTTTCAATTCCAAGCTTATTAGTTAAAATAATCTGCATAATTCCTACTTTGTGCCACCATCAATGTGAAAGAATAGATATTTTAGAAATAGATCTGCATCATATAGCTTATTAATTATTTTGAGAATCTCCTCTTGTATTTGTTATATTTAATAGCTTTAAAAATTATATAATAAAATTAATTGCTCCTATATGGAGTGCTACTGGAGTGAGAGGTAGGAGACATGTAATGAAGCTTAGCAAAGTCAAACATTTGAGCTGTGAGAACGATGTGCTGCAGCAAGGAATCTGTGCTTCCAGAAGAAAAGGCTGGATACTAGGGGAAATAAAAAGCCCTTTTTAAACCTGGGTTTGATCCTTATATCTATCACAAGGCAATCCCAAGCCTGTAGAAACCCTAAGTTGCTCAGTTGCTGTCCTCATTAGGGCTTCTGACAAAGCCCATGGAGGTGAGAGTGACACCCATTTACCTCCTGTTGGTCGTGAATCTGGGAGACAGGATGGACAGGCCAGGCAGCACTTGTGTGTTAGGACTCACTGTCCTGTTTCCATTTAGCTCAGCATGTTACTTGGCCTGCTGCAAAGAGCTCTCAATCTTTCTGTGAGTATAGCTAACGTAGGGAACTAGAGCTTTTGCCTTTTAGATATCTGGGGCTTTCTATGGTTTGAAGCTCTGCAAATAATTATTTGCCAGCAGAACTTCCATGTCCAGAATTTTGTTTGATATTTTTGCTTTGTTTTGCTTTGCTTTGTTTTTTTTTGGTTAGTGGGGGGTTTTTTGTTGTTGTTTGTTTGGTTGGTTTGTTTTAGTTTGTTTTTTTTGGTTGTTTTTTTTTTTTTTTTCCTGGTAAATGTCTCAGGTCAGGTAATGGCTTTTCTTAATGTTCCTGTTTATACTTTGAAAGTCTGAAAGATGAAAGACTCAGGAAGAAGTTATTTTTGCTTTTTCTCTATTTAGTTGACATTCTTGTGGAAAGCAACATTTTCAAGAGACAGGGTTAGCCAAGCAGCTCCACACTGGATTTCCTTCTCTTCAGTTGTCCTATCTTCTCAATATAAAACGTAGAAATGTAATATTGGTTCATTTTAGATTTTACAGAATATGAGTATGTTTTTCAGATCAAGTCTGAAACTTCAGTTTTCAGTTCACAAAGGCAGTTTTATTTATTTTTGTGTGTCATTACAGGTAATTTTTAAAGACATTTCATGTCAGCCTTCAATCTAATAGTATCTGCCCCAGTTTATATGACTAACTCACCAATTTACAGTAGCCTAGCTGCCAGTTGTAATTGTTCAAAATGTCCAATTGTGTTAGTTATTCCTGCAGTATCTTTTGAAAAAAGATTAATTTTGTGACCCAAACCAGCTTATTTGAAACAAACTATTGTTTAATTTAATAGTAGGAACAATGTATATAAAGATAAGACTATTTTAATGCAAACAAGTATCCGTACTTGTCAGTCCTAATCCAAATACTCTATTTCTGGTAAGTAGGCTTCAATCAGCTTCACCACCTTTGATTTTCTCCCTCTCTCCTTTTGGGGCCTTTTTTGCTGTGCCATTCTCAAGATCTCTGGTTTCTTCATGGCTTTTTCCCTCCCATAATTTCTTACCTGGCTTCTCTCTGTCTTGCACAATTGCAGTATTGATCTCAACATGACCTGAACAAATAGCACCTGCACAATTTACTGAAGGTGAGAGAATGGGGCTTTAAAAAAGTATTTATCTTCTTTCCTGATTGCCAGCAATTATCTTTTGTTGGAATTATCACCTTTCAGTTGCATAGCAAATGTCATCATAACAATTAAAGAAATGAATGTATCTTATAACATTATTAAACTATTATTAGCAAGTTACAGAAATTTCAGAGTTGTCCTACTGAATATATCAAGATAGCACAAAGGGGCAGAATTTCATTCATCTATTGCAAGCTTGGTTATTAGTTATAGCAATGGGTGATGATAATGAAAATGAAAAGGCAAAAAGGCAAAGATCTCTCAGGTCTGATCATCCTGAAGGATGTTCTTAGAGTGAACTAGTTTCTCTAACTGATAAAATAAGTTGAATTACTTGAACAGTACAAACATAAGACTTCCTAATGTATATACACAGCAAATTTCAGCAGAAGTCTGAAGAAAGTCTGGGAGCTGTGATGAGACACCTCATCTGCTCTACCACCATGCTTCATATCTGACTAAGCAATATTAAATTGTTTGCAGGTAAAAAGTTAAACTCCAACAGGGACAGAAAAAAGGACATGCTAACTTCTTAGTTAATTAGCAGGAAACAGAATTTAAGGAAGATAAAGTCATTCATTTCCATGTTTTTCAGACAGTTAAGGTAGCAGCAACGGGTGATCCTAGCAATCCCTTGCTCTTTGGATTTGGGTGAAAACTACAAACTATTTTATCTTCCTGACACGTTATTTTGAAATAAAACACTCAAGTATAACTCTGAGATCTAAGCTCTGTTTCATAAAATTGGATCCATAGAGGTGTAACATTAATGGTGTGATTTTTGTGCCAATGTAAGACTGCAATAATAGGGTGTGTAATTTTATATTGGGAGAGCCTAAGTGAAATTTTAGATGCACCTGTGTAATTGTAAAATTCACCTGTTCATAAAATATAGTTTGGGATAACTGTAAGATCTTCCTAACATATTTATTCTTAGGTTTGAAGCATTCCTGGTACTTCCTCTTAGTCTTAACTGCCAGTAAATACTTAATCTCAGATGTAAAAATTTACCTGCATTTCTGTTAACTCTCACTGCAAAATAACAACATAGTACAGAAGCAAGTGGCTGATTGATAAGGTTACATTTTTGAAAAATAAAATGGCAAAATCAATGATGGAAGAGCCACCTTGCAAGGCTTTGTTCACATTGACTTTGTTCACATTGTCATGACATTGCTACATATTGCCATATGTAGCAAATTGTAACCTCAGCATCTTCTATAGTCATAGCGCTTCTTACTCTTAAATAACAAACCAAGGACAATCCTCTGAAACATCAATTTCAATCCCCCAAAGAGAAAGCTACTGATATAAAAGATCAGTAAAACATGCCCTTTGCTCCATAACAGTGTGGGAGAGGGAAAGGTGGGAAAACAAAAAACTAATGCTTGATGTTATAGTAAAATATATGTCTTATGAACTGGAGGCACCACTCAAGGACAGTTCACATGCTTAGAAAGCACCATCTGTATAAATCTGCCAGAGTCAACAAGGGGCTGACTTAGCTGTGCCACAGATAAGTGGGAGAAATAATAAACATCTATTTTATTCTATTTCACTGTCATTCCCTACTTTTCTCATTCACTGTCCTTTTTTCAACACCAAAAATTTCATCAAGAGAGGCACGTAATTTTTTGTACTGTCACTTATGTTCATGTTTCCCCCCCCCCTTTTTTTTTTAAGTCACACAAGAATATCCTCCATATTTCTCTCATAAAAATGGGTGTGCAACATTTTTAGGAGAATTGATTCTTGCATAAACATACCTTGAGCAACTAGTCAAAACTGTACAGTTATTCACTTTCAGCTCCAGCCCTGAGAAGTCTTTTTACTACATTTCTAAAGGGAACAAAATTCTGACAGGTGCTCCTTAAAGGCTGAGGATCAAATGCAGATTTTCTTCTCTGGCTGCCCCAGCCTCTGCCCCCTCCCTTACCAGCACTGGGGGACAGTGTGTGAATGCCAAAGAACCGAGAACTGTGCCTGCAGTCCTGGGGCTTCAGCCTGGGAGAAAGACGAAGATAAGGGCTCCTGTCTATATCCTCACTGCTGTAGTGACTTGGAAAAGAGATTCGGGAATATTTAGGATCTGATCCAAAGTCCATTCCAGTCACGGGAATGTTTGTGTCAATCACTAGGGATCAGCACGGGGAGGGTGCTTGATTTACAGTTGATGTCACATACCTTGAGGTGTATGTTCTGTACTGCTTGGATATTCAGTGTTCATGCTGTACTTCTGTGTGGACAGTTCAGAGATGTGCTGTGAGGAGAAGCTTCTGTTCAGAGCATTGCACGTTGTATGCACCTGTCAGTAATACAGTAGCATGATTTTAACCACACTCAAATCTACAGAGGTTTTTACAGAAAGTGTGTTGTAATGATCCATCATGATACATTACTAAATTGTTTATTAATGAATATGGTAGGGTGCATATAGTTTATACATTTCAGACTCCCTTGAAAGAGCTTTAACTCAAAAAATAGATGCAAAATTGAAGAGCAAAAAATTAAATTTAATTGGTAAATTTCATTCATTGGTAATAAACAGAGTATGGATTGTATCATTAAATGAACCAGTATATTTTATTGAGAAGTTTCTATTTCCTATTTGTTCAAAAATATCATAGTTTAAGAACATATTTTACTTCTGTGGATCATGTCTAAACTGAGTCATTTCTCCCACACCCCACAGATGGGAGGAATAACAGGAATAGGTTATGTAAAGTTACAGAGTAAGATCTTGCTTGTAAGTAAAAAACTATATGTGCCTATATACAGAATTTATTTTTTATTAAAAAAATTAAATTATTACAGCTCTTTTGCGATTTTAAACTAGCTCACTCTCTGAACTCACTTGTTCTTACAAACATTAAAAAAATACAGTATTTTGGAAATGCCAGTATGGAGAGAATTTTTTTCTTAAGATCAACGTACCAGCACCTAGGAAAATCTTTTAAGATTTGCAAGGTTAAAGGACCATTTTTGCCATCCAAAGACACCACTACAAATCTATTTTCCAAGAATATACTGAAATTTGAAGTGAAATACTGGATTCGCTTTCTTTTTCTGTTCTAATTTTTTCTATCTCTTTCTCTCTTTGTTGACAAGAAGGGAATGCAGAAATTAAACATGATTTTTTGATATACACATTATTTTCTTGTATTTTTTTACTTGTTGCAGTGACCTTTGCATCTTAATTTCAAATATCTCAAATAGCTTCCCAGGTATGTTGTCAGTACTTAATTCAAATTGTGGCCATGCTGTGAAACAGAAAATGTTATTTTGTATGTTTTGCAGATAGTTAAATTAAGGTGCAGAGAAATAAAGAGCCTTTACTGTACAGGACTTTCATGTATGAGTTTTCTCATCTTAGAGAAGTGTCTGATTCATAGGTCAGAGAGCTGCAAGCAAACAGAAATGGTGAATGAAACTCTACACTGGGGACAGGTACAGTTAGACAGAGAAACTGGTGCAACTTCACTTCATTGTTTTGGGGGGCTTTTTGAAGTGATAATCATAAACTTTAAGGCATGAAGGATGCTCCAAATACTTCTGACTCCACATCACTTTGACTTCTAAAGTCACTCACAAGTGACTTTATAAAGGCTTAAGATAATAATTATGTATGCCCAAATTGTGCAGTGTTGCCTTGGTGTGCACACTAACACAAAACTGGACCAACTCATCTATTTTAAAGGTGCTGAGCAAGTACAATTCTTTTTAGGTCTATTAGAATTTCTGGTCTTCAGTGCTCTTGATCATTACTAGCTTTTAATATTTTATCTGAAAGGTGCTTCCTGTAGCAAATTGCATGGAACACACTTTATCTTAGAAGTATAATGGGCTGATACATTCCTGATGAAATTTCACATGTTAAAAGCTAATATGAATTGAGGAAAAGTTAATGTAAACTGTTTCCAAGTAACACACATTTCCAGAATTTTTCTGTGTAATAAATGGTTTTATTATATTTGTTGTACCACATGCAAAGCAATTATTTGGGTGACATAAAGCACATAATTATGTAAGTTAGGAAGTTGTTTATAGGGTCATTCTCTTTGTATGTAATTTACTCTATAATTCTTTAGTTATTTATTATAATAGTTTCCTAAAAGGTTATGTGAGATTTAACCTGTGTGTTCTGGCTGTCCTTAAGACTTTTCTTTCAAAACTCCTTGGCTAGACCTTAAATGATGAAGGCAGCTTCTAGGGCAAGCAGCAAGGGCTAGCTAGCCCTTGTAACAAACTTTTGACTTGAAGGAACAGCAAAAAAATATCATCAAGGATCATCTACATCCTGTTCCACAGACTCCAGCAAATCTTCTGATAAAATGCAGAAAAGGAATTAAAAACCAACCAAGTTCTTTGTAGCATAATTAGCCATCTGCCACAGTCATGCTGCTCTGCTGCCACCACCAAGCAGCCCCTGCACCCTACACTGCTCACCTGTCAGCAGACCCTCACATATCCTCCTTTGAGGAGACACCCTTTATTTCTGCAGGAGATAAGCAGATGGTTATGTTATAGATTTGCTTTGCTTTATCCAGCAAGTGAGTCTTAATCATGACAGAGCTCATTACAGAGAAAGGTTTCTGACATGCAGTTTCTCTCTTCTGTCCCTAAAAGGGATTTATGTGAGCTGGTGGAACTGTGAAAAGTAATGATCTTGTTTGAGGGAGAAAAAAGGAAAGCTGTAAGTGAAATTTGGGAGCGGAGGGAAGAGTAAGAAGTGAAAAAAGAACAGAGGCAAGGAAAGTTGGTACAGGACCATCCAAGACAGAAGACAATGAAAAGAAAAAAGGGCTAGTGTGGGAAACTAATAGGCTATTGAACAAAGGCTGTTGGGCAAGGGAATGGAGAAGAGTAGGCAGTGAGGGAAAGAAGCAAACAGCAAACTGTGGGAAAAGGAGGATACTGTAAAAACTTATTATGAGAAGGGAGTGAAATAATAGTAAAAAGAAGAGTGTTAAGAACTCAGAGATGAATATGAAAACATCATAATAAAACTGACTTTAATTTTAGTGCTTAATGTACAAGTAACTGTAAACACTTGGTGGGAGGACATGAAGGAGGCCAAGACATTGTCTTCCCAATGGTGTTCAGTGTCAGCAGAAGAGGCATGGGCATACTTTGAAACAGGTTGTCCAAAGGGGTTGTGGAGTCTCCACCCTTGGAGATATTCAAAACCCACCTGGATTCAGGCCTGGGCAACAGGCTCAAGCTGATCCTATTCAGAGCAGGGTGTTTGGTCTAGATGATCTCTAAAGGTTGCTTCCTATTTATCAGTTCTGTAATTGAGTGGGCATTTTCAAGGGGTTATGAGGCTGGAATTATGGTTTTCCTTGCAGTGTGTTGGGTTTTATTATGCAATGATTTCAGGATTTCTGCTAATAATTTGCAAGGGCCTGGAATGATTCTTGAGTACCTAGGCACGTAATTTGGATTGAATTGTTGGGTTTGAGGTTTCCCTTCTCTTCAAAAGTAATGGAAAAAGCCACAGCTAGATAAAAAATGTATGCAATTGCTTTCTATTGCAATAAAATCCTCTCATTTTGCCTGTGATAAAACCCACAAATGTGCTTGGAGTTAAACTAATTTCCAGCCCCTGTGTAACAATATGGTTGTGGCTTTAGCTTTTTATTTTTGAATTATTTATTTTTTAACTGCACATCTTCAGTTTGTTTTTAGGACACCAAAGAAATGTTGTGGTCATGGTCTGATAGCATGTAGATATTTTACGGGCAGCTTTGAATTTGACAATTTTTTATGAACAAGTGCAGTTTCATAAAACTGGAATTCATTTGATCCCTCTGCCACCTTATGCTTTCATTTCAGAAAGAAGGAAATAAATTGGAAGTAATCCTTGTGATTGATAAGGGAAAAATACAAATATATGGATGCATAGAGTCCTTTTTGCAAACAGGTTTCCTCTGTGTAGTAAGCAAATAATACTGATTGTGGTGATACATTTCTTCCATGAATTTCAAGCTGTCTCCATTAAACTATGTTTCTTACCCAAGATATTGGCAGTATTAATTATCAAGATGTATGTTTTAGACAATTACTTAGTTTAAATATCTCTTCTTTTTTATTCATTACATTCCTTTCTACAATATCTGAGAACCTACACAAATATTTCCATTAAAATACTGTTTAAGTGGAAGTTTCTATGTTATAGAATACTTCAGCTTTATTTTGAATACTCTCATGCCCAAGTAGAAAGCTGTCACAATGCAATTACAGATAAAACAAAACTTAAAAAATAGAATCTACTTTTGACTAGCCTCTGCTATGATTCTCAGTTGTTATTCATAGAAAACATAATTATTAAAAAATTAATGAAAGCTTTCTGAGACAAATTGTTGTAAGCAATAGCAAGAGTTTAATGGGGAAGAAAACCACAAACAGTAGACTGTGCAAATTTGAATTAATTTATTTGGTCAGAGTTTGATCTTCTGACAAGATACTCCAGCTCATTGCAGATCATATTCTGTCTACTGTTGTCACAGCTTTATAATGCATCATAACCCATTGTTTTTCTGCAAATTCTCTTCGTTTTGTTAAATTTATCAGAAATCCATCTCACATTTAAGCTACGTGGACTTCTCATTACCTCCAGGGAACTAGCATACCTTGGAGTTCAGAAAGATTCCTGAAAGGACAATGCTGGGGATGTTGGGATCCATAACAAAGTTTGCTCTGTGTGTTTCTTACTTCAATGATACCTTGAAATGTACAGCAGCTATGTAAGTTCAGGGAGCTGAATAAGACTCATGAAGCATAATTGGCTCAAGCCTAGGTGCAGCAAAGCTCATTATTTCAATGGGGAGTGTTTTCATGTTTGAAAGTTAACTCCTGCTTGAGTTGCTGGGTTTGGGCTTTTAAGGATTCACGAGTTACATAAAGAATGACTTACATTATCATTAATATATTAGTATTTGACAGAGAAAGTTATTGTCAACGATTTTGTATATATTATTTTTAAAACTATGGAGTTAGAGATCAATTTAAGATATTATAAATACCCCTGGAAAACTAAACCAGAAACTTTTATTAAGTAATAAGGAGACTGGCAATGCAGGAGAGAGAAAGCTGAGATATGGTATTATGATCACAAACCTTATTCTCAAGGCTATATTAACGTCATCATTTAGATCTGTTAGCTTTTTTATTTGTCTGATTAGTTTTTTATTAGGAAAACCACATAGGTGGATTTTTAGAAGATTAATTTTGGAATACATTACAAAAAGGCTCATTGAATAATTGACATTTCAATTTCATGAAACAGAAGTTTATGAAGTACTCTTTGCTTCTAGATTCTAGATTGTGCATTACTTTTTATTGAGCTTAGAGTTTAGTCAGAGGTTGAATTAGAATCAGACTGGGGAAATACGACCACTTACAGAGCTTTGATTATTTTCCTTTACCTACATCCATTTTAAATATTATTCAATTTTCACCATACAGCTGCCCAGGCCAATGGCACTATATGTAAATTTCAAGCATTCAGTTGAATACTTTGCTGAATCAGGGCCATTTTCAGGGCACACACATTACTGTGAAATGGCTTTATTCCACATTACTCACAGGATAGTCCTAATAGCAATAATTCTTCACAGATGGACTATTTTTCTTCCACTCAAGTAACTTAAAAGATGGAGGAAACATGAGCTGATAAAGTTCCTCTAATTTCTTGGTGGTAATTAATATTACCTATAGTCTTTAGGAATTTTAATGTGGAAGAGGGGAGCAGATTAACACAAAGTTTCTAGTTGGGTAAACAAAAAATGGAAAATGGGATAGACTTTTGCAGATTACCCACTCACTCACTGATTTACCATCTGCAAAATAAGACCCTTTTTTTAAAGATAAGTAAATATTATGCAAACTGTTAGTGTTCAGTATCCAAAGTGTATTTTCTGTAGCCGGGTGATCACAATTAATATTGAATAACTATTTATAATTAGCTTGGTTTTTAGTGTAAAGCAACCCTGAAAGCTTTATAAAAATTGATTTTAGATTTAAATTTTTTTCAAGTACTAGAGAGGACATTAGCTATAAAGTTGAGTGTACAAATTAGAAGGTTTTACAGTTCTTACAATCCTGTTCATTGCTCTATAGCAGAACCAGAAAGATCTGAAAATATTTCATGTGAGAGTCTCACTTTAGTCGTCTCACATTCTCCTCTAGTATGATGTGTGACATAAATGTTTTTAGACACTGTTTGTTACTGTCATGTTTCCCTCCAGCATGCAAACAAAGCCAAAATTGTCTCTTGAAACCCTTGAAATACTTTATTTTGTAATTTAAATTATAGCCTCTAGTTAGCTGTCTTGTATGAGACTCTTTGTGGAAATTGCTTAATTGCACATTTTTTTAAAATAAATTATTTTGGATTTATGTTGCTCTTGAGGTAAATATTTACAACCTGTTTAAGTGACAGCCTAAAACTATCCCCAAACCATTGCATTCTCTTATATTACCTTATTTTCTTTAAAAGCTTGCTTTCTTGGTAGTTATACAGTAATGATCTTTGATAATTTTTCCTCTTCTGTTAATGGCAGTCTTTTGAAAACAAAACAAAACAAAACAAAAAAGGAACTATTTTTTTTTTTCTTTTTCATCTTTTTGGGGCTTTTTTAAGCTTTTAATTTTTTTCTAACCCAAGTCACACTCAAAATAGAAACACAGTGCTCTGTTCTTGCCTGCTGCTAAACCAGCAGAAGATGACTGGGTGCAGCATCTGCTCTTTCTTCTGAAGAGAAGCATAGCTTGCTCATTCAGATCTGTAAACCAAACACCAAGACACTTTCAATGCCAAAACTCAGATCCAGAAGCTCGCCATAAGCTCCAGTCCCCATCTGAGCCTGAACAGTACAATGCCCGAGTACTGAAGCAAGAAGTAGTTGATATGTTGAGAACAGGGTTTCAAATACGAATTTTTGTGGCTATCAGCACTGAAGGGTTTTGGCTATATGTATGTGTGGAGCAGAGAGTCATATGGGGAAAAGAGAATTTCATTTGTGTTATAAACTGGATTTTTGGCATTTATTTCCCACAGTGCTAACTTAAGCATTCCCTCTCTGTTTCTTAGTCCATGCCCTTTTCTGGCTTAGTATCAAACATTGTTAAAGGCTGTTCATTTTCAAAAGAGTCTTTGAAGTGGCTATCTTCTAAAGAGCAGGCAAGGATATTTTTCTGTAACCTTTAAGAAGTAAATAGAGGGCTCTGATGATCACAGAGCGAAAAACATGGATGCAGATTGACAGAAAGTAGTGCTTAAGTAAGTTATAAGAATTTGTATTTATTTACAATAATCTTACCTAGACCAAAAAAATACTAGGGATAATAGCAAAGTTTTTAGGTATTGCAAGAAACAACCGTTCCTGTTAAGTTTGTGATTGAGAGCTTTGGAATGGCAGAGGTATAGGCAGTTTCCAATGTAACTTTGCTGTCTGATATACTGCACGCAGATAAAAATGGTACAAATAAAAGCATCTCTCCTCCTGTTTAGTTTAATAGAAATATCTGTAAGAAGTAACTGTAGATCATAATGTTGACTTTACAGCAAAGGAGCCATTACATTCTAATGAAGAATCTGCCATGAATCACTCATAATTTGCTCAATAAGAATTTACACATGGCTGCACTTTTATTGTATTGAACAGAATGTAATCAGGCTTGATGACCTTTAAGTCCTCTTTTAGGTTAGGTATCTAAAAATGTGATCTGCACTCAGCAAGGTCTCAGAATTGCTTTTTTTACAAGGCTTTGAAATACAAAGCTCTGCAAAGACACAATTCATATCCAGTCTGTGGACTGGCAGTACATTTTAACATTTGTTCACAGCTTTGTGCATAACTCTGATTTTTATTTTGTTCATGTCAAATCATAATGTCTTGTAGTAGTGATTAAGGAGTGCAGACTGGAGCCAAAAATTACAGAGATAAAAACATAAAATGTTTCTCTAAGGAAAATATTATAATGATATTAAAAATAATAAAAAATATATCAATCATAGAGGCGCTGTTCAGTACGATAGTTCAGCAGTATACCAGATTCATTTCTAGAAGAATGTACTTCAGGATAAAATATGTTCTGCTGTTGAAAATGGCAAGCTGTTTTGAAAGTGCAAAGTGACTTTCCTATCTTTGTTGTCAAAGACACCAAAGATCCAGGTACTTTGTATTACAGACAAAAAAGGAGTAAAATTAAACTCATGTCCTTCTTTTGTGTAGAGCATAATCTTAAGCCTTTGGTATTGTTAGAACCACTGCCAGCTTTGCTAAAAGCAAAAGATAAAAAGTACAAATCTCCAAATTTAATTTTTCTCACAAGAAGTTTTTTCCCTAGGATACCTAAACTGTCCTTTTATGAAACCCCTTTATTTCTTTGCTTCCTATTTGAGATAAAGTCTAATGAGGCTGGACTCAGCTTTCCTCTGCTCCTCTGAAAGCTTAAATCCTTCTCTGCCTTGCCACAGCAATACATTCTGACTTGGTTAAGCAGCTGGAATGCTGTGACAGCGGGTTGCTGAGCTAGTGTGACCTCTTCCAGGAATTAAACACATACACCTGCTCAGATAAAGAGGTATTCTCATGTCATTACAGGTGTAATTAAGGCTCAAGACAGACAGGATGTATACTTGTTTTGTACATAATACTTATTAACAATAAAAATTCACTTTAGCCCCTTACCTTCAGCTGTGAGGAACCATATAAATATAGGTAAAAGAGGAAAACTCAGCTTTGGTCAAGACCATTACTGTTGTCCAAGCTGTACTAGGATCTGCTTGTGGCTTATTTCAATGCTCATTAATATGCATTTATAATGCACATTATCAGTTAATTTAACTGTGTTAGTAATCTACAGATTGATTCATGATCATACTAACCTTTGATGCATTCATCAGTTTGGCTTATAGTATTCTGGCATGTAATCACATGCAAGAAAGCCCAAACATTATATCCCTTTTTAATTTTGTTCAATCTATTTCATGAATTGGAAGGCAAGAGTTTATGTAAGCTAGATAACAAAGTAAGAATGGAAACTCTCTGCATGTAATACAATTTCAGGGTTCACTTTAAAATACAAAATCTAACTGAAATATTTTAAAATAAAGTTTCTTTCAGCCTTAACTATATGCTCAATTATATAGTTGTAATGATTTGAACTGATTTCAGATTAATATTTCCAGCATTCTCAAAAAGCAAAAAAACAGGAAGCAAATGTCTCTTTTAACTGTCAGTTTCATTTATTCATCTTTGAGCAATAAAAAATGCTAATTACTGGTTATTTTTCAAGTTGAACGTTAGCAGAGATGTGAGCATGTAATTCTGACCCACACAAACATAGTTTTTATTCAGTTTTGAAATATTTCTGATTGAAGATTTCTTGCCTGCCCCTGCTTACTTCTGTCTTCAGATACATATTTTTCACCTAATCTCTATGCTTAGCATTGTGGCCAAGGGGATTTGGCTAAGTCTAACACAGTAAGTTTTCCCATCAGACATTTTCGTCTATGTTGGTAATGCCACTTTTCATTCCCATTATTATGCTTTATTTAATAAGCCTCTATTACAATTCGAACACATTTCTTTATTTGCTGTGTGAACATGTGGTAAAGACACATCACTGCTATAAGCTCCTTTTATTCTGAATCAGATTTTCCCTGACTTCATATCTCCTGAAGAGGTGCAAATAATTAATATCAGCAGTTGTTTCAATGAAAAAGAACTCTTCAATAATTGTTATATCAGATCTGGCAAAGCAAAACCAGTTCTCTTATATCTGAACATCAGTAAGAAATAGATTCCCCTCACTTAAACATTTATCACACAGATACTCATGTTGGAGTTCACTCTGTGTTGTGGTTAAAAGGAATAGACAATTTCAGGACACAAATCATCCGACCTGTGCTAGACATTTACTTGAGAATAAGACGGCCCAACTCTGAAGCTATGTATTTTTCTCCATTAAAAAGAGAACGTAGGCAATCTTGCTCACACATAAATGTCTATACTTAGTTAAATAAATACCACTGAACGTGTCTCTGGACCAGGCTTTCAAAAATAGAATAGGAGTCTGAATGCCATTTCATGACATGAATGTCTGTGATTTTCTGGTGCATCACAATTTCCATAGTGGGTCTTTGCCATCGTAGTTGCATAACCTGTCCAAAACTAAGTGGTGCAATATCGAAAATATTTAGAGCCTGAACCTCTTGTCTCAATATAGACAATTAGTGTTAATGTAGGAAAAAAGCATTGCCTCATTAATTGGTGTCACTTAAAAAGGGTAAACAGGGTATGGAAATATGCTTAACAGGCTTAGTAGCTTCAGTATTTTGGGTAAATACCAATAAATAAAGTTGCTAGTTTACATAAATATTATTGAAGTCAAATAGACTGTCTCAGCTGGGTGAATCCATCATGTCATTTAACTTGTTCAGAATTACAAAGTTTGCTAAGGTAAAACAAAATATGTCAAATGCTGATGGATGTACAAGGTTTTCTTAGGATCTGTATAGTGTCAGTTATAATATACAGATTATTAAAAACAGGGGTCAGTTTTATGCCTTTATTATGGTAATTTATTATGTGCCACAAAGAAGATTATCAAGGCTTTCTGTCTTTTAGCATATATTTAGTCTTACAATTGGTAAAATAACTGAGCTCTGCTGGCTGGGATTTCTCCTCATTTTCATATTAAAACCAAATATGAATCACCTGCCCCACTAACACTGAGTAATTTCCCTTTTGCTGAGTAAACCTGCAGATCTAACTTCTTTGGGTTTCCACAGCCAAAATGTCCTTTTCTACTTCAAGGCACTTCAATGAGCCATAAACAGAGTTTCAGCTTCCTCTACTGCTTTAACTGTTAGATCGAATGTGCTTCTTTTGCATTTTTTAATTCTGAGTAATTTTCATGTAACTGCTTTAACCAGTTTAGGTGAGAGCACCTTGAGAACAGTTGAGGATATAGTGTTGTCTGGACTTATTACCAGAAAAGAGTTTTTGTGTGCATCTTCCCAGCAGTAATCCTGGCACCCCCCAGTATCTGATTAAAAATACAGATGGGCCTAAGAAATGTGTACATTGCCCATGTTCCCTATTCTCCACCAGCAAGGATGTGACCTAAGTGTAGCCATTAGCATTTAAAGAGTTCAGAGGCTTCTGTCCCCAGCTCTTGATATTGCCTCAGCTTTTCCCTGCAATAGCCTAGATGACTTCTTCTCTCTGGTCTGCAAGTGAACCCAGGTGCTGTCTGAGCACACAGGGCCAGGCCTTTGTCCTGTAGCTTTAGCACTCAGCAAGGGCCACCAACAGCCCTCTCTAACAGTGACAATTCCAGAGCCCCAGCTGGCAGTCACCCTCTCATTTGGGAGCCCAGCTGCAGCTGGTGTACAAGTGTTAGTGATAATGCTGCTCACCTGTAATGTGGTGCCCCTGGGCTTGTGCCCTCACTCAGTCTTGAAGAGAAACTGCTAGAAGAAGTACTGAGGGAAAGCTTTCTTTATATTGTGCAAAGATGAACTTTGATGGTGGACATCTACTGCATCTAAAGGCTTTTTAGGGTCCCCTTCTTATCCTGGAAAGAAAAAAGCAGTGCTTCTGGTAGGTGTTTATTTGGTTGGTTGGTTGGGTCTTTTTCTTACCAATTTCTCTGCAGTGTTCTCGACAGATAAACCTTCCTAGGCCTGGAATTACAAACTCCAGATACTTGAATGCTTCTGATTCTTTTTCTACTGGAATCTTTAGAAATCTTCTATTGGAACATATTTCTTCTTAATTCTGGAGGCTGCTTTGGGAAGCAGTTCTGTTTACTGACTCCTTCCTTATTTCCTTCTTCTTGTGCACCTCCAAAGTCCTTCTCTGGGAAAATAAAAAACAAACAAAAGCAAAACATGAAGTAAAAAATAAACAAAACTGAAACCTTTGTTCAACAACAGCTGTCTCTGAGTACCTTCTGGCTTTGTGCTGCAGGTTTTTATTCAGGCTTTGCTTTGCACAGGAATGTTTCTTTATTAATGTACAATATTTTAAGAAGATAATTACTTTTTATTTATCCCAAAGGAATGTTTGGCAATCATGTCTTCAGTTTATTAAAATAAATGTGTCCTGATAAAGAGAAACTAAATATCTCACATCTTGAAAGGCTCCCTTTCAGCTTACATCTGCTTTATTTTGAGTGAAACTACTTAACACAAGATGTGCTGTGGGATTATCTGACTTGAGGGAGTTTAAATCCAACTTACATCAAAGATGTTTCTCTATTTATTTGTATTTCCATGACTCTGTGTGTTTAATCAAAAATAGAAACACTCAGGTATGGAGTACAAATATTCAGTAGCTGATTAGTGCAGTATTTAAAGAGAAAGTTCAGCCAGTAAATATCTGTGATGTTCTCAGCAGGAACCAGACAACTGCAATCGCTGATAGGAGTCAAAAAGTGCAGTTAATAATTTGTAGATATTTACACCTTTGCTGGTTTCTTTCACGGTACAAAGGCATTAGTGAAAGTGACAGAAACGAGTTATGAGCCATTTACTTGGGCTATCTGGAGGGATTTAATCTCACTTGGGTCATGGAGTTGAATTCTCTGGGAATTGGTGTTACTGTGATAGGCTGTATCTGAGGGCCTGGAGTGCAGAGATAAGACTTTAAGTCCAGCTGGAATTAGAAGCAATAGAATTAACTGGATTGTAATGCTGTAAACCTTTTGGTTCAGATCCTGAAATGCCTCTGGATGGTAGTTCAAATCTCTTCCAGATGGAAGTTTGGCTCTGGGACCTATATGCAAGGCAAACATTCGCAATGTCAAGGACTTTTTTTAGGAGCCTGCACAGTGAAATCAGCCTGATGTGGCTCAGCATGCTTCTTGTTGTTGTTGTTCAGTCCTACTGTTTCCTTAATACGGTGGGGAGGATGGTTTACGTGTTTCAAAAGGCTAATTTTCCACTTCACTGCCACTCACATGCATGTTTGTGGTTATTTCTTTTAAAGGAAGCCTCGGAACGTGTTTGAAAGGTCATTGCTTTTATAACAAATGAGACAAGGCTGAATATAGCTGACATATGCATATCAGTTTGAGATAATGGAGATTGCTGTAATGGAAAACATAAAACATCTATAAATGAGCTACTAAGGGCTGGGGATTTCTTTGTGTTTTTCTTTTTTGTTGTTGCTGCTGCTGTTTCCCCTCCCACCTTGAGAAGGCTTTCCGAGGAAATACTTTAAAAGAGCAGATGCATGGATACTTACCAACATGTGAATATTTTTTGTAATGCAGTGTATTTTCTGTGATCATACAGCATAATTAGACAAAAGTGACAATGCATGAGTTGATAGATTAATTCTATGCTTACATTAAAGACAAGAAGTTAATTGCAAGTCATGATTGTAAAAGACAAGTTTGTTTTTCTGAACTTAAAAAGAAGCAGTTTCCCCTAGTGTAATAGGAAATACAATCTCTGTCTGCTGAAGAGAAATAAAATTAAAAATTAAAGTACCATAGAATACTGATTAAGGATTTTTTTTAAGATCTGAGAACAAATCCTTCTTCCAATTTCATTGGAAAACATAATTTTATAACAAGAGCCAGTAGGGCTTCTTTAGAGTTGCATTGCTGTAATAATTTTTATTTCTAAATCAATGCTCTTATTAATATTTTTTTTAGTTTAATGACAAATTATAAATTATGCTAAATTTAAAAGTGAAGATTTCTCAATAGCTCCGAGACAGTATGAAGAAAATTAGTATAGTATGGATTTAAAAAATAGGGGGGCAAGAGGCAAAGTCTTATTCTTGCAGCCACTTAGTAGGCAAGTGAGACCTCTGAACAGGAACCTTTTATTTCAAATCCCAACTATTCCTGTTAGATATTGGACTATAAACACTCTCTCCAATACAATTATTTGATCACTACAAAATTGCAGTCTTCTCTTTCCTGTTTGTAATAGGATTTTCTTCTTTGCTATTGCCACCCTTTATCTCAAAGGAATTCTACCCGATGGGAATTTGTCCATGCAATGCATGGGTATTTGCACAGTGTAATTAAATGCTTGTGAATAGTTTTCATGCATAAATGTCTATCTATAGTCCGGGGGTGGGAGCACCAATGCTCTACAGAATAAAGCTTATTTTCCAAAGTATTTTTCTGCCTAAGGAAGTTTGAAAGAATTTAGCAGGAAAGAGCTCAGGAACTGGGAGTGCATGAGTGTGTATTCTTTATTTTGCTTAAAATTTTTGAGGTGTGAATTGTTTACAGTTTTTTTTTTCCTTTTTCAGATATAAATGTGTTGTCTAAATGCACGGTAACTTCAGAACATTTTTTTGGTGTTCATCACTGTGGAAAATTGTAGAAATTGTTGTATGAAGATGATGAATTAGTTTATTTCCCTCTTATCCAAAACAGATTCAATGTATTTGACCCTTTTGGTTTTCATCAGAGTTGTTCACTCTGTAGTATCTGATATCAATTTTTGCAACAAGGAGATAAGCCACTAAGATTTCTTGTGTACAGACTGCACTCTATAAAGGCAGTGGGTTTACATATGCTTTATCTTTGTGAAGAGAAGGCACTGCCTTAAATTATAATTACCTTGTTTACGGAGTTGCAATTCTGGGCTATTAGTTGCTCTGGAGATGTAGTGTCTGTTCAGACCAGACCAAAACTTGAAATAAAGATGAACAGCTTGTGCCTTACAGAGACTGAGTCTCAGAGAAATATGTGAGACCTGGAACAGTGGAACAGAGTTATAAAGAGCAGTTGTTCTAGTGTATATGTGTGTGTATCTGAGGAAGTTCTGCCTGGTTTACTAATATATATTGTACTCCACATCTATGCTCTGATTAAAGTGCCAGTTCTAGATCTTTTTCATTATCATAACTGAATTTGTTATAGCTAAGCCTGATGATAACAAATAAATAAAAAGTACTGATTAGGCCACTGCCATAGGCACTGAACTATGAATTAATCATAATATTAATTCCAGTTAATCAATTTTATTTGTTGTCACGGTTTACACTGAGCCATAAGCAAGGAAAACATCACAGTGATAGTTAAAATGTTATTATAAAATGCCAAACATTTAAATAATATATCTGTTTTCTTTCTATGTGACAAAAGAGCTACTGAATGAGATTGCAATAAAAGGGAACTCTATCTTCAGAATAAAATGTATTAAAGTCTGTGGAAATGCAAATAAGTTTGAAATGACTGTCATGCCAGTGTAGAAATACCCTGATTTTACGTCTGAGAGCCTACTCTTTTCTGAAATGATTAGCATACTTGGTTTTACAGGTAGTCTTAGCCTGAAATGGATTCAGTAATTTGAATTCAAGTCATAACCTTTGTAAATGAAATACAGATATCTTGTCTACAAAACTGAAATCTTCTGCTCAGGCTGTTCAGAATTCAGTGGAAATCTGAACTTCACTGTGAAATTAGATGATGTCTTATGTAGCTTCTAGCTGATCTGTCCTGAATTATGCATTTCAAAATATCCTGATAGCAGTCACTTTTTAAAGTAACTTATTTCTATACTTTCCGATGCTTGTGAAGTGGCTTCTGATGTACCATCTGTGTCTAGAGAGTTAATCATTTTATAGCAGAGTGTATCTGACTCTTTTGTGTGGAAGGAAATCAAAAGCTAAACCTAGAAAAGCAGAGATGAGCCTGAAACAGGGTGGATGTGTTGTGGAGTTATCCCAGTGATGTCCTGCTGTGTTCTCCTTTAAGCCTTGTGGGTGTCTCTTCAGAACACTGGAGCACAGGGAAAGTCAATGCTTATGCCCCAAATTCCTCATTTAAGAAAATCAGCTGCTAGAATTATATAAATGATTCAGAGCAGGTATAAAGAAATGAGGCATTTCTTCAGCTCAATATCCTTCAAAGGCTTATCCAGCAAGACATCCACGGAGATCACCTTGTATGCACAAACTAGACAAAATTCTTACAAAATTCAGGTGTAGGGACACCCTTTACTGTTATGCAGGGGCCTCAAGAGCTTCTGTTGGAAAATGAGAGAGTTAATTTCAAATGTCCCTTTAGCCTAAGGTTGTTCACCTTTTACTTGATTTCTGTGAAAATGATAAAGATGGGCTTAACTTACTTTCTGGTGGTGCCAATACATAGAAAATTAATCAGGAATAATTGAAAATAATTCCAGATTCATGCACATAGAGAGAGATGAAATGGAAAAAAAAAGACTGAGCTGTTTTTTAAAGCACTGCTTTAGGAGAAGAGAAAGTTGATACTAGATTATAGGAATATATGTCTGTGTTAATAAGACAGGTTATGCCACAAAAATGGTGTGAGGACCAGAGCACCCCTACTTGAAAGACAGGCTGAGAAAGTTGAGGTTGTTCTGCCTGAAGTCACCAATGCTACAGGGAGACAGGGTTGTGGCCTTTCAGTACTTAAAGGGGCCTTATAAAAAGGATATGGACAGATTTTCTAGTAGGGTCTGTTGTAACAGGGCAAGGGTAATCATTTTACCTGGAAGAGAGGGTACATTTACATTGGAAATAAGGAAGGTGTTTCCCACAATGTGGGTGATGAGACACTGGAACAGGCTTGCCAGAGAGGTGGTGGATGCCTCATCCCTGGAAACATTAAAGGTCAGATAGGATGGGGCTCTGAGCAACCTGATCTAGTTGAAGCTGTCACTCGTTATTGTAGGAAGGTTGGAGTGGATGGCCTTAAAAAGTCCCTTAGAACCTAAAGAAAGCCATAATTCAGTGAGTGGTTTAGATCAGCTCCTTCCAGTACATGCAGTATCTTGATGGCAAAGGCAGGATCCTGAACTGCCTGGTCCAACCTTAATTCTTTAACACTTGTTATGTTCTCATGTAAAATGCTTAAAGAATCATCTTTTCATTTGTGTGTGGTAGCAGGATCATGTTTTAGGGGAAAAAAAACAAACTCTAAAAACGCCATGCATGCAACATAATCTTAAATGGTTCTCAAATGAATCTGAACAATGCACTTGATACAGGGTTGCCTGTATTTCTTAATAGCTAAAATAAAGATATTTCTGTTTGTGAATACGTTGGTGCATATGTAAAGTTTATAGTAATTGTAGAATTCAGGGAAAAAAAACGAAGGCAATATTTTTGTTTAGTTTTCCTTTTTAGAAAAAAAAGAATCTTTGATATCCTATACCCTTTCCTTTTGAAACATTAAATTTTTCTTGCTGAAGTAGATATGGTTTTGTCTTTCAGGGTTTCTGATTATGTGTAAAATCAAAAATGGTTGATATAGCAATCTATTTTCCTCAGATACTGTAGTGTGTAATCTTGATTTTACAGTTTTATATAACTGCAGTAAGTAAAAAAAATGTTTGAACACCTTGTGAAGTGAATCTCTTGCTAGTGGCCCTTTAGCTTTAGAGATTAGTTGAGAAATTTTTTCTTAGTAAAAATGTGGAATGGATTCTGGGGTGGGGTTTTTTCTTTGTTTGTTTGGTGTTTGGGGCCTTTTTTAGTTTTGTGGTTGGTTAGTTGGGCTTTTTTTTAAGATGTATGTAGTATCCTTGAGGTGGGTGGGTCTTTTCACAGGAATGGGAGAGAGACCCTTTGGACAAAGAGCAGCAACAAGGAAGCAGTAGATGCCAGGTCAGAGAAGGAAAGGGAATGGCAGGAGCATGTAGCCAAGGGCAGTACCCATTCCATGAGGATTTACCATAGCCCGGGTAATTGAATGGATGGTTGTCTCTGGATACGTTGTCTAACAGTGCCTTATGGAATCAGTGGCCTGAGGGCTTCTCTCAGTATTGCCTACAATAGCAATGCCCTAGCTTTGTCTCTCTGCCAAAAGATTTTTCGCTTTTTCATCCTAGTAAAAAAAAATTAAATTTAATGATCTGACACTCTATTATTACATCTGGATTAAATTATTACTGTGGAGTATTCATGAGGCTTGTTTTTTATTTTATGTCTTTGGTTTATTGTCTTTGTTTAACTTCAACTCATATTAGTTTGAATTGCAAGGTGTCTAGTTGGCATTATTAGCAATATGTCAGCTGCAGACCTTGACTTGTATATTGACTTAGCTTAGATTGTTTCTTTTTGTGTACTACTTCATTTAGCCTGTATATTCCCCATGCAGATGTAGCTTATGATGTATCCAAATTGCAGGAATGGCATAATCTTCTCTGCCTAAAATGTATGGAGTTACTTAAATATTTCTGTAGCTGAAAACTTTTAGATAAAATGGTTTCATATTTGACATGGAATTATAGTTGTAACTGATAAAACAATACCTTAACACAGAAAATGTTTCTTCACCTACTCTGTGTTGAGAGATTTGCCTTAAGAAATAGAAAGTTGAGCGTCAACTTAGTTCAAGTTCCCGAATCAGCAGCACGGTTTTGTACTGAATTTAAAATATGTTTACTGAGTGTTAACGCTACCACCCACTTCTAGGGAGCTGAAAGACCTGAGGCTTTGCTGCCTGATCCTGAAAGTGCTTCACCTCTGAATGGCTGACACTCTTCTGCAGCTCCTCTGGAGCCCTCTGACTTGTAGGTTACTGATAATCTATCCTTATGCTAAACACTTCTCTTTCAAAATTGTGCCAAGTCTGTCAGTGCCCCTGACAGGACCCTGATCAGGCCCCAGCATCCCCCTCTCACCCTGCACGGAGCACCCACTGGTCTGGGCTGCTCCTCTCTGCCCAGAAAGTCCTGTGGGACAAAATCCACGTGCTGCAGGCAGCTGCCACTTCAGAAAAAGCTGAGGTACGCAGTAAATTTAAGCAAAGTTCTGCTCATTTTTACAGTTTGTAACTGTGACTTAGGAGGGGAAAGCATGGAACAGGAGGAGTGTTTTAGGTAGAGAAACAAGACAACCTTTGGACTTTCTGATCACGACCAAAAATTCTCAAAACATACTTTTTGGATGTTGATATATGTGGCTCAAATAACTGTGAGCACATCCCAGCTGGAGAGAGAACGGGGATGGGTCTTAGAAGTTTTGATTTCTCCTGTCTCTTAGCTCCCTGTCCTCTGCCTGCTGCCTTGCAGAAGAAGCCCTGAAAAGTCACCACAGCAGAAAGAGCAACTGAAGCCAGAGGGCTTTTTTCTGTTCCTGGTTGCACTGACCTCAGTGAGATCTGCTGGTGTTAACACTTGTAACTGTGGATTTTAGTTTATTTTTTAATGATTTCATTTCAATGGATACAAAAAGTACATGGCATGTTTAGGGAATAACAGGTATTTTCTCCAGTTGACTTTTCTTCTTTCAGCCTTGAAAAAGTATTTAATGCCATCTAGATAGAGAGCATTGATCGATTGGAAATCATTAGTTTGACAGATTATTTGAATGAAGTTTGGTTTAGGAGGCTTTACATCCACTTTTTCTCATGGTTCTATCTTTCTCATTCAAGACTAAAGTTTAGAGCAGCAGCATGACTGCTTTTCAGCTGTAATTTTATTTGAATTATCTGTATTCTCTTTTTGCCCCTTTTTTCTAGGAATGACCAACCAAAATAAATGTCTAAAAACACTCTTTGAATAATTTTAATAATTTTCTTTTGCTTATATAAGAGTTTGTGCTGGCAGCACAATGCACGCTATAAAATGTTATCAATGAAGAGATGAATCTACAGACCTTTATCTTGGGTGTCTTTTATGAGCCTTCATTACTTAGTTGTGGTCCAGTAGAATGGATCACAACTAAATAATGAAGGCTCATAAAAGGATTTTACTCTTGTAAATCCTTGTTCTATAAAGAATATGAAAGAAAAGAAAGACCAGAACTTTTTAAAAGCATCTCATTAATGTGTTTTTCTTTATTCTTTTTATTTTTTTAAAAAGAAACTTGTGTTAAGAAAGAAAAAGCAATGATCAATAAAACAACATGATTATTTTTACTATACTTACCTGTGTTTTCAGTTCCAGATGTGATCCTCTCATGTTTCATTTGAAATAACTATCAGGTAGGAATATTTATAATTACACATCTGTGAGCAGTTCAGCTAATTGCCTGCTACTTAATTTTGGAAGAGTTGTAACTCTTGACATAGAACTGTCAATTTTATAATTAAGCTGGTCACTCTGAAAGGAGAATTTTGTTTCTAAGATCCTACTATAAATCAAACCAGTAGTTCAATCCCCACAAGGACTTAGAGCATATGATTGACTTTTCTTCAGTACTGTTTCTCATATAAATAAAGATATCTATGTGCTTTATTGATTTGGTCTAATAACCAAAGTCAATAATAAGAAAAATTTTCCTTCTGATGGATTCTTTAGTGTGCTGTTTAGACTGAGCAGTTAACTCCAGTCTTCACAGTCCTATATCACAAACCTCTTTAAAAGCAACCCCAAGACTCATTTAGTAGTCTTTTACTTTACTGTGCTCCCTGCTGTATAGGAGATTCCATATCAAAGTCAGTCCACAGTAAATTGGTTAGCTCTACCTGCAATAATGTGTCCCCATGTGCTAGCTAGTTTGTATCAGTCTCGTCAGAAATACATTAAAAAAAATACATAGCTTTGGAAACAAAAATTAATCTCCCTGTTGGAAATGGTCTCTGTAGATCTGCATAAGTTGTAGGTAAACTTTAATTACCTCTACCTTTGTGTTAAGGTTTGTGGTTAAGCAGATGATTTTAGTCCTAGAAGTTACCAATCTGACAGTTTTTCCCTTCAATAGATTATCTACCATAATAAATTTTCAAGTGTTTTAAGTAGAACATCTATAAAAGACTAGCAAGAACCTCCTGGCTAATTCAGTAGTAATCTCTTTTATAAACTTATTTTGTTTTGTCTTCCTTGTGAGGGATGCTGACAGTCTGGGATTTGGGAATTTGGAGAAATGCATTTTGTGCTAGACTGGATGCTGTGGTTCATAGTTTTACTCGGGGAAAAAAATACTATCTTTCTGATATTTAAGCATTTAGTGAAAATCATAGAATAAATTGGGTTGCAAGGGACCTTAAAGAACATTTGTCCCTCTGCCATGGGCTAGGACACCTTACACTAAACTAGATTTCTAAGTGCCCCTTCCAACCTGGCCTTGAACGTTTCCAGGGATAGGGCATCCACAAGTTCTTTGGACAACCTGTTCAAGTGCCTCACCACTCTCTTAGTAAGGAATTCTTTCCTCATATTGAATCTAAACCTACTTTCTTTTAGCTTGAAGCCATTCCCCCTTATCCTGTCAGTACATGCTCTTGTGAAAGGTCCCCATCCATCTTTCCTGTAAGTTCCCTTAAGGTGGTAAAAGGCTGTATTTAGATCACCCATAAGTCTTCACTTCTCTAGGCTGAAAAAAACTAATTCTTTCAGTCTTTTCTCATAGGAGAGATGCATGCTTACCATTAGGATACATCATGGTTCCTACTGTGTCTGAGAGGCAGAGTTGTCCTCCTGTAGTGGCATTGGAAGCAGTGAATTGTGGTAGCTTAGTGTGGATATTGCTGTTAGAGTGGCAAAAAGGAAATCAATTTTTATTTAGTAAACCTTGTATTTTGGGAGATTTTTCTGTCTTACTGTCTCAAGATGTTGAAATCATGCTGAGGGTTCCTTATACAATGCTTAACTCTTCGAATACTCTCACACACAGACAAGTCAGTAGCCATAACTTTGCAGAGGAGCATGAAGGTTTGCATGATTTGCATCAGATTTAACACTTTTCCTGTGTCCTGTATGCTGATTTTTAAATCCTCTCAAGACCTGAAATTATTTCTTACATAACTTTAAAAATCCTTCTGCAGTAAGAGTTGTTCTTTGGTTGGGTCATTTGCTCAACATTTTAATGATTTATGTCTCTCATGTAGATAGCAGCAGGTACAAAGATGTGTTTTAATGATATTCTGCTGCATATTGTTCACTAGAGGAGAATATAAAGCAAGGAAAATACAAAGCATTGAGCACATGGATAGTTTCCAGCCTTTCAAGTGATTCAGTCTTTGATGAATCACTAGTTTCTATTGTTGACCTCTGCTTCTGACCTTTCTCTGACTTCACAGGTCAAGAGTTCTGTCAGCAACCACGTTTTGAATAGTTTGTCATCCAAGACCTCTAGATGCTATTTCTGGTTTGGGGGCTTTTTAATTTTTTTTTTAAGATATTCTTGATGAAAATTTAATTTTAGTTCTAAAACACAAATTGTATTAGCTGCAGGATAAAAAAAGACACTGAGAGTAGAATGTTCTGTACTGGGCATAAGTGCAATATACTAGAGGAATGTACACAGACTTCCAGTGCTTCCTTCATACACTGAAAAAGCATCTTAGTCCTCCCTGTTTTTCATATGCTGCATAGGAGTTTCACTTCAAGCTTAATACACCATTCACCAATGTTTTTTCCTGTCTTCCCCCTCAAAAGGGGAGGAACGACTGCCATATGCTCAAGACACAGAAATTTTCATACCTAGTTATTTGTGAAATGCTCAAGTGCATTTGATATTACTTTTTCTATTCAGTGGTGGTATTTCTATTTCTTTCTTTATTCTGTCATTTTCCCATTTATATGCTGGAAAAGTCTTCTCTGATGTGTTTATTTTAAAGCACAGTTTTCTCTGTGAGCCATTTGGTGGGATACAAGAGGGGCCGTTTCTTTAATCTTGCAATCAGAAGGCTTTGTTCCTCTCAAACTATGTTCTTGATTAATGTGAACTAATAATTACAAACACTAGAGCCTGCCATGTTATAGTGCCACAAATGATTGGCTAGCCTGTACGTTGACAGGCTTTTCTTACACTCAAGAATGAACGATACAAAAATTGCATTTCAAAGTGTTTATCTTGCCAGAATTCCTAATTGTGTTTTGACGCAATTATAGCAATGACATTTAGTAGTACTGTCGCTACAGAAACATTAACATTTTGAATGCACAGTGTTCAAGGACAAATGTCTTTTCTTCGATTTTTGTTTTGAAGGTGGAAAACTAAAATTTTCAAGCACGTTAAGTCTTTTGAAAGTGTGTTAGGCTAGCATTAATAATAAAATATGGCCATGAAGAATGCCAAGAACAGGTGTGAAAAAGGAGATTTTTCCTCTTACTAATTTGGAAAATGAGGTGTGGAATAGGGGCTCTCTGGTTGATTGGGGTTTATTGTTTTATTACTTTTTTCCACTCTGCTCATCAATGCCAAACAGGCTGAAACCCATTATATCCTGCCAGTCTATAATTCCTGCTGGATCAATGCCTTCTTGTGCCTTAAGAACTTGATCTAACTTTTGCTAGAACAGAAGAAAAGAAACCACTGTTGGCTTAAAGCTAGCTCTGATTAATGTTACCAAAAAAGTTAAATGTATCTGACTTTCTTACAAGTTTTATGACCATCATAAGAGTTAAAGTAAAGAAGTGATGAATGTTGTGGGGCTAATCATGAAGGAAAAAATAAGGAGTTGTTAGCTACAGTGTGAGTAAACAGTTGATAGGTGCTGATAGCATGGGACCGTGCTCCTAGTTCCCTGTGTATATGCTCTAACATACCTTTAGTGGAAGACAGTATTTTTATTTCAAACAGTGAGCTGCTTTGTGTGCAAAGTGCTCTTGTGTGCTTGAGAAATGTCGTGAGGAAATGATTGCAGAGAGGGAGAGCACTCTAAGTTCATATCAAGCCATGCAGCACATTAGCTTTCCCTTGGAAATTAGAACTCAAAGATAACTGCAAAATTCCTATTAATGTTACTGTTTATAAATAAAATATCGTATCATACGAAGCATATTTGGACCTGATATAGTGCTACTTGTAGGTGGTTAAATTCTAATGGTAGTCAACATTACATAAATTCATCCTTATTTGGTTTCTTTTAAAAATGCATTTTTTCTAGAACCTCAACCTTATAAATGCCTGTGGATGTTTTGGGGCTTTTTCTAGCTTGACAATTATGATGCCTTCTTGCCTTTTTGTGATTATACACCCAGACCTGCAAACTAATGAATACTTGGGAAGTTTTCACCTGAAATAACTTCAGTGAAGTAAAATATTGATTCTTATAAGAAGTTTAGTTTAAAGTATTTTCTTCTTATAAAAATCAAGATAATTAGTACCAGAGCTCATAACATACCTGTGGAACTGCTTCTACACACTCTTTTAAATTTTCTTGGTGTGTATCTTGGTGTGACTATTTTTTATGTATGTGCTGGTATAGCATCATTAACTTCGAGAGTCTCCTATTAATCACACAAGAATGAAGAAACAAGAGAAATTATTGTCCCATGTCACCAGTACCAGATATAAAAAATAAAAAGGCTTTTCTTGGGGTTTGAGCAAAGATGTTTCTGGGGCTTTTTATTCAAATTAGTGTTCCCTCCTATCCCTTCTTAGATCCCAAGTTTTATAAAGTGCACTTGCTTCTTATTTCTCATTCTTTTTTTTTTAGTATCCTCTTCCCAAATGGAAATCATGTAAGGATTATCCAAAACTTTAAAAAACCTATTGAATTCCTCTATTTTGGAAAAAGAAATATTTTAATAAGTGTGTGCCAATAAATGAGTATGAAGAAAGAGGGATAGATGTTAATCAAATGCTAACTTGTTAGTCTTGGTTGTTGTCAAAAAGTCAGTGAGTTAGATGTTATCCTTATGGATTAAAATTCCAGGCCTCAAAAGGGGAAAAAATGTTACTCTGTTTAACACCTGTGTGACCACATAATGATAGCAAGCCTAGCAGGCTGGGGAAAAGCAAAAGCTTGAAAGTGTAGGAAAAACTGTCATAATGGGATATTTAAATTGTTTTAATGTAAATTATGTAAGTATCATGTCAAATCATGATCCCAAGAGTAAACTTCTGGATGCTATCAGGTTATGTTATGGAAAAGTTGATCAAAGAACCTCCAAGAGAAGGAGGACCTAGTTTATAACATTACTGATGAAGTTCTGATCTTTAACAGTGATAACTAAACTACTAGAAAGCCCAAAAAAAGCTCAGAATTCCAGCACCTTAAATACAAAAATTCAATTAGGCAGGCAAAACCCCTGAAGCTTCTTACCTGCAAACACAGAAAAAAATGTTTCTGAGTCCATTTAAACAATAACAGGAGCAGAAAGTGTACAGGTCCATTAGGTGATTGCCATAGACTTAGAGTGAGGTATATAGCTGGTTCATCCTTGGAAACAAGCAGATGGGTTCAGTATGGATGAACCTAGAAAGTACCTACTAAAAGCCTCTGTGGGCCTTAGGATGCACATTTCAACTGCTGTTGAAATGGCTAATGAAATTCAATGTATGCCACTATTAGGTGATGTGCGCTGGGAAAAATACCCTCCAGATTTCTTATACAGGAGATGGATTTTGAGATAGATGTTATATGTGGAAATGAGATCTAGAAGCTCTGATAGATAACTCAACCAAAATGCTGCCTTGGTACTCTAGTAACCATCAGCAGAGTAAGTTACATTTTAATAAGAATTTAGGAGGACTTGAACAGATTCATAGACATCAACTTCCTATTCACTGGTCCAACACTTAAGTCATATGTACTATGTGGTGTTCCTCATATTCCAAAATGATAGAACTGGAAGAGCTACTAAGAGATAAAAAGTAAAAGATAAGGAACAGCATCCATATGAGAAATGGGAAGGAAGGTTACTTTTCTTCCTAAAAGTAAACTGCTGTGTAAGGAGTGCTAGAGATCTGTACAGTCTTCAGTGGCATGGGGAAAAATAAATAAATGGGAGGCATCAAACAAAATCTTGAACTACTAAGTGGAAAGCAATTAAAAGGAGATAGTTCTTTGTGCAGCATCTCAAGGTGGCCTTACTGTTCTTCCTGCTAAATTTCTGGAATGCTAAAACTTCATGAGAGGTCAAAATTCACTGGAATAATTGACAGGAAACTTTTTTCAACTGTTTTAAATCATTAACTCCAGGTGGTTCCCCCTCCCCTCAATATCAAGTATCACTACTTTATACTAACTCCACTGTTCACACAGCTGTGTTCACCCAAGGACTCAAAACTATGATTTGCCACCCCTGTGTTTGCCTGCAATTCAACTTTATATCTGTTAAAGCTCTTGTTTTTACCTATCTCAGCTGCTAGCACTTCTGTTGGATGACACTAGAGAATTGAGCTCAGTGAAGACCAAGCTGTTTTACTCAACTTTCTAGATAGTTATAAAACATTGATCCAGTCTAAGATCACACTACTAAGAGAATTCTAAAATCATTTCAGCTGTGCCCACACAATGCTGAAGAAGTGCCTCATACAGAATTAAAAGGAGATGGATCTAAATGTGACACTTTAATTCAATTGTGTTTTAAGTAGGCACTAATTTCTCTAATGTGGTTAATGTCTTGACTGCCATAATTTCTCTTCTGGGTAAAGATTTTTATGCTATTTCATGGGTACTGATTCTATGCCAAACACTGAGTAATCCAAGTACCAAATATTTTCATTTTTGATACCTTGTTTATTATGTATGTGGATAACTGTAAGCTTCATATCTATTGCTTAGATTAATTTCATTGTTTGTAAATTAAATATTAACTGGTGTGAAATTAATATAAGAAGAGAAAGCATACAAGTGTGATGACTTTTTTGTGATGCAAAATATTTTTATAAATGTTCCTATAAATGCTATATATATGCACTTTCTTCTTCGATAGATCATCCTGTTAATCACACTGTTTTGCAGTTGTGAAATATTGACGATTTGAAATCTTTATTTTTTTTGTTTTGTAATATACTCATAAGTGAACTGTGTATATTCAAAAGGTCAGTGTAAAGTTTGATAAGGATTTTCTGTCAGTTTTTTTCTGGGTATTTATATTGCTTTGTTGGGGGAGGTTAGGGGATTTTTAGGTTTCTTTAATAATGACTGATAAGTACTGAAGTTAATGTAAATATCCAGAAATCTAATAACACTTTTCATTTAACATTTTCATTATGTTGTATTGCAGTTAAGTAAAAGCTTTATCTAGAGCCAAGAAATCTACTTACAATTTTCCTAATATTATATTCTACTTCCAACTATTATCTTTTTTCCCCCCTAGTCAGCTGCAGGCCCATGTTTAAACAGTGTTGAACCAAACAATGAGTCTTTGTAGCTTTTTAATTACGATTAACTCAGTCCCTGTCTTTAGCTGAGAAAAGGTAACCTACTATTGATGCCTGTTCACAGCTCTGACCTTGGGGTGGAGGGACCACATGTCGTGTCTGTGACTGGGCTTTAGTGGTGAATATTGTTATGTTTCCTGAATATGAGCTCTCTCAGTGTAATCATAATAAAACTGTCTAGCTAAAATCTAAAAGAAGAGTAGGAAAAGCAGCAACAAAACCAAGGTTTATATGTTTATTTATGATGTAAATGATCATGTTTGTATACTTTGGTTTTATTTTGAAGGGCCCATCCTGCTGGGACGACGTGCTAATTCCCAACAGAATAGAAGGCGTTTGCCAGTCCCGAGGGTGCACAGGAAATGTAGCGGTAAGATTTTATCACGTTTCTCCAAGTACTGTGGCACTTATAAGAATAATTCTTTGTAACAATTCTAACCATGTTAGAATTTCAGTAATGAATGTGAAGAGACAGGTATGGTACACTTCAAAAGAGCTGTTCAGCATCAGATAATAAATCTCTGATGCCTTGCAAAAGGGAGGAACTTTGGTCAGATGCCATTTGGAATGAAGGAGGAAATAATTTTATTTCATCTTTTGCACTTAAGTAGAACTCTTAGATTTTCAAGTATGCATAGGTTAAATGTGTGGTGTAATACTTAAATGTTACTGTCCATGCCTATTTCATAATTATGTATATCTTTGCCTTGAAATATTCCAATTTCCATGTCATATTGCATATCAGAACTTTCATAGTGGGCTTTGTCCACAGGAGTAAGTTCTTCATGCTGATCATTCTGCAGTTTTTCTCCCACATTTTGCTGCTTTTGCTTCATTTGTTTATTGAAGTGACATCAATGAAAAGACTGAGTAAAAGGAGCATAGGTTTCTCAAATTCTTAAGCAAGATTTTTCAAAATATTATTTATGTATACTTATATCTTCCAATTTATTAGATATTTATAGCATTTAATACTAAAATCTAAAGGTAATTCCTTCTCAGGAAAAAGCTTAATTTGAGTGTTACTTCAGGGCAGAGATTTTAAAGGTAAACTCGAATTTCCTACATATAAAAAGATTCTATTTGTTAATGATTTGCAGATTGGAGCTAGATAAATTTCTTTTTTCAGAGAAACTCACCTGCTCTGGTGTAACCTTCTCTTTGTCTTCCCTATCAAGACAGTTGTGTAGTGGTGTGTCCATACAGTTTCATAGGTGTCTCCTGCTTGGCCACAGATGGCGCCAGGAAATATTTTTATCAAACTTTACATACCAAATGATTGTTTTAATAGCAGGGGATTTATGGCTGAGTCCGTCACAGCCAACTGAAACTGAGGTCTGGCAGCCTTTGGGCTTCTGCTACTTGGAATGCACCTTGTAGCAGTGGCTGAGTCACTCAGGAATCACAGAATGTCCTAGGCTGGAATGACACACAAAGACCACGACCTTGAAAGTGGCAGGTGTTAGACATTCAAATGGTATTCTCTGGGCAGTACAATTCCCAGTTTTGTCATCTCTTGGCAGGATATACCTGACTGATTGCTGCTGCCAACTTACAGCTTTTGCTATCCAGTGTATTTGTGAAAAAGGTACTGAAATAATGACACTTTTGGCAACCCTGCTGGCTAAACTGCAACCCATTCCTTTATTGAATCAATTCTTATTTTTTAAAAGCAGAAAATGAAACAAAATGCCATCTTTGAGAAGAAGAAAACCACTGACCGTAAAACTAAAATCTGATGCTGTGGCAAACAACCAATACCCAGTCAACTAAGCCCCATGATTCCAGTTGCTGTCAATCCCTCTGGCAAGTTGCATACTTAGTAGAGCCAAGGATCAGTGTTATCTTTCAGTAAGGCATCACTGAACAAATTTCAGAAGACACCCTATATTGGACAGACATATTACTAATGCAGCTTGAGACAACCTGAACTACAGGCATGAGGCTGTTACTGCAGAAATGTGCAAACTGACACATTTTCTCTTTATCATCTACAGCCACTCTATCCAGTAGTGTTAGAACTCAACCAGACTGATGTGCAAGAACACTTCTAATTTTTATGATTTTTCTACCAGAATTTCCTGCAATACCAATCAAATGCACTTAAGTGCTTAGTTTTTCTTGATTAAACTTCTTTTTTTACCTAACTATCCAGTAGGTAGGTAACCCTGCATCAGATATTTGAATAGATGGCTTGTTGAGATCTTCTGGTTGCTGAAAGACATCTTTCTTGTGTTTTGGGATGGTTTGGTTTTCTTTCGCCTTAATCACTGTGAAAACACAACTTTACTTTCTGGGAAATCTTCCAGTTCAAAGGCTTAAATTACTAAGTCTTTTGTTTTGTGTCTTGCTCCAAGTGGGAAATAATAGAGATCCTACAGATGTATTTCCAAGGATTTTCCATTTTTTTCTGCTCTGGTAACACAGTCTAACTGCTTGGAACAGAATAAAAATAACCTTACCTAAATATTGGGTTGAAACCTCTAATCTTTTCTTGGTGTTACAATCTTTGGAAGATTAAGTCACATTTTATCATTAAATATTCATTTTTGGATGGTTATGACAAAGTTTGTGGAGTTATGTTTTGTCTCTTAAATAGCTCTGCAGTGTATGTGCTTCTTTACAGTGATGTGCAGTGAAGAAGCTTTAGGGCTGTTGGTTTTAAGTTATCAACCAACTTCAAATATTGCTATTTAAGGAAAAAAATTCCTCCATTGTTTCTCCCCCAAGACATGTTTCATTTTAAAATTGATTTTTTGTAAGTTTTCAATTTCTGTAAGCACAAATTTGCAACCTAGGAAAACACAAGGTAATGTGTCTTCCCCCAAAATACTAGTTTGTATGTCTTTTGGTATGAAATTAGCCTCTTGACAGAATGGCAGACTTCAAATGTTGATTGCAAAAATGTAAATAGAATCATTGACAATATGATAAAACAATGAAATCAAATTTCAGTTGAGTTAAATAAAGTTTATAAATTATTTGTAGAAGATAATCATTATATCTTAATGTTAAGTGCACTGCGTTCAGTATGTGTTCCAATGTGTTCCCAAGCAGAGGCCAGTGTGGGGTTTCTTTACATTAATTACAGTCTATCAGAAACACTCTGAACTTCTACAGCTTCAAAAAGATGAAGCTGCTGTGAACACTTGGGTTGCTGCAATTGTAGAAAAGTCACTTCTATAACAAACTTTAATTATATTTAAAAATGGAAGAGTCAACTTTAGCTGTTTTAAATGTGGATTTAAATAACTCTTTCCAACTGTTGCACAAATTAGGACCATTCATTAAATGAAAGACGACCTTGTACTTTTGGTTTCTGTCTCAAAAGACTTTCAGCCAGAAACATTGTATGTAGCTGTGCAGGTGTGCTTGGGAACAGGTGTGGTTCTATGAATTTCCAGGTGCTTCTCTTACATGACCATAATTTTGTTACTGCTTACAACCACACAATCATTAAGGCTGGGAAAAACTTTTAAGATAATTAAGTCCAACTGTTAACCTAGCACTGCCAAGCCCACCACTAGAAGAGGTCCCAAGGGTATTTCTGATATAATTTTTGTGGATTCATGCTCATCTTTACAAGTGACCAGAATACGTGTCATACTAAACACTTTATTTAGCCTTTTCTTACTCAAATGAATTATTAATGAAGCAGTGTTCTTGTTAAACTTTTACAGTTCCCTAAAATACATGCAGAACATTTTTTGTTTATCATCCATTGAAGTGAATTTCTGTTTAAGGACTTATTCTACTTCTATATATAAAAATGCTATTGCATTTGCTTTCTCAGGTAGGCTCATACTTTTTGAAAGTCATCAAGAGCTAGAGAAATCATGCGTCTCTTACAGTGACACAGAGCTGTAATACCACCATAAACCACGGTAGTGGTGATTTCATAGGAATCAGCTCCACGTTAATTCCTCTTTCCAGTGAACATGTATCAGTTTCTAAAAGACATTTCCACGTCCCCAAGGCAAAATGTAGGGTTATGTTTTTGAGCTTTAGAAACCTGTGGAAAAATATTAATGTTCTGTATGTGTTCCAGAGAGTCTCATTTGATGTGCAAAAAGAGTTGCTGTAGACTTGAAAATCTCAGAAATAATGACAGGGTTAAAGAAGATTATAGGTCAGATATGGCTTAAACTACTGGGAATAAGGAAAAATGAAAATCACTTTAATGGAAATATAAATGTACTTCTCTTCCAGTTTGATGTATCTCACTACTGTTACCTTGAAATCTTTGTTTCTGATGAAGACTGCATCGACTGTCTTCATAACTGAATAGCATTTTTATCTCTGCTCCAGTTACTGAAACATGCTAGACTTCGACAAACCATTTCTAAAAGAAGCAACAGGACTTCTGTGAACTTTTGGAATCATCTCTAAGTACTGGATTTTCTTACATATCAGTACACCCTTATCAAGCTCTATAGTCATCTCCTTTGCCCAAAGCAAAGATTTATATTCCAAGTTTGGTCACTTTTTTAAAATGTTTATTACTGGCCATTATATGTGACTTTCAATAGTCTCACTGTTGTAGGGTATACTTCAGAGCAAAGAGTTTGCCATAGGAAGCTTGTTTGTTTTTTTAAATTATGTAGCTTTTCCTATTATTCTTCTCCTTCCTCCTGTCTGATTTTGAATCTTTCAATTATTTCTTTTTTACTATATTGAAATTTTTGAGCGTTTCTCATATTTTTCCTTCCCTGCTTGTTTATTGTCATTAGGCTTGGCACTGAGGACAGCAATATTATGTATTCTCTTCATAGTCTGTTCCGCAGGGAACCTGTGTTCATCTGAAATAGTTTGGACTAAGAAATCAAGGGAACAATGTTCAGCTTGTATGCTTTAAATATGCAGCTTACCAAATGATTTTTTTTCTTTCAAGTGTTCAAAGCTATTATTTTCAAACATCACTGTTCAGATGAAATATGTTTCATTTTTCATCTCATTTTGCTTTGATTAGTTCAGAACTCAGTTTCAGTTGAGAACAGAAATAAATCCTGTAGTAGTTAAAGTATCATGAGCAAAGTAGTAAATTTAATGATGTTACTAAATATGAATATAGTAAAGGGCTATCATATCATTATAGGAAAGGTCTGATACATTTCTATATCGTTTATTTGTTATTCTTTTCATACAATGATTATTGTTAAAGGTACTATGTCTGTCTATCCCTGGAGCCATTATAATATTTTCAATGTCATAATATTACTAGAAGTAATTTTTTTAATTCTAGGATATTTCCTGATACCAAGAAGCTTCTTGACTTTGCATTTTTAATTTGTTTCATGTTAGTTTGTCTTATGCATTAGAGAGTGGTCCAGATAATATACATTAATAAAAAAAGCCCACAGTGAGTATGATAGAGTAGGAGTGCTAATTAAAATACCAGATAATCTTACTCCAGGAAATATTAAATTGATGCAAGGATTCTTATCACAGAATGATTTAAGTTCGAAAAGACTTCTAAGATCATGAAATCTAACCTTTGATCAGTTACTGCCTTGTCAACTAGGCCATGGCACTAAGTGCCACAACAATCTGTTCCAATGCTTAATAACCCCTTCCGTGAAGAAATTCTTCCCAATGTCAGACTTGAACTGTCCCTGGCACAGCTTGAGATATGTCCTTTTATCCTGTTACTGGTTACCTGGGAGAAGAGGCTGACCCCCACCTGGCTTCAACATCCTTTCAGGGAATTGTAGAGAGAATATGGTTGGGTTGCCTCCAAGCCTTTTCTTCAGGCTAAACAATCTCAGTTCCCTCAGCCATTATGACAAGTTCTTTATCCAGCATAGAATTCTAGTGTGGCCACAGTTGGAAGGCACTGTTCATCTCATTCCAACCCCTTCACTGTGGGCAAGGGTACCTTCCCACTGGACCAGGTTGCTCGAAGCCCCATCCAACCTGGCCTTGAACACTTCCAGGGATGGGACATCCACAGATTCTCTGGGCTGCCTGTGCCAGTGCCTCACACCCTCACTGAAGAATTTGTTCCTAATATCTAATCTATACCTAGTCTCTCTCAGTTCAAGTGTTCTATCACTACATTCCCTCGTGAAATGTCCCTTTTCACCCTTCTTGTAGCCCCCTTCAGGAACTGGAAGACTCCTCTAATGTCACCCCAGAGCCTTCTGTTTTCCAGGCTAAGCAGCTCTCAATTTTTTAGCTTGTCTTCATAGGAGAGGTGCTCCAAGTGCTGATCATCTTCCTGACTCTGCTCCAACAGGTCCATGTCCTTCCTCTTCTGGGGTCCCCAGAACTGGATGCAGAACTCCAAGTGGGGTATCACGAGGGCAGAGTAGAGGGGGAGAATCCTCTCCTTTGACCTACTGGCCATGCTGCTTTGGATGCAGCCCAGGATAGAGGTGGCTTTCTGGGCTGTGAGCACACACTACTGGGTATCTTCTCATCCCCCAAGTCCTTCTTACCAGGGCTGTTTTCAATTCATTCTCCTCCCAGCCTCTGCTTGGACGTGGGACTGCAAAGTGTAGGATCTTGCACCTGGTCTTGTTGAACTTAATGAGGTGTGCATGGGCCCCCTCTTAAGCCTGACCTGTCCCCTCTGGATGGCATCCCTATCCTCTAGCCTAGGCAACGTCATCACACAATTTGGTGCCACCAGCAAACTTGCTAAAGGTGTGCTCAATCCCACTGTCCATGTTGCCAATAAAGGTGTTAAACTGTGCCAGTCTCATTGCCAATCGCTGAGGGATGTCACTCGTCACTACTTGGGCATTGTATATAAGCCACAACTCTTTGAGTGCAACCATCCAGCCAATTCACAGAATAACTAGGTTAGAAGAGACCTCCAACAAGATCATCAAGTCCAACCCATGCCCTAACACCTCAACTAGACCATAGCACCAAGTGTCACATCCGGTCTTTCTTTAAATACATCGAGGGATGGTGACTCTACCACCTCCCCAGGCAAAGCATTCCAATACTTTATCATTCTTTCTGTGAAAAACTTCATCCTAATATCCTAATATTCTTTATCCACCAAGTGGTCCATCTGTCAAATTCATGCCTTTCTAGTTAAGAGACCAGGATGTTGAGAGTGAAAATGTCAAATGTTCTGCCCAGGTCCACTGCCATCAGTTATTCCTCCCTCACCCACCACCACTGTGGCCTCTTCACAGAAGGCCCCCAAATCTGTCAGGCACAATTTTCCCTTGGTGAAGCCATGTTGATTGCCATCAATCACCTTATTTTCTGTGTGCCTTAGCATAGTTTCCAGGAGGATCCACTCTCTAACACTGCTGGGGGCAGAGGTGTGACTGACTGGCCTGCAGTTCTCTTTTCTCCTTTTAAATAGGGGGGTTGTGTTTACCTGTCAGTGAGAGCTTCACTGGACTGCCATGACCTCTCAAATAAGATGAATAATGACTTAGAAACTTCATTCACCTGAGGGCCCATGGATGCATCACATCAGGTCCCATGGACTTGAGCAACTTCAGGTTGCTTAGATGGTCTCAAACCTGATATCCCACAGTGGGTGGTTCTTCATTCTCCCAATCCTTACCTTTGCCTTCCGTGACTTGGGTGGGGGGGCTGGAGTATTACCAGTGAAGGCAAAAATATTTATTGAGTACCTCATACTTGTCCATAGATGAGGGATACTCTCTGAAGAGGAGATTTATTCAAATACAGTACAAATTTGAGAATCTTTCATATCTACCAGATTCTCTGACTATTGCTTCTACTACTTAAGGATTGTTTTATTATTTTGTGCTCAGTGCTGTGGCAAGTAAAAGGAATAAAGCATAAATTCAAGTTTATTAGCAAGCACACCAGACCCATTGTTGTAGTTTGTTTTCTGTTTTGTGATACAAGAAGGGCAAACAAACAATTTCAGAGATTTTTTAAAATTTATTTTTAAAGCCATTTCTCTTCACAAACCTATCCATTCTCCAAATGAAATAATAATATGGCACTGTTTTATAGTAGTGATGCCACTGGTGCAGACCATAGGAGTGATACACTGCTTACATGTGTTGAAATCCACTGTTTAATTAGATAATATAACTATAATGTATCATGAGGTTTCCCGTTTGGCTGACCATCTACCAAAAATCTCAGTCATTTCAAATTGCTGCCTCACTGGACAGAATGGGCCTTACTTCTAAGGGTGTGACTTCATTTCTGTCTGCTTTAAAATGCCATATTGTTTTTTTGATCTTAGATGAGCTGTTTATGTGGCTTTGTCAGTGACTTTTAGGCTTCATTGTTCCCACTCTCTCAGATTTTGGGCCATCTGTAATATTTGAGCAGTTACTTTATGCCTTCATCCAGATCATTAAGAAGTGTTTTGAATAGCATAGGCTAGGAGATGTTCACTGCAAGTCACCTTGAAAAACAGACATTGGATGATTCACTGTGGGAAATTACATTTTGAAACATATCAGTTAAATGTCTCTTACATTGGTCTCATAGTGCTCTAGTTTCTTAATCAAAATGTCAGTGCTGTATCAACTGCTACACATAAATCTGGGTAAATTCCCACATCGCAATTATGATGTACTTCTGAATTTGTAATCTCATAAAAGTGTCAGGTTAGTTCGATAGAGTCATGTTACCATAAATCCTCATTGATTGGCATTAATTACAGATCCCTCTTTTATTAATCAAGCACCATATTAGCTATGTATTGTATGTAGGGCTGGTATCAGGTTTCTATACTGAAAATTGCCTATAAGGTTGCCCTAAATGATTATGTGGTTGTGTTCCTGTAAAGCTCTGTATTTTAAACCCTCCCTAAATGTGGGTGGGTTTTTTTAGCCATCAGTGCATTTTCTGAGGAGTAAAGAAGAGGTGAACAGTAACTGAAAATAATATCCTTGGGACTTTGGAATAACTTGTGAAAGTGCTGTGACTGTATTTTGCTGATTTTGGTTAGGCCTTTAAACTTATACACTTAATAGCAATTAGAGATTAAAAATATTTACTTCAAATGATTGATTGTGAAGAAAGACACACAGTAGTTGACTTACTGTGGTATTTAAACGTTTTTGAGGTGTTTTGAGGTGTTCCATTCTTGCTCCAAATTATGTTAACTCTACATTTCTTTTCAGATTCTTCTTTAGGAAACCATAATTAGATCTTTCTTTAACACGTATTCTCAAAGTAACCTCATTCTGGAGTAGATCAATTTTTCTTTTATAAAGAAATTCTGTTGTTCTACTTCTCAGTTCAGAAAAATCAATGATAGGTGAAAAACTGAATTATAAAATAGAATTAATTCTATACAGGGAGAAAAAGCTAAATTATTTATCTTGGAGGTAAAAGTTAAACCTTTTATAATTAAGATCTCTCCTCTTTAAAAAAAAAAGATGAATATATATTCACTTCTCATCAGTGTAAACACAATATTTCTATAGTATATTGGCTGTTTTTTATGGGCCACAGACTATCTTTATCAAAACCCATTAGTAGCACACTTAACAGTATGATTTCGGTCAGTTGATTTTATATATATTATGGTTTTTTCACCATAAAAATCTTACAACTGAGACAAGCCAGCTCTTTGGAACTGTTTATCAGTTTTCACATCTCGCCAATAACTAAAAATTGCTAATAGTTTTTCTGAGCTGAACTTTTCAGACTAATTCTGGCAAATCCAAAAGAACTCAGTTATTTTTGCTCTGTGCTGAATGGTCTCAGGAAATTTAGCTCATCTTTTCTGTATTGATACCACCATTTTTATTTACATATGTGGAAAGGCCATCATTTTGTAAAAGATTGAACAGAAATTACTGAAGATTAAAATGCGTTTTTCAAAAAAATCCTCTGCTCTTTGGGATGTTTTCTTCAGTTGTTAACGTTGTCAAATAGAGAAAAAAAATCACCACCAGCATCTCTGTTGCTTGTTTTATTTTTGCATCTCTTCAGTTCAGTTCCAGAAAACCTTATCTCGAAAACATGAGCATTAAGCATGCTTTCAGTGTTTTATTCTGTCTTATATGAGCAATTTATATGATTGTGGTCAGCTGCTAGGTTCTCATTGCCCTGCACAACTGCCTTTTAAAACAACTGCCTTTTAAAAATAAGCAGTTGTTTTGAACAGAACTTTGCATCTTCATCAAGGTAGAGCTCTTGAAAAATTCTTCAGATAGAGTAGAGGCTTCATCATTTGAAGAGAGGCAGTTTCAGATGAGTAGAAAATTTGCCCTGTACTAGGAATCAGCAAGACCTTTGGAAAGACTGATAACTGTACACTAGCAAGCTAACAGCCTTTTCTTCAAATTATTTAATGCTCCTGGTTTCACTGAAAAATAAGTTAACTTTTATAAATGATAATTTCTATATCCTCCTTGAGATTGTCAGTATCAAGGGTCCAATGTTATAGAAAGTGAGCAGAACACAGCTCGTGTTCATCTGACCAAATCCTGGATCATTCTTGTAATAATTCCTTTGACTGCTGAAAGGTAAATTTTGTATTTGCAAACCAAAACTGAATGTAAATTCACCTTTAATATTTTAAAGGTGTTTTACTTCTAGAAATGTCTGAAAAACATGCTGATGATGCACTGCAGCAAGGAACTTATTCTGTGCCCATGCTGTGTTGACTGTCATAAAAACTTAATATTGTATGATTATAACATCCTATTTCAGCCTGATGCAGTGTCTTTTTCCTGTTATTTTGATGTTCAAATCAACCACAGGGAGATTCCTCTTTGCCCATTACATAATTAAACTTTGGCACTCTTTACTGCAATATATTGTGGAAGATGCAATGTGTTCAAAAAGTGAAAAACTAATGAAAGAAAAATCCATTGTGAACTGTTAAATGTGAAGACTTTCTGGTTTATAAAGTTCCTGAACAAAAAAAAATGCTGGAGATTAAGAATAGGTTTTTGGTGAAAACTATTTTAAAGTTTTTATTGTTTTTAGCACACATTCTAGGCATCTACTGTTAACTTCCTACTGAAGTCAGGATCTTAGGTTGAATGGACTGCTCTGTGATTTCATGCAGGGAAATGTTTATAACCAACAGTTCTCTGATGAAAGATAGGAAAGATGGTTATCATCAGATTGAGACAGAAAGGATGACTATATTTCTCATAATCCATGTTATTTTTTTTCAATATCAATCCATCCCAAGTCTTAGCTACACCTAGCATGAACACAATAGGCAAGTGGAATGGAAGTTCAATGTGTTGTACTCTGCCATGGGAAGGAGGTGTGAGAGATTCTCACTGCCATGTGTTGTTGCCATTATATGGTCTTGAGCCTAGTAGTGAGAGCAGTGTTACAGTTACTCTATTTTTGTTGGATATTGACCAAGTCATTTTCACATACTATTTGGAGGCTATTGTACCATTAATGTATTTTGTCTATTAGAGCTGTAGGAAATATGTGGGTATTTGGAGACCTAAACAAATCGGGAAGCAGTAATTGAAAATTATGGACAAAACAGAATTATGTGAACACCAGAGGAAGAAACTCAAGAAGACCCAGTAGAGTCAGATCCAAACCCAAACACTGGATTTGCTCTGTCCCTTGTTTCACAAACAAGACCCGCATTTTCTTTCAAATGAAGCTTGTTATATATATTTTTTTTCCATGTACTCTGTCAATGTGTCTAACGTGCTCAGGGATAGATTTTTGTAATTCAATGGATTTCAGTAACACTTTGACTGAATCTTTTGTTGCTCACTGCACATGACATTTAAACAGTATGTTACTGTCTGCAGCTGTTGCAATTTCATAGCTGGTGATTGAAGCCTTGGATTTCCATTCAAGCATGCAACATATTCCTGCAATCATCTATCAGCAATGTAATCAGATGAAGGTGATTTTGTTAGGGTACAGTGTGGTTACAGAGGAGTCTCTCCTCAAATGTCAGGCAGCATTTACAATGCAAGAACACAATTTCTTCATTCACATGCGGCAAGTACTGTTACTGATTGTTTAATAACTGTGTCAATTTGCAGGCTGACACACTACGTGAGACATTTTGTTAGATCTAAAAGCTGCCATAAAATTTACCTTGGCATTAAATCTGTTTCCCACCTATAGTTTTCATGCTAATGTTCTGGTCTGGGATTCTTAAACATGAAGGTATTAGGTTTTGATTAACAATTGTCTACTATTTTTGGTCTAACTATTTCTAAGAAATTGTGCCTGTAACTGATTTAGGACCAGTTTGTCAACTTGAATTTGTGTTTTCTGCTTCTGTTCATGCACCTTATGAAATTAGCTGACTTTTTACAAATCAGAACTGTATTTAAAATACGCGTACCCTGTTTATAGGATGTGGTGGTGTGAGATAATGCAGTCAATGGCATTACCTGTGAGTTTCTCTCACCGGGGACTGCAAGGTAATTCGTATTGGAACTGCTGCAACATATTATATGGGCTCTGTCTCTCATGGTTCATGCTAATGTGATGGATAATTATCCAGTAGCTGCTGTCAGAAATGCCTGAATTCTCATAGTATAGCTGTCTGGGGCAAGGCTTAAGGTGTTGTATTCAGTTTACAGTATGTATTTCTAGCTCAGAGAAGTTTAAGGAAAATTTACGTTATTTTGAGCCTAGAAGGCTTAAATTGTAATAACAAATGTCTTCTGGATTCTGTTTTCTGCCTTAATGGACTAACTCGGAAAGATATTTTCAACATATACCCAGCTTTACATATACAAATACTCTGCTGTGGTTAACAATGCTCTATGTTTTAAGCACTTGCCCCATTTGGGAATCAATCTGAATGCAAAAATAATTCCTTGGATAAATACATAAAAATTCTTCAGTGGAGGTCTTGCAATTGTCATTAGAAATACTCAGTATTTTGGCCTGTTTGCTAGGAGGATGCTCAGAAATGAAGTATTTCCCCTGCTTTAGCACAATGAATGGTTAGAAACATATGTTTAAAAAAACCCAAGAACTTTTTAAGAACACATTATCCACAATTTTTGGCAGTATAGATTGCTACAATTGTCTTTCAAATATTTGTGAAATATTGTGTTTCACGGTGCTTACATTTGCTGTTCAATTGTACTGTACATCATGGCAGCTCTTTGGGACTTCAGTAAATGTTTGGGGCATTCCAAAATGAAATATCTGAGTTTTGCCACTGTGGCACTTAAATGTATGTGGGCAAACTAACCGTGGTTATGAACTGTTCTTAGAAGCCACCGATGGTTAAAGCGCTGGCAGGAAATGAGGGAAAGAATGTTCTAGTGACAAGTAGGTTTCTTCCATTTCATGCATAAATCCGCTTCACTCTCCTGCTACCCCATCATTGCAACATTAGAAATGGAACAGAATTCTTCAAGTTGCATCAGTGTGTTTTATAGTCCTCTGCTGCACAGAAGAAATGGTTATTTCTAGTGCATATGAAGTAATTACTCAGAAATAACTTTTCACCAAACATCACTGTTACAGTGCCATTAGGAGGAGCTGTCAATGTGCATATCTCATTCTTTACAAACAAAAATATTAGCCCCACATGTATTTGAATTTGTAAATGGGGAAAAATAATGAAATTTGCTGTGGAGATACCTATTAAAGGTGCTATGACTTTTATGAGTGTTAGAGGTTGTACCCACAAACAAATTGATTTTTGGAAGCTTATTCTTAAATACTGGTAGGCAGTAGTGCATTGCTTGCAGGATCACTAATTTGTCAATAAGGATTTGTTGTGATAACTTAATTCTTGTAATTTACAGGTTTTGCTGGAACTTTTGTGTTCTATGACAATCTTTTAACCAATTTTTTTAGCTCAGAGAAACCTGACCTAATAAATTTGCACAGTTTATTTAAACTTTGATTTAAAGTATTTAGTTTTCTAAGTAACTATAAAAGTCATAAGTACGCCTTGAAAATATATAGGAATATATATGCAAGGTACATGAACAAGAGAAGAAACATTTGATCCATATTATCCTCTCCACTCCACTCCCCTGCCAAAAAATCAACCACCCCAAAAAAGCACCCACAGACAAAAGTGGTAAAAACTGCAAGGTTGAAAGCTCTTAAAATCAAATAACCCACATACATTAACATTATATTTACAGTTGTAGTTAAAGTGACACTATTTACTCCGTTAATTTTTTTAATATTAGAGATTATAGAATATCACATACATCAGATACTGAGTTAATTTTGAATATTTTAACTAGCATCTTGGAGCATGTTTTGAATTAATTATAGAATGATTTGGGCTGGAAGAGATTTTAGAGATTGTCTAGTTCCAACTTCCTGCCATAAGCAGAGGCACCTTGAAGGCCTGGTTTTCATTTTAGTTTTCAGAAAACTCCTGTGATTGGGAGAAGATCAGAATAAACAGTATGGGTTACCTAGGAGATGGCACACTGTAGCAACAAGATGTGTTGTTGTGTATTCGTATTTTGTTTATTTTTCATGCATCTAGAGGTCAGATTGTTTTTTGCAGCATTGGGATGACTTGCTGCCTGTCTAGTTTTGGAACATGATGTTTTAGGGTTCCTGTTGAAAATCTCAGCTACAGCCTGGTTCAGGTCCATAGATGTATGAGAACTACACAGCTGGAACTCTCAATTTCATGAAAACACTGGTGTGTTATATCTTGGTATCTTGTTGTCCATGAATTTATGTTCTCTCTGCTTACGTTCTTCAAGAGCAAGGGAAAATCCATTGGAAATATTGCATTCAATGTTACTGGTCTTCCAGCTTTCAACAAGGTAAAGGCATAGCCCACATCTTGTTCTTGATAACTCTCCATTAAAGGATCTGAACCCATTTAGTTTGGAGGGAGTGTCTGGTTCTCTAGGATTAATCTCTGTTGAGGGTTGTCTTTTGCTATAAGTGCAACATTTGTTGCTTGTTTCTTAAAGTCCATGGAGACAAAGGTGCTTTAACTGTTAAGTTACTGCAAAAGGGCACCAGCATCACTATTGGGTTTGTGACTGAGAGTAGTTGTGGCTTCTGTGCCTTTTGTCTGAAATGTACCAGAATTACCAATGGGAGCAGTACACAGGGGATCTTCTTTAGGGCTTAGCTTCTTTTGCAGGTGGTAATCTTGAGTGTAGAGCATATTGTGCCCGGACTATACTGTCCTAGTCTCTGAGTCCAGCACTAATTAAGCATTTGGTGTGTCAGGCTGGATAAAATACTGAGCACATGAGCTAGGTATTTGTGGCTATAGGAATGCAGTTGCATACCCACTCTGCTAGGAGCTAAGTAAAGAGCTCTGTGTGCTCAGGAAAGGGCTAAATACAGGTTTTCTACTTTCTGTGTAAATGTGTGTGCTTTCCAAGCTCTTGGTGAGTTATGGATTGGAAAAAAGTGACTGGGCAGACTACTTATCGTTGTAAGGGCTGGCCCATCTTTTCTATGGTAGGGCCTGTTTAAGTGGTGAGGTTTGTTTCCTCAAGACTGGATCATAGCATGATAGCAGATGAGAAGTTAAGACTGTAAGCGTGTGAAGCAGGCAAGGCAAAACCACACCTGATATCCAGCTATAACTTCTCTCTGAAATTTAAAGGACACATTTTTTATAATTTGCAGGCCTGAACACTAGAACTCTGTTCAATTACTTGCCCTTGGATAGTTTTTAGCAACAAGCTGTTTGCTAGTGTACATGTAGCCTTATTCTAGGGCTTTTGTTTCTGCTTGTTTTTTACAGTGAAGACAATGTAAATAGACAACTGTTTTAGAAAAAAAATTAAGTCACATTAGTGAAAACAGTCTATCAAAGCTTCATCAGTATTATACTAAAGTTATGCAAACAGCCATCTACACTAGATAATATATCTATGCATTAAATTATCTTAAAGAAAGAATATCCACATCTTTCTGGCTTTAATAGTGCAAAATACCTTTTCAGATATGACACTGGGCTGTCATCTGCTGAGAATTGTTGTCTTCTTCTGTACTGGCATGTACATGAAATATGGCTTTTGTATTAAATGCTTCTTTAACTTATTTACTGCATTTTTCAGATTTCTTATGCTATAAACTGTACGTAAGAGTATGCAAACATAGATTTATTTTTTTCCCAACTAGATTATACAGGAGCTAATGAATTTCCCACTGTGACTTATGTATTCTAGCTCATCTTGCATATATATTGCATCTAGATCATCTCTATATATTGTGTATAGAAAATGTCTTGGGAAAAAGAATGGTGACAGCATAAAACTAAATGCCAGAAAATTCAGTTTGCTGCAGAGACCTTAGAGATTTTGCAGTACAAGATTAGCCAAAGAGAAGAGTGGATTTTTTTGGACTTTTTGTTTGTTTGTCCCTTCTACCTACTTCATTTCCTGCAGCCCTCTATAACTTTCAAGAGCATCTGTTAACCTGTAAGAACCTCTGGGGAAAGCTTTTCAAGAGTTTAGGCTATAGTGCCATTTTATTAGATAGGGATTTATTCAACTCCATAGCAACGCTGTGGATATTTGTGTGTTTTAATGTGTGAGTCGTGTAAAACACTGGACATATATTTCTACTTTGTAAGTTTGTGAGGTGTTTATGCTAGATATTATAGTTCAAATTTTGCCATTTAAAATACTGACTAAAATACTAATCCTGCCAATAAAACCTCTTTATCTCATTGCACAGAAGTGGAAGAAAAAGTTCTTCCTTGTGTAGGGTTACATACAGGTTTTACTTCGCTGAAACAGATAGGATAAAATTAACTAAACATGTGCATAGTCTTCTCCCCTTCTTGGAAGATGGCAATATGAATCAACTATTAGCATTAATGTATTCATGTGATTATATTTGGCATCATTGCTCCTTTTTCTGTGTATCATATATTTTGGCTATTGTGCAGAATATTTTGATTGCTTTTTGTTTTAAGAAAGTCTCAGTTTGTGTACTACTTCACAAATATTCCATCTGTCTTCTCAGTCCATGCAGAAGAAAAGATTTAAACTAGGAAACCAGAGGAAAGGAAAAAATTCTAAATTTACTAAAATTAATCCCAACCTCATCAACTCTGGCAGTTTGACAAACCTGAAAAAAAACTATTGGAACAAACCTGGAAAAAATAACTATTGGGAAAGCTTTGCAAAATTTTTTCAAGTGTTAAGGTTTAATGTGTCTTTTTCTATGTGGTTAGACATTACCTCTGTTGGTAGGACATGAGACATGCTCCTTAGCATTTTTGTAAAAAGGAGAAAATTAGGAGCATGAACCTCAGTGATTTAGTAGAACTCTATTAAGACTTAAGGCTGTAGTTGTGCTATCAATGTATTATCATCACAAAGAACATAAATCAAAAGAAAAGCCACAAACCTCTGGGTGTCAAATAGAATTAAAATACCCCCTGCTGTCAATTCAAAGAATATGCAGGAGGTGCCAAACATTTCTGAATCTTCTGAGAAGGCAGGCATACCTTGTACAGAGGGAGAGAATAACATTTCTGCCATTTCCTTCCTCTCCTCCTCACACTGTTTCCATCGTAACTGGGCAGTCTTAGCTGCTTCATTCTCATTCATATCCTGATCTATGGCAGGCTTTGGGAAGATGACAGGACAAACTGTCCAATTTTTCAAAGCTGGAGACACAGAGATGAAGCAAAGAGCCACTCCTGTAGTATTACAGCCTAATTCTGTCTGCCCAGTGTCATCACATAAATACTGATGTTCCCCCTGAGGCAGTCATAGTGCTAAATGAAAGGTGTCTTAGTACTGTCTTTCAGCTGTGTTAGAGACTTGTAGATTGTCTATACGGTTAATGGATGGACATGAGGCTCTAGGATATAGGTGATATTAGTTAAAGGCTGGAAACCTAAACCCAAAAAATAACAGTAATTTTTTAAATGACTCTTGGGTTAAAAATACTTTTTTTTTGAAGCTTCAAACCTGTCCAATCTCTTTGATATCAAGGCATGGACAAAACTTAAATTTTTCAGTTGTGACAGGATCAGATGGATGAAGATCTACTGTATATATTGCAGAAAAACCATCAGTACTAACAGACTAGACTATGGAAAGACTCCTGCCATATAGAATACTCAAGAAAAAGTAACAGTTAAAGAAATTATGTACTTTGGCACTGTGATTTGTTAACTCTGTGGGCTTCTGAAACTTCTTTGAGAGCCCTTACAATGGAATGGCACCTATGCAATATTTATAGATCAAGTTTAGGGGTCCTGTTTCTTGTACTTTTTAGATTTTTTTTCTGTAGTTATTTTGAAGCTTTGATTACTGTGTTTAAATGCTTGCTAACATGTTTGGAAGATAAACAAGTCACTCAAACCTGTGTATGCAAGCAACTTTTTTGTGCCATAAGAAGCACAGCCTGTGTATCTGCTATCATGTAGCATTCTAGTTTCTTCTCTCCTTGAGCCCTTTTCATGGCTTTTGATCAAATAAAAATTCAAATCTGATTGTTAGAGGAAATTAAGCTCAAAGTAAAGGGTTTGTTCTCTACAGGAAACACTTGATAACAAATTTAGGCAGTTGGGTTCTACTTAAAGAGAGGCTGAGGGGAAAGTTTTAGTCCTAGGAATCAGCACTAGTGTTCAGGATATAATACGTTGTGAGAACCTGCAATCTGGTTCAGCCCAAAAGTCAGTGTTGATCAGAGGTAGCATTGGATAGAGGTATGGATAAAAAAAGTTAGGAGAAGAGGAAAGAGGAAGGGTTTGTATTCTTTCAGAGAAAGGAATGTGTAAAGCTTTCATACTATTTGATATGGAAGCATGGCTGTTCTGATTGAAAAGTTATTTACTTAAACTATCTTACTCTATTTTTACGTGCCACAGGTCACAGTACCTGTGACCTATTAGTTAGGCATTTTTGGGGATTGACTATCTATAGGGCCTTTGATTCCACTACAAAGTAACATTTCAGGCAAAGATCAATTGTAAGGACACACAGTGCCCTGCAGCCTTCATTTCTTTGTCTATACTTTGAGAAAATGTGTGATAGAAGAGCTGTGTTCTGCATTTGTGTCATGGAAACACTGCTACTTGAATGAATGACAGCAGAATTAGTGACAGAGTTGTTCGAGCTTGAGTCACCACTTGCAGAGAAAAGAAGCAAGTGTGTTGTGTGCTTGCCTATAGATGACCAAAGCAAGTGAGAAATTTTGCTGTTAAAAATGTGAAAAGTCACTTTCCCGCAAAGTACTTCCCTGCGTGGTTGAAGTAGTATTGTGTGGGCAGCAGCAGCTAAGGGATTCCTAAGGCACTTGTGTTCTATTTTTCCACTATGTTGTTTCTAGAAGATAGGAAAAGAAAATTATAAGATAGGTACTACATTTCTTATTGCTTTCCTTATACAGAAAATTCCTAGAAAACTACAGTTTCAAGTTCTCTTCAGAAACCAGGTGTCATAAACTTGTACGTTGATAGCCCATCATGCCAGTTATGTTAATCCTAAATACAACTTTCTCCTCTGTTTAGATTTTTTTTAAAAATCACTAACTGCACAAGGTTTTAGTGTGGACAATAGATAAGCAAGCTTTTTTTCAATCATCAATTATATTGGTTATATCATATTAAATGTCTGAATAAAGCTGAATGGTACTATAGCTGTCCTAGTAAAAAATTTTAAGCAATACCTCTGTTCTTCCAATGAAGTGTGGAAAATGAAAGATAGAAATCTTTTTACTTGGCAAGGGGAATAAATACATAAACAGGGTTTTTTAGCTTGGTTTTTGTTCATTTTTTTTTAAGAATGTGGATAAAAGTGGGATCTGGGTATGATGACAATAGTCTGTCACTATTTTCTATCCCTAAAAATGTCTCATGAAAATGATTTATTATGAGTTTTAAATACATTTTTATATTCCTAAACCTTGGCTTTAAGGGACTTGATCAGAACTAAAATGCTAGGTCTTGTAAAAATTCATGAGTAGTATGTATATTTCCTGTCCCATAATCCTGCTACACTCAAATACTTTCCATATCAAAGGCTTTCTGTTCAAATAATTATTATGCAACAAATTGTTTTTGATATTCCCTACTGAATAAAAGGCATGGTTAATATGTTAAATTCTGAAACAAAGAAGTGGAACTGTGTATTTTTAATATTTTTCTTATATGAATTTAATTAAAGTCAACCAAGAATTAAATGGAAATATTCTAAGAGATACTGACACTTCTTTCTCTGATTGCAAGTGTTACAACTGGAAAGAAGAGAAAGTCTGAAAAAACACAGGAGGATAGCATTTCTGCTCCTGAATGCTACTTATCTCAAAAGTGTAATAATAATTTTAAAAGTTCACTACCTCCATCCTCCATCCTTCACACAGTTCAAAGGTGATGTTTTCATTGAGACCGAGCCCGAGCAAAGAGTTGACAAAAGATACTCATCTTAAAGAGCTTTTATTATGAATAACAGATCTTGTTAGCCAGAGGCATTTTGAGAAGGGCAAAGGGGTTTGGTCAGAAAGCAGATATTAGAGAGATACTCATATTTCTTCCACATTGTTCTGCTGCTTTTGTCTCTTGCCAAATTAAATAACTATATAGTACTAACAAATATTTTAAATTTAATATATTAGCACTTTATTGACTTTCTTTGCATCAGAAGATACTTCAATTTATCTTTGAGGTCAGCTTAGTTATTGGCAGTTTATTAACAAGGACTATTATATAGCATTTGATCTCTTGGAATATCAGATTTTCTCCTTGTATCCTATAAAGGCATTTCTTTTGAAGTCCACACATTCGATAGTATCTGTGAATTGCCATCTCTGGGATGTTCAACAGCAGGGATTCTGTGAATTTGAAGGTGGAAGGGATGGGGAAATTTCTGTAGAAATGTACATAAAGTATGCTGTTATTGGTGACATGCTTGTCTTTTCATTTTTGCAGATTTTTATGATTCTATTCTGAATGCTTAGGTCTGAGATCAGGTATTGAGTTTTTCACAGGGTCTTCTCTTTCTAACAGGAAAATTTACTTTAAGTTTGTGGGGTTTTTTTACAGTGAAGAAATGTTGTCCGAGTGTAATGATTATGCTTTTTAGATATTTGTATTCATTTTGGTATGTAAATTATTTAAGCGAGCAACATATTAAATAATTGCATTGAAGTATTCCTAAAATCTGTCCTAAGGAACTTCAAATCCACTGTCACTTAATAACCTTGAATATTTTTCTGCTAAATCTTAATAGAAAATTACAAATTAATCATGCATTATTATATTGTATATAGTGATCAATTCCTGTATTTCTTTTAAATATTGAAACAGACTTAAGGACTTACCTGATTCAGTTTAAATGCTAATTTAATACTATGCATAATTTTTTTCTTTTTAAAATGAGTTAACTGTTCATTTGTCCTTAACCACTGAAGCATGAGAGCTGTATTTATCCTTAGTTTGCCTAGGAGGGGATCCACTTAGCTGTGCCCAGGGGAAGTTGCATTTTTCAGTTTAGGGAAGTCAGCTGCCCTCAGGAATAATATATACATCAGTGATATCCTGGTCAAGTTTAAGAATCATGAAGCATCAAGTTTACGAATCACAGGAAATCTACAGAGAAACGGTTTAATTTTGATTGGAAGCTCAAGTAGGAGAAAAATGTTCTTGAATGGAGAGCATCTTAAAAGGAAATAGTGCTGATGACAGGAGCAGAGTCTAAGGTTAACTTCCCATCTACAAGTATAATAATAACAGCTCCAGGTGAATTGCAAACATAGAGACAGAAGAATTTGCTTGTTTAAAATGTATGTAGCTATAGGAATGCTTTTGTTTTATTTATGTGGTTTTTTTAGCATAAACCCAACTCTATTGAAAATATTTGCTATTTGGGTAATAACTTTCTTCCTGTGATCTTAACAGCTGTTTAGGTCTCAGTGTTTGCTTAGCAAAGCCAAGCTATGCAGAGTATCAGTGACCAAATAAATGGTACTCGGTGATGCTTACCATGCTCAGTACCTGATTGGAGGCTCTTGGTAGTATTTAGTGAGGTGCGTGGGGGAACTGCCACTGTTTTGAGCAAGATATCTTTCAGTAACCAGAGAGAATCAAAATACTGTTTGCTCACACAGGAAAGTGGAGCAGTCTTGTGTATGTAATGCATTCGCAAGTCTATCACAAGGTCATTTAGGACTTAAATCTTTAAGAATTGCTCTTTGGCTCTACAACCTTCCTCATGGTAGTTAGCCAGTGTAGTTCTGACTTTTTTTTATGTTTCCATAACTTTCATATGTTTACATAACTTTCCATATGTAGACAGTGATGTCTTAAATTTATTTGTTTTTGTCATTTATATGGCTTGGAAAACCACTACCTGAAGTTCTTCTGAGATGTGGGAACCTGGAAATGTCTCTGCACAAAGTAAAGCTCTGTCTTTCCCAGAACATCCCAGAAAAAATATTTGATTCCACAACTGTGCTGAAGTGAGCCTCCTTCAATCTGTCCCCAGATCCTCTAAAATTTTGCAGTTTCAAAAGCAAATAAATCATTATTACAGGGAGGTGCCACAATAGTATTCAAGTTTTTTCTCTTTCACGGTGATATAGTTGAAATGGGATTTAAGTTTACTGATAATTTAAAAAAATTAGAACCACACCTTCAATGGCTATAAAGCATTCATAAATGGCTTTGCCTATCAATCCTAAATAAACATGTTATTTATGTGTGGACAACTGAGGAAAAAATACCATCAGGTTCTTTTGTAGCTTGTTAAGAATTGGGAATAAGAAATCTGCCTGAGTTTCCTTAGTTAAGCCAATTTACACAGCACAGAATGAGAAGTAAGGGGAAGAATTATTTATATATTTTTATGTGTATGTCAAGGTGCAGGCTATCTTGGTGGTACTTAGCAAAGACTAGTGTTTTTTTTCTTACAGTGTGTAAACTGGACTTGAGAACATATATCAAAAAGGTAAAGTTTCTCCTAGGCCTTTTTCAGACTGCCTTCCCCCTGATGGTTTGTGTATGACTTTGATCTTATTTATGTTAGTTACTTGACCATATAGAAGACAGTTGTTATCATCTGCAGTTAGGGATATGTAAACCCCTGGTTTGTTTGAAAAAACAGAGTTTACAGAGAGATACTTTTGGTAAAATATCAAAGATGATTTGGGGGGGCTTTGAAAAATTTGAGCATTTTTTTCTTGAGTTTCATAAAAAGTAGCTAATATTGACCATCTATCTTTGAACCTTTTCTTCCCTCGTGCACTTTTTATGATGTTGCATGACACAAAAGCGATAACAGGGGTGAAGAAAATGACAGAGTACGTAAGAGTGATGCCTGCTCCCTTCTCTGAATAACAATCTATCAGATACACTGCCAAAAGGAAGACATTTATAGTGTTAAATAGAATGTTCACAATTTCATGGGACCTATGCCTTTAGGCAAGAAAATGATCTAAAGGTATTCACTGCAGTAGAAGGTGACCATAAAACTACTCACTTTTAGAACTAAGAAAAGCACTAAATTTTGTCTCTCTTTTGCAGTAATTCCTTGACATCCTTACTTATTGCTGAACAGCAATACTTACAATCATCAGAGATTTTTGTAGCTAAAAACACATGTGCAGAAAGAAGGAATTATGTGATTTCTTATATTTTAAAATATTTTAGAAGTAGTAAGATATTGATGTAGAGTTCATGAATTTTTGCTCATTCCTTCTGTGTTATTCTGTAAGGTTTGGGGTTTTTTTAATTATGAAGTCAACATTATGAAAGTACTGTCTCATATAGCATAAGTTTAGAGACATTCTGATATCAATTTTAAGAAGTAACTACTGCTTGTATGAATTTTACAGTTTGAGACTAATTTAGAATCTTAAACTGGCTGGCTCCTAGATGTATACACCTTTACAGAGATTAACATTAAAACATAAATGATTTGGAGTAAAAAGTCTGGCCATTTTCCTTCCTTAGGCTTCCATACACCGGGTGAAAAACTAAATAAAAGAATAGCTACATTTACATGCTTAGTGAAATGCAAGACTGAAGAGTGAGGAGTGGCTACACTCCTCCCTCTTATATTTTGCTTTCAGTAATTTCATTGCTGGAATCAATTGAGAAGCAACTTGTTCTGATGTGTTATCTATAGTGATAACTCCACAGGTATATGGGCTGGCGTAAAAAAGTATGTTAAGTCTCTGGAAAGTCTTGTAGATTGAACAAATAAATACTTGTGGATTGTGTATTTATGCAATGTGCAAAACCAGGCAACATATATTTCTATATGCAGCTGGAAAATTAATTGGTTTCATGACTTTTAAAAGCATTTAAACAGATGGAATGTGTATTACTGCAGAAAAAAAGACATATTAAAAATGTGAAAATGAAGTCCACACTACTGTAGAACTGTCAGGCACTCAGCATATTGCATTCCCATCTTTCCCTGTACTTCTGAACTCCCAGCACAGACTGAGGTCTCAGACCTCCAGAGACAGACTATTGCATTGATTGTGTAGAACTGTGCTTTGTGTGGTTTGATACTGTTTGATTTTCCAAGGGTATACTGCTAGTCTCAACATATCTGTTGTGAATAACTATTTTATTCTTTAATCTTCAGGATTTCTTCTGAAAAAATACTTGACACATAATCTTGAGGGATTTTTTTCTTGTACTTTTAATGAGCCCTCTGTTCTGTTTGTATTTAATATTAAGATTTACTATTTCTTTAATTGCAGTTTAGTCAAGCAGGGAGTCTTTGAATGGATAGTTTTGGAAAGTGGCAAAATTTTCTTTTGTTATATTAAACAGTGTTTTCACGTTCCATAATGTTCTCAATTCAGCAACACTGAAGCACATCATAAATTTAATTAGAGGAGTTTTCTTAAAGCAGTGTTTGGACTGATAAACAGAAATATTGAGAAGTAATTTTCCTAATGATACAGCAGAAGTATTTTGGGACTGTAGCACAAGACTCTTGACTATTTTTCCCTTTCTGTCTGTCTTTCTGTGGAATAAGAATTGGATGGGTTTATTTACCTTCTTCATTAAATACCTTTTATGACAAGAACCATCGTGAGGTATTATCACAAGCAATTATAATCACCAAACAGATGCTCATTAGAGAGAAAAAGAGGTCTAAACCTATTTCAATTAGTTCAGAGCTTGATACCTTTATTAGTCTTTTTGTTTGTCATCCAAATAAATTCTTATTATAATGGGTAAATACTTTTATCAAATTTTTGTGTGTGTTTTCTTGCCCATAGTTTACCTGCTCTGAAATTGTGATTTGTCAATATTCTCTTAGCTGTGTGAGAAGATGTACTGAAGCAAAGAACTATATATCTTCTGCATTGAAATAAATCCTTCTTAACATTTAATTCAAGCAAAATAAACTCAAATTAAAGGGCAAAGAAACTTAAGCTCCAAAACATATTAGCAAATAATGCAAAGATCAATGGATACATTTTTTAAAGGTTGAAAATAAATTGAAGTTACAGATTACGTAAGGTTATCGTGTATACTGGATAAACGTGTAGTTCCATTGACTCATTTGAAGCTGAAATGCTTCAAGTTAAGCTGATATTTAAAAGTTGTGTGTATATCTGTGCCTTGAACAAGAGTAAAAACTTGGGAAGTCTGAAGTCTTGTCTAAGGATGACTTTAAGCATCTTTTCTTGCCTGGCACTACTTCCTGATGTTATGAAACAGGACACAAAGGTAATTTAGCTGTGTAGAAACATGTACTGGTGACTTATTTCAAAAGTCTTGTGAACAATGGCTTTAAAGAACAGACTTGCCCTTTAAACTGTACTCTTGCCATGTACATGCTTCAGGCATTGTGTCCTTCACTTACTGCAGGGTGTGAATATATTGCTGAATCTATTGTATATGTCAGCACTTCTGTGACAAACAGGAGGGACTAACCTAGGAGGAAGGTTACATTAATGCTTCTCATATCCCAGTTACCAGATTCCACCTTAGAGTGGCACGGTACTGCGTGGTACTGTATTTGTCTTATGCAGAAATACACAATATAGCTAAATTATCATCACCACTGAGGGAAAAAACCCAAAACATAAATGACAGCTGTTGTGCAAAGAATTCCCTACTCCAAGGCTGTAGGTATTGAGAAAGTAAGAGTCTGCTTTTAGTACAGTACTGCAGGAAATCATGCAGAGTTGTAGAGAGGGAAAGGGGATTTTGTATTAAACAAAACTGGTTTTATTTTTTTTTCCATTCATCCACATGTTCTCTTTTACTCATGTATTAGTGAGTGCTGTAATATGTGTCCAGATTGTCGAGGTAGGAAATGGGAGTGACACTAGCAAATACCTGGCATGACTTTCTCATGGATTTTGGATTGTTCCTGATGCTGAGGCCTGGATGTGAGTTTTTCATTCCAAAAAACTTGACAGTAGCTGTAATATTTTTACCTTCATCTTGTCACACCTTCAAGAGTCATTAGGAAATGCTGCTGATTTATTCACTGTCTTTTTTTCTTCTCTTGTTGCAGTTTGTGTGGGGTTTTTTTCCTTGTTTTTTTAGTATTTTTTTACTAAGGCCAGGTTTCTTGAGGATAAACTGTGATATTAGGATCTTGATGTTGTCAACAATTGTCATTCTTTTATGCCTTCTTATACTTTCATCCAATGTTTTTATACCCTTACGTTCCAATTCACATTTCATTTATACCTTGTTTTCATTGCAAACCTCCACAATTTGTCACTGGAAAGAAGGTCTCACAGCAACAAAGAAATTACAAACTTTAATCTGCAGCTCCTATCGCAAAGTATGTGTCTTCAGACCGCTTTTATTTACATATGCTTAGAGTGATTTGGACACTTAGACCAATTTCTTGTAAAAAAATCTTATCAAAGAATAGTATGCTTCATATGGCCTTCCCTGGGGTGCAGTGGAAAACAGAACAAAACACACATTTGTGTGAAAAGTATTATGCTAATGAAGGCAGTCTAAGAGGCTAAAGCAACTTGATTCAAACACTGTATACTTGCAAATGTAATACGGGCTACAAGAGAGGTAGAATTTTCCTTTATTATGATGGTAAAATTGTATCTTAAAGATTTCCAACATCACAAAAGCAAGGCCAGACTTCACTATTTTAGAGCTAAAATTTTATGCTGTGGAGTTCAGAAAATGGTAATATCTGTAACAAGAAAAGATAGTGGCAATATTAATGCATATTGAAATTGGTTTGTATTTTGCCTTTGATGACTATACTTAGAAAAAGTCTAGATGAAGTGATTCTTTGCTTTTTTATAAATCCAGAAGATCACAGAATGTGTCACACTGATATCTTCTTTGCTATAAAAGACACTGAACAAAATACACACCTAGACTGGTATTTTTGCAAGGGATCCCTTGTAAACCTTTCCTAATGATTGTCCTCCTTTGCTGTTGGCAGTGGTGATTTGTCTGTTCTCTAAAATGTCAGTTACCCAAAGATAAAGGAAGGACATGAGCAGCAGGTATGTAATCTTCTCTTTATCTCTCCTTCAATATTTCAGGAGTTCTACTTTAAATGTGGAGCACACCCAACCACTGACAGTGAAACATCTGTGGCTTTGAACCTCGTTACAACAAACAGCCGCTCTATCACATGTATAACATGCACAGATATTAGGTAAGTACAACAAAAATTGTCAGAGATGTACAGTCTCAGTGCTTCATAGTACTTATCACTTCCAAAGAGCCTCTTTTTCTTTGTTCATTTTCCTTTTTAAAAGCTGGGTTTTTTTTCCCCTGGTAACATGGTGAAAAATGGGTCATATTTTCAAGTGTGTTATTTGTTTTGCTGGTAAAATTGCAGTTCATATTTTTGTACCTTAGTCATGTTGCAGGTGGAAATCTGACTGCTTAAGTTCTCACTAAAACATCGAGTGCTCAAGATAGTGGCATAAGTGTGTAGATATTTTCTACTGATATGTATTCAAGAGCCAGGGAAAGAACTGGATTTTTGAGGGGGACAGACTGTTCCTGAAGAAATTCACTTCTTGGTGTTCATTCTATAAATCAAAGTAAAATGCATCTGTTCTCATGTTTGTGTTTATTTTAGTTTGAAATACTGTAATCCATCTTTGCATGTGGTATTTCAGCACATACGTTCAAGGATATCCATTACTTGCAAATGCACAGATTAAAAGCCAATTGCCCGAAAAATACAGCTACCATTGTAGTGAAGAATTACCTGAAACACATTTATCTACTGATTAGGAGATATTTTATACAAAAGTGTAAAGAGAATTTTGAAATGCTAGCTGTTGGTCAGAAGGGAGAAATTAGCAAGGACACTTGAACTCTGTACATATTCATATGGGTGTCTCCTGGAAAGAGCTGGTTTTGGAAGTGTCCTTTGTGGTGTATTTACAGAACTGGCTCCTAGCTACAGATTAAACGAAGACCAAATATCAGTCTGTCAAATTGGTATGTCAGGATTTTGCAGTAAGGGTACAGACTCAGCTACTCAAAAGTGACTGATTCTCCTGTCCCTTCTAAAAATTCCCTGGGCAAGAGAATGATTTGGCTTACTGAAGTGCAGACCCCTAGTGCATGTCTGTACTGCTAAGTACAAGAGGGCCAAGGGCTGATCCCCAATCCCAAGCCAGATGGAAATGACTGAGCTCCATAACCTGGTGCTTCCTCATAGCCAGCTTGAGTTACTTGTGTAGATCTGCAGTGAAAGTACACTTTTTATCTTAGCAGTAACATGGAATGGAAAAGCGTCATTCATACCCCAATATTTCCTTTGTGGGGCCCAGCAAGTTTCAGAAGAGCTCACTGAACTACATTAAATACAACAAAGGGGTAAAACTTGCTGAATAGCTGAGCTCTTTGGGATAAACAGTACCTATCTCTGGGACCTGTGTCCACAGGGTTCTTAAGAACTCTAAGTATTTCTGGACTGCAGGAAAAGTTGTCTGTTCCTGAGAATTGACTATGTTTTTATGTTCTCGATTAAACAAAAAAAAACAGAACAACCATTTAAAAAAAAGTAAGAAAATATAAGGAAAAAGCTTGCTTAAAATCCCTTTTCTGAGTAACATCATTAAAAGAAGCAAAATGTAAGATTTTTTCCTGTGCCATCATGTCAAAATATTGATACACATTTATATGATAACTCTAAACTTTTGAGAATGTATCCGTACATTAAATTCGGATTATCTTTCAGAATTTAGATTATTTTTCAAGCTATAAAAGCCTCCTATGCACTTATGTGTAATATCAGACATTTGTTCATGATACAAAAACCCAAGATGCTATTTTACTATTTTATTTTTTTGTATGGCAAATCCTGCAAGTTGTTAAAATAGAATTTCAGATGTATCTTTGGGTGGATGAAATAATTTTCCAGTTAAAGCTGTGCAAGAAATTGGTTTAGCTTCTGATTTTGTCTTTTACCAGTTGCAAGGATGGTCAAGTGTAAGTTTTGACCATTGGAAAGAGTGAGATTGTACAATGAAAACATTTATCAATTATGAAAAGAAGGCCATTGCAAAATCTTGGGCTACTTAATAGTCTCCCCTCAGGTTTTGTTTTTCTTTTTTAAATTTCTAATTCCTTTCTCCAACCTAACATTCTTGTAATATTTGTCTGTAATTCCAAGAAATTGCATAAATAGCTATAATCTTTTTACTTCAGTTAAATATTTATGTGATTGCACTGGCAATTACTTTCTAATACGCTTATGCAGTTGAAAAGTAGCATTTAGGGCACTCTGCAGTTTAGAGGATTTTGTGAAACCTACCTTCATCCTTCTGTAGCATTCAAGTGAAAAAGAGGATTAACTGTATTTGGTACATTAGCTATTACTTTGTATTAGCTTCACTGTAGTACAATAGAAAAATTGTGTCTGATCTTCCAAGTAGATTTTTTCTTCCTTTTTTTCTGAAAAAAACCCTAAACCAACAACTAGACACTAAACAGGAAAATATGATAATGAGGTAATATTTGCATTTTTCTTAAATATTTTTGTTTGCAGCAACATACACCATGGCACTTAGGTGTTTCCATCAATTTATCATTGACAGTTAGTCCACCACAGGCAGAGTAATTAAGCTCCAAGATTCTTGGCACAGCATTTGTATGGCTTTAGCAAGGTTTGCAAAGCTCCTAAAAATCTTACATAAAGTAGTAGTGTACTCTGTGATATAGAAAAAATAAAAAGTGAAAGCTGTGTTAGTCTATTGCCAGTTTTTATTCTTAAGTTTACATTACATACACTTAGATTGTCTTGGGTTTCTATTTTATATAAATATTTTCATGCAGGTCTGACCACTAGAGTGAAATAATTGAAAGCCAAACACCCTTGTAGGGCTATGCTAAATCCATAGGCAGTATTCCATGTAGCATAATGCCTTCCAATGTATTCTGCTTATCTACAGCAGAGTTAGTGTGAATTGGCAGCCTTTATGCATTTTTTTTTCTGTAGTGTTCAAGGTGTTGGGTTGCTATTCTGTGTCTTTGAAGAAGCTGTAATAGGTTGAGCAAATGGCTGAAAGTTGAAACAAATACTAAAACTGTGCAATCCTCGAGGGAAGATCTGCTTTTGTCAACTGTTTCCAGTAGAAATAACATCAAAAGGGGTTAGGAGTACCCCAGGGTACCCATAAATCAGGCTCAGGAATAACAGCAGTTTTAAGCAGTGTAAAAATAAAATGTGTAGAACAGAAATGCCTCACGTCATCTTTCACGAACTCGGTAGGGTACAATTCCTAAAGGCACCATTATTTTTAGCTTTCAGCAGATACAGATAAGTGCAAAAGATATATAGGACATACTGTCACTTAATAGGTAGAAAGAATTCTCCAGAAGGAGAAGTACTTGGTGTTGTGTTATCAGATTTTTTTTCTAGTCTGAAAAATCCCTGATTCATAGCCTTGAACAAAGAAATGTTTTGCTTTGTTTAAACAGTGTAACTTTTTATATGTTTTTCTGCTCTTTGGACTTTCTAATACTGGAGTTGGAAGTGAGAACTTGTGCTAGTAGTGATAATAGTGCATATGTTAGTTACTCCTCGAGGGTAACTGTGATGTAACGTCTTTGTCATAGTTCTTTCCAGGCAAATCAGTTCAGACTGTGATCACATTCGATTCCATGGGCAGGAGAGTAATGGAGAAGGTCAGTAGTGAGAGGGAAAAAAAGTGAATGTAGTATAGGAATTCCTTTTGGAAATTCAATGGGCAGCTCTCTTCTCCTTCAGACAATAAAGAATGCATGGCTGCATGTTATTGGGAATAGCTGTGTGTTAATCTGATTTGCAAGGGATTACTTTGGGCATCCTAAACTTCTCAGTACCTCCTAATAAGCCATCTTTTCCAGTCTCTTTTTTCCCGAAGTTAGTACGAGTTGGAATTTTTTCCCCACCAGTAGTAGTTTGTGACATTCTCCTATCAGTGCTCCTTGCTCGTGTCCTCTATGGTAGATTCAGAATTGAGACACATGAGTTGTTTGGTGTTTGGGTTTTTTTTAAACAGGGTAGTGTTCCTAAACTGGTAAAGAATAGAATCATTTATTTCTCAATAAATACATATGTGAATTATTTTCTTTTGTGGCTATTACCTGTGGATTTTATATGCCAAAAGAAAATAATCTCCTCAAATTTATTATAGGGATTAGGGTTCATCTGATTTCATATTTTGGGTGTTGATCTTTATGATGTTATTGTTGACATAGGTGTGCCATGTTCTTTATCGACCTACATGTTATACTGTGTTGTGCATTAATTTTGTATGTTGCTTTGAAGTATTTCTCAAATTACAGCTTAAATATTGTTTAGGGATACCTGAAGTAATTTGCCTTATCTTTCCTCTTTTAAAAGATATATGGTATTAATGCAGTCTGGATTTAAAAAAAAAAGGTGGAAGGAATATCAGAGGAGGAATATAGCAGTGACTATGACAAGAAATAGATGAGGTAGCAGGTCAGCCATGGTATTCAAAACCTTTTACAAATTACAAATAATTCCAGAATCTTGAGTTGATTATTTGAATCCAGTGCTACAACTGGAGACAATTTGCACTATTCAGCTTTTGCTAGAGAGCTACCAATGAGCTCAATTGGTTAGAGCATGGTGCTAATGTCAGTGTTGGGAGTTTGATCCCAGGCCATTCACATAAATGTTGAACTTGATTCTTGTAAGTCTCTTTCAACTCGAAATATTCTCTGATTTGTTTGAGAACTGTTAACATTTTCTTAGAGAAGAAGCTGTAGGACAAATTTGTTTCAAGTCAATTCTGCTGTTACTTGAAGAGAATTTTACCAGGGACCTTCTGTTATTTTCTGAGATGAAAATGAAGACCATGTCCATTAAAAGACGTTACCCATGTGAAGTTTTCAGAAGAGTAAACAGCACCTTTTTCTAGACTCATAATTGCTATTTCTCTTTGCTTCTGGGATATAGGATCCTAAATTTACCCCTTGGGCAATTATAATCCAAACAAATTATTAAATCTATATTCAGCTTTTTTTTTTTAGTATTTTTTCCCTCTCTGTGACCTGTCTTGATAATGTGGTCTCTGCTCCAAATCTCTGTTAAATTCTATTGTCTTTATAGACCTTGAGTAGTTCAAGGAGGAGTAGAAAAAGATTTTGATAAGAATTAAGTCTACTTTGTCTAAGCACTCTGACCATTAGGGACAATGTCTACTGCTTTATTCCCTAATGTTCTTTAAATTAATGAGACTTCTTCAGAATCGCTTATTTAAAGCAGGAAATTAGATATAAAACAAAGAACTGTTACTAATTGATTTTAGCTTTTTTTTTTTTCTTGTCCCCAGTAAGGTAACTTATAGAATACTCTTGTTACAGCTGTAATATTTGAGTTCTGATACAAGCAAAACCATGCAGAGAAAACTTTTTTTGAGAATTCTGGTGATCTTTTGAAACGTGAACCAAGTCTGATAATGCCAATAAGTGACCTTCATTTCCTCTGAGGTGCACACTGTGGATTTCAGGTTCAAAGACTTGTACCATGGGCTACCTGAAGATCTGCCTTGCACATGAAATTCAGTCACCTTAATCCTTCTCTTGAATTATAATCACTAGAATTCAGCAGCTGCCTATGGCAATGACAGGACAGCAGCACAGTTCTTACTGCTCTGCCTCTGAATCTGTGAAGATCTGCACTGCAGCTGCATCTCAGTGAGAGCTTCCAGCTTCAGCACATCTGGGAACAGATGGGTGCGTTGGCAATGCTACTGCACTGTCACATTGGATATATCCTTTACCAGCAGGGGACAAGTGAGGAGGAATTTATAAAACCTCACTCCTCTCCTATGCTGGGCATCAATAATGAATTTCTCTTCATCTGGGAGAATAAAACCTGCCTACCTTTCTTTCTTTATGACACGGAGGTTTTTTTCTATGTTATTCTTTTGCTTAGCATGTAGTTGACAGAAAGGACAAACAGAAAGGAATGTATTGACTGGCTGTTGATTTTTAATTTTTTTTACATTTTCCCATGTGTCTCTGTGGTATGTCTGAGTTTTTGAAACAGCTGCGAATGAGAATTTTTATGTCACAAGCGAATTTCATTTCTGATTTGAATTTATTTCAATAATGTGCATTTCCTGATACTCGTGGGATAAAATAAACCACCTTAATTTCATTTTGCATTTGTCATTTCACCTGAAGCCTGCAGATTCCAGAATATTATCAATAGGGTCTATATTATATGTTGTATGTTCTCTGCCATTCTAATTTACAATTTGATTAATACAATGAGCTGTTTTTATAGATTTCTTCACTTATGTATTTTATTCATGTTGCAAAACACAAAGACTTAAAAGTTTAAATGGTTTCGGATTAATCAGTAGTTTTGGTGTGTCAGGTATCCAAGTGTAACATATCTGAAATTTCATAAACCTCACTTCCAAAATATTCTGAAGAAACCTGACTATGAATACTTGCATATAATCAATGCAGAATGATAGCTAATGAATTTAATTTTGTTCAAGTATTTTAAATTTAAATTGTCAAGTTAGAATTTATTTGCAATCTCCAAGAAAAGCAGAGTAGCAAATGTTTTTTAAAAGTTGTTCAAAGAGACTTTTGAAACTTGCAAGCCCACAGTGTGCTTTTTCTCCCATAGATGTTTGCAGGTTCGGGTGACTGGGACTTTGTTTTCTTTTCCTTTTAAAATGAATGCCTAAACACGAAAGACAAAACATTTTCATCTCTGGTTAGTTTTGCTTCAGGCATGGTTAGTAATAGCTGAATATTTTTGCCATTTGATAGCAGTGTAGTGACCTATGAGAATTGTTATTGGAGGTCACAATCCAGTTGTTTTGGAGATGTATCTCTGTTGCAAAGGCACCATCACAAGTGATCATAGTAATTAGCGAGCCTCATCCTCTCAGCAGAGACCTGAGGTCTGAAGGAACAAGGTGAACAAATTAAGGTATTAAGGGAATGGTTCGGGGAGGAACTCAGCTGTTGCTCTCTGCTGAGCAGCCGGTGCTTTGGCTCATCTTGTGCTTCAGTAAGGAGAAGGAAGGGAAAGTGTTTGTGAAAGATGTGGTTGGCTTTTACAACATAGAGAAACAAGAGTGAAAATATGCAAGAAAGAATGAAGCTTCCCAGCAGCAAAAACCTTAATATGCACACAACAGAATAATTTCATGTGCAGGAACTTGGGAAAAATTGAAAATAGCAGTACTGGGCAAATGTACCAGGACATAATTTCTGAAATCAATGAAAAATTAAGGCCTATCCATAAGACAGACAACCTGTCATAATATATAGAAAACTTTATGCAATGTTATGGTACTTCATAGAGTCACGTAATGATCTAATATGGAACAGTGTTTGTTGTTCTGGCTAATGTCTTGGAGAGCCATTCAGTTCCTCAGTTAAATAGCTCCATAGAAATTGTTATCAGATCGCTAAAATGTGTAATTCAAGTAAACATCTTGATGGAACTTGATGGCAAGTGTTTACACACTATTTTTAATAGATATCTGGGGCAAGGTACTACTCTCAAATTCTATAATCATATTTTTCATGTATATCACATTCAGGGGCATATGGGTACAGAATTTTGGGAAAACAAGGGAGGGGTTGAGGAATATGTTGGAGAAATATGTTCATTTGTGTACATATAACAAATAGGGACACCTGCTATATTTCTCTCTAAACCATGGTGTAGAATGAATTGTCATAGAAGCATATTGACTGACAACAGTATAAGGAAAATATTTCACATATTTTCTATTGACAGTCTGCACTGAGAGTGCAAAGCTTTTGGTACATTACAGTCTTAATAGAACTGTAATGGAATTTATTTATTAGAATTACTATATTTGCTTTTTAACTTAGCAACTCATGATCATTGATAGCTCTCTTCCCTCTTAATTCTTTAGCTGTTGTTAAAGGTTGTTTCTGAAGACAAAACAGTTTCTGAAGGCAGTCTTAGAGTCTGTTATTTATTTTGTTCTGTAAGAGACACCAGTAGGGTTCTAAATTTTTTAGATTTTCAGAGAAATTCTTTCTTCCTCCTGATGAATGCATTTGTATAAAGCTTCATTTAGTAAACTTGACTATATGTTTACTTTAAAGCCTAGCAATTTTGAAATAGTAAATTATTGCAATAACAGTATAATTGTTGCACAATGATAAATTATGGTAAACGTTTAGTGTGAATTGTTCTGTGATGCACTAAGTTTTTTATCAACTAAGTTACTAGCAAAATTAGTTTCCCTATAAAGGGAAAATCCAGGGCAGGATCAGGCAAATGCATAGAAAGTAAATTCAGTCCCATAGTGGAAATAGACAAAAGTCAAGTTAAATTGTTAATGCATGATTGTTATGAACTTGGTGCAAAAAGATGCTGATTTGCAGTGTGGTTTGAAAATGACAAGAAATACATCATAATCAAAGTCATTCAAAATCTGTTAAGTTCTGCCAATATCTGTGACATGTTAAGGGAGCTGTGTGCAAACATTTGAAAATGGTTGAAAATGTACACAATTAAGGGAATAATAATTTTCCCAGTGCAAGTTTTTAAATACTAGTGATACTACACTGGCATGTAAATGTAAGAATACTGCATGGAAAATGGCACCAATGAAAACACATTTTTGTATTGTTACAAACCTGTGCTAAGATATGTATTTTCACTTGACATGTTTGTTTTAGTTTATGTTAAAGTAATTCCATGTCACTGTACATTGAAATGCAGTAAACAGGATGAAAACAAGTGCATTTGTCCATCAAAAGTGATTGAATTTCTTTTCTTAATACTTCTCTAATTACACTGACATAACTTTCTCTTGCTGAGGAAACAAGTCTTACAGCTGATCTCTGAAGATCGACTGTGACTCTGGTTGGACATGCTCCTGAATGAGTTCAGTGGTAGTGAAAATGAGTAAAATAGTAGATAAAATGGGTGTCGCTGGATAGCAAGATAAGGGAAAAATGATACCTACTCTACTGAATATATGAGTTAGCATAAGTGTTGCTTTTCTGTGCAGACATTTCAGAGGTTTTCTACCACAGCAAACTTACAAAACCCTCCTCTCAGTCACTTTTCAGTTTTGTTTCCCCTTAAGGATATTTATTCCTACATGTTTACTAAGTAAACTGAAATTTTGATTAATTTTTCGTACATACTTATATATAATATGTATATACATTCTTATGTGTATATACTTGTTTCTTTGTTTGTCTTTCTTCTCTGTAAGCAATCTTTAGTTATTTGAAGCGGATTATATATATAAATGTTTCCTTCCCATGCTATTATTTCACTTTACACAGAGACAAATCTGCCCGTATTTCTGGTGCAAGTAGGAAGCAGACAGTGCTCTTTTGGCATGCAAATACGATTTGCATTTTAAAAATTGCTCATTCTTTTTGTTTTGTTGGAAGCAACAAAGAGAACAGTCATACCACTTCCCAACAGGTATGTTTTCTGTAACCACTAAAGGCAGTGTCAGCCAAACAGCTGCCAAGAAAACCAGGACCAGCCCTCTGATGTCCACAGTGCTGGAAAGATGACTGCCACCTCTGTGGATCTGTCCAACCTCTTTGGAAACAGGCTGACAATGCTGATGTCAATCTTGAACTGTACTCATGAGCAAAACTATGCCTTTGCTCCCTATGGATTCTCTAACCTTGCTGGTTTATTGGACTTCCTGACAAAAGAAGTTATATTTATTCACTTTTGCTATATCTGCCTCAAAAGGTGTCAAAGCATGTCCTGATCAGAAAGCAGGTGGTGAGAGTGATGCTGCAATATGGTTCAGTCTAGTTATATAAATATAAAACAGATTCAGAAAGTCATTTATTCAGTTCAATGCATTTGTAATTTAATTTTGATTTTAAAATAAAATACCAAAACAAGAGAGAAAAAGCATTTTAAAGGCCCTCATCACTGAGATTTTGAGAAATAGCTCTTTTGCTGTCTTGTCCTTCAAATATATCCGTAATTTCAGGCAAAATAGTAATTAGTGTTTTGTGGGGACACATTTATGCAGGTATCTGCTAAAGTAATTTTAATTAAAAAGACATTTCTCTCACCTTGACCCTTTAGACTTTGATTATGCAAACAATTTTGAGAGTTTGAGTATTTTTTATGATACGTGTTTGCAGGTTAAGGCTTATGTACTGCATAACTGCAGATCATTTTCACATAAATAGAACGATGACTTTTCTAGAAATAAGTATCGTCTATGGATGCACAGCCTGTCCCTCTTTCATTCAGCTGTGACCTTGAAAACTGATTAACAAAATTGTACTCTAAGGGATGCAAGGCTTCACATAAAGCAAGTGAAGCATATGCAGGCCCTTGAGGGGTGCTTAGAGTATCTAAAAGACTCTAATGGTAATTCCTCTCTCTTTTAATGCTATTAGGTGATCCTGGCTTGAGGCAATCTGTAGTACTTTTCTCTTTATTTAATTTTTTGTGCCACAGATTTTATGAATTATCTTATTACAACCCCTGTTTCATGTTTTAAAGACAAAGTGCTCTATATGTCCGGTGTACTAAGTGTCTTCTTCAGCTACTCAGATATTTTGGGTTGCTTTATTGATTTTACACGGCATAAATTTTGGCACAATAAGAAGATGAAAAGTTAAGTAGAGTTATCATTACCTAAACCTGAAAATAAAGTGGTGCTTGTGAAAAGCAGGTAGAGTGCCCTGCATTTAAGACCTCATTTTCTTCAACAGTAAGAAGGATTATTCGAAAATACACCATTTGCTACATTCCAAAAAGTAGTACATTTATTGTTATTTAGTAACATTGGCAAGCTGTGAAAACTTTGTTTCAAATATTATTTTATTCATTAATTAGAGGCTTGTAAATGATTGTACTTTTGACTTTCCAACTCTTTTTTTATATTTGAATTATATTTTGGTTAATTGAACACCACCTTCTGGAAGTCAGAATTAAGAAATAAAATGCAATTTAAAGCACTCTACACTTCCCTCTCAATCTTGTTGCCAATTTTTGTATCTTAAAAACCAAATTTGTGTTACATGAACAGGGATGTAAGGTATTGTTTTAATGAGTTATTAAACTAGCAGAAGGCGTTAGAAGAAGTTTTGCTAGTAAAAAAGTAAAAAACAGAAGGCAAGACTGAATAGTAGCTGTTCTTAAACATCTGTAATGTGCCAAGGTACAGAAGTATAAAACATAACATTCCCTGCACCACTACTTTGTGCGTTCCTTGTTAAAAAATCTGGGCACCAAAAGTGGAGACATTTTTGTTGGGTTTTTTGTCTCTCAAGGTTTTCCAGTTTCTGAAACTAGAAAGAATGGGTAGAATATACAAATTTTAGTTGGCCACTTGGCAACATCTGCTCTGGCTGTAGGGCACTTTCCTATCCAGGACAAAGAAATTGAATCCCCTGTGAATTTTTCTTTTCCTTCTCTGATATCTTTCATTTAATTAAATGTGTTTTTTATAATAGAAAGGAATAAAATTAATTCTATAGAGATGTCCTTATCGTGTTGATACAATCTCTATGGAGTTCTATAGAACATTTAGAACCAAACTGTGACCTCATCTCAGTAAGTAGTTAAACTTGTGTTTAGCTTGCTGCATCTGAATAATCCCATCAAAACCAACAGGGTATAAATGCAGGTGTACGTGCTTTGCTTGGTCAGAGCCTAGACTCATCCAATCTAATCATCCTGCATTTTCTGAGTGATATCCTCACATCCAAATAGTCATGGAATGTCTTTAATGAGTCTCTCAGTGTGAGGTAGGATTTATAATGCTTTTTATCACAGGAAGGAGATCTAATAGTGAATATTCAGGGGGATTTGTTCTTATTTTTTTGAGAATAAGACATTTCTGGAAATGTCTGCTGTCATGAGAATGAATTTCACTGGGAAGAGCTCTTTTCTCAACCCTTTGCTGTCTTTTCTGATTATCTGAGCTAATCTGTATGCATATGAAAAATCCCAGTTCCTTATAATGACCCCCTGTTTTCAGAAAGATATTTATGTTTTTGATAATAATATTTCAGAGCTTCCTATTTCTAGAAAATTCATTATGCATATTTGCAGTTCAGATGGTATTTACCTAAGGGTTAAAGCAGTAACGCTAGTAGTAAAGCATGTTAAAAATATTTCTGATGAAAGTGATTCTTTTTCTTAGCATGTTGAACAATATTCTTGGCCTTTCAAAATGTTACAGAATAGTGAGCATTCCTTTGGATTCTAGTTGCTGATCAAGAAATAGGATACTATTAATCTGTGTATGTGTTCCTTTCCTTCTTTGAGTTTGTTATTTTCTGAATGTATGAATGTTATTTCTTCTTTTTCTACAAGATTCATAAGATTGTATTAAGCTCCTAAGGGAGTCAGGAGAATATCCTTTGAATTCTTTTCTTCCCTTGTCTCTTTTCTTCTCCCTGCTGTGCTTAATAGATTCTGCAAAGAATATTTTTTTTTTAGTCAAAAGAAAAAAGGGAAAGGGAGAGGAAAAAGAGAATGAAGGCTTTACATTAGATCTGCCAAGAATGCTCAAGAGGTCATTTTTGATACCAGCAAGCATTTTTACTTCATTTTTTATTTTAAAAGAAAAATGTTTTCTAATGGTTTTAAACAAGTAGTACACAGTCATGTAGTTGAATTTTACTATAAGAAGATTTTTTAAAAATTCAGTATGAAGCAGATTGGGCAGTATTGCATTGACCTCAGTTTTAAGTACTAGTGTTAAATAATAGTTTTTTACACTTGGGCAGAATATTCCATTAAAATGGTTGTCTTAAATTTTTTTTTTTCCAAGTAGGATTTACTGATATCTGTCTTATTGCTTACCATGTGCCAGAGTGAAAAACATCCTACAGGTAGAAAGGTCTATTTTCAGAATTGAGTTACTTTTTAACATTCAGTTGCATCTTTAACATTGCATTGCAGTTTTATTTATTTTATTTTAGAATGGCTTTTCCTACTGTGCATATAGTCATATGCCAATGAAAGATTGATTCTGTAAAGCTGTGGGTACTCAAGTTCTAGAACAGGATGCTATTTAAATATATGTTTGACTTTGAACATGTGAATAGTAGCTAAATATGCCAACAGAAGAATGCTTATTCTCATTAGTTGGCTTTTTTTCAGTTACCCCTTACAAATTTTTTCTTCTCTAATACCTTGTCTTGTCAAGGTTAGGTCACAATATTTCAATTTTGAGAGCCATGAGCATAGGTACATAGATACCCTAAGAGGAGGTATTTGCAAAATCTCAATGGGGTAACTCTCCAGGTGGATGAGTTTCAAGACCTGAAGCAGATGAAGAATTACCTTTTCAATAATTCTGAATTCAGTAATTAAAACACAAAACTGATTTGAGAGCTAAAAATTGGAATCTTCCTTCCTTGTTTGGTTATTGGACATTCTCTTGTGGAAGTTTCTATTAAAAAAAAATAATTCTTGGTTTCCATACACTATCATGTTTCTTTGATATTTAAACATTCTTTGCTACTTTAATGACACTGTACTTTTCTTAAGTTTGAGAGGGTTTACAGTGCCAGTTAGTACAATAAGCTTGAAGTGAATAATTTGCAGGAAAAAATGATTATTTAACAGCAGAAACCAGAGACGTAACAACTTTAGCTAGGCTCAGTTGCCTGTAGGTGAAATATTCGGTATGTTTTGAAACACAGTCCGCTTTGTACTTTGGATTTCTGAAAGGCTGCCTGCAGAACTGGCATTGCAATAGCTGCCTGTGGAAAGGAAATTAAATGAAGACTTTGCAAATTCAGACCTATACTAACATTTTTGAGTGTTCATTGCCTGTTAGAGAACAAAATACTGGGGTCGTAACGATAAAAATTAAAAAAAAAATTGAACAGTGCTGAAGAGCACAAATGTGTGGTATCACTGAACCTGTATGAGATTTCTTCAGATACTTTGATATTGCTTGTGAAAATTGAGTCATTCAGCTATGATGTGTGGAATACTGTGAGGCAGAATGAGTACCTTTGGCACATGTTACAGGTTATCGTATACTAGGACTTGACTGACACTCTAAACATCCCAAGCTTTTTATTGCAGAATGTGGTGCTGTCAGGTTTGGGTCTGATTATGCCAGCTGCTTCCCTCATGTGCTGAAATAAATATTGGAAGGCTTGCTTGCTTGCCTTTTTCTAGGTTTGACTTACAGCAAAGTGAGGAAGCCTACCTTTTCTTAACTGTGCATCCTTGATAAATTATAATTTTGCCATGCATAACAGCTTCTTGTTTTTCAACATTTTGTAGGTGTGAGAAGTTTTTCTGTATGATTGCAGTCATTATGTGTTGTTTTTCATTTATGCAACTTTGCTGTTTTGCTCAGCTAGTGGGGTTAGCATAAAATTGGCAGGACTTCACTGAATCAGCTATCATAGGTGGCTTTCTGCTTGCAAATTGTTGGAAGAGGCAAGCAGCCAGCAAGGGTTGTTGCACAGCCAATAATATGGTATACATTCCAGAATGTATGGTATAGGTTCCAGAAAAATGTTAGATTTTCAAATAAGATTTGTCACTGTTAGAATTATTTCAAGGCAAAAATTAATATCTGGTCAAAAGTTGTTAAACCAATCAAAGTATGCATGGAGCAAGTTGCAAATAAGTGTTTTTATCCCTTGCTTTAAAAGATTTAAAGGATCTCTTGCCAGTGTGAGGCTAGGGATTAAGTATTACATTCTGGTGAGAATGTTATCTGCTGCCATGGGTGGGATTTTGATTCTGGGTTTGAGACCCAGTGCAGAGAGTTCTATAGGGTTTATTGGTTGGTTTGATTTTGTTTTTTTTTTCTGTAAAAAGAGATCTTTTCTGTATTTTGATATGTTGTTACCAGGAAGGATTCAGAAAATATTTGTCTGGAAAACCGACTGCTTGGACAAAATACAATTTCAGACAAGGAGATAAAAACCAAAAACATAATAGTCAAGACCACCCTCCTAATGCATTCCAAGAAAAAGAATTTTAAAGATAGTGAAAAGTTGTTTTCAACTATGCTCAATGTTGAATCCATGAACTGTCAATTGTGTATAAAAACAATCTTAAAAAAAAAAAGAATTTTTGATTTTTAAAAGTTTTAGTTCAAGTGACATTAGTTTCCCTAGGCTGCTTCACTATTACCAGATTCTTGATGCTTTGTTGCTTATGTGTACTTATGCTTGAGTATGTTCTCTGTCTCTGCCAAGTACCTACCTCCCCAACTCATTCTACCATCAAAGTCCTGACTTAATTTCTTCTTAGATTTCCAAGTTTTTCCTTTTTATGAACCACCCCAGAGCTCTAGTGTATGTGTATTTGATTGGCAACCTTCAGTTTTGTTTGTTTGATTTAAAAAGAAGCAATTAAAAATTTTATAGAGTGAAATATTTTATGTGCTGATTTTATGAGTATAGTTTTATTGTCATAATCTTAAATGGCAATGACATGATTTTTCTCTGCTGGGTGAGTTATTAACAACTTCTGAACTCCTGCCTTCGGAATGATTTTTTTTTAATTTATTTATTTTAATTCTGTTTTTCTAAATCTCTTTTAATGATGCCTTCTAGGTATAGAGATAATTTCATGAGAACTTCTGGAAACAGAGCTTTGTGGCTCAAGCTTTGCTTGCTTTGTGATCTACATGTATATTTTGACAATCAAGGTTGTTGAAATACTTTTGCCCTTCAAGAGAGTAAAATAAGGAATTCACAAAGCATATTTTAACTGAATACCAAAACAGAGATATATATACCTTGGAATGTAAGGGCTTATTAAATGAAATGCCTAATAATTGAGTCAAATATAAAGCTGCAATTCTCATAGCTGTGGGATGCTGCAGCATTGAAGGTAATGCTTGCCAAGGGACACCACAAAAGCAGAAGTGAAGTAGATCTCCTGCAACCATTTGTGTACTTCTTTACATTTTATCTGGGCAGATCATTCTAGTGACCAGAATCACAGCCAGCTCGGTGCCAATTGCAGAGTTGTGCCACTTGCTTTGTGCTTTTTCATATCCCAAAACTTAGCTTTTCATAATGCCACATATACCAGGTTTCGCTACATGTGTTTAGAAAAAGGAAAATTAAAAAAAAAACAAATAAACAAAAACTACGCAAAACCCCTCAAATAACAAAACTGTTAAACTTATCAAGATTACCTTTCTATCTTGAAATGTAATCTTGATAAGTTTAACAGTTTAGTTATTTTCAGTTTAACTGAAAAGCCCCTGAAGTTTTGTCTAGATTAAAGGACTTGTCAGAACAGGACTTGTAGAATATCCTATTGAAGTTTGTATTCTATATCTTTGTAGGTTTTTACCCTGAAAAATTCTTTTCCATTTTTACCCTAAATTTTCTGGTACATCATTTTACTTAATTGTTTCTTAGTAAACAATATGTAATTTAGTTGTTCCCCACTATCAGTTGCCTTTAGAAGGATATATTTTCCAGTTGTTGATTCTCAGCCCCAAAACAATAGGCATGCTTTCTTTTAAAACTGTAGTTTGTTATTTTTCAATTCTTTATATCCCTCATTTACTCTCCTTCTTAGGACTGGATTGACTTCTTTTTATCTCTTGTCATACTAGATTTTTTCTTTATTTTGTTCTCTTGTTTCTCTGCATTTTATGTAAGCTTGCATTGTTTTATTTGAACTAAAAGTAAAATGCTTTGAATCGAGAATTGCATCCCATTTGTGGTTTATTTATTGTCTGGAGCTCTATTTACCCTGAGCACATGAATATTATTTCCATGTGAATCTCCTTTTGCATGTAGCATTTGGATTTGGAGCTGAGATTGCCCAACTGCTAGGTAACAACTTTTAACAAAAAAATATTCATACTTTATTTGTTAGACCCACAAAAATAATTTACTTTTCTCAAGTAAATATCTTCTTGGAGATTGTGCAGAGTCTGGCTTTTCATTTTTGATACTTCATTAGGTCTTTTTATTTTCTGTCTTTGACAGATTTCTTTTGCCCTGTCTTCATTTGAAATTCATTGCAGTGACTGACCATTCATTGGAAAAATTAACTTAGTAACATACTTAAAGTTACCATATGTCCTCTCTGACATTCTTTTCTTCACTGCTTCCAAGTTTTTCCAAGAATTTGTTTCTCTAAATAGTTGGCACTTCTGGGTGTTGGATAGCAATTCTGAAAATACAGCTCTGTGGCGATTTTGTATTGGGGGTATAAAAATAAATGAAATAACATGTTCTTTTTCAGCCCTTCACTTACTGTTACAAAACTAAAATACAAAGGACTTCATAAACGTTGTAATTTTTCAGGTGATTGAGCTGAATATGTGCACTTTTAGTTTAGTAGACAGTAGTGAATGGACATAGAGACAAAACTACTATGTATATGTTTTTTTCTCTTTTCATTTTTTCTTACTGTACATTCCACAGCAGTAGCCCATTCAAAATTTGGGCTCAAACAATAGTAGTAGCCTTCCAAAATGTTACCACTGTCCCCTATATTGTAGAAGTTAAGTGCCTTGCTTTCTTCAGTAATTGATTTCTTGCTAAACTATTGTTGGGCTTTAAAAAAAAAAAATCTCATTTTCTTTCTTATCTTTGATTATTGTTAAGGATGTATTATTCTTATTGTTCTTTTCCATAATACTTTTCAGATATGTGCTCTTCCAGAAACTTAACAGTCTCACTTGAGGTCATAAGCAGTCCATAATCAGTCTGTGATGTGTTGTGTGCAGAGGGAATGTCACTGACTAAGGAACTTTGCTGCTGCTGGCAGTAGTAGTAGTGCTGCTTTGCTGCTGCTGAAGAGAGAGCATTTTTGTGTCACTCTGTACAGTGTTCAGGTTGTTGGGCATGTGCACATGGGACTAAGAGTCTCGGTATAAGGAAAAATGTTCCAGCTTCTCAATAAGGAACCTGAGTACTCAGATGTGAAGTGACTCTCCGTGCATTTTACACTATTTTTCAGCTCCATCCAGGATATAGAAAGGTTCCTTAGATGCCAAGTCCATATGAACTGATCCTGGGCATAATTTTTTGAAAACTAAAAAATTTCCCATTTGCAATGTTTCCAGACTTTGTCTTCTTGACTTCCTTAGAGTCCTGTTTCTTGGGAGGGAACGTATCCATGTTGCAAATGCTGTATTACAGAAATTTCAGTTTATGGTGACAATCCTGTGCTTCATGTTGTTTTGGTCTCATATTTTTGATCAGTCAGCCAACTAACATGGAAGATATGTTTGTGAAAAAAATATAGCAGAAGCAGCTCAGATATTCTTCATGTAAACGAGCTAGTGACTTATATATAGGATGTGTGTCACTATAAAAGGCAATATACTTGTAGCTGAGATGAAATTCAGAAATTTTTGGACACTGTTGCATGTTTCAGCAGCCTGCAGAAGGCATGGAGAACAGTTGGATAGTGAGTATTCTTTTGCTGAGGCAAAATCAGATTTAAGCAGTCATTACTTTGATGGTGCCACAGGCAATGGTGTATCAACTAGACCATTACATTTTTCTATAGGTAGGAATATTTTTAAATTAAACTAACATAGCATTTTATTTTGGGAAGTGTTGAAAACGTCCCTCACTGAAGAAGTAGTTTCTGCTTCAGATTTTTTTTCTGAGCAGCTCACGAATCAGTGCAAGGCATGTTTTACGCTTGATATGAAAAGTCATACCTCTCCATTTTATAGCAGGGATTTTCATGGACGGACAAGGAAAGTCCCACCTCATCCTCTCTAAAAGATGAATTGCTAGTTCAGAGAAGAAACGTTCTAAAATGTTCCTAAATGCCATTTTCTTTGTATTAGTAAAATATTAAGGCAATGTATGGATATGCAGAATTAGGGTCTCTTATACTGTGAGAGATGTGGTCTTGTGGGACATCTTGCCTTCATGAGGCAAAGCTCTGGAGGGGAGGCAGTGCCAATGAGGTTGCTTTTTTTTTACTTTGCTCTTCCAATAGGAAGAGCAAAATGGGGAGACAAGCAGCCCTATATATGTTCCAAAAAACATAAGCATCTGTAGATTGATTAAACTGACTCTCTCTGAGTCCATGCTTGCATTTTTTTTCTAAAGTCTCTAAGATCAGAAACAAGCATTAAAAAAAAAAAAACCCAAACAGGTGAGTCTGGTAATGGTGCTTCACAAGGGCAAGGTTGATACTGGCCTCCTTTTCTTGGCAGATGCATTTGCTGACCAGTATGGCAAGCCAAAATTCTGCATGAGAGGGGTGTCCCTTGCATATTTGGTTGAACTTCTCATGGCCTTTTCTTAAACAATCATTTACTGTTTATTATGATGGGAAACAATAATGCTTTAATAAAACATAAGGAACTCAGAGTAATCAGCTGCTTTGCAGGCAGACACTTCCGGAGTTCCCTGGGGTTTCTATCAGCAAACTGTAGTAATGATGCTGATTTGCACAGAGCTATTGTTTCAGCTGTAAATACCTGAATTGATTACCCAGGAGCCCTGGTCTCAGTATAGAATTGTTTTCCTTTGTTCTTTATTATGTTAGGTATCCTGCATAGTAGGGGGCCTGTAACCACGGCAGAGTCACCTTGGGACTTCAAGTATGGTAATCTAAATGAATTCTTTGTTACTGTAAATTGCAAACAGAACAGCAGCCTGCTGCCACGTTTATAAATATGTATGATTTACCTGCCAATGAAATTATGGCGAGGGATAGATCAAAGTGAATTAGTACTTGTCAAGCAAATTTGATTAGTCATTTTGGACTTTAATTTTATTCCTTTTTCTCTGATTTGTGATGAAATAACAAAATTAATGGTTTTGCTCTCCTTATAGCAAAAGCCGTTGATCTCACTAAAAGTTGGTTTAAGAAAATGCAGCATTGACAAGTGATTCTTCTATACAGACCATCTTGATGGTACATCTGGTGCATTTGTAGTGCCCATAGTGGTGGTGTGCACTTTTACATGGTGAGGTGTGAGCTCTGTCTCATGTACATCTGCACAGTGCTGGCTGTTCAGCAGAAAGCGTCTGCTCTCTTCTACTTCTCGCAGTAGGACTGCTCTCCTCACCCATCTCTTTTTCCCTTTTCCTTGTGAAATGAGAATTTCTGGTTCAGCCTCATTTTAAAGTGACTGAAATATTCCAAGAAGCCATCAGCATTTCTTTCTTTCCATTTTTGTTTTCAATCTGTAATTATCACTTAGCAAACGAGACCTCTTTATAGCAGGTGGTATCTCTTCACCTTAAAATAGTCTCAGACAGTAAATTATCTACCAGACAAAGCAATTATTATCTACTGTCTTCACATGCCTAGAAAAGATTAGAAAACAGGCACTTTAAAAGAAATATTCCTATGATGATCAGAGATGAGAATAAAGAAAACCCATCTACATTTGCTAGGGAGAGCCAGGTTTCACAAACAACTTTTTTATTGTGCTGACCCAGATGTGCAGATAGATCCTAAAGATACATGTTAGCCAAGGGGGACTTCTTAGGGACGAAATAGCAGGAGTTTCCTGTTGCTTTTTTTCCTTTTCTTGGTATACTCTGAGGCTAGATTTCATTTATCTTACAGTAAAAGGAATGAAAAAAGGAAACATTTTCATTACTCTTTGTTGCTCGTATTGTTTTGCCAAAGCATCTGAACAGCCCTATACATGCTTCCTAAAACCAACAATCCCTTGAAATTAATTTTAATAAAACATGAATGATTCTGTGCTTGGTACATTACTCAACCCTGCAGCAATAAATTAAGGACATGCACCCCAAGGGGCAATCCTGCCCTAAACAATCATGTTGCCACAGAGTAGAAGTCTGAGATACTGGAACATTGAAATTGTGAGAAATTAGATCCTGATTCCATAAGCATATGTTAGCAACAATACTGCAAGTAGTCTCTAGTGGCTTTAAGTGGCTAACTGCTTATCTCTGCTATAGGAAGATGCAGTCATGCCCTTTGTAGATACTTTTCCAGATGCAGTCTCTTCTTAATTCTTGGCTTTTTTCAACGTAAATACTCATACACCTCCATTTCATGGCAGGGGTTTTCATGGACAAGTGAGGAAAGTCAGTTTGCCTCCTTGTCTCTTAAAAAGATTAATTGTAACCATCCTGAATCACAGGTCCCAAGTTTGTATTCTAGATGTAGAAGGCTTTTGTGCTTTCTTTTACTTCTGCAAAGTAAAGAATGGCAAGATTTAGTAGTTAGGAGTATGCTGTGTTGTGTTACAGTGTATTTGTTTTTTTCAAATACTTTGTGGTAGTTGACACAAACCAAACTACCATGCCAGATGAGCATTTAGTTTATCCATTTTATAGACGAAAAAATTGTGTAACAGGAGCCAAAACCAGCACATATGAAGCTATGGGCTTACAAGGGGATGCTGAATTAAGCAGCTTGTGTTTGATAACTGCTGAGCCCTTGAGAATCTTGTTTATTCTCAAGGAACTTGGATATCTTTGTAACCTTTATCAGTGAGATTATTTGTTGAGTTAACCAAATGCTGCTCTTCAGGCTTTTCTACTAGTCTAGAGAATCTCTCCAGCTAAGGCAGGGAATTGCAGAGTAGGGACAAAAGTCTTCTCTGCACCGCTGCTTCTGCTGGCCACAGGATTCAGGAGCTCCTCCTGCCATGGTGCAGTGTGGGGCTCCCGCAGTGATGTGCTGGCAGGCAGCTGCAGGGCAGCTCCTGCAGGCAGCAGATGGCAAAGAGATCCAACCCAAGCTCTGGGTGAACTTCAGAACGCTCATTTTTTGTCATCCCGCTTTAGTTTGGTACTTAGCTCCTCAAGAGAAAAATCGTCTGTGCCTCTGCCTTTGATTTATCTGCAACAGCAGGGTAACTCCCTGACTGAGGCATCTGGTTATTTCAAAACAACAAATAACAAATGTTATTAACATAGAAGTTGTACTGTTGTTTTCTTATATGCCTCTTGTGGCCAAGCAAGGACTAAAATGAATTTAAAACCAAAAAATTATAAAAATCTAAGAGTGTTTAGTCCATCTGGATGCATAGAAGTTCTGTCTACAGCTAAATATCAAGCAGCAGGAACAGAGAAGGGAAAAAATGTCACCCAAAATAATTCATTAAATGAACCTAGCTTCAGTTATATTTTCTGATGCTGAATTACCTTTGTCAGGCTTTGGCCAGGACCATCACAAGATTTATTCTTCAGTGCCTTTTATTCCAGCAGTATCAACAATTACTTGCTTTTCAAAAGGTGATACTGTTTTCATAATTGTTACGGGCTTAGATGCATATTTAGAGTCAAACTGGTTGTGTAGAAACAGGTTTTTTTAAATATATGGGATAAATTGCAGTGTTTGGACATTTTCTAGCTGCTGTGTCTTAGACGGAAATGTTTGGTCCAAATTCTTCTTCTTATAATTTTGCCAAGCTCCAGTGATAAAGCAAGGGTTAGTTTGGCCCATGGAGACTATGTGAACTAAAATTCAGTTTTGCATGAGAAAACAGAAAAAGTGACTATACCAGTTGAAAAACTACTTTGGTGTTGGAAAGGGGATTTTAGTACACTTTAAAAATATATGTTTATTGAATTGCTTTTGGAAGAAAAACATTTTTAAAAGAAAAACAAGAGGAATTATTTCTGTTGTTTATTCTCTTTCAAAGAACTACATATCATGTTGAAATGAAGGTCGGGGAATTTACTGTCCTACCAGCAAGGAAAACCGTGTTCTGAGAAGTCTCAAGTGACCGTAGCATATTGGCTGTTGCTCAGTGAGTCGGCCAGGTTAGGCTTGGCTGCCCACCCCATTATCACACTTGTTCCTGTATCTGCTGCTTCAGTGCAGCTGGCTTCTCTGGTGGCCCACAGCTGAAGAGTTTTAAATGGCAGCACAAGGTCAGGAAAGTTCTCTTGGACATGACGTTTTACTAATTAGTATCTAAAAATATTCTAATTCCAGCCTGTCAGGATTGCAGGTGGACAGATGCTATTCCAGTCACCATGGTGGATGAGACTGAGACAAGTCTTCAGGATAAGTTAGCAGATGGCAAAGGAAACAATTGACTTTTTCAGCTTAATGAACCCAGAAGCCTCTTTGCTCAGAAGTGTGTGAGTTTGTTGGGGTTTTTTGAGATGGCTGGTAGCACAGTGATGTTGTATTTTGTTACGAGTTGGGGAGTTGAAACGACATGTGAGGCTTCAGCTGCTACAGCTGCGCTTGGCACACAGCATCCTCTGCAGGTATAGGCCAGTGTATACCATGGCAGAATGACAAACTAAGAAGTCATTATGTCTGGGTTTATGAGGGCTTTCTGACTTAGTTACATGTTGAAGGTTGTGTGCCATAATTCTTTCTTTCATTAACCAGGAGCATCATTTTAATGTTTGGTCCCAGTTTTGGACCTTTTAAAGATTGCCTTTTTCACAGTTATTATTTTCTATGTGGGAGACACTTGTGAAGAAATAGAAGCCATTCTGCCTATATAAAAAAATATTTTCAATAATGCTATAGTCAGTAAACGTTGGGATGTCTGCATTTTCCTGACCTTGCAGGTGGCAGAAGTCTGCTGTGATACCAGATGTCAGGCTAAAATAAGAAATAGAGAGAGACATTATTAGGACACAAATTGCATGGTTTTTACTGCTAGAATTTAATTCAAAAATATACTATGTAGGCTTGTCTCTGAGACTCCAGAGTACATATTAGAATATTAAATTTTATATGTAAGATTTTCAAGCTTAGAACTGTTCCATTATACATGTACTTATAATCATGTTTGTGCTCTAAATCTGAAGGATTGAGAACTTTGTCTAAGAGTATGAGCTAACAATGCTGGAACTTAAACAGGATCACCTGATTCATCAATAATGGGTGATGTTTTGGTCACTTTTTGTCAATTAAGTAGGTGCTGAAGAGACATAGTTTCCTCCAGTCCATACATGCTTATTGTGCTTCTTGAATCCTCACAAGTTTCTTCAACCAGTAATAATGTGAAAGCTGCAAATAAGGTTTGATTATTTTAATTCTTAGAAGAAAAAGGACCACACTCTGAATTTCAAAAATGTAAATTATATTTGTTAAGTATTCCTGATTCATACTGATCTCTAGAAAATTGAAATTAGAAAAAAAAAAGGGCAAACATATGTGTTTATTTATAACTTATTTTTTCTCCAGCAAATCACAAACAGGCTTACACAAAATCAAACTTTATGCCCCTTCGCTGCAGTTTAACCATACTACCTTGCAGAGGAATTAACGTGCTGATTTCAGCAAAACAGTAAAAATGCTTTTTTCTTTGGAAATCCTTTCCTTCAGATACATTGCTGAAGAGTTCGGGGAACTGAATTAAAAGTATACTACTAAGTAAAACCAGATATATGACCACTGCTAATATCATATCCACTGTTCCTAAAATTTTTTATGTGTGTAGAGAAATCTCTATGATTCTCCATCGTTGCTAGACCAAAAGAACAGCAAAGACACTTTATAGAATGAAGCCTGAATATTTCCTGTGTCCAAAGATCTGAGAAGTTTGAGATTTTTGATGCTTATCAACTTAAGTATTTTACACATTTTTTGCTCTGAGTTGATTAACTGCAAAGCTAGTTGGCTTTGTCTCTATATTTTGAGGCCAATTTGTCTAATTTCTAAATAGTATTTGCTTTCCTCACTGTTGTTAATTTCTTGCTGTGCTAATAGCTAAATCATTCTGTAAAAACGTTTTCCTCTTCTGTGACTGCGTATACAGATGCGTGTGTGTTTTTGAATGTATATGCAGATGTATAGATGTATATATACTTGCATATACATATGCATATTTATACATGTGGTTATGAATGAAATTCTTTAATAGGGAGCTAAAAATATAAACTGCTTAGATTTATCTTTGATTTTGCTTTGTTTTTTAAATACATATCAATAATTGCTCACATTCTTTTACTGGCATATTTATTTCAAGTCTGAACAAATTGACAGATTACCTTGGTTTTTAATGCTATTAGCAGTGCCTTTGCCTTTCACAATAGGAAGGTTAAAGCTACGTAAAAGAATATAACAAATATGATACATGATGGAAGGTTACAGCAGCCCAGAGTAGATGAGGTGTCCATGGAACACTAAAAGATTAAACGAGGGTAAAAGGCTAAGGAAGACCAGCTGGCTCTGTTACATATTACTGTCCAGAGTGCATTACTGCTAAATTGAAAAACGGGTTCAAACTGCAGGTTTCCAGGATGCTGCAGAGTAGAATGCATAGCGAATGTGGTTACTTCAGCCTGGGTCAAGAGTAAGGGAACATGAACTATTGAGTGTTATTGGCACTGTTAGCAGCTGCTTACTCTTTCTCTGGGGCACAGGTTAAGGATAGGGACAAGGTACAAAAATCAAGAGAGAAGAAATGGATAAAACAGATTTTGGATGCACTGTAACCCTTATCAATTGAAAAATAGGAATAATGTATCTCCTTTTCTTTTTTTCAAAATTATTTATTTTATATACATGCTATCATGAAAAAATCTACACAACATGAACAGGTTTCTTTAACATTTGCTGAGAAAGGAGAGAAGTACAGATCTGTTACTTTAACCCTCTCTTTGTCACAAATGTCTGTGTAACCTAAAGCCCATTTGTAGCCTACTGCCACAGGGTTATAAGCAATGTCAGCGAGAGTTAAGAAAAAGATGATGCCAAGTGTCCAGTCCAGATCTGGATAAGCTTGCATTCATGCTCTCTCTCTGATACAGACTTCCTCTGTGACCTTCAAAAACTTTCACTGTCTCATCTGAGATGGAAGTCCCCATAAGCAGAATAGCAGTGATAGTCTGTTGTGAATGTAGGTGCCCTACAGATTGTGAGAAGACATTTCTGATTAAAGTTGGGGCTACACAGAAGTGTGTTATGTGATCTGTGCTATTTCTATAATAGCATATCAGTAGACAGAATAGTTTAAAAAACTCCAAAACAGCTGTCAATTGGAAATGGTGTGTAAAGGTCTCTTTCACATTTCAATTGTGAAATGTTGGCCAGTGTAGCCACATACATAGCAAAAGAAAGAGATTCTCAAAATGGGAGTTTTCCTTTTTTTTCCCCTTATCCATTGAATGGAACTATTTAGACTATAGACTTACCATATAATGTTCTTAGTGTCTCCCTGTAAACTCTTTAAAAATGCAGAGATTTTATAACAGTCATCAATTAAATTTTAGCTGTTTACTGAAGTAGTAACTTTTTAGGGTAAATAAAGTGGCATTAATATGAAAGGCTGATACTGCAACCAAAATTAAAACCTAAAAGTCTGTATTATAGGTTCTTTTTTTTTCTCCTTCAAGAATATTAGTGTATTATTATTTAAGCACTAGAAAAATTAGGTTTTATATTGGTCTGTATTGCAAAGTATACATCCTTTTTATAATAGTTCTTATGGCTAAATACATGCCACAGCCATGAGAGTGTGGCACAGTGGAAGTGTGATATCTTGGATCTGGTTCTGGAATGCAGAATGCTGCACTGACCCAATGCATCACTAGTGGAAGATAAGGTTAGGGCAGAAACAAGAAAGGGCAGTTGAGATTTTTCAGGCTTTTCCTTTCCTAGAGGTCTTTAGCATCTCTTTCAGTCTGCATGGGAAGATCTCTATTCTGGCATCAAGAGGTCTGATCTCATCTTTGCCACTTCTAAGATTGTTTTTATGCCTGTTTTTTCAGACTGTACACACTGAATGAGGGGAGATAAGTGGGAGTACAGAGCAAATGGCAATACATCCTGGTCCCTTTGCACCTGGCTCTTTTAACACAAGAAAACTGTCTTTCAATAAATAAAGAAAAGGGGGGAAAGTGACTCTTATATTATTCTTTTCAGCAGCTGAAGCAGCTCCTAGTATTCCCTTGGGGCTTTTAGGAGCAAAGTTGTGATGTTGTCAACAAAGGAAAAATAGCATAGCAAAGTGAATGCACTGCTGTTGTTCATCTGTATGTAGACTGATGCAGCATTGGAGGGGCAGCTGCTGCCTTTCTTCAGCAATGAGGTCTATGTGTCTGAGTGTAAGGTAGCCGTGAAAATCCTTTATTGTCTCTTTTATAAACAGCATGAATTAAAAAAAAATAAATGGAGCTTTACTTCTTATTAACATTAAATTATAAGAACCATGGTGTCCAAGTGAGTCTGGGCTAGGAGTGTAATAAGATTTCTGTTTCAGAAAATTATTTTTATTTCCTGACATATGGTCAAGCTCACCTGCTGTTTGATTTCTTGTCCAAACTTGTGGTCACAAGCTAAGGAATGGACTTAAGGCAGAAAGTTGTGGCAACCTAGAATGAGGAGAAAGGTTTAAGTTGTGGAACAAAAAAGATAGATATTTAGCTTTTATATGTTATGAGCTCCAGAAAAGCATTAATATGGTGACAATGAGAGGGAGAACAAAGAAAAAGACATATTAAAACCTAAGGGTGCTAGTTCTCCCAAGTCTGTAAAGAGTGAATATCTCCCTTTGTGTGGTCTAGTGTAAAACATACATATGTAATTACTCCAAATGCAACTCCACTCGGCATGGGAAAATCACTTGATGTTTTGCTGTGATCCCTATCATACAACCAGGACATACCAAGAGTAATGCAAAATCTTCCGTGTAGATGTCCCTCTGTGGTGGGTTACACTTGGCTAAAAGCCACACTCCCACCTAGCTGCTTCTCCCTCTCTGCTATAAAGGAAGAACAGGAGGAAGAAAGCTCATGGGTCAAGATAAAGATAGGAAGTTCCCTCACCAATTATTGTCATGGGCAAAACAGATTTCAGTTTGGAGAAGACTAACCTAATTTGTTGACAATTTAAATGAATATTTAATTAACAGAGGCAAGAATCTGTCACAATTCCTCTTCATAGTGCTTGCTGCTCTTCAGATAAAGAGTATTTATTTACCTGTTGCTGCAAAGAAACATTTTTCTCTTTGTCACATGTTAACTTACTCCTGAGATCTGGCAGAAAAGAGAAGGGCACGCTTTCAGAAACAGTGATTGGATTCATGTGGAGAATTTTTTAAAAATGCAGATATGTGTTTGAAAGGCATGATGAATGGACTGAAGCTGTTTGAAAACAATGATGGGAGAGGTGTTTTGTTATGGCAGACAACATTTAAGAAGCAAATTATTTTAATACTTGCCAAGTCTGCCCTTTCTTCTGAGTGGCTGCTGCATTCCCAGGATTATGCCAGTCCTAGCTCTAGCTCCATTCATTTCACAAGTAGAAACTACAGTGGCCATTCTCAGTGACTGAGGACTGACCTTGGCAATTATTGTCATCTTCCAGATCTTTCTCACCTGTCAACAGAGATGCAGACTTAAGACAAATACTGCTTCAACAGCTGCAGATTTCTGAATGTCTCAATAATGATCAGCAGCTTCACTGAGTGGCAAAGTAGCTCTTTCTCTGTCTTTCAGTGCTTGGCTACAGCTGCTCTGTAACTGCCACAAGACTACAGCTATTTTACAATTAAGTCATTGCCCTATAAAATTTTAGAATTAAATCTAATTGTAATGTTATACATGTATATATATGTATAACTGTTTCAGATAATTAAGGAGGTAAATCACACATTTGTGATAGTGGTTACTGTCATTGAACCCTATCTCAAAAAGAATACCCTGAGATGCTTCTCAATTTATGAGGTACTGTATAGATTATGTCTTATTGTTTTCATCAAAAGACTGTGAGGGTAGAAAAGTCAAGCACTCCAAAACTGGAAAGTAAAAAATCTTAAAGAAATCACAGGTTTTTTTCCATCAAAATCCTTTCAAAAATAATTCTGATTTTCAAAAAATTTGAAGTTATTGTTGTCTGTATTTTTCTTCTCCTTAAAAATGAAGGATCCAAAATATTTTATTAAGGAATGCTGATGCAAAGCTTTGTGGCAGCAGGAAGTCTATTTGTCTAATATCCCTGCTGTTCTCTATTGGTTTAGCACTGTCATTCATTAACTTTTTATATCATTTGGATAAGGGGCTGTGGTCCATCATGGAAGAATCACTGTGATTGTGAAGCCAATGTGTGCTTTTCTGGAAAATAACCATTGAGTGTGTTGTGGTAGCAAGACTGTTGTTTACAGTGAAAATCGTGACAATATATTTGGTATATTTGATCTGGACGAAAGTATTACACTTTACTGTTGCTTAGTTGACATCTGGACTTTGGGTTCTATTTGAAGTAGGGGTTTTTTGCTACCTTTGCTATTTAACTTCTTAAATGGAAGGCATTAGTGATGTTCTATTGGGTTAATATGTTAAGCAGAAGACCTGGTACTGCTGGTACCAGCCTTAATATTGAAACCTCCTATTTTTTAAAAAACTAAAATCAAAGGTGTGTTAGTAGTTTTGGTGGCATTTATCTTGGAAAAATACAGAAAATAACTGGGTAAAAAAAAGGGAAAAGCAAAAATGCTGTCTCCTGAAAAGAATAAATAAACCTCCATCTTGCATGAATTCTTGCAATGGCATTTGGCACTCATCTAGAAATAGAAGTCAGTGTAGGAGAAAAAACTGAACAGCTGTTTAGCTGCACAACATAATGATAGTGCTTTACGCTTTCTTTTTTTACAGGCATTTTAAGAGTCATGGAGTTACTAATGCAAGCTGGGCACTTTATGCTTGCCTCAGTGAACTCACAGTGAATTTTGAACTGCCAAAAAGGGAAATTGAGAATAAATTGTAACTGAAATAAAGCAATTTTTAAGATAACACTTCACCTTAAACTTGCATATGAACACAATATCACAGTACATTGCAAGAAATTCTAGAGAGCCTTATCTAATTTGTATGTATTTCGTTTCAAATGCTTTAAAATATATTCAGTTTTTTCTGAATCTAAATGTAGCTCACTTGTAGCAAGTCATCTGGGACAAGTATGCAGGCTATTCCACCTCAATTAGAGCAGCTATGCATATCTACTCTCTTAGTGTGATTATTCTGTGCAGATTAAGGAAGTAGTTTTCGCAACAAAGATTGCAAAATACTTCAGCCAAGAGCATCACTCATTCTTTTTAATGGTTTCATATCCCCATACAGGTTTTACCTGTTCAGTGTCTCACATCACTAAATCTTTCATCTGATTAACTTCTTCAATATTAGACATCTCAGATAAAGCTTTTCCATTTTGATTACTACTTACTAATAGGCAGTATTTCATTATTTTAACTGCCTTCACCCAAAATCTGCCTTGTCATAATAGGCCTGTATTAAAAATCCTAGTCATCCCTGAATGACTTGTGTCTCATAAATTGGTCTTAACACCTACCAACATCAATTTTATTGTTAGAAAATTCATGAACTAGATGTCAGATACAGATGAAGGAAGGACGACTTATATTCTGCTGCCCTTTGTGGTAAACTGTTCAACACATAAATGAAAAGCATTTCAATGCTGTCAGAGATGTGATTCACAATCTTTAGACCAATCAACCTTTTGAATTGTAAATCCTCCCTTGAAAAATCGTTCCCTTTTAAATTCTCATATAACAGTAACAACCATGTTACATGTTAAAGTGTATTTCACATGTCAACATGTACGAAGCTTATACATAAAAGGATCATTTCAAACGTATTTTTAATCCAGCTTTGTCACTGAAGTACTATCCCAGTGTAGGAAGTGGGTTGCATTTCCTATTGTGTCTTTAGGGCTCCTGTCTTTGTATATGTGTTTCTAAAATTCAATTTAAAATATTCAGTTTGAACATGGACTGATGCAGTTGTTTAATCCAAACAGACCTGAGCCCTTCAGTATGCTTGCAGATCCACTGACTTTGACTATTCCATTTGGCCTGCTTACATTTTACTTCTCTTTCTTAAATGGATGAGCTAATTTTCCTAGGGAGATACTCCAGAACAGTTGGCAGATAACTAACAAATAGAAACAATTGCATTCTCACAGCACTTCTGGTGATTTTGTTGTAGTAACAGTGATTTTCGTGTCTCTAGTCAGCAAAAGTGATTGGGATTGGATAGAAATAAATATTACCATATCTAAAACTGAAATTGTGAACATGCTCACTGGGAGAAACCTCTGTACTTCTTATTGCAAGGGAAAAGACCTCACAGCTGCTTTGTAGCTTCTTCTTGAATCCCAGCCTTATGACTCCACAGGTATCTACAGGAGTGTGTTCATACATGCAATAGGAATATTCTTTCTGTGGTATATGTATGATCTTACTGTGGGGTTATGTGTATGAGTCTGAATAGAGGCTGTAGGTCAGTGTGAGGATGCAGGGAAAGAACAGTAACGTTTTCATTTTCAAACTCTCTAAAAATTCTATATTATAAGGGATAGTCCATTCAGAAATTGTAAGAGAGTGCCACCAGGATTTCATCTCAGGAAAAAGCTCAAAAGGGAATTGAATCACCAGAAAACATGCATGTTGTTCTTAGAATTTGTTGTGTTCACTTAATATGCAGCTTTTTGAATGGCACATCACAGAAAAGTTCTGCTTTTGCTGCCTTCACTAGGGCAATGATTTCTCTCTCTGTGATCATCCAGTGTGTTGTAAGGGGCTTTCCTGTGAGTGGTAAATCAGAATTAATACTTATATTGGTGGCAGGGCTGCTCACTCTCTTTACCCTTCGGTTCAATAGCTATTCTTCCACTGATTTAATAAGGAAAAGATCAACTCCTTATGATAAAGCAGAGAGTAAAATAACAGAATAAAAGTGTATAATTGAATTGGGTGGTGAGGTAGTGTGTTTTGGCAAATGAAAGGGAATTTAACAATGGCCAATTTCCTTTCTGGAAAGAATATCTCATAAAAGCAAAGTTTCTTTGAGATAGATTTGAGGAATTCAATCTATAGGCCTTATTTTCGTCATGCATCCCTTCTTATATAGATGGCCACAGTATCTGACAATCAAGTAATTAAGTCTAGCCATTGGGGTGACAAGAAACTGTGGTCAAACTCCTTTCAAGTAAAATTTTAGAATACTGAGAAAATAACAAAGTAAAGACAAACAGGGTTGTATTTTGCTTTGGATCTGTGAGTTCAGTAGCTACACTTTTTGTCTCCTTTAGAGACATAAACTCCTGAAGAGTTTATTTTCTACTTACATGCTGAAGGAAATACAATTATTTAAGTTCTTCCTAAACCTTGCTGCTTTGTAGGCTATTCTGTAAAAGAATGTCAGTTCTCCATAGACTTTACCTAGCCACAGAAAGCTGATCACCATTAGGAAGACTTTCAGTAATGTCTCAAATGAAAGAAGTAAACCATGATATTGAAGTCTTATCTATTTTGGAATTCTCCTGGGAAAAAAAAACCCCAGCAAATGAATGTAAATACCTATTTATGCAAGAGTGGGATCTTAGCCTTGGTGGCTTAGAAAATTATTACTTCTAGCGTATTATTGATTGGAAGATTTTTTTTTACTTTAAATTTATGCAGTTAATATTTAAAATTTTGGATGTTGGCCTTCATTTATGTGGAATACTAAAATACCATATTTTTAATGTACTAACTACTTCTACATATATATTTTTAAAAACCTATCATGATTATTCTGGAGAAACACAGCTCTTGATTGCTGCTGTCCTATGCATAAACCTTCACTCTCATTGCTTTCTGCAACTTGCTTTACAAGCAATGCATTCAGATAATACAGACCTGTAAGGTTTGCCAGGTTTTGTCCATTTCACAGAATCATGAGATAGTTTGGTTTTGAAGGGACATCTGGAGATCATCCAGCCCAACTCCCCTGCCAGGGCAGAGTCACCTAGAGCAGGTGGCACCACACAAGAGAATCTGGCACCATCCTCTGGACACCCATCTTTGGGATATTTGAATGTACTGATGAGATCTGAGGTCTCTGTCTTCTCTAAACTAAACAGACCCAGCTCCTGCAGTCTGTCCTCAGGACAGAGATGCTCCAGACCCCTCATCATCTTTGTAGACTTCCACTCTCTGGTAGCTTTTCATCTTTCTTGTACTGAGGAGGCCAGAACTGGACACAGTATTACAGATGTGGCCTCACCAAGGCCATCTAGAGTGGGAAGATCACCTCCCTCAACCTGCACCTCCCATGCACCCCAGGATCTCATTGGCCCTCCTGGCCACAACAGCAATGATGGCTCTGCTCAGCTTGTCATCCAGCAAGGCTCCCAGGTCCTCCTCAGCAGAGCTGCTCCCTAGGAGGTCAGTCCCCAGCCTGTGCTGGCACTTGGGGTCATTCCTCCTCAGGTGCAGGACCCTGCTCTTGTCCTTGTTGAACCTCATTTTGTTTTCCTCTGTCCAACTCTCCAGCCTATCAAAGTCCCACTGAATGGCAGCACAGCCTTCATGTGGATGAGCCATTCCCCCCAGTTTTGGGTCATCAGCAAACTTGCTTAGGGTGCTTCCTATCCCTTCATCCAGATTGCGATAAATAAATTGAATAAGACTGGACCCAGTATTGACCCCTGGGGAATGCCACTGACTACAGGCCTCCAGCTAGAGTTTCCTCTACTCATCACAACCCTCTGAGCTGTGCCATTCAGCCAGTTCTTGATCCACCTCACTGTTCGTTCATCCAACCCACATTTTCTGAGCTTACTTACAAGGATGTTATGGGAGAAAATGTCAAAAGCCATTCTGAAGGTAGATGACATCCATATAAAATTTCCCATTTTCCTTTTCAGTCTTTTTCACAGCATTCTCACAAGCATAGCTTAGCAATTTCTGGAAATGACATTGTGGAAAACAAGTTTCTTTGAAATAGCTTGGGATTTTTTTTTTTAATAACACAGTTTTGAGCTTTACTTTCTTTCAAGTTTATAGGAGGACTACTGCTCTGCTGGAAAAATCTGCAGTTCTGGTGTATGGCCAAATGTGCCTGGGTCAGCCTAGAGCTTCACTTTGTTTTTCCTCTAGAGCTGCTTTTTTGTTTTTCCCCTATATGATCTCTGTAAGAATCATACGCATTGGTGATGCTTTCTCATGTTTCACACTGGATTTTATGAAGCTCTTCTCTGTTATGAGCACCATGCTGCATTAAGGACACAGCAGAACAAATGCACCATGCTGGTTGGTGGCCAGCAGCGAGCATTCAGCCAAGAGTTCCTGAGAAGGGCACAGCAGGAACAGGTATTTGTTTGTTGTGTCACTGTGGCACCTATTGTACTGGGGCACTTCCCTACTTTGAAACTCCCTGTAAAACACAGGAGCAGGTATTAGCATTATGCAGTTGTTCTTACTGCTCACCCAAAAATTCAGTCACAAAGTGCTTAAGAACCAGACCAAGGAAAAGAGAAGGCAGTTCTGCAAATGCTCAAAAGATAATTGACCCTTTTGCACTGTTAGTGGAAGAACTGACAACAGCTCATTCATGACTGAAGCAGTTCGTTTGGGAGAAGATAATTTTTTTATTTTGGTTTGTGACTATGGAATGGCTTTTAAGACAGAGGTGCCATCTCAAAAGTGGTAGCAATTTAAAGAATGCAAAAGTAGTGGAATGGTAGAAGAGGCAGCTGGGGAATTTCATGCCTGACTTCAGAGCACATATGTCCTCGTATGTGGAAATAAGTGATCTCACACTATGCATATATTTGTTAACTTTTGAAGGATTGGGGAATAGATGGAATCTGCAGCTTGACTATTACTTGACTCTCAGTACCTGTTGGAGCATATGTATGATTTTTTTTTCTCTATATAGAGGGCATAAATAGGTGAGTAATTGAGGTGAGTTTATACACCAGAATTCACCTCAATTCAGCAATTATCATATACTTGAGTTCTATACTGATGTGCTACATCAGTTAACATTAAACTCTATCAATTCCTGTAAAATTAAATCACATTAATTGATTTTAGTAGGGCTGTTATGGTACCTATAACCATAGGAAGAACTCTGCCCAAATATGTAAAATAGCAGATATTTTATGCTAATTTCTTAGGCAAAAAGTGATGCCAGTTATTTTTAGTGCAGAACATTTTTGCTTTTAAATTTAAAAACAAGATTGCATTTTAAATTTAAAAACAAAGTTGTAGTTTTAACTGTGGGAATGTAATAATGTATTATAATCTTTTTTTTATTAAGCAGATAATATAGACAGGGAAGTAGTATAGCATGTTCTGAACACCAAGGGAAAAACATATCTAAGATCATATATGCTAATTCAACTGAATCCAGTACACCCTCTTTTTGTCAAGTTTTTGAGAAGTTGGATTACCTGATATTAACTCAAGCTAAGAGATGGTAAGAGTAATGAAAACATCCTAAGAATGTAGGTTTCATTGTATATGATAATTCTTGCATTCTATATAATGTTATTTTCCAGAAATGAGCAGTGAAAGAAGTTTGAAAGAAAGCTGCAAAAACCCATGAAGCACTATATTCTGTAATATTGGACCACAGGGAGAAATTTCTTTCTGACCTATAATTTTCATCCTGAATGCAACTGCAGATACTGCTCTTACTCATCTAAAGTGTCATTGCAGTACCTCCTAGGGACAAGCACAGTAATGTAAAAACATTCACCAAGGGCTTCAACAGTTAATGACTGTTGTCTGAAAGAGGAGGGGAAATGGGCATTTATCTCTTTGCCTAAAGCAGCAAGTAGCCCTACCTCTAAGACGGGTGCTGTGAGTGCCACTGTAGAGGAGGATTAGTGCCAGTAAATTATTTTTCTGTGTGCAACAGCTGTGAGTAATCTCCTTCTAAAATCTGAGAGCTAACAAAAATAAAACTAAAACATCTGTGCCAGCTGTGCACAGCTGTGTCTGCCTCTGTGGATACATCTGTAGCACATACGCTGCCATAGCTGCCCATTTTCTTGTGCCCTATTAATTCATAGGAATCAACAGGAGAATTAAAAGTAAAATTTGGGGAATCATTTAATTTAATAATTTTATTTAATCTTTCCTGATCTCAGTGATTCTTCTTCCTTTTCCGGTTTTCCATGTTATATTTTTAGCCAAATACTTTGAGGTAACCTTGTCAGTAAATAAATAAGTGAAAGTGTTGATAAGAGCAAAGAAACTCTCCTATCACTCCTGCACTCCTCCTTCCATTCGTCACAGTATTACTCAGAAATTACTTCTACTGAACCATGTTCAGTGAAGCAGCTGAGTGTACTTGATAAGAACTTTGAATATTCTCATATCCTGTTCTTTTGGAACTGGTTATATGTTTTCTGTTGATATCCATGCACCCAGTGATCTTTTAATCAGATGTAAATCTGGTACAGGACACCTAGTCTAAAGTTCTTATTACTTGCACTGCTTTTAAACTCCAGCTTTGAATTGTTTACCTTTGCTACTTTATCACCACTTTTGTAGTATTGAAATTCCCTCTACAGTATAAGCCAGAGGTATGAACATCATAAAAAACTTTGAGCAGGTTTCCTATTTTATATTCTGCCGGTTTTTTCCCTGCTCAATCATATATGATATGCACATCTAATTTTTCTCATTTCCTGATAGTATGTAGCAATACCTACTTAATCTTAGTTCTCCATATTAATCCTCCCACCAGTCGTATTAATGCATGCACATCTCTATCATTTATGCTACCCTTTTTTACTACACTTGTGGCAGATCCTGAATCACAGGGAAAGGAAAACCAAAAATTAACACTTGAAGAAGTCCCAGGAATATGGACATATATCCTCAGTGTTTTCTTTAACCCTTGATATAATCAGAAATAGCAGATTTTATTTGCTAATAACTCCTTTAGTCTATATTAGATACAAACTTCAGCTAGGACCTAGAACTTTAGTCTAGGACCATTCATGAAAGACCTACTACATGTCTGCTGTGGACATTCTCCTTGATTCCCTGTGAGGGAATTTAGAACTGATCTTCAAGATTTCCTAGAAGATCACCATTGCACTGAAATCATATTTAGAATATATTTTGTTGAAATTAATTTCAGGAAATAAGAGAAAAATTTACTTTGATAACTCTGAAGGGAGAAAAAAAAAATAGAAACTTAATAATGGGCAGAAATAAGAAACTTTGCATAGGCTGGCTGTGAATATGTTCTAAGGAGCTTAGGAGCTTCCAGTCATGAGAGGAGAGCTTCTAAGTAAGAATGGTGCTGAGGAACCTCACCCCACCCTTACCTAATTGTAAATATCATGTTGATTACTAGTGGGATAATATAATGTGTTTTATACAGTAAAATATGGATTTTGACTGCCTTCTAAAGTCATCTTAACTGTCTAGAAAGCCTAGATGAATAAACTTGGTGCTGTGCAGGGAGAGATTGTGTGACTTATTTGTTACCTCTGTGTTGATAAAGATCCTTTTTATGGTTTGCTTTGTGGTCTTCTGAGCAACACGAAGGTATTGGTAAATCCATGAACTTAGAGTTCCAGGAGCAGTCACACAGAATTGGTGTGCCCTACTGGGATGGACTGTGTTAACAAACAGTCTCTGTGCTGAGACACAATTTGTCCATTTCCACTCTTTGAGAAAGCCCAAAGAATACCTTCAATTTATTTTTTTTTTGTGGTGCTGATGTACACGTGGGTTGCAAATTAATATGAAGAGAAGGTGAAAAGGAGTTGTTTTAGGTTAGTGAAATAAAAAATAATTGTATAACAAGGATAACCTGAAATATGTAATACATGAATTGTGCTGACTCCTGATTTTTGTGCCCACTAGAATTACCCTGGAGAAAAAGTTGCTAAAGGAATCATATAGAGAAGTCATGCGTGCAAGAGTGCACTTCAGCCCTGCACTTCTCTGTTCACTCGTAAGACAGGTTGCATCTTTCTAATAGCTCAAATAAGTAATTCAGTTTAGCAAAGTTGAAAGTATTTGTATTGCTAGAAAGTGGAGCTTTGAGTCAGTCATTTAATCATGTCAATATTTTTATTAAACTTTACAAGTAAAGAGAAAATTAAATCATTTTTATTACATATTCAGGGTTATACACATCTTCTTTGATAATGCCCTCAAAACATCATAGTTTAATATAATTAAAAATATTGTCTCTTCTTCATTTATATTTTAGTATCAAACTGTTACAGACACAGATTTCTCTGTGTTTGAAAAAACTCCTGAAAAGTTGCCAAAGCCTGAGCAAACACAGAATCTAGATATGCTGATTACAAACTTAATCCAAACTAAATTTATAGCTGAAAAAATTAGGTAAACTTCTACTGTTGTCGTTTCTTCTTATTAATATTCCTCATATATTTGGTTTGGTTCTATTCATCCTTGCAAAATTTTCATGGTCAAATTTAGTAGGAGTTACAGGGTTTGTGTGTTTATTGTATCAGACCAGCTCTGGTTCCTACCATATATTTAGTCCTTTTTGAAATGTAGCTGCAATTAATGTTTTAAACTGTTTATGGTATACAAAATATTCTGTCCATATAATGAAGACCTCTGGATGACAAATGAAAGATGATAGAACAGGATCTCCTAGCTCAATTTCTATATGAGTAGTTATCTACTATTTACCTCCAAATTGCATTGCTATACAGTTTGCAAGTTCATGTGAAAAAGAGGCGTATTTCATAAAATGATTGAGATAATATTAAAAATTATTAAGTAGCTATAAGGAGGATCTCTTCATAGGCAGCTTCCTATCATTTTCTGTCATTTTTTTCAAAAAGGCTAGATTCCAGGAGTCTAAATTTCAAGTTTCTGGAACATGATTTCAAGGTCAAGTAATACAAAAATTTCCCTACCCCACTGGTGTAAATTTTTTTATAATTTATAATCTTTCAGTTTTGCTAAATTACCTGCTTGTCATTAATTATAGATGCATTAGTTCATTTTATGTCTCTCAGCAACCAAATTATTTACTTCCACTATTACAGAGAGAAGTAGAATAGAGAGAACTAGTTTGATGCTCAAATTACTTGAGAATGCCAAAGAAGTTGTTTGACTCGTGGTGAGCACAGGGGACTTTTAGCATATTATCATTAGAAAGGGAAAAATAGAGTAAAACCTGTGTGAGTCTGCAGGGAGATGAGAACTCAAAAGCTTAAGACTTCATTTGATTAAGAAAAGTCGGAATGAAGACTGTCATGGAAATGTAGAAGTAGATAGACCTCACGAGGCCATTTAATCAAACCTGTCATCCATGGCAAGATCAAATATGCTGAAATTAATCCAGACTGATATTTGTCTAGCTCGTTCCTAAAAACCTCTGAGGATGGAGATGCTGTCTCTTCCAAGCAGTCTGTTCCATGGAATATTGGTTCTTTACTACAAGAAAGGATGTCTTGTGTCTTCTGCTCTGGTAGGCAAGCTGATGTTTTGAAGTCTTTCTGCCTGTGGACATTAAGAGCAGATGGTCACTGTATTCTTCTGTCTGTTTGCCTATTGGAAACCCTCCATGATATTCCCTTTATCTCTTTTCTAATTTGAACAAAGTTAATCCCTTCAGTCTCTCTTTATAACTCATGTTTACCAAAAGACTTAATGTTCTGTTGTTTTCTTTTGAAAAAGCTCTGTTAACCATATTTTCCTTCAATTGGTGTGCTCAAAACTAGACAAAGTATTCTTCAGCAGTGGATAGAGCACAATCATTTCCTTTGGTGGATTACATATGTCATATACATGACTTGTTGAAGTATGTCTCAACTTGCTCTCTTACTCTGCATAATTTGTGGTTAGTTTGTATTTATTTTAGGAGGTACTCATTTTTTTTTAAATTTATTCCTTAGTACAGCCTAGTAACTGATTCTGAGGTTTTTCAACCTTGTTTCTTTCAAGTTGCTCTTTTTCTTTTGTCTGGTTCATTTGGAGGCTATCCAAGTCTGATCCTGTCTTTGTTATCTTTCCAAGACTGGTGCTAGAAGTGAAAGACGTGGTCTCTAGTCAGTCCTACAGGATGCTGTAAACTTTGGATAGACAAAGGCCTGATACTGATAATTACTCTGAGAAGCATTAAATGATATGTGCATATCATCATAGAAATTTTGTGTAAACTCTATTTTTCCATATTGCTTGTGAGACTGTTGTTGAGGACACTGTCAAGAAAAGACCTAATTTCTAAGGTACCCAAACTAAATTTGAGTCGAACAGGCAATATTCTCTGGCAGTCACTTTGTACTTTAGTCAATTTTAAAAGTGTATGATATACTAGACAGGTACCGTGGATAAGCAAAACGTGACTTCAGGGCTAAATAAAAAACAAAACAGAAAAAATCTACCATATAACTTATTTTCAAGGAATGAAAATAAACCAAAGGAGTAAGAATTAAAAGAATGAATGTTGAGATTCCATCCTAAATGAGACCAGGGAAACACTGTTGCTGGGTTGTTCAGATATCTTGCTGTCTTCCTCTAGTTTTGGCTGTGTCCTGGTGTTCTGTGCTTACTGATGTATCCTTGGAGATTCATATCACTGAAAGCTCACAGAGGATGGATGGTGAGCTTCTTTCTTTGCCTGACTGCAACAAAAACAGATATAAAGAAACATATATAAGAATATATAAAGATAACATGAGGTTTTTGTAATGTAATGCCTGTTAATGACATTCACCAAAAGATTACTTACCCATCAGTGGTAGTTAGAATAAAATGGAGTGAAAAACCAAACCGCCTGAAGCAAGGGTAAAGATCACCAGAGTGATGTCATAGTCACCATACAGTTTCCCCATCTATGTCCATATAAATCTATAGAGCTATACCTCTGAATCAGTTGAGTTTTCTGTCTTCTCACTCAGAAAATCATAGCTAGAGCATGAGGGAAAATTTGGTTAAGTTATATGCTGAATAATTAGTTTGAGAATCCTTCTTGAACCACTGCAGCAGTCCATATATGTTCAAACTGGTAGTATTTTTCTTAAAAGTAGGACACACCACTAGGTCTTACTGCCACAGTACCTAATCTAGTGCCTTTTGAAAAGATGCCTTTCTTCTAGACATGGGGCTAGAAAAGAGGGATGCCAGATAATACAGTCTGTCATTAGCACTTACCTTCTGTCCTAGAAGACTCTGAGAGATTTATCATATTTAATTTTATGCTATTATTCTTTAAAAAGATATTGCAAATTTTACTTCACTGTAATTGATATTATTTTTTTCATCCTTTCTCTGTGGTTGAATTTGAGCATGTAAGCTGCTTGTCCAAATAGAAGACAGTAAGGATAAATAACTGTCTCACTAAAACATCTCTAAGTCTCTTTATTAGTATGGAATGCAAAATGCTTTAGGTAGTATTGCATGAAAAATTTTCTACCCTTCATTTTGGCTTTATTCAATTGATCTGTATTTCCTGAACTTGTGGCAGTAAAGTATAACACACACCCGCTTAACCAGCTATTCAAATGTGCAATTACACACAGGGAAGGGTAATCATGCTTATTTTTCCTAGTGCTGCCAGCCTCACTCTGTTTTTTATAGCATAGAATGCATTAAGGAAGAAAAAAAAAGTCTGTGGCCCAATTAGCTACCACATTATTATTTATAGACTTATCTAATGCCATTTACAGGATACGAAAGAGTTGAACAATAAAAAAGTGCCACTGTGATTGTATTACTCCATAAAATAAAGCATGCCAGCCTCTTAAGGCTAAATCAGTGTGAATCTCATGCATCATCAGTTCCTTTATAAATATTTTTTGTTCCTATAATGCGGCTCTGATGATGGATAATTTATATTCTACTTTCATTTTCCGTCTTTAAGTGGTTTCAAATTCTAGATATGATCATGTTCCACAAATCATTGATGAAATTCAGGATCTGTTCTTAAATACAGACTCTGTATGCTTTCAAAGAAGAACCAAATTGCACTAATTACCTTGCAGTTCCTGCTTTATAAGATTTAGGGTGGTATTTGTAAATGGCTTATGCAAAATTAATCATACCTTGCAGACTGCATCAGGAGAATCGTTCACAGCAATACAACTTAATCCATTGGATGAAGTATTTGTTACAAGACAAGAGAACAAGACTGGTGCAAAATGCTTCTTGCTATTGCTCTTCTGCATGTTATCATGCAAACAATTTTATGTCCCTAGTTAATTTATTTTTTAGCCATCTTTGACATTATATAGGTTTTGGAGGAAGAATGTTTTTCCTCACTACTTAGAAAAACTGAGCCTTGATGTTAGTGCAAATTATTAGGCACAACTGTAATGCAAATAGTAAGTAATTTTTGCCATTAGTGCTCATTAATGGAGGAGCATTATTATTTATCATTCAGGATTTACCTGATATTGCATCCTAAAGGCACCTAAAGCAGGTGTACTGTTATAACTGAAGGAATATGCAAACTCATGGCCAGGATACCTCACAGGAAAGGAATGGGAATTCAATGCAAATAAATGGAAGCAACAGGGTGGTTTCATTTTTCTGGTCATGCAGCTATGAAAAAATCTGCTGCAACACCCTAGCAGTTTGATTCTCCAGTAGCAGCAAGAGATAGAGTACTCCCAAACTGCAAATTTGAGTAAAAAGTAGGCAAAGTGTCAGAAAAAGGGCCATGTATAAACTTGACATTAACTCTTACAGCTTCTGTCACTCTGCTGGTATCACATCCATTTCCCTGAGATCTACTTTAACCAACTAGTCTTCAGCAATATGCTTCAGTCTTGACCAGATGCTCTGTAACATATTTGGCAGCATTTTCTGTGTAAGATGGAAGAAGGGATTAGGAGCTGCTTTTCAGTGGTGTGCTGAGTACAAATAGCTCTGCATCCTAACTTTGTTTTTCAGCATCCAGGTATTCACTGATATTTGTGAATAGTGAGGAAAAAGAAGAGACCTTTTTGTGTTATGAAAAAATATTAGAAGCCACTAACAGTACTAAGCACAGAAGGATCAGTTTTTTATAGAGCAGCCCTATTTGTTCCCTGCATACAGTTTATGTTTGAAAATGTAGGGCTGGTAAAGGGACTGACATTAGCATCCTCAGAAAATACTAGAAACTCATTTTGTGCAAGGAAAGACATTAATTCAGCCCTCAAAATCCTGGAAGAGGGTCTATTTGAGCCCTAACAAGACCAGCTTATTCAAAATCATCAACTGATTTCTGAAAAAAATAAAGATTGCTTTCTATAGTTGACAACAGTGAAAAACAGTCAATGTATTGTTTATTAGTCCAGGCATCCATCTTCCTCTGTAAGGTCTTATCTTTGTTTAAAAATCTGCAGAAGTGATTAAATATTTATCTTAATATGCAGTATTAATAAAATGCTTGGCAGTTTATTTCTTTAAAATTCTGGGTGTGACTGTGAGAGAAGTTGAAACTGACACCTTTTTAGATTAGGCACTTTCTAAGTTATACTTTCCTGATACAACAACTTGCCTGGCAAAGTGTCACAGCATCTTCTCTTATGCTTGAAATAATTTGTGGGTGCTCGGGTTTGCTCTATTAGGTTTAGGCTGGAGTACTTACATGATGAAGCATTATCCATGATCTGTTTCTACCAGAAGTTTAAAAATGCATATTTTGCTGAGCAAATTGGTTAAATATGGAAAAAGGTCACCGAGTAACCTGATCTGCATATGTAGATAGACATTCTAAATGAGGGCACATTTGGACTAGATTATTTGAATAGTAACCTAATTGTTTGCCCATGTTCATATGAAGTATGTAAAACATGTTTTCAAGACAAAAGCATGAATATATATTTGCATATTTTGAAATTTTTCATGAAGACAATTGTACAGGCTGCAAAATAAAACACCTGCTTAATCATCATATAAATAATATATAAATAATATAAATAATCATATGTTAGTTAATTCCTAATAGATTCCCCCCTTCCATCAGTTAGGTAACAATTACAACATTTGTTCAAAATAATGTATCTTAATTTGTTTGCTGTTCAATCACTGAATAGCAGCAATAACCAGGGAAGTAAAGATTCAGTATTTTTAGTATGTGCTTCTGTAGTTTTCATTAGAAGATAATTCCATATTCATTGTACAATATTTCTACCATGAAAACTGAGTATCCTTTTGGGATAAATGTGTCAAGAGAAAAGCACATCACAAAAATAAATGGAATAATTGCAAGCAAACAATTTTCAGCTTGTGTTCTCAGGACTCTTTTATTTTTATTGATGTTTCACTCACCCTGGGAATCTTTCCTGATAATGTACTCTTGAAAACAGTTTGGTTCTTATCTCACCTTTGTATTCAGAAATATTTGTTGAAGTGGTTTTGCATGTATTTTTCTCCCTTAAGGTATTGCAGGAAATTCTGATCACAGACAATTTCATTTAAGTGTAAAATGGCTCTACACAAGATCACAGGTTTAAAGCAGGCATACAGATACTTCCTTCACATTTTCCAAATGACTCCCTCAGTTTCATCATTGTGGCATCTTTGCATCTGTTTATTTCCATAGATCAAGAAATAGCAACTCGTATGCACCATCAAGGAAAGGATATTTAAATTTAGTTTTTCTCCAGCATGGGGCTTGACTGGACCACCTTACTATCTTTCTTGTTTGGATCAGTGTATCTGTGTTCCAGCCCCTCAAGCTCAGTTTGCATTATATCAACAGAAAAATCTGAGGCTGATTTTATTTGCTCTGTGTTGACTCTGAGGTCTGAAGATATAAGCTCTGTACTTGTTGGAAACAAGAAATAACAAACAATCACTTTTGTGCCTTACTCGTGGGCTACAGGGCCCAGGAACATTTTTGTGCTGCTCTGATTTTGGAGGCTACTTTGCCCTGTGCCACTTTGCTATGGTCTGTCTGCACACTGGGTCTGTAGCATCCTCACACTGCTTTGCCTGAGACAGGATCCGAGATGTCCAGCTGACTCTTACATTGTACTGTAGCTAGTGCATCAGATCTCTGACTTTTTTTCTTTTAACCTTACTTTTCTGACAGTAGCTTGGTCTGAGCTACGTACTAGTAATGCCACCTTAAGGTATTAATCTGTTTACCCTTTCCATATCACTTCATCTAAAATGCCAAACAGTAAAAAAGGAGGTCTCAAAACTTGTTGCACAGCACTGACGTCTAAATGAAAAAACACTTTTTTCATGGCAAGATGACTCGGAGCTTTCCCCTCTAATAAAACATATATATGATATTATATATCTTTGTGGCAGCTGCAATGGCTTCTCACATTATTTAATTAGAATAAAGAAGCTATTCATTCTAGCAGAGGAAAGAAAAAGTGTGAGTTAGTATGTTGCTCGTCCTTAACAAGTGTTTTGCAATACCAAGCTTTGAGAACAAGCTGTTATACCTAAAAGTTTAAAAACCTTACTAACCAAGATAATCAAGCTTTTTAATGACAAAGTCTTTGCAGAGTCACAGTGCAAAATTGTGATTATGATTAATTTCCTTAGGGGACGCATGACTGACAGCAATTGAAGCTGGCTATCACACAGTCATAAATTGAGATATGGTTAAGTAGTGCTGTTTGCTAATCAGGGGCAAGAAATACAGACTGGCATGTTGAAGTGCACTGGGTATACTATATCTTTTAGCAGAGCAGGATTAACTCTTCAGTACTTTTGCCCCAAACTCTTTCTGACCTTTTTCTGTGCTCTCTAGTGCATTTGACATTCCAGAGGAAGACACAAACCAGTACAGCAAGCACTTTCAAGGTTTTCTGCAAGGAAAGTTGTACAAGTTATCCTGAATGCCAGTTGACAGTATGTTCTGCCATTTGCATTTATTGTCTCAGTAGCATTAAATATGTGGCTAAGTCTAACTGGACTTTTCACTTTCTTCTTTCATGCAAGGGCAACCTATAGCTAATGATCCTTTTTATACTCACCTTGTCAAACTACCATCAGAGGAGATATAGCCAGAATGGATCTGAAGTGCTGAACTGTCCAGAAATTCCCAACTGTCTGTGGTGCTTGGCCTTTTGGAATTTTCCTGAAAAGTTTTACAGCTTCTTGAATCTATGGCTGTAAGAATAGGACTGAAGCATTCTGCATGCCATGAAAGCAAGTCTTCTCTCCACGTTTTACTTCTTGCATTTGGTATAGTTTGGAAATCAAATGTAGGATGTTCTAAAGAAAGATGTCCATCATTAGCCATAATCTAAACTTCCAGGATTTTTAGAATACTATCTAAATCTTCATATGTGCTCTATAGAATGAAATGTCTTTTTAAAGCGTTTTTAAAGACAAGCCTATCTATAACAAGGAGTTACCTAAAACACATTTCTTTATAGAAGAAAAGGATGCAAGTTATAGAAACGAGGAGTTTAATTTCACAGTTACAAAATGCTGCCCCATCTTCTGTGTTCTTCTTTACATTCTATTCACTCTAAGCTAGAGAAATCCTTACAGTGAATTTTTGAAGGTAGATTTGTTTGTCTTCAAAGCATTTGTTTGTTTGATTTGTCTTAAAAGCATATACCAGACTTCATTACCTATCAATTGTATCCATGATCATAAATGACTTGAATATATTGAAAATCTTATCCTCAGTCATCATCACGGCTGTGTTGCCATTTCAGATAGTCCTTCAGTCTTTGCAGCATTAGGAAACAATCTGCTTGACAAAGAGGTGTCAGCCCACAGCAGGATAGCAAGCCTGTTGTGGCATAGCAGCTGTCAGGAGAAAAGAAAAGAGCTTCAGTCTTTCTTTTCCTTAGTACAGGGGACAGCTGAGGCAAATAGAGCTAGTTTTTTGTTGCTGTTGTTTTCTTTTATTTTCTTTTTGTTTTTCCTAGTGTATTAGGATATACTGTGCCAAAAATGTTAGTCATCTCATGGAAAAGAACTCTGTTAAACCTTCTGATTTTTCTTTATGTATATAAGCTTTATCAGAATTTTTTCTTTCTTGAAGAGTTTTGCCTCCAGTTATTTTGCAAAAATAAATTTATTATAAAGACCAGTGTACACACTAGTAATGTTATGGGATTTCCCTTCTCTTTGAGATGTAAAACTAGCAGAAAAAGGTTTTGTGGTGAAGTTAGGTACTGTCAAAAAGGGATCTTTATCAATATCAATTTTCTGTTCAGACAATAAAATGAAGACTGAGGTGCTTGGGAAATTTCTTGCAGAAGTGCAACATTCAAGCTGACTTGTGTGGCTAATCAAGACAAATAAACAAGCCTAAGCTTAGTTAACTGAAAGGCACAACTAAGCGATTACCCACGCTGTATAATACTGTTTCCATGCAGCCACCCACACATTTTCTGATCCTGAGGACAATAACGATGCTGTTCTATCTCCTTTTGAGAGGAGTAAAGAGAAGCCTTTTAGAAGTATGGTTTTGTGGCACCCATCTCATCAGAAAAATAATATGCAGCTCAAAAAACCCTTATGTCAAGGTCCTTGAATCATAAAAACATCATCGGAATTGTGATGGACAGGAGCAATTATTTGTTATGTAGTAGGCAAGCACCTTGTAGGAAAACTGCCAGGCTTACTTTCAATTCTTTGCAATACTTAAAACAGTTACTTAATGGACAGAAAGTAAATGGCCACAGTGATTAAGTGATGGTTCAGTAAATGATGTAGACTAGATTAGGTGGTCACTCTTATAATCTTTTTCTGTGCTAACTTGCTGGAGATGACACAGGGATTTCAGATGACTTTAGGAGTAAACAGTAAGCAGAAAAATGTCTAAGTTGGTAGCCACTGGATTTCTGGTTGATTCAGGTGCTATTCAAAAGGATATCCCAAAGTTAAGTGGTGGGTAAACAAGCCAGCAGTGGCATATTTATCACAGTCTGGGACCAATGATCCAGGGTTTGACTTGTGTTCAGTAAGTTGAAACTAAATATTAGGGGGAGGTCTTGTTATCCAGTGCTTGAACAGGAGAAATGCAGTCATGTTTATTGAATCAGGTAATGAAGATATCAGAAGGCTTAGAGGTCAGTGCTGTAACTTAGAATTAGGCATCTTTCCATCTGTAAAGCCATACAGTGGACGGCTTTACAAAGTGCTTACATGTTGAAAATATTTAGACTGTAATGTTGATTAATAAAACTTTTCAAAGCAGAATATATCTTCAATTTTGACAACTTAAGAGGCGTTTAAGTAATGGTTATAATCAATTTTTGAAACACTAGAATATGCATAGTGGGTGTTAGACAGTCAATCTCCATGTGTACCTTTATAAATCTTTCTGTGGCAGTTCTAAAGAAACATCATAAGAGTGATCTAGGTATATTTCCTTGAGAAATTTAATGAGAAAAGCAGGTATAGCCTTCATGAGGCACACGCCTCTTTTCATATTTAGAATTCTCAATGCATATAGTGCCTCCTTTTAGTGTCTGCCCAGAATATAGGCCTATTTCACATTAGAATGGTCTAATCTGCATGGCAATAATAAGACAAATATGAGTTGGCATTATTCATGTCCTGGATCTCATGGAAATATTCTTTCCTAGAGTTCAAAATAAATGGATCGCTATCATTAGTAGGAGTTTGAACAATTTGGGAGAAGTTTAGCTGTGATTTTGAAAACCTGGTTTTTTTTCTTCTTTCTTATGCAGGATTAAAATAAGGAAAAGTACTGAAAGTACTGGGTGTCACATAAGGATCAACTTATTGTAAATGAAAAAAGTCAGGCCTCAGGGATTTAACTGGGATCCTTCCTTTAAATGTGTTCATTGTAAAATTCTGTAAGCTGTAGACAGCCTACTTGGAAAATTATCTCCTGTAACTCTTAGCCTTTCAAGGACTATGTCATGATGCTACCTGCAATGAGCACGGTAGTCTCTGGATAAATAGAAATCTATCCTAGATGGTGATTTACAGTCTTGACGCATCTCAGTGGGATGTATATTAACCTGACTATCCATTAAGTGCCTTCCTGCCTTGAAAAGGCCTGTTTTTAAGAGCTTCTTTAGCTCTCACTGGTTTAGAATGATGGAAATTAGCACAACTACTAGCAGATGTTAATCATGTAGCTTAATGCACTGCTGGAGGGCATTTGCATTTTGGTGGTGAGCATGGTGTAAGTACCTGTGCAGAACAGATTAGACTATGTTGCCCTGTGTGTTTTCAACAGATGCCACACTCTCCACTCCAGAGAATCTGCTTGCAATGCAGCCATAACTACTTTTATTCTGGCTCAGTGTCAGTGTTTTAAGTCTACCCTAGCTCTTGACTTTCTTGTTCTGGGCTAGTTCTTTTTTCTCTTCCTCAGCACCTTTATCCTGTAAGCCCTCATGAGAGCCCTCACTCAGCTCTGCTGTCACTCCCCTCTTTTTTTAGTGGCTGTTCTTGAAAATTCTCTCGTGTAATTCCTCTATTTTAGCATGCTTTAAGATTTTGCCCTTGACCACTTTTGTTGCCTCATCTTCTACTTTTACTTCTTTAATTATTTCTTTGCTAATTAGTTCTATACCTGTTTCTTCATTCTGTCTCCTATGGGAGAAGCCCACAGTGCTCTCCCTAGCTCACCTGGAAATTTTCTTTTTCTCATATGTAATGTGGATCGAATATAATGTAGATTTTTGCTTTTCAAATTGTCCACCTGGTATCCACTCACCCATTTTACCAACTGAGCTTCCACTCCAATACCCTGTGCCTAAATCCATCAGCCTGGGAGAATTGCCCAAAACTGGAGTTAAAATCAAAAATGTTGAAAGTTCCACTAAGGAAACTATAGTAGAGAAATTCACTATTCTAAAAAATGAAGCGTTACACATAGTTAGCTTTATTTGTTCAATTAATTTTAAAAATTAAGCAATCCCACTGAGCACTGTCTGCTTGGGTCCCAGGTCTTGTGAGCTGCAGCTGGCCCACCCAAATTTCTACATACCGAGACCTGCTTTTCTCACAACAAAGAGCTCGAGTTTTGCTGAATTTTTTCTGTCTTCTGTTACAAACAAAAATAGAAAATTTGTTAGTTTTCTAAATTCCAAATATTTTACTCTATTTTAAGGATTATTCCACGTTAATTAAGATATAGTCCTTTCTCCCATTCCTCCTCATTAGAAAAAACATGTCAGCACCTTTCTGTTTTACATTCTAAATCAGTGACAGATTGAAAATATTTCCAGTGCTAGCAACTGTCTAGCAACTCCCTCTCTCTGATTTTCTTATTCTTTTCTTAATAGGAAATGTTTCCAAAGTATTGCTCATAAGTAGTCCTGCTCTCCTAGCATTCTGTTGGGCAGTATGTTTAGGGTCTCAAAATTAAATCTAATCTATATACAGTTGTCAAGCTTGATCAAGTATTTTACAGTAACATACTCTGTTGATATTAGAGGAAATGGTTTTCATGTAAGTTCTCAATATATCAATGTAATTAGGAGTATCCATACATTTACAAACCCAAAGCATGATGAAGACCAAATCGTATGAATGCCTGGTTATTTTCCCTGTAGGTCTGAGTATGCTTACTTATTATTCTGAATTTTCATTTTGTCACTTAAAGCAGCATTGATCATTGTGATAAAGTCGTTCAGCCTGATGATTTACAATCAATGAAAAGCAGACATAGTGAATTCCAGTAAACTGCAAACCAATTACCTCTAGACATGTAATTTTAATAATTCAGACTCCTTTTTATTTTCCTCCATGCTTGTTACACATAACAGTGTTGATGGGGGGAGGAAGTGCACATTCTCTCTCTCTCTCTCTCTCTATTTAGCTCTCTTTTATTTTCTTTTTCCCCCTGGTTTGCACATACCTACTATTTATATTATTAAAGTACTGAAGTAGGTATATAGTAAATATATATGTATTTATTTTTTTTAAGTGTCAGGTTATTCCTCAAGTGAAGAACTGGACTAGGCTTTTTCCCAGGTATAGTGTGTCCATGTTCCAAATGCTTTTATAGCTGGTACGACCTGCAGTGTTGAACAGCCAGATGGGTAATTTCTCATTCACTTGGAGTGAGGACTGGGACAATTTATATCCAGAGTGGTAACTAAACCACTCAAGGTCTGGTAGTGCCCCAGGGACCTCCTTCACTTCTCCATGTGCAGGGAGAGGTGAGTTCAGCATGCTGAAGCACAAAGAATCAGGTGATATGTGTCTCCTCAGGAGATGTGGGGTGGCAGACAGTTTGCAGTCCTGTAAAAACAGGCAAGGACGCACTAAACTTATGTAAGACTGTGTAGCTGCTTATACCTGAGCTAGGCAGTTTTGGTGAGGCTGCCCGTGCTGAGAAATCTGTGTTAAAACTTAACAAGGTTACTCTAAAATCTCTTCTGACAGCTATTTAATGCCTACCAAGTGCTGAGGCTATAAAAATGCATTTTGCAACAGCATTCAGATAATAAATACTGTGAACAGTTTAAAGTCACTGGTTTGTCTTTACAGCTTTATGCTGTAACAACAGTAAAGTTAACCTTATGCCAGTTCTTGTTTCATTTAAATAAACTCAAGTATTATCTCCATGTTCTTGATATGACATATAAAGCATCTTTTAGAAAACAACTGTGAAAAAATCATTATATAGAACATGAATGTAGTGGAGTACTTAAGTGGCAGCACTGTTCTTCAACAATTACTGTTCTGTATGCATTACTTAAGTTCTTATTTAATTATATTTTGCACCTATGGATTGGAAATATTGTTTAAGAAATAAAGTTCAGGCTTGTTTGGTTAAAAATTTCAATGGAATTGTTAGACTATGTTCAAAGTACTTTACTTTTTGAAAGCTGAGAAGTTGAAAAAAGGCAACAGTAATCAGTACAGCTTAATTGTTTGCATGGTGACTGTGGTCTTATCCCAGGTCATTAGTTTTCCAGCATGTATCTAGGAGGGATGATGCTAGCTGAATTCCTTCTATGAGTAAATTCTGCATTGCCTTGCATATAGACAAAGTTTCAGTTGCTTATATAGTTCTGCTTCCAAATTCTGTCCAGTAAAATATATAATGTACTTAACTGGAACATTAGGGTAGTGCTTGGTCTTCAGTGTATTTTCAGCACTGTACTGCATGTCTTTATCACATATGCAAATGCAGAGCTCTCTGAATTTTTACTGTGTGCATAGAAGGAAACTTGTCTAAGGCCTGTCTGCCATGATGGAGGGCAGCTTATTGCATGTTCTTAAGGGACTTTTTATACCCTACAGTGTTTTTTATGTCATACACTTACGGGCTGTCCTTCAAAATATTCTGACTGCTTCAACTCTGTAGCAGGTACGCAGTGGAGGGCAGAGAAATTCCCCTCAGTACACAGGACTCTGTTGTGTTTTCTCTCTTCTGGGGCAAAACAAAACAAAAGCAAACAAACAAACAAAAAGGCATCCTGTAACTACCTGAGTAATGTCAGTAATCCAGTTATCAGGTTTCCTTTTAATTTTGTATAATTTCGTCTTTAAATGCACAAGTGTTAGAAAATTATCTGTATTACTATCCAGAATATTAATATTCCAGAGGAAGTAATTTGGAAGCTTTTACTCCAAAAACAAACAAACAAGAATTATCCTCTCTAAAAAGAAGAAGAAAAATTTAAAAATGCAGGTTCATTTGCTTTTGAAAATCAGCAGTATTCTCCGTTACCTGAACTGCAGCCATAAATACCTGTAATACTGTAATTTAATGCCATGTATAAAGAGTCAAATTCAGAGGAATCAGTGAAGTGGAGTTGAGCCATAAAAGAGGAAAGATGACAAATGTTGTCAAAACTATTTGGTCTATTTTATATGGTTTTAGTAAAAAGATAATATTGAAAAATAATCTGCATTAGAAAATTTCAAAGTCTGAACTGGTTAGAATCAATCCTTCCTTTTCCCTTCCCTCTTCCTGTCAGATTTCTGATGCATCTGACAGTACTACCAGGCTGTTTGTTACCTTTATGGATATCAGAGCCCTGGAAGCTTCTATCTCTGAGCAGAAAGTCATATTCAGTAAAATGCCCTCTGAGAAAGGATGCTTATATAAATAAAAAGGAATCTTTGTCATAAAGAGTAGATACAAATACAGTTTCAACAAAACAAAGCACAATGACATTCTGTTAGGTTTTATAAGGATCACCCCTGAACTACAGCAAATTCCATTGGCAGATATTTTTATATTGCCCACCCTCCTAGAAGTTTTCAGTCCTAGCTTATGAAATAATGTAATGATATAATGATGTATAATGTATTTTATGCAGTTCAAAAAAGTGATTTATTTTTAGGAAGTGAATAGCTGAGGTTTTTATTCTTTACATTTCTACTGGTTCTAAGTAAGCAGCATAAGTTATACATCTAGTATCCTTTACTTCACTATTGACTTTATTGCTCAAAATCCTTTATATTGGGTTCATTACTAAGGGAGTTTTAAAAAATACTAACAAATGGGATTTTTCTTTCTTTAATTACCCTCCCTTTTGAGGTAAAGATATATTATTTTTTCAGTTCTTTATCAGTAAAACATGAATAAATGATGTTGCAGGCTTATTTGTAAGAAGGGATTTAAATGGAAAAACTACTCTCATAATAACTTTTGCAGTCTGCATGTCTTGCTGTATTTCTAAACAAGAACTACTTATTCTGGAGCAGAATATCTGCATAATACAGTGACTTCAAACATGGTAACTATATAAGGATTCTTATTGTGAAGTAATTGTTCCTCAATATCTGTTGTAGTTAGTTGTCTGTATAGAAAATACCTCTCTGTGAACCTCAGTATACTTCTTCCAAACCTGAAGCTTCTACCTAATTTGTAGGGACATCAAGCCTTTCATGAAAATACATGTTATGAATTCTTGAGTTCTTGTAATACTTTGACAAAAAGACCATTTTATACAAATATTAACTATGTAATATATTTCAGCTTGCCTATTTTACTGAGAAGTGTAGGATTTTTTTTCTATCTGGGAAATGCAGAATTGCTATAAAGGTGCAAGTTATTGCACTTTGCTGGCATAATTATTGTGATTGTCAGCTACATTCTGATTGCTTATTTTTTCTTAGTGGTGTGATTATCAAAGGCAGCAGTGCTGGGATTTTTGGGTTCCCACATGGCTTGAAGAACTAGAAATTTAAAAACATCTTCTCTTTGACAGGTAATCTGAACATTTTTTATGGGCAGTCATTAGAGAATAAAGCTGGGATTTAGCAGTTTCATTTTACAGGCTCACTTTTCTGCAGCATTATGCTAACAAAAATCCTGATGACACAATAATTTGAATATGTTGAAAATGAGGGACAGAGAGCCCAAAGAGACATGTAGAGCAATTGTGAACTTGAAAAGTTTTCACCTGTGTTCTGACACGCTCTTTTATCCTGGGCAATTTCCTCTCTTCATAATCAAGGTTCTCAGTGTGGCACACAAATAAAAAAGGCCTCTAATCATACTAAATTGTGGGGTTTTACTGTGCCTCACAAGGGAAAAGATTAATCATTAATAAACTGTTTTCATTAGTAACCTAAGCTAGCATCTTATTTCTTTTTTTTGGTTGGGTTTTTTTTTGGGGGGGGGGTTGTTGTTTTGTTTTGTTTTACTCTAACAGATGATTAATCTGGTCTGTTTGCAAATGCTACTTTCCTCAGCATAACACTTATTCAAAGCTTATTCCTGAATTCAGTTTCCCTCGAGTTCGTGATATTCTGTTCTCCTATTGCTGGTCCTGGCAACCATTCAATGGAAGCTTCTGTAGGATTGTCTTTCTTCATCCACCATCACTGTGTGGTATTGATGCAGATTTCTCCACAGATTATGGTGGCTGCCTAATTGCTTTTTCTTTTGCCTGTCTTAACAAGAAATGTGTAAATTTTTCACAGTTTGAATTTTCCCAAGAATGTAAGAAGGGCATTCCATTCCCTGGGCCTGTGCCCATGGCAATCATAGTAATTGTAGGCTCTGGTTATTTTTCTCTGTTTGAGATAAATGTCTTGATTTAGATTGTTTGTGAATGACACTCATTCTGTTCCCACTGTGATGCTGTGAACCACAGGTATCAGATACTCATCCTGATTCTGGCCACCTACATGCTGCCTCTGTTGTTCATCTGGTAAAAATGGTGCCTATTATTCCAGACAAGTCGTTTTATTTCCCAATGCCTTTTTACCTCTTTTGTTTGTTTAGATTCTTATGTTACTTAGGAATTGTCTTTCATTCTCTATTTTATATTGTGCCCAGCACGATGAGCCATCATTCTTCCCTGTGTCTTTGGGTAGGTGTATAATTCAAATAATGAATAGTAGTCACCTTTATCTAAGAACATCTAGTAAAACAGTGGCATTTTCATGAGGTGATAATTCATAGGAGCTCCATGAGCATGTTTCTTCTTGATTTATTTTAGTGCAAGGGATTCACACTGAAAATCCTGAAAAACTCTGGAACTCAGAAGCAATCTTTGCTAGTGGTTCCTAAGTGGCCTTAATGTTGAGGATCACTGAATCCATTCAAAGGAATATTTATAAATGAAATCTCAGACTTCCACTGAAGATGGCCTACAGACAGCATATTGCTGTGCCTAAGCAGAGTCCATGATATGGCTTCATGTACTATTTCAGGACTGTGCTGATTTTCTACTGATGCAGTCTGGGTGAAAATACCCTTTCAGGGGGTATTTTCATTTCCTTTGCTTTCTTCTCTTTTTCATATGTTGATAATTGTTAAAGAAATTATATTGTGGATTTTTTTGGGGGAGAAAAAGGACATTTAGGACAAATAACAGAAGAAAGAAAAATAAGAATAATCAGGACAAGATTTGAATCAAAACTTTGAGAGCATTTTTGGGTTCTTGCGCTTTGGGAAAAATTTTGTGTATCTTTTGTGATTTTTTTAAGGGATATTAATTTAACTCACTATTTCACTGATAGTGAGATTAATAATAAAATGGCAGAAGTCCCTCAAAGTTTTGTCAAATGTTTTAGCACCACATAAAGGGAGATGCATAAGATAAAGAAAAAAGAGGAATAAGGTGCTCATAATATAAAGGAGGTCATAGAAATGCCAAAGGATATTAGGATCCAAACTCCATTAAAATCCTGTCTGGCAGAGGTGGGCCATTTCTATTTACATCTCCTCCAGAGCGAGTGAGACATTGCTCTGATGCTGGCAAACTAAACTTCTGTCACGCTTCTTTTATGTTTCTTTAATGTTTCCATAACTTACTTTTATAGTCTAGATGCTGCTCAAGGAGATTTCTATGTACAGGGTGGATGGGAACTCTTGAACTGACAATAGAGAGCTTGGCAGCCTTTGAATTTTCAAGCTTTTTTCATGCCTTTTCTTTCCCTTGTGGCTTATCTGGCATGCAGTGCTTCAGAGTTAGTCCAAGAAAGGCTAAAACCTCTTCCATAAAGTTTACTTAATCAAGCTGGGCATAAATAATACTCAGTACTCTGATTTTCCTTGTTGAATTTACTTCTTAATGAATTATGCTCAAAGTGTGTGTAATGTAAACTTACATTTTGAGAACAAATACCTTTTTCTGTTTTCTGACTTGTGCTGAATTTCTTAGCTTTTCAGCTTACATTTTGCATTGATTTGGATTCTTTGTTTGTTTTCCTCTGCTGGTAAAAATTATGGAGTGTGAAGAAAAAAGACAAGATCTTGCCATCCACAGAGCCCTGTCAAACCAGAATGCACATTTTATCCAGTATAAATTACCAAGCGAAGCCCCTATCTATGCCTTTTTTCATGACAGTCTTTCTAGAATTTTTTTGTCGTTACTTTCTTTTAGCAGAAATGTAGGCAAGCTACTCCAAGGTGCACTAAATTTGCCAGTAACACTAAATTGGGAGGAGCTATTGACTCCCTTGAAATGAGAGTCCCTGCACAGAGACCTGGACAATGACAGGGCTGGTTAATTGCCAACTGTAGGAGGTTTAACAAAGACTATGCCAGATTTTGCACCCAGGATGTACACAAGTATGTGCTTTCTGAAACCATGACATAATAATGATCTCAAGCAAAATAAACCAAACCAAAACCAATATAAAATCACACCCTATTTATTTTCCCTTTTCATAACAAGCATCTAATATCTTGGGAAGGTGGGAGGGCTTTGCAAATGTTTTAATTGACAAATGTGTTCTACAGCACTAAGAAAGGGAGGTTTTTTTCAAACCCAGGAGCAGTCAAGATCTGAGGTTTTTTAATGCGAGCAGTTAAAAACATACCATGAGCTACAGAAATGATTAAAAATAACTGTATTTATTTCACTAGTATCTCCAGGATGAATGTTAAGGCTTTGCAAAGCAAACAAACAAACAAACCATTTGTTGGTTAGGATTTTTGTGTAGCTCTGTTCAAGAGATCTGAGGAGTCATTAATGGGGAAACTAAACACAGGAATCAAAGAAAAAGAATGAAGATATTCAGTGCTGAAGTTTCTGATTCCAGAGCTAAAACTGTGGAGTCACTCTCTGATTTTGGGTCAGTAAGAGTTCTATGGTGTAACCTTGATTTGAAATTGAAAATAAAAAGGGACATTATTTCTGACATTTGGGAGAATATCATATATTATATTTTCACAGAATTGCCATTTTAGAATAGATTCAGGACTTACTATGGTATGGGTGTTGCTAAGAGTCTTTCTACTTGATGGAAATATCAGACCTTCCATCCCTGAAATACATTTCCTGAGGGTTGCATATCAGCAATGGGACTCTTTGCTGTACTGAAGATGATGTATTTCATTGGGGAAGATAACTGACAAGATATCAAGCTTATTTTGGCATGCAATTTAACATTCAACCCCAACAGTTGCAACTGCAGAAGTCGTTTTCGGATTCCAATGGTGAAAAAAAAAATAAAATGAAATAGTAGTATAAACTCCCTTTCAGCTGTAATTGTTGCTTTTACTAAAATTTATTTGCACAGAGAGAGGAGTGTAGGGACCAGCTTGATTTTCATCTGAGCAGAAGTATAAAAATTTTAATTTAAGTGTATAGAGTTGGGCAATTAATGCCAAAAAGATACCTTTTCTAAATGCTCAAACTTTGACTAGATTAACTGGCCTGAGACCTCTTCTTCATGAAGAGAGTGGTAGTTATGTCTGTGGTAGCTTCCTTTAACCACATCACTGTTAAGAAAAATGGGTTCCTGAACCTGCCATGCCAATAAGCATTCAGGCACTGTAATTTTTTGGGTTTAGCTACTGCATGTAGCCTGCTCCCTGGATAATCAGGCAGACATGCTTCAGCTGCTGGTTTCCAGTTGTTGCAATAATGTGCTAACATGCTGGTCCCCTGAAACAGCCTGCTTATTAACTGTGATGCCCAAAATGCCATCTGGAGTGTTATTCAGACATCTATAATTATTCTGTCTACTTCTATTTGATTGTCTGCTTTGTTTCACTATGCATGCTCTTTATTCCTTTTCATTTTTTCTTTCCTGTTTTTTTTTTCTTTACTTATCATGGGATCATTTCATTTTTTCATACAGAAGTACCAACAACTCTCAACTCTCTTCTATAAATTTATTTTACATAATTTCAATATATTCAACAATACAGATTTTCTAGAAAAAAATCTGGGAAACAAACTGCAGAATCTGTCTTTCAAGTTAGAGTAGAAAAAAATACCATAATAATCACTTTGGCAGAGACTAGTAATCATAGAGAACGAATTCTTTGCTTCATGCCTTTTTCCATTTATACTAGCACATAGTGCATATAAAACATCTCCAATTTATATGACAGTGAGTTGCACTCCAAGTGTAAGTGGAAATGACTTTAAGAGGGGCAGGCCAGCACAGAACAGGTTCCTGATGCAATGAAGTGGAAAGGGACCTGTGAGTATGCCAACTAAATTGTTTGATCTGCTTATATCCTCATTGTTCATTCTGCTATGTGAAATCACTCTTGATATCTTGCAAAAAACATGTGGGAAAAATGAAATTATTTTATTTGGGTAACAAATGTATTCTCTAGGGATTTGCTTTGACTTTTCAGTATAGTGCTAGTTAGTTGCAAACAGCTGAGAAAAGTGTCAAGCTGAAAATAGAAATTAATATGAAGAAGATAACTCACTTGGCAATAAATGGGAAAGATACTACGTACCATACGAGTTAAACCAAAAAATTAACACATGCATCCTCTTGGTGTTTTCAATCATATTATATCTTATTGAAATATGTAAGTTCTCATGACAGAATTGTCCCTACATCACTTGCTGACTGCTGCTAATCTTGGAAGTATCCAGAGTTTTCTCGGAGCAGCCGTTAGCTCTTCCTTTTTCTGTCTTCTCTTATGTGATTGGAAAATATCTCTTATTGCAGTGTAGAAAAGGGATGAGAGAGAGTTAAAGGCTTTAACGTGTGCCAGCTCTGGCCAAAGAAGTATGTAAGAAGGATGAGGGGGCTCATAAATGGGCCAGAGATTAATAAATAGTCAGTACTTAATTTTATTTTCTTGTGCTGGGAGAATGGAATTTGTAATCCCAGCGCAGCGATTTGCGGACAGTATCCCCATCTAGGGGCAGATGCGAGTATCTGTGCTGCCGGGAGCCTGCGGCTGGGGGAAGGGAGGATTTGGGAAACACCCACATCCAGGCCAGCTTGAGAATACAAACAAGTGCACGCCAAGCGCCGTGCCTTTAGTAGCAGGGTGTAGTGGAAGAAGCGGCTTAGAGTAAGAACTGGAGAATCCGCGGGGGTTTCTGAGGTTGCTGTGCTGCCGTGCTGCAGCCCGGAATGCTGGGCACGGGCTGAGCCCGGCCTGGCACCGGCGGGACCGGCAGCTCCCGGCTCGGGCTGCCAGCAGGGCAGGATGCTTGGAAAAGGCCGCCTCTGTCTCTGCAGAAGGTGAATGTGTGGCTGCTGCTTTTGAAGTGTCCTCCACGGCATTCGTCTTCAATTTTAATGGCTACACTTTAGCTGGGCTCATGTAGAGGTCCGTGATGAGATGGAGCACAGGAGCTGAGCTCTCACGCAGAATAGATAACCTCAGGTCCTTTGAGAAAATGATATTACAGATGAGGGCTGAGGTCACTGGCAGGACAACATGGGAAAGCTTGCACTGGGGCCATATAAATCGTGCCTGGTGTCAAGAGAGAAGGATTTTGCTCTCTGGCCCTTAACTTTCACGAGCTACTTTATTTACATAATTATCTTTGTTGTTGCTGCTGGTTTTTCTTGCCTTTTCATATAAAAATGCTCTGTGTGAAAACTCATCTTTGAAGATAAAAATACATAAATAGCAAGGCAGTTACAAAATACTCTGTGATGTTATTGAAGTGACCTTGTTGCTTTCTTTCCCCCTACATCCTCTTTTTTTCCTGAAATAAAATTATTTGAACAGGATAACCTCTTGTAACTTGATAGAAAAATGTGACCTGTTCAGTTAGTTGCCTTTGCAGGACTCTCTTAGCTTGGGGATAGAGAAAAGGAAAAATAACTGCCATGTAAGACTCTAGATTTAAGGTCAGCCATTCTGGCTGATGAATTTAACAGAATTATGTACAGCATTTTCCTCCCCATCCTCCTTCTGATGGAGTGATCCTGAGTAGAAGGAATAACCAGATTAGGGTTTCAACGTGACTATTTGCATAAATGAGCCTGTATGTGCAACTGGAACGAACAGCCTAGCGCTGGCAAAGCTCCAGAGACCCTAAATCAAATACCAGAGAGAGAGAGAAATACAGAGAGGGAAGGGAAAATACTGTATTCAAACACAAGATATTGGGACAAATATTGCACAGCTGAGTCGCTGTGGGATGCTTATGATAAAATAATCCTATTCAGCTCTCCTACTCTAATAATTGTGCACAAGTTGTGGTGAAACAAATTTTTGACTCAACTTTTTTTTTCTTTTTTTTTTAAGAAAATGATGTTTTCTCTGAGCAACACAAAGTTCCTAGGGTATTTTGAAATAATAAGCATATTTCCTATATTAACACACACAAAAAATACCATTGCGTAGCAAAGCCAAAGTCCAAGCAAGGTTTCTTACACATGATGTGTATTAGTAATAAAACTTGTGAGCTGTGTTGCTGTTTTTATGCGTGCATGTTCTGTGTGGCAGCCCATTTATGCATTTTCCACTGTGCTGGGGCTTACATCACTGTCGTATTAGTCTAAGCAGAATAGAGCAGATTGTTTATTTTGGTTGAGCTCTGCTTCGGGCTGTAACATCAGATGTAGCTCCTAGAGTGACAAATTCCAATTGCAGTGTCACAGATTAAACAAGGGTACAGAGGAGCCCTGCAAGCAGTTTTGTTTCTCATGGAAGTGAAAGGATACTGTGCTTGCTAAAGTTAGTACGTGTGATCCCACCATGACCAAAATAAAATAATCCACTCTCATAGCTTTCTTCTGTTTAAAAATTTCATTGCCCAGAACCCCTTTTTTTGTACACTCTTCAGTTTGGGGTTGCAATATTCAGTTGAAGTTAGTCACCTTTTATTAATGAATAGTGCAACTCTCCATTACTTTTATGTAACATAGTAATTTTTAGCTTTGTTTGTTCTACTGTATGGTAATATCTCATTCACAAAAATCACAGACTCAAAAATAAGTTATGGTTAAAAGGAACATCTGGAAGTTCTCTGTTCAGGGCCCCTGCTCCAGCAGGATCACCTAGAGCAAGTTGCTCACACCATTTCCAGATGGCTTTGGAATATCTCCAAGGATGGAAAACTCAAAACCTGTGTCAGCTCCTGGTCAAATTCAGAGTATAAGTGTTTCTCCTTATGTTTGACTAGCAGCTCCTGTGTTTCAGTTTATGCCCTTTGGTTCTGTCACCAGGCACCACAGAACCAAGCCTATCTGTCTTCTTTACACCTTCCCTTCAGAATCTACTCTTTTGGTGAGATTCCACTGAGGCTTTTCCTCCCTAGGCTAAACATCCCCAGCTCCCTCAGCCTTTCCTTGTACGGGAGATGCTCCCGTCCATTAATCATTTTAACAGCTCTGTGCTGGAATCTCTCTTGGAGCTCCCTGCCTCTCTCGTACTGGGGAGCACAGAACTGGACCCTGCAGGCCAGGAGTGTTTCATCAGTGCTGAGCAGAGCAGTAGGATCAACATCCCTCCCAACTCAGCCCATGGTACCATTAGCTGTTTCTGTGGCAAGATCTTATTGCTGACTCACATTCAACTCAGTGTCCTTGAAGAAGCTGAAGTCTGCTCTCCTAAAGCCCAGGGTTGTAATCCTTCATTTTGTTCTGCCTCCTCTTTTCAGGATCCAGAATTCCAGTGTCTCATGGGCACTGCAGCCAAGGCTGCCTCCAGCCCTCACATATCCAACAAGCCCCTCATTTTTGAAAGCATGAAAGCTGGCAGAGCACCTTTCCTTGTTGCTCCTCTATCACTTGGATCAGCAAGTTACACATTTATACATTTCACTTAGCAACTACATATTGCACTAACACAGTTGGTTTCTAGGGTGATTAAGTATCACCTCTGCTGTGGAGCATTAATATTACCATCAGAAAACATTTGAAGGTACTTGCTTCCCAGAAACAGGTGCATTAGTTTTATCTCAGCTGGACTTTTTTGCTATATCCATGACAGATACGAATAGTGACCTTTTGGAATATAAGATGATTACACAAATAACTATAGTGAATAATAAATAAAAAACAAGTACATTGGATAAAATGGCTAGGAGTTCCTCAGCGTTTTCAGGTGGCCTCTTTGCCCATTTTGAAGCAAGTAATTTTGTAATAGGCATCCTTTCATCTCATCTTTAAAATGTGCACTGTTGTTACCTGTAAGACCTGACTGAAGATTTTGGCCTCCTTAAGATTGTTCCATTAACATGTGACATTTTTGCTGCAATTTCCCAGTGGTTCCATTTGTGACCCATTATCTGAGAAATGCCATGAGAGAGAGTTGTGAGTACTTTGTTTACCAGAAAATTTTGATCTCCCACTGGTTTTACAGCTGACTATAGTTTCACTGTCCTCAGTGTGTAGTCAGTTCTGATTAATGCAGAACTAAGCAAGATTAAATTTAGGCCCCATCCTCTGAGTACAGATAAGAATCTTGACAAGGTTGCTGAAGCTCTTCACCTTTCAAGGTATATAAGAAATGTCTCCCATGGAATTTGCAGCATGTGCAGGCTGTTGAAGGTCATTTGGGCACGTGGCTTTTAAAGAGGTGCAATTCCATTTTATCCCCACTCCTACCCAATGCCAAGAGTGTACATAACATAAGCAATCCCACCAATCCAATTATTAGGTTAGAAAAAGGTCTTATTTCATCATATCTTCTCAAAAATTGAATACTGAAAGGTCAACGTTTTCTCAGTAGTTACTTGAATGTAAAATAAAATATGAATAAAGCTAAGAAACAACCCTTTAACAATGTACCACGTGCTGGGTTCATCATAAATGAAGCTATACTTGTTGCCCCTGTGTTCCTAGAAGTTGGAATTTGTACAATAAACTGGTCTTGATTTGAAAATAATAGCTAAAGATAGAATTAGAGAGATGTTGAAGGGGGAACCTAGAGAAAAGAGAGAAAAAACCCAAAGTATTAGGAATTAATGTTGAAGGAAAGTGAGTTGCTTCAGGGAGTGCTTCATTTATTCAAACGATTGAAGAACTAGCTGCTGAAAGTGTTCTATCTGTCAATAGAAGATGCAGGAAAATTTCTTTTAAAAGAAAATAGTTACAAATACTTGAAATAAACAACTAGCTAGCCATAAGTTTGGATCTCTGGGATGTCTTTGTAAAGTATAATACGTAGATGTACACACACAAAGAGAAGCAAAGGCTGAAACTCTGAATGGGGGCGTGCAAACAAATTTCTTCATGCTTTTTATATATGTATTTAACTGTGAAGTTCATGATTCTGTATTTTCAGTTCTCCTCTCTGTTACAAGTAGTTGATGTTAGGAATCACAATGCCTCAACAGAGATCAGGGATATTTTTTCTGTTGTCAGCTGACATGTCAAGGTGGTTTTTTTAGCTGTTATGTTCAGAGAGTGCAGGACACAGATATTTCTACACTTCTGTCACTTCATGTTTAACTTTAAAAGGAATATGTGAAGCAGAATTGGAAGATATGTAAGCAGCTGACATGTCATATGCGCTTGGAAATGTGTCCTGAATTCTAACAGTGTTGCTTCTAATCCGATAAACCTCACCCCTTGTAACAAGGCAGGCTGTCTGTAGTGAGGCCAGTCCTCAAATAAAAATGTCCTTTGCCCAAGTGCACTGAAACCCTGTGCAGGCACTATTTATAAACCTGCACCACTCCAGCACGGCACGTGTAGGGTGGTGATTCAGAGCGCCGGCGGCTGCGGGTTTCTGATGCCACAAGACAAGGAAATGTCATTGACTTCTCACACTTTGCCAAAGCAGGCTGGGGTTCAAGGGCTGCTCTCTTCTACAGCTCATGTTCAGAAACAGAAGGAAAACCTAATGAATCACACATGGCTGAACAGATCCCTGTCAGGGTAGCTAATGTTCTGCAGAGTGGGAAACATAATTTCTATCTTATATAACGGGGAATGTGTGAGTCAGTTTTGATAAGAATTGGCCTGAACCTTCTTTAGGGGATCAATCATGCTCAGAGGGTTTGGCAGTTTCTGTAAGAGCTTTATATTGAATCTATACAGTAGGATTGCTGGCTATTCCTAGTAGTTGCCATTGCAAGGGTTATATTTGCTTTGGTTGCTTCTTTTCTCTTTCTTCTTTCTCAGACTGCACATTGCCTCCAGCTTGGGAAGTTTCCAAAAAGGAGGAGTGAGGCAGAGTCCAGTACCTGTGTAGCCAAAGATGTAACTGCTAGGAAGCCTGGTATAAACAGTAGTACAGGAAGCATCCTAAAAAATGATGCCTTATTGCACTTACCGATTTAACTTGGCTGATGCATTTTTTTCTGAACTCTAAATCAGGTCAGAGAAGGTGCAGTAGTGAGATTCAGTGGCCTTAACCAGTGCTCCAAACTCCTGAATAACTGATATGAAAAACAAGTTGATTATAGTATTTAGGGTGAAAGGAGAAAGATACCATTTTGACAAAGAAGTTTTGGTAAAACTTTTCTCAGTTTTACTTCAGAAATGAACTTTCTGTCACCCTCCACTTAAAAATGCAAAAATGTCCAATGAATGCTAAAGCAGAATGTTTTCAGCTAAAATTAAGCAGATGTACAGGTGCAACATGTTTTCTGTATGCAGCTGCTGTGCAATTAAATTTTTTAGATGTGATTAAAACACCTGGTCTGCCCCTGTCAATATAAGATGTTCTTTTTCACATTGAATTATATCTTTGTAGTTATTCAAAGAAGTGTAAGGCCAAATTGTGGTCAGATAAAGTAAATGACATTTTAGCAATGGGTTATAATTCAAACAGAATCAGATTTAGGAAAGTGACAAGTCTTAACTTTCCTGTTAGTCATTTTGGAAACTTAAATGCCAGTGTTCTGTGTAGTTTTTCATTGCTGTGATGTAATTGTTCTTTTGCATAAATGCAGTGCATTTCTGTTTTAACTGCAGAGAAGCACAACAAATTCCTACCAGATTCAGTCATTGTTTTTGTGCTAATCAAAGACTATGCTGTGTCCATCTGTTTAGAAATGAGTGTGGCCGGGCCCAAGACAGCATCCTTTCTCTTGAAGAAAGCATAAATCCTATGTATAAACTACTTTCTAAGACATTAAATTGTACTGAGAGGAGGATATATGACTTCAGACAAGTTTTATCTCTCCCTGTCTTTACTTGTTAACTTAATTTGCACAGCTGCATTTTCTACGTGCCCTCCAATCCTCATCAGTGAATTTCAAGGCTCCCTTCATTATTACCAGAAAAGTTTCTGTCTTTGTGAGACTAGAGTTTGACAGTATATACGTGGTAGAAAACATATATATTAGAATTATTTTAAAAGTTGACATTTATTGACATTTAATTTCTCAGTATTGTTACACATAAACTCGATAATAGTGTAACTGAATATTTTACATGGGTCACGTACATGAATTGTAACTTAGGATATGGAATTTAATATCCCATTGAAGTATTGCAGTTTATTTTGTGAATAGAGCCATATACCATGTGGCATTTTTGATTATTTTGAAACATACTAAAGAAGCAAGACTCTCCTAATTTAATAATAGTTTTTTTCTAAGAATCTCTTTGAGTTTTGAGGCAGGAAATCAGCATTTTTGTGGTTCAGTTTTTGTCCTTATTTTATCTGACTGCCATCTACAGACTACAGTTTACCAAATGTACTTTTGCTCGATTGTTAACATAAAAAAACCCTCTTTACTTTTTATTTTATACAATCTTAATCTCAGAGGTTATTTTTGCATGGCATCTAATTAAAAACCAAAATCTAATCAAGTAATTTCTCTATATTATACTGATCCGTTTGAAGTTTTTTTCTGAAACAAAGTAGTTGAATGTCGTGAACGTAGTGACTTTTTTAGGAGCTTATGAATATAAAAACTCCAAGTAAAACATAAAGAAAAAAACTGTATCTTGGAGTACAGCTTTCATATCTAATGTTTCAACTGATTAGAGAAAGTACAATAGTCCGAATGCTTCCCTTAAAAGTAGACAATTGGTGAGTGATCTAATTTCCAGTGATCATTGGTAAATACCAAGGTATTCTTCTATAATTTGAAACAGAGAAAATTCAAGAGTCCCATAAACTTTTGTATTGAGAAATGTTTGGTTTTTTGGGCTACATTTTGAATTAAATGATGCTCTGTTTGTTTTGTCAGCATGCTTTGTGTAATAAAGTATCTCTGCTGATACTGAACAAGAAAAGGAGTAGGAAGGGTTTTGTCACAGAGTCCAAATGTATTCCTTGGACACATTTTAGCAGTGTACAGATTCTTAGGGATGAGCCAGCTCTTAGAATCCATGTAGAAATATACTCTCTTTGCCATGGTAATAGAAGAAATCCACAATTTGTAGTGAAAAATCTCTGTATATTGTTTATGGTTTGATGAATCTGATGATGAAGTTAAGTAGTTACATTATCCATACTGGTTTCAGGGCATCTCCAGCTTATTATTTCAATTGTCAAAAAAGTTTTATTTATTATTATGTCAGATTATGGGTTTCCTTGTTTTCCACTTGATTCCCTTGTTATTTTTATTCCTCCTTTTTTTCCTGATAGCTAGATTATAATCCAGACCCCAGTTTATATACAGTTAAGTATGGTGTGTTCAGGGAGTTGTCAAAAGGAAGTTGAAAAAGATAGCTTACCTTACTAAGCCTTAGCCTTTTAATATTTCTGAATTTATCTTTCTTTTTTTCTTCCATAGAAATTACTGGGATATATATCAAATTTCTACCTATAACCTGTCTTCTCCCCCAAGGCCAGGTTACTTCTTCCAGCAGAGAGAATGTGTAACAGAAGACTCAGTATGAATAATCTCTGTGGGAATGAACCCACGTGTTTTGGGATAGACATGACGAGTCAATACTATTCATTAGTGCTGATAATTTTGGCTATTATGTCCTCTATGAGAAAGTTGCAGAGCTGCCTTTTCCCTCACTCTGTGTCAGTCCACGTAACTAGCTACGTGTGAGGTGGGAAGCGAGCTGCTTTATCAAAACAAGGGAAAACTTGTGACAAAAGTGAAGTTTTAGTGAGATCCCTGAGATATGTGGCCTTTCAGGCACACTCGTTTTCCAGTAAGAGTCTTCATATAAGTTCTGTGACATTTATGTGAATAGTATATCATTATTTCATTACCTGAAAACCTGTTCTTGAAGAACAGAGGGAATGGCCACCATAATTCTTTTCCTACAATGTATCTTCTGTCATATGTCAGTTCTTGTTATCATCACAAGCAGCTTCCACAAGATTTTCAGAGATGATATTATAAAGCAGTATTGTGAATACCCTTTCCTCCATTCCTGCAATATTCAGTAAGTGTAGGAGAGGGATAAATCTCATGGGTCTATTTGTTATTGACTGTCACTGTACTCTGCATATTGTTTGAGTGCCAAGATCTGGTATTCCTATGGGAATGCAAAGTTATATTTAGACTGATGTCAGTCTGTCAGTCTTCCTTAGACTTACACGGATTATTAGGCCAGGTAGGCAGATTTTTCCTAAGTACTCCTTTACAAAGAGCAGTACATTACCCGAGACCTCATACATACATAGATACATTCCTTGAAAGAAGACCAGCCAGCCAGCCCCCAATTAGGGAGTATAACACTAATGAAAATGGATACTGAGATTAAATAGAAAACAAGCACCTAAAATTATTTGAGCTTCCAGAATCTTCTTTTGAATTGGGTTCAATAACTGTACATCTTGAGAATTTTCTGCATACTTTTATTGTCCCCGTTACAAATTCAGAAATTACACTTCCCAAAATTTATGATAATATTTTTGGGTTTACAACTTAATTTGGGTGGGGAGGGTGTGGCGTTGGTGGTGTTCGTTGGCTTTTACCTAGCTGGAAAGTTGATTTCATTTACTCTTTAAAGTTCTGGAAGTTGGCATGTAGGGAAGAAGAAGGAGGAGGGAAATTAAGTTTAAGCATAGATTGAGTGCATGTTGGGCATTTAAATTCTACAGTTGTCACAGAGGGCTGTAATAAAATCAGAAACAGAAATTCACAATATGAATATGGCATAAGAAGACACTTTCACTCCTAGTACAATTTTTGGATGTTGCAAACTGTTTTCTTCGGATTACTAAAGATAATCGACTGCTTTGAACATTTAAAATCTGCCAAGTCAGAATGCCTTCTGTGAGACTTACTAGCCCAAGGCTTGTTCTTTTCTTTGAGTGGAGATGCTGATGCAGGTGTTCTCAGATAAATGCATCTTGACATTTATGCTAAGGTATTTGCCTTGAGGAAGAAAGGATAAAATATTATCTGTAAATTTTAAAGACAGTGAGGAGCTAAAAAAAGGGATTTCTATAAAGAAATGTCTTGTTATAACAATAGCTTTAGGGTGTTTTTTTATAAGCTAATAATCATATCTTTGCTTCAGATTGAAGACTCATTTAATGGGAAGCACTCTCAAGTTATTGTTTGGATCAACATACAAATGGAATATCCTTATTTGAAAAGAAAGATGAGAAAAAGCATAAAACATAATATTGAGGTGGTGAAAGATAATTCTCTAAGAGCAAATGCACTTAATGTATCCCTTCTACCTTCTGCTCCCTCTATCTTTATTTCCTCTCCCCTCTTCTCTCCTTCTCTACCTTGCTTTGTTTTCCAGTCTTTTTTTTTTTCTTCTGTATGTTAAGAAATACAGTCCTAAAATACACCCTGGTGGATGAACTTTCAAAGCTAACTGGAGGGGAATAACTGAAATTTACACAGTGGAGACATATTTTATCCAAAAGTTCTAGTCCCTCCTGGAGTCTCAGGGAATGAAAATTATAACATGATAGCATCTCTTAAGATAATATCCAATATTCTTTTCTTCCTGTACCTTTTCCAGGGATTTAAGCATCCCCAAGAAGGCAAAAAGAGCTCATGATTGTGTCTTTTGTGTTAGGAACATTCTTCTGTGTAATGCGTTTACAGACACATTGATTTTCACAGGCTATCTCAAAAGGCTTGATTTTGGGAATGAAAAATAAGAAAAAAAAATTGGCAAGATGTGGTAATAAGAAAACAGTCCCAAACGAAAGCTCTGTTGTCATAAATCTGTATTACAGGGCTCTTAGTTTTTAACCCTGAGTGTCCACATGCAGACTGCTGTTGCCTGTTAGAGACAGCATGCAGTAACCCCTGGACCATGCCCAAGAACTGTTAGGGACTTTGCTATTTGGCAAGCCTAAAAACCATGTCAGGGCCCATTCTAACAATTTAGCAGCATAGACAATTGCATTCCAGTGGCATAAGAACATTTTCTGACAATATTAATTCTACTGACTAGAGTAAAACTATAATAAGATTACTAAATAAGGTTTAAATTCTTCAAAGAAATCAACATGACCTCAGTAGGCCCAGTGGAACCAATCAGGAGAATAAAATGCCATTAGGGTATGAAGGCATTTTGTCTTTTTTCATTTGTTCATCCTTAATTACTGAAGGATTGTTTGGTGCTGAAAATAGTACAGGTGAATTTAGGTCTTCTTCCTCTTATTGTGATTTCCCATCATTCTCCCATCTTGATTGGTAATCTTGATGGGTTTTTTCCTGAAAAACAAATGATGCTGATTTCTTACTGTGTGTAGTCAGTCCATGACTTTAGTCAGAAAGTTATGAGTCTGTGAAAAGAAGGCTCCTTGGGCTAACAGGAGTGTGTGACTGCTGTGGACTGTCAGAGATGAGCAGTTTTGCTTGTGCTGCCAAGGGCTGGGTGCTGCCTAAGAGGAGAGGAAAGTCTGCTGTCACCTGGCTTAAATCTAGGGAGGAGGGGTGAAAGAAGCATTTGCCACCCGGTGGTGGCTAAAACTGAGAGTACGAGGGACACATGCATGCCAGTGTCAGTATGGAGGAATCAGGCCACAGTAAACTGGAGCTCAGCAAGCTACAAAGGGTAACCAGCAGGAAAACCAGGGTTTGGGTTAGGGCAGTTTATGGGCTGTGCCTTTGTTCACATCTGTTGTCTTTTCCTTTTCTCTCCAGTGGAGCATTAGTGAGGTTTTACAAGCACAGATGGAGGAAAAGGAGCAGGTTCTACCCATCTCCTTTCTGATTTGTTGGTTATTTGCTGTGCACTGTGAGCTGAATCTGATAGATTACAGAATGCTTCTCCTCCAGCCTGATCACCTTCTACTCCTTGATATCATGATTCAGCCCTTAGTGGCAAGGATGGTTATTGTGTCTGAACACAGAGCTCAGACAAGGCATGTCTGAGCAAGCAGGCAGAGCACACACATAGTTCCAGGTACTAATTCGAATGTACCAGTGCATGTAACATAGAATTCCCTTGCCCCTGTCCTCGGACAGCAGATGCTGTTGCCTGTCACAGCAATCAGAGATTTTACAGGCAATAATGTGTGCCATTTCCATACCCTGGAAAAACCCTTAAGAGAGTTAACAGGAACACTGCTGAAAGGAGTACTTGCCATCATGTGCACTAATTTTAAGTGTGCCTGTTTTTTCCTCTCATATTCTGGTTTAGCACAGTCAGGCTGTTTCTGGGTTCTGGTCTCTTGGTGCTGCTTTCCAGTAGAAATAGGAAACATGGAAGCACATTTTAGAGGAAAACATGTAACAAAGGAGAAAATAGGTCAGATTTCACTTGCCAATGCCTCTCTAAGTTAACAGCTGTGGGTCAGAATACATTTTTATACAGAAGCACAGCCAGAAAATTTAAGCTTGCACAGTGATGTCTCATGGTGTTCATAACCTTTATTTCATGACCTTTGATGCATTGTGTGGCAAGTGCTCAAAGACAAAAAAACAAGGGTTTTTTTGTTGTTATTGTTTTAAGGGACTTAATACGTGAGTTTTCTGATAATACTGTATTTATATATACTGAGTTTTTTGATTAGCACAGCCTATGTAAAGATATATTTTCATTCCTTAGGAAAGGAAAAGTAGGGATGTACATTTTTTTCTGTTCCATGAAAGATGGATTCTTGACTGCAAAGTCATGTCACTGATACTACGTTCTTAGTACTTTTCTTAGTAGGTTTTCTTTTCTCGGGTAAGGTCTTGATACCTATTTCAAATGCCTACCCTCGTCTAAATATTTGGGGCCTGCTTTGTTACTCACAAGTTGCATCTAACTGATAGGTCACTGTTTCTATTAATCCATAATAGCATATTGCTCATTAAAATGCAGGATTTGCTGCTCTGCTTTCCTGAAAACTGTATAAATTCTAAACCACAAATGACTGTGGAAATTTTTCTATACTTTCTATATTTATATTTTATAGAAATATTAGCATCTTTCTAATTAATTGTAATAACATATTCAATCAAAAAGTACCTGGAAGTATTTTCATGGTAAGAAAACCATGCTCTTAAAGCGTCATAAACAGGCAATTCTTTCAATAGTTATGAATAAGACTGTGGAATGTGTGTGATAGACAGGAAAGCCAGGAGTGTTACCAGCTTTGTAGGAATTAGAAGACTATATGCTCCTACATACAGTTCTATGAGAAAGTCACATGATGGATGAATAATTTGGCTTATTTGGGCATTGTGATTTTGTTCTTCTACAAGGATAGAGCCAAAACTGATTGCTGCTCAAGGACAGTGTTTCTGTTTAATCTTTTTGATTGCTTATGAAGCAGGAGAGTGCCTGTAGTGTCTGTGTCACCAAAGTTTATATTTTCTTTTTTTTTTCCCTTACACTTTTTTTTTTCAGTGATTCACCTTTTCTTGAATGGTGCTGACCTGAAACCTAAAACAGATCTGCTTTGGAATAACATAGAGATCCATTTTGAAATTAAATTTTTTCACGGTGCTTATATAGTAAGCTTTTTGAAGCACAGGAAGATTGCCAAAGTAGAAAAATGTGCTAGAAATACAGAAGTGTTTTATGATGAATATAGTACTCATAGGTGGGGTTAAAGACTCTGATATAGCTGTGTGCATTCATATTTATTTACTGCAGAGAAATGAATCCCACGTGGCTATTTTTGCTTTGCTGACTGTAATCCCATCAAGGCAGCCTTATAGACAGCTGCTAAGGTTTTTTTATTATTATTAGGTTAACATTTCGGGATTGAGGTGAGAAAAATCAAACTGTCACCTAGAAAGGACCTCAAGGCGGTTTCACAGATTTGTCCAACATGATTTTCACATACTTCTACAGGCTTAGATGTATTCCTTGCCCCAAAGTGCTTCAGACTGTGGCTGCTCACATTTTCTAAAAAATAAGGCTCTCATATATGTGGTGAGATGTTTAACTTTTATTCAATCTAGCTTTTTTCAAAACGTTAAGAGTAAGGGCCAAAGAAAGAGAGAAATTGTCCCATGTATTTTTCAGTAGGCATTGCAAGAGATTTCAACTGATCCACTGTTATGTCTACAAATAATTCCTTATCCTCACATCCATAGCCATTGAACTCAATACAGTAATAGCCATCATGAGATTTTTGGGGTGTACTAGAACGATCAATTTCTCTCAATGTTTCTTATCTAAACAAGACCAAGGCTGTATCTTTCTTTAGCCAGTATCCTGTGGTAGTCTCTCTGAGAATTATCAGCGCCCTGCTGCTCTGGAGGGAGGGAGGAAAGGGCTTATGGACCAGAAAGCACTTCCACTGGTGCTGTTGTGTCACACTTACCCAACCCGAAGCAGAAACATTTAGGGTTGCCTTTCTTTTTCATTTAAGTCAATGCACACTGATAAAATTCTCATGAAAAGGACTCCAAGCACAGGAGTGAGTTACTTCTTATGGAGATTTCCGATGATGCATTGTAATGTTGGATTTCCAATTTTTAAAGCAGTTACATTCCTAATTGGTGAACAAAAAGGACCAATTTATCCCTTGCTGTGAGAAACATTTTTCTTATATATTATTCTCATGAAGCCTCTAATTCAGCCAAACACATTATGTAAATGGAACCTATGAAACATTTTCTAAAATATATATCAGATTTACTTTCCTAGTCTGCTGTGTTAGATTGAAGAAGGGACCTTGTTACACTGTAGCAATTTTTTTTACTTTCATAATCCTCTTTTCTAAAATAAATTGTATTTGGTTCAAGCAAGGTTTCTATCAATAACTGTTAGGGTTATCCTAAATGAGTATTCACTAACTTTACCTGGGCATTGTGAACATAATCTCTACATCTTCACTTTACTGATCTCAGGAACAAGACTTTTATGCCCCTTTGAAACTAGAATTGCATTCTTTTGATACAAAATCTGCAAATGTTGGACTGCAGCAATTGTTCCAATGCCAAGTGAATTTAGATAAATCTGCCTTGCATACAGATTGAGTTTCTCAAAGCCTTATGACACAGATAGCCTGGGCTGAAAAATTACCGGGCAGTGTAAGAGCTGTGAAAGCCAAGCTTGTTTTGTGTGACACAGTCAGAGCCCAGATTTATATCTATATATTGCTTGGAGTCTGATGGTGTTGAAATATAGCATTTTTTAAGATAAAATAAAGATGCAGTTTGTTTATTTATTTATTTAAGAGAAATTTAAGATAAATAAAGATGGAGTGTAAATATGTACATGTATGGCTATGCCCCTTCTGGAGACTTTAGTTTTTATTTTAGACAGTTGTGATACATTAATAAGAAAAATCAATTATCACAAAATAATTTACAGCAGAAACTGAGCATAGCAGTTCATTTACATAATGAAGCGCTGTTAGTATTGATTTCTTACAAGTTTAGGTGGAAATATTAATAGCACTGTGTTCATTTCTGGCCTGACTTTTTTAAGATACTCCACTTTTGATGGCTTTCTCATGTATTTTGCCACATACATGTATTTTGTCTTTGAAGTGAAGGTCAGAGAGGTGTGAATTTAGAACCAGGGAGCTTCCCATGAAACTAGAAAAGATACTCAGACACTGAAGTAATACAAAAGAGCAATTAATACTTAAAGTGAGCTATCCATTAAAACTATAGGCAAATTTGATTATATCTGCAATTTAAGAAGAAGGGGTGTTTTTCTAAAGGTTACATTTGACTAGTGACCATAGGGACTTTTGCACTGTAGGACAAGATAACTGCTCCTCTACTTCTCCATTTGGTGACCATCCAGAGCTAAACTCATAGAGATCAGCTTCTCATTTTACCTTACAGCTGTCTTTTTAAAATTATTATTTGGTACATTCAGAACAGCAAGTGGGCAACTAATAAGGATTAGTAATGGGGAGGTTTTATTTAATTCAGTTTTAAGCTGCTTTATTCAAGAAAATCCTTAAAACACAGAGATTATATTTTTGGAGATACTAACACACTACTATGAATTCTATAGTATATACAATACTAAAACATTTTCATGGAAGATTAAATGCTTGTATACAGTATGTGGAATTACTGATTACATTTTGAAGCTGTATTCCCACACTGAAGCCTTTGTGTTTTACTGTTTCAGGCGGTTTTCAAAGCATCATCCAGTAGGTTTTAGAGAAGATGTAGCAGTATTTCTAATTCTAATGATTTTATAACAAGTCTTCCTGTATTTCATTTTGTATTGCAATACTTGTCTCCTGGAGTACCATAAATGTGTGAGAATTCATAATTTTATTTCTAAAATAAAGTCTACTTCCTAGTTACTAAAAAAAATTGAAATTTGTGGTAAATTTCTGTCTATGTTCACTCACAAGCAAATTTAAGGATTAAAATAATTCAGGATTTCAATAGGAATCTCACTGTTGTGTTCAACTTAACACATCTCTATTTTTGCCATTTTGAGACTTGAGGTTGGTAATAGCTCTGAAAGACAAGAAAAAATGTATAACATACTTTACTTTGGAGCAGACAGTTATGTCCATGAGGAGTTAGCAGAAGTTAACCTATACTAGAGCAAAATCATTAGGTTTGATCAGCGTGTTCTGCAGGGAAGGCACATTTCATGTGTGCATAATATTTTCTGTGTTACTCAGTTTTCCTTTCATCTTCAGCATGCTGGTCCTGGGCAGGTTTTTGGAAACCACTGGCTCTCTGGCTCTCCTTGCTGTGACTATCACTGGAGAGTCTCTGAGTGCAGGCCAACTCAGGAGTAAAACTGTTTGTCCTCACTTTTTCCAAGTGTTCCCTCTGCATCTCCACAAGCAGTGTTGTGTCAGGCTTGGGACAGCCATGTTTAGTTAGGTCTCTGCATGTGTGATGGGTGTCTGCACTCCTGTAATGGTCCATGGAGACTTAGACCATACAGGCAATGGAGCCAAACTGGTGATTCAGCTCACCCTGCTCAGCTACCTGGAGGCTCATCAGCTCCAGCCTGCACTAAGTGTATTGACCATAGCAGGAATTTCTCACTTCCAGCACTTAAATTTAGGTGTCTTGCTCCCAAACTGAATCCCACACCTCTGACCAGAAACTGAATTACTTATTATTACTAAGAGAATGTCTTTTTTGCAGAGTTCAAATGGATGCCTTGAGAGTCTGAAGGCACATGGTGGTTTTCACAAAATCTTTAGCTTTCCTAGGTCGTCACATTCCTATCTTATCCTACCTATCACTGTTCGATGTTTTACCATATATGATCTTTCCTCACCTAATAAAAAGGATATCTTTTACTAAAGGACTTGCTTTAGGTTTCAGTTTTCAGCAAAGTTTCAGTAAAGCTTTACTTCAATTTCCTCCTATGTGATTCATGTTATAAACTGTCTCCCTTTGAAAGTGCTGCAATATGCCAGGATAAATTCTATTTTCATGTACGTAATAATCCTGTGTACTATGAATTAAAAATTGTTATTAAATTAGAAGTTTGAAATTAATCTTTTTGTGAATTTCAGTCCAGTCCTTGCTCATCACTCTCACTACTATGTCTAACAGGAGTCCTGTGCTTGTGTTCCAATGTGTGCATCGCCATGTTATTTGCCTGGACTGCTTCCATTTGTACTGTGTGACCATGCTGAATGACCGCCAGTTCATCCATGACCCGGAGCTTGGCTATTCCCTCCCCTGTGTAGGTATGTTTCAGGTGGTTTTTTTTTTATTATTGATTTTTTTAAGGTGATTTTGATTTCAGGGTAAGATGTATTTTTTTTTAATCATCTATTAGTTTTGTGTCTATCAGTGGAATTATACTGCATTCATAGGATTTGTTTAATTTGTTGGAGAAAATATTTGAATATTGAAGTGGATTTTGCTAAGCATGTGAACTGGAGAATTAACTGGATTTTAAAGGGCATTTCTTTTTAAATCAAATGTTTACTTTCTTCACATTAGTATTTTATAATCATGAAGTGCAAGCAGATGATAGCATTACATTCTGGTTAAAAAAAATACCTTGACCTCCACATTTTCAATTTCAAATTAAGTTAATTATTACCTTTCTTGGTCTGTCTTCAAGTACTAATGAAAAAGGACTGCAATAGGAATTTTAAATAATCTTTCTTTTGGTGAAGTTATTACTGCTAATTATCACCTCATTGAATGAAATGAAGAGTTTTACTTGAGTAGGAAACAAAGTTTGACTTAACTAGACGAAGAGTTAAATGGAATATAGAAGATCTGGTTTGAGAATTGATTCAATTACACTGGCATATGGACTGCAAAATTGTCAAAAACTTTGCTATGAAGAAGTATATTCTATAAATAGCATTCTTTTTTCTTGGTGTTAAATTAGAATGGGAGCATATATATTTGTCTCAAGTACTGTATCATGGTATGAGAATAATTTTACAGCATATTAGAAACTGCATAGAAGATGGATTTGCCTGGTTACCTGAATGGCTGATAAATAAGTTTCAAACCCCACTAGATGGGAGAAAAATTCACAAAAGTTCTTAGCAGAGTGGCAGCTATTTAATCTGAGAACATGCGTTGAGGATATTGAAAGTACAGTAGTAAGAAATATTTAAAATTATTTCTTTTTAACTGCTTCATGAACAAGCAAACAATGGTTCTTCACATTTCACTCGAATTGCTGTTTAGGTGCTGTGTTGCCAGGTCTTATTTTCCTTCCCCCTGAATAGCTACTGCATTTACACACTGATGTCATCCTACACAATGTAATTTTTAATGTTGTGTAGGAAAACCTTTCATGAGAAACTGAACGGGAACTCTATACCCAGTGTTCTTTCCTTGACCTTTCCATTAGCGTAGTACTGTGTGGTCAATTTCTCAGCCTCTTCCTTGCTTCTCCAGAAGTTAATCCGTTTGCTGCTCCCACGCAAATTAATAAGCTGCTTGAGTAGAATCCTTCCTTTTTCCCCCTCTTTTATTGATTTTCTTCCATTTTCTTCTGTTAGCTCCTTAGGTTAATCAGTTATGCCAGTGGTGCAGCAGGCAGCTCATCTTTCTCCTCACTTGTGGGCCTCCTTGCTGCTGTGGCTAGTGTCACAGAGCTGCCTCCAGTTAAGGCTGATGTGTCAAACGAATGACCCTTCTGTCTCTTCTGTCTGTAAACCCATTGCTAGTCATGCTGCACTAAACTTTTATTAGGATTTTTCCTTATATCTTCAACTCCAGTTGTTTAGTTCAGAAGATATTTTTTCTCAGAGAGGAGGTGATAAATTTTTCAGAAGTTTTTACCCCTGACTGGCAGTTGCCAGCCAGTCTTTTTCTCTTTTCTGTTTGCTGAAGTTGAACATTATGGGAATTGAACAGCAGTATATGATGAGGATGAGGACAACACGCAAGAAGATGGTGCTGGGATGCTCAGGGATGCAATTTCAGTCTTGGAGTGGTGAGGAAGGTATGGGTTTGACTTAAGAAAGGGATGCTGTAGAGGATGCACAAAGGATGAGTGTACTTCTGCTGTTCAAGTGAGATAGAGTTCAGCTGAGGGAATGGGAAAAAAGCTATCGCTGCCAGTCTAGCCTTAGCTGTGTTATACTCTAAGTGTTACAATAGCTAAATATGGGAAGACTAAAATATTGCTAATCTCAAAGCTTCAGAATTCCCCAAATTGGAAAGTGGTTTTCAAAATACTACACCTTTAAGCCGTTCTAATAGTAGTAATAATAAGTTCTAATAGCAGTAGTAATAGTAATGCAATTGCAATACTTTGTCACTGATTGCTACCTCCATCAGTTGTTTCTGTTACGTTAGCAGTTTTGCATTTTACAAAAAAATTGCACTTGGAAGTATTCTGTTTCGACATGCTTTGCAAAATGAAGAATCTAAGCAGGGCTGTTGTAACTTCTCTGGTTCATTTCTGCAGCTGTCTGAACCTAACTTTCTGATATACAGGTCATTTCGTTGTCTCAAGTATTGTTATACTTGAGTTAGGAACTAATGATTATTTTTTGTTCTTTGAGAAAATCATGAGACTGAGTTTCATCATACCTGTGAGAAGGAGGCATGCCTGCATTGTCAACCCCTTCCTACTGTTCAGATCCAAGGGGTTTTAGTCTCCTTCATATATATGGATGCAGCAGCTCTCATCAGTGAATTCAGTTAAGAAACTGTCACAGCAGCATCACGTGATTTTTCTTTTCCACTTATCATGGTACTTCTACTGAATAGCATAAGATGGCATTTTTGCAATCTACAGTTCACAAACTTCTTTTTGCAACTGCAGCTTGCAGTTTGTATTTACGTATGGGTGATAAAGCACTATTTGACACAGCTTTTTCTAATTATCTCAGTGACTCCTCAATGAATTCTCCTTGAGAGGAATGTACACTATGGGACGTGCCAAGAAAAGACTTTTCTTATTCTGGCAATGTGGGTTTCATACATGCTATATCTAATAGAGAATGACCCAAAGTAAAAAAAAAAAATGTTAGGTCTGAGCTTTACTGAAAGATAGAGGCTTGCTTGAGCCTTCTTCTACAAGGAGTACAGAACAAAGTCATATTCACTCTGATGAGATTTATGTTTCGGTAGCTGACCATGTTGCACAGACAGCTCAAAAGAGTCTGCATAAATACATGTATTTTTAAACACCACACACTAATGCCGAAACAGTGTTCATGATATCTTGAAGTTTGAGGTTTGGACTTTTTAAAAGTTATTTGATAATTTTCATGTAAGGGTAGATTGACTTAAAAACAAGCACATTTCTTCAAGGCATTCATGCACACATTGCCCTCAAATTGTACAGGAGGGTTTGATTTGTAATTAAGCATATTTAAATTGTTGGCACTTACAATTAGTTCTGTTCATTCTAGTGTTTTTCAAAAATAGAGATAACATAATGAACATAGCCTGCAGTTTCCATTAACATTTGACTCACTGTTCCCGATTTTTATCAAGGGAATGTACCAACATAGCAAGTTTTTTATATCTTTTATTGGATCAACCTAGAGGTGAAAGCACCACACACACAACAGAATAAAAATAAACAGCAGCTGCTACAGCAAAGGGTCACTGTGACAGATGAGATCAGTGTTATCATCACAAGTGTATGATAACTTGAGCTGGAAAGGATCTAGGGATTTCAGATAAACAGGGCTTCTCAAGTAGGTTTAATTTCTTGCTTCCTGGCACAGATGTGCCAGAAGGGTGCATTTTTTTCATTGCATTCAGGTATTTTGTGTGGTTATATCCTTGCTGTGCTTTGACTTCTGTTATAGGGCTCAATTAAGCAGGAGATAAGAAGTATTCAAAAAAAGCCATCATCTCAGCTGATGAGCTATGATATAACACCTCAATAGTGCCATAGCTTCACTTTGTTCCAAAACAAAATGTGTCATTGCTGTGATTTTTGGAAGAACAGCATTAATTCCTTAGTGTTCAGCTAGTAATTGAGTGCCAGGCAGTACTCCAGCTGAGAAGAGCCAGCATAGAGGAGCAGAGCTCTGAGCACAGTAGCTGGTGCAGTGACAGGATTAGCTGTTCACAGGAGTGTGGCAGCAGCCCCACGACTCAAACCCACTGCATCAGCTCAGAGGAAGCACTTGCAGATAGGAGCCGGCCGAATTTCATCGGTCATTAAAATAAAAAAGTAAATGTTACAGATTATACTCTCTGCCCTTGTTAAATATCAACAAAAATCTATCCCATCTCTCTGTGTGGTGTCTTGTATTAATGAGGCTTCATGCATAGAAATTTCCATGATTGGTGACCTCCAAGTATCTTTGAAAAAATTAATAAGGTGCTTAGAGGGATGGATTTGCATATGCATGAAAGATCATTTATGGTTATTTAGTTACTGTGCTGGGCAAAGACTCTTGTAGCATTACCTCAAAGAAGGAATTGTATACAAATATACAATGTATTACTTCTTTTAAACGTATTCTGTTCCTATGAACGCAGTTGCACTTTTAAAATAGCATTAGAGCGTTATGAATCTTGGTCCCTAATCTAAAATAGACTTCCACAGTTTTTTGGTAGTAAAAAAGTTGGTGATACCAAGGAAAGGCAAGGTTTTACGCTGCTATAGGCACTTTGCAAAAATAACTTTGCATCACTTTATTTCTTCTGAGTAATCATATGCATGATGTATTTTAAAGGAATCTAGATAAAAGATGCAGTTCTCCTGGTGACTGTAAAACACTGTATCTGGAAGTAATCTGATTTTACCACAGATATATAAATAAATAAGGAGAATTACCCCAGTTTGTGCATGGAACTGCTAATAAAAAGGACTAAAGCTTTAAAGTATAATAAATTGCCTCAAGAACCACATTCCACTGAAGGAAAGCTTCTAGGGTTAGATTAAATTTTTTATCCACATTACATGCTATTTGTATAATAACAGTATGTCAATGAAGTCATGAATCTGTGAATCATCTTTCAAAACCCTACTGCCCTTGTAGAAAGGGGGAAAATGAACAGCTTAAGCGAAGTTTGCAAGTAGAAGGGAGGAGGAAAACTGTGATTTGACCACACCAAATAGTGTGTTTGAATCTTTTCTGTTATGGACAAAAACTCTGATAAATTTCAGAAGGCGTGTGTATACAAGGGGGTTTAAAGTGAAGGTCAGTGTTCTAGGAACAGAACCTTGTCAATTATGTAACATAGAAGCATGCCTAGTTTGGTGGGGCCTAAAGTGAACCAGTTGGTAGAGGAAATAAAAGTTTCCTGGTGTGAAGCCTCAATATGTCAACAGTTCCTGAAGTCTGTGCTCTCCAATAACCCTGCTTAAAAATATTTGAGGTACCTTAGGAAATCACAAAATTTAGGAAATGGGAGTGATTATTAGAGGAATAAAATAAAAGGGATTGAAACACACACATTTGCAGATTTAGAAATTAATGGAACGTGCTCTTCAAGTTTAATATTTGGGAGCTGTTAAATTCTTGGCAGCAATAAATTTTTTGTAATTTCTTGTTGGTATGAAATATACAGAAGCAGACTTTGACAGAAAAGAGAGCCAAAAACATATAGATAAACCAGATTTTTACTCTCAATTATTAGTTGCATTTGTGGAAGTTTCCTGAAATAGTTTCCTGAAGAATTTTTTATGGTCTTCTGCATTCTCCTCTCACTGTGGTCATAAAATAAACATTAACTAACACTGTATCAAGTGCTTTTTTGTGTTCCTTTGCTAGCACAAGCTCATGAGACTAGCTCAAAGGACATACTTAGAAGTCACAGCAGCTCTTTCATTTCCATTTTCAGTGTTGACTGAAGTTCAAGCAGTGACATATGAGGTTTGTTCCCTCCAGTCTTTGTGCTGTGTCTGTGGCTACAGATTGCCAAATTCTTATCTAAACAGCTTCCAAATCTAAAAAACAAGCAGAGCTTGATCCCATGGTATATTTGAAGCAGGTGTTGGATTCTTCTCTGGGAACAACTACAGTGAAATGATACAATGTGATACTTACAGAAATCTGAGTGGCCATAATTAAATTCTGAACGAGATGTCTTACCCATAGGTGTTTTTCTTCCTTATCTCTCACTAGTCCTTCTATTGCAATATATTTCAGTTGTAAATTGCATAGAGATGACAGTGCACATAGGCTTAATCTGGTTAGCAATAATGAAGGACAAGAGATAATGAAAAAATCTTGCATATAAATTAATTGACTTTAAAAGGAACTAGAAATGAACTTTCAAAGCACACTTCTTGTCCTATGAAATGAGCTGGCCTGAATCAACATACATACTGGAGCAGTGGCAGAAAAGTCTGCTGAGGGGTTTTTCTGTCCTTCACCATTTCTGTGTCCGGCTGAAACAGAGATGAATTTTTGCTTCAGCTGGAGTCAGTGAAAGCTGTGACTTTGGGAAATGAAAGGTATTTGTTCTGACTGAAAGTACTTCAGCCCATACTTGTTTACCTTACAATGATTCGTTGATGTGGGTATTTGGTTGACAAGTCACTTTTAAAATGCCATCTGATTGAGAAAACTCATCACATACATGAACAGTAAAATCAAGTCATATGGTTTTATAAGTCACCAGCTTTACACTGAACTGCTTGGATGGGTTTTTAATTCAAACTATTTTTTAATTCATCTTATATTGGTGCTGTTATAGCAAGTACAATAATTATCCTCTTAATGCCTATTTTTTCCAGAAAAATAAATTCTTTACAAATAAGGGTCAGCTTTGAAAAGGAACTTTTGTGTTCATTCATGGTTGCAGCTGCATTTTGAACCAGGACTAAACTGAGTTGTCCATGGATGGTGTTGCAAGTCCTTAATGGCCTTGCTCGGTGCTCCCATTCTAGTCCATAGGCAGTCAATGTTTATGAGGAAGTCTGGGTGAAAGATGGGAACAATTGAGATAACTAGAAGGAAGGAATAATAATAAATAATAATATAGGGAACAGTGGAAAGAAGAGTCATGAAGGGAAGGAACTGAGAGACTGAAGAGGCTGGGAATTAAGGAGAAGTGTTGGTGACTATTCAAGGCATGAAATAAGAAAGATCTAAAGAGTAGGGGTAGGTAAAGTGAGTAATAATGCCTCCAGTTTGTCTCATAAAGCTGGGAATTTAGCTTTCCATGACAGTAGTTCAGTAGTTTATATGCAGAATGTTCTTGCCCAGACTGGAAACACATTTGTCCTAAAACTGTCCAAGAGACTGAAGAAGATGATTTTTACAGCTGGAATTCATTTAAGGTCTTTATCTTACACTCATGCAGCATGAGGGGAAGCTGACCTTTCATGTTTGGATAATTAGAGATTTCCTAATGGATCAGTTTTTATCCAAGCAGAGGGTTTCTTTCAGTATAAGGCCATCCCTGAGGTGGGCTGTGCAAGCAGCAGCCTTTATAAGAAATCATTGCTGTCTGCTAACTTATAGACTGCATAAATAACCTGCTGGGACCAACTGTGGCACATTCAGCATGTGTTTAGTCTCTGAAGCCTAGTGATTAATATTCCCTGAGTCACTTTCTGAGCTTTGGTCTCCCACATGGCAGCATGTAGAGCTGCTGCCATATCACAGAACCAGCTAAGGACATTTCCCTTCAACAAGGAGTTGGCTTTAATTAAATTTCTGTGTCTAGGAAGTGAAAATCTAATTTTCTTTTTGACATTTTCTATATTACTACTTAGACAAAATTATGAAAATAATTAATCCCTATGAAGCAGACATCAGCATTATAAGGGGTAAAAAAATATTGCATATAAATAATACTACTAATCACCAATCTGTTATAATTTATTGATGGAAGGTCTTATTAAAACTCTTAAATCAGATTTGTTCTTCATGTAGCAGATGTGTCAAATGATTGCACAATGTAGGTGCAAGTGAGGGTTATAAAAAGTAACATGGTTCAAACTCCTTCTCAATAAATTCTATCTCTCCAGAAATGTATTTCAAGACAACAAATAAATGGGGGAAAGAAGAGAAATTTAGAGAAGAGATTTTGATTGTGTATCTGGGTCAAATTCAGTCCAATATAATGGTCAATGAAACTGTTGATGGATGAAAGGTCTGTATGCAATAACAATATTCTCATTCTGGCCCATAGGAAATCCTTTTTCACATTAAAAAAGCCATCATGTCACCTAGTGTCATTTGGTAGCCTTGTTTCCTTCCCTTCTTATAAGAATGGAAATTATTAACTATAATTATCTGTTGCTTATAGCAATTTGCCACCATATGATAGAAGAAGAGTCTGATTTGGAAATAAGTCTAGATTCTTTAAGACAGTAAAATACATATGCTTAATCAGATGGTGAGTTTTAATATGCTCTTATAAAGGTTTTATTAGAATGCTTGCAGTTAGCTTTTTTGCTTTGATGCCTGATAAATTTGGGCTAGTTATAAATGTTTGTTTCGTTTTCCCAATTTAAAGCCAATGTTGCCTCATTATTTCTTTGCCAGGACAATTTAATATCTATATTTATTGCATTTTTAACATAAATGCATAAATATCTGTAAGAAAATTAACACTGGAGTTTGCAGAGTATGGTGATTCTGTTGAGCAGAGCTGGACAGAATCAGGGACACCTTCTAAGAAAGGACTTTCCTAGTGCACCATTCGGTCTGATTCATTGCCAAGGTAGGAATAAAGGGACATGAGTTACAGTTAGTTGAGAACCATAGTGAAATATATATTTTACTTATACATTGTTTTAATAAGGGTGAATGAAGTTCTTAGAAAACTTTCCCATTTCTGAAACACCTGTGGAAGTGAAACTTGACAGACCCTTGTTAGTCATGTCCTTCACTAACCATTTAAGATTCAATATTCACACTTTTCCTGTTAATACCTTTGTGTACCTTGCTCACTGCAAATGCTCATGGATACATTTCAACAGTTAATAATAAGTTGTAATTCAACAACATTCATAAGATTACATAATGTGTGAAATGTTAAGGCTTAAGTCTTGAGCAGGCCTAAACTGAAGATACATCCTATAATCTATTTATTTGTAACAGAGATCAGAATGTTAGGAAACAGTTATATTTGAAACTGAGACCATCTATCAGCATCCTAGTGGGTGACTGCGAGCACACTGTCTGCCTGTCAGTCAGTACCCGTTTTCTTCTCTTCTCTCTTACCCTTTGCCCTAGATGTCTCTTTTTAAACCTCATAAAAAATGAGGTACTGCTATAAAAGCAATGACCTGGCAAAGTGTGCAATTCTTGCCACTTGGTGCACACCTCAGCTACTCCACCTTCAGCTTTGTGGCTATCACTGCATGTGATACTAGTGCTTCAAGAATGCCTTTACTGTCGGGCTTTTACAGAAATAACCAAAATATTTATGACAGAGGTTTACTGTATTAATACCAAAGTGGAAATCTGAAGAAATTCTGACCCTCATTTAAGATATTTGGTTGTGACTATGAATTCATATATATCTGTATAAAACATATAAATGTAGAACATATGTATATAGCTATATGTAAAACATAAATAGCTTAGCTGAAGGTGTTAAAAACCAGACAAATTACACAACTGGGAAATACAGTGACAAATATGTCCCCATTAAAATTCTCCTGCTTAGTTGTTCTGATTTCTTCCTCTATTTGCTCCTTTTCTTTATTTTTCCCCAATAATATTCCTGTCTTGATTCTACATTATTTCTTTGCATGATTTATTTATTTATTGGTTTCTGGGAAGTAAAATATATTTTCTATTCTGTCCTTCACTGCCATTCCCTTTGTTGTCTGCCCATCTCTGTTGCCTTATTTGCTGATCCCTAAATATTGCTGGCACACCCTCTAATTCTTTTCCACATTTTTCTCTTGCTCTTCATTTCTCCTTTTGTCTTTCTTTTCTCTCCCTCACCCTGTCATGCCTTTCCATCTCCCGTCCTCTTTTATTCTGATTGAGATTCCAGTCACTCTTGATCTCTTCTGTAAGGACCACAAAGCAGCGAGACCTCTGGGCAGATGAAAGCCTAAGGAAAACTGACTCTGGAGGTGGAGTTATGAAAAGGGGTCGCTTCTGAGGGTCATTTTTTGTCTGTGATCACTAGGAAAAGGGCGTCTGGTATTGTCCCTCAGCTGCACAGGAGAACCAGCTAGGTCTTATTGCCTGACCTTTTTCTTTCCCACCTGGTGAGCAGGAATATTCATTCACATGCGTGTGTTGAACGCCTGGCACTGTGGCTGTGTGTCCCCTGGAGAGAGGCAATGGCAGTAGCTGCGAGTGAGGGCTGGTATGCTCTGACAACTTCCCAAGAAGTTGCTGCTTGGGAAAGAGAACCTTGTGTCCCATGGAGGGCGGGGTTTTTAGGCTTCATTATTAAAAACACGTTCCCTTCGTTATCCTTACCAGGTAGAAAATAACTAATAAGAACTTAGGTTTTTTTTTTCCTCTTTTCTTTCTGTAACCTTGCATAAGCACACATAGGCGCATCCTTCTGCAGAATTTCTGGCCAGCTAAAACATGAACTAAATTACTTTAAAGTTCTTTTGTTTGTTTTCTACTGTGTTTGGAAAATGAAAGAGTGCAATGCCAGGTACAAAGGAAGCTCAGCTTGTCATTAAATGGGTTCCCTGGCACAGCCAGGTTATGCTTTTCGTGATCCATGGCCCCAAGTAATATCCGCTGTTGATATCACTGCTGGAGGAAGGCTGGAAATTATGGAGGCGTTTTTGGTAATAACTGCCAGCAGGGAGACAGTATTTACCAGGAGTCTGCGATGAGACTCTCAGGTAAATAATAAGCATTTTAGAAAAACAACCTAATTATGTATTTAATCGCTTGGAGCCATTCCATTCACTTGGGAAAATAATGTGCATTTTGTAAATCTGCCTAATTATTTATTTGAGAAGGAAGTAATTCTAGCCTCTGGGGTATGGAGTGTGAATTTTTGATTTTCTGTACAGATCTGATACGCTTGAGAATGTATTTTTTAAAAAATCAACACTCCACTATCTCAAAATACCAAACCAAGACAATGCAAAAATGTTATTAATGCAGTGGGGGTTTTTTAACTTTTCTATCCAGTGCTCTAGTATTTCTACAAAGGCTTCAAATTTATTCTGCTTTAAAACAGCCATCTTCTTAGTATTCTCAATAGAAAGATGAGCAGTAAAGAGCAAGCAGCCATATTTCTATGTGGCATACTGTCTGAATAGAGAGTTTTGAGGCCACTAATGAATCAAGCTAAATCTAGTCAGCAGTTATTAAAAGCTAGAGCACATTTCAGGTCTGAAACTCCATTGCATCTTTGCAGTGGACGTGATGGTTTTCTCTTATGATGGTATGAATAATGAATTGCATACTTTGGCCATAACTAGTTACCAGCAAGAGAACTGAATGTCTAATATATGTCAGAATTAAAATAAGTAATTTTGTTCAGTGCTCATGCCAGTCCACAGGGAGTTATTATTCTACTAGAATACATTCTTTCTACTCTCAATTTGTGCCTTTTACTCTGGGTTTTTCCTTAATCAAGAATTTATAGACTAGCTTCTGTGGACTATCATTAACACTGTCCTGAATTTACTTGGTGTGACTTTGTATTTGCTGTGCATTTTTAAGTGCTATGGAAGTCCAAATGAGAATTTTTTTTTTTCTGAAATTTTAGAAGTCATTTTTGGCATAAAATACATCAAGGCAGAAGTATTTAAAAATCGTATATTTACCCTATTTAATGATAAGTAGAATTTTCATAGTAAAGAATAGTCAAGAGGAATTATCTGAAGAATCAATTTCTTGACATTGCATTTTCTTACAAAGTAAATATGATGTCCTCTGTATCTCCTCTTGACTTCATCAGGATTTTTGGGAATGATACATGAAACCCATTTCCCATCACAGAAACATCAAGGGTCAGGACAAAACAGTCACATTATGCCTATAATTGAACACTTCCTCTAAAGGGCCAAAACTCTTCTCCTGAGTTCGATGTCTTCCACAATAAATACAAGCAAAAAATTCTAAAAGAGCATTCTTAATATAATTCTGTACCCATTTCTGTGTTTCATTCCAGGGTAACTTCAAACTCACATATCTTTTACTTATTGCTCTTATTGCAAGTAACCTTCTGATCATTCCTTTGTTTCCCTCCTTTCAGAAGATTCTGGCATTTCTGCTGATTATATTAGGTCCTTCACCAATCAAAGGAATATTGCTGTTCTGCACAGGAACATGCATAATTAGGCCATGCTTTACCTGTTTGGTTCGTATTCAAATGCTTATGTTTATGCATGGACCTGAATACTTTTCTGGATAAAGAAATTTTCATACATCAACCTCATTGCTAGATAGCATCAGTGTCATCAGGATGGAGTGATTCAGTGAACTGGTTTATTATTTCTAAGTAAACCAATTTTCCTTGTATTTTTGCAGCATATATGGAAATATATCCCAACCTGAAAAGCACTTTCTTTCAAAACACATTGTATTCAAAAGTAATTTCAACCCCTCATGCATTGTGTGACTATCCAAATGCGCAGAAAGCATTATAGTGGATTTTATGTACTGGATGAAGCTCATGAAAGTGTTTTCCCTCTTTTGTTACATAGCTTTTATACTAAGTCCCAGTTAAGCAGCGCTCTATAATAGAGTTCATGTTTAAAACCCTTTCAAGAAAACACCCCCCAGTTCATTGTATTATTCTATTTTTGTTTACAAAGCAGTAGACATTTACAGCATTTGTAGAACTAAAATTATATAACACAGTGGATGTGTTAAAGAGTCTGACTCTTTAATTACAGACTGAAGCAGTGCAAGGTTGGGATTTAGTGCAGGTAAGAAGGTCCAACCTTAGAGCAAACGTAAGATGGTTTAACCCGTGCTTTTGTTTCAGCCTGACTGGCGCCAGGACAGTAACTAAAATTTGGTAAGGGGAAAGTATTCCTTTAGAATAGGATATCTCTGTGCTGGATTTGTTCTCTAGATGCCATAAGAGTTGTATGAGTGATGTCATTCAACAGGCTATGACAGTGAAATTCAGCATAGCCTCTGCTCCTGTTGCACTGGGAGAGTTTCCTAACTTTAGTATGATCCTCTTATGGCTGCTATGGGTGTGTTAAGGTCACTTTCTGTATCTCTCAAAAAGCAGCCAAAAGCAGTTGATAATCAGTTTGTACAGACTGAGAGGAAAGTAGGATAATTGAAGTGATATTACATGGAATATAAGTTGATTTGGTATTCCAGAAATCAGGACTGGTATGTGACCAAGATTTTTCTCAAAGATTATTACTATGGTAACATCAACTATGGTAATTAAAAGTACCATATAACTCATATTGTCTCATAAGTTAAATATTTGAAAGGAACATTAAGTTGCAACCAAGAGAGTTTGTTTGTACTAGAAATCTGTATAGTCATTTTAGAGCAGTGCTCTGAGGTATAACTTGTTATCCTACAATTACCTGAGTTGCATAATTTTAAAATGGCAGGGTTATGATGGATGGCTCCCAGTGAAACTAATGTGAGTTTGGGGTAGATTTTGGTGTTTGAAAATAAAAACTAAAATACTCATGGCTTTAAAGCCTTCTTCCCGGCGGTTTAAAAAGGTAGCCAGTTGAATCTTGAATTTGAAAAGTATCTGGGATGGGGAAAACTTTGGTTTTAATCAAAACACTGAAATTCCTCCCAGTAGCACAACTCTCCCAAATTCAAAAAGCTGGGGGCTGTATGTAGGAAGCTTCCTGGCCATTTCAATAGAGACCAGAAAGCAAAGGATACTTCTTAGATAAATTTCTTACCTCAGACACTACTGGAAAATGTGGATTTATGCCAACAATAAAGACAAAATGAGATTAAATTCTAGTCCTCAGAATTCAAAAGCATAGAAGAGTCTTCTTATGAATGACAATTCAGTATTTTGGAGAGGTTTTAAATATAAAATGTTCTTTAGGCCATATGTTGTGATATATCCAAAGAACCTGAAAATATGGTCCTCTGTCTTTTCTAGTTTCTCACAGTTCTGGTATGATGACATTCTTTTTTATTTCACTCTCTGCTCTATTTTGAGAGGCAGTTTTCCATCTGAAATTAAGGCATAGTACTAACAATATGACACATACAGTATGGTATTGTTTGCAGCCAGAAAATGGTTGCTAATGCACCAGAAAAAATTTGGAAGAGATAACACTGAAATCTTGGCTTGCTTCAGCCTCCCACTTACAAACTGCTGATCTGGCAGCATGTAGAGATAGACTTACACCCAGAAATTTGGGCAAATCTAAGCAAAATGTAATGCAATGATTTCTACCTGAAAAGAATAGTCCTGACTTAACTTGCTTTGAGTACTTATAAAAGTAAGTAAAATTACTCTAGATATACATTTCTGATCCTTGTCTATCAAGTTTGATGCGTGTGCAGATATCTATATTTTGCTTTTTTTTATGTCATCTTAACTTCATTGCAATAAACATTGTATACTGGGAGGATAATTCAATTCAAATGCACAAGTACATCTTTATTTAGCTTTGCATTTTTTTTTTTACTTTTTTCATTATGGGACATATATTATTTAGCTTTATCAGGTAAATTTGACTATATTGACTAAATCTTTCTCTAACCTTTTTTTTGTCTAGTCACCCTACTGATATTGAATGTCAATATATAATAATAAAATTATCAAGCTGAAAGTGAAATATTATTGCAATCAAACTGACTGCTTTTAAGGGTGGATTATTACCATTAGGTATTCATGTTTAAACACGTATTATTGAAAGACAATTCTCTTCAGCACATATTGTATGTTCTTAAATTCTGTCACATGAGGATTTCCCCTTATTTTAGAAGTCCTCTATTTCTTTTAAGTGGCTAGAGAAAAGTAACTTTGTGTATTAGGCTTATAATGGTTTTATTCTTGCCCATGGAGAAATGAGATATTCCAGTCCTTTTGAGTCAATCATCACTCAGAAGCTGCCCTTCACTAACAGTCTTAACTCATTTTTTCAAAACTAGAGTTGCAAAATGTATTGCCAAAACACTTGTTTCCATTTCCATGTTTATAAAACAAAACCCTGGTTTTTGTTTATGTTATTGGTAATAGCTACTGATAGCCTGTACATGGGAGGGCAAATTTAAAGTCAGGTTGTGGGATAAGCTTTCTGTGGGGCTGCTCTCAAATAGCACTGTGTGCAGTTTCCCTCGTGTGCCTGTTCAGCCAGTCTGACTCCTGGAAAAGTCACTCGTTGTATTTGTGTGTCACATTGTGTAAAGTATTAGGTATTCACGTGGTCATTTACAAATCGTGTGCATCTGTTGTAGCCACTTTTGCCAACTCCCCTGCTCTTGTCCCAAAGGGACTGAACTGGAGTGAATTTGCACTCCAGATTTTCAAAGAATATCAAGTTGTGCAATTTTTAGTGCAACTTGCAAGGAAAACACTTTTTGTTCGTTTTTCTCATTTTATCTTCTCAGAATGTGCACAAGCAGTGCTAAAAGTTAGATTTGTTGAAGAGCAGGTCTGGGCACAGTTCAGCACTGTTGCCGATTAGAGATATCTTGCAGATCTAAGGAATGAAAATGGAAACTTTATGCTCTAAGGGAAGAATCCTTGATTTCCATTGGCACATGCTTTTAGCTCACAGCAGACTTTAAGCTTATGACACTTTTTATATGTTGGAAATCTACTTTGCATAATTTGAGAGGTTTTAAAAAATATTATACTATTCCTCTCCCTCAGGGCCCTCTACAGTTGGAATCTTAGTACTAAAGGAGCCTGTTTCTACAGGCAGATGGATATGAAAAATAACGCTAATAAAATTTGTAAAACTCTTTTTAACATTTTTATAGGAATATATTTGTAAAATATATATAGAATACAGGATGAATGATGCCATTTTATGGCTTAATATTGCTCAGTTAGGATGACTTGCATAGCTCCCTCATGGTTTTGCCACTGTTTATTTTATCCATTACAAATTCATGTTATGCATTTTATATAAACATAAATATTTGTATATGTGAGGGACTAGTATGCATATATATCCAAACAGAATACATATGTGTACATACACGTGCACATAATTATATGTAGAAAAGTATAGCTTTTGAGTTAGAAGTCGAGAAATCTCAGAAATTGTCGTTCTGTTTTTCTACTTCATGTAATGAAATCATGTTTTCCTTTAAAGTATTTCTCTTCACAACTTCAAATGAAGTTATTTGAATATGATTCTTTATGTTACAGTAGAAGAGCTGAACCACTGACTATTAAGAAACTATAAACATTTAATATCATAATGTTAAGCATGCATACTTTAGAAGTGGTCAGTTGTCGTAAGAGTTTCTGCCTCTATTTTTTAGAATTTTTAAAATATTTTTTCTTACATTCTTTCTCCTTCTGTGTAATATTATGTTCTTTTTTCCTGTTGTTTTAACTTATTACACATTTTACTAAACAAAAGCAAAAAAAATAAAAGGAAACAAATAGAACCTCAAACCCAAAACCTTGGTTTTTTATCATACTATGATATAATGTAATGTAAAACTCATGTAGGTGTAGGATAAGGAATGAAGGTGAGAATAAAAATTAAGATAAATAAGCAAACATGAAGGATGGAAGTGGTCTCTAACCAGTAGGAACAGCTGCAGAAGTGAAAAAGAGACAGCTGGCTGCAGGAAGAAGGCATGGAATTGGCAGTGACTCCTTCTTCTGTACTCTTCAGAAGGTCACGACCATGTGATTCAGTGTCATTGCCTCACTCTGGGGAAAGTTGCAGTCTAGCTGATACCTTAGTTCTCTCCACCTTCTGGTCTTCAGGGTTAAGACTGGAGAGGCGTATAAACCGATGTATAAACCAACAGCTGTTGGTTGCCTCTCCCTTTGGCTGTTTTCTCAAGCCACTCCCTAATTTTACCCCATAGCTGCCAATTTTTTGCACACCCTATTCATTCACCTTTTCTTCTGGGCTACTTGGCCTTCTTTTTATCTTATCTCTTCTTAATGACTTTTTTCATGCTCTAAAACTACATTTAAGGAATAAATTATATTTAACGCTAGTGCTTATAGCTTCTTCACGTGTGTCTGCTTTACTTAGAAGCTATGCAGTTAACATAAAGCAAGGATTTGTTTTTCAATCTAGCTCAAAGAGAGATTCATTGGTCCTTGCTATTATAAGCTTGAATCTCCATGAGAAATTAAAAAGGCATTTAAAGGAAATCCTAAGGGGGGAAAAAAGATGCCATTTGTAAGACCGTAGAACATGCTTTAAAAGACAGATTCGGTGAGAACAATACTAAAATATGCAAAGGGAGATGAATCAATGCATAAGGTTGCAAGACTTAAAGATGACTGGATGAGTCACTAAACATCTGTGAAAAACAGAAGCAAAACTGCAATGCCATTAGATATTGTGGGAATTACATTGAGATAAATATAACCACAAGAAAAAGTTGGTAGAAAATTATTCTGTCATCTAATTTTGCTGGCTAGTGAGAATCTATATGCCTATTAAGCTCTGAGTGGTTAGCATCTTGGAAACCCTGCTGAAGGACACGAAGACATCACAGTTATTAGAAGTGAAATGGGACACGATAGCTCTATTAGAACCCCCATTCCTAATAGTCCTTTCCTGCTCTCTGAAGCGGTCAGCATGGCATCTGTCTATTTCTTCACTGTAAATGGGTGAATATTCTCTGCAAATAGTGCAATCAACTACATTACTGGTAATGCTTATAAAATCCTTGGTGGCTGAGAGAGGACTTTCATTATCTTGGATGTCAGTTTTAGGGGAAAATAGCATACATATGTAACACATCCTGTTGTATATGGTGCTACAGTGCCCAGAATGGAGCTAAGGCTTACAAAACTATGGCTCTAAAACATAGCTTCATAAGCAAAAAAATAATTGAGAAATTTGTATGTTGGGCTTAGTTGTGAAGTAGGACACCTCTAAACAGTGGTCTAGCTGGAAGCAAGAACATTAGTGATAGATAGAAGCATCAATGAGATATATAGTCCTGAAACAATTATCCATTTGGAAAGACATACTGAATTTCAAAACATGCTGTCAGAAGTGGTTCTGGTGCATTTTGGTTCTGTATGCCCATGTGTTTCAGGCCAACAACATAGACCATTAATGAAATATAGTCAAATGTACTTCAGGTTTCTTCTGAAATTACTTTAAAACTTGCATTTACACATGAGATGTGATATCAGACCTATAGACTTCAGAGCATAAACTGAACATGGACTTAATTCTGTTACTTTACTGCTTGCTTGCATCTGATCACTCTACAGGATAACGGTGCATTTAAATGAATTGTACCTTACTTGGCCTTTTTAAATATAGTTCATAATCAGAGTTACTTAGTGGAAAACTCAAAGGAGTATGTGCTGGTATATCTAGCACTGAGTAGATCATCTTACAAGTCATGCCATCATGCCAATATACACACATCCTGGAGTCCCTTGGTCTCATTACTTGGCATCCTTTCTGTGAACATTCAGATCTTGCCAATTCAGCTTGCTTGGTTGCAGTATTTTCCCTCAAGTTTAGTGGAATATTTAAATGGCAGGTGTTCTTTCAATTCTTTAGTTTTAACATCTAATTACTCCCCTCATTTTCTCTATCCCACTCCTTTGTGTTTTTACTGTTCACTGTTAGTCAGCTGAGATGTCCTGATGTCCTCAGTGCAGGGACACTCTTTTCACTCTTTAATTCCCTCCATGTAACTCTCTTTATCTGTGCTCTGTGCCTCATTTTATTCTTACTGGGTCATTTCCTTTCCATTCCTGATTGAACTTCACCAATTTTCTTTTCTCTCTTCTTTTCCAGACTCTCACTGTTTTATTGCTTTGGCAGCATGAAGAGTCTAATTTGCTTTCCATCCCTTTTTTAACTCCATTGGCCAGCTTTACCTTTTACTCTGTTCTTTGGTCTTGTTGTGCCTGTTCCCTGTCTACCACCTCCACTCTAATTGCAAACTCTGACTACGGAAATAGTCGGCAATCAGCTTTGTCAGTGCTAATGTCTTTTGAATGAGTCAGAACCTATGGAGTGAATGACATGCAGCCCAGTTTAATATGGTCAAGCCGTCCCTTTCTGTAAGTGCATGGGTCCCAATCATATTTCCTGATGTCACCATTTTGGGTGGCCTTGTGGGACCGTAAAGTTCCCCACGCTGTTTCTTGGCACAGATACTGTCATCTGTACATTTCATGGTTGGGGTTGAATTTTCTTTGGAAGGGAAAAAGTGGAGTGCAGTGAGGGAGTCTTTACCTTATCTTTATTTTCTCTCTGTTATTTTAATTCTTATTCCTAAATTTCATTATTCTCTTTCTAATGCCTTTTTAAAAAAACTTTTATCACCTCTAAGGCAAGAACAAGAAAGTCCTGCTTATCAAATTTAATTTCCTTTTCTGACAAGGTATTCCACCTAGCTGATCAAGGGAAGCCAGTTAATGTAATCTTTTTGGATAGCAGTAAAGCTTTTGATACCGTCTCTCACAGGATCCTTCTGGACAAAATGTCCAGCCCACAGCTGGATAAACACTTCATGGGATGGGTGAGCACCTGGCTCATGGGTCAGGCACAAAGGGTTACAGTGAATGAGGTGACATCAGACTGGGGACCTGTCACTAGTGGGGTTCCACAGGGCTCCATCCTCGGGCCTGCGCTCCTCAACATCTTCATAAATGACTTGGACACAGGACTGGAGGGATACAGAGCAAGTTCACAGAGGATACAAAACCGTGAGGAGCTGTTGAGTCCCTTGAGGGCAGGGAGACTCTGCAAAGAGACCTCAACAAGCCCTTCCAACTCTGCATAGTCTGTGATTCTGTGAACTTCTGAAGAAGGGATCTGTTTTGACTCTACATTAGACAGGCTTGGCATTGCAGTAATTTTTCTCAGTTGCTGGAAACCATAGAGTGGTTTCCCAGGGATTTGTGTGATACCTGGTCAATTGATGGTAATATCTGGCAAGCACACAAGCACTCACTGAAAAAAAGAATCATTTTAAGGTCAGTTATCTTTCTGGATTCTCTACTGCCTAGTACAATATGAAGTCTTATATCCAGCATTCCTCTAGATACTTATCAGGTACCTTTCCTCTGTCTGCTTATTTTTTTCAGGACCTGTGATTATTTTAATTTGTACTTCTATGCATAATCAGTCCATGTGTTAAAAAAAATGTGAATGTGTAGTATGGGAAGAGGGAAGAGACTGTCAAATCATTTTAAAAAATCCAGCTCCTGAGGCATAAGGTCAAATGTCCTAAATGTCTTAGCTGCAGCTCAGATTTTTTTCTTTTTCCATACTGCCATTCTGCTGATGTAGGAAAAGACAATTGCATTACTTTCCTGATGACTTAAGGTAGTAGTAATTACACATGTGATGTTACTAGATTCTCCACATCCTCCATTAGGACAGTTATGATTGACCTATTGATGACTTCATTAATTCATTTCAGAGGACAAGAGCTTAAATATCACTTTTTAAAAATTTTCACGTATAGGCTTGACACTCTGAAAGATGTTTTAATGTCTAATTTACAGTTCTTTGAAATCACCAGCTTTTCCAAACTTATTAGTTTCAACGGTTATTAGGAAATAAAAGTCAATTAGCACTTCCAGTATATACCATGAAAAGATATTTCCCCAAGGTGTAAATGTGTTACTTAGTAAGACTGCTAGCCAGTTACATCTTGTCAGTACCCAGAATGTGAAAGCTTTGGATACATCTAAATAATGAGAAAATCAGTCTACACTTCACATACTGCAATAAGTCGATAAACAAAACTTCCCATTGGAAAGCTGTGAAATACACTGTGCTGTCTCTCCCATTAAGAAGTGGATACCATAAAAGATTGGCAACTTTTACATGCACATATTTAGTGGATGAAAGGAGTGACTTTAAATGAGTATGTTAGTATTTTCTAACCTTCATAAAGTGAGATATTTAGTCTCTGGAGAGGAGAAAAACACTCGTTTACTGAGTTTGCTAACTAGGCCAGGGAAGGTTGGTTGTTAGCATTAAACTTCTGACCATCTCATCCTTCTGTTTTGTTAGAGGAGACACGTGCTTTCAGCCTGGTTCTTGCTTTCATGCAGTTTCATCATTCCTTCTGGCTTCTTGTTCCTTTGGTGCTTTGGCTGTTCTTTTATATGAAATGAATGAAAAGAGATCAGCTTTTCAGGATCAGTCCTTTGGTAAAGCCAGCAACCTTATGTCTTTGCTTTTAACTCCTTACTTTAATGTTTGGAAGGACCTCTGCTTTTCTGAAAGGGAATAGTCATTGAGGATGAATCTCCTCTCCTCTCCTCTCCTCTCCTCTCCTCTCCTCTCCTCTCCTCTCCTCTCCTCTCCTCTCCTCTCCTCTCCTCTCCTCTCCTCTCCTCTCCTCTCCTCTCCTCTCCTCTCCTCTCCTCTCCTCTCCTCTCCTCTCCTCTCCTCTCCTCTCCTCTCCTCTCCTCTCCTCTCCTCTCCTCTCCTCTCCTCTCCTCTCCTCTCCTCTCCTCTCCTCTCCTCTCCTCTCCTCTCCTCTCCTCTCCTCTCCTCTCCTCTCTCTTTTTTTTTTTTTTTGTTAAATTCTGTCTGGGAGAATAATCTCTTCTCAATCCATGGAAAAATAGACACATATGGATTTTCATATCTTGGCAGCTCCACAGCAAACCATTAGAAAAACCTGCAAAAGGTAACAAGCTCTTAATTAACACTGAGTTAAAAATGGCAAAATAAACTTGCTTTAATTGGGTGAGGATCATAGAAGCCAGGATTTAACTTTCACAGATATGAGTCACCATCATGAACAAATGCAAGTAGCAATTGTTATTTAGTTGTCACAAATCGAAAGATGTACAGGGACAGACAAGATGATATGTTAAAAGGTCATGTACTCAGAATCAGAGTAACAAAAAATATTGCTGTGGTTAAAAAAAAGCAGCTGAAAAATATTAGGTAAAGTTTTATCTAGTGTGTTCTTTTATATTTTTGCCTTTGTATGAATTTGTATGTGTAATAGAAGAAGCTTGTGATTATGCATCTCTTTGGATATTTGCTTAAGCGAAATAATAACTATAGAATATATGTTTTTTAAATACTTGTACCTAGATAGTTAGGAATGTGGGAGGGTTTAAATTAAAAAATTAAATATTAGACGTTCTCCAGAATGATGTAAACTTTCTATTATTCAAGCTGACTTACAAAATTGAGAGATATATTTTACTGATGTAAGAAGATAAAGAAGATTAAATGGCAATATTATAATTCTTATAATGAAGATGATCTAACCTTGGTGTATGCTTAGCTAAGAAAGGTGAATTTCACCTTTATACAGACAGTGTTGTGGAAGACTGTTCCTATAGCACTGTGGAAGACTGGGGTTTTTGAATGAATGTTAGCCATCATGAGCAAATGAGTTGTAGTAACTGTCATGTAAAATATTAAGAAAATATTTAGAGATGGATTCTCCACTACCTTCACTTTGTCCAGTAATTTCCATCTGTTCAGCTGTATATCCATTTCACAGAGCTGTAAAGATGGAGAAATGCTGAAGTTTTGTGTCAAGTTTTCTCACTCCCCTTCTCCATCAGTAGTGGAGTGTGTGAGAATTGTTGCAGACCTACAAAGCCACATTTACAATGCCTGAGCCATATAGAACAGAAACACTTGGGAACACATTTTCCTCTCCTGCTTATCAGTCTCATTTTGCAGTACTGCTACTTAATTCAATTTCATCTATTCCAAATTTACCCTTTATCTTAATATAATTAAATAACATTCTCCTCTGTAATTTTTTTTTAATAGCCTTCTACTTCTATTTTATCCATACATTCAGATATAGTTGAAAACTAGTAATACTGAATTGCTGCTACTGAATGTGATGTCACAGCAGAATAGTTCAAGTGTCTTGCTGTGGTGCCAAGCTTGAACCTTGTCCTGAGCATTTGCTTTAACACCACTCTGTCAGTGGGGACCTTGTCCTTTGAGCTAGGTAATCAGAGGCTTCTGCACACAACATCAGCTGCATCATTTTATTGTGTGCTATTGGCCACAGAAAGTGGCCTAATTTTTTTTTTTTTTTTTTGCCAGTGACAGGGAAATGGTCAAATGGGCTCTTGTTTGTATGAAACATTTTGTGTACAAAACTGAAAGTATTTTGCATTTAATATTTGATCAGGGTTTTTAAAAACTCTATAAAAATCTTAACACTTGAGTAATTTTTATTCATATGAAATATATACATATATATTCATGGTGTAGTAGAGCTAGTCTCCCCTCACCAGCTGCTGAATCCCTATTAAGATATTTCTCCCACCTTTTGACTATATTTGTCATTGGAGATTTCCACCAAAATCCATTAAATTCTGGTACTCTGCAAAGTAAATAGCCATGAAAGCACCATGCTTCTTAGCACAAATCCTCAATCCCCCGCTAACACCTTATATTACAACTGTCTAATTACCATGTTCTGTAGTAACCTTGTGGGACTTCCATAGGTAATTAGAACTCCAGAGCATTTCTGCAATAATCCAGTAAGGACCTCTTAAGTAGGAAGAATTATGTGGTACTAATATTTTGGCACCTACGTGTTCTTCACAGTTAATTGTTTCAATTAATATTTGGCAGCAATGAAGAAATTCATAGAGGTTCATAAACTGAGGCAATTCTCAGGAAACTTTTAAGTCATATGAGTTGTAGTTGTGGTCACTTAAAGATGCAAGGCACTTTAGAAAAAATAAAAATTCCTAGTGTGTCAAGGTATTTCAACAGCAGAGTTTCATATTACTACTAGGAGAAATGCTTTAACTTGCCCCATTCCTTTAAGACTGCAGTGTTTGGGTACATTCTCTTTTCCTTCCTTGCAATTTTTACCAAGTCATTGTATATGAAAAATACTGTGTGAGTTAAAAAGCATGGTGAGTACACTTTGATACTGTTCTACAGACATGTCTTTGATGACAGAGAGTAGGAGAGAGAGCTATTGAGATGTTTCCTGGATTCTGAATATCTTTATTTCACCTCAGTCTCACCTTCCCTTTGTTTTTCCTTTCAGTTAAAGATACCACGTATCATGGAGCTGTGAGCCCTGGGTAGACTGCACACACTGCTCACACTGGAATTGTGTGCTTCAAACCTTGGCTCTAAATACTATTTCTTTACTAATTATTCTGATTCTTCACCTCTTTTCAGTCAGTGTCAGGCCAATGGTATTTCTGTAGATTTATGACAGTGTCATCTGTGCAAGAAAATCACTTCATCATTCCTGAAGTACACAAGGATGTAGAAAAGATCTGTGATCCCAAAGGCACATGTCACTCCTCCCTGCTTCCTGCTCCCCCCAGCCTTTGGGCAGCCCTTCTGCACCCTCACTTTGATGCTTCCTAGGAGATCTTCCACCCCTTTGGAGTGGCCTCTGACCCACACAGTTATTCTGACACCAGGATAGAAGCAGGAGCCCAGGAAAGACCAAGGAGAGAGAGTGGGCATGTGAGGGGCATGATGAGGGTCGGTGCATTTCTTCCCATTGTACCCAGAATTGGTTTCCTTTCCATGCTGCCCTTTCCATATTTCAAGTATGTCTCAGTGTTGGACAGAAAGACCTAATACTCTCCAAATCTGCATGTCCCATCATAGGTACCAACCTGTTTCATTAGTTAGCTCCCAGTGGGGTAATGACTACAGCTTATTACTTTACTGTCAGTAAGATAATGACTACATTTTATGGTTGTTTGCCATACCCTTTTAGTCTTAAAATCTCAGGGTTTTGTTCATGGCTGTTTTCTACTTTCTGTTTAATTTTAATTTTTATTGAACTATAATATCCTGTAAAATAAGGAGAGGTCTGGAAGAAGTCATTGGACAGGTTGATTAGAAGGTCACTTATTTTTCTTGCATTAAAAGGGCAGAAGAACAAATGCCATTCCAATTTATCATCATATGTAACCTTTGATTAAACAATTTTTTCCTATATCAGTGAGACTGGTTTAGGCTTTAGAGTAGATTACTGAAATTAAGAAATTTAGCACAAAATAAAAAGTCATTGGTTTAGATGATTATTAAATTCAAAAGTCCAATCTGGAAGTCACCTTAATTAAATGTAAAATTGAGTCCACTGGACCTCTGTGCATTTTCAAATCAGAGCGTGATGCTTCCCTAAAATATCATAAATTGCCCCTGTTCTGCCAGTTAATTCTGTTGTTTTGCAGCCAAGACTATAAGTTAGGCTTGATTAAAATAAAACGAGCTGTTTCTTAGAATGTGATCCATGAACCCTAGTCAATACAGTCTTTCCTTAACGGCCTCCTATTCCCAAGTTATGAATTTAGTTTAATTTATGTTGCGAAGTTTCCAAATTGAATGCATTATAACAATCTTATAACTGTGAGAATAATAGATCTAAATTTATGTTATTTTTCGTTGTTTGTATGGCTTTGAGAAGGGATTATATTTTCCCATTGGTGTGTCTAAGAGAGTAATAGCAAGTACATAAGTGAGTAGGTGTGTGCACATGGAGAGCCACACGTAGTTTTGCCATGAAAATAGACAATCACCATGTAAAAATTCTCAGTACGTTCTCAGAGAGGTAGTACAAAATGCTCTCAGAGAGAAAATACATCACCAAAAGAATCCCTCTATGGCACCAAATGTTTGAATAATGTCCATACAAATCGCTATTCTTAGTGAATGGGCTGTGGCTTCTGTTTCTTACTGAACAAAAGAAAATTTACTGGCTGCCACACAGTGTGGGTAAAACTCAGATTTAGTGATGCCAGCAGCAAAGGCAGCAGAATTTACATGTTTCCACAGGATAGGATTTTGACAAGCTTTTTTATATTTGTACAGCCCAAAGCAAGGACACAGTCACTGTTGCTGTATTGCTGAATAAGTCCTTCTGAATCACATTTTTTTCCATTTGCTTCTTTGTTAATTTTTAATTTTTTCATTTGTAGAGCAAATTTTTCATTTGTAGCATTTCAGTCCCATTAAATGCTAACTACTTTGATTTTCTCTAAACAAATCTGGAAGATTAATCTGATTCTAGGTGGGAAAAGTTTATAGATGTTCTCTGAACCTCCAAGAAATCTTAGCTGAAGATACATGCTTTTTTATATATGTGTACAGCTTGTTCTCCTATGACATAGAATCAAAATTTCCACAACAAATAACAAAGCAGTGCTTTTTGGCACTGGAAAAATGAGTGTATGCATTATGCCCACAGAAAGGATTTGCCTTCCATGCGAATTTTCATTTCTCTGGGACCAAACTTTGAAATTTCCTCATTTTCTTGTAGTTCTGTTTAACAGCAAACAGAGACTATGTACCTGTCATTTCTTAAAGCTGGGGGTGGGGTGGGAGGGTGCTGGTGAACAGACACACTCTGTTGATCCCTTTCATGGATCCATTCTAGTTGTGGTGGTCCTGGGCAGCCTGTACATATAACCCGTGCCAGCTCAGTCACAAGCCTGAACAGTAGTTCTTCATGGGACTACAAAATGGGTAGACAAATGCCCATTTCTTCCCATGGAAGGCAAACCTCCCTGGATGTATTGACACTGCTATGAAGAAAGTCTGTAGAGTCTCCGCTTTGGAGGCAATCCAATGTTTTTGCAAGGGCTAAATGAACTACTCTCTAGACCCAGCTTTGTACAATTTGCTGAGCTCAATGAACTCTTTTCTTTTCTCCTTTCCTCCTCATACTTCTTTGTTACTTTTAACAATGTGTAGTAGAAAAATTGGCAGTTACTCAATGAAATCACTGTTCAGCTTACACCAAAAGGAAGATTTTTCTTGTGAATTTGCACTTCTAAGAAGATGTCACAGTTTTCAAACGAAGTGGTGAGACTCTGAGTTAATGCTTTTTGAATAGCTTGAATAAAGGGTTGCCCCTGAGTCTGTAAAACAGAAGCAGTGAGGCACAGTACCTCCTGGAGTTCCCTTTGGCCAGTTTGTCTTTGCTCTGCCCTTAACTTGGGTCTTTGTCTGCTGGGCACAATCTTGAGCAAAGTAGTCCTCAGTACAGCTTAGAAATATCAATGGAATGCAGGCTCTGACTGATTTATTCTTCCTCCTTTTTCTTTGTCTACATTAAAACAGAGTTGGCTCACAGTATTTCTTTGCTCCATCATTACTTTTCTTTGGAACTTATTCATTTAAGCTTCAGGAGGAAAATGCTTTTTTTTCTGCTTTTTTTCTGTTTTGTTTTTGTTTTAATTCTGTTTTTGCTATACATTAGTGCTGCTTGTAACATACCATTTCTATCACAATTATATGTGACTACCAGAAAAGAATCTGTTTATTGGTTGTATTATGCAAAAAGCATAATTAATGAAGCGAAGCAAAGTGATTCACAGGTGACATTTGTTCTCAAGATTTAGTGGACTTCGTGAAAAACATGATGAGGATGTAAGAGCACAAAGGGAAGGGATAAATGTAGGTAGGATTTTGCATGTGTGCTAAAAGGGAGATCTTCAGCAATATGCAACATGGCCTTTCCTTTCTAATTACCATTCCCCCCACCCAGTATTTGAAGTGTGAATGTATGCATTTTCTTCACTAGAATAAATAAGGAACATGGGTGTCCAGTGACTGTAATCTTCATTAAAGTTATGGAAACCTTTTTGTATAGAAATACTGAATTCATAGTGCTATCATTTGTTTTGTACCGTTGATATTGGAATGAAATCTGTCATTTTAAAACCAATTTGATGCTGTTAAGGAGATATTTCCAAAGCACCATTATAATATACACCCATGATCCTTACCTCAGCAAAGCATTGATCATTAGAGATAAATGGAGTTGATCCATTTTTGTTCCTGATACTGTGAAATTAAAATGTGACAACCGACCACATGCAATATTGATGGCTAGTAAAAACTAGGAAAAGAAGAGAGATCAGGTTAACAGGTGGCCATAAAGATGTACTTTCTGGGAACATTGTATGTTTTCCCAAAAGAGTATGCTGGTAACACTAACATACTATAATTACAACGAAACTTTGCATGAATAGTTCTATATTTTGTTAAGATCCTCAACAGGATGGTGTTCCATCAGTTCTGCCTAAGTACATACTTCTGTTATTTCCTTTTGTTAAAAAATAGAGTTGCCATAACAACTTCTTGCAAATCTCATGTGACTTATATAGAATGTTATTTTTAGAAGCAGTTAGAATTTTGGTTGCTTTAAACTGAAAAAATCTTTTTATATAGATAGCACTTTCGTCTTAATCTCTTTTGCTTTCCTTGATAAAAGAACCCTGCGTTTTGTTTCCTTCAATAAGCTGAAGAAATAAAACTGTCTAAAACCCGAAGAGTTATTCCCCAAATCACAGTTGAAGTAAGCAATCATATTTCCCAGATTAAAAAAATCATCTTCATGGCCTTTGAAATGTCTGAACATTGATTTGTTGAATCAAAAATAGTGAATGAAGAAGTTAGGTTGTCCCCCTCTATTATTACCGAGTGATTAGGTTAGATTATCATCAAACATGCCCACCTAACACTAACGAGCCACCTTTTTGTGTGGTTCAGCAGAAAGTTTCTAAGTGAAACAAGTATCAAGAACCCTTAAAGTATTCAAGGAATTCAAGCATTAAAACTCTGAATTATGGGTTGTAGCTGAATTTGGTGCAATGTTTTTGGTTTAGATTCGAAAAAAAGAAGTGCTTTTTAGAAGACTATCTGCTGCATGTCCTATTTTTGTGCATCCTAGGATAATTTAACGCTTGGTTATGTGCTTAAAAAGAGACCAAAAAAAGGAAAGGGTGAAGTAGCTGTTGTAATTTTGTATCATTATTAATTTTAAAAAATGTATTTGTTGTTGTTGCTCTTGTTTTTTGAGGCTAAACGTTCTGGTGTACTATATTGGTGTCCATCAGGTGAATTCAATTTTCATAGCTTTCAATATTTGCGGTACAGGATTTTTTTCCAAGTTCATGATAATTGTGCCCCTGTGCTATAGCAGAAAATATAGCAGAGGCTTATCTTTGAACTTGTGATAACTGTCCAAGTGGAAAGTTTGGCAGTTTGTTGTCCTGAATATATTACTTGAGCTTTTGTCATAGCTAACAATAAACAAATGAACTTTGCGAAGTTCACTCTGGTTTTGGTTTTTTTATATATTTTTCTTTGATATGTATGTTTTACTGTATAAACTCCTATTTTACTTGCTTAATGCATTAGTGATGCTTTTATCTGCTTAATGTTTTGATGCCTTCACTACCTTTGTTTTTATCTTGTTCTTCTACTACTTGTCTTTTACATGCCATTTTGCTTTTGCAAAGAAATAGGATCCGTTTTCTCTGGGTGTATTTTTATTTGACTTCTAAGTAGTACATGCCATAATCCAAGAAAATGAATGTTAAAAACCAAATTGCAATTTGTCATAATTAATGTATTTTGGTTTTTTAAAGTAGGAAAAAAATTAATCTCTATCTTTGTGGTGTGTCACACCATTGATTTTTCAAAGCGAAACCCACTGAAATCAACTGAGGGTGCTGCATATAAATCCATGGCACACTATGGTTCTTTATTTATGGGTTTTAATTGAAAGGGGAAAGACATTGGAAATCTCAATATAACACTATGAAGGGCTTTAGGATTTTTATTTTTTGAAAGTTCCTCCCTTTGTATGAGTCTATCAAAATTCCAAAACAACATTTTTATCTAGACACGTAAATCGGATGTAGAAAGTAGATAAATGTAATAAATTGAAGAGCTTACAGCATCATTCAAGTGATTGAAAGGATTCAGCACCACCTCTTCCTTTCTCCATATCCCCACTCTACATCATTCTTATCTGCAGGATTAGACTCCCTATTAGGTCTTCTGATAAGCATCCTCCTGCTTTCTGAGAGTCACAACTCTCAGGGCACAAGGCTGAAGTACTGTCCCTGTGGGTCCGTATGTTATAGCACATACTAAATCAAGAAGAGGATTCAGGTTGTGGTAAAGGTTGAGCACAACCTTTGAGAAGCAAGGCATGGAACTTCATTTTAAACTCTGTGTCATGTTTAAATATTGAAGCCTGTGCAGTGCAGTAAGCTCAAAACACTACTTAATTGCTACAAATCAGTCCCTTATCTGTGGAAGAAAATCAGACCATGATTGCAGTAAAAATTAGCACACGAAACAGTCATGTAAGATCCCAAGGGAAAATGAGATCTATTGAATAAACGGCTTTTTAAATGTAATTAGAAATAGCGGTTTACTTGTGGATTTCAGTGGGTTTTGTTGGCTTGTGGGGCTTTGTTGTTTCTGTTTTTGTTTTGGTTCAGGGTTTTTTTTCACTGATGTGCAGAATTTTCCACTTGAGCACTAGAATCTGTTGCAGGTATTTAGGTCACCCATTGAGTTCACTGCAGTCAGAGGACTAAAGTCACTTCTTAAAGATAAAATATCTCCTCACAGCCTGGAGGTCTCCAGTGTGACCAGGGGTCAGCTTATAGGTGAGTGGTAGATATTTAACTTAGAGAAAAATAGATGGAAATCTCTAGTTCTGTACAAACATAATCCCTAAATAAACCAGAGGCCATCAGGAGGTGGCCAGTATGAGCACACCAGAAAAAGTTTATGCTTTCTTTTTCTGGGACTGTACATTCAAAGGTACAAACCTGTATCTGCACTCATTTATATGCACACACATTGTCATGCTTTTTCTCAACCACATGTATTGTGTCTGTATGAATTTGTATGTAGCTAATATGAATGAATTACAAATGGTGCTACTTTCTGCCAGTTTGGACACCGCTACATGGGACTTGTGTTCAGTGATAAGTAGAGTTCTCCAGACGAGCTCTTGATACTGTTACAGTCTATTGAGGTCACCCCTTTGCCCTCACATCCTTCACCTATATGTTTTGGTCCTTTAGTTACAGAAAAGATTTCCTTTCATTTCTGTGCAAAATAAGACTCTGCACCATCCATGGATTTCAAACAGCAGTTGTACAGTAGTAGAGTGATCCAATCAACAATTTTACAAAAACTTAGCTCATGGTTCAGGGATGAAAGCACTTAGTTTTATGGTGATGAAGTTTCTGTTAGGTTACTGCTACTGTAACTGAAAGAAAACAAGTGCAAGTTATCTCTAGTTAGAACCAATTTAGTTCCAGTGATATTTTTTTTATCAACAATGAATTTGCTAATGTATCTTCTTCCATTTCAAAAGGGCAATAATAATTTAATCACAATGGAATATCATGCCACTTTAAGCCAGGGAAATAAGATCGATTTGTTAATGTGTTTCAGTTTGCATTACTTTTGTGACATGGTCTTTTACAGTAGAGAGAGAGTCTATTGAATTGATCCTTAAGTTAAACCAAGTAATAAAAATTTTCTACTAGAAATAATATTTCTCCTCAGATGAATTTTTTTCTTCCAGGTTGTAACCTGGAGCTGCATTTTGTTTGCCACGTATCACATTATACAGACTTGTCAACAGAGATTTTGTAAAGGGAAACTAACACCAAATAGTTCTATCAGAAATTTATAGTTTAAAAGTATTGTGAACGTCTGGGTTTCTTGAATCTAATTCAATCCTTCTTATAAATATATTAAAGATAGTCCAGGTACCACATGACTTCTTAGCATCACCAGCAGCAGCTATACAACATCTGAAATATTAGTATTTCCTTACTTAACTGAGTTTAAGAGTTTAAACTTAACACTATTTTTGCACTCGTAATGAAATATAACAAGTGTAGGGTTTTATATGGATGTAAACATTTAAACAAAGGATAAGCAGTCCACCAGAACTGCAAATAATGAGGAAATAAAATGAAAAAGTTCATCATCGTTAAAAATTTTTGAAAACAAAAGCAGCAATATTTGGAAAATTGAACACTCAATTGAGAGAGCTGTTTAGGAAATATCTGTAACTAAACTGAATTGGTTTTGGAAATTGGATTTCAAAACTCTCTTTGTTCTCTCAATTAAAGTCATGGTCATGTTTACTTAATAAATACTTGGGTCTCCACTTCTGTTTAAAGCTAGAAAACAAGAAGATGTTTGAATGGAAAAATGAGTAACTAATGTCGATTTGTGGGTCAGCATTCTGTTTCACCTGTATAAGAAGCTAAGTAATTTTTTACTTGCTGCACAACTTCTATTCCTGGAAAACACCCTTCATTCTCTAGACCTAAAATTCTAGCTGTTTTATGGGATGAATTCCTTCCTATTGATATATGTTTGAGGGTTTCTTTGAAGGTAAAACTTCACTTTCTGAACGGAAATGCAGTTTTAGTTTCAGAAAATACAGACCAGTATGGGTTTTGTCATCTTGTGATAAGTCTGACTTCAATAGGGGGTAAGATGGACATGTGTGCTATCATCCACAGTTCTAAATTTGTGCCATCATAACTCATAAATTCTGTCATTCAGGTATTCCTGGCAGTATGCAGTAATGAAAAATGTCCAAGAAGTAATAGTGGAGGAGGTTCTTCTCAAAATTCCGCAGTAGGCTATCTATAATAGATCATTTCCAAGAGGATTTGAGATTAATATGACTTTTTCTTTTACTCTTACACAGATGAGATGTCTCATTATGCTCAGCCCGTTTTAATACATCGGCCGTACTACAAGATTTAATTTATTTATTGTGTAGGTGATTTCCATTTCCTTTTATTTACCCTTTAGGCGAAGTAGCTGACTACACAGCAGCCCCTGCTGTTTGGAAGGGACATGAATGGATGTGTGAAACTTAGTTTATTTGGCATAAGAAATTGAGTCAGTCAGAGCAACTTCAACATGGCTTAATAACAGAGAAGTAAATCTGTGTGAAAAAAAATCTTCTAGGCCATATCTATAACAAATCTTGTTACATCTCGTTTAATTTGGGGAGATTGGTCACTGTCCCGGAAAGGTCTGATAAAGTAGGTGCAATTCACTGTTTTTATATTCAAATTGCTTTTTAAATGTCTAGATGAATGCTGAAACACTTTACCTACAAATCTTCTTGAAATTACTGCTGTATTTAAAAGGTACAGCCTCAAACAATCCTTCAAGATTCATTTATATTTTATGAATTTTCATCTTTGAATTATCTAGCACCTAACACTAGGGCTTAATGGTTCTTTAAAATGACAGACTGGAATTTTCTAACATGGATATGAGGATACATTTTTGCCACACTGAAGAGTCTAAAGATCAAATTTTCTACATTTATTATAATTTTTTTTTTTTTGCTTTTTGATAGAACTAGGGAAGTTATTAGTACTCTCAGGGAGTATAGACTTCTGCACAAAGCTAGTCAGTTTTTCCCCTTTCCTTTTTAAAGTCACTAACACTTTTGAGGTGTTCCAGATATTGCAATGTACTGATTTTCGAAAATGACTGAGTATTTAATGGAGCCCATTTAATTCACTTGAAAAGATTCATTAGCTTTAACTTTTTCTATTGCATGGATATGATATAATCATGCTGCACATACATCAAACCCTTTCTGCTCATTTTTTCCCACTGCCACTATATATGTCAGTTGAAACAGAGAGGAAGCAGCCCAATTCCTGTTTGCATTCTTTTAAATCAATTTATAAACCAGTTTGCTCTCTGTCCATTATGGAACTTTTGTTTAATGGTTTATGGCAATTTCTCAAAGAGTCCATAAGCTTCAGCCTCATCAAATATGAAAAATCATACTTTTCCTTGACGAAAACCCCCATGATTATTTATTGACTAGGTTCATTATCTCTTTTAATGTTTCATTACATTAGTAGGATTCTTTCCCCTGGTGACACATTTCTGTCCTGATGATGCTAGTTATTCTGTAGCTAATTAGCAAAAAGTTGTTCATCTGGTAAAAAAAGAAGCAGACATGTTATTAATATTCTCCTTAGTAAACTGTCCTAAATAATTAATGCAAATAGACTTCCAGGGTTGTGAATTTTGATGAGAAGTTACTCTCAAAGATGAATTATTTGGTTTACATATTTTCCTTGCTAATCCACAGGTTTTTGTGTTGATTCATATAAATCTGATTTTGCCTTAGTCTGTTGAGGAGGAGGGGAACACAAAATTTAAGTTTTTTAATTTAAGTGAATGCCAAGAAAGTACAGCAGAAAGCTAGATTGAGTTAAAACTCTTCTGCAAAGCTCTGAGGCATAGAGTTTGCATGTGTAATAGAACATGAATCTGCAGTGCTGGGAATTCTCACTGCAAGTACAGTTTCCTTACATTACTGTAATATTTGAGTTCCAACTTTATGTTTGCTTAAAGGAAACTCAGTGCAAACACAAAATAAAGGACTGTGAAGGATTTACAAAGGAGATCACGTTTTCCCCTTTTAAAGCAATCTCTTGGGAGGGGAGGAGGAAAAAAAGAGTGCATTTTTGTGGGATGATGCATTCCATCTTTTCATCCATATAGTTTGTGGGATTGTTCCAGCTTCCCTGGTGTTGCACAAAAGCACACAATAATACACTTGTGCAGCTCTGGGGTCTGAGAAGAAAATGAACCCTGCTGATGCCAGCACCCTATCAAGCAACATATCCTGCAAGCTCAACATCGCACATTCACTTCACTTCCTTCCTGGGCATTCAGGCGCGAGTGAACTCCAAACAAATGCCATCAGTCGAGTCCAAAGTGTTGTAAAAGGCTTAATATAAATTCCTTGCCTCTGATGCTGTGATTCAGTTGAACTCTGGGAATTTATATGTATATTCTGCTGCCATTTTTTTCCTCCTTTCACTGAAGATGGGGGCACAGGGTTATTTTCTATATGCCTATATTCAGCTCTCATCTCTTTTTTGTTTGTTTGGGTTTTTTTGGTTTTTTGTTGTTTTTGCAGAAAGGCTTATTGGAGAAGGGTTATTTTATGCACTCTGAAGGCCAGCACACATCGCTCAGTGTCTTGTAATATCAGATGCAGTCCTAGTAGAGTAGCTGATTTTACAAGACACCTGCCTTAATATTTGAGGGCAAGATCAAGCCCTGCCTTGATGACTGAGGACAGAAGCTCACTGCTTATTCATGGTGCTGTATTTAAGTGTGAACAGGAGCTAGAAGTTTAGTCTATTATGCCACAGGCTATGTCCTATATGCTAATCCCATCCTGTCAAACTACTTGACTCAATTTTTAATGAATTGATGACAATTGTTTGGAAAAGTTCACACTTAAAACTTCTCAGAACTTACACATCTCTGTTCAGAAATGCAAACACACACTGTCTTCTAACTTATACAACATGGCACTAAATATCAACTCTTTCATGGGTCAACAAAACATGCCTGTGTCACATAGCTGCCAGTTTTGATGAAATTCATTTATTTAAAATTATTTCTGTAGGAAGGCCAAAGATATTGGAAGTATCGAAGGGGAGATTCACTTTGCTTCTTAATGTATGAGCTTGCTACCATTAACTTTGTTAAGAGCAACCTTACATATCTGTAAGTATAAAAATCTCATTTAGTGTCCCCTTCTGGTGTTTTTTAATAGTAACAGCCAGTTGGAAGCAGGGTTTGAATCAATGTGTACTTGTGTTATCTTGCACAAATTAGAGATTATGAGAAAATGGGAACATGTATTTCTAATCTTTACCTATTCCTAAGGTAACTTAGCTGAAGTGAATTTTTGTCTCAAGGGAAGATGGCAGCTTATGGAAACCTTAGATAGGGTGGACTGGAAAGTAGTACTTTAGATCGAATCTAAATACATCCTCTGTCTTATGGAAGCAGCATCTTTTTTCTTCTTCTCCCTCACCCTCCCCACTTTCTTTTAGAAATGTCGTCCCTTTTCCTTTGCACTCAGATTTTTCAAAAAGCAAAAGACAATTGATTTCCCTGGTTGGTGCCATTATCTGAGATGCAGGAAATTCTATTTTTTTGTCTAGGACAGAGCTGGGCAAAAGGAACTGTAGTCTGTCTTTTGTAAGTTAAATTACTAAGTGATGAATAGCTTCAATAAGGAAAAAAAATCATCTCTTCTGTTAAAGAAAATGTGAACATTTGCCTTTCCTCATGCTAAGTCACACAATGTGACCTATGAAGATTTTCAGACCTAGAAGAAAGTTAGCTGTGCTTTCAGTTTTAAGATTTTCCTAAGTTTTGTAGAAAACAGGCCTCATTGATTGATTTTCTGAAAAGTAAATATGTAGAACTTTTTTCAATTACCAAAATACTTAATGTGTTGAACTTTGTAAACTGTAGCACTATAATCTACATCACTATCACTATGCAAGTGTGTGAAATAATCAGAGCTCATATACTGAAAATCTTTTCTCATATGATATTTGCATGGATTGTAATCGTAGTTTCACCTGCTAGGGAAAAAATCTTAGGGCTTCAGGACCTGCATTTAAATCTGCAAGCATCCAGAAAATACATGTGTTTTGCAATTCTCAATTTGACCATAACTGAGTTCTGGATCCTTTTTGGATCAAATATATTTTCATTTTGGAAACTTCTGTTGTCCCCCAGCCACGACACAAAGACTTAACAAGTGCAGCATGTTGGGAGTGGGCTTAAGAGAAGCAGCTCCTGGATCCACCATAAGCGCTCCCTCTCCTGTTCTCCAGCAGTGGATGCAGCCCTCGTTGGGAAGGGCAATGGACCTGTGGTTTCCTCAGCAAGGCTTGAGTGGCAAAGATATAGGGCTTTTTTCTTTGCTCCCCTCTCTCCCTCCCTTTCCCTTCTTTGAAATGAGAAAATAGGCCACCAATTTAGTGGGAACTGAGTCTGGCCAGGCAGTGCTGTGAGCTTTGTGTGCTCGATGGCTGCCCGCCATTTCCCAGACCATCGGCAGCCCTCTCTTACTGTTTTCCCTGGCTGCATAAAGAGAACATTGTGTCTCTTGGAAGCTCTGGCTCATACCCTGCCCTCTATGTGAGAAAAGGAAATGCTCCTTCTGTTCATGACTTAGCAACGGTTGGCAAAAATGATGTCATATCCATGGTAGCAGAAAGACAAAAAGAGAAAGAGGGACTGCTTTTTTAGACAGATTTTACACACCACACTGTTCCATGAAGGGCTGAACAAAGAACCGGCATTGAAATGCTCCATTTAGAAAAGAATACCAGTCTATTTTTTTTCAAACTGGAAAGAAATGTGGTTTATTTATGACTGTGTTTCAGAGTTACACTTAGTAACATTATAGTATGGTATATATGGGATTATTTCTCTCTAGGTTTGGTGATGTCACTGTTTGCTTCAGTCCCTCTATTAGAAGTACATGTGGTGGTGTGCCATCATTCTCTTTCTTTAGTGCTACTAAGTATGGGTTCATATTAAGTAAAATTATATTGAAAATTGTGCATTAACAGTTACAGACAATCACAGAACTGCCATATTCTGCTTTGTGGTCCCTCACTATATATTTATAATATAATCTTATTAACACATAGATATAGACCTCGGTCAACTGAGCATCAAAATGTGGGCAATTCTTGGTCTGTAGTGTTTCTTAATCTTTCTTCAGATATGCTGCACAATATCAGTGCTCCTGTGTAGTTAATAGTTTTAGGAATAAACCTGTTCAGCATGTTTATGCGCCTCTGTGTGTCTGTTCAAGGCTAAAGGGGAAAGAGAGGAGGCACCTGGAAATTTTGGATGTATTATTATAACACCAATGACCCTACCCTCCAATTGAGATTTGAACAAATTCTAAAGATCAAATTCAGGCCTCTCTGTAGCTTTGTGGTGGTTGATGCTATATGATCTTCAGTTATTAAAACTCTGACAGATTTATGATGAATGCCAACACATTTAATTTGCCACTCCATCTCTGTTCAGTAGGCCTGTCCCTGGAGAGCAAGAGGTAACCCCCTTGGTTTTACAGCAAAATTTGGAAACTCATATATATAGGCACCTGTCCTTTAATGAAGTGCTCTGATGCTGGGCATCCTTCGCTGACTTGGAGCACTAAGTTCATCCAGCACAGATTGAATCCAGAGTACAAAGCAGTGCTCTGCATGCATAAATCCCAAACCTGAGTGGAAAATAATTTTTAAAAATATATGAGCCAGGTTTTCCTTCTTTTCATGCTGTTTGTCGTGTGTGTTCTTCTCACTTTTGTTTTGCTAAGAGGTGATGTGCACTGCTGCCACTGAGAATACCTAAACCATGTCCCCAAATGTAAGGTAACCAGGTCATGGACAGGTGTCACAGACTCTGATTGTTACTGTCATGGTCACTGCTTTCTCAAGTAGTTCCTAAATTTCTCAAAGAATGAGAAATGTCACAAAGATTTTACTTGTCTTCCAAATGTGTGCCTTTGGGAATCAAATGTATATGGCTCTAAAATGAAACAAAAGCTTAAAGAGTGGGCTTCTCTGAATAGTGTAGTATTAATTGTCTTTAGCTGCTTGTCCAGTCTGATTTTCCCTTGTACAGTAAGGCGTGGCTTTGTTTTGCAGGCGATTCAAATATTTCTATGAGTATCTTATCTTGAGATAGGGGAAAATTCTGTTGGATCCTGAAATAGTTGTTGCCAGCCAGTTTAGTATAGAGCCGCCACAAACTCTTATAGCATTTTGTTTATTCTTGCTGCAAAACAAAATGAACCTCTTTGGAATAGACATTGCCAGCCCTTCTTGAATCAGGCTTGAAATGACTTTTAGTGCTGCTGCAAATTGATTTGGAAGAGAATTTCGTTTCTGTTTTCTGCCAAAATTTTGATGTCATTAATCTCTACTGACTTGAAGCTCCATCATAAACACCAGCTCTGGCATGTGTAAGGAGGCAATCTCCCAGGTACACAAGACACTGGGAATGGGCTCCAGAGACCCTTAAACATCAGCTACAGATTAAATAACACTATTTTTGTGTTTGCTGTGCTTATAATCTGGTCTACTAAATTTGGTACCCATTCCAACGCAAAAGGGTTGGAATGGATTTAAACTGTAGCCACAACAGCAATTTTTAGTAGTGTAATTCTTTCTTAGATATCTGAGAGAAATTGCATAGGTGGCATATGGATCCAATAATAGCATTTGATCTTTGCAGAGAGCTGAATATGATCATTTCTTGTCACCATGTTAAGAATTTTTTGCTTTCCTTAAGGGAAATGCTTTCTGAGTTTTTGATATTCGTCTATTTTGAATAAAATTGTCACTGTCTTCATTAAAATTCTTTTGTGAATCTTCTGATGAATTTATGGTAGGAGCACAAGTACATCAAGAATAAATAAACAAAGGTTCTCAAAGTGTGTTCAGCTTGTTAATGGACTATGTCAATAGCAGATGGACGTTTCTCCCTGTCCACATGTCCTTATATGCCTACAGCTCCTTCCTCTTGCTGCAAATTCAGTATCAGCCAAAACAACAGAAGAGAAAATGTCCTGCTATTGCAACATTAATCTTTTCTGAAGGATTCTCTGATGACAAAAGATTAGGTTATTTTTCTCAACTGCCAGATAGCACGTGCTTATCTAAGGAAGAAACACAAGCTTTTTCCTGTGCCTTTTCAACACCTGTGGAAGAGTTTGGGATCCATAAACATTGTGCAGGAGATATTGCAAGAATTTCGGTTTTCTAGTTTGAATGAGTAGGCTGAAAAGAAATATGTATATTTACGCTTGAAAGGGAGGGAAAAACTATTTCTAAAATTACAGAAAGGAAGAGTCCATTGCCAGACTTCTGATTAATTTGATTTAGAGAAAATTCATGTTCTCCTAAAAATAAAGACATACTTTTAAAGGTACTGAGCAAAGTACACAAAAGTGAACATGGTGCATCTTGACTTCAATGCAGTCTTTCCAGATCCCAATTCTCTTAAACGTAGCGAGTTCACATTATCAGAGAGGCTGTAATTAAAACCAGTCCTCCCAAAGAGTGAGTGTGAGAGTACTTCTCATCTTTTAGCATGTACTCAGAGTTCTGAAAGTTATCTCCTTATGAAGACCGTATTTATATCATCAGACTTTCCGTATCACCCTTGTAATCTGAACAACATCTGCCTTCTGTTCTGAAAGGCTACTGGCATTTCTGTGAATCCTACCTTCTGTGCACCCAGGTGGAAATTGTTAGTTTTTTCTGAAAGAAACTGGGTCATGGAAGAATCCTGACCACAGTGCCCTGCATTTGCAACCGAGTGGTCTGAACTGACTCTCACAAGCAAGCCCTATTCTCTGACTTCACTGGACTGAGGTGTAGTGTCAAAACTTGCAGCTGTGGCACAGTGTATATACTCACTGATTTATTTATCCTCAGGAGCTTGCCTGCCCTAGATGCCATGTAATAATGAAAAATGCAGCAGTAAAGGAAGCAAGCCTTTCCTTAAACAAAGTCAAGATATTTTCTTATCTTACGTAAACACCAAACCTTTTGACAACTCTTACAGCACACAATTCTTCTGAGGCCGCAGGGCAGGATATTTGAGTCAGCCAGTACTTCAGAATACATCTGAGTTTTGCTTCCAGACAGTGTTGTAGATATTTTTTAAGACCAGTGTGGTACAAGGTAGTGCCATTTAGACTTTACCACATGTGTACAGCTGCAGTCAAACAATATCAGTCTGGTGTCAGCATACTGTTGTTCTGAGATCATCAGATCTCGCTGTCAGACTTCAGGAGTCCCATCCTCCTACATCTGAACTGCTGAACTCTACTTCATGTGAACTTTTGCATCCTCCCAAACAGATCTTCCTGTTTATTCTTACCTCCTCTCTTTTCCCTGGATATTCACTGCCTTTTTATGTTTCCACATTAAATCTGATGCCGTATTAACATTTAAGTCTTTACTGTTTGTGATAGAAGCCACTTCCTTTCTGTCATTTTAGCATGATCCTTGCTTTACCTTTGCATTTCGTTTTTTGTTTCCATATTGACATATTACAATGGGAATGTTTCCTAGTTTTGGCCAGGACCCAGAGGTTTCTCTGTACCTCACATCATTGCTGGGGGTGAGGAGAAAGGAGCTCTCTGGCTTTCAAAAAGAAGGGCAGAGCTTCTAAAAACGTGGGGCATTTTCAGACATTGTTCATTGTCTCAAAGTCCATGTTGAGCATTTTTGTATGTGGATCAATGTGTCTCTTGTATGCTTTTGTTATTCATATTTTTTGCTGCTACTGTACATTTCCTTCTTTCATTGCTGTTTCCAGTAATTTGTTCTTATCTCAGCCCATTATCTGCCTTTTTTGCCTCCTATTGTGGCGGGTGGGAAGGGAGAAGAGTGGCTTATGGACTTTTTAGTGGGAGTATTAAATAGGCAAATACCATTCCAAAACCAGGACAAGAATGTAAGCTCTTTGGGACAAGAAGCCTTTTCAAAACCCAGGAAAATAATGTGAAAAATATACTGCTTCAGAAAGACTTTTTAGTAGTCTGGTGTGCTAGAGTCTGTCAGGGAGCATGGTATACTTACTGTCCTCTTGGCTGTGGTGGGTTTTGCATTCCAGATTGCTTGCAGAAGTTCTCCACTGTGTAATAAATACCATGTTACTAGCACGAAATTGCATGCTAGCATGAATGTCAGCAATTTGTCTTGGTACTCTTTTTTTTTTCATAGTTCTCTGATATTCTGTTATTCTGAAAAATGCTGCTGGTTGTTAATCGACCATCTTATTTGGCATGCATGTTATCACCTTCATCAGGGACACCAAGAAAGATAATGCTCAAGGAGCATACACGAGATACTTACTTTCAAGAGTGGACCTCTAAGTTTTAAATTCAGAAGAAAATAAGCCAACTTACCCTGAGAGTTAATCACTATTCACCTCTGAATTTTTTTAATAACATCTTCCACATTCTATCTTTGGCAATATCTGTCATTTCAGTCAGATAAGGGGTTTGATTTAGTTTCATTGTAACATATCTTCAATTGCCTTTCAGTAATTTTTATATTTGTTTTTTGATGGGACAAAGTCTCTACTTACTGCCAAGCGTATCAAGATACCATCATATGTGGCTCTGGATTTAGTTGAACCTGCTGTTGAGCAATTTCTTTCTCAGTGGTATGCTTGCTGTGTCCAGGACCTTTCAGTTATTTCTTTAGAAAGTTCACAAAATTAATAGCCTTCCCTCATTTGCAGAACAGACTAATTCTTGATGCTTAATTCTTGCAATTTCAGTACTGGATGAAGTATTTGTTTGAAATAATGTATTACCGATGCATTTTGGCTTGTTGCTATCACTTTCCCCAAATCAGGCCAATATTTCAAAACTGAGCTTGCCAGTGTCTTTGGCACTCTGTTGTCCTGGCACCTGATGTCTGTACTGCTAAGCCCTTGATACCTTGGCTGCACTTCTGCTATCTATCAAATATCTGGACCAGCAGTATCAAAGCAACAAAGTAATGCTTTGTGGCCGTTAGTTTGAGAAAAGGAAGAGTAGTATTTCATGAAATCATCTAATTACAAATACTGTTAAAACAGTTGTGGTTCCTCCTGTTGAAATCAGGTGTTGAATCTAGGTATAGCACAAAGCCTGACATCATTCATGAGAAATCATGTAAGCTTAAATTAAAGCCCATAAAGTTTCTAAATTTTGTTTGTGTTTGTGATTGATACACTTTGACATTAAAGTGAGCAGATGTAGAACTGCTTATGGGAGCAATACTAGTTTCTGCCTAGACTCAGTTATTAGGTGGCTTCATGAAAAAGTAGAAATTGCTCTGGGAGACAGAGGTTGCTATTTTTAAGAAGTAAATGCTTCAGTCTTGGCATTCAGAGACTCAGCTCCGTGGGAAGCCAAATCCTGTAAATTTAATATCTGGAATAACAGAAAAGCTCAAGGAGTGTTGCCAGGTGCATTCAACTGGCATGTCTCTGAAGTCCTCGGGTGAGATTGATATCATATGAGCACACGTTCTATTGTATTGTATCCAGAAATTAAAAGCTATTTGTCGTGGTTTAACCCCAGATGGCAAATAAGTACCACACAGCTGCTCATTCACTGTCTCCCAGCAGTGAGTTTGGGGAGAGAATTAGTAGGGTAAAAGTGAGTAAACTCATGGGTTCAGGTAAGAACAGTTCAATAATTTAAATAAAATACAATAATAGTAGTGATAATAATAAATTTTAATGAAAGGCAAATAACAAAGAGAGAGAAATAAAACCCAAGAAAGACAAGTGATGCAAATGAAAATTATTGTTCACCACCAAATGACTGATGCCCAGGCAGTCCCCAAGAAGCAGTTCCTTCCACCAAACTTCCCCCAGCTGCCTATGCTGAGCATAACCATGCATAGTCTGGCATATCCCTTTGATCAGTAGGGATCAGCCATCCTGGCCACGTCCCCTCACATCTACTTGTGCATCCCCCACTCCCCTTACTGGTGGGGTGACAAGCAGAAAAGGCCCTTGATGCTGTGTAAGTGATGCTCAACAATAACAAAACATCCCTGTGTTATCAGCACTTATTCCAGCAAAATCCAAATCACAGCCTCTTACCAGCCACTGTGAAGAAAATTAGCTCCACCCCAGCCAAAACCAACACACGTTTGGAACAATGCTTACATTCTTGCTGAAGTTCTCAGCCAGCACTACACAGCTGTCATTCTGGTTTTGTATCTCTTATTGTTCTATTCAAGGTATTCTGGAATAAATATTTAAATGTTAATTGACAAATTTGTGCTCTTGTAAGGTGTGTTTTGAAGGGGGGGTTCCCATGGAGCCATCTAGTTGATGCTACTTAGTTTCAGTAAGAAATGTTTGGATGATTAAAACAATTATTTTTGGACAAAACTGAAAACTGCCCTGTTCTTGAACAGGAGGAGACATTACACATTAAGATCCTCTATAGCTCTCCATTATTGCTCACATGGCTACAATATTGTTTCTGTCAGCTATTGATTCCATGTAGAAGAGGATTTTTAGTTTTTTTCACTATTCTTTCATGCATAGTTGTTCTGCTTCACTTTATGAGGCATTAGTGCAGGTTAGTGTATATATGTTATGTGTGTATATTCTATGTACCTCTGTATTTGTATTCTTCACATCAGCAGGAGACACTTGGCAGCATTGTGACTCTACTGTGCTGTAATATAATATGCTGCTATCAGTCCTTACATATGTTGGCTTATATTCATTATTTTTGGGATGGAGTGAGTAGGACAGGGATTAACTGCAAGAAATGTGAGCACTTCCATGTACTTTATAGTCATCTGTAGACATTCAGACACCTCAGACATGAGGTAGATCCATGCCTACCGTAAGGATATCGGGTTTCTTTTTTAGTCCCATAAAGTTTGGATCCTTATAATTTTCCTCCAGGGATTCTTAGCATATTCCACTATCTCTCTACCATAATGTATCCAGAATTGCATTTTTGAACATGTTTCCTGTGATTCCATTTGTTGCAGAAGGAAAAAAAGGAAAAAATTTATAAAATGAAAATGCCTGTGAAGGATGATTCTTCTATGAGGAGAAAAATTCAAGTGATTCATTCTGCATTCGTTACTTTTTATGAAAACAGTCCCATCTATAGGGTATGACATAAGTATAAATATACTACATGTTGATATGGCATTATCTAAAATCAATCAGTGGATACCATTATGTTTGCTGAAGAAGAATAAGATCAGGATAGAAATATGTGTGTTTTCAAAATGGAAGGGTTAGATAGATCAGTATAGCAATTCTATCTTTTTTATTTGTTTGATCCTTGTATCACTCTTTGTTAGTAAACAAGAACGTGTTGAAAAGGCAGTTGGAAGCACAATGTCCTTCTTCATTTATATGCTCATGGAGCTACATCAATAGGTCAATATCTAGCCTACACCACACATGGTATAGTTAAGCTCATTTGTTCAGGTAAGCTAAGTAAAACTATGTTCCAGTTACATTGCTGTAATAATTTTACATTTTTAAAGGTTTTTTACATAATTTTAAAGGGTTTTTTTTTCCTAATTCTACATCTCCTCATAACCATTAGAAAGAATTCTGCCAAAAATGTCAGGTTTGGTGCATTTCATATCTGTCTTGTGGCTGTTCACAAATTGCTGCTTTCTTTCACAGCCATATTTCATGCATTTGAAATTGCAGTAGGAGGAATACCTATTTTTTTGCCTCAAACTTCACAGAGAGATCTGTGTTCCTTTATCTTAGCCAAATATTTTAATAGTAAGTAGAAGGAAGCTCTAAATTCTTACTTAGTAGACATGACCCAACAGAGAGAGATAAGTAAGCCACAGGTTTAGGGTTGCTTCTACCTATTAATTGATAATAGGAAATAGTATCTTTTCCAGATGTATTTACTATTTTGTGTTCTTATACAGCTTCCATTACTGCTCTTAACTTGTACTCAAAAAAAGGGCAATATCAATATTCCTACTTTACTGATAGGAAATCGAAGCATCAAGTCTTGGTCTAGCCCAAAGTCATACAGGAAGTTAACAGTTGAGTAGATCTCCTGAGGACTATTTTTGTAATTCCCAAATCTGGAATCACTATTTCATGGCCCCTGAATTATTCATTTCCCATTGGAAATAATTACCACAGAGAACTTATGTGTTTCCAAGGCTGCTACCTGGTAGAACACAAATATGTCAAAGTACGGTTTTTATCAAGCCTGTGTAAGACTTTTCTTTAAAACCTATTTCATGTGTTGCATATTATGGATTGCCCCTCGTTGTTTCCATGTATTGCATATGAAGTACATACACAGAAAAGAAATAATGAATATATATACTGCATCAAAAAGAGATAAAGCATAACCAAACTTATTAAAATACATCTTGGCTGGGAAATTACAGTGTTTCAACAGCAGCAGCCCAAACAAGCGTTTTTCCAAGGGAAATTACTTCTTCATCTCTGACATTAAAGTTGAAAATCTTTGCTGTTTGTTGGTAGCAATAGATAAAATGTAGTTCTTGAACTGATTGAACAATTTTACTACACAAGTTACTATAGATGTTTCTCCAATATGTCAAGTAACAAAGAGTGTGAAAATATATGTGTTCAAGTGTTTATTATCTGCTGATATATATTTTTCTTACACAAGTAAAGGTTCAAGTTAAATTATGCAATTAATTACATTTCATTTTCTAATTTACACTTCGTTAGATTTGATTTCAGGAAGTATTTAAGGGATAGCAAAATTATTTAATATGTGTAACACCACATTCATTGTCCTCTATTTCTCAGTCTCCTAAAGCCAGTAGAAGTGAGAAACTGCTACATGGATAATTATTTATGTGCATGTGGTATGATGTAAAGAACCTCTGTGTTCTTACACATCAGCACAATACAGAGCATAATAAAAATAAAAAGAAAGTGAATTCATTACTACAGTACAAATATAAAAAATTCAGAATTGAAAATTAATGCCATAGCTAAGAGTGGCCAGGAGAAAAGCCAGGGACTTGCAAATATGAAATTCAAGGGATACTTCCATGACAAGAGGATAAAAAACTCTTCAGAAAAGAATATCTGGGGCATGTCAGAAATCTTTCTTGCCTTTATTATTAAGGTTTCAGGAACATTATTTTGAACAGTGAATTTGTTATGCCAGTGAAATTATTATTGGTCAAATCATGCCATTCAGAAACATCATTTTGATGTAGTGGTTACAAACATTATTTGAAAATCACAATTGTTCTGTAGAGTACTGGTTAGCTACCTGTGTGCTCCTATGCCTGAGTGAAATTACAGATTTAGAGAATTGTATACCTGTGTTCCAAACTGCAGAAAAAAGAATTTCCTTAACTCCTAGGGGAGTGCTTCCTCTCATTTAGCACTTTAGAACATGACTAGAGGTGCTGGCTTTGTCTCAGTGTGCTATTATCTACCAGAAATTGTAACAGCACCCAGCTATTCAAATCCAGTCACCACTGTGTGCCTGATGACTCTGCCGACTTACTGAACTCTTAGTGCCTTTGGCTGAGCAGTTGGCAATAAAGCTGCTGCTGGTGGCTGGCCATTCCACCAGACTTTTTTCCTATCTTGATTAATAATTCAGTGGAAGTTAGCAGTAAGGGATAAAACACGGTAACATTTGAAGAATTTGAGGTTTACTTTTTGTTCTGTGAATTGTAGTGCATCACCTGAGCTATGGTCAGTGTCCTGTATGTGCTCTTGGCCCCGAGCAGTGAAGACACTTTGCTTGACCCTTTCAGGTGTGTGCAGCACCATTTTGCAAAGACTGGGTGGACCAGCTAGCACAGTACTGCTCTCACTGATCAGCTGAGTATCAGCTGATGATACCACACCTACATGTACTAACTTTGTGATATAGATGAAGCCTTCTGCAATAACAGACAATTACAGTGTCAAAAGCTAAAGCAATTAAAAATAAATGTAAGAGGTTGTGTAAATTTGTGGGCGAACTTTTATTTCATTATAATCTGTGCAGGTGCTCACATCATACCACATGTTCTGGTTGCTGGAAATCTTGCTCAGGAAATCCGATGTAACCAACATATTGTGAGGTTGAAAGGAGAGTGGGAGTGAAGCCAAAAGAATTTGGTTCCTTTAAACCTAGAAAAATGAAGATCTGAGCAGGAATATAATTCCTGCCTACAAATGTTGCAGATATGATAAATATTAGAGCATGAGAAGAGCTAAGGAACTATGTTGACATAAAACCAAAAGGAAATAAACTGTCCAAAGATCAGCTTAGGATTCAAAATATAACTCTTCTAACCATTGAAAGCCACTTTTCTAAAACAAGTTTTTGTGGGTGCTAACAGCCTTATCCCTTTTATGACAGAGCATGATAAATTTCAGATAAGGATTTTAAGAAGTAGCTGCCTATAGATGGAAATATTCATACTTGGTGACTTAGGAAGTATGTTTGTGATGTGATTTAACTTTAATTTTTGTTTATTGTATTTATTTATTTACTTATTTATTTTTCTCTAGTTTCTGTTTTTTTTCCCTGAAGTCAAGGCAAACAGGGTAAAGAGATAAAAACATATGGAAAGCAATTCTGAGATTTCTAAATTCTGTTTTAGAAGAGGCACAGCAGTAGATTTTTCTGTATTTTGGGGGATTTACTGGAGTTTATTTTTAAAAACTTTTTCCTTTGTTGATAAATAAGGTTCCACCTTTAAATAAACCCGTATTCAATACTGTATCAAAATAAAAGTAAACAAAATATAAGATGTAATTCAATTATTAGTAGGCTGGTACCAAATTAATAGAATATTCAATAATTTTTATATCCTGTATTTGATGAAGTTAATGGTATTTTCTCTGTTAAAAATGCCAGTGAGATGGGATAAATAAAAAATATTCAAAGTGTTCAAAAGATAGGAAAAATTTTGATCCAAGACATGAACTTTGTGTGTCCAGTTAATTTTGACATAGCACCCCTGAAGAACTACTATGCTCCAAAAGATCAATTTTTTTGTACTGGTATGTATATTGTTTTGGTGAATTTGACCATTTTAATTTGCTATACAAGAAATTTGTTTCCCAACATTATCTTCAAATGGGCATTGAATTTTTTCAAATCACTGCTTTAATGGAACGATGTTGTTTTATACTGGGGAGAAACAAACTGTTGCACATATTTAGCTTATAGTATAAAACTGTTAGATCAAAATTCTTCCTTTTACACTTATGCAACCACACTGAATTAGTAACTCAGCAGATTAATATTTAAAGTGTTGCAGAAGGACTTCGTTGCATAAATCCCATTAATGTTAATTCCTAGGCACTGTGCTGAAAATGTACCTTTAAGTGTCTGTCAGAGCAGCTATTCTTATAAAAACATATAAGCCAATTTAGTTTGGAAGTAGCAGTCTAACCCAGTGCAAATGCAAAGTTATTAAATATTAATTCTTTAAGAAATTAGTCTCAGGCTTTTCATCTGAAAAATAATAGTTGCCAATATATCTTCCATTGATTTAGGAAACTTCTCTATCTGTTATTTCAGGGGATTGTTAGTCTTTTACTACCTAAGCTTATGTTTTCTGTTCATTTCACTTATCTGTTATTCTCATCTGAGAACTTTTTTCTTAAGTACTTTTGAATATATAAAGAAAAATTAACCCAAAATGTTGTTTATAAGCTCTTTAGTCATCTTAAGCTATATTAATAGTACATCCTTGATCGTTAATATATTAAGAAATATTTATTTTTCTGTTTCCGAGTTAAATACACTTTTGAAAAACAGACAGTGTGCCAAAATATATCCTTTTATTGCAATCTTTGTTAAGGTGTAATACTTGCACTTCAGAACGTGCTAACAAAACAGGTACGTACCAGTAAGTGGTCTCAAAGCTTAGGGAAGGAAACCTGTTAACCACCATGGTCATAATATATTTGCTAAAAAAAAAAAAAAAAATAAGCAGCTGCTACTGATTCATAGAGGTAATTTCCATGCAGGAAACCTCAAGTAAAGTAATTGAAACAAAAAGAGAGGCCTAGGTTGAGGAGTGCAATTGCATTGAAGCTTAGAAAATGCAGATAGAAAGGTCTTTAAAAGGGGGCCAGAACCATAAGTTTTGCTTGGACAGGGTGAATATAGTGTTATGGTTTATCCCAAATGTGCTTTATCGGTGCTAAATCTGGTTCAGCCCTACAATATGCTGTTTCAAATATTGTATGAAGGCTGTTTGATCACACATAGCATCCAGTGTGCCATGGACCTGCAGTGGGGTGAAATGTTTTTACAGTGGTTTCCCAAACCTGCGGGTCCGTGTACGAGAGCTGCTGCTGCCACAGCCCCGCAGCACTGGGGAGCAGGCAGGTGACCCCACGGCAGCCGGGTCTGGGAAGAGCAGCCACCCCCTGGCCTGTGCTAGGCTGGCCCCCAAAATCTCCCTGCTGCTTCCCTGAGGGCCTCCTGCCCTGGAGGAGAGCTCCATTTTTGAGCAGGAAGCACCTTTTGAGGGGATGGCTACTGGCTTCAAAAATAGGCTTTCCTTCTTCCTTAAACCACTGCAATTCCCACATCAAGAAGACCCTGGGGGAAGAGGTAGTTGTTTCTCCATAGCACAGGCTGACATGCCTGGCAGAAGTGGCATGACAAAGCTGTAAATAAACAGACTTCCTGGCACATTCAGATCTTCTGTACAAGCATTTTGAATCTCTTTTTCTGGAGTTTCCCAATAAGATGAACCAGATTCTGCTAGACAAGTGTTAAAATACATTTCTGCTCTTGTTCTGATTCATTTTCTAATTCAAAATTTGCTTTAAAGTTTTCTAACATCTTCCACTTATCAAAACAACAAAGGCATTTTTATTGCTTTTTGATATTTTTCTTTTGGAATGGTGTCAGATAGTACAGGTTGAGCCCCTCGTGTCACAACCTTACTTAAAAGGAGCTTGCTGAGAAACTTTGCAGGTTCTTAATGTTCATAAAAAGAAGGTTTGGGGACCAATTTTAAAGGGAGAAGGAAGCTAATTAATGTTTCAGAAAGGAGAAGCCAGAAAACTCAGGTAACTGAAGGTCTGTCATTTTGCTTTCAGACTCAATTAATGGAGACCTAGAGATGGATAATGTTAAAAACAACTGAGAGTTATTTGTGGAAAATCTATTTTAAGTATTATAATTATCATTTTCATGACATTAAGGATTTTGTTAGAAAATTAATTATTTTGAAAAAAGGAGGCTTACAAAAGCCTTTTGGCATAGTTTAGTAAGGCAAGATCTTAATGTAATAGAAGAGCACAAATTACATGGCATAGTTTTTTGGTTATTTGGTGAAAGCTCTCAAATGTCAAATGAGAAATTAAACTCCTAGATTATAACAGAAACATGATGTTTGAGGTAAAATATTCTTGGTTGTGTTTAAATTTTATGAAAGAAGCAATTGCAGAAAAATTATTGATTGAATAACTGTAAATAAAGAGAAAATATCAGTGATGCAGAGCAACCTTACTAAGTTGACAAATTAAGAAAAGAAATGTAGGCATTTCATTAGGGAAATACAACTGGAAAAGGAACATTAATTATACTTCTAAAAACAAGGAATCCATTCCTCAAAAGTGCTTAGTCTGGAAAATATTGAATGAGTCATATTAAATAATCAATCTGACACTGATCTCAATGCAACTCTATGGTATGCAGAGCTAAAGTGTTCCTATATAATCAGGTGGATATCACAAAAAGAGAAAAAAGGACCTTTACTCCCATTTTTGCAATGTGCTAAGAGTTTCAGCAGTTCTGCAGAATTTCTGTAATTCTGAATCCAGTGCTGTAAGAAGTTGAATACTGTGGAGGGGTCAGTAAAGAGGCCCATGAATCTCATCAGAAGGGATAATGAATGTCAAGATCTAAAGGAAAATATTTTCATGAAGAACAAATAAATAAATGGCCAAGTCATCTTAATTTATGAAAATCTCAATATATGACTGAATGAGTATAACTATATGTTTGAGTGACAGAAATTTGAGAGTAGTGGGCTTTTGCTGTCTCAGGCAGTGGTGCTGAAGACAAGAAAACACAGCATTTTTAACAGTGAAGGAAGTTAAACATTACTTCATGTTATCAAGGTTTATGAGGGATTCTTCATCACAAGCATCTTTAAAATAGAAGCTGAATGTTTTCTTAGGGAAAAAAGTTGTGTTTGACATGAAGCAGAGTTAGCTGAGTGAAGTGTTTTGGAAGGTATAGCAAGCCACTTGTACATAGAGGTTCTTTCTATTTTCAAATATGTCAGTCAGTTAAACATAACAATTTCTGATTACTTCATGGCCTTTCTACAAAAAGCATATTTATAGCCCCATTTTTAAGGTTTATGTACAATTTTCTAAAATGCTTTTTCTTTTCTTTTCTTTTTTAAGTAAATAGTATTTTCTAGTCTCCCTTTCCATTTAAGCATGGAGAGGTGAAATGACTTGCCTGATAAAGTACAGCTCTCTTTATTCCCAGGACAGTTTCTTATAGCACCCCGTTTCCAAAGCATCACAAGTCATTATTTCTGTAGGAAGTCATATTCCTCAGAGGAGTCAGGCATTTTTGCTTTTTTGGCCAACACCTTTGATTGAAGAGGAATTATTTTTATGGACGTTGTATACGTACTTGAGATGTAAGTTGAATGAAGACATGCTATTTCATGCATTGAGTGGCAGAAAATCACAGATAACATTAACAAGCGAAACTCTTGTTCTCCTTTCCTTTTCTTCATCATTGAAATTTAAAACAAAAAAAAAACCATAAAGAGGTAAAACACATGGACCATTTCAAGAATTTAGTGTAATTGATGTCTTTCTAAATTGGTCAAGCATTTATCCCTGCATACTATTGAATATTGTAGTAATTTAGCTCATGGGAGTAAATCTTCTGTGTAAAAGGAAAATTGCATGATCACTGTATCTTATTTTAGCAACACTGTTAGACATAGTCACACTTATTTCTCATTTGATGCTTTCTGTGCCTGTCCTTTACTAGCCTTTCTAATTTCTTCATGTCATTGCCAAAAAGCTGGCTTTATGTAGTACTGCACACGTAATCCACTGGCTTTCCATGGAATACTGTTAGAAGACACTGGCAATCTTTAACTGTGCTTTTATCCTTTCACAAAGTAAACGCACAATTGGCAAAAACAGTGTTTACCTCCCAAGGACTCTTTATTGATCCCACTCAGTGCTTGCTACCTTTGGCACTCGTGGCAATCACGCAGACTAAAACAGCATTCCTGAAGCACTTCCTTGGTCTTCATGACCCACAGAGTACTGCTTGCACAAAACCAATGCCTGAAAATAATTTTGTGCTTTATATTTCTCACCTGACACACATCAGTTTATCAAATTTTTTTCTGAATTTTCCCTGGTCTCGAATAAATAGAAATTTAATCTATCCAGATATTAATTTCTAAATTTTCTGATTAATAAGAAGATGCTTACAAGTTTCCCACAGTAGATTCTGCTATCTTTTCAAAGCTTGGGCCATGCTGTTTTGTCACAGAAGTTCCTATTTGCTTATGATTTTCCTTACCATTTCTCTTTTTCATAATTATTATTGGTGCACAATGGTGTTTCTTCTCAACCAAATATCTTTCAAATAAGGCCTTTGGGTTTGTTTTTTTTTTTTCCTTCTGAGCCAGTCTCTTGTTTCCTCCATTTTTGTTTGTGAGCAATATTGGAAAAGGCATGCTGTTCTGCTTTGCAACCAAGAGTTCCTGGAAAGATACCTAGCTGCTAAAGGAGAACATTTATATGATAGATTGCTGGCAAGACTTTTTCCAGCCTGTATACACTTACACTTTACAGAATATTATTTCATGAGATATTTTTAAATATGCTTCTTATTTACCTCTATTAATCTCTGCAAGTCTCAAAGGAACCACCTATGCTTTCCTATTGGCCAGGCTCTAGGACATTTAGCTGCTCAGATTCCTATTTCAAACAAGGAATTGTAATCATGATGCTAAATATTGAAGCATGTTTTTAACCAAGCTGTTTTAGAGGATTTTGTTGCAGTTTATGTAGTTCTCATTATCATTGTCAATAACAATATTGTCTGAACAGTAAAACAAGAGGGGGATAGAGCAAAGTTTAGAAGCACGTAGATCCCACAGTGGAAAACTATATTTCACTTTGAAATTGACAGACATTCCCTTAATCACTGTCCCTAGCTGATATTTAATTAAAGCGTATATGCAATTTGAATTAAATGCATAGTCAATTTGAAGGTCATGTCAAAATGAGGTTTTTTGTAGATAATGGACTAGTGAAATATGTTTTAAAGTGATTGTTACTGGTGTGAATGATTAGAGAAAAAAGAACAATGCATACCGAATCACTCATTAATATATATAAATGTGTGTGTATATATGTGTACACACGTATATGTTTGGACTCTTTCCGAGTTTTAGAGGGGTATACGTGTACCAAAAAATATAGACCAAACAGTGCCCCATATCAAGAAAGGTCATTTTTTGTAACAAAAGTCCTTGGCACGTAGACAGCTTCCTGTCTGCAACTTCTATGTGAATGCCAAGTAAACTGTTAAGCAAGTTAAATGTCTGTAGGGTGTCCAGCATAAAATCCCTGCTTTCCAGTGTTATGTATAGCTTCCTATAAATTCCTTAGTATCTCTAAGGCTTACTTTTCACAAAAGCAATTCTTTTACTGAAACGACAAATCCTACTCAAGTTAGTCTTTATCAAGGAAACCAGACCTGGCCTCTATGGGGAGAGTTTTGTACAGTGTAGAACAGTGCTTCCTCCCCACTCTTATTAGTTCTTAATCTTTTCCATCCTCACAGGAAATCTAGATCATGCTTTAATAGGCTAAATATCATGTGAGACATTATCAGTGGAATTCCTACTAATTATGAAATGCTGTAGTCTATTAATTCTGAATTCTCTGGTTTCTGGGAGATCCTGGTTTGCTTCCTTCTTTCCTTGTCATGATGGGATTTTCAGAGCTATCTATGTGTGTAATTTGTGTGGACACCATACCTTACTGTTGGAATTCTGTTATCTGGCATGTTAAGGCACCTCATAAACTCGTTCAGAAGAGACATTCACCTTTCTCCTGAGAAGATGAAAACCATTTTCTCTAGAAAAGCTATTTAAGTCTAACCAGAAGGGTGGACTTAGAAATACTAGACATCATTCCAATGCATATTGAATTCTGAAATATCCAGCTGGTAATGAAGAAAGATAGATATGGGAAGGAAATGAAGCTTGCAGCTAGCTGCCTAAAATTTTCAGAGCAAGTGAAAACTCAGTGGCTGTTTTCCCAGATGCTATTGCTCATCAAGGCTCCAGGCCAGTGAAGAGGGACCATTATAGAATTTGGTTAATAAAGTTATATATGATGTATTACAAAACCCCTGTAATAAGCCTTTGCAGAACTGTTTCTTAGCAGTTCACTTGAAGTTTGATCCGTATGTGATATCTTCCAAAAGTAATTCAGCTCCACTGAAACCAGCATCACTAAACAAAGTGTTCAAATACATGCACACAAAAGGGTAGATCTGGGAACAACTTTAATATTAATTTGCTTATATTCATAATGACCTAACTCCCAAGCACTGTTGTTAGGTTTACTTGTGCTCTAAAAATTGTCAAATGCACACTCATTCAATCAAACAAGAGTCTGCCACTTAGTTTTTGGTTGTAGCTGCAGCTTCTTTGAAGTCATGAATTGGCCAGAGTTCAGTAGAGAAGTTTTGCAAGCCTTAGGACACCCCACATTTTAATTGATATCCAATATAAAAAAGGAAATCAGATGAAGGTCTCTTTCCATTGAGGTTTTCTTGGAAACATTTCCTCAGTACTTCAGCACAGTGAATTCTCCTGTGTTTACAGAGAAATAAGGATTTCTGGATTTTCCTCTAGAATCTCAGCTTTTCATTGCAGAAGTGAAATTGCTTGAGTAGATTAGAAGGGGAGAAGAAGCTTAGTCCTGATTAGACAATTTGGAAAGAAGATTGTTGTTGAATCCTGGAGGTTCATTGTTGCCCAGAGGGCTAGTGAAAGTGAGAAAGATTTCTGTGATGATCTGAATAGGCTTTGAATCATTTTTATTTTGGCCAAGTGATAAAGAAGAGCATTGATTTCAGGATGTAGGAGAAAGGTCTAAAACAGGGCTAATATTTCTTAAGTTTTTCTTAGATGGAGATGCAATGGTATATTGCAAAGGCTTTTTCATGTGCTCCATCATTGACATAGGCCTCAGAAAAACAAACTGCAGTTTACACTCCTGCATTCAGCAGGAACAAGGATTTTAAAGTGTAAATTCGATGGCACTGCTGGCTCTTCACCTGTCCAAGGAGCTGGCGGTGGCAGCTAACACCGTTATTAGTTCGTCCCTGCATAATGAGGTCGTGCTTGCAAATCACTATGTTACCTGTTCCCTCCATACACAGGCTGCGTGTCATGCCAGTGCAGAATTACTGACATAGTTGCCTCCTTCCAGAGGTTGTTCTGTGATTCATTCACATGGAGTCACTAAGGAGTTTGTGATCCTGAAACAGCTACCACAAATGTGGAGTTTGTGTAGTGCCCTGTATGCTGTGTTTGCACTCTGAATAATGATGAAACAATGGCGATGCTGTGCAGTCTTTATTGTGATTTTGAGTACTACTAAGTATACTGTGTCTGCAACTGAACCATTTCCTTTAGCAAACTGAAAATTCAATAGTTAGCCCACAATATGAAAATAAATGTTGGTTGGATGCCTTTTTTGTTATTATTGCTGCTGTTATAAACTTCCTTCAGCCATTTTCTTCTTTCCCCTTCCACGAGATTCTTCTAATAGACATTTCTGATCCTCATATTTCTTCCTATAAAGATTCAGCCATGAGAGTTATACATCTTAATGGAAGAAAAATTGAATTCATAGTCTTACAGAATTCTTTTTTATTCTGCGTTATTTGAAGAATAATCAAGAAATACCTGCAGTGAGACTACTGAAATAATGAGAGTGGGAAAGAGATGTTTAACTTCAATAGCACTCCCCACTTCCCCAGTACATTAGGCTGATCTTGCAAAGATTTTATTTCTAGGACATATAGTAAATAATCTTACTATTAAGTGATGATACTCTCTGCAAAACTCTTTGTTTTATCAGTGACTAACACAATGGTAGACCTGTAGCAAGTTTTCATCAAATAATTCTGAGTACAAATAATGAGCATAAAGTATTTCACTCATCCTTGAACCGTGCTTCAATAATGAATTAAGAACTAAAATCTAATAAAGACAGTACAATCCGAATAAGTTGGCTGTGGAACAATATGAAATTCATATGGAGTCACTTTTATATTGCAGATTTGCACTTTGCAAGTTTTTTTTAATGTCCTTAACTGCATCTTGCAATGGCAAATTCAGTTTAATAGACACCTGGCAAAATTAGATTATTTGAATGCACAAACTGAATTTGTGCACTTTTATGGGAAGAAGGAACTCTTACAATTAAGCCAGTATAGGATTTACGTGTGCAATTAGCCACTGATTTCACATGCACATTTCTTTTCACAATGTATTTGGGAATCAGCAGATTAGATCCTTTTGTATGAGGTAAATTGAGCATGCAAATATTATTTCTTTTGAAATGCAATAACAAATAGCTCATTTACTTGCATAATGTTAATTGGTTATGTTAACCACATTGGTGAATGCACATTTTATCTTTGCTACTTGTTCCTCTAATTTTTTATAGTACTGTACAACTGTAGAGTACAGTCCTAAACAAAGGATCTTATCCTTTATATTACGCCTTATAATAAAACTATAAGTAACATTGGGTCAGGCTTTAAAAATGACTACATAATGCTGCAGCTCCAAGTCAGGCATCTAGTACAGAGAAAATTATTTTCAAAAGTGCTCAGCACCCTGCAGTTCCCACTGAGAACTGATGAGTAGTAAGCATTTTTGACACTCAAGCCTCTTGTTCATACCAATTGAATTTAAACTGTATTTGCCCAAAAGATCTATATTGTCTTCTGTGCAAAACCACTTCTTCCAAGAGATGCATTATTCCAAGTGTTACAGCTGTGAACCTGATTCTTTTCTATTTGAAGAAGTAACTAACTAGTGTAACAGATGGGGCAGGAGGAGGTGAAGTAACTGCCATGTACCTAGCACAGAAAATGGAAGAGAACTGATTATTTCACCAGAAACTGCTTCCTGTCCTGCTTTAGCATATGTATGCTGGACCTGCGCTTAAATGAAATTTTAATTGCACAAGTTCTACAGTAATTTTTCTTGCTTTTTAAAACAGATATACATAATTCAGCTCAATGCATGTGCATATACTTTTCAAAACCTTGCAACAATTCTTCTAGTTGGTGAAATTACATATTTATCATGTAAAGCTTGCATTAGAAAACAGGATCTGAAAACCTGGAGGATAAAGATTTGTATCCATTAACAGAAAAGAAAAGTAATGACCATGAATCCCAGTAATTTCTTACATTAGTGAGCCAGTGTGTTTCAACTCTGAACAAGAACTGTCTTCTGCAATAAAAGAAATTAGTCTATTTACAGTCACTGGCTGGTTTCTTCAGTGAGCTGGCAGATATCAGGGTTGGAAAAATTTTCTTGGCTAATGAAAGATGAAGAATGCCTTCAGGAAATAGGGATTTCAGCTTTCATGATCCAGTGATGTGAAATTTTGTTATCTGTATTTGAAATTCTGGCTTAAAATGACCCTTCTGTTTTATTCTGAAAAATGAAGAGAATACTCAGTCGCATTCAAATTTGGCAAGAACTGTGCTGGAAAATTGGAATTTGTTGATCTTGTTTTCAACTAAAGCACCAAAACTCTGATTTTGTCCTGCTCCTTCCATTGATTTCTGAGACTGATCCATAGTAATGTGAGGAGCTTTTCTTGCAGCTTTTTTTGTCCTTTATACTTGCTAAAATGACAGGAACATGTAATGTCTGTACTTGCTGATTTTAGCTTCTCATCAAATTCATTTAAAAAGCACTGAAAAAGAGCTAAAGAAAAGAAATAAATAGCCTGATGTACTAGAGGTCACAGCAATTTCACTGTATGTGAAATAAGAAATAATGCATAAAGCAAGAGTCTGAGGTAAAAGAAACATAATTCTGTTCTCACATTGTGTAGCTACCTTTAAAAAGTTGAGAAAACTTTCTTTTCAAAACCATGGTTGAGATAATTTTTGTTTGACCCTCTTGCCCTCTGCTTTTAAGTAATTGCTCAGTTTTAGTAATGTTATTCAGTACCAACTATTTTTTATTAGAAGAATAGTGTTGAATTTGAGTTAAGTCAAGCTCCCAAGAAAGTATACTTTTCTTTCATGAAGGATACTCCTTTCATGAAAAGACAATATATTCCTTTCAAAAATATAATTTCTTTTCAAGAACCTGAAATACAGGTAATTTGTAAAGTAAAATTGCTCACAGTTTAGCCATGAGCTAATTCAAAAGGAAGGCAAACAATGGGTATTTTATTTAAAGTTAACTCATAATTTAGTGTTTATTTGTACATGGTCAATTATGGGCTTTATCACGAGGTAAAAATCAAATGAAAGAGCAAAATGAGCAGGGTTCAGAAAGCTAAATTAAACGTCAGAAGCAGCTTTGAGTGTTTGGAATAAGAACAGCAATGGCAAAAGAATTGTAACAAAACAAAACTACTGATTATTTAGATAAGATTTGTGAATTCTGTTATTTTTGCTCCCATGCATAAGACAATCTTCAACTTTGATAATAAATGACAAAAGGAAGAGCAGTAATCAGATAGTGAACAGCCTGTAATTTGGAAAATTATCTTTACTTAACATATCCAATTACCAATCATCTCGCTTTTGGTACATTTGAGGAAATAAGGCTTAATTTGATAATTTTTAAAAAAGTAACAAAAAATGTTAAGACTATTATATACATGTGATGTATTTAATAAAGGAAGATTTACATTTATGCAGCAGAAAAGAAAGTGTGTAGTTTTCTAGCTTTGTATCCAAATGTACCTGCAGCTTTAGCAAAACTTAATGTTATCTGGATTATAACACTACCCTTGAATTTTTCTTGGGATAGAAAGAACCTGAAAAGCACTCTTTGCATTTCCTTATTTATCTTCTTACATGGGGATAAAGAAAAAAATCAAACAGTGCAGTTTGAATGCAGTATTGCAGTATCTCTAAGTTATATAGAAATTAGTCTAACTGCCCCTCATCTTCTGACTGAGAAGTACAGAAGGTAATCTTTCAATTATTATTATTAGCAGTAATAGCATTAGAACTAAGAATAATAATAATATTGTTTAAGAATTGTACAATTAACTCTAACATATTAATTGTGTATCTTGCTGGGCATGACCTCAGTTATAGTGTAAACTCTTACTCCAGAGCTGCTGGAATCATTTTGATTGAAAAATTCAATAAAGTGATGAGAAGCCCTTTGTATCCTCTAGTGATTTCTTTTTTTCCTATGGAAAGGATCATTTTGTGTCTCGTGAAGCAAATATTCTGACATGGTTCTGATCCTAAGTACTCAGTTTTATGGGAAGCTCAAGGTAATGGATCTCACTGCTTCTTTTCTCCCTCTCTGTTGAAGATGTCCTTCACAAAAATGCAAGGACTTTTAAAGTGATTTCCAGGCTTTCAATCCTCCTCTATCATCTGCTTAGTGCCTCAAGCTAATCTAACTATGATATATGGTAAATATTTTCCCTTGCAGGAAAAGTGCTTAAAGTTATTTCTATGCATTGATTGAGCACATTAGGCTAATATTTATCCATTTGAAACCTGGAGGTTTAGCAGTACATCACTTAATAGCTATGCACTGATTATAAGAAGTAATTATACATAAGTATATCAAGGAATATTAAGTCCCTTGTGGAGGAACCATGATAGATATTTTAATGGTGATTAAATCTAGGGAAGCTGGAGTAGTTTGAAACACTGCTTATTAATTTCAGAAGGTGCATGCCTCTCTGAGCATTACATATAAATAGGAGCACTAACATTTATGGATTTAGTGACATTTTTGAGCCTCAGGAATGTGGCCTTCATGTTTCTGTCTGCAGCTGGGTGCATTTGTTTGTTTCAGAGGTTTCTCTCTGTGTAAAGTTCACAATGTTTCAAAACTGTATCAGTATGGAGTCAGTTCTTAGCAATAATGTTTATCCCTTTTGTCTGTGCTTGAAGGAGTTGTTCAGTAGGTGTGATCTCTGAGTTCTCAAGACCTCTTCTTAATGTACATTTCCTTACTCTCTTCCTTCTAAACAATTACCACCACCTTTTTTCTTCAGTGTTGCTGCACATTGTTTTCTCTTGCTTTTCAAGCCAAGGACGTAGTACAAGACTAGTTGGAGAGCTGTACCATTCCAATTTCATCTCACAAAAAGAAAAAAAAAAAAAAAAGAACCAACCAAACAAAAGAAAAAATAAACAAGAACAAAAACCAACCTAAAACCCCAAACCACCACCAACAACAACAACAAAAAACTAAAGAAAGGAGAAGCATAGACTTCCCTGGGAGCTTCAGGAAAAGGCTTTTTTTTTTATGGGCATTCATTTAAATGAGCAGTTATCTCAAATTGTTGTGCACTTATGACACATTCTCACAATCTATATTTGTTGTTTTGGTATTTTTTTAAGATCAGAGGGTCAAATTCTGATGTTCTCTATGGAATGAAAATTTGGGTTTTATGTTATGAGTTTGCTTCAGTCATGGATGACAGGCTGTGCCTTGAAATCTGGTGTCAAGTATTAAAAAAAAACCTTTTGAATTTTCAAATTAGCTTTATCTCCTACCATGATATTATATTGTGAAAGAACATGACAAAACATACAGTATTTTTTTCTGAAATATTGTTAAGTGTTTGCAGTAGCATGGAGTTAGTGTGATTTCACTGGCATTGCTATAAAGACTATAAGTGCTATTCCAAAAAGGAAGGCATAGACTGATCCTGCTGGCTTTTGAATCTGCTTACACACTAGCCTTAAAATCTGACCTATTTTCTTTGCACGTGCTATTTGGCCAAGTGACTGCTTGTCTAATTCCATAGAGTTGCATCAGAGATTGGTACATGTACAAGAAATATATGCCCTTTTAATTCCCTTATGAAATGGATGACATATGTTATTTATTATGTACAGTGATGTCAGATAGTAACTTAATATTTTTGCAATTTTATCTTGTTAGCCTTAGATGTAGATGGAATCCTAACCTGCAATTACCATCTGTGGATAGCATATGATAGAGTGATCTATAGTCCCACAATTGATTTTAATACTTTTTAGAGTCTAGACATTCTTTTTGTTATTGTTTAAAGTGCAAGTCAACTTTCCAAAATTATTCTGAAAATGCTATAGTATGATTCTGTGCCTATAAACTGTAACTATAAAGTACAGTGCATGCACATAAAATTTGAGACTCATCATTATCAGGCTTGCTTTTTTTTTTTAACTGAAAGAGTCTTTTATGCTGAAAAATGAGTTGTTGCCAGCTATCTTACACCTGTGCCTCTCCTAAAATTGATAAAGCATGTGCCACCATCTTCTGCCACGATCTCTGTCTTAGAGGCAGGGATGCTAAGCCCAGAGTGTGAGGTGTGATTTGCTGTCACTGACACAGATCACAGGAGACAGAGATGAGACTCTCACTTTTCTCTGGTCCCTTAGACCAGCTGAACAGGCTCAGTGTTGGAAAGGTCTCCCATTTCTGCCAAAACAGGATTCTGAAGTGACAATGTGCTTGAAGACCAAGTTTCATACCAAGCAGTCCTCTGCAACCCTAGCGTAAGGGGACTGGGAAGGAAACATAGGGAAGAAAATGCTGTGGAAAGTCTGAAAAGGTCTGTAATTTATAGGTTACCATAATTTGAAATGTAAATATAAATTGATTATTTGCAGACATTAACCTCAGTATGTTTCATTAACGCTACAAACTATTGTCTAAAAAATTTCAGCTGTTCCTTCCAGGTATTTTACCAAAGATTTTAACAAACTTTGCCTCAGTTTTGTCTGACCTTCTCTCTTGAACACCTTCACATTCTCATTTCCCTGTTGTAAAACAGGGAATGTAACAAGAACTACATCTCCTTGGATAAGGAGAATGCAAAATAGCCTTACTCAGTATATGAGACTTCTCACCTATTGCTTCTTCCTGATTTACTAATAAAATTTGTGAATACAAGGGAAATGAACGTGCAGATATCTGTTTTATCTCTTGGATTAAAAATGCAAGAGAAGACAGTGACTGAATATAAGAGAATCTGGAAACGTATCCCGTGATACACTTGCAGTATACTTTATTATTTTCTCCTGAAGTAATTGTTAGGATTAGAAATAATCTATAAAGCCTGAAAACTCCATGACTACATCATAGAACACAGGGCCATTCAAGAGGCGTGGACATAAAGTCCACGTGCTGTGAATGCCAGGCTCTCCAAGAGCCACCATCAGTGCTCAGGAAAGGAATAAGAAATATATAGCTATTTGCATTTCATAAAAGATAAAGTGTTGAGCCTTCATGAACTTCAAACTCCTTTGGACAAATTGTCTAATCTGACATGGTCTGCTTTGTCTCTGTCTTCCTCTGATAAGTCACAAGTTGCATGTAAAGTAAGAAAAAAGGGTAGAGGGAGTCTTAAATACTGATTCTCAGAGCTTCATGTCCAGTGCAAGAATTACATCTATGGGCTGTCTTAATTACAGGTAGATTAGGGATTTACAACAGAAGGCAACGAATGCCCTTAAATCAAAACTGCCTAAACAAAACTGCCTCAATAAAATAGAAATTAATAAAAGTAATAATAAAAAGTCTGTAGGTAGAATCATTAAATGAGCAATTTTATGTAGAAAATAATGTTTTTTTCAGAGAATGATTTATATGTTTATGATATAGATACATATTTAGAATCAAAACTGCTCAGTGTTTAAATCATAAATATCACATAAAATCTTATGTTACTGAAAACTCCTGAGCACAAGAATGTAATGTCATGCTGGATATGAAAATATAACCAATCATTTATGTTGATTGAACAGTATCTGTTTCTCTTGCAGAAATACTGGAAATATGCTCCTGCATATTTGTATTTGAGAGAAGAGTGGAAGATCTGTCATTTTTCTCTAGAAATATAATCTGTGTGTTTGTGTTTGACTGAAGTAATTTGCTAATGAAAAGCTCTGTGAAAGGTTTTGGTTAGAATTACTTGGGAAATTTAGATAGAGGTCTACTTTTCTTCAGCTCTTTCACATGTTAATTCCACTGAACTATCGACTGAAAATATCTTCCTTTTTCTACCTGCAGTCATGACAGCTTCAAATGTACCTTTTTCAGGTGATAGCTAATGTGTCATTATTCCTCAGCAACATAACTTCTGCCTTACTTGCCTGGTAATAGTGACTCTGTAGTGTCACCTTACAATAGACTGAGCTGTGTATTTCTCATTTAGAATAGAATACCTGCATCTTTTACAATGTGTAGATCTGTAGCTTTTGGCACTAGAGCTTCAATGCAGAGATGAAATTTGATAATAATTTGCTTATTTAGTACTAGAGATGTGGTTCAGGTTAATTTTGGTATCTTCAGAAGCATGCAATTTATTTCAATCTGCTGGTAAATGGAGTTTGCTTTTTTCATTTCCTTGACTAATAGTCATGCTTAATTACTTGATTTTACATTTTTTCCCCCCACATCTTCATGTTTACCATTATTTAACAAATGTTATTTTGAAGTATTTCTTCAGAGTTTACCAATATTTGTGAAAATTACTGATCACAGTCAGAGGGAAACAACTTCTTCTCATCCTTATTTTACTCTGGCATAAGTTCATTGCTTTTTCTGCCTTTTTCTTTAACAAAATAGCAACCTTATTATTCTGAAGGTCTTTCAACACTTGCTGTTCACTTCAGACTGCAAATCCTAAGCCAAAGTTATAGGAGAAGTTAGAATTTTTGCTGGTCAGTCTGAAGATTCATAAAACACTTTTCAGCAGGAACCAAATGCAAATGTATCTGAAAAGAGTTTTAATTGCACTTGTCATGTTACAGCAAGAACGCTGTCACCAGCCAGAGGCTTGAACACGCTGTCATCTGACACTGACAGGTAGTGCTCCTACTGTAAGAGACTGTAAACAGATTTCCAACCTGTGTAATACTGATTTGGCAGTCAAGACAAAAAGTTTAATATTTAAACAATATGATAAATATTTAGAGTAGAGTATTTTATTTTTCTGGGATTCATCAACCAGTATTAAATCAGGATAGACACTTCTTAGAGTAGCTTATCTCTTGCAATTGTGTAACTGGTGTCACAAATTATGTTATTTTTCAGGTAGATGAATGCCATCAGAGGGTGACTCAGAAATCCCTGCAATAATTACCTTTATTTTGAAATACCTTTCTCAGTTTATTCATGCTATGAGTGATGATTTTGATTTTACAACTTCTATTTTCTAGAAATTAGGGTCCGTTTTACTTTTAATGAGTGAAGCCAGTACTTGCAGATGTTATAGAACATACAGAAGCACATAAACATTTGTCATGCTGAAGTTTAATCACCCCTCTGCAGTATTATGGATTCATTAGTCATAACTCTACAGCCAGTGATTCAGTGAAAACTAAGCAGGGAGCTAAGTCCACTGATCTCTCTGAAAATACATGGCCATTTTTACTATTTTGGCTTTTCTCTCAGGCTGTATTGAAGCAGTGTTGTCTCCTATGAGCTCTTTACACTGCATGCTGTCCTGATTATAATCTGACATTACTGTACAGCTGCAGCAAATGGGATAACTGAGGAAAATGTTCTGCTTTATGAGAGGCTCTTCCTGTATCCATCACAATTTTTGTGAAAGTATTCTTCCTTTCCATCCCACTCCCACATGTGCTCTCTCCCCTTCCTTTTTTGAGGCACAAGCAGAGAAGACAACAAGTAGTCTTGAAAGGTAGGCACCAGAACCAGACTAAGCTACTGTTTCCAAGCAGAAAATACTTAATAGAGAAAAGAGTAATTCATCTTGGGATGCCTTCAAAACTACCTTTCAGGCAGTGAGGCTTTTGTTTCCTCATTACAAATGGCAATGGAAACTCCTTAGTTCCATTGCTTTTTTTCTCTCACATGCCCTGTGACCCTTTTGAGACATCTAATATGGGTAGTACTTGAAGATATAAAGATCCTTTCATGCATTCCCATCTAAATATTCTTCTTTCTTTGAGTCTCTTCCAGTTAATCTAGTTATTTTGCCTACACTTGGAAAGTAGCAGGTTTTTCTTTCCCTGCATTATAAAGGCAATTTTCTTTGAATTTTGGGAGTCCCCTTATGACAAAAATAGGAATATTCATTAGGTACTGCATCTGGAACAAATCTAAGAAAAATCATCCTCTGAATGAAGGGTGGCAAATACAAGATAAAAAGCCTAAAATTACTTTTGTACAAAAGTTTTCCTTGATGAATGATTTTGAAGACAGAATAACCAAGCCAGTCAGTTCTCTCAGAGTCTGTGTTACTATAAATTTAGGGAAAACAGTGAATGATTCTCATTATCAGAGTGCTCTGATGTCTGGTGAAGATCCTTAAGTTGTATGGTTGCTTCTACCTCACATCTGAATGAAGATTCTATATATACCATGTAAGGCCTCCTGCTCAAGAAAAGAATATGTTTTTTACTATTAGTTGTAAAAGACCGGTGTTTTGAGGGGCTATGAAGTCTGTCTCATTCTATATAGTTGCAGCTTTGATTGCTAAGGAAAGTGGTTATGTAACCAAAAAAAAACAGTTTTACATAATGTTTTTCAAGTTTTCATTTAATTCAGTCAGTAGCTTAGAGAAATTAAACACCAAGGGGGAAAAAACATAGGAAAATTTTAGTGTCTGATCTTCTTGTAGGTTTCCAATGATGGTGGTTTCTGGAACACTGTGGCTGTAAATTATTGGAAAGTATGAAATATTATTGTTGTGCTACAAAATATGAAAAAGAATCCCTGAAATAATACATTGCAGAAAAAGAAATCAAATTATTTGCATACAACAAGTAGTAGCTTTGGATTCATATTATAGTAGTCTTCCAAATCTGTTGAATGTCCAACATTGGTTGATCTCTGCTTTTTTTCTTGCTGTTTTTCCCTGTCACATACTTCCTGGATCATTGCAACTTGAAGTCAGCTTGGTCAGCTATTTCTTTCTCTGCAAGATTGGCTTGAGTGTCTTGCATTCATTTTGCATGCTTATGAAACTGGTTCCTAAACTCACTGTTTTTCTAGCAGGTTTTGTGTGGAATTTATTTAGATGTAATTTTCCACAAATAATGTAAAAGTTTTGTGTATCAAAATTTTGATCATTCTATAATGGTGAGTAGTTTTACCATTAAGTTTTGTGGGAAGGGAGTTGGAGCAAAATTAGTGAAAAAATACTCTCTATAAGCAGAAGGAGCTATTTCCCAATGCAGGCTAAAGCAGCATAAGCCATATCTGTTGTATTTTCAGCATAGGAAATTTGCTGAATAACTGAGATTTGTCTTCCATTTTCCTGTAGTTGTATTTCTAATACCTGTTTGGCCTGTGGTTGACTTCTAATACTGATCCTAAGGGTATCTTTTCTTGAGTTGATTCTTGAAAATGAGCTGCAGGTCTTTCAGCTTTAGGCTTGATCCTGTTTGCAGTGTATTGCTGGAATGTTAAGGTTCATCCAAGCAGCCTGCAAAGCCTTAAATTAAACAGTCAAAAGCTTCAAATAGTAAAACCACTAGAAGGAATGTCTATAATTGATGTCATCCACTACAGCAATGTAAATTTCCATCCTATTTTTCCACCTATAAGCTGTTTCACTGAGTCTATAGGTACTATCTTGACTTAATTAAACATAATTGCTAGCCAGCACCCAAACATGTATGCATGATAGACAATTGATAAAAAGGAATAAAACAAGGTATATTAATTTATTTTAGTAGTACACAAGGGAATAAGAAAAAGAATGCAAATATATTCCAAATCCTTGGATGAAAAAGAGGAGGAATCATAGGTGAGTAAAAAAATGTGAGACATATAAGGCCATGTCTGTGGGGACAGACTCAAGCTGTTCATATTCAGAACCTATATTTGTCATTTTACTTGTTAAATCATTAACAGACTGTTACGATGTTTTCTGCCATGTGACAGAGTAGGAATATAAATTTTGTAATGTACATGGCCAGAATGTGGCATACTGCCTGTATCAGCATGTGGTGACAGTAGGTTGAGATATTGTTAAAAATGGTGATATGCCTATTTAGAACATTCAGCAAATGTGGTATTTTTCAACAAGAAAATACAGCAAATTTCAAAAATGAATTGCCTGTGTTTAGTGATCCGAATTACAAAGAAAAGCATTAATTGTGAATGGTTAAAGCCTGAGTGTTGTTTGTATTTGAAGCCTAACATTCCTGTCATTTAAGCCAGCTAAAAATTACTGTCTGTATGGCAAATTGCAAAGCCTAAGTATTAGGAATCAGATATTTAAGTTAGTTTTGGTTTTTTATGTGTCCAGATTATTCATTGATTTAGTTTATAATTGAGGAAGCCAAAGACGTCTAATAAATCACTGCAAAGAATTCAAATGTTTCTCTGCTTCAATATCCGAATTAGTGAATATTAATTTTTAAATTGATTTCCATATGCTAATTTCTGAATTGTGCATTGATTCTGCAAGATTACTGTGAACTGTGAGTTGTTTAAGGGCTCCTGGTTTTTAGTCCATTTTTCTCCCATGCAGCTTATTTCAGCATGAGTTATAGTTGCAGCACATGTTTCTCTGGACTTCTAGTGAATGAGTTTGTTTTTTTCCTAATACCAGAAATCTCTTACTGACCTGTAGTCAGTTCCTTCTCTCTAATGCTTTCCATTATTTTTGGTAGTCCTACATTTCGTTACTATTTATGGAATTCTTTAATAAATCAACAAGCACAAATTATTTTTGGCTTTGATCATTTCCTCAAACAGAGCAGTAGATACATATAGATAATTGTACCATTTCCTAATCAATAGAGGAAAGAGAAATTGTTCCTGTAGGTTTGGTGCACAACTTTTCATATGGAAAGGTTAGTGTGTTGTATGTACAGTGAGTGTTTACAGCATAGCACCACACTGTGTGTACCAATCCTTTTGTCTTTGCAGCAAATAACGAGTCAGATATGGCTCTTTACTCCTACTCTCTTCTCAGCAGTGAGGTCATTGCTTTTCCCATCGTCTCTTCAGCTGTGTAAATTGTGCAGTGATTTTGCAGTACATTTACCCTGACCCGGTGCACATAAACCTGCATGGCACGGGAATTGAACTGTTCTGAACTCCACTAAAATCAGGATAAATATTCTGACTGATTTCCATGCAGTATAGAAGATCAGTCATAATATTCATTGCACTTTATAAGGGAAAAAAAAGGGGGAGAGAAAAAAGCACTTAATAAGTCAAATGCTACATTTTTGCTATTTAATCTTCTTTATTTACTTCCAGTTTTATTTTTGAGTTTCTAAGGGCATCAAGATTTTTCCCCTACTGCTTTTGATATTCTTTTGTTTTCCAATGCTGCTAAGATTTCCCATCTATAGATAACATACAGTGATAAAAAATCTTGTTTGCAATTCTTTTTTTTCTCCAGCAGAAATAGGAATAGAAGTATTGTGTTTTGAATATGCCTTGTAATACTTATCCCTGCTAGTCCTGCAAGTCATAGTTTTCCAGTTTATTGTAAACCTAAACATATTTATTAGGCTATGATGTCTTTTTGTTTCTCCAAGATGCAGTTGACTCAGAGGGACAAAACACCTCACCTTTGCATTTGAGTCTGATGATATCCAAGATTTTGAAATTTAGTTTGCCTTTGTAACATGGCTCTATTCTGAAGCATGTTCAGAGTATCACAGTATTACCTTATCTTTGATCAAAGAGGGGTATCTCTTTCTTTGGCACCTAGTTATTGACTGGCTGTTATAGCCATGGAATTTATCCAGCACTTTGAGTTTCATGGTCAGTTCATGGAGATCTACCCCTATTGTAACACATGTTGGCTTTTTCTATAACATGAAAATGGAAAGGGAAAGAAGATCTGTTGTTTCTGTTGTTTCTTGGCCTTCTCTCAGATATCACAAGTTTCAGTAATGAGAATTAAACAGAAAATAGACGCCTGTGTTCCACTTCCCTTGGACAGCAGGGTTGTTGGTTCCTTGGAAGACTGAGTCAACAGATGTGAAATGGTTGTGTTATCTTCCCAGCACATCAACATGAGAGCATTTGTACGTTCCTGTGATCTCATTCCTTCATCTTTCAGGCCCCAAAGAGATAGCCTTTGTCTTATAATACAAAAGGGAAGAGAATGAAAAGGAGACAAAATATGGGAGAGGAAATTTAGGAAGTAATGTGATACCTTCAAGCATAGACAGCTTGGGTGAAAAGTGTAAAATCGATTAAAATAATTCATCCTATGCTTAATTCTGTTCCTTTTGGAAGTTACCAAATGTTTTACCATGAAATTCAGTAATGACATCCCACTTGTACCTATAACTATTCCTTGGTGATACAGTTAATGTGACTATGACATTTCCTTGCATAGGCCCACCTACGCAGAATTTTGTTCTGTATCCAGTCTGAATTTAAGTCTGTCTTTAACAGCATGAAAACCAAACCAAAGCTACTATATAATCTTTCAATTTGCATTCATCATATGTAAAATCAGCTTGACTTTTCTTTGTTTATTTGTTTTAGAGTAATAGTTAAAAATGGAACTGTTTATATGCAGATTTAATTTGAGGACATAATGAATGTTGATTGTTATATTGAGATATAAGTAAATCCCTATAATAATATTCAGACTTACTAATAGACTATTCAATGTATTTTATGAATAATGATGAATTAATTAATGAGAAGATGTGGTCTGTATAGCTTTTCAGGAATAGTTGTATAATGCTTTTCTTATCCCTGTTTTTGCTGATTTCACTACAGTCACTCCCTCTTGTGTAAGAATGCCTTTTGTGGCCTCTTTCAGCAACTAGCAATACCATCATTATCAAGAAAGCATGGTTTATATTCCAAGTTCTGACTAGTAATGTTGTCAAAGATAATGCCCAGCAGTTGAAATTTAATTTTTCTTGAGCCTGTTTTCTTTTTCTGCCTCTGCTACATGAGACAAAAGGGGAAGAGCAGAGGAGGTCTGAGATCAGATTCATGCTGTGTGCTTACTTCCTACAGAGAGATTTTGAACAGCTTGGGATCACATGACTGTATGCTCATTATCAGGAGACAAATTAACCATGTTTAAAACAGGACTTTATGAAGCAAATAGAATAGAAAATACATGGGAATTCACTAGAAATGGCAAACGAAATCTGGAGAGGCAGAATGTAGAAGCCAGTGAAGCAATTTAGCTCTGAGATATCTCTGTAACGGGCTTCCATCATACAAAAACATCTATGCCAAATCTGTGGCAGAGCACCAGTGAATGTCTCAATATATCAGAATTTGTAATACCCCTCACGTTATTATGATATTAAAAATCTGTATTTCCAGGATTTTTTTCAAGTTCCACTTTTCCTTCTCTTCCCCTTCCCCACAAGTGGGGGAAATCATCATCCCATGGTATGGATGGTGAGAGGAAAAGTTTTGAGAAAAATATTAGTGTGTCATAGAAAAGGAAATATTCATGGAAATCAGGCAAAAAGAGGAACAAAAATAGAGTTATTTCAGCAAGTAATTAAACTGCCAGATACACACTTGATACTTGTTAATTGGTAGTGCTGACATATGCTATTCCTTTGCAAGTATCCACCCACTCGTTGTGTCCTTAAATTCTTCACTCGTTTGTGCTCAGTTGTGGTCTTGTTTTCAAATACAGCTTCATTTTGATATGCCATTTTATGAACCATCTGAAAAGCTCACAGATATCATTGAAACCTCACTGGAAATGTGGAAAACACACACTGTAGATAAAAGTATGAAATTTATTATTAGTGATACACATATCATTAATTCTCATAATTATACTCTGAAATAAGCTATTTCATTTCTTAACTCTTGCCTTGTGTTTGTCTTTTACCTACATATTGCTGAAGGAAAGAACAGAGGAGTTGACCAACAACAGAGCAGTTGTTATCCTGAACATTCAGGGAGATGTGGAGGTGTGGAGCAGGGCTCCTGGTTAGAAGGACCCTGTGTCTGCATTCATTGACTGGAGAAGGAGCACCAGGAAACTTCCTTTGCCTAAACTTATCCTTGTGAACATTTTTCTTACTCGTATTTCACAGTAAGTCCCAGGTAACTAATCCACTAAGGTTATTTAATGCTACCTGGTCCCTGTGGCATCAATTCAGTAAACTTTAAAAGCTGCTTAGCTAGTTTGAAAACAAAGATCTAGGTGTTTATTCAGACCTCTTGAGTTTACTAAATGGCATTAGAGATCTCTCTACAAGAGGCTTTTGAGAGAAAGTCATTAATTCTCTGACTTGTGGGAGCAAAGCATCATGAAAATAGGCTCTCTCACTAGAAAAATGTTTCAGAATATTTTCAGATCACACTAAGGCTTAAGTTCCAAAATGAAAAGGGGATGGATCATAAAATTTAGTAAAAGCCTTTTGTAAAAGCACGATACAAGAGAAGATTCTTATAAGTTCTACCCCCCCGCCTCTCTTCCTGATACAGTGATTTTTGTGACCTGATATTTATAAAATGTAGGAGTAATTCAGGGAAATGGGTGTGTGTTTTGGAGGTTTTTTACATGTAGTCTCACAAAACAAACAATTTTGCAAAATTAATATTCATGTTTTTCAGTGCATTATGTAATAATAATGATTTCTAAAAGTCATGTTCTTCCTCCATTTTTGGCTTTTATTTTCCTAGTCTTCATTTGTGAAAATATTCTTCCACAGCAATATAGTGGATACCTACAAAGGATAGTCCTGGCTTTGTGGAGCCAGGTGACTTTATTTTCCGATATAACTAAGGATTGCAAGTTCTCCAGTGAATGATCCTGAGCACCAAAATTAGGGCTATGCTTTGAACTGGAGAAATTAATCTTTCACCACAAATCAACCACAGAGAAAATCTCAAAGACTAAGCTTCCATATATAAAGTTTTTAACATATTAAATCAAAACTTGTTTGATGACACCCTCCTCAATTAAATAGTAAGACGAGCAAACTGTAAGCTTGTGATTGTGAGGACAGCTCGGAGTACTGGATGCTAGACTCAGCTGGAGAACTCACCATGTTTCCATCCACCCAGCTGCAAGGGATACTTTCAGTTATAGAAGTGATTAAAGGATCCCACTTACCAGTGTCTTTTGCATTATCAAAAAGCCACAAGCAACTAATTTTATGGCATAGTGACAGATATTTTTTGATTGCAGTAACAACTTGACTTGGAGCTGAACCCCATTTCTACTTTCCATGTCTCTTTATATCTCCACTTAGTGTAGTGGAGATTTTCCTTTAGAACTGGATTGATTTCTGTTAGGCTACCTGCCAGATAGTAATGCTTGAGATTTGGCATCTTCACTCTTCAGCTGTTCCATAAAGTACAGTGCTTATAATTTAGTAACTCTAAATTTCCTGTTAGCATTTTTATAAATGGTAGCATAAATGTTCTGGTGGTATTTTGGAGGATGTTCCCAGGGTTTTTAGACATATGCTGCCAAGCGGACTGTCAGTGGTCGGTGTAGACTTTCTTCTGATCAGCATCTGAGACAGAAGAAATTATATGTCCTGTATTGTCTGTTGAGAAATTACAGATGCTTTCAAATGGGAAATAGTCTTTTTTCCAGTCCATATTTCTCTTAACAACTGCAATTGTTTTGGAAAGGGATTGTCTCACACATTATCACAAGCTTAATTTTATATTGTGTAACTCAATGAGAAATCTCTATATCTATTCCTTCTTAAATTTTACCAAATATACCTAGAAAATAAGAGTAATTATCCTACTTTTGTGATGTCAGGAGTAAAAGTAATTCTTCTATTCACCAAAGCTGTAAAAAGTGATGCAGAAAAATTATTTGAAATAAAAATACTCGACGTCCTACTTTCCCTTTGATTTCAAAGTGGAAATATTTTTCTTCATTTGCTACTTTTTGGATCTTTCTGCAGAAACATATTCCTCTGATTGTCAAAAACTACCATTCAATTTCCAATCTAAGTTTAGATCATAGCCAGCTTCTAAAGTATTTGTTGATTTAATTTTTTTTTTCCTGCCAGGCATTTACCCCTATCCTGTCTTATCACGTTCTACACAAATTGTCAAACTTTCTATATACTTACCTGGACTCTGTGTTGATAATCATGGAATCATAGAATATTTTAGGTTAGAAAAGACCTCTAAGATCACTGAGTCCTACTGTTAACCTAACATTGCCAAGGCCACCACTAAACCATGTCCCTAAATGCCACATCTACATTACTTCTAAGTTTCCTCCAGGCATGGTGACTAAACCGCTTCCCTGGGCAGCCTGTTCTGATGCCTGACAACCCTTTTGGTGAAGAAATTTTTTCTAATATTCAATCTAGACATCCAGTGGCTCAACATGAGGTCATTTCCTCTTCTCATTGCTTGTTTCCTGGCAGAAGAGACCAACCCCACCCCACTACAACTTCCTTTCAGGTCACTGCAGAGAGTGATAGAGAAGCACTTGGGTAATTTCTCCTTGATCCCACTCAAATTACTAGTGTTACTCAGTGGAGTCCTAGTGTGCATCTCGTTATAGATATTTCTTTCCAGTTCACATGTAAGACAATTTTCAGGATAGTGTTTTTCTTAGGAATGTAAGACTTGTAGTTCTATTAAACCATTTCAGTGAGACAATGAAAGAAGCAGTCATGAGAGATATAAAAAAATAAGAGAATGGGATACATGAGAAGTGTAATGAAATAGGAAGGGAGAAAGAGCAGCAGAGCACACAGCATGAGATCATGTAACCAAGTGATGAGTAGGTGAGAAAGATTCATGCTTGCTGCTCTGCTCCATTGCCTGTAAACATCAATAACCAGCACAGTGCAGTAAATTAGATGACACCCTTTGCTGATTTTTTTGCCATTTAATTATTCAATTATAAATTTTATAGCACTAAATATTATCCTGCTTGCAATTATCATAGCTTCCTGTTGTCTTATATGACATATTTGTTGTTCCAGTGTGAAGGTTCTTTGGAAATAACTTCTTTCTGTTTCCTTGGTGGCTGCAGCTGCTGTCTCATCATACCAATGCAGACTTACAAGCAGGATGAGCAACTTTTGTGTAATATTTGACCCTCATTGTTAACAGCAGCAGCCTTCTGCTAAAGAGGAGGCCAAGATTCTGATAAATCTGGATTATAGGGGCAAGCTTTTTTAAATGACTGTGAGTTTGGAAACTTGTTAAGGACACACATTAGAAATTTGCATTCAAAAGGTATCAAATAGGACAACCTATTTGAAAAGAATATCAATAATGAGAGTGTCTATTCTTTGGGTGTTTTCAAGGAAAGAATTACAAATCAAATCTTATTAGTGCTCTTCATCTTGTTTGCATCTGTTTTATTAGCAAGTACATAAAGAAGTAGGCATTGTGATAACACAGTAATACATTATAGTTCCATAACCCAATTAAACTGCAGTGATTACATGGAAATGAATCCATAAAGGATTCAGATTATATCATGTCAATGTTGTTTACATTTGATTTTTAATCTCTTGTGTTCGTTGTATACCATTAACATTAACATAGTAAGATGCCTTGTTTTTTTTGTTTCTAGTTGTATTGGCAAAGCAGTGGATTTTTTTTGTTTGACCTGCTCCTACTACTATTTACTCGCTGCTGGAGGAGTGCAAATGTAAACAAAAATAAATAGAAAATTACCTTTATGTTACTAGACTTACCCAGTATCACAAAGAATATAAAAAGCTTCCATGTAGTGCTAGGTCAGAAATGTTGATTGTTGTTTAGAAGCATCTAACCCTGCAGTTTCCAAAACTGGAAGACATTCTGCAAAGTCATGAGTTTGTATTAAAGTTATGAAACTATAGTTAAATGTGATTTAAATTCAATGCTAGGGAAGAGCTCATTATTTAAGGAAATGTGTAACAACCTAAACCAAGAATGTATGAGTAGTATAAATTGTGTTAATGGGTTTAGTGATACCGCCTTTGCTGCACTAGTGATCCACTTTAATAGTATCTAGAGTTTCAGGGGAAAATGTTATCTTTTTATAGTGTGATATGAAAATTTTAAAGTCTAATATATTCTATGAGAGACTGTAGTATGTTTTACTACTTTGATCTTTTCTGTGTTCAGTGTTTTGATTGGCTGGACATTTTGCTTCTTCCCCACAGGTTTCTGAGACTGTAAACAGGGGAAAAATTAGAGTAGCCAGTCAGTCAAATTATGGAATATTGAAAAGGTCAAAGCCATACAGGACTGTACTTAACTTATGGAATATATGAAGCATTAAAATTCTGATAGCTTGTTCTTGTGCCTGGGTTGCAACAAGAGAGAATAATGCAATAGGTTGAATCCGTACCTATGATGGTAATTATAATGAAAATGGAAAATGGTGCAACCATAGCCTACTGTCATTCTGACAGCCTTTTAAATTTTAGTATGAAGGCTCTTTTTAAAGTGTTCTACATGTAGAGCTAGAAATATATTTATTTCTAAGTTTATTGAAACTGAGGTCTCATACAAGTTCTAACTCGAACTTTATTTATAATCAAAGACAGACTGATTGTAAAAACAAAGGGACAGGACAAAAGCAGAAATGTGCTGTCTCTCATTTATAGTTCTTTGCATAATGTAATGAACAAAGAGACATGACCATCATTATAGAAATGAAAAGGAGTCAAAATGTCTGATCTGGTAATTTGGTATAGTAACTTTAAGAAAAACTGATGTTCCAGGGAAAGATAAAATTTGTCCAAAACCTGCACATACAAGCTTTTCAATGCAGATATTACTTTCCAAAGTACTGGCAGGGGAAATAAGAGATAAAAAGTCTTTAAGAATTAAATTTAAAATTTGAATTCCACTGTTCTTTTCTTAGCAGAAAGAACAGAATTCTTTTCTTATTTGAAAACTAGCTAGTCAATTTTAAAATCCACCTACACTACTTTTTTTTCCTCTAGTTTCTTTTTAAGTGTGAATTGTGTGACTCCCTAATGTCTCTGTGGGCCTGAGCTGCAATGGAAACATCAGGATACATAGTTAAACTCTGTCAAGCGTGTTTAGTAATTTACAACTACGTTTTAAAGTTTCGGAAACTTGCAAATTCAATTGCCATTGTAGCCAGCAAGGAAAATACTAATTGGCTTCCCAGTTATTACCCCAGATTTCGATTTTACTTCCGCATTCTTTCTTAAGACAGGTCAAGACCAGTGGGAAAAGTAAGGAGGGATGGGAAGTGTAAGAGATGAGGGAAAGTAGAAGAGTTAAAGGGATTTCCAGACATATCAGGCAGTCTTTTCCACCAGTTCATCTGCCTTGTAATGACATTTACTGTTTGCTAAGTAGCCAAAGTTGATGTTTCACAACCTTTATAGTGATTTCTTTTATTATAGTGCCAATGCTTCTGGGCTAAACAGAATGATGATATATCTGAATGTATTTTAATGCTGTAGATTTCTTGGTGAAAAGTACTTATTGAAAAGTAGCAACTGACATGTCCTGGTTTTCATCTTGCTAATTAGGATACAGATAGATTTTCCACAACATTTGCCTCTCTACCAATTTCAGTTGCATCGGTACGCCAGACCGAGGTATTTGTGTCAAATGGTAATATAAATGTTGGGTGTCTAAATCTGTGAATTATGTAGATGTTCATTAGGATTTGATATACCCAGTATGGCCATAGGTAGGAGAAGAACATCTATTAAGCACTGTATTTGTGATATTCCCTTGTGTAACCTGATTTTTTGTTGGAAATATATGGTAGCACTATCTTCAACTATGAACTAGGAATATATAGATCTATGGGAAGGTGTGCCTAGTGTCTGCCCAGCTAAATTGATACCTGATGTCCCTTAAATACATAAATAGGAATAGAAATGTTTTTAATTATGAATATAACTTCTTATTCCCTCTTAAAATACATATTGGTACTAGAAGAATAAAAATTTGGTACAAAAGCAGAATTTTCTCCCTGTATGAGGATTTGTGAAAACCTAATGCTTCCTAGTAACTGCTCAAACATGCCCTCATGTGTTTCCATTTCGTAATCCTCTTTTAGCATTGCCTTTCTAAAGGAATTTTAATAACAGCAATCCATCTATATCCATTTGCTGCCTTCCTTCTCTCTTGGAGAATTAACATGGCAATTGTTGCAGCTGCTTTGCTGATGCACCTCTAACAGACTGGTGTGCCTTGTCAGGTGAACAAGGGGTAAAACTGTAAAAAGCTGATGTGTATGAAACCTCTAAAGAATTCACAGCCTTACATGCAGAGTTGGAAATTATAGTCTGGAAGAACTTCTAGAAGTGTCTGTCCATCCACCTTCCCAAAGGCAAGTCAGTCATGTCACACCTAAAAGGTTTGTTCTCCAAAAAATTCCAGCAACACAAACTTCACCTGTTCTCCAATGTTCACCTGTCCTTTACAGGCTTCCTGGAACAGATGAACTGAATCTCTCTGGCTATGATTCACTTGCATTGTCTTCTACTGGCTGTGCTCATGGAGAACACTATTTCTCACCTCCCTGAAGTTCCCTTATCCGTATTTCTAAGCTCTTGTCTTCCTTTTCTTCAATATTGTTTTTTAGACCAAAATAAAAACAAGCAAAAACTGATGAGCAAATAAACATTTGTTGCTTGCCCAGTCTGCTGTCCTGGATTGCATTATGCAAAACATAACCCAGTCCATCTGAGTCAATCTTGTTCTGGCTAAGTAGACTGGAAGAATTGCTTTGCATTCTCTGTGTATGACGTTTCTCTTCACAATCACTTATTCTGTAATTTTTTTTCTGGCTACAGCATGATATCAGCTATTGTAGAATTGGTCTTCTCAAATACAGATCATCTACCCCACAACTAAAATTATGAGGCACTGTGGATGTCCAAATACTCTGAATATTGGTTATTTAAATTTTCAAATTAAGTTTAAAAATTCAGGCCAGAGAAAATCTCAAGGAACTCTGCTGGCTTCTAATGCAGATGGAGGATTAGGCAGCATGAAAGCAAATGAAATTCAATATGCCAAATATGAGGTTGTACATACTGGAAGTAAGCTGAAGATTGTAACATTTTCCATGTTGGCCTGGACACCTCTATTCAGATCTGGGAAAAAAAATGGTCTGGCTGTCTCCCACTATCTTGTAATCTGTGGCCTTCCCAAACAATGACAGAGAGGGGTGAAGCATAGAACACTTTGTGGGTAGCAGTTTGACAAGCAGCAGGCTCTGAACAGTGTGTTTATGTTTAACATTACTCTTTAAGGGGCAACAAATATAAACATTTTAAATGTAATTATAGTCGGGTTAGGGAAAAATGTAGATATTCCTGGTTGCTATTCATTTTATTAGCTTTATTAGTTTCTTCCTCTTTTATTCTTTTAAATCACCAAGTATGTGTATGTTTTTTAACTCCAATTTTAAATTTAGAAATATTCTCAGTCTTTTCGAAATCACAGACAAGAACATAATTTAACACCTTTCCTTCACAATAAATAGAGAAAAGAGAAGAAAAATGCCAGTTTACTATACTTAAGTATTATTCTCAACTGAAACAAGAAATTTTATAGTAGACAGATGACTGGATATGTTGGGTGGATGAGTTAGCTACACAGAAACCAGAAAAATATGCAATATCCACAAAATACCTCCGCTGTTTTTAATTCTCTGTAATTCTTCTTACAGCAGAACGCAACAGATTTTTAATAGTGGAAAAAAATACAGATTTAATGTATTCTGTGTGTCAGAAAGGAAAAGGCAGAAAAAAAGTAGTGTAGGATGTGTGTGTAAACTAACCAAGAGAGGGAGAATTCGTGTTATTCAGAAAATACCAGCAATTTCCAAACTGGTGAACTAAGGTGACGTACCAAATTATATTTATATAATTATTGGAAACAAACTAATATAATTATTAACAAGATATATCTATCTGGGAGGCAATTTACATCTGGGGGGGGGGAAATAATATTCTCTAATCCATCCACAATGAAGATTCTGTTCCAGGACCTCTCTATGCAGACATAGCTAGGTTTTTGATGCTAAAATGAAATGTGCAGCTTACTCAGCATTGCTGTTTATAGCAGAAAATTTCATTGGAACTCCATAGTGTTGGCTTTGGGGCTAATGGGTTCAGTGGATTTTGTCAAAGTTGGGCATATAGTCTCAGCAGATTTATGCTACCATCATCATGTGTCAGTGGCTTTGAGGTATTTGAAATGAGGTATTTCTTCTGTAAAATTAGTCAGAATTATGTAATCTGTTTGCTGCATCTTATTGTAGACAGCATAGTAGCTGGTTTCATTTTTTATAATGCCAAAAGCATTAGATAAAACACAGACTATCAAAATTCCCAGTAGAAGAAATCAAATAATATTGGCATTAAAATCCAGGGTGTTTCTTTGTCTCTTAGGGACTGTGTCCTATGTGACACATTGAAAATACTGTAAACTGGAATTCTCTGTTGCTAATTTTATGCATACCAATTAGGTACCACATATTGTAGCATTTTCCATGTTGACCTGGACACCTCTGTTCAGGTGTGACAAAAGGGTCTGGCTGTCTCCCACTATCTTGTAATCCTTGGCCTTCTCCAACACTGGCAGAGAGGGGTGAAGCATGGAGCACATTGTTGGTAGCAGCTTGACTGGGCATGGTCTCGTTTTATATGGTCTGAGACTTGGTTCATGTCTTATGGCCTTTAAAGAGATTGGTTTGTTCCCAGCAAAAAGTGCATTTAGACAGTCTTCATGGAGGTGAGGATGAAGATATCATATTAGCATGTTCCTGTTATTCTATTTTAGTTTTACAGATTTATTGGGATTTTTTGTTTAAATATATATATAGAGAGGTAAGTTTGTATTTTTTGTTTGTGATTTGTTTATTATTACTCTATTCATAATGGTACCAGTTACTGCATGCAGTAAGCATCAACATTTTACTTGGCTCTAATAAGAGGAGAAATCTAATAAAATTCAATTTTTTTTTCCTTAAGAAGTATTTAATAAAGTGACTTAAGTTTAAAGAATAGCATTGATGAAAGGTATCAGTCAGAGAGAAATACATTTGGAGGTTTTTAAAATTTCAACTGAATCAAGAGACAAAAAGGGACTGGTTCAAAAATTAGCACCTGAGAGTTTCAATTTAAATAACTTCATATAGACATGTGTTGCCTGCCATGAGGACAGAGAGACAAGCACTATGAACTGTACTTTGTGAAACTAAAGGGTTAAAAACAGTGAGAAGTTATTTTCTGACTAAAGGCTGGACAAGTTACACCATGGAGGAAGAAGGTAGAGAGCAAAGAGAACATAATCACTTGAAACTGGTGTCATCTCCCCTTTCCTTGAAAACTGTATTTTTTTTGTCAGTGTATAGGCTTGACACTGTGCCTAGGAATTACCCTTCCATTTCTCTTCCTCTGCCTTCCACAAAACAGCCTAGGTTCCATTTTACCAGATCACATATCATTTAAGCAACAGAGACAGAAACATTTTATAAATTGACAGCTATGACAGCAAAGTAAACTGATGTCAAATGTTACACAGAAAAATCTCATTTTTCCATGCATAATTTAAGGCTCCTGAAACAAAAATGTCTGGCAGTTTTTAAAGTGGAATACTGGTGCATATATACAGTTAATTTTTGTATCACGTTTTCATGGCACCAATAGGCACAGCATTAACAGCTTTGATATTAAAGTGATATAGGAACCTTTTTAAAGTGCCTGTGCACGATACAGTAAAGTTCACTGTATTTTGATGCAGTAAATTTCTTTTTAAGTTAAAAACCAGATATGATTACGCTTTCTCAAATTTGTTTGCTATCTCAGAATAAGAGAGATGTGTTGTTATAGACTGGAATTTTGGCAGGCATTTTGCAGTTCTTGGGCATGAATCAAGAAAATACTGGAGATCCTACCAGTGTGTTGAAGTTAATGGTTCTTTAGGAGCCTAAGTAAGAGAAAGGCATCTTAGGGCTGCACTGATCAATGTGATAATTCTGCTTGGACATCAATGGTTCTCTATCCTGTTTATTCCCATTTAAGAATTCCAGACCTATTCAGGTAAAAAAGAAATTTAGATTTTGTGACGATGAATTGGCCAATGTTACGGTATCAACTATTGAAGCAGCTCAGTTTTGTATCCTTTCCTTGCTCTGGCCAAGGATATGCTCTAGCTCTGCTGCAAATTTCTTCCTGGAGAGATATATCCATCTTTTTTATGCCTGAGAGGAATGTTAGCATATTTATTACAGGGTGTTTTCTCAGGAATACGAATGGTAATTGAGATGTAACTATGAGGGTTGAAATAAGTTTTTAAAATGTTTCTTGAAAATATTCTCATAACTTTATTCTACCAATTTAACATGCAGAGCTATAAGTCAGATCAGTTGAGAGACAAATGTTATCTTACAGAAACAACAAGATTTAGAAAAGGATTTGAACCTGAAAAATCAAACTAAGGACTAATCCTAGTGCTGTGATCTATATAAATGATTGGGAGTGGTAATAAAAAATCCCTTCTATATTGTGCTGATGTCAGCTACAATGTATGTGCAAGCTTACTTGCAAAAACTGCCTGCCTGCTAACTGTAATAGCTAATAGCATAGATTTTCTCATGCTAAGACATTCTGCTTATTCTGTATGGATTAATGTATTCAATATACCTGATTTTCTAAACTAGAAGAGAATCAATGACTGAAAAATTTTATTTGACTGGTTTGCTTACCAGATAGATCCATATTAATGTAAGACATCCTGAGAATGACAACAAACACAGTTACGAAAATCTCAGCTTCAGTTTCATCCATGATGTGTCCTGATTATCCTGAGTTACAACATTTCATACTTTCATTTATCATTTTATTCTGGTTACTTTTGACAAAATTATGCATTTCTGAAGTCTTGCAATTGAAACCTGATTTGTTATCTCAGTGTATGACAAAGAAGCTTTTGTAACAAGGCATCTTAAGGATGTTATTTTCTCTCACCAAGATCAATTCGATCTTTGAAGTCCTTGGAAGTGAACTGCATGGTATTTCACGTTATTGTGGAGTGCTTTTTAAATCCAAAAATTTATGACAAAGAAAACTAGTGCTTTTCTTCACATTTTACCTGTGAGGAAAACTGATGTGTAGAAGAATCAAGAAATTTGTTCATGACCAGGGTCAGCAGCAGCAGTAAGAGCCATAATACAAAGAGAGAGCTTGCTTGTTAGTCCTTATCTGCTTTTCTGGCTTGAAGAGCACTGCTGACCTGGCCTTGGGCTGTTGGAGGTTTCCTTATGGCTGCAACTACAACCCAGGAGTTTTTGTGAGCTTTGTTGCCCATTCTGCTAAATACACTCTTGTGTCCTGCTGCTATATTTGCCATTTCCTGGCTTTTTTTTTTTTGTTCAGGTCTCGTTCATTTGATCACATGGAACATAATACATCTCTTCTGCTTCTGAATAGGTTTTTTTCTCACGCTGTTGTAGCAAAAGCAATTTCAGTGGAATTCGTTCAACTACATAGAAAATTCCTTTCATTTGTTTATTCAATACCAGATGTACAGAGTTTGGCTGGGAATTTTCTCACCACACCCATGACACTAAGTTATTTTATGATTTACCTTTATCTAGTAACTTGATTTTTCTTTCTTTTCTTTCAGTGAATGGCTGGGCTGAAAATACACATTCCAGGTTTGCAAGGGTGGGATCTCTGATTGATTGTCAATGTTCCTTACAGAATAGGTTGCTCTAGTAATTCACTGTGTGGTTATGTGATCTACAAATGTGCAGTGCTGTGAGACCACAGCTGCCATCAGCTGCAGTAACCATTTCTTTGCATTCAGAAAGTGGTTGTGCAACATGCACAGGCAGTTTTTCATGTTGCTGGTCTTCATACCTAAGTCACAAAGCGTGAGCATTAGACCACAGGCTTCACTAGAAGAGAAAAAAAAACCTTCCACCAGAATATAATACCTACCAAAACAGAAGCTTAAGCTCAGTTCTGTACCTTTCCTTTCAATGTAAGTAGATTTTATTGAGTCAAGTGGATACAGGGACTATCCTAGCTAATAAAAGTCATTTAACAATATTGATTTGAACTTATGAGTCTTCAGGAAAACTTGCAAGTAAATTTTCATTGTTAAAGTATAACAGACATTATAGAGTATTTTAATAATATTTGCCTATACCTAGTGTAGACCTGCAACTGAAAAACCTTGTGTGGGCATCAGAAAGAATCTGATGCTATTTGATATAAAGTAGAAGTGCTTTGTATTTGTGTACTGGATTGTTCTTGGAAGCACATTCACTGAGTGGATGACCTGGAGTGAACTGGAATTGAAAGGAAGCTGAGTGAACTGGAACTGGAAGAAAGCTCACAGAACTTAAGCAATAATAAATACGGTTGTAGTTGTTTGATATGGTTTTCAGACATATTTTTAAGTCTTAGAAGTTGTCTCCTTTTGGTCCTACTGTGATGTATTCAAAGAGAGGTAGTCATGGAAAATGGTTCTCTCTTGGATTATATCCTCTGCTTTGGTTCCTGGCTTGTTATGGTTCAAACATGACAAACTTCCTTTGTATTGAGAAGAAAGTGCCACATGCCACTGCTTTGCAGTTTACTTAATTTCAAAATTTTTGTTGTATTGAGGAGGGTAGGATGATGGAAAGAGAGAGCAGAGAAGATATTAAATTGACAGGAGAAAAATATTCTCTCCTATGAACACTAAGGCAGTTAGAAGTGCATAATTATAGGATGCCAAAAAAGGAGATTTGACTTTGTGAATATCCAGGACAAATACTTCTATCAGAAAAGCTGATTAATAGGTGCCATCTCATATAACTTAGGAGAAATTTTTCTGATGCTTTTTATTTGTTCATTTTCACATAATTTTGTTTCCTTTTCAGCTTTAAAAAGCAGAACATTCTCTGGGGTTTTTGTTGTTGTTGTTGTTTGTTTGTTTGTTTTTGCTTTTTAGGTTTTTTTTGCTGCTGTCTGCCTTTTAGCTACTTAATCTTTTTATTATCACCATGGTGCAGTCTGTCTGGTGCATATTGTCACTTTGACTGTCAGAGGTAATTGAGGGCTATACGGCACAGACTGCCACAAGCTGCTTCTTTCTGAGTTCTGACCATGTGACAGAAGATGTTAAAGCTTCAAGTTTCATTCTCAGATTTGACCAATCTGGCAGATATGTTAGCCTTAGAAGTGATCATTGCTAAGCCTTTAACACTGAGAGAGTCAATCAATCAAAATTTACTCTACTAATAAATTTTATAAACTTTATAATGTCAGCGATCCAGAACACAAAGCCCCCTGCCTTAGTTAATTCTCTCTTAATTCTAACAACAAAGAGAATCTGTGATTTTAAAAATGAATAACTATTATAATTTAAAATCTGACCTTTATCCAAAGTCTTCTGCCTGCACACCTAGAATTTCCTCTAAAGAGCAAATTTTGAGTTGTTATTAAGAATATGTCCCCCAATTTCCTTTCCAAATGTTTTAAAAGACTAACTTCTTTATACCACTATAAGCCAAATAGTTGGGGTTAATAGAATAATTTTTACTGAAGCAAAAATGTAAAAAACAAAATAAAACTGGAAGACACATGGTATACCTTCTATTGAGATATGAGAGTATAATATGCAGTAACTGGCCAAATTTCCAGTTAATGCCTATCATTCATTCTGATGTCTTTTTTTTTCATTTCCCATCAAAGCAGGGAGGAAGATTTTTAAGGCATGTGATTTTTACCATCTGATATGTCTAAGCTCTTGCATACATTGTTTTTGTGGTGGACCAAGTGAATCAAGGTGAAGGGAGGAGAAAATACTTTTTCTGCACCCTAATATTTCAAATCAAACATTTGACCAAATAGAACTTCGTGTTTGGGCAGGAGGAGTTCTGAGACATCTTTCACTTGTAAGGTATTTCTCATGGTTTAAACTTCTCATCTCATCTTGGGATGCTGGAGGGTATAACTCTAAACTCTTTTGTTACAATAGCTGCTAAGACTTTTTATCAAGATATTCAAGATGAAGCAAAAAAATTGAAGATGGTAATCTGGGACATTATAGCTATCTTTACGTTTAACTCTTAGTTTGCATCTTATTAAACTTTTTATAAGTGAATTTAGTGTAGGCTCAACTAATGTCTTTAGAGACAGGGGACTTACTGTCCATGGTTAGAGCACATTGCTGTTACCAATGTACTGGTATTGGGAACTAAGGTTCTTTAAAAAAAAAAATCAAATGCTCTTGAAAAAAATGTACACTTTGACTCTCTCTCTGCTATCTCTATAGAGGCTTTTATTCATCAGAATTATTAATTTCTCATTTGCCATGACTTTGAGGGAGAACAGGCACGTCAAGATAGTTTGACTCTTGCTTGCTCCAAATATTCCACAATTGCATCCAAATCAAAGTCTAAAACAGATAGTTTTGCACATGATTAACCTGAATAGCTCTGATCTCACACCAGCTGAACAGATTAGCAGAAAACCTTTTTCCAGAGCACTAAAATACAGTTTTCCAACCTGCCTTTCAAGACTGATTTATATTAAGCTATAGGTTGGTATTTTAGTTTGGTCTAGAATTCTTTAACAGACCTGATAATGCTGCTTTTGTTTTGACCATTTTAAGGACACTAAGAGACCAAAGGGGAAGTTATAGAATTTTTATCTAGTGCTACATTTCTACAGAACAACAGTTGAATAGGAGTATCGACATGAACGGTGATAAAACTAAATATTTAGCACTGAATTTTAATTTTCTCATAAAACCATCAAAAATTGTATTCCTAGAAAAATATCATCTTATAGAAATGTTAACCAAATCCCCAAAATTCATGGAGAGGTAGATACACGTTAACTAATTGAAAACCTTATGATGGTGTAGACTAGCTCTTCTCTAGCTCAGAATGGCCTTGAGTGACCTCATGTAAAGCCATTATTTTGTGTTAATAAATTACCAGAAGGACCGTTTAGCAGTAATTTATTAAATTGAGATTAAATAAGGATGAACTTAATTTACCATTTTGAATTAAAGCACAGCTCAAGGCTGTAAAGTCTTGACAAACAGGGGAAAGGATGATGGATGCCAGCAGATAGAATCTATTTTTAACTGGTTATTTCTCTGGTTTTGAGTTGTGAGCATTTTCTTCCTAAGCATATTTTAGGAGAGCAGGATGATGGGTTTTTTTCTCTTTTAAGACTTTCTCCTTTTTTTCCCTCCCATTCTTTTTTTCAGTGCCATTTTCTTATTTTGGTAGTCAGAAATATTGCCCACTGTATTTGTCAATTGATTGTGCAGGAAAAAAGAGCTTGAAAATATTCAAAAATGAAAAGTTTATTTAAATTATGCCTTCTATTTTTTGTTGTAACGTGACTAATCAAAATATGACATGAGAGGAGATTATGTAGGATAATAGGTTCACTTGTTACATGGCTGTTACATGGCAAGCCTCATCTTTCTTTTGTGCACCTAAATGCCAAAATTCCAATGGCATGCATTAGTAACCACACAGAAGTTGTAAGTGCTTTCTGAAGAGGAATCAACAATCAGAGTGCAATGAAAACACCATTTTTGGCATGGGAGGAGCTCATCATACATCACTTTTTTTGAGGGATTTCCTTTACGTATTGTAATTGAGTTATGCCATAGATACCTGCAGAGGACTTCAGGCAGAATAAGACTCCCATAATCATTTGACTCACATCCAGCAAGTGTCATGTCTCAGAAACTCCATGGAAAGGCAAGACCCACAAAATCTCTGTAGCAGAAGGTTCACTTGGGGAGTTGGAAGGGAGACTGGGTTGTTCTTGTTGACGTTTATATCCCTATGGAACTCTTGAGATTTCTCTTTGCATGGTCACCAAATTTTTGCCCCGGGCTGATTTCCTCGTTAGTAAGAGCCAAATATTCTGGTCAGATTTCTTCACTGAACTGGGTTTGGTAAGCTTTAGAGCTCAGCCCTTTGTGGTGATTAGTCTTAGTGCAGTTCCTTTATGAAGTTTCATTTGTAACAAATAAATGTATCAGATTACTCCATACGGCTGATAGAGACGTCTCATTAAAATGTATTCCTTTTTACATGCAGAAAAATATTCATATGATTTGCATTACTCTTGCTTTCATTTCAGTAGTTTTTGACATGGTGAATCCTTAACAAGTTGCAATAGGTTATGGCAAGTGGGTAATTTAATTTTCTGAGCAGTCAGAAATGGAAAGGAGGAGGAAGCCTCTAGCTTCAATGCCAGAAGAAATGGCATTGAAGATGGCATTGGCACAGGTCCTTGAAGTGAATGTGGCTTGTTTAGAAAGTTTATACAGCTCCTCTGCAGTGTTACTGGCTATCATGCTGGTCAATTTGTCTTTCTGACACTGTTTATTCCCTTGTCGTTGCTCTTTTGCTGTGTTTTGGGGTTTGTTTGGTTGGGTTTTCTGCTATGAATTAGATTGCAAGACCCATAGTACATAGAGTATATTTTTATTCAGTGTTTGAACAGCATGAATTACTTGATCTGTACCTAGATGTTATGCTGATGATAATAGTAATAATATCAATAGCTATAATGCCATAAATAATTGTTAGCAGTGGTCATGGATAATTTGCACAAGAGATATATTGCAGGGTAGCTTTGATTCTTGTTTCGTGACATAATGTTTCACTAAAAGCTATGCTGAAAGAGTCCATTGCAGGGATTTGGAATGAAATGCAAAGGATTATGCCTTGTAACTAATGTAGACATCTGAATCAAAGTTTGAAATTTCAATTACATGTTATCAGATAGACATTTAAATGTCAGACTAGTGTTTGTTTATTTGTGTAGGCCTTTATTATCTCTTCATCTCTACTGTTTTCCCTGAGGAAAGTATCTGTTATGCAGGTTTGGAAGCTCTTATTTAAATCCTTCTGAAGTGTTGGTTGTTGGTATGTTGGAAAGAACATTATAGAACCGTCACACACAGTTTGTCACAGTAGAAAGTCCACATGAAGGTAAAAAATTGGGTGAACATGCAACTCTACTGGCCATTTTGCTTTAGAAGAGATGGCACTTTAAGTTGGATGTGAAGTGGATCTGCACTGGTGGAATAACTTTGTGTTGCTTCCACTTGAACTATTCCTAGCTGCTACATATCTAGAGGACTGAGGCTTCTGTGCTGACATTTCTTTACCCATCATGAGAACCACACTGGTAATAAAAGCATAACTAAACAATGATTGGGGAATAGCAAAACCTTATTGAATTTATTTTATTTCAGTGAACTGCAAAGCATATTAAATTTCTTAGATGCATGAAAATATTAGGATCTTTATTGCTCGATTAAATTATGCTTTTTTCATTCTAACTCTGCTTTAAAAAGAAAGTGTACCAAAAGGCTAAAAACACAGGGCTGAAAATAGGCTCAAGATACACAAAATTTGCAAGATATGCTTTCACTTTAAAATATGTTTAACAATCGAATAAGTAAACAAAACCAGTTTGTTTGCTGTGGCTGAGACATTAAAAGCATTAAGCAAGTCCCTCATCTAGGAGGTTAATATCTATTTCTGAAAATGATAAAAGAGATGCCTGCATCAGCATTTCAAACATTTTAAAACCTTCGATATTTATACTGATTTAAGGAAAAATCTATTTACTGCTGGCACTTATTTTTTCATCCTAGTCTCTACTACTCCCACACTCATATTCAGTATTATAAACTGAAGTGATTCATTCTCACGAGAGGGGTGGATTTAATTTCCTGGATTTTTTTTTACTCTCATTGTCATCTATATTCACTTTTTTTTTGTTTCCAAATATTCATTGATTTTTGTTCACTGCTAACAGACGATGGGTGTAACTGTTCAAAATTAATTGATTAAAGTGTGCTTGCAGTAACAAATAGAAAAGAGCAGCAACTATTAGCTACTTCTCTTTAGTCCTTAGGTACCCTGCAGTATTCACACTAATATTAAAAAAAAAAAAATTAAAATACCAAATAAACAAAAACAAACCTTAATTTTATGTAGGCTTTAGTGCTTATAAAAGATTTTCAAGTTTAAACAAGTAAACCAGTCAAGCACCAGTTAAAAGTATTAAACCACGGTGAATTCCTTTTTCTTTAATAAAAACACTCCAACAAAGTAATAAAATATTTACTAGGCATGACCTCTCCAATCCACCTTGAAATGTGTTGGTAACTTTTCATTTCAAAGGTATGATTTTTTTTTTTCATTTATTGGACTTCCTAAGACAAAGTTTGAATCATGTTACAGCTTTTGTATGAACCCATATGTTCTATATGATATGTGAAAGGAGTAAATGGTTAGTTAGCTTATGATAAAGAATTTTTTAAATTGTAATATTTCATCCAGAATATACAGGGAAGCTTGTTTGGTTTTGTTGGTTTTCTTTTTTCCATAAGCATTTTCCTTTTGCACCAGGAATACTATGATGTTCTGCCTTCGTTCTGCATGTCTCATGATATTTTATGCTGTACTTTGTGGTCTGTCTGCCAAAAGTCAGTATAATCCTGGGGCTTTGGTGTTAAATTTAACAGTTCTTATATATATATATTTTTCATCTCTTTCTATTTTTTTGTGTCTGTGTGTGGCAGGGGTCGGTTACTTGTGTACTGTGAGGAAAACATCAACAAATGCTGTGCTTTTCAGATGATGCATCTAAGCTGCTTCAGACTTTAGAAACACAGCAAGCAACGTTTCTTCGAGGCAGAGAAAGAAAATATAACAGAGTTTCTCTGAGTGTTTATCTTTGTGCATACCCACACTGCATCTGCAAGTGTTACTGGGGCCATGTGCTAAGCCTCTTGTCCTTGTGTGTCCCTCTGTAGTTTTAAAATGAATGAGGAATACTGTTTCCTCTCTCTTTCTGTCCAATGTTCTGCTGAGTGGAAATAATCCTTCTGTGCTTGCCTAAAGCAGAGTGCCTTCAGTATTTCATTATTGTTGAAACCCTCTTATTGCTTCCTTGAGGATGTATTTTTGTTCTTCCTCATAGACCAGTACAACCATTAAAATGGTCTGTCTTCGGCAGTACTACAGGTGATATTCTAATTCTGCCTTTTTACTGTGTATCATGACCCGATTTTATTCAGATTTTCCTCTGAGTTTTTATCTTGATGAAAAGTCTTTTTTTTGTCACACTATGCTCCTGTGCTCCATTGCACCTTCTCTCAGTGTAGCAACACTACAAAGGGAGTTCTCGACTAGCTGGTCACTAGCCTCAAAGCCCTCAGGTTCTTTTTTTTCTGGGAAAGCCTACTTTAATTACCAGTAGGATCTGCAGTTTTTCATATAGTGGCATATGATGCTATTAGTCATTCCTGTAGCTTTTAAATAGATTAGCTTCCTCTTTGACTATTCCCCTTGAATGAGCTTCTGCATAACACATGGTCTCTAACCTCCACCATTATTCAGTTTCTAATTTTTTCTTGGCAGTTACTACAGGGCTTGAGTTCCAGCATGTGTAATTTGACACAATACAGTCTTAGGGAAAGATGGGCAGGATAAGTGTCTAGGTGAGAGGGAGGAGGGTCCTGCACTCCAGGATAAGATACTAAATTTCTTGTAGACCTTCCTCTTTGGCAGCTGCTGCACCCACTGAGAAGATCAAGGAAACTAGGACTTCATTTATTTGCTCCTTGAGGGCTGGGGGAAATAGGGCATGGACAGATTTCTGTGGCTGTGCTGCAATTTTGAGCTGCATATAGTGAGCTGACTGTTATTCCATAGAGTCCTTGCCCTTACTGTCTTTTGGGGAGTTTCTACTGAAGGAATTTAGAAAAGTACCCTGATTTTTTTTTAACAGTTGTAATTGCAGCTGTTTTCCTAAATCCTTAGCAGTGGTTCTTAGAAGACATTTCTAGTAATAAATTCAAGGGATTCCAGAAGTTATGATGTGTTATCCCAGTTTTTAGTCAGAGAAGAAAGACTTTCTCATTACTTGCATGTTGAGACACTTCACTCACATGGATATTTTTGACCACTCCAAGGATTTTAGCTATTTAAAACCACACAGAAAGATGAGATTTAACTAACAGTATTCCATTTGTTTCAGATGCCAATATTCTGGTGTATCATTTTTCTTGCAACTGACACATCAACAGTCTGCAAAAATTCAGAAAATGTTTCACTTGTTGCTGCTTACTAGGAATGTATTCAGGAGTAATGCAGGCTTTAATGAGACACACCTGAAGTCACATCAGAGTGGCACAGAGTATTGTTCCCCTCTTTCATAAAATCCCTGTGTATCTCAAGGTAGTAACCTCTGGTGAGCAGACTGACATATTTTTTTAACCAAATTAAGTTATATATCATTTTAAACAGATGAAAATTTCTGTGTGTTTTTGCCATTGCCACTGTCTGAACCTTTTTCCCTTCTCCAGTGGACACTGAGAAATGTCAGTCCTGCTTACATCTCCAAAATAAAAAAAATGGTGAGAGTTCATTTCTCAGGGGAAAGAGCTCCACATCAAATATTTCCATTTGCAGAAAAGAACAGAGCTTGGAGAACATCCCTAGGTACTGAAAATTTAACTCATTTTATTAGAAAGTTATCATGCCAAAGATGACCTCAATGAGTTATTCTGTTGCTCCAGAAGGGGGATGGGATTGCACCTTTTGACCAGCAAGATGCTATGGAGTTGTTACATTGTATTATATCTAATACTGGAAAGAGAATTGAATTGTTAACAAATTAGAGTCTTCCTTTAGGTTTTAGCAACCAGTATCCTCATAAGGACTGGCTCTGACTGTTCAAAGAAAGCTGTGGTCATCCTATCTGACTGATGCAGAATAGCTTTTCTCATCAAATGATGAAATCTGTCAAGCTCATTCTAGGTGTGTCAGGTTTGCTGAGCTGAAGTGTGAACTACCAGCTGGCTCGCTGTCACTGCTTGACATTTACAGCAGCAAAACTGGACTCGATTGTAGCCTCTGTTTAGTAGTTCATCAGCAGAAGAAGCTTTTTTCCTGTGTTTTCAATCTCTGTTTAATCTTTTAACTCTAGCTAACATTAAAGTATTGCCTCATTTGGATGGGCTGTATGATTGTACAGGTGTAGCTCATGTATACCAGACTTTGGCTTTTGTAAACACCATATCTTTTCATCAGGCATCTCCTAATCAAATGTGCTGGATCCATCAGTCCACAACTTGCTTGATACAAACCACAGTAATTATTGTAATTAATATTCACAGTTCCACATGCTACTCAGATACCAAACCACACCTGCAGAAAAATAAAATTTTGTTTTCTTACTTTGTGTAGGATGATAATTTTATTTGATACCCAAGAACCCATTTGACTGGACCAAGACCTCAAAGATGATATGCTGTGAGCAAGTTCAGTGTACCTGAAGATATTTTAGTCAAGACTTCATATGACATTTTGCAGAACAGAAAATCTGTAAGGCAATAGGCAATATTACTATTAATCTCTCGCATCAAATAATGGCACTGTTAGATTCCTCTAACTATACTATTATTACGAATTTTGTCTCTGGACTTGGTGCACAGGCCATGAGATTCATCAGATTTTGTCCATCACCACTCAAGGATGAAAATTGCAAAAGAAAATTTTAGTTATTTGCTGATGCTAGATCATGAGTAAAATGTTAAAAACATGGGTTAAATAATTTTAACAAGAGGCTTTTTGATCTGGGTCTACTATAAAACTACTCTCTTTTTGATTCAAGAATCATTAAAGACACAACAAAATCCTATTCCAAAACCAAACTTCCTCTTGAGTATCCAAGATCTTGATTTTGTTGGAAGAGTTGATGTACATGTTTATTTCACTTCCCTTCCTTCCTGAATTAGTGCATATGGCAATACAGAACTGAATAGCCAAACTGTAGATGACCCCAACTAAAAGTCAATGAAGCAACATTTTCAAGACAATTTGTGGCCCTTGTTCCATTGACAAAATCCCTAGAAATTATTTTTTAGAAATTCTTGATTGTTCACTGGAGCTAAAGAATTTTTATCTTTTACTGGTTTCCTCAAGTTTCATTGAGGTGCTGTTCATCTTCTGCATCCTGAAGTTGATCTTTTACCCATTTTATTAATTTTTCTACTCATAGTTTTTGAGGTATTTTATTAGACTTATTTTACCTGTCAGGAGTTGTGTTATTCAATGAGGTCTTGATCTTTTACTGTTTTCTGTAATTAAAAATCCAGTTAATCAAGTAATGACATGTTTCTTTTAGAGTGGAAGGGTCTTATTTCACAAATATGCTGATTGCCAGAAAATCTCCCTAAGAGTAGATTTATATCCCCCACATCTGCTGAGACAGTATTGTTTACTGTGGTTGGTAGACATGTCTTATCTTTTTCTATCTGCTAGAGGGTTCCTCATCGTCCATGTAAGATTTTTTGACAGAGGTATCTATAGTCAAATATTATCGACGGTGAATTGTCAATTTTCTCATGTCAATTGGTGTACTTATTTTGTCACAGAGACTTGCAGATAAATGATTGTCTAAAGATGTAACACAAAATTCAGCTTGAAGTCTGACACAATCCTCTGCAGAAATTGCTATTAATTTCTCCCATTTATCCTTGGAGATGAAGACTTTCTTGAAGTCTCTGAGGTTATATCTTTCTCTTCAACTTCTGGTCTGATTCAGTGTCTGTTTCCATGACCCTTCTCCCCATGTCTATCTGTATCCTAAACGTACTAACAAGGAGTATTGTCAGGGGAACCCATTAAGAGTGTTGGGTGAGCAGTGAGATCTCTTGCAGACGTACAATTTGGTTAATCATAGTAACTCTTCAGCATACAGGCTTTTCCCTCAAGTCCAATAATTGTGTTTACATTCATAGACTGTCCACAGCTTCTTTCTCTTTGCTGCTGGACTGAACCTTGCCATTCCCGTCTCAATTAGTATGAAAACACTGCTAAGTCTGAGTTTTGCCACACAATTAAAAAACTCTTACAGCAGCAATGGTATAAGTGCTACATTACACTGAACATAGACTACAGATTTTGTCATCTGTCATTGCTTCCTAATTGGCTTAATTCTCAGGTTCTGCATGAGAGCACAGCATTTTTGCACTGGGCAACAGCATCACAGGAATGTCCCCAGATAGAAAGATCCTATATGAAATGGTACCAGGTAATCAACCTCTATCCCTTGTGTCTGAACTACATAGAAAGTTTCTCAGCATTCAGATGTTTTAGCCTAAATTTCACACTGAATTGAGTGTCAGTTCTTCATGGTTGGAAGAGTTTTGTCAAAAGAGAGCCTGGTATAATTTATAAGAACTTCATGACTATATGCCTCTCTTAGTAGCTGAAATTTTTTATAGATGTGTTCTACTAAAATAAATTTTCATTGAGCTCCTAAAGTATTCTTGATATTTAAACAGACTATAATAATTTTCAATAAGAGGGTATATTATTCTCTGTATGAAAATACAAATACACATTAAAAGAAATACAGCTATGTACTTACACAAGAAATTATTGCCTTAGACACAGATAATAGGTCTTGTGCAATCTTACTTTGCCACACACACACACAAATATTATATTCCAATAGGAAGGCTTTACTAAAATATGAATTATTAATCATTAAGTACAATTGTCACCTAATACTGAACATTTGTCTCTTCCTTTTGAACTCAGGGATAAGAAATCTGGGTAATTGTGACAGTTGTTTAATCACAAGCTCCTCCATTGCTAAAACCTCAGGGGGTTTTAAAAGATTAAAAATGAAGATCCTTGAAAGTATCGTGCACATTCAGTATTAATCCATGTAGATGTTGGAACCTGTATTTTTTATTTAACAACTGAAAAATGTTATCATTAGACAGGCCAACACTTTCTGTCTCCTTTCAAACTGATATTGTTGAATTGGCACTAATAATCATATCTGGTTTTTCGCAGTGCTGAGTATAAAATGTCTTTTTGCATCATTTGCATATGTCTCTATGGCCATTACAATATATTCCTTCATAATCATATGCAATTAGAATGTCCCATAAAGGCTTTCAGAGTTTTATATCAAATTTTGTAAGTTGTGGTTTTTGTTGAATGTTTTTGAGAAGCAGAAAAGGGGCTAATGCTGCTAAAATCCAAGTTGTTCAAAGTACAATGGTTTATCTTACTTTCTTTGTTAACCTTCCATTGCTAAAAACTTAAGAAGCTGAATTAGTAGCACACTGATTTTGTAAATAGAAATCTTGCCTAGAGAACTATCCTTGAGTCATATTTTCTAGGGATTTTTTTCATTCTTCTAATCAACATTTTCAGAATATGTTGCATTTTGTAATCAGTTGTGGTTTTTTAACCTACTTTTATTTCTTCCCCCCATTCTCTGATGTATGGTTTATGCAGATATCTATGGCAGTATGAAATTAGCTTTCAGAAACTAAATAGGTTACACCATTTTCATTTGTATTAGCAAACTTGTATGATAATTTCTTCACAATAACAAAGAAGTGATGCAGTCTGATGTATGCAGCATCTATTCTTGCCACTTATTTTTTACTTGTCATAAATTCCACCTATACAGAATGTGTAATAACTTGCCTTGAGGATATTCAAACTAATCTTCATGAGACAAATTTTCTTTCAGCACTTACTGTTGGCATGTAAAGTTCATCTCAGGCCTTGGAGTTAGCACATATTTGTGCTATATATTTTTCTGTCTTAAAAATTGCAACTCAATTTTCTAGTGTACTTTAAGTTTTAAACACTGATATAATTCTTCTTTTTATGCCAGGATTATGCTGAATTTTGCTTTGATAGAAGTTTTTTAGCAAAATAGGGTGTTAGCAATGACCAATGGCAATAGTGATTGCAATATTAGTTGGTTACTTAAGGGAAAGCATAGATCACTTTTTTATTTCTCTGATCAGGATAAACTGCAGACTTCAGTGGAGATATCTGCATTTCTCTTTCTTGACTCACTGAATATTCAGTAGGACATACAAATTCAGATTTGATACCACATCTGACCAGGCTGTGAGCTGTTCTGGTGGGTTATCTTTGACTAACAGCCAAATTCTCACCCAGTGAGGTCAGCTAAGAGATGCTGAGCAAATAAACAAGCTGAAGTTCTCTCTAAATGAGGAGACCCTTTTTTCATTTTAATATTTTTCTTTTACATTTTCCTATTCACATCTACTCCTTTTCAAATGCCTCTATCTGTTCAAGGACAGCTTTTCCTATTTTTTCTACTCCTTTTTTTTTTTTTTTTTTTTTAAGTGTGGCAACTGTGCTGTATTGGTGATAGGGATTGTAACAATCTTGAGTAGAAAGGGAAGCTTTCTTTTTCCTCTCCCATTCAGGGTTATAGGACACACCTAATACAGAGAGGATTTTAGTTTGCTCTTCAGTATTGTTTATTGTGTTCTATGTGGAGCACTGCTGGAGACAGGTAGTGCATTGGTGAGGTAATTCCTCAGTTTCCATGGGGCCAGTTTTTCATGCTGCAGTTAAAAACTCATTGTGCCTTATATTATACACAAATGAATAGCAGGGACCCAGCACCAGATTTGTCAAAAAACAGGAAGCAAAATAAAGATTGCAAATCCAAAGGAAATTACCGAGCAGACAAATCTGTAAAATCAATACAGCTATATCAATTGACACTAGCTCAAAGGTAGTTTGGTGTCTACATTAGTCTAACTAAACAAAATCCACATTCATTTACATTGAACATTCTTTTAACTTTTCTTTTTTTAAGCAACGTTTATGCATGAATGGTGCACAGCTAGCTTTAACCTCTTGAAAGTTAGACAAACCAGGGATTTGTGTAGCCAGGACAGAAAAGGTGCCTGGTCACAGGTAACACAACTGTGGAAGCTGATTTTGGGAGTGCTCTTCATTGATAATTTCCTCAGGGTCTTTAGAGAGCTACCTTGGGGTCAAGATCACAAGTGAGAGCTGCCAATCCTGCTATTCAAAATCCACATCTTACAGCCCTAGTGGGGCAGTACACCATCCTGTGCTGCCTCTTCTGAGAATTTGTTGCTGATTCTCTCCTTTTTAATGAAATGCAATATAATGGGGCAGTAGTCAATTCCTGATCACTGCTCTTTCAAAATGCACATTTTCAACCTTCTCCTGATTTTAAAACCATAACAAGGCTGAGTTTGTTACAGAAAGTTTTTTTTGAAACAAATTTATTAAGGTTTAGATCAGAGATAATATATTGGAAATAACCCAAATTAACTAAATTTATTGGGTAATGTAACTGTACTTTTCCTTAGGCAGTTTTGATTAAGAGAAGATATAAATTAGTGATACTTCCATTTTGAGGAACTGCATCTCCTTTAGGCAACACTTAACTGTTATTTTCAATCCATCTACTTTTGACATTCTTTCAGTCTGTCCTTTCCTATACATAATGCATGAGAAGAGTATTTAAAGTATACTTGTGTTTTGACACTAATGAACAGTGCTCAATAGTATATGTATTTTGTAGGAGCTAAAACCTCAGGAAGGAATAACAGTTTTGGAAAGAGGTACATGTACAGGTTATAAATGTCTGAGTCCCAAGTGTCTTTAAATTTCTATAACAAATTTCAAAGTCAACATTACAACTTAATCACACTATTCTGCAATTCTTTATTTATTTCCTATATGTAAAGGTTAGTACCTTAAAAGTGACTGTTTTGAAATCCAAGGTTTTTTTAAAGGTGCTGTTTTGTACTAAACCTGTGAATCTGTACCAGAGGAAGGATTCAGCTGAGACCTCAGTCAAGAAAAGCAGTCATTGACGACTGAGCCTGTCATTTCAAACTCCCTTACCCTGAAAGGTGAAAAATAGATGTTTCTAGAGGTCTTCAAGGAATAAAACATTAGGAAACAGTTCTCAAAAATATTTTATGCACTTTTAGAGGGTGAATTATTTGAGCAAGCATTATTCTGTTTTATTTGAGTAGAAAATGGAAACATCTGTGTGTGTTCTTCATAAACTGAGGGTAGAAAATCTTAAAACAAGGTTTGAAGGTAGAGCAGTATGATTCAAGCATTCAGATTTCTTTTTCCATTATCAGAATTCATTAGTTACTAGTGAAGTGGATTACTAGGTAATTTCTTTGTCTTTGGAAAGTATTGCCTCACTTTTTTGTTACGCAAAGTTCACTCGTAAGTTGCTAATTCTTATCTTCACACTTTTTTCCCTTTTTTCCCATAGGAGGAATAAAACAATGAGACAGTCTTCCAACATGTTCTTGCCCTTGACAGTTTAATCAGAGAAAATGTATTTCAGCCATTTGACATTTATTTATGGTAATGAAATTGATTCAGATTATGTAACTTCCCAAAGCTCTTGGAAGTAATGTGCTTTTGGCTTTTATATGTAGTAAATTTAAGTGGACAACTGAGGGAAGTAATATCAGCAAGATAAAAAGAATGTCGTGGTTCTAGCTTGCAGAAGTACAACTATAAAATAGAAATGATCAAGCAGCAAAACATGCCACAAAGTTGCAAGTTTGTAAAACTCATTCATACTATTGCTCAATAAGTCTCATTTTTTCTAGAATCCCATTTCAAATCCTGTTCTTGGTTATGCTCTATTAACTCTTATGAGAGGACTCATACTCCACCAGTTGCTATTTCTTCAGATAAGATGCTTGTGTGAGATGACACAGCATATTCAGTAAAGGCTGTTAATTCTATGTGCAATCTAATCTAAAATCATAGAGAAACATCATCAATAAACACTAATGTTTAAAGAGTTCAGTCAACTGATTAAATAGCCCTATGCTTTGCAACTTTGTTTGTTTAATTTTACTTGTGCATGTTGAACATTACTGGAACTTTTCTGATACAAATCTGCAGGGTCAAAAATACTGAGGTGCATCCCAGGTTTTCAGAATTTGCACCAGCTGTCAGGTACCACTGTGACTTCTAGCATTGCTATTAACAGCCTGACAGGCCAGCATCAGGATTGGTGTCTGACATTCAAATGCATAAATACTTTCACAGTTACACAGTTCAGCTCTGTTTTGAACTTTGTCCTTCTGACCTGGTATCTTCATCTCTTCTGCTTTATATTCTTTCTTGCTAGGTAACTAGGGACATTTCTGACAAAACCTGTTCATAAAACACCTGCCAAAAGCAGTGATGGCTCTAACTTTTATGAAATTCCTTCAACAGCCCTTCAGCAAATAACCTCTTCTCTTTTTCAGCTTCCTTATCTGGGCTCAGCTGCTCATACAGTGCTTAGCCATGGCTTTCCAGCACACTCAGTGAGGGCATTAGCATTGGTGCATTGTGGCCTCTAACATTTTTTAATGCAAAGAAAACTCCGTTTCTTCCAATACTGTCATTAGTCATGTTTATTTCTGTTCCATGCAATAGCCAGTGAAAACTGGAACCTGCCATGCTGGGCCCTGCAGAGGAGAGTAGCAAACAGGGCCTCCACATTCTGACCTGAACAGATCCAATTTGAGGTAAGAAAGGAAGTCAGAGGACACATAAGCAGCACAAACAGTGGATGGAAGAATGGATTTCAATCCAGGTAGATTAAATGGGAAAGACAAAGCTAGGTGAGAAGTCTGAAAGAAAAGATGATGGATGATGGCAAAAGAAGACTCTACCCCTGTAAGACCAACAATTACAAAAGCATTCAAGGGGACAAGGGATGAAGCAGCATATACTTGCCAGTACATGGGAAATATTGCAAACCTTGGCATTAGGATAGGGGAATAGACTTTAGGATCAGAAATATGCCATCTTAAACATCTCATCTCCTACATAACACAAGCTATATTGAACCTTCTTCTATAATGTCATCCTCGAAAGAGAAAGAGAAATAGCAATGCAAATAGAAACAAAAACTAGATGATAGCTGTGAATACATAAATTTCTATTTTTATTCCTCTTTTTGTTTTGGTCTTTTTTCTAATTTACTTACACCAAAAACAATTTTAAAATAAATTAACTCTACTCTCCTAGTTTTTATTTTCCTTTTCTTTTCCTTTATTTTTTCTCCTTATAGGAGGGTCCAATAATTAAGGGAATTTCCCATGTGATGTAGAGAGAGCCCTTTACGCACAATACCTCTGCATATAACTGACCCGGAAGAACTGGAAATTTCAGAAGAGATTTTGCTTCTGTATTTCACTTTCAGGAGATATTTGCAGGCAGACTGGAATGTTGATTGCTGATGCATATTGAATCTGATGACATTTTAAAATTTCTTGCCGCTGTTTGTCTTATCAATATTACAGACCACGTCTGAAGCTTTGTGGTTTGTGAATTTGCATAACTAAGCAGTCTTTGAGTATAACTGCAATATATATTTTTTTTTTTTTATTTTAACTCGAGGATGAATGTGTAAGGTAGATATTCTGTACAGCTGGATTGAACTAAGATTGCCCTGCTGGTTTTTTCCACTGGGTGAATCTTATAGGAGCACATCTCAGTATTATATGAGCCATTATGAATGTCTGGGAACAGTGTGTCTCAGTCATTTATCATTATGCAATTATCTGACTTCTTCATTGACAGGAGAAGGTGCAGGAAGGACGGAAATTCTTTTATTTTGCCAATTATTTATTTGAAGTATATTTCAGTTGATGTCGTAGGATCTTCCTTTATCACTTCATGAACACACATCAGCTATAAGATCCTAAATGTGCTTTGCACCATGGAAACCTCTTTGCTGAGAATTCTTTGCCCCACTACAGATGTGCTTGTTACTTTAATGTGTGGCATTCTAATCAGCTCTTTTCAGTCTCTGTTAAAAGTCCATAATGCTAATTTGTTTGATTAATTTTGAAAGAGCCCAGCCAGATTATCCCATTAAGTTAATGCTACTGATTTTTAACAGATGTTTAAAATAGAAAATGCTACTAAGGGGAATATTGCAAGAATTGCAATAGTCTTTTAGAAGGTGAATTTTACTTACCATAGGCTGAACGATTTTAAAGCTTCATTCTATAGGTACTCTAATAAAGAGCTATGAACTGTGGATTTAGCTAAAATGATAATAGTTTGTTTTTAAGTAATATCTAGAGGGTCTCATTTGTTTTGTAGTGTGAGCTATTTAAGGTCTCTCAGCACTTTCAAAGCAAAGTCAGAGACACCTAGATCACTTGCTGCAAATGTCACTGATAATGACTGAGGACCTCTCTTTAAAATGCTCCAAGTGAAAACATTTCAGGGGCTGCCACGTGGACAAGTGTTGATACATCCTGGAGGGAAAATGTGGGGATGGTATCAAAAACAGCAGATCAATTCAGCAGCATTTCATGTTCAGTAGCATCACAATTCTTTCTGATTGCAATGTAGGGTTTAAATCCACCCAGATTTTGTATCCATGCAGGATTAGAGTGTTGTTATTTAAAAGAGAGAGAGAAGGATTTGAGAGAGTTGGAAGATAGTATAAATAATCAAAGAGAAGGTTTACACCACACTGCTTAGGTTGATCAAATATAGACCTACTAGAAAAAACATTTTGGTGACATGCATGTGCCCAAGCTATTTTTCATGATGTAAGGAGTAAAAAAGAGTGAAAGGAAAATTGTCCAGTTATCTTTCTATTCTTTCAATCCTCCTTCACTTTTCTGTTTGAAATATTAAAATAACGCAGATTTTTAAGATTTTGTTTCCATTAAGCTGAAAAGACAGTGCAGCAATTGAATAGTGATGAGTGGAGCTGAAATCAAAGGAGTCTTCCTCCCAGTCTATGTAGTCATTTATAATACAGAAAGTCAGGTCACTTCTTAACATACTGGCATTTCATGGCAGACACAGGAAAACAGTCTGCATATTTACTGACTCTTCTGATTGTACAAACAAATGCTTTCTGTAGTTTTCTATCTCCTCTTTTTAATGATCATGTTCCTTACATGAGTTTGAATTTTAAGTGTTCATCTTATTATTTCGCTAAATGCAGTAGATACAAATAATTGGATGCTGTGGCAAGACATGCCATTAAGAATGTTATTGTGATTCCAAGTATATAATAATAGGCAGAAGCAGATGAGGCCTTTAAAAGCATATCCTGTTTTTGTGTGACTGTTCACAAAGCCATTGTAGTGAATAAAAGAGAAAAAATATACATCGTATCTTGCATCAAAATACTTGTTTGTAAAATTAATTTTATTTAAAATATTTTATTTTCACTACTTTGTCGAGCCATTAAACCCCTTCATAAAGGATTAGAAGCTCAGGCCTGTTAATGGATAATGTTGCTGGTCTATAGACCTCTAACTTTAAAACTGTTGACTTTAGCCTCATGCAAGAGGATTGCCTTACTCCTTTGAAATAATAATTTGGTTGGCCAGCTTCAGTTCTAGCATTTGGCTACAGAAGAGATGAAGGAAGAAAATCAGGATATCCTTGGAGAAAATTATAGAGGGCTTTCCTTGTCAGATATACTTCTGTGGGCCCCAGAAAAAACTGAAGTCCAGAATAGCTTTTGGACTAATCAGCTAACAAATGGATCCAGTAGTTAGAAGCATAAAGATTCTACATGACAAAACCTTACAGAGTTTGTCTGGCCACATAGTCTGCATCTGAAACTTAATGAGCTGATTGTATTTCTTTTTATATTGTGTTTTCCAACTCATATTGTCCAGACACAACCAAGTTTTACTTCTTCCTCTGCTTTCACGACTTTAGGCCTCATCTATATTAATGACAAGATTGTGTAAAGATAGAGAGGCATTGTTAAACTGAATCTGCAGGGTTTGTGGGGTTTTTTTTCCAATGGTCTTCTTACTGTCAGCTTGAAAGTTATGGTATTGTGAAGGTGCATCTATTAGTCTGAATTGGTAATACAGCTCCCGTGCTTCTAGGTACACACAGACTGCTTTCTTTTAGTGGTAATCAAAGGTTCATGCCAACAGCCCGATGAGAACATTCTCTGTTTCTGAAGGAAACTTTATTAGTTACCAGGTTAGCTGTAGCTTAAAATTGCCAGAATCTCACCTGAGAGTAGGTCTGGGATTTGCTGAGATAAGTTGCTCAGAGTAGAGGTCAGCACTGCTACTTTGAGTTTTGCAAAAAGTGGGACCTGTACTCAAAACTCTGCAGAACAGAGGTGAAGAGCTTTTAACACATAGAGAAAAAAGTAAATTAGAGTTAAATGATAGAAACTTAAACCAAAAAGTCAGGAAACATGGTGTATGCTTTCTTCACTGTGTCATCCTAGTTGTGTCTCTCTATCTCCTTGTTTCTCAATGATGGAAGGAGATTAGCTGGAGCAGACTGGTGTAAAGTTTTTGTTCTGATACAATAAACGGTGTGTGTACCTCTTGAAGGACGAAATATATCTAATTTCAGTCCCGAATTCTGGATAGTGTTTCAGGGCCGGTGCACAGATGGGATTTATCAACAGTCTGATGGCAACATGACTATCGTTTATGGGCCCTTGTGAGGGGTGAGTGAAGGTTATGTCACCAAATTAATTCTAAGGGCAAAGTCGGGTGATAGTTGTTAAAATTGCTTTCTCCTTTCCCCTTGTTAGGAGATACATTTTCTTTTTCACCACATATAGAAACGTTAGTGACATTCACCACACATTGAAACACTTATTTATTGAAAATAATGATAACCCTTCCTAATGTGAAAAAATAGATCATTTTTCCATTTGCAATAACCCAAATGCTACTGTAGATCCCAGGAGTTCCTTGGCTCTTCTTTTTTTCCTAGTACTAATATCTTGTTTAGCAAAAAAAAGTCAGGTTACTGCTTTTATTTCTTGCAGGTGCTCCCTCAACACCTATTTGTATTAGAATATTGCAGCCTGTTTGCTCATCAATCCATTTCCTTTTCAAGAAATTCAGTCCATTTAAGCAAAATGAGCTTTTGCTCTCATAAGAGGTTCAGCAGAATGACATAATAATAGATAATGTCATATACAGTACATAATTGTACATAAAACATATAAAACTACCTAATATATTAAATAATATTGTGTTAATATGATTAAGATAAAAGATCAAACATATGAGGTCCAAATTACCTATAAATTGGTAATCTGCATCAAATATTATATGTAAATCATGTCCTTTCCTTAGACTTGTTGCTGTTTTGTAAATTACTTCTCAGTAACAATATATAAACAAATTAATGTAACTTCACCTTTTGTGTAACAGCACAACAGTTTCATTAATATATGAGTAAGCAGTGCAACTTCACAGCAACCAAGGTACAAGATACATGGGAAGACAAAAAAACAAAAGGTATTTTTAACCCTGGAGTGGTAAGAGTGAGACAGACAAACAGAAACAGCCTTCATGCTCTTCTCTGGTCTTTTTCTTGATTTTTAGCTCTGCTACTTTTACTTGCTTTTATTTCTGCCCTTATGACACTGTGTGCTTCCAAATTTGTCTGATTCTCTGATTCTCTAAGATCTATTTGGGTCTTGTGAAAGGCTAGTGAAACCATGCCTTTCTTTTATTTTTGAATACCAGCAGAATACTATTGGGATGGGATCCTTTCTCTCTGTTCTTTTTCTGGCAGTCTGCTGACAGACTGGAACTTGGTTTCTTCTAAATTAATATTTTCCTTTGTCATTGCTCTGAACAAACAAATTTGAAAGGATGTATTTCAGATATTTGTCGATAACTCTTCACACCTGGATTCATGGACACACTAATTTCCTTATAAAAGGCTGGAGATTTTACCAGGCGCACTTCCCTCTGACATTCACATTTCATTTTTAATTGTCTGGCTTCTTCACCTTTACCAGAGCTCCATTTTTCCCCATTTCCTCCAAGAGCTCTTTTGAATTGAACAATGGAGGAGCTACATAGGTTAATTCATTATTACTTGCAAGGCCTTTTTGTTTACCTGCTAAAGGGGCATTTGTGAGCCAAAGCCCCTCTCTCTGAGTACCTTCAAACAGAATAAAGAGGAAAAGGTTTTAATGGAGTAAAGGGAAAGATAGTTGTACCAACTTTTGCTGGCAGGAACTCAGAGAAGGACTCCACTCCACACCTCTTCTCTCTGGGTTTTCAAGTTGTTTAAGACAGGAAGTGGCCAGCCAGTTTCTTGTTATCCAACACCTGTAGTAAAATTACAAAGCATGCAGAATGGTGGTAAGTGCACACATTAGCTGTGGGCAAGGATTAGGACATTAGATATCTACTCTTCTGACTCAGAATTAGACCCAGTGTCTGCAGCATAGAAGGTGCCAGAAGACATGAAGTGGTCTCTTAATCATACCTTGATGTTTCTAGCTGAAAACACCTAGTGGAGATAAATATAGTTTGACATAAGACTCCAGCAGCTGTGAATTGCTCAATTCATCTCTGTGTTCTCCTCTTTTTCAGTTCTTTTGACCCTACAGTACTGCCAAGTGTGCCTATTATTTAGTGTGAAATCTTTTACCTTACCTCTATTTATTGCTAGCCTCCTGAATAGTACCAAAGCAAAATCTGTATTATTCTTGAGCTGAAGATCTCTCTGACTCAAATAAGCCAGATCTTAAAACTAACTTGATCCTTTACACACTGAGAGGGAGGAAATGTAATGGTATGAGTTAGGATTTTCAGAGTAATTCCACCTTGAAGAGCATCTTTTATACAATTAGCAAATCTCCTCAACTGGAATAGAGTCACTAATTCTTTGCAGTACCTTTCAGGTTCACTTCTACAAAACTATGGTATGGTTTCTAGGTTCACTTTGTATAACTCTATTTGTAGTAACAGAAAGCACAAGGAAAATTCTCTGTGTTCTCACAAACTGTACAATGGAAACTATCAAATTACTGGGGTCTTTCTCTCTCTCTTTTCTTTTTATTTTCCCTTTAATTCTTTTTTTTGACATACTGACTCAAACCATAGTTCTTGTCTCTGGTGATGTTCTATGCAACTGGGCACATTTTTCCAAGGAAGAGTAAGAGAAAGACTATGACAAAATCATATCAGGATGTGAGAGCAAGCCTATAGAAGTGCCTTCTCCTTCTCTTACAGCTTCCCATCTGTGGCTGAAAGATGGTTCTCCAGCCATCTGCATCTTAGGACACCCTGACTAGGGAACCTACTTTCACTTCCCTTTGCCATTGTTACATCTAGCAAAATGAAATTAGAATTGCACTAAATATGGAAGCTGGGGTTTTGTGCTTTGCTTTAGTTGTTTGGGGCTTTTTGTAGCGTTCTGACCTTGTCTGAAGAAAGGTACTCCAGAAGTTAGCCAGTGTAGAAGCTAGTAATTGAAAATTTGATCGTGAGCATAGATACAGGGGTCTCCTTTAAGTGTTGGTTCTCTGAACCAAAAATAAGGTATTATCATATAGCAATAAATGAAAATTGTAGGGGTTTTGGTACTTCCCATAGCTATTTTTCTGAGACAGTTGCTCGGGTCATCAAACTAAAGGGTTTTTTTAGTGTGGTGTCAAATTTAAATATGTTATTTTGAAAGTTAGTGGTTTCCCCCTTGCTTTTTGCTTGTGTCTTGCTATGGTAAAGGACAAATGTCTCTTGATAAAGGGCAGAGTTGTAAATGATAAGATAGTGTCTGAAGATGACAGCCTTCATTCATTGTAATATATGTAAAGGGATACTGTTATTGTCTTAAGTGCTGCTGTCATGTTCAGTTCCTGCTCTCAGAGAAATTTCTGTTCCTTTCAGAACAACAGGCTGACTCAGAGTCCGTTTTGTACTGTGAAAATGGGTATGAACTGTGACATTCTGTGTTTCTCTCCAGTTTTTTTCTTGGGTCATTAAAAGTTGAAATCTTGTTACTGGAGTCCTCCTGAAGTGTGCTTTCAGTAACCTACTCACTAGATAGATGATGGGCTGCCAGCTTCCTGAACCCTGTTGAAGATTATGAAATCTGCTCCTTTTACTGAATGGCATGGGGAACATTCTGGGCTTGTAATGATGAAATGTTATGAATATTCCTGGAATATGGTTGTATGGTTTAGCTACCTTTACCCTAATGTGAGAGCAGAGGGAGTAAGCAATTACCTCCCTGACAGCTACCAATCCGTATATTTCTTGTCAGCTTTTCCCATGGAAACTTGTCTCATACCCTAAAATTACATCTGCATGAGGCACATTACTGCAGTTTCCAAAAGGAGTACATACTCAGTGGCCAAAATGAAATAAGAGTGTTTATAGACCTGCTGCACCTTCATGCTGTGGTTTACTGGGATTTATCCCCTTTGTCTAGATAAGTCTGCACAGACATTTTTAACATTCTGACAATTAAGAGGAGAGAAATAAATTTATCTGTTATTTAATGGAGAAGAGTCCCTGTGCTAGAGCCTCATTCTAGTTATAGCTATTTTTGATTTTTATGCTGCAGGTTTCAGTCCCTAGAGCAATAAAATGTTACTCTTTATTTCCCTTAGGAAATAAAGCATCCCACCCACAGCCAAGAAGCAGTAACTTAAGTAGCACATAAATTTGTGTGGTGGCTGGTTTTCCTAATGGGCTTGGTTCCACTGACTACACACATCATGTCATTAGAGTGCTTTCTGTAACCCATAGTGGCTTGAATCATTTCCAGATAATGCAAGGAACACAAAGCTGTATGTCTTATCACTAATGATACGTACTCAGTGATGTCCCTGAGTCCATTTCCAGGTCACCTGTCATGATATTTTTGCATGAGGTCTAGTGAAAACAGTGTAGTATTCTGCTTTCCTGAGTCAACAGAAAAATCCGGCGTGTGGCATACTGATTTATGAATAAGGTTATCTCATTCTGCTTCAAAGTGCTACCGATTATTGCTACTGTTATTAGCCCTCTCTGCCTATTCTGGAATCCCTCTTTTTCTTTTTTCACTGTAGTGTCCTCAACGTTGTTCCTTGGGATCTGTTACCTAGCAGTGTCACTCAGAGTACCTAATTTCAGAAAAATTTAAATATGTTATTGGGGTCAGATTCATGATTCAGCTCTATCTGGAGATGACTGAAGGAAAAAAAGAAAATGGTACAGAAAATCATGCATAACAACATAGAATTGCTTTTTTAAAATAATGCATCACCCACCAGTTATTCCACCGTTAAAAAGAAAAGATAATTCAGAACTGGATATAAACCCAGAATTATAGTGGGAGTGTCCGTTTTTCCGGTCTGGTTTATTTTTTGTGTTTGATGCTTTTTAACAAACATCTTATGAACATTTTGAGTAAGTAAATGTATGGAACCAAGGAAAACAAATGGAATTTCTGCATTACCCTACTTATAGATATTGCTAAGTGTTTTAAAATTAAAAGCATTAGCCAAAGTATTGGAAAAACAATATTGTTTCAGTTACTTCTAAGATCACTTTAAATTTTCTTTCTTTTGTAGTCATTTAAGACTCCTTGTTATAAATTGCCTTTAGCCCTTTTTATTAGCTTTGGCTGTAGCTATTGGCTCTGTTAATGGGTTTTATTTGTTTTTGCTTGTGTCCCAAAACCAAATTACTGTAACTAATGTACCACTGTAACTTTTCATAACTGTCTGTTCGTGAAAGGAAAAAGCAAGTTCATCAAGTCAAAATATTAACACTTTTATGTCCTATTAAATAACAACCCAAAGAAAATTGTGCTGGTGTCTACGGGACTCAGCATTAAACCTATGAAATTTAATGTACTGTAGCAGATTGAGATTTGACACAATTTCCCTCTGTGGAAATTGTCCTCACTATCATAATATCCATACTAAGCAGCAGAACTGGGATAAAGCACAACAGAAATGAGCCCCATTTGGAGCATATGTTACTATTCCAGCAAGACAAGAAGTTTAGTAGCAGGTTTTTTAAATAGTCTAGGTTGTGCCCAGAAAACTTTAGGACTGTCTATGTGGTTATGGAAATTATGCAATTCCGTCATGTTTAACAAGCTGTCTCCTGTATTTTTCATTCATTAGGTTCTTTGGCTTTCCACATAAATAGACTTACTGAAGTATTAGGGAAATAATGAATGGTTGTTCCATCAGCTTTGAGTGAATATGCAGGTGTTACAGTAATTGATGAAGAAAGAAAATGGCTTTCCAGCTCATACAGCAGTGAAAAAATGTGATTGTACACAAGAGCATTGCAGAAATTAGAGTAAACACAGCAAATGTTTGATTAAAATTCTATTTTCTCCGACCAAATCAACCAAATCAATATTTTCCATGCCAATTTTTTTTTCTCAGTGACTGTACTTCTCTAGCTCTGATTATGCTGGGCAATAGCACTGAGAGGAATTAACCTGAAGTCATCTACAATGCGCTTATAATCTAAATCCCTGAAAGAAGTTATATTGTTTTAGACTCTACAGTATATAATATTGCTTCCCATTAGTTTTTAAGAAATGCTTTTAGAAATGCATTCTTACATATCACTGCAGTGCAGACTGAAACACAGGAGAAGGCAGAAGGCTTCTGTAGCATGTAAACAAGGCAGAAATTGCTGCAGATTTGGGGATGGTAAAAAGTAAACACAGTCCATGAATAGTGAAGGATGAATCTGTACGTGAAGACTACTGTGAATACTTGGAGCAAACTTGCCCAGATACTTAGGTATAGATACAATTGTTTGGTATTTTACCTTTCTTGCATTTTGTCTTCCTTTACCTTTCATCTACTTGTGGGCCTTCCAAATCTTGGCAAGTAAGTTTGGAAGCAGTGGCTCCTTACATGGCCCACTTTCTTTGTGAAAACATATTAAAGAGAGCAAATCCTGAACTTATCTGAAAACAGGAAAGAAAAAAAAGTATTTAAATTTTGGATTGAATTCATTAAAGGAACAAATATCACATCTTAATAGTCTAAAGCTGTGCCTTTGCTCTGTGGTTTTCAGAATAATTTATGTAAATAGTTTTGCACTGTACTTTGTTACTTAAACTCTAATTTTGAACTTAGCAAAATATCATTGTTTTTCAATTATTTCTTTTGTAAGCAAATCTTCAGAGATGCTTGTGTATGTGCATGTATTTTATTTGCATGTCATATTTTACAAATGATCTATTAGCAGTAATGACAAATTATCCCATTTAGATTGTATGGCAGAGTCAGGAATCAGGACCATAACTGGCATAAAGACAGTTTTTGTCCAGTTTGGATGTTAGTAAAATAGACTTCTTTCCATGAGATTATCCTGAGATTGGTAAAATGTAGTTCACACTTGCTAATTTTGTGAGACTCAACTCGTGTTAGGCACGCTAAAATTAATGCAGAGAGCCACGGGCAAACTCAAGGGGAAATGAGGATATTAAACGTTCTCTATTTATAAAGCCAAAGAAGCATTTCTATAAAGTCAGATCTTGCTACTAATCTTTTATCCCTTTCATACATTTTACTAGACGTGGCACAGCAAGGTGGCAAATAACTGTTAAAATTACAAATTTTTTTAGGAGCTGTTTTTTAAACATGTCCTTTCACATACAGTAGTGTCTAAATTAGAGATGTTTCAAAATATATTGTGTGCTTTATTTCATCAGTTAAAAGGAATACCTTTGCTTATTCTTTCCTTCTGCATGTTTAGCTTCATTTATTACACAGTGACCTATTTAATTCAATTTTCTATTGAAATCCTTTGTGGATACATTGACTTTACTTATATCTTATCAAAATCTTTGGTGTAATGACATCCTAGCCTACCAATATCTTGTTAGAATATCATCACTACAATTTCACAGCAGTTTTAAGACTTTTCAGTCTGACAGATTAGCACATAACGAAGAAGTGTATTTTATTATCTTTTAGCCCATTAAAAATTATTTCCATCGTTTGAAGCACAAACCATGCATATTTCTGTCATACCAACCAATTAGATTTTCAACCAACAGGGTATGGCAAGTCCTATTTTTCTCTGTCTCATATCACAAATAATAATAATACAAAAACCTTTTCTATTATCAGCTGCATAATTTTATCAGTGTTTATCAGAGAAATCTGTAAAACTTAATCTGAAGCTGAAGTATTGACAATGAGAAGGATGCCTAATTGTTCTACTTTATTCCTCAGTGTCATGAAAAGTGAAAATTACTTCATTACACCATTAGTTTCAAACACCCCAACGTTTAGCTTAGGGAGTATCTGCCTTTCTGGGCCTGTAGGTCTTGAGGTACCTTTGTTCTTAGATGATGTTTCTTATTCTGTAAACGGGAAAGCAGTGACCCAGCTGGACAACAGCCCTCAAGTGGTCCACAGAGCCTTTACTACCTACTTGCAACTAACATCTTAATGTTACAGTGTTAATTTGGAAGATAGATTAGTCTATGATCCAGGAAGTTTGGAAAGGACTGATTTTTAAATCATTAAAATGTACAAAGTGGAGATTTAACATTTATGTTACACTTGATATTAATTTCATAGCACTATGTTCTTCTATGTGATGAAGTATGTTTTCATCTCTAAGAATAAAGACAGACTGTCAGGTTTATCCTGATAAATTTATTTTTCTAGTTACCCATTTCAACAAATGATTTTATATTTTATTTGCTTTGTTTTGATTTCAGAAATCCATCAGATTATATTAATTATTTTTATTTAGGCTCCCTATCTGCTTTCCTGGCCTGTTCAGTGTCTGTTCAAATTGTTTAAAATATGAATATCCAAGAAAATTTTAGGAAGATGGACAAAGGAGAGAAGTGTTCACTGTTTAACTTGGCAATTTTGAGTCACCCTAAGGATGAATGGGACCTTTGAGCAATTAGTTATCACCCCTGTAATGACAGGTCATGCAGTACTTTTGTCAATACCAGGTGAATGCTCCTCACAGCCATCTTTCATGGACTTCTGGTATCTTTTAGCCCTTTTACACAGCTGTGTCACAAGTTTCACTGCTAGTGAATCCTCTCTGCCCATCAGCTTCTGAATCAAAGTGTTTGGGCTGTAGCCACACAAATCAGTATTCTGATTTAACAGATATGTAGATTTTAAGTTTAGGATGCATAATTAAGTAATTTAGCCTGATATTCTATGTGTCATATGTACCATTATATTTTGCACATTTGCATGTGTATTGCTTCTGAAATCCCATAATCTGACAAAGCATAACTATTTGGCAAAATCAAAACTTTTAGAAAGGCACTGGATTTGCATTGGGAAGTCACAAAGGAACCACCAGTTTTCTTTCTAATTAGTTCTAGGAGGTTAATCAGCCATCTTCTTACAAAAGAAATGATGTTCCATTGCTTCATCTTTATGTGGATCTTACTGGCTTCAGCTTCCAGCAGTAGTTCTCATTAAGTGTTTCTTCACTAGATTATAGTATCATGTACTATCCAGGGGTTTTTTGTCTTGGTTTGGTTGGATTTTTTTTCTGATGACAGTACTTATCCTCTGAAATCAAGTCAGTTCTCAATCTTCTTTTTCAATAAGAGTAACAGATTAAGCTCTTCAGTTCATCACTGTAAGATTTTCTTCAGGCCCAAATCATTCCTGTAGATCTTTTCTCCACCGTGCTCAGTTTCCTAACATGCCTTTAAGACTAGGACACTACACAGATGTGGATTTTCAGTGCTAGTTTTGGAGCTGTTATATACAAAGCTGAAATAGCTGCGTTTTTCCAGGATCACTATGTTAATTTCTGCAAATTTAAATGCTCATAATAGTGCATTTTTATCATCTAAGAGCTCATGTTTACCTTTTCTAGAACATATGGCTTTGGACCCAGATGCTCTTTCATTGCTTGAAAAAATATCAGTCTTTTGAGATCTTTATTATTAAGTGAGCCACAGAGTTTATTATGATTCACTGAGGACCCATACAGCTGTAGCTTTTATTATCTCTTTTTTCCTACCCATATTCAGACCAGTAGCATAACAGAATGATAAACTCTTGCCTAGAAAGGAAAGAATCTTTAGGGATTTAATGATAGTGCCAAGAGAATGTCAGGGTGGATCTGTGTAATTTTGTATTGGAAAAGAAGGGATGCTTAAAGTTCGAGATCCAAGCCAGCCATCACCATCTGTGTTGTATTGATCAGTAAACCTGCCGGTATTAGGTCACTATTAATATTTCGGAACCACTGGGACCATCTTCTCACAGTATTTTTTTACCATTGAATGTCAAGAGAAACAAATTTTCACATTTCCTCACTCTAGTTATTTCAGCAAGTACACTGCCCCTAATGCTTCAAAGTGACCTTAAAATTCCTAAGTCTTTTCTTTTTCCACTTCATGGCATTTTTTAATGTTTAAAGCTGTATCTAAAATGTACTTCCATTAAATGCTTCTTAGAAATGTCATTTCAGAAATCTTATGGTTAAGCCACTGGGATGATGTATCTAGAGTTGACCCGATTAAATGTTTGTAGGATTAGGCCAGTGATCAGATATGCTATAACATAGCACAAGGTAAATTATATTGTCTCAGTTTACAAGGATTTACAGCACTGACTTTTCTGTATTTTGCAGTTACCCTGCTTCCTCTTTGACTGAAGAAGTTTAACGACTAAAAATTATAAAATAATAAATATGATGTAAAGTGACATCAAAAAATGGTGGGGAAGTTGAAAAGCACAGCAGTTCTTGCTGTGGGGAAGATTTTTCAAACCATATGAAGAAGAAGGGAGTGAGATGACTACAGAAGTTTACAGGGAAGTAGACAAAAGGATAAAAATCTTAGTTCTTATGGATTTCCCACGCTCTGTGAGCATGTTAGGAAAGATTCTTTCCTGCATTAGCTTGAGAGCTTTGGGGCAAGAAGGACTAGGGAACTTAAGTACCTAAAGCACACTCATGGAATGGAGTACCAGCCTTCATTTGCTAGCTCCTCCATTAGAGTTAGGGATCAAGAGATATATGTTATACAGGATATATTGCAAAATGGTTTAGTCCCTTTCTGATTGTCAATATAATTTGACTGATATTTTATTACCATTTATTATATTTTCTGTGAAGTAATGTAGAAAGATACAAGCCTAAAGAGGTATATTTGATGGAAACAAAAAAAAATATTATAGACCAGAAAATACATTGAAATTTTATTAATTTGCAGTGGAAACTATAGAAAAAATATGGAATTAAAAATTCTGCGTAATCCTTATTTTCACAATGGTAATAGAAAAATCATCAAAAAACATAAAGATATATTAGTTGCCTATGTATTTCATTATTTGATCTTTTTGTTGTTGTTTTGTTCAAGAACCACTTAATCTGAAATATATCCACATTTGAACCAGTAAATGACAGCAGATTTTGTGTAACTATTTGTGCTTAGGTTTTTAAACTTTAAACTATCTTTTACATGTACTGAGATTTGAGAGGAGAGCCCTGTTTATTTGTATCAAGTTATCACTTGATAGATTAACAAAGTGGGAATTTCAGGTATTAGCATTGGTTTAATAAGCAAAGTTGGAGAATAAAGAAAATTGGGAGAATACTTTATAAATCTGCCAACTTAATCGAGGCAAAAGCTAGCTATGTCAATTCAGAAGCATTTGGACACCTCTTTAAAATTCAGAAAATACTCAGAACAAACTCTGCAGGAAAAAAACCCAGGTGATTTCTTGGATTAGGGCCACAACACTTTGTATTTTGGGTTCTTCCTGGAATTATCACAGCCTTTCCTGAAGGTTTGGTTTTTGGGTTTTTTTCTATTTATTATTGAAAAATTGATTCCTCAGTATTTCAGCTCAAACAGCATCAATGAAATTTCTGTCATTTTGTTTTTCTGTGTTCCTGAAACTTGAATTGTACCAGTTATTTCCTTGCACATCTATAACACATGCACCAGAGAACCCAAAATAACGGCTAGAAGATCAGAGTGCATTTTGTATGGGTTCATTAAAAACTGTTAATATTCAGTAGGGATTATTAGGATAGCAGTTCTTATCCATTATGTCTTTTCACCAGTCAAGAGTCTAAACTTGATAGAAGAGGCTCTAAAATCCCTTGTTACTGCTGAAGGAGCAGGTCCATTTGGCACTGGAATAAACTCTCTCCCCAGGCAGGTCATAAAAAATCATGGGATCATACAGAGAGGTGCCAGATCAAAGCAGAAGTCTCTTCAGTTCCACATCCCACTTGATTATGAGTGGCACTTTCCTTTTTGTCCTTTTATCCTAGCACTTTCCTGCAGAGATTTTTACTCAGCTCTGGTTTCTTGCTGACACAGCCAGTCTGGCTCACTCATTGTTTCAGCACTTCCCATCATCAGTCACAGCTGTGCAGGGTGAGTACAAATGCTGCTAGGCAGAATGCAACACTACAGTCATCCAAATGAATGCACAGGTTGCAGAGCAATGAATATTCAGCAATTCTGCCTCCCATATTGACACAGGAACATCTCCTTGTCCACAGTCCCATTTCCACATTACCTTCATCTGGAAAATAAACATCTCTTGCTCCAGGAGGAAAGGAGAAGGAAAAAAGAGAACAAGTGAGCATATTGAATCAAAGCCTTTTTTTTCCTTTCCTCTAATATCTATTTTATAATCTAGATTGAGAGCAATATCTACCTCTTTCTTGCACTAGAATCATTCCTCCAAACTAAATTTTTAAATATCTTTAATTACACTTAGTGGAGGTAAGACATGAGTGCTGCTTTAATATTCTAGATGGTCTTGTGGATTAAAATTAGATTTATACATTTGCATAATAAAAGTAATGTTGTGAAAGAAAGTAGTTTGAGTATGTGAGAGGTAATTGCATTGTATGACTTGCCTTGGGCAACCCTTATTGGATTGAACTCAGCACCAGCCATTATACCGCTGGAGCATTTTGTATTTTTATGTAGCAGTGCAATGGAATTTAAATTTTATGCACAATTAGTTCTGTATTGATGTATAGTTTGTAGGTAGGGTTAAGTTATAAGACTGAGTCTAAGCCTCTAGTTACAGCTTTTCTTTTGGTGGAAGGGAAGGAAGCATTAAAAAAAAAAAAACAAGTTGGTGGAGGGAGTGAAATGTCTAGGAGTCCAGCAACATTAATACAATTCTGCAGTTTTCTGTCTGATAGCCTGCATTGCCAGTCTTCTGCAGTGCCTCCCCAGTACAGTATTTCATGCTCATGAAGCTCAACATGAGTACTGACAAATCATGTAACTGCTTTAATGACACCTCTTAAATTTGAGTTTCTCCCCTACCATTTGCCTTTACACACTACAGTATTTGAGAAAAGAGATGAAGTTGAGGTATTTACGAGTTGAGTGTATAAAATGAAACGCTCTCTTTGCTGCAGTGGTGTCTCAGAATATTTTGAAATATTCCTTCACAAGCTGACATGACAATAAAATGACCCAATCCAGAGTGACACAATATTTTACACAGTATTCAGGTTTAAGGGTGAATAGTCAGTTTATTTCTTCATTCTAAGGAATTTTAAGTAAAACAAATACCTTCTAAGAAGGTAGATATCCTCACAGCAGCTGAAGAATTTATAACACACTCAATCTCTCAAATAAATCTTTCCTTCTATGCAGGAGTGGGGCAGAGTTAGAATGCTTATGTATCTCTTAAGTCTCATGATTCCGTTTTTTAAAGTTATCCTCATTACCCCAATGAGCCTTTTCTTTGCCAGCTGCCCTCCTGACATGAGACCTACCACATCACTGGAAGTTTCTAATGATGAGCCAAAAAATTAAAGGTAGACCAAAGTTGCCTGAACAGTCCTAATCTTGCACCTTTTATGCTTTTTAAATACTGCCATTGAGATTAGTGTTGTTATTCTTCTTACGGTCGTCATATTGCACACCTCTACCTCTAAATCCCCTTATTTCTTGAAACAGTAAGTCTTTTCATTGTTTCTCACTGATCACACTTTCCTCAAGCATTCTTTCAATGGTGCTTTATTTAATTTTCAAATACACTAAATCTGGAGTAAAGAATACTGAGATTAGAATCTAAATGCACATGAAAATTCCTTTTGAAATGCAGGATTAAAAAGAATGGGTTTGGCATGAGAAGTTGATTCTCTCAGGGGAGAGTCATATTTTCATCCTAGATTTGGTTTATTGCATTGCTTAAATTAAATCTGACCTCTGTTACTCTCCGGCTACCTTCCTTTATCCATGATGTTTTACAGCAACTCTTCACCCAAGTGCTGAATTTTACTTCTCCTGTGACACTAAAGTTTAAGGGTATGCTTAGACAGAGTGGTGTGTTCAGTAGTAAAAACATCTCAAGTCATTCATATACACCCTCTCCCTTCACATCAGCCCCTCTTACCCTTGCACCTTTTTTTACAGCCTCTTCACTTGTGTTGGTACAGTTCTATCTGAGCTCAGGGAGTAAAGCAAATCACTATTTTACTTAAGCAAAGCAAGAAAGCATACGTGATCTGAATGTTCCCATAATCTGGTTTACAAGTGGTTGCATTGGCATGGCTGGGAGGATAATGGCCTGGAGAAACCCATTCCCTTAGCCTTGCTGCTGCCATTGTTTTATGCAGTCAGTCCTTAGAGAAGTCTAGACTACAACATCATACACACCATTTGTATTGGTCCCCATCGGGACCGACTATTTAATGAATTTCTCTTCTCGAATACATTTGCACAAGGAGATTTAATCAGCATTATCATTGGAAATGTTTCATAGCACTTCACTGAAAAGCCAGTTGGAGAGCACTTGCCTTGCCTGCTCCTGTGAGTTTTCTGGATAGAAGAATGCTTAAAGCTTGAGGTGCTGTCTTGGGGGACCTCATCAATTTATGAAAAAATCCCTGTTTATTCAGACACAGAAGAAGATGATGTGTTTTGGCTTGTTTTGTTTTCATGGTGCCCAGTGCATTTTGTAGAACTTTCATCCCAAAATATTCCTTTCTAAGAATATTCCTTTACTCAAGGCTGTAATTCTAGGAATTTTCCTATTCTCAGAGGTGTTTTCTGTAGACATGCCTTGCTGCCTCTCTCTTACATCACACTTCTTTGCACCATTTTTTGACGGCAGAGTCAGTTTCAGGTATGCCTGAAGTATTTGCCTCTGGGTCCCAACTCCTAGCCATCTCCAGAAGTGGAGCAAGGCCACATTTTTGGGACTGCATTGAGATGTAAACCAGAGGAACCAGTTGGGTTGACTCCAACAGGGTTGCGATGACAGATTTGCAATGTTCTTTTTAATATGGACAGTTGTCTTATGTAATTTATAATGTCTGCCCACAGCAAGGAAAAGATGTTGTGTGGGATGGTGTTTTTCACTTTTCCCAGTTGTCTGTTCCACACCCAACCCTTCACAGAACAGTGAATAGGAAAGCTCCTCCACTGACACCTGCTGCTGTAGTTGCCTTTGCTTTGCACAGTCCTGTGTGCTTTGTTGGGGTGGGAGACCAGTACTGTGTCAGTAGCTCCTTCAGAAATGAATATATTTTTTCTTGCACATCTCTAAAAAAGAGGGTATTTCTACAATCTGTTAACTTAATAGTGAAGATAACATAAAGGGGAGAAAGGGAGGGAAATTTTTTCTCAGGTCTTTTTAGACCATTAAGGATATGATGAAACTCAATTGTCCTTCAAATTTTGGATGATCTTTAAAAACCCATCTTCTAGAAAAATGGCCAGAAGGAAGGGAATCTAATTTCATTTTATTGTGTATTTTGACAAGATAATGATGAACTTAATGACACCCAATTTTAATTAGGTCCTCCAAACCTTAATTGCATTATAAATTCATTATTAATTATGATCTCCATTAAACTGAAATTTTCCAGTGGCCAGTTTGAGGAATACAGGTTTTGAAGTGCTATTAACATTTAAAATTATAAAAGAAAACATAGATTATTTGAAATGGCCATTGGAATATTTAACATTTTGTGTTGATAGCATCGTTGGGAGTGAAAACAATGCAGGTGTAGTGTGCTATGGCAAGCAAGCTGTCTCCAGCTGCATTCACTTTCAGAACAGCTAATTATATTTGGGAAATATTAGCAAAACCGCTTTAACTTTCCAATCTGAGGTCTTTCTGAAGTTTCTGTGCTAGAGTCCAGTATTATCCAGTATTGTAAAAAAAGGAAATTTAATGTACATCATGTCATGACCTCATAGCCTATCTACAAGGTGGAGTAGGGGAAAAGGGAGAGGAGCTACTGGGGAAAGAGGCAGCATCTTCAGAGACTCGTTTCTGGGTTTTAACCTCATGGTCTAACCTGTGGGGGTTGAAGCAGAGAATTATTGTTTTTCTATGGGTAGCTGAAAGAGAATTCAAGGTCATGATACATCATGAGAACTTTCCCTCTAAAAATAGCTAAAAAATCAGTCAAGTACCATTTCAAAATAATCACCAAAATTTGGAAAATACAAATACACTGACATTTGGAACTGCTTTGGTAGCATTCCAACATTTCATTAGGGAGCTTTGGAATGACAAATGAATGTTCTATAAAAACATCAGCTGAATATGTGGATAGTCTTACTGAAGGGGTTTTTCACATTTTGATTAATACTTGTAATAAAAAAGTAAGGTAATGCAGATTTTTTGCTAATTGGTAAGCATAGCTTTCTCTGTGAGATTCTAAGGATAATACTTCTATTTTGAATATACTCAGTTTTCAGATTTTTAAAATGTTAGTGTTATGATAATGGTAATATATTTAACTTTCAATACTAATTACAGAGTTATGCATCCAATGACTTTTCTAAGCTCTCATAACACTGTAGGTATAATAGAACCAATTAAGGTATGAATTTAGGAAACTTGCTCCTCAAATCTGTTGCTTTTCTACTGCAGGCTAAGCTCAATCTTTGAAGATATAAATAATTTTATTTTCTTTTTTGAATGCTTCCCTTTCCATGTTTGCAAATTGCCTGAAAACTACTAAGACCCTTTGTTTTTTTGAATTTTTGGACAACTGCTTTTACCAACTTGATTCTTTGTATGGCTTATGAGCAGTATTGTGGAAGTATTTTTTATTTCAAGTTTGAAGAGTTTTGATGGTTTACATGATGTATATTTTATCCAATTGTATAACAATAATTTTACAATGGAACTTTGAATGCAATTCCTTACACTAACAATTTAATTTTTTTTGTTGTATATCTAAAATATTTATTTTAAAAGGATTGGTTTTGCAAGGTCCTTTACTAGTAAGTGCACTCTCCTGAATTATGGAGATGATATCTTTTCTTCCAAAATCAAGGATTGCCAGCTAGGAAAATACAGCAGTAAATTTATGTTTAAACCAAAGCATGAGAAACACAGCTAAGGCATCCAGAAACAATCTTTATGCAGCCACTTGGTTTCATAGTGCAATGGCCATTCCATCTAAAATTTTCAAATAATCCTTGAAAATGTACAGCTCTGGCAGTGTCATAAATAATTACACCGCAAATTCCATTGCTCAATTTTGCACCCCCTCCCCCCGAAAAAAAAATCCAAAAACAAAGCAGCAGGCTTGAGTAAGAGAGCAGGTTTTTTTAGGCAGTATAGGTCATGTAAAGGTTGTGTCACTGTGACATGCATGTAGAACAGAAGTTAACATTATTTTTTAAATATACAATTTTAAACAGGTTCATATGCTGCCCCTTGACTTCCTGCTTTTCAGAGAAGGTATATGAGTTCACATGCTGGGAAGATGACTATTTCTAATCCGATGTTGCTTATCCTGTTTGGAAAGTGGCCAAATCTGCTGCTTTGCTTACAAGTGCATCAGTGCAAGCATCCACACGATCACTGAACATTAAACATTTCTGCAGTACCCTTGCTAGAAGTACATGACTGCTTTCCAGCTATGTGTGTTGTGTGCATTTCCTTCACTGTAACTCCTTGTGTTATAATTTACCCTTTTGAACCTTTTCTTCTTTTTAGAGAGAGAATGAGAGCTGAACCCCTTGAGTGTGTCTAATGATAATCTTCTGTGCCCTCAGGGCAGAGTTAAGGAGCTCTGTGTTGGAGCTGCCACAGCCCTCGAGAAGTACTGAAATACTCAGTGAAATATAAAAATTTACCCTGCATTTATACTGGTAATTATGTGTGGTTTATACATTTAAACATTCTGGAACAGAGTAGAAAGCTCTAAAATAAAAAATATAAGTTCAACTTTTGTCTCTTTTAGGAAATTAGCAGTCATTTAAACTGCTTCTGACTGATACTGTTGCATATCTGCTGTCCAGTGGAAATGAAGCCCTAATTATATCTAAACTTAAAAACTTTTTCTCTATAATAAAAAGCTTTCACTACAGGCAACTTAATGATAACAATTTGTAAGGGAAGATAATAAGTCCTAACTAAATTTAAGTAATGATTTCCAAAGTAGAGCCATAAATCTTCTGCAGTTGAAGTTCATGAGGTCTCAAAGGAAAGGGAACTTATGGCCACTGAAATGAATAATCCACAAACTGCCAGTAATTCATAGTGTTATTACGAGTGGGAATTTCTTTGATAGAAGCCTTTGAGTGAAGTCATTAAAACAATTGAGTGGTAAGCTAATACAGCAGTTCATACACAAGAAGTTTTAGCATATCAAATGATTTTACTTCTCTTTCCTCCAGCTCTCACAATTGTTGTAAATCTTTAGTGTTTTTATCCTCAGGACATAACATACATGAAAACCTAGATTTCAGAAATTTTCACCCCAGAAAGTAAGGTTGTACAGAATTTAACTAATAGGACTTGGCAGATAACAAATTATATTTCCATTCTTTGCTTGGACTGAAATTTTCATTGAAAAGAATTTACCTTTGCCATAAGCACCACATCTGTATTGTCTTTTTGTAAGACCTAACTCTGCTTCTGTTTCAGGACAATGACAGCTTGAACTTTGCTTTCACTGAATTAAATAGTGAGTTAATACTAACTGCAAGTGAGGGAGTAAATTGATAATTTTCTAGTCCAGATCCGTTCTTGTGTTACAACACTAGAGATCAATAAGGGAACATTCTGCACCTTTTCATGTGTGGTGTTAGGCAGAAGTAGGAAGTTTTACCACAGATTTGGATTTGGTATCTAGAGCAGTGGATTAAAAGTGAAAAGGTGAGGAGCTAGGCACATGAAGGCTGCCTATGATTACGCTGGGGAGTTCTTCAAACCTCCAATCCAGGGCATCTGCATGCAGAAAGCCTTTGGGAAATGGATCCTGGCATGTTATTGCTCTGAAACTCAAAGCAGTAACATATTCTCAGGTGTGATCTAAAATAGTACAGTTCTAGGGTCAGAAGTACACCAGGACCCATTGTGATATTTTATATAAATTACCATTACATTTCTTTTAGAGTGTACAAGTAGCCAATGTGTCACTATCTTGCTATAGGAGGACTTGAACCTGTTTCACAGAAGAAAACCAGTTTCTATTTCTTGATCTAGAATTTGTCTTAAATTTCCTGGGGTTTTGCCTGGTTTTCATTGGCCGAGCAAAATTGTCTGTATTAGCAGTCCTGATAATATTGATCTAGCATCAACAGGTTGTTAGACCTGCTGAAGCTCCTTTGGGTAGACTTGTCCTCAGGCAGATTAGTCCTTTGCTGAGGCATAATTTCTGACAAAAGCAGAGAAACGTTTGTGTCTAGATTTGCACTTTCCAGTAGTAAAGCTGGGAGTCTGACTAGTTTAACAGTGTTTAGCAAAGACCATTCAAGCAATTTCAAGCCCAAATTGCTCACAATGCTGTCTCTTTTCTACAGAGATTGATTCATCTGGTTTAGATTATCTGAAAGTCTTTGAATGGCTGAATGAGTCCCACTGATTTTCAGGTGTGCACCTTCCAGCTGGATCAGCTCCGTGCAGACCTGCTCTGCACTCTAATGAATTGTCATAACCAGCAGAAGGTAATCCTCATAGGATTACAACTCCTGTTTCCTCCACTTCTGATCTTTCGGGATCTCATAATTTGTTGGATCATATTTTGTTCATTTGGCATCATGTCATTTATTCCATCCTGATAGCTATGCCATTATGACTTAGGACAAGGACAATTTAAGTTTCATGGTGAGTCCAGAAGGCATTGGCTTTTAAAACCATAAAGTCACTTCTAAGTCCCAGCCAGAATTTGTCCTTAAAATAATTTACAACCTTCATTTAATACCTCTATTAGACATGGACTCTTCTGTAGACTTTCTCCAATCTGGGACAGGCTGAAAAATTAATCACATCTGATCAGCAGAAATTTATTTTCAATCTTCAAACATCCTCCATTTTCTTAAAAATTCTGAAGGAGTGAAACTGAATAACACTGAGTCAGTGTGTATATGAAAACACTTGACTATATTCTGAACTTTTCCACGTAAGAGTTTGAAGGGGCTTGGAGACCATATTCAGTCATGTGTTAAAATATTGAAAATAATTTAGGTTCAGGTAGAAGGTTTCAGTCCCATTTCTTTTTGTTTATATAGGTATTAATGCACATAAAATTATTCCAGTATTCTTCATAGGAATAGTCTTGACTGAGATGATTAACCACTATTGAAATAAATTCTGCTTTGCTTCCCATGCTTCTTGCTTAAGGAGTAATCTTTTAGGTATTGTTGACAAGGGAACAAAAGAAAGGCAAACTTTCAAAATTACTTTAACTGCCTAACTCAAAACTTTGCGAAAAAAAAGCATCCCTGAAGAAGTTTCAAGCTTCCTCTGAGGATTGTGACAGGATTATGCCATATTCAGTCGATGGTTTGCCTCATCACTTCCAAGGCCTTCATGCTCAGCTCAGCAAGGCCTTGATATTACAAAGTCCTTTGAATTTTTCCTAAAGGGAACTAAAGCCCTTTCACACTCCAGTCTTGCTTTTTGTTTCATTTGACATTACTCAATAGGTTTTGCTATGTCTAAATTAGAACAGTGTCTAATAGCTGTCTGATTGCATTCATCATTGCTACAGCTTGACAGGGCTGCAGCATGAAGGTCACATCAAATCCCAGTTCACATAAGGCAAAGTCCTGATTTATTTCTGTCCAGAGCTCTTGTGAGGCAACTGCAGCTCCCTGGACTTCTTTACACATAAGTGCTGTGGATTATTGATTAGAATCATACTTCTGGATGTAAGGGCTAGGATTTACTTAGCTGAAGTCTTGGGGTACTCACCTTGCTGTATATTGATAGGAGTTTTTTTAGTTCTTTGGGGGATGAATATTCAATTTTCTTTTTGCTGTGTTTTCATTCCACACATTTATTTTAAATCCATTATAATTTTATCATTACTGAATGACTTTAGGTCAGTGATATGCCCTTCTACAAATGTTTCCTTTTAAATATTTATTAGTGTATTACCTTGTGGTAATACAAATGTGATTTCATTAAAAAATCATATATGATACACATGAAAGGGAGTTTAGACATAGAAAGAAATGTTTGCACATCCTTTTCTGCAGAGACTAAAGAAGTGGTTTCCTCAGTGATAGGTAAACCTGTATGTTTTGTATAGATAAGAGATTCAGAAATACTATGCGGCTCACATTTGTATTTGGTGATCTCCATTTACCTTTTTCTATAACAGCAGTGTTTTTATCTTTTTAAATGCTGACACGCTGTCATGGAGCACATCCAGGCCCTCATCAGAGTGCAAAATTGAGGTGACATCATGTAGTCAGCTAAGATTTCCCTTCCTGGCTGATGGCACAGAGCTGTGGAACTGCCATCAGAGACTCTAGGGAGTGAGGAGTAGAAAAGGGGTGTCTGTTTAAGGCATGCTGAGCAGTCTCTTAATGCCAAAACATATTTAAAACACTGCACTTGGCAAAAATGAAAATACTCCATAGGCTGCTCTGAATCACACCATAAGATAAATTAGCCTTTGTTTGGCTGTAGAGGTTAGGGGTGGAAAGGGCAAGGACTGTACCTCTTAATACCTCTCTTCATTCCCAGTCCTCCCGAGTGGAATTGTACATTGTGTGATGCACAAATGTTAATATATGTCACTGTTAGAAAAATTGCATGTGAAATATGGAGAAATGAAAAACACTTGAACACAGGCCCTGCAGCTATCACCGTCAGCTGGATTTCACAGAGGATCTTGAGTGATAGGTCAGCCAAAATTCTTCTTAGGGGCAAGGATCTTGTCAACATCGAGTGTACTGTCAGTCCAGCTATTTAAGTTTGTTATTTTTTCTCATAAGTCAAGGACTTGAAGATGTTTTCCTCTGGTTTTACTTACCTGTTTTACTTACCTGTTTTCTGGTTTTACAAACCTGTTCTCCCTGAGTTCTAGAAGTTCATTGCAGCAAGCTGTGAGTTTGCTTCATCCGTTTCTTTAACCATCCTGGGATGATGTTTGGGAAGCCGTGTTCATGGAACACCACTCCATGGCTGAGAGAACTAATGTTCCTGTCAAAACCTCCTATACTTATCTCTGGATCACATCTATCTTTATCTGATCTCTGACACTTCTCCAAAGGGATTAGTGGGAATAGCCCCAGAACTGCCATCTCTTCATGTGCTCCTAGAGACCCTCCAACCCTTTTGATATTCCCAAGAATATTATACATTTTGAAGAGCTCATATCCTTGCAGGCCAAGTGGGGCAAGGACAGAGCTCATTTCTTTGTACTCTAGCAATTTTTCAGTGGTCTCGTGTTTCTGAGAAGCAGCACATGAGTTGTGTGTCTAGCACATGTGTCAAGGGGCTGCTTTTGTTCATCACCAATTCTTGGTTAAATTTTTGTCTGTTACTAGTTCTTTCCACATATCTGTTCTACTAGAGAGTATAACACTTTACCAGCAAAATGACCATGTTTTTTCCCTGCAGAGGGGCCATTTATGCCTGGGAGATGTGCACTCATCTCTTCTGCCTTTGGATGCCTCCCCACATACTCTATGAATGTTACTCTCAGTGAGGTCTCTCTGATTACAGCTGTCTCAGCACAGCCCCCTTGTTCTGCATCATTCTTTGTGTGTCAGTGGAATGCTGGTAACTGCAGCTGCCTCAGTGCAACCCATCTCCTTCCTGGTCTTGTTTCTCAGGAAAATATAGGCCACAGTCCTGCAAATGTCCAGTGCCTGGGTCAAGGCAACATGATCAATGTGCTAATAGGTCTGGCCCTGAGACTTTGCAGGTTAAAGAAAACCTGACATGAAAAATAGCTCTGCTGCTAGTGTGTGTCTTCAGTGTTATCTGTTTTTTCTTATAAGCTTCAATCCCTGTCTCCTCATCCTGTGCAACTACCATCAAATTCCCTGCTGAGACTATCCCTATTTGGTCTTCTCTCTTCACTAGCTACAAATTATTATTTTGGCTGCTGGGGTTATGCTCTCTCCTCCTGTCCAGCAAAGCCCTACTTCCTTCAAAATTGAGAGGGCTCATTTCTGAGCACTGAACTCAGATTTATCATAATGATCACAGGAGAGCATTACAGACCAAATAAACTGCAGATTGCATGCTAACAATGAAGCAATTTATTAACAAAATTATGTCTAAAATAGCGTTCCAGGTCCTAAAGTTTGCTTTAAAAATAGTTGTATTGCTAAAGCAGAATAATTATGTGAGAGCTGGTACTTAAATTGCATCCTCTGGATTTTTGTGCAACCTTCAGGGCTAGTAATGACTGGACTCTAATAACTAATTTTCCAGCAAGCCAGGTAAATAAGCCAGGTTAATTAAACGAAAGGAAAAAGAAACAGGCTGTACACAGCACACAGAAATTGCTAATTTAAACTGCTTTGTTCTTATGGGCACTTCTCTTAAGGATAAGACTTCACTCTCTTGAGTAACATGTACATTACTGTTACTTTTATTCCATAACAGATTTTGTGGGAGGCAGAACTTGTATTTTTTAATCTTATGTAATACATACATGAATGTTGAGTGAGCCATATTTAAATACTGTGAAGACTTCAAGAGAAAAGTCAGAAAATATGGAAGTGATATTTTGTCATGCAGCTGTGTCTGTTCTTTCTCCACAAAGTCATAAAGTGAGGATTCAGAGCCAGATGTTTGAACTTTCAATTGTCATTGCTTTCAGTTGAGGTTCCCAGGGTAATCGCATGGCAGCAGTGACTTATCATTGTCAAACACAGCTTTGAGTCAGCTGAAGATTGTTGGTATATATATTCCATAAGTTCAAGATATGAGATTTATGGTTTTCTGCTTGTAAAGAGTAGTTGGAGAATTATCTTTGGCAGGGTGATATTTTTTTTTATGTAAGATCACCAAGTGAGGCCAAATTCACAGCTTACAATGCTGAGAGACAAAGTTAAAATCCCAGTTTTGCATTGGTCATTATATCCACAGCACAAAAGACTGGGCAGCCTTCTTGTTCTGCTTCAGGCCCCTCCCTTGTGGAATCTGCCATGCATTCTGTACCACACGTTCTGCCACACATGGCATCCTCTTGTAGACACACAAATGACTGTATCATCTGTTTAATGTGACATGTTCACCCACTATTTAGCACAGTGGGGTTATCAACAGAACGGAGGCTGTCAGATCAGCTGTAATATAAATTTATCACCTTTGCACAGCTAGGTGCAGCATACTTTACAAAGTCAGGATTTGTAATCAAAAAAGAGCTTGTCCTCAGAAGACAACAGATGAGAAAACCCATAAACCAAACCTGCAAAGGGATCTGCAGATTAAAGACTAAGCTACAAATTGAGATTTTGTTTTCCAATAATTATGAGTCAAATGCTCTCTAGGTTTGAAGTCCTTGTTTCTCATAGCACAGAGAAGAAAACTGAGGGCACCACACAAATTTTTGCTCTCAACCTCAGGAATTTTCTGCATGAGTTCAATACAGGCTCTACTAAAGAACAAGTGCTCCAGCATGGTGCGTGCACAGGAGCAAGGGGCTTTGTCTCTTAATGAAGCTCCAGGCTTTTACATCTGGGGTATAGAGACATCATTCTGCATAGTTTTGAAATTCAAATCTATAATACACATATGCAAAAGTGCTTTCTGTCTCCATTTCTCTTTGCATTGATGGAAAGACAAGAAACTGACATTCCTATACAGAATACAGTGCCTTTGCAAATGTTGTATAGTTAAGGGTTGCCTACTCTACTCATTTCTTACATAGCTTAATAACATGTTTTGGGGACAGTGGAGAAATTCCAATGAACATCAATTATTGCCTAGTGTTGAATTTCCAATTCTGTGCCATTTCACCTGTCAGAAAATTAAATGATCCTTGTAATTTTCTTGTTATTGCATGATCTTTATGAGAAAAAATACAAGGCTACTTAATGCAGAGTAAATACAGTGCTCATAGAGAAATCTGTGTCCTTTAAGAGATGAAAAGAAGGAGGCTGATGGTAATTTTCTTTGTTCTTTCTACTTGTTTGCTATCCTGCTCCTTTGTCCGTTGATTTCAACTTTCAGATAAAAGCATTTAGTTGTTCATTTTCCTGTGTTAGTTTTGGATTATCTGACTTATGTCCATTTTGTTTCCTGCCCTTATACCTCACACCACAGCTTAGCTCCCACGTTCTTAACTCCTTGGAGACTGGGTAAGGCATTCTGCAGTCTTGTCTAGAGACTACTTGCTGGCAGGACATGTTGCAGTGCAGCAATTCTGGGGCAGTAGGGAGGCAGCTGTGCTGTGCTTTGCCATGCCAATAGGGCAAGTGCCAGGCAAGGTTAGCCACAGCCCTGTGATCACTGGGAAGACCCAGAGCTGGGGCAAGCTGAGGTGAAGCCATGAAGGTGAGTTAGGCTGATGGAATACATGGCCACATCCTGAGCTGGCTGCAAGGATGGAGTAGCAAAGCAATTCAGTTTCCAGAGCTGACTGTCAGCATGACACTGCTGGTGGTTTTGGACAGGCTTTCCAGTAAGCCATCTTAGGAAGCAGAGGTGGCATCATTTGGAGTGTCCAAGGGCAAAAGCAGATAGAGTGGCACTGGTCTCTCATCTGCTGCCTCATTTGTTTGGCGTCTTGTTTGGGTGGTTCACTGAAAATATCATCTGAGCGCTAAGTAAAAATCAAAAGGACAATTCAGATCTTAGGAACTTTAGGAATGACAAAATGTTATTTCTCCATGGAAAATCAAGAGTGCAGCCTGCTCTGCACATTCCAAGAGCAGTTTTGGTTGTTGTCTCTAAAAAAGAAAATGCTAGCTATCGTTTAAATGTAGGGCAGCAAGGATGGTTGGAGGTAAGGAATAGTTTTTCTGTGATGAAATGCTTATTTTTCTGGTCTGACAAAAGTCATCTGGATAAAGATGTGATGAGGTTTTCTAAAAATCATAAGGGAAACGGAAAAAAGTAGTAGGAATTTATCCATTTTTATTATGTGGGAACTGTAGAGAGCCGTACTATAAGGTAGTACATATAAAGCAAAAGGAGGAAGTTCACATGCTGCAAATTAAAATTATGGAACTCAGTGCTTAAGGCAATTGTAGAGACCAAAAGTATTCAGGGTTCTCAAAGTGACTAGACACATTAATGGAGAATTCCCAAGAGGGAGGAAGGGGATCTGATTGCATCCTCTATCAAAGAATGTTCCTAAATGACAGTGTGCAGATAAGGATGAAATTCAGACATGTTTAACCCTTTTCTCATGGCATCTGTTACTGACTTGTGCCAGAGATGGGGTACTGAGAGATGGATTTTGTGTTAGGTTCAGTACATTTGTTAATCTATAGTACTTACAGCCAGCTCCAGCTTCTCCCAAACCAAAGATACCTTTTCTTTCCCAGAAGAGGGATGAGAAGGAAGAGGAAGGAGGAAGAAGCAGGGTTGAATGACTACTACCTTTTGTGCATTGTGGAGCTTAGTGCTGCAACTCTGTCATGAGTGTGTGTGTTATGTCCAGCCAGTATTGTGGGGGTCTAATTCAACACAGTCGTTTTTTGCTCTTGCTGACCTGTCAAAGATTATTTTCCCATCTTTTTCTATCAGACAGTAATGCTAAGAACAACGGCTCTACAATATTGTCAAGCCTATTATTTTGTAGCCAATACAGATGGATTTCTGAGACCTAACTTGGAAGGTAGCTTTTCAACTATTTGGATGGAGGATTGGATAGCTGAGGGAAAAAATGCAGGCAATTACTTCTAACACTGGGTTTCTTCTTTATCTAATCTGCAATTTTCTGAAATACTGCTATGTCTTTTATCAAGAAATAGTGGGTAGCTGGCTTGGAAAATCTGAGATAAGGAGTCTCTGAGGCAGGAGTAATTGGTTGTGGTAGATTGGGACAAATTAGTAGGCTGCTCGGCAGAATTGTTTACTGTACTGTGTACATGCCACTTATTTCAGCCACTTCAGTCGTGTTTTGCTTTCTCTCTATTTATTTATCTATTTAATATTGAGATAATCAATGACATTAGCTTACTTTCCTACATGAGACTGTCCTGAAGAACAAAGACACAAAGAATTAGCCTGAAACATAAAAATGTCGCATGTCCTCTTAGATTATGCACAGTCTGTCTTTGAATGTTAGCGTTAACCTTCAGTTCAGTAGGATCTGTAGATACAAGTCTGAAAAAAATGCAAACTGACACTGTGGTGTATTTTTTCATTGCAAATATTTATGTTTGTCTTCTGATGATATTTTCCAGGTATAGTAAGAAGTTAGGAAACTATTACTAGAGTTGCTGGAGTTTCAGTTGATTAAGCACCTGTCATCTGAATCAGTTTTATATCAGAACTGCTCTAATTCACTGACCATTGCACAAAAAAATGTCATTGTACCTTTCAGATATTTGCCACCTTGATTTGTTATCTTCCCAGTGAAGGTGGATATAGTCCTAATGATCTGAAGTGTGCTGTGCTCCCAAAACCCACTTTCCATCAAAATCCCAAAGTAACAAAAAATAAAAATAAAACTAGATAATGCTCCACAACCTTCAAAGGAGAACTATAAATACGTAGCTAGAAAGGGAAAAAGACAGAGAGAGAAACGACATGTGCAAAGAATTTGTTGCAGCAAAGTTTACTTTGCATTCAAGTCCAGAGACTGCTTGATGGCAGCCATGTGTTTGACTCTCTTATAATGACTGCAAGAAGTGTGAGCAGAATTAAAACATCGAAATGGGTGAAAAAACCATGAATGTAGCACTCATCACTATTACATCCATGCAACCCCCGCAATGGGCTGTTGAATAAATGTAGCATGAACATGTCACAAGTTAGGCATGGCATACTTCTTGATAAAACCAGGAAAGCAGGGGAAAACTCTCTAAATGGGAAGTTACAGGTATCTGTGGAAACTGAGATAGGAAAATGATCAGTGACAGCAACCTATAGCCAAACATCAAAAATCCTGCTTTTCTCTTTTTTTCTCCTCCTCCCGTTTCCCTCAATAGACATCCATCAAACTGCAATAGGATTTCTGCTGGCCAGTTTGTGTCTTGGAAATTGACAAGAGAAGGGAGAATCACTTTGCCCGGAATCCTTGCTAAATTACATGAAAACAGGATTTGTGCTGCATGTAAACTGTGTAAATCCAGTCAGCTTTTAAGTAGAAACCAATTTTGTGGTGTGTAAGTATCATTGATTTGTTAATCTGACAGTTTTTTTAAACAAGCTGATGTGGATTAGCCAGTTCTGATTGTATGTCTCTTACAAGTCGTTTGAGTGCTGGATAGCTTGGGGAGTAAAGCACTAAAAATTAACCTTTGAGTCCCCTGCCTATAAATAAATTATTGATCCTTAAGAAAGAATCAGATAATCTCATTAGATATAGTTTTCTGTAGTGTGGGTCTAAATCCTGCCATACAGAATCATTTATCATAATTGACAATCTTTTTCCTGAAGCAGACAGGAGCTAAGCTACAATAGAAAGCAAATCCTGCAGGAATTGGTATAGAAGAACAGTATGAAGAATTTCCAACCAATTTGATGCTTAAGGGATGTTTTGTTTCCCCTCCAAGTATTTCTAAGGGCTTTTAGCTTTTATGTATGCTTTTATAGCTGTATATCCAATAATTCTCAGTCAGGAAAAAAGTGTCTCTGAAATGTCATGCATGATGGTATTCTGGAGCCAGACAGAAGTACATGGAGTGAATTTTTGATCCATGACATAACAGACACAAATGGAAAATACATAGCAAGCAGTGTAATATTGAAAGGCAGAAAGGGATACAGAGTTCAGTACTTGACATATAAATGACTGCTTAGAAGTACTTTACAGAAAAAAATAGTTAATGTGGTGTCAAAAGGTAAATGTACAGGCTATGAGACCTAATGTTGTTATTTTTTACAACTGCAGCTCAGTGATCTCCTGAAATGAAGCAAAGTCAAGTGAGCATTTTAATGGCATAAGGGGGAAAAAAAGCTGAACCTTATCATTAGTTTCAATAATTTGACTTTCCATTTTGTAAAAGAAAAGAAGAAACAAAGGACACTCATGTCTGAGCTCTGATTCTCTGTTGCTGGGCAAAGAGGAGCTGTACATGTGGGAAGCAGAAGGGGGGGTTCCTGGGGAGACAGCAGTTCTTACTTACTTGGCTTCTCAACCTGATTAAAGGTTAGCATCAAGTTCAGAGACACTGCAATCTCGATTTCTAGTGTCTGTCAGTTCAGAATCCCACTAGTATAAATTTTCTAAAAAAATATTTTTTTTTGTGAATGGAAATGATTGATGCAGCAATACCTATTACCAGATGAAAAAGGAAAAAACACATTCACACCCCCACAACCCTCTGCAGTTGGACTGTGTACCCTGTGGGGTTTCATGTATGCAGTAATCAAGGTTGGAGATTTGGTCCTACACCTATCTGTCTGTTCTGTCTTCAGGCTCACATCTTAGAAACCCCACACTGTTAAAGGAATACAGAAAAATAAGTGTAGATGAGGGAAATAATGGGCATGGTCTAGATATGGAAAGTAATTCAAATATCAGAAGAAATAGCATTGTATAGAGTGTCTGATTTAATGAAGATATATCGGACTTGTGCTAATGGAATTATTTTTAGGTTAAAAAAGTTTAAAGACCAATTAATTATAAGGCATAGCATATTTCTGTGTAAAGTGGTAAAGATTAAGGATAGATTCTGTTGCTCTGGATTAACTCAGAAGTTATTTGTGGTCATGTAAGTAAAAAACAGAGGGAGAATCCTGTAGTGTGGTGTGGCAGCTGTTCTGTACCAAATTGCTGGCGTAATCTCATGAAATTGCTTGCACTAATTCACTTCAGTGTAGTGATGAGTCTGATGGCATAATGCTGAGCTGCGGGGGTTCTCTCCTGCCCTGCACATAGTAGAGCACATCCATTTCCCACTGTGTTCCTGGTCCACTGCAGACACTGAGCTTTAGGTGAATTGTGACAGCCTTGGAATTTTATCACTACAGAGCAAGCACAGCCTCCTCTGACTCATTGGAAGGGCCTGTGGCCTGTCCACCTGGCAAGGGCTGTTTTCTCTTTTATGGACAAGGGAAAAAAATTAATCAATTCTTATATCAGTATGATGGCTAAGCAGACAGAAGTTTAAAAAATATTTTGCAGAAACACATGGGTTTTTAAAAATGGATATTCCTCTGCCAGGTAGAAATCATTTGGTATTTCTTCACTGGTACTAATGTACTAGTTTTATCCCTTGTGATTAAAGTGTTTATCCCTGCTGATTAAGAAAACCCACACCGGGGTGGACTTCATCTGTACATTAAAAATGATAGGGAATTTTTTTTTGTTTTCTCAGGGTTTTTTTTGTAATGTGGCAGAAAGAGTGTTTCTTTTATTTCATAGGCAAATATGAAATTGTGCACCAATAAAACGGATAGACCATCTCATTGACAGATCCAAAGAAAAGCATTCTTTATGAGAAAACACTGTATTGCTAATAAAGTGATCCCAACAGCCAAGTTTGTGCTGCTTAATTTGTTTCCTCGGAGTAATATTATAATTCTGACATACTGAAAAATTGCCTCACAGAGACTCATATTGCATTTGTTGCCGAGTGCCTCTTTGATATAACATTTGTTATTGTAGTGCTTGGGGTGTCTTCAGAGGAGTAATATTCTAAATGAACCTGGCTGTATCATCCCTTTAATGTGGAGTAGAATTTTGCATTACATTTTCAGCTTATTTCAAATGTGTTTTGCCAGCTATTCATCATGAGCGATCTGTTCAAGCACAGGGCCAGTATATCAATATAAAATCAGAAAAATCCTTAACACTTTCTCTTTGGGGAATCTCTCAGGTCGTTTCAATTCTTTTCTGTTAGATAAACAGAGAGTATGATCTCGTGTATTTATGCCTGCCTGTCAGGTTTTTTACAGTAGAAACACGAATCACTGTTTGTAATGCAGGATTAGCCTGTCTCACACAATGTTATTAGATTTAGACCTGCCTAGTGACTTAATTACTTTTTCTTCTGTATTTAACTTTAGGTTTCATCCCACACCAGCTTTTGCACTACCAGGAACGCTCTGCTTCTTATGTTAGAGCAAATATTGAAGAACATATTTATTATTTGTCTGGATTTGCACAGACAAAAAAATGAGAGCAGTATGTAGTCCCCCCTCAGTGGACTTCTGTATTCTGAGCTGCCAGAGAAATGTGAAAAGATTGCACTATGATGTCCTATCAGACCTCAAGACTGGAAGGACAGTTTGTATTGAATGCAGGCATTTTCCATAATTATGTTGCCTGCAGAGTTGCCACCTGCCCTATTTGATCTGATTACGGTGAAATGCAAAACTGTCCTCATTTCATAAGTGGAACTTTTCCATGTTCCCTCACAGAGAACAGCAAGATATGCACACATATTGCTGCTGCAGAGGAAGAAAAATATTACAATTAGGTATCAATTAAGATTCGAACTCCTTCACAAGAGTGCAGGTCACTTTTAGACAATTGCTTCTTTCTTAAGAGCTCTAGAAATAATTTTCTGTCTTAAAATCTCCATGAAAAAGAGAAAATCATAGCCATTCATCCAGATATGTCTTTACTATTCTGAGAGACGTTATATATTCTGTGGCTTTTTAAAATTCTCTTTTGGTTGGATGGGCTTATTGTCCATGAACATTTATTTTTAGAGTAGCCTGGGCTTGCCTTGTAGTCTGAGTCATTTATGTAGCAATTTAAATATTTGTCTAAGCTCTCAGTGAAAGGCTTATGTTGAAGATTTATAAATGCTTCATAGATTAAAGAAATAGCATTTTTTATATACTGTTTATACAGAGTGATGTCATATCCTGGGGAAAAAAAGAAATGCAAAATTCAAAAGAAAAGCATTACTGTTTCTGGGTCAGTGGATATTGTTTGCCATTGTCCTTTCTCCAATGGTAATTTTGTGCATGCTTATGCATGTGTAAGAGAGTGAGACCTGCATGTGTGCATCTTGGTTTTTCTGCAGTTTTTTTTGTTTTTTTTTTTTTTAGTTTGGCATATTGATTTTCCTGTACTCTGGACAGAAAATAACCTAAGTTATAATAAGTATTTTAATATCCTTAAACAGTTGTTTTGAAATTAAAAAGATGGAAAGCTGTGTTTGTTCTCTGGCACCTGGCCACATCTTTCTTGATGTTGCAGTGGCTTTATTCTACATTACATAGTCAGGGTAATAACCTCCCTTGGTAAATACAAATGAGATAGAAATTTATTGCAATATAAAACAGGGGTTTTGTCTATAACTTCCAAAATTATAGGAGAAAATTTTCCTTAATTCAACTTCTAAAAGGAAAAAGAATAAATATTTACTTTCCAAATCTGATTCTCAGTATTTGGGCTTCACAATACTGTTTACCATGACCAATATATTTCTGTTATTGAGCCATCAGCTGGAAAACGTCTGCATGAACTTCAGTTTAATTTCAGCTTAGCCACCTTTTAGCAACTCTATATTATACTTGCTTAGTTCTGGATTCAGGAATTGGAATCTTTTAAGGATTTGCCCTTCAGTAACTACCAAATGAAAATCTTCTATAGTTATTTTGGCCTTGTGTTGACTTTTATTCAGGGATAGTTGGATTTTCCCTGAGAAGACAATCTCCTCTCTCATAAAGTCTCCACCACATGCTGAAAGCTCCTGACCTCTCACTTCCCTTCTCAAAGGTACTGATCATCATCAAAGGCCAATGCCAGCATGAAGGTGGGAATTGGAGAGAACAGTTTTCTTTAGAGATTTCAACTACTTTTTGAATAAAAGATGAGCTTTCATGAATTGAGCTGATAGAGCTAAAAACCTAGCAAACTGAGAGTGAAGAACTCCTTTCAGGCCAGATCCCTGCAATGAGATTTTCACTTCGATGGTTGATATGGTAGAAGGTGTGAGTCTTCCAAAAGAAGTTTAAAATAGTGCTCTTGTATATCAACTGAAAAAAAAAAAAAAAAAACCTGGTTATGGTAGGATCTCTAGACTTGTCCTCTTTGATGTAAAGAAACTGTAGAAATTACTTCTGTTAATTAAGACCATTAAAAATATGGTGTTCTGTAAAATTTAATTTGGCAATAATCAAATCTTCCCAGTTGCATGGGAAGAAGGGAATTTCCTTTGTATTTTTGCTTCTGGAGCTTCTGTATGTGAGCAGTAAAGGTCATAGCTCAATTTCTCATTACAGATAGACAGCATGGAATTTGTTGTGTTGCGTGAGTTTGGTATTCACTGACTTTACTGAGAATTGTGTGGGTGAATTTACACCTATAATTTAAACTGGAATATTGAGCAAGCAGATGGCACAGACTATTCATCAAATATGTTTGCACTACTGCATGGTTGCCCTGAAGTCTCAGTCTCTTGGGCAATACTGAATATTATTTCTTAGAAAATTTTCCCCCTCTGAAAGACTCTTTCAACAGTTTGTTACATAGCAGCACAGAATATACAAAAAACTGCCAGAAATAACAAGCAGTGGCTTGCTGGCATTGCAGAACTCAAAGCAGTTCAGGGTTTGAATGCTGATGCGACTAAACATCACTTGTTCAACTGTGGTTTAAATGTTGTTTTAAATATGCAAAAAGGAAGCAAGGAAGTAGGTTCTAAACTGAAATGGCAGGTCAATATTCCTGCTGATATTCTTTGTGGTAAAGATTAAAAGAAAGACCTTAGCAGAAAATGGCTAATGTGGTTCATTACTTCTAGTCATTTGGCTTTAAAGCATCATTAAAAAAAGCAGTGAATAACAGCATAGTGAAAGCCAGAGTTGTGTGCAATGTGAGAAAGCCAGACCAGCAGAATTTGCTACAATTGCTTTAAGTGATCCTTTCCTAACTCCGTTGCAGTCCATTTGCAGAATTCTTTCGCAAATACTTCATGAGAGATAAAAAATGTGCTCTGTGTCTTTGGAGAGTTTTGAGTTTCAGAGCACACAAAGATGTAATCTGTTCAGCTGGGCAACTAGCATCTAACATCTCTAGTGACTGGTTAGGACAGGACAGGTATTTTGTCCTGACAAACCAGCTTTCATGAAACTTTCTTGACTAGTATCTTCAGCAGCCTTTTTGATAGCAAAATAATGTATAGGTCTTTTTACTGACTTCAGCTGTCAGAAGTCAATTTTAAAAAAAAGCAAATTAGCATGATACTGTTTGATGAGGTCATTAATGAAGAGAAAATGATGCTTCAATTCTGATTTTTTTTTTAAGAGAATAGGTTTCTTGCAGATTGACCTTTGAAAAAGTAGCAATTAAATATGTGCTTTACTGGCACACAGTCTTCTTAACAAAATATTGCATTTTCTGTACACAGTCAATTTGTTTGTCGTTACAGATATCTGTAAGCACCACTGGCTTAATTGTTGCTGTGATAGTTTGCTTGACCTGCTCCACCATTTGTAGTTTTAGAGAGATATTTAAAGACAGAGGAAAGATCTTCACCAAGTTGACCTCTGGGTACAGAAACCACACGCAAGTGTTGGTTGTCATCTTCTCTGGTTCAGCATTGCCCCAAGTGCAGAGCTGAGCTTTGCAGTCTAAATACATGCCTGCTGACTTTGAAAAGACAGAATTCAATACTTCTTACTTTTGAAATAAGCTTTTAAAATTTTTTTTCCCAAACTGATCAATAATATTGAAGCACTCTAATATGTCTTGTTTTGGGCATATATTTGTATACCTACTCATCTAGATTATTGTGCAGAAAAATATCATATGCAAACTGGTGATTACTAAAATGGCATAAGTACAAGAAAATAATGCAATTTTTTAGTTTATTTGATTTGGTTTTGCTGGATAGGTAGTTTTTTACACCAATTGTAAATTGGCCAATACAAGAAATTTAGGTACTAAAGGGCTGTTCCCCAATTGCCAAACATACGGCTGACTGGTTTAATGAGAGGGTTTTGAGTCTGACATGATTTTATGATTAATGATGGTTAGTAATAATTGATGCTCCAGATGAAGCTGTGTGCTCCTGTGAATCCTCTGCATTTTCAGGTTTACAGATGAAAGGCATGGGACTTGAGATGACAAGTTATTCACAGGACTGTTTTATACCTTTCTTTTTTTAAAAATTAAATCTTTTTATACAAAGGAAGATTCAAATGTAAATATAAGTGTACATATACAAATTAATGAAGTGCTAAGGTTGTCTACATTAGGAAATTATATGGACAGCAAGAAAAAAATCTCAATAATTTACCAAAGTATTGCTCATGAGTGTTGTAAAAAAATAGTGAAAATGGCTATAGTAATACCTGTCTGTAGGATCTGTGAGAAAATACTTCAACATCTTTTCACGGTGAACAAGCAGTATTCCAAATATAGCCTTATATGCTTATATTCTATAAATTACCTACTTGATATTCTTTATAATATGTTTTTCTCCTTTCAGTAAAATATTTATGCATTCCAGACACTCCCCTTAGTTTTGTCTTTGTTCACATTCACAGAACATCATAAATGAGTAAAGGTCACCTGTAACATCTAAACATTTAATTAACACAAGCTCAGTGAAGTCACTTCATACTTTGAAATCACTCTCAGTTCCCACTGTCACCAGCTCAGGATTGCTTTTCACTGGAAGAGATGCAGACAGCAAAAGATGTGGGGGTTTACAACAATGTTCTGGTTAGTCGAACAATTTAGAGGAGAAATTGGGAAATTTACACCACTTTCCCAGTGACATAACAAATTAATGCGCACTAGCTATAGGATTTCAAACATGTTAAGTTTTGTGTGAAAGTCTGGTGTGACTCCAGCTTTCTTGCTGCCCTGTTTCCACTCCCATTGTTATTATCCTCAGTGCAGGGCTGTGCTCTTCCTGCCATTGCTGCTAACTCAACAGTGCTGTCTGTGCTGTGCTGAGTAACCTGCACTCACGCCAGGAGTCCCAGTCACTGTCCCACTGTAGCTGAGGCTGGCTGTGCTCTGGATGCACACCTGCTATAAGAAGCACCTCTGAGCTGCAGGATTCCCTATTCACCTTTCCTTGCTGTGCATGCATGGCAGGCCAGCTTGCACTTGCCTACATACATATATATATATATACACACACATATATATTAGAGTGCTGCACTGCCAGAATTTTTAGGATTATGTTTTTGAATACAGAACATTTTTTATACCTATATTAAGTCATGAAAAAAAGAAGTCAACATATCCGTTAATTTTTAAGCATGAATTGGTTACTCCCAAGTCTTTAAAACATTTTCCAGTGGTGAGCTTGGTCTAGCAATTAGCACTGTGAAAAGATATCCTTTGAAGGACACTGATAGATATTCGTGCATGGTTATGTTCAGAGCCCACAAAAGGGATGTACTTTTCAGAATTAACAAGTGTTGATGAAGATATAAATTCTAAGTGAGAGAAATGGAAGTTGCACTGTGCTCATAATGTAAAGGCTAAGCTTGCACGGAGCTAAATGTGAGGGGGAAATTTACATGCTCCAGTGTTAAGCATATGTAGAGATGGTTGGAATTGCAGCTGTTGAGTGAAATTCAAATATTCTAACTTTAAAAATCTAAGTTATTTGTGTAAATCTTGCCAAGTTGCCTTGATCTCCTCACTTAATGGAAATAAGGGGATATTTTTTTTTGTGCCTGTCTTGGATGGTGAAAGCATGTATTCCTTCTATCAACTATAAAGGAAGCATGCAAGGAATATATTAGACTCATATAGCCAACATTTTGATGCTTAAATGCATTGAAATGAATCTCACAGAACAATACTGTTTGGGGAAAGATGAAATTTAAAATGCAAAGCATGAAATAATGCTGCAAATATATGGGAGAAGATGTAACACACAACCCTGCAGTGGAGATACACATGCTTGTAACCGTGGTCAGTGAAGACATTTTGTGATTTTCTTTGATTCTCTGAGTGATCCAGCTCGGGCACCTCCATCCGGGTGCTGGTAGGCAGGACAGGAGCACTGAGCTCTGAGCATTGCCTTTTTATGCAACACTAAAGGCTTGGCTTAATTTTTCCTTTGCCTTCTCTCAGAAGAACATAAGTCATACAGAGGGATAATTTTAAAGGAAAAAAAAAAAAACACACAAAAAAACCCAGAAGCTAATTCTGTCTGAGAAAAAATATGTGAAGATTTGGGTAATTAAATTGGTAGATGTTTGAATCATAGTTTAATTACAAGTGTAGTTGAAAATGTGTGTTCAGACCAATTGAAATCAGGGTATTTATGATGTGAGGAGACATCAAGCCATCCTTCCTAAATCTTGCTTCTTTATTCTTCTCTTTGAGATACATGTACTTATATGAAGAGATTAAAAATATGTTCGTGAAGAGAATACTACAATGTAAATTTCAGGTTTGCAGTAACACATTTCTGTAACTTTAAATGGACCTTTCATTCGTAAGTGCAGCATTTGGAGTTAAATTATAAAGCAATATGGGAGTCAAGTAACAACAAAATTATTCAAACAAGTAAACTGGTGTATGATGGAATGCGTTGAAACAAATAAAATGCTTAAATTTAATTTAAGTAATAAAACTTTAAATAGAAGCAAAGAAATTACTTGTGACTTTATAAAGCTGCTGGTCCTTTGAACTGGGCATCATCCCTTCATTATTTTCCTGCTTAGATTTAGGCTTATTCCTAAAACATCAAATTAGTTTTAAGCATCTGGTTGCTCTAAGGTCAATGGAAGTATGAGAGGATAAAAACCGGTATAAAAGTATTAAATATTTGCAGCCGTTTTTCTTTCTTATATCTTGCTCTGCCTTCATAGCAAGAACGTGTAACAGTCACTGTAGCAGAGAATATATAAACACAAGTTTGAATGCGAGCTGAAAGAGGCAACAAATAAACAATTTAGCTGCCATTTTATTGGTCTGCGGGTGTCCTCAATCCTGAGTTTTGGCTTCTGACTAAAGCCAATTGTTCATGCGTTTTCACTGTTTCCTTTCAAAGATCTTATGTGTAATTATTATCGATTATTTTTTTAATATTCCTGTTGTTTGATTTATGTCTGTGGACGTTTCATGAGGCTTGTACTTTTCAAGCAATAATTGGGAAGAGGGAAATGAAAAGTTTTGGTAATTGTTGAGACCATTCATTGTAAGGGGTTCTGTAGGACAGAGGGCATAAAAGCTAATCCTCAAAGCATTCTATACAAAATAGCAGAAATCTGTAAAGCACAGTTTATTTATGTCATTTGGCATGTGCTAGTTTCACATTAGAGACTTAGAAAACACACTTTTCTATAAATGTTTGGCGTGTACAGTTTGCCAGTGAACCCATCAGGTGCTGTGCTTAACTACTAAAAATTCTCAGGTTTCCATGTATGTTTTTGTATACATTAATATGTTGGTGGGTATATGGAGGAATTTGAGATGGCAAATAGTTCTTAATGTTTTTCAACAGAGAGGGTTTTTTTAAGTCTCTTTGTGTTTTATTTATGGAATGGTTATTTGTCATAACCTTTGTCTTTAGTCAATGTGCAGGAATTTAACATAATCCAAGACTTTTTCAAAACTCATAGATAGTTGGTAAAAATAGGTTACAGTGTTAGAGTATGTTTTACAAAGGTCCACTCACAGAAAAGACGAAATTAAAAATAGAAATAGGAAACATCTGAAATATGCCCAGAAATATTAAAAAAAAAAAAAAAAAAAAAAAAAAAAAAAAAAAAAGAAGAAGAAAAGGAAGATTTCTTCTTTTTCCTGAATTTTTTTCCTTCTGAAATGTGCCAATCTGAGATGGCTTCTTAAAGACAGCAGGCTGTTAAGATGTGTCAGTATAACTCAATATTGTATGCATTTGACATTTCTGAACTCATTGCTGGAAAGAATCATGCCAACAGTGACATAGGTTTTAAGCTCACTCTCTTTGCTAGTAATGTCAGGATCTGTTGTACAATCAGCTAAGCAAGATCCAGTGAAAATCTGAAAACTAGGTTGGGCAAGTCTGAAGAACAGACTGTACAAAATACTGCATTTGAAAGAGGATGCAGCAGTGGTGACTAGTAACACTTAAACATGCGTGTTTTTCATAGAATTATAGAATAATTTGAGTTGAAAGGGACGTTTAAAGGTCATCTGGTCCAGCCTCTCTGCAATAAGCAGCAACACCTTCAACAAGGTCAGGTTTCTCAGAGCCCTGGCCAGCCCGACCTTGAATAGGGCAACCCATTCCAGTGTTTCAGCACCCTCACCACACTTATTTCTTAGATCTAATCTAAATCAACCCTCCTGCAGTTTAAAACCATTACCCCTTGTCCTTTCACTAGATAGTGAATATTTGTCCTCATCCTTCTTATAAGTCCCCACCAAGTTCTGGAAGGCTGCTATAATGTCTCCCCTGAGCCTTCTGTTTTCCAGGCTGAGCAATCACAATTCTCTCGTGTTTCCTAATAGGGCAGGTGCTCCAGGCCTTTGGTCTTGGTGACCTTGCTCTGGACCCACTCCAACACGTCCACATTTTTCTGATGTTCTGGGGACCCCAGAGCTGGAGGCAGCATGGCAGGTGGGGTCTGAGCAGAGCAGAGGGGCAGGCTCCCCTCCCTCCTGCTGCCCACAGGGCTCTGGATGCAGCCCAGGATACCTTTGGTTTCTGGGCTTCAAGTGCTCCATGCCAGCCTCTCACCCCCAGCACTCCCAAGTTCTTCTTGGCAGGACTGCTCTTAATCCATTCATCCCCAGCTTGTATGGAAGAAAGGGAGGATGCAGGTAAGGACTTCATAAAGGGGAGATTATATAATTTATGTGTGAGTGCAGAATAGGATGGATTTCTGGGGGTAAAAAAAGGTACTCAGGAAATATGATTTCAAGGAGAATGGAGAAAAAAGTTCTTGCTAGGGAAGGAAAAGGAAACCTTCCAACTTTAAGGACTTTAGTGAATGATAACTTGGAAAGGATAAGAGGGAAGAAAGAAATACTTGATTGAAGTAGAAGCTGTAAGGACTCCAAAAAGCAGAATGCAGTTTAGTTGGTGTTCTAAAGCTAACATCTGTCAAAGATTAACAGGCAGCATTACATGAAATCATAATTATCCTCTACACTTAGAAATTCCTATGGCAGTATGCAATCAATGCAGATATTTTCAGGGAAAATCATGTGCAGGAAAATGTATTGCTAATTATGTAAGAACTTGAGGCTAAGAAAGAGGAACCATGTTTTATACAATCAGATTTGATTTGAAACACAAAGACAACAGTTCTGGACTAGAACTCAGAGCTCAGGTCAAGAAGTTGGTGAGACAGAGTTGGATGGAGATGTAAATCCCAGTGAGAATACAAGAAAGTGCTGTGTAGCAGTGATTCTGTAGTAGGAGTAGCAAGGACAATTAAGTGCATTGAGGAAGAGAAAGAATAAACAGCATGGAAAAAATGAGAACGGAAATTTAAAAGTGATACACAGGTTGTGATTATAGAAGTTGAGGAGAATAAAATCTGATTAAGAAATAATCATTTAGTACTAAAACACACATTCAAATATGTGAATACCCTTGTGCATGAGGAAGAGTTGGGTGAAAAGAAGCCTGCAATAATATCATAGGTTTCATTAAATGGGAAGAAATACTAATATTTAGTAAGAGGCAATTCATTAATAGGCAATTCTTACTATGTGCTTAAACGTGGACCCACTTCAAGCCTTGTCTTACCTTTGTAAGGGTTTGCTGATGAAGTTATGTAGATGGTGCATTCTTCACCTGTTCCTCCTCGGAATGAAGATAAAACGTTTACCAGTAAAAGGTTGACTTGAGGAACATTTAAATCAGTTCCCTAAGTGGAAAACTTATGTGAATACAAGACTTGTACTAGTGTAATTGTGTCTATTGTTCATTTTTTGCCTTTTTAGCTATGTTACTTTCAAGTGTAGTTCTTTTCTTCTGCATCCCTAAGACAACTATGCCACAGGAAGTGTGAGTGTAGGCCATGTCTCATTGACCTTGAGTAAAACCATGGTACTAGTGGAGATTTCCTGATAGTTACAACCAGATTCATTTGTATTCTTTTAATGGCAGTGAAATTAAGAGTGAAAGGTAACTATTTGTAGTAGCATCAGCAGAAAAACAGGTTGATAAATACTATGGTTCCTCCCATTTTCTGAGGGGAGGTATGCTCTTAATTTCTTTTAAAAAATTTTCTCTGCTAACAAAGAAATGCTTCAATTTATGGTAAAAATAGTAAAGCCCAGACAGCTTTCGCAGTCTGCACTTTCATCCCTTTTCATCAGGAATTAGTCTAGTAGTATACAAAAGTCATTTACAAAAGCAGTGTACAGCAGCCTTGGATTTCATTGCTGGGAAGATGATCACAGTCTGAGCAGGTCACTGAAGTGCATGGCAGTTAGCAAGACATGTTCTTTCTTACTGGCTGGTACAGATGTGAAAGTTTGTAGTGATTGAAAATTAATCTCGTTGCAAAATTCTGGTGAATGACTCCTCTGCCTTGGTTCTTGGTTTGTGTGTTAACACCAGCAGGTAACAGCCATATATATGTGAAATGGGTTCTATTTGTGACAGCCAAAATTAAAGCAATCTGTGGGGCCTATTAAATCCTTCAGGGAATCAGGAAAAGCATGTAGAAATTAATCCAAACCTGTTGTGTGAATCAGAATTCAGCTTTGGGCAGCTCCAACGTTTTGATGTGAGATCGTCTTTTAACAGGCTTTTTGGCTTATACTGAGGGTTGGCGGTATCTGGCAGACAGTGCTGCCCTTTTCATCTTGCTTTTGTTTGCAGTCCTTTGGGGAAAGGGCTAAAATATTCGGAATATAACCTTTCTAAGTGTTCTTGGTAGCATGCTCAGAAATGTGGAAGGATTATTTGATAGATGGTTTTCAGTATTCTGGTGCCTGCAGAGCCATGGCTAATCTTTCTAATCTTCTTTATCTAAGGTAATCTGTATATTCTATCATCTCTGCATCTATGTGTCTTATGCTGAAACTGCACTGACAGGAAGCTCTAAAATGCCTATTTTTGTTTCTTTCCAACAGCTGGCTGTCCAGATTCCTTGATTAAAGAACTTCATCACTTCAGGATTCTGGGAGAAGAACAGGTGAGTTAGCATCTCAAAGGCAGCGTCTTAATGTCATGAAAGATAGACGCTAATGAGACAGTTTCATCTCTCTCCAGGGAAACAGAGTGTATCTCATGACCCCCAAAGACCTAAAATGTGGAGAAAAAACCACACAGGAGTTATATGTGAGAGCTGGGTTTTTTCCCATTCTATCTGTCAGCCTTGACAGGTTATTAATTGGTACATCTGCTACCTGCCACAGTTTTTCGGCTTTTGACTACAGCAGTAAACAGACTCTCTAAAGCAGCAGACAGACAAACAATCTGACTAGGGGATTGGTACTTACAGCTACTCATGATATTATCCATCCTTTTGTGTGTCCTTTTTTCTCTTTTAAAAGAGTGTTTCTCATAATTATAGCTGTGCTTTGCACTCAGAAAATTTCTGTAGAGGGACCTTAGGAAAGCATAAGTGAAGTATGCTTTACAACGCTCACAAGAATGTCAGTTATTATGTTGTCAGTAATGAAATTAACATACAGAGGTATTGAGTAATGGCCTTAAATTTTGAGACACAACTTGAATTTTCAAACGCTCAATGTTTCTGAAATTCAAGTTGTCTTTTTCTCTGAAGTATCCCTCCGAAGGCAGTGGTTACAAAGCTGACTGCATGACAGAGAGCTACAGGTGCTAAGGACCAAGGGGCTGAAAGCCCAGCATTAGTGTACATGACAATATCCACATCTTTTCATGAACCTGGCACCAAGGGACTTGCACAAGGTTGTATGAGGGCTGTGACAGAGGTAGGAGCAACTCCTGAGTTGTTAATTCAAAGTCTTGTTTCATCATTTTTAAATCAGATTGTATTGTCAAGAACACCCTGTTGCTTGTCCTTTCCCTGTCACACTCCCTTTTTTATTGCAATTATGGCTGCTGTTACAATTTCTAGACTTCCAATTTTCCTCCACCAGCTACGCCCTTCAGTTGTTAAAGTCACAAGTCATGTTTCTCAGGGACTCAGCTTTTCCTGAGCAAGAGATACCGGAAGCAGGAATCTGATGAGATTGAGGATTTAGGAAGAGGAAATAAAAGAAATTACGACCAGGTTTGATGGGGTCAAGAGACCGATTAGAGCTGCCTGACAAATGGAGGGCAGAGTGAGATGAAGCTTGGGTAGAATGAAGAGATGGGGTTGGTTCATGGGAGGGGTTGGGAGCAGAAACCAGAATGACAAGGATACAGGTCTGACAAGGAGCATGGACCAAGGGCTGGAAGAGAATGACCAAATACAGAATCTTGCTGAGGAGACTGGTAAATAAAGGAAGATCTGCATTTAAGCTGTGTGAAGAGGTGAAGCTTATCAGTCTAGGAAGAGTGGGACAAAAGAAGAAATTTGAAGGAAAAGTAAAGAACAGCTAAACCAAAAGACTGTTGCATATGAGAGAGAGGACTGAACCAGACAGACTTGACAGCTCCCCTGGAAAAGCCCTAGAATGGAATTGTGGACCTTAGCCTGACTAAATAACACTGACAGAGCAATATTTAACTTATGGACTTTCTTTGCAAATTGTGAACATTGTCATGAGGCTTGAATTATTCCATTAGCCCATACAAGTATAAGGATTGTTGCAAATATATTCTGTCCCTATAAAAGCATTGTTATCGTGAGTCTACTGAAGACCACAGTAGCTTTTGTTTCAAGTTAGCACACACTTTGATAGTCAGGAAATAAACTGGTGCAAAACCAAGGCATAAAAGAAATTAAAATACATCTAAATGAAGAAAGAAAGGAATTAGAGGCAAAGTCCTTATTCATGTGACTATCTTTTTATTTCTTATATTTATATTGTTAGATATTTGCTTTTTAAAAATATCTAAAATATTTCTTTTTCCGTTATCATGCCTACTAGATAGAAAAAATTAATAATTAATTATAACACTGTTTTATTCAAATTCCTTACAATTTCAAAATTATAAACCATCATATATGTTCTTCCACTCCAAGCAATAGCCAAATAAAAATAGGGACATGTTCCTGCTTCATATGCAATCTTGATTTATTTTTAAAGTGCTTATGTATTTAAAGCCAGATTATAAAAGCAGAATGGACTATTGTGATAATCTGTTCTGATCTACTTTAGAATACACATTACATGACTTTTTGGGATTAATTCTTGTTTAAACTGCAGTATATTGCCTAGAAAAGCATCTATTCTTTGTTTACAAATCATTTGCAGACTTTAGATCCTATTATACCTCTCAGTAGTGAAAGACAAAATATTTCAAGCCTCTTGCCTTTCCACCACTCCACCAGCACCAGCATGTTTCCCATGTTGCATATCTCCCATTCCTCAGAGTTCAAGCAAAATAACCCTGGTTTTCCTCTTTGTTCACTGAGCATTTGTTTCTGGTAAATATAAATATAAATATAAATATAAATATAAATATAAATATAAATATAAATATAAATATAAATATAAATATAAATATAAATATACTGACCATATAAATGCTCATATAAATGTAAATACTTAGCATATGTAAGGTTTTTTGATGTCATCAGGAAAGAAAGGCTTTGAGTATCTTTCAGGATCAAACCTCTTGATACAGATGTTTCTGCTTGTTTATCTGAAATATCTTTAGATAAATGTAAGCATTAATGAAAAACTAATGTTGAGAAATAGGAGTGTGAAGAGTTGATTAATATTTTCTTAAAGGAGTTGTTTAATAATAAGACTCTTGTTCAAATAATCAAACTTCTTGGTAGTCTCCTGGACATGTAAAATTTCCATGTCTTCTATTCCATTAGGAACATACATTATGAGAAATTTATTCTAGCTGGAAAGTCTGTCTTTTAAGGCTTAGCTGGTGGCAACAAGATAGAGTTTAAAGAGGGAATCTGTTTTGGACTTTATGGAAAGACACAATCACAGTCTGCATGGTGAAATAGAAGACTGCAAGCTTCCCTGGTACATGATATGCATTGTGGATACCTAACTTACCACATAAAACCACCTTCCAGAGTAATTGGCTGCAAATGCAACACAAACACACTCAGTAGTAGATTACTGCCCTACTTCATATTTGACTCTTTGAGATGGTGCCACACGGCCTGACCCAGGGAGAGCCTCCAAAAGCAGCTTTGTCTGGTTTCTTTTGGACCCTCTTGTCACAGACTCTCCTAATCCACAAAGGTCTGTACAAGACAAAGAGAGTCTCCTGCACATGGAGTCCCAGGAGGGGTAGAGACTGAAGCTTTCTAGTTGCCCAAAGCTCTACTGAGCTTTCTCTTGCAATTTGTTCTCACTTCTCATAATCCATCTATTTCCTCTAGCTTAATGGCCAATCTGCTGGCTAACTCCTCCATTTCTTAAGTATCTGAGATACAGTCAGGATTGGATTGAAAGACTGAGTAAGTGGGGAGCTATTGAAAAATAGCACAATGTAAGAAAGTCTCCTGCAGTAGCCATTTGCCCTGTCAGGCTGGCTGTCTCTGCAAGTAAATGTTTCTACAAGTGGTGATAGTACAAGCTGCTTACAAGTATATGCTAAAAATGCACCAAATATGGGCCCTGTTCAAATACAGTGGAAGGCAGGTAATTCTACAAGCCAAGGCCAGAACAGCAGAGAGAACACTCCAAGCACAAACACCACAATATACCGGTATAGCAAGATGACTTGCAGTGAACTGTTGTGGAGTCTCCCTAATGACTCTGTGAGAAACTTCACTCTTGTCCCCAAAGTGATAAAAAACCCCTTGTTTAATTGTTTAAATGGAATATTGTGATTCATGAATAAAATAGCAGCTACATCAGAAGGCTGGAAGAGAAAACAAATAACACAAGAGCAAGCAATTTGCTGCTATACCCGAGTGCCCCCAGCAGGTCACAGCTCAGATGAAGCAGATGACTTGCTAGTGGCAAGAAGGGAAGCTGCTAAGTGATGTATAGCTGCGCTTCTCTGTTACATCATCTGCTCTGACAACTTTGCAGAATGTATTGGCCAGTTCCTTGATATTTTGACAGGGGAACGATCAATTTTAACAGATCTCTCCTATCAACTGCTACTGAAACTCATATCACTGCTCACTTATTTTTTGGAACTGTTGTGAGCGTTTATATCTCCCTGGAATCTGAGCAAGCCTGAATGGGGGCAGTTTGGGGTTGGGTTTTCTGTGGGATTTTGGTTTGGTTTTAGGGGATTGGGGTTTTTTTCCCCACATTTCCTTGACAATTAGGGAAAACTTACGCAAAGGAATATCCTAGAATACCCTATTTTGAAAATCTGCAGATGCACATCCACATGCTCTTCAAAGGTGGTGTGGGCTTATGCTGGTTTTTGCAGTGAGCTGTAACATTAGGAGAAACAGAAATCAAGTATGAAATGAACACAGCATGGTTAGAGATCATTTAACATTAGTTGAGGTTTTGTATATGGTGAGTGAGTGTGACAAGGTCGATTTTTTTTTATTGCAGTACTTGCTAGAGGAATTATTTTTTTCAAATGCATGTTACTGAATATTAATGTAAAGTCAGTCTTAAAGTAATTGATATATATTTACCCGTTCAGGCAAAATTAATGTCATATGACAATTCTAATTAACCAGCTGAGTTTAGTACAGGAAACTGTCAAATATGATCAACAAAGTGCTTCTTAAGTATTTCTGGGTTAAGATTTTTTGATAACTACACTTGGAAAAAATATAAGCTATATCTCAGTAATTCTAATCAGTAAAAAAACAAAATAAATTTTCACTGGATGATTTCTCCCATTCCTAATTACTAAGACAAAGCTATTTTGTTAGTATTTCAAAACCTTTATCTTTACAAGTGTAGTTTCTTATGCCTCTGCTGCTTTCCACCCAGTCCTCTGATTTCAGCTACTATGCAGTGTAAGTGATACCTACACACATCTCTCAGCTTCTGCCATTTTCCCATCTAATATCTCTTTTCTCTCCATCTCATTTGACTCACTTTTTGGATTTTCCACCACTGTCCCATCGCTTGCTCTCTAGGACTGAGCTACTGCATTGAACTCTTGATCCTCTTTACACCACCTGTTTCTTTAATAGGTGGAACTTCACAACAAACTTGAGTCTTGCAACTTCATATGACTAGTGATATGCCTCTTTTTCCTTCCTATGCTACACCTGCCTGGAGTGTCTCCTAGCCACCTCACTCAGAGGTAATTGGGATTCATGTGAATTCCTCAGTTTTGTCACTTCTGGATTATCACAACTTTGGCCTTTATGTTTTTGTCATAAGCAAGATATCTCTACATTCTTACACTTTTTGAATTTATTATACAGTAGGCAGGTAAAAGTCATTTATTTTGGTTCAACAGCAGAAATAAAGGATGAAGAGAAAGAAAGAAGGTACTTCTACTTAAATTTAAAGAATTTTTTTTTCTGTCAAAGCCAAAAACATATGTCATTTTATATAGAATTAAAATTTCACTTCCACACAGTTTTTATTTAATTTAGAGTGAAGATTTGAACCCCAGTGTTCAGGATCTCAGGTGCATGTGGAATTTAGAAATTCTTCCATCCCTTGGATAGCTTTGATCTGCTCTTAGGAAATATCCATGTGTTCACACTTGTGACCTGAGAATTGGGAGCCAATAGCTACTGCACTTAAATTCAGTTCCACAGTTTGCAACAGCATCAGCTGAACAGATTTCCTTGCATCAATTACAGCCTTGATGGCTGTTACTTGCAGTGGGAAGAGGAATGTGCATTTGAGCTCTGCAAGGGTCAGAAGAAACCAAATGTTTTTCTCTGGCATTCAGTCTATTCAGGCTGATCCCCCAAATACTTGCTGGAAGATCACAAACATCCAGTAGTTTGAAAATACAGTTCTGACCCTTTCTACTCAGTGCTCAGTCCCCTTTCTTCATTGTATCATATTGCCCCTCATATATTCAGTTTGATTTACTACCTGTTTCAGTATCCTCTGTTTTGTATTTTCTATTTTCATGTTATCACCTTATGCTTGCTTTCATATAATTCTGCAATCTTTTTTTTTTCTCCCCATCTCTAAATTTTGTCTGTGAATTGTAGTGCACTGGTCCAGTTAGAGGTTTCTAACCTTTTTTTTTTTTTTTTTTAAATAACTACCTTACCCAATTTTCTATGACTCTTCAGTCAGGCAAATTCCAGCCCTCCAGAGGTGATTGTCTTTCTTGGGTGCTTCTTTGGGTGCTCCTATGGTAGTAAGGAGCTGATGCTCTGAACTTGCTTTTCCAATCAGACCAGCGGCCAGCAGAGAAACCCAAAAACTTGGGAAAAATAAATTAGAGGTGCTCCATGGAGAGCCATGGCAGTCTATCACTTTTTAATCTGTATTTTAGATGACACATTTGTAAGTATTTTTACTAGTCTGAGGAGTGCTACTGGTTTCATACTCTAAGTTGCCTAATTACATTATGGAACTAATTCTTGGAGTTTTTGTATGTGCATAATACATATAAATAAAGTGCTTAGTCTACATTATGGACTCATAGCCTCCACAATCTAATTTTGAAACACACAGATGGTTATTTGATTTATAGGAGCAGTAAAAACAATCTGACTCCAGAAAGTAGATTTGCTTTCCTCTGAGACTCTTACATGCAGTTAAAGAAACAAGTAATTGAATTACGTTTCAGAGATTTGGGCTTTACATCTACTGTTATACTTTTGTCCAAAGTTGTCTACAAGGCTGCTACTGAGCAGATGCTTTTAGATGTGATGGGGGGAAAAAAAAGGAAAATAAAGAAAACAATGCCTAAAGTGTAAAAGCAGAATTAAAACAGTTCAAGGCATGCGTGCTGTGGCTGGGGGATTGGAATAAATGACCTTTAAGATTCCTTCCAACCCAAGCCATTCTATAATTCTATGGTATTAAATCATAATTTGTAAATTAAATGACACAGCCATGAATCACTGTGTTCATGAAGTGTGTTTTGCAGTGGAGTTTTGTGCATCCAAGTGCATTTCAGTTTTGTTTTGGTATCTGAATCTCAATGTAACTGAAAACACTGCAATCTATGGTTAACCTAGTATTCCTGTGTCAGCCCAGAGATTTCATTTATGTTACACTTGATTTACAACATCAAATGATTGAATTTCCACTGCTTGAAAATGCAGTATGGTTCTAAGACTCAAGGGAAAATATCCCAACCTGGAAAATGGAGAGCAAGGAATAAATGGTTAGTTATCTAGCCTCCATGTCTCACATGTCACACTGTAATCTAGATCTTATAATCTAAAGACTTTACAAACAAAGATTACACAAAAGAACTTCATTCTATGGTCAAAACACCATAAGTAGAGCTTATAAGTAGAACTTTTTCCACTCCAAATTTTATTCCCTGAAAAGTGTAGATTTGAGTGACAGGGGCAATTCACAATTTGAGGGGAAGCTTCGCAATGGAATTCAGTTTTTAGAGAGCAAACAGAATGTTTTACAACTACCTTGCTCATATACCTTTAGCTGTCTTAGCACCAATGTTTTAAAATAAATTTTATTTGTGAAGCTTTGGGGTTTTTTTCCAAATAGGCATTGAAATATATAGTTCTGGAGGAATCCAGCAACTACTTACCAACCTGTATTTTTGAGGACCTTATTACAGTAGCACATAGATGCTTGACATGCTTTGCCTGGAAGCTGCTTTCTAGCAGCAGTAGATGGCTGGTGATTTCTGTGTAATTTTATGCCACTCATTAGCATAGTATTTGACGTCCTCATGACTATTAATGGATTTTGCCTCTTAACGTTACATTGAAATCAGCAAGTATCATTCTTCCTCTTTACAAATGGGGAACTGATGAGAAGCATAGATTAAATGACTTACATGAAAGCCACAGGAAGGCTGTGCTGCTGCCAGGAATGAAATCAGGTGCCATGAATGCCAGTTCCATCAAGTTTCCCATGTATTATACTTTGTGAGAGGTTTTTTTCTAAAAATAATTGGAGATACTTTCCTCCTTGTAGCATACAGAACAACTTTACACGTGATGAGTGCATCTCTAAACAGGAGGCACACTGATAAAAATTGAGTGATAGATACTGTGCAATACTTTGAATGGACAGAAGAGCTAGATTCATCTTTCAATGGCAGCTCTTTACATGTTAGATATCTAGCCTAAGTTAGTTTTCTCAGCTTCAGCCATAGCACTTCCATAGGGTGATTGATCTTACCTATCTTAAACATCATATCTAAGTCAGGATAAATGCCCTCCTTGAGATCTTATTTCTTCTCATTCACTTGGAGCCTTGTTTAGGCTAGGTGTTTAATTTTAGATGAGCTAAAACTCTGTGAGGTGGCTCACAGTCTAAGCTATTTAGATACCTAAGGCTTGGTTTTAAAAATAGCTTAGAGCAGGTGAGTTAGTTAGGATCAGAATGATTGGAACTAAAGAAGCTATTGTAGGAGTACCTAATTTCAGGTGCCATTATCTAGGAAGTTGCCTAATCTCTCATTATTTTTAAAAAAACAGGACACTTGAGGGCTCAGTTCTTATGCAGCTGTACAAATCTAAGGGGTAAAGATGAGTTGCATCCCATCTCTCCTGTTAATTATAAAAGAAATCCACACAACCAGTGCAACTATAGGCATCATCACTGCAGAAATTCAAACTAAATTAAGTTAATTCTATGTTAGGTCTCCAGTTAAGTGGCGGAGTAAACCAGTGGGTGTTGTGTGCTGCAATGTCCTTAAATATCTCATCTGGACATGTGATCAAAAACACATCATGGGCTCCAAAGACATTTATGGGCCCTTGAAAACTGACTTGCTTAATGCATGTTGAATGTATATTTAGTCGCTATGATATGTATGGCTGTGGTGTATCGGGAAATATGTCTCTAATAGATATGGTCTGTCACTATATGCAAATAGTTAATTAATAATTCATGATAATAGTTTTGGTCCTTTACAGGTTTTTTAGAAGTGCACCCTTAATGTAGAGTCATTTTGTTTCAGACCACTGAATAAAGAAAATAAATCCACATACGTTGTGTAGATTGTGTTATGGCAGCAAACATGTTTATGTTCTGCTACTTGTTTCATTTGGTTGCTGGTTTTATTTGAGCAGAACCCAAGGAAAAGAAATTAGAAAATTGCATAAATGTATCTGGACTTTGAAGGCAGAAAACAGGCTGGTAACTCGATATCAAGATATGCAAATTAATTTATCAGTATCTTTTCTGGATAATTTTTTTGGCTGTTATAGTGTGAAAATCACTGGTGAGGGTGCCATACCTATTTGGCATGAGTCCTGTGCTGAACCACTATAAAATGTCAAATTTGTTGGACAGAAAACAATGTTTGCTATCTAACTTGCTAGTAGGTAAATTGGACATTTACATTCTGTAGCTTTCCCTAACAAGATAAATTAAAGAGAAAAAAAAATTAAAATAAAATAAAAACTTCTAAAAAAAGGAAAGAAAATGAGCGGAATCTCTCTATGCCCTTTTAGGCTAAGTTAATGGCTGGAAAGTATATTCTTTTTTTCTGCTGAGAATTTTTAATGCTGACAGAATCTCAGCTATAGTGTCACCAGTGTTTGCCTTCATAATGAGAAGCTGTTAACAATCCCACATGCAGCACAAAGTTCCCTCTTAACAGGGTAAGACAATCACCATCCTCACCTTCAGGTCCAGTTTGTGCCCTGAAGAAAAATTAGGCTACTAGAGAGTTTTGGAGCTATGGTTACCTATATTTCTATAAAGGCCAGCCAAATGACTCACTCAACACATATTTAGTGGAAAGATCACAAGCTTTACTGAAAACTGAGAGCATCCAACATTAAATATTTATGGCATTACTCTGGGTTCCAGCATAATAATAGCGCAGGAAAACACCAGTTGACTTCTTGAGCACCCACATTCAAGAAGAGTTTGCAAACATGTCTTGCACATTTCTCAAAATACTATTATTTTCCAAATAAAAGAGTCTTAAATCAGAATTTGTGGCTGTCATTCATACACTGAAAGATATTTTGAAGTATTTTTCTCCTTTTAGATTTTGCCTTTTTTTCAGAGGTTGTTTGGATTTTTCGTCAATTAACAAAGCTGGATACTTTAAGTTTGGGTTGATTTTTTTTCTGTGATTCAAACTTCTGTGTCTATATGTTACAGTCTTTTAAGAACTCTAATATTATTTTAAGAAGCCAGTTTAACAAGACATGTTGTGACAGCATTTGTAGAAGAATCTTCTGAAATGTACCCAGAATATGTCTAGTAGAGCCTTCTTTGGCATTTAAAATTATTTTTTGTATGCTGTGTGTATGAGGTGTTGGTCCTAAAGCTTCCATTTTCCTCTAAAGATTTCTTTGGAGAGGGATGTGGATTGGAGAAAGAATTTTTTGTTTGCTATCCTCCCAAAAAAGGAAACAGGATTTTCATGAGCCGTTATGGGATAAAATCTTATGAAGCACTAAATACTGTAGTGAGTGCTGTAACATAAAGCTCTGTTTTGTTTCTTTAGCACACCATAAAGTCTGCTCACGGAGAAAATTCATACCTACTCCCTTCCTCTTTGGCCTTTTGGATTTGCCGGTTTTCTTTGTGGCTGTTAGGACCAAATGCTTTCATTTATTTCCTTCCACAATAGAGCAGATTTATAGGTGAATCTGAAGCCTGGTTTGCAGTGGTTATACAGCCACTGGTGTGGAACTGCACCAGCACAGAGCCCAAGAGTGGATGTGATTTACATGTACACAGCATGATTTGTACTAGCTCAGCTTATCTCTGGCTGAAAGCAGGGTAAATTAGACATGGGAAAATTATTGCAGTGATATCAGTCATTTTAGAGCAGGCATTTTTGTCACTGAGCATAGATTGAGCATGTTACTTAATATTTCTGTGTGTCAGTGTCTCCATCATTAAAATTAAGACATTTCTAAGGCCTTTTAGGCTATCAGGATGGAATTAAATGAAAAGTGAAAAAGCTTAAGAAAATGTCATGTGAGACACATGAAAAAAATACACCTAGCATTGAAATGAATGCATATAAGAGTTATTCTGCTGATCAGTTTAATGATCAGCTTGCTTTTAAAATAAAGTTGCCTAGGCGAATTTTTACAGCCCTTGAGGTCTAAAACATTATACTGCTTCTAGCTATAGATCCCTGAAGGGGGTTTTTTGTGTGTTCTCTTCAATGCTGCACACAGCATTTATAATTTCTCTGTTGGACTATTTTTATGATGTTTACAATATTTTTTTATAGTAATATAAGTGTACTCAATGTTACTTACAGAAACAGTCTGCTGTTTTCTTGATTTTAATATCCCACGAAGTCTTCTGGTGGTGAAAATGTCTGTGAGCCAGAAAACAATGCACATGATGTGATTTGGAGCAGAGTGACACCCCATTTAATAATACTGCAAAGTTTTAGACTTTTGTCAAATGACCTGAACTTAGCATGTGAGACATTAGAACAATTGACTGGATTATGTTGGATAGAGTAAAACTCAAGGACTTGGGGTTTATCTTTGCGTGCTGCTCGGAGTTTAACACCGGTGTGTTTTGTGTTGCAGTACAGCCGCTACCAGCGCTATGGGGCCGAGGAATGTGTGCTGCAGATGGGAGGAGTGCTGTGTCCAACCCCTGGCTGTGGGGCAGGTCTGCTTCCTGAGCCAGGGCTGAGGAGAATCGTCTGTGAGCCAGGCAACGGGATAGGCTGTGGGGTAAGAACCTGCATTTTCCTTCTAGTGCTGTGGGAAATAATTGATATTGTACAACAAACACTAAGACGAAGGGGGAAAATGTGGTTGGCTTTTTTACCTTTTCCATTAGTGACTCTGAACTGCCCGTCACACAAAGTGGGACAAGACAGCTCAATAAACAATTTAAATATAGCACAATGGCTTAGGAATGATGACTTCATCACATAGAATGTGTCCATTCCATAATTCTTTGCTTTATTTGGTTTAAGAAGTTGCTGAGTAGTTACAGTGAGAAATTGAACTGTGCAAATGAAAATCCAAATGCACTCTTTCTTCTCCTAGAACTCAGCAAAAATGAACAGGATCTTGAACAAACCATTCACTATCATATTAATTTTTTTTACACAAAAAGGAGAGATAGAATAGCCTATTCGTGACACTGTAGTGACATTGCTCGTGCACATTAAAATACATGATGAAAAGAAATATAGAAATATTTTTGTTTACTCATAAAAATTGCTTTTAAGCAAGGGGAATGAAAAATTAATGGTAGATTTATGGAAATCAAAATCGGATGAAACTTGAAAATACTTTTGCTAAGAGATTACATCATATGGACCATCAACATTTTTGGCAGTAGAAAAAGCAAGTACTTTACAAGAATCAAGCTTTGGGGGAAGTAGATGTATGTAGAGATAAATCTATATATAAAAGAACCTATTAAATGTTTTGTCAGAGTGACTAACTGGTGTTTACACTATGTGACTCTTTCCATAGTTGGCATTATGGCAGAATTCCACAAACACTATGAGAGAAGATAAAATATCTATATTTGTAAAATACTAGGATGCTCCTTCTGCTGTCTTTCTTGTGGAAAATGCACTTTTTATTGCAGTGTTGATGTTGCCCAAACTGATACCATGGAAGAATAATAGTTTGCTGAACTAGGAAGTCGCAGTAACTTGTCTTCTTTGAGTAGGTTAGCATCTGTCGACCTTGGTAAGACTTCCTATCTGTCCATGCAGTGGTGCATGTAAAACAGAGTACTGCCTAGTTTCACTGAGCAGACATGGGCTATAAAATAAAGCAGAATATGAGAAAGTAATAAGAAACACGACTGCATAAACAAAAGGGAATGCTTCTAGGTTAACTATTAGGAATTGGTTAGAAAAGATAAAATCACATATAATTTTTATTCAGGTCTCTGCCTGGAAGTGGTGAAAATCATACTGTATTTTGCGGCTTCATTCATCATCGTTCTGAAACTGCAAATGCCCTGTAAATAAAGTGTATGTAGCATAAGGGATTGATACATTGCCTGGTTTAGCAAACTGCTGTTTCCTTCTAAGGACTCCGTGCTGTGCTTGGTAGTGATCAGATCTGCAGCCTTGAGTGTAAGCTCACCCTTTGTTTTGAATTATGTGAAGTCTTGAACATTACAGGGTACACTTCACTGAGGCTGAAATGAGAAGCAGGAGGCTGGTCTGGAAGCCAAATTTTGATAACATTAAGGTCCTTCCTCAGAATCCATAATGGAACAGAGGGAAAATTTATGCCTTTGGATCTTTCTTTGCCCCCTCAAAAGTGGTAACTTAAAGGAGGATTTGTCAAACACTTCATGTGGCGAGGGTCCTAGCACTGAAATCAGATGCTGGTGATGAAAGTGCATGAAGGTAAAAGATCCACCTGCAAGAGCACCAAGATAGTTAGAAAAGCTATTTATTTTTACTCTATTTTATGAAGTCATTTTCAGTGTTTTCTATTCTTAAACTATGACATTGTTTTTCCCAGTCAAAACCTGACCTTTTTCAGTGTGAAGGCCTTCCACTAATTTTTTATGGAATCCAGGAAGATCCATTTCAGAGCTCAACATTCCCTCATGAGTGTATGCATGATTTACAAGCTCAAAGAAAGGCTCTCAAAGAGACAAAGAATGTCCCTATTATCCATCCAAAAAAAAAGACTGCAAAAGATGTCTTGTAATACTTAACCTGTACGGCTTCGATTAGAAATATGTTCCTTGCTGAAGCTGCTAAGCAAAGAAATAAGGAAAGTAGTGTGAATCTGGAGATTCTTTAATCTGTACTTCAGTTATGTAGAGTCTCTTTTGGGATATTTGAACCTCTGTCTTTGGTTGAAGTTCATATTGATAGCAGCACAAGTTATACTCAACATCAGCCGTCTGTTATTCACACGAAAGCCCTTGCAGAGAAATAGTCGCCTATTGAACAGAACAAATTGATTGTTCTGGCCTGAATTGGCATGTTATGGTAGCTAACAACTGTCCAGTAGCTGAGGATTTTGATTTGCTGATGAGATGACTCAGGGGAGAGAGGAAGGACAGGTGGTCAAGAGAAAATCAAGGGAGTGAGGGACAACAGGTTTCAGCAGCCATTGTAGGAAAGTAAAGGAACCAAAAAAGAGAATAAGTTAGCCACCAGGGAAGGAAGCAAAGTAAATATTTCAATATTCAGAGAGAACTGTGAGAGGCAGTCCCAAACATATAAGGACTATGACCAAAACTGAAGGAATCATGAAAAATGAACAGGTGACTGAGCCAGGCTAGGATGTAGACATTTCAGTTTCTTGCTCTGTTCCGTGGAATGGGAAACTAGAATGTCTTTTTGCAGAGGAACTGCCATTGTTATCAAAGGGAAATGTGAATCTCCAGGAGAGTGCTTATAATTTGCTAAAAGGGCCTTTGGTAAAGTTAAAAGATGGATTTTGTTTTGACTTAGGAAATTAGGAAACAGCAACATGCAGGGTCTAGAAAGAGTCTGGTAAATGCCTATACAGAACTGTAGCAAAAAGATGAGAAAGGAGGTTTAAATGTAAGCATCTCCATATGTACCCTCTGCAGTCAGGCACTGCTATCTATTCAGCTTTTCAGGAAAAAAAAATAACAAGACAAAAGGTTTATTTTGACCGAATAGGAGCATGCAGATAAGATATCCTTTTAATGATTGTGAATAGTCCTCACCTACAGTCATGTTGTGGTTCCACTGACTGACTCTACTGATGTCTAATCTTTCATATTTTTTATTATTAGCCATAAACTTATTGATTGATTTACTAAGATATTACCATTATACACTATTCTACCTTCATTACTATGCATCAGACTTATGTTACTAACTTCTATTGCTCAGCTATAAAGTCCTGGCATATTTAACACTAGAAAACAGCAACAAAACATAGTAGATAGTACATATTGTACCAGCTGGCCTAGGTACAGGAAAAGCTGTGGTAAACAAGACATACAAAAGCTTTATGAATAAAACATTTTGTCTTGTTTTATATTATATTGGCATATTATTTACTACACATTAAAGAAGCTTGGAGTTAAAAAGAGGTTTGAATGGATCTTCAAAAGGGACTATACAACTAGTTTGTTAAGAAGTGTGCCTTGGTATATGTTACACATGCAGCTCAGCTTCCTTGCACAACATTCCTTGTCAGTATCTGTCAGTGGGATGATAACTGACTGATGTGTAACTGCATCCCAGATTTTGCATCCCCATTTTTGCATCCACAATGGTATGTTGTGCAGCAACAGTGGTAAATGTTTTGCAGCGTGCAGTATCAGTTTACCTATCCCTTGAAATGAGGTGAGAAGGGAGATAGAGGATAGTGGAAACAGAGCCTCTGCCAGTCTTTCCCCCTTGAGTTTATTCATTCCATAGCATATACAATCACGAAGAAGAATGATTTCCACAGATTGGGTGTTTTTTAATAGTCCCTGGCTAGGAGACCTGACTCTCGAAGGTCTGTGGAGGTCCTGAGATGACTCTAAACTATACTAAGGTCTAGGTGACAATTTAAAAGATCTTAGGAATAAGCTGTCCTAATTGATGTGTTTTATTGTTTTTCTTTGAGATCCCCTAATGTGAAATTCCAATCTGCAAGTGGGTACTCAAATGTAATGTATTAAATGTGCAGTGATAAAGTAAATTTTATAGTTTTGCAAAGGGAATACAAAATTTGGGTTTATTTAATCTCTTTTACACTATCTATACTGTTCCATATACGTAGTGCATTGAAGAGCATCAAGAGATGTGTTCCCATCTAGGACAGGTGAAGTTTTATGGCTGCAGACTACAAGAGGTCCCTGAAAAAATCAATAGATATAAATACCATGTCTTCCTTATAAATAGAATTCCTAGGCTGTTGTATTACATAAAACAAAATCCCTAAGGCAATTTTACTCTACCCAGCAATTTTTTCTCATTGATTTCTTCTTGCATTCTTCTTCCATGGCTAAGGAAGCATATGTCAAAAGCAATTGCACCATATTTGTAAGATTAATAATTGTCTGCCTTTTCAGTAATCTAAATAGAATAGAGGACACTAAAATAGTTACATGAGAAGTGCAATACATATTCCTGTTGTTTGCAAAGTTGGGGGTTTTTGTGATTCATCATCGTTTGTTCATGCATGTCCTAGCAGACATGTTTCATCTGCAGTAATGTCTTTGTTAAACCCACTGATACGCATGTAGGCAAACCTCAAACAATTGGGGGAAATCTTTTCTTTGAGGACACAGATCTGAATTGTAAAAACTTCCAAGCAACAAGTTCTTATCCACTTAATTCTGATAATTCAAATGATGATTTTGTTAGTTGTGTATGTCCTTCTAAACTTCTGGAGCGGGGTTGTTTAATTTAGTCTAATTTTAGGCTTTTATATGCCAGTTGAAGTGCTATGTGAGTGCACCTATACTTCCTCTGCAATCTGAACCAGCTTGCAAATACTGTTTCATATATGTGAAAGTGCACAAGAGTTTTTGAAATAAAAAACGATTTCCACATCTGGAAGCTATAAGTCTTTTATTGTGAAGTTCAGTCTTAATGCAATGCATGTCATGATCAATACTGACTTTCTCTAATTCCTGTCCCTCTTGAGTCTGGTTTTATCATATTATTCCATATATAGTGTCTGGTCAAAATGTTTAGAAGTCTGACTAACCACAAAAACTTAATTTTCAAACAAAGGTGTAGGTATAAATGTGTGGTTCAGGACATGTGCTTTGTTTCTCTGTTAGTAGTACCAGGAGAATGTTCAATGTATATAAAGAGGAAATAGGCAACTTTTAAAACAATTTGAGATATAAAGATAGTCAAGATGAGTAGTGGTAATTCAAGACAACCTTTGAAAGTACTTGCACTGAAAAAAATATTTTCAATTTTATAATCAGATGAATAAAAGGTCATGGGTGAAGAAGGGTTGTGTGTAAAATGATCTGAATTTTTCCCTTTAGCTTTAAGATGGGAATCTAAGTTGAAGCAGAAAATAGAGGCTTCACGGTTTTGAAAAACAGAGGAATAATTCAGAAAAAAAAAGACCTTGAGACCTTTATGTCATTTGGAAAACACTAAAATGGAAATAGGAGATTGCTGCTATCTTATAGCTGTTGCAAAATTGAAGGGTTACTCCTTGTTATTACATTTCAGGTATCTGTCCTTGTTCCGTATGTCATTAAATTTTTGCTTTTAAGAGAATTCACCAGAAAGGTGTGACCATGGAAAAGGTAATAGCTGAAGATATTGCTGCGATTAAGAAACCAACTCACAGCAGGAGTCTTTCATAATATTGTATAGGGAGTGTTTTCAAGGGGAATGAAAATGAGACAGACATTTTCTATTATTGCTAAATGTTGAGTTGCTAGCACTGCGCCACAAGCTCTTAGCAGCAATCATGAATTGCTTTCTTCTACTGAGTGGGCACTCTAGCCTTTAGAAAGTGGAATTCCATCTTGTTGACACATTATGCTTCAGTAGCTGAGCAAGTTGTTGAATTGCTAAAATATGACAGGCTGACCAGAATTCTTTTTGGATTTTTAGGAGGTTTTGTTTGGTACTGTTTTACATAGGTTAAAATTAACTGTAAAAGCATCAGGCTTTTTAAGATGCAGTAGAATGCTAATGTTTTAATAAGGTATTTACCCCAGAATTGCACTGTGCAATTAACCAGCTATATATTGCTGCCAAGGTGCATTATTTCCATTGCCCATGTCTTGCTGCACAGGGCGATTTATTGATCTGGCGACTGATATGAAAATCAGCTGTTAGCAGTGCGTGGATAAAGCAATCTAGAGAATGTTTCCATTTTTAGAAATATGGATCACGTTAGTTCACAGGACTAGCAAAAGAAAAAGAAATACTTTTTATATAGAAAACAAATAAATTACTTGCACTTGGTTTAATAGTAGAACAATAACTTATTTTTCCTTTACATCACAAATCATGAAATACTACCTAGAAAAATGCTGTTAGAAAATGTGTGTCTTCCATTTGATGTGAACTAAAACTGAAATTTCATTAGTTTTGTCTGCTAGATGTCCAAAATATTATGAGATTACTCGTTTCCTGTGATAAAATTCTGTATCCCTTGATTTATGTAGGGTATAGCTTTTGCCTGACTTCTGCATCATGCAGACATCTGGAAAATGGCAAATTGAAAGTGTAGTGTCTTCAGTTGTTTTTGCTTGACTTATTATTCTGTGGCCTACCTGGTAAAATTTAAAACTATTAAAATCTGTCATATGTGTTCTAAGACAGGATCAAGGAAGCAGAGAAAAGAGGTAGTTACCCAAAAGAGGATGGAAGATGATGTTCTCTGTAATCTAGAGATATCACAGATATAAGAATAACAGTGTATTTGAGTCAGGAAATTGTATTAGAGAAAACTAGGATAAAATCAAGTTCTTGCTTGTAAAGATAAGTCAAAACTGGACACAGAGACCTAGGAACTAGGTCTGTGAATGTAAACCAGCTCAGACTGGGATTTGTAACAATTGTTTTGCAGAAGATAAATGCTCCCAATTTAACCAAGTTGTCTGAAAAACGAGTGAACTGAAGCTGCAAGCATTTGAAACACATTTTAAATTGAGACTTGAGATAAAATAGCAGGTGGTTTTAAAATCACATCAGTAGCTGATTTTAGGATATATCAACTAACTCTTAGTCCTTGTAAACTGTTAGATCAAGCAATCCCCTGGAAGGATGCTAGGGATTTTCATATTAGAGATACCAAACACTCGACTTTGTCACTTGTTCAGTATTTAGATTCCAGAGCCAAAGATGCCTGGGCTTCCATTTTCTTCACCTGTGGAAAGAGAACAGCATTTTACAGTAGATGCAATGAAAAAATGTGCATAATTTAAAATACACAGCTTACCCTAAATTGATTTTAGCACATAGCTGTGGAAAAAGACCTCCCCAAAAAAGTACCTTCTCTGGAGAGATTCCTGGCTTTAGGTACTCATTGAGTGTATTATGCTGTCATCCTCAGGTCAGGATAAATTGATCACTGAATTTGAGGCAAGGTCAAAATTTTCTCTCAGAACTTATTGTCAGAGATTTGCTATTCCGCCAGAGTTGGTGGACGAGCTAAATACAATCTCCAGAAATTTTAGGGGGCATTTCTCACCTAGAAATTCCTTGTTATTTGAAGAGACACAGGATTTGATGACATCTTTGTCTATTTTGGACTATGCCTGTGGCACAGCACAGTTTACTCTCTTGACGACTGAGGTACTCTTGTCTAATTAAAGTAATTGGGCTCCATGTAGCAGTATCTGGGTGATGTTTAATGGCTTATGATGCTCAGGAGACTATATTAGATGAACTCATAATTCTATCTAGTCTTAAGTATAAGGGAAGTTTATGACTGGAGAGAACTTGCAACTACTTTTTTCTTACTAATCCTCTCCTCTTCAGCGAAGTGCCTAGAAATATGTGTGGCAGTCAGGGACAATGTATTGTCATGTGGCCCATCAGAAAAGACATGGAGTGCAAAAATCAGAAAGAAGGAAAAATAAACTGTTAATGGGATTTGCCAGTTAATTCTGCATGTATGAAAAACAAAGCTCTGTATTCTGTCTTCATATTTAACTGACATACAGTATAAGACTATTCTCCCTTATTTGATAGAAAGAAACACTTTGCACATGATAGGAAAGTGTAGCCATTTTAAATCAACCTGTATATCCTTCGAGTAATAGATTACGAAGTCCTGGTTATAGCAGCCTGTCCCAGAGCACAAGAGGTGCCTGAGCTTTCTTACTTAAATAGCTCATATACTGACTGCAGTTTCATAATCAGTAAGACAAATACAAATGAATTTATAAATTATCAGAACTAGGTGTTAGTGGAAGATTTGGTATGAATAAACAGATCTATCGCTGAATCACTGGAGAGGGAACAATAATGCAATCAGGACAGGATGTGCTGATTGAGAATGGCAGCCGCCAAGGGGAGGATTCTAATTGTGCAAGAGGCTTACTTGAGCAATCTTCTAAAAAATTTCTGTATTTGAATAGGAAAGAGAAACATGGGCTGAATGCAGGAAATCACTTATAAATGAAAGGAAAATAAATATGAATCAAATAAACCTATTTATTGCCTTTCATATGAAGGCCTCCTGAAGCACTTCAGATTGTATTATTATATTATTGTAAAAAGCAGGAGGTGCTTAATCAGTGAGAAATGATGGAGTAAAGAGCTAGGACCAGAACAATAAGACTTTAGATTAAAATGAATCTATTGACTGACCTTTTTAGCTTGGCCAGGATAAAAATTCAAAGTTCCGAATGCTAAAGAAGAATAGTCCTCATCATGTAGCTGGTATAATTCTAGCATGTAGCCCAACTCAGAAGCAAAGCACAAGATTCATAAAGTGAGCAGTTTACACAGATGTTGAAAAATCATGTCTTTCTACTGCTTTTGTGGCACTTTTGTAGGCTTCATGTTGTAGGATGTCAGAGTGAAAAAAATGTAGTAGAGATCTGGGGTTTAAGTCTATTCGGTGTAAGTACAAACATGAAAAAAAGTCATTTGTGTCAGTTTGGAACTTACAAATAATGACGCTTTTTTTTACTAAAATAAGTACCCCCAATTAAAAATGTTTGCAAGCTTTTGTATTTCTTTATAAGCTGACCAAAGTAATGCCAAAAGAGTGTCTTTCTCTACTTTACTTTGAATCTGCAAATACGTAAAATCTCTGTTTGTCAGCCATGCTCTTGGTTCATTTTTGCAAGACTACAACATCATTCTTCATGTGGAAGGCACAAAATAGTAGCTTAAGAAGACTTTCATAGTCTTTGTGATAAAAGAAAAGAATGGCAGAAAATGCAGAGTACAAGCATACCATAGGGATGGTATTGTGCATTGACATTTTCCTGGAAAATATTTCTTTTGTGATAACAAGATCCTGCGTAAAGTTTCCCACTTCTGCTCTTGGGTTTACAGTTATATAGGATTTCTCTCTGGATCTTTAAGGAAAAGCTTTTTCAAACACATTACAGTTACAATAGTATATTGGTGGAATGAAGCAAAGTTACTCTTTGTCATTTCACCAGTATAAGAGAAATGTTTATTTTTCATTGCACATGTTGCATTACTTCTATGTACTGTGTAGAATCCAGGTTAACTGGTCTCTGTAATGCATCTCTTTGGGCTATGCTCCACAAAGAGTGGTATGAAATTGGCATTAAAAATATTTAAAGTATAGCTAAATGTAGTTCTTGTACAAAAATTAATAGCTTTTTTAAAATAAAATTAAGTCCAACAGAGTTATTCTAAGATCAATTCCCTCACCACTAGTATTTTAGTAAGGTATTTAATAATGATGTCATATGCAAAACTTTATTATTTCAAAACCATTTCAAAGAGATAACAAAGCCACTATTCTACAATCAAAGCTGAGTTTGAAGTGCTTAAACAAAGCTGATTTTCAATTATCGGAGTCAAAAAAAGCATCTGAAAACTGTCTTGATTGCTGCAAAATTGCTGTCTTTTTAAGTTAGATAACTCAAAACAAATAGATAATGCTTATGAAGTTTAAAACAAAAATCCCCTTATAACAAAGCCTAATAAACACTCAGCCTGAAACAGAATATCTGGGTAAAGTTATAAGCTTCTGAAAGTAAGTTTAGAATAGAAGTTGCATCTCAACTTTAACAACTGTATTAAGGTCACTAAGCTATAAAAAGGGAGTAAAGAAAATGTTGCAAAGTCAAGGGCAAACTATGAAAATAAAATAAAATGAAAATATAATGACCAAATTAAATAGAAGTCATCCCTTGCACAGTAATAACATTCTGAATGAAAAGCAAGGACACGGATTTGGAGAACAGTGACCAACTGTTATTCAGTGGGAAATAACAGAAAATGAGAATGCAGTGTGTGCCCATAAAATCCTCATGAGAGAGAGAAGTAAAAATTCTGATAAGGATAATAAAATATGTCTTTGAATGGAGGCCTTGACTAAGGGCAGAAAATCATGTGTGGATAGTCAAGACTCAGTTAACTCCATTTTATCCGCATATTTCACAAAAAATTAAATAATTCATGCCACACTTTTTTTTTTTCCAAAATCTCTAACATTATATTGGCTGACAATCACTGCCATGATAGCAAATCTATTTCACTGACACTTAAAAGGAATAAGTAAAGAGATAAAGAGAAAGGCTTAAAGGTACTGGTGGCTCACTTCTTGAGACTAAATTAAATGAGCAGTAAAATAGGCTAGTCAAATTGGGCCTTGTTTCCCTTAAGAAATATCAAATAGCAGTAATAAGTATGTATGTACCTCTGTCATTTTAATACATTTTTTTAGTAAAAAAATGCTCATATATGTAAAATCAGATAATGACATTGATAAGTGTCTTATGCACATCTGAAATAGTTATATTAAAAATACTGAATTTCAGACCACCATGCTAAAGCCAGTGTTTGTTTTTAAATATAGTCAATATAGTCTGAAAACAAAAAATAGGTATGAGGCATGTTGTGCAACATTCTCATATCTAAAGAAAGCTTTGTTTTCTACTTACTTTTCAAATTAAAGTTAATGTAAATTTTATTATTTTATTTAGGGAACTTCTTGTAGGTCTCTTAAACATGCTTTTTAAAATTCCTTAGTTTTTATGGTAAGGATACTTATGTTAAAATCTAATAGAGCAACATAATTCTGAAAAAACAAAATAGTTGAATAGTTACATATACCTGTTGGCATAGACCTTCAGCAACATTTGACCTAAATCAGAAAGCTGAAAACTTAAAAACCACCAGGAGATCAAAACTAAAATCCACAAGTTCCCACTGGAGAATGAAGGAGGAGAAAATTGGAAAGTGAGGGCAGCCTTAAGGCAAGGTCTGAGAAAACATGGTGGGAACTTGCTGATTATTCAAAACTCTCACCCACACACCAATATATTCACTCCTTTTACTTGACTCAAAGAGTGAGAAGTTGCTCCTCCATTTTGTGGGAACAACCTGGAAAGAGATAACAGAAACATTAATTTGACTCCTCTGCTGAGAGCTGTGAGTGAGTGTGAGGTTGGTTGGTTGATCCCAGTAAGCAGGCTGAGATGGAGTATACCAGATAGCAGGGAGCATGGGTTCTCCAGAGATCTCAAGCAGAGTCTGAAAATGTGTATTCTATAAGGAAAACCTAGAATTTGTTACCTCCTTTGGTGGGCGGCTCTGGCATAAAGGAATAAAAGTATAGATGAGAGTGTGTGTGCCTTGGCTGCATGTATTCAGAATTATGGGAAACTACCTGCCACATCTTTGTATAGATGAACATGGAATTGGGGTAGTTTCAGTAACCTGAACTGGTGGGTGACATCCCTGCCCATGGCAGGGGGGTTGCAGCTGGGTGATCTTGAATATCCCTCCCTACACCTCCCTTTCTATGATGATATGAGCTGAAGTGCAGACCTAGTAGCAGCACTGTAGAAGTTGCTGGGCACATGTGTGAAAGGAGCCAGGGGACAACTGCAGGTGTGCACAGAGTGAGAGGTCTGTTAAGTGGGTGAAAGCCTCACAAAGATGTTTAAGCATCAATTGTGTAAAGAATGGCCTGGCCACATGACCATGATAATTTACATGAGGTCCCGGCCATTGCAGAATTTTTTGTGAATGTATATTGATTGGATACCAAATTTTGTGTTTGCAAGTATCTACAAGTATCATATTTTAAAATCCTTTTACACTGACAGGAAGCTTTTTCTGGGCCTGAAGTAGTTACCTAAAGTTATTTGGGAAAATGTTCTGGATTTGGAAATGGAAAAAAAATGTGGCTGCCAAACAGTAGCATTGCTCTGAGCTAGAAACCCACCATATCCTGCTATGAGAGGGGTGACAACAACTGGTAATTGGTGAGTTAAATAAATCAAAGAGGAAATAAACTGTACAATAAATGTACAATGCAATAATAGCTTTTATATGCTGCTGTGGTTCTCACCAGTGGTGTTTTCATAAAATGCATCACAAGCTTTCAGTGTTCAGGGAAACACATTAGTGTTTTTGAATTGTTTTTATTATAAGCCATGCAAATAGTGTTTGTCCCAGTGGGGCGTGACATTAATTATTAGCAAAAGATCTCTTGCATAATTTCAGTCCACACAGAATGAACAGTTCAGTCTTTATTTTCAGAGTGTGACATATAACTATTCAAAAATTGCATTTAAAAACATTTAACCCATGCAGAGTATTCCTGCTGAAGAGGTGACACATGGCAGAAATAAATTGCCCTAATAACATCTGCAAAAGTTTTGTGATTGCAAAAATGTTATCAATGTAATTCAAACATGTTCACCTTCGTTATGCGTCAGAAAAAAACTGTATTTAAATTCTTTCATATGAATGACCAGTGGTCAACTCAAATAAAAAAGTTTTAATCTTTTAGAGATAGATTTTTTAGAATAAGTCCTTTAGACAAAAGCAAACAAAAAATCAATCAAACAAAACATTACTTCTGCAAGAGAGGCAAGAGGAAAACAGTGACTTCTGAAAGGTAGAAATAGGCATTCTTGTCTAACTAATAAGAAATCAGTTCTAAGCAGAAAAAGGGAGCTGATAAGCCAGTAAAGAAATCATAAAGTCACAATGGTAAATTAGCTCAATGTAAAGGAGGATTAGGAAGGGTAAGGAGAGACCAACTTGCTTGAACAGTGAACCTTTTTATGACCTGAGATGTAAGAAAGACATGAATGCAAAATGTAAGCATGCATATGTTACTGTGTCATTTTGAATAGCTGGAAAAACAGAAGAAACACAGGAGCAATCACAAAGTGCAAGGTATGAAATAAAATATTTTTAATAGGAAGTCTACCAAATACTGTTCAGAAGGTTTTCCATAAAGAAGAGAAACAGTAACATGAAAGATAAGGAAGCTTTTAGTTGGCTTCTCATTGAGAGGAATCTGTATCATTAAAATTCTTCAAGAAGGCAAACGTGTTTACTTTTATGTTTAAATTTAAAAGGTCAAACTTGCTTAGATGGTTAACAGAGCTAAAACTAGTGAAACAGAACTAAAAATACATACTATAGTGGAGAAAGGACAGCATAAAGACGTTTTCAAATCCACTTCACTTGATGAAATTTTTTCTTGTAGGAATGGCTGAAGAAAATCCAGAACATTAATCATCACCTCTAAGAATAGGGTAGGAAAGATTTTGCAAAAGGCAAAAGCATGAAATCTATGTCTAAAAAGACAAAAAAACACCATAATCTGAGATTTACTGACAAGTGATTTTAACTTGAATTCCTGAGGAGAAAATGTAGCAAATAATTAAACTACTAGTAATAAGAAAGAGGACAAGAAGATAAAGTCTCAGGAAGTGTGGACTTAATAAGAGTTTATCACATCAATCTAACTTACTTTGCCAGAGTAACAGGACTTGTCGGTAGGAGAGAAATAGATGATGTTTTCTGTATTGAATCCATCGAAGCTTCTCGCATTGTTTCATATAAAATTCACAAAGGTGAACTAGGAATACAAGACCAGATGATAATTTCATTAAATGTGTATATAATTACTTGGAAAGCTGTGTACAGACTATCAGCATTTCACAATTAAAGCAGAGAGTTGCTTCAAATCTGTCCTGAGGTTGATAGATTTTAGTATTATCTCTGATGCCATGAAGAATGATTATAGAGTAAGGTTTTACATTTGCATAGGATATGTAGCGGGGGGACAGAAAACATTTTGGAATTCAATAGCAATTCAGTAAGAATAAATATAAATTTTCTTATGTAGACAGGTACAAACAACTGTATGTTAAGAGAAAAAAATGCATAGAGAGACAGCAACAGGGCAGAAGGTGTTCCGGGAGCACAACCTGATCTTGAGTCAGCTGTGTGCTAGTGTAGAAAATCAAAATGCTGGACTGACATATATAAATCACAGTAATTTCTCCTAATCCAAAATAAGACAGCAAGAGTAGCCCTGTTTTCTTTGCTGATGTTATTGTTCAGTTGAAGAAGGAAGATGTCCATTTTAACATGCTTCTTATCCAAGAAAAGGGCCTTTTTTCCTGGCCTCTTCCCATTCCACTTGGTTTGGAAGATAAATTGCTGAGATGTGCCATCAACAACTTCTCCATAGCTGCTTGACTGTCTGCTCATTCCAATCTGTAGCAGACTTTGCTGTAGAAATACTGAGTCCCAAATAAAAGCCAGCTGAAACAAATAAAATCCAATAAGCGCAATAGCAGAATGCCTATATGCTGTCAGCAACTAACATATATAAACCTAAAGAGAGTTCATACCCATGGAGTCTTTCTAAATACTGCTTTACAGAAAGCCAGTCCTAGCTCAGAGTCACATCAGTTCTTTCACCTCTCCTGTGAGTTCCCACTGCCAGGATTTGATTAGATAATCTTTTTTCCTTCAAATAGCCAGCTGCTTATGAAATGGCACTGCTGATGCTTCATGATAACACAGAATAAACTAGCCACCATGTATAAAATCACTGTGGACATTTTATGAGGAAAGAAACATTGAACTTGACCTTTAAAAAAGAAATCTATCTAGTTTATAGAGCCCACAGTTTCAGAGCTCCAAAATGTTTGATCCATCTCCCAGTTCTTTGAACAGTCTGGAAATGACACAGGAAAGTCCACACTGTAACTGGTCCCATTCAGTAACTGATTTGGTTGAAAATGTTCATGGAAATTGTGGAATTTGAGGCATAGGACTGTGTAAAAGGCAGGGAATTGTCAGTCTTCTTGTCTTTTTTCTCATAGCAAAGGCCATTCAGATTTTGTGAATGTGATATAAATCTCGCAATTATTTTATTGTATTTCCCCTTGACTGTACATTAAAGTATGGAAGCAAGTCGTCATCACTGAGCTCCAGAAACCTTTTTATATGATAGTTCTTCAGTGCTATTTTCTCCTCTGTCCTTTGGACCAACTTGTTACTTTTAGATGTCTTTCTCAGATTTAAAGATGCATAGCTGTGCTCTGGTGTATGTGTAGGTGCATGTGGGTTTTCCATGCCTTGAATCCTATCATTGTCTTGTGGTTTCACCCTTCCCCCTTTTCTTACCAAATTCTATAAAAAATGCATTTGAGGTAAAGCCTCCAGAGCTTTTATCAAGCAAATGAAGGAGTATTTCAGTTTGTCTTTTTCAGGTATTTTCAACTAATTCTGTTTTAAAACAGAAAAATGCTTTCAATTTTTTGGCAAGATTTCATATTTATCTTAAGTCTTTTGGGTACAGTTAGATTCACTTAATTCCCTCCACATTTTATTTGTAGTATATTGGTTCTTCAGCACTTAGCTATTCATTTCTATATCTTATATGTGTTCTTTTATCTTTCTTTGTGTATGGTTTATTTTCTTACCTTTCTTGTCCTCTCAAATGCAGCACTTACATCAAGTCTTATTATTGTTTTTAAATAACTCTATTCCTGCTACATTAATTTCTAGAAGACTTTTTTTCACAGTTTCCCCATTTTATCTCTCTGTTAAGATGTACCTGTGAATTTACACAGTAAACAATACCTGTGTACACACAGTTCAGCAAAAGTTGTATTTTTCAAATAATTGCAAGCACCAGAGAAGTCTTATTCATTGAAAGAAACTCCTGTAGTATAACTGTCTTTTATGGCATTTTACCAATGATATTTTTATGATATTTATGATATTTTGTGAATCGCATAATCCTTTTCATAGAGCCTCCTTTTATTTTGGAATTCAATGAACAGTTGCAATGACTTTTTTTTTTGTGTGTGTATTCCTGCTTTTCAGACTTCTATAGCTAAACCTTTCTATTTGAATATATGGAGAAAATGAGTAAGGAAAAGTATTAGGCTTTTAGGAGTGGAAGATTGTTCATATCTGAGTTTCCTTGTCATGTGAGGATTTTCCAAAATAGTCTCTTAAACTGGATAAAACAAATTTGACAATCAAGTTCAGTCACACCTTTTATTTAATCTGTTTTTATATTAAAATTATAGGAGTTCATGCCATAGCCAAAGAGAAGTTATCATAAATGGAAGTTGAAGACATATTTGAATGACAGCAATCAGAATACAAAATTTATTTTTTCAAAGTTTCTTCAATAATTTAAGGTGTTTTTGCACATATACCTATATAATACCTGTAAACAGCTGAAATTGCACAGAAATGTTTAAAGAAGGGAGCTCCCTTTATCTTACTGATACCAGAACAAGTAATCTCATTATAGGCTAGAAGTGTATTTAGGAATTCAGTAAAATTCTTAGGTTTTGTATTGATTCATACATTTGACTGTACCTAGAAAAGCATATTAAAACATGTATTTTTGTCAAAAATCTGAAAATATTTTCATTTGGTTTTGAAAGGATGGTTGTCTGGCTTGCAAGCAATATGCCTATAATATAAACTTAGCTTCTGAAAATAAATGTTATTAATATTTAAGAACGTTATGTCACATTATGATTATTTCTGATGAAGTAGTTATGAGATTGGTATTTTAAACTTGAATCATCAGGCAGATGGCAAAAGCTAATGGGAATCTTAGCTGGGAGTTGACTTTTCCCCTAACATCACTTTTAGCATTGGCTACTTTCATTCTTCTGGCCGTCTGCCTTGTTTGATATTCTGAGCAGTTCATGGTAGTTCCAATTTCATAATAATGATAGTACCTCTGGCATGTAGTTTTTCACTCAGCTGAGCAGCATCTTTTCTAGGGAATTATTAACTCTTCGTATATGGCCTTTTTTTAGATCTGGTATCTCAAGAGTAGTTTTGGAAAGCTTTTTCCACTTGTTCTCTTTTAAACCTGAAAATATCACAGTGAAGAAAAGTGAGAATGGACATTGAAAAGCCAGCGATTCAGCTTTCTAGCTTGCATTTTAATTTAAAGCTAATATTTTTTTCAAAGTAGCAAAGCCTACCCTTTCTGACCATGAGGGGCAGAGTCAGATGAAGCAAGGAGGTTCTCTAGTTCAGTTACACCACTATGTAGCACAGTTTAACTGCAGCTGTCATGTCTTTAGGACTTGTACTGAATTGCTTAGCATTTGATTGTGGATCAAGGAATTGAAATTAGTGACCAGTGAAGTGTGCAATCAATAAGATTAAAGTACAGGATTGGAATAACTTCACAAGTTAACATTCTGGTTTTACTCATACAAGCGAGTTCTGTAAACAGCTACAGAGATAAGAATGGCACAAAATCATTCCACTAAAATACTATTCATTAAATTTAAAATTCCTGATTTACATTATTAGAAATATTCTGTAAACGCTTCATAAAAAATTTCTGAATTATTTCATTTTTCAATGTGGACCTGTCAGCAAAGGCAAGTGGAATATTTTTTTCTTATGTAGTGACTTGCTCCACCACGCATTTGGAGTGAGTGAGTACCACTTTGATTTGTTTACTCAGAGCTGTTTCATTCCATGTGCTTCAAAGCAATGGTGAAAAAAACTGGAAGTATCAGCTGTGCCTTGTTGTCTGTCATATATAGTGTCATTTTAAATGTGAAGATTAGTCAAGATTCAGGAAAATTGTAGTTGCTGCTTATCCTAGAATGTTTTAACAAACAACTGATTCGTTTTGTTACACAAAAAGACAGTTTGAAGACCTGAGCAGAGCTCAGAGAATATGAAGCAAATGTCTAGACATTTCTTTACCAAGAAGAAGTTGTTAGGTTTTATGGCGTAATTTCACAGGTGGTTAACTGTGTAGCTTCTAATATTTGGCTGGGGTTTTTTTTAATTATTATCACTCTCATATTCTTCATAATGCTTTGGGGCTTGGGGAAGGGGAGATTTCTTCTTAAAGGTCACTGCTTCCAAAAACCTGTATTCTCACTCTACCCAACATCAATTTAAAGTTGCATAGCCCTGAATGATACCATCTGACTAACACATGTGACACATGGGAGACCAGAAACAGCTTCCTGCAGCCGAGATGCCAGTAGAGCAGTAGAGCCAGGGAATCACATTTTTGGCATTGCAGTTAACAATTATCTACATCCTCTTTCTTCTCAAGCGACAGCACAGGTCTCTTGCATCATATGTTGGCTGTGCAATGGGCTTACAGTGTATAAATCCATCAGAACATCCAGCCTTCTATTTTCTTGTTGTTTTGAATAAGAAAATTGTATGAACAGTAGAGAATTGTAGTCAAAAGGATCCCCTGTCCAATTACACTCCTGACAAAAGTGTTTGGCCCTCCCCTGCAGCTGCTGGTTTTGTCAGAGTAGGAGTTATCAAGACATCCTAGAGTTGCTTCTGGAACTGGTGAGTTGCAAACCAAGTAATGATGCTGTTTCTGTTTGTACCATCTGCGTATGGAGCGTGGAGGCGCCAGTTAGAGGAGGAGCCCTGGAGCAGGTCCCCTGAAGACAGAGGACAAAACCTTAGCACTTCAGTTATACCCCATGCTCACACAGAAGATTTGAAGTGGTATATCTAGTGTTGGTCAAGTCTTTTTCAAGGAGCAAATATCTCTGTAATGTCTTCCTGATCCTGGTTAGATGTCTGGGCCCATGATGTAACTCTACACCTGCACCAAGGGGCACACACTGTTGTGCACAGGGGAAGAGTTTCAGAACATTGGGCCTGCACTGCTGATGGAAATGTTTTGAATATCAGTGTACTTGTGATAGATAGTGGATCAGGGAATATTTTTTTCTTAAGCATCCTTGATCAAGATATCTAGATAAGGGGTCATAACTTTGCTTTATCATAGAGGAAATAGTTCTCTTTTGCAGTTAAGACACACGTTTGCTCACTCCCTTTCTCTTATGGTCATTCCCTAAATCCTTTCCAATAGTCCTAAGTTTTTTACTTCCTTCTGAAATTGCCATTCAAGGCAGTTTGACTGCAATGCCACTTAATACTGAAACATCTTCCTCAGACTTTGATGAGGTTTTCTTCCTAAAGAAATAGTCAGGTTCAGAAAAAGTCTCGTTTTCCTCTTCATCAGATGATGACATTATTCATCCTTCTCCTCCCAAATATGTTCAAACAATCATTGCTTCACAAAACTAATTAAGACTTGCAGGAATGCAGGCACTGGTAACCCAGGGAATTCCCAATCCTTATTTCCAGATAGTTGTGGAGATTTGCCCCACCATAGCATACACTGTTTTCGAAGTATGACAAGTTCAAGTTTTATTCCTTCCTAAAAATTTGCTACAGATTGCAATGAAGACTGGATCCTGCAAAAATAAAAGCATGATTTACAGATTTAAAAAGCATTCACTATCAGAAAGTTCATACTAAAAGTTTCTATGCTCTCCCTGTTTGTTAACACTGTTATGCTGTTATGCTAGACAGCTGTCTGAACTGGCTAAATTTTTGTTCTGAAATTTGCCTTCACCTGAAAATGAAATGCCTGCCTATTGTTATTCCTCTCTCCTCAAGGTTTTCTCTCTCTTCTTTCCCTGCAAATTTTGCTGCAGTTCTCTAGGGAAATGAAAGGCCTTTGAATTGAAACTGATGCTCCTAGACAGTACAATGCTGTTGTCATCTATGCATTTGCATTTTCCATTCTCCTTGGCTTGGCTATTTACTAGAAATACCAGCTTTCTATAGCCTTAAGACAGAAAGAATGTCTTACACTGTGTACTTCTAGAAGCTGTTGCAATGCCCTGTAGGGCATCCTAACTGTTGTCCTAAATTGAGATGACAGTGTTGCTCATATTAAATTGCCTTCTTGCTTGGTTTGGCATGCTGGGATCCATATCTATTAATGCGGGAGTGTCCAAATGTCCTGCTAGGAAAGCAATTTGTTCCTCCGTAGGGTGTCAGGAAAGCAGCTGGTCTAAGAAACTATCAGAGGTGATCTTAGGGGCAAGTTGTGTGTTTCTTGATTTAATGGAAATTTTTAGTGATCCATCTCCTTGCCTGTCCCTACCACTTGTCAACAGGGCAGCACATATCCATCTTCAGCCATCTCCTTTCCCTCCTGACAAGCCTGTCATAACTCTCTTGTGGAGAGATAGGCTTTCACACAGCCTGAGCCTCATAATAGACACTTCAACAACAGAAGACATGTCATTAATGGATTTTTTTTTAATGCCCTACAGAGACACAATTTCAGAATTCTTGCTAAGTACCAATTTTTAAACCTCCACTTGGAGAGAGAGACTCTCACAAACTGGGGGTTATTTTTGTCCCTCTTCTCTTTTTGCACTCGTATCGTAAAATACTTTTAACCCCTTGGGTAACTTTTATCACTTTGCCTTTTTTTCCATTCATATTCTAAATTAGATTTTAAGTCAACTAATGAAAGAGAAATGTGAGTTTTCTGGAGTCTCATTCAATGGCTTATTAATGTTAATGTACGTTAGCTTTTGTTTGAGAGAATTATTATAGTTGTGACTACATTTATGAAGCTAGACTTTCGTTATGGCAGAAATAATGTTCTGGTGATCTTAAGAGAAGCACAGTACCAATAGGGTGTGACAGCCTATATATTTATGTCTGTACTTGCATCGTGATATAGATAAGTACAACATGAGCTGTATGATACAATTTGCTAAAAAATAAGGGGCATGCATATTAAAGCTTACTTATTAATTAGGTCTGCTTTAAAAGTTCTTAAGGTCTACACATAACTGTAGCAAACCTCCCTTAGAGACCATGATCATTATGTCATAGAATAAATCAGAAGTTCTGTCAATAAACTTTGGAATAAGAAGCATGTAAATGTTCCGTGAGAGCTAAAATCATTTCCTTTCTAAAAAAAAAATAGTTTGAACTCTCAATGTAATAAGGTTCAGTAAAGAAAACAGCTTTAACCTTAGCTTACTTAATTTGTACCTCAGTGCTTCCAGATGTCTCTTAGGACTGCAAAACCTACACCATTTTTGGAGATAGAGAAAGAGTTAATAAACATTAAATGGGTTGTCAGGCTTTAGTCTGTTAAACCCACTAGGATATGCCCAGGATATGCCAACTATTTTTTCTTTTTTTTAACTTTAAACAGCCAGTTACAATATATATATTATGAAATACCCCAGTGAGGCTTCTAAATATTTCCCTGCTACCTGTTTTCATTCTCAATGTCTTTCTGAAGGTTTTGAAATTGGAAGTTCAAAAAAATAACTAAGCTTTAACTTCCAGAGTTGACATGCTCATTGAAAATGTAAATGCTCATAGTAACCTGGCCACCCTTTTTCCTGATACCATTGAGAAAGGTTTGCTTGATTTTACTTAGATTATAGTTCATATCATTGTATGAAACTATCATAGACCTTCAGCTTAGAAAATGGATAATGAGGTGCAAGATAGGAAGAACCTTTATTTTCTCATGGAAGAATGAAAACTTAATTTTATAATTTATTCTAATCAGAGTGAGAAACTCTTTAAAAAGCACCACGTAATCTCCCTAAAGTTGCCTAGTGCCAACTCATCATTATTTAATCCATAAAATGCATTTTCTGTATATGAAAGGCTGTGGTGGTTAAATTTGGAGCCCAGGAAAATGGATTTGAATGTCTTTTTTTTTTTCTGCTTTAACATTTTTTGTTAGATAATTTTAAGATTTTTTAGTTCATTTTAACAGATACTTTTTCATTGCAGTGACTCTTTTTTTTTAATTTGCCACTTATTTTCCATAGTAGGGCCATTATAAAAAATCGAAAAAGCCAAACATTACCTAATATATAATTTAATCTATAGGTTGCTATATTTTTAAACACTTCATTTTGGATGCTGATATGGATGTTATAAGACTGAGGTTTTGACAGCATTTACCTGCTGTCCCTTGAGGGAATCCTGTCATCTCTGTGGTCTGGATCTAGGATTAATATTTTGATAGGGCTTGATTTCAGATTTAGCTGACTCACAGCTATCTCAAAATTATTGTTTACAGGTATCCTTTTAGAGTTCAGACAGATGGGTTTTTTTCTGCTCTCTGCCTATAGATGCTGTGATGTAGTACTGTTGACTATATAATTTATCCTACCATTTCCAATTTTTAACTGTATTCTTTGGCTAGGCATCTTCTTTGTTTCATTAATTTGTATAATTCTTAGAACACTATGGTTCCTAAACCAAAAATGTTTGTTGTGCTTAATGAATTAAGAATTATAAGTATACTGAATATGTAAATGAATATATGTGAGTATATATTTCACTCTTATATGTAAGATTTTTCAGTAGATGCAGTAATAAACCAGCAAATTTTACAGAAAGAGAAGAAACCAAACAATAACTTACTTTTTTTAATGTGACAAAAATATCAGGGAGTTTTGGTCCTTTACCTACTAGGAATAGATGATTATATTCATAAGCCAGTCTGGAAAATATAACACACCAGAAATAGTTTAATGTAAATATTATGAGGGATTTTTTTTTTCATGAACTGAGGTGAATATTGAATTGCAGATATATGTTTATATTTTAGTCATAAGTGAAGGAAAGAAAAACAAGAACTCTATGTCTCCAGCAGGTTTCCAGTTTACAGTTCCACTTGGAATTACATTTACTATATAACTGATGTTCCTGCACCACAACATGTTGCACATTTTTCATCATTTTAGTGTTTTGTTTTAAATATTATTCAAGTTCTAGATATAGGAGACTTTATACCATCCAGACCATTATTTATATCTTAAATCTTATTGGAATATATGACAAACGATTCCATATTGGAAATACACTGAATCCCTATGAACATGAAAAACATGTACCATTATTTGAGATATACTTTCTACGTCTTTTGCCCTGTGCTAATTATGTTGTTTTATGCGTTTTTCATTAATGCATTGGCATTGAAACTCTATTAAGAAGGAACACAATGAAATTGATTTAAAGGTGTCAAGGTGACAGTAACCTGAAAGAGAAGTCCTTGGAGGGAACAACTTGAGGGGATGGGATGCAGATGGGTAAGTCTGTAGATATTGCCAGTATGCATGCTCTTATTTACTTGCTGTTGTATTTAGATCAAACTTTACATACCACATGTGCCTAAAAAATCATCACAATACAAAGAACTCAGAAACTGTATATGATTACTTTGACTTTGAGTACTCTGTAGCTTTTAATGGAAATTACTCCTGACTTGATTTTATGTTTGCATTTACAAATTAACGGAATAGAAGAGAATCTGAAATAGTCCAGGCTATCTTCTTAACTCCCCTGCTGATCTCTTTATACTAATCCATCCGTTCACAGCAGTAAAACTGGATTAATCAGATTAGCACTAGGGAAAGTCAATTTAAGATAAAATAGCCTCACCGAATGTATAGTGTGTCTGAGATTGGCCCAGAAGTGACTGGGTCATGATTTGGTGGAACATGAAATCACCTTTGCTCCTCATGCACAGCTATATCAACCCTGCTCAGAAGCTGGATAAGAATTAACAAAGTTCTCTGCTAAATTGCTTCTCCAGTGGAGCTTCTTGCTCTTGTCTTTGGAAATGTTTAAGGTGAAGGCAGTATAGAGCTGAGCATAGACTTGTTATTCATTATACAGGGAAAAAACCTTTAAGTCAATTTCAAGACATTTTCCTTTTGAAGGGATGAAATAGAGAGTAATGAAAGTAGGAAATCTGAGGACAACTGAGTTTGCAAACTAAAGTGATGTGAGAGTGTATGTGAGGAGAAGTAGCACAGAGATATTTGTCAAACAATTCTAAGTTTAGAGTCTGAAAGTGAAAAAAGAAATTTAAAAGTGAAAAAAATCAGGAATTTTTCAGGTTTTTGATAAATCCTCTCGTATACCTTGTATGCGAAAGGTACCCTTTCACAGAATTCCCACTTTTCTGGAAATCTCATTTTCAATAAATCTACTGACGGTGATAATTCTGCCGATTCACACATATTATACAAGTGACAGATTTTATTTTTTTTTTAATTTGTTAAGGTGTTTAAATTTAGCCGTTTGATTTTTCAGTTTGAATGCTGCTCTTTTTCAATGGGCTCATTATGAACATATTGTATGGTATTAATAATATTCTCAGTATTCTCAGATGAATCTTCTCACTTTCCTACATCTTTCTTATTGTTCTTTTATATCCAGTCTCCTTTATAGCAACAAGGAGCATGAGCTGTGTTTAAACAGTGGACCTGAGATAAGCAGATGTGCAGAACAAGATATCTCGGTGTCTGAGATGTGACATTTCTTTTTGTAAGACTTCATCATTGAAAGCCAATAATAGTTCCCACAATAAATGTAGTAATGCATGTACGTTTTCTCTTCATTCATTGTTCCATGTAAATTCTTGCTGAAATGACAGCTGAATGCTTTCCCAATAGTGTTGGCTTTTGAAGAGTGAATCTCATCACTGGCCACACTTAGGATACTGCATGTGTCCAGATCACCAAAGTGTGCCTCTTTGTTAAAACTTGTTTGAGAACCTGTAACTTAAAGCTTTGATGCAGATTTATTAAATTTAGAGGCTGTAAACAAATTCATATTAATAGAAGATTTAATATTAGAGAATTCTTATAGTGCCATTCATGGTGTGTGTGAAAAAGAGAGTGAATTTTAAAAATTCTCGCCTGAACTGCAGCTGAAAGCTCACAGTGAGACAAAGTCCATTTCATGATAAAAATGAATGCCACTATAGAAGCTGTCATCACAAAACTGAAATATTGTTTTCTCAGTCTAACATTTCTCCTGCAGAAATGGCAGAATTTTTTTGGCAGATTTTTTTTTCAGAAAGCAAACCATCTGCTCCTTGAACCACAGAGTAACTTTGCAACTCACCACTTTCACCGTTGTTCCTCATCTTGACTTTAAGGAAACAATCCAGAAGATAATTGCATATATTTCTCTTCAGAGCATGATGTGTGGCAACTGAGGATACTTGTAGACATCAAAGCTTTCAGGGCCTCCTAGAAATTAATGCTTCCTCCAAAACTCTTTCCTGTCAACACAATTTACTCTTTGTTCTCTCTATCAGCAATTCTCACAGCACTTCTGTGACAGTTTTAAAGAAATAGTTATCCAAGATGTTCATTATTTTACCATTAGAGATGAAGAACTGAAACTAAAAAGATTGAGGTTACTGAGATTGCTTTTGATTTTATTGATATTGTTTTCTATTTGAGGTAGATTATGTTCTTTTTTTGTGATAATATTTCTTAGCATGACATATAAAGCAATGGACAATTTCCAGTCTCTCAGTCCTTGCTGGTAAATGTAGTTCTGTTTGCATGAAAAGTGAAAGAAAAAATTGACAGCTTTAGTTTAAATACTACTGAATTTAAAAAACAATAAACTCAGCTCTATGCTTTGTAGGCCTTTGCTTCCTTGCTTTTTCCTTTCAGTCAAGGTGCTCAGTTTGCACGAGAGAATCACAGAGGACAGGGATGGATCATCTTTCTAAAGTGTGTTCTGAGTCTGAATTTCCTACTTCCATCCTTTGATCAGTAAAGGGAGCAGCACATCAATGACTGATCTTTTGTTCAGCCATCTAATGAAAAAGACTAATTCACCAAAGGAAAACAATATCATATGATATAAAAAAATTTTATTTGGCCCAAACTAGTCTGTTTCACTTCTGCAGAGTATTTCTGTTATAGACAAAGCAACAGAAATTCTGGGCTAGATTTAAGTCAGATCAACAAAGGAGGAAAAGGAACCATAGCTCCCCCTCTCTCTAGGAGATTGGAAACACTTTTCCAACTCTGATGGTTCATCTGATGATCTTTGGAGTACTTTCAAGGAAAGTAATCCTTACATACAGTGGTGTACAGGAGTTTCCTCTGAGAGATGAGGGTTCAAGGCTCCTCAAACAGAAGAGAGAACTGCTGTCTCCTTGTCATCTGCTCACATGCCTGTTTGGTTTTTGTGACTATAGCCAGAAAAGGAGAATCCTCGCAACCTGTCTGCCTAGCCCATGCCAAATTCACAAATAGTGTTTGGTGGGGTTGAATCAACTGTAAGTGAATATAACTCACACCTGCTGAATTTGCTTTCCTTATTGAGCATGTGGGAAAGGATTTTGCCTTCTCTGATATCATCAAGTAACACTGAATGGCAAAACTATTTATTTTGTAATTTCAGAAGGTTCTATCTCCACCCCTCCAAAGAAAAACACAAACAAAAATCAAAAAACACACAAACAAAAGGCTTTTCAGGCAGTTCTGTCTATCCTGTAAATATCCCAAAGGTGTCTAAGAAACTTAAAAGATGAGTAAATGAAAGAGGCCATGCTAAATTTGTTAAAACAGACAGATGGCTTGAACAAAAAGAGAGCATATTCTCTCCCTCAACTATAATGTTCTCAGCAAGTGGCTGTGTTGAAAGGATAAGCATGAGAAGAGATAATAGGATCTTAAGATAACTAGCAGCACATCAACAAAGCCAGTCTGGCACAGAATTATAAACAAGAATTATCTTGGTATTATTTGAAGGCCCTCCACATGCTGGGAGCTGCAGCGTCCGTCTTTTATTTGGAAAAGATATTCATCACAGGATGGGATAAAATCTATCAGGAAATAAAACCTGTTTGATTCGTGTTAGTCAACTGACTGGGGATTATTCTAAATATTTTTTGAGAACTTTGGCACAAGTGTTGAACACCCACTTTTGTGAAGCATATGGTGTGGTATAATGGGTTTGTCTAACTGATTTTTAAGTTTGTTGGGTCAAAGAAATAACATCAGCTTTTTTTTCTTCTGAATTCACTAAAAGTTATCAAAAATTAAACAAATAATATTATGGGGATGATAATAGAGTAAAAGACAGTTTAAAATCACATACCCTTGGGAAAGACAAATTGTCACTGAGACATTTAGAATGAAGAAATCAAGCAATTTTTAAATGTATCTTGAGGACTGCGGAGGAAGCCTTATGAAGACAATGATTTAGCTTCCAGGATCCCAAAAAGTCATGGAGCAGGTTTCCATGTCACTCCTTTACTAAGCAGGAATTTTTAGAAGTTGCTGTGATTTAATAAGGGAAAGCATAGCCTAAGTTGTGGACAGTCAGCTGGGGACCATTGGTGTTGCTGAACAGCTGGGACGAGTCATTCTCTCACGTTCAGAGGGGGGACTCTGCTGCACAGCAATGCTGGCAGTCACTGTCACTGCTCTGCAGATTTACAACAAGAGCCATTCTAGTGCTTGCTCCTGGAAACTGAGGATATATAGAGCACTTTGGGGGCTGCTGGTGGTCTGACCTCAGAGGATTGAGACCCCCATGTTTTTCAGATGTTTTTACATCTAATAATTTTAGGGTTTATATGGGATTAAAGTGACATCAACAGGTTGAGCTGAGTGTTTTCAAGAGGGTAATTATATTCCCGAGAGTTAGCCTGTGGTGGCATAATTTACAGATGATATCTTGAGTCATCCTTTTACTTATGAGTGTCAAATGTGTGCCAAGTTTTGTGTTGGTTCAGTGGCTGGTACATCATGAACCTGCTTGTGAATGGGGTTCCTTGACTTCCTTTGACTACCATAAATTATTTTATATTGTCAGTAACATACAATAACAGGGACTGTATTGACTCCAGTAGAATTGTTACAGAGTGTGATTTAGTATGTAAAGGTGGTCAAAACTCTCTCTTCGCTAGAACTGCTAAGATTTTTCTAATTTTCAATTATCCTTGATACTGTTGTACTGACATATCTGACGAAGATTAGAAACCTGCCTCACCTGAAAAATGTCAAATCTTCAAAGATAGAACAAAAAAAATGCTCAATTTTTAATCAGCAGTTATTCTTATTTATTTCATTAGGAATTCATTTTTGTTATAAAATGGATGCGTAGTTGAAGGTTTTGCTATATTTTTCTTCACTGAAACTTCCAAATGGTGAAAAAATTGAATATTGCCATTTTTTATGTATCATGAGCAGAGACAATTAATGTGACTGCTCTGCATAATCACTGTTCAGCAATCTAGAGACAGAAACAGAAACAAAGTCATTAGGTTGCTTTTTTCTAAATCTCATGCGGGGCAACAAATTGAACCTTGTGCATTTGAACAAGAATCACTGTTATTAGAGAATACATTTAGTAATATCCTGAGGGGCTAATAGTGTTGAAATGAAGATCTCTCAGTCTGTTGGTAAGTTAATATATCAGAATATTACTCTTTAAATCTAGTAGTCAAGGGAGAAAAACCTATAGTGAAAGATAAATAGTTAGTTTTGGTTTTTTTCTGAAGTCTGTCTTACACCACAAGGAGAAAAGTTACACTACTAAAAATTGTTAAGTCTTCCAAATTGCAGAGTGGTGTCTGTCGAATGCACCTGGTAATTTTTCTTATTTGGAGAGTGCTGCCTGGTTGGCACAGTTTGTGCTGTAGAGTACTAACTGTTCATGTTCTTGGTCCTCCAGTTTTCTGCCTACCCCAGTCCCATTTTCAAATAATAACTACATTAAAACCATAAACAGGGACGATCTGGGAGCACAGCTACCAGAATTATACAGTACCTGAATTATATAGTACCTGCATCAGCTTCTCCCAAAGTTACATTTCAGCAGGGTCTCAATAGTTGAAGTTATTGGTTTGCATTTGTTCACAGCAGCTTCTACTCAGCCTTGCTTACCAGAAAGAGCTGAACATATGCTCTTTCACATGGTAGGGTGATAATTCTCTTCCTAATTCAGATAAAATAGTGTGATAAAGCAAACTTTAGTATCTATGGGCCTAATTTGTTGTTCAATGAATGAACATAATCTAGACAGAGATCTCTTATCACAAGTAGCATCAGACTGGCTGCTTTCATTTTAAAAAGGTTATAAAGCACTTATCCATCAAAAAAAACCCCTAAATGAGTCAGATAAAAACTGCAAAGAATGGGGGGATAATTTTTTATTAGATAATTTGTTATCTGATCTGCCTAACAGATAGGTACAAATACATGTCTCACTGGTGGAGTGGATCTGCACAGTGGATCTGAAGTGAGTTTAGACAGAGTGGTTTGGGGATGACTGAACATCACTGGGCTGCTGTCACTGAGCAACTGTTGGAGTAGTATCATCATAATTCCAATGTGCAGTTCTATGCTTCTTGCATTGGAATTGTCTCCATTGTACAGGCTGTCTCAGTCACTAATACCATGGAAAATTTAGAATCCTTGCCTCAGAGCTAAAACTTTGAATGTGGCATGAAAAAGGAAGTTTTGTCCAGAAGAGGGGTGGAGAGGGGAAGGAAGCAAGAAGGCTACAGTAACATGTTATTCCAATTATCTAGGTTGGTTTGCTTTCTGCTTAGTTATTTCCTTTTCTTCGAGACTTACACTGTGCAGGACAGGTTTCCTAGGGGATTTACTCTGGTAGATGTTTTAACTGTGGTACCAGATACAGAAATATTTTAGGAGATCAAGTTTTTGATAGCTAAGAACCAGATCCTCAACTCTTTGCTCTTTGCAGTATTTGGGCAATGTAAAACAACTGGGAAATGCCTGGAGGAGGACCTTTGATATGCTTCTGCATTTTGGTTGATTCTTGCTTATATAATGGTCCCTGACAGATTATTATGGTTCATTTTGAGCTGGGTCGACCCTGTAGCTCCTGAAGATACTAAGAAAATTAGATAGTGGTTTGTAAATATTTTCTTCATTCCAACATAAGAAATTAGATTCAAAGACCAATAAATGATTCACAAAAATGGCATAATGAATAGTTGAAAGGGGGTAGCAGGGAAGAACTCAAAAGAGGAGGAAAGTAGATGAATTTATCTATCCATAAAGATAGATTCTATCCATTTCCAAGATAATAACTGATGCTATCTATAGAAAGTACTATCTATAACTGTCTTTCTTTCAACATTTAATTTAGAGATCATAATTGAATCTGCAGTATACATTGTAAAATATACAGACTTGACAAGTTGGCTGAGGTGACAATGCTATTGGATCCTTAACTGGGAATTTTAGAGATTTTGCTATTTTGACTACTTTGCTGCATTTTCTACTGCTTGATTCACACATGCTGCAGAAATGTTATGTATAGAACTTTGCAAGTTGGAAAGTCACAGCTATTAGTTTATCAGATAAATAAAATAAAGTTTACAGAATAACAAGAGTCTCTGAATAGAAAAGAATATGCACAAATTATGTAATAATCAAGGATCAGGAAGAAAAAAAATTCCATACTGATTCTCTTCTCTGGAGAGCCAAAAATGAGGAGTAATAAATTAAATAAATTAATGTAACATCATTCAGGAAAAAAATCAGCCATAGGAGTAGCTGTCAAAGTCAGAATACTTTAAACCATGATTAAAGAGTAGTAAATTGCTAATGCTACTGTATTCCAGGGGAGTTGCCTGTGGTTTCTAAGGTAAGAAGATTAATGAAACTCCAACTGCTAATGGCTAAGAGTAGGTATTCGACCTCAGTGCAATCTGAGTCAATCAGAGTCTTGCAGAGTACCCTTAGGCTATTTTTCCATTATTAGATGTTCTGTCTCTGTGTACTAATAAAGCATTCCTCTTTCAGGTTGGCAGCTGGTACAGGTATACAGAGAATGTCTGTAAGAATGTCTTAAAGAAGCCCTTTGTAAATCTCATAACAAGAAAGTAAGGGCTTGTTAAACAGTCACCACCTGCAGTGCCACTGATATTCTGGACAGTGTTATAGGCCATGGAAAAACTTACAGAAGCCCTTATAATTTGAAGAGTCACATATTTCCATGTTAGACACCCACTGAACTAATTTTTACTTCACATTTTGGAACTGCATTTCTCCTTCAGCTGGAGCACACTGCATCATGACACAGTAATTGTAAAATCAAGTTAATTATATCACTAAGTCACTGTGAACTTGCTTGGATTCCTCTGAATATTTGATTCTTGCAATTGTCACCCTCTCTGAGCTGGGGAAAACACTCCAGTTGTCAGCACTGGCACACAGCAGTACAACTCCCATAGAGCAGAAGGGGATAAACAGGCATATATTCTGTGCCTTCAGAAAGTTTTCACAACCCAGTTCTGCTTTCTGTAGTGGAAATATTCTCTGCTTCTAAAAGACTTAATGAAAAGCTATTTCAGTGATGAAAACTTGGACTTTATTTATATGTGAGAAACTCTTTTATAAAGCTTTCTGGGCTCTGTTTTTTTGTGTTTTATGAACTTAACCAGATTCCTATTTTATGTGATCAGGAAAAGAACAGGTTTATAAAGAGTGCCCTTTATAAAAGTAAAATTGGTTTTTAGCTTGCAGGAGGTCACGCAAGCAATTAACTTCAATCAACAAGAAGTGTCAGGAGTCCAGGGAAAATTATGCAAGTATGTTTTGCAAGATTTCGTGATAATTGTCTACTCATCATGCACAAATTCTTTAAGGAGCTTCTGAAGATAATTGAAAAATAAAATCTTTCCTGTTGAAAAAAAGGTTTGTTATTCTGGATATGACTTAGTAGAGTCTTCAGCAGTTAATTTACTTTTAATTAGGAAGCTACCATTATGCTGCTGAATAGCTTAAAAGAACATTTTCTGCTTTGATGATGGCTTCAATAATGAGTGATCAGGTTCTTCTATTGACGAGTTTTGAATCATTAGACTACAGGTAAATCATGCTCCCAAGCTTTTCAAAGACATATTTGTTTTAACTCAAAACTAATCTGGTAGCTCCTGGTGCTAAAACATCTAAGTAAACTTTACTATTATTGGATTTCAAGTTAGTAACACTTTTAGCAGCCCTGAATAAAATCACAGAAATTATTCAAAACCCTTTGGAAATTCAAAAGTAATACCCAAGTAGAACACTTTCTGCTTCTGTTACATTCACATTAGTCCTTATTCTACTATCTATTAAAGAACTACATTTGCAAAGCAGCCTAAACTCTTTGGCAGTCAGCTTTTTTCCCAGCCTGTTCACCTGTCCTGTAGTCACTTTAGGCACTGAAATTTAATTAATTTGAATGATCTGCTTTTTTGTCTGCACCAATTTTCAGGCCTGTGTGTAAAACATATGCCTAATATCCAGCACTTTTAAAAGGTGAATTAGTAATAAAGCTCCTTACACTGTAGATAAACTCTGAGCAGTTTGCAAAAATGGCATTGGGGGAGTCCATGCTCGGTACTGCATTAAGCAGGGACCTGCTTTTCTATTTCCTCTCTGTAGGGAGCCTCTTGGAATGCAGCCCTGACCTCTCAGTGTAAATGTTCATCCACTGCCCCACCACTGACACTCATCCATGAAGAAAACACCCTGAACTGAAGAGTCTGTATATTGCTAACTCAGCCTGGACTCAAAACACCACCATGAATGTGCTATCCACAGGCCATTCCTTGTGGTGAAGTTTCTCTTGGAAAGACCAGGCAGCCCCATCATGCAAACCTTTCCCTCAAATGTCATTCATTGATATAGTCAGTGGGAAGTCATTGAACAATTTCATTTATGCACCAGGAGAATTAGAACTAGGATCACCACAGCTATTATCTAGTATATAAGTATTATTACCAGTAGCTATGTTGTCCCCTAAAACTCTGACAGCAGGAAGCAACAGCTGCTACTTTTTTCCACTGAAGGCCATTGGTATGACTGAGCATCCTCAGAGAGTGGTTCAGTTCTCAGGCAGAGAATTAGAATTAAACGATTTACTCATCCAATATACAAGCACAAAACAGTAATAGACAAAATATCAAAAATTAAGGAAGTTTATATAAACAACACTGCTGAAAACTAGCATGGAATGCCATGGAGGTACATCAATAGGTTGACAGGAGAAAAATTATTGTGGATGTTTTAGAATGTATTAAAATATTAAAACTTTTAATCTGTTATCTTAAATCTTAACAAAGAATAAAAGAGCTTCTTCCCACGTATATTAGCATCCAAACTTGACTTATATTTTGGAGACATCTTTTTGGACAGCTTCATATTTTAATGTACTGTTAATGGACTTTTCGATCGCACATTTTTAAAAAGTAAAGATTAGTTATATGTTCCTACTATTAGTATAAAGAGTTGCATTAAAAGTACCTCTGTGTTAAATGAATGTTGATTTACTGGCATTTCTACTAAAAAAAAAAAAGTCTTTGTCAAACCACTTTCTTCTCTTTTACATCTAAGTTTCTCTGACATATTTGTAGCCCAGAAAATGAATCTCCATTTGGTAGCATAATTACAGTAATTCTGTGAGTTGCTTACAGCTCGTGTCTGTCTGTGGGTGAAGGTATACTTATCCATACTTTTTTCCAAGAAAATGGGCAGGGATGTGGGATAAGTAGAAGCACAGGCTAAAAATAAGTTCTGTCCACCCCCAATCACCTAGGGACAAAGACATGAAGGAGCCTGCATATATATTAATTTGCTGAAAACTTTTCTTCCCAGAAACGCTATAGAAAAAGATTATTCAGGTGTACTAAGGGAAAATTTCAGTGTTATGTGAAGATTAATGCTGCTATCACTGGGAGCATATGGAAGGGAAGTTAGGTGAACAATAGAAAACGGAATGTTATCAAATGCATCTTTTTACACAAAAACATAGAATCTGGTCTTTGGTCCCTTAAAGAAAACCTGCTCCTTTTAGTTGTTAAAGAATAAGAAATCAAACTGCTCTTCTGTTAAACTGAAGTTCAAAATAAATATATTATTCTTATGGATAATAATGCATTAAAGACAAAAAAATCATGTTAGAGGAATAAGAATGGTTTTTAAGTGGCTTCTAAATATACTGAGAGATAGTAAACCGTATATAAATGGAGAAAAGAAAATAGACACCTAAGACTTAATTGTAATTATCATAAAGGAAGAAAGCAAGTTGTGAAATTAGTATTATACTCTTTTCATAAGGCAGTTTTCCCATTGGAAGAAATAGTGGAAGTAGAGAAGAGTACCTAATATTTTTCATGACTCTGTCACTAAAGTGAAATACTAAATTAAATGTTTTTATAGGGACAAATTCAGGGCATACCTATTTGAAATAAACCCTTTAAAGAAACTGTCCTTTGATCCTAATATAAATGTACTGTTGTATATTTATGGTATTTATACTAGTCCTCTACGTACTGTAAAAAAAACCCCGGACTTCCTTATTATGAAATGGTCTGCTGAACTGATCTTTTCATGGATTCTATGCTTTCAGGGAAAGAGAAAAAAAAAGGGAAAGAATACAAGTTATGAAGCATAAATTGAATTGATGATTTCTAAGAAATCATGATGTATTGTATAGTGGCAAGATTTTAATTAGTAAAGGGTATGCTTTGCTTTTCATGGTGTTTTAGATGTTGATGTTGTTGATGAACAAAAGCAAACACTAGAATCTTTGATGTCAGCTGGTCAATTTTGTGTGCCTCTTGAAGCAATCTTGTAATAAATAATGGTTAGTAAGGAGCAAAATTTCAATCAAATGAAATTTATTTAGTAGTGGGGTTTTTAATTGTGTTTTGTAGTAGAGAAATCACATCCCTGGAACTGTATTCCTTTTGATATAAATTACAAGTGAATCCCAGTCCCTTTTTAAATATCTGGTTTAAAGGTAATGAATTATTGTCTCTTTAAATTTGTTTCTCTCTTTCTTAAGCTAGTTGCAGCCATTGTAAACACTGTCAGTGGAGGGCTCTGGAAAGCAAAAGTCATGCACATTGTAGTAGGCTGTCCCATGTCAGCATGCTAGTGCTTCAACCTGAAGACTGCCTCTTGAATGAGCAAATTAGCTGAGTCACAAATCTCTTTTCTTTTTTCTTGCTCTCTCTGCTGTGTGCTTGGTACTCATAACATGAATCCTTGTCCTCTGGAAACTAGTTCAGAGTAGCAGTCCATTCCATGCAACCTACTGAAGAAAAATCAGGTTTTAGAGTTTTGGCTAGATCTGCAGTAATCTAATGATGATAAGATGGTTCCTTGCACCATCTAGATCCAACACCTCTAGGCCACAGTTTCCTGTAATTCAAAATACATTTTATGACAAAATATAGGATAAAGGAAGTGGATTTTGGTTAGTTTTTCCTATAAATTTATGTTTTCAGCCTGTAAGGTGTCATTTCTTCATATTTATGCAGCATATAGAAAATATCTTTGCTTTTTTGCTGGATTATTAATAGCCCCTTCTAAATGAAAGTGGTTTTCTTATTCCATTTTTACTTATAGTTATTAATGTTTGGTGGTTAATCCATCAATGATATTGGATTTAGCAGCCTGACATTATATATTATACCATGTTATCTCAATGCTTGTGAGAAGATTCTTCTAAAACATTATTTCAGCTTTATTGCTTGTGAAAATAGTAATGTGTATAAATGCAAGCAATGAGAGTTTGCAGCCCAAGAAGTTCTTTCAGAGCCTTGTATTTTGGTAGGAGAGAGCATGAATTCTGAATGTATTTTGCCATCAGTAGCTGATGAGAAGTTTGCAAATTTTTCTTTCTGGAACTAATATGACTGTGCCTGATATTCCTATTTCAATATGTGTGATAGCCTTATTTGAGGTCTGTAAGGGGAGGTGTCTAGATGTTTCAGTGTACTGGGCATTCAAATGTTCATGGAGCTGAGGACACTTAGAACCTTACCAGTCTTAAGGAAGAATTTCCTAAAAATGTTGTTTGATGTGTTCTTAGATGACTGTGTGTTGTGTTTTCACTTAGTTCAACTCCATTCGAATAGGAGCTTTGTAAAATGGTCTATAGGCATTGCATGGAAATGCATTTTAGTAATGACACCCTGGCTTTACTCATGTCCATGGCAAAATTCTCATTAGGTTAAGTGGAGTCAAGATTTTATCTCTCATATCTCTCATGCAGGACTGGAAAGTGAATGAGCAGATGAGGCTCCAAGACCAAAATGTGAATCCAAACTTCCAGCTCACAACTAAAGTTCTTCAGGTGGCAGCATTATGCCTCTCAACCGGAAGTAATTTGTATTTGTAGCTGTATGTACATAAAACTGAAATTTAATCTGCAAACTGTTACACATACCAGTTTGAGGTCTGAATCTGCTCAAAACCTGCAGAGGATCATTTCCTACTTGAGTACTCTATAGTTCACAGTCCTGCCAGCAGAGGCTTTGTCTGTGTTAGCAAACGGAGTCAGAAAAATGGATATGCAAAATGAGATACCATACTGCTAACATTTTAGGAGTTCTGCTTCAGGGTAGTTTTAATCCATCCTATAGACATAATGTCCAAAAGCAGCATATGGCATTAAGTGACCTCTCAGAGTACATCTTTCAGTTCACTGTAGTAAGAAAATCAAAATGTGAACCAATGTGTGGTAGGTGAAGGTGGCTAGGACTTCCGCTTTTAAAGTGAATTTTTGCTCCAAATTACAGTGCTCATGTTGATGCATCCTTGATTTTTTTTTTTCCTCCATTTGATGTGTTTATATTCTTTTGTAGATTCAGCTTTATTCGTGGATTCATTTGTACAAAAGCTTCAAGACTTCAGGAATTCATTTGCATGTCTTGTTTATTCATTGTCAAACTGTAGCATATACTAAAGCTGAGCTTTCTTCTGTGCAAAGAACTCTTTCTCATGGAGTCATTGCAAACATATGGTTTTGAATTACTTAGTGGTTTTTATATAACTTATTTGAAATATTTACACCAAATTGTCACATGCAAAGGGACTCCAACAAGGATTCATCAAGTCTGGCAATTTGCACACCGTAAAACGGGTGATTACAATGATGGGACAGCTTGAAAGAGTGAAAGCTTCCAATCCATAATGCAAAGTACTTGGCTTTTTCCCTGAAAAGTTGTCTGTCCTAGTCAAAGCAGTAATTTTTAGCAGTCATAAACAGTGAAGAATTACACAAGGATGAAATTATCTTGAAAATTTTCTTGGCTCTATCAAGTAAACACACTTCTTTCAGCATTCTGTATTCAAGACATCCCATTTTGTTTACATTATTTAACAGCCATGAATATTTTTTCAAGGCTCATCTCTTTGCTTTTGTATTTAAATTCCCATAAGAACCTACTGCAGCTCCCCAGAGGATTAATGAAGTATGACATTTTCTCCCTTGCCTATACCTCAGCTTACAGAAAAAATGGTTTTGACCATTATTTACCACATTGTGGTGCAAGGATGACAACAGGCATTAGTCTCTTCTAGAGTGTCTTTGAAGTACACAAAAACCCTTGGAAAAATCTAGTTTTGTTAGTTGAACCATAAAGAGTTCATTCAGGGATTTCTTCATATTTTCTTGGAAGATTTAATTTGGTCAAGAATGAGTTCCGTTTAATTTTATAGTTTCTTTGTTAAACAAAGTAGAGTTCAAAATTTTACTTTCAAAACAGTACTGAAAGCTGTATTACTGAGAAAACAAAAAAGCCACTGTCCCTGCACATATTTATATTTTGCTTTTATTTTCAGATTATTATTAATCATAGGAACATGCACATAGGAACAATGCTAGACATGAAAGACCTGCTAGAGGTAGCAAGATCAGCTGGAAAAGTCGTGACAAGTATGACCATGGCTCAGCTTCCCTTTCCCATGAACACCAGAGCACAGTGTAGGCCCTGGGGTTGGATTGTTGGAAAGGAAGGGAAAAGTCAAGAAAGAAGACTAGTCAGATGCAATGTTTAGGAATTTTGAGGATCTAGGTTGAATAGTAGGAGGGTACTTTTTAACAACTGTTCCCCTCCATTACCTAAGAAGACTGGAAAATATCTTTTTCTTAACAGTGCATAAAGTGTGTTTTGTCATGTCTTCATCCCTCCAACAAAACAATTTTTGTAAGAGTTCTTGTTCCTTGCCCTTGATCTCTGGGAGAGACCACCACTACTCCACCAACATTATATTCTAGGAGAGGAGGAGCTGCTTTTTTAAGATAGTTCCAGAGCAGCTAGGTGCAATTTTTGTGTCAGTCTGTAGCTATGTACTGGATCTGGCACTGCAGCAAATATTCCTTGTGTGGTGTTTCTTTTTAAAAAGCTAAATTAAAAAGACAAACAAGACTGCATTATATCAGTAGAAGGTAGAGCCAAAAGAAATGCTACATTTTCTGCTCAATTTGCTAAAGTACTAGTTTCCAGCACTACTGCAGTACTCAAGGGAAGATATTACAAACAGTATTCAGCTGAAGTGTACAGTAGGTTATTGCAGTAGTTTAAGAAATATGAACTCTGCTTGATTTCAAGGATTTTTCCATTTTCTTTCTATCTCACTTAATGTAGACTTCTCAGCATTATCATCATAAAAATGGTCTGTGGGGACTAGAAAGGAAGCCTGACAGATTTAAAATGAAAGGAGAACCTTGATAGGATTTTGTGACTACAGAAGAATTTAATAAATAGCAGAATGATGATTCACTGATGTAGGTGAACGTTATTGAATTATAAGATTAACTAGAAGAGTTCCCAAAGAAAGTATCCAGCTTCTGCTGGTAGACTGATTTCCTGCTGTTATTTCTGCTCCTAGTTCATAGCTTCATTTGCACCCAAACATGAAACTTTTTTACCCGACTCAAAAATTTTGAATTCAGGAGTGTAAGATTTTTTAAACGTGTGTTTCAAAATATCTTCCATTCTGTCATTTTGAGTCTTGATAGGAAGTCTGAAAAAGTTTTGAATAGTCAAGATATAAAGTTTCAATGGTTATCAGTTTGCTTTGCTAAAGAATTAAATTCAATATTGTAGTGCAGTGCTATACTTCTCTTATGCTAGAAGGCTGCCCTATTACCCTACAGTTTCTTCTGGCTCTGAGAGGGAGAGACAGCAGAGAATACTTAAAGCTTCTGCTCCTGTGATGTTGCTGGACATGCAGGAAATTATCTTCCTTGTCAGAGACAATGAGCTGTGTTGACCACACCACTCTGGAAGAAAAGGAGGACTATGAAGAGAGCTGATCCAAGTACCAGCTGCTTGATAGTAACTACTGAGCTAAAGGGGCTCTTTTCACATAGGTGATGCTTTGCATCTCTTGCTTATACATTGTTTATGATGTCTAAGTAGAAATCCCTCTCAGGGATCTGTCTGTGAGACAATGCTAAGGAGGGATACAAGCTGCAATGCCAGCAGGTCAAAAGCCAGCCCAGCGTGCCCACCAGGGCATAGTACCAAGGTAGTTTTTGCTGAACATGCTGTAGGAGATAAACTGTGAGACTTATCACATTACTTCAGCATCTCAAACTTGAAATAATGCCCAAATCTGCTTTGGGTTAGGAGCTACTAAATACATGTCCCGCTGGTGCAGGCCAGGAATGTTTTAGTAAGAATATAACTCTCAATGGAAAAATATGAAAATATGCACAAGCCATAAAATATTAAGAACTAGAAAATTATATGAACATAGAATGACAAGTAATGGCAGTGGTTTTACACCCCAAAACAGTATTTCTATTTAACCTACATTTTGAATACATTACATATTTGAATTACAGCATTTGTTGTAGGCATTATGAGCAAATGCTTTGGTAAGAAATCCCTTTTCTTTTCTTGGCCCTGTCAATAAGACACCTGTCCCATGGCAGGAGGCAGCAGGCACTCTCATTAACGGCTATTTGTTACTCTGAGGGAAAGTATTACTCCAGTTTCTATAGACGGAAGGCCTGGAATTGCAAGATTAAGAAACTTGTTCAAAGCCTCAGGGGTTCCATACTCCTGTGCCTCAGTCTAACCATTTAAATTAAAAACTCTCCCTTGGAAAAAGAGGAAGTTCTTTTGTCATGCAGAGATGAAGGGTATCATATTCCTCTTATGTACTCCACTGTGAATCACAAATAATTCCATTGCAGTGAGTGGAATTGCCTGGGTAACTCTGAGACAATAAAACCAAAACAGCGGGGGATTTTTAAAAGCATCAAAGAAATTTAGAAGCACGTATCCTTCTGAACCTGAATGTGTCTTGTGTTTCTAAATTACTTTGGTGCTACAGAACTTGCCATCCCATGACACATTATCTCTTTCAAGGTGGTCAGTTTGTCTTTCTGGTGATTATTGTCTGATTACAGGCAAAACACAGAGAGTTAAGGAAGAAGCTAAGCAGATTATTTACTTGCCTATCAAGTTTCCTTTCTGTAGAACATAATAGAAATTTAGGTGAAAAGTTGAAGATGTTTGAATTATCCTCATCTTGGGAAATGATCCTACTATGGCTGTTTCAAAGATGGCAGGTTTTCATGTATAAAATGTGAGTATGTATGCCTGTTTGGGTGTGTAAACAGATTAAAATATTTTTCTATTCATCACTTCTAAAAGTTTTCCTTTGCTGATGCTCATTTTAGAAGGAATAAGCAACTATCATACTGTTTACCACTCCTGAGGGATGGTTTTCTGACCTTATTTCCCCTGGCACATATATAAATTTCTGTTAATCTAAACAGCTAAACAAAAATTCCTACTGGAACAATGCTATGTTCCCAGTTCCCTGTGGAGATACCCCAGGAAAACAAACAGGTACAAAACATTAGCTGCATTGTGTCTTGAATTCCTGAAAGGCACTAAAAGGCAATGTTGTTGAGCAGTGAATAAAAACATAGCAAAGTGAAACAGAATTGCTTGAAATCATATTGTTATGGACTGAAAAGAATTATATTTAATTGTAGTAATATTTAAATTCCACCAACAGACAGAAAATAAACTTCTAGTGAACTTTTAGTGGATAATGGGATATCTAAAGATCAGTCCTTTAACTGCCTTTGAATGTCTGGATGTAAACAGTGTTGTTTAAATCAACAAGTGTGACTTAAAATCCTCCCAAACAAAAACAGAACTGCTATTTTTCTGTACTTGGTTTAAAATCTTACTTGATATTTTTGAAAATAGAAAGAATACCTATCTCTGAAAATTATCTGCATTGGAATATTAAGTGCTTCTGGCTTTACCTCAGGAAAAGCATCATCTAACTTAATTTTTAAAAACTCCTTGCTTCCTTGAGAGTCCCACTGTTTAATTAGGGTAATGTATACCAGTTTGTATTGAATTGAAGTTCACCTCAGCTCACCCAGTAGTTTTTCAGTCAATAACATGTCAGCTGACATCTGGTTTTTGTCTTTTTGTCTCTCCTGCATGTGCTGGGTGGGGATACCCAACCATGAAGTAGTTCATTTCCCTGTTACTGTGGAATGTCCTGCCAGGAGTCAGGACCAAGTGTGGTGGTTGTGGTTCGTCTCTGGCACTCTCATCTCACAACTGATCCCTGTGCAATGGCAGTGCCAGTGTTCAAAACATACACAGGAATGGTTTTGTCTCTTTTTGCACTCCTTTTAGACATGTCCTTCACTAGTGAAAAGTAGAAGGGGTTTGTCTTTAGCAGTTTCACTTTTACTAATACTCACTGGGATTTAAAATCATAGATCTTCTCTGTTCTCTTATTCTTCAGCAACTTTCCTAGGAAAAAGAACATGTCTGTTGTCTGAAGAGGTTGGGTTTGTACCATATTCATCAATACAGGGCTGTTCTCTTCCTGAATAAGTCCCTCAGATATTCATCTGATTGATCAGATAGTTAGGGACTTTTATCCCACTTCCAAGCAGAACTACTCCAAGACACCATTAGTTGACTGAGTTTGTGAATCATCCAAGGCTGGATATATCTGTAACTTTGATGAAGAAGTAAAGATTTCCTAGCACTACATTTCTTTTTAATATTGTAAGATTTTCTTCCTGCAAATCTGCACCTAAATACACAACATATACAACCTTGGTAACAAAGTGATAGTAACCACTCTAGTTAGCTTTGTTGTGTCATCACTGGAAGCTAGGGTTTGGTATTTGATTGCCTTCCAGTAAGTGATTTAATAAGCTAATTATTTTGTAGAGCAGAAAATTCCCAGAACTGTGCCTGCATAAGCAATTTGGCCAGTATTTCTTCCCATCAGCACTCTGTGCAGTCAAACATTTTCTGAATTGTTGGCAATTTTTCATCTCTTCTGGGCAGCTTATCTAATGAAACATAATTTGGGTAGCTGTCCAGATTTTATGGGTAAGTATGGATACAGACACAGGTAGGCAGCATGTTAGGCATGGCTCCTTAAATGGCATCCTGATACCATACTCTGCAGTGTTTTTTAAAAAATGTTTAATTTAATTGGACTTCCCACAATGAGGTCAGGCATACCAAAAGAGAATTTGTGATTGTATTGAGGAGTCCCTAGAGACCTTTTAGTTTTGAACACACCTACTTAGTTTTCTAATATCTAAATAAAGGGGATTTAAATTTCCTAGGTCGATGAGGAACCCCCTTGCTTAAAACTATTTGAATGGTCATTTATTGCTACAAGGATTTGACTGCAGGGGGAGGATCTCTGTAAGCACCAACAGGTGCAATCACATATTGGATGGAAAGTAAAGCCAATTTTTCAGCATTGTCAGAGAGAATGGGATTTTTTATGAAGGAGACAGCAGTTCCAATATTAGGTATGCTGCCTGTCTAAACCTACAGTCACTTGGCACTGAACCTCTAGTGATCCTGTCCAAGTAATTTAGATGGCACATGTGTTCAGATGGCACAGCTCCACCCAGAGTCAGAGGCAGCCAAGAGATCATCCATCTAGGAGCATCAAGTGGTGCTGTAGATAATAGGGTTTCAAGCCAAAAAGAAGTTTCCAAACAGCTGTCTGTTCCTGTATCATATACCAAGAGCTAAAATGCTATGTGATTGATAATCTATTTTTTACTTAAATTGCTTTTCAAAGTATAGCCTCTCTGTAGATGTAGATACCTTGACCCTGCAGTGCAGACCTGGTGCTGTGGTGAGTCAAGAGAAAGAATCTGTTTCTGACACCTTTTAATTTTCAGATAGCTGAGGAAGCAGAATCATCCCAGTCTTTCTGTTCTAGAACAAGTGACAGAGTAATTCTGCTGAAAACATCCCCATTGTTATCTGTCGAAGCAATTAGTGACAATATGAAATATGTGAGGTAGTTTTAGGGGTTTGAATAGCAAAGTCCAAAGCTGTTTTAGGCATTTCTGGTATACAATCAAGATCAACATTTCAGTGGTAAAATTCATGTTCACGACATTCACACATCCTTGAGAAAGGAAAGCTTTTAATACACGTGGGTGAGTTGCCTTTGCTGTGCAAGCCAGAGCTCCAGCTCTTTGTCCTGAATTTAAGGATTTGTTGTGTGCCTGATTTTGAGAAGGTGGAAGTTAGCAGAGCTGCATGGACTTCAATGCAACTGCCAGTACAGACCAAGCAGCACCGTGATGCTTTAACAAGCAGTGGGTGAGGAAAAAAAATTAAATTAGCTGTAAAAAACATGAGTGGTGAACAGATACACAGATATACAAGACGATAGAATTGTGTCTGCCAGAAAGATTTCACTTTTTCTTTGATGACTGCTAGCATCAGGGAAGTTTGATCTGTGATTGCTTTGAAAAAAATTCTGAGATTAAAAGATGGGATCAGAAGCCAAAAGAGAAATTGCCAGGATAAGTCAGAGCCAAAGGAAAATGTATTATGGGAAGTCACTTCTCTCTTATGAAGCAACTGATATTAGCCATAACTGGACAGCTCCTTGCACAGTTCCTAGGTGAGCCGTTTCATATAATATCTGCACAAAATATGGGCTCCTTTGCAGTTTTCTCATTTTGGTAGAACAATGGATATATCGTTGCCTCATAGAACTCTGAAATAAAGTAGACAGTAACTTGAACACAACTGCAAAGGATTAAGTGAAGATTAATCATTAACTAAATCTACTGGATCTCTATCTAAAACCAGCCTAAATCAATGGACCTGGAACTAGCTAACTCGAAGCTCTAAATACTGAAATTAGGTAGAATTTAGGCAGCTGAGTTATGATACTAAATAAATATTAGAATATATGCATCATTTCCTGCTTTATCATTGATTATGGTGTAGTAAGTAGTGAAAAAGTCATGTATCAGAGTGTTCATGTTCAAGTGTATGTGTCCAAATTCTAAATTGCAGGTGTTCTATGTAGTGCCAGCAAATCCTTTGCAGCTCTCTGGTGTTCTGGGCAGCACTTGGTGTCTCAAAGCCAGGCTGAACCATACCACCATAATGCAGGTCCCCTGGCTCATACAGGTGACAAACTATTTGAACAAACAGATTTAATCTATAATCAAAAGATAAGAATTAGACTGTTTTCCTTTCAGATTTTGGGGTGCTTCATGCAAACAATTTTCATAATTTTCTGTGTTCCCATCTAACTTCTTTGTATCAGAAAAATTTCAAAAGGTGCATATTTAGACTATCATGGTAATACAAAAGGACATTTTCTTTATTCCTTTCATTTAGCTAAATATTTGGTCAATTTAAAACTCTGCACAAAGTGTCAGGATGAATAATGGTGGAAAGGAGCAGCAGGGGGAACATTCTTACTTTAAAGAGTTACAAACTTCAGAGTAGAAATAATATTATTTAAAAGTAATAATATCTCAGAATATCATAATATTTGTTGGCCTTAGCATTCTTATCTCAGAAGAGTCAATTTTAAGCAAATTTCTTTTCCCACTCACTGCACTTTGAGTCACATCATCATATGGTCTCAGGGCACATCAGCTGGCCTTTTGTCCCGAAGAAATTAAACTGAAGGATGAGGTCCAGGAGCTTATGTCATGCATTCCTGCTGCTAATGAGCACTCAGTCCACAAGACAGACTAAAGCTGGTCTGAAATAAAGCTCCTGAAACATTAATAGTGTGGACATTGTGTCTCCCATACCAACTGTTGAATTTTTCAAATCCATTAGATTGCACCACTGAAGAAGTCTGCTCTGAATGAAGAGTAAAAGTGTAAAAAGTGCTATGATTTTGAGCTTATGCCGTTGAATTAAATGGTAATTTTAATAAATATAAAACTTACCTCTATCTACAGAAAATAAGGCTACGCCCTTGCAGCAGTCCTTAGCATACAGTTTGGATTTTAGGATATGTCACCTGCTTGCAGCAAGGTGACAAGAGGATTTCCAAATTTTAACAGAACTATTCAAAAGCTACTTATTCCATGAAAACTTTGGTATAGGGGTCACATAGCCTGCTAATGTGAAACCCAAGAAACATTTTAGCTTAGAGGGTTTTCTTTGCAGCAGAAGACACTTTAATGACTGGTCAAATGTACTACCCATCCACTCCTTGCCTTAGGCCTTCAGACTAATTTGGAAAGCTATTAACTGTTCCCTAATAGGAAAGCATATGCCATATTATCCATGCAGTGTATGCAAAATCAGATAAGAAATTCTGCTCCACCACTGGAAATGCAAAATAAATAAATAATCTCTTAATTCTAAATGAACACTGTATCCTGCAACTGTGAAGCTGCAGCATCTGTAAAGCAAAACTGTATCTCTCCGTTTGGTTCATATATATATAATTCATTGTGGGAGATGTTCAGTCTTGCTGATGATTTGATCCATTCAGCAAGAATGTGCTTTTCACAGTACCTTACACATTGCCAAGTGACAGAGGCCGTCCTTCTTACTTTTCTGCGAATTAAAAAATGTATATATTTGCATCTTGCTCTTGATGAGTTCAAACCAATCTTTCCATTCTGAAGGTGCCTGTGAACGTGATCAGATTTAGTGCTCTTTTACCATTGCTTGCTATGCAACTTGGGGTTTCCTGTGGATTGAATGAGAAAGTGATAGCACATAGTATTTCTATTTAATTTCATAAAGCTACACTCACTCTGGCCTCAGCATGTTTCATGAAAAATGTCAACCATATAATCACAGAGGAGTACCCGTGAGCAAAAAGAAGGAAAACTATATTAAAAATTATCCACCACTTAGTACTTAAATTTACCCTCACAGATCTTGTTTAGTAGAGCATTCTCAAAAGTTTTTGAAGAGTCTTAGCAAAATAAATGAAGAATTTATTCAAGGAGAAATACTTTTTGTTTGAAACTGGTTGCTTATTTGATATAGAACTGAAATAGATTCTTCTCCACTTGACAGATGAAAATTTAGTAAGTGTTTCTGTTATTAATTATCTACAGTAACTATTTGTTGAGTGAGTATTAATTTTTATTATGTATCCAAGATCCAAGAATGCTTTACCAGATGTAGTTTCAATTCCCAGTTGATGTAAATTGGCTTTGCTTCACTGAAAACAGAACATCTATATCAATTTATAACAGCTGAAGATCTGGCTCCAGAAATGCAGGACAACATTGAGATTTCAGACCTGCTGAGCAACATGCCGCTCCCCATATTAAAATATTCTAAGTATTTAATATTTAAAACAAAAGCCAAGCCAGCAAACAAAGAAAACCAAATAAAAGCCAAAACAAAGAACAAAAAGAACCACAGAAAGGGCTTTGATTTCTGCAGTAAAATCTCAGAGCCTTGTGCCTCTGAGAACTCGATACCAGCTGAAGGCTGAACCCTCAAGGCGTGGTAAAGGGAAGGGGGAGTGTGTTATAGCAAAGATGGTTTCTCCTGCTGCAGTGCCACAAACGCCCCTTTGCTCCTACCGGCTTCCTTTCACTCACTCAGAAGTAGCACACTGCCACTACAAGAAAAACGTGATACATGAATTAGATTAACTTAAAGCCAGTAATAGTTTGTGAATCTAAATATCCAACTTCAGTATGGATATTGATCACATACTCTTTTAAGCTTTTTTTTTTGCTAACCTGTTGTCCTAGCTGAAAGATAATACTTAAGTAACTAGTCTAAGATCCTCATTTTATAATTTCATCTGTGAATTGTCAGGTAAAGTGTAATCTGGATCGCTTAACGGGGAGAGATTCTTATTCTACCTGTCCTGTGGTTGCTGCCTTAGAGCTAAAAGGAAAGCTGAACTAGAAATAATTTTCTAAAGGTTATGGGCCAGAAACGAAGAAAGTAAAAACTCATATAAACCTTTCTCTGCCACTAAAACAAAATTTTCATCTGAACACTTCTGATTTTTTCCCCATTCCTTTTCTGACGCTTGTTCAATCTTCAAGGCTCAAAAGTGACTTGTAGGAAGTGCCTCAAAAAACTTCAAAACATGTGGCTCACTACTGAAATGACAGCATGGCTTTGTCACAATGTATTGTAGAGACAATTTTGTTGTACTACTGAGAAACTGTGACTTAAATTTAAAAGGGGCAAAGTCCCCCATTACACTGTGGGGCCATGACAATCCTGTTCCTTGTGTTTCATGTCACTAAGTCAGTCAGTGTGATTTAAGTCCAATAGAGGAGAATAAAATAAATAATTTCTTCTAATTTAGACTTTGTGAAGTGCTAGGGCAACTGACATGAAGATGCTGTGGGTGCCAATAAGGCAGGCTGCTGTTTTGTGGTACTTAAGTTATATCACCCTGGTAACATGACAGGATCACAAAGACTGAAGGAAGTACAGCTAGATAATGTCTTGCTGACTGGTGGATTAGTGTGGAAAGGTTTGTTTTATGTTTCTTTTCACTCTACTAATTAAAATTCCTTCATTTTTCACAAAGATGTTAAAAATGAAAGGCCATTTCTAAATTCTGAAGACTATATCAGAAGTTTCCAACAGTAAGCCAGACTCCCGGGACTTTTGTGAATGGCTAATACTGTTTGTCATCTGAACATCTGAGTGCTTGGCACACTGTAGAGCTAAGTGCACTTCTTTCTAGTAGAATTGTACCACACATACAAAATTTTTTTTGAAAGCTTAGTAATAAGAAAAAAATGTTTCTCATTTTTTCATAAAGCACTTCAAGCATTCAAGGTAATACTAAAGGTAGTAATTTTCCATATGATAGTTCTCCCTGTGTCAGATAATGATTTTTCAGCCTTTGAATTCCTGACTCAAAATTGCTCTATATGTTTTTATTATTATCATTTTTTCCAAAAAGCTTTACAAAGGGAAGACAACACGAACACACTGCTTTTATTGTGTGGGCGTGTGGTTGCCTCTGTATAATAGACTCCCTAATGTTCTTGGTTATAATGTGTAGCATTGCACATACAGCACTCTGGATTTCCAAACTCCATTTTCAGGCTCAATAATAGCCTTTCATTCAGCCAAAGGATTTATACCTAATTATAGATCTGTGTGCTTTTTGTTCTGTTGTCTGGTTGGAAAGTATCTTGGGCATCTTGGCCTGGTCATTGAGGGCAAAGAACCAGTGTGTGTCAAGATTTTGAAAGTTTTTGATTTTTCTGAGAATACACAATGTGTCCTATAGGCTTACTGAGGGTAGTGATAGGCAATTACCATGACGCTAGTATTGGAATAATCTTTTTTTGGCAATTGCTGATAACTACTTTGTATCTTCAGTAGGAATTTGCAAGAATGGATGGGAAAAGGAACAGATAATTTTTTGGTTATTTTTTTTACCCCATAACCTGGCTCTCTTAAAACTGAATTTGTTGAATGTAGTCTATATCTTAATATAAAATTTTATTTCTGCACATTTTATCATAAATCCATCCTTTTGGAGTGGTTGCAGTTCTAAACTGTTTTGAAAGCTTTAAACATTAAATCGAATTAAGAAAAATGTAAGTGTAATACTGAGTTTGAAACTCTTAACTTCATTAATCTAATTCTATTCTCCCTCTGATCTTAAATATGGTGTTGCTACCAACTCATACCTGTATGCAGACATGCAGGAGTTTCTTTGCTGTGCAATTTACTTGGAATAGCCAAGGAACAAATCCCACTATGAAACATATCATAAAAAGAAAAAATAGATGGTAACAACAATAAAAAGTCGAGACACAAGACCAAAAGAGAGACAGAGAAGTAGCGGTATTTGGGAAATTATATGACAGGACTACAAATAGGAATATCAGCAAATGAGTTTCCTAATTGTTCTCAAGTATTTTTTAGGTAGGCATTTAAGCAAGCAGATACTTCGCTGTGGAGGATGTGAAACTGGAGGAAGAAATTCTATGCAGCTATTTATAGGGAGCTTTTCTGAGCTGGAAGTGCACTGAGGTAGAAAGCAATAATGCAGTCAGATCTTTGAGGCTGACATTATCACAGTGGACTGATAAGGGTGGGAATCAATATTTTGTGTTGGTGAATGACAGATGGTATGTAAAGAAACAATAGTCTGTGAAAGGTCTTGCAAAGATGACGGATAGCTTTTGCTTAAATATGTAAAGGAAAAAAAGATGAAGGAGGATGCAGAGGGAGGGGGAACATAACTAAAGTTACTGGTTAGATAGATGATCTCTGCAATAGCAATCATAATGCAAGCAAGAAAAGGGGATATTTTATTAACCAGAGCACAAGCCAGCACAGCTCTCATCAAATGTTTCCAGATGCATGTATGAATAGGAAAAACACTTCAAAGCATCACAAAGAAATGAAAGAGATCAAAATGAACAGTGAGTACCAAGTTACACAAGTAAATATAGTTCTCTTTCCCGTGGAAGTCAAAAGATACAGTAAAGAGAAAAAGAAAGACTTCTAGTTTAAACATATTTATCTTTATATCATGGCTGCAAATCTATGAGAAGACAGGAGGTATGTGAAAAATTTAGTGTGGATGGAAAAGGGAAGTATGTAGTAGAGAAGGAGGCCTACTGTCAAGTTAGTTATACATCTACAGATTGAATCACCCCAAAATATATTATACAAGGAGAAGGACATTAAGAACAGAATCCTTAGAACTGTTACACCCAAAAAACAGTAAAAAAGGGTCAAGAAGTCGCTTTAGCTGAAGGGGTACCTCGTGCTTTTCTAGAGAGTGTGAAAAGGACAGAGTTATGGAAACAAAGAAATGACAATAGATTAGAGGAGAGTGAGCAAAATCTAAAGCCCAAACATACCAAAGGGAATGAAAGTGGAAAGAGGGAGGAGAATAAGTATGGCAGCAGTCAGGAAAAGACTAGGGTAAAGATTTAATGAAGGCTCAGAAGAGGACAATATCTGAGAAATACCTATGTTTAACAGGGGAGCAGAAAGGAGTTGTATGACGGTGAAAGTGAAGAGAAAGCACAGTGCATTTATTATAATGAGAGAAGGTTGAATAAACAGCTTTTCTATGGGAGAAAATCTTAAATAAGCATTGCAGTATTACTACTGATAGCAATCCAGCATATGTGCAAGAAGTAGAATAGAAGCACTAGTAATTGACTGTATATTCTTGCCCCACGTAGGAAGCAGGATTAAGATCTGATTTTCTGCATGATGACATAAAGAGATAAAATACATTAATCTTCTTTGCTACTTATGGTAATATAACTGTGTCATGCTTTGTGTACTGCCACGCTAATACTGATGCCAAGAACTTAATGCATATGTCAATATATTTAGATCTAGTTTCACTTATGTCTATCACATACTTTATTTTACATTATTGATGGTTATCTAAGAGACTCAAACTGCCTCACCCCGCTTAGCTAGAAATCACCAAAATAAGGCAGTTTGACATGGAAAAGTGATAGTAATAAATAGCTGTAAATCAAGTACCAGCAGAAATATGTAACACAGAAGGAAAGTGAAAAGGAATATTTGATTGCAATATGGAATAGCAAATTATCATTAAGAGGCTGATCATGGCTGAAATCTCATTTAAAAAAAGTTTAGGAAACCATTATTTTGGAATTTATACATCCAAAAAGCAAGAACAGAAAACCCAAAAGAAATTCATGGCTCATAGCAAGGGTGATGACTTGGATAATCTCTTTACAATCCGTTTCTGAGTTTCTGACTGATGCTGAGGATTATTTCTTTCATGTGAACCTAAGAGCGTTTTTACTTTCTTGGGGGTTTTTTTCCCCCTGTTTTAATTGTGTGGGATGAGAGCCTCAGGAAGCATGGGCACAGGATTGACAAGAATGAGTCTTCAATTTCAGGTCTTCTGTCCCTGAAAAGAATTGATTCAGGGCAATAGGTTGACTTCTGTGTAAGACAGTTAGCTTAGCAGGGGTGACGTTACCTATAAGTGATGTGTATTAACCTGTCAAAGTGGATCAGGAGTCTATGCCACAGAAAAGTGGAAGGTTATAAAAGCACAGACAGCACTATGCCTCTGACCATTTTCCTCAGTGGAAATAGAGATGATGTGTTTTAGGACCCTATTGAGGCAGAGAAGTCCTCACAATATCACCAGAGGTGAATCATTCATCTTTAAAGGAAGGGGATGCAAGAGCAAATACCATTGCTGAAAAAATTTTTTCTTCTCAAATATCTGTAGGCTTTCTTTCATGTCACGTTTTTAATAAAAAGTAACTGAGTTAGTACTTTCCACAAATTCTCTGCTCATTTTTACAGAGCTGAACAGTAAACCAGGAGCCTCAGTCCTTCAGTGAAGTGGTTTCACATTGTAGAGGCAAACACAGAGGCCCAAACAAGGGAACCCTAAGGTGAGGCAGCAAGCAAGGACATGGCTGTGCCTGTGCAGCAGCTCAGCAGTTCTCAGGGAAGGAACCTGAATCGGACCTTGGATCAATACACAAAGATAAACCCACCATTAACCTTAGTCATGCTGAACTATCACTAGTAATAAAGAGATATATTACAGAATTTCTGTTGCTTTCTCATGCTTTTGCTAAAATATTCCATGTAATTCACTTCTGAGTAGGAGGTCTGGCATGAAGATTTAAGGAGTATTTAAGTGGTACAAAGACCTTTTTCTGAACTTTCTATAATTAGCAGATGTTGTCATTTAATTATTTTTTGAGGGAGAGGGGGTCATAATACATGCTTTTTTTTTTTGTTGCTGGGCAAATTGTTTTGCCACTGGAATTGTGCTGTCTCCTGTGAGGATAAAACTGAACCAGCCAAACTAGGAAAGGAATTAGATTTGGCCTTAGCGTGGCCTTAGATACAAAGATGTATCTAGACAGAGGAAGTTCAGCCCTGCACACTGGGGCTCACCACCACCATCTCTCAGCTTTCAATGGCACACACATTGCCATTGTTTGATGTGATAGACATTAGTGTTTCTCGAGTATACACTGCTGCATGACCTTGCTGTTTCAAGAACATTTTTCTTTGGGGCTTCTGGGAATCTGTTTTCTTTTTCACTGCTGACCTCTAATGATAGATGAGTCTGAGCTTACGTGACAAATGGTCTCAAGCCTCACGTAGGCTTGTAAACTCTATTTGCTGGGGTTTTCATTACTTTCTTTCAGATCACAGAAAAGATTTTAATATAAATGGGTAGGCTTTTATGGTACCATTTGTTTGATACTTATTACCATATGTGATTTCTTTTTCATACCACACTTAGAGCTGCCTGGGGGTAGAATGAATAAAGCTGTACATTTTTTTGTCCATTTTGATAGTGACACCAGAAAAAGAAGAAAACTGCATATCCATTGTATTCCTTCAGAATGCAAGAATACCACTATATTATCTAAGCCATTGGTAGTTTCAGATTATTACTGTAGTTAACGGAATCATTAATTAGTTTAGAATCAAGAGTTCATATTAGTTCTTCTGTGCTTCTTTAATACTTTTAAATCTTAGATTTTTTTCACCACAAGAGGAAATTTATTGAGAGTAAATAGGGTTTTGTTTTCAAGACAAAGGCCCTCATGTAAGGTTTATGGCTTCTGCTACTACTACACTTAACAAATAAAATTGACAAGTGCCTAAGGGACATATTTTCACTTGACTGTCTAAAATAGTCACCAAAAAGCGAACGGTGGCACAATAAAATGGTAGTATAATTCACTATTGTAATAAGTAGGTATTTGTCAATAGCTTCTTGGTGGTATTTGTCACTTTGGCTTACAGATACATTTTTCACATTAGATGCCTTCTCCCCGACCTGTGTGGTAAAACAGTACCACTGGGAGCTGTGGAATAGCAAAAAAATTCTCCAAGAGAAATGGAAACCAAAATAAGATACTTAGTATCCCCAATAGTTGTTTAATTGCAAAAAAAATCTTCTTTGGGGAAATATTAATTCACATAGCCCTGAATTTTAATTGTGGAAACAGATGTTCAGTGTCAGGAGCCCACATTTAAATATTTAGCCTTAGGTAACCTATACCTCATTTTATCTGTCAAATCAGAGCTTAAAAGGCTTGTTAGAGCCGTAAAGTTTGTTAAGAGGGTTTCTTTCTTATTATCTTTGCACATTACATTCTTTAAATGCATGTAAGATGTATCAGCAAAATTATTTTCAAATGCTTTAATCTTACTTATTTTAAATGCTACCTATTTATGCCATGAATTTTGAAAGACTACCTGATATTAAAACCTTACTGGAAAGCAGCTCTGGATCTGTGAAAAAGAGGTATTAAGAAATTAATACCATAAGTCTTAAATAACTTCCAAATATTTAGAGATCATTCACTGCTGTGGTGAGTCATTAGTGCAAAAAATACAGTCTGGTTATAAACTGTGCTGCCCAAGCTAAGTATCAGTAAAATTAGTTTAGGGGATAGTCTGGCCTAGAAAGAAAAAAATGTCAGTCTTCCTATCAGCAGTCTTCTTATTGCCTTAAATATATGACAAAGTTTTATTAAAAATACATCTGATTGTATTAATAGATACAAAATGGGGTTTAAAATTTCAGTTGTGGTATGAGTAGAGAAAGCTGGCTTAGTGGATTACATGCAGGATGACTGAGAGTGAAGAAATGTGGTGTGATGAGATTCAGATTGCAATGCCACACAAATATTACAATCAACTAGCACCACGTGTTTGAAATGAGCAGCAAGTAGGAAAAAGGAATAAGAAATAGCCAGTGATTTATGTTAGGAAAGATGTATATGTTTTAATGCTTTGCCATATTAGCAGGATATTCTGATGAAAATATTAAAGTATCAGCTGTTCTTTTTATGTGTCCAATACAGTGAGTTTAACACGTTTTGTACCTAAGCTGCCATTTCCACTTTCTTCTGTTAGATGAGCAATCGAGGAGAAAAAAGCAGTTGCTGCTGTTATTAATTCAGATAAGAATGGCAGGAGTTGTCATCACTGTCCATGATTGTGGAGTCTCCAGCTGAGAGCTCAGGGTTATGCACATCTTCAGCAGTGGCCGGTTTGCCACAGTGTGAAATAGGGCACGTTTCCTATCTGTACCCCACTTTCTCAAATATTTTCCTTCCAATCTTGTGGCATATTCTCCCTAGATTAAATATTCATAGCTCTATGTATGTGATTTATTTTCATCTGATTGTCTAGTTTGTATTCACCTGAAGCCTAAACTCCTAAGGTATCCCAGACATTTGGGTTTTTTCCTGCAGTAGTGAATTTATTTTCAGACCAGAATATATAAATCTGTCTCATTCAATCTGTCTCACAAGCTGGTCAAGAGAAACAAAAGAGGGAAATGTACATATTCCCACCTGTTGACTAAATCTCTGAAATAATACTTCAGAATACAAATTTTAAATTTTAAAATTGTATCCTTAAATGTGTCTAAAGCATTGCAGTTATCAAAAATCCATCAAACATTACATTTTCCTAGACATTTCCCCTGTGCTGTCCTCTAAAAAGAAGCAATAAAAAGAAAAGAAACCCCTGTTGTTCATCATCAATGCCATTCATAGAGTGGAAGGTTAGCCTTGAGCTCAGTCTTTGTCCATGTCTTCACATTTACTGATCTCCCAAAACTTTGTTCCTCTAGCCCACTTTGCTCCTGATTTTTTACAGCTTCTCAAGGGTTGTCTTCCCAAGCCACAGTATTTTTAAATATGTGTGAATAGTTTGAAGTGTGGATAGATGTGTCATTGCACAGTGTAACAGTTTTTAGAGTTACCTTTGTAAAAACGCTATTCACACTGATCACAGTAGAGGTTTCTCAAGAAAAGTAGAGGCCAAACACCGGAAACCAAACTTAGTTATAAAAGAGAATCTCAAGAATTGAGCTTGCAGAGGAAAAAATAAAACAAAAATCAAGAACAAAAATCCCACAAAGGATAGTTAGAAATGACACAGGCCTAAAAAATATAAAACAGCAATCTGTGCGGTCCAGCATTTATGGCACATAAAATAAATGTTGCTTTCTTGCTTGTTGTCCACAAAACACTCTCACAATGAAATAGTGTTTCTTTTCCTTTTCTATATTTTTATCAGGATTGCACCATTTTATCTCTGTAATAGGCTGTTGTACAATATTAAGTGCTTTATTTCTGTGTAATACCTAGACAAGCTATATCACATCTGTTTAGATTCCAGTAGTAGAAAAAGTTTAATTTCTTAGCTGTAATGCAATGGGCAAAATAGGTTATTCTAGATAGAATAATATTGTTCCTATCAAAATGGTGGAATTATATCAGGACGAAGCGCTAGCTGGAAATAACAATTGAGTCCCTGCTACCCCTGCCAAGTACTTCTTTTGCTAAGATATATAGAGAAGTCAAAATTATTTTAAGATGTTATTGTGATAAAGAGACAAAGAAAACAGTTTTCTAGTTAGGTATTTTAAACAACTCAGAAAATAATCAGGGCATTTTAGGTTGATCTTGCAGTGCCCCAAAGAGGTAGGATTAAAGAACATGATCTAAATTAAATAGATATGTTGCTCAAATATGATGCTTTAAAATAAGTTATAAGTTATGGGGAAGTGTGTATATATATATATATATATATATATATAAAAAATAAGTAAGTCTATTTAATTGGGTCAATTTAAGATTGAAATGCCTTTTTAAGCATCTTATGATACAGTAGAAATTTATTATTTCTCAGTTAATCTGTCAACAATGGCAGTCCCTGACCTCACAAGCCTATTTCCATGACTATAAGAATCCTATTTCCATGACTATAAGAATGTAGACTTTCCCACTAAGGAAACTCTAAAAAGGGAGCTGCAGAAGATGAGATGATTTTTAGCTTAGGAAATGTTTACTCCTCTTTACAGGTTGCAGCTCAGCATATGTATGAATTTATAGATATGGTTTTGAAACTATAGGGCACACAGTTTTTAAATTAGTAAGGTGGTATCTTTAGGGTAAACTGCAACTCCTGCTAGTAGCACTTGCAACGTTCATAGACCCATTCAATCTCTAGAAAGAAAACAAGGAGAGTGACTTCATGAGTTGGACTTTTAACACACAGGAGTTCTACTGAAACCATTTCCATCAGCCTGTTAGGAGAAAAGGTTCTTTGGTGGATGAGAACACATATTATTCCTTTGAGAATGCTAATGTCCTTTTGTCATCCAGTTTACTTCAGAAAAAGGGTAGAGTCAGGAAGGTTGATTCTGGTGGGAAGAATGAGGAGCTCAGTTCATTACCCAGCTGGGAACTTAACAATGGCTTCTAAGTTATTCTGCATACAATTGGTGAATATCAAGCACGAAAATCATTTTAGCACTAATGGACTAGTCTGGGATTTTTTTAAGGGTCTCACCAGCATGGAAAAGAGCCTGATAAACCACCCAAACAAAAATCACTCTTGTATTTATTTTTCTTATAGTAGGATGTTGCTTCGTTTAAGTCCATCAGAGAACCAATCTGAATAGCTAAATAATTATCTCTAGGATAAGGTATCAAACATTAAAAAGAGATCTGTATGTTTAAAAGAATGTTTGGAGCAATATCACTAAGATGAAGGAGTATATTTTTTTAGCATTTTGCCTTGGAAGAATCATGGTATAATTTTTTTTTTTAATCTTGTGGAATAGTCCAACTTTATTGTTGCTTTCACACAGTTTGGGGTGAAACATTGTTTTTATATTCCCAGGATGCAATAATTAGATATATGTCAATGCATATACAACAAATATTTCTGAATGGAAATATTCTGACATTTTCAAAGAAAAATACATAACTGTTGCAATAATCTGAGAATCCAGACGTCCACAGACATGTGGCCATGTGGATCAAAGCTAAATCACTTTTTAAATATTCATTATCAGATGACAGGTAAATATTAGCAGGAGTAGCCTTTTGCATGTCATAATATACAGTGTCAGACATGAAGAACACTACTCCATCACTAATCTTTGGGGACATGGAAAACACTTGCATGGAAAACCCAATGCCTCCTTTATCTCTGCAAGATTGGCTGTCTTAAACCAAGTTTTGAGGAAGCAAGAGCCTTACATTTTGGAAGAGATGTCTTTAAATTATGTAAGGAAAATGCCAGACCCATAGAATGGCTCCTTTTCAGTTTGTCACCTTTTAAGGACTCTCTTTGTGGTAGTAGGCTTTGATGACTGAATATAGCATAAGCAGTAATTTCATGGTGATTTTTCATCTTAGAAACAGAGCTGAGTGTTCCGGTGCATCTTCAAAGATTTATTATTACTATTATTATTATTAAGCATAATAATAATAATAATAATAATAATAATAATAATAATAATAATAATAATAATAATAATAATATGTATTATAGTGTATGCTGAGCTTGTGGCAAGAAAAATAACTGTTGGAAACTAAAAGACAGCCCTTCAGACCTATGGAAAAACACCTGTAAACAATCTAATGGAGTTACAGTTCAGCACACTTAAAAAACTACAGCAAATTAAGCCTTCAAGCCTACAGTAAGAAGCATATACTTTCAGAATCAATGCTGAACAATAGAAACATCTAGTGGTATAGAGCCCCATCTGTTCAATATTAAAGTCAGACAGAGTCACACAGGGTATGTCTGCTCCACCCAAACCCTCCAGTTATATTTTGTCTCCTTTTCTTAGACATGCTGGGAAAAGTGTCAGGTTTTTATGTTTTTCACATTCTTGACTTGTCAGATGCTAAAAACGTAATGCACTATTTGGGAAGAAAACAATAGATTGCTTTGAGAAAGCCTTAGTTGTTTATATTATATTTGATTTTAAAGGAGAGAGAAGGAGAAGTCCATTCTCTATCATGCTGGGACCAAAGTTCAGGACACTTAGGAAGTGCTGCCTGATTCAACCGTGCAAGACTGCAATGATTGCAAAGCATTACTCGTGAGTTTAGACCATGTAAAGACATTGAATTTGAAAGAGAGGAATTGGGAGCTTCCAGCAGTGACCCTTTAGAATGATGGATGGGTTTTGCTGCTTGTTGGGACCTGTAAAACCTCTAGGAAACTGGAAAACTACTATCAAAAATCCCAAACTCAATTGAGAGTTAATTTGTTTGTCACCTTCACTTAGAAGTGCAGTACAGAGAAAACATCTCAAAAATTCTTCAAGAGCTTTTGAGATTTCAGTTAACCAATAGTTTAGGTAGGTAAATTTTATATAAACATTGCAGGTATTTTTGCAGCCTTATAAAATTCAAAGTTTACGGTATGTTTGCCAAATGAAAATCACTGAAGTCCAATGTATACAAGCCTGCAAAATGACACATAGTGGTGATAAACTATTACATGTTTGGGCAGGACATCTTTTGTTATCTTTTCCTGTATAGCAGAATGGTGTCATCAGCAAATCTGTCAGCCTGCAAATTGAAATTCCTGTGGAAGTGGCAGATGTGGATCCATTGTGCTAGAAAAAGTAAATAAATAGCTCAGGTTAGTGCTTATGCGAGAATTCTTTAGTGTTCATCCCATTTTTACTACAATTAAGAAATGATAATCAAGTAGCTTAAGGATGTACAAAATAGAGCACAAAGTAAGAAAACATTTGAATGGATAAGACTGTTCTTATAAATGTTGGATGACTTCTAATTCCTAGTGTGTTAAGCAGCTTCACTGTGGCTATTTCAACTTTTTCTCCTTTTCTTTGTCCTCAGTAGGAGCAACTCTCAAAGAAAGGTCTTCTCTGCAAGGCATACAAATAAATCACTTTAAACTACAAAGAGGTCTTTATTAGACCCTGTTACAGCTAAGACAAACAATATGAAACTAGTGTTTAATTCATCCTTACCTATCCACACACAATTCTGGACTAAGAGGAAAAGGATAACTTTACCTTACAACTAATGAAGGCCAAAATAGAGGGAGGGACGTCAAACCAATGCTCTGGTGTTCTGAAAAAAAAAAAAGAAAAGTTCTTAAGTGGCTCTGTAAACTGAGGAAACTGCAAAACCAACATATATGTTATCTTCCATTAGGAAAGAAAACAAAAATGAGACTGAAGAGAAAACTGGGAAAAAATACGGTTTTGAGAATAACTGAAAGACATCCTTGGCTTCAACTCCTGTTTAGGACATTTCAATTATTTTAGTGATACCTAAAAAATAGATGAATAGATGTCAATTTTTTTAGTGAACTATCTCCTCCCAAAGCTGTTTCCAATACTTTATATCTCTGCAGCAATCCTAATCAACTTTAAGGGAAATGTTGAAGTAGGAATTTGCACCCTCTTTGTGATTACATATGTAAGCAGAAGCTTTCTTATAGTATCAGCTTTAGGATGGTCATTTTGGTATATAGGACAGTACAACAAGGCTAAGATAATACATCTGACAAGTCTTCAATTGTATCGAGAAAATCCTAGCATGGTAGTGAACTCTGAAAACTGTGAATTTAATAAAATGAGATTGCCATTTTGGGGACATCCTTTCTTAGTTGAGGGCATCAAACCGAACCAAACTTTGAAAGGTGTCTGTAGATTAAGGATTCTCCTACTGCCAAGGACATCGGTGCTGTCAACTCATTTCATGGTGTGCCACTACTTCTGATGCATCACAGACTTTCTAGCTGTCACTTCATCTCCCTGAGACTTAATAAGAGGCTAAATTTAAAGAGTGTCATAGGCAAAATCCAGTAGTTCAAGTACCTGCAAGTTCAAACATTAATCTGTCCTGTGCTTTCAAAATTTTGTTTTATTCCTAGGGAACAAATTGATAGCTCACTAAAGCCTAGTTGCATTAGTGTGGGGACAGTGTCTGTGTAAGGTTGATTTTTTTCCCAAGGTGCAAAGTCAGACCCTTTAAGGTCTTTTGTTGTTTTCCCTCAAAAAGTGACAAAAGTGTGTGTTTTTAGTTTAATTTGAGATATGGTCTCATCCAAACAGAGCTTGAAATTGAGATTTTAGAAACTCAGATTCCACACATGAAAGTAGTTGGCATGTGAAATTTATTTTGGGGACCTTCCATTTGAAATGGTTCAAAACTGAAACAACAAGCAAAATCTTCTTCTTCTTGTGATGTTCCTTGTTTTGTTTTCACCTGTTTAATGCTTTTGCTACCAGTCAAATTGTCATTGATCTCAGACGTATTTTACAGTTCCAAGCAGATCAGTCTGTTTTCATCTTTAGATCTTATTACAACTAAAGGAAGATTCCTTTTTTTATCTCACTTGCATGTAACTGTGGATAATTATAAACCTTGAAATTCAGATGGTAAGTGTATATGTTTTTCATCCTTCAAAAAGCTTTAATTTCCTTTAAACACAGTGTGCAGGAAGATTATTGTCTGTTCTGTATGCCATTCTGATTGATTAACAGAGAAATAACCTGCCCTGCTTGATTCTCTGCGCTTGCTGTGTTGGCCTTGCATAACAATGGGAATAGGAAATCTGAGTTGCTGGATCACATTCTGTCTCTAAAGCAGCAGTGCTAGGGAGCTGCACGAATTGCTCGCTGTACAAATTAGCCTAGACTGTAGAAAGCAATAGCCACTGTGCTTGCTTCAGTCTGGATTAAGAAATGGAATAGGTTAATGAAGTTCAGCACACAATGCCATTCTCAGTGCCTTCCCTCATGCATGGCACTGTGGTAGAACCATGGCAAGCATCTTTTCTTTTAATAATTAACATTTAATTCTGTAGTGTGCTGTCCCATCACAGACACTTTATTGAAATATGCTGTCATGAACTATCATTCACTGTACATGATACCTCAAAGAGCAAAATGTAACAAAATTGTTCTGAAGCTGTGTTGATTCTGAGATAGATGGCTTTTGGTCATGGATGAGCATGACTATAAACCCTGCACATCAAAATACTTATAAAATCAAGAAAAAGTTTTTCATTTCTTGGTAGATGAGTCCTGTTAGGTATGCTTATGCTCACTCATGAGATCTAACTCTCAGTGACTGTTTTCATTAAGCACTGCTTGTTTTTATAAGTTTCTGAGGCTCTGAAATGGCAGAGTTAGGAAATGCCATCCAGTTCACTCTTCTGCCAGTGCATACTTCTCCTTACTGTTCCCTATACTTCATCCAGACTGAGATCAAAAAGCTTCAGAAGCTACAGTTACATTATTGTGTAGTTCTTTGTAGTCTGTTCGAGGAGAGTTTTGAAAAATGGCACGCAGTCACCAAGGACCTGCAAGGTTTTGGTGAGGAGTTGCAATCGTGTCTCATTGATTTCTGTGTGATCACAGACAGCCAGAAAGATGATCATGAGGAAAAAATTCTACTGAAGACCATCAACCATCTGCAGAAATAGGGAAATGCTTCAAAATCCGGCCCTATTGTAATTCCATTGATTTAATAGAAGCCTTTTACCAGAATTCATATTTGCTAGCCATGTAAGAAATACTGTATTGAGTAGGAAATATGCAGCTGCACTTTTTCTCTTCACCAGAGGACAATGTTTAGCACGGAGTAATGGCAGCACATTTCCCTACACTAAGCATTAGCTATAAAATCAGTTCTTTAAAATCAGTTCTCTAGGTACCAATTTATGTGTGTGCTCAGTGTAATCTCAGGAAGCCCAAAGTCACTGTTACATTATTCTCAGTTCCCAATCCAGATCCAGGTCTATGTCCAACCCTGACCACATCCAGTAAAGATACAAACAAATTCCTTTATAGATTATTTTATGCAGAGATATAGATTAAACTGTATCTCAGCAGCTATAATGAGCAACTCCTCAGCATTCTTAATAAATTCCACATATTTTCATTAATTGGTGTTACCTAAATTTCTCAGCCTGTTGTCCTGACAATAACTGGTATAGAGATAAAATTCTTCAAGGAAGATACAAAAAGGCTGAATTAGGAAGATACAGAAGAAAACATTTTTATTGAATTGTTAGAGATTTTAGTAAGGAAACCAGTTTATGAATATTTTCAAAATGTCAGCAGACAGTCATAAAGTGATCATAATATTGAAATGCACAGGCCAAACCCATCAGGCTTGTTCCTGCCTTCTAAAGCACTTTATTCTGTAGGTTTTGCAAGCATGACTGCTTACATAAATATTTAATGGTACAAACTGTATCATGTGTTCACTGGAGCACAATGAAGAAGGAATATTTTCACAAAATATGATTGCTAAATTTGGAGTACAGGTGTTACATGTTTTCAAATATAAATATAAATATTACATACACTGTTCTTGAAATGAAGAATGAACTCTTAAAAATTGATTAATAGATAGTAATGATCTGTTATTCAAGAAACATAATTATTTATTGACCATAGTAAGGTAAAGGCAGATTTGGCCTATCGTTTATCTAAAGCAGACATTAAACAGAGCTAGAGAGCAGTATATGACAAATAGGATGAAGAAAAATTAGGTTATTGTTAATATCAATTGGAATTTATCAAGAATAGAAAAATCAATAAAAGAAATTAGAGATTGAGCTAAGTAAATATGCATGGTTTCTAGGGATATGAAAAATTTAAAAGATAAGAATAACCAAGATGAGTACACCCAATGTTAAAGAAACCTCAGTTTGGTAGTCTCATCTTTAGATTTAGTCAGCAAAATTATCAATAGTGCACCATAAATATTTTAGCTCTGTATTTGGACATAATTATCATAAGGCATTTTGTTTCACACACAGACTTCCAGTCTTTTACTAACTTGGAAGGACTGCATAAATTTGTGCTTGGCTTTAATATTTCTAAATAGGTAACTTCTATAATACATATTCAGAAGGGCTAGATAAGGAGATCTAATGTCTGTTGGTGCTCTTGCTAGTTAATTGTGGACTGGTAAAATGAAATAACAATAGTGACGAAGTGCCAGCTGTTGTTGCAGTATATGGTGTCTTTTCCCTATTAGAAATGTCAAGAAGGATGTCCCAAGTGCTGGTTAGGCTGACACCTATTCCTGACAAAAACAAGAAAGTGCAAATGAAATTAAATTAATAAAGACTTAAAGGACAAGAAAGTAATCAATTTCCGACAGCATGACTTTCTAAAGAGAAACTCTTGTCAACAAACTTGATTTAAATCTCAGACGTCATGGCAGATTTGGTTGATGAATGTAATTGGATAGAAACGCTACATTATGATTTATTGCAAGGGGTCTGACTTTGTGACTTATGACATTCTAATGTACTGAACAGATGTCAAAAATCTGTTGCCAATGAGAAATTATCCTGGATGGGAGTGATTTCATTGGACTTTCATAGACATTGGTACAAAGCCACATTTTAATCAGTGATCTGGAGATAAATGGAAATGACCCATCAGGGAACTGGTGGATGGCACAAAGACTGATAGGAACTGTAGACACAGATGCACTCATTCTCAGCCACTGAGATCACAAACCAAATGTACTTGAATATACCTGCACAGCTGTACAATTACCTCCCAAATATATTACATTTAACAAAGAGGTGACCTTGACAAGAATCTCTGGCTTGTAACCCATTCAACCACCCATGCACTCCCAGAATGAAGCAACAGAAATAGGTGAACCTTGAATGTGAGAATACCTAAGGAAACAGGTGACTGGGAGCAGCTGAAAATTTGAGGAGGATCTGGTAGATTTTATTTTGGAACTGGAAAAAATGTCTTAAAAATTGAGACTGCTCGATAAATTTATGTAAGCAGAAGATACTGAGGGATGACTGATCCTCTTCCTGGGGACAGTACTAATGGATTTTCTAATTCATCAGAGGATTTTAAAACTAATAATGTAAGAGTTTAACAAGAATCAGAGTATGAAAACTGAAGCCAAACAAAACTGAATTGTACTAAGACTGGAAGACCTTGTGCACACTATAGCTTTTCAAAAACACAGTTTTTAAATTTGCACAATTAGTGAATCAAACGTTTTCACAAATGATGCTACAAATACTAGATTTACATAACCAGTAGTATTAGACACAATATACTGAGCTTTGCAAAGCACTGCAGGTACAGCAGGTACAGTCTCATTGCTTTCTCTTCTATCTTATTTTCTCTGAATGAATGCTGAGTTATATAAGAGCATTAAAAATACTGAAAATATTCCACATTTGAGTTAGTTAATTATTGCATAATTTTTTATTTTTTTTTTTTTTTTTTAGCGGTGACGTTTCTTTTCGGAACGATATTATTCAATGTTTTTTCTCCAGAATAGTAACTCAATTTAAAAAACTCAATTTAAAAATAAATATGGTTTAATCTTAAGTATGGTTGGGCTTGCTCTCTTCCCATTGCAAACGTATCATTCCATCAAGTTTTATTTGTGCTAATGTTCACAAAAATAAATTGCATGTCATATTTCACAGAAATATTTGCAGAACACATTAAACTCGTTAGCAATAAAGAGTCACAAATAACAATTCCCATTCCCTTGTAAATAGAATTGACCTCTAATAGAAAAGTCAGAATTGAAAAATTCATGGTTATTTTCATTCTGGAGAATATGCTTGCTGTGATGCAACAAATAAATATTTTTACTTTCTCTCTTCTCCTCCATTCTCCATGTAAGAACAAAACAATTCTACTTGTAAAGCATGTAACAGTATTCAGCTTTTATGACTGAGCACTGCTGTAATTTTTAATGTCTTAATTACAAATGAAAACAAAGGAATGTGGTAATTGGAAAAGGCGGTAAACAGGAAATTACCATTGTGGGCAGGAAAGAGATCTATAAAAAGAAAACCCAGATAAGTCAAATTATACAAAGAACACCCAACTACACTTTGCTTGTCAAAACGATTGCAGTTTTCATCTATAAAAAGATGCTTCTGGGTGGTGACTCAAAACCCCTACATTTGCTATTTCAGATGTAATTTCCTTCATTCCATTCTCCTCTGGTGTCAAGAGTATAAAAAGAGACACAGATTGCACGCTCCCTCAGCAGACATCCTGAGAGCCAACACAACCTTTTCAGAACTAAATTCTTTATTTTAGTCATACTTGAAGCTGGGCTTTCCTGTGTATGTAGGTATAAATATGCCACAAAAGTAAAGGACTTCTGAATTTGGCCATTCTTAAAGTAAGTTTTGCCATTCAAAGATACCTGGACTTTGTGTTTAGTTGAGTGTGGGGGCAGGACTACACTGTCTCTGATAAGTGGCTGGGGACGAACTTCATCCACTTAATTTTTATTTTTTTCCTCTTGCCTTTGGCAGAAGAAGTCTTGTTTTGTTTATTTTTTTGGGATGGAAAGGGGGAGAGAAGGGCCTGGTAGTTCAGCTGGAGATTTTCCTTCTGGGTCTAGAGTTTCCCCAAGGGAAACTGAAATCCTGGTATTTCAAATTTGTGACCTAGACATATGCTCAGCAACATGTCTGTTCCCCAGCGTGCCCAGGGCTGCATTCACCTTCTGGGGAGATTCTTTATTCAGCTCTGCCTCTCTTTAAGCCTTTCTAGCAGCTGGTGCCCTTGTAAATTCAAGGGCTGCCCTAGGCCAAGAAAAGCCAGAGGCTAAAGGAAAAGCTCTTGTCATCTGCTTTCACCCTTATTAAATGTCTTGTAAGGCAGTTTGACCAAATCTTGTGGGAAGAGAGCAGCTCATTGCTGTCCAACAGCCCTGTCTAGACAGGGTCACCTTGATATGTCCCTGCCAGGCAGGACTGGCTTAGGAAGTGCTTCAGAATCAGTCCAGCATGTGGACAAATGCACTGCTCAGAACAGAGACATAAAATGATAAGCAGAAATAGAAATGAATGTCATGAAGGAGAATCTCTTCCTTTTCATTCAGATAAGCTGCTATTATTTATTCTTCAATCTGCATTTTGCATAATCTGACATTCAATAGAATAGAATTTTCCTATGAAAGCTGACCCACATTTAGAGCACTGAAAGATGAGGATGTTTTCCCTGCATGGCTTGTGGCTGGCATCTAAGTTGCAAGCAGTCTGAAGTACCCATTGTAAAAGATTTATGGATTTTACAAAACGAAGCAGGAAGTTTCTATGTGCATTCTTCTTTGCTTCCTTTGAATCAATAGGCAGCATTTCGTTTTGTATCTGGCTACAACAGTGGAAAGACATGGGCATTTTGAGAGGAACCACATTTGTAATGAATTTCTTTAAAGCCTTCGGTCAAACTATAGCTGAAACATACTCATGACAAATGTAGTTGGTGCATGGCACTGAATGGAGGCATATGCTGAATCCATGAGGTACTTCTAGTCACAAATACAGCGTGATAAACTAAGCAGGACAACCATTTTCTTTGTACACAGAAGAAAACTCATTTTAGAGATTATTCCTACATTATTTTATCTGTGATCCTCAACACTTACAGCTAAGCTCTCTTGACACTGTATAGCCTCAGAAAAGTAAGTAATCATAACTAAGACTTGGAAAGGACATTAGCTTTTCCAAAGATAAATAAGTTCCTTTTCAAAATCTGTTACAAAAATATTATGGATGAAGAGCTTGGAAGTCAAAAGTTAAGAAAATGTCATATTAGCATATACAGCCTTGACTGAGCTGCACAGGCATCATTAATATGTGCACTTATCTTCTTAGTCACGGTCACTGGCAATGTATCATAAGTGAGCAGGATACAAGGCCTTGAGTATGTTGATATTGTTTCTGATAAAGCCTGGTCCATCCCTATGGTTTTATTAATTTTGAGAACAGTGTATTAGTGACACAGCACCTGTGGTTTTCACAGGTTTTTGGAGGAATGACAGTCTGCATGTCATTAACCAGTGAAGCTGTCAGATAATTTTAGAAAGAGAGTGAATACTCGATATTTCTTCTTTTTAGAATAAGCTTAATTTTCTGTAAATGGAAAGAGTGTCTGAATTTAGAACTGAAATCCGTTCATTTACAGCCCATGTATAATGTAGTCTTTGACAACTAAAGGATTTTACCACAGTTCTGTGTTGATATTCTGATCTACAGAGACCATCCTCTGTTGGTTGAGAGAATAATTTGCCTTTCATACATAATCAGCCCTGAGTTTCATCTGGAAAAAAAATCCCAGGATGCTATATATTTATATAAAATCCTTATTCAAACAATTCCCTGTTCTCTTGTACTACAGTATAAAAGTAGTTTAAGAAAATAGTCTTAAAAACTCAACTCCTTCTGCCTGTTGTTTGATCTATTTTCCTACCACAGTTCAAAAAGTTCAGCAAGTACAGTAAATAATGCTCTATGTGTCCCAAAGCCTGATAATTCCTGATAATGTTAATGTGCAATGTTCATATGTACTTCATGTTCCTAACAATATTCACCATAGAGATGGGTCTTTGAAATGAAAGTTCACAGTTTATTGTATGACTAAGTATTAAAATCTGTGGGCAGAAGTTTAAAACCAGATCCAAACTTTGCTCAATTTCTCTTGCTTTTACTGAGAATCTTATAAAGGCCTATGCTTCATTGGGTTGTAAGAAATCTTCAGTGTCTGATATTCTGGTTGCAGTCATTGTAAGTCAAATTTTCTATGTTTTATATATTTCAAATATGTACACATTTAGGACACTGGTATTTTGCATTTTGGGAAGAAAGAGACTGAGAAAAAATGTGAAAGGAGTGGCCTTTAAAATAAAAATACAGATTCTGGTTTTCTATTCTATCATTGCATGATAGGCAATCATAGGATATCCTCCTGATGACTGAATAGAAGAAATAATCACATTCATAAATAAAATTGCCAGAACTTTGTGTGCTTACAAAAGGCTTTTGCTGATTAGGAAACGCAGAAGTCAAATTAAGATAAACTGTGGAACACAGGTTGCATGTGGCAAAGGTATATAGGTTCAGAATTGATTGATGGCATTGAAGAATTTACAGGTTTTCTGATCTTGGGCATTGGGATATTTCTATCCAAAAGGGACTGAGACCTTCTTAGTGCTGGGAAGTGCTTCTGATTTTTTTAAGCTTCTATTAAGTTTAACAGCACTACTAAGATGAGTAGCAGGTGGGGGAGTCTGAAACTGGGGGCATGTGAGGTGTGCTGCTAGGGAACATCCGAGAGCTTTGAAATTCAGAACTAATTGCATTTGGGAAAACAAAACAAACAAAAAAAATTAAAACCAAACAAAACCCAAACAAACAAAACAAGAACAAAAAAAACCACACCTCAGTTGAACAGGAGGAAATTTGCTTAAAGGTGTACAAACTATTACCGATATTTCCTTTGCATGCAGCTTGCATATCCCATTCTTTCTCTTACAGCTCTTTTGTTTAACATGTTCTTTCTGGGTCAAGGGCTTTTTCTAAGGTTTAATGGAATGCATACCTTGTAATATAAATTTTGAAAAACTGCTTGTAAACCTCATAGGTAAGATGAAAATATGTCCAAGGCCCTGAATTAGAGCTGCTGTCATGTTTGCACTGGAGCCCCATTTTCAGAAGACAGCGAAGCCAGAGATTTCTGCTTTGCAGAGAACACCTCCTGCTCTTGCTGAGCAGCCGTGGGCCAAGCTCCCAGCTCTTAGATAGTCCCTTTTAAAGCTCATTAATGAGAAACCCCAGGTTTTTGGTAGCTTAAAGGGTGATTTGCAGATGCTGATGTCTGTGCTGGTGTGCTGCAATTGTGTTCAGTTGCTCTGTGGTTATTTCACAGCAGTTTCCTAGGTTACAGTTGGCTCCAGTTTGTTGCCTGTGACAGGTTCCTTATAAAAGCTGGTAAGTGCTCACCCCTCCGTGTCACCTCAGGCAGGAGGTGCCTCAGGCAGCCCCAGTGTGCCCAAGCCGTGCCAAGCAGGGGAGGCTCTGCTCCCTCTGCTCTCAGCAGACTGCAGATATTCACAGGGGCTTCCCAAAATCTGCAGTGCTCAACTCCATCTCTCTAGCATTAGGAAGTGCTTCATTCAGTACATGAGTCCTTCACCAGAATTTTCAAATTCTTATAGGCAGAGTGGTAGGAATTCCTGGAAAAGGAAGAATGAGAGCCAGTGCCATGGGTAGAAGTCAAAAGGGATGTGTCCTCTGACCCACCACATGAGGGATTTCCGTTTGCACATTTCAGAAGTTTCTGAAGTATTTCCCAGAGTCATTCAAAAGTGCAAGGGATAAGATTCAGGAGTTGTGACTTGCCAGATATAGCAGCTAAAAGAAGAACCAGAATCAGAAGTCAATCTTCCTTCAGTTTCCACTTCTCAGGTAGCAATGATATGAGTGTTTCAGGCTACTATCAGCTACCCTGGAGATTATTACGAAAGTACTAGTTCAAAAACTGATGTTAGAGCACTATTATTTCAACAGAATTAATAATAGTAATAATAATAAGCAATAACAATAATTCCATGGATATGTTACTTGCAGAAGGAAATACAGAACTCCAAAAATAAATTTAGAAGTCAGAATGGCTTCCACACATAAAAGAATCTCTGCTAGCAAATCAAATTTAGTTGCAAATCTGTGTATGCTGTCTGACTGTTTCAGCATCTTGTCAAAAACTCCTCTATTGTCTTTGGAAAGATAGGATGGATTTTTCTGATGTTCCTAGTAAAAGGACACCAAAGCATCGCCTTTGTTTTCCTGTCATCATCTAAAAAGTAATCAAGCTGTAAAGTATTCAGCAGCAACTTGCATTTTTACTTGGCTGAGTAGTTAAAAAATTCAGCTGGTGTACATTTACCTATATTTATAGTTAATGATGTATACAAGCTTTAGCTAGCTTGGAAAATAGGCTTTTTATAATTCTATCCACTGTGACAGTGTTTCTACAAAACCATTAAAAAGATGAGGGCATACATAACTAGCCTGGTTTCCTCCATTTGAGAAGTACCTACTTAGAAAATACTAATATAAAGTATAACTTAATTTTAAAAGAAAATTATCAGATTAAATTTGCTCAGATTATAAATGTAAAATCAATCTGGGAAGTATCTTAAAATCAATACATATTTTCCCTTGTGCTTTTGTTCTTTTAAAATATCCATTGATCAGTGAACAATCTGTTTGCTTTAACTTCCACATTAGTCCTACAGCACTGAAGGAAAAGTTCAGTGTTTGTATAAAAGATCTTGAATTAAATTTTGGTTTGAAACTTACTGGATAGGAGAGTAAATGTGGATTGCCTCATTCAATTACCCCAGCTGTTTCTAAAAGTAAACAGCAAAATGTAAAAGCAATGTCAGTTTTATAAAGCAAAGAGGGGTATGTTTTTTAATAGGTTATGAAATAAAGCCACCTTTTAACCTAGTCAGTTCACATTAAAAAACCCTCAGGTCTGCAAAAAGCAATGTAAGAAAGAAATTACAAAATATCGTGATCTGAAGAAATTCAAGGGTAAAAAATGTCCCAAGTTATATAGCATTCTCTCTTGCCTTTTGTTCATGGTATAACTAAGAGAGAATTTAATCTCTCTGTTTCAAATATCCACTAAAATACTTTTTGCTTCTACTTATCAGCAGAAAATCAAGATGGGTTCAACTTCTGCTACTCAAATTTATAAAGATACATAGGAATGTTATTGATCTGAAGGAACTGGAAGAGCCCCAGTAATGAAAAAAGAGGTTAACTGCTGTCAAGAACTGCTGTTTCTTTAAGCTTATACTGAAGGCTATATAATTTATAACAGACTGGGGAGAAGAATTGGTTTTGAAGCTCTGCATTTTAAATTTGATTTTAAATTCTCATTCCATATATAGTTTTTCATTACTTAATGTAGTGCCAGATCTATGTAGTCAGCATCTCATATACGAGGAATGAGTTTCTGAGTGGCTCCTCCAGCAGGGGCATCACAGAAAATGCAGTTTAGTGCAAATGAAGTTGTAAAGGAGTGAGGCATGCTTTCCATTTTGAGTTTCTTCTGGCATTGACACAACCCTCAACACAATAAGGGTGGATCAGCTCACTGTAGCTCCTGCAATCACCTGGTACAGCTGTCATAGGACCTCTTTTTTGGCTCTGTTGCCCAACAACTTCTACTGCCAGAGCTCGTTGGCAGCTGCTGTGGGTGGTACCAATGCTGGCACCACTGCCCTGGTACCAGTACCACAATAATTCCCAGTTCTAAATCTGTGTGACAGTGAATTGCAGCCAGTGTTACTGTGCTGCCACCTGTGCCACCCTGGGCAGTTCATCCAGCCTCATTGAGTCCCACCTGGCCCTGCAGCATCCCTATCCCAGGCCAAGCACTGGCACACACCTGGACTCTGCAGCTGGGCTGTGCCAGCTCTGGTGTCACCAGAAGTAGGTCCCTAGGACTGAGTAGGATAAGAAGAAGCAAGTGTTCTACTTTTACATTTCTCAGACTCCAGTTAACTAAGGATACTTCCCGAGATGGATGTGTCTGTAATTATTTCCTTTGGATTTGTCTTCTGTGCACTTAACAGGTTTTCTTGGAAAAGTGTAGATTTCCAGCTTGTGTAACATCCTTTGGCACTAAGGTCCATGAACATGTGCATGGTATGAGGAACTGCTTCCTTCCAGGCAGCTGCTTTGAATTTCACTCCTATTTTTTTTGATACTTCCTAAATCTGGTACTGAATCAGAGTACATAGCCAAAAAAACATACAACGAATTTAACTCACCATTTTGTCATCCAATCTTATAAGGTTTTTGTACAGGTCTTTACCATCAGCTTTCATGTCTGCCTCTAAACAATGCCCTGTCATTTGCAAACTTTTTCACCTTGCTGCAGGCTCTTGGCAGGGTGTGACAAGCACCAGCTCCTGGCAAGCATCACCAGGGAACTCCACTCACACCACACTTGTACTGCAAAAACTGGCTGTCTGCTGGGGTTTTTTAGTCTGTGTTGTGTCTGCCTGCAAAATACCACCTATTTGTTTCTGTGTAGGCTTCTCTGTGCTGCTCTTAAACACCTAAATCAGATTGCTGTACCTGTGCAAGTGTCTGTATTTCATTCTAGGACATTAATGCAGTGTTTAACTTCTGTGCACCCACACCCTTTATTGGATCTAGCCTGAAGTACACACCAACACTGTTCCTTTGTATAGAAAAAGCAGACTAGAAAAGCATTTGAAGGTACTACCTTTTTACAGTCCTTTACTGGGAACCCAGCTACACTTCTGAAAGACTGATAAATGTTGGGCTGAGGATGTCTGCACAGTCAGGACGCTGAAACCTTTCTTTTGCCTGGACTTCCTCTCATACTTCTCTCTCATCAGTAAGTCTTTGGATCTCTGAAGACATGTATCACTGAAATGGGGAAGCTTATGTGGGAGACAGAACTAGATGTGCTTTGGACCCTGGGTGAGACTTGCTGCAGGGCGTCTCACTCTCAGTTTTTTGCAGATGGATCTCAGCTGTGTCTGCTGTACTTTAAGCCACAGGATTCCCTTTACAAACTCCTTTCCAAATATACATCAAAAGGGATTGCATAATCCTAGAGGTTAAGTCAGTTTTAATAAATGGCTTCATGTTGTTCAGAAGATATGAAAACCTCTCCCCCATGATTAGACTATTTCAATATAATTCATTTATTTACTTAAAGATGATGCACATAAAGACACTTAAAGACAAACACAGTGAAGATTAATCATTATAAAATAGTAATTACAGGGAAGAGTCCTAATTGACTTATCTTTTGAATCCTAAAGGTATTTACCCTAACTGGATAGTAATGAATTCTTACTGTATATTACAGCAAGACCTCCAACTATCCAGAAGCTGTAATGCTGAACTGGCCTGCTTTTTCTTAAAAAGAAAAGCATGCTGAGGAAAAATTTTAAAATTTAAAAAAAAAAAAAAAAATAAAGCCAGGAAAGAATTTTCGACTTTTGGAGAGATTTTACTAAAAACAAACCAAACCAAATACTACATATATTCTTTTTATATTTATGTATACACACACATACACTCAGAATATGTATATATATATGAATATATATATATATATATATCATATCTCATATACTGAACTAGAATGAGGCAATAATTTTGAACATACAAAACTCAGTGGCCAAGACATTAAATAAATATATCTGGGATAAGATAAATCAATCAGCATGTCGTTACAAGTGTGCCATTACTTCCATTATGCTTTCTGGCCCATCAAGTGCTAGTGGCTTTTTAGGTTGCAACAACCTTGGAGAGAGCCCTCCAGATCTTTAAGGACTCATCAACTATTGTCAGGACTTAGCTGTGCATTTGCTCCCTTCTTCATATACGTCTCCAGTGCCTCCTAGGAGATTCTCACCCTATATTCCTGTCCCAAATGCCAGGTCTCACTCCCTGTTCCACTCCATACTCCCAGAGTTTGCCCCACGTCCATGTGCACAGGGGGAGCAAGCAGGTTCCTGCTCCCCTGGGAGTGCAGCACAGGACCCAGAGGGCAGCAACCATGACAAGGAAAAATGTAGTTTTCCTCTTTTCCATTCTGAACTTTCTTAACAAAAGCATTGCTGTGACTACAGAGCCAACTCCAAACAATGTACATGTTTATATCCTCTGTTGTGCACATAATAAGGAAATCATTCTACTGCTCTGTCCTAAGATATTTATTTACTCTGAATTTTATATGTGTGGTAAATGGGTTATGTTTGATGTGTCAATCTGTTTGCCCTTGCATCATGTATACTTGCCAATACCCTCTGCTGCAGTGAGTGCAGTAGTGAATCAGCTCAAAGCCTCATTAGTCAAGAAACCGTAAAACAAATACCTTTAAAACATTATTGTTTTGTCAGCTCTGGGGGAGGATCAACGTAAGTTATGATCTCTCATAGTATTAAATAGACATAGATGATTCATTAATTACCCCTAGCTGATAATGGCATGAGAATGAGCCTATATTTAGCTTTCTTCTGGCTTTTTCTTGATAGGTTTTGCCCATGAGCTCACATATGCTTATGACATCAAAATTCTCTCTCTTGGAAATAGCAGTAGTGTTGCAAGCACCGTGTTGGGGTCTTATCATGAATGAATTGGTAGGAAGGTTGAAAGGAAACAACTTCTACTTAGCTACCTTGTTAATCAGCATTCACAGGAAAAAAATCCTTCCCAGAATGGGGATTATTTGATATGAGAGAGATTTGGGAGTTGTTTATAGAAAAGTCCCTAAAGCCTTTGGAATAAAACACAGCTGCAGTGCTGAAAGCAAATCAGATGCTGGATTGTATTACTGGGGTAAACAAAGTGAAGCAAAGCCTAGGAGGGGATGGTCTTGTTACATAAGACATCACTTACATTGCATCAAAAATGCTGTAACTCCTATTGTGTCCTGCTCCTCTGGGTGTAATTGCTCTTGAAACAAAGGAACAAAGCAGGACAACCAAAATGATAACAAGTTTCAAACAGTTAAGCACTGAAATGTTGGCAAATGTGAAGGTTTTTTTCAACGGGAGAAAAAAAAAGAAAAGAACACCTTTAGAGTAATCTATTGAAAGTGTTTGGGTTTAGCATACAAAAAGCTAACCTGGGAATAGGTGCATTTCTTTTTTCACAGTCAGAGAGAGCAAAAAATGAAGCTCAGTAATGTGAAAATCAGATGATGGAAACATAATGAAGGCTAATGATCCCATAAAATAGGTTACCAAAAACCTATTGAAGGCCTTTAAAAGATATCTTTCTTCCTTTCAGAACACACAGCAGAAAAAGAGATAGAGACTTACAGGAGCACGAAAGAAAATGATATGTAGAGCACAAAGAGGAGAAGATTTAACAATGGGACATGTCACCCTGTTCTCTACTCTGTGAGAGCTTTCTCTGTTGTCATCACTGTGTATCTGTTCCATGTTCCTGTTCCCTTTTTATCAGCAGACTTTGCCTGTCAGTGTGAGATGAGCTCACTTTTTTTATCCTGTTTTTGTATGGAAATTAGTCTCATGGAACAGCATTGTTTCTGTGTCTTTGCTGATCTTTCACACCCCCTTAGGAACTTGGCAACATATGGGGCCAATTTTAACTGTATGTTATCAAATATATTGCCACAAATTTCATTAATAGGTAGTGGGATAGAAAAGAAAAAGAGAATTTTCAAGTGTCCTGAGCTACATTACAACCTCAAGCCTGATTAAACATCAGAAAATCCATATCATCTCTCACACTCATTATACAAATGTCTGCAAAACTTTCTTCTTGATTGCTAATGCTCATAGAAAAGCTTCCTTAATTTCTTTTATTCCAGGGAGCTCTTAAATCTGAGAAGTTTTGGGGGTTGGATCATATAGAATAAGCCAGTATATATCCAACAGCTCTGCTCAATATTCTAATTGTACCAACTGGTCTAGCAAGAGATATTAAATGTCTCCAAAGATCTCGCCCTTGAACAGGATACCACATCTCAGCATATGTCATATTTATTTATGTCATATTTATGAGATAAGTAATAGCATGTGAAATAACTGGAAAAATAGCAGGTGTGGATTTATAATGTATATTTACAGCTAAATAACATCTCAAGAATTTCTTATTATGTACAGTCTTGATGTTGTACTACTTGAATTTGGAGGTATTCGTTCATTCATCTGCTTTTGTATCAAAGCTGTATTTTAGTCCTGCCTATGGGTTTTCTATGACCACTACTCACAGGGAAAAAAAAAAACACAAGAGAAACTCACTCTTGCATGTGAAGCATTTCACTAGTGTGGAACCCACTGCTTCAGGACACTAAGTCATCTGCTGAGATATTTTAAAAAGTTGATTTGCAATCAGTATTTGGATTGTTATGCCAGACAAAACCAACATGTAGTCACAGGACAAAGAGGACAAGTACTGGTTGTTCTCTGCAATGGTCTGGACAAGTTTCCCATCTCTCTTATCTTTAACTGATTGTCCAACAAATTAGAAGGCATTTTCTGTTTTCAAAGAGTAAAATTCAGAAGCTTTATTAATGGCATTATTGAAAGGTTTCTGCAAGAGGGAACTGGAATTTGCTGGTTTAGTATCTCTTAGTATTTAATCTGATACAGTTGAACTGGCTTTTTATTTTTTTTCCTTAAGTGCTAAAGACAAAACACTGTAAATCCAGAATAGCCCTTGATTCTTGCTAAAGCATCATATAAGGTTGCAAGATTTCCAAGCAAATTGATCCATTATTTACTATTGTTTGATAAATGAATTGTAATGATTATTGGTTTGTAAGAATCCTTTAGAAAAAGATTCCATATTTTCTAGAAAACTTGAATCCGCTAAATTTTGTTTACTTGGAAACACTGAATTATTCTAGTTACAGATAGATAGATAAATAGATAGATATAGATATATTAATTAAATTGCAGGCTGCAAAATTTGTATGTCTACAGGGCTGTGGTATGAGCCAGTATGGTAACTATGGCATTTTAAATGCCAATCAGAATTATAAATACAAGTGTGTCATGAGAAATATTAAGGTGCATGAAAAAAAAGAAAAAAATCTCTCCAAACTATCTCTTCCATTATTTCATTCTTGTTTTAATGAAGGACCTTTTGGAGAAATTGCTATGCTTGAATAGCATGTAGAGTGTATATGACATTTTATTTCATTCACCTGTGTCCCTGTCGATTGTTCTCCTCAGCAGTCCAGAAATTAAACATTTCATGAGCTATTTGCTCTTTACTGGCCATTTCATTATTACGCATGTCATTTCTTTTGTTTAGTTGTTAAATTAAAAAAATAATAATAATTTTCTGTGTGTTTGGGGCTATTTTCTAATTTCGTAGGATATCCTAAGGTGTGTATGTTGCTGCAAGATAACAGTGGCAGGTCACTAAAAGCATTTGCCTCTGCCTCACACTCCTCAACACCCACGAGGCATGTGTTATCTCAGAGTAGCACACGTCCCGTTAAGCCTTTCAGTTTGTGTGGCTGATGGACAAGGATCCTGTCAGGGTCTTACAGAAGTGCTGCTTCTGTGTGTTTGTAGCTCTCCCATTGTCTACAGCTCCGTGCTGAGATGTGCATCCATCCTACATGGGATGTGCATAGCGGGAAGGCACTCACACCAAAGCCAAGAAAGGGATAGGCATAACACTAGTTCCCTTTGGAAACCCCTACAAGTGTGGACATATTTTGGGTGCAGAGCTGCTAATGGGCTGAGATGGCCCAGCAGAAACACCAAGAACACTGCCAGTATGTCAAATTATTTTCTAGTTTAAGAAAGAAATTCAGTAGAGAAGACATGAATAAAACAAGATTTACAAAGACTTTCTGTAGGTGCCAGGTGTAAAAACATGTTGTGTTGGGAAGGTTTCATATAGGTAATCACGTATTTTAGTTGCCTGGCTTTATATATTTCTAATACAAGCTCTTAGAAAATCTGAATGAAATAAATGTGCTGTGCATTAGGAGTAAAGTCCTAATGAAAAAATTTGCTTAAACATCCTCTTATGCTTGAGATCGATTTGAGTGAGACTGCTCAAATGCTTTAAATTAAGCCTTTCTTAGTGCGGACCTAATGTCTAGCCTGCTACTCTCAGGCATTAGACATTGCTCTCATTAAGAATTATACATCTTAATTCCTTCTGTAATGCCATGTGTATGCATCCCTAGCAGCCATTATGCAATTATACATCTTAATTCCTTGTGTAATGCCATGTGTATATATCTTTAGCACTCATTATGCAAGACAAAACATCTAATTGGATCCCACAGCAGCAGTAGCATCTGTAAAAAATCAGAGAAATTCCTTTTCTTTAGAGGAAGACTTTTCAAAAAACAGCAAATGTGTGTATTATTCTTTGACTTTAAATTTCTTTTTTTAATCTACTGTCATATTAATAGGTTTGGTGGTATATACATACTATAAATACGGAAAAACATGGGTTTGCATCTTGTAAAGTTGTTTGCCCTTGGAAGCTTGTATGTGTCTCATCAAGAACAGGTGCTGTCATGTTATTCTGCTGGGAGGTGTGTGTGTGTGTATGTGTGTACTGAGCAGACAGGTAGATGGTTCAAGCATCCTGGACAGGCTAGAGCAAACAGTTGTTAATTCTGACTTTTGAATCTAATCTTAACAAGTGATGAGCATTTAACAAACTCCTGAAAGTGGACACTGGCTGCTCAAGAGCTAGAGTCCACAAGCAGAGGCTGTATAAAATGAGCTGAACCTAAGGGTGAGATTAATTTCCAACTTGTTCCTTGGACACGAGACTGAACAAAATGTTGATACAAACCTTGAATTTTGTAGCTTTGGAACATTTTTAATTTAAAACCATAGCACTCTGTGTTAATGGAAAATAGAGATAACTTGAACTGTAAGTCATATTGCATCCTTTTCCTGTTAATACCTCCCAGGTTTTCATGAACTAAAATTTTCTCGTAAAGCAGCTGAGAAAAATGATGCACACTTGATTCTCCAGTGGGAAAATACCAGATACCACAACTTACAGGAGCAAATTAAAGTCCGTCTCTATTTGACAAATGTGATTTTGCCACTTCAGTACAAGCAGGCATGCTTTGCCTCTTTGTGTTTCACTGCTTATAGAAAAATTCCAGCCTTCTATGTATCCAAAAATGAGATTGAACTCAGAAAGAGATTGTTGCACACAGTTGAAGTAAATATTTCACACAATGGCAAGACATCAGAAGCCTCCCAACAAGGTTTTCTTACTGATCATTATTTATCAACAAGCTACAGTAATAGCCCCCAAATACAGCAGTAAGACAACTGAGAGCTGTAGTGGTTAGGAGTCATTATTGTTGAGTGCTTTTAAGATAGTTTGCAAAACTAACCTTTTTTTCTTTTCTGTGTGAGCTGGTAGGTTATCTTTGAAGCCAAAGCCACTGTAAAATTACAGTGGGGTCATGCACTAATTGTAGCTATTTTCTCTTGTCTTTGCATTAAACTTCCAATAGCAACGGAATTTGAATTTTGAGGGGAAAAGATAAAAGATTACAACATTTTCCCCCCAGTTTATAATTATTTCAAGGATCATGATACATTTCTATTTATGAGTGACCCAGGGGTATGTTACTTTTTCCTTTAATTTGTGCAAAAATAACCCCCCCCCCCAAAAAAAACCAAAATACCGTGATTAGCAACAGAATCGAACCACATGTATGCTTAAGTAGTGGGGATTAGACACACATTAATAATTTCCTCAGGATCAGTTATATCTGAATAATATATTTTTTAAAAAGCAAAGTTTCTTCCTTTTATTTCCCCCTTGATTAATTATCTGCTTTCTATGCGGGTCCTGAATACAGAACTTGGCTCATGCTACCCTAATTACCATTGGCTCATTTGCATAGAATGCCTGAAGGGTGTACCTTGGGAGGTAGAAAGGATGAATGTCTCCAAACATACCTTTTTGTTCCTATCTCATGAATCCACCAAAGTCATGTGCCTTCGTGGCTGGAAGGCTTCCAGGCGTGGCTACTTCCAAGTCATTTGAGAGCAGGGAAGGGGATCAGAGGAAGAGATGTCAAACACCTTGTGTTTGGCAGTAGTGTTGCTCTTTGTTGGTGGTATAGTGGTATTGTGAGCATTGTTGTAGTTGTATTATTGCTTTTATGAAGTTCTAATAGCAATTATGAGGTTCTTTCTATCTTCAGGAGCAATGTGAGAAAGAAGAGTAATGCTTCCAGGTATTAACAAAAGGAAAATGAATGTGCTGGGAGAGAGGGAGCAGAGGAGCAAGAGAGGGGAAAAAAATGAGAGAGAGCAATTTTGATAGCTTCAAGACAAAAGGTTTTTTAAAGGCATGGGGGAAAAAATTTTTAACAGTTAGTGAATAGCTTGAATTTTGTTTCAGGAATGCAATCAAGAGAGTCAAGATGTAAATGTAGCTAGAGAAATAGAAGGGAAAAGTAAATTTAGAGGGAATGAATAAGAAGAGTAGTGAGAGGGGGGGAGCCCAGGAGGAGGTGCATTACTGCAGCAGAATATCAAATGAGAAGTATTTAGGTATGTGCTGTGCTTGACTACTGAATCTTGGTGCCATGCAGCCATATGAATTCATATCCTAGGTGTCAGAAACAGGCAGGTAGGCTCTGATCCTGAGCAGCTGTAAATTAATGTAGCTCGGCTGGAGAAAATGGAGTCATGCTCATTTGCATAAGCCAAAGAACTGGCCGTGATAGCAAGAAATTTCACATATAATCAGGTCATCAGACCACAATCTAATTATCACATAAAATGAATTCTTGAACTCCCTTTCTTATTAAAAACAAACAGTAAGCCCCATCACATTGGTTTCTTAGAAGCAGTGCATGAATGAGGAATTCTTCAGCCATACATGCTTATTCTAAAATCCTAGATAATTTCCATTACAGTCATTAATTCCAGAAACTAAAAAATACCAGTTCAGAGTTCTGAGAACGAGACCTGTTGGTAGGCAGAGGAATGTCCTAGATGTACTTGGAGGGCCTGGTTCATGCTTTCCTAGATTTCAGGCAAATTTTGTTTCAGCCAGCACTGGTATTCAAATGTACTGTGTTAGATTTGCCTTCTCCCAGAGGATCTTTTGAACCAAGACTGTTTCATGCATATTTTTTAATCAATCATAAGCTGTTTTTATACCGAGGTCTGGTGTACTCCCATGTTTTTCAGAAGCTCGAGGTTGGAGTCCTTCTGTACTCATGTACATGCAGATACACATTTCCCTGGGATTTAAGGATTGCATCTGCTTTTCTGACTGTGCTGAGGAAAGGGTGAACATCTGCACTTTGGTTTAACATTATTTGTTGTGCCATCCAGAGTGTAATTGCATATCATAGTTTAGTAGCAGTGAAATTATGCTACTTGTGGGTCCTAGGACTGCACTGGCTTTTTCCATGTACTTTCACACCAAATTCCACACCCAATTCAATAGCAGACCCACACTTTCCTTTTTGGTCTTCCTTTTGTTGCTGATGTACTTGCAGAATTTCTTGATGTCTTTTGTATCCCTTACCAGATTCGAGTCCAGGTAGGTTTTGGCTTTCCTAAGCCTACATTTGAATAGTGTCTTTATAGTCCTTCTGGATCCTTGCACGTTTCATTTTTATGTCTGAGTTTTGTCAGGAGCTTCTTATTTATCAAGCAGGTCTTCTACTATTTTTAGATGACTTCCTGATGGTCAGGATGGACCACCGTTGAGCTGGAGGAGGTGATCCTTGACTATCAGCTGCTGTCCACAACCCTTGTTTTCTCCAGGGCCAGCTACCATGGCACTCTTTGGTTCTAAATAGGCCAAAGTAGGTTCCCCTGAAATCCAGATTTATAGTCCTGCTTTTTGCCTTGTCACCTGCTCTTAAGATTCCAAACTCCATCAATTGCTGCAGCCTAGGCTGCATCCAGTCTTCACATATGCAGCTAGTTCTTCCTTGATGGAAGCGCAGCAGACCATGTCCCCTTGTTGGCTCCTTCATCCCTTGGGTCAAGGGATTGTCATCAATGCACTCCAGAAACCTTCTAGATCGCTTGTGCCTGGCTGTGCTGCCTCCCAGGCAATTAGAGAAATGTAGTGCTCCTTGGGTGATTTGTAGATGTCAGAAATCCAAAGAAAAGTAAACAAATTGCTGAGTGGTAAAGTTATCTTGATAAACATGAAATATTTATGGAGCATATTTTTTGTAGACAGAGATCTTGCTACCTGTCAGTATATGCTGATACAGGACAATATTTGCAGTTTTTACACACATGTATATGTACTCAGAATCTGAATGGAGTTTCTTTGGCAATAAAAGGTTTATTGCGTGGTTCTTCAAAATGGTGCTGAGACAAGTGCCAAACTGTATTTCCTGTAAACCAGGCAATATTCTGAGCTCACATTTCAGGGATAATTTTTTGGTAGTTTGTATAATTACTTTACAGTAATGTCGAGGATCAACAAACCAGAAAAGGATTAGTTTGAAAGGTCAGACAAGAAGTCACATTATTGACTAGGTATATACACTGTGAATGCAATTAGCACAGATTCTATAAGTTTGAAAAAACATCCCTGTTTCAAAAGAAAAGCACTTGAAACCACACAGCTAGGCTTTGCACGAAGAAAAAAGTAGAGAAATTGAGGTATCCTAAATGGGAGCTCTGCACTGTGACAGGGTATTCCTGGGATAAACCAGTCCAGCTATCATTGTTTTTTGATTAGGCCTTTTTTTTCAGGAAGCATCTGCTTTTTTTCCTTGAAAGATGAAGCATGATATTTTCATCGTTATTGCAATGCTTTCTCCAGCAGTGTTTATAGAACATTTTACAAAGATGATTCTCCATTAAGAAGAACCAAATATGACGGCTTTAAAAAAATTCTTGCAATTTCTTTCTCACTTCTAAACAATATTTATTTTCGTTTATTCCCCTTTCAGATTAATTGGAATTGTAGATCCTTGGTCTAAATCCATCCTTCAGAGCTTGGAGTTGGTGGAATTCCAAGGTCTGTCTACATCTAATTTTACACTGAGGCTTAACACCAAGTCTTCATCTATCTTTGAAATGTGTCCAAAGTTTCTTAGTGTTTTTCAGTGTCAATATTCAGACTTAGAGATACTCTCAATTAGAATCCTCTCATGCAGGGGTTTTGTTGTTTAGGTTTTTTGGGTTTGGTTTCTTTGTTTGGTTTTTTGGGGGTTTGAGGGGGTTGTTTGTTTGTTTGTAGTTTTGGGGGTTGTTGGTTTGGTTTTGTGGGGGTTTTTTAGTATTTCCAGTAAAGTACTGTTCATACCCAGAATTTGAAAGAAGCAGCTGTTGAACTGAGTGGTGCTGGTCTTTGGAGAGCATATGGATTGGATTTGATGATTGTAGATTATGCTCTAATTTTGAAAGATTAACTTCTTCATAAGACAAACATAAATTAGAAGTAAAATAAAGACTTGAGGTTCCCCCCAAAAAAGAAACCCAAACGAACAAACAAAATTTCTCTCAGAGAAATCCTAATGCCCTTAATCTGATCACTAAGAGGGAAGGCACACTCACTGGACCCTTGTGCAGAAGCTAGGCATTTCCTGAGAGCACAGAGACACACAGATCTGTTCATTATTTTATGCTCTCCCTAGTACATAAACCAGATATGTGCTTACAGTTCTAAAAAGCAAGTGCTACAAATAGAAGATAGCATGAACCCAATAAAACACTTAAAACTGCACCACAGTTATCCCAGATACATTATTTATGCAATTTTATTTGCTCGATGGTCATATTCAGAAGGGTCTTCTTTTTACAGGGCTTCAGCAGTTACCAGATTCAAGTGAAGATGCAATGCCCTTGTAACGCCCCTTGCTCCTTTTTATGTGTTTCAGTGCATCTGAATACCATTTCTTCTTTATGAGACTCTCTTGTCAGGACTGGTTTTGCGTGTATCAGCTGTTAGTAACCCTGGACTGGATCATAGCTGTTGACTACGATTTTTTAAGGATCTTTTTCGACTGCAAAAGCTTAGCCAAGCCGGTTTGTGTCGATTCCTGTGTCACTGCTGCCATCCTCAGGAAGTTTTCAATATTGCTGGGTGGGCTTTTTTAAATGTAGATGAATTCCAGCAAGCAGGATATGAACAAAATATGTACATCTCGCACATTGTTACAAGAATAGTCCGAATAGCACAGAACAAAAGTTTGTATCTGGGGTGCCTTCATTCCATTAGGGATATTTTAAAAAGCATTCAAGGAAAGGAGTGTCCTGATTTCTATTGCAATTGGATGTGAATTAAGCACTGGGTAATTGCTTAGCTCTCACCAGCTTCCCTGCCTGCGTGTTCAGTAGTTCATTTCAAGAACCACATAAATGAACCCGTCAGATTTCCAGGTCTGTTTGCACATATAAATGTGCAGCTAGATGCTCAAATGCCCAGGGCATGCATGCAGAGCAGCAGTATTATCATATGGAAATAGGTTTGTTGTACTTTTTAAGGGCATATTAATAGAACTCTAAAGCTGCTAAAGCAGGAGCTAAAGCCACAGGCAGTAAAATTCATTCCTCATTACATTGCTTATGAATTGATATATGCATTCAGCAACAAAACATCTTTTTCAAACCTAGAAGTGATATTTTAATATAGCTTTCAACCAATTTGTTGAAAAAACAATCAAGTTTTTCCTTCACAGTTGTAGTGTTGCATGTTCTTCAGGAAAAAATAACCACTCAGTTATACTTGTTATAAAATGCATTGTCTCACCCTTTCTAAAGGCATCTCAAGAAAACGATCATTTTCCCTCTTTGCATCCTAGTTCCTAAAAATAATGCTTTCTTCCATGTAAAATTTCACTACTTCTTTGTATCCATTTGAGTGATGACAACATACACTCTAGCTTTATTTTCTTTACAGTGTGACTCATGCTCTAACTTTATCTGATCTGGGGTAAATACTGTATTGTTCCACCGAGTGACAGAGGATTTCTACCACCATAAGTGGGAGAGACACATAGTTTCTGTTTTATTATGTCTATATATATTACATAGTTAGAGTTTTGTTCATATTTTATTTTCCTTTTTGTCAGTTTTAAGTGAAATGCTGCTTTCTTTTGTGATATAAACCAGGGAATTATACGCACTAGATTACAAAAAAGTCTTTTAAAAATCCCAGTTTAACATATTTTACATCTCCAACTGCTTTAAAATTTTTCCTTTTATTCATAAATTACTAATCTCCTTATCCCTTGTATCTAGTTTCTGAGACATTCCATTAAATTATAAGGTGGCAATGATACTGGGATTTTTTTCAATGTTTCCTCATATAAATACTCTGTAATTTATTATGGAAATAATTTGTAGAAATCTTACATTAACCTCCATCCACTTTGCATTTTATTAGTCATCCAGGCATGAAATTGCTAAACATTATACACTAGATATATGTGATTAGGTGTCTGTACTACTTACTAAAGTTACTTTAATGGGAACAGATTTAAGTCAATACACAATTGTTTTTTCTCTCCAGTGGGGCCAGCAAGAACCTAATACTTAATTAAATTCCTTTGTCATGTCTGTACTGCACAAGGAAGTCAGGGATCTCTGCAGTTCTGCATCCCCAAGCAGTGCTGGAACCTCTACCCAGCATAATACATCACCATGTAGAGAGTAGTCCAGATCCCAAATAATCTACAGCTGCATTAGCTACAGATTACTGGTGTGGCCATAAGACTTCCAGCAAGGATACCACAAAGCTTCTCAGCAGTGCAACCTGCAAGTAAAACTCATTTTTTCCACCTGAAGAAGGAACGAGTCTAGGCTACTGCCACACAGAAATGAGAAGACAGAGAGGAGAAGGGGTACAAAGGAATTAAGAGCAGAGGAGGATGAGTAGCTGTGACAGCTGGTCCTGAAGGAGGGGTCAGACTCTTTGGCAGCAGCTGTTTCTGGGGCTAGGAAGAGCTCCCCAAAGTAGTAATGTTTAACATCTAAGGTCTTGTCAGAGTCCCTATAACATGACAAGCTAGAAGCCTTGCTCTCTCTGCTTGCTGTCCACAGCTCTGGCACAGGCAAGTAACAGGGACACAAATGCCTTGCAGGATTTAGCAGCAGGCTGCTGTAGGCAGCTGCTTACTTTGTTTAAGCTTGTTTGGCTTCCTTTTCCAGCAGTAGTTTGGTTGGCATCTAACTGGGCATCCCTTCCTAGTGCTTCAGGGCACAATATTGTTCTGCTTCCAGTTAGAGCTGTGCAGCTCTGCCAGGGTCATCTATGCCTGTTTCGACAACCAAAGCCATGGTCTGCTTTGAAAATCATGGAGTGTTTGAGCTCATTTTCTTGGATAGTCAGCGATCAGGTAGATCATTCAGTGATAACATGACATGACTCTCTTATGTGCACATAATAGCACGACCAACAACAGTTTTTCACACTTTCAGTGTACCACATAATCTTGTTAGTAACTCTGCTCCATGGGCTTTTCCTTCTTTTTTTTCTGGGATGGGCTAATAAGTCTCACATCCTAGCCAACATATTAAGAACAAGATTGTGTAATACCCTAGTGTGTGGGTATGGTTAGAGAAATCTGGAAAGAGCATTCCCTCTTCTCTTTCTGAGAGAAGTACCTGGGTCTGACCCTGCTTTTTTGTTTTCTATCCCTTGTAGCATTTAGACTACAAGGCAACAAACAAGGGGGCTGGCAAGCAGAAATAAGATTGGCAATCCATATAAATCAGCAAATTAGGTTTGGGGAGGTCTGGGACAGGTTTTTTGAGCTTATGCTGTCAGTTTAACCAGCCTACCTTTTGGTTAAATGCTGCCTGATGTAAGGCAAGCTCCAGGACAGTATGTTTGACTGTAGGCACAAACTCGCCAGCACTCATTGAAGAGGCTTCAGATGTTAATGCCATCGTCTAGATCTTAGGAAATGAGCCCATGGGTTGTTTTGCAGAAGTCAGGAAGGAGACTTTTACTTTCAGGTTCAAAAGGAAAACATTGAAATCTTGATGCAGTCCTGCACTTAAAGCTTTTTATGTTTATAGAAAATTGCCTCTTATAGTATTGATGGCAAATTGCCCTTCGATTGCAAAAGCTGCACAGAGAATGCAGCTGTATTTTTGAAACCATGTTTTGACAGATTGTCATGCTCCTCACAAAAGTTTGATTTTAGCTGAAATATGCATAGTAAATGTGTGTACTTTATTATAAGGCAAAAGACCAAAATTACTTTGCAAGTACTACTATGCTTTGCAATTGCTTTATATCTGATAAAACTGGTGTCAGTAGAAATGAGTGCTTTTTCTACTGTGGCATTTATCTTCATTGTAGTATTTGCAGGTTTTTCTGTAACTGGCAATTGGCAAAGCCACAAATTCTGAGTAAACATAGCTACTCCAGATGGTAAATATTCTGCTTTTAAAGTTTCCTGCTGTAAGGACAAGAAATATCAAAAGACAGAGTGTGTGGATGATGGTTTCACACTTCGTTCTGGATATAACAAAGTGCCAGAGGCAAAGTCAATTCAATATCAGAGATGTCTGGTTTAGAGCAGCAGCATTACAAGGACTGTGACCTTCGCAGAGGTGAGGGGTGGTTTTAATTGACTTTGGGTGGAAATAAATAACAAAGTTCATAGTTTCAGAGTAAAAAAATACTCAGTTTGTGTTTATGGAGGTCTGAATTCTCACCAAGATCCAAGTCCTGTCTTACTTGAAAAGTCATGCAGCATGGTAAAATCTTTTTCTGTGAAATCTGGGGTTTGGGGGCTTTTCTAGAAAAAAATTAAAAATTTTGCATGTACTTCTCAGTCACTATAACATACTTTTGAAAGTGCATTTCGAAACCACGTTTTTCTAAATGGAAACACTATAGAGAGATGACTTGGTCATTCTATTTGTCACTTCCTGATTGCTTTGTTTTCCCATAAGGCATGCTTATATTTTCAATATAAATGTTTGCTCCATTCGGCAGCCTATAGTTCAACTACATGAGTTCATTTAGGATTGGAACTTGGTGCCTTATAATATTTTACATTTTCAAGGAAGCTTTTTGACCAGATGTCGTTGTTGTCCAGTGAAGATAATTTTTTACCTATCCAATGTTTTGTTTGTACTGCTACTTAAAAAAACACTCTTCAGGTTAAAAAGTCTGGTAAAAAAATCCTGTTATTCTGATAAAGAGCAAACAACTATACATTTTCTCTATTCTATATAACTATTCAATGGTTGGAAATCAGGATATTCTGTGTGATCGGTGGCTACTTAGTTGCACTCCTCCATTATATTTTCATTTACAGGAGAGATGGGGGAAAAAGCATAGAAATACTTCACTGATTACCTCTATTAGCAAATTTTTGACCTTATGAAACCAGTATGATCAGAGATGGCAACTGGGGGAGTCCAGTGTCTAAAAACTGGAAATCTCCTTTACTGCTGCTATATGATCTTGGACAAGTGCCTTTAGTGTGGATCCTCAGTGACATTTAGGTACACATATCTTAACTGAATTAAGATCCTCAGATTTTAGAGATCTGTGGCCCAGGTTGTCTACAAATTAGGCTTCAGTCACTGAAACACTTACAGCAGTCCTCTGTTGCTTCACTGGCATGCAATGAAAGAGGTTTTCTTACAGTTCCAAGATGTTCTGATGCTGTGCTGATCAAAGCTGTGCAAGTATCTTAGAATGCTTATTTTGCTTTGATGTGTAATGTATAACCAAACTGGTTTTGAAGACATAAAAATGTCTGTAAAGTTCCATATGTGTCTTAGATTATACATGGCTTCTCTGGGATTCTCTTTATACTATAACCTTCTCACATTACAAGAGCACTTAAAGTGCATTTTCTGGCAGCTCAGTAAATAATAGAATTAACACTTGTCTGCTGTGGTTTATTTCAGCCTTAGCATGAATTACAATGTAGCACTCTTTTGGTTTGGTTTTTCAAGCTTGATTTTAGAAGAAAGAGTGAGTAGATTCATTGAAGGTTGATTTCTTGAAGTACTTGTTTACCTGAGAAAGAAGTTAAAACTTGTAAGCACTGCATTTTAAAAGCAAACTGAGGAGATATGTGTGGGTTTTATTTGTTCATATAGTTAGGGTTTTTAAGAGCCTTTGCATTACTTGCATACTAGTTTTGCTCCAGTACTGATGAAGATGTTGATCCTGCCTGTATTCAGTAGCTTTTAATTTTCATAATTCTCACCAGTAGTGGAATGTCTAGACAGCCACCACTGAATGAGGAATGATAAAAAGAGAAAAGGTAGAAGTGGTATTTTTTAATAGGATTTTATAAGTCAATATATTCTCAGGGATGACAGGTCATAACAGAAGAAACTGATTTCATTCTATCATGAAATTACATGTTTGATAAGATAAAGTAATTGCATAAAATCAATTTCTTCAAGTCTTTTTGTAAGACCTCCAACTAGAGAATATTCTGGTAAGGAATTCATCACCATATTATATCAGTGAAAGGTTTTAGTGGGTTGGGTTCCAGCTGATGTGGTTGGGGTCTGAGCAGCAGCATTGTCTCATTGCTGTCAGGTGATGCAGTATGGATGCCTCATCGTGCTTTGCTCATGAGGAGTTAAGACCTGGCAGATCACAGAAAGCAGTGTTTTCTATGAAGAATCTTTGCAAAGCAGGGTATTGGTAGCAGCATTTGACAGGGACTGTCAGCAAAACTGTCAGGATTCAATACTCAACAGTGATTCAGAAGTATATAATAAAATTTGCTGATGCAGCACAGCAATGATACTATTATTAATCAAATATAACTAGTGACAAAAACAAGACAATCCTCAGAAAAGTGCAATGAATATGATTTGGGGCTGGAGGAGAGAGGGAGGATGAATGGTTTAACCAGTGAGAAGATTAGGATTTTCTGTTTAGGTTAAACAAGCTTCAGAGGTATCTTAATTACAGTACCTAAGCGCCTTTACAGGAAGGAAGTATGGGACATGGAATGACTACTTTAAAGCTGAAACCAAGAAGAGCCAAAGTAGACATTAGATACAAATTTTGAAAGTGATTTTGAAGACCCAATGAAACACTGTACTAGAGGTATGAGTGCATCTTTCCTCACTTGATGTCTTTAGTCTGGATGTGAATGTTTGCTTTGGAAGACACACCTCGGCCAAAACATGGTCTGTCTTCAGTACAAAGCCAATAGTGACAACTATTGGGAAGGAGGGAAGAAATGATAGTTCAGATTTCAACATGGATTGCAGAAGGCTGGTAAGAAATCTGAATGTGTGCTTGAGTTTTCACTTGCACAGAAGTCCCTAGCAGTGCACCTACAGTGCTGCAGATTAAACCTTGTGTGTGACTGCCTCACTTCAAACTTGCCTGCACTCTACTGTGTAGACACATGGAAGGAGGTAAGAGTGAAAAAGAAAAGGAATAGCTGAGTTCAGGAGTAACTTTAAAATAAAAGAAGGGAGCTCAAACTTGAAGCTTTGTGCAGGGAATGGGAGTATTTTATTGAAGTTGGAAGAAAGATAATTTTAACAGTAATATTTATAAGCACTATAGGGAGATATTATCAGAGACCAAAGAAAAGGCATTTTCAGTAGGCAAGGGAGAGAATGAGAGCTGTGGTGCTTAATCCAAGGGAAAGCAAATCTTTGAAATGCTATGAAAAAGGAAATGGTAAAATCTTACTTCTAAAAAACCAAGCAGCATAGCATGCAAATGACAAACTCATTTTCCTTTCATCCAAAAAAAAAAAAAAAAGCTACATTCCGCTTCCACTTCCAAACTTAAAACATTATAAATGGCCCAGTCAGAAATAACTGAGACTGAAGCTTCATTTTACCACCATAGATTTTATTCAGCATCACTGCAGATATCATCTGTGGGGTTTGAATTCCACAGAAGTGACCAGAGTTTGATCTGATTTTACCTTTTGTTTGTATAATCATAACCATAGGAGGATTTTAAAAATAGGATCTGAATCCCTGTTGAGGTTTTTAATACCCCCTATTCTGAGGTCACTGGATTTAGGATTTCTGCTTGGGCCTATCTCATACATTTTTATAGATATTCAAAAGCCTGTAATAGCCCACACACAGGTTATATTAATTTCCAGTGCCTAAATCCCGAAAGTGCTTTGGGGATTTCCCTGCTAATCCTCTTTTTCAATGCAGGGGTAGGTTTGAACCTTTGAGATTTATTCTTTTTGTTGGTTGTTTTCCAACCAAAGAATCTTTCAAGGGTAACAACAGCAAGTCTTAAATACGTAAAGACGTAGAAAGTTTATCTGCTGTTTTTGTTATTACAGCAATCTGCCAGTCTTTTTTTTTTGGCACAAGAAGGAAAAGAAAGTGTGACTATTATTAGTAATTACACTACTTATAGTAATTTTAAACACTTACTAATATTAAATTTATGCAAAAGTATTAAATCCTGACTGAACATCAAATCCTTTCTTTTCCAAGGGCAAAGTAACTGTATTAATATTAATGAAGCCATAAAATACAAGTTAACTGACAGCATTTTTGCAGTTGCCTTCTGCAACTGTATTTTGTTACGGAAAATTTATCATATTTTTCATGTCTGAAAGTAAAAAATGAATAAAACTATCACAAACTGCTCTTTGTTGTAAGTGACATGCCTTTTCTTTATGATGCATGCTTTGCCATAAAAAGGGAGTGCTTAATGCATTTCTGTTGGGAGATGCCTATTTATTCTGACACACCGATCAGCCTCCAGGGTGTTTCTTTGCCACAGAACTGATTCTATATCTCATCCATTATCTAATAAGATGTGAAAAGAGTATCCTGTCTCACAAAAAAAATCAGGCTTTGTTTCATTACAAGGATGTGGCAGGCCCACTTACAGATTTACTTGCAGGATATACAGTTGTTAGTGAAAGGGCCAGTTATACACTCATGAATGTTTCCAATAGGCCTGTGGGGAAAACATTGGTAACATTGGTACTGAAGATCATTTATTTCAAAGGCAAGTATAAAATATGGCCTTTATAATGAGAAAATGCATTTCACATCTTAAATAGTACTGCAGGAGCTTATGAATTTTATTATTGTAATAAACACCAATGCCACATAAACTAGCCAGCCAGAATGTCTCTGCAAAATATATGCCCTGGTTGTTTTTCTTCTCTTTCTTCATTATTTCTCCCTTTACAATGTTATGAAAGGTTTAACATTGTGCTTGCATAGGAAAAGAGAGATTGGAGTAAGGAAAGCCAGCTGAGGCATTGTGAGATAAGGCAGTGATAAAGCAAGTGTGTACAAAGCACTGTCAGATAAACAGTGTCAGTCAGATGTGCTCATAAGGAAATAGTCACAAAGGAAAAAGAGAGTAGGATACACAGTAGGAAATTCAATTAAACTTGGACATAACCTTAAATATTAAGGGATAACAAGTCTTTAAGATCTTAGGTATGCAGATGGAAAGTGAAAGTACCTCTCTCTGCATGTTTGAGCAGAGCTTAATACACCCAAAACTTCTGATCACTAATGCACTGCAAATCGTTGTTGTATTTAAATGATGCTCTATTACAACAGTGCAGCCTCCCATACAGCATACCCCACAAAAAAGTGCCTCCATTGTGAAGCTGCTTGCTAACAACCACGACTGAATTAACAAATCAGTGTCGGCTGAAGTAAAGCAAAACATTTTAGATCATTGACAAAATATAGGGAGAAGTGACACGAAAGCAAACAAGTGATTAGGTTTGATATCTCTGAAGTTAGAACACTCCCTGCACTCCACTGCTCCAAATTTCCTTGACTTTCTGAATAACAGAATCAATCCTTCTGGACTTGCACAATGCGTCTTTTCATAAAGGGCAGTTTCTTTAGCATGACAATAAAGTATGATTTTCAGTGCTTCTTGGAAAAGTGAAAATACAGCTTGAAAGAGTCCAAAATGAAAATACAAAAGCTGAAATTACTGGCAGACAAACGTTCTAGTGTCATGTCCTGATATCCTTTATTCATTACATGTGAATGCAGCTCTGTATCTAAATCAAGGCTGTTTTATTAGTCTTGCTTATAATGCCAGTCAGAATGGCTTACCACTGAGAGATCTTTAAGAGTCTGGAGTTGCATCAAGACAGCATAGCTTTTAAACAGCATAAGAGAGGCCCGTTCTACATTATTGACTTTTCCCCTTACCTGCAAGGACACAGAATTTAATTCAGCATTGATGGGTCAAAGATTTTGACATATGTCAAGTCAGATATCTTCATTTTAGAGTTTAAAAAAAGGCATCAAACCTGATACATATGAACCACTTTAGGTGGCAGAGGCAGTCAGACTGAGCTAGGGACAATTGTTTCACTTATCTGCAAAAGACATTTTCAATGAAGAACATTACTTTTCTTATGTAAAGAACATGCTATTTAAGGAGGATAAAAGCAGAACAACTGCTAGAAATGCAGTAAAGGTCTAAAGGTAGGTCCCTAAACCCTGTGTTAAGTATCCTATCATTGTGTTCTTTCTATGGATTTTTTAAACCATCCTATAAAGGTCTGTGGAAAGGATATAATTTCCTAGAAAATGGTATTTCATATGGCCTTTTATAAAGTGGTCATCCCCTAGCAAAGTCAGCAATAGTTTTCTATAGAGAAGACATTTGATTCAGAACTATGAATAGACTATTTCCATTAGCAAACACTGTACGCCAGAACAGCTTTTTTTCAGCCATCATCCTTCCTCTATAAATAGATTTCACAGCAGGAAAAGCACACCCAGAACTATCTAGTATGACTTTACATCTCTAAATGAACCATGTTGCAAAATCTCATTTTTAATAATGGCATTTACATTACTTCACCGATTAAATCTACAATAATAACAGCAAAATTGTTGTGTTAATGATCAGAGTGTATAATAAGATGCACAGTTAGGAGGATTTTGGGAATTTAATGGGAAGAGAAGGGCAAGGGATCATCTGTTGTATGACTCTTCATGATTGTAACCTGCTGTCTATGTCCCTAATGTGTTTTTCTGACTGGCATGCTTTGGTTTGTTTTCCAGTCCGTGTTTTGTCGTGAATGTAAAGAAGAATTCCATGAAGGGGAATGCAACTCTCTCCTCAGCCCACAGGGAGCCATGGCCCAGAAGGTATGGATCTCACAACTCCTTATCTCTATCCCTGGCCCAGCCAGAGTGACATTTGTCAAATGGGTCCTAATTATAATCCTAAGTAAAAGCAATTGCATTCGTGCTGAATTACTCCAGCCGTTGGAGTTGCCGAATTGGCTTTGCAGCAGATTTCAGTCTCTGATTGATAGAGTAGCTGAGTTCTGTCAGGAACACACAGGGCTTTGCCATCAGTGATAAAGAAAAGGCCTTCCCAGTGGGCTTCTAGAGTTGTCTCTATTCAATGTGAACACTTTTGAAAGGCTTTGTATAGTCTTGCTGCCTTTCAGTTTATTTTCAGTGTGCCAGTCAGGAAATCATGTGGGATTGAGCCGAATAACAGGACTTTTATACACCCTATGCAGAAAATACTATTGGTAATTTATGTTTTGACTTACAGAAATAAAAAATAGATTGTCTAGGCTGCAAGCTGTTAGATGATAATTATTCTAGGCTGCTCTATAATTTTGTAGCTATAGACCTGGACACGAAGTAGTTTTTCTCTCCTGACATTTCTCTTTGTTTGAGATTCAAGTTTTCCTTGAAATAAATAAATCATGTAAACCATAGTCTTTCCAACTTGAAAAGAGAGCAAGAGAGAGAAAGAAGAAAGAACAGGAAACATAGCCCCTTAAATATCTCACAGCTTGATGCCCAGGCTGTACTACTAGGAAGCAGAAAACTGGTGCTCAGATATCTGGCAGGTTTGGTGCTAAGAGGAAACTCAAAATCTGAGCCTGCACATAGTCCAGTGTGGCAGATAAAGGTTTGTGGGCAGGTGCTGATGAGGGCTTGCATCCAGCCAGCTCTCAGGGAAGCATGCCAAGCTCCTGTAACTGCCTGCAGGCAGGCCCTGCCCGAGGCTGGCTTTTGGGGACTCACTGAACACAGAGACTGGCAGGGAGCTGAAATTGTACTGGGAATCTTTGCCATGGGCTACCTAGAGATGGTTCATATGCCATACTTTGCAGACCTTGCACTAGGTCATGACCTGTGTAGAGATTCTTCTCTTTAACCTTTCTCAGTGAAGCTCTTCTAATTTATAAAAGGAATAAGCACTAGTTGAGACAGAATAAAACAGCCTGTATCCCCGTAGTCAGTCGGTTGACCTGGAACATGTGTATTGTATCAGACCCAAAATCCATCTACTTTCCCAGCCTCTAATGATTTGTGATGCACATGTGGTATTTTATGTTTAGTAGCTATCGGCAATTTTTTTCCATGAATTTGTGCAACCCATTTTTGAAGCCATATGTATATGCAATAAGGAGATTTGCACTTAGCTGCCCTCTATGAAGAACAGTTTAATTTTATTTGCAGTCTTCCCATTCACATTTATATTTTAAAAAAACAACTTCAACAGAGACATTGAGATATGCTTAAAGCATCCAACAGCCTAGTAAAGCAGGAGACCAAGGCTCAATGTCTTCCTTGAATTAAACTGAGCTAGAATTTGAATACATCTCAACATGAACAGAGAGCTCTGTATTCATTAAGTTATTTATGCTTAGAGTTTTGCCTAGAGTACTGAAAGTTGTCATGGCATGTTAAAAGTGAGTTCAACAATGTTGGCTCTGTGAAAGCTAGAGTTCATGTAATTTTTATCTTCCAAGGCAGAGATAAAGGTATGCTAGGAAGCATCAGAATACCACAGGAAGAAGTCCTTTATTTTAAATATTTGAATATTGCCTTAGCTTTTCCATATAACAATGGGAGCACTTCACCCATCTGATTCAATTTCACAGCACATGAATTGCACCGAATTAGACCTGCTAACTTAGCAACGTTGACTACTGTTACAGCTATAGTGTCATGTGAATGTTCTTGCTGCTCCTGAAAAATTCCCTGTACTCTCAAAGAACTGTTCCAGAATAGCTAAATGATAGTGCCAGAAGAACTCTTGCACCTATACACATCGGGTCGCTGCATAGACAAGACCACAGACTATGCAGAATTCACTGAGACTCCAGTCTAAGCTGAAGTTAATAGACTCAGGTCCTCCTTCTCTTCCCCTAAAAAACTGAGAACTGCACTAATTGCACGTCCCCACGAGGCGGTGCTGTGCCACTGAAGGAATGTTTTCCCTCCTTTTCCTGAGCAAACCGAGCGGCAGCAGCAGCAGGGCGAGCACGGGCGCTGGTGAGATGCTGGTTTCACCTGCCCAGCATCACTGCAGAGCCGCCTGCACACAGGGTACCACAAACCATCCGGGGGGCATGCATGGAGAGCAGGGCCCGTGGGACAGCTCCCATCTCTCTCTGAAATGAGTGTAAAGGTTTACCCACCGTGCTTTCAGGATGTCTGTTCCACTTGGCATCACCTGCCAGGTGCATAGGTCTGTGTGTCAGACCTGACTTGCTGTGATTGTAGTGAGTAGTGAGAAGGTTTGTTTTATCTTTGCCCATGGTCTGTTTCAAGGTAGGAATAATACACTTCCAGGGTTCTCTCTAGCTCATGCAATTTGACTCCTGTCTGGATCCTTCCCCTATAATTTATTTTATCAAGACATCTTATTGCCACAAGTTCTGCCAGTCAAATTTAAGGATCAAAAAAACACACTGCCACTAAAATGTTCCTCTCCAGGGCAGGTGCAGGATGCACAATCAGTTTCAGGGAAATACTTCCAGTAATGAAAATGCAGGGTTTGCTTTTAGCCTGCAGTGGCTGTAGTAGTGAAAGCAGCTTCTCTTGCCTTCACATTTCTGCAAATGCTTGCAGGTCTCTGATGTTCAACAATAGGAAGCACTGTGGGCAGGTTCAGGCCTAAGTCAGCGTGACAGAGGTGGACATGGTGGAGCATGAGGAGTGTAAAAGAGGTGAAAGAAAAACCAGAAAGGAGAGTTGTTGTAGAGGAACTGGGTGACCATAGTTGATGGCAGCACAGAGAGCAGGAAGAGCTGTGGTGGCACTCCTAAGCTCTCCTAAGGTGTGTCTGCTTCCTGGGGACTTTCCATGTGCCAGGGCAGGGCCTGAGGACAGGGATGAGCCAGTGTGGTGGAAGGTGGGTCCATAGGTGGCTACGACTGGGCAGGACAGGGATGTGGGGAGCTGGAGACAGGCCCTGCTGCAGTGTCACCAGGCAGTGACATGGGCTCCTGAGCCATGACCAGGATGCAGGGATTAGCAGGGATTGGGAGAGCAGGTCTGGTGGTACCCTCAGAGCCTGGCACCAATTTGGGAAGACTTGGAGAAAGAGAGACAGAAGGAGAGACAGAACCTGATATAGAGGAATTTGAATGTCCATGAAAGCCAAGAGCTCGCTGGAGTGACTGTAACCTGTCGGGTGGAGTGGAAGCTCCAGAAAGAGGAAAAGAAAGAGAGATGTGAAATGACATGGCACAGCTATGAGGGTCCAGGAAACATAGATGGTGGTGGAGAAACGGGGCTGTGCTTGGGCAGATGTCAAAAGGAGGGAAGAGGAAGCCTGAGGTGAAGAGAGGGGACAGTGGTGGGACTGGTGGGACAGTGAAGGAGGGTAGGGAAGGATGGAAGGGGGAATGGGGTAAATTGGAGGAAGAAAGAAGAGGGCGACCATGACTGCAGGACATAAGAGGGATACAGCAGGTGCCACATGTGGATCCCTGAAAGCCTTTTCCAAATAAAGGAGTTGGAAGCTTCAGGGGAGCTAAATGGCATTACTTGCTGTTTGGGGTGGAAAAGGCAAACTCAGCAGCAAGCATGCAGAGAGCAGCCCAGCTGTAACTACTGGTGTATCATGACCTTTCAGAGCTGTGCACAGATATTGCACAGCCCATTGGGAAGGATAAAATGTTCTCCTTCTGCTGAAATATCTACTTTTAGCCCAGATAGGCCATTGAAAGCTTATCTTAAACATTTACTTACTGGTGCAGGACTGATTATTTCCCATCTTAATGTGTAAATTAGATTATTTCAGGGAAAATAAAATTTATCTGTGGCAATATCAGTTGAGAAGCTTTGTTTTAAAACCATTGCAGCCTCCTGGAGCCATTTGAACTTTGGGATGAGAGAAGAAATAATATTTGATGAATTAAAAGGCACAGTGTGCAAGATGGAATCAATGACACGGTAAAGGTGACTCCAACCAGATTTAAGTTTAGAAATAACCACATAGTCCCAGCTATGTACACCACAAAGCCAAGCTTCCTGGCTTCTTTTAACCTCACACATAGACAGTCTGTGCTGATGGGGAATCTAGCCATAAACCAGCTTCCTCTCTAAGTCTCATCTTAAAATTAGCCTAGCTTTCCTAGCTTTCTAAATGGTTTTCCTTTTACAAGAATAAGTAATGCACCTTCTTGCTCACTAGCAACTGGACAATAAAATGTGGCCACATATTAGATTTGAACTTTTTCAGAGTAGCTTCCAGGATGGTTTTGGTCTTGGGTATGTTGCTGAGACACTGGCAAAATAAACTGTAACAGCAATGACACTGATGTAAAAGTGGTGCCTGTGTAAATAAGTGAGTAGAATATGGGGCACTGAGTCATAAGTGTTTGAGGGGGAAAAAGGTAACACAATCTGGATGAAATTAAAAAGTATGGTTTAGATTTGGTTCTGTGGACACCTTCTCCAAGAATCTGCTGATTATCTTGTCCTACCAAAGTCTTGTCAGAACATACCTGGTCTTAGTCCAAGCCTTAATTCCAGCTAGTCAGAGAAGGCGTCTGTTCTAGCATGTCTGGCCCAGCAATCCATGCAATCCAGTAAAATCCCTCTCTAAATATTCATCTTTAGCTGCTGGTGCAGCTAAAAATTCTTACCCATTTCTTGCACACAGGTCACAGACTAGCTGGTGTAAATTTCTGCCATTTTTTTACCTTGAAAATCTCATTGCCTGCTAAAGGTTTTCATTTCAGACCATGCTCACTGTATATGCAAAGTAAAAAAAGGTATTGCTAGTTTTATCAAAGTCTTAGCTAATCAATGAAGTATTTTTAGCCCATTTACAATAACAGTAGGACTTACAGTTCATAGTTAAAATAAAGGATATGCAAACTTTCTGATAACGCTCATTTCCCCAGTGTTATTTTTAACCTTCCACTGCTTCTCCGGGTTCTAGGCTCAATAACTACAGTCTGGCATAGGCTGGTACAGTGAATCCTTTACCAGAACGAACATGATGTTGATATTAAACGATTTTTTTTCCTTCTTATTGTATAGTCTGCTTGGAGTCAGTCTTATGTGTTTGTTACCAGACTCCTCCTTTGATGCACAAGCCAGTGTTGGTGTGTTTTACCCAAGCTGGTTATGCCTTTGTTCTCTTTGTTGTCCTCAAGACTGTTTTTGCCCATCCTTCAAGGCTGTATTTGGGGAATTGACCCCTTGAGTGTGGTTTATAACTCTGGGGCCTCACATATCATCCTGTGCCTCTGCTTTCAAGGCCTCTTCTATCATCCCATGCCGTGATTCCTCTGTGTAGCATTTTATTGTAGGGTCAGAGACAGTATAGTACCTCTAATGGTCATTCCTGCCCGTTAGTTACAAAAATACATGGAACTGTTAAACCATGCAATGAAACAAAAAGTGTACAAAAGCAGAACAGGGTAATAGTCATCGGGTCATTAAATAATTGCTGTCACAGGCTAAACCAAATCTCTAGGTATGCCAAGACAAGTTCAGATAAAGCCTGATGGGTCCTGAGGCTCATGGTGCTGGCTTGGCACAAAGGCTGTGGTCTCTTACAAGAAACAGCAACATTATTTTTATTGAGGCATAAAGATACATGTTCTAAACCTTCATCTACAGTCTCTTCCAGTGTAAATTTATAGTTAGTGCTGTAAAACTTGACTTCAACTCTGCTTTTAAGCTGTGGGACACTGCCTGTCCTGGCTGCAGCCCTAAGCTGGAGGCCTTTGTCACCCAAATCCCAAAGCCCTTCCCAGACCCACCGCCTTCAAATCAATCCTCAGCTTTTCCTTGTCTGGAACTCAGCCCTCACAGTCCTCAAATAGCTAATGTAGGATCCAGGTAATAGCTTTGCTGTTCTGCAGCTGGCAGTATAAAATTTATCCAGCATGGATTCCTGGGCTGACAGGAACCCATCAGAGCTAACCAAAAGCAGAGCAATCAGTGCCTCAGCTGAGTCAGGGCAAACCTGATCCTCTTCATCAGTATACACTTCCAGGGCCCTGCCTGCACTCTAACCAGAGTTTCTGGGCTCAAACCTGACTCAGGCATGATGTCTCAGGCAAAGGATTGGCTCAAAGCAGACCCATTGGATCACTTCCCAGGCCTGTTTTTTGCTGCACAAGTGCAACTTAAAGTTTGCACATCCATGCGCTCGCGCACACGCATCCAGGAAAGCCTGTCACATCACCTGGCATCCTGCTGAATGTAGCTCCTGGAAAAGCTCCCAGCTCACTTGGGCTGCAGGTGAGCCTCCAGCCCATCTTTTCCTCTCACTGCCTCCTGTGTGCAGGTCTCAGAGTTGACAGTAGGGGGTATGAAATGTCCAGGCATTGCCTGCCAGGCTTCCTTTTCCATCGTGGAACGACAGCTGCTAACCTCCCATTTCCAGCAAGTACGTAGGGTTGTGAAGCCTGGTCTCTAAGCAGCTAATGATAGTCTGAATGATAAATAGTAAATGCTAACCACAAAAAACATTAATTGTTTCCCTGCATTTTAGGAAAGGAAAAGCTACTGAAAAGGTTCGTCATACATAGTATCTTATCTGAGTCATAGTGTGAAATGTGGAACATTTCTATTATTAGGCCATTGTTGTTTTTTTTTTTTTTATCCCTTCAGGTAAATTTTAAAAGTTAAATAAAACATGGTTGTACAAGAAATGGCACACCTAGCTTGATTTCTAAAATATCTTAAATAACTGAAAAAGAAACTGAGGCTCAGGGTTTTAGTATTTGGTATACTCACAATGTCAAGCTTGGGACATTTCAACCTACAGGTGCCTAATTAAAGGAGCAAGAAAAATAACTATAACCGGAAAATGTCCTGTAAAATTAATCTCTGTGTTATAAATAAAGATGCACCAGAGGAAATCTGAGAATAGGTCTTAACTTCCCGTCTAATGAAAAAGAGGTGATAATTGTATAGAGAGAATTTTAGCTTTCCTATTTTGGGCAGCAGTAAAGTAAAAAAGATATGACAGACTTCTTTTGTTTATGAGCTTAAGCTGACAGTCATTTTCAGCTGTGCTGCCACTTATAAGAGAAGGCACGTTCTTTATTCCACTCATGGAAAACAGTTATATAAGAATAACCTGTATTAGATTAGATTTTCTGCTTTAGAGCAGTGCAAATTCAATATTCACCATCTACCTGAATTTAATTCATTATATGAATGGCTGCAACACACAGAGTGAGAACCTTGATGTGCAGTGTCACCCAACCAGAGCACTCTTTCATCATGTATCTAGTGTAATACCCTGTGTATATCAATTTGATTTTAACTAGTTGCTGTCATCACAAAGCAGCTCTTTCATTTTATGTCAGGAGTCCCTAGCCACACTAGACAAATTGGCTCACACAAAGCTGCTGGATTTAACCAGATCATTGTAGTACTGGCACCTCTATTTTTCCTGTGTATGAAACATTCTCATAGAATTAGTTTCTTTTCTACTCCTTATCCATAGCCACATTTTAGCATTTTGATTAGCCTAAATCTGTCTCTAAAATACAGCAATATTCCCATAGCTATGCACATCTTTTTTTGTGAGATTTTGACTCTTAAGTGGCTCAAATAATCCATTTTCTTCCAAAACCTTCTAGCCGATCTAGTGCCCTAGACATCTGCTATTTTTACCCCCTGCAGTAAAGGACACCAATAAACATGACAGTATGTTAATTCATGTGATCATGTTCATAAAACAGCCCTGTGGAAGCCAAGAAGAAATAAATTTAAGTTGGACTGTCACCAGCCATTGTAGAACAGGCTTCAGTAGCTGAGGCTGCTTTTGCTTAGAGCTCTAGCTCTAGTGGGCTGTGTTAACCTAAATATTATGGTGGGATGAACATTGCTCGGGCACAATGAATTATCCTTTGACTTCCTTTCAAATGCTTTCAAGTCTACATAGCTTTTCTCATATTCTTGTTAGAAAATGAGTAATGCTTCCTGTTTTGAGACATCTAAACCTTTTTAAAATTCTTATTTCACATAAAGTGAAATAATTTTACGTATTTCTATTACAGTAAATAAAAAGCTTATTTTGGCAAGTAAAAGACTCTTAAAACTAAGCATTTCTGATCAAAAGCAAATGTATTTCAGATTTAAAGATAGCTTCACTAGGATACATTTTTTAAAAGTTATGCTTGACTAGGTTTTTTGGCTTATTGGGGAGAGATGAAGCACTAAGGGCAAACAAGCAGGAATGCAGAAATTACAATTCCACTTAAAGCAAAGCACAGAGAAAGTTAACAGTTGCATATTCTATTGTGAATTAAAGGTCTTCAGTTTTCATATGTTGTCTATACCAGGCAAAATAAGCATGCTCATAAAAGAAGCGTGCTAACATAAGGCAGTATATCATTCAGTGGGTGTCAAAATTCAACATCAGATATCTATCTATATATATATATATAATACATCTATATCTATATATCTTATATCTAAGACTTCCATTATTTTGAACAAGAATATTTTTAATCTAGATGGTACTGCTTAGTTGCTGTCTGTGAGCACATTCTTCATTTGTTTTGATGCAGTTCTGTTGACAGGTCGATGTGTACTCTATCACCTAAACAAGATGCTGCTCTAAGAAGGACACTTTATTTCTATTTCAAGATGCTTTCTGTCCCTGTAGATCTCTTTCCAGTATTGCATGATATTGATTAACTGCAAAGAAAGCATTCCATGTACATGTTTTTGTATTGTTGTACAGTCCTCAGCAGTCTCTGTGGTCTCTTTATCCCTGTTAGTTTTTCCAAAAGACTCAGCATAGAAACAGAAGTAAATCCATGTCCTTCAGTGTGACCCAGAGATAATAAGACAAACTTTCCCTCTTGTCTCCTTAAGGGAATAATGCAGGGAGGATATTGAATAGTGCTTACAACAGCTCTTTCTGTAGCTTGTTGGTATTTATGGGTATTCATTCCTGGTCAAAGTATGCAGCACAGTTGAGAATAAAAAAAATTATTCATAAAGTGGAATGGATGAAATCTAGTAGTTTTTCCATAGTGCTGGGACAAATGTTCCATACTAACTGGGGAACCAGAGCATATTGTGTTGAGTGAGCATCAGAAGTGATCAAAATCTCCTGTCCTCAGCCAGCTGATGTGTGATGCACACCTGGAGCATCTCTGAACTTCCCATCCAAGACCAGGCAGAACAAGCAAAGTTAGAGACCCCTCTGCTTGACAGACCTAGGACATTGGCAAGGAGAATAGAATTGCTAGTTTAGGATGTAAGAACATGATTTAAATAGACACCGGTAATGAAGAATTGCCATACACCTTTTCTTTACTGTTTGACAAAAAAATGCAGATAAATATATGTGTGCTTGCCATCACTGGATGTGAACCACTAAATAAAGGATATGAGCCCTGAAGGCTTATAGATCTAGATGGTATAATTTCTTCACTGAATCAGAGGGACTCCATTACTGCATCATATCTCTGCATTTGGTTCATGCAGCAGGAAGTTTTTAATTTAGCATTCAGCAATAGTGGGCATAGGAGGGATGTTTCAGCTCTAATGGGCTGAAAAATCATGCTGCTGCATCTAGTTCATGCTAGAATTTTTGCAATGGAAAATACTAAAATAATAATTCACTGCTATTTTCAACAATTTGTTCTTGGTGAACTGCATTTTTGTGGCTAGAAGATGTTTCTTTTAGTTACTCCTAAGGTCTCCCAATTTTGTTTTCAGAACTAAGATCAAATAAATAATACAAACATATAAATAAAGTTAGCAATTTGGTATGTGAAAGTTTGCCTCAGTGTCTTTTGCTATTAGGTCACAACAAAGACATGAAGATGGAGAAAAAAGTATATTTGCAAGTATTAAAACATTGGATTTGGACTATTTGAGAAAATAGAGCCATTGTGAAGCTCTTCCGGACTGATTACAAAAATTTTAAATACTTCTGGTAGTGCTTCTGGAAAGAATAGCAATGCTTTGTCACTGCTGTAGTGATTTTCATCTGTATGCATGTTAAGCAATGAGTTCCCATTAAAATGAGATATCATCTTATTTCTGTCACAGAGAAAACTGAGGCCCAGGTCAAGTGTTCCCCACTCTCCTGCTCTGCCTCTCTGAGCTACCTCAGACTGCTTACAAAAGTCATCCTTCCTTAAGGATGTAGGTGTTGAAAAATCGATACTAGATTATGTTCTTTGCTATTAGCCTGAGCAGCTTTTTCTATTTCCCAGAACTTACTGATGTGCTGTTGTATAGAGGTCATCTTTCTGCCGAATTGCTGAATAATCCAGCAGGGTGCAGGGCCGAGTTCTCTCTCCACAAGCACAGAGATAAAAGTAAAAGTCATTTCTAGGATACAGAGAAGGAGGTTTCATTCGCTTTTGTCACCTCTACATCAAAAAGAAAAGCAAATGGGAGAATATTAAGTGAGGAGCAACAAAAGCCATTCACAGACTGAGGAGACTGATGTAGGTTGTAAAATAAATAATGACAAACATATTATTGGTGTTTCTTGAATAAAAGAAGACAGTGGGGGTTTTTTTGTTGTTTTGTATTTTGGTTTGGTTTTCCTTAAATGTATATTGAAATGGCCACTAGATGGGCTGGAAATAAATTTCTGTAGATGCTGGTCTTTGTTACTCCATTTTAACTCAGGTCATTTCAGCCAAGAACTAAAATTGAGGCACCACTAGCTGACACAACTTATATATTTTATCAATAATAGATGACCAGAATTAAAGTGGAGTTATGGCTTTGTCTTATTATTTAAAGTTGGGCCAATTTCCTTTTCTGTCATATTAGAAATAAATATTTTAAAAATTATCTGTATCAATAAATATGAAAGTCTATCCACATAAAAGCCTATAAGTATTTAGGAGGTATACACTAAGAAGTTACAGGAATTGTTATAAATTAAATAGTTTTGTTTAAGTTCATCATTTTCCCATATGCTTGAATAAAACCATATTATGACTGGAGAGAGCAAAGCTTCAAGGTTGGAACCTACATGCATTGTTTACAGGAGCTATTCACATACTTGCCAGCCTTGTGTGATGGAAATGACCCAAGGCACTGCCATCTCTTTTGTCCTTGTACTATCATTTTAGGTAGGAAAAAGCCAAATAGGCCACTTGTGTAGATTATGTAATTTTGTCCCAGTCATAAATAGGACAAACACAGGAGTCCCTTTTATACACTTCATGATGACATTTTCCTTCTGTGTCATTCTATCTGGGGAGCTTTCATTGCTCAAGAGTGAGGTTTTTTTCCTTTTTTCCCAAAATTTTAATGTTTATTCTTTGTGCCTGTTATATTTGTGTAGAGTTACATTGGAATGCAACTCAGACCTCAGATACAACAGAGTATCAATACAAACAGTATTTTCATTATGAAAAATTATTTCCTTCCAGGCACCCCCCCATCCCGCATTACCAAATGTTGCACTTCCTTGGTGTTTTTGCTTTTCTTGCAAGGGCTTTAATCTCTGAAGCAGAATCAAACCTGTGGTGTCTAACCTGTGATGCTGTCAGCCAGATTCACCTGACTCCTCCTTCACCTTCCCACTTGCTTTACCTGTCCTTGTGCATTTGCAGCACGGCTTGATGCCCCAGTGGGTGCCCCTTTCTCTCTCTTTGCAGGGGTATGCCGTTGATGAACAGGCAGCCATGCACGCTCGATGGGAAGAAGCATCTAGAGAAACAATCAAGAAGACAACCAAGCCATGCCCCAACTGCAATATTCCAGTCGAAAAAAACGGTAAGTTTATTAGACATCTTGTACTTACCTGTCTCTTAAAATTCATTTTACAATATAAACATATGAATGTGCAGGTCTACATATGCATAATATTATTCCAAGAGCAGGAGAGCACAAAATGCTTGAATACTTCCCTGTGTCACCTTACCTAAATTGTCTTGAAAACACTAACTCTAAATCACTTAGTTCTAAAACCACTAATTAAGCCTAACAAAACGTCCACCTATTTTTTAAATGGGGGAAATGGGGCATTGGATGTAGCATTCATATGACTGGATATCCAGCTAGTTATCGAGACTTTCCATTGCCACTGGGAAAAACAGACATTTGTAGGGTAAAACTCATCTCATGATGAAGCAGAACATATGTAGGCCAGATAATCACCTAAAAGTGGAGTGTGAAGAATCCTGCTGTAGATGTCTACACAGTATATTGCTGAATTTGAGTGAGATTAATCCCAGCCCAGCCACATGCCCATGATAGAAGAGCAAGTTGGAGGAAGCAACATGAGTCCTGACAAACAATTTGCATTAATCAGTGCTTACCATGTAGGAAAAAACTAATCTGCTGGCACTGGGATGTTTAGAATGAAGAACAGGAATGGTAAATAGACTGTACTTTATAGGTTAATACTGTTCCAAGACTTAATTGTATTTATGTTAATTAATAAAAATATATTAACATGATTGCCTAAACATTATACAAATATTTAGAGGATGCTTCCCAGTTTTGTGGCATTCACCTGGGACGCTGAAAACGCCAAATAAGGCACTATGAACTGCAAGGGGAGAACACTTTGAGCAGTGACACTGCAGAAATATTACTGGGGAAGAAATAGGACAAAATCCTGAAATCTGGGGTTTGATGAAAGAAAAGAAGGCAGTTGGCAGATGGAAAGTGGGAGACACCTTCAAGCATAAGAAGCAGAAGGAAAGAAAGCCTGAATTGAAGAGTGGGAAGGTGAGACAAGATTTGGCATAGCATAGAGAGCAAGGTGGGCAGCAGAAGAGAGGTAACAGAGGGCTAGGTCAAAAAATTATTCACAGATTTGCAGAACAGACTAAAAACCAGAAGTTTTAATCTGATTAGAAATAGAAAAATTATAATGGTGACTATTTATATTCTAGATTTTGTGCACAGCCGAACAAAAACCCCTTCTGGTTAGGCTTGAAGGAGTGGTACTTTCTCTTAGACTCTGAGCACCCCACTTTAGTTGCCCTGCTTTGAGGAGGGTTTTGAATTGGATGATCTCTTAAGGGACCTTCCCACCTCAGTGATTTTGTCATTTTGCAAATAAAAGCATGAAGCTTAAAAAGTGCAGTGTTTGCCTTCCTCTTTGGTCATGGGTACTGCACATGCCAGCTTCCAGTCTGCCATTTGTAAACTTAAAGAAGCATTTCAGAGCTGCCAAAGTACAGCTGCTGTCAAGAGACTGACAACTGTATCCTGAGGTCTGCCAGCAGTCCTCATCTGGGAGTAGTACACTAACTCCATACGGGAGAAAAATTCTGCTTTCCTTCCCCAAATATTCTGTGGACAGTGTCTTTTACAAGGGGCAGGGACAATGCCAATAACTTTTTTGTGATAGCCCGTGTAAACTACAGGCATTGTTGAATATTTCTGGATGCCAGTAACTTTCCTGTAATAGCTGAAGCGAAAGAGAGAAGCACTTTCCCACAGCTCAGTCCTCAATCTGAGTGAATTTAAACACACATCCATGTCTCTCAGAGGGCTGCTGTACTCACAGAGCTGTAGGTCCCATTGCTGGAGGCACTGTCCACTGCTGGTCTCAGCTGCCATGGAGCAGAGAATAACATGGTTTATGTAGCTCAGCAGGGAGGGCACACGTTTTACAGTAGACACCTATTGGGTTTGGGTCCTGCACCGGGACTGAGATGAGTTTTACCCAGTGATGGCTTAATACAAACTGCAAGAGAGGACTGGATCTAAACTTTACATAAACCGTAACATGCAGGCTGGCCATTTGTATGTTTACATTTAAATAAGATAAAAATCTTTCTGTCACATTGCATTTCTTAGACAAAGATATAAACTGACAAATAGACCTTGCTATCACAAATGGTTTTCTCTCTCTGTCAGGTGAAGCATACAGACCTATTTTAACAAACCAATTCTTGTTTGTTTTTGCCATCTGAGAAACATTCTGGAGTGGCATTTTTAAAAGCGTGGTGTAAGAGTAGCAGCTCATACAGTAGGGAACACACACTTCGTGTACCTCCCATCACCATTTGGAGTCAAACCAAGATGACATTTCAGCATTTCTTCATAGCACATGCTTTTCTCTCTGTTTGAATTATACAAGAGCTCTCTTTGTGTGGTAAGCAACATAATTTCAATTTGAAGGGTATTTCTGTAATGACCTTTGACAATGTTAATGTTTTGTATATTACAAAATAAACTTTTGATCAAGGTTGTGAGCAGAGAAGTTAAAGCTGCTGTCATGGTATGGAGAAGAAAGAAACCCAACATGCAAAAAACATTGATGTGATCAAAAGGCTGTTTCAGATACTAAAAAGGTCAAATCAATTTAAATTACTAATGTCATTTTTGTGTAAAAAGTAGTCAGCCATCAAAGTCTCTATCTCTTGATTCCCCAACTTTGCGAATCTTGCAAATCTTTGAATCCAAATTCAAAAAAGAATTTAATATTGTTTATCTTCTGGCTCACAGCTGGACTAGCATAGAGTAACCTTGAGGAGATACCTTCAGGACTGCTTTGAGAGGTCACAGACTATAATCTCTTTTCTCTATCTCTAGCATAGTCTTTTTTAATTTCCTCCTACCTAGAAAAGCACATCAAATAATGTGCTTTAATAACACAATAAGAGAGGAGTAGCAGGTTTTAGAAAGCCCAGGGAAATATTCTTCAGGTTTTTACTTTTCCTTTATTAAATTATTTACTTAGTTGGTAAATTAATGTCTAAGAAAGTTGATTTTGATGCTCTTAATTGTTGATTAACATCTCTAAGTGTTTTCCAACTACCAAAGCCGTTCTGTTGCTGTTTTGCAGGTGGCTGCATGCACATGAAATGTCCTCGCCCTCAGTGCAGATTTGAGTGGTGCTGGAACTGTGGCCTGGAGTGGAACAGAACCTGCATGGGAGATCACTGGTTTGAGTAGCAGTGCTGAGGCCAGTCTGTGTTGCTGCTAAAGCTTGTTTTTAATCAGGGTAAAATTCTGAACCACTTGCTTAAACAAAAATCCCAGTGGTTTTAGGGACAGAGAGTTCAGAAGTTGGCCTAGTTTGTTGTTTTTTTGCTTTATTGCATATGCAATCATACCAAAATCACATTGAAGTTATGCCAAGGCTTTTAAATCCAGTAAGTAAAAAGAATAATTGTTTTAATGGACTTGCTCGTCATGGTACAAAGAGGGGTAAATTACAACTTTTTGAACTTGTGCAGTCTGTCAACATGGAGAGTTGGCAGGGTTGCTGTGAGGAACCTTACTTGACATTTATAGTCAGGAATCCATAATTCTTGCAAGAGAGAGCAGCCTGCATGTGTGTGTGTGTCTCAGTGTGCAAGCATCAAGGGGCGTGGAAGATGTTTCCTGCATCATTCTCTTTTTTTCTTTGACCACTTCTTTGCTCACTCAGCACAATTTTTGATTTTGAGGCAGTATTTCTTAACAGCATTTTTGCCAGAGGGAAGGCTGTGGCTCTTATTTTCTCAGGGTTTCTTCCTAGCAGGCTTTCTGCAGGGGTTTTGCTTTCAAATGAAATTCTCATGGAAACACCCAGCTTTATGCCGTACTTGTGTATTTGTGATATACAACACAAAGCCAGCCGACCTACTCATTAGAGGCTGTGTTACCATGGGAAGATTGCTAAGGATGCAGTTTCAGCATTATCCATGGCTGCTGGTGCAGTGGTGACCGGATCCAATTAAGTGCTCTGCAAGATAAACTCACAGGGCTTCGTTTTTCTTGTACTTGTGGGATGCTTTGGATGTGGCAAAGTGAGGCAGGAGGAGATTTCTCAGGGCTTTTCTCTATCATGATTCTTCTAAATTGAATGACAATATGGGTATGATTCTGAAAATATATTCATTGCTCTAATGATGTGGGGCAGAGACACAGCTTCATTTTAAAATGTTAACAGAGTAAGTAAAGTTTAATAGCATTTCCAAGTCTGAACAATTTTACTGTTTGTGATCTTTACATTGATATTTTATGAAATGGGCAATGTCCACATCCAACACACCATGTAAGGATATGCACAATTTAGTTCTGGAAAAAAATAACGCACAATAAATAAAGCGGTCAACATTTTAAACTTTATTTCGTTTTTTCATTTGAATACAAAGTAAGTGAGTACAAAAATGTTGGGTGGGTCATGTATTGTCTTGACTGATTCAAACTCCCAGCTGAGAGGCTAGCCCTTTGATCAAGACATAATGTTAGCACAAAATAAATTCCACATGCATGGTCTTCTTTTATCAAGTTTGAACTAATATTTTGTATGGCATGACTGTAGAGTCCTGAAATATGGGTGTGCCTCATATCAGTGCAGAGTATGGAGCTTGAGGCATAAAAAAAAATCCCAGGCTCACTAGAAGAAATGTCTAATTGCTAAAAGCAGTGGAATATTCATCTGTCTAAACTGGAAGTGACATTAAAGGTGTGAGGAAACAAAAGAACGAAGGCATGAGGTACCAAAAATTAGAGAGTGAACTGGTAGAATTAAGAAAATGAGAAAGAAAATAAATGGCAATGAGAAGGCAATTGGCATTTCCTAAAGGTAATTTTCCTGTTTGGAAATGCTGAACTAAAATTTATGCAGGAGTAGCTACAATGAAGTGCAGGAGTGTAATTATATGCCTCGATTTAACTCATTTAATATTTTCTCTTAACAAAGGTATTTTACTATGAGCTCTGATTATCTCATTATTTGATTTCCTATATCTGGGTCTATTTTATAATTTATATGGCTAATTTCCAACAGGCCGGGGAAAAGTAACAATGCTTAATTTTACTTTGATGATGTGTTACAAGGGTTGATCACTACATTTCATATTCAAAAACATTCAGAATTAAAGAAGTCTGAGTCTCTTTTTTTTTTTTTTTAATGTCTTTCTCATATAGGAAGAAGTTATTCACTATAAGGCAGTTTCACTGAGTTAGAGCCTGACCTAACACATTAATGCTTTAATTGTTAGATAGAAACATGTGATTTATGCCCCTGGACCAGGGTCCATTGAAGTCAATGGACTACAGCTCCATATTTCTTTCTGGGCTGGGAAGGGTATGCCAGGCATGAGTCATCAGGCTGGAATAGAAACACCTCTTTCTTGGAAGAACTTGTCAGAGAACAGGATTATGAGCATTTGTCTGAGATGTAAGCAAGGGCAGGAAAGGAGAATAAAGGAGTTCCAGCATTGACTCAAGGTTGTGTCACACAGTCCAGATTTTGCACTCTGCCAAAAACAAAAGTGTATTCTGCTGAATTTAATAGATCCTGATCATCTCTGTGTTAATACTATATGTCTCCATGCATACATGCACAAACTTGGGGATGGTACAGGCTGTTAATCTGATTTCTCTTTAAGATTCTCATAGTTTCCACAATTTAAAGGGCATGAAAATTCAGGATTAATGCTCTGCTGATACTATAAGAATGCTGGAATTCCTATAGAGATGTGTGAATTGAACCTAAAATGTCCTACACTGGTAACTATTTTTTTGCATGGAAAGTGCCATTTAAAAATCTAAATATCTAAAATGTCTTGAAAAAATCCAATTTATTTTGCAATTTGAAGCAGAACAGAACAATCCAAGTTTTCAGTGTCTATTCAGTCTACTCCGCTTATTTCAGCTCTGAAATATCAGAGTGAAATTCACCTCACTCAGCTTTAGATCTCTGAATGGTTCAGTGGCTTCTGAAGCTCGTTGTGCATGTGCATGGTGGATCCTGCTGAGTTTTTAGTACAATTGCTCATGGCTAGAGGTGTGATGGCAACACTCCTGCCACAGACTAAGCACAGCTCCTGACAGGATGTACAGGACCTGTGCTGTGAATCCTGTACACTCTTGGTTCAGTTGCTGCATAAGGAGGGGAATCTTCCTTTTTTTAAAAACTCTTAACACTGGAACTGCTTGCTGGCATTCATGAAGCCAGCCTTGGCAAACACTTCCTCAGGATTGGCACACACATCTCTGGAAGTGGTCCTGGGCAGCTGTGGAGAGTTAATGAAGAGAAACAGGACTCAAGCATGAAAGAAGGTAACAAACCTGAGGGCTTAAGCAAATGAAATGTTTTCAAAAGCTTGTGGGTTTATGTTCTCTCCTAGCAATACACTCTGGAAACAATGACATTTAACTGTATGTTCTAAGAAGGTGATTTATTGTGGAGCTATAAAGCAAAAAACAAGAAGTCTCTACCTTTTCACATCAAGGTTTGGCTTTGTTAATTGAATTCTCTTTACCTTGAACCTTCTTCATCTTTCAGATTAAAATAATTACAGACTTGTTCTTGGTACTGCAATCTGGGATCCTTTAGTGCATGTTAAATGGATTAAGTACAGGATGTATGCTTAAATATTAAACAATAATTATCAATATAATAATTCAGCTCTATAACTACAATGAAAAATCTCTAATATTTAATTCTAACTGGAAATGAAATCAAAATACCAAGTATATTAAGAAGAAAATACATAGCAATTTGGGTTCCTCGGGAAAAAGCATATCTTAAAGTTTAAAGTAAATAATACTTCGAGAGCTGTGACTTTGACTAAAATATCATTTACATGTCTGTCAACTCATCACAAAACATAAGCCAAATTATTTCATTTTAAAGGGTACACTTTAAAGAAAAAAATCAGTAAATAGCACTCCAGAAGAAACATTATGCCTCTGATGGGAAATAAGAGTCAAGCTCTGAAAGAACAACAAGCAAAGCAAAATGCTGTTTGCATCTGAATAGTAAGGTACCATCTCTATTGCAAACCAGTGTAGTAGTTTTTGCCTGCAGATGTGGTAGATGATGTAAGCTGGAGTGAAATTGGTATTTGTGCAGGGAAACATGAGACACTTGGAGGTGAGAGGCCAGATTCCAAGAGATTCTGCTGTCCTGGAAGACTGGGAAGATTCAGCCCTTTGTGCCAAACTTTCTCACACTTTGAGTAACAGCAGCAACTGTTCTGTTCCTCATGTTGACTGTGCTGCTCAAACCATTACACAGGTAAACCATCATGTGCGAGAAGCTCCGCAAGCAACCCTTGCAGCAAGATTGGAAGCAAAAAGCATAAAATCAACTCTGAAGATTGGTTAACCCCATGCTGACCCAATTTGTCTGATGCAGTGTTTGATGAGTATGGTGTCATGCTTTAACCAGTCAGCAAGCTGAGCACCACGCAGCTGCTCGTGCACTGTGCCTCCCCAGCCCCTCTCTGGGATGGGGAGGAGAACCTGGGAAAGGTAAAATCGTTTTTAGAGTTGAGATAAGAACAGTTTGATAATTGAAATAAAGTAAAATATCATCATCATCTTTATCATCATCATGGAATCATAGTAAGGAAAATGGAGATAAGCAAAAGAGAAAAAGGAATAAAACCCAAGAGGAACGAGTGCTGCACAATATAATTGGTCACTATCCACCCACTGATGCTCAGCCCTGCCCTGAGTAGTGATCAGCCCCTCTCAGCTGACTCCCCTTGTTTATATACTGAGCATGTCCTTCTGTGGTGTGGGATATCCCTTTGGCCAGGCCAGGTCAGCTGTCCTGGCCATGCTCCCTCCCAGCTTCGTGTGCACCTCCTCACCAGTGGAGCATGGGAAACTGAAAAGTCCTCGACTTCAGCATTTTTTAGCAACAACTGAAACATCAGTGTGTTGTCAACATTATTCTCATACTAAATCCAAACACAAGCACTGTACCAGTTACTAGGAAAAAAATTATCCCATTATCCCAGCTGAAAACAGGACATATGGTGATGGCTGATGGAGAGTAACCCTACACAGAGACAGAGAGCTGCAGGAGCTCTTAACAGCTAGGTTTTGTCTCCAGACTGCAAAATTCTCATTCTTCCTTCAGTTCCTCATTAAGCAACAGAAAAGCCTGAAGAAGACAACACCAGATGAAATTTTCCAGGAGAAGAAAACCCCATGTCCAGTGGTTCCTAATGGTCCCTCAATAGATTCATCCAGATGTATCTGACAGCACAGCATTAGCAGTGATTTAACAAGAAGAGACAAATATACTACTTTACATTTTATCTGATTTATTTAAAGATTTTAAAGAAATATTTCTATCTCCAATTAGCAAATTTAGAAAAGCACCTCTCCCTTTTTTTCAAACATGTTTGTCCACTGGTTCCTATTATGTTTATTTGTGTGTGTGTTTTATGTGTTTGCCCATGTGGTTCCCCTTGTGTGTCACCTACTGATTTCCAGCTGTGTTGGTTTGAAAGTAAAACCAGTGCGAGACTCCAAGTCAGTAATACAATTTAATAGGAGAAAAGAGAAAAAAATAAAATACATGCAATAATATAAAAGAAACAACCACCAACACAGTCAGAAATACAACCTGACACCCTGTCAGTCAGGGTGTTGGTAGCAGTCCGTATAAATGGTGGCTGCAGTCCTCCTGGATGACAGATGTGGTTCTGTTGAAGCAGTGCTCCTGTAGAAGGTGCAGTTTTCCTCCGAAGATCCAGCAATGATGTGGAAAAAGGTCCGACTTTCCTCTGGGATCCAGTAGAAAGGTCTGCCCTCGGGTCCCAAACCCCAGTTTTTTTATCTAGGTAGGAAAGGCTTGGCTCCTGCCCCTGGTTGGGGCATCTCCCAATGGGGTGATGTAATCTTATCAGTCACACAATAGGACTTAATGGCCCATTAACAGAATATATCTTCTGGAGGAGGGATGGGTTGTGAATAGATAACGATGATCATCCCCCCATCTTATCAGATGGCACATCAGCAGAGGATATCTCCCACAGAGATAAGGATCACCACCCCTCCCACATTTTAACAGATGGTGATAGAATACACATTTTTGCATTGTACCCCAGGACATAATCCACCCCTTATTCTATTACCATCTACATCACACCCAAACCAATACCCTCTTACAGATATATAATACAAAATGAAACCTTACATACAGTTCTCACTAAAAATTAGGTCTCTTTGCGGTACACAACGGGTTTCCCCATCTTTCTGCATTACCCACCAAGTGCAACCAGGTCCTTGAGCAAAAACAATCCCACGGATTGGTTTGCCTTTGCCTGTGGTGGGATTAATCCAAACAGTCTTTCCTAAAATACCTTTCATGTGTACCACTGGGACCTTGTCCCCATCCACTGTGTGTAGGGGTTCAGAGTGGGCAGGACCGGCTCGATTGATGGACCCTCGGGTGTTAACCATCCAGGTGGCTTTGGCCAAGTTCATTTCCCAATTTCTGAAGGTTCCACCACCAAGTGCTTTCAAAGTAGTCTTAAGGAGTCCATTACACCGTTCAACTTTCCCGGCAGCTGGCGCATGGTAAGGAATATGATATATCCATTCAATGCCATGTTCTTTGGCCCACGTGTTGATAAGGCCGTTCTTGAAATGGGTTCCGTTGTCTGATTCAATTCTCTCAGGGGTACCATGCCTCCAAAGGACTTGTTTTTCTAGGCCCAAGATGGTGTTCCGGGCAGTGGCATGAGGCACAGGGTAGGTCTCTAACCATCCTGTGGTTGCTTCTACCATGGTCAGTACGTAGCGTTTGCCCTGGCGGGTTTGGGGAAGGGTGATGTAGTCAATTTGCCAGGCTTCCCCATACCTGTACTTTGACCATCGTCCACCATACCACAGAGGCTTCACCCGCTTGGCCTGTTTGATTGCGGCACAGGTCTCGCAGTCGTGGATGACCTGTGAGATACTGTCCATGGTAAGGTCCACCCCTCGGTCACGGGCCCATCGGTACGTCGCATCTCTCCCCTGATGACCAGAGGCATCATGGGCCCAACGAGCTAGGAATGATTCTCCCTTGTGCTGCCAGTCTAGATCCACCTGTGATACTTTCACTTTGGCAGCTCGGTCCACCTGCTCGTTGTTGTGATGTTCTTCGTTAGCCCGGCTTTTGGGTACATGTGCATCCACGTGTCGAACCTTTATGGTCAGTTTCTCTATTCGGGCAGCAATGTCCTGCCAAATCTCAGCTGCCCATATGGGTTTCCCTCTGCGTTGCCAGTTGGCCTTTTTCCAGCGATCCAGCCAACCCCACAGAGCATTAGCTACCATCCATGAGTCAGTGTAGAGATAGAGCCTTGGCCACTTCTCTCGTTCAGCAATATCCAAAGCCAACTGGATGGCTTTTAGCTCTGCGACCTGACTCGATCCACCTTGTCCCTCGGTAGCTTGTGCAACTTGTCGTGTGGGGCTCCATACTGCAGCTTTCCATTTCCGGTTAGTGCCTACAATTCGGCAGGAACCATCAGTGAAGAGGGCATATCGTCTTTCAGTCTCTGGTAGCTCATTATATGGTGGGGCTTCCTCAGCACGTGCCACTTGCTCCTCTTCTTCTTCAGAAGACAATCCAAAAGTCTCACCTTCAGGCCAGTTTGTAATTATTTCCAGAATCCCAGGGCGATTTGGATTCCCAATACGGGCGCGCTGAGTGATGAGGGCAATCCACTTGCTCCATGTGGTGTCAGTGGCGTGATGTGTGGAAGGCACCTTTCCCTTGAACATCCAGCCCAGCACTGGTAGTCGGGGTGCCAGGAGGAGTTGTGTTTCTGTGCCAATCACCTCTGAGGCAGCTTGAACTCCTTCATAGGCGGCCAAGATCTCCTTCTCTGTGGGAGTGTAGTTGGCTTCAGATCCTTTGTAGCTTCTGCTCCAGAATCCCAGTGGTCGACCCCGAGTCTCACCAGGCACCTTCTGCCACAGGCTCCAAGACAAACCATGGTTCCCGGCTGCAGAGTAGAGCACGTTCTTCACATCTGGTCCCGTCCTGACTGGGCCAAGGGCTACTGCATGAGCAATCTCCTGCTTGATCTGGGCGAAGGCTTGCTGCTGCTCAGGGCCCCAGTGGAAATCGTTCTTCTTGCGGGTAACCAGGTAGAGAGGGCTCACGATCTGACTGTACTCAGGAATGTGCATCCTCCAAAAGCCTATGGCACCTAGGAAGGCTTGTGTTTCCTTCTTGTTGGTAGGTGGAGACATAGCAGTGATCTTATTAATTACCTCTGTTGGGATCTGACGACGTCCATCTTGCCACTTGACTCCTAGAAACTGAATTTCCTGAGCTGGTCCCTTAACTTTACTTCGCTTAATGGCAAAACCAGCTTTCAGCAGAATCTGGATAATCTTCTCTCCTTTCTCGAAGACTTCCCCTGCTGTGCTGCCCCATACAATGATGTCATCGATATACTGTAGATGTTCGGGGGCCTCACCCTTCTCCAGTGCAGCCTGGATCAGTCCATGACAGATGGTGGGACTGTGCTTCCACCCCTGGGGCAGACGATTCCAGGTGTACTGCACACCCCTCCAGGTGAAAGCAAACTGAGGCCTGCATTCTGCTGCCAGAGGAATGGAGAAAAATGCATTGGCGATATCGATAGTGGCGTACCACTTTGCTGCCTTGGACTCCAGCTCGTACTGCAGTTCCAGCATGTCTGGCACAGCAGCGCTCAGCGGTGGAGTCACCTCATTCAATGCACGATAGTCTACGGTCAATCTCCATTCTCCTTCCGATTTACGCACAGGCCAGATGGGGCTGTTGAAGGGTGAGTGGGTTTTGCTGACCACCCCTTGGCTCTCCAGTTTACGGATCATTTCATGGATGGGAATCACTGAGTCTCTGTCAGTACGGTATTGCCGGCGGTGTACTGTTGTTCTGGCGATTGGTACCTGTTGCCCTTCAACTCTCAGTAGTCCCACAGCAGAGGGGTCATCTGCAAGACCAGGCAAGGTGCTCAGTTTTCTAATGCCGTCTGTCTCTACAGCAGCTATCCCGAAAGCCCAGCGATATCCTTTTGGGTCTTTGAAGTATCCATTTCTAAGATAGTCTATGCCAAGGATGCATGGGGCCTCTGGGCCAGTCACGATGGGGTGTTTCTGCCACCTGTTCCCAGTTAAACTCACTTCGGCCTCCACTACAGTCAGCTGCTGGGATCCTCCTGTTACCCCAGAAATAGAGATGGATTCTTCTCCTACATACTTTGATGGCATCAGAGTACACTGGGCGCCGGTGTCAACCAAAGCCTTATGTTTTTTGTGGGTCGGATGTGCCAGGCCATCGGATCCACACAGTCCAATAGATCCGATTATCCCTCTCCTCTACCTGGCTAGAGGCAGGGCTCCTCTATTCCTGATCCTGGTACACGTTGCTCTCTCCCTGTAAATAGGTTCTTGAGGTTCCTTCAAGAGGATCAGTCATATCATCATTCTGATACTGTCTGGAGTTCTGTACACGAGAGACTGGAGCAGCATTGACTCTAGATGAACTTCTTGGGGTAGGTGTCCCTCTTTTCAGCTCACGTACCCGGGCTGCTAAGGAGGAGGTGGGTTTTCCATCCCACTTCCTCATGTCTTCTCCATGCTCCTGAAGGAAAAACCAGAGGTTACCTCGTGGAGTGTGTCCTCTCTCCCTGCCTGAGGAACGCCGGCTCCTAATGGCAGAAACTCTTGTTGGTTCAGGAGAGATCTGGTAGTTGTTTTCCTTAAGTTCTTTTTTTAGTTTCTGATGGCCCTCTTCAATCAGGCTTCGGACTTGCTCCACCAGCCTTGTTTCCACGGATGAGACATGGGTACGAAATGGGGCTGTGACAGTGTCCTCATAAATCCTTAGTTTATTGGCCAAGACGCCTACCATGTCCTCACCTTCCCTCCACTGCAGCGTTGCCAGGTAACGGGAATACATCTCTGGTCCAAGTCGTGCAAATCTCAACCACATCTGTGACGTGCACCGGACACAGTCTGGGCTCTTAGGAAATCTCTCATCTTCTGAGAAAATTATCTCCAGCACGGCCAATTCCCTCAGGCATCGGATACCTTGTTCTATTGTGCTCCATTTTCCTTGGTGCACCTGAAGATCTTCTTTACAAAGGTATCTGTCCTTCACACTTGTCAGCAGTCGCCGCCAGAGGCTGAGAGTTTCTTGGGTTCTCCCAATCCCCTGGTCAATGACCACATCCCGGGACAGAGATCCCAGTTGCCTGGCCTCACATCCATCCAGAATGGTGTCATTGGCTGCAGCGTCCCAGATGCGGAGCAGCCAGGTCAAGATGGACTCATTTGTCTGGCGGGTGAATTCCCTCCGCAGGTCACGCAGCTCACCCAGGGATAGAGAGCGAGTGATGATTTCTGGCTCTGTCACTTCTGCTGGGTGCGAAGGTCCTGCCACGTCCTCGTCAGTCACTATGCGAACTGATTTGCTCTTTGATTTCTTCTTCTGAACGGGCGCAACTGCTACTGGTCTAGGCTGTTCTGGCTCAGTGATGGTTTGTGTGGAGATGCTGATGGTGCTTCTGTCTTTTTTCTCCTCTGTGGCAGACTGCATAGACACGGACACTGTTGCTTTGCTTTTGGCTTTTTCCTCCTCTGTGGCAGTCTGCGTAGACACGGACACTGTTGCTTTGCTTTTGGCTTTTTCCTCCTTTGTGGCAGTCTGCATAGACACGGGCACTGTTGCTTTTTGTTTGGTTCTTCTCCTCTTTGTGACATTCTGTGCAGTCGTGGACGAAGTTGATTTGTTTCTTTTTTCCTCTTCCTCAAGAATACGCATCAATACGCCATGTAGTGTTCTGTTTCTAAGCATGTTGTAGGCTGTAAAGGCTGTGCAGAGGAGACAAAGCAGAACTAACAACAATATTATGCTGTCCTTAGCATCCAGCGGGAACTCAACATTTCCAAAAACTACTGTATCAGGCCGGAAAGATTGGAAAAAATCATCCTTTACCCCTCCCCCCAAGGGCTGGGTGTGATTGTTAAAACCCCGGATGTAGCAACCTAGACTAGGACAAGCAAACAAAGTCGAGTATATATTCCGGATTATGTTCATTGCCTCAGAGGTTATCATGCAGTAGACATAATAGGCCAGTAAAGCAATTTTTATACCATATCCTGGTCTACACAGGAGCATTACAGCTGGCAGATAGTTCCCCATGTGTGGAAAAATATAGAGAGCAAGATATAAAACCCATGTAAGCATGTTGAGAATCATGGTGAAAACAAAATTGTAATACTGACTTTCCTCAGTACCCTTCGTGCCCCACGTTGGGCGCCAATTAATGTGTTGGTTTGAAAGTAAAACCAGTGCGAGACTCCAAGTCAGTAATACAATTTAATAGGAGAAAAGAGAAAAAAATAAAATACATGCAATAATATAAAAGAAACAACCACCAACACAGTCAGAAATACAACCTGACACCCTGTCAGTCAGGGTGTTGGTAGCAGTCCGTATAAATGGTGGCTGCAGTCCTCCTGGATGACAGATGTGGTTCTGTTGAAGCAGTGCTCCTGTAGAAGGTGCAGTTTTCCTCCGAAGATCCAGCAATGATGTGGAAAAAGGTCCGACTTTCCTCTGGGATCCAGTAGAAAGGTCTGCCCTCGGGTCCCAAACCCCAGTTTTTTTATCTAGGTAGGAAAGGCTTGGCTCCTGCCCCTGGTTGGGGCATCTCCCAATGGGGTGATGTAATCTTATCAGTCACACAATAGGACTTAATGGCCCATTAACAGAATATATCTTCTGGAGGAGGGATGGGTTGTGAATAGATAACGATGATCATCCCCCCATCTTATCAGATGGCACATCAGCAGAGGATATCTCCCACAGAGATAAGGATCACCACCCCTCCCACATTTTAACAGATGGTGATAGAATACACATTTTTGCATTGTACCCCAGGACACCAGCTCATCTTCAGACAGTTTAATGCTCTAGAAGTTTGCTTGATTGTCTAGGAATTACTGGAGTACATGCTCTCAATAGTGTCTTCTCATATTCTGGGTAAGTATGTGCTGCCAGAAAAAATATCAGTGGCTTTAAGAAAGCAGAAAGGTAGGCAAGTTGAGAGAAGCTCATTTAATCATATGGAGAATCATATGGAGAATCATATTTAATGCAGTGCTTTGTGGATCTGTAGGAATATTTTTTTTTTAGAAAACAGGCCATATGCCATTTCATTTTTCTTCATTATTATTAATAGCGCTTTTTTCTTTGCTTTTAATTTGTTTTTCTTGTCTCTGTCTCCATTTTTCTGAATAATGGAGTAATGGTTCTATGCCAGTAGATAAAATATGCAGCAAGACATCACCTGTTGCATTACTTTCTGGCTTTTATCCCTAGAAAGCTTGAGGAATTCACAAAGTCCATGAAGGCAGGAAAGTGCCATTATCTGTATTTTATCGTTGGGGAATGCAGTCCAGAGAGTACAACCAGACTACATGGAGGCAAAACAACAGCTCAAATGCACATCATCCCTTTCTTCACAACTGGGAAAATCTGGCTGCACCAAAGTGGAGGCCAGCTGTGTTCTGGAATGGTGATGACACAGGCTTAGAGATGCAAGAAGCAAGTTTCAAGTTTAAGGTCCGGAGAACACTATGATATTCGGGAAACAAATAAATATTTTTTTAAAGATAGGATTTTCAGTGGCCTAAAGAGCCATGATCTAATCTGACATCCTTTGCAACCACTGAGAATTTTACTGCTGGCTTCACTGGTGGAAAGACTAATTTAGACTTTGAAAACACTACTTACTTTGGCATTTTAGCAGTGCATAGGAGATCTCTGGGAGAACTTGATGTCCCAGTTTCATTTTGTCTGTTTGTCAGTTAAATATTTAATCTAAAAGACATTTTCATGCCCACCTTATATTCTCTCCACCTCATTTTGGTCCAAACTAAAATCCATCAAGTGATGTCACCCTGGTTTTAAAAACCTTTAGTTAAGTACATCTGAAGCAACAGACTGTACACCCATTCTTACTTGGTACACAATTGTATTGTCTGCATCATAAACAGTAATCCTGACAGCCTGCCAACTTCAGCTGCTGGTTAATAGGCCAAAATCTGGTTGAATGATGGCCTTAAGTAATGCTCAAAAGATAATGCTAAAATGGAAAGGAGCAGTCAATACAATGAAATAGGATTTGCACACTTGTGTTGGGGCCAATATAATGTTTTTCTTGGAATGGATGCTAAATGCTCCTGAATAGCTTCAGCAACTGAGTTTGTTTATGCCTGGAAGCTAAACCTGGAAAGCTCTGCACTGTGCTTTTCCAAAGAAAAGAGATCCCAATATGGTCAAAGGGTTTGAATTTTTGTAATGAAAAGCTGAAGTCCATGCGTTCCACAGCTGATGGAGTTAAACCTCAGAAAAAAACAACCTCACTAAGCTACACTGACATTTTTCAAGTACTCAGTGAAACAACAAATGCCAGGTTTGTCTGGTTTTTTTTTAAATCTGCTTCTCAAAGGCCAGAATGACTGTGATATTTACATTAAATTCAGTCATTTAATGAAGCTGAAATAATTTTTGATTCAAGCTCCTAAGTTTCAGTGGCAACGTAACTGAAACTAACATTTTACCAAAATATTATTCAGGCTTTGCTTAGCAAATATTAAAGTGCTAATTAACTGAGTGGCAATCACTCAGGTCCTTACTTTATACCAAAAGTACAATGGTAAAGGCTATTTCTATTGCCTCGTTCTGTTGGATTTTACAGAAAGCAAACATGGGCTTCAAACCAGTGCTAGCAATAAGCTCCTGCATGGTAGAATATCTTCTTCTGAAGCAGTGATCTCTTCTCAATGACATTTACTGTTCACAAATTAAAAATTATCAGTGGCATTTCATTTTTAGTCCTCTTTATTGTGTGAGCTCTGGGGTAGAACCGAATAAATAAAAATATAAAGTGAAGTCTATACAACAGAAAGCCTACTTTTCTAGGTTTTTCCAGTACAGCTGTGCCACAGACCTACCTGACACCAGGCTTGGTAGACAAGTGCATTATAGAAAATTAGCTGTAGATCAGCAAATGTACATATTTACTTACGTCATTATATTGGAATATTTTTTAAGGCTTTTGCAGTCCAGAAAATTCATAAGCCCCTTCCCTCCTCAGGAAGAACTCATTCCAAAAGACCTCTGTGATGGGTGATGGCTGGGGCAGTCCAACTGCTTACACATCAACTGTGTCATCATCAGGTGAGCTGGGGCACAGATTGCTGTCATACTTGATATTTGTGAGTGCTCAGCTCCCACTTGGGATCCCAAAAAAAGGCCAGGTGGTCAAAGGTAACAATCATATATACTTTAAAAAAAATACCTTCTTTGAGTGTCTAAGCAAAGGTAGTGCACATACATAAAAGAGACCAGTTGAAACTTTTTCTCTGATTCTGAATGCTGTGCAGGATGGAAAAATCTGACCCTGAGAAGCTTTAAATCAATACATTTGCTTCTTCAAATAACAAAGAAGTCCATGATCCATCCTTTGTAATGACTGCACCCAGTGTCACTTTCCTGTTATGTTTCCAGCAAAGAGTATAAATGTCAGAGTATTTTGCTAGTTGTGTTTATTTAGACATTTGTATTAGATTGTTAAAGGCCTTAGCAGAACTTTAGCAAGTCTCAGATAAATTATGAATACTTATTATTATGTAGCACTGCTTGGCCCAAAGAAATAATGGTTTTTATTGCCTTCACTCCATTTTTGGTGAAAGAACTTTTTTAAAAGTAGTTAAGCCTTGACAGATAAGATGATCCTATGAGATCCCTTCATATATGTTCCTACAGCATTGTGTTCACCTTCTCCCAAATTAAAATTCCATCTTTGGAACTATTCAATGAATTATTTAATTGCTTGAAAGAAGAAAGAGAGATCCAGAAATGTTTCCTATTAATGCAGTTGTTGTTTCAGATCCAGCAGCTTCCTCTGCTAGTCAATGCCATTGAAAAAAAATTCCATACCAGGATGCTTTCCTTATACTTAGCATCCCCTAATTTCTTTTCCTTTCAAGCTATTAAGATTCCAGGGGTATAAAGGTCTTATTGGCTTGTGGTGTCCACCTACGATTATGAGTATCTTGTTATGTAAGTCTTTCCATGAATTTACAGAGTGCCATGGCAAGTTTTTAACTCCCATTTGCTTCCACGGCAAAGCAACTCTGCAACGTGATCCCAGCTGCTAGTGATTAACAACTTTCTCATGCCGAGGTATTAATAGTCACCTCATAATTATGTATCATTATATCAGTATCACTGGTAAGTTCAATGTTTTCGTTTTCCTGTTAATGTTTCCTATTCCCTTTGTTCCCTGATTGGGTGGAGTAGACAGCAACATATTTCCACCTAGGCTAGGCTTAATAGACCAAGCTTAAAAGTTTGAATAAACATTTTGGTAAACATCCTATAATCAAGTATGAATGATGGACTTTGGCATAAGATGCAGGTGTGGTTGTACTTCTGTGGCATCCATGCCTCTGTGTCTCTAGTGGAGCCACTCCCAACACGTGCCAGATCATAACACGTTGTTCACTGAGACATCATGCTGGTAATCCATAATCATCCTACAATAGTCTACCTCACCCAAAACCTTCTTCACCTCGTTTCCAAGTGATGTGCTTCTAGTTTATGAGACATCTAGACTTTCTTTATGGCTTTTTCTCAGTTTCTGCATTTATGGAGTTCTAGATGGCTGCTGTCTTCATCTCAGGGTATAGGCAAGTTACTGCAAAGTGAGGAAGTACAGAAACATCCTTTGATAACAACCTAATGTGTGTTTGTATTCTAAATGTTTTTTTCATGTGCTACATGATATTTTTTTACTACTTTACAGTACTGTAAATCTGCAATGTTCAATGTGTCTGGGCTTGAATACCTCCAGTGTGGCTAGTTATGTAATTGTTTGCCAAATATGTTCCAGCTTTTTATCCTGAAGGTTCATCTCTGCTGCTATTGGTAGATCTCATGCAGATGTAGATTAATGTAGTGGGTTGATGCTTTCCAGCAACTAAATACCCACTCAAATGCTCACTCACTCCCACATCCAGCAGGATGGGGGAGAGAGTAGGCAAAGCAAAAGCAAGAAGAAAACCTCATGGGTCAAGATAAAGACGGTATAATAACTAAAGGTATGAAAAAAATAATCATAGTGATACAAAAGCAATCACCACCTCCCACAAGCAGATAGATGCCCAAGCAGTCTCTGGGCAATGGCTACTTTAGAAAGACAGCTTCCCAGGTTTTATTGATGGGCATGATGTTATATGGCTTGGAATAGTGCCTTGGTCAATTCAGCTCAACTGCCCCAGCTGTGTCTCCTTCCAGCCTCTTCCTCAGCCCCAACCCAGTCAATGAATGTACCTGAGTGGGAAAAACAGAAAGCCTTGATGCTGTGCAAGCACTGTTCAGCATCAGATAAAACATTTGCATGTTATCAATACTGTTTTAGTCCCAAATCCAAAACCCAGCACCATACCAGTGGCTAGGAGGAGAATCAGGTCTGTACCAGCCAGACTCAGTGCAAGGAGCTTGCTTTACACCAGCCAGCACAGGATGCTGCTACACCTCTGGTCATAGCACCACAAATCCCTCCTGCCTTGGGTCCCTCATGCTCTGAGCCAAACGTGGCTGGAACTGAGGATTAAGGGCTTTTTTTCTCAGTGCAGGCATTAACAGGTTTTCTGTACTTGACTGGCAGGCTACTTTTATAAATCATTTAACAAAAATTGACTAACTTTGAAAAGCCTCTGTAGGAGGACTGACAGACAGCTGCACAGATAGACAGATGGAGACAGCAAGGAAGGTAGCCAAAGCTACAGATAGCTACATGAAATTCTCACCAAGCTACTGGAGAGTCTGGCATAGAATCAGAGAGATGAAGCTGATGGCTACACAAAGCATTAAGCATTCCCAGTCCAGTCCTAATTTCTGCTTCAAATTGAGATCAGAAGTTCCCCATTAATTTAAGGGGAAAATTGTTGCACAAATTTGGATAGTGGTTCTGGTAAATGGATTAAGATACACCTACTCCACCCCCTCTTTTGGGGCTATACAGGAAGGATGAAGAAGTTTTTTGGATTCAACCCAAAAGCTGGGCCTTTCCTGTGGTGTTATTGAGTGATGTTTCAACTGACTCATGAGGAGAATAAGGTTGGCATTAATTAAAACACATCAGTGATGAAAATTATATAAATTATCTGATTCATTTTCACCAAGTGTCTGCCTGCCTCTCTCTTGACTACAGATGAAGTCTGGAGCAACCACACTCCCTAATTCTGGTATCTCCATTAAATATCTCGAGTTGGTGAGATGACACCAGCAGCAGCCTGCCTGCTTTTGGCTACTATTTAAAGATCATCAGGACAAAGGCAGTGCACGTCCCAGCTCACCAGGAAGGACATCTGAGTCACAGCTGACTACACTCAAACTGTTTTTCTGTGGTGCCAGTAGCCCAGTGAAACAGGGATTATAGAACCAACTTTATCACTTCATGCAGCTTCAAAGAATGTAACACTCAAGGGAAAGATGAGAGCAGGATAGACATAAAGGTGCCTTTCAGTGATCTTGTTCTTCAGTCTGCCAGATTCCAGGCTGGGCCCATTTATCAGGAAAGAGTGAATAGGAAGAATTTCCAGAGGGGATTATAACGGCTTTTTATCAGTAAAGTGCCAGTGTTTAAAATACTGCCACGTAATCACATCCTTGTATTACCCTACTTAGTTTAACATCTCACAAGGGATTTTAAAAAGTGTGTTTTGCTTCATTTTTATTTGAATCGTTGTGGTATGGTGATTGGCAGAATATAAACTATATTGCTAGATAATAACTTCTAAAAAAAATTTAAATTAGAAACATTTTGAAAGAACTTGTGCTAGTCTTTATTGCAGTACCTAAGAAACCTTAAGTTAAAATAGTATTTTGCCTTTTCTGTGATTTATGCACTTTTAAGCATTTTCCCCAGAATTCTGTCTTTTACCACTGAATAAGGCCAAATTAAATTGCATTCTATAGACATATAGAATATTAAGGAGGTATAGCAGGTATGATTTTATCCCCTCTATTTGCTTTGGAATATATAGTACTCTATAGCATGGTTAAAGTTCTCATTTCTTTATGTAAAAAGGAATTTTAAAAAACCTCCAAAGCTCTTTTACAGATTTTTTTTTTCCAGAAAGAAAAAAAAAAACGTTCCACTCGTCAGGAAATTATTCAATTACACAAGTCACATTTTAACAAATGGCAGTACCACCAGGTTAGTGGCTTCAGTGCACCTGAAGCCACTGCTCTGCAGACAGCAATGGCTTGTCAGAAACCATTTCTCCAAAATAGGATTTCCTGTTTCTGGAGACTCTAAGACTTCCATATTCTGAGAGCAAATATAATAATATTAAAATCTTCTTATGTAGCTATAGATCCTGTGCAGTCTGATTGTGTCCTACTTTAGTGGGAAAAGAAAAAATAAGCTTTTTATGAACAACTTTTTCCCTTTGTTACTAGATAAAGATATTGCAAATCTTGAATTGCAAACTTCTTAAGTGGTGGCACCAAAAACCTGGTGAACTACCACAAACAGAGGAGCACCACTTCAGTCAGGTTTCATTCTTTGAATCAAAAATGTTGATGTCTTTGCATCGACAATGAACGTTGTTAAAGACACGTCAACCAATGCAGAGAGCAACAGTTGCTCGAACTATTATTCAACATTTCTCATTTAACAGGAAAAAAAAAAATTAAAAAAAAAAAAAAAAAAAAGGAAGCCAACCAACCCCAGGAGATACCTTTGCTTCAGTTTCAGCTTCTTATCACCTTAAATAAACAAAGCAAGCATCATTTTGTTTCACGTGAATTGCTTGAAGAGTGAGCAGTGGTAGGAAATTTCAGTTTAGAAGCTGGAAATTATCTAGGATTATACACATTTGGAAGAGCTTTGCTATAATGGAAAGCATTAGGCATGCTTTTTCCTTTTGCCATTACAATGTCTTAGATCCCAACACTGTAATTTTCATTAATTACACTGGTAGCTATTAGAGCTAAGGGACAGTGTTTTGACCCTGTACACACAAATGGCTGGGTTATCAAACTGCCTGTGTTATAGTACAGAGGAAGCTGTTAAGTAGAATGATAAAACAATTTTATCATCTCTTTCCTCTGCTGCTGTTCAGGCTGCCTCTGCATACTTCAGTCTCTACCAGCCAGGAGGGCCAAGCATTACAACTAAAAGGAACTACACATGAGGATTTATGTGACTGGACACTGTAAAAAGGTAATGGAAAAACTGCACATGCAGAACAATATCTGGACTTAATGACACACCTCTCTCTCATTGACAATCCTGATTCCTCCTCTTTGCACTTGATTTTAAGTTCATTCAGCATCTCTGGTGAGAATCTAATTCACCCCAGGTGATGATTATCAGGTTCCCACACACCGTTTTGGTGCAAGGAGGGGGGCATTTAGAAGCAGCACAAAACACCAGCTGTAAATCAGACTTAAACCCTGTTTCCTTTTTCTGAAGAGCAGCACCAGTAATGATGAAGGAAGTTACTCACCACTTGGGGTAACAATGGCAGGATCAGACTCATGCCCCTGGCTTCAATTCACAGACAATTTGTGAAAATATACTTGAACACTATGACAGTATTAGCAAAAACACCCATGAGGGTTTAAACAGCACACCATAAATATTAGCTAGTGTTGCTGCCACAAACATTTAACAGGGATGATAAAACAGTTTTAAACAACTCATTAAATTATGCTTGTTTGGTCTTTGCTCTGAATATGTGGAAAAAGGACTGGGCAGCCATGTGAACTGAAACCTATGTAATGTATGAAGACCCACAGAGGAGGTAATAAATTTGCAAAGATCACTTTAATTCTGGCATTTCCATCTTTGAGTGGCTGACGTTGCAGCATCTATTTAGATGTTTATATGTGTGTGTAGCACACATATAAACCAAAACTGAAACACTGCATTAAAACACTTATTAGTTCTACAGAACTTGAAATCTCATGCTTTACTCATGTTTTACTACTCAGAGTGATTTCGAGATGTGTTGCACATCTGTGCCTTCTCCTTTCTCCTTGGGAGAGCTAACTGTGGGAAGTCAGTCACTGTGCCTTCCCTACCTCTTTGCATAGATCCAGTGTCAGCAAGGACCTTGGCAAATGTCCTCTGAAGAATTTTGCTGAAATGGCTGAAGACGCTCCTTTGCCTGTCTGAGGTTCCTGCCCTTCTTCTGTTACTTGCCTTCTTCCAATGAACAGTGAGCATCGAGCACTTCACCTTTGGGGGTGATTTTCTTGAAAATTTGGCCTATGCCTTGGGATAGTTAAGACACAGTCACATGTTGCTCCTTTGTCTTCCACAGGATCAAAAACCCAAGAGGGTAGGAAAGACAGAGAAGAAGACCAGTAACATCTGAAAGTGCCCCTGTGAAATTTCCCAGAGTCTGTCTGCTCAAAAGCCCCTCAGCTGTGTTGGCAAAGCCCAGATCAAGGGCCACAGTTCCTCTAGTGTAAGCCAGTGCCTAGTGTCATAGAAATTCATGGTGCTACACCAGGCTGACGTAAATTAAACAGCTATACCTATTTATAGTTCACAGCCTGATAAATATTTAGCCATCAGAAGGCAAAGCTCCTACATTCTACATTGACTAAATACATGTTAGGCCAGTCCATAGCTTCCTCTCTCCAGAGCTGCAAGTCCATCCCATTCCCACCTGCCCCAAATCACCCCAAAGAGGACAGCCACAACGTTCCCCAAAGTGATTTGCAGTCACACAGGTAGTGAGAAGAACACAACATTAAGTAATTCTGTTCTTGTCTAATTAAGATGATGCAATCAACTGTTCCACAAACACTTGGATCTTCTTAATAACTCTATTTTTATCAGCTTGAATGCCACACACAGCAGTGCAAGGTAATCATCGGGGCTGATATCTGAATTCAGGAAAGTTTTACCTTACTGTGTTTTCCCTCCTGAGCATTTGCTCTCTGGTAACCCACTCCCTCTGTCATTACTGTGCTGGCTTCCATTTGCATCCAATATAAAGTAATTTTCTTTAAATTACTTTAAAGTACTTTAAAGTACTGATGATTCTGCTTCCAAAAATGCACTCTTAATAACCAGCTTCTAGGCACAATTTTAGGATACAGGAAACTAAAGTGAACCAAACTTGAATTGCTTTTAAGTAAAAAAATTTGGCCAAGGCTTTCAAGAACTACTTTCTTGTGGGAAGATGAATCTTGTCTATTTGTTTGCCTCCATTTCCTGATTAAGAAATGGCTTTTAAGTTTCCATAGATATTTAGAATAAAATAGTTCATCCACACAATTAAACAACTTCTGCTGCCCAAACCTGTCACTTGTTGCCTCCATTTCACTGTGGAGTATTATTAGCAATATTTTAGCAGTTCTTACAAAGCCTTATTGTGCTTCATATTTTCGAGTGTTTAGAAGACTGTTCATACCCTTAAGGTGTAATGAGCCAGGTTGCTGATATTTCCTGCCTCCCACCTCACTTCTGTGAGGTCTGTTGTAGTAACAGACACAGTCCGAGGGCAAGTTACTCTCAGAGACACAGCATATTCCCACAAGGTCCTCTTCCATTTACAGAAGAGCTGAAACTCTGTGGCAAAATCCACAAAATGTTATGAAAGCAGCTGGACCCCTTCATCTGTGATACACGGGGATTCAGCACAGGACCCCAGGAGTCTCTTTTGGCTGTAGGATGCAGCCTACTACTCCATGCAGAAGTCTTCACCGTGAGATTGTGCAAACATCACTTGTTTTACCACGTGATGGAAACTCCTGCATGTGCAGGGATTGCTGTTTGAAAGTCCACTTGTCTTCGTAAGTGAATGTAACACCAGCTGTAAGATCCTTACACTGCACTAAATTGAGAACTGACAAAACTCCTTGCCTTTGTAGAAGCTTTAATAATTTCAAGTGGAGGCACAAATCAGTGCAGGAGGGAAGGTCAAATGCAATCATTTGACAGTGCCACTGCATGGGATTTAGTTTCAGAGTTAAATTCTTTGTCTAATTAAGGTATTTGAAATGAGAGAGGAAAAAGCATTTCATACCTGTCAAGTAGTTAGTTGTCCCTCTGGCACCAGACTTTTTAAATAGTTGTCAGGATGATATCACACTGCCTAGTGTAGGTTTTGGAAAAGTGCTAGTATGAGGTGGAGATTTTTCAGCCATGGGTTTTGGCTGTGTTGGAAAAAAGAAACACCTTTTTTTTAATTTTGATTTATTTTATTTTACTGTTTGTGATTCCACTTGTGAAGAAAAAGGACAGGAAAATCAGACATCAGGAGAGAAGAGACATCTCCAGTATACAAAATACTCAGACTATGAGGTCACTGATGTCTCAAATGCTACTAGTCCCTGGGGGTGACAAGAGAAAGCAATGTTTAGGAAGCCAGATGCAGCCATTTGTCTCCAAGGAGCACCTGGTGAAGAGATGCTCTTATTAATGAAATGGGATTGCTCAGTGTTGTCAATTTACTGCAGTTAGTGTAGCCAATTCTGATGCATGCTACCATTATGGATACCAAGCCTAGGAAGCAGCAGGCTTTGTTGGTTTTATTGTTAATATTTGAGGAACCTGTGATTCAAAAAATTTTGTAAAAAGCAGTAGATATAGTGCTTATGTAGACTGTTTTATGGCTGAATTGCCAGGTGACTGACTGACAGATCCCAGAGCTCAGTTTCCTGGACCAGTGATCTGGCACTTGATGAGTAGGAAATGCTATTAGCTATGTTATTCATGTTGGGAAAAAATATAAATCAGTGTGTTTTGTAGGACTAATAACATACTGCTAGCATGGAAGTGAGCATGCAAATTAAATTGTGTCAAATCGCTCTGAGGCTGGTTGTGCTAAACCTGCATCAAACAGCTGGGGCTGAGCTCGGGAGCTGATGAGGACATGGGCTCACCAGGATGTGAGTGTATGCACAGCAAGCCTTTTTTTGTTAACATTGATGGCTTGAGGTCAAGGCATCTGAACTCCTGTGACAAATGAGAGTAGGATGACACTGAGGACTCTCCATAGAGCAAGAGGTGCCTTCAAACAGCAACCCAGGTCCTTTGTCTCCGTGAGTTTTTAATACATCACACATAAATGATCTGACATGGACTGCACCCAGCTTTGGCACTTTTGCGTTTTCTACTGCATTTTCTGTAAAACTTCATTGTACCACAAAAACATGCCTAGCTAAGCAATTCTGATGTTGAGTTATAAAGTTAATCTTTCTCAGAAAACGCTGTACTGTATCCAACCACTTTTCATGCAGGATTAGTGAAGCAGGCAGCCCTCTGATAAGGCCACACTTAGTGACTGTTCTTAGTTTAGGTGGCCATGTCACGGAAGTTCACTCCTCCAGGGCCAGGTGGGAGTACTGCCCAATTTCTGCCCATTTGGGCATTTAGCCATAAGGCCACTTAGCACAGTTTCCTGTAGGAGAGGTATTTGGAGCAAGGCCTTTGCCTCGGGTTTGATGAATGTATTAAATTGCTGACAAGGGACCCAGCAGTTTCAAGCAATGTGATGGTCAAGGAACCTGAGGACTGGTTTCAGAACAGCCTGCCAATGGTTTGAAAGAGCTTGCTATCTACTATCTATTGCAGTGACATTTTTCCAAAGGAAGTGGATTGGAATTTCAAATTCACAATGCAGTTTCACATTGACTACAAAGGAGTTGCCTGAATAAACAGACTGGTTTGCCACCATCTTTTGCTGGATTCAGACTGCTGACTACCTCCATGCCCTGTTGTCATTCCTACCCCTAGCTATCCCCCTAGCCTCAGCTTGCTTTTCACAGAATCAAAGAATAGAAGAGAAAAAGATATGGGAGAGCTTGTGCCATGAAGTAAAGATGGACCCTGGGCTGCATCCAAAGCAGCGTGGCCAGCAGGTCAAAGGAAGTGATTCTCCTCCTCTACTCCACTGTCATGAGACCCTACATGGAGTGCAGAATCCAGCTCTGGAACCCCCCAGCCATAGGAATGATGTGAACTTGCTGGAGCCAGTCCAGAGGAGGGCCAAAAAATGATCAGGAGGCTGCTTTTATAAGTCAGACCAACAAAGTTACAGTTGTTCAGCGTGGAAAAGAGAAGGATCCAAGGAGACCTCACTGTGGACTTTCAGTACCTGAAAGGGGCACACAAAAAAACTGGGGAGGGACTTTTCACAAGGCATGTAGTGATAAGACAAGAGGGAATGGCCTTAGGCTGAAAGAGGGTAGATTTAGATTAGATATCAGGAAGAAGTTCTTTACTGAGAGGGTGGTGAGGAACTGGTACAGGTTGCCCAGAGAAGCTCTGGATGCCCCTCCACACCCTGAAGGCGTTCAAGGCCAGACCAGGCTTTGAGCAACCTGGTATAGTGGAAGGTGTCCCCGCCCAGGGCAGAGGGTTGGAACTAAATGATCTTTAAGATCCCTTCCAACTCAAACCAAAATGATGGAAGGGCTGATTTCTAGCATACACAGAGAATCAGGGCCCTTACACTGAAACTCTCCTGGGGGCTGCTGTGATTTGTGCTGGAAGCCATACTTAGGACTGAGGTGACAAGAACACAGACATCACATGGGAGCAGCTGGGGCAAAAGCAAGCTCCTACAGAAATGGCCTGGTTTTTTGTATCTGATAATGGTTGTAGAAAACCTCTGAAGTGATGTGGCAATATCACCTAGTTTGCTTCTACCAAAATATATCCCTGGATTACATGCCTTTCTTAGATCCCTGGCAAATCCTTTTACATTTTGCCCTGTGAACAGGCTCCACAGGGATACCACAACATGATATAGAACTAGAACCAAACATGTATAAAACACTATGGTTAGAATTCACAGGGAAATGATTAGTAGAAGCCAGAGATTTTAAACTATTTTATGTAAAAACACTTCTGTTCTAAGGTTTCCACACTCACTTAAGAGTTTTAGATTCAGGAACTATTTTCCTTTTCTCTGGAAGTTAGTAATTAATACAGTATCTTTATTCAATAGCCAGTTCTGAAGCTGTGTCTGCATCTACTGAAATCATGGAAATGCCACTGGGTGCAAGATCAAGCCAAATTATAGAAAATGAAGAGCCAAGACGTCTTGGGACACTGGAAATACGTAGATTCCCTAAACCATCACTTCAGTGGGGAAGAAAGGTCAACAGGAAGAAATCAGAGGAAATACAGCATCCTGTACTCTTTTCACAGAACACAGATCTGCTCCATTTAGTGGGATAAAGCAGTCTGTAATGTACTGTATTTTTTCAGTCACATCACAAATATTTGACAGCCCAAGGCAAAACCAGTACAAGATCTTACCTGGCTCTTTCACTCCTTTTCTCTAAGTCAGAGCTGCTAATGCTCTTTGCATTTCCTGTTAACAAGTATCATGCAATCTCTTTCTGCAATTTAGTACGAAAAATGATATTTCAAATTCTTTCATTCCTTAATTTGTGTAACAGACATTTACAAAAACTGCAAGTATCCAGCTTTTACCCAATTAGCTTTTAGCTAATGCCTTTTTATTTGAAAATCTATTTCATCAACCAGCGGCCCATTATGAGAAAGAAAGCAACTGTCCAGAATGTCGGTTAGCTCAATTTTTGATGAGTCAAATTTGCTAACTCAGAGCATTAGTCTATAAATGACCAATAACCAAACTTCACACAATGTCTCTGAAGTATAGGACCTTTATAAATCATTAGTGGGCTCTGCTAAAGTGTACAGATTAAAAATTGACCCAAATCTGCTCTTCAAATACAGAAGACTACACATAAATTGAAAAAATATATCTACTATCCATATGAAGACCCTATATAAAGACTGTTGCTTAGTAATTATTTCCTAGCACTCAAACCATGGCTTATCCTATAATTTTCTTGGGAAGGAGGCCCTTCTTGGGAAATAGCTCCCTTTATCCCATCAGATAAAGCTGTCTTTACAAAAGCAGCATGTAGGATAACATGGGGTGGAGACAGCTACAGCTGATAAGACGAGAGTTGAGTCCTGTCCTGTGTTTCCAGCATGGTGAGGGGTTGGTGAGAGGACCTGCAGCAGCTAATATGTTCTTCACTGAGCCATGTATAAGGATCAGTATTTTTCCTGGTTCTTTTTAAAAGTTTTCTTTTAAATTACCTTTCCAATTCTGTGTGATTGAACAGATAATCAAACACTAACTTCAATGTAAATTTGACAATGGAACAAACTAGAGTTGTTACCTGGCAGAATGAAGATGAATGCTCTAAGCATGGCTTAAAGTCGCTGTCTTTTATGGGTGGGGTGAGGATACTGTTACAGAATTAATTCCAAGCTAGATCAAGAAGGCCCCTCTTACTGCAGGGATTGCCGTTTTATGTAAATTTGTACAAAGCTCGAAATGGCAGGCTCACATAGCTCATTTCTACGCACTACTGTGGCATAAAGCAGCCTTGTTCTCATTATACCGAAGTAGTTATTTTCTCTTCTAGGTGAGGAAATGTACATATGTAAGCAACAAGAATAATTGTGTGATTTGTTTCTGACTGTAAATGTCTCTGTAACTACCTATGCGAATTAGGTATTGCCCTTGAAGACCTGGAGAGCAGCCAGTGTGCCGTGTTTCCTTGATGTAAACAGTTATGCATAAACAGCATTTCTTTATACAGGGTCTGTGCTACTCCAGCTTCCAAGTGTTCAGACCAAGATTTTTCTTCTGCAGTTCCTTATCTGAGCTTTTCTGCCGTTTCCTGAGTACCCTCTAAACAACCTTTACCTTTGCAGCTCCAAAGAGATCTTTCCTCTAAGATCTTAGAGGAATTCCACCCACGTACACCCATGACCATGCCAGCAACAGATGTTTCATCTCTGCATTCCCAAGGTGCTACTGGAGCCCTCACCATTTTGTTACATTCTGAACCATGCTTAATCAGAGCTGCAAGATTTCCTCCTGCCATGGGGTAGGTGTTTGTATGTGTGTGAATGTGTGTGCATGCATGTCTGTGTGTATGTCCAGAATATCTGCTCTGTTACCTGTACATGTAGGTATATCTAAAACCAGTCACCTGAGTCACCAAGTTTCAGCCCAAAGTGGTCCGTGCAGAAGTCTTCGCTTTAATCACGCTTTAAGAAAATAAGAAAAACAAATCTGTGGCATTTTTAGTAGATACATGTGTAAAGAGAAAGAAAGGATCCTCTCCTCTTCATAGGTAGGATCAAGATGAATGCTTAAAACAGCTACAGAAATAATATTTACACATGTGTGAGGAGTATTTATTTTGTGGATTTCAGCAGATATGAAAATATGTGGTGTAATTCTGAAAAGAGTAATTTGGAAAACATTTTGTGTGGTAGGTTCCTTGGTATTTACTAAAGGAATTGTATTCTTTTACAATTGTAAAGAATTACATAACTGATTAGTAATCGTAGACTCGTTGCAGAAAAGAAAGCATGCTGAAAGAATAAACATGTTCAAAGAAGTGGGGTTTGGCATTTCAGTCAGTATAATTTCTGTACGGACTAGACTTTGTAAAGGGTCAGATTGGACAGTCTGGAGCTTAAATTCCTGTAACTCGTCTCACACAGCTCTTTTGCTAATGCCTATTCAATTAAAGAATGAGTCTATTCTAAAATTACCTGTGGCTCCAGGGTTTAGTTTTAACAAGATGTTTCCATTTGTGAGTACCATGTGGCTTCTTTGAAGGGAAGTTGGAATTTCTATATGAAAACAGTGGATCCACTGTACAGCTGAGGTAGAGGAGAAAACAGCAGGTGTCACAGTTGTGGTTAGTCCACACTAGAAAAACTTGCCCAGAAAAATTAGTTACACAGGGAGGGGGTGTGATTTTAAACACCACTCCTCCACTGGCCTATTTAAACTAGTACACCTGCATCCACATTATGACTTCTCTCATTACAACAATGCATTGCATCAGTACCTTTCATTTTTGGTTTCCATACTTAGATAAACTGTCAGCCTATATTAACCTATGTATAGATATTTTCATGTGGTTTCCTAGTGGGAAAGGATTGTGCAGTCATACTATACACATCAATCCTCACTATAATTCCTGCCTGACCTTGTTAGCAGATTTTAATCAATCCCCAAAAAGCAGCAGAAATCTCAGACACAATTACTTTCCCACAGTTTTCATAAAGACGGATAAGCCAAGTACAGGAAAGACTTCCTGTTATTGCTGGCATGGAGGAACAGTCTGCAGTTCACCTTTATTACACTCAGTCTACACAGAAGAGGACCATTATGAATGCTTTTAAATTAAGGAAATAGGCCTTTTATAACCCACACCTTATTAGATATTGGAGATTCTAACCATAAGACATGCAGCAAGAGCAAACTGGACCTCTTCGGTCTGCTCACGGCAATGTATCCCAGTATATCCCTATGTTAGTATTCATCCTATCAGTTTGGCAGCATCAACACCAAGGGTGCTGCCTCTTTTCTCTAGGCTGGCATAAGTAGCACTGCAGAAGTTTCCAGGACAGACAAGCTTTTGCCTGCAATAAAATTTCTGAAGTCAAATTCACAAGCCATTTAAAAGTGTGCATGGTGAGCAGGGTTGGGGTCTAGCTGTGAGAACCAGCAAGCAGTTAATTTTGCTTGTGCCATGAGAGATACCTGGGTTCCTCACTGATTGGAGTGCACACTTTGACCAGTGGGACTAGAGGAGGGGGTGTGGTTTGGGGTTTGTTTTTGTGGTTTTGGTTTGTTGTTGTTATCATGTTTTTGTTATGTTTATTTCTTACAGGGAAACTCACTGAAAATCACCCATTTCACACAGTGATGGATAGCTGGGAGGCATTATTGCCTGGTGTAAGTTACCTGACTCAACTCTTGAATCTTGCCCAATGCAAATAAAGTATTTGCATACCCACCAGCAAGGAAAAAAACTGCACTGAGGGTGCAAACCAAGGGTGCACTCAGTACAAAGAATGCCAAAATTGAGACATACTCCATTCAGTGCTCTGGAGGACAGAGCTTAAAGAAAAAGAATCCGATTCCTTTTTATTCTCCTTGTTCCACCACCTAGAAAATACTCAGTGAGGACATCACAAGACCTGCTCTTAACACTGAGGTATTTTTTTCTATGTGCTTTTCAGTCTCAGTCATTACCATGGTATCTAGCAGCTTCATAAGACTTAGCTTTTAATCCTCAACTTAAATAAGAGGGGTTTATTATTCATATATTCCTGGTTAGTCTTTTGAGAAATAGATGTACTGTATCAAAACTAGAATTTGCCTCTCCAGTGTAAAGTTTTCTCAGGTGTAAAGCATCCATAAAGCCTATTACATTCCACTGCAGCTTAACACTAATGAAAGCAAGAGGGCAGATTTTTATTATGGCTTCACAGAAAACCAGAACATACAAATAACCAGCTGCAGAGAGTTTGGTTTCAAGGAAAACTATGTAAAACATGTTGAGAAACCACCACACTCAGCATCAGAGTGCCTGACTTTTGGACCCTTGGCTCTCAGGATAACACTTAGATGCTGAGTAAAATACCCTGGAATAATATCCTACAAATCTGTACATGCAGTACACAAAGCTGCTTCAAGTAGGTGGTCGGGGATGCTTTGGACATGGCTGTGCTACAAACCCAGCCACTCTTCATAATTAAGTGCTTCATTCATGATTTTAAGTTTTTTCCCTCTGCCTGGAATTAGCTCTTTTTTCAAAATGCAGCCAAGGATCAGACTTTTAAAATGTGGCTGGAGAAATTCCCTTTACCAATCTCTCGCCAAGTAGCAGCTCAGCAGCTAGACCACTGACCACTGGTCAGTGAGCTAGATTCAACTCCCTTCATGACCAAATGGGAATAAGGTGACTAAATCTTGACCTGCTGAACAGTACACTCAACACACCCCATCAGCAGGAACCTGTCAGGGCACTGATGGCACAGTTACATCCTCATAGCCCTGCCCAGCCTCACCCGGCCCACAGGCCAGAGCTCCATTTAAGCCCAGGTCTGGGTCTTTAGTCCCTGTCAGAGCTTCCTAGTAGATACATGCACGTTTGGTTTGGTCTCCTGCCTTGTTTCTCAACTGTATTGTAGCTCTGTTTCCAGCTGTGGCCTTACGTTCTGCTGCTCTTTGTACACTCTTGAGACCTGTTTTGTTGTTTCATCTTTTCTAGGACTGTCAGTGGAGCTGCATTGTGCTGCCACTGCCCTGTTCAGGTAGTGGAAAAGTGAACCTGGCCAGTGAATGCACTGCCTGTGGTGTGGCTGCCCTCAGCTCCAGCTTTTCCTCCCTTGAGCAGCAGCCTTGCTATTGCTGCTCCCTAACAGCAGTAGTACTAACGATAATATATAAATATATATATATAATTATATATAGCAGCAATAATGAGAAATGTAATGAAAAGGAGAGAGAGGAATAAAATCCCAAAAAAACAAGTGACGCACAGTACAAGTGCTCAGTACTTGACTGATGCCTAGCCAGTAGTTGCCGACTGGCGTTAAACCGAGTGCTTAATTTGCATTCATTTTACACTGAAAGGAAACAGGGATTATACATGGCTGGTATGGACCGAGACTGTAACAGGGCTTTACTTGATCCAGCTCATCGCCCTCCAGCCCCGCTATAACCAGACACCCAGCAGCTGACAGTGCTGTCCCAGTGATGTGTCCTCCCAGTCACCATCACCTTCCAATGCTTTGGGTGTTCATAACAGACTCAGTTCCTGCCGTTCTCTATTCATGGAAGCTGCCTTTCACCACACAATCACAACCTGGCAGCAAATGTTTGCTTTGTCACATAGAGTGAATATTGTGTGTCAGGGTACTCGGTGCTTGGATGGCTGTCACGGCATTTATCTTCTTCCTCAGCATTCAGGCCGTGGAGCTCCTTTTGCTTGCTCGGTTTCCACTTGAAGGGTCACCAGTCACAGGTGCGCATCACTCCGAGTTACTGCCCCGGTAAGGGATGACGAGCACTCCGCTCCGATCAGCGCCGGCTACGCTCAGGGGACGGGCGCTGTGCATCGCCCCTTTCCCGAGGCCGCCGCTTCCCTCCCGCGGCCGCGCCGCGCTTCTCCGCTCTGCCGGTGCCCCGAGGGGCGGGCGAGGCCGGTGCGGGGAGGGGTCGCCCCTTCCCACCGCCCCCGGAGGAAGTGACATGATGACGGCGGGAAGGGAAGGCGAGAGGGGGCCCTGTTCTCGGAGTGGAGCCGCCCGGCGGGTGGAGCCTGGCGGCCCCGCCCGAGCCGCCCGCCCGCTCCCGCCGCGTGCGAAGTAGTGGCAGCCGGTGCGGCTCGGCCGCCGCCCGCTCCCAGCGCCCCAGCGCGGCACGCGTGCCCCGGCCCGCCGGCGCCAGGTACGTGCTCTCCCCCTGGCGCCCTCCGCGCTCCGCAGGTGCGGGGCCGTCCTCCCTCCCTCCTGCGCCCTCCGTGCTGCCCTGGCGGAAAAACCAGCCCCGAGCCAGCCCCTCCCTGGCGCTGCCGCCCCCCGGCACGCCGTGGCGGTGGGGCGAGGGACCGTCAGCCGTCGCCAGGGCGTGCGAGAGAGGCGGGTGGTGGGCTGCGAGTACAAGTTCCCTGTGTCTCCCCCGCCGCCCGGACCCGCGCCGTTTCTCCCGCGGCCGCCGAGAATTTTCTTGCTGCCTGCCGGGCCCCCTTTGTGTGGCGAGCTCTGCCCGCGCCGGGGTTTCCGTGGAAACGGCGGAGCTACGGCGGCCCAGCCCCGCCGAGCCCCCCTGTGCCGCGCCGGGCGGCCGTGCCGCCCCTTCCACTTTCCCCTCGGCGCTGGCCGCGCGGCGCTGCCGGCCGTGGGCGGACATGGACATGGGCATGGGGATGGGGCGGGCGGCGCGGTTGCCCCGGGAATGGGCGGGTGCCCTGGCCCGCTCGCTGCCGCCTCCCCGGAGGCGCCGCTCCACAGCCGGCGGGCGCGGCGTGCCCGGAGCGAACGGGCGCGGGTCGGTCGTGGCTGCTGCTCCGGCCGCCGCGCCCAGGAGCCCGTGAGCTGAGGCGGGGAGACGGGCAGTCTGCCTCCCTGGTGATGTGCTCACGTGTTGTAGGTGCTCTGCCTTGCTTTCACCTGTCGGCGTCTGTTCATAAAGATATTTAAGCCGAATTAAATAATGGCCGCGAACCGAGTTAAGGTGTGTCGGCTAACTCTATGTGGTGAACATTATTTAAATAACAAGTAATGCTTTTTAGCATTTATTTCAACAAGTGAGCACTCACTCGAATGGCTGAAAAGACAACCCGCGTAAGAGTCTGTTTCAGCAATGTCACACCAAGACTTCTGGTCCTTATCCTTGTTACACATTTCTAAAAGTTGTCCAAGTCCCTGTGCAGACATCTAAGAATGATGTACCTTATGCAGGTGCTTATGTGGGAGAGAGCAACCTTGCTGCTACAGGAAAACTGAAAATGTTTTACAAGAAGGTAGAAGGATGCCAGAAACTCTCAAACAAAAAAAACCCTCAAGCATTTATTTAAAAACAGTGATGCCTCCGGCCCAGGAAGTTGTACCAGGCGATTGTAGCCTCAGCTTGTACTGATAATGATTTCACACTAGAGTGAGTAGCAAAAGAATTAAAAACTGGTGGAGTAGAGAAACTGTTGTGAAACAACTTAAGCTGAAATTTGCAGCCTTTTTTTCTGGAACTTCTCATGTGAAGGACAAGATTGGTGTAAACGTACAGAGGTCTGTTTATGTATGCCAGGACTACTGTGTAAAGACTGACTGCATGGATCAGTAGAATAGTTGATGTGCTCTAAATGTTTGTTGTCATTTTCTTTCTCTAGCTGCTTATATCTGATACAATGCTGTGGTTTTCCAAATACTATGAGTTAAAACACCTATTTATTCACTTTAGAAATTCGTGTAAATGTTATGTGTAGCTTTGTTCTTCCCTATTAATATTTAGCATTAACAATGCCTAAATAAGCTGTGTCGAAAAATGAAACTTGAACTGTGTTTTATGGATGACAGGGCCAGGTTTCATGTGGAAGAATATATTGGGAAGCCTGCAGAGAAGAGCTTATGGATAAAGGTTGCTCTTAAGTAAAGTTTAGTTGTGTTGCTGGCAAACACTTTAACATATTTTAGTAAGTGCCTCACAACAAAGTGGAAGTAACATACTTAAGGAGTGGAGAAATTGTAGAGAGAGGTTAGCAGTTGCTCTGAGTCACAGAACAGAGAATGCTGTGCCCAGAGTACAGTAATTAACTGTGTTTCTTGAAACTCACTAGGTGTCATTTTGGTGAGGGAGTTGTTTTTACAGTAAGCCTTGCTCTGTCCGGCCCAAATGCAGAGGCACTGAAGCAGTGTTCATCTCTCTCGAGTGAGGTGTGTTCTCCTGGAGCAATGGTTGTACATCGCTCACAGTTTAATGGACTTACTGTACCATGACAGAGAAGAGTTTTGTAGGAGAAAGACTTTCTTGCAGATGATGGATGAGAATCCTACAGCTGTACTCTGCCCTGCTGAAAGGGGTGGATTGTTTTTTCTCTTAGGTGTCCTTGATTTCATTGCTGGAAAGTGAAGACTGGGAACAATATCCCTTCAAATCTCTTTTTGCATGGAGACACTGCTGAGAGTAGCACAATACTATTCTTGCGTTGCAAATGAGCACTTGTGGCCCTTAAAACTTGTATTAGTAATTTGGTCTTAAATTGTAAGAATTCAAATTTCTACTGCATGATGTGGAACACCACTTCCCTAACTAATGGCATCACTACTACTGCTCTCTGTGTGTCCCGATAGGGGAGCAGATGAGCAGGAAGGTAACAGTGCATATAAGGGCACTGTGCATGTGCTTTACTCAGGAAAAGCTTTTGCAGCTGTGGGCCTCGCTTATGAGGGAAAACATTATGCCAGTCAAGGCAAGTGTCTCATCAGGTTGTTTGATTCAGCTGTACTGATTGTAGTGGGCATTTTGTAAGGGAAGTAGAAATGTGACAGAACAGTGCCCTGTGTGCTTTGTTGCCTTTCAGCACTGGTATGTGGCAGCTGAAAATGCGTTTTTTCCCTGAAGTACTTTATCTTGGGGTGGCCTTGCCCAGTGATTCATTTTCAGGTGTTTGGGAAAGTTTGCTCACCCGTCTGTTGTTTGGTGGTCTTGGGCTCATTCACATCTGACTGTGGTGAGTACCCTGATCACCTCTGACTAATGCTGTGTGCATTCTGCTGCTCAGAAACTGCTGACTCACTTCATTTTCATGCTTTTCCCCTGCCTTCCTCCAGTGCCTCGAACTGGAGAGGAGGTAGGGTCCAAGGTGAGATCAGAGAAGGAAGAAATGGAAATGAATGAGTGACTGTGTGTTGTGGCAAGGATGAAGATGCTGCAAAGACCCCTCTTTGATAATATGAGGAAAATATGATAGCTGTAATGGATTTACTGAAAAGGCACGTAAGCTATGTATTGGGAACCGAGCAGAGCCGTTTAACAACTGTAGTGAGCCCACCAGGAGATGCTGGGTTATGGTCCTGCTAGTGGTCTCTTCTTCAACTTTAACTTAAAGCCTTTTTACTTCTTATGCCACTGTTTTGACCTTCTGCTCCTTTGTCTGTCGTGTCATGTTCTGCCACAAAGAGCTTTACACTGAAATAATCTGCTTCTTGCAAAAGGGCTGACCTGGCTTGAGGTTTCTACTGCAGCATAAATAACAGGAACAGGGAAAGGCAATTAACCAGTTTTCTAGGCTGCAAAGGAGTCAGAGATAGAGGTCACTGAGAGAGGGTTCACTTGCCAGAAGGCTAGGATTTGCAGGCAAAGACAAGCACACTGATTTCAGTTGCATGTACGATTGTTTATTAACATCTGAAAAACCTCTGATGTACACTGGATTTCCTTTTGATTGGACCAATAAAGTTAAACGTCAGTCACGTTTTCCCAGCAGGATCCAGGTGGATTTGTCCGTGCTGGTTCAGTTGGCAGATAATGCAGTTTTTTTCACTGATTGGAAAAAGATTAAGACTCGACTTTGCACCTGCTGTTAAAGACAGGGAAAGAAACATATGTGGGGGGAGTGTATATGTGGAAATGGCTCACGATTTCAAGTGACAGCTACTTTGGGAAAGTTAAACTGTGTCCTGCTTCTCTCCCTGTCTCCACATTATCCGTGTCTTTGCACAGTGTAGTTTGCCTCTTACTACCATGTTTTTGGGCAATATGGAAAATGCTATTACTGCAGATACGGTGCTTTGCACTTCTGGAACATCTAGAAGCATTCTGCCTGCAAGCAGACTACAATTGCACTTGAATAATTTATGAAGTTCCCCCCTTTAAGTCACAGGTGGTTTGTCAGGGGTTAATTCTGTGATTCTGTCTCACTGTATGTTTTTTACATGCCTAAGCCTCTGAGTGTGTGCATAAATATTACATTTTACCCAAGAAGAAGATAGAGAAAAGCTTCATTTTGAATTTAAGCCTTGTAAAAATATCGAAAAAATATTCAAAGTAAGCAGGAGAAATGCTCAAAGCCAGGTTTTTAAAAGGATCTAGGCACGTGCAGTTGTTCAGTGATTTTGTAGAAAATCCGGGTAGGTGCTGATGTAGCTAATGCTTAGTTGAATGCAAAATTTATAAAAATGTTCTCGGATTCTTAACTGCGTGTTTAGGAACTATTAACATCTGCACACTTGGCATCCACTAAAGTAAATGCAGTCTGATCAAACACTATTTCTGAATGATCTCGCTGGATGTTTTAAGGTGATTTTAACTAGCCTTGGCTTTAGGTGCTGCGAATATAAGATCATTGATTAGTTACATCACATTTGGCTGCTTTGGCGTCATAATATTTGCTAAACAACAAAGATAATTGAAACTTGTTGAGAGATTTCTTCTGGCTTCAACAAAATTTGAATCAGGTCCAAAATGAAACCTCCCTTTATTATTGGTGCCTGTGATAAAGGCTTTTGTTCTCTGAAGTTCTCAAATTAAATCAGGCTGTTAGGGGACTGATAGTCAGGGAGAATGAGTGTTCCTAGTTCATGTTGTGGTAAAATAGTTCTGAACACTCATATCATGAGGCAGAGGTTAGTAAAAACTGATGTAGAATGGGACTGCTGATATGTGGGTGAAGCTGTCTCCATGTTTATTTGGGTTTTTACCTGGCATGTGGATGTCTGGTTGTTTGCTGGGTAGGTGCATCTGAACCTTTCACTGTCGCTGGCATCATAATTTTTGGAACTATGCCATCCACATCTCAGCCAAAAGGTGTTTTATTTTTAAGTATTGGGTGGTAGCTCTTAGGGCTATGAGTTGGTTTTCTTTGAATAATAAATCTGGAAGCTTCATTCTTCAGTTAAACTATTTTCTACAGAAAGTATAATTAAACAATATTTAATGAATAAGTATTAATATCCTGTGTATCTCTGTCTTGGTGTGGCTACATTTTTTGTTTGCATTGTCATTTCCAGTTTTGGGATGTGATTTCATAAAGGAGAAATTCAGCCACTTCATACTCTTCAGTGTCATATGATAGAATACAGACAAATTAAATCAATACTTAGAGGTTAAAAAAAGGCCTTGTGAGTCTTTTTCTGTTTAATGTTTCCTTAGTATTCAAAGAGCATACTAATGTTGCTTCATATTAATTAAAAATATGCAAATGATTTAGCTGAAGGAGACTGTCTCCTGTCACAGAAGATACAAAACCTTAACAAGCTCACTAGGAGCTGTAATCAGGTGAATGGCACTTTTTTTCCCAGCACGCATCACAATATCTTGTGATTTGTACTGGGAGTTTTTGGATTCCCTCATGGAGAAGGTCGGTGCTGTTGACTCACACCGTGTGACTTGGAAGCACAAAGAATGTGGTCTGTGCTGTTTACCTGCTGCATCTGTGGCAGTGTGGGCAGCAGGGCTCAGACCCACCCAGTAGGAGAACATAGTTGTCTCCAGCAGGGGCCATACAGCTGCTCAGAGAGAAGTACCATGTCAGAAGTAGTCACACTGAGACTTTGGGGACAGTAGAAAATTTGTTACCAGCCCACAGCTCGGTGGTGGAAGTCGCACTTGAAACCAGCAGTGTTGTCAGCGTTGTGTATTTTTCAGCTCAGTGACACATGCCCAATCTCAGCCACTTTCCACAATTTTTTTTTTAAAGATTCTTACTGCCACAAATTCTGTGTTATTCTGTAGTGCACTTTCTGGGGGATTTTTTGAATAAACAAAACAACAAAGCCACACGAGTTAGGAGTTCGACTCCTAGGAAAAGGCTTAAAGACACTGCCCAAAATCACTAAAATGTAAATCCCAATTCCAGAAAATATCAAGAGGTCTTTATATGGGAGTGAGGAAAGAAAGTTACCCTTTTCCTAGTGCTGATGATTTTTGTCTTCCGATTGATATCTTTTTAGCATCTATCACTGCCTTTGACTCCTTCTCAGGTAAGAATAATAGGAGAGATGTATATTTGTGTGCACATGCATGTTATACTGCCCACTTGGTGCTAAAGCTGCAACTTGTAGTTTATAGTACAGAGCCATCTAGGCTGCTGAATACTTGACTTACATTTCTTGAGGAATGGAGAAAGGAAGGGAGATCAGGACATACATCCTGGATTGTATAGAAGCATTTATACTTATTGCATCATCTGCTTCCACTGGAGGTCCTTGTGGGATGTGTCCGTTCCCTCTCTGCTCTCTGTGTGTGGCTTTAAAAAGGTGTTGCAAGGAAAATGTGAGCAAGAAGGCAAGTGAAGGAGTGAAAAGTACGGGTTTATGTTGAAAGCTGGAGCCTGGAAGTGGCAGGTTGTGGTTCTGGTTTTGGCGCTCCTGTGGATTTACCACGTAACTTTCACAAGCTCTCTACCGGGGGAGGTAAGAGGGGAGCAGCAACAGGAATCTTTCCAGGTTTATTTCCCTAGTGTCTTCTGAATGGCTGTAGCTTTCCTATCAGAGGGGATTGATAAATACAGGGGAAAAAATGAACAAAATCCACATTGCTTTCTAATCCTATATACATGAAGGATTTGATTTTGCCTAGAGAAACGGACTTGCTTATGTTACTAAGTCTGCTGAGAGGATATGAAACTCTTCTGCCTGGATAAGGCTGCTTATGTGTTAGAGGTGTGTTTGTTGCAGAACTGGAGTTGGGAGGTGATACCTTTGCACTCTAACTTTGCAACTTATTGTGGGTAAGAATAGGAGGATTAAATATTTGAAGATTGAAAGTAAATGTGATCCATGTTTCTGTGTCGTCTCACACGTAAATGTGGTTTGGATGTGGGAGAAGTATTTTGTCTGTTGAGACACTATAAGCAGTTCCTATTCCCTGTGCTGACCCTTTGTGTTGCTGTGAATGTAATTTACTGTTCTTAAAACAAGGTGAGTGCAATTAGTGGCATAAGCTATGAGACTTCATAGGAGAGGCCTCCTTTCCAAAGCTTATCTCTTGTCAAGAGAATATTTGAACTCCCAGCACAATTTTAAAAAGCAGCCCTGTTTTTGTATCAGCTCCCGAATAATCCTTTGTCAGCCTTCTTCCTTACCCCCATTTATGTGGGCTCCTTTAAAAGAAATATTTTTATATTAACCACTGAAGAACTCAGTAGTTACTCTTGTGTTGGATCTGTTCCTGAAATGCCCAGTGTAGAAGAGGTGATCAGTGTGCCCTTGATGCTGGGTAAGTATTACCATGCAGGTGGCAACATCCTGCTGTACTGCCCCTGCTGCCTCTGTAGGTTTTAATGTATTAATTTCTGTGTAAGGAGTGATGGTGTGGATCTCACCCTTGAGAGATTTTTCTTAGCTGTGCACTAAGGATAAATGCCCTAACTTAGACTGACTCTGATCTCTGTACTTCAAATGAACAGTTGCCCCAATTGGTTTGTGACTGTTCTGTACAAAATTTCAAAATTTAACGTATCATAAATGCAAAAGTATCTCTACTTACAGATGGATGTAGGTGCACTTATATTTACTAAGGCTTTGTTTGTTGCAAACATTCAGAATCAGTAATTTAACAAACCACTTTTGAAGAATGCCCTAAGTCACTGAAGTGACTTTGTGCAAGCATCTTTGTGGGGTTGTTTTTTTCTTAATAGAGTGCCAGATGATGGTAACGTGTGGGTCTGGTTACCTTTGATTAAGCACTTAATGTTGTCCGTAAAAACAAGTATTAAATTGTCTGTGAGAATATGGTATAGTTGCATGTCCTACACCCTTTGTGGTTATTCACCTCAGTTATTTTTGAGGAACTATCCAGGTTGCTTTTGTTAGTATGACAGCACAGCCCACATCCTGCTTAAATTCTCAGTATACTTTCTTGTAATTTTTTTACTGTTCAGTCCTGCTGTCTTGCTTAGTCCCTAAATTTTACTTGTGTGGTGCTGCCCTTGTTGTCAGTGCAAGTGACTTTTTAATTTAATGGACCAAGTTAAAATAATAAAGTAAAAAAGGGAACAGGGACTCCATGGTCCCCAAGACTGAACTTTGGGACTGAACTCTGATATACTCGTCTGTGTCTTGAGTATCTTATTACGCAGCTCTTTATTTTATTTTTCCCAAGCAAATTGCAGATAATTGTGCTTTATATATATTTATATGCATATATATGAACATATTAAACTATAGAAATCTGTGTGGGAAATAGTTGAACAGCAATACTTGGCATTTTGGAAAGAAGCAACTTGCCTTCCTGTGCTATTTTTGTGAACTTCATGTTCTGCACCCAAGATAACTGATGTACTTCATCCTGATGTATTTTTTGAGGATCTCTTCAGAAGCTTGCAACAGAAGTGCTTAACTCCAAGGAGTTTATTCTTTCCAAATAAATACCTCCTCTCAGCATCAAGCCCTGCAGTTTCTAAATGTTGTCTTTCCAAGGGGTTTTGTATTGATATGTGTTTAAGTTCATCTCGCTCCTCCCTGGATATTTCATACTGCTGGAAAAAGGAGCAAGACTGAACTGCTTCTCACTAGAACTTGGGCAGTTGCTTCCCATCTTTCCCACTCCTTCCCAGACTATGACTGCCTCTCTTGACCTGCTGTCATCCTCCTCACCTTGCTGTATAAACACTTTGCTACGTTGGGACAAGCATTGAGTCTAACGGGAGCTCTGCTATGCATTTTGCCAGTAAGGTATGTGTACACAGAGGATTTGTGTCCTGGCAGGCATGCAGAGTTTGTGTAGCTATTTTCCCTACATTAGATCACAGCAGGAAGAAAATTTAAAAGGGAGAAGGGGAAAGCATTATGCTGCAATAACCGTTTGAAAACTCCCAGATTACTTCTATTTCTTCAGTTTACACTGTTACGCAAATTGTCTCTCCGCTCACTAGAAGATAAACAGTAAGTTTTATACCACATATATAAATTTGAAATTCTAAATCTTGCTGGTAGATGGTATTCATTCTTCAGCTTTTGAAACAACCAGACTGACTGATCTCTCCATTGTAACAATATGCAGCTCAGGAATGCAGGACTTGTCATGAAAATCTAAAAACATTCCTAAGTTCCCTTAACTTTGGGGAAAAGGTCTCAAGATACGCTCAAATTATTCCCCAGTTTGGGACTTTTTGGGGAAATTGTGGTGGGTTGACCTTGACTGAGTTCCAGGTTTACATCGAGCTGTTTCCTCACTCCCCTTCTTCAGCAGGACAAGGGAAGAAAATAGGACAAAAAAAGTTTGTGGCTTGAAATAAGGACGGGAGGTGGTCATTCAGCAGTTACCATCATGGTCAAAACAGACTCTCCTTGGAGAAGTTTAATATGACTTATCAGCTGATAACAAAGAAGGGCAGTGAAAAAATGCTCCATTAGTTGCCTTTGGGGGAGGTGGAAAGTGATTCAAACCCTGATTAAGCATGAGGGAAATAGATAATTCTTCCTCCAGATTTGGGGGGTTTGTGGTGTGGTGTGTACAGATACCTACAGATACAGTCTCCTTGCACATGAATTCACACATGGACGCAACCTCACGTTTGTTAGCTTGATGCTCACTGACAGAGAGGAGCAAAAGAGCGTCCTGTGACTTGCTTTGCATAGGTATTTCATGTACAGCAGTACTGTTAAAAGATACTGATATATATGCAGTGCTACTGTCTGTGCTCTTTTCGCAGAATCAATCAGGTTGGAAAAGACCTCAGAGATTGAGTCCAGCCTGCAACAGAACACCACCCTGTCAACCAGACCATGGCACTGAGTGCCAGGTCCAGTTTGTCCTTTAAATACCTCCAGGGTCAGAGACTCCACAGCCTCTCTGGGCAGCCCATTCTAATGTCTAATCAATCACCCCGTCTGTGAAGAACTTCTTCTTGATGTCCAACCTGAACCTCCCCTTACACAGCTTAAGACTGTGTCCTTCTGTCCTGTCTCTGGTTGCTGGGAGAAGAGGCTGGCCCCACTTGGCTACACCCTCTTTTCAGAGAGCTGTAGAGAGCCACTCCCGAGTCTCCTTTTCTCCAAGCTAAACACCCCCAGCTCCCTTGGCCACTCCTCACAGGACTTGTGCTCCAGACCCTTCACCAGCTCCATTGCCCTTTTCTGTACGTGCTCCAGCACCTCAGTGTCCTTCATGTAGTGAGGGGCTCAGAAGCGGATGCAGTACTGAACTGTGGTCTCACCAGTGCCAAATACAGGGGTTTTGGTGCCAGCTGATGTTGACTTAAAAGGCACTACTGAAACTGCTTAATCTGACCTGAGCATATTTTCGTAATTGTCTTTGTAACTCATCCATCCAAAAATCTGGTTTAGATGAGAAAATGCAAGAATAAGCATCATCTGATTTGTTGTTTTTAGCTTGCAGCAAAGCATTTGAGGACTGAAGCAAAGACTAAATGTAAGTGAAAATTTTCATGTAAGCTTGAAATATGTACTGAAAAAAAAAAAAAAAAGAGGTGTAGTGCTGACTTGCATCTCTTTCTAAGTGGGTGATATCAGCCCAATCTAGATGCCGTCAGATACATACCATGTTGCTTTCCACAGTCCAAGAACTCAGTATACTACATGAACTTTGGAAACAGTAGGTGACACTTTTTTGCTTCATTAATGTGCTCTAAAAGTGCAAACAGCTGTGTTCTTTGAAATCTCTAGTTGTAGTCTCAAAACCCTTACTGACTTGGAAGTATGAAATAGATCTGTTCATTGGCAGCAGCCTCTGCTGAGATAGAGTTCTTCACTTGGTATCACTTCTGTGTCCTCCTCGTCAGTTAGTCTAAACAGAAGGAAATGCTGAGAGTAGTTGAAGGAGAAGACGCAGTGGGTCTTGCAGAAGAAGGGAAGTTGGAGGGGAAAGAGGTAGAATGAATAGTCATGTAATTTGCTTTTAAACCTCAACATGTGACCTCTTAGTCACATGAATAGATGCTTGTTGCCTTGGTCCCTAAACAGGCATTTGAGGTTTGAGTCTTTTGTTCTGTATCCAAAGGAAAACTGTTATAAAGAAAGTCCCTATCTGGTTTAGATGCTCTAGCTAGCCATTTTCTCCTAATTAATTTTAAGGGGTGTTTGATAGAAGAGAGCTTCTTGGCAGCATTCTGGTCTTAATAGCTTCTGCTTCTGAGAAAATGCATTGATTGGCCCTTTTGTTTTTAAAAGATTGCTGTAATTTTCAGTCATTATCTATAAGGAAATCACTAATTTATTAAACCAGCATCATGGATTAAGAATTAAAGACCTGACTCTTTTATCACTTCAACTGGTGTTATGTTGATGTTACCCATGAGGACTTTTAGGAAGACAAAGAGTAAGTGTACGGTGTTCCTGTGGACTCTCAACCCCATGTTTCTAGACCTCATTCATAAGATTAGAACTGATTCTTTTCCTTACTTGTACCAAGAATAAATTGCTTTCTTGGAGTTTGGGTAATGAAAACAGTCCAAAAAAATCTTACGAGATTGTGTCTGAGAAACAGAAACTTAGTGACCATTCCGTATGCAACGTTTAAGTTGCACATTTTATAGGGAAAATATTGCATTTAGTCAAAAGAGAAAATTTCTCTGTGTAGTCCTCACTTTTCAGATAAGTAGAATTTAAGCCGTGTCTCTCACTTGTTCCTTTTGCAAGCAAGTTAGGTTAGATGCCTTGAATGGTACTGCTTAAGTAGATTTAGTTTGCCTTAAAGTAGCTCTCTGAAGCATTACTGAATTGAAGTTTGATGGCTGAAGGAGGAAAGTGAGGAATTAATTACTTTCAGATATTCCATTGTAGCTTAATAAAATTGTAAGGCAATAATTATGTTTTATCAGGATTATCTCATATTTGCTTATTTTACTTCTGTGAAGTTTTATTTTAAAGACCCAGCAGGAAGTAAATGATTCATACAAACATAACATTTTAATAAAGTTTGACATCTGATAATACTAAAAGGTAACAAAAATAACGATTACTGTATTAGTTGGTGGACAAAAAGACTGATTATTTTTTTTACAAAGTCTGTCTATCAGCTCTTACTGCAGTAGATTTTTGTTGATTATATCAAATAGTGAGTTTTCAGGTCTTCACTAAATAAACAGTGCTCCAGTCTTTATTTGTGGCTGCTGGTTTTATGTTTTATCTTATGTCTTACTGATCTCTGGTAGTTATGTTAGTGTGATTCTGTGGACTAGAATTAAACAGGCAGATTAGCACAAAAAAACCCTTCTGATCAGTTTTAACCAAGGACAGTAGGATAAACCCAGTCAGCAGGGTTTTGAACACTATAGAGTCTTTGAAACCATCCACTTGCAGGTAGCTGGTGGCTTCTATTCTGACTTTTTTAAATAAGGTTTCTGCCTTTTTAATTGTTTGGCTTTGTCTTCAGAGTGTTCAGTGAAAGGGCTGGAGAAGAAACACAGCAGTGATTCCTACTAGACAACATTTCTCATTCTGCTTAGCCTTCAAAAACAAAGCCTTTGGTCAAAACCCAAGCTAGTAAATTATCTGCCACCCTAAGAATCTTTAATAGGAAGGTTTGTTAAAGCTGGAAAAGCTTTTTGCAAGTATCATGACAGTGGTTACTACAATGAATAGAGGCCTGTTCTGCCATTCTGAGCTACAGCTGGTGTCAGCTTTGGTACTGAATAGTACAGCAAGATAAAGGGAACAAAAGGGCACATTTTGCCTGCTAATAATAGGCTTGGGACTGCCATACACTCTTTATATAAATTATACAACAGTACTGATTCTCTTTCTTAAATTTTTCCTCATCTTCCTTGTGGTTGAAAAACTGGCTAAATAACTTCCGAAGACTGCAGCAATTCTTGTGCTCTTTGCTGTGGTAAGCAGAGTCCGCAAAGGGCAGTGAAACAAATGTTTCAGGACACTGATCTAGACTTAGTGCCTCACATAATGGGGTCTCATATAAACTAAAAGGATAGGCGTAAAGATTTTTTTCATCAGTTAATTCCCTGGGCTGCTGACAGCTGCTGTTTTGTTATTGCATGTGACTGGCACATTCAGAAATACTGTCTCAGGGCTTCCTCCCTGGGAAAACTCTTCCACGCCTCAGAGGGGGGAAACAATGGAGGAATGGAACAGGATGGCAGAAGTACCTCCTGTCTAACTGAATTCAGAATACTGGGGGTTGTGTTTACTGAGAGATGTGTCTTCATTCTAGCAGTGATGGTAAAGATGGTAGGGAGAGGTCAGTACAATATGTGATAATTTGATAAGAATACTCTGCAGAGGACAGTTCCTCTGAATGCTCAATTGCTAAGGTTGGACTGGACCTTTCCAAAATTACACAAACATTTCATAAGTAACCTTAGAGTTGATTCCTTTCTGGAAACGCTGCTGGGTCACGGGTTAGTACTGTTATTGAGGTTTCATTTCTGGGTTTATGGATTACAACTGACAGAATCAGTGTCAAGGAATAATTGAACAAATTGTACGTATTGTACATAGCCAAGCTTTTATTCTCTTGCCAAAATCAACTGTTATTTGAATATGAGAGGGGAAGAGGACAATAAATGTAAAATTAAGAGGCTGCTGCTACCTCTTGTTTGGGGACCATGGCTAGTATGAGTTGTAGAGAAAAGCTTATCTCCTAACCAAGCTCTAAATCTTGTGTTTGCTTTGGAGCTGCTCTTGAAGATTACAGAGGTGACAGTGTATGTCTTATGAAGTACAGACAATTCAAGTAAAAATGTAAGTTCATATCAAACTTCAAACCAAAATATTTGCTCATATTTTTTCAATGAAGACCTTATAAAAGAGTAATGTAGTCCATGGAGTGAATTCATATGCTCACAGGTTTTGTAGAGTTGAGACTGAAATTCAAAAATTTGTTTCCAAAGCCAAATGTAAATTGATTCACAAATACAGTATTCTCTTTTGGTTGTTACTTTTGCAAAGACTGACCTCAGGCCTTTTCCTACAGTACATTTAACTTTAATTAAAGTGTAAGCATGAAGTCTGTTTTAAGTCTGTCTATAGAAACAAGTGCACTCTGTAACTGCTGATACTATTTGGTTTTGCAGGTTGTCTTCTGAATTTTGTGTCTGAAGGTACCCTCTTGCTTTCTCAGCAAATCATGGACATCGTTGGCTTTCTGAAGTCGCAATTCATTTGCCACCTTCTGATCTGCTACATATTTATAGTGTCAGGACTGATCATTAACTTCATTCAACTCTTTACACTTATACTTTGGCCAATCAACAAGCAACTGTTCAGGAAGATCAACTGCAGGCTGGCTTACTGCATTTCAAGCCGTAAGATCCCTTTTTTTTTTTTTTTTTTTTTAAGTATTTTCGTATTTTGTCTTTAGGGAATTGATAGAAAAGTTCTGGATTTCAAAGCCTGTATAAAGGTCATGTCTGCTTCCTACAGCACCTGCACTTGTTTGAAGAGATGTTTGCCTTGTTGAAATGTCTTCTTGTGCTGAAATGTTTTGCTCTGTTTTAGTGGGATAATTGCTTGACTATGTATGTTGAAATAAGATTGCCTATCATTTGGCTATCCATCATGTTTCATTAAACTAAATGAGAAATACTGACCAAAAAATGCACCTCAGCAAGTTCAGCTGTTATCTGTAAGGTTTACATTGTTAACAAGTCACTTCCAATAATGCTTTCAATCTTTTTATCAGCCATGATTTTGTTTATGATCTTGGTATAAAAGTTTGATGTGCAAATTCTGTTCAGGACTGGCAAATAACAAGAAAAAAGGAAGAATCTTTGATTTCATGCGCTTCTTTCTGAAGCCAATTATAAACAGTTTTTTCTTTGAATAGTATTTCAGGTGTTAAGCTGCATCTGTATGTATTTAGTATATGGATGTAGTTATAATTCAGAATACAGCAGGTAGCCTGTAACCAGTTGAAAGAAGCAGAGATTGCAATGATACTGATTTTTCAGGGGGAGATGAGGGCATGAGCTCAGGATATTGTAGATAGACCAGACCTTTGAAACTTCTGAGATATGTGACAGTTGACTGGAACTCGACAAAACAGGCAATTCCAGTGCAGTGAGGGAGAGCTGTACCCATTTGTTTGTTCTCTATTAGTTGGAGTTTGGTGGAATCTTCACCTGACAACAGTGAATTATCAGAGCATGTGCAGTTTTCTTGTTATAATCAGTTTGCTGATATATTTGCTTTTAAAGAGCTACAACTGCAGTTTCAGCGTTTTATTGTACTGCTGCTTCTGACTTCCACGCAACTGAATTAACTTACAGCAGAGAGAATTCTTCACAGAAACTGTTACAGAAATGCTAATGTACCCACATTCAGTATTTAGGTGTGCTGTTAAATATGTCTGCCTTCCAGAGAGATTTCCCTGGGCCTTTCTGAAACTTAGAAGTACTTTCTTAGAAGGAAACTAAAATGCATGCAAAATGCATGCTTTTTGTTCCTACCTAAAGATGATTCAAGTGCAATGTTGCTGTCAATGCTAAGTGACTTGCAGATGTTTTCATACTGGAGAAAACAGCCCTCCCAATACAGCATTTAACAATTGTGCTGTAGAAATGCAGCAAGTAACCTTTTCTGATACTAGGAACCTGAAATGGAAAAACATTATTAGTATTCAAAATAAACTGTGTGAGGTAGAAATCTGTCACGTGCCTCAACTTGGGGGCCACCAGGGTTTATTTATCTTTCATCAGTGACTCTGATGAGCCACTATTCGAAGCTTTTTTTAAAACATACTTTTGACTTAAATTTCAAACACGTCAAAGTGTATAGGCCCAAATAAATTTGGGATGCTGTTTTATTATTTCTGCAATGGAGAGATGATGTTCTTTCTGAAAAACGTCATTTTTGCAGTCTGTATGTCCCTGAAGAAGTGAGTTTGCAAGTACTGTTCATTTGTATGTACAAACAGTGGCATTGAATATAGCCAGGTTTTTATCTTTTGCCTGGCAGTATAGCATATGTTTGAAGCCATGGCATGTAGAAGATACTGTACAGCTATATGTAGGTATATATTACTATTTTTCATGCAATGCCTTCTGGCCCATTCTTGCATTTGGCTACTTAGTGCAGTGGGGGATGGACAGTATGGGAGAGGGAGTAATCCTGCCTCCTTGTCCTTCGTGGGGCAGATGGCTTTGAACTCAGGGTTGCTGATCCAGTCTTCAGTGTTGATGCCACTGGAATAGATTGCGTTGTGAGGTTTTTGCCCAGTCATACTCAGAGCAAACTATGTCTAGGTTAAAGCCATTTATTTTAGCTTTACAACAGAGCAAGCTAGCATTTGATGAGTCACTCTTATCTGAGTGATATTTGGAAAGGGGAAAATGATAGTTAATTTGAAAAAATATTTCAAAGAACTAAAGACCAATTAATCAAAATGGATGTGTTTTTGGGGGCTACTGATGTGGTGACTAATAAGTCAGGTCTGTATGGGTCTGATGAAAGTCATGGAAACAGCCTACAGTTGGAGACAATGAGGTTCAGCATTGGAGAATATAAAGAGGCATGTGCTTTCGCAGTGGTGACAAACATCACGTTACCTTGAGAGCCTGATACAGCCTGAGTCACCAGGTCAACCAAAGAGTGAAATAGAGCAGGCATGGTTTAATTGAAAAATGGAATGAAAGCAGCAGTTATCCTTAGATCCTGCAAGTTCAGTTGTTTTCCATTTGATGTCAAAGGTAGAGATAAATGGCTTCATGAAATTGGAGAGTTATTTTGTCTTTGATGCTGTGCCCTTCAGGCAAGTTGGGGGTTTTTGTATTTCAAGTAGCAGTATTTTTTTATACCCTTTTTCTTCCTTTCTTCTTCCTATATAAGAACGTAATATTCTCACTTGTCGTGCACTGTCTGCTGTCATAATGCATATGGGAAGCTAAAGTGCTGTTGTGATTAATGACTTGTCCTCGCTTGAGTTGGAGTGCTTCTCTGTTCACATGGATCAAATCAGACTAGCTCAGGTTGAAGTATTCACAGACTCATGGAATCATTAAGGTTGGAAAAGACCCTTATGACTGAGTCCAGTTGTCAGCTCAGCACTACCAAATGCACCAGTAAACCATGTCCCTAAGAGCCACATCTACACATCTTCTAAATCTCTGCAAGGATGATGACTCAGGGCAGCCTGTTTCAGTGCTTGATGACCCTTTCCATGAAGAAAGCTTCCCATATATCCATCCAATCTAAATCTTTCTGGGTGCAATTTGAATCCATTTCCTCTTGTCTTGTCACCTTTTACTTGGGAAAAGAGGCCAACCCCCACTTTGCTACAGCGTGCTTTCAGGTAGCTGTAGTGAATGATAAGGTCTCCCCTGATGCTCCTTTTCTCCCTCAGTTGCTCCTCATAAGACTTGTGCCCCAGACCCTTCAGCAGCTTCTTGCCATGAGCTGTCTGCATGGAGTAACTGTGGTGTGCTGGTCGAGCACAGGTAGCTGTGTGAAGCTGCTGCTTCTCTGCCATGAGTTTGGCACCTGCACTGCAGCTTCTCACTGTAAGTACTGACAGCCCAGAAGGCTGAAGCCACAGACATCAAACTTGTCATCAGTGCAAGTTAGAGAAGAGCTGAGAACCTGGTTTCCAGTTTGAAGTGACTGTCAGAAGGATTAACTAGAGCAACAACTTGCTTTTAATGAAACAGAACAGGTGTAATGGCACATACCAAGTTGCCTTCAGCAATTGATGATAAGTTATTGCCTTTCTTGAAACCAATTGTGAGTCAACAGGGTGAGAGCTTAGCTTTTCTGTTGACCTGGTCCAATATGTAATACCATTGGGGATGCTTTCCAAGGGGTGTGTTATCCATTCTCCATATTGCAGTTTGGGTTGCTTTTATATCTCCAAGATACTTTTCATACTTTACGATTAATAAACTCTTCCTTGACCTTCACTGAAGAGTGTTGTTGCAAAGAGTGGACATCCAGCTTCAAAAGAGCAAACTTTTGTCTGTGCTGGCATTGAAATGAGCCACAGGATTGGTAAGGGTTATGCACCCTCTTTCATGTTTAAACAAACAAACCAAAAAAACCCCAAAACAAAAAAACAACAAAAGAAACCACACACACAAGAACCAACAACCCTCCGAAAACAAAAACAAGACACCAAAAATCTTTAGGCTTCGAACTTACAGAAAATATTTTCTGGCTTCAAATACATAGTCATGGATTGGTTCAATTGCCTGTTAATCCACCCCTCACTTCTATAAAATGACAACCCAGATCAAGTCCCTCATGCTGCAATCAACATCATGCACCCTAAAAACGAAGTTGAGCACTGCAAACCTCAACAGGGTGATAATAATAAAAATTTCAAATATAAGTATGCTTGAAAGTTGACACAAGAGCAAAGAGTGGGTAAGCAATCAATCTTGGGTTTTATTTTTAAATAATTTAGGAACGTTTTGTCCTCAGTTTCTTTTTCTAAAAGACAGAGAACCAAGGTAGGAAGCACTTGGTGTTGAGTACATCCCAGTTCTCCTAGATGCTGTTTGTGCCTGAATTGGAAGAGGTGGGAATACACCTTACTCCTCCCTCTTACGTGACAGCACACTGCCACAAGGGGTACACACAGCTATTCCGCAGTAGCTTGTGAAATTGGCTAGACGCATAGAGGGAACAGGTTGTCTTGGGTTTGTGCCGTATGTGCACATGGCTGCAGAGTTTGCTGGGCAAAGTTTGTACTTCCCAAATCAGTTTGTGCTTGCTTGGCTGTGGAAATGCAGCCCCAGGTCAAGCAGAATGTGCTGGGCTCCTGTGGACTGTTCAGGACACGTGCCTAGCCTGTGCCCTGAGACATACACATACAGGATACATGGCTTCTTTAGAGGTGCTGAGGGGGAGATATTTGTCTGTGAGTAGAGCAATTGTTACCTTCTTGCTCTTGGAAATGAGCTTCTTGTGCTCCCAGGGTGAGTGGCAAACTGGCCTCCTGCTGACTGTGCACCAGGTGAACGCTGTTTAAACAAAAGACCTGGCAGTAATGACATGGTCATGTGGATAGGTGTGCAAGGGCTTTAAAAGCAATCAACTTAGCTTCTAATCTGCCTTCATAAATAAATTGTAGCAGTACTAATACCTATTGTTGTGCCATGAAAGGGGTGTTATTACACCTCTGGGTAAAGTTACACTATGTAGGCTGCAGTTTGTGGATCCTGCTGAGGGGAAGATCCTTGTTCGTATAGAACGAGGCACCCTGATGCCTGTTCATCGACTGCAGCAAAAACAAGATGGAAACTAATTCTTTTTTTGACTGAGCTTCCTAGAAACAAAACGAGGAAATTGAGAACTACTTCAAGTTCCATCATCTTGCCTGACTGTTATAACACAGTAAACCTAATTCCTTCCATGTACAGCTATAGGTTTTTGCAATGTGAGGAATGAATATCTGAATAAGGCTTTGTGGTAGTATCAGGGCCTTGCTAATTCTCAGTCTTCGTTTCTTGGAGTTTAGAGGAGCCCTCAGCCATTTTACTTGTTTGTATGAAGGTGGTGCTGAGGCAGGGAGGAGAATTCTCTCCTTTGGTGCAGTTAAGTGGTTGGGAAGCAAGAGGTGCTCAGTGGGGTAAGACTTCCTTCTTCTTCCATTTCTCTTTATCACCATCTTATGCTGCAGAGGAAGCAGTCTGCTGTTGTCAAAGTATGGCACAGTGTCCTTAACACAATTCTGTAGTATTTTATTTATAAAGCAACGTGAGTTATGCTTGTCAGTGTTGATGTAGAGAAGGGTTTTTCATAGGACACTTAAGACTGCTTTCTTAGCCACTCTGAAATGTTGTTTTGAGTAATCTGTGCAAAATGTATTTTTCTCAAGAGGTACTTGTCTACACGAGCCTTTGTTCTCTTAGTTTGACATACCATGTCCATACAAAGCCACTGGTGAAGATTATGGGAAGTTTACAACAACTGCTGGGGGAAAATTGGAATCCAGATTTGATAGTGTTGCAAAGGGAAGATGTTTATTTGAACCTTTAGAAAACTAGACCATCAGTTTAGCCTTTTCTTTTTCTCTCAAGTCAAGCCATGGCAATAACTGTGGAAATAGTGTACTAAGAAAATGCCCGCGTTAGTTTTAATGTCAATAAACTCTAGAAAAAATAAACTTCAGTAGAAATCATCTACACTGAAGTCATCTACTTTAATTCATTAATGTCTTCCTTCGGCCTATTCTCTAATACCCTTTTATTACCTGTTAGGTACTTATGACAGTGCTTCTGGTTATCTGAACAATTCTCCAATGAGACCAAACCTTGACTTTCTCTTCTTTAATTTGGAAAGACGGAGCAATTACTGCACCAGATTCTCCATTGTTTTACTGGTAGAGTAAGATAAAGTGTATGTGTGTATGTTTGCTGCATCCATCACAGCTTGAACTTTTTTTCCAGATTGTGTTTGTGGAATTGCATTAATTGCTATGAATAAGTCCTCTGCAGTGTCTAGCATATGCCTCCATATTTTCCCCTACTGTCATTAACTTGTTGTATCAACTAAAAACATTTCAGTCCTTCTCATTTTGTGCCACTTGCAGGTGTTGTTACTCAGTTTCCGTAGATGTTCAAGTATTGGCAGTGAGCTTGAATGGGTCACACAGGACTGTATGCTGATTGCAGGCATGCTGTGTGAGTGTGGTGAAGGTGTGTTTGAATGACATCTGTGCATGACCTTTACCAGAGTTCCTAGTTCAGCCTACAAGAAATATGATCTGTTATGCTCAGCTCTCAGTTCAGGAGAAGGGGACTGCTTTCTGTAAAAATGAATGTGAAAAAGCTTTTGATACTGATGCTTTCTATACAAGACTAGTGATGAGCTAGAGAGGCACTTAATCTGACCTTTAATGAAAAGGGCATCTTCACTGTCACTGATACTATTTTGTTGTGGTTGTTGCTGGAGCCTTTGTAGAGGTCACTTGTTTGTTTGGTTGATTTTGGGTGGGTTTTTTTGTTTGTTTTGTGTTCGGGTTTTGTGTGACTTAGGGTTTGTTTGTTTGTTTTTTGGTTTTGTTTTGTTTTGTTTTTTTGCCTCAGATTCCTGGTCTGAAGTGTGATGCTGACTGCAGACTGGAAAGAGAGATGACAGAGAAGCAATAAGTGAACTGCATTCTGTTTGGTGTCTAGCATCTCACATCACTTAAACATTAGATCTGGCCAGAAAGCTTCCATAGATTCCTGGGTAAATTTTGGAGTGTTTCTACAAAAGCATTTCAGTCTGACACAGCATAATGCAGGAACATGATATCTAATGACCCATGATATAGCACAGAAGCTGAAGGCATTCTGGTGCTGCAGTTGTTTATTCATTTAAGGGTGAATATCACAATCAAAAGATCATTTCATATTTGTTCATATTTCAGCTACACGTCTGATTTTATTGCTGTAATGGTACTGTAGCTGAAGGATAGTCCCTTGATGATGTGGAAACTTCATGCAAAGGTGCAGAGAGTAGCTCATTCATCACCACTTACAAGCGAATATAAACTAGGAGTAATCCAGCCCTCTCCAGGGAAGTGCAGTACCTCCGTGGGAAGGAGTGCTGTGGGAACTTTGAATTCTCCTGTGTTTTGTCAGGGAAGAGATCTACTGGTGCAACATCCTAGTGAGGTGCATTGTCGTGTCTCATTTGCTGCATCTTCTACCCCCTCCCGCTCCCTTATGGGCAACGTGCACCCCTTAAAGTGTATGTCTGAGTGATCCTTCCTCATCTCAAATCACAGTCACATAACAGCAGGTTTTCATGGAGTAGGTTTTCAGGCTCATCTTGTAAAAAGAATTTCAGCAGCTGGTCCAGTGAAAGTATCTGATATCTGACTAATTTTTTTACAGGAGGATTTCCTAGCCAAGTAGGAACCAGTACGTCCTCTCAGCAGATACTTGAGGTTTTTCAGTGTGGCACTTGAGATGAAAGAGCTTCTAAGTGCACATGCTTGGCACTCTTCTGTGGCTAGGTGTTTGTTTCCAGTGATTTGCTTGCAACCTTCAGGCTTCATACTTAAGGATTATATTGTTTTCTTGCTTCTGAGACTGTTGCTGAGTTTCCTTTACATCCATCTTGGAGTAGTATATACTTAAACATTTCTTCCAACACCATATTCAGGAGGAGGAATCCTTTAGCTGTGAATAAGAAGCCAAATAAAAATATGCACAAAACAGTTTTTTCATCTGCTTGGTTTCAGAAAGGCAGTTACCAGTTTTCCAGACCTACCTTGTTCCTTGCCGAAATATCATTTGAAACAAAATAAGGAACCATAAAGAGATTACAATGCAATTGTTTGTGTACAGATTGTTTTACTCTTCAGTTAGCACACTTTTATCAGCATTTCAGTGTGCTTTTTCTGTACTCAAGCAAATTGCATTGGAGTGTCAATAACTAACATCTCTTTTCTCTCATGGTTCTATGTTCATTTAGCTGTGTTTCTAAATTGAATCTCCTGTATATTGCATCTCTAAGTGTGGGTTTTCTTCGGGAGTTAAAAACAAGTGGGCCTCCTAATAGGTGAGAGATTTTTCATTGTGCATAAATTTTGTACTGCTCTTACACTGTACTTATACGACTCTGTTTAAATGATGCCCAGATCAATATGTATTGCTAATGAAAGATTTTGATGAATGAATGTATCTGTCTGTGTTAGGTAAGGAAAAATAAATAGTGATTGTACCAACTCAGTTTCTTGATGGCACTTCTAAAGCTTACCCTTGTTTCTGGAAAACTGCAGCTGGGAGGCTTTTGTCAGAGGCTGCTGAATAGGAGCTACTCTCTTATCCTACTGGATTTTTTTTTTCCTAGGAATCTCATACCATTCTCTGACATTTTCCAGGTATTTCCCTTTGCTCATAGAGTATATCTTCTAAAGATGTGCAGTGTGCTAATCCTCTGCAGTTTGCTAAGGACACTATACTGGAAATCTAACTATAGAGAATTAAATAATCTATTACTTCCTTCGAACTCATATAATTTATCTCTAAGGTCTATATGACAGACTTTTGCTATTCTTTGTACCAAGGCAAAAGATAGGGAGGGAGATGTTAAGCTTGCAGTATTCAGAAAAATGCTTGTATTGTATGGATTGGGTTCTATTTTTACCCACCAAAATATATCAAAACTTTATTATTTGAGCCTTTTGTGATCACAAAGGAGAGAGATACAGGCAAAATAGCTGGCATGCCTCTTTGTTTATGTACTTAATTTATCTAGTTTAAAATTGAGACCATATAGTGCATTTTCCTTTTAGTGGTACAGTATCTTTTTGGTATTTTTTTTAAATACGAAGAGTTCAGAAAATTTCTGCTTGGATTAAAGCTTACCATGAAGCTTGTCTCTCTTATGTCTTCACAAGCTCTTTATTAATTCATGCCTAAAATTCAGATTTTCTTGAAAGGTGATTTAAATTTCTCTTGTACAATGATAGCTTGGAGCTTCTTTGGTACATGCAGTTGTCAGGTGAGAATTAGAAAAACTCGAATGGCAAGTCCATTAATCTTTGAGATGTGATAGATTTCTTCATGTGGAAATCAAATTATAATTATTAATTATGGAAGTGCAGTGAGCAGAACAGCAAACAATATCCCAGAAGCCGTCCAAGCTGTGTGGTTACACTGTTGGATTTAGTGACTTAAAATTTTTGGGAAAGAGCTGTCCTATGCTGTTGCTCAGCATATGTGCCATGCAAATAAGTCCTTGAAAAGTTATTTTTCTGTGTTGGAAAGGTGGGGATGGGAATTGGGCCTCTTTTAAGAGCAGTGGTATGCTAGGTTCCTCCTGTGTTGTGTAGGATATTGGAGTGCCATAGGAATCTTCAGGACTGTTTTTCAAAGGTGGTTCCTGTGAACAGTATTAGAAAGTGGAAAATAAAGTTGATTACCCTAAATAGTGGGGGAATGATAATGCTGTCTTTGACCTTCATATAGAGTCAGGATGCTGGAGGCTCTCCTTTATTTCCAACTTGTGTCATTGATTTCTAGCTGTAAAAAGACTCAAAAAAGGAAGAGGGAGTTTTTCTCTTTCATACATGAGCAGTACCTGTTGCAGGTGAGTACTTTTATAGGATGTCTTTTCTTCAGATATAAAAAATAAATGCTAGTAGAAGAAACCTCTGAGACCAACTTTTCTGTCTGGAAAGGCACCATTACTGATTGGTGATATTATGTTTGGAAGGTCATTCCTGCTGCTCTCTTCACTGCTTCATTAGGCCTTCAACAAGGAGCTTTGTGCTGACCTTTGGGGGCTGTCCAGGTGGACAAAGCAGCAGGAGAAAATGCCTGGTTGATTGTTATCTGCACTGACTGGTCCTGTTACCAAGCCAGGAACTGCTGGTTTGTTGAAACGTGGGAGTACTGCTAAATTCCTTGGGGAATAAGGATAAGAGGAGCCTTCAGATGTGAGACAAATATCTCTGACACGTGGCTGTTAAATAATTAATTTTCCCAAAGGATTTGAAAAGAGCATTTCAAAACACTGACTACTGCAGATCTGTGTGTGTGTTAAACCCATTGTACTTGTGAGGCTGGCTTTGTTCCATACACTGTGTAACTTGGAGAGAAGCTGTTTTGTAGGCAGATTGTGTCAGGATAAAAGACAGAAAAAAGCTGTGAAATTAAATGTTTGAAGTGTGCAGCTGTTTTTTTGGGTTTTTTTCTGAAGGATGGTTGCTTTGTAACTTGGGGCATGGAGATAGTTTAAAAGGAGCAGTGGCTGAAGAAATGAACAAAACTTGTTTTCATATTTCTCCACTCCTCTAGCTCAGAACTGCACTAGAGCAGGAAGGATCACTTAAAAGTTTTTTCAAGACTACATATGCTGACTTAAAATTTCTTCCTCACCTCAAGAAATACTGAATTTTACATTTTGTGAATATTATTTTAGAAGGAGAGAATCTGTGTGATTAAACTGGAATGATGTATATGTGTTTTGAAAGGGAAGGCACTATGGGAATGGGAACTGGAGTGAAGCTGGGAAGTGAGGTGTTGTGCCAGAACACATGCAGGAACTGGAAGGGTCCTGTGTAAGGCTTGTGCCCAGATCCAATGCTGGTTCAAATACTAGAGCCATGCCTTAATTTACAGGTCTTAAACACAAGTTTTCAGTTCCTAGCATAGCCCCTATGAGGAAAGCCCACTCTGGCTTTCTGTATACCATGAAGGCTTGTGCATTTAAGATCTTGCATTACATCTGATTCTGATCTTGATTCCCAAAGCAGTTTCAGCTTGGCTGCATTACAGGAATGCTGTCTTCGCCATATTAAACTGTTCGTAGTTTATTTTGTTTTGTACATTTAATCTGAGAAACCACTGATGACAGCCCATCAAGAAGGGTGAATCTCTTTTTTATCAATAGTGTTTTCTTGTCTTAATTTCATAAGAAAATCAAATGGATCTTGGCCATGGAACTGAGACACAGCAAGCACCAGAACTATCATTATGTGATGTCAGCCTTCAAAATTACAGCCATAATGTTTTAATAAAGCAACGTATTTTTCACTTAGTACATTAGCCACTTTATGCACATGTATATGCAGGTTTTAATTCTATGACTAAGCAAGCACTGAGGTGAAATTGCTAAGAAGATCAAAGCACAGATAAAGCTTTAGCTTTGTAGTAGGTACGATGAGTCTAATCCTTATTTTGTGTAACTCAGCATGGTGTTAACAGTAACTAGACCAAAGACAAAGCTTATTTTTATGCCAGAAGAGAATCTGGCCAACTTAACTAAATGTCAGTGTGTGTTTGAGAGAAAAAAAATCTGTTCACCATCAATCTTTGGTTTGGTTTTTAAGAGCACAGTATACTTGGTCTCTCTCCTAATCCGTGATTTTTATCTTGAAGTTATGTTGACAAATTAGTAAGTGTTGGGCGTAGGTGATTTGTTACCACTTTAAAGTGAAACCTTTGTTTGTACTTTAATATTCAAAATGACATACTTTATTAAGTGTTCCTTTTAGCATATCATTCTAGTCACAGGCTGCCTCTGTATAATGCATGCCTTTGAGCTCCTCTTTCAGCAACCTGTGTGTGCCCTGTTCTCTGTAAAAAAACACTGCCTTGCATGCTTGCCTGAAGACTGCTGCTGTACCCTGCATACCCTGCCTTAAGTCTCTACATTTAAGGGGTGAGCAGTGGGCTCTGGCCAGCCTGGGACTCCCTCTGTCCCCCCTCCCAGGAATGGTAGATGGCCGGTGAAACTCTCCTTCCTGTCCACCATTCCTTGTTGTGTTGGCTTTTTGATAAATGGCCAACTCTGATTTGCAAAAATGAAGTGCATTTTAAAACAGCATTTTGAATGTACTTTTAGCTTTATTTTTCTTTGCTGTTCAGCTATTTTTTTTCTTCACTAAGAGCAGAGACTTACTCTTCAGATTTGATGCTAAACTCTTAGTAGAAGAAGCTGTACTTTTTTCAAGAGTATGTACCTCTTGCATAAGGTTCGTAAATTAAAGTCTTCCATGTTGAACCTTGAGATATGCTCACTTGCCTGCTGCTTTATTAAGGAGTAATCTGATATGCTGCAACATCTAGATTTGGACGACTGTGTGTTGAGTTTTTCCTTGTGGAAGCCTCCATGCAAGCGTTCTCCCACAGAGGCAGGCTGTTGGAAAAAATCCTTGCATGACATCTAGCTGAAGCTATAAGCTTGTCTCACAAGCTTCTCAGTCACACCCTTGGCAGTCAGAAAAAAACTGAAAGTAATGATGCCCACAGTAACCTAGGGACATGAATGATTTCTGTCCTTCAGCTGAACCAGCTGATGTTTCTTCCACTGCAGTCGGATTACATGGCACTTCCACTTGGATAAAAATTTGAACTGGTAGAAATTACACCAATTTCAAATGAAAGGCCCCTAATTACATAGGACCTCAAGGCTCTTCCTGTTCCTTTTTCTTAGTTCTACTGTTGGTGCAAGATGTTGCAAAGACATTGAATCAGCAGTACTGATACCAGAGGAGGTTCTTGTCTAAGCCTTTGAATACAGCTCGGTGAACTCAAATGCTAAGTAGTGTTTATTTGCACTGGCTTTCTGCTTTCCAGCTTTTTAGGCAAGACCTTAGAGGAGATCCAAATGGCCTGCACAGAACCACAGAGACCTCTGGCATAGTGCCAGCTGGCAGCCTAAAAGGTGCAGTCTGCACTTGATAGGTCTGATAGAGCTGATGCTGTTACTGTGCTCCTCTTAATTTTGCGTGTTTGAAATCCTGTGAGAAGTCTGGATGGCCTTTAAGAAGAGTTGTTTCTAAAAAGCTATAGGTCTTCCTTAGCAAAGAGGAAGTGTTAGCCTGCATGAGTCAAAGCAGAGTATTCTGATCCATGGTAAATCAGTAGTGTGTGTGGCCTGAAAGGTGGGAAGCCCCTGTTGTTTTGCAAGCTGATAAATGTGACATCCAAGTCGGTGAGTCACATGGATCCTGTGTGTCTTTCATTTTGAGAAAGTTGGCGCAATGAAGGTGGTAAAGGTGATTCAGAAAGGATTAAAGCTAAATTCAAGGAAATAACTGACTTGCAATGGGCTGCTTGCTTTTTTTTTTTTTTTTTTTTTTTTTTTTTGGGGATTCCTCTATAGTTTTGATCAGTTTGTCATGGAATAATATTTTGGTACCGGTATACTTTATGTAATATTGTATTCCCTTGTTAAATCTTGAAAAGTTTCCTTTTTTTTCTGTGGTGCCAGAAATACTCATGATAAAGTTGTCAGAAATATCAGAAGTGCATATGATTTTGTGATACTTCTCTACTCCTGACATGTGCATGACTTGTTTGTATGACAGGTCTTTATTTTACTACTGCTATGACAAGTCAGATTGTGCCTTTTAGACTGTTTCTCCTGTACCAACCTGAAATGGTGTCTGGCTGCTATTCTTCATAATTTGCAAAGCACTGAATAGGAAAATGGCTTGGGTAACCAGAGAAGCAAAGCCTGCCTTTTGTAACTTCCAGAGGTTCTCTTTCTGGAAAATGAATAGACAAGGGTAAACTTGGAACCTGTTGATGATGCAAGATTTCCATGGACCATGTAAGCTAAAACTCTGTTTTCTAGGAAGATTATTCAACACAGATAGTTCTAAGAATACAACACTGTTGCTTGCACCAGATACGGAAAGAAAAAAAAAAGCTTATTACCTCTTTGTGCAGAATTTTTGCAGTTATACTGAGCCACTGGAGCTACATAGCAGGAAGACAGCAATGCTTTTTTTTTGTGGATACCCTTTCAATTTGAGCAGTGAGAGGTTAGACAAGCAAACGGCACATTTGCGTCCTCGTCTGCCAGAGCACATGATCTGCAGGCTGTCTGAGCAGGTTGTGATGTTCCAGCAGTGGATTAGTTTTCTAAAAGCTTTGAGGAAAGAGAAATGCAAGCACAATCAAGCTAAATGTGAATTGAGAGGCACCAGTGTCCTTTAGTGTGGTGTAATACTGTTGTATACTTTGGGCATATGTCTGTCTTAACAGAATGTGCATTTTCCCATGTGTATTACATTCTTCAGTGAGAAAAAAATGGGGATTTTTTGTATATTTATATATTTGGGTAGCATCATCTTGAAGGGTTACAGGCTGCACCCAGTACAAAAATCACAGGTTGATACTTGATAAGTATATTTGATCTGTAGTGCTTTATTTTTAATTCATGAAAGCCATTTGTTTGATTTGTAGTTTCTGACCTTATTGTCCCTCTAAAGAACATTTTGTGTAAGTCACTGATAGGGATTAAGAAGCTAAAATAAGCACTGGGACATAGTTCTTGTCTCTCTAGACTTCACGTGATGAGATGCTGTAAGATTACAGGCAGAGAGAGTGAATTCATAGAATGCAAGTGAAAAATGAGTAATGGTTTTGTTCTGAACAGTGTTCTCAGTGATAGAGGTTCCATGGTTATTCACCATTAACTCTGATGATATAATACAGCTACTTGATCTTTTTTTTCTTCCATTATTGAAATTCAGATGGAATATCTTGTGCATAAGAGATTAAGTAGAAGTTATATGCCTTGACTTGAATCTAAAAATTAATAGTTTGTGGCATATTATATCTGGAAATATGTAGATATTTCTCCTGAGCGCAACAGTTACCGGAAATCAAAATCCAAATTTAAATTTAACTGGATAACTATAGAAACCTTAGAAGCCATTATCCCTGGTTCTCTTGTTCTGTCATTCTGCAGACAGCATAGTTCCTTCTTTTTATGTGTTTACACCTCTATGAAATGTAAGTCTTGATAACTAGAGACTTTATTTAAAAACACTGCAGATTTTCTTAGAATTTAATTTACCTTTGTTTGGTTCCCTAATTCACTTTTCTTCCAATTTGTGCTAGAGGCTACTTGATTTGGCAACTACAGTTTTTTTGTATCATCAGTCATTTTTCTCAGAGATAAATTCATGTCAGTTCTTGTCAGTTGCTGAAAATACAGGTTAAATGTGTTGATGGCAGAGATGTGGAGCATCAAAAATAATGGGATTTTCTCTCTTGTTCTGAAATGCTTTCCTTCTAAAGCCCAAATTTTTGATTTTTCATTTGAAACTAAGGAGGATAAATTTATATATATAGAAATCATTCCAAGAATACATTCAAGGAGGAGAAAAATTGAAGGAGAACAAGTCTTCTTACTAAATACATGAGTTAAACATGATTCACTTGAGTCAAATAATTTGCCTAATGCATATGGCAAAATAAACTCAGTCACATGAGTGTGTGTACTTTTGCTCTGAATGAAAGCATGAGACCTGAGTGTGGACAATGCTGATCACGCTATAATTAAGAACATGCTAATGACTCTCATCAAAGAAGTCATTTGTGATTGAATAAATACAAGGTAGGACTGACATCTGTTAACTTGGTTCGTGTTTGCTTATGTGGATACTCGAATTGGAACGCAATTGTCAACAGAGAACTTCCTTGGGAAAGGTTTCTGTCTGTTGCTACCCTGCTTAAACAGAAGCCTTTGCTCATTGCTGCAAGACACTGTCTTCCCTCTAGTCCAGTGAATGCTCATTGTAGCCTGGTGTAGCAGAATGTTTCTCAGTCTGCAGTGTGTTTCTCAAGCAGTGCTGGAAGAGAGGAGAGAGGTCTGTAAGGCAGTCTGTTTAGAAAATCTCACTTTTTTTCCCTAATTACAGAGAATAGAAAGGAGTTCCTGAATCACTGAATTTCTAGCAGTGGTATAATGTAGTGTTTTTAAAATGATTCTTAGTCAATTTACAAAGCTGCTAAGCATTTTTATCTGACAAAGTAATCAGAAGAATCTTCAGAATATTGGATGCCTGTATTTTTAGCCACTTTAGACATGAATGTTCTTGTGCTAGTGGTGTTTAGCCATTTCCAAATTGAGGCTCTATTTTTATTATTCTGCAAGATATGATGCAGTGATGTCTCCCATCAAAATTAATTCCATTTATGCTACCTTACCTCTCAAGGTCATCTGATTCTTAAACTCTGTTCTGACTTGATATCATCCACAAAGTTTATTAATAGGAATTTCTTTTATTGTACTAAGTAAATGGCTTAACATTGCCTGGAAGTGGTAGATTCGTAGTCCCTTTTTTCCTGGAATCCCTTTCTGGCATCAGCAAAATATTTGAAAAGAAACTGTAGAAACTTGAATACCTGATGGCAAGTACTTTTTTATTTGGTGTTTTATGAGACCAGATTTGTAACCTCTCTGTAATTACTAGATTTGATTTTTTTATTTTGTCATTTTAAAGATGGCACTTACTTAAGCTTCATGTAGGTCACCCTGCTTTCATTCAAGTTTCTGTTTTGGGAGTTAGACAGCAATATGCCACCCAAACCATACAAATGAGAACTGGAGTAACATCATACTTACTCTTCATTTAAGCTTCATTGCTTCAACAGCTTCATCAAAGGGACACAGAAGTTAGCCCAGGGGTGAGGCGTGATGTGGGATCATACTTGATGAAGGCATGACAGGAGAGGGATGTGTGATGGATCAGGTGATGTTTTGCTTTGTCCCAGGTGAGTCTGTGTGCCAGAAAAAGAAAGTTGTTTACCTCTTTGGAAAGTGGTTGCTGTGCAAGCCTGAACTAATCAGATAAGGGTTATCAAGTGCTGTGTTATTGAGCACTCCAGAGCAGTTAACACCTTTAAGTTTTTTCACCTACTTTTTTCAAGTTTCTTCTCTCAGTGCTCATCTCTTCTGCCTGTCTCTGCTCGATGTCCTAGACTTCCTGCTTTGTGTACATCAGATACTGAATAGTGTAATAAAAAACATAATATAATATTCATGGAACCTGACACCAGCTACTGCTCTGGTGTGGGGCTCCTCCACAGGCTGTGGGTTTGGTGGGAATTATTTGTGTGCAGTGCTGTTTGACACTGTGAAGTACTGTGACAGGCACTGCCCGTCCTCACAACAGGAGGCTCTAGCATATTTGGTCTTTACTATTTGGGGTGATGTTGTCTGGTTGAGCACAGCTGGGAGAGGGTTAAGGAAAATGGATCATGTACATGATTCGTTGACAAAAGTATTGTTTTTATTAGGCCAGTTGTGATGTACCTGAAAAACTGGAAAGGATTTGCATGCAGAAAGCCTTCAAGTTTAAAAGAGAAATTCAGGTTGAGAACAGTTGATTGAAGGTTAATTTATTTATTTACCCGTTTAGCCTTTAAGAGGAAGGAGAGTTGGTATGTATGTATTTAGAACAGACAGTGACAGAATTGTCTGTGGAATACTGTGTTGGAGGTACACAGACATCATGGAAATGATACAAACAGCAGCTTCGTAATCATCCTTTCCAACAGTCTTCTGACTGGTTTTAGAGCTTTATAGATTAGGCTTTCTTTAAGAGGAAGCAGAAGTTATTCATATGAATCCACCAACATGGAAAACATGCATGTGTTCTCAGGACAGATACATGTTGTTTCTTCTTCTCAGTTAACTTGCCACTATAAGGGTGTCAGTGACTTCTTCCCACAGGTTTCACGGGATCACCTGCTAGCTGGGGTTTGTAGCTTTAGCACTTCCTTTCAGGCTGTCATCTCCCTTCTGCTGATAAATAATTTCCACGGAGAAGTGAGGTCTCCATAATAAACCTCCTGGTCATTATGTACCATTTGTAATAGTGAATGGTTTATCCAAATATCTTGTAAGGGACAGTATTTCTTAAAGATATGCAGGCATAAAATAATAAAACCTGCAAGTAGGCCAGATGTTTTTTGGGGATGCATGTGCTTGTGAATGGGAAACTACTTAAAAGAAAGCACTGGAACGAGACTGGTGTTCCTTTTGCACAGTGACTTGCAGTGAATGAGCTGTAACCATTTGTTCTTTGGTAAGCAGTTCCTCTGTGGCGCTGCTTCTGCACGCGGTAGAAAAAGCCAGCGGTGGTTCGGACAACAAGAAACCACATCCGGAAGAGATGCAACTGCCTGATTTCATGCCCATACAAAAAAGCAAATGTCAGTGTCATAGGAACTTGCCAAGCAGCATGTTTTCTTTCACTGTTTGTTGTACTAACTCCTTTGATCAGCACATGCTATACTGTCCTTAGTCGTTTGTGGCAAATGCAGCACATTATCTGTGTTGGAATATATGATTGTGGAAGAAGAGTACATTAAAATTATTTCCTGCAAGCAAACTCTGAAATTAATTTTATTTGGAACCTGAATATATGAAAGGGCTGTGCTGTGCTTATCTTTCTCCTTGCAAGCACATCCAGTAACTCATTGTGATGAGTGGGGAATTAAAAGTCACCATTTCTTCCTTCCTCTCTGTTGGTGATTTCTGTCCTTAAAAGTGCAGACACGTAAGTAGTTGGAGTGTTATTCGAGGGAATTGCTCATAGGGTCTTCCAAGGAGACTGGGGCAAAAATCTGCAAAACCAGACCTGAAGGCAAGAGAGAAGGGTTTTGCTCATTTTTATTTTTAAACTTGTGTGCATGATTCCCCAAAACCCCTCCCTGTCATCATCCAGTACTTTGTTTGCAAGACAGCTTTAAGGGAGGGGAAGACAAGTCCACAGATACCGGTGCTTTGGTTTTACCACCAGCTGTGGAAGGTGGTGGGGATGGAGAATGAGGCATGGTGATGGTGCTAAGGAAAGAGGGGGCTGGATTTTGGTTTTCTGTTTAAACCCACAAAATCACGGAAAACCAGGCATCATTTTCCTACAGGTGGAAGACTAGGACCTCTGTGTTGAAGTGAATCACATAACTCCATTATACCTCGTTAGTGCAACATATGCATGAAAGAGAATCTGAAACTGGAAAGCTGATGCTTTGTCTGGCTGGGCTCCCTGAATGACCTCCCACTTATCTTGGAGAAGGGGGAGAGCCATTGCTCGACTTCCCGGCTGCAGGGTTTTTTCCCCCCAAGAACTGGTTTTTGTTACCTCTCACAGGAAAGATATATATGTTTTCTATAATAGTAAGTTGTTATAAAAAATTTTCCTGGAGACATGTGGCAGTATTCACCTCTGAGCTCTAGTTTCATGTACCTAATCAATGCAAGCAGAATTCCTGCCTTCAAGTTTTCCTCATAATTACTTGCAGCTCCTGCAGAGAAGAAGGAAGTAGAGACCAGAAATAAATGCCCAGTCGGGTTAGACAGCGGAGTGAAACATTAGAATAGCCTATGTAAGGAATACTTGAAAGTATTTTAAAAAACTCTTAGGCAGCTTTGCAATGAATTCAGAGATTTAACCCTGTGATGCACAGAGGGCTTTTAAGTAGTCTAGGGAAGATACAGACTTGCTTTTCTTAGTTACCTGTAGGCTTCATTCTACGAAAAATGCGTAAGAAATGCCCCTAATAGGTGCAGTCTGAAAATCTGGAAAAGGTAGTAAGTAATTGCAAGTCATTCTTCCACAGACAGGCACAGACTCTAGAATATGCTACCTGTCAGTCTGTCTTTAGCCTTATTTTTTGCATTTTTTTAAAATGCTTTCCCTATCTTGGACATCTCATCCTTCCTGGTGTTCTGTGCAGTGCAGTCATTCATCATGCAGCCATCTACTCTTTGAAATATGATCACATTTTCATAATATGAAAGATGGTCACAGCTTGCCCACTTGTCTTGCTTTTATTTGTATTTGAGAGTTTACTTTTACCATATATTCCTGTAAGAATTTTCTGTGTTCTTTTTCTTCATGTTGCCTTGATACAGAGATTAAAGAAAATGAAGAGATTAAAGGAGATGAAGACTGTCATGGAGGGAAACAGTTCTGTAGCTCTTTGAATGAGGTTATGCACTTACTTTAGATCTTCAAATTATTGTACCTATTGAGGCAATAAAGAATTATGCTTTGAATGGAACTTTAAAATAGGTAATTTATAGTTAATCTTGTAAGCAGATATTTCCATGGTTTGTCACATAATCACAGATTGGAGAAGGTTGGAAGGAACCACAGCAGGTCATATGGTCCTTATCAAGAATAGTTAGCTGAAGGAATTACTAACACTTTCTACAGAAGAGCAGTGTTAAGTGTTTTAATGACTCATTCTTGCAAAACTTTGAGGTGGAAGTCTCACTAAACTCTGTGTGTTTCCCTTCTTCCTTTGAATATTATTTTTCATGTAATGACTTTCAGTTCAGCTCTGCCTTGGAGATTTTTTTCCTAGTTACTTTTTCTGGAGGTGCTGGGATTGAAGCAGCTCAGATTTGTGCAGTGAAAGGCAAGGAAATTATCTACTCTTGTGGGAGGTAGGAGTATTCTTTGAAGCAGGATGAGTCCTTTTTTTTCATTTCAGAAAAGTTAAGAAGCTCAAAATTCCTAAGCACACACTATCCATATTAAGTATTTGACATCATGATTTCTCTCTGCCATAAGCTTCTTCTGGAGCTTGTTGTAGTGCACTGCAAGAACTCTGCCTTCAAAGCAGGGAGTGGAGGTTTCAAGTTCCTCTGGTTTTTCTCCTTCCTTTGCCATAATTGTTTGACAGTGCCACTGGAGGAATTGCTTTGAAAGGTAGGAACCCTCACGGTGTGGTTGAGTATGTATTCATCAGCTCAGTTGGGGTGTTGAAACTCCAAAAGCTCATTAAAGGGGCCAGAGAATCTTTTTTTTTCTTCCCACTATGCATTTGATTTCTGCTTATACAGTATGACTGGTGTACAAAGGGAGAAACTTCCTCTGATCATCTCTGTGCTGTGAAGGAGGGAGGAGAGTGTGAACGGGTGACCTTGTGTGGCTGAGCCACCACAGCAGGTTGCTGGGTAATAAATTTCTGTGGAAGGTTGTGGAAGTAAGCTGGTGACACAATGCAAGAGTAGCACAAACTGACACTACTTATCATTGCTTGAGATCCACAAGGAGAAAGGAGGCTAGGAAGAAGGGGAAAGAAGTAGAGAAGATGAGGGAAAGAAACACTTGAAGATACTAGACGCTGGCAGATGGTATTTACTGTATTTAAATACAGTGGTTTTCAATGCCTGCAACAAAAATCTTGCTTACGTGAAACCTGAAAAATCAAAGCACATCTAGAAATATTTTTGCCTGTGCTTTTTTGGAATGTGTTTGAAATTGATTGTATAAAACTGAAGAGCTCTGTGCACGTGGCACACCTGTATAGTGAGATTCACGATATGTTATTTGTTTTATTCAAATTCCTTAGTAAAAGACAAAATAAATAAAAAATCTGCACTTGGGAGGACTTTTTCTCAGGTAAAGTTGGCTTTTTTATCAAGAGAGCCTTACCATTGTCATCTCTGCCTTTTTGGGTTTTTTCCCTCAGGGAATAGATTTAATGGCAGTAGGTGTTAAAAAGAGGGAAAGTCATGTGGCAGTCATTTTTTATTTTAGTTGGATTGTTAGTTAAGCAAAAGATCTAATCCTGTCACTAATTTCTTTTCTTTTCTGTGATTGTGTTCTGCCCTAGGATATGACTGTAGATTCCACAAAAGTTTGCAAATTATAATGTGGGCTGGGGGTTTTTTTCCCCCACCTATTACTCAATTTTGCTGTGTTTCAGGGAGTGAAGGGCTTTTATTTCCAGTATAAATCTAATAGAAAGCTATGACCTTAGAAAGATACGATATTAAGTGCATTTCACAAGGCAGCTCTTTGCAGGGGAAGTCTTCAAGGTATATGCTTCTGTATCTTCACAGCTGCCTCACTGAGATGTGAACAGTTTTGGTTTTCACTAAAAAATTAGTTTGCAGTCAGTGAAATCTGCCATTGCCTGTTTAGCATATGGAACTTTAGGTCTCCCTCCACATCTCAGGCTATTGTTTGGATGCATAAAAGCATGCACTGAGTAATAATGTACTCCTGCTGCAGTAGTAGTCACATCCCCTGATTAGAAGTAAGCAGGTGGACTGACAAGTCAGTCATTTATCTGTATCATAAACATGCTTTTATCATATTAAGGTAATGTTACCTGAATAGAGATTGTCTATTAGCCTGCCTGTAGCACTGTTAGATAGAATTCATTCACATCATTAATGCCTGTTCTCCATTGTACAGCATGTCATCCAGGGGCTTCAGGCAGTTAATTTTACTCCTGATGACTGGAAATGTAAACCTGTTCCTGGCAGGTTTATTTTCTGTCACTAGTTGTGACCAGTAGGGAACCAAAATGGAAAGGAATTCAAATGTATTTCAAAGACTGGCCTGGTTTTGATCTTTCCTCAGGTGAATGAGCATTTTTGGTGCCTTCTGGCTTGTCTTAAGCTAGGAGAGCATCTTGGATGTCTCATCCTGCCAGCAGAGGCATTCATGTGGCACCAGGGAGATATATTTCACTTAACAAAGAATAACCCCTTGCATTAGACCTTTGCCTTCAGGACTTTGCCGACAGCTGTGACAGGAAGGAAATGTGTCCCTTAACTCCTTTTCAGTCTCAGACAGACAGCTTTCATTTAGTCCCATGGTACCTCCAGCTCAAGACATGGGTTCCTTTAGGAGAGCCATTGCGTTTAGATTTTCTTTTTCCATCTCCATGGAGATAAAGGTCTCCAAGCTTCTTGGCTTTACCAACTCACCTCAACTTCCTGTGCCCCAGACCAGAGCAATTTCGCTAAATAAAGGTTTGATTCACAAGTCTTGTGGTCAGACTTAGAGTTCCAAGCAAACAAATACAAAGCATACAGTACAAGCCTATGCTTGATAATGGAACAAGCAAATAGGAAATGAAAGGCATATGATAGCCACTAGGATACTGCTGAGAAACCACTTTCCAGCTTGTAAAGATAGCTGTGTTTTAAACAGCCCTCTTACATGTTCTTCACTTTCTGTACCACATGCCGTGGAGGTGGCTGATGTTTTCAACATGTTACTGATTTGTGGTTTTGCATATACTGTGTACATTGACATATTTCTTGTTCTTCTTTTCAGAGATGGTGATGTTGCTGGAATGGTGGTCAGGCACCGACTGCACCCTGTACACTGACCCAGAGAATTACCACAAATACGGGAAGGAGAATGCCATTGTAATCCTTAATCACAACTTTGAAATTGACTTTCTCTGTGGCTGGAACTTTTGTGAGAGATTTGGGGTCTTAGGGGTGAGTTACTTAGTATTCCAGGTAAATGTCCTAGGATGTGAAAAAAAATCCCAAAATAAGTTAGTTGTGTTTTTGAATTAACAGATCCATGCTTGAATTTCACTTGGCTGCTGTCCAGAATTAGAGGTGAACCTAAAGCAGTGCAGTGCAAGTATGTGGAGACAGGATGGCTTGGGAAACCACAGAAATTTTTAAAGCATTGCAGTTAAAGCTGATGAAGGAGATATTTTCTTAACCTGTGGAGATCATTAAAGTTATTTCTCTCTGTGTGTTTACTCAGTAACTATAGCAGATCATTGTGCTGCATAAAGATGGGCTATCCCATGATTCTTTCCCAGTTAAATTACAGAATTTGTTTGCTTTTTCCAGTGTAGTCTTACAAATCTATAGCTAGAGTTTGAATGATTTAGCCTGCCTCTCTCAGAACGAAAGAGCAGCCATCTTAAGTGAATGCAGTGACCAGCTAAAAGCAGTAAGGGAGGGGAGAGGAATGAGTTATTCATGGTTGAACACACTGCTACATTAGCTAGGAGTTCATGTGCATTTGTTTTCAAGGTTGCTTTTTTGTTTCCCCTGTCAGATCATGGGGATAATTCAAGCCCGCACCTAAATCAGCCTGACTTCATTCTGTGGTGGTGACAACATTCTCTGTCTCTGAAGGATTTAGATAAGGGTTCCTGTTCATAAGAAAGAAGACTAATGATTCATTTTGGCAGTGTTCTGCAGCATCCGTCTAGCTTTGGTACTGGCCATTGTCAAAAGTCCTGACCTTGGGTTGTGTGAACCTCTGATTTATGTGGCCTTCCCTTTGGACTCTGCATTTTCTGGACATTTAGGCACCACTTCTGTCACGTTCAAATTGCAATAATGGCAGTCTGTTTGACAAGAACATAAAAAGGGGCCTTAAAAGTGGAGGAAAGTGAACCTAAGCATTACAGGCTCTTCGTGTAACCAGAATGGCTGTTGGCTTCTGAATAACACTTCTGCCATATTGTATCAGACTTGAGCACAGAGCTGGAGGATGGCATGGAACAGTAGCAGATGTAGGGAAACCTGTTCCCAGCAGGCATATGTAATTGCAAAAAACAGTGGTGCTGTAGTACAGTCTGTCTAATTTTGTAAGCCAAATTGCCTGAGTTCTCTAAATAAAGCTGTGTTTTCAAGGATCAGGTACATCTTCAGAAAACACCAATGTAGAAAATCAGTGAAGAAGGATTGTTTCTGTACAAATAGGCGCCTACAAGGTCAAAAATACCCTGTTTTATGTTGTTGCTGTGTGGTTGGATGGAATCTCACTAGTTGCCAGTTTTTTTAATAGTTTTCCAAGTTAATAAGAATTCTGTTTTAGTTTTTTGTGTTCTTACCTACACATAAGGAAACCACAACACAGAAAAAACTGTTGAAATTACTGTGCTGCACTAACTGAAAATATTTTTTCTTTTTTTTGGCTCCTTGCATTTATTACTCAGTTTGCATTTATGCTAGTCTTAGCATTATTTTAGAAACTGACATATGCTGGTTGTGGTTTTGCTTTTTTATTTTTTAACAACAAAACAAAAACAAAAAACCCAAACAACCAACACCAAAACCAACACTAAATTATTTCAGTCCTGAGTAATGTACTGTGGTTTTACTTCCCAGAAACTGTTCCCGGAAGAAATAGTTTCCATGTGCTTTCATTTGCATAGATATCTTTACTTTACAAAGCAGTGCATTTCTCTCTTGGGGCAACCAGCCCAAGTTCTTCTTAAGCCATGTTAAAAATAGCCATAAAGAAAGGAAAGTGCTAAACAGTGATTTTCCTGATGAGATTGTCTGTATTGGTACACTGGTACTTGTCTTGGGCCAGTGCAAGGGTCGGTGCTTGTGCAGTGATGGGGAGTGTAGGTTTGACTTGTGCTGCCTTCCATGGCCTCCACTGTGCCAAGTGTCAGGGCATGGTGTGCCAGCACAGGTAGGAATGTAAGAACCATGAGAGCTGTCGTTTAGGGAAAGAGTTACAGGAAAGGGGAAAGTGTATAGAGGGCTTTCTAAGGTGTCACAGCTTCCACTGTTTTGTAGCTCAGGGACTTTGTGAGCCAATGGGTGTTTATATTTAATGATGTTTAATTGTATACTCCGTGAAGTTTCTATGCAAACTTTGGGTATCAGCCAACACCCTACTCAGCTGATCTCATGTCTGCTGCTGAAGTCTTGCACGTGCAGTCTCCTGTGTCTATTATAATGCTTGTCTGCCCTGTTTGGTGATGTTTTAGATACTCTTTCTGTCTCTTTTCTGCCTTAACTAATCCAGTGAAGAAAGGAGAGATGACTGGGGAGGGGGAAGAGGGAGAAGGTGACGACAGCTTAGAGCCCAAGGAGTTGGAAATGAGTGTGCTTGGCTGGAGCAGGCAGAATGGCTTTGTTTAACATCCAGCTGTGCCCTGCAGCTCTGGCAGACAACAGTAATGCTCTTAAGCGTGTCACAAGCATGTGTTCAAACTCTCAGTATTTTACAACTTGAACATTTCTTTATTGAAGCCCTTAAATGTTGTAATTTTTTGTTTGATTGTTACAGTTTAACCATCCAGGCAACTAAACAACCACACAGCCACTTGCTTACTCCTCGCCCCCGTGAGATGGGGGAGACAGTTGGGGGAGGGAGGGAGGGGGAATTTGGGATTGAGGTAGAGTTTAATAGGAGTGAAAAGGAAGGGACAAAAATAATGATGATGGTGATAAAAGAATCAAAGTGTATAAAAAAAGGATCCACAATGGAGTTGTTCACCACAGTCTAGTTCCTTATCAGCAGTCCCCAGCCATCTTTCCCCCTAGTTTATATACTGAGCATAACATCAAATGGTGTGGAATATCCCTTTGGCTAGTTGGAGTCAGCTGTCCTGCTGTGTCTCTTCCCAGCTCTTTGTGTCCGCCAGTCTCCTCGCTGGCAGGGTGGTGAGAAGCCAGAGTCCTTGATGTAGTGTAAACACTGCTTAGCAACAACCAAAAACATCCATGTGTTATCAACATTATTCCTGTCCTAAACACAAAACACAGCTACTGGGAAGAAAATTAGCTCTATTTCAGCTGAAATCCAGCCATTGTTTTTGTTTATTTGAAAACAATGTTAAACATCCTTAAACCTGTCTTGCCCCTTGGGTTCCCAAAAAAAAGTATTTCCCTTTTGAAAGCTACCCTTCCTGGTCTTAGTTGAAGCATTCAGTCTGTGCATTTGTCTGCTCCTTCTCTTGTCTCTCTTCTTCTGGACTGGCTTTCTCCTTATAGCCAAATTGCCATAATCCCCACGAGTTTATAAAGCTCTCAGTGTGGCTTTGATTTATCAATGTGGTTTAGGGTTTGGGTTTTTTTGCTGTTTTTGGGAGATAGAGTGGGAGTGGCATAGTCTCTTGCCTGTTTTTAGGTTTGTGAACCTGAGTGTTCTTCTGAGGACTCAGATCTTGCACATGTGTAGCATGAGGTCCTCTGCTCTCTGCCGTGTCCTTCCCTTTCCCTGTCTGTGACATTCCAGTCTGAGGATTGACTTAGTTGGGACAGCCTGGCCATTGTGCCGTTGTGTCCCCGTTCAAATGCATTAGTAGCCCTTAGTTTCGTCAAGGTGTGTTGCTAACCATCCTCTTGAAAAGAGACCCAATGGACACCAGAACTCAAAATCAGGACATGGGCAAGTTCTGAGGAGGGAGCTGTTATTCAAGATTCTTTCCAAAAGCACTTTAATATGCTCCCTGCCTGGATTCACTACCTTGTTGTTTAGTCTGACAAAGCAGCAATAAAATAGCTTTTTTAGTAATTTTAACAACCATTTGTCTGAGATAAAGACACTGATATTGGCAAAAATTGCCTGTGCTTTAAAGCTAAACCTGCTGGTTTTAACCTCAACTACCTTTTCCATATGTCAGGAAACTTAATTTTATTTGAGTGTTGCTCATGTTGAAGCTTGCTGTTTCAAAAGCTGAGCGTGGCCTTAAATGTAGGTGTGAGAAGATACTTTATTATATTATTGTACGAGACTAATAGGTGTGTGGGCACAACACGTTTTTTAATATATTAACAGATTTTTAAATTAGATTTGAAGTGGTAAAGGGACAAAATCAGTCTTGCTAGAGATCAGTATGTGTTACCTTTCCAACACGGAGAAGTTTTATTCAATATGAAATATGAGGAGCATAACTAAATTTCTGAAATGATGGCTTTGAGAAAGAAATGTACCTTGCCATCATGATGTCCCGGAGAGAATAATAAAAGGAATGATGTATTTCAAAAGTAGAGCAGTCAGAATCATGGAAAGTATGTCAGTGCTGAAGGCAGCCTGGAGAGCAAATAACTTACAAGGCAGGTTGCTGTTGCTAATGGTTTGCACTAACAATGAACTTGTTTTAAAATCAAGAACAAGTTTTGTTGGACACTTTCAGCTTGCGTGTTGATTTCATGCTGTTTGTTGTGTTCTCTAAACAAGAGGTGTTGAATAACTGAGGCTGGGCATGTAGAACCAGGATTATCTTGCTTTCACAGCATAGTTGGGCATAAAGCAAGTTTGTAAAAATACTTTTTTTAAGGTGATGTTGGTGCAATCGTTCATGAAAGGAGAACTTCATGGGAATTTCATTTGAATTAATTTGGTCAAATTTAAATTAAATTTTTTTAATTTGGTTAAATTAAAATTATTTCAGTGTTAGTCTTGTAGATAAGTTGTCCCTGTCCAGTGGTAATTTCATTAAACATCTGTTGAAATTAGACAGTTTGGAGCATTACGAACATTCTGAAAAATGTTTGACTTCCTTCAAGAAGGCAGCTTACATAGAATAAATCAGCATTTTTTAATGATTATTTTTCTGTGAACAAGCTGAATTTGAAGGTTAGGGGTAACTGTCACATATTTACCAAAGCACTTCAGAAAAGGAAAAGTTAGTGTCTGAAGTCAATTAGAGTTGCGTTTTTCCCCCAAGGTATTTTCACAGGAGCTGTGCATGAGTAGATGACTGGAACAGAACAGCACTAGTTAAAGCTCTTGTAATTGTAAGAGGGAACACAGAATCACAGAACATGCAGAGTTGGAAGGGACCCACAAGGATCATCGAGTCCAGCTCCTGATCCTGCACAGCACCATCCCCAGGAATCACACCCGGTGCCCAAGAGTTGTTCAGATGCTTCTTGGACTCTGTCAGGCTGGTGCTGTGACCACTTCCCTGGGGAAGTTCCAGTGCTAAACCCTTTTCCCTAACATCCAACCTAAACCCACACTGACACAGCTTCAGGCCATTCCCTCGGGTCCTGTCACTGGTCAGCACAGAGCAGAGATCAGTGCCTGCCCCTCCTCTTCTTCCTCTCCCAAGGAAGCTGCAACTGCAGTGAGGGCTCCCCTCAGTCTCCTCCAGGCTGACCAGACCCAGTGACCTCAGCTGTTCTCACACGGCTTTCCCTCAAGGCCCTTCCCCATCCTCGTGGACCTCCTTTGGACACTCTGTAATAGTTTCATGTCTTACCCCAGCTTCCCCCTGCACTTGGGGTGAGGCTACCCCAGCTCAGAGCAGAGCAGGACAATCCCCTCCCTTGCCCGGCTGTGATGCTGTGCCTGATGCCCCCAGGACAGGGCTGGCCCTCCTGGCTCCCAGGGCACTGCTGACTCACAACTTGCCAGTGACCAAGACCCCCAGGTCCCTTCCTGCAGCACTGCTCTCCAGCATCCCATTCCCCAGCCTGTATGGCAGCTCTGAGGAGAGGCCTAATGTATTCCTCCCTCACAGGAGCATCCTTGCCAGCAAAATGCATTGAGGAGTTTCCTTTGTCTAATTAGTTCTGTCGTCAGCTTTCCTTCTACTCCTAGAACAGATGGATGCATAAAATAGTGTGAGGTGATTTAGTTTATTTTTATGTGCATCTAACGAGTCATACTCACACGTGTCTAAAAGAGCACTTTTAAATTTAAAAAATGCATCAGCACAGTAAAAGAATTAAGCACGTGCCCCAGGGAAGAGCTCAGATATTGTTGTGCTTTCAGTTTTATACCTGTGATACAGAACCTTCTCTCACAGGATCCTTCCTTGGTTTCACTGAGCTGGGTGCAACTTCTCTCCTGCCTCTTGTGTGACTCTTGCTCTTCTTAAAATATGTTAAGTATTAGAAAATAGGTATGGTGAAAGAGTCATTTTAGCTAGCTTTTTGGACTATAATTTCTGCAATTTAAAGTCTGCAGGAGGAGCTATTACATTGTCTGTTCTGACACTGTTCTGTAGGCCTTGTGCACTCTATGCAGAGTACACTTACATTAGTTTATGGTAGTTATTATGACACTGAACACTTGCTGTAAATAAACTTTAAGAACACGTTGAGGTTTCTTCTCTTTTGCAGGGGAGGGTAGTGGTAGGTGGTAGGGTTGCTGTTGGCCTCGTTGTGCAGGGAAGTGGTAAAAGGAGAGCCTGTTTCTAAAAGGAGAGCCTATTTCTCTGTGCCCAGTTTGGGGAGCTGAAGAGGAGGCTGGATTCAGTGTTGCTGCTGTCCTGTAATGGGGACTAATGTACAGCATGGCTTGAAACTGAAATTACTGCAGCTGCTTCTCAGGGGAGCATTGGGTTTGGAGTCCTGATCTGAGCCCGTCACTGAAACTATTAAATTCTCAAATGCTCAAGAGAGAGCACTATTATTACAAAGCATTAAATCATTTGATAGAGATGATTCCTCCTGCATTCTTAGAAATGGAACTCTGGCATCCTCTGTTCTGCTTCTGCGTAACATTTGCTGGTGAAGCTGTGTGATGTACACTTGCCTTCCAGTCTTATGAGCTTTTAGAGAGCTTAATTATTTAAGGTATTTTCCTTCTCAAGGAAGGAGAGCAGATGAAAAGAATGAGCTGAGATAAAGAATTAGGTCAAGTCTCTTGCTGTAGCAGCCAAATGAACAAGAGTGACTAAAAAAATAAAAGTAAATATTTTCTGTTGATGGTAACTTCTACCAGTAAGTAATTTCTAGTCAAATGCCTTGTCCTGGAATCCATCTGCAGAGCTTTTTGAAGGGCTAGCTTATAATAATATCATAGTCAGAAATTGGACTGTAATTGGTCCCATCTTTCTTCTAAGGAAGTGTCACTGTTTTTTAGGAAATGCTGAATTTCTTTATGAACGGAACACACACATGTGCCATTTCATTGATTAAATAACCAAGTGAAATGTAAGACAGCTCACCAGGGTAGGCTGGCTTGGAAGACAGGAAAGGAGCACATAGGATCAGTTCTCCTGCCCTAGGGGATGTTAGGGGATGAGATGATCACAGAGTTAAATTCTGGAGTAGGATTAACTTACAGAATATGTTGAATGCTTGAAAAATCAGAGACTTCCTGTGGAGGGTCTGGACCAGTCACTTCAATGTCTGTCACACCTGTGAGACAGGAAGAGTGCTTTTTTGATTTTTCCTACTCCAGAAGCATGCTTTGAAGAGAAATTCGCTTTTGCTGCCCTTTCATCAACCAAACTGAACACAAATTAAGTATTCTTATTGCTGCTGTTGTTTCTAGTTTTTAGCCTAGTTTCTAGTGTTTAAGGTTTCTTCTGTTGGTAAACCATGTGTGCACAGCATCAGTATGTTGTGCTGCAATGGCTCTGTGACTCTGCTTTTTTTTTTTCTCTATTTCTTTTTTTTTTTCCCCTGTGTTGAGATGCCCCAGCTTTGGGGAGAAGCATAGTTTCAAGGTATCTTAGAGGAAATTGAGGTGCCACTGCCAGGATCTGACTAAATTAAGAATTTTGATTGATACGGCTTCCTTTGAAGGAATTTGGCTTCACTTTTGGGTTTCAGTGTTTGGGGAGGATAGAGCAACACACTCTAATATATTTAATTCTAGAAGTTTTCCGTGCAGATACCAAGATGAGATTTGACTGTTCTGTCATAGGAGAGAAACTTATTTTTTCTTTGTTTGGTTTTACACTGGTGTTAAAACTGGGTCTGGTCAATATGAATCGATAAGCTTGTGTCTAACTATGCTAGTCTCATTCCTACAGTGCACTCTTACATCGTTTAACTCTGTTTGACTTGCTTTGATTCTGTCTTGCAGAGTTCCAAAGTGCTTGCAAAGAAGGAGCTCTCCTACATGCCCATCATTGGCTGGATGTGGTATTTCCTAGAGATTGTCTTCTGCAAGCGCAAGTGGGAGGAAGATCGGAAAACAGTCGTACAGAAGTTGCTCAATCTCAGGGACTACCCTGAAAACTTCTGGGTGAGTGATGACTAACAAGTGGAGTGTGAGGTGCTGTAGTGCTCAGCAGGAGTGAGAGGCACAGGCAATATGTGATGCTTACCAGGTTGTTGCTGAGATTTTTGATTCAGTAGCTTTCTTGAGAGTATCAGGAGAATACTCTCAACTGAATTCTCTCTGGAGTTTCCTATGTACTGTGTTGTGTGTTTCCTTCTCTATAGTACAGAGCCCTACAGAGAGCCCTACAGATATTACTGCAAAAATACCTGCAGTGTGATCTACTCAGTAAAGTTTGGGGTTCTCTAATTACAGGCACTGGATAGGGGTGGGTAGATGCAGGGGTTCATGGCTGTGTAACAGATGCATGTGACAATGTTGTATTGAAGCACATTAACTGTATTTGTTACCTAAGCTCCCGTCTCACCTTAGAGTGCTGAGTTCATATTAGTGTTTTCTCCTTCCCTGTGATGGTGCCATTCCTGGGGAAGGTGTTTGGTCAGACATGGCCCAGTAGAAGTAGAAGCCATGTGGTCAGAGAAGTGGCCTGATGGAGCCATTGACTATGTTCCAGGGAGAGGATTGGTATCACTCTTCAGTAAGAAGCAAGTTTTACTTTTTGCATCACCATAATTTTTTAGTATTCACCGTTCTGGCATTTCCTTATCTGAGAATGAAAAGCCTTTGAACTTCTTCTCTTCTCAGAAATCATAGAAATTGCAGTTCTTCTGAGCTAGTGGTGACAAGAGTGCAATTCAGTTAAAGAAATGGAATCTTAAGCAGCGTCTCTGGGGGCCTACAGAAACTATTGCTGTTCCCTTGTGAAGATGTATATACTATATTTCTCGTGCTCTGAAACAAATTTTTTTTGTTAATTGTCATTGCTTCAAATGAGTGCTAAGCAATCAAAATTGATCTCTGTGTTTCAATGTTTAAGTGACTTGCAGGCAGGAGGCTGTAGCAAAGGGGTGATTCTGGGATTTTAGTTTCAGTTTCTCTCCAGAGATTTGCCTATGCTCTGTGACTTTTCTATACACGTAGGCAACTCAACTCTAATCAGTGAGCACAAGCCACCACCATCCTGCAGATACTCCTGTAGAGGGATTGCTAAAAAGGAGCTATACCTGTGGAAGGGACATAATTGTTGATGTACACTTGGGGTTATTGCAGTGTGGAGTTTTAATTTGCATTTGTATGATGACATAATGTCAAAAGGCACAACAATAGCACCTTGAAAGGCAGACAAGGCAGAGCATGCTAAGTGAACTTGAGAGATTTTCTTATCAGTTTCTCTATGTCTCATCAATCTGATAACATTTTGCTTGCAACACAGAGTGAAAGCACTCTTGGATGGGCTAGAACTGAAGCTGACTGTTTGGCTAGTTTCTTCAATATCTCTTGTCTTTTTTGGCTACATTTTTGCCGTGGGTTATAAGGAATTACTTGGTGTGATTTGGCAGTGCTCTCTGATGTGTTACTTTGCATTCATGCTTGGCAGAAAGCAGATGAACAAGTGGTAAATCTGCAAAGATCTGTGTGCTCTCCTCTGCTTGCCAGTGACAAGATTGTAATTATTCATGTCTGAGCACTTCCCTGTATAGTTCATAAGAGCATGAGCCTTTCTGTTGTCCTGCATGTGCTGCCTTACATCTGTTACCAGCTGTCTCCCTGGCATCAGAGTTACTGTCTAAGTTGTCCATGGACCTCAAGTGCCATAGGGAAAGCAAGCAGGTTGGAGTGAGAGTAAACAAGCTGGGCACTGAAGCACTTCCTAAAAATGTGTTCGGTTTTGACACTTAGCAAGTTTTAGATGCCATGATATTTGAACACTTCACCATCAGAGAGAGAGGTCTACAACAGGAGTGGTTTTTAAGTGTTTTCTGAGAGCTCATTAGAGATGGAGTGACTCAGAGAAACCAAGCTATTCTGATGGCAAGTAGCAGAGCAGATGTTAAAGCCTAAAGGCTGAAGTTCAAACCGGATGGAGAGTTGCATGAGTGTTTGGATTTGGGGTTTTGGGTTGTTTGTTTTTTTGGGGTTTTTTTTGTTGGTTGGGATTTTTTACCTCTGTCAAATAAATTATATAAATTTGTATGTGGCTACACCCATCCCTGCTAGCAGTGTTAATTTGGGTTGTGCTGGTGGGAATTAGAGAAACCTCTGCTCAGTCAGCAGAAGACCTGACTGTGTGTCTAACTGTAGTTGTGTCTTGGTTTTAGTTCCTGATTCATTGTGAGGGCACAAGGTTCACAGAACAGAAGCACCAGATCAGCATGCAGGTAGCTGAAGCCAAAGGTCTGCCCAAGCTCAAGTACCACCTCCTGCCACGAACAAAAGGATTTGCTGTCACCGTGCAGTGTTTGAGAAATGTAGGTAAGGAAAGTCACAGGGGACAATGCTAAGTGGTTATTTCCTCTGACTGCTGACAGTTTGCCTTGCTTTTCTTTTCCCTCTAGCACGTGCCCTAGCAGAAAAATCCTGGGATGCTTTCAGACCATTTTTTCACTAGCCTCTGGTTTTATTAACAAAGACCTGAATCAGTTTGTGGGGTTGGTTTTTGGGGGGTTTTAATTTATTATTGTTATGTTTTGTTAACTGTGACTCTGTGTTGGGGAATCTCAGTTGCATATTTTGTACCAGTTGGTACATACTTTGTTGCATATTCTGTACCTATTGCCAAAGGATACTATTTCTTAGTATTTGCTAAGCAATTCTATTCTAAATGAAGCAAATGCATCAGTAGAGAGTCTGAGGCAGTGTGGCTCAAAATAATTTCTTGTGGTAAATAACTACTTCAAATAATGCAGTTCTTAAATCAGAGAATATTCTGCTTTAAATTTCTATATAGATTTGCTCTTTAGAGTTTCTTAATGGAGCTGAGGAAGGGGAGTAGACATTGACTGAAGATACATCTAGGTGAAATTTATAAACAGTTTCTACATTACAAAATGTGTAAGTTTTTCTTCATTAATATTGTTTTGAGCTCCCCATTTATTTCTGGTTACTTGCATTTGCCAACTTTAAAGTGACATCAAGTAAGAATATTACACACGTTGCCTTTGAAGTTATATTCTTTGACTGATACTATTGGAGTCTTCTGCTGTGTACTTCATGGGCAAAGGAAAGACAGTGCTAAGTAGCTGTAGTGTTACAGGGTCTTTGGGGTCTGGTAGGTTTGTGTGTTAGATGGCTGATGTGTAAGAAAGAAAAAAATGGTTTCTGGTTTAGAAGAAAATGTTCCATCTTGACTGAAATTAATGTCAAAACTTCTTTTGTCTTTGAAGACATGTTTTCATGTGGCATATCTGGGATAGCTGCTGTAAGAAAAGCTTCCCAGTCAGCTGGCTTACTCTCTCTTGTATTTCTTCTAAATGTCTTCTGGCAAACCAGGTAGATCATACTACTGTTGTAGCTTCCTAGGCACCCACAGCTTCCCACCCCCAAGATGGATAGGAGAGCTTGGATCCTTTGTGATCCGTGAAGAAGAGGTAAGTTACGTGAAGCGTCCAGCAGCCCCCTTAAGAGCACAGTTCAGCCTTGCCTTTTGAATAAGGGTGACTGCTCTGCTGAGGGCAGGGGTAGTAGACTTGAGGCACAGAAAAAGGGATGAGTCAAAACTCTGTGGTCTCTAATCCCTTAAGCTGGGAATCAGGAAGAGGTTATTTTGGTGGTGATTTTTTTCTTTTCACTGCTCTGTGTAATGCAAACAAAATATGGCGTGATTGGGGATAAGTAGCTGATCCGTGGGCAAACATTCCATAAGGAAACAACTTTAGGAAACCCAAGTGACGTTTATAAAAATTTTGGACATTCATGCAACACACTACAACAACACTTACTAGTACCCTAAATATTTGAAATACCTTCAGAAAAAGAAGACTGAGGTTGCTAGATACCTGTTTCTTTAGGGGAGTATATGTCACTGCCTCAGTCCAGAAGCTGTAACTTGCTAGATCGAGCAGTGTCAGGCCAGTAAGAAGGCAGTATTTCCCTGTGAGGGTTCGAGGAGAAGCAGAGTCATAACTTGTCATACACAGTTTCAGCAAAAACTGTTGAGCTTAAAAATCCAACCAACAAACCTCTGAGAATTTGATGACCCCAAACTGGTGTCACAGGTTCTTCTAGGTTTATTGCTTTACTTGCCTTGTTGCTTTTTGCAATGAGAGGAAGATAGAAAGGTTACTGCTTGGGTTACTGCATGTTTCTGTCCTATAGAGATAAGGGGTTCATGTAAAGAGCATCTGAAAACAATGTCTTATTTTTTAGAACTCCTAATAACATTATTATGTACAGATAATAAGTAAGTCCATTTATGTTTTTTGAATAGAGAATGTGATGACAGTTCTCCTTTGACAGTCCATGATCTGGAAATGTAATACTGTCTGGAAATTCGGTCATATCCCTATGCATGTCTGAAAGTGAGAGACTGGTGCTGAACTGCCTGAGCCCATTTTGGGTTCTGCCACCAAGGCTGATGCACCTTCTGTTCACCCACAAGGGTGATGTGCCTGGCTGGAGTGCCTTGCTAAGGGATGTAGCTGCGGCACGACCTAGCAGTGGAGCCAAGTCACAGGTTAGGGACCAGTTCACAGCTGGGTGTGACAGAGCTTCTGTCCCATTTTTTTTCCTCCTTTCTGACAAGGGTATGATTCAGCTTGTCAGAGGCTGTAGTACTGTGGGATGGGTAGTTGCTGGTATCTCTGGCTGTAGCTGTAATTTACCCATGGCAGCAGAGATCACGGGTTGGTCCTCTTCAAAACTTTGTATCAAGTCTTAATGCTACCAGCTGGAGTCACTCTGGAAGCAGTTCTGAAGTAGTTCTGCAGTAGTTGGAAATAGACATTGGTGGCATCAGTCTGGCAAGCCCACTTGTTTTGAAAAGCTTTGTTTCAGAAAAAGTTTATTTAATGTGCATATATTGGAAGCTGCCTCTATGCCAGTGATGCCGTATCTGTCAGCATAAGCAGATGAATTTGGATAAAAATACTCTCCATGCTAAATAACAAGTAAAGAACCTTCCCTCCTAACTGATTTCTTTCATATGTGGTAATGGAATTGTTTTTTCCTCCAAAACTTGCTTTCTGAAGTTCATATCTCTGTACATAATTTGATTCTTAAAGAAATGCTTTTAATATTTTCTGAACTTGTTCTGATAGTTTTGTCAATGACCATTCCTACCAGTATGGTTTTACAGATGCAGTTCCCAGGAACTTAATTCCTAGAAGCTGTTCACTTTCTTTAAAAATTGCTGTTTGCTACCTGTACTGTTCATGGAACCAAATTAAAATACAAATCTGTTTCTAAAACATTCATCCATTACTTACAGTAAAAGTAGATGTCTCAAACACTACAAAAGATATATTTAACTGTTCCTTTTATTGTCTGATTGTGTATCAGGCAGTTCCTTCCAGCTGCTTTTATTTAGTTAAGACTTGTACTTAAACATGTACTTCACAGTGGGTTGTAGATAAGCCCAAGTTTTGTTGTGTACCTTTTCCTCCAGTTGTGCATGTCTGTCCCAGAGGGAATGGATGAGAATAAATTCCAGGGTGGTATTCTCAAGGATTCAGTATGACAGTATTTGGGAGTATTGCAATGACTTTTTTCCCCATGAGCTGTATGTTAGTCCTGGATTTTTAATTTTTTTTCCAAGTGGGCCTCTATTCATCATCCAGAGCAAGTAACCAAGTTTGAGAGGATGAGTGGTTTTTGTTCAATCTGGCCCAATTAATGAAATGTTAAATCAAAGGATTGTGTCAGGGTGGTGTCACATCAGCAGAACAGTGAATGTCACTGTACCTTTCCCTCCCTTTTCCAGTCTTCAGATCATTTTGTGCTAGTATGAAAATGTATGTAGCCATAGTCATTGCCTGTAGGTTGATTTTTCAGTGAATCACCCTGGCATAATCCACCATGGCCACAAAATAATGCGAGAAATTCAAGAGGACAGTCAAAGTAAGAAAAATCCTCTCTAGATACGTAATCCGAAGATTTTTTTAGGTTGAAGTTAAGAAATTAAATCTTAAAGTCTTAAGTACTTAGCTCTCTGTCAGAATGCTGTAGAAGGAACCAAAAGTTAATGATATGAAAAAAAGCTGGGCAGAGATTAGAAAACAACAACAACAACAAAAACCTAATCAGTTTTTTGACAGAAAGAAAAGGCTTTCAAATATTTGTATTTGTTTTTAATGAAAAAGAGATATCTGAGCTATAACTCCTTTGAAAAAATATTTTACAATTTAAGCAAAATTTCTCAAATGCTGCTTATATTAGCCTGAGAGTGAGACAGTTGTGATGTTCTCAAGATACTATGGAGTTATTTTTTTACTTGTTTTAGAATCTAGATTTTCTTGTCTCTTCAGGTTTTGGATGAGAAAGTCATGAGATGTCCAATTCTAATTATCCAATTACAAAATCTGTGTTTAATGATAACCAGTTCTAGTGTGTCACACAGCATGCTAGTGCTGCTTTGACTATGGATGCTTTCTGGCAAATTTTAATTTAAAGCAGACTTTTTCTTGGACACTTCCATTGTTATTTTCCTGCACTCTCAGAATGAGGAAGCTAAAGTTTTCAGTTATCTTCAATTATATCTAGGTAGCAGAGGTCTGTTTACTCCTGCACATTGCTATCATTGTCTTGAGTTTGGCACTGCTTTGCAGCAAAAGATTTCAGTGTTTTATTAAAAGATACTGGACTGAATACAGACCAGTTGGAAACTGGAATAGCATTTTTTTTCCCCCAGAGAAAAGGAATGCTCTGTGTAAAACTTGTCAGCACATAAAGATGTTCCTGTCCATCTCCACAGTTTTTTTTCAGAACAGGACAACTGTCTTCCAATGTGTCTCAACAAAAGCCCAATTCATATAAAAACTCAATGTAGATACCTTGTAAGAGACGGAAGAAAAAGTGTTGTTTATATCATACTTCACTTTATTGCATCCCTATTGTTGTTAGAATAATCTCATGCTATTATTGAAAAAACTAAGGAGCTTACACCATATAAACCAAACTGAGCTCTTGTTTTCCTTCAATTACATTGGATTACTAAATTAGAGTAGATTAGTAAAATCCTTCTACACTAAGAAGCTTAAAAATGGAGGCAGATAATTGATTTTTAAAAAGTAATTTCATACTTGTACAGAGAAAGCAGTGTGCTTGAAGTAGACTTTGTTTTGAAGGAGTTAGTAGTGAGGGACAGAGTCTTTTGCAGTGACAGGGGTTTGGCCTTTGTTTTTAGGATTTCCTTTCAGCACTGAAGCCAGGCTGTTCTATTCTCCACTATGAATTCAGTCCTGCAGTAACAAATGATGTGGTGAGTTTCTGGGAGCTAAATGCTGAGGCCAAATCATATTTATTTCTCATAGCTAGAGAGGTTTCAAAACCAAGAGCAAATCTGTCCTGTGTAATAAGTCTTTCCTAGGTGGGTCAAGAGGTCTAACAATAAAGGTTCACCACATGCATTTTTATTCATTATTGCAAAACTCCAAAGCAGAAAACCTAAAATACCACAGGCTATACATGAAAATGCTTCTTTGTCATTTTTGTGACAAAAAATCAACAAGTTATTTTTGTTGTCATTGCTCTTAGAGTTCATACCATGATGCACAACTGATTTCAGTGTCAGGAAAATAAATCATCTCTGGTAATTTAGTACCATCAGGAAAATAGTGTATGTAAGGATGTGTTCAAATAAACTTTTTTGCAACACTTCATGTGATTTTAAACAGTGAATGCTTTTTCTGTAGAAACTGCTTGTTACTGCTCTTTTAGTTTATCTGCCATCATCCTTTGCAAATGGTTTTACTGTTCCAGCTCAGTCCTGAACTTTACAAACAGTTTTCTCAATGCTGGAAGTTTGGCTGCAGTTTTGTTCATCAGAATTTTATGTTCTATTCCTCACATCTGCATGTCTTCATAGCAGCAGCCAGCTGACACCAGATGTGGTGTGTCATTCTCTCTCTGCCTTTGCCCTAGAGGAAGTGCCTGAGTTACCAAATAATGGACATGGACCCCGGCCACTTATGGCTGCATGAAGCCCTCCTGCTGTAGGGGGTCTCTCACACACACTTTACCTGTTCTTAGTCAAAGGGTATATATTGGTCATTGTTTGTAAAATGTGTATCTGCCTGGTTGTTTCCTGAGATTTCAGGGGTAGTTGTTGATTCACAGTGAACTGAAAAAGGTAACAATTCTGCAGCCATTTGACTCCTAGGAAGTCCTAGGTGAATTCTGTCAGAAGCTGTAACTGTGTTCCCTGTGCCCATCATTCTGCACCTGATGAGGAAGGAGATGGGGGTGAATGGAGAGCAAACCTTTCCATTCTGCTGGTGCATTTCCTGATTATTTGGCTTCTGAAAACCTGCATGCTGAATATTCCATTGTCATTTTTACCTTGATGACAGCTCAAACTGTGGTGCTATGGCAATGACTTACTTAAATATTCTCCTTGTCTGAGAGAGAATTACTTACTTCCATTGTATTACTACAGTAAACACATAACCTGTTTTTCTTCTTGTAGTTTCTGCAGTCTATGATTCTACCCTTAATTTTAGAAATAATGAAAATCCAACATTGCTGGGAGTTCTAAATGGAAAGAAGTATCATGCAGATTTATATGTAAGGCAAGTAATCCATATTTTAATTCCTTTTTAGTAGGAGTATGTACTTGAAATCACACTTGGTCAAATAAGGGGATGTTTTCAAGTGGGTAACAGAAAGCAGATCTCTACCAACCTGGCTTCACAGAACTTCAAATAAAAATTCCTATGAGTTGGGAAGTGTTTCTGGTAAAGTTTTGTGATTATAAGTATGTGAGGAGCCCATAAATGTCTAAAGAACTTTTTGTTTGTTATTTTTTTACTCATTTGTGTGTCTGTTAGCTCAGCAGCAGCACTGGGGCCTCTTTTCACTCCCTTGGCCAGAATACCCAACACAATCTAAGTGTTCAGGTGGAGTTGAATATACCTGTCTCTGGCACAGTTCCAGTTCCTCTGGTGGAGGTCAGGCTCACAACTTTCCCATCTGGTGGTGTCATTGTTGAAGTATTTGACAGCTGCACCCTCCCTACCAACAAGGAGGTTGTTTAATGAAAAAAACATTACCTGGATTCCTTTTTATTAAGGTTTCTATAAATTACAAATACCCTAATGGTTTCCCATGATCTTAATGGGAAAGGGCCAATTTCCAGGTGAGGTTGTACCAGCATCACCTGTGCTAAGGCACTCAGGGCATGTGATGATGTAGGGTTGGAAGTATCTAGGGTAGCCTAGAAGTGATGCTGCAAGTGATCAAGAGTTCATCATAACCTCTTAAGAGCTCTCTTAAGGACTAGTGAGCTGGTGCAGTTACTTTATTCTGGAAAGCAACATGAAGTGGAATAGGGTGACCTTTTTTTTTACTTCTCCTTTTCTGCCTGTTTGAAAAAGTATTTTGTTCAGAACTGTTTTTGTCCAAGAGTAAAAATGAAGTTTCTCTTGATTCCTCTTCCCGCATGGTAGCTCAGCCGGGTGTCCTCATGTTTGGTGTACACAGCCTGGCTGGTTGGCATTCATGGAGCCCTGCCTGTGGATGTCAGCTCCAACAGAGCAGACGAGTTCCTCTTGCTGTGTCTCCCTTTGCACCATTTCAGCCTGCTGCAAGTCACTCTGGCATAGCATAGAAATTGCTTTTCACAACATAGGGTAGCTGCTTGCCCATTCTGAAAAGCTGTTAAGGCAGGATAAACTTCATGGCTAAATTTGTTCTGACAGGTAGCTGGGGACTATCACAGATTTCTTCAAGATCTCCTCCATATTTGTTTGTTAAAGTGCTGTAGGTGTTGCACAAGTTCAAAAAAGGAGATAAATGTAGTGAGTCTCCTGTCAGATAATCTGTCTGTATAATGCAAGCACTGTTCATGAAAGTCAAGGTATTTAATATTCTTCAATATCTCTTGTTTACCATTGGCAGGCGGATTCCACTAGAGGATGTCCCAAAAGATGAGCAGGAATGTTCTACCTGGCTCCACAAACTATATCAAGAAAAGGTTGGTTTTTTTGTCAAGACAGCACTTGTGAGCCACCAGTGCTTGGTTATTTGTAGTGCTAGTAGACCTTTACAGTGTGCATGTGTAGTGTCCTAATTTGGAGGCTTGGAATGAGTTGGTTTGTTTGGTTTTTAGGGTAAGTGCTCTGTTTCTCCATATACAAATTGATCTTGTGCTGCCAGTCATGATTGCTTTCGTTTTGTACATAGAGCAACAGGAAGAAAGCTTAAACATGCCTTTCTAGAGCAGTTTTAAGCCTCTTCTTTAGAAAGTTGCATTAGGATGCAAAAATCGAAATTGCCGTACTGCCATCTGATTGCTAGAAAGATCCCCTTCCCCTAGAAGACACCTTCTAAATCAAGAAGTAATTTATTGGCTAAATAAAAAATTTTCTTTAGTGTATTAGACTTTTTGTGCCTTGTTTTTCCCTGCTCTTTTTACCAAAGCAGACATCCAGCATTAAAAGGACAAGCTGATAAATTGTTATCATCCTGTGGGTATAGAAGGCATGCATTTAAGATTCCTAATTTCATAGGTTGGGGAGAGAATAATAATGATTGTGTTTGTAGATACCCAGTGGGGTTTTTTGTTTGTTTTTTTCTTCTTTGCAAATGCTTTCACATTAATCCTTCAGTCTTTCAGAATCTGTTTCTTCTGGGCTGTTTTTATGAATATTGGAGATAGTTGCTGGGGGATGTGCTTTTTGAATGCACACAGTACTCCCATTTCAATCAGTGGGAGTCATAGGTATGCATGGCATGAGGGCCTGGCAGCTCACTTTGCTTTGATACCTTGATCAAAGTTATGTATTCACACTGGAATGCAGCAGTGGTTTGGATTTAGAAATTACAGAATATAGCTATGCTCTGGTCTCCTCTTGCTGTGACAGCAAAATTCTGCTGTGCCATTTGTCGTGCTCTTCCCTGGACATCACATTAGCACTTCTGTATCAACAGTGCCCTGGCTGTTCTCAGTTTCACACCATGACTGTTTCTGGTGTAATTCATGGCTCCTCTAAGCAGCTTGCTTACAGGAATGTGGAAGGTAAATGTGTCTTGGGACCTCATTTGTAGGTCTACTCCCTTTGGCTCTTGATCCCCCTTCTCATAGTTTGTGCCCATAACACCCGATTCAGGCACAACCCCCAGCACCTTCACAGAAAAGCAGGGTCAGGCCCATGTACTGGTCCTTTTGCTCAACACTGCAGAAGTCCACTTTCTGCTTCTGTGACTTTGTAGCCCTGTTTCATGTCCCTAAAAGAATTATTCAGACAAAGCTTTGCAAGAAAAGAACATAAGTGTGAATGTGGTTATTGTTTTCATGAATCCTTTATTATATAGTTGCAGTAATTCACTCCAAGATTTTTCTGTTGTTGCCTCTTCGGCAAACACTCATTTGTTTCTAGTACAAACAGAGTGTACATCTATCCTTCATAATACTATACTGCACAATATGTCATATTATTCTTCATATCTGTTCTTCATGACAACTTCATTTGCTGGTAGGTTAGGTCTCTGCTTTCCTGTTTAGTACAGGAGTGAAGTTTTGCATCCAGGAGTGAAGTATGGTGTGTTCAGTTTTCCATTCCACTGAAACCTTTTTTGGTTATGGGAATGTTTGTGATTGATTAGGGATGGGGGGAGATGTTTGTTTTTTGGTTTGGGATTTTTGGTGACGATGTTAGTTTTTCTCTGAAGGCAGCATGTTTCTCTTTCTCCAGTTGTTTTACTTTTGTGAAACTTATTTCGTTGCAGTCATTCCTGGTTTGCTGAAGCCCATGTTTTTGTAAAATCAGACTGGCAGAATATATAGCAGGGACAGCTTCTTCCAGAGTTCTGAGATGATGGAAGCCCACCTGCAGGGTAGAAATAAAATTTTGTTCAACCTTTCTGCCCTGCATCTTAAAAAAGTAATAGGCTATTACGTCGCATAGCAAACAGCAGTGCTTCCCAGGTGCTGTTTCCAAAAATTAATTCTGATTCAGATTGTCTTCAGAGTCAGAAAATATTTATGATACCATGTAAAAAATCGTTACTCAGAGGACAGTAATTCATTGCAAGTTACATACTCATCCTCCGCTTTGTCTCTTTTGGTTGCAAGCACTTCACTTGCTGTTTCAAAATAAGACAAGATGTACACGCTACTGGAAAGCTGAGACCTTATTTTAACACACATTACTGTTCCCTGTGCTGTTGCTTATTCTCAGTAAGTTTTATAATTTTGCTGTAGTTTCTCAAGACTCACAATGTGCTGAATTATGCTGTAGTAGCATGATTTAGTGACTGGAGAGTGCCACAGGTACTGAGGTCAAGGCCTGTGCACTCAAGATGGACCAAGATTGCAGAGCTGTTGGAATAGTAATGAAATCGGCAAGGATGTACAAGGAGGGACATGAATCTTTTTCAAATTTATTTATTTATTTATTTATTTATTTATTTATTTCCCCATGTTGACATTAGTAAAGGAGTGAGGGCCTTTGAGAAAAGTTTATTCCATTGTTTTTTACCTCCTTGTCTGATCTCACCTGCATGTACCTCAGTCTGAGATACTTTTCCCCGAGAGCCTGTCGTGTTTATGTTCTTGCTACTTATCACTTCATTTTTTGGCTTAGTCACTGCTACAAATGCAGTTGAACAGAGTCCTGCCAGATAAACAGTGGCATTGTGCTGCTGCTCTAAACCAAACACTGTTCTCCTTCCTTTTCCAGGCTTACAGTAAATACCATGTCCATATGCTTCTTCCTCACTGGGGTGGGGTAGATTTTGTCCTTCCACATACGGCCAGCACTGTATCAGTTCCAAATTATGACATAAGTTCAGTTTGGGTTGCACATTGCCTTTTCTTTTTATTTCTTTAATTTCTTTTTAAATGCTATTGCTTAAAAAGCTCTCTTTGACTTATACAAGGACTGTGTTGAGGATCTTTTTGCCAGGTCTGAAGAGGTAATATAAAGTAGTCACAACTCTGCTAGTCCTTGCATGTTTGTTCTCTTTTTTTAGCTCCCTACATCCTCAGTGCCTGAAGTAGAAGTTCTGCTTGAGAATATTAATTTCCATTAAAAAGAGATCAAGTTTTTTAGTTCTTGCTTGTAAGAGAAGCTTGGAAAATAGGGCCTGAAAATATATACAGGAATGTCCTAGGGAATCAGTAAAGCCTAACTGAAGAGAAGTGTACAGAACTCCAGTGTTTGGGAACAAAGGATATATTTTTGGATACTCCTTCTTTGTGGGCTTCCTCACGAAGGAGCCACAGCATACCTCTGCTGTCAGACCTCCTGGTGGGCATGGGGAGGAGGAATCCAGTTAGCCTCTCACAAGGAGATGGATGTTCCCTGATTTCCCTTCACTGCATTACCCCTCCCCCTCACTGTCTGTAGTGCCTTAAATTCAGTGGGGGCAATAGAGGGAGTGTGTTTCCGTGTCGGAATGTGATACCTGCGTGGATGGAATTTATTACAGACTGAAAAGAAGCTCTGTAGGCAGAGGAATGAAAGGAACCTAATGTGAATAAAGTGATTTTGGGAAATGGTGAGGTGTATCGTCTGTTTAAAGCCTGACTTGTTGCTGGGTATCACAGGCACCCTTGCAAAACCTTTCAAGACAGATGAACTCATAAATGCCTTTTGCAAGTGAATGAACGTATTTAAGGGTAAGGAATCCTAACTGAAGAGCTGTTCCCTACAAGAGTGGGAAACGTGGCAGAGCTGTTGGCCTTGACATTGTTTTGCCTCTTGTATTTGTTTTCCATCTGTCTTAAGTCTCTCAGTGAGGTGTGGTCATGGTTTGGCTGCCCCCTCATGCCATGCAGAGCCGACAGAGAAAACCCTGCTGCACTTGTTTCAAGCAAGTGTCCTGCTCTCTGTAGTAGCAGGCCCTCTAATGGCAATGCCAGCAATAGTCGGGAATTCTTCACTTTCCTGGGTAATACCAATATTTGGAAACCTAATTGTATGTAATAAATTCAGTTTAGTGATGATGAGTAGCTCTGTGTTGTAAAGCAGCCTTCACTGCACTGTGAAGAAAACTTGATACACTCTGTTGAAATCTGTTGAAGATGGCTCAGTAACTGGCCTCAGTGATCCCACTACAATCCAGCTCACATGAGTCAAACACTTAGGATATTTCTAATCTCAATAAAGAGAGTACAGTAATTTAATTCCTGCATAATCCCTTAAAAGCTGAATGTTCACTTTGAAATAGATAGTGGTAACAGCTTGTTATTGCTCAAGTTGCTATCAAGTAAGTAAAGAATTTTTTGTGTCAGCTGGAGTGTAAGTGTAAAATCATAGCATAGTAGAAAAAATAGTCTTTTGGTTGATTAGTCTTGGCTTTCCTAGAATTTTTAGAAACCAAAAATCCTTTCTTTAAAGAAATATCATACTTCATTCTGATTAAATTAAGGTTTTTTTTGTTGGAGTTAGTAAGTCAAGAGTCTCTCTGAATTTTTCAGAGAGAGATCAAAGTGCAAGAATTGAATAAAGTTATAGTTAAGAATATTGCTTAGATTTTTCAGTTAGAACAAGATAAGCCATGTTTGTAGTTTATGCATAGCCTAGCGTGCTAAGAAACTAATATTCTAATAAGTTAAGAAGTAGTAGTCTAAGTTTGTCTCTCAACTTGTTGAAAAGTTTCTATATAAAAATATGCATTGGGGAGAGCTGGGGTGTTTTGCCATTGCCTTTTGTCATTGCTTTGCTTTGCTTTGCTTTTGCCTTTAAAACTAATGTGCTTCTGCAATAAATAACTTTGTAGCAACTATTAGCTGCTTAGCTCATTGAAAAAAAACAACCTGACAAGTTGCATGCCTAAAAGCACCCGAAAGTCTGACCTCACAGTTTTTTATGTCAGTCTAATGCTGACTTCATTAATGAACCATTTTTTTGTGATAACACACATAAATAGATAACAGATTAATAACCTTTGCTTTTGAACAAGGACGAAGGGAGTTTTTTCCCCCACTTTTGATATCTTGGGTTGATGAGATGAGTAAAGGCAATGCTATTCACCCATGTGGGCTATAGAGGCAGGTACTGAATTCAAAGTCTCCTGTGCTTTAAAAAACAGATGCTACAAAACAGAAAAACCAACCCCCACCCCACCTCATTATCCTTCTTGTATTATACCTAAAGGTCGAGTCATTTGCTAAAAGCCAGTGAGAGATTTTGTACTGTTTACACACTAAACTGCCTGTAGGGAGGTTCAGCACCCAAACTTCCACAAGTGTCATGGGAGCAAGGTGAACAAGACTATGTCCATGGGACAAAGACAGGAGGGGATGGTGCTTCAGAGTGTGGGACCAAATGGTGCCTGGTCGCCTTTTCTGGCAGGTTTATGGTGCTGTTTGAGAGCAGCAGTTGGAGAAAACAAGAGAGAGCAGAGAATGCTGCTGAGTATGGAGCCCAGACACTTTCCTGGCTTACCTGCAGTGCTTGGGCAGTGGCTGTGGCTCCTGCAGGAGGTTCAGCAGTGATGTCTGCATTGCTGCAGGAGTGTACATCCCATCATCCCTCCTGTTTTCCTAGGCTGCTATACTCTCCAGGTACGGCATTTTTCAGGCTGCTGTGTGTAGGAGAAAGAAAGTATTCACACATCAGTGTATGCTCCCCCTTTCTTTTTTTTCTTGGGTTTTTTTTTTTTTTTTGACTCTATATTAATTGACTTCAAAATACAAGCTTTCCAGCCATCAGCTGGTCTTTGATCTTCCCCTGTAGTTACAAGCCTCCAGAAGGAGGAACATCAAAGCCAGGAATGGCTGGTTTTGTTGGCAGATGGGGATGTAATTGTTGCCCTCCTCTGTTCTACTAGGATGCATTCCAGGAGGAATATTACCGCACAGGAACCTACCCAGCCGTCCCTATAGTACCACCCCGTCGACCATGGACACTTTTGAACTGGCTTTTCTGGGCCTTATTGCTGCTATATCCTTTGTTCAAGCTGCTCATCAACATGATCAACAGTGGATCATCACTGACACTGGCTAGTTTTGCATTTGTCATTATAATAGGTAAGTTTTCTGATACAAAAAGATTACTTACAAGGTAACTGTCCAGTAGGATTTACTGAGATTTGCTAAATATAAAGATGACTTTTGAATTCAACCCATGATGAAACAACCCATCTAATATGTCCACTCTAGCCTGGACTAGGGTTAAAAAGATTCTTTTTTGTTTACTTTTTTATAATTGTACTGTTTTTTGTAAGAGCTTCATACAAAATTTTGTTTCTGTAGAATTCAAACAGTGACTTCTCAGTGGGTTGCCTAAAAAAGGCTTTCTTTTCTTATGTTGTGTGTTGCTGTGTTAGGTGCTTAGAAGAGCAGCACAAGGATAATTTATTCCTTTGAGAATGTATTTCAGTCATAGTCTGATGTGTCATGCACTGGTAATCCATGAACTCGTGATTAAGCACAGCCTGTTGTGGCCATCTACTCTGATTTATATAGCACAGAGCATGGACTGTCACAGGTGATTCCTACACTTCCTGTGGCAGTTCTGAGCTGCCTTGGTTTGTATTTCAACTAATATGATACTTAAGAGGAGGAAGGGACACAGAACAAGGAGCTGGCCCAAAGAAAGGGAGGGAGATTTATTTGGTGTTCTTCACGGAAGCAGGAACCAGGGCAGTTTAGCAAATTGCATCCTATCTGAGTGTCTGTGATTGAGTGCTGGTTTGAAGAATAAGTTCCCTTCCAGAATAAGCCATACATTCTTAAAGTAAAAAGTTTCAGTGACTGCACTGACCATCACAGGTATTTATGACTTCATCACCTTTACATCTGTGTATATTACAAACAACCTTGGAAAAAGAAACAGAACTTCACAGTCTTCCTGGCTCTGAGAGAACTTGGATACAGAGCTGACTTAAAAAGCCATGTCCAGAATAGCAACACAGAGGAAATAGGAAAATGTGGAGCATTTTGTTGTCTCAGAAGTGGATCTTTGCTCTCTACCCAGGAAATTGTTCCTAGCACATAACATTTCTTCTTTGGAATTCTCAGAAGTCTGAGTCTTGAGCTAGATTGATCAACTAACATCCTTTTAGCCATCTGTGAAGAGTTTGATGTGGTAGGCACACAGTATTCTCTTTCAGGAATTGCTCACTAAAAATGCACCAATGCTGCATTAGGCTCCTGTTGATGCTTCCTATAGAGGTAACTGGAGAAGGGACAAGTTGTGTATTTTTTGTGTGTGTGTGCAGGCAGGAAATTTCCTTCATGGTGCTTTGAGCCAGAGGAAGGAGAACGAGCAAGGATAAGGTCCAGCATGATAATTGGTACATTAGGTGAGCAGGGTAGAGGAAAAAAGAAGGGAATCTTGAGCTCTTGTCTTCATCTGGAGAAATTGTTGGTGCTTGTCACCCTGAAAATGCTTTATGTAAAATGTGTAAGAATTCCTTGGAGCAGCAACTACAACTTAAAAGCCTCTTTTCCCACCCATCTCACTTGTTGGAAGTCACAAGCAGTGCCCCCTTCCCCTTCGCTGACTGGTGAAGAGGATGGGAGTGTGGAGTAAGCACTGTGGTTGGGATGTGCTAGGAATGGGAGGCAATGGATTCCAATCCCTGTCACTGGCAGAGAATGTTGGATCAGCCTCCCCTGTGCTCCTGTGCAAAGTGAGCAAATGGCAGTGGGTGGGACGAGGTGCGACACCATTGCAAATGCTGCTGCCTGGCAGTTTGTTCAAGAGGACACTTACTCTGCCTTTGGAAGAAATGCTGGCATAGTCTATTTGGTGCTGGATTGTGGAACTATGGCCTAATGGTGCACTGAAGCCTAGCTACTGCAAAATTGTTTGAAATTCTCATCTTTCCTTCAGCATTTTCCTCTTCATGCAGTTTCTCCACTCAGCAGATTGGTGGGTTGGGTGCCATTTCAAAGTGCTCCATGCCTTGTGTACACTCCCCAGGGAGCCTCACACCATTCAGGGTGTCTGGAGTTTAACCTCAGGGCCGACTGCTTTACTGCTTGGCATTACAGCATTTGTGATGGTTTTGGATTTAGCCTTTTATAATTTAGCTGAATGACACTACACCCCTCACCCTGCACCCTAAGCCTAATAAAATCTTACCATTAGTAACCTAGGTCATGTCCTTTCTTTATCAAGAATTGAAAGAAAGAACCTGTAATGGAAAAAAAGCTATGATGCTACCAAGAATAGACAACAAGAACTACTTTCTTTTCATTTTTTTCTCCTTTTCTTGCTGTCTTACTCCCCATTTATCTTGCCTCTGCTTCTAGCCACAAGGAAAGGTTAATAAGCAGGCTGCTCTGAGTCATCTCTTGAATGCAGTGATAATCCAAAGGATTTATCTGTAATACTGGAGCTGTTAGAAGTCTAGAGCAGCAGCCTGCTGCCAGAATGAGCAGCAGCATTAGGTGTGAGCTCCCAGGCTGCTAAAGCCCAGCACAGAACACCTTGAGGGTCTATGGGCTGGTGCAGCTTGCAGCCCTCTGCTGGCTCTGCAGCACCTCTGTGCTCAGCAGCAGCCCAGTTCTCATTGCATGTGTGCTGTGACCAATCCCGGAGTGCCTGCAATTGCCTGGGATTTGCCCTGCAGTGGATGACCCTTGGTAGAGGCTGCTGCCTGACCACACTCAGGCACCTCTTGCTGATGAGCAGGGAATGAGAAAGATGATGTCACTTATGAGCAGATAGCCACTGTGAAGCTGTGGAGGGAAGATAATCCATGGGAGTGGAGGAAAGCTCAGCCATTAGTCAAACCAAACAAAACACAGAGCTGCTTTATCCTGGTCACTTAAAACTGGATGTGTCATTATGTGCTAAAAAAACCACAGTTACCTTAGCATGTTATGGTCTGTTTCTGTTTTACAGTATTCCTTTGAAACCTGTTATTGCTGGTGGGGAGTAATTGGTCTCTTTCTGTGGAAGCAGGAAAAAACCTCATCCCAAGTTGTCATAGTGGCTTTCATAGCCAACAGCTGAGTTTCTGTAGCAAGGCCATTCTCCCCTAACTGTGTCCTGTATCCTAAGGGGGATCTCTGTCACAAACGTTCTGGATGTGGTGCAGCCATCTATTGACAGAGAGGCAAGCAGTATTTTATTCTGCAGTTTGTCTCCAGCTTTAGGCAAGGGCTCCAAAGTGACTCCTGCAGTGGCTGGGACACAGTGGAGCATGGACACAAACACAGCTTGGAGGTTGTGGCTCTTGGTGGCAGCAAAGGGAGGACTGTGTTTGCTGTCTTTACAGTGGGGAGTGGTAATTGGTACCTAGTGGCTTAACAGTGTAAGAGGAAGATTTTTCTGCAGACTGGAGGGATTTATCAGATGACAAAATCAGCTTTTCACATTGCTCCTAGGAGGCCTTTTCTCGCTGTTTGTAACTGAAGCACACTGAAGGGTAGTGGTTTGGTTTTTTCCAAGAGTTTGGCACTTTGACAGCTCACCTGATATTCCAGAATCAGGAACTTTACTGCAGTCCCTAGTAGCCCATTGTAGTAGATGGCTGATTTTAAGGGTAGGTTTCAGTACCTGATACAGGTGCAGATAGGCACAAAATAAACCTTTTGTGATAGAACAGAGCAACTAGCAGGTCCTTTTACCTGGTACCCTCTGCATTGTTTCTAGATTGTCATTTGTCCTTTGAATATTTCTGCTTATTGTGCTCTCCAGTAAAACACTGACTGGCTCGTAAGTAACTGGCTGTTCAGGTGGAAAGAGCTGTTAAAAAAATGCTCCACTCGAGCTGGAGTGGTAGGACAGTAATCCCTCAGACCCTGACTCTGAGATCTAAGGATGAATAACCAGTGTATGTACAGCTCTGCTTGGTTCAGCTCAAACTCCTTCAGCCCTAAATAAATGACATTTATTTATACTTTGGATGCTGTCCCCTTATACTCCCAACAGTCATCACACTGTGCTCGCACCTTACTGCTCATCTGGGACTGGGAACCCTTTGTGACACGACTTGAATACTAGTGCAAGGCAGTCACTGCTCTAGAGGATAAACGCTCAAATAGTTTGAGGGACAAAAGCGTTTTGAAAACCAGCTTTAGTTTCACAGGACACATGGCAGGAGGTTTAGGTACTTAGCTCACAACAGCTATCTAAAACTTGGTGCTGATATTTTGGTGCTGAAGCAGCAAGCATGTCTGTCAAATGTCAGTATCTGTATTTGACAGCAGCTTCTTTTTCTTCCTCCTCCTTACCCAGTCTCATTTGGCTTCAAAGAACCAAATGTTGGGTTGTCTTTCATGTTTTGATAACTTGTGTTAAGGAGGACACCCACCCTTTGTGCTCTAGAAGTAATTTATTGTAAAGCTGTCAACAGCATTTAAAAGGGGAATGTGTGCAAAAGATGAGAGGGTTTTTAAAGGGAGCAGCAGCTATTTCATGTTTAATGCTAAAAACACGGTGGCATCTGGGCTGATGGCACAGGGCCAGCAGCTACGTTATCAGTTCTAGGAGAGAGAAGTGTTCCATCTGAACTGAGTGCAAGTAGTGATGAGCCAGCTCGGATTCCGAGGGAGCTGCTGTGTGTGTGCTGTGCACTGTGTGTGTGGGATCACACTGCAGATGTCACTGGGGACGTCACAGTGTCCAGGAGCAGAGCATGACCTGGGCAGCAAGGCTGGCGATGCCTGCAGGCTGAGATGAATGGAAGGTGAAGAGGGGACAAGTCAGCAGGGCTGTTTTAAGTTTTACAACAGGATACAAACCATGTGCAGGATCGTGCCTGTGTTGATTCTGCCTTTTGGTGGAGCTGCCAGATAGTTTGGCCTTTCAGCCTGGTGCCTAGAAATAGGGGGACTTGGGGTGGGTTGTTTGCTTTGTTTGTGTGAGTCTGTTGCTTGTTTCTTCTCCTTCATAGTATGTAGGATAGGCCCTCAATGGAAATGTCTGCCATTCATACGGTCTTTAGTTGTACAAATCTTAATTTCAGGGCATAACCTATGTAACTCAAGTGCAAACTCTGTGTGGGAAATTTTTACGCCTCTGCCTGCTGTGCTGCTTATAGCACTTCCTTTGTGTAAAGGCAGGGTAACAGATGAGAAAAAATCCTGAGCTGTAAGAGAAAAGGTGGAAGTCCTTTGAGGTAAGGTTTTACTAAGGGATGAGATACTACATTTGGAGGTGGTAGTTTTCTTGGAGTTAAAATGTGTTCCAAGAAAGAGATTACACTATTGGTTCTCTTGGTTGTATCAGCTCAGCCCTCCTTGAGTCCCTGACACTCCAGCAGGCAAAGCAGGTCCTCAGCAACCTCCTGAATCTTTTGGAAGATGCAGGAGCTCAGTTACTTCAGTTTGCTGTGGAGTAGTGCAGGGATGCTTCAGCCAACAGCTTCTCTCATGCACTTCTCAGGGTGGTCTTAAGCCCTCACAGCTATAAAGTTAGGCACTGCTGATTAGTTTCTGTTTGATCTCCCTTTCTCCTCTTTCTTGAAGTAAAAACCCTGAAGTTCTCCTTACTACAGTTGTATGTAAAACAAGAAGTGAGTAAATCCTTAAATGGGATGGTATTGCTCAGGTCTGCACGGGGGCTCCAGGAGAGCTGTGGCGAGGGGCAGTGCAGGGACAGAACAGTGAGGCAGCCCAGCCTTACCCCACTTGGCTTCTACATGGTTGGCAAACATGAGTAGTCCTCTTCTCTTTGCACCCCACCCTCCCCAGGGTGCTGAGGGCTACAGGGTGAAATGGGGACAGAAAGCAGTGGCAGCTTCTGCCAGGGAGCAAAGGATGAAAAAAAGACATCTGAACTGCTAACTAGTTTTTTTGTGTCCAGGCATTCTTGGAACTGGATGAAATCCCCAGTACGATGTGTGTCTGCTGTAACAGCTGCTCTTATTTTTGCTCTGTGTCCATCTCCAGATGCTGTTTCTATCCCTTGTGGTTAAATCTTAATGATTTCATGCTTACTATGATGTTATGATCCCAGACTGCAGGCTAGATGTTGGATCTTTCTCTTGTGTTCCTCAGCTCATGGCCAGTTAAATGTCAGAGATGGTTTTCTTTCTTTCTCATGTCTCTGAGTGAAGCCCTTTGTCTGTCTCGGTGGTGTGTGTTTCTATTCATGGGCTGACAGTGGAGTGTTAAGTGACAGTGAGTGCCCTCAGAGCCAGCTCCCTTTCTGGACTGTTTACTGCACAGCTGTGCTTGTGAGAGGGCCCTGCTTTCCTGGCATCCACAAGACCTGAGGGCAGCCCCATGGGCAGACCAGCTTCCCAGTGTCCAGCCATACTGTCACATCACATGTGACTCACTCCTGGTATCCAGTTACCACTTGCACTCTAAAAAATGTAAATTTTTTTACACAGCAGGAGTCTGTAGTGATGGCTCTTTGTGGCTGATGCTGTTGTGCCAAGTAGCAGCTGGTAAAGCACAGGGCAGCACTGTTTGCCAGCTGACAGCCCCCTCCCCTTCCAGTCCACAAGGGGTGCCAGGTAGTGGGATGAAACCTCGGATTCTCTTGGTGATCTCGGGCACTGACTTAGCCATAAAGAGTCCTTTAGCTTGTGAGAATTTGTCCAGAGAAGTAAAGAGTGATGGGAATGAGATATTTACTGGGAATGAGACCTCACCTTACTGGGCCTTCTCACCATCAGTCAGAAAGACATTGGGATTTGGAGGCTTAGGGGAGGTTTGTGGCTTTCTTGGTTTTTTTTGTTTGGGTTGGGTTCCTTTTTTTGGAAAGCATTCTGAGCAGAAGGAAGATGTTTGTGACTTCCTAATAGGTTTAGGCCTGAAAGAAGCATGGCAGTTGTGAATGTGTAAAGTAGCTGAGCAAAGCTTGAGGAATAATAAATTTTGGGCAATGGAGCCCCTTTACAAAGAAATCCAAAGTGTGAGGGAAGGAGTTTAGGTTAAATTACATTCAACTTAAGTCACTTTAAGTGGTACACATAAACAAATAAAATAATCCTTGCATATGGTAAATTATTACCAGTGAATCATTTATAAAAATCTTTCAAATAAACCTGCAATAGACTTTTTCATGGGCTGTCATTAACAAATACCACAACTTACATTTTTTTTCATTTATCAAGATCTGAAGTTCCCTTGTGCTTGCTTGCACTCTTCCAGACGAGGGGCTGTTGAAAGCCAGCAGGATTCCCTTCCCCTGGCACACAGGACTGTGCATGCCTGTGCCTCTCACACCCATCCTGGTTCCTTGTAGCCTCTTCCCTGCTGCTGGGAGGGGACGTGTCCAGCCTCAGGCTCTTCCTTCATGAGATGCTATAGGCAAATAAGTTGATGTGGAGGTGTGGGAGCATCAAATGCAGGTTTCATCCAAGGTCTCTTACGTGATGCTACACCAGCACATGCCTTTCCTCACGCAGCCTTAACTGTGTTTGTTTTGCAGCTTCTGTTGGTGTCAGATGGATGATCGGGGTTACAGAAATTAACAAGGGCTCCACCTATGGCAACAATGACAACAAGCAACAAAAAGGCAACAAGAAACAAAAGTAGCACCTTCAGAGACTGCTTCAATCCAAAGGGAACAAATGCAACTGCTGAAAACTCTTAAGTGCGTATCATGGTCTTTCAAGTGAGATCAGAGGATGAGTAATTGCCAGGCATATCTGAATTTGTGCTCCTGTTGTTTTTCTCTGGGATTTGGGCTGGATGACGTGCTGGAAAGATGCACTCCTTCATATACTCTCAACAACAGGTTTGCACATGTGTGGTTGGTTTGTTTTCCTATGAAGTGTCTTAAGTTTTTGAAGAAAAAAAATTCCAGCGTGCTTGTGTGAAGAGACTCTACTGGAAACTAACCAGAGGTGCAGGGTTTAATGTCAGAAGACTGGTACAAGATGATTAAACTTGATAGTTGTGTAGATCACACAGTTTAACAACCATAATCTGTCAGTGTTTAAATACAGCACAGCAGGATGCTGTGCTTGGTTATAGCAGTATTGGACTGAAGTAGCTCTGCTGAACTGGCAGAACTACTGTAGAGTTTTTGTACATCTAGAACTTATTCACACCGTGTGCACTACATGGCCCTTCAAAACTTCAGCCAGACCCCCTGGAGCTGGCAGCAGCATAACCTGGATCAGAATTTGGCCCTGTGGCCTGAGCAGAGCTAAGTTACCCACTGCCCTCTCCTTCCCCAGGCCATACATCCGAGGGATAGCTCAAACCTGCAGTTCTTCAGAGTAAATGTCACTTTTAGTTTGGAAAAACGGAGGTAGTAAAATTCCTTTTGGCTTTAAATGCTACTTAAAATTCCATGCCCTTCTAACAGTTGTGGAAAGAAAATAACTGGGCATGGTGTAGTGAAATAATGCAAAGTGTGCATTAAAATGTATGCCCCACACCCATACTGTTGTGATCCTAATTAATCTGCTTGTCTGCCTTTTCTGATAAATTAGTTTACTTGGTGCCTCATTACAGTCAGCCTGAAGTAATAGTAAATTATTTTCTTCTGGAGAGGAGGGGGAACTAGGAGAGAGACCTAGGACAGTGGGTATGGCTGATATTTTTATATCTGTCTTGATTTCACACTCTTCTGAATTAAATAAAACTAGACTTAAGCTCTGAGGAAAGTGGGTTGCTCTGATATCCCTGGTACTGATTTCAGGACAGCCGCCTCCTGTTTTTAAACTTCCAGAGTTAAGGATCTGCAAGTTACTAGAAATAACTTGTTTAAAGTAGGAGAAAAAAAAAGGAAAGGGGGGAACATTACCTAACAGCAAGTATGATTGGAAAAAAAATCCCAATTTTTTACAGTACAGATCCTAACCACTGAGCAGTGGAGGTTGTGATTGACACTTTCAAAGACAGTCCATTTTCACTCAGCACAGGACTAAACCATGGTAGTCTCTAGTGAAGAAAGTGAGTAGTCTTACTCTAGCAGCTGGTATAAAAACATTACTCTTTTCATATAATAAAACTGAGACCAGAAGAAACTAATACAACACTATGAATCATTCCATGAAATATGTATTTGCTGTTCAGTACATCAGATAATCTAAAAACTCACCTTTTTAATATGCAGCACCTAAAAAGCAGGTTAAGGAGTGCTTTTAGCATGGAGCAATAAGTGAAGTTTAGGGATAGTGGAGGCAGTAAAATTTACAACATGAAGGAAGGAATAGGCCACGTGAAGTGTGAGACTGCTTTGGGGGGCTTTTTGCCTCACACATCTTGTGTACACATGCATTCCTTATGCTCTCAGGTCGTTCAGTGTCATGAACAGAGGGGGTTCATGGGCTCAGATGTAGTTTTTAGAGCCCGAGTAGAAAATACTGTAATATTTACAATGCTTTTTAATAAAGAACATGCCCTGCACTGTGTTTTCTGTAACACTCTTAACAGTGAAAAACTGAGTATTGCATCCTGTAGTAGTGATCAGGCACATCAACAAGCCAAACCTGAAGACACTGTACACAAGAGCTGGAAAATGGGTGGGAGGTGAGAAAGGAAAAGTTCTGCAGGGTAACATTTTACTGTAAACATCAGCAGGCAGACCCAGGGACCTTTTCTTGGGGTGGTAGGTGAGTATTTCTGAGCAGCAAATCCGTACTCCTGGAGTGACAGAGGCTGTTCTGCCTCCTAAGAGCCACAGATTTAACATAGCGTAACAAAGACATTTGGCATTCCTTATGAATTTTAGTCCTTTCCCCTCCAACTGGGTGCAGTGCCCTTCTCCCAGAGGAAAGCACCAAACAAGCAAACACTTCTGAAAGAGTGCAGAGATGATTTCATACCCATTTCCCTGGGACCAACCCTTAGACCAGGCTGAGGGCCAAACATGCCACTCCTGGATCCCTCCTCCTAAGCACTCATGCAAGTCCTGGCACACCACTGAGGCCCTTCCAGCACTCACTGACAAACAGAGAAAGCTTAATGGTCCTTGCCAAAGTTAAACTTATCCAGTTCACTGTATTAAAAGAAATAGAAGTGTTTGCCCCTCATCCCCACAAGCACCTGTATGTTCCACAACTGCCTTAACAAAATTAGTCTTAATGTTTGTTTATACAAAAATAAAAGTATAAAAAGCTAATATGCAGTGAATGAGTTTTCTTTTGGTTGGCAAGAACAAACTGGTAACAGTTTGTCACCTCTATCCTCACTTCTAAAAGCTGTCCACAGTTCCTGTTTGTGTTCAAGGGCACCTGAAATAAGGCAAGCGAGGACATAACTCACTCAAATACTTCTGTTACACTGCAAAGTGAAGCACAAAGCAAGCTGGGGGTACATTTTTACTTCTTTCATTGTCCTTTACTGAGGATGACAACATACTTCCTCTCCTATCACACAGCTGAAAACAGAGCACTGAAAAGACGGTAAAGTCTTTGTTTAAATTCAGCATTATATTTTTGAGAGCCTAAATACATGCACAGCTGATATGCACAGCAAGGCTCATACTATTCTAGATAGAAATGTCAGATTTTGTGGTACTTTTTGACAGCTCACGCCATACCTGTGACTAAGCAAGGATTTGTGGATCAAGATGAGACAAGACACTAGATTATAAAACCAAATATTAAAAGCAAATTTTAAGTTACCTATTTTAAGTCTAAGGCTGTAACAGGAATATGTAAACTTGCACTAATGTTTACAAGTAACAGTTTTAAGTCACCTGTTTGTAATAGTAAGTTAAAAAAAATCAATTAGATCATGCATTGCAGGCTTCCAGTTGTTAACCACTTCTGATCTCCCTTTTCTGAGACTGATGATAACTGAGGTGTGATGGGGAAATGAAAGCCATGGATCAGAAGTCAGTTTTCGAAAGGTTAACGCTAGGTTCTTAGTTTTGCCAAACAGAGCACAAGAATCGGCTTGTACAGTTCTCTCCTAGAAGACAAAAATGCCATGCAGAGGACTCCCTGTTCACACTGCATGCATTCAAAAAGGAAATTATCCCTGAGATGAAAGGCAGTGTCAGGAATTTCCCATCACCCTCTTCTCTCAGAAGGCGATGAAAGGGAGAACCTTACTTCTCTTACCTCTTGTGTAAGAAGGATCTCACACTACTTACCTTAAAACTTGACAAAACACTGACTATTGCAGTATTAGAGCAGCTTATTCCAGTTAGGTCAGCTTAGCAGTCCAAATGTTGCAAAAAAGTTTAAAATGTGACATAGGCCTACATTTATTTCTGGAAGAAAAACCCTTCACCAATATCTCCTAAAATAAACCATTTATTGAGAAAAAACTTTTTTTTTTTTTAATTTCGTTAATCAGCCTTGTGCATAACAAATCCGAAGCTTGCCAAAAACAAATAAACAAAAACCCCAGTAAAAGTTCACAGTCAGTGCACTCAAACAGATTAAAAAACAAGGTCCATAACGCCTGATAACACTATAGCATTTTTCTGAACCTAGGGAGTTCAAAAATACTACATATTAACAATACAAGTTTTCTCAATCAAATGAGAAACAGGAGAAGGAACAAATAGGGTATGGTCCATATACAGTAGTAATGGCACTTTCACTGAAACATGCAGCTTCTTCCAACTTGCGGACACGTCACGTGAGCAACATGTGCCGAGTAAAATGTACAGGAGCAGCAGAGGAAGTGACACTGTCACTTGTGCAGTCTTCGTTAAGGTCAACTTTTATACTGTTCGTCAACACAGTCTTTATGTAAATATTACATACAGTAGTGATCCAAATCTTGTCAGAAAAGAAAAGGCCAGAGATTGAATAACTTCATTCTTCGTCTGTGCAAACCTGTGAAGGTAGCAAAAGGCAATTACTTCAGCCACGTCCCTCCTGCAGCAAGATGATAATGGATCAATTTCTTTAGCACCTTCACATCTTTGAAGTTTTTTCTCTCCCTTGTTCCACAGTAATGCATTATGAGTGTTTATATGGGAGTACTGACATTCCCACTGTCACCATGCATTCTTTAGGTGCTTAAAGCAGTGTCCACCCTCTGATGGATGGGATCTGCTACAGCTGCACTGCTGAGAGATGGGTGATGATCCCAAATACACTGCTACTGAACCAGAACACCTAAGTGATCAACTTTGTGCTGGAAAATTAGAATTCAATAACCTACTGCACTCCTTCAAAAAAGAAGGTACTAATGCAGCTCAATTTGGAGCTGTGAATGTTTGCCTTTTCTTAAGGAAAGCATCACACCACAGTTCATGCAAGAACTGCAGACTTACAGCAGCTGCCAGAGAAGACATTCAGTATAACCTTAACCTTAAGTATGAACTTAAAAGCAGCCCTTTGCACAGCAGAATGGGAGAGTTCTCAAGCATGTGCAGGTTTCACTCTTTAGGGAGGGGGCTGTGAATTTGTACTTCAAGTTTTTGCTTCAGAGCCCTTCAGATTCAGTTAGCTACCACTGAGTTGGAGCCTGACTTGTCTTTTTAACATAAAGATAACACATTTCAAAACAGCAGTGAAAGTTTATTGCATGGTGCATACCACATCCTATAGTCACATGCTTGCTGAAAAAAAAGGTGTTTCTGGAAAGTTGCCAACCCATGTTTCCTGGACAGCATCAACCTGCTGCCAGCCCCTCACCATGGTACCGGCCCCTGTGGCATCACTGAGAACAAAAGCTGTTCCCCATTCCCGTCTGCAGGTTTTGTAGCCAAAGTCATCAGACAAACCTTGACAAAAGGATGATCGAGAAGCTGGCTGGCCGTCCACCTCATCTTTGGGTCACTTTCCAGGCAGTGGCAAAGGAAGTCTTTTCCTTCTGGGCTCACTTTGTCAGGAATAGGAGGTTTATGACCCATCCCCACTTTATACATGATCTGGAAGTTGTGCTCATATTCATGCCAAGGCCTCTGCAACAGGTAACAGCATTGCTAAGCGCAAGCTTTAGTGAGTAACTTCCTACCCACTAGAGCATGTATTTCTGTGCTCTAGGACATGAAAAACCATCCCAGTCTTTGTAGACTTAAGTGTGACAAATTGCTGAGAGCAGGACCAGAATTTGCAGAAAAACTGCTGAGAACAGTTTGCATTTCATAAGCACATGAAACATCCCTACCTTGCCCGTGACCATCTCTATGACAACACAGCCCAGGCTCCAGATGTCTGCTGCACGTCCATGCCCTTCTCCTTTAGCTCTGGTGATTACTTCTGGAGCCATGTATGCTTGGAAACAACATATATGATGCCATCAGTTCATACAGTAGAAGGAACAGTATACGTCAAGTGACTGACTGGGTAAAACAAATGCTTTTTAAAATACTCAGTGAATTACTACTCAGGTTTCCTTGCTAAGTTGCCATTTGCTGGTTTCTCGGTCTTTGACATGTTTTCAGCACAACTCTCAGTTTGAAAAGTGATATTGAAAATACTGTTACATGCTTTCAGTTACTGCCATTTTCTGAAAATCGATTAAGCAGCTGTTTAGTGAAGACTACTGTTTCAGTAAGGCTGCAGAGAAAAATACAACCCCAGAAAACATATGCTTCAGCACCTCTGTAGTTACAGACAAACACAATTTTAACTCTCACATTGTATCATTGACTGATTGTTTTGACTTCTGGATGTAAAGCATAAAACTAGCTTAGGTAAAATCAAGTTTCCCTGAAACACATGGTTTTACTCCAGACTTCTGGCAGAGGTATCTTCTTTTATGGTAACTAGACAAGTACCTGCCTAGCACAAGCTTCCTTACCTGCAGTCCCCAAGGTACTGTTCACTTCTCCAGGCATTGTCTGGGTATTGTTCTTCAACTTCACTGAGCAGCCAAAATCTCCTAGTTTAATCAGTCCAGAGGAGGTAAGAAAGATGTTGGCTCCTAGGAAACACAAGGAAACACAGACACATTTGTTTAAACCAGAGCTGAATTGAGGAATGAGGGCTTCTCAATATAGCCTTGGAAGTTGCAGTGGATAATAGCCGAATTCACACTTAGATCTTTACCTGTGAATTAAGTGTGGAATATGACAGCATTAAAGATATTCTGGTGGGTTTGTGCTAACATGAAGTGTACTGGAAGTTGACAAATGTTCAAACAAAAAAAAAACAAAACGAAAAAGCAGTATGGCAGGCAAATTAAATAGCTTTCCATACAAGCTCATTACAAGAAACGACTCCTCCAGGAATTCCCAGTGCTTCTCCTTGTGAGCATTAAATTCAGAGGAAACTGCTTCCTGACAGAGGCCATTGCTGAGTCACTCCCACCAGTATCTCTTCAGTTCTGAGTCAAGACAGAAGATATCATACTTGTCCATAAAAACAGTGTGTCCAGCAGGACGTGGAAAGGATCATCCCCATGTATTCTGCTCTGGTGAGGCTGCACCTCAAGTTCTGTGTCCAGTTCAGAGCCCCTCACTACAAGAAAGACATTGAGGTGCTGGAGCACGTCCAGAGAAGGGCAACAGAGCTGGTAAAGGGTCTGGAGCACAAGTCCTATAAGGAGTGGCTGACGGAGCTGGGAGTGTTTAGCCTGGGAGAGTTTAGCAATGAGGAGTGAACTCATTGCTCTCTACAACTGCCTGAAAGGAGGCTGTAGCCACATGGGGCCAGCCTCTTCTACCAGGCAACCAGGGACAGGATAAGAGCAAATGGCCTCAAGCTGCACCAGAGGAGGTTCAAGTTGGACATCAGGAGGAATTTCTTCACTGAAAGAGTGGTCAGGCATTTTAGGAAATAGGCTGCCCGGGGAGGTGGTGGAGTCATCGTCCCTGGAAGTGTTCAAGATACAACTGAGCACGGCACTCAGTGGTGATTTGTCCAAGGTTGGACTCAATCTTGGAGGTCTTTTCCAACCTTAATGACCCTATGGTCACAGTTGACTTGCAAAACAGAGTTCAGAGCATTTTATTATGTACACTACCAAATGCCTACTCCTGTTGCACTTTACTTCCAGAATAATTTTTGGAGGAGGACTACCATTACAATAACTTGCTATACTGGCAGCTTACACTAGAACAAACTTCCCTAGCATAGTTAAAAATCTCCAAGGGGTATCTGCAAGTGGCTTCAAGTCAGTTGCTCTACACAATACAAAATAAACCAAGTGGTTTTGACAACCTGTGGTTTTCTTTCATTCAACATCCTGCCAAAATATTCACTTTGACAGCAACAGAAAACAGGTAGAGCAGAAGGAGTTCCTTATGTCAGGCCACATTCTGGACTCTGCAAGTATCACAATGAAAGCACAAGTAGGTTTCAAGTATCACCTGGCAGAAATACAGCTTCAGCTGTGATCTTTCTTGAGGAAAGATGGATAGTATGCACAAAACAAGCTGCTCACCTACTCTACGAGTAGGCAGACGTTGGGAATTTCACTACAAATCACCTCTTCCCATGTCACACAAAAGATTCATTCAAAAATGGCTCATCTCAATAGAACCTTACAAATTTTCTCACTTTTGTTCCACCTTGAGCAGTGCAGAAAATCTTGGCTGCTCCTCCTTTGTATTAGTCTTAGTTAATATTTTTTTCCCATTCACTTGGTTGGACATCCCCAAGATACTCATAAAGAACAAAAAGCTCAAGTCAAAAAAAGGCAGTGCAGGTCAATGATGCCAAAACCCTGACTATTTCTCAAAGGACTCTCAGACTACGCTGATGATAGTTGATAACTAGTCCAAGAGGTGTTACACAGAATTGCAATTAATGGTTGAGCAAAATTATTAACAGAATTAAATTCCAACCTTTAGTTACTGTAGACTTTTACAAGTCCTAAAAGGGACTAACAGGTAGGGAATACAACTCGTCTCCACGTTGTGTGCAATAGGTTTCCACTTCTGGCATTCAGATGCTTGCACATCCTCCAGAATTCTTACACTGGATTCTGCAGTTTGCCATCAGTGAGGCCTATGTTCAGAGTCACCCTGCAATCACAGGTGTGTGTAATGAAGTTGGTTAGACCTTCCCTCAGCTTCCTGAAGGATATAGAAAGACTGAAAGCAGTACCAGAAGGCTGCTTGATGGGACACCAAGTATGGGCAATGCATCAGGAGAGTGACAGCTTCTTCCTTTGAACTGTCAATTGCTTTTCCAATGTTTTCAAGCAGTTGCTTGTCAGACAGAAAGTAGGTGCACTTTGCCTAAACAAAGAGCTTAGGAAAAACAGTCCTCACTAGAAAACACTTTTTCAAGGATGTTCTGGAAACCTGTGTTTCCACTCCTCAAGACAGCAACATGAAAATTTCACAGGAGGCTACAAAGTGTTTCCAACTACTACAGTGGATGGAGCCTAGCAGTGCTTAAGTGCAACAATCTCTCTTCGGAGGGAATTTAGGCTACTGGAATAGTTTAGTTTAATACAGTTCAAAACCTTTTTCCAAGGCCTTTCAAACTAGACTTTGTCCCTTTGAATAAAAAGTAATGATAATTTAGCCTAAGTATTACCATGAAAGCTCCTGTGAGCCCTTTTCCTGAAAGCACTTGGAACTGTCAAATGGAATAAAGCACTGAACCAAAGTTTCAGCAAGAAGACAGACAGCACTTGAAGACTCATGCTGCACTTTGTCAGCTTCCACTGATGTGGTATCACTGGAGCTTGTTTTGTAAACTGCTTGTTCAGAAACCAAGACCAGAAGAGACTTTAAAAAGGGTAAATGAAACCTGCACAGAATCCAGCTGGACTCGTGTAAGAAGAGCAAGACAAAAGGTCAGTACTTTGAAGATGCCTGATGATTTTTTACCTTTGACAATTAACAATCCTGGGAATGTCACAAAATTCCTACGTATCTGCATGGTTAATAGGCAAAATAAAACCAAAGACCATGAGTAGAACAGCAGAAAGAGACCACCCCCATCTGTTCCTTCTCTCCCCCTTCACCTGCACTGTCTGAAGCACCATCACTGGATGCACGTGGCAGAGGCAGAAGGTTGCCCAGTTGTGCAGATCCCTCCTGCTGTTACACCACAGGTCTTCCTGGACACATCGTGAAGAGCCAGTGTCAAAAGCCACACCCCTCCAGAGCAGCCAAAATCTAAAGCATTTAAACTGAAGTTTCATGCCCTCTACCTCTGCCAAATGAGCCACATAGTAAAAACAGTGGAAACTGCACTAGCATGATAGTCTAAAGGTTTTGGTGGAAATCCTGTGAGTCCATGGAGCAGTACAAAGAGCCCCACTAAAGGCTGTGCTGTAATTCCAGAAACAAGCAGGCCAAATGCTACCCTTGGATGAGAAAATCAGCTTTCATATACTCTTTTTCTCCTCTGTTAGAGAGCATGACACATGCCCACAGTCTCCTGTTGCAGTTTTCCAGCTCTTGCTGAATGACATTCCTTCCTTTGTGCTCATCAGGAAGACAGGATAGCAGATGTTTTGAGCTAACACCAAGGTTACAAGAAGACAATAATACAGTAGCAGTTTGGAGAATTTTTGGTATAGAGCGTCTCATTCACAGGTTTCTGATTTACTAAAGCTGCAAATACAATCCTTTCATTTTCTGTATTCATCCAAGCACTGTTCAGGAACATGCCCTTGTCTCCTGAAGAAAATCCACTAGGCACGGCCTCATTAATTCCTCTCAAGTCAGCATTTCTGAAACCACATCTTGAGTGCTGTGTCTTGTTTTTAGGATCTCCAGCAAAAAAGAGACAACAACACGCTGGAGCAAACCCAGGACAGTGGTGTCAAGATGTTCAGAGGGCTGGTGCACCCAATGTACAAGGAAAGGCTGCAAGATGGGATTGCTCAGCTTGAAGAAGGGATGTCCAGGGGAGTGTGTGTGCAGGGGATTTATTGCTGCTTTCAGCTGTGTAATGGGAGGATAGCAAGACTGCAGAATCAGACTTTTCCCTCTTTTCTCTCAAAGACACACTGTGAAATGGTCATGCAGCAATAGACACAACAGCAACCTTTGCAGATTCCAGGGAGCTATCAGGAAAAAGCTTTTCACAGTGGGGATAGGTCAGTCATTGGAACAGGGCCTCTCCATCCCTGGACATACACGTCCTCAACAAGGTCCTGAGCAATCTGATCTAATTTGATATTGAATCTGATACTAAGGCTGGGCCTGTTTAGGACAGAGGGTTCAGAGATGTCCACAGGTTCCCTGCAGCATTAAACATTCCATCATTCTGCATCACTGAACAGAACAGCTTCCTTATAAAAAGTGAAATTAATTCCTAAGCAAGGAAACTGGGCTTAGCCACAGGAGTTAAAATTCAATACCTAGAATAGAGATTAAAAGAGTATCACAAGAGACTACTTCCTGCTACAGACCAGCATCACCTGCTTTCCACAATGATGCACACTAAGCAAAAGCAGTCCAGCCAAATGTAACAACCAGCCAACACAACCCTCCATCTGCCCTCACCGCCACAGGTTGAAAAATGGTTTTGGCAGCTGCATCTTGCTTTGTCTTTTACCCACACAGAGCTGGATGCCATAATAGCATCTGAAAGACAACGATGGCACAAGGGGACACTACTAACCAAAAGTCTATCTTTGAGCACAAGGTACCTGCAGACACCAAGTACAGGTATCTAGCAGGATACAGATAAACAATCATTATAAGAATTGCTTATCTGCTGCTAAAAGAAATAGATCCACAGTGATGTTTAGCAAACTGGCCATGAGAGATCTTGTATGATCTGACAGTGAGATTTTCATAGGAAAGTAGCTTTAACAGTCTGAATGTCATTCTTCCCTATCAGAAAAATAAGAGTACCAGTCTACACAAGAGATAAAATTAAAATTAGAGCGTTCTTTACTGCTGTTAGCCTGAAAACTTGTGGATGCAATGTTAGCATAAAAGAAGTCAATGAGCAAAAGACTTCCTTCCAATGCATCAGGTAACCTTTATAAAAATACCCTCTGTGGTCTGTCTTTATATTCTGCCATGGAGTTTCAGGAATGTCTATACACAGATGTGCCTGCAGTGACCCTCTATTACTCTCAAGAAACACTCCAACATTTGACGTAAGGAACCTGTTGTGACAGAAATGCTCTCAGGTATCACAACATTGCAGTTCTGTTAAACAGTTTTTCTCACTCCATGCGTTTCCCTGAAGAGCAGAAGATCTATTTGGAAACATATCCAGATATCATCAATGACATTGAGCAGCACAAAAGAAATCCCTGTCAGCCAGCCTTGGATTTTGACCACAACGAGCTTCCAGGAGAGCATAATCCAGCTAAGCAGAACCTGGACAAGGAATGATCAAGAAAAGGGCAAGGAGGGAACTGTGAAAAGCACAAAGGGAAATCCACAACTGGAGAGAAACCTTTGGTGAGGAAGGAGAACCAGAAAAGGTAAGATTGCTGGGGAATGGGAGTGAGGGAAAGTGTTTTCTAGAAAAAAAAAGCCAAAACTAACTCAAGAGTGGCCTACCTGGGTGGAAGGCCTCTGGATCGTAGATAGTTCTTTTCCCAAATGAGAAGCACGAGGCCAAAGGACCAAGAGCAACTGGGAACCTCCTACACTGCTGCGGTGATTCAAAACCCTGTGAGCAAGAGGGACATAGAAACCCAGCATCGTTGGGTTGCACTGCCTTGTCACAAAATGAGCATTCACAGGGCATATTGTGTGCATTGCTTCCCCTACCTTCGCCTAAGTTTCCTGCCATCGGTGAGCCAAATATGCCAGACTAACAAAACCAAGATAACCAGACATGGAGGATGTTGTTGGAAGGCGCAGAAAAAAGAAAAATGAACCTGAAATGAGGACTGACACTGGGTATCTTAAATGCCAAGCCCAACCCCCCTTTGGTTACTGTAGTTTCTAGTCTGCTAATTACGTACAGAAGTGCTGACAGCCAGGCACAAGAAGATAAATGTATGGAGAAAAAACACTAGATAAAGGGATATCCTAAAATCACTTAAGTTCTTTTAACAACAGTTTTGTTACTAAGTTTATTCAGCCATTCATCTGAAATTCCAAAACTCTTTGGGAAAATGGAATCACAAGGAAAAGTTCTGATGCACAACTCTAGCACTGTACACTGCCTGTCAGCTCCAGAAAACATCACTTATTTGCACAGACAAGAAGGAAAACAACATTACATAACTCAGTACATTAGTACTAAAAATGCAAGAACTAATAACTGAGTTTAGATAAATCCCCAATAATCTTAACAACCTCTAAAAAACTATATAAATCATGGGCAAAATTTATGAGTTTGAAATGACAATTGAGAATGGTTTTTACAATCTAGGCTTAAAAGAAAAGACATGAAACTAGCCAATAACTTGTAAACTGAAAAGTTAGTGAAACGCTTTATACAAATAATGGCTGCATATATAACGCACACTAAATATGCAAATACATCCTCCCATCCCATCCCCCCACTCTCATCTACCACACTGAAACAACATTACCTTTTTGGTTAACATTACCTTTAATGTCTCGATGAACAATACCATGTTCATGTAGCACATTGATAGCAGTCGTGATCTGCTTTGAGTACAGCCTAATGACATGCTCCTGAAGGCCCAGTTTTGACACCTCCTCCAGAGTGCCCTCATCGCAGTACTCCATGAAGATGTACATTTCTTCCTGTTTTGGGAACCAAATCAGATTTCATTTGGTATAATTTTTATATTTTCAACACTGAATTAAGATAAAGTTTTCCTTACATCCTTCATTGTTCGTGAAATAAATAATGAAAGTACCACTTACCAAGAAATATCGAGTAAATCATCTCTTCAGAACTCTATTCTCTCTAGCATGCTGCAACCTAACATACTCTATTGCACAGCTATGGTAACTCTCTGCTATATGCCTATCTGCATCACTTGTACATAATTTATACTATTCAGTGGTATAAAAATACAGTAATAAAATTTGGCATCAACCAAAAGACACTCTGGAAACCTTGCAGGTGTTACACAGAAATATATAGAGATTCTTTCCTTATTTAGAGAAGAGGGGGGGAAAAAGGGCACAAAATGATGTCTTGGACTTGCTTTTCGTCCCTTCTCTCTGTCTCAGTTTCTGCAGTAATCATGAGTTGATTGCTTGGAATGGGCAAGCTTTTTGTTCTTTGCTGTGGCTTGAACAAGCATGCCAACTCTAACTCACTTTAAGGAAAAATAAGGTTTCTGCTCCCACTCTGTCTCCAAGCCCAGCTGATTTCAGACAGACTGAATTAATATAAAAAGATGGCAAGGACACCAAGCTCTTAGAAACTAGTCTGAGAAACCAATGACCCAGTGGCACAGACACGCAAATGTGTGTCTCCAAACACAGAACTGCAGAAAGCAGCCTATGTTCCCTTCTAAACCAGCAATGGGTCACTGAAACAATTTATTTCATATTGAGCAAATCAGTCAAATCCAAGCAGCACTTGCCAGCAAGACACTAGGAGTTGAGACTCAAAAGTGGGAAGAGCATGTGGAAAGCAAAGAGTAATAAAAAGTTGGGTATCTCAGCACACAACTCTGGAATCCAACTCCACAGAAAAATACATTTCATTAGTTCTGCTGCTCAAGCAAGAAAACTTGCTTCTCCCTTCTGAAGAGATGCTAGCCAAATTCCAATACTTGTCTGGCATCAAGATTTAAATACCAGAACAAGATTTTTCCAGGAATCAACACGCCACAATAAAAGTCCAGCCTTTGCTGCTAACAGGGACGGGTTTTAGCCCGTCTAGTCTTTATCTACATACAGAAGTTACCATACCATATATGACACAACTTGCTTTTAGACCAGTTCAACAGAGTAGCATCATAGAATAGCTCCAGCATTAGTCACTCTATTCACTTATTTTAAGCCTTCTCTGTTTGTGTACTAGTTCCAAAAAGGCTCTCCAAACTATGTTTCACAGACCTCAATATTCAGAGGAAGAAAAGACACACTGCTATTCACAAAGATAACCAGACAAAATGAACTAGAATGTTCTCATGTAAAAACCTCCAATAATCAAAGCTTCTTAAAATTTTCTCTAAGCCTTATAAAAATGGCCCAGTAATTTATGTTTTCTTACCCTGTGGAGCTCCACACCAAAATAACGAACCAGATTAGGGTGTTTGATGCCTTCAAAAATCTTCAGTTCATCAGCTGTTTCTTTGATGGTTTTGTGATCATTAGGTTGAAATCTTATCTGCAAGAAAGATTTCTCATTATTTTGCTGCTATTTCAAATTAACAAGGAACAAAAAAAGCAAACAACCCATCCTAAACTCAAACACAACAAAAAGCTTGTGTTTTTGTTGTTAAATAGCACACTCACACAAAAAGCCCTTAAATACCCCTCTCCATCCCCAAACTGAAACAAACACAGCACAGTAAGCTATTTCTGGAAAATTACCTACAACTATGATGATTTATAGACTTTATAAGAGCAAAATGATGTTGCTTAAACATGCCAATAAACTCATGAGCACATATGTATCTCTTCTGTGGTTTCCTTCTAGCTTAAGTGTGGTAGACAGACACAATATAAGAGAATCTGATAGCAATGTCAGAGTGAGCTTTCATTCAACAAAGATTTTTTTTGCCAGGGACTTCATCTCCAGAGAGTCTAAGGGATCTCTTTGAGGGGTTTATACACTGAGAACGAGGCAGCTGTAAGGAAAAGGTGTAGCATGGAACAAATACAATCAAAAGTTTTGATGAAAGAAACAGGTTTTCATTACTTTTCCTATAATATATTGTGACTGTTCAATGAGGAAAAACATTATCAGTTGTTCTGAAAAACTGATTTAAAGCTTCTAACCATGCAAAGATAAGCAAGATGAACATCAAGTTATGGAAGATGCTACTTTTACCATATTGTTAGAAAACATAAGCTTCATTAATTGAATGCAGGACAACTGCTAAAGAAATAAATGCACATAATATTGCCTTCAGTCGCTAGGATGTTACATTCTGTGTAACAATTCCAGGATACAGTTTGTATTCAAGCAGTGGTAAAATTAAATACATAAAGATTACAAAAAGGTGAAAAATTATATTCAAGTATTTTACATATTCCCTAATGCATAGTTGCAATACTATGTATTTGTAGTAAAGCTCGTCCACTATAATTCAAAGTCATTTTAATGACACTGTGGTTGAGGTAATACAGTGTGAAGAAATCTTGGTGCAAGTGCAGGGGAATGTAGTGTTCTTAACCGGTTAAAAAAAAAAATCAATAAATCTATCTTCTCCCAAGTTATTCTTTAAGAAATCCAGAAAAGCCTTTTATTTGGAAGTTGCAAACAGTTTTCATTCAAGCCTAGTAAAACAAATATCTGTCAAACAAGATCTATTTATGAGCTTACTTCAGCTTCTGCTAAAGAGCACACACATGCTAATCTGTAAACAGCACCTGCATCTAGAAAGCAACTCTGAATTACAGAAACAGAGTGCAACTGATGGGGGGGGAGGGAAATGTTATTTCATCAGGAGAAAAAAAAAACATACCAGCAACAAAATCTCAAGTCTTGGTATTAGTCAGTGACTAAGTATGGTACAAGAAGTTAAACACAAGCCCAGTCTTGCTTTTCTACACCTTGGAGATCACACACATATTGTGTGCATGTGTAAGAACTAGATCATAAAATGTAACTGCTGCAACATCCAATGGCTGTCACAGTAACTGCTGTGAACAGTTAATGCTTGCAGCTGTCTAAAGATGCAGAAATGCATTAAAACTGAACAATAATTTAAAAGAAAAACAACTACAGGGCGTTGTAGGGGAAACAGATCTCTACACCTACAGAGCTTTACTTACTTCTATCCTGAAAACTAGATTTTCTGTACCCACCAAGTTAGTCAGCAGTTTTGTGACTCAACCTAGCTCACACTACAGGAGAAGCTGAAAAATATCTGATGTCACACTTCCTATCTTTTGCTCTAAGGAATGAAGAAAAAAAATAAAATGTGAAAGGAAACAGTGCAAAGAAAAATATAAATTTGTGTACAGTCTTCACTAATCTTTCAAAATTATTTAAAATCTCTTAATAGAAGTTCACATATATTAAGCGTCCATTTAAATTCACAACCATCCTATGAGATCAATAAAAAACACATTATTTTATTTATTATATTTTACATACATTTAAGTTTAAAGTTATGAACTGAAAAGCAACTTGAGGAAAAGGTGCTATCAGCAGCTGTGGCTACATGAAGAAACAATTTGTCTTCCCACCCTTTCCCCATTAGCTAACAGCAGTGTGCAGAAACCCTCAGTGCCTCCTATGTCACCTGTATTTGGTTTAGAAAAAAAAACCAAGGGCAGCAGTGATTCTTGTATTCACAGTACTCACTTCCTTCATAGCCATCAGCTCTCCAGTGTCAACACTGATACAGGTATAGACCTTCCCATACTGGCCTTCACCTGCAAAGTTAGAGTAAGGAAAATTCAGTACACTACCTTCAACAAGTAACAGGTACATTAACTGCAATGAGGAAACATGACTGCTTTTTACTTTCCTTTTAATTTAAAACTCCAAGTAGCTTTTAACTGTAACAATACCACATTCATAGCTCCAAATTCAAGCTGAATAAAAGTAAAGACATTATTTGGCTGACCTGAAAGAAAACTTCTCAAGAACAAAAATTTTCCCCAAAAAATTCCAAACCAGAGAGTAAAAAATTATCATATGGGGGAAACAATAAAATTGGTGAATTAAATCCCAGAGTTCCAACTAATTTCCATTCATATTTATGGTTCTTCCAAGTGTAGAACTTGAACATTTTATAGGGTTAAACACATGCAGGTAGCATAAGATCATACCTAAGTAATCATCCTAGCCAAATCCTTCTCCTTGTTTCCTGTTATTTGACCAATCCTGTGTGACACCTTTAGTCATACAGATGAACTCATGAATTCATGCTACACATTTCTACAAGGAAAGCTGGGAGCAATAGTCATTCTGAGTTTTGATTATATCATTAAAAAGATTTATCTGCAGATAAATCTGCACTCTGTGCTTGAGTCTGTACCTGATTTCTTTAACTACAATTAGACAAATCCTTCTACATTAAGAAAATCCTAGCTGCAACAGTATTTTGTAGTTTTAACATTCTGATTTCAGTAAAGCTGACAATCCCTATGCAGGGACCCAAGATTTTTAAAGACAGTCTTTGATTTCCTTCACAAGTATAAAGTTTGGTATTTTAGATAGATAAATGAAAGTATAAAGAACATACCAATTTTGTTTCCTCTCTGCCACTTGAATGTCACTTTTCTCAAACCTACATGCATGACATTATCATAAGATTTCGGTGTGTCACAAACTTGGCCAATGATGTTCTTCCTTCTCATCTCTTTGTATCTCCTTTCTTCAAACAACTGAACAGACTTTTGAACAGCTTCCATTGGGGCTTGCTTGGAAGCAGTGTCTAAAAAGAGTGATGAACAATTTCTTTGATTAAGAAATACCCACCATTATATTTTGTTATCTTCTGATCTCACATGAAGTAACCAGAGTTAAAAGAAAACTATTTTGTGAGTCTAATGAAGACGTAGGAAAAGAATAAGACATTTTAACAATCACATATGAAACTATCATTTATGAATCACATACAAAACTAAGGTAAAATGAGAACAGTGGTACTTCCCTAATCATATCTTACTTGATTAAAGGAAATCACATTTATGAAAGACAACACACTTGTTGCATTTGACCTGTAACTAACCTCTGATACTGGAAATATGTTAGGGTCACAAAAGCACTAAGGAAAGGACAGGTAAGGTTTTGTTCTTCAGAAATATGAGAGGTTTCTTGAAAGACCCATGGCATCTGTTATTTCAAAGATTTAGAGTTATCAGAAACTCCAGCTCACAAGTCTTATCATGGAACAGCATCCTAGTGAATGAGACCAAAGAGATCTCAGGGCACTGTTAGCTCATCCTCTCCTAGTAAAGCACAAAAATTATACACCTGTCACTGTAGACACCAGTAGCCTGTTACTGGCAGTCTCCAAAGAATGGAGATTATAATCCCAAACTATATATTCTACTCCCCTACCCATAATTGATACTACTTCCTCAATACTAAATATGCCTTGCTGTAGTTTCAAACAAAAATCTTTGTCTTATTCACAGTGGGGAGTTCCCATTACAGCAATCTTCTAGAAATTTTCAAGTTTTCCCTCATTCTTCTTTTTCAGTTTAAACAAACTCAAATTCCTTCAGTATTTATGTTCTGACTTTTAGATTTCAAAACATGAATTTGTAATTCCTCCTGTGTTCTGTGTAACGTTGTTCTCATGTTTCATGAGGTTCTACCCTCACACTCATGTTTGCCACAATGCATGCAAACAAGCTTCATGTATGGATCCATACAGTATAGGAGTGTCTGAAGTAATCAACTTACTTTCAGTTTCATGAAAATCAGTAGGAAGACAGAGAGGAAGGGGCCCCACAATAGCCTTAAATTTAGGAAACAGTGCGGGACCACACACTATTAGACACAAAACAAGAAAATCCCACACCAGGGAGAGATCTTGGGAAGTGAGGAAGTGCTTCCTACTGTCATAATTGGGCACTGAATAGAGACAACAAACTTCTGCAATTTCTATATAGTAACAAATGAACTCAATTTTGTACAAGACTGCTAGTACTTTTCATAAAGTGAAAAGAATTAACTTTTATAAAGTTCAATTACTCCTACCTCAAAAAATACACCCTGTGATTCTCTTAGCAAAATCCCATACCTGCAATCAGGGTTTTCTTTTTCCTCCTTCTTATGTATAAAGTCGTGAAAACCTCTTCACAATCCACAATAAAATCCAACCTTCTAGTACAGCACTGCTTTAACAGGCATTATATTATAGTGACTCCTAAACACCTACCTTTGGTCTGGTTGATTAACGTTCTGAGCTCCCAACTCCGCCGGGATGAAACACTGGAATCTCCTTTTGGATACAATGGCTCTAGAGAAATAACAGTGTGAGCACAAAAGTAGCTTTATCTCATAATAAGTATTATGCCACTATTTTCAGCAGAAACTGACATCTTACATGTAGGACTAATACACTCTATATGTATAGCAATATATGCTCTTGAAATCAAAATCGACTTCTCTTTAGAAAACAAATTATAAAATAGAATTTAATTTATTCCACTCCTTCCACAACTTAGGCAAGCACTTCAAGCCAGGGTACTCAGAACCAAATATGCAAGATACTTGTAGGAAAACCATTTTCTAAGGTTCCTTAGAGCAATATTTGTATTCATTCCAATCTAAGCCATTTTCTTATTCATATACATACAAAAAATGGAATAAGCATAAGGCAGACAATATTTTCAACATTTGCTTAAAACTAAGATGAAAAAAATCTCCCACACTTTTTAATATAAAATTTTAAGGCATTTCTCTCTATGATATCCAGTGCAGATGACTACATATCAGTTCTATTTTGCTTCAGATTTTGTACTTCCTTTTAATTTGCACAATCAATCTTTCAAGATATTTGTTGCAATGAATACCACATATACAGGGACTGGGGAAACCTGAAGGAGAAACCCCGATCAGGACACCAAGTCACACATCCTGTCCCTTCTTCTAGGATTCAAACAACAGCAAGTATTTGTAATACTTATTATACTGCAGGGATAAAAGAACTGGACAGAAAACACTTCACTTTCCTCATTAATCCTGATTAAGTTCATACATCATTAACAGTGTTCCGGAAATTTACTATCAAATGGGGTATATAATTCAGAAATCATATTACTAATTCCTTTTTGAGCATTGGGACTTAGTAAAGCACCAGGAAATCCCTTCAGATACAATTCAGAAACAATACAAATGGCAAGAGAATAGTGAATATATCTGAGAATAAAAGAACTTCCTCTGACCATATAAGCCCACAATTTAAAAATCTAAGATTTCTGAATGTGATGAGGTGAAAAATTTTTTTGGAAAGGGTAAGAACTGGGAATAGAGAGAAATATGTTAATGACATAAAGCATCTGCACATCCAGGTCACAATTTATTACTGTGACAATCACCTTCTCGCTCTTCAGTGGGACTGGAGTGTCGACTAAGGGATCTGAACTGCAACTCAGCTGCTATTGAAGCAAGTCGATCATTTTCAGGAACACTGGAACCCCTGTCAAAAAGAGCCATCATACTAATTAATTTGTCATTAGTATTTATATAGTGCAATGCTAATTTAACTGCAGTTTTTCATCAAAACCTCTGAAGCCTAGGATATGAACCATGAAAGAAACATGAAAGAAAAAATGATGCTGAAAGGTAATCAGAAAGCCTTCTCTATACACTTTTTCCCTCAAATGAAGATTTTTAGATGATTTTAATTATGCTGCTCTATGAAAAAGCCATAAGCTTCCAAAGCATAAACTACTTCAGTTTCTTGCCCATAGCAACAGAATTCATTTTCATGATTTGTAGCCTACTACTAAGACAGCTGCTGCAGGATGCAGCTTGTGCCAGGGTTGGATATACAGTCAGAAGTGATTCAGCTGGGTGATGATACAAGCCACATCATCAGATGAAAGACAGTAACCGAATTCATATGTGCCTAGTGCACTGCAAATACAGTCATAGTCCATAGCCATTAAGTCAGAACTAATGGAAAGAAACATTAACTGGTTGACAGGAAGGACACTGTTAAATGACAGCAGCTTGACTGCTTAGAGCCCCCTGTTCTTCTGGACAACATGGAGTGGAATCAGATGCCTCAGAGTAAGAGCCAGATGAACAACAAAGCTGAACAGAAAGGAAAATAATAATTAAGAGAAATAAGACTTAAATTCTTAAGTCTTCAGGCACCTTTCTCCAGCCCCAGACAACAACTAGTCCACTCTTTTAGAGCTGTAAATTCCTTGTGGAAGTCTTTCTATCCTTTTGGAAAAGGCTCCTCTTCAATTTTTAAAGTTTGATGGGGAAGAATTGTGACTGACATCTCCTTAAATATAACGCTTTAGAGGTATGAGCTAAACGTTACTGAAGAGTGGGCAGCATTGTTAAATCCTTCACTGAAAGCTAAGAACTACAAAAAGATGAAAGATACCTTGCATCACAAGGTGCACACACATCTATGAGAGGACTACCAGTCCTATAGTTGTTTCTAAATTGCATCTGAGTATTACCTAAAAATAGTTTTTTAAACAAACAAACAAACAAACAAACAAACAGACAAAAAAAACAAACAGAAAAACCACCATACTACAACCTTGAGAACAGAAGCCAAAACCACACACAACCTATTCCTACACAAATGCTCTCCAGATGATGTTTGCTTTGCACTTCCTACTACTGTCCAACCAGATTTTACAAGTTTGAGCAGGAACTGAAACTACACAAGTGAAAATTCTCATTATTCTTCAGGAAGTTGAGGTTTTAATGAGCAAAAAGGCTAAGCTGGTTCTCAGCATATAGAGAGCAACAACTCCTGATGCACAAAATGCTTAAAAACAAGCAAAGCTACACCAGCTCTAAAAGGAGGCAGCAGCTGAACAGGCCTGAGCACCATAGCTTTGAACGCAGGTGCCTAAACCCCATTTCAGTCCATCTTAGGCACCCACACCTCCTAATGATCCAGAAAGTCTACAGGCACATTATTAGGCAAAAATTATAGTAAAAGAGAAGAATGCTTGATAATTTTTGGTTCCAACCCTGGATTAAAAACAAAATTAAGAATAACCACAGTTAGCTCAAAAACTGACCATCCATAAACGTTATAAACATAAACCTAGCATAAATATATAAATATCAGAAAGCTGAATATAAACCACCAGGTATTTGTGCTTTGGATTTTAATTTCTAGCTATACTATATTGGTTATTTTTTTCTTTTAATTGTTGTTGCTGTTAAGAAAAACTTCACTAGAACTATGGTGGCACTTGTGCAGTATGCACTGCCTAGTACAATTGATTTACCAAGTTCCTACTGTCAACTTTTCATAGATATTTACTGCTTATAATCATGTCTTAAAGGTCTAAAGTGTTTCTAGAAAGTGTACAAAGTTTCTGTCTTCATGCTATTCCGGCACTGGAATCTACATTTTGCCAAACCACAAAACACTTCATTGATCCAAAAGATTCTGTTTCTCTTTTGGAGCACAAATAAACAAAATTCATAGTTAAGACTGCAATGAATCAAAGCTTGCAACTTTCTTTTAACTATACTAAAACAAAAAAAAAAGTAGAAACATATTACATTGTAGTATTTTGCCTTCCTCAATAAACACAATCTCTAAAAAAAAAAACCAGCAGCCTTCAGAATTCTGCCTCTGCTTTCATAAATTTTTTCTTTAAATTATTCCTAGCTCATACAGAGTATTAAATGCTACTTAAAAATCCAGACAGTGCATTTAAAAAACCAAGATCATGGAATATTTTAAGACGAACCATCAGAAAAATAGTTTCAGAAAAAAAGCTGAGAATTCTAAGAAAAATACAAATCTTCAAAAAACACTGATTATCCATCCTATTGTCAGCTTATAAAGCTGCCCGAACCTCTCAGTGAAGATTCTCTAGAATGTTACTCACTTGAAAGGGGTATTCAAATTCTGCAGACTACTGCCTGCTCTTTTTCATGAGGGGGCTTAAAAGAGGAATAAGGGATAAATAGGTCTTCTGGCTCACAACAAAAAATAATTTATTACAAAACAATTCATAATCAAGTTATATCCAAGTTTGTTTTGGTCACCATCAATCTATTGCTCCTTCACCACCTCTTTTTTTCTCTACCAGCTGTGTGATGTAGTCAGATATGTGTATCCATTCATATGAATTTCTATCCCAAAGAACTTTCAGTACTGTGCAGTAGAAATAAGAATCCAAAAAGCTATTTTTAAACCCTAAGGTAACATCATTGTCTTAAAAGCAGGCTTTTCAGGGGTGCAGGGGTAAAAAAAAAGGTAAAGTTGGGAGATATGTCAGTGTAACTGTAATATGGGATGAAGAAATATCAAGTCTGAAATTAAAAAACAAAGATAATAACATAGGTCTGTCCAAAGAAAAAGTCATTTGTGATGATACAGAAGCAGTTTCTGTTACATATCCTGATACAAGTATAGTTTCTTTCATATTAAGTTTATTCTGCTTCACCCTAAGAAGTCAAAGGTGTAGCAAGGAATTATTTTTTAAAATCCTCATGTCTTTAATTTTGCATTTGCCTCTATACAGTTTTTCAAAATATTTGTGACGGACAATAACAACATCAAAACGGTTAGCTCACGTGAAAGAAAATGAAAATTCTTGCGCTTAGTTGTATCTTGCAGTTATCTTAGTGGAAGTCATTCTACGATTCTAAGTGTTAGTTATCAGCACTAATTATTTACTGCAGTTATACCAATGAGCTGACTGGTGTATGTTCATTGCACGGACATTTTACTGAGCAAATCTGTAATCTCTATCAGAGCTGCATGCTTTAACTACCACACTGTTCAGGCACTTTGAATGTGAAAGTGGTCTCATCATCAATTTCTAAGGCACGTGATTTTGCTCAAGTGGAACATGAATGAAGGAGCCAGCGGAAGACACGATGGGAGGGAAGAGCGCGGTGCAAACGATCTATTAGGATGTATGTGGGAAGAGTTATGTGGGTGATGTAGGGAGGATGAGTCTGCTACGTCACGGAGCGCAGCTACCTGGTCTCATTTGCACTGCTGAGAGGTTTGGGCTGGGCGGAGTCGCTCCCGACGGGAGCGGGGCGACTCATAGCAACACTGCCATGGCTCCGCGCATCACAAGGGACACTCCGCGTGCTGTGGCAAGAAGAAAAACTTCAGGAAACAGTTAAAAAAATGTACGGAGTTGAAAGTTTGTTTTAGAAACAAAATATTGAAGTGTGTATAGTGATGCCTGATTTTAGACGGTTTTCAATTACATGAAGATTTTTGCGTGGAATAACTGTGGGTCTCAGAAGCTTTACAGAATAATAATAATCCTCAAAAAAAATCTTCAAATCTTTAGAATACTACTAGCTTCTGACAAAGCTAAGTGGCTTCTGAAAAAAATTTCAACTGCAGTTTCTCAATGTCATCATATTCTTTAAAAATAGGGCCTCTGTGTAAATTATGCACGGTGATGTTTATTTCAAAAATTTTTTAAACTATTTTTGCAGTAATTCTCACATCAACTCTTCCAAAGGAAGGAGAAAAGATCCACTGTTTAAAGTTTATTCACAGCAGGTTGGTAATGACGCAGAAATGCCACCATATTTCAGAATGCTAGATTTTTAAGTTCCATATATGTAAATTACAGAAAGCACTGCCACAGGAACTTAGGCAGGCATTCAAAGTGTGGACGGAAATACAAGTCTTGTTTCACTGAATTAAAGCAGTTTTCACTGAATTAAAGCTTTTTACACTGAAACACTGGTTTCAGGAAAGATAAAGGGGATAAGAATGACTTCAAAGTGAGAACGCATGCACCAACAGAAATGGGGGTGGGCGAGCAGCAAGAGAAGGAAACTTGTATTGTCCTTAAAAGCACATCAGTAAAATCTGGATCACTTATGCGCTGATTTTTCTATCTGCTTTGCCCTCAAAGGGAAAGGAAAGGTGTTCCACTTACTGACATTCAGCATAATCAAGAGAGGATAAACAGTTTAAAATGCTGTACTAGTGCTCAATACCTGAAGCCTTCAGGTGTGGGGATGATGAGATGAGGATTTGGTGGATCACTATGGCACCGAGGCACTTTTACAGGACGGGGACTGTTTCGATGAACAGCTGCAAACATAAAAACAGATCATATTTATAACTCAGATGTCAGAAAAACTCTCTTAAGGGCCATTTCAAGACACAAAATTAATTCCTATTTACAGAGTTAAGTGTGAACTGGCACATATTTTCTTATCTTTTAAGAAAAATACATATTATTCCAACTTTTAATAAATCAACTGTACATATTAATACTTTTCCTATTTTTGTAGTACTTAACTGATCCATAAAATAATGAAAATTCTCCAGATACTCAAAAACTAGCCATTAGAAAATGTGTACATATTTCACAAAAACTTCATTATTTCTACTTCACAAATTAAGCTTATTGCGAAATAAACATTAACCAATTAATAATTAGCAAATCCAAGAGCAGTATTATGTTCCTTTCCATAAGAATTAAGCTTTCTCAGACAATAATGGAAAACAAATTAAGCTGTGGAAGAAACCCACATATGATAGTTTTACCCAAACTAACGCCCCCCATGACAGTCTGCCCCAAGGAAGTTGTGCAAATGGGCAGGACAAAACCTAAATGAGTAGTCACTGTCTTTATGCCTAAAATTCAGTGCCTCCAAGAGCAGTCTGCACCATCTGCCCTCAACTCCTCCTTAAATAATAAGTAAAATATGTGGCAGTCACATCTCAAGACAGCTGGTTGCCCACCAAACCATGAGTCAGTACTTTCTGCCAGGCTAGGTTTATCTCAGGCAGCTAGGTTTCTGCCTTGTTTGCACTACTAGGGTAAGCAAAAGATGGCAGGGCCAGGTGTTGGTTGTCCTGCTGTAATCGGAAAATATGCTAGCAGCAGACCCAGAAGGCAGGTCCTAACCCACCCAGGTAGACACCAGCTGTTTCACAAAGCAAAAGGACAGGATAAAACACCAGGAGATACACAGCTGTGTATCTAGAGGCAGCAGTGTGAATACAACTGGATCCTCACCCTTGGGAAAAGTGGTAAAGACCACAGTGAGTTTAAGTCCTTCAAAGTGATATGCAAATGTAACTAGGAAGTCTTATTTTTCTTCTGATCAGGAGATAGGAATGGGTATCTGCAATATCTGCAGCCAGGATACAGTTTATGTTAAATTTCACATCTATTAAAGTTTCAGGCTGCTGTTCAAGTCTGCACCATTCATCTGTGTCACCCTCCCCATGCCTCTGAGACAAAAGCTGTCAAGCAATTTAGTTTGTATAACCTGCAGTGTCTGCAACAGCATTTTTAAGAGTTTCAATAACTTGGCATCATCACACTGGTGGTTCGCTAAAACAGGCCTCCCTCTCAACAACAGTACTGAAAGTGAACATACATTAATGTACAACATAAAGTGAAAGGTGAAGGTTTTACATCACTGTACAGAATTTGGCTAAATTTGATTTTAGACTATGCTTCTTTGACTGACTTTCACTGCAAAAGGTTTGTCAGCTAGAAGACTTTCTTATCAAAATGGTCTCAAAACAAGCTTTCCTGAAAAAGTGGAACACCTCCTCTGCTGGAGGCAGATTATCCTCCCGTCTTCTATCATCAAGCCTGCCCAGGACATGGACACCAGGAGAAAAATCAAAAAGATGACAAAGTATTTTGAAAAGTAAATGAATCAATGGAGTTGAGAGGAGAAACACAGAAACAGTACTGAGAAAGAAATGAGTAAAAGGCACACACAGCAGACAGAACATTATTTTCTCAAGACGCATCATCAAATATGTTGATTTCACTCTAATGAGATCAACATTTACATCTATAAAGATGTATTTTACACTATGCCATATTTTATATCAGAGAACTGGTTTGCACAGCTCCCATGTATAACTCATGGGTAGTTGGTAATATAAAGTCCATTAGAAGCAAAAACATCTGCAGTGCCAAAGTGTAAATAACTGCAGTGCCACAATGGAAGTTCGGGAGAGGGAGCTGTAACTGTCTTCTTAAAGTCAAAATCACATTTTTATTCAACCTTTAAACAACAGAGCCCTTTCCTATAAGATTTGCAGGACTTCATAGGAAGGACAAAATCAGAGGAAAGAATCTGTAACGCTTTGAAATTTCTTGGGAAAAATTACCACATCTTTACACTTTATCAGGCAATAATGGTTTCACATCAACAATCATAAATACACTGAAAATACTTTTATTGGTATTTCTTGCATTTTAAAAGCACTTTACAATCAAAATTCTGTAACAGCAGCAGCAAAGCTCCAGAACAAACTCTAGTAACTTCTGCCTTACCAAGGTACAAACCTGTAACAGGACTGTGAGGTTTTCCAATAACATGGCCAATGCACTCATTCATCAGAGCTTGTAAACTCTAGGAAAAGACAAACATAAAAAGTTTTGTTACAAGAAGGTTGATGATCATATGACAAAGCTCACAGTAAAAAAATGTAATCTGTCAGATAAGCACCCCTATATTCTACCTATTATACTAAACTTCTGGATCCACATTAGCGTTTTGACTTAATCGATTTTTTTTAAGTTAGGAAGTCTTTGTTTTGTCTTGCCTTTTGTCTTTGTCAAAATTACCTAACTGTAAGAACTGAACAGTGACATATCATAAAGAACATTTCAAAATATAAAGATATTGGAACTTCATGTTCATTGCTAATATAATTAAAATCACATTTCCTGGAAAAAGCTGTAACAATTTTCTCTGCTCTTCCCCTTCACATCCCAAGAAGAAATCTAAAAAATTGAGTGAGAATATAATGGCCTGAACCTCAAGATGAAAATCTGTAAAACAAAATATATGAAGTCCTGCATATTAAAAGAAATACTACCTACCCATGAAGCTATCAAAACTTTCATGAAAGCGATTTTAAAAGTTAAAATCACTGAACTGGGCCTCAGACAAGCTGAGCCAAATTATTAGGTGTACTATTCAATGTGTATGTAATCCTGGAAAGTTACTAAATCTTCCTCTGGTTGAATTTACTTGTCAGAACACCAGGGATAAAATGTATCTTCACAAAGTAAAATTATGTTCTTCGGTAGAGCTGCTATGAAGGTCACTTCTGTATGTCAGTCACTCAGTGTAGCCAAAATTTCTTCCATAAATTAAAAAACTTAGTGAAGACCAGGAACTTCAAGGACTAAGAAAAAACTGAATTATAAAACTAAAGGACCATTGAGCTTCAGACTGGCATATTTTGCCAACAATTTCATCTTGAAATGCAGAGTTCTAACTCTAGACCATCATTCCTTCATGATATGACGCAGCATCTAAGAGATCAAGATTGACACTGCCATTTCTAGGTAAAAATACTGTGATCTGTGCTATACAGATTAATCAAAGCAGCTTCAAGTGATGATCTCCAAAACAGAAATACTTTTCTTCTTTCTTAAGACAGAAAAAAGCTCAAAAACGCAGTTAAGGTTTTGGGCTCCCCCATTTCTTTCCCCCTTACTTGTTCAAAGTTTATTTCAGAAACTACGTCAAAATACCAGCTTTATTCCATCATTAAGGCAGACAACCTTTCCCCAACAACATAAATGCAGGACTAACACATATTTTACTAGAGAGACCCTGATAAAAATACACGTGAAAAAAAGACTAAACCATGTATTTTCTGTATTATGCAAGATTAATGTAGTTGGCATTTCATAACACATCTTGAAATTAGTAAAAATCAAGAGGTGCTGACACTCACATTCTGCTATTTTGCGGAAACTGCGCTTTCACTTCTCTTTAGTATTGTACCAAGATCAGAGAAATAAATTCTCAGAATAGGAAAAGGAAGAAATCAGAGCAGACAAAAATGCCAGCTTTAGTCTACTGTTTTTTTATAATAAAAACAGAAGAAAGATGCTTTAAAGTCTTAAAGTCTGTTTCATGTTGGAATTATTTGAAAATTAAAAAATATTTCAATGACAGTGATTCCATATTCATAACCACAGATGAACTTTGGGTATTAGTTAAGCCTTAGAAGCTTACATTTAGAAATTAATTATGGCAACTATAAATCTCTGTAGAAAGCTGCTGTCAACTTTCCAAGACACAAAGGGAGGTGGCCTCCCCAGACAGTACCAGCAACTTGTCAGCAAACTGAAACCATTACTGGCAATGGTCACAAATCTACTTCTTTTCAGACTCTAACAAACAGAAGAGATAGCTGCATCAACAGTGATATACAACAGCAATTGTTTCAGAACTGCATCTGTGTTCAGATGTTGTTTTATAAAAAGTATCCCTGCAAAATATATACTGATAGCTTCAGAATCATTTACAAATAAACACCATAAGAAAAACTTATCCATACCAAGAAGTCATCTTCTGGGAGAGCTGAAATAAATGCTGGCTCAATGGCTTGAAGAAAATCAAAACCTTGAGTTGCCCATCTATGTAAAAAAAAAAAGAAAAGCCAAAAAATGAAAGTCTTTGGCTAAAGCCATCATTAAGAGTTTCAACCACATCCAAGAACATTAAATAATAGTTAATTATTTTTTCTCTGTAAAATATGATCAAATTCTCATTAAAAAAAACAGACTAATATATAAAACAAAAATTTTACTTTTTATCCAGTTATATTCGGACAAAGACTGATTTTAGAAAGGGCACTGCCAAATACACCCATACACATGCTATCTTCCAAACAGTGTCATCAACTCAACCATAATTTGTTTCAGAGCAACAAGCCAAACCATTGGGATCCCTGCCTGAAGTCTCCTTTTCTGAAACCAGACTGAAAGGATACTGAAGATTTCATGAACTATCTGATTAGTAATGACTGGGCATCAGTGGTTTCATGGCCTAGACTGGTAAAGTAACTTGGCTGGAGTGAGTTGTGTCTTCAGCCACCTGCTGAACCCCCACTGCCTCCTCTTTGACCTATTCAACTAGCAATTGCAACCTACAAAATACAAATAGAATCACAGGATATCTTGAGTTGGAAGGGGCACGCACGGATCATCAGAATAACTTCTGACTCCACAAAGGGCAACACAGTCCAAATGGTTCTTGAACACCAGCAGGCCTGGGGCCATGACCATTTTCCTGGGGAGCTTTTTCAGTGCTTGACAACCTCTCAGTGCACTTTTTCTTAATACCCATTCCAAACCTCCCCAAATGCAGGTTTAAGCCATTTCCTCTTGTCCAGTCACCAGAGGGAAGACATGAAGAAGTTGCAGATAGCAACTCATTTTCCTCTTCCCCAAGCTGAGCAACCCTAATATCCTTAATTACTCATCATTACATCTTGTCCTTTAGTCCTTTCACCATCTTCATTGGCCTTCTTTAGACCTGCTGCCATATTTTTATGTCCTTCTTAGATTGTGGAGCCCAAAAGTGCACAGAGTACTCGAGGTGAGGCTGCACCAACGCTAAACACAGTGGTACAATCACTCCTCCCAGCTGGTCAGATCTATTGTGCCTAAAACACCCCAAGATATAGTTGGCCCTTTTCACCACCTGGGCACATTGCTGACTCAGAGCTTACAATTAACAAGAACCCTGAGGACTCTTTCTGCATGGCTGCACTCCAATCTGCTGGCCTCTGATCTATATAGATATCCAGAGTTACAACACCTCAGGTGCAAAATCTGGCACTTGCCCTTGTGAGATTTCATAAGGTTAGTTTTTGTCCAGCCCTCAAGGTCTCTCTGTACCCTTGAGGGATCAATGTCTCCTCCTAATTTAGTATGGTAAACTTATTTAGTATGTACACAACTCTTGTATCCAGGTCACTGATAAAAACATTGAAAAAACTGGCCCTAAAACTGAGCCCCGAGGAACACCCTAGTGACTGGCTGCCAGCCAGACGTCACTTCATTTATTCCAATTTTTTGAGCCCAACCCTTCATCTCTTCCAAAAACTACCATGCCAGTAACAAGTTGGCTGTTACCTGGGTCGAGTGCCTCGGCCACTCTCACATTTTGTTAGCACATAATTCATCCATTTTCTGGCAAAGTTGATATATTTGTCTCCAATTTTCTGCCTGAATTCTCCAGACATCAGACGAACAACTTCTTTATGGTACTGTAAGAAACTAAAGATTACTTTTCACATATTAATAAGAAGAACAATATCCACTGGAGTATTTGCAAGCTAACAAAACTCTACAGTATGGTAACAGTCACATCCTATTCTTAGATAAAATTATTTTATGCAAGCAGTTGCCTATTTATATACAAAAAATTAATCAAGTATGATAGAAAATATGCTACAGTGAGAGGCAATACTGAGCCATATTGCATTTTTCTCTGAGTATCAGGCACATGTTGATGTTTAACAGTGTACACATCACTGAAGAAACATCCTACATAAACACTTGGGTCTCTAGCCAGACACGGAACTGCAAAGTAGTGTTTATTTTTTAGTTATACTGTAGTAACATTAGGGGATAAAAAAGCTGTGTGCATTTAAAAATCAAACAAATATCAGCTATTTCTTATTACTATCCTAGAAGTACATTAGGGCATGACACCATCTTTAAAAAATTTTACAAAGCCCAGAGGAATCAAATAGCTAAACAGTTAAAACATCTGAACATAACGTTTAGAATGCCCACACTCTAAGGCAAGCATTCAAAAGCTTGCACTGAATCCAAGAACCACCATCAACTCTGAAGGAATGTCTCATGTTACAGTATTATATTATTCTAGGCTGAAAAACAGTGAGAAGGTAAGTTAAACCACAGGGTGGTAGAGTCACCATCCTTGGAAGTATTAAAAAAATAATTAAATATGGCCCTTTGTGATATGGTTTAGTGAGCATGGCAGCACTCAGCTGAAGGTTGGACTTGATCTTGGAGGTCTTTTCCAACCTTAGTGATTCTGGTATCATCTAAAATGTTGCCAAGCAGCAGAGCTTACAAGGCTCTATCTGAAATCATCAAATTCTTAAAAGCTTTTCAGATTTCCAGGCACTGCTAATTTAATGGATTTATCAGTTTCATCTGTTGCCTTTCAATTATTCTCAAGTAAAATTTCTGAGGCAACACATTTTTTATGATGCTCTGCTAAAACTGAGCAGTCACAGATCACTAGAAATTACCAAATGTGAGGCTCATCTACATGAAGGACTGAAAGGAGGATCCAGAAGACAAAAGACCTGTCAGTTTGAAGGTTATGGATCATCTAGTACAGGACAAGCAGGAGATTAGGTCCAGTCAGCATGGTTTGTGAAAAGGAAGTCCTACCTGACTGACCTGGTCTCATTCTATGAGAAGGTGAACCACCTAGTGGATCAGGAAAAGGCTGTGGATGTCATCTACCTATATTTTAGTAAAGCTTTTGACATTGTTTTCCACAGCATTCTGCAGAAGCTGGCTGTTCATAGTCTGGATAGATGTTCATTGTTTGCTGTGTAAAAAACTGGCAGGATGGCCAGGCCCAGGGAGTGGTGGTGAGGGGTGCTACACCCTGCTGGCAGCCAGTCACTATTGGGGTTCCCCTGGACTCAGTTTTGGGGCCAGTACTGTTTTATGTCTTTATCAATGATTTGGACCTGGGGATCAAGGGCACCCTCAGTCAATTCACAGTGGCACCAAATTGAGTGGGAGTGTTGATCTGCTGGAGGGCAGGAAGGCCTTGCTGAGGGTTCTGGACAAGCTGGATTGTTGGACCAAGGCCAATGGTGTAAGGTTCAACATGTTCAAATGCCAGCTCCTGGTCCTGGGTCATTGCAATCCCATGCAGCACTACAAGCTGGGGGAAGAGTGGCTGGAGAATTGTCTGGGGTAAAAAGACTTGAGGGTGCTGGCTGACAACTGGCTGGACATGAGTCAGTGTGTGCCCAGGGGGCCAAGAAGGCCAGTGGCACCCTGGCTTCTATCAGCAATAGTGTGGCCAGCAGAACTGGGGCAGTAATGGCACTGCTGAGGTTGCACCTCAAATGCTGTGTTGGGCTCCTCACTACAAGAAAGACATTGAGGTGTTGGAGCAAGTCCAGGGAAGGACAACAAAGCTGGAGCACAAGTCTTGTGAGGAGTTGGGGTTGTGTAGCCTGGAGAAAAGGAGCCTCAGGTGAAACGTCATTGTTTTCTACAACTACCTGAAAGCAGGTAATAGTGAGGAGGGTGTCAGTCTCCTCTCCCAAGTAAAAAGTGTTAGGACAAGAGAAAACAGCCTTAAATTGAGCCAGGGGAGCTTTAGGTTTGGTATTAGGAACACCTTCTTCACTGGAAGAGTGGTCAGGCATTAGAACAAGCCCCAGGAAGTGGTTGAGTCCCCATCCCTGGAGTTATCTAAAAGATGTGTAGATGTAGACATGGTTCAGTGGTGGACCTGGTGGTGGTGAGTTAACAGCTGGAAGTGATTATCTTAAAGGTCTTTTCCAACCTAAATAATTCAATAGTTCCATAATTCTTTGTATTTCCACAGTTACTAGTTACCTTATTTGCACCAACACAAAACCAGAAATTTCAATCAGTTTTTGTTTCCTTACCTCAAACCCAAAATTATAACCCTGAATCATGGCTTCCCGGTAGTATTGCTGCAAAGTGGCAGATTCAGATTCATCAACTTCAGCATCAAACTCAGATGTGAACATGTGATCAACTCTATCAATGGCACTGCTTATCTTATTGCATAGCTGTAATGCATCATTCTGAGTAACAACAAAAAGGGATGGGGGGCAGCAAAATATTCCTTAGTCTTGTCAATTGTAGAATATCAGGCAAATATTAATCTAACAATTACATTATTTTAAATAAAAAGGTACTATAATGCCACAAAAATTCATTCAGTCTTGGAAAAACAAACATTTTCCAGCAGTTGCATGAAGCAAGTCTTGTAATTAACTCAGGTATTATAATAAAGTTTGCTTGCACGTGATTAACTTTAAAAACAGACAGCAAAAGGGTGACCAGGGAACCAACAAAAAAACCACAAAACGAACAAAAACATCCAACCAAAACCAGACAGACAAGAAAGGAGAACATGAGTTCTACTATCTATAGGGTGACCAGCCTTTGGTTCTATTTTCACCTTGGACACAGCCTCTATTGAATGCAGGGACTTGATACTGCCACTTTTAAAGCCCAACAAACAAACCAACCAAACCCATCAAAGGAAACACTCATCAGACAAAAGCAAAACAAACAATCAAACAAACAGCACCACACCCCACACGCAAAACAAGCAAAGATTTAAAAACCCACACCAAATCCAAGAGAAAAGAAACAGAGAGACTACCCACTTTTACGTTTTCAAATAGGAAGAAAAGTTTGTTGCAGATCATTGATTTTGATAAACTTGGTTTTAGAAAATCATAGACTTACTTTCAATTCAATATTGCTGCCACCCAAAGAGGTATTCACTCTGTTGCTATGGTATTTCATCTGCATTATGGACTTGTTTCCCAATTACCCAATGCAGAAACGATTACAACAATATAGCTCGAAAACACACTCACAAGTCATTTGCAAAAACAGAATGGAAATTGTACTGAAAGTAAAGTCCATAGAGGACTACCACATTACTTAAAATTGCAGAATAGGCCATTAGCTTTGCAATCAAATCTTCTTCCACTTTTTCACTTATCAGTGAACAAAGCACCATCAGTTTTGATAAATAATCTCCAAATCTGCTTACCTTTAGCTGCTGCAGAGCTTTGGCAATGATTGGTTGGCTGGATGTCTGTTCCTGGTGCAGAGATATGAGCCCTTCAATAGACTGCTGGAAAGCTTTTCTCTGACTCACAAGGTGGGCAGACTGAATTACTACAAGGAGGAGGTTATCAACCTAGAATACAAGACACCACTACTTTTTGTAAAGAAAATTCTCTCTGTAAAAATATATCCAATATCACTAGCTTCCAATCAGATTTTTAAAATTCTAATATATGAAAGACCTCTCATCACTGTTCACGAAAATCTAAATTCACACAGAAAAGCTTGATGCCGGCAACTAAACTCACACTCTCATCTAGTGAGTAGAGTTCCATTAGGGTAAATGCCACAGCAAGCTTTCAGGGGGAATATATGGTCTTGTTTACTTCTGGAAAATACGGGAAACACTGCATTAAATTATCTTCAGATTAGCTATACACAAAAAAAAAGCAACAGAGAAGCAAAAATAATTCTATTTTCTCAAAGCAGACAGAAATAACAATTGTCACATAAACGAAGGGGTTTTATCCAAGAAACACAATATTTTTTCATTTTTTCAGGACAAAAGCCCACTATCGAATAGGGAAAGACACACTGTATTTGCTCAAATTTTCAGAATTATCAATATGTGATGTGTTTTGGAAACCAGAGCTCTGATATTGCACAAGTCTATAAAAGCATACAGTCACAGATGGTGCTGCCATACTAAGGTCTGCTGATTTCAAACCACAGACAATGCATCTGCAACAAGTTACTCACAAAATAAGACCTAGTTCATCCTGATTTTCAAGACCTCTGCCCCAAAGAGTAATTTCATGCTCAAAATTCTTTAAGTGTTGATGAGATTCTTTCATTTGATGAGTATTTAACTAACACCTTACATTTTCTCTAGTTTGCAATCAAAATGTATTTTTTAAGGCAGAATCTTTCTGAAGGACTTTTTATTTCCTAACCTTTCAATCTTGGATTTTAAAAAACCTAGTAATTGTTATAGACATAAAAACACACACATATAGTGTTTTATGTACACTCACATATGGAAGAAACCATTTGTAAATAAATTTTCATCTATTGCTGTTTTCATTTGCTGAATGAAATACTAACTTTGATAGAAGTCTGAAGAATTTCTAAGCACTTAATCAAAGGCTGGCTTTTATTGTTCAACTGGAACAACAGGCAAACAAGAAACATGTTTGCACGTTAAAAGCAGAAGTATGTAGAGGAGTGACTTTTTCAACTGCTTGTAACTGCTAGAACCATCTGAATGCCAAAGGTCAGGCACAGTCACATGGAAAGTCTCTCTCTTCATGGACAGTACAGCCCATTTATGGTAGGGATCCAAGGAACTGACATATCAAAAGGAAAATCCATATAGCTTAACCTTAAGGATATGAGAACACAAGGGGCAGGGAACTGGCTCAGCTGTCACAGTGCAGCACAACTGCTGGCAGGGAAACCCTGTTGGCTTGGGAAGAAGGAAAGTATGACTGGAAACATTTCTTCCTGCAGAACTGTTGAACATCCAGTTAACTTCCAGAGACATTTAACATTAAATGTCACAATTCATCCAAAATCAAGACTAACTGGTTTCATGCCTCAGTGCATGGAAAGCACACAATCACCACATGTTCTTGGAGACTGATGACTTCTTAATAAAATGTTCCATTTCCAAGTCTTACCTGCACTTCTGAACACCCAACTAGGTATTAGAAGTATCTCTATTTATTATAGAAGTACAACTCTGAAAAAGTCACATTTGTAGAGACTGATTCTGCCAAGAAATGCTACAAGCCATTTAATATTTGCATTTAACACAACTAAGAATCAAATTTATTCCTGATTTTAACTTTTTGTAACCTATAAAAGGACACATGCTTCACTTGAATCACTCTAGTTAATCTGACAGAATAAGCATTCCTAGAAGTGTGGAGACAACAGTGAGGGAATAAGAGCAAACCCACCTGCATGGTGCGCAGCGTATCAACAGTTTCAACTTGTGGCACGACTTTGACTGGCTGACCCTCCCAAGCACTCCAGCTGTCATCTAACTCATGGTCTTTGTCACTGTGTTTGGTCATTAGCAAGTAGGCCTCATAGGTCAGCTCATCTGAATCCTTGGAGCAATCCTTCCCAGCGGCCGCATTGAGGAGCTGCAAAATCACAGATTTTTCCCCCGCAATACTGCCTGGTACAAATACTTGTAAACTCTCGAGTCCGGGAATTTGCACCTGCAGAAAAGAAATACACTGAATGAGTAAATCTCACTGTCTTTTATGAAAAAATAAAAAGGATGAAAGAGGTAGCATAATTCAAGCAACAGCAAGAATCTCCATCCTAAAAAGTTGCATAATATACATACTAAAATGATACCTTCAGCTATTTTTGCATTGAAAGTCAAAATGCATTATAAATTATTTCTTTCGAAACCCACTGGATCACCATTTTCAGTGACTTTTCTGTGTACTTCAAGTTAATCTTTCTACATATTCTTCTAAAGGAATCTTGTTACAAAAGAAACAAAAGTTTCACATCTATATATGTATGCATACTCGAGTATAAAACATATACACACAGTTTAAAAATTAAGTTAGTCAACAAAGAGTAGAGTACTAAGAGAAAAATTCCTTCAGAATTCATACATTTCTCAATGACTACAAAAGACAAAGAGTAAACAAAAACCTGTCTAAAAAAGTATCAGTTATTCTTCTATTTTCATAAAAGCTAGATTAAGTCCAGTTAGAGCATTCTCTGTTAATAAAATACTACTGTTACTACTAAAAAACTACTTCCAATTATATCTGTCACATTGATAGCAATACTTAACCAAGTTAGGCATCAGAAGTAGACTGTGAAAATAGTAAAACAGCCAGTATCTTGACTTGACATGAGGTAATTGACTCATGGAGTGAAATTCTCTCCTTTCAGAGTGGGATGTCATCAAGCTAAGACGAAATACTGCACTCTGCACTTTTAAGATTAGGCAGACATATGTTATAACTAAAACTGTTATAATCTGTAGGCCAATGCAAAATACTAGACAGTTGTTACTAAAAGCTAAATTAGACTCCCAAAACTAATGATCATCTGCCTGAAAAGGCTGTTAAAAATTTAAGCTCCCTACATGATATTAGAGGGCCAATATATATAAAGTGTTCATTATCAAAACATGCGTCATTTAACTCATGTATGAAAGATGTGTCAAACTTGAGACACAATTTTTTCTTTAAAAATGTACATAATAAAAAGATACAATCTTTAAAAGGTCTACTACAACTAATATGGTGTCTTGAAGCAGCCAAGACTACATACTTGAGGGACAATATTTTATAAAGTAAACATATCCTTATTTCCCAGGCTATTTTCCAACTCAATTCACAGACCAGGGCCCCAATGATTCAGTTGTTCTATTCATGTATTTACAACCCTTTATGAACTTCTCTCTTATGAACTTGTTTGTGTCCCCTTAAACGAATTTCTGTATTTAGCAAACATTTACATAAATCTAGCAAGAATTATGTCATGAAGAAGTTAGGGCATTATTTCCCAACTGCAAATTATATCTATATTAAATGTTTGGAAGGACAAAAAAGAACAGCAGGTCTAAATACATTTGACCTGTTGAAGCAAACAACTTAATTAAACTACAAAAAAGACAGGAATTTTTAAGGAATTTTGCAAAACCACAAATGGGGGACTTTACATTGCAGTAAATATAGAGCACCAAGAGCTTAAGTTACTTCTGCTGTATAACAGTCTTCTAGCAACAGTTACTCTGGAACAGAACAGAGTCCATGCATTTCTCATGTCCTTAGGACTCTCTAGGAATCTTGCTAAAGCAGACCTCCACTCTAACACTGTTGCTTTATAAAAACAAAACACAGGTCTATAGTCTGAGATTATCTACTCAAACACATATCCATTTACCTTATAGATTTGAAAGCATTTGTTTCGTAGCACTCATTACTAAGTGTTATTAAACAAAAAGGTTTTTCCTCAGTCACAAAGAGAATCTTTGGAAAAACAAGGAATTAAGACACTGATTTCCCAAAACACAGACTACCATTCTCACTCATACAAACACAAGTACAGAATTTGACTACCTCAATTCAGTATTAAATATACAATACTTTAAATGTTGAAATATAGGTGTCCCATTAAAAAACTAAAGCATGCCAATATTTGGCATTTTGCTTAGCATGCCTCTAAACCTTATTACCTATGTGAATTTACCTTCACATACTCTTTTGTTTTCAGAGCATTCAGAAGATCTCGCACAGGGGCTGACAATGCAAATTCTGCTGCTATTTCAAGGTCCTACAAATAATGACAAAACAAAGGAATATGCTTTCAGACTAAATTTCTTTAAAACATATAAATAAGAGGAGACTCTGTTAACTTACCTTCCTCAGCATTTTAGCAAAACCAAGAGCTTTGGAGGCTCTTTCTCTTGCTTCATGGAACAGCTCTTTCAGTGCTCGGCTGGTCTCTATAACAGACCTCCTGAAACATTGGAAGAAATCAAATAACAATGTTTTAACAAACCATATTACACTTATACAGCCATTAGAAAATAATTATTTGCATATATGTTAGTAAAAAGAACATAAATATTTGCAAGCAAATGACAAATAAATTGAACTTGAGTAGACACATTTTTGGTAAGAATATAAAATCTAATTCAAATATCATTACATAAACAACCTCTCGTAGCCTGAATTAAAGAGAAGGTTACTAGGCTTCAAAAAAACAAAATGCTGGTTCATTACTACTGCACACAGAAATATAGTGATACAGTCTATGGAGCCTTGCATTTACCAAGTTTGCATTCTAATGAATAAAATACATTAAGCATCTGTCAGAGGAAGAGAAACATATGTAAGTGTTTTGTTGTTATTATTAAGCCAAAAGGCTTAATACCTGATTTCATCTGATGCAGTACTGTCATCGGCACTGGCCCAAAATTCATCACAACTGTCTTGTAGTCCAGAATCTAAAAATATTCCTGTCGATTTCAGCAGCATTCCTGCAATATCACTGTAGCAACAGAAATGGTGGAACTTCAGAGTGTTATTGAGGTAGCACGGCATCTTAAACTTCTTCCTTTTTAATGCAAGACAACTGTTGCCAAGTCCACATACAGGAACAAGCAGCATCTTGGGGCCCATGGAAGCCACCTGCACCTACTGCATCCTACACCTACAATCACTGCAATGATCTATTCACAATAATACATTCACAAAGACTACCAGCTGCTTAATGACATCTCAAGAAGTCCCATCTGAGAACCCCAAACAAGTGCTGATTTGAATACCCCTCTGGTATAATACAACACCATAAGGAAAAGAATTAAATAAAACCTACCAAAATAGTTTTCCAGCTTGAGCTTCACCACCTCTTATATAAGGAGTTATTTCTTTGGTGAAATTCCATTCTTCCTCCAACAGATTTTTTAAACTATGAGATGCTTGAGGTAACTGCTGCAGCATTTGGATCCAGCTTCGCATATAATCAAAGTAAACCTGAACATGGAAACAAATAATTTAAACAGAAATCGTTACACGAGGTCTTAAGGACTAGAACTTCTCAAACCAACAAACTCAGTAGCATACAATTTTTAGAAGGTATTTCTACAATAATTTCCATTTGCTTCACCTGAAAATGCACTCCAAGTCTTCATATAAAAGGTGCAATTTATGGATCAGCAAATATTAAATTCTTTGTCTCCACAATACCTTCCTGAAAATATTGACCACCTTGCTTGCTGTGCTGCTATTTACCATTGTATTAGTGAATTCCCACAGTACCCAGAGTTTTTTAAGCTGAACTGCTGAAAAACTGTATCTAAACTTTTTATTAATTGGATTACATCGAAAGGTTTTACCTCAACATATCCTCCTGGATATAGATAAGTGCTGTGAAAAGGCTTCTGAGATTCTACATCACTTTAGATCAAGTCTTATCTCTCACCTTTATTTACTATTGTTTTAAACCAATATAAAAATACAGGTAAATTCAATTTTTCTTCAACCATCTGCCCTTCAGGATTATATTGACTGCAAAAAATTACCTGCAATTTGTTTTAGTTCAATAATCTACAATATACCTACTCAAAAATGGTATAAATGGTAAAAATGGTAAGATGCTTTCTATTAGTTCAAGTATTTTCAGACTACACTTTAAAAATGCCAAGAATATTTTGGGTTGAAAAGGACCTTAGGGATTATCCAGTTCCAACTCCTATCTTTCAGAGGCCAAGTGTTTTTCTTAAAAAGACTTCTTTAACTAATGTAACAATGAATACACATTAAAAATAAGGTATTGCATTAATGCAATGCCAATACAGTAAGATATAATGTTAGTCAAAAAATCGTATTTTATTCAATATTAAAAGGTTATTAAAAGTTTAGTTCAAACTTATGAAATTTACTGTTCTATATATGAACCGTTTTGGTAAATACAGGCAATTTACAGGTAAACTGTACCACAGAACAAAACCCAGTACTGCTAAAAACATTGCTAAAACAGCATTCTGTGTTAACTTTACAAGTCCATTAAAATAATGAATTTTTATCAAAGTAGGGAAAGAAAAAAAAAAATCCCTAAAAGGGATAACAGATTTCTATTAGCAGATTAATACACTTACTTGAACTCTCCTTTTTGAAACTCACCATTAACATTTTATGCAGATCCTCTTCAAAAGAATCAATGTTGCAATCAATCTTTTGCAAGTCATCTAACACTTCCCGTAACATGAACTGGTAATATTGCTTCATTAAGAGTCCACCCTTCAGAACTTCTTTACACTCTCTCACTAGCTGCAAGAGAAAAACCCCAAAACTGCCATCAGTCAAGACATTAAATTCACTCCCTGTCAGCCCAGTTTCTCCAAGTATATTAGTTTGCCACTCAATAATTTCTACAGCTTTTTGAAACAAATAGTTGCTCTGCACATCTGCAGTAAATATGTCATTAGTTTTCCAGGATTATTTAATTGCAAGCCCATTATTTGCCACATCAATGTAAATGGAGATGGAAGCAGATGTTTCAGAGTTACTCCCTGCAAAATGTCACAGCAAGCAGCTTACTAGATAATGAGTTTAGAAAGGGGCAAAAGAGCTTACAGTCACGAAATCATCACTTTCAATGGAAGTAAGTCAGGAACAGTACACAATGTGTTTAACATATGCTTAGAGAAATGTTTTACTACAGTGAATTCACTGTCAATCTCCTGTGCCCTGAATTTCAAAATCTGTATCAGGCCTGAAAACAACTAGTGGTTTTTTGTTGCTTCCCTGGGCAAAGCTAGTATGAGTAAAGTTCTCTTTCCAACTGCAGAAGCGGTCTCCTTTGGAAGAGCTGTCACCTCTCCCTGAAAGCTTAGACTTTATCTATTTCAAGAGACATGCACAACCACAGGTACAGGAGTACATAATAAGCAAGGAACATTTCAAGTCTACAATAGCAAACGCCTTTCTTTCAGTAGCCCTTCAAGTGCTAAGTGCGTATTCTGAAATCATCATCAGTCTTCAGGTTTGACAATCCCTGATCTTTTCTGAGGGTCAGTAGGAATGGAATTGCTGGCTGATTAATACGCTTTTTTAAATGCTCTATAATGGCTCTCTTGGCAAAGTAATATATCAATACAGTGGACTCAATGTATGAGAAATTATAATGGCACAAAAGCAGAAAACATACAAGAATGCTATTAGTATGACGAGAGTCCTTGGAATCTTTTACAGGCCAGAACACATTATGTTGTGCTCCTTGATGTGCAGATGAAACAAGGATAATAGTCTCAACTCTACAGTTTAAAATTTACCAAATTAGGTGGAAAAGAGTAAAAAAAGTGATTTTTATAAGGTGGAAATTAAAAAGGATACTTTTATATCCCTAACATGTCATAAACTTTTAAATTAATGTCCTTCTTCACTCCACTCAATCACATCCAGTGTACTTTGTGTTAACCTATGGGGTTTTTTCCCCTTCTATGCACATCCATTCCAAAATAAACTTGAAAAACTTCATTAAAAATGGAGTTTATTTAAATAATACTTTTACAGGCGTATACTATTGAGTAACAGAATACAGGATTTACAAAAAAACAGTAGAGCTAATCTTAGTGTCAGCTTTTAAAACCGAAATTCATGAGGCAGTGGCCAAACAAAATTTTGGTGTATAATGAGCACATAAAAGAATATACAGTTTAAATTGAAAATATTATCACTATTACTGGTTTGATGGGTTGCTTTTTGTTTAGGTAGTTTATTCAATAAATTATTTTCTCAAAGGAGGTGGGGCAAGACAAACAATACCAAATTTAACAACTAAACAGAAATAACCCACATGCATACACACACATCCACATCTCAACATGAATGCTGAATCTGAGAACCATCTTGAACTGTTCAAGTACTAAACTGCCATTAAAAGAGAACTGCTCCCTCCAATGACACAGGATTATCAGGATTACTAAAGCTAGTACTGAATGCAAAACATGGACAAAAAGGAGGAAGGCAGCAAGAAAGGACAGGAGAAAAGGCACATTGTAAGAGGCATATAATCTGTATTAAATTTCCTTTTTGTGTATATACTTTTTATTGAAAATCAGATCAATTTTTTGAATATAACTGACTTGCTAGTAATACAAAAATTTAGTATCACCTTTTGAGTGACAAGACTAGCATATCTGATACATTCACACAGTACTGCTACATATTTCAAATGGTACCAAAAAGCAAGAGATGCTTAAAGGTCTCAGCGCCTCAAGTAAGATTCACTATGTCAATCACTACAAAAAACAGACCACGCTGTGCTACTTGCATACAAAGAACAATTCAGGGATTGGGTTTGTTCAGCCTTGAAAAGAGAATATGCAAGGGGAATTTAATCACAGATTTCCAATGCCTTGAGGACAGTTGCAGAGAAAAATTCAACAATAAAGCAACGGCTCTGGCCCTCAACACAGAGAAAGCCAATACATAACAGCCTACCCAGACCATCTTAATGAAGGAAATGGAGCAGTGCCACTTCCAGAATGCTGTGCTGCAGCACCAGCCCTTCTTCCTGAATAGTACCTTGAAAGAATTGAAAAATTTTATGTCTGCAGTTAAGACGGCCCATCCCTGCCCAGTGGCCAGGAGAGCAGCATGACTGAAGATATCTGGGTTGATGATATTTCACATGGTCATCTTCTGATGGCTACACAGTGTGGTGCAGGACCTTAATGAGGTCCCTCTCAGTTGTCTCTTCTCAAGGCTGAACAGGCCCATCTCCCTCAGCCTTTCCTCACAGGAGAGATGTTCCAGGCCCCTAATCATCTTTGTCCTCCACTGGACCCAGTCCAGGAGCTCCATGTCTCTTGTACTGAGTAGCTCAGAACTGGAGCTCAGTGCACCTCACTAGGGCTTGAGCAGAGGAGCAGGATCACCTCCCTCAACCTGCTGGCAATTCTCTGATATGACAATAAAACAATCTAATTTGGGGATCAACCTAATTGTAGGACCCAGCTTCCAGAAGGTTGGATGGACCAGAGTATCTCTAATCCAGTCTTCTCTGTAATTCTGCAATTCTGAGTTCTGTGAACTTGCAGAATAACACAAAACTCCTGGACTCTTCTTTTAAGCTTGCTCAAGATTTTAGAAATTATAATTCTTCAGGAAACAATCAGATCTATTTGTGAAACATCCTCCACAGCTCCTTTGCCTCTTCAGAAATATTGTGTGGGAAGGGAAACATTTGCCGAGCTGAATTCATTTTTTCAATGTCATTAGTAAGGCAGCATCCACCACCAAAACAGTCTGGTACAAATGCATTGTTTTCCAGGAGGAAAGTGTAATTTTTACTTAACTTGGGAATCCCACAAGGAGCACACAAAATGTTAAGGGGGAAAAAAAACAAAATCACCCCCTCTCTGAAGGGCATACTGTGTTTAACAGCAGAGTATGCTATGCAACATATTACTCTACGACTGTTAAGCTGAATTTGTAGGCTTCAATCAATGGGGAGAGCAAGCGAGAGCATAAGGGGGAAAGGAAGAGAGGACAAATTTATTTGGGACCACAAAGTAACATACCAATGGATTTTGGATCAGCAAATAACTGGAATGTGAGATCATAATCAGTCCAAGAGCTTATTTAGATGTTTAGTCTTGGAGATCATCTGATAAAACCCCAATGTGGTTATGCTTGCCAGGATGCAGGGAGATCAGATGAATTAAGTAGGTCCTGGACTATACTTTGAGAACTGGCATTGATTTTAACAGCCTTCATTGTACTTGATAGCCTCCATAAAATAAATCCTTATACAATATTCTCAGCCAGTGACAGGACTGAAAATCTTGGGTCACTGCCCACAGAAAATAAAACAACAGGCTGGGGAAGGTTTTTTTATTTCATTTTTCTTCTTAATTAACTGTCACTATGTGACTACCGCATGTTTGCAGATGTCTTACATTCACAAGAGAAAAAAATCAAATCACAGAAAAATGAAAATACAGACCCTTAAAACTACTTACATTATCTAAGACACTCAAATAGAGGAAGATGTGCTAGAGAAGATTATACAGCTTATAATGCAACTGGAACCAGTACTGATTACTTTTGTTGGCTAATAATATTTTTATCACCTGTTCTGATATAGAAGCTTAAATTAGAGACCTATACACGACCAGTTATTTTATTATGCAAAAAGTAGATCTCCATATGAAATACAAGACTATTTACAAAAATTATTACATAATTATACATTATAATTTCTTACACTAATCCTCTATTAGCTGACATTTTATCATAATGAAATGACAAAACATTTCAAACAGGAAATATATATTAAAAAAGCAATTGAAGCAAACCTGTTTAATACTCAAAAGAGATGGCTCGCCAGCAGGTCTTTGTTCCAACCTCAGCTTGAGACATTCATGGATAACATTGAGCAGGACTCGGCAGAGAACCAAGAATGCAGGTTCAAAGGATGGCAAATCCATGGATTTCAACTCCTCCCATGATACAGCACTGCATTTTTGCTCGCAACAAGGTGGGAAATTTAGTAACTGCACATAATCTGAACATAACATGGGATCTGGAAATTCTGAAAACTGTAGAATGATACAAAAATAGGTATCATGAAAAGGATCCTTAAAAGTCTTTAGGATTTTGGATTTAAGTAGCATGCACAGAAGTATTTTTAAAAGACAATATTCTATTAGCTGGCAAGTCAACCACACAGGTTTCAAGTTTATATCACTGGGGGATTTTTAAAGCTAACAACTTCTTTAAGGATCATCAGTCTCAGGAAAAACAACTATGGACCCTTGGGAATGAAAAAAATCACTTACTTTATGTTTCTGTTATGACATTATCTAGAGAAACAATTGTACACTAAGCTACATCAGGTACATAACCTCATTCCTTTTCAAATAAATAATGCATATATTGACATAAAATTCCACATTGTAAATCAATGCAATATTCAAAGAAATGTCACTAGCTAACCTAAGCCAAAGTACTGAAAAAGTACGTTTTGAATTTTGATAGATTTTAGATTTAAACTGTTTAAAAAAGGAAGATGAAATCTAGACATCAAGCTAGTTTGTTGTTTTGGGGATTTTGGGGGTTTATTTTTAAATAATAAACTTACTTTTCATTTACATTAAGATTCCATTTAAATTAAATTGCTTTTCTAATTAGAGAAAATAGTTGAGACTCTATGAAATAAATATCCTAGAAATCGAAACTATATCCCTTCTGATAACATTCTAAGCAAGGCTGTACATGGAGGTACTCTGGGATTTAATTTAGAAAGAAAAGTTGGACTGAAGAACATGTGTAGCTCCTAAAGATAGCAACACACTGGTCATCATTTAAGGATAAGATTTGTTTCAGATTAAGTTTCTTTTATTCTTTTTCTCATTTCTCAGCTGCTAACTATGACATTTAAATATCCTTCATTCATATAGTAGAAATAACTAGCATTTTCTAGGTTTTTCTTCAGCCAAATTTAAATAACACCATTTCCAAAAGGGAGAAAAACATTACCAGTAATTAGAGTATGATAATGATAAAACTACTGTCTAGAAAATTTAAAAAACCTTTTAAGCTCATAATCTAGCAGAAAATTAAAACACATATCTTCTTAGATGCAATATTAATGTTTTCTTTTTACTCTCTTTAAAAGGAACTTATAGCACCAGAATAGCATCAGAGTTAAAGATTTTTATACAAGGAGTTTTCATTAATAAACAGATCACGAAAAGTCTACACTTCCACAGTACAACAAAAAAAATTAAGAAATACAATCCTCATCGCGATGCAAATACAGTTTGGGAAAATTCAGTTCTTATAAAAATATTAAAGAACTAGTCTATGAGCAAAAATAACACAGCCAAATTGAATAAATTTGTATATCCTTTTCTAGCATCAAGGATAACAGTAAATGACATTAGGGCTTAGTACTAGACACCTAAACTTTTATTGTTCAATCTGACTAATTTTAATCTTCTGCAGACCCAATCTGAAATGTTTCAAATACTTCTGATAAAAACCTCAATAAAAACTCTAAGTCGTTTATTGAGATCATACAAAAGCCACACTCTAAAGTGGAGCTAGCTGAATAACAGGGTACACAAGCTGAAATAAGTTCTATTAAAATAACATCCAATTTCATACACTAAAATTAGAAATATTATCCATCTTCACCAAGAATAAAATTGCATGACTTCTACACAGAATGGACTCTGTACTGCATAGAGCTCTGTAGAAGTACCAGAGCCTACAGAGGAATCAAACATGTTTTAGAAAACACTAAGACCAGAAATACGTATAAAGATTTACACATATTTAGGATGAAATGAACACTAAAATGTATACAGTGGAAGAATACAGAAAGCACATTTTAGATGCATTTTAGACACCATTTAAGCAACAGTAGAAACAAAAAGAAACAAAAGTACGTCCAGAGACTTGTAAGTGTAAGTACACACATAAACACAGAGTCAGGTTACAAAAGTAACAGAAACAATAAAGATTAACAGAATACTAACAACTCTGTAAGCATGCAAATATCAAACTGACCTGCACTAAAAAAAAAACACTACATTCAAAGTATTGTCAGATGCAAGACCAAGAAACTGAAACCCATCTCTTCCATTTTAGTATGAAGTCATCTTTTGCTGCACTAAGTACCACAATTCTGACAAAGAGTTATTTGTGGTTTTTTCTGATAACATCCTTTAAATACTGGTGCAGGAAAGCAGTTTACAATTTGTAACATTCACCTTTACTACAAAACGTTTCTTAAAAGAGAATAATATTCCAAAGAAAAGGCAGTAAGTACTGAAAATGAACATTCAAAGTAGTCACAAGGGTAGAGAAGGGAGAAAAGATTACCCTTACATCTTTTACAGGTAATCCAACACTACATTAGCAGAAAGTTTAATTCTGTGAAGCTGCAGCAAAAACTCTAGCTACTTAATGTTTCATTAAATTGTTTTAAAAACCCTTATGCAGTCAAAACTTTTGAGGTATTTCGCAGTTTCAAAAATATATTCAAAGTCCATTTTCAATACCCCCATATTACATCTTGTTCCGATTTTTTGTTAGATTTATTTCAACCTATATATTGAGCTGAACTTTCTAAGAGTATGCAGTTTGGGGCTGCTATTGATTACTGCAACTAGGTTAAGTTTTGCTTAGGCACTTGACTCCAATGAAATGTTCACTCATTGCTAAAGCAAATTTTCTAAAAGACAAGCTGAAACCAATTAGAGAATAAATAAAAACTCAACTAATGGCTTCATTTCTACAGTAATATCTACACTAGTAACACTACAAATAAAAACTTTCAAAATCAAATAGCTTTATATTTATAAATTTATTCATCCTAAAAAAATAACCTCTAAGGGAGATCAACAATTCTTGTTCCTTTTGCAAACATGAAAATCAACATTAAGAGATCTGCAACATTTTAAAGACCACATATGGTATCTGTATCAGAATGGGCATGCTGGCTAAGAGATGCCTTTATCCAGAAGTCACAGTGTCACTTTACCAAGGAGAGCATGTAATCCTTACCACCAATTTTTCCTAGCATAAAGATGCCTGCAAGTTGGATAACAGTTTATATTCAGAATCAATACTCTGTCTTGAAAGAATTAGTGACCACATCTTACAATATGAAACTACTGTCCTTCATGAACTTCTTAATTCCTACATTGGTTTTATTAACTCAGAGTCATTCTTAATTAAGAATATAAAATGACCCAGAGAAAAACATTAATTAAGCTAAAATCCAGGTAAAGAAAGCAACACACTAATATTAGTTGTTTTCATAGATTTCAAAGTTGAGTCCATTCATTCATCCCCTCTCTCCTCAAGCATAATGTGCCACCACGATACTTTATTTATGCAGATGAGAAAAACCACGAAAAAAAACTACAGTGACATTTTTATAGAATGTCTTGCAGAAAAACATCCAGTCTTGAAGACAAGAAAAATTACCACCTCCATAGCTGATTTTTCTCACAATTCAACTGTTGGGCCTAATTTTCCACAATGATTTTTCTGACTTGTTGATTTAGACATTAGAAAATATAATGAACCAAGATGTTATCACAAAAATGTCATTTCAATTACAAACAAGAACAGAGTATGAAGCTTTTCACGCAAATTCAGTCGAACAACAGATTCATTTCTGTGGAAGGAGAACTGGGTTCCTAATCATAATATACACTGTTTTTCAAAAACCAGCTAAGCAACCAAAATGTTCCTAAGATCCCAATTCCTACGTTTTCATTTAGGAACAACACAGCAAGGAGGTACTCCTTTTATCCATGTACACTAGTAACCTACCTCCAGCTGGTGATCACTCCTTACCAACGCCATACGGGCTCTTTGCAATGAACCATGCATTAGCTTGTGCAGTCTTAAAATCAGTTTCCTCAACCCCATTTGCTTCAGTGCTTTATCAACAAACGGCCTGTAAATAGAGGTCAAACAGTGTTGGCTGCAGCTTCCCTCAGCACTGCATTCTGGAATAACCCAGGAAGTAGAGTCATCCTCAGATTCAAGCCTATCAAGTCTCCTTGAAAAATGGTCCTGAAAGTCAAAATTTGGCTTATTAGTAAAATTGTTCTTGATGGCTTGTCTAAGTTCCTCAACATTCTCCTCAGAGATTTGTTCTTCACCATCACTCTCCTCTGTGCATGTTCCTGAGGATTCCTTTACTTCTGTTTCCCTATCAATGTCTTCATCATCTGGATCATTGTCCTTAGACAGTCGAGGAGAAGGAATTTCAAACACTGGCCAGCCAATGTCAGAAAGATTTTTGATGCCCAATACAGTTCCCATAATCCTTAGTTTCTGGTTTAAGTCTTTTGTAATATTTAACCATAGACAGAGTGCCTGCACCCTGTCTTGGAAGTCCTTTGCAGCATACTTTTCGTAGTCCTTTTGAAGAGCCTGCAGAGATGGATAAAGTGCTTCTATGTACTCCAGCAGCTCCATTATTCGCTTTACCTGCTCAAATGAGACCCGCTGGCGATGGAGGTGTTCATGGTAACTTGAGTAAACCAAAGCACTAGTTCCATGTGTCGATTTGCAAACTCCTTCCCCTGAAGTACCATTGAGACTAGCTCCATTTTTTACAGAGGAGAAGCTTCCGTAGTCCACTTTGAAGGTGAGGATTTCATTGATGATATCGGGGATAGCCTGACGGGCTGCATAGAGATAGAGGTCTTGGTCATTAATGCTCCGGCCAGCATGCCAAGCTTGCAGCTCCAGCCAGATCAGTTCATTGGATCGGTTCAACCAGACAGAGGAGGTGTTTTCCTGTCCCCTTTGTTCCCTGTCCTTTTTCTTCGAGACTGAGGTAAGTTTTAACAAAAGCCGCAGGGTTTCAAAGAATTTTAACCGGTCTGCTGGGCAATCAGTCCTAGAAGTCTGGCGTGTAGTTCTAGGTATTGGCATGGGCACAGAGACTGGAAGCTTAGCATGGCTACAGCCAAGGCTGAGGTAAGGCTTATTGAGATCAACATCTGGAATTGTTTTTTTTGGCAGAGATCCACCAACTGAGTCTAACATAAATGAGCACTGCACATTTTTCTTGTGATCTCGTTCTGTTGTCCTTAGGGCATCTCTGATCTTTTTCCCTTGCTTATAGCTGTGCTCCTCCACATTCTCAATGGTTTTCCCATTGTCTTTATGCAAAGACTGAGATGGCACACTCATCTTTTCTGTAAGCAAAGAAAAAAGAATGTGACTGCAGCAACAAGAAAAAGCATTTTTCAATTCAGTTCCCAATCACTTTTCCTAGGTTGAGCATAAAAATGTTTAATATCAGTAAAACAAAATAGGCATGGATAGGAGTGTAGTCTTATTATTAGAAGTTACCACTAGAATACCCTAAACGAAAGGATTTTTTCTTTTTCTCTTGTTTTATCTCTTTTGTAGAAAGGACCTCAGAGAATTCTCATCTTGAGTATGCCATCTAGTGAGAACTGAGTATGATCAAAAGGAAAAGAATGGTTTCCAAGCTCATTTTGCATACATTTGTCACACAACCTCCCAAACAAAAACTCAAAATGCAACAAAGCATTATCCCGGCAAAGTCAAACAATTAAAGAGACTCTACTGCACATGCAATCTCATAAAAGCTGGAGTATATACAGATTTTGAAATTTAGTTTGAGTGTACCAATCCTGCCTCTTGGGAAGGTTTATCTTGGTTCTGTGAACCCCTCTGTCACCTGAATACACTGACTTAGCACCTTGAGCCTACCTCCCCACTGTCACAACACACAAACACTTGTATTCTTCCTTACTATGGACAACAGCCCTTTTTCACCTAAAGGTGCAATCTCCTCCTCACCTCCTACTCTTTCCTCAGGAGCAGCAAACCTTGACACTTTTCCGCAAAACTATGAAAATCACTTCAGTCTAGGCTTTGCGGATCAGAATAGGAAGAACTGCTTGGCATGAAAAGAGTGGTTCTCTCAGAAGTGGTGGTAGGCAGAAGAGAATCTCTATGCAGACTACTGAAGTCCAGTAGCTCCAATTGATCAGCAGCTGGAACACAACAAGCTCCATGGTGACAGGGCCTCTGCTCACCCAAGAACTGAAAAGACTTTCAGAATGACGGCCAAATGCTTTGTCTGTTTTCTCTGACCACAGAGCTAGGCCAGGGAGAATGCAGGAAGGGGCATTTTGCATTGGCAGGCAAGCAGACTGAAAATGGAGCTTGACAGAGGTGAAACATATACCCACTTCACACAGACTTTAAGATTATAAATGAACCAACTTCTAACAGCACTTTGATGTTGAAGACTTTCATGGCCTTGCAAATTAAATTAAAATGCCATTACATGTGAAGATCACTGTCTTAACTTACATTCTAGATAGCAGAACCTCTAGATTCCTGCAGTTTGTATTTTTAACATGTTATTCTCCTTTATCATCAATCTTCAGATTCCCCACACCACCAAAATACATTGAAAGAAAGGTAAGTTCAAAATTATTCATTATTAGACATCCAAAAAGCTGCAATACTTGAATGTTCATCATTCTTAACAAAGCCCAGACACAATAATCTACAAATTGTTTCAAACTCATCTCATCAAATAGACATCAATGATTCAAATACACCTGACAGTCCTGCAATAAATTAATACTAATGCTATAACTGTACTGAAGTATTGCAATATACATAGATATTGCATATGCATATAAATACAGACTTCAATTAATTTGCAAAAAAAAGTTCAGCTGCACTAACAAACTTTGAGATATGATTACTTTTAATCCTACAAAGGGCAGGGGCTTTCGCCACTAAGCCACTATCAGTTGGTGAGAGGGAGCATGTGGTGGAGTCTGAGATCTTAAACAGGTCATTAAAAGAAAATACAACAAAATGCATGTGAAGAACATGATGGGGGTAGGAAAGCAGGGTGAACAGTGGCTCCCTTTCAAGTATGAAGCTGCAAAAATTTTATACTATATAGCAAACATAGGCACTGCTGTTACCTAGTACATGGAGAAGCTAACACAGCAGTAAATAAGCAAGCATTCATGGAGTTCAGGAGACACAGGCACCTCTGAAATGCATTTAGCTTAGAAAAATGCGAGCCCCATAGAACTTCGGCTACAGGAGAAACAGTTCAGAAACTAAACAGATTATTGCATCGATTTATGTTTGGATACTAAATGCAAGTTGTAAGGAACTTGGTGTTACAGAAATTAAACAACAAAGTATCAGAAGCACAAGTTTGCCAAGCCCCCAATTTCCAAAATTCTTTCAGTTGTCTAAATAAAGATACCTTAAATCTTATTTGTAAATATCTGAAAAGTTATTTCAAATTTACATTTTTAAGTGATTAGTTACATTGAACCAACCCCTGAATGAATTATCTTACTTGAGTATAACCATTCAAGCTCAGTAAGAGCATACGCATATACATTCAAGGTCAACAAGCTGCTCCACAAGGTTTTGGGCTGGTTTTTTTTCCCCTCTTCCAAATACAAAATAACTGCTCTGAGATGGTACAGAAGGGCAAAGTTCAAAACAAACAAACAAACAAAAAAACCTATGAACTTTCCAGAAAAAGATACTTTACACAATACTACCTAATTAATCAGAAAAAACCGCAAACATATTTTAAGATATTAAAGTATAAAGATTCATGATAACAAATAACAGAATATTATCATATCCTGTAAGAAGTAGGAACCGCTCCCCTCACAAATAGAAATATAATATTATATATTTCTAACTCTTTTTAAACATATAATGAAACAACAATAACAAAAAAAAAAAAACTACCAGAAGCAAGAAAAGTTTACATAACCACTCTAAACAGGGTTAAAATAAAGTTAATGTTGCAATAGAAGAATTTTACTGGCTTTAAACTTTTAGCAAAATTAAAGAGGCTTAATAATTCCAATGCCTACAGTTAACTGGCAAGAGTAACAAGATTTCTCTGTACTTTCATATAAGGAAGAGGTATTTTGGTGAATGTTCTCTTCAGTGACGTTATTTTGAGGTTGCAAGAAGCCTTGGAAAATGTTTGTACTGGCCCTTCTTTGTATTTCAGAGTCCTACACAACCAAATAATTGACTTATTCCCTTAGTCACCCCAAACAATTTACCTTCTTCTTCCCTACATTTTACCTCAAAAATGTTATCCTTGCTATGCACTCTAATATTTCCTTGTTTCATGTGAAGCAATTTTAAAAATTGCTTCCAAAACATTAACTGGCAATAGTCAAGCTGCCATAACTGGTAAATAATTGTCTGACATAGTTTGTTATTTGTTCAAAAATGTATTAAACAAACAACAAGAAAAGCCCACAAAAACCTAGTTGTATTCTGTATGAAAACACTGAACATACAATCTCAAATGGCTTTTTTGCACCCATGCAATTTCAACAACAACAAAAAAATTACTTCAAGCTAAAAGGTTTCATTATTCAGTACCATTACTTAGCAACATTAGGAAAAAAACACATAACAAGTATGGGTTTTCCCCCATTATCTCTTTACACTGAAGCATCAGAAGCAAGCAGGAGTAACTACACTTTAAGTGCTTCACTGACATTAACAAGTAAAGAATAATCACTGAAAACTGTATTTTGCAATGAACAGCCCGTGAAGTGCTCCAGAAAATGAAAACTGAGCAGAAAAGCAGCTACATCGTTACTACAGATCACAGAATCGCAGAAAAAGTGATTTAAAAATACTTCTGAAACCAATTTTTTCCAACTTTCTGCTCAAAGCCGGGTTTATTTCAAAACTAGTTTAGCCTGCTCATGATCTTAACCAGTTCTGTTTTAGATATCTCCAAAGATAGAGATTCCACAAGAGAACAAACCCTCATTGTTTAAGCACTCTCATAGCAAAATTTTTCTTCTAATACTCAAGAGCTTTTCCTTGTTGCAACTCACAGCAGCTGCCTCCTGTTCTTTCATTGTAGCTCAGTATCCAGCTCTACCTTCTGCAGAAACCCTCTACCAAGTAACAACAGGCATTTTAGGAAAGAAACCGAGACACCACGCCTACCTTTCAAAGTGGAGCGGCCAGCAGGTCTGCTGACATTGTTCTTCTGATGCTTTGTTGACATACGCTTCATCTGGCGGGGTGTACTAGGGGGAGAAGCGCCATAGAAAGTGTCAGCACTTGCTTCATCTGATAATTCCTCAGGGTCAGATTCAGAGATCTTGGAAGTAGCATCTCCTGATTTGCACTCTCTTCTGCAGAGAACAAGGTAAACCGTTCCATTCAAGATAAAGGAATTTTACTTGCAATATCTGTTTAGAAAGCTAATTCATCCATAAATCCCAACCACAGTCAACTTCTTGTATTTTACTGCCACATCCATGTATATTTACTCCATTTTTTTCATATCCCTAAGGATGAGTTTCCAATCAAATAAATAACAGGGACATTCAAAGAGGATGGTATAGACAGAGTGTCACTAGAAGAACACAATGTAAACATACATATATATATATCTTTCTCAAAAAACTTGTGGCAAGCACAAACTAAGAGGAGCACGAAATAAACAAAGGTTCAAACATACAAACATTATGCAAGATGTTCAATCTAATCAGTAGGAGGGACAACAGCAAAGGTCTTTCATTATCCTCCACCCCCTAACCCCTCATATCACAAAAACAATTTCTAAAATCACTCTCCCACCCTTCACAAAACTTTTATCTAGATCTGAAAATATTTTTTACAGATTTTAACATCAAGAATATTAGTACCATTAATATCATAAATAAATACTATCACTCCCCAGTGGTGCCATACATTCAATTCTCTTGCTTTAACACATATCAGGGAGAAGAACACATACCATTTTCAAAGAAAGAAAATAAATGGTTTGCCTCCATTCCCTCATTTATTTCTGAAGCAGGTCTGCAAATAACAACTCTACAGAACTTTGAGTAACTCCTGGCTCTAGTAAAAGACATTGTGGCAAAGAAACAGTCAATCTAAATCAGTGCAAGATAGCATCAGGATCCAGTAACTTCAACTTCACTCAAATCACAAATTTTATTCTACTTGCTACTACTTTAGAGGTAGACAAGGAATGTTATTCACACCCTAGTGAAATAAGCCTGAGTTACTGCAGCAAGAAATATTTCAGAGTATTGCCAGCTAGAACAGCAGTAAGGCTAACAAAAACAAACAAAACACAGATACTGTACCTTTTCTTAGCCTTTAGCTATAAACAGAAATAAGTATCTTAGCATGCAGAACAGTTACGTTCTCTACAAAGCCACAGAACATTTAGTGCATGATATTCTTTTCACTTTACTCTTCTCACTCTACTACTTCAGCATTGAGAAGGCAGCAGGCAAGTTCACCAACTTCTGCAGATAAACTTTATTGGTTATCCAACAAAAATGACGCAGGTGGTACCGCAGCACCACCTGGAGTCTTGGGAATGCCCTACAATTTGGTCAAAGTGACAACCACACAAAATCACCAATAGTTTTAGTCTGGCTTACTTGCCTTAGGATATCATGCTGTTACAACGTCTTAGCGATGTGATTTAACCAACCCTCACTGCCCAAATATTGAAAAAAAGTCTAACAATTGTTCCTACAGATCTTGTGAAAATAGGTGGATGAGTAAGACAAACAGCTCTTGTAAGCCCTGAGCTGGGAAAGTGGAACTCAAGTTTACATCTTTTTGGATATCAGAAGAGCTTTATTTCTGAGAACGCTTATGAACAGCCCTACTGCAAAAAACACTTCAGGTAGAGAACACCCCTCTGATCTTGCCAAAGACAAATCAACTACAAGAGACTAAACCACATAAAACAGAAGTCATTAGTTCCAGTGCTTATGGAGCCACTTATTTTTTCAGTGATCTCACTGGCCTGGCAAGGCACAGGGTGGGGTGCTGATGCTCTTTGCGGAGGCTGGCAGAACAGATCCTGCAAACACTCATGTTAGGTCTCCAAGGCAGTTTTAAACTAGGACAAGTTACCTCATTAGGAAAGACCAGTGAAAACACTGTTTTCCTTCTGTTTAAAAGTAAGCAACCTCTTCGAAGAACCTAACGATCAAATCTCTCCACCAAGCCGAATACAGTGATCTTTAAAGAACTTAAGGCAATTTTGGTCACTAACCCTGGAGGCATTTGAAAGATCTGTAGATGTGGCCCTTATAGGACATGGTTTACTGGTAGACTTGCATGTGTTATTTTACAGTCAAACTCAATCTTAAAGGGCTTTTTCAACCTAAGTGATTCTATAATTCTACCTTGTTTGTTTCTTGCTATGTCTGATGAGAGGGCATGAGCTCCAGAAGTATCCAAATTACCCTCCAACCCCACACCTGAATTACAAACATACCTATACAGCAGCATCCAGTATTACTTACTTAACATTCAACCATTTTTACTGGGTAATTTAGTAAGATGCTCTTTGATAAGACGCAGAGCAGATATCACAAAATATGCAGCACTTGAAATCATATCACAAAACAAGCAATCATGCTCTCATTCATAACAACAGAGCCAGTCTTGTTAGCAGCTGGTGAGACGATCTAACCAAAGCTTTCTGGTCTGCTTAGAGAGAGAAAGGCACAGGTTGCAAAGCAAGTTTTAAAAATCCAGCATGCTCAGTTTAGGGTTTGTGTGCAAAGACTATACCTCAACTCAGAACTCAAATCAGTGCCAATTAACACAATGATTCAGTTTCACCAGTGCAAGCCTCATAGTACAACAATGCATTAAATATACATTAATATACAGGTCTGAACTAAAGCAGCTACATTACCTTTGACATGCTAGAATCAATTTTTCTAATCCAGACAACAAGAGACATATGATCTTCAGCAGTGACACTTTAGTATTAAAATCAGTTATTGATTTTTACAGATTACTGACACAGCATTTGCAATGTTTGTGTGTTATTTACTCTCATCAGCTAACCATGGACTAATTAAATCTGCCAATCTATAAAACGCAGTGCCGGCAAGCCTGCATCAGATTATAGTGTGGGTTATTAGACAGAATTGTTGTTTCCTAAATACTGTTGCAACCAGGGTTGAGAAACATTAATCAAGGCTAATTTCTTGTTAGCTACCACGATATGCAGGTTTTCTCCCCCACAGCCAGTGAGAACCATCCAAATCTTAATTAGGCTTACACACAAGAAGTGAAAACTAGAAATGTGACAAATGTAGTTACTACTTGCCAATAGCAGCCCAAACCAAATCCCTACAAGGTAAACTAGAAGTGCGTCATTTTCATATTCTATTTACAGGTTCCAGCCTCAATTTTAATGAGAAAAACGCTTCTTGGAAATTGACCCTTGGAATATAAAAAAGACTGTAGCCAGGATGCATAAATCACAAATATTGGGAAAGTTTTAACAGTAGTATGGTAAAAAACAACAACCAAAGCAAAATACCTTGACAGCTCTGAAATGCACCAAAAAAAAAAAAAAACCAACAAACCGAGAAAGTTTCCAAAAAGTAACTACTGTATGTTACACCAGGGTGCATTTCAACCAGAATCTGGAAAGACAGAATATACAGTTTTTTTAATTTTCACTTCTAGATGACAATGGGATTTTTATTTTTTTTAACTAAGCAAAAGTGGTGGTAATGTATCTACAATTCCAGCTCAGCCATGAAAAATCAAGATAATTCTTCTAGATTTTCAAAGGTCTGCAATCAAAAATAGAAAGTGGGACAGAAATCAAAGTATGAAATTTGAAGCAGGACAGAGAGCAAAATATCTGGTAACCACCACCACCACTAAAAAAGGCCACAACCTTCGGAAAAATACATTCACTTATCACTACAAATAAATTAACAGATGAAAATATCATTGAGGATCACATGGAACATTACAATTAATTAGGTTGAAGTCACACTGAGGAATACGATTTTTAACTAGTACAAACTTTTGCACTTTCCTGAAGCATTATGCCAACTTGCAAAGTTTGTAACAGCCATTAACGAGAGAACATCCTAAAAACTGTGACAGCTATATGGGGGAAACATCTTTTTATTATTCCTTTTCTAACAGCTACCCTCCTTATAAGTAGGAGTTCAAATACATTAGGCACTTACATAATTAACTCAGGTTCAGCCATTGCTTATCATCCCACATGCAGCCTAAAAGCTTGTTGGGGATCAGAGCAGTAGAGGTCAGTGGACTGGACTACAAGCACATGGCAAGAAAAAGTTGAGTTAGGCAGTTACCACACAGGAGCCAGGATCATCGCCCACCACAAGGGTTTGGAAGCTGTGCACTCCAGACACTGCTGCTGTAAACAGCTTCCTGCAGTTTCAAAGACATCACACAATGCAGGAATCAGTGAGGCTCTTTCTCAACACTTCTCACAGCACCCTGCAATTGTCACACAAAGAACTGCAGTATCTGTACAGGGTCCAGCATCAAATTACCAAGTACCAGCTCTTGACATTCAGTGGCTTTGTTTTAAAAGCAAAGTGTCTATTTTTCAAATACATACTCCTTTTAACTCAGATTCAGCTCGATAAGGAAGACAAAGCTACATTAGTCTATTCTTAGTAATGCACATTCCCAGTCAGCAAAAGTAGCAGAAAACACAAGCACTACACACTGCCAAACACATCTTGTTGAAGTTAAGTTAGCTCTCCCTAAAGGCAGCTGCAACCAACCTATTTCAAACAAAACTCTGACAAGAACTGTCATCACTCAACAGCTGGTAGTGCAAAAAGCAAACAGAATTTTTAGTTACCCACCTTTGCACCTCTTAAAACTGAAAAACAATTAAGTATTCAGTCAGTGCTGCTAAACACCACGCACAAGAAAACTCTGGAATCAGAAGCTCCAGTTTCTTTGTAGCAGTACTAGGTTTCATTTTGTTGCAGAAGAAAATGCAATGGTAGTCCTGGACCAACAGCACAATGAAGGAACTTCACTAAACAGTCAGTTTAGTGAACCTTGGTTAACAAAGACGGAGGATTAGACAATTTAATCAGGAAAACAAGATGAAAAACCCTGAAGTTCTGCTACAGTACAGGACAGCTACCTGGGTAAACACCAGTGTTATGTTGCAACATTAGGAAAGCATCATGCACCCCTACATTTTAACCATTTTTTTAAATTATGTTCTGAGGGAAGCTGTAAGCTTAAATAAATGGATGTGGTTCTGAAACGCTGCTGAACCGAAAGCAGAAGTAACTAAAAATCCAGCTTGGGATAAGGTAATTTTTGAAGATCTGTTACACGTGCGAATACAAAAATGAAGTGTTTGATGCTACTGCATTTACTATAAACGGCCCTAAGGGCAGCAAAAGGAAGTCTTCAGTAGAAGGCAAGGAAAATATCTTGTTGGGTTTTTTTAATGATATTATATGCACCGTGCTAAAGTCTGGCACCGCATTACAGATAAGAAATTTCAAATTATGTGTAAAGAAGATACAGTACTAGCATAACAATTTCCGTTTTAAGAAATACTCGAATTCAAATTCAGCTGTACATAGCTACATTTCTTTTCTCCCTGAGAAATCAGGGGAAGGCAGGATATGTGATCATTTATCTCTGAGGCACAGAAATGAACAACCAGCATATTGGAAGGAAAAAGCTGATACCTGGACAGGAGGAAAGGAGAGCAAAGAATTTACTTATAGCAGATAGTAATTTTGCTCCTGACACAACATGCAAAAAAGCGCTTGTATCTTTCATCTAGTATGTCTACATATGCAAATCTTACACAATCTAAGTTTGCATTAAAACAGCTTACAGCAGAGACACTTGTAAGAGCACAAAAAGGAAGCAATATTTTTAAAAAATTAATCAACTCTGAAATGTAACACTATTCACACAATTTTTTACAGTGAGGACCCTCAGAAATTACCAACACTACAGTCACAATAAGATGACACGCACAGTAAAAAAGAGAACCTGTTCCAGTGCATCTTTTGCTTCCTAGGCTGCACATTCCTGCCCCTTTTGGCATCCCTTCTGCACAGAAGGCAACAATCATGTGACCTCAATCACCAATCTGACAGTGAAAAAACCCATTGGTTTTTTGGTGCACCATCTGCCTCTCACATCAATACCCACAAGCGAATACCCCACAGCCACGTGACAGCCAAGCTCCTCCACTAAATCCTTCCTGAACGTGGCATTCTCTTGTAGAGAGACCAAGGCAAAGAAGGCAACCTGCTGAGTGTTAAGTGAAATCGTGCCCTCAGTCCCTCTCTTCTAGCTGCACATGAATCAATTTTACATGACTATCTGGCCCTTCTGCTTTCCAGACACTTTGCCAGAAATCACCAGCACCCAAGATGCACAGGTGTAACTTAAAGTACCATCCCTGCTTCTTCACTGGTGCTGCCAAAACAATCCAGCTTAGCTGGAATGCCTTCATTTAGCAGGATTTTTCCTACTTCAGTCCCTTTAATTTTGATTAGGCAGTCAAATGTACTTAATGTCACGCTAGCAAGATTCATGTAGCAGACATTCCTAGTTGAGGGAGGGCAAGAGAGAGACATTAGGAGATGAGAACAGTAATTTTTAGCTGAGTCCGCCACAATACTAATGCAGACTTTTACTTGCAGCAACAATAAAAGCAAAATGCTTGGGCAGGAAAATACTTAAGGTAATATTGGTATCACCACCAAGAACTGATTGGTCATATAACTCCATTAGCTTTTCTAGCAATTAACCTATGAACAAGGGATTGTGAACACAGAAATAAGACAGAAACAAGACAGAAATACTAAAACTTCATCAGTGAATTGTCAGGACGTAACAGTAACCCTTGAAAAGTCCCACTTTGTTCATTATTTGCACCTTGTTTATCTTTGAAAACTAACTTGCAGCAGGGCTGCACAAATGCAGATACTCAAGGCTGCTATGAAACCCACTGCCAACTACTGGTTTACACTACAACAACCCTGCTAACAGTTAAGAACCAAGAACAATAAATTCCACATCAGCTGAGGGATCAATATAAAGCAAGTATTTCTGCTGCAACACAACATTGGTTTGGAGTGAGACTTCACTGTGACAAAGCCACCACTATTTCTGCCAAAATCACCTAGGAAAAAATAAAAGCCATTACTGGGGAAAAGACTAATGTACAGCTTTGAGCTAAACAGTTAAACTGCAATTGATCCCCAGCAACTTTTCCTCCTTGGTAACTCTCAATTAAGCTGTTTAATTAGAACAGAAGGACCAGCAAGTGAGAAGACACCATTTCTACAGTAGACGTCAAGCACATGTCTGACTAGGCATCATACATTTCCTTACAGCACTAATGTACTTACTAGCAAATTTCAGTTTAACAGAAAAACATTAACAGATTTTCTCCTTCTCAGGATTTGGAAGCTACCAGAGTCGGTTCTGCAAATTATTACTACTTTGGCACTTTTCTCAAAATTCTCCTATATTCCTGGGCAGAAGCTTCTGTATGTGCTTACTATATTTACGACAGAAAGACAAAGTCATAGAAAAATCTAATAAAAGCTCTTGGAAGAGTGGTGAGGTATTGATGCACATTTTGGCTGATTAGAACATGGTAAATTTCAAAAAGAAGAAATTGTCAAAATTGATTCAAGAATAAATTAAGCAGAATGCAAAGTACTATTCATCACATCTTTTTATAGCAAGTAGTGATAAGCACTACTGAGACATATTTAAATGATCTAAGGAAGTAATTTTTCTTCCACAAGTTATACCAACTAGAAATAAGTATAAAAAAATAAATAAAATAGAGCTCTTGTATAAGTTTTGGCAGTTCTTCATGTTCTCATCTCAGAAAAAAAATACTCAGAACCTTCTGTTCTTTTTTACTAGCAAATTTGAAAACAGAGAAGGCTTAACTAATTTTTCCATCCTGGATTATTGTAAGTTTTCATAAAAATTTGAACTATGATGTAACAGCATTTACAGTAGATTAATCTCTGAGTTTTCCCACAATTAATTATCTGATTAAAACTATGCCATATTTTATTTCAAAAGAAAAAAAAAACCTATTTAATTCTAGCTCTATAATGTGCAATAAAGTGTGAAAGTGTTGATGGGTTTGCTAGGTTTCCACATCCATGTTTAAGCCTGCCAAGTAAGGCTGCAAATGGATCAAAGGTTAGAACTGTAGAAACAGGAGCTAAGAGAGCTTCACCCAGCCCAGCCAGTATCCAGCTCTCTTCGCTTAACAACCAATGTTAAAACACTCGTTGATTCCAGACCCCATACTTCTCCATTAGTGCCACTTTTTCAACCTCAACTATAACCCAGCTCATATTTGAGAATTTGAACTGATTCGTTTATTTTTTTTAAAGTAAGAATCTCTGAAATATGTTTTCCTCACTAATGATGTCTGAGCATTACACAGTACAGTATCAATCCAAAGGGTAAGTGCTGCAATTAAGCTCTTGGCACCCACACAGATCAGATACTAAGGTCTCAAGCCACACACCAGTACAGTAAAGTATACTTAATGAAGAACTATTTATGAAAAATCTATACTAACACATCTGCATGGATTTTCTGGAAAACTTAAGGTACACCAAGAAAAGTTACATACTACTGGGAAAAGTGTGTTAGGCTGCTAGGTTCAACTATAAACATATAATATATAAAAGTGATAAACTGGGAAATGCACAGACCTGTGATAAAAGATAAAAATAACTGTAACAGCATTCTTCCCCCACACTCTACTCTTCTGGCAGAAAGTTCCATTCCTAGATAAGAAAAAGCTAAGAGGTGGTTATGATCCCAAAGTTTCAGTAAATCATTTGGATAAAGTCAAAGTCTACCAGAACTCTAAAGGTGAAGCATTGAAAGTTAAATAGGTTTTCAATGGAAGCTGGTGTCTAAGCACGGCATGCTGGACTTCATGTCTGTGACATTTGGAAAATCTGCGCAATGCAATGTGACTTCAGTACTCTGCAGTATCTGGAGCATCCCAAAAGCTCAGTTGTCACGTCCATGGAGAGCTCTACAGTGAGGCCAGGAAGTAATAGAGGCATGAGTAACTGTGGCCTTGTTATCACTTACTGAACGCATGTTGTACAGCCAAGATGGTAAAAACCTTTACAAATACTGCTCTCGGGAAAAGCAAAAGCAAGTAAACCAGCAGCACAAGTAAGGCGAGGGCAGAATAAACTATACATTTACACCACATTAGAAAGCAACACGTGACACTCAGTACCACTGAGTATCAGCAGACACACAAGGAACAGAACGAATTTCCTTCTTCTACCCTAAGATTGCAAGAGACGTTCATCAGCACAATAGTTACATCCCATCTTGTCTGGCTCCAGAATAAACCTGATCTGCTTTCATGACAAATTAATGTGACATTACACAGAGGCTCCTTGGACTGCACACAAGTGAACATTTGACAATTCAGTAATACTGAAATTCAGATGTTAAAGGCAAACTTTCTCATTTGGCTTTACGTTTGCAGTAAGCCAAGAGTAAGCACGGGAGGGATCTTTTTTAACTCTTTAAATAAATAAGCTTCTGAGTTATTTTTTAAAATTCGAAAATTATTTAGTTATTAAATTACAGATTAGGCGTAGCATCAGTACAGTTAACATCTGAGAGAAGAATAAAACTGAAGGAAAGTAACAGTTTTGGAAACATAAGTATTGTAGACAATGGCAAATCCAATCACGCAACTGAAGAAACGAGCTGAGATTCCTGTGCTGACAGAGGTCAACACACTATTGACTAGGAGTTGGTACTATAAAAAACTGTCTTCTAAATCTATTTTAGATGCAGTTTAAAATAATGGTTTGTATATAATTTAAGAAATGTGGTTGTCATGGAAGCCAAATCTTTATAAGCCTCTAAAAATCCCAATTAGCTCCCTGAAGTAAGAGTTACTGCATATCCCTTATACTTTCCTTTAAATTCAGTAGATTTGTTTTCATCACAGCACAGTTTGCATTCCACAAAGGTCAATATCACTAGCTTACATAATAGTAAAACCAACCTTGACACAGACAGCACTAATTAACAGACATAAAAGCAACCCAAGCAGCCACACAACACAGACTAATCCTTACTGCTACAAATGCCAAAGACATCTCAACTAGCACTGCATGTGTGTTTGTGCGTAGGTGGAGCAATCAGTCATTCATTCCAATCTTGCACATGTAAACAAGAAAATGCAATACATGTAGAATAGAGATTACATCTTACCTCATTTAAATTCATGGAGGGGAAAAAAACTATGGCAAAGCTCTATATACTTAAATCATTTTTTCCCACTGAAGCTATGATCTTAAGTTAACAAAATAAACTCTTTCACTGCTCATACACTATCAGCATTACAGATAGTTTGGCAAGCAGGAAAATATGTTGAGCACAATTCATGACATAACCTCAGGCTTCCCCCAAACCACAGATGCTGCAGACTGCCAGCTCAATTCATTGTTATCCTAGAGACAACAAATCTGATAGACAGACGACTGAAAAGTTCCACAGCAAGGACGAAGCCTGCACACAATTCACAATTCTGTCCCACTTTATTCACAGCCTTGGTCCTTCCTTCACCCCTTGCACTGGAAGTATGTCAGGAGAAAAGAGGGCTACAAGCAATCAAGGCACAAGTCAGGGTAGCCCCATGGCTCTTCATGCCTTTGCAGTGCCTCCAAACAAAAGACAAAGCCCCAACAAAGGACACGCTTAAGGCCTCGTTTTTCTCTATAGAGGATTTTGCGCCAGAAAATTCTTAGGAAAGCCTAAAATTGGGCTTGGGAAATTTAAAGCCTGTGAGTAATAATCAAGAAGCACCAAATACATCTGTTTTAACTAGTAATCTAAATTATCTAAGTGGAAACATCTTATCTTGAAAACTTTCCACTTGTTTATGGATTGATACTTAAATGTGATTTCTTCACAAAACTTTCCAGTATTATCTTTTCACTTATCCATAACCACTGCATGCTATCCAGGGTCAAAGTGCAATTCTATCTCAAAATCAACATCTGCTCATACATTCCCTGAGCATTTTCCAGTTCAGAGCTACCCACTCTCTTTCCCCCCACCAAAGTGTGTTTCAAGAAAGAAAGGAAGACCTGGGGAAAAAAAGTGTGCTTTTGGAGAGGGATTCACAATCAAACGCTTTTGACTAAGGACCGTGTAATTCAAAAAAAGCCATAAATATATTTTATGTTTGCCTTCAGTTTATAAAATGTACCACTGCATTTATATTCTAACAAAAGACAGACTCCTCACACAAAGCAAAGCAGATTTCTCGCACAAGGCAGTCTCAAAACAACAAATCAATAAGCTTTATTAAACAAATGTAGGTGTATTGCTAATTCAGAATGACTGAATACTTCTCCACCAGAACTAAACTTAAAGAGACTTAAAGAGAATGCATTATAGCAATGCACTTTAACACTAGCCAGAGCTCTTTATCATAAGAACACATTCATACTCTACAAACAGGATTAAAAGCAATCTGCCATCAAACGGATTTCAAACGCCCAAGCCAGTGCAAAATAAACCAATTTCAACAAGATTCTGACCTCACAGCCCCAAGAATAAAAACATAATGATGACTCCAAAATTGAAATCAAAAGTAATCATGTTTGAAAAAACTTCAGATACTTTAGTTGTATTACATTTAAGTAAAAGCAAGTGCTGCACATAAAGCCAGAGAAGCAGGTGTGAAGTTTAGACAGAAAGTATAGACAGAAGTGAATCACAGTGGATGGAGTGCATGCATTACCCTACACAAATTAAGGCTACCTAATTGTTTTGAGACATCCCCTTCCCACCCACCAGCTCACTCTGAAATAGCTAATTCAATTTTCATTTGCTGGGTAAAGTTGTCACCACATTATCCACACCCACATCCGACTCATATAAACTGTCCTGTAATAAGCAGAATCCAGCAGAGGTCAGAAATGGCCCTGCACAGGAAATGCCTGGGTGTTTTCCATTCAGGCTCTGAAGATTATTCTTACACATGAAGACAGCCCAAGTCTAGGGTCATGCTGTTTTACAAACTTTACTTTAAATCATTTTCTGCTTAACCTGCAATATTAGTCTTCAAAGAGTCCTTTGAAAAGGAAGCTTACTAATTCAGTTGCCCTATAGCATTTGTACTTCATAATGTTTCTGTTAAATTTTACTAATTTAATATATCTTCTGATTTTGGCATTCTCATGACAGAAGAACAAATCGTTAATGCATATTAATGAAAACTCAAAGGCATTGTTCAATCCCATAGCCTTGACCCACACAGGAGCACATCACCACTTCCTTTTTATTCCATCAGTACAAAACAGCAGCTCGCAATATTCAAGAACAATCTCAGCAACACGACAGCAGATTTTTTGCACAGTATACCTGGAACAAAATGCACCTTACTACTGCCTTACAGTACTAATGGATCACACAAGCGTTTTAAAAAAGTTTCCTGAATGCTTCCTAGTGAGAAGTGAAGTGCCACAACAGGATGTTATTTAAAAATGAGAAATAATTGCCACGGAATTAATAACTTGGACTTGTGCAATACTTCTGCAGCCAGCTGGAAACACTAAACCATAAAGTAATTTGCATCCCCATCTCTCAGCAGGGCACAGATGGAGACTTGCAAAAAGCCAATCTGCAGGTCAGCACATTCAGGAGGTGACAACAGTTGCAGAAAGCTTTGAGGCATCACAACACTCCTTTGTGAACGCTTTTTCTTTTTTTTTTTTAACTCTATCTTCTTACAACTATCGATTGCAATGCTGCCAGCAGCGATACTCCATGACCCTGCTGTTTTACCGGCACGCCAAAGAGAGCCCGATTTTAATCACGGCTGCCATAAACACGAGACACCCTTCCAAGAGGGCAGCGCTTTTATCGCTGCAGTTCACAAGTCAAGGAGCACAGGTCACGCTCCGTCAGCCTCCCGCGGGCTCCAGCTGCTGCTCCCTCTCCGCTCTGCAGCCTCCGCACCTCCGGCCCGACCCCGACAGCCGGGCGGGCAGTGCCCCGACACACCCGCCCGCACTGCTGCGAGGCTGGGGGCAAAGGAAATGATTTGCTTTTAATTGCAAAGCGCCCACAAAACACTGCCTTACCCACCGCAGCCACTAGAGATTTCTTATCGAAGCACCTCTCGCTCCGTGGGCGCTCTGCAGAAGCGCTGAAGCAGCAGCAGCCGCAGGTTCTGCAGCGCAGAGGAGCCGGGCGCGGGTGGCAGAGCGTGCACCCCCGGCCCCGGCGCTCGCAGCCCCCGCCCGGCATCGCTCCCTGCACGGAGCTCCCTGTGAGGCAGCTCTGGGTACTGACCTCCCCGGCGGCGACGGCGGCGGCTCCTCCATGGCGGCGGCGGCGGCACAGACCAGCGCGGTGGCGTCTCTCATGCATGCACCGGGGCCGGCATGGCGTTGGGCCCCAGTGCGCGGCGCGGGGCTGCAGCGAGGAGCAGGAGCAGCAGGAGGAGGGCAGCGGGTCCCTACCCGGCTGCAGGAGCGCGGCCGCGCAGAGCCGCCCGCGCGGCCGCCATCTTGGGAACAGCCTCCGAGGGCAGCGGCACCGGCAGCATCGCTACGGCGCGCCAGGAGGGACCGGCCGCGCCAGAGGCGCTCGCTCCGCCGCGGCTGGGCGAGGGGTGGCTCCCGGTGCGGATTTCCCCCTCTCGGCCGCGAAGTCGGGACAGGCTGTGGGACAGCGGTGCTTCCCTCCGGCACCGCGGAAATCACATCTCCGCAGTTCCCCGCGAGGGGCCGCGTTTCTCCCGAGGCGGGGCCGTGCTGGGGGCGCGGCGGGCGCTGCCGCCCTCTCCCTGCCCCCGCGGCGAGGCTGTCAGGCGCTGCCTGCGGCCGCTCGCTGCGGATGCCGCGGTCCCTTGCCGCTGCTCGTTCCCACACCGCCGGCAGACGGGGAGAGAAGGGAAATGTAACTGCTGAGGGGAAGATGGTTTCCCTCAGCAGGTGCCGGCTCTCGGCAGCCGTGCTGGCCCGAAGTCCAGCGCCTGCGGGGCCTGGAGCGACCGCGGCCGGATCCAAGGGGATGGAAGGCGTGAGAAACCCTTGAGGTGCCCTTTGGGGGCGTGCATAGAATAATCTTCTGTCTTTTATACTCTGCTGCTGACAGAGTAACTTGCTTGAATTTACGAACCTGGACTTTTTAAACCCTCTAGCAGCACTGGTTATCAGCCTTGGACAGAGAACTGGAGTCACATTATCCAGTTGGAAATACGGGGAGGAAAACGTGATTTCCTGAACTGTAGGTTGGCTGGAATGTCACCATCAATATTAACACACGTCACTGGCAGAAAACTGCCATGGGTCGTTTAATTGTTGGGGTCGGTGAGAGGAAGCCTCAGCTTCTGTGTTACGGGACTGGAAGCACAGCAACAAACCCTGGCATCAGTAATGTGTATACAAAGCACATGCATTATTTCTGATGAGTGAAATTTGAGCTTGGACTAGAATCAGTTCTAGATTCTGCATTTATGCACCAGTTCCTTCATTAACTGTACAAGAAATTTGCAACTTTCTAGTCTGATACCAAAATTCAGTTGTAAAATCACTGTTCATGAAATAAAGTTGTCCATCTCTCTGGCGAATTTTAGGAAACAAATTCAACAGTACCTTTGAAATAAAAGATTTTTTTTAAAGCTGAAATGCAGGATATACTTCAACTATATCATCTTAATACTATCTACTATTTATCATCGTAATGAATGCATGCTTTAAAATGCAGGACCAGATAAATAACACTATGTAGGAAGCCACTTAGACTGTTCTCCGTAGGATAAGAAAAATACCTGAATCACCATGACCCTGATGATCATGACATTGAAACATCAAGACATTCCACATTTATGTCAAGAATTAGTAGTTAAGATACCTCATGTAATGGAAAAAATGCAGTATTTAGCATGCTAAAGACTTTTGCTCGAGTACTTGACCCCAAAACCATAAAGCAGTTCCAATGGCAGATACATACAATGCATTCCCACTAATCTGTCATGGCGAACAAAACTTAGAAACCATAGCTGGAGGTAAAAAATTTTAAAGTGCTAACCTAATAAATTAGTTGTCATCTCCATAAAAAATATAGATTATCTAAGGAAAAGCTGCTTACTTCACATTATGTATGTATTTTTAGTATGATCACAAATAACAAAAAGTCAATGTTACAGAATAAATGTGAGCATTCTTTTCAGTTAGGGATCATTGTCTCACACCATCTCTGCAGCTGTTTGTAGGGCAGAGACGTATTTAGCAATCATGGCAAAATATTTCAGCTTCTTTGCTTCTTCAGTCAAAACAGTCAGTGCAGTGGTCTGTTAGAAGCACAGAAAACCAAGAAAAAGAATCTGATACTGCATTTTGCCATAGATGTGATAGTGTGGAAGTGGAGACATCCCAAGGGCCCTTGGCAAAGGGAGAAATGGGGACTGACCACTGCCACTACTTTCTGTAAATATTAAGACAATTTACTGAAGTAAACTGGGATTCACTGCAGCCTCTCAAACAAGGTGGTCCAGAAAACTCTTCCCTGTATTCATTTTCCCCTTTCCCTTTAGGGCAACCCAGGATATTGTGTTGCATCACATTCTTGTGGTTTATCACAGAAAATATCCTAGAACTACAGATACCAGCCAAGCAAAGCAAGGCTGTAAATTTGATCGGGAGATGCTTCTTTATCTGCAATTGACCATAGTAAGCAACACAGCTCCTGGCATCAAGGAGAAGATTGTAAGGGGAGAAGTTTATGAATGGCCTTACAGAGAATTTGGGAAGAAATTAAGAGATGCAGGAATATTTGCAGGTGATAATACAGGAAACATCATATGACATAACAGTCTCAGAGCTTATATAGGGAAAATATTTAGCAAAGAAAAAATTTCAAGGCAATACAGAGGTCTTAAAAAACTGATATGCCAAAAAAAATTTTTAATTATTTTTTCTTCTTTTAAGGAATATCATCGTATTTCAAAGACTACCTGACTTCCAGCTTCTGAGTCTAAACATATCAATATCTCATAGGTGTATGGAAACTGATAAATGAAATTGTTCACTCTGGTTCTACTACTGGAACAGAAGAAGGCACAAGATTAAAATACACATCACAATACATAGCATCTGTCTGTAAGAAAATTGAGGTAAAAATTAGAAATGGATTTTATTGTCTGATGTGACAAAATCCTGACTTCAAAATTCCTGGTTAAATAAACAAACCAGGAAACAAGTAACTGTCAAAATAGACAAACATTTCAGTTTAATTACTGTTTTCAGAAGTTTTAGAATTAATTTTCTTCTTTTTTCAGAAAACATCTGGCTTTATAATTTAGTTGATGCTGCAATAGCTTAGGAATTGCTTTTTAGTCTAGCAGCATGCCTTTTATTACAGTAGCAGTCCTAGAACTTGCAATAGAAATTTGACATGGCAATAGCATCCTAATAACATAAATAGGTCTTTCAAATAGCATTTTCAAATTTCTACTGCAACTACTCTTGAAATTGCTATCTATTCCTGGTTTATATTCTGATACTCCTTCCTCCTCAGCTCATCACAGGTATCAGACACAATTGTACATGTAGGTGTGCTTTTGCCATTTGCCATTCCTCCAGTTATTTTCTATATACAAAAAATCTTAATGAAGACAAAGAAAGATTTGGTCCAGGTAGGTAAATAAATATGTTATAAGAATATATTTGAAATTTTTTCTCCTGGTTCCTGTCACAAGGCCAAACTTCCAAACTTTTTTTCCATGTTATGAATGTTGTGCAGAATAAGGCACAACTTGGTTTTGGGGTTTTTTTAGTCAGTAAATTAAATCTAGTAATCAGATTGTTCTTCATTGTGTGAACTGCATGCAAAAAAAAAAATCAAATTCTTGACAAAACCAGCTTTGTACAATTAGTTTTTCCTTCAAATAAGTTATTTACTTTAATTCTAATAAAAGCCATTTAAAAGTAAAAGCAAAGTTAAACAGACATTAGAAAACAGCCTGCTAGGTATGGTTAGTCTAGACTTAGTAAAATGTGCTGAAGACAGAATATTAATTTTTTCTTGGTCAGAGATTAGAAATTCTCTTCTGCAATGCAATGAAGAGTAAAACATGAACAATATCTGCGTTTAATATCTAGAACACAACCTGACACTATTTCTTATGAAGACATTGCAACTAACATCTCCAGATTCCAAATAAAATACCAAGATGTGTTTCTACCTGGGCATGTGCAGATTCCTCCATCTACAGTTTCGTTGTTCTCACAGAAGGTCAGGTTGGGGTGGCACTGAAAGAAACAGAACTCAGTTTTCAGTGTTATCTAATCTGAGCTTTGCTGCAATTGATTTGAAGTGTGAAGCTGAAAGCAATTAAGGAGTCCCACCGTATATACCCCTGTTCAATCACCCGTTACTGCTGTGATTCATTCACTTGGGAAGCTGGCAATGATAGCTGCCAAAGCTTGTTCAGCAGCATGGTTTAACACCCGTGCTATAACAGGAGCCAGCTAACTTGACGGAGGTGGAATATTTTTGTCTGAGCGCTGTCATCTCACAGGCTGCACGTCAGATTGCACAGGGCTCAATACCATTAATTCACCACTATTCACTCCTATTAAAGGAGTATTTGTTAGTAAGAGTAGCATGAGGTCAGAGACATTCCTGTGATTATTGTTTTATCACTTCAGCTGGGCATTACTTTTGGGGTACTTCCTGTCCTAAAAAGCAACTCTATGTAGCACTGCCTCTGCATTATTAAAATGGCATGACTCATATGAGAGAAGTACAAAATCCAGTTGTCCTTAAAGCTGTATGCTTTCACTGTGTAAAGCTGGTCTTTGGGCTCAGTGTCTGTAAAGCTGAGCATAGCTAAACCCACCAGCTGCTCTTCAAAGATATCAAGGCACTGGACATAGAAATTATTTAAAACTGAAAATGTTGACACACATATAACAATCTGACTGCAGCAGTTTGTATCTTCCCAAGAACTGATTTTGGACCTGTGAAAATCAGCTTCATTGAATTCATTGCTACTTGAACTTGATTATCAACAACAGAGTAAGCTTGCTTAAAGCTAGCTTGGCTTCTGCTAAATTATATTTTAATTCTTTCCCCAGCTGTATAATAGACATACTCAGTGAGCAGCCATAGGGCATTTATAAACAAGACCAAATGTTTGTCTGCATTTGTGTTCACTACATTAACTTCACGTTCAAAGAAGCTCCAGTGAAGAACTGGGGCCAATTCTTTGAAATCATATTAGTAGGCCCAGAGCATAGCCATCTGTGTGCACCTCACAGTTCAATTCAATTCAATGCATTGTTGCACACAACTCTTTCAACATGTTTTCAAGCATCTTGCAAGTCTGACTAGTTGCTTATACCAAAATTTATAAAGTGATGTTTCTTATTTCCATCATCCCAGAAAGCACCAAAAAAAGTTCCAGACTATATCTTTTAAAATATCTGGTTGTGCAGCTGAGATTCTTTCTATGTCTGCCTTACAGCAGCTGTGTTATCCCAGCAGAAAACAGCTGTGAGATTTGTATCAAACTTCCCTGTCTAGGAAGACAGGAGCTGTCCATGTCTCCTCCTTCCAACAGCTCTTTTTATAAGTGAGAGTAATCACAGAAAAGCAGCAGAGCTGGCATTTTCCTCTACTCCAGCAGTTCCTGGCAGTATGTAGCAGCTGAATGGAGTTATAAGCAGCCATGAGAAAAATTTAATCTTCATTAAATGTTAATCCCTGCAAACACTTACATACACATCAGTTCACTTATATAATAGGCATACTGAAATCAGTGGGACAACCCTGGGAGATGAGTTACTCATACATATAAATGTTTATTGGATTCATTTCCTCCTTTTGCACTGAATCATCTCAAATAACATTATCCCCACAACTTCACAAGGTGAGTTTTGTAGTGCAATCCTGTTGATGGCTCAGTTCTGGTGAACATCAATAGGAATTAAGATATTTCCCACTTGTTGCAAAGCCCTCCTAACTAGAGCATAGTAAAATAATGTCTTATTCTACAACTCCCAGTTGTATCCCATTCTGCAGTGCCTTAGGTTTTATTTTTTCATTTCTGTCCATTTCATTACTTAAAAAACCTGTTCCTTCATTGTTAGCATAACTATTTTCATCCTTCTAAATACTTGCACATTTCCTACAGTAAAAAACACTATAAAGAGGTAATCGCCTGCTATTTGACATTATTTTAATGCAGAGTTTTTTATTCTCATTTGAAGCTCATTGGCCCCTATCATTATTTCTATAATTAATTTGCATTTCCTCTTCCTCACAGGAATTGATGCTTATTTTAAGGCACATCCATGCTAGAAGACATAGCACACAGCACTTGAAATAAATGTGGAATGATGTGAGCTTATATGCTGTCCTGGCACAGCAGTCTTTCCAGCTACAGCCAGCTGAAGAATCCAGATTATGACCTTTGTGTTAGGGAGCTGAGATCCGCGTGACATTTTCTGCTGACCTGTTTGTTTAAAAGATAGTTTCTATCAAGATCTTTGGGTGGATTTCACTATGCCTGTCAGGATACAATGGGCATTGATAAATTTTAGGAGTAGCTATTTCAATTCTAAATTTCAGTCCAAAGCCGATCAATTCCACTGCAGTAGGTCTTCAGCTGTGGTGATAATCAGAAATACAAAGGGGTCAAAATTCTGTTAGTTTTTGTTCCAGTCCACAGAAAATGGAACGAGATAATGTGTTGGTTGAGAACGGATGACCTTGTTGAAGCTGAGGATCTGTAATTGCTTGGCTCCTTCTTCTCTTGCAGGCTGAATGCTATGGCATGTTTGAGCCCTGCTTCTGCTGTTATCTATGGATAGTATGAAGTCCAGGAGAGAAATTTCTCTCACCCCTAATCTCAGCAGAGATACCAGTCAATTAGCCCTACTACTTAGCATACACGTTGAGGCACTAACATAAAACAGACTAAACTTGGTTAAAAGACTCCAGCTTTCCAACAATGCATGGACGTTGCGGCACACTGAGCTAGGAGAAAAATGCTGATCTGGAGATTCAGCACCGAGTTTTCAACAGGGCAAGCACACATTATTCATTCAGTATTGGAGAAGGACTCCTGACTAGAGCATGCTTGTTCACCTGCCAGAAGCATTCAGTATGGATCAGTTGCAAAACTTTATCACATGTTGGATAGCTGTAACCTGCCTGAGATGAGATCATAGAAGTATTAATCTTCCAACTAACTCTTTAGATGGACACTTGGGCTATAGCCCATCTGTCTGAGGCAGTCATGGTCTTCATTAGGTAGGGATGACTACTCATAGGACAAAGAGTTATGTATTATTCTATAAGCTGTGGAAGATTAATGCATACTATATTTCTAAATGTACAATTACAGTTAATAGAAGAATAGCATTGCTATTCTTACCTGGATTTCAAATTTCAAGAATAACATTTCAGTTCAAACTATTGCATTAAAATTTGTATTTGTACATTTCTAAGACACTTCCCAAATGACAGCTTCATTCTGGGCTCCCTATCACGAAAGAGATAGGGACATGCAGGAATGAGTCCAGCAAAGGACCATAAAGGTAGTGAAGGGTGTGGAGCATCTGAGATGTGAGAAGAGGAGCTGGAAATATTCATCCTGGAGAAGAGAAGGCTCAGGAGGATCTTACCAATGTGTATAAATACTTGATGGGGCAGAGTAAAGGAGGTGGAGACAGACTCTTCCCAGTGTTGTTCTGTGAAAGGACTAGAAGCAGTGCATAAACCATGAAAAATTCTGTTTAAACTTGAAAAAAGCTTTCCTTATCATGAGAGTGGTCAAACAATGGCATAGATTGCTCAGAGAGATTGTGGAATCACCATAGTTAGAGATATTCAAAACCTGACTGGTTGTGGCCCTGAAGAACCTGCTCCTGCTCACCCTGCTTTAAGCAGAGGGTTGAGATGAGGTGATCTCCCGGGGAACCTGTCCACCTCAGCCATTCTGTGGCTGATCTCACAAATACTTTTGAAGCAATACTTTACAAGCAATCTCTTAAACAGAAAGTTCCCTAGGAAACACAACTATTTAAAAGCACACAGCACCAAAAACTTCTGGTACTATTAATAATTTTGTTGCAAATTGTGGTGATTTTAAATTAATGAATTTTTAATAAAGAACTAATGACGGTAAGAATTAAGTTATTCTAAAATATATCATTCATAATGCTGTTAAGTAGCCATTTCTGCCTAGTAAATTGTAACTTTCTGTCAGAAGAAGGTGCACAATACCTAGTATGTGGGTATGATCACAGCTTTATGAGCATCTTCCTTTTCAAAGTTGTGCCATTTCCTCCTAATGAGGTTTTACAGCAAAACCAACAATACTGCATTTTTTTTTTAATTTTACACTTGAACCACATTGATTGTTTTAAGAAACTTCTAAAAAAAACTATTAACATTAACCATGCTTTTGTATTTTAAGTGATACAGAATCCTGATATTCAAATTGTAGAAATTATATACCTTTGCATTTTACAAGCCTGTCATTATTTGGATGTGGTCAGCTTTGCTGCTCTGCAAAAAGTGAACGTGACACACATAATCATTTGCAGAAAGCCAGATTCTGAGAAGCTTAGACTCCTCTGATTTCAGCAGTTGTTTTTTCTCAGTGAGGTTTTCCCAAGCAAGAGATGAATGGCTCTGTGCTATTCCCTATTCATGGCACTGTACCTCAGTTGAGCTTTCTGATATATTCTAGTTATCACAATACCTGTATTTGACAATAACCTGTAAGCATGTTCAGCATGGCAAGTACATAAGATCTATTTATATCACCATTATTTCTCAGTTACATTTCATGCTCTGTTTATTGCGGCTATTCCAGATCTCCTTGTTGTATCCACATCAGCCTGCCAACCATGGTTTTGAGTAAAAGGATTTAACTGTAAATAGATCTCTCTCTCTGAAGTAACTAGCTCAGATAGACTTCAGAAAGTGGTGTTTTGCCTGCCTCATCACTTGTCTAAAAAGGATAAGGGCATAGCTTATCAAAATTACTCTGATGTAATGCAGTGAGTATGAGTGTCCTAGAAAGTCACAAGCTGTAGGTGTCACATCATCAGAGTCTTGTTTCCTGTGAACTTTCAAATGATCTTTATTTGAATTTTAAATATTTTTGCCTGAGAAAGCAGTAACAAGCAAACGGCCTATTAAATATACCACTGAAAGTCTTTCCTACTTCATCATAAGGATTTTGGTATCTAAAAGTGAACTGACAAGTTTTCTTCACATTATATAGTTTGCAATTTTTAGCACAAACCAGAAGTGAATCTGATTTCCAGCTTGGCATTCATGGAGCCTTGTATTTGTGCACAAATATGAAAGTTCAGTATAAAAGGTTTGTGCTCATATTGGCTATCAGAGTCCTAGAAGCTGATTTTGAAAATGTGGCTGTGGCATATAAAAATAATCTGAAAGTTACTATTTAATTGTACAGTTTGTGTACTCAGAGCCATAAAGAATCAGCCGTCTTACCTACAAGATGATTACAAAACAAGTCTGCTAGGTTTTCTAACAGCATCTTTGTAACATATTTAATCCTTTTTAAATTTTATTTTTATTTCATCTAATTTAATTTTAATTTAGAAACATAGTATTTCTATTGTAGAATAATATATCTTAATCTGGGTTAAGTATTCATTTAACAATGGTTGCTTGCACTGAATTTAACTGATTTTTTTCAAAGTAAGAAGTCTGCCTTAAAAATAACTGATTGATGTTTAGATTATTTCATTTTTTATGATGCCTTTATGAACCATGCTTCTCACATTGCTGGATTTTTTTTCAACTTCCACATCCTTGGATTACATGGCAGTTTGTTCCAAAGCATTCTCCTTGAGAGTGATCTTTATTTCTGTGCAATCTGACAAGCTGAAAAAGGTTTTCTTGGTGTATTTATAGTGGGGCAAACTGGCAGAGCTATGAATACAACTTTAGCACTGCTTATGAGCATAAGTGAATCTCTTCCCATTGCAACATAAAACTATAATAACGTGTGCATTTTTTACCAGTATATCTACATCAATAATAGGGCTGCTACTGCCATACATTATAGACACCCATCAGTAGCTTGCTGTGAAAGTGTCATTTATTGTGCTTATAAGAAGGAAAAAAGTTTATTCCTGTCAATAAACAAAGTCCCAGTTTCAGTGCCAGAAAGATACATATTTTTTTTTGTTTTGCCAAGGGCAAGGGACTCTCTGAGGCTGCATGGTTGAGCATTGAATGCTTGTCCAGCTGCACGCTTCCCATCAGCCAAATATATTATCAGAGCAGCACCCAGATTCTTTGGCTATAAACAAAAGCATGCATGTACTTTTTAGTGCCATTAGCAACCCTTGATGTTCAAGGTTCATATTTTCTTAAAGTGCTAGATTAGAAATTTTTCCAACCCCCTAGTCTCCATCCATATAAGATAATTAATAGTAACAATTTCAGTCTAATTCAAGGTCTTTAAACCAAGCTGGTCTGGTTTTTATTTTCTGTGTAAAATGGAAATGCACAGAGGTAAGTGCAATGTTTAGTATCCGTGAACAACTTTGCAAGGGTAGATACGTATGCATTTAATCTGCACTTGGTTGGGCTAAAGCTTAAATAGAACACTGGCAAAATCCAAGAGCTGTAAATTCAGCAGTGACTGGGCAAGAAATCCCCATGGTTTTGCAGGAGGGTGAAATTACAGCAGAAGGCCAGGTTTGTCCTAGGCCAGCTCATGTTTGCTGCAGGCTGCCTTGCTCCTGGTCTGTGGTGTGCTGAGCTGCCAGGAGCCCGAGGGGAATTGCTCTGCAGAGCTTCTGCTCGGCTCTCCTTTGCATAAGTGCTCCATCCCTACCTCCGTGGGTCGTGGCACAGTGCGTGGCCCGTACCGACCTGACTTTCAGGGTGCTGTGGGGTGAGTCACACCCACGCCACAAGCTGGGTGGTATCTGCAAGGGTAGGGCACACACAGTGTGACAGGGAAGGGCTCTGCCTCTGGTTGGACATCAGCACTCGGCCACAAGAAAAAAGCTCAGAAGGAATTGTTCAGGGACTCTGGTTCTTATTTCCTGGCTGTCTACTACACTTGGAGGAGTATTCAAGTTACACCTGTTTAGGGAAGGTGTAACCTCTGACTTGGGCTGTCGAGCTGGCTCAACAAGCAGGAACGGGTCATGGTGATGCAAGCCCTGCCCTTGCCCTTCCCTGTCAGACTATTTGTTTCCTCAAAGGTATCAAGCAAACTCTGAAGGTTTTAAGCATGAGGGAGGGTTAAAGAAACACGCAACCATCATTGAGAGCTACAGGCAAAAATAACCTAGCATTATTTTTACAGAAATGCATTTAGTCAATTTATTAAGGCAAAAGGATGCCCCTGTAAAGCAAAACATGTAGCTCACAAGAGCAAGCAGAAATTAGAGCAGGTATTTGATGAAAGACTACTGAACCAATAATAGTACTGAACCAACAATATGGTGCTAGGACAAATTTGTTTTCACCAAAGACCAGTTTGCAGTAGAAAGGAATGCTGGAAGTATTTTATAGTAGAGAAATTTGCTAATCTGCACTGTTGCAAAGGCCAGTATATTCCCCCTGTATGAATTTGTTTTTGAGGTGTTTCCAGGAAAAATACATTCACAATAGTGAATGAAGGGTACTTTGTCCACAAAAATATATTTGCAAGGGCTCTTAGACACGAGAGAGTCACCAAGTCTTGTGACACTGATTGCTTAAAAATGGGTCATTTCAAGGGAATGACAAGAAATGACTGGACAATAAACCATTATTGCAGGAAGTCTCAGGCAGTAGCAACATTGGCCAAGTTTAAAATTTGCTGGGGAGTAGAAGCTGAGGATGTGCTAAAACGTATTGGTCCTAAGGTTACAACTGAACAAGCAATATATTATTTTCCTTTCACTGGACAAAGTTAGACCCGTGTTCTGTATATGAGCTGTTTTTAAAATTGCAAAACAAAAAAAAAAAAAACTCTCCCAAATGCGTCACAAATTGAAATTACTTGTACAAAACATTCATCAAACAAGTTCATGCTAACGCCTGTTGAAAGAATTGCTCAGAGTGTTTGACATTTGTGCCATGATATTTGTGTGCCGTGTGACATTCATGATGTGCTTCTGTTCTGTGAGAAAATGCCTCGCTCAGAAGGTTGTTGCTGTTCTGCTGTGAGCTGTCAGCCCTGCACAGGGGAGGCACTGTGCTCCCCTCACATCAAATTCGTGAAGACAAAGGAAGGTGGGAGATGAATGGTGCCTCAGTCCTCTGCTGATCTATCTGCTCACTGTTGACATTTTCATTTTTGATTAAAGAGATTTCAGCTAATGTTGTAACAGACACTTAGGCAGATAAGTGAAAAAATTATTTTGCCTCAGAGCTTTGGGAATAATTTTTTTAAGTCACAGTTCCAAGAACTGTGTGAATTAGAGGTAAATACAAATTCGGATTAAATTATTGTCTTCGGTTTTGTAGAACAGTTGTTGAAGATATGATCCAGAAATATTCTGAATTTCAGTAAGCAAAACAGAGTGAAAATAAAAAAGGATTTACATATACTTAGGCCAGCCTTTTCATTTTGGAGACCTGAATCATGACTTCTGAATGCCTGGATTAGCAATTCTCTATTTAGCAGTGACCAAAATATTCAAAAATAGCTTCTCACTATTTGTGCAGTCTATATTTATACTTAGTAAAAGCCATCTAAGCTGCTAAAAAAAGAAACATGGACCTTGGCAGTTAGCAGGGCATGTCCACAAAAATCAATATGCAACTTGGATCTGAAGTTCTCTTCTGCTGCCTCTCAGCAGCAGCAGAGACTGATGGAAGCTACTCTGAGACACTCCTCCTCTTCTTCTATCACTTATCCTTTAAGTACGATGCATAAAGCAACAGTATTCAAACTGATTGCACTTCCAAAAGGGCAGGATCACCAGGCAAAAACTTTTTTTCTTTTTGAAGTGGAAAAAACCTGTGATCTCAGAAGCCATGTATTTGGGAAACTGTAGAAGGTGTTCCTGATTGAGAACAGACCAGACAAGCCTCAACCAATTACCTGCCTTTTCTGCTCTTTTCTGCCCAGATCTATTTGTTGATTTTATCCAGTCACATTTGTCTTACCTTTTAGACAGTTTATCCTTTGGGACAGAAACCACCATCTACTTTTTTTCTTTAATAACAATGCTGGATAATCTGACTGAAGTTTTTCACCTGTTATACTGTAAGTGTTAAATAAATAACAATTTTGGCCAATTCCTAGTCTCACCTAGCTTCTTTTGGGCTATTGTAGCCTAAAGCAATAATAAGCAAATTAAGCAATTTTGTCAGCCTTCTATCTGGAAGAAATCCTCATTTCAGAATACAGAGTTTTAAAGCTGACATCTGGAGTGATACAGGTAAGTTTTCATATCATCCATATGTGCCTCCTGACAGATTTATGTACTTTAGATATAAATTAAGACTATTATGTTAAAAATGTGCCCCTCCTTTTCTGTTTTGTCAGCCTCTACACTATAGAAACTTCTTACAACTCCTCCAGTACATCCCAAATATGTGTACTTTAATGTCCAGAATCAGAACCTGTCCAACACTTCCTCAGAGTAGCAACCAGCCTATCTCAGGTGAGTATGGCTTGTGCAAGTGCCAGCCACTCCCAGCTGCAGCTCCATAGGGCACTAGCTCTTCCCTGAGTGCTAGTCCAGGAAAGCAGGACAGACCACAAGTAGTCCCTCATTGTACTGATCAGTGCAAAAAAACCCTCTAACCCACAATCAAAAAGAATTCTAGAAAAAGAGGATTTACGGTGCTTTATTCAGAACAGGGAGTCCTTGTGGGAAACTCTCTTTCTCCAAGCTAAAACTGAACAATATTGCAATACTCTGGCCTGTAAACAAGCCTGTGCTCATGCTGTTGCCTCGGAGATACTATGCTGGAAATGTCTCCATGTCTCATTTTCATTTTGAGTAACTTATTCTGCCTAAAATTCCTGTGTGTGCTTCCTTTCTAAAACTTGTATCATCCTGTTTCTGTGGTGCAAAATTCATATGTTGTATTATTTGCTATTTATTGCTATCTGTGCATTTCTTATCTGTACTTACCCAAATGAATATGTTACCTGTACTTTAATAGGATGTGTTTGCAAAATACACTGGCATGTGCAACTCTGGTAATGAATCTAAAGACGAACAGATTTAAAACTATGCCCAAGGTCGTTTGGATTACTGTATTTGCCAAAAGTAGCAGGCTATGTTGTGATGTTTTAATAGCTCCTGCATGGCAGATTCTTGTACATTATTCAATGGACCTTAACTTAACTTTTCATTAAGAATACACAGGAAGGACATGGAAACATCCCTGATTTTTATCTCCCTAGTGTCCTCCAGGAATCAGCTACCATTATTCTGGTTTATGTGGGGAAAATGATCTTAAAATCACTCCAAATTACACCATTAGTGTATCAGTGAGTGGTTAAGACACATTGATTTATCCTGTTAGTGTTAGAAACTACTATTATGTGTGAAATGAAAAATTATGTAGAGTGAACTATGCAATGACTATGCAATATGACCTGCCAGAGCAGTCCTTCTGCATCAATTCCTCCAAAGATCTTCTGTGACCTGAGAAGCTGCATTTCCTTCCCACTTTTGCCCTTCTCTCACACTCAGCAAGCTGTGACATCAAGACACTGAAAAGCAAACAGGCCTGAGTCCTGCAAGAAATAAAAGGGGTTTCTGTCCTTCTGGGGGTTCTGTCCCTGTAGAATTGAAATCCTGACCTTCAGTCAACATTCACACCAGCTACCTGGGTAACCACATATGATGTCGCATCCTTTCAAGACTATCTAAAAAATGTAAGTAAGATTTTTTTTCAGTTGAGTTCCTTCAGCCTGATGCTGAGATTATATATATATATATTTACTACACATATATATATGTGTTTAGCTATGTAGAAACTGCAAACTAGATATAAAGAATAGCAAAATACTTGGTTGTACTTTGTTTTGATAATTACATTTTCAGTAGTTCTGTCATGTTAAAATAAAGACAAAAACCATTTTATTAATGGTAATGGCTATTACACTACTCAGTTGCCTAATGAAATGCTTTAGAGTGAAATGCAAAATTCACATATTCATCCAGAGGATTTTAAAAATGTGATCATACTAGCACACAGCCTGTTTGTCAGTCCATCTTCCAATTTGTACCCAGCAGAAAAAGTCACAGTGAACACAGTGAAGCATGGAAAAAAATATGTCAAAGGTCCTTGCTAGTGTTACATTTGTGCATCTGTAGGGACAAGCATGACAGTTAGCCAAGAGCCCTGAACACTCAATTTGTCCTTTGAGACAAACTGCGTTCACAGTTTTTTCTCTACAAAGACGCCTCTGAACTTGGATTCTTTCCTATGACGCTGACTGCCAGCTTGTTTCTTGAAAAGGAGGGGATTTTAAAGGCCATAAAACTAGAAAGACTTCTTCCGGATAGACAGACAATTAGAACAAAAGGAAGTTTGCATAATATATAGAGGCAGAATTTCTTATTCCATTTCAGCATGTGCACAAGATAATTTTATTTCTGTTAAATAATTTCATTTGTTTGTAATACCCTTCTTGTGTCCTAAAGACTCCTTTCCATGTAAAACTAATTAGCTATTAGAATGGCAGGAGGAGGCTCTTATCAAAATTGTATGACTCATCTTTTTTTTTTATTCTGCACTAACATATGACCCAGATAAACTAGCTGAAACTGTAGAAATCTTCTCTGACATTATTAATATTTGTGAAATGTTTGCAAACTTGTTTGCAAATTTTTTGTTTTTACTGTCTATGTTGGACCTCTCAGTTCTCTGTCATTTTTTCTTTACTGCTTATCCCTGGTGGAGGAACAGCCTGAGGCAGAGCTGGCTCCAGCAGCTCAGGCTGAGTGCAAGGTCCTTTCTTGATCATCAGTGAAACGGATGGATGGGCTCATTGGTTCAGCTCATTTACCAAACTTCCTGGTCAGAGCAGCCTGTCAGGCTCCAGGAGCTGCAGTTCTACACTCAAGCCAGGAGAAGTTGCACCTTTTTCTATGTCCATCTAAATGCATCACAAGGCATTTTCCTCCAACCTTATCACAAACCAAGTAAAAACCAAGCTTGCTGTATGTTTGCTTATAACTCTTCAAGGAATGATTTGCTGCCTGACATTTTTATGGTCAGAAGGAGCCAGCTGGGGTACCCCAGAGAGAGGGACAAGCCTGGGTGAGCCACACTGGGGCAGCAGCCAAGGGGCCAGCAGCAGCAGGACAGTGGAAGAAAAGACGATTCACAAAAGAAGACTGTGCCTTCCCACGCTGGGCTGCAGCTGGGGGGGGCTCCATAGCCAGTGGCAAAGCTAGACAGAGGTGACTCACTGAGGTGACTCAGAAGTGACCTGTGATGGAACTCGTCTCTGGCAGTATCTGCCCTTCTGACCAGAGTTATTATTATGGGTGACCGGCTGAGAGGAACAACTGCTGTGGGGAATTTCTCGGTAGTGATGGGAGCTGTGGGGTTGTCTTTGGGGATAGGGAGACTTTGCCTCCCTTTCCCCTCGGCTCACACCACCCTGCTGTCTGCTACAGAGCAGCACTGGCACCGACTCTGCCCGGTTAAGCCGTCTGTGTGCCCTGAGCCCACAGGTTTTGTGTAGGCAGAACACTCACTGATCCACTGCTGATAAGGAGAGGGCGGTGTGGGAGTTCACAGTAGCCTGAGAGAAAGCAAGCAGACATGTGGGCTGGACTCTATGATCTTGAAGGTTTCTTCCAACCTAGTGATTGTGTGTGTGAAGCAGTCACATCTCTGGCCATCAGAGGATGGCCTCATCCCTACCCACCTGGTATTCCCACATCCAGGGACAGACTGTATGGATGTACTGTAGGCATGTCTGCTACCACCGCAGGTCTCACCACTCGCTGTCCTCCGCAGCCTTAGTCACGTCAATGTGGTCTGTAAAGCAGACCCAGGTGAACTCTTACGATGAGCTGGATGAAAATATTATCATCCCAGCTGTTTGCTGCTGCCTCACCATCCAGTGCTTTTCCTGCCCAGCTCTTCTGTTCCATTATGTTGCACGAACAAGAAAACAAACCAGCTCATTAATGGCAAAATGTGGAGGGATAGGATAATTGTATGAATAACCTGAGGTGTGATCTAGTCTCAATGACAGCTGAGACATTTTATCTGGCTGTGATCTAAACCAGGTTTTATTTGGAAACAGCTGTAATGGCTTGGAAAGTTACCATTTCCCTTGCAAGCTGTCCCTTGCACTGTACGGATTGCTGCAAGTGACCGCTGCCAATCTATCCAAGCGTCACTTGCAAGTTGCTTGCTGGCGTGCAAGGCAGGCAGCTTGGGCTGAGACCCAGCACATGGGGGCTTTTAAAATCAGCAAGCAATTTTGCCCAGAGGCTGGCATGCAGGGCTCAGATTATGTGCTCTATTAGGAGGATGACACTACAGAGCAGGCAGCTGAAAGCAAATGGTCCAACGCTGATGTAGCAGTACAGGTAATTAATTCAACTTTAAACAAGAGACTCAGCCTGGTTCCATGAGCCAGCCCCTGGTGGACAATGATAAGGTTCTATTCAAACCCAGACAGGGACTTCACCCAATGTCGTTCCAGCCCGGGCTGCAGACCTCTCACTGGCCAGGGAGCTGGGTGGTGTGAAGGCCAGACCAATCAGCTGTCTGCACCAGGGACTTTTGAATCTCCTATACAAGAAGGACCTGAACAATAAAATAGGTTGTTGTCACATGGAAGCTCTGGGGTGGGTGTGTTCTCTTTGTCTCCGACCCACGAATCCCGTAACATGTGGTCACTCCCTGTACCTACTGCGAAAAGCTGGAAAAGAAAAAACCGAGCGAGGGGGACCTGACCTACAGGGAAAAGCTGCAATACAGCGAGCAGAGCTGTCTGCAGTGGAAAGCCGCTCAATTCTTCTGTACTTACCTCTGAAAATAGAAAACAACCACTGGAGCCATGAAGGGATGGATCTCCGTGCAGGAGCCTCCAGCTTTGAAGGTATGGTCGCTTCTTTTACAAGAATGGGCGGTCGAATATGATAAAGAGACATTGTTAGCTTTACTAACGTGGGCTGAGAACCATGGGGGTTAGACACAACTAAAGAAGCTGCCCTTGATTGGAATACTTGGGCACGAACTGGCCAGTTTATAATGCAAGCAGCTTCCAGAGGCGACGACAGCGCAATAAAAGTTATAAAGCCTTGAAAACTTATTTTAGATGTGACGAGACTGTTAAATACCGGAGCACATGGCGAGGACTGGGTGCCATGGGAGGAGATGGCGGGGGAGCTGGGCACCCTTCCGAGCCCGCAGAGGAGGCGGCCGCACGACATGGCAGCCCCGCATGGCTGCGCCGCCCCGAACGCGCCCCCGCGCCGGCACCGCTCCCTGCCGAGCCGCTTGCCACAAGCCCTGCGGGCGGACAGACTGCGGCGGGCGACAACGAGCAGCATTATGCCATCGCCCCGTGCGGCGGGGCCCCGGCGGCCGGCGGAACCACAGCGAGCGGCGAAGGTGCGCCCGCGCCGAGATGCTGTGAGACGGCGGAACGCCCCGTGCCCGCGCCGGGATGCTGTCCCGGGCCAGACCATGCCGGCATTTTGGCTGCACAGTCTGTGACCACCATGCAGCTCCATGCGGTCCCCGGGACCGCCCCTCACCACCAGAGCCGCCCGCGCCCCTCGTCGCCATGGAAACGCCCAGGCCGCCTGCCTGCCGCTGCCACAGGGCAGTGGGGCCCGGGATGATGCCACTACAGGTGCCCGGATGTGGCTACGTCACACCCGGAAGTATGCCGGAAGCAAGAACCACGAGCCTCACGGCGCTGAATCCCTCTCCCGGCCCCGCTCCTGCTGCTGCCACGGCACCATCGCACCCACAGCCACGGCTCCAACAAACCGAGGGAGGCCCTGCAACCCTGCCCACAGCAGCGCCAGCCTCAGCAATGTTCCGAGCAGAGACCATCCCCACTCAAGACCCCGTAATCTTCTGGATGGAGGTAAAACAAAAAGCGATGGAATGTGGGGATATAGAGGCGGCTGCATTAATTTCTGTGCCAATGTATTCACCATCATCAGGAGACTGGCGGCAGGGGGAGGGAGCAATTGGAGCATTCCCAGTTGGTAATGGAACACCACCCAACAAATACTTACCCTTTAATTGGCAAATCCTTTCAGAGCTACGCCAAATGGCTGCTAAACACGGGTTGGGATCTCCTGCTCTTGCAAATATGCTTCAATTTATAACTTCAAGTGAATTAACCCCCTCTGATATGAAGCAAATTGCAAAATAACTCTGTACTCCACTGCAATATATGGTGCTTGAATCGGCCTGGAGGTCATATGCAGAAGAGTGGGAACTGCAAAATTCAAGAGCTTCGCAGCAGGACCCATGTTTTGGGGTAGGGGTTTCTCAACTTATGGGACTGCACCCCATGCATGACCCACAAACCCAAGCACGCCTGAACCCCTTAATCCTAGCCCAAGCAAAGGACTTAGCAATGCGAGCTCTAACAAAAATTGCAGATATGTCTGTGCCTACCCACAGTTTTTCAAGTGTAAGACAAAACCCCAGCGAACTATATACACAGTTCATAGAACGTTTGCAAGATGCTATGGAAAAACAGATAGCAAACAGCGACACGAGGGGCCTATTAATACTACGGTTGGCACGAGATAATGCAAACGAGGACTGTAGAAAGATTATAGATGCATTACCTAAAGAGAATCTATCCCTAGAGGATATGATAAATGCATGTGCTAAGGTTGGGACTATGTCTCACAGCATGGATATGTTAGCTAATGCTATGGCAGCTGCTATGAAAACACTCCATAAACAAACACTCCGTTGCTACAAATGTGAACAACAAGGCCACATGAAGGTAAATCCGTACCATGGAGGACATTTTGAGGACAGAGGGGTATGAATAAAAACTGCAACTGATTGTGGGAGATTCAGACATACAGCCAAGGTATGCCAAGACCAAATTTCACGTTAATGGACAACCTCTCAAAGACTAGGGAAACAAGACACTGACCATGGAAAGGAAATGCGTGACAACACAAGTGTTTTCCCACCTCCAGTACAAGCCTGTGTGAGCAGCTCACAGCCAGGACAAGAGGATCAGCTAGCATGGACGTATCCACCTCAATCCCAATAACCATAAACTCATTGCAGGTACATAAAGTCTCTTTCCCAGGGGCCCATAGGGAAAGGACTGCCTGCACTGCCTCTAGGAAGGTCCAGTGCCATGAGGCAAATATCTTTGTGCAGCCCGGTGTCATAGATGCCGATTTTACAGGACAAATACAAGCCATGGTATCAACCCCTACTCCACCCGTACTCCATCCCTGCTAAAACCAGAATTGCACATCTCATTCCTTTTAAGTCTTCTGTCCCCAAAGCAGATTCTAGAGAGTGAGGAGACCGAGGCTTTGGATCGACAGGACAGCCCCAGGTGTACTGGACTCAGGTCGTGGATGATCAAAGAGCTAATATGGACTGTACTGTTAGGATGCCTTCACAGATAAAGGTCAGTGGGATGATTGGTACAAGGGCAGGCATCACCATCATGTCTACCAGCATATGGCCTTCATCTGGCCTACCACACCTGTGGGATCTTCCCATGCTGGCATTGGAGAGACCACACAGAGCTGCTTGAGCAGCAATTCTGTGTTGATCAAAAATCCTGAGGGCCAAACAGCTGCAATTCAGCCATACTGCTTCACTACCGAACCTGTGGGGGAGGGATGTTTTGTCTGCATGGGGAATCCGGGTGGGGATGGATTTTTAACAGGGGCCACTGCATTAGAAGGTGTAAAGCATCCCACATTAGCTCTAAAATGGCTTACAACTCAGCCAGTGTGGTTGAACCCTGGTACAGGAACAACTGGTTCAGGGACACATAAATCCATCTATGAGCCTTTGGAACACTCCACTTGCCAGGCTTCATAAAAAAGAAGTCTGGCAAGTGGAAGTTACTCTATGACCTGAGAAAAATTAATTCCATAATGGAGAGCATGGATGCTTTGCAACCTGGTATGCCATCCCCTACAATCATACCTGCCTCCTGGGACATTCTGATTGTGGATGTGAAAGATTGTTTTTTCACTATTCCTTTACACACAGATGATATCCCAAAGTTTGCTTTCACAGTGCCCTCCATTAATAACTCTGCACCAGTGCAACGTTATCAATGGTGTGTTCTCCTGCAGGGCATGAGAAAGAGTCCTATGATCTGTCACTGGTATGTGGCACAGGTACTCCCATATGTAAGAGAGTAATTCCCAGGGGCATACTGTTAACATTACATGGATGATACTTTGCTAGCAACCCAAACAAATGAATTGTCTCCGATTCAGCCAAGCCTGTTGCAAGCATTAAAAACATTTGGGTTGCAGGTAGCACCCTGGAAGTATTTGGGATTGAAAGTAATGAACCAAACTGTACAGCCACAAGCAATTCAATTTGCAACTAAAATTCAGACTCTAAATGATGCACAAAAAACTTCTGGGTGCTATCAACTGGGTCAGACCATATCTAGGATTAACCAATTCACAATTAGCATCTTTATTTGACCTCTAAAAAGGTGATCCTGAATTAACTTCTCCCAGAAAATTCACCCCAGAGGTAAAAGCTGCTCTCGAAACAGTAGAGCAAGCTATCACAAACAGACAAGTCCACCAGATGTTCCCAGAGGTGTGTATCACTGTGTTCATTCTCATTGTCAATTTTCGTCCTACTGGTATTATTGGACAGTAGAATATTCACTGGCTGGGCCCTTTGCACATTCCAGAGTGAGTGTTTTAACCTCACCAAGCAAAAAAGACATCACTCACAATGTTTGAGTTCATTGCACAATTAATTATCAAATGTTGTCACAGGTGTTTCCATTGAATGCTAGAGATCCTTCAAAAATCATTATTCCTGTAACACAAGAACGGTTTGAATGGTGTTTTGCTAATTGCACAGCCTTGCAAAAAGTGCCTTGCAAAATTTTTCTGGACAAATTGCTTCTCATTTACCAAGCCATAGATTACTGAAGTGAAGAAACTGCACTATCTTTGAAACCTCCAAATAGCCGAACACCCTTAAAAGGTGTTACAGTGTTTACTGATGGCTCTGGGGAAACAGGAAAGGCCATTGTAACATGGAAAGAGGAATGTGAGTGGCAGACGTTGGAGCAGTGTGAGAGTGAATCACCTCCATTACTAGATCTACGGGCTGTAGTATGGCATTCCATCGTTTTCCCCACACTCCTCTAAATGTTGTGACTGATTCTGCCTATGTTGCTGATAGCACACAGAGATTAGATCAAGCACTACTAAAGGAAATTGACAATGCACCACTACTTAACTTACTAAAAACCCTGTGCCATACCATCCAAGCTAGAACTTGCCCCTATTACACATTACACATCAGAAGTCACACAAACTTACCAGGTTTCATCACAGAGGGCAAACAGAACAGATAAGTTAGCTGGCCCTGCCTGGACAGCACCACAGCCAGATAAGCTAGCACAAGCAAAGGCATCACATGAGTTCTTCCACCAAGGTGTTTGGGCCTTACAGCACGAATTCTAGCTGTCGAACACAGAGGCTTGTAACATTGTTAACACCTGTGCTGAATGCCAAGGCCACACTGTACTAGTGCAGATGGGGGTAAACCCTCGTGGAATGCGTGCTTTGCAAGTTTGGTAAACTGATGTCACTCATATCCCTGAATTTGGTTGTCTAAAATATGTACTTGTCTCTGTTGACACATTCTCATCAGCAATATGGGCTACAGTACACATAGGAGAAAAGGGTCAGGATGCCTTTGCACATTAGCTCTTTGCCTTTGCTGCTTTAGGTATCCCCCATACCATCAAAACAAACAATTGTCTTGCTTACACATGACAGAAAACAAGATATTTCCTACAGCTCTGGGGTGTGTTACACCACACTGGAATTCCCAATTTAGCAACAAGACAAACCATCTTATGGCACTTTAAAACGTAAACTTGAAAAACAAAAGGGAGGAATGGGTGGTGAGACCCCACAGAGCAGGGTAGCTAAAGCTATCTATACACTTAATCATTTGAGAATATTAGAAAAGTCCCAGAACCCAGTAATTTTAAATCACTTTCTATCACTACGATCATCCAGCAATGATCAGTTACCCAAACCCAAGGTAATGGTGCAAGACCTTATCACCAATAGGTGAGGAGATCCATGGAATCCTGTTGGCTGGGCATGGGGAAATGCTTGTTTCCACGGACACCAGAACACATTGGGTGCCTGCAAGATATGCTCATCCCGCCTGGGACCACAAGCAGCATCCCCCTGATAGCTCCTTAGTGGACGTGGTGGAGCCATGTGTAGAACAATTGAAACAACTTGTTTATCTACCTCATGGAAATCTGGAACTCTTGAAATGGCAGCTCATATAAGGACTTTATTTGTTTACAAATAGTTTTTTCTGTTTACAAACTGTTTTCCTGTTTACAAATTGTTTCTTCTGACAAATTGGTATTTTCTCACAGTTCTAAAGTTGAATGTTCCTATTTATAGAATTAAGCTAATTATAGCTTAAACCCAGTTTAAAAGGTTGAATGTTTTCTTGTTTATAGAGTTATGTCAAGGAATTCTTTCAATAAATATTAATAAAACAAAGAAAGGGGTAGAAATATATGTGTTTTCAATTGAAATGGTTTTGAGTTGAATCGTTTATTGTTTGTAGTGTTGAGTTGTAATTTCTAAGCAAAAAGCCTGTGACATGCTAGCCTGGAAGATTGTAATATTAGTAGTTCTCGCCTAACAGCTCCTAGACATGAATGCTGCAGCTCCAATGATACATGGAACACATCACTAACTAGGGGAGCAGAGTTTGTCAAAAACCTCATTCAAATTAAACCCATGCTGTCTTCTGTCTCCCTGTCTGCAGTGGGCCCTTGCAGATAAGACAACATTTAATAATAAAGGAAAGGAGCAGTTTCACAGTACAAGCTGGCTTGTACTGGGTAATTGATTTGGCTTTAAACAAGAGACTCAGCCTGGTTCCATGGGCTGGATCCTGGGTGGACAATGATAAGGTTCTATTCAAACCCAAACAGAGACTTCACCCAATGTCGTTCCAGCCTGGGCTGCAGACCTCTCACTGGCCAGGGAGCTGGGTGGTGTGAAGGCCAGACCAATCAGCTGTCTGCACCAGGGACTTTTGAATCTCCTATACAAGAAGGATCTGAACAATAAAACAGGTTGTTGTCTCATGGAAGCTCTGGGGGGTGTGTCCTCTCTGTCTCCAACCCACAAATCCCATAACATGCTGGCAGTATTGTAAAGCACCAAAGCTCTTTGTATTATGAAGGTTAAGCCATCCTATTTGGCACTTTAAATTCCAGATTATCTGTATTTTCTATGTACTTGGAAAAGAAGTATTTTACTAATTAATCAAAGTAGTTTTAAAAATTCAAAATATCTTTTGATCATTTTTGGGTGTATAGAATAGGTTTTTTACATTTGCCTTCATATGTCCCTGAAAATTTTGAATTTGCATACATTGGATATATAAGAAAAGCTGCAGGAGACCATTATCTTGGTTTTGTTTGCCAGCAAAATCTCTAAATACAGAAATTATTTAAGTTCTGTATTACTGAGATAAGCTTAATGTAAGTAGCTGTAATATTGTACAGTAGTAATACGTAGGCATTTCAGTCAATTTTTCTAGGATCTAGAGGACATTGACATCTTCAAATAATCCAGTCTAATTGCTTGTTCTCACCCATAGGATAACAAATACACATCCCAAACACCAGGAAAATAAAAAAATAAGAGAGAAACAAATTTTATTTTTACTTCCCCTAAGATATAGCTCCCATCCTAGCCTAAAGCACCTCTGATAATATACTAGACCTTTGGGCTAAACAGATCTGGAAAGCATGAACAAGTACAAAATGAAGTTTCATGATCAGAAAAGGAGAACTCGCTTTCTACTGAAAACACAGAGGTTCTTTTATTTTTAAGTTAAACTCAGTTCTACAGTGATCTGGACACAATCATAGAGGCTAGATACTTAGGATACCAGCTGCTCCACATCCTCAGTAGGAACATGTCTTGAGGCCCACCAGTAATCATGTAACCAGAAGTCTCAACAGACGGACAATATTTTTCACTTCTAAAGCTGTGAACAAGTAAAACCTCACTAATCACTAATCAAGGAAGCAGATAAGCACTTGTTGACACCCTTGCTTCACTCACAGGGAGTGCAATGAACACTGCTTTATGCAAAGTGGGTCACCTGGTGCTGGGGTTCAGCATGCAGGACTTGGGGTGCCATCCCTCAGGGGTGTCAGAATACAGCAGATCCCCTGCTCCGCTGCAGGCTGCCACTATAGATGGAAAGGTTAGGTGTATGGCATTGTCACAGGTGCTATGTAAGGAAGATGCACAGAGCTCTGCCAAGAGTGTAAATGAACAAGGCTTTTGGCCCTGACACACTTCTTCCCTAAACTTGATCAAGACTTTTTTATCCTTTCCACTCCATTTTACCTCTAAGGCCCTGTCTTCTGCCATGCTGACCTGTGTAGTACCAAGCCCTGGGTCCCAATCACTGTCAGAAGAACTCATAGCAATACCAATCAGGATGATAGTCACAATTAATAATAAACAGTTCTTTCAGATCTTGTACAACAAAAGAAAAAAGAAGCTACCAAAGCAATCAAAAACCCCAGGCAAGACTGGAACCTAAAGAAAGCAAAAGTTTAAAAAAACTTTTCTACTTACTGCATATATAATGGCCTGTTCCAGAATTGTGATGTGCTGAACATGTAACAGAGTCCACCGGCTTGGGTGGAGTGGCAGCGGGTAATAAACAAACTGCAGAAGCAGCACAAACAGATTTAAAGGTCACCAAGCTCATTCACTTTGGAAAACAAGTGAACACTGAGATACTGTGAACAACACTGTCCCTACTGTCTGTTACACCACTCCCCATGACTGCTATCCTACTCCTTTTTCACTGTCATTGCAATATATGTATCAGTGGAGAGCTGTGAAACATCAGATATCAGAGGAAAGAAATGCAGAGTAGCAAAGGAAATAGCTCTGCCCACGTGTGTATGGTGGAAGGAAGCTGTGCAGGTACTTGCACTTCATGGAGACCATGACTTGCTGCTGGCTCAATTTCCTACCCTAATAAAATACATTTGAAATGGAAGCTCTGTGTCTAATTTTCCATTTACTTGTTTAATAAAAGCTATTGTTTCCTTTCATGTTCCCTACACTTGCTTTCTTCCAGTGCTGGTTTTGACTGGGATGGAGTCGATTTTCTTCACAGAAACTGGCAAGGGGCTGTGGTTTGCATTTGTGGTGGAAACAGTGCTGATAACACAGGGATGTTTTGGTTATTGCTGAGCACAGCTTACACAGAGCCGAGGCCTTTCCTGCCTCTGACCTCACCCCACCAGTGAGTGGGCTGGGTGTGCACAAGGAGTTGGGAAGGGACAGTCAGGAGAGCTGGCCCCAACTCAGCACAGGGATATCCCGTATCATATGGTGTCATGCTCAGCATCTAAAGCTGGGGGAGGAAAGAGCAAGAGGCAACGTTCAGAGTGATGGTGTTTGTCTTCCCAAGTGACTGTTCCATGTGATAGAGCCCTGCTTTCCTAGGGATAGCTGCACACCTGCCTGCCCATGGCGTGTGGTGAATAAATTCCTTGTTTTGCTTTGCTTGCACGTGTAACTTTATTTGTCAAACTGTCTTTATCTCAGCCCAGAAGTGTTCTCACTTTTACCCTTGTGACTCAATCCACCACCTTACAAAACTCTATTTCTGCTTTTCTGGATGGCATTCTATTGTGTGTGCATGTGTGTATGGAGGTTTGAGTGCAGCAACTGGAATAAGATCGCAGGTCATACTGGCATGGTGTATATGCTGTGTGTACAGGTTTTTTTCTCTAAAATGTGTTTGCTCATTAAATAAAATGTTATTATATTATATAATTAAATATTATAATTATAATAAATAATTATAATAAATATAGTAATTAAATATAATTACTGGATACTGAGGTCTTCTAGATCAAGTGGATGTGAAACCTTGATTTTTGTCTTGCTATTTAATGCCTTTCATAGCATTTTCATAGCTTTGTCTCTTACTGTCCTTTTATTGCCAATGTTTCAGTCACTGCCTTCTTAAGTGCTTAGACTTCTGCTTTTTATTTCATGTCTGCACCTCTTTTTTCACCTGGTTTTAATGACACAGGAATCCTTCAATACACTTGCCAGGGTCAAACCTTTGCACCCTCGAGAGCAGGATATATACAAGGTGAAGCTATTATGAGCTGTTCTTACTTCAATAACCAGTTACTTTGCTGGGAAGAGAAGGAAAGTGCCAGTGATTTAGTTATCCATCACACAAGCTGCAAGATAAGAAAAAGACCTTGAATTTTCTTACCTTTATTCATACCTTCCTTGTTGTTATTCCGTTTATTATTGCAGGCCTGTTCAAATTAGCAAGACACCACTCCTATAATGGGAGCCATCCAGCTCTGGAAATAACAGCTACAGTGCTCTGCAATGTTTCTGTGACTTTGCAAACAAAAACAGGTGAAAATCTCTCTGAGTATCATGTTTAAATTCTCCATTGCACAGCTCTCCTCTCCATCAGCACTGACATTTTGATCTTGAGTCACTCCTCTTTTTTCGTTCTGGTCCTTTTAATCATTTCAACAAGGGAGAAGGAAGTGAAGGAAAAAGAGAAGGGACTAGAGTCAAGTTTCCGTATAAATTTAGCTCAGTGGAATGGGCTAGGAAATAGCAAAGGAGTTGGAAATTAACTCAGTTGGAAACCAAATATCTCCTGCCTACATGCGATGTCATGGTTATTAGGATCTTTAAAATTTTTGAACTTGTCCCGGTAATGCCTTTTTTCCAAATAAAAATTCATAAGCAGCACTATTCCATGAATCCACAGAACAGTCCTTTCTTAAGGAAAATTCATGCAGATTTGTAGTAAGATCAAAGGGTGGGTTGGATCAGCAAAAATTCAGTTTCAGTGCTTTTAAAAGCAAGGCCTACTTTAACTTCCATCCCTTTGGCTGATCCAAAGACCAAGGCAGATTCAGTAGCAAAAAAAGTTTCAGTACTATCTTCTGCCCAAACTGAAGTATGATTTCAGATCACATTTCTGTACTTACACTGTATGTCTTTTTGCTGCCTAAGGACAAAAGGCTGCCTCCCACTTTTCTTACAGAATGCTCATTAATTGCAACCACAGTAAAATATTTTGTAAATTAGAGGTAGAACAATTAGAGGGTATATAGAAGGTATGCATTTTACTCCTATTTTTGCTTTTTCCCTCAGGAAATGAAAACAATTTGTGGAGAAGGGAGATATTTTCATTGGTGTTCCACATTCTTGAGTGGTGATTTTCAGCCCTCACTGTCCTCAGTAATAAACAAATATAGTGAGCATGACAAAGTGATATAGTTAAAAAATGGGCACAATTACTGAAATGAAAGAGTATCAGTGGAAGTTAGCATATCAGTGTTACTATAATACTTGTGCAGCCTTCAACTGAGAGCTCTCCTGATATCTTGAAAGAAAGAACACTTGAAAGAAGAGACTCTTCTTCCTCATAGTTTCACATGCTGCCTGCTACAGAAAAGAGCTGAACATGTGGTGTGTGTGTGTGTGTGTGTGTGTGTGTGTGTGTGTGTACTTCCAACGGAAAAAATATACTTTCTTACATCATTCTTTGTCCTCAGACATTAGTAGTCAACGAGGAATTGTGAGAATTTCAGAAAAATGCATGTCATTTCTCAGTACAGTATCCTGTGTGTAAAGTAAAACAGATGTTTATTTGTGAAGTTTCACTCAAGATATCTTGAAATATGAACTGAATTCATCCACAAACAGAAATATTAATAATATTCTAGGCTTTTTAATATCAGCATATATATTTTCAACAGTACAGTGTGCATTGTTATTTTAAGGAAATAAATTATGCATGATAACATTCAAGATATGACAGTGAACTAACCTGAGTTTACAAGTGTGCATGAGTTTAGACTTGGATGCCATACCTTTGGCAGATATGTTCTGGAGAAAATCTTTGTTAAACTCATAACAACTCTTTAGAAGAAGCACACAAAAAAAAAGTTATGTTACTTTGAACTGAAAATATTGAAAAAGCACTGCAAATAGACCAGCTATTATTCAGTTTCTCCTCTTTATACATTTACATTTTAAAGTGTGGTCAGTTGTCTGTACATATTGCCAGTGATGATATTTTGACTCCATTGAAGTCTGTGACAACTCCCTTTGATTGCAGCAGCACTTTGATGATTTCATTTTCACGTACACATTGAATGAAATATAGCAGCAGTTCATTCATTTGCCTGTTTAGCTTTTTTATTTTGGTTTGTGCAGAGGAAAGAATATATCACCAGTTAATGATGTGACAATAAAAGCTAAATAATAAAAAGAAAAAAGCAGTTAGTGATAAGCTTAAGACACATGGAAATGCCAAAAACCTGTTTTGATAGTATGAACATGTCTGTAATATGGAAAATAAGGAAACTTTGTCAAAGGGTTTCAAAAGGCTACTACTATGGAAAACTGCACAAATGAATGCTCTATCAATTTTACATCCTGACTTAGGGTTCTGTGTAGCAAAGCTGCTTAAATATTGCAGTCATCCTAAGTAATAGTCTGCACCACAGCACCTCACAGGTCATCACCAAAAACATCACAGGCATGTGCTGTCCTATTTCAAGAACATGTCAAAATGTTGAAACTTTAGCAACTTCTGAGGATCTTCAAAACTAGTTAGGTGACTCTTGCCTATAATTTAAAATCTCTCTCACTCCTTTAAATATCTCTTCCTTTTCCAAGCAAGGGAAAGTACTTCACCTTTTTGTTTTCTAAGCTATCTTTTGGTCAGCCCCAACCAATTTGATGAGAAATCAGTTCTTTCACCTAGTATCTCAGCAGAAAAAAGAAAAGGAAAAGGAAAAGGAAAAGGAAAGGAAAGGAAAGGAAAGGAAAGGAAAGGAAAGAAAAGAAAAGAAAAGAAAAGAAAAGAAAAGAAAAGAAAAGAAAAGAAAAGAAAAGAAAAGAAAAGAAAAGAAAAGAAAAGAAAAGAAAAGAAAAGAAAAGAAAAGAAAAGAAAAGAAAAGAAAAGAAAAGAAAAGAAAAGAAAAGAAAAGAAAAGAAAAGAGGTAAAGGTAAATAAAAATGCCCAAAGGTCTCATCTCTTTCCTCCCCATTAATGGCAATATGGGGAGGATGTTGAAGTAGAAGGAGAACTTGCTCAGCATATTCTTGGGAACAAATGGAAATGAAGCAAGCTTTCCTTCAATGCAACTATGTACACTGTAGGTGGATTTATCTGATCAAATGGAGAGATCTACAGTGTAGATGTCTCCTGACAAGTTCATCACACTAAATTCCATTTGTAGTTGATGAGAGAAATGAGAATTCACAGGATGTGGCTCATCCCAAAGCAGACATATATGTTTAGTCAGACAAACTGTTTCCAAATACCTATTCCTCAGCTGGTTGGAAAGGGAATCTGAATGGTTACTAATTAGTCACAGACTAGTTAGAAATCAGTATTTACCTAATATCTTAACTTTATCTTAAGTTAAGTGGGTTAAAGTCTACTCTACATTTCTTTTTTAGTGCAAGTAAGATGCCAAAAAATTTTACTGCATATTCCCCAGGTGCTGTCGTTGCACCTGACTGCTGGAATTCAGAGGAGACGTACCAAGTTTCAGAAAATTCCTCTATTGATCTGTCTTTTGGACAGTCCCTTCACCTTCCTTTTCATTTTGGGTAATTTTTCCCCTCTAGCATTCCCAGGTTTCACTATTTGAACTTGGTAAGTATAATTCAAAAAAATATCTTCTTTTGGTTGCCCATTCCAAAACTCAAGTCCACTTGTTCTATCCTCCTCTCCTACAACAGTGCAACATTTTCTGCATCAGTTCTATGAGAAGTTTGTAACTTGTCCTTAAGGCATTTTTTCAGCTGATTAAATTCAGAACTTTCTTTTTGTGCCATGACAGATCACAGAATTACAGAACATGCAGAGTTGGAAGGGATCTGCAAGAGTCGTCCAGTCAATCTTCTGGCCCTGCACAGCACCATCCCTAAAGAGTCACACCATTTGCCCAAGAGCATTGTCCAAAAGCATCTTGAACTCTGTCAGGTTTAATGCTGTGACCACTTCCCTGGGGAGCTGTTCCAGTGTCCAATCACCTAAACCTCCCCTGACACAGCTTCAGGCCATTCCCTCGGGTCCTGTCACTGGTCAGCACAGAGCAGAGATCAGTGCCTGCCCCTCTTCTTCTCCTCATGAGGAAGCTGCACATGCAGTGAGGTCTCCCCTCAGGATTCTCTTCTCCAGGTTGAGCAGACCAAGTGGCCTCAGCCATTCCTCATATGTCTTCTCCTCAAGGCCCTTCACCATCTTTGTTGCCCTCCTTTGAACTCTCTGATAGCTTCATATCCTTCTTATATAGTGGCACCCAAAACTGCACACAATATTCAAGGTGAGGTCACCCTGTGACCAGTGCAGAGCAGAATGGGACAATCGCCTCCCTTGACCAGCTGGTGATGCTTTGTGTCTGCCTTGAGTCTTCCAAATTTAAATTTAAGCCTATCCATCATGAAATAGAGCTTCTTGAACACCTGAATATCTGCCTACCCGTGGCCACAGAACTTCTAGATTTCTCTTGATGTCAAGAAACCTATCTTGCAGGCTTTTTTCACAAATATCATTTCAAGATTATTGACCATTCTCAGTATGCTCTCTCACACTGCCTTTGGAAATTGTATGTCCAAACTAGATGATCTTGGTACTAACTCTTCTTCAGCTTGTGAGCAATCAGTGATCAGTTTCCTTTTCACACATTTCCTATACATCTACCTATTTTTCACTAAATTTTCCATAATTATTTTATCTGGACAAAATTAAGGCCTTACACTGCCCTTTTCTTCCCTGACTGCTCCTCCAGTTTGTCAAGATAATGTGGAATGCTACTCCTGTTCTTGAGTGTACCTGAACATGGTCAAGAATGTGATCAATGTTAATTATTCCATCATGCAGCCGATCCATGGAGACCCTAAGTGCTTGAGACTCTGTCTGGTAAAGAAATTTGACCAATGAGGTCAAATGACAGGACTGTTGTGCATTTTGCAGTGTTTTCAGTCCTTCTTTGTAGAAAACTGCAGTTTTCTAAATAGCATTTGACAAGCCAAAGGAGAATGAAACCTTATGTGCTACTGTTTCTCCCCCTGTTGAACTGTTTTTCCCCATCTGCCATGAGCTTGGTTTCCAGGTGGCACCTCTCTCCCTAGACTAAAGCTTCTTTCCTTTCTCCATGGAGCTAGGAACTTCCACAAGTGAAAGTCATTTGAAATTTCCACTGGGACTCCAGGGAGAGCCAGCCTCTATGGAGGCTGTGCAATACGAGGCTTTGCAGGCACTTGAAAACAGTTTTCAGGCACACAGGCTTCTGTTAACAGATCCTGTCAGAGAAGTTTGAGATTGCTTCCCAGTTTGCAACAGTCCTTGATTTTATGTCTTTTCCAGGTCTGTAAGAGTTAAAAGCAGCCTTCATTCTTGGAGAAGTATGTAGGAGATAAGATTTCTACATCCACAATTTTACAATGAATTTTGGTATTTTTTTATGTATGATGTCATGATACAACTTTCCAGTTGCAGGAAAATGGATAGAAGTCCTTTCCAGTCCTGTATTCCTTATCATGTAGGTAACCCTTTTACAGCACAGACAAATGGGATTGAACATGCAGAGACCAGGATTCTGCTCAGAGACATTGTCCATGATTTTCAGCAATATTATCTATATTTTAGTTAAGAGAAATAAGAATATATAGTGAGACAAAAGCATATTTTACCTTTCCTAACAGCTAGTACAAACATTTGAATGTTATTTTGTAACATCTTACGTTCCAGGTCATGTTTGGAGATGAAAAAATTGAGGTTGGAACAGAGGAAATTATTAACTTCATTTACCATATTTGTTTGCTGATGCGTAACTCTGGTGGGAATCAATAAAATTTTAGGCACTGACACACACAGTTTCAAGCCCAGCCAGCTGGACCAAAATAGGGATTAGGAAAGCTGTCTTTCTCTTGCATTTCTATGCTTAGGAAATACTTATTTGCCCTTACATTTGAATTCGTAAAGTCAAACCCAGATATTTTCAGTGTCAAGTTTATGAAGCCACATTGTGATTTTCAGATTTCCTGACCAGCTCCAGTCACTGCCAGAGCATCAGACCTATGGTAGCTGAGAATTACAAAAATCAAGGATCATTATTAAATTATTCATCTATTTTCTGAAAATAGTCATATATAGATTTACTGCACAAATATTAGTAATTTTTGTTCTACATTAAAGATCTATCAACAAAATCTGGAGATACAACTTTTTTCTTTGAGAAATGACTTTTGGAGTTGCTGGCACAGACATGAAAATGAGTGCCACGCTCCTAACAAGCTGCTGCAAAATTCTCTATAATTTAAGGAGGGGATTAAGATATAGAACCCAGTCTTGAGAAATCAGGATGTAATCACACTGGTATGAAAATGGCTGGCTGGGGTACTGCTAGAAAAAACTGCCCTATTTGGATAACCTGTTATCCAGAGTCATTTCCCTGGTTATCTCTTTATAGTTGTTTTTTGGCAAAAGATACAGTCTAAATGACAATGTGTTCCTGACATTCTTAGAATGAGACTTTTAAAAGTTTAAAGCAATGCTCTATTTCATCTCAGTTAAAATGACATCTATTAAACATCCTGAAATGTGCAACTGCTCCTGTATCTGCTCGTCTGTTGCTAAGAAATATTTCACAATTTAGCAATCCTAATTTTAATCCTCCTTTTCTGAATTCCAAACTTTTAAAAAGCACTATTAGTAAATGCACAAAACATTCACTCTTTTCTACGGCCACATGTTGATGAAGATTTCTTATTGCATATAAAAATAGGACCAAAATAGACTTTCAGAGATTTAAAAATAATTTTCAGTTGCCAAGATCTTGCTGGATTTGTTTTTTACGGAAATATAATTACCTTTACAAAATGCTAAATAATCTGATAAACTTTTAAAAGGATTTATATTGCTTTTTAGTTTATCTGTTAAAGTTTTGGACATTAGGGGTAAATGGTACAGTGAACACAGTACACAATTAGCTTTCATGTAGCATCAAAAATGTATGTTTTAATTTAAACATTAAAAAGCCTATTTTGTTGTTGTAACTGCATTTTTAGGACATAGCAACAAGCATGTAAATACATTTTGTACAATTCTGTAATAATTCAGAAATGCCATGTGACAAATACATAGAAATAATCATAAAATATAGCAAGAATATGCTCTGTGTAATTTGGGTTATTAAAAACTGTTATTAAGTCTGATCATCCTTTTTACTTCCAGTTATTGCAATATTGTGCCACTTAAATATTTTTTATTATCTTGTTCCATTTTTAAGAGACATATCTGCAAAGCAAATAGATCCATTTATTTTTGTTGTTGTCCTAATCAATTTTCCTGTGCTATTCCTATGCTTATAACAGAATGGGCTTCAAACCATGATGATAAGTATTGCTTATGTTTTGAAATCAGTTTTTTACATTTTTATTTTTGAAGTTCCTGTCAGGCAGGTATTTAAGCCACATTTTCCTTTTCTTGCTTCTGCTTAGAAATTAATTTAATTCTCATTTCCACTTGAGTATGCATCCCACCCGAATACTCTTCTGTTCAGCTTGAACCAGCTAGAATGCACAGTCCTTTATGAGAAAAAAATAAATGAGTAGCAGAACTGGAACTATTTTGAAGCACACACAGAATTTGAGATTCAGAGTGTCACAGATGGCTCACAAATTCATTGCTTTATAATCCTGGAAGGGGTTGTCAGACAAGTGTTCTGCCTCAGTGTCTACATACTTCCAAGGCCCTCCTTCATATCACATTTGATTAATTCCTGACTTTGTATTTATTTATCTTCATGGCACAATCCACATCGGTCTTTGATGTTGTCATATTTGTCTAAATATTACGAGTGATCATTTCTGAAATATCCATTAATAGCATATTTTAGCAATACTATACCAGATTAGCAAAGACAGTTACCTTTTGCTGTGGTTAATTTATAGTGCATAACTTCCTCCACATATCTCTCACTCTGACTTCTATGTCTTACCACAAAAGTAAGCAAGGCAAATATGCTTTGAAGACACTGTGTAATTCATCCCATTTTGATTAAAATGGTATCATATGCTTCTTTCAGTATTGTGGTTCTTGTTCAGGAAAAATACACTCTTGGAAAAAATACCACTCACCTAACAATCCTTAAATGGAGACAGGATTTTTTTGGTTAGGCAACAGATAGTATGTGAGAAATGAAACTGAAATAGTATCATAACATTGATGCACCTTTTTCTGCCAATATGTTGGTGTTACTATATGAGAAGAATGCAAGAAGGCCTGTTTGCTCTTCAAGTGGATTCAAACAGATATGATGTGTGTTACTGGAAAACTTCTGTTGTTTAATCAGTGTCCTCTCTATATCTTAAAAAAAAAAAACAACAGTTCTTTATGTGAACCTCTTTTAAACCTTGTAGGTTAGAACAATAGGAATGGCAAAAAAAGCCAAATAGCTGATGCTGCACAAAAATACAGAAGAATACTGGTGCCCTTTGGGACTGCTAAATTCCCTGTAAACTGTGGATATGTGTCTGGTGGTACTTCCAGGGTAATGGACAGACTTTTTATGACAGCTTATTTTATGGAAAAATATTCAGGAAAACACATAGGATCCAGAAGGGGAGTATCCATTTTCTTGGCTTTCAGGTTGCATGAACTGAGCCACAAACATTTGGAAAAAATAAAAACAAAACAGCTTCACTTAATCTGTAATGATATTTTCCTTTGTATTACAGCTTTAGAGATTAAATTTTCACTCGTGTGGGGCTTGAAATATACTACTGCAGGAAACCTGATGGGAATGAAAATAGACCATGGTGTTTCACAACTGGTCCTGACACCACACTGAATTACTGTGGCATCCCAGAGTATAAACCTTGAGAGTAAGATATATTTAAGTATGAAACAACATTTAGATCCTTCTGTGCTTGTATTATTTTGAATCAGGTATTTGCTTTACATGTGAATTTAGAGCATTTCTATTGTTAAGATTGGATTTATTCATCACTAAATGTAACACTAAAATGTAGTTTGACAAAGTCCAGTTACTATGCATAGAAGAAAGGACTTAGGTTTGGCTTCTCCCAAGGGGAGAATACTTCTCTGTAGCCTGTAGTGCTTCTCACCATACCTTTTTCTTGTCTCTTACTCTCACTTTTTCCTACTGTCTCCAGTTTCCCATTTCCAGCTGACTTTTCACATTTTTCATTTCAGCCTCTCATTCAACCTCCCTTCTGATCTACACTTCTGAGCCTGGTGGAGTGGGATCATGTAAAAGTCTCTACTAAAACTCTCCTCAGCACCACTGATTGTTTCTTGACCTTGTGTGCATGCTGCAAATCTTTCTCAGCCAGGGGTAGAAAATAGAGACTTTTAATCACTGGGGAATCTGATACTGAAGATTTTAAGATTGCTGATTGACAAATTAGAGACTTCTACTTTTACCTTTTATCTGTAAGAAAATATAAGAATGTATCAGAAAGAACACAACCAAAGATACATGGTAAAATAAAACTGCTGGACTCCACATTTCTTATTTCATGTGGGTGAGGGGAAAGTGAAAATGAGGAGAGAAAAAAATGTAAGGATAAAAATCTGGTTTTTTTAGTCTTGGACATTAATCTCCTAAATCTTACTCATGAAAAATTATATTTCAAGGAATTTTGGAGCCGTGTGTGAAGGCTTTGCATACAAACAAATGCAGCATGCCAAAGTGAAATTGAAATGCAAGTGCTCCTACCAAGTACCATCTGTTGCATGAAGTTGTTCCAGAGACCCTTAAAAATGCCTTCTGGTCTCTGTTCTCAATCATTCTTGTGACTGCTTACTAATCTGTCTGCTGTTTCTAAATCACTTTTACATATTTCCTAAATGCTAGCGGGATGGGGGAGGGGATTAAATTTCAACAATAAATGAAATTAAGGGACTGATTTCTGCTATTCATTACACATGCTGATATGTCAGTGCAGAAGTTTGAATTATCATGGATCAGTTTCTTTCACAGGAAAGGAATGGCAAGCCTTGGAGCTTGGTGATGCCCCATTGTCAGAACAGAACAGTAAGGGATCTCCCAAATGCATATGATTGGTTTGCATTTTTTGTTAGTCAGCTGCTCTTACTTTCCACACAATTACTTTACAGTACTAAAATGTAGAAGAGAATGTGCTGGATTTAAAAAAGAAAAACCAAAACATATTTCCAAATATTAAATATGACCCTTCAGTCATTTTTTCACAAAATTCAAATTGTGGACTAAATGTAGAGGAAGAGGATCCCTTTAAATTGCCCTTGAAATTTTAAGAGTTGTCATTACTCTTCAAGAACATATTGAAGAACAACAATTCAGACATATGGCAAATAGCTGTCTGCTTTCCAAAACCATCTCTTTATAAATATTTGTGAGAACTGCAATAGCCTTTAAAATGCTTTAGAGAGTAATAGATGGAAAAATTGAACAGCTTGTCATTCATCAGTGACCTGGACTGTGTTTTATATGGCAAAGTAATCACAGTTTGTAGCAAGGCCACCATTAGCTGTAAACTGTAATGGCAACAATAAAGACAAATACTGTTAATTTAACTGACTCTTTTTCAGCTTTCTCATCAATCTTTTTTCCCCAAATCCCCCCAGCGTATTATGACTTCTTTCCACATAAATCTCTGTTCAAACCTGCCAACAACTCATCTCTTATTTTATATTCCATCCTAAATCACATTTTTCTGAACAACAATTTTTTGTATGTGTGAAATGATTGTTTGTGAAACTGCTGGAGACCTTGTCCCTGTTCTGACTCAGGATGCAAACATTTATTGAGCTATTTAAATTCTTGGGGAGAGAAAGATCATTCATCTCACTGTCCCATCCAGTGATCTCTGTCCTATCCAGTCATCACAGTGCAAGCTCTTATGTGGGGAAACGCTCAATTAATTAATTATAACTATTGTTGGTTGGGAGTCCTCACTCAAATTCACATGCATATGTGCTCATGCATCCTTCAACCTAAGAATTATACAGAACTCACCTTTTGTTTTCTCGATTTCTGATAAAGAAAAAGAGAACCTTTTTACTTTTACGGTAAAATCCTACTTATGAAAGAAATGGTTCCATTTAGATGGGAATTTAAAGGGAAAAAAGAAGGTAATTTGTTTCTATAGTTACATATATGTTCTCACAAATGTCAATAAGCAGGAATGCTACGTCATAGGGCATTACTTCTCCAGTCAGAACATCTGTACAGCCTGCAGTTAAGACTCTACAAACACTGCTGGATTTAATCAAGAGAGAAATGCACAGTTGTCCTGCTCACTGAAAAAGCCCCCAGATTCTGTCAGCTCCCAAACTATGTTTTGGCACTCTGTGAGACCATGCTGGCCAGCATGGGCCAGAGCTGTGCCAGGCAATGTGCTAATGTTTGAACAGCTTGCTCCATCACGGGATAGTGTGCAGGTCCAGGCTCTGGTCACATTTAGTTTACTAGGATAGACGTAGTCTTTGTCCCCTCTTCAACAAAGGACATCTTGATACTGAAATCATTACCAGTTGGGCTGGGAAGACTAGGAGCATTGCACGAACATTCCAGCATTGGGATGAGGGAAGTACAAAGACAAGACTATATATATTTATCTAGAGAGTTAGTAGTACACCCAGTTCTGGGCATGGACACAGATCACCCTCTGAGATGGGCTGTAGATGCTGCTGCTGAGGACAGGATGGTCATTTGTGCAATTATCTGAATCAGCAAGAGAAAGTATGATCCTGGCACTGTAGCAGGTTATACCTGAGGTCTGGCAAGAATGGCAGATGGTTCAGGATTGGGGAGTGGGCTAAGGCAAGGGAGATGTCACAAGGCACAACCACAGATTAATGAAAGCAAATTCAGAAACAAACTGAAACCCTAGCGCTTCCTCAAGTTCACAGGTTTAAAGCTCTCAATAAAGGGAAAGGGGAAGGTAAAATTCTCTGGAAAAGGAAAATTCAGCTAACAAAAATTTCCCTTTGAGTACTGCAAAAGATAAAAGTTCTCAAACTTAGTCTTTTTAATGTACACTTATTTATATGCATGATTATTTATAATTGCCCACCTAGACTATACACTATACCACTGAAGAGTAGGAGGGAACAGAGACTGTGCTACAGTCATTGTTGCCCTTTGGAGGATACATCCTCCTGCCTACTGAATGCACTCACCTTCAGCACCTGTCTCAGACTCTGAAGGAACTTGTAGAAAGTGGATTTGACTGTAATATGGGTAGATGATGAGACAGCAAATGCACTAAAAATAATTTAGGAAATATCTAGGTCCAAATTCCAGATAATACAGTGAACGGAGATTAAATTCAAAGTTTCATACATATTCCTAACTTAATAGTGCCTTCCTAATGAAAACAACAAGTATGCTTCCCTAGCAATTAATTCCTTTGTTCTTCATGTCTGTAATATGAAGCTTTTCATCCTAACCCACTGACTATATCTTTTTCTATCTTTATTGCAAGCCTGTAGAAAGTACATTGCTCTGAGAAGTTTATTTTTCTAATTATTTGATCCTGTCAATATATTCACTGATTTGCTATACTACTGTTCATGACTGTATTTCAAGTTTCTGTTTGTTTCTCCAAGCAAATCAAGATATTCTGTTAGTCTTTACAGTTCAATTCTTAGATTATTACTCAGGTGATATATGCTTTAGCCTCCAAGTAAATTGTAAGAGCTGAAAGGTATGTATTGTGCCTTGACCTTCTTTTCATAGCACTTGAACTAATGACTACATACCCCATTGTGCCATTCCTTTTTCTGTAACTGATCAGGAAGACAAACTGCAGAGAAGGACTGCCCTATTACATCTCCGACTCTTAAATTATGTAAAAGATCTGTCCAAAAACTTTTTAACCATTGCAAATCAAAAATAACCCTAGAGACATGATGAGGACTCAGGAGCCAGAATCCCTTGTGTCCCACCAGTGATCCTGGGCAGACCACTTGGATGCAGAGATCCAAGCCAAAAGGTGCTTCAAGTGCCTGTGTGTGCAAATGGAGTTCATGGGAGAATGAGTTTGAAGGATAAAATCAACTCCTTTTACATTTTGTGGAAGAAACCACCTTCTCCTTCCTTGAGTTTTGTTACATATATAAGTTACATTTATTACATCCTGCAGTGCAGGTTACGACGCAGTGCCACAAGAGCACTCACTAACTCCTGCTGAGCACCTCACTAGTGCAGTGGCACCAGCTGAGCAGTCAGTATCTCCTGTGGGTGTCAGTAGCCGTGAAATACAATACATGAACATTCTATCTCAGACAAGCTCGGGAGTGGCTCCTCCAGACGCTGTTAAGGCTAATTACTTTAGCTGCTGGATCTTGTTGATGTGGCTACCCTGCTTTTTACTCCAGAGCAGACTTCAAAGCTCCCTTGGATGAATCACACAGCTGGCAGAGACAAGTAGAAGGAGCACAGGCATGATTGTAAGGGAAGAAATACAGTCTGACTCAATACATTGTGTTTTCAGAAAAAAACCCTGACATTGTTCTATAAAAATATGAAAAATAATGAAACTAATTGAAGAATGAAATTACGCTAAATGAAAGTCCAGTCTTAGCTCCTGTATTGTCTAGAGCTTTTATGCCCTTATAGAATCATAAAATCATAGAATATGCTGAGCTGGAAGGGACCCAGCAGGATCACTGAGTCAAACTCCTGGCCCAGTGCAAGACATCCCAAGAGTCACACCATGGGTCCTGAGAGCGTTGTCCAAACGCTTCTTGAATTCTGTCAAGCTTAGTGCTGTGACCACTTCTCTGGGGAGCCTGTTCCAGTGCCCAACCACCCTCTGGGTGAAAAATCTTTTCCTAATATCCAACCTAAAGCTCTTCAATTCAGTTTCAAGCTATTCCCTCAAGTCGTGTCACTGGTCACCATAAAAAAGAGATCTGTACCTGCCCCTGCTCTTCTCCTTGTGAGGATGTTAAAGAGCACAGCGAGGCCTCCCCTCAGTCTCTTCTTCTCCAGACCAAATGAACCAAGTGACCTCGGCTATTCCTCGTAAGTCTTCCCCTCAAGGCCCTTCACCATCCTCGTGGCCCTTCTTCAGACATTCTCTAATAGCTTCATGTCATTTTTATATTATGGCACCCCAGCACTCAAGGTGAGGCTGCCCCAGCACAGAGCAGAGTGGGACAATCCCCTCCCTTGCCAGGGTTTTCCCTCCTGGCTGCCAGGGCACTGCTGACTCATGTTCAACTTCCCATTGACCAGGACCCTCAGGTCCCTTTCCACAGCACTGCTTTCCAGTTTCTCATTCTCCAGTCTATACACACAGCCTGGGCTGCCCTGTCATACATGCAGAATCTGGCACTTGCCCTTGTTAGACTTACAATAACTGTGTGATAGAGAGAACTCTTCCCTGGCCAAAGTTCTGGATATGACATTCATTAGCCCTTGTATACCTGTTGTTATACATTCATTCCACCTCTGTGGAATGCCTCCTTTTTACACGTTACCAATTACTAGTAATATTTGCTAGTAGCATATTTTGCCACTAGCATATTTGCATTCTTTCTTCCTTAGGGAGACAGTAGAGAACATTTTGTTTTTCTTATCCAAGACAACTTTGTATAAAATGCACCCACATCTTGAGGTCTTGGTTGTGCCCTGCCAAAAAAACTTTCTGTCTTTGGACATTTCTTGGATTAAGAACGTGGTGGGAGCCAAATGATCCTGGGAATGGACTGCCCTCTCCTGGAAAGCAGTATGCATACTCAAAATATAAGATTTCAACTGCTACAAAAATTTACAGAAATTAAAATCTAAGGAAAAAAGTTATCCATTATAAATTAAAATAAACTAACATTCTAATAATTAGCCCAAGGGATGGCTTGTTCCCCCCTTTCAGTATGCTCTGTATTTCAGTGCGTTCTACAATAAAAACAGATGAAGCATCCATTTAAAACATCCCCTTCTCTGTGCAGCTGAATCTCACACATATTTCTGGCTCTCATAAAGGTTGTACTTGTTCTGGGTCCTTTGTGCTCTCAACTTTTTCACTGATCTGCTGTGTTATTAATGGCCATAGTTCTAGTTTTTCTCAGGCACTCCTATAGGCTGTGAAGACATGAAGCTAAACTATGGGAGAGAGAGGCTCTCCATGGGCAGGCTTTGGCTGTGAATGCCTTTTAGACTGCAGTATGGGGCTTTGGTAGTCTCCATCCTCTAGAACTTACCTAAAAGCCATCACAACAATAGTCAAGCACAAGGATTATTTTCCCTTCCAGATGCTATGCAGGCAAAAGAAAATAGACAGCAAAGAAGCCTTCTGTTTTAGAAGTTTCTTATACTTGGCAATTGGAATTAGGTGTGATTTTTTTCAGGGTTTGATTTGGTGGAAATGGAAGGGACTCTTTCTTCAGTTTTGTGTATGGCAAATTCAGAACTGTTCCTGAGTCTCAGCACTGGAGGACACAAAATCCAGGAATATATGATGTGTCCAGCTCCAAGACTTCTCCATAGGGCAGGTTGAGGCAAGTCTTCAGCACTGTTGTTTACAACCAAATGGTATCAGATCCTTAGTACCCACCTTGTCTCAGTGTATACAGATCAGAGGTATGATTTCACTGCCCCAAAATAGACAATTAGGGTCATTTAGAAATCTTCAAGTTCTTGCCAGCAGAAAAGTTACAGGATATGATATTTCTCAAGTGGCAGCTGGAGCCCCTTCAGAATTACCTAGGCAGTCAAAAATAGTAATAGGTCCTTTGCTTAAACAAGTCATAGTCCAGCTGTAAATCTTCTGCCCTATGTGGAAATAATTTATATCACAGTGAGGCTGTGAAAAGTTGTCCCATAATCTGTTAAGATACATAAATTGGTTTTACTTCTCCATAATTTAAGACATGCAACAGAGGAAAAGAAAACAAAGAAGCTATAATGCATTTGAGTCTTTGCCATGCAATGTAATTCTAAAGAACCATCAAATCTCAGTATAGTTATTTTAATATTTTGTTTTGCACTGGCACGTTCGTTCTTCAGTGCCTCATTTCAAGGACAGTTGTCCCTGTATAGAAACGATACCACTCCCAGAATGCACCACAAGTAGCATTGCTTTTCTTTCTGAGAATATAATGAAGTGTCATCTTTAAGAAGAAGACTGACAAGCTGTCTAGAAATGTCAATACACCCTCTAGAAATGTCAATATGCCCAAAAAAATCATCTGCAGGAATGATTTTCAGCCTGTGTTTAAGTAACTACTACTCTGGACTAGATTCAAATATCCACTGCACAAGATTTTCATCCTCTTGATCTTCTCCTGGGAGAACACAGAATAAATAGAAATAATTTTTTTTAACTTTTCACTGAGTGGTGGATTTTGCTGTTTGTAACATTAACTTACTTTTTTTAAGAATGCATTTTTTTGTTATTTCTCTGTAGAGTTAACAAAGATATCAAAAGCCAGCCTGACTCTTTTTTCATTCTTCAGCATCTGTTTTGTAAATTCTGATGGCCAAATTTTTGTTGCTTACAATGACATGTATGGACAGAAGTGCACTGTTTCATTGCAGTTCTTAAGGCAGGTTAGGTGCACAATATTATCAGTTAAGAGGTTGCTGTCTTTTATCCAGTGTCCTCATTTCTGCTTCAGTTCAGTAGAGCTGAAAAAGCTTTTGAGCAAATGCTTTGGTTATTTTCCACATTGCATATTTTGTACAGATGATAAATAGCAATTGAATAGCTATTCCCTAAAAAAATATGTATAGGGGTTATTTATTGTAATGAATGCACATTTGTAGACTAGAAAGGCATAGGACAGGTATTAATATCTAGTAAGTTTTCAAAGAAAATAAAACCCTAACAGGTGTTAACATCTTGGCAAGAGCTGAGCAGATATTATGTATATCAGAGAGAACACTAGTGCAACAGTTCACTTTCTAACTGAACACCAAATTTGCAGTTTTTATGCTTGAAGATTCCACTTGACACATGTAATACGAATTAGAGGATATACTCAGGAGACTTTCATTATCTTATTTGATTAGATGATACCGTACTTTCAGCACTCCTATTATTAGAAGAGTAACAGTAGTTCAACATGAATTTTGCAAGTGTCTTGACTTCATTATCTCAAAAAGATGCAAGACTAAAAGTTCTCTTATTACTTGACTTATATAGCTTTCCAACTCAAAGCATTAGGGCATTACAAAATTAAATATTTCTATCAGTCCCCTAAAATATCACTGTTCTTTCATCTTAGTGTCTATGGTTTCACTCATGCTGTGCTTAATAACCTTACACGTACATAACAGAAACTGATAAAACTTTTAACTAGGTCCTTCGAAAACTTGCCTTGTTTCTATGTTGATTTTCCCTGCCATTTTTACTAAAAGAATTACTCTAAATAACAAAGGCTAACAGTGCGTAGACATTCCTTTTTACTTCTACTATGAAAATCCTATAAAATGGGGAGCTAGAGAGAGAGAGGGACAAAAACCCAAACAACTCAAATAAACAAAAAATACTTTGAAAACCAGAAGAATTTGATAAAGGATTACTTACTTACCCAGGCAGTTTTTATCATCAGTATTTATAATTTAGTAGACAATTAGATTAGTTTAAGACTACTAATCTGATTTGGGTTTCTGTAATTTTTTTCACTCTGTTATAATAGCCTATATACTTCTCTGTTACATACTGGTTTGGAAGGCATAGGTTGCATAACTTTATGGTTTTTGATCTCTAGTCAGAAATATCTGGCATGTCAGGTAATATATTAAAGATTTTATACCTTCCTCGTAAAATCTTTCTCCATGGTAGGGGTACAGATACTATACCATCAGTAACTGGTTTAATTAGTAATTAATAAACTCATTTGCTGCATTGTCAATCTCACCCTTCCCTGTGAACTAAGTTTTCTAGTTTATCATGATTTTAAATGTGAAATATACAAATATTTTTAATAATAATTTTCAAAAGTTGGTGGTGACGTTTAACATAATCAAACTTTTTTAAAAAAACAAATGGATTTCTTTATACCAGCTATTGTACAAGAGTCAAAAATAGTTCAAAATGCTGTTTTACTCTTAAACAGAAATTTTGTGGGATTAGCCTTTTTCAACCAGATGTTCCTGTTTAAAAAATTTTGTATTAAATCCAGTCAGCAATTTGGTGTTCTGTGTGTGAGGTCCCTTGCATTAGGGAGAAAATAAGAATCTGTTAAAAGTCCTGCTTTTCTTAGAGGATTAATGGAAAAAAAAAATTAAAACAAATTTCAATACTTCTAGATTATGTGTAATTCCAGGATATATAAAACTTATTGATCCCTGCAGATTTATTATAAAAATGAATTGGTTAGCTAGGTCATATTTTAGAATTCTGATTAAGCCTGTACAAAAATACTTTCTTCAAAGTAAATAATAAGCTCTTCCAGTGTCTGTGAACCAACCTGCTCTGTCTCACCCCTGTGTATCTCTTGATTCTCTTGCTACTTCATTTATTGGCACAACTCATTTTTACAGCTGGCATGGCTGTAAAAATTAGATGAGCTTTAAGGCTCAAGAAAGGACTTATCTGCACAAAACTTGTCTCATTTTTTCAACTGTCATAGTTAGATCTAAGTCCACCTATAAACCTTGTCTTGCCAGTGTTTTTAGACTACCATTACAGCATGAACAAGCAAATAAAAAGTATTTCCCACCTTTATTTGCAAGGGGTGGAACCCTGAGAATCAAAGGATTCTCATTCCTCAAAATCATTCCCACATCTTCAGAAGATAACTGAATGGATAGACCTTTTCCACCTTAATTGTTCTCATGAATTTAAGGTGACAAAAATATCCAAAAGTAGATGCAGTTATGGAAGAGTTTTCAGTAATGCAGGTTCTGGCTGTGCCCTGCCCAGCAAAAGCTGCACTTCTGTGTACATTCTTTACTCCTAAAGCTCTGCTTTTGTGGATTTTTTTACTGATATTGGGTATCTAAGCTTTCTAAAGAAGATCTGGTCATAGCTTATCTATGACTTTTTGCTTAAGATGTACATAGATAAATTGTTAATCTGACCAATAAAAGTGTGTACCATAAAAGTGGATGAAAAAGCCTAGTTTTTGCTCAGTGTGAGGAATAATTTGTTGAACAAGCCACACAGCTGAGCTATTGAATTTTAAATAGTATTCTGATCCAGCTGCACACTCTATTTGCCAGACATACTATTAAAGCAATACCAAATACCCTTGACTGGGAGCAAAAGTATAGATGCTGCTTTAGTAGCAATCCTCTTTTCTCCCTTCTTCTAGCAGTAGGTAAGGTTGTTGAAAGAAAATATATTTTTCAAACAGTTTATATCCCTGTGAAAAGGATGATTAAAGCTAATACGCTTTCTGGAAGGATTCCCAAGATGGACAGTTAAATTCATTTCTAGTTTGCCAGATCAAGTGGGCTTGTTTTGCATTGTTAATGTGAAGCCCAGCTGTAGAATAGAAATCATATTTGCACAATGTCTCTGAACATCAAGGCCTCTTTCCTGGGGACCTAAGTATGCATTTAATTTGCAAATGTCTGGCTAAATCTTAAAAAGGCATTTGCAATTCCCTAAATCTGCAGGTTTTGCAGATGGTTGAGGGGTTGTACTGCTTTCTTTATCATTTACTAAGCACTCTGTCCCTGGATGTGTTCTCACACATGGAGGTTTGATTGCAGGGGAAAAGGAAAGGAAAACATTTTCTGTAACTGTCCAAAGGGACATTTTCTGGACCTGTCCTACCTTTAGGTAGGTCTGTCTCTCTTCACTCTCACAGCAGGCAGCCAATTTAGACCCCTTTTTACACAAATACCTCCTCCTAGTGTCTCTAGCCAAGAAGCAACAGAGCCAAAGACTGTAGTGTTTCAGTCTCCGCTGTGAAAAAAGCAGTGTGTCAAGAAACAAATCTGCATAATCTGACAGTCTGAAACTCCAGAAGCAGAGGAGAAGCAATAGGAGAAGTGGGGCAACAGCTGCACAGAGGACAGAGGATCGTGGTGCTAAGAAGCTGTTTGCTAACTCATCAGGGAAGAACGTGGCATGACCTTACATCAGAAAAGGGAAGAGTATAAAAATAGTTCATTACAGCATGGATTGGCCAGCATGTCCTAATATAAAGGGCAGCAGCTTCTGCTGCAGGAATTTAATGTCAAATAAAGTTGTTTCCAGGGAAAATAAGACTGTTGTTAAAAGGAACTATATCCAAAATCATGTATTGTAGAGTGGTTTTAAAGGTGAAATAGTTTCAGCTTTTGTGATTTCCTAAAAACTTATCCTTTACAGGAAAGAGAGTACTGTTTTTTTTCTAGAAAGCCTAGTTGCCAACAACACAAGCTAAGTTTCAGAATTGCTGGAGAGCAGAAGCTGAAGATGTTGGATATCCCTTCACTCTTAGTTACAATTGGTCAAACAGTATATTGTCTTCATTTTTCCAGATAACATTAAGCTCCTTCCTCTGCTCTCAGTTGACTGCTGGCAGTTCATTAAAATTAAATGTATGTTGCCATTGCACTTGTTTGGTATTTATTTTGAGCTGGTGAATCTCAGTCACTGACAAGTGACCTGTGACAGCATATGCAGCTGATCACTACCACATCTGTCAGGGAGAAAGTAGAAGTTTGGGTGGGAAATGCTCTTGTCAGATGAGAAGAGACAATATTTCCCTCCCAGGGAAGCTTAATTTAGGACAGAAAAATAAACCGTGATGTAATATCTGAGAAATATGAAAGAAGCAAGGTGAAAGTAGAGCTATATAGCCCATAGAATATGCATGTAAAATATTGTCCAGCATTGTAGCTTGTTTTGCTCTTATGGTCAGTTTCAACATTTACTTGAAACCAAATTAAATACATACTAATAGATGTCATAGCAGATTTTTATCTCTGTGTTCAGTGAAATGTCTGCACAAAATGAGTAAGTTCTTCCCGAGGGCTGTTAGAGGCAATTGTGCCAGTTTTCCTGGTGCCAGTCCAGCTCCCTGCCCATGACCATTCACGAAAAATCACAATAGATATAAGTACAGAAAAAATCAGGGAAAAAATCCTTGTTGGTGATGCATTTGTGCAAGTAAAGAAAAGAGGCAGTCAGGTGTTCTGAACTTTCAGTTTCTCTGCTGAATTTGTAGGTTTTTCTCTACAGAAATGCCTCTGACCTTGGACTCTTTCCCACAGAGGTGAATGGCAGATCAGTCTAGGGAGAAGTGCAGAGGAGAGGGATGATTGAGTAATGGCATGGGTGCGAGACAGAGAGAAATAAACTCCTGTTTCCTCAGTTGCCTGTCTGTAGCTGCCCTGTCAGGCACCAGGAGCCCTGGCTGTCCCTGCCCAGGCACACAGGGCTCCCCCATGGTCTAGGACACCATGTCAGCTCCTGACTATCAGGGCTGGTCTCCAGCTCCACACAGCCCTGACCAGCCATGGGCCCCACAAAGCCAGGCCCACCTGCATGGCCTCAGCCCATCCCCATCCTTAAGGATGTGCCAATGCCCAGTGCTGGGGCTGCCCTGGTGACCCCCAGCTGCTGCTCCCGGCTAGAGGTGGGATATGGGAAGTTCCTTAAGGAGCAAGACTGTTTTCTCCATGGTCCTTGCATCAGGAAAGGGTTTGTGCCCTCCAGTTTGGTTCCCTGCTCCCACCTTGGTTGTCTCCAGCCAGTAATCCCTGCAGCAGGGAGGGTGCAGGAACCAAAGCACAGGCAGCTCCCCAGAACAGCCTTCTCCTGGCTGGCTGTGCAGAGGCCTTGGCACTCTGCAGGAGCTGCCATGGTCGCTATCTGACAATGTTTCACAGAAGGGGGGACACCTGCTTGTGTAAAGTCATCCTGGGACAGGCTTTTTTATGACCTAAATTTCTGGAAGTGATTCCTTAGCCCAAGGTTTACCATCTGCCAGGAGGGGATTTATCATCTAACATGTCAGAGCACCAGCAGGTCTCTGGCTTGGTCTGCAGCTACAATGAAGATGCTTGAGGACAACTTGTAGGACAAGGATAAACAAGAAAAACACAATAAACACCAGGGATGCAGCCCTGGCAGCCCTTCTTGCATTACTTGTGTCACAGCTTTGCTGGGATAAGGAGCAGCATGGCTGGTACAACTGGAGCACAAGTGAAGAGTCTCAGGCCACAGGAGTGGCCATAAGACTGTGGCTCTGTAGAGGCTCTGAGACACTGAGCAGTCATCACAATAATGTCAGCTCAGATACTTGTTATCAAACAGCTTTTTGAGGCACTGACATGATATGCCTGCTTGCTTTAGCAATACTGATATTTATCATTAATATGGAATGGATATTAACAATTTATATGAATATTAAATATATGTAATATTTGTGAGTGTTTTACTTGAGGTGTTCTGAATATACTTCAAACTTAGTATTGCATCTAATTGTCTGAACACATTTCAAGAAATCAGCCATTATATTTGCTATATTATGTAAACCTTTTATGGGTTCATCCATGCAGAGGAACTAGTAGAAACTATGAGGCTTCTACTATTCTGGGTTATTTTTTTGCAATTCTGTTATTTGATGCCTTGCTAATTTCCCACATACTGTAAGATATGAAAGAACTAAACTAAGGCAAAACCCTTTAGGTTAGACATAGGAAAGCCTTAACAGTAAGGATAGCTCTTAGCTGCTTTCCCGAGAAGGGTGTCCTGGGAGGTTTTTAACCTGGGTTTTTGTTAACCTGGCAGTCAGGAAAGATATGATAGAGTTGATTCTTTTTGAGGGAAGGGAGACTGATTACGTAGCTTCTGGGGGCTTATTTCTGCTTCAATCGGTATAGGAAAAGGCACAAACTTGGGTGTATGCACTACATTTCAAATTAAAGTTTCAGTTGTTGGTATCCACATGCAGGGGAAGAATATATGAGAACGAACAATTGCAGGAGGAAATGAGCTCTAGGCCTGCACCTCAAACCTTCCTCAAAGGTGAAAAGCTACAGCAATGTTCAGTTTTGGAAGGAGTTAGACCTGGACAACCAGCTGTTTATGACTATGGACAAGGACATCATTCCTCTGAGCACACTCCATGAGAATACTCAGTCCTTTGGGTTTGTCTCATTCATATAGCAATATGTTAGGGTCATATAAACTAAAGTGAATATCAATCTCTTATTTAGCAAGATCATTTTAGTCAAGATGTTTTCCTAAAGCATTTTATTATCTGATAATTCATTATACAGCTATTCCAAGAGCTTTCAGCAGAGTTGGAGTATGCTGGTAATGCCTGTGGTGCTGGTGCTGAGCAGCTGGGTGTATGAGAGCCTGAGGCAGGAAAGCAGCTGCTGGGTGGGAGCCAGAGCCCAGTTTGGTGGATACCAGCAGGACACAAAATATCCCTCATCAGCTGCAGAACTTGCAGAGGCCAGGGATCAGGCCTAAACAAGTCTGACTTGCATTTCTCATCATAGCTGGGGGGCACCCCAGCTGAAAACAACAGAGCTGTCAAGGTGAGGCAACTCCAGAAGTTGCAATTGCGTTGTGAAAAGCAGGGGCAAACCAACTGTGCTTGGTGTGCCCCTGGGGCAGAGGAAGCCCTCACTTGAATAAAATGATGTTGCTTCTAGGCTCATGCTGGAGATGTCTTGAGAAAGGACATTTCTTTGTATTCCCAGGGTGATTTGGAAAAGATTTTTCTTTCTTTGAAGGGAGTTATTCTGATCAGTCAATCTTCTTGGGGCAAGGATTCAGTGTGCTGTACTTTTCCCAAAGGAAACCAAAGGGCTCTAAGAGGTGATCCACAGCACAGAACTGCAGCCTGCCAGCTGAGCAGGGCATGCAGATATAACCAAGGCAGGTCATGGGCACGGTGCTGTGGGAACGTGGGTGTTTCAAGAATCACAGAATATTCTGAGTTGGAAGGGACCCAAAAGAGTCCTCAAGCCCAATTCTAAAGTGAATGGGTCTGGAGTTCTGGAAATGCATTTCTTCTCTTCATGTCTGTAAGTTGAGAGTGTATCAGGAAAGAAGGAAGACAGAAGGTGCAAAAGCCATTCTACAGAGAAAGAAGCATTATTGGTAATGGCTTATGGAGACTTGCTGTATAGCTGTGTTGAGGTATTGTTTGGGTGTCACAAATCTAATTCACTGAATAAGAAGAAAAAGGCAATGAAAAAGATTATTGAGTTCAACCTTGGTGTAAAAACATGTACAGATCTAAAATGTCTGCCAGATGTTTATCAGACTTGTTTCTGAAGTTTCTAGTTGTGAAGATGTGAAAACCTCCCCAGGCAAAATTTCAGGTCTTCCCTGAGCTTCCTTTTCTCCCAGCTAAACACCCCCAGCTCCCTCAGTCACTCCTCACAGGACTTGTGTCCCAGACCCTTCACCAGCTCCGTTACCCTTCTCTGGACTTGCTCCAGCACCTCAATGTCCTTCTTGTAGTGAGGGACCCAGAGCTGGACACAGGACCTGAAGTGTGACCTCACCAGAGCTGAGTACAGGGTGATTAAAACTTACACAAGGCCTGTCTAAAAGGCCTCTGATTCCACTGACAGAATTGAGGGAATCAGTGGCTGGAGGTAGCACTGTGATTAAATAACAAGTCCTCTGCTCAACTCTTAAAGAAAATACACACTCCAAGCCAGTGCAGCAGAGCTGCATGTTCACTAGCAAAAGTATAGAATGAGCAAGCATGCACAAATCTTTCTTTGTCCCAGCTGGAAGCCTAATGAAAGTATTTTATAATTTGATACTGGACATTCAAATTGGTTTTTAGTATGTTTTCATTACTGCTCAGCTCTTTATCTGTGTTTTTCCAAATTAATTTTAAGAGCATTATTTTGAACTTACTCTCACTTATTTCTTTTATCAGTATTTCTTTTTCTTTTCAATCAAGTAATTTCTTCTCCTTATAATTTTCCTAATTTTGATTAAATCTGTGCTATTTTTTTCTCACAAAAGTGTTGGGTTTTCTCTGCTTCAAAAAGGTGACTCTATTTTTCACTGCATCATAACCTTTATTATGTTTTTCAGTACCTTATGGTGAAAATATTACATTTGGCTTTTTTCCCCTCAGTCTTTCTCATTCTGATTTTAATCTGTATTTCACACTTGCATGCTGTCTTTCCTACTTGGAGTATTGCATTGAGAAAATAAAGCTTTTGAACCTATTTATAAAAGTTCAAACCAACTTGAAACCTGTTGTATTAAGGTAGAAAAGAAAAGGGGAAACTGAGAAAGAAAAGCAAAGCATATTTACCTGCAAAAAAATTCCTTATAAGCTTGAGCTGCAATATGAGCTAGCTCGTTGACAAGCATCGCCTGACAATGTATCCTGAGCGTGGTCTGACACTTTTTTTCATGCTGGGGAGTTAATGTCACTCATTTTTTCCAAAAGCTATCGTTTGCTGCACCCTTCTGGACATTGTCAGCACAGCATGTTCTCCAGAAAATCTCACACAACGTGAAGTGGGATTATAGCATCGTTTTCATCAGCAAAGATGTGATTCTATTTGTTGCTATTAGAACATGGGCATAAAAATCTCTCTGCTTTTGATTGTTCTAAGATTAAAATTAAATCGAAAAGACGTTTCCGTGCTATTTGCTAGCAGATCTAGAGTGGTTTCAGACTTCTGCATCTGTAATCTATGGCATTTGCTATCTGAGGACACAGTAGACACTGCTGTCATTGACAGAAAAAGCAAGGCTTGGCTCCCTGTAGTTCATATCCCTGCTCATCATGTCCCACTGGATCTCTTGGTGACTCTACTTCTCTGCTGTATTAAACTGGGAAATCTTCAGGTCCTGCATGCCCTTCTACCCACCTCCCCCCAAATGGTCCTCTAGTCCTGCTTCCTTCCATTCATGTCCCCGTAATGTTTCTGTGAGTTGCTCCTGGCTTCCATGAAGACAGCCTGGCTCTTCCACAGCCATGTGTCCCCAGGATTCATCTATGTATGTGCTGACATGCTGGTTGAAGGGTACAGACCTGCTGGCTGGCCAAGCAGAAATCACAGAATCACAGAATAACTAGGCTGGAAGAGACCTTCAAGATCATCAAGTCCAACCATACCCTAAAACACCTCAACTAGACCATGGCACCAAGTGCCACATCCAGTCTTTTTTAAAATACATCCAGAGATGGTGACTCACCACCTCTCCAGGCAAAGCATTGCAATACTTTATTATTCTTTCTGTGAAAAACTTCTTCCTAATATCCAACCTGTATTTCCCTTGGTGCAATTTGAGACTGTGTCCTCTCGTTCTGTCAGTTACTGCCTGGTGAGAGACCAACGCCTACCTGGCTAAAACCACCTTTCAGGAAGTTGTAGAGAGTGATCGAGTCACCTCTGAGTCTCCTTTTCTCCAGGCTGATGAGTGGTGATTGCTTCCACCATTAGCGTCTTTGTGGAAATTTTGGCTTCTTTTTCTCTGTTCAACCACCCTTACCCCAAGTGACTCCCAGCACAGAGGGTAATATGCAGGACTCCCACCTTCCTCCCAGCTGTCGTTCTCCTCTGCCCTCCCAATCCCAGCTAAAGGCTACCCTGACTGGCCAGGCAAGTCAGTAGAAACTCCTGAAGGCACTATGGCTGGGAATGCCTGGCTTGCCTTAGCCGAGCCCCATGGGGTTTACAGACGTGACAGATGTTGCTGAATGTGTGGGGCACCCTGCATACACCCCGAGGTCTGGGCAGACTTGAGATATCAGTGGCTTTGCCTGGAGGTCAAAGCACATCATACACTGAACCAAAGTGAATGATGCCTTCCAAGTCATGAACAACAAAAACTAAATCAGAAATGGAAAAAAGCTGAGGGAAGTAATTTTCTTTCCTCCAGAAAGGGCACTGGAGGCTGTTAAAAACAATTCTGATACAGTGTTAGCATTACCAAGGTCTGTTTTGGGGAACTGACTTACACAGGAGCATAAATCAGCAGCAGTTCCAATCTAAAGCAGTCCAAGTCTCTGACTGGAAATACTATTGAGACCTAAAGCGGAATACCTAGGACTATATGGAATTAGGTGTATAGATTGTCTTGTCCCATACTTTCCACTACTGCAATCCTCATCTTTACCTTAACAAAGTGATGCAAAGAAATCTGAGGGAAAAAAAAACCCAAACACATGTCCCACAAAAGAAGTGCCTTCACATTTCCCAGTACTCAGTAGAAATTATTGAGCCTGATTTGGTAATCCATTCAATTCAAGGTTGTTTTCATAGCCATATCATGGCAAGGGGTGAACAGCACGGGAGAATGATTAACTTAATCCTCCTGCCTTGCTTTTTTGATGCTGCCTCACTCCAGTGTGAGTCAATAAAACTTTGTGCACCAACATACACAACTTCCAGCACCCACCAGCTGGGTCAAAATGGGGATTAGCAAAGCTGCCTTTCTCTTTCTTTTCTTGCTCAGCTCAGGTAAGAGTCCTTTGCCTTCTGCTTGTCTAGGTGAGACTGGGGCCACACATTAACAAGTTCCATGTGGTGAAGGGAGATCCCTAAGTCAATGTGTCACTCGTTTTCTTGGACAATGATGGATTTGGGCCTTGCTGTCAGAAAGATATGCTGTTGAGTAAATCGAGAGCTGGGGTTGCCCCAGGGTTGTGTTCATTAGCAACACCAGAAGAGCAGCAGCCTTGGTGTCTGCATGGGCAACTAATGGCCCCAGGCAAATGTTTCCCATGTCCAGAGACTGTGGCACCGTTGGGAAGCAGCCTGTCAAAGGCTTGTACAAAACCCATAGCAGCCAGTGAGAAGTTATCTCTAATTTCAGCAGGCTTTGGATCAAATGCTAAACATAAAGCTGTGTTTACTGCCAAGCATTGTTAAGCACAGTGATACTGATTTTCATCCTTTATGATAGGAGTTTTAAAGCTTTGAAATTGAATATTTAAAACAAAATGAAAAATTAACAGGCTCCTTTATATTCCAGCAATTTCACATTTTCTGTTGTCAAACACAATAAAATGTTCTCCCTTGTTGTCCTGAGGGCAACAGGTAAAAATTTACTCCCCAGTAACCTAGATCACCTTTTCCAGGAATATGTCCAGAATTCTTTCTTACAACTCTGAAAGAAGATAGGTGTTCTATTGATATGGATTTCTAGGTTATCTACAAATTCCATAAATAAATATTCCATGTGTAGTACATATTTCAATCAGATTTCAATTAGATACTCTCTTGTACTTTGAAATTAATATAATTGCATGGCACTTAAATTACTTTTTTAAAGTACTGATAAATACATATCAGTACAGTTCAGCACATTTTTTTGAGTTTTTAGTAGTTCAGACACTTAAGGTCAGAATACCAGGGACATCATTGTATGATTGTACCAGGTTATAAAAAACAACTAAGAAAGTGGGGGGTTTTATTTGTTCATTGTTATCAGCTCTAGCTGACTTGCTCAAAAGTGATGGTCCACAACTGCCTTAAAGCCAATTTTTATGTCTTCTGGGTTAGTACTGGTCAAATCTGGGAAGATGCTTATGGAAATCAATAAATTTGTTTGTTCACATGTATATGAGTATCCTGTTCAATTATCCTGTGCAATACCTGGGTTTATGTAGATTTTAGTCAGACTAATATATTCCCTGATGCATTTCAAATCTTTTATATTCTTTTCCTAAGTTTACACTTTGCAGTATTTTTCAGGCAACCAGTATCACCTTTTCTAAGGTTCTGCCAATCTGTTTTGTCTTTTAGCTTATGCATGTCATCCAGATTCTCATGTATTCATCCTTAATCCAACTGTAATAATTTTTTCTTATAGTCACTGAAAAGGTATAGTATCTAACGTAGAGCTCTTTGAAACACAGTTTTAAGATAAGTAAATAAAGTTTGGACAGGAGTATTTGCTTTTTCTAGTCCCCTGGAACAGTGGCCTCAGTTAATTTAGGAAAAAATTCAGGAAAGGAAGCACTTGTTTACTGAATCCATCAGGAGAAATTAGGAGGCTAGGCTCTTGGTGCCCTGCACAGTCCTGCTGTAACAGTAGGACTAGATATGGGAAGCCTCAGTGTCAGGGATTTCTTAAGACATGCGGGTTTTATAGCATTGAGCCAATTCTGCAAAGAGACACAGAAAATGCCCTCAGGCAATTAATAACTTTACTTTCGTTAGTGGCCCAAATATCCCTTATTTTATGTGAATGTGTGTCATATGGAGGTAGGTGATGAATGGCCCATATGTCATGGGAATTAGTAACACTGGAGTGATGTTGCAATGAATTCAGCCCTAATATGAGTGCATAAATGAAAGATTCACAACATCACCTGTGAGCACGCTGTACAAAATTATGAACTTCCTGCATCTGTCAATAATAATCTAGATTGAAAAAATGAAATAATTAAACCATATCACTTGTGCAACATTGTAACCTGATGCTGAAGATGGAAACAAACTCTTGTGGAAATTAGGAACAGAAACATAGACTCTTTATAGACATAAAAAGAAAAAAAATCAATTAGATGGTAAACTCCATTGTGAGCAACAGTATTTTAGAGGTGTGTTAGATGTTTTAGCAGGTACATAATATAAATCTTATGCATATGTACCTTTCACATCTAACAATACTAGCTGATTTACTAATTTAAAATCTTGGGTTAATTTGTTGCAACAGAGATGTAGCCTGACAATTGCATTACTAAATCTGCTCAACCCATTACAATAAAACAATGATGGGCATTGTAAAAGGCTATATAGTAACTTTGTGATTGAGGTTTCTTACTCTAGAGCAGGACATCTTGGGACAAACAACTAGGCAGTAACCAATGAAGCTGAGGGGATTGCACAATCCGCATGACAGGTCATAATCTCCCATCCACCTAATTCATGCACCTTCAAAACCTTGCTATGGGTATCACTTCCTTTATCTTTCTCTGGTTGGTGTTGACACAGCTTAGTCTCTCTCTCTGTTCCCCCTCACTCTTGTTTCATATTTTTTGCTTTTAGCTTCAAACTCATGCATAACTCTAATCAGAACTGCCTCTACATCTTTCTTCTTCCCCTTTTTTTCCCATGACATGCTGCAGTCATTCAGGTGTGATTCTGTCAGGAGACAAAAATTATCTCAGAGTTTATCTTCTTTTACACAGAATTATGCAAAATAAATTGTCTTCACCTGTCCGAGCTACATGGAAAATGGGACTCAAACCCAGAGATCTTAACTGCAGAATTCTCATTTGTAATGTCTGATTCCTTTCCTCCATTCTAGTGAAAGGAGATATACTGGATGCCTATTTAAGAACAGATGGTGTTTGGATATTTACTCGAAACAAACAGTTTTACAAGACAAATAATGAAAAAGAATGTGCAGACAAATGTGAAGCTGAAAGAAATTTTACCTGCAGGTAATTCCTCATGAATCTTAAAACTGTGCCATTGTGGGTGTCTGCATATCAATGATATGTTCCTAGCTTTACTCAGAACCAACATCCCCGTTCTGCTGCAGCTCTGCCTACAGCAGTGCCTCCCATGCCTTTTTGACTTATCTCCACCCACAAATTACCACAAGATCAAGTAAAGAGTGGATTTACAACGTACTACTCATCTTATAGTAAATGTTCAGGTTCCTGTTCTTATCCAACATTACAAGAAGAAATGCTTGAGCCTCTTTAGCTGCTTTGTTTCACAAGAGTGCAAGGTTTCTAATTCATTGTAGGAACAGACACTTAGCTGAGCAGCTAGGATGTTTTTGATAATGTTTTGCCAATGCAGTTTCTAGTTCCCCACACAATAATTTATTAATATAGTCATATATCATTAATAAGTAAGCCACTTAAGAGTAGTAAATAATGCTAACCTCTTAGTGTCTAAAATATTGAATTCAGTATCTGAAAGGTAAGAATGAATATAAGACAGTGCAAGCAAATTAATAATTTATAGAAAAATAATTATGAGTTGAATCGTTTGAATTGTATTTAAAATATTGCTTCCTATGTCAATATTACTTCCTTCTCAATTTCAACAGGGCTTTCCTATTCACCAGGAAAAAGCTACAGTGTTTAACACTGGCAGAAAATGCTAAAACGGCAGTGGCATTCACCAGCACAGACGCAGTTCTTTATGAGAAGATAAGTATGTATACATATTTATACGTGTGTTACATACATACTTATACATGTATATTTTTAAGTATGTTACATATTTATTCATCAAACCCATTCTAATGGCATCCTTCTGTTTTCTGCTGCAGTGCTGGAGTGAATTCTTGTATAGGGCAGAAAACTAATAGAGAATTTGGGGGCCAAACAGGAAGAAGCCACATTACTAAAAATGCTGTTCAAGAAGGATCAAATATCAAGGCCGAGATCACATTCCATAGTGGTCTCCATGTGCCATTTGAACTGGGAAGTTACTTGTTGTCTTCCTTCCAGACTCAGTTATATAGTTTTCACCTCCTCTTCCCAGGTGTCAGATGTGTCCAGCTTTATTATTTAGACAGGCAAAAATAATTTAGGAGGAACCAATTTTTTCCTAGCAGATTGGTCTCCTGTCCTTGCTCCATTTTATATTTTGAGTTTTGGGAAGATTCTTCTTGTGCAAACAAGAAAGGGGAATGGGAAGGGGAAGTCAAGACCATTGCCATCAATAACTGGACATTTTTCAGTGCATGTTGCCAATAAAAGAACCATCAACATGATTTGCATTCTCTGTCTTGGAATCCCACTGGAAAAATGCCTGGGAGAGCCCGAAGCTAAGATGAATCAAAGGTCTGGGGGCCACTTATTTGACAAGTGTATTTTGATAACTAAGTATTTCCTGGCTTAAAGAGAAAGCTTTAAGGATGACACCCACACTGCAAATGTGCTTATGAACAATGCCTTTGCAAGAAGCTCCAGCTGCTGGTGAAAGACACTCCGGTTTAACCGGGTATTATGATAGTATAAGCATGCAATTTTTGCATATCAAAAACTTGATACAGCTGTTCCCGTGACTTGATTTTACAGCTTTATAACAATGCTTCAGAATTTTTTCTCTTTAGATTTAGATTTTAGAATTTTTTCTCTTTTCTTCTCCTAGTAGCTGTAACTAATTTCTTTTAAAATACTTTAGAGAATATTTGCAGGCACAAGAGGTTCAAAGAATAAGTAAAACATGGTTCATCATGTACAGATGAGCTTCAGTTATATCTGCAGGTTCCCAGTACCAGAAAATTAATGTTTTAACATCACTGAATTAAGAAATTTGATTCCATTTCAGTTTACCTTATGCAGTGTAAAAGAGGGATTGGGACAGACTACAGAGGAACAGAAGCCAAGACTCAGAGGGGTATTCCATGTCAGAAGTGGGCAGAAAAAATACCCCACAAACCAAAGTATGTCTGTATTTATATTTCTTTTTGTTGTTTTGAACCTTTTCCAAGTTTCCTCATCTTCATATATATACACACAGATTTACAGTGCAAATATATATATATATATATGTATATGTATAAAATCCTGTCAGGTGATTTTTAAAAGCAGCTTTATCTTCATCTGTCTTGTTACTTTTTACTCTACTAGCAGAGAACTGCAATGATCTAGATAAGGAAAGGACACATTGGCAGCTAGAGAAGGTGTGTCTAAATGTGGGGTGTCTAAAGCAGATTAAATGCTCTTCTTTAAACATGGTGAAGATTTTTGCTGTTGGTAACAGTGGGGTCATAATTAGTCTCCTCTGTATGAAGTGATATCTGTCCAAATCTAGGCCACCCTACTTGCCATACAGATAGTTAAAAAAAAAAAAAAAAAAAAAAAAGAAAATTGAGAAAAGTATCCAAGGGCCAATTGCATTTGGCTAGGTAGTCTTTTCAGGGCTGGCTGCCATTGGGCTCACTGAAGGAAGCAAGTGGGGAAGCAGAGGTCCTGTTTCCTCTGATCTACGTTGAAGTTCTATTAAAAAAAATTTAAAAAATATTGTTATTCTAATTAAAAACACTCAGATACCCTTTTCCAGAGGAATTTAAAAGTAATTTAGTCTTCTCTGGGAAGATTACTGTAGGAAGAAGCCTAGCATCACTTGCTTCAGATCTCTGTGAGACCTAGTTATGTTTGGTGAACAGTCTCTAGAAATACACAATTTTAAAAGTAGTTTCATTAAGACAAACACATGGCAGAGCCAGATCAACTGGATGCATGTATTAAAGACAATAATTTTCCTTTGACACTGTCATTGTCCTTACAGGCTGTAAACTCACTTCTTACTGGCAATTTGGGCTAGGGAGAAAGCTACTAATAATTAAAGTTAGGAATAATTTTGCAGTTTTCATTTATGGCTTACAGTGGGAAACCTGTATCTCTCATTTTTACTGTGAATGAATAAAATCCACAGCTAGCTGAGCGAGTTGGACATTTCCCTTCTGTGCCACTAAAGTACTGGCATTAAAATAGAGTTTTAATACTTTTACAGTTATACACCTGAAAAATACCCCAATGCGGGGTTGGAAGAAAATTACTGTAGAAACCCTGACGAAGATGAAGGGGGACCCTGGTGCTACACAACAGATCCTGCTATGAGATTTGATTACTGTGCCATCCCAGAGTGTGAGGACCAGGTCACTCACACTGGAGAAGGTATATTTGCTTTTCAGAGAAGGGATGTTCAAGTAGGTATTATTATTCCTGCTACTTTTTTTGTGCTTTATTTCTACAGATTTTTTTCAAATTAGAATTTAAGAAGTTCTCAACAGAGAGGTTGTTTTCCTAATTGGCTTGAGTTATCAAAGTTATTTTGTAAATATGGAAGAAATAAATATTTTTCATCATCTGCTGATATTGTTCGCTTTATCTTCATCTGTGTTGTTACTTTTGACTCTACTGGCAGAGAACTGCAATGATCTGGATAAGGACTATATTGCTCTTACACCAGTAATTTATTATTTAATTGTAACAGGAGTAAAGACTGACCCAAGTGCTGTGTAACACAGTGAACTCCCATTGCTAACAGTATATACAGATACATGAAAAATTCCTCCCTGCAAATGAAACATATTCCTGAAGCATTTTTAATTTGGCCAGGCTGTAATACACGGTTTTCTGAATTCCTTTCATTGGTAGCTGGAGCAAACCTCACTTATCCTTTCAGCAAAATCTTCCATGAATAGGCTGGTGCATTCCTGGCTTTGTTTCACTTCTGCCTAGGACCCACAGGGGAGTGCATGCAGTGTAACGGCGAGGATTACCATGGAGAAGTTTCCAGAACAGAGTCTGGACTTGAGTGCCAACGCTGGGATGTCCAAGAGCCTCATATGCATGGATTTATCCTGAAACAGTGAGTGACACTCAGCACTGAACTCATTCCCACAGAGCCTGGGAGATCCTGCCTGCAGACAGCCTCACTGCTGCACATGGCTGCTGCTGACTCACAAGTTTCTCCTTCATTTTCAATGTACAGCTATCCAGACAAGGATCTGAAGATGAATTATTGCCGCAATCCTGATGGTGAACTTCGGCCCTGGTGTTTCACTACCAACCCGAATAAACGCTGGGAATACTGCAACATTCCTCGTTGCAGTGAGTTTGATTTCCTGAGATCACATCAGAGTAGCTCATTAAAATTATATAGGGAGGGGAAAGACAAGAAACCACAGTTCTGAGGAACCTAGAGGTATCCCTGTGAAGCAGTGCATATTAATAAGCAGAATCACTAATTAAACTTTTATTATGTAAAATCACGTATGATCAGTGAGGATGAAGGTGTCACAAAGTACGATACAGCCAAAGATGCTATGGGAAAACATAATTTGCCTTTAAGCACTTTGCTCTTCAACTTACTGAGAGGCAAGACATTAAGCTTGAATCAGGTGGTAGGTTACTGCTGATCTGCTAACTTTGGAAATCATCTCAAATACCATATGGCCATACTATGATATTTTACCTGGGACTTATCTGCACAGACAGCACTGCCTTTTTCTTAGAAAGGGATGAATCCTGAGAAACAAGTTCAGGCCTCAGGAGAAAAACCTGACTTATCAGCAAGCTAGCTTAACCCATTAAGCTGAGCACACTAAATCTGGATATTTCCAAGGCACTGAAATAAGAGGTAGCATTCTCAATTGTAGAAGTGGATTGCACTTCAAGAAAAAAATTTGTGTGTTTTTTCTCTCTAGAGATTGCTTTCTTATGTATCTACACTTGCCAGTGCCCTGAGCAGTGGTGTGTGTTTGCTAGATGTAGTTCTCTTCAGCATGCTTAATTACAGATGTCAGAATAACTATTTATAGACTTTCATATGATAAATTGTGACAGTTGCCATAGCATTTCCATCCTGTGCTTAAAACTTAAAGTTCAAGGAATATACAGCCTTTTAAGGTCATACTCATGTCCTTGGGAAATTCTGTATATTATAGGTATGTGCTGTAAATTCATATTCCATTTGCTTTTTGCAGGCTCTGTGCCTCTGATCATTACTCTTATTTTCTTTGCTGTTCCCCATATGGCAGACCATTTCACTTGCTTTCTTTTTTTCACTATTCCTTCTGTCCCTCTTCCCCAATTCACTGGCTCCAGAGGCTCAGCTCCAAAGGCTGCTCTGCTTTCTCTCACAATTTCTTCTTGGTCCTTTCTGCCCTCCCACACTACCTGTGTGTATTGTATTACTGTACTCCATCTCACTTAGGTTTACAAGACTGTACAAGAGTACTTACTGCCTTTCCTGTTCTGCTCTCAGGGGACAGTAGGCACAGAGTCTGGCTCAACCAAGCAAGGTTATTTACTGGCTGCTGTAAAAGGGCAGACACAGGACATCCATCTGGCAGTCTGGAGGCCCATAAAAATGTCCTCTTTGATTTTGACATGGCTTTTAAACAGCGTAACCTCTGCTGAAAGAAAAAAAAAGCATCTTCAACATTACAGAAACAAAGGCATTTATATACTTTTGAAAGCACTACTTAGCAGTATTTTTCTCCCCTTTTCTTTTTTTTTTCTTTTCCTGTTACAGATACACCCCCACCAGTCTCTGGCCTAGACTTGCAGTGTCTTTCAGGGAAGGGTGAAGACTATCGAGGAAGGATAGCCATCACTGAATCAGGAAATTCCTGTCAACACTGGAACACACAGTTTCCTCACAAACATGGCTGGATTCCTGACAGATATCCCTGCAAGTATGCTGAGCTTCATTATTTTAACAAATACCAAATAGTTGTTCCCTATCAATTCAGATGCAGAGGCAAGAGGAGGACAGGTTTTCCTCATTTATGTTTTAAGTTGTAATTCTCGATGTTTGTCAGTGCTCATTACTTCTGTTAGGTCATGCTCTTCATTTTTTTCGGCCTCCCTGTTTATTCTCATATATTTTTCTCACCTGTCTCCTCCATATCCCACAGCAGAGCTATAAGTACTTCACTACTTTTATGTTAAAAATCCCTTGGCTGTGTTTTGGCACATATTCAATGAATTACTCTTCTGAAGAGTGATGCTCCGAGGACAACATACTCCAATACATCCTTGTGCTCCAAGGCCAGAGGAGCTGGGTTTGCAGAGCATTACTGATGTGCAGGAATAGCTGTGACTGACCTGGCTTATAGCTCTGTAGTTTGATCCTGCAAGTTTTCCTAGGGAGGTGAAACCCTGTCCAGTCTCACAGGGCAGAGAGCAGCGTGCATTAGTATTCCTATGCACACACTTCCAGTCTGTCACATCCAGCCTTGCCTGGCTCTTACTATAATCTCGGGGATATCAGTGCCTTCTGTTTAGAAGTCAGCTCTTACTGCTGCATCTTGACCTCAACAAGGGCAGAAAGAGTAAGCATTGGAAAAGTTCTTTCTATAACTTGAGCATTTAGACTCTGAAGTCAAAGATCATTGATTAGTCCCAGAGGAGTGGTGCATGAGTTAATTAATCTCCAAAAATAATGAATACACCACTGAGTTGAATTCTGTATACAGTAGTTGTTAATAGTCATGCACACAACTCTTCTGGATTTCTATGAGTGGTTTAAAGCCAGTGCTCCTGTTTCCTGTTTTAAGGGGCTTAGAGGAAAACTACTGTAGAAACCCTGATGGAGAGAAGAAGCCTTGGTGCTACACCACCAACAGCAGCCTTAGATGGGAATATTGCACAATTCCTCCCTGTGACAGGACAGAACAAGGGATTGCCGGTATGAATAGTGGACTGTACTTGAGATAAGGACTTCAAAACAGTGAAATATTTATTGTTTCATATTGTAAATGTATTAAATCTTTTTTTTCAGTCACTTTGTCACTCCTAATGTTTGTCTGCCTGGCATGTTGAAAAATCTCCAAAAAATAAAATTAAAATTTAAAATATTAAGCTTTCAGCTGTTAGGGAAATACAGTGAAGGATGCAAATCACGAGCTGACTCGACAGAAGAATTACAGGATCAAAGATATTTATGTTTTTATATTCCTTTCTTTTCAAAGGTAGGCCAATTATAGCAAGTTCATTGAAAAATGAAAAGGTTTAAAGAGATGAAAAATTGCTAAATAAAATTAACTCCTACTTTTGGAAGTTAGCCACAAACGAGAGGACAAGAGCCTTCAATGTAATTAAAAATCACATTGAAACATTCATTCATTTAAGCACAAAATTAACAAGAAAGTCTTAGCACAATCAAAAGGATAATAGAGAGACTGAAGTTTAACATAATGTGTGTTTGAGAAATATTATGGGCAAAATCACCAGTATCTGGTCTTTGAGGACTTTGCATGAGAACTGTCTTATCTTTAATTCTGATACATTCACTCATGCCAAAATGAAACTAACTGGTGAACTCTGCACTGAAAAACATCTAACATAAGATGTTAAAACTGTGAGTTTTCTCAGTATCTTTGGAAATGCTCTTCTGCTGCAGGTGTGATGACTTCACTGGATACTGTCTGCATAAACGAGTCATTCTTTTTTATCATCGTGTGTCTTTGAGGCTTTCTTGTGCCTGCTCAGTAAGAACATTAAAATTACAATGCCAAAGACCAGTTTCTGTTGTTCGCTGCAGATGTGCCTGTACAAGTCCCCCTAGCAGAGGAGTGCTACCGAGGCAAAGGCCAGAGTTATCGTGGCACAGCTTCTGTCACTGTATCGGGAAAGAAGTGCCAGGCCTGGAGCTCCATGTTCCCACACATGCATATAAAAACCCCGGACAGATTCCCAGACGCGTACGTTTACCTCACTTTTTCTGGCTTTCTCTGGCAATAACTATTGCTGGTTGTATCATCTTTGCACAGCTATGCTTTAAAACACTGCTAGGGAATATATTGATAAAAGAGGACTTTTCTAAGATACAGAAATGTTTTCTGTTAGTCTCATTTGTGAGAATTGTATTTTCTTGTTATCTAAATTCTGAGTAAAATACAGCTATGTCCCTTACTCTTAAATCTGATCTTCTGCAACCAACACCAGGAGACTTTTACCCAGAGACAAGGCATCTACTGAAATATGTGTTTTGTTTATGAATTTGAGACCTTTTCTTATGGCCTTTCCAGTGATTTAATCTGGGGAGGACACAGAATTTATGATACAAAACACGCAGTCAGATATGTCATGCTTAGAAATACCAAGTGTTCTTTGCAGTTGGAATTGGGCACCCAGAATTGCATATACTGAAATTTCCCCTTGATTTACCTTCTTCGGATTAACATAACTGGACCAGGAATGACTGGACCAGTGACAGGCTAATTAAAATCACTAATGTGCCAGTTTTTAGTAAGGCCAGGAGAGCAACAGGGTTACAATTACAGGAGCAATTGTGAGAAAATCCATCATGCTTAGTGGATTATAAGCAAGAAGGTTGATACTTTTCTAATGTTTTGCCCTTTTTATACTGTCACCCTAAATAATTTGAAATTTTCAGTTATATTTTGGCATCAAAAAACTGGAACATCTTCAGAGGGGGTGATAACTTTCAAAAGCATTTCTAAAAATTAAAATCAAGCTGGGAAAATGTGGAATTCATGTCTTCTGTCATATTCAGAGAAAAAGCATTTCAGTTCTTTTTCATTCTGAGACTGTGCTGTGATTCAGGATGGGGAAATACTGCAACTCTGAAAATTATTGAAAAGATAAATTCTACTCCCCCATGCCCCATCAAGCACAGACATAAGAGTGGTCTCAATTAAGTCAGTAGAAATAGGGATTTGGGGGTGTAAGAGGGGATCAACTGCATAAGCATTTGTTTGCCATTCTTCTGAACATGAAAAGGAACCTTTTGACATTTAAAAAAATTCTGGAAAAGCCTAAGTTCCCCCCAATAGTATGAATCTTCCTGCATATGTATTACTAATTCACACATTGTCACAATTGTGTATGCTTACACATACCTACTTGTAAATTAAAATAATTGCCATATGGGGCAGTTGAAATGTACATTGTAATATTACAGCCAAAGTATAAGCCAGTAGTTGAATTGTTTCCTTATGCATAAGGAAACAATACTCCAGTGCGTATGTGAAATACAACTCTTCACTAACATCACAACCACAGATGTGTTTGCTGGTAATAGGATATCTGGCCATAAGTAAAACCAACAATTAATCTATTTATTTGTACATAGCAGATGTACCTAGTACATCTTTTTGTCAAGATATTCCTATGCTTACTTTCAGTCTTATGCAGCACAACTGTTGACTTTATTTATGCAGGGATTTGAGAGACAACTATTGCAGAAACCCAGACGGTGACAGCAGCCCGTGGTGTTTCACCACTGACCCCAACACGATTTGGGAGTACTGCAATCTCAAGAGGTGTGATGATCACACACAAGAGCCTGCACCGAATGCTCCCCTGGAATGATGGAACAAAACATTGGCCAGACTAAACCCACCACATCTGGTAACAGCTGGCTATAGGCATCACCTCCTGTAGAATCTGTGGGTAAAGGAAATAGCAACCTATCAAAATTATTCTTGAGTGTCATGGTTTAACCACAGCCAGAAACTAAGTACCATGCAGCTGCTCATTCATTCCCCCATCCCTTCTTTGGTGGGGAGGAGAATTTTTAAAAAGTAAAACTCATGAGATAAGAATGGTTTAATAATTGAAACAAAATTACGTACAGTAACTATAATAATAATAATAGTGGCAACAATAATAATAATTGTAATGAAAACATGAGAGAGGGATAAAACCCAAGGAAAAAAAGTGATGCACAATACAATTGCTGACCAATGCCCAGCTGGTCCCTGAGCAGCAATTAGTGGCTCCATGTATGTGATAAGCATGTTGCTCTATGGGATGGAATATCCCTGTGGCCAGGCCAGGTCAGCTGTCCTGGCCGTGCTTCTGCCCAGCTTCTTGTGCACCTCCTCACTGACAGAGAAGGGCAAACTGAAAACTCCTTGAGTTAGAGTAAGCAGTACTTAGCAACAAAAACCAAAATATCAGTGTGTTAAAATCATTATTCTGATATTAAACCTAAAACACGGCACTGTACCAGGTACTAAGAAGAAAATTAACTCTATCTAAGCCAAAGCCAGGGTGCTGACTAGGGCTGCAATGTAACAGTTACATCCCTCCTGTAGCTTTCAGATCCGTAGTGCTGCATATTGCAGCAAGTGCACTTTAGTTAGTATATGTCCTGTAGCCTATGTCATTTTACAGTGCATTCTGAAGGATGTCTTTTTCTTTTAGTTGAACAAGAGGAAAACAGACATTTCTAGTATTACTCTAGCTGTGTGTTATTGAAATATGTGACTATTATTACTGTAAGAATTTTACTTGTGTTGTGCATTTTGCTTTCAGGAGGGCGACCTTAGCATGTATTGCTCATAAGCAGCTTTGTTTTGCAATATTAGATAAATGAGGTTTTGCTCTGTCCTGTTTTGTTACTTCCTTAATTAATAGTCCACATTGGTCAAAGTGGCATGACATTTCTTAAAGTATAGTGGAGCTTTGCATGAGTTACTTATTTTGCAAAGCAAGGTGGCATGGTTGAACAAAAGACACATTACTAAATTGAATTACATGCTCTTCTTACATGCATCAGAAAAAAAGTACCTATAGCAATGTCAGTTGGAAACAAAAGTTGCTCTTTCAGTCTAATGGACTGCTGATACATGCTTCTCCCATGAAAGTGCTTACTGATACCAGTTTAGCAAAATAACCTGAAGTCTTTCCAGACATTTGCAATATGTTACAGGAAATGTTTAGCCTGAAGTTCCTTGATATGAATATATAATCACCCCGAATTTATGAATGGAAGTGTTAAAAAACATTATTTTTGTGGTGAATTTACTCTGAGAAGCATAGAAAACTGTGCGGTAAGAATAATCTAACTTTGACTATAAGCAGGTAAATGCACATAATTTGGAATTTCAAGGCTCAGAAATTGTTTCAGAAGCTCAACCTTTCTGCATGAAGCCTAAGAATTGAAGTATACACAATATTTTTTCTTAACTCACACAGTCACCCAGAATAGCAGGACAATTATGAAAGGTAATACCTTACTCATATTAGCCCAATGCTGTGAATATCCCACTCAGCTGAAGCAAAGTCTGTAATACACTGCCTGGACGTAGAGACTGTGGGCAGTGCATTCACTGATAGAGTCAAAAATCATCAGACATAGGTATTCATATCCTGCTATGACTGCATTTTAAGGTTAATATTTTAACAGCATTAAAACAATTAAATTATTTTTGTCCAGATCAAGTAGATCGGGGATATGGAAAATGAGGAAGGTTCCATTTTTGTGTGTGTAATTGACCTCACAGTGATCTGGGGATGTACTCACATCCATGACTGGTGGATCTTCAGACCAAGAGCACAGCCTGGATGCTTAGTGACAAGGGATTCTCTCCCCACCCCCCAATTTTTTAATTCCAGGAAGTCTAATAAAGCACTATCTCTCTCTACAGTCCTTGTGTCAGTCACATTTTAAAGCCTTTGGAGATACAAAATTATTCCCACCTGTATTTTGCTGTTTGCATGCCTAGTGTCCCTATTACTGGAGAAGTTACTTTATATTCTCTTCTCCTCCCTAGCCTGAAGTTGGAGGACCTCTGGTCTGCCAAGACAAGGACAGATTTGTTCAATATGGAATCACCTCTTGGAGACTGGACTATACCCAGACATCAAAGCCTCGATTTGTCCAAATTCCTGGTTTTCTTTCTTGGATCAAAAATGCAGTGGCTTCCCACTGAATATGGGTGCAGGCTAATTTTGCTGGAAAGCAGTTCCTGTGTCAGAAACAACATTCCAAGTATGGCTTTATGACTGGTTTTTAAAATTATGAAATAATTCATAGGAATCCTTAATAAATACCACTACTGCCTGAGTGTAAGTAGCTATCGCAAAGCAAGAGCTGAGCTGACCAATTGCTACAGTCTGTCAGAGTAACTGTGTTGTACCTGTGTGAGTCTGCCATGGTTGCATGTGACAGCAGCTGTAAGGCTCCTACTTCACCCCTGTTACACTCCAAATACCAAAATCCAGGAATTAAATTGAAGGTTCCTTTACACTAGTTGGCACCAAGAGAAATCCCAACTAGATACTCTCAAGAGGTAAAAAATCACACAAAAGCTGACTGGCAAAACAGAAAATAAAGGGACTTTGGCAAAAGGATTAAATATTACACCATATTCAACATAAAACCACTGATCATAGCACTCACTACTTAGCATTAATTTAGTACATAGCATTTCCTTAGTCCATTTCACCTAGAAACCTTTAAACCAGTGAGACCTTATGTTACACAACTTCTTGTGATACTTGTTGGACTTCTAAATTGAGTTCCAAACAAAGCTTGGCAAATTCAATTTAGGCCACCTTGCCTTTTGGACTCCACTATCTTCCATGTCTAGGTATCCCTATGACCCAAACAAATACACATGTCCCAAATCATCACCTTTATTCCTCCCACCAAGCTGGTTTCAGGGAGATTCCCAGAACCTGTACTCACAGAGAGAGAAAAGGTCATTGGACACTATGGGAAACAACATACACTGCAATTCTACTAACTAAAATGATCTGGATAGCCTCAGGGGTGGGAGTCAAAGATAAAATAACATTCATTCTAATCTCCTCAGCATATCATTTTCAGGGTCATGATTTCAGACCATAAGCCTTTTCAACTTAACCAAACCCTTCAGCGGTTCCCCAGACTAAATCTTTCTTTTAATCCTTTCCTGTCTACACCTGGCAAGACTCAGGAGCTGGGTTATTATGGCCTCTAGTGATTGATTGATTGATTGATTGACAGCTCAGCCAGGCTGGGGGGCTGGGGGCAGGACACTGTCTCACCAGAAGCAAGGCCTGACCCATCTTCAACCACCCACACTCCAGCACTGGTTTGAGACACTCAGCTTATCCAGCCTCTGACAACCACCCCGTGTCTCAGGACAGTAGACCAGAACCACTGCACTGGGACCTTTCCTCTCCTGCTCCAATCCAGTAGATAGAGAAGAAAGGAAAGAAGTGGAAAGCTTAGTGAAACTCCTCTAAGGGGCAGCTGCTATTCACAAATCTAGTTAATATTCCTTTATGAAGTTCTTTCCCCCCAGCACCTCTTGTGTCCAAAAAGCACAGGACAATCAGACTCTGGGGGTTGGGAGCTCATGCAGCAATCTTTCAGCACCCAAGGAGCCAAGCAGATCATCCATGATTCCCAGTGTGTTCTTGGAGGTGACATTTCCCTTCTGTGAAGTTTAACATTATCTAATATTAGACAATTTACACAACTATTTTTGATACTTGAACTTGTCAGCTGGAGGTGGTTCCCAGAGGTTGTTTTTTTTTCCTCTTGGGTCTGATCTTTAAATTTTGGAATGAAATACAATGATCTGGGAGAAAGCCAACAGGGTATCAGCTCCGTCTTGGGCACTGTTACGGATCCCACACACTCCCAGTACTTTTATCACATGTTGGAGCAGAGAGAGGGATCAGTTCTCCTCACTCTAACAACTTTAAACTTTTCATACAACAGTATGAAATAGTATGGTTAAAAGACTAGAGTCCTTTACCATATGCTTTCTCTTCAGAAAGCTTTATATCATTTCCCCACTAAAATTAAAAAAAAACCTCTGACCTTGTAACTTAATTAATTTTGTTGCAGGGTGTGGTATTATTACCTTCAGCTCTGTGGTTTGATATGCCAGTTCCTTGACAAAAGGGCACAGCTGAGGGTGAGTGTCCAAGGACACAAAATAATTATGAAATCTATCATGACAAATCAACCACATGCTAAAGATTTCCTACGTGCTGTTTGAATGAAAATGGTTTGGAGAGTGGCTATGCACACCTAAAACGCTACTCTGCATAGAAGTTTTGACCACCCTAGATTGGTCACCAGTCAAGCTTCACATGGCACCTCAGAGTGAGAAACACTGTCTGAATAATGATGGTAAAGTGACAACGGTTCATGGCAGAAGGCACTAATGGTGCCCCTTCACATTCTGAAATATTTCCATCCAATGCCATCCATGACACAGCCTGATAGCAATGTGGTTGTTCAAATCCAAACTCATGTCCTGAAGCCAGGGAAGTCACAGAAGTTGCAGCAGAAAGGACAGCCGGGTACGTGCAGTCTCAGAGTTGAAGCACTGTGTTGAAGGAGAGGCAGGCAGGCTGCACCCTACTCAGGGCTTGCAGCAGAAAACAACAAAATGGAAGCAAGTTAGCACCAAGAGGTAGTAATCATCAGCTCTAGAAGCTGGCTGGATAATCAGAGGTAACTGTTTATGGGGAAGAACTTAATAAATATTTCATTTTGAACGACTGTTGACTCCCCAGATGTGGAGGTCTTGGGAGTGTTCCGCCTGCCTTTTGCCATGGGCAATAGATTCATAAACATCAGTCAATAACTGAAGGAACATATGTGAGTCACTACTTAGGCACATTACAAATTTTTGATTTAACAACATTCTGATTTAGGAAACTCACAGCTTTATTGTGGATTTTATGCAGTGTAAATGCTTCTTTTACTATGTACTTGCCTGGAAACATAAGTTGTTAACATATAAAAGCAAGAAAGCTGTGTTTCATTTTTGTTCCTCCTACTCTTATAATCCTCTCTTTTGTTTATAAAGCCTTCCACTAATGTCTTTTCTTTGGAAGCTTAATAACAGAGACAGCAGAGCAGAAAAGAATCTCTAACTAGAGGCTTCTGAGAGACAGAACAAAGTAACAGAAGGATGAATATCAATCTTTCTAGACTGGAAGCAAATAAAATCCTGGTGACAATCTCCCTGCCACTGCTCTGCCACTCGTGGAAGCACGAATAGTCCTTAGCAAAGTACATGCTTTTGTTGAAAATGCCAAGTGGCAAAATACTGAGCATACTGCATAATACGTCAGTGATTCACCTTCCTCTTTCACGTGTGATTTCTTCTTTCCATACTGCTCTCCTGCTCACTTTCCCCCCACTCAAAACTCCTTAGGCTTTGCACTCTCATTCACCCAAGCTGTCAAATTCCTATGAAGGAGAAGCCTTTATCCAGGACTCTTTTACCAACAAGGAGGAAAATGAAATCTAGGTATCTGAACTAAAACATAGCATTCATTTCTGTAGAAAATTTAAAACCGGACTTGTCCTTTATGTTTCGGCAGCAGCTTTTGCTGCTGCAAATCATGGGTGCACCTGGAATAAGCCAAGTGACAAACAGGTTGCAAGGGACACCTGGAGGTGAGCTCATCCCAATACCTGCTCAGAACAGGTTCAGGTATGTCAGATTGCTCAGTGCCTTGTTCCTGTCAAATTTGAAATGCCCCCAAGGATGAAAATCCCACATCCTCTCTGGTGCCCTGTCTCTGCATCTGAATACCTCAGTGGAGGAGTAATTTCTCCTCATATCTAGCCTTAACTTCTCTTGTTACACTTTGTGTCCTTGCCTTTTGTCCTTCACCTGCTGCTGCTCCTCCAGGATGACTCTGGATCCTTTTTCCCCTCAGCTTTTCAGAACTGGCTAACTGTAGACAGCAATGAGATCCCATCCTTCACTCTCTCCTCTCCAGGATGAAAATACTTCTTCGCCTTCCTCACACACCCCATGGCGCAGCCCCCCAGCAGCTTGGTGGCCCTGCACCTCCAAGGCTGGGCCCACTCCTGTCTGTCCTCTAGCAGCAAGGCCAGAAGTGGCTGTGGCAATCCTGAAGTGCCCTCAGGAGAGCTGAGGAGAGTGAGGAATCCCTTCCCTCAGGCTGCTGGCTGAAGTTCCCTCTCTAGGGCTCGGTGCGGGCTCACAAACCCAGCTGGCCTTTGCTGGCACAGCCTGAGCCCAGCACCTCAGGCCAGCCTCTGCAGGGTCGCTTTCTGTACCCCGGGCATCCAGGCGCGCTGATATAGCACGGGGCTATTCCTGCTGCCTGCAGGACTTTGCCAGTTTGCAGCAGCACACTCAGGCAATAGGTGGCACTGATGGACGACGTAGTTTGGGTTGTCCCCGAGAAAACGTCACTGCGGAAGAGAAAGCCGGAGAGCACACACTGGGATTGTGTCCTCACCCGGAGCAGCAGCCAGGCAAGGACGAGCAGACATGTGGCGGGACATCCTTCCAAACGCATGGTGAGATTTCCTCGGCACGGGGAGGAGGGACTCCAGACTGGGCTCCCTGGGGCTGGGGGGGACAAAGCCCCGGGAGGGACACCAGGTCATGGGAGAGTGGGAGCAGGCAGCTGAGCTCTCCTGGGCACGAGTGCAGAGGAGGTGTTGGTCCACTGAGCCTGGGTTTATGTGGCTCAGAGAGCTGCTTATGGGACAGGCTTGCTGTGCCGGCAGTGCAGGGCTTGTGCTACTGCCTTCCTATCTGGTGTCAAACCTCTGCTCACCGACCTCCAGGATGTAAGTGCAGAGGGATATTCCTACCTGTTGCATAAGCTATGTGTTCTTAGGAGCCCTGCTCTTCCGTATCTGGAAGTGATTTAAGGAAAAAAAAGCACACATAGGCTGTCCCTGCGAGTGTTACCAAATTGCCTTGGAGGCTACTGGGATATCCAGTATAGGCTCCAGGTTCTGCACTTCAGACAGCAGAGGGAAACAATTCTAGATGATAACAAACTCCCAATGGACTTGGTTTTTCATGGATTGGCAAGTCTTTTTCTTTTTTTGGCATTTGTTTTGGTTTGTTTTCTCAAAGGACTACAAATACCATACTGAAGAACTCCCTAATGTGGCTGCGTTCCACAAGGCACAGTAACAAGACTTCCTTCTATCGTTGCCAGATCTTAGATTATGCTTTTGTACCAGAATCTAGTAGGCTTAAAGGGAACCGAGGAGGATACTTCCTTTCTGTAGCAGGCAGTGGAGACCTAAAGGCTTGATATGCAGTCAGAAGTAGCTAGAAGAGTCAAAGGCTCAGCAAGTCATTAAACTCTGGACAGGGAAGGGTCCCACAAGCCTCTGTTGGTGCCAGCCCTGCAGTCAGCCACATGGCTGGCAGCAGAATAACCCTGGAGCTCGGAATTGCCCTGCTGAGGCCGTGCACCTATTGCAACACAGCAGTCAAAGTAAACTATTTTCTTGGCTGAGGTTACACAGCTGCTTGCAGGATGAAACACTGCAAGGACACCTATGCTGTTGTTTACTGCTTTTTATCTAAATTGTGCTGAAGGAGGGAATATTACGGCAACAAATTATCTAGCTAAAACACAGCCCAGAAACACTGTCTCTTTGTACAGAGGCAGTGCTTTGTGAGCCCCTCTCTGCCCGTGCTTTCCAAAGATGAGGAAAAATAATGGCAGATGTTGCCAGGTGGCTAAACAGGCTGTGTTCGCATCCCTGGGCAACGAGTGGTGCTGGCAGGGCACATTCTTTGCACCATCCACAAGGGAATGGGACATGGGACAACACAACACTATCAGATTGTAAGGATCTTTCTGTTTTTTGCCCTTTTGTAGGGAGAGCATCTTGTCCCGGATCAGGTGAGTAGAAGAGTTGTTCTGTGCTGCGGTCTCCCTTCCGTACTCTGGATGACAGCAGCAACAAAATCTTTACTCACAGCCCCCTTGCAGACTCCTGCAGGAGCCCCAGAAACCTCTACTAATGCCTGAGGGGAACTTGAGGACTTGAACACAAGGCAGAGGGATGGGAAGGTGCATTACATTTAGGACTGCATGTCTGTCAATTCCAGCTCTGGTAACTTAGTTCCCACACCTCAGGTCTGGAACCTTGCTGTTTAGAACACAAACAGGAGCACCAGCAGACACTCCCCACTTGGCACGTATGGGGGAGAACCAGGATTGCCCTAAGAGATGATTGACTCTGTAGGAGAGTTGTGTATGAAGCACTGGCAAACGGAGCATGTCCAGCACATCCAGCTCTCTTCAGCAGCTGAAGACTTTTGTTTCTCCTACTGCTTCTCAGCCCACCCTGTCCATGTAGTTTTTAGTCCTGGACAAGTCCAGCTGCTACTGTCTCATTCACTGCAGTACTTGCCTCAAAGTAGATTGGCCTGTATCCTATTGATTTTTGTCCCTCTAGGCATTCTAGTTCACCAGGAAAGGGACAAGGACGACTTGTCAGCAAGCCTGATTAGCAAGGACATGAGACCCCCTAAGAAGCCTTGGTAGACAGAACCCTGCCCCAAATCTTACCTGTGATCTTCAATAAAATCAGAAATGCCCAGTCCCTGCTGACTGTCTGGGATTTGTAGGCATTTGTCCCTGCTCAGTTCCAATGGAGCTGCAAACAAGCCTCAACCTAAGTCCATTTGAAATTGCTGTTGTTGAACACAGGCAATTTTGTGCCTCTGCAGGGCTTTTGAATATTCTCAGAAGAATGCAGTCCTGGTCCCTGTGGCTGCCCTGGGGGTTGGAGGGGTGCTGCTTTGCTGGCTGAGATCTGGACACAAGATGAAGACTATTGACATGGGCGATGGGTGGTGGGGCTCAGGTGAAAGGCCCCTCAAAGGAAAAGAAGATACAAGCATCCGTCCCTTCAAGATTGAGACATCTGACAAAGAAATCGAGGTACCACTGGCTGGGGGGTAGGAGGTGCAGAAAGCTGCGAGGGGGAGGCAGTTCCATCACCCACCTCACTGCTTCGAGGTGATGCCTTGGGAGTGACAGCAGGGCACTTCCATGTGCCAGGGCAGCTGCCCAGCCCCATTAGATGATGCTATGGCTCACCATTCTTTATGAAGGGGATTTGAGCTCCGGTCCATTGCAGTGTCTCCTAAAGATTTTCTAAGACAACAGCCCCTCTGTGCAAGCTGGGGCTTCTCCTGCAGAAATGCCACGCTTTGAGCAGCAGACTTTGACAGTGGGTCTGTGGATACTGGAGCAGGGCAGGAGGGCATTAGGACAGCAGTGGCACTAGTAGGGCAGGATTGAGGGGCTTCCACAGAGGAAAGGGTTGTAAGGCTGAAGAGGGATGGCATCTTTGACTGAGTCATAGCTCCTCTAGCCCTGCATGCCTGTCTCTAATTATCTGACCAAGTATCAGCCAGCAGATCAAGATGAGATTCTTATTCTCCCAGCCAGCAGTGCTGCCAAGCTCCTAGTGCCAAAAACCCTGAATGAGTTAGCAGCAAGCCAAGAGTAGGACCCAGAACTCCTGGGTACCCATGGAGAACTTGTAACCTGTAGAAAATTGTATTCCCATATAAACAAATCAGGAGGTCACGCAGAGTAGGGCACTTCTTCAGGAGGGCTTGTGGTGTCCCAGAGAGCAATACAATAGCCAGCAGAGCCAAGAGAGCCTGTCTGTGCCTGCCCTGGCACAGGGCACACGCCAGCAGCTGGCCAGCCTGGCAAGAAGGGCTCCCTTCCACAGGATCTGCACCAGCGCCTGGATCGGTTCCGCTTCACACCGCACGTGGAAGGAGCCGCCTTCCACTATGGCTTCAACTCCACCTACCTGCAGAAGGTGGTGGCCTACTGGAGAAATCAGTTTGACTGGCGCAAGCAAGTGGAAGTGCTGAACAAATACCCCCACTTCCACACCACCATTGAAGGTGAGTGGGCCTCTGGGGCTTGCATAGGTCTCACTCAGAAATGCACAGCAGGAAGGGGGAGATGTAAGAAGTGACAATATTTGAGACAACCTGTGCATAACAGCTTAGTGATACCAGTGAAATGTAACTACTGGAGGCTCTCTTATTAATAACCTTATAGGGATTACAGCCATTACACAGTGGCAATAAGATTAGGTCTGCTTCAAAATGGGCTTCATCTGGCTCTGAACTCGTGCTAACTAATGGTGAGGTGCTTTTCAGCCATTGCCTTGAAGCCATCTTTGAAAACTGCAAAATTTATCTAGACTGAGGCTGGAATATCCCTCCCCACCACCCAGGAGAGCTTAGCCAGAGCTAACATAAATGAGCTCTAGGTTAGACTTCCATCATGCCTTTTTTCTCTTAACTACTGTCATGTTTTTGCATGTATCTTACCCACATTATGCTATTCATTCAAGTGCAGCTCTACTTGTATACTCTGAGACCAGTTTCTCAGGAGATGCATGCTAATCTCCAGTGATCCTAATATCTCTGTCTCTATGTAAAAGATGAGACAACAGATAATATGCCATGTATCCCCTTTCAGCCAGGCATCTTCTTGCAGTGGCTGGTTGTGGATCTTCTGCTCCAGATGCTAATTACAGTTTTGCCACCCTCCTTCTACAGAATCCAGAGCAGAAACTGCGATGATCCCAGAGCTTTAATTTTTCTGTCTTGGATGTGTTGCAGGGATTGATATCCATTTTATCCACGTGAAGCCATCCTATGTTCCTCATGGTCGAGCTGTTCGACCTCTGCTGATGGTCCATGGCTGGCCCGGCTCCTTCTATGAATTCTACAAGATCATCCCTCTGCTCACAGAGCCAGCCAAGCACGGCCTCAATGAGGGGGATGTGGTGTTTGAGGTCATCTGCCCCTCCATCCCAGGATATGGCTTTTCAGAGGCCCCTCACCAGAGAGGTAAGCAATGAAAAGGCTCTGTTGGAATTGCAGTTTTGGAGTAAAACCTCAATCATCCCTGGCAGCCGTGGGTGCTGCAGTTTGTGATTGCAGATGCCTGCCTCTTCACTAAGGCACTTGTGGCTGAGGCTCTGGGGCTGGCTGTGGAGATTTGCAACAGTGGTAGTGGTAAGTCAGGTCTGATTTCGCTTTCCACTGAATTTCTTTCATCTTGTGTTCACTTTCTTTCCAAGGAAGGAAGAAAGACCAGCATTGCACACTGTCCCTTCCCACAGCTCCACACACACTCGCTCAGGTCACAGTCTTTGGCCAAGGGGAGGAGCACTAGCACAAACAGGTGTCCTGTGTTTCTCTTTACCTACAGAGTTTGACTCCATAGCAACTGCTCGGATATTTCATAAGCTGATGAACAGATTAGGCTTCAAGGAATACTACATACAGGGAGGAGACTGGGGATCTCGTATTACCACAAACATGGCTCAGATGCTGCCACAGTAAGTAGCAAAGAAAATCAGTGCAGAAAAGCTGCCTCCAGTTCCTACCCTACCTTCTGGCTCCATAGTCCTACCTTCTGTTTGTCCCGCTTCACATCCCCTTCTACTTTTTTTCCTCCATAGATAACCCCATACTGCATATTCATATGCTTTGTATTTTTTTTAATCACCATGAACCTGAAGGGCTTTATGTATTTGATTCACTCTAGTTTTTATCTCACAGCTGCAGTTAGACTTGTTTTCTAGAAAACTTGGAGACAGAAAATTGCTTGTTTTAACCTTCTATTCCTTCATTTACTTTTAGGTCTGTGAAAGGGCTGCATCTGAATCTTGTTTTCATTGCCAGACAAAGTTTGAGAAGGTTGATTTGTATAATGCTTGGGGCTTATGTTCCATGGCTTGTAGGCTTCAGTAGGGAAGATGCTCGACGTTTCTACCCTTTCATGCAGAAGAATGTGTATGATGTCCTGCGAGAGTCTGGATACATGCACATCCAAGCCACCAAACCAGACACTGCAGGTAATGCACCTTCTGTGTGTCTCTGTGAACATGGTACACTAACCACTCATGGTACATGAAAACAAAGGCCATCCAAATTTGAGAAGCAATGACTTTTGGTGACTGAGTACAAGACCCATGTGGACAATGAGTTCATGGGGACAAGAGACATGTAAAATGAAATTCAAAGAAACCACCTCAAAAAAAGATGGAGATTTCAAGTATAACTTTTCAAGGTCTTTTAAATAGCATGCCACTTGTCTTGGGAACTAACCCCTTTCCAAAGAGTCTCTCAAAAGTAAAACACAGAGTCCTAAATTTGAAGCTTCAAGAAATAAATGGGGCTGAAAATAAGAAAAATACCACAAGCAAGGAGGTGCAATGTGGAAGTTGCAGAAAGGTAGACAAAGCTCAAACACCTGAAAAGCCAGAATGCTGACAAGTGGATAAGGACTATGAAGAAACCTATGGCCATTTCATAATGCTTAAAGGAATTATTTGCATCAGTCCCCACTAGTCAGGATTCTGTGGTATTGCTTTCTTGAAGTAATCCCTCATCAGGAAAGATAGCAGAGCTGTCACAGGCTGGTGTCAGATTTGGTGACCAGAGAACAAACAGCCCCCATCCCAGCAATTCACCCAAGGAGACAAAGCTCAAACTGGAATGGCAACGAATTCCTAGACTATTGTTTGAAGTGATCACAAACCCAAAGAAATAAAAGGAGATAAGCAATATAACAGGTGGGAGGGAGTTATGGTGGTGGTGGTGTTTCTGGTTGCTTGAATGTTTTTAAAGGCCAAGAAGTGAAGATGTCCATAGAAAAATGAAAATGAGTATATCCACTCTCTGATCAGGAATCTGACAGAATGGTTTTAAAAAAGAGAATTGATTTAGAGGGGATAATATCACAGGGAAATAATGCTTTAAGAATCAGAGCTCTGGCAGAAACTTTAAAAAAGGATTAAAACTAGTTAACATAAGAATCCAAGCACAGGAATAAATCAGCAAGTTCCAGGAGAAGGAGAGAATCACAAAAATCTGTGCTGACACCTAAACTATTCTACAAGATCCTAACTTCTCTATGAATAAAAGTTAATAATTAGATATAAAATTGACGACTATCCAAGCTTTGGTTTATAAGTGACTGGTTGATAAAACCAGCCGATAAAAACTGATATCAACAAAGTTCAAAGAAGTTTAAGTGGAGGAAGAAAATCACAGTGAGTTAAAGTTTGGCTGCTGCCACGTGAGAAAATCTATGAGTCAAGGGTAGTGCTCTCAAAAATCAGCTGCATCAAAGATTAAGGCAATTAAGCAAACACTTAAAAAAAAAACAACACAGAAATCATTATCTTCATGATATTCTGAATCTGTTGCACTCCTGTTAGCCTTATTTCATTGCTATATTTTAGAATCAGAATACATCCCACCCTAAGCAGGACAGTGGTCCCAAATATTTCATCTGAAATTTCTTTCCACAGCGTCATCTCTTTACATCTGAATTTGCTCCTTCTACCACACATCACCAAGAAGACAATGGGATTTCCTTAGCTCTCAGCTTATTTTCTATAGGAATTATTGGAATTTGTAGCACCCTCAGTTACAGCCAGAATTCCTTTGCAGGGAATTTGTCACAAATAAAGTTCTGTAAGGGATAAATAAATACAGACTCTCTACTGAATTCTCTAGAAAACTCTGAACACTTCATGAAAGTGCAGTTTAACTTGCACTGAAGTATTGCAATGCCTGGCAACTGCAACAGCTCTTCTCTTCTCCTCAATTAGGTTGTGGACTGAATGACTCCCCAGTGGGGCTTGCTGCATATATCTTGGAGAAATTCTCAACCTGGACAGACAAATCATTTCTGTATCAAGATGATGGAGGCTTGGAAAGGTAAGAAAACAGATGCTATTCCGTGAGAAGTCTCATGTAAAGAATGACTGCTAAGAACTAATACGAGGATACAGGTAAAATAGTGCCCATCAAAGCTGGAATTTAAGGATGAAAGGCTGACGTGACAAGCAGTAGTTTACACTTACAGCAGACTGCCTGCACACTACTGCTTCCACACCTGGTGGTTTTGCTCTGGACACACATAGGTGCCAATTCATTTCCTGCTTGAAAATAAGTGGAGATTAAGAGGGACAGAGTTCTTCAGGGCATGAGCTCAGTACAGAGCACTGAGGAACAGCTTCTAGTTATATTTCTTCCTCTCTCTCTCAACAGCAAATATTCTCTTGATGAGCTTTTGACCAATGTGATGATTTATTGGGTAACATCCACCATCGTGTCCTCAATGCGATACTACAAAGAAAACTTTTCCAAGGATCCTGATCTAAGTGCTCATAACAGGTAATTACGTGGCAAGCTGCAAAGCAGATTTGCAAATGACGTTGAAACATTTGCCTGTATCAACAGTTAGATCAACAGCAAATTTATTTAGTTCTAAGAAAAATAAAACCTCGGATTCTTAATTTGCTTTTGATAAATATAGTTAAGGGTCACTTTACTTTTGCACCTATAATGCACACAAGGTTGCTTGCAGCCAAGGCAATGCAAAAGACTTACCAAAGCACCAAGCACAGCCTGGTGTTCAAAATACAAGTCTAGATACTTATTCTCCAAACTAATGTCACTTGTAGCTCAGTTCAGTAAAAACAAAACAGAAGATCATGGGCACATGTAACAGAAAAGTCAAAACTGAATTAGGAAGGCTATTGCTTGCCAGAGGATAAGCTAAGGACTAGAAGAGTTAAGCACAAACCTGGAGTAGCAATTTGGAGAGCAGTACTTGAAACCCAGCACCTTGTGACAGCTAGTACATTAACGTGACTCTAAGAGAGGCTGACCACAAAATGTTGCTGAGCAGACTTCTCCAAGTAACTGATCATCTAAACAAAAGGGGGAGTCTTTCTTTGTGGACTGAACCAGCCCACCTTTCCTCTCCAGAGTCATTTGTTATGCATTTAAGACCAAATACTAAAGCGAATGGGAGTTGGCTCATTTCGCAAACAGGTGTGGTATTTTGTCATTAGAACAACACTGCAGCTTAGAGAGGTTAAACTCAAAGAGGGGAAACATTGCAAAATCAACCTCTGTGCAAAGTTGGCTCTACTTTACACCTCTGCAGGTATAATCTTCTTAAACTCAATGATACCTAAATAGATATGAAGCTCCTCAGCTGAGTGCAGACCACAAGGTGCACTGCACAAAGTGGGCAAACTTCTTCAGCTGAATGTGTTACCAGAGACAGGATTTTATAGATGGCCCCCCAGGACTTGTCTCATCAATGCAATTAACATGTCTTTTAGGGTTGGCGTGTATGTTCCCACAGGGATTGCAGCTTTTCCTCAGGAAATTGTACACGTACCACGTGCCTGGACAAAGGATGTCTATAAGAACATCATCACTTACACTTACATGCCACGTGGAGGGCATTTTGCTGCTTTTGAGGAGCCAAAGCTTCTGGCACAAGACATCATACAGTTTGCCCAAAAAGTCGAACAGCTGTGAGGCTGCAGTTGAAATACATGCACAGAATGGAAGCAAGTTGTTCTACCAGTAGCAGATCTTTCAATTGGATTTGTTTAATCCCTCAAAATAATTACATATATAGAAACGAGCATTTTATTTTGATAATAATTGCACCACTGATTTTTTAAGTCAAGTTCTACATGCTTTCATAAGAAAAAATACAAACAAAAAAAATCCAAATAGCATCCTTTGTTCTTTCATTCCCAGCATCATATCATTTCTGCATTCATAGCTCAAGTATAATAGAATATGTAAACAGTTTATTGAAGTAACATTGCACTCATCTGAGGAAGAGAAGTGAAAGGAGCTGGTCAAGGCTTCTGTTTGAAAGCTTCTTTAAACACTTGGGCACCTTAAATAATTCTTAAATAAGTGTTACAAGCAGCTTTGGTGGAAGCGTAAAGGGCTTTGATCTCCTGAGCACAAAACTCCTACATTCAAGTTATATTTCCTTCAAGAGACCTGGAATTTCATATTCAAGTGAGCAGTTGCACATCAGGCACCTTTCTTCACTCTCAGTTTTTCCCCTAGAACTAGCTTAAGAAGCAGCTACCGCACATTGTAAACAGATAGCAGTGGATAATAGAGCAGAGAGAGCACTCTAGTGTTCTCCAAGCTCAAAAATATCAAATGAAGTTCCTTCTACTTCTATCATCTCATTCCATTCCAAAAGGTCAAAGTTAAAATACACACCAAGTATAGAGGGTTACTTCAATCCTTACCCTCTTCCACAAAGGATTTTTACCACCTCATTGCGCATTTTTGACTCATAACAGCAAGTACCCTCACTACCAGTAGGTTCACATTTCTCTTCAAATGGATGGAGCTATTTGAAGCTACTGAAAGCTCGTTACAGCACAGATAATTGCCCAGCTGACTGAAGACAACTCCAGCAGATACCTAGTTCAAACACACTGCTCTCAGAGCTTCTCTCCCTGTCCTGTTCTCCAGGAGACACCAGCCCAGAAAAAACAGTTTTGATTCTAAGTGATACAATCTGACTAACAAAAGGAATTTGGCAGGTTAGGACAGTGCTAAACTTGATCACATTCCCCGACTTCTAAGCATTTCAGATATGCTGAAGTCTAAGTTTCTTCCTCAAGTGAGAGCTATCTTCCATTATTGGAACAGCACTTCTAACTTTCCCTGAAGAGGGTTAGCAAAGACACTGCTTACTTTTAATCTTGTATCTAACTTATTGTCAGGGCCGTTAGGCCTCCACCGTGCCTGTCTCTTTCAATCTCCAAGGCAGCCCTGACTACAAGATTTTTCATTTGCTGAAAAGTCTTACTTTGGAATATTACTGAACAGAAAGTGAGTCATGGGGATCTATTTGATCAAATAGATGGGCAAACACTTGAGGACTCAAGTGGGGCACACACCACGGCAGCCGTGGCTGGTGCTTGCAGGGTTGCCAAGGGGCCCCTGGACACGGCTCCTCCCAGCTCCAAGGTAGCCCTGGCAGCTCCAGCCCTTTGCAGAGGAACTGCCTTCATCCTGCCCCATTCTTTACTAGCTGGAAATAAATCCCTTTTCCACAACAATATTACCTCTGTGTCCTGCTGCAGTTTTGCCCTCTGGGTTTCTTGCTATGAGGAGCCTTTTAAGGACTGCAGATGGTTTTCCTCACAGAGAGTTATTATGAAGGAAGTAACTTCACTGAAGACAGTCTATGGGGAGCACGGCAAAGGCAGGATCAGAAAATGACCATATTTAAAACTCAGGAGAAGATTGTATGTGACCAGCATTTTCTAGTTCAACAAGCACAAAGCAGGGGACTTTTACTCCCAACAAATTAATTCATTTCATGTCACAGATCAGGTCCCTAAAGAATCATTGGACCTGTGTGCAACTGTGCCTTAAAGTGGATTTGCCTTCAACAACAACTCAGGAAATAAGGACAACAGATGAGCGCAGCAAGCTACAGGAAGTGAGTAGACTCCATGAAGAAAAAAAATTCATACAGACACGATTCAAAAATACATGGTTGCATTTGCTAAAATTAAGGCCTAAACAAAAAAATGTAATCAATATTCCAATTGAACTTCCATGGAAACCATTCATTCACTAATGCCTTTGAGGGTCACTGGTGCTTGGAACCAGACATAGTCCTCCCAAGCAGGTGTGGTGTGCTGTGGAGGTGAAGCACTAACATGGAGGTCTCCATCACAGGACAACTTAACAGTCAGCTTCCTCCCTCGGGTCGGCACTTGGTAGTTGAGCTTGGGCCGGAACCACTCAACACCACAGTCACGGTGTCCTTGGACCAGGACAAGAGTGCCTGTGACAGGGAGAGCCTTAAGTTCGCTGAAGACATCAGCGACAAAGAGGCGGTGAAAGAGCTGGCGAACACAGGGCGCAGTCTGGAGGCTCTCCTCAGCAGCGCCCTCGCAGAACCCTTCCAAATTCAGCTCATAGAGCTCCTTGGGGTTCATGACATTGCCACCAAGTAGGAAAAGAACCCGAGGAACCAGTGTCAGACTAAACATGACTTCCAGATGCTGGAACAATCCCTCCAGTTCCATCAGCAGCTGCTGGCACTTTCTGCTTGCCAGGCCCAGGGAAAGTGGCTTCCCAATTCCATCTCCATCCTGGAAAAAAAAAAACTCAAATTAGTACATTTAGTTATGAACAGGTATTTGTTCTAATACACTCTGCAGAAAGCATGGCCCATCCCAGAGAGTCAAGGAACAAGAAGTTTGTGTTCATTTTGAGAGCTATAGGTACCCACATCAGGAAGATGCACACCTTCCCTCCACATCAGGAGATGTTAGAGGAAGACAAAAGCACAATCCATAGCTACTCAGTTTGAAACTGAATTACGCTACTGATGAATTCCAATAGGAATTAGAAGCCCATCCTTCAGAGATCAGTCATCACTCTGAAATAATTTAATAGTTTGGGGGTTTTTTTTGCTTAGAGGTTTTTGCATAACAAACAGTGACACGCTTTGAGCGGAAAGTAGGAAACAATCGATTAAGAGCAATTTGTCGACACCTTCAGCAGCCTGAACTTAACGTTGCCTTCGCATCATTTTTAAAAGAAGAGGTAACGATTAGGGATACAGCCACAAGCACTTTACTTTAAAAGCGGCGACACGTTGCTGTACGAGCCACAGAGCGAGAACGGGAGGTCGCAAGCAAAACTCAAACGCCACGGCCCCCCTAATCCCCCGGCCCGAGGGCCACCTCCGAGCACGAGGATGACCCCGCGGACTCACCTGGGCCGCCTGCCGGCAGAAGTACGCGAGCTGCTCGTAGGGCAGCGGGAGCTGGTTCCGCTGGTGCAGGACGTGCTTCAGGAGCTCGCAGGCGAAGCGGTAGCCGCTGCCCCGGCACACAGCTCCCGGGAACGCCACGGCCACCGCGGGGCTGCCCAGCGCCGACCGGTCCCCCTGGGGTCTCATCCCGCCACGATCCAGGCCCGCCAGCGCCGAGGAACGAGGAAGCAGCAACACGCCCCCCCCAACGGCTGCCCCGGGTTTAAATGCCGCCGCTGCCGCAGAGCCTCACGGGAGGGGAGCACGGGCCGCGCCGCACGCCCTCCGGCGGCGGCCGAGACGCCGCGATTGGCGGGCATGGTGGGAGGCGGGGTCTCCGTGTAGCCCCGCCCCTTCGCTCCAGATCCCGATCCCGATCCGGTCTCGGGGCCGCCAGGCTGAGGCTGTGTCGGGAGCTACGGCTGTTTCTTGCAGGGCTATCCGGGGAGAGCCGCAGGAAGCGGCTCCGCTGTCCTCCGACCCGCTGCCGGCAGGCTTGGTGGCTCCGGTGCCTTGGGGAGGAGCAGCATTCGCACTGCTGCGGAGAGGCGGAGGCGGGGAGCGTGCAGGGAGTGCCGTGTTTGGAAACATTGTGCCCGCCGCCCCATTGGGTGCCGCCACCAGCACACGGCGAGCGGAGGGCGGAACGGCGAGAGGAGACGCTCCGAGGCTGCTTTACAGGAGCCGCGGCCGCGCGTGCACAGCACCACGGAGGGTGTCAGTTGTACGCAAACAATGATCCAGCGTCGCCCTCCCCGGGGCATGCGGTGGGGAAGGAGAAGGCGCAGTGGCCGTGGAACTGGAGACCGGGAATACACTTAATGAAGGGATGCGGCCACAGCTAGAGCATCCTTTGCTGTTCCGGCCGCCCCCGCCGTTGGATTTTAATGTGTCCTTTGAGATCACTCTGTATCGGGCTGCTGCCTCTGGGTAGTCATGAGGTACCTCCAATGCCGAACAACTTCGAAAGTGCCCCAGTTTCCCGAAGCCAGTCTGACTGATCGCTCGATGTCAATAACTAGGGAACCCGGGGCTGCGAACTGCAGAGGGGTAACCCACGGGCGTCCGCTGATCCCGGGGAGCGGCGGCATCCCGCGCGTTGTCGGCCGCGGCCGAGAGGCGGCGCCCTCTCCCTTGGACTCCAACTCCCATCAGCCCCCGCGGATAGAACCCGTACGGGAGCGAGCGGGTTGAGCCGCGGGGCACGCCGGGAAGTGTAGTTTCGAGCGGGCGGCGCGCAGTGCGTTCTCGGTGTTGTAGGCGGGCGGGACTCGCTTTCCCGGGGCGCCGCGCGGCGGTCGGTGACGCCGGAGCCGGGCCGGCGGGGCCGGGCGGGGAGCGGAGCGGGCGCTGCAGCGGGGCAGCGGGGCCGCGGTGTCCGCCATGGACTCCCGGGTGTCGGAGCTGTTCGGGGGCTGCTGTCGACCGACGGGCGGCGGGGCAGGCGCAGCGCTGCGCGGACGCGGGGTGGCCGCGCCTGGCGGCGGCAGTGGCTCGAAGACGAAGAAGAAGAACGGGCGGAGCCGCGGAGGGAAGGCCAACAACCCCCCGTACCTGCCGCCCGAGGTGAGCTCTGGCGGCCGCCGCGTCCTGTCAGCCGCGGAGGGAGCGGGACCGGGCCCGGGGGCGGGGGGTGCCGCCGCTGAGGGCGGGAGGGGCCGGAGGGCCGGTGCCCCCCTAGAGCGAGTCGGTACCACGGCCGGAGCCCGCAGGGTGGGTGGCGGGTCTGACTGAAGGTGCCGGGGCCGTGCCGGGGTCGGGCTGACAGCAGCCGTAGGAGCGGTCCTGCAGCTCCGGCCCCGGGAGCCGTGTGCCCGCCTGCCCCGCGCTCGCCTCCGGGCCGTGCTCGCGCCCCCACTACCAGCGAATTCTCTGCGGGGTCCACCGGACCCTGTCTGCGAGTGGTATCGCACTGCCTGGCGTCTGTCTGTGGGCTCGCCTGCGATCCAAATAGCTTCGAAAATAAAGCTTTGCTCGCCTCGTAGTTCCGAACATCCCGTTTGCAGCTCTCTCTCCCCGAGAGACGATCTGGTGGGTCTGAGCCCCTTTCCAGCTGCCAAACGGGTTCTGGTGACCCCCTTCCCAGTTAATTTGAGAGCTGTTTCCTCACTTAGAGCTACAGAGGGTATGGACAGAGGGTGAGGCACTTGTCTCTTGCAGCAGGAAGAAGTGGCATTGGGAGTACGTGGGTGTGTGCTCAGCTGGGGCAGTTGTCACCAGTCTGAACTGTCACACACTAGAACTGTCACTGTCGGGAGAATTGCATCGACTCGTACTCAATTGCTCGGCCCTAGTCAGTGAGCTTTCTGTAAAATATATAGTAGCCTGTGCTGGGAAAGAGCAGTTCCTCCACAAGGCAGGCATGGGACTCTTGGAAAGATGGGTTAACAGCACTTTGCTACTGTTAGATGTTGTCCACAGGTAGTGCCCTGCAGCCACTGTTTAGTTCTTGTTCCTTTCAGCTGGAGGCTGGACAGTCCCCTGTGGTTTCCACACAGCTTCCTGTTTCTGGCTACCCTGTGGAGTGTGCCCCAGCAAGTCAAGACTTGTTGCTTTTCTAGTCTCAAAGTGCCTTGGAGAAGACCCGCTCTGTTATTTAGATGACAGTGCAGTAGGTGAATGGGAATGAATTTTTCATAGAACTGGAAAGCTGGTAGATGGCAAGAGAGGAAAACCTGCTACAAGTACCTTTTTCTCACGGCACAGTTCTGCTGCCAGAGAGCTGAACTGACAATTGAGAACTTCTTTTGGCCTTTTGCCACTGTAAGCACCGCTGTGGTTAAGAGCTGAGCTGGAAGGCAAGGAGAGGGCTGTTGCCTCTCCTGGCATGCAAATAGGTGTCCAGAGGAAAAGGAAGTGCTTTACTGTTGCCAGCCCCATTTAGACTGACAGAGTAGAGTATGTGGCTTCCTGCGGGCTCCAGCCCTTTCTTAGTGGTCCTTATACTGAATCAATAGGAAAAATTATTTAAATATTTTATATCTACTTGTAAAATGAGATATTCTCTTTGGAAAGCTGGAGCCTGTTTTGATTGAAGTGAGTTTGATGAGTACCTGGCCCTTTCTGTTACAGCTCCATCTGGCTTCAGCCTTTCCTGAGAAAGTACTTCTGAGCATATTGTGTACAAACAGTCCCAATCAGGTCTGGTTCTCCAGAACTCTCTGGCCAGTGACTAGCTGGCAAAGGAGTCATTACCCCGCTTCTTTATGTCTGTAGTCCTTCCTTGTAGAGAGAAGATACATAAGGATGTAGAAAGGAGTCAATGAAAAACTAATTGAGTGAGGGAGAGTATCACTGAGCAGGAGAGGAAGCAGAAGCTTTTGTTCCCAGGCCCCTGTTCCTGTGCACATTGGATGGATGGAAGCTGCTGGATAGGGTGGGAATGGGATGCTGTGGGTCATGGATGGGTGAGGGGGGAGACTTCACATCGTATGCTGGCCTGTGCCTTTTTGAAACTGGAACACTCTCTCTCTCTGTTAGGCTGACCCTGTTCTTTACTGTCCAGAAAAAATTCCCCCCCCGGACAGTATTACCCTTGTGCCCCACTCTAGTTTTGTCCTCTCGTGTTCGTGATGTGGGGTGCAAACAGCACAAACAAACCATAAGGAAAGTTCTAGTTGAGTGTAGGAAAGAATGGCAGAAGGCTGGGACCTAACACAATCTTTCTGCCACTTTCCCTCTCTTTGAAATCCTCAGCATCAGCTTCAGAATATATGGGCAGCTGGTGCCTGTAGAAGGCCCTGTCGGCACCGCATCTAACTCTTATGTCTTGTTTCATTCTTTGACCAGGCAGAAGATGGAAACATCGAGTACAAGGTGAGCCTTTGAGGTTGTAGAAGGAAGTCTTCCTCCCAGAGGGTTATTTTACAGTGAGTAACTTCACTAAAGACAGCCTATGGGTAACATGGCCAAGGAAAGGATAGAAAAGTAGACACTACACTAAGGAACTACCATTCATCTTCTGTGTCTCTGTGCCAAGCTTTACCCAGTATGCTGAGCCAGAAAAATTTGATCTCAGTACTCATTTTTAGGAATCTCTTCTAGTATATGATGCCTACTGTATTTTTTCTTGAGAGAGAGATACAGATATCCCTGAAAATGATTTGCCACTTTCTTGTGGCTCTGGCCATTTGCACTTCCTGGCTCCTGGATCACAGATTGGTCCCAGAGTGCTGTCTTTAACCCTGCAGCAGGCAGGGTACAGATCCCTTTGTCATGAGGCGGGAAAGTTCTACCATATGTTTGTACCTTTGTGAAACCCCTTCTCACCCGTCGCATGGCTTTTGTTCAGACACAAATACAGGCAGTGTTTTGTAGAGGAGGATCAGAGTTGGGAGCATTGCTTCATGGAATTGGGCAATGAGATTTCCTCTGCATCCAGGCTGTGATTAGAACTACCCCTCTGTTAACAGTTAAAGCTGGTGAACCCCTCGCAGTACCGCTTTGAGCACCTAGTGACACAGATGAAGTGGCGACTACAGGAGGGCCGAGGTGAGGCCGTCTATCAGATCGGCGTGGAGGACAACGGGCTGCTGGTGGGCCTCTCGGAGGAGGAGATGCGAGCCTCGCTCAAGACACTGCGCCGGATGGCAGAGAAGTACGTGTTCCCTTTCATCTGCAGGGCCCATGAGCATGAACTGCCTCTGGTAGAGATGCTCCCTTCCTGGAGTCCCCTGAGTAGCTGAGGCTCCACCTACAAAGCCCTGTATGACTGACATTGCCTCAGTGCTGAGGCTCTGGAAACATGAGGAAAGTTACAGGGCTTTTGTCTGGAAGCTTGAGGCTCCTTCCCTGCTATCTCCAGCCTTCATCCCATTCATGTTGGCAGATGTTATCATAGAGGTGCAAGAGCTGTCAAGTACAAATGTGTCTCACTCCTTCGTTTTGTCTTTGTGGCAGGGTTGGGGCTGACATTACAGTACTGCGGGAGAGGGAGGTCGATTACGACAGCGACGTTCCAAGGAAGATAACAGAGGTGCTTGTCCGAAAGGTGCCTGACAACCAGCAGGTATGGACCTGTGGTTTGGCTGTCTTCTCCTGCTGGAGACCTAGAAGCTTCATACGAGCAGCTTCCTTTTGGCATGAGAGTCCAACCCTAGAGGCACTTTATCATAGGTTTGCCCATAGCAGATACTTTAAAGAGCTGCCAGAGATAGGCTTGATGATAACGCTTCTCGTCTCCAAGATTGTGACTGAGGCAGATGTCGGTGCAGGAGATTGCCTGGATCAGAGGTGAAAAATTATTTCACTTCTATCGCAATGGTTCTGATGCACACCTGTGTGCAGACAAGGAAGGATTTAGAGGTCTGCTGCAGCAAATGGCCTTTTTTGTGATATCAAAGCTCGGTACATCATATCTTAACTCTAGAGAGTGTATCACGACTGCTGGGCAGTGGTTTGCTGGGAGCAGGAGCAGAATCTGAGCAAGATTAAACTGCATTGTGTCCCTGATGTAGGGAAGCTCTCTGAGCTGCATCTCCACTGCCCAGTAGTGCTTGTGCATTCAGCACAACAATGGTTACATTTTCTGATTTCTTTGTTCTTTTTCCTGTAGTTCTTAGACCTTCGAGTAGCTGTCCTAGGGAATGTAGACTCAGGGAAGTCAACACTGTTGGGTGTCCTAACGCAAGGAGAGCTGGACAACGGGCGGGGCAGAGCACGCCTCAACCTCTTCCGACATCTCCATGAAATCCAGTCAGGAAGAACATCAAGCATCAGCTTTGAGATCCTCGGCTTCAACAGCAAAGGAGAGGTAAGAGAGTGGGTTGCTGAACTCAGAAAGGTGGAGGAGAATAGGATTACCCTCCTGTTAGAACTGTGAGTGGGACAGGAGGGAAGAGAGGTAGCACAGTTCTGTGTCCCTTAAGCTGAACCCGAGTTGTCCGTTTGCAACACTGTTTCTTGCACGCCTGGCGGATGATCTCTACTTAGTAATTTTGACATCAAAGCAGGTAGATAAGAGCTGGGTTTTCTTTACTTGCCTGCTGGTGCTGCCTGTCTCACAAGCTCCTTATCCCTTTAGGTGGTAAATTACAGTGACTCCCGGACAGCAGAAGAGATCTGTGAGAGTTCTTCCAAAATGATCACTTTCATTGACTTAGCTGGCCATCACAAGTATCTGAAAACAACCATCTTTGGCCTCACTAGCTACTGCCCAGACTTTGCCATGCTTGTGGTTAGCGCCAACACTGGCATTGGTGAGTGTTGCCCTGCCTGCATGGATTGACTGCAACATGTGAAGAGGAATGGAGAATTGGGGGAATGGGTCCTTGTCAGCTGTGAATGGTAGTCAGAAAAGTTTATTAATTTGTAAGCTTATATTGATATCTTGTAAGCCAGTGTCTGTGAGTGCCTGGGAGGGGAGTAGATCTGGGATCCTTTTACCAGCTGTAGACCACATTAAACTGTACCCTAGACAGAGAGGCTTTGTTTGGGATTTGAGGCTGTGTTTCTCAGAAAAGAAAACAACTTTGAAGTCTTGTAAAAAGGCATCTGGAGTTCTCCCACATCTATCTGACATTTTTGTGACTGTTCTCTGGCAAACTTTGGCCAAAGAATGAATCTTTCTGAAGCAGACAGATCAGTCACAAAATTTCTTGGTGGTTTTTATTTTTCTGGACTGATGTTTGGTTTTGTTTAAAATAATCGTGCTTTTTCAGTGTGTGATGACCTATGCAGTTACAGTGAAATCTTAAAGTGGGCCCGTGGGATAGTTAGGAGACACAGCTGTCTGCGTAAACAAGCTACAGCAGTGACTGCTGCTGCACCTACTCTCTCTCTTGTCTCCTGCAGCAGGCACAACACGAGAGCACTTGGGCTTGGCCATGGCCCTCAAGGTCCCCTTCTTCATTGTCATCAGCAAAGTCGACTTGTGTTCAAAAGCCACCGTGGAACGGACAGTGAAGCAACTGGAGCGGATCCTGAAGCAACCAGGCTGTAACAAGCTCCCCCTGCTAGTGAATTCAGATGATGATGCTGTTACAGCAGCACAACAGTTTGCACAATCTCCCAAGTAAGGGACCATTCCTTTCTTCTGTTGGGAGCAGACAATTCAGACTGGGCTGCCATACAGAGCTGGGGAAGGGTGAACACAGGGGAGGTGACTTCATCTTGAATATCTCTGCTCCTTGTCAAGTTTCCTACCTCTGCATTCTCCAAGAAGGCATTCTCCTCTCCCAGACTATTTTTCTGGGCTCTGGTAGCAAAGGCAGCATTAGAGTTACTTCTTAATGAGAAAAATGTGTGCTGACAAGGGATTGGTGCCTCGACCAAACATTGAGGAAGGATTACCGTGGAGTTGTACCTTGCCTTCCTGATTTAGCTACTTACTGGTGTAGTATCCATCTTCCTGTGGGTCTCAGTAGATTCAGAATCCCAGAAACCCTCTGGAGCTGTGCTGTGGCCTTCTGCTTATTTCTGTCTATTTGTGTCTGACAGCATCACTCCAATCTTCACACTGTCCAGTGTTTCTGGGGAGAACCTGGATCTCTTGAAAGTCTTCCTCAACATTCTCCCTCCACTGACCAACAGTAAAGAGCAGGAAGAATTAATGCAGCAACTTACTGAATTTCAGGTGGGTAAGGGTAGTTTGTTTCTAGTTCTGATACTGGACTCGTTGCTGTGCCATGGGAGAGACATTTGGGGAATTTGGACACCACGGGTAGAGATATGGTGAACCCCTGGACTACTGAGACACAATAAAAAATGGAACTTGGTCCTTGAAAAAAAGCCTGACAGGCTGGATCTGTCTTTAGCATGAGATGTCTGTCTCAGGGATAAGATCATTTCTCTGGTTGCTATTTAAAAGGCAGAGGTTTGTTCCTCTAATGGGAAGACAGTGGGAGTTGGTGAAGCTCTGTGATGGTGTCCGATGACCAGCAGAGAGATCACCTCCTCCCACACAAGAGGTGGGCTCTTGGTCTTCATTCTGGAGTGCTATTTCATAGTTGTCTGTCTGAGCAGCTTATTGTTGCCTTGCTGCAGGTTGATGAAATTTATACGGTGCCAGAGGTGGGGACTGTTGTGGGAGGAACTCTGTCAAGGTAAGTGAGCCTAAGCAGATAGGTGTGGATATGAATGGTTGCTGGAGTTCCCACAAGGTTAAAGTCACCTGTTGCAGAAGTGGAAGCTGTGTGAGGCTCAGTCCTGACTGAGCCAAACAGGGTGTTGGGAAGTGACATGAGCAGACCATTGGTCATGTGGTGGCAAGCAGACACTCTGCTCTAAAGTTGCTGGATTAGGAATGTGTCCTGAAACATGCTGAAAGAAGTCATGCTGGAATCTAGAGTTGGCAGAGGTTAGGCATGATCCGAGGAGTTGCTTTCTTCCTTCCTTAAGTAGGGGGAGGAAATGTAAAAGGTAGATCCTCTGATTCCAGCAGGGGTTAACTGCACACTACCCATGAAAAGGCAGCTGTCCCTCCATGTTTGGAAGCTATCAGAGCAGTTTGGCCACCAGCACATCCACACTGAAGGAGTGTCATTTGAGGTCTCTCCACCAGAAACTAAGCAGTGTGGCAAAGCACTGGGGGTGCAATGGCCCCTGTCTGTACCTGGGATTCTTAAGAGTGATAGTGTGGCTCTCACTCCTGCAGTAAGAAATCCTGGTTCTCAGTAGCTTTGTGTCCCTTTTAATTGGTCCAGGGTAAGAGTCCAAAGACTTGGCCCTGGGGAATTTGTTCAGGTTAATCTTGGAGGGTGAAATGTGGGATTAACTGTGTCCTGCTCTTCTTCTCTGGGCAGTGGGATCTGCCGAGAAGGGGAGAACTTGGTGGTTGGTCCCACTGACGATGGGAAGTTCCTGCGGCTGAAAGTGTGCAGTATCCAACGGAACCGCTCTGCCTGCCGTGTGCTGCGGGCTGGGCAGGCAGCCACCCTGGCCCTCGGACCCTTCGACCGCTCCCTGCTGCGCAAGGTTAGTCCCGCTGCTGCCAGGTTGTTCACTGGTCCAGTGAGCAGGGCTGGAGGCTTTCCTGGACATCTCCCATTGGTAGGGTGGGAATGAAGTAGAAACGATTGCAGGAAACTTGCTGGAAGGGGAGGAAATGGCCAGGTTACAAAGTACAATGAGTACAAGGCTGAGAGTGGGATGCAAGCCCAAGTCACAGCATGGAGGTGTATTTGTGGTTCTGGGGGCTGTTCAGAAGCAAGTGGACTGGCCCTAGCTGGTCTGAGCCTTGTGTTGTTCTGCAGGGCATGGTCATGGTGAGTCCAGAAATGAACCCCACCATCTGCTCAGTGTTTGAAGCCGAGATTGTGCTGTTATTCCATGCCACAACTTTCCGGAAGGGGTTTCAGGTGACAGTGCACGTGGGGAATGTGCGACAGACGGCTATCGTAGAGAAGATCCATGGAAAGGTAGGCCAGGGGAAAAGAGGGGAGGAAGATGGACCTCCCTGTGGGGTTTGTTGGGATTCCACCATGCCCTCTAGTAAAGCTAGGGGCTGCTGGTATTTTCAGTAGCTGTGTCCTTTCTTAGGAGCAGATTCTAGCCCTTTATCCTGCCCATTTGGTTGCTTTTCCTCCAAACATGTTAAAGAGAGGTGAACTCTCCATTCTTCAGAGCTTGTGTCTTCCTGTCTCTTCTTATGTATACAGTAATGGGAAGGGCTCAAGCCATGCAGTCTGAAGAAGGCTTTTCATTTGCCTCATCTTCTTACCATCTACATGCACTTCTTCCTGCATTCATCAGCTTGGGAGATGGGTCTAAGCTCTCCCATTTTCCTTTTCAGGACAAGCTGCGGACAGGAGAGAAGGCAGTTGTTTGTTTCAGGTTCATCAAGCATCCTGAATACTTGAAGATTGGAGCCAAACTACTTTTCCGTGAAGGAGTCACCAAAGGCATTGGGCATGTCACTGACCTCCAAGCCATCACCACCAAAGACAACGGCCTGGAGGAGTCCCTGGGGCCTGGACAGCTGAGCTTCTGACTACCAGTAGGTCAGAGTAATCTCCACTCACCAGCACCTGGAGAGAAGGCTGGAAGCTCCTGTGGCTTGCTGAGCAATGCCTGGAGCTGCTGCTGTCCCATTCTAGTGTGGATGTCCCTCTTCTGCACTGTGAGATGGAGCATGGGAGAGTTTCTTGCATTCAGTGCCGTACGTGGGACAAGTTAAGCGTGTTCTCCACATCGCCTGCAGCTTTCATTACCCTGCCCTCCTTCAGAATAGATCAGAGGTACCTGCAGACCTGGGCAAACAAGTTTTGGCTTTGTTTACTGTTTGAAAATTGCTGGTTGGGAGGCGCAGCGCACTTGAAGGCAAGCAGTGAAGGGATTTTTCCATCTCTGACACAAGGTCTGGTCCCATTTCTGCTCTCTGAGCACTGGGTTGTTACCAGTGTTCTCTCAAGTCATCCTTCAGCACGTCCTTCTGGGCAGGGGATGGAAGAGGCCATGTTACCCACAGTGGGCTTGGCTGAATCTCTCAGAATGCTTTCAGGACACTTTTTAACCGTTTGAATCTTGGTTGGCTTTAATCTGCTGTGTGTCCATTTGTGCATTGGTTTTGCGTTACTCCAATCTGAGTGTCTTACTGTTGGACAGATGTCCTGTTCCCCACTCACATGTACACATTTCTTCAGCGTCCTCTTTCTGACTCCCAGGAAGCTGTGGCTGCTCTGAGTGGCACAGCCTCTTGACATAACATCATGAAGACAGAGTTTGGACTTGCATCTGTTCCTTGCAGCAGCTGGACAGGAGGCCGTTCTGCGGAGCAGAGCAGGGCCCGGGCCTGTGCTGGAGTGAGCAGGTTGTTTCCATGGATGTTCACCTGAAGGTGCCATCTGCATATTGGCAGCAGTGATTTGCAGTGGGCTCCCTGGTGTGGCTGTTCCTAGCCCACCTTGTTCCTCATACGCTTGCCTTAATGTGTGAGGAGGACAGGCTGCATTACCTACACAAAACCAGGTAATTTCTGTTGTGACATTGGCACTATTCATATTTCTCTTGGAGGAAGAATTCCTTTCTTTCCTTTGCTACTGGTATTTGTTGTCAGAGGAAAGCTGATGTTGCCAGCAAGGACTCTGTATATAGAGTGGAGCACAGATCTCCCACTGTCATACAGCTCTGCCATGTAGCCTGGAGGGTGCAGCAGGGTATGTAAAGCTGTACATAGGCTTTTGGTTTTATTGTTGACTGTTAGACCATATGTGTCTGCTGTGAGCAAAAGGCCTTCAGCAAGCCCTGCTGGCTGGTGGCCTGCTAGCCCTGACTGAAGAGAAGGGTGAGGGCCTCTCATAGCACTTGGACACCCAAGCAGCCCTTCTGGCATCCTGAGAGCAGGTTCTGCTGCTGGGCTGCTGGCACAGGTGCTGCTGTGGGGCTGTGCAGGGCCGTGGGTCTCTGTGCTGGGTGAGGCCATCACGGGGCAGGAAGGTGGGGGCTGCACCCTGCCAAGAGTGTGCTGGGGTGGGGGGAAGCCTGTCAAGTGGTGGCATAAATGAAGGGAAGGCAGCTTAAGAGTTGCAGGAGTGACCTGTCCCTTGGAGGGAGCACCGGATCCAGCTGAAAACTGCTGCATCCCCAGCAGAGAGAAAGGAGATGCTGGCTCAGGGTCACTGCTCAAGCAAGATCCCTTTTTATTCCTATTCTAGCAGTGGGCTGGGTATTCCAATGACAGACTCTTTGCACCAATGCCTGCAAGGACAGGCCTCAGCCACCAGCAGGCTCTTCCTTTTGGTGCTAGTGGGTCACAAAGAAAGCTGCCTGGGTGTGGGGGACTCCAGCTCTTTGCAGCAGCACTGGTGTTTTTTGCCCCAAAGGGGGGTGCTGTGACCTTTTCTGAAACAGCTGATGGCTGGTCTCACCTCATCCCTGCCATCTGTGGCATGACTGTTCTTGGTGCCATGCTCTTCATAATTGCTGTTTTGTTGTCTTGAATTTTTCTAATGCTGGGGATTGTCCCTGTTCTTCAAGCACCTATATAAATGTACAGAATAAAGATGTTTTATTGAGCTTGCTGGCTGAGTTGTACAATGAGTGAGGGTGGAGCTGGGCTCTTACCCTGCTGCCCTTGGAGCTGGGTCACAATTTGAGCTGGCTACCCTTCACCCATTCCTAAGCTTCCTGCGTTCAGCCCTATAAATACCGCGCCGTGGTGTGGAAAGAATGCACGCGCTGCTGTTTACAATCTTGTGCTCCCGGCTTATCTGAGTAAGCCTGGGTGTGCAGCCTGAGGTCACAGGCAGCCACGTCACCCTGAGCACAGCACTTTGGGCTGTTGTGGGCGGAACAGGCTGCGGCGAGAGCCACCTCCCAGTCATAAATTCCCCCAGAGCCTAATTAAAGAGACTCTTTCTAGGGCACACATCTAACCAGTCATTTGTTTTTAAAATAGCTTTGACCTTATCAAGAGGTTCGTGACTGCCTTATATACATGAGAACAGGTTGTTCCCTTGGGACAAGTACGTTTCCCTGTGGAGATGACTTGTGACCAAAAGGATTTGCCTCTTCTAAACTTGTTTTTGTGTCAGATAGTGGCATCTGCAAAGTCCAGTCCTGCCAGACACTTAGGAAATGAGATGTGCCATTGTCACAGGAGATGAGGCAATCCTGCCAGACTGGTTGCTGTCTCTCTTCACGTGAGGACTTTGGGAAACTTGTCACTTTGCAATGTTAGCATTGTCATAAGTAGGAGTGACTCCATAATTCCTTCCCCTACGATTACCAGAGCTGCATGCACCAGAATGAGCTTCTTGTTCTTGAGATCTCATGACTGTGTTGCAAAGTGTTAGACTGACAATAATGTAGCAGCATCCCAGCACAGGCTGTGTGCTGGAAGGAGACAGCAGTTCAACAGCTGCATTTAGGATGCAGTTCAGAAAATAGCACATAGATACAGAGCTGCAGTTTACATCATTATCTACTGCCTGAAAGGCTCTCTCCCCCCCTGCCCAAGGAAGGGAAGCCTGCAGCTGATGTAACTCCCTGCAACGCGTTTCCTAACCCCACCCAGTGCTGCCTTGACGTGGCACATTCTTTCCCCCCGCCCTAAGAGCCACGTTCAAATTACTGGTAGCAGAGCTTTTGGCGGGCTCCAGGCAGCTCGCAGTGTAGGAGAGCTGAGCCCTGCCAGGCAGCTGAGGGCAAGCACACCTCTTGCCCTGGAGCCAGTCTCACCCTCTCTCAGTGCCTGCTTGTCCCCTCCAGGATATCCTGCTCTGTTGGCTGTAGTAATCCGTGGAGCTCTGGAGTGGCCACTTTACTGTGACCTGTGGCCCAAAGAACTGAACAAGTCATTTGGCAGAATGCAGTCAGAACAGATACCTGTTACCAAGTTGTATTTAGTATTACTCAGAGTCCAGGAAGGAGGAAAAATGTGGTTATACACTCTACAGTGGACAAAAGCTTTCACAGTGGGCTTTGTGACTATTTTCTAGCCATTCTTCTATCTATTTTCTAGCCCTGTTTTCTATCCCTTCCAATGAAGGCTCTAGCAAAAGACTGTTTATGTGTCAATAGCAATTATTATGAATTAATGCAAAGTTTTCAAAAAGCCCACCAAAATGTATGCCCATGCAGCTACTGCTTCCTCAAATCTTGTATGACAGGTGCAGTCTTGAGTGCTCCTGAGCTGCTGATAAGCATCATGCAATGGACTGCTACACAGAAGGAATTGCCAAACCATCTTTAACATAAATCCTGGAGTGGGAAGGAGGGAATAAAAATCAGTGTCTTCCAGGTGGAGGAAAGAAGGAACAACAGGGCTAAGCTACCACATATAAATTACTCAGTAAGGGTGAGGCCTGCAACTGCAGCCAGAGTAGAACCATGAGTTGAAGGTTTCATACTGAGTGATTAGACAGGGTTTCAAGCCAAGGCTTAGCTGGAGATTGCCAGGGATAAGCTGCTGGACTTACAGTGGCTGCTTTTAGAGGAACAGAATTACTATCAATGATGCCATGGAAATACCTATGGCAAGAGGTGTAGGTGAGAGTACTGTGCAGCTTCTAGTAGCACCAGGCAGGCAGAGGCAGGCTTAGCTGCCACCAGCTAACTGGCTACACCTACAAAATTTGAGTTCCAGTTCCTCATAGAGTTGGGGTGGAGATAATTTATTAGACTTTTCCGCATTAAAACCTGACAGGCAGTATAAACACTTTTAACTGTATTTAAAAACACTGATTCTTTAAAAACACTGATTCTTTAAAAACACTGATTCTTTAAAAACACTCAGTGTGGCTGAGAGTTAAGGAGGTAAGGGCTTAAAGAAAAAATCTAAAGTTTTTGTCACACCTTCTTTGGGTCGTTTTGCACTAGATCCTGCTGGAGTCTTGAGCTTGTTCTTTGCCTTGGCAGGAGACCTGGAAGCCACAGCCTTTGCATTGGGAGCTGCTTCTGGAGCCATGGGAGGGCTGGGCTCCAGGAAAGAGCTTTGCAGCTCCAGGGCAAAGTGGTAGTCCATGTGCTCTGGGAACTCCCACACCAGCACGAGCTGGCCACACTTCTCACAGGGCTGCCAGTCCCCTGGAGAGGCAGGAGGCAGCAGGGTGAGCTCAGGAGAGGGTGGCACATTCTGCTCATTTCCCTCCATAGCTGGTTGTAATTTTAGAAGGGTCCTGGAGCTGGGTGGAGTTGAGGGTGTTTGTGTAGTATCTGATGGCAGCTTCTCCTGGGGAAGCGTCTTGTATGGAGAAGTAGGGCTGGCATCGCTGTGAGTCTGCTTCACAGGGGACTCCAGGTCACACTGCATAGAGGCAAGTCCAACAGGAAGGTCAATACCAGCCCTCCCTTGGTGCTCTGAGGAGCTGGGCACAGCTGATTCTGCAGTGGCAGCAGTGGGCAAGCTGGTTGCTGTCGCTGCCTGTGACAGCTGCCGTTCTGCTGCCTTTTGGAAGAATGACTCAATAGCACTCGCTGGCTTCTGCCGAAACTCTTTGCTTGGGCTCCTAAAGAACTTGACCCTGGCTCTCCCACAGGACGTGGTGGTTTGGCTGGTGGTGGCAGTGCCATCAGGCTGGGTATCACCCGTCAGGAAGGTGGTAATGCCTGTAGAGAGGGTGACAGGCTCCGAGAACTTGCTTGCTGAGAGTTGCACTGAAATCAGTGGTGGAGACCTGCAAAGAATAGACTAACATCAGCTCAGACACCAGCCTGGAAAGCAAGAAATCTTTTGAGGTAAGACTTTAAACAACACAAAACTTTCACAGAGTGAACTGTAGTATCTGGCAAGGGGTGGGAGAGATGTTTGCTCTGACAAAGTGAGTACTGCTACCTCCAAAACAGACATAGCAGGCTGTGCTGGGCAGAGCAGAACACCTCTTTCCAAAGCAGAAATTCCCAAAAGAATGACACTGGAGCAGGAGAAGCCAACTGCCAGCCTGGACTTTCAGTCCACTACAGGCTGAAGCTGCTGTGAGATGAGAGAGCCCTAAGGGAGCAGCAGCCTTGTCAGTTTAACAGACATATATCTGCCTTCACTGCAGAGCAGAAGGAAGGAAGCAAATGCTGAAGACAGGAGTTGTGCACTTTCATTTTTCCTCCTGCCCCGATGGCTTCCTCACAAAAAGCTTTGTCCTTAAGGTAGGACAACAAGGCTCAGCTAACTTCTTCAGTCCAGTCAGGCCAGGACAGCCTTGCTCCAACCAGTAGCAATCCTCAGCAATAAGTACGGAAGTGTCTCACCAGATGTGGGGCTCAGAAGAGGCCAGGCTGTCCTACTGCAAGAAGGTTGCTGCAGTCTACCATGAGGGTGCTGGGAATCACTTTTCCTGCCACTCAAGTTCCTTTCCAAAAGGTCCCTGGCTCATCCAGTACCTCCTACATCAGAACCAGTCCAGACAGAGATGACCCACTTTGCCCCACACTCACCATGCTGCCTGGTGAGCCCCAGCCACGTTGCAGTTTTGAATGAGAGTGAAGGCATCATTGCACATTTTCTGTGCGTCATAGCGGGACAGGGCGCACAGACGCGACACTCGAGTGTCCCCTTGCTGCCGGATCACCACCATCAGCTGTCGGGCCACTCGGTGGTTCTGCCGGGAGAATAGAGCTGTGCTTCGAGCGACTCCTGCAGGAAGGGGCAGGAACAGCCGAGGGGACTGTTCCCTGCATGGAGCCATCCCCAGCCCCATACCCCCCCTGCTATCTCCCGATGGTGGGGTGGGACAACATATCCTGCCTGGTCACATTGCCAAGGGATGGGATACATAACAAGTGCTTGCATAGCTGTGCCACACAGGATGGGAAGCAGCTAGTCCTTGACTTCCCTCAAAGGCAGCTCCACACGTTTTTTTGGCCCCACTTGCCCCAGTGCCAAAGCTAGTGGATTGCTCCCACCCTGGCCTGCAGCCTAACGTCCAGATAGGAACGCAGCGCTTCCTCTCACAGCCCACGGGCACACCTGTGCCAGCAAAGGACTTGCAAGTGAGCAGCAGTGCAGCAGAAGGAAGGTGCAGTAGCTTTCAGATCCCTGCATCCTAAAGCATGGGACAAGGATTTTTCTTAACCCTGCGGTGTTCTGGGGAAAATCCATCCTGCCTGGCCATGCTCCTGCACATCTCTCTACCTGGGAGACCTCAGCACACAGGCACACATCTGTGGGTGAGCAGATTTCCTCCCCTCCCACATACCACCCTCAGCCTCCTGCAAACCACTTACAGTGCCTCCTTGTGTCCCTGTGCCTCCCCTCATTACCTGGCTCCTGTCCTTGTTCAGTCTGGACTCCAGCTCCAAGGACAGCTGCAGGAGCCAGTGCTGCACCTGGACAAAGCAGGGGTAACAGACAGGTTGGGTCTCTGCTTACAGCAGCACCACAATACAAGAGCAATGTTCTGCACATTGGGGAATGCTAGTGGGGGATCAGACTGGAATGTACAGACTATTGTAAGGCCCCATATCTGTAAAAAGCCAAGCCTTATGCTAGAAGCAGGCTTCTCCTACCGCCTTCTGCGTGGCCAGGGCTAACTTCCCAGGGAAGTTCTTGCTGCAGCCAATAGACTGGGGCAGGTACCGGTTTTTGACAGGTTCCTCTTCAATTCCTCTGCACAAGTCATAGAGCCAAGACCTGAAAGCCACAGGGAAAGCATGAGGTTAAGGCAGCTACAGACAGACAGGCATCACTGGGCAGCACATTATTCTCCTGCTGAGCCCTGCTTTCAACTCAGTGCAAGCTGTGACTGTCTCTCATCCCCAGCTCTACAGTTGCAGCCACAGCTGAATAGGCAGGATTCCTTCAGGCCACAAGTGCCTGTCAGCACAACTCTTCCACCTCTTCTCCTGAAGTGGCAACAGTTCACCAGTCTGCAGGAGCAGCCCAACCATTGTTCTGGGCCCAGAAGTTGTGTTTCAAGCTCCAGTCCAGCCTTGTAATTTCCTCTGTGATGAGACTGTCATGACTGCCCTCTTCCCAGCCTGCAGAGAACCAGCCTTTTGACCCCATCCTTGGATGCTGTAGAGGAAGGCTGAAGCACTGGCTGACAAGCAAAATATTATCCTGGGGAGGGTGCCTGGGAACAGGCAAGACTGGAAACCTGCTGTGGGCCCGATAGATCAATGCTTCCAAAAATGTCACTGAAATTTTACCTTCCAACCTTCCTACTCACAGCACAACAACCTAAAAGGTTCTGTGACTGAAAGGAAGTCTCAATTCCTTCCAAGAGCCAAGTTGTGGTGAGTGGTTCATCATTACCCAGTTTTGTCTCCAAAATGTGTCTGGAGCTCAGTCTCACTGAACTGTGTCAGCTCCCCGATGTACTCTACTCCCAGGATGTCTGTGATAGCAGTGCCAAGCTTGCCTCCCAGGTTACGGCTACAGCAGAGGAACAAAGAAAAAGTGAAAACACAAATGAAGCATCATGTAAAGACTGACAAGTCTCGTTGCAGCAGCTGTTTCTAGATGAGGACAGCTAGAAGCTACTAGGAACTAGCAGGACAAAAGGAACACTTGTCACATAACAGCTCTTCTGCTCGTAGTAAAAGTACACATAGGAGTTGAAGTAGGAACTGTTCCTTGGGTCCCCCACTTTAAGTGCTTCTCCCTCAGCTCCATCTGTTCCCAAACCATGCTCTGAAGATAGCCTCACATACAGCTTCCTTCTTCCTACACAGACAGGACCCTTTCCCACACACATCCCTCTCCATCCCTTGCAAGAAACAGAAAGCAGAGAACAGCGGTGCAGGTCTGGAGAGCATGATTAGGGATCCATTCCTCTGGAACAGCAGTGCTGGGAACACTTCCCTACACCAGGAAAAGTACTTGTGCACATTGTGGATGCTCAAAAACAAACCACTCTGCTCTCTGTGAGCACAGATGTCACTCACACTGGGGAAGAGCCATGGCCTCCTGGGCCACAGCTGCTTGTAGCTTACACCTTGTGCAGCCCAGCAGTCATCCTGAGCACAGCCTTACCCTGGGAAAGGATGTTCACAGGCTGCTAGTGGGCTTTTGGATTGTGGTCCCTTAAGCAGCAGGGTTGCAACTTCCCAGGCACACTGCCCCTGAACTGTCACTCACAGCCACAAGGGATCACTGGCAGGATTCCCTCTATTTGTTAGGAGCAGTTACTGTGGAGCTGAGAGCCTCTGCTGGCTTCTGCTGGTTGCTATCAGTGAGCATCAAATTGCTGTGCTGAGGCGGCCAGGAGCAGCCCCAGGCTGCACTAAAGCAGCAGCTCCCTGGTACTTACATGCTGCTGACGGGCAGTTGGCTGAAGAGCTGCGGCACAAATCGTGCAGACACCAGTGTCTGGCGGTTGGGCTTGTTCAACCCACAGGCCAGTTTGGCCAGTGTCTGTAACACAGAAGAGGGTGGAAACTCAGTTATTATACACCGTGCACTGGCCTAATGTGACTCCACCCAACACTTGTGCTGCATCACCTCTAAGAGCTGCCTTCAGAATAGCTGCTAGGAATGTGTGCAGGGTGCACCACTGCTTGTTCTTATGCAGTATCCACCTCCTGATTTGACATGCACTAGCTGGGTACTCTGAAAAGAAAGCTGCTTCCAGGCTTTAGTTCTGTGAATTGCTGGACTCCTACTCCAGGCAGATAAAGATCTATCACCTGTTGTGGTTACTATAGTTTTCCATCAGGCAAGAATGCTAGAGCTTCCACAACACGTTCACAGTCCTCCACAGGCTATGTTTCTCACTATGTCTTTTTCCTTAATTTTCTGTTTGTCTTGCTTTTTCTCCATGTCACTACTTTAACCTTCTCTCTGTGAAGTCTGCAGCAGCATAATGCTGCAAAAGGAAACTTCTGAAATGCAGAATTGCTAGCCTGGAAGGCATGCTCTCCTATACAACTTCCCTTCCCATTCTAAGCTACCACAGGGTCAAAAATACACAGACCCGTTTGAACTACGTTTAGCTAGGTGTTTGAGGTTTTATTTAACAACTCTAATAACTTCCTCTTTCACTGCTTTGCCGTACATCCTGTAACTAAGCAAAATTTCTTGCCTGCCTATTGAGCTGTGACCTTTATTAACAGCCCATTCATTTTACAGGCTTACATACATTTGAACTTGTTTGTAGACAAAGATCCTTTTTCAGATGTCTAATCACTGTTTTTCTAGTCTGGCTGGAGACTTCCAAGTTTACCCACCTCATAAAGTGACGTGCTGCAAGCCAAACCAATCCCTGAGACTTCATGGGGAGAAATCATTTACTTTTTCTGACACCTTCTGTAAATTGCACATGCTGAAACAGGATTTGGCGTTTCTACAAGAGCAATTATATTACTGACTCATCCTGATGCTTGTCCACAACTACTCCAGGCTACTTCCTGATTTACTGTAACTTAGCCAAAATACTGCTGGTTGCTTTTTTTCTATAAACCACAAAAACAGTCAGTGAGCATAAGAAGCATTGTTTGGTGATTTCAGATTGATTCTAAGCTTTTTCAAACTCAGAATTTTCAACTCTAATTTCATCTCAGAACTTTCACAGCCTAGGCCCTGAGCCCCATCTGTGCAACACCTGAATTCATATAGCTGTTCCCTCTCTGTAGGCTTCAATGAAAATACTTGTTCTTAGCAGACCTTGGACAGATCCCTCAGGATCCCACTCTAAACATCCCAATTTGAGTGCAACTCACCGAACAAAATCATTATGGGAAACGGTAATATTTTCTTTAGCTAGATGTATGCCCTTCAGACAACTTCAATCATGTTGTCTGCTACAGTGTCATCATCAGGTTATTCAGCTCAGGCTGAGGTGTGTTAGAAACCTTAACACACCTCACATCTGTAGTCTTTCCTGCACATTTGGCCACTTAATGCACTTATGTCAAAGAGGGCACATAAATTGACATGAGTAGTTCTTGAGAAAATCATGCTGTTATCCTCCAGGTTTTTTGGTCTCATTCCTCATCTGGGTTCCTGGTGTACTCTAAGAAGGTACTTCATTGTACCAAGCAGTTCCTTGGGAGTGTTTTCTGTAGAAAAAACCACAAGCATAAAGCAGGTAAACTTAACCTTGAGTTTCAGGCTACAGAGACTGTTGCACAAATTCCCAGCGACTCGGAGGCAGAAAAACACCAGACTGGGACACTGAGGTGAGCTGGGTTGCTTTTTGTCTTTCTGGTGAGTCAGTGTTTACCCTGCTGACCGTGGGGATTCAGGTGCTGCTCAGCCAGCTGCTGAGAGCAGCCACAGGAGCACTTGGTGCATGGTGCATGACATCAGCTGCAGGAACAAACGGACTTTGATGCTGCAGCTACAGAGGATTTCCTGCCGGGTGAAAGGCAGGGTGGTTTACTGAGAGCACCCCTTTTATTCTGCAGAAAAGGTTTGTACCCACCGAGGTGAGCTGCCTGTGGAAGCACAGCATAGTGTTCTATACAGCCACAAGCGTGCTGTGGTGATCTCTGCACTGTGCTTGCTGCTACGGATACACAGTTCTTCAAGGATAGCACAGTACCTCACAGTGTCTTTACTCTCTCAAAAAAAAAAAAATGCTGGCATAGAAAATGGAAGCTGGGAGAAACTGCTAGGAATATCAGGGAAGTTCTCCATTATTCTTGATTAAAGAAAGCAGACAGGCAAATTGAACATACCTTCCATTGGAAATGCCTAAACCAGTGACCTTCCTCAGCTAGCTCATTTCTGCCTCACAGTCTCCTCTAGCTTCAAACTGAGCCAGTGCAAAACCAGTCCCAGTCCCTGTGTACAGCTGGCAGTAGTATCAACTGTTTCTGCAGAAGTCTAAAATAAAATGTATCTTTTTTAACTCCAAAGCATCAATTTAGTCTTCATTTTCTTTTTTTTTTTTTTTTTATGTTACAGCTTGCCTTTATAAAGTCATACCTGTATAAATAAGCCCCTTGTCTGCAGAACAAAAGGGGTGCTCTCAGTAAACCACCCTGCCTTTCACCCGGCAGGAAACCCTCTGTAGCTGCAGCATCAAAGTCCGTTTGTTCCTGCAGCTGCTGTCATGCATCAAGAGCTCCTGTAGCTGCTCTCAGCAGCTGGCTGAGCAGCACCCGAGTCCCCATGGCCAGCACGGTAAACACTGATTCACCAAAAAGCAACCCAGCTCACCTCGGTGCCCCAATCTGGTGTTCTGCTGCCGAGTCACTCGGAATTTGTGTCAGTAAAACTAGCTACAGTGGCTCTTGCCTGAAACTCAAAGTGAAGATTACCTGCTTTATGCTTGTGTTTTTTTCTACAGAAAACACTTCTGGAGGACTTAAGCCCCTTTTATTCCTAGTGAGCTAGCTCATTAGGGTACATGAAGAATCCAGGCAGTAAATGAGTGGATTGCTAGCTGTCCAGGCCCCAGCTCTGGGGAAACAACTCCCCCTATTTCCAGATATCTTAAAATTTCTCTGAAGGTGTGATCACGCATGACTGCATTCCCAACTTGGTTCATCTTCTACGGGAAACTTGTAAGTACAGGAGAGCATATACAGCATGTTCTGACACTGCTACCCAGAAGAAATCAGGCTGATGTGCTATGCACATACCTTGTTGTGCGAGATGCCAGCTGAACACCTGAATCCGGTAGCTGCTTCCACTGCCACCCTAATTTCTTCCACAATTACTGCGCCCATGGTCAGCTGCAGGTCAGGACAATCGGGGTTATCGAAAGACAGCGACGCCAGCCACTCGTCCAAACCACGTTGCCGCAGCTCCTCTAGAAAAGGAACACAAAAGCGATCACAAGGGCACACGATATGGCACTTCTTGCTAAGCCCAGCAAGGGGACCCGCAGCATCAGCCAGTCCCAGCCAGCAGCTGTAGGCTGCCGTAAGCGCGTTCCAGCCACAGGGAGGAGTAGCAGACACCCTAAAAGCCATTCACTGCGGAAAACACAGACCCCATTTACCACGCTCGCGATTCAGCGGAGACAAAGCAGGCAGGGTGGGCCTTTCCCGGGGAGCGGGGGTCGGTGCGTACCCTTCCCGCCGGGATCAGCTCGGTGCGGACCCTTCCCGCCGGGATCGGGGCCGGGCTCTCCGGGCAGTCCCTGCACGAAGGTGCTGGGCAGCAGCGCGGCCGGCAGGGGGCGCCCGCGCAGCTCGCGCAGCCGGTGGCGCGCGCTGTCCGTCAGGTCCAGGTACGCCTCGTCAATGCTCGCGCGCTCGATGGCGGCGAAGCGCGACAGCACCTGCATCACCTCGGCGCTGGCCTCCCGGTACCTGCCAGGCGGCAGGCACGGGCTCAGCCGCCGCCCCGCGACACCAGGGAGGCCCACGCCGCCGCCGCCTCCCCTGGCCCCCGCTCTCACCGTGTGAGATCCGCCTTGCCCCGCGCCTGCGGCACCCGGGCCAGCGCCAGCTCGGGGCACAGCGCCCGCGCCTCCGACGCCCACATCCCGCGGGACACGCCGAAGGCGCGCGCCTCGTAGCTCACCGCGATGACCCTGCCAAGACACGGAGGTGAAGTGCAGGGCGGGCCCGGCCCCGCGGGGAGCGGGGTGGGACGAGGAGCCGGGGTCGCCAAGCCGGCTCGCCTACCTACCCGCCGCCTTGCCACTCGCTGTACTGCGCCACGGCGCAAGGGCGGCCGCGCAGCTGCGGGTCGAGGCGCTGCTCCACCTGCATGAAGAAGCAGTCCATGTCTACCAGGGCCACCACACGCTCCCGGCCCCGCGACATCCCGCCGCCGCCACCGGCTCCCGCCCGACTAAGTGAATGATTGAATAACCGCTCGCTCGGTGGGGCGGAGAGCCCCGCCTTGGCCCGCCGCTTTGCGGCACCCGTACTTTCCGCGCGGGGCACGCCGGGAGTCGTAGTTCTCCAGGATGTGGAGGGGTGTGCGCGTGTTCCCGCCGCGACGGTGCGCGGCGCCCGCGTTCTCCCCGTGGCCCCCGAGGCGCATGCGCGGAGCTGTGTCCCGGCTGCCCCGCTCGTCCCTCCCGTGCGTGGCCGGTGGCGCGCGTCCGCCGCTGCCGCCATGTCCGCCGAGCAGGTGAGCGGCCTCTGCGAGCAGCTGGTGAAGGCGGTGACCGTCATCATGGACCCGGCGTCCACGCAGCGGTACCGCCTGGAGGCCCTCAAGGTACCGCCCGGCCGGGGAGGGAGGGAGAGAGGGACGGAGGGAGGGAGGGCGCCGGGCTCCGGCCACGCGGGTGCCCCGTCCACACGGCCCGGACGGGCGAGAGCCTGGCGGGCCGGTCCCGGGCGTCCCCTGAGGCGCTAGAAGCCGTCAGCAGGTGGCGGGGGTCGGGCGGCCGCGTGTCCCCCGGCGTGCTCCGCCAGGGATGGGGCTGCCATCTCCTCTCCCGGTGTGTAACTGCGCGTACGCGTCCCGGCCTTCCCTCCCCTAGTTCTGCGAGGAGTTCAAGGAGAAGTGCCCCATCTGCGTGCCCTGCGGGCTGAAGCTGGCGGAGAAGACGCAGACGGCCATCGTCCGGCACTTCGGCCTGCAGATCCTGGAGCATGTGGTCAAGTAAGTCAGCTCGTTCCGTGCCGCCGGGCCAGAGAAGGGTCCCGGCCTGCCGCTACCCAGGGATCTGTGCCTGTTCCGGCACCTCGTGCCCTAGGGAGGCACTTTCAGGACGCAGGGAGTTTGTTCTGCAGCAGAGGACAGTTGCAGTCCTGCTCTGAATTTTTTTATTTTTCCATAAAAGAAAGAGAGGAGAGAATTGCTTTCAGGCAGGTTGCGAAGGTGAATTCACTGAGCTGTAAGACACGTTGACATCACAAGATGAAAATAAGCACACTGGGTTACCAGTAGGTCTTTGCAGTGTTGTGTCATTGGCCTCCTGCTAACAAAGAGGCTTTGTATTAGTTCAGTTCTGAGATTCCTTTCTCTGCCGCCTCTACAGACCTGATGCTTTGTGTTTTGCTGCTGCTTCTGGTGTCCGTTGACCTCAGTGGGGCATACCCATTTGCCAGCAGCAGTTTTAACTCAGCCTTTTTAAGGGATTGGGTGCTGGCAGAGGCAGGGAGTTGTAGTGTGTCTAGCTTAGGTAAAGAAGCAGTGGTTCCTTGAGGATCAAGTCAGAGACCTTCACGAATGTTTTGACTCGGTTTCCTTTTTGTTTGTTTATTTTTAACAGGTACCGCTGGAACAATATGCCTCGCCTAGAAAAAGTTTATCTAAAGAACAATGTTATGGGCCTCATATCCAGTGTAAGTACCTGCTCCCTCAGGCTGTTCTCTGAAATGTGAGAGCAAAACTAAAAAATACTCCAACTAATTAGCATACAGGATCTGAATGCAGTTGTGCATTTCATTGCTTTTTTGCTTTGCGTCTCTGATTGTTTTAGTGCTTATTCAGGTCAATAGCTATATTACTTCACATGGCAGGAGGTTGTGAGGCTTGTATAACATATATAAGATACTTCTTCTTTCCTTAAGAGGAAATTCACTAGCTATGGACGTTCTTATACTTTGCAAAAATGCTAAAGCCATTATCTTGGTCGTGTTTTTTCTATTGTGATTGCTCTCGTGACCAAGTGACCTTCTTTTGTGGAGAATCCTTCTGGTTCCCAGAGTTTATTAGCTATGGATGCTTGGGAGCATAGGAGTGTCATCTAAGGTAGCTGCAATGAAGAGTGTTTTATTTTGGTTTTAGTGGTCTCGAATGTTTGCAAACACTGTGTTTCTCAGGTCAGAGTTATAAATGCCTGATGCTTGCTGTTTTGTATAACTGTCCCTTTTCTGTCACAGGGAACTCAAAGTATCCTGGAGGAGGAAAGTCACATTAAGGACGTACTGTCTCGCATTGTCGTGGAGATGATCAAGCGGGAATGGCCTCAGCACTGGCCTGACATGCTAAAGGAGTTGGATACCCTCTCCAAGCAAGGGGTATGAAACACAGCTGTCTGGCCTCTTTTGTTTGCTCTTAGTATGGGGTTCAGTCTTCCATTATCCTGAGGAAAATCTAACTCACTCATGGTCAAGTGAGACAGGTTGGTGATGGACTCAAAAGCCTTGTAAGATTAAGTTATCCTGAGATGACTTTGGCAGAAAGAAGGCCATCCTGCTGTTTTATTTTCTCAACGTGTGACCTGTATCTTCATGCATGCTTGCTTTCTCTCCACATCTTTGAGCTAGTCGCTAGAAATTTTAATGTTTGGACTGTGCTGACGGAGTGTGTTTCACTTTGGAACATCAGGAAACTCAGACAGAACTGGTGATGTTCATCCTCCTACGTTTGGCAGAGGATGTGGTGACTTTTCAAACTCTGCCTACTCAGCGGCGACGAGATATCCAGCAAACCCTCACCCAGAACATGGAAAAGATCTTCAGCTTCCTACTAACTGCCCTGCAGCAGAACGTCAACAAGTACAGATGCATGGTAAGAGTCTCCTTCCCTTGGGTTTACTCTATGCTGGAGGCATTTAGGAATTGGGATGCAGCTCGCAAATTGTTGGGGAAGCAAGTACAGAAACTGAATCTGTTGCTGCCACTCTGAGGCAGGGATCTGCTATGGCCTGGGAAGCTGATGCTGATCAGAGAGACTGAACACACAAGGCTGATAGTGTTAGTGTTGATACTTTGATTTTGCTAGTGTAGATGGCTTGAGTAGCTGTGTGCTTCATCCATACTGTTGGAATGCGTGCTGGCACCATGGGTGTACAGCTTAGCAAAGTGAAGGTGTGGTTGTGGCAGAAACAGGTAATTTGGGGTGGTTTATGTAACACACAGTGATTAAGAGTTACCATCCAGGAATCGTGTCTGCTCTCTCACGTTGCAGTGCTACATTTGAGGTGATGCACCAAAATGCATGAATTTCGGATGTCTCAACATGCTTCTGGGCCTCTGGTCCTTTTCTCCAAGAGCTCAAGTCAGGAAGGCTTTTTTTTGCGAAGTTGTAGTGAAGAATGCTCTTCTATTTTTGTGTAAACAAACTTCTTTTCTGAATTCTTACCTAGAATCAGAGATGTGCAGTGACATTGTCAGTCACAGTGGATGATGGAGGGAAGTCTCTTCCTCAGTCTATTACTGTGAAAAGGAAGTGGATTTGAGAGTGAAGCAGAGCTGAAAAACCAAACTAGAAACTAGTTGCTTAGTCATATCTCGTATTCTTTTTTTTCACGAATTAAAATCCAGAGTTAATACTAAATGTGAAACTGGGAACCAATGAAAAACCCTTTTTCTACCTGACTTCTGTACACCTTCCTGATGCACTGTCAGGGTGAGCAACCCCGTCTGTAGAGCAGCCAGTTTTCTGTGCAGTTCATGGTGGTGGGAGGGTGATCCTTGTGTGTTTCGTAGTCTGGTTGAAATGCATTTCCAGGTAAGGTTTGCATTGCAATGCTTGAGGCTCTGAAGTGTGGCTGCTTCCGCTAACGGTGGAATCTTTCTGATTGGCAAGGTTGGAGCACCCCAGGAACAAGAAGTCCTTACCACTCCACAGGTTAGCAGATATTTGGGCTATTCGTGCACAGGTTCATTACTGAGGGTTGGGTGTTCATCTGTCTGCACACAGACTGGGGGAGATGATGGACAGGTCCCCAAGCCCATGATAACATGCAGTGCTTATAATTATGATGGGTTAATAGATAAACATGTTTATAAGATGGGTCATATATGAAATGTTTGGGGCTCAAGCTGATTAACTTAAATCACTGCAATGAATAGTCCAAACCAAAACCTTGCAGTAGAAAGAAATGCTTGTGGTGTCTTTGCATCTGCAAACAAATCAAACCTGAGTATCTGTGGGACTTGTTTGCAAAAGGATGGTACAGGTAGTGCATTGTTGCTGTTAAGTGTCCTAGGCCTGGGAGTCAGGCTGTAAGTTGGTGCTTCGGCTGTCTCCAGCTGCCTTGCTGACTGTTGACAAATCACCCTTTCAGACCTGAATCTTAAAAGCCACCAGCATCTTTTCGGAGTCTGGCTTTTGGGTGTAAGATGCTCTTAAAAGGTCAAAAGCTTATTTCCTGGAAGCCTCCAGGATGTACCAAAATGCCTTTCCTTCTTGTCACCTGTGTCTCCCTGGTGCCTCTTGACTGGAATGTTACCTTTTGGATGAGAAGGGAATTGTGGCTTAACTTGGCAATTCAGAGTCCTGTTGTCTTACCTGGTTGGGGGCTGCAGAGGTGACTTTGTTGGCTTCAGCAATGTCCTAAATGGGAGACTGATGTAGCCTCTTTTTTGGCTGTGTCCTTGAGGATAAGCCTTTCCAGTAGTGGCTGGGTGGAAGTGTGTGCTGTAGCTGTTCACTTACCCTCTCTTGTTTTCTTTTACAGAAGACTGATTTGGCTCAGGAACCAAAGGTGAGTAGAGCTATATGGGAGTTAGCTCATTAGTAATTCTTAAGATGAAGGTTACTTAGAACTAGGCTTTTCCTAGGCTTTCGAGTCTCTTGCCTGCAGTTTCATTCAGATGGATTTGTTCACTCTTAATACAAACACTTGAGAAAAGACAAGTGAGGAGTGGCAGCAGAAGGGTCCAAATCTCTCACTTTCTCAGCAGGGTTCTTGGTACTGTTATTTCAAGGAGTTGATTGCTCTAGATGGGAATTGGTGTTTTTCTATGGCTCTGACCTCATGCCTCCTCTCTGTTCACAGGCTCAGGCAAACTGTCGTGTGGGGATAGCGGCACTCAACACTTTGGCTGGCTACATTGACTGGGTAGCCCTAAGCCATATTACAGCAGACAACTGCAAGCTCTTGGAGATGTTGTGTCTCCTCCTAAATGAGCCTGAACTTCAAGTTGGAGCAGCAGAGTGTCTCCTGATTGCTGTCAGCAGGAAAGTGAGTTCTTCCTCCCCGGCTCTTCTGGCTCTCTTTTATTTTTCTCCTATTCTCCTATATAATTCTTTGAACTGAGCAATGCTATCTTTGGCCTTTTATCTGAGAATCAAATTTAGCTGATTCTGTTAATGATATTTGGTGTGAATGTCAGGCCAGCACAATGCATAGAGCAGCCATTGGAGCCCTCTCCAAATTGTACTTGCTTCTCCTTGCAGTTTGAACTTAGAGGTCCTCACTGACCTTTTATCCCCCACTTCCTAGAACTGTGAAGTGGAAAATAGTGTCATCAGCTGTGTCACCTGGCAGCTCAGAGAAGTGACAGCAGGATCTAAACAGGTGATTTGACCCATTCATTCATAGGCGGCTGAGTGGTTATCAGCTGCCTGTAAGTAACTAGCCAGTCTTCTGTCAATAAAAGATAATGCCTCAGGGTCAGTTTTGTTATTTAAAGTTCCTGTGATGGGATTGCTTGGAGAATTTTTTTTAGATCAGGTACCTTGGAATTTTGACAAGTTTTTACTTAAATCTTATGCAGACTCTAAGCCCCTCCCCAGATGTAAAGAAAACGGTGACTCTCCTAATTTTGCTTGCAGACAGCAATAAACATTTATGTAGATGGGAATAAATAGTTACGTTAAAATTGAGGCATGTGATGTGTTTTGTGCGTAGGGTAAGCTGGAGGACCGGAAGCCTCTGATGGTCTTGTTTGGAGACGTTGCCATGCACTGCATCCTCTCTGCTGCCCAGTGAGTACTGTGGTGCTGCTGTGATTTCACATAAAAATGCATACAAATGGCTTTGTAGGTGTAAAAGATACTGCTGCTTAAGCAAAGGAAGCAGGGACTGGAGGGGAGAGAACAAAACCACCATTTCTTTTGCAAAACCTGGAAAACCAGGGGTTTTTTTTCAAAACCCATAATTTAAAGACAATGAGGTGTAAATATCACAGCTTCCCTGGCTTTCCGTTTTAGCCTGAAACTGATCAGGAAGAGGGAATCTTTCAAAGAGCCAATTTCAGTGGTTTTAGATGCCAATAAAGCAGTACTTCTTGATAATAGCAAAGAAAATCCCACTGCAATAAAGTCAAATTCCTCTAGTCCTCTTTTTATCTACAAGATAGACAGCAGTGTGCCTGTCAGCTACAGCCTGAGTAACTGTGATCCTGTTTTTCCCTCGTTCCCAGGACAGCAGATGGAGAAGGCCTGGTGGAGAAGCACTATGTGTTCTTGAAGAGACTTTGCCAAGTTTTGTGCGCATTGGGCAGCCAGCTATGTGCGTTGCTAGTAAGTCTTTATTAATACCAGCAGCAACCCTGGCAGGGCTAGTGTTTAGGGCTGGGGCTTGAGGCAACCCTGATCTAAGGTAGGGCTGCACATTTGGCAGCTGTAGGGTTCTCTCCATGCGTTTCCAAAAGGCAGAAATGGTTCTGCTTTTAAGTGGGTTAACTGTATCCTGCCAAGTCATAGGAATGTAGACTGGAGGGACCCCGGCTGATGCCAGGGCTTTGCTGTCATCACGAACCATTTCCTGTAACCTCTGTAAAATGCTGAGCTTCACTGAAAATTGGTCAGGTTTTTAGTTGACTACTGCTACAGAAAATCTCATCTGGGAAATTACTCTTCTATTGGAAGCCTTTTAAATTTCCTAATAAAAATAACTCAGAGAGTATACCTGGCTGTTCTTCTACCAAGACTCAAGTTGAAGGAAGGAATGGGTTTTGTTCCTGCTGTTCATCTTTGTAATGCTCTGTGTCAATATTGAGATGAAGATGCAAATTCATACTGTTCATGCCATACTGGTGCTGAATTCTCACTCCCTCCATTCAGCTCAGTGCTTCTACAATAAAGAGGGCAGATTTGTTGAGAGATGCTGTTTGTGGCGAGATTGAAGCAACCAGCCTGTAAAAGTGATAGAGCAAAGTAAAGTCTCTCAGGGAAGGAAAGAAAAAGCCAAAAACAACCTTTGAGAATTCATCCTTAAAAAGAATGGACAGTATACAGGGTACATTTCTGCTTGCAGTGACTCCACTTGCTTTTAGGCAGTAGCTGTTAATCCATAATGAAGTAATGAGATGGAGCTTGCTAATTCAGAGTCACTTGGGAGAGGCAGCACTGAGCTGTACAATTCAAGGATCTTGGGGGCACCAGGTCATGTTATAATTTCTGAGAAGCAGCAGAACCTTGAATTTATGGCTTCTGGTAAAACTTAATTTCCTGACAAACTTCCAAGGAATTTACTGGTTGTGGATACTCATATGTTAAATACACAAAATATTTGGAGAAATTGAGTGAAATTATCTGGGTGTATTTTCTTGTGAAATTATTCAGTTTGAATTGCACTACTTTGGTACTGCTGCATGGGTTTGACCCATGCAGGAGTAAAATTGTGACTCATGGTAGCAGCAGTGGTTGTGAATTTGGTATTAATACAACTTCATTATGTGAGAAGTCACCCTTTGCTCTTGAATGAGGGTGGTGGTGTCTCTAGCACCTTCAAGCTGGTCAACAGAACGTGATGCTCCTTGGGCTATACTGGTATGAGAAAAAAATCAGTTGTTCAGTGTTTCTGTCTCTGCTCCTTTACAGTCTATGGCCTTGGATGTAGTGCTCCTGCTTTACCCTGAAACATACCATTTGTGAGCCCAGCCTGCCATAAAGTTAGTATTTTGTCTGAAATACTTCATGTTCCTCATAGGGCTCAGATTGTGATGTGGAAACGCCAGCCAACTTTGGAAAATACCTTGAGTCATTTTTAGCCTTCACAACCCATCCCAGCCAGGTATGTAAAGGGCTGAAAGTCTCACGTGTGTCTGTGTGTGTGAATGCATAATTGAGCTAGCCTGTAGAAAACTGCAGAACTTCAGCTGCTAAATATTGCTCTCTAGGATCTCCATTTCAGCTGAAGGCCTGGAAGGCAGAGAGTTTTCTACTCCATTACCACCCCATCAGGAGCACACAGAGAACTGAGTAGAAAATGCAGAATTTGCAACTAGCCCTAGTATTAGAGATTTTTGACTTTCTGGGAATTTGAGGTGTGCCTTCAAGGTGCCTTGGCCTCATCTTAATAGTCAGTATAATTTGCTGTTTCTTTCTGATAGCAGCACTTAATGTTAGCAGTGGAAATTCCAGCACTGAAATCCTCCTGTGTTCCTCTCTTTTCTCTCTTCTTCCCCCAGTTTCTGCGCTCTTCTACCCAGATCACATGGGGAGCCCTCTTTCGGCATGAAGTTCTGTCTCATGACCCTTTGTTACTGGCTGTTGTTCCCAAGTATCTCCGTGCGTCTATGACCAACCTAGTGAAGGTATGTGTAAATCACTGTTGGTTGTGAGAAAGTGCCTGGTGAATGTGGCCTGTGGGTCATAGGGGAAGAAACTACATTTTTGTAATGTCGTGGCCAGACATGATCTCCAAGCTGCTGAACACACAGGGATATCTTAATCATGTCTCCAGCCTTCATCTCATTAAAGCTCGTGTTAGCTGTGATGGGCAACTTCTCCTTCTTCCTGACCTTTTCCACTCTTTCTCCAGGTGGGCTTTCCTTCCAAAGCAGACAGCCCCAGCTGTGAATACTCCCGTTTTGATTTTGACAGTGATGAGGATTTCAATGCCTTCTTCAACTGTAAGTTGCCATAAGTTTCTGTTGTCTGTGCCTGCCTTCCTGCTTTTAGTCACTGGCCAAGCTACCAAATTGGCTCAGCAGCTTTAGTTTCATTTGTTGCATTTCATATTCCATTTGTTTCTTAACTTTTTTAATCTGGATCTTGGAGTAAATTAAGTTAGGATTTTCCTGGGGCAGCTCGTGTTTAATTTTACTATTTGCAATTGTTTTGGTGGCTGTCAGATAGATGGCCTAATAGCATTCTAGTGTCAAGGCAAATGTCTCTTTTGGTCACCTAGAGGAGAAAATCAAACAGCCTCAAGTCATGCTCAGGTTAGGAGAGGAAGGCAGCTTACAAAAGACTTTAGATGCCATTCCAGAAAGAAAATCTGTCTTGGCCCTGGTAGGTAGCTTCTGGTTTAATATCAACAACTAAAGTTGAGCAATTCAAATAGCCAAATTTAACTGGGATCTTAAACCAGCACTGGATATTAACGATTTTACTTTTTCTTTCAGTTTGTATTTTTCTTCCCAAAACTGAAGTTGGTTCTCACTGGCTGGTGTGGTTTGGTACTAATTTGGTGGGTGGGAGGATACATTGAATAAATTACATAAATTTTTAGTTCTTACATTTATGTCTGAAGATTTTAAGTATTGCAATTTTTATCACTTACTAGTTTTACTTACTGCAATAAATCCATTTGGGTAGAAACTATAAAGAAGCTAAATGCACAAAACCAGAATCTGAAATAGTTTTAGAGGGTTAAGTCATATTGAAGACCTTACATATATAAGAAAATATAACTAATTTGAAACACAAAATAAAATTACTTGGCAACACAACTTTATTAAACAGTGCAAATTGCATTTGTGCAGTCAGCAGAGCTGATTCTTTTGTGTGGTCATGCACTGGAATATTTTGGAACAAGTGAAATTCCTGTTCTGTACTTTGTTTTTAGTATCTTTGAAATTGAAAACAAGGCAACTGGGTTTTGACTTCAAATTTGTGATTAGTTGAACAATCTAGGAAAAGTGTGTTTAGGTAAAGGAAGTTGCAGTTATCTAATACGGTGTTTTATCTCTCTATCCCAAGATGTTCTGTAAGCAGCAAATGTTTATAGTTCGAACATTTACGTGAAGAATAGAGGCTTAATTGTAGTAAATCTGGCTTAACACTGATGCCTTTTCCTCGTCTTAAAAAATTGAGAGCCATACACAGTTACAGGATAAGAGGTTTTTATTTTGGTGTTTTAATAAGGGTCTTCATTGGTGTACCACTTCACCAAGGTGCATTGCATCACCTTTTACCTTACCAAGGTAAAAATCTCTTATCCCTTAACTGTGTCTGGCTATCAATTTTTAAGACCAGGAAAAGGCATCAGCATAGATTTTCATAATTCATACTGCATTTTAGTTGTACTTTTTTTAATGTTAGTCTGTTATTTCTTAGTCCGCTTAAATCACTTCAAAAATTGCCCATCCTGTTGTACTTGCTTTACTGTTTGTGTACTTGTGCCGGCTACACAGCTATTGCCAAAGCAAAAGTTCATAATGTTAATGGGTCTGCAAAATTTGCAGCATCAGCTGGTTTCTTGGTGTGTGATTTTTCCCTGCAGCTTTCCGAGCCCAGCAAGGAGAAGTGATGAGAATGGCTTGTCGTCTGGACCCTCTAACTGGCTTCCAAATGGCTGGTGAATGGCTGAAGTACCAGCTCACAGCTCCTGTTGATACTGGACCCATGAACTGTAGGTTACCTGAAAAAAATTAGGGATATGGGTTTTATTTTTAAATTAAAGCCAAGAAGAAACTTCTTGGCCTTTTTTTTTGTTGGAGTTTTTTAAATGGTAGCTAAGGCTCTGTGCTAGATTTTTAGGCTTTTAAAGTTTTTACAAGTTAAAAGCAAAACCAAGTCAAAACCGCTTCTTCCCTAATTTAGCCCTTTGGAGTCTGCTTATGGAATAAGTAAAGCCCCTGGCTCCTCCTTTCCTTCCCCCAAATCTTTCTGCAGAAGAGGTACAGCTGTCCCTCTGATGCAATTTTACAATTATTTGGGCTATTTTATCTTTGTAACTTATTGATTACTTTTGTTAGGGAAATTTCGCATATCTGGCAAATCCCTTGTCATTCACTTTGCATTCCCTGCTGTGGAAGAAGGCTGCTTGGTGCTCTGCAAAGTCACACTGAGGACAGTGTTGCCTGCAGTACAGAGTCTGGGCATGTGGTCTGCCTTCTTTTCCCTTCTCTGATTTGTTCATATTGCTCTGCACAGTACCTCAAAGACTTATGTCTCAGGAGCCTTCACTCGAATGAAGCAAATCACACGGGATTACGTTAATTGTTCCCAGTGCATTCCCGCCAGGCAGGGAGAGCTGTGTGCTTAAAATACTTGTGAATGTTAAGGTGTTCTAGCACAGGAACTTACCAGGCTGCTGTTGAGGAGCATGGTGAGAGCTCCAGTGTTCTCTTCCTTTCAGCTAAGACAGGCGAAGGTCTCTGCTCCATCTTCTCTCCATCCTTTGTGCAGTGGGATGCCATGACCTTCTTCTCGGAGAGTGTCATCAGCCAGATGTTTCGAACCATGGATAAAGATGTATGTGTGTTCCTGCCTTCTCTTCTGGCTTCTTCCGGGTCCATACCAGTGGGTTTTTGCAGTTATGTTATCCTTGAGCAGTTTTTAGTAACTGCTTACCTCCACACAAAACCCAGATTGTTTGCCGAGCCATTCTCATGAGGAATAATGACCCTTCTTTTGATGACACCAAACTCATAGTGGCGTGTCTTAATTTTGGATGCTATGGGATGAGGAGTGACAGTATGGGATGAGAAGTCGCAGGAGAGCGCTCAGGTGACATGCTTTTACATAGTGCTTTTCTAGAGAAGAGATTGCTTAAGGAAAATTTTATTTAATTATCCTCTGATTAGATTTTTTTTTTTTAATTTTAAACTTCTAGCTAAATAAGAGGAACTATACCCAGAGAGTAGGAGATCAGAAGCATTTTCTCTCTGTCTTTTGTTAAACGGCAGGAAAATCAGAAGGATCAGTTTGATATAGACTGACTTGATTTTTTTTTTAATTAGATTAAGCTGCTCATGCACTCATCAGTCTAATCACAGTAGAATAATTATATGGGTCAATACAGCTGATTAAGCATGGAATCTGTTGGACGGTGTCAAGAGAATTGGGTGACAGACTGAGAGAGGAAATTTGCCTTTCCCAGAGGTGCAAGCAATATTATAGGGACTAGAAATTGATGTCTCAAGACTGCCCTATCAACACTGGTGATGCTGCTGTCCTTTTTGCCTCAGCTTTTTTCCTGGGTTTTGTAGGAAGTATACTACAGGTTGAAGTATTGAGTGTTGCCTCCCTTTTTCTTCTTTTTTTTTTCCTACCTTTGTAGGAAATCCCAGTGAATGATGGCATAGATCTGCTGCAGCTTGTCCTTAATTTTGAAACAAAAGATCCTCTCATCCTGTCCTGTGTGCTCACCAATGTCTCTGCTCTCTTTCCATTTGTTACTTACCGACCAGAATACCTCCCACAAGTACTTTCCAAGGTAGGTATGTGCAGACCCTGCTAAAATTATATCAGCTCTTTGTGGTGCAGGACTCTTGGACTAAACTGCAGGAGTCAATCCTCTTGGTGTTGCTGTCAGGAAATGACTATGCTTCATGTTAAAGTTGGGAGAAACTGTGACTGAGGCTTGTCACAAGAACAGTAATGTCAATTAACCCAAATTTTGTAGTTCTTAGTATTAAGTGCATACTCTGGCCATGTTTCATTTCAAGGCTTCACTGTATGGACGATTCACCTTTCAGCTCACTCAGGGATTTTTCACTGACTTCAGTGAAATTGCACTAAAATCTTTATTACCTGTTCCTTGAGCTCAAACAGATGCGAGTGCTAAGTATTAATAAATGATATGAGTTTTTTGATTTTTCCTCCCTTTTCTCACAGCTATTTGCTTCAGTTACCTTTGAAGTTGTAGAAGAAAGTAAGGTACGTCTGAATTATTATCTACTAATGAGCTATAACAGTTGGATCAAATCATATTCTAGTGGAGAGAGCATCCTGAGTCTGAAGACTCTGCTGAAGTAGGCTTCTCAAGTATAGTTCTGCTCCTGGAAATCTGGGGAGTCTAGGTATTGCTGATCTCTGCGGTTGACATAGCCTACTAAGATTTGGCTCACAAGCTTAGAAGGCCACAGGTGTGCTCTAAGGCCAGTACACTTAGTTCCCCAGTCAGTGCTGGCCTTCGTGAGAATGAAATCCCTTCAGTAGTTCTGGGCATTCTTTCAGTACTTGATATACATGGCTCTGAAAGATGGCTGTAAACCCACAAGTCATTTAACGAGTGTTTGGAGTCTTGAAATAGTGAATAAGAGTCATGGCATCCTCGCTCGTGAAGTACAGCTTGTTTGAACATGGACTTCTTGAGTTGACTGCTGCTTCAGAGGAAATCTGGTTGCTGCATGATTGATTGGAGAGAGCAAGGGAGGCATGGAAATGTTCTTTTGATCTGTGCTCAACAGTGCAGGAATCTCTATATAATGAATTTGTCTCTTGAAGATAACCCTGCGTTTGGCTGAACTTTTGTTTTGCTTCATTGAAGTTTGTTGTGTCTGTCCAGGCTCCTAGAACTCGAGCAGTGAAGAATGTGAGAAGGCATGCGTGTTCCTCAATCATAAAGATGTGCCGGGATTACCCTCAGCTTGTCCTGGTATGTGAATGCAACTGTCATGAAGAGTCTTGCCTCAGTTACAGTTGGATTTTGTGGGATCTTCAGCTTCCTTGGCTACAGTCTCTGCTTTCCTTGCAGGAAACATTCCTGCTGCACAAATGGCAAAGTTGTTCATTCCCTGTACCTCTTTCTTCCCCGCTGAAAAATTTTCTGCCTAAGGAGTTGAATTGTAGATTGGTGGGTTAAATGTAAGAGGGATGAGGAGAAGGATACAAGCACTGCATTGGTTTTATGGGAATGTTTGTTGAATGTCCATGTTACCACCTGTGCTGGTCTCAGTTGATTCCTTAGCTGAAGACACTATCATAGCTAATCACTAGTTTTTCTTCTGTTACTTAACAGAATATAGGAGGAAAAGGAGAGTATTTGTTTTCTGGATGAGCTTGAGGAGATTAGAAGACAAACACATTTAAATTCCATGAGCTATGTTTTATTTGTTTTGCTGAAGTAAACAGTCTCTGCATGCAACATTCTTTAGATGTGTTTCTGTGGAGCGGGAGCTAGGATTATGGGAGGACTATAGGACATTGCTAGTTTAAACAATGATATTTTTAAAGGATATTAATTTAGGTAATTTGGAGGTTCCAGTTTGCATTCTGCAATTGATGCTAAGAGCTAATGGGTTGATTTTTGTTGCACTTTATTGGTCCTTGAGCTATAGCTGTCTTTTGCCCATGGCCAGCCAGACATCCTCACTAGAAGAGCCGAGGACCCAGAGCTGCCCCCAAAGAGGACTTCAAAGAAGGGCATGATTGCTAATGCTTGTACAAAATTATGGATAGATGTAGTGGCAACTGGAGAAGGAAGGGAAGAAATGCAAGAATTCCTGTGGCACTCATCATAACCATATGAATTGTTACTTACCACAAGCAAAGAGATGGTAGAATCCTAAGTCTGGCCAAAGAACCAAGGTGGTTTCTGTGGGCAAATCAAAGCACCAGAACTGCTTTGAGGTGTGATACTGCTTTAATGGATATAACTGCCTAGGGAGAGATTTCTTATTTCAGTCATTCTGTAGAGTTAAAGTGAAATGAATGCAGGATAATGATAGAGAGAAGAATAGAAGTTCTCTTAGACTGAATATGCAGAGAAACTTGAGTGTGAGGAGGAGATGGCTATGTTGAGAAAAGGTAACAGAAATGCTTCTCCAGCTGTACAGTCCATCCCTTCTCTACCTCCCCCAGTGACCCTTCTCCGTACCAAATGCATGATGCTTTTCCACTTGGATGTGTTTTCTAGCCAAACTTTGAGATGTTGTACAACCACGTGAAACAGCTGCTGTCAAATGAGCTACTTCTGACGCAGATGGAGAAGTGTGCTCTTATGGAGGCCCTGGTCCTCATCAGCAATCAGTTTAAGGACTATGAGCGACAGAAGGCTTTCCTGGAGGAGCTCATGGCTCCTGTGGCTGGCTTATGGCTCTCCCCAGAGATGCAGAGGTATGGATTATTTTTCTTTCTATTGGTCATTTCTTCTCCAACTTTGAGCTGGAGGTGTTGAGGAGGTAATGCCATGCCCAGTAAGGAAACACACAAGCCATAGGAGGATGGTGGGCTGCCTCTTGACCTCCTGTGCTGTGGGCAGTCGTTGTGATAATAGTAAAACGAGAAATTGAAGACATCCTTGCTCATCCCCAGGAGAAGGTAGGAAGCTGGGTTGTTATTAAAGCTGAGATATGTTGTAGCTCTGTGTAGCTGGGCATGCACAAGAGTTTTCTCAGTAGGACTATGTTCATAAGAGATTTTAATCTTTTAGGTCGCCACAGCCCAAGAGAACTGATAATATTTGGGGAGTGTACATAACTCTGATGCTTTTTAATCATTCCCATATACAGGATGGAGTACTACTAGCCTCTTTAGCCTGCTCTGTATTTGTTAGATGTTTATTGCCAGTGCAGAGCTCTGCTTAAATTTCCTGGTACAAACAATAATCCCGTTGCTGGTTTTTGCTACTGCCAGAGTCCTCTCAGATCCTGAAGCCTTTATATCCTACGTGGGTGCAGACAACAAAATTGCTGATCCGGTTTTGGAAGATCCTAGTGGCCTGAACCGGTCTAGAGTGAGTATCATTGCCAGGAGAGGTGTAATCATTAGTGAAAGGAGACCTGCCTCCTTCCATCCCCATTTCTCTTGTGATAACACACGAGGTCTCCTGATCATACACTTCTTTAGAATGTGGATCAATAGGTTTTACATGTTGCAGAATAACAGGCTGGCCTTTGCTCTTTAAGCTACAATAAAGAGCATGCAGGACATACAAAACCACATTATTTATTGGAGTAAAGCACACTATTTCCTACTCTTTGTTTCACAGAGTTTGGTTTTGGAGAAGCAATTGATTTACATGATTTTTGGAAATATGGCACCGTGAATTGTGCTTTTTAAACAAGGCAGTATGGAAAACACCGTGCTCAGGCTGGAGCACAGAATATAATTAAAATTAATCTGAGAAGATTTGTGCTGAGTTGTTGGTGTAAAGTCTTTACTTGGACTGCCAAGCACAGTTGCTGTCCTTAGATCTGTAGAAGAAACTGAAATGCAGTCCACAGAGATGTGCTTGTGATTTGGGGCTAATGCAGTTGTGTCGTCTCAGATCCTGCATCTGTCCCAGCACATGAAGGATGTGAGGAACTGATGGTCTAGACCCTTACTTTTAGCAGCCTACCTGGCTGCTTGCATGCTGTTGAGATGGTATGCATTGATGCTTTGTCTGATAGTGAATTCCTAGGCCATCCTGCCACGGCCAGGGCTCTCTGAAGTTAATGGAATAGAGCGTGATCATTTGCTGCATTTTCCTGGCAGCAAACTCACCAGAGTTTCTTCCTATCACCAGGTTAGGCTCACTGTAGAACATTCCCTTTGAGATGGGATGATGACGTGTTTCTCTGAGAACCTGTTGATTTCAGACTGTGATCTGGCTAAGAAATGCTTTCTCCATATCTCTTGCTGCAGATAAGCTTTTGCGTGTACACCATTCTCGGAGTTGTGAAACGAGCTCGTTGGCCTGCTGCTACTGAAGAGGCAAAAGCTGGAGGATTCTTTTTGGGATACCTGCCCAGTGGAACTCCAATGTACCGTAATCCTTGCACCGAGCAGGTCCTGAAGCTTTTTGACAATTTACTTGCACTCATAAGGTGGGTCAAGTTGACTTGAAATCATTTATGTTGACTTAATTATCTCTGAAAGCCAAACTGTGATAAATACATGGAATGCTCAGAGCATGTTTGCCCAGTGAAGCCAGTGGGAATACAGGCTGGAGCCAGTGCCCAAGTACTGTTCCTGACTGTTCACAGTGGGGAATGGTATTGGGGAAACTGGGAGCCTTCTAAATGTTCATTGGCCTGGCCTGCAGGAGGCCATCAAAGCTCATGGGAGCTTGTTCTGGGGTTGCCTCCCCCACCTCCAGTGCTATGGTTCTGCCACCCAGTTAATGATTTCTCAACTAACATCTCTGCTCTGCCCTCAGCCCCTACAAGGCCACCTCTCCCGTCACCACCAGGGCAGTCCCAGCTCTCATCGCATCCTGTTCGCCTTGTTCTCTCTTCAGTGTTAAATTAAGCTGGCTTTGCTGAACATGAGCAGCAGCCTCCTGAAGCACTGTCTGCTCTTGAAATCAGTGGATGCATACTCTCAGGCTGTTGCTACCATGCAGTGCCTCTCTGCGTGTCAGTGTTGTGTAGATCTGGGGCAGCCAAGGGAGGGAGCAAGAGAAGGCAGGAAAAGGAAATCCTGAATAACACAGTTCCCAGAGTTGTAAAGGAGAAGTCTCTTTCAGGGTAACTCCTAACACTGGGATTTTGCCGGACTTAGGGGAAGTTTTGTGAGATAACATGTTACGTGCTTGAAAACTTGATGCTCTGTCCTTGGCAGGGGCCTTTAGAGAAAGAGCATTTTCAGATCCACTTAGATTTTTCAGCTCCTGAGTTTGTAAGAGAAGGAGCCATGTTACTGAGCTCTGTCTAGTCAAGTATGTTTAGTACTCACTGAGCTCAGGAATGTGCTGCTTCCAGAAAGAAGCAACATGCTGGACTCTTGGGACAAGCACATGTTGTCTTGGCCCACGCTGGCAGTGTTTCTCATCACTAAACTCTGTGTAGCACAGCATGTGGTACATTGGCCAGTGACCAGGTAGACTTACAGAACTGTGCTTGAAGTCTTTTTGCCTTTTATCCTGGACGACTGAAGATCCTGTTGATCCTATTGGGCACTAAACCAGTGCCCAAGGTCTGAACAGGCTTCAACAGACACTTTCCTCGTGCAGTCACTGTTCCTATCAGAACTTGTGCCTTAGTAAAATCACTTGGGATCTCTGTTAAAACATCCAACTTCTGTCACTACATCACTTCTGTGAAGAAGCAGAAGCTCTGTGCCTGGCTGTTTACTACCTCGAAGAGAAGACAAGAGCTATGTTCTCAATCCAGTATATAAAGGAAGAGGCTCCATGGCTGGTTTGGGGTTTTTTTTTGACATAATGCATCTGTGTTGTTCAGGCATCTCACCTGAAGAAATATTTTCTGTGTGTATGGTAGTAACATACATGGAGAAACCTGTACTTGACTCAGAGATATCTGGGCTTTTCTTAAGGCTGGATGCTCCAACAAGAACGAATGAATGATGTGTTAAGAACAGTAGATCTTTATGCTTCATATTTTTCCATTGCTGCTGCTGAATATATAGGCCTCTGTTTGACAACTGCAAGCTCGTAATTGTTCAGTGCAAGTGTTGGTGATGATGCTTATGTCTTTTTGGCAAAGCTGGATCTTGTGCTATGGAGCTCCTGTTGTGTTCTTTGCTGACTTCAGGTGCCTTTTCCAAGTATGTCTTCCTCAAGCTCTCTTTAATGTGGATCACAGAGGAGAATATAGAATCTGTAGCTGCCTGTCAGCAGGCAGGAGGTATGGGGATATGAGGAAGGCTGCCTGGCAGGAAAGCTGCATGTGTTTAGGATGCCTTCGGGGACATAGTTGCATTACTGCCTGGGGATGGATGCTTCTCTTAGATCTGTGCCATTAGGCAGCTCTCTGTAGAGACAAGCAACATCCAGTGTTGCCCACGTGCTCATGTGGGAAGTCCGTGCAGGCTGTGTTGGTTTCTGTGTGAGCAGCTCCACAGGCAGCAGTAGCATGGATCCTGCTGAGCAGCTTAACTGAGCACCAGTGTGCTAACCAAGCGGGGTGGGTTTCAGGCCCAGCAGGTGGATCTGCTGCTCTCTGGATAGCATGTGGCATTCTGCTGCTGTGTTAGCAGACAGAAGCAGTGAAGCTGTTAAGCCATTGAGCCTTTGCCAGGGTGGAAGTAGCTTGAAGGTAGGTCGTGGGTGAGGTCAAACAACTGGGAAGAATGAAGTAGTCCAGGTAATGGAAAAACAAGGTAGTTTTATTGTATCTCTCTACCTGTATTTGTCTCTGTGTTGGTAGCTGTATTTAATGAATTATTTTGAGGTTCCATTATTAATCATTGCTTGCAGTTTTCAGAGTAATGATTCTCCTGTCCTCTGTGGTACCTCATTTCATTTAGGTGTTTTCTAGCTTCTGGCTTAAAATGTTCACTCCCAAATTTAAACCCAAATCATGATTTTCAGCCACCGTGGTGCATTTCTGCAGTCAGTAGCTGCATGACCTGATTGATGCAGAGCCTTTACTGTGCTGGGATTTGCTCTTGTTTTGTTACAAATTAAGTGCTCAGGCTCAGCAAATGCTTTGCTTAGACAAAGGTTTTTTTGGAACTCCTGATGACGAGATGCTGACATTGCCAAAGCATTAATGCTGATGAAAGAATTCTTAGGTAGACATGGATGCTGTAGGCATTTTCATTGTAGGCAGCTCCAGCTTTGGAAAAATCCTTCCATCAGGGACTGTCCTAAAGGAGTCATCTTCTGGTTTACAAGCTGTTCTCTCTAGGCATCAGATACTCTTTCTAGCAGAGCTGTGACCATCACTGAAAATCCCCCAAGTCCTGCCATATCCTTTGTTTGTCTTCTCTAAAGCATAAATGTCTCTTGAAATTAGTTTTACTGTTTTCCTGTGTGTGGGGTGCCCAGGAGTGCTGATAAGTCTCAGCTGGAACATGCCTAGAGGCTACATTATCATACATGAGCACTATTGGATGCCTTTTTAACTCCCATTGGGAGTGGGTGGTTGGCTATTTTCTCTCCATTCCCACTGGGAACTTGCTAAAGTATTACAAGAGCTTGCCCTGTAAGTGAACATCTGCCTCCCAGCTCTCAGACTTAAGAAAATGCTTCAAGAACTCTGAAACAACTAAGTACCATGACCATGCCTTCAGGATATGACTGCCTGTCCTCCTGGAGTTAGTGCAGTGGGATTCCAGGGCTCAACTTTACAATTCCACAGTCCCTGCATTTGCTCCACTGGCCTTCTGCCCAGTGTGAGGCAAAGCCAACACTGGTATGGAGTGGGCAGGAGATATACAAGAGATTATTTTAGTGGCTAGGTTTCAGGATAGCCTCAAGCAGAAATGTACAGCTTTTTGAGTAGGTGGGGCAGCATTAACCAGTGTGGAAGCTGTACTGCTCCCTAGCCCTTCTTGGCCAAGCAGAATCAGCTTGTGCCCCTTTGAGGCCTGTTGCATGGTGTTAGATCCAGCCCAGAATGAGAGTATGAGTCATTAACTCATTTGTGTAGCTCTTTCTTACGAAGTTCACATACTTGCCTTCCTCATGTGCAGTGAGCAGGGAAGTATTTAACACTTGTAGAGAGAAACAGGATAGTTGCGGTTTTGGAGCTTTCTGCAAATGCAAGCAGACATCACTGCATCAGGGTTGCCAGAATTAAGAACGTAGACCTTAAAAAAAAACAAACCCAAAAAACAATTAATACATGAGTAAAAGCTGAGACTCTGGAGAACATCCTGAGGTCTGTCCACCCTCCCTTCCCTCAGCCATTCCCATGTACCCCCTGCTTTGGGAAACGCTGCTTGAGGGGGAGATACTGAGTTGCCCTTGATCACCTCTAGCAGCAGGTACAATGGCATTGCAGTTTTGGAGGAGGCTGCAGGATTTGTGCTGTGTGCAGCTGGCGACACCCAGAGTGGAGGTCTGAGGTCTCAAAGGAGAGAGGTAGGTGAGAGAGACACCCCTGCCGTGTCCAGCTCTGAGTGTCAGTACCCTGGCTAAGAGAGGGGACCCATTTTGGCCTGGATAGCAAGAACCAGCCACCCTTGGCTGAATTGGTGTCTCTTGCAGACAGCTGACTGTGGCCACTTCCTATGATGTGGAATTGTTCCCAGCTGGATGTGTTGTCCAGGGGGCATGTGTGACTGCCATGAGTAACATCTGGTCGGACTGATGTTCTCACTAGAGTCCCTCCAATGACACCTGCCATTCTGGGGACTGTGACCCATCCCTGAGGGGCAGTGTGTGTATTTTGGAGCTGAAACAGCCCCTCCTTCTGCAGGGGCCTTAGGTGCAGAAGATCTTTAGAGACTATAGAATCCGTGTCTTGTCAATTTTAAAAATACATTCTCTGATCCCTTTGGCCAAGCTAATAAGTTGTTCCCAGCATCATCTGGAGAATTGCTGGGAGATTTTACTGCTGGTGCTTGCAAGGGGTGGGATGAACTGAAATAAGTGGAAGGGGCAGCCAGGAGATTCAGGACATGAGATGGAGTCACTCCATGTCTCTGTTGGGTCAGCTTCCCCAATATTTTTGCAGGTGAGGAAGGGGGATCCCATGCACATGTGCATGGTCTCACCTTCCTCATCATCTGCCTCAGAAGAGCTGTCCACGAGCTGAAGGAGAGGATTCCACTGTCAAGAGTGAAAAGGGGTTGACTTACACTAGTATAAATCAAGTGCTCTTCTGTTTCAGGACTCACAACAACCTCTACATGCCAGAGATGGTGGCTAGGCTGGGGGATACGTTTGCAAAAGCCTTGGACATGCTGGAGGTGGAGAAGAATGCTATTCTAGGTAAGAGGCTTCTCTTCAGGAGGAGTGTGTGGGCAGATTCTTAAGAGATCTTTGGAGTTCTATGTAGTTACATAGTTTTCTGTCCATAACAATGGAAGTGAAATAGGGCTGGAGAACCAGTTTCTTCACAGTATTTGCAGTTCAGCTATGGTTTGAACTGGATGAAACTAAGACATTAAATAAGTTATTGGTCTCAGACACATTGGTTTCTTCTGCATGCATTGATGGGTATGTTACCAAACTGCTTATCCCATCTACGGGATGGTGGTGGTCTCTGCAACATGGCATTTCAGACTGCAGAGACTGGAGGTTGCCGTAGTTGTCTGCCTTTGAGCAGAATTAGTGCTCAGGAGCCCCAAGTGCTGGTGCAGAGACCTGTCCTGGAGGGCAAGAGCCAAGTTGTGCAGTATGGCCCTGGCATTTGTTTCTCGACAGCAGATTAGAAAAAGGCCTTCAGAACCTTCTTGAAAAAGGTTTGAGCTTGTGAACACAGAAGCCTTTCCAGCCAAGCAGAAGCGGGTGACCGTGAGGATAAGGTGTGGATCATGACTTTGGAAATGGGAGTTTAATTTCAGGTTCTGACAGACAGTGAAATATTTTGGGGAAATTGCTTTGTCTTTCTTTCTTTATGTCCTATCTATAAAATGAGGACATGCTTCCTTTACATCTTTTCTGTGACTTTAAAAACTCTGTCTGTGAGCCCCTGCACAGAAAGCAGCAGGGCCTTGATCTCTGCTCTAAACTTTTTCATATTGTAGTTCGACAGTAGCTTGTATCCTGGCAGAGAATACAAACCTGAAGGGATGAGCTATTAGAGGAGCTGCAACAACTGTCAGCTTTGCTGCTGACTAGGTTCTGATAGCTCAAGTAAGTTCTACTTTGGAAAAATAAGGCAGCTACAACAACCTCAGTGGAAACACCTCTGCTCTGGGTGCAACGAGCCTGAACCTGGCTGACCTCTGACTTGCTGCCATCAAGCTGGCTGGGGCCTGCCCAGCATGCTATGAAGGTGCACCGTGCTCTCCCATTAATGCAGCATTAATGTAACTGAAGCTTATTCCTTTCCACAGGTCTTCCTCAGCCTTTGTTGGAACTTTATGACTCTCCTGTTTACAAAACAGTCTTAGAAAGGATGCAGGGCTTCTTTTGTACCCTCTACGACAACTGGTAAGAGCACCATGTCTCTCATCACAATCCAGCACTGCATAGCTGGAGCAGTAGGATATTGTAGGGTCCTGACTTCCTTTAGAGTTCGATTTCTGATGTCAGCTGTACCCTGTAATATCCAACTACAAGCTGCAGTGGTGGCCTAGATTCAGTGGTTGGAGCCTGCCACACAGACATGGAACGGTCAGGAAAAGGTACCTCAAAATGGGGATCTGCTTTTAGCTCTTCTGCAGTTAGGTAATCAGATTGGAGTGCTTACCTGATATCCTGATCTAGTTTGTCTCTTTTGCCAGTTCTAATTATGTGTCAGAGTACATCAGTGCTTGAAAGTACCTTGTCGTGCTTAAATGCTTAATTCATTGTCCCTCTGCAGGTATCCCCGAAAAAAAAAGAGATACTATGCTAAAATTCCTCTATAGTATTTGTTTAGGAATGTGACAACTGTGTAGTCTCAAGATGATAGTACTTGTAGCCTTTGCAGATCAGAGACATACTTATCTAGCAGACTTGTAATTAACTTGTTTTTTGTTGAAGTTTTCACATCCTGGGAAATGCAGGCCCCTCCATGCAACAGGATTTCTACACTGTTGAGGGTCTTGCTACCCAGCTCCTCAGCTCTGCTTTCAACAACCTCAACAACATTCCTGATTACAGACTGCGTCCCATGCTCCGTATCCTTCCATCACTGTCTCAGGCCAGCTTGGGAGGCCCTAAAGACATAAATTTAAACCCTGTGTTGTTTTCAGCATGGCCAAGAAAAAGAAGAATGATTGAGGAGTTAAACAGGGATATACCAGTTGTGGATGAGGTGTTAGCCTAGGAGGGCATGAACACAATGAGCAGTGCATGGGGTCAGAATAAATGGAGAGGATTCATGTGGTTCTGGAGGCACTGTGAGAAGTGAGTAGTGCCTTCTAGTGCCAAGGGGGCTTGGATAATGAGGAGCATGACATGAAGATGTGCATCTCTGGGAGATGATGTGGGTTTCCCAGCCTACTTTCCAGGGCTGGACATTCAGTCTCGCATCTAGGAAATGGGTGCTAAGCATCCCTAACTTTCTCAGCTGAACTTTCAGGGGAAAGAGCTGAATAACTGATGTTCTTGCTATATAGAGATGCCACTTATTAATTCAGGGCTGTGAGAAGGTGGGCTTCCAGGTGTCTGTCCCTTGGCCTCCAGTGGAATGGGCTTGAGCACTGTGCTGCAGTCTCTCTAGAAGCTGGCCTTATGTGTTGGATCTCTTCCTTAATTAGTCTGTGCAGGTGTGTTTGTGAAGCCCTTGGTACTTTCCTGCCCCTCAGAATACTATGAAACCCTCGTCTGCCCCATGCTGGGACCACTCTTTACCTATCTGCACATGGTAAGAAAACAGCTTCTTCATTGCCTGTTCCTTGACAGCCGTGACTCCCTGTAGCAGCTGGCAGCAGTATGTGGGAATGTCTATCTCTACAAAGCCAGCAGAGACAAGGGCAGAGCCTTGGTGCTTAATGTTTTGATGATGTTTTGAGGGTGCTTTAAAGTGCATCAAACTCGGTCTGTTGCCCTGCACCCCTTGCTGTGAGTTCAAACCTGTGGACATGAACTCCTCAACCTGCAGCCCTGAGACTTTCTGGGTTTATGTTTGGGGTTTTTTTCCAATGTCCTGTCATTTTCATTCTCATTCTCATTCACATTGTCATTCTCATTCACATTCCAACACACTTGGTACCAGTTCTCCTGCCGTTCAAAACAGGTCTTGGTGTGAGAGCTGTGTTTAAAGCTCTTGTGCTTCTGCCAGCAGCTATTGCTTGGGTCTCCTTGCATTATGTCCAGATTTAATCTTTCCTTTTGTCTTGAACAGAGGTTGTCCCAGAAATGGCAGGTGATCAACCAGCGAAGCATGCTCTGGTAAGCTTCCACTCCTTCGTACAAAGAGGGAAATGGGGAATGGGATGGAGATTTGGTCTTTTACATGGCCCTTTGCCCAGGAAAGTCCTTGCCAGCGAGGGCTGGAAGACACAGTGGTGACTCATTTCCTGTATTTGGGCAGAGGGGGTACTTGAAGACATTGGCTCCTGTCAAACTAAAACCTGTTCTTCTCAGTGAGGATGATGCTGCAGATGACAACCCCGAGTCTCAGGAGATGCTTGAGGAACAGCTGGTCAGGCTGCTGACTCGAGAAGTCATGGATCTCGCCAGTAAGTGAAATCATGCTAGGTCTTCTGAGATATTTGGGAAGTTTTCCCTGGAGAGGACAATAGGAATTCCCAGTGTGCAGTGAGACTTAATTATAACTGTCAGTAGTGTATAGCATAACCATGAGAACTCAGATGTTAGACAGCCCTGCCAAAATCTTAGCTAAAACCTAGTAAGAGATAATTCAAAACCTTCAGAAGAGAGATTCTTCCTTTTGTTAGCTTTTATGGCTCCATGGTTTTGGGACTGTTCCTATAGGAATCTAGTCCTACAGGGAATTGGGTTCTCTCATTCTGTGCTTTGGAGCCCAATATGGGACATGGATTTGTGGAAAAGCCAAGTGCAGAGCAGTTTTGTTGCTGGCAATTGTGTCTAACCAGATGTAATCCTCCCCCCAAAGCAGTCTCCCTTGTGTTCCCCTTCTCCAGCATAATTTTTGTGTCAGCATGGCTTTGTTCAGAGAGGCTGGGGAAATTGATTCCACAAGGATTACAGATCTCAGTCTTCTATCTCCTTTCTTGACTCGCCTTTTTTTGCTTTAAATCAGTGTTCTTCTTGGGTTATGGGCTTTAGATGGTTTTGCATATTCCTGGTTCTCAGTCGTAGGAAGCAACTACTCTGCAGCAGGTTCCACTGTGGGAAGGTGCGGTGGGTGGGGTGTTACAGCCTTCCAGGTAGTGCAGTATTGAGCTTTTATCCTGGGCTTTCTGATTCTTCAGATTCCCTGTAAGAGCTGGGGCAGCTTGAAGCAGCTGCGAACCCATTAGAGTCTGTAGGATAATCTCTGCATGTTCTGCAGTAGGATCTTCCCTTTTCTGCTCCCCTGACCTGCAACTGTTTTTGCAGCTGTTTGCTGTGTTTCTAAGAAAGGTGTTGAACAGAACACTACTGCTGCTGTAGATGGAGATGGTAAGTAAATGCCTACCTTTGCCTTTCCTGCCCTTAGTGTACACAAATACTGTTCCTTTCCTGTTTCTTGAGGGTGAGGCTGGGCTGATGCTGGAAGTTCTGTATCAGGGGTATAAATTGGGTAAAAGCCTTCAGCTCTGTCCTGCCCAGCATGTCTGAGGGCCACAGAAAAACCCAGTCTAGCCTGGAAACTAATGTGCTGTAGGGTTCACAGGTGGCATATTGGAGTAGCTGGTTCTTAAGGTTCTGAGAAGTGGGCTGAGGAGCAGAGGGGGATTTGAACAGTTTCCCAAGAGCTGAAGGTAGCCAGTTGCATGCCCCTCCTGCCCCACATAGGGTGGGTGCTTTTTGCTTGAAAAGAGATGTTCTGGATAGCTGTACCAGGACACTGATTCTTTGTGCTGTCTCCTGGCTCCCAGCTTAGTCCTTGCAGCCTCCCTCTGTCCCCCTCCTTGTGTCCCAGTCCTTGGGAGGTCACGTTCACAATGCAGTCTTGCTCTGCAGATGATGAGGCGATGGCCACAGAGGTGACTCCCCCTGCCAATGCAGAGCTCACCGAGCTCGGCAAGTGTCTGATGAAGCAAGAGGTAAGAGCATGTGCTCTGACTGCCACCATCCTTTCTCTGTACTCTTTGTCACACTTGTCTGCTCTGAAGCCAGACACTGCTGCAGAGATCTAGGCTGCTGGAGCGTCTCCCATTTGGGAATCACCTCTTGGGAACATGCATGGCTTTTAAGAGCCTTGCAGAAGCCACAAAGCAAATAGGGGTTGGGATCCAGTTACAAACACAGCTACACAGCCTCAGCCCTTCTGGGGAAAAGGCCCTGGGCATTCAGCCCCTCACTTGCTCCCTCGCTCTCCCTGTATCTTGGGCCCCAGTCTTCATTAGGAAGAACTTTACCCAGTACCTTTTTTTCCTGTAAAATCTGCCTGAAGTGGTACAGGAGCCACAGTGCTAATACCACCCATTGTGCAGAGTACCTTTTCCCCAATATTTCTGTACTCTCTGCTGTGGATGCCTTGAAGCTCTTGTAGAAGTTTCTGCAGTGACTTGAGAGTAAGAGCTGAGGGGAGTCCTTGAGTGCTTCAGGGTCTTTCCCAGAGAGATGAAGGGAGCAGATTAACTTAACACTGGTCCCTCATGGTTATGATGGTTCACACTAGGTGAACACCTTCCATGGGAGCAAACAGTAAGATGCAGGATTCTCAGAAGCTCCTGCAGATTCTCTGGATTTCTTCTTGGCTCCCATCAGGTTTGAAAGCTGGAGGTAGGAAATAGTTCCTCTGACTGGTTTTCCTCTCTGACTCCTTTTCAGGATGTTTGCACTGCAGTGCTGATCACTGCCTACACATCCTTATCCTGGAAGGACACCCTGTCCTGCCAAAGAACCACAACACAGCTTTGCTGGCCACTGCTCAAACAGGTACCTCTGGGAGGAAGAAGAGATTAGTTCTGGTAGTGTTGGAAGTGGAAGTTCGGAATGTTGTGAGAAGCATGGCTGCTTCACCCCTGGGTACCTTCTCCCTCCGGAAGAGCAAGCTGTTATAGAAAGGTGGTTATGTACCAGTATGTTGCTTCAGTGCTGACAGTGCTTCTTCCCCAGGTGCTTCCAGGAAACCTCCTTCCCGATGCTGTGTCCTGGTTTTTCACAAGTGTGCTGAAGGGCTTACAGGTACATGGGCAGCACGATGGGTGCATGGCAGCTCTTGTCCACCTGGCTTTCCAGATCTACGAGGCCTTGGTGAGAAATTCTGTTCTTCATCCAAATGTGAGGTTGAGGAATGTGAGGGGAATGGTGAAAACTAATCCCATGCCCAGTGGGTAGGGGCAGAGGAGTTAATGGTCCCCAAGGAGGGCAAGGCTGTTCTAGAAGAGCTGTGTTAATGGTACTTCTCCATGCAGCGGCCTCGCTATGGTGAGCTGAAGGCAGTGATGGAGCAGATCCCAGACATCCAGCTGGACTCTTTGGAGCAGTTTGATTCAAAGCTTCTCAACCCAACACTACAGAAAGTGGCAGACAAGCGCCGGAAGGATCACTTCAAGCGCCTCATCTCAGGTTGCATTGGGGTAAGTGATATCCTGGAGGAAAATTTCACAGCTGTATGCTGCAAAAGTGATGGCGTGGCTGGCCTGCCTGTTTTCACCAGCCACCTCCCTTCCCAGCCAGGAGGCTGTTGCAGCATGTTCTTAGTGTTTGTTCTGCCTCTCTTCACCCTGGAGGTCCTGGAGCAGACTGAGCAGCCCCTCCAGCAATGGCCTCTCATTGAGAGACAGTGGGTACTTTGCACAGGGGTGCCCGGGGAAACAGGGTGTTAAACTGTTTGAATCTGGTGGATGGGCATTGGACTTCTAAGAGGATGGTGATGGTGGAGCCTTTGACATTGAATTAGAAGCTGGGGAGCTCATATTCTGAAGGTTACCTCAATGCCCTGGCACTTGGGAAAGGCCAGGCCTGAAATTCCTCAAAATGCAAGCACAGGGTCCAGGCTCAGGGATTGCTCAGAACCTGGGGTTTGCCTCTGATGTGCAAGCAAGCTGCCCCTGAGCTGAGTGGGGGTATGAAGACAGTAACGTCTGATGCCTGCCTGTCTGTCCTCTGCAGAAGCCCATTGGGGAGCAGTTCCGCAAGGAGGTTCATATCCGGAACCTTCCATCTCTCTTCAAAAAGGTGAAGCCATCACTGGAGACAGATGTGCTAGAAAACGAGGACGGAGAGGGCTTCAATGTACTCTTTGAACCCTAAGCCTGGGATGCTGCAACCATCTCCTCCCCTACCTTATAATTTGTCTCTCCTCATAGTAAGCACATTAGATTCTCCTTGTCACCGCCTCCACAAGCATTCATCTGAATAAAGCCCCTTACGGGTCCTGTCCCCTTCTCTTCCATACACTGGGATGGGGCCTGCGGTGGCATTTGAGCCAGTCAATATTAAGCTCTTCCCCTGACTCCTTCCCCTCCACTGGATGAGCATCTTTAGACCTCTATTTCTCTGGAAGGTGGGAGCTGAGTCCATAGACCTCATTAGGGTAAAGCTTGATCATCTTGTAGCCTCGGGTCACTCTTGCTCCACCTCTTTATCCCTTGGGGTTTAGGGTTAATGCAAAAGGCAGAGTAGTGTGCCATGTGAAAAGGGGCTACCCTAATCTTCCTCTGGGTGCTAGTAGCCAGGCTTTGTAGGGAACACATTGGACACTCCTGTCATGCTTATCAGCACTTGTCCCTAGTGGACTGGAATTCTGCTGAATCCGTTTCCCTCCAGGATGCTGAGCCTTGGGCTGAAGGCTGCGTGCCGGGAAGCCTAGCAGTGCTCCAGGATCTCCTGTGAGATCAGCCTTTCAAAGGTGCAGCTGCTCTCTAGAAAGAGGCAGACACTGTCATATATATACATATGTATGTATAGATACGATCATACAGCTTGTTCTACCCAGAGCCAAATGGAAGGCTTTTACTTTGTGCCAGCCTTTCTTGGACATCTCTCAGGGGGAGCAGGACATTTTTTTTTTCTTAATTTTTTTTTTTTTTTCATTTTACAATGCCCTGTAGACTAGAACTTGGCCAGCGCAGGGTAAATAAAATCTGGACCAATACCTGACGCACCTGCAATCCAGAAGAGATCTCGCCCTGTTGCAGTGGAGGTGACAGTAGCCCCTGTTTTTACCCAGTCTGGTACTTCTCAGAGAATTGCATGATGGGGCAGGAGGGGTGGGCTTTATACTGCAGTTTACAGGGGGGAGCCGGGTCAGAAGCTGGGTTTTAGATGTGGTGGGACTCTTATGAAGCCACTCCAGTCTGCAAAGCTGGTTCTTCTTACATGACAAATACTACACAATCTACCCTAGAGTTAGTGCAAGAGCTGGGAGGGTCTGTCCAGAGCTAGCTGGCAGTTTTGCCATCCTGGAGACAGAACAAGTAATAAATTGTGGTAGATGGAAAAGTGGTGTCTCCACATGGACAGACTGGACAAAAAGGCTGGGGTTGGGAGGTGTGGAAGTGCAGATAGGAAGAGCAGGCCTTGGGCGTCCACTCACCCTCCTGCCCCTGCTGTTCCACCAGCACCCTCCACTTTTCTTCCTAGCCTCAAACTTTTTTAACCTCTGAGCTAACATGGCTCCCAGCTCTAGCAAAGGCTGGGTGTATTTATTGTGTTGTGATATTTTTAACATTCTGTGACTTCATGCTAGACACAAGGGGTTTTTGTAAAATGGATTTAAAACCTTTTTTGTAGGAATGTTTAAATCCGAAGCTGTCTCTGAACTGGTTGTGTTACACCTGAATGTCAGTAAAGCTATTCCAGTTTCATACACACGGTGTCATGTTTCATTTTTATTCTTGTATCTGTTTCAGTAAGATCTGAGGCCTCTGATCTGGCCAGACTGCCTGCCTGGAGATTTCTCAGCATTCCTTATTCCAGCTACCAAAAAAGGGGCACCTTTGCTAGTGGTCAGTACACTGTCAGGAAGGAGATGAACCATTCCAGACTATATAGTTTAATTCAGTGAGGGGGAAATTGTATTTTTCAAGTATTTATTTGCCACTCACTGCTAGTTTATTTTAATTCTAGGTCCCAGCTTACAGCTTGAGGGATATGTGTTGTCAAAGCAACATGGGTCTGTCCCATAAGTATGTGAAGCAATAGGATAGATAGATAGATAGATAGATAGATAGATAGATAGATAGATAGATAGATAGATAGATAGATAGATAGATAGATAGATAGATAGATAGAACGTGTGATAGGCACATGCAGCATATGCCTGGTTTTGCAGCATGGCATGGGATAGATTGGGGTTGGAGCCAGGATGCCAAGTGTACCTCCTCCCTACATATGCACCCTAACAGGATGTTTACAGTCTAATTCTACCCCAAGGAAACAGAACTTTAATTTTACTTACTTGCTAAAGTCTAGCACTATAGTGTAGATTGACTTCAGCAACTGGGACACAGCAATACTCCCAGACATTTTCAACCCTTAACACTCCACCACATTGCTCAATGCCCCATCTATCCTGGCCTTGAACACTTCCAGGGATGGGGCATTCACAGCTGTGGACAGCCTGTGACAACTTACCTTCACCCTCATTTAAAAAAAATACCTAATGTTCAATATAAGTCTACCTTCTTTCAGTTCAAAACTGTTGGCCCTTAGCCTGTCACTACAGACCCTGGTAAAGTCTTTCTCCATGCTCCCTTTAGATACTGAAAGGCCAGAATAGCGTCTCCCTGGAGCTTTCTTATTCTCCAGGCTGAACAATCCCAGCTCTCTCAATTTCTTCATAGGAGAGGTGTTCCAGTCCTCTGACAGTACAGCCTTTACCATATTAACTATCCCAGAGCTGGTCTGAAACACCTGCAGAACAGCCGTGCTCTGATACCAACTCGTTAAATCTCACTGATCTGCTGTGAAGTGCTTTACTACACTACCCTGTCAGTCCTCACTCACTGCATACCATCTAAAAAAAATGCTGTTACTCATCTTTAGACCTGCTGCCACTTTCTTCTCCATGTATTATGGTTTCAAAAATTGTGAATGACACAGGAGACAGCTTTAAAAAAAAAAGCCTTTATTTTAGTGCATCTCCTTACTGCGGCTCATTACTAACAGAAAAATCCACAGAGATAGTCCCTGGATTCTTAGCAAGCCCCTATCAAGCCTCATGCCTATGGAAGAGGAATCCCCCCCCAGAAGGAGGAGCAGGAAGCCCAGAACAGCAGAGCAGGCTTTCCCAGCTACAGCCTGGTCACTCCATAGACACAGAGTCCAGCTCATTGAGGAAGCGCTGACACTTTCCCATCAGGATCTTGATGGCTTCACTCACCAGCACATCTGGAGGCAAGATACCCGTCGACTCCACTGAAACTGCACAGAGACACAAACTCAAGTCAGCACAGCCATGAGGCAGCCTCAGTCTTCATGCACCTGGCTCCATGCTTCTGTCCCTCACCTTCCCTTACACCTCACTGCAACAAACCAGATCTTCACAGATAGAGAAGGAGCTACCCTTGCCAGCAGGAAGCACCAACGGATTCAATCCCAAAGCAAGCAGCTACCCACTGCATTCTGAATATACGGATGCTGAGAGTGGAGAGGCACAGAGCCACACACGCTGGCCAGTCACTGCTTGTTCACACAAACCATGCCAGGACTCTGGAAAACCAGGCACTTACAGATGTAATGGTTCCGTACTCTCGCCAGGCGCACAAGGTTTTTCAGGCCCTCATGTCGGAAAACTTCTCTGCTGAATGTGTCCAGCCGTGCATTGGCTACTCTTGCCACCTTTTTTCCTAAAGGGAAGATGAAACGCGATGGGCAAATTGCAGTAGGTGGGTGCCTTATGGTCACAGCACATGCTTACCTCAAACAGGCACTCCCCCCCTCACCAAAGGCAGGGAAGACACCAATATCAAGAATTACTGTATACTGAACATGAAACTCCAACCTGCTAGAAGAACCCAAACACGAAGCCTACATGCACCCCTCGAAGGACACGAGAAGTCTCCACACTCAGCTGCTGGAAAGAGCAAGCTCACTACCCAGTGTCACAACTGAACAGCACTGGAAGCTGCAGTCAGCAGCTGCAGAGCTCTGTGGACAGGTTGCATTTCAGAAACATCCCTGTTCATCACCCAACACATCTGCACGTTGCAGCCACTCATCCATAGAACCAGGCTCAGAAGAGCATGAACCACTGATCAACAAGGCAACATCACAGTGGTTTTGTCTCTGCAAAGTTTGGCTCCAACCTCCAATCAGTCTCTACTAAAGCTTGCAAGGAACAAGGCACATAGGGCAGGAAAAACGTACCGTTGACATTCTGGATCTCAATGACCCCAGGGGAAAAGCACTTCTGCAAGGTCTCAGCTGCCTCATCCTCAATAGGCTGCAGGAGAGTGATGTCAGGAAGCAGTCGATAACTGGCTGTGGCCACAGGAGAAAACTTGGCATGATCCTTACCTGTATAAAGAGTTAAGAGTCAAGGGTTAGAGCAGGCCTCAGGGAACAAGGATGCTGGGGCCTAAAGTTCCAGGGGGATAGCCAGTTTTCCACCCTTCCCCATCACATCACAGTGCCCTAGTCCAAACACTCGACATTCCTTGTCCCACTGCCCCAGGAGCCATGACCTACCTATACCCTTGACACAGTGCATAAGGACATCTATTTCCTGTCCGGGTCGCAACAGTGCAATGAGGATGTCATCGTGAACAGGTCGGAAGTCAGCATCTGGAAAAAGGTCTGTCTGATTCCCCAAGGGCACCCACGTCATGTGTTTACTGTACACTGCAAAGAGAAGCCACAAGCATCAGCCACCTGCTGCCTCAAAGCACGTCACTCACCTGTACAGGACTGGAGATAGCAAAAAGTAAGTTTAGCAGAATGGAATCAACTCTCCCTGTGAACACATAGGGCTGAGAAAACAGCCCAAGTCCTGTCTTCCAAGACCAAAAAGAAAAAAACAGCACCTACTTTTAGGAGAGATCTCACCTTTATGATTAAAATACAGTTCATCAGGATCAGATGATTCCTTGGCAGCCTGAGGGTTTCGTTTGCATTTGATTTTCAGCTGAAACTGCAGAGTATCAATTTCGGTGCCTTCCTGATCTCCTGGGAAGTATATGTAATCACACTTCTGCTCAGTTTACACAACCCCGATTTCCTACTTTGAGAGAAACATTCAATATTTCTATTCTATCCAAAACTCTCACCTTGATTTCTGTACTCAAAGAGCCGAGGGTCAGCTCGGATGGGGATGAGGCCTAACCGATGAGCCAGAATTTCATCCTGCACAATGGATGTGTTGTTGTACACAAAGACCTTCTCTACAGCCATCGTTGGCACCTCAGGGAAACAAGAGATCAAGTCAGCCTAAGACAATAGTTGAACTACGTGCCAAGAGATTATCCAGCTCAAGTGTCCCTCCTCTCCCACAAATAACTGCCATGCAGGCTATTTTGAGTGGTATTTCTGCCAAATCAGGCTATGCCATATACTTTTATACCCCACCTACTCCCATCCCCATTTCTTAATAAATCACAAGAACTGAAGGGCAGGAGAAAGGGCTTTGGGACATCCTTAACCATTTAGCACTTGGCAGCATTATGCGGCTTCTGTTGCGTTGGCAGCACAGCTCTGTCGAAAAGGCTGACCCGCACACGCTACCAACAGCACTCCTAGGACAGGCAGGCGGTATCGCCCATGCTGCTAAAGCCCTAATTCTCTCTGGGCTCCTGGCACACGTGTGGAATGAGCATGTGCTTCTCGTCCAGCACCCGCAGGTGTCCGCAAGCGCTGACACAAGGCTGGACGTTCTGCGCGCCCTGTCAAGCAAGTCTTAGGCCGGCAGCCCAGGCGAGCACCCCCGGAGCGGCGGTACCTCGGCGAGCAGGATGCGGCGGAAGGCGTTGGCGATGGCGGCGTCGATGCCCACCATGTCGAACTCCAGGGTGTCTTCTTCCTCACGGATCACATCCACGCGGAACGCCTGCGGGAGCCGCGCACCGCGGGTCACACCGGCCGCACGGCAGAGCCCGCACACCCACAGACAGCCCCGGCCGCCGGCGCCGCTCACCCACCTCCTCGAAGCGCCGCTGGTCCCAGGCGTCCTCGTATCCGGGGTAGTTCCCGGGGAAGTCGGTGGTATGGACCTGCGAGGAGAGGGCACACGCGGGGCCGTGAGGGGCTGCGGACGCCGGCCGCCCCCCGCCCCGCCCCGCCGGGCTGGCTCACGTTGCGGACGCCGAACTCGCCCAGCACCACGCGGTCCCGCATCTCGTCCGTGCCCCGCCGGGCCGCCATGGGAGCGATGGGCGGCGCTCCCGGGCCCCAGGGGCTGCTCCACGGCCGCCGTCACATCCGGCTCCCGCCCATCCGGGCCAGCGCGGCGGCGCCGGGACGGGAGCTATGGCCGCGCCGGGGGCGGCGGGCGGTGGCAGGAGCGGTGCCCCCGCTGCCGAATGGGGCGGCTTCGAGGACAACATGCAGGTGGGACCGGGCCGGGGGCGGCGGGGCCAGGCCGGGCCGGGCCGGGCCGAGCGGGCGCTGACACCGTGTCTGCCCCGCGCAGAGTGGCGGCTCCGCCGTCATCGACATGGAGAACATGGACGACACGTCGGGCTCCAGCTTCGAGGACATGGGGGAGATGCACCAGCGCATGAAGGAGGAGGAGGAGGAGGAGGCGGAGGGCGAGGCGGGCACCGGCGAGGAGGAGGACGGAGAGTTCCTGGGCATGAAGGGGCTGCGGGGGCAGCTGGGCCGGCAGGTCGCTGACCAGGTGAGCGCTGTGCCCGGCCGCCACCGGCCCTATGGTCTCTGTCTGCCCGCTCGGCCGCTGCCCGATCCCTTCTCTCTGCAGATGTGGCAAGTGGGGAAGAGACAAGCCTCCAGGGCCTTCAGCCTCTACGCCAACATCGACATCCTCCGGCCCTACTTCGATGTGGAGCCCGTCCAAGTGCGAGCCAGGTGGGCAGCCCCGGTGCGGGGAGGCAGCGGCTCCGTGCCTGCAGGAGTCTGGCTGTCAGCTCCGAGCCAGCATGCAGGAGTGCAGGAGTGGGCTGCCAGCCCTGCAGGAAGACTCACGTATGGGCAAACACACTTTGCATTGTCCCGCTCGCGTTAGTGAGGTCCCATGGTTGGGCTGAAGGCCCTGTCACCTGGCATTGCTGCTCAGGGCAGGAGAACGGGCTCTTTTAATACTTGACTGCCTTATGTGGCTTTTGTTGGGTTTGCAACACAGTTGTGTCCAACAAGGCAAAGTTTTGTGAGCCTTTATGAAGAGAGTTACCTTTCCTTCCTGCTGTTCTGTCAATGATCTCTCCTCAATGATCTTCCTGAGTGGACCCCTAAATATTTTCAATGATTCTGCCTCCCCTCAGTAAAGTTAATCTCCCGACAGTAAGGTTTTCTGTCTTTAGTGACCTTGACTGATCCTTTAGAAGGAATCCTCTCTCCCTCAAGGCCTGTCAACATAACAGCAAATACTGGTAATGGGTATATGGGATCTTTTACCTGTGAAGCATTTTGTTAACTGTCCTGTTGTTCTTCCTGCTCCTGTTGTCATTCCCTTATTTTCTATGATGCAGACTGCTGGAGTCCATGATTCCTGTGAAGATGATTAATTTCCCACAGGTGAGTTCCCTTTTGCTGAATCAGACTCCATGGGCAAGTGACTGTTGCACAGACACTTTGTAAAACTGTAATAATCCATGTTATTAAGGACTGAGCTTGTTAGGTGTTCTTCTCTCTGAAAATGTTGGTGACTCCTTTCCATGGTTATTTCAAACCTCAGTGTGCTGTCACCTAACCTCAGGCAATAACCTAGGTGATAAACTCCATCCAGTTTACTTCTTACATTGCCTGTGGTGGAGACCCTGATATTCAGGGGCTCTAACCAAACTTTCCCTTACCTGTCTCCTCCTGTAGAAGATTGCAGGCGAGCTGTACGGACCCCTCATGCTGGTTTTCACATTGGTGGCCATTCTTCTGCATGGAATGAAGACCTCGGACACCATCATTGTACGTCGAGTTTCAGTGATAAGCAATGGTTTGACTGGGCTCTGGGTTGCTGTAGTGACACTAGAAAAGGAGAGGAAACCTCTTCTATAACTGAATAAGCATCTTGCTGAAAAGCAAATTGATTTGAGGATGTTGGTTTGGGAGTGGGAGGAAGGATATACCAGAAAGTCTTGACACTCTGGACACTGGGAGTGCTTGGGGTGTAGGTCCTGTGGTGCCCTGAATGCTGCTGGCCAGCCGTTTGATAATACCTGCAAAGGGTCTGGGACTCTCAGGGGTTAATTTCGGTGCTGCCAGGTCACTCCTTTGAGTTCTCCTTATCCTAACACTGTCTCCACAGAGGGAAGGCACGCTGATGGGCACAGCCATTGGCACCTGCTTCGGTTACTGGCTGGGCGTCTCATCTTTCATGTATTTCCTGGCATATCTGTGCAATGCCCAAATCACAATGGTGCAGATGCTGTCACTGTTGGTATGTACTCATGGAGCTGCCCTATGATGCACATTGGCTGTATGGTGTTCGAGAACAAGCTTTTCCCAAAGGGAAAAGGAAAGCTTTTCCCAAAGAACAGGAAAAATCTTTGTAAATTGCTGGTCCCAGGAAGCTGCACTGGGACAGCCTGGAATTTCAGGATGTTCTTCTGACCTGCCCCATTCCAGGCACAGTAGTAGTACAAAGAGGCACTTCCTTCATGCATGTCTCCTGCTTTGCACTTTCTGATTTGAGAACTTGGTGGTAAAAAGCCAGGAGACTCCAATTTCTCTGGGATTAGAGGATCTTTCCTCTGTTTCCCATGTTGTCGCAATCTCTGACATGCCTGTGAATCCTTCAGACCAATGATCTGTGTGTGAGTTGCTGTTAAAGTTGTCGTTCTGGTTGACTGTTTGGCAATGAATGAGTGGTTTGTGAGGCTTTGCCATGGTGAAGTGTTGCAGGAATAGGCTGTTCCTGCTCTTGATCAATGGCCCTTTGTGTGGGACTGGTGCTTATAACATGGACATTTTTGTTTTGTCAGGGCTACGGTCTTTTTGGACACTGCATCACTCTCTTTGTCACCTATAACATCCACTTCCACTCCCTCTTCTATATCTTCTGGTTGGTTGTTGGTGGACTCTCTACACTACGAATGGTAAGGGATAGGCAGCCTGGAGTCCTTTTCCTGAGGAAAAAAAAGGGAGGGAAGTGTTATTTGCTTTCTGTTCCTTTACCTGGTGGTTCATTTCACAGCCAGTCGAACTGCTGTGGAGAAGATTATGCTCCTGTATAATTTGGCCACTGGTGTATGGAGGTGCTGCTCGGGTTAATAGCCTCACCTATGCAAACAGCTGCAGGAGGTTCATTTACTCCCTTACAGCCCTTGCTGCTGTGGAGAGCCATGCCTGAGCATCCTGCACTCTTGGCAAGACTGGACAAAGTTCACCTACACAGAAAGGTGTCAAATTACTCTAAATTTGTTGGTGAAAAGACTCAGTGCAGCGTTTCTGCAGATTGTCACCGCTTGACCTGTTCTTCCATGCGTTCCTGACTGCAGTGCCAGAGGCGCAGGTAGCAGCTGCCTTGTCTCTGATCACCTCCTCTTTCCCAGGTTGCTGTGTTGGTGTCACGCACCGTGGGACATACCCAGCGGCTCATCCTGTGTGGGACTCTTGCTGCTCTGCATATGCTTTTCCTCCTCTATCTGCACTTTGCTTATCACAAGGTGGTAGAAGGTAAGCAAGGGAGACACAAAGACATCCTGTTAGATCTGGGAGAATAAAAGTTTGTTTTTTCTCTCTCTGAGAGAAAGGATGGACAGTTTGAAGCTGTCTTTTCGGCATCTGTGACGGTTTCCAGCTCTAAAATGACTGCCACTAGATTTTTTAGAAGAAGCTGTTCAAGTAGGGCAGCACGTAAATATTGGGGTAGTTACTGTGCACTGAGTTTTAGCACTTAAGACTCAATTTGTGAGGCAGGACCCTTACTATTTCCCCACAAGTGAAGTGTAACAGCACTGACTGTTCTTGCATGCAGATGTCCAGCCTCTTCCTGAATACTGTTGAAGTCAGGTTGGCTTTCTCTGATCAGGAAATGTGTCATAAGTGTTTTTCCTTCTTTATTTAACATTTGTTTTTTATCTTGTCTTGTATAGCACAGATAGCAGAAGCTGTATCTTCCCCAGCTAGTACTGTTAACCAGGCCATGCATGTTCAGGTTCTCCTTCCATGTCTCTTCTTGTTTTCTCCTAACAAAGTTTCACCCTCCTTAAAAGAAACAAAACCAAAACTCTTCTCCCACCCCATTTCTAGAGAGTTTCCAGGTCCCTAAATATGCAATTCTGCAAGTCTCTTCTATGAGTTTAGGCAGTCAGACCCGTTTGTGATACTTCTGATAAATCTGTATAATTAGGGGTTATACATAGCATTAGAAGTTCTTTTAGATACAAATCTTGTTTCTCCTGAATCTGCTCTTATGGCAAAGGTTCTGATCTGCAGCTTTTTGGCAGATGAAATAGAATAAAATATACTCCAAGTATACTCCAAGCAATTTTCCTCAAGGCACTCCAAAACTGATAATCAGTCTTAAGAGGGTAATTGACGGAGACTTGAGGACATTTGCATTGGTCTGTGTATTTCCTGCCAAGCTTGATCTGTTTGCGTTGCCGTGACAAAAATTCCACATTGCACACAGCTGCAGCTCCTAATGTGAGTCTGCAAGCGCATCTCAGGATGAAAGATCTAAGAGTGAGATCTGTGCTGGGATGAAGTAGGAAAAGGATTTTATCAATTTCTCTCAGCAGAGAAACATCTCTGGCAGTACCTGCATTCAAGTCAAATGGCAGGGGACTGTATCTGACACCCTCAAAGCAAAAGGATCTGGGTTCCTCTTGGGAACATGCAATTTTCATGTCCCGAGCAAAAGCTCTGATGTGTACCCTGTGATCTCTGGATGGAAGTGTTTACTCCTGTTCAGTCTTTGGGGCTAGTTGTCTCCTCCCACTGCCTGCAAGTGCTTCACCTGTTCTGGGCCCTGCCACCCTCAACCACTACCTGGACAGAGAGAAAAGCAAGAAGAAATGTGCCACCTGCTATCATCTGAACTATCTCTTGCCTCTCCCCTTTTTTCTGTTCTGCAGGTATCCTGGACACATTGGAAGGACCCAACATGCCACCCTTTCAGAGAGTTGCCCGAGACATTCCAGTTGTTTCCAATGCTGTATTGAACACAACAGCCAAAACCATTGCATTGACCCTGTAGTTTTACAGACTTGGACTTGCTTCCTTCACTACTTTTGGGGCTGAATAGGGCCACAGTAACCTGCTGCCTCTTAGGAACAGGACAGAACAGCAAGAAGACAGCTTGGTTTTGTTTTCCTGGACCTGTCTTCTGCATTACAGTTTTGGACCGCTGAGTGGACTCAGTGGAGGTGAGTCGCACCTCAGTGACTCAGAAGAGCTACACTCTTCCCCATCCAGGTCTGGGCTGTCTTGAGTAGAGTGGTTCTGTTGCCTGCATGTTTAGCTGGGATTTCCCAGCAGAGTTTGTTCCTTAGCCCTCTTTCCGCTTGCTGATGTAACTCCAGAAGTATCTGCCCTGTTCCTGTCCTGAGGAGGGAAGAATTAAATTTGATGTTGGTGCTGAGTGATGTCTTATGCTTGAGCCTGCTTGTCTAATGGGAGTGTGGTACTTGGGTCTCTGTGCCTTCATCTGTCCTGTTCTAGACTGAAAGCAGGATTCTTTGCAATTTTCTGCTGTCCTTCTTCAGATGTTCTGTGACACATGTCTTGTTTTGGGCACCTTTTTCAAAGGCATAGTAGTTCAAAAGGCACAGGAACTTCACTTTCTCTGGAGATTTTCAGGAACAGCACAGTGTTTAACCACATGCTCTTTCTTGTCATGTTCATATTGATCCCTCTCTTGGTCCAAGCTGCTATCTCACCTTACCATCCCTTCTGCTCTCTATGTCAGAAATGTATCTGTCTCCATGCTTTCACTGTCATTTCCTGCTACCCTTCTGCCTGTGTTGCTCTGTGGGACATGCAGGGCAGCATGTTTGCGCATGGTCTTCAGTGGATGTTTCTATTAGGAGGCCAGGTCAGCCCACCCTTGTGGTGCTTGTGCCCTCATGTCTCCTAGCCATGGGACATGTCACCTCTGGGCAGGAGTGGCATTCTGTTCCCCAGACACCCATTCTGCTGTGTACTGCCTGGCTTTTCAAGCTGAGTCTAAGGTTTTTATTGAAAGGACTCCTGGGGCCTTGAGGGCCTCTGGCAAGCTTTTCTCTGGTCTTTCCATTTAACAAAGGGAGAAATAGCAGAGTGTGTAATGGAAATAGAGTTGGCATATTAATCGCCAATGTATTGATGCAGGAAAACTCCAGTAAGGATGGGTAAGCAGAGCATCCCAGTCTAGGCTTACCTGCACTGCAGTAAATCACAGCTGAGTAGTTCAGCCTTCCCTCACTGTTCGACCTTCTACTAGTCTGCAAGTAGACGCTGTTAGCTGGTAACTGGCTTTCATCTTTTCTCTCCCTGTAGTTCTGGATGTCTGGGGGAGAAGAGCCACCCCTCAGAGAAGCTCCTTTTTAAACTCAGGCAGAAAAAACCCAGGATATTACCCTTCTTTGGTGTGCCCATAAGTGCACAAGGCAGTGTGTCAGAACTGCACTTTGTTTATGTTAAATGGGAGAGGATGCAGCTGTAGTGGCATTCAGACTAGTGCCAAGGTGCAATGAAAGAGAAGAAGATTGTGCCAGCTACTGTAATCAGATTGGTCATCTGCTTCAGTTGAAAAAAAGGTCACTGGACAGGACTTGATTATTTTCAGTCACAGACCTACTTTCCACTATTTGCTTATTCCCACATTCATAATTCGTTCCCCTTTCAAGAGCAAAAGGCTTCTCTGCTAAGAATCTCATGTGTAACAGACAGGTTCCCTCACTCTTTTCTCCCCTCCTTACCCCCTTCCTTGGGAAACATTTTGGCTGAAGAACAGGACTTGGAGCAAGCTACTTGGAGGAATTGTTAATTATTTTAGCTAGTAGTCTCCATGGGGTTTTTTTGGACCAATTGAACCACTTTAAGCTCCTAGAATTTCTATTACTTTAAAACTTGACAAAATGGAAGTGTTAATTTGTAATGCTGCTTCTGGTATTTCCCCCTTTATATCTCCATGGGAGGTTTGTTTCTAATTTCAAGTTCTTGCCCTGGAAGCCTAGAATGGATCTGTTTCTCTTGGTGCAAACTCTGGAACTACTGGCAGGGGGGAAGGAAAAAAGAAAGAGACAACTGTCACTGGAGTAAGATCAGCTGAGAAGAAAAAAATCATTCTGCACCAAATTTGTACCATTGCTGATCTACAGCTGTGCTCCCTCCTTCACTGAGCCACTCAGCTGAACCAGAGGGGTGCCCTATGTTTTCACTCAAAGCACAGAGATGAGCAGTGAGCAAACTCCTCATACTTCCCCCGAGCAGCTTCTGTGTTGTGTCAGCTGGGGACATGATCAGGGTGACAACCAACCACCCTCTTGGAACCTGTGGGGCTTGCTCTGCTCCAGTTCTTCAGCCCTGATTAATTCTCTATGCAGCAGCAGCTGGAAGCTGAACTGTTCTTTACTGCCAGAAATTCAGTACTCGGCTGAGAGCTTCAGCATTGCCTTTCACTGACAGAAAAGGACACGTTTTTTCAGGGAAATGCATGCATGCTGCAGTTCCAGGGAGCATGCTGAGCACGCAGGCTTAATGAAGTCCTTGTGGGAGGGCATCTCAATGCTTACTCAAGTCCTCTTGTTATCAGCACAAACCTTACAACCCTATCATGCAACACTATCTCTGCCTTTGTTTTTCTTGCCACAGCTCTTGCAGCAAATCTCAAATAATTTTCTCCCTTGCAGCAAATCTGAAATAACCCACTCATCATTTCCCCCTTTTGAGTAAAGACATCTCTGTGTAAGCCCCTCTTTATTAAATATGGAACAAAGATATAAAGCTGTTAGATTAGAAAGAGAAAGCTGTATATTAAAGCTGAAAATTAATATTAAAGCATCTATGACCTCCTCCTCTCCTATGCAGTACTTGAGAGTCCAACTCTTACAGTCTATCCTTGTTGCACTAATGGTCACCTGTGATTTTGGGTTACATGTAGGCTGTTCCTTCTCCCATTTGTTTCCTATGTCTACTCTCACTGTAGTTACTGTTCATGCACTGTTTTTCTCCATTTATGTGTTGACTCAATTACATCACTTTTTCTGCCCCAGTAGGTAAACAATAAATGACCTTCCTCATACCTATTGGGTAACTGCACATGACAGGGAAGAAATACCTAGTTCTACACAAAATAGCATTGCCAAAGTCCCCTCTGCATGGCCCTGCATTACGTTTGGTGAGCCAAAGCTTTGGACCCTTAGCTCCTGTGTCACTTTTTTCAATGTATTGAGCATAACTAACAGGCAGTGAAAAGGCACTAGGGCGTCTTCATCAGTGTTTCCGGACTGCTGCTGTCAATGGAAATGGGACATGTCCCAAGGGCTCTCCTCCAAGCACCTCGCTAATAATAGCCTGTTAAAAAAGCATAGGTTGGGTAGTGCCTGGAGGTAGTTGAGAGATGAGTCTGAGTGCAGCCTTCTAGCTGACCTGCATGCAGTAGCAGCAGCTGGGATTTTCTTGGCCACCCCCTGCTTATAACTGTGAAATCCAGTCTTTTGTCCTTCACCATCCTGCAATAGGTAGGGTCCCATTCTCACCTGGGTCTTTTAATGTGACCTTAGAGATTAGCTGCTCCTTTTCTGAAAGCCACAATACCACAGCTGTACAACAGCTGGATGCTTGCAGCTGCTGCTCATATTGCAGCACAGATGAGTTGCAAGGTCAGTGGTCGGTTCTTGGTGTATCTTGCGGGAACAGTATCAAGGTCATGCATCTCTGTGCAACAGGGAAAGAAAGAGGGATGTGTAGGTACTCTAGAGAACAGAGATAGATTACTCAAACGGTGTGGTGATACCCACATTGGGAGTTTAAGCCAAAGTCTTAAAGCTTCTGCTCCCCTTACCTCATTCAGGACTTAACATGCATCCTCAGTTCAGGTGATCTGCTCTTCTGTTTCAATGTAGAAGTGTTCCATATCCCCCTCCACACTCTATTTTTCTCTTCACTTTCCATCCCCTCTCTCCTGGGCCCTGGCCTGCAAACCAAGCAGGGGAGCCTGGTTTAGTCCCAGTGTTACCCACTGGGCTGGAATTCACTTGAGCACTGCTATATGCAGCAGCCAGATTAGTTACGTGCAGAAAGCTGCCTACTTAGGCGGTTTAACCTAATTTCCACATCACTGCCTTCCTTTTTCGGCTCAGTGGAGTTGAAAACGTAGGGGCCCTGCTTCCTATTTCTCTCCAAGTACAGGATTACTCAACGGGGAGAGAGGGGACAAATCCCTGTGATCCATACCTGTGAATTAGCAGGAGCTGGGGTGTGCCCTGCTACCTCAGGTCAGGCTGAGGGCACGGGCTGTGTGCTCAGGGATAAGGAATTCTGTGGCCCTTCCCCAACCCTCCAACTTTCACCTCTAAGCAGCTGCCTCTAGACATTGGCTCTTGCAAGCTCTGGGCTATGAGGAGGAGATTAGACTGACCTTGCCACTAAGTCGTGGGTCGAGGATTCAGGTTCAGTAGGTCTAAGTATTAAACGCCACTGAAGCCATAGAACACCACAGCGCCTTGGACCAAGCACCCAGAGTGCGCCATGGCCCAATGGCTTGGGCTCCTTTCCCTAGGTGGGAGTGGGGCTGGCATGGAGAGCCTTTCCCAGATGCTTCTTCCATCCTCCCTTCTTCCCCTCCGGCACCCCCAATGTCTGGGACCCAGCTCGGCCGGCCCTGGCCCCGCCATCTCCTCAGGGCAGCGGGCAGGTGCCAGCGGGCGCTGCCGTCGCCCTCGCGGGCTTTGAATGGCATCGGCGAGGGATGAGGGATGCCGGGCTAGGATGAGGGATGCCAGACCCCCCTCCACGCCTGCTCCGTTCCGCGAGGAGGCGCTGGCCGTGCGGGGAGGAGGGCTCGAAGCGGCGGCCGGGGGAAGGCGGGGCGGCCCGGCAGGTGCGGGCGGAGCGGGGCGGAGACCCGCGGGGCTGCCCGGCCCCCGCCCGGCTCTGCGGGGCGGCGCGACCCCGCGCCCCGGTGCGGACCGGCCCCCGCCGATGGCTGCCCTGGGTCCCACCGCCCCGCCGGGCGGAGCGGGGCGGCCCGGCGGCCGCCGGTGAGGCAGCGCGGTGCCGCCCCCGGGGCCGCGGTGGGCCGGGCCGGGATTGCCCGGCAGCGGCGGCGGCAGCAGCGGCGGCGGCGCCCGCCCCGGCCGGCAGCGCGCAGCGCGGCTCTCCCCCGGCACGGCCCCGGGATCAGCGGCGCTCCGAGCCGGGGGAAGATGCTGCCGGGGTCTATCCAGATCTCCGGGGAGACGCTGTCGGGGGCGGAGATCCGGGACATCTGCGAGAGCCTGCGGGAGAACTCGGTGCGGCTGCTGTCGCTGCGGGGCTGCCAGCTCTCCGAGCGGGACTTCGGGCACGTCTGCCGCGGGGTGGCCGAGTCCCGCTCCCTCGCGCAGCTAAACCTCAACCTGGGCATCGTCTCCAACATCAACCGCGTAAAGCAGCTGGCCGAGGCCCTGAAGACGAACCGCTCCGTTCAGTCCCTCTTGTAAGTACAGTGGGGCGGGGGCCGCCGAGGGGGCCCCGGCCCCTCCTGGGCTGGGACGGCTCTTTCGGGGGACTATCAGCTCGGGGTCAGTCCCTGAATTTGTGTCTTGCCGGAGGGAAAATGCCCTTGACGTTGCGGAGGATAAGCCCCTGCCCGTCACCTGGCTGGGAGGGAGCCACTTCTGTCCCCGCCGGCTGGGCACGGCCCTGCCTCTCAGTCCCGGTCCTCCAGCCCCGCTAGTGGGGCTGCCCCTTGAAAGCTGGCATCCCCTGCACCCCTCGGCCCGGCCGGGAGAGGAGGGCCACCGTAGCAGCCAGCCGACCCTAGCGACAGAGGCTTCCCAAAGCTTTTTGCCCACTTGGGGTTAGTATTTGTGATCCATCTCATTTTGTCTGCTTCTTCCTCCCTGTCAGGTTAGCTAGCCCCCAGGAAGAAGACTCCCTAGTAATTTTCCCTTTTACCTGCACAGCCTCCATGGGAGTCCCCTGACAGATGCAGGCTTGGCCCTCCTCAACCCTGCTCTCTCCATCCACCCCTCGCTGGTGGCTCTGGATCTAGGAGACTGCATGCTGGGTGATGAAGGCATCAACCTTATCTGTGGGCTTCTGCCGCCTGATGGGGCCAAGTCTGGTAAGCACCAGGGGCTGTGGGCTGCTCAATGACTGGTGGAGCTTTCACATAGATCAGATGTATGCAGCACTAAACCCTCAGCCCTGGAGGAGGCAGGCTCTATGGCTTGCCAGGGCTAAGGATTTCTTTCCCTTAACTTAAGAAAAGCGGATAAGCCGAGCAATAGACGAGTGGTTCCCTTGGGCAGGTTTGGGCTTTCTGCTACTGATCTGTCCTGCTGGCAGTTTGGAGCTCAGGGACTAACAGGTTGCTTCTGGTTCATGTCAGCAGCATTTGAAACTGGAGGAGAGGACAGCTTGGACTTTGAATTAATTATTTTGCATTTGTGTGTTGATAATCACCGTAGATAAATATATTGTGCACCCCTACCTCACCACTTAGCTTTATTATCAGTGCCTGGGAGTTGTCCCTGCTTGAGGGAGCACTCCATGAATATGTAGTTTCATGGTCACAGCCTTCGTGCGAAGACTCGGGTCTTTGCAGGGAATGATCTTTGGTGGTGTGAGGCCACTGACCCACTCAAGCTGAGAGCTGGCATGTGCTGAGGTAATACCACTCCTTTCTTTTGACTCTCAAAGTGCTTCCCACCTTTTCCCAGCACCTCTTCCTCTGTGTGTGCACAATGCCACTGATGCTGTTATCTCTGCCAACCACCTCTCTCAGGTGCAGGTTTCAGAGCCTACTGTCCCTGTTACCCTCTCTCCAGCCTGTCACCTCATGTCACCTTCTTCGCCCAGTCATGGTCTCACACACCCCTTAATTTCCATTGTGTTTGCTATTTAGGCTAAGCAGGATGCAGGTTGGGAGATAAATGGGGCAGTTGCAGCACAGTTATATGAAGGGCCACAGCTGAAGGCAATGAAATATTTCACTGATCACTGAAATATATGATGACAGTTGTCAGAGCAAACCAAGCCCTTAAGCCCTACTGAGTAGAGGGGACACAACCCAAATCTGTTCTGGTGAGCTGAACAAGTTCTCCTCTGCCTGCTTTGGGACCCTAAGGCCCTGGTTTGGCTTCTCTCTCTTCTCCAGGCCTCAAAGAGCTAACACTGAGTGCCAACCCAGGCATCACAAGTAAAGGCTGGGGACGCCTAGCCATTGCAGTGGCTCATAGCTCACAGCTCCGCGTGCTGAACCTGGACTACAACCCTCTAGGTAAGCTGGGGGCCGGGGAGGAGGAGCATTCCTGCCTCCCAGTGTTCGTGTGATTTCCACCAGTGGGTGGCCAGGGACTGAGCTCTGGAAAGGCAGCAGAGCATCAGCAGTAGGATGGGGCAGTTCCTTGCATAGGTGCCCTCTGTTCCCCAGCAGCAAGTTCTCCCTGCCAGGCACCTTCAGCTGCAGGGGAAGCCACCCTCACTGCTCTGCTTGTGTGAGGTGGCCACATGCCCTGCGGGGAGGTACAGAAAGGAGGCTCTGCCTTGCCCACTTCGCCGCCTTTGTCGTCACGTTTGACCCTCCATGTCTCCCTTCTTCCTGAAGCCCTGGGCACTGAAGCTGGCTTGGCAGATGCAGTATGTCCCCGCGCTCCCCCCTTCATCTTCCTGGAGGAGCAGGGAGGAGGAGGAGGAGAGCCTGGCACTCGTTGCCATAGAAACAAACTCTCTCCTGCTCTGCTGCAAGGTGGTGAGGAGGAGATCGGGCCATGCTGCTCTGAGCATCGGGATGATACTCCCCTCCTCAACCTGTCTGCAAGCAGAGCCTCCGCCAGGCCCTCTTCTCTGACCAGGTACCTCCTCTCAGACAGGAAAAGCCCCAGAGTGTTACTTGACAGCAGTCTGGGTTTTATTCCAAGAGAAGGCGTCACGGTTGTATGGCATCTTCACACTCCACAGAGAATGTCAGAACACATTCTAGAGTCGTGTCTCTTCACCAACATCAATCTTCAATGCTCCTCATCCTGCTGCATCCCCCCTCAAAGTCTACGCCCTTTCCAGGGAGGCAGTCTGCCAGCTGGTGCAGTCCTCTGTCTGACTCCAGCCTTTCTCTAGACTGAAGTATTTAGTTCCTATTCTGTGTCTGGGATGCCCTACAGGGACTGTTAAAGGCCCTTGCCTCGAGTAGGAAGGAGATTTGGGAAGATATGGTTCTTTGGGGAATAAAACCAATCTCACAGTATTCCTTCATGTTCCCCCTGATAATCAGTGACTGCTCCCATGACCACAAAATGGTGCACCTTTCTTTGTCTCTTTTCTCAGTTAATAGCTTTTTTTCCACCACGAGGTAACAGATTTGGAAGGTTGTCTGATGGCAGAAATACACAGAGGATGTTCCCATGAGGGCATGTGGCATTACATGAGGGAAGGCACGAACTGCTGACAGCCCTGGTTTCCTCCTCCCACAGGTGACCAGGTAGCCGGGATGCTCGCTGTCGCTGTGGCCTCCAGTCGAACCCTCGAAGTGCTGGACTTGGAGGGAACAGGACTTACCAACCAGTCAGCTCAGGTATGGGAGCCCACAGTTACTCTACAGCATCACTGGCACCTCAAGGGCGCAGGTCTGGGGTATCTGCAGAGGCCCCAGGACCCACACCTGCCTCCAACCACATGCTGGAGTCCACACACACCCACTTCCCTCCCTGCACCCAGGGAGGTTTCCCCTTGCTTTCCCCTGGCTGTTTTCTTGGAAGAAATGAGGTTGGAGTTTTGGCTGAGAATCAGAACTAAATCTCTGTGGATAAACACAGGCCAAGGCTCAGTTACACAGACTCTCCTCTCAGATCTCCAGCTTCTAGTGGTAAGAGGGAATGGGCCTGAATATGTGACAGCAGCAGTGTAGAGCAGCCCCTTCTTCTTTAGACAGAGCCAGAAAATCCAAGCTTGGCTCTTCCCATAGGAAGATGGGAAGTCCTCAGTCTCTCATAAAGCCTGATGAAGGGAGGTCCAAGGCCAAGGAAAGACAGAAGTAAGGAGGGGAGAGCTGGAGTTTTCAGGGAGACAAAGCACTGACACTTTTTCTGCTCAGCCTTTGTGATGCTTGCTGTTTATCTCACTCTCCCCCCAGACCTTGCTGGACATGGTAGAGAATTACCCCACAGCCCTACGGACACTTATCCTGGCGGAGAACAACATTAGTCCCGAGCTGCAGCAGCAGATCTCTGATCTTCTCTCAGAGGGTGAGGAAGAGGAGGAGACAGAGGCCCACGAAGTCACAGCCAGGGAGAAGAACCCCTGGATCTGCCAGAACAGTAAGAGCTCTGGGAGCTGGGCTGGGGGGCAGGAGCTGAGGGGCAAGAACTGAGGTGTCTGGGGTGTTTCCAGTGCCACTGGCCTCTTGCAGTAGGGTTGGTGAATGCGTCTGTCCCTTCTCCCCATGAACTGGAATACATACAATCTCTATGGAACACATACAACCTCCATGGAATACATACACCTCCAGGTGTGACCTTCATGTTAAATAGCGTTGGGCTGCACCGCTCTGGGAAAGGCAGCCTCCAAGGACAATGCGGCTGCTGCAAAGAGCGGAAACAGTACCTCTGAGGCATTTTTCCTGATGCTGCAGGAATGAAATCTGAAAGTCTTAAAACTCAAGGGCAGGAATATTAAAGATCTTGGGAGCCTTTGCCAGATATCCTAGCCAAAATTTGTGTCATTCCTCACTGTTTCCAGAACCTCCCTGCAATCCGCACAGCATCAGCTGTTCCTATCCCTACGTCCCAAAGATGTGAAGGGTTAGCCAGGTGCCACTGTCTGTCTGTTGCTTGTAATGGAAAAAAGGTGTATTACAGAGATAGCAGTAGCCAGTTCTGTGTAGTTTGCATATATGATACTGTATTTTGTCATGCCCACCTTGTGATCCAGCTGGTTAGAGGGTTTGCCTTTTTTACCTTCATTTGTTCTTCACCCCTCACAATTCTCATATCAGACTACCAGCAGACAAGCACAACCAATCCTTGAGCCTCAAAATATCTGGATCCTCATCTATTAAACTCATAAAAATCATTTAGTGACAGTTTGGCCAAGTTTTGGATCTAGTTTCCAGAAATCACTTCCTGAAATAGAGATTCCTCTGCAGTAGTTTTGAATGTGCAGGACTGCCACTAGAGATCTCCTCCCTCCCATACAGGAAAAAACAGATTTTTTTTGAGTTTCAAAAGGCTTCCGGATAGAAACTGGTACCCTGCTAAGTTTCTTACTTACATTCTCCTTGCAGTTGATTCACTTGCTGGGGGAGAATCACAGTGTTCCTGGCTGTTGCTCTGAGCCATGGCAGAGCCAGCAAGCTGCCCTCACCTCCCCGAGGCAGGCAGGGGAAGGCTGCACAAACCCTCCATTCATGCAGTGCAGAAAGTCAGTATTTCCAGGCCTCTGCTGCTGTAACATGGCTGATTGCCCATGGCATTCCCTGCTCTTGGGAAGGCAACACCACCACCCTGTGTAGTGCTGGCTGGATTGCAGTCTGAAGCCTGCCCCACCTGGACACTCTCTCTCTACTGAGAAACACTCGATGAGTGCAGACTTAAAGGCCTGTGCAGGGCTGGCTAAGGGCACAGCTGGGCCAGCACAACCGGGATCACCTGCATGTCGGGGGTACTCAGACCTCAGACCGGATGTTCCTCTGGCCTCTTGCTGCTGTCTCTACTTTCTCCCCCTCCCCAAAAATCGATTCTGTTCTGCAGTGTGGCCAGAGCAGGCCTAGTTCCTACTTAATCTCACACTTCTCTCAGGAATTCTCTTCCCACCCTGCGGTGTTTTAATTCCTCATCCTCACCTCTGGATGCGGAGTAGAGCCCTGCGCTCTCTGGCAGCGGGATCGGCTCATGGTTCTCTCCCTCTCCCGACACAGATTCCAGCTCCCAGATGGTCCTGATGACGTCAGGCCTCGGTGACAGCCTCTTAGCAGAAACAGAAATGTAGCTGGGCTACCGTGCCTGCTTCTGCCGAGGAGAGCCCCGCGCACCGCCCGCCCCGGCCTCCGCGGGGCTCCCCAGCTCTGTTCTCACACATCTCACCTCCTGCCGCTGCCTCCCTCGGCTCCGAGCGCAGGAGCCTGGTCCGAGCGAACCTCTACACGCGTCTCTGTGCCGTCACACGCCTCGTCGGCCGCTTGTGATTGTCCCCGTCGCCGCATGTATAGCTCACGCCGCCCTGCCACCCCCACGCCCGGCTGCGCCCGCAGAGCGCAGGCTGTATTTATTCAGATGTGTATAAGAGATGTCCTTTCTATCGCTTGTACTGCTGTCGCCATGAGACTTTTATAAAGGTCACAGATGTGGTGGCACCACTCGGCAGCGTCCTCCTCCGCCACTGCGACCCCGGGAGGGCGGCCGCCGGCAGGTATCGGCAGGTACGGGCAGGGACCGGCGGGTGTGGGCAAAGAGCGGCAGGTACGGGCAGGGCCTGGGAGGTGCCAACAGGTACCGGCAGGGACGGGCGGGCGCCAGGGACGGGCAGAGTGCGGCAGACACGGGCAGGGGCTGGGAGGTACCGGCAGGGACGGGCAGGGATGGGCCGGCGCCAGGCGCGGGCAGGCGCTGCGGGCCCGTCCAGGCCAGGCACGGGCAGGAGCCGCGGGCCCGCAGCGCCGGCAGGGGGCGCCAGCCCCTCGCCCGCCGCCTCACGGGCGCTCTCTGCCGCGCCTCCCGAGGCTCCACGACTCGGGCCCGGTCCTGGAGACGAGTCGGTGACAGCCCAATTTTCTGGCCCCAGGCCCTCCCTCGGGCCAGGAGGAAGCGAAGGCTAATCTAGCTCTGCAGGGTAATCTAGCTCTGCAGGGAGCTTGACACCAGCCTTATAGACCCTGGTGAAGGCTTCAGCCCGCATCAGCACTGTGGGTTGCACTGCTTGGCCAAGCGTCCCTTGCTGACAATGAAGATCGTGTTTCAAGGCTCAGATTAGGCTAGAAGATTAAACTGTGGCAGCAGCTGCTACTCAAGGGAACAAGGAATAAAATCATTAATTACAGGGACAAAGAAACAAGACACTCTTTCCAGTGTTAGGTTTGCATGCAGCCAGGTCAGAACGGTATATGCAGTGGAACTTGGGATATGGAGGAAAACTCATGACAGCCCTCTGACTTCTGCAGCACCCTTCAATATGAAAAGGAAACACTTCCAACTGTCTACATCAGCATCCTGCAGGAACTCTCTGTCTCACAGTTGGAGGGCTTCCTCTCTGGGGTATGTCCAGTCACCCCCAATCCTCCCTCCTCACCAAAATACTGAATCCAGAATTATAAACCTCTTAGGAACTCCAGCAAGGGGGTATATTAAGTGGTCCCATGTCACTCCATTTCTGAAGTGATACTCTCAGATGACTCCAAAAGCTGGGACTCCAAGAAAACCAAGTATTAAAAGGATTAGCTACACCTTCTCCTACACTACATGAGAATGTAGAGGTCTATCAAGACAGATCAACCAGTACAGCCAGCAAAATATGTGAAATGGGGTAGGCAGAATCTTACAAGTAACAATGAGGAGTGCTTACAGCATCAGCTTACAGGTCATAGGATCGCTCTCCCTGGAAGAGACAATGGGTGGCACACATAGTTCAACAAACTTGGGACACTGTACTATGAGTAGCTCTACACCCTCACATGCTCAGGATCATTCCAGTCCAGGTCTTATATAGTATCAAGTAAAATATAGCCACTGCCATCTACTTTTAAAATAGTTTATTTCTGGTCTTAAAATATACATCAGCTTGAAAATCTCAGAAAAAAACACATTAGTTACAGATTAACAGTCTGGAGTTGGGACACTGGAAGTGGGACAGGCTCAAGGCCCCAGAGCCAATACTGCTGGAGGTGGGCACGAGTGCAGAGGACACAATACCCACAGGGAAAGAGAGGGCTCTGCTGCTTGAGGCCACCACTCCCTCTCAACCTCTGCCAGCAGCCTAATGCTGCAAAGCACAAGTGTCTGGTGAGGTGCTGGGCAAACCTTTGCCAACCCTCCACTTCACTGTTTTGCTTTTCAGTCTACTTTGACCAAAAGCAGAGCAAGGCCAGCTCTGTCCAATTGCCTCAGGAAAGGAGTTTTGTCCACTGACCAGCATGCCAGGATTCAGGGTAGATGGGGCTGAGCCCTGGGGGCAATACCTCCCCCATTGCAGCCTCAGAGCCAGAGCAGCTGGCTCAGTGAGCATCCAACCCCAGGTGACATCAGTGAGGCAGGATCTGGCAGCTGCTGCAGATGCAAACCCTCGGCAGTGCTGCAGAAGAACAAAAGAAATGTAGCAGTGGAGTGGCTGATGGCAGCAAACACAAGGACATCCCCCCATCACAACCGGGACAGGAGAGATGAACACTCTGCAGGCTCAGAGAAGGCTCCCACTCTCAGCACCAGCCTGTCTGCACAGTGAAAAACACTGCAGTGAAATACTGAGTCCCACCTCCCCACTAGAGGGTGGCATCCAGCTCCACAACTGTTCCAGGTGAGAAAAAAGGTGAGTGTGTAGGCAGCAGCTCTGCCCAGGGTACATAAAAAAACCTACACAGCTTGCCAGAGAAGCCTGCAGCTCCCTTTCACTGGCCCGGAGCCTCCAGGCTCAAGCTGAAGCCCTGGCTGGCCCCAGCTACAAGCTGCAAGCCCTTTACAGAGACAGGGGTTTGGGGAGGGGAGCAGGGCCCCCAGACAGCTCTTGGCTGCAAATCTTGATGTAAGTATATGAACAGATGCTCCCTCCTGGAGAGAAGGATGCTCTCCTCCAGCCCAATGGAGAGCCCGCATGGTGTAGGGTGGGAGGACAACACTAATGCAACTCAAAAACCAGACAGCAGGTGGAGGGCAAGGTTTGAAGGGGGTATGGTGAAGGGAACTTGGCTGTTCTCTGCCCCACACCCCCATGGAAGCCAAGAAACACCAGACAGACAAGGGCACAAGACAAAATTAAAAACAGGAGGCCTGGGCTTTTTAAGCCCCCAAAAAAATACCTACATCTACAGACCTCTCCCCTTCCCTCCCCCCCAACAAGACACTAAGCACACAAGACTGAGAAGAAAAGTCACACAAAATCACACTAGGCTAGGAAAAACACGCAGAGCCCTACCCATAAAGGGAGGCCTCAGAGAGACACCAGAGCCTGGGGCCTCCCAGAGAAGGGGGCGTGCAAGGAGACCCTAGTGAAGGGCTGCTACCAAGCCATGAGGTAGTGCATCTGCAGGGAGCAGCTCCTCAGCACGCTGCCCTCGCATCCCTGCTGGCCCTGCACCAAGCCCTTCCCAGAAAAGCCCGGTAGCATCCTTCACGCCTTGCTTGCCTGGGGCAAGACCTTGTTCTTGAATCTGGAGGGGTTTCTGCAGGCTGGAGGCCAGGATCAGTGGGAAGTGCAGCTCTGATAGCTCTGACTTCTCAACACACCTTCAGTGCAGGCATCAGACTGGTTGCCAACGGCTGTGTCTGTTTATGCAGGGCGGGGGAAAGAAAAAAACAATACACCCCAAAACCAAAGGCTTGGAAAGAAGAAAGAAGCCCACCCAAGAGCAAAGCATCAGCACCGTTCAAACAAAACAACAGCACAGAGAGCAAGGGAAGAGGTGTGAGGGAAGAGACACAAACTCCAGTGCCCAGCAGGCACTGCCTTCTCAAACCACTTCAGCAGGCAGCACCCGTGCCCCACACCACAGCACCAGCCCCTGTGCACAGGCCCAGCCCTGGAGACACACGACAGTGACCTTGCAGAGGCAGATAACAAAACCCAGGAGGAAAATGAGACACCAGCAATCCCAGCACATCCCCACGGCACACAGCCATCTGCTGGGACAGTCCTCGTGCCCCAGTCACAGTCCCTGGGGCTCCCGGGGAATCAGACACCACCACACAGGCACTCTGCTCTGTTGGCACAAGTTAAAAGAGAGCAGAGCAGCTGTGGGGAAACAACTCGAGAGCACTCAGGGCCTCAGGTACCTGAGTGAGAAGGGGGATGAGATCAAAAAGAGGCACAGGCACCAGGACAAGGGGTACCAAGAACTAGCTCTGGTACAGGCACCAGTGTGAGGCTGTGAAGAGAGCTGCGAGTGTGTCAGGGCAGTGGGTGTGCTTCTGCACACTGTGTGTGCTTGTACTGTGGGTCTGACGTGCTGGGGAAGGGAGATCCCAGCTCTTCCAGGTAGCAAAAGAAGAGAATAAATATAAAATCTCAGAGCAGATTTCCCTGGGGAGGAGGGTACTAAGGGAGGCTTCTCCCTCAGGTAGACTGATGGGCGCATCCCACAGCTCTGCTAAGCGTGGCTGCTTCTTGCTCTGCCTCAGCTGAGAAGGTTGCCCTGTTCCTGGGCTTGTGTCAGACTGTCTTTGCGATGTAAGTGGTGCACCCCCATCCTCTTGGGGCTGCGGTGTGGCCGACTGAAAGGAGGCTTGACCCTGCCTTCTCCGCTTTCCTCTTGGACACCTCCTTGGCTGCTCTCCTTGTTTCCCTGGAGCAGCATTTCTCTCTCCTCGGCTGGGCTCTCAGGCAAGCCAAGGTCTACATAGTCCTTGTGCTTCTCTGGTGAGGGGCTTTCAGGCTCAGCAGTGCCTCCACTGCTTTCAAGCAACAGCTTCTGGGCTTCATCCTGGGAGAAATCTGTACCATAGTCTGAGGAGAAATGGCTCCTGCGGGCTCTGGACTCGGTGCTGTCTGTGTCCACACTTGAGTCCCGGCTCACGGTCCAGCTGCAGCTCTGTGCAGATTCCTCACCATCCGAGTAAGCTGACGCTGCCCTACCCAACTCCTGCATGGAGCGGCTGAACCTCTTCTGGAGCTCGGGGGCTGTGTCACGGCTGAAAGCTGTGCGGTTCATCAGCACTCGCTCCGAGGTGGGGGGTGCCTTATCCACAAACATACGCTGCCAGTTAGCCAGCAGGTCCTCTTCAGAGCTGGCAGAGCTGGCAAAGGCGCTCGGGATTTGGGGAGGGCTGCTGAACGGGCTGCTCTGGGAAGAGCCGTGAGCCCTGGCTGCTTTGGGGGACTGCTGACAGGAACAGCTGGAGGCTGAACGGCGCCCTTCTGAAGCAGGGCTGCTGGGGAGTGTCCGGTGCCTGTCGCAGCTCTCATCTTCACTCTGTACCAGGCTGAGGGAGATGGCCTGGCGTGTAGCATACGTACAGTTGGGCAGGGGGCTGTTCTTTGGGATCCTTACCTTGTCCTCAGAGAACTCAATCACTTTGCGCCCTGGGTACATAGGATGGGGAGGTGAGGGAGTAGGGTAAGGGCTTAGCTTCTCAAAGGCAGGCACCTCCTCAGGCACACTTTCCACACTATTCTGTGGCTTGCAGCCACCGTTCTGCTGTTTCCCCGCATCTCCTCCCTCCTTCCCCATCTGCCCTGCACTGTTGCAGGCATCAGGAAGGGCTCCGCTCATGTCCACATGCACGAAGACATCCTCAGCCATGGGACAGCTGCCACTGCTAGATTTGGCTGAATTCAGAACCAGAGATTCTGGTTTCTCCAAAACTCTGGCAATGACTGAGGTGGGCACAACATCAGATGGAGCCAAGGTGTGGAATGTCTCTTGGCCAGGGCCTGCAGACTCCTGTGTGCTGTGCAAATGCTTATTCACCATGTCCTGCAGCTCATAGGGAAGCTAGGGAGAAGGAAAAGGACATTAGAAGGGGGCTGCCATGCAAGCCATTTAGTTTCATATAATCTGCCTTTTCCAACCAACCTACACATGTATTTCATAGTCATTATCTTGACCCTAACATTCACCTACCTTGCCTTCAGAAGGGTATCTTTTTTCAAAGCAAACCTGCCCCATGAGTGACTAACAAGGCTCTCTAACTGTCACAGCAGTCATGCTTCTAGGCCATGGTTCACAGGCTCTGTTTGGCAAAGTCAACAGGTAAAGACAACACGTGGGCTCAGTCCCACATGCCTGTGAGCACAGAGATAAGGCTCAGGCAGCACATGCTAGGAAAGGGTATATTGATCTGTGGAAAATCAGCTGGTGGTTGCACTGAAGTGACTCTACAGCCCCCACTGCTGAGATCAACAGTGCTCCCTGAATGCATAATTGTAGCCATGCTGCCTTGGCAGCCTGCCTGCAGACCAGGATCGATGCCTTCCTGTGTTCCTACCAACTCCAACACATCACCCTGCTCCATTTCAGAGAGACAAACATAGGGCTGATTACCAAAGTTGTTGGACTGGGGTCTCACGAGCGGTTAAGCACTACTCCTTGTCCTGCAAATGGGCACTACTGCTCTCCCCATCACCCTGCCAAGCTGCCCTCACCTGGGTCACCACAGGCAAGTGAAGCATAAAGTGGAGAGCAGAGGTCCCCAAGCCACTCAGTGGCACAGCGAGGTCTGTCCCATCACAGCCAGAAGGAAACTGCACTCACATCTGGGCATGCAGGGCACACTGCATAACAACAGCTGGCTGAGGCAGGCAGGCTGCACAGCTTCTCAGAACCAAACCCCCTCCAGTGGCAGCCGTGTGGAACACAGCGCTCTGGGGGGCACAATTCAAAGCTCCAGAGAGGGGGGACAGCTGGGAGAGAGGTCAAGGTTACCCCAGCAGTAACTGATACACTGACCTCAAGAGTGCTAATTTGAGACACAATGGGGGAGGGTGACATAGTGGTCACCTGCTAAGTTAAAAAAGACAAGCATGTAGTTTTGCTGAGAGCAACACAAGAAGGGACAGAGACTAGAGGTATGGCAAAGAGAGAGCTGGGCTAAGAGCCTGGACAATACTTTCAACCAAAGAACTGATGCTACTAATGTGAAAGGAGATGAGAGCAGGATGAGCCAAACTGCCCCCACCTTCATCCCTCCCCACAAGGGGGAGTGAGTTGGTACCAGCTTCTCCTGCTCAGAAGGCCCAGAAAACCCTAAATGCTGCCTCACACACTTCTCAGAGTAGTAAGTAACATCAGGTCAGACTACTGCTACTTCTTATGAGGCAGTATGGCCCTTCCATGTGGCCAGGTGAGGAAGGAAAAAGGATGGAGCAGAGTAAGACAGAGGTCTGTCTTCCTGCCAGCTACCAGCATGCACACAGCAGGCTATCAAGTTCAAGGTTATTGTGCTTTTTATAACAGCTCCTGGTTGAACAGTGAAATGGAGCTGTCATGAAAGAGGAGCTGGCAGAAGCTCTGTGCTGCCTTCTCAGTGGGAGTGGGAACAAGAACCTCCCCCCACCTCTGAGACTGAAGAATGAGAGGGCAGCAGCCACGCAGAGGAAGCTGGAGAAAGCAAAATGCAGTCAAAGCCCATGAGCCCTTCTTCCCCACCTCAGCAGGATTACTACTCACATCAGCAAACTTGTGGTTCCTGAAGTGAGACTTGTTACACTTGAGCAGCTGTACTGCAAGGTTACAGTCCTGTCGATAGCGTTCCTGCAAGAGAAGGCACAGGTGTGCGACACTGTCAGACTCACCCGAGCTCTTACCCAAAAAGGCACCACCTGACCAGATACTGCTTGAAGAGAAACCAGAAGAGCCATCTAATGAATTGCTCATGAGGGCAGTGCCATTCCCTCCTCCCCATACTTTTGTGTATTTTCTTACAATTCAGCCTAGGTATCCCTTTCAACTCCAGTTTTTGTTGCTGGAATACCCTCTGTCAGTGTATCAAGCCCCTCTCCCTCTGAGGATTTTAATCATCCCAAAGAATCCCACCAGATTTTCTCTCCCATCCCACAGCTCAGCCGTATCTGATGATGCCAACAGACTGGAGGGAGTTGAGAGCAGTTAATAGAGCCAAGCACTGGATCCAAGAACTGCTATATTAATGGTGTAGAAAAGGCAATCAGCTCCGTCCCAGCTCTGGAGTGAATGATCCCTCCACAGGTACAGCCCATACTCAGGTCAGACCCTAAGCAAATACATCAAACTTGACGATCCATTCTTCCTGTTCAACTCCTCAGACCCTCTTCTGTTTGTCTGTCCCTGCTATCATGTACAGCTCCTGCACTGCCATGCAAACTGGAGTCATTCATGTGTTCCTTTACACTAATAACTGAACAAAAGGAAAACCCCACACCTCACACACTTTCACAGCCATTTGCAGACTGACACTTACATTGAGTTCCTCCAGCTTATTGATGGTGGTTTTGGCATCAAGCAACTTATTAGTGAGCTCTACAATTTCCCAGTCCAGTGTCTTGCGGTCCATTTCTGCCTTTTTTATCTGGGATGTGAGAACACCAGGTTTAAAACACTCTAGCACAGAACCCAGCTTCACCACCCACCTCAGCCCAAGCATAGCACAATGACGTGTTCAGCTGGGATACAAAAAACTTCCAGACAGACAGACAAGGGAGACAACCCTCTTCAAAGGAAGGTGATTCCAAAAGCCAAATGGGACCAGTCGCTCTGCTAGCTACAGAGACAACAGTTTGAGTCTGAACCTCCGTAATGTAGTATCTCTTCTTGCAGCATCAGCATGTTTCCTCCCTGCCCCTGGTTCCCATGGTGCCTCAAAAAGAACTAGTGGTTTTGAGCAACCAATCCCAATCTGCTACTGGTAGCAAAGACCTCTGAGATTGTGGTACCCAGCCCTCCTTCCTGGGGAAACTGAAACAATACTGCCTGAAAAGATCCAGCAGTCAATACTGAATGGACAAAAGGGGGAAGGCACCATCTTGAAAGAGTTTAAGCCTTGCTCTACTAAGTAAAAGGACCTGTCACTTCATTTGAAGTTCAGCTAATGTCCTCCCAAAAGCAGGCAACCTTGCCTCTTGAGACTCCCTAACAGTTCAGGTACAGGGCTGACAGAGACCCAGATGTAACAGCAAAGAGGGATAAAAGCTCAGAACAACCAAGCTGTCACTGTCATAAGAAGTTCTTCCAAACTGCCCAAGGGTGTTGTGACCAGCAGGGCCAGTTGTGCATCACAGGTACAGCACACCAACATGCAAGGGGATAGGGGAGCCAATACTTCCCCAGTATGCAGTCTCTTCAGGCACCAGCACAATGAATAATTGGGAAGGAATATTAACCCAAGAAATTCATATTCTAGAACCAAAGAAATCTCGTTCTGGGCTACAAGGAAGCAATCAGCACCTCAGCTATTTGACTTGCCTGCTCACAGCTCAGAAGGGTGAGGAAAGGGAGCAAATGAGGCTCACAGCCATCCACACCTCGTGCAGTGCCACTGCTTATGGGCACCACTTCCCAACATGCCATGCTCCAGCTGGCTCAGAGTCAAACACTCTCAAGATGGAGCCCTGCAAGCTAGGACCTGCTGCATCTGCGGGCAGCTGCTGGATACCAGGTGAGCCCTTGGCTGGACGAGGGCTGGGGCCCCTCCGTCTGAGATGGTGTATGTGGGATTGACAATGAGACCAACAGGCTGAGACACGTAAGAGGAAAAAGGAAAAACACACAAACGAAAAGACGCAACTGCAAAAATCCAGCTTTGGCTGAGAGAGGCCTGAGAGGTGAGTGCGCCCAGAGTGTGCCAGCGGCAGCGTGGGGAGGAGAAAGAGAAAGAGAGGGGGAGGGAGAGAAAAGAAACAGCCATGAGTGTTATGAATGCACACAACAGACATACACGCACATTGGCTCTGCTCTGACTGCCCCCGTCCTCCCAGGATGACCACCCCAAGACTAGCTGACACATCCCTGGCATTTTGAGAGGGACTGAAGCAACATGACGGAATATCATGCAATTACGTTGTGAGGAACCAAAGCTCTCATGCATGACCAAGTACGGGCTCTGTAAATCAAGAAAACCACTCATGACACCAGCCAGAATGGGGAGTAGATGGTCATGGCCAGAATCTCACCCCTCACCCACTGCCACATCTGCTAGGTAAAGAGAGGGTCCCTTCCTCCATCTGCTCCTAACACACACTGGTCTCTTCCATCTCATCTCTCTAGGGACTTAATAGGAAACTCACCAGGGCATGCAGCTTCTCCTCCAGATCTTGGTTGGTTCTCTGGGAAGCAGTGTAGCTATTCTGCAACCTACAGAAACAAGATTGTATGCTTGGGAATGGATCTCAGGCACCTACTCAAGTTGCCTTCATAGGTGCCAAGAAAACCACCAACTCTAGAACTCAGAAAGACTGGTACTAAGACAACTAGGCACATTAACTATGCCTCACCTCTGATATATGATGGCTTTCAGACCCCAAGTTACTGGAGACAAGATGAGGCTGGCAGGGTAAAAGGTGCAGGAGGGGATGTAGATGACTTTGGAGGACTCCTCTGAGCTATGTCACATCTAAGCACATGACCAGTGATTGGCACCGATTTTTAACCTACATACGTTTTAGATAAAACAATGATGCATTTTCTTGCAGCCACCAGTGGCATTTTTCGCACACGTGCTTATATACAACAGATGAGGAATTCCCTGTCATCAGCCTTTCATGCTGGCAACATTCCTACACTGTATCTGGGAAGAAATAATGGCTGCAGAGCCTTTATCTCCCCTAGAGTCTGGAGGTGCACCTTTTCCAGGATGCAGCACACCTCTAATTTGCACAACAGGGCACAGCCTGCTCACGCCAGCTGAGGGAGTCTTTGGTGAGAGGGATCTAACTCTACCCCTCTCATTTTCTTTGTCATACCTACGGAATTTGTCCTTGAACTTCTCCAGCTCCTCACGGTTCTGGCCCAGTTCCATCTCCAGGTAGTCCTGACCTGACTCCAGTTCCCTCTCCATTGCCTCCATTTTGTTAGTCACGTAAGTCAGCCGCCGCCGAAGCTCCTCATTCTCATGTTGCAGTAGCCTGGGGCAGGAACCAGGAGCAAGGTACCACTGAGTGCATAAGGAGTGTTCCACATCAGCATCCCCACCCCGCTGCCCTGCACTAGGGCCCAAGAGCCCTCACAGGGGCCCCAGGAAGTCAGGAACTGAACGCTTGGGAGACTCCAACACATGAAGCAAGAGGTACATCTCTGTCAGGAAAGACAGACAAACACTCTTGGAGCAAGGGCAAAGAAGCACATGCCAGCTGGCTCCCAGCTCCCTCTCAGGTTACAGTGCTTGCATAAAGACAGATGAGCTGCACAGCTCCAGTGTCCCTCACTGATGAATGAAAACCAATCAATAATTTATCCCAGTCCAGGTTAGAAGAATAGAAGGGAAAAATCCTCTCTCCACCTCTGTTAAAGACTTCTACTTTCTTCCACACCCATCAACTCCTCTGCCTGCATCTGCACTGGGGGTCCACGTTGCCTCCTCCTCCAGCAGGAGGGACTTGCAAGGCACAGGTTGGCAAGGCACAGACCAAAGCTCTGCCCACATGGCCCCAAGAAGACTGAAGATCTGAGAGGAGCCTGCAGGGCCAGTCAACTTCACTGCACAGGTGGCACAGGCAGAATGTGAGGAATCAGCACCCACACAGTTGCAGTATGACAGGCATAAAGGGGGAGCAGGACACTTACTTCATCCTTTCCGCATCCGTCAAGGGTTCCTGCACGGGGAAGAAAACAGCTATGAGATTCTTTTAGAAGAGGAATTGGTCTCTCACACTGTCCTAAAAGGCAGTCTTGATTGTTAGGCCCTAGCTCTGACTCTTCCTCCCCTGCTCTGACATTCATACTAGGCAAGCTTAGAGCTACAAGGATTTGTACATACTGCTCAGCTGTCAGATACCAAAACACACTGTGTGTTCTGGTTCAGGGTAGAAGAGCTGGACTAGAAACTACCACACAAGTTAGGTAGCTTTACCTTCCCATGGTGCAATCTCAGCATCTCTTGTAACATCACTACCTTAGCAGGTGTTTCATCTTCCTCCATATCCACAGCTGGTGGGCAGCAGGAATCTCACAGGCCAGCATACACAGGATTCACTTATCACCACAGCAATCACTTGTGGGGCCCATGAAGCCCCACAAAAATCATGAGAGAGAATCATTTGGGAGCTGAAAAATGTGGCTACCAATTATACCACCCAGATTGTGCTGCAAAAGAGGTTTCTTTCTGCAGACCTGAAACCAGCCACTGTAACTATTTTAGGATAGAAGAAACACTAAAAGTCAGAAAAGCCTGTAAAATAAAATGTTATAGGCAAGACCCCCAGCGATAGCTGGAGCAGGGCCCTGCAGAACAAGGAGACAGAGAGCAGTGACAAGAGCACACAGCTCAGCTATTTTGAACTCTCCGTGCTAACCCATGAGATGGCTGCTGCCTGTCAGGATGACTGGGAAATATTTTATTAGCACTAGAAACAATCGCATTTTTTGTGAAAGCCCAAGACTGACCATTCTCACAAAGTCCAAACTGCCCATGGATTATTTTTGGTGCTTGATACCAAGAGCACTTCACAAACCCACGTGCTGTCACACTTTTATTAAAGCGTCACAGTCAGCTCTGGGCTGAGAGACCATGTCAGACAGCCAAGGACGAGGCTGTTGAGCTGCTAACAATTCCATAAGGTAAACCATCCCAGTTCTGGCCTTAAGACATCATGGGGCTGCTTCCTTCATTAATTCACACTTTAAGAGAATGGTCTTCAACACCTGTATATACCCTCCTGTTTCTAAGGGCAAAGCATCAATCCATTCTTTTCTTACCTCCTAATTCCACATGGCAATCAGTTAATTCACACAGAATTATCTAGTAACTGCCTCCCCTGCCCCCACAAATGCACAAACAGCATATGATAGTGACCAGGCAAAGGGGATAATGTGATTCTTATTAATACAAGCTAATGGCATTTCCTTAAAGCAGGCTAGAGAAAAGAGGAGAAAGCTTAAAAGACTTGAAACAGCCATCATACAAAGATCCAGTACCCTGTGAGAGCCAGGCACACGGAGCACACAAAACATCCCAACACCTCTTGACAACAGAGCTTCCTGCCTCCTGCACACACCTACTGCCCAGCAGCCTGAAGGGCCTCCAACCAACAAACACCTGGGAAGTCTGCAGTGGGGAGAACAACACCAGTTTCTACCTTCCTTAACTCCTGGGGCCAAAGGGAAGCTGGTTACTCCCAGGAAGATACACCCAACCTGTAGCCATGAGTGGCACCCACAAGAGAGCAGCTTCTGGTGATTAAGCACCCATAACATGAGGTCTGGGGGCCTGCTCTCACTCTCTGCCCTGGCATTACAGACTAGATGAGATCTAGGCAGGGATTTAGCCTTTGTGAGAGCTCTGCCTGCAAGTCGGCGACCCTGGCACCTACCTTGTTTAGTGCCAGGTTGAAGGAAGGGGAGGATCTAGATGGGGTAGGCCCCTCCTCCCGACTCCAGCATGTTGGAGTGGAGCAGGATCCTTTCTCTGGGTAGTTCGGCTCCACTGCACGCTTCTGCCCAAGCTTAGCACACTGATGGTGTGGCTGTAATAGCTGTGAACAGGGACTGCTTTCATCCCTTTTGCCCTCTGCACTGCTTTTCCATGAAGACAGTGAATGCTGCTGCCCAGAGGTCCCTGCCAGCCCCACGTCTGTCAGCTGCTGCAGCTCATACTGATACAGATCTACTACCCTTTTCTCCAAGGAATGGAGTTTTCCCTTACTGTCCTTCCTCCTAAGGACAGGTTTCTTTCTTAGTCTGGAAACTCTCTCAGCTTCCTCAGCATACTTTCTCTGGCCCGAAGCCATTCCCAGCCCCTCACTTTTCTTTTCTGCTTTTCTTCTGCTTGGGCAGGGGGATCTTTCAGTTGTATGCTTGGTTTTGATCCCTTTCGGGCGACCTTCCCCATGGCCTTCTGGCACGGAGTTTCTAGGAAAAAGGGGGGAGTTCTGGTCTTGCTCTGCTCCCCTAGTCTCTCTCAGTGAGCGCAAGCGGCTGGGACTCAGCACTCGCTGGGTAATCTCATCCAGAAATTTGGAGAACTGCAGTTTTTCCTCTGTGATCTTCTCCCTGCGCTTGACAGAGTCAGCAGCCCTGCTGCTGCTTTGCTCCAGGGAGTGCTTCTCCCTAGGGCTGAGGCAGAGCTGAGGATCACTGTTTTTGTGTGAGTCACCACTGTGGCAAAGTGTCTCTACTGAGCGGGACTTGCATAAGCTCTCAGGGCATGAGCCAGTCATGTTGGTCTGCTTCAGGATCCCTTTGAGAGGCAGGTTTGTAGAGGAGACACGGAACTTCCTCGGTGTCAGGACTTCAGGAGGCTCTTTAAATATAAGTGAGCGTTCCAGGCTTCTGCTCTTGTAAGAGGAAGTGGGATGGTGTCTTTCATCTCCAGACACCAGAACTGTCTCCATGCTACGGCTCACAAATTTGCTGTGGTGCCCACGACTGCGGTTTGGGCACTGCTTCCCACTTCGCTGCCCCATCTTCCCACCACGCTGAAGTGCTGGAGAGACAGTCTGGCTCTTGATGTTCAACTCTGCTCTGCACCCTGCCACTTCCTTCTCACTGCTGGACTCCAGGGACCACGATGAAGAGAAGTTCAGGTTGCAAACCTCAAACCCCTCTGCCTGCTCAAGCTGGCCTGCCTCGGTGTAACTAAACCCTATTTGCTGGTGCAATGGTGTTAAGCCCTTTGTCACCCGGCAAGTTGTTACCTGACTCTGCTCAGCCAAGATCACTCCATCCTGGTCGTCACGAATGATGGGTACCTCATGTCGGATTTCGCGATGCTGCGGGGGCGCCTTGCGGTAAGGCTTCTTTGATGGGGCTGTGCTCGACATCCTCCCACCTGCGCGGCTCCGAAAGTGGGTTACCTACCAACAGCAGAAAGGGCACAGAAGAGAGAGTCACGGCTGCTCCATCGAACCCTAGAAGTGACCCAGCAGGAATTCAGCTCCCCTGGAGTCCCAGAGCAGGTCCCCATGCAGCATGCTAATAGAGCAGGTAAAGGATGTAGCCACAAGCCTTGAGCAGCAGCTATAGGAGAGGGAGCAAAGTAAGAGGTAGCTGTGTCCTTCTCCTCGCCAGTGAGAGCAGAGGGCTGACACATCCTCTCCCCCCTCTACACACGCTCACTCACGTAATTGTGTGTGTCCGGATTATATATAGCAAATGAGAATAGACCTCACAGCAGCATATTGATTAGGCTCTTTAGGAAAGGCCTTTTTCAATATGGAAACTGCAAGCCTTATAGGCAGCAGTGACAGCTGGAGCAGGAGTTATTGATCATGTCCTGTCACTGTCAGCAGGGACTATGTGGGAGGAGACTTCAGCCATTAAAGAGCCCAGAACTTTTTGGCTTACGCTGGACCCCAGTGCAGCAGACCACAGGAGATTTGTCAGAAGGAGAACTGATTACTCTGGCAGAAAAGACAAAGACAACCTCCAAATCACAGGTGGCATCAAATTAGGGAGCAATGTTTTTGACCCCTTGTTACTTAAGGCCAGATTTTTCAACACAGAATCACAAAATGGTTTGGGTTGGAAGGGACCTTAAAGATCATCTCATTCCAACTCCCCTGCCATGTGCAGGGACACTTTCCACTAGACCACGTTGCTCAGAGCCCCATCCAGCCTGGCCTTGAACCTCCAGGGATGAGGAGTTCACAACCTCTCTGGGCAACCTGTTCCAGTGCCTCACTACCCTTAAAGTAAGTGCACAATATATAGACATGCAGCTGTACCACTAGCGGAAAGCTTAGCTCCTTCACCCTAGCTATGCTGGGATTCTTCCTGATGCAGAAGCAGTACAAGAGCAAAAAATAGGGTAGAAGAAAAGCAGCTGTCTTGTACACATGGAAGAAACACCTTCCTTTCCGTCTTCTAGGTCTGCAGTTGAGAGCAGGAAGACTTCCCCACAGCAACCAGAATGTCAACCACCCTGTTGTATATGAGACAAGAAGTCTTAAGAGCTATCAAGCAGGCGCTGCAGAGCCCAATACCAGACTTTCCTCAGTGATAACACATGCATCATTCATAGTTGTCCTATATTTGGAGCAAGTACCCAATTCTCATTCCCTTTGCAGGACCCTTACACTCAGCAAGCCTCAGCACTTCAAAGTGCAGGACCTGTGTCCACTCAGATCATGCTCTCTCCCCACTTCTACAAACAGGGCCACACAACTCCCGTTTACACACCTGCAGTCAATGGCTACCATGGGGCCCATGACCCAGCAGACTTCACTCACTTAGTGTGTTGGACAGTGGCATTTTACATGGTAAGAGTCTAAATGGAGCCTCGAAAATTCTCTCCAATTCTTATCCGCTCTAATCTAGATGCCTCTTTTGACACCCAGACTGAGTTCCCCTGAGAGGAAGGCAAGTGGGAGGTGTCTGCCCAAAGCACAGAGCAGTCCCAAGTCATAACAGGCTTTACGCTTCACAAGTACATTTGCAAACTGTTCTTCACTCTGCTATAAACACAAGCTCACAAAAGTTGCTCGCACCTTTCCACAACACAAACAACTTCCTAGGACTAACCTGTAAATATCCCCCTTCAGAATGCTGGAAACTTCCCCTTGCTGCAGTCATTCCCACAAAGTCCCTTCTCCTAAAAAGACTCAAGTAGATGCAGAGATCTCTAATATTTTAGAAAAATTACATCCATAATACTGCATGCACATTTCACTGCATCCCTAAGCAAAACAGATAGGTCTGATTTGCTGGGAAGATATTTCTCTTTTTTCAAAGAGAAAGGCAGAAAACCTGACCAGAAGATGGTTTGTAAATGACCCACTATTAAACAGGTGGTCTAGGGGACTCTTCTCTCAATTTCTGCCAGGCTAAGGACAGGAGATGTGCAGGAAGATATGCCTAGCTGAAATCACAATCATTTCTTTAGTTCATAAGGACATAAGCACTTACCAGCCTGGGCTCAGATCCAAAGCCTCATGAAGCAAGGACACTCACTCAGATGACCTGAAGAAGAGAAACAAATAGCTTAGCATCTACCAAAACAGCCAGGTGGACAACTGGGATGGCCACCTCATTCCAGGTACCTGCCTCAGCCCATATCAGACCTTCTGATAGTAAAGAAAATAAACATAGAAATACTTTGCCACATAACCCAACAAGAGCCAGAAAGGCACACGGCAAGGACATGTTCAAGGCACTCAAGCAACTGGAATCACATAAAATCAAAATTCATGAAGCAATGGCCTCAAAGCAACATTGGTTCCAGAAAGGACTAAACAAATCTCCTTTAGAATGGGACTCTCCCAGCTAATCTTCCCTGCCACTGCAAAGGGATGCTAACTGTGGAGCCTTCAGTACAGAAGTTTGGTGATGCTAACAATTATCTCACTCATCCTTTTAAGTCAGTCCTTTTTACCCACAAATGAGCTGGCAATTATCAGGCTCTTGTCTGAGCCAAAACATTTGTGCCTAGAGCTGTGATAACCCACACCTCCACAAGGGAGGAAGGCAAGCTACTCCCTGACTTCCATCAAGCAGCATATCATACTCTACCTTGCTGTTAGGCTTCTGTAAAATATCCAGCCAACCAGGGACACAAAACAGGTTCAGAAACAACCTTCCTTTTTGGTCAAAGCCTGGGGTGTTTAACTGATTTTGTCTGGGATAGAGTTAATTTTCTTTCTAGTAGCTAGTAAGTGCTATGCTTTGGATTTGGGATGAGAATACTGTTGATAACACACTGATGTTTTAGATGTTACTAAGCAGTGTTTACATTAAGACAAAGATATTTCAGCTTCTCACCCTACCAGTGAGTAGGCTGAGGGGCACAAGAAGCTGTGAGGGAACATGGCCAGGGCAGCTGACTCCCACTGTCCAAAGGGATGTCCCATAGCTTATGGCATCATGGTCAGTACACAAACTAGGGGGAAAGCTGGCCGAGGCCACTGCTCAGGAATTGGCTGGGCATTGGTCAGCAGGTGGTGAGCAATTGCACTGTGCATCCCTTGTTTTGTACATTCTAATTATTTTATTATATTCCCTCCCTTTTCTGTCCCATTTAACTATCTGTATCTCAACCAACAAAATTTTACTTTTTTCCCAAATCTCTCCCCATTCCACTGAGGGGTGAGAAGAGAGCCAACAGCTGTGTGATGCTTAGCTGCCAGTGGAAATCAAACCACAACAGGTACCTATCACTACAAAAAGAGAATTGGGTTCATCTGGGTTAGTCAGCTGTAAGAGAGTAGCTTTGTGGCCATCACTCTGCCACTGGCATGAGAGACTTCAGTAAAGCCTTCCTTTCCCTGAAGCACTATTGCTGCTTGCTACTTTTTCCATGTCAGTGGCATGAAGCCCTGGGAGGTGGGACAGGAGGCAGGGTGTGGAGCAGTTATACACACACAGGGAGACTCAGATTGAAGGTGAATGGAACAAGCAGGCAACCAGCACCATGCAAAATCAAGCTCTGCCAAAACAAATTGAAGAGGTGCCCCAGTGCTGGCCCTGCCCCAACAAGCTGTCTGGCCTCTTTCCTTGCTACAATGCTGGAGTCGGGTCTCAACTAGCACAGGGAAAAACAGCTTCACAACAGTGGAACTGCTCTGTGGGGCAAACTGTAAAGTATGAGGGGAGAAAGAGAGGGAGAACATGCGCCTCCAGGAAGGATCAGGCCAGCATAGTTTGAATCCGCTTTTCCATCAACTCCCAGCAGAAGCTGGTTCAGCATCAAGGCATAACCACCAGCCACATGGCAGACAGACAGAGGCTTCCAGGAACAGCTGCACCCATGGGTCCACGCATGTTTCCACTGCAGCTGTGCTCGGAAGAAACATGCCAAAGGCCTCCCTGTCTCTCAGCACACAGTTCCTCAGGCTCAAACAACTCTCCTGCTTCCTACCCTAGAGGCAACAACCATGTTACCTGCCATCTCATTCCCATTTACCTGGAAAAGATACCAGGATTTGAAATCTACCCTTATGATCTGAGAATTTCCATAGATACTCAAAAACTCACAGGGCTGCCAAGCAACTTCCCCTCAAACAAGGACTTACAGATCCAAAGTGACGACGTGTCCAAACATTTCTGGTCGTTTGTCTCCGAATCAGCTTTCTCCTGTCAACATTCAGCAGCATCTGGCCAACAGCTCCTGAAACATGAGAAAGGAAACTTGGTGTCAGTCACCTATCAGCACAAAACATGGAAAGAACCAGGCATGCTCAGAGCAACCTGTAGCCAGGTGCCAGGGCAGAAATCAACAGCAAACTTCTGCACCATCAGACTATCTAATGCCAGGTTCCTCCACTGTAAAAGCTCCATGACATTACTGCATCCTGAAAGCACAGGTATTTTAACCATCTCTCCACTGAGCAGGATGCCTGTGCAGACCAGTAACTGACCTCGGAAAGGCAGCTGTATTTTCTCCATAGCTCCAGGGGTCCCTGCTTCCCCACCTGCATTCCTGTCCACCATCAAGAACCCAGTCACAGTCATTCTGCTCCAACCACTCTGCCACACCGACATAATTCTGTTTTGCAGACATCCCTGCAGTGAACAGCACAGCAAAGGCCTCCTCATCTACAATACCTGAGCATCTCTTGCTACCACAGAGTGAGAATCTCAAGGTGGTTCAATTCACCACACCTCTGTTCCACACTCTCTGCAAAACAGATGGACCTCGTGCTCCAAAGCAGAAATGGATATAGGTAATATCCAGAAATAGAAGGCGGCACTAATTCTGCTCATCACACTATCCACAAGCCTCTCTCTGAAGGAGCTTGCTGTCAAGTCCACATTAAGGCTACCCTGCAGAAGTTCAATTTTAGCCTGGAGCTACAGCAGGAGGCTGCTCTTCACCTATTCTAATTAGCACTGCAATACAAGAGGAAACTTAAATTCCTAGTTCCTTTTATCCATCTTTTCCATCTCTCATCAGTAATGTTCCTTAACATTTACAGTCCTCTTTATACCAATCTATCACCTGCAGTAGGTCCAATTCTGTTGTCTTCTAGCTATTACCCACTGTTGTTTCAGTCTGATTTCTAAGCTCACTGACAATTACAGCTCCACTGGAATAGCTTATTGAGGGCCACAAGACTCACACTACAAAACATACACAAACTCTTTCTTCACAGGGACACCATGTCCTGGTTACAGCTAGGACAGAGTTAATTTTCTTTCTGGTAGCTGGTACAATGATGTGGTTTGGATTTGGGATGAGAATGATGTTGGTAACACACTGATGGTTTAGCTGTTACTATCCAGTGCTTACTCTAACTCAAGGAATTTTCAGTTTCTCATGCCAGTGACAAGGTGAATGAGAAGCTGGGAGGAAGCATAGTCAGGACAGCTGACCAAGTTCAGAGGGAGCAGAGTCAGGACAACTGACTCAAAAGCAAAAGAATATTCCATACTTAATGGCATCATGCTCAGTATATAAACTGAGGGGAGTTGCTGAGAAGGGCTGACTGCTGCTCAGGGACAGGCTGGGCATTGATCAGCAGGTGGTGACCAATTGCACTGTGTATCATTTGTTTTTCTTGGGTTTTATTCCTCTCTCCGTTACAATTGTTATTATATTTTACTTTATTTCAATTATTAAACTGCTCTAATCCCAACCCACAAGTTTTACTTTTTCTAGTTCTCCTCCCCATCCCTGTGGGAGCCGAGGGGAGAGTGACCAAGTGCCTACGTGGTTCTTGGTTGCCAGCTGGGATTAACCACAACACAGTGACAGAGTGCAGCTGTACAGGCAGCACACAAGCTTGACTCTAGCTGGTTTTACCAGAGAGCATCCCTCAGTGTAAAATTCACCTGCAGGGTAGCTCTGTTCTCTGTGTGATCTGAAAAAGGCAAAACCTTTACCACACACCACAAAGAGATGTCATCTCACACAGAATTGCTTAAGACAGTTCTGTGAGCCCTGTACAGAATAAACAGCCACTTGGCATGCATACAAAACCACACCACCACCCATGAGCATGGCTTTATCTCCAGTACAAGAAAGAAGTCCCTAGCAGAGAAAGGAAGGTTCAAACAGGAATGCTTTGGACAAAATGGGAAAGAACAAGAAAAATAAAAAGGGCAACATTTGTAGGCACCTAGTATCTCTTCCTGACATTTGGCAAGTCCCTTGAGGCCTGAGGTAGCCAACACTTTGGTTATAGGATGCACACAGCTTCTGCCTGCTTGTAGTTACAGCAGCTATACATTTCCTGCAGAGGCAGAGGACTTGCAGGCTTTTCCTCATCATCTTCTCTTGTGTTGCCTTTTCTAGCCTTACAAAACCGCCTTCTTACCGGTGCTAAGGGTCAGCAGTGTCCCTTCCTCCAGAGAAATACAGTGATTATGAAGCAGATAAAGTTTCTTATTTCAGGTACTGTACCACCTTTCCAGCTTTTTCATCTTAACAGCAGCATTTCTTTAGCACTGCTTTTTATTCAGAAACATAAACTCGTATTACTGAAAAAATACATTCCATTACACAATCACAGTCACATTTGTTTCTAATGCAACACTACAGAAAGATTTTTTGTGGCTATCATAGTCAGCACACTCCAGCAACTTGCGGGTACAATACCCACAAGAGAAGCAAATGTCCTGTGACACGTATCTGACCACCACTGTTAACCTGGAATATTCACTCTCTGTGGGCCAACCTATATTCTGCATGCATATCCAATACAGGATATTGGCACATCCTGCTTTAGGAGGTATCAGTATCTTCCGGCTAGCTTCATGAAAAGCAAACGCAAGAGACTTTTGTCTAGTTGCCTTCCCGTGCTAATGGATAGAGAAAACCTTACCTTTCAAAAGTCTCAAGCCAGACTACCTGAAAGATGCTGCACAAAGCCTAACCAAGACAAATAACCAGGGAGATGGACAATGCAATAACTGCACCAAGGCATGTCTGCCCAGGACAGAAAAACAAGCTGTGTGAAATTAAAAGCAGCACCTGTAGACTGTTGGTGCCAAGCACAATTGAAAAGGACTGCAAGGTTATTAGAGGCTCCTTAAATATTTAATGAGAGAGATCTTTTCATTCAGAGAAGGCATCTCAAAAGAATGTTCAGATCCATTCTACTGCTGGCTGTGTTGGAGCTCATTTTAAAAAAAAGCATGACAACTCCAAGTGCAGACTCACATCTCAGCTCTGCTTGTATGTTAATGCTCATGATTCAGATCTGGCTAATAGCATTATAGTGACTCTTGGATTAAAACTGAGTATCAGGACGATTATTGCTCATTCCTGCTTTTCCATACCAATTAACCTTGACTGTTAGGCAGAAACCTCCGTTCTCTGCATGGGAACAATTCCAAGAGCTATCATGAAAAAGGGATTAGGCTAGCTGTTGAGCAACAGTCCATGTAACAAGCCCTACTTAACACCTAACACATTTCCAAAGAAAATGAAATCCCTGGACTCCAATCATACATAGTTCTCATTGACTGGAAATACCACAGGACATATCATATATCAGTTATATCCACTGCACCATGCAGAATTTTCTGAAAAATTATCGGAATCACAATTTTCCTACAGTCCTGTTCTCTCCTTCCGCAGTACAAAGATCTCAGTCCCCATAATTCAGTTGCACTCCACACCCTTAAGTGTGCATTTTATTATCTATTCTCTGCCGAGTTAAGAGTAGCTTAGCTTTCCTAATTCTTTTATAGAAGCCAGGACTGATCAACATTGACCAAGAAATGCTAGCATCATTAACATGTAACTGGAATACAATGCACCAGCTGATTAACATCTGAACAGGAACAGGACAGGAAGCAAAGGACCAGAATTCAATCCCCAGAAGGAATGTTAATGGAGAGTAAAAATACCCAGAGAAGATTTTGACCAGGAAATGAGCACCAGCTTTTTAATGCATATAAAGCATAGAACCACCTTTAATGGCTACACCTGAAATTGCACAAGAACCAGCTCAGCAAAAGGTCATTTACCAAGTTACTTTTAGTACAGACAGCTACATCAAGGGCTAATGACAGCTTCTCATTCAGAACTACTGACACACCACAAGCGTGCTTAGTTTGTTCAGTGATCCTTCCAACTCTCACAAGGTAGTTTAGGCTACAAACTTTCAGAGTCTCTTCATCTTAGGACCCTGGGTTTCATGTCCTTCCTCACTCTGTCTTCTTACCTGTTCTTTTAAATCTCCCATGAGAAGACATCTGGAGTATATTGCTCAGAAATTTAAAGGAAAAACAGAACATTAGAAAAAAAACTCATGGAGATTAAGAGATCTCTCAAAAGTTTCTGGATGTGTCTGGACCCAGCTAGGAAAAGCAAATCCTGATACTCTAACAACATGTATCTGGGTAAAGTTGATAGGTCACACGAGGGAAACTTGAGAATCATGGCCTTGAACTTTCTCAACACAAGCAAGGGAATGGCTACAACAAGCAAACATTTGAAGAGAAATGAAAGAGGGAGATTTCTGTAGAAAATCACCATGCAGGAATTCCTTTCCCAGACCTCTCTCATATCCTGTGCTGTGTAGGAAGGGAAGAGGGGAAAAATCATACATTACCTTCCCAGAGCATAAAATCAAAAGGTATTTAACTAGGACAAGGTAGAAGCAGCTTAAATTTTTCAACTACTGAGCTGCAGACTCTCAGCCTCTGGTAGTATTCATAAGTCTCACACAACCCCCAGCAATTAATATCAGCAGTCCTCTTGTTTCAGGCTTTGGTTCAGAAGTTCTGGGCAAACTGCAGTCTCCATCTCTTCAGTGCCAGGAACTGAATGTCACTGAGCTGTCCCTCTAGCAGAGATAAAGTAATGCTAGAGAATGCTCCATTGCTGGAATATTCAACTATACACTTGCCATAATCCAGTCTCGAAAACATGCCCTCTGTCCCAGAGTCTCAGTGATGCACAGATGGCTGACACACTATGCAGTATCTACACAGTGGGACAATGGAGCAGAGCACATTATTTGCATTATTTACAGAGGACAGATGGACAAGTTGCTACAATGACCTAGCCCACAGAGCATCTGCAATGCTGAGGAGGCGCTAAGTCCAGCCCTAATGCTTGCAGGTGCTGACAAAAACAAATTTCAAAAAATAAAACGGCTGTTTACAGCAGCCCGATTTATTCTGAAATGCTATCACTACAACCATGCTTGCAGAGTAATTCACATGCCATTTTGTTCCCACAGAGCCTTTACCAGCAAGCAGAACACAAGATGTATTGACTAGATTTATCCAAACCAGAAAGAGAACTGACATCTGCAGTACTTACTTATTCCTTGGCCGTAAGTTCTGTATGTGTGTAAGTTACCACATATAGCAGGTGGCACATACTGTTGGGAGACACAGACCAGGAAGGAAACAGTATAAAAACTGGGTGGCATTTATTTCAAGCTACGAATGAAGAAAAGTAGCAAAATCCAGCTCAGACATTTGATTTTTTCCAAACATTAAACATTTGTGCCAAGTTTTAAGGTGTTGCTTTTGCTGCCTAAACAGGACACTAACCACGTTGCAGGCACTTTTATTGGTAGGCTGAGGACGAAACTTAAAATAACATTACAGGGGTCTCACATCTGTTCTAGACAGGAAAAAGCCTCATTTACAAGAAGGATCAACCTACTTTAATTGAACACTACGGCTAAGAATGACCAAGTTGTACAAAGGCTCACAATGATCAGCTCACCCATCCTCCACCAACACGCACCACAACAGGCTCTTTCATTCCATGATCACATGGCTGCAGCCAAACATGACAGACTGTTCAGCAAGTAATAAAAAGGATCAGCTTTTTCCCCAAGGTCTTGTCTACATATACACTGTACTAAATTAAATTGACTTAGAAAATAATATAAAGCAGTATAACGCTCCTGGGCAAATGTTCTTAATTCAGTTTAAGAGCACTTTACATTGAAACAACTTAAGTTAAATAGATAGATACAAGACACAAACTAAATTAAGGATGCCTATACAGGAATGCTGCACTAATATAATCACAGCTGTCTCTAATCTGATTAAGTTAAATCAGTATAACTTCCCTGCAATGGCAAAATCCTTACGGATATTGACATTAACCCTTTTTTGCACTTTTCTACTTCCAAAGATTTTGTTGTTTTCATGTTTGGTTTGGGATTTTTTCCTTCCAAAAAACCCCAAACCCACAACAGTGTGGCCTCTCTCAGAATCAAAATAAGCCAACTACACTACACAAGGTATATTAAGATACTAAAGGTATTGATATTTATATGTCTTGAAAGTTTTATTAATCCTATGCCAAATAAATGTCATAACAATGCTCAGACCAGTGCAGCTCAATATTTTCTCTATTTTCCCCAAGCAACATGGAAAGGGTGATCACAAATATTCACACTGTATATTGTTTTCCATACTCCCACACAGCTTTTGCTTGCTGATGTCCAACATACCTGGAGGAGTTCCTGGAAGACAAATGTTCTCCACTTGCTCATTCCTAAGGGTATGGCTCACCACTAGTTTATCTGAGCGAACTGGAGTGTGGAGTTAGAGCACGTTATCTTCCTGCCCTCAGGCATAGTCTTACTACTGACCCTCTTCTACCAAAATATGTAAGCACAAACTAAGTCCTAGATCACAGACCTAACATGCTACAAACCCACACTCTAACATCATCTCTCATCTCCTCAGTTCCTACAGCATTTCCCCAGGAAACTTATCTGTCAAAATTAAATTTCAATAATTCTAAAGTTGTAGTGTTTTTTCCATTCCTCATTAAAAACTATTCGAATCTCTTCCTCCTGAATATCAAGATTAAATTTATCTTCATTCTTTTGGCACTCTTTCATCTCTACCTGCTTTTTCAATCGTGTCTCTTCAAGCTTACCAGTCTTCCTCACATCCATACCAGCAACAACAACCATTTCTCTGTCCTCAGGGCCACCTTCTGCTGCTGCCTCTGAGCTACATTGTGCAGAACTAACTTCCTCTTCAGTGCAAGTTTTCCAAGTTTAGCATAGAAATACATTATCAAGAATCTTCTTAGAGCCCCTCGAACAGAATTAAATCCCTCATCAGCCTTCAGAAACAAAATTGTGCCACAACTCTGAATAAAGTGGTGAACTGTCACTTGAATACACACAGCAGCCCTGAAATCAACCTGACTTGTAAGTTCTTTTTTTTTTTTGAAAGAGCTCTTTTGAAGCCCAGATCACTTGGCATCAAAGACTGTAGGTACACAAGGGTTCAGCTACTAAGGGAATCACACTTACACATTTTCTGTTTTATATGATTTAAACTTCAACTCTCAAAGGGCTGCAGATATATTTTTGCAATAAACTGTTTGGTCTTAAGTCTCAGATTCACACTGGTGCAACTATAAAGCTATGTAGCCCTGCACCAACTCTAGGATTCATTCTCACCATAAATACATGCAAAGAAGGTAGGAAATAAGTAGAGAAATTGAGGCACTAGGACAAAACCCCCAGTTTTGTGCACTGGTTTTGCATTAAGTTGCAAGTTAAAGAAAAAAACAGACTCAGCTGTCATAAGAAAAGAACTGCACAAAAATTCAGCAAGACAGCCTTATTTCTTGCACTTAAAACAAGAATGATCTGGGATATAAAAGAGAAGGAAAGTGTGCATGAGCTAAACACCTACCTGACAGCAACTGAGTTGAATAGCCTGCAATTCTTTATAAGAACAAATAAAGCAGCAACCCTGATCCAGCAGTTGAACAATATTTGTACTATACTCAATTTTTTCTGCTGCTGGGGTTTAATCCCAGCAAGAATCGTTTTGGTTTAATTAGCTTTTCCCTAGCAGATGGTCAGATATGAGAGGCAGAGAATGGTACAGGCTTAACTGTTGAGTGATTGTGCAGCTGCATCTGTAGCTGAACAGTTAAGCATGTCCAGGGGTCCAGCTGTAGTTTGCACGACACAGGCCGTCTCTGCCATTAGCCAAATGTCAGCTTCCTCCTTCTCCAAATTATATATCAGAGGCACATCCAAAGGCAGGCAAACAACTAATATGCAGTTTCACCACCATCCCCTTTCTCAGACAAAATCCTCAAATCTTAATCAACTGGAAGTCCCTCTTTCTTTGGTGACAGAAGCACATTCAGAAGCATTGCCATGGAAACTCGAGACATCCTCTGTGCTATTCATCAGAGAAGATCTAGCACAGAAATATTTTATGATCTCTATGGCACTGAATACATACAGCAGTCAGCATAATGAAGTAAAACTAGTGATACCAGTGTTGTGTGAGGACAGCAGTGGGGTGTTCTTCAACCAAGCTGGCTGAATATCACATCACCTGCAATGAGCAATAATTTGATGTAAGGCTGTCAGGGAAAAGCAGAGCAGCACTGAGAGAAGCAAAGTGGTGTTTGAGGAATAAAACTATCCAGCCAAAGGGATGAAAGGGAAAAGGGGTCATCACAGCCCTTCAGCCCTTTCCCAAAGCTGATTATACCCTGGCCCTTTTTCTTCCCAGAGGTTATAAATGGTGTTACTACTGATTCCTTTGCAAAGCAGGATTCCTACCAGGCACAGAGATCTCCCACTTAACCCATGCCACTGCCTACTTTGGAGACTAAAACAAGTACTCCTCATTCATTTCCACTCAGCCTCTGCATCCAGGCATAATGCTGAATGCAAGAGCATCCAGTCCTGTACACACTGGCAGTAGTCATCTCAACAGACCACAAAGGCAGAACAGGGAGACTGCTTTCAAATCCATGCTTTTGGCCTAGCAGATTCAGAGCCTGAGCCAAGGGCAGGAGCAGGCACAAAACTTGTCTCAACTCTGAACAATACAGCAGCATGGCTCCTGAAGCAGCATGTAACCCTGGAGCATCTTCTCTCTTTTTTGTGGTGTGGTCCTGTAGTTAATCTGCCTCAGTTTGCCTCATTTGTTTGGTTTGGGTTTTTAAAAATTATTCTCTTAGTCTTTAGCACCCTTGAACTACTGAGAGATTTCATTCTGAGCTCAGACCCAGAAATATAACATGGCTTAATCCAGCTTAGGAAAAACAAACAGATCCACCCATCTATCTTTCACTGATGACCTGTGTAAAGCACGCAACTGACTATGGCTCCTCTCTCCCTGTTCCCCTGGGCTCCAGTCAGTCCTTTTAACAGCAGGATCCCAGCCACAGCAGAGGAGACTCACACCTCCACCCCCTGCCTGCACAGGGAGGCTGCCTGTCATCAGCATGGGCTGCACTGCTTGTCCTTCTGTACATACTGTACTGTTCACCTTCCTCCCTTGGAGGGGGATAATCACAGATTCCCCACTTGTGACCAAGCTGGGTTGCTTCAGCTCTTCCTTCAGACACAACTTCTCTTTGTGGCAGATGAGTCAGAGAGAGCTCTCATCAACTACCTCCTTCCACATCTGTCATCATTGCTAGCACCAGTGCTGTTCTTCAGCTAGAGCTAATTATCAGCACCAATTGTCTCAAGGGGCAATTGCAGCAAAGGCCCATCACTTCAGTTTACCACAAGGTCAGCTTCTCCAGACTACTTTACATCCTCTGCCTGGTATTGCTCTTGTAAAACTGAAATGCCTTTACCACTGTTGTCCTTTGGGATAGCATAAGTCTATTAATTATTCTAAGGTTAAGGAAAACCACTCCTCTTTAGTAATGGCAAACAAACAAGCTCTTTCCCTGCACAGGGCTCCCTCCTGTAGATCCCCCCTAAGTAAACCCTATGCAGCTCCTCAGAGAGAAAGCAAGGAATGCAAAATAGTTGAACTACAAGTGAAATCATCTATCCTCAACGGGGCTCTAACTGAGGACTAATAAACCTCAGGTATCTTAAAGCAAGCCACCACATTCCAGGTAGCTTTTTTTTGTCAAGTGTCAGACAAGAGCCCGAAGAGCTAGTAGCTCACTGCTCATCTAAGGGCAAAGACCATGGAGGAATGCCAACACATAGCCAGGCAGATGTTGCACAGACAAGGTGTTTGCTCAGTATCAACAGTGAGCTGTTTACTCACGCCTTCAGCTTCATGCAGCTGCACGTGTGCGGCCCTTCTGAGTCTGTGACTCTGGACTAAGGAATGTCTCAACTGGACAAACACCACATCTGCTGCCGGCTCAAGGTGCCCCAGGATCAGACCAATTCCCAATTTTTCCGTCCAACCATAGCCATGCCTTCTGCTCTCTATTCCACCAGGGGGAGATCTAGCTGCTTGGGAGGGTTACAGCTGTAGCCAGAGGAGCACATTGCCAGAGACTGGATACAGGAGCACAGAGGCCTGGATTCCTACTGTCTTGAAGGGCAGCAGGGAAGCCAAAACAAAAGAGTTACTCCACAACATATTAAAACTCACTGACAGGATGGATAATAAAAGGCCAATATCAGCCGTACTTCCTCCTTGGACAATGTCAGATCTATTTCATTCTTATTCCCTCACTCTTTTCCTGGCAATTGGAAAGCCTCAGCAGCAGCAGTATGTAATCCAATACAAGACCTCCATCTTTGCAGCCATAGCCCATGTCGCATGACAAAGCTGAAACAGCCAGTACAACAATGCTTATACACACTTAAATGTTCTATCAGTAACCTGCCACACAATCCAATTTTAGGCTTATATTTTGCTACCACCTCCTGTTGCTGCAGGGCATATTGTCCAGTCTGCCACAATAGAACAGAGGAAGGAAAATGAAGATTCAGGCAGCACACCTTCTCAGCATCCAAGCCCTAATAGTCATGTATGGAGTCGGTGGCAACTAGTTTGAAATAAAACGCACAGTTTACATGAAATCAAAAGAGAAGAGAGCCCAGAGTGAATAATTTCTAACTGTTTTACAATGCTATTAGCCTTGGAACAAGTAGCATCCCCTTTATCACCTGTCACGAGATCCTGCTTTGAAAGTGATACAACCTTCTGGAGAGAGGGTGACATGGACCCGTGTTTGCGGTGAGCTCTGCAGTGACTCACGTGGAGGGCATGGTGACAGCCAAAAAGCAAAAACTAAGTTATAAAGCCAGAGAACTTCTGAGAGCAAATTCATTCCTGTTACTGTCTAAGGATGGCAGTAGGGAGGTCTTCTGCAGAAGACTAGCTTTAGTAAGGAAATGACTGGCAGGTCACAGAATTTCAGGCTACTAGAAATTGCCAAAACGGAAACTGCAAAAGATCCAAGCAAACTGGATAAGGAACAGACTGGGGCTTACCCAGGACACAGAAGATGGTCTGCTGTTACTTCCAGAAGCCTTGCCTATGGGCTGCCCATAATAATGATGTTACCAAATGGCATCACAGTTCCCAGGCAAATGAAAGACTTGTAGAGAGGACAAAGTTGGCTTGCATGACGGATACATAGCAAACTAGTAACTATTTCTCCAAACAGATATCATGTCAAGGATCCCAAAATAACACCTACATCCTGATCTGCCATCCTTCAGCAAACTTCCTGTCCTCTGCTCTTGGGGTAACAGCTAGAAAAAGAAAGATTTTCCAGAAGTTGGAACAGAACATTTACCCACCGACTGGGGGAAGCACTCCTGCCCAGGTTAAATCCCAGAGCCATTCTATCTCCAGGCAGCCATCTCATGTACTGAGCAGAACTGGATGGCACAAACCACTCAATTATCTACTGATTGCCAAGAGCACAAAGGCTGCAGGGGGGAAGAGCCAACCTTAATTGGCCTTATCGGTGTAAATTAAACCGTACAACACACCCAAGCAAACAGTCAGTTCCTTTGGAGAAGCAGGCATGAGTTATTTTGCTGCAGCTATAAAGGAAACATTGCTGCTAGGACATGCCCCTGGAGTGACTGTGCCGCTCAGCTCTCCCCGTGCATTCCTGGGGTTGTTTAGCAAGGATTCAGCTCCAGCCTTTCCACAAGCAAGAAGTCTGAACCCTGAATGCCATCTGCAAACACAGCCAGACTCCACCTCCTGCATGCCTTCAGGCCACCAGGTGTGGCCAGGAATGGCACAAGCTACACACTAAACACACCTTTGATGTGGAGCTGAAAGCATGTAGCCACGGGGCATGAACAGCACGCCGCCCGCCGCCGTGCTGACTCCCACTGCAGGAATGCAGCTGCAACCGCAGGCCAAGGAAGGCAAACACATTGCATTCCTCACCAGGCGGAGAAGGAAAACAAGTAGCAAGCCCACACACCCGCCATGCTCTCTCCCCACACCTGTCTGCATGGCCACTGTCAGGACCCCAACAGCAGCTTCAGCCTCAAATTCATTTGTGTGAGGGTCAAGCTCTCCAAACAATTTCTTGAGCCCATGGGAACAAGAGAAACAGAGCAAGGCAGGAGAGTTCTCGATTGGGCACGCAAGCCACAGGGAGAAGAGCTGCCGCCCGGGCTGGGAAGCAGCCCCAGTCCAGGGCAGGAACAGCTCTGTGCACTAGCCCGGGAAGTGAATTGCCCTGACTTTCCCTAAGAGACAAGGGGCAAATATAACACTGAGACCTCTCGAGCTGAGGGGGCAGGGCTGAATAAGAAGTTGACTTTGGGCAACAGGAATGCTTGGAAGAATCCAAGGTCTTTTTCTATCCCCAGGAAAACATCCTACCTTAAGCCAAGTAGCTTCTCTGGGATGGAGGCACTTCCTCATTACCCGAAAATCCTTCTGTAAATGCTTGTCTCCACTGCCCACATACAGAGATTTGACCTTCACCGTACAACATTCTTCCACTACAGCACTGACACCAGGTCATTTCAGTGATCAAGAGAAGAAAAATTTAACGTACAAATACCCAAGACATCAGGTACCTCTTATCTCAGAGCCTCATCATTTTAAAGTTGCAAAGAGACTCCATGCCCTAGTCAGAAAAAACATTATTCCTCCATCATGCAGCACTCCTACAATCCTAAAGCTTTCTAAAGAATTCACATTCTCAAATATGAAGTTACTTTGAAGGATGCCTCAGATGTGAAACTGTCAGCAGAATTCTCAAGTCTACATTGTGAGCTCCCCACATTGTAAATCTGCACTTACTCTCTGCAACATAACAACAACCCACTTCTGAAAACGAAAAATCCACCACCCAGTGCTAAGGGCTAACTCTGAGACTCAATAGCCACGGCTCCCTCAGCAGCAGACAGGAAAACCAACACTCTCAAGAGCACTGCAGCAAGAACATAACTGTCTTGAATGTAACAGACACAAAACAGTGTCAAGAAATTCAGAGAGGACCAATTAAGGGCTGAAACACTGTAACCTCTGGGGAGTCCGAAAGGGGAAAGGTCAATGTAGCCATAAGCTCCAGAGGCATACCGACGCATCTAGCAGGCTGCTGGAAGAGGGATGATTTATAACGCTTGCAGCCCAGCTGCTCCACACCCCACATGTGCATTTCAAGGCCCTCAGAGGTAAAGGATCTGATATTAAGTAACAAGAACAGATCAGACCGAGGTCCAGTAGACTCTCTCATGTCTGTTGAAATTCAAGGCCTCAGGCTACCTGTTCCCTTCAGTAAGCTGCAGTAGCTCCAGCACTTGGAAGAATGAGGCATGAAAGCCCAAATTTACCAATAGATTTATATCCAAAGATATAAATAGAAGCCTGGCAGGATTTACAGATTAGGTGTCCAAATCACTGCATGCAGGAGAATGGGCTTCTCACTTTCTAACCACTCCATACCTCTCCAACCCCAGCCACCACAAGAAAACCCATTTCAGGCAGGATGGAAGCCCCTGCTGTTGTACACATTGCCGGGGGCCATCCCTGTGCAATCACTTCGATGGTGACGCCACCTGAACTCCACAAGTCTCAACAGTGAAACCTGCAATGGCTGCAGCTCTCACAGAATGTAGGTCTGCCTGTTTCCCAGAATAGGAGCTGCCTCTACAGCCTCTCCTCTCCCTTCCCCCACTATATCTTTACTTTTCGTGGATTCAATACTGTTTCAAGGTACCCTCATCCTGCCACCGGTGGGTGGGTGAGTGGGGGAAAGGGGCCCTTCATAATTGTAGTGTTGCAATCTGCCAGCCCGGCCAGGCAGCCTGTTCCCGCCTGCACTGCATTAAATACCTTATAACTGATTACACCCCCATGGGGCATGATTAGCAGTCTTCAGAGAACAAAGTCTACTTTCATAAGAATAAGAACAGACACGTACTGCTAACCTACTACACAGCTGGGCAGGTGAGGAAACAGGGAAGAAAGGAGAGCGTGTGGGGGGGAAGAGTTAACTGCACTAACTCTACTCCTTCCCTTCCCCGTCCTAGCTGAGTGGAGATTTCCATCGCTCTGAACAATAGTACCCCTCAGACCTACCCCACAAGGTTTAGGTAACAAAAGCTCATAAACAAACTGTTGCCTATGGAAGTCAGACAAAGTCCTAACCTGGAGAGGCAGGGCCTCGAGGCAAGCAGATTGAGCTTCGCTCTGGGTGACAGCAATTCCTTCACATCAGTTCCCAGGAAAAGGGAAGGCTGAATTCCAACTTCAGTATCAAAAACAAGGAGAAGGAGGGAAAGCTCAAAATATGATCACATATCCACGCCCTCTCTAACCTCTGAATACATCTGAAAGGTCTACATAAGTAACAGCAAAACACCTAATTCAATCTGGAGGTTAACAGCTCTCCAGGTGATGATTTTTTTCTTGTGGGGAGAGAGGACATAGCAAAGAGGAGGAAAGCCCTCTCCATCTGAGATAGGTAATAGGGATCCCTAAACATAAGAGAGTCCATATGCATTGCCACAACAAAGAACCAGCTCAATGGAAACTCAGCCAATCTGACATGAAATGACCGACAGCTCATTAGCAAAGTGCCTTCCAAATCTAAAAATGCCCACACAAACAGCCACAAATATATTTGGTGCTATCTGGCCTCCATCTCAGCAGAGCAGAACGGCTGTATAGTCTGATTCTTTCTCCAAAAGCAGTAAGAAAAATGGTGGCAACTCCGAGACTAAAATAAGCCTAGGATCAGCCCTTCCGGCTACTCTCCCCAAACCTCCAACAGAAGAGAGCAAAGTGGAAAGCTCCAGGAAAATAGTCTTATTTGAGAGTGAAGCCCATGCAGAAGCTTTAACAAAATAGTAAGAAGTCTCCTAATTGTGTCCTTTTGGAAACAATCACCTGCTTTATCCAGAGTCCAATGTTTTTGCCCATAGCCCTGTGGATGCTCATGGTACCATCTCGAAGCACTTACGTTCAGTATATGCATCCAGAGGGGACACCCTGCTGACACATTCCACCCAGATTCTTACCCAACCCACCCAAGAAAGGATTTGTTAATGAGTAACCAACACAGCTGAAAATGATCTACTTGTATCTGCTTTGCTCAACAGCTGGTCCTTCAGCCAGAACACAGGAGATTTCTGAACTCTACTGCCTAGTCCCATCTGTACAGCAAAACCTGCATATTCTCTTTGTTACAGGAAGACTTGAAGGTACCAATTGACTTTAAGCGCTGATGTATTTGCCATTGATATAAAGCAGCAATACATTTAGAGTTACATTATGAAACAGATTGTACTTTCAGGGTTTGGATAAATGGGAGCTTTCACCATGAACACAAGTTAGTCATTAGAAGCTCCGGGAGGTAATTTAAATTATCGCAGCCAGCACAAAAATAGTTTTACTTTGGGAGTTGAAGTCGCAAAGCTGTAATAAATCCAAGTGGCACAGTAAAACTTCTTATAAAAGCTTAAAATTAGTTGTGAAGCCCCAAATGGCCTTGCATATAATTTGATTCTGCTACCGTGGGCTAGCAAAAGGGAAATCACTCTTCATACTGTAAAAAAAACACCAAAAAATTCTATCACCCTTCAGCTCCTAGGAGACAGAAGAGGTAGGCTTACATTTCTGGCCCTCTCTCTCTATATATGTGTGTGTAAAATGCGTAGAAATAATAAATATATAAATAAAACATTAAACCCACAGAACTAACAATGACTTGTTCAATCCCACACAGTGCTGGGCAGCTATCAATCAGGCATCAGAGCTCCAACTGGAGCATTGCAATCCAACGCTCTCTCCTGGCTGCTGTACCTTCACAGATACTCTGCACCCACCCCCATTCCCAGAGTAAATTGCCTTCCACTGCTGAGAAGCACTCCTGCTATTCTGATACTGGTATTCACCACCAGAGCAAGAGACCCTAATTTAGCCCCACACGGGCCTTCTGCAAACTGCTAATCCCCACTCCACAGCTGCTTTTCAAATGTACGGGCATGAGCAAACCATAAACGATTTATGGCGCGTGGCAGGAAGACTCTTGGCTCCCTGTGTAGGCGGGGTTTTGGGACAAGATCATGCTTGGACTAATGTTTATATTGCAAGTTGTCAGTCAGGCAGTAAATCATCTCTGGAGCTGCACACTAATACAGCCCCATCCAGTTGGGGCCTTGACAACACTGAATTCTGTTACAGCCATTTCAGATATACCTGGGGACCAATTTGCAAAGGCATCATCTAATAATGGAAAAATGAATACACTTAAAAGTAGAATCTACCAAAATTCTGCAGCCCAGCAAGGGTGATTTGCTTTCAGGAATCAAACCAAACTGGTACGAGATGTTTGCCAAAAATGACTCTCCACATTAGTCCTAGAAGAAATTGGACTGAGTGCCTACACAGACATCTAATAACAGAGCTAGCTCTGGCAAAATGCAGTTACCTCAGAAAACCCTTCTGAGCAAAGTTTTCATTTCCCAGTAGTCACATAACTGTAGTGTAAGCAATGGTAAAATTCTAAAAGGGAGACAAAGATATTTTGCATACTTTAGCGCACAAGACACTTTCTGCTCAGAAAAATAAATGCACTTAAAGGCAGGATATAAGCTTGAAGTCCATTCTCAACAAAGGTTACTTAAAACAACCTAATTTTAAGTAAAAAATCCTGTCATTTTCCTTTTTTGTTCTTTTCCTACATTTGAAAATACTTTTCATACAGTACACTGTGTACAAGTCTCCCACAGATACAAGATAAGGGAGAAGAGTTCTCAATAATGAAAAAATTATAAATAAAATACTCCAGGGGAAAAAACCCAGAACAGTAGCATTAACTGCAATCACTATTCAGTTATGTGAGAGACACCAGATTTCAACTCATCTCCCTAGAATATTTTTAACCTTCCCATTGGGCAGCAGCAGAGTCATCACTAATGAACATTAAAGCTGCAGGAAGAAGTCTGATTTAGGAGACAGAGCAGCAAGGCATCTTTGAGAATTTGAGAATAGAACTTGTGAAGCAAGGTATATGCAGGTCTAAAATCATTAACTCTGAGTAGCATATACCAAAATAATGGTCAAAAACCTTACAGCCACAACAATTATCTAATTATTACCTTGGGAAAATAACATATTCTTTTGAAACAAATGCTATAAAGTAAAACTCGCCTAAGGTTTTTTATGAGCCTATGTGTAATTCCTCAATAGTTGCAGAGACAACCTTATCTGCCCCTTTTGATTTCAAACCCATTTGTGCATGAGTGTTACATTAACACAGCTGGACAACTGAGACTTTAAACACGAGAGTAAGAAAATCCGGTTATGACTCCTACGGCATTACCAAAGCCAGCTTTATCACAGAGCTAAAATACAAATACAGAACTCAACCAAAGACACAGAAGTCACTGTAGGACTTCCAGGTCAGAATTTGCTGTCCCTTAAGAAACCAAAAATTTAAACCAGTTCTCTCTTGCCACCAGAAGCTGGTCAGATACTCTCTGCCTAAAAATCAGTCTAAGCGTTGCAAGAAAACTTATTTTCCAATCTTGACCCATTTCACTTTAACAGCAACACAAAACTTCTATGAAAATCGGTAACTGTTTATTCTCAGCTGTTAGCCCTGCCACAAAAGGGTTAAGCTGTGCCTTAAAGCACATGTTGTTCCCAGAGAAGCCAATAGGGCCCATACAGGGATCTTGAGGCTTAAATATCCTGCTTCTGTCTCTGAAAATACACATACAGACTCTTTCCTTCAGTTTCCCTTGCATTTAGGCAAACATTAAAAATCTTCATGCCACTGCCACTTATGTTTATTAGCCTATGCATCAAATGGAATTTATACGTACTTGCAGCACTGATGATTCTCCTGATCCTCAACAGACTGGACATGAGCACAGGACACAAAATGTCTTCATAGACATTAGCACACTGAGACTCAGGCTGCAGTATGAGTCACTTCAACAGCCTTAATGCCCTGCCTTTCAGACACCTTACGGACTAAAGTCCACAAGAAGACTGCAACGTGGAGAGGCCAAACTCTACGCATTCTTTTCCCTCTTACAAGCGAAAGGAAGAAGCAGCAAGTGCTTTGCATGACTACTCAGCATGAAAAGACAATAGCTGCTTGTCTCCATGTTCATCAGTAAGATGGTCCTCCTCTACAAACCACACTATCTATCCACAGACCTTGCTCTTCATCAGCTTAAAATCCTCAACTACCAGGACTAATCAGAGCAGCTGCAGTGCTTTGTGGATTTGTTCTTTGGTTGGTGATTTGTTGTTTTTTTTTTTACCCTAATGCAGTTACCACAAAAAGCAAGGTCAGCGAGCAACCTAACATAGCACATAAGTGATTCAATACCTTGCCCCTGACACCAATACATTAAGGTGGTTTAGTAGCTGGAGCAAGAAGCCTCAGTGGACATTTATGGAACACACTACCCTTTCTTCAAACCTTTACCTGTTAAGAGATTGGATTAGGTCTGAAAAATACACCTTCTAAAACAAGTTCTTTAACTAAAGCAAGTCTGAACATTTCCACTCCTAAGTGCTTGATCTTTTCTGAATCCTGCTCAGTTCTTAGCCTCAGTGCTATTATGTGGTAGTGAATTTCCACAGATTAGACATCATGTGAAAATACTTTAAAATCATTATTCAGTTTGATGCCTATCAGTTTCACTGAATTGCATTCACCTCAACTGAAGAATACATTCCAGCTCCTTCACCCTTGCACAGCAGTCTTCCTCAGGCTTGGCACCCAGCATTGTTGAAAAGCAGAGAAAAACTGAGCCCACCCAAGTGATGCTTATAGTGCATTCCAACCATTGCAAAGCTATTCTCACACTCCTACATGGTTTTCCACGCTATTTCCTTCCGAAGAGCAGCTCCCAGGAGGACACTCCAGAGAGGCTGGCTCATGTCATTCCAAATACAAAACATCCTGCAAGCTGCTGCTTTTGGCCCTCTCTGGCTGAGCATATTTGGAATAAAACCATACATCCATGAATATCCTAACAATGAAGAGAATGGTTTCTGAGAATGGAACAAACAACGAAGCAAAAAAGAGAAAATTGTCCTTGAAGTCAAAAATATTCAGGCAATGTTAGATGTGAGCAAAACAAGCAAATAGTTCCTGGGAAGGCAAAAATGGTGAGGTCTCAGAATGCCCACTTGCCTTGAACAAGGCAGGGCCTGACTTGAACTCCATAACAATTTCACCATGCTACAGAATACACAGGACAGTGGATCAGACAGGGGTCTGCTTCATTCTGAAATCACAGCTTGAAATACCCTTTCCATTTCTTTTCCACAGAGCTTTACTAAAGCATTAAACACCACAGTATCTAAGCATCTACACACCTATGGGTTCATCCTCAAATTCCTAGCAAGACCAGTGTTAATCTTATTTTCCAAGCAAAGAATGAAGAGTAAGAAACAGCGATGATCTGAACAAAATAAATCTGTGGCAGAAATTAGATATCTTTCTGACCATAGCATCGCCCTTCTCCTCCAACAAGCTGTAAAGGTATTTCAACTTAAAAAGTAACATTCTTCCTACTACAGACTCAGCCAATCTAGATCTAAGGAAAAGCCCTCAGGTAAGGGAACTGGCAGGGAAACAGGATGGATTATTTCATGACCTAAGGCATTCATCCAGTTTGTATAGGTTCCACACATAGTTCCTTTGCAGTCCTGCGTAAAATGAATCTCAGAGAGGATCACATTTACCCAGTTACTAGTGATCTGAAATACACACAGCTGGCATGAATGCCAACAAGCACTCTCTCCAAAGCTTAGGGTGTCATACTGAAAGGAGATACCTTCCCAACCAAAAGCCCTCAAGCAAGGAGATTAATATACCCAGTTTCAGAACCTTAAATTTACTCTCAAAGCATTAATCAAGTCAAATGGTCAAGAAAATCTGCTCTATTATGACAAGCCCAGTAAAAAGAGCAAGATGAATCAAAAAGGTGTCAAGCCAGATCCTCATTTATTAGCAGAGGAATCCTATTGAGACCTCCACATGTTGCATTTCTCCCAGCAACACGGAAGGCACAGAGTTCTGCTGTCACTCTGGGCTGGAGAAGTGAGACCTGTGACAACAAATACACAACACAGAAAATTTGTCAGGACCTAACCTACAGAACTGCTTCTTGGCTCTACACTAGATGTGGTGATACATGGAAATTTCAGAATCCAGTTTTCAGCAGCTTCTCCATAAAATATGGCAGACATTTTAACAGGTTAGGGAGCTCACCTTCAGAAAAACCATCAGCCTCCAAGATTCACAGCCATGAAATCAACTACCAAAAAATACAGTTATATTTTATCAAAATTTGTTTACTTTGTACTGCTCAAATAGCTTGGCCTTCTTCACCTTTCTAAAAACACTTTATATGCCACACCAGCTGCCTTTCTCCAAGCCAGCTCTGGTACCATTCAGACCAGCATGCTGACCAAAAATCACTCGTCCCATCTGACTTGATTTGTTCTGCTCTGGGACAAGAAGCAGGCAGACTTGCAAAAGACTACACCTTTTTCAAAGCTTTAGCCTATCTCCCTGACAAGCTACACCATGATTGTATTTAGAGTGGATGGCAGAGATAAGAATTGAGGGTTTGTTGGCTGCAAAGCAAGTGACTTAGCAGCAACCAACAAACAACTTGAAACAGAGTGGAAAAGCATGCAAGGTCATCTTTAGTTCAGAAAGCTGGTTTGGAGAGCGAAGAGGCAACAGGTCTTGGCAAGTAACTCATCCCCTCCTGACCCAATGCCTTGTTAATATTAAAGATGAAGATAACCATGGGCTGCACTTTGGAACACTGGCCCTGCTGAAATGCATTTGCAGGATTTCAAGAACACTGTGTGCCTGGGAAGGAATGAAAAACTCCTCTTGATACCACAGCCAAGACTTGGTAGCTTAAATACTAACATCCATGCTTAATTTAACATCCAGAAGCTAAATCACGCTGTATGCAAAGCACTGCTGGGATACAAATGCTTTCTGCAGTGATCTACTAGGAAGTGAAGAAGTGAGAAAGGAGTTGTTATAAAGGTGATCTGACAGTGTACAATCAAAAAACCAGCTGCTGGGTACCAAATAACTGCTCCTCTAAACTGGATCTCAACAGCGAGTTCAGGTACACCTGCACCACCCATCACAGGAACAGTTAAAATTTTTGTGGAAAAATAATGTGACAGAACAGAGGGTCACTAGAACCACCTAACTTTGACATTGCCATTATTGCAAGAGCAGGACTGCAAGAAAGGATTTCGTTTGGATTATGGCTGGGCAGATCCCTTGTGAATTATACAGACAGCATGGCTACTTTGGCACTGATAGAGCACATTTAAGAACTGCTTTCCCAGACGGCATGTCAAGAGCACTGGCTTACATCTTTAATTGAACTTTTCTTTCCAGAACCTCTTGCTGAATTTTTCAGGGTCACTCCCATTTCACTGACATCCCTGGCCTCTCAATTCTGGCAACACAGGCCTACTATGATGAAGAGAACACCACAGAGAGGTGCAGTGTTTCAAGTATGTGGTTCACATGTTCTCAAAAAATTCAAGTAGTGGTACAGAAAGAACACAGTCTGACTCAGCATTATCTCCTTCCTGGCTTTCTTACCTGCTAAGTCTGATGCTTCAGTAAGGATTCATTGCTTCATCTTATATAGGCCCTTTATCCTGGTTCCTTCTCTGAATCTGTAAAACAGAAATGCACAGCTCTGAAAAGCTTTCACTGGCACAGAACTATCTACACGTGATGGATGATACTTTCCAGTGGACAAGATTCACCTGGCATCTCTCAGATCTAGGTAATTCTCAGCCTTGCCAAATTTGTGTATCATTTGCACACCCTGATGCCTACCAATGCAACATCATGCACACCTAAGAATCCGTATTAGCCCTCAATCTTTTACTCCACTCTACGCAGAGTGGTCAAGTTCTGAGCCAGGAGCCGTACAATGTTTACTGTTCACCTGTTTTCCTTTAAAATCTCCCCATGTTCCCAGAGGCTGCACATTAGTTCTATAGGAGAAAGCATCCCTTGCACTAGAGAGGATGTCCAACCGGGCAGAGAATTTCCCATTAACCCCTACCGACACGGGAGGAATGCTGATTCTTCCCTTCCAACCTGCCTCTGCCAGTTACACTCCGGTTCTTTAACACACGTGCTGGTCCAGACCTGCTCTGTTTTGCAGCCCCTACTCCAGCAACATTCCCTGCAGATACACTGCCTTCTCATCCCCCACATCACCTAACTCTCCATCACACCACCTAACTCTCCATCACTCAGAAACGGCTACACTCTGCGTGGACCAGGTTCTGCCTGCCGATCCCGTGCCTGCGCTGCTCTCTGACACGGGTCTCTCCCGGGGAGAGCTCTGTAACGCCCTGACGGCTGAGACAGTGGCATCACCACTCTTCCCCACGGAGACTGTCCCTTCCCTGGGGTCAGGGCTGCGGCCTCGCCGCCTTCCCGTACTCGGCCCCCGCCCCACCTGGCTGGCGCCCCCCCCCCCCCCCCCCCGCCCACGGTGCGACCCGCCCGGACCCGCTGTCCTCGGGGAACTCTACAATTCCTCGCCACACACGTGGACAGAAAAGCCCACCCCGCTCGCTGGGCGCCGCCCGAAGCCCGCAGATGCCCAGGGGCGTAGGGGCCCCCGCCCGGGGTTTCGTCCCCCGCCGGTCGCGTTCCCCGCTCCCCGCCCCCGGAGTCCCAGCCCGGCTCTGACCCGGTCGGGCTCGGCTCCACCAGGGGTCCCAGTAACTTTGCGGCCGGTTCGGCCCCGCCTCGGGCCCGCCCCAAACTTTGCCCCCGCCCGGCCCCGGCCCCGCGCTCTCGCCTTAGGCCGCCATTTTGCCGCGGGGCACGCCGGGTAATCCGGCGGAATCCCCACGTCGCGGCGTGCCTGCGTCATCGGACGGCACGCGCAGGGGGGCGGGGCAGGGCGGTCCCGACAGCACGAGGGGCGGTGGGACGGGGATTGCCGCCGGCAGTGCCCGGGGCCAGGAGCCGCTCCCGGCCCTTCCCGCCTGCCCCGGGACCTGGGAGCACCCTGAGGGGCGGCGGAACGGGAAGGGCCGGGATCCGCTCCTGCCCCTTCCTACGCATCCGTTGTTCGGACAAACGACCCAACAGACTGGGACTTATCCCAGCCTGTCACTAGCGAAATACAAACCCAACCGTGGGACTAGGTGGAGAGGGAGGGAGAAAGGGAGAGCAGTAAATGGAGAAACCCACCTGAAACCCCCCCAAGGACAACTGTCTGCCTTTTAAAGGAGAGGTGCTGAGGACAGCATGTGCCAGGCAAAAGCTAGGCAAACCCTGACACAATTTATCAATGTGCTTTGGTACTCATTTGCAAAATCTTTCACTGTGTTGTTCTAGTCTTGGGTCTTTGAAAAATCAGTACATTTAAATTTCTAACCAAATCACCCCGTTTATGTAACTCGAGCTCAGACAGGTACTTTTTCCGTTGCTTCTCTTGCCCAGTGCATAGACTTACCCACTGCTTCCATTTCCTGTTATCCTTTCTTTCACAAACATCTCATGAATCAATAATTCACACAGTAAATAACGGAGCCTAGTTCTGAGGAAATTTGCCTGGTTCAGAAAAGTCCTGACAGAACTTACACAATGTTCTTCAGTGTACTACTACATTTACAAAGCCTTCAGATTTACATTCAGGTAGTAACAGGCTCATAGTACTGCAAACTCTGCCCAAATGGTCCCCTCTCTTACACAATAAATGACAGGTGCTCAGCAGGACCTCGCTTCCATGACCTTGGGAATATTGTGCAAAAACGTCTGCTGAGTGCCCAGCAAGTGCCGTCTGTACCATACCACGCGTCAGCCAGGGATATTTCAAGAAAGCCTTTGGTACTTGTGCCCCCATAAATTCTCCAAATCCTCCCTGTGCCGGAGTCAGATAACAAGCAGAAGGACAATGGCTCCAAGAATCCAGGCTGCCCATCTGCTCTGTACTTCCAGATTCTTGCTTCCAGAGCACCAGCTGATGAAATTTTCATAGCTGATGAGGTTTCTCATTTCCACTGGGCCTTGCTGCCTTGGAGCCTTCACAGCTGTGGTCTGTTCAGGTTTCCGTGGGTGAGCACTGATGGCAGCAATGATTAGAGTACTTTGCTTTCTTTTAGTGACTTGTAAAAGTAGGACCTTCAAGCTTTTTCCAAGTCTAGGTGAAATAAGTCCTGTAAGAAGGAGAGAGGCTGATTTTCAGATGGTCTCGTCATTTACTGCTTCCATTAAACTCAACTCTCCTCAAAATCAGATCTCAAGGTCAGACTTCCAAAGGGAGACAGGAACTCGACTTGGGCTGGCTGAGCACCAGTCACCTGCTCCGAGCACCACAAAACACTTCCCTCAGATCCCCAAGGCCTTGATTCCCAATCCTTCTTCCTCTCCACATACATCCGCCCTGCCTTCCCCCATATCCGGTATGCTTGTGAGCCGGACTCATTATTGCCCTGAGCCCAGAGATGTGACATGATGCAGAAGCATGACGTTAGGTTACATTATATTCATTTATATAACACCATTAATACCAAAGAGCAGCTCCCTGCTAGAGCCAGTTGCTCGCTAAAGCCTCTGAAGTTCAATTAACAAGCACCAGGTAATCTAACACTTGACTCCCAATAATCCTTTTATTTTAAGGGGCCTCTGGCGGATGTAAAGCCCTCAGCAAACAGTCCTGGAAGTACATTTGAGATTCCCTCAAATACCAGATGAATTTATGACCCTTAGTGAAGAGCAGGGAGGAATCTATTCAAAATACTTTCCAGCTGGCAGCACTTTATATAGACCCTTGTAACGGAATAAAAGGAACCCCTGGAGGGGCAGGTGCCACCCTGTGGAGGGACAAATCCCTCTGAAGTGCCTATGGTCCTGGCTAGTGAAAAAGGAGATGACAGAAATAATGTCTCCCCACCAGAAGAAGGCAGTGCAGGCTTGGTCCTCTCAAGTTTTCCATCAAACCTGGTCAAGTGGGGAAGATGGCAGGTGCTGGACAATCCCTTAGTGGCTGACTTGGAGGCTGTCACCTGCCTAGAAGTGTCAGTGGTGAAGGGACTCCTGTGAAACACTTGTCTTCTTGGCTACTTCTCTAACTCCAGTTGCACAGAGGATTCCCCAGCAGACATCAGCTGGGAAACCCTCAGAGGCAAAGGATGTTTCATGAATAGGCTGAGCCCACCAAAACCAAAAGACCTGAGACTTAGTTTGAGCAGAGCTTTAACTCTGGGATATGCCAATACAAGAGGAGCTCAGCACCCAAAACTAACAGCATTTCAGGAACAATAAGATCAGCGAAATACTGCCAGCCTGTGACAGTCAAACAAGTCTGTGGATGCCGAATTGGACAGCCAAACACATTCTGCCAGTATGCCTGGAGCATACACCTACCAGACAAATACAGCCAACCCGCCAATAAAACAGTTGCTAAAAACATACCCACGTGTATAGTTCAGGCCATCCCACCACGTAAGAGTGACGGCTGGGACTCAATTTTAAGTTTAATAGAGACTCAACACTCAAAAAAACACTGGAGTCTTCTCACAAGCAAACACATTCCCCAGCATTGGTGGCTGAAGAACAGAACAGTGCTGACCCAACCCAAAATGCTGTTTATCTTATGGGACTGCTCAAAGGCACCCATGATGGTTGGGATGTAGTTGTACTGGGCACTGCACAGAAAGACAAGCAGACACAATATCCTGCTCTCGAGGCTTGAATCTCTGAATCTCTTGAATCTCTCTCAAAGCACCTCTGGCAATATGAAACGGAAGATGAAGGCAGAACTAGGGAACAATGACAAAAATCCATCATTGCAGCACCCCAGTGCTTGGCACAGCTCAGTGGTTTTATGCCACCATGGGTTTTGAGGAGAGCATGACGTACAGCTCACACTGGTATTTCAGACATACATGGGGCACTTTCCCCCTACCTGTATGCTTGAAGAATACACTGCATATCAATGCTTGCCCATTACAATTGCTGCCTGTGCAAATCTTCTATATATTTATAAATCTGTGTGTATAAAAATAGAATAAAATAAATATATATCAGTGACCCCTACTGGCCATTTCTAACTAGCCATGAAATTGTGCAACAACAGCAAGCTCTTGCCTCGGCTCTTGCCTCGGTGCAGTATTTTGAAGTGAGGCACAGAGCACAGAGCCTAGCAGTGGTGTATTTGTGCTCTTTGGACTCACTTTGTGCTGGCTGCATCACTCCTGGGGGCAGGCAGCTGAAATTGGGGTCTTCTGACCTCAAGTATTTGTTTGTGGCATCCCACTCATTTCTCTGCTCACCACCAGTTCCATGCCACAATCCCAGCTCTTGCACTGAGCCCTGTACAGGTGCCTCCAACTCTTATCTGCACAGTTGCAGGTCTCTACAAGGGACCAGGTATTGGGTTGTGACCTTATACAGGGTATTTTTTCCAGAAAAATTCAGTTCCCAACTGGGACCCACATCATAGATACCACTGCTCCTCGAGGTCAGCTCCCTACAGAAGGAACTGCCCCAGCACTGCACAGTTTCTCCTCCTGGCAGCCTCACCTTAACCCCACCAAAGCTCACTGTAAGTTCTTCACCTCACTGGGTGCTAAATCCAGCATGAGTGCTGCTGGGCAGCAGAGACTGAAAGGACCTCCTGGTCCAGTGATTTACCTTGGTGAAGAAGTGGAAAGAATGTGCCTGACAGGCAGGATGGCTGCTCCAATGCAAGGCAAAACCCCATAGGAAGCAAAGGCTGGAGTCACTGTGTCAGCCTCGAACCAAGACTCAAGGAGCTCTGCCTCCCTTCCCCTTCGTCAAAACTTGTTTAGCTCGTCATGCTAATAAAGTGTTTGAAATGAATTGAGCTAAAAGTATGTGGAGAGGAATGGGGAGGACGTCTCACTGGAGCATATGGGGAGGTGGCAGAGGGTTAGGTGTAACACCATCTCTCCTTGCTGTGTGCAGGCAGACAGGGCTTCATCTGGGTTTGGGCATAGTGCTTGCTGCGTGCAAGGGGAGAACACCACACCCTGGGGTGCAGGGGTTGGCACTTCACCACGGTACACACATGGGGAGGGAGTAGCTGATCCCCCAAGCGCTCTGAGGCAGAGCAGGGACTCATGGACTCTGTCATGTAGACACACATGGCTGTGTGTTGTCTCTCAAGGAGCCCTTCTGCGTGCCTAGCATGTGCCTCCAACGCACAGAGACTTTTTTTTCATGAAATCCGCAGCACTGCTCTCCCCGTGGAGCTCTTGTTGTTTATAGGGACGGGTCCAGGCAGGCCAGGGAGGAATTACCTTTCCCTAGGACACGCTTGGTGCTTGGCTGAGCACACCACTTCTCTGCTTCACGGGAGCTGCTGAAGGCCAAGGAGACAGTCAGTCTACAATTAGCCTCCCTCCCAATACTCGTCCACATCCCCTGGGGCTGCTAATTATGGACTTCTCTGCAGCCAGGGTTCAAGTCTTTCTAAGCACAGGCCATAGTTTCATGAAATGACCTTGACATTCTCTGCAACAGGCTCTCCTGCCAGGTTTCACTGCAAACACCAAGATGTGCCATCCTCTGTAAACACCCAGGAGCAAGCTCAGAGGCAATCAGAGAAAGCACAAAATATTTGCTTCAAGACTCTCCCATTAAATGCTTATGTGCTCCTGGTGAGATTGAGAGGTTTCATTGCTAGAGCTGCCAGCCGGAAAGGCAAAGGGAGACCACGTAGCTGGAGATGGGTTTGCGGCACCCACGGGTGTGTGCCAGCGAAGGGAGAGCCTGGCAGACATCTTCTTCCCTCTCCAGTCCTTCCAGACCTCCTCCCAGCAGCAGGAGGCAGGTGGGGGGGAATGGATACACCCCCTGAATTGGTGCCCTTGGGAGAACCCTGACATTAGCTGTTGTGCATGCACACAGAGGGAAGCCAGAAATCACAGGGCAAAACAAGATCCTACACCTTCTCATCAACTCGTAAAGGTTTTTTGAAGGGGGTTTACACAGCCTTTTGAGCTTTGGGGACACAGATAAAACCTTTTTTCTCTATCTGCCCTCCATATATATACCTACCTCAATCTCTTTTCCCCCCTCTTCAAGTCTAGGTCTTTTTCCTCCACTATTTAGACTTTCTTTTTTAATTCTTTTTCCCCTGGTACCTTTGTCTTGTCTTGGATTGAAGTACTGAGGGTGGATTTGAGGAATCTGTATCTCAAAATAACGTGTGACTTAAGCTTACTTTTGCTGCTCCTCACAGTAGGTTTGAAGGCTGTCAGGTACTGAACTCAGATCCATCACAATGACACATGCATTCTCCCACACTCAGAGGATCTGTTTTAGTGGAGCAGTCCAGCAGGCAGTCAGATTGTAGCTAGTCCCAACAGAGCAGCTGCCTGGAGGCCAGTGGAGAGTGCAGACCACCTCTCAGGAAGTAGCAGCCCTGGTGATGAGGAACTCCCTGCATCTGGCTCCGAGAGCAGGAGAAGCAAGCTGATGATCAGAAGTTTGGACAGAGGCTGACACTTGGCTTTGGACAGCCAGGGATCACTTCTCCAGGACATCTCACAGGCACCACCAGGGCATCCACACAGTTCCCACTTTTGCCTTGCTAATAGTAAATGTGTGCAGTGGGTATGCACGGATGGTGCCTACCCGTGCCAGCATCCTTTGTCTCCCAGGGCTGGGGCTCCATGGTTCAGGGAAAGGTACAAACATTACCCTGCACAAAATTACTGCAGAATCTGCCCTTGTGGAAAGCTGCTCCTTATACCATCGCCTAGAACTCATCTTCAGTGCCCTGGAGCAAGAGAGTTTATAGCTCTTTGGAGTTCATTCCTATTTATTCTCATTGTCTATGTAAATGTCTAGTCAGGTTCTTTTAAACTAGTGCCTTTTCTTGTTACCCAGTGGCAATGAGTTCACTGGATCATCAGTGTTTAGGATGAAAGTAATCCTCCCTGTCATTCATTTGGATTGCACTTTTTTTTCATTTTGCCTTATATCCTGGCAGGTCACAAAAGAAGCAAATAAAAGAAGCTCATGCCAAGTCTAGGCAATGTTCCCACATACTCTGGGGTCACAAGGACTGGGACAGTGGACTTGGGCAGCATTCCTGGAGGCTTTGGGAAATACAAACAAAATACATCTTGGGTTAGCCCAGGATGGCTCCTCTTAGTGCAGTATTGCAACATAGGAAAGTGAATCCAAGGGCAGATCCCATTCCCTGAGGCAAAGGGAAATGCAAATCCCCCTGCAAAGCCACCGGGCATGGGGAATTGGGTACTTCCCAGTGGCATTTCTGGCAGTCTCACCCAGAGACCTAGGAAAATTTGAAGCGTTTTTGGAGGCTTAGCTGCACTTTTGCCACCAGAGAGTAAAACTTGGGGCAGGGTAACACCAGATAGACTCACCAAGAGCACAGCTTGCCCTTTTCTCCATCATTCCCCAGATATGCCATCAGTTCTGCTATTGAGTGCATGCATTGCTGTCTGCCAGCCTGGCTATGCTCCACAGTGTGGCAGAGCATTGAGATGGTGCAAATTGCGAGAAAAGAGCTTGGAGGTTTTCTACCTTCAACTTCCACCCCCTCCCTGCTTCTCTTCTGCCTGCCCCCTCCACTTCCCCGCTGAAGGCACAAACACCTACTGCCCATGGAAGCTATTTCTAAGCAATCCCGGGCATCTGGGGAATGAGGCTCTGAACAAATATCGGAGCGTGTGTGTGCAGAGAGTGCACACACATGCACACACACACACACACACATGCACAGCCACGGTGCTGCTGCAAAGTCAAATATAGATCTTGTGGAAGGGGAACAATGGCTGGGGTTGGGTTACATGGCTGTAGGGCCAGCGAGCTGCTGTTTGTTGTGGGCTAGGGTGGAATTGGAAAAGCAAGGGGGGTGGGATGGGGGAGAACATTTGTTTTAACCTAGAGACCCCGGGCTGGTGCTGTGCGTAAGGCGGAGAGGGTGACCCAGAGCAAGAGCTGAAGAGGATAATCATTTGAATTGGCAGCTCAGAGGTGTTTGCAGTCTTTCTCCAGCTTCTTTGTGCTGCTTTTCTCTGCCTTTCTTGAGGAATTAGAGTGAGCAGGAGGGAGTGAATTTCTCTGGGCTTCTTCACAGGGAAGAATTTCTGCTCCGGAGAAGGCTTCTTCGTGAAGGAGAAGAGGCAGCATTATCTGTTTTCTCAGCCCAGCATCTGCTTCTTGTCCCTGATGTCTGGCTGCCTCCAAGGTGCAGGTTCCAGACTCCGGAAGAAAGGGAAGCAGCTTCAGCTGGTTTTGACAGGTAATTCCTCCCTCTGTCTGTGAGTGGTGACAGTGTGTTGGGATGATGGCAGGGGAGGGAGTCTTCATCTGGCATGATTTGGAGGGAAAACCATCACAAGAGGTTACTCCAGTTCCCACTCCAGTTCCCTGCTTTGTGGGATTTCCTTCACTGGAGGAAAAAGCCACGGAGGAACTCTTATGGCTAGGAAAAAATCGTTCCTAATTCTGACCCAGCAGCTGTTCCATCTGAGACGCCTCTAGGGATGGCATGGCAGGGATCAGAGCCTAGTAGAGCAGGGTCTAAGCCAAGCACAGGAATCCCCTCAACACCCATTTCTTGAGTCTGCAAATAGAGCTGCTCTGATTAAATAATAGTGGGCAGTCCACAGACTGACACAACAAGCCTGAGACACAGGATTGTGCCTGGGGATGGGATGGGAGCCCTTCAGTGTGGAGGAAGGAGTGCACCCAAGATCCGCATTGCATGGATCCCTTCTCCCTCCTCTGTATTCCCCTTTTACTCCCATCCATCCCTGCCTGCTTCTCTCTGTGATACATGCAAAGCCAAACCTCAAACCACAAAACGCATTTCCTCATATATCCCACCTTCTGAAATCCCCCCCTGGATTTTGTTCTTCATTCCCCCTCCTTGGAGCTCAGATGTTCAGCAACCAACTTTACCTCCTAAGCCTGGACAGCCCTCACTTGGTGGCACAGCTCTGACCTCCAAGAGAGGCAGCACAGGGAGAGCCACGTGTCCCATTCTGCTGTCTGTGACCTAACCCCATCTCCCTCTCTCACAGCACTCATGCTGTGAGATGCAGATAGATATCAGCTATGTTGGGGTCCCTCTGCAGGCCCCCTCCTATCTGCCCATTCAAATGCACACACAGCACCCAGAGGGTTTTCTTAGGCACATTTAACCAAGTGAGGTTTAAGAGCATGGCTGTGCAATGACGTTGCAGTGCAGTGCAGTCAGGACCAGGGCAGATCCCAGCAGAGGAATGTGGGAGCAGAGGAGGATGCAGCAGGAGGTGGTGTTCTATCTGACACAGTTACTGAAGGTGGTAGGATTTCAAGGAGGAAGCGAGGGTGAGGCTGAGCAGCCTACACTCAGTGTTGGAGGTGTAGCCAGTAAACCCTTGGCCTCCAACCACGACTGGCAAAGAGTGCAAGGCAGGGTGTTGTGGGTGTCAGAGCAGAAACGTGGATCATTCCAGGTCCTAGAGCTGTAGTGATGGAAGGAGGGGCTATCTGATTTTAAACCAAGTACCAGAAGCTGTGCTTCGCCCTCAGCCTTCCCCTTCTTGCCGTAAGCTCCAGATAGGGTAGGAGTCAGGACTCAAAAGCAGGCTGAGCTGGCTGTGAGGGATCAGGGGATGAGAATGGATATAGAATCACAGGAAGCATCTCAGGATAGAGCTGTGTCACACTTGTCTCATAAATATCCAAAGAGCTGATGGAGCAACCTAAGCAGGAGGTTTGTACTTCTCTATCCCTCTGTCTGTGGGGTGATAGAGACAGGAGGAGGGCAAGGAAAGGAACAGTGCTCCTGGCTGACAGCAGAGCGGGAAGGAGGCAGGAAGGAGACAGCTCCTGCAGAGGTCGGCAGGGTGGTAGGCCCCCATTTTGTCACTCAGTCATGTTGTGTTGTCCAGCCATGCCAATGATGAGCAGGCAGGGGTCCCTGCTCGGAGCTGGCAGAGACCTTGGCTTGGATGGGTTGCTGCCTGGGCTGTTACTGGGTCCTGGCCCTGCAGAGCTACCCATGGCTGCCATAGAGTGCTGACAGGACTGGGAGGAACTGCAGAGGGCTGGGGGCACTGGAGAGGGTAGTGGGGATAAGTTGAGCTTTGTCTAAGGAGATGAGATGGAGTGTGAAAGCATCCATTAAGTGCCTGTAGGACATGATTCTTCTTCCTTCCTGATGAAAAACAGTAAAGCTTGTGGGATGCAAGGGTAGAAAAGAGCTGGCTGATATGAATTTGTAATCTAATTAAGGATTGCTAGGACCTTTGAAGGTGATGGATAAGATCTTGTCAAGTTGCAGAAAGGCCATACAAGGTGAGGAGGAGAGTGGGCAGCTGTTTCTTCTGAAGATGTGACAGCCCAGACTCTCTCCCACAGTTGCCTTATTGCTCCTTATTGTCCACTGAAGTAGTGATGTCCACATCTCGTGAGTGACAGCAAGAGAGACGCTGGGGACCACAGCTTCTCTGGATGGCTTCTTTTTCTGTGGGGTGACTACTACAAGTTGAACCTTTATTTTAAGAATGGGGCTTCTTAACCCTACAGTTTGCCCGTGGAGGTGACATCAGGGAGGGGATGCAGGAGGTGTTTTTGCTTATTAGTACTATTTCAGATAATCTGAGCAAAAAGAAGCCTCGGATCATGGCGCACCTATTTCTGAGAGGGGCTCGGTGCCCGGCGGGACCGCGCCCCTGCCCCAGCGAGGGGGCGAGCGCTGCATCTCCCCGAGCCCCGGGCGGGGGTACCCCGGCAAGGCCGCGCCCCTGCGGGGGATCGCCGGCCCGGGACAGCTCTCCGTGCTCCGCGCTCGGGGCCGGTGAGCCCTCGCAGCCGCAGCTTCCCCGGGCCGCGCCGGGGTCTCCCCGCCCCCGGCGGCGGGAGCAGGGCAGGGGTGAGCGGGCAGGGCGGGCCGGGTCGGGGGCTGCCTGCGGTTTGGGGCGGCGGGAGGCGGGATGTCCCGGGGAGGGAGCGGGGATGTGCAGGCACACGCAGCCGCTGGCAGGCGGCCGGGGCTGCACGGCGGCGGCGGCGGCGGGCGGAGCGGCGCGGCACACGCGGCGGCGGCGGCGGCGGCAGCGGCAGCTCCCTCCGCAGCCCGCGCCTCGCCAGCCCCGCCGCCGCCGCTCCGGGCATGGCCGCCCCCCGCCGCCGCGCCCCGCGATAGCCCCACCAGCCGCCGCGACGCCGAGGTGAGCAGGGCCCGGGGACAGCGCCGCGGGGACCCGCAGCCCCCAGCCCCGCCGGTCCCCCTTTCCCCGCCGCCGCCCCGGCACCGGCGGGGCTCCGCGGAGGGTGCCCCCGGGCACGGCCGCAGGGTGGGGTGGGGAAGCCGAGCACCCCCGCGGCCGTGGCCCTCCGGGGGGCACTGGGGCGTGGGGTGGTCCTAAAGCCCTGGGGGAGGGGGCGGGGGACAGGCGCGGCGAGCCGCAGCGGCGCGGCATCCCCCGGGTTCCCAGCCCTGCCCCCGGACCGCAGCCCGGAGGGGTCCCGGTAGCCTTCAGACTGCCTGATACCCCCCTCCTGGGGATGTCCCCGGTAGTCCCCAAGCGCACAGCGGTCCCTTATACCCTCGAGAGGGAGGTTAATAGACTCGGGGCGACCTCGCAGCACCTGGAGGTCTGGTAGCCCCCAGCCCGGCCAGGCAGAGGTGGACGAGTGGGACGGAGTGTCCTTGTGACCCAAAGCCAGGCCTGCCCAGGTGGGAGCTGCTCACACCTCTCCTGGCACCACCTGCCGCCCAGGATGCCAGGGTCCGGGGCGACCCCGGGGCTCTGCCGGGACCAGCACTCGTGGGGCAGCTACATCTGGATGTCTGAGAGGCTGCGCCTCGAGTGGGGAGCTCTGGGGGGAAAACAGCCTTTGGCATGGCATGCGATGGGAGCTTATGCTTTTCACAGCGCTGAAGGAATATGATACTCACTCTTCAGCCTTAAATTATTTTATAAGTTTCATAGCAATTGCTTCGCCCTCCCCTGAAATGCAGCAGCTGTTTGCCACTGCCCAGTGTTTAGGGGCAGGAGGCAAAGGAGGGTCCTGCAAGCATGGTGTCAGAGGAACTGTGGGGAAGAAGAATGCAGCAATCCATGGTGGGATTTGGCTGGGGCAGTGACAGTAACATCGTGTAGCCCCCTCCGAAAATGCTGTATCCTTCGTTGGTTGTGGTTTGTTTGCTGGAGAGATGCTTCAAGCAACATCATTATTTTTATGGGCTATTTTGTCTGATCCAGGCAGGTGAAGCTCTTAGCAGGGACCCCAAAACCTCTTCCTGCAATGTATGTGTACATGTAGGTGGGTAGGAGGACTTACGTCTCCATCTTAGGAGTCTCTCACACAACTATGGACCAAACATAACCTTCCAGAGCTAAAGAGTCAAGCTGAAAGTGGAATGGCCCCTGTTCATCACACCCACGCAGCTGGATAGAGTCTGCTCCATACCTCCACCATTCTCCTAACAGAACTGTTTAACCCCTCCCATCTCATTACAGTAATATATTTATGATATCACCCTCGAATTTCCTGCCCTTAACAACCCCAGAAGGCTGGGAGGGAACGAAGCATTTTTGGAAAGTATTTAATGCTACTTCAAGAGGGCAGGAGGCGGTCGGAAAATAGATGGGTGCACGAACCTTGGGCTGACGGGGCTCTCTGCAGGACAGCTGAGGAAAAGGACCGCACCTAGTGAGAGGTGTGCGTTCACATTTCCTGCCCGGGGCTGCAGCCCAGCTCTAGCGCCTGTTGCTGCACTCTCCTGCTTGGACAGTGAAAGAGGGCTGCTGTTTACTGCCTGCTTCTCTGTTAGATCTGCTGGACTCCCTGCTCTCCTGCAAAGTTTGAAAAGCAGCCTGGGCACTGTGCAGAACACTCAGCCCATCTATTCATTCAAATGTGCACAGGAGGACCTTATTTAACACAGAGCTGAAGCCTCCCAGATCTAGGGAGGGAAGATGAAGGTCCCCACAGCTGGGTTGGTATTTCTGGAGGTTTCTGATCTCTTGACAGCAGCTACCAGGGGTGGGTGCTCGAAGATGTGGTTTAACAGCCTGAGCTACTACACAGGATTGAGTATGCACACTAGGTTCTCCTGTACATACGTTTTCAAAAGCTTTTTAATTCTTAGTGCCCTAACCTGAGTTAGAAGAAGGAGCCTGGATGGACAGAGGGGAGTGTGCTGACGAGTCTGTTTAAAACTGGATGTTTCAATTCATAACTCCCAGGCAGTAGAGAGGAAGGGATGTGTGAAATGAACCTGTGGTGTCAGCCAAGGGATTTTGCTGAACTTGCTCTGTTTCTCTCTGTAGGTGTTCATCTCGGTGGGGCGACACTGACCATGCTCAGGAGCTTCTGTCTCCAGCTCATGTCCTTGATTTGGATCCTCTTGGCCCATCACCAGCTTGTGCAAGGTTAGTCTCTGTAGACATGGGTCCTTCTCTTTCATATCCATCTTTCCAAACCTGTCCTTGGCATTGCTGAATGCAATGCTGAATGCTTAATGTCCTCAGTTTTCCATGCAAAATAGAGATGGTGTGACCTGGAAAAGCAGAAGATGCTGCCCAGTCACTAATCACCTGGAATGTGACACTGGAGGCACCTTAGAAACTCTTGGACACATGGGTGGCAGTGCGTGAGCAGACTGGCAGAGACATCCCTGCTGCTCCGTCTTTCTCAGAGTGAATGGGTTCCCAAACCAATGAGCTTGTTCAGGGGGAAGAAGGTCCCAAAAGTGAACAGCTAACCCCGGATCTAGTGAGACAAAATCCTTTCCCAAAGATTAGTTTGCTCTATCTCTGCTCCAGATAAGCAATGAATTCCCAAAGCCATGTGCTAGGAGAGATAATTATGAATAGGAAAGGTGGTGATACCCAGGCTTGGGGCTGAGCAGTCTCAGGATGCTGCTTCAGCTCCATAGTTACTTGTTTTAGGAGGCTCTTACCCTGTGCAGTGGGACATGCTGCCTCACTGCAGTAAAATTGCATGCACAGGGCATTTCTTCCCCTGCTTGTTTTCCCAGGCAGCACAAAATGCTGTTGGGAAAGCCTGAGTGCATCTCTAGGCATGGGGGCTTTAATCTGTTTTGGTCCAGGATGGAGGGGCTCAGGTAAGGACATTCACCTCCTGGGCCTGGCCTGGGATTGCACAAGACTTCTGGAGAAAGCCCCTGCTTCTTGACATTTGCTCTAGTTCTACTGCTCGTGGAGCCAGAGTGAACCAGCTCCCCTGTGCAGCCAAGATGCAAGCAAGTGATGGGGAAGAGGGAAAGGTGGAGATGAAAGGGAACACCTGGCACCAAGGAGAGGATGAAAAGTGGCACAGCGAGGCCACGGCTCAGTTACATCTTCTGTAGCTTTTAAATAAATAAACAGAACTGGATACCTGGCCCCATGTGATGCCAAATCCTGCTTCCCTGTGCTAGAAGGAGAGTGCTGGCAACTGTGTCCTGGAAGAGGGCAGGAGCCCCTGTCAGACCGTTCTGTGCCAATAGCTGTCCCTGGGGACAGTGACATCCTGGGAGGTAAAGAAGAACCGTTCTTTCCATTTCTATCCTTTGTGCCCCTTGCAGTTCTTGGCCCTGAGCTTTCCCACCATACTTGCTGCAAGGCTCTGGGACCAAGTCCCAGGTGGGTCAGTCCCTATTACACAGGTTGTCTTAATGCATGGGCAACTCCAGCTCTTGCCCAGAAGGGCCCAAAATCTAAGGGAGGCAGCAGAGAAAAGGTAGGGAAGATGACCAGAGACTGGGTAATTTTGAAGCAGAGCCTCATTTCTCAATAAAGACAGTGTTACTGCTGGTTGGGTTATCGTGAAATCCTCATTTCTTGTGCGGCATCCAGCAGTGAAAGGAAGGTCCCCCACCTTACAGTTCTGGGGATGGGTAAGCTGAGCACTTAAAGAAACACCAGGACCATGGGCAGATACGGAATCATCTATAGTCTCTGCTTAATCCAAGTCTACATATCTCCTTTCTTGTAGGGGATGACTGCAGTGAGCGCTGCAATCTTGCCCATGGCTGCTGTGACCAGGATGGGAAGTGCAGGTATGGCTTGTCTTTGGCTCTCTGCTGCTCCTGACTGTAACTGCTCTCTCTGTCTTGACACTATGTCCCTGGTGCCTACACCACTGCCCAGAGCTGAAGCACCTCCTCCTCCACTCACCCACACCTGAAATCGATGACTCTGCTCTCTTCTTACCCGACACCTTCTGGAGTGAGAGATTTTGATACCTCAGCCTCTTGCTGGTCCACTCTAGCCTTTGCTCCTGTGCTTCCAGGGTGCCCACCTTCACACACGGACCAGTGTTATTCTGCTGGGCCCTTTTTGTCTAGAGGGAAGCCTAGGACAGCCTGGCCATGCCTGGGTGATGGGAAGCAGCCTTCAGGCTCAGATATGATGAGGGAAAGTCATCAGGCAGCAGGGCAGGCATGAGGGTTGGCCAGCTTGCTTGGCCTCCTCGCTGATTGAGGTGGAGGTGCTCTCCCTGAGGCATGTAAGAGAAGAGCTTCCAGCCATGCATATAACTGAGGGCTTCAGGGGTCCTCTCTCAGAAGCCTGAGCTGTGGTGGGGATCTCTGGATGTTTTCATAAAGGGTTTACCAGCAAGCTGTGAGCTACAGCAGCAGAAGTGTGTATATGGTACTTGGCATCCCAGCTCCAGCTGGTGCCCAGATCCCGCAGGGTCAAAGCTCAGAGCTGACCCTGCCCTTCAGCCTGGGAAGCACCCATGACACTGCTCTGGGCTGCCACAGACTCACTGCCTGTTGTCCCACTGTAGGACCATCTGGAGCCCCCATTCTGTAAGGCAGCACCAGGAGGCAAAGGCTGGCTTTGGGCTGGCTGGGACACCTGTGGCTGCAAGGGGACAGACTGCCCAATGCCACCCCGTTCTTCTTGCCAGGGCATGGTCAGTTCCCTTTCATCAGACAGCCTCCAGTGTCACACCACACTTGGGCCACTTTTTCTTGCTGACTGCCACATCAGGGAGTGTTCAGCTCTGTTTTGGCTGGGCCCCTGTTTGCAGCTGCATAGACTCCTCCCTGGGCCCTTTCAGCAGCTGTGGCTGGTTGGGGGAGCAAGGCCACACATCACCACGTGGCAGGTGTCCCAACTGCAGGTCTTTCCACACGTGAGTTGCTGCTGCTATTTTCAGGCCTCCAAAGCATTTGCTGAACCTTGTGGCTTGGCAGTACCTCAAAATCACCTCAAACTCATGGAGACTTGGCTGCTTACCTGGCCCTCTCCCTGGCAATTTTTAGGTTGGCCAGCTCCCTTTTGGAGAAGTGGAAGAGTTGATGGTACCTGCTCCTTGCAGGTACTGGGGGGGTCGGGGTGTCCACATCCCTCTGCTCAGGGCTGTCCAGGTATGAATATATTTCCCCAGACTATACCAGGCACATGGTATCACCTCCAATCCCATTGCAAAGCCTCTAATACATACATACATACATACATACATACATACATACATACATATATATATATATTTAAACATTTTCCTCACTCCTCATCTCTTTGGAACAATATGCAGTGACAACAGCCAGCCCAGGTTTGAAAGTACAACTGTAAACCAGCGCAAAAAAACTGCAGTCACCATACATTGTGTTGAAATGAGCCCCAGCCATGAAAATGAACCCACTTCCTTACTCGAGAAACTGTGTTGTTTTTCTTAGATTTCATTTTGTGCTGGTTTGAGCGTAGCTTTTGTTGTGGCTTGGTGTCACCTCCTCTGAACTCTCATCTTGTTATCACTTGATTTCCACCTTGAAGCTGGCAGGTCTGAGGGGTGCCTTCCACTGGAGCAATGCAGCTTGGCTTTACTTAGCCATTGCCACTGCCCTGCTCTTCTGGGGCCAGAAGAGCTCGTTGTATGCTATAGGTTTTCCCATTGAGTTGTCCTTGTGAGCTGGCCGATAAGTCTATTCTGTGCACCAGCCACAGCAAGCAAGGTTTCACAGCTGGATGACCATGCACTCCAGACAAAAATTGACAGACATTATAATGCAGAGAGGAGCAGTGGAACACGTGGACCTCAGCAGCCTCTTGTCCCTTTCCCTCAGGAAGCTCAGGGTTAGGGGTGGGCTTTTCTCTGCCTTTCAGAGTGGCTGCCTGCTGTGGGAAGCACAGGAATTGCTGAGCTGATGCAGTGGTGTATACAGAGCAGTTAGCTGGAGGAGAGCAGAGGGATGTGGGCAGTGAAAGGAAGCTGCTGAGCTCTGCTGCTGGCCACTCACGCTCTCTGGCTGCAGATGGTGTCTGCTCCTGCTCTGTCTGCTTGCTTCGTTGGACAGATGAGATGTCAGTACTTACCTCTGGAGGAGGGAGCTAGGAGGTCCATGGGGCCTTTGGGAGGGTTTCTGAGCACTGCTGTGTCTGTGGGAGCGCTGCACAGCACTCAGCCAGCTTTTCTGCAGCTCCTGCTGGGGTTTGATGATGCTGCTATGCCCTGTGCTCCTGCAGGTGCGATCCAGGCTGGGAGGGGGAGTACTGCGAGGAGTGCGTGCGTATGCCAGGCTGTCTGCACGGGACGTGCCACCAACCTTGGCAGTGCATCTGTCACACCGGCTGGGCTGGCAAGTTCTGTGACAAAGGTGAGTCGTGGGCTTGACATCCCCGCCTTTGGTGCTGAGGGCAGAAGCCCGGCACACCGCCATGGATATGTCAGCCAGCATAGCCAGAAACCACCTGGGTGATGCCATTTTGGCTGCCTGGGAGATGGGATGTTGCCTGGCTGCCACAGCTGGGACCATTCCCTTCCTGCAAAAGAGGTCAGAATGCTGACACTTGTTCCCTGGCTGTATGGCAAGAGCTGGTGTGGCACTGGCCAGCCTCAGAAAATGGAGCAGATGAACTCATTGCATTTCCCATGCTGCGTCAGGACTCCAAGCAGCATCCCCTGCTTTCCCCAAGGCTTCCTGCCTTCAGCAGGTGGCTGGGGGACTCCCCTTCTCCAGCCCCAGAGACTCGTCCGTACCAGGGGTTTCCGTTGGTCAGACAGCTGGCATACACTGCATCTTCACAACCACACAGGCAGGCACTGCACTTCTGTTGCTGCAGGTGCCGATCGGAGGGGAGAAGTGAGAAGCTCCTGCCATTTCTCCATCCCCAGGGGGTTTGGTGGGATGTGTTTGCACTGAGTTGTCCACATCAACTCTCTTTTCTCTCTAATTCACACTGTTTTTTTTCTCCCTCAGATATACACATCTGCGAACACCAGTCCCCCTGCCAGAACGGGGCACAGTGCATCTACGATCGAGATGGGGAGTATTCCTGCTTGTGTCCAGAGGGTTTCCACGGGAAGGACTGTGAGATGAAGACAGGGCCATGTGAGAAGGCAGGGTGAGACACTGCAGTGAGATTACACACAGCATTAACTTTGGGTCACACAACTGCCAAGTGGAGGCCCAGCTTGGCTCGTTTTCTGTTAATTTCCATACACTAATGGAGTTAAGCCAAAACCACCTTTGGCTTTGGTTTAGCAGCATGCAGTGCACAGTCCCACTAGGGCAAGGGCTTTGTTGCAATCTGAACAGATTTCTGTCCCTGCTGTAGGAGGACAGGAATCTGTTCATAATTCCTGGGACATCCTATCTGCCAGGCAGCCAAACTGCTGTAGGCGTGATGAGCTGACATCCATGATGCCTTTGGGGAGCATCAGGAGGGCATGTTTCCTCTTCAGATCGTTTGGCTGAAGACCTTCCCTGGTGGGTGGTGAGCCTGTGCACAGCCACAGCCTTTGAGGGGGTCCCGTGGCCTCTCACTCAAGGAGACACAAACTCCCACCCAGTCTTCTCCTAGAAATAGCTGCCCCCACGGAGAGAGCTGGACACACTGACCATGCAAGCAGCTCTGTATAATTATCTTCCTGGAGTGGGGGAAGCTGCTTGGTCTCCAGGGCCTTGATCTATCCTTGCTCTCTCCACACAGGTCTCCCTGCAAGAATGGTGGGCAATGTCAAGATGAAAATGGCTTTGCCAGTAACTTCACCTGCCGGTGTCTCGCTGGCTTTGTGGGGGCTCTCTGTGAGCACGATGTGGATGACTGCCTGATGCGCCCCTGTGCCAACGGGGCCACCTGCCACGACGGCGTCAACCGCTTCTCCTGCCAGTGCCAGGTGGGCTTTGAAGGGCGTTTCTGCACCATCAACGTCAATGACTGCGCCAGCCAGCCGTGCAAAAACGGGGCAAAGTGCTATGACCGCATCAATGACTATGACTGCTTGTGTCCTGACCGTTTCACTGGCAAAACCTGTGAGATCTCCGTCCCTGAGCCCACCTGGTCTCCCCCCTACCAGCCTGCAGACCATGAGAATGCTGGAGGTATGAAAAGCACCACTAGTGAGACGCCGGGGGTGACGCAGCTGGAGCCCATCAGGACTGTGGTGACGGGGCGGCGTGTGGCCAACCACAGTGAGAAAGAGCCGGGGGGAGGGTTGTTGAAAATCTCTGTGAAGGAGGTGGTGACCCAAAGGGACTCAGGGCTGAGTGAAGCCCAGCTGGTGACAGTGCTGGTGTTCGGGGTGCTGACAGCAGTGCTGGTCCTCATCACTGTCCTGCTAATGCTGAGGAACTGGCAGAGAGGCCGTCAAAGGTCGAACTGGTGCCAAAGCCCTTCTCAGGCTGCAAGAAAGCTCCAAGACCAGGAGTGTCAGGTGGGCATGCTCAACACCATCTTGATTGAGCCAAGGAAGACCACAGAGCTGTGAGCTGCGAGGACTCTGAACCAGGCCCTGGCAGGTCATCATGCTGGCAAACCCCTCGAACTGCACCCTGCGGAGCCACAGCGGCACCGACTGGGCAGCGGGGAAGGGCTCCCAGGGCAGCAAATACACCAACAAAAGCCTGGGTGTTGAGCATTGGTGTGACAGCCCTGCCTGGGTCTGAGCTGTCTCCTGGCTGGCGGGCTCAGCTGGCACCCACGGGCATTTGAAGGCAGGGCCGTGTTGGGCTAGCCCTGCAGGGGAGCAATGGTGTGCTGTTTGCAGCAGCCCCTGCCATGCAAACACTGGCATCATCTGACACCAGCACTCAGAAACAGGACAGGTAGTGCTGAGGAGGGCACAGCCCTCTTGCAAGCCCAAATACTGCCAGACCCTTTGTAACTCCTCTCTGTGACTACGGGAAGGGGATTTATCCTCATTTCTGCTGGTGTTGGGATGCTTCTTCTGGGGCCTTTGGGACAGTTGTGGCTGCATGGGTCTCGCAGTTTCTGCCTGTTTCTGGAGGCTGTCATTTCAGATGCCAAGTCCTTGGGGAGTGAGCAAACAGCCTTGCTCCCTGGCCTTGTGGTTCTGTGAGCCAGATCAAAGAGACTTCAAAAATCATTGCAGTCTCATACCCTTCTTCTGCCCTGGCTGATGCACTCTTCTCTTGCTGTCAGACTTGTGGTTACAAACATGTTTCATACTTCCCTCCTGATAATCCAGGGGTCTCTGACCCACTTACCAAGCCGTCCTTTCTGGTCTCACAAACGACCAAGATCGTTTGCCTCTGCGGAGTGAATTTCTGCCTCACTGTTTGCTCTCCTCTGGGGTCCTCTGGGCCTGAGCTGGTCCTTCTCATATGTCCTCATAGATGAAACTGGAGATGGCCAAGGCTATGCTGTGGCTGGTTCAGGAGCAATACAGGATCCAGGTCCTCCTTTCCTCTGCCATTCACTCTGAGGCAGGCAGCTGGCTCTAACCTCAAATCAGTCATTGCAGCGTTTCTCAATAGAACAAAGGCTAAATTCCCCACAGTGGATGTGAGGACAGGCTACTGAGCCTGTGATGAATATAGGAAGCAGACACAGAACTACCTTTTCCACCATTGCTAAAGAAAGCATGGCTAAGAGGCAGTAGATGGTCAGGTCACTTAGGCTGTGTATGAGGTCTGCTCCTGCCTGTGCTGGTCTAGTGTGCAGCAATCAGTGGCTCCCTCCCAGGACCAGGGATTTCTGTGCCTCCTCATGGGCATAGGCGGCTCAGCAGTGGGGCAAAATTCCCTACAACCCAAACCCCACTACTGGCTTGGAGGGTTGCAGAGCTGGGTTCGAGGTGATGTGAAGTAAGCCAAGCAGTGACTGCACAGGCAGGAGTGAGACCTGGGAGAGGGGACTGGAGCTTCACCAGAAAGATTATTTTTTTAATACATGGATGGATGATGTACCTTTATCAAATAAAACAACTACAATCCCAGAAACAGTGTATCAGAGAATCATAAAACAATTTAGGTTGCAAGGGACCTCTGAACACCAACCTCCTGCTCTCAGCAGATCCAAGTAGATCAGATTACTCAGCAACTTGCTGAGTATCTCCATCACTTCCTTCAAGAATGCAAACCCAGATTGTGGCACAGGAATTGTCCTGCCTTATTCTTTGTCTGCAGGAATGGGGATGGCTCCTACCCCTGGGCAGCACACCAAAGGTATGGGCTATCATTGCATTAAGAGTGTTGGGAAGAAGGAGTCCCAGGTGCCTAGGACAAGAGCAAGATCCTAAAACTGAGAGCAGCTTGTGGGTTTGTGCAGCTGGGAGCGGGGCAGGAGTGATAGAGAATTTTCTGTGAAGGAATGGTCTTGAAATAAACTAGCCTTAGAGGCCTTTAACGCAATTGCATTTAGCCCCTTCAGGGGAAGGCCTTCTCCACTGAAAAACAGAGGAAAAGCAGCAAGGTTCCTGGGTGCAGCCTTCTGAGCTTGGAAAAGCCTTCTGGGAATAGTAGGGAGTAGGTAGGGTTGTCTTTGTGCAGAGAGGGCACCATTCTTGTATCTCATAAGGAAATAGGTGTCTGGTGACGAAAAGAGGCAAGAACCTGAATTAACAGCTTCACGAGGATATTTCCACTTTATTTTACATTACATCTCTGAGACTAAGTCTCAAACTAGGAGTTACTGATTCTTCAGTGAGTAGAAAATCCCTCTGTAATCTCAAAGGGAAGCCTTGGCGGGGAGCAGGATCCCACCAACCAGGCTTGCATAGAGCTTGTTTAGAGTTTGCATAACTCTAAACAGCAGGTCTCCCTAGTAAGGGAGAGGCCACAGTACCACGCTCCCATCCCTGAGGACACACAATTGCTGCCTGCAGGCGGGAATAAGCCCCTCCCTCAACTCAGCAGCTCCTGGCTCTGCAGGGACAGGGCTGGTGTCTGAGGTGAGAGTAGAGCCAGCTGGAAAGGCTGCCTGAGCTGAGCCCAGGAGGGAGGTCATTGCTGCCTGCTGTGCAGGAGGTGCTGGAACAAGGAGCCATCTTTCTGGCTTAGGGAGGCAGGTGAATCCAGCTCTGCCACTCTCCCAGCTTGCATCACCAGCACGCGGTCCGAGTCCAGGATGGTGTTCAGCCTGTGGACAACAAATGCCAGGACACACGTGGTGGATGTGAGGACAAGTTCTGGATACTGCTTCCCCTGCTGTTTAGGGTGGCCCAAGACATGCCCAGCACTGGGAGCTGTGGAGGATATCCCTCTGCACTCGAGGTCACAGTGCAGTGCAGCTGCCCAGAGAGCCTCTACTCACTGCTGAAATGCAGCACCTCTCAGGAGAGCACAGTGATGCCTTCCAGTTGCTGGGCATGGCAGGGCACCAGGAGTGCAGAGGGAAGTTCTGTGGGGTTGAAGCTCAGGACGTGCCTGATTCTGGGGTTGCACAAAATGTCTCCATCCCCACAGGGGTTAGTGAGTTGCTTTATTTGCCCCAACATTTCCTCACCTGCCACCTCTCAAGGGCAGCAGAAATTGTGCATCAGCTGTTATTCCCCTACAGCCTGGCATCTTTGCTTATGCTACTACCACCACTGGATCCGCAGTTGCCAGACAGCCAACCACAGGACCCACTGCACATACATGTGCCCAGGTCTGCCCAGACTGCCAGCAGAGTAGCAACCTCTGGCTCTGGATAGAGAAGACAGGACAGCTGGAATGTTTTTGTACAGTCATGCACCATTCCGTGTGAAACTACAGCCCTACAAAGCTGCAAGTCACAAGGAAGACACTGCACAGGATTTGAACAGCTAAAAGGCATCATGGAGTTCAAGACTCTGGTTACACATTCATCTCCAAGAGAGTTCAGGCTGCAGCACTGGAAATGACTTGGAAGAGCAAGAGACAAGTACAGAGTCACTTCTCATCCTGGATTTCACCCAAAGCTGAATGGCATGGAAAAACCATGGATACAAAACAACCCCATCATCACCTTTCTCTCCTTACTGCTCTCCCCCATTGCTCTTCATCCCAATGGAAAAGGGGCTGTGGCCATCTTCAACTCCGTCTTGATGCTTTGCCTTCTGCCACACCTTCCTCTGCTGTTTCTCCTCTTTAATTACTCCCCCATCAAAGGTGGCCTCCCCACACCCAACCCAAACACACATCTCAGCCCACAGTGCCCTTGCACTTCTACTCTATTTATGCCTAACATCCCTAATGTAGGAACCACATTCCCTTCACACCCCTCCTGCCTCCCTCCCACACGATGTATTTAACAAGACCCATTTGATTCACTTGCCAGGCCCAGCCCACCCTGCCTGTCATCCATCACTCCCACTCCTATGCAGCAGGACACCAGCCCCTGCCACCTGCTCATTTGATTTTTATTTTGGTGATAACCTCTGTGCTTTGAAAACACCCTCCATAATTGCATAATCTTCCTCCAAATACTCCTCCACTTGGCAAGAATAAGAGCAGAGAACACCACCTAATGCTGATCCATCCCTTCTCTGCAGTATTCATGTTTTGCTCTCCTCCCTCTGGCTGCAACCATCCACTGATTCTACTCTTAATCTCTCAGATGTGGGGCAATCACTGTTGTCCTGTCCTGCCTGGGCAGTGTCTATCTTGCTGGCATAAGGTGCAGGCTGGGACTAAAACCCAGGATTTTGGAAAACAGAACCATCCAGGATCTGGCTGCAGCCCTTCACTGCCAGCTGTCCTGCACTGCCCTCTACTGAGCCAGGGACACCTGCTCCTCCACATTGCCCCTTTCCATAGCATAATTCTCCATTACTCCTCGCCCTAATTTGGGAGAACCACAAGGAACGATTCACCTGCCCTACCGATCCCAGCAGGCAGTGCCCAGGAAGAGAATTCTGTGATATGACATGGCATTTTGCCCTTTGCTGACACAACTTCTGGGTACATTTTCCCCTTTTCACATCCAGTTGTTCCCAGCACCCAGCAGAAAAGGCAAAAGGCAAGCTCCAGCTTTGGCACTTGAAAAACCTTATCACAGAGACCTCTGTGCTCAGCTTGAGGCCATGGCATGGCATGTGCAGCCACCTCTCCCTGTGAGTGGCAGGCTGACTTCAGGCACAGAGGTTCTTCCATACCTGTGAGCAATCGTCAGAACAGTTTTGTCAGCGAAGCGCTGGCGGATGGTCTGCTGCAGCAGCTGGTCTGTCTTCTGATCCACACTGGCTGTGGCCTCATCGATGCACAGCACCTGCCAGGCACAGACAGTGAAGGGAGCTCCCAAGCATCACAGCAGACCCCACTCCCTGCCTAGAGACAGCCTGAGAAGTTAGCACAGGATATCTCTTCCCATTACACCTCTGATTCTGCAGCACTCTCCTCTGCTGCCCCAGTCAGCCACAGCAGCTCACCCTCCCCCTTGCTCCAATGGAGGCAGTGCACTCACCTTGGCCTGTGTCAGGAGGGCTCTGGCCAGACACACCAGCTGCCTCTGTCCCACAGACAGACTCTTTCCCCTCTCTCCCAGCTTGCTGTCCAGTCCACCTGCAGGAATCAAGATCAGCAGTCACCTGCATCATCTGCACAGGGCCCCAAGCTGCTCCACCAGTCCAAGGTTTTCCCAGTAGCACACAAAATCCCAATTCTGTTCAGGCCCAGGCCTTAGGAACTGAAGCCTTTACACTTAGACACAACACCTGGCACAGTTCCCTTAGAACTAAGGCCTGGCTTATCTCTCAGCTACTCCTCTAACACCCACTGAGACCTGGTCTCACCAGCAAAATTCTGCTACCCAATGCATCACCTGCCAGTCCACTTGCCTCTAAATGTCAGGGAATTCCACTGACCTGTTCCCACACTGATTTTAGCGTGGCCTTGCCTAACCCATTCCCTACTGCATCCACCTCAGCTCCCTGCCTGAGCCAAGGCCTTCTCTCCTCTCACAGAACCCACATTCATCAGCTGCTTCTCACTGGTTTCCAGCTCACCCATCTGAGTAACAGCATCCCACAGGTGGCACTGCTCCAGCACCTCACGGAGCTCAGCATCCGTCCGTTTTCCCTGGGGGTCCAGGTTTTCTCTGATTGAGCCACTGAATAAAAATGGATCCTGCGGGATGATGGCCAGCCTAGATCTGCAAGCAAACAAAAGCTGAGAGCTCATGGGATGGGTTCTGCAGAAAAGCAAAGATCTGCTATTTCTTTTTCATGGGGTGTCTTAGTTTGCTGCAAATCTTAGAGGCACAGAGACATGGGTCACATATTAAACATGGTTTCCTTAGCACAGCTGTCGAGAAACAACAGGGAGACTCGTAAAAAGCTGCCACAATCAGAAAAGAAGGTGCCACGACAGTGAGTCCTTTGCTCCTCACTCTTTAGTCTGGCATCCAGCCACTGACAGCTCTCAGCCACCATCAGCTACCCTTCACTCTGCTCAGTCATACCTCAGCTCCTCCAAGCCCACCAGCTGGCTGTCAACACCATCCAGGAGAATCTGGCCTGATTTCATCTCCACCATACGGAAAAGGGCCAAGAAAAGGGTGGATTTCCCAGATCCTGTGCGACCCACAATCCCCAGCTTCTCTCCGGGGTAAACAGTAAAGCTCACACCATCAAGTGCATTTGGCAAGCCTGCTCTGTATGCCAGGACCACTTGCTGGAACTCCACAAGCCCCTTGCTTGGCCAGTCAGCAGAAACCTAAGAGGGATACACAGGTGAGAAAGGGTATGATAATGAGTGATTGTTATCTTCAGCATCTCCTCCCCACAGTCCAAGCCCCATCCCTCCCTTTAGACGGTAGCTTGGCTTCGGAGCAGAACCAACATACAGCCCAGTCCCACCTCCAGCCCTCCCCTAGGCTTGTTCTTCCATCACAGCTTGTATGTAGCACCCATTCTGCTTCCCTACTCCTTCCTATCACTCCAGCCTTCACCAGTTCCTGCCAGAGATTCACCCTCCCCCAGAGATATACGGGTAAAAGATGAGTGATCAAGGTGGTTTCTGGTTTTCTGATCCTTTTTTGATCCCTTTTCTGATCAAGGGTCCTCCACCCATTCACTGGAACCCTGTGGTCTCCCCAGGGGGCAAGTGCAGGGCAAAGAGCCAAAAGATGGGCCATTACCTGAGAACACATTTGAGCTTTTACCTGGACCAGTTTATCCTGGGGCTCCATGGGGATGTCTGTGGTGTATTCCTCTGTCCGCTCCACACTCACCATCATGATCTCTGTCTGAGTGAAACTGGCAATGAGGCCTGAGAGTAGGTTTGTGACAGACAGGGCATATGAGAGTGACAGGCCCACAAGTCCTGTGAGGACAAAAGCATAAGCAAGAATGTCACTGGCAGGGAAGGAGTTGGCACCTTGGTAGGCAGGCAAAAAAAAAACCAAAGGAAAGTCAGGACTCTGGAGTCTGGGGTCACACTTGAGGTTGCAGATACACAGGAGCAGAGACAGGAACTGAAGCACTACACTGTGGGTGACTTGCTGGGGACAGGAAGAAGGAGCTCTGGATCTTACCCCGGTGTAGGAAAATGTGTAGCTCTTGGCTGGGAGAGGAGAAACCCCTTGGGCACAGCCTAGGAGTGGACACAGATCAATCCCTGGCAGTCTACCTGGATTTCCCAGCTGCTTCTGGTGCTGGATGATAGCAATCCCTGCAATAGCAGTAACCACAGCAACCCCAATCATCTGCAAGCGGATGTCCAGCCACTCCATCACTGTGTTGCTGGCAAAGAGGCAGCGCTGGTTCTGCTCCAGACGCAGCTGATTCTCCAACTCAAACCTGTCAGGCACACAACAGAAGTTTGCACTACTCAAATTCCACTCCTGCTGCCCCCGACCAAGGGCATTCCAGCCACCCTATAACCAGCCCCACAAGAGGAAGGCCTTGGCCTATAAAGCCAAAGCTCTGTCTGCTCACCTCTTTGTTGCCCGCATGGCTCTGATAGTGCTCAGTCCTGAGAGGGTCTCTGAGAAGTGGGTGTAAATGGGAGACAGGGTGACACTGTAGAGGCGCTTGAGCTCCCGGGATGTGAATCGGTAATAGCGCTGAATGAGGAAGTAGACTACAGCCAGAGGGAGCAAGACCAGACCAATCCAAGGGAGGCCATAGGTCATTACCACCAGCATGCCCAAGAGCCCGTAGATGTTGGCTAGGAAGATGTTGAGCACAAATGGCAGGCTGTCATCCACACAGTACATGTCTGAGGAGAAGCGGTTCAGGATCCGGCCTGTTGGTGTGGTGTCAAAGAAGGTGACTGTGGCCTGGCAATAAGGGAACCAGACAGTAAGAGCCAGTCAGCTGTGGTGAGATCCAACCATGGAACAGTGTGCAGGAGAGCAGCACCAAGGGGAGCAGATAAGGCCACAAGGCGGTGGCCACCACAACCCACTTCCTTACCTCAGCCTCCAAAGCCAGCATCCACTAGCAGCCAAACAACTCATGTTGTTTGCATGGTAAAAGGAAGCACTCCTTCTGGCTGACAGCTACTGAGAAAGCAGGCACTCAGACACCATGATGGCCCAACAGCAGCGAGGCAAATCTAGCCTCTAATCCAAACTTCCAATCCTCTAATCCTAACTCTAGCCTGAGGACCCAAGGAAGCCAAAAACATGAAGAAAGTTAACTGACACGTGCCAGCATCAGCCCTAGATCTTGCTTAATGACTCCTTCCAATCTCATCTAAACCTGAACTCACCATCCTGTAAAAGCTACTTTGACTTGGCTAGCCCTCATCTTGGCTATACATCTAAGCTAATGAGTGAATAGATGCAGGTGGGAGCCATAAATCCTCTTTCCATGGAATGAACAGGACCCACTTTGAACCCCAGCTCACTGGCTCCTTGTGCTGGCTGTGGTGCAGCCCTTTTTGAATACAGTCCTACCAGCCAATACCAACAGAAACCTTAATCGATCTCCCACACCCTTACTCCCAGCTATGAGAAGAATGTCAGATTGCAGGAGCCTCAGCCTGCTCTGGACTTTGTGCCCATTACCTTTAGAATCCTTTGGAGCAGTCGGTCATGAATGACAGTAGCAGCACGGAGAGTGCCAAAAGCAAAAAGGAAAGCCCGAATAATGGTGAAGAGGGAGTTGGCCCCTGCAATGCTCCCATAAACTGTCAGGTAGAAACTCACATCCACTGAGCCATTGGGAGGGGCTGGGGTCTTGTCTAGATCTTGAATGGGGAAACTGGAAAAAAGGAGGAAGATTATGAATCTACCAACATCTTCCTGACAGTAAACTCACAGACAGGGCATGAGAACCCAAGAGCATACTCCAGGAGAAATACTCCTGTTACACCCCTTTGGCATGTTGGGACAAATGCTCTGATTACTATGCAGCTAGGGGGTCTCCCATCAGCCCCAGACAGAAGCCTTTTGGGCACATCATCAGGTCAGGGGTTTTGATTCTCTTTGTCAAAGCAGCCATACATGCCCTGAAGTGAAATAATCAATTTATCTATCCCTGCTCTCCAGGATCTTCACAGGAAATGCATTTAAAGACATTTCCAGCTTCCTTTGACACCTCCAGACCATATTCACTTACACAAGCCCAGCAGTGGAGAAGAGAAGCAGCTCTGGGGAAGGCAGGGAAGCTGAGTAGGCCATCACAGAGGTATTTGCTGTCTGGGATATGCTGGAGATCCAGTATGACAGCCACCAATCCGAGATATTTCTGGATGCTACAGAGAAAGACAGACTACGTAATGAGAAATTCTACTTTTGAATCACCAAATATGAAGCAGACAAGCTGAGGGGAAGCTACTGGACAACTTTTGCATAGTGCTGCTGCCCAGTATAGTCTTCCCCCTGTTAGTAGTAGAGCAGGAGCAAGGGAACAGCCTTGAGCTGCAGCAGCGACATAGCGCTGCTACAGATGTACAGTAATGCAAATGCAGCAGCGAGATGCCAGGTACAGTTCCCACATGTGCCTCCTCCCTACTAAAGTAGCTCTTTGAGCTACATTAATTTGGGGAAGAGAAAAGTGGTCTTCCTGCTACAGGGAGAGTGTTTAAAGTCCTGGTGTCTTTTCTTCTGGACTCCATGCAACCAGGGAATTAGACAAGAGGAGAGGAGTGTCTAAAGAGAGGTGTGCTGCTGGGTTACTGCCTCACCTTGCATCAGGAACAGTGAGAAGAGGATTGATATTGCCAAGCAGCTGCCCATTGCCATCCAATAGGCCTTGTACACTGCAAAAGCCACTGCCCCTTCTTTTTTTTCTTCCTCCATGTGGATGAGATTATTGTTTTGGGTTGGTTCTTCTGCCTCTGTCTTTATGGCCTCTTCCTGTCCCTGTTCATTAGGGGCTGTGGGAACGGAAGAAAAGCAAAGGTCAGTGCAGAGTTAAATTCTTCCCGCAGCTGTACCTAACTGTGAACAGAGCAAGTCTAAACTAGGAGGGACACATTTTTTCCCACTTTCAAGACAAGTGCACCAACCCTGGCATTTCTTCATCCAAAACTGGAGTACAAGTGGAACAACAGGTTCAAATACTGCTTCAGACCAATACCCAATGATATGTGGGCTTCCTGTCCTTCTGTGTATACACTACCCACACATCAGCACTGCCACGGCAGAACAAGGTGTTGGGAGTTCTGCTCTAAGGCCAGCAGCCATCAGATACAAGTTCTGTCTGGAAGGTCAGCTGCACTCTCCCAGCTACCCTTTAGTTCATGAGGAACAGACCTTTATCCTTATGCCCCTTGTCTGTATCCTTGAATTTGGGGAAGGCTTCAACAAGCGGCAGGATATCAGCTGGTGTGCCTGCGAAGAGAGACATGCAAATTCTTCAGCATCTGTGAGGAACAGGTGACAACTTTCCACCTTCCCACTGCCTCTTGCTCTGAAATGACCCAGTTTTGTTCTCTCATAACATTCCCTACTATTCTCATAACATTCCCTACTATATACAGCAACTACACCCTTGCAGGCTCTGCTCCATTCAACCTGGTACATCCTTCTGCCTCATCAGCTCCCCACATCTAGGGCTGTCCTGTTTTATCTGTACATCTGCACATTTTCTTCCACCCCATCTTTGCCCACATGCAGTGTTCTCAGTGTCCTCTTTTATCACTGGGTCCCCTACTAGTTAATCTAATTCCCTCGAGCCATTCCAAGACAAAGGCACAAGTGAATGCCTGAGAAAACAGACAGTGTACCTGTCTTAACTATCCTGCCATTGTCCATCAGCAACAAGGCATCAGCCTTCTCCAAAAACTCTGTCCTGTGAGTGCAAAGGACCCTGGTCTTATGTTTGAGAGCTCCGAAAATGCATTTCCGCATAATATGATTGGCTACATCTGCATCGACAGCAGCCAGGGGATCATCAAGGAGGTAAAGTTCTTTCTCCTGGGAGGGGGACAAAAGAAAAAAGGATACAGCTGCTGGCCCTGCTGTAGAGAAAAGTCCAAGTGTCTCCATGTGGCGTCACCTTTAGGCTAGCACAATATGCTTTGAAGACATGCTGCCAGAGCTCACTGTACAGCTGAGTACTTCCAGCCTCTTTATGTTTGACTTGGCATTATCTGCCACACAGTAACTCCTTTGTTATTTACCTGGTAAATTGCTCTGGCAAGGGCTATTCGAGCCTTCTGTCCCCCACTGAGTGTCACACCATTTTCACCCACTTCTGTCTGGTCACCTGCTGGTAAAATCTGAAATATTCAAGAAAATAATTTAGAAAGGGACAGGAAACTTCTGGGGACCCAAAACCACGACACAGGGGCCCCTCTCCAGTCTCTGGCAGTAATTTCTAAGGCTGACACCTTACTAACAACTAACAATGCAACAGTCTATACACTGGTTCTACAGACAACTGGCAAGCTTTATTTATGCAATGAAAATCTTTTACACTCTAGAATAGGGTGGTCACATCTGAACTACGCATTGAGAGCAACTTCTGGTCCAAGGTAATTGCACACAGTGATTTTCAGGCACAAGGGCTGTGCCTGCATCAAAATTACGTCAGGGTCCTTCCAAACAGTGTAGCAGTAAAAACCACCAAATTTCAGTACCTGGAAATAAGTCTCCTCTCGGTTTGGTAGCATAGGTGAATTCTACTAAATCTCAAATAAAAATCTTGCCTTTACAGAATATTCATAGCTCCAGCCAGAACAAACAAGAACTGCTAAAGCTTGGCACTTCAGAAAATCAGGCATCAGCTTATAAACTGGGAGAAGGGTCGATTTCTACCATATATACAGCCAGGTTAACTGGCTAATACTGTCATAAACCTCAAATTTAGAATATATGTCAGGAGCATTGACTTAGCCCTTCCAAATCCCAAAGAAATACCTTCTGATCCCCGCCTCCTATAGCTGCTGATATATTCTGCCTGAAAAACCCAACAGTCATCAGCTCTGCAAGAACAACTCCTTTCCTCAGGATGAAGAGCTTTGGCTCAGCAGCAGAAGAAACCACCCAAAATGCTACAAGAGTGACTTCACACCTTAAAGAAGTATGGGCATGCCAGGAATGGTGTGGGCTTGGTGATCAGAGCAACACTGTGTGATGGGACATTGGAAAAGCAGTCCTGAAAGAATAAAGACTGATCCCAGTGAGGTTCAGGATGGATGTAAAAGCCCACCAAGAAGACTCAGGCAGGTTTACAGTCTAGGCACTCACTTTTAGGTCTTCGGAGAGGGCACAGGCCTCCAGCACCTCCTCGTACAGCCTGGCATCATATTCTCGGCCAAAAAGGATGTTTTCACGGACAGTGGTAAACTGTATCCAAGGCTCCTGTGTGGCCAGACCAAATCCTTGCTCCAGGTCACAAACATACACTCGTCCACCTTGTCTGCAAGCACAACAAAAGTGGGTATAAAGGGCAACAAAGAAAATCTGCTGGCAGATCAAAATTACCTACAAGTTGCACTGGACAGTTTTCATCTGCCATGGCATGGAGGGACCAGGCAGGGAAAAGTCTTTAGACTACTTACTTAATGAGTTCTCCAGTGATGGCTGCAAGCAGAGAGCTTTTGCCAGAGCCAACCTTCCCAACAACCCCCAGGAGCATTCCCTGCAAAGAGAAATGAAAAGAAGCAACCTGATATGCTAATACAGAGTAGCTTGTCCAGATTTCTTGAGCCACACGTAGCCTGTAAGGAAGCTGACTGCTAGGACCATCTCACACATCCAGCAGTGCAGCTGGGTACAGTTGTCAGGTAAACCAGACTCCTGATATGACAGGACACAGATTTGCAAGGACTGTTAACACTAGAGCCCTGCTCTGTTCCCTATCCTGTAGTCTCCTGCAGCAATAGTAGAAATCAGAGAGAACTAGTTCATCTGTCAGTAAGCCGTGGATGTTCTCTGGCACTTTTCAGCTCTGAGATATAATATGCATCCTGTGCCTCTTGACTAAGAAAAGATTTTGATGCACAGCTCCTAAATGGAGGAGAACATGCCACATCTGCTCCATTATTTCTAGTTTCCAGTATTTTTTGTCTAGTGCCATTTTTCTGTGCTACCTCCCATGTCCTTGCTCACCTTTCTCACTGACAGGTTCTCAATGTGCAGTTGCAGTATGCCTGTGGATGAGGGCTGCCCGGTGCTTTCCTCCTCAACTGGCACCCAAGAGAAGGCTGCACATTGCATCTCCATGGCAGTAGCAGTATTTGAAGGGCTATCTACAAGTGAAAAGCAGAACAGCAAAGCACTGCTATGAGAAAACCAGAAAATTAAAGGCCCCTGGCATCACAAATACCATCAGCTTTGTTCCCAAATGCAGAGCCCATGGATGAGGCACTGCATGATGCCCCTGACCCAGCCACAGAATGAGATTCTTGCCTACTGACTTGCCCTTAAACTTATACATCCCTTCTTCCAACCTGCCTGTCTCCAGCTCATACCAGACGCACATGGCTGTCAGGGAGACGCTGTAAGGATATAACCTGCTTTTATTATTGCTGAAGGTAAAAGAAAGGCAGGGAGCTGGCCAAAGGCAGTGAAAGAAGGAAAGGGAGCTCATATAGCTCAGGAGAGGGGCAGCCACTCAAGCCTTTCTGCAAGTTGAAGCCAAGTTTCTTCAGTGTCAGAAGAGCTTTGGTCAAAGGACAGAGCTGCTTGTTCTACTGGGACACTAATGGCTCTGTGGGGACAAGCGGTGGATTATGGTTGGTAAAGTGTAATGTTATAGTCTTGTCTCCTGCTTTCCAAAGAAATTAAGAGAAGTTAAGTGTATCCCCTCTACCTCTACCCAAACTGAGCATCTTGAATAACAGGGTGATAGCCAGCTGCCCTCCAGTACTGCCCCCGGCCTCGCACCTCAGCTCTCTGCTCTGAATGTCTGCTGACCAGAGTCTCAGGCCTGGCAGGTTGCTTAACCATTACCTAGGGCATAATAAGCTTCCAGGTCCTGGTCCATGAGTTCAAAGAATTGCTGGATTCGATCCAGGGAAACTTTGGCCTCCAAGATCCCATTCAACACCCATGGGAAGCCATTGAGGGGTAGAATAAGCATCCCAATAAGGGCCAATGCTGTGAACACCTGCATGGGTAAGCAAACAGCCATGAGTTGGAGCCAGTACCTCTCTTGTGTCCTCCAAACAGCTTCACCAGTGAGTGCCTGAAGAGCTGTGGGGAGGCATGGGCTGGGTTTATTTCACAGAGAAGCTGTCTCAGGACTGCAGTTCCACTGCAGACCGTGTTCTGCACAGGACACATTTGGAGCTCTCCCTACTACCTACTCACCTTTGTGGCAGTGAGCTGGTTGCCCAACAGGACATAGGTGATGAAGATGGCAATGGAGACAACAACAGGCACTGCTGCCCACATGTACACGCACAAAGCATCCAGGTAACTGACAGCCCGGACCTTCTGCAGCTCTTTAGCTCGGCAGGCATTTATCCTGGTGCTGAAGTGCTTCTCCCAGGCATAAAACTTAATCACACGAATGCCACATAGGAACTCTGTCATTAGCTGCAGACAACGAAGAAAGGAAAATCAAGCAAACAGTGCCCAGGCAGCCTGGGCTGTGCCAGGGTGGGCAGTTGTCTCCTGCTAAGGGTCAGGCTAGAGATGTTAGGAACCATTGCTAACAAAGACAAGTAACAACTACTGGAAACTTTGTGCCCATCCATCCCACCAGCTTCTTCAGCCACCTATGCTGTGTCCAACTCAGGAAAAGACAAAATATTACACTACTTCCAAGTGAAAGATGAACAACACAGGTGAAGGGATGTGTGGAATTGATAGCTGCAGCCTGGACACTATTTGCTTGTATTGACCTGACAGTGCCTTGAGATAACATCTGACTCTCAGGCCTGGCCCTGCCCTAGAAACAACTAGTCTGTATCCAGAGCCTGGCAGGTCCATTTCCAGAACTCTGGTGTCCCTGCAGGATGCAGTTCCCTCATTTCTGCTCTCAGGTCAGCAGATGTAGAGCAAGCTGACTATGCCTCTGCCCAACATTAAAGAAAACTAACAAGAGAGACTTTATTCAGCAAACCAGTCTTACAATGGTTGTAGAAAGTTCGGCATAATCAGATCCAACTCTGGCAGATGCACCTTCTGTTGGGAAAATCAGTATTTTTAAAGCTGCCAACAGTTCTGACAGAGAGTTGACCTATGTTTCATGCTTCCAAAGCATGAGTGAAAATGCTGTCCTCTCAAATTAGAGATACAATGCTAAAAGGTTGGAATCAAATGTCTGGCATGTGGTGAGATGGCACTGCAAATATGGGAAAAACAGTGGAAAAGATAACTGAGTGTGCCAAGCCTGGAGCCATATAAAATTACATCCATGATCATTGCCTTTGTCCAGACTTCAAGCCACTTTAGCATTGATGGCATCAACTGGAGCAATAGGATAGATGCATATCTAGAGGAAGCCATTGGAAGTCTTACCTTAACTACTACACACAGAAAAGAAACTTGCAAAGGAACTAAAATAGCCCAGGGGACAAGACAAGCCTTAAAGGTTCATGATCTTATGGGTGGTGGTGAAACTACATTACCCTGGAACACTTTTGACTCTGTGTGTGTGTGTGCACGAGTGCTCGTGCGTGTGCGTGTACCCCTTCCAGCATTTTTCTCAACAGCTGCAATTTAATTAATCTGCCTTGGATCATGACTAGTGGCCAAGAAGCCAACATTCTGGGACAAACAGGGCAAAAATACAGACCCAGAGAGATACCACTGCCCCTCACCTTGACTCGTGTGTCCTTGTGTTTCAGCATCTTCTCATTGTGTGCCAGGATGCGGTTAGCTATGATCTTGTTGATGGGCACGAGCAGCAGTGCCAGGGCCATGCCCCCCAGAAAGGCTATCCCCACTTGCTGGTAGAGGAGGTACAGGGCAATGGCAAGCTGGACAGGCAGGCTCCACAGCTCATGGAAGCTGCGGCAGAAGTTGACCAACCTATTGGTGTCGGTGCTCATGAAGTTGACGATTTCCCCCACGGTGAAGCGGGCAAGGCTGGTGCTGCTGACACGCAGAGCCTTGCGGTAGATGGCGGAGATGACGGCAGCCCGCACCATCAGCGCCATCTTGTTCGTCTCGTAGCTGAACTGGTTCCGCAAGAGAGCGCCCAGGAAAGAGCCAGCAAAGAGCCCAAGGGCATACAGAACCCCGTGGCTCAGGGGCTCCTGCCGTGACTCCATGAAGTTCACAAGCAAGTTCAGAAGCAGAGGACCTGAAAAATCCAGCAGACTGCCAGCCAGCTTGAGAAGCCCAAGGGTGTAGAAACGAAGCCCAAAGGCCGCATGCAGGACTGACATGAGGCGCACAGCTTCCTGGGCATGGTGTGGGCTATCTGGAGCATCACTGCTCCCATCAGCTCCAGCAATGATTGGGCTGGTAAGAGACACTGTCTCCTCCTCTGCTTGGTGAAGAGCTGCCTTCTTCTGCCAGCAAGAGTAGAAGCGGTCACAAACCCTGGCAGCCTGGAGCCGGCGAGGAAGCACGTAGACATCCTGTGGCTGGTTCAGCTTCTGCTGGTAGCCACGCTTCATAAGGGGGTTCATCCAGGTGTAAAAGAAGCGTGAGAGCCAGCTCTCACCATCTTCTGCCACTCTCTGCTGGCCAGGCACTGGGATCCCTAGCCCTGAGATGGGCTGGTCTTGTTGCCAAGAGCGATTGATGGAGAGGAAGTCTTGCCTGGCAGCAGTGGGGAAGAGGTAGCTGACCACATAGGCAAGCAGACAGACCAGCTGCAGACAGAGAATGGCAAACCTGGAGGAGACCCCGGGGTGGGCAGGGGACCAAGCTGTCCCACTCTGGCAGTACCACAGCAGTGTGATGATGAAGGAAGGCAGGGGTAAGAGAGTGAGGAGAGCCAGGGCTGCAGGGCCCCTGGTGAAGCCGTGAATCGACCTGCAGAGCATGAGAAGAGCAAAGCCATGCACCAGCCATGTCAGGGCAGCAGTGCCATTGGCCAGCACTTCCAGGTACACAGGGCCCAGCTCCTGCTGGGAAATGGTGGCTGGGATGGTATCAGCAAAGAATAGGCCAGCAAGTACAAAGGAGGTAGCGATTCTCCACCCCCAGCTTGGCCTGCAAGGTACACCGGAGCCAGACCTTAGGGAGGAGGAAAGAGCAGTGAAATAAATTACAGTTGAAATTCCACTACCTCTCGGTCAGTATTGTCCTTTCTTCCTCTCCTCTTCCCCATGTTTATACATCCACTCCTACTTAACTTTCTGGATACATCTCCCTAGATCTGTAACTTTTTCTGATTACAAGGCATTGCTAAACTACATCAGGTCAATATAGCCCACTCTTTGGTCAATACCAGAGATTTAGATGCTACCAAAGAAAAGCATTTCTTTACAGAAATTTATTTGCAAACTATGATACTTTGTGGTCAAATTAGACTCCAATCCTTGAGGATTAACAGCAAAAAAAAGTACATTTAACCTCTTTAACACAAATTTTGGATTACAAAATTCTCTGTGTCACATCTCTGATCCTTGATTTCCTTGTCTGTGGGATATTTTTTCTAGAAACATTATTTTTATCACTGTAGTTTCAGTGACGCTGCACTTGTAAAGACTATCATCTATTGCCCATCAAAAGATTTCATTATCACTGGATTCTTTGTGGCCTTTCAGTATCAGTGAATGTTGTCATGTTTGCAAATTTCAGAAGAGGGTAAACAGAAAAACAATTTTTCACTTCTCTGAACTCCTTATTGCCTTATATACATCTTCTATGCCACCCTGGATTTATATTCTCTCCCAGAATACTCCCAGTTTTCCCCAGTCCTCATTCACTGAAAAAGTTTTTAATTACTTTCTGTGATTTTATGCCCTTAACCCCCTCTATTTTTTCTGGATTCCTTTCTGTACACTGAATTAAGACGGATGCTGACAAATATAATGGCATTATAATATTGCGTCCTTCCCTAATTACATATTCAGCACATTACAGAGAGATACAATTTCCAGCCTTGCCACCCACCTCCAGTCCTGCATAATAATCAAGAGCCAGACAAGTCAGTTGTCATACCTCGGAGTGCCAATGAAGCAGGCACTGACCACTGCAAGTATCGCATGAGGAATCACATTTAATGTCAGCTGGTTAAAGCAATGGCCAATGCTGCCACGAACCCACACGGGGAGTGGATCTTCTGGGCTGGTTCCACACAAACTAGCCAGGATGTTCTCCATCCTTTGCTGGTAATTCAGTGTGAGAGACAGGATGTCCTAGCGTAAAGAAAAAGCAGCATGAGGTACAAAACGTAAGAACTACAGTCCCAGTCCAAGACAGAGTGATGACTAATTAACATAGAGCTAGAAGCAAGTTCCTGGATCATAGTCCAAGCCCGGCTATTGTTCTCTCACTATCACATAATTTGCTTCATAAAACGATCAAACTCCAGCTTAAAATAAATTATGTTGCTTATTCTCTTAAGTCACCTCGGGACTGCAATGCCCTGTGAATTTGAAGCTTTCTTATTTCCAGCTTGAATTTTTTTTCCCCCACGGCGAGTTTATCCTCTGTAAGTAGAATAAAGAAGTCTTTTCTTTTCTATGGATCGGTATGAAAAATATTTTGAGCTGCTTAAGCAATAACCTATTCATTGTATCTCCATGCTCACAACGCTTCCCACCGCGGTACTCCTTAAGGCAGCGTGTCACATGGAACACCCCCCAGAGGGCAGGGGAGGATGCCGGCGCCCATCCGGGGAAGCAGGCGGTACCTCTAAAGCTACACGGGCGAACCAGCCCCCTCTGCGTGCCCGGCGGACCGAAGCACAGCTGGGAAGGCCTCGGCTTTATAAGGATTTCTGTTCTCACCAGCCCGTCCCATCTCCAGCCCGGGGCCGGCTGAGCGCCACGGGCCGGGCGCCGAGCCGAGCTGGGCACACAGGCGGGGGCACTGCAGCACGGCGGCCGCGACCCCGGCACGGCGGCCCCGGCGCTGTGCCCGGGCTCCTCCCCTTCGGGCCGGGGGCGGGCGCTGTGGCCGCCGCGTTCCCGGAGCCGGGCTGGTCTCCCCGGGTGTCCCCGCCGCCCCCCGGCCCGGTACCTCGGCTCCCCGCGGCGCGGGCCCGCGCGCCCCCGGCGGCCCGGAGGACGCGGCGCAGCCCCGGCAGCGGCGGGGCCCGAGCGGGATCCCGGCCCGAGCCACACACCGAGCCGAGAGGCGAGAGCCGGGCAATGCAGCACGCACAGCCCGCTCAGGCTTCTGCCTTCCGGTTAAAACGTACAGATTACCCAAACTAAAAACCAGGCTCCAGCCGTGAACAAGGGTGATTTTCCCCCAAATTCCTCTGGTTCTGTCCTGGTGATCTTATCCCTCCCTTCCTTCTCCTATGACTTTGGCTCACAGCACCAGATGCACGTTATAGACTTGCAGCGTCCCGTGTCAACCAGCACAGGAATATTTATGAATGATCGTGTTTTGCAAGCATCAGCAGGTATAGCCCAGGTGGTGTTTACAGGTAAAAATGTACTTTTACAGGCACAGCGTTCTTTGCTTGTAGACAGTACTACAAGATGAAAATGACATTACTAAAAGAGTACCTTGCCGATAACACATCAGTCTATGCACAGTGGCAGAGGTCTGGCACAGTGAGAGACTGTGATTTTAACCGGACGCAACCATCTGGATAACACAGGGTAAACGAATCCTCTGTTTCACCTGTGTTGTGTTCAGTGACTGTCTGGAACACATATGCAAGCAGCACTCCCAATTGTGATACTCATTCTTTACTATAGGAGTATGTTGCATTGGGGTGGGGGAAGTAAATGCACAACTTTCCAGACGAGAGAAAGCAAACGGAGAGGACATCCAGCTCTGGACTCTTATATAGTAACAGGAGAGTGCTGTAAATGTCACCACTATACCTAGCAATTTTAGCTGCTACTGATGATTTTTATAGCTGATTATGCGAATGTTTCAACTGTCCCCAAAGCCTCCCTCATCACTCTATTGCCAGGGAAAATAAGCATATCCCTGTAAATAACACATCACCGGTAGAAAACTTACTTTCAACATGCAGCTCACCAGAGATACAAAAAGCATTTTGATCTTGGAGGTGTTACCAGGGCAGTGCTGAGGAAGGAAAGTATCAGTGACATTCCAGAGAAAACAGCAATCTGGCTAAGTGTGGAACAGCAGAGATAAGAGCAAGAGCTCAGTGGCCACACTACTCTCTAACCATAGTTTCCTTGAAAGGAGCAGGAGAGTGCATTTTCTCTGCAAGTCTCCCTCTCTCTCCCCCTTCCCTCCTTGTTTAATCATCTTTTCTCACATGCCTGAAAGCAATCTTTGTGTGTCAGAGTTTGCAAGGTTGCCTTTACATGATCAGGCTACTGTATTTGTAGCTGTACACTGTACACTGTATTTGGCCAGCCTGCTCTTTTTCCCTACAGGTCACCCAAAGGTTTCTAGACTAAACTTCCTGAAGAGGCCTTGAGAGTAAGTTTTATGGTCTCTCTCCTCAGGGAAGCTTCCCTTCAAAGAAAATGCTGTGAAAGCAGAAAACTCTCAAAACAGCACATAGGGGTTGTGTGAGGTTGAAACACTGAATTGCACACAAGTGAAGCTGATTTCACATTTCATATTTCATGGCTCTGATGTCTTATTTATTTCCAAATGAAAACAAACAAACAAACCCAAACAACTTTAAAATGTCCAAAACCAATCGAATAGCCCCAAAATACCCACAACCCCAACCAAACAAGTACTTTCTGTGTCTTGATAAGATACCAGAGAAGTTCTTGGATATCAACAAAGGACAACCTTTCTCCCCTGAACTAATCACTCTCAGAGCTTTTCCATTCAGCCACACTGTATTTAGCATTCTCTTGTTTCATGTGCTGCATCCTGCTTGCTCATCTCTCCTAACCTCTTCAGGTTCAAAAACCCTGAACTTTATCACTTCACCTGAAAGATGGCCACAGATTCCCTTTTGGTCCAGACAGCATTGCCTACACACATAGGAAAACTAACACAAAGTGTATTAAAAAAGGAACGCCAGAAAAATACCAATCCACCCTAACTGATCTGAAATCACTTTGCCTATTCTGCATAACTGCATTTTAAGAGCATCACAGCAAGAATTTAGAGTAGACATTCTTCCTTTTCCTGCTTCCTTTTGGCTACTTCCCCTGCTCCTGAATATTGCTGCCTATGCCATTTACTGCTATGTATTTGACTGATTTAAGATGTGCAGCACATCGAGTACAGGCTGGTGGCTATATTGCTTACAAAGTACCTTACACACTATAAATAATAATACACCTGGCAATTATAAAAAAACCCAGAGCATTCAAAATTGAAAAAAACCATCACCATTAGGTTTAATTTAATCCACCTCTACAGGTCATGCAGGCCAGATTTTATTCACTATTATCCAGAGTTTGTTAATGCTCTAGATTGATAAATCCCCAGTGAGGAAGCACTATCTGGCAAAGGGAGACTGCCCCCCCTTTCTCTGATGTGTTTGTTTTGTAACACATTACTTAATACCAATCCCAGGACTCAGGGAGTCAGTGTAGGCTGCATGCCCATTCCACTTCCCAGCTATAAGTAAATATTGAGCTGAAACAGAAGCCAGCCTAGACAGGCCTTAAATTCAGAATTATCAACCTTGTAATTATAGATGTAAAATCTCTGAAAGCAATTGTCTATTTGGATGCATTTTCTGTGCTCCCAGCCAGGACTCTGCTATCAGCTGAACCATCCTCAAATTCCATGATGACACAGCCAAGGAAGGTTTGATTACTTGGCTCAGTCCAAAATTTTTCATGAACAGGCTGCTTTGCCTGGACCTGAAGGCACAAGATAGATATTGTGCCCTGTTTTCCAGGGAAGAAAATAATGCCAAGTTCAGGAGACAGAGGAGTATCTTCTGCATCTCCTCATGAGAACAGCAATTCTGTTATAGAAACACAGAAACTATCTTTGTTGTTACTCATAGCCTAGCCATTCAACATTAGATGGTTGTCTCATGCCCCTGGATCTAGTCTTGACTCAGACAAGAAGGTAAAAAATTATAATTAAGGTATTACGTTTTTCTCTCTTACTGGTCTGCTTCTTAACCTAATGGCCCAACCTGAATTAACTTCAATTCTAATTTCTGTTTACTTGTTTATACAAAGCTACTCCTAACTTTTCTATTCTGTTGTTTCTGAATGTCATTTGCTCCCCTTTCTTATTTGGGACCTAATGAGAATTCAGAGACACCTTATTACCTCAGCATTGCCCTCAGCACCCAATTAGCTAAAACCTCTCCAAGCAGCAGCTAATTGCAAGTTCAAATATGAGCCTTGGAATTCCAAAGAGGAGTTTAGGAGCTGAATTTCTAGCAGAAGAGACTGACTGGCACCTCTGTCATCCACTGAGAGTCTAGAGCACCAATTGCAGGGATGTAACAAAAACTGCAAAGCAGGTAAGGACCTTGCCTGACTTTTTTAATCCCTGAGACAAACTGTAGTGCTTCCTCGTCCAAAGATGTGAAAACTCTCAATTTGCTCTTTGCTATTGGGCCCAGATTTCAGTACTGATTTTAGGAATAATTTAACTGAATCCCACTATGGATGCTCAGTTCCTTTAAAAATTTAACTTAGTAAGGCATGTGGTTAAAAATGGTACTACATCTAGTTGAAAATGAGCTTATAAACTGAAATTATAAATTGTAATTGCAAGGCAATGTGCAGTAAGATGACAGAGTGCTAGAAAATGCTAATGAGCACTGGTCAGTCTCCAACAAATGGCATTTTTCTCTTAGGAAGTCTTTTAACATCACAACACACAGGGCATTTGCTTTCTTTGCACCATTTCTCTCATGAGCAGTTTTCTTACTGGTGTGCACATAAGATGCTTTAATGAACTTTCTCTTCAGTTTTTATTATCTGGATTGTTTCACCTTCCAAATGCCACTAAAATCTATGACCAGGCACCACCAGAATACCTCCTGTAGTCCTCCTTTGGATATAAGGCAAAAAAGCCAGAAAAAGAAATTCTGGCATTTTGCAAAGTTTTTAGATATTAGATGCATAACTATTATAGAAAATGGAATTTGAAAGTGTTTTGCTGAATTTCTTGGGTTTGCGGCCTTTTACTTTCAATTTTAAAACCAAAGTACAGTTAAAAACGGATGTAACGAAAGTAACAGCACAGAAAAGATGTCCAAAACCAAACAAGTAATTTTTCTCATTCTTTTTATTATGCTCAGCTATTTTTATTTACTTCAGTTGGTGAAACAAAGTGCTTGATGCAGACACCTGACACTAAGGCATGAAAACATGTCCCTCCTTTGAATAAAAATAACAGAACTCATTTGGGTAACAGTATATTCCTTTTAGTGATAAACTACTTGCATGTGATCTACCACAAAAAACTAAAGGGGAAATTCCAATATACATGTAAGTTTTGTGGTTATTTCAAAGTGTTCTGCTTTTCTGGGTGTCACTGAACCTGCTGCTTAAGGTAGTTAATTGGAACAGGTTGAGCATCCATTGGTCCCACAAGAAGGAGATCTGCAGTCTGCTGCACATCTTCAAAGATGAAATTCTTATCCCAGGAATTCTTACAATTGAATTAAGGTCGCTGATAAACACTGCAAGCCTTAGAATAGAAAGGTGAGAAGAGGAGAATAGTAACAGAAAATAAGTCTTTATATAGCTCATGCTTATTTTGTTGATTGAGTGCATTTCCTGAGCCTGGGCAGTGTGGCAGTCATTCTGCATATCTTGGAGGGGGTCAGTTTTAATACAATTGTACTAAACCACTCCCAGCAGAAACATCTTATCAGACAGATCACCATCCTGCTACTCTGTCTTACAACTATTTATAAGTAGTATGCTTCAAAACGATGTGTATGTTCGAAATACATTCCCAAACAAACAAGCAAAATTTCAGCCAAAAATCGACTGGATCTTCAAATACAAGCCAGCTAACAACAAAATACAAATCACATATAAAATGCTTGTGGATTTTAGAAATGAAGCTGAAGAGTTTTATGAGCACCTTTATTTCTCTGCTTTCACTTCTTTTGACTGCTAGCCCACTTTAATTGATTGAAAACCCTCTTCCCCTCCGGAGCCAGCCGCCAGCCCCAAGCAAAGAGCAGTGTTTCAGCCGTGGCAGCAGAGTCGGAGCCGTGGCAGGCACCGTCCCGCAGCCGGCGCTCAGGTAGGAGAGGGAGGAGGCGGGAAGCCATTTCCTAGCCTGCCATCCCTGCTCCCGGCAGCCAAGAGCACGCAAACTGCTTCGGGAGTTGCACCGCCTGATCGGTCAGGCAAGGATCGCTTTCGAACACTCGTACCGATCAGCTGCACAGCACAGGTCGTGTGCGCGCGTAGGAGGGGAAACAAAAAAACAACAGAAGCAAGCAAACAAACAACAACAAAAAAATCGCAAACTACAAAAAAAGCGGAGCGTGCTCCAGTCACAGCCGCCGGGGCCCGAAGCCCGGAGGGAGGCAAAGCGGGGCTGTATGGCCGAATCCAGCGGCAGCTCCCGACTGCCGGCCTGCTACACGTGACGGGGCGCCGGCCGCCGCCATTTTGTGCGGGCGTCCCCAGGCACCGCCCCCCCGCCCGGGCTCCCACCTCCCCCGCCCGGCTCGGGAGCGCGCAGGGCGGCGGGGAGCGCGCACGCCGGGGCGGGGGGGCCGGTCCGGAGGAGCCGCGGGACCCCCGGGCCACTGGCGCCATCATGTACCGCTCCGGCAGCGGCCGCTCCGGCCCCTCGTCCTCCTCCTCCTCTTCCCACCGGCTGAAGGAGGGCGGCTCGTCGGCGTCCCGCACCTCCCGCTTCAGCACATCGGGGCCGGGGCCAGGCCACGGCCGCCCTCCCCCGCCGATGCCCGCCGCCGCTTGCGCCGCCGCCTCGCCGCCGCGCTCCGCTTCGCCCCGTCCGCCGCCGCTCCGCCGCCACCGCTCCCCATCGGGCCACCGCGGACCCTGCCGCCGGTCCCCGTCGCCGCACCGCAGCCGGAGGTTGCCATCGCCGCCGGGAGGAGCGGGGCTCGGCGGGCCCCGGGGCCGCCGCGGCAGCGAGCACGGAGACGGCGGCAGCAGCCGGGTAAATACTGCCGTGCACCGAGGGGGCTCGGTGCGAGTCCTGCCCCCTCGCCCCGCGGGGCTGTCACAGCCCCAAACTTGGCGTGGCGAGGTCCTTGCGAAATTACACCGGCGCCGGGCTCTCCCTGTGCGGAGGGAGATTGGCACTTTCCCCCCTATTCCTTAAAGAGCCAAATGGGGAAAAATCTATTGATTTCCATTTTAAGTGATGTTTTCCCGCTAGTTTCCATTGCATTTTCATTTATCTTACTGGCTAGAGCCATTTTAGAGAAGGTTCAAAGATGATGCTGTATTTTCGTTAAGGCAGAGGATGTAACTGTTCGTTTTCCTCCATTTAACACATTGGGTTGTGTTAGTGCATAAATACCGTTTAACTTATGGGAATATAACTTTTCAGATAGCATGTTGAATGAGCACTTTGTCTGAATTCTTTCTGCTGTCACGGCGGGCGTACAAAGAGGGCTGTTACTGATTTATATTTTTGAGAGGTATTCTTTGGTAGGCACTGCTTTGTAGTTGGGGCTATGCACAGGGTGTTCTAGCCTTCTCACTTTGTCTTGGCAGTCTGATTTGGGCATGTGAAGCTCTGTTTTGGCAATTGTAGTGGATGGCATCTTGGATGCAGACACCTTCGTAATAAATCAAAATGGGAAGACTATTTTTTTGCGTGAGTGGGATTCGCTCACTTAGGTTTTGTCTTGCTGCTTCTTGGTGTGGTGATTGTTTTGTCTGGTGACTCTGAGCTGTGTGTGGTGTGTAAAAAGTTCATTGTGCGTTTATATTACCGTGAAAGAAGAGATTTTCATACGGGGGTATTCCAGGCAGTGGTTGCATGGTCACCCAAGTCCAGCACACATGCAGTTGGAAAGAACGATATGCTTGCCTTTTCCTCATGCTTTGCAGTATATTCTGCCCTCTCCAGTGTGCTCAGATGTTCCAAAGAGTGGAACTAAATATTATGGAAACATAGCACACAGCAGATATGTTAGGTTATCATGACTGGTTAAAGTTTGAATAAAATGTTTAGGGTTTTATGACTTAAGACCCTCTCTCTTCAGAAGCTTGAGAATACAGAATGTGCAGATGTGGAGAATTGCACAAATATATTAGTAAGTGGGATTTTGGAGCTGTCACTGAAAGGACATGAATCCAGAAGCCTAAGGAAGAGGAATTTAAGTTGCAACAAGGGAAAAGGACTTGAAAGAGGGGAGTATATGCATAAGGGTGGGAGATACAGTATATAGAATGAAGACACTGATGGGATAAGGGTATTGGGTTGAAATGGAGAAAATGTTTGAGTACAAGTTCCAGGTTATTGTCCCTATCCTGCATATGAATTGGAGTATGAAAGCAGCAGCCTTAGAGATTTCTTACTAAATTTTCTTGTTTCTGGGCGTTTTGGTTTGGTTTTTTTGTTGTTGTGATTTTTTTTCAAAAATTATTATTATTTGTGAGATCGAGTACATGCATTTCCAGTTTAGAGCATCGTTGTACATTTTGTTGTAGGTACCTGGGATGTTGACAGTGGAGCTGCGTATTGGATGTTGTAAGTAAGGGATGGCGTTAGTTTGTTAATAGCCGAGGAAAGCTTTGTAGTGATTGAAAGAACATGGAGTGACAGCAAAGATTTGGGGCAAGTACTGAGAAATGTAATGGAGGAGAAGAAGGTCAGGGCTTTACAGTGAGAGATTTTGACAGGCTTTTATTTGTTCTTGCAAGGCTGACACATGCTGTTTTTATTTATCCCTGCTGACCTGCGTGCTTGTTCTTTTTAAAGGTTTTGTTTTAGCTTCTTTGCTTTCTTGTAAGAAAATTGGCTGAGATTAGAGGACTGGAGCATGTGGGGTCAACAGAGAATGGAGAAATGACAAGCAGGTATGCAACCTGTTCAGTAATATGGCAGTGGTAACTGTGGTTTAGGTGACAGAACAGGAAGGGAGAAAAATGCAGTGCAATGTACACATAGGTATGACTAGTGGTGGTGTTCAGTGCTCCAGATACAAAAGCCTGTTAAAACTGGAATTTGTCCAGTTAAGAAAAAAATATTAAAAAATCGTGAAATTCAGAAATTTACTGTCCTAACTGCTGTCTCTGGGCAATTTGTATAGGTCAGTCATAAGCAATCCAAACATCCCAAACATTCTTAGTTTTCCTTTGTCCAGAGTTTGTTCTGAGATGTAATCATCACTTCTCTGTCTTCAGTGGAGGTGATTGTCATATATATATATATGCCCACAGTCTTCATGACAAGAAGATGGCCTTGAACATAGTAATTTCTTGAGGCAGCTCTCAAAATTCAGTGTTCCAATGGGCACAAGTGAGCTTTCAGAATGTATTTGTATGAGATACATGCACCTTGAATATGTTATATCTCAGCCAGGCTGTTGCAGGATCATATTGTGCTGGACAAGGGAATTGGTCTTAAAAAGTAATTAGTGTGTTTTGATAAATGCTGAGATTCAGCTTAATGGAACAAAACAGAAATCACTAGTATGTGTCCTTAAAATAAAGCTATATGCACAATGGATTCTAGTATACATTTGTACTGCAAGTGGATTTTGATAGGTAAACTAGTAAGGGAATTATTTTGCTTTTGGTGGAGATTATGTACTGTTCTTCTGGTCTCTTGGGGGAGGATTGAGCTGAACCTGCTGCCTGTTCTCAGGATGGATGCAGACAATTCAGTACACCTGCTGCTTGCTACTGCAGTTTTCAGCAGTCAAATTGGTGTGCAGTGCATGACTGGTTTGGCAGAACTGAAGTGGTTCACTGCTTCGTCGTGTTAAGCAGAATCTATATTGTGTTAGTTTAAAAAAGCAAATTAAGTATCTCTGTCTTTAGGCAGACTCATCTGGTTTTTATGGAACTCCCTCTAGCTCTGATCATTCCTGTATTCCAGTGCTATATTTTAGAATAATATGAGGTAGTTAAACATAACTTACTATTGATGTTGTTTTGTGTACTGTGTATGTGTACAAAGGAAGGTCTGTGCAGAGGCAATGAGCTCAAGTCTTTTCTCCCGTAGGTTTTTCAGAGGCAACTTAATTTAGTTTACTCTGGTTTATCTCTACCAGTAATAAATAATGGTAGTGGGAATTTTAGACACCTATAGAAGGTGTTTCTGTTGGCATTGGTGTTTTTAGTATTATGTTGTGTTTATCTGCTGAAAGCAGCATGAGGTGAGGAAAACTGTTAAAAACATCACTGCTAGGAAAATCTTTATTTACACTGGTTTATACTTTGGTTCATGTCGTTACTAAAGTTGTAAAGGGACAGAAATCCAGACGCTTTATTAAGAAATTCCTGGCAGTGCTTTTTATGTAATGTTTATTTAGCTGCTTCTTCTCACAAAGAAAGGAGAACAGCAGCAAATTTGGGACTTTGTGACTTTCTCTTTGGTTTTACATCTTCCAAAACGGTTCTTTATGAAATGTATTTGCGCTGAAAATTTACTGATAATTTAAATATAGAGCATGTTATTAGCACCTGGGATGAGAAGTTAAATGCAGTCAATACTTTCTCCTTTCTTTAGTAATTAAATAGAATTGAAGTATTTAGAACAGTTGTTCTTCTAGTTTGATTTTCTAGTAGATCCATCCCCCCAAGACAAATTTATTAAGCAGAGCAGAATCACTTTCCTTTCTGTAGCTGAGATTAAAATCCCGTGATTGATGGACTTGCACTCTTTCTTCAATTTCCAGAGGCGTTCACCGAGTCTCCGCTCTGAGTCTTCACTGGAGCACAGTTTGCGGATTACTGTTGGTAATGACCGGTACTGCATTGGCACACCGGAGCGAAGGAGGCTGCCTGATAGACTGGGCTCACCAATTGATAACCTGAATGACAGGTATGGTCCTCCACAGGTGGAGATTCACATGGGTGGGAATGGCTCTGCTGGATGAGACCAAACATCTCATTAATTAGCCCACTGAATGCCTAGGGAGTGAGGGTAAGCATGTAGAGATGCTTCCCAGGAATATTCCCCCAGCCTCTCCAAGTTGTAGTGCAGGGAATTCCTGAACAAAAGTCTCTGTGTAACTCGAAACAGATATTTCTTCTCTAATTTTTGTCAGCTGCTTCTAATCTCCATATAAACTAAGTATGCTCGTCATATATTGTAGGAGAGAGTGTGATGTTAATCCCTCCTGTGCTTCCTTCCCCTTAAGGGTGGGATGTCACATGGAGACGCTTCATTTGACATTTCACTACTTCAGCCACCTTCTGTTTCTTATGAACCTACCTAGTCCTTACTGAAAGGAAGATTGATTGGTATAAGGATAGTGTAAACCTTCAGCTTCCTAATTTAATGGGAGGAATTGTCTACTTTCCTCATTTTTGAGACTAGCCTAGAAGAAAACTCTAGAGCAGCTTGAAGATTATTATTTTGACTTTAAAAACCTTGCAGAAGGGAACATAGACAGTCTCATATATTATAAAGAAAGCGTTAGAATTCTTAGGATCATTTGACTGAAATTGGAGAGAAACAGTTAATGGAGAGAATTCTTTTGTGTTAAAAATACTGCTGTGAACAGTGAAGTATAAATATTAGTAGATGCAATTTGGAACTCTTTGCCTTCAGTAGGAGAACTGGTATAATCTGGCCAAAGAAAGAAAATCAGAAAACTGCAAATAATTCTCTTTGTTTTGAAATGCAAAATTAAAGATGGCATAGCTTGTGCCCTGGAGCATACAGCTGCACTTTCGGGTCAGGCATAAGCATCTAGCACAGAAAAAAAACCATTACCACTTCCATTTTTGATGCAAATATCAACTGTTAAAAAAAATATGAGAGAGAGGGAAGCGAGCAGAATAAATGAATTTCCTGTCTTTCTCAAGTGTAAAGTTAAGTTTCAGCAGGTGTAGAAAATCAAATGGGAGTTTGTTTTTTTGTACTGTCACTTTTATGCCTTGACCTCAGTTCTCCTGGCATCAGTGTTTGATTTGTAAATCCCCTGTGCAGTCTGCAATCTTCTAAATAAATGAGTGTATATGCTTGGGGAGTACAGTGATTGGAAGGAAAAGGAAGTGGTATGTCAGGAACTGGCACTTCTCTGGCAAATTAGGAACATTTAGGGGCAGGGGGTGGTGGTGTTTGTCCCATTGCTTCATGTTCTCAGATGAAATTTTAGATTTAACCTGTTCTGTGGTGCTGATGCATAGTTAGAAGTAACATCAGGTATAGCAGAGTTTAGTTAATGTAAGAGTGAGAAATCACAGAAGTTGACTTCTCTATTACAGAACCCATAGATGTGAAAAAGAATGGTAAGAATAGACTCCAGAGAAGGTTTAAAAGTGACAGATGAGTTAGAATGAGAAGAAGATAAAGTGAGACCGTGTAGACTTTAATCTTAAGTGACTTCTTTGTATTTGTAGTGTAAGTATGCAAGAACTTAATATTGTTACATTTGCTTTTTTTCTTTTTTTTTTGTCCAATCTGTGCTGGCTGCACTTTTCTGAGTGAAGCCCATTGTCCAGAAGCTTAAAGTATATGACAACCAAGTCACCTGTTAGGTGCCAAAAATCACCTTTTCCTAAATCATCTAGGTACTACTTCTGAATTCTAAGTTTCTTCACTGCTAGCCATTTTATTTGTTTTCAAAAGACGCTTAGTATTCAGTTAAGGACATTATTTATCAGGTATTTTGCATCAAGTATTTTTTCCCCTCTCTGAGAGGCTGCCCTGGTACTGGGACACTGATTTTATATCTATCACTGGGCTGTAAAATGGTTCTTACTGATACTGCTCATGTCACATTTTTATTTGGCATATGGTGTGTTCTCATTCTAATAAAAAAAAGGCAAAAGAAAAAAGCGTTTCCTGAAGATATATTTGAAGATATCTCTTCAAATTTTGAAGTAATTGGAGCAAATAATTCTGGATTTCATTATTCTCAGCTATTTTTCCTAACTATTCTACCTTGATATTTCAAGCAATCACTTTGACACATTTTTCTCTGTAATTTGTAGGCCTTGGGATGGTAGCGAAGTTCATTAGTCTGTAAAGGTAATAAAATATCAAAGGAGGGAAATCAGGGAGGGCTTTTAGAGTCTCCTGCAGCAGTGGATTTTCAAGATGCCCCAGGAGACTTTCTCAGGGTGTGTGTTCACATGCAGGTCCATCCTAGAACATCTGTAAGAACTTGCCCCAAGTTTTAGGGCAGTTGGTCTCCTGCACATGTCCAAATAGGCACACTGAATGCTGCTGGACCGGGTCTTCAAGGTCACCTAAGCAGCTTCAGTCTCCTGCTTGGACCAATAAGAGTGTTTTTTTGTCTTCCAGAATCTCAGTCTGTCAAAGTGAAAAATAAATCTTTTTCTCTCTCCCTGTCTTTCATCTCTCCAGCTTTCAGTATTTTTAAGACATTCTACTACTATCTGAGCTGGCATAAGATATAGAGAGCATCCCACCAATCCTTTCATCTGAGGTTAATACAAAAGATAGACCAAATTACTGCAGAGTCTTGGTCTGTGTTAAGCTGTGTTCTGAAATAGCATTTTTTGGCATAATATCAAGAGTAACAGTTGGCTTGAATATGAACAGCTCATCTGACTCCCTGTTCAAAGACTGTGTGTTAAAGTGGAGTCCTGCTGATTGCTGACAGCAGAATACCACTATTTATTTCTGTTTCTGTGTATGTGAATAAACATGCCAAAAAGTAAATTACCTTACATTAGTTGTAGGTCTCTGAGGCATCATGTGTGTGTAGCCTGTGGTATGTTTTCCATCTCTGAAACAGCAAATACAGTGATTCATGGATTCTTTGTTGGTGAAAGAATTGAGATGATCACAGTGGTACCACCTTGCATCCTCTCTTGGGGGTGCAGTAGTCAGTAGTGGACATCACTGGCTGAAAGCATCCAAACCAATTAAGAGGGATATAACACTATTGGACTGTACACACAGAAAACATGTTTCAAACAGTCCTTTAAGGCAAGTAATAATTTTTCTCATACCTGTATTTAATTTTCAGGTTTTAAATTTGCATTTTAGCTGTTTGAGTGTATTTGGAATGTCTTGCTAGTTTTAAATACATTAGGTTTGCTGTTCCTTTCCAAAGGATGATTAAAAATTGCTTTGTCACTGCAGTCAGTGTTTGAATTGTAGGTGACAGCTACCAGACATGCACGTAAAAAATTTTATTTGCACAAAAATCAGCTGAAGGTATATGGTGAAACACATCTGTTACTCCATCAGGTATGTTCATGCAGCTTGTACAGGTTTAGCAGGCTCTCAGAAAACATGCCACTGGGAATAGACATACCTTTGTGTCGGTTGTGAAAACAACGTTTATTTATGAAATTTAATTTAGCTATTTGTAGATGTTTTTGTGGTTTTGGAGGAGGTGGATATGTGTAGTTGGCTGAAAACTGGAAAGATACCATGTAATACAATGAGTACAGGTGCATGCCATATTTGTTTTATAAGATGTGTTGGACTGATACAGTATCTAATAAATGCTTTGCAATGATGCAAGGTAAGATGAAGCTTTGTGTTGATTTTGTTCTTAAATATGCATGTGTAAACTGTGAAAATACCTAAGAAAAAGACCTTACCTGTGCATCTCTGTTATTCTTTAGTCTGTTGTGATAAACTGGGGCTGTAATTTATTTGCAGATTTTTTTGAAGACGTTTTCTGGCATGACTTGATTTGTCCCTCCTCAAATATATGGAGGGACCTTTTTGAGTAGGAGGAGGTGGTTTTTGTGGATTCAGGCCATTATACATAGTTTATCTCAAATTGATTCACTCAGGAAAGAGTCTTCTGTCTCATTGATGTCACTTAGGGAGCACATTTTCTTTCTTGGACAATCATGCTAGATTTTGAAATATCAAGAAGTAAAACTGGCAGGTGGTATCTTTTAAAGTGGTTTGATTTGCTTCTGCCTTGTCTAAAGAAAAGTAACAGAAAAGTTTTTAGGCATAGAGAAAAAGACCTTAGTTAAAACAGTACCCCTAATTGTAGATGTCTGTAGGAACATGTTCAAAAGTAGATACTCCAAGAGACGAAGCTCGTTATTCTGGTGTTACGACAGTTGCACGTCCACTGTGTGTAATAGTGCAGGGGTTGGCACAGAAGAATGGTACCATACACCTAATCTCCCTGGTTTATAGATATCAGAAACTGTGCCTTTTTTTAGGTATGGGGTTCATGTGATTAGTGACAGTGCTGTCTGCATATCTGTTTGAAAAGAAAATATTGATAGAATTTGTGGTCCTTATCCGCAGCTGAAGATAAAAAGATCTGGTTGCATTTGCTAGTGTGAAACTGAATTACACCTTGAATAATTCATAGGAAATCTGACCTTGGCATCTTACTGGGAGAGGCGAGGAAAGGGATTGTGATCTGAAATATGATAGTAAGGGCTTTTTTAAAACGTGTAGTCTCTCACATTCACAGAAACGAATCCATCCTATCAATTTTTCAAGGCTCTTATTCCTCAGTATGAGTTAAATTGTTCGTGTCCCTGTGTTTGCAGATAACTTCTAGGAGGGATGTACAGTACCATTAAAATTAAGTCTCCCTCTCTACCCTGCCTTTTAAGTATGTAAAATGTTGGTTCTGTTTAGTGAGGGAGATGTAATTTTGAAACTGGTTTGGAAATATCTTACCCTTAAGTAGGAGTAAGACTTTGTTTACTCTGATTCAAGCACTTCTATTCTGTGTTTCTCTTACCACAGGGATGATATGGCTGATGGTCCAATATTCACAAGAGGCCTGACATGTCCTCGAGGCCTTGAGAGATACCCAGCACATGAAGATCAGCCTTCAAGTCCGTTCATTCCGAGGCACGATGAAGACTACCGCAACCGAGATGTTTTCCTCCACCGTTCAGATTACAGTCCGCACTATGGCCGTCGGGAGGAGCTGCCTCGTGGGAACGATAGAGACGGTGACAAACTGAGGAGATCCCCCTACCCACTGAGGGCAGAGGAGAGGGGACGAGAAATAAAGCGTCCACGGTATGAAAAGGATGAGAAGATGCATGGAGTGAGCGGGGAGCATCAGGGCTTCTCATCAGGAACACGAAACTACCGCAGACGAAGCCGCAGCCGTAGCAGAAGCCTGAGCCCATCATACCTGAATGAAGAATTCCGAGAGCTTGACCGAGCAAGGAGGAAAAGAGAAGAAGAAGAGCGCAGTAGAAACTTGAATCATGATGTTTCAGGCAGTGGCTACGCAATCCCTGGCTTGACTAACACATTACAGACTTCTGAGCCTCGGTATACATATAGGCCTGAAGAAATCCCACCCATGCCCAAAAAATCTATTTTGAAGAAACGAGTAGAGATGGAAGTAGAGTCTGCTGTTCAGGTTTGGTCTCTGTGTGTCTGTCTATGTGCTTCTACCTTCCAAAACAGTTACTTCATGATACAAAATTTTAGTTTGATTTCCAAAATAGAAAAGCCAAATCTTTGTTTCCCTGTCTTTAAGAGAACAGGTATCTTTCTGCAGGGCTGTATAAGTTCGAAGTGCATTAAAAACTTTAAATGGTTATGGCATTTAATCAGGAATCATACACACACACACACACATATATATGTGTAGTCTGAGACAGAATAAAATGTCTTTGTGGAAATTCAACCCAGGATGCAGAGGTCTGGGGCAGCTTTCATAGAAAAGCTGACTCTCATAGTACCACTGGCAGTCAGGATATTGATTGAAGCTTTTCGTGTGTTGCAGTGTCTCTTTCTTGTTTCTTTATAGACTTAGAGAGCTGCCTAATGTATCCTCAGTACCTCTGTCTGAAAACAACTTCTAAATGTCCTTATTTTTTTCACTTTAGACTATAGGCTCGGATCAGCCCTGCTTAATTTGTACCAAACCTATACCAATTGAGTCTCAAAATTAGAGCAATGGACAGATAAGTGGCTGTGACTACTGTGATAAACTGGCTTCTCATGTTTTAACACATTACTTTGATTTGCCTGGTGTACTGATCAGTGTTGGTTTTACAGTGACATATTTATCTCAGGAGTGCTCCGATACCAAAGATCCCATTCCATACCTATTACTGGAAATGCTATTTAATATGGCATTAATTATGGATATCTGAAGAAGTGGCTGAGAATAACCCTAATGCAGTAGTTTTTACCTGAATTAAGGTATTGAAATCCTGTGTGGCCATGACTAAACTCAAAGCATATCCCAAACTATGTAACAGGGTTTCAATTTAAAAATTTCAGTTCTTACACTTGCAAAAAATTTGTGAAATATAATTGTGATTATATGTGTTCTCTGAGATAAGCATTCATTGTTGGACATGGCATTCCAGAATCATCAGGCAACTTGGTTTGTAATCTGCTGTGTTCTCTTTCCACTGTATATTGTCTCTTCTCACACTTTTATTCAGCTGTGAACTCGAGGAGAAATGAACTTGTTCTGTGAGGTGCATAGTGCCTTTGAAGTAAATAGTATCTTCTCTCTTTCAGCCCGAGGGCTTTTCAAGCAGTCCAGCCCCCAGCAAGGATCTTCCTCTTTCTGGTCAGTCTTCTTTGCCCCAAAGCAACAACATAGCTCCTTTTGCCTCTGAAGTGGAAAACTTTCTCAAACGGTTTAACAAAGGCTCTCTTGTGGAGTCTTCAAACCAGGAGTTGTGTGAAGATGTGTATGAGTGGAACCCACTCTCTGGGCCTCCCAAAGACCAAACTTTGACGTTTGAAGAGAAGTTTGGAAATTTCTTAAGTCACAAAGAAAAAGTAGAGCCCAAGTCAGAGCCCACTGATCGCCATACTGACTTCCTGCTGCCTCACGAGAGGGCCAGTCAGGATGGCAGTGGTTTCTCCCGCATTCTGGGCATGATGGCTGATTCTGTCAGTGCTCAGGAGAAGAGGAGGCGTAGCTTTCCTGACATTGAAGATGAAGAGAAATTTCTTTATGGTGATGAGGATGAGGAGACCAAAATTGAATCTCTCCCCATAGAGAGGCCCTCAGAGAGTTGTGGCAATGAGATAATAATACAGAAATTGAGCCCGCCTCCTTCTCCTGCTCCAGCTGTCAAGACAGATCCTTTAGAAGAGCCAAATGCAGAGTATGCAAAGATCCACGACTTACTCAAAACCATTGGACTTGACATTGGTGTTGCTGAAATTGGAAAACTGGCTGTTCGTACCCAGGAACGCCTTCATGGCAAAAAGGTGGCGTCTCGTTCTCCGGATCGTCGCTCTTTGGACACTCGCAGACTGGACGCCTGGGAGCTGCGCCGCAGCCGCAGTGACACCCGTTCTCCTGAGTCAGGCCAGCAGCGTTCAGCATCACCTCCCGGCTCTTTCCAGCAGTCTAAAGATGCGTCCTCCCTTCAGAAATCAGACTATACTAAGAGCAAGGCAGTGGGACAGGAGATACCTCCACATGCACCAGAACAGCCTCTTCCTTCTGTGTCTCTCATTCCTTCAATTCCACCAACTCCTCCTAGTTTGCCAACTACACCTACTTCTGTTTCCCAATACCAAATTCCCAACTATTCCCACTACACTGCTGCTCAAATGCCCCAAAACTATCCCCCTCCCACAATGGCTCCTCCAGGATATGATGCATATGGGCACTACATGGCATATGCAGCCCCTGGCTGGCCCATGTATCCCCCTGCCCAGCAGCCTAATCCTACGCTACCAGAAGCTCATGGTCTTCTTACGATGGCCATGTCAGCGAACCCCACGCGTCCCAATCTCCGGGTGATCGAGACAGTCTCTCTGGGAAAGGATGTCCCTGATGTAAAGAGAGATGGTTCTGTGCTCGTTCAAGTCCCTACCACTCCTTCTCATTCCAAAGCACCCCTTCGTCTGTCGTCACACCCTCTCAAAAATACCACAGAGAGGATATCGGATGAAAAAAATCGGGCAGCTCAAAAGCAGAAGGTATGTTAGGTGTTCTGATATTTCAGAATGTGTTGGGTTGCATGGTTGGTGGGGTGGAAGCTTTTTCTCTTAAGGTGCATATGTTTTTTTTTTCCTGCATTGCTCCAGTTTAAAAATAGTTTGACCTAATTTATTTCTGTTAGAGATTTCTGAGCATTTGTCTGTATTAATCTGTGACACTTAAAAAAATGAATTTTGAGTCTCGCTAAGTTGTATGCCATTGGCTATGGCAGAACAGATGAAATCAAAAACGAAGTTGAATTTCTTTGGACCAGCCAAAATCTTACAACAAAAGCACACGGTTGCCACAGTTTGGCTTTATTCTGCTGAGATTCAGATATTGAAATACCTGAAGATATCTGGAGATATGTAAAAATCTGAAGGGACAGTGTAAAGAAAATAAAATGGCTTTTTTTACTGATGTCCAGTGGCAGAACAAGAGGCAAGAGGCACAAACTGAAATACAGGAATTTCCATTTGAACATGCTACATTGTACGAAATACCATGTATACCATGGTACCATGTATACCAGGTTATACCTGTGTTAGACATTCTTAAATACATACTAAAGGATATCTTAATTCACCATCACATACAATCTTCTCTCTAGATTTATATTAATTCTCTTAACAAAAATCACAACATGAGAAGAATTTAGGGAAAACTCTACTTGGAGGTTCTGACACCAGTTCAGGCCATGCATGTTAATGTTTTCCTCTTCTAATTGTCTTGGTTTGTACAATAATTGCAGAGTAGTGGGGAAGAATGTATTTTAAAATAGGAAAAATAGTTACACAATTGTCAAAGAACTGGCAGATTCCCAAAAGTTGTTTACATTTTCAGACTGGTGTCCACTTGGTCTTTGTTGTTAAAATAAGGGCATAGAATTATTTGGGTATGAGGGGACAATTAAAAATCATCTAGTTCCAACCCCACTGCCATAGACAGGGACATGTTCCACTACACCAGGTTGCTCAGAGCGCCATCCAGCCTGGCCTTGAATACTTCAGGGCTGGAGAGTCCAAAATCTCTATGGGCAACCTGTTTCCATGCCTCACCATCCTCATTGTAGAAAAAATACTTCCTTTAAATCTAGTTTAAATCTACCCTCTTTTAGTTTGAAACTGTTGCCACTTTTCTGTGACTACAGACTTTGGTAAAATATCTGTATCTATTTTTCTTTCAAACTTCCTTTAGCTGCTGAGGCTGCAATATGCTCTTTTAGTATAAGAGCCTTTTCTTCGCTTGTATGAAGTGCTACATCAACAATAAGTGAGCTTCCACTACTTGCTGGAATCCTTCAGATGACATAGCTGAAATTTTGTTCTTAATGAAATTTGGTACTTTTGGAAGAGCTATCTTGGCTAAAAGTACATGGTTTTCTCCTGCCCTGACATACCCTGGTAGCTCATTTGTGCATCTTGGTAGAACTTCTAAGGCTTTGTCTGCACTACAGAAATCTTTAACTTGAGCTTAGTCCACTGGGTTTTTCCTAGGATGGCTTGGAGTATAAAACTTCACATGCTCCACTTGATGCCTCCATGCTGCAGAAAACTCAGAAGAAGAGAATGGTGCTTTGATGATAAAAAAATAGCATACAAAACCAAAATAATAATGAAAAAATTCCTTACGGTATTTAAGATGTTGCTTAACTGTCTGCTTCAGGAAGGATTCAGGGATCCTGCCAACATTGACATTGCTGTAGTAGAAGTGATTGTCAAGGGAAGTCAAGATCACTTGTTTGTTAAGGGAGGAGTCTGTAGTAAGTTTTAAGAGCCTTGTGAAAGTAAAAAAATTGGGATTTGTCTCTTGAAAAATGAAGCTGGAAAAGAAACTGAAAGAACCTTTCAGGCTTCATTTTAGTATATTGCTTTGTTTCCTTCTATGAGAATCAATGAAAACCAGTGAAAAAAGGATTTGTGAGCTCCTGATGCCACAGATTACCTTAGTGAACAAGAAACAAATTTCATCCTGATGTTTCATGTCAGTTTGAAGCAAAACATAACTAATAGCTAAAATGGGCCAGAGTCAAAGCAGGAGGCAAGGTGAAGGGCTGTGAAGGCTGATGGACCATGCTAGCTTTACAAATACTGCATGAGTCTTGAACAGCCACATGACATTGATCTTGATTAGCCCTGTAGAAGATAGTCAGCTGAGCCTAGGGGCCTTGGGAAGTGGTGCAACAAACAGCAGTTTAGAGAAATACATTGCCCAAAAGAAATAAAAATTGCCTAAAAGCTTGTTTGAAGCATGACCACACGATAGTTACCTTCGGATACAGAGGAAGAGATGTATTTATTGTGTTAAAATACTCAAGTACATTTTGGGAATAATGAACAGTGTTCTGTGTCTGGAAAGCTGAGATCTTCCTGTCATTCTTGCAAGACTCTTTAACTTGTGTTGGGAAGAGAAGAAAATCCAGACACCTTCCAATTTATTTAGGTGATAGAAGAGAGAGAAAAACTGAAGAATGATCGAGAAGCACGGCAGAAGAAGCTTTACTATCTCAAGACTGAATTGGACAGGCTTCGTAAACAGCAAGGTAAAGTGCATTACCCACCCCCACAACCCCGTCTTCTTTTTTCTCCCCCATTGGAATGTGTCACAAGTCCTGGTATCCAACAGGAGAAGGAGGACCAAAATAATAACAGTCCATAATGTATTTTCATACTCCTGGCAATGCACAACTCTTGAGAAAGCACTGACCTAGTTACTATATTAAGATCAATTGCATCAAAATTTGAGCAAACAGTTGCTCTTGCATCTTCTTGCCTTGATAAACTAAAGGAATTGTACCTTATGCATTTTAGTGCTTCTTTAGAAGAAGTGAGAAATAGTCACTGAAAATGTTATTGTGCCTTTTCAATTTTTCATTAATCTTATCTGCAGATGGAAAAGTCCTCTCTCAAGAGAGCTAATTTTGATTCAAGTAAATACTTAATTCCCTCACCTTTGGAAAATGATACTTTCAGGTTAGAATATGCAATTTAACTTTTGCTTGTTTGGTCACACAGGGAAATAAGGATTATTAAATTGATACTCTGGAGGATAATGGTGCCTCTCTTAGGATGTGTGTTATCATAGTCCTTATGGAGGCACATCATGCAGATTTAGTGATGCTGTACCTGAGAGTCAGTTCCATCCTTACAACTTTATAGTGAAGATTTAGCCTTAAAATTTTATATTAGTATTTTACTTATTGCTGGAATTATTGTACAGATCTAAAGTCAGTTTTCCTGGTGCATTTCTGACTCTTCTGCTTCCTTGATTGCCTCAGGAGAGATGTTGAGGAAAAAGCGTCGTGAGAAGGACGGACACAAAGACCCGTTGTTGGTTGAGGTGAACAGACTACAAGAGAATATTATGAAGGAGATTGCAGAGCTGCATAAAGAATCTGATGCGGCCGACAAGAAGCAGTCTGAGCTTGACAAAGTAGCACAAATCCTGGGGATTAACATATTTGAAAAACCCCGGAAACCATCTGTGGAAACTAAAGATTCCTCGGAAAAGAGCAGCAAGTCAGAAAATGCAAAAGGTGTAGAGAAAACATCTTCCTCCAACAAGGTAAAGTCTTACAGTTTGTGTTCTAATGATTTTCCCACTAAGAGAAGAGGGCATTGGGGAGACAGCTGGTCCCAAACACTTACTAAAGGATCATTTGATATTTGTTACCACATCTCATACACTGGCTTTGATGGTGCATGCAGGTGAGAGTCAATGTATCAGTGTATATAATGTCCCTCAGGTTTTGTGCAGTTCAGCACCACTCACTGTTTTTTATCTTGGTTTTGCTGAGGTGTTGGTTGGATTGAACAGCATCATGAATGTGTGTAGCTGTTTGGTCTCAATACCATACCAGGAGGACAGACCTTTTTTTCCTCTACAGAATTTCTGTCATGGCCTTTCAGGGAGGAGTGTTTATAGCAGCAAAGCTCTCTGAAAGTTGGGAGCATGTTGGTTTTCTCACTGGGTAATGATAGTAACAAATCACAGGACTTAAAGATGATGGTCAGCGTAACATGTTTTATATGTACGTGTGTCCTCTCTTAAGAAATGTCAGTATGCATCAGTATGGTCTCTCTGACATGGTCTGTACTACTCTGTGCTGGATGTACCATAACAGGCTTATTGCATGCCAGAAGATAGTTTTACTTTGAAAGTAGGATGGATACTACTACTACCTACTGAAAGGTTATGCTTGTATTCAGGAAATCACTTATCCTGCTTTTCAGATGTTTACTCAAATATGTAGCAGAAATAGCTAATGGGAAATTGTAGATGAATTTTCTGTAGATCTTAGCATATATATTTTTTGCAGGGAGGAAAACATAAGTAGGATAAGAGGTATAAGGAAAACTGAGAGGGCACCTCATCAATTTATCTGAAGGGGGAATGTCAAGAGTGTGGAGCCAGGTTTTTCTTAGTGATGCTGAGCAATAGGACAAGAGGCAGTGGGCAGAAACCAATGGACAGGAAGTTCCAGCTGAATGTGAGGAAGAACTTCTTTAGTGTGTGGGTGACTGAGCACTGGAACAGATTGCCCAGAGAGGTTGTGGAGTCTTCCTCACTGGAGATAATCCAGTACCATCTAGACACAGTCCTGTGTCATGTGCTCTGGGATGTCCCTGCTTGAGCATGGACATTGAACCAGATGATCCACTGTGGTCCCTTCCAACCTTACCTGTTTAGTGATTCTCTGTTTCCTACAAAGCCACTCAAATCTGCTTATCCTGTAAATTTTCCTTATGCTTTACTGTGGTCTGAGAACTCATTAGGTACCTTTAATTTAAAGACTTGCTTTTGGTTTTTTGTTGTTTCTTGAAACATCTCTGAAGTTTACTGTCCACTTACTTTATCAAATCAGTTGCTTTAGTCACCACTTCATAAAACTAAATAGGCAAAAATGTTTGTTATGTTCTACATTGCATTAAGTTATATTGTTTTATTTTTCTGAGATATGCATGTATGAATATATTTTTTATTATTTTAATTTGCATTGTCTGTGTCATCCAAACCCATAATGACTTGATCTCCTTTTCATAGCTTCTTATTTTAACATGGAAAATAGTGAGTTCTGGACAGGAACATTTAATATTCTCATACATATGTACGCACATAGGACACGGCCTTCAGCCTCTAAAATTCACGTTGTAGTTCTGATTGTTAACTTTTTTTTCATGAAAGGAAAGATGGTGCAGGCCTTTCAGCAATGAGATTGGTTGACTCTGCCAACCTGAGGGCAAAAGCCTTTGCCTTTCTGCTTATTTGCAAGGTACCTTGTGGTCCCTTGCTGCTGACCCTGTGTCTGTGTGTTGTTACACAGTCAGTGCAGAGGTGAAGCCAGTGTTACTGTGCTGAACAAACAGATCACCCTGTCTGGGCTCTAAATAGTAGCAAATTATAAAGGCAGCTTTGAGCGGGTAATGCACAAACTGGAGTTAAAAGTGGGCTGTCACCTGTCTATCTGAGAAGCATTATCTTTTTAAAGTTCTAACTGAAATAGTATTTTTATAGGTGTATGTCTGCAAATAACCTAAACATTGATGCTTGTGTGACATAGTGAAAATCCTTCCATGCACCTCCTGCAGATAAGTTGATCTCGTTGTTCAAGAGAATGTCTGCTATGTTCTTGCTGACAGAATATGTGCAAATATTCATTGGGTCACTTCTTATTCTGCTACCAAGAACTCGATTATATTGGGATATGGATATCTGTGAGGTGCATAGTGACCTGGCTGTCTCTTCATTCTTTGATTTACAATGCATGTTGTGGGGGATGATGTTAAGGAATTTAAAGTAAGGCAGATGTTATTTGACAATTTTGAATCTGCTTAAATAAATTTGTTCTGTGCTGGTAGTGAATGACTTGGAAATCATGCAACCAACTTGAGTCTGCTGAATTAACATGCTGTTCTTTCCAGACTGCCATGTAAAATGATAACATGATGAACTTTATGCCATTGAAAATGTAACTTAGAACTCAAAATACGTCTAGTACTATTGTAATCTAAATTACCAGGGCTCATTCATGGTGTATTTCAGATAACACTTATTTTGCTACAAGTGTTAGTTTAGTATTAATTGTGGATAGAGTCCTGAAATGTCTGTATATCATTTTATGGTGTCTTTCTGTACAGATCAATGTAAGTGCAAACATCATATGTTTAAATCACAAGATCCTTCACCTTATATGCTTAGGTAATTAACAAAACTGTCCTTCATTTATTACTAAGCAACAAGTTTTCTGGAGAATTCAGGAACACTCAAATAATCTGCTAAAACCAATGGAGTTTAAATACTTTCAGTCAACTGATTTTTGCTTCCTTTTCCATTCTGCTTTCATCCAAGCTACTTTTACAGTAACTTCTGAATGCCTCTAGGGCAACCGTTTGAGGTCTTCTGGGCACTGTTTGGCTAGTATGGTAAATTGGAACTGTTATGTGAAACCAATAAAGTGGGAAGGGTGCATGCCACAGGGAACTCGTTAATTTGGTTCCTTGATTACCTACAACCATCCAGCCATTACATCTGGATCCCTTATTGGAAACTCTTCAATGCAGCCACGCAGCATCTTAGTCGGCAATACCAGCTCTCTGAAACAGTGGAATTAACCTGGGCGCTGAAAAGCAGGTGATATATTTATTTATTTTTTTCGGTGTGTATGGCTTCTGCTGGAGGCAGGTTGAGTTCTAGAGCATTTTGTCTGTCCTGCCTTGTCTTAGAGAAGTGTTTCATTCTGTTCAATTTAGGAATCAAAAACTACTAATGAAAAATCAAGAGGTAGAAGCCCGAAGCCAGCAGAATCCTCTTCACAGTCCTCCAAACATCCTTTCCAGTTGGCCAATATTTATGAATATTATGATGCAGGGAACCACTGGTGCAAAGACTGCAATACCATCTGCGGGACCATGTTTGACTTTTTCACACACATGCATAATAAGAAACACAGACAGGTATGTTGCAGGCTTCCTTCACTAAGTGCATTTCATATTGCTATGAATATTAACACTAAAACATACATCACAGACCTACATTTTACAAGAGAACCTGAAGTAAAACAAACCCAAGAAGTAGCCTATCAAATTCTTTTCCCCTAATATTGGACTTGAGCAGTTGTACAGCTACTGGTGTATTCCAAATAGTGTAAATGGGGTGTGTGTTCAGTTTGCTCGGGTTTGCCAGTTGTGTTTCACATGGGTACCTGTTCTTCACGGTCATTTACATTCCACACTTTTCACAGGTTATTTTGCCATTGTAAATTGCAAAAATGGGAGGGAAAAGAGAGGAAAACTAGTTCTTGTAAATATTTGCACGTTGATTTTAATATTCAGTGTTCTAAAAGGAAATTAAAAAGGAAAAAGACAAGTGTACTTGCCTTGCTAGTGTAATATATGAGCCTATATACCTCTGTCACTGTGCAAATAGACCCTGGATCCTTACAACAGACCTTGGGCTTCGAAGACCCAGAGTGAGACCAAACAAGACTCCATAAAACGCATTGATAAGATAACGGTTCCTGCCAAAGGTATGTTAATTTTTATTAACTCGACTATCATCCCTCTTTGCCCTCCAGCAGGTTCCACTTGCTCAGAGAAAGGAATTTTCAAAACTTTACCTTGGTGTATAGGAGCACATATAGATACTGTATTATTAGGAAAAAGGCAAATTAGTTAGTTTCTTAACTGTTCTTGTAGAAAAGGTCATGAAGCAAGAGTGTAGGAAAAATGTGTTTTCTTCTTTTCTTTTTAGAGATTAGTTTTTTATTTTGAATACCAGTTGTCTTTTAGTGTAGTTCTGAAGTAATTTTTGCCAATGTATTAGAATTTAGAGCATGACCACGAGAGTTGGCAGTGTTTGGGTAGATCTTGCACAGTACTCCACACAGTCTTGTAGTAGACTTTTCAGTATATTTTTAGCAGAGGTTTCCCTGAAAATTGACTGATGAGTACTTGTTACAGTGCAGATACAGAGAATCTGAGACAGACATATGGAAGGAGCTGTAACTGAGTTAAAAATTAATATAAGATTTAAAATATTAATGTCTAAAAGGCCTGCCAGTGATCAACTAATTTTATTAATCTGTTACATATTTCTAGTAGTCTAGTAGTGCCCACTAAAGAAGAATCTGCAGTGTCTTAGTAACTGTAACAGGTTCTGTAGGCACAAGGATGCAATCTTGCTGAACTTCAACGAAAATACTTGTGTTCTGTTTATAATCCAGGTGTTCAGTATTTGAGCAGACTATACCAGAAAGATGGAAAATAGATCAAGACTGTAGGAAATGTTAACCTACTTTAATGCTCGATTACCTTAATAGAATGGAGAACATTTAAATCTTGAACCATAGCAATAAACGTCTTCACTTTACATGTTTATTCCTGGTAGTGGTGGTTCCTATAATGTAACTGTAAGGAGAGCAGTATTAGCTGTTCTAAAAAGAACATTACTGGAGGTTTTGCTATTGTTCTTTGACCAGCTTTGTTAAGAGCTTGGCATTTATTAAGTTTTGTTTATCTGATAATTTTCTTTGGCCTTTTCAGGCTCTGAGTTTCTGATTCCCATCACTGGATATTATTGCCAGCTCTGTCATGAATTTTTTGGAGATCAAATCTCAGCAGAGCAGCATGTGAAAAGTCATCCCCACAATGAGAAATATAAGGTTGGTAACTGGTGTACTAGGAAAGAGACATTCCCTGCATTAGCTTATGCTTGTTCTGTCTTCCTTTCCTGAAGAATGACATTAACTCCTTGGACTGTATGTATTTGGTTATCTTCACTACATTCTACTGAGCTAAATAAGCAGAACTTCCCACTACATCAGCACATAGAGAGATATTTTATCTGCATGAAGCTGAAACAGTGTCTACTGTGAAGTGACAGCACTGCTGCAAGCAGTTTGTAGTACCTCAGTTTCTTGGTAGGAAAAACGTTCCCTGTTCTCTTAGTGTTGAGGTGGCACTTACTGAACGAGTCAAAATTGTCAGAGCTGCATTCATTTATTTTTTTTTTCATGGAAACAGTGGCTAAAATGTTGCTGTTTATTTCTACAGAAATACATAGATGAAAACCCACTCTATGAAGAGAGGAGAAATCTAGACCGTCAAGCTGGATTGGCTGTAGTTCTGGAAACAGAGCGCAGGCGGCAAAACGAGCTGAAACGGAAACTGGTTGAGAAACAGAAGGAAGAGAAGGATGAGAAAACCCCAAAAATAATAAAGAAGGAGGAAGTAAAGAACATCCCGGAGTCTGGAGAAGGGAGTAATGAAAGTCAAGGCAAAACAGATTCTTCCGGGCGAAAAATGGGTATCATGGTAAAGCTAAAGAAGGAAGAGAAGACAGAGGAGAAGAAGGAAGAAAAGAAAGAGGAATCTAAAAAGGAATCACCAAGCCAGACCTCCTTTGGGAAATTCAGCTGGAAAAAGACTGAGAGAGAGGATAAAACCCCAGGAGCTATTCCAAAGGAAGAGAATACAGAAGGAAACAAAGAGGAGAACAAGTGCCAGTCTGTGAAATCCCATATCAAACCCATTGAAATCAAGCTGTCTGGGAAAACTGTTATTCCACACACTAGCCCATGGATACCAGTTGTTTCTACACCAACACCAACAAAAATTCTCCCCAACCTACCAGTCCCCACCATGATTTTCAGGAAGTCTAATACTGCAACAGTTAGTAAACCACCACCTTTGAACACCTTTTTATCCATAAAATCCTCTGGAACTACCACAAAACCACTGCCAGTGGTAAAAGAAACAAGTGCAGATCTTCTACTGCCTCCAGATATCATATCAAAAGCTTTTGGAGGAGAAGAAGTAATTTTAAAAGGCTCAGAGGAGGATTTGAAAGCAGCAGAGAAAAATGAGTCTTCTCAGACTGTAGATAAACTACCTCCACCCCGTCCTCCACCAGCAGTCCAGCCAGCAGCTGTCATCCCTGCAGATGAAGTAGCTCCAGGTGTGTCCGAAAGTGAACAGACAATGTTGGCAACACCTGTGAGACCACCACCCCCTTCAACTGCTTTCAGTGAACAAGCAAAAAAGATAGAGAAACGAAATTCTTGCTTAGCCACAGCCAATGCTAAAGATCTCTATGATATTTTCTACAGTAGTGGTGGAAAGGCTTCAGCTGACAGCAAGCTTGCAAGTTCTGCTCTTCCAAATGGCGAAAACCCTAACATAACAAAACCTGCAGACTTATCTGCAAATCACAAAACAAATAATAGCTCATCCTCGTTGAAAGAGGATTCTGAGAATGTGGATTCCTCACAGTGTAATAATCAAGTGACAGGGAGTTTGGTTCCTGTTGAAAATCAGGCTGAAATTAACACAAAGTCACTTCAGCCTCACCTATCAGAAATGTCAGTCACAGAATTGTCAGAAAAGAATCCTGTTTCTGGTATCCAGATGCCTGCAGAAATTGGACTTGTTGATACAGGAGGTGGAGAGCAGGCAGGCAGTCTGGAATTCTGTCATCTACAGAAAACTGAGGTCCAAGAGAAGGTTGGACAGGAAGATGGAAATAAAACTCCAGTTACAAATGTTCCTGGTACCTTGGAGAAAGACACAAAGACAAAAGACTGGGAAATAAAAGCAGTAAAGCCTAAGCATAGCCTACACCCAAAGACTTTGTTACCTGAGACACAGAATGAAATTCAAAGTTTGGGAAATACCCACTTGGAAGGGGAAAAATTAAATGATAACTGTAGAACTCACTCAGAAATAGATAGTTCGGACTTACACTGGGGCACTTCCAAAACTAGTAATGGAAAGGAACAGGTAGTCACAACTCGTTCTGAAAGTGGTTGGGATCTATCAAATACTCCAAATCCAGAAATAAAATCTGGTTCTAATGAGGTTAATGCTTCAGAATTGACAGAGGGACAGACAGAAACTAGAAGTACCCTATTAAAAGTTCAAGAAAAAGTTCAACTTAAACCTTCAGGCCATGCAGTGTTGGATAACCAAACCCAGAAGCAGGGAGTTGAACGGTTAGTCAATACCTGCTCAAACATTGTTGAACTCAGATCTAGTCTAGAATTAGTAGCTGAAAATGAAAAAACGTCATTAAGACACACTGGATCTGATGCAAGATTAGATAATTTTCTTTTCAAGAGACCATCAGAGGATGTGAAACACATGAAGACACCCTCCCAGAAAGCAGAGCTTGAGTTGAAAAGCACTGATTCCAATTTGGGAGACAAGGTAAAACATGAATGTTTCAGCATCATTTCAGCAGGACTTTCAAAGGAAAATACAGAAGAAGTCACAAAACCAGAAACTATTGCGTCCATTAAGCTGGAGTCCAGTAAACTTAAAAAACTGGGCATTGAAAGAACAGTGAATGAAACTGAGATTACTGATTTTGCTACACTGACTTCTGGTAGCTGTGAAGATAAAATTTGCACACGGAAACCTATGCTGCAACCTGGATCACAGACCTCAAATAGTGACACTACAGAAGTGGTCATGCCAGTTCTAGAAATGCAGGGCATTTCTCCCACCTCTGAGATACGCGTGCAAGTGAAGGAGAGCAAAGGTGGTGCTGGTGAAATGCCATCACTGAGTTGTGACAGAGGCAGCACAGAAGGTCAGACTTCTGGGTGTGTGGAAACTTTAATGCCTGGGCTCAAAGAAACACTTGGGAAGGTGGGTGGCTCAGGAGGCAAGGGAATGTGCACCATCCAGAGCAAGAAGACTGAGCAAACAGAAGGTCCTGACAGTAGTTTGCAAACTACAATGAATTCAGGAATTGTTGAAAGCATAGCAGAAAGCCCAGTGGGTTGAAGTAAACCCAGCCAGTCCCAATATTTGAGGAGCCAGAGCTGGGATTATGTATATGTTTTTTGTTTGTTTTTCTTCCAGCTGAGAGTTTTGGGTGTATTTTGCATTCTGTGGTAGGACTTGACTAAACTGAAACGTAAATCATTGGAAGGCAGTCACATACTTTATTCTGTACATAATTAATTGTGTAAAATGTTTTTTCATGTGAATTTTTTTGCAAATTTCTTTTCTACACTCTGCTATTAAAATGGAATCTCGTTTATAATGCGTGCGTCTTCTTCATTTTGGGGGCTTCTATTCTTTGACTATTCCTGGGTGATTTCCAGCTCACCCAGTTTGTGTCAGTAACACCATGAGTAGCCCAGCTGCTGAGACAAGCTCAAGAACAGCACTTTTGAACTGAGGAAATGGAGACTTGAAGAAGAACTAAAACTGAAAATTTCTTTGAACTGTAACACATGGGTTTGTTTACTTTTGTTGTTTGAAATGCAGGAATGTGTTTAGAGTTCATTTTGTTTGTCTGTTTATCTGTCTCTGTGATTTGTAATTACTGTTGTATTACATCTGTACTTAAGGTGTTTCACTGTATTGTATAAGCACATGTATGGATGCCACATCAGTAAGCAAGGGGAGAAAATCTGTCCCGACTGGCTTTTGGAGAAGAAAACTAATCGGTAAGGCTCTGTGGCCTGACACCTGGACCAGACATATTGAGGTCACTTACGTGATTTGAAATGGGCTTTCTTTCATTTTATTGTGATCCAGTAACTATTTGTGTTAAATCATTTAGCAGCTGACCAGCTCTGAAGAAGTAAGAAGATCAGAACCCTGGTGTCAGGAATTGGACTCGCTTCATGTGATACAGACACATGCATGCCTACCCTGAATGGTCCTTGAACTATTGAGTGTGATGGTTCTCATTTGTATAGCTTGTTAAAGACTAAAGTATTAAATGTGTTTCCTTGGATAAATATAACATTTTTATTTGTAAATTGTTTAAAAAATAAACACATGGAGGTCAACAAGGCTTTCTTCTTGGTTTTGTTTTTTCCTTAACTCAGTAAAAGTGTTTTATTTCAATTAGTTTCTGACTCTTGTAGTAGTTGATAAAATTGAGAAACTGTAGAGGATGAAGATACTCAACAGTTAGCATGCTCAATAAAAACCAGTTTATTCCCAGCTGAAGTCAATGGAAGAGCTACTGTCAACATCATCAGTGAAAGTTTGTTTGAAGTCCTGAACCCTGTGTAAAACCAGAGGTGGGGCATCAGGGAGGGACCCCAGCACAGCTTGAATTTCTGTAATCACTACCTGCACGTGGACCTCTGGAGAAGGCAAAATCACCATTTGTCTTCGTTTTCCATGACTGTCAGGAAGGTATGAAATGTTTCTCAGAGTCTTATGGTGGTTTTCATACAAGAAATATAAGAACTATCTAAGCTGAATTTGGAAATATAGTATAAATGGTCAACAGTAAAAAGGTAATTAAGGGAAGAGAGTTTTGAGAAAGTCTCTTTGAGCTGTTTTTATGACGTTAAGCAGTTACTGCATTGAATAGGAAACCTTTGTTAGTATCATTGCCCTACTTTCATCACATAGCTGATTTACTGTCAAAACCAAAGAAAGCAAGGTTTGATATGCTTTGATAGTTTTAAATGGAGTTGGGCAATGAGAGGAGTTTGCTTAAAGTCCTTTGTAGTTGTTTCTTGGTTTTCTTCTGTATTTTTTTATTATATACCTGAGTTTGTTTGTTTACATTTGACAGATAAATTTTTCCCCACATTTTCTTTCCAATTTTTTCAGTCAAGTGCTTGGTCTCTTTTAAATCCACAGAGGAAGAGGGGAATTGATTTTCTTACCTGCCTTGTATTGAGAGATGTAAGTGCAGGGAAAGGAAATGTTAAAGGAAAGGCTGTATTTTTCTAGAGTTCTGCACTTTAGATGGTGCTGTTTTGGAATACATGTATGCATGCTTTCTGGTTAGTTTCCTCTTGCAGATTGGTTTTCATTAAGGTCTCAGTGCATACAGTGGCAAACTGAGTTATCTGGACAGTCTTCTTCAGACAATCTTATTCAATGCTGTGTTATCTGTTGTGGAACTTGATTTTAAAAATTAACTTTTTTGGGGGGGGAAAGGACAATATAATTCCGTTATCCTTGTTCTGTGCTCTACAGTTGCTTCTACAAGTAGTGGTCATGGTCAGTGCTGGCCCTGGCTGGCCATGAATGGAGAGGGGCTAGCACCAAGGGCAAGCAAGAACTTTGAAAAGGAGAAACTGGGAGTTGTTACCCCGTAAATGTCTAAAGATTTCCGGAATCTGAACTTTCCTGTGGTCTAAATTAAATACTATTTCTCCTCATGCCCTTTATTCTATTCCTGAGAGGAGGTAGGGCTCTTTACTCCTGGAAGGAAGATTAACTTGGTCTCTTTTGGGGAAAGAGTGCATGGTAATCCTTGAACCTCTGGAATGGACAAGGACATAATGGGTGACGTAGGTGATGATATCTAGGCCAGTTGGCAGACAAGAGGCATTAACTGTAATTTTATGAAATTGCATGTATTTTTATTTATGTATTTTTTTCTTTTTTTTCCCCTTTTTTTTCCCCTGTGGTTTCCAGAGGCTTGCAGTATATGATTTATCCACTGTACTCGTTCCCTGTGCTGGCAGAGCTGTAGCATAGTTCACTGACTGGGAAGCCTAATTTCTAGCCTGGCCTTGGACTCTTCCAGATCTCAGCAGGAGGGGTGAGTTAATGGGGATTTACTTGTCTGTTTGAATGGTGCAATACATTACCTCTCCTTCCTGACATAGTTCTCTAAAAACTGCATAAAGCATAAGAAGTTATCTTTTTCCTGGTTTTCAGAAGGCTTCTGATAGGAAGGAAACAAATACAGTTTGAATGTTTCTACCTTTACTTCAAACCAGGCACAAATACCTAGTAAATTCAAAGAACAGTGGATTAACTCTTGAGTCTTCATTTGATGCTGTAACCTTTAGTTTGTCATGATGGAGGCTAGCACATCCTTTCTCCTGGATGTTGCAAAACCAAGTTTGATTAAGAAGCAGTGGGAGAAGAGACATAGAAAAGCTGTGGTCATCCTGTCAGTCTGTTTGAAGGCCAGGTGGGTTTTTAATACTTCTTCCAGTCTCTTTGAATGTATGTTTTAGAAAGGAGAAGAAACCTTCAAATGTTTTAGGCAAAACACAGTAAATTTTCCTGGAGTGTGTTGGGTAGGTAAACCTTGCTTCCAGCTTGCTGAAATCTTGTCTTTGACTAAGGTTTAGCTAAGCAGTAGTAGGCTTTTGGGAGGATTTTTTGTTTTTCTAGAATTTTAAATAGTGTGTGAGCACAGAAGAAATGTAGCAGCCATCATTCTGTTAGTAATTTTTTTCCCAATGCTTTTGTGCCCTAGTAGTAAAAAGTATAAGTAAGGTCTCTTTTCCAGAATCATCATCCCTGAAAGCATTCAAAAGACACGTGGATGTGGCACTAGAGGGCATGGGTCGGTGGTGAACACAGTGGTGCTGGGTTAATGGTTGGACTCAATGATCTTAGAAGTTTTTTCTAGTCTTTGTGGTTTTATGATTCCTTAATTTTTGTCAAGGGTGGAAATAAATGCCTAATTCTTATCTAAGAGAAGGTCCACAAAGAACTTAAATTTTCTTATGGAAACGGTAAGAAATTTGGGCAAAGGTCAATTTTTTTTTTATCCTGGTAAACCCCTAACAGTTATTAGAAATACCTATAAAAGTGACGATAGCAGAAGGGTTTTTTTTAAAAACCCACAACCTTCCACCAAACCAGTGCATCCCAAAGCATGACAAAACTGCATTTCTTTACTGCAGAGGGCAAGAGAAATCACCTGAGACAGGTTTTCATGTGGCACCTGATGTAATACTGTGTTGGTTTATTCTTCTCTCAGCACATTACAAAAGGTTAAAGGGAGTAAAGTCATTCTCTGAGACAGAGCTCGGTCCTTTTGTGCCAGCTGCATGGTTATGTGCAAACAGCCTACGTGCCAGCAGTGTGGGAGTATAAAGCACCCATAAAATTTATTTTGCTTGACTCCTCTGCTTCTGTCTGGCATGAAGAAGAGAGAGATGCAAGTTACGGTTGCTAGACTATCCTTTCTGGCAGCTATTTTCAGACAATATGGATGGATTCATGTTTATAACTGACTTGAGCAGAATAACGCAGCTGCAGACTGTTATATTCTGCCTTAGAGCAGAAATCCAAGGCTCCACAGTTAGAATTAGTTTCTGGGTTTTGTTTTCTGATCCCACTTCCACCTCCTCTTGTGCTGTTGCTTGTGTGTGATGAGAAGGCTGATTTCGTGTGTTAGCAGTCCTAGGCTCTGGTAAAATGAGTCAGGCTTCTGTTACAATTCCCGTGAAGCTGTTCATCAACTGGGGCTGCAGAGAGCAGAGCCATTAGAACTGGTTGGGCAGGTGGTGGAGAATAGATGAACACTTGAAGGAAATAAAACCTACATTAGAGCTGCTTCAAGGCAAAAACAGCATTCCCTTTCCCAGCAGCCTGACTGAAGAATCTTCATTTTACAGACAGTAGAGCACACAAGGTAATGTTTTCAATTCTTAATCAAATACGATTTTTCTTCGAGAAGCTGCTTTTGAGGGGAAGTTACAGCCAGAACCTAAGCAACAGTGCAATACTACAAGCCATTTGTGTTACCACCCTGTTTAATTTGGTTTCAAACTTTAGATGAATGTAGAAACAAAATAACACTTTAGGAGCCCTGGTAGCTGTGATGGATGAAAAACCCTGTAATAGCTATCTGATAAAGAAATTACAGGGATGGCCTTCATATCAGACCTCACATTAAGCTGTATTCATATCTTGTCAGAGATGAAAAAAACAGGAATTAAATGCAAATGCCAATAATTAGATGAGAGGAGTCTTGTAGCTAGGTACCTGCAAGATGGGTATTTAGACATGCTTGATTAGTGAGGGGAAAAAAATAAAAAAGTCCATTAACAAAGGAATATCAGTCACTGCATTTTCTCTTAAGAACTGAAGGCTTAATGCAATTTAACCTATTTAACATGGTGCTTTCCAGGTACTCTTTAAATTTCATGTCCTCTGCTAGTTAGTTTCATGTGTTCTATTGCTTAACCAAGGTGAGAGAATGGTTCAAAACCAATGTATCTCTGTCGTGTCCAAGCTAGGGTTACAAAAGTGATTCACACTTCTATTTTATGTATTCAGTGCAATGAAGTCACGCAATGGATTCAGTTTGGCTGGCTGAAAAAAAATCCGGTATTTGCATTGCTGTAGTCCTTCATCATTCACATTTGATACAAGATACAGGCATAGACAACCTGCCTCAAGCTGCTACAAAGTCTACAGAAGAGAGATCATCCAAGATAGTAAATGACATGTAATTCCTTCTCCAAGAGTTGAATTTGTCCTTCAGAATGCAGAAAAGCTTACAGGTTGAAGGCTTGTTTCAGGTTTGTAAGATGAAACCTTATGCTTCATATGGTTAACTTCTTAGGCTAAAGTATCACATATATGGCTTTTAGTATCCTACTTCTTACAAATCCCTTGTCCTAGTGAACTGTCTACATTCACAGTATATTCATTGACAGCTGTTTTCATTTTGTATTATGCTTGTGTTACAACTCATCCCTGAAGGGGGATAACTGAGGTTCTTGCTAATAATACATCCCTGGAGTTAGATCAGAGTGAAATGACACTAAATGACCAGTGTTTATAAATATATATATATGCCAGGTTTATTTCAGAACAATTTGGTTGCAAAGGATAGGAGATATGTAGCTGGTTTGATTATTATCTGTAGAAATATAACAATACAGAAGCATAAAAATAACATGTAAGAAAACGTGTAAAGAAAAGAAAAAAGAGAAGATAAAAAGGGTAGGTGAAAGGCCTCAGAAATTAGTTTGAGGGCACTTTGGGGGTCTCTGTGGTTTATGACAACTAAGACATGACAGCTGCCTCTCATGACAGTGTAGTTTAGCTAGTTATGCCCTGTCGAGAGGGTTGAACACCTTCAGGCCTATGTGTGAATGCCCCCACTTCCAAAGGGTCTTTTTGTTGGCTTTCTCCCTCATCTGGCTCCAACCCCAGCTGTAGCCCCCTCTGCACCTGGGCTGTGACCGTTCACATTGTCAGCAAAGCACCTGCTGCTCTTGCAAGTGGCCGATTGTTTTGAGTCATTGTCCATTAAGTCTAACAAGTCTAACAGCTTGACAAATTCCTTCCAGACTAGCTGTTTAGCTATTGAAAAGTTTTGATGCAGAGCGGAGGGAAACGATTAAAAGGGCCTAAGGTTTGGGATTGTAACAGTCCCACCAGATGCTCCAGCAAGTGGGATTTTAGAATGAACATAGCTTGCTGTAACAAGTCTTTGTCTTTGCTGTCTTGATTGTTTTCCACAGGAGCTAAGAAAATGTTATCTGGAATTGCCAGACTTCTGGAAACCTGTTCTGAGAAGGTGAGTGAAGATTTGCATGACTGGAATGGTGTATTTTGCTGCTCTCTTTGGTATGAGGGCATATTCTTTTCATTATTACTAATGTGATTAATCACTGAGGCTTTCTCTGTATTCTTACTGGTTAAATCTGCTGGTCATGGGTATGTCTCTAATTTAAGCTCTTTTGCCAGCATCCAAGAAGACTCTGTATGTGTGGATTCCTTTCTCTTGATTAAATAGTGTTATTTTAAAAACAAACATTAAACTTTTATGAAATTGTACTGATTCCTGAGTGTTGTTTGTTTAAAAATGATTCTTTAAAGAGAGTTTAAAAAGTGCAAGCTACTACGAGGTAGTAATAGTGGCAAGAGAGAGCACTGGATTCTGAAACTTTTAGATTCATAGGGCCTTTATAGGCCTTTCTGTATCCCTTGGAAGAGCTGCTTAAAGGAGGGAAAAAGGCTTTTAAAGTTCCTGTCTCTATACTTAATTTGGAATCTTGCAGCTATTTTAAACTCAGCTACCCTGTTAAATTATTCATGCAAACTTCTTTGTCATGTGTTCACAGAAGTGCCTTGTTAACTCTTGTCACAAGTATTTCATCTCAAGGGAAGTGGTGCGCTGTGTTTCACCAACAAAAATGTCCTGGCAGCAGCTGCCAGCCATGTAAAAGAATAAAGACAGCCTGTGTTTATATTTTTTCCAAAGATTTATCATAGCTGTTTATTATTCTCAAAAATAATCTGTGAGAGATCTCTTTACAGTGTGTAGATAGGCTCATCCTGCTTTATATATGATAAAAACCCACAAACTAGTTTGTTGTTGCTGCTGCTCAGGGAAGAACACTTTAGAAATTCTTATTTTTGCCACACAAACTTCACACAGTCAGTCATACCCATCAGTATAATCTTAAGTATTGAATTGTCAGCTCTTAGCTTGTTGTGTTATAGATCCACTTTCTCCTTCCTTGATTGCTACTGCAGAGGCTGACAGGTAAACTAATTACCAGAGCACTGACATCTGTTGGCTAACAGAGGTGTAATCCAGGGGTGGATTCAAAGAGTCTGCCTAGAAGGGATGGCCTGTACTTTAATCCTAATCAAACATCACAGCAGCAGAGATCTGGCTGCTCCAGAAAATATTCAGGAACGTGGTCTGTACAGCTAGTAGCCCAACAGAAGTGAAGCTGCCTGCATTGTTGTCTCACCAGGTCCAGGCGATATCAAGGCTGTGTGTGTACTCCCAGTAAGCACACAAACACATCTATGTGTTTGCATGTGGCCAGCCACACAGATAAACACATACAAAACCAGAAAACAGCACTTCTGCAAATGGAAACAGGACCAATACCATAATCCTTTTCCCTCTCTGGAATGAAGGTCTGCAGTGGAACATACAGAGAAGACATACAGCATGAACCTCCTTAGTAACAAGACAGGTGCTCATTTATTCAGTAGCCAGCCCTGGATCCTTGTTCCCTCCAGCTGCAGATACCTGATCATGGCAAGACCTCAAGGCTCGCTGCCCCACTCAGTTTGCTGGCACCCACAGACTGCAGATCTGCTCACTGACCAGCCTTGGGCAATCCCCCTGTCAGCTGGCCCTGGTACACTCATCTCTAATCCTCTCAGGCAGAACCTGGTGACACAGCAGTAAGGACTGAAGAAAGTCCAGAGAGCTGAAAGTAGTCAGAGGCTGGGTGAATAGTAGGGGAAGTGCCATTTGTCATAGTCCTGCTCTTGATCTTTTGTGGATCTGGTTTCATTTAGTACTACCAGCAGGCCATCTGGCTAACCAGAGCATGCTGTGAGCCAGAGCTGACATTCCTCAATACCTGGCAAATCCAGCTGTATGTCTGGCAGACAGTGGAATTTTAGCTGAAGCACAGTGGCTGGATTCTGTTGCATACAGACTCTGAAGAAACTGTAGCATCCTCAGAGAAATTAGTAAAAAAATCGATTTTGATACCAAAGTGCTTAGCAGCACTTTACCACTCTGCACCTGGTAACACTCTTGTGTGTTTCATGCTGTTCTGCAAGTACAGATTTCATATTTCATGCCTCTGTCATGGGATTTTTGATGACCACAGAGCCAACAGGCAAGACCTGAGGTGGGGTGATGTACACCCTGTGAAAATAATTTGTCTGTAATGAAATAAAGCCTGCCTTAAAGTTGTTGTCTTTGGCTAGCTTTCCTGTGGAAGTGAGGTTTAAACCATTAGGGTGTGTCTTCAGTGACCTAGGCAAATTCAACAAGCCTCCTCCACACTGTTGACAGGTGGTTCTGGCGCAGCTGAAGGAGGGGCTACAGGCTTACTTTATTAATATTAGCTGTGAGAGAATATGCACGGGAGGAAGTAGTTTATATTCAGTCAGAGGTCACAGCATCTCAAACACCAAACCCAATCAATCACAAAAGGCAAGTACACAGAGAACCAATTGTCTTTGTTTAATGACAACTGGCATCCAAACAGTGGAGTTCCTCACACCTCTCAGAATAAATACGTTTGGGCTGCAGAGCCTCAGGCCATGCATGGGCTGCCAACTTCCTTAACCTGTATGTAACAACCTGGGAGCACCTGGCCAATATCCAGGACACATATCCCCATCCCTCCAAGGCTAAAGGGGCCAGGAAGGTTTACAGGGGTCCCATGAAGAGGACAGCAGCAGTCTGGGCTGGTTTGCTTCTTCCCATAGGAGAAATCAGCACTACATGGCTTTTCCAGTGGTAGGGAGTCCTGTGTGGCTCCAGCCAGGACGCTGCAGTCAAGCAGCCTGAGTGACATGCTGAACTCCCAGCCCTACAGCTCTCTGTGAGTGAGGGTGGGGAGGGAAGTAGCCATAACAAACCTGCCCCAGGGAGAGAACAAACCCAAGGAGAGTTGAGCTCAGTTCTGCAGGTTCACGAACCTGCAGAGCCTTGTGTAGCCCAGGGAAATCTACCCCAGTTACAGCCCTTTCCTGAGCCGAGAGCCCAAGTGGCTGCTGCTTTCAGAAGTAACCCGTCTGCAGAGCTCTGGATCTCATTGTGCAACAGCAAACTGCTCAGGACAATATTATTTTGTTCAAGGAGCACTTGTACTCAAGCCAATAATGTCCGGTGTCAAAATTAATTTCTTCTAGGGTGGCCAGGATGCTGCACAGTGGCCATTCACACCCCTCGTACCTCCAAAATTTGCATGGTGAGAAACCTTATGTTAGTAAGAAAAGAAAAAAATCACGACTAATTAAGACACAATGACGAAGCAAAGCTCTCATCCCTGTTCCCAGGAGAAAATTGTAGCTGCCTGCTCCAGGTTAGCATCCCCAGCCACAAAATCCTTATGTTTTTCAAGAAACTGCTGGTTCTCACAGCATAGAAGTGACATTAAAGCAGTAATGTAATTGAGTGATACAAACTGGAGAGGATGCCTTCCAAATTGTCCCTACCCTGCAGTGTTGGCACAACTGAACCCAAGAGAGAAATACATTTACTTGTTTCAGGAGGCAGATGTCATCAACTGGGTGCCAAAATGAACACAAACCTTCTGTGCCGATGCTTGTCTGAGCAGTAAATGTAGATGACAGCAAATGCCCTCATGAAATGAGCACAAAATCCTCACTTCTCAACATGTGCAGATCCAGGAGTGGACACAGGAACAGTGTCCATGGGACAAAAGGAATTGTTTCATGTACTGCTTGCTCCTGTGAATGCCTTTAAACCCTATATTTAGGGCAAGAAAAAAAGAAGGTTCATAAATAAGGGCTAAACATTATCATGACCACAAGTAGCAGCAGCAACTGAGCAGGGTCAGACTGGATGTACTGCCCGGTTTTGTACACTTACACCTGTGCAAGCAAGGTGAACCCAACCATTATATAAAACTTAAATGAAAAAATAAAATCCAAAACCAAAACAACAAAACAAAAACCAAACAGAACCCCCAAGAACCAAACAAGCAAAAGGTTTTGGTCACAAGCTTTCAGCAGCAGTATGGAATTTGTAGAGGAAAATCCTAATCTCCAGTTTAGACTATCCAACCAGGCAAGGCTCCCAAGAACAACACCTGAGATGCTTTGAATCAAAAATGAATGGACTAAAGGAAAATCAGGTAATTCTCACAGCCCACCAGTGATAAGGCAGCTTGCCAGAAGCTTTTATCTATTTTCTTTAAAAAAAAATTAAAGCAGGCTGTGTCTACACTGTACTAACCACTATACAACTTGAAGCAATTGAGCTTCTGTAAAAAGTGAACGCTGTTACACCCCTCCCCAGCTCCCCCCAGCCCCAGAATTTAAAATAATTTTTTAGAAAGCTGCCAGAGCGTCGCCTCGAGGAGTTTCCCGGCCAGCACAGAGTCGGGCAGCCTCAGCCCGCCCAGCGCTGCCTTCAGCATCCCTAAACGCCACGTCCCGACCGGGGCACAGCTGCATCCCGCGCCACCGAGCCACGGAGCAGAGGGAGAAGCGAGACCCGCGGATTCCATTTAGCAATTGAACTGAAACGCTTTTGAGTTATTTTTATTAATTGTATTAATTTTATTAATTGTATCCGGCGCCAGGCGCCCCCCACGAAACGCCGTGACGTGCGCAAGGCATGCCGGGATTTGTGGTCCCGTCCGTGACACGGGGTCCTGCGAAGTGGGGACGCACTCTCGCCCCCTGGCGCGGTTTGATCCTTCCGCCGCCCCGTCCGCCCCCCCTCCCCCTGTTGCTGCGACGCCGCTCGCCGCAGCACATTCCTGCGCGGGCTGCGCGGCGGGGAGGGAGGAGTCTTTCTTCCGGGTCTGCCTGTGCTGATGCCTGAACACAAAAGTGAGATCCTTGGCTCGTCCCGGACTCCTCTCCCACAAAAACGGCCAGTTGTTCGGCGTCGCACCCGTGTCCCAGTTTAGCAATGGTGCTCCGCTCGGCGGATAGGCGGAGACCGCCGCGGACGGAGGCGGCGCCGGTCAGGCAGCGGGGCGGGCGGTCCTAGAGAAGCCGGGTGAAGAGGGAGGCCGGGGGCCTGCGGCACCGGGCTCCCCGCCCTGAGATGCCAACCCGGCAGTCGGCGGCGCAGCTGCGAGCGCGGTGCGTGGGGCCGCGAGGCTCGGGGAGGAAGGAGGGCGGGCGGGCGGGCATGGGTAGCGAGGGCAGAGGGGCTGCGGCGCCAGGGGCTCTCCCTAACCGCTGGGCAGGGGGTGAGCGTTGAGTCTCCCCCACGAGGCCGGGATGGGCTGGAGAAGGGAGGAATGGCGGGCGGTGGGAGTGCGAGTGCGAGTGCGAGTACTGGTGGCGCTGAGTCCCGCTGTCGCGCAGGTCCACCCTTCGTGTCCCGCCGCAGGATGGAGTTCGAGCTCCTGGAGAACGATGTGCTGGAGTCGCTGGAGGACCTGGGGTACGTGTCCGGGAGTGGGCTTGCGGGGCGCTCCCAGTGTGGGCCGGGAGCAGAGGGCGGCCCCGGCATGGGACACAGCGCTTCAGGGCGGGGCGGCTGTCTCTCCGGAGGGCCGCGGCTCAGGGCAGCGCCTGGAATGGTCCCTTTTCGTCAGAGCCGCCCCCAGAGCGGGGCTCCTGCTGATGCCTCAGGCCAGACGGGGCAGGTTTTTAGCCGCACGGCATTGGCGAGCGTGTCACTGCTCCCTGCGAGCTGATCGCCTTGTTTCTTGGATGCCATCTGATCCGTTGCTCCTCTGTTCTGCACAGCGGCCCTAGCTGGGGATGGGAGGGGATAAAGAGATACGTCAGGCAAGAAGAAAACTTTCAGGCTTCATATTTTGGTGGGGGGGGAAGTAAAAGGAATTGCGAATGAGCAAGTGATTTTCCTCCTTACATTTTTTTAAAGTGTAATATAGCGTAGGGAACTTTTTCTGTGTAAACCTGTTACTTTTTTAGAGTCGGTAAAGGTTGTATAAGTATGAAAGGGAGAGCATGGAGAACACGTGCTGCTGTAAGCTCCCATGTCTGTAAACTGTTGAGAGGACAGGCAGCTACAATTTCACTTCTGTTGCTGGTTCTATGCAAACAACTGTATTTACTCACGTTGGCCCCATTCCCATAAATCACTTTGTGGCTAGAGTCGCTATGCTTTCACAAAGATTGTATTTCCAGGCTAGCCTCTTGAAGTGTTCGGCCTACTGTGGTCATGCAGTAGGGTTGTAATACATGGGATTACAGCTTCCCACCAGCTGCCAGTAGATTAACTGTGTCACAAATCAAGCTGTTCTGTGAGCTAGAAGTTATTTTTGAGTGTGGCTTTTTCATTTTATTTGGCTGAAGTAACAGGCCACTACAGTGAATGCCAAATGCTTTGTATATGGTATTAAGCACAGGAGCAGAGTGAAGAGAATTGTATTTCAATTTGAGATGGTTTTTTTTATTCCTGAGGTTTGCCAAGACTTGCCTGGACTCATTGGATTGTTGTAATGTGGTGGATGGCTTTACCCGGAAGTTTCCAAGAGAGATTTCTGTCGGTTATGGGCACTCTTGGGTGTTTTTCTCTTTTGGGGGCAGTATATCAAAATAATATTGTACATTTTCTTCCTAAAATACTCAGATAAACTCTGACTTGTCCTTCTATCTGGTTAATAAGGCAGCTTTCTCCCTACTCTTCATTCTCCTCCTAAGAGATTATCAGTCCGCAGATGGCCTGAAAACTATGTTTTGTAAGATCTGATCTATACACTGATGCTTTCTTACACTAGGTCTGATTTTTGGCATATTTTGCATATGCAAAGAAGCAATTCCATTAATTTTTCTTGTATATATTTGGGAAGGTTGGTTTTTCAACAGAGGATACTGTCATGCAGATCACTTTTGTAGTATTTCTATCAAAGGCTTTTTTTTGTAAGGCAACCCTTTCATATGTGATAGGAAATGACAGAAAAGATGCACTTGTTCAGCAGTAATTATCCAGCATGCTGTAAAGCAGCATGTAGAGCTCAGGAAGGATTCTTTGAGGCTGCAGTTGCCCTGGATAGGTCTATTGTCAGCAACATCTTCAGGAGATGGAGGCAGAGAAGTTCCCACTCTACATAGTAACGTTTTCGAGGAGGAAACCTTTGATGATATTTTGTGACACAGTCTCTTTGATGGTAAGTTAACATGCACACAAATTCTGAGTTTACTGTGATGTTTTCACTGTGATTCTTGCTACAGTTCAGTCCAGGAATCACCATTCCAGGAGATCAGCACTCTGAATATGTTGTGGTTGTGACTTTCAATATGTATGCACCATAAAATAAATCTATCAAAGGACATCGGTCACAACAAACATTAATGAACTGTGCTTTTGTCTTACTTCTCAGTTACAAAGGTCCATTGTTAGACGACGGAGCTCTGGCTCAGGCAGTCTCTCATGGAGCCAGTTCCCCTGAATTCACCAAACTCTGTGCTTGGTTGGTATCTGAGTTACGGCTGTTCTGTAAACTAGAGGAAAACGTGCAGGCAACCAACAGTAAGTAGTCATAACTGCAGCACAAACATGCACTTAATGTGTGTTCTTGCATGCCACAGAGATTAGGGCTGGCGATATCTGTTGTACCAGGGAGTGTTGTCTGCATGCTGCCAGATTTTGGATATTTTCCATCTCATATTTGCCTAATGAACAGCCAGTAGAGGTTGAAATAATAGTGGCCATCAAACAGTCTTTCTTCTGAAAACAGCTTTTTCTTTTGATTTTTCAATCGTATTTTAAATTTCTTAGATTTAGGGAAACATTAATACTAGTGGAGTTTTATTAGATTGTGAGAATACTTTTATTTCCATGCTTCTGTTGTAATTTTGATGTAGTAGTACTACTGTTCAAGGTAGCTTTCTCATGACTACAGTAACCATACTTTCTTTTGGCTGTTGGTTCCCTGAACTCTGTGCTTGCTATGAATTTTTCCATCTTCATAAAACACTCTGAGAAAGAGCCTGAAAGATTTTGTTTTTTATTTTGATGGAGGAAGCAAACCTTAGCTTTCAAAGAAAAAGTTATTTTCTTGTCATGACATTTTACAGATTAAATTGTTAAATTGATATGATAACCCATATTTCTAAATATCTAATATATTAGCTCATAATGCCTTCATGAGCTTGGCTTTGTATTTACTCAGAGTCCAGAAGTTGCTGCCTTTTATCTCAGCATCTGTTACTTTGCTTCCTCTCTGTTTCTGACACATTGATTCTTTCTTCTTTGAGTGTATTTCACATTCTTTCTCTGTAATAATACATTATCTCGTCCCTTCTAGTTGTATAAGGTTCTTATTCTCTGTTTTGTGTAGAAATACAATCCAGAAGTTTTCCAACACCTATCTAAAATTCTTTAAACACAGCGATAGAAACATATTAGCTGGAGTACCATCAGGTCCTACCTTCAGTTTGTATGTCTTGAGTTTGGGAAAAGCAGACATTTGGGGTTGAAGTGTCTTTCCAAAAGATAAAAAACTATTACTTCTCATCACTTTTTTTTTTTTTTTTGTCTAACAAATTCTGATTAATTTCAGTAATTTTTGACAGAAATATCAGTCAAAGTTTTGGGTTGCATGACTTAAGTATTTTTAAAGGATATTGATATGAAATAAAATCAGTTGACAAATGTGAGCTTACAGGGGAAAGTAATAAGTAAAAAGGAGAACTCATCAGCCATATTTATTATTGATGGCTTTCTCATAACCATCTGACACATTTGTAATAGGAAGAGATAATTGATATTTAAACTAATGCCTGTAAAATTTATGATATTTTTGATGTCCCCTTTCATTGTAGAAACTGTCAGTGCCTGTCTGTTATAGGTTGGAAAAGGTGTCAGTGAAACATAATTTTATATTAATGAAGCATGTCGTGGTTCCAAATAGTTCGTGCTGTGTCTTGGAGGAATCCAAGAAATGCACTCGACCTCCATTAAAAACAGGTCTTAGTATTAAATAGTAACTCTAGCAAAAGATTTTTTTTTTAAATAGTTAATTCGTTCTAATCATAGCCCCATATATATTAGCAGTGAATGAATTATTATTCTTTTCTTTCTAAGGTCCAAATGAAGCAGAAGAATTTCAGCTTGAAATGAGTGGGTTGCTGTCTGAAATGAATTGTCCATATGCATCATTAACATCAGGAGATGTGACAAAACGCCTTCATAATCAAAAGAACTGTCTCTTGCTGCTTAGTAAGTTAAAAGGGTGCTTGCAAGCAAATCTGGTTTTCTGCAAGATTCATGGTATTGTTTCTTACACTTAATGAGATACTGGTTTCTTTACCACCATGTACTACACTGTAGTTACCTAAAAATATGCATTATTTTTACTGTAATTTACAGCATTGGGATTTTGTGCTTCTGGGTTAACCAGTCAGTATGTGCCCGATATATGATGGAAAATACTGAGTATTAACCTTTTTCAATCAAAATGCCTATCCTATTACTTCTCAAAAGGCACAACAAAGAGTGAATTATTTGAAGACTGCCAGAATTTAGCCACTAAACTCTACTTAGCATGGTTGTAAAAATGACCACTAACTTCAGACTCATCATAATTTTAGAGGCTCCCAGTGTGACAACTTGCAAGGTGCAACAAAACTTGCATTTTCCTACACTGACAGCAGTCAGAATTGTTATAAAAGAGAGAATGTTTTATCCCAACTCCCACTTCTTTTGATCATCATCCATAATAAATAGCTTCGCTGTTGCTTTCTGCTGATTGAAAAGAAATTAACATTAGCAATGGTGGTGTCTTCCCTTTTCCACCCATCAGATCTCAGTAGCTAAATTATTTTCTTTTTTCTGCTTATGAAATGTTAGAGGAGAAGAAATAGTGCTTGAATTTGCAAAAGATGTGTGATATTAATTCACATTCTAATAAAAAAACCCAAACAAGCCCTGAGTTAGAAACTAGTACTAATTTTATTCTAATTTTAAATTCAAAATGAGTTAATGTTTTATTTGCTTCCTCAGTTGCTACTGATTGTTTAACTTTTCAAAACAGAAGTTTAGCTCTGCCTTCATCTGAGATACAAGAAATGAATTACAGAGTAGGTTCCTGTATTTCAGCAGTAGGAGAAAGATGATTAGACTTAATCTGAATATTTTTTATAGTGTGTTAAAAAATATCAGATGAAGTGAGGTAGTTGTTGCATTTAAAATAGTTTGTAGCTCTAACAGTCTCCCCTTCAGCTTGTTTTCTGTAAGCTAAGCCATTCAATAAATTTGGCTTGTCTGTGACACACAGTTTATCCCAGAGGTCCTTTGGGATGTACGTTTTGGTAATATAAGGCCATGTCCAGGAACTGAACTCTGGTATCCCATCTGGCAGGAATGCTGTGTTTACTGTCAAATGTGAAATTGCAGTAGTGCCAAGCTCTTTTTTTTGTGTGGCACCATAGTTGCATAGCTTTCTTTAGCTGTGTTTAGTGAACTTATTAGGTGTCCTGTTGTATGTGAGCCATAAAACTAGCTTTTTCAGGAGAAACAGGATAACCCTCTGTAATGAAATGCCAGGGTATTTTGCATTTTAATGAAATGCAGCACAGTTTGTCACTTGGAAGATGTAGCAGTATTGCTGGGAGAACAAAGCACCAAATAAACCCAAGATTGATTGTCTTAAGGTGCAGCAGCATCACTAGAATACAATGTTAGGTACTGGCATCTGCAAAAACACAAAGTAGAAGAGTTTCAGGCTGGTTCAGAAGAGCTGTGTTAGAAAGAATTGCTTTCTAAAGAACACTTGTTTTAGTGATAGACTTAAAAATTTCTGTCATTGTCAGAGGAGGTTGAAGATAGCTTAAATGTGATCTCTAAATTTTTGAAACAAAATTCTTGTGTTAGTTGCTTTTTCAGTAGGCCTGAAAAGAGTGTAAATAATTGAAAGTTCAATGTAAGGAAAAACCTGTCTGAAGTGTTGCTGAAAGAACTTACAAAGGATGCTTCACTGCTTTACATAGTCTAAGATTTTTTTTTAATTCATAACGTATTCTGTATCTCTTTAGCAGAAGACATTCTAGAAGAAATTCTTGAGATCATTAAAATGCTGTGTACTTTTCTTAATCTTTTTATCTGTCCCAGTTTTATAAATAATAAGCTTCTTTTGTATAGCCATAGGTTTGCTTCCCTGCTCACAAGTGTGTCTGCAGTATCAGTTTTTCCTATTTTTAGAAGCATTTATGTACATCATTGCTGTGGTCCCTCACTATGATTTATGAGAAAAGTGCTGTTAAACCTGTGCATTTAAAAATTCAAACGTTAAAGTTGTGACACCTGCAAACAAAGGCTGTTTATATAATTGTAAATTTATATCACTGTAAATGACACCTGATGCTGAAATTCTGTGCATATACTGTGTTCAGAAATTGGGATTTTGATTTTTCTCTTTTTGTTTGATAAAGGAGTTACAGTGTAATGGTAGGCTCTTACAGTTCTGGTATTGAAGAAAATTTCAGCCATTCTAGCTTTTATTTCATCAGTTACAGCCTTCCTTTCTGAAGTTATTGTAAATATGAATTCTCTGTAGTACTTCTCAATGGGATTATTCTTCCACTCTGTGTTTTGTGTGGGGAAGTAGAGGAGATTCATCCAACATTTTGCTTGTCTCTACTCATTTCCTTGCTTGTTTCCTAGAGTCTCAAGAAGTGCTTGCTTGTCTACCCTAAAATGCACATCCCAGTCCCTCCTCCTGCTTGTTTCCATGTTCCTAGTTTCCTGTCTTTGCTGGGCAAAACCTGAAGGAAGAAAGCTGTGCTTTGTTGAACTCTAGGATTAATACTTGCTGGAATCATGAGATTTTTTCCAGGCTTTAATTGGTTGTACTAAACCTGGCCTCTGTTTGTTGTGTTTCTAGCACTGAACTCAGTAACTGTAAATATGAGTGTTCTGTAGATACAAAATTTCTATCTTCACTCTAGCTAAAACAGTCCATTTGCACATTTGTTGATTGTAAGCACTTGAGTTTTCAGTGGCTCTAAAATAACTTAACTCTGTTATATCTGATGGTCAAATCTAATTTTTCTTACCCCAGCATACCTCATCTCTGAACTGGAAGCTGCCAGAATGCTGTGTGTGAATGCCCCTCCTAAAAAAGCCCAGGAAGGAGGTGGCAGTGAAGTCTTTCAGGAACTGAAAGGCATCTGTATTGCTTTAGGCATGTCCAAGCCTCCTGCCAACATAACGATGTTCCAGTTCTTCAGTGGAATTGAAAAAAAAGTAAGATCCAAAGGAAGAAAAACTGGAATATTTATGATGTTATTATTTTGATGGAAAATACTTCTGCTATCTGGGCGAGATTTGCCTCTTGTGAAACTCCGGTGTTTGAATTGTGAAGGAGAGTTAATGTGTTTTACTGCATATGCAAAGAGTCAGAATTTTGAAAATTATTTTCAAGGCTTTTTCCATGCCAAGGCATGAGGTCAGGGACTACTGCCTTCCAGGGTGACTGCTCTAGGTTTTCATTCCATCACGTGTTGCAGAAGACATAGGAAGTCTCAGCTTAGGCCTCAGGAAGAATATTAAAGAGAAACAGTTTTTGGAAATACACCTAAACAAATTTGTATGGGAAACCAATGTTTTAAAGATGTTTTGGTTAAGATGCTGTAACTAAAGTAAAACTTAACATTTTTTCCCTAAGACTTCATAAATTCTTGTGATTCCATTTATTTTTATTCCTTGCATGTGTGTGTTCTCCAGGCTGTTGTGATTTCTTTAAAAAACAAATTTACTTTTGAGTAACTTTTATAAATCAGTGGAATTAAATGGAATGGACTGTCCAGTGCACAGACCAAGGGTTGGTTAGATCACATTTAGTGACTTAATTTGCAGGGTAGGGGAGAGCAGAACAGCAGACAGGGAACAGCGGAAGACAAGCCTTGACTTTAAAGAACAGATAAGGGTCCCTTCCCATGCAGAATATTCTGTGATTACAAAGCTCCCCAAAACACTTTCAGGGTTTGACAGATCTTTTAGTTCCATTTTGCTTAAACAAAACCAAGAAACTGAAAGTAGTGTTTTGTTTCTATGTCAGAGATTAGTTTGGGTTGATCTTTTTAAGAAGATGAGGAGAATAGTTTTCTATCAGAAGTCAAGGTGTAGAATGGAAGCAGTTTGTTTTCTGGTTTTGGAATTGTTGTGGGCGCTAAGCATACACAGAAATGCTGTGCTTCTATTTTACATAAATGGTAGAAAATATTCATCATGGACAATGCTAGGAAGATTTGCTGTTGAAAGAGACTGTCTAAAAATACAGAATATAAAGTAGATTAAAATCCTTTTAATCTGGGAGTTCTGTTATGTTTTCCTAACATATTTCTCTTTTACATTGTTTAGCAAGGTTAAATGAATATTCTCTCAATGACTTAAATAAACCTCCCTCCTCCTTAACCATCCTTAGATAATGAAATACAAACGGGAATTTCTAACCCACAGTTGTAGCAGAAATTGTATATAACAAGTGTTTACAGTCTGAATACTTCAAATGTTAGCAGTATTTGAGAATTAGAAAGTAAAGCTAGCTAATAACTGAAAAGCTTATTTCACTTTGTAAATGAAAATGCACCACAATGTTCTTGTTTCTAGAACGTGATTCTTAGAATGGCAGTATTCTGATTTAATGTGTGGAAATCAAGCTAACTCTTTCTTCACACATATAGTACAATTTGGAGTAGGATCTTTGTGTAGGTGACTCTGTTAATGATCCACCACATTAAAAAAGGAACTGCTGATACTTGAATGAACTGCTATTTGAAAGCATGTAGGTTTAAAATCTTAAATAAATTTGGCTCAGTACCATTGGAAAACCAGGTCACTGAATGTGTTAGATCACATGCTGGAATGAACAGGCTGGTGGTTTATTTTTCCAAGCTACTTTGGAAGTTTTTGTCACTGCTACTCCATTTCTTCCCCCTTGAGGTCCTAAGAAATTTTGAGATGGGATAGATAATTTAAGTTGTGCCCAGACTCCTAAAATGCAAGTTAGATTTAAAATTTCGTATTAAAGATTTTTCTCCTTTTGATTATAAAGAGGGGTCCTTCTTTGCGTCATATTATATTTCACATAGTCTTAATATAAGCATTTTGATACAAATATGGAGGTTTTTTTCTGAATGAAAGAGAGTATGTGTAGAAAAAACCTTCTGAGCAGTACCTCATGGTGTCTTTGTTTTAACTGTACATCTATTCTACAGCCCCTTCTCTTAATTTTTAAATAATTATAGCTGAGACTTCCAGAAATCTAAAAAGAGTTGTTTTCCAAAAGAAGTGTCCTTGGCTCTCTGTTTCAGAGAAAGTAACTCGATATTGAAGGTTGCTGTGTCATGCCTTTCACTGTTCAACAGTCCTGTCCTTTAATATGAATCTTGAAAAACTATTTTTTTTAGCTGAAGCTTATCTTTTTATATGTCTCCTAACAGCTGAAGGAAACTCTAGCAAAGGTTCCACCTAATCACGTTGGAAAACCTTTACTGAAGAAACAACTGGGACCAGCTCACTGGGTGAGTAGTTGCAGGTATTAGAGCCCATTTCCCTTTTTCAAGTGTACAAAGTACTGATCTTGATTCTGTGTGTTGCAAAATGATTTATCTCTTTCTGAAGACAAGAAGATAATTTCTTGCAGTGTCATGTTGGTGCAATGAATGTACAGCAACTGATAAGATCTTAGACTCATGATTCTCTAGGTCCAGGTACAGGCTAAACTTTTCCAAAATGAGATACCTATAGTGGTGGTGCTGACCAGCGTGCTTATGCAATAGCTTAAGCCTTCCTCTCCTGTCCTTTGCCAGCACTGTCTGTGTGATTTAGTCCTGCTGAGATGGTGTTACGCCTGCTTCTGGGACTTCTTTTTAGTGAAACTGTGGGTCTCTTCATAATGTCCCCCTTTTTCTCATTTGGAGTAGTCTGCTTCCTTCCTAGCCTCTCCAAGAGGCAGTGAGTATGCAGGTAGGAACTGGGAGAGACGTTGTACACGCAGGCTGTGGAGCCGTCTTCTCCAGCTGGGATTTGTCACCTGCTGTACTAGGAGCGTGGTCTCTGGGTTAATCATTGCTGCTGCACCAAGCTCAAAGCTGCTGTTGCAAGACTTCAGGTCTCTCTTGCTTAAGGCTGAAGCACGTCTTCTCCCAGCATTCTGCTTCCTTCAGTGCTTGTATTCTTGGGACTGAAAGTGGGCACCACTGCCCCCCCTCCAGCCAGGCCTCTTTGAATACATACATTCTTTCCCTAATGGTGCATATCTCACCTCCTGCTCTAACTAAACCACTGTCTGCTACCAGGTGTTTCTCACTTTTTCCTATAGGGCCCTTTCTTATTTTGCCTGTATGCAGATTGTGCTTTAATCAAGATCCTCTTACAGTACTGTACTTACTTATAGTCCTTTATCTTTGCTCTATCTTTGTCCTTAAGCTTACTAGTTTTTAAGAAGACACGTCCTATTTCTTAGGAGTTACGTATGCCCTTGCTTCAGCTTATTGCCTGTAGTATCTTCTCACCTTTGCTTTAGGAAAATAACATCAGCAGGCACAGCTTGGCTGTTGGGTCCATTTGACAAGGTAGATAATTACAGTCTTAAGCCTTGCATCATATCTCTGTCATACTCTCTTCCATCCACATAGTTTATTAAGTAGAAACACTTTAAATTATAGATTATGTTTGTACTTTTTTATTTCAGGAAAAAATTGAAGCAATTAATCAAGCCATAGTCAACGAATATGAAGTCCGAAGAAAACTGTTAGTCAAACGTTTGGATGTTACTGTGCAATCCTTCGGCTGGTCAGATAGAGCTAAGGTACAGACAGCTTGCTGTGAAGTCCTGGTTGATGGTAACCCTTTATAATAAGTATCTCTGGAAAACTGCATCATTGTTTTGTCTTCCATGATCACAGTGAATAATCACAGTGAATATCCTGTGAATAATCACAGGAGTTGTCGTTTTGAGTTTCAAAAGAAATTTATGACAATGAAAGATAACTAAAAATATTTTACTTAAAACTGATTTGTTGGATTTTAAATCAGTCTGTAAAATGAGAAGTCAGACTGTGATTTCCAGTCCAAAGCTATTGGAAAAAGTAGAGATTACTGATCCAACCATGTTCAGAGTACCATAAGGTGAACCATAAAGTGATGTCTTGTGTGATGGTAGAAAAGCATCTTCCTCTAGACCATCCCTGATCTTACTTTGTGCTGTCCACAGCGATAACATTTCCTTAATTCAAAGTGTGTCTGCACTCACAGCTCCACAGATGCTCATGAGAAAAGCTGCTAAGGCACTACTTGTCATAGGATAATGCTTTATGTGCTTCTTTTATCTTTGAACTGTGCAAGTGGCTGTGACAAGAGATCTCCCTTGAGTACGTGATATGTATTCTGCCTTTAGAAATAATTACATGGTTTCCCTATTTCTTATGTCTCAGAAATTACAGGATTTTTAAAAATAGTACATATAATTTATTTTCCAGGACGAAACCAGATCTGCTAACATGGTGTTAAATATGCTGCTGATAGTGTTTGAGACTAAGTTACTAGTGCTGAACTGTGGCACATAGAATGTTGAGAACATTGAGTGGTTTTTCTTGATAAGTGTTTTTTCAAGAAGCAACTGTACTTTAATAATAAACTCTGGTCTGTCCCATTTCCAGCTTCATCATCTGAGTAGGACTTCTACTGGTGCACTCTATTAAACCTTGTATTCTTCAGGCTTTTTAGTAGATAACTGAAGAGCTAGCTGACTGTTTAAATATTTTCATAGTGAATAAAAATGAGCAAAAATGAGAATTATGTTAAAAAAACAGGAGTTTCCAATTGTGTTCCAGCTTTGGCACCTTTATCCACGTGCTTTTGTTTTTTTCCTAGGAATTCTTAGATATTTTTGAACTTGACTAGCTATACAAAATATTTTCACAAAACCTACAAATTGTGTATATGCATTTATATCTATTAAAATGCAAATATTTTATAGAAGCATAACAATACAAATTTAGAGAATGTTGCTGTAGTATTCCAGATATACAATACAGTTTGTTTTTAAAGTAATTTTTAGCAAGATGATAATTCTCTTTTTTATTTGAAAAGTATCAGAATACAATTGTATGACTAACTATACACTTCTCCAGATAGAGGAAACACCGGGGGGAAAAAAAACCTGTGCAGTCTATTATTGGGGATTATTTTAAAATTAAAATTTCAAGTTTCACCTAAGACAGTATCATAGGACCAAACTATTGTGCTCAGAGCTCAGTCAGACTTCCTAGGGAAAAACACATTAGTACTCTGGTGAATACTTTGGTTCTCCTACCTTTAGCCAGTGTCATATTCCAGTTTTCTGCCTTTGGATGGAAAATAAGACTTTAGGATTTTAAAATGTGCTCCTAAGTTTTTGCACTGTTAAGATAGGTTGGAAAATGTGATTTGCCTGTCCCTGCTGCCCTCATCTGCATTCAGATGGCAATCTGTTTTATCCTAACTGGATCACACACTATACTCTGTTGATAACTGAAGAGAGATGTAACTTGTGTAGTAACTCATGTGTGGTAGCACAGATTTCTCCTGTGTCTCAGCTAGAGAAAGCCAGAGTGGTTAATGCTGAAAGGGGGTAGAGAAAGAGACATTGCATACAAGGCAAAGTTGAGTGTAGGATTTCGTTCTAGCTCTGCCAGTCCTTCTTGGTGCCTTGTCTTTGTGAAGAAGCTGACTGGAATGAAAAGTGAAAAGAGTTTACTGGACGTTTTTCTACTGATAAGTGTTGGAGATGGGGTGATGCTGGCCCAGCTGAAATGGGTGCAGGTCAGGGTGAAGGCACAGAAGTAGGTCTGGAGGCTAAACACAGATGTGTTTTGCTTTCAGTGTCTTCTGGATTCTAGCAGTAATTCATTTAACTATATGGCACACTTCTATTCTGTGTTTGACTGCCTGGAAGTAATACATTCTGCATGTATATATTGTTTAAATTGTCTGCTCATTGGTGTCTTGGCATTTCAGTCAGAGCTGTGTTTCTTATTTGCTTAAGAAATTAATATTACAAATACTAGTTTTATTGAAGTAATCCTCAATTATAAAGTGATTCTCACTAATTTTGTATTAACCTTTTGTTCTATTTGTATTAGTGGATCGTTATTCAGTACTGATTTGATTCTTTTAATTAGATGTCCCGTTGCTTTAACTGACTGGGTTTCATTTTTCTTTGCTCCAACAGAGTCAAACAGAAAAACTGGCTAAAGTCTACCAGCCAAAACGTGCCCTCTTATCTACTAAGTGCACTATATCAATTGCAAATCTCTTGGCAGCTCGGCAAGATCTGTCAAAGATTATGAGAACAAGCAGCGGCTCCATCCGAGAGAAGACTGCATGTGCCATTAATAAGGTACCTTTGGTTACTAATGACTTGTTCTTTTAGGAATTTTTAAGTAACTTGAATGTAGTAATAAATCCTAATCTTTTTCAGGATTGTAAGTGGAATTTGAAATAAAGATTAAGAAATGAGGTATTTATATATTCCAGATAATGCATCAGTGGATTATGGATAGTGCAATTTCAGCTGCTGAGGTCCACAGTGTCTTTTCTTTGGGGCAGTAAAAACTGTTGAAATACCTTGGATTACTTTCAGTGGGAGTAGGCTTGCTCTGTTTTACCAGAATTACTGAAGCCATTACCCTACTGCTAGCAGATTCTGTCACCATGTCTAAAATAACACCTACGTAATAACAGCGTTTCTAGTCTGTGTAAATAGAATGTACTAAGATCACAAGGCAAGGATCCCACAAATTACATTGCCCTGGGTACACAAATAGATTACAGTCAAGTGTATAGTTCTAATAATGACATAGTAAACTAAACAATTTGCCTTGTTTCAAAAATCTTGATTTTACAAGAGTAATAGGCTCACAAAAGTATATGTACTGAACTTGCAGCTCAGTAGTCATTTACAGCAGCATACTTGGTGCTTTAAAATTGTGGCAATAGGTGCATGCTCTTCTACCTTCAAGTAAATTTAGGAGAGAATAGTGGTGTGCTGATTTGTCCACAGCCCATCTAACCCAAGTAATTTCTGCACCTTTTCAGTGTTGTTGGTGTGTAAGAAATTAAGTAGTAAGACAGGTTGACTCTATCATCAGACTGTATGTATGTTTTAGTAGGAATGCAGTACTGTCTTGCTGCTGATAAATAATCTGTTAGCTTACCTCCATTATCAATATTAAATGTTTTCCAAGACAGTAGCATGAAATAGCAAAGTAGCCTACTTCCATGAAGTTACTTTGTTATATTGTTTTAAAACTTCAGGCAGTACAAATGTTCTATCCCATTTTTTTGCCTTGCTAAATTTTTAAGGTCATACCATCCTTCGACAGCTAAAGACCTGTAGAATCTTGTTCCCCTCTGATCAGTGCTGTCTCACGCCTGTCTGTTGTTAAGTTTTTTCATATCCTCACTGAAAAATAGAATTTTTGCCCTTTATTTAGCAAGTCAATGGCTTCTACAGCAACTCGGAGCACTATTTAGGAGAGAGACTGTGTTGCATTGTACTTGTGCTTCTTTGTGATTAGCACTCTGGACTAATAAAAAGTTAAGTGAAAAACTCTGTTGGTGCTGCCCATGGAGGTATGCCTTTTTGAACACAAAGCACAGGTCTCCTGACTTGTCTTTTGTCTTGGTTTAGTTTAGATTTGCTAATTTTAATACACTTAATTTCTGTTGTGAGATAGGATTAGGAGCAAAAACAAGGCAGGCTTAAAACTTAAAGGGTATAGAGAAAGACTTTATTAACAACACAGAGAAAATAAGAAATTCAGGCTAAGATTTTCAGACCACTCCTTCTTAACAACAACATACAAAGACACTTCAGTCAGTTCCCCACTTAAACAATTTCATTTAGTTCATCTTGTTAGCAGTGCTTCAAGTACTACGTAATTCCTGGAACTGGAAACAGAGGTCTCTCACATTCAAACATGCAAAATTTGCCTCTGGATGTAAAACCATTGGAGTGGGTGCTGTCAAGTGTTTCAGTAAATGTGACTCTTGTGTGAGGTGTCACAACTCCTATGGCAGTGTTCCCTTTCCCTTTGCAGGTGCTAATGGGCAGAGTGCCTGACAGAGGAGGAAGGCCCAATGAAATTGAACCTCCACCTCCTGAGATGCCACCGTGGCAGAAAAGACCAGAGGGTGGCTCACAGCAAGGTGGTGGCAGAGGAGGAAGAGGAGGCTACGACTCTTCCTATGGAGGGCGGGGAGGTTACGACCATGGGGGTCACGACCGAGGAGGAAGAGGAGGCTATGACTCATATGGAGGGCGAGGAGGTCATGAACAAGGAAGCCATGATCGAGGGGGACGAGGAGGACGTGGTGGTTATGATCATGGCGGCAGAGGAGGAGGAAGAGGAAACAAGCTTCAAGGAGGCTGGACAGATGGTGGAAGTGGTGGCTACCAGGATGGCAGCTACAGGGAGAGCAACTACAGAGATGCAGGTTTTCAAGCAGGTGGCTACCATGGTGGTGGTGGTGGCTACCAAGGAGGAGGCTATGGTGGCTACCAGTCATCATCTTATTCTGGAAGTGGCTACCAAGGGGGTGGTGGTGGTGGTTACCAGCAAGACAACAGATACCAAGATGGTGGGTCCCACAGTGACCGAGGGGGTGGGCGTGGAGGAGGGAGGGGTGGCCGTGGTGGTCGTGGTGGCCGAGGAGGTCAAGGAGGCGGCTGGGGGGGCAGAGGTGGACAGAACTTTAATCAAGGAGGGCAGTTTGAGCAGCACTTCCAGCATGGAGGTTATCAATATAATCAGTCTGGCTTTGGACAAGGAAGACACTTCACCAGCTGAGGCTGCTCAAAATTTACACTTCAGCAGAGCTCACATAATAGAAACCTGGTTTCAGAGGCCTGACTTAAATGCTGCTTGAATTAGTACAGGTTTGTACACAGCAGGTAGAATCTCTTTGGGTGGGATGTTTTGCATAGAGCAAAGCACAACTTTGTGTAGACCTCTCCTCCCCATCCACCTCTACCTGTCTGGACGAAAGACATTGTCACTACCCCCTGCACCCTAAACATCAACTAATAGCCATGCTTTCTGTATGTTGGACTGGTTCCCTCTGCTCCACTTTTGTTCTAAATATGCCTGCTGTGTTTGCCTTCTATCTTGATTTGGAGAAATACTAAGACCTGTCAAATTTGTCTATTACAGTACACAGTAGAACTTCTGCCTTTTTTCTCCCCCAAATCATTGTTGAGTTACATTTCTAAACCAGTCTGGAGTGTTCTTTTCAGCTTGCTGACCTCTTGTTTTCAGTCACGACGACGCTACAGCGCATGTGCGCACACAGGGAACTCCTCTGACAAACGGGGTTTTGTGTTATCTGAGCTCTACTGTGGATGCCGTGTTCAGTAGCCTTATCTCCCGCTAAACAACGTTTTCCCACCCGCTCAACTCTGAAGACTGACCACCGCCAAAATCTGCAAAGATCATTTCAAACTAAGCTAAATTGTGAACCGATAGTGTGTGTAGGCCTGTAGTTAGGTGTAGCAATTCAAACTGACCTGCATCCATCCAAAACAAGTTGCTCCTTCTCCAAACCTACTTTTTACTTGAAATCAGCTAGAAGAAATGACAAACTGAAGTTTATTTTATTTGCAAGTTAATACCACTGGCTCAGCAAATCTAGGGCAATTTGTTTTGGGGGTTGTCTTTCTGAAGAAATGCACTACGGCCTGGGAAGATTAATTCCTGCCTGGAGGAAGCCCTTTTATTATTGCTGCAGAAAACAAAACCTGGCTGAGTTTGGTGTTCTAATGTTTGGGTTTTTTTCTTTACTGAAAGCCACATAATGCTTCTTGCTGGGTTTTTTTGTGTACATAAACATTGTCAAAAAGCTGTGAAAGAAAATGGCTGAAGGTGTGCTGTTGTATAAAAGGTGAGCAATAAAAGTATCTGTATGTTCTGTTTGTGTTACTTTATTTTCCTTGACAGTAAAAAGCCGTTGCTGCAGTAGCTGGGAATTCATGGGGATTTCTTTCTTCATCTCTTTTTACATTTTAATCTATTTTATGTTTTGTAGTTGTCCCAGCTGTAACATGCATTCTGCCCTTTGAGGAGCTGTCAGAACAGGAGCAGGTGGGAGGAACTGATCTTCAGTTGCTCTGACTTGGTCTATACCTCCCTCTGACCTGGTGTAGCAGCTCATGGTACTCCCTCTTAGTGTGTAAAGTTATTCTTTGGCTGTGTGAGCACGTGTCTCCCAGGTTATGCTCCTGCATGCCATGTGAACTTGATATGCTGCTTCTGGGAACTTCTGATGCTCTCCAGCCCTGTGGAAATGTAGGTTCTTACTACTGTGCTCAGATCACTGTAGCAGAGGCTGTGATGATGGCAGTGTCTACCTGTTTTGTCCTTGGGGATGAATCCAGATTGATGCAGGCAGGGAGTTCCTTGGCTAACAGTATTAGCATGAGTATCTGAGAGAATCTCTGTAATGCTGGTGTTGCTGTAATTCAAAGTCATCATGTAAATAAGCTAAAAAACATCGTTTAGAACTGATATGCCTGTATTTCACGCCACAGTCAACCTGAAAATCTGATTTTTTGCGGCCACTAGATGCTGCTAGTGATTCACGGGTTTGGAAGCAAAGGTCCCTGAGAAATGCACTTGGGAATCTGACTTAATGGCTTGTCTCCTTTAGTATTTCAAACAAATTTAACGAGCCTGATGAGGAAAAAGCTTTGTGTATTGAATCCAGGTCTTTGAGGATCACTGATACAGATCTGTCTCTGCTTAACACCGTTCACATTGTCAGCATCTGAAACTGAATGTTGCTGCTTCACAAAGGTTTATTGATGGTTTCTTACAGCAGCATTCTCCAGAGAAGGTGTCTCCCTTGTGGGATGGTAATACCTTGTCATGAGCATTAGCTGGTGACCAGTTGCATTAATGCAAAAATAATTAGTGTTTTTTTGTTTTTTTTTTTAATTAGGGTTCTTAAAGTGTGGTCAGTCCTGGACTAGCAAATGTAAAGAGATTGACAAATTAGAAGAGCCTTTCGCTGGGAATGTGATCTCTTCAAGCTGACATCTTTTCTTCACACTCCTCACTGCAGAGAGGATGATGTTTTCTGTCAGTGCATTAAGAGTGCAGTAAACTTGATCCTAGCAAGAGGGAACTCAGGAAACTCTTCAGAGAGCCCGTGCTGGAATTACATCAGCGCCTTCAGAGATTGCTTTCTGTGCCAGAGCTGCCAGTTCCTCTGCAAGGCTATAGCTGTTGCTGCAGTGGAGAGTGTCACCTTTGCACACTGTTACATGGTGAATTGATGCTGGGGTAGGAGCTTCCCCTTCCTCCTCCCAGATAGCTTTTTTTCATCAAAATATGTTGTTTCTCCTCCTCCTTCTTCCAGGACTTAGGGTAAGCCAAGTCCCAGTTTATTGCTGTTTGAAGGGGAAAGTTAAAAAAAAATCAGAAGGCAAAAACAGGAGGCGTTAGTCTTCCAACAGGAAAGAAAACACTTTGCTTCTGCCAGCTGTTGTTGTTTTTCCTTATTCTATTGTTTCCTCCTAGTGTGCTGTGACTTATTTGTTCCCCAGAGAAAACAAGCTTTGTGTATGTGGAGAGAGCAGCTTTGATTAATGAAAGCAAACAGCCACTGCTTTGTTATTCTCTGTATGATGCTCAGATATTTACTGTTTTCCAAACATGATTCCTGCACTGCTGTGCTGGGAGGAATCTCTTAAATAGAAGCTGGGAAAAGAGAGATGGGTTGTGGTTATTATTAAACTGTGGTGGATTGGATATACATGCTTGATTTCATTGTGCATCTTGATCAAAAGCAGAACTCCAGCAGATTAAAAAGGCAATTAAGTAAGCAAGTAAGGGGAACAGTGTTCTTCCTCTTGGCCTTCCTGTTCTTGCCACCCTTCTCCCACAAGCTGTAGGCATCTTGTTCTGGTTTTTTCCATCTGCCTTTTTTTCTCCATCTGACCTTTTGTTTCCATTCCCTCTGTTAGGATCCCTGTCTCTGAAGCATTGTTACTGCAGTAACACAGCTATGGGGAGAGGGGGGCACACTTGCTTCCTACATCAGGTGTATTACTTTGTGACTTGGAATACCATTATCCATATGCACTGTAGTCATGCTTGGGCTTTCCTTGCAGGTCTGAGGAAGAGATAAACATTTATTTCTTTCTGTGTGTAAGGGAGTACCACAGCAAGGGAAAGTAGGTCAAACTGAGCTTGCACCATACATAACTCACCCCAGAGAGACCCTTTTGGCTTGTAGCTGTTCCCTGAGTAGTTTTCTCTTTAGCTGGCTGGTAATGTCTTGCTTGATGAGATTCCTCTACTTCAGCAGCCAAAATCCTGAAGTGTGCAGCTCCATGGTGAGGTGCCATGATGGCTGATGGCCTCAGAGGGGCTCCTCAAGCTATGGATTAGGCTTCTCAGCCAGAGCATGTGAGTAACCTGCCTTAAGACTTTGGCTATGTGTCTCCATGAAACTGTTATTTGTATCTTAATTGAGGAAAGTGGCAAGTGGCTCAACCAACCTCTGGCTCAGTTAGAACCTAGAGGCTTACCAGTCAGGTATCTAAGATAGGACTGGGGAGAAGGGAAGCAAGATTCATGATAGTAGTTATGAGAAGTGGTTAGAGCTTGAAAAGTTGTGGTGTAGGAGTATTCCCTATGAAAGGTTATGCATCTAGGAAATGAAAAACTGCTGAAGTGGGAAGAATGCAGTGGGGAATGAATTCTCACTAGACTCTGATGACTTTTGAGTGTCCAAAAGGCTTGTGTCAATTCTTGGGGTACTAGAAGTTAATTCAGCTTCCTGATAGGTTAATGAAGACCTGCAAACAAAACTCCTCAAATACCTTTTTATTGCACATAATTTAGTCTTAGTTCTGCCATTTTAGTCTGCAGTAGAGAATCCAGGTGTGGTTGACTGTCAGGCTTGTGATTCTGCTCTCGCTGAACTGATTTCCCTGGACAACAGGAATGGTACGGATGTATCAATGCATTTTTAAGGTGTTGAGCATGATTTAGCAGTCCCAAACAAGCTGGCTCATACTGAACTCCAAGTTTGCTGTATTAGCCTTCTAGCAAACCCTTAGGGTAGAGTCACAGCAGTGTTGTGATTGGAGAGCAGTATGCCGAGGTGCTTCCCCTGTGTAGGCTCTCGGCATATTCATGTGCTTGCTTATTTCAGGTTATGACTTTTCAAGGGGACACAATCTGAAAAACCAAGTGCTATTACCAGCTGTAAACACTGCCTTCTCCCCTCTTTGGCTGAAAATAAGTCACACCTCTAACAGCTTGACAAACAAGGGTAGAAGGGAAAAAATATTTTTCCTTTGTGTTTGCTTTGTGCTTTTTACAGCTCTGACTGCTGTCAGTGTCATTGTTTCCCCTTTATTGTCCAGTAATTTCCCCTTTTGTCCACGTGGGTCTTTCCCACAACAGAGGAGAGAAAAACAAGTACAAAAAGTAGGAAAACACTATTGTAAAACCAAAGAAAGAGGGAGTCTGCCTATGCTGTGGGCAGGTGGAAGGTCATAACTCGTTTTCACACATGAAGCAGAGATGAAGGTGATAAGGCCTCTTTAAACTTTCCGGCATTAGCTCCACTCATGGAAAAAGCAGACTTTTTGGCTAAATTTCATACTGCCCCAGCAGTAGCCTTTTGCTGATGGCTTTTCTGTCTCCTAGGACCGGATTGTCAGCAGCTGTAAACAAAGTTCAGCACACAGATTTTCCAATGAGTTTAGCCTGTTGGCTGCAATGCTCATTTCGAAAATCCAGATCAGTGCTGATAACTCAAAAACTTTTTCCAAGGTTGCATCCATTTCATTATTTGCAGTGACCCTGGCTGAGCCAGCTCTTTTGTCAAGGCTTTCTTGAGAAGTACTTGGAACTATTTTTTGTGCTGTATGGGTGTTCACCAGTTAGCAGGCTGATTCTGAATGAAGCAAACCTTAGTTAGATTTTTTTTGCACTATAACAGTAACAAAACAAACAAACAAACCCTTGTTTCTCCTGCCTCCTGTCTCCACAAAATATGCATTCAATCCTTCCTTCCCTCCTCCTTCCTTCCCTCCCTCTCTTCCTCCCCCCTTTTGGTCTCCATTGAGATCCCCTTCCATTCTTGGTGTCACATATAGAAAGAGGTCTTTTAGTGTGCTTCTTCCTGCATTTACTCTTTGTCTGTCTTGTTATTTGTTCTCTGTTTTTGGTGGGGTTTGTTTTGTTTTGGGGATTTTTGGGTTGGTTGTTTTAGTGGGGGTTTGCTTTGTTTTGTTTGGTTTTTTTTTCCTAGCCTCTGTCCAGGATCCTTCACATGCAGCTTTCTTTCATGGGAAATCTGTATTGCCTATACAGATGCCTAAAGCTTCTAGAACTAGTGTCCAAGGCTGCAAGGATCCCCTTGTGGCTGCTCAGGCTATCTCAGCCAAAGGCTTCAGGGCTTCCCATGAGGAAGACCTCGCAGGGGGGCACATAGGGCATGCTTTCACTCTGACTTCTGTAGAGGAATCCTTGAGCAACAGTCCACAGAGGTGACAGGCTGTTTAATTTTGGAAAAATGTAAAATTTTAGGCAATGGCTGCCCCTAACCTTGCTCTGCAGCTCAGCTTATCTGCTCACAGTACTGAAAGGAAAATGGCTCACCTTTCCCAGCTGGAAAAAAGCCATGCTTCAGACTAGTTCTAGTCAGCAAGCATATTCTCCCTGCCCCTTCCCAAGACTTCACCTGCCCAAGGAAGGTGCCTCTGAGAAGATAGCTTCTCTCTAGGAAGTAGTTTCTTTGTAAAGCTGGGTTTGTTATTTTAAAGCCTAAAAGCTGAGTAGGACTGGGGATGGGGGGGCAGAGGAGGGTGAGACTGGGAACGTTTAGAGCAGAAAAGAGAGCTGTGGTTCAAACCTGACTTTTCATTTCACTCTGAGGGAGCCAGATGTCCCCCTGACTCCTTGAGAACCTCTCAGGGCTACTCCATAAAGTTGGAAACAAAGCTGAAGCTCCCTTATGTGCAACATGAGGCTTTGCAGAGGTTTTACACAAGCACATAAAGTCCTAGTGGGTTTGGCTCAAACGGCCAAATAATCTGTTACAGGGTCTATCCAAGCACTTGCATTTTTCACCTACTCCTATTGCTTGTATTCTTTGGCATTTGCAGACCAAGCTGTAAATAAGGTTTGACATAATCTTTCTTCTTTCCACTGTGTGGTGTTTTGGGGAGTTTATTTTTTAAACAATCTCTGTCTCCCCCCCATGCTTTTTAAAAGATCCTGCGACAGGAGAGAATGGATGGGGTGGAAGTATCCAGCATAATTTGGGATTGTATCCGATTTTAGCTACTTCATTAATCCAGCATTCTTGTCATTATGACGCACGTTCTCCTGGACACTCTCCTGGAACTGCTGTACTTCTAGCAGGCAGGATTTCACCAAGACCAGCAAAGACGCACAGCTCAGCAGAGACTCTGATGGCTGATGCTTTCTGCATTTTGTTAGGTTAGAGTGAACAAGAAACTCTTTGTTCCTTTGACTAGATTCGGGAACTGAAGTTGTTTTTGTGAAGAAGAGTCTTTTCCCTGTTCAGAAAAAGATGTCCACTTGAAATAAGAAGAGAAAAATATTTTCTAAATTTCGTATATTCAGGCCTCCCCCCAGGAAAAAAAAAAAAGCTCATATTAACTTCTTAAAATGTTTGTTCAAGCCCTGTCAGCTCTCCCTACTCAGGTTCTTGTTGTGGAGCTAGGAGATCCATATTCTGTAAACAGACTGTGAATGCTTTTTAAATAAATTATTACATTGTCTATGATAAATCTATTCCTTCTTGGGCAGTGAGGGGGGTGTGTATGATAAAAATGGCTGGATTTCTACCCAGTGTCTTTCTTGTTTTCAAAGGCCCTGAATGCTTACTGCCAATAACACACTCTGTGCTCCCCTTCCTCAAACGCCTGAAGCAATGGGTTTCCAGCTGTAGCAGGTGCTTGAAATTTTCACTTATTCCTTCTCACTTTCATGAAGAATTTCAGGAAGAATTTTTTCATAGACAGGGCTGTTAAATATTGGAGTGTACTGCCCAGGGAAGTGGTGGAGTCACCATGCTTGGATATGTTCAAGAAAAAACTGGATGTGGCATTTAGTGCCATGGTTTAGTTGACAAGGCGATTAGTCAAAAGTTGGGCTTGCTGATCTTAGAGGTCTTTTCCAACCTTAACGATTTTGTGATTCCCTTTGGAGACTGCAATATTTTGCTTAGCAGGATCAGCTGCGTGAACAGGCAGACTATCCTTGATCTGCAACTGCTGCTGACAAAAGCAGGTAACTGACTGAAGCTACCAGCCTTGCAAGTGATTTGTTGATGAGATGAGTAAGTAAAGAGCTACAAATAACTTTTAAAAGCCTGCAAGAAATGAGCTGAGGTCTATAGACTAAATGCTGGTCAAAACTGTGTAATGTTAAGAATGAAGTTGCTCATGAGAATTTCATTTATAGAGCATTAAGGGGCTTATCTCACCAGATCCATCAACAGCCTGGATTGTAACCAAATTTCTCTATTCAAATTCTGCACCACATCATTTTCATTGTGTGCAAGCTGTGCACTGTAACGGTAGCAGTGTGGTCAGCTGGCTGTGACCCCTCAGCTGACCCACCACAGGAAATAAAGACCATGTTTTTGCTAATGCTTGTTCTTTGCCCACAGCAGTATAAGAATGAAGAGTGCGTCTGGCCCTCATCCTAGTTTGGAAACCAATGCTTGTGCAGTGCTTGAGTTTACAACGGTAAAGAGAATTTTTTTTTTTTTTTTTTTTAATGTCCACAGATTTACTATTGCTACTGGTTGTGTTGGAAAATTAAACATGAAGGATGGAAGATGCAAACTTGGGCAGGCATCATGTAGTCCCACTGCAGTTTACAGTCAAATTACCACAGAGGAATGCAGCTGTCAGTTTTGTGTTAAGGAAGTCTATGGAATTACTCGTCTTGAAGGCTTGTAACATGTTGAAGGGTGCACTAACTTGGATTTTGTAGGACATCTTATAACTGGGTGGCTTTAAGTCAGAGTGTGTGCTACACACATTCACACCCCCCCCACCCCCCACCCACCCCTGTTGCTGTGGGGAGATGGGATATGAAGACTAACATGTGTACCAGTCTTTCAGGTTTGAGCTTTGTGGTGTTTTGTTTTTTCTCTCTTTTTCCAGATGAGCGCTGTGCTCTTTCAATAACTTAATGGTTTTGGGAAATGCAATTTCAAACCAGACCATTATAGATTCAGGTGCTAGATCCTACCTTAGCAAGCTGCTGAGTTGGAGATTGCTCTTTGGAACATTCAGACTTAACATGTATAGCTTTCTAACCAGAGAAAAGTATCACATCCACATATACACAGAGACACAAACACACAGACACACTTAAAACTAAAGTGTTTATTGTGTGCTAATGTTACCATAATCAGTGCTGGCAAAGATGACCCTTCTCCATCGTGGTGTAACCAGACAAACACATAGTGTCTTGGAATTCCTTCAGTCTCAGCCAGCTGCTGACTATTTGAAGGATCCCCAGTCTGGGAACTGGTATCACTGTGCTGAACACCAATACGTTCACTGTAGCAATGTAAACATGGCCAAAATTCAAAATCCCAGGTGCGCAAAGAATTTCAGTATAGAGGACTTTGTGAGAGATTTTTCTTTGAGATTTAATCAATATGCACACCTACTTCTTTCCTTAAATGATCATGACAAGCCTTGGGAAAGGAGTGTTATTGAGCAAACTTGGATGCTTGGCTTCTGTCCTCACCATTGCTGTTGCTGGCAGACATAGTGAAATGATGCAGTGCATTTAAAGAAGGCCAAATCTATCCTTACTGGCATGGAGAGGAAGTTTCCACCGAAGTCATACAAAAGAAAACACTGAGTGCAGAGATCTGTTCTGCTGTGGCTGTGCAGTGTTCATCCAAATGGCTTACTTGTGAGAAAATAAATAGGGCCTTGTAACACCTTTCAGCTAAGAAAACAGGGCAATGGTTGGGTTTAAAAGGATGAGGTATGGGAACACTCCTTATGGCCAAATGTGGTCTGTCACAGTCCATCAACACTTGCTGTAGTTGTCATCTTTAGTTTTCTGTGCTTCAGAGTGAGCAATCAGCTATCCTGTAAGCAGAAGAAAATAAGCATTTACATGCTGGCAGAGATGATCAATAAAAGCATGAGGCTTTGGAAGTATAAACTTTATGGATGACAGCAACAGACATCAGATCAATATCCTGGCCTGGCCTGGACTCCTGTGTTTGTCAGAATGGTAATTGTTGTGGGTCTATCGTGGAGCCCTGAACTGTGCAGTGCAAGGGTACAACAGCACAGAAGGTGGTCAGGTATCTACCAGGTTGTTTTAATGGTTTCCAAAATGAAAACTCCTAAAAAAGCACACCAAAACCCAAACTGCCAGTTACAGCGTCATAGTAAATGTGTACTGCAGTGTAGAAAACAGGGATCTATGGATGATTTAGCATTCTTCTGAAAGCAACTCTTGTGCAAGAAGCAATGACAAATTTGAATGAAAAGCATCCTGAAATCCATCAAATAACCTTGTGAGACTTCAGACTGTAGCAGATTTTAAACTGTCTTGGCTTCTTCTGGAACTCACCTCAGATTCCTGTCTTTCTGGGAGGGTTTCAATTCCATTGTGATCCTGGATATCTTGTGGGGCTTCCGCTTCTAGCTCTAGGTCAGCCTGCATGCTAGGCTTTTCATTCTCCCACTTTGCAAAGCCTTTGTTCTTCCCGGCTTTTCCGTGGAATTTGGACTTCATTTTGGGGAAAGTATGGGAACCTGAATCATTCCAGCCTGGCTCATGCCAGAGAGGTTCTGTCTGGGTTGCTTGGCTAGTGGTCACCCGCTGCAGCCGCACAGAAATTTTCCTTGAAGAGCCAGTGACAAGGGTGATAGCTCTGCCATCAAGGTCCTGGTGTTCTGCAGCAACACTGGGAAATTCAAATACTTCATCTTGGACTGGAAGAGAGAGTGGAATTGTTTTAAGTATTCTGCTTTAAGGTCTTTACAAAAAGGTAACCCTTACATGAAGCAGGACTATAATTATCAACATCCATTGCTGCTTGAAAACTGTTTCTGACACTGTGTGCACAGATTTTATTGTCTCACCATCTGCATGCTCGGGGTAAGGCAGTGCTAGAATTGTGTCCTATGTCTCCTTGCTCCTAAGTGACAAAAAAGGAGAAGTACATTTCATTTCTTTTCAGCTGGGAGAGGAGTGCCAGTAAGGAGGATAGTGAGCCTTAGACAGGACACTAAGGCCATCACTGGAGAAAAGGATGCTGTAATCTGAGGACTGAACACAAGCTATAGTGCAGTGAAAAGGACAGGTGCTACTCTGTGTGTTGATACAAAAGAAAAATTAAAAATAGCAGCATTGACAATGGCCATTAGAGAGCATTCCAGAAATGGTTTAAAACAGGAGGAAAACTGCTCTTACCTGGAGGCAGAGATGGACTGCTAGGCAGAGACCCATGGTTGCTGCCCACTGAAGTTCCTCTTGAAAATTTCCTGCATGCCAGCACAAGCAGGTCTCTGCATTGCTTATGACAATTGGCACCGCAATCTGTAGAGAAAGAAATTGTCAAGTTATCAAATAGAAAGCCACAACTAATCCCTCAGGGCTATTAGCAGACAGATACCAAGAAAGGACTTTGAAGGAACAAAAAGTTTGACAGAAGGTGTGAAGGGCATTACAGAAATGGATCATTTGATGTGAAGGGCATTACAAAAAAATGGATCATTTTCATAACAGCCATTAATAGAAAAATGGCAGCAGAAGAGGAGGGAAGATGATATTTTTATCATTAAATAGTCTCAAGGAAGAGATGTGGAATGATATGATCCTGTGTATATCATACATAAAACTTCTGGTCTACTGCATGAGTCCCCCCAAAAGGGGGGCTTATTTATTTGGCTAGCTTTTATTTGACCCAGCAGGGTCCATTATAGTAAATGGGCTTGGTTAGAAAACACCAGAACATCCATACCCTGAGGGTCTGGAAGGACTGCTGGAGGTCAGTGTAGACTACTGTAGGTTAAAACTAGTTTAAGTAGCTCAGTAAGCAATGTTAGCACATAAATGAGCTCTGTGGAAGTGTATCACCCACCCAGACGAGACTTTTTGAGTACCTTCACTCCAAGCCTCTGCTGGGATTTAAATCACTGTGGATACATCATCACTAGGTACATTTATCTAAAGTGTGGCTGAAGTATGGATCTTATATGCAAGAAAGGGCTGAAGGGTGGAGGATGTGCCCCAAACACAATCTCTCTCTCCTCTGTACCCTTTTCCATTGTTTAAAAATTCCCATCTCCCTTATTTCGCTGTTACTGCTCCATAGCCCAACGTTTTGTTCTAGGTGAGCACTGTCAAGGTGCTGCATTTCTGACTCTGCTGTAAAAACCACTGCTCAGGGCAGCAGTGCTGGCATGATGGGTGAGTTCTGGCTTCTGCCAACACCTTGTTCCTATGACTAATGCTGTAGTACATGCCTAGCTCTGGTTTTCTCTGCCTCAAAGGTAACATAGTCCCTCAGATACACTAAAGATGTGTCCTGAAGTGCAGGACTCCTTCTGTCACTTGCAGACCATGCAGTCCAGCTTTTATCTCATTACAGAGCTGGGGTAAGCAGCAGGCCTGAAAGGAGGAACGCCTTCCCTCCCCTGCTGTGTCATAGGTTCAAACAGAGGAGGACAGCTCTGTGCCCAAAGGCAGAGTTCATCCCTAATGGGTGTCACACTGCAGTGATGCTGGAACACAGAGCAGCTGGTAGCTGCTGCAACAAAAGGCAGGCACCCTCACATTTGTTGACCACTGCAGGATCTGATCAAGCAGCTCTGCTCTCTTACTCTCATGCTTCATTGCCTGTAACTTTGACTTTACAGAACCACTTTTGCTCAGTCTCCACTGGGCCACTGCTACAGGCAGTGATGCAGGACAGAAGCTCAACTTTCAGATCTCAGATTGAGTTTACAGGTTGGTGTGACAAAACTTTACCTTCCTTTCCTCACCCTACCAGTAAAACTATAGACTGCAACCAGCCCTTTCAAAGCTTCTAAGATGACAGTAATCAGGAATATCTGAATTACATATATTGAAAAAGCCATGGACACTTCCCTCATCTCACTCTGAGGAAGAGAGGTTTGTGGCTGGAGAGAGACAGGAGTATGGTATATTCTAAAAAAAATTACTGTGAATTCTTTATCCTTCTCCTTGGAGTCTGGGTAAGACTAAGGGAAAAGAGTACAAGTGTGAATGGTCCCCTGTGAATAACTGAGATGCAGCTACAGCTATGAAAATCAACAATGCCTTTAAGCCAGAGTTGAGCTGCTTGAGAAATAAATAGGTCCAGGATTTTAAAGCCAATAAGGCCCACTACAATGCCCTTTTTGGTCTGACCTGCTTAATATAGTGCAAATACTGCATAAGAAATTAAGTATTTTATGAAGGCAAAGGAGAGAGATATAAGAGCTGTAGGATTTTTTTATAAGTTGAATGTCTGAAGAAGATCTTGCAATGAGATCTGCTGGGCAGTCTAGGAATTAAATATTTCTCTATTCCTAGCTGAGCCACTATTAAATTGCAAGTAGGCTTCCCTACAGGCACACGGACGTACATGACAAACTGTTGCCAGCAGACATTTTCCTGACCCGAGTCTCGGGGGATATATTTCAGGATGTCTCAGTGTTAGGATAAGAACACTTGGTTTTCCAATTTACAAGGTCTTTACTGGTAAAAAGAGACAGCTCATGGAGTCAGGGGCTGCTTTGGACCTTTGTCCCACAGAATCTGTGCATTCCTACTGGGTGGTATTTTCTCTAATGCAGTGAAACTTCATAGTGTACCAGCAGTCACTGCTCATGGACAATACCAAATGTAGATGCAAGATGTGTTTGAACATATGCCATTTTAGTTAAAGGTATGGTCAACTGACTTGTATGAAAACCCACCACCCATAACTTGAAAAAAAATCCTTGTAATATTTATTTACCTTTGCATTTGTAGCCTTGTTTGATTATACCCCAGAGCTGCAAAAAAGACAAAAGAACGTCAAGGAATTAGAAAAGAAAGCTGGAAGGAAAACAAGGTCACAATGAGGAAGTACCAATGGCTACAAAAGCACAAACAGGATACAACTGCTCTTAACACCCTTCCTGTCAGGCAGACCTCCCCCTCTAATTGTGATAAGACTTGTGTGGCTTCTCCCTTACTTCTGCTACCTACTCGTAGTAATGGGACTACCAGAGAAGGAGAGACACAGATGACATTTGCTTCCAGGAATGGGTTAAAATGTGCTATCATATCAAGCTTAGTGAAAACAACTGAGCACATTCTGCTTCTAGGCTCCCTTACTGTTATCTGCACGAGAATTTCCTGTGTACATCCATTCTCCAGATACATCACTGACCCATAATGTTCAAACGCAGCAGAAGGAAACACCACTGAGGATAAAAACTAGGTTCTTGGTTCCCATACTGGTTCCCAGCACACCTAGCCATAGCAGCCTGATTTGTGCACCTACCTTTTCCCATTTAAAAAACCACCCCAAACAGATGAAGAATGAAACAGGCAGAAAGGCCATTAAATTCCATCTTTGCCTTCCCTCAGAAGCTGCTCTTGTCAATGTACACTTGCAACTACCAAATGCTAAACATCCAAAGGCCAGTGTATGTGATCCCACTTTTGGGAAGCTTTCACTGCCAGGTGAGCAGGATTGCTTGGAAACAGGCAAATTCCCTAGCAAATTGTTTTCTATGTACTCAGAAACACTGTGTCTACAGCCATGGCATTATAAAAACAAGCATTTCCACTGTTGAGAGGCAGTGAGAGGAAGGGGTAGTTTTTCTAACTCTAGCATAAAAGGAAAAAAAAAACCTGGAGACTCTGGTATTTATTTTTCCTGAACTCATTCACCAGGGAGGGTGAGCACATCCAGGCAAAGTGAAACTGTGTGCAGTTTCTCACCAGATTTATAAGTCTCCATGAAGGGAGCAGGGGACGAATATGGTCATTAAAGAAAGGTTCAAAAGGAAGAGGTGAAGATCATTCAGGATACAAAAGAATAAATAAAAGAAAATAAACTGTAAAATAAACAGAATGGAAATATTCTGGATGAAAAAAAACCCAACACTACAAACACTGCACAAAATAAATATCAAACAAAAATGGGGGTCTGGAGAGAGCAAAAATAGATTAGACAAGGTAGAAGAATGGTGGACAAAAGAACAGAAAGGACAACAGTGGAAGCTGGGTCCATAGAAGGCCTGTGGCTTATTCTTTTCTTGCTAATGCCATATATGTGCACAGTGAGCACAGTGAGTGAAGCGACAGGGGAGCACATCAGTCCCTCTTTCAAGAGCAGCAATGACCTATTTTCCCAGATATCTTTTACAGGATCACTGTAAGAGATATAGATTGTTACTTATTTCATTTAAGCTCTAATCTGTTCCCACTGAAGACCTCTCTCCTCACTCCTCACCTTCTTATCTCTGCACCTTCCTCCCACTCAAATCTGGCACCACTGTTGTGATTACACACCGCAGTGAAAGCTTAGCTGAAGTGTCATGTCATGAATTCTGACCCAAAGCTTCGAATGTGTCTGACACAGCTTTGCTGCAAAGCTGGCTTGAGCCAGCTCCAAGGTAAGAGGATCTGTGCAAATTCAGATTATAAAGCTTAGCAGGATGGCTGCTCACCCACCTGCCACGTGGTGCAACTCAAGCTTTGGGGCGGAACTGCCACTGGCCATGGGCATATCAACTTCGTGCTGCTTAATGGCATTAGGTCTCAGCTTGACCTTTAAAGTTTGTATCGTTTTAATAACTGTGTGCATTGCGCTGTCATGTCAATTCATCCTGCTGCATGGGCAGTGCACATTATTTTGACTATGAATCAGTGCATCAGTTTGAAATTAGGCTTCCACCCATGGATGAGTAGCACTGAAATACAGAACAAATATGCAGCAGATTCTCTAGCTGGTTCCTGTCCTATCAGTACAACTCATCCACAGAACAATGTCAATGACTTCAGTGAGCTGACAGGAAAAATGACCTTATTTCCATTTCCTGTACAACCCCTTACTCGTTTGTATTCCTGCACTGGATATAATCAGGGAGACATGAAAAATCTAACAATGGCCAATTAGAAAATTGATGCAGGAGAAAAAAAAATGTCTGCAGGAGAGGACATTTCAGGGCAGTCCTTGGGCCTTGCTTTGCTGTGGACGCCTTCCAAACACGCACCGAGTGTCACGAATGCAGTGACGTCTTCCCAAGGCAGCCTGGAACAATAGGCTCAGGCCAGTGTCCCTGCCCCATGGATCTGCTGGAGCTGTCACACCACCAGCACACTCCTACGTCAGCACTGACCATGTCACCACCAGGGCTTTTGCAGCTCCAGCGGAAATAGGCGGAATTCCTTCTTCCCCGTGGCATTAACCAGTGGCAGCGGTTGCGATAGGGGCTTCAAGCATCCGAACAAAACTGACGTGTGGCAAAAGAAGTGAGTGGAAAATGGGAGCACAGACCAGAGCAGGAAGGCCAGAGCAGGTCTGAAAGGAGGCATGCTTTTGTGCTTTGCAGTGCTGTTGTTGTCACTTTCAACCATGAAGAAATATTGGTTCATGTAAAAGACCATGGAATAAAATTACTGCCGAGTGCAGAGGCAGATCTGTTCTGGAGAGCAGGGCCACGGTGTGAGTTTACAGCCTGTTATGTGAGCCACACACAAGCAGACAACGTGGCCCTCTGCCCTTACTGCTTTAGCTGTCTAAATGTGGGCACTTGATTTCAGCCAAGTGTGTCCATTAAAATAACTTCTATATCATAGTAATTCTTTATCCTTTACTATATTTGGTTTGAAGTGGAAAACTCACAGAAGGTTTACAAGCAACACAAATGTCCAGAAAACCAATCCTTTCCCAGATATGTACAGATCACTCTAATAAGTGACATCTGGTAAATTATGGCTGAGAGAAAAAGCAAATTAAAAAAAATCCAAGTAATAAATTCTTAAAAATTCTTATCATACAGAACTGCTGGAAGCAGTTTTGATTTCTTTACCAAATTAGAAGATCTGTTAATTCAATAGAGAGAAAATTAGGGCTGTTACAGCCATTCAGAGTATTCTGAACATATCTATGTTGCCATGTGCAATTTCCTGAGAAAGAACAGCTTTTGCCTCATTTACATCCTCTGCTCCAGACATCTATTTTTCCTTGAGCTTGTTTACATGGGAAATCAAGCCAAATTAAAGAACTTAAGATAAACCAAGTAAGACCATTCATAGAGTCTCTAACATCCTTAAGCTAATGTAATTTTGTTCCCCTCAACAGCAATTCTTACAAATGCCAGCTTCCAGAAACTGATAAACCAAAACTGGATAGCACAGCTACAACATGAGTAAATGTTTTGTGCTTCTGAATGCCACGAGATATTATTCGGCCAAAGAGACTTTAGCAATGTATGGAACCAGTTCCACCCCATATACATTAAAGGCTAAAAAGTTGTTTTTATGATATGCTATTGTTAAAATCATACTTACAAATCCTGCACAGTGCTCGCAGAAAGTTGGCTTAAGATAGGTCATTTCCTGAAAGTTATGAATAAACCCTGGTCCCATTTTACACTGAAACTGTGATTTAGCTCTCAGAAAGTAAGCCATCATTTCTTCTTTGCTTATAAGACCATCTCTGTAAGGGAAATAAAAAGTAGAGTAGACCTGTCACTGCTCATGGCACTGAAAAATTTAGGGTTTTCTTATTGCAGAAATTATGCAGCACACAAAGCACATCCTTTTGAAGAGCTGCAACAGTCCTGGAAGGAAAAAGCCCTCACAGCCTTTGTGGTTCTTGCCTTTCTTTGAACAGTAACACTGAACTTACAGCATGAGTTATCTCACCTGTTAGTCGTGTGAGAGCACAGACCAGGACACTAAATGAAGGAACTTGACTTTCTGCTCACACAGAACAAGTGTGGTTGTGCCTCTGGTTGGCCACCAGCTTTCCCAGCCAGAGGTTCTGGACAACAAGAATTATCAAGCCCAACTGGCTAGGAAATGATTGTTATATATACCTTCTAGAATATTTGTTACCCCCTCTCTGCTACATGCACTCATTTCCCCCATGCTGTACAGAAGTTATTTGTCTCATCAGTCTGATGCCTGGTCTGGATAGAGCATCTCCACTGTACTTTCACAGTACTCTAGGGATTTGACTCAGTCCCAGCAGGAATTTGTTATTAAGCTATTAGATAAATGATTTTTAAAGTACCAGGTAAAGCAGGACTCCAACCTGGGACTTAAAAGACTGACTAGAGTATAAGAATTCAAATGATAACAGAATTTGGCTTTTGGTAATCTTGTCAGACACAAGAAACTTGAGAGATGCTGTTTCTTCAATATTTGTATTTTCTGAATCTTTAAATTGAGGAAAAGGAAAAAAAAAAAAAAACCACCACAAAGGTATCTCCAAGCTTACTGGTCTTTGTCCAGCACACAGAAAGAGTCCAAGAAGGGGAAGTTGGCAGCTATACTTTCAAAGTCTTCCTGAGATATATAACCATCATGGTCGTGATCATAGTTCCTAAAGACAGACTGGGGTAAGAAAAAGAAAAAAAAAATTATTGTACTATTATCTAGCCTGTCCTGAATCTATACCAGCCTCTCCAACATTATAATTACATGTAACTTAATGTTCTATACAGCTATTCAGATGCTCTGTTGCATCTGTTTTATTCGTTTTATTTTTGTTTAGTATTTCAATATGCATATTATTGGACTCTACAGGAAAAATGGCTAATTTTAAAAGAAAACTTGACATCAGTATTTATCTAGTGATGATCCTCCACACCTCTTCACACATAATTATTCTTGCTTTACTTTTCTTCTTTGTTGGAAATGTCACTAAAATTCTGCCCCAGGTAAGGATATTCCCTTTGCTTCATTAAGTATACTTTTAAATCATTTTTTAAAAAGGAAGAAATAAAACAAAAATAACACCAGCTTTCCCATGAGTATTTCAGATGGTTTTGGCTTAGTTTCTCTTTTAGGTGGTCACCTCTACTCTGCCAAAATACTGTTTCAATCTGTTTTGTTTACTAATACTTTGACGCCCCAATCATGAGCAATTTGTGTCTAACACAGCCATTCTCTTCCATCAACCCACCACTAAGTAAAAACAGACATGGGATCAAATTTAAAAGGTCACACACAGTGATGGGTGCCCCCCTTAGCTGCTAAGGAGTTACTGTATTCTGCCTTCCTGTTTGCAGACATGTGCAAGGGGTGTTAAAGTTATGTGCAATGCTGATGGGAAAAACATGAGTGTCAACTATCTGAGAGGCACATAGTGAAGTACAGACTCCATCATTAGATTAGAATTTTGTTGATAAAGACATTAAATTAATATACTGAGACCCTTGAAAGGCATCTGTATTGTCCTTGTTTTAACAAGAACCTGATGCAACCCATTTCTATCAAATGATGAACTGATGACTGGCAGACCTTGAAAAAACATCGTAAAGAAGGAATCAAAACACAAACCCAAGTAGTATTCAACACTTTTTGTAATAAAAACAATGGCTAAAAGCACAACTCAAAGCAGCAAGTAAACAACAAATATTGGCAAAGTGAAAACAGCTGTACAGAGTGGTGTGAGCCTTTAAGTAAACTGCATCCATAAAAGCCCCAAACCACGTTTTAATCCTGTCAAACTCTAGATCATATGTCCTGAACCAGGCCAAAATTGTGGAATGGGGAGCTGCAACTCCTTCAACTATAGAAATAAATATAAACTCCCACCCAGCACATTCTAGAAAGGATAAGGATTTGTGACAGACTTCCTATTTAAACTATTAAAGAGAGGTTTGGATGTGGAGTCATTTTTATCAACACATATGGCATTGATGAAAGCAATTCAGGAAGAGCATGTGCATTTCTGGCATCTCACATTAGAACAAAAATGAAACTTTTCTGAGAAAGAGCATGCCCAGAAAGTAAACTACAAGATATATTTGAAGTCTGGGTGAGAGAACTGAAGAATTTGTTTAGGTTATCTTAACAACATAACCCCAATTAGTGATCTGTAACACAAAGTCAGAATTTAATAGTTCGTCCCAGAGTTACTTATTAATTTGTAGAAAGCAGAAAGAAAGGTTCAGTCTCTCCAAAGCAATCTGGAAGTGTTTAGCTTTGTTTACATTACCTAGCACAGCACATCACCTTCTAAATTGAAGCTAGAAGATCCCAGCTCTAATTCTGTGTGACCTCGTGTCCACATTTTTAAAGTGACACAAAGACAATGCTATCTTTACCATACATAACATGCTCTGGACACTAAAATAACAGCAAGTTGAAAACCAAGAACAGAGTTTCCAGAAAAGTTCATTGGACCTATTAATGTATGAAACCTTGTTTCTGAGTTGCTTTCTTTTCAGCTGTCTGTTACCAGACATGAACTGTGTGGCTAGAGCTGCAAAAACTAAACTTTGCTCTCTGAATTTATGTTTGCTAGACAAACCCATTAAACAGTAGCCAGGTTTTGGATGCTTATGAAAGTCTGCTCCTTTGCACCCAGAAACCTATTTACTAATCTCATTGCTGATTGCAGGAATAAAATAAATATTTCTTAACATATCAGTAATGGCTCAAATTTGTTATGGTATGTCTGAAATTCACCCCAACCATATTGTTATGGTTCTATATTGTTATTATAAGCTTGAAATTAATTATAATGTTGAAAATATCAAATGTATAATTGTCTCAGACCAGTGCAATGTTCCAAATACTTACATCCACCAGTTTCCGGATGTGCTTGTTGATGACTGTAGGGTCAGGCTTAGGTACCACTCCAGATGCCCACTCCAGTGGCACTACTGGCTTGTTGGGGGTGGTCGGGGAGGTTGGCTGCTGAGAGATGGATCAGAACACAAGGATTTTCAAATATGAATTAAGAAGTTGAATTTCCCATTAAAAGCAGCTCAAAATGGCAGAGCTACAACCACAAACTAGTGGAGTACTCGTGCTGCAAAAATGTGCTTAGCAATACATCAGGCAAGGTTTTAAAGGGCTGCTTGTCTTCACATCTGACATCTTCAGTCAGGCTCTCTGTGGCACTTTGCAGCTGCACTGCCACCACCCAGCAGCAAACCCAAGCAGTCTTTCCTCACTGACATCTCCAGAGGGTTCAACAGCAATGGGACTTGAAGGAAAAGGGAAGGAAGGAAGGTCTGTGGGGTTTTTGAACACAGTAGGCATCAGAAATAGGTAAGCCCAGAAACCTGCTTTGCTCCTCAGTAAAACCTCTGAGGAAATCACCAAAGTCTCTCCCCAGCTCCCTGGACCATGCCCAGAAGCCATGTGAGGGACTGCCACAACCTAAATAAATTCATGCTCCAGCAAGATAGTGGGATGCAGAAGCAGGGGCAGAATTGTGCTCAGCAATCCCACTGGTTTCCAGCTGAGATGTGCCAGGATGCACAGCTCAATTCATCTAGGCAGCTTGAGTAGAAAGACTCTAACCTTTGACTTGCTCTGCAGATAACACCAGCCAGATTATTTTATTTTTAAAATTTCTTGGTCTTGAAAAAACAGTAGCTGACAGCTCACTGGATGCATAGAGCTCACAGCCTGACTGCCTCCACACTACTACAGTGCTTTGGGAGTAGCTCTGGAACACAGCTCAGATTCTTCAAGCAGAAAATATAGGACAAACCTGAACACATTTTCAGGTAAGGATTCAAAAATAACCAGTAAGAGTGAAAAACACTGCAAATCAAACTGGCCTTTCCCTGCACCTGCCACTGGACATCTAGCAGGTGAAGCAGCATCAAGAAGAAAAAATTCAGTGTGTTTTGGATCAGAAGGGAGAGGGTCTACAGTCTCAGAAAGCCCCTGTGTTAGTTGATGAGCAAAGAATCTGGGTCTCATTTGTCTCGCTCTGAATTGGTGTGACTTGGGAGACAATTAAGAAACGTAAAGATGTTACATGTATCATTGTGTATAACTGTGGTATTGTAGACTTTGACATCCAGATGAGAAATGGTCACAGGTTTGTATTTTACTGTGTTTGGTTGGAAAAGAAAAAAAGGATTTGTTATTGCGTTGCCTTATTAATTTGGCTTTTTCTTTTTCAAGTGTTAGAACAGCTCTTATCAATGCCTTGATAGATTTTGACCCATACAAATGTGCACAAGTCAGTTTGGGAGGAAAACACCCCTATATCAACAAAATTCAATTTTCATAAGAAGTACAGTGAACCTGGGCATCCAGCTCTATCTGCCAAAAGCACTGACTCCAAACATCTGTATTAAAAGTGTCAGTGTGGTGCTAGACTACCAAGATCTCACAGGGAGCTTTTAACATCTGCTGGTCTGGGTGCACAGTGGCAGAAAGAGGCTGAATCCAGTAGAGTCTTCCTCTTCCTTCTGGGCTATTTCATTTGAAGCCTCATTCAATTTTTGTGTTTTTTTGACAAGTTGCAGTGAAATCCTCATGTTACTGACCACTAGCCAAAGGGGAATATTTGTTCCTTCTATTGCACTCATAGATTCAAATGAACAACCATGATATTATTTATGTATTTGAAATGCATCCTATGAGAAAAGGTGCTAACTGGTTAGAGACTACCAAGCTGAATTGATTAAACAATCCAAAACACTGTATCTGGTCACGCAGTTTGTGATTCAGACTGTATCTCCCATTAATTTTACCAGCACAGGGACCATGGTATTTAGACTGAGAAAGCATTTTCAGATGTTTGCAAACATCGATGTATTTCGGCATTGAAATGAATTCTACTGAAAACCAAAAAAAAATCACCTAAGTGCTTCATCAGTGGCATAATTTTATCAGGCAGAGTCGTCCTCTAGATAATAGCTGTATTAGTAAAAACTCCCAACAAGAAGTTCACAAATAGGTGTGGAAAAGCAGGACACTGTGACAAAGAGGTGCTATACTACAGCTGGGGGTCATTCCTCAGTGGTTTTTTAGGCTGCTATACTGACTGGAGATTCTCCTCCCAGCTTTAGCAGAAGGAAAGTCTTGCTCAAGTCCCTGTTGAAGGCAGACCCATATGCTAACAGATCAGCTCCACTTTTGCCTCGAAAATGATTGCAGCAGCATGTGAGGCATTTCCTCCATAGTGCACCTGCATGGGAGTGGTACCCATATAACAATAAATCCAGGAGCAGTTGGAATGACATAACTATGCTCTCACGTTACCTTTGACATATTTTTCCACATACAAAAGCCCTACAGATTCTTTCCCCTCTAATAGAGCCTGTGTGCTTTGGCACTCCATCAAAGAGAAGCAAGCTTCAAATAGTCCGGCTTCTGTCGATTCAGCTGCAGCTTTTTACCCATCAGGGTGCTGCAATAGCTCAATGTCACTGGTTATTCATTGATCCTTATGCAGAAGTGTCCCACAACTGCTGGGCACTGTTAAAGTTCACAGCACTGTTTAGATTGCTTTTGTCTTGCTTAAAGCTCCGGCTGGAGATCAAAGCAGCAATGTGATAATTTTCTTCATTTACAGTAGCGGTCCATTAGTCCTTGCACAGCATAGGGCTGCAACATTTCAACTCTGCTGGCAGTAAATGAGAGCATGAGGGACCCAGAATGACCCAAATAAACAGCAACTGTTGTGGTCAAATTGTATCCAACAAGGACTGGAGACTCAGTAATGAAATTTCAAATGTTCAGGCCGAGCTAGTGTTGACTCTGGAAATATTCATTAATTTCCTTAACATTGCTCATAATACATCACTGGGAGCACACACACATAGTCCTCAAACTGGTCTCCAAGAGTGATTAACAAATTTAAACCCCAGAGAAGCCTTATACTTGGAAATTAAAGGGTTCTGCTTCCTTGCTTGCTTTTAAGAAAAAAAGCTGCTTCCTTTTGCTTGCTTCAAAACCTGAAAAAGCACAGGAAGGCATCATCTCAGACTCCTGGACCCTGCTCTCATCCCCTGAGAAGCATTTCCAGCCACTCCCTTCTGCTGCTGTCAGACTTGAGAGGACTCAGCCTGAGAGCATCACAGGCTGGATATGAAAGGTAATAAGAATGTTAATATACTGAAGAAATGCTCAGAGGAAAGCAGAGTTCCCAACCTTTGGTAGCAGAAGAAAGATTAATACTTGAAGTGAATATCAACTATTATTTACAAGATTTATCTGTATCCTTTGACTTTCAAAAATAAAGAAAAATGCATGAATGCAGCATTATCTTTAGTTGCACATAACCAAATAAACATTAATACCTATTCTCATCTGTTCAAACATTGCTTGAGAGCCCAATATGCAGCCAATTATACCTAAGCAAACAGTTTTAAAATACTATGGTAAATATTTGCCTTGCCTTACACAAATATTTTAATGCAGAGTTGTTTTATGTAACTGCACCAGCAGCCAGAAAATCAGCTAAAGATCACACAATAAATAGTTGATATAAGCTTATAAAGGATATATATCTAAAGCAGAACTTTGTTTTCCAGGGCTTGCAGAGGTTTTGTTGTAAAATAATTAACAGTGAAGTTAATGTTCCACTATTTATTTTTCCCAATATGCACTAAAATATTTAAATAGTGCCTGTGTATTCTACACAAGTATAGTACTAAAAAGCTTTTATGCACATATTAATAAGGAAACACATTAACTGTAATTTAAAAATTTAATCAACTGCATGCAGAAAAAATAAACAATAAGTCAAAATGCAGTAAAAGATGACGTACAGACTTGGAGTTCCTTGGCTCCAGCACCAGCGAGAGCTTGTAGATGTCGTCCTCAGTGTGGTAGAGGTCCAGGGACAGCTATAGGTAACAAAGAATGGAAAACAGTAATATTTACTAGACTGAGTTGGATATGACAGGCTTGTAAAGCTGAGCTACACCTCCCACCGATGGTAAACACAATGTTTTGCTACTCTGAGCTCAGGAGACACTCCAAAGCTGCTTGCAGCTGCTGGGAAAGCAGATTTCCACAGCGAACACAAGCCAGGCTGGTGAAGCACACACTTCACAGGCGCTGCGCTTGAGGGCAGGCACAGCCCTCACCCTGAGCCCATGGGGAGAGGGGCTGCATGCTGGCCTCGTGCAAAGAGGGACATCGGCTCCAAAGACCACCCCCACACAAATCCCTTTCTTCTGGCAGCTCAGTGCTCATCAGAGATCTCAGAGAAACACCCTGGTGAATACAAAAACTTGAGGACAGTAGTCATAGAGGGGCTAGGCTGGAAGGATTTCAAGTTTAATTCTGGGCAAATTTTGTTCCTCGAGAACGCTCATGGCAGTGCAGCACTTCTACAGAGATCAGCCTGTGCAGCAAACACCTCTCTGGAAAGCCCTGGGCAGACAGGCCTGGGAGAGGCAGGCTGGGTTTGCCACTGCTGTTGATGCAGAAAGTGCTCCATTGAGAGCAGTCCCAGTTTAGCCCAGCTCAGTCTGCTCCTGGTTGCCTCTCAGCAAGTAAGGCAAATTGCCTTCCAGCTGTTTCTAAATAAGTGAAAGGTTTTTCTCTCATGTTCTCATTCTTTTCCCTAGAGGATTTATTGAGAAAAAAAGAAGGTACATAAATATGCTTAAAGTAGGATGAATCTGTTTTCAGTTTGGCTACTGGGGTCTTGCACTGATTAATGTCTGCAGTAAATTCCAGTGATGAAGGAGAAAGCTAATCAACACTATAGCTAATGTTTTACAATGAGAGGAAACAAACATTGCATGTTTCCTGTGATCATGTTCCTGCATTAACTGATTTTGAAGAACTGACACGATTTGAAGTTATCATCCACCTTGCAAACCCCCGGTTAAGCTAAGATTGAGTTAAAAGGATGTTCCCAAGCAGACAGATAGAATTACTACTCACTAAATGACTCTGACATAAGGTTATTTTTAGAGAATCTGAAGTGCCAAGTGAGTAGCAGCAGGACCAGTGACACCTACTGCAGAACCACCTTTAGGCACCACCCGCTCTTAGGCACAGTTTTGTGCAATGAGTAAGACACAAGCTGTGCCCTTTCCCAAGGCAGGCTCCCAAAGCAAACACATGGCTTTAGACAAATCTGGAGATCACATTTTTAATTTTGTCTAGCTGAAACACTGCTGATTTTTGCACTTTGTAATTAAGGGCACAGGGAAAGGCTGTGCATCCTGTAGTTTCCTTTACCCAGCCAGCAAGCTGCTGCCACATGTTTAGATAAGGGCCTGTCCTAAAGAAAAAATGGAATCAGTAAGTGCTGTAATAAATATTGTTCACGTGGTGAGATGTTCAGTGACTGTATTCTGAGGTTCCTTGGTGGCATAAAATAAGCAGCACTTGGTTGGAGCACATGCTGTTATCAGGTCAGACAGGGAGTGAGAGCAGAATTGGTAGTTCAAAAGGAGTTGTCTGGTTCCTGTGAAAGAGCACAGTTTTCTCAGCAGGCCAGATGGGTGTGGATTTGGGAGTGGAAACGTATTAGTATTTATTGAGCAAGCTTGTATCTCTCCCTCCCTGAATTATGTGACCTGATCTTAAGCAGTGGTTATAACTTCATTAGGCACAATGTGTAAGCATGCAGTGGACAAGGTGTTGTCTAATTCAGAAATTTCATACATTAGCACAGAAATGTCAAGCATGATGGCTATGCAGTTATGTAAGCATTCATTTTATATTTCATTTACACTAAGTAAATTTATTTGTCAGTTTTGCACTGACAAATAGAGTATAAAAAGAATTTTCCTAGAATAAGCTTTACAGTGAGTGGCAGTTTCTATTCTAATTTGACTATCATTGCTGCCCTATTTTTTTTCTGAGCAGTTTGGAGGGGCATTGAGAAGGGAGTGATCAGAAACGTATGACTTTTTTAAAGTGGAACTTACTGAACACAAGTTAGGGAGGGTGACTTTCAATTTGATTGTTTAGGTAGTTCTCATTCTCTTCACTAGACTGTACAAATGACTGGGACTTTCCAGTCATTTGCATATAGTCTCAGAACAGGTTAGATAAATAGATATCGAGATATAAAAATAGTGAGGGAAAAATGGTGGCACCAAGTAAGTTTTAACACAATTCATATAAATAAATACACTGTGGTCTAGTTAAGCAACTGATACCCACTTCTAATGCACAGAAAGTGATTAAATATATACCAACATATTTTTACCCACATTGTGAAAAAAAACCAAACCAGTGTGGAAATAATGCACAGCAGGTAAGGACATCCCTTAAGCATCCTTACCAAATATATGTTTTCTAATGGTAAAACTGTCATTAAAGCTGTTTTTCCTCTCTGCTGCATTGCCAAGCTTGTGTTTAGGTCCTCTTTCACTTCTTAGCTCCACATTTTGGATTCCAGGGGGAGGTACAGAACCAGGTACAAGGTTCAGTGAAGGAGGAACAAGTGTGGCCAGCAAGTCAGGAAAAGAGAAATAATCACAGACTAAGAGCAGTCATGGTCTAAGAAGTGAGTCCATCTTCATGTAGCATACTCTGGCTCACTGGCAGCTGAATTGTAACACATTTACTTCGCTTGCCCCTGTAACTCAGACTCATTTACACAACACAAGGCAGGACTTGCATTCCCCTCAGCTTTCCAGTCTCCTGTGCCAGTAAACCTGGCATGTGTCCCTGCTGTCCATACAGCAAACGTTTCCCTTGTTTGAGGCATGCTCACTTCCATGAAAAATGCTGGCTTCTTCCATCTGCTTGTTCAAAGCCAAAATTCTGTGAGCTAGAAGCTGACTTTTTATGTTTATAAAAATATGAGGTGAGGTAGAGGGGTGTGGGGATGGGGGGGGGGGGGAAGCAGACATCTAAGTTTGTGTGCAGACATTTAAGGCACGAGAAGATCAACTTTCCAAACTGTTGACCATTCAGCAGCTACCACTGAAACCAAGAGTCCTCCTGTTCCCCATGAAACCTTTTGGTCTGTGCTCAAAAGAACATCTTTAAAATGCCTGCAAGCACCTTGAGCAATTGGCCTGAAGTTCACTACCCACCTCTCACCCAGGCGTTTAACCCAAGTTCTCACTTCATAGCTCTTATCGAACATCACCATTTCCAAGCTACTTGAAAGAAATCATCTCTCTTAGAGCAAATAGGACTCTACCACTGAGGAAGAGAAAAACCAGGCCATATTCCCATATGCCCATGAAATGCCAGCTTTATCTTTTTTGTACAAATTGTTGGACTAGCAAGCCAGTACCCAGTAACTGACCTGTCTAGCAAGCACAGGCCAGGCACTTGCTAAGAGTGGTGTAAAAGGCAACACTGCAAGGGAGGGAGGCCAGGCAAGAGATTTACAGATTGCTTATCAGGACAAGAGACTGACTAAAAGCTTGCCCAGATAGAAGCTGCCCAGTGGGAAAACAGCAGAAGGGAAGAAACAGTTGGGTCAGCTGATTTACACACAACTGAAAAGCATTTTACATGTTTATATTCATTTACTGGATTTGAAAGGGAGTTTCTCTAAATAAGGCAAAGATGGAAAAACTTTTTACAGTTGACATTAGAGAGATAAGACCCAGCAATAAAAGGAATGGTTAATTCTTCACGCTCTGAAAATGGAAGATGATGCAGGCAGCAGGGGAGGCTAAATCTGCTAAAAGACCACTTGCACACAGCAAGGTCAACTGCTTTTAGTTGTCAGTTCTTGTCAGCTTGGGGTTGCAACCCTTTTCTTCCCCTCTTTCTCTGAATCCAGCCAATAATTAAAAACTTTCTTTTCAACAGAAAAGTAGACAGAAACATTTAATCAACAATATTAATCCATTATTACTATTTAAGAGACTAACGTAAAAAAAACCCCAAAAATGTATTGTATTCATACACACAGATAAGGACAAAATCTATGTACAGGAAGAAAAATGAAAATATTTATATTATGATATGTCTCAAAATTCAGGAACTTTTCATAGAAATTTGTTGGTTTTTCCCTTTCCAGAAGTCACAATATTAAATCAATACTCCCACACAAATGTACTTGATCCACAACTACACTTCCAGTGACTCATGTGAAGACAGAATTACCCTGGAAAGGTTTTAAGTTACCTACACCTTATTTATAACCCTTGATCAGGTCTGGAATTAACATTGCAGGATGCAACTTCATTTTTTACGATCAGATTGGCTCAACTGTAACAAAGTCAGCAGAGTTATATTATGAGTGGATGCATCAGAATATAATAAATGAGAAAGTACCCAGCATATACTCAATTACTTCTCCTAGTAAATGGAGTACACTGAAAGAAATACAAAAATACAAATAAAATCCCTGTCATTTTGCTGAAAACAAAGAAAACAAGGAAAATATTTTTTACAAATTGGAAAACAGATACACTATGTGAGCTCAAGTTGATACAATGATGAATATACAAAGACCTGCAAGGTCTCAAAAAGATCTTAAGCTTTCTGCTCCTTTTGGTAAACAGGCTGTCACAAACAAGAGAGAACATCTAATGAAAGTGGTAGCAGCAGTTCAGCTTCCATCTCTCACTTCACATTGTCTAATTTCTACCCTTTTAGACTCACTTTTTTATTCCTCAGTTCCCTAAAGCCTGAGGTTTCACTTCCCCCTATTCAAAGCCAAGCGTGTAAGAAATGACCAGGAAGGGAAAGAGTGTCACAAGAAAGCAGCTCTCAGTCCCTAAAAAAACAAAACAAGATAATAAATATCTACCTTTATAGTTAAAAACTTAAATTAAAGGATTGTTGCAGATGTCAACATCTGGTGCCTGCTCTTTCCTGTCCCACTAATGAGGATTAAGACTTGTTCCCACATTGTTCCACATAAGGTATAACTGAAGGTTTTCCAATTTCCCCAAACTTTCCCTGTCCTCATTACAATGAAGCCACAAGTATATGCATACCAGCTTGGTTTCTCCAAGCTCAGGCTTGTATTTGTCAGCAAAGCTCTGTACCTGATCAGTCCCAGTAAAAATCCATCACATTTTTATTTACTGGATAGGAAGTGTACTGTGTCACATGGAAAGCACAGGGGAGCAAAACCGGAATGATGCTCAAGCTGGAATTTCTCTAGTGTGTTGATGCCAGCACGTTACCCAATTGTTCCAGAGGAGGCATAAGCCTCCATTCTAAGTAGTCAGAACTGAGTTTTTACTTCTAACATAAATACAGCCCTCCATCTCTCATTCTTACAAGAGGTTTTTTATAACAATCCTGTTGCTGCTTCCAGCCATCACATGCAATTCTAGTAAAACTCTTCATACCTCATGCGAACTTGTTTATGTTTTGTATTTTTTCCCTTTTCTTTTCCAAGGTAACAATATGCACTTAACTTTATAGATACGAGTATTCCTACTGACATTCAACATTTGAATCACAGCAGTGAATTGAAACACGTTCAATACTTACAGTTAGCAGGTTAATTAAATCCAAGTTAGGCTCTAAATGATGAGAAGCAGTTTGCAGGGAAACCAGTTCACTCAAAGTGATGGAAAGCTGCTGCATTTTCACTATGTTAACTTTGTTCTCATCTATCCAATCAGGAAAAATGACATGGACAGCAATCAAGTCTTTCAAATGGACTCCTAAAATGGGAATTTTGAAGCCAACACAGTCAGCAAAAGCCTTGCGGTAGTTGCAGTAGTTTCCATTGGAAGAGACCAGCTCAGTCATTTCGTTCCAGTCCTACAAATAGCCAGAGAAGCAAGTCTCTGTGAAAGCATTCATTGCATTTCCTTAATCTTTAATTGAGCACAACTCTTGTCAGGGTGTCAACAGCCTTAATTTCCTCTCTGGCACAGACAATCAGCCAGAGGATCTCTGTGAGCTTATCCTGCTCCATTGAGAGGAATGCAACCAAGTGCCTTTCAGGATGCTCTGCCATGATCTAAATACTGTGTTAGTGAGACACCTGCACTGCAGAACCCATCAGACCTCAAAGAGGTGATATTCACCTCAGTATGTCTGTATTCTGGAGTCCATCATACCTTTGTGACTTCTGAGGACAGATGAGAATGAGTCTCTTTCAGGCGAGAAATAGAGCTGTGGCTTAGACCTCCCACAACTGCCATCAGTGTGTTGAAGTTCTGGAGGTGAAGGAGCTTCTGCAGGAGAGATTAACCATGCATAATTAAAAATTAACTAAATACAAGTAGCAGCTACTCAATGTCACACACAACAAGTAAAAGGAGACAACCCATCATACTAAAGCAGAAATCACTAAGCCAGGGCACATAACAGAATGGTTCAGCATTTTTTGGTTCAGCATTTTTTATTTCAGCGTTTTCCAATTAGCTTAGCTCCAGAAGAAACACACAGTAGTGACAGTTGCCAACTGGAATACAGTAAAGAAGTTATGTCTGCTAGTTAAAAAATGCTAATTAAAAAATGCACCTGAACAAATAACCTCCAGTGATGTTGAACAGGCTACTCACTTAGGAAATAACACAAAGAGCATCAGCTAATTTGTTTACTGTAATCTCCATTTATATTCCTGCTTTATACTGGAAGAAAAAGACTCATCTGCAAGACTTACCTGTGCAACATTGATAAACTTTGTGATTACTTCTGCTCTTTGCTGGGGAGTTGGTTTGCTGAGAACCATGAGCTGGACCCATTTAGAGATACCATTAAATAAAGCAATAGATCTCTCCAAAGTAGGATTGTTCTCCAAGCAGCCATGGATCACATAGCTTTGGTAGTCTGTGAACTAACAGAGAAAAGACACTTTCAGTAAAAAAGTGGACAAACTGGAGCATTAAATTGAAACTTTGATACTTTTCCTTTAAAAGCTTCTCTTTTTTAGAAAGTGACCATGATTGAGGGTCAACAGACCCTACTGCACAACAGCTCTACCTTAAAATCTTTTTGCTGTTATTTGATGTGGCTTTTCCTTAAATGTCAACTTCCAACTTGTTTGTGTGTCAGGAAATACAGAAGCCTGCAAGATCAGTGTGATTGCTACTTCCATCTTTCCTATAATTTACTCCACACATTTTATTCTGTGTAGTTATATTTGACAGCTTCAAGTCATGGTACTCTATAGGATCTCAAAAATTAAATTTCCCTAAATGTTTGAAAAACAGTTTTCAGCTGTCCCTTAAAGGGAGGTTTTCAGTAACTTATGACGTAATTTTAGCTTGTGTAAGGATTTGCTAGTGATGCCAGACAAGATGGGTTTAACTGATCAAAACCAGCCTGCTAGAAAAACATATGAGGGCATATACTCTAACACAACAGATGCTTGTCTCCTAGCTGCAGATAAACAGTATTTCAGTGTTCAGATAATTAATTTTTTTTTTGTTATAGTTAACACTGCTCTTCCTTCTCACCCATCTTTTAAAACAGGTAAAACCAAAGACAGAATTCAGACTAATCATATTCTACAATTACGTATCTTTGAGAGAACAAGTAGTACAAGATGAATTAACTCTCACTGGTTCCAAAGAATCATCTGTGATAGCAAAATGCAAGAATTAAGAATAATTAACAGAGAAGCTAGAAACAGCAAGGAAAACAAAAGAAAATTAATTGCATGTTTGAGTTTTCTTCCTGGAATTCCCCCAGAGGAATTTAAATGCATCTTAAATCTAAATAGAAATCCATGCCTTTTTTCTTGTCCTTCCCTCCTTCTTTGAGGTTAGCATTGCACAGATCACAGAAGGGTGTTTTCCTATGATTTGAAGTCTAGAGTAATTAACCTTTGAACATTATTAAGCAACATCAAAAGTGATTTTATTTAGACTGGTCTCAGCTCCTCATTGATCTCTTTTTCCTTCCTCCCTTGGAAAAAAACAAATAAACGAATACATTTTTCTTAGTTTGGAAGTTTGATTTCTCTCATTCTCCTAAACACTTCCAAAAAGTCTCATTTGTCATCCTGAGAACTTACTGTTTCCATTTACCACCTGATACAGTAACATCACATGACCCTTTCATGGATATTTGCCTGCAGAAATCAACATTTCTTTTGGCATTTGTCTTACTCATTTGTTTTGTTTTAGTTTCAACTTTAGTTTTCATCCACTTTTGCCTCTTGTCCTTGTCCAATCCTCTGTGAAAAGAAGCAACTGTGCCTGAATTTCCCTCAGCATCAAAAACCATCAGGCACAAAAGGTTCAAAGGAAGTGCATGGCTACATATATCATATGAGGGAGTATAAGGAATAAGGATACACTGAAATGTTGAGAAAAAAGTCATGTATGTGAAACCATGTGAACACTTTTAACAGACACGCTCCTAACTGCAAGTGACAAAGTTGTGGGCTTCTTACAGAAATTCTCCTAAAAGATTTATGCTCCAGAAAAGTGAGATGTTCAGCTAGCTCAATGGGCTCCAGATGGTCAAACAGCAGGCAAGCTTTTCCTTTCTTGGAAATCTTCTTCCTCTGTGTAACTCTTCTCATCCAGTCATAGGAAGGACTGCAACAGAACAGGAATAAATCTCACTTCTGTTTGGGTGTGTACCAGTGTAGCCCACAGTTGGAATGCATCATGTAAAATTGACCATGGAAGGACCATGAGACTTCTGGTATGTGACATCCAGCACATCACAAACACACAGAATAAGACCTCTCCAGGAGTGTAACAGAAGATAGGAGTTTTGGATTCACTACTCCAAGTGATAAATAATAGCAGGTTTCTATCACAACAAAAGGACAACCTATTCTTCCCCATGATACAGGAAGCCATAATTAAAGATGCTTTGGAAATACAAGAACAGCTCACAACAAATTCTGATACAGAACAAAAACATACTTGAATAACATCAAGGATTAATTTTTCCTCTGTAAGTCCACAGGTCCCTGAAGTAATGGAACAACAAAGACAGCCAAATGCTGTGCAACCGCCATAATTTAAAAGAAAATCTACAATATCAGATGAGATGCAAAAGCATGTCTGGTGATGTTTAAAAGGTAACTTTCATTCCAGCTTGTCAAGGAAATAGTAGTTGCAATCATTTTGATGTAATGCAACTACATATGTGAATGCTAAAAATTCTCCAGTTAAATAATAGAAAACATTCCAAAACACTGACAGATTACTGATGAGAGGACAAGAAAGCTTCCCTGAGAAGACCTAAGATTTACACAGCATGCCAATCACTATATTGCTTGTTATTTTATATGAAAACTTGTAGGAAAAAAGTAATACCAATCACTTAATTGGCACTTTCTTTGTCAGAAAAATAATTTATTTTCTATTTATGTGAAAAATTTATGTACAGATAGGAATCTTCTTTTTACTGTGTAACTATAACTTCAAATTTTTAGTAGCTTCAAATTTAAAGAAAATTTTGTAAGTGCCTTAATATTTTTATACTTTGTACAGAACTAGAATTCTGCTGTTCCAGACACAAAGATGTCCTTGACATGACATGCTTACATGCTGGAGATATCAATAAGATGGATGTGATCCTCATATCCAAGCTGGCTGGCTACTTCTTGAAACTCTTCAGTCAAGCGAATCAGCCCAAGATCCAAGTTAAACTCTGCAGGAAATTCCAAAATCCAGTATCTGAAATCCACAGACAGCAGTTAAGAGATGTCCAGAGACTCATGTACAACATTCAGCGGCTGCATGTATTTTACATAGATTTTTTAATAGGACATGTTTCAGATCCACTGTTCTTTAGATAGAGAGAGTAAACTCAGCCTGTTTCTGCTGTAATTATTTGTGACACTGAAGTGGCAAAAGCCCCTTTATCTTTTAAATTTTTTTCTTAACTCACAACAAAGCAGCATTCTATTGAAATGCAAAATTGAAGTGGTGTCTCAGGTGACACCCACAGAAGGCACACACAGTGTCCCGACTCAGGCTGCCAGGACACCAAGATAACACTTGCACCTAGTCCCTGTGCAAGTGAGACAACTTTGTCTGCTCAGAACAGTCTTTTCAATGGAAATGCAAATGTGCATTTGAGTGGCAGTTCCACCAGGGTGACCGTGTAAAGCAGCTGTAAGCCACATGAGCTGAGTGTAAACCATGTAAGCCCCCTCCTCTATGTCAGGGGGAGTGGAAAAGGCTTTACCAGCTTTTTCCTTCAGGAATCCCCCTCATCTTTCTTCTCAGTGATGTAACTTCATCCAGAGGAAGGAAGGAAAAACATTTGTTTGAGTGAAGCAAGCTATATCATGATTACTTAAAAATTCATTCTTTCTCTTTTACAGGGAAATGTTCCTACATAAGGACAGCCCAACACATGGAAGCTTTCCCATGGAAACAAGGTCAGAGCAGCTGGTGCAGGGTTTGGAATACACCCAATGTGTAACAGCTTCGGTATCACTAACACACTCTGGTCACCATAAATTATGTAGGGATTGCATGAACTGAAGTCTAAAGCCCAGAGACAATATTCTTCTCCCAAACTAAGTTACAGCTGGAAACAAAATGTGTCTCTCCTCTGGGTGGCACTGAACTTGTTGGCCTCTGAGAGGCTGATAAATCTTAGCACTCATGAGCCAGATAAATCATAATGCAAGTTTTCCATCAAATTTTAGCTTAATGCAGTTAAGTGTCTTAAAAGCTGGGTTGCTCAACTTAATTGTTTTATACACACAGAAATTCACTCTTCACTGCAGAATGGAGACCAAATAAAAAAACCCAAACAAACAAAATTACATTGATAGTATTAACAGAACTGTAAAACGAAAATGCTAGAGGACCAGAAGAGCATGTACCTCATGAAGTAGCAGATTTTCAATCTGAATTCATTGCAGTTCTCCCCATCAGCATCTCTGTAAGTATGTCAGCTAAAGAAAGATTTGCTTGCCTTGATTCGGCAACATTGTTTTTATTCACTGGAGGCTCACACTAGACCAGCTCGATTTAAAAAGTATCAAACTTTTCTTCTAGAGATGACCACATTATGTGGTTTTCTCTATAGAGATGACCACATTAGTTCTGATATTTCATTCACATTCATAACATCATAGGGGACTGAGACTATTTCCTGGCTGCCCCTTTTTTTCCCTATCAAAAACGCCTCTATTCTACAATTCTGAATATTCTGCTGAAAGGCTCCTTGCTAGCTCTGGCTAACCAAATATAATAATAGTTATGATTACTGAATTAAGAGGTTTAATGACATATAGGTGCTTAGATATCACTGAAAATTCACAGTAGTCAACCTGTTGTGATAAACTTGAAAAGTTATCTTGGCCTCGTATTTGTAGTTATTCAAGGTGGATGCAAAGTCAGTAATCTTGAACATATGGAGAAAGCCCACAAGGACTTTATGTGAGCATAAAGAAGCTCACAAACTTCCACCTTTTAGGTTGATGAAAAATTCACCTCTAAACCTTGTTTGTCACTAATTAATTGGCACATTTTTACAAGCAGTCAGGAAACCAATCTGCTTTTGACACTGTAATGCCAATTTGCAGCACTTTGTGAAAGGATATGTGGACAGAAGCTTGCCAGCCAGCTCTGTGGAAGGCAGATACCACCGATGCATTAAAAGAAAGGTTCTTGGCAAATGGCTGGAACACGGGTTTCCTTTGTCATCTGCAAAAGAGAAACAATGAGTTAACTTCATGATGAAAGAGGGGAGCTTTTATTCTTCAAGCACAGTCAGACAGAAAGGATCAAAAGTGGAAATGTTGGCTCCTTATCTAACAAAAAGGTAGGAAAGTACACTAGAGCACAAAAATGCCCCTTGAACAGTAACTTGCTAGAATGCAGTGACAGTTATTTAAACAGAGGAAAAAACCCAAACCAGTGCAGATAACAGGCCACAGCAAAAAAAAAATTTAGCATGGGCAGCACTGTGCTAAACTTTGTATAACCAGTGCCAGTAATCTAAGGGACAAATCCAAAATTAGTCCATCAAGAGAGTGGGAAGATGATTTATGTACAACTACTTCCAATATTTATTTTATTGCAGCTTTATAGCTTTAAGTTAGCAGTTAAATTATTTTCAAAAATGGATCTGCTTCAAGGAATTAAATGTCAAAGCAGCACCTCACATCTGTGCCCAAGGTCACATCTCCAGCTGCCTAACAGAGACCCTCGTGCCTGTGCAGTGTAGCCACTGAAACTAGACAGAGTTCTTCCTTGGCAGACTGGCTGACCATCAGTCTTCCCCACCTTCTGCAATGTTAGATTATTCTCTGCCTGTCACTTTTTTAGAAGAGGGTAGATGATATGAAACGGGAGGCACACATGGACTGCGCTTGTCAAGAGAGTTTGTACACAAGAAGAGACATTATTTCCAAAGACAGCAAGTGCATGGGCTCTGCCAATGCTCTAATTACTAGAGCAGTAAGTTTGATGGTGGCCATCAGAAATGTGTGTGTGGGATTCACTGCAGCTGGTAGCAAGGTCTGCCCATCCATCAATTGTTCAATCTCTCTTACCTTTAGATACTTGTTTCTCTCCACATGGCAAGAAAAAAAAATTAGTACTTCATTCCAATCAAAATCTGTCCTGCATCTCCAGAAAATATAAGTGTAGCTTTCTTAATCAAAGCCCCATTAGAAAACACTTAAGTCCATCCATGAACTCATTTGATTGCAATGTGATATATGTCATGATTAATGGTGTTATGGATCAAGGTCTTTTTCATCACTTCTTTCCCTCAGACCTGGTACATCACATATTAATAAGAGTAAAAAGATTACACGAGTCTTAGGTCATACTCTTGCCAATTATTGCATGATGATTTCAAAAACCTTTAAAAAAATGACTGGTCAAAACCACAGCTGTGTAACCACTCAGGACAAAGATCAATGCCAGAAATAACTCCTGGAATAATTCATCTAAACATTTCTCTTGGTAAAGGTCAGCATTTTAAAAACCACCATACCCACAATTGTGCATTATCTGTATTAAGAAAATTTAATACAGTATGCATGTGATTAAAATTCTGGCTTGCATGATTCTGGGCCAAATTGAAACATGGAAAATTTTACAGAACGAAATGTTCTTAGCCAAGAGAAAGATTGGCTAAACCATAGAACAGCAGGATTTATATTAAAAGATTAATTTCAATAACAACAAAATAAAATATTGAAAGAGCATACCAAACATTTCAATACAAGTGTTCAAAAGCTCATCTAATGTTGCAGCCTTTCCAAGACTGTTTGACCCCATTGTCTTTTAATCGTTGTCAAAAAATAAGAGACATTTTCACCAAGTAGGAGGATGCTTCTTCAAATGTCCAGCTTTTTCACTTTATTTTGTTGGTTGCATTCTTAGCTGGACTTCAATGAATATCTGAAGAAAGTAAAAGAAATCATGATTATATGACTATATGGAAGAATTATCAGGATGCAATGCTTACAGTTCAACTCATCTTTTCCATAAACTGCTTTTTTCCCCACATGATACAGAGCATGTGAAAGATTGCCATAAGCTTTCCCTACATTCCAGCTTGTGTTTCTAAGCATTGTCCAATTGTTTGTCCACTAGCACAAAATAAACCCATAGCCAGGGTCATAAAACAGAAACCAGATGGTAAATGAGGGCCTGCATGTACAGTGACGCACATTTTGTTCAAGCCATTCTATTTACACTTGATAAGTCACTTTTTGTTAATAACCCTGCTTTTATGTTTTTAAGCATAACCATTTTTCCCCCTGAGGTTACTGGTTCATGATAATGCTAATGGTCTTAATTGGAACAGACCACATAAAGTGTTTAATGAAGTTCATAGCAAACATTAAACTCGGAGGCAATTTTTCCAAGGACCTTAAGATCAGCTTTTAAAAATAAAATACATCTTCCCACAGTAGCTGGGCAGTCACAGAGAGCTGAACACATACAGAAACTTCATCTACTATGCATTTAAATATCAAATATCCTTTTAGCTGAAGATGCACAGAATACTCTATTACAAGTTATCAGAAGTAATTTTACAGGTTATATTTAAAGAACAAATCAGTATTTTATTATCTATCTGTGATTAAGCCCCACTACTGCCTGATCACACCAAGTGTTTGAAATGTGACAAACAAGTACATCCAGCAAGTTATCTAAAAAAAAAAAAAAGCAAAGAAAAAAAAAAAAAGCGCCAAGCGTCTTTGAAGTGAAACAGCAGAGGAATTTGGGAAATTCATTTTCAGAAGTCATTGCCCATAACATCAACTTTTTAAAGCTGGTCATGCAAAGCACTGATGAACCGTATACCTGCTTTAATTCACCCCCAAATAGCAAGTTTTTCAAGCCCACCATATCACAGACCTTGCAAATCCAGTCCTAATAGGACTGGCATTCTTCACCCTTTTTACAAAAGCACCCTGACCCCCTTGCCAGTGGCCGGTGTTACAATGAACACAGAGTGAGACACTGAGCTGTGTCTGTCTGCCTGCAGCCCTGCAAACATCACTGTGGTCCAGCCACCCAAGGGATGCCAGGCAGGGGCAGCTTGGCTGGCCCTGCTGGTGCTGCTTCAGCCAGCCAGCTCACACCTACTCACACCTACAGCACAGGCAGACGTGCTCCTTCTTCAGCAAAAGGCAGGGCCAACACATCCTGGCACAACTCCCAGCTCCCAGAAAGAGGAGAAATCCCTTCTCATTCAGGGTAGATCTGCACTACTGAGCTGATCATGCCCCCCAGACTGGCCTGCAGCTCCATCAGTGAAGTCTCTCAACTCCCAAGCAGAAGTGGCATGTGCAAGCTGCTCATTGCTGGCCCATGCTAGCCCCCAGCTGCACCTCATCTCCATTTAGGACAATGCTGGCTGCTTAGGGGTGCTCTAGCAGCACAGTGCACTGCATCCCAGCACCCGGAGAAGTGTCCTGCACTGGACACTCCTCTACAGAGCCAGCCAGGGTCCTGCAGTGCTGAGCCTGTTTAGAGCATGCAGCAGTGTTTGCTTGGAAGAGCTTCAAAATATTCTATTCAGCCAAAGATGCAAGTCCTACGAGGAGCAGCTGAGAGAGCTGGCATTGTTTAGTCTGAAGAGAGGTAGACTGAGGGGAGACCTTACCATTCTCTACAACTGCCTGAAAGGAGATTGTAGCAGCTGGGGGTCAGCCTCTTCTCCCAGAAAACAGGCAACAGAATGAGAGGAAATGGTCTCAAGTTCCACCATGGGAGAAATTTAGATTGGATATTAGGGGTAAACCTCTTCACTGGAAGGGTGGCCAAGCACAGGCTGCCCAGGGAAGTGACTGAGTCACCATCCCTGGAGGCATGTAAAAGATGTGTAGATGTGGCACTTAGGGACATGGTTTGGTGACTGACTTAGCAGTGTTTTGTTAATGGTTGGATTTGATGATCTTAAAGTCATCTTTTCCAACCTAAAAAATCCTATGATTCCGTAGTATTATTTTTAGATGTGTTCCTACAGATAGGTTCTTTCTGGTCCTATCCAGCAAGGGATTTAGACATTACACTCTTTTCCCTGAAGCTGAGAGGATCCTGGAGGATGTAAGCACAGCTCATGGAACAGGGAGTTTCTACCAGTCAGTGCACACACAATGCCACAGTTCAAGCCAGCCAACAAGAAACTTGATCAGAGTGGTGCAAACATTAGATCCTGCCCCTTCCTCCTAGGTGGAAGAAAGCACCCTCCCCTGAACTTGGTGGTGCAGAACCCCCTCTTGAAAGAACATGTCTGTTTTTCTAGGAATCACACAGAGATGCTGCTTGCCATGAACCGAGGGGACACTAAACTGATCCTTTCACACAACAGTAAACAGAGCATGCACCTAAGAAGGAGGAGGAGGTGGGTACACAGTGGTCCTTGGCTGCAAGCCTGGGTAGCAGGTGGTGTCCTGAGGGTTGGCTCTGGGGCTGGGCTGGGCTGGGCAGCCTCAGCCCTTCCTGCTAGAGCTGGGCTAACACCAAAACCCAAATTTGTGTGAACAAGAGAATGCAGAGAGTTGTGTGGCTCTCTAACCTGCTGGTCAGGCCACAGGAGCCATGGTTACCCCAGGGTTAGTCTTTCTTCCCAAGACTGTAGACTCTTTATGTATTTAATGTGAAAAAAACCAAAGTAAGCAGAGCACTTGCTTGGTTTGCTTTCAGAGTTAACCAACAGCTGTGCAGTGTTTTTCAAGATCACAACTTTGTACACTTAACTTTTTCTAGAATTCCACTTTGGGCATGTTTTTCCTTTTTGACCATACCCAAATCCTTCCCTAAATGCTTAAATAACTGGTGTAATTTTCACAGAGCCAGCTATCTGGCTCTTCCAGATTCATCTGACTTAGATTTTCTTTCAGGAGGAGGAAAAATAAAATAATTTTCCATTTCAAAGTATTTTATAGTCAGTGCTTCAAACAGTTTAACAGGGAAAAACTATTGCATTTTCTGTCTAAGCCTAGAAAATTGCTGAGCATGAAATGTAAGAATGGAAGAGATTTGATCTGGCTTTTAAGTTTTGTTGGTATTCCCATTATCCATAAAATATAACATAGGAGTATCATCTCTGTCTTCCACTGACAACAGTGTAAAGGCAGCCATATGGTAATTAACAAATAATGCCCTGGGTAAAATTGAAGGTTTGTTTTTTTTCCTTCAATTTTATAACAGCTACTTAAGTAGCAGACACCTAGATCCTGACATTGCAGTGCTGTCCTCCCAGACAACCTACCTGACCTCTAAAGGTCAGAGCATTATTATAATAATGATTCTTAAAGAAGAATAAAATATTTCCACCGAGCGGAGAACTGGCTGACTGGGTCCAAGCCAAAACATCTCTTGACTGCAGACTCCAAAAGCCACAACCATTACATCATTATTTGTGTGATTAAGCACTGCTGTTCTGCTAAAACAATAAAGGGATTGTCTATAACCATGCCACAATGGTATCCAACCACACACCAGCACCTGTAGAGATGGATGAGTAAAATACAACTCTAAACTTCATCTACATAAATTAAATAAATTATAGTCTGTCAACAGTTCAGTGCAAGAAAGACACAAAATTAAAAATAAAATAGAATCATAGCAGAGTTTTTCTACATATAAAAAATTAAAAACGTTTGAAATATGTGGCTATTATTAAAAAATTGCTCTCCAAAAGTGCAGTTGGACTTCCAAACAAAGATAACTTTGAGAATCTCTGCCTCCAGCTGCTTTCCAGCATAACACTAAAATATCTTATTGCCATCCAGCTTTTTCAGGGAATGATTGCCCACTGTAATGAAACTAATAAATAATTTTTTGCCTTACAATGCAATTACAAATCCAATTGAGTTTACTGTAATTAACAAAGGCTGTTAAGGACACAAGAGGCACACAGTCCTCCACAGCCTCCCATTCTCATTTATCAGGCCACTTGGAATTACAGTCTCCCCTGCAAGTCTTGCTGATAACCCTCCACATGCTGGGAAGGGATTTCAGGGGACAATCAGGAATAGGTGAAGACTGCAAGTGATACCATCAACATAGACCTTAACACTCACTCAAAGCCAACAGCTCTTTCTCCTTCATTTAGGAAATAGAGATAACCATAATATCCCTATGAACCAAGGCATGGTGTCAGGCATGTCATGCTTTGTTTTATGAAATAATTCTATCATGGGATGTGCACTTCCTCCCTAGGGGAAAAGCAGAAACAACTGCAGTGATGTGCTTAGAGGTTAGAAAATTGCCATGGACTGAACTACAAAATAGAGAGCTCCTTCCAAGTCCCACCATCACCTTGCTGCACACACTTCATTTGAGCAGATGGTTTTCCTTAGTACTTTTGTGCAGTGTAATGGCATTTTGTGTTCAACATTTTGGAAGTCTTGAGATGGTGCTATTGTGGACTGTCTTGATAGATTACTTGAAATGAGTATGTAGGCTGTGAGCTCTTGAGACAGATGTGGTGAGGTTCAATACATTAGTTTTTAGAAGAAACAGGATATTCTGCCAGCAAACTTGTGATCTTATGCACAAGCACCAAATGGTGTGAACGGGGTGGGCAGCATGAAGCCAAGGTTTAAATGCTGGCTACTGGTTTTACTGTTTTAGTAAAACTAAAAGACTTTGCTTCTACTGCTGGAGGCTACTAAGGGGAGGTCCACACCCACAACCTACAGCAGTTTAAATAATATTAAAATGTCAAGCCGGTACAAATCCATGTGTGGGCACTTCCAGGTGGATTTCAGGCAAATTGTATCAGTTACGGGTGCAAGCTAAATCAAAAAGTCAGCTTTAAATAGGCTTAAATTTGACATACAGGGTACTATTTATTCAGCTAAATTAAATTCAAGCAGTATTTCAGCCAGGCCAAATTAAACGTACATGTAGCATTTTCCCAGTTTATTAAAAGTGGGCTATTTTCCTTCTACTTAAAGACAATAAACAGAGGCACATGCAAAGAGTCCCACCTTGATACAGAGGCACATTTACGGGTCTCAGTTTAGCCATAAACTTTCCAGAGGCCTGCATACAGAAGACTTGCATTCTTTACAAGATTAGGACATTCTTGGGGTTTTAAATAAGCCAGACCTCCCCTCATCCTCCCTGCTCCAAGCCTACACAACACATCAGTGAATGCTTGCATTAAACAGCTTCCACCTGGCAGCTGGAGAAGTGCTAAGTGGGAGCAGCTCAAGTGGGAAATCCAATCAGTAGCAGTTTGCAGAAAAAGAAGTTGAGAAGAAATCATGAGTCTCATTAGAAAGTTTAAGGGTACCTTCGCTTGCTATACCTTTTCCATTATTCTGTCTTAATCATATCCAGGATGAGCTCTTCAGGACAGAGGTCATCTAATGGTGGCTCCCACAGTAAGACTCTTTCCTGTAATTAGTCTCCACATATATTCGTGTAATTACCACAGCAAGAATCCCAGTTGGGACTGCACCTTTGCCAAAGCAGGTACAATCAAGATATCTGCTTGGGCTCAAGTCAGTACAATCTTAGCTTGCTTACTGTGTGGCTCCTGGAGTTTACTCTCTCCCAGCATTATGTATTTCTTGTAGCTGGTCAGTACCAGTTTATTTATTACAATTCACACAGCTCTATTTCTAGAAAACTCTGAGCAAGTGACACAGGGGTCAGGTTTCTCCAGGGTCTGACACAGGCAGGAGCTGTGCTAGGCAGGACAGGGCAGAGATGCTGGGCTGTCAGGCAGCCTAATGCCACTGCTTCTGCCCAGCCATGACCTCAGCCATCACATGCAGCTGGCTGCAGGATGGCACATCTGGCTTACCAGTGATGTTTGCTGTATGGAGCAGGGACACAGCACAAGGGAGAGATTGTGGCACTGCTCCATGAACACAAGATACAAGTCTTGCTGTGGGCAGGAGAGGAATGAAAATGGAAAATGGGAGTCTTGGGCTCATCTGACTTCCCAGTACTCATTCACCTTTGTTGTACATCTTCAAATCATAGTTACACAATAAACCACAGCAACTGCCTGCACCCTATTGCTTTGATTCACTTTTTTTTTTTTTATCAAAGGGGAACTTCAAAAGACACTGAATAGAAGAGTGGGATATCTGTGTTTGAAAAGAGGATAGGACAGGTACTCTGCTGGTGGCTAGCTAAAGCCAATCCTTTGCTGAGACAACCAGCAGTGCACAAGGTTAGGGTCTGTACTCAGCAGTTTCTCTCCACTGCTTCTCCCTTCTCACTCTGGTCCTGTGCTCCAGCATGGGTTCCCTATGGGCCAAAGTCCCTTCAGAGGCACATTTGCTCTTCCATGAACTTATTAATGGGCCAGAGGCATTCCAGGGAAGTACCTGCTCTGCCACAGAGCACCTCCATTTCCTCTGACCTTATTATTCCCTCTCTTCTTCCCTCCTCCTATCCATTCCCTTGTTCTTTCCGTGTTTCCTCCTTCTCAGAATTTTTTGCCTTTTCTTAAATGTGTTTTTCCAGAGGTGCCACAAACTTGGCTGATGGGCTCAGCTGCATGGGGTCCCTGCAAAGACAGCTGGAAGTGGCTGTGTCTGGCACAGGGCAGCCCTTGGCCTCCTCCCACAGAGGAGCTCCTGCAGACTCTCTACTGCTAAAACCCTGCTATTTACATCTCATATAGCCTCTAAGGGATGAGCACTTGTGCCTTAGCACAAAACTATTCAAGTTACAAATACTCGAAATATATTTTATTATACTTAGTTTTGAGAGAAGCTTAATATTAACTTTCACGAGTCACCCAATCAACACAGAAGGGCATTATAAGCCATTTCAAGCCTTAGACAGCTTCTGTGGGAACAGGGGTTAAATTAATAGGGCCACAGGTAAGAGACCAAGTGGATATATGGATCCACTCACATGGACTATCCAGCTGTTAGTTCAGACTCACACACATAAGATCATGGTGTCTTGTACAAGTTCCTAAATTAGTATACAGAGTGCAATACAGGCTGACATAAGATAGAAGAGAAGCTTACAGAAATCATGAGGAATGCCAATGGACAGTCACATGGCCAAAACTTTTCAGTACTCAGAAAGTCACTTGAGTAAGGCTTGATAGGATTTTATTTAGCATTCTTTTTGTGAAACATAACGAAGATGATTTCAGAGATAACATCTCTACTGCCACAACCCCCAGGTTTTCTCCTTATAATTCACCTAAAATAATGGACAGCTTAATCACTGGATTTGTAAGAACAACAAAGGTTACATTCCCAATTGCAATATTAGTATTTTATGGAATTGGTTATCTACCATGCTTTAGGTTTGTCCCATCCACTTCTGTATTTGTTTCCTGTATTCACTTTGTTGGTATTTGCCTCTGTAATTTTAACTCCAGCTAATAATTGGCAGTAAAATCCGAGCAGACATCCTTAGTTTGTTCCATATGCTATGCTGATGACATCTGCCACTTTCCATGGGTCAAGCTGGTAGAGTTGCCCAGAATACATCAGGTTAAAAGGGACAGCTAAGGAAGACTTCAGGTTTTTTTTCAAAAGAAGGAAAACTCCCAGCCATACTTCTCAGCAGATTTGTAATGAAAATGATTTTGCTGTTCCCAGTAAAGTCAAATTACCAGTATCAGATATTTGATTAACTTTTGTGACACCAGGGGATGCAGCTTTTCTGAGAATCGTTGTGCTTCAGACACATTAGAGACCTCCAGCACCGAGGGAGAGGACAGCAACAGCAGTAAGATTTTCACACAATCTACCTTGATCTTTTTTTCAGAAGCCAAGCAAGACATCATCAATACCTCCTACAAGATATACTACTGCCTGTAGGTCTTCCAAGAAACTCTTGTCAATTACCTTTGCTGTTCACAGACTTGCATAGACTATCTTTCAAGAGTAAGTCTGCTTTGTTAGCCTGGTCAAGACAGAGTTAAAATACATCTTATCAGCTAATATTCACAACTGGTTACACTGTTACATGCCTGTAATGAGGCTGGTCCAGCCCAAGTCAAAAACAATTCTTTTAGTTATTTAAAAAAAAAAATCTGGGGAAGTAATCAACCCTTCAGTTCTGAAAGACAAACCCCCAGAATATTTATTACCACAAATCTGTTACAAAATATTTTAATATTTTAATATTGTTTACCTTAATCAGTTATGTTCTCTTCAAGACAAGCCAGAAGAATCACACTTATTTTTAAATTAGATTATTAAGAAATCCTAGAGCCCATCTGCCTAGACTTTCTTGTACGTTCAGCTTGAAATTTACCACAGTGTTTGTATGTCTTATTTTTAACTAAGTCAAATTTTTTCAGTAGTAGCATAGTCCCTGGTAGTGACTTCTTTCAAGCTGTTAAATATTCCAAGAATTATGACAGTTTTAGAAGTTAACATTGCTTTTAGTTTCACACAACTTTTCAATCAATTTTAAGGCAAAGAAGAGTCATAAGAGCACGTAACTTGTATTAAAATTCCCTAAGTTGGGTATCAAGTTCTTGTCTAACAAACCCATAGCTTCTAAATCAATTTTTCCCTTAGAAAAAGCTTTTTCACTCTATATCATTCTGTAATTTCCCACTGTAGACTAACTACTCATGGAGCAGTACTTTCTGGGCTGGGAGACAGCCACACTGCAAACATCTGTGCCACCCTTTGTAATGATGCCACAGGAATTGCAGACACATATGGAGCTTCTCAAGTCCACCAAGCTCTACAGGCTTGTGCTGGTCACCCAAACAGTACAGATTACAGCTAAGTGTCCCAAAAAGGAACATTTTAAAACACTCTTCCTGTTCCACAGGCCACCTCTGCAGCTATGTTGCATCAAGGTAAGACAAAATCATTATCTGCAGTCACAGACACCACTAGGAGAATTCAACACCTCCTACTTACCTGCTATCATTTTCAGCAATGATGATCATATTTGATTTCTCACTCTCTCTGGTTTCTGGCCTTTCCCAAACTGAAGAACAACTGCAGTTACTGTACAGCTACTAAAAGCCAGGGTATCCCCTTGTGAAAAGGGAAGGTGAAGTGCATGTCCATCTTTTCTTCTGCAGTCCTGGTGACCCTTACATTCCCTCACATCTCTTCCCATGAATTCACAATCTATATCTACTCTAGTGTGAGGAGTGGCCTCCCTGTGTAATGAGAGCAATTTTGCTGCTGACCTTTCCTCCTGTGACTACAATCAAAACCTAGATTGCCTTCAGAAATGTCTCAATCACGTATTTACAGCCTGGGAAGTACTTATCAGTGCAGTAAATTGAAGGCAGCAACTGGCAAAACAATAAAGGCAGGAAGAGGCTTGCAGAGACTTAAGTAATGGGAAACTGGATGTCTGAGATGGAGCAAGACAGCGTGAAAAGGAGAGAGGGCAGGACAGAGCTTTGGCTGCTTTTGCTCATGTGGCTGTTAGGGTGCATTTGTAATCGGGTAATCCCTTGTTTTCCCTTTGATGAACGTAGAAAACGATTCACACGTAGCTGCTATTTCCCCACAGACCTGCTAATGGGTCCCACCTAGGAGGGTGGCTGGACCAGCTGCTAATGGCCAGCAGCCCTTCTCAGTCCCTGGTGGCAGCTACCATTCATCTGAGAGCCGTGTCTCTTCAGGGAGAGAGTGCAAATTAAAATGGCACACTGGGGAGCAGTGCCAGACACACACGGTGCAGCCAGAGCCGCTGTGTGACCCCTGGGGCTCATGCAAATTGCAGCCTCCTGCACGCTCACATGAAGCAGGGGTGCCTGGCTTGGGTGGTGCTGTGGCTTGGCAGCTGCAGCACTCACAGGCAAGCTGGCCTGCAAGAAGCTGGAAGAGTAAAAACACAGCCCGGAGGTCAGGAGAGATCCAGTATCCTTGTTTTTGGAATTCTGTCAGCAGAGGCTGGGCATCAAAATCTGTAAGCAGTTTCTCACCTCTAGTTATTATTTCTGGGTTTCCCTTGGGAAGATGGGTGGAACCATGGAGACTTCAGATTTCTTAATGATGCAAAGAGAGCATTATAAACACAGGCATACAGTGCTTCTAGGGCCAGTTCAGAGTTTTTTTAAATACTAAGCCTCCAACAGAGAAGAGCAGTAAAGAGATTATGACCTGGTTTTAGTGACTAGATTTTGTACTCTTTTTTTCAGAGGTAACACAGCAACCATCAGTGAGCTGACTAAACTTCGTTTCCTCACAAAGCAATCTACTAAGAAACATGCACTGGCTAGTACAAACATGAAGAAACCTCTAAAACTGTTTATGATACAAGAAGTCTACAGAGTACAGGATATGAGACCAGTGTCACCACAGTTCCTATATTCCTATATCCAAGCTCTTGGACCAGAGTGAGTTTTATTAATAACCACATACCTTTCTAACAATAAGACCACTTGCAGCCAACAAGTTAAATGCCTTCTTTATAAAGGGAGTATTGTAAGAATGTGCCGTATATAAAAATACACAGAACAGCAAGACAACTTTAAAAAGGGGAAGGAGCAGTGTAAAAACAAAATCTCAAAGAAAAAAGAGGAAAAGCATCTTACAGTTCCTGCTTTAATAAGTAATACTTCAAACACGCAACTTTGATATTTATTTTGCTAATATTATTTTGGCAGTTACATATTTATTGTAAGAAAGACTATTTAACACAGGACTGCAGCTACACAAATATCCCACTTCCACAGCCACAGAACACACTACTACCATAGGACTTCAGAGAAACAAACCTTATCAAAACCCATTGGGTAAGTTTGCAAAGCTCTTGTCTTAAGATACAACACTGTAATTCTTAAAGCTCATGTGTGCTAAAGATTCATCATTATTTGAAAAGCAACAAGAGCAGCTGCTGTAGCTGTAACAGCTGAGAATCACACACTGCACCCAGTACACTTTTGGCATGGTAGATAAACCCCTGCCAGTTAATTGGTAGTAAAACAACTTTGCAGTGGCCAGTTCAGACCATCCCAATCAACTTGAAAGACTCTTATTGAATTAATCCAAACCTGTTTGTTTTGAATTTATAGAGGACACCCATCACTCTTTACTCCTTAGCATATAATTATCAAATTTAAGGATCTTGTCAGAATTTCATTACAGATCTGCTAAACTCCAATAATTCTAAAAAAGCCCAACAAACAAACGAACAAAAAAGCCCCAAAACAGACAAATAAAAAAATCCTGTGGCTATGTAGCAAAGCTAATAAAAGGGTGAAGGAGCTGGAGAGATCTTGATTCAAAAGCTGATTTAGAGGTTTAGGGACTTGTTTTTCTTTTCCCAGTATTTAGCATTGAAAGACTGGTTGCTGTTGCAGTCAAGATTTCCAAATAGCTCAGTCCTTTTCAAACTTGTTTACGGGAGCAAACTATATTTCTATAAGCACTAGTATACCAGATACCCATGCTCAAGTCAAATTTTACACTAATTTCTAATTCAATATCATTAAATCAGTTCAAGTATTCAAAAGGGAGACGGTTTTGAAACGTAGACACGAAGCAAATTTAAGATACATTAATCTGAAAACCATGTCTCTTATTTTAGTTCTGCAATATGAGCTGAGAACTGGATCCAAAAGAAGGATTAAGAGCCCAAATCCTGACTCCCTTTCACTCCTATAGCCTGACTCCAGGGGTATGTTTCCCAGCCTGGTCTCTCACTTCTCACCTCCTCACCCCAGAAGGTGACTGTCTAGAGCTTGTAACCTCTTTCTGCACTTTTGATATTAAACTCTGAGTCAGTAACATCAAGAAGCTCCCTACTTAGGTCACTCCTAAATCCTTTTGGGACCTGTACACACAAAAGTCCCCTGCCTTGTCTGTGTTAAGCATTCTTTAGTCACACCTAACATGTCAATCCCACACTACATAGGTGCAGTCATGATGCCCAAATTCTTTTTCCAAGACCTGTGAATGCTCCTTAAAGCTATGAGAGGTTCAGGATCAACTCTTCCAGTTAATGGAAGGATTGCAGATCTCATGCTATCTTGGCTGAGACTACAGAGATTTACCATCCTCAGAACCTCAATGTAATTCCATATTACATGAAATAATGACGTTTCTTTGTTGTGCAGGGAGCAAGCAAGCTATAATATGGCTGTGTAAGGGGAAGAGCACTCACTCAAGAAGAGGGGAAAAAGGTGAATTCTAATTCCTGCCCCAATTCCTACTTCAGATAAAAATATACAGACAGTCATTAGGGCAGGGCCTGGAAACCAAGAGTTTTAGGAAGGGTGGCAGCTGTTCCAGGAAGTATGTGTTCTTGAATTCAGCAAAGTAGAACATGAGTAAGCAAGCTAAAGCAGGCAAGACATCTTTAGAAGAGCAGATTATTATTAGTTTGTTAAGGAAGCTATTTCATGAGCAGTGTGATAAGGCTGGAATGTCACAGCTATTCTGATTTGGAGAACAAAAATCACTATGCATCCAGATAGTGAGTTGACTCAAGCTCTAATTCAGCAAACTTTTTCTGATGTAAGTTTCCCCACTGGTAATCAATTACGTATTTGCATAGACTGGGTTTTTTTTACTTCCCACTAGCAACACCAGAAATTTCCAAACAAGCTCTGGGCTCAAACAATGCATTGCTGTGAAACAAACAATTTACCAATGTGTGCCACACGAACCAGCACCAAGATTATGGATTGGGTGGACCTAAGTGAATTATGGGTTATGAATAGAAGCCTATCTGTAATAATGCTACTTCGGATTAAGGAAATTCAGTTTGCTGAGACCAGAGTTTAAGCTGGAAAAATGTTCATCTTTCTAAAGAACAAGAACACAGCACTGCAACAAAGAATACATGAACCTTTGTCATGGTCAAAGGCAGCCTTATCAACTTGCTTAGCAAGCATGCAAATACCCCCATACAAGCCATGTTCAGTCTATTTGACCATAATATGTACGACTTACTTTATTTCCAGTCTCTAAGACTGATTTCTGTGTTGAAAATCTTCAACCTGTTTCAGGCCTGGAGAGCAAAATATACTTCAGAAATAATGGAAAATCCTTGTTCATCTCAGATCCTGTTCCAGCACACACCTACACTCCAGACCCCCTTGCACAAGCCCATCACTGCTCTGAGTGGAACAGGTTTCCATTGAAGAGGTTGAAAAGAGAGGCAGTTTTAACAGGAGTGGAAGGAGTTGTATATAGAAATGTATTGATATATATAAAATGCAATATCAATATATGTATATCAGCTACTGTATATTAAGCTTGGTATGACTTTAGTGGTAGTCCAAAGCAGACATACTGCTGAATCACTAATATGAAATCTGTGTTAATTCGAGATGCTACAGTTATTTTCTCTTTGCAGGAACTAAATATATGAGGTATCTGAACAAGAATAGGTCAGGTCTCACTAATTTAGCATGTATTATTATGCCTGGCAGGTTCTCAAGATGCTGAAGCCCACTCCCCTTGCCCAAGAAACTCCAGATCATTAGTAAGGAGCATATGCATAAATCAAAGGTGGGAGAGTACTCTGTAGAGAGAGTCAAACCATTTCACTTATTTGAATGTGGTCAAGGGGAGCAGTTATTCAGAGAAGTGAGACAGCAGATGGCCACCAAAACAACCAGAGTAGTTCTCAGGGGTAATTGTATTTTCTGCTGAGCTGTAAACATCAGCCCTGTGGGTATTTCCACACACCCACATGTTGATCCTGACCTCATACACACTTAGAGGTTAGCTGAGCTTTCTAATGGAATCTCTCATTAATTCAGCTCAGCAAATACCTATGTATTTGCAGGATTAGTCTTTATAGCTGAACTGGACTCACCAAATCTCTTTTGTTGATGGTGCTGGTAGTTGTTAATCTTTTACATCCATTACAAGAGAAAAGCTTCCCCCCCATCACAACACCTCTATTCTGGTGGTCAGGTGGTTTTTATATATGTTATCTTACCAATAAGAAAACCTATAGATGATAAAGTACTACTTCACTGGCTATTCACATTGAATAGAAAAAACACAGAGAAAAGCAATGAAGTGCAAAAATCAGAAGATCTGAGAATTTGTTTCAGGCTTTTGATTCAAACTCTTAGGTATAAAACCTTGCTATTTCTGTCTTGTAAGAAAGGGCCAACATGAAAACAAATTTATCAAATTCAGCAGTGAAAAATGAATATACCATAAATATATTATAAGAAAACACTAAGCACATGTTGTTTATACTACCTGTACAAATGTATTGTAGCCAGGCCTGCGTAGCTTAGGAAAAAAAAGAAAATGACACAAGTGCCCTTACAGTATTTTTAAAAGTAGTTTCCTCTCTTTATTCGGGAATATCCTGGGAGTGGCTCCTTGGTACAATGGCATTTTCAACAAGAGAGAGGGGCTAGCACAAGTGCAGCTGCTCCTCAGCTAGATGTTTTGCTATAGAGCAGAAATATACCCATTCAGAGAACTGCCAGGCTGCCCTGATCATTTCATCAGAGTAAAGGTTTAACAGGAACCTTATGGTGCTCTCAGTGACAAGGGTCTGCCCTGAGCTTCTGCACAGGGACAACAATGTTCCCACTGTTACCAACCTCCTGTACAATGTAATAAAAAAAATTCCAGGATGAACTTTCAGTTACATATTGGACTTTCTAGAGACACATCAAGGGGAAATGCAAGGGCAGAGCACTTCCCTGAACAAAGAATTTGGAATTTAATGAATGTGCTTGATGCCCATGCAGACCTGCCTTGACTTACATGAACATAATGGGGATGTGTATTCAAGAAGCTGTGAATTGTTCTTTATGAGATCAGGATATTATAAAATAATATAAAAAGGTGGTGATAGTACAGAGGTTGTGTTTTCTGCTCAAGTGAAAAATCAGTGTGTGTCCCAGTGCTGTTCCATGACTGATGTGGCAGTGACAGATATTGCAGTTAGAATTAATGAGAAAAGCCAAAAACCGAGGAGAGCATGAAGACTGCACTTATTTCTCAAAGTACACTGGCTGTGTTTAACATTAAATATTCTTACCAAAATGAGTTAGTGATAAGGATTGAACCAATTACACTCTTTAGAATCTTGTGATGTTGTTTCTTCATTTGTGGACAGAGACTTTAAAAGTTTAGTCATGAGTATTGGAGTATTGAATTTAATTCAGAATCAGATACAGTAATGACAGCTGGAAGCTGCAAATAATCAGGGGTTTTTATATAAAACTTTGCAGATCCAAGTGATGAGTTATTCTCCTTGATTGTAAGTTGCCTTTTTAACCCACAGTAAAGAGGCACAAAACTCAGCTCTCCCACCACATTTCTTTGAGACAATTCATTTACCACTGTAGCAAGATGTTTTCAGACATTATTACCTGAAGGCAAGCTCAGTAGTGCAGTTATCTAATGTTTATTTTGTAATCATCATGTTGTCTTTTTTATATTACACTTAATTCCCAGTGCTGCCAGAGAATTACTCAGCTGCACAAGAGGCACCTATAGCTGGCTCACAGTCCAGCAGGTGCAGAGCCACATGGCTTTACATCAACCTCCTGGCACAGTGGAGAATCAGGGACAAAGAAGTTACAGCAGGTATGGACTGAGCTTATACCTATTTGCTGGTGGATTTGGGGTTTAACTTAGGTTTACAACAAGGTCCTTCAACAGTACTGGACAGTCTGGTTAACAGAGAGCACTCATTACAAATACGAAATACAGTGTCTGCAAACAAGCACACCATGGCATATTCTTACTCAAAAAGCAGAATTCCTACAGTTGTGAAGAAAAACTTATTCTGTGGTCAGAATAGAAAAGTGACAGGAAACAAGTCATTCTCCCTGCCCCACGTGGAATGGAGATGTGGACAGGCTGGAGGGTGCCCGGGGCACCAGGGGCTCCTGACACAACACCAGGTAGCTCAGGACCTGTAGGTCTGCTCCATTAATGGCGTTCCACAGTATTCCTGTGGGAGGGCTGCAGTGTGCTGAGAGCACTTCAGTCCTTGGTTCAAAGGCAGCCTACCCTTGGAGACACAAAGAGGCAGGAAGCCACACAGACTTCTGGTTTTGTGAACAACCGAAACCATTGACATTTTCCTATAAAATTTCCAATTAACTGTCAAAAATCATAAACGAGGGCTTAAAATAAAAGTAGAAGTCTTCAAAGAGAAATAATGTTTTGCTTTCCTATGCAAGAAATCTTTGAAAAGCTTGTTCTCTCCACCTTTAAAGGAGAGACTGCATGCAACCTGTCAGTGTTTAGTCTTAGACCTTCCTCAACAGGACCCCATTGCTCTGCCCCTTTAACCTTCCCCAGAGTGCCTTAGTCTTATCACATATCAAGATCCATCATTCATTCATCTCTTCCTGTTCCTCCTAAGTCTTCCTCCAAAGAAACCTGATTCATCTCTATGTAAATAATTGATCAAAAGTTCCTTTTTATGTATCCTACACTCCTGTTTTAAAAGAAAACTTCAGACTGTAAGAGTCAAAAATTATCAGACAGGGACATCAATCATTCATGAAGCAAAACCACAAAACATGCAAGTACCCAAAAATAAATTGAATTAAAACCTTGGAGGTATTTAGGGGACACCTTTCCTGTTTTTTAGGGAGGATTTTTCAATCTTCATAATCTAATTATGCATTAGTATTCAGAATGGCTCAATAATATCTTTATCAGTACATCTTCAGCCTTCCTGCATTTCTCCACTTCTACCTTTTCCTTTCAAAAATCTCTGCATTCATCCCCAAAAAGTAACAAGTCACAAGCAATTTTGTTCAGATTGATCACACTGTTTTGAGGGAATACCTCTGTCAATTCCTTACACTAGTACTTTTAAGCCAAGCACTGCAATTTCTCTATACTCAAGTTGCATCACTACTTATTGACTATCTCTACAGAGAAAGGAAAATTCAGTCATCATAAACAGCCTCTTCACTCCATCATCTGAATAAATAATCCCCATATTCCCTTCCCGGCTGGCACGAGGGCAAAACACCGTACCTGCCTTGTTCCCACAAGACCAAAAACAACGTTGTTAACCACAGGTCAGAAAAGCACAGGCAATCTGAGCATGAATGACAGCTTATCAATGAAGTTTCCAAAATATGCTTCACCCTTTCAAGTATTTTTATGAAAGCTTGAGGATGAAAATGGGAAAGCAGTGATAGTTTAGGGAAAAAAAACCAAAAACAGGGAAAATCACTTACTGTACTTGGTTCTTGCAGAGGTATTCAACACAAACATCACCCTTCCTTGTCCAGCTGCCAAGTGCTAAAGCATGAAATGAGCAGCTGTTTCCTTCAAGCTGGGGCTGTGTGTCTTAACTAGTCACATGCCCCTCCTGATAAATCTCACTGCCGTGCCAGGAGGTTAGAGTCTGAAGATCATTATTCCCCCTATTAGAATATCCTTTTCATAATAGCAGCCTTTGCTAAAGCATTTGACTGGAAACGTGGTGCTATGTGCTCCATAACTTCTGTTTTTTTGTTGGCAGTTTTTTTTTAAATGACTAACACTAAGCAGTAGATAAGCCTTAATCGACAGTAGGGGCAGCACAAATGGAAAGTTAAACACATCCCCGTTGATCACTTCAGGGTTTTTTTTCTGACTTCAGACTTCGCTGTGTTTTAATAAACAGGAAAATTTAAAATACTGTTGTGTTCCTAGTGTCTTTAACACCAGGCCACTCCAGTGATCATGCAAAATACATGAGCAATCCCACTTTTGGGTAACATTACTGTCTTTTGTGTTTGGACAGTAGAGTGATGAGTATTAATAATGGAGATCATTTTAATTTTGGTATCTGGCATTTTCACATCATGGATTATGTGGCTGCATATTGTCAGACATTGTATAGTCAGACTGAGACAGACCCTTTGAGGTGAGGACTATCAGTCTAAATTGAGAGAGTAAAAAAAACCCCATCCTTATCCCCACGTTCCCAGATGTAGGACAAATGAAGGAGAAATGCCCAAGTCAAGAAAAGAACAGGTTTTGATGGAATTTTCCAGGGTGATACGTAGTCACACATTTCTGAAATTCATTTGAGACTTTACACTTAACTCCCTTTAGCTTGGTCACACATTTAAAGGTATTTAGGTATTTAAGGACAAAGCTGTACAGTCAATGGTATTTCAAGGATGAGGTGCAAAATATAATTTTCTGAATTTCTGAAATTCCCATCCCACATATAGGATACACCGTGCTGAAACCCTGGCAATACCACAAATTGGTAAGACTGAAAGGACACAGGCAATTTCCAGACCTCAGTATGGGACGTGTTAATGGTATTTTGATGTTTGGGTAAGCAATCTGGATCCTGCAAGATGGCACGGTCTCATTGGATTACAAAGGGCATTGTAGGGCAGTTTTCTGAAATACAAACTGCACCAATAGATAGTGCTGCAACCGAGATTTGGACGAATTAAAGGAATTTCTCAGAACCAGGTGCCTGTTTTAAAAATTGTTAAAATAAACTAGCACGTCTGGCTGGCACATTTGTCAGAATCCCATGAAAGCCAGCAAATCCCTGAAGATGAAGCCTGCAGTAACAAAGGGTAACTCGGGTTGCTTCCTTTGACCTTACCCAGCTCTTCATGTTATATAAACCAGCAGCACATGGTTACAAAACCACGCAGTCACCAGTGCTGCCAGCATAGCCTGGGGCAGGGAAGAAGCCCTTGTGCTAATGACCCACGCTGCCTTTGTGAGCTTCTCCCCTTTCTCACGACTCTGGGGAAACAAGTTTTCAGGGAACAAGCTCCTGCCTCGGAGGAGCTCTCTCCACCTGGCTGGGCATGGGCGTATCCAAGGGGGAGGCTCTTGTCCCAGCACAGCTGCTGAGGAGGCTTTAAAAAAGGAGGTTGTAAAAACGATGAATTAAAAAATGAGAAATTAGCCCTGGAGGAGTGGGTTCATTTAAATTTAGGCCACTGGAGGAATGGCAATTTCAAAAAGGGAGCGAGAGCTGCCCTGGCAGAACTGAGTTGGAAGTTCCAGCAGACCCTGGCCATGGATCACAGAACTGGAAAAGGCACTCACTGTGCTTTAAGGCACGGCCCATTGACCAAATGAGTTATCCTCGATAAATGCCATTTCATTCCCCCTAAAATGCACTGAGATCAAGGGAACAGAACTTTACATGCAACTTTAAAATTACTCCTAAATTTCTTTACAACTTTGTACAAAATTACTCCCTGTTGAAACTGAAGAAAACGTGACTGAAATATGTTCAAAAATAATCTATTTATCCACAAATACAACTTTTATTACTTTGTCCATTTCTCTCATTATGCAATATCAACTGCACTCTTTTACATTTATCAGCAACAGTTAATATAATTGATTAAATACTGGTAGTACCTGGGCCATTTGAAATAGCACAGAGTACAATGTCATCACTGTGCACTGAATACCCGCCTTTATTTGGTAGTCATGCTCCACAAAGGAGCATAATTTGATGATAATAACTGAATGTCAATATTCCACAAACAACTTGGGATACAGTCCTTAAAAAGAAAAGTAGCCTTTGTGCTTTCTGAAATGAGTAGACAAATAAATTATTTTTTATGGTTCTTTAAACACTGCCATAAGCTGCAGTTTATGTAGGAAAAAGTTTATCTATCCTCATGCTAGACAGACAATTCAAAGTCATTGTGTGAACAGAGAAATAATTTGGGTGTAATTCCTAAAAGAAAAGTCTTAAAAAAATTGTGGAAGTTTTTTCCTATTCTTTCCTGCTTTTAACAAGAAACACGGACATACAAAACAAGATCAGGTAGTTAACACAGCTACAAAACATTAAGTGTTGCGTTCTTGCATCCATCAGACAGCATCTAAAATATGAAATAAAAAGTATTGTTGTGTGGAACATAGCAGTATTCTGCCTTCTCCTGTGGAGAAAACAAATGAAGACTGGATTGAAAAGGATACATTTCTTTCTCTATGGACATTAATTTGCAAGTAGTACATGATGATCCTTGTGAGTTCCTTACAACTCAAAAGATTCTATGATTAATGCCTCAAATAAAAACTAAGAGATGAACACAGATTTCTCAGTCATGCTGAAATGAGGCATGAGAAATACTGAAAAGGAGCAACAAAAAATAAGTACATTTATTTTAAGTTAGCCCTGAATTGTGATAGGGATGTGTGCATGTAAGGTAAAAATTTTAATGCCACATAGTATGGATAACTTTTAGAATAGCCTTAAAAAACTAAAGAATAGAACAGTTGTTAATTTTTGATTGGGTTGAGATCAGGAAGGTTTTTGCTTTTACTGATGCTGGAAAAATGGATCCTTTCTGTAGGAGAGGCTTTTTGGCTTTTTTCATGGCTTCTTTTTAACTGTTGTTTATCTTTTTTTTTAAATGCACTTGGCTATGTCTTGCTATGTGTGATTTAATTTACTGTAGGTGTTTTAACTTAGAAATTAATCACTGATAGAGAGCTTATCTCAACATCAATGTTTTGATACTGTGCAGAATTTTGGGAGTTATTATAGAGTTATTTTCTGCATATGGCAGTTATGGACATGTGTTTTGTGGGTTGCCTGAAAATGTCTCTTTTCTATTAACATATTCTTCTGGAATTTATGGAACAGGATGTAAGACTCTCAGTGGAGATAAACATCAGGTTATACTAACTGCAACTCTCTGCTGCTACCTTTGTTTCCTAAGTGGCTGCACTGCTATTCGACTTCAGGCTTTTAGAATATGGGGAACTCAAACCTAACAGACAAACTGGCTGGTTTGCTGGTCTACCTCACTGTCCCAGATATTATATAGCTTTCACTATCAGCTGGAGTGAATGAAAACAGACCATGGAAGCCTTCACTAGACAGGATGCTTTATAAATACTGAAGTGTGATTAAAGGGGCTGCTATAAATAGTCCAACAGCTCTTACACAAAGCTTCCAGCTAAAGGACATATGAGGGACATAACAGATGGGAAATTTTGCTGAAAATACTGCATATATGGCTCTCAACCTTACATTACATTAAATCAGCTTCGAACATTTATGGGCTATATTCCATCCCTGGCAATCTAAGTCAGTTCCAAGTTCTTCAATGCAATGCTCTAGGGGGCACAGGAGTACTGCAAATGCCCAATGTACCTCCCCTTTCGTGCCCAAGGGTGCACACAGTAGTCACATCACCTCTAAGAGATTAAGAGTTGAGAGGATAACTTATCAAATTAGGGCACCCCTGGAAATCAGTCCTTCCTTTGTATCATCAATTAAATGTCACAAGGCAAGCCCAGAGCAATGCTAAGAGTCAAGGCTGCTGGTTGCTTTTCATTGGAAAGCAGTGCCCTTCAGTGGCTTAAGTATATGAGAAAATAATAATTAAAATGGAAGTTTGATAGGCTGTGTACCCATCTGAAATTCGGAGTTTGTGAATTAAGCTAAAATATCAAATAATTCTATTGTCAGAAATTATGGATAGACAGCCCTAGGCTGTCTTCCCACTACTTTTGGATGGCTCTTAGTTTTCTCCTAAGTACTTGGTCTGCTTAGTGGAAAATCCAGAAGCAGTACGCCTGGAATGGAAGGCATAGGAGAGAGAATAGAATAGAATAGAATAGAATAGAATAGAATAGAATAGAATAGAATAGAATAGAATAGAATAGAATAGAATAGAATAGAATAGAATATTTCAGTTTGAAGGGATCTGTGAGGATCATCTGTTTGGATGAGCATCATCCAACCATGAAGCACAGAGCTATAAGAGTAAAGGAGAGAGGATCCAAGAGGTAGAGATGGGAGGTGGAAGGATGAAGCTTAATGATAAAGGTGGAAGGCAGCTTTTTCTCTCATATACATTACTAGTGGGACCTTCCTCCTTTTCCTTCTTTCCTCCTCTTGATGTCCAGCTTGGAATCTCTGCACTGGCCTGTGGAAATGCTGGACACTCACAGCTGCAGGTCAATGGTAATTGTATCTTAACTTATGTGATATTTTCTTTAAAGAAATATAGGGAGGTACTAGGTTTTAGGTATACAAATTTGGGATAGTGTTATTTTTCTGCATCTTCAGTTCTCAGATTTAGAAAGGGGATGACAACGACTGATGGGATGAATGAAAACCTCAAACCTACTCAAACAAAAAAACCCCCATCCACAAGACAACCCTTATCACACTTACTCCTTCCTTTCCAAAGCCCACAGAGAAGCTGGAAATTTATAGTTTCTTCCTTATATAGACATATGCAAGAAAATTTAATTATTAAAATTGTTACTATTATTGTGAGAACACTGTTCTTTATTTCCAGTTTCTTTACTTGGTTTTGTTTCACCTTGAAGTACAGAGGTGGAATGAGAAATATAAGCTGTTCTGCACTGTGAATGCTAAAGTGAGCTGGCATCTCCCTTGCTAAGAGGTAGGGTGAAATTGTGCCATGCAGTGATAGCAGGCACTAAGGACAGCTTCTGTAGAAGTGACAAAAGACTCATGATTACAAAAAAAACCCCCCAAAAACCAAAAAAACAAAACAAACAAACAAAACAAAAAAAAACCAAAACAAAACAAAAAACCAAAGCAACAAAAGCTCCTCATTGTCTATTACCAACTACACTGAATAGTTATATTCCACGGGGTGGATATTCTCATTTCAGAACCAAAGTTTAAAGTCTGTTCCAGTAATTCTAGACTTAGATACAGTAGCACAAAAGTACATCTGTCCTAAAGGTTTTTTTTACAAGTCTGTCTAGATGGAAGCTGAAGATTTCTAAACAGACCTGTGCATTTGGAGGAGATTGGTTCTCTAGGTTTCTCCAGCCATCCTCATTGTGACTGATGTGCTAAACAAGGATGGGGCATTGCTGTAATGTTGAATGTACAGCAGCTCTCAGGTTTTGATATCTTTTCTGCATCTGGTAAGTCTGAGCTAACCAGTATTTCCTTTACCATTTAAAACTCTCCAGTAAATATGTTTTTTTACCACACTTGTTGCAAACGAATACAAGAATCCAAGAATATGACATCAAGGCTTTTTTCTGAGTTCTTCATTACATCCTGTCACAGACTTTAAATGAAATTATAGTTGCACAGAAAGTTTTCAATTCAATGAACATATATTTAAAAATGCATTTTTTTCTGTTTTACCAAAAGTATCTTTCTACATTTTATTTGTCTCTCCTATAGTAAGTTCAACTGCTGTCAACTTTGTTTTGTATAAATAATTTCTGAGAATGCTTTTCACTCAAATTTTACAGCAGAGGGAATGTTGTCTGCCAAATATGTATTACACAGGAATAGCGAAAAATGTATTTTTCACATTATTAATTTTGAGAAACACGTTGTCACCACTGATGTCAGAGAGGTTCTTGGTTTGGTAAGTCAGTCTTTCCTCAGTGATGCAGCACAGGCTGGCACTGAGTATCTAAGTATCAACTTAGAGCACCACAATCCATGTTGCAGCGTGACATAGTCCATTTGCATGGACATTACAAGAGTGGAAACAATGGAGTCTAGTAACAGAACCAGAAAAGAGCAAAAAACCAAGCCTATTCCTTTCTTCTCTCTAGAAAAACACCTGACCTTTTTTAACAGTTTCTGTCAAAATACTGAAAATTAATGTACTGTTTGCTTATGAAGAGTAACAGAAAACCTGTAAAACGAGGCATGGATCACAAATGCCTACCCTGATAGAACTGCCAGGCAGGATCTCCACTTAGTCCAACACACAGCATGTTTATCAGTCAGCCTGTGATATCCAGCAGCCTGTCTGAAATCTGCTGCAAATGTCTCAGGATTCATGCTCCCAGCTTACTCTGAGATGAGTGAATTTGCATCCATCTGTGCCTTCCTACTATCTATGAAGTATTCAGTGCAAAGACAAGAGGGAGGCTATTGCTTCCACGCTCCTTAGTTGAGAGGAGATTTGCTTATTATAGTCACAACACTTAATATTTTGTATGACAGAGCCCCTTGGGGCCAAGGTCTCTATATATAACTGCTGGATTTACTACACTTGTTTTACTGTGGGCCCTTCTCTGCTTTTAGTGGTATGAAGACATTATCCTCCTCTTGTATGTTTTTACTGCTTTTAATTATTGCTTAAGGCAGTTATCTCTAATAGAACATATTTGAATGAATAGAACTATAACAGAATGGTGTGCTTGGTCCAGAATTCCACATAGGTTGTGTTCCAGTGTAAAACCACAGCATTATACGAAGGATGAAAGTTTTTTCTTTTAAGAGAGAAAGAAGAGACTATCCATGACTAGGAAGAAAGTCAAGCAGCAGGGACAAATTTAGCATTAACCCACTTCTCTCCCTTGCCTGTTCCCATTTATGAAGTTATGAAGCATATTCTGTAGCTCAATTTAGATTGAGTTTAGTTTTCCTTTTCCCTTTAGTAATGAGCTCTTCTTTGAAGATTTATCTTTGTCTCCAACCTTCCAAAATAATTGTGGTACAGTAATAATACAAAATACCTATGGAACACCATGCTGGAACACTAAGCTGAAAAAATAAGGTGTGTTAGAATATAAAGGATTTTAAGAATGCTGAACTGTCTAAACAGAGATGTTGGTACACATTAATTTTTGTTCTTTGTAACTCAAGTGAATTACAGCTCTATAATGTAAACTGTCCTTAATCAATTAGTGAGACAATGCCAGTCCTGTTAGCTTGACTTCAAATTCCTTCATCCAGCCCCACCAACAGAGTTATTTGGTACATGGTTGGACCATGAGCAGACTGCATATAATGCTCTGTGTCACACCATAACTGCTCTGGTTGTTCACTGCATTTTTGCTATCTTGACTAAGTGGCACAATTTCATTGCAATACTAGCAACAGAGTGGTCACTTTGCATCTTCATTTTCCTGGGGCTGTGTGGTGCTGCACCACAGAACCCTTAGAGCAGGGCTGTGCTTTGCACTGTGCAGTTTGAGCCCACGGAGTCTGTTGGGGACCATTGTGATAAATGGGTCTGCAACCATTACTAGACAGGGGGCTGGGAAGGGACACTTCAGAGATGACATCCAGTGGAGAAATGAGAACAAAGTGCTGCAGTGAGTTTAGAGAAGAGCAGAGGACTAAATTTACCTCTACACAAGGTAGAGTGTTTGTCATTTCCCCCTGCTGCCAAGAGCTGGGACAAGCTTCTCCTTCCCCTAGGTCCCCCCCTCTGCTTCCCAGGAAGTACTGTACTAAGTAACAAGAATTACCAACCCTGAAACTCCATGCAAATAGGAAAAAGATAAAGACACAAATACTTCTCAAAGCCAACAGATTTCTTTTTTTTATGGCAACCCAAGACATGAAGATACATGCATGGTTATTGTCAAGATGGACTTGTACTCCAAGACAGTCTTTCTTGTTCCCTCTTTTTTTTTTTCTTAGTACCATATATTGTACATATCCTTCAACAGCACTCTGCTGTTCATGCAGCAGCATCAGAAACCCACTGCTACTAATCCTTGGAAAGGAGACCCCAGGTCAAGTCTCCCACTTTTTCCCATCAGTTGTTCAGATAATAAGTCTTTTTAAACTGCCTAGGTGTGACCAAGTAAGAAATTTGACAAATTCATTCTAGATGTATTTTTCTATTTGGTTAATATAGCTATGTTTCATCTGTTCCTGAACAATGGCTCCTTATTTTGAACCACAATTTGCACATGGTCTGGGTTGAATGAGAGAACTTAAGGTAAAATAATATAGCTGTGCTTTGACATAAAAATTGATTTTAAAGAAGCTTTGTTTTTTTAAACCTTGTTTATGCAACAGTACTTTTCTAGTCCTCTAGAAGAGTCAGAAAGAAACCAAAGTAAAGTTAATGGCTTTTTCTGATAGCACAGAGACTTCTGGGAGAAACACTCCATCTTCCATACACACATTGACCTTCACCCTTGTGCAGTAAGTTGGTGCAAAGCCTGCACATTTAATTCCCATTTGAGCTAAAGGATTTGTGTCAACCTGAACAATTCTCATGCTGTGGGTCGCTACTCAAGCGTGTAGAACACTGCGATCTTCCCTTTAAATTTTTATCTTGAACATACTACATTCATACTCTTCTGTTGTAAGCAGGGAAGCTTTGGGGTTTTGGATAAGAGAAATGGTGAAATTAACATGCTGCATTTGTAGTCAGACTAGATGATCTAATGACTCTGCCAGGCTTTAAATTTTATCAGTCTGGTGAAATAATTTTGCTTGAAGTCAATGAGACTACCCCATATGCTTAAATTTAAGCACCTGCATAAACATTTTCACGAGTCAGGATGTTATTCAGCACATAGTTATGAGCTGGGCATTTTAGACATTATCAAAGAAATTATTTTTTTAACACTTCACACTTCTGTTGTGTTGAACAGCTGCATCTCTTTGTGGAACTATTTTGATGCTGTCCAGTATTGAATGTTGATTTCTTAATGTGTCTTAACTGGGTTTCTTTTTGTGTTCCCTCTTCCCCAGTTCTGTTTTTCGAGTGAGACTACTGTAGACTGTACATGGGTTCACAAAAAAAATCTTGCTTCGACTGCTCCAAACACTCGTAATTCTCTGCTCTTTTTTTCCCCTATAATCTTAGTGGGCCTGACTGTGACTTGGAGCACAAAGCTTCCTTGTAAGAGTGTCTGGTATAGTAGAATAAGGGCTTAGAGAGAAATTAAGATGCTTACTACAGAGCAATTGCATGAGGAATAATAAATCTTACTAAACCTGAACTAGCTTTGCAGGAAAGCATGGCATGACTTGTCACCCAAAGTGCATTATTTTTTAAGTCATGTGATTTTTCTTCAAGTCAGTCAGCTTTCCTGGAACCAGAAATCCACACTGCCCACACAGTAGTGGCAGCTGACTGAAGTATTTACTTGACAACCCTAAACCTCTTTAATTGCCTGGTGAAATAGCATCAGGGTAGGAAGCATGTGAACCTCAACTTCCTTCTGGTATATCAAATTCTCATATTTAATTTTTAGCTTGGAGCTTTAATAATTGTAGCCCTGTTAGTACTTGTGAACACTCAAAAGTGTTTATGTAAAAAGAATCTCCTGCAGAGTACTTAGACCCTAGCAGGTGGTAAGATTTTATAAGGTGCTGGGGTGTAAATTTCATTCTAAGGCCTTCTGAAATCATAGAATGGCTTTGGAAAAGCTTTGAGAACATCAAGTCCAACCTGTGATCTAAGGTAATGACCTTATCAGCTAAACCATGGCACTGAGTGCCACATCCAGTCTTTTTTTAAACACCTCCAGGGACGGTGACTCAACCACGTCCCTGGGCAGCCCATTCCAGTGCCCATCACTCTTTCTGTGAAGTATTTTTTTCTCATGATTCTCACTTCAAGACAAAACCCTCAGTTTGCAAATTTTGAACTATGAACATGTGCACTCTTGCAGTTTAGAAACAAATCTTTTTATGTGTTTATTAAGAGTATTAATTAGGGAATTTTTAAGTGCCATCTATAGGATTTTTTCCAAAGGCGAATGTGGAAGTGCATTAGTACATTTTTGATCACCTTTTCCTGTAAACTACAATGTAACTGGCTGATTTGTAAATTATATTCTCCTTATAGCTGAGGAAAGGTTTCTGTTTTGCTACATTCATGCAAATTCATTCAGTGGTATCAAGCCTTAAAATAATGTGGTGAGTGCTGCTGGCCTGCATAAATCTGAACAATATAGTATGTACTGTTCATTTGTATTGCAGTTGCTGTGCAACTGACATCTCACGGAAATTATTACATTTAGGGTTTATTACATTTCTCTTGCAAATATCTGTACAAGCTTCTAGTTCTACTGTCATTTTAGTCTTCACAAGACCAGGCTTATAACCACCTAGAGCTGAGAATTACTGTACATGCTGAGTACTTTGAAACCAGACAAAGAAAGGCCTTTCCACGAGGGCTGGTTTACATCTGCTTCACTGGAATTGCTGCTGGCACCTCCCTGGATCAGCTTTTCAGCTGACTGCTGCTGTTTACAATTGTCCTATCACGGCTTTTCACCTACATGGGTGACATCCTGCCTTGCTATCTTCACAATAGCAGACTCTAAACATAATGGCATCCTATCGGGATACAGTAGAATAACAACACATCACACTTCCTTTTTACTCACCAGCAACTTTTTACCATAAACTGCTAAACCAGGACAACATCTGAATAACAAATGAATAATCTGAATAGCATATGCTTAGAGGCAATGTGTTAACGAGACTAATACAAAGGTTATTCTCACAGATCTTTCAAAGAAGACAAAATTTGTATGGTGGAAGCCTGAGTCTATCATTCTACAGCTTCTATTCTGCTGCCTGCAAATCACAACAGCATTTCCTCTATTAGAAGTGCAAAGGACATTTTGAGATTCAAAGAAATCAAACACAGTCTTAAAAATTTAATTTTTCCATCTTTAAAGTCTGCTTTGTTGATGGTAATTCAGTGAATTAAAATGGTACTGGTCTGTACACTGGTCTATCTTAAAAAGAGCTTTTTACACACGCAGTCATGATAGTATAATATGTATAGTAGCTGAAAATAAGCAGCTTAGAAATTTCCACTTGTATTCTACTATCAGTTTAAATTAGACCTCAGAATGGCAACATGTAGTATTGCAATGCAAGCAACAATGAATCTCTTGATTTGATATCTCTATGTAACATATTTTTGTGTATATGCATGCACACACACGAATTACCTGTCATAATAAATTCTAGAAGTCTAGGAGCTTTCAGGTACTTTAATTCAGGCTAAGGTCCTCCCTTCAAGTGTGCATCATAAGACTAAATTATCACAAAACTTGCATTATATACATTTAGATATGTTTCTATATTCCATATTAACACATCTTGTATAAATCTATATTTCATATCCTTCTCCCTCCCTCTGTCTGTCTCTAGATCTGTATTTTTAAATGAATGCAGAATTGACATCATATTTTCCTTTGGGGCATACATTTACCATAACATTTCTATAGTACTTAATCACAGCCTATAAGATGAACATGACACAAGTCAGGAGAACAGCAGTTATGTTATGGATTTATGGCAAAGGCTTCTTTTGCTTAAGAAAAGTTCTGAGGGGTCCATAAGTGAATTCAGATTTCTTTATCTGAAAATCAGACATCCTGCCAAACCTTTATCTAAAAGTCTGTTGCCATTCCTTCTCCAAAGCTCATTCTTTTTTCCTTTACCAGCCTGGTCAAGCCTGAAAAGAAGTGGAGCGAGCAGAAATGCCAGAAGGAGGCACTTACCTTAATTCGATAGGTATCCAACTTGCATCACTCTCCTTTTTTAAAAGTGTTCTTCTCAGGATATCAAGATGCTGAGGTTATTTGCTGCCAGCCGTGTCCTGGCCATGACTCTCCCACCCAGCAGCCCTGGCAGAGCCCTGGAGAGAGAAGCAGGATTGTGCTCTGTTCACTCCCAGCAGCTTCACTGAGGCTGGGGCTCCTTTGAGCTCAATTAGTTCTAGATTGTTTGGCTAAATGGCAGCCACACTTCCTTCTATTCTTTCCCAACTTAGTTTTCCTGCCTCCAGTGGTGCTTTTTCCTTTCTTTGGGCTATAAATAGGCCTGTCACAACACAGTCTATAGCAGTAAGGAAGGCAGGAAATGCATTTAAACAAAGGAAAGATCTTAGGGGGTTTTGCCCTCCCCTGCCAATATAAGTAAAAGAATTTGGTAGGGATTGGTCTTCAGACACAGTTCTCTTTGCATGAGGAAAACACTTGTTCAAAAACATGCCAGGATGTCATCTTTTGTACTCCACAAAAAGAAAAAAAGGAGACACAGCAGCATTAGGGCTTAGTCTCTCCAGTAATTATAAATTCCTTAAAGGATTTAATTATGGTTAAATATTTGAATTTCCTTCAGATAGGCGAGCTTGAAAAATGATTATTTTTTGGCTTAGAAAAGAGGACAAAGTTGGCTAACGTGCTTTAAGAAGACAAAATATGTCTTACAGGACGTGCAAATCTTCCATGGTGAAGAATAACATTTAAAATCTATGAATCTTCATTTTGTCTGAGTAGTCTCTTCCTCAGTGGAACTTATCCTGCAGACTAGAAGTGTTTAAGCAAACTAAGTGTGTTTACACGCAGGGAAACAGAATTGCTGTGCATGTATTCAATGAAGATGGCTGTGCATCTATAACTCTCAGCAACTATGTTGAAATCCTCAAATATGCTCCATAAATTGAGAAAAATAATTATTTTGATGTGTTTTTTTTTTTTAAAAATCAGAATTTCCAATTTAATTATTTTCAACTTAGTGGCTTTAAAAATACATACCAAGCTTCTAAGCCTCTCCCAAGCTTGAAAAAAGAAATTAACAATTTTCACATTATACTCAGTTAAGATGGGAATATAGTGTAGTCTTTATCAGTCTCTCTCTCTTCATCCTATCCCTACATTTTCTGTTGTCAAATGTACATGCCTTTCCTTCACTTTATATAAAATAAAGTAATCACTGTAAAAACCTTCCTGGTGCTTTTTACATTGGTAGTTTTATGTTAGAATAGCTGTGTGTTTACTGAAGACTCTAATGCATGGTTTGGTGATTATTTTAGTGGGAAGGTAGAGACTTGAGAGATAGCTGTTGCTATATGGATGAAAAAAAAAAAATCTTTCTTCTGTTTATGATTTGTATCTGAAATATACAGATGAAGGGTCACACTGAAAGTGGTGGGAGTTAAGAACCTGTGGCACTTAAGGAATTTGGAGAACGTTAAACCTTTTGTTTCAGACATTATGTAGGCAAGGATCATGATTATTAGCCAGTATGCTGTTTTATATATGAACTAGTAAACCTGTGTTAACCTGAGGTAGACTACATGATGCCAAAGCAGTTTATATAAAAATCATCCTCAGGAAAGTTGCCTTGTTGAGAGCTTGGCAAAGATCCTGTCTGCCATGACAAGAATGTGATTGCTTATGAAAAAAAAAGAAGAGACATATTAATGGTGTGTGAATAAACATTGCTGTTGATTTTTTGAGAATTAATAATAACCCAAGACCAAGGTTTGCCTTGAAAGTGCTTTTAAAAATAAAATTAAACCAAAATTGAATGCTCTAAGCAAAACTTTCAAAATAAAATTTTTAATTTATAGAAGGACCTGAAAGTTACGATATTTATGGTACTCTTTTCTTGTGTTAATAATCCTATTTAGGAGACAGATAGAAAGCCTTTGGAAGACGTTGATGTCCTACAAATCTGACTAAGAAAAATCTAATTCTTTGTAGTGAACAGTGGCTCAAATACCGACTTCAGCTGAAACATGAAACCAGATTTTGCATAAAAGGCTCTGTCATGGAGATGACTGAAGGCAAGCTGCAGTCTTTCTGGCTCTTTTGCACCTCAGATCAAGGCTGAAGGACTGGCAATGTGTAAAAGTTGATTGAGCAGCTGTGGAATAGCCTTACTAACTCTGTTTCTACAAAGTTGGTCTCCTCAGTAATAACAGCACTGAGATGCAAAGCTGCTTAGCAGTAATAAACTTGCACATATTCAGATGTAGTTTAGCTGAAATCTCAAATCCTCTCAATGAGTTACTAGTGGTTACAGACTTGAATTTGCATCACACATGCTCTGTGTGCTGTTAGCACCAAGCAGTGCCAGAGCCCTGCAGAGGCTTAGTCTGGAATAGCTGCTTGCCTTGTGTCAGCACCATTCCAGTAGAGACCAATTGCACAAACCTGCTTGCACTGATTTTGCTGGGAGCCTTTCTTTCAAAACATCTCTAAACATTAAAAATAGATTGCAGGGTTAAAGCAGAATTACTCTCACCAATCATTCTGGCTTTGCACACTGGAAAAAATTCTCACCTGGTGTGCAAATTTTCTCACTCCCACTTTACCATTTCAGTCATGAGGAGAGTCTGTCTTGAAAGAGATCTTCAGAGTTTTCACTACAGACTTTCCCCTGGGAACTGATCAGGTGGAGCCATAAGAGAGCTTGGAGCAGGGTGAGAAATTGTTGCTGAGGACAGATGCTTGTAAAATGCAGGGAATTTTTCCCATGTCAAAATTGAAGAGATGTATTTTATCTGTCTGTCTCATTTTTACTCATCCTTATGCATTATTCTGTAGGATAAACAACGACTGCACAAGCAGATACAGGTGGTGTTACCGCTGGGGGTTAGAGTTAGGGTTTGGGTTAGGATGTGCTTGGTCCCCTGGAATTCAAAGTAGTTCATTTACATTCTGTGCCCTGAAAATACATGCATGTGTGCATGTGTGACAGACATAAACAAACTCTTTCTTTTCAGTGAGTTCCTGAACAGAGTGCCTGTACAGAGGCAGCTTCTTCAAAGTAAAGAGAATCTTGAATTCCTCACCATAGAAAACTTAGGGCTGAGTTATCACATGGCAGCATGGCAGAAGCACTGCTTTTTGCTGGACACCTCAGAGGGGCTTTGCACAAATAATATTGATTTCTACCACTGAGCCACAAAACATGAATTTAGATGCATTGATATGCTCTCCCCTCACCACTCCCCCACCCTCTCCCCTCACACTGATTGCTGTGTTAGTTTTAACTCTGCATCTGGCTTTTGACAATTAACATTACCATTTTAACAATGGTATCCAAATTCCCATGAAAGGTGAATATGGAAGCTTTTCAGTACAGCTTCCAAAATAAAAAGCTGAACTACCTGAACCTCCTCCTCTGCTTTTATGCTGCCCCTCCCTTGGGCTGCTGAGCAGCATTGTGTAATGCCACTCTTTCCACTGACATCAGGGGGAATGGGTTTGACATCAATTCAGCATGAGCAGGGAAGCACACTTTAGTGCCTGTAATTCATTAAGTAGCTTGAATTCCTTATTGTGTTATTTCTGTCCCTCTTACCTCCTCAGTTGTCTCCTTCTAGCCTTCACGTTTCATTGCCTCGTAGAATATGTTGCAAGAAATTACATAACTTTTCCTGGTAAAACTATACAGAGGAAGAAACAAAGAACTAGTTTTTATCTTCTGTAGTTCTTGTTTAGTCTACCTGACTTAACATCATGGAAATCACTTGTCTCAGTAATACTGAGTAAATTATAAGGCCTTTCCTTTTGATTTCTGATTCTGTTAAATACAGATGGTCTTTCTGGACTGTAGTGCAGGCTGTGGGCCAGATCCCCAGCTTCTACAAATTGGAGTTGCTTCATCAGCTTCAGTGGAGTGGCATTGATTTGAGCTGAGGAATCCTGCCAATTGGTTTTAAGGTATCTGTGCCAATTCACAGCAGCTGAGGAGCTGTGAGTTTAAGGGCCTTTCTAATTGCAGCTTATGTTCACTGTATAGAAGATTTATTGGTTTTCTTTCCTCTGCCACTCAAGCAAATAATCAAAACATAGACACATCCCAAAAGATCTGCTGCTTGCAACCATGATGAAGAACTATTCATGGTGATCTTAAAAAAAAAAGAAGGGAAAATGGCAGGTCAGACTCAGGCTGTGTGCCAAGATTCAAGGAGAAGACTGATTGTCTGCCCAATGTGTTTGTGGCCTCATGAATTTAGCACACCTGGGGGCTGTAATCCCTTGTCCCATAACATCTCTGTGCTTTTGATTGACTGTGTGGCCATGAAGGGTTACCACAAACTGAAGTCTAATTTATTCTTCACCTGCTTGCTTACCAAAACAGAATGCATATTTTTTTATTCCATACCTTCCATGCCTTAACCTTATGGCAGCATAATAGTGAAGATTAAAGTTAAAACTTCACTTACAGAATGTTAAAGTTCTTAAAGCCTGAACCTTCTGTACATCCCCATCACCATTCTCTGTGATTGATTTCTCTACAAACAACCAGGAGTTTAAAGCATTTAGGGGTGTGGTGACAGCAGAAAATATTATCTCCATGGTATTGATGAGGCAACAGAGTAATTTGCCAAAGGTCTCACAGGAAGTGAATACTTTTATTTGGAAAGTTTATGCTGTTTGTCGTTTCTACTTTTAATATTTTTTTTAATTGTACTTTGTGTTTCTCCTGTTCCCTTTTCAGTCACAGCTTTATATTCAAGGTTCTTTGTGGGCTACTTCTGTCCTGCTCGGGGTGTGTGTAATTTGGTTTTCTTCCAGCAAACCAAACAAACAGCTTGCAATTTCATGTTGTTTCCACTTGTAAAATTGTCATATAAGCACCCATGTGCTTTCTTTTCCCCTTGTGAGAAGCTGCTACAAACAACTGCCACATTACTACACTGTTTGGCAAAACTCTCCTTTGCGCCACCATCCTCCAAAAATGTCAACACTTGCTGCAGGGCAGCAGGTGCTGTTTTGCTCCAGGAAGGTAAAAGAGGCTACATAAAATTCCAACAAGTTCTTGGACAGTCAGAAATTTTATCTCAAACAGGTTCTTCTGGCAATGCCCATCTTTGTGGGTGGTGTCTCTGCTGTCCTGGCTGCTCAGGATGCCATGCCAGAAATCCCCATTCCTGATGGCATCTCGTGTTTGTACAGGATGGGCAGCTGCTCTCACTGTTACTAGAATTATCTCATTTATTTGCATACTTTTTCCACCCCTATCCATCTTATTTTCTCATTTGATACCTCTGTTGAGAGAAAGCCTTTTTTATAGCACTTGGCTCAGCAAGGTGTCTGTTTTTGACTCCCAAGCATTATTACTCAAAGGTATTAGTAATGGGTAGATGACCTCAGGCAGTACAGTCCTGCACTTCAGATTTCAGATCTTTTCTACTCTTGCATTTATTATTATACATGTCTTTTAGAATTGAAGTTTCCAAGGGAAAAAAGTGAGAAAGCACATAGCACTGACTTCTCCCCCCTTCTTTGTATATAATGTATTAAAGAAAGAGTGATAATACTTTCTACAGCTAATGCATCCCTGGCAAAAATACTTTGTACAGGAATTGGTTGACTTTTTCATGGGTGCTAGAAGCTGTGTGTACATCATTTTACTTATCCTCAGAATCAGATATAGATTAGGGAAGAAAATATTTTAAAATGGCCAAAATCTTTCTGCTTTTTGTTTGGTTTATGGAATCAGGTTCTTATTTGCACTAGTTTCGCTCAGTTATAATTCATTGACCAAGAGGAGTTACTTCCCCTATATGTCTGTATGAATTTATTCTCCTGGTTTCCTTTGCCACTATGCCAAGAGGTGTAACCAACTGCTGACCAAACACTTTTGGATTTCAAGATGTTGATTTCCTGCATCTGCCAGAACAGGGGAGACAGGTTAGATTAAGTTGTGCTAAATGTGTTTGTGTGAGTCTATGGAAAGATTGCAGCCCAAGTGTCCCTGCTGCCATTTGAGGTAGGGCAGCCTGTTCTAAATGGCTTTTTGGGGTATTGCTATACAGTTCTTTGTTGGAGCCTGAGTCATGCTGACAAACTTGTGCTCTCCTGCTGGAGTGGTGGGCTGAACACCAGAAATCCTACTGGAACACAAGCGAAGAGGGGAGGTGACTGATTCGCCTGACACAAGGTGACATTTCTTCAGTGCCAAATCTCTCTTGCTTGCACCTGAGAGCAGCTGATTGCTGCAGTCTCCTCTTCTAAAAGGAAGAGGAAGAGCTGCTCCACCATGATTCCCATCAGATGCTGTGATAGCTGTCACCTCCTGGCTGGTCCTGGATGGCCATCATAAGGACAGGACTAGCGGCACATAGAGAGAGTCACAAACCATGAGGTTTACTCAGTGACATCAAGGATCACAGTGGATATCTGTTTTGTTATGTTGGGAAGATGAGTGTCTGTTCCTTTTTAAATTCAGGAACTGTTCCAGAGCAGTTAATGCTTTCCCTGTCTCCTTGTCCTGCAAGTGTGAGCTAGATTTACATGAGCTAGACCAGCTGTTCTCAGCCTGGGGTAGGAATTTTGTTATGCAAGGAGATTAAACAGTTTATTTTTCATGCATCAGGAAGAGCCCTCAGAGTGTTAGTCAGCTGGACTTGCTAAGTGACAACTTCTACCTTAGGCTGTTTTAAAAATAGCCATTGCTACACTTAATTGCTCTGTGGGAAACTCTCGACTTCCAGCGTGCTTTTATGCTGATTTTGGGCTCAGGCTCTTCAGTTAGAGCTATGTTCTTCTTTTTCCCGTTTTTCCCTTTGCAGAAACACAAATTCTGTCTTGGAGCTGTTCCTTAAGACCACTGCCTCTAGGAACTGGGGCTTTTCTTAACATTCCGTCAAGGAGAACAGCGTGGCACAGCAGGTGCTGCGCTGACCTCTAGTGACAGGACAGCTAGTACAGAAGGGACAGAAAGGATCTTTGCTGCTCAAATCCGTGAACAACAGCTTCCCTTGGAGCACTCTCCTTTCCTGCAGTGTTCAGCCCAAACAAATTGTAAGGGCTTGATCTCTCCTACTGTATCTCCAAGACTTTATAATATTTGCTTAAATTTCTGTCCAGTTGTTGAACAGCTGGTATCGGACTCAGATCTTCTGCTGGCTGTGCAATGGCAGAATTCTATTAACTTTAAGTAATACTTATTAATTATAAAATTAACAAATTTCGCAAGCTGATGGTACTCCATTCCATTAATGATCCTACAATGAAATGATTTATATGAAGATAACTTAACCCTTGAAACCCAGAGTTTAAAAAGCTTGTTTTGACTCTTACAATTTGCCTTTTAATTGCGTTTCAGCCCATGTGTCTTATTGCCAACAGGGGAGCTGGAAGGGTTCAGTGAGATACTACTTGTTATGAAACACAGAGAGAAGGTTTATAATTAGCAAATGTCTCTAGGCTTGCTAGATCTCTTTCAAAAGGTTTCAGACACTTCGTGCCTCACAGTTTTAAATTGTTTTAATTTTTAAAGTTTTGAAGTGTTAGAAAATCGCTTATAAACTGGGAGCAGAGTTACTCCCTGTGTGAGTCACTGAAGTCAGTTGAGTGGACCAAAAATTGAGTTGCACCAAAATTAGGTGGGACAGCCTTCATGTTAACAGACACTGCCAACTGTACTTTTACAGAAGAATGAAGAGATGACAGTGGAAATCACAGAGAGCTAAACCAGAGACATTAGAAGTACAAGGGAATCAAAGTGTGAGTGAGACGCTGCAGGGACCTTTTGTTTGGCCTGCTCTGGGGACCAGTAGATGTGCAAGAGGCTCTTGCAAGGTCCTTGTCCTTGAGTCCTGGATGCTCCTGGGTCTCTAGGACCTCTTTTGAGTTAGGTATTTAGACAGGGGAAATACCCCTAGTGTTAGATTCTCCTCAGCTATTGTCCTTGGGGTACACATTTGCAAGTGTTTTGTTAGGTCTCATATATGGCAGATGTAATGTTTTTAGCAAACACTCAAACATAAACTGAATTTTACTGGATGAGGTAAGGGCCATTTTGGCTAAAAATAGTTATTGCTGCCTTCTGGTGGAATAACCCAATACCAGAACTATTACCAGATGTGAAATTAAAATATTTGTCTGAATGCACTATGCACTCAGCAGTGAAACCCTCAAAAGCTCCCTATCATCTGCTTTTGTTTATATCCAGTGTGCTACAATGAACCAACATCACAACCAGTAATACAGCTAATGCAGTTCCTTTTATTTTCTTTGCAGCCTAAGGGAACTTAAAAATAATAATTCTCCTTAAAAAAAAAATCTAATCATGAGCAAATGTGAATGAAAATTCCGTGTTCATTCAGCTCACTGTTGTGCAATGCAAAGGATTTCCCTTTCCTGTCTTATTTTTGAAACTTCCTTATTCTATGTTTGCTGTTCAGTTCAGTTTGGTGATGCTGCAGGCCAAAGAACACATTCATTGCTAAATGCATGTTTAAAATTTCTTGCTTATGGTAAAAGGACAAAGATGTCACATCTCTCCGGGTAGTTTTGTTCCTTGGTGGTGGTGGCTTCTATTCCTGTGAGGAGAGGGATCACTGTGAGGGAAATGATCAGTTTACCTTGGCGGAAGGTTTTCCTAAGTACCGGAGAGTAGCTATCAGTTTCACCACATGCCAAATCTTTATTTAGAGACTGAAAACTACTTTTGTGGCCTCTAATGCCAGTGAACAGGAAGGATGGGATACATGAGATGCTGAGACTTTGGATCATGAGCAAATGACAGGATGTACTGGAGGCAAAATAGCAAAAGTGGGACTTCAGTGAAGACAGGTCCTGGAAAGGGGTATCAAAAGGAGCAGAAAGTGGGGAACGCCCTTGTGGCCAGAGTTGAGCTGGGTGGCTGCCTGCAGCAAGAAGGACAGGTGTGTCACAGCCTGAGAATGGTGCCCACTCACAAAGATACAGGGATTGCCCTGATAACAGTATTAGCTGAAAACAGACAATATCCTGCTGGGGATTTTGGAACAGGTCTTACCCACTCTTCTGAACAGCTACTGCCTGGATGAGAAGTGGCAGAAATTGAACTTTTAATGTGAAAGAAATAAAAAATCTGCTTAGCTGCACTCAAAACTTTTCTGCCAGAGACATTCCTCATTAAACACACATGGTGGGATTTTTTTCAAAAGAGCTTGGCACAGCCTTTTCCCTGCTCCCACTGGAATCCGTGTAGGTGCCACAGGTTTCAGTGGGAGGAGAGCTAAATCAATATGGAGTGCTTTGGAAAAATGCAGCTCAAAATGGATCCTGGCAGCCTGAGTAGATAGGGATTGGAGGTGATGCTGAAATTGTCACGTAGAAATTTTCCATGCTGGCTAGCATTATGCTCTCCATCCTCTTTGGTTCAGAGCTAATGGAAAGCAGTGTGTGGCAAAGCATGACTTGAGGGGAAGGGAAAGTCAGTGTTGAATAAAATAAGAATACCCTAATTTCCTCCCTCCTCCGTGTCTTTTATCAGGACAAAAATTGCACAACTTCCCTTCTTCCTGAGGCTGCCACTTAACTCTTGCAGGTTAAGAACATATGGGTTAGTAATTGAAAGCATCAGTGCACATTGTGCATAGTGCTCCTTCTGGATGGGATTCTCCTGACAGGGGCTGAGCAGGCTGGTGCTCTGCTCTCTCTAAAGTGCACCTGGCACATGCTCAGGTGTGGGAGAAGTAGGAGTGATCCAGTGATCTTGATCCGGTGGTCTTGAAGGAAACCTGACATAACTGACATCCTGCATTTCTTTGGTTTATGTCATTCTTTCCCCATCCCCAGGTAGTAAAACCTCTTATTAATACAGGTTGTCACAGGATAATCCTGTTTCATTGCATGTTTTCTTGTTGGCACATGGGCAATGAAGTGGTAAAGGCTGGTGAGGGGTGGGGGGGGTGTTTGGGTTCAAGATCTTGCACAGCTGTGTCAGCAAGTGGCTGATTTTCCTCATTCCCTCATTCTGCTTCTCTTCTGGACACATCATGTTCAGCTTCCCTGGGTAAATTTCAGATCTTCTGGTAGCAAAAGCTATACAAATACCAAATAATTACAGAATCAATCAATTTGAAAAAGACCTCTGAGATCATTGAGTCCAACTTATGATCAGACCTATGGCCCATGTGAACTGGACCATGGCACCGAGTGCCACATCTAGCCTTTCCTTAAACACCTCCAGCGACAGTGAGTACACCAGTCATGGTGTCAGAAGGGAACAGTACACAAAGCAATTCACCCCTTCTTTGCTTGAATGGTGCTTAATATCTCCCTTGGCCTGTTTGGTGTTAAAAGAGGCCCCAGCAAGTACAAACTGGCTTTCAAAGTGGGTGGCATTGTTAAAAGAACAATACTGTAGTGTCTTCTAGAGGCAGCAGCAGGGGTTCATGAGTTTGCCATACACTTTTGAAGGAATGCACTGTGGTTTAATTGCTGCCCAAATCAGGCCTGTGACATGCTCTAATTGGGTCTGTCACCTTTCTTTTTGAGGAATTAAGAAAGTGCTAAAGCCAGGAGCCCCTTTCCTGCCAAACTCAGATGCACCCTCACCAGGGCAATGATCATTGTGAGCTAATAGGTCAGGACAACTCCTTCGGTGCCTTTAGCATTTTAGGACTTCTTTTAGCCAGGAATTTACTTGAGTATGTCAGTTGCCACTGACTAGCTGAATATTTGTCATGACTGTGAGTTCTGTCTTTGGGATCCAAATGATCTGTCCAGCTATGAGAGTTTTTTCCCCAAGGAATGTTAGTGATCATTTTGATAGTTTTAACACTGGCTAATTTTTTTTACTGAATAGCATCCCAACGTGAAAGTATCTGTTCATATTAAATCTCTTTTGAACTGAGATGCATGTAACTCCAGTTCCATATAACTTCATTCTCATTAACACAGCAGCATTAAAAGGGAACTAGCAGAATTCAGTTCTACCATGTCAGCAATTTTTTTTTTTTGTAGCAAGGAAATGTCTGCCTGAAAAAAGACTGATTTTTTTTAGAGGATCCTTATGGATGTATAAAGTATTGGTGCCATTTGGTATAAATTGTAATCAGTTCCAGATTCTGCTGTACTCAGAAACTTGAATCATGGAATTGTACGTGGTGGTTTCTGTATTTTGAAGGCTCTCACCTAAACCACAGCTCTTGTAACAAGTAAAATGGCTGCAGCCATGGTGTCCAACCCCTTGTCTTAATCATGTTAAGAAAACATTTGTTTAACTATGAATCAAAATTGTATTCCTAAGCCCTGCAGCTTTTCAGGTGAAATGACAGAACCAGCCTTGCTTCACTGGGGCAAGGTAGGTGGGCTCCAGAGGCTGAATTTCACTTAATTCCTTCAATTGTGGTTCCTTTGTCAAAGCATTGCTGAAGGCCTGAAGCCAGGCAATGTGGAATACTAAGCACTGGGATGTAAGTGGGATTTAGGCTCTTGGTCTGCTTTTGGCTCCCTGCATGTGTTTTAAGGCATATTAGAGGCACAAAGAGGTGGAAGGGAAAGGTACAAGCATGCACAAAGTCTGCTGCCTGCTTCTACAGTGTCTGTGATTGATAGAAGTGTGTGGCTGTAATGAGGACATGGCTATTGAACCAGCACAATGTTTCAAGCTTCAGTCAGGGCTTGGGTCAACTGGTGCCCTCTTGAATTAGGTAGGGGAGATGGAAGATGGCTGGACACACCAAAATGTTTTTTATGAATTGCTGCCAACACAAACTGATGGGCCAAGAGATGGTTCAGGTTTGCTGGGTGATTTGTTTTCTACGGAACCAGAGCCAGCATAAGCCATCACTCTGAACTTAATGGCAGCTTTCAATGCTGTGACCAACTTGAACCATGTCTATAAGGCAAACTAGAGCAAAAGGCCAGCACAACCTGAGGTCTGTGAACTTTGATGAACAGCTGGAGACAAATTACCCTGCTGAGAGCACGTACAACATTTAGTTTGGCAGCAGTTGTGCCAATGCATCTGTCAGCTTGTTGTGGCATCCACACCTGCAAACAGGTGCTACTTGTGTATGGATTGATGGAGGACTGGGATACTGAAAATCTGAGGCTGGGGTGAGAGCTGCAGTGGCGGCTTGGGCCCTAGCCTGTCTTACAGAGATCAGCACAGCTGGTTACTGAAGCAGGGGAGGTGGGAGTCAGGAGAGCACTGTCTTGTCTATGAATTTTCATGGTGGCTCATCCTGAGCCCAGTGAAAGGTTGTAACTGCCACCTTGCTCTTTATTAAGATGGTAGGATTAACCTCAAGCAGAACAGGAAAGAGCTCTAGTTACAGCATTCACTAATAACACTAAACCTTTCTTCCTTCTTACTTAACCACAGCAGGTAAGCAAGAATTATTCTTTGGATGTGTAATCAAGGACCAGCTCTAGTGTTTGTAATCCACCTCTTTTGGACGAGAAGAGTGACTGGCCCTCCACCCTCTCCTGCCTAATTCTAGACAAGAGAGTTCACAAAGAATCTCTTCCCTAAAGATCTCTCTTTCCAGAGTTTTATTGAGAATGTTTTATTGCATTTTAACAGTATCTCCTCTAGTCCTACTGTCAGGTTCCAGCAGACAGAGAGAAGTCTCCCCAGGACAGATGCTACTGCACATTTACAGTAACATAGACTTCAGTAAGATCAATTCTGTAGTGTGCAGGACTGAAAGGGATATAAATTAAGACATTTTTGGTTCAATGGCTGACCTGAATATTGGAATATAAATTTTATTCAGAATTGAAACAAGGTTATTGTTTTGTTTTTGGTTTGGTGGTTTTTTTAAAATGAAAAATAATAACCTAAATTTTGCACTATTGGACTGAATTTGACTCACTTTTAAAAACTCAATTTATCCTTCTTCTCTTAATGCAGGGCATGTCTAAAAGACACAGCAAAACATTTCATTTGAAAAATATGAAAAGGACCTGTTTCAGGATTTCCGAAAGAAACTCTTTCACTCTGGAGAAGGTCAAAGTGAAACATCTGTCAGTCTCCTAATCTCTTCCTCTCCTTCCACTGAAAAATAAGAGCTGGTGGGAAGGTACAGTTCATCAAGAAAAGGAAATTCTCCCCCTTCTCCTCAGTACTTCTGAAAACCAGGCCATCATACTGTTGAGTGTTATTTGCAGATTTAGTGGGAAACATGCCTAAACCAGGAAAGAAAAAAAATTCCATGTGAATCAGCTTCCAAGTCAAACAGTTTCCGTAAGTCTGTGTTTGAAATCTTCCCTCTGGAAGCCGAACTTCAGGCATTAACTAATTCAGATTCTGGTCTTATTAAAACAGCATGAGAAGGAAAAATCAGCCAGACAACTCCCTAAGAATATTGTAATGTAAATTAAATCTAGTACTGTAAACACCTGAGGGCTGATTCTTGTAAAACAAACATAAAAAAAAAAAGGGGGGGGGGGGGGGGGAGAAGCCAAAATTAGTAAATTGCACTTTTTTTCTAAAAAAAGGTGATTTTATTGAGTTTTAATATACAGCTTTAATATGTTAGGGTAATCATACAAGATCTCTCTTGTGTTCAATTTACACATTACAATAGAGATGTGAGCTAAAATCTTTTGGTTTAATGTACAAAAAGAATCCAATGTTGTCCACTAGCAGCTTTGAACTTGGCAAGAAAGGTTCTAAAGACTTTAAGTGCAGTAACAACCATACAGGATACAAAATGAATATAAGGACTTTTCGCCAAGGTATATAAACATTTGAAAACAAATGGTGCCTGCTCCACGGGGCAGACAACTAGCAAATTAAAAAAAAGTCACTGACCAATGTTCTAGGGAAGGAGGAGCACCACCCTCTGTAACAGTTCTTATAAAATGGACTAAGAATATCTGTATCATAGAATTTGTACTGATCAGAAAAAAAGGTCTGAAAAGAAACAGTAGGCAAGGAAATGAACAATCAAAAAAATGACATAGTAATATAAAATATTTCCATCACTATTTAAATGCCAAATTAATCAAGCAATAGTAAAAAAAATCCAAAACAAAACAAAAATAAAACAAAAAACAAAGCTCTTCTGTTTAAAATAACAGCACTGTTTTTGATTATTTTCAAAGATTTTTTTTTTATGAACACACTATATACTTGTTTCTTTCATACAGAGCAATGTGTCCATTTGGTCTGTCACTTCAGTGAAGCTGATAAACAACCAACCCATCATGTCTCACCTTTGACACATTTTAACCCTTTTCTCCCCTTTTGTTTGCTACTCTGGTGCCTTCTCATGTCAAATGAAATACTTTTCTTCCTTTTCTTTATACAGTGCAGAGTATATGGGCTTAGGATATGGAGATGTCCCTCTACTCCAGTTCACTCTCTGGTTCTGAGTTCAGTGGTGTGCAGTAGTTTGGCTTGTCTGAAGGCACATACCCAGGGAGACACAAGCACTTGTATGACCCTTCTGTGTTAATGCATTTGGCATTCTTGCAGAGGGACATCCTATTGTTCAGCTCGTTGCACTCATTCACATCTGCAAAAAGGAGACATCAAAAGACACATGTACTTAAGTCTGGTGTGTAATTAATACTCATTTAGTTCCAGCATTGTCAGGACTAGAACAATCTGCACAAATGCCCCGAAAATTTTATTTTCAGTTCCAATTGGGTGGAATTAGGCTGGGTCAAAAGCTCTAAAAGATGAATTGGGAAGATGTAGAAGTTATCACAGGAAATCAATAGGGTATTAAAGGGCCCTAAACTGTTAGATTACTAAGTCCAAATTCAGCTTAGCTGCACAACAAAATTAAGAAACCACTTCCAGGTGTTTATCTAATAACTGAAAAATTATTTTAAGAAAGAAGCTCAAAATTCTTAGCATAATATCTGTACTTTACCAGCTGAATATTTTAAGAGCTGCTGGTGTTGTCAACTGAATAGCTGTGAAGGGCAAACTACCTGCACTCAACATCATGCAGCTTTGGCCTGACAAACACAGCAGCTACATCTTTTTTTTTCTACGGGGGTCAGCTTGCCATAAAGTCCTGAAGATTACAAGGCACATAGGCAGCTTCTCGTCATAGAACTGGGATATTTCAGCTGTGTGACACAAAGCATAATGCTAAAAAAAGTTAGTGCAGACCTTAAACTGAAATAATCACACTATTTGTAGTAGGTTTCTACACTGAGGGGTGGATGTTTTGCTTCATCTTCCCACTGACATTTGCTGTTTCCATGTTTAGTTGTTTTAATTGAAGATATAGATGTCTTGGTTAGTAAATGTGTACATTTACTAGTTTGAGAGTGAGAGGAATAGTTGAGTCTGTTGACTGCTGAAATCTGTGAAAATCAGGGGCCAAACTTCACCAGCTGGTTATCTGCATATTTAGGCAATCACTCAGAATCCACTCTTAAAAATCACTCTTCTGCTCTGGACCCAGTTGCATCCTCCTAGCTTACTAAAGTCTTTGAAAAACATTTGGTCTGTACATTAAAGTTTTGATACAAGTTTAAGCTTCTTTCCACAAACGTGTGTCTGTTCACTTCTACTCTCTTAACTGAACACAGCTGTAATGACCAAGACACACTGAGGATCACCAAGATATTTTGGTAACAATAATTCCTTTGCAGTAAGTAAAACAAAGCTTGGATCTCTAATACAATTCAGGTGATCATCTCTAACCCCTGTGTTCGAGGCCTCCTAAGGTCAAGTGACTGGGTGAACTGACAGACTACCAGGAGATAACAGGTGACATAACAGGTGATATGCTGTCCTCACCAACACAAGTCATTTTGGCCATGTCCAGGTGATAACCATCAAAGCAGTCACAGGTGTAGCCTTCCTGGACTCTTACACATCGGCCATTTTCACATCCATTCAGAATACCACATTCCTCTGCTTGTAGCTCCTCAAAGCTGTTCAGGAAACCTGGGAGGAGAAAGAATTGCAAACAAGTAGGTTACAAAGCTATTGAATCAGTATACTTAAATATATAGTGCAAGTCTGAAATTCTTTCAGAAGTTTACTGGAATGTGACTTCACTTTGTAGAAAATAGGTCAGCTTTAGCAGAGCTGCACCATCTGGAGTTTTAAATGTACCAGAAAAGTGCTGTGATAAGTTTCAAGATGGAAACTGAATAACTTGCTTAACTCTTAAGTTTTGTGTTAAAAATCTGAGATTTTTTTTTTTTTTTAGGTAGAATGGAAACTCCATAATTTCACTGTTTATTTTTTAAAGACTAAGTCAGTGTTTTCTAAATGCCACTTTTTATTTCAATTATTATGTGTATCAGCCTTTAAGGAAACAAGTGGTCGTGCAATTTGGGATAAAAGTTTCTTAAAACAGGACTGTAGAAAAATAAGGGGCGTGTGTGTGTATGTAGAGGGGTAAGAGATGCATTATAATTTATCCAGAAGAAAACATATTAAAAAAAAATCAATCCCAGCTGCCGTAAGGAAAATAAGAAGAAATCAGAGACTGCTTTCCTGTTGTGGTTTTTTGTTAACAGCCTTTTGGCTTGTGCTTCAGTGACTGGTGCCAGTATAAATACCTATAATCTACCAATTCCTCCTTGTCATAATTCTAGATGGTGAGCAGTCAAAGCTCAAAGAGTTGAGCTTTATTTTTTTTCACCTCTTATACAAAGAGTTGTCTTTGTATTCAGTGATTTGTATAATGCTTTTTGTGCTCCCTGCCTTAGGGTTTTTGTGACAGTTATGCTTTTATATATACAGAAGGATTTATACTTCGAAAATTATTTTGCATTTTTACATGTTCAGGGATTGTCTCTAGGACTGAACTGCTCCTGTAAGTCCTAAGGTTTTTTTTCACTAGCTTTCTGCTCATGGAGCAGTGATGTAACAGGACTGCAGATGGCAGCCCATCACATCAAACAGACTTCTGTGGAAAAAGCTGAGAGTATTTGAGTCATAAGTTTAATAGTACAATGAATATATAGAGGGGAAATTGGAGCTGGAGTGGAATAGAGTAGGATATACCTCCCCATCTGTCCTGTAACAGGTAGTGGCTCCACCATCAAGCCAGCAACTTATTGAAAAGCTGTTTACTGATTCATATTGCAACAGCTGTGCTACATATATTTGCTAAGCTACCTAGGAATATGAATTTTTCCCTTCCTTACTTTTTTTTTTCTTGTCTTTTCTTATTTACTCCATCCTGTCTTGGTCCTTGAGGCCCTCTTTTCTACTGACCTGCTTTTGCCTTTCCTACTCCGCCCTTTCCATATCTTCCTACATTTACCTTCTTTACCTAGCATTTACTGCTATTTCCATTCCCCCTCTCTTTGACTACAAATTCCTATCCTGAATTTTCTAGCATGGTGGGCTTCTTAGCAGGGATTCAGTTGGTCAGTAACAGGCTGAGTAGATTCTGAAGACACTGAACACACAATGTGAAGTAAGTACTTGCTGGCAGATGTCACATCTCAAGAACATATATAATCCACAGGATGTATACAAATGTACATTAAATGGGGAACATTGCAGTCTTTTTCATGAGCCTTGTAAATCACTTCCCAGTGCAATAGTACTGAGGATATTGAGCACTGTCATGATGTAGGCAACCAACTTTCATTACTTGCTGGAGTCCTCTGGCAGAGCTTGCAGAGAGCTCAGGAGTAAAGACCTTTTCCAATTTAGAAAACAATGCCAAAAAAGGGAAAAGTGTCCCCCCAAATACACAGATATTTTTTAAATAAAAAAAGACATAATTTATTAGACATAGTCTACATAGCTTATATGTAGGCATATATGCATGTGCATGAACATATACATATTTTTTCTCTCCCTCTTTCTGTCATAAATACAGTATGTTGTAATTCTAACTAGCTAAAACATATATCACTCACAGCAAGTTCTACTTCACAAAATATACTCTAGCTCAAAACAGTTTGATGGGACCTGTATTGTAATTCTGAGGTATGTATTTGCTTCTGTAGAAACTGATTGCACAATGACAAATATTACACTGAAGTACACGGCCCTGCCGTGGGACAGAATGTATTGCTGTATTCCTCACACAGCCTGCCACAGGATTGTGATGTTGAAGTCTCTGATGCCCTAAAAAAGATGCCCCATCTGATTCAGTGATAGCATGGGAGCAAGAGCATGAGCTCTTAACCCTCTGTCCCTAAGAAGTTGGAACTAGATGATCTTTAAGGTTCCTTCCCACGGAAGCCATTCTATGAAGTGGTCTCAGCTGTGGGTTCAAAACTTTCCACAATTTATTTACCACTGAATTATATACCTTGTATATACCTTGCAGGGCATAGTAGCAACTTGCAGGCCATATACATGTAAAGCACAAGAAGTTACCAGCTCCTTCTGATACTTCCACTTTTTTTCTCTAAAAATGTGATAAAATATTCTGGACCTGTACAGGGTGCCTGATTTCGAGGAAGATGCTGAAATCTGTAAGCATTTCTCTCCTGCAAATTTTAACAGTGAGCTGGGCCTGACCCAGCATAAAGAGCCCTGATATTCCTCAAGTACAAGCGAGATGCTGTGTACAATCCCTCACACCCTGCTTGGCAGGCCATAGCATCCAGCCTGAAGCCCATACATATGTGTATTCTCTGATCACACTGTACTGTACATTTACTCAGTTGAGCAAGAATGACTTGCATGCTCTCATTTCACCCATACAGGTTCTGCTGGGAAATCATGGAAAGATTAAGAGGTTCTTTTTTTGCTTTTAAATTAAACGCACTCTGGAGAAATCTGTCCAATTCTCCAAAAGAAAATCAATTTGTGAGAAGGAAAATTGGCAAGCCTTTTGACCTTGAGCTGTAAAACTGTTGGTAAACACAAATTTAGTACACTTGGCACAAACCATTTCACTAGATTAAAAATTAATTGTACTCTGATCCCAACTGGACTCTCATACAAACCTGGCTCTTGAACTAGAACACCTGACTGAAAGCTAGTGTCATAGGAATAACTGAAGCATAAACAGGCCACACTACCCAGCAGCAAAGAGAAGAAAGAACCTGGCTACAGGGGAATAAAACTGAAGTTAAAAATCTCATTTCAAGTCTTTTACATAACAGAGAATCTTGCTTACGGTCTTCAACAAAGTATGGATTGGTTTCTGGGGTGTAGTGCTCCTCGAAGTCAACTAAAGCATCCTGTCCATATGGCCGCCGAGATCCTGGAACAGGAATGTTGCACAGCTGGGCGTAATCCTCTGAGGAGGGAAAGAAAATAAGATATAAAAGTAAACATACTCGTAACACAGGCTGCATTACATTAGCCCCAGTGAGCTGTGGTTCATATTTGCTGGAAATAAACTTATCTTCCTAGAAACACCATAAATCTGCAGAAAAGAAAATTTCCAGAAAGCGTTCTCTCTTCAAGAAGGATGTCATTAAAATGTTAATGAGCCAAATGTATGCTATTAAGTCATAATAGGGATAACACCAGGGATAGATTTGAGTCAATAACTGTACAAAAAGTTATAGGTCAGGTTCTTCTGCTCTGCATGGGAAGCAAGAGCTGAGGGATGCTGTGTATTGCACTGCTAATGCACTTCTCTCCAGGGCTGTCTCTGTTTAAACTCCTCATTCTGTGGAACAAAGGCTACCCCAGATCATCATGGCTGCTAGCAGAAGCCTTCCCAAAGGAAGTAAATTGGGACAGGTACAGCCAATATTTATGGCACATTTCAGCCAACCTGCAGAAATCAGAGTGAAAAATACTTCTAACATAGCCTACACTTCTGTACAAACTGTATCTTCAACCCACAGGCTTAAAAGTGTGAGTGCTGTTCAAAGTCTCCTTGGCTCTGAACCTCAAAGAGCATCCGGAAACACACAGGAGAAATAATTACATCTGATTTTGCGCCTCTCCCTTAAAGCTAGACTACACAAGTTGAGACTAAAGCAACTCTTCATTTCAGTTGTCAGAGTCCATGTTTGAAACGCTTACACAGAGTTTGATCCTTTTATAAATCAAATAAAAATTGTGTCCACTCTGTTTCAATTACCCTTTACTAAAAGACATATAATACAGTTTATTTGAAAACAGAAATATTGTTAAAATAGAGCAACCAGGTGCTCTTTTACTGTTGCTACAGTCTATTTAGCATCTGGTTCTGTGAAGAGTGCCTGGTGTTCTGAGAATCAGGCAGAGAAAGGACGGGAAAGAAAAACCACCAAAAGAGAGGGAGGAAAAAAAGCCCTAAGCAGATACAAAATCCAAGAATTGCAGATGGTTGCAGAGCCAGAAACCTCATGCTGTGTAGAACTGTCCCAGACAGCAAATAGTTGGATAAGTCCAGACTGCCTCTAGACAGTACAAAGCACAGCCCTACTTGCTGTCCAGCACTGTAATTTTATTTTTACAGGTAGTATCTCCTCCACCTGGAACGATTTTACTTTGTACTTAAAAACCCAAAGTGTTCAAAAAGTCTCTTTGAATTCTGTGGTCAACAGCTTGGCCCTTTGAGAGCACAAGACGGAGCAGTACAGGCAAAGCTTGTCTGTGCACACCCAGAGCTGCCATGGCTGCCAGTCCAAGTCTGCAGCATGAACTCCCCAGAGAACTTACAAATCATTGTAAATCCCACCACATTCTGCTGCAAGAGCAAAGTGGTTTCCTTTGAGGTATGTCCTCCAGAATATATTTATATACAGTAATAATATTCAAATATCACTTTCCTCTCCCAGAGAACAAAGTACACTGCCCAAGAGTAACATCCCAGGGCACAGGAAACAAAGCCAGCATGGCAAAATAAAAGACATATAGCAAAAGTTACTTACATCCCTGACTGCATAGCTTCCCACTGTGATACTGAGCATAGTTTTAGGAGCTGTCATAGGAGCACAAACACCCCATTCTTTCTTCCCCACATCTAATCCCAGATAAACATCCACGCATGGGGACAGGTTATCATCTCAGATAGCTCTCTTCATTGGTATGTACACACAGGAAAGCTATGCAAAGTAGTAAAAGCACTTTCTCACAGATGCCCACAAATGTTCTTGGCAAAGGAAATCTGTGTTCTACCACAAAATACTAATTCATCTGGCTTGTGTGGAGGAAACCACCACATAAAAACAGTCAGTGAAAGGCAAAGGAACAAGACAAGCAGCTCTTAGAGATCACTGCTTCTTCCACATGAATGTGATCTGATGGAAGGACTGAGCAGAACCTGGACACTGGCTTCCCAGATTACTCAGTGATAATTTTACCACTAGTGATACTGGTCATATAAACAATTTTTTAGTTCTGAAGGAAAAGTTGGAACTTTGGAAAACCCATAGAGCTGGAGCTCTCATGTACATGAGAGTTGCACAGTTTGAAATTGTGCAAGACTATTTTATATTGCATGTCTGCCAATGCAAAGCTATTTAACATCTAAAGAAGAATTAAGAAATGTTGACAATAGAAACCCATTTCCTGCCCCACTGGTTCCTCAAAAATCAAGTTCTGAATTTTTAGGTCTTATACCTATAATACTCTCATAATACTGTATGTTCTGTTTAGCTGTCCAAATAGCATAGACTAAATCTCTTTGTCTTTTACAATATGTTGATTCTGTCACTAGGTGCTCGAGGAATAAACCCAAGGGGAGCAACAGCAACTCACCTAAGAAACCAACAGTAGAAATTCAGGACCAATAACAATGGTAAGTTATCTATTCTAGTGAGTTATCTATTCCACCTTTCACAGCTTGTCTTCTTCTTTCTCTTTCTTTTTTTTCCCCCCAGGGAAGAAAAGGGTGGGCAGAGAAGAGAGTGCAAAGACTGAAAGGTATACAGGGGGCCATGTTCTGGAAAGGTCATGAGAACTGGTGCTTTGAAAAAAGATAGACTTGAGACTTGGATCCCTGACAGAAATGAACTCATCAGAGTGCCTCTGTGGAGGATAGAACAAGTTACAGCAATGACACTTTCTGTTGTCTTAAACTTTTCCCCTTGCTATGTTATGGTCCTACAGTTCAAATTAAAAATAATGTATTTTGGGTCACTGTCATGTGTGTTGGTCACAGTTTTCCAGGGGAGGGAGCTACACGAACAGAGTGCTAAGATTTGTGGGTGGAAGCATGACTAGTACACAGAAACTTTTAGGCAAGTATTCAAATGGAGAACAGCATGACATTGCCCTAGGGAGAAGACACACGAGACTGAGATCAAGAAAGTGGTAAGGGGGTAGAGATCAAGAGAGAATGTGTAACTACTCCTGAATGACAGAAACATTTTAGCTGTCACAAAAATTAATGCTCACTTTGAAAAGAATCTTTCAAGTAAAGTTGAAAGAAAATATTCTATAATTCACAATGAATGAAGAAACATTTTTCTGTATGGGTTTATTTTTTCTACTCACTCATCTTTTGGCTGTGATCAGGGACAATACAACTACAGTTCAAGAGAAAAAACCCTTTTGTTTCTAGTATAATTTAGTCTACATTGGTCCATGTGTTTCTTAGTTTTCCTCATAACTTGCAAATGAAGCATAGAGACAGCTTGCTGTATAAGTTAGGGTGGCTACTATAAAAGGAAGCTGATGTATTCTTCCAAAAATGTAAAGGATATTTTTAAAGTCAGATGTATTGCATATTAAACAAGTGTTAGGGGATTACATCTAGACACACATGTGTACTGGCACAGCTGTTAGCTGTAATTGGTAATGAAAGCTCAGCTGACAGAGACAACACAATATAAATTGGATGGACCCACTGGCTTTTAGGTGCTTGTTAGCAAAATATTAGCTGTGCAAATATGCATCCAATTTGCATATATAGCTGTAACTGAGCAAGCCGTTGTGAGCCTTACTTGTACCCAGAGGCCTAAAAATCCTAATGTCAGAAACATTATTCCATATTTCATGTATTTAAAGCAAATTATTATATAAAAAGCTTTTCCTGACACAACCATGAAACAACTACACCACAGCCAGTCCAGCTCCTACCTGAAATAAAACTTTATTTCTGTTCCAGGTCCTCAGAATTGTTACCATCACACACAAAAGAAGTCAAGACTAAGAAACCAAAGCTGATCCTTCAAATTATTTAAGAATGCAACAGTTTCACCAAAGGTTCTGGACATCAGTCCAAATTGGTTAAGTTTATGCCGTCTCAGGAGATTGCATCATATGTGAACGAAAGCTAAAGGTATTTCTTCTCTATATTTAGATTGTGCTATTTGACAGTTTTGATAACTTCATTGATATTGCCCATGGATAGATGTGAAGGTTTGCAGTGAACAGCATTCATATCGATCCTGCAACTTAAGAAAAAGGTAAGGGTATCAGTCTTAAAGGTTATTTTTCATTAGTTAAGAAGGCTGTTCATACCCTCTCATGGACACACTCTAAATGAAATCCCTGAAAAAGAGTCACAGTGGATGTAAAGCTCTTGGTAAACTGAAATAATTACCAAATTGATTGTCTCAAAACCTCTTGGTAGTGACCTTTTGTTCCTCTACTAATCCTGCTCAAGTTTCCTAAAATGATCTTCCCTCTCCTTTTGCTCCAAGTAGATAGCTAAAAGTTGTAGTAAAGTCAGGTTGTTTCTGCCACAATTTTGCACATAGCTTTCTGACTCCTTGCTGATTTCCATATACATTTGGAATGTGAGGTTCCATGAGAAAGAACATTTAGCCAAAGCTACTCTGCATGTCTCTTCTAACCTTCAGGAAAAGCACTGAAACTCTTCATCAACAGAAATTAAATCAGTCAAAAATCTGCAGAACTGAACACAAGAATTTCAACATTCAAGGCCAAATCACTGCAATGTTTTAAGCCCAGAGGACATAATCCATTTGACCAGAGCCCTTACCACAGAGGAAGGAGGCACAATGCCATCCTAAATGGAAAGATGAGCAATGATCTACAGAAGTGAATCCAGTGCCTCCCTGCTGATCTTGACCATCCCAAAAGAGGACAGTTGAAAACTCATCCTTTACACACATTGGTTTTCCCTGTACTTGCAGATCTTCACGAGTGACATTAGCCAGAACTTAAAGGGAACACTATGTTCTCATAATATGGAAGCTCAGCCCAGAACTAACTCATAATGTTTACAAAGGATACACAGAGTTCCTTTGCAACAAAAATGCAATCCAAACAATCTGTTCTGCCAGAAATGGGCAGAAGTCAACTCCGTGTAGGCATCTCTGAGGGTCTGTGTCTGAATTAGTTGTTCATTGTACATTTTAATCCATGGAAAGACATAACCACTTCCAGGACAGCATCTCATTGTAAAGCACATGTCTAGGACAGGTTAGGGGAATATATCGCTCAAGGTGCTTTTTTATCTTTCCTGATGGAAAGAAAAACTGCAGCACTGATGTGGATTTCTGTATAAAAAATACAATATGAAATTGTGCAAGAGAAATCCTACATTATACAATACCCCAGGTGATTCACATTAACCACTACTCTCAGTGTTCTCCTTGCATGGGCTTTGCAAAGGCGGAGATAAAGAGAATCTTCAAATACAATACGAACATCAGTCCTTTATGTGACTTCTAATCCCACAGAATATCTGAAACATCTACTGACTGGAGATCTACAATTGTCTTTTGTATAGTTCTTCTAAACACAAAGTGGTTCCATAAAACCCCACAAAGTAATACAATTTAAAACTTTAGAATACAAAAAGTATCTCTAAGTGCACACAAATAAGCAGGATGATAAACTGAATGCTGGTGCCTTTCACAGTTGCCCAAGAATGTGTTCATGACATTATCTTAGTACTCACACCACCAAAAATTCTGAGTTACAGATGTAGTTATGTACCCCCACTCTAAATAGTTATTAAAACATCAGCTAAAGCTGCTGAGTCCCAGACCTACCTCACCCTGTTTTTTTAATGAAAGCTTCTCCAGGCAGCCAGCTACAGAAGAGAAAGTACCCTCCTTAACTGACTGACATCTCTTTGGTTCAGGGGCTCCTAATACCATCTTACCAGCATCTTAAGGTGTTACTGAAGCAAAGGTGGTACTGCACTGCAATAGCCTCAAAACTATCATTTTTGCAAATAGAATAAACTGTCTCTGTAAATTAAATGCTGACCCCAGCAAGCCACATTACTCAACATTTTCGAGCTGTTAGTTCTATCTCCTCTCTTCAAATTTCCTGTAATCATACACGTTGCCTAAAATCCATTCCAGTCCCCTAAGAGTCTCACAGCAGCTTCTGGAATCTCAGAATGTTTATAGTTCAGGTCCTACAAGTTCAAGTTAACTTGAGGTGTATATAGCTTTATTTTAGAGTTCAGATTTTTTCAATCTGGGCCAGTTGCTCTGTTTTCTGCCATGGAGGTTTTGACCCAGCTGCTAAACCTATTGGTGCCTGTCCTGCTACCAGTTACTAGACCATGGACTCTGGATGGAGAAAGTTGGGCTGTTAGGCACTAACAGAAAATTGACCAAAGAAGCAGAACTTCGGAAGGCAGGTCACCCAACATGTATTTTTTTGGGTGGATGCAATGAAGAAAGGATGTTTTGCTATTGTTTTCTAAACCAAAAAGTATCCAATTTTCTAATTTTCTTCAACTGGTCAATTTCTACAGATTGCCAATGACAAACCTCAATTAACATGGAAGTTTTAAAAGAATAATTACTAAACTGTTATTACTGTTCTTTGGGCAAATACAGACTAATGACACGGTGAGCTCACAGAGAATACATTTTGGTACTGGATGAAATCTGTGGAAGTCTTTATCCACAATATGATGGTATCATAAGATAATCTAATTGAAAGCAATGTCTTTACATCCCTTGTTTGCAAGAGTCAGATATACTCAACCACAGCACTGCAGCCCATGTCTGTACTATTTTGATCAGGACTTTGAACTAGTATTTTGAGTTTGTTCCTCAATGTTGTCATCAAAATACTTATCAGTCTTAGTGTTGTTAAGATGTTGCTGCTGATATTTGTTGCAATATCAACAAACCCAACTTATTTTTGTCTCAGTCTCTGAATGTTTGGAGTCGTTTCAGTGGGGTTTGTTTAATTAAAAACTGATTAGTGGTTTTTAGGAACAGTAGCAACCATGTAAGTTCTGTTTTCAGGCTGATTTAAGATTGTATTTATTTTTGCTTAGTATGGATAAATTCTTGCAAAAGTGCCCTACCTTCTCACTGGTTTTATGCTGGATCCTACTTGAACAGGATATTTAAATCTTGTAATGAAAAATGGAAGCACTTTGAAGACAGCTTGGATTACAAAAGCTAGAGGTTATTTTTAATAAAGCATTAATATCTTTAGAAGGGACTCGCAATAGTATAAATTATGGTGGTGTTTCTTTCTTTCTAAGGGTGGTGATTAGATCGTCAAATATAATGGGACTGTAAACAAGGGAAGAGGAAGCCACAGATCTGTACTATGATCCAACCCATTTCATGGTGAAAGTCTTGTGGTGATAACACTTTTCACATTGCCAGGTCTTCTTTAACATGTGTTACAAATCTTCAAAAAACCCCTAACTGGGGAAATAAGCAAACACCTTCAGTAGAAAAACCCGGCCAACACAATACCTAAGTATTTAAAAATGGAGAAATTCCAGGTTCCCCAGCCAGGACTTGAACCTGTGACCTGATGGCCTGGAGGTGTGAAAGCACTCTCTTGAGCCAATGATATCACTTTAAGTGCTACAGACTGAAGACATGTCAAATGAATCATTTATTCAGTTCAGTCAGCTTTAAATTTTTCTTGGTAAACGTTCCTGAGCACAGAGAAAGGCTTCCAGGTTTCTGTGTGGGTGAGTGCACATGTGTGTGAGGACAAATGAGCACATACCATCTCCACTAAGAAATGAGAGCTTGTATGTTTGTTCTGACATAATAAACATTCAATATGCTTTTATTTTTAACTATCTTCTAATCTATAAGGATAATTTAAAGTATTTGGGATCAAAGTATGCCTCATAGTTTCAGTTAAAGCAGATACTTCTCAGTGCAAATGAAACATTGCATAAAAGTTATCTTGTGTCTGAAGGGAGAAAGATTTTATTATCCAACATAATGCTCTTCAGCTTTGACTAAGGATCATCCAACTGATGTTTAGGATGTTATCCATTGGGAACCTCCATGTAATTTTTAAAACTAACTTCTCAATTTTCTTCATAGAGCTAGTGAGGATTTGCACCCCACTGTTGGCACAGGAGTGAGACTCCAGAATCCTGTGTTCCTAATGACCAAAATACATCTAATATTTTCAAACTGAAATAGTTCCATTTTTTTAAAACTCATATCAGCACTTTTGTTTAAATTAAAAGCTTCTGGGAATCCACCATGATTGTGCTCTAGAGGAGAGTCTTAGAATTTGTAGCCTTTGTTCTGCAGCTATGGTTGGAATTTTTCATCTTCCCTTGTGAGGCAGGTTCTCTTTGCCTGACCATGTTGGTGGTCCTTCTCTTTCTTTTCAGATTTATCTTGCTTTAAATGTAACTAGCTAGAAATCTCCAGAAGTAAATCTTGTACCCAGTTTAACTCTAAGAGGAAGAGCTTTTCTTTGCTCTCTCAGGATTGCATGCTTGCATGACACAGATGGGTCACTCTCACCATGTGATGAACTTTGTACAAAGAAAAACTCCTTTAATCTGCTCAATCTTTCCACTTGAGGAGTTCCAGGTCATAGCAACGATTCTTGCTATTAGCTGTTGCCCTATATTTGTCTTACGTTTCTTTCCATTGCATTTGTTAATCTAGCAGGTACAGAAATTTGATGTCCTCATATAAGATTTGTTCTGACAAAGACATTTCAGAGATTTCCATATCTTAGAAATCCAGCTGCTGTCATTCCCTGTTTTTCTTCTTCAGTCTCTTCCTGGGGTAAGCATCGGCCAGCAGTTACTCCAGCCAATATCATCAAAATCAGATGCTTTTTTTTCAATTGCTGTATTTCCAAAGCAAACTCAAACAAGTAAAGTTATCTAAGAACAGGTTCAGGGACCTTGCAAGTAAATTATAAAAGCATACAACCCAAGCAGACAGAATCAACCACATTAATGCTTCACTGAGCTTCTCTGTGTAGTTTTTTAATTCCTGGGTGTTTGCTACAAGTAAAACATGTATTGCTTTAGCCACAACATTACCATTAGCGTAACACAGGCCCAAGAAAAATTCCAGGAATGTTCACAATAAAATGCTTTACCAGTGCAGTATGGTATTCCTACATGGAAAGATATATCACTGAAAGACACATTTATATTAAGAAAGCTGCATCCAAACTAGACGTTAGGAAAGTTTATATGGGGGGGGAAGAAGTTAGTATCATACCAGACTGTATATACCAGGGCTGATGTATCTCAGGCACAGCATGACATATATCTATGCTGCTTCCACTGGCCCCTTCTCCAGTCCCCAGAAATAAATCTGTGTGTCAATGACATTTCTCTGTATCCATTCAGCTTTTGTAGTCATCACAAGTAGCACCTTCTACCTGAAATGTCATGGAAGAGTATCTGATTTCCAAACGCATAAACAAAATATAGAATTTTAGAAATACAACAGCCAGCTTTTTTTTTCTAACACTAAATTATATTCCCTGGAGATTCTTCAGTCCTTACTGGTAACCTATTTCCCTTAACTTGAGGGGCTAGGGGCTTTTACGTTCTTTCTTACGTTATTGGTGCAGGTACAAATGCAAGGTACAAATGCTTTAATGACATCATTAAAGTGATGAAGCATTTCAGATTAGGTTCTGAGAAGTGACACGTGCGTCTCCTTACCTGACTCCTTCATGGGACACAGTGCACACTGCATGCCCCAGGCTTCCCCATACAGGCAGCAGCACTCCGTGTATGTGGTCTGCTTCCCAACCAGCGGTCGACTGCAGACAAAATCATCACTTAGGTGCTGCCAGCAAAGGTCCTGGTAGACCTCAGCTTCTTCAGTTTGCTCTGATGGAGAAGACAGGATTAGGTCATCATCACAGCATGGTTATTTAAATAAGACACTGGTATGACGATAAATTTTATAAATTTAAATTAGAAAAATAACTTAGCTTTACAGACTTTGCTGAATACAACTTTGAGTTTAGAAGTCATGACCTTTTTTAAGTGCCTGAGGTGGCTCATCCCTTGAATGTTCAGCTTTGGAAAAATCTTCAAAGGTTCTGGGTTGTCACATTAGGCCAATTTAAAAGCACATTGTGTCGGATACCCAAAACCCAAATCTTTCTAAATCACCATCATTGCTGAATACTTAACACGGATTCAGCTCGGCTCCCATGGAAGTTAACAAAGCTTGACAAAAACCAGCACTGGGAGAGGGATGAATGTTTGGGGAACTCCATCCACACAATGGATCTTTAAAAGTTGTTATTTTGCTTTTCTTATATTGCCGTCAATGGCATCTGAAAGAACTTTTACAACTAGGGCAGAGCTGAACAAAAATTTTACATGGGCTCCCTGGGAGACTGGACAAATACTTGGAAGAGAGAGTCCCATTAACTAAACAGACAAACTACATCAGTCTCAGGAAATCCCCTGAGCTGAAAATAGCTGGAGGCTGAGAGAGTGCTGGGGAGGATGAAGAGAAGTATTGTTTATCTGCCCTCCTGGTCCCTAATCATCCACTTAGAGCTATTGTTAGAGACAGAACACTGCTGTGAACTACTGTCACATTCTTATGAACATGAACAAAAATCTGTATTTTTGTCAAGGCTGGAGTATTTCAGAGGCATAATAGTTTTGACACAGATCTCAGAAGAAACCATTCCCAGTCCCAGCAAGTTCTGATTACTGCTGATCAGAAGGAGAGGAACTGTGAACTTAATCTTCCACTCGGAATGCAAAAACCTCAGCACAATTGTTTTCTGAAGACATCTGCAAGGTTTTGATTTTGTTCCAACACAGAGTGAAAAATAAGTGCTGTCACAAACCAAGGTTTTGTTTTGTCTGTACATATCCATTTACTGCCTTTTTACATTATGCATGGGTGAATACAGAACTGAAACCTCGCCCAAGAGCAAAACTGAGTTCTGAAAGCATGAAGGCAATCACAACTTAGACACCTATTTTACTAAGAGCTTGCCAGTGAAAAGCAGCAGTGGGTCTCTGCAACCAACTCCAGATTCTGCTGGCAGCTAAGGAACCAGCCTGCCCCCTCCCCCTCTGCATGGGGGGAACATTGCCAGTAGTGACACAAGGCTTGAGTGCTTTGTGCTGGCTGAGATGATCATTGCTGTGTCAGCCCCAATGTCCCATGGCAGAAGAGCCTTTGGGCTCTTGCATTCTCTTCACATCCTAGATGAACCCAAAGGACAGTCCTTCTCTTAGTTTGTTTAACTGAAGATTGAACAATAGAAATGCTGTGGTTCTTTCACAGTTCCAGGCAACAGGGCGAACACATTACTCCTCAAAATATCAGCTTTACAATTTGGAGTGATTAAAGCAGGCATTCAGTCTGTATTCCCATTTCCTTTTACAGAAGCATCTCAGGAAAATTCACCGCAAGTTGCAGGAACCAGAGGTCTGGATTTAGGGCTATACAGTGCCAGCATTAAATCAAACACATTGTAACAATTCTTTCCAAGACATGAGTGGCATACACAAAGCTGTGCAGACTGCATAATGCTCTGGATTTCTGAGACGTTTCTAAGAATCTCGTAATAGCTAACTTTTTTTTTTTTTTCTGAAATCAGTGTCTACTGAAATGAAAAGAACACACAAAAATGTTACTTTAACAGTGATGTTGAAGCCCACAGCTTGAAACTGTGAGCTTAATGTACCTTCAATGTTAATCAATTGAATGCACACGTACAATTCTAGCTATTTCCTCCTATATCCTGTCATTCCTGTTTTTATTTTACTTTGGTAGAACTGAATCTCGAGACTTAGCCTGCAGCCAAACCCCAGCCTTACTGAGACAGCAAGCAGGCTGTGCCTCATTACCTACAAGGCTGGACAAGGCAGACGCAGAGCTGGTGAACTGGCTGAAGACTCCTCAGCCCGAGCCTAATCTCACAGTACTTCCAGCAATGTCCTGTCTGTATAGGCAAAGTGGAGCACTGTGGAGTCCTACATCATGATGCCTTCTGGATCAACAGACGACGGTCCAAGCATTGCCTTCCAAAATCCTCCAGAAGAGCAGGCTCATCCAAGGATGACCCAGTCTAAGCTTAGACTGCGGGTCTGTAGCCATGTCAGCACCACCTCGTAGAGGTGTACTCACTTCAGTAATATGTATAATGGATCATACCACTCGAATCTGCTGGTCTGATGCATCGCTTTTCTGTTGCGTCCAAAACCATTGGGTGTGTACAGAAACAGTTGTAAGATCCTTCTGTGTTAATGCACTGGCCATCAATACAGCTGTTTGGGTCCTGACATTCATCCGTGTCTTTAAAATGGAAGGAAATGTATCAAGGAGAGCCAGCACAAAGTATTTGCATTGTGTTAATCTATGTTTCTATTTTCCTATAACAGGAGCAGACTTCCCTGCATGCCTTCTGTAAATTACCACAAATACCCACTGCTGGCAAAAAAAATCCTGCCTGCGCCCATGGAGAAGGACAGACATCTGAAAGATGCTGACCTCTGATCCTCAAGTCTTAGGGAGCTAACAGGGAGAAATAGTAAGGAGGATAAGGAGGCTTGTTGGAGGGGCTGCAGTGCCAGGAAGACCCTGCATCCAGTATAGCTGCCACTACTTCCCACATTTGTTTCCCTTTAGGACAATATCAGCAGGCATTAGAGATGGGCATAGCAAGTAATTCTTCATGAGTTTGTCAGAAGAAGAGATCACCTTACCTAGCCATGGTATTTCTTAGTTTGTCTTGGAAAGCAAAAGCTGAAATTTAGCTCCAAGGGAAGAGCAGGCCACTTCAGATAAATTACATTTAATCAGCTAGAATCCCACCCTTTGTAAAGAATAATCATAGAATCCCAAGGTAAAAGGCTCTCTTACTGCAGTTGCAAAAATTGTTTCCTTTCATTATGCTATTCTGCACATTATACATGGTTCTCTGCTTACAAAGTAAAAGCCAGGGTCATGGTTATGAGTAATTTTAGTTGAATACCAGAACCAAAGGAGTACAAGGTTGTGCAGGCTAAAATGGGCTTATCAATAACCTCAACTGTAATTTCACATTGCATATTAACTCCTTGTGGAAAATATCTGCCCTTGAAACAAAAAAAGAGTCTGCGTTAATTTAATATAGTAAACCCAGAACGCTTACCAAATGGAAGGTGAGTTTCACTATAAGCCTTTCACTGCTCACCCCATATACAACGAACAGAAGGCTAAATTGTACCTTGGCAGAGTGAAGCAGCAGTGTGCATGTAAGGAGGGAGCCCCTCTGATCCCTTTGTGCTGCCTGCATTAAGGCTGGCACAGCCCCTGACTATGCACTCAAAGGAGCACAGAAGGCTGTTCTGGAGACGCAAACTCTTGGGAGTAATTTGCTGAAAAAGGAGGCAAATAAAGCAAACCCTGCTCTACATGCCACTGCTATGTCATCCAGAATTGCTACTCAGCCAAGCAGAAGGAAGGGAAATGACCCAATGCATCTTACAAAGCTGCTACAGGAGTTCAGAGGCCCAGTGTTTCTCCCCTTACTGGGAATGCCACAGCCCTGATGGGAATCCTGCTGTAGGAGTCTGCTTCTTTTGCCCATCTGCATACCATTATAGTGACAAGACCACTTTAAATAAACTTACCAAAGCACTGAAGCTTAACAGGGTCATAGTATGTGCCTTGTTTGCAGTAGCACTCATAACCTGGCTGTGTATTCAAACAGAAGCCGTTTTTACAGATTTCTTGTCCAAAGAGTTGGCATTCATCAGCATCTAGGGAGAAAATATTAAAGACTGTGTTACCATTGTTATTATGATGCCACATAGACAAGGAAGATGGAATAAATACTATACAGTTCTCTGTTCAAGCAAACTTCAGTTTAAACAGAAAATCCCAGGAGCACAGATATCCACAGGAAGAAAACCCCTCAGACAACTGGTGTGGAAGAGGCTACGTAGCCAGAATGGAAAAGGAAAAATTGGTGGACCATTACTTCCCCTTGTCAGAATTAAGTCCCGTGGCACACAGAGACTGGAATAATCTGCAGTTTCCCTTTCATTCCTTTGGTATCACATTGCTCTTAACTCCAAGCAAAACAGAAGAACAATATGGCCTGTATTTTCCTGTATAATTTGCTTTACTGAAGGTATTCCCACCATGGACCTAATTTAAGCACACCATCTGCTTGCCAAACTAACTAAGCAGTTATTCTTATGGATGGACTCTGTGACTGCTCTTCTCTTTGCAGAGAGTTTGGTGACTCTGCTGTGCACGGTAGGAAATCTTCCAATGTGCATTGTTCATGGCTTTGTTTCTCAAAGCAGAACTTTAGTGCAGCCTTCCCCACACACAGAACCAGTTGTGTCTGTGGCTGAACACAGGGTGGCAATGGCTACAGAACTAGTGATGGCTGACAAAGAGAATCTACTACACTTTCAAATGAGGCTAAATGTTTTCAGGGAGGTTTCATGGAAAATATATGCCAGCTCATATATAGCTTCTCACAGCTGTACGCATTTTTCCCAGTCTTGTATTTATGTATTTGTTGCTGTTGGAATTCTATTCACTTCCTTTTTTCCAGCCTACTTTTCATTTGCTAGACCTACTTAGAGTAGTCTGTTAAAGCTTGGTTGGTAGTAAAAATGGCAATAAAAAGCACCACTTAAAGTAGGCCATTCTTCTCTCAACACCAATTGTTTTAATCCACTGTCTTCTATATATTTACTCCCCATTTATTCTGGAGAAACACAGATTTTATTCCAAAGTTGTCATTTCCAGCTGTACAGTAGTTTTAAAGGTGAATCATTCAAATGCTTCTTTTTCCAGACGAATTGAAATACCTAGAAAACGATTTATTTTTACATCCACTCTTCCAGCCACTAAGTGGTTACAAACATTAAATATTTTGACTGTTTAGCAGCAATAACAATGCAAAGATTAATAAAAAATGTCATGTTCACATCTGTCTTTTTCCTGTGGAACATGGATTTGTGTCTGGAGAAAAATGGTGAAGCCTGGAAGCAAAGCCAAGGAAGGCTAGCGGGCTATTCACTTCTGACAAATAATTCCAATAAGGAAACAGGAATTGCTCCTACAAGCAGAAGCTTGTGGACAAAAGCAACAGTAACATTTAAGTTAGTGTAACAGAGAAATATCACATTACTAAAAGAGCACATTAGTAAAAGTTATTTATCTATTTAGTGTTTGTCCTCTGTGCCATTCCTAAGGTTTTACAACATAAATTTACTGAAAAGGGGAAAAGTCTTATTATAGCAGGGATTTGTGGAAGATATTTCCACATGAACTATTTCCACATTTCAATATTTATAGCAGCTAGAGATTATTATCAACCCTGAGTTAGCACAAAAACAATGCAGATTTTTTTCTGAGACGCATTTGGATATGCTGCACACACAGCAAGTTCCAAACCACCATGGTGAATATATACAGAAATCTTGGATGTGTAAAGATAAACAACACCCTTGAACAATCCCTCAACAAAAATACTCTCAGAGACTTTAAGATGAGCTCTATGACAGTCTTAAAAATTATTAATATTGATGGCTACTTCTCAAATGTGAAAAGAAATTCTGCTGATCTCACTTTTCCTTCTTGGTGATGCCAGCTGCCTCCCACCCACATTCATCAACTTCTATCACCCTGATTCCTTGACTACCACTGGACTACCACCAGTAATTATTCCATGAAATTCTGTAATGAAAACAACGTTGCTGAACTTCTCTTCAGTTTTTATATTCATTCTCCCTTGCAGGCCAAACATTCAACAGAACTCTCTCTTCCAACTCCTCATACATATATTTACAAATTTAAGCTGGCATTGTACTCCATATATAAACGAGTGGTTTTGTGGTTAGTGGTCACAGCACCTATTCTCACAGTATATAGCACTTAGTAGAAATTAAACCAGAATATTACAGAGATTGTGTAATTGACATTCTTAACAACCTGTAAAATGATGATTTTCAGTAATGTTTCATATTACAAACTGTTTTTATCACCTAATAAAATTTGAATTAGTATGTTTACATTCCTGGCTCACATTTCTAGTCAATCAACTACCAGAACTTCTGAAACAATTCAACTTAATACAAGTTAGCACTGACCTTTGTAATTCTGAGCAAGAAGCCCGTAAGATGAATCTCCAGAGGGAATGAAACCTTTTCCTTCAGGACACAAATCAGTAAATTCAGCTGGGAGAGAAAGAAAACAAAAAATTACGTTGTTAGGAAGAAGGCATTCACGCATGTAGTGTTACATGGATTTCAGGTTACTTTGAGATATCTGCCTTGTTTGCATCTATCAGGCAACCATACACACATTTGGTTTAATGGAGGATGTTAAATGCCACAGCCTGACTTTCCCCTGCTCTCAGTTTGCAGAGCTAGCTTTCTCAAACCTCACTAGGGTGCCCACAGCATCACAGAGCTCCAGGCAAACTCATTTCTCTTGCTCTTTGGCAGGAGAAAGTGCTCCTTACTAGGTTTCATGGTGCACTGCAGTTATAACAATACCAGTAGCCAAATTATCTTAATTAAAGCTAGCATGGGCCTCTCTGAGCTATGCTGCAAAGCTGTAATCTAGGCATACTCCAACTGAGATACAAGCCCCTGTCCACATTCTTCAGTTCTCATACAGAAAAAACACTAATTGACTGCAACAGGAGAACATGGTGTGCATTACAGAAAGAAATTATTTCAAGTGTCTTGGAGAATATACAGAATTAAACAAACCTATCCAAGCAGAGTGACCCCTTTTTCATTATGCATTTCATTTCAGTTTGACTGATTCTAAGGTATAGTTAAAACAGGAATTAAATGTGACAATACATTTCTGTGAAAAGTAATCTTAAGCATTTAATCTCAAAAAGTTTACACATGCTCTCTCTTATGCGATTTTTTTCCAGCAGGATTCTGAATTTCAGCCCAGCCATCCCTGTTTATGTTTCAAGTACTGTTTGCAAAATTTGTGACAAATATCACATGGTTCTGTTTGTCTAATTTAATATTTAGAGGTTAAACAATGGTCTGCACAGAACATTATTAACTGAATAGTTCAGTAAGTTGCAAAATGTAAAATTATTGCCATAATATATATTGGTAAGCTGTAGTGCTGTAGAAACAGCATTACAAAAAATAGCTGCAGCCTCAAAAATGCTGTAATGGTTACCTTTGTTTTCCAGTTTGTGGAAAAAATCTAACATGTTACCACAGCATCTGGAAAAAACTTTTTTGAGAATCCATATTTGCTTAAAATCAGTTGGGAGTTAACACTGTTCAGTAATAGGCTCTTTTTATCCCTGAGGCAACAGCAGAGAAGCCAATGGATTTACACCAGGTAAAAATTATTCTTATCTATAGGAACAGAGGAAAAGGTGATAAGTCACGACTAAATGCTACAGAATATGGGATTAAATGAGCAAGACTTCTCTAAAAGCAAAGCACACTCTCTTAACACAAAGACAATGCTTCAAAAGCTTGCAAAGAGAGAGAAGGCCTCCTCTTACCAGTCCCAATGACAGGGCATGGGAAGATTTCACAGTTATCACCCCAACCAGCACCCAAGGTACAGCAGCATTCTTGTTTAGTTACATTGGATGTAAGCACGTTGTCACAGAAATTAGCATCATTCAGATTGTAGTAGCACTCCTTCTTTCCATCTTCTTGTTGATCAGCATCTACTGGCATTTCTAAGGTGGAAAATATAAATCACACGAGATGACATATGAAATTATTCACTTTTCCAGGAGGTCAAAAAAGCAGAGAAGAAAATGTTTAAGTACAAATTTTGGTTTAACTTTTTGACATTAGAAACAATGATGGAAATCGATGACTTTCTTCTGGCTTTTTCAGACCTGTTTTCCAACATGACCGTAAAAGGATTCCTCCAATTTGCACTTCTATCCTTTTTAAACAATGCATGAAGTACCTGCTGTCATGTTCTGCTGTTAATGGCCATGGCCAGCTTTTGACACGATGCTCTTCACATATGAATCCAAAAGCTCTTTGCAGAGGTAAGCAAGTATCACAACCTCATTTTTTCAGATAAAGGAGCTAAGGCATGAACTGAAAAGACTCACTTTTCAAAAGAATGAGCATTTACAGCCCCATTTAATTTCACTGGGAAAAAAGCATGCTCCACATTTGAATACAATGCCCCCTATGATTTTTGCAAAAGTAACTTACTGACTCCACGGTAAGCAGAAGAATATAATGTCATAACTTAACAGATGTCAAGTTAACTGACTCTGGGTTTTACTTTAACATAGGAATCCAGCCAAGAAGGCAGATTTATTGCCTTAAGCACTGAATGGGTCCTCTCACAATATTTATACGGACTGAAGGCAAAATAGCCTGTCCCATAGATCCAATAAATACCCTATTAGTATAGAGGTCAAAGACCTTTTGAAAGAAAGGCATTCCTAAAGTACACCAAGAAGTGATATTGAAAAGAAATACCTATTTAAAGCTTCTGTGTTGGCAGAGCTCTGTCTACCTAACATTTCACTTCACAAAAATTATCATCAAGGGCTTGGAAGTGGGAACTACCACATAAAATTGTTATTCGCACTCAATTGATATGAAAAACTTTTCATAGGCCATCAGTAAAGAAACCGAGTTCTAAAATTATGTATGCTCACATTTATTAATCAAACCCAAAACTTAATTCAGGAATTTGAGACAGATAAATCTTGAGGTGACCAGCTCATTTCCTCTTTATCTAGGGAAGCTTTTAATGCTTAGTACTTAACAAATTTTTAACTCACAAAAAACTATTAAAATTATTGCATGTTGGCTGATTTTTCACTCTTCGAGATTTCATTAACTTCTACCCAGGCTCTTGCACAATAAGCCAAGCATGAGCCATTTCTCCAGAAACACAGCTATTGAGGCAGGAATCAGAACCTCTATTTTATAGAGTGACAGTGCATTTCAAGATGCTGCTGGCAACAAACGTTGGTTTCATGGTACAGCAGGAAAACTGTAACGGAGCTGCTATCAGGGACATGGTGGGATGACTCACACAACTGGAGCACTGCAATGAAGGGCTGTAAACTCTGGAGAAGGGATAGGCAAGGAAAAGAGAGGTGGTGGGGTAGCCCTGTGTGTTAGGGAGTGTCTCAATTGTCTGGAGAAGAACGATGATGACAATAGGGCTGAGTGTTTTATGGGAAAGGCCAACAAAGCAGGTATCCTGGGGGGAGCCTGTTGTAGACCACCCAGCCGGGATGGAGAGGCAGAAGAAATATTCTATAAGCAGTTGGGATAAATCTTGTGATCCCTGACCTTTATTGTTGTGGCAGACTTCAGCATACCAGATGTCTGCTAGAAATACAACACAGCAGAGAGGAAGCAGTCTAGGAGACTCCTGGAGTGCGTGGAAGAGAACTTCCTGACATATCTGTCAGGTGAGGAAGCCAAGCAAGAGAGGCGCCCCATTGGACTTGGTGTTTGTGACAGAGAAAGACTGGTGGGTGATGTGATAGTCAGAGGCCATCTTGGGAAAAGAAATCAGGAAATGATAGTGATTGTGACTCTTTGGAAGTAAGGATGGGCGCCAGCAGATCTGCCACCTTGGACTTCCAGAGGGGACACTTCCACCTCTTAAACAGACTGGTTGAGAGACTCCCTAAGGCAGCAGTCCTGAAGGGCATAAGAGTCCAGGAGGGCTGGATGTACTTTAGGAAGAAAATTTTACAGCTGCAGGAGCAGGCCCTCCCTATGTGCAGAAAGATGGGACAGGAGGGAGATGAGCAGCGTGTCTGAACAGAGAGCTTTGGCTGGAACTTGGGAAAGAAAGTGAATCACCTTTGAAACAAGAGGCAAGCAGCTCTGGAATGGGTTTTAAGATCCCACTTAAAAAGTGGTTGTGAGGTGGGAGCTTGAAGATAGTGATGTTCAACAAATGCTAAAGGAATTAAATGAACTCCAGCTCTTGCTACTTCAATCCTATTATCACTGCTCCTCCACATTCCCCAAAGCAGATGGAGCAAGGGAACTTTACTGAGCATGCAAATACTAGATCCATTTGGAGAAAAGCAGATTTAAAAATGTCAGCATGGACTGCCTATTATTGCACTTCAATAGTATGAACATGTGTAATAGTTCTTTTGGTTTCTAATTAGATACAGACAATTGGATTTATTTCTATTTTCCTCAGAAAAGTTACTTCAGTAACTTTTGGAGGCTGAGGGGCTGGCAGACACCTCCACTCAAATTTAGTATAATGTTGCCACCTACAAGGCTTTGCAGTTTTGCCAAAATAACTAAATTGTACATTAAAGGATACGCCCAGCTGGCTGCTTATTTCAGCTTTGTTAATTTAGCCTGTGGTCAACCCTCATCTGATAATTACAATTTTCCATAATGTGTTGAATTTCATCAATTGAGGTGGTTTTGTGGTATCAGTTGCTATCCAATAGGAACTATATTAAGACTATCATGTCACAGAAATGCAGCTGAACTAAATCTGCCATTCCAAGGTGAGAGAGTAGTACTTCAGTCACCAATTTATACCTTTTCCTTGGCCATTTGCCATCTGTCTAATTGAATCAAAGCCAAATCGTCATCAGAAGAGAAAGCCTGGCTGTTTTAATGCTGTTTATCTGAGAAAGAGCACCAGAAGCTGCCCTGGGAGGAAGGGGAGATAGTCTCATCATGTCCTTGTTTATTCCCATTTTATGTATGATGTGCTGGTTTCTCTCCCCATTATCTGTTCAGCAGCTTGAATGGCTGTTGTTTACACAGCTGTAAGCGAGGGTTAGTCAAGAAGGCGTCATGAATGTTTGGAAAGCAAATGAGGCACAAACCTTTTTTTTTTTTTGTTAAGCCAAGACCAGTCTATGTCTACAAGCTTATAATTTCTCTGTCATAGATTATTAACCATTTAGTAAACAGGCTGCTTTTAAAAATGATTTCACTAGGTATGTTGATAAAATATGATGGAAAATGAATAATTTTTTTGCATCATTGTTGTTTTCGATTCTTTTTTTTTGTTATAAAATGTAAAATATCACTCTACCTAAGGGATACTGGTAAAGAAAATTTTACCATATTTTTGATATAACTGCTCTGTTAACAGCCTATGAGAGAAATTCTGTATAGTTGCTGGTGGATTGGATTCTGAAGTATTTCTAAGAGATATATTTATATACCTTAGCATAACCTTGATCCTAAAATATGCTTAGCATATGTTTGATGCAACAACATGCATCATTAATATAGGATTCAGTGGATGATATGGATTAGCATATGCTTAGACTTCAGCATAGACTGAAATATTTGCCTAAATAGTGTTAACAACTGTGATCTAAAAAACCAAAACATAGAACTGATGGGATCTTAAATACTGGAACTGTGTACCAACAATACTTACAGATGGAATCAGAAAACTGGTTGCAAAAATGAAAAATAGTCATTATAGTCATTCGTGACTTCTAAAAACTCAGCAAAGACTCAGATGACTCTGAGCAAACAGCTCAAGTAAGAATTCTCACTTTCAGAATCTGATTTTCAAGAATACAGTAAAAATATATTAGTATGTGCCTATTGCCAGGGTGCACTTGTTTAGATTTCTCAACTGACTCCACATGTGACAAGCTACAACACCTAACATATGCATGTACAGTGCATATACATGCACATATGCTACAAGTGATGCATAACTAAAACTTATAGCTAAGACTTTGTCCACAGACAACTGAAATTCACCTAACAATTAGAAAGCCCGTAATGTTTAGCAAATTCAGAATCTCTACTCATGCACCAAATTTCTAGCCTTAAGGAACCTTTGGATCAAATTTATAAACTGTTATTTGGCAGCCTCAAATTTTTGGGCTGGTGGTTGGTTAGATTTCAGGGGGGATTGATTTTGTTTCCATATTAACCCGTCTAGAAGGAACTTATGGTTTTGGACACCAAAACCATGATTTTTATTTATAAATCCTGCCAATTACTGTTAAATATATTGCAATAAATAACTGGTTATATTTCATATAGTCAGGAGAAAGCAACATCTAAATTAGCTGTAGGTACCTAAGTGCCCAGGTACCTTAATGGAGATCTCCATGGTCATGCTGTGCCTGATATCCCCCAGGACAGGGCTGGCCCTCCTGGCTGCCAGGGCACTGCTGACTCATGATCAACTTGCCATCAACCAGGATCCCCAACCAGGTTCCTTTCCATGGCACTTCTCTCCAGCATCCCATTCCCCAGCCCGTCCATATATCCAGGGTTGTCCCATCCCAGGTACAGAATCTGGCACTTTCCCCTGTTGAACTTCATACGGTTGGTGATTGCTCAGCTCTCTGGTTTGTTGAGGTCTCTGCAGAGTCTCCCTGCCCTCAAGGGACTCAACAGCTCCTCACAGTTTTGTATCCTCTGTGAACTTGCTCTGTATCACTCCAGTCCTGTGTCCAAGTCATTTATGAAGATGTTGAGGAGCGCAGGCCCGAGGATGGAGCCCTGTGGAACCCCACTAGTGACAGGTCCCCAGTCTGATGTCACCTGTAACCCTTTGTGCCTGACCCGTGAGCCAGGTGCTCACCCATCCCATGAAGTGTTTATCCAGCTGTGTGCTGGACATTTTGTCCAGAAGTCTCCTGTGACAGACAGTATCAAAAGCTTTATTGATATCCAAAAAGATGACATCAACTGGCTTCCCTTGATCTGACAAGGTGGGGTACTTTGTCAGAAAAAGAGATCAGATTTGATAAGCAGGACTTTCCCCTAATGAAGACATGCTGGCTGTGACCAATGACCATGTTGTTTTTCAGGTGTTTTTCAATAACTTCCAGAATAAGCTTCTCCACAACTTCACCAGGCACTGAAGTAAGACTGACAGACTTGTAGTTGGCAGGGCTCTCCTACTTGCCCTTTTTGAAAATCAGGACAATGTCAGCCAGCTTCCAGCTGGGACCTCTCCAAAGATTGCCCAAAAATGATTGAGAGAGACCTCACAATGACATGAGAGACTCTTTGAGTATTCTTTATTTAAACCCATTAGGTCACAGAGATTCACAGGGACCCAGATGGAGCAGCAGATCCTGCACAAGCTAAGGGTCAGTTGTGAATTTATCACTCTCACAGCCATGGTCCTTCAGCTCAAATCAATAGGACTCCCCTTAGCTTGTCATTGGTGTTGAAGATAGAGGCAAAGAATTAATTAAATGTCTCTACCTTGTCTATGTCCCTGTTTGTGAAGTGACCATCCTCATCCTGTAATGGGCCCATGGAATTTCTGTGCTGTCTTTCTCTATTAGTGTATTTAAACCCCTCTCCTTTTTATTGTCCTCGACAGTAATTGCCAGCTTCAACTCCAGTTGAGCTTTGGCCATACAAATTTTCTCCCAACAGTGGTGAGCAGCATGTCCATATTCTTCTCATGTTATTTGACCTTCCTTTCTCTGGACATATATCTCCTTTTCTATGCCTTAGCTCCAAAAGAAGATCCCTGCTCAGCCAAGCTGGTCTTCTGCCTCACCTTCTTGACTTTCCACATTTTGGAACTGTCTGCTCCTGTGCTCCTAGGCAGTGGCACTTTAAAAGTAACCAGCACTGAATGGACCCAACACCTTCAAGAGCATTTTCTCAGGGGACCTTGCTACCTAGCTTCCTGAGAAGCCTGAAGTCTGCTATCCTTATATCTTCAGAGCTGAAGCTGGCAGTTTCCTCTTGTCACCAGATTTAAAACTTGATTGCTTCATGGTCTCTGTGTCCAAGACAGCCATCAATCACCACTTCAGTTATGAGACCCTCCTTGTTAATAAGCAACAAATAAAAAATGACATTTTCTAGTTGGCTTCCTTAGTACCTGTACTATGAAGTTAGCATCCAGGTGTTTTAGCCATCTTCTGGATCTGTTTGTGCCACATGTTAGTTGCTCCTAGTTAACATTTGGCAGGTTGAAGTCCCCCCAAAGGACAAGAGAAGTTGATTGGAGGTTTCCATTAGTTCCTCAAAGAACAATTCATCAGTGTCATTGTCCTGGCTAGGTGGTTTATGGTAGACTCCCACAATGACATCCATGTTATTTGTTTGTCCCTTAATCCTTACCCAGAGACTTTAAACTGTACTATTGCCAAATGAAAGCTCCATATATTCCAGCCACCTCCCTGCCTCACCTGCCTGAAGAGCCTGTAAACATCCAGTGTGGCACTCCAGGCATAGTTTCATCTCACCAGGCTTCCCTAATGATGTTGTATCTCTGCAAGTACTGGTACTGAAACATTTCAAGTTTTGGCATGCCACCCCAATTCATATTTGTTATAATCCTCAAATATTCACTGTCCATTATAGCTCCTGAATTCAATGTTATGAGACCTGTTAGTAGTATATTAGTCTGTATTAGTAGTTCAAATGAATACTACAACATACAACAGTTAAAACCACAATTGTACTAAAACTTATTATTTATTACTATTATCGATTATTACTCAAAATGCATCGAGCTTGGCACTTGCTAGAAATTAATCACAAATAGCTTTATATAGTTTGTTAAAAGAATAAATGAGAAGACTTCAACCCAAAGCATGCATTTTTTCTCTCTTAGGTCCAAAGATGTAAATTCATTACATCTACTGAATAAAGCTCTTTCCTCCTTTATCTTATATCTGAAACATTTCCTACATTTTATGAATAGCAGAGCAGAGAAGAGGGGAATGAGACAACCAAGCCTTGCACAATTTTTTGCCCTTTTATGGTTTTTTTGACTGAAAAGTAACAATAGGGGCTTAAATTCCTGATGCACACACTGGGAGGATTGTTTCAAGGCACAGCTTACAGCAGACAAATTTCCAGCAAGTGGAATCTAAATAAAAGGAAGTCTTGAGAGCTCTTAGGGCAGGTAAAGAAAGGTGTGAACACATAGCACTCCACAAATCTAACATGGAAGAAACGTCCCAAATTAAAGTAACATTTGAACAAATGTCACCTATATGCACTTCATACAAGCTGGACAAACACATCTTTATGCACAAAAATACAGAATGAGAAATAAGCAAGAGCTGGGTGAGCCAGGCTGAACTATGGATATCTGCAACAGGATAACACAGATTAAGTTTTTCCTTTTTGCCTTTTAAGTTCTGCCTTTCATAAGCACGGTGCAAACTAATGCTGACAGATGATGTCCATATGCACCACGGGAGCTCTGGAAGCATCACGCCTGACTTGAGTATGTGTCTTGTCAAAGCTGGAGAGGATGTGTAGCTATTCCAGCATTCTTTGCAGCAAGAATACTTTATAAGAAGAACTAACAACAGTCTTTTCTCCTTTTACTTTGGAAGAAAAGAGCATAGTAATACATCTATTCCAAGTACTACCATTTTGCCTTATTCTAGTCCAAGTCTGTAAGATGTAAAGTACTTCTCTCTAGCTCCTTGTGCTCTCCTATGAGAGATCTCGATGACCTTATCAGAGAAGAGACAAAGGCGAACTATGTGTTTTGTTAGGGCCTCATGAAGCCTGGAGGGGAAGGAAGAACAGTTACTTTCCAGACTCATCTCAGCAAAGCTAAGCTCACAGCTGACAGCACAATGGAGTCAGTACTGACAGTAGAGTATCCATCTGTTGACAGTACCATCAGTCACACTGTGTTCTTCATCCCCTTCCTCCCCACAGTAATGTTAGGGTATGTCCTCAAATGTCCCTCGGATGTGAGTTCTTTTAACATGACTCAGGCACTCTGCTAATTTTTTACTTCTGGTTTTGTTTCATCAGCTAGCTGAACTCTCCTGAGCACTACCTCCTCACAGGCCTAAAATGTTTGTCAATCAGCTGTTAATGATATTTCACAGGCACCTTCTTGAGTGCTGCTGAGTGCTACATTCAGTGATCTAAATATTTGTGACAATTAGGTCATGGATATTTCAACCCCCTTTACAAGTCTGAAAGGCCATGAGAGATAGGAGAAAATAGCCACAGCCTGGAAGCTGTAAAGTCAACATCCTGGCAAAAAAGCCAATTCCTCTAAGACTTTCCAAAAGCTAGATCAGCCTGCAGTGTAAGAAAACAAGGAAAAAACACCAAGATTTGCATTCTGGAGGGGAAAAAAAGCTGTGCAAGTAAATCCTGTCATTTCTTGTGCTCTGTTCATCCTTACTGTGGGTTTGTTCCTTTCTCCAAAATGGACCAGTGTAGAAATGTGAAGGCAGCTTCAAGAGTTCTAAACTAATTTTCTATTAGTGTGTTTCCAGTAGTATTTTCAACACCCAAATTGCTTTATAAGAAAAGCTCAAAAATCCAGTACAATGGACTAGTAAGAAAAACAGAAGTAAACGAGCTAAGGACATTTCAAGAGAGACTGACAACAGAGGTATTAGGACTGACAACAATTTAGTGGTTTGGGTTTTTCCTTTCCCAACAAACTTCACTTAGGACTTGTATTAATTCTAAATAACACTTAGAAGATATCACTACTGTGCTGATTTTGGCTGGTATAGAGGTCTTCACAGTGGTTAGTATGGGGCTGTATTTTGGATTTGTGCTGAACACAGCATTGATAATGTCGAGATGTTTTCGTTACTGCTGAGCAGGGCTTACACGGAGCCAAAGCCTTTTCTGCTTTTTGTTTTGCCACACTGGTTAGAAAGTGGGAGGTTGGGAGGAGACACAGCCAGGACAGGTGACCCAAACTGACCAAAAGGATATTCCAGACTGAATGACATCATGCTCAGTATATAAAATGAGGAGAAGAAGGAGGAAGATGGGGATGTTTGGAGTGATGGCTTTTGTCTTCCCAAGTCACTGTTACATGTGATGAGGCCCTGCTCTCCTGGAGATGGATGAACGTCTGCCTGCCTGTGGGTATCAGTCCAGTAATTCCTTGATTTTCTTTGCCTCTGTGTGTGGTTTCTGCTTTCTAATTAATCTGTCTTTATCTCAACCCATGAGCTTTCTAGAGGAGTGAGTGAGTGGCTGCTTGGGGCTTGGTTGCCATCTGAGGTGAAACTACAACAACTAAATACATCTTCTTGTTTTAATAAAATGCTCCCTTAAACATTGTCCAAGCATACTAACGGGTGTTTGTAAAAGTTTGGCCAAAAACCAAAATAACTCAGGTCATAGACTAAATTCCGTATCACATTTCATTGTGATACAAATGTGATAGAAAGCCAACAAAACAATTTACCTTTACCTGTGGTAATTGCTCAATATTACTTCCAAGTTTGTTGATGTGTAACATTTACAAGGTACTTCTGCTATATATTCACTATTGATGATTCACTGATAACATATTCTGTCCCAGAAAAGCCTCCTGTCATGCACACACTTTCAAAAGAATGATAAAGTTTTAAATTTTTCTGGTATAATTAAAGCAAGATCAATACTTCAACCAGCTTTGCCTTTCCAAAGATTCTGTGTGCAGTTGAAATCATGCCAAGCATGCAAAAATCCGCTGGCGTTTTACCTGGTGAGGTACGGAAGCGACACTGTCCGGTCATCGGATCATACTCCTGGTTTTCATCAGAGCACAGACACAGGAAAGAACCATCAACATTTTCACAGAGGGCTTCGCCACATACTCCACTCAACATTTCACATTCATTCACATCTGGGGAAAAAATCCAAACATAAATCAATTGAGACCCACTACTGACTGTTCTTTTATCTGCTGTATCTGTGCCAATATTGTCTGCCAGATTACAGATGTGATCTCTGGGGAAGGATTAAAAACTCACTAATACCTAAGTGGATTCATAAACAAGTAGTAAATCCTTTGAAATAAAGACCCCTGAAAGCCACAATACAGTTAATAAACTATTAGTGCTGATTAGGTGTTGATTGCAGACCAGAACACTTTTTCATTTTTCTCATTGTTAAATACTTGCCTTTGTGTGTATTCTTTTACTGGGATTTAAGATTCAGAGTAATTTAATTTGTTTTCTTAACTTTATTATCAAACTTTCACTAAACTCAAGGAGCAAAATGAGCAGGTTTTGGTGTGATTAAGACTGCATTACAAAAAAGAGAATTAATTTTCCTCCCCAAAATACCATTTTTCTTGTAAACAACCATCAAACAGTGAATTCCCCAGCCCCACTGCAACCATATCTCTATCATATGCATAGACTCACAAGCTGCTCTGGGACTCACAGAAGTAATGCCCAGGTCAACCAGGGACCCCTTCTGAACACTACAAAATTCCTCTTGCCAAAAAATTCCACATATTTTTAACTTTGTTTCCATACACCTGCTAACTAGCCTACCCTAAAATGCTTTTATGACTGATAGAGCAGTTGTCTGTTGCTTAAACAAGAATTACCAAATACTATCAGGATCACTTCGCTTGACTTTCTTTTTAGTGCTGAAGTTGACATTTGAAAATCTACCTTGTCTATTAATGAATCTCATTAGTAGACAGGAAATATGCTAATTGGTATCAGAAATTGTAATTTCTGTATCACAATTCAGAAATTCCTATAACTGAGTGTGGTCTAACATATAAACTTGTGAAACAATATTTCATCCTTTTTACCTCTTACCTATCAAAATCTAGTCATCTGAATAAATGTTGATTTTTTGTGTATTTTTATATACATGAGTGTTAACTTAGAGTTTGCCTGCATTTAAAAAATATATTCATATTTTTCTTTATCTTTTAACTGGATTCCTGTCATAAGAAGTAAGTCTTCTTTGGGGAACACTGCCTAGTCAGGAACTAGAGACTTACTTTTTCCTTAAATTGTTTTGGTTGATAGCTGGCTTCAAAATTTATAAGAGTATTTTATACTATATAGTGTTATACAAGAAAAAAAAAGAAACAAATGCATTATTTTGTGGTTCAGAATTACTTCAGTGGGAACTCCAAATTAAACTTAGTTTCATACAACCCTTTTCTTTCCCTTTTTATTTTTTACCTTCTCTGCTTCATTTGTTTTCATCCATAAAAAGTTACTGTATGACAAAATATACCTTGGTATGCAGCAAAGTAAGTGTTAAATGGCATTAAGAATTTTGTAACAAAACTACTTAATATATTAGAAAATGCATACAAACACTCTGTAAAACTTCTAATTCCTCCTCTCTGTTTGGTATTCCATTTAAGTCTTCTGTTACTGGTAAATGTGTTTCATCCTGAATCTGGCTTGAAGAAATTGCTTAATGAATACCCTTCCTTGATCTGGTATTAATTTTATATTAAAAACTTATGCTGCCTCAAATTGTTCTGCAACCATCACTATTAACAACAGATCTGGAAACCTATTAGTCACAAAAGAAACGTGCAGTATTTACACATCTACAAAAATCCCACATAATTTCATGGTGATAGGTATCTTTCCTGCAGCTGGAAGCTAATGTTAAAATCTGTTTAAACACCATATGCCTAGGGGGGGTGCCATCTAATTCAGCCTGGCTGTGCCACATTCCAGATGTTATTTCCTGCAGGGGGTAGTGCAGGGTCCTGGTTACTCAGCTAAGAAACTAAACAGATGTAGCACTTAAATAGGCTAAAATATTAAATTCATGCTATTATATTTGTGAACGGCCCTGACATACAGAAACAGGGAAGTTTCTTGGGTTTTTAAAAAGAAATAAGTGGTTCAGCTTATTTGCTGTGGGCTTCTGTTTGTCCTAATAAGAGGTTTTCATTAAATAGACACAAAATAAAGTTTCCATCTGGCACAAAGTTCAGTGAGTAAAGAAGCGCTCAACCCTGTTTTACTAGTAAGTGGCATAACTTTAATAAAAAATTACAGAAAACAAAGATGTTGTTGGAATGCTGTTTTTGCTCCCTTGAACTTTGCAGCATTGACTACTAGCACCCATAAACTCACCTGTACACCCCTGCCCATCCTGTGTGTCCTGGTACCCCTGGTAACAGAGGCAGCGGTAGGAGCCATCCATGTTTTCACAGAACCCGTGACTGCCACACACCGTGCCGTTCACACATTCATCCACATCTGCAAGGAGGAATTGTAACATCAGAAAGGCTGTGTGACAGCCAAAGGCAGACATTCACCAAGAGTGCAGAAAACCAACAGATGGGCCATTTTGCAAACAGATGCAGCTATGTCTCAACACGTTGGGAAGGAACACAAGGACAAGACACAAAAATTAATATAAGCACATGAACAATTTAAGAAATTGTTTCAGTGTTAGCTTTGCAGCAAGTATGTCAGCAATGTCAACTGCCTCCGCCCATCTGTTTCACCAAACTTGCTAAGCACAACATGATGTTACAAACCCCAGACTAAGGCATAGTTTAAATAATTTCTCTGATTTACAGATTCTACCAGTGTAGTATTATACAGTCAACAACATGAGTGAAACTGAACTCACTGAGCCTACAAAAACAGTCCAAGGGTATAGCTACATCCCCCGTGCAGAAGTGCTGCACAGATCCCATTCTGGCTCTCAGCACAGATCACACTTTCATAGTGTAAGTGATAAACATCTGTGGAGTGAGTCTTCTGTCTTAAGTCCTGTAAATCTACACATACGAGTCCCTCTTACTCAGGAACACAAAATAATTCCAATGCCAGACTGTTTTCTGTACTGGCCTTTTCATTTGTAGTTCCAGGTTTGGTTTGCTGGCCTTACAAATAAGTCACTTGCATGTGAAAGTCTGTTCTTCGACTCAGCTGCCCATCAAATTATAATGAAGCAGAGCTGCTCGTGGCAGACTGTGGTTTATTTTTGTAAGTGTATTACAAGTGCTAGGAATGCATTATTTTTATCTCCATTCAAAGTATGACCTAAACCCAAAGCCCTGGCTATATGTGGTCATTAAAGATATCATGAGGTGCTTTTCAGGAGGAACAACATTAGCTGAAACTGTGAACCTGCCAGGATACTAGGATTAGTACCTTCTGCCTTCTATATTCCTCTGCAGCCTGAAGCAGAGAAATTATCACTGTATTTCTTTCCTAAAAAAATATTATGCTGTTAAGTAAGGCTGCTGTCTGCTTTCCTTCTGCACATTTCCTCAAGGGATAATTCAATTTTAAATGGGGAATAAAGTGATTTATCTGAGTGCTTGTTACTATCATTAATTCGGCATACTTTGGTAGCCCTTTATGTGGAGGAGCCTACCATCATACCACCTCCAGTGAAGGCCTTTGGCACTTCCTGAACTGAAGAACTGGGATTGAATCCTGCAGTACCACAGAGAGGGGGCTTCTCACACCTCACTAGGTGAGCACCACCTGGTGTTTTTCTGTAATGACAGAGTGGGGCTCAAATGTAGTCCTGCCTACTCCTCCAGCTCTTCACAGCTGTGTCAAACAAAAACCTAGAGAAGTCAGCAAAGATGCAGTACAGTCTTATCCTGACAGGACTCACCAAGCAAGGACTTGTGTAGTTTTAAATTGTGTTTTATGCTCAGCTGAATGGGAACTCTTGGTCTTTGAACCACAGGGTCACAGCCCCCCAAGCTACCAAAATTTGAGCAGCATGTCATTACCATCCACACCTGTTACCTCTTGTGCTGCCCTCTTGCAACCCAAGTGCTCAAATTCATCTGCACAAACTTTGCACGGCTCAGGGAGTGGTGTTTTTGGGATCTTGAAAACGAACTTTTCCCTTGTGCTGTGGTGGGATCTGAACAGGTTTGGAATGGCATGTAGACTTTTAAAGCCAGAACCTTAAAAAGTCTGTCCAGAACCTCTTAAAAAGGTTCAAAAACCCCCTTCTCTGGTAATTTCTATACCAATGGAACAAACTGAAATTTTAACATTTTTCTTAGAAAGGCATGTAATTTTATGTTAGGATGTTTATTTATGGGAAACTCACTTCTCCTACTGAATTGATCCATTGGTTAACAAACTTCAGCCTATATATGAAATGCATGCAAAAACTGTATGTACTAAATACACCAAAATCTAGGACACATATATGAGTATAATTGATGGTTATAAAAAAAGTACTTGCAGACGGAACTGGCAGAAAAATTTATTTAGTTTGTAAGTTTTGTAGTAAAGATTTTAATGGTTTTTATGTCTTGATGTATTAAACAAAGGACAAAATATTCAAGGAATTTATTTTAGAAAGGGCTATTGTGTTTGGCAAAGAATACAATAGCCAGTATGCTTATTCTCAAGGAATTGAATATGAAAATTTGGATGGTTTCTGGATATCGAACTTATTTAAACCTACCACAAACCCTTCCTAGCAGAATTAATTCAGCAATGTGAGTAAGCAACTTATCTGTGTTAAAGACTGTCAAAGCTAAAATACATATATACCTTTTACACCTCTTCCTTTTCAAGTCCCCACAGTGACAGAGATATAAAAAGATGCATATGGAGTTACTGGGAGGAAGACAACAAAAATTTTTTACAGTTGTGTTCTTCTGGTCCCTCTTTCTTGCTGCCATGCACTGCTGTCCCTGAATAACATATCTGTTATTAATAGTCTCATGTAATCAGTAGAGTTCCACATATCTAGTAAAAAAATCTGAATACTTAATCAGAAAGCTCTGTTAAGAAAAGGAATTCAAAATGAGTGAACAATGGTGGCTTGACAGGAATTTCAGACAGCAGACAATAATACAGTGTTTTTGTTTTCAATGAACAACTATGGTTAAATAACAATAAGTTCCTGAGCCACGGGACAGTTACTGTTAAAAATCTATGCAGAAGAAACTGCAGCTGGAGACTTCAGAATTACTCAAATTACAGAACTCCTGTTACTCAAAACCTAAATGTTAAAGGAAACAGGGCAATGGTTCATGCAGCTGGTTCTTTGCAGGTAAAACAAGGTCATGGACTAAAAAGCTGCAGAAACAAAACTTGTGATTGTAGCAAGTGTCCTAATTCAGTACATAACACAGCCACAGAAGACGGGTTTTTTTCTAAAAAGTACAGTCTGAACATCTTACAGTGCATGGGATATTACAGAGAAGGTCCAAGCACCAAATATTTTTCCTTGTCTAGACAGTTCACTCAAAGGACTCTTTTTTACGGCCGGAAAGGACATTTGTTTCTTTAATCACCCCATAAAGAGTGAGGCTTGTAATCGGCAATTCTCTTGCTACATGGAAACAAAGTCAGGGGAAAAAACTAAATACGAACATAATATATCCTATGTCTATAGAGTGACTAAAGCATTTCTCTGTAATTACAACCTATTTTAGAATCCATGAATCAGTGCTGCCTGCTTTAATCAAAAGGCAAGATGTGTGCACTCATGCACACTTTTGTGCATTTCAACACTGTGTTCCAGTTTTCTGACAACCTGAACAAGCTGAAGGCAACCTTAACCTCAAGCATGATAGTTAAATCTCACTGAAATATACTTACATAGGAATATGTCTGGAAGAGGAATTGATTCCTAAGACAGGTCTGTAAAGTCATTAGAGAAGCAGAGCTGATTCTGAACTTTCCAGGGCTACCCACAACATGCACACATAAAAAGGAAGAAGCAGAGGCTGGAGAGCTCTGGAGCTCTGGTGGGATGTGTAAGTTTTTTGGACTGCCTATTGCAGCAGTGAGAAGCCAATGAGAGACATATGGGATGGGACATGGAGACAGAAGAGGTGCTTGAGGCAGGGTATTGACTTGAGCATCAGAGAACCTCTAACTTGAGGTTTTGACTAGTAGCCAGCTGGGTAAAACACCATCTTTATATGAACCCCAGAAAGCTCAACAAGGAACTAAGGAGACTCTGAGACTCTCCAGTTCAGAGAGCCCCGTGCAGTCAAATTGCTGAGCCTGGGGCCAGGCTGCAGTGGAATGTCAATGCTGCAACAAAAGTTTGTCTACACCTTGGAAGAAGACACAGTCCCCACAGCTGTTCAGTTTACTTTGGCCAATGGCCACAAAAACTCTATACCAGAATTAAACCACATGAGGTTCTTAAATGTTTTATGCTGTTGTTGTTTCAAACTTCAAAAAAACCCCTAAGTCAAACTCATACAAAATGTCTGGAGATATGGAAAATCTGCTTCCCAGGTATAGAGAGGTGTGTGAATCCAGGAAAATTTTCTCAGGTTCTTCGTCTGATGGTATAAACAGTTACTCTCACTCACTTAACTAGAATTAAATTCACAGAGGCACTCAGTGTAAAGAACAGTAGCTGCTGAGGCTGGAAGCCACATGCTTTCTCAGTACCTGGAATGTCACACACTCTTTGTTTGGTCTTGCCTTTTAGCATGAAGCTGACACCACTACAAATATTGACACTGATGCCATCAGTGCTCCCTTAAAATGAGTTTTAGCAAAACTCTGGAGTTGTTTTTATTAAAATGACAGAATGGAGAAACTAATTGTGGTGGAAAAGGAGTGCTGCTGCTTCAGAGACTAGAAGTACTCTTACTTCGCCAAGTTATTAAAATACTTTTCCAAGTGTTGAATATAAAGTCTGATCTGTATTCCATACACAACACCAATTACTTGTGAAGCATGCTCAACTGTTTTTGTACTTGTTTTATTCTTCATTAAAAAGTTCCAAAACTAGTCACAATCCTGGAAATAAGATCTTGTGACTTCATCTTTTTCTATTTAGCAAAAGTTTGGCTTTTTTGTTCTAATGGAGATTAGCTTTGTATTACTTCATCATATATGATAGCAACATTTCCCGGGAAACTGCTATTTTATTAAATGTCAGAGATGCAGAGGAGCTCTTGTTTCTGGTACATCTCCTAAGAGTAGATGCCAATGACTTTGGATTTTTTTTTTAATTGTGTTCCTTTTCTGTTGTGCTTTTTTTACTTTGTGTGAATTTGATTTCACAAGGTTAACAAGTGTTCTAGCTTCATTATGAAATAAAGTATTTGGCTTCTACAAAAAGAAGGCTGTATTCTTCCCTAGCCATTTCCCCCCCCCCCTCTTTTATAGCTATGCTCAACAGTGAGGCAAAACACCTGCTAGTATTTTTCTTGCAGAGCAATTGAAGATATGTGGCCATATCCTTCCTGAACACCAGGTGAAATGTATACATGCTGATGTAAGAGCCCACGAACATGCTTTGGAATTATCCCCATTACTTCAAATCATAAAATACTGCCTCCTCCATGAATCAGTGGAATTACTCAGATTGACTCTCTCTAGCCTACTTGACCAGACTTTTGTCTTGGCAGTAAGAGAATATTTCTTTCAACTTACACCATGATTACAAAATGAAGTAAATGTTTAGAGAAAAAAAAGCACTAAAAACACTCGAGAATTCTTTACAATTATCAATAAAAATTAAAACAAATGGTGTGTTTGATGTCACACTATATCTAAATATACAGCACTTATTCCCTGACATCAAGCATAACAGTGTTCCTACCAGCACTGTATTTAATTTCATGGGAGATCACATTACTAAATCTAGGGCAGGTTATATGCCAGCTTCAGTAATAAAGCTGTAATATTCATTTTTCTCTAGTATAAGCAGTGAGATGCAACAATCAGACACAAGTTTCAGTGTACCTCATCCACCAAAGGACAAACATTTTCACTATCCCTAAGTGAACTATGACAAGAACTGGCCTGTGAAAACCAATCACAATGTGGATTTACTGGCCTATAATTTGGCAGAGAGAACAGTTGCTTAATTCTTGGGTGCTTGAGATCCATTATCCGTTGGTTCTAACACTGAGCTATCATCTGCTCAGTGCTTCTCCTCAGCATGCATCCTGCTGAAATACTACCATATAATTTTTCCCCTTCTGCACTTTTTCCATAAGCCCTATTATCTGAGCACTCAACCATAAGAATAAGCATTCTTAATCTAGTTAGGGGAGTGTTTATTTTCTATCGGCATCACTGACTTCACAAAGCCATATAACTTCAAGTACCACCGAAAGTATTACTGAGCACAACTGTCCTGTTTTAAATCCAGTGCAGGTGAGCGACATCACTTGCAAACATGTGTATACCATTAGCAACAGGATATATTCTCATGATATAGCAACATAAAAAACCTAGTTACCCTGAATTCCAGGCTCCTGGTTGATGTTTCTATAAAGATCTATCTCTATAAAGATCTAGCATAAAATTACTGCTATTTACTCTATTTCTGTCATTTCAAAATGCCTGAATTTCTATAATAGAACTACTTGATTTCACTACAACTTCTCACTGGAGTTACTGTTCTGTTGCTTAATCTGCATATTTTAAATAAAAGTTTGGACAAGCAAGGTTCTGTTGTCTTCCACACAGCAATGAGAACATTCAGGTAGCTCAGGCTTGCTGATAATGCACTTAAGCTTCAAATTAGATAATCCTAAATATTCATGTGTGTCTTACCCATAGAAACTTATCAGAAGCCTGAGTTCCAAACACACTTTGCACAGCATCTATTTATGAGAAAAAGAACAAAGGGCCCTTAAGTGGCAGATTTCATGGTTTTTATAGTTAGTAGTGACTGACTGACCTACTTTTCTCACCCTCCTAGTAACAGCAAAAGAATGGGAACGGGTTATTACAATTTATCTCACCTTCACACGTTCGGCCATCTGCAGACACAGAAAAGCCCCGCTCACATATGCACTGGTAGGAACCATCCGTGTTCAGACACTCTCCGTGTGGTGAGCAGAGGTCAGATCTCTCACACTCATTGATATCTGAAAGCACAGAGACATTAAAAGCTTTGCAAATCATCACAGCCTTAATATTAAGTGGAAATTCAATTAATCTTAAAAGCAGCTTCTATTTCCACTGGCTGTGTAAATAGCTGTGTGAATGGCTCATCTTCAGAGAAACCAAAGCTCCTGCAATCATTCCTAAACTCTGTAAAGATGTCATTATGTTCTGCTGCATCATACTCTTGCTACATCACTCTGTGATGAGGATGAGCACAGATTGATTTGTGGGATATCAGCATAAGTGCCATCCTAGTCAACATTTCTTCTGTGTTACAGGAATTACTGACTCCATCTCTCTGCTTTTTGGTGGCTGCACACCGATCAATTTGGGCATCTGACTTTTCATGTTACTAGCATGTTTGGAGCTGCATCTTTCCCAGAAGGTTGATTTTATATAATTTAAAGCCAAATGCTCTTTTTTTGCCGATGGGGAGTGAGAATGATGCCAAAAGCTTGCTATGTAAGAGCTTATCATCACTTTTCTTGGGTTCTATCTTAAACTTAGAAAGCATTTTTCAAACTTGTGAATCTGAAAATTAAGTATTTCCTTTTGATTGATGTCTCTTGTTAGCAACCAAATCTGCCCTTAAAACTTAAGGACTTCATTCTTTCATTAAGGTGCTACCACTTTCATCTCAATTATCATTCATGTTGTAATTATGCTTTTGTAAGTTTTGCAAATACAAAAAATTATTTACAAAAACCTATTAAGAAGCATTCAGTACCATGCTGAGATCAAACACAAATTTACAAACAAAATTTACCCATGAAGCTTATTCATCCCTTATCCAAACACTCGAATTTCTCATTCTTAACTGCACCTTTTGTTGCTTACAACCATCCAGAATGTATCAATCTAGCCAGCAATTTTGATATACTAGGGAAATTATGATCTCAATATTATCATCTCAAGACCATGACATCCATTAGAGAATTTTCTCTAGCTACAAACTGATTCTAGCCTGTGTGTAAACCTAACCAGTGTCCTGAAATCATGGCCATAAGAGGACAGAAAAGAGGCAGGCAGCTCGGGGAAGTTGTATTTGCATGAATTGCCTATGGAAAAGTCAATGCACTGTGCTGAACACAACACCTACACGTATAAAGCTTTCTCTGAATTCATAGCAAATGCAAACCATCAACTACTTCCTGAAGCCCTCTGAAAGTTGGGAATGGTGGGAGATCAGCAATAACAAGGACAGTATTGTACCTTCTCATACTGTACTCAAGATTTAGCTGTCCTAAAACCGCCAGAAAAATACTGGAAACCCAACCAGCTGATTACACAAGGTAGAATTATGAATTAAAAGACAGGAAAACAAAATTACTAGTGTTAGGGAAATTGAGTATAATACCTCTGAAAGAGCAAACTGCAGTTTCTCATGTTTTGGAGTATTTTCAAATTTCTCCTTACCAAAACTCATATCCCTAACTTCTAGTCTAGTCCAGATTCAAGTTGCAGACACTGCACTCTGTGATAAATTTGCCAGTTTAATTCAATAGCTCTCTGTCTGCACTGTCTGTCCCTTAGTTGGCTCATAAGTGCTTTCAGTTTTGTTATATTTATCCACTTAAAATATGAGGCATATATCTACTACTTTAGACAGCAAAATGAAGAGAATAGAGGGGTATCAAAGCTCCCATTGATTTTAGCTTGCAGTAAATTCTCTTTTATCTGCTAAAGCAAGGTCTAATACGGCACTTCTGTGTGCTGAATGCAACATTTGAATTAGAAAGCAGTCGCACAGAATACTCAGAACTCTTACAGGGAATTCAGCGTTTGTTGCAGAAGATCTTCAACGTGAATGAGCTGGAATCCAGTTTCTCAGCTCAAGTCTAAACTGCATAAGAGAGCAGCCAAAGCAAAGTTCAGTGTGCTGGTCCTTCAGTCATTTAGGACATGAACATGTTATCATTCTCCAGCTCTAATACCATGGTTTCTGTCTCACAAAAAAGGTGGACAAAAGAAATGAGGCATGTCTGGGTGTTGTGCCAGCACGAAGATAGGATTGTTCAGAACTAAAACCTGGGAAGTGTTTTCCTGGGTTTGGCAATGCTGACTCAGTCTCAGGTAACACATTCTCTTCCTCCCCACCCATCCTCCACAAAGTACTGCAAGCATTCTATAGAGGTGATATCTAACGTGACTTGATGCTGCTCTTGTTGTTACATCTCTGACTCACAACATATAGAATGTTCTGTTAAAATAAATGTTTCCAGGATTTGGGAAAAAAGCAGCACTGTGTCTCTCTTCATTCTAACACAGATTCTCCTTCAAGTTATGAAGGTGGAGACTTCAGCCTCTTGAAATAATTTCTCAGCATATATTTACTGAGAGAATAGAATGAAGGAGAATAGAAAATAAGAAGAGTGTGAAAGTAATACAAATGATAAATGAGTTTCTCTTCCTTAGCATGATGTGTGACTATCACAAGTTACGCTCACAAATCTGCACATCTATAATAATGATCCAGGTATTTTTTACACCTATTTCATACCTTGACATCCCCTATTTGCTATCTGCTGGAAACCATCTGGACAAGTGCATTTGTAAGACCCTTCAGTATTTATGCAGCTTCCTCTTAGGCAAACATTGCTGTCTTGAAGGCATTCATCGACATCTGAAATAAAAAGGCAACCAAATTATTAGCCAATGTCAAAACAGATGAAAGTTTTAATAGTTTCAACATAACTTGAAGCAACTGTATGCATTCATGGAAATCAAGTTTACTACACTTTAGGATTCTTTGTTATTTTCCTTTCATCATGTCAAACTTCTCATATTTCTAGAGGGTTTTCAAATTTGAGTTTTTATGTGGCTTACTCCTAGCAAATATGACTCATGTGCCATCTGCATTTTTCACAAAAGTGCATCATAACAGCAATGCCGTTAAAAAGAAATCCAAGCAGCTGCACATTTAGAAGACAGACACAAAAAATACCTACTAATGCAAATTTAAGATAGTCATCTTTGGACATGTTTAAACCACCACACAGAAATCCCTGAGGGAAGTGACCTGACTCAGGCATCCCCCTGAGAGCTGGCGAGCCCAAGCACAGCTGGTGTGTCACCAGCCAGGATGTGCCTGGGGACACTGCTCACACAGCAGCCAAGGGCAGGAGGCTCCTAGGACAGGGACCACACTGTGTGCACTGCTGTGCTGATGGGTGGCTTTCCATGCAGTTCACAAGATGCAATACAGCCATCTCACAGACTTTTAGCAGCTGGGTTATGAAGCTGAATGGCCGCTTTTGCTCAGTGCTGCACCCCAGCCATAAATCCAGCTCCAGAGTCCAGGTACACAGGATCTTGTTTCCCAGCTGCCTATACAACACCTTCAGGACCAAGCCTCAGACCCCAGTGTCTCGATATCCATGGGATGGATACACGGCTGACACAGCAGGGAAAGTTTCAGGATACAAATTAGACACGAGGTAATTCAATATTTCAAGAACAGGACACTGGCATTACCTCCACCTAAAGTCTCTTCTTCCCGTTGTCTTTCAAAGGGCTTAAAGGCGGCCCAGTGGAGGAAACAGAGCACAGCTACTACGGGTACAGGATTAAGTCAGCAAGTGCCGACATTCCAGTGATTATTATACAGTTTTGGTTTCATTACAGCTAAAGATCACAAGGTATTTGGTGCCTCTAAGTTTTAAAAGCAAACAGAAAGCGAGAGAGTCAAATAAAAAAATTGTCTCATAAGCAACTTCCCTCAGCCTCCACAGAGCCCTTCCTAATAATCTACCCAATCTATTGCTTTGATAATGTAGTTAGCTTCGTCTGAAAAACACTAATCAAAGACTTTTCCTGGCACCTTTGATTATTCTAATTTCTTAACTTTGGATTTTAGCTGATTAGAATTGTAACTTTTTCCTATGCTGCAGGAATGAATAACAATTGTAATTAAAAAGAGGACACGACCTCATTGCTACATTTATCTTTGGAATGCCCACACTGTATCATTTTCCTTGGGATTTAATCTATTTAATAAAAGTTAGAAATAAGGATAGCTTTCTTACAAATGAATTCTATAGAAGATAAAATTGCACTTAACATTGACAAAGTTGTGACCTTTAGATAACCACATGTTTTATAACCATTTTCATCTGTGAAATAAATTGTAGCTTATTTAAAAAGCAATTAATTTTGACTAGGAGCAGGAGAAAAAATAATGACTCCCTTGTGCTAAGTTAATGCCAAGTCTCACAACAAGAAGGTGTCTTCTGCCAAATTCAGTCAAAATGCATTATTTTTCATATAGGATTCAAACCTCCCTTTCTCTGATGCAACTCTTCATAGACCCTATGAGTGCTGCATGAGAATCCCCAGAAAAATCAGAGGCAGTAACTCATGCTTGAGACATTCAATACTTTTTATGACCCTTTACACATGCATGTCTTGGCTAGCAAAATCTTTGAAAACTCTAGGAGAACACTGGAGACTTATGCTTCAGCCTTTCTTCCAGTAACCCAGGTTCTCGGAGTACAGTGGGTATGTAAGTCCTGCTGGCACACATTCCCACTCCCTGTTGGTTAAGACAAGGCCTTGCAGGTGCCCTCACACTTTGTGTTCCCTCTTATTCAGGGCAGCAATGAGCAGGAAGTCTCAATGTCACTTCGTCTCAAGAACAGGATGGTCAATGACAGACTAAGGCAGAAGGTAAACATGCATGTGGGTGGGTATCTTGAAGATATACTGCATGTATACTTGTATACATCGATGTATACGAGTTATTTGCAAATAACTTTTATTCTCAAACAAGCAAAATATCGCACAAGGGCTTCCAGACAAAAACTTCAGCCAGGGAGTTGAAAAAAGCACAGCTAAAAATGAGCACAGCATAATTTTGCCGAATTCTGCAATACCCCATGAACTTTGCACAAGTTGCAATGATCAAACCAGCAAACTGCTTCTTGCATGAAACATCTTTAAGAAAACATCTGCACCAGAAGAAAACGTAATTAAACAAACATATTTCTTCCAAGTGGTTTGCTAATCACATTTGTTTTACAGCATCATACATTTTTTGGGTATCCTCTGATGTGATAAATGTGACATACCTGGCTGTTTGAGAAACTGGACAAAATTTGAACCACTTTGTTCTTTCCAGACAATTGTGCTGTGCTATGTTCACAGTTTTTTTCATCTTTTCCTGCTTTTTCAGTGAAGTGTTAGAAAACATTCAGGTAAATAGGCTAATCCAAAAATCAGAGGCCATTATGTGGAGAAATGCTGGATATCTTGTAAAGGTGATTTTCTCTTTAGTTTCCAAGGTGCAAAAAGCAGTCTATAATATCCCTTACTTCAGAAAATTTTGAAAGGATATAATGAAAGCAAGCATAACTTTTTCTACTTCAAGAGATTAATTATTTTGTGCAGGACTTGCAATATTTCCTTGTTTGACTCAATTCCTCTTCTTTTGCCTTGAAAGTGTCTGAAACTATTTTGTCTCGAAACTGCCTTTGAGCAGGATCAAGAAAGGGTTGAAGATAAAGCATGGACCTATCCTGACAGGCCAGGTCATGGAGAGCTATTACAGCTACCATGACTTCTTGGGCTGTATGAAATGCACCAAAGCAGTCTAAAGAGAAGGCTGAAATCTCATCTGAAGTCTACTCAGAGCAAGTCAGATGAGTAATTGTCAGGAATGATACCATATTAATCTGTTCTGTCTTTGGGAGGCAGGAAGGACCCTTGATCCATTACACCACATTTTTCTTTGATCCTTGACAAAGTATCTCTACATCTGCTGCAATTCATGGAGATCTTGAAGCCAGATGAGAGTAAAATTCTTTTACTCAAATTTCTAATGCATTGCATCATCAGCCCACATTTCTTGAAGCTGATGCAAGAGATGCTGGTACTCAGCAGGAATGATGAGAAGATTGTGTAAAGTTCTTCCAGGAGCATATTCTCCAAACAGCTAAGGACCAAACAGTATCAGTGTGCTGAGGAGAATTGATAAAATATCCTTTTTCTTTGCTGATGAGAACTTCAAGAGAGGCTGTCACTCACTGAATGTGGACAATCCAGTACAATCACTTATGATAAAGTCTGTTACAAATTTGTCTTGAGAAAACAGCATTTGTTTGGCCCAGGAGGAGCTGCTCTTCTGCATCACTTGAAGGGGAGGATTCCTGATCTACTGCTGTGAGGGAGAAGGTGGGGACTGCCTTCCAAGAGCTGTGTGGAGGATAACCTAGCAGCAGAACACTATTTGGTAGAACAATACTAAGAAGCTCTATCTTGCAAGACATCAGCAGTTACAGAAAGCACACCAGAGACTGAAAAGCTTTTATGAACTAATGCCACATGTACAGTGAGGCCTTAATGGGAGTTACTTCTCCCTCCTAGTGTGAGATAAGCAAGCAATTGAGGTAGAATCTTTCCTGGAGCTTGCTAGTAAGTAATCTTACATTCTCAAGGTGATGAGTAGTGCATCAGATGTACCATATCAGATGGTATAGCCAACAACAGAGAAGAGTGAGTAGCTTTGAAATGCTTCATTAGAAAAAAAAAAACAGTTACTGGACAATTAAATTTATTTGTTTTATTTGAGAGATAAGAGAATTTTTTTTTCTATAACACAGCATTTCTCACTACATATATTGTACATCTTTCATCTCTTACTTTTGTTGTCACAAACTCAGTACCTAGACTGACTTTTGAGACAGTACAAGCTGTGAGCTCCAGGAGGTCCTGCTGGAACTTGTCATCTACTAAATACTTTCTCTTGCCAGTGCACATGTGTGATTGTAGTGGCTGGCTGCAGGTTCCCAAAACCAGCTGGAGAAGAAGCTTTAACTAGTGCACTCCCATGAGAATGGTGTATGCTGGCAGAAGCTTTTGTAATACAGAGACTGTCAGAACTTTAACAACAAGGTTTGGAAAGGCTGACTTGTTTTTGGTAATAATGTCAACTGGTCTTCCAATCTTATTGTTGGAAACACATGTCCTGATTTTTTGTATGTGGAAAGATAACGGGGACTATTTCTTAGAATCCATTAAATATGTGGCTGTGTTGGTGGGAACAAATGGTTGGCAGTGTAGAGAAAGAAAGAGAGGCAACAGATATTTCTACTCCATTCTTAAAAGAGTTCATGCCTGTAGCTGAAATATTCAAGATCTTATTGAAAAAAATGATTCAGTAGCTTAAGTCCCTAATCTTACCTTCACACTGATCTCCAGTAGATGATAATGAGTAGCCTTGGCTACAGATACATCTGAAAGATCCTTCTGTGTTCCTGCAGCGTCCATTTGTACAGACTGATCGCTGCTGGCATTCATTAATATCTGCAGCAGCACAGACAGTGAAACTGTTACACATCTGAAAACACCCATCAAGTGGTACAAAGACAACTCTGAACAAAACAGCAAAGCACAGTATCAATATCCAGTACTGCTTAACTTGTTTGTATTTATTTAATACAGACAGTCAATGTAACACATAAAATTATATGAAACTGCAGACTGTGTGTTTTCCTTGAGATGGCTGCATTCAACATTCTCTCCTTTAATGCCAATTTATCCCTCAATGCACAATCGGGTACACACAGACTCACAAATACACACACATGCTGCCTGAGAGCTGCTTTTGTTTCTGTTATATCTGGCCGAGGTAGCAAGTCAGCCACTCCAGTGAGTCAGCAAAACCCACAAAATACTTTCCAGCAGGATCACCACCTTTTAACAGGGTGTGGCTTTCAGATGCACACTGACAGGCTAATCCCCTATTAAATTGTATATTAAGGCTCCTTAAAAGTCTTGCCTTTAACGGTATTAATCACCTAACTGTGGGGAAATGTCTCTTTGCTTCCACAACACTGCTAATCCCTCTGTGCTTCAGTTCTCGTAAACTGGGGTCAGCCTGAGCTAACAGATGGATTTGAACATCAAACTTACATTTTCCTATGGAAAACTCAAAGTATTGGAGGGAAGTGGTACTTTGAATTTAGAACATAGCACATGCCTTGTTTGAGCTAGGAAGTCTATTTTCCCTCTCTTATTTGTAAAATATTCATTAAGCAGCAGTATTTAAATTGACATGGTGAGTTCTTGGTCACTTCTAGCATTTTAGCACAGCTGAATGTCTTTCTGGAAATACACTTTAATTCAAAGAGGAGAATGTTACTCAATGAGGTTTTTCAGGTCTGTGTTATGGCTGTACAGTCTGACCTCTTAAGTAATGGTTCCTTGCAACCACAGAAGTTTAGAATTTAAGGATCACTGAAATCTGTGGGGTTCCATGAAGCAGCTGGGCATGTGTACAGGTCCTTACTTTAGAAGGGTGCACTTTAAGAAGAACAGTCTGCACATGCCAGCTCAGCTTGGCAAGGGCTCTTTTCCATGAAAGGCTCAGAGGAAGCAGTCAAATTTTGTCTACATATTTTCCCCAAGATCAGTCTGCTGTGTGTCCTGGACAGCACATTTAACTCACTCAAGACACTTAACTTACACTGATGTTTTGTTTCAAACTTCCTGACAAATTTATATGAACGATCATTTAGTTTTACTGTATTATTTTTAGCACTCAGAAGTCTGAAAGTGTTTGGTGCTGTACAGAGACACTTAGGGAAGGCTGAGGGAAAGGAAAAAGAAGGAAATCCAACATCTGACAAGAAACATGTAGGTTTCCGTGCACTTCTACAGCCTGGAGACACTGTCCCAGATTTTCACCATTAGGGAAAAGTTTCAAGTACCCTCTAGTTATGGAGAGGAATGTTAATTTCTCCTGTCCGTGCTACAGGTTCTCCCTCACACTACTTCACTCTAACTACAGACTTTCATGCCACTGGAGCAGTCCTGATGAGAATTTTAGATGTGTAGGAAATGTGGAAACTGACACTTTAGAGGTACAGGTACTGTTTCTAGAAATACAACACCAAGCTCTCTCTGGAAATACAGAGACAGCAGTGCAGGCTGCTCAGTGGTAGCTGACACTGCTGGGTTCCAAATGGAGCAGCCTAGGTTTTTTTGATTCCACTCATTCACACGGTAGGAAAAAAAAAAGATAGAAAAGCAAAAGCCACTGTCCTTAAACCTCCAAAATGCCAGATATGCCATGGATTTGGCAAAAATTTGAGTTTAGCAATATAAATATTATTACATGTTCTTAATTGTCTTTATAACACATGTCAAAATCTACAAAATACAAACAAAAAAAAGTAGAAAAACATTAGGTAAGTGCAACCCTACAACCTTATGAATTTTAATCGTATCTTTATAGTCTTTCTTACCTTCACACTGATCCTTTGAGGCAGAGAGTTTGAAACCCTGGGCACAAATACACCTGAAGGATCCCTCTGTATTTTCACAACGTCCATTTGTACAGTGATTGCCATACTGACATTCATTTATATCTGTGAATAGAAAGCAAGCACAAGAAATTAACTGGGGTACAACCAATTGAACTTGGGAATATATTCAAATGACATCATAAACATGGCTATTATTCCTGAGGAATTTACTTCAGTGGGATTTCAGCACTTCATGTAGGTACGTTTGTAAGATTACTCTACATACTCATCAAGGAACTCCACTGGATTGTGCAAAATCTCTTCCTATTCACACTCCATCCTTTCTTTAGGACTCAAAAACAACTGTTTTTCCTATAAGCTATCCCACAGACATCTACTTTCATACTTCTCTGAAAGAAAGGTATCAATTACATGGGGCACTTTCTTCAGCCATGAATATTGCTGTGTTGCTACTTAACACTAATTTTCAAGAATTCTTTCTGAATGCAATTTGTATAAATCAACAAAGCAAAATTCAAACAAAAAATAAAATAATAAACCTATTTTGCTATAAATCCAGCCAGAATTAATTCTGTATTCTAAAATAACAATTACCGGTTTTCTTCTAGCAGTGGTTTTCACTTCAGAAAAAAAAATTTAGTTTTCAAATTTTATTTCTTTATTTTGGGGTTGCAGTATTTAGCAAATGGCCTTGTTTTATGGAAAAAGCTGTATTTTTTTAGCTTCACTGATGCAGGAAAAGAACTGCCCTTTGTTTGTTTTTATGTGCCAGAAATCATATTACTCCAAATTATCCTGTCTTTTGCCACCGCAAAGCACACAAAACCCATCAATATAAAAAAGTGCTAATTATTTGAGGCAGCTGAGCCATTTAGGCAGCTGTAGCACAGGGAGAGCTGGAAGATCAGACATCTTTAAATCATCATCATAACCCTCATTAGCTATTGTGAATACATGCAGTATTTTCCTCACATGTATTATTTGCATGGCTCTTTGCAGGCTCCTGTACCACCTGCCTTTGACAAAGCCCAGCTTCCCCAGACACAAAGGAAATCACCATTCCCATCCATATTCCAAATGACCTACAACTCTTGGTTCCTTTCCTCGCTTGAGCCTCTGGCTCTGTAAATCAGATGTCCTGCTGCAGCCTGGCCAAGCAGGAGCAGTGACATCCTTGGAGAGATGACAGCACAGATCCACAGGTGCTGTGTTGTGGCGTTCAGTAGGTGCTACTACTTATTTCTTTCTCCAAAGATTAGTTCTCAGCTCACTACTATTGCAAAATGTTCTTGCTCTACAAAACACAATCTTTGCTCTCAATGTACATGATCAATGCTCTAATTGAATAATGTCTTCAAACACAGAGAACCCAATTCTAGCACACAAATTTCCAATCGAACAAAAAACCTGCTTCTTTACAGATTCACTTTCATCTCCAAGCTGCTTGACAAAGAAGCCTGGAATTCTATTTCTTGGATTTTCTGGATGGGACTCAAAGATCAAGAGACTTCCCCATAAAGCCAGCAGAAAAAACAGGAACAGAACTTAAATCTTCTGAGATTAAATCCAGAGTTATAATTGATTCTATTGGTGCTCCTTACAGTAGGGCTCGAGGTATTTGGATTAGCTCTGCTTACCTCTGTATTAGTTTTGGTATCTTCTAATGGGATCCTTAAATCTGTACAAGTTGAACATTGATAACCATGCAGCTTCAAAATCCACCACAGTGATAACCACAAATGATCTAGAAAGTTTTGTCAAACCTATTTTTTAAATTTGTTCATCAATACACAGAAGTGTGCTCTAGACACATCATGATATATGAGTTAATTTGAATGTAAAAATGTACAGAGAGAAAAATGGAATAAAAATGAACCAGTGGTTGAAAGTCAACTTAAAAACCAATTAATTATTTCAAATAGTCCCAGTACAACACAAATACCCTGAGGTACCTGGGACAGTGACAATTTCAAGACAATGAGGAGGCAGGCTGTGCAGGTGTCCTTTACCATTTCTTCCAACATGCATTGAACATTCCCACCTAAACTCCAATTAAACATAGTCTAACAAGTTTGAAGTGAACTGATTGACTTGGTTTAATGAAACAGAAGTGGTTAGGTTCCTGGCTTTAAATCCTGGAATATTACAATATAAATAGCATCAAAGATCTATCTGTAGGATTGTTACATTAGATTTTCTGTGGCATAAAGTGCAGGTAGAGGAATGAAATGAGGTAAAAAAATACTGAAATCAGCACTGTGGAAAACCAGAAGAGCTGCAACTGATCTAAACTAACAGAAGAAATAAATGAATTTATGGAACAATGGATTTAAATACCCTTCACAGATAATGGGAAATATTTTCTTTTTTGGTGTATTTAAGTGGTGCCATATTGCAGAGCTACAGATTTAAGAAAAATTGTCTGCATGACATTTTCTAAAATGTGTATGGCTCATTTCCAACATGATGTAAGCCTAGGATAAACAAAAAATGGACTGATCACATCACTAATGAAGTGAGTAAGAATGTCTAGGCTTAGAACATTTCATAAAACAAAGGAAAAAAGGGAAGCTACATGCAGTAATACAAGGAAAAAATTATCACTTTAAACCAAGACATATTCCTTACATGACTTAGCTCTGAGCAAAGCACTGACTTATCTCATTTCCCTGCTACCAACTTGGTTAGGAAGAATGAAACAACTGGAAGTTATGCCAGAGAGTTTTCAACCAGGCTATTTTCAATTCTTTGCAAGGGCAACAGGAATGCAGGCAAGCGGGAAGGAATGAAACCAAGATGAATGTGGAGTAATTTGTGCAAAAGAAAATACATTAATATGTTGTAAACATTTTGTAGCTTGTTACAACTCCATTAAAATCCATGAAATTACCTGAGAAATACATTACTCCACAGTAAGTCAAATGATAAGACCAAATATGCAACTATGACATGGCAGATCTGTTCAGACAGCACGACTTCAGAAAATAGGGTAGTTGAAAACAGTGTAATCTGCACAGCAAAATTGGTGGTGAGGTTCTGACAGCCACACCATTGCTTCACTGCAACTTGGCTCTAATCTTGATCCATAGATCAGCACCACATTTGCAGAGCACATCAGATCCCAGCCACCAGAGCTGTTTCAGCCAAACACTGCTCTGAGACTGCTTCGTGCACTGAACCGAATCCCAGAACTGGGAGCCATTACAAAACAAGCCATGGAAGTACACTGACAATCTGCCCTGCAACAGTAATGCAAACACCCCCTCTATGTAGGTTATTGTACACCTGTTTAGGTAACACAGTTATCCCAACAATCACAGATTCTAGGGCATGTGTTACATGGAGTGGGAAGGACTATTCACAACAGATAGCAGATCCTTTACAAGTGATGCTGAATTTAGGTTTCTGGTAGTGTCTCAAAAAGTGGCACTCAAAACTGCAAAAGATTATTTCTTTTTGCACAATTGATTAACTTGCTCTTTCTTACTTCTATTTCAAATAGTCAAAACTGATTTGGAAAAAAAATCTAACATTTATAAACAAATCAACAAAAGTAAAATGTGAGAAATTGCTCCTAAACCCCTAAAGTTAGACAAGGGGCTTTAAGATATACTAATGTTTTGCTAGAAGTACAGATAATTAAAGAGTTTTATTAATATGCTCCATGAGCAAAGTTCCATATTCTACTGAAAAACCTGAGTCCCACTGATGTATTAGCACTCACTTGTCTTTCCATTTCCAAACAACAGCCTACTATTATTTCACTTACAATACATCCCCTTTCTGTTCCATATTTTCTATTTCAATAATTTTGTTTTGTAGCTTATAATGATATCATCTGTAGTCTCGATTCAGTGCTTATTTATCTACAGTAAAACAAGATTTCCTCTTATATACTGTGTCTGAGAACATAGAGTAACTTCAAAAATCTCATCTTTTCAGTTGCTCTTGAATGAAATGAAACGGGGACCGAGGGTACAGTGCTGTCATCAGGTTCTAACACTGATTGAACATGAAATAAAGCACCTCAGAACAAGAACTACAACCAGAGAGACAAAGAGTACCAAACATACCATGGCACTGTCCATTCCAGCCTCTGAACCCCACTCTGCAAGGAATGCACTGGTAAGAGCCAGGAGCATTAAGGCACTGTGCATCTGGACAGGTAGTCGGAGTCAGGCATTCATCAACATCTTCAAAAGACAAGATAAAAGGAAATACTGGTCAAAGCTATAATGGAATACTGGACAATAATCTGGGTACTCTGACTCTCCTTCTGCAATACTAAAGCCTTCAAAGAGTTGCATAATTTATCTGTGAGAGACACAGGAAAGAACAAGTTCACACAGATTTGTACCAGCAAAGGGGCATCTCTTTCAACAGAGAAATACAGTAGCTCATAATGCATGCAACTGAATCTGAATTCTCTGTTATACTAAAATTTTTTGGTAGTTCTTCTAGAACATACAGCATATCAGATTTCTGGCTATCACAGGTAAAAATAACCTTCCTTATGTTACTTCTTTACCATATTGAAGTGCCTGAGAGTCTTCATATTGTAAGACTTTGGAAGTACACTGCAATAACAGCAAAATTGTAACTCTGGCTTCCAAAAGCAAAGCACTATTTGGTATTCTCCAATGCTGTAGAGTTATTCAGCATATAAGTGTTATGGGGACTAAAAACATAATTGTGTAAATGAGAATCAAAGATGCTTACATGGAGTAAGGAGTTAATTTTGTCTGAAAGAAGGCACAAGCCACATCCCTGAGGCTGGCAGTTTTAGGGTGATACAGGGACTTTCTGCATCAGGCAAGGTCCTAGATTGCCCATGACAAGAAGAGATAGGTCCTGAAAAAGTCATGGAACTCATGTACAGGCTCTGAGCAAGAACAACTTCTTATCCTGTACTAAGGAAGCCCATAAGACATGCATCATATGCAATTTAGAGGAGACTGCACAAAACAACAACATTCAAAGACAAGTTGCTGTTAAGTGACCAATGATCAGAAAATACTGGAATTAAAACTGTGTGGGCAGCCTCCTTGCAGTCTGCTCGCATGTGTGAGAGCATTTTATAATATGACATTTAATTACACAATAATTATAATCTTTCCCATGAAATACTTGCTTCATGAAGTGTACAGAATTAAATTGTCAGCCACCTCTAAACTCAGCTTTCATCCTTTTCCTACTCCAGGCCTAGCAGTTTTGTCTTCTGCAATTAAGGACTACTATTCGGGCACAGATCGTAGGGAGAGAATTCACTCCTTGTTTTAAGAACTCAAAAAACTCAAGGAGCTCCCAACATTCATGATTTAAGTGGACAATGCTCCAAGCTTGAGAGAATTGAATATCCCAGCTCCAAACAACTCACTGGATGTAGGCAAATCACAATTTTTCATAGAATCACAATTGTCTGGCTTAGAATATTTTCTCATAAAAACACCAATAGGCTTCTTCAGCTGCTACAATGCAGACCTGCAAAAGTTTCTCATGAAACTACTGGGATTTGGTTTTTTAGTTAATTGACAAAGAAAATTGCACTTCTGCCGTAATTTCTTCTCAGAACTATCTGAACTGTGTCTGCTCTCAAAACATAGAACAAGAATGATGTACTTGGTACAGAAATTTTCAGTCAAAATAAAGTCTAACTGCAGAAAAGTGTAAAAAAAAAAATCACTAAAAGATTCTATAAGAATTCTTCCTATTCAGTGATGTTCAGCTATCACTGCAATACTGTTCTACATGAAGAACAGACTCTACAACAACATATATGCACTCTACATTCCCTTGGCTAGGCCTGTGACAGAGCTTGTATGAGTACAGCTTGAAGGCAGAATGAAGATGGGGTGAGGAAGTGCAAGTGAACAGTGTGTGTACAGCTTGGAGGATTCTTGCCTTTGCTTTTGAACTGTAGAGGGGGTGGAAGGAAATTTTTTGTGAAATTAGAAATCTGTCAGTAAGGTGATGACATGGTGAAATGATTCCCTGAATGTGTCATTTCCTTGGTTTAATGGATTAATGTAGGAGGATTTTCCCCTTAAGCAACTTTAAATAACTTTCAATAGAGAACTTGGTTTCAGGAACTACATTTTGTTAAGTTAAAATTATAGAGGACTACCACCCCACTATTTAAAATACAAGTTAATAACAAATTTGACTAGCGTAATAGTCTGATTTCTAGCCTAATTGAATTACAGATTCCCTAGAGAAGATTCACAGAGAAGATTTGCAAAGACTAGTTGTAAGAGTGGAATCTGTGGAACATTTAAATAAATTAAAAAATAATTCGAAGAGGAATCTTTTAGCATTGCTCAGAGCAGCAAATATATCCTTGGCAGCTTTAAGTTGATTATTTGCTGGGCAACCTAACATATCAGCAATTTTATTCTATCCTATGCAACTTAGACTAAAGCATAAACAAAATCATGTTTAAAATTAAATTATTTCTTGGGGTTTTTAGTTCACCATTCAAGTTGAAAACGAAAAAAATACCCGGAAAAAAAGGCCAAAATATAACACCAAAAATAATGTGAAGCTTTGAAGGTCAGATGTGCTAGGATCTCCTGCAACCTGAAATATCTGCTTGATATAGATATTAAAAATTCAACCTATCATTTTTTACCTGATAGCATATAGGAAAAATTACAACTTTTTTTTTAACAGAAACTCGGAAAGCAAATTAGGACTAACAATGAAGTTAAGTGATTCCATGGAAAGAGATGATAAAATGTCTGTTCCAAGATGGTTCTGTACACAATGGGGGAACTCCTTTGCAGCATCTTAAATTTAAATAATAGGAATTGAATTGCAGTTCCAGACACCAAATAATGACAAAGAATGAAGAGTACTCACAAAGGCTTCTTGTTTAAGACTGCACCCTCTGAGATTTGTCCCTCTGCAGCTCAAGCTGCAGTGCTAAGCCTCCTGTGAGTAGCAGGGAGTGTGAATCGTTCCAAGTAGCAGTAGTTTGGCACTGTTTTTGTGCTATCAGTAAATACCAATAAACTTCACTTCATCATTGTCACGAGTGAAAAGTCCAAACCTACCTTCACATTCCCCTCTCCTGTTCATTTGGTATCCACTGTCACAATATTCACATCTGTATGAACCAAGAGTGTTTATACAGAAGCCTTCTCCACAAGTGTGAGGTCTTGAACATTCATCAAAATCTGCAGATGACAAAGAGAAGTTAAGAGAAGCTGCTTCACCATCAAAGTATTGAATGCTTGCATCTCCTCAGAACTCTGCTTTAACTAAACACTAAGTAAGTTTGGATTTTTGAAGCTGTTTGCAAGCCAATTCACTGCTTGTGCTCACAGAGAGAATGAGTTTGAAAAACAGACAGGGTACAGAAGGCAGCCTGGCAGCATCCCTATGGCTGCAAACACAGTGTGTGCTGCTGCAGGCACGCAGTGCCCAAGCCAGCACTAATCTAAGGCAGACCACAGCCTCTCCAGGCTGTTTGTGTTGCTTTGTGAAGTCTGTGGCTGTTTGCAGCTATATTTAAAAATATGCTTTGTTCCAACTTCAACTCACTGAAAGAGTGTTGAATACTTGCATTTTATACAGCAGGTGTTTTTACTAATTGGTAGTTTTCCTAAACAATTATGTACTGAATAAATTCTTGTTTTTCAACAAACATTTTGAAAAGGAATATCAGCTGCTCAGGTGCTTTACTCACCACAGTACTTGGTGAGAGACAGTGAAATATACTTCTAGACACCATCCCAGTACCACTGACATTGAGGAAAAAAGAGCTGACAAGGGGAATTTAGGAGGGTTTAGCTATGCTTCTCGAATAAATTTTTTATTTTTATTTTATATAAAGGAGACTAGTTATTACCAACGCAGTCAGTTCCATCTTCACTGGCCATGAATCCAGCTTGGCAAATACATAGGAAACTTCCTTCTGTATTTTCACAGCGTCCAAGGGAACAGAGATGTGGTGCCTGATTACACTCATTAATATCTGTAAAAGAAATGAAAATATAAGGCTATAGCATAAGGTATATAGTTGTGATTCTTTTTGTGCATTCTATGCCAAGCATTTGAAAAGACTGATCTTGTAATTATTTTAACTATTTGAAAAGGTATGTATGTTTTCTCTCAAGAGATGCAAAAAAGATGCATTAAATAGTTTTGGTTGGAGACCAATGCTCTTATTGGCTTAGACTGTAAGAATATTGCATTGGCCTGAAGAACGTGACATGATTACAGTTCAAATCACTACACTGTGTGCAACATCAGCACAAGCTGCATGGAACATTAATAGAACTTGGATGAAATAAAAGGATTCTAAGTTGCCATTTGGCTGTGTTGCATAATTTATTTTTCAGTACTGTAGTTGCACCTGACAGCATGTGTTACAGCGTGAAGCTACTGAGCTTTGATGGCATGAACATTTTCTATGCTATAATCTGTAGATACAATGCACCCTTTCTGCTCCAAGTTACAGAGGAACCAGTAGACTCTGAGTGAAGAAAAGATACCAATACAGCAGCTTCCAAATCTGAAACAGCTCATGTAGGACCCATTTGTGCTCTGCCTTATGTTCATCGGAGGCCTCTATTCTAGAATTTACTAGCTTAAAAGGGGATGAAGACCTCATTTTGCAGATCTCTCACTGTGCTTCTGGGTCGTTTATGATATGCTTTCTCTGTTCAGTAGCAGGCTGAAAGGAATGACCTAACAAAATGCCTGGACTTAGTCTGGCTGCAGAGCTGGAAGCTGGGTAAGTCACTGTGAGAAGCAGGCACAAATTCATTCTTTTTCCAAACAGAAGTATATTTCTTCCTAATAGTTTGACTTCTGGATACCTGATATACAGCTGAGAGGAGATGGTCTGCCTAATCACTTTTTCTCTCACATCACACTGGGAAACGTTTTCATTCCATTTAATTAAATCCACACCCATTTCAGAGCAGCTGAAAGGCCGTATTAGAGACTACCCCACAAATTTTATTTGGCATAAGAAAACCAACTTGAAGTTTGGAAGCATTCAACAGGGGAAAGAACTCCTGACTGCTCTGTAGAGATTTCCCCTAACCAGAGTCTACATTTCAAGTATTTCATAGCATGGTTATTTCAGATTTTTGAAAGCATCATTTCATACCAATGCACTTCGTCTGCTGATCATTAAGTTTGAACCCCTTGTAGCAGATGCAAGTGTATCCCACAGGCAAATTAACACAATGTCCTGCTCCGCAGATATCAGGATTAACTGTACATTCGTTGATTTCTAAGCAAACAAAGAGAAATTTAATGTTAAACTCACTCACATAATTCAGTAAGTGCACAATACTCTGTAATCGGAGTAGAAAGCTCAGGCCCGAACACAACTATAAATCAAGTTTGCAACTCCTGATTTTCTCTAATGGATACCTTGTCTGGAAGGATCTAGAAACCATCTGGGCTTTTCCTAGTGACATAATCCTATGTCCCATCCAAGATCTATAAACCAGTACATAAAATTTAAAGTAAAACGAAGGTAAGATAATATAAAATTAAAAAAAATATATGGCTCAACCTTTGCATTGTACAGTAAGAAAATAACTGTAGTGAGTTTCTGATTACAGTGGGTATTCTGATTTACAGAATACTCATCTACTAATGGCTTGGATTTATTTTGTAAGGTAAGGAGATTAAGATATGGGCATCATTGGAAGCTGAATCCTTACAGCAGTTTTAGAAATTCCTGAAGTATATGCATTACTGCAGAAAATACTAATAACTGTTCAGTTGCAGCAAACTAAGGTTGTACTGCAGTATGGAATTGTAATTCCTGAAAAAGAAGAAATTAACTGTAAAGAAGAATTGTTTATCTAGACTATTTGGAAACAGATCACATTTAAATTTAACTAAACTTTAAAGTACAGAAACAAGATACTAAAAAACTTCTCAGCTTGAATTGCATTCAGTTTTTTAAATCCTGTTTAGCATTTTGTCCTACAAATCTTACTGCAGTTGTACTCTATTACCTCTGAACAACATACTGATTTATAGCACACAGTAATTTCTAGTTCTACTAATTTTCCTGAGGAAATAAAAAACAGAACATAGAAAACTACCGTTTTCTTTTTACTAACTGATATGACTTCCCAGCAGGGTAACTTTCTCTCCCTGTAAGGAACCTGGGAGCTGCCTGGCAGAAGGGGCACAATCACAGAAGAGCTGATTTTCAAGTTTAGTTTGATGATCACAACTATTTGAACCTTCCTGTGGGATTGATGAATTGTAATTACACCAAACTGAAGGCAGCAGTTGAATGCTTACAGAAGGACAGGATACTTTCTCTACTCTTGCAGTACATTCAGGTGGATTTAACTGCAAACAGAACTGTACAAACAATGGGTGATTTAGACCCTGTATGCATTGCATCGACTCAAAAATCCATTCCTGCATGAAGGAAAGTAATTTTGAAGAGTTCATTTTTTATTCGAGTGTGTGAAATATCTCCCTCTGTATGGAAACCAGGAAACCTCCTTGTAGGCCTAAATATCTCTACCATATGCAAGAATGCATCTTACAGTATTTACCAGGATACTGCAATCACTTCAAAGCCTGTGTTTATTCTGGTTCATTCTAACCAATATGACATTGTAAAGCTCTCTTGTGTACAAATAAGGCATGTTCACCTTTTTGTTTCAAAAGGCAAAATAAATTTTGATGTCTTTTCGACACATTTAGATAAATTTCAGCTATGACAGGTGCATTACTTGCATTGCTGTTATTTTCACTTCTTGACATATTGATGTAGATGAGGCAGCTCTAATACATCAAAAAAGGATGAAGCACAGACATCAAAAGAACATTTCAAAATAGATATTACAGTAACGTCTCACTTGCTTTTTGTAGAACATTCTGATCTATATTCCTTGAAGTCTACATCCCTCAATGAACTTTATCATGTATACTTCATGAATACACATGTAGACTGTCTAACAACCTGACTTGTATTCAAGAAGTATTCAGTTCTGGACTTTCCTTGCAGATCTGCAAAAAAGTCCAGAACTGAATCTGAGGTGCATTATTAATTTTGCCTTCTATCCTTTACTTGTGGACACAAAAACGGCAGGTACATCCTGGAAGGACCTGGTCCTGGATCTCTTGATAATAGTGTAGAACAGCACAACAATGAGGCTTTCTCCAGAATGTTCCTTCTGTTCTACAACCATGTTCTCTTCACTATGGTAATTCAGCAACAGCACAGAATCATAGTGTCAGGAACTCAGTAATTTCTTAATTTATTGTAGTTTTAAAAGAGAAGTACAATACCTGTAACTTGAGTGGGTGCAATAACTTGACTTGCACTTGAAGTAGAGACTTCGGGAGCAACTTCAACAGGCAAAGGAGGGGATGTTTTCTCAATCACTACTGTGTGACATGGAATGGAAATTAATCACATCCAAAAACCCACCATAAAACAGTCATAAAACCCAACCCTTAAAGAATTCACACATGATACTGAATAAGCTAGGCACTACAGAGATTTTAATTTGTTTATTCTACTTTGACCTACAGTAGGAAAAAATCCCCATGTAATTGGGGTATTCTGCTGCTTGTGAAAAATCCACTGAGATACTAAAAAAAGCAAACACAGTTGTAAAACTTTTTCAGCAAAAGTTATGCAAAAATCTGCAGACAGCCACCTAAACACCTTGTACTCTTGAAAGGAGTACAAGGCTTCACCTCTGCTGACATTAAAATTCTCATGCATATAATCCAGGATATCACTTTTAAAATATGTCTTTATATCCTAAATAAGTCACCAAGCCAGTGCCAACTTCTCAATTCTTCCCCACTTCTGCTTCCATGATTTTTTTTTTTATCATGGAGAAATTGCTTTTGAAACACCAATCATTTTTTTCATTAACCTCTGTTAGAACTGCTACTTTCCCATTCTTTTAAGAACTGTAAGCACTCTCTTATACTGAAAGAAAAGATAAAATAAGTTACCTGGAAACTGTGGATGCAGGTTAATTGTTGAAATTCCAGGAGAAAGCTGAGGTTGTCCAGGCTCTAGATAAGGCTGCTTTTCTTGATCAATGGAAGCTAATTCCTAGAAAAATGATAAAAGAAAACGTTCTGAAAACATTCCCTTAATTCATGGCTACCCACAAACTCCTGGCTTGAGACATTCTCACATGAGTGGCTTTTGATAGCAGATCATTCATCACCACCAATTTTAACCTGAATGAAAATGGAATACTATGTACAATGGCATACAATTTAGCATTGATTTTCTTGAAGGAGTCATGTCCTGGAGCTTCTAATTGTATCTTGGGCTTTGTCCCTCCATAATTCTCCCAATCTCTGGTCTTTAATTGCTTATAAATAGCATTTGAATGCAGTTCAGCATCACAGAAAAGTATACAATCACATCTAGGTGTCTGACAACTGAGATTAATTCTTAGCTATTGAACCCATAATCTTATTTTCATAGAAATGTTAGATGCTTGTACATCTGTAGGAAAATAAAATGGAGCACAGCTGCAATTATTTGTAACAAATCCCATGACCTTCAGTATAGAGAACCTGAAACCTCCAGAATGGGAGACTTCACACAGAAACACACTTGCTCTTCTCCAATAAACACAAGCCACCCTAAACAAACTATGAAATTAACTTAGGCACTAATACCAGTCTTACAAGCAGGTGTCACAAATGCTTCTCAAAGCTTCATAATGTTTCTCTCTGATTTATTTTCTCTAGCTGCTGGTATCTGTGTCTCTTGTCCATACTCTGCATTTTTCAGTACCCTCTTTAAAATACCATCTCCATGACTGGATAGAGCAATATACACCAGACCCTCCAACAAATGCCTCTAAGAGAGGTTAAAGTAACCTCTTTCCTGTACCTCTCTACCTGCCTGGTTTTGTATATTATAACAACATGAGCTCTTTTAGCCTGGAGGTTTCAACAGTAAGTCCACAGTGACCTGTTTGTTCATCAAATTCCAAATTCTTTCAGTTATCTGTATCCCATTTTGTACTTATGGCTTGCATTCTAATTCCTAGATAAATTACATCATGTTTTACCTGATCAGGAGCTGCAGTTGCCACTAAAACCAGAAAGAAAAAAGAGAATTAATCAGTTTTCACAAAACATTTTATTATATATTTTATCATATTTGAAAGTAGTTGCCGTCACACAAAAAATTCAGGCTCAAACCTCATTCCAAAATCGTGCAAACCTGAAGTAATGCTCCTGAAGCAAGTGTAAAAACTCATCTGAAACCAGAATAAGATTCTACACACCTTCTAATGTTTATTTACTCAGTATTCAGCTGCCTTGTAGGTCTTTCAGCTGTTTACCTGCTTCCTCAGAAACAATTTGACAAATACACAGGTTATTAACTCAGTGATGAAACCTTTTCAATTCCTTCCAAGGGATATCAACATCTGTAAATATTTTAAAGGTAAAGTAATGCCATAATGATATATAATTTACCTTTAACAAATTCACAAGGACTTACTAGAAAAAAAAAATTTTAAATTTGTCTTTTCTTTAGGACAAGCAAGAGTGGTTTTGGGTTTTTTTCCTCCACAAATACGACTTTCGTTTATGGGAAAGAGTGGTAGGAATTTCATATGAGTTCTTATTTTCCAGTGAAGCGTTCCTTTTTAGGATTCAGATATGTATATATATATAAAATAATTTTTTTAAAGTCTTACAACAAATATGTACTATTTCTGATCACAAAAACTATTGAGATTAAAGCAGTCTTGCTCTCCATGGTCCAGCATCTGGTAGGACCTACCCACAACCTGTGAGAAGGGAATCCCATGATGCAATACCCTGGGCACCATGGAATGCTCTGCTGTGGGGAGTGATGCCTCTCAGTCCTGCACTGTCTGCAGCTACCACGCAAAGAATCAAACCATGGAAGACACATGCACAGAAATAGAGAAAGACTAAATGTTCCCACTCTCACCTTCTTGTACAGCCATCTCAGTCTCACTTTTCTGTGAGAAGGTCAGTGCCTCCACTGGCTCTTCCTTTGCTGGGAGAGGTGGAGGAGAAGTACCTTTAGCAACAGGTTGAGTAATCGGGGTCTTGCCAATGGCAGGTGGCTGTACTCTAACTGCAGGGTGATGATATAGCTTGTTTCTGTGAGGGCCAGAAACCGTATAACCCATTCCACCAGGGCAGATTTCCTTAAAAGCAGCTAGATTTGGGATGGGAAAATATTCCTTTTAGGAGTCTAAAAGTGCAATATGTTGACATAGTGGAAAATATAATGACTACCGCTAAGAAATTTAATCTCATATTGTATATACATTTTTACAAAAAACTTCTTAAAGAGAAGCAATGCATTGCATGCTAATACAACTGAGCATTCTCCCAAAAGCATGTTCTGGCTGTTCTTCCCAGGAGGTTTCCACTCCAGTTTACCATTTTTCCTCAGTTATGCTCATCTGTCAATGTATCAAGATTTTTTTTAATTAATCCCCTTCGAACAGTATATCCTTTCCATGTATTAATTTAAATGTGCAAATAGTCTTTATCATCGATACTGCATAATTAATGAATACCACTACTGCTGTCATTTTCTTTTTTCTAGAAATCAAAGGGAAAAAGCTCATCAGTCCTGCACTAGAGGAGCAGAACACTATCAACCAGTATTGATACTGACACACAGGATCCCACCTGACTACATCAGAGGACTCATACCAGTCCAGATCCAAATTCCACTGAATTGAAAAAGGCTGGCTAAAAACAAGATGGGGATCATAAGAAGCCAAATCACTACTGGAAGAGAGGGGAAATAACCTCATTTATAAAGCTGCTACAGAAAAAAATTTATTAAAGTCAGGCTACAGCACTTGCTCTATCTCTACAGGTACTCCATATAAGCATCCTGTTTTGCAGCTCTACTGGAAGAATAAAACGAGAAAGAAATACAAGTGAGTTTTCCTCCCCAACAAAGAGAATAGTTATGCTCCTGTCAGGGTCAGGGAGACCTTCAGGAGTCCTGAGGGGGCAGTGCTTCATTGTCCTTATTGCTCTAGGTAAAGCCACATTGGGATGAAACAAAAAAAATTTGGTGTCTTGTGTGGGAATTCTTATGGCTCCCCGAGGGATGCATCAAGTGGGGCATTGGTAAGTTCACAAATCCTGCTTTGAACACATCAGAGTTTTAAAATGCATTAGCATCTAAAATAAAAGCACAAAGTACTAGCTAAAAGCACTCCACAGGTAAGTTAAACTATACATTAATCACAGTAGGCATTAACTGCACAATGTGTTCTGATGGTGTCTTGGTAATAGAAAATATGAAGGGTCAAACTAATTAAATTGAGTGGATTCAGAATAAGGAAACTTTTTGCTGGGACATTAAATATCAAAACTTGCCATAAAACCATCCAGTTGAGGGTGGGAATTCTGGTCAAAGGAGTAGGACAGAAAATTTGATGCCTGTCCCTTCGGATGCATACTACATATGATGTAGAAAATCTTGCTTCAGGTCATATTCTCTCCAATTAAAAATAGAAACGTGAGCCTTATTCTGCCACAGCTCTGATAAGAGCTCTCAACACCTGGGCATACAAATCTGGTCTCTCAGTGTCTCTTTAGGAGATGGTTTACTTTGTATGAATATTTTAGAAGCTTTTTATTTTAGTGGCTTTTATGGGATGCTGCAGTAAATACATTACCCCCTTCTGGAGTATCCCACTTTCACACATTTTTCATAGAAAACTCTGAAACATTATGAATTTAACCTGTTACAGAAAGGAACATGTTTTTAAATCATGCAGGTAGTCATCAAATGGAAAAAGCTCATCAGAATTTTCTACTAAGAGATTTTCTTTCTAAAGTATTTTCATTAAGAAAAAAGTCACTAAAATAACCAATTCCATATGATACTTGATGTATTTTTTGTGACCAGATAGCAGTCAACATAAGGATGTATTCTGTGCTCCATTATACACACTATTGGGCATAAAGCCTCATGCAATATTCTCACAGATGTGAAACACCTGCACTAAAATTCCAAGTCATCTCATAAGAATATATTTTTTTCTCCATTAAAAAGTCATAGAAATATTATTTATCCAAAAGTGAACTGGAGTTTTAAAATCCTGATCAATGATCTAGTGACCCAATGGTCATGCAGGAAACAGTGGCTTTGAAAATCTATTTAAATGCTCAAAACTGTTGGTCACTTTCATTTCTCTAAGTCAAACTTAAGAAAGTAAGGAATCTGCTGATCTCATCATATCTCTGATAGTAGCTGTGGATTTCTCAAAGCAGCTAGCTGGGAAACAGAAATCTTTATAAAATACTTCAGGAAAATACATGACCTTCATCATGACAGTGACATCTGCAGCAGCAGCTTCAAGTAAGCACAGTGGATTGTCACTACAAATACCTGGGCAAAAATACTCAAGAGACTGGACATCATGTATATTACAGCAAGCAATGATGCTTCTAAAACAGATTAATTTGACCATACATTGGGGGAAAAAGATAATACTAAGTTGATTTTGATTGAAGACTCTATGGGCACTTAAGTTTCAAGCAACATCAGGGAATAAAAAGTACTTGAAAACAGTGATTAGTATCTATAATATGTGGTATCTTAATTTATATATAACCAGTCAAAGTGAGAGTGGTGATAGAATAAGCTGATATTTTTGAAGTGCTTATCTATTTAAATAACAGGAGAACTCCAAGGGAACACTGATGATACAAGAGAGCTTTATGTTTCAAGTAAGGAGTAGCACATTCCTCAAATGGATGGTAAAGGTATGAAGGAAGGTGAGAAAGCAGAGACAGTACCATGCATTTCCTACTAACTGTAATACAAACTACATCCCAGGCTGCTCTGTAACTGAATTCTCAAAAGCTGCCATTGTTTCACCAGAGCCTTTAACAACTGAAGAGTATTAACTACATTTTGGGTTACTTTTCCTGTATCTAAAGTATATACTCTGGTGGTTGTTTTTTTTTTAAAGCATGCATAACAAATGTAGGAGAGGTGGGCAAGAGCTTGTATTTTTAGTGGGAAGTTCTTACCTGTTCCTGGGAGTGGACACTTCTCACAGTGTGGGCCCCAGGCTTTGCCAACACTGCAACAGCAAAGCTGCTTGCTGAGCTGAACAGAGAGAGGATGCATGCACTGCTTTCCTGCACTAACAAACCGGTAGCAGGGTCCTTTCTCTTCAGCAACTACAGGGCTATCAGCTGCAATCAAAGTGGGAGAGAGGACAGTACTGTTCACATGGAAAGCAAAACAGAGGAACACCACCAGATTTCCAACAGCACTTAAACAGATTAATATTCTATCTGCAGAAGTTTTATTTCAAACTTCTAAGATGAGAATCACATTAAAAAAAAAAATCTTATTTTGCATCAAACACTCCTGAATTCCTACTTACCCTAGATCACGGATAAGAACTATTTCAAAGAGAAGCAACAACAAAAAAAGTAAATTCAAAACCAGCAGTTTCCATGCTGCCCTAATAAAGAGTGAGAACTGTCTCTCACTTGTACACAGCTGCTGAAGAGCATAGGCACTACACAGTTGTGTCAAGCTATAAAAGCCAAAAGAATGTCCATCTATAAGTAGGCTATATGAATAAGACTGCAAAAGCATTAAGTATCATATCATACATGACTTTTTTTTCATAAAAGAGACAATTACAAATTTACATTTTGCTATGCTTAGTTTTAATGTGGAAGAGCCAAAGGCCATAAGCTATGATTAGTATGAGGTAACAGAAAGACCCATCCAGCTTTCTAATTTATGCATTGACATTAATATAAAGTTAACAGTTCTGGGTACTATGCTCACATAACTCAAAAAATACAAAGACTACCTGATTTTCACCATGACAGTAAAAGCAAAAAACCAAAACCCAACAATCAACTCCTTTCTTCTGGTGTTCAACTGAAAAGCAGCATCAAGTTCTTCAAATTGCTGAGAAACTCTCCAGCAATTCAGTGTCATTAGCTAGCAGGATAAGATAGTTATGCTGGGAAAAAAAGGGAAAGAACTCACCTATGACTTGAGACCATATTTTATTTTATAAATGTAAAAACAGCTCAGAGAAAGAACTTAGGATTATAGCTATTTTCACTTTACATATTCTTAGCAAAAAATAAAGTGAAAATTTTAGTTGTTATTTACATTGTCTTTTCTTTCTGCAGAAGCAATTGATTGTAACCAAAGTGAAAGCTAACTAATAGAGGGAAATATTTGCATTCATGTAATTTACAATTTTTTCTTTCTCCTAATTATCTCTTAATTTTTAATTCTTCTTAATTAGAAGGAAAATGTGCCAAAGATCATCCTGGGCTAAATTTTTATTAATGGAAACAATCCAGATCAAAGCTGCAGAGTTAGAAAAGGGAGATGATTTTCGTTGAAACTAGCAGAGAGGGGAGTAAAAAAATTTAAGTGGAAACTCCAAACTGCTGAAAAAGACTGAATGTATGTGGAGGCTGGAGAGGGTCTTGAAGATTTGGAGACAAGAAAATCAGGAAAAAATAGCAAGGCTCCTGGGCAGGCACTGGTGGAGACCAAGGTTTCCAGGACAAAGAAACAGAAAAGAGCCTGGACCACTAAGACTGACTAAATAAAGTGAATAAACTGACAATATGAGTTGAGGCCAGAAACACAAAGGTGACAGATTAGAATAGTCGGGCCCAGTCAAATAAATCTCCATCTGAAATGTAGAATCTAAGTTGGCACTTGGATTAGCAATATCACTTACGTATGCATCTTGAGAGGGTAGGATCTGGCACAAATCCCATTTTGCAGGTACATCTGTAGCTGCCCATGGTATTCAAGCACTCACCATTAGGGCATACACCCTGTAACTGGCACTCATTGATATCTGTGGGAAAATTGAAAAAAAACAGATGCTGAAACATGTATTATTATTTCTCTTTCTTCAGAAGTTCTCTTTCTTGTTTTTTTTCAAATATACGAAGGATAACTGTTACAAGTTAACACTCTAATCAACTTTTTTTCCCATACTGACATGTGATTTATAACCTTTTAAAACACTGCTGAGAACATAACAGAAACACAATTATATTTATACATCATTCTTAAGTACTCTGAATTAGGAAAACAAATACACTTTGACTAGCTTATCAACCCTTCTTTTCCTGACTAGATGATTGTTTGCACAGTTCACAAGAACATTCACAGACAAGTTTTAACCAATCTAATATATTTTACAAAGGGTGGAACACTGCTTGCCACATTTAATACAGTTTTTAATAGTATTTATATTTAAGAGTGCTCCATGGTTCATTATGCTGAAAGAAGCACAATGCAGAACACTCTTGGGCACCAGGTGTGATTCCTGGGGATGGTGCTGTGCAGGATCAGGAGCTGGACTCGATGATCCTTGTGGGTCCCTTCCAACTCTGCATGTTCTGTGATCCTGTGAACTGCTTTAATAAAGTTTGCTGTTACAAGGCTACCTGTGCAAGTGTTGCTTTCAGGGTCTGACTGAATAATCCTCCCATTCCCCAAGCACTGGGCCTCAGGTCTGTATCACCCTCATGGTTGCATCTCTTACTCTTAAAACAGGACCTGTCTAACAATCATCTGGATACCATCTGTAACTAAGTCAGCCAAACTAGGTTTTATTTCAGGGGACAGCAACAACATAGTTTGCGCTGATAATCCAACCATCAAAATAGTAACAAAAATAAAATTAAAAAATCCTCTAATCCATAATTATCTGTGTTATAAATTGTGGTCTCCTCTTTCAGAAAAATTGAGCGAGTAGATTGAAATAGACCTAATTTAAAATATTTACATCTATTATTTTTCCATCAGACTTTTCCTCCCCATCTTTAAGGCTAGGAAAAAACACCTACCTTGCTGGGTAAACAAACTTCACGTGGAAGTTAGAAATTCCAGCTAGTTTTTCGAAAATCAGGTATTCGTGATAGTTCATCTAAAATATATCATATTTATTATTTTTTCTTTTAGCTTTTATAATACCAATCTCATTTTATTTGACCTCATTGTATTTTGCTTCCTAATTCAACACCATCACTGAGGGTAAGAGGTTGAATAAACAAAATATAACAGATGAGCTGAAAATGCACTTGGGAAACTTCTTCATCTTTCTCCGTAAATTTGGCTACCTGTCCCATGACACAGGAGTGCACAGTACAGCAGACTCTGGCAGTTGCTGTATCAACCGCATTTTTTTTCCAAATACTCAGTGCTGAACTTATGCCTCAGCTCTTCCAGTGCTATACCTAATATAGTATCTTGACACCACCTGGATAAACTTCACTTCTATGCACTTAGCTGCATGTGACAAGGAGCAGTAATTTATATCCTAGAACTTTGGATGAAATGTGATGGAAACCACACGAATTACAAAGGATCAGCTCTGCCTCAAAGGAATTTTCAAGTGAAATTCCCAGACTACATGACTTTCTGACCTCAGAGGGAGTGGACCATTTAAAAAGGAAAATGGCATAAGAAAAGAGCAGAAAAATCAGCTGAAATATTTTGGTACAGCAGTCTACTTTTTGTCCTGTCCAGTGTTTAAGTAGGATGACATCCCATATAAGAACAGGAGTATCTTATTTAAGGATTGTATTAATACAGAATATTTATCAAGGTAGATATTTTTGTATGCACATGAATTTTATCAGTTTCTTAAGTTTCTTTGTCAGACTAGTTTCTTTCTTTTCCCTGAAATCTCAAAATACACAGTTCAAACAGACCCCAGAGGGAAGATTATCACTATTTCAATACCATTACGATTTGTGAGTATTAAAGAAACGAACTTAAATCTTCACAGTTAGCAAACTAAAGACATTATTGAAACATCCCTGAATAGAAACATAGTGATGCTATTGTAAAGTTTTTGAGAGGAAAAGACATATTACTAATGTTCCATTTTCTAAAATTAGGTCCAACTAGGACCTGACAGAAAAAAAAAGGCTGAAATATCAATAAGCTAATACAAAGAAAAATACTGGAACACTCAAGAACCCTCTATTGAATTTTCTGTCTGCTGGCAATTTGGGCTGTCAGATCAGTCTTCGTATGCTAAACCACAAAACAATTCTACTTGCTTTGATAAAGCATTTTCTCTGATGTCAGAAATAAGTTAGAGGAAGAAATATTATTCTTTACTCTGAGTACAGGAAGAATGTAATTATCTGGGTTCGTTTCAAAATTAAAATCCCCAACACAATCACACAAATACACAGATTACACACATGCTTATGTGCAAAAACCACATACAGATTTTAGAGGAAAAGGAAAAACACAGGAGAAATTGATACACATAATGAAAATAATTTCTCTACTTCCTACATTGTAATACTCAGAGATTTTTAAGCAACTTTCTCCCTTTCCAAATTCTCAGTACACGTTTTTTCTTGCAGGAAAATTAACCTATACCACTGGGGGAAAATGGAAGATACCTGCCAAGTGACATACAGAATGTATCACTTTTTGGATGACCTTTTATGAAATTAGAATTAGCAGAATCGCTTTGTAGTGAAAACAGCATTTGAGTTTTACATCAGCAAAGAAGACAGCTTATTTTAAATAATGACAATTTGACTTGGATTTTATAATTCTTATTTTCAATAAAAAGACCAAGTCTCTTGTCTGTTAACAATTAAAATACATTGCTATTTACTTATATGTCAGCATGAAAAGGATGGCACTTTTTCTATCTAGGAGAGTAATTCTACCCTTCTACATGTTTTTAAGCAAGGTAACTAATTACACGGCTTAACATAAATGCATTTGTATTTTCAATGTTAAAAATTATTAATACGCATTCTTCACTTATTAGATTACTCATTTGCATCCACCTTCATTTTAAGGAATGTTAAAAATCTATATATGGATAAAATTTATTATTTGAATATTAGAAATATGAATGTTTCAAGACATTATTTACTAGAGTGGCTGATTTGTGGATACATGGGATCTTCCTATAATTCATGAACACAGTCGTCCTTCTTTCCAAATGATTCAACTATTCTGTAGGAAACATTAACAGATGCTGTCATTATTGCCTCTGTATTCAATCTCTTTACAGATGAACTGTTCTTGTATGTCCTGTACCAAAAACATAATTCCTCATTCACATGAGCTCTGCTGTTGATATTGAATGTGGGCGCTGCTATGATTAAGTACCAGCTTATATGTAAATACCAAATAACATTCCTTCTAGAGTTCCTGATATGGATATTCCTCTTGCTAAATTTGTCTAATTTTTAAAGTTAACTTCATCGTGCATGTTCCAGTGCCTCAGCATCAATTAATCACCGTGTATTTTAATGCCTCTTTTCCTGGTCATGTCTACTCAATGAGCTCATAGAATTACTGAGCTGATGCTCTATGCTGAATTATACAAGTTTGTCTAGGGATTCCACAGAAACAAGCCAGAAGCTGATTTAAAAAAAAAACAAAACAAAACAAACACACTCAAATTTTCAAAAGAAACATACATACACATAGGAATGGTGTTTAACAACTTGAGTATATTAAAAAAAACAACAAAAAACAAACCTAGATTTACTACCTATTTCACTACATTTCAGACTGTGGTAAAAGGCCACCTATCCAAAATGTTTCCTACCACCTGCCAGCTTGCCCAGCTGTGCAAATTGCACTGGAATCAACTTGTTCAGGCAGCTGGAAAGGAAATCTGATTCAAGATTAGCAGACTTTTTTTAGCCCTCTATTTCTTGTATATGGACATAAACATTCCAATTTTACATTAGTATAGAAATAAGAATATATTTTCTCCATTGTAAATACTAGAGAAAAATGTCTGAATAACGTCTTGTGCAGAAGTACACACTGATGGCGTGCTTGAGGAGTAATTTGATCAAATGCCTTTATCTACACAGAGGAAATACTAAGGGGCTAGGTAGCAGTACTATAAAAACCACACATATGGAAATAAAGCTTTCCAAAGACCAACTCAATCTAGACTTTCAGTTTTTGAGAAAAGCAGAGTAATGAAGTTCCATTGGTAAAAAGCCTTTGCACTAGTGAGAGAGAAAAAAAAGAATTTAAACAAGGAGATATTCCACACAGCAACTCACGTGACTCCTTAAAGAACTCTCACAGTAAGCACTGTTATTTATAATTTATACAGAACTGGTAAATAAAGCATTGATCTTTTAACAGTTGGTGTTTTGATAATATGAATGAGTTAAGCCTTTCTCAATGGCAATAAATGGGTATAACCCCCCTGGCACGAAAGAAGCATTGTCAATTCTGCACTGACTGACAGCCTGACCCTTCACTGTTACCCTTTAGTATTATCCATGCCAAATACACGGAGCTGGTCCTTGGCACACTGTGTCCCTAGATTTGGTAGCCCATCTCCATGAAAGTTCGGCTCATCCTTACAGTCAGTTGAGATGGCAGTGGAAGCCACATGCCATCCCAGTGGCCCTGCTGGTGACTGCTCTCACAAGTTCACCCAAATACACAGAGGCTTTGCCAGAACCAGGGGTGTAACAGTGATGTTGCAGCACTGTACGGATGAGCCTGCTGTGTCTCAGCTCCTCCTACACCCGTGTCCAAGCACAGCTTGATATATGGTGAGGTCAGGCACCACGCTCTCCAGAGCCATCACTGTGCTCCCAGCTCCAAATAACCCAGACACTGTAACCAAACTGCTGCTAATCTGTCCCACTGAGGAGAATTTAAAACAGGCTCTCTTAACAACAACAGTTGGTGTTTGATACCTTCCCACACATTTTTATCGGTCTTCTGGGTGTTAGGTCAGCCTGCTCTCGAAAAATGCAACGTGTTAATGACTCGCTGCCACTGAATTTCCTGGTGAAAAAAAGCAACTTATAACAGCCATTTTCCAACTGCATGCCTGTCTGCTCATGTGGAGAGTATGACTATGAACACAGTACTGTCTTCGTGACTTAAAAAAACCAACAGCATCAAGAACAAAACAACCCTCAAAAGCAACCAAGCAAAACAGGAAGGTGGGAACAATGTAAGATGGTGTTCATTTTAAACAAGTAACCACACAGTAACATTGAACTTGTCATAAACCATGATAACTATATAGCTTTACTAAGCCCAGAAACAGATTCATCTTCAAAGAACTTTACATTCCTTATTAGAAGATAAAAGTTGGAAATGAATGGATAAGTCAGATAACAAAAAGAAAATTTACTTATGTTTTTTCTGCTTGCTTTCTATTAATGTTCTGAAAGAAATTTTATTTTGATTTTTGTCCAGTGTAAGGCATTCATCAAGGTTTCATATTAGAAATATCCCAAAGCACTTAACCAGAATCTTGGTCCATATATATTTAACACAATCAGATGAACTGTTTTTACTCATGGCCACACATAGACATTTGCATGGGCTGAGTATCACAGTACTAAATTAAATTTTGTTCAGTCTAAGTGCAGGCAACAGTTAATATCACCTATTTTCTTCTAATAACTGTGATTTAGAGAAAGACTGAATATTCCAGAAGAAATAAAAAAATGCAGGAAGCTCCTTAAAAGCAACCTGACCCTTATCTGTTACTCTTCTCTAAATAGTTCTTGCTTGTCTAAAGATCAAAACCCCCAGTGATTTTTCAACATCTCCACCTATATTTCCAATAAGTACAGATTTACTTGTTCAGCTCTCTTACATAGACTGCACACTGGGAATTGCAATGATTGAAAAATAAGTGCATCAATCAAAACTTCAAATTCTGTCCTTAGATACTTACATTTCACTGACAAAGCATTTTCACACTTAATGGAAGGTTTCCCTCTTGCTGATGTATAGGTATTTATGTACAGAAAAGTACAGTGTAGTAGAATCTCTTTCTCAACCAAATGGCAATGCACAGAACTCTGTGCTGGAGGGGAGGACATGGTGCAGAAGGTCTTAACTTCCAATATTCTGCTTGCATTCTCCAGTTCTACACTGGCTTTTAAATTAGATTAAAACAGTGTTTGTGACTGCATTAGCTGCTGTTCAGCAACACTACTTTGGTTCTTTACTGGAATCCGGCAAGCAAGATCGCTCACATTTCCTTGAGCAATGTTATATTTAATTCAATCACATCCAGGAAGTGAATCATTTCAGCTTTATTCCAGGATTAATGACATTGTAACGCAGCCTGAGTATCCTTTATCCAAGAATAACAAACCACGCTAAGTGTAAACATCCAATCCTAGGAAAAATTCCTGTGCCTGCTTAAAACGAGATCTGTACCTGTCACTTACTGTTGAAAGAATATGCTTTGCTTGGTTACTGTAAAATATGTTGAGTTATTTACTACATCACAAAGTTCCTTTAATTTCCCCTTTTATTGAAATATCTTACTAGATGCTTCATCAAGCAAATATGGAAATGCCTCCTTCTGTTGTACACATTAACAGGCCAACACCACCTGAAGGTGATGGCTGCTACCAAGCAAAGTGGTGCAGAAGGACTATGGATCAGCAGAGAACTGCTCTGCCATGGAGCACCCTACAAAAGCTGATGGCTGCAGTATCAGCTCTGCAGTGGTTCCCTTTGGCAGCTCCCAGCTGTAAGGCTATTTAGGAAGAGAAGTTCTCTGTGTTTTGGCTGTGTTATCCATTGCAACAGCTTCTCAGGCCACCCAGGCCCAGCTGGCCTAATGCAGGAATGCTGAGGTGGTGTAAAGCTGTCATCTCTGCCTTCAGCCTAGTAAGTCATTCGGGCACACGGAGCAAGTCCACTGCCCACCCTTTGCAGATAGCGAGCAATGCCCGTATTTGGTCACAGACACGCAGGAATTTGAAACATTCCTATAAAATTAAATTCATTCTTTCATTTCCAGGCTTAGCACATTGAATTCATGCTCATCAAAATCATCACTGCTTGGAAATTTTAACTACATTTGAGTATTAGCTTAAAATTCTACAACCGAACTTACATGTTTATTATCATGTTCTGCAATCTTCTGATATTATGTTATTTAAATCTATCTATTCATTTTGAAGAAATGCAGTCTGTGAATTCAAAAAAGGTCAGAGGTTACTGCAAGAATTTTGAACAATGCAAATGCAAAGAAAAATAGCCTTTGTTTTTTGAAAGAAACTACTGCTACTATTGATGTAAATAATGCAGTTATATTTATTTTCAGGAGCACTGATAGCTTGGAAACGATAGGTTCCACTACCAAAAGGGGACTGAGGTTTGATTTCATCACTATTTTATGCTGAAGTAACTAAAAAAGACATTTAAAATTTTCATAAACAAGGCTGAAGGATGTTAAGTGATTTAATATTAACTTTAAAAATAATCCCTCTTTTGAAACAATAGATCTCACTTGTATCATTGAGTTTGCTATATTACAAATTTGGTAAGTGAATTTTGATTACATGAATTAATCATCAAAAAAACCAGTGAACAATTTTCAGAGTCACATTACATGCACTAGAAGAAAACAACATATAATTTCACAATTTTTAATACAACACATAAGAAGGTATAAAAAACTAAGTATGCAACTGCTTTCATCTAAGACAATAATGGTATCCAGAAAATTCTTATAAAATTTAGACCAAGAATAGGAACTTCTAGAAGCAGGGATTTCTATTCAGACCACGACAGCCCAGGAAACTTCACGGAATTATTCAGAATAAACTTGTGGCTAGAAAAGTACTGCAGCCCATCTCACCCCCTCTGTCCCAAGTGGCTGGTGCTGGAGGACACAAGCAATCTCAATAGCTGATTACAGGCCTAAGCACTGTGGAAAGATACATTTCTGAAGGGGGACTTGTACAGTTAGCTCTGAAATTCTATCTCTATGCTTATCAAAAACTGACTTTGTTTAAATTACTAAGTAATAAAACCAAATGGAAAATATTTGTTCCCTTCTGATACAGAGAGAACAACTTGCCTTTCAATAAAACATTCCACTGCTTTTAAGCAAAGAAACTTGTCTAGATCAATTTTATACTAATTAGAATTTGCCAAAGTATTTATCCAACTTCTTAATTAAAAATGACCTAGTCGGTCATTAAATGTTATTTAGTAATATCTGCCTTGATTGATGTTTTTATGCTGTAAGTGCTTTAATATGCAAAATAAATCATGCTGTAAATTTAGACTGGAACATATAATTAATGTCAATCGTGAAAATTTGACACATTCTGGTAGGTTACATACTAGCTCCACTGTGAGTTCTGTCTGATTGATCTCCAAATTGACTCAATATACAGGCATCAGTTTGTATTCTCTTTATGAAAATCAATTGCAATCAACTACCTATTAACACCACAGAAAATACTGCTCCAACTGTTTCTGCTATAGCTACATTAACCACTATTAATATCCTCTAAGAAAAATACAATATCCAGATTTTACTCCCTCCTTATAGTTGATTGTTTCAATGTGAATGAGAGGTAAAAGAAACAAAAAACAAGGCTTTGTTGCTAAAATAAACTATTGCAATGTTTTTTAAAATTACAGAGAAAACGATTGCTTATTCTAAGAAATGACCCACTGATTTGTGTGAGCTAGCAGAATAGCAGCAAAAAAATTCACTCCAACTCATTTTGTGCTTTTCGCATGGAATTTACTGGAATGCAAGTTTGCAGAGCCACACTTCTCAAACACATAATCAGTGTCCAAACAGCAACCCAGCCCAGTTTCTGGAGATATATTTATTTCTCACTACAATCATCACAAAAGAACTTCTTTGAAAGATGGCTGTTGACTTAGTAACTAAGTAACATTAAACAGCATTTCTTATTAACAAGTTCTTTTATTACTTAAAAGTAGTGAAATAAATATACAACATGCAGAGAAAACACATTTATTACTGTATTTTAGGGACAAATGTAGAAGGGAAGAATATACCTTCAAATTCATCTTAAATCGTGATGAAGCCAAAGGAGAAGTGCTTCAAGTCCCCCGAGCATGTGATTATAGAATTTGATCTATCAACATACAAGTACTAGTTTCTGCAAGCTCATAAACATTTAATTTTTAAAATATAGGGATTTTCCAAGTACTTCTGTGCACTTTTTACTTCATTGCAAAACAACAAGTGTTCAGGTATTTTTCCAGTTCTTCAAGATAAGATTTCTAAAGTGCTCTGTTGGCAATATGTTAGTTTCCTGAAAAATGAATCCAACCTTTTCACCAGCTGTTTTTTCCATTCTATTTCAGTTTTCCAAGAAAACCATTAGCAGACTACGGAAACAGTAAGTATAACTCTAAGCAGGGAACCAGAAATTAGCATTGCATGTGGATTCTGACAAAGAAGTTGCAACACTGATAAGCTGTATTTTGGCTCTAATGACAGCCTTAGGGCATCCATGTGTGTACATGTAATAAATCACCCCATTGAAAAGATAATTACTGGGGGGGGTGGGGGAAGCTTTCTTCATAGTAATTACACTAAACTGCTTGAATTAACATACCCACAGATGGTTCTTTGTGGTCCTATTCACACATTAGAGAGAAGAATGCTTGATTACATTAGTTCACTCACTTGAAAGGAAAAAAAAATAATGATCTGGTTATTAATCACACTAATACTCCTTAGTTGGTGAAGCTTATATAGACTTTTGACTGCAAAACCAAAGTAGAACAAAAGGTTAATTAGGCTTTTCGGCCTCAGTTTTCAAAGGCAGTGAAAGTTGGACAACATCTAGGTGAAAAAACCAATCTCTTTTAGCTGCAGGCATGGATTCAGAAATATATCCCCATTACTATTTGGTCTGGCAGCCCTGGCCCTTTCTATGCATGGACACAGCATGCATATCCCTTCAGCAAAGAATAATCTAATTAAAACTTACACTTGCATATGGACATGCTGTTCCACTCCCCTCCAATTTAATTGTAAGGATTCTTAAAGGAATATGAATACTCCCACGCCAGCAGTTTAAACAGTTTTGTACAGCTGTCCGTGTTAGTGATATGGGCAGCTCTTTCTTCATTAGCCCTGTCTTCTTCTCTTATAGAAAAGCATGTCTGCTTCAGATAAACAAGCAGGACACTTCTGGCTGACCCATTGAGAAGCACACGCTAATAACCATTTGAGGGCTGAAATGCACCCTGCCAGCAGCTTTCACATATGAAGCCAGCTTTCCTGAAGAACGTTTAAAAAGAGGTCAAAATCCTGACCCTCTGAAAGAAAATGGTAATCTTGTTATTTACTTCAATAGGACTAAATTAAACTGTGACTTTGTTTCAGAGGTATTCCTTCTCCAGTTTGTATCTCCTTATTGGAGTGTATTAGTGAGCAAATTACCCAGAGGTTATTCAAACCTCAGTAAAGCACTAAGAGCAACCTTCAACAGCCACTACCTCATCCCTCTCCAGAAAGCTAGGAGATTGTTCCCATCCTAAATTCATCAACAGTCTACTCCCTGGTAAGATAACCCTTCTATCATTTAATGATTAAACACTACATTATAAATTTCCATGTACCAACTGCAAATTATATTTGGAGTCTACAGGCCTGTCACTCTCTTCTAGGATAGTGACAGCAGTATAAAACAAATTGTTTAAAGCCTCATATTTCTTGCAGTTTTAGTCATGTAGTACAAAAATGTGTCAGGGGAAAAATTACCAAAATCCAGTGCAAACCCCAATGATTAGCCTAGCAGGTACAGATCTATTTCTGTACACCACCGTGGCAGTACTCAGTTCCCTCTTATGCTCCCACCCAGAGACATATGTTCTCTCTCTCTATCAGCCTGTCACTGCTCAGTGAAACAACTTCCTGGCCAATTTCTGGCAATCTTCACAAGCACCAGACCATTCCTAACTGTCCATAACCCCTGAATAAGGATCTAAGTTTCCATGCAATAAGATTTGCAAACACCTAGGTTCAACCCCTTGAACCAAACTGAATGCCCTACTCGCCTTTAAATGCCTGCTGGATTGCTGCTGTCTGAAACCGTAGTGTATTCTGTGGGCTACACACGCGACTGCTGAAGATATCAAAAGCTCCTGTCTCTCCTGGATCATGCTCAGAGGGTTGCATGAGGGCACTAATCCATCGTGGCATCTTCTAGACACTTTCCAGGCTCAAAGTTAGAAAACCTCTCTCTTGCAGACTCTGAAAAACCTCGTGGCTGGTATGTGGAACACGACAATCTCAAAATAGCTGGAACCATCTTGCTGAAACACATACATCACCTGCATTTTTAATTTGAGGCATAAAAAGGCTGCCCATTTATGCCTGACACTCACCTCCTTCACCTTCTCACTTTGCAGTCCTCATTAGCAAATTGCCATCAACATCTCCCCATCCCTTTTACTTATTTCACTGCAGAGCAGGGAACAAGCTCTTAAGATGCAATTGGCAGCTCTTTTCCATTTAGTTTTTCCGTGTTTTGACCCATCCTCCAAATGTCCCTACCCTGCAAGCTGGTAAACCACTAGGTAGAGACCTGAGCAGCAGATAGGCTCAGGTAGCTGTAGATAGCAGCTCACATCTCCCTCAGCAGTGAAACAGCATGATGTTTGTGTTTAATGCTCTACAAACTTTATTATTTTGGTGGGCAAATAATTTCTTTATGCAACTGGCTATTGTACATTCCCTCATTAACATGCAAAGTGAAAATTTTCAGTTAAATAAGATTAATTTTATGTCCAAAATGCCTACAAATATCTTTTAACACAACTATTCTTTCATTTTATCCAGCTCTCCACCAGCATTACTATTTGCTGGGACTTATCCCTTGCAGTATCAACATTGATCAAGAAACCCAGCCACAGCAGTATCAGCCTTACTTGAACTCGTTTTTCCCTTCCTTCCCAAATCTCTCTCCAGAACACTATTGCAAGATTGCTTACATCGTCTCAGAGCTCCTTTTTCTTGTTTACTTGTGCTGTGCCAAACAAGTCAGACAAGCGATTAAGCTTTTTCCTGCATCCTTATCTGGCATCTCTGTGCAGCGCTCCAAGATACACAGAAAGAATGAGGATTTGTCTGTGGTCGCCTCTTCAGCTTTGTCTCAGACAGAGATGCTATAGACCAGGGGAATCCAAATGTCCCAAGCCTTGCTTTGTAGCTGCATGACCATGCAGACCCCACAACCCTGCATGCTTCTATGATACCTTCTATATTTACCACCAGGCAATAATAAACTCAGAGTAACACAACCAGGTTGTGTCTAACTCCACACATCCTGACCTGCATTATGCACCTTCTGGAAGTAGGTGGGTCACTTCTTTACATGGCAGCCAGGTACTCATTCTTTTCATCTCCACTTCAGCCAGGGATGTTATCTGGCTTTTCTCAGTACTGCTGTGCCTAGCCTCTCGAGTCCAAAAGAATTGTTCTCTGATTACTCTACACTTTCATGATTACAAAAATTGTTCTGTACTGATAGTTTCATCTGACTTAACTGAATATGTCTGCAGATTCACTGTTTGGCTAAAAAACCCTGACAAAACAATATATTTCTACAGAAAAACAAAGTAAAAGAATCCTTATGAAGTCATCTTTATGCATCATCAAGGAAAGTGAGGTTATACATAAAAGTTTCACAATTGTTTTTTTCCTTGGAGGAAAAAAAATCTCACTTGCAGAGTTGCCAATATTTGGAAAGGATCAAAAGTATATTGACCATTTTTTCCCAAACATAAATCAATGGGCTGGATTCATCCATCTAAACCATCAATATCAAAGAAACTGTCACAGAAAACCAGTACTAAAAATGAACACAATCAATTTGGGTACGATCATACCTTGACAAAATGTAGCATTGATTCTCTTGTAGCCTTGTGGGCATTCCATCATAGGACCATACCCATGGTAAGCTGAAAAAGAAATTACATCCGTTAAACACTGATAATTTATATGCTTGCAGAGCCTGTCAGCTAAATTATTGTATAACTAAATTTTTTAAATTATAAGGTTTTGTGATAAACGGTTAAGCAAAAAAGACAAAGATATTAAAATTAAAGATTGTACAGGTAACCTTAAGTCCATCTTTTTCAACATATGTTCCACTTAAGTCTTCAGTTATCCAGTCAAATATGTTTTAAAAAACAAAACAAATCTTTGAAATCTTTTGCAAACCAGCTACAAATATCACATTTGGAAAAAATAAAGTTGAAGATTCATTATGGAAACATCTAGGATTGACCTAACAGAGCTGTTGAATTTTAGAATACTAAACTTCACTTCACTTACTGGCTGATCAGTGTAAACAGTCACAGATATAACAACACTGCAAAATAAATACTGAATTCAATTTTGCCAAACTGGAAAGTTTTCAGTTAACCAGCTTTTTGTTTCTATTTATTGTTTCTTTCCTCCACTTAAGGTTGCTTTTCAGACTACAGAAAACTCTTTATTGATTCTTAAACATTATAAATGAGAGCAGTAACTTCTTTGCATGGTTATGCACTAAAAGCTAACTTCTTGGCAAAGCCCAGTACTTTGTTAAGCATATAGGGCTAAACTTTTGGCACTATGATCACATAAATGCTTTTAATAAGAGTCAAGAGAGTTTTTCGTAATTTGAATGTTACAACAGAGATATCTTACATTTTGTCAGATCTTTTGTTTCATTACAAAAGTGTTCCAAATGTTCAAGAGACAAAACCCCCCCAAACCCACCAGATTCTTCACTGTATATAAACTGTCAAATAAGACAGAACAACTGAAAAACATAATGCTGTTGATTGCCTTCCCTTTACATAATGCCTTAATCACACATTTATCCCTGCAGCTTATTTTAAAGCTGGCACCTGGTTGACTGTAATGATGGGGGAAAAAATTGTTTTAAATAGTTCTAAAGCTTTGCCTATTATTTGGAAAAATTTAAGTGATGATCCTGAGTAGCAGGCTTTGGAGTAGGATAGTTTTATTTCAAATTTCAGTGAATTATTTAAAATAATTGCTTAAATAAACTACTGAGATTCTCTTTAGATATTGCATGAAGTGCAAAAGGATTAAACACACATAGTAAAAATACAGCAACATTATTACAGTTCTGAACACCTAGTTTTCCATCTTTACACTGACTACAATCATTTTAACACCAACTACAACTTGAAAATTTTGTCTCTACTAAAATGGCACCTACACATTTAGTTTCCAAGGCAGATTTTTCATATGTTAATATTAAAACCAATAGAAATTTAAGGAGACTTCCAAAAGCACAATGCATTAGTCTACTTCTGGTACCCAAAAGTGCCAATGAAACTCCCAGTATTCATGTTGACAGATTCAAACTTATAATTGCACTAATTGTATCCTAATTGATCTGTGTTTGCCATAACAGACCGGATTAAATTCACACTAAAACCAGGAGAGTCTCTGTAACTTTCTGTGGGCAGGAATGGTACCCTGCAGTGCAGCCTGCTGAATGAAAACAGCTTCCAGTTGTAGATGGAGAACAGCCCATAACCTATGCCAGGTCTTTTCCAGTGCTGCAACACATTTTCCCTTCCAGGGTGACTCAGCTGCTCTAGAAAGTGCAGTGGTGGACTGAGGTCAGGGATTTTAACCTCTCCCTCCTTCCTTATCCTCCCAAAACGAACAGGAAGCTGGCAGCTTACTAGCAGCTGTTTTCTTCCTTTCAACAAAGAGCAGAAATGTAAGCAAGTCACAGTAGAGTAGAAGCTGGTTCAGTGATGGCTAGTGATCCATGTGGGAGCTGGATGGAGTCTGACATTACTTAACCTTTACTCATGTAAACAAACTGTTTAGAATTAGTAAGTTAGCAAGGAGTCTGACCAATCACAACAACCTCCATGTAACACAGAGAGACCCTTCTTCTTAAAAGCTGTCTTCTCTTAGAAGCCCTTAAAAATGGAAATCTATTCCAAAACTTCTCTAGGTTTTCAGTAATACTGAGCAAACCATAAACTTACACACATGGCAGCTGTCTCAGGCCAAGACACTTAAATTTGCAACAGGACAGAAACCCTGACTGAGCAGTGGCTGTTACCCAAAAGACTCAAGTCCTTACAAAGATGACAGAGACCTGTGTAAGACGATGGGAACAAGAAATATGCAAACTGATGCATATCCTTATGTAGTCGATTGAAGAGAGAAGTGCCTGATAGGGACACTAAAGTATATACTTAAATATTTTGCAGAAGTAGGCTATGCAGAAGATCACAACCTGATTAGATATTATTATAAAAACATGCCGACTTTAAATGAAGTTTATGAGGCATAAAAACCATAAAAGCAAAAGGAAGATTTTCCATCCAATACCATATAAATTTATGTATATAAAAATATATGCATATTCTTTTTACCACAGAACTATTTTCAGTGTTATAAAAATACTTGATGAATATAAATCCTTCAGCATCCACTCTAGACTTCCATTACATCATCTAACAAATCTACACTTATCTTTGGAAATTGTTTATGCTACAGAACCATTACCCTTTGATAATGTCATGAGGCTTAGTTTGACACCTATGTCCAAAAGATACTTTGACCAAGTCCAGAAGAGATTTGGGGTTTCAAGTTTTGTGCCTAAGTTCAGACTGATCATCCACAACATTTTAAGATGCTGTAAGATCACTTAAACACCTGCAACGCACTAAATGTATCACTTTCTATTCTTAAAAATCTACAAATTCACCATTTGCATCCATGTAGAATTGCCATAAAACATGGCATGAATAAATAGCATCATGCTTAGAATCATTCCTAAATAAAATGTAGTCTAGAGAAAATACATAAACTGCTACTAAACCTTCTTGATAGATTCAATGAATACTCTTGAAGCATACACCTACCAAATCACACTCTTGATATAATGACACTGTATTTTAATCTGGATAAAATAGATAGTGCACCCTTTTCCTCCTCCCTTTTTAAAACACAATACACTGAGAACTCTCACCCAGAAAGATGAGATATGTGTCCTATAATGTCTAGGAGACACAAATCCTTACTTTCCAGGAATGCTTTAATCAGAAGGAGAGGATTATTCCAAGTGGCACCATTCTCTGTCTCCATGAAATCATACAGTTACATTCAAAAAAACAATTCCAAATTGAGCCAGAAAGCAGGAGTGAGCATGACTCATACTATAAGTAATTAAGGACTCTGGGAAAGAGACTGGGATCCTAGATCTGTTCCAATAATTGTTTCTACATTTTATGAGTTAGGGCATCTCCTCATAGGTATAAAATGTAGATTAGAAATTATTCTGGCAGATAAAGGAACTTTAGATGTCCCATCTTGAGCAACCATGCTAGCCATTAAAATTTTTTATAGCAAAAGGGCATTGCTCATTTCATTAGCATTTAAACAAATCATTCTTATTCAGTGCTTTGAAAAAAGAGTAGTGGACTTCCCTTTAGGAGAGGTTTTTAGGTCGAGTTCAAGCACTTCTCTGTACCCGCTTAGGAAGCGTCTGTAGATCACAATTTTGTCACAGTTTCCCTGTTTGCTTGCTTTTAACACTGTGCTGAGCACTGTGCCATTAAGTAGTTGCCTGATCCACACATCTACTGTGGATTCTAGGCTGAGACAATCAGTATTTTACCTGAACTATGAAGAACTAACAAGTGTGCTTCCCTTCAAACCAGGCACCAAAAATTTGTATTGGTAGTTCAAATCAATTTTGGTTGAAAGACATTTCAGGCTTTTGTGATTTTTCTCATAGCACACCTACATCTAAATAAGCAACATTTCACTTGTCAATATGATTCTGATGAACTAGATTCATTGTTGTAGTCCAATTGCATTGTCTGAATGCTTCTTGAACTCTGTCAGGTTTGATGCTGTTACCACTTCCCTGGAGAGCTGTTCCAATGTCCAATCACCCTCTGGGTGAAGAACCTTTTCTAATAGCCAACATAAACCTCCCCTGACACAGCTTAGGCTATTCCCTCGGGTCCTGTCACTGGTCAGCACAGAACCGAGATCAGTGCCTGCCCCTCCTCTTCCTCTCCCAAGGAAGCTGCAACTGCAGTAAGGGCTCCCCTCAGTCTCCTCTTCAAGCTGAACAGATCCAGTGATCTCAGCTGTTCATCATATGGCTTCCCCTCAAGGCCCTTCATCATCCTTGTCCTCCTTTGGACACTGTCTAAGAGCTTTATGTCCTTCTTACGTTGTGGCACCCAAAGCTTCCCCCTGCACTCGAGATGAAGCTGTGTCCCAGCTCAGAGCAGAGCAGGACAATCCCCTCCCTTGCCCGGCTGTGATGCTGTGCCTGATGTCCCCCAGGATAGGGTTGGCCCTCCTGGCTGCCAGGGCACTGCTGGCTCATGATCAACTTTCTGGCTGGCATTGCTCTCCAGCCTCTCACTCTGCAGTCTGTATGTGCATCCAGGGTTGCCCAGGGCCAGGTGCTGAATCTGGCACTTGTCTTTGTTAAATTGTATATGGTTAGCATGTATGCTCCTTTTAGAAACTGTATGTACACAATACAGGAATAAAATAGATACCTGAGTCTTATTAGCTATGACCTCCAAATACCCAAGGAGGCTCTCTTTCTAAAGCACATCAGAAGACAGACATACTCCAATGCACAAAATGTTTCAGAAACTAAGAAATCAGACTGAGTCACCATAAATTTATATCTGAGTCTCCTATGGAAGGAGGAGTCAGATAAATAGGAGTAATAGCAGATTTTCTACTGGAATTGTATTTACATCCACATTGAGACTTACAGAGAAACACATGCTTCCAAGAAAATCGAACACTGAATATATTTTCATCATTGCTATCTGAATAACAGGGTCCTAGAAGAACTAGGTAAGAATGACTGCAATTTAATGACCTATTTTTGGCCCAGTAAATGCAGGTCCACTCCATCTGCAAAACAGAGATCACATTATCTTTCCCCATCTTTCATTTAATGCCAAAAATATGACATGACACAGAAGTATTACTATTCCTGTGCAACAACAATGTAATTCACAAAAAGTTCAAGACAATATCCTCACCGATCATGCAAATAATTCAAAATTCTTTTCTCATTATAATATGATGTCAAATCATAATAAAATGCTGAAGAAAGCCTTTGTCATTGTCTAATTGTTGGAGAAGATATTTCAAAAGCAGAGGAAAAAAAAAGCAACCAACGATTTAGAGCCTGGAAGACCTTGGCTCCAAACTTGAAATTTCATCTGCAGTCCCGAGAGGTCACTGCATTCTCTCCAAGCAGAAACTGGCGCCTCTATAATTTAAGAGTTCTGTGCAAAGTTTAAAAAAAAAAAAAAAAAAAAAGAAGTCCAGCTGGAATAGGCGAGATGATTCAATGTGATTACTCTTCCTTCACTGAGTAAATGCAACAGTCCATCACTGACTCAAAGGAGGAAGAAAGCAGGGGAAAAAACTCAATGATGTCAACTTTGCTGGCTGCACCAATTGCCTGCATATTGTAACTCTGCTGGCATGCAGGGGAATTCCAGTTTCTACAACCTATCCCTAATCAAATCATGGCACATTTTTTCTACTAGGTTCCTCTGAAAAAAGGGAAAATACTACTTGAGGAGAAAAAGACAGAAGAATAACAATAAAGTAGCACTTACATGGCTTCTTGGGACATTTCTGACATTTGTTAAAACCCCAGGAAGTACCCACGGTTCCACAGCAGTCTTCTTGCTTGGAAAGGCCAGGAAGTGCTTTGCCACACTGAAATAGTCAGGTAAAGAATACTCTGGTTAGTGATACTGTACAACACTTACTTGCAGTACAATGCTCTTTCAGTTTTTTTGGGTCAACCTCTTGCTGAGACACTGAAGATTCAATTGAGTTCTTAACTGAACTTTAATGGTGCTCACACATTGCAGAGACTTTCTACAGACGTGTGAGTAAACTAAGTGACATTATTATCTTCCCCCATGCCCACTTGAAAAGGAGAAAAAACCAGAACAAAACAGTATGTCATAGGAATCAATGAGTATATTTCTAAGGTAGTAATTTACTGTTGGCAGCTATCATTTTCATCAAAAAAACATGCTTGTCCACTTTTACAAAAGCTATATGAATTATCTCAAATACCTTATAATTTCTGAGGTCAATTTTCATTTCCCCGCTGATCAATAACATACTTATTGTGCTTTATAATAATAAGAATATTAATATTTGGAAGCTTACAACATACTAGTTATGTTCCTGACTTTTGCAATTTTTTTCCATTTTACATGGTAAAGAAAGCTTAAATGTATTTGAGCTGCAGACATTAAAAAGACATCTAAGGATACAATCAAACACACAAAGCACAGGAGAAGTCCACGACAGCTGCACTTAGTAATACTTTCAAAGCAAATGTGATATAAATAGTCTCTGCAGCAAACAATTCAAATGTGCTGAAGTGTGAATCCTCAGTATTGACTGAGGAGACTTTCCCAAATCTACATCTGCGTTCTGATAGCGTGTAAACCTCTGACCCAAATGTTTACTGTCACATAGCTTTCAGCTCAAGATAGCTGGCTCATCCTATGCCACAGGCTGTGGCCTTGTGGTTGCTCTCACTTAGCTGGTAACACAGTCACTGAGCAGTGCAATGCATGCTGAATGCACAGGCACTGACAGCATCCTCCAGCTTTCCCAAAATTTTTCAAATGTGTTCTTAATCATACTGTCACACGAGCCAATGATATTTCTAAGGCAGAGTTACCCTGTGTAGCTTTACAGTGTGACTAACAGGATAGCAAGCTACTCTGCAAGGGTTCTGACTCATCAGAGGGTCCCCTCTGCATGGGGAGGGCCAGCAAGGCATCATCCCAGCCATTTTCTGTGTCCCTTTTCACAGATAGTCCCCAGACACATACTGAAATCTCAACAAGTTAAAAGCAGCGCCAGTTCACTACTTAAACATCAGACTGCAGCTCAGCACTTGCAGCACGTGAAGCTTAGATCTGTGTCAAGGGATGTGTGAGAAGTCTGAAGTGTCCTCCATTTCAGTGACAGCCAGCCACACATGTCCAAGTTTTTAGCAGCAGGGCAACTTGGCACGGCTATGATGTGCCTCTGCCCACTACCCATCCACAGCATCCATCCCCTGTACTTTGAGCCTCAGTTTGGCATGACACATCAACAGCAACAAGAACGAGTGGCCAAACAGGTGCAAACAGACTGCTCAGTTTTTGTGCAACTTTAGAAGTCTATTTTCACATTACTGTCTGGACTGGGTCTGGTGACAAATTTTCCTATGTTGCAAGGGATGAGAAATAGTCCTTGCCTGGATGGTATTTGGCTGTGTTATAACAGTGGAGTATCTCAGCAAGTCCCACCTTTCAGATGCAGGCCCAGGCTTACCCTAGGTGAATGTATATCTTTCAGCTGTCTTGCACTCTTCTGGCTTAGGCACTGCTAGGATTAATACAAGGCTGACCATTCCTGATCAGTCAGAGTCCACTGAGTTCTGCTTCCATAAGCAACTCCCAGCCCAGTACTTCAGAAATACCATCAAGATGCGCAGTTTGGGAATTCTGCATGACTTCCTCTGCCATAGCAGCTCTGCTATTTTCATAATTGAAACAAGCTCTTCCAATTGTCCCTAGCTAGAGGATGCACTGATTGTGCTGCTCATCCCAGATGCTCAAAAAATCTTTCAATTGAAGAATACTCACAATGTCTCCTGTATGTGGTTACCCTGAAACCTTAGAGAGTTCATGATGCATCTTTACATAATGCTGCTTTTCTCAACTTGCATCCAAGGCAGGCATGCTCCAGGAAGGACCATTTTACTTAATAACTACAGCTACCAAGTTTTACTTTATAGTTACGGATGCTCTACCCCTTTCGTAGAGCTTCTTCAGAGACAGAGAAGCCACTTGCTGAAGTCATACACTGTGGCTGTTATCAAGAGTCAGCTGAAGCATTTTGCACCCAGCTTTTCTCCCCCTCACTGTAGCTCGGTTTTACAACTCTCCACTCTGTGAAAATAAGTGGGAGGAATCAAGGCTGATGTTGCATCTCCCTTATGATCTCAGAAATGGAGCATCTGGGCAGTGAGGCACATTACCTAACACCCAGTGTTTCTCTTCAAGGTCAAAACCTCAAAGACACATCCCAGGAGCTCACGTGTGTTAAGGCAAGATTACACTAACATGAGACCCTGTTCCCCCCTTTTTTTTTTTCCCTTTTCCCCAAAATAAAAAAGGTGTCATTTAATAGTAACAAGCTAAAAAAGAAGAAGGGGAAAAAAAGGAGGAGAGAAGGAAGAAGATGGACTAAAGCCCGCTTATAGTTTAGGTGTGGTGCTACAGCATTTGCACTCTACTGAAAATCATGATCTTTATGGTCATAACTTTTTCGAATTTCCATATAAAAATCATGAGCAAAAATAAGCATGCCAAAGTCTGAGTCATCTGGCAACTGTGGTTTGCAGTCCTGTCAGTAAAAGCTGGCAGTGATTAAAGCTGTTGCTCCCACTGCCTCTATGGTGAATTAAAGCTTGAAGAATCAATGATAGTTTGGTTAAAATCCAGATCATTGAAGAAACTGGACAACAAGGAAAAGCAACTCCCCCATAGGGCTCCTATTGCCTTAAGATCTGTGTAATTTTGGAGCTATGCGCCACAAAACATGAGTACTCTGCAAAGTTCTAATCCAAGCAGATACAGAGTTTTTCTCTGGTTACTAAACCCTGATTTCTCTGGTACATCTAGTAGTGCTTCAGATACTCTAAACACTCATGGCACTGCACAAACTGTTCCCTAGCCAGCAATGTTTTCTTAAGATGCTCCCTCCTTTCAGCAACCTTAAGCACATATGAACTGAAGCTCTATTTCTACAGGTCTCAAAAACTTTTATAGGTAATTCCTTTCCACTTCAAAAGTCTTAACCCACTTCCTACTACCAAGAAGAGCTCATTAGTTCTTCAGACAGTCTTTTTCAGTCTCTGACTCACAAGTGACTGGAAAAGTCACTTGGAGGAATTTATAACTATATTTTAGTTTGTTTCACCATTCAACACAACTCCAACACATACCTACGACCCTAAAAGCAGCAGGAAAGCTAAACACAGGCATTTTTGACTATGCATGAAGATAATGCCATTCTTTAAGCTTAGGTTTACACTTTTCTATCATCTACACACATTTTAAACTAATCTAGTCTGTATTCCTGAGGACTCCTGGAAAAGAGTACAGATTTTCATGAATGATATCTCTGTCATAAACTTGATTTGGAAATAAGTCTTACTGGTTCAGAAGGCAAAGAAGTCATGAAGGTTTCGTATAAAAGAGCTCAACTGTGCTGAAAGAGGCTCAGCAGTAGCAGCAGTATGATGCACACATGGTACTGCTATAAAAAAGTTCTTCCTGGGTAAAGTGCTCAGAGACACTGAAAGTATTGTTTCAAATCCACATATTTTTCCTCATGCGTGCCTGGGCTCCTATGCCAATATTTTATATAACTGAAGGAAGTACTAAATATTCCCACTGGAAGATTGAAATTCTGGCTGACCCTGTGCTGGTGCACAAAAGCCACCCCAAGCCACATCACCTCTTTGTTACTCTGTCCAGTGTCCAGCCTCTGCCCCATCTCCACAGCACCAGAGTGCTAAGCTGTGTACTGCCACCAGCGCTTCATGTATTTTCCAATGCCAGGGAAAAGGAAGGATTATATCCTTGAAATTCATCTGCTAAGGCAGTAGAGGAATTTATTCAGCTCCCTGTAAAGTGTAGTAGGGAGCCCAGTCTGGCAATTACTCTCAGGGCAACTGCAGAGGATTCTGGCCAAGGGACCACAAGATTTCCTGGGACTCCCACTCCTGCGTGACCCATCTACAAATCCCTGTCACAAGCTGTTAGTTAAAACCACAATACAGGCATAAATAAAGGAGTGTCACATGATTAACTATGATTGAAATTGATAGGTGCTTTGCCTGAGCTAATAGTTAATGACTCTGGGATTCAGCTCAAAAGACTGCATTTCACATACCACAATAGCAGAAGTGAATGGACACACTGTTTAACTTTCTGCAAACTATTCAACAGGCACAGACCTTGGATTGTTGCTTCTTTTTTTTTTCCCTATAGGCACGACAAACAGAGCAAGAAACCTCAAACTTAATAAACTGTATGACTGAAACAATTAACAGACATACTTAATTAGCTCACTGACCAGCTGAATGACAGGTTGTTACAAATGAAGAGTGTTATCCCATGTAGCACTGGCTCACTAACAGGCATTGTCTCATAAGCAGAGGACAGAAACTTAAATACTTCCAGACTTTCCAGAAGAACTGGTAAAGAATTTGTTTTGGCTTAAGCAGAACATTCTTCATAAGCAAGTGAAAATTATCCAGCTTTCTTCTATTTGAGTAATTAAAACAATGTTTGGTGGTTTTGGTACCTGATACATCTTTAATCTTCTGATATTTCAGAGTATTGATCTTGCAAAGAAACTACTGCAAATGAAGCATTAATCCTGGAAATGAATCCACACCAATTTCTGACAGTCTATTTGTTTAAGAATTTCAGAAGCCAAACCATGAGCTTCAAGGAATTCCAGACAGTTATTTTATTTTATGAGATGGTATTTTTAAGACTATTCTAAAGAAAAGAGGTTTCAAAAGTGCTCTAAGAGAAAAAGTACCAGTATGAAGCACAAAATTGTATCACTTCTCCCACCTAAAGAAGATAAATAGGAAAGTTCATTTCACACAGCTGTCAAAGAAAGGAAATACCTGAAATTTACCTCCACAGGAAATGTTTTCTTAAATCTGAAGTTCGGCAGGGATGCTTATACAGTTGAATGAATAACTTTAACAGGCATATTACTACTATCGTCACCTCCACACTACATACACTATGATCCTATTGCATACAGTGGTATCAATATGTTTGGTTAGGCAATTAAGGTCTATCAACATATTTTGCTGTTCTGATTTCTAACTCAAAAACTTTGATGCATTTGTTTAGTATTGCCTATCATGAAAAACTCATCAATTATCTAAATCCAGTCTTTAAAAACTGTATGTATATTCTCAAAGTTCAGTACCCGATCAGTGTATGCCCATGTCTGAAGGAAGTAAATGCTTAATGATTTGCAGTCAGAATCTTGATCATGATGCAATGCTGATAATTTCTGACCTTTTCCAACTGCCATCTCTCACTGGTCTTTATTTTGTATTCCATTAAGTCTTACAGCAGACAGAAATGTCTTGCTCAAATCAAAACAAATGTTTCCTGTAAAAGACATTGCTGAAATGAAGTATTAAATAAACTGTCTCCATAGAAATTTATCCCACTTAAGATGTTGGTTAACTAATATCTCAGACATATTAAACAACATTTGAAACACGCTTGAATATTGATGTGAGAGTTTTGATTGCACTGAAAAATGGACAGCCTTTACAATTTTCAGAAGTCTTTCCCAGTGTTCATCATTAATGTTATTTTAATTATTTATTAAATAATTTAAACCAATTAATTAAAACCAGTCATCCATCAAAATATGCTTCTCTTGTCTGCTATAGGTGTCATATCGTGATTTTCTTTAATGTGATTTTCCAAAGTATCACTATAATCCACCAAGCTTCACTTCATAATACCAAAACAACACTAATTCAGGCATCCTTTTGAACAGAGCTGTAACAAGTATGGACCTTTTCTGCAACACCTTTTAAAGCACTTGGCAAGGGAAGCACAAAGCATCATGCAGCAAACCACTGACAAGTGAGGAATGGAACATACACCCCAACACAGCAACCCAGAACTGACTTGAATTTAAAATACCACAACAAATGGGGGGGCTCAGAAGAAAGTATTTCTGAAATTCTTGCAGTGATCATTTCAGACAGCAGTCCAGCTCCTCTCAGCAGTTACACAGGGAGGAATGAGCAAGCATGGGCAGACATGACTTCATAGCCAGCTTCTCTTCTGGACATTTTGCCATGTGCTCACTTCGTCAAGGTAAGCGACTTCAGTATCTGTCTCTCCGTAGAATAACAATGGTTTTTAATTTGGTTTTAAACTACAGATGCTGAGATCACTAGAAGTTTCCTTTGGTAAACTTAACACTCAAAAATATCTGCTGAAGAGAACAGCATTACATGTGAATCTAGACAGAAAAAGAGCCTGATTTTGACAAATTTTTTGCAATGCCAATTACAAGTTCTCCAATTGCAATTCTCCAATTTCTTGCTGTTTGCAAAAAAACCCCTCCTTTATTTACATTGAAGCAAAGAAGAGACCCAACAATTTTGAGAAAAAAACCCCATTTTTTTAGTGATAATACCATAGGGAAACACATTAATATACCTAGTAAACACTTCAAAGTGATCTTAAGGGGAGAAAAAAGTAGTGCTCGATTATCTTTATATGGATTTTCACAGACAGTAGGCAAGTGCATTCTTTTCTTGATTTAAATGCAAAGAAATTATATGCAAAATCAGTAGGACTCAAGAAACCAACACAAACTTTACTAGGTACACTACTGACGCTGTAGAAGTATTTTGGGAAACAAGATATCCTGTGTCATAATAAAGGCATTTTTATTAGAATTAAAATTAAAATCATCTGAAGAGGAGGAATTAAAGAAGTGAAACAAAATCTTCCTTATTTGCTCGCTTTTTAAATAGGACTTAGTGAATCAGTGGTCTAAGATGACCAACTCCTTGGATTTCAGGAATAAAGGACTACATGGCTGTAAAATATTTTGCAGGATACTAGCCCAGCCTCCAGCTTTTGAAGGCACCATTATAGAGTGTTCTCCAGAAATTTACTGCTCTCCATCTTAATTGGGATTTTTGTCCTACGTCTTCCATTATGTCTGTTTTCCAACTTCAAGTCTCTATTTCCTCTATATCATTTTCTATATAACAATGGGCAAGTTTAGGTAAAGGTTTGTTTCCTATATCCTATGTCTGCAGCTTAACATGGTTTAGGATATGCCCTGCAAAAATCTTTGTGGTACTAGGAAAGAGTTTGATGAACCACAGCTTTTGTGTGGGATATATCATTGTGAGCTATCGTGTAACATGATAAGCTATCCTGGAGCAATCACCATTAACATCTCCCAGAGGAGAAATAATTGCTGAGTGTTCCACTCAGAGAAAAGAGAGGCAGCCAGAAAAAGTGAATTGACTTGAGAACAAAACAGAACCATCCAAAATACTATTTGCTTCCTACAATACCTTTAAAAACTTCAAATAGTATTGCTATTTTTGTAATTACCTTTCCACTTCACAGTGCTGAGGACTCTTCAGAAAACAATCACAATTAAACAACACACACATACATGTGTACATGTATTTACAAAAATTTATGTCTTTATTTGTCTATTCTCATTAAACTAGGAAATTTCATTCCTCTTGCCTCTCTTACTCTCCCCGTCCTGAGCTGGTAGACCAACATCTTCTCATTCACCTTTTACTAGCTTGTTCTCATGGTTGCTGCCTTTGGTTACAGTCACTTATGATACTACAGACAGCTAAGGGAAGAGAAGGTCTGAAAGAATTCCTATGTCATAAATGAAAAGTGATTTAAGGCCTGACAATGTGAGCAAATCATTCAGCCATCTGTGCCACAATACCTGAACTTCTGCTCAAGGTGGCTCCAGTCGCTAACTTCAACAGCAGGTTTGGAAATTCACTGCAGAAAATGCACTCTGTCTGTCCTGGAAATTGATTATCCGACTGTTTTTGAATGAGATACATGATGGGAATTTAACTAAGGTGGGACAAGGAAGAATGTGCTGGGAGATTAAAAATATTCCATAGAAGATTATGAAAAAAACCTCAGAGACTAAAATCAAAGGACCTGTAACTGAAGAGCAGCTGAAATTCGAGCAAGATAAGGAGAGAACAAGGGATGGAGAGAAACATAGAATGATAGAAGTTACACATGCACACAAACCCACAAAATATTCTGATACACTTTTAATCCTGTGCTTTTAGCATGGACCAAGAGTAAGTTTGGCAAAGCCCTAATCAACTCAGCTGACTTGCCTACAAGAGGCCATACACAAATCCTTCCACCAATCTGCTCTAGAGACAGTAAAGTCATCTCAGGATCCCAGGATATTTAATAAAACATTTCTGAAGCCAAATACACAATCCACCCTGCAAAAAAATGTATAAACACTGATGACTGTTGAACTAAGTATGGTATCAAAATTATCCAGCATCAACTCCAGAAAGGACTTGCAACACATTGCTACTAACAGGGAAAGCTGATTTTAGTATCACATCTGAAGAAGTAAGAGAGAACCCACAGATACAGCAAAGCAAATATGAAAGAAACTGAAAAGCTAATTCTTTTAGAGTAGATCTATTAAGCAGTTAAAAAAAAAGTTGTATTTCCCAGTTCAAGACATATTTAACATAATAAGCATTGACTGCAGGAAAAATAACATTGTAGATTCAAATTTGAAAGGTGAATGAGTCACTTAGATCTGTATTTATATAGGTCTTAAATTAATACTCTACAAAATGTCTGTTCTACAACTCCAGTTCTAAAATTGAACCATCACTGTAACAGAATGCCTCTGAAATCCTTATTATGATCTTCAAGATTGATCAATGAAATCTGTAAAAACTGAGAACATGCAGTGTTCTAAACTAGGAGGCACTACCTTTTCTTGAGACCACTGCAAAGACACATTTTTAAAGGGAATACTGAAAAAAAGTTATAAAAATTGGTGACTTAGCATTTAGTTGTATTCCAAGTCAGACGTGAGGGTAATGCAAGCTTATTTTCCCTTTTCTCCCCCTTTAAAAGGAGATAGGAGATAAAACAGCATCCACTGCCAAGTGTAAGACCAAGGAATTACTTTTGTATTCCTTTATATATGAGTACAAAGAGAAATAACAACAAATAAGAAACACCTATTAATTATCACACTTATTTGCAGATTTTTAGGATTGCACATTATGATGCCATGCTTCTGAGATTGCTCAGGTTAAGGAAATAGAGAGAAATGGTTGTTTGACACAGGATCCGTTTCCTTTTTTCATGTAAAATCCAAGAACGTTCATTTGACCATGTGCTTTAACACTCGTTGCAAAAAAAAAAAAAAAAATGAAGGTTTTATTATGCTTGAAACAGGCAAGCACATAGAACTCACCAGTGTAAATTAGCACTGTAAATCCCAAATCAGTCATTTGACAATTAGTAAAGTCTAGCCTTTAACGTTCCATATGCAAACTTAACTCTGGTCTTCTAAAAAATGTTTGGTGTGCAGTGACATTTTAATTAACTTCTTCCATTGCATTTTTCAGAATTAATTACTTTTAAGCATCCTCATATAAACTTGTTAGACTGAGACTAAGGAACTTGGATTTCAAGTTCAACATTTTGCCCATGGCAGGGGGAGTTCAGTACCTTAGGACCTGCCAACTTTGTCACCTTCACCCTGCTTCTGCTCCTGAAGCATTACTGACTACTGATCTCTTCCCAATTCCTTGCCCATCTGTGAGTAAGGGAGTGAGGTCTCGTCCCTCTTTTTTGGGGTGGGGAAGGCAAGGGCTGCACACAGCCTTTAAAAAGATTCACTGACCGCTGGAAGAAACAAACCAAAGAAACACTTGTCAAGGGCATTTTGCTCCAGTCCTACATCTCAGGAACCATGGACGATGTCCCTTTGAGGGGAAGGCATGCTCTTGCTGGTGGAATCTTTGGATAATTTTGCTGCCAACATCTAACCAGCATTTGTGAAATATAGTGGAAATATATACAATATTTGATGCTTGAAAATTGACTAACTTTGGGTGCATATCACTGGAAGGACCAAAAGCAAAGCAACCCTTGTGATAAACTTAAAATTCACATCTCCAATGACAGAGTCATAGTATTTTTTAACCTGAAAAACAACATACTTATTGTCTAACATCACCTCCCAAAACAAGTGATTTTTCCCGAAACTTCATACATTATTTCAGTCTAAGGCATGCATTCACCCTAAAGACATTTGATCAGAAAAGCCAAATTTCAGAATAATAAGCAATAAATAACAGGATTTTACTGACTTCTTAACAATCTTTTCACATACCCTTATCATCTCTCTCTCTCTATATATATATATTCAAATATATACACAAATATAAAAACATGTGTTGCTATTAAAATGTTTTCAAGATTGAAAGAAGATATACAATTTTGAATAGTTGTATGAAAAACGTGATGTGAACATACTTTCTTTAAGTGAACTAAGGTTTTAATGTTCTAGTGAACACTCAGTTGGCTTTCATGATTTTTCTACCCCATTCAATGCTCACATTTCAACAGATTCAAAACATTAGCTTCAAATACTGTAAAACATACAAAGTTGTTGAATAGGAATTTCCATGAGAAAAAGAAAAAGCTATGGATAAAATAATTGAAACCAAAATGTCAGGAACCCAAGTCCACAGAAAATAAAGACATTAGCTTGAAGGAGAAAGAGGTTCAGAAAAATGTTACATAATAAAAATGTTACATTCTCAAAATAATTTTCTTGCACAAAAGAATGTCAAATGTGTCCTTTCCCTCCAATTGTTGGATTTATTTTTCATTCCTTTATACCAGAGTTTTAAAGCTACCTGTCTCACAAGCCTTAGCAAACATTTCTTACCTGTGTCCCAACAGTCTCCTGAAAGCAGCGCCCAAGCTGAGTTTTAACTGAAACAGGAAACATATGAGGAATGGGTTGTTGATTTGTGTAAGCTGTATGTCCTTTCTGGGTCTTCTGATACGGAAGACCTTGGTAAGAGACCTGTGGATGTACTGGCTGAGGTACTTTCGCTTTTTGTCCTGTTGACGTGCTGTCAATCCTTGACACTTGATGGATCTGAACTGAGGCTTCAGGGGGATGTTTCACATGGATATTCACTATGTTAGGAGGGAACTTCACTAAAATAATTGAAGGAAAAACACATAAGAGAAATTGGTAATAAAATATGTGAAAAAGATATCTGAGGCACCTCTAAGACATTTCTTTTTTTGTAAATCAGAATTTTAACAGAGTGCCTTGAAGTGACTGAAATATAAATAAAGCCCAAATTTGGGGGATAGAGCGAAGGCTTAAAGAACACATAGAGTCTCATTAACAAAGCAAGAAAATGAAAAATCTTCATGAAGGAAAGAACAACATTATAGGATTGTAAAGACTGCTAGATAAACATGGATGTCCAAATTGGCTGGTATGACTTTAATATTTGTGGTTATACTGTGTAATAAGAATCCCATTCAAAGTTCCAGAATTCATAGTCTACTAGGTTATTTTTGGATATATAGTAAGCTTTATTTTCTTTTTCAGATCCATCATCTTTCTCTGGAACACAGAATAAGCTTCAGATTTCATCTCTTCACCTTTATATACCTGCCAAGTCCCAAGTTCTCCCCTGCAAGAGTTGCCAGCATCTCAACCATCTAAAATCACCACTCCCTTTGTTGAACTTTGAATTCAGGGTTTGGCAGATAAAGGGGGAGGAAATGATTTTCAGACACTTCCGTTTTTAAATATGGTTGTAGTTTTACGTCTGGGTATGTAGAATGAGACCCTCCAGTCAATGCAATCTGCACAGAATTTCTTGTGACCCTTAAGCCTCTTTTCACTGGAACAAAAAATGTCCTTTAAAGTAAATTAAATTATTATTGGGGCGGGCAGGGAGGAGAGGTGTGTAACAAGCTGTGCAGTTTGTAAGCTGCATAAGTAAGTTAGCATTTCCTGTGTCTGGCTGGGCCTCTCTCATCAGCGAGCACTGCACAGGCTACTTGAGGCCAGACATCCATCAGAGGTAGCATCCCTTCCAAATCAAGAAGTAAAAAATACCATTTGACACAGCTTTCTCTATAATGCACACTGGATTGCTGAGTCTTCTGGATTATCTCCTTGAATAAGAAGATGTCTCCTGAGGTTTGAACTTGTCTTTGGAACGTGATTAGGTACTTTCAGCTCCACTCCTCAGGAGGCATATTTCATTTATTGGAGCTACTTTATAATATTTTGGAAAAAATTCTTTTTTTCCTTTCTCTAGGCACATTATCAGTATTAATTGGTCTCACATAGAAATTTCTTAAAAGAAACAGACTTATTTTTACACTGATTGCATTGTTTCATTTATGAAAATTGTCAACATACTCAAATATCAGGAATAGGATGGCAGAGAGTCAGCAAAATATGGCTGCACGGTAAAGATCTTGCCTGTAGCTGAAAACAACCCACAAGCAAAATTTATGCTACATGAGGTGTGCCAGAGGCAAACCCACAGAGGAAAGCTTCAGTGTTACAAGCAGAAGCAGTGAGGTCCTTTTCAGGCTGTTAGACTGGATTTGGAGGGTAAGACAAGACAACCTAGTCTGTCTGTAAAAAGAACAAAACTCACCCCAGATTTTTATCTATGAAGAAGGATCCCTTCAACTAGTTTCTCTAGCTGCTAAATCTAAAAAATATATTACTCCTCAAAAGAAATCACTGAATTTCTCTGCTTTAGCGTCCCAAGCCATTCAGAGACGTTCAGATGCTGAAAACATCAAATTTAGCCTGGGTTCTCCCATGCAGTATTATTATCAAAATCCTCTCCAGGTCTTGGATCACTGCCTAGATGTGCTCATTTTTGTTTCTGCCAGCCATTTCAGGACGAATTATTTTATTCTTTCCTTTAAAGAAATAAAATATTCATCTCTCAACAATCCAACATCCTCATTTGGACACATAACGAGAAGAAAAGGCATTGTGACTGCTGATGATTCCTATGAGGATTTGAAGGTCAGGAAAAAATATTCAAGAGGTCAGACTCTTTAGCAATGAGAAACCTATTGTGCATTTTAGGAGAGAATCTGAAGAATAATTATGTCTTAAAAATTTGGGGGGTTGTGGTCCACTGTACTGCCTAAAATTATTTAATCTGGAATTACATAGGCAGAAAAATAAATTGATGCTCTGCTAAATGTTTAGGTAATTATATTCTCTTCTTTGGATAGAGGAGATTCTCAAAAGTATAAAACATTACAAAACATTGCATTTCCAGGGTACTGTCAACAGCCCCTTCACAGCTATGTCCCTTTCTGAATACAGAATTACTACCTTAGATTATATTTATCACAAATATCTTTTAGCAAAGTTTTTTAGAAAGTACTGGCCACTAACTGAGCCTCCTTACATTCCCTGTATATTTTCTTTTTAATCAGAGATACCAACCTTGGAGAGGCAATTTTAAAACTACCCTTGACCAAAAAATCAATCTGGCAATTCAAAGAAGCAAACAAAATTCACATTAGGCCATGTGTTGAGAATCTGACTTGCAGGGGTCACTTTATATGGACAAGATCTCAGTCAGATAAAATCCTACCTAGACACATAGGACATATAAGAAATAAATTCAACACTTCTCTTCAAAGTCATCAGAAGTTTTCACTTCACAACAGAAATATTAGAGTGAACAGTAATCTGAAGCTGAATTAACTTTCTTTGGGAAAATTTGATTAACATCACAGGTTTCCTTTTTTCTAATCCTCTATCTTCTTCACAGCATTAGCAGCAGGCAAACCTGACTTTTTTTCCCCCCTTTCTTTTTCTTTTTTCTAAATTATATTGTTATTTGACCTGGAAGGAATGTTCTATTTAAGTGAATCATATCATGGCCTATCTACACTAAAAAGTTCACCACAAAATTAACTTACAAGACTCTACCAAATCATGTAAGATAAAAACAGCTTGTATTTAAATTTTACATTTGATTCAAATTTTTTTATGCTGAAAAGCACATTCTCTTCCCTCCACTAGTAACCATGGAATCACTTGCAACTTTCTGTCTATGTATACTGCAAATTATGGACTCTGTTCAACCACAATTCATGTCTTTTTGAACAGGTCTACACTTCTGGAAGAAACCCCCTACATTATCCCTTGACTCTGCAATTTGCATTGAATTTTTAAAGCAAAGTAAATTTACCTACAAACTTTTTTCAATAACATTATTATTTCTTATTATTTCAGTCATTGAGCAAAATATGCTCCAGACATTCTGGTGAGCTCACGATTCAAGTTGTGGTGTCAATATTTGAAATATGTAGATGCAGCACTATTGTTACTGGTTGGATACCCAAAATAATTTGATAAAACCAACAAGTTAAAAATATCTATCAAGAAAGAAGTTACCTTTTACACCTTGCTGTCCAGACATTGTCAGTGGTAAAGTATGAGTAGAGTGGATAACTTGTGATCCTACAGCCTTGTTCACCTGTTGCGGGTGATGGTAGAGTTTTTGAGAATTGGCAGTCTGCACAGGAATCTGACAAAGTTTACCAGTATAATTAGGAGGGCACTGGCATTTATCTCTAGAACTACACTGGCCTCCATTCATGCATGGTAGGTGGCAAATAACTGAAAGGAAAACAGAAATAAAAATTTTGTTAATGACTTTAACTTCACTATTATCATCTGGCCACATATCACACACAAGTTGAAGATGAAAGGAATAGAGCTGGAGAGCTTTGCTCTTCATTCAGACACCTGAGGAACGACTACCCATCCATCTGGGATGCCCTTCTAACTTCCTTGTGATAGAACCATTTCCCTTCCCCTCCTTGTGATCTCTGACCTCTGCCTCATCTTCTCCCCATGAAATACACAAAAAGCAATTCTTCCCTCGGATATCCCAGCTACTTTATTTCATGATGCTATTAAGCAAGATACTAAACTACTATGGTGTCTGGCTACATCTCTTACTCACACTTCAGTACAGATACTCTTATTTATCAGCCTCCTGTTTCTGAAAATCCTGGACTACTCACCCTTTCCTGGAAGTCCACAAAAAATTCACCCAAGAATAGAAAGTACTAGGGACAAATTTTCCATTTTGACTTTAAAAAACTGTTTCTTGTAGAAGATCTAGATTTTTGCTCAACAATTATTTCTCAGATAAAATAAGCTAATTTGTATCCACCCATGAAGATCATAAAAGTATCAAGAGACTCTACTGAAACAATTTCATAGACAAACTTGAAAGCTTTAAAACCTTGTAACTCCAATACAATTGGGGTAATTATTTCTGTGCTAGCTAGTACTGGCACATTTACAGCAATATAAATTATCAGATGAAACATGAAAAATGTCAACATCAAATGAAAAATATTTCTGAACTCAGAGATACACGCAGTAATAGGCATGGTTCAGCACTTTCTAAAACTATAATATGGGACTCTAAAGTCAATCACAATCTAAATGAACTGTCAGAATTTTCAAGAACTAAATGATGTGAAAACAACAGGAAAAATACCAGAAGTTTTTTTTCAAGACAAACAAAGGTCTTTTTTGTCAGGAATCAAATACTTGAGAAATAGAATTCAGTATCCATTTGTCAGATTTAAGATAAGATTCTGACTTTAAAAAATAAGAACCTTTACAGTAATCATGGCATTTTGCTGGATTGGTATTGTTTGGTCTGTAATGAATTACAACAAAAATGACAAACTGTAGATAATCCAAGGTAATTAAGAATCTAGTGCTCATTATTCCAATTGCTGTGACCTCTGGACAACCAGAGGCTATTAGTATTACTAATACCATAGAAGGCCAGTGTTGGAAAAGGAACCAGCGTGTTGTGTGCTACAAGAAGACAAAGTGAAACACACAGCAGCCCAAGGAGTTCTAACCCAGCTGTGCAATTCCCTTGGCCCAGGAAACACACTGAAGAATCAGTGCACTCAGCCCAGCTCGTCACAGAGCACCCTCACACTGCCTGGACGGGTCTGGAATGCCAATTCCTGATTGCTGGAAAAGTCCATGTACAATGCAAACTGCCAGAATTGTTTTTTCACTGTGCTCTGCAGAAGCATATTTCATACTTTCCTTGTCTTATCTTCTATTTACATTTAACATAAACTGACTGAAAGTACTTCAAGCTGGAGCATTTGTGCTAATGGTCCTAGTCAACCTTGGAAAGCAACCCATGACAGCACAAGCCCTACTTTTTTGGGTCCCAACCCTTGTTGGGACTTCATCTGAGTGTATAAAAGACACCCTTACAGAACTGCTGTTACTTCAGGGCAAATGAAGGGAAGTTGACCACAGCAGTAACTAAAGCATGACAGACACCTCTCTCTCTGGTAGCATTTCTTTCTGAGCAGCCACAAACAAGTGGCTGCACTGCAATAGAGACAACATACAAAGAATTTTAGTGCATACAAAGATGTGCCTGCACAAGGTTGAACACCAAGGTGGTTTTCTTGCAAAGTAAAATCACACAATGAAACAGTGTGAAATAGCATTAAGGGGGGACCAGTTTGGTGTCTGAAAGAAGTACAGTGAAACAAAAATAGTTTTACTGTGGAATTCCTTGAGTGCAAGAGGTCTACCCTATATATTTTCTTCCCCCTCTCTCCAGAGGTGAGGCAACAAGGTAACATGTAACATTCACCTTTTAGACATCCTTTTAAATATATCCAGAATTTCCACCCAAATAAATTAATTTCTTCTGTGCTACTGTTCCTATAAAACAATTGGCATCTAGAAGGCCAAATTGCATGGGTATCTCTGCACCACCAGGTACTCTTCACATGTTCTTCTCCTGCAGGAATCTGGTGGGTAATGAATCAATAGGCACATGGAAAGCTTTGGTTTTGAGCAAAAGGTTTGTGCTAAAAATAAAGGGACAGAAGATGCCAACAGAAAAGAGTTGGTTCATGCTCCTTCTCGTAACTGTTTGCTTTGGATATCCACTCAATTTGTGCCAGTAAGTGTAAACAGATGACACTAAAAGGTCTGATATGAGCTAAATAATTAAGAATATTTAATACCCATTTATGATTAAGCATTTAAATATAATAATAAAAAATCCAAGCTTCCCACATTATCATGTGGTACAAATCACTCAGTTAACTAATTCTGATTTACATCTCTGGCCTAACATATGAGGAAGGAAGTTCAAGTGAGAATACATGAAATCTATTCTGAGAATATAAAGTTCTGTAATAAAAATTCTAAATTCTGAAATATACAATTGTAAGTTCAAATCAGCCATGCAAAAACAAATAGGATATAATCTTCAGGCTAAAATGCAAAACTTGACAATGGCAAATGGCAAATACTATGAGAACTTAAAAAACCAACCTCAAAAAAAAAAACAAAGAAAAAATAAAGAAAAAAATCCACACCACATTAAAATAAATTTCTGATTATTTTAAATAGCTGTAAGCAGCCCACACTCTTGTTGCTTTATTTCCTCAGGTAGTTTATGGCCAGAATTTGCTGCATTTGATTATGACAAATCAAATTGGTGCTGGAAATCACAGGCACACAACTTCACCAGAACTAGAATTATGCACAGACCATTTGAGAAAAGTGAGCTGGAGGAGCATAAGAATTCAAAAAGGCAGAGGAAGGAACCACTGCTTTTCCCTGACAAGGCTCTGGGAATCTCTGTTTAACAAAGACCAAAGAGCCCCAGGGAAAGGACCACTTAAGATAGAAACAAGATCATAAAGCCAGGGTATGTTTGGACAGCTCAACCTCTCCTGTAAGTCTTTTGCTTTGTTTTGTCTTGTCATTGATGCTAAAGGACCTAAACAGAGTGGCAGAACGCTGACAGAGGAAAAGGGGACATTCCTGACAAAAAACTAGACCCATGTTTTTCGGGAGAGACCATTTGAAAATGCTGGGTTTGCTCATAAGTTCTGAACCGGCATTCAGAAAAAGCCTGATTCTCACTGGGCTGTTATCGTTTCCTCTGAAAAGGAAAAAATAGAAGAAGTAAAAGTATCCATTACGGAGTGAAATCCTCTAGCTCAGACCTTGATAAAAATGTAAAGATAGACCTGCATAAGATGAGAAGAAATTTCAGTTCATATGTTGGTATTTTACAAACAAAGCAAAGGAAGCATTAATGGATCTAGGAAAGACAACAATTTCCTCACTCGGGCCTACTGTAAACTAAATCTCTTAAGGAACACCCAATATATGACTGAACAAGCTTAATTATTTTTTACTATAAACGAACACACATCCTTTAGAAATGTAGAGACAGGTTTAAGAAAATACAAACGTTTTAAGTAGTTTTCCCATCCTTAGGCATTTAATTGGTAATTGCAAGCCTTGATTCCTTTGGCATCCAAAAGCCTTAACTCCTTCCAGTCTGGCACAGCTTGCTAGGTATCACTGTTTGAAATGAGCCAAGCAGAGAAGGTGCATCAAGATGCCCCCACAGGGAGCCTCTGAACAGCTCAATGTATAGAAAAAGAACACTTGCAAGATGAATTCCAATAAAGCTGCCAATAAAGCCATGGGTTGGAAACACTAGCACAGGGCATGAAATCATCAACAAAGCAGCTAGGAAACCACTGATAAATACAGTTTGTTCATGTAATTACATAATCTAATTTGTTTTCAATACTCAAAAAGCCTCAAACAGCTACAGATAAACTAATTTAATCAAGTCCAAATGTTTTCATTTAATCAAATCAATGTGTAACAAAACAAATTCCAAGCACCTAAAGCCTCCTAATCCCTAAAAAATATCCCATGTTTACCCAAACAAGCCCTTAGAATGGAAGGAAACTCCCTTCCTGTAGCCAGTGTTAGAGAAAATGAAGATGGGTTTTGAAATGTTCCTCATCAGACTCTCCAAATTCCTTTTCTTTTACACCTCAGGGAACATATGAGTTTCCCTCACCACTCTTTGCCTTTTCTACTTACATGCTATCAACAATTCAAGTGTAAGCACTATTCAGTCACACCAGTAGGCTTGCCAAGGAAAACCTTGAACTCTCATTTAGATTACAGTATTTCCACTGGATGCATCACAAAGAGCAGATTAATTTTGTCTCTGAGTACTACAGTTATCCAGCATTACTACATGCCCCCCAGCTATTTGGGCATCTTTCATCTGTCCTGTTGCTAAGCACACAGAAAGCACAGGGACCTACTGAACACAAATTGTCAAAATGCCACCTGCAACATTCTTACAGTGCTCTGAAACACCACAAGTTTTAGGTAAAAGGTGAAACCCAGAGGTGCTGCATATGGATCTGCACAATTGCTCTAAACTTATATCTACTTTCTAATTGCAGAAACTCATACAGTAACTCACAAAAGGCACAGAGGCATGAACTACAGTAGTGACACTGTCCCTCTGGTTTAGACCCTTCTCTACTTTTTTCCCTTTTTTTCTTAACTTGTAGTAGCTCAACTTTTTAACTAATTCCTCCTAAACTCTTTTCTCTTCAGATTTCTGGTTGTAATTCTGAGGTGTTATGTAAAGAAGTTGCAAGTTAAAAAATAAATTATTTGGTTACATTAGTAGCAATCAGATAATCTTGATATCAGAAACTTGTGCTTTAGGACACAAAGGGAGAAAAGAAAATCTTTAAGAGGCCTTAAAAGTATAACACGACTGCATTCACTTCTGAATTTATCCTAATGTTTGTATTTTGACAACTTTTTATATAAATATTCCATTGCAACAACAAAAAGCAATTTTAAAAAGTAGATCTGATAGCAAGAGCTCCAGCACTAGATGTAAGAACGATTTTTCCTACTCTGAAAGCACTGGAACACCTGAAACACCTCTGTAACACCACTGAAATAGGTGAAGAGATGCCCTGCTCCTGTGACTGGCCTGGTTACACAGACATGATACTGAAGGAACTTGAGATGTTTCTTCTGGAAAGAGGTAAAATCTGCAATGCTGCAGGGAAAAATTTAAAACAGGAACCTAGCTCAAGCCTAATTGTATGATAAAAAAAATCCAGCTACTAAACTGGGCTCTCAGTTATTGCAAATTAACATGGTTACTAACTTCATTAGAATTTGCCATATATTTTTAAACTATTATTAGCAAGAGATCTTTAAAAAAATAATGCGCCCCCACTTGGGAATGAGATCATAAATACTGCTGTTTAATCAGATTAGCAAACCAAATTACTGCCAAAAATCAGCAAGCTTTGTGGTGTTATCTGGATCATGCATGTTTTTTTAAACTAATGGACACTACACTGTCAACTATGGAACATCCTGATGCTGAAATTTGGGGAGCAAGTTCAGATCATAAAGGACAAGGCTGCAATCTGTACATAGAGAAATGTACATTTTTGAGTGAGCATCACAATCAGCAAGAAATCCATAATGAACGTGCACTAGACAGTTTCACTGCACTACTAATCTGTCTTCCTCAGTTTTAAACTCACTACTTTAAAACAGCTCAGAAAGAAATTTGAATGCTGATAATTTGAAGATGTATACACAAAGTCAACCAAGAGACATGCAATATGTCCCCCAGTATTTCATTCATCTCTCATTGTGGGTTCCAATGGGATATGAGTCTCTCTGGCCCTGTATCACATCTTTCCAAACTCATGTCATAAGCCAGCCATCCTCAGACATGTCAAATGCAACATAGGCTGGTTGTGTAGGTGCCTGACATAATCACCATCTGATAAACAGCCACCAATAAAACTTATTGTTGCAGTCTGGAAAGAACAGGACGGATGAAAAACAGTCTTAGAATATTCAAATACTATCAGGAAAAATACAATTATGCTGTGGCATGGAAAACAGGTATCAATTTAAGCGGTCTTGAATAACTTCTTAGTTGCCATCGTCAAAGTAGGAATACTGACATCAAGGTGCACAGTGTCAGATGAAAACTACCCTTCCTATGCTCCCAGGGTTTTTAAGACTTTCCCTTCTGTGTAGCGTTTTGTGTGCCTGACCATGTGTAATGCTAACAAGGACAGGTAACAACAAACAGCAAGCATCTTTATTGCTACAAGATCCTTCCAGACTATACTCTTCCCTTCAGGCGCCAGCTGAACAGCCCTACCCACTTTTAAGGACAAGAGGATTAATGAGTAATTTGACCATAATGACACTAGGCTGTCATTGCTCATGCACTGTTACAATCTGAAGTCAGCAAACTGATCCTCTGCTCTGACACCTATTGTCTGATTAGGCTATTTCCAAAAAACCTTGGACTCCCGCAAGGAGTAAGAGCCAGTAGCATAAGGCAGAGAAAAGAGCTTCTCCTAGACATCTAACTACCCAAATACCATCAGACAAAAAGCAGCATGTTCTGAGAAACACTGGGCATGCTTCTGTTATGGAAAGGCTCTGAAGACTACAGAAGTAGTAAAGCTGACACTGGCCAGGAACATCGGCATCCCTACAGTTTCCGGCAACTGAATAATAGATATTTAAGCTGATGTGGTGGCTTCAGCTGGGGTAGAGGTAATTTTTTTCACAGTGGCTGGTACGGGGCTGTGTTTTGGGTTTGTGCTGACTGCTGTGTTAATAATGTAGAGATGTTGTTATTGCTGAGCAGAGCTTACACAGAGCCAAGGTCTTTCCTTCTTTGTGCACTTCCACACTGGCAAAGAGGCTGCAGATGCATAGGAAATTGAGAGGAGACACAGCCACGACTGGTGACCCCAAATGACCAAAGGGATATTCTGGACCATATGACATCATGCTCAGTATAAAATGCTGGGCAGAAGAAGGAGGAAGGGAGGGACATTCAGAATGATGGGATTTGTCTTCCCAAGTCAATGTTATGTGTGATGAGGCCCTGCTCTCTTAGGAATGGCTGAACACCTGTCTGCCCATGGCAAGCAGTGAATTAATTTCTACTTTTACTTTGCTTACATGCATGGCTTTCTGCTTTCTGTATTAAAGCTCTTTATCTCAACCCAAAAGGTTTCCAGCTTTACCCTCCTGATTCTCTCCCCAGTCCTGCTGACGAGGAAGTGAGTGACTGCATGGTAATGGATTGCTGGCTGGGGTTAAATCACAACAGCTGAGATTCATTCCACTTAACCTTTTGTACCTTCTTGAGCCACACACATTAGGAGAGCTGTTTTCTGAGGTTTTCTGGTCTGCCAGTGAAGACAGGCTGGCCCAGCAGGCCAGTAAGGACATCCACAGGCCAACTTGCCACATGGGTGCATCTCGTCACCCACTCACAACCAGGCTCTTGACTGACACATATTGTATGGTTTGGTGAGCCAGATGAACCCCCAAACTTAGATCCAAATGGTCTATAAACACTGATCTACTGCATCCCACCATACCACAAGACATCCTCCAATAACAAAATTATGTTTAAAATAGAAAAGGAAAAGCCACAGAAACCATAGTCATCACAAAAATTTCCAAACATTGGGAGTCTGTTCTCTGATTACTTTAGCATTACCACAGTGCTCACTTTGGTGTAAAAGCATCTACAATAAGAATAAAATAAGAACAGACTCTTTAAAGTGGATATTCATTAGCATACAAATAACAGCTCATAATCCAGGCATTCATGGAAGAGTTTAAAAACATGAAAAACATAGGCTATGATTTTCTGGCACTGGCTCCATCATAAGAAATTGTAAAGCTTTCTAGGGAGTTGACCTTGCAGTGATGATACAATGTGAGAATTGGATGGCTATTGTTCAGAGTTTGAGTAATAAATTAGGTCATAGGAGACCAGTGAAAAGCTAGAGACTCAAATCCTGGAGTTCTGAGAGAGGAAAAAAGAGTCACTGCTAGTGAATAGGAAGGATAAAGGTTACTCTGCAGAGAATGTACAGCTGGAAATTCATTAAAAAACACACAACTTCATCACTCCTTGTGGTTCTTATAACCATTATAGATGCAAAAATTGTTGCACAAGCTGTGTAAACCTAAAACACAATCAATGTTCTGCCTGGTCATGTACAGTTCCAAGCAACTTAACCATGCACCAAATTCCCCTGAGCTGTGTACAACCTCATTGAGAAGCTTCACAACACAATGTTGTACCCAGCCCTGTGTGCTCAAATGTGTACAAGTATGAAAAAATCCCTTTTCCCCCTTGTCACAATAGGCTGAGTAATTCCGGTTGGACAGAAGATGTTCTAGCACCTCCATTTATGGCATGTAACATAGCAGACTGAATTCAATGTATTCAAACAATAAGTAAGAGAGATGCAATGAACACATGAACTGCAGAAAGGCAGTACTACAGCTTATGTCGTGATGCTGGTCGCCCCTGTTTACCTACACCAGCAGTTTCCAGAGCAGGGTGTGCTCATCCCACACAGTGTGCCAGAAAATGTACTGGGATGCAGGAAAGAACTATGTTTGTACCATTAATAAATAAAATGGATTTTCCAAAGAGTTCACTTGGTCTTTTTCTCATCTATTTTTATTTTCTATTTTGTCTATGGTTTATAATGGACAGATATATATACAGTGGTAGGTGTATATAATTTATAAATGTATACATGTAGGAGAGAGTGTTCAAAAATATTTTACTGATAGGAATGTGCAATCAAAAAGGTTTAGAGACCACTGACCTACACATCCTATGGACAGAGGCAGTCTCTCTCAGGGAGAAGTCAAAGAACTAATTTCTAAATTATGAGATAAACAGTTGCTAAAAGTTTGCCTAAACTTGAAATATCTGAGTAATATCAAATATAAAAATTTGATTTAATAGCTCATCTTAACATCTTTGAATTAAACTGAAAATACAACCAAAATGTGAAAATACGAATTATTTGGATGAATAAAACATAGATGAGAAATACTCTGTTTGGGTGGTTAAAACTCAATCCTCTTCCTGTGCAAACAGAAAATATCCAATTTTCCTTCTATTCATTGGCTAGTATCCCTCAAGACTTCACAAGAGATTAGTGGGGGGAAAAAAGTTTACAGCTCCTACAGACTTCAACTTGATTCATAGTCACAAATCCCTGGTTGAAAGTTCATGGTCCACCCTCTTAACAGGTTTTTATGGATATATAGAAAACTGTCTGAATTTAAGTGTGTACATAATGAAGATAAAGTTCATGTTCCAAAAGAAAAATCCAGGAATCCCAGTGCCTCTACAAAAGAAGACTCTCAATATTACAGTGATACTCAAATCTAAGAGCTAATTCCAGGTGGATAGATGGACACTATACAGACTACATAGACACAGAGATGAGAATTATCTGGAGTGGAATAGAAAAACAGAACAAGCAGTAGAGGCTGAATATGGAAAGACTGTGATCAACAGAGCAGTGATAGCTGCTTGCTTCCTTCTGACTGTGCTAAGCCCAGAAGGACACATTAAATACTAATCCATTTGCTAAGAAATCTATTAATAAGTGCCATATTTTAACATGTAGAGAAAATTTTCAGACTCTTTCTTCTGTACTTGCATAACTTCGAGGCATTTTCTTTTTTAAGCCAAACTAGCATATACTTGATCTTCAGTGAGGTATGTGCAAAGACATTTAGTTTAGCAATAACACAGTTATAGCTGTACAAGGTAGTGTGTTTATATGAGTGTAACAATGTAATCATTCAAAGAAATCCACTCTCAGTTCTCTTTTTACAGTACTTCAAGTCAGATGTACATAAACTAATCATTATAAATTAAAACCATATACAGTAAAATGAAACATTATGCATTTTAGCTTTGTATTCTGTTTTGCTTTAAATTTGAGGGAAACATACTCCACGTGTTTTTGAATGGCTACAGGTGTGGATTTTGTATCATTTCCATTTGTGGTTTTTCCTATGACTGCACATCCAAAACTGTGTTCTCTGTAATAGAGGGTTTGGGGAATACTTTGAGAGCAGATGGACTTTTGCTTCATGGTGATGGTCTCAAGCCTTTAAGGTGAGCAAGGGAGTGGAAACAAGTTGCTAACAGACTTGTATGAGCTCAACCTCATTAAAATCATCTGAATGAACAAGCTCTTTTCTATAAATTAGCATCTGGCCTCCACTGGAATCTGAGGTAAAGATGTCAATTTTGAATAATTATTTTAAGATTACGAAGAAAGAGCTCACAAATGCTGTAAGTTCCATGTCAGAAACAAGAACTATTTGTTGATGACAAGTTCTGATAGATACATGGGGGAAAGAAATAATTATTTTTGAACAGATGTAGATATCAAAACCAAAAAATTGTTAAAATATAATTTTTCTTTGTAATTTGAGCACTGTAGGCCCATAATTGAAAATGTATTAAAGCCCTGAGCTTTGCTCAGCCTATAGAATGGTGCACTTACGTTACACGATAGAATTGTAGTGCCCTAATATTTCAGGTTAGAAAAGCCTATACTATACTACCTGGACTGTAAGTAAAATAATTAATTCTGCTTTCAGCTCAGATTTATTTATAGAACAAAGGGAGACTGGAAAAAAGAAATGTCTTTTGAATCGATGGTAATAATGGGTTCCCCCTAAATAATTTTGCATTGGCTCTTCAGGCTAGGAAATAGCTTTTTCCTAGTAGCTTCCATAAGGCAAAGAATAATTTATAATAATAGTCCTGCCATTATTTGTCATTATTTTAGCTACTCAATTCACTGTCTGAGGAAAAATATTTGGTCTTCATTTTGCTACAGCTCTTACAATCTTGCTGCATGAATATTTCTAGCATAGTCATCATTTGTACAGATTAAATTTCAAATTACCAGGTTAAGCAGTGGATAAATCCTAATGTCCTTTCCTTAATTTTTTTTTCCCCTGAGACACATACACTGATAGATTGACCAACTTCTTTGACTACTGTTGAAGAAAGTTATTCTTTCAGCCAAGTTGCTCAAGAATTCTGAAATTTTCATGCGCCTATTAAAGGAAATAATATTTCATCTGGCAGCAGAAAAAGCATAAACCAACAAAGCCTGACAAGACACAAACTATAATTACTGCAAGAACAGTAGAGACAAAGCTTTTACCAAATAAGACTACAAGGTAGCTACCAGAGGCAGTAAAAGGACAAAAGTGATAATACTAAAGGAATAATAAAGCTCTTGCATAACTTCTTCAGATTTGTAAGTTCAAGTACAAAACTCAAGGATATTTCCAAGTAGCACTTCACTCTTACCTACAGAGAATATTTACTAAAAAAAACTATGAATTATCATATGCTGTTCTTCAGCTAAGTAGTTATTCCAGAAATAAACTTCTCTTCAATTAGGTTGTCTGATGGAACACAAAGTTGAAAATAAAAGCATTTTTAAAAATTAAAATAAAATAACTTCTCACTTATGTTACCAAAATAAAATTTAAAAATCTCTGCATGACATGTGTTATCAATTACTTTAAATCCTCCACATGTTTTCTGCTGCATCTCAGATGAAGCCACAGGAGTAGAGTTTGGTTGGTGCAGTTACACAGGTCATACACGATGGGTTACCTACACAGGCTGACACCATTCACCAAATAGCAAACACCACCTCAAAACAGAGAAGAAAGTGTCTCTAACATATTACCTTTCTAGCAACTCTTACTAAACCCAGTGAAACAAAAGAGTAAAATGTAATGGGTAAAAAACTGGATAGTGTGCACCTCACAAGCTACCAGAAGAGACTGTGACTGTAAATCCTCACAAATCTACACAAACACTCCCACAAGATGTTGGTCTTTCATATGCCTTTACATCTCATCAAATTAGCTTTCCTGTACTATTTAAAATATGCCTTTTCACCAGAAGCATACTAGAAAATGCTCCTCAAGTACCAGTCTTACAGTTCCTCTTCAGTGCAGTAGGACATGCACAGATTGTATCATATGGAGCAAAGAACTGACAACTTTAACACCAAATGGTAGCAAGAAAACACCAACCATTTCTCTTGGACTTTCTGTCATATGTAAACTGCAAATAAAGGCAGTTGGCTGGCTTGCCAACAGGCTGCCTTGCTTGCAGGTAATTGCCATTTTTAACCAACACTACTCTTCAATAATATCTGAAGTGTTTGAATAAAAAGCAATGCTAACTCCTACAACACTAACAGTAATTCATGATCACACAGGTCTGAATAAAATTCAGGAATTCTGTCAACATTTTGTAAAATAACTGCTTTAAATTTTCACAACTCTAAATAATTATGCTTACTAAACTCTTTCCTAGATAGGAAATTCTGTTAGAATACTAATTACATAGTGGGTCTTCTTATTAAATTTCCTTTGAATAACCTATTGTTTTAAAATGTATGGTCAAATTTTCTTTCACTGCTTTAAACAGAAGACCAAATAAAATTTGAGTAAAATGCTTTTGCTGCTTCTTGGAAATTTCGGTCTATATGTAATTGGAAACTTCTGGACAAGCTCAATTATCTAAAAACATTTACACAGAGTCAACATAGTAAAGCTGGAAAATTTTTTGATAGAAAATTCCAATAGGAAAAGTGCCAAAATTCAAGAGCAGCATAATTTGAGCATTATTGCAACAGAGTACAGAATATCCAGGTGATCCATGCTGAAAGTTCCAGAATTTATGATTAAATGTGAAGGACCAGATACATTTTTAGTTAAGACACCATGTTCACCTGGAGAAGGCTTCAAGGTGCCCTCACAGTAGCCTTCCAGCATCCAAAGGGGGACTACAAGAAAGCTGGAGAGGGACTTTTTACATGGGCATGGACAGGACAAGGGGGAGTGGCTTTAAATTCAAAGAGGGTAGATTTAGATTAGATAGGAGAAGAAATTCTTTACTGTGAGGGGGTAATGAGGCACTGGCACAGGTTGCCCAGAGAAGCTGTGGATGTCCCATCCCTGGAGGTGTTCAAGGCCAGGTTGGATGGGGCTTTGGACAACCTGGTCCAGCGGAAGGTGTTCCTGCCCCTGACAGGATTTTTAAAGGTCTCTTCCAACCCAAACCTTTATATAATTGTATGATTCTGTTTCCTTATTTGATACAGATACTGCCAAGATACTGCTCAGACACAGCATTTTTACAGAAAGATATGCACTTTCACTGACAAGCATGCAACTTTGACTTAACATTTATAACAGTTTGAATGAACCACTTTACATGAGATGCAGGGCTGCAAATGAACCTAAGTATTAAATGGCTGCTTCCTTTACTAAGTTATGTCATTCCTCCAATGAATGAAGCACAGATCCCTTGGGGGGAAAAAAAACCAGAATGTAAATCTATAATTAAATATTTATACTCAACAGTGGGGAAAAAAAAGCGCATGAAAATATTAATTTGGGCATTTACTAATTCCTTATTGCTTCATTTTACAGTTACAAATTAGTCATTGTCCTCCCACTCCTTACAGGAAAAGAATTCATTTCAAAATTGGAATGTGGAATAATTTTGAGTAGAAACAGGACACCTCACTGAGTAACTTCAACAGTGAAAGAGACAGAAACCTCATGTGCTACTCTATTCCTGTCCTTTCCTATGCACACATATCAAGCCTGTTTTACAAGCCTCAGGACTGAAATGCCATACAAACTGTACATGCATCAATCCAATAGAACAGTAAGATTCATCTATTCAGCAGAAGTTTCCACTCAGATTAAATGCTTTCATTCTCCAAGCCAATGAAATATTGGAGGCTGGTTAGTTTAACTGCAACATATCCCATTCACAAAAATGAAACTGCAAAAAACCCCAAAATTTCACTGAAACAGCCTGGCAATCAAAGATGTCTTTCCTTTTAAATACCAAGCTTTCATCACCTTAAATTGCAGTGCTAGGAGCTATTCCCCACCACAGACAAAAATCTCAGCTACCTGAAAAGCAGCATTCCCTCCAATCCGTTCCTTGTTGTGGGTTTTTGTTTTTAATGGCTTATCCATATTGTATAAAATTTTCAGGAAATGGGATTTGTTCCTTGCCTGGGCTCACTGCTACCAAGCTTCAGCTCAATTGACAAACTGAGCACATTTTAAGAATCTGAAATAATCCATGACAAAGCTTGAGTAGCTGTAGTACAGGTATTGCAACTTACTCTTTCTGAAAATGAGCACAAAGTTGAAAAGAAACAAAATTTTACTCTGCCTCATTATTAGAAATAATTTATTATTAAGAACAAAGCAAATTGCTGCCTAACTAATCTGTCATCCAAGAACCCAAAATCAATCTTGTGTACTAGAATGCTGCTCCTGCTATAGAAATGCTCCTGCTTCCAAATAGGGCATGTGACTATTTTCTTTGGTTTTAGGAAGAAAAAATATTTTTAAAAAAACATACTGAAAAAGTGCTGTTCACTGCTTTAAATATATATTTCCTGACATGATTTTCTACCTCATGGTTGCATTTTTAAATACCAAGTCATCTAAATAAGAATTTCCACACATTTTGGATTAATGGTAAGTAAAGAAGTTTAGAACAGAGACTTCAAAGCAAAAAGCACAAGTTAAACATAATTCAGCTGTTAAATATAACAAAAGTTAATGATCTTAGAAGACACAAATTACTTATGCTTTATGTGTCAGGAGACATCAGGACAAGCCTAAGCTAGTGAGAGGCACCAGTTAGAGAACAGATATGAAAAATTATTTCAGTGATATATATTTTAAACTCTGATTCAAAAGCTCCTGAAAACTGTGACTGGTGAAAAAATTCAATCTACCGGTATAGGATTCCTCTCCTCTAGTTATTAAGAAGTTCATGCAGCATTTTTATTTTTAATTGGAGAGCCTTTAAGTGCTAGTTCAGAGCTTCTTATCCTTCTGTAAAAATGACAATACCAAGATCTGCACTAAATACTTTTTGTCTTTTAAATTTACTGGGGAAGATAGTTAACAGGCAGGTTAAAAATCCTTATCCATGTGTAGTAACTTGCTTTTATACATTTTTCAACATAAGACTCCCTTATCTTTCCATCAAATACTATTATAGGCTGCTTTTGTTGAATGTTTCTAGCAGCCCATTGTACCCAGTGCATCAGAGCTGCGTGGCCTGAGGCCAGGAAGGAAGGTGTGGAACACGTCTTCACAGGTCAGTTTCCACTCTCCAAGTTTTCAAGTATTTGAGAGAAGGTCATGTTACAGCACAGATTTACATAGCAGACAAGTTACATGACTGCCTGTTCTCAGCATTTCATAATTTCAATAGTAAAATTAGGTCAAATGAAAGTGGGGAAGAATAACCCTATCCTTTCATGCTAGTCAGAAAATTAAACTAAAATCTTACTGAGTTGGGGTTCCTGCCAAAAACATTGTAAAAATCTGCATCGGCAGTAAACACAAATTGAAAGTATAAGGATTACCATTCCTTTATAATATACTCTTTTTTTTGTGCCTCCAAATGGCCACAAACAAACCCCAAAATATGCTCTATTCTTGTTTTAAAGCACTGGTTTTACTACTAGCCCAAAATATATACATTTTTACAAACATGCATACTATGAAGGAATGAGTTGGTAACTTCAAGGGTTTTCCCCCACAGCCTGACAGCCTAGTAGGAGTGTTAAAAGAGGGAACTGCTCTTTGTATGATTAGTCCAGAAGAAAAGACTAATAATTTCAAACAGCTTTCCCCCCCCACCCTCAGAGCATGAAATACACTGCACTTGAAAAACGGCAATATTGGCCAGCCTCAGCACTGCCTGAACTCTTGTTTATTCTAGACAGAGACTAAAATTACAGTGTTCATATTTGGCATTCTTTGACTGGAAATTTGCAAAAAAAAAAAAATTTTTTTTTCAGAAAACAACACTATGATATTTTCAGGATAACTACAAAATTACTTCCCAAGAGCAGTTCAGGGTATCATAATGTGAAATGACAAATTTGAAGTGTTTAGGTATGTACTATATATCTATATATCTTAACTTACAAGGTAAATACTTTCACACAAATGCCTATTTAGTATACAGTTAAAATATGCTATTCATTATCCTAGGCAGCTTTCAGGATTTGTTTAAACAGAGGCAAAGAGTTGTAGGGTTTAGTCTGGCATACTGTCTTGCTCTTACCGAGCAAGAAGAAAGAATAAACATTAACAAAGAAATTACTGGCTTCAATAACTTTAATTAGGCTTAACATTATTCCAGTTTCTAAAAATGCCAAATATTAAATCTGACTTACTTTCAGCAGTAAGAAAAGCTTTAAGCTGCTGCATATTTAAAAAGGATTGTAGTTTTAAGGAACTGCTGAACAAGTTTTTGAAGGCAGAGTCACTGTTAGCTGTTCACTAGGTTTTATGTGCATTTGATACATATTAAACAAGTCAAAAAGAGGAAACAACTTTTTGTGTCACCTATCATTTTCCCTATTTACTAACACAAACTCTGAGGGAGGAATTTTATCGAAAGCTTCAGCTTAGCATGTTGCATCCCTGCAGCTGAAAATTCAGATGAAAAATATGGGAGCTTCTTTTCTCTGACACAAAAGGAACTTTTGGGAACATTTCCGAAGGACACCAGAAAGCTTGTCTAACATACAATGCTTCCTACTCAGCACAGCCCTCCAAACAAAGAGTAACAGATGCACAAGTGGTATTAATAACAAAACATCTCCTCCCTCTGTTAGTCAAGAGAGGACAGCTAAGGACAAATGCAGTTTCAGGGTACTTACCTACTCGGAAGTTAGTGGCTGTCAGAGTGTCAGCAGCATGGCCGTTTTCACTGATGAGGGTGGTTGTATTTCCCTTCTCACAGTTGTTCTGACAGTTGCCTTTGGTGCAAGTCACTTTGCAGATGCTGGGTGTAAAGACCACCTTGATGCGACCAGTGTGATTTCCCACTGTCAGCGGAGGCAAAGAAAAAAAGAAAAATAAACAGATCACTTTGGTATCCATTGATTTCCTTCAAAAAAGTTTTTGGGAAAAAAAAAAGAAGGCGCGGGGGGGGGAAAGGCGACAGGTCTGCAGGAGGAGGGCAGTCTGCAGTGCTCTCTCTCATAGATCTCCAGTGGTGTCTCTGAAACAGGAGTAGGAAGCTTAGCAAACAGAACTCCGGGATCCGCTCCAAAACCACATTTAAAGTCAAGTCACTGGAGTGGGATTAGTAATCACAATGCTGCACTTTATTCACAGGCAGACAAAGAGCAATACCAAGGGCATGACAGCTTAAATAGCCAACCCTGACAGGCAGATGTAATGTAAAGAGGCTGGCTGTGCACCTAGAGGTGAATAAACTCCTGTGTACTCCTGCATACTTTTCCTGTTTCTGCACTTATTAAGTCACTATTTGTAGCTCGACCCCTGGAAACGTTTTAGGCATGCGGCATGTCTGAGAACATCTGTCTCAAATCTCCTGGCACCCCAGCCTGAAGTGGTCAAACCTTGTGACGCAGCTGCCTGGACCCATTTTTTCTTCACATTTTTTGGCACTATTTTTCCACAAGAATTTACATATTATAGACTGAGCTCTACTGTCAGCCTTTGTTTTAGTAATAAATAGCTCTGAGAAAAGAGTGAGGAAATATCAGTGCTTCAAGATACTGAGATCAAAGATAAATTCTCTTTTTTTTTTAAATATACTTCCCTGTAGCAATTAAAAAAAAAAAAAACTTGAATGTAATAAAGACTGCGCAAGCACTAATTTGTAATTAAGCTAGTTATAAGAATTTCTTGTTACAGAAGTATATTTAAAACCAGATGTATTTGATTCTATATCTAACAGCTGAAGACAAAGACTATATTAAAACTACTTATTAGGAAAAACGGGAAAGGACAGGCTCTATTTGCAATTACTTAAAAAGAAAACATTTTGTCCTCTGCATATTACTAATAAATTCATCAAATTCTTGAAAATATATCACAGCGTCTTTGTGGAAACTATTAATAAATACTTTCATATCAAACCTAACAATGCCAAGAAATGATGCACAGAAAGAGAAGAATCTCCTTCTTCCTCATGTCATAGAAATAAAAAAGTTGCTGGATAGTAGCCTAACCTATTTCATGAAATACCCTGCAGACAAACACTTTTTTGAAAATATCAAGAAAATCTTAAAAATCTTCCCACTTCAAAGAATATAAAGCCTTCTTATTTCTTCACAAACAAATAGATTTAGCAATTATGCAGATTGTTTTGTCTACAGTAAAGGCATTGCTCTATTTGAACAGCAGCTGTAGTACAGATGCTCCCACCTTATTTTCCTTAAACAATGCTTAGAAAAGGAGGAGCTCTGACAGATACAAGAATAAAATATTTTGATTTTAGGGGATTTAGAAGGCATCTTGGGCTCTAGGATGCCACATATTTCTTACAAAAATGAATACACCTTAACCAATAAACAGATCTAAGTGGCATACAAACTGCTAAGAGTAGAACTTTTAAGCTTTGCTTTTTTAAAGCATAGCTTCACAAGCAATATTGCTATCTTTGTATTTTACTTGCATAGTTATATATATATATAGATTTTCCTAGAAAAGAGTCCATTTTATATCTTATATTTTCAGACATTTTAGCAATATTTTTCCTTTAGGATGTGATCTAATTAAAAAAACAGGTTTAGTTGAGTCACAAAAGTCGGTCCTGCCTACACTGTAGAAACCAGTACTGGGGGACTCAGAGAAGCTTTCTGCTAAAACAAAAAGTAATAATTTGGCTTTGTCAGTGTTGGAAGGGCAGAACATTCAGAGCTCAATATGTGATGGAGCTCACAGTGCAAATACTGAAACTGAATGGAGGTCACATGTTTTGTGCTGCTGTAGCATCAGGAAGGAACATGGGAGAAAAGTGGAGGCCACGCAGTCTGATTCTTCTCCCTGACACCCAGATATGTTTTGTACAAATCAAGTACACCTCCAACTCAGAAATATTCTTTACAACTTGTCCACAAAGAACAGAAAGTTTGACCATAGTCCCGACATAGCACCTGGCACAATCGTGGTTAATGAGTTTTAACAAGTACCACATTTTCTATCTACCCAGAAGATGAGAATTTGACATGAAATTGTGCAGGGACACATCAGCAGGTCTGTTGTCCCAACTTAAAGTGCAGTAGATTGTTTGCACACCCAGCATCAGGTCCATAGTTATGTTTTTGAAACAGTCAAGATGAAATTAAACCATCATTTAATTCTCCTTCACAGTATTCTGTAGTATGTTGTTGAGTGCTGAGCTGTAGGAAATCTTGGGCATAGTGTTCACAACAAGAAAAATGTTTTAAAGAATTTGTATCACATAGTTTAGATTTCACTAGAAAATCCTGTAGCACAATTATTTTAGTAAAAGGGATGCCTTAGTATGAGACTCAACAGAAATTGTAATATTTGCTTTTCAGTGCTTTTGGATAAGAAAATATTAGTATCTAAGTTTGGGAGTAATAGTCAAACAGTACTTTCAAAAACACAGATCAATTTCACACTAGGAAAAGACTGGTGCTGCTATAGCCTTGACCTCTTTTGACTTTGGACTAGATCATGTTAAAGGACAGTATATTTTTAAGGAAGCATACAGAGTATTTTCTTCAAACTCCAGAACCTCTACCGATGATGCCACTTTGACAATAGGCATGACAAAATCTGCAACTTAGCTTACCTCAAATCCATTTTTGGGAAAAAAAATTGACAGTACTACAACAACACACCTGGAATAACTTTTTTCTATATAGGTATGGACAGAAGTATATCAAGCTCTTCTAGACCAATTTTAAACATGTGGAAATGAAACACCTCAATATGCTCCTGAGTATAACAGCAGACTGAAGAAATACAAATATGAGACCAGATAAACAAACAAGTCTAAGGAAAGAAAACAAAAGTAGAAGATACAAACACCAAATAAATAGCAAAGTTACTGAAAAATATGGCCAAACTAGAGATCGACTCAGATTGTTTTAATAAAGACAGGACAATTGAGATGACTAATAGTGGATAAATCATCTCTCAGCTAGACAGCAAATTCACAATGAGATTCAGCCAACAGCGCCATCATCCTGCCTCCTACTCCAGGCTCACTTATACTTAAGAGCTCTGTGATTCATTTGTCAGAAAAGATCAGTGGAAGACTGTACCCATAATTTCCAAAATCTGTAAAACTCTTGAGCCAGATTTGAAAAAAAAAAAAAAAAAAAGACAGACATCCAGACATCTGGGTAAAGTGATGAGTTTTTAGTTGAAAGTTGGCACCATACGTACGTGATTTTTTTTTCCATCTCCGTAAGTCACTATGATAAAATATCATGAACACAGCAAACTCCTGCTGTGATAAATTTATGATTTAGCAACAACTGCAGGAGAAATGGAAAATATAAGCAAAAGGTTTTCTTAATAGAAGCCTTTCTGCCCCCACTATCCATTATACCATTTTTTTCCCCTCTGCATTAGCAAAAAAGGTGAAGTAGTTAAGACAGGGCAGGTGGCAGGTTTTATGTCCAGGTGGTCACAGTAGCTTACACAGCCAAGCCTGGAAAGAATTGTATGAGGGGAAGGATTCCTCCTCAACCTCCTGAGTCGCTGAGTAATGCAACTCAGACTTTGTTTCTTCCTAGAAGAATTTCTATAAACAATTATTTTCCTTGGGTTTAAGGCTGCTCCAACATTCTGACAGTATTCAATAGCTGCAGTAGAGCTCAGATGATCTGTGGTATGTTCCCGTTTTGTGGGAAGACAATGGGCTAGCAACACTAGTGAAAGCAGGACTGGTATTCAGTTAAATAGATAACTGTGTAGGCCAATGAGGCAAAGAGAATAAAATATTTCAATGTGTCAAAAACATTGATGTTATTTGTGTGATGGTTTTGTGCTTCACTGTGATCTAATAAAAAAATCCAGTGCTTTCTACCAGCTGAGTACACAGTGTAACTTATGCACACATCTCCCATATTCCTTGTATATACATTTCTAAAACTATTTTAAGAGGTCTGTTGTGAGGGGGGTTGTTCTTGTTCTCTCTTTTTTTTTTTAATGCCTTCATATATGACAAATATCCTGAGGCAAATCTCCTAAGGAAACAGATGTAGCAGAACTATAGACATTCCATCAGTACCTCCAGTAATGATAGACACTGCTCTCTTTCCATGACAATCTACTTCTGCACTGATCTCAGTATGTTTATATATTTTATCTAGTGTGTCATCAAACCTGAAGATTCTGTTTTAAAATTACATTCTCTTCCCAATGAGAATAGATTATCTCAGGCTATTTCAAATTTTCAAATTATAACTATGATGCATGATGAGAGCATTTAAAATTAAATCTTTTAAAATCAAACCAAATTAGCTTTTAAAAAGCTAATAGATGCAGCATTTTAAATTCTTAGATGACCAACACCCTCTTTTTTCTTGGCTAAATGCTGACACAAAAAAAGGAAAGAAGCAGAAGGAAATTACTTATTTCCTAAAAAAGATGTCTCCCAGTTATTTCACCACTCCACCTGGTTTAGTCCTTACACTAGATATGTTTGTTCAGCTAAAAGGAAAGATGACATTGTATAAAAATCAACCACACAAATAAGATAGTTAAGCTCTCAGAACTATTGTCAAATGACCTTTTTACACTTTTGACAATATATGAGGAAGTTCTGTCTTGTCACTGCTTAGTCATCAATTTAAAACAAAAGAAAAAAACCCAACCAACCAACAAAAACCTAGTTCCCAAAGATCAGAACAAGTAGAACTTAGCTGTCATAAAACTTAGAAATAGCATCATCTAGGAGATTTATAATGCTAGGAGCTAAAGAAGAAAAAAAAAAAAAAAACAACAGGAAAAAACAACAGGAAAAAAAAAAAGAAAACAAAAGAGAGATAAAGACACAGTAGATGGACATACACGCCAGAGGTAGATCTTCCCTAAATTTTTAATTACACATTGAGAGAAATACAGGCTTTAAAAGGTACAGAAAGCACTGAAAAAGATTCTGAGTGACCACTTAATCTCTCCATCTTCATTTTCCCAGGATAAAACAGCAACATTAAACAAAATGTTTGTCCAGACTATCCTCAAACCCATTCTATTATGCAGATTCCACAGCCTCCCCAAAGAATTTATTCCAGCACTTCAGCCTCTCTTATTATAAAGGTATTCCTAATACCTAACTCACATTTCCCCCATAGCAATTCAAGCAAATTATTGCCCTGCTTCATCTACATTAAACTTTAACAAAACATTATTCCTCTGTGGATCATTTTCTAACAAACTTGAAGACCACTGCCATCAATCTTCCTCAGTCTCATTTTGACCAGACCAAAACCACCCAAACATTCAGTCTTACAGCCCCTCTTTTGCAGATCTCCATCTTTTTTGTTTTGCTTTTGAGACCAGTCACTTAGCCCTCTTCTTCCTTCACAAGCCCTGTCTAAAACCACACTATACTGCAGCTGAGGTCTGATCAATGGTGGGGAGAGCAGCAGAATTACTTAACACAGCTTGACAAAAACACTTCTATGATTTTAATTTATTTTTGTCTCCCAACAGTGCACTAACTGATACTTCATACCCAGAACCAATCTGCAGGCTAGACCAAAGGGGCACACATCCTCCAAACCCCTTTCTGATCTCTTGATACAGATTTCATCCCAGTAAAACAAATACAGAACATTGCTTGCACAACCTTAGCAGGACTGAATGCAATCCTTACTCTGCTCTGAGCACAGGAGCAAAATCTCCTGCATTCAAACCTCACCCATCTAAAAATCATGCAGAATACAAGTCTTATTCTTTCTGTAACAGTCACAAGCACAAACAAGTCTGAAAACTACATGTATTAAATAAAGGCAAGGTACAGCTGTTGAGTAATTCAATTTTTGGCTTCAATATACCATGTCTACCTTTGCTCTTTCCAGAAACTTGGTTACTGTTCCCTAGTACACCTCACAGCCAGTTCTTTTTTCACAAGCATTGGGAAAAATTAGACATGTCAATGAAATTAAAAATAAGATGATCCAGATTTATTTCATCCAAGATCCAACACCTTCTCAAATGCTTACAAGTACACCCCCAGCTCTGCATGAGGTGAGGTGTATGTGTGCACATCCACCCAGCTGAACGTTTTGAGCAATATGACAGTATGGCAAAGCTGTACTTGATTTAACATGTCTAGACAGCTGTAGGAACACATTATTGAAATGCAATTAGTTTAGCACTCCCACTCTTTGTTATTTCTGTACTTTGTATTTTTGCTGCACTTGTATGATGTTACATGTATTTCTTTAGTTAATACAGCTTAACCTTTGATATTTCATCACTTTTCAAGTACTCAGTTCTAATGTCTTGATGCAAACTAAAAGGCTTCCAAAAAAGCAAAAACTACCTAATATGACAGTAACTGAAGAGGGACATGCACTGATATTTTTGTTGCTACTCTTATTGTCAATACAATCTCTTCCTTGCTCCCTGTCAAAGAATAGGACAGAGAATTCCACTGCTTTCCTCATCACCACTCCCACAACACTCTAAAATTTTTAGTAGTCTATTCTAGGAGAGGCAAATAATCCACTCTCCAATTATCTCAGTTTAAAATAGAGATGAGTGTGAACTGTTTGAAGCCATTTACTACAGCAACACTTGCTTCCTTCAAGTCGGTTTCCTCCATTAATTCTGACAAATTCCAAAAACTCTCTATTATCTGCAACACAGGTTTTTTGTGTTTTCTATGGATTGCTTCACTTAAAAGTACCAAAGGAGCATATACAGGCACAAGTGCTGAGATTGTTCAGAAAGACCTAACTGTGTTTACATGCCACAAACCCTTTGCTGATAAATCCTCTCACTGACACAGTCTTTTTAGAGCAAGAGAGGAATAGAGGAATTCACAGAAATTATATTCAATTTTGTCCTCTGGAAACTCATAATGTACAAATCACAGATAGATTTGAAATCTGAGATCTCTGCTAGCAGGTTTTATGAATCACCTTTTGTCTTCCTTGTCTTTTTTACCACTATAAAGATTCTTTATATACAATCCTCAGGCAATGAACATCCTACCTTAAACTACAGCCAGTCTCCCTGGTAATGAGAAACATAACTATCATTTCCCTTCACGTAGTTGAGAGTGATCCAGAAAAAGGTACCAACCCAAATAAATTAGAGAATGCAATGTGGTTTGATGTCTGGTGGAACGGCCTCAACTCATTTCAATAAACTTATTGGGCAAAAATTATTTTAATTTGTACTGCATTTATTTGGTTTAAATAAATTATATTTAAACTAGATTCACAAATGGTTAAGGTGATAAAGAGCTAAATTTTAGCCTCAGTTTATACCACTTATCAATCCTAGGTCTCTTTTCCAAGGGATGAGAGAAATTAATTGCATGGAACAAGCAGCACACTGAACAGGAGTGTGCCCAACCCACTCAAGAGTAAATGCTGGCAACCTAAGAATGCTTAGTTTAAATGCTCAGCTCAAGACTTTAGTCTAGGGCTCAGACACTTTTCTTTGAAGAACTCTGTGACTTCACTACAGCTAGATTCCAGACATCACTATGACTGCTATAGCAGTCCCTGGGGAGCTTAATCCTGCAGGAGAGTTCACTGACTGTACTTCTAAGGATAGGCAGACAGACAGTCAAGTGCTTTAGCTGCAATTTCAAATATGAATTACGCAAAATATGAGCGCCCGGATGGCCTGTCTTTCCCAGAGTGAAGTACTTGTCCTGAAACAGAACTTCAAGCTCTTCAAGAATCTCATGCTTGAGTTCACATCAGTACTCCAGCTGTAAGCACAGCATTCAGCTGGACAAATATTTTTAAGCTTCCATTCAAATTATCCAGCTTCTTAGGTACCTAAGCATACCCGGACCCAAAAGGCTTTCACTGGAGTGATATGGTAACAAAGGCCCAAAAGCCACATTTAGACACAGACATCTAAGGCACAGAGTTATTCTACACATCCCTCATCTCCTAGGCAATGAAGCAGCAGTAACTTTGCTAGCCCACCACAAGCAATTTTCCACTGACAGAAGCTGCTGCAATGAATGCACTGATAATGAAGTCGAAATCTTGACACAAACCTACAGCCAACAGGAGCTTGAGTATTACCAGATAAATACAATGCCACTCTCCACTTTATCAACAGGACTCTTTCACAAGAAGGTCTGAATTTGGTCTTTATACACTGGAAATGAGACTCATTCCCACCTGAAAGTATGCCTTTTGCCTAAGGTTATTATTTAGGCTTCTTCCACGATAATAATACAAATATTAGACAATAGTATTACAAGTCTCAAGTTGGAAGAGCATTACTCCACAAGAAAAGAAATTCTTGAGATAGAGTTTCCCCCTCCCAACATGTGCAACTCCTCCAAATGAGAAAAAGGTCTAAAATGAAAGAGTCAATATTTATCATTTATGGGAAGAATAGAGAATAAAAATCAATTTAATATTACCTTACTAAAGTATATCCACTTGACATTTCATTTCCTGAAAGGAAACAGCCAAAAAGCACTAAGGAAGTCAACAAACTATAAACAGTGACAAAGGACAGGACATCATGGAATTAAGTTTAAATGAATACAGCCGCCTCTGCATGCTGAATCACCATTAAAAATCTTCTCTCTCAGCAGTACATGAAGCCAAGATCTTTCTTTCCCCTAATTTTCTGTAGAGGGAAAAATTGACAATAGACATAAGGATGTGACTGATTCTGAAATCTCAGTTTCACAGGGTATGAACCTTCTTGCAGTAATTTTTTTGTCAACATTTGTTCATTCCTTCTGGCATAGGCAATAGCACTGACAGAAGAGCACTTTCACATCTCCTATGAAGAAAACCAGACTCAGCTACTTGCAACAATCAGAATCAATTTTTGATATCAAGGATTTGTATCACAGCAACTCTGGAGTTACCCAGGCTAAGGGGGACTTGTATTGTTTAATTGTGTGGGTTCAACAGTTCTCTATATCCACCTAAATTAATATTTTTTCAACATCATAAAGACTTTCCCCTACAGAATTTTCTGGAAAGCCTCTTCTTTTCTTCTTGAGAAATTTTTGATTTTGGTGCCAATACTCTTTCATCACAGAAGTTGAGATGCATTTATCTCAGTCTGTATTTTCCCCCAGCAATTACATGCTTTGAACTGATTTTAATTCTGTTTGCCAGATCAAACTGTTTTTCCAACATTCTTCCTCATTCTGCTGTGTATCAGTCTCTGTCTCTGTATTTTAAAGCATGGAGATGAGATTTCATTTTGGGGCGAATGCAACATTTAAAATAGTTTATATAAAAGCACAAGCAGCCTTTGCCTGTCGGGCAGACATTTCTTTTCTGGTGACCTCAGGGACATAAAATCTTTTCAGAGTCCAAAGAGAAAAATACAGTATGTTTTGGGGAGTGCTGATTTTCTAGTCTCCTCAATTGTGAGCCCTTTATGGACACACAAATTCATGAAGACAGCTTAGCAAGGGTATTGTTAGAATGCCTACAGCAACAGTATATTGAGTGGAATAGTTCGTATTTATACAGAGCTATTCTGTCTCCAAGGTTTTCAAAGAACTCCATAGTCTTTTATAATTACTAAATAAACTGCATTCATTTGTTAGGTAATTTTTCAGAATTTGTCACTCTATTTTTTGAGGCAAAAGCAAAGTAAATGTGCTGCTTGGTTTGCTAGAATTAGCTGCATTAATGAGAATCTAGAAAACTCAATTTATACCTAGAATTTAGCCTGTTGTTTCCAAGTCCTGCTGGAATCAAAAGTAAACTTTAAATGGCTGTTACAAAATGCCATGGTTTTCAATAGCAAGAAGAATAATGCTCTTAAATGGGAGAGAGGAAAAGGATGCTTCACACTAAAACTGTTCTTTGAAAAAGCCCAAGTGCTGTTTGAGCCTGATGCTGACAGCAACAACATTTTTTCTTAAACTTTTTAGCTTGTCCCTGAAAAATCCCTTCTTCCTCTGGAATGAGGGCACAGGCTTTGAACACATGTGCATTTGAGAACATAAAACGAAAAAGTTCCCAACATTTATACATTTACCCCATTCCCTTGCAATTGACTGTGTACAGTTTTAGGAGCAATATATGAATGTCAGTTGCCATGAGTGACTGAAGCAAATTTGACTCTACATTCCCTCCAAATAGACTATGTTGTAATTGTTCAGCTATTTCTTAATGTTAGTCTTTTAGGTGTTCATTCTGGTTTCATTCACCTCATTCTGCTGGCCATACCTTGTTCAGAGAGCAGCCTTAAGATCCTCCCTTATCTCCAAATTTCCCAAAACTTCCAGTTGGGAACATTACCACTGTTTAATATCCATAAATACATCGACAGCTAGAAGTTACAAGGATCATAATGCAATGATCTGGTTAAGAATCTGGTTAAGACAACCCAGTGAGAGAATTATTTTGCTGCTCACGAAGGGCAGTTCCACAAAGCAATATCAAGAATGGTGGAAAGAGTATCTGACCCAGTGAAGACCTGAGGGAGATTTTCTTCCAAAGTCTGAAGTTGGGTAAAATGTCAAATCATACAGATGCATTTATATGAAGCACATGTCATACCTCTCTGCACACTTTTTTAAGTGGTAAAATATTTATGCCTTTTGCAGCTGTTTACCCGTACTTCCTGGTGGGGAAATACTATTATTATGAAGTAAGTGTTATTTAATGAAGTCAGAATGGTGCAATTCCACAAAAATAGTTTAAATTGGAATTTCAAAGTGACACCTGGGATTTGCTCACATCAACCTATGAAGTCATCAGTGAAGCCAGCAGATATAATTACGTATAAACTTACAGAAGAGCTTCGCTAAGTTACCAGTGTATGGTGCTGCCAATACAGGAAAGCTCTTGTTACGCCAAATTTAGAGCGGAGTATTCTGCACATCACAACTCTAGGTGCTGGGACATCTTCTTCCACAGTAAGCTTATTTCATGTGTATAAACTTATGTAAAATATGATTCAATGTGTCCACAGTTAGAGAAGTTACATGACTTTCATATTGCTTCAGTTTCCTCCTTACACAAGAATTTAAGAGTTGTCCAACCACGAGCAGATCCTAAGAGTCCAAAAGCCATACAGGCATATTTGTCCAACTTCCAGGCACAACATATACAACTAAGCACAGTAGGGTGCTGCAAGCCCAAAATCACTAAACCTTATGCAACCTTTACTACTTAAATTCAAGACATGTTTTCATTCACTACCTAAAATAGAGACGAGTTCTCCTTAATGAATATTATATAAGGAATTTTGGTGAAGACGAAAATAACCCAATCTACCTAAAACATAGTAGTTTTCCATAGTACTTGATAAAATCAACTTAACATGTATCTTCACTTGCAAAATTCACATACTTCCCATATCGTCTTCCTGAATAGAGATTAGTTTCATTTTCTTTCTTATCCTCCCTTCTTCCTTGGGATAACATCATTATACAAACACATGCCTTATTTATTTCACATAATACCATTCCAATTTTAGGTAAAGTACCCTTGAGTTTTTGTTCTGCTTTCAGTGCATTCTGTGGTTGCCTCAGTCACAAATGAATACATTTCCTCAATATACCTCTAAAACAGAGAAGTATCATCATTGTACTTATAAGGAACTGTAGCCTGGTGAGAAATTGTCCTACAGATGCAGGCAACACCAGACAACTGATTTCAGAAGCAGAAATTTCACTATTTTCAGCTCAATGGGCAAAATGCACAATGCCACTCAACGCTAGCCCCTCAGACATCTCAGCCTGGAAAATGAAGTGTATATTTAAATGCATTTTCTGAAGAACCATAGAGCAACCAGAAGTGGATAGAGTGAAATGGAGAACTTCCTAGCCTCTTGCTGCTGTAATAAGTAGTTCTCACAGTAACTGTGTTGAAAGGAATTCCAGAAAGACTACATTTAGAATTTGTTTATTATCATATATATTTTGGACCAATAGAAACAGCACAGAATTCCTTTATCTAATTTTCTCCACCACTGCATTTATAAATCCAAGGAGATAAGCACTGGTATTTAGAGGATTCATGCTCAGATGACTAGTGGTTACTTTTAACTTGCCATTAAGGGAATAGTGGGAAATGTCTGAGGTGGATGCACCTGAATTACTAAAAATCTTTTCCTACTGTTTTATGGACTACCAGGTTGCAAATAGAATTTTATAGCTGAAATTTCTGTGCTGCTGCCATTGTTACTATCAGAGAATTTTTCACTCTAAGGTTCCAAATATTTAGGCAGAATTCAGGTGAAGTGTGACAGTATGTACTTTTAAGCAAATAAGACATCCCTTGAGAATTACTCGGAGTTTGTGTCTCACAGGACAAAAATTCAAAATGCTTGACAGAAGAAATGCTACCTGCTACTGGCAGACTGCTCCATTTCACATCCCAGGGTGACTTTAAAGGCTATAATTGTAATCCCAGTGGCTTACTGAATTTTCAAGCTCTGTTGATGTGATACATAACCTTACAGTGAAGTTCAGCTTAAAAGTCAAAAGAATAGACTATTTGATGTCTTTAATAAGAGTACTATACTGCATGTTCTGAACATTATCAGAGAAGTGACACTGCTTACAAATGCACTAGAATAAAAATTCTAGACTGCATCTTGAATTAATTTTAATTGAAAAATGTTTAATGTGACTTAACTTCAATGTTTTTTACCCCAGTATCTCCAAAAGCTCATCTGACAACACTGTGATGGGGCATTTAAACATGACTGACTTCCTATAAATCAGAAGATGCTCAGAAGCACCTGGTCACATTTGGCAGTTTTCTTTCCAGTGTACCAGTACCTCACATCTCATTTGTTTCTGCCAAGCCAGACCTGTCTCTAAAGGTAATAAAACACTAACACTTTTTCCAGTTTCAATCACTGGATTGAAACAATCTATAGAAGTCAGAAAAATCAAAACAAATTGCAGCTACAGCTAGAGAAGTAAGTTTATTCTAGGGGTACCTTTTTCACAGTTGCCAATCTCTGGCACAGTGTTAATATTTTAAAGAAAAATGCATAGAAATGCTTATAAAACCCCAACAGAATGCGTAGCTTTGCACTCAATGATAGCTATGAACTCTTGGGCAATGCTACCAAGTATTACCTGGCTACTATTTCTTCTCATTTCTAAAAAATTTTACTTCATGTTACCATAAAAAAAAGAAAAAGTTGTGAAGCATTCCATGCTAACTTTTTGGCTTCTGCTTTTCAATAAAATTATTACATTTTCCCCCTCTTCCTTTACAAAAAAATCTCCACAAGTCCATTACCAATTCCTATGTCAATGAAGTAAGAGCCTGTCCCATGAAATAAGATTATACATTTAAGAGCAATAACAAAACACAATGAGATCATCAGTCACTCTTATAACTTAACTAGACAATGAACATCAACTAGAAGCATGAACTAATTCACAGAGTCCATCTCTGGTCAAGACAGGACTAGGAACTGCATATTCCTGGTTATCACAGAACACCTGACATTAAGTTTCACATCCTAATCTTACCTCTCTGTTGGTTAATTCAAACATCCCTAACATTAAAATACTGATGGCTGAAATGTAGAACTCAATTTTTATGAAAACAAACAGTCTTCTAATCTTCAAGTTCATTCCAGCACCTCCAGCAACCAGAAAAACCAAACAGATATGGCTGTCCAAGTTGAAGGTGTCCTGCTCAGGCTAGCAAAACTTAATCCTAGACTGACAACAAACAGCTCAAACTGTACTCTGCACTACCAGGTATCTAAACTGCTTCATCACAAGTTGCTGTCACCAACTCCCACATCACAGCTGTAGAAAACAGGTGAAACAGGTAATGGTGTAACAGATAATGGGACTGGTTTTTAGGGTGACAGAGAGCTCATATTCCGAAATTTTGACACCATCTAAATAGCTTGCATTTTACCTCTGAGTTGACACTTAAGTCATGGCTGACCTTATCAGGCCATAGAAACTCTTTTTACTACTTATTCTCCAGGTGTTTTAGGACTCATAAGCTTTTCAATAAGGGTAGAATGTTTTACTAATGCACTGCTCACTAACAGGCTTCTTAGAATTTGATAAAAAACACTCCTGTATTCATCTCCTGGTTTTCCCTCTCCTAGTCATGTCCCTCAGAGCCCTGTATTTAACAGTGGGGCTCAAATAAGCCAGAAAGAGCTAGAAGCACTGGCTGCTTTGTCTTATAGCTGCATAGAGTCTTCTCATGCTACCATAGAAGAAAAAATCCATCCATTTAGTGGCAGCTTGATACTTGTGAATAACACTGAGTATATCAAAGGTAGAATGACTTAAACAGCCTGAAAAATGGGAGCAAAATGAAAGATTTTTTTTGGTCAGAATCCTACCTGAAACAGTCATTCCGAATACTGGAGAACTATGCAACCTGGAATTTGTTTACTTTTTCATTAATAAGACTTATAAGAGATGGACACAATCCAATCCCAGTAACCATTAGCATTTTATTTGAAAGAAAACAACCGCTGCCTGGAAAAAAAGCAGTATTATCTTATTTACAAAAGAAACTACTGGTTGATGTCGACAGCATGACTAAAAAAAAAAAAAAAAAACACCACCACCACCACCAATCTTTCTGAAAGTTCTAAGAAAAGGATACAGTGTTTTGCAAGAAGTATACTTCACCACTCTGGAAATGTTAATTGAAAGACCTCCAGCTGCCCACTGTTCTTCCCGCTACAGTCAATAATCTCATTTACTACCCACTAACTTAGAATTGAGGAAAACAAAGCAGGGAGTTGTATGTAAGTGTAAATGGACAGACCATAAAGATGTGCAATGCCAAAATGCAAAGGAATTCTAGTTAAAAATTTAGAAAGGAAAGGCTCTTCCCTAAAACCTCAGCAGAACAGAATTATTTGTGCTACAGAAAAGGAAATCTGTCAGGAGACTGCAAGTACCTTAAGGTCTCAATGTTAATCAATCCATTATTCAGCTGCAGGAACTTTTCTCCAAATCAAGCCAGCAGACATTCTGTAATACCTAACCCATAATTCATCAAGCCCTCCATCTTCTAAGCCAAAACTTGTCCTCAGGCTCTGCACACAATGGGGCATGAGCCAAGGCCACAAGCTGGGCACCTACACAACCTTTTTTTTTTAATAAATATGAAGCAGAAACTCTCAGGCAGCCTCCATACTGTGCAGAAGTTCATAAACACGTAATAAATTAAATACAGAGAAAAATAGTCACCAATGAGACCACAGTTCTGAACTCCAGCTTTCCAAAAAGGTATCCATCATACTGACAATGACTATAGTCATAGACATGCCTATTCTACCAAAGCATTCACAAAGCACCCTTTTCTGAAGAAAAAACTGCTATCTAAAAACTGCTATCTAGACTTAGGATGATGAATTTTCAACAGTGAATCAGGTTCAATTTTTTTCATCCAGGAAATCTGTTTTGTTTCTCTACAGAATGCAGAATACTGGAGCATTTGCTAATCTAAGAATTCTCATGTACAGTTATTTTAACCTTTCTCTGTCTTCAAGTCTTACTGCAGAAAATGTCAAGATCTTAAAAAAAACGCGGGGTGGGGGCTTTGTGGGGGGAGAGAAGGGAGTACGCTTTTTGTAGTTGTACTCACAGCGCAAAGGTGATGCAGGTTGATCCTGGCCCAATCTCAGTGGTAATGAGCCCTCAGTGGACTGCTCTCCTGAAATCACTTTTTTCACTGGATAATATTTGGGCTTAATCACATATTCTTGTGTTTGGCCATGATGAAGATTCATCATTAGTGTCTGAGATGAAAGCGGTATCATCCTGTTTTGGAAAGAGATAGAAAAGACAGAACAATATAAGAATTAATAAATTAGACTTAGAAACTACTCATAAAAAATTGAAGGCAAATTCAACTGTACTCCAAATTCTCAAAATACAGTTCAGGAAACCTACTACCTTAAAAGTAAGCACCTAATTTTCCAAGCATTTAGCAGCCTTATTGTCTTGACAGCTCAATAAACTGCTAGGAAAGACTGCAGGGATTATATCACTTTCTTTTTGATATGGCAAGAGAAATATCATGGACAGCCCAGAAAACAGGGGAGAACAGGGAAAAGCCCTGATCAAAATGAGTTGCAGCTCAAATTTGGTAACACACAGCTTTCCAAACAGGTCAGAGAAGCAGTGATGCATTGAAACCTTATTCCATTTCTTACAACTGTCATTCCATACAAGATATATTAAGTAGAACCTACACCCAGCTGTCTTTCTCCTTCTGTTCCCAGAAATAATTTCCTCCTTCACCATATCCCTTTAGCCAAAGAACAAAGCACTATTCCTCTTCCCCTTTTTCAGACTGTTTCCCACCGAATCAGAAGGTTCGTGTCCCACAGTTGTATTTCTTTGCCCATCCACTTTCTCTTTACCTGAACTACTGAACATCTCTGACAAGCGTCCCATAACCACATGGACTCCCTTAACAACAAAACCATTTACCCTTCCTGCTAAACAAGAAGATTCCTTCAAGCTGAGGATTCCCTCAGTACTAATCCTGACTCATATTGGTTAGGTTCCTCCCTATGACCTCAGCTTCTCACTGCACAAGGCCTTACCAACTTTCAATAACAACTCCCTCCTCTCCCTACCAAAAAGCCCACGGTTATTTAGTGACCATCAGCAGTAGGAATAATTTCTTCACTAACAAACTGGCCTTCACTCTTCCAGCAATTAATAAGGCAGTAAACTGGGCAGCTCTTAGTTACACACAAAGTGCAAGCTGCTTTGGGGCCTCAAGGCTGAAGAATCCCACTACCTAGCAAGCAATAACACACTGTCAAGGAACAAACCCACTAATAACATGTCTTCAAGCAGTCATAGCTAGTGCAGATGAGACTGTAAAGAGACACACTCCACGTAGTGTAGAATCAATTAGAAACCTAACAACAGTGGCTATCAGGACTACATCGTGCTTTGCTCAAATGAAGGCAAACAGAATGGGATGTTGTAAGCCTTACTTCATTTTCAGCTGAGGGTCTGTAACTAGTTGAGTTTTCAAAAATGCAAAAATAGGGGAAAAAGTTATGGAATTTGAAACAACCATCCCTCAGAGCCACAGTTCTGCAGGGTAAATAACTGTCCTCTGAGAATAAACCATGAACCCTATATTATAAAGGACTGAGCAGCACTTCCCCACAGTGGTGAGACTGCAGAGCTTCAGCTAAGAACTTAGATGACTACTGCATTGTTTTCTGACATGTGGAGCCTGAGCCAGCCCCTATCTCCAAAGCAATGTCTAACTCCTTGGTCATGTTATTCAAGATGCTTAGTAACTGCTGTAGCCAATGGATTTGTGGTTAGAACAAACAATGGGGTTTTGTCCTGCACAGATGCTCTTTTTCTCAAACTGATCCAAGTTAACAAGAGCATTCATTAACAGTGACATTCTAAGCCTCCTATGTAGAACAGAAACATAACTGCTTAGGCTGTCTCCAAGTCAATATTTCTAATACAGTACTTACACAGTCTCATTACATTCAGTAGAAGCCCTTTTGCCAGACTAAGAGAGAATACTAGATTTTTTGTGTTGTCTTTAGGGTTCCTACCAGAAGATCAAAAGAGAGCCTTCACTGGCATTGGAGATCAGGCTCGGAATTTAACAGAGTCTGATAAGAACTATGACCTGGAAACCCTCAGCCTGAGATAAAGCTGAGGTTGTTGCCTTCACTACTTTTTATATATGAATTTCATTTCTTTGAAGAATCACTGCAATCACTCCTGTACAACCTGTTTTTTCTAACAGACCTCATTTGATGTCTACACATAAGGACATCCATTTCTGGTTTTGGACATAAAAGAGTGTCTATACTGAGTGTAGAAGCAGGACTTAACAACAGAGATCAAACTACTAGATACAGATGCTGCCATTTAAGTGTCAGAGTGTTTTCTGTTAAGGTTATAATCAGTTATAAAGCATTACGAAAGTCCAGAATGGTTAAAGTTGACCCCACCAGTGGTCCCTTCCAATCTCTCTGCTCAGGCAGGGTCTTCCTAATGATCTCTGATTAGCAGTCCTAATTACCTTTGTTGTGCTCTGCTCAAACCCACTCCTCATTTCTCTTGTCCTGAGGGGCCCAGAACTGGACTCAGCATTCCAGATGTGCCTCAGCAGGGCTGGGCAGAGGGGCAGGATCACCTCCCTTGACCTGCTGGCAATGCTCTTCCCAATGCACCCCAGGATCCCATTGGCCTTCTTGGCCACAAGGACGCACTGCTGGTTCATGGATGGCTTCTTGTCCACTAGGACCCCCAGGTCCTTCTCCACAGAGCTGCTTTCCAGCAGGTCAGGCCCCAGCCTGTACTGGTACAAGACCCTGCATTTGCCTTAGAAGTTCAGACAGTTCCTCTCTGCCCATCCTCCAGCCTGTCAGGATCCTTCTGCACAGCACTCTGGGGTATCAGCCACTCTTCCCAGTTCTGTGTCATCAGTGAACTTGCTGAGGAGGCATCTAGCCCTTCATCCAACTCATTGATGAATGAGTAAATAATATAGGACCTGGTCAAGTCTTCTGCCATTCAGCCAGTTCTCAGACCATCTCACGGTCCACTCCTCCAGTCTGTACCTCCCAAGTTTGTGTATGAGGATGTTGTGAAAGACAGCGTCAAAGGGCTTAGTGAAGTCCAGGTAAAAAATATTCACTCCTCTCCCCTCATCCATCCAGGTAGTTCTGTCACTGTAGAAGACAATTGGGTTGGTCAAGCATGATTTACCTTTAGTTAATCCATGCTGACTACTCCTGGTCACTTTCTCATCTTCCACATACTTAAAGATGGCCCCCAGAACAATTACATTTCCAGAGATAGAGGTGAGGCAGGAGGTGCTTAGGTACTCCTTCTTGCCCTTTTTGAAGGCTGTGGTGACGTTTGCTTTCCTCTAGTCCTCAAGCACCACTTCTGACTGCCATGACCTTTCAAAGATGATCATGAGTGGCCTAGCTATGATGTCTGCCATCTCTCTCAGCCCTCATGGATGCTTCCCATCGTGGCCCATGGACTTGTGGATGTCAAGTTTGCCTAGGTCATCTCTAACCCAATCCTCCTTGATAAAACACAAGTCTTCCTCCTACCATTCCTTTTCCCTGGTCTCCCAGGCCAGAGATTCCTAAGGACTGGTCTTGTCAGTGAAGACTGATGGACAGAAGGCATTCAGTAATTCTGCTTTCTTTGCATTCTCTGTTACTAGAAACCCCACTCCATTTCAAGACAGGCCCACATTTTCCTCAATTTCCTATTTGTTATTGATGTATTTGCTTCCTGTAGTTGATATACTTGGCCAGGTTTTTAATTCCAGATGGGCTGTAGCCTTCCTTGTTGCATTTCTGCATACTCTGACAACATCTCTATTTATGTTTTAAGTGTTCTGTCCCTCCTTCCTTCTCCTGTGTATCTCTCACTCGTGCTTGGGTATTGACAGGAGTTTCTGTGTTCATCCATGCAGGTCTCTCCCCCACTTTCCTCAATTTCTTGCTCAAAAGGACGCATCATTTTTGAGCCCTCAAAAAAAAAAAATCTTTGAATATTGACCAGCTGTTTTGGATCCTTCTTCCCTGAAGGCACATTCCAGTGATATTTGTCCAAAAGTGTCCCTGACTAGGCAAAAGCTAGCTCTCTAGAAGTCCAGGGTTGCAATTTAATTGCTACCCCTCTTCCTTCATGTAAGATACTGAGTTGCACAGTGTCCTGGTCACTGTAGCCGAGTCTACCCCAATCTTCACATGTTCAACAAGGCCTTCCTTGTTTGTTAGTATTAGGTCCTTTTATTTTTATTATTACCCTTTATCTTGTCACATATCCAGCCACACTGAAGCCCAATTGTCAGCCCAAGTGTCATAACACTTGAAATTACAATGAAATTGAAAAAAAAATTTCAAAATACAACAACACACCATGCCACACCAAAAACATGAATGCTATATCTTGGACACCAAAAGCTTAACCACCAGAATTTACAAAAGTTGCCTCTTCCTTCCTTCTCAGGTATTATAATTTTCTTCCTTAATTTAGTTTGCATTATATAGTGATACTAATGAATAACTGCTAAGACAGCTTTGCTTTCCAAGAGTGGCTTATACTGTACTACACAGGAAAGCTGTAAACTTTATCAATGCAATTTTTTCAGAAGAAACACCTCCACATGATGTGTAAGCTGTTAATTTGTTTGAATGCAGACTAAATTGCCTAATCTAAATCACCAATGTATCTGCTTAAAATAACCACAAGAAACGAAGTTAAGACTTGTCTAGATCCCTTTTCTTACATACTTATGCTCATTTTTGATGATCTGACATGAACTTAATACACTTGACAAAAACTTTCCATTGTTGAAGCGTTCACCAGGCAGGTAAACAAATGTCTAACTGCACCTTCAACAAACAAACAACATGATAGATACTAATAATGTTACAAGGGATCTACAGAGGAAGAAGAAACACTTTCAGCTAACTATCATGCAGAAGGAAGCTCTCTTGCTTGATAAAACAGAGAAAGAATGTGATGTATCAGAATACCCCGTGCAAGCAGAAATGAGATTGGCAACATTTGGCATAAAAAGTACTGTCTAGACTAAACTAAGACAAATCTCACTCAAGTTGCTTTCTTTATTTTATTTACTGTAAGCCTGATGCTCCCATGCCTGGCTCCTAGCTAGCAACATCTCAGAAAATATGTGTTGTTAGCACTACTGCTTCATGCAAGTGTACAAATTAATTCCTTCTTCATTACCTCCTCCCAAAGTCACAATGAAAAGTCAAAAGGAGAAGAAAACCACTATTTTCTAAAACTATGAGATAGGAAAAAAAATATGCAGGCTAGTTCAAAAGACATAGAAATAGAACTAACCCCCTACCCCCCATAAATTGTTAAAATTCAGTTGCTAGTTCAGCCTGACCTTTGCCAGCTGTTTCCTCCTTCCACTGCTTCTCTGATATATATATATTTATGTGTTTGGTTTTTTTAAGAGACATGAAAAAGTTTAACTACCCAACTGATGATGAACAGATGGGATTTCTCCACAGCCCTTTACAGTATCATACCCGTCATTAATCAAGGATGGCCTATTCCACACAGTCCTGCCAGTAACAAAAGATGAAAGAGAGAAGCATTCAGCTTTTCTTTATTTTCACCATTGCAAAAGTTCTGCAAAAAATTGATTTTATGTGCAAATATGTATTTTTAATGCACATTTATAAGTTCTGCCCCTGAAATATGGTGCAAACACTGCAAAACAAGCACTGAGACCTGCCTGCCCTACAATAACAACCTTACGATGTTGCATGAATATCTTCGTTGTAAAACTGCCTTGGTTTATATCTTTGCAATACATTTTTTCCCCAGGCAAAATTTTGCAAAGGCAGTAGTTTGGATATGACTAATTAGTTTTCAAGTAATACCATCAAGTTATTAATTCCTAATTTTTTTACCACCTTAACGAGTTAGAATCTTATTTACAATATAGAAAAGACCATCTTTGATTATCACCCAATGGATTTGGGTTGTAAATGAGGTAATACAACAAATCTTTATTAAGATATTTAATCTACACCAAGATAAGAGTAAAAGGGTTTCAAAGTTCTTTATTGAGGTTCACACAAATGTGAAACATTAACTTTTATCCACAAGTACCAGTTTTGCCCCTCATATGTAATTTCTGTGGTAAAAGCCTTGTCCAAGACACTTTCAGGGATTATCTAACTCCTAATGCTTGCTAATAAATCTAGCCCTGTATTTTCAGGCTCAGCTGGTGTAAGAGCTGAACTAAAGCTCTGTGAAACAAAACTCTCTGAAAACAGTGCAACTATGACTCCATTGATACATTTCATCTTTCACATACAACACCAACTCAAATGTATAGATTAAGAACATTCTTCCAGGTTTCTAAAGAAACACACTTGAGTTTCCCAGAATCACAAGCAATTATTCCTTTCCTAGATGTCAAAAAGCATAAAGAGCTCTTAAGGCAAAGTAAATGTATCTGTTGGTTAAATATTCAGATGTGGAGCAACAGTACAGATGCTTGGCCACACAAGCTGAAGGAAGCTACAGTTCATGCAAGTTATGCAACAGCAGGCAAGCATTCCTCATGTAATACAGCATTCAAAGATTAAATTAGTAAAATACTTAAATTAAATGGTAATTCTATCAGTAAAAAAAAGGAATGTTTGCCTACTGCATCTTTTCATTAATATAGGTACAAAAAGTCTGCCCCACCCCACTCCCCAAAAGTGCCATCAAGATACAAGTGCTAAAATACAAGTGATGCCAATTTTTAAAAAAATCTTCTTGAAGTACTAAGACTTAAGTATCCTTCAAGGATCCTAAACCACCATTAAAGAAACAGTATGCATGAAGACTAGAAAAGTCTGAGACAAAGACGAACACAAACCAGCTGAGTCTAAGTCTCACAGAAACAGCAATTCACAAACCTTCCTTTTCACTACACACCAAATGAACAAATAGGAGTCACAAATTATTTGTTACCTCATGCATACTTTTACTAACACTTACTCAATGAACCTCTTCACAAATCCAGATTAATTAATTTGACATCTGGATTATTCAATATAGATTTCCAGGCATACATACAGCTTCAACTTTCCAGACATCACTTACCAGTAAAATTCAAAGAGGCAAAAAAAGAAATATCTCCACAACAGAAAACCTACATATGTTGCTGGCTTGTCCTTGTTCCTCTGCTTTTATTGGTTAACTCTTCATTTTGGTTTTGGTTTTGTTTTCCAGGATGCAACACTGATAACACTATAGTCAGGTAAGATATTTTATCACTTTCAAACTCAGCTTTTAAAAGAGTGGCTGCTGATGTCACCAAGACTTGCAGTAAGAAATTGCCCTTCAAGCATCTACTATGTTGCAGCAGTGAGTCAAGGTGAAATTCACTAGTTAGTAGTAGACTTACTTACCAGACCACCGTGTCAGTTCAATACACCGCCTTCAGTAAATTCATGTGTTTCCCCTTTACTGTTTTATATTATATTTTCTACAGAAAAATTGCTTTTGTTTCCATAGTACTAGCAGCATGTTACACTGACACCATGTAATAAAAAAAATTACTTGGATCAAGACATTAATTAGTGGCAATTTCTAATCTGTCAACCTATGAGACAGACTTTGGTATTGGAAAAGCATGTTGAAATGCCAACTAAAAATAGAAATATACTCCCACAATGGATATTACACGATAAAGGCAAGTGAGCACAGCTGCTGCAAAGCAAAACCACACATCACTAATCTACTCAAATTCTTGAGCATGTTAAACAAAACAAGAGACAAAGAGTGCAGTAGGTTGATGTAATTTATTTGAAATTTGAAAAAAAGACTTTGAAGATTTATATTACAAGAGACTACTAAGAAATCTTAGATTATAAATCAGTGCTGTAAGCTTAAAATGGGCAAATATATGGAACATATATTCATTTTCTTGAATATATATTAATTATAACATATCCTTTTGAAGTCTAGTAACATATGCATGGTTTGACAATACCTCAGTTCAGGTAAATAAGTAACTTTAAACTATATGCAATTTTGTTACAGTAATTCAGAAAATCCTCAGTTATTATTTTGTCTTCCAGACTAACAATTATCTTCAGACAAGATAAATTCTCCCTGGGAGAATACACTTACACCCTTGTCTGAATTAAACAGAAATCTGTAATTTAGGAATATAATACCTAAATAAAAGTAAAAGTGCTAGTAAAGAGCTGAAAACCTTGGTCTATCCTTGATATTCTGGCAGGTTAATTCATGATTACAAAAAACATAAGTGCAAAGAGCAAGTAACAACCCCATCAACTTTTTGCAAAGATGTAGATGGATTAGCAAAAACTGTTTTCTTACTACTGCTTTTTATGTCTAGAAAATATTTTACGAGTATGATCTTGCTGGTATAAACAGAGATTCTCAGAAGGAGTCCGATATAAAGGAACACATCATCGGTTTATAACCTTTTTATAAATTAGCCCTATGTACAAGTAGGAAAAGACACAAAAACCCAAGACAATTAATGGTGGCTAGACAGGAAGACACAAAGACTCCGAGTACCTGGACTGTAGAGGCAATTGAGCACTGATGACCATGACAATGTGCATCAGAACCAGAAGTTGTCACACAACTGATGTCTGTGATGACTGCAGCCAAACAACCGAGACACTCTCACACCATTCCAGTGAAAGTTTCCAATGTACAAAATTGGATTAAAATATAAAACTCAAAACATTACTGTGGTGCAAAGACCAGAGGAAAAATAACAAGAAAGACTTTTAAAGGCATTGATATTCACAAAGCTAAGAGTGTCCAGAAAGTGCACAGGCAGGTAAAACCCCACCTCTGGTTCCAGAGGAAATTCTGTAGGGAATATATGATAGAAAGACACAAAATAACCCCAATTAAAAATTACCTGCAGCAAGTTCTGGACTAAAAAAAGAAATATTTTTTTCCGCATAATGCATAATCAGAACTACGACAAGATATAAGTGATCATTATTGCTTTCAAGAATGCCAGTGTATATGGTTGATGAACACACCTCAAATTTCATTGAGATCACAGAAAAAAAAAAAAAAAAAAACAGAAATCGTTATGCTTAAGGATATTAGTTTCCTAAGATCATAAAAAAATGCAAACAGACCTTTCTTTTCTCCTGCTATGGAAGTTCCATGTGTGCAAGTTGGAGCATTTTATCCCTCTGTAATACATAGTTATTTCTTACACAAGCAACTATTAGCAGATGTATATAACACTAACTTTGCCCAAGTATATATACAAGAAGTACGCATAGGAGAAAAAAAAAGTCTTCATATTTGAGTTGGAAAATGGTCACTGCACATTATTAATCTTAAGCACATTTACTAAAGGCTTTCTAAATTTACTTGATAAGAAGCACAATTTATGATGAGCAACCCTTGAAAATGTCAAGATTAAATCCAGACTCCATCTTCAGCATGTGCATTCATCAGCAGAAGCTTTTTCTGGTATATGAAATCAGCAGTAAGAAGCTCTGACAGACTGTACTGGCTACAGAATACAGTCCCTGAAACACCATACAGGCTGTTCTTCCTAAGTTACACCACAAAATTTAGCAATCGTAAAGATGGAGGGTCAGAAAAACCCCAAATCCCAGAGTTTACCCAAGTTCTCCACAGGAGCCACCTAAATTCAAGTGATGAAACAATGGCAAGCTTCCTACCACATCTGAGAAGCCTGGAAATGATGCACGACAAGAACAAAAGTACATGTTGTGCTGTACCCTGGAGGGTGAAAAGATTAGTGGTGAAGAGTTTTGGACATAGAAATAATATTTGCATTAGGCCAAGAATACTTTTAACATCTACGTTTTTAACTGCATAATTACTTTCTTAGCTGAACTAGATGAACAACTCATATGATCTATTTCTTCATTCCACAAAATTGAGCAATAAAGACTGTCCTTCATATTAATTCACCACCAAAATGGAATGTTTCCATCTGTGGGCAGAACCAGAAAAAGAGGGAACAGCAGCAAACAGTTACACTTACCAGGAGCCTAATTTTGGGGTAAAGGAACTCCCAAAACCTTGTGACTTACGTACACAAATAGTTTGAACATAATATTACACAGAAAAATATTTTGTAATTAACTAAGATAGTAAACTTATATAAGATCAGAGGGCAGAAATTTCAAAAAAATTGTTAGTGAATTGTAGTTTGTTGAAATTCAGCCAAATAACATTTTGTTCACTAAAAATATGTACATAGGATGCATTATGTGTTCATCATCATGTATTTTCAGAAAAATAACATCCAGAAAAATAGCGTGCTTGTGCCTACATCCTTTTTGTTTTGGTACAAGATCCCTGATGCAAAAGGGTCGCTTCAGTAGAGCTAAAGAACAGACTAAAACTAACAGAACTGATAAAGCATTTATTCGCTGTCTTGACCTAAGAAATCCCTCTGCAGAGAAGACCTTGACTAAGAACCATGACAACAGATTAAAAAAAAAAAAAAAAAAAAAAAAAAAAAAAAAAAATCAACGTGCTCTATTTATACTTCTATTAGAGATAGCATAAAAAAATAATCCAACTCCACTACAATGCTATTTATAGCTTATCAAGCTTGTTTAATAATGGAGACCAGCCATGGTAAATTTTAGCTATGTGACTAATTGCTTTAGGGCTTAATAGAAGCACTTCAGGAGTATTTCTGTATTGGCTTAGTGTCCCAGTATCAGGAGAGATACAACATATTCCTTTCCATTTCAGACACTAAAGAAAGAAAAAAATAAGTTTAGTACATCAACAGTAACTCTTGGCATATATAGATCACAGCAACATTTCACAGAGCTAGCAAATCTAAAAACAGCATGCAAGGAATTGAGATTTAAAAACAGGCTATTTTTCCTCATTTACTTTCTTAATTTAATCCTGCCATAAAAAGACTGTTTGCTTGAAAACTGTATTAAAATTTTTCAGAAAGCAAATTGAGACAATATAAAGACTGCAATATTTTTGTCTGAGAAATGTTCATGATTCTCAGCAAAAATTACAGGGCTGAAAGTGAATGTAGATTTCAACTCTGTACTGTCTCACCCCTCCACTGCTAATGAACCCAATAAATGCTATAATTATAATTACTATCATAATTATGCCCTAGCTTTATTTCTAAAACAATTAGGTAAAAGGTAAGATTTTCTAGTGCACTGAGGTCAAGGACAAAAGTTAAACTGTACGAAATCTCATTTTTCCTACCAATATTGCTTAACTGAACCATATAGTTTGCTCCAAAAACGGAGAAGTTTGCACAGAATAGGCACACATTTTTTCTTTTTCACTTCCCCATCTGTAAAACAGATCTATATCACCATCTAATAAGATGCAAAGTTTTTAACAACGTAAGGTTGGTACACTGCTTGGTCCACACACAAAAGAAAACCAAACAGTTAAACTGGTTTTCATACAAGTTGTTTTTCCAGACACTAGCATAAAATCCTGATTTCACTGAAGTCAACAGCAGAACTCTCATTTATTTCATTGCTGGCCATGATTTCATCCCAGGACTTTGTTATTTGTCAAACACAGCTTTGCATCCTTGGACTTTAAACCTGCAGATGCTACATCCAGCGGTCGTTACCCTGCCTTGGAATGCCAAAGCAGAGATTCCTCATGGTTCCTGACTCTAGCTCCTGAAACCCACATTTGTCACCCTGGAAGGCAGTGAAATGCAAACAAAATTAAAGAACACTGTATCCCTGACTTCAGCCCATGATCAACACAGGGATAAAGTATGTGAAAGCAATCTCATTATTATAAAAATAAGTCCACCTACAGTTCAAATTCGGCTTGCAAGAAAGCAGCTATGAAACATTTCTAACATACGGCTGAACCAACAATGTCTAGAGGAACCCGAATCTCCTATTCCAAACCACTTTGCCTACTTAAAAAAAAAAAAAAGTACTGTGACCAAAAGCCCAGACTGCATTCCAGAGGTCTAGGAATAGCTTGTTTTCCTATTTGCAGTTGGTAAATTTGAAGTCTGTAAGGCATTCCTCTGGTTTTTAAGGATGTCTCCGATTTCGCCTCAAAAATTCACTTTGCTTCTTTCTCTACATGTAAAATTTTGATCTCCTTAGAACTACAGGCTTTGTTATATGAAATATTTTTCAGAGTCACTTTTGAGAAAATATAATTCAATACATTCCTTCTTTCAGATACTGTCCCAGTCCTTAGTTTTGGTACAATATACCATGCATATATTTTAAGTTGTTGAAGCTTCTGACTTTTACAGGCTCATGTTATACACAGGCATAACAGTAAACCACATTTCACAATACTTCTTTTTTTTTTCTCTCTGTTGCATAAGGGACGGTTTTTAAACATCATCAGAATACTGCCATTCCAACAAGTCTAAACTATAAAAAGGACAGGTTATAAAGTGTTTGAAATTACATCCTTAGGGCTCAATTTAGAATCTTCTCCTCACATTCTTTTGATTTGCATGCTTCGTTATTGAAATTGTCTGCAGAGTTCTTTTTCTTTCCTTGCTAATAAGTTCAAAGAAATACATGCTTGAACTCCAAAATATATTAAACTTAATTTAAATTATCTTAAAACATCCAGTGACTGCTCAGCAAACCAGAAAAAGCAGACTGCATTTCTGGAAATAATACACTATTTAGCTAGGGAACTGCATGCATAATGAATCACAAAATAAACATATCTTAATTAAAGAATATTGTCAATATAGATTTCATATAATTTGAATTTTTTAAAGCTGCTAAATCATCACAGCAACATAGAAACAAAAATAAATTTAAAAACTGAAAGTAACTATTTCTTAATTATTTTTAAATGTTTTCATTCCATAGTATTTATGCTTTTTATTTTCTGGGGCAGAAATAAAAGAAAAAAGCAAACAATTATGCACCTTTCGCGAAGAAACAATTCAGATGTACAATTCACCTCTAGAAACTCATTGGTTTATGGTACAATTTAAAACAACATGTGCTATATCTAGGTTTATTAACTTGAAAAAATTTAGCACAGCATTACCCTCTAGAATGCTATTATAGAATTCTGAAAATTGAAAACATGGTTTCAACGGAACTGAAAAACCATCCTTCATGTGGCCATATTTCAGGCTCCATAGAAAAAGATAAAATTTTTCTGTTACTGAAAGAGCTATCTTAATTATAAACCAGATCAGAATCTGTCTTTTCAAATAAGATGATTGACAATGACAACTTTCTGCCAAAACAAACAGAAAACTTACTGCTCACAATATTTGCATAGGCTAATACATATTGAATCACAAAACTGATCAAATAACCTTATGAACATAGTAAAATAGACAACTTGCAAACAAAATCTGAGATAATCTGTCACGGTAGGAATAGAAATAAAATAGTACCATCTCAGGATGACTGATAATAGGTATTTTGGAAACATCCTATTTTGTGGTGCCAGCTGGTTTGTGAATTACACAACCTCAGCAGCCTGGCTGAACTTGTTCCTCTGAACTTTTGGAAACTGGCATTCCTGCCAAAAAGACATGTTGGTTCTGCATGAGGCAAATTCACCTCTACCTTGGTAAAGCAACCAGGATGTCAAAAAAATCTGGATACTACTATGAAACCAACATTACACATTCCCAGGCCACTTCACTAATTTGAATCACGATGATACAGAGCACATTCTTCCTGTTTCCAGCACTTGAATGTTCCTGTAATTACCTAGCATTTCTCAACACTTTGAGTTCTTTGGCAGAACTTACTGCTCAGTGCTATTTTTGGAAACTCCAGCAATAAATACCATAGGTACCTACTCTTATACATAATTTAATGATGAAAAGACACAGTTTGGAATTTCTGTGCTTAACACACTACTTTTGAACAAACAGTGAAAGACTGAGCAGTTGCTACTAATTTCCAGTACTTTAAACACTACTTAGGACTCAGCTTATTCAAATGCTTTTGCTCTCCTAGCTGATCACATCCATGAGCAACATCACGTGGAGATGGGCTCCTGTTCTTAGGTGAGACATGGCTGAATCACCCAGAGGCACTTTTTAAACCCACAACCTGCCTTCCAGGAGAGATACTCAGAAATGGACTGGGGCAAGACCCCACTTCCTTCCACCAATGGGGATACCAGAGCACCCTACACACAGAGATGGCTTGTCCAGCTACCCTGCTCAGGATAATGATAGGTGACTACTGATACTACTAGGTAGGCAGATGACAATCCTCTGCTGCCACTATTAGCCTCACAACAGAACAAACTGGGACTAGGGGCTGGAAATGAAACACAAGGTTGGGGTGGGGGGAAAAGCAAAAATTTCCACCCAAGAGCCACAATACACCTATGTTTTTGGCTTTGGATGTTCATATGCAGAGCTGACTTGCTGACCTTTTGTAATCCTTACAGCCTGCTGCTTCTTAGCTTATAAGAAGTTTTATCTCATACACAGGGTTGTACATACATGGAAATAGAAACTGTTATAGTACAGTCTTGTTTTCACAATTAAAGCAATCTAGTTACAGCAGAATATCTCCTGTGTATACTTGTTCTCAAAGAGCAGCTTTTTTTAGTTCAGCTTAAATCTTGATACAGCACAAATATCCTTAACAATTAGCCAAGAAATATCCCAGCTATCTTCCTTGACAGGAATGAAGATAAAATGCACCAAGCACCTGAAAAAATACCCCATTTCAAACTACAGGACACAGCAATTTCCTACTATAATTAATCAGCTGGATGTTGAGAATATTTTCATTTTCAAAGTACCCTTAATTTTGTTCATGTTCTCTGTTCTGTAGCTCACACCATGAGTTCCTGTAATTCTTACAAGTTGCTCTCACTCAGTACTGTGTGAGGCTCTACAGTTTCCCAGTTCTGAGTGCTATATTAATAACTGTGAAATAACACACAACGATAAAAAGAACAGTATTTTATAACAACATACCAAAGGGTAAAATTTGAGCTGTACTTCCAGCCGTAACTGCTTTTCCTGCCTAGTGTAGTAAAGAACTTGAGTTCCTAACTACAGCTTCTGTGAATGCCAAAATATTCTGTAGGAGTCTGACACACAGAGTACTGCATGCAAACTGCAATAATTCAATTTTACTGAATCACAAAACAATTTTAAAAAATAATTACAATTAATATAGTGCACAACAACTGCAACTGATTCAAACTATACAGGAAATTAGGTTTTTTGGTTTTATTTGGTTTTGCCCCAGTAACATAGGAGGGGATAGGAAGAAGAGAAGCAGAAAGGATCAGCAAAGCCAAGAGCTGACATTTTAATTTTACAACAGAGGCACATATTACTACTTCAATTCTCTGTAACAAGTTGGACAATTAAAATTAAATATTTTCAGAAGACAATCACTATAATTCATAATTCAACTGAATCTAAAACTCTTTATGCGAGTTTCATAGCGCCAGCCAAAAGCAGCTATGGCTTCTCATAGCATGTGTTTAAGAGCAGAGCAGAAATAATAGTTCTGGAAGCTTGTGTCAAGCACGCTAAAAGTTGACAAATAACCCTTTTCTACCAAGCACTACTGTTAAGAAGATTTTAAGAAGGCATGCATACTGTTTCCTATATGTTAGGAAAGCTAATAAATCTGTTTTGAATTCAACATGTCAAGGAAGCTGACAACAAATATGCTCAGAGCTTATGATCTACCCCTCTCAGCATCAAAAAGTTTGAAGCAAACTTCCAGAAATAGAAAATACTGCGAGAAGGATTGTTAAACGTTTCTATCTAGAACACTGCAGCCACCACAGATTTAACAGAAATGGATATGTGGCAATCAGCAGCTTCTATTGCCTCTTTGGTTTCTTTCTTTTAAACTTAAAGAATCTCCCCCTTCCCACCTCATTTCTCTTTAATGAGAAAATAACTACTCAACTATTTTTAAAAATGTCATTATCAAAGTAAAATGGCACAGTTTAATCATTTGTCTTAGAGATGCAATGTAAAAAATGTAATCTAAGAAACTGGAAACCATGCCCACTAAAGTCTGCACCTTCAAGTCTGGGTACAAAACTCCTGTAGCTTTCAGGACATGTTTTGTAGCATACATGAGACAAGTCTTTTGTCTTAAATGACTTAAAGCTGTAATTTGTAATTTGGTCTTGTTTCAAGAAGAAAAGTTTCTTTAACCAGATATTTCCAGCTTGGAAGATAAAAAAGATTCTATTTATGACTTAAAAAAACAAATCTTTAGAAAGCTAAACAAACAGCAGTCCTACGTTTTAAAACTCTAACATATCTTTATCAGGATGAATATTTTGCCCATTTAAAGAAAATTAAATTAATTAGAAATGTTGTAGAGTGCCTGTGAAGCACGTCAGTTTCAAGAAGGGAGTATAGCCAATGAAAGCAATGAATGCTCATATTAAATTGAGAATCATCTAGTTTCCATAGCTACTTTTTAAACAATTGCACACTTATCATTTCTTAGAACGACCTTGTTTACTACGAATAACTTTAAAATGTTCTCTGAAAGAGCTACTTAAAAACATTTAGAAAAAAGTACAATCAGCAACAGCAGCTGCTGCTTTAAACTTTCAAAGAAGACAAATAGTGTTAAAAAACACAAAGACAGTAGATAATGCATTTACCTTTCCCATAATATTACTTGTAATAGAGTATAAGCCTTTGACATCTCAACCTGGATTCCAATCCTGCCATGGGAAACACTTCAGAAGCACCCAGCAACGTAGAAATTGCAGTGCAAGGGTCATACAAGGCCACACAGTCACTACAACAAGTCACAACTAAACAAGAGGAGCTCCAAGAGTGTAACAAACACCTCGAAGTGAAAATTTGCCACCAGAGCTCCCTCAAGTAAATTTTCTAAGTATTTGCTTTCTTTTCAACACAACGAAAGTAAATATCAATGAAGCAGAGAGCAGCTATAAAGTCTTATCTTAGTATGAAAAAACTATGCATCCTGTAGAAAAAGCAACACAGTACAAGACACCACACGACAACGTGCTGCTGCCCTGTACAGAGCAACCCTGACAGTGTGTAACTTCACAGAACTCAGGGCTTCCATCAACTTCTATTCACCTCAGGGACACTAAGCCTGGAACTTTCCTCTCACTTGGCTGAATAGGAAGACTCTGTGTCTCCCTCCTCCAAGGGGAACCTGAAAGGTCTATGTGATGCCATCCTTTCAAGGAGACTGACTACTCTGGAATCACCCCAAAATGAGCTCCTTTACAAGGAGCACATACAATTACCAGTTCTCCTCTACTCTTTCAATTATAGTGGAAATTGGCAATGACTGGGAGGAAAGGAAGGAGGGAAAGGGGAAAAAAAATTAAGTAATTACGTTGCTGAATTTATACACCTCTTTTTCCTTTTACAGTCTGAAGCTTTTCAGTCTTCATCACCTGGTTTCCCATTAGAAATGTTCTGATTGTACAGCTGTGGGTTATATTTATTTCTAATATCACTTCCAGAAGCACATCAAAAGACAATCCAATTTAGGAATTCACTGCATTTCTAAATAGAACATCAGAACAGAATGTTTATAGATACAGCCCTCCAGGGTGCAACAGAAGGAAAACTCTTCAGGATGCAAAGTGTACTCTGCAGTGAAAAGCCGCTATAAGCCACTGGAATAGCAAAAGGGGGAATGGGGGAGTTGGCTGCTTCTTAAGGATCTGCATGTGTGCAACAGCTGGAATACCCAAACAGGCATTACAGAACAACAGAAGCTGTTCGAAGCAGTAAGGAGGCACAGCTGGGACTACAGTGACCAGCAGTTGTCCTTCAGTTCAGAGCTTTGAGGTTCCAGTTCTGGAAGCGAGACAGATGCCAGAGCTTTTGCTCCAGTATACAAATGTATATCTGTATTTCTGCTTCTGACCATCATCATGAATTTGGCAGTGGCATCGATTCTACAACTATTCCTGTCCACCATGCAGAAACCAGAACAGAATCCATATCATAATAGTATTTAAGATCAGATTATTCATCAATTGAACACAGTTGACATCTATTTGCTACCTTTTCCAGAAGTACATAGAGGTTATAAAATACAAAATGCTCTAAGGAAAGAGCTCTCCCAGTGTAAAACTCATAGAAGGTAAGAATTTTAATCTCCCAAAACCTGTCACTTTCTAAAAGTACTTTAAAAAGTGCTTAAAGCTAAAGGGATTCTAGACTCAGATATTGCTACCCAGAGGCAATTGCTGAAGATCACTAAAGTATTAATGTTACTCCAAACCAATCTGGGAGTGTGGTTCAGAAAGCAGTTGAGCAGTAGCCTCTTGGGAATAAGTGTGTGGAATCACAGTGAACTTTTTTTCAAAATAATGTTAATGTATTAAGACTGTATATCTTATAACTAGAAAGCTGATGTAAGAACAGAAGTACTGACTATGTTTAGATCTTGGCCAGCTGCTCCCCCTGCCACAACTTGAGACTACTTCTTAAGAACATGATATTTGTAACATTGGTTTATGAAATATTTTGAAATCATGCATATTATATAAAGGCATTTATTTTTTATGTGTTATATTTACCTTCGATATTAAAAGGGCAGGAGGGCAACTGAATTGAAAAAGGGGCATAAAGACCAACTTTTCATGATGAGGGTGGTAAGGCAGCATACCTGTCTGCCCAGAAAAGTTGTGGATGCCCCATTCCTAGAAGAGTTCAAGGGCAGATGGGTCTTTGAGCAACCTGTTCTAGTGAAAGGTTCCCTGTCTATGACAAGTAAGTTGGAACAAGATGGTCTTTAAAAGCCCCTTGCAAACCAAACCATTCTGGGATTACAGGAAAGTGCCAAATTACAGCGCATTTGTCTCACGTACTAAAATTTAACACTTGGCTAAGTCTGAACAAACAAGGTGTCAGAGGTTGACTATTTCACTGCACGGCTCAGAAAATGGCATAAGCATAGAGGACTCCAGAGTTGTCTCAGAAAATGGAACAGAATGCTCCATGGAAGACAAAACTCCACTTAAAGCTTGATGGAAATGACAACTAACACAGAAGAATTTTTAAATCAGAAACTGGGAAAGAAAGTACACAGCTGTGAATGATGCAGTCATAACTTTTAGTCAAGTTAGCACACTCAAGTAAAGAACAAAGCAAGAGTTGGTAACAAACAGGAAAGTGAGAAACAGAAAAACTGAAAACTTTTTAAACAGTGTGTTTTTTAACAGAGGAGGCAACTGAATCAGAAGCATCTCTGCTCCTACATGAAGCATTTTAAGTTCAAGAATTAGAATTGAGAAAGAATGACCAGATGCACCAGGAAAGAATCATTCTTATCTTAGGAAAGTAAAACTAATGGGAGGACTGGGAAAGACCCATGTATTATCCTGGATATAAAACAGATCACCTAGTGAAGGAGTGATACTACTTCTCAAAGAGCAGCTTGTCAAATTAGATCAGTTAACCATACCAGTCACTAATAGACCTGTGATCTGTAATTTCAATAAAAAGGAGAGAAAACACAGCATTAGGACTATGTTACTAGCTGCCTAAGATGGCAACAGCTATTATATCACTGAAGGTAGAGAGTCAGGAAAAAATGGTAGTATGAAATTTCAGTTACTCTCCAAAGAATAGCACAACACTAAATCAGAATTTTTTTAGATGCAATTAACATCATCTTCAGGGATCAGCTCATTCAGGAATGCAGAAGAAAAGTAAAACCTTGGTTTGACCTAACCTGTGTACAGGATCCAATTCAGGTATTACCACTGAAGAGACGCTTCAAGAGTATGCAAAACAGAGTTAACAACATTAAAGGGGGGAAAAAAGCCAATGATTCTCTACAGCACTTTACACTACCAAAATAGAAGAATGAACATAAAATGGAAGCTAGTTCAAAAAGTTTAATGAACTGAAAAACTGTCCAAAAGTCTTTCAACCCAATTAAGAAATCTATTAAAGGAACACACGCAGAAGAAAAGACCAAAGAAGACAGTCCCAATTAATTCTTCTACGGATCTTAGGCCTTTCTCAAAGAGGGATTCTCAGGATCCATTTCATATTGAAGCACAAGAGAAGGTGGCAGAACAGACAGGCAACATCAAGAGGTCACTAGATCAGATAATTCTCATACAAAACTTATAGAAGTTAAACAAGATTCTACCTCTCTATCTTGTAGCACTCTGGGCACAACAAAACCCAAGAGAGAAGAATACAGTAACTTTCAACAACAAAAAACCCCACACAAAAATTAGATGGGCTTTAACTTTCCTTACTATTCATGTGGACATGGGTTTTTTGTATAGTTTGTTACAATTCATGCACAGTGCCTGGAGAGTTTAATCAAACACAGTAAGCTCTTAAGAGACTGACTGGAATCTTGACAGAGCTGTTTTCTCTCCCTTACTGTAATGAAGCTTGTCTGTGTCGGCTTCCTGACAGATGAGTTGTTTATGACAGGGGAAGGGGTGGAGGATTCTCCTACAAGCATTTATTTGATCCTTCCCTCACACTCAAGATGAAATTAGTAGTGGAAAATGTTCAAGGCTATGGGCAGGCAACAGTTTCCCTGCTAGTACTCCAACACTGACCACCTTTTTCTTGCATCAAAGCTTTACTCAGGCCGGGGATGTCACACAGACACATAAAACCATAAACCAACTGGCTGCTGCCATCATACAGAATAGCTTTCTTCTCCTGTCTGGAATAAGCTCTGGCTGGCATGGGATCCCTTGTGTGTGTCCCAGTAATTTAAGCCTCTGTATCAAAAATATTTTATTTCTGAGAATCCTTTTCCTGTCAAAGATATAATGAAAAAACTGAATATCCTCTAACAGCTGTTTGTGAGATGTTCACTTAACTTGAGGATAGATAAAGTGTGGATAAAACAAAACATTCATGCAAAGGTAGGCTAAGTCATCTCAGGAACAACAATAATTTGAAGTATAGGACTGCAGCTGCATCTCATGAGTGCCTTGCACTCTGCTGCAGTGCTGACACTTGATATTTTCAATATTCTTTCCAAGATATCTCTGCTTTTCTGGTGGACACAAGTTCACTGCACATGCACAGTACTTGATGTGGCCAGATGTTATCTGTGTCCAGTCCATTGCAAAGAATCTGTGTGGAACTCTCAACAGAAGTAAAGTGGATATTTGCAGCCTCAAAGGTTTCAACCCAAACTGTTGAAGAAATCTGAAGAAACAGTGCTAGGTATCACAAATGTTCACATTCAAAAGGTCTTAAAAATAAGTCAGAACAGACAGGACTTGGTCCACCAAAACAACAAAGGCTTCACTCAAGGCAGTTTGCCATAATCATCTGCCCACTTCTCACCATTGTGAGCTAACAAGACCTATCAAATGATTAGCCCATTTTGTAATAGTCACAGGGTTTTTTGCCTTTCACACCACACCCAAGCCCACAGTCTTTAGACTCAGGTGTACGACAGTCCAATTAACAGCAAGTACTAAGTCCAACAGAGGTTAACTACAAATTATCTGTCAGTTTAATGGATTAGCACTGAAATGTGCACTAGCAGCATTCAAAAAGGGCACCAAGACAAGACTGACATTATTGTCATCAAAAAAATCATCTCCACGCTCTCTGCCAACACAAATGATCCCAGTCCTAAGGGAGATCAGCCATTTGAACTAAACAGTGACTTCAGCTCCTGCAGCCCGATGACTACATTTCCCTAGAATGATGAATGGAGGTGTTCCTGAGGGCTGACTCAGTGCCTGGCAGCACAAAGAGATGAGTAACTACCTTTGAACCAGTTTTTGTTCTAGCACACATAGATCATAGCACTGCCAGAGACTACAGAAGTGAGACTTAACCACAGTATCAGGATCTCAAAACACTGGTCTCAATTTACCAACAGTTGATGCCAAAGATCCTTTTAGCCTAGTGCTCCCGCAGCAATGAAATTAACCATGCCCTCCCCACTGACAGCTCAGGTCTGCATTATCAGTCCCAAAACAGTTCTGATCTTCATTAGGAATTGTGTGAGGACAGAAAGCTTCAGCAGTGAAAAGGTAAATCCATATGGAGCCTCTATGTTCATAAAGAGATCTCCTCTCCAATGCTGAATGCCCTGCCATAATAAGAAAATGTTAACTACTGTTCTAGAATTGCTAGAATGATATAATTGAATTAATATGTTGATGTTTGGGATGAAGGAATCCAAGACAGCTGATCTTCCTCAGAGAAATTATAAAGTGCATGTAGGATGGAGTGCCTGAGAAAGAGAAGCAAGTAAAAGTTTTAATCCAGAACAAACTTTCCCAAAACTTCAACAGCAAAGCAAGAAGAACTCTTAACTCACTCATTATGAGGAAATTCATATAATTAACATGGCTAATGAGTAAAAATTGTTCTAGAGAACAGCTGAGAATGCCTAAATTGGAAACCAGCTGAGATGAACTGTACATGAGCAGAGGTTTTACATCTCTGGCATCCTTGGTGAAGATACAGAGCTGATCACTAATTCATCAGCTACCAGGTCTGCTAGACAAGAAGTCTGAGCAGAGAAAGGCTATTGACAGTCACCCCCAACAGAAAGTTCCTAAAGACAAGCACTTTAGCACTTCCCTTTCTACACGACCTTAGCTTTAGCTGGACTATTTGCTGCTGCCATATTTATTGCCCCCATGCTGATAGGGACAATATGTTCCTTTATGTGTCCCCACACATCAGCAGAGCAGCCTGAGTTTGTGAGGAGAGCTACAGCAATTCAGGGGGGAATGGGAGGGAGGATGTGAGCACACGGACCGGAACAGGACATGACACATCATAAGCAAGACAAATAAATATTCTACTATTTTTTCTTTAGATGTATTAGTTACAGAGATAGAATACAGGAAAACATTGTACTAAAAGAGGATGTTGTTCCCTCTTGCCCCTAGCTGTACGATGGTACACGACAGAAGTCGAACAAGGAAGATCCCAAATAATTTCAGATTGACTGTGACTTCACCTCATTTGTATAATGTCTATTAGTAATCTGCCCACAGAAGTCATGAGACAAGACAACAGAGCTCACATTTCTTGATTTGTATCCATCATTTGAAAAGAGTCTTTCCTTTAGTATTCAATAGAAAGACAATTATCCACAATGAACAAAAGAGATTGTTAAAGAAATGTGCTGCCAATAAATGACATAATCCAGTGAATTTAAACCACTCCTCTAAAAATTCTGACATCTTGCAACATGAAAATAAACCCTAAGTAGAAGGAAAAGCAAAGCTTGCCACCTACTGCCCAATGACATAATAGTATGTACTAATACTGTCTCCTTTTAACAGAATCTCTTTTCTTGACACAGAACATACCGAACTGCATCTTCAGTTGTTTCTTTAATGAAACAAAAAATACAATCCCAGCACATGGAATATCCAAAAGCAATTTTTTCTATAAAATCACTTATAAAATCCCTGACAAGCCTGAAACATCATTTCTTACCACATCCAAGCTGACAAAGAATTCCTTTTAATATCCTCCAGTGGTGCCAGAGGCTTTAATAAAGTCTGTCCCCCCACTGCATGGTACATTTTAAAGACAGTACTTAAAAAATATATATTACAATAGATAAAGCCTATCATTTTTTTTCCTGTACACATCTGGAGGAGATCTTTTCAAAGCTATAGACTACAGGAATAAAAAAACAGGGCTGTAGTAAACACCAGCTTATTGCAGATACTTTATTTGTTCTACAGATTTTGTGTCTCAGCATCAGAAATTATGCTTTGTTACCTTTTCAAGTACAGAGAAATTCTCTTCAGTAATTACGATGCTTTGTTAAGCTATTACTCCAAAGGTATTTATTTTCCTAATATATCACATATAAAAATTACTTTTATATTAATTATTTTATAGGAATTATTTTTATATTTTTTATTCTGAACAAGAATAGGTCCTTTGCTTACTGTAGGAATTTGCTTAACTCAAAGTTAAGTAGTCATAATTCAGTTGCCTACAAAACTTTTGAGTACACCTGCAGACTTATCTTCAGTGTGCTGCACACTGCAATCAGCCAACAGTTCACATTCTGGACCTCCAGCATCGCTAAGGCCATGGGAAAATTAAGGGAAAATTTGATAAAGAGAGAAACAAACAAGGATTTACTGCAGTCTCTCTAATAGACTGCTGGCTGGTTACAAAGTCTCAATGTGTATTTGAACAATGACATCAGGAGAAGAGCCCACTCTCTCCATCTGCCTAGTGCTCTTCACCAGTTGCACTCACAAAAAGAAATACCAGTCTCAACAGATACTGATGAACAGTAACCCCTAAAGTTTAGCACAAGATGATGTGAGTAATAAACCTCCTTAGAAGTGGTTAGAGTAGCAACTGATTACACTTTGTATAAAACAATAATTTTGGATTCCTGGGCAAAATGGACCAAAGTACAAAGGTACATGGCATAGGTAAACTTCATGGAGCTTAGGTGAAGTGGAAACTGCTTCTCAGACAAGTACTTGGCCTCTAGCACTGAAGAAAATAAGTTCACTGGAGATGAAATTATGTGTCTCTCAGGGTTCCTAAATCAAGAGCAGAAACGGCTATTCATAACAATGAAATCAATGAGGCATTTATAATTAATCAGACAGACCCAACCTTGAAGACACATCTGCCTTTGTCTAAGGCCAGTCCACATCATCTTAATGAAGAATGTTAATCCATCTAGTTATCTGCTACACCAGCAAAATGCTAAGACTAAGTAAAACCCCTGAAGAGGGCTTCTTTGTGTCTTTGTTATCTATTTAATAAGGTTATTAACAACACAGTGTCAGTATCAACTGGAAGTCAAGACAATACCAAAAGTTATATTGATACACAAGGCTTATAAATCAGGTGCAGCTAATATTATTTTGAAAGGCTTTAGATCAAATACTAAGCAAGATTTCTGGCACAAAGACCAAAGATATCAACAAACATTTCTAAGTTCAAAGTACCTGAAACAGAGGAAAACGTTCCTGGTTCAGTGTTCATTTGATCATTACAACACTAAACCAAAACTCATGGATTTTCTAAAGACAGAATATTGCTATATCAATTTTTATCCCTGAAATCAGTAATAAAGCCTATCCTCACTTTGCTTCTTTTCCTTTGCAAGTCAAAGGTATTTTGCATTTTGATGACAGGAGACAGTTTTCCAAATCAAGCTACTGAGCTCTATTCACAACTCTAAAGAAGGGATTGAAAAATCATATGAAAACGATTCCCATTTGCTGCAAGGAAAACGTCTATTTGCAGTGTTGTTTTTATTTCAGCCACATCCTATAATCATTACTGTTGCACAATAGTTTGCTTAGAGTAACTTGAATGGGTAACTTTTACCTGTTTGGCTAAAAAGTCTCAGTTAAGTATAAAATTGTTGCATAATTGTTTTACAATTAAACACTTGCTAACAGAGAAACCTTCTTAATAGCAAAGGTTCTGAATGCCACAATGTTGTGACTGACACAATAGCAATATATCAAACCAAACTTTAACAATACTAATATATCTTTGTGAAACTCAAAACACACTGCCATGCTTTCCAAGAAAGGCTGTGCTCCTTCAGCCCCACCAAACCCCTGGAAAGAAGTTCTTCTGATAGCTTCCCACCATCTCTTGAAATAATTGTTTGATGATAAATAATGAAAATTCCAATAGTCACCTGAAAAAAAAAAAAAAAAAAAAAAAAAAGCAAAAGGAACCAAAAAACCAAACTCCAACCTGAAAAAGCCATTTTTGAAGAGAACTGACCATATTACAACACAGTAACAAGTAACTTTAAGAGCTCCTCATTAAAGCCCTCCCTACATATTCAAACACTGTGCAAACACCAAATGGTCAGGCACATGTGTTTTTAAACTAGAAAAACTCAATTAAAAACACTATGGCATGAAATGGTGGTTTACTATCTGCTTTTCAATTAAGCTGACAGCACCAGTACAGTTTAGAGGCAATGAAAAGCAGTGCCTTGAAAGCAAGACAATGATTTCCACACACATGGAATATGCCTAAATCACTGTCTCTTTTTGCTGTATTGACATACAGGAGCAAAAGCATATTCCAGTAGTACTCAAAAAACCTCCAAACTTAATGACAAGTTAATTAAAAGTTAACTTTACCTCATGGAATATGTTCAAGTTGCTGGGATTGTGAGATGGAAGTGTACATTGCCATCCCCAAAAGGAATATGCCTTACAGGATAATATGGATAACTGATCTGCATAAACTCTTTACAAGTCTATTAGGAAGAACATGAATAACCTGATGGCTAATTGGGTACGCTGTGTTTCCTTGTAGCAAGTCTCTTGTTGAAAACACTGTGCAAAAGGCATCTCAGAATCCACCCCAAAGAGTTCACAATGGAAAATTTATTTTCCTGATTCTCCCTGGAGCCACCTTGCAGCAGCAATCCTGAGACAAGCACACCATGAGTTCATTACATGTTAGAAGTCATGAGGGGATGCAGTCGGCAGTATAACCTGCAGACAGAATGCCAGGTTTTCATCTCCCTGACACAAAGCAGTAAGCTCAAGAACTGCTGGAAAAATCTCACCTCTGACCACTAGTTAAATTTTCAAGTCTGAACAGTAACACACGGTGCTAATACAAGCTCAGATAGCTCTGTTACTGGGCTCTAGGAGGGCAGAAACAGAAGCCCATGACTTACAGACCAAAGCTCTGAAGCACCAGGTAGCAATCCATGGTTGTATCTCTATGCAAGAGCACAGATTTGGCACCAAAATGGCTGGAAAGCAGCTCAACAAAGAGTGGGTGTCCTAGTGGATGAGCTGAACACGTGTCAGCAGCATATCCTCACATGAAGAATGCCAATAGTTGCCAGCAGGACAGTCATACAGGTCAAGGGAGTGACTACTGCATCCACCAGGCACTTGTGAGACTGCATCTCAAAGCCTGTGACCAGTTTTGGACTCCCCAAATCAAGACAGCAGCACAGTGGAGCAAGGCCAGCAGAGGGCCACCAAGACTGTCAGACACTGGACACACAACATAGGAGGAGAAAGTTCCCAGCTCTAAAAAAAGAAGACAGCTCAAGGGGATGATAGTGCAATCTACAACTGCCCCTTGAGAATCTGCAGAGGAGGCTGACCCAGACTTCTAAGAGGAATACAGCAAAAAGACACAGGGTAATAATAAATGTGCAACAATGGAAACTTCAACTATAAAAGGAGAATACTCTCTCCTGAGGGCAGTCAAATACTGCAACAGAAGCCCACAAATAATGGACCTCTCCAACCCTGCAATCTTGAAAGTATTCAAAGCTCGACCATAAAAGCCCAGAGCAACCTCCTATAAGTGATCCTGCTATAAGCAAAGAGTTGAACCCAGCTGCTTCATACTTGCAACCTGTTTTGTCCCTGCTAAATAAAAGTTTCTTTTAAAAGTTTCCTTAAAAAAAAAAAAGTCAAGGTCTTTTTGGACAGAAGTTGATTATTGTGAAGAGCTTCCATAAAGTATTTTCAAACAGACCTCACACTTAACTTCAAGTGCAGGGCTCTTGTAAGCAAAGAGTTTCACTTGCTCTGTACATCTTTAGTACAAAACTATCATAATGGTGGTGAAAAAAGATGTCCTCCAGAAATATTTACTTTCACACTAGTTTCAAAAACTATAATAATCTATAATCGTTTTTAGACCATCACCTGATACATCATCCTATCTATCAATCTTAGAACCAGAAGTTCTAAAAAATAATTACATGCAGTCAAAGACACAAAAAAAGAATTAGTGTGCAAGACAGGAAATAACCAAAAGAGTAGTCTCTTTTACTTTACAATGATCCTCAGTCTACAGGAGTTTGCACAACAGAAAGTCAATAATCTCTTCAGATTTTAAATATATTTGTAAACATTTACCTTACAATTATCTATTATACCAAGCATGCATTCCATTTTCTGTTATGACTGTCCTACATTGTTGATTTCTGTAGGGTCACAACAGTATGCTCAGTTCTTCTTTCAGGCATGTTTCTTTCAATCTAAATTCACACTGATTTGCCATCAACTAGTAAAAATTGGGAAAAAGTAGTTTAAAACAGGAAAAAAATACTACCTCTTTGAACAGAAGTCAAAAAACAGCTTTAAGACATCAGTTGACAGGCTTACTAAAATTAGCAGGCATTTCATCTGCCTGTCATAGCATGGGACTAGACCCAGTGACACAGGAACACGGGTTTGGAAGAGACCTCAGTAAAGATTTCTGGGCACATAAGGCACACCAGCAAGTCCAAGTCTGTCACTTGGAGTGTGTGCATTCACCACTCCTTTGATGAGCTTTGCTTTGTCCAACATTAAAGCAGATTTTCACATTTCAGCACCACCTGCCTCCAAAGGAGGCTGACTGAGCAATGCTGTGACACTTCGGTGTATGGTTGAGCTCCAGTTGGTTGATGCTGTACTCCTGGTGATCATTTCCAAAACTGTACTAGAAAGATCCCTTTGAAAAACAAAAATGTTCTGCTCACACAGATGGTAAATGCACAAAATCAAGCTGTTGGAGCTATCCTGTTGCCAACAAGTGAGAACAGGAGATGTGAAAGGAACACCCAGAGTTACTGGAGAGCTATCACAGGAATTCAGGCCCACAAAGCATGCCTGTTACTGAGATCAGAATTCCCTACAGGTTTCAATAAGAAGCAGATTTTTGTTTCTGAAACACCACTTGTTTTCAATTACAGCCATCTATACCTTCTGCTAACATTTTTCTGAGATGAGACCTTGTACCTGACAGCATATCCATCTTCAGAGCACAGCTATGAAGACTTGCTGAACCTAGGATATTCCAGGAAATTAATCTCTCTCCAGCTTTCCTTCTGTTCAGCACCTTATTCTTAAAAAAATATAAATCTGGAAAGAAAGAAATTAATTCCCTGGTTTCCTAAATATCATTGTTACCATGATCCTAAGAAAGCATGCGTGAACACATCTTGATGACTGAAGTTGGAAAAGTTGCATTCCTATATAAAACAGAAAAAAATTGACAGAGGATGGCAAAACAGAAGCTCTGTAGAGACAAGTCTCCTCTAGGAGCTAATTTAGGTCTTCCAGGTTGGCTTCTTCACTGGCCTTCACCAGTCCAGTGCTTGACTGCACAGCAGCAATGTCCAGATCAGCACACCATCACAATGACAGTCTGGATAACTCCACCTTCCAGGAGTGGGAAAAGGAAAAGCCATTCCACAAGTATCTGGGCAGCCTCACACAACATACAAGATCACAATGTGTTAAAAAAGGAATTGAAACAGAAACTAGCCTGTCTATCCCTCTCAGCATCAGAAATCTGACCAGAGAAGGATCTTTCAGCCCTGTAAATTGTCCTAACAGTATATTAGGACTAACAGCCTAACAGGACTATCACTGGCACTCATTTCAACAGCTGTTTCTAAACATCTGCCTTCTGCTGCACTTGACACAACAGCTTTGGTTTGTGCAACAGCCCCTTTCCTCTCCATCTCCTACACCTGGCTTCAGCCAAGATTGTAGGCTGGTGTTCTCGTGACTGCAGAGACTCAGTTTTCCATTTTCCCATGCCAATAATAACCTGACTGAAACAGATTTATCTTTATATGATCTCAAAGAGTAACAGTTCTACCTGGAAAAGTCTACAGTTAGGAGAAAATCCCAGGCTGAGAAGTGCCAATGAACAACAAAGCCCACTGCATATGGAAGCATGCAGAGGCACTTTGGAAAGCAGATAACAGATGACTGGTTTTGTCAGTCTGAAAGTGCTTCCTCTACATCTGTGATGCCTTGTGACAGCAGGTAAGGAGATTTTGGTGAAGCATGAAATGCTGTAGGTATCCTCTAGAAATACTTCGAGCATCATAGCCCAACAATTATCATAGTAGCACAGAAAAATATCAGTTTATCATCTTTTTTTTCCCCAAGAGGAACTCTTTATTCCTAGACATTATTCCAGGAATAATGGAAAGTAAGCCTTCTCTAGAGGCTGCCACAAGCCTTCTGAGTACAGTTTTAGAGTGCTTAAAAGATGACAGTTCTTTTTTTCAGGATAGAACAAATTACATTCTTTTATCTTTCTTTCCCCCTCCCATATATATTTTTTAAGTATATTTTACTACTCAATTTGGACAATGGGCCTTTATTGCAAAAGAAAGAAAAATTCTTTGAGAATGCTTGTGTGCAGAGGGAGGGAGAAAAAAGAAAGTATACTCTACAAGAATCAGTACTGATAACCCAGGAATTGTCTGGCCTTTTTGTACTGATTTTTTGCACTGGTCTTTATGGGTCCTAGCAGAGACACCAGGTGATGAGTCCAGCTGGTCTGGAGAGGAAACAGGAAAAAAGTCTGATGGAAAATTACTGGAAATTTCCCCTTTATATTAGTCACTTTAATAATCCTTGCTTCAGTGGTTGGAATGAAACTGGACTCAGAGTACTACGAAGTACTAAAATTGGGTAGCAATTTCTCTGTCTTTCCAGACTATAGATGTATTTTTTCCTAAAGTCCTCAGTGCTCTACCTTCTACCTTTCTCAAAGAACATACTGGCTTAGGGCTTAGAACTCCAAGAGAATTCAGGTAAATTTCTCTTCTTATTACACAAGACATGTAGGAACCTAATTTAGCTTCTGGATCCACAGTAAGTACAAAGAATTAGAAGGATTTAGGAGGAAAAACAAAAAACGATAAGGGGGTTATGAGACAACAGATAACATTGGAAGCATTGTACAATCTCTGTTCTTATATATAGCTTTGGAAAGGAAGTGGCACTTTGTTGTCAGGAGCCTGTGATGACTCAGGTGCAGAACTCTATAATCACACACCACCCTTCCACATTCTTTTTACAGCTTCAAACACAGGAAAACAATTTATTTCCTAATCCTGATTATTTTGCTCTAGAGACTAGAAGCAACAACGGCTACACTTTCCTTAAAAGCAAAGGCAACCTCTCCAAAAACAACCTGTCACAGGACAGAAACTTTTTGTCACTGACTTTACCTGAAAGAGGAAGGGCACCAGTAGCTAAAAACACCTAAAATTGTTTACATCCCACTTGATTGCCAACCTCCTGTGCACCTTCCTCCTCCCATAGCAAATGGGGTCTTGAAACAAACTAAGGTCACACACATCAATAAAAACAGTACAATTACAGAAATTTCAGACTCGCATTAAGTATCTAAAGCTCAGCCAGTTTTTGATATTATTTCTCTAAGTCACCAGCTATTAAAGAGGCAGAGAAAAACTTCTCTAACAAGATGGGTGTTTCCTTGCTACTTATGGCAGTCGGATACAATCCCAAACCTCAAACACAAGCAAGCACAAGTATTCATTGTAGCACAGCCACACACACTTATATGGAAAGAGAAAACATAATGCAAATAGAAGAAAGCAGAACAGAATAGAAGCACCAAATCTTACTCTCCTCACTTACACAAGGTGTCAGAATTCCATGTCACTTTGTTCTAGGATAAACTCAAAAGGTCACCAGTGCAAATTAGGAATAATTCCTCCAAAATTAGTACAGCAGTATCACTCTAAGGAAAACAGAAGTTGACTGATATCACAGGTTTTCTGTTCATGTAAGGAAATCTGGCTTATAAGTAATAGAAGTCTAAACATCCACTGATCTTGCAGTTAAAACAAGAAGCTGTTTTTAAAAATCTTCGACAGTTTCCAAGTATGATTTTTTGAAAACACTTGCAAGGAACAATGTTTTACAAATCTGACATACTGGACTCCTTTAAAAGCAAAGAAAACACTTACTGTGGTTGCATTTGCTGAGTTAACCCAACAGGAGGCTTCTGCTTGATTGTGAATGCCATCTGAGCCATAGGGCCAACCTTTGGTGGGACCTGCACCTTCTGAGAGAAGGTCTGCTGGGCAGCCTGCTGGGGAATGGGCCACGGGGGAACAACGGGGCTCCGGCCTCCAGTGGAAGAGGTGTCTTGCACGGCTGTATCCTCGCAGGAATTACCTTTTGTTCCTGGTTTACACACACAAAGCTGAGGTCGCAGGCACATCCCTCCATTTTGGCACGGTGGTGCACAGTTAGCTAAGAAAAGACATTTTAAAGAGTACCTGTGAAACAAAGCACGAAGGAAAAGGCAAACCCTCCCCACAATAAAAAAAGGCATTAATTGTTAATGCTAACTGGAGTAGGAGAGAACAACACTGCTAAGCTCCACAAAAGATAATATACAAGTTGGTATAACTTGTACTGATTTCTTGTACAACAGACATGCACAACATTTGAGCAACTTCAAAAAGTAAAATGCTGGATATAAAAAATAGGAAATGCACTAGTTAAATCGAGATATATAGCATTATTTCAAATCTTCCTCCTTTCTGCTCAGCACCCTTTCTCATCATACTTTAAAAACCCAAACTGCATCTGATGAGGCAATATCACACAGATACAGAATTTTACTACTGATCCAGGCAGGATTAATTTTACTACTATTTTAAAATCAGTTGCTGCATAGATACCTAGAATGAATCCCTACAGCCACGTTATAGATCACCAAAATGATGCAGACAAGTGTGAAGCAATTCAACCCTTCCTCCTCTAAACCTCAAATGATGTTCCCTGCAGTACCCCCATCACAGCAACACAGGAGGTGAACTGCTGCTACAAAGACATTGCTACACCTATGAAGAAACAGACTTGTGATTATCCCAGACCAGCTTCTATAGAGTCTTTGTACCATCACTGAAAAGGGATCAGAGCCTTTAAAATACAATTGGCCTTCAGAGAGGATTAATTACACTGCTTTGCATTGCTCTGTCTAATGACTACAGAGGTGAATAGGCAGCCTAGACTCAACATCCAGCTTACAGACCTAGCTAATGCAGTATCAATTCCACTTGGAATGAACAAGAAACTTGGAGGAGCAGCAAAGCCCATCCGAAAAACGGAGGGAAGAAAAAAAAGCAAAACCAATTGCTGATTATGTGTACACATAATACTGCAAAGGCATGTCTACCTTAAGGATTTATTCTGGATGCTAAAATTTGCATCACATAAAGATGGCAAAACAAATTAATTCTCTTATCTACAGGACAAAATTTAACATTAAATGATAGCAAAGGAAATAATTTCTTCATTAGTCACATTAAAGATGGCATACAATGAAGCATGTATAAGAAAAAAAATGGCTGAGCTACTTTGTTCCTGCAAACTAATCATATTTTTAATATTGTTAAAGATCTTTTAACATCGACAAAATTATACCTCAGGTGATACATTTTTTACTAGAATAAATAAGTTAATATCTTAAACTATAACATGGGATTCTGCACCATATTCAGATTCATCCAACTGAACAACTGTATTATTTAGAAAAAAAGTGAGTCCACAGCCCTGGTCCAAATAGATTACTTGACGCTTCAATCAAGTTCTAATACATATTTCTACAAAAATAAATAAAATGCACAAGAATATATATTAATTGATGCATTAGGATGAGACTGTGCTAATTTGGAGGCCTAGTTTATCCACTGGCAACTGTATCATACATGCCAACTACACACAACACAGAATTGCCCTACAACTTAAACCTGAGTTTTGCATGTTTTTTTCATGGAGCCTTTCCCTTCCATTTGCAATTTATCTGCTTTTCAATAATACTTAGCTACATTTATATGTACATGGCTGAAATAAATCATATCTTGAAAAATAAATTCAGGAGCCTAAAATTCTAATTAAATTTCACTGGCTTTGGAGAGACTCTTAAGACAAGTGACACCATCACCTGGGTCATCTGTATGAAACATGCAAAGATCACAGAAAAAAATTCGGGCCCAGTTAAGAATATTTTAAAAAACATCACAAAAAATTATTTTAAAAAAGCAAGACTTTCAGAAGTCCCATTTTTACATTAAGAAAGCATTCATATATTTCTGGAGATTTACAGACGCATGCCTATTAAACTCTAAGTTTCTCAGGAAATTATTTAAAAACCAATGACAACATAGAAGTAAGCTAACAGGACCACACCAAAAGTCAGTATGAAAAAAAATCCACTCTGCCAGGACACTGATCACAGCATTTCTCCTATCAAAAATGAAGAACAATGTATACACAATGTATTATACAAAAGACATATACACAAAAAGACAACCCTGAAAAAACTGCAACTCTTTCTCCTGTAGTTAAGAACCAAAGTTGTGCTTCAGAAGCCTACAAAAACATATTAAAGTGAAGGTTGCAGTGAATTTAAAACTATAAAGCTAAAAACAGAACCTGTTTTGATATTACCTCTTTTTTTTGCTCACATAGACTTGAACATTCTTACTTCACTGACAGCAATGTAAACCCTGAAACACTGTAGATGAAGCAAATGCTCTGCAGGACAAACTGCATTACTCTAACTGGCCTTTAACAAAAGAAGTATCAGCAACTATATTATAAAAGACCAGTGACAACAGGTTGAAAACCCCATCCATTAGATCTTCATAGCAATTAATCTTTTGACTGAAGTCCTTCATTAATGTTGCATAATACAAGATCACAACACTGGAAAAAGATCACATTTTTAGGAAAGAATTAAAACGAACATTTTAATTGACATAATACAGCAGTTTAGTTTCTAAAATGTCCAAGACAGCTGCAGTGTGCCAAATGAATGACCTAATTATTTTGTTTGAAGACAACAATAATGGCCCATAAAACTGAAAACACCAGTATTTTCCATAAAGCTAAGCTTCCAAAAACTGAAGTGTGGAAGTATTAAGTTCAAAACCAAAAAGCAGGCCAATGTACTGCTGTTAAAGGCAATTGGCTTCATCCTATTCAATTCAAGGAGGTCATGGCTGGAAATTCAAAATGGAGCTTGGCAAAGATGCAAATAATGAAACTAAGCTTAGTGGGTCAGATTAAAGATCCACTTAGTCCAGTGTTCTCCCTCCATTACTAAAGTGGATGCTTAAGGACAGGGTGAGACACAGTAAAAGTTTATACCACTACAGCTTTTGAGAATTAGAGGCTCAGCAACTTCCTGAGCAAGAGTGCTGGTTTTGTGTTTACTAAGTCTCAATAGATTTTTCTGTCAGAGGTTGACTAATCTGCTCTTTGAGCCACTTCACTGCAACATCCAAAACTTGCTGTGCCACAGAAGTTGGCCACATTGAAAGTCCAGGCACAGGCAATATAACCAATGTTCCCTCACTTTGCAGAAGTAGGGTTTGTGGTGGGGTTGACCTTAGCTGGATGCCAGGTGCCCACTAAGCCGCTCTATCAGTCCCCAGCTAGACAGGGGAAAGAAAATAAAATCGAAAACAACTCATAGGTTGAGATAAGGCAGTTTACTGAAGCAAAAGTTTGTGTGAACACAAGAAAGAAAAAAAAAAAAAAACAAAAAAACCCAAAAAACAGGTTTATTCGCTACTTTCCATCAGCAAGTGATGCTCAGCCACTTGCCAGGAAGCAGGGCTTCAGCATGCAGAGAGGTTGCACCAGAAGGCAAGGTCTGTAAATAACAAATGCCCTCTGTTTCTTCACCTTTCCTTAGCTTTTCTATCTGAGCTGATGTCATATGGTATGGAATATCCCTTTGGTCAGTTTGGGTCAGCTGTCCCAGTTGTGTCCCCTCCCAGGATCATGCCCACCCCCAGCCTATTGATGGGGGAAGGGAATATTGAGAGACATTGCTGGTGCTGTGCCAGCGCTGCTCAGCAGTAGCCAAAACCAACACCTTTCTAGGTACCAATGCAAAGCACAGCTCCAGCTCAGCCAGACCCCACAAAGTGGGGAGGGAACAAGAATTCTTTTGGGTTGGTTTGTGTTTTAAGACCATGCAATCTATATCTACTAAAAATAAAGTCATAATGACACATTTGCTTCGGAAGTGCCTAAGCCACAAAAAGCCCAAAACTGTATCCCAAAATGCTCATCCTTTTTATACATCGTTCCCTAACCAACTACTGCTCACCACTCTCTCAGACAGACTACTATGGGGTTTGACAAATGCATATCTGGCCTGGTATGGTTGTATTTGTGACATTCTTTCAGAAAAATCAAGGGTAAAATAACATTACCATTAGGTTTAAAGCATCTTATGTTGGTTTGGGACTGATCTATATGTACACACTTTTTAGTCCATGTGTTCATATCATTACAGTTAAAGTGTATATAAATATTTGCAGAAGCAAGACCTAAAATAAAAGGTTTATAATAGTCTCAAAACACATAATTATTATAAAACTTCTACATATACAGAATGCAATTTGTTTTAATACATTCTAAATTAAGCATAATTTATTATCTGGAATCAATAAGTATAAAACATTGTCTTGTATGGAAGGAATTTAGATAAATATTTCTCTTTTGGCCCTTCAAATGAATCAAAATACAAGTATAACCGATTCCACTTGTCCTAAAAATGTTTGTATAAAAGTAATATTAAACTAATGCTAATTCCTGGATTAAGATCATTACAATCTTATTCCTGTGCTAATCACTTATTTTAACTTCCTCAAAACTAACAACACATTTACAAGTTTATTTCCCTGTGGAGAATAGAAATGCACAAAAATTTATATTTCAGTGAGAAATTCACAATAAACAAATTTAAATATCTCAAAAGTTTCCTGCACCCAAGTTTCTAGCTTTTTAGCCTCAGCTCCACTGTTAAGTATTTCCTTTAACAAGCAATGCTGTTGGTTTGTACTTAAATGCCCACAAACGTTTTTCAATGTCATTCCTGAATTTCTAATACTTCAACACAGTTACATTACAACAGTGTTGTGAGTCTTACGCTATTTCTAATGTACCCATCCACCATATTTCTTTTACCACATGAAATTCACCTTTTTTAATCTCCTCTTGAGCACACATAATAGTCCAGCACCAGTTCAAACAGAATGCACAGACTTCCAACAAATTTCATCAGCAGTGCACATTGGCACAGTATATATCAACTTCTGCCATAGGAGTGCTAAATCCTGCCAGGCACAACACATGCCAGAGGGCAAATAATAGAAGTTCAGCAATTAGAAAGAGGATTTTAAGTATAGAGGTATTTCAGATGCCAGCACAAAATGGTTGAGAAATGATGCATGCATCAAGTTTACAGAAAGGGGAAAAACCAACACTGTGACATGGATACATCTGTGCTGAGGGCAGCATTCTCAGGTTTCTTTACATTCAACATAGGAATACTGTTAAAGGCATAACAAATACTGCCTTATTTCATGAATGCAAGGTTTTTATTCCTCGAGCACACAAGGAAACCAAACCAAAGCTCATCTTGGTTGAGTGCACATCCTAAACAAGAAGCTGTGATACAAAGGCACCTTAAACTCCTGCTGGGTTGAAAGACAGAGTGATGATGATCCCCAACCGATTCCAGAAGAAAAGCAATGAAGCGTTTTCCTTGGAAGGCCACAAGCTGTGGGCTCTGAAAGCAAAGAGGTATATTCCAGTTTCCCTCAGAAAAGTCTGGATATGGTGCTCACATCCTGAAGTATAATGTTTTTTAGAATTTCCTGTTCTCAGAACTACCCTACTGCTTAACTCATCACTTAATTCGCTTTTACTCTGAATACCCTTTGAAGTATTAAGTAATTGTCAGGACTGAGGATGCAAGTGGAGTCTAGAAACCCAAAAGCTCACTGAAGCTAATGCTTTTCTAGGGAGCTAGTTCTCTGAGTATAATCCTAAGAAATTACATTAACTGCAGAAAACCTGTGTGACCTCTACACTACTAATGGAGGTAGTATCACAACCATCATGTCTTTCTACACAGGAACTTGTTTTTGTCATAACTACATGGTCTTAAGGAATTCTTTCCCTAAATACACTTCAAATGAAAGCATGTGTTGGAATTTTTTCCTGTCCACTTCAAACCATCACATTCATTCCCACACTGGCATGTAAACATGACCTCCAGGAAGGGAAGGAAACAAAAAACAATGCTTTTAGCATACATATTTCTTCTAAAACAAACACACAAAAAACCAGTTTCCCTCTTAACCTAATGGCAACATCATGTACTTTACTAATAATATACTCTATGTATTTCCATAGTATAATCTCTAAATGCCAAGACTTATCAGAATTGAATAGCAACTGTACTCAAATACTTTAAAGGCTTAACTTCAGCAAAAGAATGCATTATTCTATCAGCAACTGTTTGACACTTGGCATTTTCATTCATGTTGTGTTTACTGGAGTTTATATAATATAAATAGTTAAGACTCTACAATCTGAGGAACATTTTAAAGTATTTACTTATAGAAGATCATAACTATGTGTATTCTGACAATACAAACATTTTACATGCTACAGATCGCTTTATCATTCCAGTGCCCACAAATAAAAATAAAAATTGTTCACTGCAGAATGGACTAAGCCAAGGAAACCAGCAGATACACACATTATGCACTATTTTTGCTGCTCAGGTTAACACCCCAGTATGAAATCCTTTTAATTCTCTTAACATTTCTCAGCACAGTGATTATTCATTTTGTTACAAAATAGTTTATAATAAATATGCAGGAAACTGAACAAACTAAGACAAGCTCAGTAAAAAGGCAACTGGAAATATTTAACTGGATGCAGGATTCAGACAGCTGAAGTGTTACAAAAAAGAGAAAGACTAGAGAAAAAACTATTAATCACAGTAGAGTAAGAAAAACAGTAAGTGTGATAAAATTTTTCCTAAATTCAACCAAGTCTCAATAAGAGTTCACAATTCAGTTGACCTTCTCTGAAATTCCAGGCCTAAACTCCCATCTAGATATAATAAAAACCTGATCTCAATTATCAAAAGCAAATATTGCCTTAGGACATAAAACAATTTCCCCTATGCAGGGATTATTATCTACACTTCACAAAAAAAAGAACGTGCCCAAGCAGACCTATTTTTAGCTCTGTATTTCAATGAACATCTTGCCTTACTGACATGAAAAATGCTTCCCCCTCTGTGTGCAGTCATAGATGTGGAGAAATGCTAAAGATTAGCTTTCTTTCTATAGTCAATGCACAGGGTCTATTTTCTAGGAATAAATTAGGCTACACAAGTACTGCTGCTTTTTTAAAGGCAGAACAAAAAGCCAACCAAAGAAAGAAACCTCAAACCCAACCCAACATCAGTCTAGCAACTAACACATCAGTTACAGAACTTGGACTGTCTTAAGGACCTGAACCATCAATAATCTCTCAATACCCAGTACTCCAGAGTTTGAACAAGGAGACAGTTCAGGGAGGAGTGTGTCCTTCTTCATCTACCCTCCATAAATCCTATAGCTCCCAGGCAATCCAAGCTTGCTTTAAGGCAGGATCAGTTGGCACAAGCAGCCCTTTGTGGTGAAAGCAGTGCTCTTCTCAAGGCTTCACAGACAGCGGAATGCCACCCCTCGCTACAGCTCTGCTTTTCCCAAGGTTGAGAGGCTCACTGACCCCATACACAAAGCCACTTTGCAGGACAGGAACGAGAGGGGAGCATGCCCCCTTCCAGCTCTTCCCTTCTCCATGCTCAGGAAGAGTGGCTGTAAGAAGGAAGGTCTAAGACTAGGACGGTGAGGATCAAAGTGTCACTTCTCTGTCAATACATCATTTTGTTCCTACACACGTGCAGAACCAGGCAGTGAACAACTGATGGACGAACCACAGCTTTCCCTGGCACCTACACAGCTTCTACTCCATTTCCAAGTTAAACACTGAAAACAAACAGCCAACAAACTGAAAGATATGGGGGAAAAAACAAAATCAAAACACCTCAGTTTTCTGTGTTCCTTCTGATTCTCTATTAAGAAGGGAAGTGCTCCAGACTTTTCATTCACTGTAGATTTATCACAACTTTACTTCAAGTCTTGCTTCTTTTGTTAACACTAACTGCTGCAATGAGCTGAACAAGTTCACTATCAATCTGTCATCTGCTCCAGTGTGAGAGCACAGCATCTTGACAAGTTTCTTTTAAGGTTCTCTTTTTTTGTTGTTGTTCTGCCTTAATTCTATACACACTTGCAGTATTTGTATGAAACAGACTATGTACCATTATAAGCTTATTTCCAGTAAAGTCCCCAGTGTCTCACAAAGAAAAGGCTGGGCATGTTTCACTTCATACTAATTGTGGACTTAAGTTTCCTCACCAAAATGAGGGAAAGGCACATGGCAGGGTCATGTGTAGAGCAGGCAGCAGCTAACAGCTCCCCCATCTTCTCACAGCTCTTTTACAGCCTAGTCTCACAGGAGGGAGGTTGGCTGCCAACCATGGCCAGGAGACTACTGCTGATTCAGGTCAGTCTCTCCTGAAGCTGTCCTACCAACTGGACTTAGTCCCCCAACACAAACCAAACCTCTTTATCTTTAGGTGTATACATTCTATTTAAGATACAAAGAAAAAAATATGTCTAAATAATAAAAAGGTAAATTCAAAACATGAGCACTTCAAGAATGTATTACAGAGTCATATTGGTGTTCATTCCACAAGACCAGACTACACCTTGCCCAAAATAAAACACCAAGCCCTGAAACACACGTGCTCAGGGCCTCAGGTCAAACCCAAAGGGTTTTGTCTACAGATCAGCTCCATGCTGCTTGCTAACATAGACAAAGACGACAAGAATTTGGACCCTGTCGTTCTACCCCCTTCCAAGGGCATCAAGTGAAAAATAAAGCAGAGCAGAATTACCATCAAGGCCTAACAAGAGCCTTCCCACTACAAAAGCCCATTTCCTGTACATAAAATTCAAAAGTGTTATTTACATATTACAGTAGCAAGCATAGCAAAGGTAAAACCAAGCTTCTCAAGCTTTCATGTTTTCAATTCTGCATTGTTTAAAAACCACATCAAAGGATAGATCAAAAAGGACTAATGTATAGGTCAGCCATGTGGGGTCAAAGTAGCTTGTCTCCTTAAAACTCAGACATTAAATTTTGAATTAGGCATAATTTGAAGGAGATGGATACTGCTTTTACTGAGATGATAATCTTAGAATGAGAAGAAACAACATTTGGGGACAGTATGTTATAGTTAGGCCTTGTATACACAATGTAAATAAACAGAACTTGGTAAAGCTCAAAGCCACAAAACTGATTAAGCACAAGCTTTGGGAAGCAGTTGTGGCCAGAACTCCAAGAAGCACAGCTGCAAACATTTGAAGTACTCGGTTCTGAATGATGGAAAGTACAGCTCTCCTGGATACCACTTCCTTGGAGCTGAACTGAAGACAGAAAATGAGTAGATTCTGAGCAACCCATACTAAAATAATTAACGATACAGAATTTTATGTCTAAACTGGAGGACTCAGGTATGTTTCTAAGTTTCCAGGTCTGGATCCTAAATCCAGAACAAGACCTAAATATGCAACTTTCCCTCACCTTCCCCAAGAAATTCAGAAACACAAGCTGGAAGCAACTTAAGGCACACTCCATCCAGGTGATCTGGAACCACTGGTCACACTGTCAGGTGCCCATGTCCTGAAGGAGACACAGAGCTGTAGCATGCTTACTCAGCCAGAAATATAGCTCTGGAAATTTAGGGAGGAGGTGGCTCAAGCTGAACAGCAATACACAAGCAGAGGCCAAGCAGATTCAGAAAAGGAACAAAGGGGACCCTTCCTCGGGGCAAGTATTCACACAACTTTCTAGACTTCCTGCCTCTACAGCAGCAAGGATCTACTGTTGTATATTTTTATTCTGAAAAATAAATTAAACCTCTGTAATGTCTTTATATAACATTGAGTCAGGGAGACTTTTTAAAAAGAGAATTAGCAAGATACTCTTTTAATACAAAGAAAAAGCCAACAGACTGCTAGCCTATTTTCTGATGACCTTCCCAAGCTGCCCAAGCACATCACAGACAGCTCATGATCAAACCCATAGAATTCAGTCCAGTAGAAAGTACTAGTCCTATGTATGGAATACATGCATGCATACACACAACACCTTCAGCTAAGTAAGACTTAAGACCCTTTTAATCTTAATTGACAATGATGGCATACCTGGGTTCTACATAGAGAGCAATTTCTCTCTCTATAAGAAATTTACTCTAAATGTGTTCCTGCAAAATCCACTTGTTCACCTCTTCACCCCATGAGCCTTTCTTACACCTTTGCAGTAAGGAAGTCAAGCCATTAAAAAGTGCTAGTTCTCTCCTTCTCACTTTAATCATCTAGTTTACACTGAGAACACTCACAAACAACTGCTATTAATACTCCAGACGAAACATATTATATATTTTACAAGGGGTTTACTACTATACCAAGGTGGTTCTTCTCATTTATCTTTTTAAGATATCAGATTTTTCATACAACAAGTAATTTTCTCACACATTCCCAACATGAAAAATAGTTCCTTGTACCATTAAGCCAACAAAATGAGAACAAACAGAAGAGCATATTTTGTAGAACTAGTTTTAACTAACAGAAATTTAGCAGTAAGCAACAAAGTAGGAGACAACAGATTTCAACAGGATAAACACGGGTGGTGGGAACTCCTGATTTCCAGCACAGGCCTTCCTGACAGTTGTTATAACTTGTCCAAGACCACATTTAACCTATGGTTTAATTTCCATAAATGAAATAATAAAAACCCCACACTCTAAGCTTTATTTGCCTTACAGACATGTTACAGAGCTAATTACTGTTTCTATAAAGCTCTGTTATGCAACAAGTACTAACAAAACATGGTGTCTCAAGCCTTGGTGGTATCTCATTACTGCACTTGCACAGATTATAACCTATGATAACTATGACTGGAAGATAATTCTTGTCCTAAACCCTTTCACGTGCTTCTAACTTTGCAAGATGTTTACTGTTGTGGTTCAATTTTTCCCACCTTTGTCTTTACCAAACGTGGATGTTCTGAAAGGTTGGTTTTGATTGTTAGGTATCATATGCCCAGCATAAAACAACTCTGAATACTTCTAACACCGTGTGTTATCATTTCATCTTTTTAATTAGAATGATGCAGCTCTTCATAATTTAAGTCACTCTAAGTTTGAAAAAAGTTCTTAAAACTTTCCAATGTAAAGCTGAAATATTAGGGACAGCGTGGGGAAAACCCTACATGCCTGAATTGGATAGGATAGGCACTCTCATACAGTTTACAGAAAGACAGAAGCTCACCTTCTGAGAACTGTCAGGCTTCCAAGAGAACACGAACAAATGTAAACACAACAAGCAGTTCAGCTTCAGACTAAAATTTAAATAAAAGGACTTTCAAAGCTCCCTTGCCTCCTCTGTATGGATGCTGTCCTCTAACCTGCACAGAAACATTACAAACACCCCCTGTCGCTGCTACTGAGGGAAAAGGGATGTGGCTGCCACTGCTCCCAGCCAGACTGCCACCTGCCTGGACTAAAGTTCACCCAAGGGAATGGCAGCCACAGCCTCACACGTGAGAAAGCAGGGCTAGCAAACTGCCAAAGGAAGGGAAGGGAGCCTGACTGCAAGACCAGACCTCTGCCCTTCACCCCCTCTTTCTGAGGTTCCAGGCAGGCTTATTCACACAGGTGCAGCAGAGCAGAAACACATGCTGCTTGTTCCAGCCTGGGATTACACCTGAGCTAATAAACCTCGCTGATCAGAGCTGGCTCTCAGCACTCTGGTTCTGGAAGCACGATGCAGACAAATGGAAGTTGGCTCTGGAAAGAGCCAGTATGGGTCTGGGGTTTATTAACTCAGGCTTTGCACCATGCAAAAGAGTAAAATCTGGCCCTAGAGACTAAATAGCTTATTAAAGTGATACTGAGCCTGAACTAATAAATCCTGACAGAATCAAACTGATTTTGCATCAAGTCAGCTCAGGTGTGCCAGCATCTGTGGCACAGTTAATCCACTGCTGCAATAAGCCACTCAAAACCAACAGAGCCTGCTATCTGAATTTTAAAAACTCACTCAATTTTACAGGAAACAAAGGGGTTAACTGTTGGTCAGTTACAGATTTTCTTTTCTTCTGAAAGGAACATCAGGAGCTTCCAGAAAAGGTGATATCTGGCTTTTATGACTGGGAGACTAATCTTCCATAGCTGAATCAAGTCAAAGCTATCTCATGGTTTGCCTAAGTTACAAAACAGACAACTTCAGTACATTCAGTGCTTCCCCTGGCCTGCCAAGAGAGGGGTGAAACTGAGAAAATCCAAGCCAAGTGTATTATACCACTGCTAGGAGGAACTCCAGTAGCATCAGAGCAGAGAATAAAAGTATTTAGTGCTAAGGACAGCCTAATATCACAGGTACAAAATGAGAAAATCCCCCCATCTTTCTTTTAACTCTGTCTCTGCTACTCCGTTCCTCCAGTAACTGTATGAGCTAACCAAATAATTAATGGATTCAAATTGAATTCTACACAGCTATCCCATAAAAATCCAGTTGTCTGACTTAGTCCTTACTGAAGACTCTAAACATAAAAGGAAATCAAAATGAAAAAAATTAATGATAACCAGAGAAGTGAAAAAGACAAAACATAAAGGGCAAAATGACTTAATTTACAAACAAAAAAGTTGCCTTGAAATGAAAGTTACTAGAAGACAGAGAAAAGGCATTTAAAAAAAACAAACACAAAACAATGTTTGGGTTTTGTTCAAAATAGTGAAAATAAAATTGGTTGACAATAGGACAGTTAAAATACATTTTTCACTTAATGTTCTGAAATTACTGAGTTTTTTTTCCATTTTGATTAGTCTTTAGGCTAAGGTAGGTGTTAATTAAGCTCTGCAGTTAGCCTCAAAATATCACTGTAAGCTGAAGGAAAATATTCTAGTACTTGTAAGGTGTTAAGCAAAACGTGACTAACCTAACACAGCAGCTTGCATTTGAAAATGTTAATGTAGAAGAATATCTTAAATGCATGTCTAAATTAGTAGGGAAATTGTGAAGTTTTGTCTTTAACTACTATCATAAAGTCTTTGCTTCTTAGCAACAGGTCCATGCAGGTCAAAGGTACTTGACCTTAGCAGGATTACAAAAGTGATTGCTCTCTATTGTGAAAAATCTCACACAGGGACAAAAGCCACTAGACAAAAAAAAAAAAAAAAAAAAAAAAGTCTTAAAAGCATTGCTTACTCCAACTCTCTCGAGGACAGTAATCTGTCCTGCTGAACTAGAGCAATATTCCCAGATCTGCCCAATCTCACTGATACTTACAAGAGTTTCCTGAAGACAAATGCCATTCCAGTCTTTCCTGACCTCGTGACATCACTCCAGTTTAGCCATTTGCAATATTTCTGCATATTGCCTAAAGTAGCAGCAGTTCTGCTTTCCCATTAGAAAGAACAACCAGAGCATAGCAGGATTGACTCTATCAGTGTTATTTTACGCACTTATTTTGTGTTTCTAGTTACCCCAGCAAAGGTACATCATCCTACAGGACCTTCACCAAACCCACTTTTTTCATGTTGTACAGTGCTTCAAAAATTCCATGTGGTAAGCTCAGGATCATTCACGTGGATGAAGGGACAGTGGAAGTAGCTGGTGATTCCTTGCTCCCCACCTGTGCTCCTCTGGTAGATTCTTTACGCTGTTAAAGCCCCCCATTCTAAAAACTCCTAAAAACCAAGAACTGATGGGGAGGGGATGCTTACACGCACAAAGCCTCCACAAAGCTCTCGCCAAAAATGTCACTACCCGTGCTAAGAATAAATGCAGGAGACACCCACTAGTCATCCTTTAACAAAGGTGAAGGTTAGGAAGGAGGGATTTAAGGACGGAAAGAGTGTTACATTTGCCCCGTGGGTTCTGTAGCTCAGCCAGCACCTCTTTGCCCACAGATGATCCCAGCATCCACCACCTCGCCAGGTGCCAGCGCGGTCCCCTCGGGTCCCACCCCACACCTCGCCCCTCCCCGACCGCACAGCTACTCACGTTTGATGCAGCGCTGGGAGCCCGTGGCCTTGCTCCAGCCGTGGCAGCACTGTCCCCCGCACACATTGACCCTGCGGGAACAGCAAACAAGGACCAGTGTCCGGCAGGGCACCCCCGCTCCCCATCCCGAGCCGGCCGGGGAGACAAAAGGCGGGAAGAATTAAACCTCCCGGTTAAACTCGACGCCTCCCTCATGCCCGGGGCCCGCCGCGCACTCCCGGGACGGGGGAGCTGGCGCCGCGCCCGGCCTCGTGTGCCGAGGATGCTCGGCGCCCGCGGCGGGCGTGCCGGGCACCGGGACCGGGCAGGTAACACCGCGGTGCCCCCGGAGCCCTGGACAAACCCCCCCGCTCTCTCCCCCTCTCCCGAGGGGGCGACAGCGGCCGCGACGGAGATGCTGGCGGCGGTCGGGGGCTGCGGTGGCGGAGCGGGGGCCGTGCGGGACGGGAGGGGCCTTACCCCGGCAGCGGCGGCAGCTGGTGCTTCTGGCGGAGGGGCAGGGCGGCGCTGCTGTTGCCGTGGGGGCCCGGCGGCGCCTTCAGCCGCGGGCTGAAGCGGGCCGGCTTGGCGAAGGAGGAGGCGTGAGCGGCGGAGTTGGGGTGGCCCTGGCCGGCGGGGCCCAGGCGGAGCTGGACGGCGGCGCTGCCCGGCTTGCTCATCCGCCGGGTCCGCTCCAGGGGGCCGTAGCGAGCGTTCAGCTGCACATTGAACGTGCGCTGCTGCTGCTGCTCCCCCCCGAGGAGGGTCGGGCGCTGCTGCCGGCTGCCAGAGGAGCCCCCCCGGCCGGGCTGCAGGACGTACGTGATCCTCCTTAGCCTGCCCTTTTCGGAGGCTGCGAGCCCTCGTGACAAAAGTGCACAGGCGGCGAAGAGGAGGAGGAGGAAGCCCCATCTGATCCGACCCATTTCCACAGCGGGAGCCCCTGCAGCCGGCGAACTTCGCGGAGCCCTGGTGCGAGGGTTTCCTCTCCGCCAAAGGACGCGTGTGTGTGCGACCTGCGCCCGGGGCGCGGATCCCTCCTCCGCTCGCCGCCCCCCAACCTGCTCCGGGCGGACGGAGAAGGAAAAAAGCCTTAGGATCCTCCCGCCCGCCCCCCAAAACTGTTCGGAAAGTTCAGCAAACACTTCGCCCCGTGGAGCAGGAAAACATCGTTGGAAGAAAGGAAGCGGCGGGTGCGAGCCGAGCTGCGAGCCGGCGCGGGAAGAGAGGAGGAGCAGCAGGGGAAGGGTGTTTGCTGCAGGGGGGTGGTCGCAATGGAGAGCAGATGTCTCGGTTGCCGGAGCTGCCAGGGGTCTGCGTGCGTGTGCAAGAAACGGCCCCCGAGCCGGCGCGGGCTGCTCCGAAGCCCCTCTTTAAAAGAGTTTCTCGGCGAGTGAGCGTGTGCGGAGGGGAGGGGGCGGGCGGGCGGAGGGAGCCCCTGCCCCGGTGCCGGCCCCGCGCAGCCAATCTGGGGCCGCCGTGACGTCAGGGGCGCTCCCGGGAGGGGCGGGAGGGGGCCCGGCCGGGGCCAGGTGACCGCGGGGTCCCGGTGACGGCGGGGTCCCGGCTCCGGAGCCCGCGCAGCTAAGCGAGCCTCGGGAATACCTGTTTGAACCTGGGGGCTCCGACTTGCCGTCTGCCCGGGACCCGGCCCGCAGAGCTGCCCGAGCTGCTGGGGCAGCGTACCTGTACTTCGGCAGCAGCTGAACCCTTGTGTTGCGTTTCAATGGAGGTGAGGCTTTAAAGCCCCAAAAGCGTAATATACGTGCTTCGCTCTGTAGGTGGGGACTCCATGAAAGCCCTTACACACGTTAAAGGTAAGCACATTCCTTCGTCTCGGCCTGATGAGAGCCAGAGGTTGCTCCTAGCAGGATTAGGTGGGACCATATTTTTCCTTGTTTTTCTTTATGTTCGTAAAGCATATGTATTATAAAGCGTATGTAAAGCATATTTACTTATGTATTAGTAAAGAATGAAATACAAACCGCAATTGTACACTCGTAATTAACGCATAAGCAAAACTGCCCACGTCTTTCCCCAGTGTGTCTTAACCAATCTCACCCTTTAGCACTGTAAACAAACAAAGTTCACAAAATAACCCGAAGGTTACATCTTTTAAAATACTCAGAAGTTGATGTGTCTGAGTTCTTTCCAAGAAACTTTGTGGAGAATCAGTTTGCAAATCCAATAGCTTGGAATTCAGGTCCTCCTCCCAGGGTTCTCCTCTGCTCTTTTCCAAAGCTTTAAGGACACTGACCCCGGCTCCAAACTGACGAGATTTTGCTCTTAAATGCTCTTGGCACAGCTCCATAGCCGGCAAGGGGAGCAGGAGGCTTTTAAATTGACTCGATTCTAGGCAAATGCCAGTGTTAGAAGCACAACGGTCCCTTCCTCCTTAGTTCTCATCTATTTTAAACTGCTCAAAAATAAATAGATGTTTTAAATAGATGAGAGTTTGGAGCTTGCTGTAGTCACAGTGTATGGGATGCACATCAATGTTAAAGGCTTCTGCTCCTGTGCCTCGAGTGGTCTGAATTAAAACCTAGTGTTTGAAAAGAAAATGCCACGAGTGTTTAGGTATTCTAAATCCACAGTGGGTGAAATGAGAATGAAACTCTGTGATGCTTCAGAGAAAAATGGAGATAAAGCCTAAAAGTTTCAGATCCCCAGTTTGAAGTTAACTGGAAAGTGAACAGTGAGACCACTGCCTCTTCTCGTAGCAAACATGCACATCTATTGTCTTTTTAACTTGGAAGACATTCCCAGCAAGGGAACTGTTCAGCCTTCTGAAGGCTAATTACTGTGAATCCTAACTATGCTAAATGTTTTTACAGTATTTAGGGAACAGAGAAACACCTTGAAAGCAGCGTGGGGAGGAGAGGACTGAGTAAGTGGAGAGAAACTGACGTGGTACTCAGGATTGTTGCTCTGCACAAGGCCGCTGTCCTTCAGAAGTTTTCCAGAATGAGATCACAGCTCCGTGTGTGGCTGGGTTTGTTGAACAGAGGGCAAAAACTGCATCATTCCACAGCAGAAGCCAGTTGCTTTTAAGAAATGTGAGGTTTAAGTCATGTCAAACAGGGGGCAAATGTAGTGTATTACTGGCTACTGTACAGCAAATGGTAAGGAACCTCAAGGGAAATATATCCACAAAGGTGGATGCCTTGCATAGAATCACTGAGGTATAAAAACATTCTTGAAAAAATATTTAGTGTTATCTGAAATTAATTGCTAGAGGTCAAGCACTCCTCACAAATTTACATGGCAGATCTGATTTTCAATGTTCTTTTTTTTTTCTCTAGCAAGGAAATCCACACTTTTCCATTTGTCTGTCTGGTTTTGCTTCTTCCCTCCCTCCCCCTCCTTCTCCACAAGGTCTTGTATGCTAGGGACCAGGTTTGGCTGCAGTAACACATCAGGTTGGCCACACAAGTTTTAATACGTAAAAGAAGACTTTAGTGGACCACTGCCACAGACTAAATCTAAGCTCAAAATTTCTTCATGTATAGAAGTTCTGCTTCCAAAGGACAAAAAGTTCATCCTGCACGAAACAGCCAGATGCTGGCCTTTTAAAATCAAGCAAGGTGACTACTAAAGTTCTGAGGATTTTTTAGTAAATGGTGTCACTGCTTGTGGGAAACCTGCTCTGGCTGCCTCCCCAGCTCCTGTGGAAAAGACACTGACCTGAGTTAGCAGTGACAAACAGAAATTAGTATCTCACACCATCTTTCAGGCACAGACCTCTTTTGAAGAAGAGTTGGGAAAGCAGTTTGCACTGTTTCTATTCTTGTCCCCTGTGGTTGTGACTAAAGGGTGGACATAAGGAAACATAAAGTTCCTTAATCTGTACACCACCCACCAGAGGGGCAGACCTTGGGATGCTCTGCTGTAAGGGTGAGGCTGAGAAGGGCAGAACTGGCTGGAAGACTGGGACATCTCCTGCAGGAGAGATGATGAGGTGGCAGGACTGCTTCAACGTTTAAAGGCTTAAAAGACAGGGGAGAAGCCAGTTTGAGAGTGTGAGTATCTACAAGAAGAACCAAAACAGCATTACTCAAACCAAAAGTAAAGGAAGAACTAAACTGCCGTATATGTTTTTGCTCAACTCTCGTGACTTTGGGTCAATCCCATGAGTTGAATGAGGAAGGACAATTGTTTTGAGCTGTCAAAGCTGGCAGCACTCAGACCTCCACCATTCTTTTCCTCAAGCAGCTGTTGCCCTGTGTCTCACGGAGGATGTGTTTGGTGCATAGGCTTGCAGGGCAATGCAGGGACCTTTGCAGGATGCTGCAGTGAGGATATGCAGTTATACTGAGGGTGAAGTCATCTGAGCACAGGTGATTGCTGAGCCAGCAATAAGCGTCGTCACAGTGTCACTGCATCTCCCTGTGACTCCATGTCCACATTAGCCAGGCAGCAAGTTAAAGATCAGCAATCCCTGATGTGTCCAGCTACGGGGTCACTAAATGGCTCTGCTGATCTTGTACATCCACCAGGCAGCATGTCTTGGCTTGTAAGAAAAACTGGGTTGGGAGCTCACATTTAATATTAGAGTTTGACAAGGATGAATGCTGTATTTAACCTCAATTTTGGCTATTTAAGAAAAGTTTTACAGTACTGTAGCTCCATTAGCTTCAGTTATATATTACTTCAAACTTCTTTTGAGCTAAAGGAGGAAAAGCAGTCTGTAATTTCTTGTAAACTGAGAATCAGCTGGAGACCTGTATTTGCTCTTTTCTGTACTATACAATTATCTGAAAAAATCCTGTATTTTGCAGTCTAAATTACACCTTTAGCCATAGCTCTGTACAGGTAACATGACTCTAATGTGGAGAGTATTTCTTTTGAACAAAAGAAAACGGCTTCGTCTATCTGTCATCAGAGTAGGAAAAAGAAGTAATTGGTGTTTATTATGTTACTAAAGTATATAGCACACGTGACTCTGAATACATACGTGACTTGCAGAGTAAGACCATGTAGATGTATCATTTCTACATGCTATTTTTCAAACAGAACTGTACCTTCCAACCCTGATTGTTGTTTGTTCCTTCAGGCAGAAACTGCAATTACTCTACAGTTTGTACTAATATCCTGCGGCCTCAGCTGTTCCTGAGTGATACCACAGTACAAATATCATGAATAATGTTTCAAAAAAGGACAAGTCCTGTTCACTCTTTGTAGGCATTTACACTCGCATCCAAGGATCTTGGACAGTCAGACTAGGCCTGGATGGATGTGTGAGGCTTTGGAAGGAAGTAGCTGAGCTTTGCTGTACCCATTCATTACTGGTGGCTTTCCTTGTGATTTGGAGAACTCTAATGACCATACCTGGCACATCCCAATAATTCCAGACTCACACTACCTTACCTCGGGTAACCAGCGTTCTGCCTCCCCCTGCTTGGATTTGCTGAATCCAAGATGCATGAATGTGCCTTCCCAAGCACCTTCTCTGAAAGAACTCATCATCTCCCAAGGCCACTGTGCCACTGCCACTGCAGTCAGGCTGTGCTGCATGAGGCACCCTACACATATCCCAGGCCATAAATCCTGCCGGATCTTCTGACTGGAGTCACGTGGTCCTGAAGAAGATTAGTTTTCCAGAGTCCAAGGAATTTTTATGATGAGCTGGGTTCATGATATGAGTTCACATCTTGGAGCAGTACAGATCCTGTGTGGCACTCAGTTTCTGAAGCAGACAGTTTAGTATGCAGATATTCCAGAGCCACAAGTCTGGATGGGAAAAAAAATCAAAACAATGATAGTGGAGGTAGGGCTCATCATTCCCACTCTGACTACTACCAAAAGACATTGCAATAAGGACTTTTTTTTTTTCTTGCATTAAGTCATATTGAAAGTTGGATCTGTTTTGCAAAAGTCTGATGCCAGTCTGTCACCACTGACCATCACCATATCCAGCAAAATACACCCTTAAGGCTAGTAGGAGTAGGCTTCTTTATAACTTACTGACAATAGCTGTAGTAAAAGAAGTTGTGTGGATTTGTATAGTCTTGAATTCCATTTTACCAAACTAGCAGAAATCCCTTCTTGAATATTTGGCAGTTTCACAGTCATCCTCACATACAGAAAATAACTGATTCAAAAATACAAGATTTTTTCAAGATATTAACATCTCCGCTCTCTGCTGCTGCAATTATTCTTCCCCTCAAGGAAATAAATATATCTTGTCTACAAAACAATTAAAACATCTATAGAACTTCTTTATCACGCTATTCCTTACAATTGTTTGTTTCTTTGTACAATCCCATTGTACGTTGAAAATAAATAAATTGCAGAGCAAATTAGGTGGAAAGGACCACAAAAACAGGAAAATACATACAATTATTTCACTTTACCTTAGGAGAAGACATGTTTAAACTAACATATTATTCACAAAAGCGAAGTAAATATTATAACTAATATTTGAAAACTCTCACAGCGTGCTTGTGTTGTATGCCAAGAATACTAACCTCTACAAAAATAAACTTCAGCTGTGGACCCTGATTTTTCAGTGTTGCACTGTGTGCTGCTCAGACTTATGAAAGCTGAAGGAAAAGAGTCTGTATAAAATAAAGCTGCTTCTGACTTCAATTAGCATTGAAGAATGTCTTAAAGTTTTCATAATTGTACATAAGCTAGGCAGACCAGCAAATCAGTGGAAGTGAAACAGACAGAAGTAGTATGAAACCATGGAAAGAGGAGCCATGGCTTATGGGAACACCAACCATGATTACTCCTGCAGCAGCTGCTGAATAACCTGAAAGGTAACGTTCTCACAGCCTTGTCTGTGTTTGGTCTCCCCCTCTCACAGCCTGGGATGAAGTTGGGTGGACAGCTTGGGTATCTACTGTCCAGTTTAACCTTGCTTTGCATGTCACAGACACAGGAACCCAGTCCTGCTTAGCACCTGAGCTTGACTGTCAGGGTAAGCAACTCTTTAAAGACCAGCTGGGCACACAGAGCAGCAGATCCTGGCTCTCTGAATTTAAAAAAAGGCAGAATACTACTTCTAATGATGCACTTGGAGCAGCTCCCAGCACACCAATGTTAGAGGTTGGGAGTGTGTGTATAGGTTCTCTGTCTGCTGCTCTTTCAAGGTTTGTGCTGGAAGGTGAATGAATGAAAATTACAAGCTTTTTTCCCCCCCCCCATTTTTTAGAGTTGGGAATAAAAAATGCTGAGCTTTCATTTCCATCACTTTTCCTCCAAGAGCAAAACACGTCTGCAGAGATCTTTAATGCCAGTCTGTAGCGTGTCTGTGTTTTGCATCAGAATGCCTGAACACTGACCCTGATGTGAGCTTTGAGGGTCCCCTCCACCCTCAGTTACCATTTGCATCTGTGATGAGGTGTGGCATCATGCCTAACAAGCAGCCTCAGGTGGAAACAGGCACAGCTGCTGCCCATTTTGGGTGGGTCAGAAACCAGTTTCAAGAAAGCAAGCCTGCAGGGTAATAATGTAGAAGACTTCCTTGTGTAGGCTATAGTTGAGAAGGGGATTTACTTGGAGAGCTAAGATATGCCAGAAGGTATGAGCAGACCCCAGAAAAAAGCTGACTACCTGAACTCACAGGTGATGCTAGGCACAGTCTGAACTGATCTTGCCACCAGGCAGGTTGTAACGTAATAGTACTGCAGGGAGACAGCCCAGCACCTGCATTCAGAAAACACAGATTCAGTCTGGCCTTAGAGCAAAGAGACTTAGCTGATGAGGTCTCTAATTAGCTAGATCGAAGTGATGTGAATGACTACTTGACTAGAATCTCAGATTATAGTCAGTTTTGCAGCGTTCACCTGAGCCTAAGGAAAAAAAAAAGGCATGATTACTAAAATCATAATTTTTTTATCCTCCCTTAACAGCTGCACTTAAAATAAGCCTCTATAACAGTCAGATTGTTTCAAACCTGCCATCGCAATTTACCACGCTTGCCTGAAGCAGCAGCAGATGAATGTAAACAGCAGAGGGCTTGTGGTCCGTGGCGGGCACGGGCACGGCTCCGCGCTGCTGGCAGACATCCACGGCCTGAGTCACGGAGCGCAGCTCCTCTGCGCTGCCACCGGAGCCCACCGGAGGGGCAGCCGGAGCCTCCCTCCCTCCATCCCTCCCTTCTCCCGGCGCTGTCTCCATGTCCCGGCAGAGGCTCGCTGGTGTCTCCCCGCCAGCCTCCAGCGCACAAAAGCAGGCGGGGTCCAAAAGCTGCACATCTGCCGGCTGGATTGTTGGAGTACACAGATGTGCAGGGCAATGAGGATCACATGCAGCACACGCGAGCAGCAAGCAGAGAGTCTTTCAGCTCTACACATCAGCATTTCTAGCAGCAAAAAAACCTCTGAAGGATGTGCTAAATAGCCTGCCTGTGAGTGAGATTCTCGTTGGAGTCACATGTAGGTGGGCTGTAAAGAGAAGAACCATTATCTGTCCAGAACAGGATCATCCGGGAAAGCAGGCATTTGTAGCATGAAGTTTCAGCTCATGCAGCCTCTTTTTCTCATTTTGCTTGTGTCGACTTTTAGCCAGCAGCACATAAAAAAATTCAAATTCTCTAGATTCAGGATCCTAGTGTTTTGCTTATATTAAAGTTTAAATTTTTCTGGAAAAAAAAAAAAGAAAAAAGAAAAGGAAGCAGATTCTTATCCCTTTCTTCTAAAACAAGTGTAGCATTTTCATGGACCACAGTTTTGACCTATCACTGTACAAACAATCTTGAACTGCAAAGAAGTAATCTGAAGACAAAAGGAATTATTTACCTCTGCACAGAAGCTTCTTGTCTGTTCCTGTTCAAAGCACATTAATGTCCATCTCTGACCTAAAATCAAGTAGTATCTTTATTCCTTCAAAGCTGAACTAACCTGTGTTATCCCTCATTTTCTGTGGAGTTCTAGGCTGACAAACATCAGGATTCTGCTCCAGGACTTTAAGTTTGATGATTTCCAGAGTTGATTTAAAGGAACTGCAATTATGAAAATCAGAAATTATGACTGCCAACAATTTAAATTGAGAGAAAAACCTCTCCAGTCAAGAAAACCTGAACGAAGACCATATGTAAGTCCTTAGCACTGACTGGCAAAAACACCAGTGGTTCTTTTGAGTGTTTGCCAGTTTCATGAAAGATACAATACATAACATTTTCAGGGTCTGCAGGAATCTCTTGTGATTCTTCACAGTTCAACTCATCAAGTACTGACATTTTCATCTTCAGTTTCAGCATTTAAAGCAACTTTTCCAAGCTAAAATTGTACAGTTCTTCAGTCTTTTCTTGTCAGCTATTATCATGTATCTCTCAAAGACTATAATAGATTTATACTAATTGATTTAGGTCTTCTCAAAGATAGGGCTAATAAATTGAACTTTTACACCTACTACCTTTTCTTAAGCTTTCTTAGCCTTAAAATGAAGTGGGCTTTTTCCCTCTGAAAGAATTTAGGATTCGTTTTTATTGCAGAGAGGATCTCAGTTACTTGACAATACATTTAGGTAGAACAAAGTCTTTTTACAAATAGTTAGTTATGCCGAACAAAATATTAACAAAAGAAGTTTCAACTTTTATATCAATATCAACAAAAGCTACACTCACAATCTGATGTAGAGTTTGTAAAGAAAAAAATAGTGGATCCATATTTATAACTCACCTATTAAAAGTGGTTTTTTTGACTCTGCATCCAAATCTCATCTTGTCTCTGTGATCTCCAACTTTTCAAGCAGGCTCTGCCTGAGGATTAAATTCTGGCGTGTTCTGGAGAAACTGGGGAGTTTTCTTAACTTATTAAGAGCTCTGATCAGCACATCAAGGAAGTGTAGGGGGCTCTCCTTTCTTTAAAAACTATTTTGTACAGATGAGCTGAGGCTGAATTTGCATTTAAACTAAACAAACCTCTTTATCAAGTAATTTTCTTGAATATAATTCTTTCCAAATATTTCCACAGCTAATTTTTTTAAAGTGCCCATAATGATGTCACCAGACAGGTAGCTTATTATTCACATTACAAATCAAAATCATAAAATAGTTTTGAGTGAATTCTCTAAGGAGCATTTAGTGAAGGAGAATATGGGTATCATATTGTTGAAAGAGCTCCTAGGGATCCTCAAAGCAGGGAGAATTTCTTCTTCTTTTTTGTTAAGTGTGCCTGCTCTAAATAAATGCTTGATGGTTTGTCTTGTGTATTGAATGAAAAATAATTAATGTGACCATCTAGTTAGGTACATGTGTTGAATACTTCATTGGCTGGTGTTCACAGCTAAAAGCCCTATGCTTTAAAGCTTCTTTTTCCTCTCTGGCTGTGCAGTAATCTTCAGAACATGTTAGCCTTTATCATGAAAGCTTATCTTCTCAGCAAATGAGACTTCAAGTCCTGTCTCACTGGTAAAGTAGTTTAGCTCTATGCCAAGCTGGAAAACTTCACCCTCCCCCAGGGGTAAATAAAATCCCTACAAGCAAGAGTTCAAGTTGAGCAAGTTCTTCACTAGTTACTCTTTCCATGAGTCACACATTTCTCTTCTGCAGAATGTGTCCAGATCCTTGTCTCAGTGATATAAGATCAGCATAATCTAAATTACCCTTCATAGCTGAAAACAATACCAACCCCTAATACTAATGAGAATAAAAGCCCTCTGCAGTAACAACCAAAAATTTCTTCTCCTTTCCTTCTTCAGTGTTCTTCACTCTCTTACTCGTCTTGCTGTTTGTCCTAGGTCTGGCTCTCTAATCAAAACAACATGCTTACCTTCTCACATTGATTATTTCTAAAGCAGCCATTAATCTTAATGTTTTTCAGTCAGGGAGATGCTCTTCTTTTCTCATATTTTCTGATCGTGTCTCCATCAGGAAATTATCCCATTGGCATGTGGTCATTCCTCGCAGCACTCTGGTGTACAAGGCTGAGACATAAACCAGCAGCAGTGGGGTGGAGGACACAGAATCCTGTTTCAAGGGCTAGCACTGTCTGTTAAAGTCCACTTCTAATTTGAATAAAGGTTCTTATATTGGGGAAAACCTAATGCTCATATTGTCTGATCCTGTAATCAACTAGTCTTGAACAGTCTTAACAATTATATACAACCATCGTTTCCACAGTGTAATTCCAGCAGGAATTATAAATAAGAAAATGTTTTTACTTTTGTGACTTACTAAACCAGAAACACTGACTCAGAAGATAACCTATTTTATTCAAAGAGGGATGTACAGGACAGTGATTAGCATCTTCCAGGGCTAGGTGTTATTTTAGGAGGGTACATGAGAAACCTTTCTTCAAAAATAAGAAAATAACATTCAAAGTAACAAAGAATGCTTAAACTGAAAATGTGGGTGAGAAACCATGAGTTAGTTTTCATTGTAGTGCTGAATCCTCATATTTCCAGCCCATCTGAAATACTGTGCACAACAAGCAGAGATGTCCCAAGGGGGACTTTTGATATTTATTGGGTATTACGGTAATACTTTCACAAAGGTTTGTGTATTGTCAAGAGAATCTTGTCAAAGATAATAATCCCACTGAACTGCTTGGAATGTTCTCACAGTTTCATTTTCCAGGATATCTCCAGAAGTGTAATTGGCGATGTCCAGGCATTGTGGAAGATGAATAGTATTCTCCTGACCTTCAGTAGTAGGTTAAGCCACTAGGTAGCCTGTTGAGTCCAAAAGGAGTTACACCAATATGCTGGCTGCATAAACCTGTAATTTAAAGATGTTTAGAGTCACAAGATTACAAGCATACTGAGGTAACAGAAACAAAACACGTTCAACTGCAGGCAATTAATTATTCTGATTATCTCTTTGTTCTATAGGTCTTTTTCTATCTACACGTTTTATGGTATACAAGAATAAATTAATCAGGATTTTTATATAAGACGTGCTAATGTACTTAAGAGGAAAAATCAAAGAACTATAATAGGTTTTGCTTTGTTTTAAAGGTACAATGGTGTAAAAGCCAAGCACGTGGTTTAGGTTCCCCCTTTTATTGCTTTAGAGTGTTGTCTGGCTTTTCCAAACCATATACATAAATATGACTGTATGACCTGGAGATAGGAAAGCACTTGTTTAAACATGTGCATGCCCACACCACCACAATTTACAGAAACTCAGAGCTGGCACTGACATAGAAATTTAGAGTTGCACCACACATACTGAACAATTGCTCTAATGTTTGAAATACAATGGCTACACTGTTTTGTTTCCAAGTTCTTTAGGAAAAATCAGTACAAAGTTTTTTGGTACCCTAGTACCTCTCTAGATACTATTGAAAAGTATTCATTGTATTATTTCTCAATTAGCTGTTACTAATACTCTAAAAAAAATCTCCAAATTAAAGTTTAGGCACAACTAACTGGCATTAAGGAAAAATCTTTGAAATTCAGTGGAAGTGCTGTAGTAGCCTGTGGATTCAGGAGTGGCAGGTGGAACACAAACAAATAAAACAGGTTAAGAAAAAATCCCTAAATTATATATACCAGTTTCATTGTTATAAGCCAGCAAGTCAACCAAGCACTTTGTTTTATGAGGTGTTACAGAGTCAGAGGAAAAGAGGTTAGGAGACTCTACCAAAAAGTAACAGTGCAAGGTAGTGAAGGAAAACCCCCACATTTGTCCCTGTTAGAAGCCAATTCCCTGTGCTGGTTGCAGTTGTGATAGACACTGTATAAACTTGCACAGCCTGATGCTCCTCAGCCCAGAGTAGTCCATTTGGAAAACCCCACGTTTTCCCAGCTTAGCTTCACAGGTTTTCCCTCCATAACTCTGCATGGATCACGGTCCAATCACTTTTGCATACGGCCACTCTCAGTGAGCAGTTGTGAGACAGAAACATTTTGGTGGCATGTTCATTCCCAGCTTATTTTTTGATGGCAAAACATACTTCTGCTTTGCTGGTCTCCCAAACTGATTTTGTCATCCTGACTCAAGGAAAGCACCTGTGTGGGACAAAGGCACTGAGCACACAGCTGCCAGTAGGTAGGATAGGATGTACTAACCTGTCAGGAAATCTCTGTGAGGCTCTAAGAGAAAGAAAAGGTGCTTAGCTGTTCCAAATGATATCTTTTTGAAAGAGACACTGAAAAAAATGTGAGCCAAAAAGTGATATTTTCAGCCTTGGTCTCTGCTGCATTTGACTCAGGTAGACAGAAATTTTGATGGCGTTACAGGACTGCTACTGCAATTTTTTTTCCTTGTACTTCAGCAGTTCTCAGCAAAAATGCCAACTTATCTCGGTTTAAGCTGAGACTGCTGTAGCTCATTGTATCAGGTTCATTTGTAACACTGTCTAGTTCTATTAAGCAGCTAATAATACTCACACCTATGCAACACTTTTCATTTATAGACTTCAACACACTGGCACAGCTGTACCCCCATTTTACACAGGGGAAAAGTCAAGGAAAGCAAGGCCAACACTGGACTTTCTAAAGCACACAGCAGTTTGGGTGGCAAAAGGATGTCGGATATTACTTGTTTTTTCCCCTGGTGTGCTGGAAAAGGGTTTAATTAGGCAAGTGTGCAGCCATTTACGGGGCTGAAGGCCCAACAGGGTTCCCGTGTCTTGCAGGCACAGCTGGTTGTGTTTTAGGGGCAGGGGCTCAGCCTGAAGTGTGAAAGCCCCTCCTGCCACAGCCCCGGGCACAGCACAGCTGCTGCACCCACCCACAGCCTGCTCCCACCTTACAGGGACAAGCAGAGACACAGAGGGACACAGACACACAGCCTCGGAAATGTTGGTGGCACGAGATCAGGGGGAATGTGGAGACTGTGAAAGGAGAAGGGGAAACAGCAGAAACTTCCAGGAGAGTGTGAGAAAATACATTCAGGGAAGAAGAGGCAGGAAATGCACCTTGGACACCTAAGTTTTGATCCAGCAAAGAACATAAGCATGCCTTAGGTGTCCTTTTGAAATCGAGGAGCTGGAATACAAGGATGCCTGAGCTTTGCAGTCTTGACACTTTTCCACTCATATGTCTGTCTCTTTCCTTGCCCTGTGCTGGAAACATTTACAGAATTATAGTCCAGTTCTCCTGAGTACCATGCCCAGGTAAATAGAAGCTTAACAGCACAGGAAGCCAGCCCCTTTCATTACACAAGAACAAGACAGACCATAAAGCAAGATCCCAGGGTGAGTGAGACTGCCAGCAGTGCAGTCCTTATTGTTAGGAGCAACCCAATCAGCCCTGGGGCACGGGCATACCAATGGCATTTTCATGGCCTCATTTTCATTGCCCCACCACTTCTTCGTGAAGCTAACACTCTCTTTTAATTTCCAGCCTCCATTTATGCAGCACCACTTTACACCAACTCCCTGCTTTCCCTGTGAGAATTTTCTTTCCACCTTAGCAAAGTTCAGGCTTTTCCGGAGTGGATAACATGTACATTGAGTTATCTGCAAGTCTATTAGCACTTCACTTACAGATTAATAACCACTTCTATTTTTATACAGGACTTTATATCCAGTGTTCTTCCTAATACCTTGTAATTGTTAATATAAATTTCTTTTACAGAGGTGTAGATCATGCTCTTATCTTAAACCGCTAAAGAAGGTGTGATGCTTAAGAATTATTAACTAGACTAATAGATTTATCAGTTAAATAATTAAGCTTTAGCCTTAAAAAAACCCATTTAAATAATAGCCTTAACAGAATATTTAAATAATGTGGAATTAATACTTTTATAATTAGATATATTAGAGAAAACACACTTCAGTAACATTTTAGAAAACACTAAACATTAGAATGTTTAGTCTGAGGGTGAAGCTTATCAGTTTAAGAACTCATTAAATATTGGCATACAGTTACTTGACAATTAATCACATCCTGACTCATGTATTCAACATGAAATTCACAGTGGACCCTTCTGTTGAAAACAAAATACTTTTAATGTGGTTTAAGTTTTAAGGCATTCATACATTTACCAGTTAAACTGCTAGGTAAAAAAAAAAAAGATTAACAATAAGCAGAAATATACTCTAAGATAAGCTATCAAGAGTCCAAATACTCAAAACAATCATAATCTGACTCTCTATAAAACAGTTTAAGAAAAGTCACAGCAGCTGTTAGGTTCTAATTTCCTTTCAAAATTAGATTATTAATTTACATACAACTAGAAGGTAAAGTTAGTTATACCAGTATAAGTATCAGTCTTCATATAATGTTATCGTTCCCTATTTTGCAATAATTCCCTAATTACAAAGAAATTCTAAGTTGCTGGAAAGCTGTGCCATCAGACAGCTGGTTCAGCCAATCAAAACTAGGATTTTCTTTTTAAAGTTAATATTGCCATTCATGGCCATGGGCTGCGTGAGGCTCTAACCCAGCTGTTCAGGATAACAAGGGAGCAGACATAGGCGTGTTTCACCCTTTCCAACCTTGCTGCACTGCTACTGCTTACCTTTGGCTTTGGGAAATGATGGGAGGGCACAGGCTTTTGGCTGGGGCACAGCCCTGGGAGCTGGATGAGGGGACACCCCAGGCTGGAGCAGACACCTCCAAGGGCTCCCCTCCTTGCCAGGGCTGCTGTCCCCTGAGCACTCACCTTAACCCATTCTAAGCAGAGCAAATTTCTGCTTAGTGACTGGAAAGGGGAAAACCTAAACCAGGCCCCTCCACCAGTTTGAATCTTTGGTCACATCTGAGTGGGTGACCATACAGAAGTGTGCCGTGATAGCTCTCTGTGCACAGGATGTCCACATGGGAGGTATGCACAAAACCCTAAAAATACGAGACTATAAATGTACTGCAGAGTCAACAGTAAGTGAAATGTTTTCAGAAAATCCTAAAGGGAAGAGTGGAAAAAAAGCAGAACAGCCCCCTGGGAACTCTGCTTTGCTAAGTCATAAAACCCTCAGTTTTCCCCGTCTGGAAAAGCTGTCCACAATGCTCAGAACAATATGCTTTTATTTTTAGCCTTTTACACCAAATAACCATGAAGAAAAAAATACCCAGTGTGAAATGTTGTAAGCAGGCAAAAGTACCATCTTGCAGTTAAGACAGATAGATTTTTAAAAGCTAAAGTTTGAGACATGAAATTGAAATTGTTCAACAAAGTTTACAAGTAAATTTAATATTTCAGGAACATGTTTATGTCGTTAACTAAAACCTGTTTTCAAATTGCTTTAGCTTTTTATGCTATGTGTAAAAAATATTTCATATCTTCACTTTGAAATTCACAAAAATTTAGAATCTTAAAAAAGTCCTGAAAAATGGACATGCCAAATGTGTTGTTAATAAACAAAAAAAATTTATTTTATTGAATAAAATGGCTTGAAATCAAGCCAAACTTCCAAAATGGAAAGGAAGATACATTTTTTCTTCTTTTTCTGAAGGCATCCAACAGTGCAGGAATGCTTTGTTGAAAATCTAAAGATGGACAAATAATCAAAAACTTGGTGGAGCGTGGAGCAGCAGATTGTATTAATTAAACCACAATTAACTTTGCGGCACTATTTGGTTTTGCATGGTTGCTCAGTATATTCATGCGTATTGTATCTAATCCTGCTATCACCAGATAGACAAAACTCCAGACACCAGGAATTTGGTTTGGCTAAGTCAAGCACAGTGACTTATTTCAGATGCTGATATCTATTTCTCAAAAAGAAGCATTGTTACTTTTCCCTGTATATTCTACAGCCCAACTCAGCTGAGGCTCCGTTGCGTGGGTGTGCTCAAGGCAAACCGTCAGACAACACTCAGATATTACAGAAATTTATAAAGATGTTAATGAGACTTTGCCTGGGTGTGTTGCTGTTTCTGCAGCTGAACTGGGTCAGAGACTGAAGCTCCTGGGCACCCTCCCAGCTGCTCACTGTTGCTTTTTCTTTTTTTCACTGCCAGAGGTCACCCTCTTTTGAGATTTTCCTCTGCCACTGCACGATTAGGTTGGCACTGTGAAATGACATAATTGTGACTGTCACGATGGCTTTATCATTGGTACCTCTCAATAGTACTCAGGTTACAGATAGTGAAGAGCAGAGTGAACTCGGTCACTGGGCTTGCTAATACCTGCACCCACCGCTGTGGCTCAGGCTGCTGCAGGAGTTCAGAGTTTACAGCAGCAGAAAGCCATTGGAGGCACTTCTCACCTCGAGGGGCTGGCAAACCCCTCTGGGTACATGAGCCCCTCTTTGCACCCCTCCTGAGAGATGGAAACCTCTACTTCAGTTAACTGGGCTAGTCTATATTCTCAGCCTCTGCTGTGCCATAAATGCAGACCCTCTCAGATGCCATTCAAAGCAACCTTTTAATCTAGCACAGCACAGGATAGGTGTTAAGGAACAGATACAGATAAGGTTTCACTGCATTAACACCTGTGGCAATGTTTCCCAGAAATCTAACAAACTGTAAGAGGAAGAGGTGATAAGATGCAAGGCAGTTTTGGCAGCCTGCCACCACAAACTGGTGTATGCTGAATGTATGTCACAGGCAGATCCTGTGCAAAGGTCACAGCAAGCTAAACATTACAAATCCTAAAAGGTCCTTCCACAATTAACATTTTAAAAATAATGTATATTATGTAAGCTGCTGTGATTAAAAGAGGCCAGGAACAGGGAAATGTAGCCTGCAGCCAGGATTGTGCTAATTATACAATAGAAATATTAATCAAGTGAACTTAAGGGTGGGAAGCAGGCAAGAGGACGGGGGAAGACATGACATAATCTCCTTAGTACCCTGTGATATTCCAGTGCCCTGAAAAACGGGACAGGCAGACAGAAAGAGAGCAGTCCTGCCATCCTGGCTGGGAAAAGCTCTCTCTAGCAAGACAGGGGTTCTGCCTGGGCTGAAAAGCCACATACAGTGTCTCTGAGTGCCCACCAGTGCACACCACAGCTGGGGTGCTGTGGCCTGCAGTACCACGAGCCCATGAACGCCTTGAAGAGGATGCTTTCCAAATGTAACTTTAATAGGGAGTTTTGTTTTGCTTTTTCCTACCTTGGTACTACAGACTGATGGTTTGAAGTAAGCCCTGTCTTAAAGGGAAAATCGCACTGTGAGTAACTTCATACAGTAAAGCTCTCTGCTCCTGCGAGGATGGCAATGTTCAAAGCTTTTCCTGTAACCAGCATTCCTATCTGTATTTTTCAGGATACCCTAATGATAATATAGTCATCCTCCTCTTAGTCACAAGGCTGTTTGGGAGATGGTATCTCTGGGTCTGAGGTGGGGGAGCATCTGCCAGCAGACTGCATTAGCCAGGAAAATCCTCTGGCACAGAGGGGGAGTCGGGAGCCTGCCAAGTACAGAGCACGACAAGAGAGTTTATAATGAAGCAATGAAGCCTGTGCATGCTTCTGCCTTCGTTTGCTTGCTGCTATGGAGGATCATCCTTATGTTACAGCCCAGCTCCTGGCTTGTTTTGTTTAGATCTACCAGCTCAACTCAACTTCCTTTTCCGTCCTCAGCTGATCTTGCTGGTAAGCTGGGCACTACTATTGAAAAATCCTTTTTGTGTCTATCCCCTCTTCCTCAGCATCACTCTCGTGTGTGGCTCTGAACTTCCTTACTTAATTCTTTCCGTCCCTTCGTCATGACCTGACATCTTTATCAGCCTCTGATGTTCAGGTTTCTGGGCATGCAGCACACAGCACCTTGGGGCTGGATTTCCCTGGCAGGAGCCTGGGGAGCTGCCAGCAGTAGTAATGAGGAAGAAGGATGGAGAATCTCAGCCAGATTCTGTCACATGAATGCACTACCTTACAGCAATTAGGAACCTCACAGCAGCTTGGATATACATGCCCTTTACACACTGCCCACTACTCACTTGTGTAGTGTATTTTTCTTAGCATTTTTTTTCACTGATCTTTTGAACAGTATTTTGGAGCAGCTCCCAGTACCAGCAGTAGGATAAATAGAGTAGTCCTGTTCAACTTTAATTAGTAGTTTGCAGCAAGGATAGTATTAAAATATCAGCTCTTACTATCATAATTACATAAACTTTCTTGCATGCAAGCACCCACTCAAAGGAATGCATATGTCCATACCAAAAGTTCTTTCAATACCTTTGCTGGCATCTGTTATATATTGCCTGAACAAAGAAAGAGAATGGATCTTTTCAGCCATCTAGCCATTCATACCTAAGGTCTTTGTTTCTCGGGCACAGGAATGAAGCTAGTCCTCAGGAAAAAAAGAAAAAAAAAAAGGTTAAAAAGACCTGAATGTAATCTTGTTTCCCTTCATGATTAACTGAAGTTGGGGAAAAAAGAGATCTCTTTCATGAGCCTTAGGTCGCTGGAGACATATTGGAGTCATGCTGCTCTGTCAGCTGAACAGGAGCTCCCAGTGTGACACGCTGCTAAAAGAGACAATGCTGCTCTTGGATACATGAGCAGATACCCAGGGGTGTATCCAGCAGGATGGCTATTAGATGTCTGCATGCAGTCCTGAGCAAATACTGCTGGAATACTGTCCTGGCCTAGTGCCTGCAGCTTAAAAGCAATGCTGATAAATTATAGGAACTTCAGAGAAAACCCACAAGAGTGTTTAACATGGACATGGCCAATCTTCCTTGTCCTATAAGCTCTGTACCAAAATCATTGTTTGAACAAAAGCCAGCAAAGGGGAATTCCAGGAAAAATCAGAAGAAGACAAAATTGGTGCCCTAGGAATCCCACTGCCCACTGCTCACTGCAGTGATGAAACACTGCCATGATAGTGAACACTGCCAGAAGATGAAACAAGGCCATGACAGAAGATGAGTTGGGCACTCACCTTTTCCATAACTGTGCCACAGTCCTGGCATGAGTTGCACATTAACACTTCCATTTCAGGAAGTGTAGCTGGAGCACTGCTAATAAGTTACCTGGAAAATAAACATCATCTATGAGAAAGTCCATTAACTACGACTATTTAGCTCATCAAAAGGAGGTTAAGGACTGAGTCTGACACATATATAAGACTTTGACAACAACTGCTTCAATTCAGTAAAGGAGAAGGACTCTGAATGTTGAATATGAACAGTGCCTTCATTTCCTAAGGTGAAAAAACAATTTTTGAATGTAATACAGCATTTGAAATTTGGAAAAACAAAGTTCAAAGCAGCCATAACCTCATTTTCATTTTCCTTCTTAAAACCATTATCCTCCTCACAACCCTGAGAGCAAGTATTGTTTATTCACATGGTAAATGGCTGTAGCTGTATAATTAAAAGAAATCTCATTAAAAAGATTCTTTTCTTAATCCTACATTGGAAAGAACAAATAAAAATTTTCGTGCCCATTTCTAACTTTCTACTTCGGAAATGCCTATTTATGACATAGAAATTAATTAAACTGGAATAAAACCCCCATATCCTAAACTCTAAGCAGTCCAGATACTCTGGCAGCTTCTCTCTTTTCTGATGGCAAGCTACTAACAGTACAAACCTACCAGTTTCTTCTGACTTACTACATGAAAAAACCCAACCATTCAGAAGCCTTTGGCCAGGATTACCCCTGCTATCAGTTTTACAATGTCACAGTGGATTAAGGCACAGAATGATTTTTTTGCAGTCCAAAGGTATGCAAAAGTGCTACTAGGAGATGAAGAAAAGCAGAAGATTCTGGGAAGTCAACACTTGCAATTACAAACTCTTAAATAACATTAAATGTATTTTTATGAAGCAGTACAATCCCTCTTCCTTGGCTTCCTTATGAATAGGCTAATAGGAATCACATAACAATGATAAGTGCTTCTGCAGCCATTATTGTGGCTAGTGGGTTTTTAAAACAACAACAGAATTATTGTATGTTCCTATTAAATCCTCTTTGTCACCATTGATAGAATTGATCGAGTGCTCTTCAGCAAATAAACACATTGGTGAATTACTCTTTTTCTTGGTCAGCTGTTGTGTTGACAGGACTCTTTTATCCTTTGAGTGGCAGATGGTATGTGTGGCTGCTGGGAGGCAGCAGACAGAAAGTCAAGTCCAGGGCTTAGGGAACAGGCTAAGAAATGCCAGTGGAAGCTTGTGCAATGTGCAGGAATCAGCCAGATTCAGAAGGGAAGGAGAAGCCCTGTCTAGTGTCTGTTGAGACTGATTTGGGATAGCCATCGGGATTATCTTCCTGATGACACAGATGATAGTTGCTTTTAAAGATGCCATAGTGATTTCAAACATTGTTTGATTTCCCCAGCAATTTCAGAAACTGTCTCAACCTCCAGGAAATCAGATGCTGCTGAAATACTTTGCCACAGACAAGACCAACACAACAGCAAAGGGAAATGCCACATGCAAACATATTAGAGGAAAAGGAAAAGTGATTAGAAGAGTCTTCCTCTAAATTTAAATGTTGCATATCATAACCCTCTTGTAAGTCCAAATGTTTGGGTATTTTTAGCACCACTCTACCAAATTAAGAGGAGGAATTAAAACCAGTAAATCAACCTATGCTTGCTTTCTGTACCTCAACACGCCACATCCAGTATGCCTGTGGTTTCCAGTGATCAGAGAAAGAGCAGCCTGTGAAATTAAGCAGGTATTTTTTCCTCAGCAGTGATGTTTTGTTTCCCATTTCTCCCTGAGGCAGACCCAGCCCTGGCATTCCGGCAGCATCCCTACTCTCGAGTGCCAGCTGGGCAGGGAGAGTTGGCGCAATGCATTTTGCAGCTACTCTCTGTGTGCACCCGTCAGTGTCACTGACCACATTCCTGGCACCTGACACACACTGGAACACCTCTCCTACACATTTTTCTCCTCCAGCTTTGGCTCATTCCAGTGGTTTTCTTAGAAAATCAAACTAACTATGGTCGTATTACTTTAAAATGTAAAGCAGACATTTTGGCCCCATAGCAAAACATTTTTAGAGTGAAATACTGTGGAGATGTACAGAAGATATTTTGACCACCAGAGGGGGCCTGTATTGTCCCAGATTTAAAGTAAAACCAGAAAAGCGTGTTTTAGGAGAGAAATAAAACAGTAAGTATGTATTTGTACCAGAGTAGCACCTACAGGCATGGAGTAATGATCCATTCATTCCCTGAGATGAAGGGAAAACAAGTTTGTGTGGGATGAGCAGGGAGTGCTGCTGGTACCCACTCCATCAGCTGTGCTCAGAAGGTATCCTACAGAGGAAATTCTTCAGGAATAATACGAGCTTTTTTGTGAATCTGTATGTGAAATACAATGAGATTATTTTGCTGTTGCCTTTAACCACTGCCTCCCCATCTGCATTTCAGTAAAAAAAATGCTGTAGATGCAAGTCAAGTTTTCAAGGCTCTTGTCATATGTCATGGTATTAATATTTGTCATAACTACAAATGGGAAAATTTTAAAACATCGATATTTTATCAATATTTTGCATAGATCTAAGACAGGGTTCTTAGGTTCCCAGTTGAAGTACAAAGACCAGACTTCAGAAATACAGTTTCCAGTTAATATTTCTAATTATAGTGAGAAATCCTAGCACAAAATTTAACAAGATTGGAAAAGCTTAAAAAAAGGCTTTTTCACCCTAAGTAAATGAACTGATCTACAACTGAGAGAAACCATTTTCCAGTATCTTCTTAGTTATTGTACTGGATAGCTGAAAAGTACTTGTTTTCCCTTTCTCTGCACTTTGCTTTTTTTAATCTGTGTAGAATGAATACAAACCATGTGTAATGCCATACCCCACACTTGCAGTCTAAAGAAACTTTAAAAACACATTCATATATCATCATACTAATAACTAGGCAGCAGAAATTCTAATCCAGCATTTAATGCAAAAAATCCTGTTTATGTTCTGTGACTTTTACAGCAGACCATCTATACAAAACAACGGCATTAACACTGCCTCAAAAAATTTTAAAAGATGGGAAAGTTACTGCTGTTTGAATAGTAATTGACAATCTTGCATGTTCTTGCTTGGAAACATTGTTCAAAGGAAACAAATCTCCCAGCTGAAAGCCTCATTCCTAGAGTCATCCAATAACACATAAATAGGACCACTTAGACACAGCATTTGTCCCACACTCTAACTTATTCATCTATTTGTAGCGGATATGAGAACTTGTGGGTGGCCTGACATGGTCCTCATTCAATTTTATTTAATTACTCACTTGATTTCACTTGAAAGAACTATTAAAATGGCATCTTAATTGCTCAGTATTATCCAGAATCTTTTTCAAAGCCCATAAACTGTCAGGGATTAAAAATGATGTCACTTTTCTGAATTCCCTATTCAGAGAGGAAAAGAAAAAAAAAATCTCTATCCAAGCCAAAGTAAATACATAAAAATACACAGCCCTTGAGGAGGGGGCCAACTGTTTCCCCTCCCCCTGTGCAGTACTTCTGCTGTGAGCAGGATTTGGGAAAAGCAGATGAAGCACTACAGCCATAAAGGTTTAGGCAGGAGAGGAAAGTCACGTTTGGGATCGTCAGATCCTGGATGTTGGGGTTTCACAGCCTCAGCCCAGTCCACCCCCCAAACACGGAACACTGCCATCCCAGGGTAGATGAAAAGGTCCATCCAGCCCAATATCCTGCCTTTGACAGCAGACAAAGGCAGATGCTTAGAAGAAGAATATAAGAACAGGGTGCATACAGAGTGATTCCCTCTCCACACACCCCCTCTCTTAATATCCTCTGTGTTTCCGACAATCAGGAATTTAGGGATTTCCTGAGCCAGATGTTGCATCTGGACCACTGTTTTTAATAATCAAACAGAAATAGAGACCCTCTTCTACAGAGACTTGGCTGTAACTGCAGCCAGCCTAACACAGTAGCAGCCACAGTGAGTGGCTGTACTGCTTCCCTGAATCTACAGAATATTTCTTCCTGTTTCTGACCTTCATATATAAAAATGCTATAAATTCAGGATTAGTCCTGAGAAGAATTCATAGCCATTAGACTTTATAAACATAGATTATGCCAAGAGTAGTCTTATTAAGAAATCTATTAGTTGAGTGGAAAGCCCTGCTTTTAAATGCACAAACACATAACCTACATCTGCAAGCAGATGTTAACTGCAAGACATATGGAATCTACCCCTTAAATATCTTACCTATCAGAAAGTTTGGTTGGATATTTGATTCAAGTGTACTTCAATCCATCTGGGAACTGGAAAACTAGAAAAAAATAAAATAGATAAGTGTTGGTATAGAAGCATGGGGCAATAGTGCATTGGGACATAACTTCCTTTGAAGTGCTGCAGATTCCTTGTATAGCAGACATCACATAATGGCTATGAGGACCAGCTCTCATGGATCTAGAAATTAGATTAATTTTTACCTTTGGAGAAGAGAGGAAGGCAACAGAGAATACCACCTTCTTTTTTTGTGCTTGATGTCCGTGCATAGCTTTGCCTTTTCTTTCTTTAATTAACCAGTTTGAAAGAAAAAGTGTCTTTTATTTCTGCTTTAAATAAAATCATCTCCCTTTCTTTTCCTGATCAAATGCCACACACTTCTTTTTTTTTTTTTTAATTATTTTTACAGAGTTAAGTCAAAAATAACTGAACTCTGGAACCTGGTATGCAAATAGTTCTAATCTTAGTGTACACACATGTTCAAGCTTGAAAACAAACTGAGTAAGATAAAAATAAAGGTGCTGGCAATTCTGAATATGGCTGCTTGGCATCTGTTAAGACCTTTAGAATGTCCTGATTTAACTCCCCCATATTTTGTGACTTGACACAGATACACCTGCCTGATCTCGATGCTCAGAAGGCTCTGCAGAGGCAGGGGACAATGAAGGACAGTGATGCCTCACAGTTATCACAGCAGAACCCTGAGGATGGTGAGGGAAAAGAGAGAAGAAATTGCCTAAGCACAGACACATTGGAGAATACTTTCTTCCAAGAACTGTACCTCGCAAATACTTTTGTTGCATTTTGCTCCGAAGTTGACTCTTTGGACTTGACTCCAAGCAGTTCCAGTCCCTCAGCCACTCAGCTTATCACAATATACATCAAACTGGTCACACCACATTCCATTCCAGTGAAACAAGAGCATCACTGACTAATTTTATGATAATTCAGCTCCTGATTCATCAGTGTTTAGTTACATGTTCACCTTCAAGGAAGAAGGATCTCCTTTACATACCCAAGTGGCTTACTTAGTTGGAGTTTAGTTTGGAGTTAACCAGCTCCAAAGCCCAAAAGCCATAAACCCTACTGCCCCTCAACTGGAGTTTCCAGTATTTTGAAGCTGCCTAAGGGAGACTCAAAATTGAGACATTCCCTCAACATCAGGGTCAGACATTGTATTAGGTAGGGATAATGCAGGTCTTCTCTATTTCTTCCTTTCCTTCTCAGCAGCCTTTAGAGAAGTCAAATATCTTCAAGGAGCTGGGATACTCTCAAAAAGCTTGCTGTCTCATGGAGGACTGTAGGCAGTGGAAATAATGCTCACTGTCTATCCCCACCCCTTCTTATTTTGCCCTTCTGCCCAAACTTTTCTGCTCTCCCCCCCCACAATCACCCGTTCTGCCATCCCTGTGCAGCAAGAGAGTCTGTCTGCAGGGCTGGAAAGGGAAGACAATGCAGATGGAGAAATCAAAATCATCCTCTTCGTGGACCTCCTTCAATTAACAATGCAAGAAATATCTTGCCCATCTCTTTTAGCAAGTTTATTACTTTTAAATGCTATTAACTGATCTCCATGTTTTCAGTAAATGCTTTTAAAATCAGGAGAAAGTACTGCTAAAGAGAAATTGTCACAGATTTACACACTGATATGGTGAGTTAGGATTGCCAGAAACACCCACCTGCATGTCCCAGCCAGTGATTCCTGTTGGAGTCAGTGTGTCACATCACTCCGGGGTGTTCATGACATTCGAGAAGTGACCAGCCTGAGCCCTGCTGCACTCATGCTGGGCTTAAAGTTAAACATTAATTCACTGAAAAGAAGGGAATGGGCAGTTTTGGGTACCAGGGAGACACACACATGTAAGTAAACAGGTACTGTCAATCTTCAGAGCTCCTGAGATTCAACGGATCACCCACCTGGAAAGTCTTTTCTATCATATGAGAAAGTGCACTTAAATGGTATCTGAATTTTCTGAGCATGAAATATGGACATCTACTCTTAAAAAGATACAAATATTGAAAAATGTCAAAGCATGTTTTAACTCTAAGTTGGATTTATCATACAGAAACATGCATAGTTTATAAATTAGAATTTGTCTTTTCCTTAGGCATGAGTTAAAGACAGAAGAAATGGATCCGTTTACTCTGTGCTTAGGTATGTGTATACATGGACACACCTACATATAAGAACAGCAGACATAACACATGTTTTACCATTTAAAAAACATCCTCCTCTGGGAGAATAATGCCAAAAGTGGCTTTTCTCATTTCATCAGTTAGAACTAAAATGGTTTCCAGTTTTGACACAGCTCTCCAGAAATGAGTGTTTCTGCCTGTGACTTCCATGTTACTTGAAATCCAAGGAGCCATTCATCTTTACATCACCTACTGGCCCGTGCTGACTGCAGACCTGTACTCACACAGTCCTGCAAGCTTGCACCACTCACATCAGTCTCAAGAACTGTTTTCCAAAATGCAGCAATGACAATTTGTTTCAAACAAGACAGTCCAGTAGTTGGAGCTACACTGTAACCAGAACTGTCAATGGAAGCAGCGTATTTTCCGACTAAGAAATTGCTGATCACTTCAGGCCTATACAAAATAAGGGGGAAAGAACAACCTCAGCTAATTAAAAACTTGCTTTGCAATATTACACTAAAGATTTTTTTCCCCCCCGTTTGCTGCTTGCCAGATGTTAACAGGATTGCAGCACATTTTCACAGCTCATGGAGATTTTTGACTGCAAGGTTTACAAGAGACATATAAAATGCATCTCCTAGCCTCTGATACAATTTATTATTTTTAACTAGCCCAAGTGAAAGCACTAAAATTCCCTGCTCAGCACTTGAGGAATGAGTGTCTGAAAAGGAATGCAGCACAATTGCCCCCAAATAACTTTGCCCTGACCCACCAAACAAGGGATAAAACAAATGAGATGGATCTTGCCCTCCTCCTTTTCTGAGAAGTCAGAATTCTCCACTGAAAATAAACCAGTGTCAGTAAGTGACAATTCTGGAATTCTCCTCGGGAGTTAAGTCCCAGCTGAGACACTAAATCACTTCATGAGAATGTGTCCTATTGCAAAACATTTGTATCGGGGTCCCATTGCACTATCCTTGGGTGCATTCCTTTTTTAATAAAATTGACATTTTATTCCACTTAGGCACATCATAAAATTGCCACTAAATAATACTTCATGTGGTAGCTCTGTACTAATCAAAGAGACACTCCGGGCACTTTATTCTAAATGTTAGTCCTAATCCTCCAGGCAAATACTAGCAGATAGTAGCAATTTGGGTAGCCACTGGAGCATAAAAAATGAACTTTTAAAAATACCTAATGCTTAAAAAGCAAACAAACAAACAAGCACAATAGTTTTCTTGTCAGAACACAAACAACTTCCCCACAAAATATCTGGGAAAGTATGAAAAGGCAGAAGTTTGGACAAATCCAGTTTAGTCATTGTGTGCGAGTTTCTGCCTGCAGCAGGAAATTTTGATGCTTTCCTCTTTTTTACTGACATGACTGCTGCTGCACCAAAGGAACAGCAAAGAAAGGAATGTATACAAGAGGAGACAGATTCAGCAAACTGAAAAGCATTCCCTGTTTTCCTGCTCCAGGATAGCGGATACCATAGCTGTCAGTAGATGGGTTAAACCAAAATTACAGAGAAACCAAAACTGGTGAAAAGCAATTGTAGAGACAAACATCCACTATGTGACATGGCAAACACACACACAAAGCTGAGTTCCCCAAGTGATTGGCCCCATCTGTACTCGAGAAATGATGACACTATGCTGTGTGTGTTAGCTTACCTTGTAGGAGGCAAAGCCCTCCGATTTCAGTCACAGCCACATGGGTATTACTCAAATTTTACTTGTTACCTGAACTTTTCCAAACTTCCCCTGAAAACAGAAGAGTAAATTGTCTTGGAATCATTAAACAATTTTAATGTGTCCTTTTCTAATTAAGTGGTTGAAGACAAACCAGCAGACTGACCCACACATACAATGAGACTCTAATTTCCCCATTTTTCATTACATTCCCTTTCTTCAAATGACGAAACTGTACAATTTGATCTTTCCTTTTTGGAATGGAATGCTTGGGGACAGCAGGAAATGCTGCTGCCCACCTCACCACATGTAGACCCTGGACAGCAAGATATCCCAGCTAACACATCCTGGGAGTTGCTGCTGAGGTCCAGGCAGTGACCAGAGCTGCCCTATGAGACCAGCCTGTTAGGACAGCTATCAAGCCCAGCATGACTTGATCTGGTCTCTTCAGAGGCACGTGTCCCATGGCATCCTGCAGCCTTCCTGGCTCCCAGAGAGGCTTTTACCCACAAACCTGGGGGAACAGGGACATCAGATGCCCATGGAGTCCTGCACTGATACACACCTCCTGCCATGTTTCTACTGGGGGCACTGGCCAAGGAGGCCAGACAAGAGCTCAGGCTTTTTCTCAAGTTAGAGGAAAGTCAAGATGTACAGTAAGTTCAGGACAGAGCTTACCTTTGTCTAAGTGGTCAGGGCAGTCATTTGGAAGGAGAGTTCTGATCTTGGTGTCTGTGCCAGAGATCATTTGTAGCTTCTTTTTAATAAACAACAGACATATGCATATTTCCATATCCACACAGATATCCACTTAACTACTTGAGCTTTGGTCTAATATCTGCTGAGGGTGGGAACCCTCAGTTTAATGTGAGAAGTGGCACATGGTCCCAGTGAGTACTATTTGAGGGAGCTGAATCCATGTTTGTGCTGGCCTGACTCAATTGGCTATGTGCTAAAGGTGCTCAGCTTGCTGATTGCACCAGGGCCCTTCTGAGGGCTGCAGGACCACGCCAAACATTGTCAGAAAAGTAAGTGCTTCTGAGAGAAGAGGCTCCAACCAGAGGTGTCCAGAACAGAAATCCACACACCTCCAAAAGAGATGGACTTGATGACTATAGGACTGGGAGGAGCAAAGTGGCTTTGTATTTTGGTATTTCCAGTTTGAACACCTATGCCCTTCATGGGGCTGAACCTGAAGCTCTAATGTCACAGTAAATCTTGCATGTGTTACCAGATAGGAATGCTTATCCATCAAAGCCAACCATCTATCCTTTTTGTTACAAATTCTTGTATCTGAATTATTCTGTAAACATATCTTCCCAAATTGTTCTCAAGGAAGAAATACTATAAAGCATTACATCTGTGTAAAACCCCAAACAAACAGCAATTATTTGGTAAAAACTAACTGCTTTTCATGAGAACATTTAAGACAAAGGAAAAGGAACATGTGTACTTGGAGCCTGATGGAAGAATGAGAGGAGGGTAAAAGATGCATACAATTTGCATATTTTGTCTTTTGAAGACTGCCATTTCTCCTACCACTTACAATGTGGTTAAGTTCATGGAATGAACTCGCCTGAACACAGATGACAGTAGGATTAAGCAAACACTGTTTACTAGTAAATATTTACCTTCAGAGAAGCTTAGCAACAACTCTGCTAATGTTTGGTGAAAATCCGTGAAACCATGCCTTTAGGGTACAGGTTCTGCTTTTTCATCTGAAAAGTATCTTACATTCCTGTTTATAATAAAAACAGTACAAATTACAGAATCACTTCTGAGTTGGAAGAGATCCACAAGCATTCATCAAGTCCAACTCTTGGTCCTGCACAGGACAGCCCCAAGAAGCACACCGTGTAAATTAAAATGGCAAAGTACTAAAGACCAATCAATTGGAGGCTTCACAAAGAAAATATTAATGAATTTTGCCTACCCAAAGTTAAAAATAGCAGTATTTGAAGATCATTGATGTCCTCTGATATCCTGAGCTTCCAAATCAAAATGTCACTATTTCTTGCATACCTTTCTGCCTTTTCCCTCTTTCTAGATGGAGAATTTTCACCAAAATTTGTTGCTTACCTAAGGCCTCATATTTATGCTTTATGCTTATATATGACTTTGTATACTAGAAAGGAGATGAGAGATATCAAGCATATTTTTCAAAACATATTTTCAACCATGTAAGATACAGAATCACGTTAGTTACCTTTGTAACCTCAGTGAAAATGACAGATCACGTTTCTGGTGAGAGAAGTGACCAGATAATACTTGGTCTCTGTCAGCTCTCTCAGCCCTGGAAACAAGAGACAAACAGTTGAACCACTGTTTTCTCTCTCCTTAGATGTAGCTCTTATGTCAGTATGGTGGCTAGGTTAAATCACAGTCTCTCATAAGATATTATCATTAAGGAGAGGCACATGGGAATCCAGTAATTGGTACTAAAACTTGATCTTTCACCTCTGTTGCTGGTAACTCAACAGATCCCCCATTTCCAGGCTTCACGAGATACTTCAGCTTTTGGAAAATGTTCATGCACTCTGAGCTTGTGACACACATTTTGGTGTTAATCTCATTTTGCTGAGCTCATATCCTAACCTCAGTGCAGGCACTGCTATTCACATTATAAAGACAGATGCTTTAATGCTGGACATAATGACATAACAAGATGCCATGGCTACAAAAGAAACTTAGATATGTTCAAATGGTAAAGCATGCAAATTTCTGCTGTGAGGAAATAAAGCATTTACTTCAAGTTTGTGTCAATACTGAATTTTTTCACACCTGGCTCAAATGTTCTAGGCACAAACCAAGAACTGCAATGTGAAATCCTATGTTTATCCTATAAGGAAAGCTGAAAGAGACGAATATTTATAATCTCTCTTGACTTTAAAATCTACCAGTTCTTTGACCTGTGATCAGAGTGCCAGCAAGCTTTTTGCAAGAGTTCTCCAACCTATTGTTTTCAGACTATTAAAATGCTACAATTTTGAAAATATGCTCCTGTTTTTTAGTGTTTGCTCTACTTTTTATTTTCCTGATTTTTTTGGGGGGGGCTGGGGGTTTTGGGGGGGGAGGGAGAGGGAAAGGGAAACGCATGAAATTAAAACTTTCCCCAAGAGATCTGCTTAAACTACTACATGTTTTTGTCTACTTCAGATGCAACCCTGGGGTTTATGCATTCGTTATAAGGTAGTACAAAGAGTTTCTTACTACTGCTTAACTTCGATTTTGTTCTGACAGGCAATTAAGTATCTTTCTTCAAAGATATTCAGGTGACTTATTTCAGCAATTAACAGATACTTCAAGGGGAACATGTGCTAAACATCTCTGCAGGCATCGTTTACTGGATTTATTCAATATTTGAAAAACTTGAATCCTGTAGTTAATTTTCCAAATAGCGAATCAGCTCCCTCTGCCATTGGACGTATAATATTCTGTATATAATGTTCAAAGTAGATAAACCATCTGAACTAATTTCCCCTTTGACTTCCTATAATCTAAACAAGTAAATGCATATCTTTTTTTATCACCTGTCCTTCATACAAAAAAGAAAGAGTAGAAAAAAAGAAAAAGTAGAAGGTAAAGATCTTTCCTACGAAGGAATCTGCAGACAATTGACTTTACAGTGAACCCCTAAAATGCCTAATTCATTTTCCAAACAACATCCTGCCAAACCTGGAGAGTTTGTATCTAAAAACATCCTGATGTGATTTTATCCAGCAAACTCATATTGTTATTATTATTGGCCTAGTTTCCTGAGATATTGATAAAGTGTAATCATGATATGTGTCTTCCCCAATAACTTCTGTGGACACAGCCAACTTCAACTGCCTTTTAAGAGGAACAGAGATGTCAAAAGTATTCAGTTCCACAAGGTGGTTAAACTGAAATGAGGAGAAGCTGCACTGGAAAATGACAACAGTTTTAGACATCAGTGAATGTGAAACATTGTGGGAATCCTAGGTATGGGACAGGTTTCATTGGATCTACCCACAAGACAGAAAGTTATGTATTAGACCTCAGTAATGTTGCTGGCCACAAAACTGTTTTCTGTAGAGTGACTGATATATTTTTAATTTTTTTTTTTAAGACAGAAGTGTTCATGTAGTCTCAATCTGCTGCACACCAAATGGCTGCCTGCATCTGCCATCCAGGCTGCCTGCTAATTCCATAGAAAATGTTGCTTCTGACTCCTGAGAACCACTGCTGCCATTCCCTCTCCCCAGCTTATTAAGAGAAGACCTGGAGCTCTACTACTGTGAGGCATTCAACCCAGAAGCCATTATCCCTGTGTCACGTTCTGTGGGCAGTCCCACAACTGGTCTCCAGCCCTGACTCCTAAAAACAGCTAATCACATCAGCCATAAAATCTCATGCAATAACTTCATCACAATTATATTTGCATTATTTCATTACATTGTTACAGCTTTGGTTTGCTGTTGGAATTCTATGACCTTATTTTCTGAGTGAAGTATCTCATCTGTAAGCCAGACAACATACAATTATACTCTACCTATAAGAACTAAAAAGCCACTAAAAAAACCCACTGAACTGAAAAATGAACCAGTCTCTCTGTCAAGATTTTTCCTGGAACTGATAAATACTAGATTGACTGCAAGAGAAATTGAAAATAAACTTTAAAATATGGCTCTAAGAGCAAACCAATTTGGAGAGTCTTATGGAAACTTTAAAAATCAAATTCAAGCCACAGAGATTTAAAATAAAAAGGCAGAAAGAGCAGATCCTTAGATTCTGTAAACACATAGAACACAGTATTTGTTTTGACTGAAAGATTTCCCACTATATTTTAAAAAATACATTTACTTACATAATACAAAATTATACATACAAAGAATAACATACATTTTATACCCTGACATCATCCATCTCTCAGATGAAAACAAATTGCACTATATGCCTTAAAGATTTTGTCACTGGAAGTTTAGCTAGAAAAACAAATGCCTAACAATTTTAGTGTTCAGTTCTTGAAAGAACTCTGGTTTTCATTACAGCAAAGAATAGTTATAAAAGCTGCTTTTCAAAGACTGTGTATGGTACCACAGCCTGACATTAGGTACCTAAATGAAGCCTATGGTGAGAGTAAATCATGGCATATTTGCAACATCAGTCACTGGATATTTGCAATCAATTTCTATGGAATTAAAGTCTCTAAGAGCATCTAGAGCATGGACAGTCAAAGCATTAATTGTTCCATCACTTTCCTTATGTTTTTAATTAGTTAGGATGACATAGGAAAAGCCATCTCTGGCATTGTGAAGCACCATATATGTAGCCAGGTCACAGCTTTTGTGATTCTGAAAGGTCATACCAGAAAAAGCCCAGCATATCAAGAGAAGTGGGCACTAGCCATGCAGCACCAAACGTCCCACAAATCTCATCTGTGTCCTTCCAAACAAAAGGTAGGCATGAGAAGAGAGATGGAAGAGATTGGGGGTGTACTCTGCAATCCTCGGTGCCTCCCTCCAGAAGCAGATGGCAAAGCAGGATACTTCAGCTAGAAAGGGCAAAGCAGAGCCAGGGAAAGGGTGTGAAGGGAAGCAGGCATGCTCAATAGTTATTTATTTCTACAGCTGTACAGGAAATTTCAGCTGCTGGCAGCCTGCCTTGGCAGGCCACACCTTGTCACCCTTTCTGAGCAGACAGAAAAGAAAGAAAGGGAGCCAAATGAGATCCCTCTGTGGATTCAGCCACCAGTCAACCTGGAGCCAGCAGTATCTGAAATGTGATGTTTGAGTACCTGCTTTGCTTATGGGTTAGAGATTTCTACTTCACCCTCAAATCGGGGAATAGTTGCTGGCCTAAATGCTGGTATGGCAAATGCTGGTAAGACTGTGAAACACATAGAAAGGTTAGATGCTTCCCCTTCTCAGCATGGGAAAGAGCTCAGCTGAAGTACTCTGCCCCATTTGGACTCTGCATTTCACAGATGGAACCAAATGGAGATAGTCCTGAGGGAAGTGATGGAAACTAATCTGAGGTTCAGAAAACCTGATATAGAGGGAAAGACAGAATAAACAAGTTGTTTAGAGAAAAGGGCTGAGAAGAGGCTTGAGAACAATCTTTGGTGTATAAGACTGCAAAAAGAAAAGGAGAGGAACAAACTATTTTCCAGGTCCAGTGTAGACAGGATAAGAAGCAATATGCTTCATTTGCAGTACGAGAAATCTGGGGAAAGGAGTCCTCTAATAAAAAAGAAAACAAAACACTGGCGAGTTTGTCTGGAGAGCTCATTATGGGCGGTATTTAAGAACAGACCAGACAGATCTCTATGACAAAGTGATGTTGGTTTAACTGATCCTTCCTTGGGACAGGGAGGGGACTTGACAACTTTTCTGAGATCATAGCTTGAGAAAACTCTAAATGAGGTAAACTGTGTGTCATGGTCACACTACAGACCCCAAGACATCACGTGTGAATGAAAGTCAGCAAGGACTGTGCCATACTGAAAGGCCAAATGGATTCCTTGGCATTTCGGTGGAGGACTGTGGGTACTTCTTTTGGCCATATAATGTGTGTGAAACATTACCTATTGACACTGACTTCCCTTTGCAATTTCCAAGTGATTTCTGCTTATCTGGGAGCTGATTCAGAAGACAGGTTTTAGTAGGTCACTGTTAGGACCTCACTTGGCCTCCTTTCCCCTGAGGGAGGAAGTGGTCTGGGAAAAGAGGCTGTATCCTCACAATAGTTGTTAAAAATCACAGCCTTTCTAGGGGGTCAAGAGAAATCTCTTAAATCTGCTTCCAAATTTGGATTAACAGGGACACTGAGCATGTGTACACTAAGCAGAGCCCTGGGGTGAGAAATAGACTATTTCTTAGGTAAGTTGAAACAAGAGGACTAAAAAGAGCCACATCACACATACCTCCTGTATTTGTAAAGGGGCCAGGAGCCTTCTGGAAGCTTCACTTAGCTCAGGTGAATCCTCTTCAATCAACCCCACACCCACAGGAATCCTTCCAGGAAGGGTTGCCATGCTTTTCTGCCTGCTGGTCAGATAATGTCCTTGCCCTTATTCAGCTCTGCAGGAAGCACATTTTGGTGAGTGCTGCAGTTTAAGGAATGCAGGCATGTTAATTATTAGAGCTTCAAAAGATACAAGTTCCAGTGGGCTGGATTCCAGAGTTCTGAATGAAATGAAAAACTCATCTTGATCTCCCCTGGCCCATAGTTTGGGTTGTTAGAGGAAAAAAAGAAATGAGAACACACACAAGATGGTTTATCAGCACAAAACAATAGTACACAGCTTTAGGACTTGGGGACACGTTGAAATAGGAGCTGTTGTTGGGCAGTGTTCCTTATACAGACTCACCCTTCGCTGCTGTTAAGAAAATTCCACAGGAAGGTTTCAGTGTTATGTTTACAGTGCTCTCCTTTAAAACAGATGTAAACAGATCTCCTCTTTCTCTACTGTTTGTTTGGAGTTCACATTTCAGTTCCTATGCTGTGACCATGTTATATAATGGATGCCACCAGCATTCTGGATGCCATAAACAAAAAAGAGTCACTTAAAATATATCAGAACTGAGCTTCTCTGTCCGGAGTTTCTCATCATGCTCCACTATAGTTTCTTGCTGTTCCTCTCCTTTTGCAGAAGAAAAATTAAAGCTGTTATTTTGTCTCCCTCTCTAAGGAAGCCTGTGAGAGGAGCAAAAAACCTATGAGCTATGTTCATCCTCTGGCTGTTGAAAAGTTGTGATTTGAGGCATTGGATGTAGGAAGAATAGCAAAAATACTTCTCCACCTCTGGTTACACAGGTAAGACAGCACAATCCAGGGCAGAAGTTCAAAATTTGGTCTGTCCTGCCCAGGCTCCTACTGTGGTATACTTGGATAAAAAGAGTGTTAGGGTTATGATTAAGACGACGAGATGGCTCATCTATTTAAATATGAGACCAGACAGTATCTAAAGGAATATGAGGTGTCTGCACAGAAGGAAAGGAAGGGTAATTCATTCTCTCATGAGAGCTACCATCACAGCTGAACACTTAAGAAAATAGTGTAACCACATTCTGTACCCTCAAAAGTATTTTTTTCATTGAGTGAGAGAAAAAAAATCACATGGACTCAACCATGGATGCACGCCACCTCCTAACAGAGGCAAACACAAAAGACTCTCCTTGCCAGCACACTGGGGCAAGCTGTCTGAATTTCAGAAGGTGCCAATCCCCAGCTCTTTCTACTCTTCAGATGCTCTGGTTTATGAATCACAGAGGTGAAGTGGTTGCCATTTCTGAAGGTCAAAATCTCTGCTATTTACTGCTAGCATGTGACATGCTTCTCCTCTCCTGATAGCTGCAGCATGTGTCTGAATGGATGTGGCACAAGGTAGAAGCACGAGCCCCTAACTCTAGTTTTGTTTCTTACTTGTTGGATGGCCTGGGGCAAGTCACTTCAATCTTCTGTGCCTCAAGTTCCCCATGCGTGAACTGGTGCTACTAATACCTCTCTAACGTCTCTGGAAATGGATGACTGAAAAGTTCTAGATACTGTAAGTTTATTTCTCCAGCAGTTCTTAAAATTGCATGGGACACTCTCACAAAAATACAAGTCATTTAAAAGAAGTCAGGAAATTTCCAGCAGTTCAGACTCTAATGAGAAGAAGTGAAGCCCAAACTTAAGAATCTGTCTACTAGAATCTGGAGTTTCTAATTTGATGAAAATATAGACAGCTAGCTCAAACTCCACTTCTTACCTCACTGCCTGTGACTAATTCAAAAGGGTTCCCTAGCACCCAAACAAGGGAAGATTTTCTGTGAGTGGGTAAAAGTTTGAGGGAGGTCTCTCTGGGATCTATAAAAACCATGCATATTACACTCTCAACATGTTCCAAAACCATCAAGATTGAAAAATTGCATTTAAATACAGCCAAGAGTTCAAGTACTATAAAACCACCATTAAAATGCACATTTGTATTGCATCACTGAGGCAAAGCATCAAAGGATACACATTAGAATTTTACTTCACTGGCTTTAATATAGGCATTGCTATATCCTGGCTGCACTAGGACTATCTCGTTATGACTTTGCCATCCAAATATATACATGAAGTGCTAAAGTGGTTTCAGTGGACTGCACTGAACAACATCATCCTTAACAAAATTGTAGTACATACTTTGCACTTACTGGATAATTACCTACACAATTATGAATGAGTGTGCAATTGTGAAAATGAAAAGATTAACATTTGCCAGCATAGGCTTTTGTAGTAGGGATGAAATGAAAATCTTATGTTCTGAGGTAAAAAACTATGAAATCTGGATTAAGGAGCATAGTTAATCAACTGCTGATGGTGGTAGTTCTATGGATTTACCAAAAGAAAAAGACAAAAGCACTATTTTTGGGAGCACATTACACATCTGCTGTTGTGCACACAACATTGAAAACCTGGAAATAAATCATCAGATCTGCTTTCTCTTATGGGAAAAATTTTGAACCAGGGTTTTCAAGCACACAAAATATCTCTGATAGTCACTGCAGTACTGCATCCTGTTATGTCCAAGTTATTTTCACTAGAATTTCCTACAAAATTGGAGTCTATGTGATCATTCATTTTGTGTTCACCAGTGTATTTATGCCATCCATTTGTTAATGATCTTTCCAACCAGCTTCTAACACTGGAAGACTTGTAAAAGATAGCAAAAATATTCCTTTTTCTTCCTGAAAATAGACAGATGGGTAGAGATGCTATCAGAGTCCTGGCTCTGAGAAAACTTGCAGTTGTGAGTTCAAGATTATGAGAGAAGCCTCATGGGAGAAATCCCTTATATAAACACCCCACTGATGGGAAAAGCTTTGCCTGGGGCTCACATCCTCTTAGATAGTGAAAGTCAATCACCCATGAGACAAAAAACTATAGGAAACCAGGCTTCATTAGTTCTGCTGCCACAAAATTTACTTGTTAAACAAAATGGCTACTCCAGGATTTCTGACGAAGAGCACTGTACTGTAGTCATGTGCAAGTCTGGATTTTTTTTCCCTTTTTCACTAAGTATTTCTGTTTACTAAGCTCTAAGTTGTCTACCTAACTCAACAAAATGTACAGTCTCTCTGCCATCAATAGTAAAACAAACTGGTGACCTATGAAACACAAGAGTTGAGCAAAATTTTGCAAAAACAAGCCATGACAAAAATCTACTGAGAACAACAACAAACAATTTAAACTATTTGCCTAGTTTGCCAACACATGATACCTGATTTTTAACAAGTAAATCTTTAGCAGAATAGGGAGAGCAAAAAACAACAAAAAAAGCCTGAAAGCAAGCTGTTCACAATTTTCTTTTCAGCAGAATATAGTGTCCTAAATTTTCAGCAGTGGCTTTCCATGCCAAAACATCTGAAACAAGATTAATTATCAGAGAGCAAACTTTGAAAACATAGATAAAAACCCCAAGCCTATTTTGATGTCTCATAGCTGGTCAGCTCAGAAATGAGGTATACAAGATCTTTTATTTCTAATCAAGCATTGTGAGTATACTCTTTTTCTTCTTGGAATTCTCCCTTTGTTTGGGAGAGAAGGAAATTTAGTTACAGAAGTCCCTCTGTAATCTTGATGACTGGCATTCTTCAAACACAAAAGCAAGTTACAAAACTGTAATAATCTCTCCTTCAAATTGTGGATTTCATACATACACACACACACACACACACAGAATACCCTAAACATCCTGGAAAGCTTCTGCTATTGTGATTGCAGCAGCATTCACAAAAACAACCTGGAGACTTGGGCCAAGGTCAAAGAATTGAATCTTTTCTGCTCTCCAGTATCACCAGTCTGAAAACGTAAGGCTCAGCAGCCTTCTTCCCTGGTGGTCTGTTAGGATGGATATATACTGGTTTACATATTTCAGGTCTGTTTCAGGAAGCAGGCTATAGGCTTTAAAAAAAACCCAAATTCACCTCAAACCTAGTGGACAACCACCATAAACCTCACCGGACTGTAGCTCAAAAGCCTCAGAAAATGGAGAGGGTGAATGTGACCACAGTACCACATGTGAAATATGCACATTGGTATGGACAGAGATCCATCAACTGGATCTGGAGAGCAATTGCTTGATAGATTTACTAGTTGTCCCACACCTCTAATTTTTTAATCCCTTTCTTATATTTTCTCTTTTTTTTTTCACAAAGAAAGTATCGGGGTCAAGGGTGGTCCCCGACAATCTTTTTTAGGGTTTCCAGATATTCAGGGTAAAAGTGGCAAAATAAAAGAAGAGCGGTACGATGACCACGGCTTAGCAACATAAAACACTTTAATAATAATGAAAGTAAATGTGGGACAAGGCCCAAAAATCTGAATGCAACAACCAAGGGAACAAGGTCTCTTTAGGAGCCAGTGGTTGAAGACAAGGGTGAAGGGAGGTCCAGGGTATAAATATGGGGTAAGAGTGAAGGTGGAGTTGAGGAAGGGTCCAATAGGTATAGGGGAAAGTGGTGCAGAGGTGGGACAAGAGAAAGCAGGGTCCAACGGGGTAGGTTGGGTGGAACATTACACCAACTGCAGGCCAATGGGGATACAAGGAAGGGAGAACATTCTGGATTTGGGAGTGGTGATAATTGACTAGTAAATGAGGTATTAACATGGGCAATCCCATAACTCTTTGGAACTTTTTCCTGGGGTCACCACAACTTAAACAAATGCTTCCCAAGGTCTAGGATTGGGATAACAACCCTTCTTTGGTGATGGCTGCCTGACCTGGAATACCAGTCAGGCTGACTCCCACAAGAAAATATAGTTTGTGAAGGTCTACAGTCACACAAATCAAAAGTTCCTCAGTTTAGTCCCTAGTCTGCATTGTTCCCAGTTAGTAGGTTGACAGGAAAACACATCATGGCTCTAGCCAGATTAAAACTGCTGTAGATTAAGTTTTTCCTTATCTTTCTTAAATCAAGTTTTTCTCTCTACTCTTTTACATCCTCTTTGTTTCTCCCAGCCTTTTTAAAGCAAAATCCCCATAATCTTTCTCTTTGCACCTTAAAAGTTGATTCAGTTTGCTACCTCCATTTACAGTTTATTCCCTTACCATGAGAGCTGCTTTATATGTCTTGTCACAGCTTCTTCATATCCAATTTTCAGTTCTCTCCACCCAAGTTTTACGTGACTGGAGCAACAACAGAATGCAGGAGGTAACAGAGCACCAGATGAGCTACAAGAAATACTGATAGTGGGAAGACAATGAACATTCTCTAATGAAAGAAATATCTACTTACTTTTTCTAGCTTGGCATGCCATAACTACTCTACGCCTCACAGATTTCTCTGCCCCAAGAGCAAGTTTCCATGTCCTGTGCAGAGCTGACTGGTATTGCTTCAATTAAATGCAATTTTCCGTTGAATGGAGATGTTTAGATAGGGGATTTTACCATGGGTCTCTTGAATCCCAGACAATTACAGATTCTTAGATGATATATACGTGCCTCTCTTCAGTGCTTACAGATTATTCATCAAGCCATTCTGCAATTATTTTACATTGTTTTCTTTTCTCAGTACCTTTGGTGAATTCCACTGACATATTCTCTAATTAATCTTTGTCTGTAACTCAGTGGTTGAGTCACCAGCCCTGGAGATATTTAATAGATGTGTAGACAGGACATTTATTAGGGCCATGATTTAGTGGTGGACTTGGCAGTGCTGGGTTAGTGGTCGGATTTGATGATCTTAAGGGTTTTTTCCAACCTAAATGCTTCTGTGCTTGTAAATGGTTAACTAACACCAGAACTCTCACCACCTAAACTCTGTGGCACCTAAGTATGACTACTCTAAGTCCTTTCACTATTTTTAAAATCATATTGATGCATACATTCAAGCTGATTTCAGAATTTGTACACTGCATATTCCATGGTCCTCCACTGATTTGGTTGTTATGTAAAAATAACACAGTTGAATGTGATGTGTTAGTGACATAAACAAGGGCTATGGTTGGAATGGCAATAGCTGTATGTAGGCATATGCTCATTGAAAAGAGAAATGATCCGCCAGAGTCCAGCTTGCTGCAAAACACAAATTGAGGCAGTAAGTGCTCCAATGCAGATATCTGATCCTGCACATTCCAGCCTATCTGGGACCTTGATCCTCTGATTCCCCCCTCTCCTCCCATCTCTGTAAATAACATTTCTTATTATGAACCACCTCACATCTGGCACAGGATTGCTTATGCCAAGCTGAACTACACCCTTTGCCTAGGGAGTAAGGTCAGGAATCATGATAAACACAGCAGTATAGGAATTTCACACCTTATAAAATTATTGTTTACAAGTAATAGCAATGATTACTTAAAACAATCTCAGGAAAAAAAAATGAAAAAAGATAATCAGACATGTAGACACAGTAATTAGGTTGTAGACACTACCAGTTATCAATTTACCCAGCAGTCTGTGTCTTTCTTTATTCTTCTGCTGCTTTTGCTCTAAGGAAGCAACCCCCCTGCAGTCCTACTGAAAGGAGAAATATAATTTAAACACCCTGCCCATCCAGCACAGAACCCTGATTCAGATCCTTTCCTTACTCTCCAGAAAGAAAAAAGCCAAGAAAGTGGCTTCTGGAATATACATATTTTGCTTACTAGCTTCAGACTAGTGAGATTTGGAGACTATCCAAACTAACCAGTCTTGGAGCCTCCCCTTATCAAGTGCTCCAAGCAAAATCCCAGTGGGAGCAGGCTGCCGGAAGACATTCAGCACTTGGTGAGCTTCTGCACCCATCCTATGTGTGGCATGGATGGCCAACCACACAGAAACATCAGAGACACCATCTGGGAAGAGATGAAGAGCAGCCTCCTCAGTCTGACTGTTCTGGATGAGCAGAGATCCAGGGCAGATGACCTGCAGCACACACAGCCATGGCAGAGTACCTGCTCGGTCACACTTCCAGCCTGGAGCTGACACTTCTCAGCCAAGACGCAGGTCCCAGGAGGGACCCTGGTGGCACCAAAAAACCTGCTGTGGTCTCCCCAGCCTAGAGTGTGTTTCTTTCCACTCCAGTTTATTTACAAGTATTGCCATACTTAAAGTGGGAAGCAGACTGTTTTCTGTCTTCCCACACAGGTGCTCACCCCCAGTGCACAGCCACAAACAACACACACAAACTCTCTGTAGCCCTGGAAAACCAGAGTGCACCACACCTTCGTTACAGTGACCCTTGATGGGTGTCATCAGCTGCACAAGGTTGGACAGGGAAGGTTTGACATGCCAAAAACCAATCTCTTTCTCTCACTTAGTCTTTTGGCAACAAAGACTACTTCACAGTTCAGGCTTTCTACATTTAGAAAATTCTCTCCCAAGCTGAAAACACCACTCAGGGACTTTCCAGACCCTTCAAAGCTATTGGAAACAGCAACACCATGTGTCCTCCTCCACTCTCATCAGTGACTTATTTAGGAGTTAGTTCTTCTGGGTTCATCTTAAAAATACTCAGAGCACAAAAATAAGCCATGCCTGAAGGTCAGCGAAAATGAAATCTTCCCAGTGGTGTTAACAGTGCCCCACTAGATGCAGCTAAGAGTAAGGACTGGGAATTATTTCCCAACACCTTTCATATAGCTCAGTCAGTACTATGCCAGTGTCAAGGAGGAGACAGGGAAATATTCCAGAGGGTCAGATTTTGCATATCTCTTCCTTTCTGTGTAGAGATGTGGACAGACTGACAGAAATGGTGGCAGTGTGCCCATCACAAGGTTAAGCTCCTTGACCAGGGACACGTAAAACGGGATTACAGAAGACAACAGCTACACCTTCCCCTGCCAGTCAGCTACAGGATGAGTCCATCTGCTGTTAAATTTACAGGTTCTTTACAAAGCAGATGGCTATGGCCTGGCTGTCCCACCAGTGCTGTCAGCTGTAGCTGGAACATAGCACATGGGGGGCTGCAGGCATGCATGAATTTTGGATTTCTATTTCCTCCTACAAATTAAACCCTTTTACGGTTATATTTCTCTAAAGATATTCGAGCCATTAATATATGTTCTGTGCAGCTGCATATATATGTGTGTTCTTTGACTGTATATAGAAGTTACATCTGCTATATTCACCATCTGCTATATTCTCAGAAAAGTGTAGTATATAAAAATAACATTAAGGTGGAGATAGAAGCTGGCTAAATGAATGCAGAAGATTAAAATCCTTCTTCAGGGGCAGAAGAAAGTAGTTAATTTTATTGGTTACTGCTCACTTGCAAGCTAGATTATTTTATGGTTCCCATCTCTTTACCATTTCCTGTTTAATTACTCTCCCTTATCAGTCATTTGAAGACTAAAACCTTCAAGCCTGGCTTAATTCAGTCTTGTCCTCTTTTATGTTTTCTTGTCAAGACTGCTGTTATCTACTACTTCTTCCATCTGTGGCTTATTTTTCTGTCAGGGCAACAAGCTTGTCTTTGTCAGCTCCCCAAGGTCACTCCTGAGACATCTTCCATATGTATAACTATGTCTAAAACCAATGGCTCTAAGGTCACCTGCAAAACCCTTTGCTTTTTACAAGGCCTTACCTCATATCTCCTCCAGCTGCTCACAGGAGTTCACAGTAATTTGTATATAAAATGAATGTACTAGAAACTGACGTTCTTATTCCTCTGCCTATTTGGCAATCCTTGGGCTGTGGTTTTCCTGGAGTAGGAACTGTATTCTTCAGCTATGTCTAGACTGGTCAAACTAACAGTGTCTGAGCACAGACCCACCCCAGTCACCCACCCAGCTGAACAGAATGGCCTCTGGCATGGTTTTGGCTGAGGCCAGCTAACGCTCTTCCAAGTATTATCTGGGCACAGTTCAAGTCTGGACATTAAGATGGGCCACGGACAATTCCCAATAGGCAGCTGAGTGCCATGTTTGGGAGACAGAAGTGTTTCCCTGTGTGGATGTGAGCTCTACCATGCCATCATGGAGCAGGCTGACATCCTACCAGACATTACTGTAATTCCCAGCTCTTGTAACAGGGACTGCTTGGGATGTGTGCAGTGCCTATCCCTGGGGGATCTCAGCCGTGACTGAGATCTCAGCTTGCTGCCTGAACCTCAGTGACTAAACAACGGCTTTATTTTTCCATTCCTAAGATTTTATGAGTGCATAAGAAAATATTTGCCTTTGCCCCCCACATTACTTGAGTAACCCTTTCTTAAGAACTTCATTTAACACTTCAATGAGAGAACCCAGTTCCAAATTCCCTTTCATTTGAGAGAAGCCCAAGAGAAAGGATCAGAAACCTCTGCACTTCCATTCTCCTCCTTGAGCCATCTGCATTACCTTTGCTGACTCAAGGGTTAACAGGGAGTAGCCAAGTCTGCCAGGGACTTTCTGTCCAAACTCCATCTGTGAAACCTGTGGGTTCCTCTTAAGGGACTATGCTGGTGCACTGGGACCTGGAGAGATTTCCCAATTTCCCTGATTCCAGAAAAGCCATGTTGCAGGGAAAAGGAGGGTTCTGGGAAGGTACACAGCCTCTCAAAGAGCATCCTGAAAACAAGACAGCTGTTAATGAGTTGCAGCAGGGAAGGCGAATATCTGAGGTGGTGATTGAAGGCAAGGAAGATGCAACAGAAACAGCAGCTGCAAAATTTACACTATATAGAGGGTGTTGCCATGATGCTGGAGGGAGCAGGGTGTCAAAGATCCCCTTCATGCAACTGCAGATAAAGCTGTTATTCCTGCCTATAAGGCCCCTCTCAGAGTCCAGGGAAGAGAAGGAAAGATAAATAGGAAATTGGGAGGCCATTATCTATCTCTTATGGGTCCTTAGAAAGAGGAACTTGGTGGCAAGAGCCACAAGTAAGAAAGGAGCAAAGAAAAAAGCAAGAATGACTGTGCGTGACCCCTGCTGTCAACAACACACACTTATAGCTTGATGCCTCTCTTGGGCATCAAAGTGCTGGAAGGCAAAGGAAAAGAATAGATGCCTGGAAAAGTGGGTATCTTGTTCCTTGCATGGTTCTGACAATAGCTCATGGAGGTTTTCCTGCTACTGTGGCTTAGACGCAAAAAAAGCAAATAGGGACAAGGAGAGCGTGTGCATATTTGTATCTAGATTTTGTTTGTAAATGAGAAAAGTCCAAAGAATAATTCAAATCTCTCTTAACTGGGCTTCTTAGTGAGAGTATTGCTACATCATCCTCTCCAACCGCAGGCACAGAGCTGAGCCCTGAGATCTCCCAACCCCCATCTCCTAAACCCTCCCACCCCATGGCTGCACTACAGTCAATATTTACGAGTGAGACTTATAAAACAATTTTATACCCATGCCCTAATTCTGCCACAATTAAACACCATCTCCAGAGCTGCTCTGAGATCACTGATGGTATCAAGAGCAAATGGGACAGTAATTTGTAAAGACATGTTAGCATTGTTCGCCTTTAAAAGGCACAAACCCGCACACATACGTGCCCTCGCACATACACAATTTTGCCAAGCATTACAGCCAACGTTATTTTTAAGCTTCTGTCAAATAGATGCATGACTGCTGTGGGGATTTTACATGTTTAAAAAGTCTAGTATTATTTCAGATATTTTCCTCTTAAATCTCTACATTTTATATTTAATTATTTTTCCAAACAGGTTTTGAAATAGTCACAAAGCCTCAACACATTTAAGCTTGCAAAAAGGCATATTTAAGGTCTGACAAGACTATGTTTAAGAAGGTTTGAAGAATCACTACTTTTTCAAGGATACTGTTCTTACTATATGGCTGATAAATCTATACAGACACAGAGGTAACTTTTCTCCACTGCATCCAACAAGAATATGCAAACAAATCAGGCTAACATGAAGAACAAGTTATGAGAGCTACTGTTTTAAACTGTGAGGCCTCAGTTTTAGGAAGCATTCTTTACACTACAAATCCCCAAGTGAGTAGAAAGGCTGTTTCACCAAGTTTCTCAGGGGAAGTTCACGGCCTCTGCATTTGACAGATCAAAATAACACTGCTGCTCCATTCCTGAAGTGGTGGTGAAATATTTTCACTAGAAGTCTCAGAGAGAAAGTCCAAAGGAATAAACCAAAACACCCTAGATTAAATTTCAGTGACAATAAATCAAAACATGAATGCTTTTAACAACTCAAATGCAATTGCTTGTCTGCACAGATACTACCTTGCCATCCCATAATACAAACCCATTTGTTTTCACTGATGCAGAACCTTGTTGTAGAAATGCCATTACAGCAACAAGCAGCATAAGGGAGGATATCAGGTTTTCCTTTGGATTTATGCCTTGAAAGGTAAGTATATCTGCACTATATCCAAAACACGCGCAGGCAGGATGTGACAACGTATCCCAGTTGTGTTCACGGTTGTCACAGTAAGGTACTTTCATTGCTTTCCCAATACTTTCTCAAGAAACAGACTTATATGAAAAACAGAAATAATTTGCAATCTTCTAATATGAATGTATGAGAAAATGTCCAGAAAAGATCTAAATACGTTCCAAAGTTCCTTGGCTCAGCCCCCCAAGCTTCCCCATGTAGCATCAAACTGGTCACTCAGCTAAAGGCATTGCCAGCAAAACAACACAGGACTCAACTGCTTTTAGAAAAAAAAAAAAAAATTGCTAAACTTTCCTTTTAGAAACCAAACCAACAAACAAATCACCCCACCATGGTATTCACAAAACTGGTATCATTTTCACTCAGTTAAACCTCATGGAAATAATAAAACCTTAACCAGAAACTCTAAAATTTAGCCTCAGGCAGAATGCTTGAAAGAGCATAAATCAAAAGCTCCCATGATATCCACAAGAAACTTGGTTAAAGCCAGTGATATTATGCAGCAGGCACTCAAGCACTGCAGTAGCAGGTGGCAGCATTCATGTGCAGGAATGATAAACTAGGAAAAAAAAAACCCTACAGTTTCAGACATGTTACCTTGGGAAGCAGAACATTCCAGATTGCTTTGCTTTGCCTCGAGGCAGAAGGAGGATCACTACAAACAAGAGACATGTGTGCTTGTGTGTTCTACTGCAATACCTGCAGTACGTTACGCAGTTGGTGTAACCCAGTCAAAGCAGAAAACTCTTGGTTTTACCCAAGAGAGTGAGGCACTCAAGAGTATAATAGACACAAGATATCGAGGAAACAGGGTAAGCAAAGGCTTAACCTCAGGAGATTGAATCTTTTCCAAAATGTTCAGGAAACTTGGAAAAATCCTACTTACCTCAGTGCCAATCCTCCTGATTAATAGCTTGCCGGAAGTTGGCTACAGTTCTGTTTCGGAACATACCAGAATCTGTATTTGATAACTTTCTGCAGTGAAACAGCACGTGCAGGCTGCAGCAAGTATCCCAGTGCCTGTGCCACCTGTGAATGGCATCACAACACTGTGTGTTCTATGTACTATCACTGCTTCATTTCATTTTATGGACTTCACTTTTCACATTGTTTCCACAGGCCAGTTACTTTTTTCTCCTTCCTCCATTAATTTTTAAATTACACAGAACTCAATTTAAAGTTCTATTTGAAATGGTGTAGGTTATTCTACATCTATCCTTTACAACTGGCTTTGTCCACCTATCAGCTTTTTTAGAAATAAAAAAAGGACAGTAAAAACCCTTGCAAGACCAAATGAAAGACATACTTCAGCTAAAAACCCTCGTCTGTTTAGCATGACAATAAGTTAAGATTACAACAATTATCTAATTTAGTAGCTTGCCAAGCTTATGAATTACTTGCCTGTTTTTCACTTGCAAACAGAAAATGCAGACTGATTGACACTGTGTTAACTATGCCTGGCTTTAGGACTGCATAGAATTTACAGTCAAATTAAAAATTTCTCTAACAGGAGGTGATAGCATTGACAATACCAAAACCTGAACCATGGAAGATGGATTGCTACAAATAAAACAAGTTAAAAAATTGCAGGTACCTCTGGAGCATTCCCTGACAGACAATCCCTCAGACCACATGGGCTGTTACAAATCCTGCAGTACACTGGTGTTTGCACCTGGAAGTTGGTTCTTTTAACTTCAGGCTATTGCCAAACCATGACTTACTTTTCTCTCCAGCTGCATCTGTTACTTCTGGTTGGTCTGCCATTTCCCTCTGGCAATATATGTTCTGCTTATTTACTGCTCCAACTTTTACTTTGCTTTCCTGTCTGATGAAGAGAGCTAATCTTTTTTTCCTTGTTTCAGCAGTTCCACAGGGACCATCATCACCATCTCTGGGTTGCTGTTCTTCCTCCATAGTCGGAGTTTTCTGGCAAACACTCGTGGTGCTCTTAACTCCCCTTAAACATAAAGGTTCTTGCTCTCTGTCTCATTCCCAAGGGGCTCAGCCAAGACAGAGGGAGAAAATGCCCTTTTCCCACTCCTTCAAGTAACTCTTATCTCACTACAAATTAAAATTTTCATGCTACTGCCAGCTACTCTCTACAGTAATGGCAATCTTAAGGTCCTTGCTAGCATCTTTCCTATAAAGACCTCATTGACAAACCTGAAAGAAGCAGGGAAGAGAGATTACAGGGAGGGGACGGTGAGATAGTACTGCTGGAAAGGGACAAAATGAAATTGCTGTGAGGCAGAAGCACACAAAGAACTATAAAAATTAGAAAAACAGTTCCTAAGCAGGAAAAATCCTTGGAAGTGGATGTAATCATTGTACTTAAGACAGAAAGAATATGATGCTCATTTAGAGATGACAATGGAAAAGAGCTGAACTGTAGGGGTTAACTTCTAAGAGCAACTTTAGAAATGTAGCTGCTTCATTTCAGCAGTGATGTCATTAATAGGCTAACTTGTAGTTTTGAAGATCTTCATGCTGTTAAATCCCAGCATGGCTGTTGGCTGGTACATCTTTGGCTGGTTTGTTACACTGATTTTTGGCCCAGAACTCCTGTAGTTGACTCACAGGTCACTGAGGTTTAAAATAAATAGGAAAAAAAAAACTGAGAAGGGACATATGACATCACTGGTGATGAAAAGGTTCTTGGTGTGTTCTGAGAAAACATTCAGGTCAGAGCAAACTGGAAACAGAAAAACGGAGATTCATACTTAGGTTAACTTGGAAAACAGTTCTGTAAAGAAAGCAGAATAATTTAACATAGATTTTTAATCCTAAACCACTCTGTTGTTGCAGAGGTTAATTTTAGATTTATATTGGTATTAGTGGATTACATTTGGAACACATCTTTCATCTAACCCAACAGAGAAGAGCAGCAATTACTTAACTTGGCATCCTTGTCTTGCTCAGTGAAGAGAGCCTGAATACACAGACTTACTTTTTTTTTGCCTTAAGGGAATCAAAAGTGCAAAGGAAAGTCAAAAATGCAAAAGTGAGAGTGAAAGGATAAATTCTATAAAAATAGTAAAACAAAACAAACCAAAAAGTCCAAAAAGAACATTGCTGCTCTTGTCTGATGACTTGCTTTGTTTAAAGAGCAGAAAAAAATTCACCTTAGCTACATCATATAAGCTGCTCCCAAAAGCAAGGTTGTCTCCATTTTCAGTAAGGAATTCTAACAACATGCTGTTAAGTTCCCAATTTTCAACTCATTTGCTGAAAAACAAATACTGTCACTAATAATGATCAGACCTTGGTCTTTAAAGGATGTTAGTAGTTAAAAAGAGAACCCTGTACTACTACACTCAGCCCATAAAGGATGACTCTTTTATTAGTGTAGCTGAAGGATTAGTAGAAATGTTTGTCTAATGAATGCAGCTACTATATTTGAGCACATGCCTGAATAAGCTACTGGTTGATTGAAACCTATCTATTTTTAAGTACTCCTGAATACTGAGAAAACTTACCCTACTGCAGTATTACATTTGGTTTTGTATAAATGTAAATATTTTATTGCCAGTAACTTGTGAAATTCACCTTATATCAGGCAAGTCTTATGCCTGAAACACATTTAAAATGTACAGGAATGACTTTCCTGCATCTGGTCTGATTTCCGGTCTCTGTAATGCATACAGCTTTCATGAGATGTACCTTTCTGTAAATGTAGCTCTTACATCTTCAGAATTAGTAACTGTTTCTGTGACACACAAGATTCTATATATGCATATGCATGTTTATGTATTTATATATACAGGCCACAAATATATAGACACAAAATAAACAAAAAAATAAAATAATTTTTAAAAATAATTTTTGAAACACAAAGCACTTAGTTTGAGTAATCATACTGAAAGCAACTCCATACAGTTGATGGCAATCTTTTCTTCTTTACAGTAAGGTATTTCCTATCAAATTCCAGTTTATTTTTAAGTTCAGAGAACCCAAGTTGTACCCTATCAGCTGTTACCTTTTCCCTATTTTGTATGCACTTCTGGTTCAGAGCTCTGCATGAATGCAGATGAAGAAAAAATTAGGTACTTGTATATTATTTTAGTTTGTATTCCTCTGGAAATAGAATGAGTTTGTTTAGCTTCCTTTCATCTCCTGAAATACATTATGTCCATCTGTACTGTCAGTCACTGATATTGAGATAGAAATACTGAACAGAAGAGCTAAGTCAAAATAATTTCAGAGACTTTACAGCTTCTCTAATGCAGGGTAAAATTAATACCTGTGCTTTTATTCTTCCTGATTTATTTTGAAAAGGCATAATTTTAACCAATGTATGTACACATCTGAAAGCTGATCTTGTAAATGTGTCCTCTGTATTTGATATAAAACATGCACCATTTGTAGAACTGAAAAATTAATCAAAGTTTTATTTCTTTCCATAATTTTAGTACAGAGCTCTGCCTGAATGATGGGATGAGAGCTACCTGCATTTCTGAATGTACCAGTCAGTGTAGTGGAAGAACACCGAGGACAATGTGACATGGAACACAGCGTTTACTGGCCTGTACTTGGGATGACCTGCCTGAGTCAGTGTGGCCCCACCAGCCCAAAGGACATTCACTTCAGCTCATGAGTAATGTCCCAACTCCAAAAAAAACTTTTAGTACCACACCCAGCCCGACACAGCCCTTTGGGTGAATCAGATGATCTTCCCTGGGTTCTAACCACCAGGGGCTAAAAATGCATCATGTGTTGAACCATATTAGGTCAACGACAAAATAACAAACCCCTTTAGACCATGGAAATTAATTCTTTTTCATACATACACATCATACTTCCTGGCTTATACTCATCTTCAAAACTCTGAGACAGTTGCTTTCCCTGTCTGGGTTGGTAGAAGTTGAAAAATCTAGACTCATCTGTTTTACCTCGATGTCACACCACATTAACTCTAATGACAGACAGATATCAAAAGGGGGAAACCCCAACACTTCTCAAGTCAGAAAGACAAAAAAGATCGGAAAGTACCTGAAGTTCTACTGTGAACAGTAAGCCATTCCTGCAACATATTTCTTAATCGAGTCCATGCTACACTAATTAATAATTGGTAGCATGTGCTGTACAAAGAGCTTTGAAAGTAACAGAGGGGTTATAAAGGTATTTGCAGATGTGACAACTGTATCAGGAAAGGACTGTTCAGTTTTTCTAAACTCTTAAGGATTCTGCAGTTGTCATGAGAGTTATCCAAGTAAGAAGACAGATGCTCCCTGTAAAATGGAGAGCTGAAAAGTCTGGTCTGTTTAGGAAATGATTCTTCCTCTTTCAGTACCAGCCAGATTTTCTTTGACAGCCAGAGCTTTTACAGAAACATTGTCTTCGTGACAATGGTCTCCTAAAGCTATTCTGAACCAAATGCTGATGGCATCAACACAGAAAGTCAGTACTATACAAAACTGACATGGTTTTTGTGTCTGGTAAGTTTTAAAAGGCCTGTGATGATCTCCAAAGAAACAGTATGGGATCACCTTGTACCTGAGGAAGATGAAAACACCACCAATACACAGGAAGAGGTAGCAAGTACATACCTGGGAGAGAGATTTACATCAGGTGTTCAGTCTCATTGATAAAGTGGCTGAGGTCTTCTGGCATCATTATGTGCTCTGAAAAGCCAGACTCCTTAATGATGAGTCAGCTCCTGCCTTGCCATCTTTCACACCATGTATATTGCCATTGCATATTTAAGTTATGTATTTATGAGTCTCTGCAGACATCTCCCCTCTATTACACTATTGTGACAGGAAAACTGATGTGCTGTTGTAACACTAGCCATCCCACTCTACAGGAACACCCCGTCTGTTGTCACTGGGCTCTCCCTATATTAGGTGAAAGACAAAGCTGCTTACATTCCATGCATCTACTAAGATAAGGAGGCAAACGGGGAAAAGATCTGGGCTGAGAAAACGTGTGAAGAAGCACTGTAAGGAAAAGACACTGAAAGAGCAGAATGACTTTTTCACTTGACCACCTTAGGCAAAGAAAGAAGAAGAATTCTCAAAAGAACAAAAATCAAAGGGAAAGGACTTGAAGTGTTTTTCATAGACTTCTAATATTCCACATGAAGTGTTAACTTTCCATTTATCTTTTTTAAATGCTAGGCAGAAACCATTACACAAAAATAATTCCGGCTTCATGTTCTGCACCGCCAAACTGCAGCTATAAAAGTGTCTCGGGTAGACTCAATAGAATTACTGTCTTTTAAATCAAGACAACTGAATTCAAATCTCATGTTTTCAAGCTAATCATGAGATATAATTCTGGTTTAAAATTTGACATAAGATTACTATAAAAATTGAAGATTTTTCTGCCACTGAACTATTCCACACTTAAACCCTTTCTTCCTAAAAAAACTTAATGCTGGGAACAATATAGTTTTAAAGATACTTTCTTTTCCTTAGTGAATAAGGCTAAGTCACATCAAAACATAATGACATATCAAAAAGATGGCAGTAGTGCTAGTCTGGCACAAAACTCTCAGCCCTTTTTTATTTTTTCAGTCAGGTGGACTCTTTAATATATGTATAAGCAAAATGGGAGCAGCTAAAGCGAACTCCCTCTGCAAAACCTTTAATGTCTCCTCTATTTCTGGGCAATTTCAACAAAGAGGTGTTTTGGAGCCAGCTATCCTTCACTAGCAGGTAAACTTATTATTAAGCTGGCAATTTCTGTAGGAACCTCATGTGACCAATTACCAAATTAACATGCATGTACTGCTGCTTCAAATCCAAGTAATTGTTTGGTTTACTTGTACCCTCTGGCTTTCTCTTCAGGGAGAAAATTCTTACCATTCAGCATCAGATCATACCACAGACTGTACAAAGCCAGAATATAGATAATCACACCACTCTCATAGGGAGGAGCAAGTCAAAACCATATATGTGAGGGAATTCTCAGAAACTCAGGTTTCTGGAAAACCCTGAAAAAATCTTATTTTAAGAAGAGCAGTAGCAAAGATGCTGAAAAATGAAACCATGCAATATAGTCTAGATGAAAATAAGACACTTGGGTCTAGTCAGATGTAAGTATTTTAGATTAGACTGCAGTTTTATTACTGCCTCAGTGGGGAGAAATCTCCCTGCCTATAAAAGGCCCAAATGAAGTACCAGTTTATTGCCCATGAGACACAAGTTATGTATATTCAATAAACCAATACTGCTTTAAGTAATAACTGTTTGCAAATGCTAATGCAACAAACAGCCTTCCACTTGAACTGTATTATCTGAAGAACAAAAAATACTAAATTCTTGCTCTCTGGACCCCACTCCCACCCTGTAAGCAACTCTGAATTAAAATGAGGCTGGGCTCAGCTCCCACCTCTGCTCCTTGCTTCTTTCATCTCCCAGACCAGCACCTCCCCTCATCCCCCACCTGGGTGGGGCATCCTCCAGCATCCCAGCACCAAGGTGGACGGAGCAGGCAGAACTAATCCTCCAAAATCACCTTACGAACATCAGCAGCTCTCTTCCAGGAAATCTGAGGCTGAAGAACCAAAACATCCAACTTGGTAAGACAATAAGACAGTGGGACCAGGTAAGAAAGAATCTTAAAAGGCAGCCGGAACTTTTGAAAAGAGATGACCACAAGAACAGCACTGTACAGAAGTGTTTATTGAGAGTGTTGTTGCCTGAGAATTGTTACCATTTCATCAGCAAAAGCAGTGGCAAAAGAAACATGTCATTATCATCATCCTGCCCCGAAATTTGGTCCGTATGTCAGCATTGGTCTCTCAGCTGGTTGCTCAGCTCCTGAAGTTCAGCAATCATGTTGTCCATAGCTGTCACCTCATCAGCTATCTCACTGTGAACCTCATTACTTGTTACATCTATGAAAAGTTGCTGCACAACAAAAGGAAATGCGTGTAAGTACTTTATAAATAAATACCTTTAAAAGATACAGACAGTTTCTCTCTTTCAGGGGCTAGTCAAAACACAGGAAGCTCATCATCTCTATACTGCTTTTGATAATTTTGTAAACTATGATGGTTTCTCTCTAAGAAAAGGCCATTTTGTGGCTAATAAACAGACGTTATATACACACATAGACATATATCCTGCATATTGACCTGAAATCTGTGCCACACACCTGACATTGTGCTAAAAGGGTCAAATCCTCCTGGGAACATGGGATTTCTGCTCTGACCTGACTACCTGTGCTGAGTCCTGATTCCACTGAAAGTAAAGGACTTTTTCATGAAACTCAAATTAGAAGAACATCTCACACATTCTGTCACTGCAGTTTATAAGCCCACCTGCTGACAAACGGGTTGTGAATTTTAATGATCATTTTCCCTAGTGTCATACTCTATTGCTTCATTTTCTCCAAAAACTCAAATAAGTATTTTTTCCCATTTGACATGCATGGGTGGAGGCATTCACCTGAGTGTAACTAAGTTATACCAGAGGAAACAAAACACTACAGAGTAATAAAAATAGATTGTTCTTAAGGACCTTAAGACATTAACAGAAACAAACAAAAAAAGCAATTAACTCATGAGCAATCATAATCTGCATCTATTTAATACTGAGACTGTGTGAGGTACCTCTACACAAAAACATGGTGTGGGGGGAACACCCAAACATGTTTCCCCCTTCATCATGTAAAGGGAGAATGATTCACACTTCATTTGACACAAACACAAAGCTTACATTTAGGGACAAAAACAAACTAAGAAAACAAAAGTTCCTCTGGAATACATTTGTACATCATTATATCATCAAAACATAATGGGATAATACAGATATGTATATAAACAAAAATGTACTTAAAAGGCTTGAACCAAGGTATTCACTGTGCCTCAAAACAATGTTGTCACTGAAACACGGAACATCTTACACAAAAATAGGAACATGTTCGTGCTACAAGTACAGACACTTCTTTGACTTTCAGCCCAAAAACTGCACACTGGGAGTGTGACAGAAAAGTTTGGTTCTTTCTGGTAAGACAGCTAAATAAATCAGGATGATAAAATTATTTTCTCTCTCTTTTTTTTTTTTTCCCTCCTCTACACACAGTTTGAGAAATCTATTCAGCTAGAGACAGCCTGGGGAAGTTTCAAGCACCATCATTCTTTGGGCTTTGTGCCCCAAGTTTCCTCAAAACAGTGCCCACATTGCAAGCATTTACAATGCATCTTCATAACCTTCCTCTTTTTTTTCAAAGACCCCACCTGTCAGATCCAAAACATGTATCGGGACAAGGACCAGATGAGTGCCCACTGTGCTATTTGCACAGCATGTGACTGCCCAGCAGGCCCTGGACAGAAAAGAGCCCAGTAGCAGCACATTTCTGGTCTGCAGCCTTCGGAACATTGGGGGTGCTTCCTGAGTCTGGCACAACACAGGAGCTCAAGCATCAAGAGACCGAGATCCTGGAATCAGTGACATTGTTTCACCTGTTCTACTGATTTGCTCCAATTGCATGTCCTGAATACAAAATTTTGGAATTTTTATCTTTTATTTTATCAGTTATTTTCACTGTTCTTTTATTCCTTCTGAAATCTTAACTAGTTAGTCTGCTTTTAGCCCGTGTTTTAAGTGCTTCTTTCAGCTGAAATTAAAAATGAAAAAAAAAACCCCACACTAATATTGACTCACAGGACAGCAAAAGTAGATGCAGTCAAGCTTGGACAAGCATAAACAGTGCTAAACTGTTTGTGCATAGGATCTGACAGAAGATGACTGAGATTTTAAACTACAACACACTTTGAAAATTCAATGACTTCAAATTAAAAGTAAGACAGCATCTTGGAAGGGATGCAAAACCAGTGAGTTCACATAAAATGCTTCATTTCTAATAGGACAGTTTGCTCAGAAGTACCATAAAAACATTAGCTGCCAATAATATAGATGTTCATTTAATTGGTGCCTTCGGAACTTAAAATAGAATCTACTAGACCCATATTTTTTTAATCTTTCAGATATCACATGATCTTTCATAATATAAGTTACCTGTACTTGTATTCATATAATTTGTGCCATATAATTTATATATAATTTATTAGTGCTTTTTCTACAGTTACACTCAGTCTATCATATTTTGTGAGTAACAGCAAAACATATTTCTCTTTTTTCAACACATTCGAAAGTCTTACCTATGCCTATATCTAAAAGCTGAATTACAGATCCAGCTTGTGTTTGCTAATGCGATTTTCCTAGGCTTTTATCCTTAAAATTAAAGGACTTAAGACAAAATGAGCCAAGTTTAGCACACTGATGATGAATCAACACTTTGTAACATAAGCACACATTATAAAACTCCAGCTCTCTGATGCACAGTTGCTAAGTCCCCTCCACACACAGGAAGAATCCCTCTTAAGACAAAATGTGCATTTTAATAGAAGAAGTAAGATTCAAATACAGTGACTTTTTCAAGTAATTGATATCTGAATTGGTAGGGTATCCACAAAAACCAGATTAAAAATTAGTTCTGCCTTTTTATAAATAACTCTTTTTAGTACACTCCAAGTGATGCAAAGCAATCTTGACACATCTGGGTCTTTTCTGCATGTTTTGATACATTTTTTCTGAGACTGCCTAGTTTATCCCATGACTACTCACATTAAAAGCAGGTCTTTGAAACGACTGATTGCTTTCAAACACTCAAATCTGTTTGCCCAGCATTTTAAGTAAAATTCTACTTTACTCTAAAATGTCAATGCTGCCTCTTAGACTAGTATTGTAATCAAAGCCTAGCAGGAAGAAGGAAAATAAAAGTTTACTCATAACTGGAATCCTTAACAGCATAGAGACGAACATTCACCTGATGATGCACTGAGACAGGCAGGTATTATTGATCTATAATTGATTCAAAACAGAGAAATTCTGGCAACAGACCAAAGATTCCTAGGCTTCAAACAAAAATTCCTACCTTTCAAACATTCCTACCTTTGCCTTGGATGACAAGCCACGTAAGTTGAGCCGAGCTGAAGAAAGTATCTGCAAAGCTTCCTGACGATTAGATTTGTTCTTGCTGCATTTTATAGCCACTAGAATCCAAATACAGAAGGACCCCAAAACCAAAAAGCATTACCACTCTAGCAATAATTTTTGAACAGAAACATTTAATTAAAGATCTTGATACCTTCCACAGACAATTTTAAATGTAATATCCCCCTCAAAAAAACACAAAGGAAAAAAAAAAACCACCAAGTAATTTTGAGAAGATGACTCTAAACACAACAGGTATCTGTATCCTTCTTGAACATAAGTATCATGGAACAGGGAATAATCTTACTAAGTTTCATTCATTTCCTTACTGGCACTCTCAATCAAACAATTTATGTGATGATCTAAGGACTGAGATGATCTGCAGGCACATTTTCACTTGCATTATGAAATTGCTAGATCATGAAATTAATTGATTCCATGTCAACCAGTCATATGTTTACTGACTCACCCTACACAATTTCTGCCTCATTCCAAGTATATTTTTGTATGCAGTATCAGGATGATACTCTCTATTACAGGACTCCCAGTAGCAGGAAAAAATATAACAGGTAAAGCAGAGTATTATTTTGCCACTAAGCCTAATAAACATTTATTACACTCTTTATGAAAAATAAAAGTCCTTTTCAGGTAGAACATACCATGTGCAATCTCTATGGCTCCTTTCACCACTTCCTTAAAAGAAGAAACATCTTTCTCCCAATCACTTGATTGAATTTCACATTTATGTGCCTTAGTGAGATACTGCAGTGACTGCAAGGAGGAAAAAAAAATTATTAGTATGTCAGAAAATCAACTGGGAGACTAAATTAGTTTTTAAGCATCTACAAAATTAGTGGTGAAGCCAGAAAATGAATCTCTTTGCTATACTTGATTTCCTGTGAGTTGGAGTAGCGTCCTCCTCTGCAGCAGTAAGCGCCAGCTGTAACACAGATGTTCTTCACCAACACTGTAGCTCAAGTATGAGAAGCATATAAAGTAACATGTGTCTAATTTTTATCTTTTAAACATCTGTCTAGACTGATGGATGTGACCCATATTTGCCAAGTCATCATAATTAAATGCACATGAAAAACAGAGAAATACTTGCATTCACACCTCAAACAGCAAATTCAGATCTCAAAAAATTATAATTGAATACATCAAAGCTTTCTTCCTGTATCTGTAATCTTGGGAAATACGCATTTTACAGATGCAGCTATTAGTTGCCATACTGCTCTGGTTCTCAGTGTAAACAGGAAAAAAAAATGTAAAGAATATGGGAGGAGGGTCCCATTAAGGGGAAAAATAATTTTAGCAGAAGAAATTAATTTTTGCTTTTAAATTTTGTTTTCTGTCTACAGCATCAAAAACATGAAACAAATACATGGCAAAAATTACACAGCTTAGTTCAATGACAACTCTGGTTACATTTTAAAGAGTTTAAGTATAATGTAAAAGAATAAAAAAATTTCAGTGTGGTACATATACATGAGCACAGTAAAGACTTCTGATTTTGAGGGTTGTCACCTCAGAAGCTTCCACCTTTCTCTCCCACCAGAGTTCCAATCATTTTGGCACAGGTGACTGAACTGCTCATGCTGCTGTAAATGGCAATAAAGGGATATTAAGTCAAACGAGAGTGAATTATTTTTCATAATAACCTAGGTTATAACTGGTAGTAGTTCTGACAAGAAGAGGCAAGAATTTCTAAGAAAAGGAACAACAGTTTTTACAGCAGTCTGATTTCAGTCTGCATGTGTCTGAGTCAGAGCAGCAAATTAGGGGGGTTTTGCTGACAGATGTCAAGGAGAGGAAAGAATTCAAAGTCTTGTGGGCTGTTTGTTTGCACTCCTGGAACCTGGATTTATCCTGAAAGGAAACAGTTATGAGCTGGGGAAAGTTCAAGGAACAGAAGGGATTCATAGCCTGGGATGGATCAGCAGGAAACTTGAAGGCTGGGAAGATTGCTCAGTGGGAAAGGTGTGGACTGGACTGCATTCAGTACAGGGAAGAAAGGAGTACGGAATGAGGTGACAGTTCAGATATATTGAAGCGTCAGAGTAAATATATGCTAAGCTAAAGGAAAAAGCTCCAAAACAGAACCACAAACCCAACACTTCAGTAGTTTTACACTCCTAACTTGCAAATCTTTGATTCAATTTACAAAGCACTGCTGTGAATTCTAACTGTAGACCCCAGTGATTCATGTGGCTTCAGATGTATTCAGCAGAGCAGAAAAGTAAAAAACCCCAGCAGCCAAGACACTCTTTTACAATAGCCAGACATACAAGACTGTTCTTTCAAATTCAGTGTTAGGAACAAAATTGGTTAAATATAATTAAACCTGCATTAAATAAGGTGCAGAATGGAAGGGCATGGAGTAAAGGTCAAACCCTACATTTGTAAGGAGGTGCATGACACTTTTAAAGGCTTATTCCCATCTCTTTGTCCTTTGGTGCCACAGTATAGTAAATAATGTCCTTTTAGAATTCACTGACCTTTTGCCTAATAAATGTGGGTGGCACACTGATAATACATCTAGAATTTTTCTAAAGATATGGTTATATTCACTGAATATCTGACTGACCCATGATGCTGCTTGTGGCAGCAAAGCAAATTAATACAGGTTTTATCATTCTTACTTCATAATATGATATCAGAAATCAGTGATTATTTGGTTACAAATTAATTTTTACAATTTAAATTAATATATGCTGTGGATGTAGGCAGTTTGGCTCTTTTATGATCTGGATCTATGGTACTGTCATACCAGGATATTTGGATACACATGTAAGAATACCTTAAGTATTTATAAACATCATTTGATCTCACAGGACAAGCTGGATTGTGTGTTCCACAACCAGTCTGATTAGGAAACACAGTTAATGTACTGTCTACTGTACAAATTGAAACCATGTTTTTAACTGGGTTAGTTAAAAATATCATGATGTAACCAGATTCTGAATTGATTACATTCATAGTATAGACAGGGCCTTTTCTGCTTTGCATGTCTGAGTAAGAATTTGAGGATATATTACAGGATATTGCAGTGTCTGTACTTCTGCATTCTAAATAGGCCAAATCCCTTTTACTGTTCAGCTGTAAAGAAAAACAGGGAAGACAAAAGGGAGGAATTGGAGGTATAATAGACACTAGCAATGACTAAACAAGGCTCTTCACAGGGCAGAACACAAAGAGACAAAGAGCAAGGCATAAATGATTATAAATTTAAGCCCACAGGAATACAATTTGTAGTCTAACCATCTTCATTGCTTGACATAAGCAATCCTCCAGAGAGGCATTTTTTAACCAGGCCAAAGGCATACCCCATTGGAGAACACATACTGAATGCTGACCTTGTGTGTTTTCAACTTCAGTGAAGATCTGATAACCCTTAATTATTTTTGAACTGTGCAAGGCTATATGAACTTTTTGAAGCACACTCCAGCATACAACAAAGTAAATACTTCTAGCAGTGCAGAGTGGTTTTTCTGGAAACCCAATCAACTTAATTCCTTGGGAAGTGATAAGGACAAGAAATGGAAGTTAACATAACAAAAACAGTGATGGGTAAAGAGAAACCAATGGTTCAACAGACTAAGAATTAAATAGCATTATTTAATTCCATTTTAAGCTAACTAAGGACAAAAAATTTCTACTCTGGGTACTCTAACTGTTAGATTATTTTAAGTGCACTTTCCCTCAGTGATTGCAAAGAACACAGATGACTTATGCCACTACTGGATTGCACCTTTAAGATCCCTTTTTTTTTTTTCAGAAGCTGCAATATCCTATCTTCAGAATCAAAAATTTCAATTTGAAAAAAGCCAAACCCACACCACCATTTGATTCTAGACATCAGACTGTTGCCAAGAAAAGTTTCAGAATACAAATTCAGGACAATACATATATGCTGTGATAGGATGTTTTGAAGTGAAACACTGGTAAAAAAAGAAGATTTTTTTTGAAGAAAACTGATGTCAAACATCTTGCTTCTGTTGTATTTAAGAAAAACGTGTGCTGTAAGAACAGGAAGAAAAGACAATGAGCTTATAAAAACATTAAAGCAAAACAGGCCTGGAACAGGAGCATGTCCTACTATAGCATTATAGTTCTTACCTTTTCAATATCTTCACCACTATCATTCTCTCCATTTCCATAAAGTTGAGCATAAAGTCTCCAGATTGCCCCATCATTTGTCACTCGTGAAGTGACTCTGCCCAAGAGCTCTTGCAGTTTCCCTTTCAATCCACTTGATACCTCTCCAGCACGATCTGCCAGACCATCCACTACTGCTCTGACCAGAATAGCCAGTACCTTAAAAAAGAGGCAGGAGAGAGTTGTTATTTCAACTCAAACCAACATCAGTATATATAATGTTATCAGTAATATTTTATTAATGAAATGTGGTCTCTATTAATGATTGTGCCATATGACAAATACAGAATTTACTAAGGAATCCATAGAGTAATTCAACTCATTTAAATCTCATCTATAGGATTCTATGTTGGTGAAGGTGAAGCGGCCAAAAATCTAAGACAGATATTTAGGTAAAGGAAATTATAGCAGAAAATAGCTTATAGCTATTTTTACCTTCCAATACAGTTATAAAAAGATCAGTAAACAGGCTGAGCCAAATTAATTCAGGTAATGGAACAAACAGTTTTTTACACCTGCAGAAAGTGAAAGATGTACAGTGGATAAGATGGAAACTGGAAGGCAATGGAATACCACCTTGGGAATCTCTGTCTTTAATGCACTCCTGGTGAATTACTAGTCAAATCACCATCAAACTCTTTTACAAGTACTCATGAGTGGCCATACTTTTTGAATCACTTCAGAATGATCTGATCTGCATCTGATCTGCAGAAATGCAGGTGGAGCATGTGGAGCTGCTGGTGGGAGCTTGGTTTTGCATGTAAAAAATGCTATATTATGCCAGTCTTTTTGTCCCAAACTGGACATTGAAAACTAGAAAACAGTGTGACTTTGCCTCCATTTCTTCTCAGCAAAATAAGAATCAGCAAATGTAAATCAAGGCAGTAGATCATACGATGAAATAGAAGAAAATAAATTCCAGAAAAGCTGTGGCTTATCAAGTGAGCAATGCCCATCCTGTACAGTGCATGAGACAGAGACTGGGGAAGAAATAAGGATGAAAACAAAATGAAAGTTTCACCAGGCTTGCATTCAAGACAGGCCAGTAAGAATTGCACAAACACCTTCATGCTGGTACTTCCTAACTTGTGAGCCTTTCATTTGGCAACTTTAATGTTTCAACGCTTTTGTCCACGTGACACTATCACAATAAAATCACACTCATAGCAATATTAATATCAAGATAAAAATAAAATTAACTTCAAAGATGACCTGTGAATAGCTGCAAACCCTACAAATACACCACTGCTCTACTAGAAGTAGAATAGGATGCATCCTCACAAATCAAGATGCAGTTCACCAGCAGAAAGTAATGCAGAAATTGTGACAGTATCAAAGTATATTACACTTAGAATGAAAACACTTAGAATAAAAGTTTAGCATTTGTGATGCCACTTTCAAAAAATAACATTTCTTCTATAGAATGACTCAAAATGTATTTCAAAAAATAGTGAGTTTTATCAGATATAGAAAATTCTTGGCAGAACAACCCAAATCAATCAAAATGGCTGATAATTTTATTAAATAGATCTAAGTAATATAAGAAGTGAAAACAAATATAAATGTACCTGGTATCTTTTCAGAACTAATGGTATCACAGTAACATCTAAAAATGAGTTAAACAGTTCCCCTCTTGTACCCCCAAAACCACAGCATTTGATACACTCCTTATAAAATGATATCACAAACTGACAGTTCCTTCTTTTCAAGATCTCTTAAGAGTCACTTAAGAGAACAGAAAATATGATCAACTATTAATTAGTCTAAAAGTTCTGAAATTCATTTATATTCATGATTTGGAAGAAAAGGCACCAAACCACATCATTAACCAGGTCTTCTATAATGGGTTTCTAGAAAAACACCAGCAAATGTTGATATTTCCACTACTACAGCACTGTAATAAAAAAACATAAGAGGTGCAAGAAAAAAACAAACTATGTTCTCTTCTGACAAGGAACTAGAACTGGTCTTCAGGATTCATACATAGGTGTATGTACTTCTCAATAGACTTCTCAGTTTAACAAAACTGTTAATCAAAGTCCAAAATGTTAGTTCATGTGAATATCATATATAATCATCAAAAGTTTTAAAGCCAATTATATTTTGTTTGTACATGAAGAAAAAGTGTTTCCTTAATCTGGAGGATGTAGCAACTGTAAAATTACTTCTATTCCCATAAAGTCCTGGATTCACTTACACTTGTATCATAATAATCAATTTCCTTTTTTAGTAATCCATCATGTAAGCTTTGGCACTACAGCAGTTAAAATGAAACTAGTGTCAAGACCCAGATTAAAGGGTCCATTAAACAGTAATGAATCATTAATGCTACTTGGTTGTGCATACTCGTTAAATAAAGTTATTTCAAACTGCAAGTGAACTGTAATCATCCAAAAGTATCAGCAGTGTAACAGAGCTTTGCATTTAGGTTGCCATAAATGTTAAAATTTCTATTTTTGAGAGATTTTAAACTGTCATACATACAATTAGAGCAAGGCTCTGTTGGCACAAGATCCCAAACAAGCAGTAAGGATTTTTTTGGTTGGCTGTTTTTTTTTCATGCCTCTTTTAATGAACTGGGCTCCATATGACCAGAGTTCATGTTTAGTATGACATCACACCATCTGCATTCCTCTTTCTCCTTTGCTTTTGTGAATAATGTGTTAACTACAAACTGAACAAAAGACATTGTGAGACAAAACCTTAGAAATAAACCAAGGAATTTATAAATGCTGTGATTTTCATCAGTTACTCTCATTTCACAATTGTTCTCCAAACAACTCCTTTATTATAAAAATTCTCTTGGTCAAATCATTTTTAGATGCTTCACTAATCAATCTTGACGGTGCCCAAGAAAGGTGAGAACCCCCAGATAACAGATCCAAAATGACAAACCTGCAGTCTGTGAACTCTCCCTATTCCCGTTCCAAATTAAGGGTTTTATAATAAAGACAACTGTCATTAGTGAGCTATTTAAATGAAGTAGAGCTCCAGGAATTATTAATTCCTATCCTCACTTCTCAAAATCTCCTTGGAACATGCTCTTGTGGCCTTTTGTTAGAAATGGTTTGGCAACACGAATGGCTGAAATGAGGATGTTACTTGATGGAATGGGTACCAGAAAAACTTTGTTAGAATCTCAATAGCACAGAATTGCAAAGTCTTTGTCCATACTCCTGTATTCATAATCTTTGACAGCACACAACGAAGATATGGTTTCTGAAACAGTATATCTAAACAGTTTTTCCAACCACAAAATAACTTAGTCATTCACAGTACTTCAACATTCCAAGCAAAAAAAGGTGATTACTTCCACAAGCACACATGTGATGGAAAGTACTATAATCAGGAGTTGCAGAAATGTTCCAGGTACATTTACTAGCTCATACCAATCATTCAGAGATCAAATTGATGGTTATAATAGGTAAGGCTTTCTCCTTAGGTACTTTTCAGTGACTGATTTACTAGTGGAAACCACTGATAATTCAGTTAGCTTTTATATTTTATTATGTAACACATGTATTGAAGGTTTTCCAGGTATATTTCTTAGCTTTGTGAACATTAAATATACATGGAAATATGAAGAATTTTAAGAACCAGTAAGGGGGGAAGGTAAGAAAGTGCTTTTAACATTTACACACAATGCTAGCAAACTGAGACTTTTGAAACTGTCCTTTGCTGTAATCTTTTACTGCATTGTTGCTCATTTATAAAGAGCCCTTTAGCTCTTCCTTGTTCAGTTCCATCCACAGAATCAGTGCATACGTATCTTCAAGTTTCATGATATCATGACCTCAGAACCTTTGCCAAAGGGATAGTAATGTTAAATAACTAGAACAGCACAGAAGCAAAATTTCCCAAATTTGTGTGCTGTACTCAGAAGACTGTCACAAAGAACAACAATGGCCTAACAGAAATCACCAATAAGAATCTGAATGCTTTACGATTATTAGAAGAAATCAGTGATTTAAAAATATGACTTCATGCTATTCTGAAATAAAATTTTAAAAGTCTGATGTAACTATAGAAATTAAGGGCATTTCAAATTGCACACTTGTAATTGATACATTCAGTCTCACAAGGGGTACTCTGCAACAATGACTATGCTAAAAGCAGTTGGTTTTCACAAGGAACTGGAATCAATGACTCAACTTGTTTCTTCCAGTCCTGTGCATATTTATTTTTTTTTAAATTCCTACCTTGTTTCTCACCACTATCAATTAAAATCTATGATGACTACAAATACTAAATATAACCTGAGAGAAGATCATACTACGTCGAATGAAAACAATGCTGTATATTTTCATTTACTCATGTTCATGATTTCACATTGTCAAAATACAATTGCACAAGATGGTTATAGATCATCCCTATTTAAAACAGTTCAGTTGGAAAAAAGGAGAGGCTCACCAATTAATGTTGAACTGTGTAAACAATTTCAGCAGAAGCTTTTATTTTTATCTACTTCTTTGTTTTGCTATGGAAATACTCTTCTCTTCTTTGTAAGATAATTGTTTCAAGCCTGAAATTCTCTAATCAGGCTCTGAGGTTTTTCTTGGCAACTACTAAATTCCTCCTAATTGAGGAGGAACTGTATTAGAAGCTACAACGAAACCCATCAAACACTTCACATATCAGAAGCCAAAGTTAAAATTAAGTAGTAAAAAGAATTTAGGAAAGATAGCATATATACTTCTGCAAAAGTTATAAAAGTTGTATGAGAACAAGACGAAAAAAAGTTATGGAACAAAAATAGAAATGTAATACAAGCAATATCCTCAAATCCTTTAATAAAATACATTACATAAAATTTGACAAATAACAGTAAAAGGCATCTGTATCATCTCAAAATATCTCAAATGGGCAAATATATGTAGGAACCTCTATTCCTAGTCAGCTGTCAGTCTGTTTAAAATAATACAGACCACCCCTAAAACTGCTATTTTAAGTAACAGTCGAGAAAAAAATTCATTTAAAAAAGCCAACCATCTACAAGATGCTCCACGACAGGCCCTACCAGAACTACAGCACTCTAGCTGCCAAACACACTAATCTTTACCATATATAGTACAGTTTTCCATTGACACTCTTTAATGCTAATGTTTAATGTTTAGCTATACCAAACCTGAAAGATTTTATTAATACAAAATGTTGTCCTGTGCATGACTGGCTTTACTAGTGATAAGTATTGCACTCATGTACAATTTGTTATTAAAAAGTAATGTGAAAAAAGTATTTAACACCCCAGCCCCCTATCACCATATGAGATGTTTCCACAATTGTAACCAATTATATCTGCTCTCTCTCCTCATCACTCCCAAGATCCAGGAAAGCTACTTTTTTCTCTTTTTATGGGACATGAAACAAAACATACCCCTGGGATCCATAAGCAGCAGCAGCTGGTTCCTCTTACCCTGGTACTACACAATCTCCCTAAGAGCTCATAAGCCCTTCAACCAGATCTGCTAATTTTGCAAAGGCTCTTGGAGGTGTTTTATTATTCTCCTTGAGAGATTCTTTGGCTTGCCTTTCAGATTCACCTTGCTAATTTCACTGAGTGTGCAGAACCCTGCTTGGATCAGAACCTGGTTTCAGGAAGGTAACATCCCAGCTGAAGCTGCTAAGGTAGTTTCTCTAGATTTTGTCCAGAGCATACCTTTACAAACACAAAATTTAACTGACCTTAACTAAATTACGGTGAAAGATGAGCAAAATATCTCTTTTATTTTTCTTCGTTTTGTTCATTAAGAATCAGTATTATGACCGTAATGCATTCAGTTTACTTTCAAAGGCTCATTTGTGGAATTTTCCAACACATGGGAAAAGCTTCCCTTTCTTTCAAGAAAATAATTTATATTATTTCTGATACTGAGATATGCAGGAACAGTATGGAAAGATGGAATTATGCACTGCATTTTATATAAAAAGAAAAATAAGTCTTAAAACTGCAAGGCTCGTGTGTGTCCTTTCACAAAGTCTGATTCAATCTGGATGCAAAGGTTTTCAGATTTGTCCCATTTCACTTTAAATATTTATTCTTAGAGTTCAGATCTCCAAAACTTAAATCACTTGCCTATATAACTTCATTGGCATGTGCACTATCATTACTGATACTACTACCAGCAGCTATCAGCAATCTCTCTGTCTCAGAGCAAAAATTAGTGAACATATAGGATGACTAAATATGAAAATTTCCCCACCTGTGTATCCTTGTACTTTTCTCTTAAGTCCATGAGCCGGTGATAAGCTTTAATTGCTTCTGAAAACTCTCCAACGTCAGTACTGGTGAGAAGATAGTTCTCCCATATTTGCCAGTGCTCATAGTTGCACTTGAGAGCTTCTTGGAGGGTTCGAAATGCTTTGATCCTAATCAATAATAAAAGAATAACAGAAATGATTACAGAAGATTTCTAGATTAAAATCGGTTGGCATGGCACCAACTAAAAAACTGCTTATTTAAAAAATCACATTTCTAACACAGTGCGAGGCAAAAGCTATTGCTCATATTTTACAATACTGGTAATTCCTTAATGTCTCTCACAAACTGTTTTGTATTAGTTCATACACAACAGTACACTCTGTAGTTTGAACTAGTTAACTTCTCTTAGCTCTCGCAATTATTTTTTTACAAAAATTTATCATAATTTTGCCATCAATGTCTATATTTTCCTTTCCAAAATTTTAACTGGAAAGAAACATGAGAAAACAATCTTACTCATGCTGCAGTTGTAACACACATTAAAAAATTAAAATCCACCCAGTTCATGACAGATGGAGAATGGTATCAACTTATTTAATCACATAGAGGAAGGTTACTTGACAGCTTTTTGTGATTTATTTTAAACATTTGCACATGGCAAACACACATATCTATTGCACAGAAGCCCATAGTTTTCAACTGTTCAACACTACTAGGGTCCTTCTCCATTCTGACCCATCTCATACTGACAGGGAAAGTGTTACGGAATAAGGGTGGACAGCACAATTCCTATAAAGTCATCATCAATTTACAAAGCATCTTTAGTTTTTCATATGCATCCACTGCAGGCATCTCTTGACCATTTCCTTACCAAAGGAGAGCAGTAATGACATTCTCTGATAAGAAAATGCCATGGTAAGGTTTGTGAGCTTTCCTAGGCTGGAAAAAACCCCTTCCTTGGTAAGGCATAACAATACATCTCTTCTGAATAAATATCATCTAAAGATGGCCTTTTGTCAAAATATGCAGTTCCATATTGCTTGAGTAAGCTCTTAAAAGTGCTTTCTCTAAAGAAAGAAAGCCCAAAGAAATTGTTGGTTGAGTTGAGTTTCAAAAAGAGAGTCCAAGAGAGTGTAAACATCCCAGCCAAGACAATGTAATATCTAAGTAGTTGATCAGGCCATTCTAAGTTTGAAATAAATTTGGTCAGGGAAAAACATAAATAACTGACAGTCTAAGGCCGTGACATTAAGAATTATCAAATACACACAAAGAGAGTGGATTGATAGAGCAAAATTATTTAAGGAGAACAGGTCATTTGGCATAGCTAGAGCAGAACAGTCCACATGCAGGACCTTCCCATGTCCACTCCACTTTTCTCTCTCTTCTGATATATTGATGTGATGCTGATGAACAAATGTACAAACAGTTGAGTTTTCTCCATGGTTAACAATATCACTAAGGGATTTCAGACCCCAAATTTACTAGATTAAATTAGAAAAGAAGACAGTCCTGCTCTGTGGAGACCCTAAAAGGCATTCCCTAGTTAGGGAAACACTAGTTAGGGAAGCCTCTCTCATAGCAAACCCCATTCTCTCATGCTAATGTACACCTACTTTGTTTGCTGGCTTGGCCCCATGTCCAATCCCTGTCCCTCAATCTTTCGGACACTCCCACCCTGTTTCCATGTATCCATGTATCCATGCATGTGGCTGAAATAAACACCTCTGTGCAACTCATACAAAGGCCCTTCCTACTTCTTTACCTGCAACCATCTTAACAGCTACCCAGGCCACAGCACTGCTCCTTCTATGGCTTTTGGTACAATGGAAGCTGGCATCTGCCACAGCTCTCTGGCAGGCTGGAAGGTGTTCTGCCTGACTCATGTATTGCTTCTGCAACTGCTCTTCAACACCTGTAGGGTAAGCCTGTATCATCTCCCCCATCTTCCTGAAAATTATTAAGTTATCAGGAGGGCAGATGTCAGTAAGATGGAAATCTGAAATGTAGTCAAGACACCAAAGGGATGGGATGGAAATAGTATTCCACAAATCATCACTCTTGCTATGTAATAAAATCCTCTAGATTCACAAAACAAATCTGTGTATTTAACCAACCACATAATGATGGACTGTCCTTAAGCAAATTCATACCCAGACAGGAAACAGCAGCCAGTAAAAATGCATTATCTGGTCTTTGAATCCAAGAATCTTTCATATGAAGGACAGAGGGCCAGTCCCAGTTTGTTCTGAGAAATCTGAGACCTAGATTTCAAAGACCTTCTGGCACACAGCGTAGTTTTTCTGGTAAACCAAAGCATGGAGTCTGTTTTTACCACAATTAATTTTTCTGAAAGAAATTCAGAATACAGAAAACTTGTGGAGTCTTAAAAAGCAAACAACCCCAATAATCAACTCCTGTCCTTTGGGTGTTAGTAAGTTGCTTGCATACACTTTTAAAAAAAATGTACTTATATTTGTTGTGTGAGACTCTGCCAAGCCTTGGCCAAATGCACAATCTATGAGTAGGCCTGAATTAAAAGCTTGGTTGGAGTAAAGCCAGATTTTTTTTGAGGGAGTGAAACAAAATAATTAACTTAAAATATCTTATTTTTATTTTCCTTTTTTTTAAATCCTCACTTCACTTATTTTTTTTTTCTGGCAGGCTTGAAAAATAAGAATTTATGTATCCCCACAAATATTATTCAAGTGTACTGCTATAGATATTCTCTGTTTTGAGAGTTAAATTAGCTCATACAGTCTTGACCTATAAGTGACTACACAAATAATCAAAGAAGTTGCTATTCCACAGCAAGTACAGGCCACACTCAGCTATCAGCACACAATACTCACTTAAACTTTACTATACATTGAGTCCCATCTCACATGATTTCTGTGGAAAAAGAAGCTCGGTAACATGCCCTCATTTATTGCTTTTGCTACCATATCAAATAGGTTACAAGTTCAGTATGTACTTAGCACATTAGATCACAAGAGTAGATTAAGAATAATAAAATTCAAACAGTAAACTGAAACAAATCACTCAGTAGTTTCTGTCTTCTAGCAGATTAGCAGACAGAAAAGGATTTTAATTAAAAATGCTTTTTATGAAACAAGCATAAGCCAGTACACTGAGCATCCGATATTTTGAATTGTATGGAAAAGAAGGAGCAACTACCACATGAATTGCACATACTCAAGGCACTGCTGAAGACAGAAAGAACTACTGAAAAGTTAAAACAAGCTCTTGCTTTCTGTTACTTTTTAGCCTTGTGTATTATTCTAACACTTCATTTTCTCCTCCCTCCTGCTCCCATTGACATATCTATCCCCTAAGTCCATATTACTTCTCACTTTTCCTATGTATGTTTATAAATTTACACTTTTATGCAAGCTTACTATTCTTTCTGTCTTTTTTTACTTTGCCTCCTGACTACATAACCGTAAAAATTGATGTCAGATTTCAAGTAAGTTTAAAAAATAATTTATCTTATTCTTTTGTTTCATTCTTTGGTGACAAGTTATAATGTGAAAATTCATAAATATTAAATTCTTCCAGGTAAACTTTTATTACATTGTGCTGAAATACAAAATAAGAGTGGCAGTCCACTTAGGTGGACTTGTACGAATCATTAGTTTTGAGGGAAAAGAATAAGCCAGGTAGCATGTGTGCAGACTTCCATCTGCTTTTGTCTCCAAAAACCAAGCTGGCTGGTTTTCCCTTAAATCTACTGAGGATAATATCCTATGAAATTACACAGGTCTGAATACATCATTTGCTTGAAATGGACCTATCTTCTTAACTTCATGGCCAAAGTAGTTTTTATTATTCATCTTTATTATGAATATTTTGTACTGATTATACTTACTACATCATAAATACCTCTAACAAGAAAAATGTGTAGAGTGGCTGCTACTTGTATAAAGGTTACAGAATTATTTCCTCTAAAATAAAATAGTTACCAGTGATTCAACCTGTGAGAGAGAACTGAAGGGCTAAGAATTACAAAATATGAGTTAAGCACCTTATAATAATAAAAAACTCAACGTCAAAAAAAAAGGAAACCAGTTATTTGTTTTGGAAGCAGTATCTTCTAATTCTTTTAAGTACTTACTTCTGTTTTAATCTGATATAAGCAGTTGATAAATTGTTCCAGGCCTCAGCATTCTGGAATGATAAAAGGAGAAGTACTAAAACATTTATTCACTTACATTGTGCTTACTTGATAAAAATACATAAGCAAAACTACTGCCAAACATCATCGATTTTGCTAATCACACATATTAACACATACATTCTACATGGCAGTTAAAATATTACATAGAAATATAAATTATTATATTAAAATTGAAATAAATAAATATTTGACTACATCAGTAACAATCAGGTATATAAATATCAATTAACTGCCTTGTGCTTGCAATACACCAGGTCAGCTCTTGCCTTCAGTCTCAGGTAAACAAGTATCCTCTTCTAGGGCCTAGTGGGAATGGCTGGAAAGGTCAGTGCTCCCAGCAGCTCATCACTTCTCACTAGCTGGAAGCTACTTAACCTGCACCACTCTCTGTTACTGGACAAAAATGATCTGATGTCCCCTAAGGCACCTCAGGTAAAACCAGCAGAGATGTGTGGAGATGATTCCTGCCCTTCACCTGACACTGCTGTAAATGTGAAGCCCCATCACTGAATTCAGTGAAGTGACAACTGGAAACGATTGAAGAATAGTCTGAGCACTGCAATGAAATGTACTCTGGTACTGAAAGCTACCCTGAGGCTTAAGGAGCATTTAACTCATGCTGGGAAACCTTTCTGAGACTTAATTCATGAAAATGGTCACTACATTGCTACAGCTGCAGATGTATAAAGACAGGTTTTGCCTCCCACTGAGAGCCAGTCCAGCATCTTTTACTCATAAAAAAAACACCACTTAACCCCATTGAGAAGTCAGCTGGCTTGGTCTTATGAATACAATTAAATATAGGCCCTAGAGAGATAAGTGAACCCAGTTTTAGTATCTAGTTGGAAGTAAATTTACTGCACCAAACAACAACAAAAAAACAATGTATAAAGTAAGAATTCCTTTGTTGTCTGTATGTACATTTTTTCCCTAAGGAAGTTACTGCCTTTTATAATAAAGAAAAAAGAATACCCTGTCACCTCTCATTGCTTTCTCATTCTTTTCTCCAAGAGAATGAATAACAACAGTTTCTTTTGAGTAGATGACATTAACTCTAAGCAAGCAACAAGATGGCAGTCAGGCCTTCTGGCAAAAGTATTGTCAGTGTATTCCTCAGGTAATTCAGCTGACATCTTCACTGGCTCAATGCACATTCAAACGACAGTATTGTACACATGCATGCCCTGCATCCTGAGAAAATGGCTATACTCCATTCTCCCTGTGCTCCTGAAATATATAGTTACAATTTACTTGTCATACATTAACTTGACTTTTTTTTTTTCAGGAGAATTTGATTACTCAAGAGGACTAAATATTTTAATATCATTTTTGTTTTATCTCTTTTTAGCTCTCCTCAGAATTTAGTCATTCTCTTTTGTCTGTTTTAGCAATGTTTGCAAGCATAAAGGAATTTTTCAAATATATTTTAACATTCACACACTCATACTTGGACGAAGTTAAGTACTGGGTAAGTATTTTTATAATGCCTTATGACAAAAATATATCCTTCATGAACAAGCTTAATTTATTCAAAGGGCTAAGGTTTAAACAAGTTTTTCATTATTGCTTTGCTTGTTTATAATGAAAACATCCTTGCTGCTTTTAGATAAGCCATCTGAATCATTTGTTCAAAAGTACATACATCTGGTTCCAATGTCACACAGCGCTGAAATGCTTTGGCAGCACCTTCGTAGCCTTCTAAAGCAATGTATGCACAGCCCAAGGAAAACCATACACCTAGCTGGAGAGAAAAAATAATAGTTACCTATATACATGGATATTTCAGCACAAAAGAAATAATTTGGCTTGGGAGAACAAACAAACAACTCTTGCTGATTTTCAGCCGCTTTCAGCTATAATAGTATTGTACTGGAAAAAATAATATCCTCTATGTTGATTAGAGAAAAACTTTAGGTTCAAAGTTTTAATAAATATGGATAAATAAAGGTGTTGACTGCACCCACTTAACCATTTGTGAAGTGCTCTTTAACAGTCCATTTTCATTTACAGAACAAAGTGATAGCTATTTAGAGGTTTGCATATTTTCCTTTCATTTGTGAAAAATCCCCATTCACTTTATACTATTACAATTAGGTCAAATGATAAACATGAGGAAATGTTTTTCAAGGTAATCACATTTTACAGAAAACATCTCAAATCACCAAACAGGAACAGCTCAAAATCACAGCTCTTTGTACTTGCCAGAATATCGACCTTCTCAAGTTTTGACTGCAATGTTCAGAGACAGAAATGTACTTAAATAATGCCTTGCACAGGGAACGGAACTTTACCAGTTCAGTAATCTTGCATTTGAAGTCTTTAGTTGTTACAACTAAATACCTCTCATCATTAAAGATTCAACCAGGGAGGAGAGCTCAGCACCTCCCTTCTCCATTCCCCCTTCTCAGGGAGCTGTAGAGAGCAACCAGGTCACATCTCAACTCCCTTTTCTCCAAATAAGACAAGCCTGCTCCTCTCAGGATGCTCCTTCCAGTCAGCCCTTTTTCCAGCTTTGTTGACCTCCTTTGGATGCTTTCAAGGACCTTCGCATCCTTCTTAAATTGTGGGGCCCAGAATCGCATACAGTGCTCAAGCTGAGAACTGCAGACAGCAGGACAATCTCCTCTTTTGACCTGCTGTTTGTGCTGTGTTTGATGCATCCCAGGATTCACTGCCCTCTTGGCTGCCAGGGCTCACTGCTGGCTCACACAGAACTGTGAACAGTGGTATGATGTGGGAATGGTACAAAGCACCAGGGGAAGTTTAGACTGGATATTAGGAAGCACTTCTTTACCTAGAGAGAGGGTGATTAGACACTGGAACAAATCTTCCTAGATGTGGTTGATGCCCCAATGCTGTCAAGTGTTTAACAGGCAAGTGGACAATGCCCTCAAAAATGTGCTTTAACTTGGTCAGCCCTGAACTGGTCAGGTAGTTGGACCAGATGATCATTGTAGGTCCCTTCCAACTGAAATAAGCCTGTTCTACTCTAAATAGTGCCAGATAACAGCATAAATTACAGCAAAATAAATTTTCATAGCTCTTCAACAGCAAGTTCCTGATTTGCCACATGGTTAATTCTCAACCTTTTATAGAAGTTCCATAATTCAGAGATTTGTTAAACTAAGTACACTAACAGAACATTTTTTAACAGCATTATACTTTTTTAATGCATGCAGTCAAAACAGGAAATTTTTTAAGGTGCTGCAAAATCAGTCCAGGTAGTACTACCCCACAGCAATAAACTCAGCCATTTCTCCATTCTAAATGCCATGGTCAAAAAAAAAGGTTTACTTGGGAAGTTTTTTTGAGAGGGAAAGAGGTGGGGAAGAGGAAGATGGAAAAACAGGTTACATTAACTCTATATTGTACCACAACATATTACTTCTTGAGGTGTCTGTTTAATGTCTATATTCTCTTGTGGTTTGGATACTAGGTCTGCAGCAACTAACTCTGATAACTCAGGTTCTCCTTAGGAAATAATAATAAATATTTAAACACAAAAAAAACCTTAATTTTTTTTCAAATCAGGGATTTTAAAGGGTTGAGGATAACACTGTTGGTTCATATGCAAGGAGCTTTTACCTCTACAGACTAACTGCAAACTGTACCAAACATCCTTACTCATTCAGAAAATGTGTTCTCTCCACTTTCAACTAATTTTCCTACCTCTGAAACCCAACTTAAATCTGCTCCTAACTTAACAGCTATAAAATTTATAGTTAATCTGCTTCAAATCTTAGATTTCAGAATACAAACACATGATACTGATGTTTGTCAGACTGGCAGCCGGGTGGACAATCTTCAAGATACTGAGAAAAGAACCGAACAAACTTAACAATAAAGATATCCTTTTGCTTATATGAGGGTGTAAGTGGATGGCCCATCTCTGGAGCATGTTGATAAACAGGTGAAGATAGAATTAGTAACTGCATCTGGCCTGGGCAAACATGAAAACCTACTTTTCAGCATTGTCAATGTGTCACTTTCATGATTCACAAACTCATCAGCCAAGGAAGAAACTCCACAGAAAGAGAAAACCATGCTTCTCAAATTTCAGAGGGCAATCCTAATAGTGAATGCCCATATAGTCAATCTAATTTTTTAAGGCTCTTTTGTCCACCAGCACTCCCACACGGCTGCTATCTCATAAACTCCCCTTTATCTTCTTTTTAGGTCAGTAACTTTCTGGACAGGAGAAGCAGGGGCAGAGACAGGAGTGATCAAGTATGAAATTGAAAGCTGGTTCCAACTTTATAGCTCAGGATACAAGTTAAACAGTGCTTCTGTAAAGGGTGAGAGGAAAAACAGTCACTACAATGTCTTATAAATCTAATGAATAACAGCAGCACAGTCTCACTTCTGAACTTATGCAGACTTTCACTCCTGGAGAACTGACTTTGGGAGCTCTCTGACCTGTGGAATTGTCAAGCCTTGGAAGATGCTCATAGTGAAAGTACAAGAGAAACCTATCTGTCATCCACAGTCGTGTACTAGAACAAGTAATTCTGTGAGCAGCAGTGCTAATGAACACGAGTTTCAGGTATATTTGAACTGCAAGGATTTCATTTCTCTGTGGATTCCCCAAAGACTTACAGAGTGATTGGCTTATACAGTAAACACCTACCTCCAAGATCTCAACCACACTTGACTGGTTGGCTAAAAAGCACACAAGATTAAAGGAGAGTTACAAGAGAATGATTTTATCCATTACATATTTTTGGGGAATCAGTTGATGCAGTCTAAAAATCTCTTCTTTCTGAAAGGTTTCTAATAACCTCAAAAAAATCAGAATTTATTTTTAACAGGGAGTCTTTGTTTACCTGACAAATTATGCACAATTCTGGGAACAAGTTAATAAATAAATTAATTAATATTTTCCTTGTGTTAAAGTCCTTGCATTAGAATCAATGTCCACTCTGCTTTTCACCCACAAGATGCTCTGGAATAGGAAACAATTCATTTCTGTAGTCACAGAATACAGGCAGAATTTAGAAGACAGTTATGTCAATCTGCACTATCTAGCTGCTCAATCTGTTTGTTTAAAACAATTCAAATGAATCTTAAAAGAGCTTCCTAAGCAACAAGAGGAGGAAATGTTCACTTTCCTATATGGACTGGCCTATTCTTCTTGAATTTCCTTTCATTCTAAACTTCCTTTGGATAGGATACAAAATAAAAAAGCATTTCAGCAGAATATTTCTCAGTTTTGAGCCCTGCAGGTCATTTTCTGAAGCCCTTTATTATCTGGAAGTCCTCTTGATTTAAATAAAATTCCTATCTGAGTAATATATATTTCGCTGGCATTTTTGGTCATTTTGTTTTCCATTCTAAAGATGTTTATAAGTTATCTGGAGTTCATTTGAATAAGAACAGGATTCTGATTCATTAGAATAAAGTACATCAGCGAAATACAAAAAAAGCTTCATGAAAATGACTTGAAAGGCTGGAGGCCTTTAAAATTTTTCCAAAGCAAAAGTCCAGTTAGTCACATGGAACTTAAAACAGCAGCTTCAGCAGTGTTCTTTGAGGGGGCAAGAAGAAGGAATATCCCGCTTTTGAATGAAATAGCAAATAGTCTAAAAAAAACCAACCTAGAAATAGCTATGAGGAGCACAATTTATATACATAAACAACCAAAAAGCTTTTTTAACTTCTTAAGACCTTCCACAGGGTGAACTTTATTGGGATGGGATCTAGCAGCTGAGAAACTGAAACAAGATTACAAAACTTGTCTGCAGAACAGCTTGCAAAGATCAGCAAGAGCAAGCAGCCTCATCAAGAGAACTCTTTTCACTGTGGTTTCAGTTTTGATGCATTGTTGTTATAGAAGCTACTGTCATCACAAGTGTAACACAGTGCTTCTCAGTGACTCCAGAATAAGACAGACCAGAACACCCGGAAAACATTTCTGTGTAATACAGACATCAGAGTTTGTAACTCAAAGCCAGGGCAAGTTAAGACAGGGCAAAGGGATACTTTCATTAACATCTGCAGTCTTCTTGTAACTGTTCTGCTTTGTACCTTGTTCATCATTTATTTGATGGTAATTATTAATTTGCAGTGGCTTCATCTCTTTGAAATTTCTTTGAAAGAGCTCTAGAGGCAAAGATTTACCTGCATGCAAAGACTTGGATGTAAAAGGATATCTTCATTTCATACTACCATTTCTAGCCAGTCTTCCAAGTACATGGGGAAAATTTTCCTAAGAATAGTAATAAACTATTATTTTGACAACTGTGCCCAGAATTGTCTTTTAAAAAGGTGTCATCATTCAAAACTGAACACGTGAACTTAAACCAAAGCTGTAAGTACATAATCTCCCAACCTGCATAGGGTTGATCTGTACCGAACGTTCAAAGCACTCCACACATTCCCTGAATTCCCGGTTACGGAGATGGAGGAGGCCTTTGGAGCGCTGGGCACGGGCGCTGCGGTGCCTGGAAAGCTCCCAGGCCTTGTCGTAATACTGGTGCTCTTTAAGAACATCACCAAGCAAACAGTATAATCCTGGGGTCTCCTTCTTCTCTAACTCCCGCCTCAGTATTTCTTCTGCCTGTTAAAGAGCAAACACAAATCAACACATAATGAGACTATTTCGTTTCACTTAATTACCTACCTTAACAAATACTGCTTTAGCAACTTGCAATCATCAGATGAAGATTAAGAAAGTAGGGCTCGTGAGGAAACACTATCTTCATCCAACACAGCATCAAAGATAAAGTCTAGAAAGAATCTGGTTGCAAACTGATGTTTAAAAAATACTTCAGCACAATATGGTGGCTTTTGGTTTAACACACCAAGGAAAATTAAACCATAAAAACAAGAAGGAGCTTACTCCTTTCTTTATATCTTAGGTCTGTATGCTGTCCCAAGAACAAATATCAATCCTGGACATCAAACCTACACCTAATTCTCAGCAATGCAGTACTAACACCATCAAGGTATCTGCAATCCTGGAAGTTTATAATTTTTTACATGTCCTAGTAAGTACTCTTGCAACAACTCTCCTTCCCTTTTCTCTAATTGCTCTTTTCTGAAAATAATGATTTCCATTCTATTATGTCTGAAGACACATCGACGTTCATACTGTTAGATGTGGAAATGCCATGCTTTTATGTAAGATGCAGAAATTGCAAATTTATCTAAATGTTCAAAATAAAATATATTCAAAATATATACAGCTTTATGAAAAGGAAGACACAAGCTGTGTCTTCCAGACATCTATTATAGGCTGTAGCTAACTTTCAAAAGCTATTTTTCTCAGGGCCACTATCTTTGCTCTAACAATAAAATTATTGTTTCTCTTTTAAACAAGAGATAGTCTGCTTTCTGTGGCTTTTTGAAAAGATAAATACACTGGACAGATGATCTGTTGTTCAGACTGAACTGTTACCTCAGTCCCCCACTGCAAAAATGTAACATACATAATTCAGATCAATATAATTTTTCTCTTAGAAAAGATCTACTTAAACCATCTAAATCAAGAAAGATCCAACACAGCCTGCTACAGAATTAAAGTTTGACATTATAACTCCAGTCATTCTTCTATCATAGCTAGTTTACCTAAAAGGAAATCTGACATCATCTCTGCATCTAAATTAATGCTGCTTTTCTTGTGTAAGAATTGCTTTCTTCAACCTTCAGACAATCTTTAGAGAAGCAAAGTCTTTTACTCCAATCAGTAAAATTCATCAAACCTGTCTGAAAATCATCTTTAGAAAACTGGCTGGTTTACCTTGTTTTGAAATATTTAATGCATAGCAGCTTTAGTATATCATTCTTACTATTATTTTTGTAAAGCAACAGTAAAGTCTACAAATATTTGAAGTACACAAGTGTGAAGAAGGGTTTCGATTTCTAGAAGAATCTTAAAATTAGCAAAAATAGAATCCCATTAAGAAGAAAATTGGTGGCTAAATATTAGGAAAATAACTTGATGGCAAGTGTTTTTAAGTGCCATGAAGCAGTTCTCTTAAAAAAGCCAAAGAAACTATAATTTAACATTTTGAATTAGCTCAGCCAAAGCACTTGAAAAATCTTGCTTAACTAGAAGACTGTACTTACAGAATCATAGAGTGGTTTAGTTTGGAAGGGAATTTGAATATGATCTAGCTCCAGCCCCCTTGCCACGAGCAGGGACAGTTTCCATGAGACCAGCCCCATTCAGCCTGGATTCCAGGGATTTGGTTAAAGTTCAGTTTACTTCCTCTGAACTCCCACCATTAGTTGCTATAACTTATTAATAACAGGCATTAAAGAAGATTTTTCTCTTCTAGAGCAGCGAGAACTGAGTGCCTCATTTTTGCAGTAACCACATTAGACACCAAAAGATAAGGCGGGGTTTTTTCCCCATTCAGATAAAAAACAAGATTGAAATGTTGCTGTAGAAGGAGATACAAGGTGAAAAGTTCATAGCAAGCTGCTTCTTCACCACTTCCTCTGCAGGGCACTCCCAAGCTCAGATTGCTATCCTGTGGCAATGCCTAGACTAGACAGACAACCATTCGCTAATGGTATTTCATATTAAAGAGCATAAAAACATCATGTTCTGGTCTAAGCTTACAAGAATTCATTGCCAACATAAATACTTCAGCACACAGATTAAACAGAGAATTAAATAAGCAGAAGTCTGACTTTTTCTTCATCTGATTAGCTATCTGATCGCCTCTCTGGCATGTTGCAAACATTTTTATTACTTAATAAAGGCTAGTATAAAGATCAAACTAGAAGAAAACCCCTGTGTTATCAAAATATTTGCCCTCTACAAAACCAGATAATACTCTAAAACTGGATTTCTCATTTTGCCTAGGATTGGCGGGGGAGGGAGGGGGAAGAAAGGAAAAGTCTTTCTCCTAACTTTGTGGTAAAATGTTTCCAAAAAATCGCATTTAATCTTTGCTAAGAACCCTGCTTCTGCAAAGACAAATCTTCCCTTAACAACAAATATTGTCAAGAAACATTTTTCACACAGTGCATTAATAGATGTAAAAGAAATACAGCTACTAGAGATTTATTCTTAACCATTAAATGGATACTAATTATTAATAAGCATGTTTATAACTAAAAGTTATAACTAAATTGATTAAGATTTGATATGAAAATTATCCATTAAAATATAACTTTTAAAAAAAGAAGCTGTATAACCCTCACTGACTGAATCAGATTCATTTATAACAACACTCTTTTTTCACAGCACAGTCTGCAGCAGAGTGGATGAAATTCAATAGTCACCTCAAAAGTCACTTGATTTTAAACACAAGAAAGATTTAGGCTCTTACCTTGCCTTCTGAACTACGAGTGGTATGGGAATTAAACAGACAACACTTCACAAAAAACTCCAATCAGTAAAGAGGGACCTAGTTTAAACAAAAGGTGGGGCCTTTTCATTACTCACTACACAGAGTCCTGGACACCAGCTTCAAGATTCATCCTGCATCTGGTCTCCCAGCCCTAAACTTCCACTTGCCATCCCATCCATGCGTTTCCATATTCTTATTTTATATATTTCCTAAAAGACCATATTCACTGATCTATCAGCTCTATTACTTGACAATTGCTTCCTTTGCTAGTTCAAAGTATTTCCTAAAAAAATCTTCGTTTTTCTGCTTCCCCATAATTTGCTTGGCTAACAGAGAAGTAGCATGAAGAAGCAGAACAGAGGAGCATGGAAAAAGGGAGTGAGAGAAAAGGAAAAAGGCTCTTTGGTTTTCATTTCATCTTCCCTGTTATTTCATGCAAGACCATGGGTGAGACATTTACTCCTCCTTCTTAGCTTTGTAACCACATACAGGAATGCTTATATGCCTTCTACAACTGCTACTATATACAGTGGAAATTAATCAAGTTCTTGAATGAGCTCACGAACTTAACGGTGTAGTACTGCTTCACATCTGGGAAGCCATACCTGACTTCAAAGGTTAGCTTTTGAGATCTTGCTATAATTGTGTTTCCTCACTCAAATGTTTTGAGATATCTGTGTCATGTAAGACAAGAAAAATAACCCTGTAGAACGTGGTTTGCTGGGGTATGTTGATCTAAAACCAGACTCTGTATCATGCTGTATATTCTCATGAGATGACGGAATGGAGATAGAGCAGAAAACAGGCTGTTTTAAGACGGAATATCCATCTGATGCCAAACGGCAGATCTCACTAATCTATCAAAGGTCAGCAGCTCCCATGTTACAGAGTTCTTGCAAGGGAGAAAGTCTCACTTCAGCTGGAAGAACTGAAAAGTCACATCTCTGGTTCACCCTTTCTTTTCTTTTAGCAGGGAAATAGTACCATTTTAGGTGGAAGAGACCTCTTACACCTTAGAGTTATCCAATGTTAATAATACTCTTGAGATCTCTGAGTCCCTCTCACAGTTAAAAGAAGGGAGAGTGGCACTTCTCAAAACCAGTTCTCACTACACCACACGTGGAGAGGTCTCCTTTTGCAACAAGTCTGTTAAAGGAATACAGTGAGTAAAATACTTCCATGAGAAAGCTACAGCAACTATCAATATACTGTGCAATCAGGCTTTATAATAGTTTATTCCCCTTGTTCTGTGCCATTTTGCTTACTGCTTTGCACTCTATTACTCTTCTGTTGACTCATGTTATAATATTACATCCTTCTACTTTTCAGGTTATAAAACAAATGAATATAGAGCCACATCTAGTAACAGTAAGAAATCCTAGAAAAAGTTTGCTAAATGTGACATCTTACTCTGCAAAATTTGTACTGCTACATGGCCCTGTTATAACCAAATAAATTATGTATTTTCTAACAGCATAATGTGGAGCTTCACATGGCCTTATCTACATGCTCTGTTTCTTCACAGGCAGGTAATTCCAAAATAGGAAGAAAGAAGGTATTACTCTGATGTGTAAGTACTTATCATATTGATATTGCTGATATTTAGCAGTTTTATTAGATTTTTCCAGGACTTTAATTCAGGTGTTCTATATAAAAGTATTTGTGAATGAAAAACATACAGAAGTTTATTAAATAGAATTTGTTCTTTTGCACAGATATATGCTAAGTTCATTAGTGACTTGAACATTTAGTGGCCAACATACTACTCCAGTAGACTTTCATGTATTTCCACAAAAATAACTACCAGGTTTAAAAACATCAAAACACTTTTGGTAAATATAAGCAATTCACACTCTAAAGACTTTGCAATAAAGAGCACAGATACTCATTCCCCTCGGTGCACAGCTACATGTTTCTAATTTTCTGTCTTTTTTGGTCCTAAGCTAGCTTTTTTCCAGCAATACTGTTATTTCATACTTACACAGCATTTTCTGTTTTTCAAAGCACAGCACAATCCCTCATTCTGAAAGCATTTCTAAGCAGTTTCCTGTGTCAGATATCCTGTCCTATTCTCCAAGTGCCATTTTCATAACTCCCTAAGGGAAGTTTGTGAATGTAACTAGGACAGAATGCATTTCCAGGAAATGGAAAATACTGACCTCTATTTCTCCACTGCACTGAGAAGATTGTGATATTAGCATGCTATCCTCAAGGCATGCATAATGTGGCACAGAATTTGCCAGCAAGACATATCTGTCAGCTTATAATGAACAAAATCTAGGCTTTGGTGCATGACAATTAGAAAAAGACATGCAAGTAATAAGGCATTCTGCTTTTTTTCTATCGAATGAAATTTTAAATTGCAATTCATTAAGCTTAAATTATGTTAGAGCATAGAGCTTGTGGTATTGTAAAGGCATATGTACATTCATACATTTAATACTACCATATACCAAACAGAGGCAAAGCAAGGGAAGAAAAGAAAAAACCCTATTTTTGCCTGAAATTGAGTATTTCTGAATATTTATATACAGTCTGAAAACACTGCTTGATAGCATAAGTTTCTGCTACAGCCTGTGTGAGAGTTTGCACTAGAAAGAGAACACAGCTAAAGTTACATATAAATAGACACAACTTCCAGGTATAATTTTCTAAAATCTTCCTATCATTGCTCTAATAGTAAAAGCAAAATAATCAACAAGAGGAAGGCTAAAATAGCCTGTTACCAGCAATTTTAAACAGTTACGCCACTGATAGGCAGAGTTAGATGGTGGCTTTTAATTGTCTTTGGAGCTAATCACACACAGTGGTAGCAGTGCTAAAGAAATGATGAAGTTCAGGAAAACATCAACACAGACTTAACAAGTAAAGCCTTTTAATCTCACATCACTTCTTGTCTCAAGTGTTTTGAATATGTTAATGTTAAGTAATTAAATACATCAAACACTGGTGTTACTCTATTTAAAGTGTTTTTAAAACTGCAGCTAGTAGTTTGAAATCAAGTGGGAAAGAAAATTAATATCCCCTCCAGAAAAAGTTTCAAGACTCTATTATGAATGACTGCTACAGCTTTCTTGAAATGCCCACGTTGCTGTCTATTCATAGCAGTTAAATGAATTATCATTGAATATTTTCAAGGATCACTATCACAATCTTCTCTCATCTCAAGTTGCTTCTTATTTACCAACTTCTATTTCATGTGGCTATTCCTTCAAGTAATTTTTTTAGCATTCACAGGTTATGACAAGCTCTTATGCCATGTGTCCATTTTTCCTAAGCAGATTTTCCTGTGATGACACTCCTGTAGAAATGAGTGTCACTAGTGATTTGCCAGCTAAAGCTAGACAGTCCTTCCCCTTCAGATGCTATTTCAAGATGGGATCTCAGCTATATGAAGCATTTTTCTTACCTTTCCATGTTGTCCTGCTCTTTCATAGCAGATTACTGCATCTTCCCACATTTCCAGCTCCTCAAATATTTGTAAGGCAGAGCTGGTGCATCCCAGCTCAAAGAGTAAGTTTGCAAGCTGGCGCTGGAAAGGTAAGAAATTCCAGGTAACTGAAAATAGCAAACAATGCCTACAATTTAAAAAGATGTTAGAGGCATTTCTGACATCAACAAGAAGCAGACAGATAATACAGAATTATTCTCCTGAAACTTCAGGTTGGAACCTCAAACAGTGTATATACCTCAAAACTCCCCCACCACACTGAATAAAAATTGTTGTGCTTTGAACAATTTAACAACATGATACAGAACCAGAAAAGGACATGGCAAGAATGAACTGACAGAGATGAACTTCCAGCCTTTAAATGAGGCCCATGCGGCTGGAGAACAGCTGCAGCAGGATGTTGGGAATGCCAAGTGGGAAACAGAGGCCAAAGAAGGGAATTAAAGCCCCTTCTAGCAATGCTTTGTCACAGTAATCTGCACCTGTTGAGAAACAAAGATGGAGAGAAAGGCTCTGATACAGTTCTGTTCAGTAGCTGTGAGAAATCACTGTCCCAAACAGCCACCAAGGGCGTTGGTTTTTACCCAAATCAATATGGGATTTGAGTTTAGGTTCAACACCCTAGCTGAGTTTTCCTCACTGTTCAGTCAGCCTCTTCATTGTTTCAAATTCAGCTATTATTTCAGTGCACTAATGAAAATAAATGAGTAATGTCTTCAGTACAAAAACAAACATGGCATGTTTTCATGACTTTGAAAAGTCATCTTTGGTCTTTATTTTTTAAGAGAAGATTAAAATTGCAAATAGGTTTTAACCCTTAAAGAAAGGGTAACTTATGTATCTGTGTGACAGATAGACAAATAGGTTTGTAAAAATAAATGGGAGCATTCTCTGTATGGACAGCTACTTGTGCTATCATACCCCACACAGTGGGGTATGATAACCTCTGCAGTGGACTAGGTGATCCTGAATGGACTCCCTGAAATTCCCTACATATGTCATGAACCTATCTTTATTGGTTTGGGTTCAGTATCTGTTGCAAATCCAAGGAGTTACTAGATTAGTAGTAAAAAAATTAACATCTGGCTACAACTCTTTAATATAAATATGTAACAAACTCTGAAAACCCCTTTGTTAGCTTGATATTAATCACTCAGAAAAAAAATTTGCCATTGTCTAAAACTACATCTCATTAATGTTTAATTAAATTTGCTCAGTTATATTTGGTAAAATCTATATGCAATGTGTCTTCATTACTTTGACTAGAAGATTGAATCATCTTCCATTATAAATCCCTATTTTAGCATTTCTATCTTTGGTTTAGAAAACTGGCTTGAATTGAAAACGCCACTCTGACAACTGGAAATTAAAACCATATTTGATGATTATATTGCAAGTGCCTGTTGAAAGGTTATGTAGAAAAACTTGAGAATGCTTGGAGAAAATACGATTGGTTAAAACAACATGCATTGAGATTAGAAATAAAAAAGAAAAAAAACATCATTAAAAGTAAACCAACATTAATAACTTTGGAGGTATGCAATATTTACAATTTTCTTGAGTTTGTTAAATACAGCATCATCACATAAAACTTTAGTGTGTAGATTTCTATTCTAGAAAATCAAGATGAACAGTGTAGTTATGGGTATAAAAAAATCCTGTCAGTACTAGTAAAAGAGGGGACCATCTCAAAAGAAAAGCTTTATCAGCTCAAGTTCTTCAGTATCCTATTGACTCTCAACCTGGCTGATTTCACCATGATCAACTTCCCAAAGTGAACTTTAAAAGACATGGACAGTAGCATAAGCAAACCAGTAATAAAAGGTAAGACAGTGGCAAGTTAATTTTAATAGGAGGTATGTTTGAAGCTTGCGAGTTTTAGTCTACTTTGTACTGGGGAAAAAGGAAAGTAAAGAAGAATTGCACTAACCAGCAATTACTCCTGTGCATGTCAGAACAAGACATCTGAAAACAAAGCACTGTAGAACTTGACTTCCCTCCAGAAACACCTGGTGTATGTTGGGTTTTGTCTTTATTTCTACAGTGATGCAACTCAAAGTTGCATCACACTCACTTGACTTTGGAGTGATCAAACATCAAAAATAACCACCACAGACTTTAAAGTAAAGGTTAAAATAGGATTGTTTCACACCTGTATGGCCCAATGTGGAGGCACCTGGCAACAGTAGAAAATCTTCATACGTTCAGATACTGATGTATTTGTATTCTCAAACTGGTCTGCAAGTGCCTGTAAATGCAAAGTATATCCTGATTTAGTATTTACTTAGACTTAATCAACTTAAACCCCCCCATAAATTCGAAGTATTCAGAACTTCAAGCATTTTTGACATAATGGAAAAATTATAACCGATTGCAATCAATACCAGGAATAAGAATCAAATTTACAATCTCAAGCAAACATTTGCAGAGTCAAACTGCATCAACTATTGAAGTGACTCTCCCTAATGCATTTCAATCCTTAAGCTAGTTTCCCCCTAAGACAGAATTGATGTGCTTTTGGCATGACACTTCTTATTAAAAAGAGAAAGACAAACATATTATAGTGGACCGTGGTTTTGCAAACAGCTCTAATACAGAATGAATTATTGTGACTTGGCATACAATTCAATTCAGGCTATTTTTTTTCTTTTGGTGGAGCTTTGGATTCTTGAAATATTTTCTTCTGAAGCCCTTTGAAAGAGAATGGTAACTTTCACAGAGAAAAACTGCGAAATCACGTTTTTCTCTGAAAATCCACTACAACGTTATTTAAATCAAAATTCAATAGCAAAACAAAGACATTATAGGAGGCTATAACCAGAAAGGTGGTTAGAAATTTTAAGATAAGGGAGAAACTCTCTTCAAATGCCAGTCACAATGAAGTACAAATTTAAGGAGAGCATAGAAATAAGGGAACATTAAATTACATGTGTTCACATGATTCACCCATCTCTTTAATAACTCCAAGATTTACACTTGGTGCTGTACAGGTCAGAATTTTTCAGCTTTCTGAAAATGAATGCAGATTCCCAAGCAAAAGGAAAAAAATGCACAGGATCACTTCTTTCTCTCTCTTTCTAAACCCAACTGTTGATATCAATAATGCAACTGACAGCTGCAAAAAATGAATTCTGTGATTCAAACTAGTAAGCATCTTGTAACTGATATTGATGTTAATGGGATTTACTAAGTGGCTTCATTCCTTTAATGAGAAAAGAAATTGCAACATGCAGCAATAATTTAGGCCCTAAATTGATGCTTAACCTCCTAATTTTAAAAAATAATATTTCACATATTTCATCTAATTCACATTCTTTTTCATAAAATTATCTCCAGAGGCCTGTTCCTACAGATTATCCAGAAACCTATGCCAAGCAAATGGCTGAAATGTATTTGTAGTAAGGAAAACGACACACTAATAAAATTGCATTCCTTTACACAGTTTCAGGCAATCCAAAAGAGTCAGATTAAAATAAAACTTTTAAAGTAGTATTCTTTAATTTTAGAACTTATTTGAATACAAACTATATAATACATTATATTTCTGTTTTAGTTCTGCTGAAATGTTCTAATGCAATGCAGAAGCACATTTTTTCATACTCTGTTGTAACAAAAATTAAACCAAAAAATTGTCCGATTCCTTGGTTACTTATTTTACAAGACCAAACAGTGTAGTAAAATATAGTTGAAAAATTTAGAAACAATAATTGCTCTAAGCCTTGGAAAAGCAGGAAAATGCTAAATATGTCCTGCTAAATAATTTTCTGAGAATAGGAAATGAAAGGCAAGAAATGTTTTAAGAGAATCAAAATAGTTTTTTTCTTTTTTTAACTTTTTGCCTCCTCCTTTTCTAGTTTCTATTATTCCAAGAGAAAAACTGAAATAAAAGAAAAACATTTTTTTCAGAAGAACATATTTTATTTTAAAATGTGTGTCCATATCTTTTCTACACCTCACAAGCAGAAAAGCCTAATGTAAGAGACATGTTAGAGGAGAATATGATTGTTAACAAGTAGAATTCTCCCCTCTCCCAAAACCAATACTGTACTCTCTTCAGAGTTCTAACAAAAACTGAACATGCAGGTAGAACTTATGAATTTATACACTCCTTAAGAAGAGTAAATGGCAATGAATTTAGAAGTCCTAAAAATCCGTGGTTAATGTACTCCTTAATACATTAAAAAAATAAATTCTGACGTTCTGCCTACTATTGAAGTATAGAAAATAAGTTACTCAAACTTTGGATTCTGTGTTTCTGAATAATGCTTGAAGAAATAAAATTTGGTTTGTATAATGGCCACAAAATGTGAATCGCAACATTACTGCACAGCTAATATCTAACAGATATTAGATCACAGAACAATAAATCAAAAAATGCAAAAAGTGAGCACTATCAAGTGAGCAGTCTTTTTCATGAATAACCTTCAATACAAATATGCTGTAATAAAAAGGAATATGTAAATACAGTACACTTGTAATGCAGTCAGATGTAAGATTTTGTGACTTAGTTTAACTTAAGACTCAGATTCCTGCCTTGCAAGTTGTTAACTAGAAACAGAGAAGAAACCTATTAAAATTCACAATTTCAAATGATATGATTTCTTCCACCAGCAACATTTAAAAAGGTTAACAGGTTACTCTCCCACCATGTTACACACCCTTTTTCCAAGGCTTAATGAGTTCTAAAGTCAAAAAACACAGTACAGAGACACATTAATCCAGTCTGGAAACAACAAAACCAGACAGTTTTGATGGAATTTTATATCATGAGCAAACACTACACTATTGCCACATGAAAGCAGGAAAAGACAGCTCTAGAAACTACAATGCATTCTCCCCACCTCACACTCCAATGTGCTCTGAGATTAAGTAGTACAATAGACAGCCTGTCTGGGATACGCATACCATGTTAATTTGAAATGATCACAGTAGAGCTTTTATTATTTTACTTATCAACTTCAGTCTAATCACTTTTCTAATCAATCTCAGCTGGTAATTATCCACGACTTGAGTACACTAAGCTTGTAAAGGACTTTTCCCACCTTGGACATAATTTTCCTATGTTCATTCCCATTGTATATTCTTGCTTTGCTTCTGTGTTCAACATTATGTGTAACACCTCTAAGGTCCTCATGATAAAATACCAGGTTTGATCTTCAAGCCTGAACAAATTTCAATCTCTTCATCCACTCCACATGTTTTACCACCCTTATCTTCAATGGCTGACTGAGTTAGAACTCTTTTTCTTTTTAGCCAGACCTTATCTCTGTGCTTAATCACTGGAAATACTATTACACCCTCATTTTTTCGAGTTGTCATTTTTCCACAACATTTTGCTGTTTGATTTCTCCACCTACTTACAGTACAGTTTTTAAATGTTCATCCAACTCCCCCAAATTCCTCCCCCAAACATTAGTCCCTTCTGTTAAAATATAATCTTCAGATAGCTTTTTGCATCTAAGGTAAATAAATGGCAAACCTTCACATGCTTCTTTCTATTCTTAACCTCTTTTTTCCAGATGAAATAGTTTACTTGCTTTAAAAAATGCCCCTTCCTATGTAATACTAACTATATGCAAACATTTTTTCCCATCCATTTCACCTAAAGGATACCGTGATCCAGGCTTATTTAGGGGAAAAATCCCCCTGCAACCAAACAAAAAAGCCCCAAATTCATATCCTTTGAAAAGAGCAGGATATTTAATGCTTGTCAAAAACTTATATGAAACAGCATAATAACTTGCCTGTGCAGCAACTACATAATTCCATCTGGATCTTCCACCTCAAAAACACTGAAGATACAACTACTCTCATCCAAATTTAACATTGCTGGCCCAAATAAAACATCTCCATTTTATTCTTGCAATTTCATCTCACTTCTTCCCAAGTTTTCATATCAGTAACACATAGTGTGACTGCACCACGTTTTCCTTTACCTATCTTTTCCAACAAGAGCATTTTCCAGTTTTAGTGTTCCAGTCACAATTGTTCCACCAGACAGCAACAGCTATGCAACAGCTTGCTTCACAGCCAGTGTTAATCATCATGGTTTGTTTTCCTGTCTTGTCCTATTGCTAACCAGGCATCCAGCTGTTTTCCACCAACCACACCCTATTTAAAAAAGCTAGTCTTTACCATGTTAGTACCTGACCATTTGCTAGGCATTTACCAGTACTGCTATCTCCACCCTTCTTATATTTCCTCATACCCTTTGATTTATCCTGGTACCCCTGAGATTCCTCTTTATTTATGATTTTATAGACAGGAAGATTAGATAAGTTTTTGCTAGACTTTTGCTTCTCAGTCTAGAAATCCTGTCAGGCTGCCAGAATCAATCCCTAGTTAATACTTCTGAGACTCCAGTGCTGATGGTTCACACATGAAGTCCTCTCTACATAAATGCTCACACCAGCCATAAACCACTGTTTATCCATCACCTAATCCCAGCTGACATGGTGATTGTGGCATTATCTTGTCCTGCTTTTACCCTTCTCTGGCACCTCGAAGCTGTCCTGCTTCTCACTTGCTTTTACTATATTTGACATGGATTTAGCTTGCTTGGATGAATGGAAAAATGCCTTTCAGTCTTTTCTAACACAGACACTCTAGACACACTTTCCATGAAATTCTTGTAATTCTAGGGTTCTTTTTTTTCAGTTTCTCCCAAGAATGAAGACTCCTTCTGAAAATCCCACAAATAACCCTGACCTTTCCATGCTCTGCCTAGTCAACCACTTCCATTTTCTTTGTGCTTCTTCCATTTCTGTACATTACCTCTGGATGATTTACGAGCAGCAAGCTGGTGTCACCACTCTATTGCTCTTGTACTATAGGTGTTCCTTTAGCTACTTACACAACCTATATCCTTGTTAAAGTACCAAAGTATGCCTGGTGGGTCATGGCTTTGTGTCAGGCACAGAAGTGCCTGGCAGCACCATGACACACTTGGAATTGTTCAGCTGCTTGGAAGAAAGGTGTCTAGAAACAAAGGGGGCAAGAGGTAAAAATACATCTGTAGAGAAAACAAACCTGCTATCTCATTTGTACTATGGTGTGGAGGGAGCAGAAAACATTCATAAAGAATAAAGTCCCTCTGCATCCTCAGAACAAGCCCCTTGGAAAACCATAGCTTAAAGATAAGAAATGGCTTGTGAAATGACGAATACAAAAAGGAATCCAGCTTCCCCCTCTTAATAGATCCTCTTATCTATCTTCAATATTAGTGGCTCATTTTCTTTTAGTATCCATAGGCTAACTTTGAATGTAAAATCCCTCGGGGATTGGTTAGAATGTAGAATTCCCTTGGTAATTGATGCAAACTGCAAAACCCTCAAAAGATATAAAAACCCCTGTAAAACCCTAACTGTTGTATATGCTAGATCAGATGCCTTCATAAAATAAACGATGGATTTGTGCCTTTCTGCATATTCTGGTCTCTTCACCCCGCTGGTCTGAGAGCTCACCACGAGCCAAAATTCTATCTGGGCAAGGCTCGGGAACTTGCTCCGTCACTGAGGGCTGCAGAAGCAGTCTCAGGGATCCCAAAGGGACCCCAAAAACCCCACCAGCGACACTATGGTTCCTAAGAACACAGGAGTTGTACAGCTCAAACTAAACTGAGCTCATCTTTGTTATTTACTCAAAAAGTAAAGGAAAGCTTTGTAAGAACAACAGCAGTGATGTGTAACTGGTTTTGGAATTACACAGTTCTTATTTTATTCATAAGCTTACTTTAAAAATTATGAATTAATAAGAAAATTTGTCATCAAAAAGCTCCTTTGATTTCCTACCACAGAAGTTGATCTCACTGATTCTACTGTATTCAAGAAACAAAAAGGGTGCACTTTTTTAAGCTTATGGAACATTCAGTTCTTGTGGACCCTGTAATATGCACAGACTTTTGAAAAACTTTCAGAGATTCACTGATAAATTAATTCAAACTTTCACACATTTCAAGAATAAATTAAAGACAATTAATTCTAAGCGCTTTAAAATATTTATTTTTGGAGGCAGTGATATCAAGGTAATTGTTTAACAGAAAACCTACAAAATTCTTGACATTTCAAAACATTAATTGGTTTCATTATTTTTCATGTTGTCTTCTGCCAAGTTACATTTTCTAACAATAGTCTGAAAAATGCTGTAGAAGAAAGAACTACAAGTTAATTTGGGATGTCTTACAACAGTAGCTGTGGCAGCCTTGTTCCACAATAGTGCACACAATAATATAAAAACACAGAATATTACTAACAAAACCTCCATTCTCCCTGAAGAACATACATATAATGTGTCTAAAATTCAGAAACTGCATGCATATCAGATAACAGGTGACAGAGATAATTAAATATGGAGAATAATCAGAATTTTTGATTTTTTTTTCTTCTGAATTAGTTATTCCAAGCTTTTCTAGTGCAATAACTACTTTAGTACCCTGTGGATATGTAATTAGATATTGATATACATTCCTTTGATAATCTTGCTTTTAAAAAACATTAAACCCCATACTTACATTTCAAGCAACACATTTATTTCAACAGCTCTTTGTCAACCCAAGAGCTTCTGTAACCAAGACCACCAAGACAAAGTGAGACATATGCAGACTTCTACAATCCAGTGGTCAAACTTAAATTACCAGTGAAACAATGGCAGAAATGATGAAACTATTCAAAGTTTTCATATTACAACGCAGTAAAGTTTTTGCTTAATGGGAGAGAGTAATTTCTGGTCTAGTCCAAACTTCATGACAGAGATTATGACAAAATAGAGATTACTTTATTGATTGCCAACTTTATGTCTAGAGAAAGAGATACAAAACTGGTTCATTGGGTCATATTACATTCAACCATTATTCAAAACAGCATTTTGACAGTTCAGACAGAACGTTGTTGCTTGGAAACTAAAATGACTTAAAGGAAATAACTAGCTATCCTTTTAAAAGTTCACAGATTATATATTTCTGTTAAACAATCAAATGATCTCTGAATAGTTAAGAACCAAGGCGTCAAAACACACAGCAAAAACCATTAAGCAAGGATGCATTTCAACATCAAGAAGAAACCTCCCATTCATTTATCTAATTTTCAAAGTGGAATTATGACACTAAATACTTGAGGAAAATTTATTACAATGGTCACTATTATAAATTGTGATCTGTAATTCGTGGAAGCCTAAATAGACCATTTCTTACACTGTGCAAAGATGCCAAGTTGAAGACCGCTACTTACTGGAGATTTTACATTATTCACATTCTCAGGAGGATAAAAATGTTCCGTGAGAACTCTACAGAAGTTAAATGCTTAAAAGCACAAAAATATTGCCTCTTCTTTACACCTCATTAAAATAAAAGTCTTAGTTTCATTAAAATCTTGTAGCCTTGAAGACTTGTGTTTTTGCTCATTTTGCAAAGTCACCCTCTCAGACATTTTTCCAATCAAATTATGGCTTGTTAGGATTGACCTCAATTGGTGTGTTTATTTAAACCTACTAGAGGACTGGGTATCACACCACTCCCTAGGAACTAACAGCTGGTTTAAAATTTATGAAAACTAACTTTACCATGTTGTATAGCACTGACTGCATACTTAGTATTGCAAATGAAAGGCTACAGGGTGTCTGGAACACAGAAACTGCAAAGATTTCAAGAAGCTTTAGTGAGAAAAACTATTAACAAGATAATGAAACTTGAAACAAAATTAACTGAAACATTCAAGTAGAAGATTTATGAAGCAAATTTTCAAACCTATGTCTGTTTGCATTGAAAGCAATGTTTTACCTACTTTGCTCAATGCTTTGGTAAAAACATCTTGATAATATGTAGTCACTACACTGATAGAAAACACAATGTTCACTGACCCAGGTTATTCCTGGGTCCACAAATGGAAAATGGTCCCAGTTTCTAGCAGCTTTGCACACAGAAGGAAAAAGGCTGATTTCCTTTAACTGAAATGAAAACAAAAATTTTCTATGCATATTCTCTCAAATTATGGTAATCCCTTTTTAAACAGCAGACTAATCCCCAACTAATACTTTGCTTATTTTTCCCTCCCACCATAGACTCAATGGGGAAATCTCTTTGATCTGTAAAAACAGGAAGTCTTCTGGTACTGGATTCAGCACTATCCACCCCACAGCAATGTTCTAGTAGCTGATTTTGATGGATTCTTCAGTTAAGATGCTCCAGCTCTCAAGGCTTAAGTACCAACAGTACTGACTATGCATAAGGAACGTGGATTCTCCTCTGCTATGTCCTTTTTCCTTTTCCCCAGTAAACAGCTAAAGAAACTCCTTGGCACCAGCAATTCCTCACCAAATACTTAGAATCCTCAAGTTTCTAGGCTGAGAGGACTGCTAGTAGGGGCTTTTTCAGGACAGCTTCTCTGTGGTGCCTGCACACAGAGTTGATTTTACTGTCAGCACTTGGCTTGAACCTGAGAATAATGCAGTATTCTCTCCAAGACAGATTACAACTAGAGAACTTCCTATTCATCATTCAAGTTTTGTGCATTCAAAGTTGTTATTCCCTTTAAAGCCATATGCAAATGAACTTTTTTTAAAAAACCCCAAGGTTGTGGCAATTTTGTGGCAAAGGAGGAACTTACTTGTAGCCTTTAATACAGATCTGATTGTTCTTGCACCAGAAACCTCTGTTTTAATGCAATCTTTCCTCCCCAGCCCCATCAGGCATTACAATAAATTGTTACAGAGAGTAAGTTACATAAAACATTTGTGTTTTGTAACATATAAGAGATATATTATTTGAGAGATGCAGTTCTTCTTCAGAAAAGCCAAGAAAGGAAGGGGATAGTCAAGATAAACCCTTTAATTTAGCAATTTTTCTATGCAATATATAATTGTTAGTTTGGATATAGTCATAAACTTTCATAACTATGAGCCATGTGATCTATCTTGCATTCCAACTGGAACACCCTGCTCACAAAGAATAATCTATCAGAAATATCCTGTACTTTTTCTATTGCTGGTAGACTTGAGTTTACCTTCCATATAGCAGATATTTGCATTTTGCTGATAGTAAATTGTGCAATAATGTATATATACACAAGTAATTAAAAAAAAGTCAAAGTATCTGTAAATAGTAAAAAAAAGCATCACTCAAGCTTTAATATAAAGCATAAGTAAACATACTAGAAATAAATATTCAAAATAGAAATTTATATATGGTAAAAAAAATTAGAACTTAGGAATTAGACGGTAATTTTTGAAACAACAAATACTTTAAATAAAACAAGAATTTCAGAGGAAAAGTCTTTAAGACCTTGTCACTAATTGCAAGCACATGAACATTTACAGCTTCCTACTTAGGGCACAGACTGGATGGTATTCTGTCACACAAATAGAAATATCAAAGAAGAAAACACAACATGAAACAAAATGCTGTGTATTTATGTAACTGTTTTGGTGCAATCGCACCAAGAGTAATTCTTTCATGTTACTAAGACACCTAGAAAAAGGAAAGAAAATCATGGCTAGACTTATCTAGATACCCATATCCTGAAATAATATAAATTCTGCTGCTTTAATTGCCAGAAGCTTTTTTTTCAGTAATAGAAATAGTCAATTTATCATGGGTTTTTTTTCAGCCATGAAGTGCTCTTTTGCTGTTATCTGTTTTTCAACTGTTTCCATTCATTTGAAAACTTCAAGAACATCTTTGCTTATCTGGGGAAGGGGACAGGAGTATGAAGGGAAAAGACAGACAAGTTCAGTCTCTTTTGTCCTGAATCCAGTCAGAATGTCTCAGATAACATCTTGGGACACCCACTGTTTTCCCTTTTTACAAGAAAAAAAGTACTTTTCCTAAGAATAGCTGCCCTATACAATGAAACCTTGACTGATACTCAGTAGTTTCTGCTGAAAAATTACTTGGCAGGAAATAAACGTTCTTCCAGTAGCTGAGCCTGACCCAGCAACCATACAGTGTATGATGGTAAGTACATTAGAAATATGACACACGGGCAAAGTGTTTAAACTTTAGCTATCCCAAAAGAAAGCAGTCACATGTAAAGAAATCTGTTTTCAATATATGTATTTTCTTGAAAGACATCCAATCCAGTTCTTCACTTGTTCCTGGAAAGCTCTCTATACATCAGGGAAAAAAAACCAAACCCCCATCATTCTCTGTTAGTGATTGATCTACTCACCAAAGAGGAAAAATAAACATCTTCAGTAACAACTGGTTTGAAATCAGTTCAATTTCCAGTGAAAATGAAAACATTCTAAATGCATTAAATGTTCAGTGCCTGATTGTATGACATATTCAAATAGAAGTGTATCAAGCTCCCCTGAAATTCTTTACTAAAGAAGAAAGAATCCACAAAAGCAAGTTCTTTCCACAACTATATAGCCTGTTTGGCACTCAGTCAATCAAAAAAAACAGACCAAACAAAAAATGTTCAGTCAGCTGGACAAAGTTTTATGGTCTGTGCTGGTTACTCAAACCAAACTGCCTGAAGGACATAGACAAGCCAACAAAGAATCTTCTCCTACTTCACAGAAGAGCAACTGGACTTACCATACTAAAAACCTTGACCAACAAAACCATGGACTATAGAAACTAAGGGACAGCCAGGATAACATGTACATCCTTTACTCTGTTAACAGTCTTCAACTGCTTAACTGAGGACCGTCAGCTGCAAGTCCTAATGCTACTACTCTTGCACTGGAGGCAATTTTCTTGCAGATTTGCAGGAAGGGACAAAGGAACAGAGGCACTTTACTTTCCAGTTAACCCTGTTTTACTTGAGATACTCTAGCCTGAGCCAAAGAGAGAATACAGAAAGACAAATGAATTCTTCCATCAGCAGCTGCCACCACCTACTTCCTGTTACCATTTTTTTCCAGGGGAGAGAAGAACATGGGCCCAGGAGTCTGCTGCTGCAGGGAAGAAGTACATTTCAGACCAGAGAAAAGAGCAAGGTAGAACCTGGGAGCTCCTGAAATAGTTAAAGATCATACTATAATTTGGCATTTTTGACCTTGTAAGTGTCTGAATCGGCAACATTATTAATGACCTCAGATTGCGTGCATTTCACACAGGGGAAAACAGAAAGAAAGCAGAAGTGTTCTGTGGTAGAATCATTTACTACATGTTTCTATTTCTAGGTAACTTCAATGTTTTCACAGATCTGTATCTGGAAAAATGGGCAGGTATAGCATGGCAATGTGCATAACAGCTACAAACAATAATATTTATACCATTTTAAAATCTAGTTCAGACATGGAAGGTCATATTGCTTTCAAAATCATCTCCACATTTGCAAAATGCCTAAGTATTATCACTCCACAGTGCCATCATTTACAATATTCAGTCAGAAAAAAATACTGTCAAAAACTGGATAACTGCAAAAGTAAATGGAAATACTGAAAAGAATCATTATCAGATCATACTCAGAGGGAGGCTGGACACTAGACTGGGACCCCCCGGGAAGTGGTCTCAGCACCAAGCCTGGCAGAGTTCAAGAAGCATTTGGACAATGCACTCAGGCACATGGTGTGACTCTTGGGGGATGGTCCTGTGCAGGGCCAGGAGTGAGACTTAATGATCCTTGAGAATCCCTTCCAACTCAGCATATTCCATGATTCTAAAACTCTCCATACACGAGTCTCAGTGATTATTTGAATCAATGGTCCTTAAATCAGTTTGGAAAGTTCAGAAACCAAATATATTTCTCAATTCATAACTAAAACTCTAAGAGGAACTAAATGAGTTAAATTAGGCCAGAAAAATCAGTTGTCTGGTTAGGAGCTACATCTAGCACACACTATCGCAAAGTTTGTCTCCAGTATAATAGTTCACAATCAATTGATTCTTTACATACTAGATTCTCCAAAATGTCTATCTCCAAACACATAGAAAACACAGCAGTCACCATATTAAATAGGGTTTTTTAACCCCCTTGCAACTTACTAGAAAGTGAAGCCCTTGGAGTGATGGAAATTCTTTCAGTAGAAACATCTATTAGAAAAAGCAGTGCTCACTTTCCACTACTCCATCACAGTTACAAACTAATTGAAATGCACCAACATTTTCATTTCACATGAAACTAGTTTGTATTTTTGTAAATGGTACAATCACTTAATCTAAAACGAGAACAATAACATTTCCCCTTGTTAATTACACAATAGTTCATTCTTTTCTATTTTATCGTTTCCCTGTATCTGTACTTATCTCACAGTGATCTGTCACCAGTTTAATGGCCTTTTTTACAAATTCTTTCATCCCACTTTCTGTGAATTCATATTCTCTAGGTTAAAGATCACAAATCTCTACAGCTTACACTTCAAAGTATTGCTGGTGAAAACTGATCTGCTGAAATCCTATTCTTAATAGTGTACAAGAAACAAATTTTCCCGAAGAATTTTCCTTGATTATCCTTGGTGTTGACCTGCATAATAAAAGTAAAGTAGTTCCAATGTACTGTACTGAAACTCTACCCCTATTTGGCTCTTCAAACACTTTCTTGACCTTAAACACCTGAGAGTAATTATTTTCTGGTTTTATCAGATTTCTCACTAAAAATCTCCTTCAGCATTGGCTGTTAATTGCAATGAATGCATTGGCTTCCCTTAAAATCACAGCTTATATGCTGACCTGAGGAAGTAAAATATTTTTTTTGTATTAGGAGAAAAGAAAAGCCCTACTGACAGACCATTCAGTCTTTATTTACTGAGTGAATACATATGGGCAAGACCAAAGACCACTAGTTATTGGGACTTACTAGGTTGGCTTTGACTTATTACCTACTACAACTTTTGTAAATATTAGAGAACCAGTATTTTCATATTCATTCACTTTTGCTACTTTTAAAACTAAACTTAGTCTTCAGTCTCATTTCCTGCAATAGGTAAAGCAGCAATAAAATACCTTCTAAAAGAATTTTTCAGTACAATCTGGATCACTTTCAAAACATTTAAAGACACACAGACACAAGCACTTCTATCAATAACATTTGTCTCATGGTTACATGTTATTTCCCAGCAATGGTTTTTGTACATCTTCACTTAATTTCATTAAACAGGAAAGCACTATCTACTATATGCATGACTCTGAATTAAAAACTGAATTAATTCTCTGTTTTTCAGTGCAGTTCAGCGTGGTCCTAGAACTTCTGGAAATACAATAGCCAATGCACTTAGAGTCTTTTCACTGCATTGAAAAACTCATGCATTTAGCAGGCTTTGCACAGCAAGACTCTGCAGAGAAAGCAGAGAAGACAAAGAGAACTGTTTTAATTTATTTAACTGGTTTAACTGCTTCCTTGTAATAAGCTGGTTACCATTACTGAATTGTAACTGCAAAACCATCCTAACAAGGGCATTTTATACCTTTGCTGCAGGTATTTTTATTGTTCTGGAAAATGACTAAAACCTGAAAAGAATGCAAAATTCACTCTGTCTTAATTTGGTTTTAAAAAGCCATTTCATGCAATAGCTTCCATATTTTTAATAGTTAACTGCCCTAGTCAAATCAAATAAGCATACAGATTTGTGTCATTGAAGGTGAAGAATGATTGAGCCAGAGAGAACTATTACAAATTTATGCATTTTGAATTAATAAACTTCAATACTATTTTGGTCAGCAAATAATTTTGCTGGGGTTTTGTTTGTTTCATTTATCTGCGTTTTGTCGGTTTGTTTTCTTAAATTTGCATCTTCTCTTCCATTAAAAGATGAATTTTCATCAACAGTGAGAACCAGACTGTCCTTCAATGACACATAGCCTTATTTTTATCTTTTTAAGACAACTCTAGCACAGAATTCCTGTTTGGTTTTCAAATTTAAATGTTAGAGTATGATAAATAGCATTTCTCGTGTCCTGAATTAAGAAGTTAACTTGTCCCTGTTTTAAGACTTTTTTTAGGTGGAAATGGAAGTGTGATTACCAAATAAAACAAATGTACATTATGATCCAAAGTAAACAAAATTACAGGCCTTGTAACAAAAAGACAACTAAAAAAATTAGTTCTGCATTTACAATTTTCTCTTTTCTTATAGCTATCTTAGAAATGCACAGGTTCTGATTACACATTAAAATTAATATATATTAGGGTTTTAGTCCTAATTTTATAGAGCAAACACAAAAAACCATGCCTATCAGCTCCCATTCTCAATTCTGAATAAATTAGGTCTTAAGCTATGAAAGAAAACACACCTTTGCACCTGCCTTACAGCTACTGCAGGCTGGTTTGCCCTTTCAACATACTCTCAGTTCCAGATACTTTGTTAGTGATTTTTTACAGATCATCCATACTATTTTCCTTTAACCTCAGCATCAAAACATGTCCTGCTGGTATATTAGTTGAGATTACTAACTATATGTGTGATTTAAAACATTCAGTAATGAAATACACAAACATTTACTGAAAGATCAGTTTTTCCTATCCTAGTTATTACCATGTTATCACTTGGACTTTAAACTTTGCTGTTCTACAGGTAGTGCCTGTATCCTCAATAGAGATATTGAATGTACAAAGATACTAACATTTTTAAGCATTCAACATTCAACAATTCAGTTATTAAAATTACCAATTTTAAACAATTATTCTACACTTAGTCTATAAGAAAAAAATAATTTATCAGTTCTTGTTAATCTTCTTTTGCAAAGTGAGCATTTAGAAAAATTACTTGCTTACCTATCTCTATTAGACCTTTTACCTAAGAGCTTTTTCAGTCTGATTCTTTGGTACACCAGTTAAAACTGTTTAATTTTTCTATTTTATATGGTGGAAGGCTGGAAAGCTACTGCCTATACAACATTTCCTGTTTTTTTTTCTTTATGACGTTCTAGTAATTCATTCTTTCCCACTCATTACTACCTTGTCTCCAGGCAAACAAATTCATTCTTCACTTTAACTTATTCCTTAAGTATCCCCTACGTGTTTAAGCAATCTCAACATTCAAAGTTATTCACACCAAAATTACTCTGAATTTAAAAATTATTGAGCAAGAGACTACCTCTTGAACATAATCTAGCCATTTGACCTATACAATCACTTTAATGGCAGGATGAGAGAAGGCCAAAAACTTGTAAGGTATCTACACAGAAGAACTTCAGGCACTGAACAACCAATAGCACTTAGTTTTTGCTTAACTAAAGGTGAACTTCTAAGATGCAAGATGATGTTGATAGTTTTAAGGAAGTATGCTAGGGTGGGAGTTGATTAGCATGCTGGAACTGTGCATATTGGTATTTTTTCTAAAGCAAGTCACATTGCAGATTCTTAATGTGCATGTTTTGGTTCATTAAATCAGGTCCAGCCAGTGTGTGTTTCACTTTGAAAACAATACTAGCCAATTAAGGAACAATATTCAGTTTGGTTGTTCACAGTCATTTTACTAAAAAAAAGCTTCAATTTCTTTATAACAGGGCTCTTGCAGTGGGTGGGGAAAAAAGCACATAAGAGGAAATGAGTCGAACAACCCCAAATGAAATACAAAGCATTTTGATATCAAAATTAGCACAAAAGAGGTCAAGGTCATGAGTAGAAGATAACTGGATTCATGACCATCTGACGTAAGATTTCCTTTCTGTTTCAAACACAGAGCCAAGCAGCGTACCAGGCAATTTAGAGCATCCTGATGCAACTGCCCTTTGGAATGTTTTGTTGTAGTCAAACACTACCACCTAAAGAACATGGCAAAACATGAGGTCTCCAACAGCACAGCAGCATTACTGACTTTCAAAATGATCAGCTTACTGTTATTTCTGGACAAATATTGAACCCAAGGTTACTAAGTGTTAGTGCTTAGGATATGGGTTTCAATCCTCCACTTCCAGAACAAAATCTTCAGACAAGTACTAGGTGTATTTTATCTTCTTTATGCCCTTTACACTTACTTTTTATATATGTTACTTACATGAAATACAATTTTATAGTTATTGCATTATCCTTATCAAGCAAATGCACATTCCTGATTGTTTTTGTTTTCGAAGAAAAAGCTGTTCCACCTGTCAACTATGTTACTTTTATGATTTATCAAAAGATGTAATCAGAATTTCCTCTAAAGTCTATAGAAGAAGCTAGATTTACAAGTTTACTTGATGAAGGACAGATTTAAAACCAGACCACTTGTTGTACTGCCACTGGTGAACAGCAGGTATAAAACACTTCACACAGGGTGTAAAACCCACAGAAGAACTGCATACAATTCAAAATAGTATGCCTTCCAAGCTGTTGTGGTTACACTGCTTTTAGAGTTCCCAAATCAGTTTGATTTGGGGGAAGACACAACAGCAGTCAGTGCTGAAAAATAGATCCAAAGACCTCTTGCATCAGCTCTGCTTTCTGTTTATCACTAAAGGAGGAAGTAAGGACAAGAATGGAGAAAGAAAAGAACAACTATCACCATCAAATTCAAGTTGAATTACAATATAGGAGAGGCAGATAACTGCCTTGAGATAAGGCAGAATCTGGTTTTCAGTCCCTGGCATATGTCCTGGACAGTGACTGTCTACCAGCACAGGGATATTTCAAAATATGATTTGTTAGCGCACCTTGAGACACCTATCTCCAGATCTATAATGATACTTACGACATAAAACTGTAAAGATTCATCTATTCAAATTTAGCAACAGCTGTTTGTCATCTATTCAATTTAGCAATAGATGGGAATAGTGTCTCCTCCACAGCATCTGGTCTGTGGAACTAATTATTTTAATTGTTTAGTATGTTGAAGTGGAGTTTATAATGTTTATGCCTTCCAGAGCAAAGCTTAGGCAGAACGACGTGAATGTTGTCTCCTCACACTTGTATTTTTCTTTGCAACTTCCTGCCATCACTTCATCTATAAAAGAAGTGTAGTATTACTGTTCAATATGGCTTAAGGATTCTCCTATCACTACCTTTCAAAATGTTACAACACTGAGTGAAGAGAGTCTAAAGAGAGAAAAGTCTTCAGAACTAAGGCTCAATGGGAAACATTTGGAAAAACCAGAGGCTTCATATTTTTGGCTTCTTTTAGAAAGTGCATCGATATTGGAAGTGGAACAGCTCAGGTGTTGAAAATAATTGTCAAGAATAGTTGAGAAAATAGGAAGAAACTTTAGCACAGAAAGAATGGTTTCATTCTTTCCCCCATACTAACTAATAGCACTGATCCAAACTGGCAAAACCAAGAATGCAACAGAAAACTTCTAGGCAGAAATCATTACCTGGTAAATTAAACTACACAATATCCTCTTTTTTGCTAGTGGTACAAAACCATTTCAGCCATTCCTGAATAACTCTTGGCAGACTGGATCTGCTTCCCCCTCCTCCCTGTCCCTTCCAACCCACAATCACATAGTAGAAGAAAAACAGAAGGAGTCAAGAACCACCACATTAATTATTTTGAAGTGTGCTAATGAGTTTGGTGTATCCCTAGACTCAGTTGTGTCATGTAACATCTTCTGTAAAATATGTCATCTGTTTAAGCAAAATTAAATACATTCTGGAAATGTGTGCCTTGAGACTGAAATCATAACTATCACCAAGAGGTCACTCTATTGAGACTGCCTTCTGAGGTAATAAGGTTTATTTCTACTATTCTGGAGACCTTATGATCTTGTACAGAATTCAGTAAGAAATGGTCTTATAAGACACCTGGCTTTTCTCATATTTTAAACACTTTTTGGAACATGTGTTCTAATAATAAATACAATTCATAATAGTTAAGAACTATTGGGATATCAGTGCAGGATCTCCACAGGACAGAAGAGGGCTGTCATCCACTTACTACCCTCCTGAAGAAAGTGATTTATATCTCCCTCAGTTCTTCAGTACATCTCAGATCCCAGGAACTTTCCACTAAAACTGTCAACTTCACGTGAAATAAATTTATTTAAATTAATTTTCTCCTCCTTCCTTCCCTCCCCCATTCCACCCACAACTAAATGCAAGTTATTAAAATCTTATTTAATGTATCCCTAGAGTACAAGAGGAGGTCAAAAAAGAGAAACAGGAACTCCTAGTACAGGGACCTAATAGTTTTGCTGAACAGACAGGTGCTGTCATTCCTTTGGTTATGCTACGTCTCTATTACCCCAACTGTGGTTTGAGAGGCCTGATCAGAAAGATACATGACTTAAGAAGCAAAGGAACAGGGAAAAATCTGCTTGCCTCAAACCTCTCTAGATGAGCCTTTTGGGAGGAAAACTGCTCCCCTTTCCTTTTTGAACTCTTCCCTTAAATGTTGAATTTGTTCAATGTAGAACAACCACCAAATAAAGAAAAGCAGAGCAAGCAATTTGGCAAGGAAGTGATGGTTTAGTTTTGAAAATAAAAAGGATATATTTCTATGATAAATGACATAACTTTCTTGCATAACCATTTAAAGCCCATCAATGTGAAATTAACAAAACAGCAAAGTTGTGTTCAAGCTCATAAAGCTCGACAGCAGTTCTGTTAGATCTCTATCAGCCTTCTGTTAGATCTCTATTAGCCTTTCCTTTTTACAGACGCACATAATTTTTTTTCAGATTTGAAAGAACTGAACACTAACTAGCATGTTTCTTTAGTAAGAACAATTTAAACAAAAAATTTCCCTTTTTTATACACACAGAAAAGCATTAGTTTCTGGAGAAAATGACACTCTGAAGTATTATTTAAGTGCAAAGTAAAGGGCAGTTGACAGAATTCCCAACCACATACATCTGTGTATGACTAAGGATATAAAACGAGATCTCATGTGACCTTTCAATCTTAGGCATAACGATTAGCCTATAACATTGCTAGTCTGCTCCCAGCTCTCCTGAAGTCTTATTAAAACACCCTTTTCAAGACACATTTCTCTGCCCCAACAGGCAAATTCCTTTACTGCCAAGAAAAGCAAGCAGGAGGGAACCGTATGAAATGGTGTGTATGTTGTACGACGTGCTAGGAAAGCCGAGCCATCAGCTTGCAGGCATGCTGTCACCAGGTGTAACGAGCAGCAGAAAACACAGTCAGAAAAGGGGCCCATAACAAGCTGACAAAAGCTGCAAATGTAGAGGCAGCCAGTGTAGCCACCCAGGTTAGGGTAGCATACACGTGGGATATATCCCAGGTAGGATAAAGCTGAGCAGGCTGCTGGAGTACCAGGCACATGGCAGCATCACCTCTTTCACTGCTGGCATAATACAGCAGTAAATGATGGTCTTGTTCCTACCCCACCATCCTTGGCACAAAGGATGGCATTTTAATTCATTTTGCTTCATTCTTAAACCTATTTTCAAATCCACTGAAATGGAAGAGTAAACCTATTTCATGTATCAAGAAACTACAGTGGAATGAACTATGTGTTTTGAACTGGTTTGGTCATGGGTGGGTATTTTTCTTCCTTTATTTATTTTTTTTTAATCATCCCTCACTTTTCTTATTTTTTCATAGCTCCTAGACCACTCAAAATTCCTGTTTTTTCTCTCCCATCGTGTTACTTCAGCTCTGACTGCACTTTCAGTAGTAATTTGTGGCTTAACAGCTTAGTCCAACCCATCTTCCACTATTAATAGTTTCTGAATTACTTTCCTTCAATAAAAGGTAGGTGAAGACACCCAAACTGATAGAGCAATAGCAGGTTTCTTGTTTTATCAAAAACCTACCCCCATTTTGTTCCTGTTTTCTCCCTCCCACTTTTCTTTCCACCCTAGTATTTCTCACCCTCCTGGACTGTCACCCAAAAGGAGAAAAAACAATCTCACAACCTTAAGAAAATCATACTACATCCAGAGACACATTTTAGTTGGCAGTACCTCGATCCGCAATTCTCTGTATTTTATACTGGTCATGACTAAATATTCTAGTGGAATGTAAAATAACTAGTTTAGCTTTCAAACACTGTTTCTTTTTCTTAGAAAAATGGTTGAAAAAAGTACTGGCTTTAGAAATCTTCAACCTTAGTTTTGCAGTTCCAAGCCCCATTTAAACAAAAACTAGACAGAGACAACCCACAGCATCCAGAAAAAGTTAAGGAAAGAAGTATCTCCTTCTCACTAGCTCAAGTACATTCCAGAGTACCCAGAATAATAATTGTAAAAATCATTCCAAAGACTGCATTATCTGTAGTTCAGATTTTTAAAATAATCAGAAAAAGGTTTTGAAAATTATCATTCCAATTCCTCTTGAAGTTTTCAACTAGAAAAACAAAAAAAAAGACTTAAAAATGTATGAAAACTCTTTAGCATAAAGTATATAGGGATATATTTAATATTTGGAGTCTGACAGTTAATTTTAACTAATATGCCCTCCTTTAAAAGATAGCTGCAAACATTTTCAAGTAATTAAAATAATGTAAACAGACAGACAGTCCTACAAAAAAAGGTAGTTGAAAAATGCTTTGACGAAACTGCAGTGTAGTCAGGTTTGCATTAGGACTAAAAACACCATATGCCTACTCAGCAATATTCACTTTAAAAGATGCATACCAGCTGCAGATCCAGCACAGAAGTAGGTGAGGGTGGAAATGGGGAAAGGAAGAAAAATTAGAGTAGAATAAGACAGGAGAGTCCCAGCATCTCTTAAGTTAGAGCCTGTAATGGCTCAGGCACTTTCCAGACAACCCAAAAGGAATGTAGAAGATTTAGTTTACCAAGTCTTATTCAAGCTGTTTTACAAGAATTTTTACAATTCCTTCAAAAGATTGATATCGCAAACAATCACATTTACACCTCCTCTCTTAATCTACCATAACTAATCTTTCTACAGCACTCTGAATTAGTAAATAATGAAATTTTGAAACAAGAACCCATTAAATCCATTTGTATGAAAATTCTGTGGGATTGGAATCCATTTGCTACTGATAAATAGCTGCAGAATTCATTCGTTCTTTAGCGTCTTAATGAAAATTATACATCAGCATCTTCATGAAGATGATATATAAAAAATGACTTGGGCTATGTATGAAAATAACATTATTCATGGTATCTTTTCTGATTCCTTCTTAGCACTATTAGAAACACTGATATTAAAAAAATTCTGATCTGATGGAACTCAGAAATGAAAACCTTAAATGGAAAGTTATCCAAGTTATTTGATTAATTTAGCATATAAAAATCATTAAACAACTTTTAACTATTTTTAGAAACTGAGCTTGTTACCATCAGGTCAACACAAATATGCAAGTATATCCAAATGACTAAAAAGCTTAATGAAAGAAAAGATAAATGCATTAAGATTAAAGGAAATATTTTAAACCACAGACTCTGTGACTGTGGGGTCATCTCCCAATATGTCACAGCCCATGCTAATCAAATCCTTTGTATTACTGCAGTTGCAGCACATGAAGTCAGATAAATGGACTTGTTAAGAGAACTCCTTCATGAAGACTTCTGTCATGAGACTGTCAAACTAACAATTTCCATTACTCAGGTTTAATCAAACTAGACAAGTACGTTGGAGGCACTCCAACTGTTTTATGGCTTAGGGCATCAAGGATCCTGAGATCACTTCCCAAGTGCTGTCAGATTCTACATCTCCCAGATTTGGAATCCTGGCTTCCCCGACAGACTCCTAAAGACCACAGGAAATTCCACTATAGCAACTCCATGTCTTCATTAGCAAAAGAAAAATGCAGCAGCACATCCAAAATGCTCTCCTGCAAAGACTCATGCATCATAATGATTTTAAATGAAACATCAGCTTTTCTGGATTTAAATACATAGCACTATAATGATAATTGTTTACATTTCTTGCTATTTTAGCCAGCAAGAACGTTGCCTGACGGACATACACAAATGCCTGCTGTTCATGTGTGACAACAAGACTTAGCTGTACAAAGATGACTAAGGGTTAACAGAACTGTACTATGAAGGCAAAAAAGAATCTAAAAGAATCTTGATAAAGGCTGTAGCCCTTTCTTTTGAAAAATTTATTTTTAAAATAGATCCTACTAGATGACACATTTTAGGATTTTAACGTGGTTTTTTTTGCATTTGAAAAACCAATCTTTGTTTGGACTGAGATTATTTAAATAATCACTGCCTCACACTTGTAATAAAAATACTAATCACCAACTATCAGATCAAAATGGTAAATTGAAATTGCTGTTCTATTCTCAAATGTGTTTTCTTGTTGTCACAATGTCAATGACTATTTACAAGTCTCAGTGTTTTATAGAGATGATTAACTTGAGAAAAAAAATATTAAAAAATATGATAGCAATAGCAGCTTGACATTCAGGAACATCTACATAGACTCCTCAGATCATAGTCAGAAACAACAGGTGTAAAAATAGATTGAAATTAAAATCTTCCAAACTTGTCATGTTTTTCAAAGTGATGATTCATTACTTACGTATAAGCTTATCTCATGACTAGCAGACACAGAAGGATTTGTGGTTTATGCATCTAATTTAGAGACGTAATTAGAAAATTATCTCATACAGTTTGCAGGGAGGAACTGCAGAAACTGCTAACTCCTGCCTGTTTGTATTTGATTACATATATATATATGTATATATATGAAATCTCTCTATATACACACACATATAATAAGGCAGCTCAGAAGTCTTACCTGAGTCTGCTTCATTGCCCGTTCCATTCTGCGAGTGCTTCCTTTCTCCAGTTTGGTCCGAAGGAGTAAGGCTGATGTCTGAATGGCCCAGAACTTTGGCTGGGAGAGCAAGCACTGCAGAGAAAAAGAACATTTTATCATTACTTCACTTTTAAAGACATTGAAGACAGTAAAGTCTTTAACAGTGGCCTCAAGCATGAATGCTGTTTCCTATTCTGAAAGTCAAATATGTGGCTAGAGGACTTATTTGATGAACTGAGGACTGTACAAATCACCTTAATCTATTTTCAACATAAAAAGTGGCCTTCAAAACCACTTTCTCCTTCTCAGCTATGCAGTGCTACCTTTACATGTACCCATATGGTACATAGACCAAACTACACAAATTAAAATGGCTACTCAGAATCAAAGGAAAAAAGAGAATGTGATTCTGGGCTGAATGGCTCAGCCTTCTCCACACATGCATACTGGGTAGCTGTTGCAGGGATCCTACTTCTCAAGGCTGAACAAATCCAGCTTTCTCTTGGCCTCTTGTCATATGCAAGGTGCCCTGATGACCATGTTAACAGCACTTCCACATGAAAAATGTTGAATTTGCTAAGAATCTGAAGAATATTAATTAATCTAGAACTTGCTATGACTTGAGAATAACATAAAGAATTTTTTACTTCAGTAGATGCATAGGGAATATGGAATAATCTATGTAAGCAGCTTTCCTAAAATAATTTTAAGTTATCACTTGGAACATGCTGCACTGATGCCAGGAACTTAGTGCCAGTCTCCAACCACTGATTTTCAGGAAAGTCCAATAGAACACATGCAGCCAATATACTTTTGGTGTCTCTTTATAATTTACAGACTGCCTGGATTCTTTCTGGTATGGTTTTAGAGAGAATATACCATTTCTGAAAAGTGAGACAGAAGGAAAGCTTCCTTGCCTATTTTATTGAAACTGCAAATACGATCCATCTTCTCTGAGAAAATATATTTGTCTATAGATATTTGTAGACTGGAGAAAAAGCCCCAGTGGTTTTATTCATTCCTCTCAAAGATCTCCCAAAGCATTAAAAAGCATAATTTGGTCATGGTTTGTGTTTAATGCCTGACAAATTTCTGTCGTGTTGTAATCTGGCTTTGTTTTCCCTAGTGATTTCAAAGGAAAAGAAGCAGAAAGAAACAATCTAAAAAAAATTCTTTCAAACAAAACTACAATAGGAAGAGAGGCAACAGCAAATGAAAGCATAAATGAAGGCAGTGTGAAGGCACGCACAGCCTTCACTTCAACTAATCCTACCCTTTGTGACCAAGAATTCTCTGCACCAACTTTTCATGACTTCTACTCAGTATTAGATTAAGAGGCTTCTGTACTGTCCTCTAAGTTCTGAGGATCTGGAATTAAGGGAACACTATCACAACATACTCTATTCTGTAGACTTTCAAGTGCCCTTTTACAAACTATAATCACTAATCTGTTAACCCATGTACGTCCTAGTTCTGAGAGCTCATCTCTCTCCTGCTTCATCAAACTTCACACAAATACCTATTTTAGTTTGGTCTTAAGACAAACACAAGCAAGGCACTTCTAGCACAGGACACTGGTGTCTGAGTTTATTTTTTAGCAGCTATACAGGTAACTGCTAAATCAAAGACCTTAATGAATTGCTACGGCAAACACTTGAACAACCTTTCCTTTACCTTAAAAGCTTATTTTGTGGGAAAGGTCACCCTTTTCCCCATTTTCTCCACTATTAGTATTCTGTCATACTATTTAATTTTTACTTCAAGGGATTTTTTTTCTGTGCTGCTTGGTGGTAGATACTAGTATTAATTTTGCAAAAGAACAGTAACAACTAAAAGTCTTGTCTAATAATGCTCCTAAAGATATTTTCAGGTCTGATTACTGCCCTTGTCCAGCAGCAGAGCCCTTGCTCTCTCACTAGTTCACCTTAGCAATTGGCCCACGGAGGGCAGAGCACAAAATTTCTGTGTCTACAGCATCCAGCTCTGCAGGAGGAGAACAGGCAGCCCAGAGCTCTGTCTCTGTGTGCACCTCCCACACCACCTAAATCAGTGGTGGTTGTAAATCAGTGGTAACCTTAAAGCAGTGATTTAAGCAAGCATGCTTCATGAGCTGTGTATAAAGCCAAATAGGGGGAGAGGAAATCTGAAGAGAAACAGGGTGGAAGACAAGCAGAGATCATTACGTTTCACTCCTCTGCAGGAGCAATGACAGGCCGTATTTACTTTTTAAAGGTATTCATGAAATAAAATGAAAGGTATACCTGCAGTAAAATTACAGAAGAAAAATTTAAATTTTCCAACAGTTTTATTGATACAAAAACCAAAACATTGCAATTACACAAGACAACGAGAAGCAGACCTAGTTTTCATTTAAAAAAGCACTTGTAATTTTATACTGGTACAGAGCTCACAGTCCTATGCCAGAATTCAAATGCTCACCTTTTCATCACCAATTATAATGTTTAAAGCACCACAAAAAACCCACAATAATACATGCATGAAGGGCACAAATGCTTATACTTAAAGGCTGTAAAGAAGTTTCAGAACATCTAACCATAACTATTAAGCAAGCTTTAATCTTATACCCCAAATGTCCAAATATTCAATATAATAAGTATTTTCTCATAAGATCCAAAGCTTTATATTTTCACCTGAAGCTAAATCTAGACTCTGTTAATAGGACTATAGGTTAAAACAAAGCATCTGGGAAAAAAACCCAACTTAATCAAGATAATGCAAGTTTTGTCAACATACTTGAAAGTTCATTATATGGCACCAAGGGCAGCTAAGAAAATTAACAAAATAATTCTGAAGCAAAACCACTATTGAGAACCTTTACAAGTCATCTTTGTTCTTACTTCAGGGAAAGAACAATAAAGTAAAATAAGAGAAACACGGGAAGATTAGACAGGGTGAGAAGAAATGGAAGGAAATTAATAATAATAATAATAATAATAATAATAATAATAATAATAATAATAATAATAATAATAATAATAGTAGTGCTGCAACATTTTTTGCACAGAATAGGATATTTTCACATGGGAAAACTAACTTCTCCAATTCTTCCACACATTTTTTTCCTGCAAACAGTATCATCCTCTTCCATCATATCAGAATGTAAAAAGGAGATGATGATGACCGAAGTGTTACACAAACCAAAATATCACATTCAATCTATCTTCCTTATATGACATTCAAATGAAACAAGATGATGCTGCCAGTCCTAATAACAAAGTAGTCCATTATTGTACAACACTTACAGTATCCCTATAACTACGTAAGAAGAAAAGGCAAGTTTTTTTCTTGGAACAAAACTTCTCCAGGCAACCTGTTCCAGATTGCTCAAGGAAGTTATTGATGCCCTATCCCTGGATGTGTTCAAGGCCAGGTTGGATGGGGCTTTGAGCAACCTGGTCCAGTGGAAGGTGTCCCTGTCCACAGCAGGAGAGCTGGAGCAGCATGGCTTTTAAGGTCCCTATCAAGACAAACCATTCTATGATTCCAAGCAATACCTGAATTATGAGATAGATAGATTACATTAGTAATGACACCCAGATCAAACTCAGACACAGATTTCTGTCAAATCCAGAAATCAGGTATCATTAATGAATGATTCAGCCTCACTATTCAGAATTTAACCTAGGTGTGAAGCACTCCCTGATCATTCATATAACTTTCTGTCAGAGAAAACAGAGAAAGAACTGCATCAGTCAGTCACGACTTACAGAAGGTAAAGATTGGTCAAAGCCACTTGTCTGTATTCCTCCATCTACTGTTTAAAAAAGTTGGAGTTCTAATAGGAATTCTTCCTGACATGAAATTCAGGAAGAGCTTACTCAGGCATATAAGACATACTAGAAAAGCTAGAACGGGTAAAGATGATTCTTATTAACTGTAGCTATAATTAAATTTAATGTTTTCTAATTTTTTCTTATGATAAATCTATCCAGTAAGGTTATTCTTTTACTCCTGATGCTTGCTCACTGATAAACTGTCAGTAGCCTAGCAAAGTACTGCGACTGCTATGATGGAGCTATCATCTGAAAATGGACTTGCAAACTCAGCAATTTTAATTGAACCCAATTGTGGAATTCCTAAGAATTTGTACATCAGTCCATCAGTGAACCATAAATATTCTGCTTATTGGCCAAATTGCCAGGGTGTGGCAAAATTATTTAACTGAAGTCACAGGCAGGAGGCACCCTGAGGATTGCTCTGTTCCTCTGTGATGCCTCCCAAGACATGGCCCTTCGTTCAGATTCAGCTCAGGTTATTTACTAACATATTTTAAGTTACAAACAAACAAGCACAGAACACTGGGGAGGATTTAGAGAAAAGAAATTAAAATATTCCTTTTTAGTTCCCTTATATTATCCATTTCAGTTAACATACTTCAGGAGCTTTGTTGTTTACCTTTCCAAAAAACCACACATTAATATTTCCAAATTACTCATGTGAATTACTTCATGTCCACTTATCAATAGTCTTGTTTCATATAACCATGTATGTCTTTATGATTTTCATTAATTCATTCAGATAATTAACATGAAACCCTTATTTCTTCAGCACATCCCAAGGCAAAATGGCAACCTTTTAACTCATTCTGTTCTTTTCTGTAAAATGAAACACATTCTTTTCCACATTCTATACCCTGCACAATAGTCAGGTGAGTACATAAAAAAACTCACTAGTATGACTGAGGCATGAATAGGGAAAATGTGCATTTGCCTTGTATACATATCTGTTAATCTCTGGTGAATTACTTTTTTACTGAAAGCTAACTTAAAAGTGTTTAATTTGTTTTTATGTACACAGCAAAGAATTGGCAAAAACTTCTATGGAATTCATGACTGAGAACAAGAGAAAAAAAATCAGTATGATATTAGGGAGAATGTGATTTGCTTTCCACCTGTTTTTCTCATCCACATAATCTGACACTTAAGTTTCTGTATAACTAACACAAGTTTTTCTTCTAAAATGCCATGTTCAAATTACACTTATTTAATTTGAAATTTTTTGGAAATTTCTCCTAGCACTAACTTGGTGACCAAAAAGGCAAAATGAAGTAAAATTAAAAATAATCAACTTACAGAAAAACCTGAAAGATGCCACATTATTGTGGAAAACTTCCTTACATTAAATGTATGTTTTTTCAACAGAATAGTATTTCATAAAAGATACTCCTTGCATTTCTAGAAAAAAAAGTATGTACAGAAAACTCTGCCCTGGAAAGTAGCTAAATGAACTTTATGAGACTATTCCTAATTGCCTAAGAAAGATTAAGGCAATCCAAGGCCCAGAGGAAGGCAAAAATAATAGAAGTTTTGAAAAGAGTCCTTAAAATATTAACTCTTTTACTAACCAAGTTCAAACACAGATGATCTACAGCAGTACTGGCAGCATCTGGTTGAAATGAGATTTGTAACTTTAAACAATAATTCTGTTAGAACCCTATAAGTTAAAATAAAGTACATTTGTGACTAAGTGGTTTCCAATACCAGTGCACTTTTTATGTTTTAGTGAAAAGCACAAGTATCAAGAGGGCAAGAAAAATCCTGAATTTCTAGTTACAATTAAGCAGCAGAACCATGGCTTGGCAATAGAACAAGCCAGTCAGTATGACCGCTTTTAGCTTCTCTGCTTAGTAGGAACATGTCAAAATTTCCTGTTGGCTCAAACAGATCAAGTATGTTCAAATCAAGTACACAAACCTATTCTGCTGTACATGCCCCTCCCAAAGATTTTAAAATAAATAGGAATCAAAAGAAGACTTGATTATATGGCAACACTAGCAAATGTATGACGCTGAAGTTTCACAGAGCTCAAATTCCTCCTAGTATTGTTTTTATTCTTATCAGAACACTCAACAGTTTACCAATACCTTAGTGAGCACAAATTAAGAGGAACTACGCACAAACACAAACCCTCAAATCAGTAAACAGCTAACATTCATTACTGTTTTCTAAACAGGCATATTTAACTGGACAAGAAGTAGCATTTGATGACTAAACTGATTTAATGTATGTGTCAAAGGACTGCTTTTAAGCAGAATTCTGTTGTGCTGATGAATATAAATATTTTAATGCAAAAAATTGCTTAGGAGTTATTTTATCTCCTGGTATCTATATTTAAATTTAAAGTTTCTATTTTGCAGTTATCACAGTATACACGCTCTTTATACGCAGAAATGAAATTTCCAATAAATCTAAAAATGCATTCAGAATTGCAGACCATTGAACAATAATTACAATAAAGATTTTTGTCTTTGATACACCATTATCCTTAGTTCAGTGCTATCCCCAAGACTTATCCTCTTTTTATTTTCCATTGTTATTATACACAAATCTTCTCTGTTATGTGTAATGATATAATTACTGTATGTAAATCTCTATATGTATTTTTATGTAACTGCATTGAAATGGAACCCTTAAACTAAAATGTACATTTGTAAATACTTGCCTGATTCATCCCAGACAAAGACTTAATGCTGTCATTTCAGAGAGGCTATTTTTTTTTCATACTAACAAAGGAGCTCCTCCAGTGTCTTCATAAACCATCATTTTATTGAAATTGAATAATCTGAAGTTCAGACAGAAATAACTCCATTCTTCTATACCTAAATACATAGATATATATGAAATACTTTTCATTTCTCTGAGGGTATCACCCTAATGCATGACAACTTTGCTTTAGGTTCAAAATTCAAACAAAACCTGATAGCCAATAAAGATTTCCTCTTGGACTGCAAATTAGAAGTGGTAGCAACAACATGCAACATATCAAATTCAAGCCTTTGAGGACTTTACTGCTACTACAGGAGAACTTCTACTCATGGAATCCACAGTACAATCTCCAATTTATAAAAAACATCACAAGTAAGTGACAGTTCTAAACAACAGTGGTTAATTTTGGAGCAGACAAATAGGACGATGAAGTAAATTATTTCAGACGATCCTCTCTTTTCAGCTTCCATCATCCATAATCATTGGCATTGCAGACAACAATCTCAAATAATATTTTTGGAATCTGCACCATTACACAGTATGGCAATTTGAGCACCTATAAATTCCTCACCTTCCTAAGTATTATGGACAAGAATTATTTGATTGCATGTGTTAGTAGTTAGGTAAGACACACTAATGTGGAAACAACCCCATATTTGGGGCATCTGTTAATTTGTTTGACAGCAACAGATAAATAATTTCTAGAAACATTAAGATTGCTTTAGGCACAAGCAATCAGGCTGTATATTCTCCAGTCACATTTTATTAGTTATGAACACCTTCACATTTTCTAAGGCCCAACAAGAAAAAAAAATTACACTAGCATTTCACTCCAGATGATTCTTGTTCCAAATTGACAAATTCTAACCTTATTTAGCGTAATTGTGTCCTTGGAGAGCAACACAAACAAGGACAATAATATTTTTATACCTTGAGAATTCAAGGCTTCCATAAATACTATGACAGTGGATACGTTTAGTGGCTAGCAGGAAGGAAGATAAGATAGTCTAATTTATGCAGAAAATAGTTCCTAGCATGGAAGTAGCCAAGGGACTTTGCAGATTGGTTTCTCGTTGCTTTTTTTTGCACTAAATGAAATCTAAACAGAAGGAGTACTTGCACCAGTGTGCATTGTAGTTTACTGCATCTTTCCTCCTCAAGGTCAAAAGAACTGCTCAGATTATGTTTAATAATTATCTAAACCTGTGCTGTATATGCCTTGACATATCTCCTTAATTTCACAAGTTCACTAAACACGGAAATCTGTCCTATGCTTCCAGTCATTCTAACAGAATTTTGGATCAGAAAAAAATCAAAATATTATCAACTAATCCTGCAAATTAGAAGTGTATATATATCAACACATGAGCAACTGTCTTTAAAATTTCTGCCTTTTTCTGTGAAACAGCCTGCAATTTTAGGCAGCAACCAAAAGCATTTTTTTCCATATGGCTTTGAGAACTAGAACTTAAAACCCAACAATATGCAAAGTCTTTGGAGTTACAGATTACTAACTGATTTAACAGTCTTAGGGCAAAACTAGCAAGACAAGGACAATTTACTTCTTCTTCACAAATATGACAACTTGCATTATACACTTCAACTTAATTATATTTCAGGCATTATTCCAAGTCCTATGTTAGTATTTATTTTTCAGTGTTGCATGAGGAAAATGTGTTATTACTCGGTTAGGTCTTAAATACTTTCTTGCCTAACAGCATCTAATATAAATTCTACATGGCATCTTTAGAACATTATGCCAAGACCTTTGCACTGTAAGAACAAAATAAAAAATAAAGCAGTGCTTGACTCTGTATGAAGTGCGTTAGCAGAAGTTCTGTATTTTTGTTTATTAGGTTTCTTGGTGTTTCAGTGAGCTGTTACATCATGACAGCACGCTACAGAGTCAATCATGTGATCACTTGTGGTTTTTTTAAGGCCTCTTGAAGTTACCATGATTTAAAAAATTATCTGTCAGTTAGCTAAATAAGAGTGACAGACAGAAATCCTGACAGTATTAATGTGGCAGCAGAGAAGATTTACTTTCCTGCTCTGGCTGAGACATCAGCATTTGCACAGTACCATTTTCCAGTACTGCTTTAATATTCCATATATTTCAATAGGCTTAGACCACACATTCAGCATATTTTTCCCAAAATCTAAAGCTATTCACTCAACTGTATGACAAGGGTTTATTTTGGTCTATAAAACTAATCTTGAGACTGTTGAACTAAAATAGCTTTTCACCACAACAGGTGTTAGCTGATCATTAGCAGAGCTGGGCTTAAAGCTCTTAACCACAGCCATTAGAAATACCTCTTGGTGTTAAAAAGTCAAGAGCAAGGCCAAAACACCATCAGTGATCTGCATCAAGGGACTAGTTTAATTAGAATGGCATTTTTAAAATTCACTTTGTCTAGTCTTGTCTGGTAGCCTTAGCACTCAAATTATAACATTACATCATTGTAAATGCAGAGTACCTTTTGTTGACTTGGAGCACTAAAACAAGAAGACACTATCTGATTTTTTTTTTTTGCATTGCTATATACTTCAACTTGTTTGAATAAGATTTTTTCATGTACATAATTTCAGAAGCTTGGATAATTTAATGGATTTGGAATAAAATATTATTATGAGCGCTTTAAAATGAAACATATGTGTACATATGCATACTGGTTACTTTTCTCAGTTTTCAGTTTTCTTTTTGTCCATACACACTTTATAAGGCAAAATGTTAGAAACCTCTTAGGTAAACAGTTACTTATTTACATGATACTAGACAGATCTAGAAATGAATGTTAGACTCAATAGAGCAGCAATTATATGGCACTTACTAAAGGGAATTTAATGTTCTCAAGTGTCTCATTTAATCTTAGTCTGCAAGTGACTGATTCTCTCTATGAAATTTATCATACCTGGAATTTACCACATCTGAAGGTACATTAAATACAATATAAGAGTTATTTTGTAGCTCACTCAATCAATTCAAAAGTTAGAAGACAAGACTGGAATAAATTTTCTTCTCAGAAGACTTAAAAAATATTCCAATACATGAAGGCTAACATAATTTCACTTCAGCAGTATTTTCCACAGCTTTTATGACCCCACTCAAATAGTGTTCTGTAGCAAATAGGTAGGTCTTGATAACATCCACCCACCAGTAGCCTCATATTCTGTCCTGCTTATCATTCTAAATATATGGCACTTGTTTTAAGCAGTAACTCTTACTCCTGATATCTACCTTGCAAAGGGACAACTCTTGCTTCTAGGCAACTACGTATGCTAGATCAGCTTGGAAACTGTGCTGGCTTGTGTACCACTTCTGTAGTACCTAGAATTTCAAGGAATAAAAAAAAAATCAGGCAGGATATCTTGGAAGTTAGTTCTATAATCTGCTCAAAGACATTTGTTACTGTCCTTATTAGAAATACCAAGACACTTCATTATCTTTCTTCAGCCATCTCTTCTACCTCCCCTTAAAAGAAAGCAAATGTGGTTGGAAAAACTCAACACAACCTCTTCTCAGCAATAGAGCAACATCATATTCACCAGCAACCATTTCCTTTGTTAGTCAATACTCAGCATAGTCAGCTGACTATACAGCTGAAAGTCTCAATTGGGAAAACGGATGACTTCCCAAAATATCCTGAGACTTTGTAAATTGTTTGTTCCATTTGTTTTCTTTAGCAAAGGAAACACAGGCAATATTCAGGTGAAATGAGGCTGCCTTATCCCTGGTCTTGGTTCTTCTAAATAACATTAGTCAGGAGAACATCCAACTTCTCTTTCCATTCTCCATCACCATTTCAAATGAGATGAATAATCTCGAGTCCATTTTGCCTCCTCAGGAAGTTTTATTTTTGAAGAGCAAAACGCAGAGAAAAATGAAGCATAGAAAAGGACTAGATGTGCTGCTTTTACTAATAGATCTAAAAATGCTGTTCTGTTATTTTTCCCTCCTCCTGCTTCCATGTACACTTCCTCACATGCAGAATACCAGTCAGAACAACTTGCTCTCCTTCTCCCCAACCACACTTCTCAGAAGTGTAAAGGGAAATGGTTAAGCACTGTTCAAACAAGGTTCATAACCAAACACATGAAATGCCATAGCTGTTCCTTCCTTATGTTATAGTCTTTACATCTTCTGAATACACATCAAGAATTTCCTCAGCTTGTTAGTTGGATGTTCCTATGTTTTCTCTCTCACACCATAACCCTGCATCTCAGAAACACGTAAATATTGTGCGTATTAAAAATATTAAATAAAAGCACGTCCTTTGACATGAACATGGGGATACTGGCAACAGATCTCCAGTGAAAAATAGAAGAAACACAAGCACATGATGATTGTCTTTCCAGCTAGCTCTGACTGTAGCTCTGCAGATGAAACTGAAATGACAGCCTAGTGTCCCCTACATGATACAATTCACAGGGAAAAAGGTCAGAGAAAATGAGCACTAGAGAAATCTTCCCTTTCAGAGGAAGTCTCGTATGTTCCACAAAAAGAGCTGTGTGAAAGGAGTACAAAGATCTATGCTTACTGGAAAATTTTCAGTGGAAACAAAAGACTCAAAGAAAGCTTTGTATGGATTCAAATGCAACAGAAACACAAAAAAGCAAGCTCATATTAGCCTGCATGGAAAAAAATATAATAAAAAGTATGGAGACTTACAATGAGCTATAAACATGATTCCTTGCTTCCATATAACACTGTGTGTGACTTAACTAGCATTCAGGTAAGTAACTTGCAGAGAAAGCTATGGAAGAAACAAACACCACAATTCAAAGTAATTTTAGACACAATGAAATAATCAACTCAGATCAGGTTTGGCTACGAAAATGTTTCAATGCTTTTCCCCCTTTAGGATTTTCTATTTTCTAGTAACAGTACAAAGATATTATCAACCAAATTAGTTGCTCAGTTCTACTTATACAACAAAACTGCAGATGTATCCTGCATGTCCAGAATTATATGTTTTTTTTCCACATTAGCAGGCATTGGTGGGCTGATATTTAGCAGGTTTTTAAAAGCTTGGCACTCTTACGATACTAAATGGTATGCATATTGTGTCATCATGTAAGACATAAAAGAGTATTTTTTTATGCTGTTGCCTAAAGTGTTTTCTGTGTTGTATTTTGGTTTACTTTTTTCTTTTCATTTTAAGAGACTATTTAAGTTTAGAAGTAAGCTTTCCTTCGAAGTCCTCAATTTTTTTAGAAGAAAGAAACTAGAGAAGAAAAGGAAATGTCATGAAAAAAAGAAGATACTGTTTTATTTACAGGAATCAGCTTTCAATGACTAGTGAAGGGTAAACCACATAAGATATGGCTACTATTTTCACTTAGAATGGAGTCCAGCCATATGACTGACACATTTTCTGCTGTGCCAAACACATCACTTATTCTGTGTTATGCTGCAAACAACTTCAGCCAGATTTGACTGTAGTAGCATTGCTTTTTTTTCAGGTCTGTGGTTTGGACTTACTCCTGAAACAGCAGAAGTACAGACTTCCACACCACATCACAGTACTGCATTTATTTCCTAAGGCCCAATCTCAACAGTAATAAATCACGATTTTGGATACAAAAGACTAGACTTTAACTCTTTGGTACCAATGGTAATGATTTCCCTAGCTAATAAACAACAGCAAATTTCTCGTTTTAACTGCTCAGCCTCTGGAATTTCACCATCTGTGCCAAGATTCTCAACACATCATGTGATCTTGAGGTTATATCCTGAAAACCAGAATAGCATTTTTTTTTCTCTGCACAGGTAGTAAAATACTGAATCTAGTTTGACAATCGCTAGATACCGTATTTTAAAGATAGATAATTTCAGGAATGTATGCAATCATTCACACTATCTGCAGACTTCTAGCCTCAAGACAAATGAAGCAAATGATTGAAAAAAAGGCTGAAAGTTAGAAAAACTGTGTTCACAAAGGATATTCACTAACTTGTTAGAATTAGTCATGTGGGAGAAGAAATACACCCTACTCCCCTTGTGAACTACCACAGTAGGCTCTCAAATTCTCTGCCCTTCATGCTCTACCCCACTTGCCTCTCATCTGACAAAGAGCATTTTTAGAACAGACAGTACTACAGGTAAACTCATCCTCTGCAGACAGAAATTTATTCTTCAGGGGGACAGTTATAAATGTTAATCTTTCCATTTGTTACTGCTGCCTGTGGCTACAGACAATGCTCATAATTTTTCAATACTTTCTTGGGGTTGGTAATTTTTTTTTTAAAGTAGTACTTTTAGTAGTACTTTTTACTCAGTAAAATCCAGGTATAACTACACATTAAGGTTGCCATTCCCTTTTTTCTGCTTTACTGGCTTGAACTTTTCTGGGCAAACTCACTGCTTTCAAAACTCTCGATCACTGGAAAAATTCTTTAGGCCTGACAGATCCTGCATCCTTATGCAACTGACCCAGGGTGGTGGGATTAGTCTGTTCTGCCTGCCTACTCACATTTATGAGCTCACCACTATGTTTTTTTCCATAGACTGCCAGTGATACTTCCTGTTTATTTGGCCTATCAACAGCCTCTGGAAGAATGCTGCTTTATGTACTGTTGTTATCTGATGCTGCATAGATTTGTACTCTAACAGCAACTTTTATCTTTAATTCTACAATGATAACTTCAGTACAAATATGCATTTAGACTAATTATCCTTAAAATATCTTAACTGAGAACCTTTTGCAGGAAGAGAATACAGGGTAGCAAAAATACTTGTTCTCAGACAGATTTGGAGCACAACCATAAAAATTACACAAAACAATGAAGCATTAAAGTTCCCTTCACAGCCTCACTAGAAGGCATTTAATTATCTTCTTGAAAAGAACCAGTTTAAATGTTTTCATAATCTCATAAGTTTAACATTAGTCAAGGCACAAGAATAACAGTTGTATACAACTTTTACACTGTAAAATGCATGTCCCATTTATGAACTCATCCTATAATGATGTTAACTAGTAAAAAATCACATTTTTTTCTGTAACAGGCACAGTCAAAAAAAATCAGGAATAATTACATGCCTAGACCAGTGATTTATAGCAAGGCTACCACTGACTTTATTATTCATCTATGTCAGAACAAATTACAGAAGTTCTATAAAACACTCTCCCAACCTTCAGTCTGTAAGAACAGCTGTCTGCAGAACAGTGAGACAGAGCAAAAGAAAAACCACACAATGCCAGACAGGACTCTACAGGGAGTGTGTCTACCTGGTGTTTCCCCGTTTTGAATGTCAGCATCCACCACAGGAATTCTGCCTATGATAGTCTCTGTGGTTCAGCAGTCTACATATTGCAATACTTGGTGCTCACAAGTGATGTGATGTTAATACAAAACGCATGCCTCACTGCCTGGTGGGCTAAGGGGCTAGGAGATGGCTGGAGATGACAATTTCAGTGACACTTCTCGGATGGCCTCAACAGTTCCCCAGAAAGAGCGTATTAGCAAGTCTCAATGTCCACTAAAAGATACTTGATTTCTGATTTAATTCAGGTCCTTCCTGACTTCACCAGCAGAAATATTTTGTCTCTTTAAAGAGCTACTGCTCTCACAAGCAAGAGCATCAAGCTGCTGGAAGCCACCAGCACCTGGCTTTACACCTTATGTGTAAAAGTTTAGTTTCCAGGAGCAAAACAAAACTGCCACCTTCCTTTCAGAGCCTGAAGACATAATAGTCCTGAAAGAAGATTAACTCCTTAAGCAGCAACCAAAAGCAAGGAAGGACTGTAATAGTCAGCAATACATTAGCAAGAAAAGAACTAGGGAAGATGAGAGCGAGAGTGAAAGATAAACAAGAGGCAAGCGCTGACAAAGAAGGGCCGAGAGGAATATGGCATGGATGAGTAAACAAAAAGGCGAAGCTGACACAAGCACAAATGACTAATATTAGTGGGGTGGGGAGGAAAAGTGAGAGGCTGCTGGAGAGCATGAAAGAAAATCCTGTCTTGGTGAGCAAAATAACATTCCTAAATCTGACAGAGTTGTGTAGAGAGAAGCTGTAATCTGAATATATTTATTAGAGACAAACGTCAGTGTCTGGATTATGCTTTGACTTGAAAGAAGCTACAAGCATGAGCTGTAATGGATTAAGATTCAAACACAACAGTCTAGTGTCTGACCAGCTGTATTATGCACAGAAACCACAGCAGTTATAAAAAATCACTATGAAAACTGGATGAAGAGTCATCCAGTTGAAGAATGGGCTGGGTTGGCAGTGACCCTTAAAGGCCATCTAGTCCAGTCTCCCTGCAATGATCAGGGGCATCTTCAACTAGATCAGGGTGGCCAGAGCCTCATGCAATTTGACCTCGAATGTCTCCAGAGATGGGGCATCTACCACATCTCTGGGCAACTTGTTCCAGTGCTTCACCACCATCTTCTTAAGAAATCTCCACCTCATGTCTAGTCTTAAGAAGCTACAAAGATATTTTGCTTTGACAAATGAAAGAGGCAATTTTTTTAGTTATGTACCCTTATGGTTTGCAACTTTCCAGCTTTATTACAGTTACAACACACAGAAATAAACATTGGCCTACTATAGGTAAGGAAAAGACACAATATACAGACACAAAAAGACACACACTACAGTTCTTGCATAAGCTATGAGAACTGTGTCCTTACCCCAGCCACTAAATGTCCTGCTTGCTTTTTGACTCTTACTACTAAGTTACTAAGAGCTTCAGCTCATGCAAGCTGTTCAAAATAAATACAATTTTCTAAACATATTTCATTCCTTTATTCCAAAACTGTAAGGCTTTGACAGATATGTATTAAACTAAAAAGTGAAGAAAACAACAATTCTAGCAAACAATAAAAAACAAATTAGGTACAATACCCAAGGCATATGCTTTCCCTCTCTTGGTGTTGTAATTATGAAATCAACCATTTAATCTTACAGCACAGAAAAATCTTTCACAGTCTATTTATAGAAATCTGTAAAAAATATTTTCTCTTTCATCTTTTGTCTAGACTAGACAGAATTCATTGGAGAATGTGTTGGCCAATGTATTCTGACAAATGTACTTTAAAAAAATCTAGCTGACACAAGACATGAAGCCTTTCAAGATGAAAAAAACAAAAACCCAAGCTCCAATTTAATTAATGCAAGATATGTTTAAGGATAATATAGACAAGACAGTAAAATCTCAACGAATGTCAAAATATATCAACTAATACCTAGTGTCGTGATTTTTATTTCAGTTCAGAAAAGGTCCCAAATCTCAGCTTCCCAGATAGAAAAATATTAAATAGTGTAAATGCTTTAAAACATTTTTGCAAATTGAAACATGCAGAATATGATGCTTTTAAACATTTTATTGGCCTTTATTTGAATAGTCTTCATAACTAACAGCTCTACTTGCAATGATTAATGCAGCCAATCCAAACATGTCAAAAGTATTTATGTTATACCATATTATCATACATACTATATTCTAGGCATATAAATTATACCAGAAAAGTCTAAAATTTCTCACAGTAATCATGAAACTCACTGATGATACACATTGCTTGAACAGTCCACCAAAAAATGAGCTGGCATTGGTTCTATTCCCTAATGCAATGGCCTACCTTCATCAACAGAATATGAACCTTTCTTATTCATGTACTTGCCTAACTGGAAATTATTTTTCATAAGGGTCACAAACACTGCACGTGAATTACCTTACGAAGTTTTCCTGCATATGTGATGTTACAAATAACTATTAAAAATAACACTTTGCTTTATTGGCCTGTAAATTACACCAGTAACAATCTATTTCTGGTGTAATTCAGCTGAGCAATGAAGTCCTGCTGGCAAGCATAAAAGCTTCCCCCCTTTAGTCATATAGTACATGATCAGTACTTGAATTCAAACACTCTCTAAATAAATGTAAAATAAATGTACATACACTCTCCATATAGATGTATTTAAAAGTTTTACAAATTAATTTAACCTTAACATCTTACTTTCTGGCCAACAGCACTTTAGAACTCCATTGTTCTATTTAAACATGCTGTTTCTGACAAAAGAAAAGAAATACTGTGGAAATACCAGAATCAGAGCTGCTTAATCTTTGTCCTTCTGTAACCTAGAGGGCACTGTGTTTTTCCACAACATACCAAAGCCAACAAGCTCCTCATACAAAGGCAGGACAACACATAAAACCATGACCAAGATCAGTGCTGAACAGAGGGGGGTTTACACAAACGAGGACAGCTAAGCAAGTAAAGAAGTATTTCCATGAATATAAGCTGCAAGTTTTTCTTTGAAAAGTTTTTCAAAAATAGTTACTCCAAATCTTTCTCCATTACATCTCCTTTCAAAAGCCCTAAGTCTAAGTTTATGGACTTAAAACTTGATTAAACATTTTTTTCCTCAAAAATCTTGAACTATCTATCAATAAATGTACAAAAGAAAAAACCAATTAGAAATCGTTTCCAGTAGCTTGGCTACCTAAAACTTCAAAAGGAAAAAAGACCAAAGGAAAAAAAGAGTTAAAGAAAGGAAGAATCATTGGAGCCATTTCAGTTTTTCAACCCTAATTTTGGGAGAACTGAAAAAGACAGTCATGCAAAAATGGGGTAAGAGATTTATTGCTCATCAAGTTCATATTATATTTTTCCCAAAGCAGCTAGAATAGAATAGCTATAACTGACTGCATCCAAAAGAACTAATAACAACATGACAGTGACAACTTACTAATGATAAATGAATCAATGAGTATCAGATCTGTACCTTTCAGACACCTTGGGAGGGAAGAAAAAACACATTTCATGACTGCAAACAAAGACTATGATATTATAATCAAACCTACCTTAAAATGTATTAAGTCACAAATATATGTTATTCGTTCTATATTTAATCTTTAAAATAGACAAAGATTGGTCAACAGATACGAAAAACATCCTACTTACAGTTGTAACATAGACATGATGTCATCAGAGAAAATTAAACTCAAGTTGTTTAGACACTAGCAAACGAGAATTCAAATACCTTTACTTTTTCAGATGCTATGTAACAAGCAAGATTAGAGAAATATTTGAAGTATTGGTTTAAGAAGAAAAACAAATGAAGGGATGATATTTAGGTAGTTAGAGAAGATGAGCACAAGACATTGTGATAGCTATATAAATTTTAAGAATAATTCTTCCTTATATATAGTAAAACAACAAAAAATTTACTTCAAAAAAAGGAAGGATTGGATTTAGACCTTATTTAATTCATCTGTGCCCTCTCCAGCCAAACAATCACTAAATACAACGAATCATACACAAAATAGAAGTCACCAAAGAAAGTGACTGTTAGTACTGGTAACACGTGAATTGATCATTATAACATCAGCAAAAAGGGGTAACTAAGCCTCAGATTGAATGTTGTTGAACAGGGTGTTTAATTTCACCTTCTTTTTGCAATGAAAACTTTCTTGCTGAAGCAAATTGTAACAGTTATAACTGGTGAAGGACACGAGAGGGGGAAGGGAAGCCTGGGACATGTCAACTGGCTGTCAGAGAGGCTGCTAGAAAAAATAAGTGAGCTGCCGACAGATAAAGGAGGAGGGGGAGAAGAAAGGTTGCTGTGGGAAAAAATGTTATTAATTGCCATCCAATTTGCCTGCTTAACTTTTCAAACCCTTAGACAGGCAAAAAAATCTATTAACATTTAAACGTGATTTTCATGTTCTTTTACCAGTGCAGTTTCCGTGAGCCCACTAAAATCTATTACTTGAGTAATTCTGGACAGATTACACAAAAGAGCACACCATGCTAGAAAGGAAAGGCTATCCCAAATTTCTTGCTCAGAAAGGCATACAATAAATCAGGAATCATCTCTTGCAAGATATAATTCAAGCAGAGCTGTGGAACCCATGGACTGAGGGAAGAATGTAGACCACAGAGAAGAACAAAGTTGAAAGGGATAAAAGTGTCAATTATGCTGAAATCCGATACTTTGTAAAATAAACCAACTTCAGACAGACTGTTACTTAATCCCAGTTTTGGAATGGAATGCAAGGCTTCGCCCCTGCCCTGCAACATATGTACTACAGCACCCAGTCACTTTTCCCTAAAACATCTAAACGCAGCAAACATAACTGACAACAACAGGGCAGTCTCCTATCCACAAAACACTGCAAACCCAAGTACCAGACGCTTTGTGAATAAGCTTCCAAGAGATCCAGTCGAGTCTTTGCACATGCAGCAGAAAGAGGCAGCTTCTCTTTTGCTACGCTCAATCTGATTTCCCAGTACCGTGTGATGGGCCAGAAGGCGTACATGCACTAAATTAGCAAGTGTTCAGATCCTGACATTCCTGCAAAATGATTCAGACTTTTGAATAAAGTCTTTAGAAGAAAAAAAGTAAATGAAAGAAAATAATAAAAGAATAGACTAGCTTTGAATTCATTTGCTTAAAAAAAGCTTCACTAGAAACTAGCAAGGCTTTGCTGAGAGAAAGCCTTTGCAGTGTTATAATCTTGTAACCAACAGAGGCTATTCAAAATGGGCAACACAGCTTAGAAAAGAAGTGAAAGAAACTTTTTATAATGCCACAAAAGTTACAGCAGTAGAGACACATGGCACTCTTAATGAGCTTTTCAATACTCTTGCTGCTTATAAAACATAAAAAAACTGCAGCCATTTTCTCAGCAGAGAAAAATGCACTGCTTTTATTTAAACTATATAAACAACTTCTCTTTAGAAACCAAATTGGCATGTTAGTTTTATAGAGTTTTGATAGGAAGGCTTAACATTAAAAATATCGTATGCCATGATTTGATTGCTCCCTAGTTCCACATTAATATCGCAAATGCCACAGAAAAGATGAGAAAAACAAAGCATTTCCATTTCCACCTTCCACTCCCTCCTGCCAAAGCCCCCTTCTACAGTGAAAAGCAGAAAAAGTATTCATATATGCATATTCATACACATACACTCAATAAAGTGTGCACTGTAATTCTTCACTGTGATTTTCAAAGGTACCATACAACATCAGCTTCTATTACACTCAATAAATGCCCACCTCTGGAAAAAAAAAAATCCAACCATTCTAAAATTCCTTAAGAAAAAAAAAGTCTCTTATGGAGTCAGTAGCTCAACAAAGGGGAAAAAAGTGCCCATTTGGTCTGTCTTTTGAATATATAGTATTCCTTGGATTTTGCAGACTCCTTCCACATTCTCCAAGTCCTCCATCAGACCGTGGTATCCCTCTCAGCATCACTGGAACAATTCCAGCATGATATATCGTTGTTGTTAGAAGGTGGTAAATAACTTCAGTTTTGCAGTCCAACCAAAGTACAAGTTATAATCCTGCTTTATTTCCCTCTTTAGAAAGATATCCTCACCTGTTCAAAATGTCCACAGAGAGAAGAATTGCCAGAGCTTCCTTTTCCCTCTTTCACCACTCAATTAAAAAAACAACTATTCAACTCTCCATAAATCCTGAGAAGCCTAAGATTTTTAAGAAACCAAAGCAACTAAATGTTCATGGTCCCTTTTGTCTTCCTTCTCGTCTTCCATGGACTCCAAAGGATACAAACACGGGGCTAAGACATGGGATGCACAAAGCAAGGCTTCTCCTTCACAGTTTCTGTTAACTTTCTTTTCTCAGACCCCTACAGGTTAATATTGCTGCTGCCACTCAATGTCCCTTGATCACAACACACTAATAGGGGAAAAAAGTAATATTCTCCCACACTGGGCTAAGTGCTCATCACATTTACCACAAAAACCATTTCTCCTGCACTGTTCAAGGGCTTGGACAGAGGGAATGGGTAATTTTAAGAATCAGTTGCAGCTTCTTAATCTTGGATATCTGTTGCAGAGTCTAATCTTACTAGCCTTATTTTTTAAAAATATTTTTCTCGTTTGCAAGAGAAAAATGCAACACCATCCAGTATTTAATACTTTCCCTATTTCTCTGCAAGAACTGCAAAATATTAAAATTATAACAAAGGAATATTTATCAGTTCTTAAAGAGATGTTTCATGTGCTTCCTGGAGCTTTTTTGTATTTCAGAAATAAGTCTGCAGTCCCCTGTTCTACAACTTATGTTCACATCACAAACATTTTAATAAAGCTTTAAATGTAATTTTGAAAATTTTAAATATCATGCACACTTACACAGCACTGTTGCTCATTTCATCTCCTCTTTGGTATACTGTCTGACCTGCATTACCTATTTGAAATAATGCAAACAATAAATATTTAATGGAAATTATTTTAAGGCTTACATTTGCTCATTTCCTAAAAGGATTTTTTTTTTCAAAAAGAAGTATTTTTGCCACTGATTTATAGCTCAGTGATGTATTTGTGTAATTCTAGGGGAAAACTGCTGACTAATATAAAATACAGCAGAACGTTGCAATTGTATTTTTATACTAAAAATAATCCGCTGAAATTGAAGAAGGTAAGGAAGCACATTCAGGCATTGGAAAACTAATTTGGTGATCTGGGAGTAAACTAAGCTACAAAACCTCAGTGTAGAAGCACCACTGATTTAGTTCTTGGTTTATTACATTGTCTACTTCCTACATTCTACACTGAAAGCTCTGGCGAAAAATTTTAGTAAAAGGAAGAAACCAGTAATTCTACCAGAGAAGCACTGAGTCTCACTACTGCTTTAATGTCCCACCATCCCTCTCTTAAAAAGGCTTTTGAATGCAATATTGAGTTAGGTAATCAGAAAGTTGACCAAATACCAGCTGCATAACTGTGCCTCCAAAGTGGCATGTGTGATATTTGATTTTTAAAAAGTATCTCAGCTTTCTTAGGAGACCAAGTGCTTACCATAATAGAATTAATTTTAAAAATTTATAATTGTTTCCCTAAACTATTAAGTATGAAAAAAAAATATTTAATCCCTCTCAAAAACAAATGTTTTATTTTGTGTTTAGTCTTATGCTAAAATGTAGAATGCAAGCTGCATTACTTCTCATGTAAAGATACAATATCAACAATTGAACTATAAGGAGAAAAAAAATCTAGTGCATCTAATTTCACTTCTGGATTAGCATCTTAGAAGTTTAAATATTATAGATGGGTTAAGAGATTTGACTAGAACATCTCAAAATTTAAGTCCAAATTCTTGTTACAACAGCTGCTACCCAATCAATGAGACTACATACGCCCTCACAAGTTGTTTCAAAAATGAGCAACACTGAAAGCAATTCTCAGTTACAAAAAAATAGTGCTTTTAGAACAATAGCAACTATTTCCAAGTGACTTCAGTAAATGAAAAGCAGCAATCCTTTTGTATTGACTGCAGTTGCCAAGCAGTGAATTAACAGTGTTGCTTTTAGTATTATAAGTTATGTTGTATAATAGATGTAGATATTGATATATAGATATCTCTTAGAGATCTTTTACAGATATGAAAGGGAGTTTAGAATGCCAGTTTCCCAAACTGCACCTAGTACAAGGCAGGATAACATCATCTGCTTGAGATCAATTTGATCATCCTTTCCCTCTCATACTAGATCTTAATTCTCTCTGCTCTAGCAAAATTGCAAGTCACACGAACTTATTTTGCAGTGTCCAAAGCAAGAGGATCTCTTGATGATACACTGATCAATTAAAAATGCCTTGTAATTTTTCAAGTTTCCTAAGATAACTTGAAATGCCTTGCTTTTTTGAGGAAACATGAATTTCAGTAGATATCAGATGAATGCATGACAACCATCTAACCAGCCTGCAGATTTAGGAATCCACATGTAGGCTGAGAAGATGCCTGCTCACACACACACACAGAGCAGTTTGATGCTAAAGAAATTACTAGAGCAGCACTGATATAGTGCTCATTTGCCTGCTTTGGCAGTACCAAAGCTTGCTAAATACCTTAAATACAAGTGATAACAGCTACGGCACCATTTAATTTACTCAGCTAGCAGACACCATAGGAACCAAGGCTGGATTAACACTCACACCAAGGCCGTGCTAACATGGGCACAGAACATCCCTACTGCCAGGGAACACAGGGATGGATTTGCCTCAGTGACTCAGATCGGAGACACAGAAGAGCTCAAAGATTTCATCACGAAATTCTGCAGTGACTTTTCACAATTTTAGGCTCAGATGCAAGCTCCACAAAAGGTACATTTACTGAAAAAACTCATGTAAGGTAACATCTGATTCTTACTTTTGGCTTCTGGGAAATATCTGGGAAGGTGTTACTACAATTCATACTTGCTCTTGTTTGTGTCTTGGGACGACAGGTCAAGATCAAAAGAGAAAATAATTCTAAGATTCAACTGTGTCCCTATATCCAATTAGTGGAAACATCAGGCAAAAGTTTAAAAGAACACTATTCTGATACAGAGAATTATTACTCTTCAGTAAATTATTATTTACTCTAATATTTAGACAACCAGCTACTTCTTTACCTCACTGCTGTTCACTGAATTTTGCATTACTAGTGAGATCTACATTCCTATTCATCTACTGCCATAGATCTTTCTTTTCTGCTACACTGAACACAAATTGATAGGGAATCCTACACAGATCACTCAGCTGTTTCTCTGGAGATCTAACCTGGCAGTGGCTGCTGATATGACAAGTGTGAAGTAAGCCATAGTTGACTTAGCAGCTCTATAAAAATATAGATAAGTAAATAAATGAAAACATAAGCTCCTCATAGTCATGGCAATAAAATAATTAAAGACTAAGCTAATCAGCTGTCCTGTGATTTTTGAGGGATCAGCCACTAGATGGCAGAAAAACGCAGTTTGATCTTCCCATGATGATGAAGAATTCACCCAATAGATCTTTCACATCTGATCTAACAGGTTATCTGTCAAGCAATGTCAGATAAAGGACGACAGGAAGACTGATTATCTTTCTTCCCCAGTGCACAACCTACCCTGACTTTTTCTACTCTGAGGTAAAACCTAAAATATTTAAATGTTGGAAAACTCAAGTGTTAAAACAGTTAAACCCCATACCTACTTTAATTATTCTGAAAGCAGACCATATAGGAGTAGGGTCAATTTTGTTAAAGATATTCTATTATCACAAGATCACTCAATTGAATATAAAAATGATAGGATAAACAAAGAAGTTATCTCAATATTCAGGTATATAATGCCTGATTTTCCACCCAATAATGATGTGAACGATAGTGGCAGTGAGGAGACTGAAACAAGGGGTAGAGAAAAATAGTCCACAGAGTTTGGAAATAAAATATGAGAAGCAAGATTCTGAGTTTTCACAGAAAACCCTATTTCTATAGTTTTATATACTATTTAAACATATATATGATTTTAACAACAAAAATGGCAGCATTTGTCTTAATGAAATTACACGCATGTCTTGAAACTTCATACATTTGTATTAAGATCACTTTTGGGGGAAAAATTGCTTACAATACTCAGTTCACCAGTTTGGTGTCACTCCTACAGGCTTCTTTTATATGTATATTTCCTTACTTTATATGGGTTTATTATTTCGGTAATCTTTTGTTCCCCTTTAATGATCATTATTCTTTAATCATCTTATTGGCTACTTCAATTACTACAACAGGACAGTGGACAGTCTCATATTTTTCTACATTTCAACTTTTTCCTGTTCTCTATTCCTACCTTTTGGGAAAAAAACAAAAACAAAACACCAAATCCAGAACAAAACTGTAGTTCAAAACAAAATACTTCAGAAATTATATAATGAGGAATTATATCACTACAATCATTGTAGCAACAAAGAGAAAAACCTACAAAGCCCAAACTTTTTTACAGTAATTTACCCAGTTCCTCTATACATCCCCTTTTACATATACTGTATTAGCAGAGGGACCTAAACAAACAGTACTTTTAAACCAACCTATTTTACATTTATCTAGTAAGATTAGGATTATCTTTCTTACAGATAGAACCTCCTCTTACCAAAAACCCTCTGCCAAGGATTACCATAGTTAACCTTAGATTACTGTCCCTGGTCCTTTCACATAACTACAACCGTCAGTGGTAAGATTCTAGCTCAAGTGAAACCCAAGGGGCTTTTGCTGAGATCCAATAATTTACTTTTTCAGATGACACTACTACAGCAATACAGTCTCTTGCTACAAGGCTTAGGTAGGAGAGCAAGTCCTCTTTCCTGTATGCAAACTTAGATCTAACATTGTGCAAAGTAAGCAAAAAAGGCAACATAAGGCCGAGCCTTTCCTCCTACATCCTATCACCTAAACGAATGTTGAAAACCCCACAAAAGCAGAAAAGATCAGGGAAGGAGCAAATTGTGTTCTGTCTTAGGTAGAAAAATACAAAAATTACATTAAAAATACGGAGAATTTTCAAAGTTTCATTGGAAGTTACAGATTTGTTTTGTAGCAAATCAGCCACTGAATTGGGAAGAAACATGTCTAAGCAGAACATCTGACATAGATTGAATAAATCTGATAGAATAAAGCTGAAATTTCTTTAGAACTCTTCTTGAACACTGTTTAAAGAAAAGCACCTTCAACACCAGTGTCACAAGAAGAGTTTGCTGTAAAATTATTTAGCTGCATATTATGTTATAATTCATATAGTAATAAAAGTTAAACACAAATATGTTTTGTATGTGTTTTGAGGTGAAATTAAATTTTTAGATGTCAAGAATTTCCTGCATGATGATGGCTGATAATAAGGTTAAACTTCAGTATACTTTAATTTCTTGAAATAAGAAAAAATTAATGAAACATCTGAGTACTAACACAAATTTGGTTTACAAACAGTTTCCTGGTTAGTGTGACTGACAGATTATTGCTTGGTACTTAAATATTAAGTGAAAATATGTTTATTAAGGGCCAGCTAAGTTACTTACTGAAGTAAAAGCCAGAAGTTCCTCTTCAGTTAATTTGTGTATTGGATTGTTCTTTTGGAAGTCTATACTGTAAAGAGAAAAAAAATAAAACAATGCCGATTTCACCTTTACAATAACATTATTCAGAACACATTTTTCAAACTTGCAGAAATTTAAAGGACATTCTGGAAATGACAAATGGGAGTATGGCATATGCAGAAAATGACCTAGACCTAGAAAACAATCACAGAAATAAAGAACCATTTAGGGGAACAAGATATTTTATAAGTACCTTTCTAACACCACCCTCAAGTGAAATGTCTTACTTGGTTTAAGCTCATGGGAATAACAATTTCACCAATCCTAAAAAAAGTTTAAAATCTATTGTTTGTTTTTACAGAGATTTAAAACCCTACAACTAATTGAATGCAGCTTCCGCAAAGCAAAAAACTACTAATGCTCAATAAGTGCTGAAGGGTAATCTCAGACAAACATCCTCTTTCCAGTCACTCAAAAAACATGACCACAGGAGTCTCACACTAACCAGCATTACTGTTACCTTGATGTATTCACAGGGGGAAAACAAGAATTAAACTTTTTTTTTTCAGAGTTGGATATGCTACAGGGATGATAAAGAAATCTGGCCTATAACTCTGTGTGAGTAAATGTTTTCCTTAGTCAACAGCTCCCCAACATTTAAAAACATACTACAAGAGATATCACCAAATTACACAAAAACCAACAAAAGCTATAATTCAAGCTCCCTTTTAAAACCAAAGATACCAAGTGAAAATATATCCTAAACTGTATCACAGATGATGGATCATCACCAAACCCATATAATGACTATATATATAAGCCCAAACTTATCACACTAAATTCTGCAGCAGGCTTCATATCCTAGGCTAAAATTGCAAAAATACCTATTGTGGTAATAGGTTATAGACTGAAATTATGCCCTCTGCATTACTTAACTCACCTTGGAGATCACTTTGCCTGGTTGTTCAGGCATGATTTCTTCTACTTAAATGCACACAGACTACTCATAACAATTTCTAGAAGAAGGCTTGAGAGCTCTTCCAGCTCTTTTTCCTGCACTACAAACCTCTCACTTCAGCCAAATTGTTATCTAGTATGTTCCCACTGACCTCCCATGATGGAGGTTCCACACACACTTCCTACCATTTATGCTAATGCTCCATAATACCATCAGCTTCAGCAAGCTATTTGAGCATGGCCACAAGGACATAAAGGAAAGTTTATTAACTATTGCTTCAATACATTTTCCCTGATCTCCCCATGTTAAAAAACAAACAAACAAAAACCCTATGCTGTTGGTGCACTGTTTTGAAAGTTTTAGATAACATTGCTAGGAAAGAAATTCTGACATATATTTATATATAGATACCTATCTAACTGTTCTTTCCCTTCATTCTGAAAATTTTCATATAAACAAGAAAGTTATAAAGAATTTCACTGCTGCAGTTAAGCATTTTTTCCATATCTAATGTCAGCTGCTAGCAGACAGACTTCTAGTCGGTTGGATGTAGTCAACTCAAGTCAGCTGACTTCAGGTAAACAACAGCAAGTTTCTCTATGCATGGGGGGATGGAACAACCAAAACAAAAAGGAAAAAAAGGCACCAAGAAAAGTTCAAGGATTATACGAACTCAACAGCAGTTAGGCAACCAGAATGTTAAATGTCATGACCATAGCTTTTGAAAAGCACAGGTAAACCAAGAGACAGTTAAATTTTGACACAAGTGGAACTTATTTTTCATCATCCTAAAAATATATTGATTCAAGCAGAAAGGATTAATCCTCTTCTTATTCCTGATCAGTTTTTGTCAGAGCTTTTTGAAGCTCATAGATGCAGCTCTTCCAGATCAAAGCAGTGCCAAAATAGAGCTCTGATTTCCATTTCTGTCACATCCATTTACAAAGCTCAAAGACAAGTAAGTACAGAAATGTAAGTCTTGAAAGACAGGAGAACAACTAAATTGTTTTAATTATTTTCTATACTGAATCAAATAAAATTTAAAGCTATAATTTGAATCTGAATCCAGAGTAGAACTGTACCTTAGTTTTATGCATTTCTAATGACTGTGTTAGTTCTTGTCAGACTACTTTATGAAAATTTAATTTCTATGACCTGTATTTGTTCTGGTTACAAGGACAGATAAACCAGTTCATCCCAGAGAATTCCAGGAGTTGAACTCTGAGTATAGAATCTACTGTGTAAGATCAATGATGAGGGATCTTGTGATAACAATATGAAGAGAAGTCACTAAACATCACATCATTCCGTTTTGTAAGGTATTTTCTTTCCATTCTTTAATCTTGTCTTAAGGAGTTTATTGAAATAAAAGAGGGCAAGAAAACAGTGAGAAACAGACATTCTTTAGACACATAAAACAGAACCTCTGAGTAAGATCCACTGTGCAGCAGAAAAAAGTATTTTCTAGTAAAACAGCAAAAGCTGATTGTCAACAGCTTACAACGAATTCTTAAATCTGATGAATCAGGTCTACCTTGAGAGCCTAATGGATAAAGTATCCAGCTTAACTAATGAGTTACAAACTTTCGGACTTAATGAGCCATATTTGAAACAGTGGAATTAAGAGCAATCCAAGTATCTCTTTTTGGATTATAACTACATGCTTGCTTCAAAAACTGATTTTCAAAGATGAAAAATGTTAAAGAACATTGCTAAAGCTACTAAAATAAAACAGCTTACAGGAATTTTAAAGCTAACTTATTAATTACGAAATGAAGCATTTACCCTCCAGAACTGCAGTCCTCACACAGGAAAGAAAAGCACAGAACCTGCTATAGAAGAAGGCTTCAGAAGAATGTTTTGCCTAAAAGCCAGTGCTAAATGCTTTAACATGTCTATGCCTCCTCACAAACTGACATACCAACAACTGGTATGGACACCAAGGGTACAGCCAGCAATCCAAGCCTAAACTCTGTTACAAGAAGAATTCTCTAAGCTGCCATCCTACTACAACAGCCCTTCTTGCAACATGGCTGGATCTCAGATCTTGTCTCCATCTCTGACTGAGACAGCTTCAGTTGCTTAACGTTATCCCACCCCCTGAATGGCATTTACCATTGCTATAAGGAAGCAACATTGAATTTGGTTTAGTTGCATGTCTTTAGTTTTGTCTTGCCTTGAGTCTTACCAAACTCACACATACACACAACTGGCAGTCAATATGGTTCCTAGCCACTGCTCAGAACATGACAGTGGCAGTTTCAAAGTCAAACACTGTGATCAAAAAACTTACTGTGCAGTCAGCCAATGTAAACCTCAAATTGTACACTTAAAAAAAAAGGAAAAAGAGTAGTAAGCAAATTAAAATTTCCTTCAGAAGGGAGGGAACAGGAAGGATTATATAACCCGAACATAAGACAATACTGTGTTAAAAATGAAGTCCTCATGAAAATGGTCCTCAGGAAAGGAAAGGTTTTGCCTTGACTTGAACCAGAGTGCAGAAGACTCAAAATGATTGGGCTAAGAATTTATGTCAAGCCACTGTTCACTACATAGTCCTCAAACTGGATCAAATAGATACCATCATTTTGGAGCTCATGGACTGGAAAAGCACTTTGACAGTCGGTGATGGTGAACACTGCACTGAAGTCATTGACTGACTATATTATACTTCCACATGCCATAACTTCTGATCCTCAGATCTCAAGCCTGCCTTTTGTTCTCCTATGCTATTCACAAAACCCATGTAGCATAAAATTTCTAAGAGTTAGGGGAAAAAAAACAAGGTGTAAAAGGACTTTATACTATAGCCTTTAACTATTCCCATTTCAGTGAATAGCAGGCAGTGCTTTGCTTGGTAGTTGATCCTCACAGGAAATTGGCAATTGCAGAATCTGAAATATGTTTTCAAAATCTACCTAAGTGCTATCACTGTATGGTAGCTAATGTCAGCTGATATTTAAAGTGTAATTAACCTGAAGCACAAAGAATACAAAGCTTTTGAAAGATAAAACAACAATATAGCTATTAATGAAATATTGCTGAAATTCTGAACTGGAGACTAATGCTCATTCTGACATAACTGAAAATGCTACCCATCTATAATGCATATCTTTTAGCCAGACTATATAATAAGGAAGGGAAGAAGTTCCATCAAATTAACCATTTCATTATTTCGTTGTCACAATGATTCATGCAGTTGTTTGTTTAGTTTTTTTTTAAGTAACCATAAATTAACTTACCATATTCCAAGGATTACAGCAAGCTCTTCTGCACACAAATCAGGTACCTGGTACTGATCAGCATCTGCTAATTTTATCTCATTAAGCACTGTGTCATCATTTAAATCATAATTCTGTTGGAAGAGAAAAAGAATATTTTAAAATAGATAGAATTATGCCTTCAAAATATGAAAAAATATGGACTTGTTTGAAAAAGGATAATACTGCCATTAAAGAATGGCTCAATGGAAAGCAATTTACCATTATGATAGAATAACTAACTAATGAAGCCAGTACAAGGAATTATCATCCAAAACATTTTTGCTACAAATATATTGTTTCTTATGCATGAGGAACAGCATTCAGAGCAACTCTAAGGTTAGCTAATATCAATTTTCTACTTAAATAAGCCGGAAGGCAGCTACCCTTTTCAAACTACTGCTCATAAAATTATCAACAATTTCATCCTCTATTATATATGTACAGACAACTGAAACAGATTGATGTCACGGTCATTAATGCAGGTTTTCAGGCTAGCCACCTGGGACCTCTGGGAATTTAAGAATTTCTGTTTAAGTATCAGCAAAACCCAACTACATAAACCATTACTTCCGACAGTAAAGATAAATTTAAAAAAAACACAAACTGAAAAGACCTCACTGAGTCAGCACATTCTGAAAACGTTTGCTCCTGGACAACTACCTTTGATTTTTCATAAAATTTCCTCTGGAACACACTTTTTATTAAAAGTGTCTTTAGTTTTACAAAAAACATGCCACCTGTAGTTCACTATTCTATCATTTAACTTGAAGAAGAAAACAGAATAATCTATGTCTGCAAAGTGTAAATTACCATGATCCTAGAATTTGTGTCTCTTTGAAAACAACAAAAGATTCCCTTGGCTGCAAGCAAAGAGGAAGTAGCTGTAATACCATTTCTTCCTTCTTCCCTTGAAAAACAAACCCAAACCAAAACAATTGGTCCTGTAACCAGTTATCATACTACTGGTTTTTAGTTATCAGTAGTAGTTTTTAGGAACTATTAAAAACAGATAATGGATTTATATTAACAGTTTTTCAAATTTCCTATTAATTTCCCTTCATGTCCCAGTAGTAGCTGTTTCTCATTCATATCTTCCGTTGGCAAGGTCAAAATGAAGGTCCATGGAAGAACAAAGAGCAAACAGGAATGCTTTGAAGTGGGTTTTCTGCATTCATCACCAGTATTTCATCACTATATAAATGAAAGGAAACTGATTTGACAGAGAATGTGAAGAAAATAAGGGTTTTTTTATTTTAAGTGGATAAGGAAAATATTCACAGTTTCAAAGTCAAACTTATTATCATCACTTTCTTCTCTTATTATATTAGACTATATGAGGACTATCTACCACTTACAGTAGAAAATTATTTTAGAACTAGTATAATGATACTTCATCAGGTGTAACAAAAATTACAATTTAATTTATACAGCAATTAGTTTAAAATTTCCACCTTAAGGTCTACATAATTTTTAAAATCTAACTTGTATAAATAGTACTAATTACTTTAGCTTCACTATGAATATTAATCAACTGAACTCAACTGCAACTATATGCCAGAGCTTTAAAGTGTAACTTCCATTTGTAGATATAAAAATTTCTTCGTTCCCCCAAAACATAAAACCAGCTCTGAATTGTTTAAAACTGATCAAACCATTTTAACATATCACTGCATATCAAGAGTCCTTATGCATCACCTCAAGTTTGACACTTTGCTTTCACAGAAACTGACCTGGGAGCAAAGATTTGAATTTACAACCATTTATTTTGAAATGCAAATAGTTTTGCTTCTATCAACACCTGAGATAACATAATTGCTCAGCACCAGAGGGAAGGATGAAGCCCTTGAGCAGAAATCAGCACAAGTACCTATCCAAACATTGGACACATCATTATTTTGATGGTATTTTAATGGAATTAAATTACTCATCACTTAACTGTAAAATAACTTCTTCAGTCTTCCTACTGAACAAGACTAAGGGGAGAACTTTAAGACCATGGAGGTAAGCACTCCAAAATAGGAGATGAAAATTAGGTGGAACCAGTCTCATCTTATCCAAACTGTCAGAATATACAGTTTTCTTAGGAAATTCTCCATTCATCCAGGATAAATCCTATCTTGAGACAAATAGAGCACTTCCCTGTATATGCAAATGGCAGATGTAAAATAAAAACTCTGCAGAGAACATGAAGAAAATTTGCCTACTATAACATAGCCTGTCATATGCATATGTTAATGCTGTGGAGATTCTCAGTCTCTTAAGATTTAACTTTTATTTATTTGCCATGAATTGTCTTTTTAAAGTATACAAGATACAGCAAGTATCCTCCCTAGATCCCTTAGACAGGGATGCAATTATGTTGTTGGTAGTTCTTGGCAGAAGGAAACTCAAATTTTAGCTAAAATAACTTCAAGATACATTCAAGGCCAACAAATTTGAAATCAGACCTGGCAAAAGAATCACTAGGATTTACTGCTTAAGTTAATTACATTGTACTGACAAACCATATTAATAAATTGTATTTTGATACTACATTATCAATAAAAAGATTTTTTGAAAAGGAGAACAAAATACAACCTTTAGTTGGTAATTCAATCTACACATGAATTGAAGAATCTACTTAGTTAAACCTGGTATAATACCTGTGGCAGAACACTCACACAAGTTAATAAAATGTCTGAACTTGAAATATCGTATGTTTTCCTCAAAGCAGCACATGGTTCTACTACAAGATTTTCTAGAATTTGACACACACAAGATGCAGAAATAAAAAGTTCTGATTTTTTAATTTTTAATTTTTTTTTTGAGAAGTAGACTGTGGGAACAGAAAGCCTCACTTCCTTTAACGAGGAGCCCGAGTAACTTACGGAAGAATTATACAAAGAGTCACTCAGATTTGCACAAAACTCAACCCCCACCCTGAAGCCAGAACCTTCTGTTTCTAGCATTGCCTTTCCACTTTTCCTAAAGCATAGTTATGCTTATTTTCTCTAGCATTATTTTCAAGATATACTTAGTAAAATTTTAGTAGGAAAGTATGGGTCACATCAGCATGACTGCCTGATTTTTAAAGGTTCCAATTATCTACATCTTTCTCAAATTCTCTGCTAGTTCAGAAGCTCTGTGCCTGTTCACTGAAAGGACATAAGTGTATAATACTTGATTAGCAAGGACAAAGTATTTCATTCTGAGTTATACTTACAGCCGAAGCTACTGTAGCCATTTTTATTGAAATAATTACAAAATTTTATCCCAAACTACAGTCTTCATCAGAAATAGCATACTAAGGTAAATGCTTCAGAAATTTGCGAGTACTTGGAAAAAAAACACTTGAACAATATCCCAGTTAGGAATTCAGAGATCAATGCATCCTATCATTTAGTTCTAGGTAAATGTATTTGAAGTCTATAAGTGTGACATTCACCAGGCAGCCTCCCCTGAGCTCTCACTGTCCTATAAGGGGTTGCCATATGTATGTTTACCATAAGCCTAAATTGTGACACATGCAGTCAAGCTCGTTTCATCAAATCAAATGCAGCACCAAGGATATGCTAAGGGGCAAACAGGGAAAATCTAGATTAGTCTCCTAAGACATTTATGCATTCAATTTAGAAATAGGAAGTATTGACAATTTTTTTGCATAAGATCCCTGCTTGACCTGGAAGTCTATCAAGGCACAACGTTTTTTTATAAAGGCTTTCCTACTTTAAGTAGAAACTTGGGACCATAATGGCTCAATTAATCTCTGGCTTCTCCAGCAAGTTAAATCTCCTTATGAGGGAAAAATGCCATCCTAAATCAACACAGTGGTTCTCAAGCAATTTATAATTGAAATCATTATGCACACTCTTAAGATCAGTAGGACCAACTCACGTAATTCATGCCATAGGAATAAGTAGATCAATTTCCTATCTTTGCACTGTAACTGAATACGCCTGTCAGTCTGTAGGAATCTGTGAAATTCTGTGATGCCTTGCAGGCTATTTTGAAAATCTGCCTCTCACCTGTTTTCCTAGCTCCATCATTCTTAGTCACTAAAAATTAATGCATGAACTGTAGAAGACCATATTTGCAAACATGGTCTTAGTTGAGTAGCCACATCTGTCTTGCAGACATTCACATGTTGTTTTCCCCCATGTCCTTTAATATTAGCCCCACAGCTCTTCCATAAACTTTCAAAAACCCCAGCTAAGTTGCACTAGGCACAACATACTTTCCCCAAGCAGACACACAACAAAACCCTCAGAACATTTTCATTTTAAGAAATTAAAACAATTCTTCTCAGATACATACTATTGTTAAACTTTCCAGAGGTGTTGGAGCTGGACTTAGTTCACTGTGAGGAAGGAGGAATCCATCTGTTCTTTGAACATCCAAAATAAGCTGAGCAACATATTTTTCCTGAAATCGTGTTCTCTTCCCCAAAGCACCTACGGAAAATACGTTTATATTAGTGAACACTAAAAATCAGTTATCTAATTATATACTAGAGAGTTGCTACCAAAAAAATCCCAGACGAAACAGAGAAATACATTGAGAATTAACTTTTTAAATTTAGCAGAGGTTTAACACTGCTTGATCTCTGCCTGGAGTGTTCTCACTGCCAGCAAATACACAAAGTAATACACATTACAAACACACAAACACAGCTATATAGGTCTTGTGAAGCTGCTTTCAAATAAATTCCCCATAACCCAGCATTTTGAAAACTCATAGTCATCAAGTTTCATCACTTCTCCGCTTATTTCCTAGCAATAAACCAGAAACAATTGTTCAATTTGCCTGCTAGAAGTTAGTGACTACATGGAGGCATTTATGCAAATGAAAATCCCATAATATCTTACAGGCCATCCTTTTAAATATTTCAAATCTTCATTTGAAGAGTCAGGTCTTTGAAGAAGGATCACAGACATGTTAGCAGCATATGTCATGTAAGATATTGTAAAAGGAATATTGGGAGTGAGTGAAACAGCAAACCAGTGAAGGCTGTATAATAAATTAACCAATATTCAGAATGCACAATGTGAAATTCCTTAGTGTCGTTTCTTCAGTTCCTTATTGGACCCACTGACAATTTTTATTAATTTTTAAAGGGGTAATTGATATTTACACCAAATTTTAAGGAGAAATGCATCTGTTCCTCTTCTGTTAGCAACTCACTTGCAAAATACAGAGAAATAAAAAAAAAGTAATTTCAGGACAGTAACTTCAATTAACAGAATTTTAGCTCCTAACCAGAGCCAAAATGGAGATAAAAATTACTCTATAAATTTTGGAGGTTTGCTTGCTCATTATTAATGTAATACAATGCTCAGACAGTGCTCGTAATGTTCACAATGCTCAGAAATGAATGAGAGTTAATCCACAGCTGCTTTTGCAGAACCAATTAAGACCAAATAAAGTTCTTATTTTTGTGATAATTTTAAAAAATTTTCAGTATATAGAATCTTTGATGTCAAGACTCAAAAACGTGACTGCTTATGTGACAAAGGCCTGAAGATGAGGCTGCTGTCCATAAGAATCATCCAGCAGAGGCACTGAAATAACAGTCACACAATTTTCTTCCTGGAAGTGGAAAGAGATTAGTAAGGAAGCCAGAAATTAAACTGATTTCTCCTTTTCTGCCAGTTATCCCTTTTAGTGGAAAAGCCCTGCATTAAGAGTTTATGAAGAAACGAAAAAGATTCTAAAAATATCACTTTGAAAACCACACAGCACATTCCAGAGAAGAGACACACAATGAGAAATACTGGCTAATGATTCATACTAAATTTACACAGTAGCATTCAATTCTCTATTTTTACTCTGCTTGAAAATCACTATGCTATAATTCACTTCTTACGTCTTACTGCCTAAACAGCTGAAGGAAACACTTGCAAACTTATTCTGGATACCAACAAAATTGCTTACTACCACTCCAAAACTGTGATTTGTTTATGCTCTCATATGCACACACCTCCCACCCCAGTTTTTAAACCTAAGAATTCCTTGCTATTACAGGGACAAAACACTATTTTTTCCTTGAAAAATATGTATTACATGTGTCAAAGGTGAGAAAAAATTTGGTTGGTTTATATCACCATGTATGGCAGTGTTCAAGGCTGGGCTGCATAAGGCCTTGAGAAACCTGGTCTGCTTGGAAGTGTCCCTGTCCTTGATCTTTAAGGTCCCTTTCAACCTTTAACATTCTATGGTATATCCTCACAAAGTAAAATGAATCTACACAGAAACTTTATTTTCTGTTTCATATTAAAAATTCCCGGAAACGCATTACTGGGCAGGAAAAGAATAAATATATCCCAGAGTTCAGCATTACGAATCCTCTAATCTGTTGATTTTAAATTTATTTTGGATTACTATCCTTCATTTCACTAAATTTATAAGCAAGAAGGATCATGCTGTTCTCTTTTATTGGAAATTGTTTTGTAGAGTTATTGATGGTTATGACTCATTGTGAAGGGCATGATGCTTTTCAATAAAAGATGAGCACGATACATATTTGGATTAATGGGACTTATTTAATGTACAGAAACCAAGTATGATTTATTCACACATTACTGAAATAACTTTGGAAAATAATGGTCCTAAAAATCTGTTTTAAGAACAATATATATTTCTATGCTGCAATACAATACTCAGCTCGTAAGGATTACAACCATTAATGCACATAAATGTCTCCAAATCCTTTCCTAAAAAGGAAATTCCTCCCAAAAGCCTTAAAAATGTCTTTGCTAGAGACTGGACTTTTACATTACACCAAAGTCTTTTTCGATGATGTAACATTCCTCCCATTTAGCCCAAACATGCATGTCAAATGAACTTGTCTAGAATGCCAACAATTCCCACATGTTCAGTTCAGTTCATTTGCCTTCAGGTTAGACATAACTATGTTAATAGATTTATGGAGATAAACCACAGAACCTTTAGGAGTTTCACAACACTTTTCCAAGATACTGTGTCATCACAATCTTTCTCTGGGACTATCATAACCTCTTGGTAAAATAATAAAAAATATAAATAATTCCACGGCATGCAATCTTTTTTTTTCTTCTCCAAACAAGAAGGTTTTTTCTAAGTTAGATTTAAGGAAATTATTAATCCAAAATCTGAAGATTTCCTTTAAAGGAAAAAGAAAATCCAATATGAAGACTATCTGTGAATAACCACCAGTCTCGTTGATTTTACTTGTTCTCAGTTTATTGCATTATTATATCTAGAGTACCATCATAGGTACTTTAGTTTTTAATAAAAAAAATAAGAAAAATTTTGAATAATTTTAACAAAAAGTACTTCATAATAGTGAGTCGGCAATAAATGTACACTTGGAACACACCACATGCACAGATTTTATTGCATACAGGGAAAAAAGGGTAGGATCAATTGAAATGTATAGATTCCTTCAGATATAAACTATTATGTTTTATTTCCAGTACAGATCTTTCAAAGTAAGCTTTTAAAACCTTTGAATAAATGAGCACTGAGTTGCACATAATTTCTTGGAGTTTGTGTTTCTTTGTGGTTTTTATTTGGTTTTTTGTGTGTTTTAGGGTTCTTTTTACTGCTGATGGCTTGGGGTTTGTAAAATCAAATTACTAAACTGATTCATGGTATAAACAGGATTAGCTGCAGCTCCAACCTAGATATGAAGGAGCAAAAGCCTTGCAACATAGATAAAAGTAAGGAAACTGCAAGTTTCAGTTCCTTAATGCTTTTAGTCACCAGTAAATCTACAGGAAAAAACTAGATAAAGATTTTTTGCATTTCTACTCAGGTACAATCATAAGTTCTCACACAGAAACGGTGTGATTTTGTCATTTTCATTGCCTAGCAGGACCAGCTAGACCACAGATCCATATTTATACATGTAAAGTTCTAAACGCAGCAATCTGATTTCCTGACGCCAAAGAATAGATTCTGAAAGGATAATTATCAAGTCTCCACAGTAATTGAATCCTTGTGATTTCTGTTCATCAGAAATTTGACTTCCCTAATAATTTCCTGTGATGACACCAGTCTTGAGAGTGACTTCTAAAAGCTATTTATACAGAATAGATCTACACTAGTGGCACAAAAGGTGAAACACTGCATTGAATCATCATGCAGACACCTTTAAGTGTGTCCAAACAAATTTAAAAAAGCAGAAAATATTCATCATGACACCAGGATTATAATGCCCCAACTCCTCAAAAACCCATTCAGGAATGATTTTTTTAACTAGATGTCATATTTCTCTTACAAGCAACACTAATTCTTGGAAGACAACTAAGACCTACCTGATAAACAACAACTTTTTTCAAAGTACAGTTCTTTACTACTTGGATATGTCACCAAAAAATCCAACAAGCCAAAGGTTAGTTTGGTCCAACCAATCATGCTCATACACTTTTCAAGCACAACTTACCTGTAAGGTTAATCTGCAGTTTTGTTATGTCTTTAGCCATATTGAAACAGTGCTTAGCTTTTTTATATTCATAGTAAAACAAAAATGTGTAGGCAGACTCAAGATGGAACTGAACTGCTAAGTGCCAGCTTTCACCACCTGTGAACAAAGCTTCTACTTCTGTCACTGCAAATTAAGAAAAAGAAAAGAGATGAAAATGCAGTTGAGGAGAATGGTATTTTAAAAATATATTTAATATACCAAGATAGAAAGTCTGTTACTCTTGACATCTTCACACATTGAAAAATTCACTGACAGCGTATAGAAGATACATGTGATTTAAAGCATTTCTCAAATTTTATATCTAAGGATTATTACCAGAAAAAAAAAGAAAAGTTCAATCTTTGCTTGTATTTAGCAGCAAAGCTGAACTGGGAAATATCACTTCTGCAGAAAATAAACAACTCTAATTGTATTGGACCTTCTAAAGAACATAAAAACAAAATATTGAGCTAATACCCACCCCTTAAATTTAAGAAAGTCTCAAATTAAAGATTCAACAGCAGACTGAGCATTGAATGGTAGCTTAGGATTCGTAAGATATTTTCTGTTTGATTGGGTTTTGTTTGTGTGTTAAGTTTTTGTTTGTATGTTTAAATAATTATTGATTTGCTGAATTATAAAGATCATGTTTCTCCATCTGAACTGGAGAAAATACCTTTCTGAACAGATCTGAAGTTTAGAAAGAAGACTTGACTTTTTTCATCCAGCATAAAAACATCTGTATTTCTTATATATTTAAGTTGTATCCAAGTACAGTAAGTTACAAGAGAATATTCCTGCAAATACAGAGCATTAAGTTGAAAATTATTCATGCTGATTATTCTCAAATGGAAGTGGGTTTTTTACTTCATGCTTTATTTCTGCATTTTGCAAAAATATTTAGATGATAAGAATTCCAAAAAAGCTCACAGCATCACAGTATACTCAAAAAAGACTGGTTACCCAGTTATAGCACTGAGGCTGTGTTTCTTAACGTATGTTTAATTTTTCAAACAAGCTTTTAAAGTCTTAGTGTAAAAAAAATAGTATTATCAAGGATTTTTTAAACATTTTCTCTGCATTTTTTGATTTTTTTTTAATTTAGAGATTGGCAGTCAACTCTAGCATGAATAGATTTTACTGTTTAAACCTCCTAGGCTTTTTTTTTTTTAGTACTTGTTAATCCTGAAAACCTTTCACTTAATATAGAAAGCTGCTAAGTCTGAATATAGCTTTTGCACAGCTTTTTAAATTCACTAAATCAAAATTGCATAGATCATAAATCCTGCCTAGTAACATCTTTTTCAAAGACGAGATTAAAAAATTAAAAAAAAAACAAAAAAAACAAACCCCAGAAACTAGTAATATAAAAATATTACTCCAAGCCTACAGAATGCTGGACATGCAGGTACAAGTAGAAACCACACAAGAAAATCGCAACTTTTGAATGGAGTGACACAATACAACTTCAAAGGGGAAAAAATGTCAGGTTATAGTGTTTAATTGTGCATTATAACTAGATTTTCCCCAGGTAGCAAGTTTCAATGAGCTGATACAAGAGTACTTGTGCTAAAGCCCTATGATGAACCCAAATGACACATGGAGAAGCAGTCTTACCACTACCTAAATACCATTTATTCACTGTGCTTCATTAGTTTAGGCATTTTGAGACTTCAAGGACCTTTGGGGGAAGCTTCACATCACTATTAGTACCGATGTAGTGGCCCAGAAGTACTGATGTCCCAAACTTAGGACATCCTTCTGGCACTCCATACCATGTTTGGCATATAGCCAAAGGGATGGGAAACTGCACTAAGTCCCATTGGTTTTGCATAATGGCTGCTTCAGAACAGAAGGGAATCCTTGCAGCTGTCTTCTATTCAGGTGATGATACTGACCTAACACTTGAGAAAAATGTAATTTCTCCTGAATTTGAACGTCTTTTTCCTCTAGTAACTAACACAAAGTTTTCTTGAGAACTCGATCTAGACAAGCAAGAGGGTTATTCAAGCCCTACTCAAAGAAAATTTAAAAGGTTTAAAATAATTTACTTATAGAATATCAATGTACTTGTTTGAAATACCAGATGGCTTCAGTGAGAAAATAAACAAACTGGTAAGAGGCACTGGGCAGCAAAAACTGCCAGAAAGAAGGTCACTAAATATTCAGGTGTACTTTACATCATCTATCTCTGAGAACTATATCCAAGAGTCTCAAAACAAGTCACTATCACGTTCACATTTTGTCTACATTCACATTTTCATCTTAGAGGCTGAAAAATACCATGTGCCTTACAAGTCCATGCCAACTTAAGTGAAATTCTGCTCCCTCTCAACTCACTGCAGTTACATAAGTGTCTGATAAGCATTCTAATAGTTATAACTACAAATTCCCCTCCCCTGTGCTATCTTAAAAGAGAAAGTGTAAGCCAATAATACAAGTAATTAGAAATATACCTTGTTTTATACAGGCCTGGGCAAGAGTAAATAGCTCAGGTGATCTCTCCTCCAGCAACTGCTGGTGAATATTTACACATCTTAGAGTCCACCAAGCTAAAGTCTGAAAGAAAATATGGATACTTCAGATTCAAAACAAATACAGACCTTTAAGAAAATAAAAGAAAAAAAAGGAAAGTGGTTTCAAAATACAGATTTTGTAGTCTATTCAATTATAGTTTCTAAAAAATACAAACCTGTCCAAAAGAGCTATTTTATTAAGAAAACAACCATAACCTAGCATAAAGATGAACATATGCGGGCAGTTCTACAGTTCTCCAAGGGTTTGATGGATTTTCTCTCTATTAATTTCTCTAACTGCTCTTTGAACCCTGCAAATCTTTAGTACCACCATCTGGTAAAAAACGCTGTGAACAGCAGAAAAAAAGGAATGCTTGCATGCACTTATTTTGGAGCAGCCACTTGCTACTTTGATTTCATAGCTCCTAACTCTTTTAACAGAAAAGGACCAAAATAAAACCAAAACCCCAAATCCAGCTGTTTCCTGCTTATCTTCTTTTGTGTCACATAGATTATTTTAATAGAAAGCTGTGATCTCATTCTTCAGCAATCTTCCAGCCTGAAGAACCCTAAACTATTTAGTTACTATTTAGTTTTGTATGGAAGCCATTCAGTATTTCTGATAATCCACTGTCGTCCTTCTATGCATTTTTTCCTGCTCTGTTTGATCTTCTTTTATTTCTTCAGATGGCAGCATAAAGGAACCCGAGAGAGGCAAAATAGGAGCAGAATTGCTCTTGAGAACACATTACAATCACAATTGAAAGTCCTAATGTCTGTATGTTGAACTTCAGAAAGCAAAGATGTTACTGAACTAAGCAATCATTCTACAGCAGGCAGAGCTGAACCACAGCCCAGGAAATACCTGATTTTACAAAGCTTTGTACACAAAGCATAAATTCCCCACAGTCTCTTAACCTCTCCTCTAGTTGCAATAGGAGAAAATGCACGGAAAATTTAATTTTAATACTCTAGTCTCAAAATCATGTTTAAGATTATAATCTGTGAATGTAGAGCACACCTCTACAGAGGCTCTAATGCTTGCTATTTATTCTGGTGCTGCTAGCACACCAATCATTTTCATTTCATGAAAGATGTTTGATTGCTTTAGATGCACCCAGCTTCTGAACTTTTTATGCAGGTATGCTTCAGACTGACCTAAGGGCTGTGCAGTATTCAAGCACAAACATCTAAACTAATTACATGGAGCTGATTCTAATGTCCTTAGAAAGGAACCATCAAAAAGAATAATAGCATCTATTTCCAAGAGCAATGAAAGATGACTTTTGATATCAAGCTGGACAGAGTAAAGCACACAAACAGGCTTCATGAAAGAGGTCAGATCCCAACATTTATTTAGAAACCTAAAGGCAATTTAAATAACAAGTTTCAAATTACTTGAGCTTAGCTTTATACAATGAAGTATTAATTTTCCCACACAACTGAGTGTCCAGTTTAATGATACAATTTCCTGAGGCCTTATGCTTACCACTTAGAAATGCTAGACTCAGTGAGAATATATTTTTAAAGTTTCAGATAAACCAGCTGAGCTGTGTACAATATTCTATGGGCAATCGGAGCCAAGTTGAAAACTTGCAGATGATTTTTAAGCATTTACTCTTACAAGTAAAATAGCACACAGGGCTTTATTAATGCTTTAAATAATACATTTTGAACTATTTTACCTTGTTTTAAATTTATGTGCAATACTATTAAAGCAGAGAAAGTATTAAGAGGCCACCTTTGCATCAAGCTGAAAGGAAAAAGAATGGCAAGCTTTAAGTGCTACACCAAACTGTTGATGAAAGTAGCTCCTATCAGCTGTTGCCTTTGAACTATTATCCAAACTCGATTTTGTAGACACAAATAATTGAACCTCAACCCTGTAGAATAAAGCCCCCCATTATGTCATTCTTAGGGGAGGCAGCATAGGAATTCTCTATACCAGGTAAATGTTCTGTTTCCCTGACTGACCCAGTTGCTGAAATTCAACAGCACTCATCTGTGAATAAGAGGGAAAACGATGGAAGAACTTGGCTTCCAGAAATGCAGTACAGCCAACATCTCCCACACAGTTTAATTCATCACTCATACAAAGACCCAGCTGGGAATGGATGTTGTCAGCCAAGCATAAAGAGAGGCCATGTGGCATTTTGATCTCTAGCCAAATTCTGTTCAACTGGAATTCAATAAAGAGAAGTTGCTGCTGTTAAAAGTCCCCTACTTCCAGAGAGCTTTGCTACCAACCAGGCTGCTGCTGAACTACAAGGGAAGTACAGACCATCTGAGAGGTGCTTCATCATGTCTGCTTGTTTTCAACACACATACACAACAGAGATTTAGACTTAGAATTCATACAGTAATGGCTGACAGTATCCAAAAGCTTGTTAAAAAGGGTATAGGATATGTAAGCTGCATTATAGGGCATTCCCAGTTACTCCCTGACAAATAATATGACAAAGTATGTGTCTTGATAAACTTAGTTGTATTAAATTTTCTAATTTTTCCAGCTAACAAAGACACCTTTCCTCTCTTTTAGGGAAGTGAATAAATAGCTTATCTTTAAGAAGAAGATACTTGGGATTAATAGCAATCACTTTGTCCCAGCTGTTTCTTAGAGGTAAGAACCTCAGAGCTACTGGAAAAGAAATGGAAGTCAGAATGATTCAATGAGGTATGAAGAAAAGAATGAGAGAACCAATTAAGGAGTAGCTGGTAGTCATAGTCATTACTCACATATTTCTTACCTGGAGAGATGTGAGTTTGTGTCTTGAATTCACAAGGATTATCCTGGCTATGAGCAGCAAAATAGGATGAGAAGTCAAGGTATAGACCGATTCACCATCTAGAACCAGCAACTTCAGAATAGTTGCATGCAGCATTTTTGGCTAAAAGAAGCGGGAAAAAAAAAGACAAGTTTCAGGAAACTTAAGTTTATTATAAAATAATGTAATATAGAACAGAAAAATAGCTATTAATGTATTTAAGGAAAAAGTCTGCTCAAAACATTAAAAAAACCCAAAAAACAAAATGCAAGACTCCATCTCTTGGAGTCTCAACCTTTTAGCAAATCATGGTTAATTCTGCACTATTTCTTGCTGTCCTGATACACCACATCAACATGATCTGCAGGACACTGATTTCCTCCTGCCTGAAATGCACATGTCATCCAGTCAACTAACCCCAAACACATTCCAGCAATACAATCATTCCCATGATCTAATGAGAAAAGCTTCTGGGAAATCTATGCCATTCAATTTGCAGTCACAGAAACAAAACAATTTTATAATTAAATTAATCCTATAGCACTGAAATACACTAGATATTCCTGTTGGAGTGGCATCAGAGCAGCAATATCAGAGCCATTATTCCCTTTGTCTGATAAATAAAAACCTCTCCCTGCTTTGGATGCATTCCTGTATGACGTTCTCTACAGTAACTCTTTTACTCAATGGCCTTGAGGTAGCACTCCAGGCACTCTCTCAGTGGTGACTGTCATCTGACAGTCATCTATTCTCCCCTCCCTTTTAATGCAAAGAAAACATTTGAGCATTTTATCTTCAGTCTCAGGAAGATAGATGTCCATTTATCAGTCTATTCCTGGTTCTCATACGACAGATTTCCTTAATAAAGAAAAACATTGGGTTTTAGTATTCAGTTGGTATAAAAGGGGCAGATAAAGGGAATGGAAGGGAAAAAGAACAGAAGGTTAAATGACAGCTTGCATTGAAGTCACTTGTCTGAGAAAGATTCTTAATCAGTCTATGCAACCAAGATACAAGTTACTTGAATCATATTTCAGCTTTTTAAACTAAACAAATAATGCAATTCCTGAGTTATTTGAAACTCTTTTCGGTACCAGTATCAAAAGGTTACACTGAAGACAAAAATTGTTAAGCTACATGAATCTCTAACATTAGTTTTTAATAACAGAGTAACCTTTAAGTTTATTCTGATTTACTACAGGGTTTTTTAGTTTGCTTTAGCATTGAAAACACTTCTACTTTGTAGACAATGATCTGAGCCAAAGGGGAATTCCTGTATGACATCACTGCAATCATTTCAACAAACCACTTGAGAATAAAGGAAAGAAACTGCTAAATGAAAATATACCAGATCTGCTGCACCTCTAGCCATTCAGAAATATCAACATATCAACATCTGTAATTTTGAGAGGGGAAAGTCATCAATCAGTATTTCTAAAGATTAATTTTTCAAATATACACATACACACATAGTGGGACACTCAATACAATTTTCAGTTTAATGTAAACTTTTTTTCTCTCTGCATGCTTTTGATTCTTTCCATACTCAAAGTAGACCACATTTAAAATACTCAACATGAAAGCAAAGGGGACGTGTTATGAAACCTTTTTCAAAAACAGCGTTGCGATGCTAGAGTTATCTACACTTGTTTAAGCACTGTAGTAACAAATTAATATCAAATTCACATTTCAAATCCTTTCACCACAAAACCCAGTCCTGCTAAAGTAACATTAACAAAGAATGAGGGAGGAAGAAGGGAAAGTTGATGACATATTACAGCCTTGAAAATAAGCCAACAAATCCCAGAGCCAAAGAACTGCTATTTTCTATTTTAACAAATCCATGTCCTTTTTCATGAAACAAATCCCATCCAGAAAACCAGGCATCCTTTACCTTTAGCTGAGAAAGTCTAAACCAACATTCATTTTTCCAGCCTATGATCTATGACTGCATTATCCATGTAGAATTCACTGCCCTAAGGTAGTCTTTAAGGTGAGAGAACAGCTACAAGTAAGAGGTAGACATTTAAAGTGTTACAGCTTCAAGGATTAGAAAGTTAAGAATTGAAGTCCACCAAAATCACTAGAACATTGGCTAAAAGCAAAAAGAAATTTTGAGCTTGCATTCTTGTGTTTAAATATCCAAATATATAATGTGCTGAACCTATCTTGTAGCTCAAAATTATCATGTATCTCAAAACAGACACAACCTAAGACTTGCTAATATAATGCTCCTGACCTAGTAAACCTGGGTTAGGAGTCTTTCTATTCTTCATCAAACTTGACATTAGAAAGTATAACTATTTTATTCAGGAGTAATGTTCTTAAAGCACAGAAACATATCCCAGATAATTACTTCATGAACATCACTGGATTAGCCATCCAGCTTCTGCTGGACCTGCAAGTGGTTATGTTTGACCATCACAAATTGACACACAAAGTACACACAAATTAAGTTCAATTCACTTTAGATCCATATTTTTTTCATCTCTGAACCACAGATGTTTCTATATTCAACTTCCAAACAATAACTTAATGGTCACTTTTAATTTACTACTACTAAAGCCCTAAATCAACTGCAAGCTGCACAGTATTCTGGGTATTTCAATTTTCACAGTATTTCAGAAGTATTTCCCAGCACAACTGGTGCCACCTGAGTAATGATAAAAATCAGAAGAAAGCTCCTGCCATTCACATTCAATAGCTATGAAAATAGAGTGCATGAGATTTTTAGTTTAGGGAATTAGTGTTCTTTTCTTACTAATGATAGTGACTAGAAGCAAAGTGAGCATTCAGCACGCTTTTACTTTTATATTGAGAACCACTCTGGCCTTTGTAACATTTCATCAGCTCTTTCTGTCTTGGGGATCCTTCCCCTATATATAAAAAGGTAAGTGCAGACATAAAGAAGTAGACAAAGCCAGGCTAAAGGCTCAGGAAAACTTGATTAAATGGAAGCAAAGGTGAAGTGTAGACAAACAAATTATTGGATCAGGAAGCTGTTGCATGTGGCTACTAAGCCATATACCTTCTGCTATTTTTAAAAATACAAAGACTACTGCACAACAATTTGTCATTTAGCAAAGCTAAGGTGATCTGCCTTACAGATGAACAGAGGATGTACTGAGATTACCTGCTAAAAATTTGGTCCTTTAAACAGAACTCACTCTTTAGACTTTAAGGCAATGGTAATACTGCTTTTGTTTATAACTGCTTTTCTCTTCAACTTGCTGCAAAGGAGGTAAGATGACACAGGCAGCTGTCTCCAGTTTTACAAGCCAAATCAGTAACAGGTAACCTATGGAGAGCTGAGGTCCAGACTGAAGATAATCGTGGTGAGCTAGTGCAAGCAAGTCTTTCCTGAGAGCGCTACATGCCAAAGAAATACTTTGGTTATGAAAGCTCTTGTTCATAAACCCTACGAGGGAGACTTTGCTCTGCTATTAAGGGTGACTTCCAAGTTTTTCAAGTGAGTGCATTTAGATTCCCCCTTCTGTTCTATATTCATAGTAAGGGAATGCAGGGCAAGACTGTAGGCTACTTTAGCAGACTATCTTTGCTTATAAGACTCTGCCTCCAGATTTAGTCTTTATCATCCATCCTTACGTTCCCCACAAGAGGGAGAAATCTGCATAATTTTCAAAGCCTATATCTTGCTGGTCAAGCATAGACTATTTTCTTCCTAGCTAGTTCATGCTCATGGAGGCCAAGCATCTGGGCCTGTAAAAAGGAATTCACAACAGATTGAATTAACAAGACCAAGGAATCATACTGGATTTGAGACAGCAGTGCTACATAGTACATTGGTGCTTTTCATAGTAACTATGAACATGACTATAGATGCCAACAGAAGCGTGGCAGTATTTCAGTCTCTTCCAGCAAAAGGATCAAATAATGCATAAAAGAAAGACTAATAAAAACATAAGGAAAATAAAATTTAAATGTATTCCAAAACTTATTCTTTGGGATCAGCCTGGAAGCTACAAAAAGAAGAGCAGGAACTGTTGACAGACGAATTTGGAGGACTCCTAGCAGTTATTTACACACATTATCAATTAACAGATTGAGATCTTCCAGATGGAGCTTCTCACCGTTACCAGATATATTCTACTTGCGAATATGAAATCAGACAACAAATAAAGCAGCAAACAGCTTGTCCTCACAACATTCTTTTCCAGTTCATCCACTGAAAATACTGAGCTCAGCTGTATGAGATAACACATAGAAGCTCTGAAACTTAAGGCAGAATAAATATGCACCAACTTCAACAGTTTTGTACCTTTTATTCCCTGACATGCAGAGACAGTGGCAATTCTTTTAAGACATAAGGAACTAATTACTATAAGCCACTTATTTTAAGCACAGAGTTCATTAATAACGTTTTAGTCTAACCTCAAGTTCAAAACAACTGCTAATCCATTTTAATCAGAATTGAGTACTTTTTAATCTTCCTTTACCACATCCACTCATTAAAAAAATTAAGCATAGTATCAGTCAGACTATTAAGTGGTGTGAGGAAGTCTTACAGTTATTTTAGAAAACTGAAATATACCTAATAAATAAAATGCTACTTTTGTGTGAACTCTGACCATCACGAGCCAGTTCTGCAGGACATAAAACCAAATCATAATAGACTACATGAATGTAACCATAGTTTAGAGAGAAGGCTAGACTCAGTTGGAAGAAAGAGAAATAATATACACATACTCATGAATATTATTTATTGAAGACATCCAAGAGGCCTCTACTAGCAACTCATCTTAAAAAGGCTATTTTATTCATTCTTTGCTAAAATTAATTACAGTCTCATGCAGCCTTACTGCACTCATAAGAAAAGAAGTTATCTGGGAGCAGAAATGAAGTTATGTCACTGATCCAGAGATGAAACTTTCCAAGGAGAGAAATGGCAGCAGTTATATACCCCGGGAACAAAGACTAATCCAATAAAGTGTTCTGAAAATAAGAATACCAGTTTTTAAATATTCCTGAAATAAATGAGACATTGTAGAGCTGAAATTTAGTGACGTTACTTACAGCAGGCTAAAAGAAACATGAAGACATAATTTTTTAACTTTGATGTGAGAGAAAATAACTTTAGTTTGAAAACCTGGAAAATGGTTGACCTATTTAAAAAGGGATTGTATCAGTCTTGATGACAGAACATGGAAGGTTACAAGAGATGGAGAAAATTAAGAGTTCCATTTTTAACCCACGTTTTGTGAATATCTGTGTATACATGAGAAGAAAGCTGAATTAAGGGAAACACAAAAATGTCACTATTCAGATGTTCATTTTTACAGAGTGTTCATATACTAAGAATCCTTGGAATGAAAAGTATGTAAGGACAATTCAAATCATAATTCAAAACCTTTTGAATTAAGATTTTTAATAAAAAAGAGAAGTGGATATTATATTTTAGCACATAAGTGCATAGAAATTTATCTTGGAAATAAAAACATTAACATGCTTTTATTGTCAGAAGACAATACAGATAGCAGTAATAGAAATAAAGGTAGGCTTCTGCCTGAATGCATAAACAGCTAAACCTTGAAGCAATATGGAAATCTGATGGAGCACTCGTTAGAAATAAAGTATGTTCATGTCTGTTTTCCTTTATAATCTCTTGCCAGTTTAGTTTCTGCAATACCACCCCTACATAAGCAAACATATTTCAAACCATCACATTCCCAGCCACTGCAGAAATGCAACAGAAACTAAACAGGAGATCATGTATTTCCTTACTCAACAGGGAATTTGTATCTCTTTCTTACAGACATTAAACGAAATTTTCTGGAAGAAAGAACGAGTGGAGCTGACCTAATTGTGGCCTCCTGGTACCTGAAGGGGACCTACAAGAAAGAGGGAGCAGAAACTATTTACAAGTGCATGTAGTGACAGGACATGGGGGAGTGGCTTAAAACTGATAGGGAATAGGTTCAGGCAAAGACATTCTCTGCTGTGAGGATGGTGAGGCACTGGAACAGGGTGCCCAGAGAACCTGTGGATGCCTCTGCCCTGGCAGTGTTCAAGGCCAGGTTGGATGGAGCTCTGAGCTACCTGGTCTATTGGAAAGTGTCCCTGCCCATGGCTGGGGGCTTGGAACTGGGTGATCTTTAAAGTCCTGTCCAAGCCAAAACATTTTATGACTCTATGAAATGGTTTATAGAAATTATGAATACTATATTTTTCATGTCTCTGAACTCTGTCAGTGACAGCAATCCTACGAGCATCATCTTGGGCTGCAGACTGCATTAAGACTGCAACCTGTGCATCCACATAGAATATAGAGTTCTCCAGTAAACAGAAACCAAGATTTGTAAGAATATATCAGTATTATGATGTTAAATATTATAAACAAATTATAAAGAGAATTAATGGAATCAGGTTTTATTATTTTTACTCTATATATAGGCAAAATTAACTACTTTTCCCTTCAGAAGTAGCACACTTCAAAATTTCTGTTAACTCATTTTACACCCTAAAAGGTTTAGTACACTTGGTTTCCACTGTTACTTATTTAGTCATCAGAAGATGAGATTTGAATTTCAAGTATCAAAAAGCATGCAAAAAATAAGCCTATCTATATATACTGTGCCAGCCCTAAAAGATAAATCAAATTTATAAACATCAATTTAAAAAACCAAGAGCAACTGGATCTGAATTAGTTATTTAGAAATACAACCTTGCAACTGAACCTAAGGCAGGACTTTATGAATTATGGAAAAACATGTCACAGTAAGGCAGCAGAGCCAACAGTTTTATGTGAAACTTTCCCCATACTTCAACTTTCCTTCATTCCACAGTTTAAAGCACTTACATTGCTCATGGTCCATACCCTATTCTTAGTGAAATTTCAAATTCAAACTCATGCATAGATTTAGCATTAGCAGAAACTACTGATACAGTCTTCACTGACACACAGCAGTAGTCAGTATTTTACCACAGCTTTAACCCCAAGAGAAAAATCAAGCAGCTGTGCTAAACTCCATGTGAGGACAGTCTGGACTGTGCTACTGCCATGAGGAACAATACACACATCTCACTAAAAGAAGTTAGGGTGTTGATTAGTAATCTAGATAAAATGATGACAAAATAAATAAAACAGACAGTCCTCAGTTTCACCTCCTACATTCCCTTCTGCTTCCAAAAACTCTATTTAAATTAGCATTTTTGTACTAAAGTTACCTCAACTCACTTGGCATACAGGAACCTAACAGGATACTGAGCATTCAAATCTACTGTTAGTATCTGCCAAACATTGCTATTTGCAAGATATGCAACTTCTACTTTTCTCTAAGGAGGGGAAATTTCTAAGCCATTCATAAACAGCTTTCTTCGATCCAGCTAAGAATGTATCCCAAAATAAACACAGAAAAAGTTCATTGATTGCAAATGCCCTTTGAGTAAATGCTCGCTTATGTTAAAGATATTCTTCTCCATCCAAACCCAACATTTCTAGCAGGAAATATCCTAAGTAGAGAAACAGTAACTACATTAAGGACACTGCTGATATAACTGAAGATGCTGCAATAGCAGCCGGTAGGATTGATGATTATGGCAACTCATTCTAGCACCCTGCTTTGCAGATGTGCCTTCTCTGATATAACCTAAGTGTTACAGCTGCTTCTGAAAAGCAGTGACAATAAAAGAACAGCTTATTAAAATCCGAACCTACCTCACAGAATTTCTGTAACAATGCAGGTGGCAAAAACTCCTGAAGCTTTAACTGAACAGGAGGCCCAGTCCAATTGCTTTGAACAAAGAGCTGCAAACTCCCCACACCAAGCAGAAAGATCAGCCTCTGCCTGCAATATAGATAAGAACAGCAATTAGCAACATATTACATTTTCACTTAAGGCTACAAGAGCTGATTAAATCTTGTGCTAGCTCAAAACCCTCAGCTTAAAAAAAAAAAAAAAAAAAATCACTCTCCTGTGAGGAGAATACAATGCATGGAATATACAAGAATGCACATAGGAAACTAAAAGTCCTCCAAACGTGTTTGTTTATAAAGGTTATAACTAATGCCAAACATTTTGGAGGCAGAGCTCATATATTTCACAATTTAGGGCTGTACATAACTATCAGAGATCAGAAGACTAGCAAAGGATGGAGATAATGCAATATTTGCCTGTTGCAAGGTTGTTATAGTTTCTTATGATACATCTAACTCTCAGCATTTTCACAAAAAAAATACTGCATTAGGATATGATCCAAAAGAGCAAGTTTATTTTTTGTTTTGACATAACTGTTTATTTTCACTCCCTCTGATAAAAAATTTAAATTAAATCAAAAATTCAGAATACTACCTCCAAGTTGTTTCAGATAATTTGGCAGTAAATAATATCTAATTCATCATGGCTTTTATTTTAAATAATAGTAATTTATTGAAAGATGAAATTAAGAGACTTTGTTTCATTTCTGAAACTGGTATGGCAAAATCTTCTTTAGCTACAAGACTAAGCTCATTTTACATTACTATGATTTCTTTAGCAAATAATCTATGTGGTCTGCAAGTCAGGGCACAATCTCTTAGAATTTAATGGACAATTTAACAGGTGTTGGCTTTTAAGATTTATATACAAACTTCTGGTTTGTTTTACAATACCTTAATGACTTGGAACCTTATTTACAAGGGCCCTAACACATAAAGAATGGGCCTCCTAACTACAAAAAGCTAGCATTTTAATTGTGCAGGTTTGATATAAACTCTGGTATGTGAAGGAGCATAACTGAAACAAAAACCTAGTCCTTCCTTTTTGTAAAAACCGAAACTTAGAGATTTAAGAGCCAATCGAAACAAAGAAATGAAGTGTTATACAAACCCTTAAAAACCAAAATAAAATAGAAAAGGCGCACACAAACAAGCAGCTGGTGGGCAAGAATGCAACAAAAGATGTAGAACAATAGGAAAGCAGGGGTGGGCAACATTTAATTGAAAATTTAAAAAAAAAATAAAAAACCAAAACCATCTTTCAGAGGAGTTAGAGAACAGGGACTGGCATAAAGAGTTTTAGTTGAAGAAAACAAGGTAACCCTTACTGGCTGCCATTATTCAGCCACTAACTATCTGCTAGGAAATATGAATGCATAACCAAGATCACCACTAAACTTTCAAATAACTCAAGAACACAAAGCACTAGCAATTACTGTATACTAAATTATTACCACTACACACTAAATAGCTATATTGGTACAAATTTCCTAATTCTTCTCCCATTATAAATTACGCTTCAAAGCTTCTGAAAGACAACATACAGAACAATCAACCATCCCTGCACTGTGATTTGATACTCTAGTCTTTTGAAGATCATTTTCATTATTTTATAATTTACACTGCCTCTACTAGTAACTATTTATTTATTTTAATATTACTGATATCTATCTGGAAAACAAACTTGCTTGAAGAGACACTTTTATCCAAGCAGAACGCCTCTGGAACAACTGATAACCAAATCCATTACTTTGGCCAGGATAATGTTTTTCCACTGTTTAATTTGTCATCACTAAATTACTTTTTCCCCCATTTTCAGAATCGTGTCCAGCTCCCAGTCTCCCTTATCACTCACTCTGTATCAGAAAACCAATTTCAAGCTGTAATCCCTGCAAATGCTGACCTCCCCTACTTTTTTTCCATGAAAATACATTCTGTCTCCCTGACTGCCCTTCACACTTAAAATGCAGACCTGCAGATGCTCACCTCCCAAAGGCTGCCTGAAAAGCAACAGAGAGACTGCTGTGAATGCCCCCCTTGCTATAGTGATCTACATAATTTATTTTGCATGTATCCTTACATATATGTCTGTGCCCACTCATCTTGGATTTTTTTGAATGGAGGTTTTGCTCCCTTTTTTTTAAACACTGTTTACACCAAATCTGATTGTTCTTTCTGATGCAGAATCACATGCTTAATATTCATATTGCTATATCAAATGTTCCTCAAAAATAAAGAACAATAGTGCATTTGTATTTTTAAAAAAAAGGATGTGCATACAATCCTAGAATTTACTAACAAAATGGAAGAAAAAATATTCAGTAGCCAAGTTAAGAACTGCAGCCCGCTTAAGAACTTAGAGGCTTCTGCTCTTTTTAGTGATGCCAGAAATTACAGAAGAGTAGCCAAAACTGTTCAGTGTAACTTTGCTATTTTTTCAATTCATGAACATCAAAGCAAGCTGCAGAAACAGCAAGAATTTCTTCATTTTCAGTTTTCATTACACACAGCACATCAGTTAACCCACCATCAGACGTTCCATGAGAAATACCAGAAATACCATTCAATGTTCAGTTTAGAATATCACAACAAGCTTTATTGTATGGATTTCTTTTGCCAAGTTTGGCATTCATTTATATGCTGAATAAGATAGAAGTAGTACATACATGCTCAACAATAAAATAGTGTTAGAGTCCATTTTCTTGTTGGTTTAGATTTTGGAACCTGCACACTATTTCCTCCCAATCTCTTGAATCCAACTGTATGTCAGGCAAGAAATGCACCTCCTTCCTATGGAGCTCAGGTAGAAAGGCATTCCTCCACTGCATGGTTAACACATACCCTCCTGCTTCATCCCCCAAATTTTGCTGATTAAAATACAGGTGAGAAGCTGCATTTTCTGTAGAAAATAGCTTTTAAGCATAGAAATGAGTAGCAATAGCAGGAAAAAAGTAGAACAAAAAATATCCTATTCAACACATTTATTATAAGGAATGCTTAATTTGTAGGACATAAAGGTTACAAGTGCCACAGTGAAAATGTGTCTGGAGCAGGGAAAAGAAGGCAATAAGTTAAAAGGATAGAAAAGTTGCACCAATTTTTTAATGCTGCTAAATCATTTTGTTTACAGAACCACGGATTTGAAAGTGGAAAAAGTTAGGGAACTTGTCCAAAGAAATTACCGTCTAGATCCAAATTTTGAGCTGTTTTGCCCTCAAGCTGCTCAGTTTTATCTTCAGAAAAAGAACTCCTTAAGAGTTCTTCTAACACTATTACCAAAACATACTTTGCACTGTTTATATTGTGCAAAAAGAATAAGATTCACATTATCCAATGTTCTGTTTCTGACTGAATTCAACTCCTACTGCGTTTTTATATCTCCAGAATTATAACTTTCAGATCAAGAAAAAAAATATTTAACTTATCCCATCTACAAAAAGTCACAAGAAAACAAGTGTCACACTGAATTTTCTGGTCTAGAACTTAAGAGGTTTGCTGCACTTCCTTTGAATCACTCAGTGGAAAAGTAAAATTACATTTTAGGCACTAAAAAAAAATAGAAACACACACACACAATCCCCCCTCCCCCAGCTTCATGACAAGCAATGCAAAGTCTGGCTGCAAAGGTTACATAGTTTCCTTCCAAAAAGCCTTCAGAGGATATAAGGTCTGCAGGTAGGAAAAATAACTTGTGACACATTTTAACCCAGAAAGTCATGGTGACCAGAACAGTACAGGTCAAAGTGTTGTGCAGTGCCCACCTAAATTAGGAAATTATCTGTCTTTCAGACAAGCAACTTCAGTACAAGTTTTTGTATAAGAGAAAGCCACAACTTCCTTCCTTCAGCCCCCAAAACTTCTTAAATTATTATTAATGGAGCTTGAAAAATTCACTTGGATGCTACAAACAAAACTGTTTCTGGCAGACACTGATAGGTTTTGAAGACTCTGATTTCATTTTGAATAAAACTTCAGGCTACAATTTTGGGCAGAAAACCCTCTGTCTGTTTCTGAAACGCTAAATATTGCAATTCTGCCTCCATATCTTCTGGCAAGGGGGCATCTAATGCAGCCCAGAGCTGCAGAGCAAACAAAAAAAAACTCAAAAGACCACAGAGCTGGAGTGTGAGCAGCCAGGGAACAAATTCCTTTGCTGTATGCAGTAGGAGTGCACTAGAACAGGATACATATAAAGTTCCACTGATATAGATTATTATTACCTTCAAGAAGCTGAATGGCTTAAAAAGGCAGCAACACATTTTTGAAGCAATAATTAAAATCAGGAGTGAGTCTGTTTCAAGTCCTGACTGATTTTTCTTTCCCTGTCACATTATTCAAACTATTGCAAAGTGACAAAATCTAGAAATACTGAAAAACTTCTCCAGCTAATAAACCAAACAAGAAACATCTAGCAAAAAACATGCATGGGAAAAACCTCTGAATACTCCAACTCAGAAAGCAGGAGTGCATTGTATTGTGCACCACACCAAAAGATGAGTTTTTGACACACCATGGTCATAAAAAAAACCTCAGCTCAGTTTTTCAAACATACCAGCTGTTTTTTTTTCTCTGATATTTTAGCAAAAACTCTTAGGTTTATGTATGTCATACCAAAACATATTTGGACTCTGCTAATGCTAACTGGTAACAAATAGCTTTCTCTTATTTTTTAACTTTTATTTTCTGTTATCTTTTGCTCTTCTTTTGGGGAATTTTTTTTTACCTTTTAAAATATCAGTGTATATATACACAACACACGTTTAGTTTTCTGCTTCTACTATCCCTAGCATGTCAGATTTCAGTCTGTTCATCATTTACACTGCAAACTGTAAACAGTAAATGCAGACTCCTTAACAGAAACAATTAGCACATACAATTAAGAGAGACTCTATCAGAGAAAGTCTTGGGAAGAAAATAATTAATTGGTGAACAGCATCCATGAGTAACACCTTACTCATTTTTACATTAAGAGTGTATCAACTTCATTATAAGTCAGAAATACAGGCATTGCTTGGACAGTAACATTACACACTACTTCAAGCAGCCACATAAATGTAATACAACATTTCAGAAAGAAAATTATTAATTTTTTGATGATATATGGCAAAATGAATTTACATACGTGACTTCTTTATACCGGAACCTTCTGAGGTAACCACTGTAAATAAAGCTAATGTTTTCAACAAACCCCCATGTCACAGTATCATTGTTTATTTCACTGGACAGTAATGAATAGAAGCCCAAGGGACTGGGGGAAATAACATGAGAAATTTGTTTTCTGTTTTCCTGTCAGTACAAGGGTTTTGAAGGCCCTATACAAATTATACATTTTAAATGCCTTTTGTAAAAATCAAACATAGCCTCTATTAAACTTCCATATAATAAATAATAATTTCCACCTTTCCACGTTATCAACCTCTGCAGAACAATCCAGGTATGCAAGAATCTGTTTCTCCAAGTAAGTGTCAATGTTTTCCTCTGTCTCAAAAGACGCACTGAAAACATTCTGAATGGCTGTATTTGAAAATATTGCTTCGTATTTCCCATCAAACATCAATTGCAATAACGATCCACTTTCTGGAAGAGAAAAAAAAACAACATAGGAGTCAGTGTCAACTTTCAAACAGTTTTGTCTTTCAAGACCTATAATACCTATTCAAATGAAAATATCTACCAGTCCTCTTCTAAAGAATGTATCTTCATTTACATTGCAGAAAAAGTGCAGTTGCACTGAAACTCAAGAGCAGCACTTGCAGGTGTCACTTCATTCAAAATTATTTTTCCTGAAATTTCAGTGCAAGTTTTTGTTTTACATTTGTCTGGTCATTTGTCTTTCACTGTAACTTCAATACAAATTAATGGATGGCCTTTTAAAATACTTCAATTATAACAGCAGGATATTCTTCCTTCAAAGTATTTTAAATGAACAGTAAACTCCTATAGATAAGACAATAATTCCACAGACTAGATAACCTTTTTAGGGGAAATGCAAATAAAAATGATTCAGTATTTGCAGAGTTCAGTGAATAAAGTCTAATGAAAAACTGCAGAAACTCCTCAGTCCTTCATTTACATGCTTAGAATACCCACAAGCAATAGGCAATGGAATTTTATCTTTACAAATTGTTTCCTATGGTAACTATAGTACCTCAATGAAAAGCCCGCATATGGAGCAGATTCTTAGGAGTAATTACTGAGGTAGACTTAGACCCATGACTGTTTCTTAAGCCTGATTTCAAGACAAAGGGAAGTCAAGAAATGCTATGTATTTTTAAGCAGCTTCAGATCCATCAAGGTCTTGACCCAGGATACAACTTGATTTACAAGAGTCTATCTTCAAATATGCTACAGTGCAATCAATACAGCAGCTGTTGGAACAATCTGGCGATATTAAAACCCACTATTCTTGAGCAAAACCATTATCTGCCTGCCCTGCAGCTGTGGCTACAACTCATGCAGATGCACTAAATGTTTTTTGACTAAATGATGCAGGTGTTGGTGATGGTTCAGCTGAGAAAATACAGAGGTCTGAATAGGCTAAGTGCCTTACTATCAATCTGTGATTCCAGCTGGGGATTGCATCTCCCTGCACTCAGGGTTACCAATGAGGTAACCAATTTAACACTGGCACAGCTATGGATCCACACAAGCAGCAGCCGTGCAAAGAAGTGATCTGAATACCAACCCCAGGCTCATCCAGCTAAACAAGTACTTTAAATTTTAGAAACACAGGAACACAGAGGGCACCTTCAATGGAGGACTGTAGGAATGGGCGACAAAGACTCGTTCATTCTAAAGTCTCTGAGCCACACTGTTGACCAAAGTTTACTTCTGTTCTCCACAATGATCTACTGCATTATATAAGAGATAATGTGTGCACACACGTGTATTATTTTAAAAACCCTTTAAGCTGTACACGGAAGGACATATACAAAAGAATATCAGTGGTTCTGGAACACTGCTAACATCATACTCTCACAGAGAACAGAATTAACAAGAGACTTTTCTCCAACCTACACCGTGGAGAGACCTTCTCTCACCAAATGACAACTTTTTAATATTGGATTACAGTTGCCCAGACAGGAAATGCTGTAGTTTGTAGAATAACTATGAGCTGTGAGGAAACGTGATGATGAATGAAGAATATCGAGGTTCTTCTCTTTCCAGTAACATAACTCTAAGCACATAAAATCTGCTTTTTATTCTTCTGTGTGTGTCTTTTTATAGGACACTATACAAATTCAAGGTCACAGCTTTTAGATTTATTTTCAGGATCATCAATAGGAAGGGCCCATGTAAATGATGACTAAGAATCATCACAAACCCCACCATTTTCTATTTGTACCGCAAGATACATTTCTTCAACAAGTTTTCCCCACATCTTACAGCAGCACACTACTTAAAGCACCTCAGAACAAACCAAAGCTAAAGAAACAATCTGACAAAAAAAAGCAATCAGAAAAACTCTACACCACAAATAGCATGCACAACTCTCGTTGAAAAGGTAAGTCAGTCACATCTGGCAGCTATCATTCCTGGACAGCACAACGACTAAGGTCAAATGAAATGCCACATAAGGAAATAAGACCTCATGAGCTCTGTACGGTTCTTCTCTAAAAATCAGTAAGTGCTTAGGTAAGGATAAATGAGATTTTCAAAATGCTACAACATGGCACATGACTTGAGCACAATTGTACTTTAGTCTGCCTGAAACATGGAAGTTTTTTTACACGACAAAGGTTACATTTTAAGAGTTGTTGCGTTCCCCTGAAGGAAAGCTGGATCTAACCAAGTCCCCTCAAGAGACTATTTTCCCTTGATCCTTCAAGCAACTGTGTCCGAATAACTAATAGATACAGCACAGGCAGCTCGTGCCAGACTCTTCCTTCCCACGTTTTGCTTCAAGAGCGCGTTCCACCTCACAGCCAAGTTCCAGCAGGCAGGCAGCGCTTCCCGGGGGAGGCAGCCGGAGGCAGCCCCGTGCTCACCTCCCGAGTGCCGGCCCCAGTGCGGGGCGTCCGCCGGTGGCCCCCGCCGCTTGCAGCCCTGCCGGCAGCGCCTCTCCGGCTCCTCCAGCCTGACAAGCCCACGGCCTCCCCCACCCTCCAGCTTGGGCAGGAGGCCCCGGGAGCTCGAAGAGGATCTGACAGAGCGCCGGAGGTGAAAACGCCCGCGGGGAGAGGGAGCCGCCAGCCGCGGCCCCGGCTCGGTCCGGTGGCTCCGGACACGCACAAGGAGCGAGCACCTTCCCCGCGCCGGGCCGGGACCTCCCCTCACCTGCGGCCGCGACTTCGCCCTGCTTCCACTCCAGGGACTCCGCGGCGCTGAGGAAGCCCCTCAGCAGGGCGCGCTCCAGGGCCAGCATGGTCCCGCCGCCCGGGCCCGCCCCGCTCCCCGGCACCGCCTCGCTGGGGCCGCGACCCCCGCGCCCACAGAGACACGCACGCTGCCCACGGGAGCCCTCAGCCCATGTGCGGACGGCGGCCACAGGGAGCCGCCATGACAGCGGCGCGGGGCACGCCGGGAGGGCGCGCTGGCCCCGCCCCGCCGCGAGCCGCCGGTGGCGGCGGCGTGAGGGGAGAGCGGACCCCGCCATGGCCGGGGGTGGCTTCGCCCCCCGGGGCCGGTGCTGACGCCCCCCCATGCAGCAGCTGTGAGGGAGCGGGGGCAGGTGCAGGCTACGTGTCCGTATGGAGTCTGCTTGGGTGATTCCCTGTGGAGAATCTCCCTCTAGCGAGGGAGACTCCACAGCCTCTCTGGGGAATCCGTTCCAGTGCTCAGTCATCCACACAGTAAAGATCTTCCTCATGGTCAGGTGGAGTTTCCTGTGCATCAGTTTCTGACATTGCCTCCTGTCCTATTGCTTGGCACCACTGGGCAGAGCCTGGCTCCATCCTCTTGACACCCTTCCTTCAGATATCTGTATATCCTCTGTGGAGAATCTTCTGGAATCTCGGACAGGTGCAGGCTGAAGTGCCCAGCACTCCGGGCAGGCAGGTCAGGATCACGCTTTGGTCTATCCCAGTGTTAATTTCAGCACCTGTCCAAACACAAGGATGATAATATTAAAATTAACATTCCTATTGTGAGATTATGGGCTTTTTATTTTCAGGGAAAACCAGTAGAGTAACATTTTCTGTGAATAAATAGTTGCTAAATATAATTCCTTAGTAAAAAGAAGGAGTATTTTGCTATCTTCCTCACCTCTGCCAGTTCCCCCAGCGTGGGGGGATGTAAAAGATGGTTTGGGGCGTTTGTCAGTTGCCACAGACTTACTGAAAGCTGCTGCTTAATTCTCTTTCCCAAACTATTTGAAGAATACACATTTCTTTCTCGAAGAACAATCAATATGCTTTGTTTGCATCTAAGGATTGCTTCTGCCAGATGGCTCAAGGGGAAGAAAGTCTTTGCAGGGCTGTGTAGTGCAGATTCAAGATTTTAGCATAGTGCTGCTTATTATTTCTAAGCAGGAAGTAGATAATCAAAATTTCTGATACAGGATTTTTCAGAGAATAACGTTCATCTTTAACTTTTTTCTGAGTGTAAGAAAATTATCCATATGAAATGTGCGACTGTGTTATATGAGCTAGCATATTTAACATCACCTTACAAGATACCCGTGCTGCTGAATTGATGCAGTATTTATCTTCTGCTGCAGGGTTTTTTTCCTAAAGCCTTTTGAAACAGGTGATCGCCTTGTAGACTACCAAAGAAACCTGCTAACTGGAAAAAAATAATTTGTAAGCTTCAAGCAATTAATATTAGCATAGATATATTATTACAACATTTTTCACAGTAAGCTGCTGTTACATGATTTTTAAACTAATGCTGAATTCTGTGTGCCAGGTCTCTGATACTGCTGGGGAAAGAAGCAATTGTGTCGTGTGCCGTTTTTGAGCAGTAGCTGATTTGCTGTTTGAGGAGTGGGGAAAAGGGAGGAATTGTCGAAGAAGAAAATGGCTCATTGCTATACCAGGATGAAAATTTGCAGGATTGTGCAACCAAACTTCTGCAATTCTAAGGAGTATATTTGATGCACCTGGTAAGAGGAGGGGACATGCAAGGCTCCTGTTGGGAATTCTATCAGTTTCTCTTGCTTTGGCTCTGTAAGGTACGTCAAGTTATATCCCACTAAGTAGTTGGTCTCTGTGATTCATCGTATTTAAGGTTACATCTTCATCTTAGTTACAGTATCAGAAACTTCAAGCTCATTGGAAACTTGGGGGACCCCAGTAGACATCAGCTAAATGTTCAAACTCTGTTCTTGGGTTTTGCTGAGTTAATGCACAGGCCCTCACTGTAAGGAGGGTGGATCCCTCAGAAGGCTCCCAGCATATCTACTGCTTTTGCAGTTACATTTGCAATTTAAAAATAAACTTAGACTTGCAGTCTCAAGGTGACAAGGGCAAAAGAATGGCAATTATTACACAGCTGTTACACCCTCCTAGCAGGATATCTTGGGCACAGGCACAGATGTGATGCTTGACATGGATTGCGGTTGCTTCACTGCACTCACCAAGCAGCTCTGCATCCCTTGAGGATCTCTGACCACTTGGCCAACTTATGTTCTTGCTTCTCCAAACCCCAAAGAACAAAATCACTGGGCAGTCAGTGACGTGGAGGTAGAGAAACTACACATCAAATGTGCTAAAATAATACAGGCTAGGGAATTCTCTACCTCACAACTTTATAAGGCAGTAATAGCTAGCGAAAGCAACTGCATCACAAGAAAAGAAAGAGTGATTCAAACCACTCTTTGGGAATGTAAAATGAAGAACATGGCCAGTTGCAAATTACCCTGGATAGCTCTTCTCTGGTATTGTGGCAACTCTTCTAGAAGATGGCATTAACCTTCATGAATCATTTGGAAAATACTATATATTAATATTACTTTATCTCTTTTTGTATGGTATCCAGGATCAGTGAATGAGTAGAGAAAGAGGAAGTAGGTCGCCAGTAAATACATACTCTGTCTGTAAAATACAGCTGTAATATTTGAGGTGCAGTCTTCCCACTCGTAATAGATAGTTTTTCTAAAATTTAGCCATTTAGAAGAAAATGTATTGTCATTCCTGATGTCCATGAATAAGTATTTGCTGACCATTTTGCAGATGTTGCTCTGTTCCTTCTTTTTTCTCACATCAGAACATATCTCATCTGAACTTTAAAAACCTAATTATTATCTGGTTAGTTTGCAGAAATTTGCTCTGTCTCAACTACATAACATCTGTGAGTTTTCAGATGAAGAAACCAACATTTTTGAGGAAATCAATCTACTGTTCAACAGAAGAATTCAGAAATTACTCTTTGATTAAATAAGCATGTCATATCTACCCAAGTAGACATTTGCAAAGTATTTAATGCATTCTTATATGAGCTCATACAGAAGCATTATTTTATGATGTCTAATTTTTTTTATACAGCAACATTTTCTCTCCTTGCTATCTTCCAAAAGGAGAGAAGGATTTCAAATGAGAATTTAAAAATATTAAATAGCTCTCATTAATTGGATTCTCTTTGTTAGTTCAGAGAAAGAAAGCCAAACAAAATTGGTTCCAGTCACACTACATCAGACAGAAATTTTAGCTGAAACAGAATATTTTATTAAAACTACATGATAATTTTAATCTCTTCAGTGCACCCACAAACGTGATTATATTTTTGAACATAGAATGTACATGATTACCTGTGAGCAGAAATATGTTTTTGGGATTCCCTCACATTGAATAAAAGAGTGAATAGTTCTGGCTCTCAGATGCATTTGTATCATAACCAGGTCATGGTGGCTACAGTGCTCCTGCTGGGACATCCCTGTGGGGCTGGGAGAGGCAGCAAACTATGAAGGAGTGATGAGTTCCTGATCTGGAGATCCCAGCTGAATCCTTAACATATTGTCTGTCACTAAAGAAGAGTGAAGCTCTTGGATAGTCAGCTCCAATTGTGCCTGAAAATCACTCGCAGTGAAGCTTTTTATGTTGGGCCTCGAAAATTTGGGGCATCTCTGTGACTTTTGACTTCAGTAAGATTTGGTGAATTATTTAGGGAATAAGGACCATTGGTCAATCCAGGTTTATATGTAAGATTTGGTAAATCCTGTGGATGAAATATGGCATGTTATGTTATTATAGAATATTCCACATGAATCAGCAGAAATACCAGATAGGGGTTTGTGACTATTTTTATAACAATATAGCAAGCAGTTCTCTTCATCTTTCTGTCTTAGAATTATAAAAACACAAGCTCAATTGTTACATTATTAGACACTAATGCACTTGATGCAAATTGGATTACAAAATTGTTTTAGATCTACAGAATAGTCACCAAACTTAGACATTACAATGTACCTTCCAGTACAATTCTTCTAATTAGCATGAAGGATTTAACAGTGCTATTAGCTTAAATGCTCTGTGTTGATTTGTAATGACAGGAACAAAAGGAACATTCTGCTTGATGGAGAAGAGTATTAACCCAAAAACTTCCCATTGCTCACAGCTTCGACAAATAGCACAGATACCATTTTTGATGTTTTCTGTTTGGAAAATGTCCCTTAGCTTGAACTTCTAAGCAAAATAAATGCAATTTCCCTCTATTTTTAAATATAGGCACAAAAATGTTTGTTCCTGTATTTCCTACTCTTCTCTGAAATATGTATTCTGGATGAGGAGTTATTTAGTGATTGGGTGTGTAGTGCCCTGTATGTCAGAGAAGTACTTTTTGCCATCTCAGTTTGAATTTAAGTAAAAATTCAGCATAGCTTTGCAGTGTGATAGTATATAATAATAATAGAGGAATAAAACTTAGGAGAACCAAATGTTTAGGCAGGAGGCCTCAAATTCTGGAACTGTCTGGAAAAGACAGAAATCCAGTTGTTCTTGTGAATTTAATCTGGACAACCACTTGTGCAATACTTATGAGAGGTTGATGTTTTATGATAATTTCAAATGTTATTTTGGACAATACGGGACATCACTGTAGATGCTATTGGTTCTCCAAAGTTTAAGGTAGGCAAAACTGACTGTAAATGTTAAAAACTGCAAAGAAAAAGGTTCTAGCAAAATAATAACTAGATTATAGTGGAGGAAAGTAGATGGAGACAGAATATTCACACTTAAAACACCAGTAGATCTCAATGTCCTTCAGCAACCAAAAATCTGCACTGAAATGATTTCTTATATTCACCATAATGAGTTTCTCCCTAAATCTTTGAAATTACTAGCTTCTTGGAGGATTATCTGGCCTAGCAAGAACAACAATAAGATAAATGTTCTCTTTCAAAACCTGCCTCAACACGCTTGTCAATATTTACTATATATTTATAACTTGACACGGTGAAGGATTGATGAGATCATTATAGTGGATTAGGATGACTCATTTCCCTGTCCTTCATGACTGCTTCTGCTGAGCTCTTTACTTCTCTTGACTGCCCAAAGGAGAAACTGTGATGTGTTCTGAGCAGGCTTCCAGAGAGTTGGAAGAAATCAATCCATTCTTTTACAGTCCTTGAAGATGTCCAAAGGAGTCTTCAAGCCTACCAAATTTTCTGTGTAAAACCAGCACTCAAGTGATTTTTCATTCATCTTGCAGCTGATAATCATTACATTCCACAAACATTAGGAAATCTGTTTGTGCCATTCACAATCTCTTTCCACAGGCAAAACTCTTGCTATCAATAAAATCTATCTTTGACTTTCACTGGTAACTTCTGAACAATCTTTCAGATCCTATGGTACAGTCACTGGTATCATATTCCCATCCTCTTCCAGGTTTCTTGTGGCTAGTAGGATGAAAATAGGTTCCTATAGGTTTTCCAGCTGTTCTCATCAGCAGAATTATGCCTTACTTTTGTGGCTGTGGGAAGTTCTTTCCTCTTTCTGATGCTGTAGGTTTAGGAACATTCTGGTAGGGTTATGACTACAAATGCTTATGATAAGAAAGCATTCCTTATACCTACTGTGTGCCTGAACTCTGCTGATCTATTTATACATCCATTCTATTGAAAGACTGATTGTAGCAATTATTAGTGAAAATAGATTAGGAAATAGTAAGGGATTAGCCCATGTCTACAGCTTAATTTTCTTATGCCACAAAAATAAGCTGCAGGGCACTGTGAGCATACTTTGTACAGGAGGGTAAGAAAAACATTCATACTGTTCTCAGCCTGTTCACCTGAAAGAAAAGCAGTTGCTTACAACAATTTATGTTGTATCTCAAAGGAAGAGCTCTTCTTGTTTAGCTTTATGAGTGAAAAAAATATTAACAATGAAACAGTTCTGGTTTTTGGGCCTTTTCTACTCCTAATTCTAGGATATTTGAATTGCCTAGGACTCTTTTTCACTATATAGTTCCTCTAGGTTTCCTTTTAAAGACTGACCTGAAACAAATACAGATTTTTTACCAAGGAGCAAAAGTTGTCTAAATCCGGATTTGCAGTAACAAATTTAGAAAAGAAAATTTTAAAATCTTAGGAGAAAGTTGTCAGAGACGTAATAGTCTATCAGGAGCTGGAGAATACTTTTTATCTTTGTATGGATTCACACACAGCAAAAATATGTCGGTGGTCTGACATCCCAGAGTGGCTTTGAATTGTCTGAATCACAGAACTGCATCATAATGACTCATTCTTGTTGCATACTGACATCCCTGCTGGGAAAGAGCTGCTGCCTCTCCCTTGTAGCAATTTCAGTTGGCACATTTTTGTTTCCTTCTCCCAGTGAAGTTTCTGTCCTAACAGATATCTACAGTAGAGCTTCCCTTCTTCAAGAAGACAGGCACTGTTTTGCAGGTGCAGTAAGTAATTTATTGCTCTATTAGAAGCAAGTATTCACTCCTCCAAATGGAAAATATAACATCCTACCTTCTGCTTCTTGGGACTTTACTATAACTGAATTCTTTCCAAAGCTAACACACAAGAGGATAACACAAGCAGAATGCTAATTTGTACGTGCCTTTTCTTTATAGATGTAACATCTAAACCCTTTAGAATAAAGATGCTAATCCTTATAAAACAATCTTGTGTGCAGCCACCAAAAGAAAAGTCTTTCTAAAATAAGATGATCAGCCAGTGCTATGAACTCTTTGTACGCAGTTCCACTCAGCTCAGAACTATCCAGCCTGAGATAAAATGGTACATATTCCAAGGGTTTTGCCACCATACATCAGTCCTAGATTAAGTGAACCAGGAGTGGCACACGTAGAGGAGATCCTTCACTGACTGTATGTTCTTCTAATCTCTCTGAATGTAGATGAGGCATTGTGTTTTCAGGGCAGATCTCCAAATTTATACAGAGGGCAGAGGGAAGGGAACTCAATACATCCTTTTGCCAGAAATTGTGATGATTTCCTCCTCCCCCTCGTGCTTATCGTTCTCTATAACCTTAGTGACATAGCGGGTGATCTGTCCTTCTACAAAGTCACTAAAATCGTTGCTCACTGCATTTTTCACAAGGACTTTTCAGGTCAATGTTAGTATTACTGCCAAATTCTTGTCAGCACACTTGGGCTAAGAGCATATGACTTACTGTCTGGCAGAAGTCCTACAGGACTTGATTCTGAAAATTGATAAGCCCTCACACATAGAAGAGAGATCAGGCCAAAGAAGCATAATCAAGTGCCCTCCTAAATAAAAACATAATTTCTTACAACTTCCAAGGAATATATTTTGAGTCTCTACTACTACCTGTGTCTTGATAGTGCTCTTAGATCTTCTTGTCCAGACCTATTTCTTCTTTTTTTTTTTTAACTCAGTGAAGCCATCTCGACTTTTCTTGCCCAAGAAATTGAAGCTTGAGGTTTTTTAATTCAAATTTTCTTTTGGAGTTGGTAGCAATTCTAAGGCTGAGTGATAGATTCATCATTCCTGTGCTGGATGCTCACATGCCCTTTCAACCTTCAATGCAGGTAAACTTTGTGAAACTTGAATTTTTCCTTATTGTCACATAATCCTTTTTAGAGTCTATTTATATATGCTTTCTTCCACCAAGAGCTTTGTTGAAGTGAAACATTTTTCATTTATGCATTACACTTGAATGATATTTTTTAATTGCTGAAATCAAGTATGATAAATTCATTGAGGAAATTTTAAGCTGATGTGTCATCACAGGATCTGTGCTCAGAAACAAATAAATTTGGATTTCTTGACCCTTCGAAACGGGTCTATTTGTTTTAGTTTGGTGTTTTTCTGACAATGAAAGAGTTAGAGAACCAGAAGGTTCTTTTTTCTTTCACGTAAATCAATAATTCCTAGGTTCTCTTCATTTTCTTTGTCTAATTTTGATATTTTCTGTATGAATTTGTCTGTAAAAAGAAAGTTATAATGGTATTTAGTCAAAGAGGGAAGTTTTAGGGGAGTTCATGATAGTCTTCCATTTTGTAAAAAGTTGCTGTAAAAACACACAATGTTCAGCACACACTTGGACTTTTGGTCTTCTAATGCTGCAAGCTTTGCCTAGATGATCTCTGGATGAAGGTTTTTCTTTGTGATTTTGTCTCCTCTGAAGTTTTTCTCTGAGCTATGAATCCCCATGGTATGAGATGGCTGCATTGACAATTGATGATGAAATCCACATTGCACAGAATATGCTGGTATAACTTTCATCAGTACAGACCTTTCCTGGTCTGCTCCATTGAAGTTGTGGTCATGGATGGTTGTGATCTAATAAATAGATTTAAAACTATGTGTCCCATTTGCAGTGCTGCTCAATCATACTGTAAGACTTTTTAATGACTTCAGAAAAAATGATTTAAAACATTTAGTCAAAGGCTTCTCAAAAAACCCCAACAACAAAAATGAACCTTTCCTCCTCTTCTACCTCTGCTGTTTTAGCTTGTTACCTCAGTCCCCACTCTGAACCCAGGCAGAGCCCTAAAATGAGTGATAAGTCTCATTGTGGGAATGACACCTGCATGACCTTAGAAAGATGAGGCAGAATTTCAGCTTTGATTGGAAACAGCTGCCACTCTTTCTTGGTGTTTTTTTACAGTTATGTATTATTCAGTCTTCATGGTGTTTCTGAAATAAAGCTTTACTACGTTTCTATAAACTTAGCAATGTAAGCAGTCACTGTGTGTTGCTTTCCTTCTTTTTTGTAGATAAATGTACTTTTTAATAGTTTGATTTAGTTTGCAGAGTTGACATTGAGACTGGCTGGTATGGAGCCAGATTCTGATAGCATCACAGCATGTTACAGGTCAGGACTTAATTTAGTCTGGCTTCTAGTGTGGATGGATTCTCCTGTAATGTCATCTTTCTGCTCCTAACATAGAATAATAACTATTTCTACTTACATCTCATCTTCAAGCCACAAAATTTCTGCTTGTATCAAAAAGACAAAAAAGGCACAGGATAAAAGATAATGCCCTTGCTATAGTGCAGTTGTTTCTGGAAGAATAGAGGTGATGTTGAGATCCTGAATTTTGTCCCACTTTCTTAAAAATAAATAAAGGTAAGATACAGCTTTTATCCCTCAATAAAAGCGCTCCAGTTTCTAACTTAGAATGGTTTGGGTTGGAGGAGACCTTAAAGATCATTGAATTCCAGCATCATGACCACAGGCAGGGACACCTTTCACTAGACCATGTGGATCAGGGCCCCATCCAATCTGATCTTTAACATTTCTTATTTAAATTAATTACTTGCTAAATTTCTGAACTTAAGAGAATCTGCTTCAGGCAAAACCCAAGTTTTACAGAGCCTATTGGTCCTTGTTAGAGAAGTTACATGTAGCCTATATTTGTAGGCAATATTGTCTCTTTTTTTGTTTTTAATCGTGTTTTTCCCCTTGTTCTAGTTCCTTTCCTTGCAATGATTTTTTTTTTCCCTTAAAGCCCTTGCTGACAAAGTAACAAAATGCATTTTCTGTGTGTGTCTCTCTCTCAGTTAATAATCCATACTGTCCTGAATTCCTGGCAGACAAGTTTCTGGTGTTTTCAGGTTTACAATCACTTATTTGGGAGCTTTGCTGCTGGTTTGGTTTTGTCGTATTTGTATTATCTTCTCCTTACTGCTTATTGGGATTTGAGCTTGATATGCATGGGATCTTTAATCACCATTTTTTGGCATCTTAACATCTTGAATTAATTTAAGCAGATGAAAGAGATCAATAGGTAGGGTCTTAAATATCCTTGATAGCCAGATGCTCCTATATTTCGCATGCAGAAATCTTCCATCTGCTGTCAGGTTGACAAATGAACCGAGTTTTGAATGTGTCCCCTGTTTACTTTAATGGCTGAGTGTTCAGAGATTCTAAATTCACTCTTCTGTCTCTGCACTGAAGTGCATAGGCCTAAGTACAGGGAAGCTTCATGTTTATTATGTAGTACATATCTGATTTAGATATGTAAAATAGTTAATTCAAATAGTTATTTTAAAAACATTTTTAAGTAACTTTAGACAAATTCCAAACAGAATCTTTTAACTGCTTCAGACTTGCACAAGTGGCACTGGGGAGAAGATGAGAAGCTTATTTCAGTAGCTGACTTTTGAACTCTGGAATTTAAAGTGTAATCCTTTGTTACCTGTGTTCCCTAGCATTATTTGTTGAACTTGATGTAAAGCTGCAATAAATCAAAACTTTCTTACCCTGGTGTGCACAGAGATATTTCAGTTGGTCTTAGATATTATTGCATTATTCCAACCTTTCAAAAACAAGCTTAAAAAAATCTATAGGAGGCAGTGTATTGTCTGATAGCATTTATGGTAATGACTGCCATCACATGACACACGCTGTCCTGATGTGGGAATGTCCCACACCCAGAATGTACAGTGTACCTGTTGTTACTCTGTCAAGCCTGGTGATTGTTGACACAAGTTGGAATGTAATATAGCATACAATAGCAAAATTTAAAAGACATTATAAACTAATCTTATCATCATGCTACTAAAACAGTGGTTGTAAAATTCAGTACATTAGATACCATAAAGATTTTATTGTTGCTTAATGACTTAGAAATACAAAAAGAAGTCAATCCCACGGGTCTAAGCACAGCCAAAATCTCTGCCAGCATCTGATTTGGAAAGATGCCATTTAGCCTCCAGGAAAACGTCCTGCCAGCAGCTTGGAATAAGTGTTCAGACTCACTACCTAAATAAATGGACAGTGGACTTCAGACTCTATTGGATGATGGTGACACATAAAAATATATTAACCAACCCTAATAATGAGATAATGCCAACATCTTAGTCCTATATGTGACTGAAAATAGAGAACACTTGACATAAGGGGGCAAAAAGCTCCCCAGCCTCTTTAGTACAGTCCTTATTAGCCTGGTTTCCTAGGGAAAACCAGTCTATACAGTCTTAATTCAATGACTGCCCTCAGTTAAGACACTGGCATCCTTCAGCCAAACTTAACAGAGATGTAACTTGTCTCAAAGATTAAGTTTTTTCTAGGTTTGTGAAAAAGCTGGATAGATAAGGAGAAAAGAAAGATAACAGTCACAGTTTTGATCCTGCATGAAAACTGTTGTATTATTATGCAAGAGAGAATTCAGCCTTAGGAGAGGGGAACATTAAAGGCCCTGCAAGCAGAAAAAGCTTTGGTTGTAGCCTGCAAGCAGCTGAGGCACAGATCAGTTGGAGGCCACACTCATGAACCCTCCAGTACACAAAACTTCTGATTTAGTCACAGCACCATGATCCTTGTCATTACTGCTTACAGCACACACACTTGGAAACTGTTTACTTCTCCCAGTAAATTTTTCTGTCTCTTAAATTTTCTTTGCATAATATAGCGGTTTTCTGTCCTTAGACACACCACTTCTTTCCTGTATCATGGCACCCATGTTACATCTCTGCTAACCCCTGCTGCCAGTGGCAATGCAAGCCACTGTCATAATTCACTTTTGTTCCATATTTCAGTTAGTGGTATGACTTATTTCACAACCAGCTTACATTTAAATATTATTTCTATCAATAAAAATGTGCAGCTTAAGGTCTCCAAATTCCAGTTCTAAACTAGAATTTGTTTCTATAACTCATGCTGGTGTTTTCTAGAGAAGAAGAGGAAGATAATTCTGGTGTACAGTGATTTTCTTTGTAAAGTTCTCCAGTCTTAGTGACTGTGGTGTCAACATGGTGTCAATCACTGTCAGTATGCTCCAAACTTTCTAACATGGAGAATGCTTTGCTACAGGTTACTAGCACAGTCTTGAAAAAAAAAAAACAGTCTAAAAGAATACTAGCTAAAGTGAAAATGTGAGAGGGAAGAGATGAAAGAAAGAGGCTTGACAGTTCCTCTGTTGAGTCAGATGTGCCATCCTTAGATTGCAAAGTGGACAATGATTTTCTTTTGGCACCTTCCTAACTTCACTTGGGATGGAATATATATTCTTACCAAAATATCATTGATTGGCAACAGGACTTAATAGGGGTGTACTAGTAAGATATGTACCATCATCTGTGATCTTGCAGTTTATAATTTAAATAAAAAATAGGAAAAAATTGAATTTAGTCCCATAAAATACCCTCACCACATCTGCCTTTGCAAAGGATAGCTGGATGATGCCATTAAATCCTGTGTATTTCAATGAAATCAAAATTTAGTGCTACCACAGGGGCACGTTCATGGCAGTTCCCAGCTGCAGCAACACTGGCTGCTTCCTTCTCACATTTAATACTTCCTTTGGACCCAGAAACAGCTGTGAAATCCTGGAACAGAGCATCTTCAGGAAAGGCATTCCTGTTTCTCACTACATAACAAGTTAAAATGCTAATGGAGAGGGCAAGGATCCAGTCTTTGGATGACTGAGGTTAGAATTTTTCTTTTTTGGAGCAATTGTAGCAGATTAAAGCCAATCAGAAATAACCATGTTTAAAGGATTTTCCTTCTAACATTAATTTACAAAATTTTCTCTCAGGCATCAGAGCTATGACAATAGTGTAAGTTAAGCATAAGATATTTTGTGTTGCTTTTCTGTAAAAAACTCCTAAAGCAAATTATAAAGCATAAGTCATTACCAATCTTCAGCTGCAAAACTTGCACAACTCCTAAATCAATTTGTGGCTGGCTTCATATTTTAACCCAGGAGAATTCATGGTAAGAATTTTTCTAGGTGACATTGAGAATTCTGAAAGAGCCCACCAAGAACTTAGGGCCAGCCAGGCTTTTCTCCTCCTTGTCCTCTGTACAGCAAAAAGCAGCAACTATGGCCACAAATAACCATGGAAAAAGACATATGTGGAAAACTCCAGTCTCTCAAGGACTCATAGAAAAATTGTTTGCAGAATATTACAAAAATGTGAGGTAATATTTTTCCTTTTTTTTTGAAAAAACCCTCAGATATCCCTCTTCTGATCATTTTGTCATCCCAATGAGTTTATCTATACACCAGAAATAAAAGCAAGACACATTCAAATATATGTGTGAGCAAGGAATTTAATTCAAGATAGAAGAATAGTCTGAGACACAGAGAAAGGATCAGCTCATGAAAATAATGACCCCTCAGTACTGCCACAGTCTTCATAGCTTCTCTAGACATGAATGAATGCACATCTCCTGTAATATGTGACTTTTCCAAGACAATACAGTAAAACATAATTGAAATTTAAGCAAAGCCAGTGCTAAAACCAATGCAGCAGCATTAGCTGCATGGTTTTTTTCACCACATGCTCCTGTGCTATTGTACTCAGATATCTGCTGAAAAATTTTACCGTTTTCTCAGGTAGAATATCTGCCTTTGAACACTCTTATGTTTTTTGCAGATAATCCTCATTCTTATTATTGAAATGACTAGTAAGAGGCTAAAGATATGTCTCTGACAAATACTGCCTTGTGATGCAGGACACTGGTTTTACATATAATTCTGGCAGCCAGTAGATTCAAATGTGAGAAACTTGGCAAGTTGAGCACAGGATAATCTTCAAGCTGTGAGTAGCTTGGATGAAGCCACAGGATGAAATAAAACCAAAAATTATTTATCTTAAACATGATTCATCTGCATTCAGTCCATGTAAGAAGACAGTGGTAGTTTTTTCCCTGGTCTTGACAATGCAGTTCAGTGCCACCAGCTTGAGCTTCGCTTATAAACAATGCTTACATAACAGAACACATGCAGTTTTTCCTGCTTGTAGACATTTTTTAATAGACAACACTTCAACAGCAGCTTTTAAGCTCATATGAATGAGGTCCTGTCTATTTGAATTTCCAAAGCTGTGTTGCTATTTACTCATATTAGGGTTGTGCCTCTAATAGATGCTACTGTTCTACTCAGTGTACAAACACAGCATAAGAAGCATATCAATTCCAGGGAAAGTCTGATTTCAGCACTGCAATCGAACTGCTTTGCTAACTCATTGCCTGGGACGTAATTTTGTCATTTTTAATAGCCCATATTAAAGCAGGGATCAGAAATCTTCATCACAGTAGAAGATTTGGGTAGCAGTCCTTGCTACAGGGCTAGCAGGCAGCAGTAAGCTCTGGCTGCTCCTCAGGGTGGGTGAGGAGATAGTGGGGACAGAGCAGGGCAGCGTCCTCCACAGTCAGGGCTGTTGCACAGCACCTGAGCAAGGCAGACCCACAGACCACAAAACCCAATCAAGTCAAGATCATCACAAAAACTCACCAGGCCTAAGGTCAAGCCAGCCCAGAAGTTCAGCTCAACAGAATCCATAGCTATGACAGAGACAGAATTCAACAGCAGCACAGGCCAAGCAAAGATTACCAATCCTGGGCTGGGTTTAAATTATGCTCCTGAGCCCACAGGAACGGGTGTGTATGGAAGCCCCAGCTGGGGCTGCTCAGGCTTGTTAAGACCAAGGCCTATCAGTGCTCTGGGGGTTCTGACAAGAACCCTTTCAGAGCTTAGGATGGGAAGAATTGTTACAAGATACACTTGGAGATGCTGTGGAGACCTAATGTGGTAAAAGGCAGAGAAAACAATCTTTTCATAAGTCAGCTGTGTAAACAGCTGCATCTTGTCGGATTTTATCTTTTTAATGAAAAAATCTGAGTGCTACACAAATAAGGGAAATTGCTGCAAAGCCTTCACGTATTTACAATCAGGACATTACAGGAGCTGTCATGGCAGATCCTGGAAAAGGATGGAAAGAAGAGTGCTGAGAAGTGGCACTGCAGACAAGCCTGGAAGGGTTTTGTTTTAGTTTGTCTGTAATGCAGTGTGAAAGATAAATGGATGTGTTTGTGGAGGAAAGGGTAAACAGGCAATGGAAATGAACGTTGCTGTACCAGTTTCCATACACGTGTATTAAAAACCCTAGTGCCTCGTTCAGGAGGTGATGAGCAGGGGGAGAGAGTGGACATGTAAAAGGTCTGATACATTACTGTTACTGACAAGGAAAGTAGTTATTAAAGGCAGCATTTTGTGCTTAGAGTCATGTTTGGGAAGATCCTCCGTGTAAATTGTGGCAGCTCTGCTGGTAGAGGTTAAACATCTGTACGAGAGTTTCAGTGGTTGACCAAGACTCCTTTGAAGTCTGCTTTATTATTTTGGAGTGCAATAGAATTTTTCAAGCAAATGAAACCTAGTCTGTGTTCCTTCCTCCCTCACAAAATTTACATCCTTTTCTCTAAAACACCTCCTGTTTGTCTTGGAATAAAGAGCATTTCAGCCTCATAGCTCAAAACCAGGGCAGATGGTGCGCTTGCAGAATTTAAATAAGAAATCAGCATGTTGTCACCTGTAAGTGCAGTGGTTAGAGCAATTCTGCAGTGCAGTCACTGGGATGTTAAAAACAGAAAAAAGATAAATCTTACTTCAGCAAATGCTGCATAGAACAGTTTTGTAAATTGCTTAATATTCTTTAGCTTACTGCAGTGCACCTGGCAGATATTATTAGACAGAGACACATATACAAGGATTTAAAAGAAAAGGTAGTTGATTTCTGCATGTAGTAGGTTGAGGGAATTTAATATATCCATAGCTGACAGGTTTAATTTTTCAGCTTTCAGCATGGCTTAAGAGGATAAGAGGCCTCAGTATTACTTTAAAGCCCATACTATCTTTATTAACATCAAGGAGTACAGAAGTTTGACTACTCAGTTTCTTGAAGTAAACACAAAGCTGACAGCTACAGTCTGTTCCTGAAGTGAGTGCAATATGGAGAATGTGTGCATGCATTTCTCTTCTGTTACTGCTGTCATTCCCATTTAAATGTGACATTAATATATCACTGAATTGAATCGTTGTTTCAATTACTGAATTGCAATTTATATTTTCTTCTTAAAAGAGGCAGAAAGGTGAAAAGCTTGAAAAATAATAAAATGGAACACATTTAGTAGGCCATTTTAGGAAAAATGGTGAAGATTTTGCTGTTAATCTAGAAAATACTGTATGAGTTAAGAGAATTAGGCATCCAAATACAAGTTAAGTCCTAAACATTAATTAAATACCCTGGAGTGATGGGCCTCACATTACCAGAGGAGAATATTTTTGGAAGACAGAAGTCAAGCATTGCATGAGCAGGGAGAATATAGAAGGGGAAAGAACAATGCAAACTTTGGAAAAGCTGATAGTAATTTTTGCAGTGAGAGAAAGATAAATGAATGGGAAAAATCTATGAGCTGATAAAGGGACTCATGCAGGGAAACAGCACTTGAGAATACAGTGCTTGAGTTTAAAATGCTTTATTGAGAGGAATTCATAATTGAGTCAATTTTTTTGGATCTGATTCTATTTTGAGAGTCAGCAGTATAGATTACACCACCCAGCTCCTGACTGATTGCTGCCAAGAGTTGTTCTCATTTAAGGTGGCATCTTCCAAGATGCCAGGAAACCAGTAAGCAGCTATAGATTAACCCCTTGATACTGCACTATTTCCTTTCCCCTGTATCAGTTTTGAGAAATTAATGAAGCTCATCAGAAGGACAGAGACTGTGTCATACCTGTCAGAACATGGCAGGGTTATTTCATTTGATTTTGCTTTCCTGTCATGATCAGTGGGCTGGCACACAAATACAGCTATGGAAATATAGCCTCCCATTATGAGAGTAAGAACAGAAGGAAAAAGGGAAAAGGAGATTTTTTTTTTTTGTCCCCGAGGTGACTGGTTTTTACTTTGATGTTTGATGTGGGAGGAAGTAGGATTCCTGGGCAGTATGCAGAAGTATGGAAAAAGAAAGATTTTTGTTTATTTTCTTTGTGCATTTAGGAAGCTTTACTGGTGATATTTGTTTGATTTGGTGGGTTTTTGGTTTTGTTTTGGTGGGGTTTTTTTTTGTTCTTGTTTGGTTTCTGTTTTGGTTTTTTTCCCCTATACTGTGTACTGAGGTTTCCCTGGTGATAGTCATGCTAATTGTATGCCCTACCCCAAAAATGTATTTCAGAGCCCATCTAGGAGAATTTAAATTGATGAGCTAATCAAGCTGAATAGAAATTAACAAACATGACTGATAAAAGACTTAGATTGAATTCACCAAGAACCTATCCCTCTGTAATAAATCACATTAGTTTAAGGATCTATTAAAATATGTACATACATTTTTAATGCTTTTTTTTTCCTTTTTTTTTTTTTTAACAGAGAAGGCAACTGAAAGTTATGAGGTAAGTTTGAAAATTGGCCAGGTAGAAGAGCTGAGGCTTTGCTTTCATGAGCAGCTGAGTTGGCCAAACAGGTCACTGCCTCTGGAAATGAGAAGTCCCAACCCCCTGCCCTTCCCTCCTGCCTGGCTTCCATCCACACTGCCCTGTGCATTCCTTAGAGGCTGCAGTTCCTGACTGCGGGAACTTTGTTCTCTTCCTCTTTGTTCAGGCACCTTCTTGTCAGCTTGAGGACAAACACTGTCACAATGATGGCAGTGTTGGATGAGCACCAGAGCTCAGTTCTGGAGTGCTGGAAGCCACCCCCATTCATGCAGCAGTGACCTACTAGGTCAAGTCAGGCCTCGTCACAGGGCCGTGTGCTGTGCCTCAGGATGAAATGGATAATTAAAACATTCGTGTTAACCATTGTGCTTAACATTGGACAGAAATTTTACATTTTACAAAAATAAACTGCCCCAACAAAATTGCTTCTCCTTTGGAGTCAGGTGTTGAAGTATGAAAGTTTGAAATATGTTGAAGTTTTCATGAACATGAAAAGGAACATATAATGAAAAAATCCATACTTTTGAGTATTCCCAAAGTAGGTGTTCTGCATGATGGTCTTTGTTTCTTCAGGATGTCTAATTTCTAAGTTAAGATATAAAAATCTCATGTACAAAAGCCTGACTTTAAAGTTGCTGACTGGGAAGCTGAAAGAGCCTCAGCCCTGTGGGACCCATTTTAAGAGCTGGATAAATACAGAGGTGCTATCCAGCCTTCCATTTATCTGAGTAGGAAATGGATGCTTTGAAAGGGACTTGCTCTTTCATTGCAGCTGTTCTGTGTGGGCTGTTGCACACCTTGGATCAGATCAGCTGTGTGGAAAGAGAACTGCTCTGCCTCACCCAGCAGGGCTGTGGTTATACATGCCATGGCTACAGCAAGGGGGGGGATTAAAGCTGTGGGAAACAGATTTTCAGCTGTTTCTCCAGTTTGTTTTTCACGTTTTCTCCAAAGGAATAAAAAAGAGCAAATAGAAAAAAAAAGACTTGAGTCAAACCGAAATTGGTAATTTCTTCCAAATCTTGACTTGAAATCTTACAGGGAGAAATGGGGAGTAGCAGCTTTGACTTTTAGGTTTGGTTCCAATCCTTCAATTTTCCATGATGCCATGTATGTATATTTGTTCTACCAAGCTGCTACAGGATTTCAAAAAGTAGTTGCATTTTGGTTAAGGCATAGGCTGTAATTCAGACAAGGTTACTTGATTTTGGAGGGGGAGAAATGAAATTCTATTTCTCTCCTGTACTTCTGCTTCATTGTTTGAGGATTCTTATGCACACAGCCAAATTAGATGCTAAGCTAATTTCAGTTTAAAGAATTTATGTGTTCAACTATATGTGCCTGTACAAATGGTGAACGTGAAGCCTTTTCAAAAATTGTGCTTAAAAAAAGGGAAGAAATTAAAACCTGCATTGTTAATTATTATTTTAATCATCTTTTACAAACTATCAGCTGGAGCTTGATATTTATTCTAGAAAGGTTTTTGGGTTCTTACTGCCCCATTTTTAAGCCATGTATATATTTTCTTAGCCTATAAGTGCGTCTGTGTCAATATAGTATTTAGGTCTATTTAATGAAAATTAAAATCAAATTTTACTCTTTAGCAGTTGACATCAATCATGTCCCCTCTCTCCCCTCCCCCTGCCCTCCATAACCTTTAGTGCTAAACAAGGTTCCAAAAGGAAAATTTATTATATCACCTATTTCGATTCTCTGACATCATTCTGTCATGGCAATGAAGTGATTTACATGGAAAAATATATTACCTCTGCTTTTAGACAAAATGAGTTTATGATGATTAATAGTTTTACTGCAAGCATGACACAACCTGGAAATGGCCAGCCTTTTAAAAGTGAAACATGACCTACGCTCATTTTTCCTCCTTTTTATTTTCTTCAGTTATTGTAAAATGGTTTTGGTTGGGAATGAATTAAAATGTAGAAATTATGTCTTGTAAGTGAAGTAAGCTATAAATGCTGGGGTGTCCATGGTAACGTCATTACAGAACTAGAGGCAAAAGGGAGAAAGAAATCAGCTTGAAGCACAGAGTCTAAACTATGGTGATGGCAGGGGACTTGGATCACATATTCCATCAGGAGTCAAAGTCCTCAAGGAAGGCACATGTTTAGTTTGGGGAAGAGCAGGTTAAGGATGATTGCCTCCAGGTGTCCCTCCTGCTCACCATTCCTAAGATTCTGTAACACAGTTGACTTTGGGCAGAGAACTTAGAATACAGAATGGTCATATGAATAGTGAAATAGTATTTTAACAGGAAAGCATGGAGCAAATAATCTTTTCTGATACATGCCTTAAAATGACACTTGAAAATTTCTTTTAGCTTCATACAGAGCTGTATTTTTCCATAGATACCATATAAATAACAAGTGATACACCAAAGCCTAAACTAAGATGGGAAGAAGATGGTAAGAACTCTGAAATATTTTCTTTACATAGGTTAACTAAACTGAATCCCAAAGGCCTTTAAGGCAAAAGGTGTTCAACTATGGAAAAACTTAAATTCAGGAAAAATGTAAACAGAAGCTTTTTTTTTTTCCCCAGGAGCCTTATGGAACAAAATCACTGCTAAAAAGAAGGCAAAGGTTGAGGTGAACAGTAGCAATTTAATTTGCATGAAGACTTTGTATCAGTCACAGGATACAATATTTGAGAATGAACAATTTCTCTATGACAGAATAACTACACTTGGCTTTTGGACATTTAATCCCAGGCTGTGATGGATGTTGGGCACTGAGCACTGTTCTGCTGCCTCAGTGGAGCCTTGGTGCCTTTCAGTGGGTTGAAATGTCTAAAATGAACTATTGGGGAAAAATGAAATCTGGATGAATTTACAGTCATGGCTTGTCCTTAGTGACATTGATTGGACAACTGTCTTTGAGGGCACACTTGGCAATGGAAAAGAACTTGTTGTTGGATTCTCTGCATGAAAAGGCATTTGCAAGTAAAGCAAAAATGTATTTAAGGTAGTGATTAAAATACACAAATCATTTTCAGGAAGACAGCAGTATCACAACAAGCATTTTACTGGTGTTATTTTTATTCAGATGATTAATCCAAGCCTTACATTAGACATGCATTGAATTTAGCATTCTACTGCAGTTCTCTATATGCAATCTAGAAGTTTCAAGGCTGTCCCTCATTGACTTCTGCTACCAGTACAGGCTCTTGAGAGCTCTTCAAGACTGAACTGTCTTTCCTGACAACACAGTTTTTTATCAGGAGCCGGGTACTGTTGTTCTCCCATTCTTTGTTCTAAATGGCTTGGCTTTTCCTCCAATACAAGTTATTGATGTTCAGTTCCCTGTTGTGTGTTGCTTGTTCATCTGGCTGTTTGTTTTCTAACATGAATGATTTCCTTGGAGGGAGAGCTAGAAACAAGTGAAAGGCAGTTTAACACATCAGTGGGCAGTGCAGATACTGAAGGATATTTTGTTCTTTGGCTTACCTTTGCTTCAATCACCATTTGGTCTCATCAACAGCAATTGTTTGAGTCTGAGTGTACATAAGTGTTGTTTGTTTTGGTTTCTTTAACTAGAGTGAAACTATCAGACTCTTTATGTTGCTGATGATGAAGTCTCCCAGGGAGCTGTACTGGAGCAGTGTTTCGGTGTCTGTGTGAAAAGCCTGCCCACTTTAGTGACCATGAGGCAACTGAGAGATGTGTAGAATTGAATCTGATAATGTGATTTTTTTTTTTCCCCCTAGTCTGAGGTTTCTGTAATGCTCTGGGACTTTTCCAGAATCCCACATGCTATGTCAAAATTCAGCCAGCCAGATGGTCGCATGATTTCTCTTGTGACTGCTGCTTTGCTGGAGGCCAGCCCCTGTGAATTTTATCTATCATATCAAGTTCCTCTGTTTGAAACTGCCTCAAAATGCAGTTGAGATTTGCAGTGTGACTATTTGGTAGCTGAGAAGATGAGTCCTGTTGGCAAGCACAGCATTTCCTTTCCAGCAATCCTGCTGCTGTTAGGTTTTGATGTGCCATGTCACCTCTGTTCCCTCTTGACTCACTGCCACAGGACATTGCCAGCAAACAGCTGCAAGGTTTTCAGGACAGCCTGAACTATAGCTAGAGCCAGGATGGAGGCAGGGACTGACATCCTGCAGACCATTCCCAGCCATTGTGCACAGGGATCTGGCACCCTGGATTCCCTGATGTGGGAATGCTGGTGCTTGGCTGGGCTGGATGTGCATATGTGATGATGGTGGCCTTGTCACAACCTGAATTAACCACACAGGGACCCCTCCTGCAGTGTTAAAGAGGTGCTGTCATAGTCCAGGCTTGGAATTGTGCTGCAGAATCCAGCAAAGGCCACCTTCTTACAGGCTGCTTAAAATACTTGTAGAAATAAGTTTATTACTGAAAACTCTGGGATGAACAAAGAAATTATGACTGAAAAAGTTCTGGAAGTTTGCATTTATGTGCTTATTCCTAATTTAGGTATGGGCGAAGATTTTCTGTGGCTGAAAACTTAGAATTTCAAGGTGAGAGAACAGGACTTCTGGAGACATCCAAGCCATTGCTTAGGAGTAAATTGTTAGAAGGCATCTTCTGTTGGTATTCTGTTTCTGAATCACATGCTTGTTTAAATATCTTAATGAAAACAAAAAAGATGGAACCTCCCCCCCAAGTTTTGCTTTTCCCATTTGCTCTCGCGGTAAATAAGAATATCCTTAATGAAGCAACACAGAATATTTATAGATGGCAAACGTATTTTTTATCATGAGATTTTCAGTTTGTTTTCATTTTCCACATTTGCACTCTAATGCAAAGGGTAAGCTGCATTAATACACCTGGAGAACCAAGTGGACCAAGTTATTTCTTGAGAGCCAAAACTTGGGCTCTGAGGCAAGAAGACCAGAGCAGAGTTTGCAGCCTGCAGAGATGACAGGTCACAATACACAGAACTCTCTGAATCAAGATAGAGAATTGTGGTTTGGGATTTGTTTTCTGAGCCTTTATTAAGCAGAGGCAGTGGTTGGTGAGATTATTTAGGAGCTCTGCTATAGTAATTCAATGGGTAGATAATGTATTTTCTGCATTTATCGTTTAGAATAAAACAATGGCAACAACCAAGTTTCTGGAGAATTAAAATGTGATTCATTTTAGTATTTGTGGAGCTTACTTGTACCCCCACTCAGCTCAGTGTGTTTCTGAATGTTCGTTGATATAAATGCCCAGTTGTTCCTACAAATGCTATCACTGCCTATGGAGGACAGGAAAAGTCTGGCTCAGAAAACATTTTCAAGAAAAGTAATTGTCAGACTGGATGCATTTATACATGGATAGATACGTATGTGTGTGGGTAAAAAACCCTGAGAAATAGATCTGAAATACCCTCTGCACCTTGTACTTGTTCCTTATTCAAGAAAAATGAAAATCTGTCTCCTTTCTTTTGTAAAATGCTTTTATTTTCTCTTTTCTATAAAGTGAGCTGGCAGTCCAAGGTAAGTCCACTTGGTGGTGACTGGCTTCTAGAGAAATAAAAAAGGAAACACCTGTAAATTACACTAATATGAAGGCAGCATGGAGTTATAAAATGAAGAAGGCCTGCCTGAGAAAGTCCAACTAAAAATCTAAGCCTAAATAATTTTCCTTCACAGGGATCAGAATAACATAGTATAGTCCTGGCTTAAACATAGGTCTGCTGGGTTTGTGTCCAGGTATTTATGGGTTTACAAGACAAATTGATAACATGGCTGTTTGCCTATTAAGTTGTTTTGCTCAGGATGTAAAACAGAACATTTCCTAAAGTGCCACCAGGGGAAGAAAAGTAACGGATGACATAGCTGGAAAAAAAGACCATTTTGTAGTCATGTTTTCTTAACTATGTGATCCTGCCAGAAACTGAATGTCCTATTTGATAGAGCCATCAAAAATAGTATGGTACATTTCCTGTATTGTATGGGAGCTATCTTTTTTTTTTTTTTAAAAGCAAAGAATAGATGCTCCACTGCTGCTAAATAGAACATGCAAGTGCAGCACTGGCACACTCACACTGAAGCTCCATGGAAGTGATCAGCAGCCCAGTGCCTTACCTGTGTCAGCAGGGTTTCACCTGTGGCTGCAGAAGAGTCTCCTCACCTGGCAAGCAGAGGTGCACAGTATCTACCTTGAGCTTATGGAAAAGATTTACAGAAGAAAAACAGTAACAAAGCCCAGCCAACAATGCCACACATGTCACTGCAGATCCAGTCCATCTATAGTCACACATACTTTATTCTGCTTTTACCTAAACATTTAACATGTAGTTACTGGAGTGAAAGTTGAAAGTTGTTTACAGCTTTTACGTTTCAAATTTTTTGTTATTTTTTCTTTTTTTTCTAGATTGTCATATTTGTTTTCTCCTGTATAGGAGTGGCAGAATTACAGAGGAGCATTAATCCGTACATTTAAGCACATCTTTTACCCAGAGGAAATTCTAGAGGAAACCATCAGATCCTGCAGAGGTGTCACTGCTGTGTGTTTATGGAGTGCTGTGGCTACAGCTGCAGAACAGAACAGTCATTCCTGTGCCGCAGTCAGTGGAACAAGGGCTTTGCTCTCATGGAGCACAAGGTCTCATGGATTGCCCAGCTGCTTCCTCTTCTGTAGACACTGTGGCTGCACCAGTCAGAAAAGATTGGCATTGTTGTCTGTGAAGCACCAGGAAACACTCCTGCCTTACTCTGTGGTGCCTTACTCTTCCTCTGGCAGAGTGGCTACGGCAATTCCAATGGCTGGTAACATCCCACACTACACTGCAGAACTGTAGTGTCAACAGTCAATCCTGGGCCAAAGGCAGCACCAAAAAACATGGAGTAAAATTCCATAATAATCTAACTAGCGGCTTGCTGCCCTCTGCATTTTTGAAAATAACTTCTGTTGAATTTTAAAACATTTTCTACAAGTCAGTTTAACAGTTAAAAACACAGGACCTGAATGGATGGTTAGAAATTGTGATCAATCTGTACAGGTTTCTGTTCACTTTGATGAAATGGTAAGAGATGAGTCTACCACCTTGTAGGATTTATTTACTGTGATGTTACTGCCAAGTAGCATAGCTACCTTGTGTATTTAAAAACCTAAAAATGTGTGCTTTATATTTGTTGCCAAGTTCACAATTTACTTACTAGACTGTAACAGTTGCAAGTTACTAAGGGTTGAATCTCTGCATTAATTTGGTACAATACCATTCTAGCTCATGTTAGAGCAAAAAAAGGATAATTGGTATGTAGATGCAAATTAGAGTTTAATATCCCATGCAGCTGTTTACATCTGCTTAATTAAGCAGCAGTGACTTCACATTAGCATTTCTATGAAACTGTAAATACACACCGGAGATAAAGGTACAATCATGTTAACCACCTTCCTCATGTCAAATCAATGCAAAATGGGTACTTTTTGTTTCAGTCTTGTGTTTTAATGGTAAAGAAAAAAATCTTGATGTTTAAAGGGGATCTTCGCGTTCAATATATATGGTTTTGGTACAAGTACCAGGATTTTATAAAAAGACTGTGCTCCTGGAGGCAGGCAGTTTAAGCAGTAAGTGAAAAGCTCTAATGGAAACTCCTAACAAATATAATTGGAAGTCAGTGGGTAATTTTGCTTTTGGAGCCTTTACAGGAGTATCACAGTCATTTTGTACAGTAATGGAAGATAAGTAAATACCCATCTGGAAAAATGCAGGAGTGTTTTAACACTGATGAAGTTCTAACACTTGGACTATGTTGCATAAGCTCTTTGTTTCACGTATTTACCAGAAGTTCTGGCACAGGGCTGCTTGTTTTGCTCTTTGACTAAGGACCCCTGAAGTTCCACAGATGTAGCCAAGCTGGTATTTTGAGAGGTATGTACAATCAGAACAGGCCTTGGATTAACATAACACGTCAGTAGAACACAGAAACTGCTCTTCGGCTGGGACTATTAAAACTAACTGTGAACCATCAGCATAAGAACACAACCTCAGTTGGTGCCATTTTTAATGATTAGAAATAATACATTGTAAAACAAAAAGTGAAAAAATTCCAGCGTGATACTTATTAACAAAGAACAAATAGAAAACAAAAAACTTTCGGTTTTGCCTGATTTATAGTATTTATCATAAAACAGATCATTAGTCTGAGGTAATACCAATATTAACTTTTTAGTCCTTCAAGGACTGCTCAAAAATTAATAACAATGATAGCAATGCATGTTATGTTAAAAGTGAGACTTGATTATTATATCAAGCAAACTCCTTACCCTTTTAGTTAGGGATCTGTGGCTGCAAGTATAAAACTGGAAATAAGTCTACACAGTAGGAACCACAGAACATCAGAGTCCTGTGTGATGTGTCAGTTCGTAAGAGTACAGCTGAGTATGTAAAAATCAGACATTTCAATACAGTAAAGACTTTGTGCAAGAATAGCCCTTAAGCAATTTAGAATACTGTCAGTTTGCATAAAATAGCCAAAAAAACCCAACTAATTCAGAAATCCAAATTTGGCATGAGGTAAAACCATGTGCATTTATTTCATCTGCATTTTAGATTTAGTAAGCATAAAATTAAGTATGTTGACTGCAATGAATTCAGTCATACAAGTGCAAGTCTTCAGCTAGAATGTATTTTATGGCAGTTTATTTAAAAAATGTACCAGTAAATCATAAAAGAGGGATCATGTCCATTTAACGTTTATTGAAGTATACAGGAGGTTTTCTTTAGAATCAAATATGAGCATGAATATATGGCCAAACGTAAAATCTATCAAATTCAGTGAAAATTTTCTGACTTTAAATAGTAGCTGTAAGAATGACCAATATATATTCTTTGTTACAACCGCCCTCACTCTACAAGTAAAAAAAAAATAATAAACATTCAGTAAACATTCTTTCCTAAGGTAGTTTCCCTTATATATCAGTGATTTATCCATTTTTTGTATACATAACTTTTTAAACATACCAATCAGTGGTTCTCACAATTGAAAAATAAAAGCACAAAAAAGTTTACACTCTTGTACAGGTAAATAAAAGATCATTTTTAATTAAACTGTATATCCTTAAGGGCATAGTATAGTTTCAATTTCATTACCTATTACATAATTAACTTCTTACATACAAATATTGACATATTTGGCTTGTGCTTCAAAGCCGTTGTGTCTACAAAGTCCATGTCAATGCAACTCATGACTTGAAATCAGTGGGGACATCTTTACTACTGCTGGGTTTAACCTGGTCGTGCAACATGGTCTCTTCTGAGCTTGTTGTGGCACTGCACTTTTCTGGGGAGTCATCAGTGTCTGGATCCAATCCTTCAGGACAGGGAAGTTTTAGAAGTTCTTCCCGCAGCTGAGCTGTGTGACGCTGGATATACAAAAACAAGTCAGAGTGGAAGGCCACAGTTAAAACAATACTTTCCACAAGGTTAGACACCATAAAGCAAAAAGAGGAGTAGGTAGGAAAGGTTTAAATGAATGATTCCAACATCTGGATTAACTTCTCCCCTATATTTAAGGACTGGTACTTTCATTTTAGTGACAGAATAATTAGCAAGAGCTGCTAGGGAAAAATTAAAGGTGGTCAACAGAACTGCAGCCAACAAGTGCATCACTATAAATGTTACATCACGGGTCTTGCAGTTGAGTTGTGTCTGTGTTTGGGGGTCACAGCAGAAATGGGCTTGGACTTGGAAAGTCATACAGTCAAACCAAATTTATAAAGAACTCATGATGAGACCTGTCACAGAGACAGATATGCAGAGATTTGTATACTGATCACAGTAACTTCATTTGAAGACCAGTCACACTGAAAGAATGGAAGTCTGGCACTAGAAAAAAGAAGCCTTCAAAAATGCGGGATTTGCACCTCAGGGGAAATAAAACCTCAAATATTAAGAACAATATAGACTGTTGTCTGTGTGGTTACAAAATACACAAACAGTAATACTTGGCTAGGAAGGCAGACAATATTTATAATGGTTAGAACTTGATTAAAGTTAACAGGGTAAATCAGTAGCAGACCACAGTTTATTAACCGCTTGTCTACTCTAAGAGCTTGTTTTCTGGCAAGGAATTGGCTGTAATACAACTTTATCATCAACCCCCACCCACCATCAGAGTGAACAAAAAAAGCTATTATCACAGAATATTCTGAGTTGGAAGGCACCCACAAGGATCAAGTCCAATTCTGAATGCCCCATAGGGGATCAAATCCACAACCTTGGCATATCAGGACCTCCAACCAACTGAACTCATCTTGGGGTCACTGTATCCTATACAAATATTTATAGAGAAAATAGGCAGGACAGATGCTAGAGGAAAATCCATCTTGTAGCAACAATATTGAGGAAGTGGAATGCACACATATTTCATCTATTGACAACTGGGAAACTTAGATTTGTTATGAATTCTCACCTTCAGAGCTGCTGCATGATGGGACATGGTCCTGCCTACCCGTTTGTCACTGCTGTACTGCTGTATGTCTGCTATCCACTCCTCACACTGAGCCATGATCTCCACTCTTTTCAAGTAGAAGTGTTTGTGGATGACCTGCAAGAAAACATTCCCAATGTTACATGCATGGAAGAACCATATACTTTAACAATAGCAAATTTGCAAGACCTCTGTGGGTCTAACTGAATATAAGGGAAAAAAATCAGTATGAAGGTAATTCAGAATCGAACCTTGTTGGAGATAAAATTGGAATTTCTGTCCTCAGAGGTTTCCAAAATCCAACTGGAAAAAGCCCTGATGAACCTGTTCTGAATTCAGCTAATGCTGTTTTGGGGAGTTTATTGGTCTGGGTATCTCTTCCAGTCTGTAGGAATCCACTGTTTGTGTGCAGCCTGCCATTTCAGCAGTCACTTGTGCTACCTGGCTGCAGGGTAAACCAGTGCCAGAAATACGCTGAGCAAAAGCAAAAGGGAGAACAGAGCGCTGCTCGTGTTCTGCAGCTCAAAGGTGGATGTACACGCAGGCACAAAGTTCTCAGAGCAGCAGAGCTACACAGGAACACTGCTGAGGCTTTCACTGCTCCTTTCCCTGCCCTGTTTTGCTGGAGAAACACAGAGGAAGCAGAAGTACCACGTCCTCCCCTGTCACTGACCATGGGCTGCCCCAACAGAAAACAGATGAGCAGAAACTACAGTACAAGCACAGGAACATTACACACTTGTGCAGTGAGAACGATCACAGCAGCTGCTTCAGAGGGGATGCAACCACTTTGCTTTAGGCAGAGACAGCACTTTTGGGGACACTGGAGTTCTCAGGGCATGGCAGTTGAGCTGCCCAGTTTGGATGGCGGCCAGTATTTGATTGAAGAGTAATTTTGGTATTCAAGTATATATTTGGGTTTAAAAAATCCAACCAATCAATACTCATACAAAGTTGTGAAACTCTACTTGGTGTTGGCTTTGTCTTAAACAGTTTTCTAAAACTCTGAATGGTGAAAGGAACAATAAAACCAAAGAAATTTTATTCAGCACTGAGAGTTCTTGGCCATATTGCAACATAATGGGAAAAATAATTTTTCCCTCTGGAGGTTAGAGAAAATAGCTATCTGTCTAAAGAGAAACTGCATATTGAAAGCATAATTGACTTCAATTCTGGACACATTTCTTAAATCCATAATGGAGCTTGGAAAACTCTCAAAGACTGGTAGTTTAGCTCTCCCGAGCCTACCCATCATTTAAGACACTGAAGACAAGACAGCTCAGATTTTTGAAGACAACAGATCTCAGGATCCATGTTCTTAGACCTCAGTCTCCAGCATGAGTCTGCATTTATGTTACTGAACTGATCAGCACTGTTAAGGTTTCTAAGATAACCCTACAAAAAACCTAGAGGTCTGAACAAAAAGGGAATCTCCCGAAGAAGTGTTCAGATAATCCGAGACATGCATTTCCATTTGCAGATGGAATCTAGCATTGTTCCAAAGCTGCCTTTTTCATACCAGCAGTGTGAAATCTGAGCTGCAGAGTAAGCACATGATTACTGAGACTCTTAAAGTAAAGTGCAGTAACAATAAGCTGGGATTCAGTTACCAAATGGTGTAATACTGCATATCCTTCACTTCTGTACAAGTGAGAAGAAAAGTGAAGTATTTATTGTCAGGGAGCCCACTGCTTTATTATATATTCAATTAATTTAATCTTACTGCGATTTGAGAATGCCTTTTTCCAAAGTGAAACCATTACATTAGCTAGAAGAAAAAGACCTATTAGCAGAAGTTATTGGATTATGTGTCCGGATATTATCTTCATCATTGTCTCCTACTTATTGAGTAGAACATTTAAGAGGTAATTCTGTTTTATTTCATTAATTCAACACCCCTACATACACTGCACATCCTTTTCCACCTGCATGCGGATAAAAATATCTAACACTTGTAATGCAGGCAAAGTGTCAATGTTTTCTCATTCCACAAGACACAGTAATTTTAGTGAAAAATGTTTTGCATTCCAAAGGATGTTTTTTGCAACATCAAGGGAGGGATGGGAGATTAACATCTCAGATGCCACACCCAGAAATGTGCATAATCCTAAAATAGTTAGGCTTTTTCAATATTTTATTATGCAGACAATTGAAAGCATAGGTGATACTGCCAGATGGTTCCACACTTCAACACTGGCAACAGCTGTAGTAGTTCAGAGCAAAATGTGTCTTTCTGGAAATATTTGCTGGTAATACTGCAAGATGGCTCATGTTTGACCAAACATTTTGCATTAATATTCATACAGATTCTCTTAGTGTCTCTTCAGCTCTTTTTTCCTTGATCTCATTGCTGTATATGTTCAAGCCCCTGAGATCTAATTCATCTGCTTTGGGAAAGGAATTGACTACAGACACTGAGAGAAATCCCTAATAACTAAATTATTCTATGATGCTACAGGTGAGCTTTAGCCTATTTTCAGGAATGCAAACAAATTAAGCAATTTGATTTAGTACAATATTTTTTTTAAGACAGCATGAATGCATAAAGGTTAGCATTGCTTTTAGCAGTATCGAGACAGTTGTTTTTGAAGGCACAGGTTTCTAGTGCAGACGCTTTGTGGAATTTCTTTTAAGATATTTTTCCAACTTGCATTATCTTGGTGTATTCAAAATGTTTCTTAATTTTTCTTCAAATTAATGGTCCTTGGGGAAATACTGCCTATTATTTATGCAGAGTATGAAGCATGGAGTGCCCCTTTGCAGAGCTGACCAACAGGTGTTACAAGCCATGTTTAAGGTCCTGCTCAGTATTAAGCATGAGCTGTGCTGATTGAACCATGTTTTATCCAACTGTGCACCAAGATCCCGTTCAGGTCAGTCCCCCACTTTGCCTGCGTTCCTGTTTCCCAGAAAAGAATCTATGAAGTTTGGTGCATCCTTATTCACTTCAGTCTCTTGAGTCAGTTGCCACAGGTGAAAATAGACATCTCATGCATGATCTTACCAAATATTTGCATTATTCTTAATGCTCAAAAAAGAGAAATACTGCCTTTCACAAAACCTACCTCCTTAAAACATGGTGATGGATTTCTCATTTGTTCAAGCATTGCCCATTTGACTGTTGCCTGTCGGATATTTCCATCATATTCTCTGGAGCTCTGGGTGCCACTCGGAGTCCCTCGCGATCGCTCATAACCTGGTTCATTGAAGTATGGCTCTGCCACCAGGATTAGGGACTGGACAGACACTAACACCTGTTGAGAGAAGAAGCCAAATATTAAAATCATGCTACCAAAGTATTCTTACAAATACACACAGCTCTGCTCACCTTACAAGCAAAACCATTTCAATGACAAAAGTACTTCCATTTGTGATACAGGCTATGTGCAACCAGGGAACATCCTCGATTTCAAACCTACACTGTCAATCCTCACAAAAACCACCAAGTCCTGTGGCTGTGTATTTAGCTCAAATACTGAGAAAATGACAAATGTAACTTAAAACCTGCAAAACAAACATACAGATTAAGTAAAAGAAAGTATTTAAAAGAAGAGATATCTGGTTGCACTCTTTTGTGAAAGAAAGTGTATTTGTCAAGTTCTCAGTCAACAGCTTTGATTTTTATCCTGTGGCTAAGCTTACTAATTCTTCTAATTCTGAACTAGATGGAAAAGAAACAAAGGAGGTAAAATGCCATGTGAACCACTGAAATTAATCCTGATCTACATTGTCTCCCATTTTTTCTTTCAAATGAATGTTCTTAGCCCTTTAGTTTCAAATTTTACAAACCATACTGTGTCATATGCCAAATATATAAAACAAAAATATGCACATAAAACAAAATCTCAGAATTTTTCTTAAGGGAAAAAATGTTTCCAATACTATATGAACAAAGCACCAACTATTCAGTAATTAGGAAATAATATTCCTCCTTTCTATTTTACTATCCAGCACACATGTGAATAGATGCTTATATAAATTCAAGACATTTAACTATATACTCAGTTATTCCTAATAAACCCCAAATAATTAAACAGATAAGTAAGGGTCTTAGGTATTCAAATGTAGATGTACTGCTTATTCATGATTTGATGGCTTTCTAGTTTTTCCAGTATTAAGAAGTTTGTCTCTGTCAACTTGTTTTTTTTACTAAATGAAGGCCAAGTTTTTCTTATGTACTTAGGACCAAGTCCAGCAGCAACAATTTTAAGGATTACAGTTCTGTGACACAAACTTCCAGAACTGTAAGGAATTAAACCAAGGTGATTTGAACACTTGTATTTCCTCAATTAGTGAAAAGCCGATGATATGTTACAGACCTAGGAATGGTACTTCCAGAACTGGGCATACTTAGGTGCAGATACCCACATGTCAGGGCAGCTGTTTCTGGAACTGCCTCTTCTCCTAGCCTAAGTACAACTTAGAGCTTTAAAACATTCCCTAATTTCACAGCCTAACTTGTGAATTTGGATATGGAAGACAAGAGTCCTCCTTTTTCTTGGTGGATGCAGAATGTACAGCTCATATCAGACAGATCCATGTCAGCAGCAATCCAAACTCTGACTCTTTTGCAGGCAGTGCCCTGACATGCACAGCTGTGCTCTGTGCTTGATTGTGGCATTCTCCTGGAGTTTCTCATGTAGCAAAGCCAGCACAGAAGCGTTCCAGCTTCCCATCCTCTCTGTGATGGTTCCTCACTCCACAGACACAACATCAGGTCAGTAATTCCCATTAAAGCAGCAGTCCAGGGCCAGCTGAATGACACAGGTTACCCTCAGTGCCATCAGCACCTCACAGGAACACACCCTCACTCCTTTAGGTGCCGTGGCACTGCCCTTGTGTAGTGCTGTGCTTTCATTACAGCTCAGAGGGGCAGTCTAGGGCACCAAAGTCTTTATCCTGATGATTAGACATGCAGCTGTGCAGTGGGAGATGGGAACCAGCATCCCTTGTTGGGCTGACAAGGAAAATGAACCAAGTTTTCTGTTTCTCAGGCAGGTGCTCCAGGTAGCTGCTGGTATCGTGTGCCCCATCAGTCTGCTGTACCTGCCCTGCACTCAACTAGAAGCAGCCATAGTTATTTAGTGTTAAACCTTAAAATGCAGGTAAATGCATTAGAACATACAGAATGTGCCTCACAAATTCAGTTTCATCAAGCAAATGGCCACATAGATACCAAAAAAGGCAGAATATTAATGCAAATGTGCTAAGTCACAGTAGAGTGATTTTAGGACCTAGGCTTTGGGTATGAAAGGTGTTTTGGTGATCTCTCTGGTTTTTACATGTCTCTAGAAGAATAGGCTTTTGGTTTTTAAATATTTTGTATTTTAGATAGTTATGGTTTTTTTAAGTAGCTATGGTAAAGAAATTTGACCCTGCAGCATTGTACTTTCTGGGCCTGAATAAGCAGTCAATACTTTGAATTATAATTGTAATGAATGAAAAACTCTACACTGATCTTCCAGTTTTGCTGGGTAATAAAAATTAATTTCTGAAGTATTTTGGGTGGTCTGACAACAGTTCAATCTCTGAGCCAGAAAAAACATGTAGTGCTTAATTCTTTCCAAGCAATTTTAGTCCTACAGCTGTTTTCCATTTTATAGTTGTAAAGTGTTTCTCCCAGTATGGTGGGGATGGGACTTTTTCCAGCAGTTTTCTTACTATTCTCAAAATGAAACACTGGAAAAAAGTTTTAAATTATAAACTTCTATGCTGCATGTGATTTCTAACAATCAAATCTAACATCTTAATGTAAGAAAAAGGACTTTAATGAAAATAGACTTCCTAAATACCTGTACCTTTCTACACTGATTTTATAGTTGAAGTCCAAAATTGCAGTTCATGTCTTAAGAATCTGGACCTTGGGAGATCCCAATGTGATCCTCTCTCTTGCTGATCTTGAAGTTCCCTTAATTGTTGTGCCCGAAGATGAGACCTAATAGCTTTGCACTGATACCAGTGGCTCCCTCAGCTCCCCTGGATTCACAGGGTTTGGTTCCAGGAGCATGTGGGTCCAAGCAGCCTCAGTAGTCTTTCCTCTACTGTGGGCAATTCCTCGTTCTCACAGACCTCCCTAGTGAGGGCTCAGGGACAAGAGAAATCAAGTCTTAAGTCTTACCCCTAAGAGTGAGGCAGAGATGACCTCTGCCTTTTCCATGCCCTTGCCAATAGGTTTCCTGCCCCACTGAGCAGCTGGAAGCCTAAGGAAAATGTGTTCTTTTGCTGCCATCATACTTAAGAAAAGCTCTTCGTGTTTGTCTTTATAACCCTCAATATTTTCAGTGCCATCTGAGCTTTAGTTTCTCTAATTTCTCTCCTGAAAGTTTGGTCAATGTCCTTTTATTTCACACAAGTAGCCCATCCTCTCCTTCCACCTTTCCTTGCTTCTTTTTGCAGCTGAGCTTAGGCAAGAGTTCTTGTTTATCCATGCTGGCCCTCTGCCTCACTTGCCTGACTTCCATATACTGGAATAGACCATTCTTGAAATTTTAGGAGACTGATAAATCTGCTCTCCAGGGCCAAACCCTGAACAAGCTGAAATCTGTTCTGCTGAAGGCAGTAATTCTATTATGCTGAAGCTGTGCAGTCTTCTAGGATTTGGAACAGAGATTGTACCTTCTGCTACATAATAATTACTCCAAAACTCGGAATAAATTCAGTAAACTGCCATAGGAAAGAAGCCATTGCAGGCTTTACTTTTACTTAATGTCTTTGCTTGTGAGTCAGTGCATGTCTGTGAAATAAAGCTGAAAATTGTAAGGACTGTGTGCCCTAATAAATTCTGCTCTAATGTAACACTAATTGTTATTGAACACAGCATAGCTGCACTTCCATTCCTTTTATCTTTATTCCTCTACTCAGCTCACCTGCACCCTTAGGAGGAGGAAGGCTACAGTATGCACTAGTGTACTTCACTTGCTCTTCTCTCACAGCGTGGAGCCTCTTTTGTCTTCACCATAAAAAGCTTGTGACAAATCCATGAGATGATGTCATCTCCCCGTCCTTTTTTTTTTTTTTTTTTTAATAAAATAAACATTTGAAATCATCTGAGCAGAGCTGGTGCAGGAATCAGCTGCACACATGAACAACTGCTCTTCAAGACCAGACCAAGAAATACTCATTAGAAAAAGCATTTTGAAGAACTTGTCTCCTCAGCAGTGTTCCTTTCCTAGAGTTCCAATGATGTTTTCTGGACTTTTGTCTAATTTATGTTTATTTGAAGAAGATTATTCTGGTTTAAATGTTACAGAAAAGGAATCAAAAGACAACTTACTACTCCTAAATGACATTTGAAGAGAAAGAAGAAATTGCTCACCTGCAAAAAACTTGATGTTTGGGGATTCCATTTCTCTTCTGGCCTCCCATGCCATGTGTTAAGTATGCTTAAGCACACCTGAAAAGGTGACATTATTAATACCACAGACAAATATTACGACAAAATTGTTCTGCTTGGACAGAACAGAATGTTGACTTTACATTCATATTTTTGACAAACTTTTTACAACAGCATTCTAAAAGACAAATTTGTTTCCTATCACAGAATCAGTGAGGTTGGAAAAGACCTCAGGGATCACTGAGTCCAACCTGTGACTGAACACCACCCTGTCAACCAGGCCATGGCACTGAGTGCCAGGTCCATTCTTTCCTTTAAATACCTCCAGGGTCAGTGACTCCACAGCCTCTCTGGGCAGCCCATTCTAATGTCTCATCATCCTTTCTGTGGAAAAATTCCTCCTAATGTCCAACCTAAAACTCCCCTGGTGCAGCTTAAGACCGTGAGACTACTTTGAAAGGAAAACAGATAAAAATAATGTAGATAAGCAAGAACAGCCTCCTAATAAACAAACAAGACAAGGGAGATGACTTTTCCTCATGGGAAACCTATGGATTCTAGTGGCTCCAGAAAAAAAGAGAATTATGAATATTGCCTGATACTCTAATTTCTGATTTAAATACTGTTATAAAACTTGCAATTGTGCGTTTTAAAGACAGTCATTACGCTTAAGCATGTATAAGGTGGTTTCTGCCACACAGACTATCAAGAAATTGGAATTATTCCTTAACTTTCATGACTGATCTGAACTTTAGGGAAGTTTATAGTGTTCTTGAATCTTATTGTGAAACGGAACAATCCAAGACAGGAAAAACAAAGAGACAAAACAAATGGAAGAAATTTAGAGGTAGGTATTTTCCAAAACTTAAAACTAGACAAAGAAAAATGGAGATGAAGTCTCCACTAGGAATTTTATTCTGTCTCCACATTAATAGAAAATGAATGGGAAAAAAGAGATAGGGCACTGGGCAAACCTTCAGCTGCAGCTGATAAGAAGCATGCTTTGTCCATGGAAAGTGTATTTCAGCTAGCCAAAACAGATTTCTGACTGGTTCATTTAGCAGAAAAAGATGAAAAAGAACATTTTTCTCAGTGAACAGTACTTGTTTTTTTTTTGGTCCAATCCAGCTCATAAAGGCTGGATCTCCAAAAATCTGCAAGACTATTTAGAAAGGGGGTAATTCTCACTTGAAACTGGCAAATCCCTCTTCATTTTGGTCTGAAGACCAATGTTAACCAGAGCTTCATCCTGTACATTGGGAATGGCTGATCCACAATTTGATCATAAAAGGAAAAAATATTCATCCCTTTCACCTCCTTGTTACATCTGACACAGGATCCCAGCTGACCTACCTTGCCATCATTGTAGAGGTTTGGATTAAATCTCACACTGTGGCCTCCAGTTGTTTCCAGATTCACAAGTGGAGGGGAATTCGGATAGTCTTGTGGGAAATACACATCAAATTCAAAGCAACCATTTGCGTATGGGGTGTCTGCAGGACCAGTTATAAGAACCTACCAGTGTTAAAAAGAGAGAAAAAAAAGGACATTTAAAATCCCCACCCTCATATCTATCACACAGTTGATATTTTTAAGTTATATGAAGCATTTTATTTCCCCCTGCTGTGTATCAGGAATTATTACTAGACCTCATAATCACACACAGGCTGTCAGTCTGTTCATTCTGATACTGTGGGTAAGCAAAGCCCTCTGTGAACACGAATTTCTCCAGATTAGAAATGGAAAGTAAGACAGCAGGAGCTGAAACTCTTTCCTATTGCATGCTATTAATAGATTGTTTTTTTTCAAAATACAGATCCAGAGGCACTCAGTGTACTGCTCCATACCTACTGTCTGCAACTTCAATGGTCACATGAAAAGATGTGTTTGGACCATAATGGAGCAACAGCACTAAACTTTTCCCTTTGGAATAGCTGAAAAATAATGAATCCTGTTCTGTGAAGACTCCTCAGCCAACAGAGCACTCCTGGGGCAGACAGGCTCTCTCTGCCCCTGCCAAGTTGCTGAGAAACCAGACTCAGACTCAAATACTACCACTCACATTAATGCCTGGACAGCAACTAAAGTGGACGCGAAATATTTCTATTTTTCCCTAAGATTTCAGGCACCTTCCTGAACACTTCTATGCCAAGCTGAAGAGAGAGCTAAAGGCAGCTTTGCTCCTTCACCTTCATTATGTCGAGGCGCTCCTCATCGCAGCGCACGAAGACGCTGGAGGAGGACGAGAGGGGCAGCGAGGTTGAAAGAGTCACGGCCTCCTGAGCCAGGCGTCGCGCCCGGGCCGCGCTGTTGGCGTCGCTCGCGTTCTTCACCTGAGACATGTAGTGGTAATTCACTTTAAAAACCAACTTGCCATCATCGTCTTCGGAAACCATTTCAAATGTGTCTAGAAGAGAAAGAAGTTGCAATGCGTCAGGAAAGGAGGGAAGTTTATAGTGGATTAGTCTTGGATAAAGATTATGAGCATTAAAATCAAGAAAGTTTAATTTGCATCACAGTAATGCAAAAAAGAGTGTGTTTTGTGAGTTAACAGTGATCACAGAAACCAAAGCATTAGCAATGCTGGGCTGAAACAATTTCTGCAGCTAATTTACAAACTTTCATATGCAACTTGTCAAATATACACCACTCCCAATTCGGAAAGCTAGCAGCTATTCCCCACCAGGAATGTGACGATACTTACAAACACGTAATAATGGTAATAATGGAACCTGTGTGAAGCCAAGTGCCAACGGTATTTACTCATGTGCTCGTGGCAATGATATTGAAGAACCATGAAAAATTACAGTGGAGCTGGTTTTCTTTAATCACTTGCTACACACAATCTGCAGCACAGCTGCCAGAGGGAAAAGCTCCCACTTCCTACAAACCTTCTTAACGCCTACTCTTGGCATACACTCCACAAACACTTGTGTGGAAAACCTCTTATAAATAAAACAGCAAAGAAATGTGACTGCACATGCTGTCACCACAAATCAAAAAATACTCAGTGAACATGTTTTTGCAATACTTTTATAGTTCTTTTTTGGATAAGATACTATTGATTCTTTATGATTATTTTTGGTAACACATTCATTTTATGGCCAAAGTTAGGACCAATTCCTATCACATTTTCCAAATGCAATATATTGCACTTTATGAAAGGACATAATCAAATTTATTCCAGTTTCATATAAAAAACCACATTTTGATTTGAATTATTTTCTATTTTAAAAATAACATATATGAGCTTTAAAAAAAGAAAATCGAACATTTCAATGTAATTTGAGAACTGAAAGACTCACCAAAAAATCTTTAGTGTAATGAAAACGTGAATACCATCATATCACTGAATTTATCTGGTCCCTTGAATTACCCTGGTGCATGCTTAAAACATTTCTTATTAGTTCAAAGTGTGCATGAGTTGCTAACCCAAAACCACAGATGTACAATTTTCCTCACGTGAAAATTATCAGTGGCCATGTATGTAAAACAGTTGTTAACTTTTAAGGTAATAAAGGATTCTGTTCAACAGAACACACAATTTCTTCAGTGTCTGCTCTCTAAAACACACACATTCACACTTCTCAACCTACCAAACTGGAGTTTTTTCATGACAGCCACATACTTCTCTTCAAGGGATCGCAAAACAGACAAAGGCTTGGGCTTCACAGCAGCCTTTTTGGAGTATTCAGCCATCTTCTTTTCTGTTGTGCAAAATGTGATGATTATTTGGAGTTAACTACGTAATTCCAAGAAAAGCATGGTAAGTGTTGACATTTTATGGTTACATTCTCTTGCAGAGACATCTCAAAACTGAGCATCATTTAGGTCTCTTTTTCTCACAACTGTATATCATTATCTGAGCAGCTTGGTGTAAATAAAGATCATAATCTCATCTTAGAAATAATTCATGACTGCTGCTGCTTCTTTGAATATTCTTTTATTGTTTCTTTTAATTTATCTCTTTTAATTTCAAACAGGAAGTATGACACATGCTTGTGTGGATGGCTATTCCCACATGCATTCCTGGACTCTTCAAAATCAGGAACTGATTATACATGCCTTTATAAAATGCACTCCCCCGATTCAGCTACTTAACCTTTAGTTTTTATTACTAGACAATCAGATGGTCTTCTGAACATCTTCAACCCATGTTTCAGAGTTTTGCTCTGCATTCATCTACTTAGAAGTCAATCCGATTCATAACATTTAGTTTTAATACAAAAGGTTTTATTACTAAAGGTCCTGTATGTCGTTTTCTGTCAAGAAAAATAATAATAAAAGGTACTACATAATTGTGCTGGAAGCTGTGAGGTCTAACTCCAACTCTAATTTACTGATTCACTAATGTAAGTTACTAATTTAACTCTAATTCTAACTTGCTTGAATTATTCTGTTTCTTTAGCAAAGCATTTAAAACTACCACAAGGTTCCAACCTTGTTTTGAAAATCAGTCAGCAGCTGGGGACAGGAGGGAAGTGTTTTGTCTTGCTTTTAAGCTGACTTGTAAGTTATCTGTGAATGGCTGCATTACAGAGGAACAGCAGCAGTAATTATACAAGTGTTTGTGTTTCACCTTGGTTTGCCTGGCGCAGACTGGTGGTCGCAGCATAAACGATCTCTGCAGTCTTTTGGATGTCTGGCACCAGCAGGGTCAGCCCCTCTGGTTCTTGATCAGAAGTATCTGGTTTTACTCCTGCTTTAGCTTTGTCTTTTTTAGACCTGTATGGGGCAAAAAAATGGGATATAACATGAGGGAGTATCTTCCAACCAGACATACAGTATCCAGTGCATCCATCAACAGGAGAAAATACCAAAGAGAAAGGATTGAGACTAAAGCAAGCCTTCTGAAATGGAATGTGTCTCTGTACCTTCAGGTCCATCACTGAATGCAGTAACCAGCAGTTCCAACACTGAACACGCTGCCTTGATTTGACAAACAGATGTACAGCTGGTGTGAGTAGTGAAAATATGAACACAAAGCCAGAGATTCCAGTACAGCAGTTTCTGCTTCAACATTACAGGCCTCCTGATTGTCACCCTGCAGGCTGACCTGATGTCTGCACACCTTCACATAGGATTAGAAAACCTTATAACATCAATCTCAGAAAGATCACGTCATGAATATGCATTTCATCCTTGCAGATCCTTGTGAATAACTAATACCTAAATAGGTGATGGAAGTGCTCGTTCCTGCTGTACAATACACTAACAATTACTGAGAAGATACTAATGGTAAAATTCTAGGAAACCTGCAGTAAAAATTTACAGCATGTAGATGAACATCAGCTCAAGCACCACAGGACCGTGGGTCCAACATGAATTTTGTCTCTCTCTGCAGTTCTCTTCTGGGCTACAGAAATGTAGAGCTTTTCTTTCAATAAAGAGTTTAATGTAACATAATTTTAAAAACCATAAAATATAAAAAAGCATCTAGGTTACATTGGATGTTTATAACCAAAGTATTGCAAATCAAAATGTCAATTTAATCCCCTCAGTTTTTTCTAATTATTTGAAAATGCAGTGCATACTAACACTGTTGTTTGATAGAAGCTAGCTGCACAGTAATATAAGATACATTTAAGTCTTTCGATTGTGACAATCCAGTCCTTACTAGCATAGAAGAAATGAGGACAAGGGTATTTGATAGTAATGTAACCTAAATGTGTGTATTTAAAAGCTTCTGTGTTTTAAGAGCTAGCATAAATTTACACTGTCATCCTGCAAAACCTAGGAGATTTTAATGCTAACAGCACCCAAATTATTTTACAATTTCTATATGTTTTTGTTTCAACAGCACTTAGAGACCCAAACAAGTTCAACAGCCAAGATGAAGTGGTTTTCTCTTACTCACTAAACCAAGAAACTATCTACACAAGTAAAAACAGCAATTTAAGGTTTTGATATAGCAAACATATTTTACCAACTATAACCTCTCTGTGTTTTAATCGAGACTGAAATTGTGCATAATGAATGACTCTCTAAACTATTCAGTAGAGGTGATTACAGTAGTACTGAATATGGTCTCTGAACTGTACCTAATCAAATGAGAATATCCCTAGAGAGCATTAATAACAAAATACATTACTGTAGCACGGTCCATTTTCCCTGTTCCAGATTTCCTCCAAAAGGATGTTAGCCCATGGCTGACTTCAAGCTATTCTGAGCTTGAAGTTAGGAGGAATCAGAGGCATCACAGCCAGCTCCAGGTTGCATTTGAGGAACATTGTATGACAAAAAAGCAGTAGCTGCATCTCTCATTCATACTTTGCAATCCTAAGATCATGTACAGGCTAGCAGCTACCAGTCTCTAGAAAGGTATAGAGATTTATATCTGCCTACTATTGATGCAAAAGCCTTAAGCTATTTGCTACAAAACCCTTGGAGAAATTCTGGCTGAAGTAAAATGTCGGTGGGCATTATGCAAGAGAAAGATGTGTGAAAAGCAATAAAAATTTGCTTGGTGAAGGTACCGAAAGTAATATTAATTCTTACCAATTCATTTTCAAAACAGAGTTCTTGTGGCTCTTTGGCCACCCACTTGCTTTTACAAGTGCAATTTAGGCTACTTGTTTGGTTTTCTTCCTTCTACTTGGTCTTAGAATCAAAAAAATCATTAAGCAAAACGCTTCACCACATGCTTAAAAATTCCTACACGCACAGTGAGTTACTGACAGCAACTACCACAGCAGACAAGGAATATGTATTAGTTGAAGCAGCAGGGAAAAGAGACATCTAGTCAAATGCAAACTTTCAGTACCAATAATATAATTTCCTCTTGTTCTCCCTGCTGTCCACAACAGTTACACTTCAGCACTTTTGAACTGTCAAAAGAGAATGTACTCTCCAAACATCTCCTGTGCCACCAGGGAAAGGAGATTCTGTCCACTGCAATCATGAGCACAACAGAAACCTCTGCCCCGCCTCTCCTCAGAACAGACTTTTGAAAGCACGTGTTTGCAGAACAGCTCTACTCTGACAACTGCAGTTATCTGGGGCTTGTATGAGGGTCTACATTATCACGTTGCCTAACTTCTGAGTCAGGACACACCTGTGGAAGAGCAGTTTAGGAAGTAAAATGCAGGAATAAATCTAACTCAGCCACACCTCTGCCCCATCCAAGTTTCATTTTTTGACCTTGATTCTACCTAACCAAGGATTTCAGTCAGTTTCTTAGGGAGGATAAGATAGCTGGTACACAAATTTCTAAAATTTAACATACTGCCTTATCAACATTTAGCTTCCTCACACAAGTGTTGTTTACACATTCTAATGGTTAGTTAGGCTAAATGTAACCTTTTTCCCCACTTTTAGGGAACAAATCAACTAACAGAGCCGTAGTGTGCAAGACTCCTATGAATGATGACACCAAATTTTTTCTGCCCCCATTTTGTCTTCCTACCTTCATTTGATTCAAAAGAACACCATGTTAGTGTGATCCATCTTGCACAGTTTGTGAGATCACAGAATGGTTTGGGTTGGAAGGGACCTTAAAGATCACCTCGTTCCAACTCCCCTGCTCTGGGCAGGTACACCTTAAACTGGACCAGGTTGCTCAGAGCTCCTCTCTCCTGGAGGCTTTGAACACCTCCAGGAATGAGGCATCCACAGCTTCTCTGAGCAACCTGTACCAGTGCCTCACCACCCTCAGAGCAAAGAACTTTCTCCTAATATCTAATCCAAACCTACTCTTTCATTTGAAGCCATCCCCTGTTGTCCTGTCACTGCATGTTCTTTGTAGAAAGTCCTTCTCCAGCTCTCTTGTAGACATCTGTCTCATTATTTTATTCTTTACTTTAGCATTAATCACAAATGTCTGGAGAAATTTAACAGTACTTTACAGTTTCTCAGTTTATTTACAATCAGCATATGGAAAATCAAGTAATTCCCTAGACTCTAGATAGGAAAATCTGTCACAGTTTCCCTAGCCATGTGTATTCTCACACTGATGATAATTTTTAAAGCTCACAAGAGTTTTGTGATGCGAGATAGAACTGAACATCACTGCAGACATGAACTATTACACTTCATTTTATGTTTCTTTTACATTAGAAGACCACAGCAGCCCTTTCTGAAAACATATCCTTGAAACATGTTTATCATGGCTATTAAATAATGCAATTTAAAAATTACATTAAAGGTGCATTATACGATAAAAATCTTACAGAGGTGTGAATCTGGTCTCTATACCCATCTCCCTCATGCAAAAAAACCCATCCTGGTCTGGAAATCTAAAAGCCCATTTTGTTCCCTAAACTGTATGCTTATAAAAGGGCTGAGACAAAAATCTTATTCAAAGCCTATGAAAAAGTTCAAAGGGTTTCACGTATCACCAATGCACTGGGGAATCTCAGAACACACAAAGTTAATAAAGATCAGTCACTATGAGGGTCCCAGTCCCTCAGAAAGGTCAGCAGGCCTCCATGAGCCTGCTGTAGCCTTGTGGCTGCTCTATGGACCCTGCAAAATAACTCCTTGGTCAGTCAGATTCAATCTTGGAGTCCTCCAAGGTCAAAATTACAGCTTCACTGAAGATGATAACCCATAAACTATTTCTCATTGTGACCTGAAACATGTGGCACTGCTTTGTGCACACATGAGAAAAGCAACTTGATGACTACTCTGCCATTTGTGAGCATAATGTGGGCAAAGCACACTATTAGCTGAAAAAATACCATTCTCCCTTCTTGCTGTCATCTCCACTGCTGCAGTCCTGCCTGGATTCACTCTCTCTCCAAGCTGTGTGTCCCACACTGGGTCACTGGTGACCCAGAGGCACCAGCAGGGTCCCAGCTTGAGACAAGCAGTTGCTGGGAACTTTATGGCTCCTTCAATACTCTGGGAAGGAGGAGATGAAATACCAAAAGTGAAGTCATGAAGACAGTAAGATGCTTCAGCTCCTTCCTTGCACTCTATCAGCCTGCATAGGAATTTGTGTATGCAGATAGCTAACAGTTTAACTAACTCCTGAGCTTTAATGCAGGAAAAACCTTTATCTAAATGTTATGATTTCAAGAGTGAAGGAGAAGCCAAATATTTAATTTAGACACAGAAACTTCCCCATACAGTTTTTCAGCCACTGAAGAAAAAGCAGATAAAATGTCAACTCATATTTAAAGGGATGACAGTCACTAATATATTTGCTAGAAGAGACAGCAGTGTACATGCTAATAATTTAAGCCATTAATTTAGCTTGTGCTAGAAGATGACAGCCTTCTCTTTATGCTGTGCTAAATGAATAATGAATTATACACACCCAAGGCAACTTTAATTTTCAAAGTCAATACTAATACTTACTCACCCGTGCCTGGTACTTGGAAGTAAATGTGATGATACAGAATGATACCCTTATCAAAGCATTCAGAGAGTACAGCCAGTGAACCATTCAGCCCCTGTGCACCACAGGGACAGTGCTTACAGCATGATGTTGCTCACTCTTAGTCTGGGTTTGCAACCATAGCCCTCCTGGTCTCTGCATTTGTTCCTTCCAGTAATTCACACCTTAAACAAATCTCTCGAAATCAGGCAAAACAAGCAAAGGACTGTGACTTTTCAAATGACCACTGGTGCAAGCTGGTAACCTCCTCCCAGATGTCTCCACCTACCCCATCCTGGGGCTTGAAGCACTGTTTACAGACATTAAATGGAAGCATTGCAAACCCGACTCTGCAGGACTGCTCCCTGCAGACAGCCATCAACTCAAAATGTGAGCTTCAGCATGCAGCACAAGGAACTGATAAATGTCTTTTAAAGAAAAATAAATTAAAACAAATTAGGCCTTGATCCTTGGGGCCCAGTTCTAAAGAAAACAATTTTTGTTTGCAAAATGCACTCTTTCACATAGAAGTTCTCCAAAATAGCAGTGAAGACAATGAAAAGCCATAGCAGAGAAAATGCCTCAAGCCCACCTTGTTCTATTCCAACATCCCCATGAAGAATAGTTAGGAATTTTAGAGGTAAGCTTGCTAGACGAATGAGCCACCATCCCATTTTGCCAGAATAACCATTTGCCATGAAGCTCACCAAGCAGACATTGGTTCCAATGGGCCTGCTTTGCCACACATCAGCAGCTCTGCAGCAAAGGGCTCAGCCATCACAGCAAGCTCATGTCTCAAATTCAGCCCTGTGGCAACTTGTTACACCAGCCTGACTGCTCTCCCATCACTGATGGCTTTGACTCACTAGCATTCAAACAATCATGAGAAATCATCTCATACCTAAATGTCTTCTCCATTATCCAGACATTTCCCAATTTTCTAACAGAATAATGTGGCCTTTGAAAGTAAAGGAAATTCAATGCTAACTGAAGACCAAAACCACACCTGTTCCCCTTCAATTCTGGATCAAAGTGGACACTCCCAGTCCAACATGGAGATGACATTTGGCAGACATGCAAGATGCGATGTTTTGCCTTTGAAACTAGAACCCATAATTTTGGGTTGTTGTTCTGCCAATTTGACCTAAAAGGAACAGCAGATTGTCCCATTTAAGAAATCCATGCCAATACTTGCTATATTTTTGGCACACCTTCAACTAAAATGCTGAGAATTCAAACCTTCCACCTCAGTGACTCCAGGCTGCTCAGGCTGTTGGTGTTTCCATCCTTGCCTATTCCCTGCTTCAAAGACAAACAGCACTATGCTTAAACCACCCAGTAAGAGACAAGCTTTCCTTTTGTGCTGGTCTAACAAAATAACGCAAGAAAAATTTATAGATAATGTAATTCTTATCAAATCCATCTAATATTAAAATAATTGTGATTCTAGAATTCTTCTTTGCTTCCAGATCCTAAGCTGGCACTGAAGAACTACTCATATTGCATTTATTTTATGAAATTGAAAAGAGCTTATGAACAGTAGTCATGCACCATTCTCACAAAACTACTTTTTAGACTTCAGCCTGGGGAAGTGACATGAGAAGATACAGGTTTCCATGGCCATTAAATCCGAGGCTAACAGATGATCAGATTAGCAAAGAAAAAACAGTCAGCAATTCTGGTGGAGAATTACATACACAGGTATTGGAAATGGATGATGCAGAAGCCAAATATATTTCCTATTTTAAGATTACATATACTATGAGATATATATATACATAAATATCTCACTACGGGTACCTTATATGTTTGATAAGCAAGACTTGCAATCTCAGTCAAGAAGGATTGGAGCAATTGATAGGTAAAGTCCAGTTCATCAAGAGGTACTAGAAAGAGTCCCAGTAATGAAATTCCTTCTCAAAACGTTTTTCAGGTAATAGTTGGCAAATATTCCGAGTTAATAGTGGGAGAAAGAACATTCTCCACACACCTTTTCCTGACATTTTATTTACCTTCTTCCCATAATGTTTCAGCATATGCTTAGGGACAGCACTAAATTTTGCAGAGGACAGGTTATTTATTCCTTAAAAAGCTGTCTTTAAATTCGAAGCAAGTAAACAGAATCAAGAAACCAACTAGTTACTGGAAGTAGAAAATTATTAAAATGAAGAAATGAAAATTTGTATTGCAACACTGATACCTACCAATGAAATGACAAGAGTATGCAAATCTACCAGCTTACATCTGTCATACCAAAACCATTCTCTGTAAATAGTACAGTAAACCAGACAGATACATACAAATACAAATCTAGATCAAACAGATGGTATATTCTCACTCTGGATGGCATCATCCATTCAGAGAAATATACAGAACTCAATCTTCTTTCACTTCTAGTTTCATAATAAGTAAAAACACATGTCCTGTTCCAGCCACAACAGGGTTCATTTGTGCAGTATCCCAGAGAAGGCAAAGTCAGGACCCATTCTATACCCTCTCAGACCATTGCTGGGGTAGGGGAAAGGGACTCTCCTCTGGGAAGAAGGGGCTTCTTCTGGCTGACTAAGTGTGGTGGAGGGAGCAGTTGGGTGGTGCCAGTTCCACACCAGAGGGAGCAGCTGGACAATGCCTGTTCCAAGCTGGAGGGAGGGGTCAGGATGGTGTATGTGCAGTTGGGTTGAGCTCCGTGGTGAGCATTTCTGCATGTGAATCACTCTTTCTTGTGTACACTTTTGTTAATATTGTTGCTGTTTATTCTCTTCTCTCACTGCTGCTTCCAGTAAATTGTTCTTATCTCAACCCGGGATTTTTACCTTTTGTGCCTCCAATTCTCCTCTCCAGCCCAGCACAGGGGAGGGGAAGGTAGGAACCAGCAAGAGGCAGCGTGTTTTGGAGCCCTAAATTGAGGAGTACCATTCCTAAAGCACCACCACACAATAGAGTTTAAATGAAGGACAGGGCTGATAAAAGTGCTTACCTCAGTCGGTTGGTATAGGTATCTACACAGGTCTTCATTTTAGCCAGCAAGGTCCCAACAGAAGCTTGTGACTCCAACTGCTCTTCCTCCTCTTCACTGCTTTCTCCTGACAGAGGAAGCAGTAACGGCACCATCGATGTGCAAGAGGCGATAGCGCGGAGCAGTTCTAGCAGAGCTCGGTACAGGGGAACGTGTCGAGCCATATCCAAAACTACGAGAGACAAGCAGTGCACAAAAATCACTAACACTGGAGACTCCTTCACTCCTAGTATGGATATTTTTACATAGAAAAGTGAGATTTAGTAATTTTTAAAATACTAATGAAATGTAATGATAATATACAATATTTTGTAATTGCCATTTTTAATTTGTGTTGTAATGGACCTGCACAGAAAGAAATTTACAAGATACCTGGAAAACAAAGGTTAACAAAAGACACAAGAGGACAAAAGTGCTAACAAGGTACTGAACGAATTACCACATGCTATATTCATTTTTAGTACCTTAATATACAGTCCTGGCTCAAATTGTATGGTAACAGTAAATGTAAACAAAAATCTATGGAGGAAAAATTGTAACCTATGGCATAGCAGAGTAGCATTTGCTGAATATAACAGCATAAGCATTAATAAAGACTTTCACATCACCCACTTTATTTACAGCCATCTTCCCCTTTGGGAAAATTTCTCTGCATTATTGCAGAGAAAAATATTTATGGCTCTTAAAGGAATGAAGTTATCTACTCAGTAGAAGCCTAGTTTTGCTTCTTTCATGAAGAAAGGATTGTTTTAAAAACCAGTATGTATCCTTCAGAGCATGCAAATTTTATCTGCACATATATGAATCACAAAACAGTAAAGATGAGTAGGAACATATAACAGGCAGGCAAACCTCCCTGTCTTAGTGCTTATCAGTGTGATATATATGTGTTACAGAAGTAACTGTGGGTAGAATATAGATATCAGCTCCTCTGATTAGCAAAGACAGGCAGACACACACAACTCTAATGGATTCTCTAGCACCACACTGTTTATTTTTCTTCTCCACTTGTTTGGACAAATATGTAATGGATGTCATTTCCACTGACTTTGTATCATTAATAGAAATCCTGAAAATGTACCAATAGGCAGATACTTTTACACAGCTGCTTCCTCTGCCCCTAGGACATGCTATTTTTAATGTAACCGCAGAAAATATTTGCTCTAGTTTAAAGTATTCACAAATGACTGGGTTTATGATAAAATAAATTTATTCTTTTGCCAGCAAAAAACCCCAGACAACAAAAAGCCCCTGACAACTTGCATTAGGACAGAACAAAGCACAGAAGAACTCTTTAATGTTTCATTTAGCACATCTCATCCTCCAAGCTAAAGCAGATCACAGACTTTCAACTCCTGTCACCAAACCCTTAGCTCTAAACACAGCACGATGGGACAGTATAAATAGCCAAGCTAAATTCAACAAGCCAGTTTATGCAGGTTTAAGACTGGATTTATCTCTGCCAGGAGTTCTTTGATCAATAGCTTACTATTTGTCTTTTGAATCTATTATAATGGCACACACAAACTCTTAACTGGGTGAAGTGCTATTGAACAGGAAGAAAATTTACCAAAAGAAAATATTAATTTGCAAGGCCTGATATCATGGCTCTAAAAATAACTTATGTCAAAATACTCTATATATCTAAAGCAAACTGAATTTAGACACTGGCATTAAGAAAAACAGTTTCAATTATCTGCTGATTCTTACCTTTAAATATATATTTTTATTTATATATATATATGGGCCTCCATTTTTTATGTTCAGTCTCTAATGAAGAATGGTTGCCCACAAAAAAGCCCCAGAATATGTAAAAATAAACACATAGAAATCTGATGATCTGTGTATTAAACAAAAACCAACATATCAAACACACACAAAAAAAAAAGGAAAAAGAAAGGAAAAAAGAAAAGGAGGGCAGTGAAAAAGGGCAAGCATAAAATACATGCTACCATAGTGTAACCCTGGCCAGAAACCACCTCCCACCTACAGTGCTAAAGACCAAATGGCTCCTCAATTTAATCAATAGCTGTTTATTATGAGGACAGTGAGTGAGGGAGAGATATGACCTCTTAGATAACCACAGCATTTCACTCTGGAAAGCTTTTATTTATTTATTTTAACCATGAAATTTTCATGAGACCAGAATACATAATTTCAAATCCTTCAGTGCTGGCTTGCCCTCTCCTTTGCTAAATAGATAGTTAAGTTCAGAACTACCATCATGAAGGGAACTGAACCGACATAACTTAAAGTGGGAATGTTTTCCAGAGACATGGGAGAGATTTCTGGTTTTAGCAGCTCCAACTCACTTGCACTGCTTTGCAATAGTTCCCATGTGAAACAAATGAAATGCATTCACTTGGCTTCAGTTTAAACAACCTTTTAGGGAACAACTGCTGATTTCTTTTACCTTAATGCCAGACTCTGTGAGACTCGATTTTTGGAACCATTGTATGTTTTATGTTATTTTTCTCCTTTATTATACTTACTAAGAATCGTGACTCATGCAAGTGTATTTTTTCTGTCCAAAATGCCTAAACCCCCTTCTATCCCAAATCTAAATCCTCAAAATGTTTATAGAAAAATAGTACAAAAACTTGCTGGAAAGAACCCAAAGGTGGCAAATTATTGTTTATCTTTATCTGGCAATTCACCTACTCCTTGTGCCTACTCTGCTTTCAGTTTGAAAGAATGCCAAGCTGATCACAGTGTATGCTTCCTGCAGATACAGGTCTGCTTTCTGAAAGAGGTGAAGACTTGAGCAGTCTGTTGAGCTCTATATAATTTTTAAGACACTGTTTAAGCCACTGGGACAACAGGATATTCTTTTGTAAATGCCTGGCCCAGGTCTACTTTTTGCTAAGCTGCCTGCCTCTTCCTGGTGTGACCTGCTCCAACTACAGATGCCCCAACAGCAATTTTCTGGACTGAAAGAGGCATAACAAGTCCAGCAGCATTACAAGTAGAACTTCAGTGTTCAGGCTGTGCCACTCACACTTCATCACCATCCTCACTGCTTTTCGTGTTTGCAGCACATTTAGTTGGGATTTCTGAAACAGGTCCTTTCTTCAGATATTATATATTTCAGAAATATAAATGACACAGGTTTATAATAATAAAAATATTTTGATCCTGTAACAAAGTCCTTTAAGGGAATTGAATTGAACTACTACAAACATGAATTAAAGCATAAAATACAAACCTGCAAATTAAAAAAGCTGATCTCCATCAAATAGAAGCAATGAAACTTTTGGACTACTGTCTTCAATACAGGTATCTGGCCAACTAAGTTGCCAACAATTTGCATTTCAAGCAAGTATAAACTTCAGTGAAGAACAAGTGTTAAAAGTAAACCACTGTATTCTTCCAAGCATGCCCTCGCCTGGGAGCATATCCAACTTTTTTTTGTCTGACTCAATTGAGCAATGAAGGTGTATCATAACACTACCTGAATTAAATATGATAGTTTCTCTTATAGGAAAAAAAAAAAAAATCCAACACTCCATGAAACAGAAACAAATACTTTTTCTTGTACCAGACCTACAATTTGAATACCACTAGGACATATTTAATATGTCACAATCTTTTTATATTGGTACTTCAGTTGTGTAAAAAGGCACCAACAGCCTTTGATTTATATGGGTATGCATGTAAGCATACTACACTGCAAATACACAGAATTCCTTAGGAAATGAAAATGGGAGATTAAAATTCTTGGCTTTGTAAAAATGGCAGATGACTACATTACCCAGGAGTCTCTGTTATCCCACGGATAAAACAGTTACTACATAATGACAGATACTTTTTACACAGAGCTCAGTTTGGGGCTCTCAGTCTCCTGCACTGAGTACACTCAGACTGTCCTGGCTGTCAGGCTCCCACCAGCTGTGGCATCTGTCACATCTGTCCTTTTTGGTGCTCCCTGATTCTGTGGGTCAGTAAAGTGCTGAGGAATGCTCAGCTCCCAGCAACACTGACCTGTTCAGAAGCTCCCCTTTGTTGACTCTCAAACAGAAGTGCTGCTCCAGAGAGCCCACCTGAACTTCTGCTGGGTTTCCTGAGCACTTCTTCAAATGATTACTATATGACACATAGTTACATCAAAAGAAAAGATTAAATTATTTCTTTTCTAGACTCAAGGCAGGGATTTGCACTCAGGTTTTATCCTGCTCCTTGTCTGCCTTACCAGGGCTGTAAGGATCAGTCTGCCTGGCAGCAACAGTGATGTTTCAGAGAAGGCTCCAAAAGCAGAGCTGGGAACTGGATTCTGCAGCACCTGACCCAAGCTGCTTCCCACACAGCCTGCCTTGTGATTCTCAACTTGCAGTGAGTAAATACACATCAGGGTCTCACCTTTTGGCTATACCAGCAGTTGACCAGTTCACCCAGCAGAGCACGAAGCAGAGCACAGGCTAAAACCTGCAGCTGAAGCTGGAGTGTGAGCAGGCAGCTGCAGACACCACCACGGCCCCTCGCTGGGGCCGCAGGCAGCTGTGACAGCCCAGGGTGACAGAGCAGGGCAGGAGGTGACAGGGAACAGCAGGGCAACAGCACTATGGGGGGCAGCCAGATGATGACAGCACTGCTCTGAAAGGCTGGAATATCAGTGGTACCACCCACAACTCTTAACAGTAGCAATTTTATCACCACCTTTGTTTTAGTAATTAAGCAATTATGAGTGGATGTATCCAAAAAACAGGTCAATGTCTCAGTGTCCCTGATAATTTGCAAGGAAGTTCAGGGGCAACAGGCAGCATACATATTTACTCACAATTCACATCAAAAAAAGTACCTCAGGTCTAAATTTATTCTGTTGCACTTATCAGAGCAGAAATCTCAGCAAGGTCACTGCTATTTGCTAAGATAGGTAGGGATGACAAACATTTGGAAAACATCTCATGGTTTAGGGGAATAAGGTCTCACTCCACTTTTCCCACTCCTTTTGGTAATGAAGGTCAAATTTTACCAGAATCACTACAATTCAGCTAGTCTCTTGCCACAATATTTGCAATTTAGAAAGATGCTGAATGAAGGCTAAATAGATGAAAAAAATAGAGATTTCATTAAACTAAATCTCCCTTATATGCTAATAACAATCAGTCTATTTGGGTGGAAGGAAAAGGAGCATTACTGAAGTTGGGTTAAGAAGTCTTGAGTTCTGCAAACTGCTGAGCATCCTGTCTTTTGAAAACTGCAGTCTTTCACTAACGTGCCTAAATGTCATGGGATATATTAAGGCATTTTTGAGAACTTTTAACCTATGCCTACTTGTTCCTGGGAAGCAACTGATTAACATTTAAAGATCATGTGTGATTTCAGAACGTTTCAATTGCTTTCCACAAATCTTTTTGTTCATCACTAATACAAATCTATTTCTTACAAATATCTAAGACTAGCTATGTCAATTACAACCCTAATATAATGAAAAAGTGTATGAGGGCAGGTAGTTTCACAGCATCAAGGTATCACCTTAAATTTCATATATATTTGTAGCAAGATAATGACCCAACTGAGTCTAATACTCCTTTCTTTCTTTTAATATTATACAATATTCTAACAAAGAATAGCCAGGCCTAATGGCCCATTAAATAGACAGTACTGAAGAGCAATACATTTTTTTGCAATTGATTTAACATCCTCAGTTCAACTTAACTGGCTATGAATAAGATTATTTCCATTGCAAAACATATTTAAAACATCCCAAAGAACACGTACATTTATTCTAAAATGAAGCAAACTATTAACATAGCATATTCATTATATTAAAAAAATCTTCACACTTTACAGCAAATTAAAGAAACAAATAGGGGAGAATAATTTGCAGGAAAATGATGAAAAGTTCTGATTTACTTGCATCTAATGTCAAGGCCTTCCCCACTGATTCTCACTGTGACTATATTAGGAATTCCTATGCCAAAGGAGCCTATAAACTTGACATAAAAAAACCCCAAAACAGTCACTTGAGGAAAAATAAACAACCAACACCTTTACCAGTTTTGCAGCTATGATACTGCCCGATGCTGACCCTTCTTGCTTCTGTGCTCTGACAAAAGCTGCCTATATATGCTCTCAATCTATCTCCTGTACCTAACTTCTCATTTTCTGCACTCATTATTTAAGGACTTAGTGAATTTCAGTTATTTTAAAGGCCCACAGACTATTTTTTTTCTGAATAGTCTTATTTTACTTCAGACCAATATACATGACTGCTGTTCTGCCTTTGTTGAAGGAAAGAATATTGTGCTGGCAGCCACAGCAGAAGGCACCACTGGAAACTCCTCCAAAACTACAGTCCTTTTATATCTTTTCTCAAAGAGATCTACCATTGCAAATATGAGAGAGATGATCATGAATGATCAATTAAAAGGAAGTAGCTGAAAAGAAAAACATGTTGGGGAGAGAACCCATATGGAAACCCAAGAAATATAAGGGAGGCCTTCTTCTTGCATGTGGTAAAATTTCCAGTGACCCCAGAGATGCTTCCAAGTCTCATTTCTTATTTAGTTTTGAATCTATTTCAGCAAGATATTTTATCTTCCTGAGAAAATGAATTATTTTGTTTTGTTAAATATTCATCCTGAAGTAGCTATCTAATCCTGCCTCAGTTTTAAGCAATGTGAAAGATAACCACCAGTTATGTGGAGTAACTGTATTATAGAACTGTTCTATTCATATCATGCACAAATGCTCAAAATTTACTACAGTGTATCCAAGCCTCCCCTGCAAAAATCCCAAGAAAACATCTATGTATACTGAGTGACCTTTTTTTTCTTTCATAGTAACAATCAGCTTAGGAAGCTAAAAGTAAAATAAGACATTCTCATTACCCTGCTACTTACTGAAGTTTAAGACCAATGTTAAGACCATGACTGCAGTGCCACATTCACCTGGCATTACATTCTTCTTTTTTACTTCATGCTTTTTAACCTCCAAATAAATTAGAAGTAAGATCCTAAAGTTCTGCCAATTTTACTTCATTTCTAAAACATGCTTAGTAATTAGCGAGAATTTCTTTTTTGATACCTCAGTTATTCACAAACCTAAAACCCATAGCAATGACCAAAGACTTCAGGATCTCCTTATCACACTAAAGACTCTCAGCTGCTATGAACACCACTGTTCAAAAAACACACACAAAGGAAACACTCATGTTGTATTTTTAATTAAAACCTTCAGAAGACACAGTCTTGTGGTCACATATACTGCCAAGCATGAGTGAGGCACCTCTGTCTTTCCAACAGAGCCACACACCCTTTTGTTAAATATTTTAAAACCGGAGCTGTTCTTCAGCCCCCCCTCTTTGCTGCATCTTTGCAAACATATGATCTATGAATGCAGTCCCTGCTGCAGGCAATAGTGTCGGTTCCAAATACGTCATGCTCTGCTGCCTCTTGATTTTCTGTTTCAGAATCAACCCAGGGCAAGCCTCTTTTATAATAGGCCTAATTAACACACTGTGTTCTGCTCTGCTTTGATAGAAAAAGAGATTGCCCCCAGAGTAGTTCAAAATCAGACCCCTAAGAAAACATTAGCCTTTGGGTAAACACAAAACAAAGCTTTCCAAATATTGTCATCTTGCAGTAATTTAAGTAGCGCTTTTTTTCTTTACTTATTTTAAAATAGGAATAACATCAGCATTTTCACAGTACTCTTTTCAGTATTAGGAAAAATGACATCAGAGGGACTCATCCCTTGAATAATGAAGCAGGAGAAATGGGTTAAGCACCCTTACAGGCCATGAGTCACAAAGCCCATTTCAGAGTAGTAAAACAATAAAAGAAGGGCGGGCCTCTGAATTTAATGGGTACAGTGTCATGCTCCAAATTATTACTATTATTGAAAAATCTGTTCTTCTGATGTCAGCACTGAGCCCGTTAGCAGTCAAAAAATATCAGGTCAAATGTTAGAAAAGCTGAAGATAAATTAGAAATTAATTATTGAGGCTGAATTCAACCATTAATATCACTTCAACACCATGTGCATTTCCCCCTTTTATCAAAGAGATGGGACAGGCCTGGAAAAGAGAGAGCGGGTGACTAAACAACACAAGGTACAGAATGAGCTGCTGCACTATCTAAAATGAAATAAAGACATTGCAGCCTCAGTGACTAATGAAGGGTATCATAAAGACATTGCTTTTAAATTATGAGTGGTAAAAAGAGTGAGTAGAATTGGACTGATCAATACATTCAAAGGAATGGGCACACCATTAGAAGAAATAGTGCCATTTGTACAAGAACACACACTACACAATACATCACTTTTAAGGTTTGGAAAAGCTTAGCACTAAATGTCAGAGTAGTAAATATTATCACAGGTTCAAAAGTAATTGGGTAAATTGATGTAAGGACAGGCCATCAAGGGCTAATAAATGAGGGGACACTACCCTTGGCAACATACTAGTAATACCAAAGCAGCATCTGCATGTCAGCCCCATCTCTATATTCTCCCTGTTACTGTCCACTATTGGTGATGAAGTGGCAGCCTAACAACCTTGGTCTGTCTTGGCATTGCTATTATTGTGTGTTCTAGGAAACTTGGAAAAAAAAAAAGTGTAACTGCAACAGGAAAGGAAAACTGCTCAATTAGACAGGCAAAATGCACTGCTCAGGGAAGTCGGTCAGTCATTTGTAGTGCAATAATGAAGCTCGAAACTGCTGCTCTTAACCATTTCTAGTTCACTTATTTTTTAAAGAACATTTGCTTTTGGTGGAATTGAGTATTTTCAGGAAAGTTCTGTTTACAAGTCAAGTCAAACAACACTTTTCACAGATGTATTCATGAATCCAGAAAAAACCCTTTGCCAGAAAAAGCACAAGGCATTATTTTATTAGGCCAATGTGTACAGTTGAATAAACAAGACACAATTTCCTGCATTTGAAAGGATGGGAAAAAGAAACCCAAACAGTACAAAATACTTGAAAATCAAGCTGAGCTTTTAAAGCATAAGTGACTATTAGAGCCATGCATGATTCCCAGTTTTGGAGATATTACTATTTAATGCCACGCTCTAGGTCCCTCATAATGGAATCTACTAGGGATCACTCTGCCATTAAATAGAACTCCAAACACACCTGAAAAGTGGAGCTCTCCAAATAATGGAGAAGTTCTTCTTGGAGGCTACAGAGCAATCTTATATGGGGCTTGAGAATACAGCATCAAGCAAGAATAATTAACGGAATCTAAAAATGCAAAATTGTGTATTCATTGGTTTCGTTTGATTTTAAAAATGGCCCAGCAGGCATCAATGTAGAAAGGCTGTGAGCAAAGTAGTTAAGAGTAAGCACATGCTGCCATGGGATCCAACCCCACTGCAACTTTTAATAAAATCCCTCCTCTGAAAGGAAGCTGGATTTACCCATTACCAGTTCTTAAAACCAACAAAATATGGAGGAACCCAATTAAAGCATAAAGCTCTAACCAAATCATGTTTGCATCCAAATCTAGAAAACAAGTGTAAGGAAGCATCAATGCTCCAGGAATAGATGATCAAATATATTATCAAATAAATAAAGAATAATATCGAGAAAGGCAGAAATAAAAGAAAAAATAATTTAAAAAATATATTAAAAATGTGAAGAAAGACACAGATAAAGAAAGGCATTCAGAGACTGCATGAGAATAAGTGTTTGTTTGCCTGGTCAAGGGATGAAAAAAAACTTATTGCTAATACAACCCAGTATGGCATTTAGTAAGATAGAAAGGACCAATGATTTCTATTTGATACTGAAATAAATCTAATAATAAAAGTAAGCTAGAAGTGACAAATTCATCTTCCACTTCGGAAAAGAAAAAAATAATATTTCCTGCACAGAAAAAGACAAGATTTAAATCTTCTGCAGACAAATCCTTTCTTAAAGAAGTAAAAATAAGTTCAAAATAAATAAGGAGGTGGAAGCTTGGTTATCATGTCATGTTAAGTATTTTAAGTGTGCAGCACTACACAGAGATGACAGGAAAGGTATGACTACCCTTACAAAGTGGATTGGGATTTTTATAAAAGATAAACTGGCTTTCATCATTCCTGCAATGGAGGAAGGAATAGTGATTTCACTATTTTTGGCAGAGGAGTGGGCAAGCAGCCACCTTGAAATGGTCCTCAGTCTGAGCGTTACCTCTTCCAGGCCATAAAAGAGTCACTAGTATTTTAGAATAAGATAGGAATTGAAAATAAGATGGAAACCTGCCATTTCCTTGCACATGCTGCAGAAATAGATGCAGAAATTCAAAATTAGATAATGAAGTTGTGGAATGTTTTTAAACCATTACTTCAGCAGATGGAAAAAGGCCAAGACGTGGGTCTTCTGCTCTGTCAGCAGAGGATACCAAGACTGTTACTGGAATGAGAGGATGTGTGATTCCTGTACTTTACTTTTTCTGTATCTATGAGCACACCTACCAGATCACATCCTCAGGGGATAGAGACTATTTAAGCATCTCATTCTGCATTAAATATCTAATTATTTTGCCTGGCCAAGATAGCTGAACCACTGTGCATATGCAAAACAGAACTTTTATCACTCCAGTGTACTTTTCAGAGAATAGTTCATTCTTTAAATACCAAGATGGAATTTTAGTAAGCACACAAAGAGGATACTGAAAAGTTAGAGCCTAACAGCTTCCCTGAGTTTAAGTTAAACAAATGTAACTCTTTGTATTCACTGCATATTCCAGGTGCCTTAGAGTGCAAATAGCTCTTACCTGGTAGATATATCAACCAATTTAATACATGAGATGAAGAATCATACCTAAGACTTGTGGAATAGGAGAATTTTCACCTTCCATGCAACCTCATGCAAGTTCCTGCTCCACTTAGCAAAATGGATCATCCCCCATTATTTTATAGCAGAACAAAAAATAACTCCAAATAAAAGACAACATTCTTTTGTTAATAAGCTGCACTATCTTGATGTCCTTTAGAGAGGACAAGAAGATACAAATCCCATCATAAAAATCTATACTTTGAGTTGGAATAATTTGCCATAGACTACTTCCTTGAACCAGAGAGATCAATTTCCTTGGATTTGTATTCAGGACTAAGAATACTCAGAGGACAGTAACAAAGGAAATATTATGAGTGGGAAGTGTCTGGATAACAATATGGAAATGCCAGATACATTTACAGTATTTTGTTTTCAAAAACAGGAGAGGAAAAAAGAACACAAAAGAAATAAATGACAACTGAGGTTATTACTGCCCAGAAAATGAAAACCTATCACTTAACTGAATAAATAAGACTTTCAACTGCTGAAAATGAAAGCCAGCCCCCACCTCAGTAAGTTCTTCAAATGCACATTGAGCCACACACCCAGCTGAGAAAACTCTTCCCTGGAAGTACAGTGAACTTGCTCTTAGGAAAAGCAAAGCAAAAATGTCTAGGACAAACCCTGGCAACCTGCTCTGCACATGAACAGAAAGGGATTGTTAGTTTCTTTAGTCAGGAAATTTTAGCAGCTTATCTAATTGTGCTGCCACTGCCTGGGAAAACTACTATACAAAAAACTGAAAATGCATTACTTGCAGGTCTTTCAGAGGTCTCTCCTCTACCTTAAAACATTTGTATCCTGTTAGTGGTTACTGTATCTTACCAGGAAGACGCAAGAGTTTAAAAAAAAAAGAAAAAAAGGAAGAAAGTACATTGGACATTTCTGCTATATAATTTGGAACTGTAGGATATGTAGTGTGATGTCACATTCTCCTCTGAAGTCATATCCTCTTTTCAAAAAAGACTGAGTCTTTTGACAATGAGGCATTATTTTTACAATTAATTCTTAATGCCTCTAGTAAAATCTGTGAATGTTTGTAGCATGTGGCACTGCAGAGCAATCTATTTCAGACATCCAGCACTCATACTCCCAACCATAATTACCAAGTCTAAATGAAACCACTTGAGATGCACTAACTAAAGTAAAATAAGAAAAAATGGTAAAACTGGCAATATTTATTTTGGACATTTTGAAAGATGTAGTGTGGTATCTTCAACTTTAGAGGGCTGCCTGAACACCTTTACCAATTACAATCCAGTACCTACAGACTCCCAGGTTTGTCCTGTGAGCAGGGATACAGCTACCAGTGCTGGCTTCCAAGTGATGAAGGGAAAAAGGGAACTCTGGCTGAAATGCTCCTGGGCTGTAGCAGTGAGATAAATGGCCCAGGAAAGCCTAAGGAGAGGCTCCCTCCACACTAAACTTTGCTGCCTTGAGCCTTGAACAGTCAGGATAGTGGACAGCACTGTTTGCCCAAAACTAAACAGCCATCACAAGATGGTGCCAGTCTACTGGCAGAGGGAATTTCACTGAGCACTCATGGCCAAACCTGAACACTTTTGAAGACAGTGACCCAGGCCTTTTATTTCTCAAGTGAACAATTAAAAGTAAGCACACAGAAACCAATTTCAGGAATGAAATGAACACCAGCTGCATCTCATGTATGATCTGTTAGCTTCTATACATCCTTGCATCAAGGATCAGCATCTAACTGTATTTCTCCTGAAAGCTTATTAAGAAAGATAACTCATCTGCAGGAGGCAGGAAGGCAAACACGATAGTTTAGTTTCCTTTTACATAAGACATATTCTACAGTGGAGTGCAAGGCATAAAGGTCTAGTTATGTCTAAGTGGATCCAAAGGGGAATAGTAAGAAATAACAGTTCCTTGGCAGGCAGATACAGATACATAAGCAGTTTGTTGCTCGGGGTTTCAAGACAGCCATATTAGCCTGCAGCCATAAAGGTCCAGAAATTCATAGTGGTCTCAGATGAGGAAGAAATCTTGTTTGCTTAGGTTTTCACGACTGTTCTGTAAAGCACCTTCAGAAGCTTAGTCATCATTGGAAAAACTGTTATTTAAGGCTCATATATAGAAACTGACAGACAAAAATCCCACCCCACTCTTGATTCCAGAGCAAAATACTCTATCATTTAGGCAGGGGAGACTAAAAGTATGTGGGTGAGAAGCAGAAAGAAGAACAACGTGGGATGTGAGAAGCCCCACTGAAATCTCATCTTTACTCCTCCTATTTCTCACCTGATATTTCTTGAGTATCTTAATGATGAAAATCTTTTCATTCTGGAAAATTTAACAGGCACTTTAATTCACTATGATCAAGTGAAAGGGCCCAGAGGTCACAAGCTAGTCTGATATATGCTCTGTACATGCAGCTGCAAAATACACCACCAGCTGAAAAAAATCAATGAAAATATGCCATTTCATGAATTTATGTTTAAAAGCCATATAAAACAATGTGCAGTACAGGAACAGATAAAGATTGAAGCAAAGGTCCAGTGTCTCAGTGAACTTTGCTAAATACCAATTTATTGAAAAAAAAATACCTCAAATTAGCTCTTTGTAGCAAGGCTCAGTCTTGAAAAGACCAAGTGCTTTATCTGTCATGCAATCCAGTACCCAATTACAAATCAAATCTAAGATACTCTGTTCCTCGTAACAACTTGATTTTTAGAAGATTTCAATGCCACGATGTTTCAATACATAATTACTCCTTATAAATTACAATAAATTTCTGCAACACAGTAGAGCTGAAGCTACAAATTCCTAATTTGTTCTTTCATAAACCTTTTATATTATATACCAGTCAAACGGATAATCAGTTTCGACATTTAAAAAATTCTGTTATAGTTCTAATCCAAAAGCAGTATCTAGTAGAAAACAGTCTGCTACTTTAAATGCTTTGAAAATACAAGTATATATTCATATTCTCATGCAACAGGAAATAAGAGGTTTCAAGGGCTAATATTTTCATCTTCTTTTCCAAAATGATTTCCTTATAAAGATGACAAAACAGAGAAAAGAAACAAATAAAAGATGCTGGGAGTGCAGTAATCTCTAGGTTTGTTTTGTTTTTCAAGATCAGTCATCTGAAAACTCAGACAGATGAGATGTATTCTTTCTCAAATGGTAAGATGCTTTAAGGACTTTGGAGAAAGAAGAAGTTGGTGTAGTATTGCAGTTCCCTGAGAGCCACCCTCCTGGACTATGATCAGTCCTTACTACTCTGCTTCTCCTGTGCTTGCCCAAGAGGATGCAATATTCACTTACTAGTCTCCTCTTACATACCAAAATTTATTAAGATGAGAACTCGAAAAACTGATACTCGAAGGCCCTAATGCTCCTACAGAAGCATGAAGCCTACACTCAAACATTGTGAAGGAGCAGTCCCAAAAATCTGCTGTCTTTCATTAAAAAAACCTCTCTTGAGCTGCAAAGAACAGAACTGAATTGGAACTGAAGCACTCTAAAAAGTTATTAACCACTTAATAAAGGTACAATATCCATACAAGAGATTATTTTTGATATAAGTAAAGAAGAGAAAAATGAAGATTGCCCAGTGTCAGAAGGTCACCACATGCAGCTGGGGCCAAAATCTTCACCTCTAACTCAAGAACATTCATCAGTCACCAACTTCTGAATTGCTTCAGTACAAGAAGACAGTGATTTAAATACTTCTCTCTGAACAAATACGTGATATGTCACATGACACCTTCCAAAAACTGTTTTTTCTAAACTTTTACTCAATTGTCAAACTTAGCACTTTTCTTGACAAAACAGCAGTGTCCATTCTGACCATGATCACAGAAATTGAGCTTGACCAGTAACAAGAGCAGTTGGTGTTGAAAGGGTTATGGCAGAAGAAATGGTACTACTTCACATCCATTTAATTGACTTCTTAATGCAGAACTATTTCAGAACAAAGGGGAGAGACTGGAACAAGAACATTTTTGCTAAGCGAAAACTGACAGGTGGCAACTGACTGTAGTTAGTTATGAGAGAATTCTAAATTTTTCCAAGGGTATTTTGGGTCAGCATCTAAGTTACAAAATCAGGAAAATCCCCAGACAATAGCCAAAAGACAATGAAGCTCCTCAATAAGAAGGAAAAAAAGATGAAGTGTATAGGTAGCTGAAATGTAAAAATCATCAAGTCGATGCTGAGCCGAAATACATAAAAGAGCCATGAAAGAGAATAGTAAGAAAGCTAAAAATAACTTGTGTTGCTTCAGATGGAGGACCTGAGTCCTTCCTCTTTTTTTTCAGCAGAAGAATAAAAAAATACTTTGAAACTTTGCCATGCCTATCACTGCTGACTCAAGGGCATCACACATCAATCTGTATCATAAAAAATAGGCTAACAGCTCCCACAAAGAAAACAGTATCTGTGTTATCAGGAAAGAAAAGCAATAAAAAAATACTGAAGAAGAAAGAAGGAATGTGGCTATCCACCTCCTGCTTATGCTAAGACAACCAGTTCATCTTAATTTGTGCATACTATTGCATCTCCCAAGAGACACAGCTTTACTCTATTGTTCTGCAATTTAACTGAAAAACTGTCAGACCTCATAAAGGGAAGTTTGTGGAGGTCGTTAGAGAAGAAAACTAGAATACATCACCCTACAGAATACATGTGCTACCTCATTTCTAGTACTTTCCTGCATCCTGGGGAAAATTCAGAAAAACTACAAGGGAAAACAGTCTTCATGGACAACTGATCTTTTGGATTTCATTACAGCATTTTAACCTAAATAAACTTTTAGGTCTAGACATTATCTGAGTGAAAATAGGTTATTTTAATAAAAAAATACAGCATATAGAATAATTTTAGAGTGCACAAAAATTCAAGTTCTATAAATTCATAAAATACATGAGGAAGAGTAAAACACACACTTAAGAGAACTTGCGTCTCTTACAATTGTGATGCTCTGGGTGTACTACATTACTCGCAGCTGTAGCATATCGCAGGATAATGATCATCAAAGGATCAAGACTGTAAATAGTTGAATTGATACCATGGAGTTCTTACAAGATAGCTTGGCAACTTCTCCTGAAGGATGAGTATCTTTAAAATATGACATACATTTGTATTGCCTAAGGTCTATTCCTATTGCAATAGAAGTGACTTCAGTGGTAATGAATAGAGCAACCTCTAATCAACCAAATTTGTCCTGCTCTCAGAATACCACATAAATCAGTTACTGAGGAGTTGCCAAAGTCTTACTAAGTGCTTGAAAGCTCTTCCTAGATGGAAATAGAAGAATTAAATTTAGGATGTTTTTGGATACTAGCATCCAAACTCCAAAACTATATAATCATGTAACGTTTACCCCAAAACAGGTAGGTTTATTACTGACATCTATAAAATGTACTCCCAGATTCTTAATGTTATTTTACACAAAATGTAAAATATCTCCCCATCTTTCCAAATATTGAGTATTATGGATAAATCAAGGCCTTTTCTAATCAACCTACATTACTCACTTCACTCATGTGAGAAATCTTGCATGGAATTTTCTCTTCACACTGGAGACGCATTGTAGCTATAAGGAAGTTATTTGCAAATGCCAGCTTCCACCCAACATGGATGAATTCTTTGAGTTTCCTATAACTGACAAATGTTAAATCTGACAGCCTTTATTTGCTTCTTCTCAAACAACAACTCTTTGCCACCACTGACAGCTTAAGCAGCTACTTCCCCATCCTCCTTACTGTGTTGTGCTGGAGATTTATTTTCGGCTGGGTCTGTTTCCCAAACCCATTCACGTCATGTCCGTACAGACACGCATACCAATGCACTGGCAGGATGTGAGGGAGAAACGCCATCAGACCGTGGCAAACACTGCATCTGAATCAGACTGTGCAGGAGATATCTCTGCTCCTCACCTGGGTGCAAATGCAGCCCACACAGAATTGTTTCCCAGGGTTCACTGTAGCCACTGAAGTGCCAGCTGCAGCACAATTCGAGAAACAGCATACCACAATGAGACCTCAACCACAGTAATAACCAGGTCAAGAAATGTTTCAAGATTTTTTTGCTGCTCTCTGTGGGTACATCGTAATTAGCTGGTTATTTGCAGTGGAGCTGCAAATCTATCATTAATCTTTAAATAAAATACGCGTGTTGCACAATTTCCCTCTTTCATAAAGGAAAGGGTTTGATTTTGAACATGTGAGGGTTAATACAGTACAGTGGTTTGAAAATTTTGTTATTTCTAGGTGCTGTCAGCAATGTGAATGGTCAGAACACACAGGTGAAAATTCCCCCATCTTTGTATCTCTCAATGGATCTACATGAATACAGAAATACATTCATGATACATAGACACAAAACAATCACAAGAACAACTGAAGATGAAGCAATGTTTTCAGAAAAAGGGAAGAGCTTGAAAGGAAAAATTAGAAAATTTATATTTAAGGCAGCTATGCTAGAGAGGTTTAACCTAATTCGTTAATTCTTCTAGAATCAAACAATTTCACTGAGGCAACAAAACTTTTGGGATAAAGGACAAATCACATATAAGTACCATACAATTCACAATACTTCAAATATGGTATTTACCATTAAAATACTCCACATGCAAAATATGCAGTTTTGTGTGTTACTAAGAAACTAACAAATATACTTAAGACACTTTGGAAAAATAATGAGAAAAAATATAAGGCAAATTAAGTTGAAAGTGGAAGAGTTTAAAACAATGATTTTACTGTCTTCTGCTTTCTCTATAAAACATTTATCAACGCTGAATTTCAAACAATGCCTTGTACTCCTAAAACATGCTATTCTGGAAACTGATTAAGGTTTCCAGTTACATTCCCATTGTTCAAACTCAATATAATTAACTGCATTTTGATTTTTCATAAACATATACAAAAGTACATTTTTGTACATTTGAATTCTGACTTGCTTGGCATTGCAAGTATTTTTTACAAAACAAGTTTTCCGATATATTTAAAATACAGCTGCATTCACAGCAAGAAGCTATGCTACATCAATGAAAACACATTGCACTGGTAGCCTTCATAGATCAAAGTGACTGAATAAAATGATTTGAAATACAGTTCCTTCCAGAGGTTATTAAAATTGTGTGCTTTTTTTTTTTTTTTAATCTGGAGAGACTGGGAGGAATAGACTTTACAGAGTTTTCCCCCCTTTCCAATTGGGCAGGAAAAAATTTGCCTCTCTGATTTAAGCAGGAAAAAAATTGTTTTCAGTTCCTACGAAATCAGAACAGGATTATTTTAAAGTGTTTTCATTAATTACATGGTAACCTGCATTCTTTGGGTGGTGAATAAAAGAGGAAAAGCATTTATTTCCCATAGAAACAATTGCCTGTCAAACAAAGCATAAAAAGACAAAAGGCAGAAACACTGTTTCAGCTTGAATGCCTTAATGTCACCATTTGTCATGCAGCACTTCCTGAGAAAACCCCGAAGTACAGTTAACTCTGCTCCTCTTTACACCGTGCACTTTCTCCATTGGTACAGGATTAAAATGTGCCCAGCCTGACGATGAAACAGCAGAGCCATCACACATTGTTATGCAACTCACTGTCTGCAAGGGTGGCTCGTAGCTCCTTCTTTATTCAGCAAGTGCCAAGTGCATGTTTAATCAATGTCACAGCTCACCACAGTGTGCAACTAAAGCCACTGTCATTCCTCTCTTCAGATTTGCCTGGCTGAGTTATGCAATGCTCCGAAGAATACCTTGGAATTCTTTCCAGAGGCTCTGAAGGCAGGTGTGTGACAGCGTTCACACCACTGCCAGCAAAGCAGACCTCTTTCCATCCTTTTTCAGGCTGGACTAAAATTACATAGTGTGACTGCACGTAGTTTGCTGCATTTGGAATTACAGCATGTCAACGTGAGAAAGCCTCTTCAGACGGCTGCCACAAAGAGTAAATCAAAGGCTGGGTGTTTCTGAAGTCTTAATAAATAACTAAGTATAACTGAATAAAACCAGGAGCTGCTTGCATTTTCTTTTAAGACAAAACAGAACAGCATGCATTTTGTTGCTCTGCATCAGCTAAGGAAAAAAAGCCTCAATTTTAATGAGAATTAGTCAACAGTGAGGAGTATTATGAGAAACAGCTTTACTGTTTTTTCGACTACAATTGCTTTAGTGGATTACTGAGAAACAACACCGGCCATTTGGAAGATTCTGCAACATTATCCTCACCGATAAACTTCTTCATCAAGAAACTGTTCGTGTTCCTATCTGGTCTGTCTGAGAGAGGAGAGCAGCCCCTTCATGAAGATAAAAGCCTGGTTTGCCACTGAATCGACGAGTAAGAAGCATGTCTGATGACATTTTATTCCTGATGCAATGTAGGGTAAGAAATACCGTTTTTTTAACCTTTCTGTAAGATATGCTCAGAGCTGATGACATCAATTAGACTCACAGCAGAAAATACGTTAATGTCTAATGATTAAAGCTGTTTGCCAGGAGAGAAAGATGCTATTGCACTATAAAATGACTGTGTATCTTCAGTAAATTGGAATGATCTGAACTAGTAGAAATCCCCATCAAATTTCTGATCAATAAAGCTAAAACAGCATAGCAGATTACATACAAGATCAACATCCCAGTCACCAGTGAACATAATTTTACAGGGAATATGTTTTTAGAGGGTATTTGACCGTAAATTAAGAGTACAAGAGCAGCTAAGTAATAGAAACGACCTGTCAACCTCACTTCTGCAACCAAAAAAAGATAACAAATCATATATGCATGTGTCAAATGTCTACTTGAATTCTTATATTGCATAGAATGTTGCTGCTATGAAAGTACTACCATCCTGTGGCATACTGCAATAATCAGCATATATAACAACCACCTTTATATTTGAAGAGACAGACATTTTCTGTTAAATGTTTACTGTTGCACAGATGTCCAAAAGCTGATCTATTAAACATGAAAAAGGATAAGATCTCACTTGCAATTGCCTTCTTGGGGGCTCACTGGTGAAAAACAACATTAATACTGTATTAAGGAGGCACATTTTCCATGTTTGAAAATAGCAGGAATGAATATTTTCAACTGTTTTTGTTATCTGGCAGTTAAATATTTAAGAAAAGCTGAAAATGCATATAACCTCCCCAGGCATTTCAGAGTATTTGACAATGCTCACATACCTGCTTTCACCAGTATCATCTTTTGTAAGGAAACAAATTAGCTGGCTAAAGATAGATTTTAAATGTCTTTTGTAATAAAGCATATTAACTGGCTTGAAGCACCAAGGTATTTTTCACTCCTATTAAATCCATACCTACAGAACATGTATTTTTAACATGGACATGTTCATACAAAAAGAAAACAAAAGACAGATGCAACTTAATAAATGCAGCATTAAGAAATGTTGTACGAAGAACTACAGAATTGTTTTTAAAAAGATCAAAGCTTGCACGTTTGTCAGACCAGATTTACCATTTGCTTTCTTTTTTCTAGCTAGCTGCCAGAATACTGGTGAAGGTATTTGCAGGAAAAATGGGGACCTCTGCCATCACAACACTGGAAGATGTAAAAAGGCAAGAGGAGAAAGAGGAAAAAGAAGAATCTATTTTAGCACTGCTTGGGATTATTGGAACTGTGCTAAATTTATTTGTTATTGTTTTTGTGTACATCTACACTACACTTTGATGACATTTTTGAAAATCAACTGCACAGCACAAAGTGCAAAGACCTTCAATAGTAAGGATGGTCTCTAAATTTAAAGCAAAAAACCCACCACTCTCTGAAAAGAGCATCAAAAACATTCCAGAGTGAAGTGTCTGGCTACGGGTGCTGCATCAATGACTGCAAAGTGTACCTATGAGCCCAGCTAGGGTGCTAAATTACGTAAATGAAGGCAGAGCAAATACAACTTCTCGTTGGTAACAGATGAAATCTGAATAGCAGGATCAGAGACGGCACTGTTTTATTGGCAGCAAACATGCAAGACAGAAATGTAGGCAAACACTGGAAATAATCAGAACACAGAAAGAGATAAACTAAATATATAAGTAGCTATAAGCAAGTCCCATGCCTTCTGTGCTTTTGTGCAGTATGTCTCTTCATAGCTGAGACCAGAAAACAGGCAAAGGGTTTTTTATTTTTAGGCCGCCATAATTTAGGATTATAACTTACACTAATGTATAATAAGTGTGGAAACAGCAACACTGTTATACTAGAAGTTGTAATATTATAAATAAAATTTTAATTATTGACTATATTCTGCAGCATTTTTGTTAGTCTTGTGAAAAAGGTTAGATTTTCTTGCCTTTACTAAATCTGTATTTGAAATCATGATGCTATACTGACAATGTGCTTTTCTAATTAAAAATACTTTAAAGTGGTGTGAAAAAATAAAGAATAATTTTAGTACATCTTTTAAGACATATTAATAATTACAGTGAAACACTAATACATATTCTCTAAATGAAAAATATCTTAAATTACATTTTCTATATCATCATTTTTAGAATGTGTTTAACAGAAGCCAAATACAATTCTCATGTTTTCACTCTGATGCTTACTTTCAAGTAAAACATATCATGCAAAGATTCACAGTGTTGCATGGAAAACAGGTTTAACCTTTGTCCAGAAGACTGTACTCTCCTTTTCTGGACCAGGTCCTGAATAAATTTTCCCTTTTTGCACTGCCTATGATTGAGGCCCAGAATTGCAACTCTTAATCATACTTCACAGAACATTTGGCTACTGAAATTAGTGAAACTAATTCCACTTATTTAATTAAATCTACATATGCCTTTAAACTAGATTCAAAGCTGCAGACAGTCTGAGACCATAGAAGTTTTTGCATACATGAATGTAACTCACATGTACCTTATAATGAAAATTACTTTTGAGAGCTTAGGACTAAAAACTCATTAAACAGATAACATGAAAAAAGTAAAAACAAACTCATTTTAATAAACACTTTTCTTACAATTACCTGTGCCACAGAGGAACAACAGAGCAGCTGCATTTCTGAATATCAGCTCAATTTCTTCTAGGCTACAAAACTACATCCACTCCCTCCATAAAATGACATGTTGAAGAAATACATCCCTTATATAGGTGATAGCTTATTAATGGATATGATTTGGTAACTGCTAAATCAACTGAGCCTTTGGAAATCACTTCAAAATCAGTACATGCACAGAATAAAGTCAAGGACCTAGAAGAGAATTAATTTGGCAATGATATTTCAGTCAGTTGCAGAAACACACTGTAACACTGATTTATGGACAAATGAGGTAGAAGATGGTATATTCTGGTTTTGCAACTCTGAGTTAATACTGGCTCAACTAGAAGAAATGATAGAACAGAGCTGAGGCTGCACTGGAAGGAAGCACATGCAGGCAAGAAAATTCATTCACCAGCCACAGTCTTCAGCAAGTCTCTATTAAATGTATACTTATTTTCAGTACCTGAAGCACCAAAGCATCCTGTAAAACTAAGCTACATTCTAGAGGAATTATGCAGATTACTAATGTTTATTTAAGACTACAGAACAGATATTACCATTATTTTCTCAATGTACTTCTTATATCTACATATTTATGGATATTATTGCATTTAATCTCATACTACCAGGATATTTGAGATGAGTGTCTGAAATTAAAGATTACAAGAACCTGAAAACTGAAATTCAGGTAGAAATTACTGCTGTTTATTTTGATCTTGAAGTTATTTAAAACTTGTCAATTCTGTGAAATAAATAAACAGTTCTGTTTCATATCATTTCAGTGCATAGCTCTCTTCTCAAAATCGTGATTCAACCAGTACATCAGCATTACAGTGAAATACTGCACCTTTTTTTTGTAAGCTCTTCAACAGCAAAACAGAAAAAAAAACATTCCAAAATTATAACCAATTCTTTTACCAATGAGCTCATTAACATTAGTGAAGGCTAGGAGAACTTTTAATTTCAGTAATTATATGCTGTCTATCTAAAATGCCACTGTACTTCTAATTTCATTTGTAGCAAAGCAAAGGCTTTGACCGTTAGAGGAAAGTCACAGGGTAACTTTATCATTAGACTGCCTCAGCATACAAGTTACATTTTGTTTTAAAACAGCAATCTGATGCTCTTTCTTAACAGGCAATACCTGCAGGCTACACTCACGTGGACCTAAGTCTAACTTTAGCTAAATGAGCTCTAATAAACAGCTTTGGTACTTATACATTTAATCCAATATATGCTTAAGAATGTCACCAACAAAAAGTATCTTAATAGCAACTACCTCTCATTATACACAGCAAAAAGTCACCAGTCTAGGGAAAAGCAGAGTTGCACGATGATTCAACACTTACACTGCAGCAGTACTGTCATACCTTCAGTGATGGATGAATAAAGAGCTCAGGGTACCTGCCTCAGAGTACTCAGCATACTCAGTTCAGTGGGACTGGATTACTTGGCAGAAAGTAAAACAACACTATGCAATGCCTAGTGTGTCTAGTAATGCCTAGAAGAACTGTGATTGCTAAAAAAGAAATACTCTACCTTCAGCAGACCAACTAGTGCAGCTCATGGTCTGAGGCCTGAACAGTACGACTTCAATGGACTCAGCTAACAAAGGTACATCAAAAGAGTCAGAAAAAAGAAGCAGCACATTGACATTCAACAGATTTGTTCACAGAACTGATTAGAAAAAGTTCACAATGAGGTATTTGGCAGCAGGATAAAGCAGCACACATTAATGAATCCACAAGTCCATGATGTGGTAGTACTTGGTAAACTATGAAAGGTGCATTGGAAGCAAATATTGGACTCTCATCAAAAGATGTTAGTCAGGAAAGACAATCCTTTTAGCAAAGCTCTCCCACAGAAATGCATCATCTCTTCTCAGCAGTAAAACCCAGGGAACACTAAGCTCATATAACACTATGCTGAGCATATCACACCACATCTTTGTCCACAAAAGAAGGAAAGGTGCCTAAGAAAGGAGCAGCCAAGAAAACCCCAGCTAAGCTAACAGTATCATCTGCTTCCTGTAAGCCTGGAAATTCAAACAAGGAGAATTCAAGCAGAATTCTGCAACTTGCTATGAGATCTGTTTTCCAAGGAAAAGATGATAACAAATCTCAATATTTGGCTTTAAATAAATCTAAGGTTTTGCTAGATACTAGTTTAAGGACAAACCAGCACAAAACTGTATTTTTTACCATGAAGAGACTACCTAATATTGTGGTATTGACAAATCCCAACTTCACCTGGCTTCTTACTGTTCAAGCCTATTAAAAAGTAGACAGTTCCTGCCCTTTTCTAAAAGTCACTCGGTTTTTCTTTTGTTTCATGATTCCTTTCCACTGCCTTGTCTCTATAAATCTTGTTAGCTCCAAAGACTATTATAAATACTGCTTTCTTCTCTCTCACTTGCAAATATTATCTTTTATTAGTTTCCATACATCTATCAGTCAAAAAACTCTTACTTGTATCAGCAAAATCAAGACCTTCAAGATAAGTCATGTATGGTGACATGTTTGCTTGGAACTTCTTGTTATACAGTGCAAATTTCATTGCTGTGCATTTTGTCAAGAAGAGAAGTGTTGACATATTTGAAAGAGTCCCTAAATTCTTTCAAATGAAACGTGCTGTACACAAGAAAATAGTGAAAAGGTTTTACATCACAGTTTTTGGTGTGAAATATGCATATATGCATGGTAATGAATACATGCTAGATGTTTCATGATACAGAAGTTAAAAACTACATCAATTTTACAAATGGAAATATGAGTTAAGTCTTAGGATCAAACATAGATATTATAAAAAAACTCTCACCGTGTTGCAAAAATACTTTTTTCATTTACAAAATGAAAGATAATAAAAGCCACAGTAATGCCATAACAAGACACGAAACAAGCACCATAAAATGATCAAGAAATGGTGAGGATTGCAGCAGCTATTGCCCCTTGTCATGAGAGCTATCTTTCATGCTAAGAAAACTTCTTCAACTTCCTTCTCTACAAGAAAAAAGCAATTATAGAAATTAATTAAAGTGGTCAGTTCACACTTTTCAAGGACTTCACAGTCACCTCACTTTGATGGCAGATGAAGCTGCAGAATATCAGAGCAATCTGGTTTGTACTGATCTGGTTCAAGGTGACATTTCTAGAAGATTAAATGTTACGTGAGCACTACTTGTCTGATCAATATTCCTTTATCTAGAACTATATAGACAACAATCTAGTCCATGTATGTTTTGGGCAAATTAAGCAGGATGCCAAAATAAACTGAAGCAACAAAAAAGCTAGCTAGATTTATAGCTATGACACAGGCCAATCTGCCAAAAGAGCTTTGTGGGCTGGATGTGCCAGACCTGTAGCTAACTGAACACGTGTAAGCAAAATAGAAAATTCACATCAATACCAGAATATTTACTGTCTTATATTACCACAGTTACCAGCCTACTGTGCAATGGATGGAAAGAGCATGTCTGCAGCTTCATTGCACATATGTCTTTATCAAAACCTTTTTCCCCCTTACTTTTATGTGTATGGTATATGCACATAGATATGTGAAGATGACTGTTATTCCAACAATTACAATGAAACCTAAAATCTGGTAGAATACCTTCAGCAAAAAGGTAACCTTCAGCTGGTCCCACCAGTACCCATTTAAATCTGAAAAGGTTACAGAGCTGCTGAAAATCACTAATTTCTGTCACTATTGTGCTGGGCACAGCTTGTTCCTGCTTGGGTGCCAGAACCCAGGAACATTCTGTTAGCATTCTATTTGCAGTATCCTAATTTCTCAGTCCAGCATGTTACAGGAATACAGTATACAATACCTGCTTCTTCCACATAGAAGTATATTTTGACAGCAGAAATCTGAAAATTAGAATACGATATCCATGCGCATTACTTCTAATGCTGTTCCCTTTCCTACTCTCCCTAGACTCCATTCAGCCCTGCTAGACAAGAGACAGTTATTCAAGACAGATAAATTTTAAACTAGATAAAGCTCTATCAAGATAGACTCATATCTGTTCTACTGCATTGCTCTGGTCTTCAAGATTAAAAAAAAAAATAAAAATAGTAGTAATAATAAAAAAGTAAACTCTGTATTTGAAATATTTGAACCATAAACACATTAAGAGAATTTTTCAGTCCCACAAGCATTGTACCAGAAGTTAACACAGACTCAGAGCTTCTCAACCTGCCTCTCTTGTGTTAGTTATGTCTCCTGACACTCAGTGTCAGGGAGACCAAGAGCCCCAGCACCACGTGCAACTTGCACTCATTAACGTGAAAATTATCTGTCTGCCTTTCAACTCAGCACTAATTACTGCACTGGAATTATGCCTTGTTATCACTAAGACAAACTGTTTTCAGAGGTTCCTTCCCAACTAAATGCATCTGGCTCAAATATTAACAAAGAAAATACATTCTTTCCAGAAGCCATCCTTTTTGCACATTTCCATTTCATACTATCCTATTGATATGGCACATAGCCATCCTATTGTGCTTCCAAAGATGAGCTTGACTGATGTAAGCCTGAAAAGTTATTACTTTTTAAATCCAGGAGAGCATTGTTAATTATAGTATTGTATAGATTTCTGAACAAATACAGCAGGAAACATTCATATTGCTTGAATCAAAGGATAACTCTCAGATTTTATAGTTCTTAATTTCAATAGAAATAACCCCATTCTTTGTGAACTTGTAAACTGAAGAGCAGTTTTCATTTTTTTCTCTGAAAAGCAAGGTTTTGCTTTGCTTTAATACAGTTTAACTGCTAAAGTGCTCATTCTTCCCTAATTGTTAATGCACAGACACAACATTTCAACACCTCCTGCCAACCACAAACAACAGTAGTTCAGCAGTGGAAGACATACCTAAAATGAACATGTCTCACCAAAACGTTGCCTTTTCTTTGTAGATAGAGAGAACAAGTGGTCCCTGAAAGCCAAACTAGTCTGAACTTCTTGCCACCAGCCACATATCTCATCTCTTCTATCAGTATCTGACTGTTCTCTCCCAGTTAAAGGTGACTTACACAGACAGATACATTCTTCTATTGAAAACAGCAGAAAGCAATTTCAGAAGCTGTGATTCATCTGTAACTCAGGACCAACTGCTTCATCCTCTAGATGACATGGCATTTTTGCCAGGCCTTTCAATGGCTCTTCCTTTTCCTCAACAAAGAATTTACGAGTATCTGTTAGAAACATTACTTTATTCTTTTACTTTATAATTTTCTTGATTGTCTTACATTATATTTTTAAATGCAATAACGAGCTTGGTCTATCATTAGCTCATTTTCCTCCTTGCAATATGTACAAAACAGAATCAACGAATTCATTGCAAAATTAGGGTGAGGTGTCAAACTGCAGACTAGCAAGTGAAAGACCTTCATATTTTTATTTTGACTGTAAGACCCCAGCAGAGTTTTTGAACTAGTTCCATTCCATCACACAAGATGATGTAATGTCCTAGTCAGTACAAATTAAAAGAGCCACATTCTTGTTTTAGTCCTAAGTAGTTTTGGAAATACTTAAGACAGGCATGATTTCTCTTTTGCCTCAAACATAATATATATGCTATAAAATTCTTTCATGAATTCACATCACCACACCCTCCAACTGGCATCCCAAAGAACTGCAGTAATGTGACAAAGACATTTATCATTTATTGCTCTAAAAATAGGGCAGGCAAAATAAGCTCCAAAACGAAATTACTCAGATTTGGAACAACTCCTCCAGATACTTAAGGATTAAATCCATCTTTATAAACAAAGTAACTTAATAAAAATCTAACCTGAGGCTCATCTCCATACTAAAGCCTGTCATCTAGTGAGACTGAACATAAATCACAAACCCAGTCTGCTGATTTTGTCATTAGTTCTGCACAGGCATTTGCTTAATTCATACTCTTCACACCACCTTGTAAAACTGAAATGGTTTCCCCAGCAAGGTACAACATACCAGGAGAAGACTATCAAAGCATCTTTGTTTTAAAATTACGAGCAGAAATTTGATGAACTCATAGAAATCACTTGTTTTTGCTTAAAAAACACCAACAATTTAATTGTTCCCATATATCTGAAATATTTTGCAGTTCTGGTAAGAGGCTTATTTTTGTATTTCCTAAATAAAAGAAAAAAAGCTTTGATTGAAGTAGAATTGCCCTACTATGTGCAACATCTACCAAATTCAGGCATGCATTTCCTCAATTTTCTTTAAAATTAACATTTTTCTTCATAGTAAGTTTCATGGTCTTGTACAAAGTACTCCTTTTCTCTGTGTATCTTCTATAGAAGAACTAACGTGAACTTTTCAGAGGAAAACACAATTTTCCTGTTAGTTTTAACAGCTGAAAAACTGCACCTCAAATTTAAGGAGATATTGAAACAAATGTGAGCATTTCAACAAGATTCTGTCTGACGATTCCATTTCATTTTGTTTTCTAAGGCTCAAGTGAATGCTCCATCAGTAAAATTCTAAACTGGCAAGTGTACTGAAACTAGCAAGAACCACCTGTTGTGGTGGATTTGACAGAAGCAAGGCAGCTGTGATTCTGCAGGAGGCAAGAGCCGTTACCTGAGTCGTTGCGGAGGTACGAGGACATTGCTGGGATGAGACAAGACTGACTGAGCAGCTCGAGGAGAACGGATGGAAGAGCGCTGCTGTTTTGGCCTCTCCCCTCATGGCTTGTTTGACTCTCTTCGTTTGATGTACTCCCTGCAGGATTTATGTAACTGGCAAGAACCTGAAATACACCAAAGTAATTCATCAAAACTGATTTATTTCAGTCAAAAGAACTTTGAGTTCCTCAAGATAGATGCCCTAACACTTCACTAACTGTTTTGTGAATTCAGTTCTGGTATTTATTTCAGCAGGCCCAAAGATGTTTCAGAAGAATTTCTATGCAGTTATTAGATTAATCAAACTTTGGCTAATATAAAATTAAATAACTATTATAATTCTGAATTATTTTAGGAGATCAATTAATATTAATTTTGACAAACCTGCTGGAGTTGCTCAAAGCAAGTTTGCCAGCTCAGACCACTGACACCTGCAGCTGACCAGTCCCTTTCACTTTAGAACACCAACTAGCAGTAGGTCTTTTCTTTTTTTCAACTGCAAATGCTTTGAATGTTTTTTTAACTTCCTTTGGGATGGGATTTCAGGGTTTACAGGTGAAACAGCAAGTTATGGTTACCTGGGGGAACAATTACTCGTGAGCACAGCTCATACGTGAATGAACAAAGAGCAGCCTTCCCCTCGGCAATGGTGGCAAGGCACCCCCTGCCTGCACACCCACCTGTCCCAAGGGTGGCTGTGGCTGAGTTCACAGGCCCCTACTGTGTGTTGTAGATGTAAGCACTTCTGATTTGTGCAGTTGACTCTCAAATTAAGTAACTTTGAGGCATGACAGGCTGTACTGCTTGAAACCCCAGGGACTCTATTCACCTTTTCAGCCTCTTTTCTTTCATTCTCCCTCTCTGTTCTAACCCCCTTACCCACAGTATTTTGCTGCAGCATCTTATTAGCACTCTGTACAACAGAATTTCTCTAGGTCTTTCTAGAGCAGGGACTAAGGGAAGTCTGCTGTACAACTGACTGATATGTTCAGCAAAATGCTTCTTCCTTCAACTGCTGAGTGCCCTAAGCAAATGCCTCCTTACTTCATGACTTATCACATTCACAGCTAAACCTCTCCCTGGCAGAATACAGAATACTGCCTGGAAGCTTCGCTGAGAGTAATTCAGGCCATTTTCCTCTTTCTTGCATAGAAAAATGTTTTCAGATTTTATTTATTGTACTTTTGCAAAGGATATGATCATTGTGCCTGGTAATCTACAGTGACTAAAATAACTGAGCATCAAAATGGTATCTTCATCAGGGGGTGAGCTTTTTCGAAATTTCATCTCCTTTTGCTCTAACTCCAGCAGGTTAGTTAATGCTTTTAACTGAAGGTTCTGTGAATTAAACTTTTGATGACTAGATACAATCTCATGTTCCCTACATTGATTAAAGGTAACAGGGATTGGTTGGATTTCATAATGGACTGAAAAGCTTGATAACGCAGGATTTACTTCTCATTAGGCATTTAGAAGACATCAGAATTTTACTAAGATCTAGATGTTAATTGGAGAACTACTATTGTCATGTAATTGACATACTCAAGATTTTCTAGTATGCATGAGTGAGATTTTATTATATTGGCATAACACACTCATGGACACCAGTAGCAACTACGGGCACTTCCTTAATAGCAGAGTGAAAATATGCAAGAAATGAATAGGCAATACACAAAACAAAATGCCTATTCCCGTATCCTTCTCCTTCTTGGACAGTCTTCACTTCTGACTGAGTACAGTGCTTTTGACAGAGGTGTGTGACAGCTCCAGGGAAATGCACTGGAACACCTCCTTGCTCACTTTCTCTTCAGACTCACACCCAGGTCTTTTATGCAGCAACCTAGTGACATCTGAAAACACCCTTGCTCAAAATACGATCCATATAATTTTCCGTTAAGACAGTTGTTGGCAAATAATTTTTGCCCAAAATATTATAATAACTCTACTGTGTGACTGACAAAACACCAGTTTTACTATCCATGCTTTAAGTGCCTCTCATTAATCAAAATTTCATAATTACACACCTGTAGAAGGCAGGTCACATGCTCTTCTTCTAGTCTTTGCTTAGTCAAGGCTTGTTCAACATCCCATCCTGAAGCTGTAGAGCCTGTTCCAAAGCCTGTACCCTTGGCCCAGTACAACTGCTGCTCTTCTGTTGATGCAGTATTGTGTGTACTTGACACCTGTGGCTAAGTTTAAAAAAAAAATAGAAAAATCACAATTATTGCTTGATTTCATCTTAGTAGCGCTAACTTTAAAAAGCCCTTGTTATGCAAAAGAAGATAATCCCAGTTTATTAACTTTCTAAAGATATCAGGATCCACTGAAATTCAAAGCTTTCCATAGAAAAGACTTCTACATATATGGAGTTCTAGTAAAGGTCAGAAGTAAACTGTTGAAAGTAGTTCTTCAATTTGACCAGTACTGTAAGCCCTTCATCATTCTCTTTTAAGATACTATCATTGCTTAAATGATGAGAGGTATAAAAATGCTACTTAATCAATATCATTCTAAACATCACAGTTCTGCAATTATTGCTGTTTAGAACCTAGTCACGTCTAATAACAAAATGAGATGAACGGGATGGGAGTGGCAATGTTACCAAGAGTACAGAACTGAAATGTTAAGATGCTCAAGTATTTGTTGATTTTGATTAAATGCTCCAAGATAGCAAGAGAAGCAAGTTACATGTATAGCTCTAACATTTGATCTCGAAGTCACTGAAATACACACTACCTCCCCTCTAGGTAAGAGCAAGGAAGTTACTCATGCTTAAAATTTTCTGAGAGCACATTTTTGCAACACTGCTTGTACAGCTTTTACCAATGATCTGCCTCAGTGATTTTAGTAACATAACTCCAATATTACACTGCTTAGCCCTCATGAAGTACTGTGGAAGTATTTACACTGATTTTTGAATTGGTGAAAAGGATGCAGAAAAAACTCCGATAAGCGTTTCTTAACTGATGTTTTCCTATTTACATATTTAGCACTCTAAACAAGTGACTTGCTACTTTCATTACTTGCTGACAATCATCTGGAATTGCAATATTGGTTTTGTGGCTCCGAAAATTTTCTGTTCACATCTTCTTCAGTGACTTTATTAAAGATTGTATATGAAAGAAGATAAATGATGTATGAACAGACTGCAACGGTAAAAGAAATTATCACCTGTTAAGTATCATACTGACAGTAGTCTGGAATAATCTTTTAACTTTTACACTGGGAATGGAATATGTCTTGGTGATGAAACAGTGTGGTTATTTTCATGTAGACATTACTCATTACATCACTCATGAGCATGTTGTGCCTTTAACACTCGAGAGGACTGTCATGAGCACTGAATTAAAGCACTTAAGGGAGAGCCTGGCCCCAGAAATACAAGCCTCAGTGCAGGCCTGATGGATCTCTAGTTTCAAGTTACCATCTATCACTTGATAGATATGAATTATGAGAAAGCAAGCTATTTAAGGGGTCATGGTAGCACTGAAGCAGAAATAAGAATTAATGGTTGCCCTTTCCCTCCAAACATGCAAAAATGCTAAGGTGTTAATGTGTCAGCAGCCTGATATCCCATTAGAAGTAGAATCTTTCAGCTTCCCCTTGAATTTGATTAGCCATTAAGGTGAATTATTCTCAGGCACAGCTTCATCTCTTGCTTGCTCAACCCTTCATCAGTATCAGAGCTGCTAAAATATGGACAGCCCTATATTTTGCAGGTACTAATCCATATTCAGCCACCAGGAAGTGCTTCAAGCCTCTATGAAAACAATGCTGAGGAGGGCAAGTCATTAATGTTTTTTTTAAACACTTTTACAGGCAATTGCTATGTTATGCAGAAATGGTAACTTACAGTCCTAAAAACAAAATCAGAATATACATATTTTGAATAGAGGGTGGTATAACACAGGAAATACCTTGAGAAAAATCAAATTACGGAGATTAATTTCAGATCTTGAATCCTATGGAAAATTTTGTCTTTAGATCTCATTTAAATATCAGTACAAAGATTATAACAAAAACCACTGCATTAATTCATTAATTTTCCCAACTCATTTATATTTGTGAAGCATTTGAAAGGAAATAGTTTGTAACGAGTTTAGATGATGAATGTTAAATAAGGTAATGAGGTCATACTACCTAGTGGGTATACAAGAACCACCATTCATTGAGCATTATGCCTCTCCTGCCCTAAAAGAGAAGGTCCAGTGAAAGAAACTGATTACACCTTAATACCTCAAGACAAGCCTTCTTTCTCTACTTTCATGAAAAGCCTACTTTCATGATTACTATGTTTATTTGCAATTATTTATTATTTATTATGACAGTTACCCAATCAAGTACTTCACAATTATTTTTAATATCTGCAAAAATTAGGCTACAACAAAAGCAATGAGATTACTCTATTTTTTAAATTAAAACTCTTATCACTTCTGGGTGGTACACACCACATGCTGGTAACCTCACCTCTGCCTGGCTGGGGCTGGAGTTGGGCACTCTGGGTGCGTGGTGGCTCAGGGCAGACAGACAAGCCAGGATGAGGTGGATGGCCCCGATCTCCAGCGCCATGCGCCGCAGCAGCAGCCCGTCATCAGTGGTCAGCGGCGTCGTGCTGAACAAACTGCGCAGCACGTGGAACGGCAGCGTTGGGAGCACGTTTGCTGAAGGAGACTGCAGGATGTGACCTAGGTTGGAGAAGAAACACATCAAACCCACATTTTCTTTCAATAGTTCAACACAGTCTATTAATCTCTGCAGTAGTTTATGAACATACAGAAATCTACCAAGGACTTACACATTCACATACAATAAAGCTATCTAATACTGTGTTTCTCTTCAAAGAAAAATTGCATTATGAGAAGAGTGTAGAAGAAAAAATGTTTCTTTATTTTATTCACAGATTTGGTAAAGAACCCAATTTTAAAAATCTGATTTGCCATTTCTAGGGAGAAAACTGGTTTGGACTAATTTTTAAAAAAATACAAATATTTTTTAAATCATTCTAAATACAGCAAAGTAAAGAATGCATGTGATCAACTTAGAGCAGCTCAGCTGACAAGCAGCAGTAGTTTATCACATGTAGGATTCTTTTTTGTATTAATGCACTCACACAAACCAAGTTTCTACTGAAGTTGAATACATGGTGAAATTCTAACAATTTTAATTAGATGAGTTGCACGTATGAATTTTGCGCTACAATTACTTAAAATTTTTAACCCCTACGCATTATGAGCAGGAAGTTTCTTTTTAAAAGCCACATTTCAAATAATGGGGTGACCTATTAAAGGAACACACTCATATATGGGAAACTGTCTCAATTTTTTTCCTGCATTTAACAATACATTTCACATTCCTTCCCCAGTGCATACATAAAGAGAGGCAACTGACAACTGGAGATGTTTCAAACAGTGAAAATACTTTAAAATATGCAATTCTGTCCCAATGTTTGCTACCCATTTTAAGTATTTTATTTTCTCCCTCATCCTAAGAGTTTACCAGCTATATCATGATCCAGATATTTAAACAAATATGTCTGTATTTGTGTGTATATGTATCTACACACGCACATACAAATGTTAATTCATATCTATTTGATACTCTTTGCAAAGACAGTAGCAAGAAGGAATCAAAACTCCTCCGACTGGCATCTTCATAAATAAAATCAAAAACTTCTGGAAAATAAGCCCATCTAATAGAATTCCATAACTGCAGGCATAACCAAATCCAAAAAGAGAAAATCTAAACATTTGCATATTATTTATCTTTGCAGACAACTGAATCCATGCTTTAATCTATAAGCCATAGATTTATAATTGCAGGTCTTCATATTATGCAAGAAAGTAATGAGATTCTACATGTGTGAAAAGCTGCATTTCAATCAAAAAAGGAAGATATTTATAATTTATACAGAAAACTAATGTGGATTACTGGGTACAACTGAACCCCCATTTTGTAGACTTTAATTTAGACATTCGGCTTTGGGAGAAGAGAAATTGGCTGTTTAGGCCAGCTATAACAAAGGCAATGAAGGAATGAAATTACTGTCAACAAATGCATCAGAGAAAGAAGAACTATTGGCCATAAACTGCATAGACAAAAATTAAAGCAGTCCCTACCCATCGAAAAAATTATGTTTTGGAATGGTATTGCAATAGCAGTAGTGGCTGCACACACACACAAAAAAGAAAGCAACGCAAATACTGAAGGTGTCTTTATTTAAGAAAAAAAAAAGATTATAAAAATTGCCTGCAGTAGTAAGGGACTGGGACTACTCTAGGAACTGCATATAGTTCCTCAGTTATTTACCACTCAAATTAGGTGGGTGTAAGCAGCTAGATTGAATTTTTATTGCCCAATTTATTCTCATCTACTGTCCTGCACCTAAGTACAAGAGAAATAAAAAGATAAGCAGAAGGGAGGGCAAAAAAGATTCTTGTTTTTCCAGCTGGTCTCATGAGGTCCATGTTGCACACCACTCCATAGAGTGCTAAATAAAGACTAACTTCTGATGACTGCAGCCTAGAAAAACCAGCATGCTTTTCAAAGTCATAATCACAGAATCATGTAGGTTGGAAAAGATCTTGAGATCATCAAGTTCAACTGTAAACCTGACACTGCTCAAGTGCACCACTACAGAATATTCAGTGAAAGGAAATGTCTTAAATGCACGAAAACGTATTTCATACACACTCTTCCAGTTTTTCAAAACAATAAGAAACACAAATGTTAGAACTATATGCAGAATTCCAGGTTCATTTGCAAAGATGTTGACAACAAATTTTTTTCCTGGTTTATCTGTTTAGTCTTTGAGAAATATCCCATTTCTCCCTCTGAACTCACACCATCAAGGCTGAGTTTCTGTTTAGGCAATTTAATCACCATAATTTTTAGATCTTACTCTCCTTCTCTAAACAGTATTATTCAATGATTTAGTCTATATCTGTTGTAGCTTTGCTCTTATCCATATTATTCTGAATTTGGTTGCAGAATTATAGGATGTTTGCTCAATTAGTTGAGCATTTCCAGCTACTCAGATCATTCTGTCTGAATGCAGTCATCCTGACAATGTCATTGTAGGTTTTATCAGTGCTTATTTTACAATTACTCAGAACCATTGAGAACCCTTGAATACTGATGATTGTGATACAACTTTGCCAGACAGAATTTAATAGAGACAAGTTTATCAAAGATGCCTGCAATGCACTTCTGCATAAACGAACTCGAACTTCCTGATAAAAGCAATACAGTGCAAATAAATTTAAGTAAAATGATCTGTGGTCTACAAAGAAAGGTAATAATTACAGCACATACTTCCTTCACCATCATCTGTAACTCCCAACACCAATCTCAACAGACACTGAGCATGTTTCCGTTCTTTTAGCAGCACCTCAGCATAGCCCGGGAGACGGAGAAATAAACCAAAGGCAGCCAAAGAATGTGCAGGTATGGGAGACATAGTCTGGACTGTTGACTTGATCGGTGGAGGTTCTGCAGCAATTGTTTCTGGTGCTTCATACACCAGTTCTCCTGATTGTTCAATGGTAACCCATTCAAACTGATCACTGTCCTTCTGCTTTTCCTGTGTGGCTGACGTAACCACTGGAGTGCTCACCTTAACCAACAGAAACAACAAAGAAATTCATTCAGTTAAACACCTTAAAGAAAAATTCTATTATAGTAAGGATCTAAAAGACATGCAATCTTAATGTAGGACACAATGAAGAAATCACATGAAATACTCTACCATTTGCAGATACAGGGACCATGCCAAATGGCTGAAAAGGGCATACTTGTTGCATTTTCAATACAGTGCTAGAACGTTGTGCTCTTACAAGCAAGCAAACACATTTTGCCAACCTAAATTCCTCAAAGTGTGTTGCTTAAATATAGAGGTGTAAGAGACACAAATTACTCTGAAGTAAATATAGACTAATTTATGTACCATATTGTTAAATAAGAAAGGGCCTTTTATTTTTAACATTAAATACTGTCATCATAAGTACTTAATTTTTAATTATGTATTGCAAAAAGAAGAACAATTAATCATAACGCCTTTAAAAACAAAGAATAACTTCAGGTATCTTAGCAGTTTTGTAGTAACTCATGATCCTTTTGAGCTTTTGATTGATTTGGCAGGCTTTATTACTATTATACTCTAACAGAACAGTCTGTTTTATGACCAGAGGACTGTGCAGTTAAGCATTATGATGGGAATCAGAGTTTAAGGGGGTAGTAGCTGAACAGTGCCCCAGGACACAATCAAACAATTCAAATAAAATTATGACACCGAGGTTCCTCTCATAATTAAACATTACAGAGCTTTCAGGCTTTCATGCTATTCAGATAAACTGATTTGATCATATTGAGAATTTTAGTACTTATCACCAGACTGATCTAAACTGGAAAAGATTAATATGAAAAGCCTTCACAGAAATTATCCAGAATACCAAATTCCTAATTTAAAGTCAAAGCCATGTTCTACTGCATTTATTCCAATTATCTTCACATCAGGAGAAACAGAAGTACCAGTGACTTGGAGAAATATAAAAGTAAAATTAAAGAATTAAGTCTGGAGAAATCATCAGTCTTCACTCCAAATAGTCTGTTTGGTATTATTGCATTTAACTTTTTTTATGGTTCACAGGATTCTTACTCAGTATTTGAATCTAAACATATATCTCAAGCTAAGAAATTGTGAAAAGACAGTAAGTTCCCAGGACTAGAGAAAAAGAAGGAAAAAAAAGAATGAAATTTCTCATGGTCACAAGTCACCTTCCATGTCTTGCAGAATTCCATTATATCAGTATTCTTCAATACAGAGTACCCATTATCTCTCTTAGGATTCATAATACAGTAACTGTTTATATAAATACTTTTGCTTAACTTGTAATTTTTGAATTGTATTGGTACTAGACCTCTAAGGCCTTTGTAGAACTGTTTACAAAGGATACATACTAATTATTCAGTCTCACTACAGGGTTCCTATGGTTGCCACAATTTTACAGTCAGGATACCGAATAGCACCCTTAATTCATGATTAATTCAGTTTCAAAGGGAATAAGTATTCTTTTCTCTTAGGAGTATCAACCAAAAACTTCAGCAGTATAGTCAAATAGAATCTGAATAGCTCACAGGTTATTTTTTCCCTTTTTAGCAGTGTGTACTTAGAACAGCAGCCAAAGGAGAATTCCATGCTAATGCCACTACTGACACTTTGAAATGCCTATCAGTGCATCCAGAGGAATTCTATATATAAGTATACAAATAATATCTATTACTTCTTAATATAATTAAGATGATATTGTTATTTATAATAATAAAATTACATCATCTGCTTTGAGAACTGAATTTCACTTAGCCATAAAAATATCTATGAGGGTACACTTCCATGAACAATTAAATGATAAGCACGTATGCCTTTATAGCACAACAGTAACTTTATTTTACTGCACCCTCAAGATATTTTAAGTTAACAGAAGCAGCTTGCCTTGGTCCCACAAGGACATGGCTACTCAGGCAGTCTATGACATGGACAGGGAAGCACATGTACAACTGGACAGGGCTGTGGAGTTATGCACTTGCCCATTTTAAAGTAACTTCCTCACACAACTTAGAAGTTAAACTGAACCATAGAGAAAGATATGGAAAATGCTGTCCTTAACCAAACAAAATACTCTCAGCATGGTTTCTGATATATATTTTTTTCTACTCACTTGTTGAATTACATCAGGATAAAGCATAGGGAGTCTCTCTGCAATAAGAGCCAATCCACCCATGCCTGCAAAAACTTGCAGTGGAGACTGAATGGGACAGGTTTCAAGAAGTGATTCATCTAGAACTGCATCCATACACTCATCCCCAGGACTGATGGCTTCATCCTCAGGGCAAGGTCCCAGTAAATCTGCATGCTCTACAAAAACCCAAATGTAAAAGAAATGAATACATATCATCAATACTGTGTTTATTTCTTTGTCCTTGTTTAATAGTGGATTTCAAAAGAAGGCTCCTTCTCAACCAAAGACTGAGCCAAGAACCTGAAATGGATACAAGAATATCAAAAGAAAATAAAAATGTTAGAGGTACCTTTTGCCATTGATAGCAGATCCATGTCAAACTCAGCATTATTTATACAGGGCTACATGTTAATTATTAGAATTATTAGCTTTATTAGAATTTGACCTATGCCTTCAAGACTTTGCTAATCTTGGACTTATGACACTTCTTAACACTCTTTCATATACAAGTGTAGGTTTGTTATTCTCCAATAAAGAGTTTATAGCTGAAGAAAGGAAAGATAATCTTCACCTTGAATTAGTTTTGCTTCTCACATCTCTTCTCTGTGAGGTGTCAAAATGACCCTCTGCAAAAGGCATGAAATTTAATAAAAAAAAATCATGATCTGTATTTCTAACTTTCTACTTGCCTCCATCCTCCCATTTTATGATTAAGCACCCTAATATCTTGTACAACACACAAAAAAAATGAACATTCTATGAACTTAAGCACACAAGTATATACAGAATATACAGAACCCTACCACAATTCCTTATTATTCCAAAAATCAACCCTTTTTGCTAATTGCCACGGGGAAACTTCAGTGAATATTCTGTATAGTTAATCTAAAACTCTGTTTTGCAGATTATATTTTTAAGCAATGTAATGCTAATGCAGGGGTCCTCCAAGTCTTCATAGTACAGCCACATCAAAAGGCAGGAGAGATCAAGAGGTCTTAGTATCTCTTCACTGTGAGCAGTCTGACACTCCTGATAATCCTCGGTTATACTCCAAATATATAGCACATATGCTATTATTTGTTATATACTTGCAGAAACACAGAAGCACATTAAAGAGTAACTTGTGCAGCTACCAAAACAAATTTCTTATGAAAAAATTTTTAAACAGCAGACACTGTATCTTTTAACAGATACTTCATCTTTTAGAACTGTTTCTTTGATTTGAAAGGGAATAGGAAACAGCAGGTCTTTTCCCCATCCTAATTCTCAACTTCTGAACATGCAAGAAGCACCATGTTATAAGGACATCACTGATATGTGGTAGGATGACACTGCTTTGGAATAACATGATCAAAGTGCAAGATTTAATAAGCTTAAATCAGGGACATGTAGGAATATGTACGTCAATTCATCCTACTTCAAACACACGGACTGTGAGAAGTCTGTCTGTAGAAGTCTTTCATAGACTAAGAAAAGGTCACAGATACTTGCAAAGAGGATAATCCTTGTAAGAAAATGTCCAAACGTAACACTTTCAGTACATACAGCTTTGATGTCTAGTGTTCTAAAGGACACAGGCAGAAATCTCTGTGGAAGAGCTCCTTTTCCCCAGACAGTGGGTGAGAGTGTCACAAATTTGCTGGTATCAGCAAGGAACTGCCTTCCACCAGACATATGGAGGATTTCACCTCTCTAGGCTGAACATGATTTCCAATTCAATTGCTTGCAATGACATGAACTGATCGGACCACGAGGAATGTTAGATATCCTTCATAATGATGGTTTTAAAATAAAGATTATGACAAAAAACCTCATCCCTCTGTTTTGCAGTGTAAAAAGCATTCCCAAAGGAAGAAAACAAGAAAATAGAAAACACAGAGAAAGCTACTTCTCTGCAAAAGATACTTGAAAAGTAAGTTCTTAGTGAGTAAGGCTACAGGCAGATCCTTTCACTGTGAGTGCAAATACAGTACCATCTTCAATATTCACTCAAGGAGTTACACTTCAGTATGCTTCTCAAATCCTTGCTTTAGTTAATCTTCTAATCCAATTCAAACCATTTCACCTCCATGAGTATTTTCCAAGTTTTCAGTGAAGTCATGCACTTCAGCTGTGGAAAACTGATGATCTCAAAAAAGGCACTGAAGCATACAGAAAAAATGTTAATAAATGACACTTTTCCTCAGGTAGTAGTAAATGTAACACTAGAGACACCATGTGAAGCTATAAAATCTATCTAGCATGGATGGTGTCAAAAAACAAGCAGTCTACTTTAAGAAGCAAGTAAAAGAGCACTGATATATAAGAATGATTTCTCTAGATATTAGAAACTAGACATGAAAAAGCAGTAGCTCTGACCTTCATCGTTGATGAGCGATGATTGTAAATATAACTAATATTTTGCTATATAGCACCACAGATCAATGGATTTCTAATGACAAACTCAAATTTTCAAAAATATTTGTCAAGTTTAAAAAAAAAGTGCCCAGTAACTTAATAAAAGTTCAGAGGACCTTTACGTCTTCACATTGAACCTTCTCTAACAATTTGAGTTTTATTCAAATAGTAAAATATTTAATGTATATTTAGAATTTAAATAAAGAGTGTAACTAAACAAAAGTATTCTTTGAAAAAGGTACACCTCTCAGTAGTGTGAGAGATACGTATATTCAGACACCGCACAAAGTCATGAAATGTTTATTTTGGACCAGATATCAAGGAAATTTTAATTTTTTTTCAACACTTCTGTTTTTTATCTTTTCTAGAAACAGAGTAACAAGTGAACAGTTATTAAAAGAATCGCCTGTCTTAAAAGATCTGAATGATTAATTTTGGAATTCCATGCTGTGTCAGCAAGCTGATGATTAGCAGATCACAATTTGTTCAATTTCAAATTCCTATTTCTCTAAGTCTTGCCTAAAGGAATGATATAAAAATATTTCAGAACAGATTCCTGGGATAGATCTCCTCCCTCCCCCTTCCCCAGCAAGTAGATAGCAAGCAATTGGCAAAAGTATCACCAAGAAATACATCATATTAGAAAATGTTAAATACTTATATTAAATATTTTTAAAAACTGGAGTTTTAAGACCTGCTTAGATGTGTTAAGAGAAATCCCCATTTTCTAAGTAGCATTTGGTACCTAAGATACTGCAATAAAAAATTTCAGGCTTCTCTAACCCATATGGTTTCAAACCGTTCCTGCGGCACTTAATCTGCCCTTGTTACCATCACAAACACTTACTAGAGAGAATTGATACACATGTCAAGAAATAAGATACACTGTGTCTATACAATCATAATTGTATCACATAAAATATTACAATGAAAAAAGAAAAGTGAAACCAGAACAACCATATTGGAGCATCTTATAGATACAATTTAGGCAGGCAGTGAATTTGTACTTTATCACAAAGTTTAGCTCTTGTCTAGAAAATCATCCAAGAAAATACAGAAAACCACTGTTTCTCATCAAGTAAATCAAAACAATTTTTGTCCAAAACCCCCCCATTTTTAAAAGGAGTATATCAAAAAGGAAGAACACTCACCTTTTTCTGTGTGAAGACGTTTAAATGAGTCTGTTTTTGATAAGCTTGGATCTGAGATTACTTTGGAACCAAGTTTAACTGTCAAATCTATTGATCGGTATCCTTGAGGGAGTTTGCGGTCATACAGCAGAGTCAGAAGCTGGGCAAGTGTCATTTCAGCTGGTAATGGCTGACCTAGACAACAATGGCATCAAGTCAGTGAGGAAAATTCTGATTGGGTTATTTTAACATACATATCCAGGTTCTATTCATTACTTGCACCACACATGCCAAGTGGACTAAATATCATCTGGCTCCAAATTAAGACCTTAATTTTACCATTTGTTCTCTTGGGAAAAGGGGCCTCATCAGTTTGGAACCAATCATCAAACAGATCTATGCCAACATTGCCTAAGACAGCTCTGAGCTGAGAGCACAAGCACTTGGCACATTTAACAAATGGCTAAGGCTGTAATTCAATGTGCATTTTAAGTAGGTACTGGCTGTCCTTTTCTGTTAAATACCACCTTTGCATCACTCTTGAATTGTAGGGGCATAGAGATGTGTGTGACCAGAAGGTAAAATGGGTGGTATTGAAAAAAGTGGAAAACAAAGAAACTAGCAATTCTTTTTCAGGCTGCTGCTATTACAATGCTTTCCAGTTGAAATCTGTTTACCAGCCCAGAAGGGCTCCACACTTCCAAGATGTTAATGCCTATTACCATTGTAACAACTTCCTGATCACATATCAGCCACTGAAATGACCATAATTTTGATGTTTAAAATGTATTATTAAAGTTACCTGGTAGTAGTTTATGGTATAGATGAAAGACTGGAACACTAATGGTTTTGCTGGAAGATTCTCCTCCTGAGGAAGTACCACCAACTTTATCTGTCATCACTCTTCCTCGCCTTGATGGTGGACGGGGAGGGGTGGATGAAACAGCTCTTTTTGACTGAGATTTCAAACCTAGTACAGAAGTAAAAAATTTCAAGTTGTTCTAGTATTTAATACCTTCAGTTATCCAAGATACAACACACTCAAAACCTTCAATGATAGAAAAATGTAAAAACTTTACTTCACTGGCTAATTAAGTACTAGAATAACATTTACATATATAACATATTTGGATATAATCCCAGTAGTTTTAGTTAAAAGGCTTTGCACTCACCTAAGCCCCATACATAAACCAAACCATAACTAGATGACACCATGCATAAAAAAAGCAAAAGCTATTCAATTCTGCTCTTGTTAAAGAGAGTGTCTCACAACGGGCCCTACAGCAAAACTTTTTTAGGCTGTCTTTTTACCTGAAAGCAAGAAAGGCACAATTTTCCAAACTGACAGACATTTCAGCACAGATTACAGATAATAATAACTTGTCTGGCCTACAAAGATGACTTGAGCTGCAGTACTGACAGTACCACATGTGATGAAAGGTATCTTTATATGTGCTTTTCAAGTTCCCTGGCCCCAAAACATTTGAAGTAAGCACTACATGAAAATTAGGAGGCAGAGTAGCTACATAAAAGCTTACTGTTATTACACAATAATAAGGCAGCAAGACTGCCTTATCTTAGGACACCTTAAGGTGACTTAAGGTACAGCAAAATTATACTGCAATCATAAACTCTTCAGTGCAGGTGACAGACCAAGGTAAAAAGCCAGCAGGTCAAGACACAAAGACATACAATTACTAACTTATCATTGTCCAAGAGCTGCCACAAAACTAACAACACCCACACTTCAAATACTGCAATACACTCTGGTTTCAGCTGGTCATTAGAAGCTGTTGCTCTAATGAGCAACACACTGTCTAATAATCCCAGTAAACTAAACTAGCTTGCCTCAGGAAGATCAGGCTGCAAAAACCATCTTCTCCCTCTATTAATTTTACCCATAGGTAAAAAGTCAAATACTTTTAATCTCTTGAGATTCTGAGGACACTAAGAAACCCTCAAAATATATGAAAAAATAATGACAAAAGAAGAAAATATTGGACAAACAGGTAGTAAAAACAAATGAAATAAGCAAAAATAATTGTATAATAATAATAATAATAAAGAATAAGTAAAAAGCAAATGAAATAAGTTTACATTTAAACTCTTATTAAACTGAAGAAAATTGGAAACAACATCAGAAAAAACTGAAATCAGCTTCTTTTTAATCGAGAATGGGCTGTATTAGGCAGCAGGATGAGTGATGCAACTGGAATGATATGGCTGACTATGCTATGCCCTATCTTCAAGCTTGGCATAATATTTCTTTTCCTGTGATATTTTTATTAGTGTTTTCGCCCTTTGCTTGGACCTATTAATATTTTAGATACTACTAAAACATGCTTAACTTGTTTAAGAGGCACCTACTGTAAATATCTTGTCAGATAAAGATGCTGTAATTAACATAGCTATGTTGTTCTAAATGTATACCAAGTTCAGTGAAACTGCTGCCCTATTCAACATTTGCTTTAAGAATTATATCTACATCTAAAGCCTGAAATAAAAAGCTTAAGAAATATTGGTGCCAAAAGTCAAAGGAAATCAGCATCTCTGCTTTATGCTTCATGAAGTGTGAATGAACTTGAGGTACCTCAATAATGGCAGAAAGCTAGATAGGAAGGAAGTAGTTTGAAGTTCATGAATCAACTTCAGACTGAAAGACTAATGATTTGCAATGACTTTCTACAGTTCATCTGAACTGTAACATTTGTGTATTAATGCAAAATTACTATGTTCAATCTATATCCTCCAACAATAGGTCTGAAGGAAAAGGGCTTACATGAAAGACTTCTGAAGGTTCCACTCATTAGTTTTTATAAACTGAATGCTTTGAAAGAAGCTCCAGTATTAGTTGTTTCCTAGTGGAATAACATGGTTTTATGCCGACATTTCCATCTGGCAGTTTTTAGCAGAGTACCATTAGTTGTTGTGCGAAGTATGTGGATATACCTTTTATTTCCAAAGCATATTTTGGAAAGAGAGGTGATTAAACTCTGTTGCATCAGCTACTGCAAAAAGGTAGAAGCAATAATACCCTCCAAGCTCCAGGAGTGTCTTTAATAAACACTGTAAAATACCCTAGCAACAGCATCCACAAAAATATCACTGACACATATATTTAGGTGCATATATATTTGACAAATTTGTCAAAATACTAGAGGCAGCTGTTTCACCAGGAATCAATCTTGGCTGCCTAACAGTCAGTTACATCACAATTGTAGTTCTGGGTACTATAATCTTTCTAACCATCACTGGTTATAAAATTAATTACTGGTAGGTATTTTCTTCCCCACACACACTTTTAACACCAGAAACATCCATTTTATAAAAGATAGAAGAAAAAAGACATACCAGAAGCAACAACAACACTGTAATTGTCCTGAAATCCATTTTCTGCTTTAACTTTTTCTTTCTCTTCATAGTTCTTTTTTTCTTTATCTTCCTTCTGTTCATTAATCAGCTTAGCTGTAATACTGGGTGTATCTATATGGGGATGGAGGGGACAAGGCAAACAAAGAAAGATAGGAAAGAAAAGCATGTCAAGACACTAAGTTGATTTTATTAGTTTCTAAGCTTTAATAAGGCTATTCTCAACTACTGTAATATCTCAGAGTCCCAACACAGGCAGCAATACCTGTGTCAATACTCATGAATTAAAGTATTACACTAATTCTGTCCCCTTCTTCCCCCTAAACTCTGTTCTCTGACTATTTAAATCTGTTACAGTTTAAAATCATTACTTGATGAGCCAAGTGTTTTCACATTAAAAAAAACCTACTAAATCACTGCAATCAACCAAAAATGAGATTAATGAGATTAGGCAAAAAATCTCTATCCAAACCCAATGAACTAAAAAACCCACAAAAATCTCGACAAAACAGAAACAGCAAAAAAATCCAAAACTTTTTTTTAAAAGACAGCTGCAGACTCATTTAAATAGGCTCTTGTATTTGGGTCTGGATATCTCTTGCTACATACTGATCCAATTTGGTAAATTCTCTTCCTTTGAAATTGGAAGAAGCCTAAAGTACATTATGCAACCAAATCTTGAGCTGTTTGCTTAAGAGAACCTTAGATTACTGCAGTTCAACCATTTTGGTTCAATTATTAGTGTAGATCACAACTATCAGTAAGTTATTAAATCCAGTTTAATTTATTAAATCACTGATGATTGGTGATAATGGATGACCTCATACCCTGTACATTACAACACTGGCCACTAAATGGCCAAGTAATTCTCTAATTGCTTCTGTGTACTAACTTGTTTCCACATAGCCACAGCAGCTTTCAGGTATAACCAGACTCAAGACCTAGAAGCACCATCCAGCTACCTTTAACTGTGTGTCACCAGTGGGTGAGGTAATGAAAGGAATGTGGTTTGGCTACTTGGAAATATATTAGGATTTGTGCCTGAAAACACTAGTTCTGTCTCTCTTAGACAGCAGTGAAGACTAAAAGAAGATACAGAGTGAGAAATTACTGCCACTTAGGGCTCAACATTCACACACATACACTCTCTCTATGTACAGATCTGTGTGTATATATAAAAGCACATATGCGTGCATATGTGTTTGTATATATACACACACAAAAATTATCTATGGGACTATGTTTGGTTTTGGCTTTTTTAAATAAATGTCATCATTCTTGTTATTATCACTATTATTATTATTATTATTAAATTTCAGAGTTGCTCTAGTTTTGTCCTAGGACTCAATGTCCACTTACTGCTGGGGAATTTAAAGGTCATTAATAAAATTATTAAAGAAGGTTAAACAATGGTATTTTAACTATTCAGCCGATACCCAGATTTGTTATTCAGTTTTTCTGACTCAAGCAGTAACTCAAGACTAAGGTGCATGAAATGCAAAACAACTGGTACTCATTCAGGCAATCCTATCTGCTGTGTACTGTACATTTCCTCCCCGTGGTGAAGGGATGCAAGCAGCAGATGTATCAATGATTTTAGGACCCTTTTCTCCCCTTCTTTTTTTTAAAGCTGGGGAAAAAAAGTACGAAATGAATGTGGTTCTTGTGATTTATTCATGCAGAAAGTATGAAATGGTTAATTTGAGACATTAACAGTAGTAAAGAAAAAAAGTTAACTCAAGGGACAGATTCTGACACAGGATCTTCATGGCTTCCTATTGCTGTAAGGGTGACAGTCTTTCTTTTCTACCCCAGTCCACCCCTTCTGTCTCTCATCCCAAACACACAGCTTGCTCTTCTTATATTCAAGCCTTCTTTACTCCATCTTAGCCACGGACTTCACAGAACGCCATACAAGAACCACAAAGCCAAGGCATAGCAATCCTGTAGCAAACCCTAAAGTTATGGTGCCCTACAAAGTCAGCACTTGATAATTTTCAATTACAGACATTACAGATTACCACATCATCACATTCTCCTCTCCAGTCCTCACTAGCACTGGCAATCAAGCTGACAACAATACACCACTAAGGCAGCTACTCAGTACAATTTATGTCACTGCTCAACAACTGATCCCTATTTCGTATGAAGGGACCATCCCACCTATTACAGTAATGAGATCCTCGTGCAGTCTGTGGCCAGAAAAACCTTAGTCACATTTCACACATGACTCTCTGGACAGTAAGTAAACATTGAATTTGATCAGAAATAGTAAACCATTCCTTGATAAATAAGACACAAGTATTTAGCTAGGAATGGGTATTTTTCTATTAAAATCCAAAACCACATCTTGTCCTATCTAGTATTCTGCCAAATAACATTTTAGTACTCCTATCAGCTTGTTAGGTAACATTTGTTGCCCCAACAAATTTGTTAGCAATTTCAATGGAAAATTCTTTCATATATACGAAAAAAGCAATATTTGCTTTTAACTCAATGAAGACCCATCTCACAAATTAAAAGCTGATCTACAGTGAGTTCCAAAAAAGTAGACATTCGAGTAAACCTACATACAGAAGCATACAAAGCTGCCCATTCATCTGGCTAGGTAAGTGCATACCCTTCAGTGCACATCTCCCACATGGCAAACACATAACTACTCTAACAATCTTGGACTTTTCTTTTGTATTATTGAGTAACACATTTTAAGAATAAAGAGGAAGTCATGGATTTGCTAATTTTTTAAATACTAGACATGTATAAAATTGATTTTTCACTTAGCAGGTCCAAACAATTTTTGCTCTATTTATTACTAAATGAGAATCAACTTGCATCTTGCCTGGTTTTACCTAGAGAGTTCTGGCACAGACATGACATCTTCAGTAGTAATTCTACTCTTTAACTAAATATTAAAATCTTATTAACCCTAATCTTTACCATATGGTTCTGTTTCCTAAAGTATTACATAAACAATAAAATTAAAGGTGGAATTAATTTCAAGATTAAGATGTCTACCATTTAGGAGTCAAAATCCATATTATGGTCTGTGAAAGCCCAATCAATAGAGTTCCCTACAGAGAGGTTCATCTCTCAGGGTATATTCAAGTAGTATAACTGTAAGTACTGAAATTTACAAAACAAAAAAATTAATTAATGCCTTAACATTATTCTCTCACTGTGCACAATTTTAAAATTACTATCTAAAAGTAAATGGTACTTTAAATTTTCCATTTAGTAAGCAAATACAAATATTTATATACCAGACAAATGTATAACCACAGAAATTAGATGTAGCCATTATCAAGGTCCTTTTCACAGGACATACATCTCCACCTTGAGATGTATCACTAAGCTTCAGAATATTTAACTGACAATATTTGGGGAAACTTAGTGAATGGATGAGAGACAGTGTGTTTTAAAGACTAATATCTGCAGTATCATTTGTATGGTCAAACAAACAATATAAGATTTTTTCATTTTTAAGCAGCATTTGAAAAACCAGCAAAACAAAAACATAAACTATGGCAAACTTGCCTGACACACGATCAAGAACCTCTGCTAGAGTTGTCGAGACAGGCAAGTGAAGAGTACGAAATTTATGTCCAGCTCCATACATTGGATGTTGAATTACATGACTAGTAGCATTAATTCTACCTTTGTACAGCTGAAAGGAAAAAACAGTCAACATTAATTATGACTTTAACACTGAGAAATAACTCAAACCACTACGTTCTTATAAAGCTATGTCAGCTAGATAAAGCTAAATTCTTAGTGTGCTAAAAAAGAAAACTGACATATCCTTCAACTTTGGAAGTATACAGTAAAAATTCATCAAATTAGGACATGTTTAGTTTTTTAACTCAAAAGAATTTGTTTTGAAAGCCGACAATATTTTTAGGACCAGAAATAGTATGATATCATCCTTGCTTTAAAAAATCCAATTATTTTACATAGCTGTAAAAATGTCTCTCTTTTTTAGGAGAAAAATTGCATGCCTGAGACTTGCAATTATTTGGGAAATTAAAACTTAACTCAAACTAAATATTGAAAACTAACAATATATTTTGAGTAGAGAACTCTGACTTGAGGAGGAAGTTTATTCTAGACTTAATAGCTCCTTTTTGTTATTATGACAGGTAACTGAGTCGCTATTAGTTAAAAAATGGCAAATATTTTACCATAATGTATTTCAGACAGCCCTGAAGACCTGTTTATTAATATGCACTTAGAGGACCAAATTATTGTTCTGCAATGCAATTTGAAAAACTGTATTTGCTGACAACCAGAACAAAGCTTCTGAAATAGTTTGGCAAGAAAAGTTTTAAGGCAAAAATGGGGACTCAATCTTTGACAGGTTATTTAGTTGGATATTCTGGAAGTATATCCTGTACATCTACTTTATTTTTAAGGTTTCTCTTTGCATGTTATAGGTGGAATCATCTCAGTAAGAACACAATTTCCCAGTGTTTTTAATAGAAGAAACTGAATTATGAAAACTTCAAGACATTTTTTTCTGCTTTTACATGTCTACTAACAGCTTTCTGTAAAAATCTATTGTATGTAAAACAATTAACAGAAATTTGATATTACCTTCACATTATCAATGGACCTGTTTACAATTACTCAGTCAAGTTAAAACATTTAAATGATTGTGCTAAAACTGTGTTTGTGCCTCCTTTTCCATTTTATACTATCCAATCCAGTTTCCCTCTCATATATCCCCTGTAGTATTTTACTTTTGAGATGCAGAAACCAAAGAACTGACTTTTTCTGGATGAGGGTATCAGATCTCTTAAAGAAACTTGTGGTTTTACCCTATTTTTTTAGTAATAGCCTTCAATGGAGAACACTTCAGACATCAATTGTAGTTGTGTTCCAGTGAAGCATGTGGAACCATAAAGCATACATCTATATTTATCAATTAATTTACATATTTGTCACTCAATTTATTCATAGCATTTTGGCTAACTGCTGAAGGATGTCTGCCAATTTTGACTGTGACTGATCCTTAATGAAACTGCTAAGGACTTCTGGACAGATATTTTATTTATATTTATTGCTAGTGTCTAATGGTACTTAAAAAACCTTCTGTAAGAGAAATTTCAGTTGTCAGATCCTTCAGAAGCAGTATATTTCTAACAAATATTTTGTGTTATTGTAATAATGCCTTGAATTTTCTTCTAAAATGATGAGTTACAATTCAACATCACTTTCCAAAATTCTATAATGTGCACAGCAGAAAAAAGCTGCTGTCTAACATTTCAAAGTTGAATATACTCAGACCTAAGGCTAAATTTATTCCACGTTTACCATACGGTATCAAAAGTTCTTACTGGACAAGGTGACTGAAGAAACAAAGTCACTTTCTCATCCTCTAGCATCAGCTGCAAAAAAAGCCTCCTAATAAATCCTGAAATATTTCCAGAGGTTGGGAGGTTCCCACGCTGAGGAGAGGACTGGAACAATTCACAGAGAACCTGAGAATGCAAAATGATATCAGATTTAAAATATTTCTATATTTAGGTCTTTAAAATATAGCTCTACACAGTCATAGTAGGCACTGTCTGAGATCCAATTCCAGTTATCACACAAACCAGCTGAGAAATGAGCACCACTGAAGAAAACACCTGCAGCAAATAAGGCCCTTAATATAAAAGTTTAAAACACTGACAACATCAAAGTAATTGTAAACATGTAGATTTCTCAAAAAGATAAAAAACCAAAATAAAGTAGTTATAAAAACAGCCTCTGAATCCCTAAAGCAAACATTTCCCACAGCATTATGCACTATTACTCCCAACTATTAACAGAGAACGGACTCAATTTGTTACTGAGTTCTACTACTTTCTAGAGCATCATCATTTTTAATGCTGAAAAACCATTTTTTCGTTATACTTGTATTCAGCTAGGTCTGCAAGGTTAATGAATGTGACAAAGATAGCTGAATCTGCTCTAGAATACCAAATGCAAAGCCATATTCTGCAATACTCTGTGTTTCCTTGGACACGGGCTGTATAAGCAAACTTCCGAGGAAATCTCCTAGGGTTGCTAACGTTAAGTATGTGTATGAAGCTTGCTGTTCAAATTCCATTTCATAAAAGTTTAGCCCTATCCAATTAAACAGTCTTTTGGAGTTCAATCTAAAGTTTATTTCTCTAAGCCAAGAGGAGTACAAATCTATACACAGGACTGGACAGCCATGCCAAAACATTTTTATACATTTCAGACTCAGCCCAACAAGTTAACAATTTTTATATAAAATTTCTTCCAGTCAGTGACAACTTACAAAAACACAAGTTTTTGTAAAGAAAGGTCAAAAAAAAGGAGAAAGTTTTCAGAGTTAGCTGTAGCTATTAAAAAGTTAAAACATTATTATTTTTCTCTCTCACCTGAGCCATAAGTCTCTGGTTATTAGGATGGCAAGAGATGCACTGTAGGAAGAAAGCAACTGTTGCATTTTCAATTGCTGTCCGCTGCTGAGTGGTCAATCCTGTGGTTACAGTTGAAGAAAGCAAGCTGGATCTTGCACTGGTCTGTTGTGCCGTCATATTGTGTCCTCCAGAGGTAGCACCAGAATGGCACAACAGGAATAAAAGTGCTGTCCACAATGGATTGACTTCAGAGCCACCCAACCAATCCTTCATCATGTGGCTGTTGCCAACTTCCGTCAGAAACCTGAGAACAGGAGCAACCAGGTCTGCCGTGATGGGCATTTTATTAAAGTGCTGTGGAACATGGTGCCTCCTGAGCCTATCCTGGGTAGTATCCATTGATTGTGCAGTGCAGTCAGAGCTAGAAGTATGGTTAAAGCAAAAACTAGCGAGACTTCTTACAAGCAGTGAAGGCAAACCTGAGTCCAGTAACTGCTTGATAGCTTCAGGAGACTGAGATGAGGCAGCAAGAGTAGCCAGGTGAGACTCTGTTAGTGCAAGAGGGGCTTGTGCATTTTTCGAGTCATCTGTCAAAGATGAACTAAGGTCCTGCTTTTTGCTGTCATCGGTCATGGACAGTCTGTGCTGACACTGCATTGGAGGAGGAGTGATACCCATCCATCCCATCAGTAAGGAAAAATAATTTGGGTGGATGTGACACATGGAACAAAGCAAACTATCAACAGCTTTCTTCAAAACCATGTTGCAGGGAAGAGACATGGACCAGTTAAATAGCGACCTGTAGGAGACAGAAAATCATATCAATACATAGTCTAGCAGTCATTTTACCCTTTTTTATCATTGGGTCATACAATATTTTTGCACTTTTATGATTTACTATTATAGAACCTGCTGTGAAACACTCTGCTGAACTTCTAAGCTTCATTTGTATCACAGTATCAGCAGGATGCTGATTACCCAAAAGGCATTTCTCAACTGTATGCTTAAATCTCTTTCACTATACTGCATTTTAAATAGATATAAACCAGCTGCACACAAATACCAGATTTCAGTCTTTTGACAGTTGTCATACATCTTATCCATTTTTAACCAGCTGCAACCTCTTTGTGCTGTCAGTTCTCCAAGCTGCAGCTATTAGGTCACACACGTGTGTACACAGGCTCATTTACATGAAGGTCTCAATTCTTTGTAAGAACAGAAAGCACTTTAACATGTTTCAAAACTTTTAAAAAATTCTCTTATTAGGCATTTTCCTAAAGATGCTGCAAAAAAATGAAAGCAGCAACAACCTTGTTGGCTGAACAACACACCCTTGCTATACTTACTTGACTTTAACTTAGGACACAAGTTAACAACAGAATTACTCCTCTGGGATTCTAAAATTGTGCCTAACTTTGACCTCATATCCAAGTACTGTGTGCTTGAATGCTAATCCAATGCATGAATGCAGAAGCTAATTTAGCTCCTGTTACTCAGTTTAAATTTCAGAAGGGGTACTTGTAAAGTAAAATGATAATTTCTTCACACAGACTTTTTCAGAGTATGTGAACTACTTTAAAAAAAGCTATTTTCCAAACTGCATTCACAGTACCTTGACACCATGGTCATATTCTTTTAACATTTACATACAGAGGTGAACATGCACTTTGTGCCATTCAATGCTAGGTTTTTAAATTAAATTTGGATGTATTATCATACATTGCATTCCCTTTTGAAGACAAGGATTGTTTTCCCCTCTTGTGGATGGAAATGTTATTCTATGTTTAGTCTAAGGGCACTCTAAGAACTCAAGGAACTCTCTGGGTCTAAGTAAAAGGTGAATTTATCACCAGTCAAGAGAATAGTCGATAAAACCCCTCCCCAAGAGAAAACTCATCTCACTGGCTAACTGATCTATAACTCTGAAAAGATAGTCACAATTTCCAAAAGTCCACATATAATAAAGCTACTCTTAACTCTACTCCAACTATATATTAACACAATCCAAATGTGTTCATTTGAAAATCTTCTGGATGAGTTCATGCTCAATGAAAAACAAGGTTTTTTTCTAAACACATATTTAAAAATAACTAAGGGATTAGCATCCATTGCCAAAGCAAAAATACTGAAATGGAAAATTGGGATGGTGGGAAAATATTTCCAAGAAAAAAGTGATTTATCACATGAAGGAGAAACTTAGAGCTATAGCTAGACTACATTACAATATTTCAAAAGTTACAATACCAAAGAAGATGAAGAATACACATGCAAAATTATTTTTATTAGAAAAATTATTTACCCACATAACTCTGACAAAAAAAGCTTTTGTATTTATTTAAATAATATATTTTATAATTTGCTCCAGATGGTGGCTCATCTGAGTGATAGTTTTATATCTGGCAGGAGGTAGGGGAACAGGGCTATATTATACCTTGTATACTCAAACTAGGTAAAAACTATCATTTCATCCTGAGATGAAAACAACATGCTATCCTCCAAAAGACAGGAACTCAGCTGTGAAACCTGCTCCTATATAAATCTAATTGGGCTGCCATTTTAGAAAGCCCATTTTTATTAGAGCTTTTCAAGTGTGAAAATGTATCCTGAAAATATATTTCTGTTAAAGTGTACTGCTAAAAGGACTAATTGACCTGCAATTTAAAATCCTTAAATTGATTCCCAAGATGAACAAGATCATTTTGAATTAAACATTATGTACATCACAGTATCACTGAACTGTCTTTGGAAATTGTTTTCCTTGAAGTCATACTGCACATATGTAAGAGTTCCACATGCTTGTACCTGTAAGCATAATTTATACACTTGCTGGTGTTTGAACGTTTGACTATGCCTAAAGGAGACTGGTCATGGAAAAATTTGAAGGTTTCCTAAGAGCAACAACAAAACCATGTGCAAAGATCCCTTCATTTACTGCAACTGTATTCAACAGTACAAATCAAAGATCCCTGACTAACGCTAGATAAAGTAATTTAACAGCTGTTTTTCTATAAAACATGTGAAACAAAATTATATGGCTCCTCTTTTTTATTGTTTTGTTTAAACAGAAAAGATGATAAAGCAACATAAATTCTAAACATTAGATCATATATTTTCATTTTGGGAGTCACTAAGAGTATACATCTGGTGTTTAGGGTGAACGTCTCTTTAGAATCCATCAAAATGAAGCAAATTCATAGTTTAAGATTCACTCCAGATTTTGTGCCTCCATTCCTTTCATAGGAGACTGGCCAGAACAAAAGAGGAAACTCTAAGAAAACATCTCTCCCTTTCTACCTCTCAGCTATCAGCTATAGATGTTGGATACTGTGACAAATAAGATAATGCTTCTATAGCAGCATCCTAATGAAGATCACTTAGACGTACTGGGGAAATTACTGCACACAACTTCAATAAGAATAGTCCATTAAAAGACCTCATGAATAAAACCATGAACCAGCTTACCTTTCACATATATGCAAATATATACATGGATTTGCTGCTTCATTTCAGATTTTGGGGTCTTTAAACACAATTATACCTGGAATATGTGAAGTGCAGCTTTGAGTTTAGAACTGCTTGGATATCTTTAGCTATCCACTCTATCACTAGCTTCAGGCATATCCCTTTCCACTACTATTTCAGAGTAAATGCTTTTCAAGTCGTATTATGTCCATGAACAAAACAATTTAATTATACAAATAATGCGGTGCAAAACTTTGCTTTACTTACTCAAAGAGCTCCCTGTCCAGCAATGCTGGCAAATCGTATTCAACAAGCAATTCGTAACTATGCCACAAAATTGCTGCTACACAATGCAAGTGGGAAGGAGATGGCATCAAAAGCCCATACTCCCTGGTTGAGCTACTGGGACAAATGTAGCTGACCCGGCCACTTTTTTTCATAGCTGCAACTCTTGCAGAATCACTGACCCATTTCAGCAATGCTTGAATTCTGTAAGACAAGATGATGTTGCACATTATAAACAGGCAAAGAAACATGCAGAATCAAATCAGCTTGCTTTATTTAATAATCCAATTTACACATTCATCTGTTTCTTTGAAGGAAAGTTTGAGAGTGAGCTCAAGCTCTTTTTTCTCAAGACAGGGCAAAAATTAATTAAAAAAAATTATGTTGGACAATCAAATGTGAACTTTCTACCGAAAAAGAAAATATAGCAGGTATCTGAATTCTGACTATTTGAGAAAAAAAGTCAGTTGAAAACCAAAGTTTTATCACATTTATAATAGCAGCAAAAGAGGGACAACATTCCCTGGAAAGGTTGAAAAGAGCTAGAACAGAAAGCTGAGAGAGCTTTTTCAGATTTCTACACTTCCATGCTACCTCATAACAATCAGATTTCAAAAATGTTTGGTTTTATGAACTAATATCAAGCCACTGTTTAGCAGGTTATTTTTTGTATATGCTTCCATATGACAACCCAAATAACATTACCTATCTTTTGTTCCAGGATCTTGAGTTGTTCCAAGCTGATAAAGAATGTCTATTGTGGAGTCAGAAGAGAGACCATTTAATCTTCCAAACAGTAAAGGGCTATTCAGATCTTGCCGCATTCAAAAAAAAAAGGGGAGGGGAAATAATAGAAGTACTTACATATGTATTTTTAAAGTGTACTAATGACATTATTACAGAATTGCAATATTAACACTAAATTAAATTCTCATTAACATAAGGATGAAATTCTAATACACACCACTCTCTCAAAACTGTGCACTTTGTATGTCCAATGTTCAGCCTTACTATGAAGGGAAAAGCCATTATAACATTAATAAGATACAGAACTTAAGAGATTTACATAGCAGGCTTTTCTTCAACATATTCCAAAAGACATGACTAATTCCAATAGAGCTGTCAGACCTCTTGCTTCACAGAAGCAAACACTTTTTTCAGAATGAATGCTTATTTAACTCCAATTTACAGCAACAGGATTACATCTGAAGATTTCCACAGATTATTTCCTATTCAGCTTCTCCTCACTGTGTTCATCTTGTGCCCTGCCAGAGAGTACTATCCTACCTAAAAACATTCCAGCAAAACAGAGCAGTCTACACTGAAACACTAACTCATGGCAAAAGAAGTAACGGAAACCATTTTAAAAAGAGTGTTTTCTGCTAGCAGCCTCAAAACAGGAAAAACTGAATTTGTTTTCTTTCACTCAGAAGCTACGACACAGCAAAGTGGTATGAAACCATAAATATCAAACCCCCAGGGCACTAACAGAATAGCTCCTGCAAAATTTCACCGTGGGACATAGAATGTAGTCCTATCTCCATTATGTACCTCCACACATAAATATTTTCAATGCCTACTGCTATTCAGAATTCATACTGTCCTACAGGCTACTGCTGCCCAAATTGTGCTATGTTAGTTTTCTTTAGCAGTACTCTTTATTTTAAATCATTTGGACACAGTATCTAAAGTAAGAGGCATTTAGGATACACTGTGCATTCTATTCTGTCTTCAAAACACCCACCTTAAAAAAATCAAACAACCCTGGTTGCAATGCTTTACCATGGTAGGACTACCCACATACAAAGACTGTGATACTTAGAAGCCCAAAAAAGCACAATGGCAATTTGTGGCAACCCAGGTTCAGAATTAGAAAACAACATTCAAATATACTGTATTTGAACTTTCATACAAGCAATGTTTTTAAGCAACAACTGAAAAGACATACACTGCACTCACCTGCAGGATCACTCCCTGATGCTGAACAGTTTCTTAGAAGAATGTCAATCAATTTTAGGCCAATTCTGGTGGACTGAAGCCCAATTTTCACAAGCACAGCCTCGATGTTTGGAGAATGCATCCCACAGTAAGGGGACATTAATAAAGCAGCACATGTCTGCAACAGATTAGCAGTGGGTGCTGCAGCACTAGCCATCATTCCTTCCAAATCACTTATGTGAGTGAGGCAGTGGTGCAATAATCTTAACCATCCAATACTGAAAAGGAAAACAGAAAAATGAGCTAATGGATTATTTTATTATATTACTTTTTATCTGTAGCACAACTACCTGTATTAAATTAGAGGACAAGTACTGCAGAAAACCTCTGTGACATGATCAAACATCATCTGAGCAAAGAAAATGACTGAATTTAAGACCACAATGAAACACACATTACTAATGCTGTTGCAATCATTGGGTTAAGATTGTAAGAAAGGCAGGGTCTGTGGGCAGAAAGAGTTAAGAGCCTGCAAGTTTTATTACTAAAGTTTTTCAAGATTTCTCAATTCAGATACATATTTCTTCCAATAGGAAGAAATCCTTCCCTGTTGAGGGAAGGATAAAAGTGAATGGGTTTATATAAGGGGATGGGTGTGGGGTGGGTTTGGGTTTTATCGATTGTTGGGGTTTTCTCTCTTTGTTGCATTTTATTTGCTTGTGTGTTTTGGTTTTTTTACATCAAAACAAGTGAAGGTGCAACAGTAGTTGGCATTAAAATCATACATCTGCACAACTTCCCTGACATTACAAACTTTTAGGATCATACGCATTTACAATAAACTACAGTGAACCTTAGGTAACCTGATTTAAAATGCATATAGAAAAAGCACAGAAATTAACAATGTGTTAGCTACTACATTTCCCCCACGTCTCTCATTCTTTGACAAAATCATTCAGAAGTTCTTTTAATAACAAATCCTGAGAAATAAACCTACTGTAACCGAATCAATTTGGAAACACATCAGTCAGACTTTACTTATAAAATACACAACAATACTATTTAAACTAGCATCAAGATGGCAATCTAAGCTGTATGTGAAATAAATGGCATCTTTCACTGACAAATTCTAAACTAGCAGGTTGTTTCCACAAGTAACATTTACCACAGTTTTAAAGAAAGTAAACTTTATTATTGATCTTAAATTAGGTTTACACCTTTATTTTTGGAATGATTTACTCCTAAATCAATTGTATTCATCAATTAGAAAAGAGCAAGTTCTCTGTTATGTCTGAAACAAAATTTATGCAAGTTTATTGTATATATGTTTCACATTACTATCACTGCTTTATTGAGAAACTTACAGCATTAAGCTGAAAGCTACAATAAAACATTTCAAGAAATGAGGAATATACTTTCATCTTCTTTCTTTACATACTGATTATTTCTGAAGTAAAAATATAGTACAATTTGGCTATAATAATTTTCTTCACTGCTATTTAAGAGCAAAGACCAATTTCAGCTATACAGCTTTTAATAAATATACACTGAGAGTATCCATGTTCTCTAAATACACCTATGCTCTCAAAATTTTTCCCTACAGAAGAAAGGTTTTTAAACCTTTCCCATGCTCTCTTCAAATTTATAAACATTAAGGTTCAAAGATGAAATATTTAAAATTAATGAGTTTTTACAATTTAGTAAGCTAAATTTAAAAACCAGGAAGACACAAAAATCCATCCAGTAAATTAAATTCAAAGTTGGAAAACTCTGACACTTTAAAAAAATTCCTTATGTGTTCATTTATTTTTATTTTTAAAATGAGTAAGATACTCAAAATGCCACCTAACCAAATAAAACACTTTTGAAAAGAAATCTTGCCGATATGCCAGAATCATAACAACATTCAGCTCCTATTTCTGAAATGTCTGCAAACAGCAGTATTAGATATGACTTCCACAAAACACTACATTGTTCTATTTCTACTCCTGCTCCAATACTTATGTAACTGTTGACTTCTGTAAGGATAAGAAGTATTTTGGCACTCCATTTTTTTTGACAACTGCCTACCCATTAAAACCACAAAATGCAACTCTAAATGCTTTCCTATGCTTCGTATTCTCTTGCTGTTGCAGGGACAAAACATTCCCTTTTACACTTGCAGACTAAGCATGCTACTAAAGAAGGCACAAGTACTGCTTACATTTCCCTTCATATTGGGAAAAAACTGAGGAAGAGTTTGCTACTGAAAGACCTGACTCGGAGAAGCAAATGCCATAAAAAACCCAAACCCTAAACCACGCCCTGGCACAAACTGTCCCCTGGCACTGGGGCCTCACCTCGTTTTGGAGACCTGGTCCTCAGAGGGCAGGAAGGGATTATTGACAGTGGCAGAGGAGGTGTTTCCAAAGGCAGTGAGGCCCAACAGCTTGATCTGAGAGAGGCCCAGGGTGCTGGCATCCCGAGGACGATGGAGACGAAGGCAGACAGCTGAGGCAACTTCAGCTTTTACCAGCTGGATTTTTATATAGGTGAGACCACTTGTGATAACAGGAGTTGACAAAGGTAACATATTGACACCATCAGCGCTTATTTCAACAGATACTGATGAAGGGCAAGCTACAGAGTAAGATAAGAAGGTTTAACACTACTTTAAAATCTGTTCCAGTTTGTCTTCATCATGGAAACGTGGTCAACAATTAAAATTCAGAGAACAAAATGACTGAAATGATCTCAGGCAGACACTACTACAGAACTGCAGCTGGAGAACTTGACCTGGGAGATGGTACATATTAAAAAGCACAAGCATTTTGATACATGGTATATACCGTTTATTTCAAAGACTTCAGATGAAGAGAAGTCTTGTCACTGAAAACAGTTTCCCTATCAGGGCTACAACAATAAGAACTGAAAGTCTCAGGCTTTTTCCCAACTACCATACATAAGCATTTTGCCTTAAGACCCTTGACCAATAACACTTTCTCACTGGGCAAAGTTTTGATACGTATGACAAAGTATCACTTAACATGAATGCCATGTGACAAAGAAAATGAGTAGAGGCAGGGCCTTCAGCTCTCAAAGAAAGCAGAATTTTCAAGTTTTCAAACTTATTTTACAGGCATTACTCAAACAACCTCTCAGCTTTAGTTCCTTTGCTTATACTCTATGTATTGTATCCCAGCCTTCACATTTTTGAACTGGCATCAGCATCAGTGAATTTACTTACTTGCCAGAGAGGCCAGGTGAGGCTGGATGTGGATCTCCTTGAGCAGCACAGCTGCAGGAAGGTGAATCGTGAGGTCACACCAAGCTTCCTCAGGTAAGAATATGTATGACCATGCAGCAGACCGAGCCCGTCTGTGGGGAGGGGTAGCCTGCAACAGCACTTCAGCAGGCTGGGCAGTGGGACTGCTTGAGGTGATTGAACCTTCAAAAACAGAACCATTAACACTGATTATTAATGTTTATTAATAAAACCAAGATGAATTTACAACTTGAACTGTGGAAAACACCTTTTTTCTGTCTCATCTCTTTTACTTTATCAGCAATTTTACTCTGAGACTGTTTTAAATAAGCAGTTTATGTATCCACATGCATACATATGTCCTTAAAACTTGCTAGGGGATAGTTGCTACCAAAGTTCTAAACGTACTCTCAAGAGTACATGACAAAAACTGACCAAATAGAAAGGCTGCATGCTTAGAACTTGAACTCAGTCAATTCGCAATTAACACACTTGAAATACTAAAATAACATGCATGACTTTAAAACCAACTTCTGCAAGCCTTTTTTCTTTAAAAAGGTTTCACATGAAAACTCCTTTCTAAAAAAGACACCAGAATAAAAAAATAACTGACTACAGCTGCTGCTTCTTTTTCTACTCCTAGCATATGTTAAGAATGAAGAAGGAAGATGTAGGCCGTCTACTTTAGCAAGTTATAGGGCATAACAAAACCAGATTTGAGCTGTTCCAAATTACAGGGACTTGGAGTGTTCTACTGTAAGGTATCTATAGCCTGATCCCACAACTAAATGCCTAACAGCAGCTGGACATTAATTCCTGGACACATTTTGATAAATTTTCATCCCAAAATGAATAAAGCTCATCTCAGAGAACAACCACACGATGAGAATCGGAATGTTCTACAGAGACTATTAAATGACAGGAATTAGAATGAACTAAGTGAGGGAAACAGAAAGTTAATTTCAAAAGCACACTCCTGACTGACAGTTAAATATCAAGAGAGATGCCCTCATGAGATACCTCGGATTTTTACTATTAAAAGTAATAAAGAAGGAACATTTGCAGGACTCCTAAATTTACCATTTAGATGTTTGTGAAGAGCAAAATAGAAGATTTCCAGTGGCCACTATTCTACCAAATAAACCTCTTTTCACTGTCTTTTGTAATGCCATTATTTTTGACATTTTTAAATTTGAACCACAGGACTGAATGGATTCCTTTCTCATTCAACAATCTCTTCGAAAATTTTAAAATTAATCCTCTCTTGTCAGTGAGACAAATTGTATTAACACGTTCAAGGGCAACAGAAAACAAAGACACTAGTAATGAAAAGGAAAGCCTTTGTAAGATATTACAGTACCACTACCTCTTAAAACACACACATTTTAATTAACTGGCAGCCATTGTATTGATATCAAAACAGCATTGCAATTCTAAAAAATACTCATGCAGGCAACTTGAGAGCAGTTAGAAGTAGGTAGAAGAGCACCATCAGCAATATCAGCTTTATGCTCCACCTTCTTCTGCTCTGCTGCACAGAACTCAGGCTCATTCTCTATCATCCCACAATGTCATGATTCCGTATTAACTCCATCAACACTGATGTGCCTTAAAAGAAGTTACTAAGTCTTAGTGTGTCTAAAGCAGATGGTGGGCTAGAACCAGTCATCCCCTGACCTAGGGGAGGAGAAAGGGGCTCACCTTGAAGCATGACTTCATTCAGACACAGATCACTCCCTTTCCTTTGCTCCCCTGTCTACATGAGGTCTTATTACCTGTGGAGGAGGGAACTAGCCTCATCCCTCAACATTACCTTGCAACACCAGCAACCATGCTCATTAGAAGATTTAGTAGTACTGGAACATTTGACATTACTGTATTGCTTTTTGGTAAGAACTTGCTGCACATCCAAATGAGCAGCAGACATAAGAAGCATTACTCACCCAAAGGTGCAAAATTGTGAATTCCTTCTGCATTGTCAGGCTCAGAAGCGAGCACTCTGGCTTTCAAACTGCTATCTGTTGCTTTGGTGGGACCAGAATCCAGGAATTTCATAATAGTGGAAACCATGCTTCTTGCTGTGTTAACAATAGCTCTTGTGCTTGTTACCATGTTGTTACAGATAAGTTGAACACCACCTGTATATAATGAGGGCAGGGAGAAAAAAATATTGCTCAGAAGCATGCAATAGAGTCCACACAAGCTAAGGCCTAATCGGTAAACTGGCCCATGTAGACACAGATATGTATTGTGTAAGTGCCAAAAAAATCTAAACCAAACTTTTTCTTTGATGTGGCTAAAGAAAAGACATTCTTACCCATATCATGGAAAGCCTTCAGTGCCTCACTTGTATCCAACACTCGTAAAATGAACCAGAGCAGTGGCTCAGATAACTGACATGTGGCAAGAGAACCCTAGAAGAAAATCAATTAAGACACACATGATTTCATACAAAATTAGTGCAGTAGAAATTTAAATAACAGCTCTCAGCCTCTCCTTTTAGTAGGCAAAACTACCACAGAAGAAATGCCACCACAGCTGACCTCTCTGTTTCCATATCCAACACCATGTTCCACATGGTTCAATTCCTTAAGCAGGTTAAGTCTTTGGGGTATGGAAAAATTCAAAATCAGGGGGTGAGCAACTTCAGGGAAATAAGAGTATTGAGCATTAAAAATAGCCACAATAAATGTACTTCTCACTTGTACATAAAAAAATATCTGTTGCATCTTCAAGCCTTTAGCCAGGAACATTTACAGGAATGTCAAAATGTCCTTAGAGAAAACTCTCTCTCTCTCCCTCTACCATGGGCAACAGAGAGAGGCTTCCTAACTTCAGCAGCCAAATGAAGCAAGGTTGTAAAAATGTTAACAATTCTTCTACAAAGCAATACTTTAGTTTTCTGACCTTACTATTGATTACAGAATCAACTACCTTGAAGCATAGCAAGCCTAAGAGAACTTACCTGCCTTCCCATGTACCCACAGGCCATGTAGGTAAGAATAGGCTGAAGCATCACTTGAACTGTTGTTGCTTTCTTACTAAGTGTTGTCAGGATAGTGAACAATCCATCTCCAACTGATATTGCATCTAAGCCACCATGAAAGTTCTCGTGTTTAGTCAGATGTAAGCCACTTGCACCTAAATGAAAACGGATAGTTCAAAGGTCACAAACTGAGACCTGACAAAACATTAACAGCACATAAGAGAACTCAAGAATATTCAAATGTTCACATGGATTTTACAAAGTATAAATGGACCAGTTTTCAGAATCATATGACTTACAATCAGTGTTCCCAGATACGTATAAATAGGAAGACTTGACCCAGGAAGTCAGGAAATTTAAATCAAATCAGACCATAAAAATGAGTGCAATTAGTGAAGGAAAGAGGGCAACTACAAGGATTGGAATCACTCCTACCTAGAAGCAACTGATGTTTAAGATTTCTTTCAGGTAATAATAAATTGCCCTTGTGCTGCCAGAAACTTCCCCAAACATTTAACACACATATTTCTATCAGAAATATCTCTCCTGGAAATTTGCTTCTCACTATTAAAGCTCAGAGTTCATTCATGACAATTTTCTGAATATCAATTATCAGCAATATTGAGTACACATTGCTGAGATTACAGACAGAAAGCAAAATAACAGTCTTCCCATGGAATAGATTACTTCCATAAATACAACTGTCTTACCAATCATATGACTTCGATCTGGAAGAGCTGTTAAAAGTGGTCTTAGATTTAAATGTAAGACAACCATAGACTAATCCTGTTCTATTTAGACAAACTGAAGTTGTACTAACAAATAATTAAAAAAAAAAATCCATGTGGTCAAGTGTTCTTTGGAACATGTGTTAAAGAAACATTTTTGCAAGAGAATTGCCAGGTGTAGCACTTTGGCCACCTTTAAACTGTCAAGAAAACAAATATTGATAAGCAATGCATGCACAGCAACTAATAAAGCAGTCCTAAGACCCAGCCTCTGCCCAGCCTGGGAAAGTTAAATGGAACGAATGATAGAGCTGTAAACAAGTAAGTTGGATTTGCTGTGAGGGAGGACCTTCAGGTGAGGACAAGATAGGGCAGGAGGTGAATATTGTTACTTGTATGATTTTCACAGTTTGTCAATTACAAAGCATAAAACCCTAAGGAAACAGACACAATTGCCATAAAAATAAAAACAGAAAGAAAAATGTTTAAAATTAATGTAACAAGTGAATTACATGAGGCCATCATGGATCCTGACCAGCTGGCTTTCCAGATGCAGTAAATTAACACTATAAGCATAAATTTTGACACCAGAGCCACTACTAGACAGTAACCTCTGCAGACATCTTCTTGTTTACCTATCCTGATAGCACCTTTCCATGCTGCATTAGTTATTTCATGTTTACTACTATATGCTGGTAACTAATTTCTGGATCCTCTGTAACTCTGGCTGCAGTCTTGCAAAATGTTTGGTTCACAGAAATTGTCTGGAGAGATCTTAATATAGTTTTTCTTGAAGGAAGTAAACCCACAAATAGCTGTGTTATATCTTCCCAAAATACATGGACAGATTATTTTAAATAACCTATATGAAAAACCCTTTGGAAGAACAATTCATTGGAGGAATCACCTGGCTCAGAACCCTAATTTCAATGAAAAACATTTTGAAAAAACTAACTTTCCAAATTGCCCTTAAAAAAGGCAAGACAACTTCTGGACAAAAATCAGTGGTTTAGAAAGATATCAAAGTTGAGGAGAAGAATATCTGAATTTCACTCCAAAGAAACACAGAACAAACCACCATTCCCAAAACAAACTACTTTCAGTGTTCATAGTGTGTTTGCAACATGATATCAACTACCCAAAGAGATGAAAGGAGATACTCTAGAATTAATTTTAGGAAGGTTCCAACAGCACAATCCAGGCTTGTCAAATCCTGTCTCCTGTTTAATTTGATTACTAGAGATAACTATCTTTTCCTCCATTGCTTTCATGCTGAAATAAACCACTGGTCTAATATTCATGAGGGCTCACTGAACAAGTAACTGTTTCCTGATAATAACCTAAGTTAAGTTTCATATCTGCTTAAAAGAGGCAGCACAGAAAAGGCCAGAGGAACTTGCCTCAAAACCAGAGAATCACTATAAAGAGAACAAAATTTTACAACTATTACACCTGAAATGGAGTGCAGGTCTTTGTCTATCCTCCTGCAAAATGTTTTGCACATGCAGAAATCCATGGTATTTCAGTCAGTGGATTAACCTGAGCAAATAAATTCTATGCTACCATCACAGCACAGAAGCAAGTCACAAAGGTAGTCTGTCTGAGAAAATGCACCTCAGATAAATGTCTGACAAACAACAGCTTTGCTTTCTAAGTATTATCATCTCCCTCACTAGTTCATAGCAGGAAGATCCCACCCACAAATATATGACTGCAACTCCTAGAACATGATGTTAAAGCGTTTTCTGGTAAAACAGAGGAAAGGTTTAGGTATTCTATGAAAGGGATAGAATTGTAATTTGTATTTTCCAAAAGTGATTTAAAAAAACATCCAGTGCATAGCAAAAAACTGAGGTAAGGTGTCCTGTACAAACTGAAGACTTATCCTAATTCATACATTGAGGTATGTGATGGCCACAGACTGAAATACAGGAAATCCCACTTAAACATAAGAAAAAGACTTTGCTATTTTAAGAACGATTGATCATTATAACACGTTGCCCACAGGAGTTGTGGAGTTTCCACCCCTGAGGAATTAGAAATCCAACTGAACCAAGGTACTGAGCAACCTGCTCTCAATTGAGGCAGACTGAGTTTGTGCAGGAAAGCTCAACTACACAATCTCCAGAGGTCCTTTAACATTAAGCATTGTGAAATTCAGCAAATTCAAATGCCAAACGCATTCCTGTTTGGTTTCAATTACTGTCTCCCACCTTCTGTTAGGGTTTTTTTCATGCATCTGTTCTCCTTTACCTTTTCTCTGTCTCTTCTTTCCTGTCATTTCTGTAACACATTCCTTCACATCTACACCCAGCTTATGAGATTGCAGAAGTTTTAAATGTTTCACCACCCAAAAGCCCTTCCATGTTACTCAGAAAACACGTACCAATAATCATTGCCATAGCACTGCTGTTACACTGGCCAAGCGCAGACAAAATCTGGCTCATGATTTGTTGGTTGGCCAACACCAGGTCTGCCACGTATGCAGTTGATCCTTGAGTATTAGGGTTGCTTCCATTGCCATCTTTGCCTCCTGAAACCTTCTCCTCATCAGACACACTGTCTGTAGTACTGCTTGCCACTGGAACACGGGCACTGTATTCTCGGTTACTGGAAAGCGGCAGTTGAACTAAAATGTTTATCAGCTTTAATAAATCAAACATGAGTTGATCCCTTGTCATTTCTCCACAAACTGCTTTGGCATCACCTGGACGGATAATATTGGCAAAGAGCCCTCCAAAACATGCTCGAGCACCCACAGAGCTGTCTGAGCCACTGCGAGACATGACTTTGTCAGAACACGTAATGTAATGATGCACAAGAAAGGTTATAGACTCAATTACTGCAGAAATTGTGCTAACTGATACAACTTCAAAATTCTGTTCCAGGGTGAATTCCAAGAGTTTCACTTGAGCATCCAATGGTCCCTGGCCTGTCTGGAAAGCACCCCTGAAAGAAAAAAAAAAAAAAAAAAGAGAGATATTACAAGTTATACAGGTTTGGCTGTTTGAATGTGGTCTCTTTCCTTGATTTTTAGGAATCTAAAAGCACACCAGACTTCCAATAAATAAAGACCCAGCTATTTTCAGAAATGGATGTTGAAGCAAAAACTAATCTTTCAACCGCGTCAGCTTTTGTAATTTTTTAATATACTGGTCATTAAACAGCCTGCAGAACCTGCTCAGGACACCATTTTCCTGATACCACTAAGGATTAAGAGGTAAACTTTGAAAAAGGCTAGGATTCTTTTTTTTTTTTTTTGTAATTCAGTAAATTTTGTAGGTAAAGACTTGGAACAATCTATATATAGACAGGATAGTCTTGCTCAATTCTTGGTGAAAAGTTTCCTACATTTGCAAGAAAACCACGTGGAAAGCAGTCACATAATACTTAAATATCATGAGGATTCTTTAGTTCTAAAAAGAAATCATGATGGATTTTTTCTTCCCTTAGGCCTCTTGTTTGTCTCCCCACCCAGCCACTCCCCACCTAGAGACAAAAAGAATGGTCAGATTTTTACCTATCTAAATAGTAAATATACATAAGACCATAAGAAGGCATTTAAAATACCACAGGCTGGTGCTTGTAGGTTGACTTCTTAAAGGATTTCTAGGAATAAGTTTATTTTATTAATTGCTTTTACACATATAGTGGTGAAGTACAAAAGGAACCTTTTGAATTGGTGTATCTAAAATAAAACTTGTATTAGTTACTAAATTTTCATTTACTTCTCTGTATCTTCTCACATGGATTAATTTTATTCTAACTTTTAAAACTAAATACAGAACAAAACAGTTTAGAGAAACAGCCCTGAAAAACTGTTTGGAATTTAAGTAATTCTAACAGTAAAACACTGCTTTTCTTTACAATTAATCTTATGATCAGACAAGACACAGTACAGTTCATTAATTATCTGTGTTCTCCACAAATCTGTGCTCTCATCCAAATCCCTTTCTGGTGCTTTGCTTCCATTTAATGCCATTTCACAAAAAACCCCAACACGTTTCAAAAACTCCCCTTTCAGCGGTCTCATTAGCTTATTTTAGATAAATGCCGGCATGTAGACACCTGATTCACTCTGAATTAATGACTTTACTGTATTATGACATGTCTCATAGAAATCATCAATATAACCTGGTAAACACTACTCCTATAATTTAAGTTACAAAAAAATCTCATGGAGAAGGCAGAAAGCATTTTCTGTAAGATTAAAGAATAGATAACACCAAAGTGCCACCTACTGGGAACCTGAGCCTGAGGAAGCTCATCCCAAACTACACAAAGCCTTTGTCAGGAGATGAGCAGAACATCAGTATCAGAAAGAAATGCTTCCTGGTGTACTTCAGACTAAACAATTGCCATATTTCCAGTGTACCACCGGAGACAAAGTCTTGTGCTCATTGGTCTTGCCTTGAGGAAGCCAAACTGTGAAAGATGAGCCATAAGCACTTATCTCTCCCCTGGCCAGAGGCACTTCTCTACACTAGTGGGCACCAATAGGCCCCAGGAGAGTGGGACAGAGGATGTTTTCCACTGTCATGTGGAGAGAAAAAAGCCACCCAAGATAAAGCAATAAAAATGCATATTGCATAAACAGAATTTTGCAATCTCATAATTCATCTTTCCATGTGAGAAAAGCCATCTGTACTATTTTCACAATCCATGAATAATTTTTTCATTAATTCAGACCTCTCAGATACTTTTATTACGTAAGCTCATCAACAGTGTCCTTACTTTAAGGGAATTACTTCAATAAGGTTTATCTCTTAGCTTTAAATAAAATCAGTTCAAAATTTTAGTGCCTCTGTTGACAGTCCCTCACACAGACAGCTGTGTGTGAATTCCAGATGCACTTTTCCATGAGCTAGGAGCAGCCCAGATCCTGCTGCTAGTACAGCAGCAGCAACGATCATTTCCACTGACACATAACTTGACAGTAGGACAAGGCACATACACATCTGAGTTTTGATTCATAATCACACAGATTTTAAAGAAAAGGAGGGTATGAAAGAAAACAAGCATGTAAGATTTACCTTTCTGTTGAAAGTATGTGTATTAATTTCAATAAAAATTCACTGAACATCTGAGGACAAGTCGAAGAAAGATGCACTTGTAATCGAGTAAGAAATTCTTGCATAGCTTGTGTTGCTGTTGGCCCAACCTAGAAGAAAAGATATTTTAGGAAGTATTATATATAACTGAAATGTCTTCAAGAACCTTAACGTCTTCTAAGAACAGGAAAGTATTGCATAGCTTAAATTTGCTTTCTGAAAATTTTTAGCATCTTTACAGAACTAATCTGTATCCATTTATAGTATGTGTTTTTCTATTATTAATCCTGAATCAAAAGCAAGAAATTCAGTTCTTTGTCTAAGACTTGCTTTTAAGCTTGAGACTGTTTTCAGTAATGCAAACTATACTCCATACAGAATCCACTTCTGTGCTAATCTGAATGCTTTCTCACAAACTACATACTTAAGTAAGAACTTTAATGGCACTGTGCAGTGTTAAAGTTCTAGAAATGACTATGTATTTTCATGAAAAATTGCTGAGAAAAAATACCCTAGAACTACCAGGTGTTTTCTGTCTCCCAAACTGAGACTCCTGTCACATACTACATACAATTAAGTTCACTAGAGCTTTTTTAAAACACTATTTGCAGACATTTCAAAGTTTGCAAAAAAGCAAGAAAACATTAATTGAAATTAGGAGAGGCAGCAGATACCACATGAATTCAGAAACAGGCAAAAAATGAAAGTATAATTTTAAATTCAGGAATTCTTTGATATTAAAACTTAATCTTCATTGGTATTTTTATCCCAACTCAACAAGATTTTGGGAAAGTAACTGAATAGAACAATTCATTCACATATGGCATCCCCTCCCTGTGGCAAGTCTCCGGAGAGTTGTGAAAATATACCAGTACTACTGAGAGTGTATCAACAACATGAACTTCCCTATGGCTGCTCATCAGAACCAACTAAGACTATAACTAGAAGAAGAAACAAGACAAGGATAGAATACATTATGAATGAACACATTTCTGCCTTGAAATCCTACTGCAAAAAGTTTCTCTTATTTTAATTGCTCATTACCTGTGGACTGTGTTGATTTGTTCCATGAGGGTTAGTGCCAGAAAGAAATTTCACTAACACATGAATAAGGTTGGGATCTGATACCAACAATTGGGCAGTACTTTCCTGAGCTCCAATGGCATTGCTTGGACCAGCTTAAAAATAAAGACATAAAAATTACATGCATAATCTTAAACATTAGGCACAAATCAATTATTTATAGTGCAAATCCCTTACATTTATTTCATGATGTGGAAATATTCTCAGCTAAATCAGCTACCAAAACCTGATTACTCGGGACTACAATTTTGAGTTTTCCTGTAAGTACAGATACAAAGCCCCAAAAACATCCAATCAGTATTCCAAGCTTGCTAAGGCAGTATTCCTGAAAATAGAGATTAATTTTGTAGGTGCAATACATACAGACATTTTGATTTGTCCCTTTTTGTTAGTCCAACACATTAATAAGGCTCAAGTGCACTTTTTAGTTTGTCAGATAGAGACCAGGTGTTCTGTTATCCTGTAAACAATCACAGCATTTTTGTTCTTGGCACATGCAGAGACTTCTCAGAATAAAACTTTAGGGAGCTTGACAGATAAGAACTCTGAAGACTAGAATTTGAATTAAAATACACCCTTCAGTGATCAAACAAACAAGTTTTACTAAGTGTGAAGTCTTACTTTTGCAGTAGTAGTATACTGAATCAGTTGAAAACAAGAAAAAAGCACAACATAGAACAGATCCTTGGAGGTGGAACAATGCTTTTGAGCAAATGCCATCATGCCAATGTTCTCCCTTTCACGACTTGCTCAGGGAACTCCCTGTGGGGGAGGTACAGGGACATTCACACCTAGGCCTGAAGGTGTTCATCCCTTCTGCTAAGATGGAACTGACTCAGCTGTGCTGTCTTTAAGAGGCAACTGTCATGTGGTGTCAAACCACCAAAGACCCCAAAGTGCCCCCAGACTCATTTCTGGGGCCTTCCACCAGAAGACTGTGCATGATTCTGTGCTGCATCAGACAGTGTAGAACTTCCCCCCAGTGGGGGTACCTGGGCATTCCCACCTGAACTTGAATGTCTAGTAACCCACTGAACTCTGCTTCCAGGCTTCCAGCACCCTGGATGGATCAAAACAAAACCATCAATTCCACCAGTGGATACCTAAATTGCAACAATCAGATCTTGTCTCTGGATCCACAGGTGGTGATACCTTTCCTCTCCCCTATCTACGCTTATCCTTTCTTTCTCTCTTTTTCTTTTATGTTTTATTAAGTGATATCTTTATATTTCTGTCTTATTTTTACAGATAATCAAAACAGCAACATACCTCCTTTCCATTACAACCCAACTGCTCTAAAATAAACCTGCCATACAGTATATATTTACATATATATATGAACACTGATCATTCAGTACAGTGTTGCTTCACTTTAATCCACCCAAGGGATCTATTAACAAGAACTTGTAACCTGGCCTTTAGGGACATGTCATGACACTTCCATCTCCAACCCTTTCCAACTCAACTCCAAGTCAGAATCCTACATACAAAAAAAGCACAATGACATTCATATGCTCAAGTGTGTCTGCCATGAACCACAGAGTTTGCTTCTGAGTAGCTTTTCATTTACCTGCTGATCTCAGGCAACTACCAAAGAAACTTGCAAACATGCAGCTGACAGTCTGTCAGAGAAGAACACTGAGCCCCATAACACTTGCAAGATATTCACATATGATCCCCGTGATACACACTGCATCAATTCTGGAAATTTTTGCCAGTCTACAGATACAAACTGAAGAGTCTGACTTGTTACCTGAAGGTAGTTATACCAGAAATCAGGCCATATTCTATTCTCAAATACTAAGAATAAGAGTGAAGTCTCTTTCATTAGTTTTTTGCAGTTCTACTTCAATAATTTAATCAGATTTTTCTGTGACTGATTTCTAAACAACATCATAGAAAGGGGACAGAAAGTAAAAATTTTAAGAAAGAAGTGCATCTTAAAGTCAATGATTTGAAATGGCAAATATGAAAAAAAATCATAAGCAACATTTAGAACTACTTCCTTTAATTTCTATCAGTTTTGTGGCAAAATTCACAGAGTGAGACTATTTCTAGTGTGTTATGGAGCAATACAGAGAATATGAGATATACTGGTATGCATAGGGAAATGAAATGGCTGTATTTCTATTTTAATAGATTCAGCTGCTGGGGATTTATTTTCAGATAGCTTAATATAAGCAGTGACTGGTGCCTGCATATTTACAAAAATATTCCTACTCTGTCAGAGACACTTCAATCTCATTCATAGCAACTTAATGATTCCCCTCTGCTACTTCTACTCACACTACAAAACCTAATTCCCAGGGATCATTAGCTAGTCCTAAAATGTTTTTTAGAAGACACTGATGACTTGCTTATAATGACGTTTTCTCTTACCATAAGGGTTTCTGTTTCCCATGGTACAAGCAATTCAAGGAGCTCACTCTTGAAAAGCCCGAAGTTAATGGAGAACAAAAGTATGCATATGGCAAAATGAATATTCTGGAAGTCTTTTAATGGAACCAACACTCATTTGTACATCACTGAAACTGTCAACATAAGAAAACCAACCAAACAAACTTACCATTAAGCTGCATATTTGTCATGAGTGTTAGGCTGTGAAGCACAAGGCACCATGTCCGGAGTAAGGTATTAGGATACCATGCCAGAACTGACAGGAAGCTAGTTACTGAAGCTGTCAAGAAAAACAGATTTTTCCAGGTTTTAATCTTCAAGGTATTACTATAAATTACCAATTCTTACTGTAAGGTGATATGCTGATTGTTATTAATATTATTGTTCCTTGCATTCATTTTGTTTTGACAACCACTGTTGCAGGAAATTAGGAAAAGAAACCTCATCAACACCTCAAAGGAACTGGCCCACAGAACTTTCTACAGCGTGCAGACCCTGACATCTCAGAGAAAACAATGCAAAGAAACTGGTTTCAAATGTTCTCAGGAAGTCAGTGTAACAGGTTCATTATATCATGCATTAACATTTTGGATTATCACCACAAGATATCACAGACCTTCTTAATTATATAGTATAATGTATTGCAAGAAAAAAAAATTCAGCGTGCCTTCATACTAGATCAGCAATCTGATGCTCAACAGTGATGGTGCTTTTTTACTCTGCTGACCCCTTTCTTAAGGGAAGGATGGTATAAAGGATATGAAATTCATCAGAAAAGTGCATACACTTGCACAGTTCATCTCAGACTAAGAAGTGTATTTTAATGAGTCCTCCTAATGAGTTAGGAACAACATATTTTACCATTTAATTTCTAATACCTTTATTAAAATTGAATGAATTAACTCTCAGTTACACACCTGCAATATGTTTTCCACTTTAAGAAGAAAATGATACCAAGAGTTCTTTATAAGAACACAGCAATTATCTCAATACTGATCTTATAAAAAATACTTCAATACTTTTTGATTATTAGGAAAAATTGAGCATTAAAAAACCCCAAAACAAACAACCCAAACTTATTTTCCATTATTTCCCATATTCAATGTATTTTACCTTGGTTCAGGGAAACAACAGGTATTCGGTTAGCATTGTAAAGGAAAATATCAGCACCACTATCTTTACTTCCAGAGGAGCTGGAATTCAGGCTTAATGTGAGCCATAGCTGCAATAGGGATTCAAGCTGAAAGAAAGAGGAAAAAAACCACTATGAAACCAAACTCAGAACCCCAGAGCATCAAAGTTTTCATTTTCATCAAAGTTTTAATTTTAAAAGCTTGGTCTACATTCTCAGCTGTTACTGTTTCACTGCATACACACACTCTCTTTTACTGAATTTGAAAATTCTGCTAAACATAATATTCAAGGCAAATTCAGTCTAAACTAGCAAATGCTTCAGCTATTGTTTTTGTAATTCATTTCTTCCAAATCGATTCTCTGAAGAAGTCTCTTCAAATTTGTGTTTTGAAAATGCAGCTTTACACACTGTTCAGAAATATCTTTATGAAGTAAAGGTATACCGTACACCTGTAACATGTACAGGTAGGTTTACAGATTTGCACGGAAGCTTTTGTAATGTTATTAAAGTGATGTTTCCCAGTCAAGCAAAATTATTCAAAAGAGCCCATTTATCTAATGAGAAACCTCAGAGACACTGATGCCTATTCTCAATAATTCCACTGAGGAAAATAAGTCTTTAGATATTCTGGGGAAGCATCAAAGACGTTTACACAAGAAATTGTATTTTGGATGAGATATTTAAAGAACAACTGAGGGATGGAGTCAGCCACTCTATCAAAATATCAAGAGGCAGGCAGGCATCTAATCATTATATATATAGCATGCATGGCATTCCTTTGTATGAATCAAGAAAAGCATTGCTAAACCAATGACTTTTCAAAAAGCAAAGTTTTAAATTTGCTATTAACATACAGGATCATTGGATAATTCAGATTGGAAGGAACCTTTGCAAGTTATCCAATGCAATCTGCTCAAAGAAATGCCACAGAAGATATCAGACTTGGTCGCTTGGGGGTTTATTCAACTGTGTTTTGAAAAGCTCCACAAATCTCCATTTGTAATTAAGTGCCATTTAGTGACATTTTTAATTAATAAGCAAACAATTATCATTCAGTGGATATAGAAACTTGTTTTTAAATATGAAAATATATACCAGTTTTCCACTGTAACAAGCAACGTCTGCTTTGACAAAAGCTTTTAGCACTATTACATTATCAGTACTCTTGTCCATGACATATTCATAAGCAATACAGCACATAACAGATTACTTGAATCCTATGTAGCAAGAAGTAGAAGAAAACAACTCTCAAATTTAGAGATAAATACTATCAGAACATTTAAAGTTCAAAATTATCTACCTGAACATGGTGGACTTGTAGCATGGAGAAGAGTTTGTTGAAGCATGCGCTCAGCATAGGTATAGATGACAACTGCACAATCAGCTGGGCATTTTGGTTAGCAGCATGTAATCCCCTCAGCAGTGAATCATCTGTGCCACTGGGAGACTGTGTCACTAGAAAACAAAACAGGGTAGCATCCACCCATGAATTACTTTGAAAAGTTGCCAGAAGTAATTTCATCATTATTTCCTTGCATTTTGTACTTAAGTGAAAGGTACTTTTTTATAATTTAGAACAACTTCTTCAACGTAGTGTTCAGTAGAATTGGACAACTGACTACCATAGCAGTGGCATACTTGGATATCAGACATTTCTATCTTCACAAAAACTGTTTGGAACAGAGTCCACACAGATACGTTTTCACAGCTATTACAGCAGTGTCCTGGTAACACAATGGTAAGACAAACAATTGGAACATTTCTTTCACGCATCACAGTACAACTGCTGCAGACAATAATGAACTTCCAGAGAATAGTCTGAAGATGTCACTAAACCTACTCCATCACTACATACTCAACCAATGACTGCATTCACATTAAGGCACCCAGAGGGCTACAAAGAAATACAATTTAACAAGATGGGCAGCACAACTCACTGAAAAAGGTTCAAAAGTAAGACACCCTATGAGTGTTTTTGTAACATAAAGCTCACTGAACAACTGAGTTCAAAACTGTATTCAAGTATTTTTCCTTTCATCACCTAGTAGGTGTAACTGCCAAATACAAAGAGCTTTCAAACACCACCAACTTCACACAAGAAGCTTAATGTTCACTTGCACCTAGACCTAAAAATGAAAACTTTCCCTCCTTTGTAGTATAATCCATATGCATAGTTGACTGTTTCACAAAATGTCTTAAATACAGGCATGTAAGTTATTTAAAAATCTGAATAAAGAATTATCTCTAAAGTTCAGCCTAAAAAGAAAATTCAAGCAAAATATAACTTTTTCTAAGCTACTAAGTGACTGCAGAAAACATTACTACAAATTTCAAAACATCATGATCGTTATGAGAAGAGAATGATTTGACAATATGTAGTTACATGTAGGAGATGTGTTTGTTAATGCTTGTAGAATGGAATCAGCCTCCAATGTGGACATCATTTTCAGCATCAGCTCAGCTTGCTGCTCAAGTCCAACTTCGAGACGTGCATCTAAAGCTACAGAAGGCAATAAAAAAGGTAAAACTGAGTTATATCAAGTATATACATAATTACAGAATCATAGAATATTCAGAGATGGAGGAGACCCACAAGGATCATCAAGTCCAACTCCTAAGAGAATAGCCCATAGGGGGATTGGACCCATAACCTTGGTGTTATCAACACCATGCTCTGAACAACTGAGCTAATCTCACCTTTAATTTGTTCCTCTTTTTATAACATCCTTAAAATATATAATTATTAAAATACTGTATTTCTGTGAAACACACCCATATTTCTTTCCACACTCACTTTACTATCACACATGACAATCTGCATATGTTCAAGTCGTTTCTTCCTAAGGCAACAGCTCTCAAATGAGAACCAAAAAGTTCTTTTTCACAGTGTGGCAGAAGGAAAATCTATCACACAGTTCAGTAGTACTCCTACAAACGAAACAAGTGTGCCACTTCACTCCTCTGGGGTACAGCCAACTAGAAAAGAGCTTCCAAAATTTTCTGAGAAAACAGGAAAGATTTTAAAACTGCCTAGAAGTGCATTCCAAAATGTTAGAAAATAAGATTTTCTGCTATGTCGGGCTTTTTAAAATATAAGTTTCACACTATATTCTCTCAGTTTCTAGAGGAAAAAATATGTGGCATATATAAAACGTAATAATTTCCCCTTAAAATACATAGATATTGCTAAAATAATTTCTTGTCCTGAGATGTCAAATACAGTATTACAGAAAAGAGACCCCAAACAGAACTTTAATTCATTGCTTACCTTGAGAGACTGATATGCTGACAGTTTGTGATCCGTTTTTCTCTGTGGTTACAGGTGGTTTTGCAACTGGAATTCCAACACCACCAATGTAAGGATTGTAATTGTAGGTGCCATATTCAGCACCCCAGTAATCGTACCAGGTGCTGCTTATAGGCTTTAAAAACAAACAAAAAAGCAAGCAAAAACAATAAATAGCAAGTCTTTAGATAGCCGAAAGTTTTTAATGATGGACAACAAACTTTGAAGTTAAAAAAAATTAAAACCAGGAGATTGGTTCTAACAGCTATAGAAAATTGTTTCAATTCTTATTGCAGTATAAGCTACTGAAGCCTTACTGACTGTCAAAATCCAGCAGTGCAGTTAGATGCCTCAAAGATTCAAGAAGCCAATTTGAAAATGCTATCATCAGTTTTTCTTCACATATCTGTACCATATTGTAAATCTGGAAGTAGAGTATTACTCAGATATTTTTCAAGACAGAATACTATACTATTAACTGTACTAATTAAGTATCTTGAAGCCTCAGTGAGGCTCAGTGACTATTTGTACTGGGTTCTGAAAAATCAGCAGTTGAGTAATCTCTACTTGTATCATAATTTAGGACACTAAGAAAACATATGGATCACAAGGAAAAAAGTAATGTAACACCGTATAAAGGCAATTTGCATATGCTGGTCTTTCTAATGGTGAGATCCAATACCAACTGTCATTTTACAGATATTGAAGCAAATAGTAAGAAGGATTAAGAATGAAAAAGTGGTTTTTGGGTAGACAACAAAGCAGGTAATAAGACGATAAAGGTACCTTGGATGAAGCTGACTAAAGAGTACTGCCACATGACATGATAGGAGAACAAAGAAGGCAGGAAACATCAGTAATACAGAAATTCAGCAGAAAGTGTAATTTTTGGTGGTAGATTGAGATTTAAATAAAGAAAATCTTTACATGATAGGTAATGGGTGGAAGGACATATGAGGAAATACAGAAAAAAATTCAGCATTTTCTGAGCAAGCGGTGAGACAGATTATTAAAGTTCATTCAAACAAGAGGTTTAAGTCAAGACTAAGGGGCATGGAAAAAGTCTAAATGTCATCCTTCTAAACAGAGAAAAGACTCAATATTTCATTATGAACAATGTGTTTCTTTAAAGTCTAAATATTTTTGGTTTTTCATATACATTGGCAATATTGTAATTTTACAGCACATGTATGTTTAACCTTCATTTTAAGTATTAAAGTATGTAGTAATTTTCTTGTTCCCCAGTAAAGTAAATTTTGAAGTGACTTGCTTCTCTTCATAGTCTGAAGCCAACCTGAGCATAAGCTACTGCTAGCTTCCTTTTTTAAATACAATACTAACAGTATAAATTCATCTTAAGATCAGTCACAGAAACAGTGCTCTATTCTTAATTAAAAAGACAAGACTGATCTTATTTTTCTATTATACTTTCGTTGCCTTTAAGACGTGCTAAAGTGTGAGTAAACTCATAACCTCTTGTTTACACAAATATCTTCATGCCAAAACAAAATATTTTGTGGTCAACTGAGATGTGAATATTTACATTCTTTCCTGTCATTACACATTAAATGTCATAAAAAAATTAGCAGCAGGTCTAAGACATCAAATACCACTACTGAAGAAGGGTAAGAGAGCGAGGGTTTTTCTATCTCACATGTAAAGGTTATCCTAAAAATTTAGGTGTGACATACCTTGAAGACTTTGGCTGCAAGGGGATCTTTTTCCAAATCAATATCCAAAGGATCAATATCGACTTCCATCAGGTCTTGCAGTAATTCAAGATCAATGTCCTTATCTTTTTCCAATGATGACAAGGGTGGAGCACCTTGAGTCATTAAAAGAATATTAAATAAACCAAACGAAAACCACTACACACTAGCAAGTAAAAATTATAAAACAAGGATGTATAATATACTTAACAGAATTTTAAGCTTTTTAATATTACAACTTTGTGGAAAAAGTTAAATCAAGTTGCCTTTTTAAAAATAATATGAAAAACAACCCTTCTTTACTTGTCAGATGTACAACTAACTTGAAGAATTACTCCATCTGCCTATATTATCAGAAACTTTTCATGCTGCCACCAGAAAGCCTTTTACTGATAACTTGATAAATTAGTAAAATTTTTTAAATTCCTTTCAATAAATACACATATACAAAATTATGGAATAATCTACCTGTGATGTCATGTGTCAAAGGCTCATCGATGGTTTCCACTAACTGAACTGTGGACTGCTGGAGAGAGTCATCAGAATCTCCAGCTGAAGCTCCAGCATCTTCTCCCAAAGCACTTTCTTCCATAGCTTCAGCTGCTATAGGTGCCAACAACTCTCCTAGGTATTAAATTAAGCAGACAACTTCACTTCAACCTTTATTCCCATTACAAATTAACATCCCAGTGTCTATGTAATTTTTTCATCTAAGTTCTCTGGGGGCTATTTCTTCAAGGGGAAGTGTTTTGAATAATCTTCAAATAATCATGGTCGTATAAAAATAAACTTTTCAATACACAAGTCACTCTAATTGCAATTTTAAATCACATTTTTATGCACTAGCCTAAATATTATATTTTGTTTAGAGAATTTTATAATTTGGACTGTGTCAGCAGGTTCTAACAGTGATGAACTCCTCCCCTCCAAAACATTAAAGGAAGATTCAAGTGCAAGATACAAACCTGCTAGAATATCTTGCAGCATACAAGTCAGAGAATACTGAGCCCATGCTCCTCCCCAAGAGATGTCTCCTCTGTTAAAGTCAGTTCCAACAAGAAGCAGCAATAATCGTTCTAATTGAGTCTCATTTACAATCTCACATAAATGAATTGTTGGTCTTGTAGCATTTGCAATTCTAGCAAGAACCTATTAAAAAAAAAGGAAGATAAATATATGCCTATTGATAGTTAACCGTATGAAAGTATATAATAACTTGATTTTCTATGATTATTAGATTTTGCTTACACATGAATCAGGTATTTTTACCAGCTCGTACTTTAGAATTTTATGAGTGTAATTACATGAATATATTTTTTAAAGTTAATTTTTCCACACAATTTTGAAGCCACCTTATTGTAAGTCACACAAAACGTGACAGATCAGAAATACTACCTTACCAGAAATGATTAGAAATTTTAGTGCTGCAGCTAATTTTTACCATCAAACAAGCAAAAAAGCAGTAATAAAAAACTAATTCAATGTGGTTGCTACTGCAGTTGCTACATAGTGATGCTCCATATTCTGTTTACCTTACAAACAAAAAGAAGCAAATCTGCATGACAAGTAAAGTCCATGGACAAGAGAAAGAGTGCCAGCTTTTGCACTACAGAAATGCAACGTTCATGTGCCAGTGTGAAGGGAAGTGGTTCAATTTCTGGAGTTTCCTTTGCTGTTGATACTTCTGTATCTAAAGAAGAACGAGGCCATTCTGCAGTTCGACGCAAGCGTATTAAGTCCTTGAAGTGCTGCAGAAATTAAATTTGAAAAAATAGTTACAGTTTAAAACTGACCTCTAAATTTTTCCCAAGGAATCAGTGTGGCAACAATAACAGAGACTGTGGAACTTCTTAAAAAAATAAAAGGAAGTCTAAAAATATATGAGAATCTGGAATGGAACTAAGGCTTTATTGGCAGAATCTTGTTTTGGCACTATGTTATCTCAGATGACAAATGCATGATCAAATTCAGTTCTGCAAAAGTGCCAATTAAGCCTTATGTATGTCATAACACATATTTAAAATACATATTTTCAAAGTTTCTTTCATATTTCCACACCTGTACATAAATCTACAGTTATCATAAAGCAAACTGCATATAAAAATAGCCAATATGGAAATTTACTCTTAAAAGAACACTGACTTGTCAGTTCTTCACATTTGATGAATCATCAGTAATTTCTAAATTTCTTAATACTGCCATGATACAAAGCATGTATTAGCTACACCATAAATTGAACTAGTTTGATTTTTGATCATGGTTCTGAACTATAACATTTGACAGAGGGTCTACATGCAATGGAGAAAAGAAGGTGCTTTTATTAATCCTCTCATCTACCAAGGGCATTAGTTTGGCAGCTCAGCTCATTGAATCAGCTGCACTAGCCATCATTAGATAATACAAATGCCTCTTATAATCTCACTTAAGTAGTAGCTACTGAATTAGACCAAAGAAAGACTATTTACTGAGACAAAGGTTTCACTTTCTCCTAAATGCAGTACATGCTTTACATCACTCACAGCTTGTCATAACTATAAGTGATTAGTAGGTGAAATAGCAAAACCTGCATAAAATGCAACTATCAAGGGTGTAGTAACACCTTAACTACAAGTTCAGAAACTACAAGAGGAAAGATCTTTAGTCCAACACGTTTTTGTTATGCAACATGGCTACTATAAAGTGAAACTTAAAACAGCTGGACAGCACAATTCAGCCAGTAACTCATTAAAAGATGTCTCAAGGGGCCATCAGTGGAGCAGCCCCTTTGGTATAACCTGCTGGAATAAAGCAGAAGATAGTGCAGGAAAGAACAGCTCATGACAAGCACAGTTAGTGAAAATTTAGGGCTTTATTTTTATGCTAGTGATTATTTTTTTCCATAATTACTGGAAGTTTTAAGATTTCCCTTTAGATTGCCTGTAAGATCCAACATGATGTAATCTCCTTCCACAGACCTATTTTAAGGCATCCTAACACACATGAGTACTTCTTGAACTAGGGTATAAATATTTCAAGAGACACCTAAGCTTGGTAGCTAGAAAGATTTTTTTGTGTTCTCTGCAAAGTCCATGTTGTCATCACCTGAAATCCCTAAATTTCAGCATCTCCTCTCATAACAAAAAAAATCTTTAACTACATCATCAACCCCCAATCTCTGGGGCTTGCTGTAAGATCCCACAACTGAAGTGGTGGGTACCTTCAAGAAGCTAAGGAACTTATGACAAACTTCAAACATAATTCTCAGAAGTCATATTTATTAGTTTGGGAAGACAGACATTGGCATGATTATTTAATGATTACTCAACCAGGAAAGCATCTAGAAGAGCATCATGCATAAAAGCTAGCCATATGAAGTACTACTTTATCTTTCTATTGCTATATGCTATCCAAAGTTTAATGACATGACTGGCATTCCCAAAACTACAAGTTTATTAGTAATTTTGGCCATGACTACCTAGAAGAACCCTGTAGAATGATAAACTATTTTTTACAGAGCAATAAATTTCCAGATGGCTGCTTTTTTTTCAGTATTAGAATATACTTGATAGCAGCCATGATGAAACAACTTTTTATAATAAGGTCAAAGTAGGACAAAAATGACTTTGCAGGAACAGGTCTTTTCACACAAAGGACAAGAAGTCAGTTACAGTTTCAGAGCATCATACCTTTGAAGTAGCCTGCTTTAGTTTTGCCTGTTCTACTAAAAGTTTGTATGATGATCCTTTGTTGCTTTGTATTTTCTCTTTTTCCATCTGTTCCACCAAAGCCTTCTGTTTTGCTTTTAATAAGTTAAGTTGCTAAAAGAAAATGTTAATAGGAATAAATGAAAATTTAAGCAATAAGATGTTAAAAGGATCAGTATGTTCACATGATAGCCATCTTCAGTTCAAACTCTAACTTGAGCTTTTAAAATACTTTTAAATCACAGCTTAGGTGCTTGCACTTGGGTGTACTCAGATTTATGTAGAAAGTATATCATATTTATTGTCCAATAGAGTACAACAGTACACTCCCAACATTTGTTTTTCCAGCAGATCCCTTGCCCCACGGTTTTAGATGAATGTCAAAGAAGTTAGGCAGCCTTTAGCTACAGAATCAGACCTATGCAAAAGCAAGGCTGAATGAGCTCCAAAGCCAAAGCTGTTGTTTCAAGAAATGAGATATCCTTTAAATTAGACATACTTCTTTGAAAATAGCCACTACCGTGCAGGAAGTCACCTGTTTATGATGCACAAGCTGTTTCCTGATCTTTCGGGAATACAGTCTATCAAGGCTACTGTTGCCTTTAGTCGATCTGCTCAGACTCTGAGTGTGAAGGCTATTATTTATAAAACTCCACTGGTTTCCTAATGGAAATAAAATTTTAAAAAATTAATCCATCTTATTAAACCTCATTCAACTCTAGAGAAAGCTTTTATGTTTCAATGGTTAGCATCTCCATACAATAAGTACTAAAGAAACAAGCTAAATCTAACTCTTAGCATTATTCAACTGTCCCCACTTATGGTAGTATTTCTGTGTGATTTTAAAATGCAGTAGGTACCATCTTTTTTCATTATTCTTAGAACATATAAGCAGGCAAGTAACTCTGTCCTAAGTAAAAACAGATTAACAGCCTCATAACACAAAAGTTTTATTTTAATTTTGAGAAAAGACATTAAAAGAAAACCCTAGCAAATAAAAATAACAACGATTATAATAATGATGATAATAATAATAACAATGCATGGTACTTATTATTATTACTACTACTACTACTATTATGAAATAAATAAAAACCAGACAAAAACCAGATATAAAAATAGCGGATACAAATACCAAAACATTTATGAAGCCACACCGCTGGCCCTTTCTCACAATACAAAATGTCACAGCATGGTGCACGCTCAATTGTAAAGTCTCAGTCACAGGGTAATATACAGACATTTTACAAACTAAAATGTGTCCAGCATTTTTCACTTGAAAAAATGAAAGAGATCATATTTATGAGGAGACGGGGATGTAACTAAGCAGAGAAGAATGAAAATAAAAAGATCACAACATGCATTTTTAAAATCCCTTTTTTCAAGTGAATGCATTTTAGATATTTGAACAGCTCCCAGAGCAATACTCATGGATCAAGTTTTGCTAATAAATGTGATGTACCTGCCAAAAATCGTTCCCTCTCTTTTCCATTCAGAGGTTTCTTGGCTGTGGCTGCTTCATCTTCAACAGTAGCTACATAATCCAGTAGTCTGGACACCAGCATTACAACCCAACTGATCATTGGAATATCTAAAACTCCTTCAAAATAAACAAATTTCAGTGCCTTAATAAATTTCTGAAGACATAAACATCACACATTTCAATAGGCCACAAAGACTCCACTCCCCTCTTTTTGTTTTTTAAAAGGAGAATTAGAGTCTGAGTACTCGTAAATGAGAGAAGAAATCAGTATAAAACTTAGGCGCAAATGAAAATGTCACAGTTTTCTTTTTCTGATGAAGTTGGAAGTTAAGAGCTTCACCTCAACTGTTCAAACTAAAAATTAAGCAGCATTTTTCTCAAAAAGAGTCAATAATTTTACATCTAAATTTCTTAAATACCAAATGCATAATGACAGCTGCTTGCATTAAAGCACATGAAGTAGGCATCTCAAATTCAACAGTCTACAATTCCTCCATCAAGCAGGGCTCCAATAAGATAGTTATAGCCATGCATACAGACACTGACATCTTTACTTCTCCATTAGTGTCTTTTCATGTAGCTATCTGAATAAGCTGCAGGAAAGACAAGAGTGACTTCAGACTAGATGAACTACGCTGGTGGCACTAACAACTGGCTAATGCCTATTTCACTCTCACTTTAAATGCCATGTTTTTGTACAGGCAGAAAGGAAATAAACGGATCTTGCACATCATGCAAAAAAAATCTTCGTGCATGTGGAAATCTAAATAAACAGTTCCAAAGTGAACTCATGACTGCTCAACAAAACCAGAAAGCTACAAATATTGACCACTTAATTACAGTCATTATGCAAATGGCATAATTCTACAATGTCAATACAGCAAAGACATCAGCACTAGAGGTTACACCCACATTTTCATATCAATGTGCTGTGCTGAGCCACATTTAACTACACAGTGCTTTTCATGCACTGACCTCAAAAAAGCTGTAATTAATTCAAATTATTATTAAACACAGATCAAACAAGAAAACTAAGACACAGGAACAATCCATCCAAAACTACATGTAGCTGCTGGCATCCAAGCAGTAGGATGCAGCCTGACTTGTTAACTGCAGTTCCCTGAGCACACTCTGACAGAAAGCAGCCCATCTCATGCAGGCAGAGGAAGGACCCCAACAGGTCCAGAACAGGACCTGGACCGGAATCACAGACTAAATTGCAAGAACAGAAATGAGGAGCACTGGTGACTGCTACACACTTTTGGCAGAATAAAAAGAAAGGATCCTACTGCAGAGTGAAGAACATACCTTTTCATACTTCTATTAAGACCATTTCTTTTCCTTTCATCTCTCAAAAAGAAAAAAAAAACTCTCAGCTTCCCTCCCTCCCTTCAAGTGTTTTTTGCTCATTCCTTTTTTCCTCTTCCGGCCTCAAAGTTTACAACTTCTCTCCACCTATAACACTCACCTCTTGCTCTGATTTTCTTTTTCACTTTTCCCCCAGTAAGTTTTCACCCCTTTGACCCTGATTCATGTGTGATAGTTCTCAAATAGGAATTTCTTCTGCCATACCTGATGCTTCCACCACACATAATATTGCCCTAGTACTCACCTGCGCTGTCCAGGAGGAAGGAAGCTGGAAGACCAGCAAATAAAGTTCTGAAGTATCTGTTACTTCTGCTTCCTAAAGTCCTCCATGAGGACAACTAGTAAGGCAAGAGCTATGAAAGGAATTGGAAGCTGTGGGGAGAGTGCAAACAGAGGTAGAGGAGATGTAAGCTTGGGTTTGCCTCAAACTAGTTAGAGACTATAGCAGGATATGGCCCCGATAGAGAAAGCACATGGGAGATCAGTGGGAAGCAATAGGACAGCTGCTGACACCAGCTGTAGGTCTGTTAACATCAAGACACAAGGGAAAACTAAGGACAGAGTCTCAGCTGGCACTTTACAGACCTCACAAGGCTAAGAAATTTAAATAACTTATCTTCTATGATGCTTTGCTATCTGTACATAAAAAATGAAGCAGCCTAGAGTGTGATGTTTTCAAAAGTAAGAATACGTATCAACCTTCAGGTAGTTAAAGAGAACATTCAAGGAAAATCAAGTTTGCAGAATATAATTTCAGTCAATTTTTAGAATGAAAAAAACGCAAATTCCTTGTAAGTACAAAATACCCCATGAGAAAAAACTCTGTAGTTTGCAGAAATCATGCAGATACACAAAATAAACTTGTCTTCATATCTGTTTCACCTCAAAAACTTGAAACATAGAAAGGATCTCATGAGCAAAAAGGTGAATTTCCTTCCATAACATTGAATTTCAAAGTCATTCACCAGAGCTGTCTATACACTGAATGTTCTCTCCACTCTGCCAAAGCTTTCTAGCTGAATTATAAATAATCAAATACAATTTGCTCAGGTTTTAATGGGGTGGGGGAAGGAATCTCTTTTAGCACCTAAAGAACAAGAAGATTCTTCATGTTTTAAAAGACAACATTGTTTTAGAAATATAGCAAACAACCAATTTCTTCTTTTATTACACCAAAAATTGTGAGTTAGTCTCTCAATTTTCTAGTTTATAATGAATATGAAAATAATCTCCCAAATTAGAAGGTTACCTTCAGTTCTTCTGTGCACAGGTAAATGAGGTTGCAGGGGTGACAGCAGGTTATCCAGGAGATTAAGTAAACTTTCTAAAACACCACTGTTGCTAAGTGATCTTTGGCCAATGCAAGAAAGCAACATGAAGACCCTAAAAATAAAATTTACGTATTTAAGATTGTATTTCTTTTCCAGAATCATTAATATCTTGCAACACCCCTTATATAACTATATTGTCCTAGGCTTTCATCTGAGACACACACAGGTTGCCACAGAAAGCAGTACTGTGGCCCAGCAGGTAGACTGGATTTCACACTCTATCGTTCTTAAGGTTAATGCAGCATTTTAGGGTGAACATCTCTTTCACCCTCAAGAGGTCAGCAGAGTCTTCCACATTTGAAACAAGATCTCATCCATTTTATTTCCTATTACTTATTACTGATAGCAGGGAAAAATAATTAAGTCAATGGATTCTTATATCCCTGAATTAATGAATTTTAAAAAGATATGAAAATATAGATGTTGCTGTTCAAAGAAGGCAGAAAGACACTAAGCAGTAAATATGTTTGATTAAAATAAGATGCAAATATTTAGAATATTAAAGACCTCAATCAATAATCTCAAATAATCAATACATCCAACATTCAGTGTTCAACTCTACACGATCTTGCTCTTATCTCAGTGCAGTGTTTTGCAGTCAATGCTGATAGTGTACCTTCCAGTCTCAATCCCACTTTCAAATATTGGAGAAGAGCAGCTCTTTGATGAGGGTACATTTAAGCCTGATAAAGGAGAAGGCCATTTCTGACACTGGGGAGCAATCCTGCTAGGTATGTGAAGATTTCCAAGTAAGAAAATATAGCAAATTTTTGTGGTGCAAGAACCAAATTGGTGCAATTAATAACTGCAATTGGGCATTATCATCTGCAGTACTTTTTTTGTGTCTATTTCTTAAATCAATCAAAACCATGGATAAGTACCCTTCAGTCCCATTTTGTCAAGTCCAGTGCTAAGTTATGAACAATGGAATTCACTGATCCACAGGTAATGTATCAGTACAGATTTATACCTTACCTGTCTTGTGGAAATATGAGAAGTTGTTCTGAATTGTATAACTCCTGCAGTACGTTTGAGAGAAACTGACCCCACCACCTTTCACCTCCACAGAGCTGAACGAGCAGAAGGCCAGTATGCAATCGTATCTTGGGGGTTCCACTGATACACAGGTGTTTAAATAACTCTTCACAAGCTTGAGCATGAAAAGTGCTCTGCAGAACCACAGGAACTGAGTGCCCTTTTAAGAAAAGAGAACACCTCTGTTTATAGAGACAATGACTTGAAAATACATGCAAAATTTCCAAAAATCTTACTACAAGTAAGTTTTTAAAACTACTACAATTCGACTAATTGGCTCAGGAGTGAAGGAGGTGGGACCATACGGGAAAATGCTGATTTGTAGGTAACTCAAAGACCAGGCTATTTGGTCAAAACCAAATCAATACTATGTCAGTGCAACTACTCCCACAGAACCTACACAAAGGAAAAACTAAATCATCATCATGCTTTAGAACAAACTGGCACAGAAAATCATATGACAACCTATCTACAGAACAATGTTCCCTTTTTTGTTTTAGTTTCTTTTTTTGTTTTTTTTTTTTTTTTTTAATACCACCAACTCTTACATGGATTTTTCAATTTCAATTCTCCAAGACATCTTTCAATGGCAAGGTTAAGAAATAAAAATTTTTACTGGATATCAAAAAATCGTGAACTAACTAGAAATAATGGTTTTATGAGTTCCCTACCACCACCACCACCCTTGGGGCAATTTCTACCTCCTCGGCCTGCTTCTAACTGCTTAATCCATCCCCAGCATTACACAGGCTTCAATGCTCCACAGATCCTTTCACAAGGTGATTCTGTCTGTGCAAACCACATGAGTATTCTGCCTGGGCAGTTGTTACTTCAGCAAACTGGATCACCCTACAGAAGGATCAGATCTGAATAAAGGATTATGTAGCCAGAACTACACAAAAGCAAGAAGGACCTTAACACTTTCTCCTATCCTTTTCAGGAAGTGTTTAGGGCAGCTTGGTGCAACTGGTAAAACTTTAGAATGTATGCTATCAGCTACTAAAATCACAGCAGATGTAGCTTGGAGCAGCCTGGTCTAAGTGAAAGGTATCACTCTCCGTGGCAGGGTGTTGGAACTTCAAGATATTTAAGATCTCTGCAAACTCAAACACCATTCTACATTTCTATGATTCTACGTCTAAACATAGTTTAAAGCCTTATAGTTGAAAAGTGCAGGTCAAAAAATAGAAATACTTGGAAATTGTTTCTACTAACATGACAAAAAAATCAAAAAATACTGACCATTGGACGAATGCAGCAAACTGAGCAAAGTATCCAGTAAGTATCTGATGATGGTGCGTAACTGTTCTGTGGATGACATCTGAATCAACTCTTTAGGATCAGATTGTTCCTTCAGTGTTTTCCTGCTTGCACCTAAAGCTACTTTGAGCCTCTGAACAGCATGGTGAGCCAAATTGAGTTGAAGCTGCAGCTGAATGCAGTCCTGGTAAGCAGAAAATACTCTGCTGTCTTCTTCTACTGCCTTGTCTGGCTTTCTCAAAAAGTACTGGGCATTGTTAGCACTGTTGAGTGGTGGCAGGTCAATACTCTGCAGAAGGATTTCTAACCGATGACAGGCCAAGTTGTACCTAAAGGGAAATATTCAAAAAACACAATTCAATACACATTAGCAAACAGCAATACATTTGACAATCACCCTGCCAGAAGATAACTTCTGGTCCATTGTGAACGCGCTCTTAAAACAGATACAGAAAACAAATACAGTGTACTTTTTGTTACTGCTGTAAAGATATTCACAACAACTTGACAACAGCAGAGTATTTTTTGATCTGAAGAATATAATGGAAAGAAAAAAAAACTGTAACATTATGATATCCCAGTGTTTTATATTAAAATATTTGGCAAACACACTAGTTATTTTTTCCTGCTAACCTGCACTGTATGTCTTCTTGCAATGCAACCATCATTGCCAAATGTTGATCAATTTCTGGCTGATTTGCTGCTTCACCTTCTCCTCTGAGGGGATCATGCATTAGTTTCAGCTCATTTTCAAAGGGTAGGATATAGGTATGGCCATAATAGAATCCTAATGGGATTTTTGCTCTGGCATTTGTGCTACCATATCGACCAATAACAGTGATCTGAAAGAAAATGAAATTATCTTGTAACACAATTGTATCAAAACAGGAAAAATAAACACCAAGTCAAAAATACATTAGAAATTTATAGCCAACAGAAACTTGGTCTGAAGAGAGCTTAAGTGAAAGTTCATGTACTAACAAACATCAAGAACTTAAAAGATCTTTTTACCTTCATAAACCTGCAAACTGGGGGTGGCAGCAAGTCATGTAAAATAAGTGAATGCGTGCTAATGTCAGTAGCCACTACCAGTCGCCTTCCATCTACTTCTTCTCCTAAAGTCCAGATGTCAATGGACAAAGAAGCCAAATCTCCACAAGTGGGAATCAATACATCTGTCAGTAATATAGGTCTTCCAAAATCGAGGGTCACAAATCTTCTTGCTCCTAGGTGAGAAAAACATAGGATTGCCTGAAATACTAGAGTGTGCTAACCAGCAAGATATGTTACTTCTCAAACAATAAAGCTATTGTTTATGTATTGTTTAAAAGGTATATAAGAGTTTATGCACTGTTTAAAAGGTATACTTGTTACTTGAGGCTAAAAATAGCTGCACAATTCCAGAAACTCTCACTACAGCTTGAACACTTAGAGAAGAAAGTTTTGGCATCAACTTAAATGAAGCTGCTTTTCTTTTTATGCATTAATTTTGAACAGGTGCTCTATTCAGAGACCCAACATATTCCCCAAGTCCCCAGGATGTTTCAACTATCACCAAGTGCTAGGTCTTAAACTCACGATATGACAGAATGCAAACTGAGAAATACCTTTATTCTGGAAAGCTAAGAGAGACTGTAGCTAAGCAACTTATTTAAAGCCCCAGAAAATATTCCACTTCTTACTAGAACATGTGTCAAAACTATTATTAGGAATTGTGGTTTTACCTGAGTGCATTCGTTCTATAATAATTGACTGATGAGGTGGAGGTTGAAGAAAATGTGAAGCATGAGATATTGCAAGAGCAAGGCCAGATCCAAGTGGATTCTGAGGAGCGGAAAAACATCAGTAAAATTAAGTGATTAAAATCTATGCATTTACTGTGAGCTGTTAAAGATGTACCATTTTGACAACACCTCACTACACATAGATTTTAGCATAAACCATCAAAATATATTAACTACTAAGTTCAAAGGATTAGTAACTCCTTACACAGTTAAGCTAGGTCCAATAAATAGAACCAATATGAAGTGCTGTAACAATACCATTTTGCTTTCATAAGTTCTTTTCACATGGTATAAATTTAATGATGTAGTTTTCACATCTCACCCAAATAAACACATATTTACTAGCACTCAAGTACAAATTAAGACCCTAGTAATGCTCACAGCATCTTGTCTCTCTAAGAAAAGTAAAAGAAAACAATTACCGTTCTAGACTTGCTTGTATTTTTGTTATGTGCTGCAAGGTTAACCGTTGGGGGGTCAATGACTGAACCAGGAAAAAGCTGAGCAAGTTCTGCATTAATAACAGCAGAAACTGCTTCATTAGGTGGAGTCAAAGGTGGAGTCATGAAGAGAGGAGTTGTTTTTGGTGTGGGTGGAATTACATCTGAAGGATGAATGAAGAACCCTGGAGCTGCTACTGTATTAGAAGGCACGGAGTTGTGAACAGGACCAACTGCTGATGCTGCTGCCGCTGCTGCTGCTGTTGTCTGATGCAGTTTTGCTTCCAGCTTAGCTTTCTGTAGAGAAGATGAAAACAATGGATGTAGCAGATAATACTACTTGTGAACATGGGAGTACTATTGGGCCACAAGTTCAACTTTGATTATACAATTGGATTTAATAAAACTAAGATACTTCCAGTATAGCCAAGCTGGATGACCAACAATAAGCAGAAAAATTAAACTATCTATTTGATTTGACTCACAAGCTGAGGAACATGAGTAATTAGATGGAATAATCAAAAACATAATAAAAATCCTACCACTGAACAGCAAAGTAGAGTCAACACAGCCAAGCACTGGCCAACTAACAACAGCTTTGTGACTGGCACTTCCCTGTGTCAACAACTGTGCTTTTCATTTTGGTACGCTTTTTCAGTTTCAGACTGATATACTTACTTATAAAGTCTTAGTTTTTATTACAAATTCCCAACCCACATTTAAAATACACAAAAACTAAGTCTGAAAGACCAAAGCAGCATGGGAGACACTCCCAGCACTTTGCTTTAAAGCAGTGAACGAGAGTGCTGAGCAGCTCCTTCCTCAAATACACAATGGAGAAAAAAAACCAAATAGCTCTGCAACTACTTTCTCAGATTTCGAAGTTTAGATACAGCACTAAAAAGAGCCAAATAGCCTCCAACCTGTTGCTGAAGCTTCAAAAGCTGCTGCTGTTTCTCTTGCAGCACCTGGAGCTGTTGCTCGGCAGAGGCCATTGCATGAGAGAGAGACTGCAAAGCTACCTGGGCTGCTGAACTCAGTGCTGTCGAGGCTTCCCCAACTGTTCCAGAAGAGAGGCCACCAACTGCTGGGGTAACCCCAAAGGTACTCACTGGCATGAAGCAAACAAACAAAACAAAACAAAACATGTATGTAGAAATTATAAAACACACCTTTAATTCCTCATTAATTGTTCAGAGTGATGTAAAAACAAGAGAAATATCTTTCTATCCAGTTCTTGCTACAAGGTAATACCTTGAGTTACAAAGTATACGGTTTATATAATATACTATACTTTTTAGACTATGCACGCTGGTCATACATGCAACACTTGGGTTACAGAAAAACTACCTATTGCTCTGGAATTCTTCCACCACAAAAGGTTGTAAGGTAAAGATGCAGACTTGTACGTTACACTCTCCAATAGAAACAAATGGATTCAAATAAACATTTTTTAAATCCACCTTGTTTGCTAAGATCCAAGAAGTTTAATTTCACATATAGAAATCATTTAAGAAACATTATTATCAATTATTAAGAAAAAACAAACCACAGACAAAACATTTCAACAGTTGCAAAACTACAAGCAATCAGTTTGTCAAACAGTGCCATTATGTTCAATTAAAAATGTGTTGTGGAACTATGCTAAGTAGAAAAAATGAAAAATTGTATATACCAGTAAACGTACTTGCATCGTCCCTTTCTATTCTAGTTCCATCACTTGTTGAAACACAGGTAAAGTGCAGAGGTTCAACTTCCAGAAGTCCAGTAAGGGAAGTGAAACTACCTTCAGCAGCTGCACAGCTACTTATTTTCCCATTTCCTGAAAGAGAAACATGTATCTACACAGTCAGCCAATGTTTCCTTGATAGTGACACTTCAAGTCATAAGGTGTCAAAAGGGACACCTAAATATAAACATAAATATAAATAAATATATACATTTCATTAGTTCCTGTTGTAGAAGAAGTATCTTAACACTATCACTATTCCTCAACATAAATGGAAGTATATTTTTAAAATGATAATGCTGTCAAATCTGAAGACAGTACATTAATAAGTCAAGCTGTCAACTGTGATAGAAGCATAGTATAACCTTCTTAATTCCAGAAAGAAATTACATATGGATGCTCTCTTCTTTCTACACTGAAAGCAAATTAGCTTGCAAAAATATATTGATGTTACTGGAAAGGAAGAGGAAGAAACTGTCAGATCAATTAAGATCATACATGAATTTAGTATAAAACCCAGACTATTAATCAAGATACAAACAAATTTACAGATGTATGGAGGAAGGAATAGAAGGAGAAAGTCAATAGTATACAAAAGAAGGAAAGAGGTCACTATGACTAATGAATACACTTGCTATGAAAAGAATTTCCTGACAGGTAAAAATTCTGTAGCTCTTTACACCATTGCAGGGCCTAATGATTCACTTATGAATTAACCTGAGAAGATAGACAAATATGCTTTTAAGGTATTTTACCTCCTCTAAAACAGAAAAAATACCTCATTAAACCTTTATATTTAAGTAGAGGAATGCCATATGGCAGCTTCCCAACTTAAGAAAAATCCATTTAAGTTTCTCTGCCTATGTGAGTGTTGCTAGCCTAAATGAATAATACCACACCTCAAGGAAGTTACTTGAAAGAGGTGACAGATGATTCCCAGATGACTGACCAGGGAATGAGAGCAGCCGTTCTGTCTAATCTGTACCCTAAGATATTCTACAGGATAAGAAAATAACAGATTCCAGAAACAGGCTTTTTCTTGTTTCCCTAAGGCCACAGGAAATGTAAAAGGTACCATGAGCAAGAGAATACCTTGGACTTCAGCTTGGCTGGAAAGCATAAAATCACATCTTCACAAAAAACCCCACTATAATAAGAGATTTACCAGTTCTACCACAGTCAATCACTGCTAAACATACATACCTGACAGAACATCAGACAAATCAATTTCATCTGACTGTACTCCAATACTGCTGTTGTATACATTTTTACAAGAAGAGCCACATATTTCCAAGTCAAACAGAACTGGATCAAAAGGTGAACTGTATAATCCATATCTGTAAATAAGATAAACAGCACCATTCACACAATAAGAACTCATATAAAATTATTTACAGTAAAAAGTCAAGTACTTTACCATCAGGATTTATTATATTCCAAACTGTTCTGTTCATTCATTTGACATATCTTCAAAATTATCACTTGCTTATATTTCATTAAAATAACTTACTCAATGGCATTTTCTAACAGCTTGTAATGCTAAGTAAGTAACTCTTCCTCTGAAGAGTTTTGAAGATGTAATGCTGGAAACATGACCCACAATCACACTAGATATGAAAAACAGAACTACAAGCCTTAGACAATGAACCACGGCAAGACACACACCTTCACATGGTAAATGAGACATTAGTCTAAAGTCAATAAAAACACAGTACTGTTTCAAAACAGCGGAAGAAATTCCACCCCAGCTTGTTCTTTCAGCTGAAGTAAGAATTAAAAAAGGAAATGCTGCTAGGCATACCGATCAATGCTTGTGATAAATACCTCAACAGAAGAAAACTCCTAACATTTACTGTGGCAGTGCTGGAGGGAGAAAAACAGCATCATCATTTAAAGTGGTCCAAATCAATTAGGGTTTTATAAGCCAAGAAAAAGGAAACTCCAAAGTAGGATCAAAATGAGTGGGGTTTTTGGTTCATTTGTGGTTTTGCATGTGTTTGGAAGTGCGGTTTTTTTTGGTTTTAGTGTTTTTTTTCAGTGTCTATTAATATCTATTACCAGCAACTAAAAAGAGGAAAAAAAATCGAAATCAGGCCAAATTACTAAGCCAGAGTAGAAAGAAATAATGCAACTGTGTAGGTACAAAAGTGAGAAACATAACACTCTGCACTTTGGCAAGAGACAGAAGAAATCTGAAATATTTCCACAAACACACTAGCAAGGACAGTAAGTTCTTCCACTCCTTTTTCCCTCTGCCTCTAAGCAGTTTCACTTTTCTTCACCAGATGAGGTAAAAAACCCCAACATGTTGAGAAGGCTGGAATGTTTAAATGTCTTTTTAGATCAAGTAATCACAAAAGTGTAAATGTCTACATGAATACAACACTACCAACAAGGTAAAAACAGACTCTAGACTTCTCTGATTGTTAAAACGTTAGCTGGGCTCAGTGCTTTTGGCCACACAATACTGTGACTGTAATTATCAGAAAATGATGAACGATCTTACAAAAGGGCAGATTCATCTGAGAATTGCAGATCAACCCATTTAACATTACATTTCCCAACCAAGTTACTTACAAGGTAGCAAATTTAAAATAACTTTAAACTCAGAACAACACAGGATAGATTGGTTGCTCTTTACAAGCATGCATTAGATAGGACCAGTGCATACTGCACATCTGACAAGACTGATGCGTTTACTGCTTGACCTTTTTTCACATGTCAGCCAAGACAACATGCTCCAGTAAAGTGGATACTAAAACACACAAAAATGCTCAGACAAAATTGAGTGTGGTACCTTCACAGCCTGCTTTACACATCAGATTTAAACATTCAATAAATCAGGTCAGCTCAACACTAACACTGATTACTTCCATGTTTTAAATAAAGAGTTTGATTTATTAAGTAAGCAGGTGATAAAATGTCAAAATTCTGCCAGAGCACTGCGGAGTAGAAACAGAATTTGAACATACTGCAGAGGGTTTAATTTATTCTGTCCAACCCAGATTTATTTCAACAAGGATGGTGCCTTTTACCCGTTCTTCAGCAGGAATGATCAGGTTCACAGTTTTAAGCTTCATTAGCAATCCTTTCCACAAAAGGATATAGAAAGTACATCAACAACAAAAAAAAAAAGGCTAAATCAAGAACATCATATAAAACTCATCAATCACTGTATTCATCTGTGTAGTAGTAAACAAACTATACAAAATATCTCTCTTCTTCATTCATCAGAGCCCTCAACTGGAATAAAATTTAAAATTTTGTCTACCACAATACAAGTAAGACAAGGACCAAAGAAGCTGAAGGAAATGCTTTAGGCTTGACTACAGATCTGGAGAATACAATGAAGATACAAATATACTTCAGACATCCAGAATTTGTTTAGAATGAAAGAATCTACTCTCCAGTGCCAGTGTGGGGAGGACACAAACACTAAAAGGATTTATTTGCAGCAAGAGAGTTTTCAGATGAGAAGAGAGCATGAGACAGTTCAAGTGTGAATGATAACAATAATTAAACCATGTAACACCTTACAATATTTAGAATAATTTAATTCCACAACTTCATGAATCTGATACTTTCAACAACAGGCTGGAGAATTTTTTTCAGATTTGCTAGAGACAAAACCAACCTTTTTTTTTTTTTTTTTAAGACAGATGAAAATCCTATCTAAAATCCCTTTTTTGTTGTTTTATGAACTGCAAATCATGTAACACACCCTACTGATGTTATTGTAGCAAGTTTCACTTGATTTATTGCAACACATGATAGTAAAATGAGTATTACTCTCCCATGAATGTGTGGATCCATTAATTAGACATCTGCTTTTAGCTGATTACCAGATGTTAGGCTATTGCACCTGGGACCAATAACAAAGAGGAAAAACACAATAGTATAAACTCTGCAACATAAATGTACACAAAAATGATAGAATATTATTTGGGGAAAGGAAAGGGAAAAATGGGAAAGCTATGGCTGCCTACTAATTTCTCTTTAAAAAAAGAAAAACCAAACATAAAAACCAAAACCCAAAAATGACAGTATTCTCTCGATTGGAAGACATATGAAAGAAAAATTTGCTTGAATTAGTAAACAAAACCAAGCAACAGTCAGTCCTTGCTAGAGAGCTATTGTAATCAAATAAGGGATTTGCTGCTACTCTTAATCTACCTACAGGGTTATGGAGTTAAAAGAGAAAGCAAATTAAATCTCAAGAAGAACATCAGTAAAACACTATCTAGAAACATTCAGAAAATCTAAGCTTGAAGGACACCAAGAATGGGCTCACTTCAGAAATCTTCCCATGCCATGCAGAGAGCTGTGCTCACCACAAGGTGATCTGAAATGTCATATGAACCAAATTCTAAAGTGGACAACTGGAAGGAGGAAAACCTTCTATTTTACATATGCTTTTGAAAGAAAGTACTCGGAAGCAATTCATGTGAAGGAACAACTTGATTCCCACAGAAAGGTGCCATTCTCATGTCAAGTGGAATTTTCATATTTTTCTCCTCTATTTGGTTCAAGTCACTTTATTTCTCAAAATTCTCAGTTTTTCCAGATACCATTTCTATTGCTAGGATAAGTCTTCTAATCAATTGTAAGGACTACAGATGATGAAATAAATTAACAACCAAGTAGAGGTATGCAGTAGACGGCAGGATAAGGATCCAAGTGCAACACCTGAGACTAAGTTTTATGATATATTTTGGAATTACAGTTCTTTAAAAACAAACCCAAAAATCAACAGATACCCTCCCTCCTCTATACCTTCCCTTACTACATTTTTTATTACATTTTCAATTTTATGTGAAAATTCTGAACTAACCTCCACCAAATGTTTTCTACCTTGATCTTGCTCAACTTTGAGGAAAAAACTCTTGCACCCAAACCACAACTGAAAGAAAATTCAAACAGCAGCATTTTTCCTGCACCATAATGCAGCTTTGCATTATGCAAAATGCAAACACTGAAAAATGTAAAAACTGCAACACAACTGAACCATCAGAAATTTCCTTTTTGTATCATGTAAATCCAAAGTTAAATGGCCAACCAGTTCAATATGTGAAAGATGTTACATCACAGTCCTAAATTACATTGATATGTAATTTAAAAGAAGAACCTGCATTCCCAGTAAATTACTCCAGGTCTCTACACTTAGAATGTGGCCTTTGGAAGAAATACATTAAATGTACGGTCAACCTACTGAAAGACTATAGTTCTGTGAAGCACTGTGCCAAACTGAAACTATTCAGAATACTCAATTCCTTCCAAGAGTCAAAATAGGATATGCTTTATTAGTCCTTACACTAAAAATCATAAATACTAACTTCAGGATTGGACAGGCTTCAAACACCACATACACATTTGCTGATTTAAACTGTGAGATAGCAATCAAACTCAACTTTAATTTCACACAAGTTAGAACTGTTTTCCAGAACTTTAGCAAATTAATCCTTTTTCAAACAAATACAGCAAACAAATACAGCAGTTTTTCAGAACACCTAAGGATGGCATTAGACAGTTCTTAGGTTTGTTTTTACTAAGTTTACAACAAGCACATTTCTTAGTACCTTGTTTGAAGCAATGCTTCCATTGGTGTTAGGCGATCCTGCAGCTGCCGGGACACCGCAGTCAGCAATGATGCACAAGCTGTACTGCATCCTGCCAAATCTTCATCTTTTACATAGTTCAGCAATACAAAATACCAATACACAGATCCTGCATTAAAAAAAAATTACTTCAGGTGAGACATGATATAAATTTTTCACTGAGAAAGCATACTTCAAAGGATCATCAGTGGAAGAGGTAATTATCTAATGGTTACTGAATACATACAACAAGGTATTCTACCCCTTCCCCTTTCTTGAGAGGTTTCAATTAATAATCATTCTACAATCATAAGTTTCTACAAGTACCTCCGATTCTCTTATCAACTAACACATAACTGAAGGAAAAAAAGGTTCCCAAGAGACACCTTTGCACACTTCTTTCATTGCTCCTGCTCACGATAATCAAAATGCTCATGATATATTAAGGTGCTTGGCTAGGGGTTCCAGACCCACCAGAGCCAAGCCATACTCCAGAGACAACCCTTCTCCTTTCATCCTGTGGTTCTGCTTGCTGTCTCCTTAACCCGTATTTGCTGGAGGCACTGCTTTTATACAAATCAGTTCTGGGAGCACAGCATGGTGGTTCTGTACAGAAACACAAATCTCAGCTTCCTCCTTCTCCTTCCCTCCCTGTAGCACTGTGTTAAGCGTTTTGACCTTGGTGATAATACAAGACTTTTGGAATGCAAACTAATTTTTCTGTAAAACTTATTGGTGACGCCAAGCTAGAAACAATTCAACAATGTCCTAGTGTGAAAGCAGGCCTTGCCACCCAAAACACAAAGGTGAAGTCATCTTCCCATTCCATCTGGCACTCCAGATGCTTCAACAAGGTGCTAAGAGACCATTACACTGCAATATAGATAAGGAAGAAATTTAATTTAGTTAAAATTTCCTTGTATTGCAGAAGAATCAAAAGTGGATTGCTAGTTGGATATAATTTCAATAGCCAAGTTTCCTGGCTATCTCCTAATTTTAAAAAATAACAGACCATCCTGTCACTTATGTCAACAGAATCTGTTGTTTCTAAATACCTTTCAGAATTCTCAGAAAACTTACTTAAGCTCTTCCAAAAATGTCAGCCCTTCATGCTCTGGTTTAAGCAAGCTCATTTGCTTAAAATTCCACTATGTGCAAACGTCTCCTTCATGGCCAGACCACTCCAAGGAGCACTTTGTACTAACTGAACACTTATCTCATTCTATTTTCACAAAGGAGTCCAACATAACTTGACAAATAACAAATGTACTGCATATGTTTATAACCCAACACTGCATACGTACCACCTGTGGCAGCAGCAGGCAAAAGAGGCATATTGTCGAGTAAAGCTTTTAGAAGAACTGATCCAAACCCTTGCTGACTTGGGTCACATCTGCCATTACTACAAGAAAAGACAGACACTTTAACATTTAACAAAGTAAGAATGAAGGATGAAATCTTCTCCAGAAGATGAAGCTGAAAGACTGATGTTTTTGCAGTCATACCCAAACCACATATTTCCTGAACAGATTTTGTTGCTTTTTGAATTCAGTGTCTAACAGTAACAAACACAATGTTCAGTTCAGACTGCATGCAAATCCCCCAAATACACGTAAAACAGAAATAAACAAAAATATATGCAAATAATTAGCACTGACCTGATGCATAGTGCAAGAAATCGTGCACATTTGTGAGCTATGCTGCGCCCAGCTTCAAAGAAGCAAACACGTATAATATCAGAGATGCATTTACGTGTTTTGGAAAGCAAGCTGTCATTTCCCTCCTTTGAGCTGTGAAAACAAGTTGCATACTTTAGAGCATTATATAAAACTACTTTTTTAAACAAACTGATACTGAGAAATAGCCATGATGATTTGAACATAATTCCTCCCTTACCTGCCAGGGCCATTTGAATACACTCCAGCCAACCAACAAAGTGTGTCAAGTACAAGACTCTGAGCATGTTCTGTAGTCAGACCATCCTCTGTTTTCTTGCAAAGAGTGGCAAGCAGCTTCTCATGGAACTCTGAGAACTGTAACATGGCACACCGTTGAACTCTAGGGAGGAGGGGAAGGAAAAAACCAGAATTATCCAATATGGCCATTCTCCAGCTTTGTATCCTGTCTTAGGAGCAGCAAAAAAGGGAATCCTAGATGAAAGTAAAAGCAGTACACAAGCATATGCAATACTTTCTGTGCACACATTCCCAATCTTCCTATTTTCTGCTCACAGAACTTCCTACATTACATCTCCTAAGCTTCTATGAAGTTTTTTCCCCTCTTATTAACTTGTCTAGCAACATCTAAACCTAAACAAAGTTTCACCATCTAGAGAACTCTTATCAACTGTTTGCACATAGCTCTTTGCAGCCTCATTGACCTCTTTATGCCCGTTACAGTCATTGCCACCACTGCAGGTGGCAGTGGGTAATAGATTTCAAATACTCTATTACCTGCATCTAGGTCTGCAGTACCAAACCAAAGACTTCAACAACTTCTTTGTTAGCTAAATTTGATCCTAAGAGTCTGACAAATAATACAATTTCTGCTGTAAGAAACAAGGCAATGCGGAAACAGAAAAGGAAGATGCTTCCTTTAAAAGATTTATCTGTTTTACCAAGAAAACTTATTTACATTTGCCTGTTGAAGTAAGGCAAAAAAACCCACTCAACATATAATTTCATGCATGGTGCTATTCTACCACAACTTTCACAGCATAGTGCCCTCTTATTTGCAATTTATAGGATTTTCACATAAAACAAGCTTATGAAATGACAACTTGAAACACTGTCCTGACCTATTTCAAGAACTAAGTTTTTTATGAGGAGTGTAACTAAAGTTTAGTATTTCTTCAGAATTAAAAAACACCTACTAACCTTTCCTTTGAAATTGAAGTTTTTTTAAATCTTCGAATTGTTACAGAGACTTCTTGAAGTAAGTCACAGCCTCGCAGATTATCTGATTTTCTTGAAGAAGTAGTGGCTTCAATTTTGCTAGATGGCTTTTCCTTTTATTTTTGGAAAAAATAACATTCATAAATCACACTGGTTCTGATTTCATTTATACCTTGTTCAGTGAAAGGCAAGCAGTTTGCTAAAATCTATCAGTTTGAGCATTGTACCAAAATAAGCTACTTTTATTCACTAATTGCTTTAATATAGAACAAGACACACGCACATACACATCTTCACAGAAGGATAAGACCTATCAGTGACTGAAAACACTCAAGGAAACAGAAGTTTCAAAAACAAGTGTTCAGAATGTGCAAGTGGCAGAACAGACCTTTTCAATTAAATCTGCACAAAAGAAACAACTTAGAAATGTTGAACTCTAATTCTTGAAGGTGTCAATACAGTGTCACCTCTTTAGAAAGTAGTTTTTAATGGATCTTAATTCTGCTAACAGCTGTTTCGTTTTCAGACGACATGAACATACCAAGTCTATAACCAACATACAGATCTTCCTTGGCTATTCATTACCTTGCCTGCTGCAACTTTTGCCAACAATGAAGCAAGTGAATGGCCCTTGTTCGTCTGAGGTTTTAGAGGAGGTATTCTAACCACTGGTCTAATGCCACCATTGCAGATTTCTTCTGTTCCTCTGTCATTCACTGCTTTGACATGAATTAAAAATGAACGATACTTGCCACCAGCCATGCCTAAATGCAGAGAAGAAAAAGGGGGAGAATTTGCAGTTTAAACAGATTGCAAGTTGTAAACAGAACAGATCAACCATGTTAATTACTGTAGTTTCTCATCCGTTTGAAACAGCAACTCACTATGGTGTTATACAGCAAAATTTGTCAATGTAAACATAAATAACAAGCTTATGTCTGACTAGAGAAGTATGAGATCCAATTCAGCCACACAGGCTTCATGCAAATAGCATAATAAACTGGTTTACCTTTAACAAGCTTTGGACTTGTTAATGTCAACATTCCAGCATGTCCTGATAGATCAAGTCCAGTAGCCAGCCATACTGGACCACAAAGTATATCTTCCTTGTGCTCCTCCAGAAATGGACACAATCTAAGACCTTACAAAAACATGAGTAATATGGAGCTGAATTAGCCATAATCAAGTCACAAAATCTGATCACTTGCATGGATTAAAAATGCACCATGTCAAACTCTGATCACTAAATACATGTAACTTTATATAAAGAAGGATTTGAAGCTCACTTTTAGATATTTTCTAGTGAAATCAACTAAGATAAATGACAGCTTTAAAACAATTTTCAATTGCATTAGATGGATTAATATATATGTTGACTGGCTTATAAAAGCCACAAAATACACAACTGATGAAATAAAGAACCAATAGATACAGAGCCACAATCCTTACTGGGTCATTACTGAAGCAGGACAACAATGTTTAAAAAGAAAACAAAACTAATAATAAATTTAAAACGAGGATGGCTTTGTTTCTTCTGTAGGATATACAAATTATTGAAATTGTCTTCACTCATCTGCTGCTTCTTTCTCAGTGTGAAACACCTCCTTTCAGCACTTTTATCACTCATTTGATCCTTCCCCTTTATCCTTTGTAACCCCTCCTCTCTTGGAGTCAATGAATCACAGAACAGTTTGGGTTGGAAAGGACCTTGACAGTCATGCTCTAGATAAGCCTGATTCCATGAGAGAAAAGAAGGTGTAAAGTAAGACTGTTGAAAGGACCAAGAAAAAGAACCATTGCTCTAGAACTGAGTCACTCCAACTGTCAAATTTTAGTCTTCATCTCTCCTCACTCAGACCCACTCACTGCCTTTCACAGTCTAAGACATTTGGTGGAAGAGTGCTAGTTAACAAAAAAGTTACAAAAACAGGCACAGTCAGTGTGATGTGCCCTAGTTATGAATTCTTTACGTTCTGTTCCATATTTATTTCGTTTACTGCAGCAATCTCTACAAAAGCCAGGTATGCAAAGAAAAATTATATTAAAAGTAGCCAAAGAAACAAAGTAAAATACTGCTGAAACAAGCTAGCAATTTAAGTTAGAAAGGTGCCATATCAATCTACTTGATTTTTAAATTCAAATAAACATTAATTTGCTTGTAAGCACCAAACCTCTCCAGTAGTTCAGAACATTTATGGTGTGGTTTATGTTAAACTTTCAACTCATACAGCAAACAGACCAGAAAGAAAAATAACTCTGAAGATGGCTGAGTAATTAGTCTATTTTAATGTCTGAGAAATTTTTGCAGAGGCATTCAAATTTATCATTAAAAGAAGAAAAAAAGCAAGGTCTTATTCTAACTGAAGTATAACAAGATCACTAAAACTTACATTGTGGTTCTTCTACATCCATATACTGCATTTCTTCACCGAATTCCACCAGTCCTGGTTTTCCATTTCTCTCCACTTCAATATTATGAGCTGGAGATAAAGGAAATGTGATCTGTCTATCTACTGCTGCTTCTGTAAATAAAATATTAGCATGATTTCAAACACTGTTCAAGGCCTGGGAAAAACAGAAGTGGCAGTTTTCATAGCAAAATTATCAACTTTCTGCCCACAGCAATATTTCTAATACAAACTCACAAGTATACAAAGATATGTTTTTCATGTGGATTGAAGCTGGAGCAAAAAGTTTTAAAAACAGTATTTCTGAATGACCTGTAGAGAGCCTGTTTTGTTTTAACACTCCCTGAATTCTTTTCCCCTAGTAATCAACTGCAGATTACTCCTAAGCAATTAGATTCCAGTACTGAAAGTTTGATAATTTAAACTTAAAATAACTGGATTGGTCCTGCTGAACATCAAACGTTATTTTGGTAATACTTAAACACAGCCCTTTTTCCAATTAAATGGATCACATGAATTATAGATGAAGAGGACATGCAAGCAAATTAACAAGAAGCATATACAGTGAATTAACTGCCAGACCAAAACCGTTAGTTCCCAATCGGAAGAATTATGCCTCTGGCCTTCCCATTATTACACACTACATATTTAACTGTTTCCAGGGCTCCTGTCATACAAAAAAAATGACTGAATAAACTCTGCCCTGCACATCTTCTCTACATCTCATTATCTTAAAATTTTACTTCCTTTCTCTCCCCATGGAAGGAGAGAAGTTGGGGGGGGAGTTAACTGAATTTCAGTCTGAGGTTTTTATACATTTCTAAGAGCCATAAAAAAATGTTGAATATTACTTCTCACTAGAATTGGAACATTTTGGTTAAGATCTATCACAGATATAAATTGCCTAGCTTTGTCTTCCCTTATAATGAAATCATTAGTGTCCTATTATTTTATTCATAGTGCATAGAAAAAAGGCAAATGTCACTGAAGTCCTTTTCCAAACGTCAAGAAATTGAAAAAGGGAAGGAAACAACTGCAATGCAGCTACACTTGGAGAAGATGTTGGTTAGTTGTGGATCTCCAATCCTATTGAATAAAAAAGAGAAAGGACTTTTCCAAGGCTGCCTTGCAGGTGTTCTCACATTCCCCAGTCCCTTCCAGACTGCGTGACCCCCAAATTTGATGCCTTTTCTACCTTGTGACAGAAAAAAAGCAAATTTCAGTATATTGCATGTAAGGAAGTGAAATGTCATTTTCTGGAAGAGCTCTGTCATGTCTTCTGATCAATATGCTCTGCTGAAAAGCATTCACAGAGAGCTCTGGCAATTTAGTTCACAGCTAAATCAAATGTCTCTAAGGAATTACCAACTCATGGAACTGTTTGCTCAGAAGTGTTTAAAACTGAAGCATCAAGGAAAAGAACTTAGCTTTCCTTCTATTGTTTTGTTCCATAGGTGAAGATTTTTAGATTAATTCTGACATCCAGATCTGCAAATGGACTGAAATCATGCTGAAAACAAAGGAGGTTCCATTCAGGAGAGAAACATGGACAATCTATTCTGTTTTTTTCTTTGATAGAACAAATTTCTTCTCCGTGTTAAAATTAAAGTTTTACAGCAAGGACTTAAAAAATGAAGAAACTGAAAGAACACCTGTTGACTGCTGTCCTGAAGTAACAGCTAGCACTTCTGTTAAATCTAAACCATCCTGAACTCTAAAAGAATAGGCTTTTCTCAAACAGTATTACTATACTGGAGTATTTTGTTCTTGGATAACAGCCAGCTTATAGTATTTAAGGGAGCATCTCCAGCACACATTTTTTGTTGTTCAACACTGGGGGATGCTACAGAGTGAAGTTTTATGAAAGCATGTTAACGATCTTTGAAATTCCCATATTTCTTTTTGAAATTTACAGCTGTTACTCTTGTGTTTAAGTGGGATGGGTGTTACTTAGCAATTTTAAAAAAATAGGAAAAGGGGGAAAAAAAAAGGCTTTTATGATCATGCTTGCTGTTCTCCTCAACACATTTTATATCCAGCAAGCAATTTAATAGTATCTGACAGCAAGATTTCTCTGAAAAGAGAAATCAGTTCCCAGAAGCTTTTGAAAAAGAGGTGGCCAGATAAAGATAAGTAATTAATGCCTCAATAAAAGGAGGTGCAGCATGTAATACCTTCCACTCCTAGCAGACAAGGCAGCAGGACATGAAATGAATGCTCTCACCACAGGAAAATCCCAACGGAGGCACTTCCACATCAAAGAACTGACTTTTCAATTTATGCTACCCCCTCACAGGTTCCCTGAGAGCTAGTAAGATGCAGAGTCCAGTTAGGAGTCTTCCCAAGGCAAGAGCATTCCTAACTTTGGTCTACTCTGTCAAAGCTGCAAGGAATGAAAAGTGAAATCATACTGTAGCTTTCACATAGCTTAGTTAATGAGACAAATGATGAGAGAATTCCCAAGGAAGCCATGGAATTTTTTACTTCCATCATGAAACACCTTGCTATTTTTTCACTGGAAATCATCTCCTTCTGTGACTTGGAATAATTAAGTGTATTTTTTTTTTACTCTGTCCAGACATTAAAAGAGTACTATTTGTTTAATCAGTCAATCTCTAGGATGATTTACAACTGATAACTTATTTTTAATGACTGCAGGATTCACACAGTACAAAATTGTAATTGAGTTCAGTCTTTTTGAGCTATGTACTTTTATTTTTATAAATGTCAAGATTTAGAAACTGTTTACCCAGTTCGTCTCCCCAGTTCACATTCAAACATAACAATTGAAAAGAGCCCATGATATTGAGAAACAGAATAAATCAGTAAAAGTAAAATACTTACACAATTACAAGTAATTTTTCTGATATACATCACAGAGAATAATGATTTTGAGAAAAGAAATAATGCTTTGAAAGACATCCTAGTTTTTTCTTACCATTGACTTTCCCTAAGCCTGGAGCTTTATTTTTCAGTAAAGTCACTTGAATCTGAGGAATGTTTGTGATGTTCGAATTCAAAACAAATTTGAAGTCCACATGTCCAACCATACAGGCTTTTGGTAGAACCAGTTCAAAGACATGCTCATCCCAGCTGTTGCTGTCAGAAAAAAAAGAAGACAATGATCCAGTGTACAGAGAAAATTCCAGTCACGCAGGCAGCATCACACAGTCCATCCTGCATCTATGCACACTCTCTTTAACAAGAAGAAAAACTTATTTTGTGTTAGTTGACATCCACATGATTTTTTGAAGTACAAGTCTTTCAAACTTTAAAGCTTTCAACCTTACAAGATAACCACATGAATTTTGTGAAGATGATGTTAAAATGCCAATTTTTTTTATGACAGGGAGAAGCAATGTTCACATAAAAGCCTAAGTGGAAAGATTCCCCATTACCTTTATTGCAGTACAGTTTTCATATTACTGCAAATACCGGTTACTTGCTTCCATGAAAAAAGGTACAACAACGAAAAACCAAAACACAACAATAAAAGAAGACCTATCAATTAGTGAAGTGCATGATATCATGATCAGAAGTGCCTACTTTGTAATCTCTTTTTTAAGTTGCCCTTATCCGTTGTTTAACACTTACCAACGTCACTTTCTAGGGTTACAAAATCAACATACAGGAGACTCAAAATACTATTTTCAATTTATTTTTAAAGCACATTTGCTAATTCATACAGGATGAAAAGTGTTTCTTACCAGATGCACGCTCAGAAGCCTGTGCTGTGCTAAAGGGTGCAGCTTTCTTTTATTAGGTCACATTTTTGTTTTGAAGACAAGTTTGGTTTACACTGAAAGCAAAAAACTTGAGACAAGTACCCCTCGATGATCCATTCCACAGTTTGATACACTGGGGTTTGCAAAAAAAAGTTCAAACCGAAGAGCAATGAAAATAAAACTAATTATGTGTCAATTGTCCTGTTTGTGTACATTTTTAAACTAATTGAACTTCTTGATCTCCTTAACTGAGCAGAAAATAATTTTTTAAAATGTAATAACTTTGATAAACTTACTTAGTTGTATAAATGAGAACACTAAGAAACTGAGTATGCTACTATAAATATTTTTGAGACATCTAACACCTAATTCACAAATAGGAATTTTAACTTCAATAGCATGCTATACATTGAGTATTGTGCAGAAAATAATTTTCAAATAGATGCATTTATTTCCTTACAGTAAATTTATTTGTATTTATTTGCTTTATTATTTGAGGCAAATGTATTTATTTCTTTAGAGTAATATCCCTGACAGCCAGATCTCCTTCAAGCACATGTAATACAACTTAACAGAGACTTCAGGTACAAGCAATGAAATGGCACATCAGCTTTCCCGAGCAAGCAGCGTAGAAAAGCAGAGATTTTGGGAGGAAAGATGAACAGAAGCGAAAAATGGATAGAAGAGAATTTGTGGTTATGATTCAAGAAGTACCAGTGAAGAATTTTCAGCCAACTGTACAAAGAACATAAGTAAATAAAATATAATGAAAATTTATCCCACTGCCCTAGGGGAAAAACCCTAAAACCTCTGTTAGCAACTGCAACACTAAATATTTAGAATCACTCATGCCTTTCCTCTAGCTTGGAGAACACGTAATGCAGTGCCAAACAGAGAGAGGTTTGGGGGTGGTTTTTCACATCATGCAAAGCATGGACCAAGTAAGACACTCAAAGGAATCAAACTTCTGAAATACAATGTAATATTCTTCTCATCCAGTTTTAGCTAAAAGTTTGATTAAGTTAAAAAATCTGGTACAAACCCAGAAATTAATAATAAACCACTTTGTCTGCACCAGTCTTTTGTAGTCTATGTATTTCATACAATGCACATAGCCATAGTGAATTACAACAGTTATTTGTCTACCCCAGAAATCTATTTTTGACAGAATTGAGCAGCAGATGTTCAATAGATATGTATGGAATAAAGAATCTCTATGAAGGTCTCACAGTAATCCAGTAGTTAAGGAATCTTCTTATACCTCTGGCAATAAACTTAACAATCTAACTGTGATTAGCTAAAAGACTCCCCTTTAAAGTTTTCTTTTAATAGTCTGCTTTAAGTACATCCTTTATTCATGTGCAAAGTTTCAAAGAAGCACAAAAAATTACTTCCTTATTGTTTTCTCATATCTTAGCATATCTATCCTAAATATCACTTCTCTGATCATCTAATGCAAAGTCTTTTAGAAACTCTTCTCCCTTTGAAACCCTTCTAATTCTGTAGTATCTTTCTAAAGAAGACCATACAATCCATACTATGCTCTAAGCACCAATATACCATCATTCTCAACTACAAGACATTTTCCAACACACTTATTCATTCCTTTTCTGGAACATCTTACTGTCTGATCTTGCATTGCAACTGAACTTTGAACTGCACAGCTATTTCCAGAGGTTCAACACTGGAAAGAACATCAGTATCTAGCTCTTCCTTCTTTCATATATTTTCAAATATGTCTCTGTAAAATGAGTACATCCTACATACATTTGAGATAAAGCCAGGAAACTCAGATGTCACTGTTTTATCCATGCATATTAGGAAATGTACCTCTCTTTTAAAAGAATCAACCTCATTTAACATTTTAGTTACACTGTACCTGAGGGGACAATATTGGTATTTAGATAATTCCCAAGGTAAACCAGATTCTGTTGTTCTGTTTTCTTTGTTGAACAGTCTTTTTAAAATAACAACAAAGTAGGACTGTATCATAATGCCATTTTCTAAAATACAGGATTATCTCTTTCTATTTGAGAAACAGAAGAATTACCATAGCAAATTGCATTACTCATCCATCTAACACTGTAATCCCACATCATGATAGGTATCAGTATGAGGCACTCAAAAAGGAGATAAAAGGAACCTCATATTAACGAACAAAAAATAATCCAGAAATCAAAAAGTTTCTTCCCAGATAACTTCTAATTGAGAGCTAACATAGCTTTCAATCTTAAGATTTTACCCTAAGAACAAAGGGACTGTAATTTAATAATTTTCATCATGAGTCACATAGTAGCTGTCAAAGATTTCCAGTACTAAACTAAAACTTCTAACTTTTCCTCTTTACAACCCTGTTTTATTTAGCAGCAGGCATAATTCTTTTCCTCTAATGAAACAATATTCATAAGCTGATTTTCCATTTATCCCCTTCCAGTTAACAGCTGTTACTTTCACTGCTTGCTTCCTTGTAACTTCATATTGATAGCTTTTTTGCTTTTCAACTGTTGCTGAACACATTTGGAAAATCAATACATTTTTAACTAGAAGTTATTTTGCAAGGAACCACCTCCCTTCCACTTGCTACATAAAGAATATTTATTTGACTTACACAGTGTAAAACTACAAGATAAATAAAGGCTTTAAAGTCTATAATGCATTACAAGTTTTCAACCGTAGCTTATGAACATTTACTTAAAGCAAGTGCAGCTCCTGTCATGTGTCAGCCCTGGAAATGGCTGCATCTGTTTTGTGTTTTCCCACCAGGAATGCTTCATTATCGCGTGCTGTCTTTCCGTTGTTTACATGACAATGTTTTTTTGTCTCACACATGACCTCTACCTTCCCTAGCACCCTTTGACCATTTCATTATTTTCACTCTATAGCTATTTCAAGTCTACATGACAATCCAAATGTTACACATCAGTAGAACAGATGTGTAGCAGTCTGACCCCAAAGATCCTGTAGTGTCTTATGCACGTCCTTTAATAAAACAAAAACACTCCTATCTATATTTTGTTTCTCCAAGCATTTTTCACAAAAAACTATGCAAAGCTACTTCAGGTAGGTTTTAAGCAGTCCTTCGAGGAGACTGCAGCACTGCTGTAGTCATATTTAGGAGCCCAGAGGAATTCCAAGTTATCATGTCATGTTTACAAAACTAAGTCTGGCTACACATACCATGTTGGTGCAGTTCATTTCCATGAAAATACTGCCTAAACCTTATAGCACTTCTGGGGCTCTGGAGTGGCTTAAATGTCTCATATATAAAGATTTAACTTGAATAGACATAAAACCAGATTCTACCTTCATATTTTAAAGTAAATGACAATACGATTTCATTTAGGACAACTAATTAGTCACACTGGCACCCACAGTTTGCATTTTCTGATTAAATAATGTACTAAAAATGTGTATACCTAAGAAGGGTGAATCAGACTTTTACAGAAACTATCAAGAATATCTCTAATGCTGGCAAATGAACTTGTCTAATTCTGTAATGTAATGATCACATTTGCCAAATAAAAATCCACCAATTCAAAATCTGACTTTTCAATTCGTTTCAAGGTTCACTAAAATGCCTCTGGCAATCTCACCAACGCCTATAATGCAAACTGCCAAATGGGGATTATCATCTTTGGAAGCATGTTCTTAAACTTGTACACTAGTTAAAAACAACTAAATTGCATGAAATTTGTGGTTGTACAGCTACACCACCTAGTTAAGCAATGCACACAACTCCCCATGACTGCTCCCCTACGTACCTGTCTGTCTGCAGCTTCCAGGTGCGGGTGTGCTGAGCTGCATCCCCGTGGTGTTGCTGGTGCAGATGCTGAGGGTGCCGCCTTTGCTGCTGCTCCTGCTGCACTTCCACCCAACAGGGAGGGACAGTGGCTGAAAACCGTGGTGTCAAGGTCTCAAAACGAGTCAGTTCCACCAGGGATGTCAGTGTCTCAAGGGAGAATGGCTGGTCCACCAAAAGATCAACTCCTGAATAATTACAGTACATACATTCATTACTACATAGATATTTTTTCCAGAACATTCTCTTAAAAAGTAGTTCAAAATACATCAGAACTGCTATAGATAAAATGAACTACAAGACATATGAAGGTTTTCTAGTTTAAAAAGAATAATAATAAACTCCCTCCCCCTCCAAAAGCACCACCCTAAACAAACAACAACAAACACAACTATTAAAAAAACCCAACACAAGCAACCAAACATCCCAGCCTTGAAACCTGTATCCTTTGAAGGCAGTTTACTTGGAATAAATTTTCTAAATAGTGAGAGCTCTGAGCATGGTGTCTGGGATTCAGCCAGAGGCATCAGGAATAAGTAATTAGTCAGCTATACTTTGAAGATGTAAAGCTAATTAACTATTTTTTTAATATCCCTACTGACTCAGATAAAAAAACCCCTAAATTTCATGAAAACAGACATAGAGAATTACTGTACATTTTTATCACTGTTTAAAACGTTACTTGGGCCCCTATTAATGATACAGACTTGTTTTATGGTGGATTACTAGAACATTGTGGAAGGTTCCCAATTTACTTTAAAAGAGGCATAAGTGAAAAACAAACATGCTTTATGTTAAGCACTTAAAAGACACTGGGCCTTGACAATTATTGTCTTCTTGTCTTTATATTTAGGCCTTGTACCAAGGAAACAAGGGTATTAATTGAAGTTTTCAATACTAAAATATCCCAGGAACCACAAAGGAACCAAAAATTGATCATCAGATTTTCTCAGACATACAAAGACCCCAACCAACCAACAAACTCCAAACCAAACCAAAGCAGACAAAATAACCCAAACCAAAACAACAAACCCCAAACAAAACCCAACCAACCAAAGAACCCCAAACAACCAAACTTGAGGGATAATAAGACATGTACAATGTGTATTTTCTAGTATTTCGAACATTTTCTCTTAAAAACGTGTTTTGAAGGAAAAGCTTTTACTTGTAAAGAAATCATGGTTTTCAAAAGGAGAAAGTCTGCTACCTGATTACTACTGTCACCATTTGGGGTGAGGAGATAATAATACACCAACACAAACACCATCCTCACTGTGAAGCCTGAACCTAGAGAGTATCTTGAAAAACAATCCAGGTTGACTTTGAGGTGAGATTCTTGGACAGGTAATGCATTCACTCTCATTGCAACTATAATAATTTCTACTTTTCAATCTCAGAGGCAGGAAAATGCCAAAGAAATTAGAAATGCTTTAGAAATTGAATTTCAATAATACAGCAAAGACCTTCACTTTTTCACTGCCAAATGTGAACCTCATTAGCTGGATGACACTGCAATGAGAACTGAGATCATAGCTCAAACTGTACAACAAGCCTATCTTTGAGCAGACTGGATTTTTCTGCTTCATTCTCCTTCCTCCTCCAACAGAAACAAATCCAAATTCAGAGTATTCAGAGCAACCACATAAATGTAATCAACCCCTAAAACTGAAAAATGAAGGACTTAACTTTCCACTGCTGTCAAGTATACTTGGCTTCTTTTAAAAATTACAAAGCTTTTATTATATTCTAACGAAGTGTTATAACAAGACAAAGTTCTAACAGCAAACTTGAAAACAGGTTTTAAACTGGTTAGGAAAACTAATCTTCTTTTTTAATTCACTTTGAAAAAAGCATTATTTTAGATTACTTCACCACAAAAAAAAATCCCTGCTCCTTAAAAGGAAACAGTAATCTAAGATTACTATATGATTAACTTATTTTCTCTTAAAACAATAAAATTTAAAATGCATCCAAGTTGCAAATTCAGGCTAGAAAATAAAATGCAAGAAACCCATTCTAGAAAGCAAACAATGGAGAAAAATAAACACACAAACCCCACAATATAAAGGAACAATATATGAGTAGAAGCTTCTGCTTGTTGCAGGAGTTCATTTCCCCAAACAGAAACCCTTCTTGTGAGCTGTATCTCTGTCTGAAAAACATCCTAAGATAGAAGTGGAAGAAAACACTTTCTGTTTTTAAGTATGTAAGACCAAAAGAGAAGCAACACTGGTATTATAAGTCAAAGGCTGATCACAATTCACACAAGTACTGACAACCTCAATACTGAAGAGGTTTACAGGGGTAGCAATCATTCTCATTTATGCTAACAGTCCTGCATTATTGACTTGAGTATCCTCAAGAGTTCTGCAACCACCATTTGGTTTCAACAATTCCCACCCAGACCCTTCATTTCAGCACTGGGTTCTTATGATTATTAAGCTCCTCTCAGAGCTTTTAGTGACTCAGTTTGATGCCACAGCAAAATAGTACTCAGTGTATCTGATCATAACTGTACCTAACAACTCTTTGGAAACCATTACAGAACAAGATCAAGCAATACTACAATGTCTAATTATATGACTACTTAAAGGAGGACCTACAGCTTGTGGACAACTTAAAGATACTTTGAAGCCTATACATAAATACAACAATTTCTTATTCCACTAAGTCATATTCAAGGCCATACTAAAGGCTGGATGGGAACAAGATTAAAAAAAGGAAAAAAAATTCCCTTTATAGTACTGGCAGAATTTAAACAGTAATGATCATCTGACTCATCAGGACAGTCAGAGTTACCATTTGCTTGGTAATCACTTAACCCTGCTGATAAGCTACTATACAGGGAACACATCCATTGAAGCATATCCATGTCCTTGACATCTACATTCTTTTTTTCTTTATTTGCCATTAGCAAAAGAAGGGTGCAGAAGAAAGCCATAGACTTTTTTCCCCCCTCACATACATACAACAGTGTATTTTCTAGTGATCTTCAAACTTCAGGAATGGCTGAAGGAGAAATGCAGTCCTCAAAGCAACTGCTGTAATGCTGCTTACAAATAAACTTACAACAAAAAGCATCTCTTCCTTTTTTAGATTGACTCCTGGGGGTCACACAAATACAGTCTGCCATACTTAAAATCACACGTAAAGACTGGAAAAAGTCAAAGTGTTTTGTTTGTTTTTTTTAAATAAATCAGGAACTGCTGAAGTGTTATGCTTGTACACATCCAGTGACAGACATACAGCAACTATAGAACTCTAACTTAGGGCAACAAAAAATTATAAAGCAGCTATTAAATGCTATTAAGTAATTGCAAGTTGTGTTCAGATGCAACTTTCAAAAATGACAGAAGTATTTTGATACAGGTACACATGTGCAATTTACCTGTAATGCCTGGACTAGAAGGGTTGGATAAGGGCTTGGTGCCTTCTGATGACTGTTCTACACTTTTGGAAAGGGATCCATCTACAAGTATATCAGCTTCATCGATGTCATCGCAGGTCCCTCCAATCTGAAGGAAATGAAGTTCTCCACCTAAAATCATCACAGAATCACAGACAACAAAAGAAAAAAAGTTACAACAGGCATACAGTTAAATTCAACTCACAAGACGGGCTTGCACTTGAATTGCTATGCAATTATGACAGCGTTTATGCAGGACGTGAAATCAGGGAAATTGTACAGGAATTCTTATTTTGCTTTACTACTACTAATTGTTTTCAGGCTAAACGCAGAACAGAACTGCAGAAACATTGCAGTTGCAAATGGCATCAAAGGTAAAAACTATATGGGAGACAGATTTTAAAAGGCAATTAACAAAGGAAACCTCAATAAAACCCAAAAATCCTAACCATTATGACACTTCCCCTAATCCAAATTATGCTTATAATAGAAAATATTCTATCATGTCAAGTGAAGGCCTACACTACTTCATCTGTACAGAGTGCATAAACTTCCTTTTAAAATTCAATATCTGAAAACTGAAAATTAAACTATTTTCTCTGATTATCCTAACTAAGAAACTCCCCACATTATTTCATCAAACCTAGAATTAAAACACTGATCAGTGTTTGCCTGTCAACAGGCAAAAGAGCAAAGTCAAAATTTTCAATGGACATAATGTATTGATGGAAGTCTGAAATCATTCAAGGAGGTTGCCCATTATTCACCACTTCAGACACACATAGATCAATTCTATCATCTACAGAGAAGTCATAGAACCTAAGAGTGCCAAGATCATCATGTCCTACCATTAATGCATCACTACCAAATCCACCATTAAACCGTGTCCCTAAATGCCACATCTGCACATCTTTTAAATACCTCCAAGGACAGTGACTCCAGCACTGCCCTGAGCAGCCTGTTCCAATGTTTGGCAACTCTTTCAGTGAAAAGATTTTTCCTAATATCAAACCTCCCCTGGAGCAGCTTGAGGCCATTTCCTCTCATCCTGCCACTTGTTATTTTGGAGAAGAGGCCAACTCACACCTCACTCCAACCTTCTCTCAGGTAGCTGCCCAGAATGATGAGCTTATCCCTGAGCCTCCTTTTCTCCAGACTAATCAACCCCAGCTCCCTCAGCTGCTCCGATCCTCCTTCAACTTGTGCTCTAAGTCACTGAGAAGGAATGTTTAACTTTACATAATGCTGGGGGGTGGGGTGAGAAGAGCTGTTACCAGTTCCAAAAGTTATAAAAAGTTGAATCAGGAGGATTCAAATCAAGAGGCAAATCCAAGCATAGGCCCTATGTGATTTTTCTGAAAAATTGTCAGACTGACCTTCAGCATCTGACTAACATTATGACAAACCCTGCTATACAAAATATCCAGGTAATCTGAAACAAAGAAACTTGAGAATAAAAATGTAATAAAACCCCAAGATAAAAGCAGGTACGTGTCCTGTACTGTGAGGGGTGAGGAGAGTGAAACAGAGTGATAGAGAGGCACAGAGGGAACTCACAATGGATTTTCTGGGTTTTTTTTGAGATCTCACTAAGAAAGGCCTGACAACAAATGGCTTAATAAACTCACTCTTTTATGAACATAGAATAACAAATCACTCAAATGACCAAAATGATCAGACCAACTCTGTGGACAGGGTCAGTGCATTGTGCTGTGGGAAAATCCACCACAGGTCTGGGTAATGTGCAAAAGTGGTGTTCTTGGGATGGGAGATTCTCATTATCTTTATTTACCTTTTTATTCTATCTTCTCAAAACAGCTATTCCATTAAGCCATTTCTTGGTGGGTCTTTCCTAACTGAGATTCACTAAGCCTGTACCTCTCCTCTCTCACCCTCAAACCAGATATCCTTGGAGCAGAACAGAACATCCCAAGCAGACTTCAAAGAATGAAGGGGGAGAAAAATAGTTCTAGCAAATAACACTTATGAGTCTCCATTAAATTAAATTGTTCATAAATAAGCAATTTTCCTCAAACCTCAAACAGAATTAGAGACACATTAGAAAACACAGACCTTCACAGCTTCATTTGGTAATAAGTCAAACCCTAGTTTGTATATCACTTTGTTTACTGCTCACCAGCAAAAATGTCCTTACCATGTTTTCCATGCAAGAGAAGTCACAATCCCTGCATTCCTGAAAGATTCCAGCACTTTTCCAAGAAAAAGTCCGTGCTAAGCTTGAGATACCTCACTTCCTCTTATTTGTTTTTAAAAAGGTTCTGTAAAGAAGTTTACCATGAACTTCAGTTGTACAGTATTAGCCTCTGGTTATGCACACTTTTCCGAAATGCTGTAGTTGGCTGTGCCTCTGTATCACAAAGGAGGCATTTCTTCTCACAGAACATCCAAAGATGACTTTCTGATGATGCATGCTTCAGTATTTGTTTCAATGATATTGTAGTTCCAGTAGTCAAGTGCCAGTGAAAAAAATCTGCACAGAAGTCAATGCCACCTTTTTGGGTTTTTTTCGTTTTTTTTTGTGTTACTACTATTGTTTGCAGCACTGGGCTGAAAGAGTGACTAATTCTAACCAGGGAGCAAACATCTCAAGTAGCACTTTATCTGAAGGCTCCTGTGCTTACATCACCTTGACAGAAGCAATAAATATTTCTGTTGCACTATCAAGAAGATATGAAAGCTGACACTGACTTACTCAGTTACCATGAAAGAAACAAATTGGAAACTAGGATCATTATACGTCCTTCAAAAAACAGCTAATACAACCAAAACATCGTTAATTTAATTCTGAACTGTCTTTAAAACCTGCAATTTGCATGGATTCAAGAACCTGGTGGGCAATACAAACAGAGCGCAAAAATCATGAATTCATTCAAATAAATCACATGCTTCCTTCTGGCAAAACAGTTCCTGGTTCCAGGAAAGCAGCACTGGAACAAGCTAGAGAGCATGCTAGAGACTAAGGACACTGCAGTCAAAGTCAATCTGGTGAGATGTTCCTGGCACTCCAGAAGGAGTTTGGGAAGAGTGACATCGTCTTTAGCAAATCACAACACAATGACACATTTGAACAATATCCAATTAGTTAAAAGGAACTAGAAAACAAAGCCATACCACAGGAAACTATGCACTAATCAATTTACAGTCTCCTCCTTCTCTTGTCACTGGTTGGCTCTAAATGTGCAAGTTCAGAACACTTGAAAAATGTCATCAAAAAAGCTATGCCAAAACCTCACTTGGAGATGCTCCAATTTAAACTACTCTAGGAGATAAAATTCTGCCTCGACTTTGAAAAAAATAAAATGCAATTGAATAGGGACAAGTGAGAGTTACTATGCCTAGAAAGAAATAATTAAAAGCCCTGTTACAGTAAGAAAAAAAAAAAATCAGCTAGACAGCAGTTCTATAAGAGAGGTTCTTGTGAGTCATCTGATAAACCTCATTCAATTTTCTGCTCAAAAGTGCAAACATTCCACTATGTATTCACATATGGTATGTACAGACTCCAGGGCAGCTTGAGGAATTCATCTGTAGGATTACTGGGCCTGGTTTTGCATCTCTCATCAAGAAACTTGTGGACTGACTTGATCACATCTTTTGAGAGGGGAAAGTAAAGGCTGCTTTGTTTTTTTCTTCTTTTGTAAGTTTGAAAAGATTGGAGATATTCAGCTTGAGAAAATGAATGGTTGGAGAAGGACAGCACCTAAATAAACTGAATTTCCCTCCATTTTTAAAGAAATCTCTTTGCCATATTCATAATGAATGATACAACAGATACAACTCCAGTGACAAAGATGACAGAGGCTAAACACTAGTGAAAAAAATCATCATCAAGGACAGCATGCAGCAGGAGAAATTTCATGAGCAGACTGTTAAATCCATCTTGAAGATGTTTGAAAACAGTGATCAGTATTCTGTTTCTGAATGGGTAAGTGTAATTGACCCTGACTTGAAGATGAGCTCTTAGCACCACTTCCAACATTAATTCTGATGTGGAAAATACCTTGACCTCTCTCTAATCCTATTGGACTTCATTTCTGAAAAAGGGAAAACTGAAACTACTGAATTCATTCCTGAACTTCAAATACACAGCACACAGGGCAGAAAAAGCCTACTGACAAGGAAGATGCTAAGATACCCAAACTAAATTAGAAAAAAACTACAGAGTATGAGAACTACACTATTTACAACGTAAGAGCAAGAAAGCTGCTATAAATGAAAGGTACACCATTTGGGGGAATCAATTCCCAAATGTATCCAAGTGCCATCCAGTTCTGCCAGGCTTGCAGGTAAGCACAGGCAACTCACTTTGGGCATACAAAAATCTAGCCTGAAAAAATACTTCTTCCGACAAGAGGGAGGAACTAAAATATTCTTGTTATATTGTAGCTCCTATAAAATGTTATAATGTTACACATTCAAAATTTCAGGCAAGCACAATCCAGCAATAAGAAACTATATCTAGCAATAAGAAACAATATCTGACCCTCTTAAACACAAGATAATAGACTTGAAATATCAAAATACCACCCTACAGTTGTATCCCTATTCAAAAACAGTACCTGCTGCTTAGTTTTCGAATAAAGAAAATACTTATGTTCTTATTATTTTGAACGTTATAAAAGCAGAGTTTAGACTCTTATCATATTAATGACACAAGAGAAAACATCTGAACCCCCATATGAGAGCAGACAAAGCACTACTAAGAGGGATATTAAATGTAGTCTACCTTGGCCAAGGGGAAGAGAATAAAGCAAAATACAGAGGAGATTAAAGTTCACTATGCTTGCTTAACAGAACTGGAACCAAGAATATACTTGTACACTTTTCTCACCAGGGGTCAAGCTCAGGTAATCCTTGCAGAAACAGGTAAGTACCTGAAGCTGACACCAAGAGGTAAAATTCTGAAGTGACTCACAAAGATGGATGATGTCAAAAGTAGGTCTAAAACATCTTTCCATAAAACCACTCCAGATCTGAAGCACCCATTCACACAGAGGCTTCCTTTTCAGTCATATCTTAGAGGCAGATATGGAAAAAATTTATATAATCTACCAATGAAAATAATACATCAACCAGCAGGAGAAACAGAAGAAAATGCTATTTTGCATTCAGAATTTTCAGACATTAAAGTACCTCTTTGCCTACTCTGAGGTCCCAAACAAGTAAACAGGAAAGAATACGCTGCTCATGCCTGAGTATTTTCCACCATCATCCAAACATTTCCAACGCATCTATGCTCCAAAACTTTCACTTAACATTTTCATTTATGTCTTTGCACTACAAGTTCCTTTCTAGAATATGTTGAACACATCAGTGAATACATTCTACTTTCAGAGTATTTTTTTAATGCTGTCAGACTACAGGCACCATCCCACTCGTGGCAGTAAACCTAGAGGAGCAAACACACCTCAAGGTGATTTGCAAAGAAGCCTAAGAAAACAGCACTTAAGAAAAATAACAGCAAAACCCTCCATCTTCAGCCACCTAGCTAAGCAAGAAATTCTACCCATTTAAAGCAAAAGTTTAAAGGATGATTATTATTCAAGAAAAAGAAAATTATGCAAAGCCTATTCCATATATTAAGCTATTCAAACATACAATAAGACAGACGATTAAAAAAGCTATATTAATAGTTGAGGTTCTTGATTTGCTTTTTCTTCTAGTGTTCCTGAATTTTAAATCTTTTATGCCTTTTTAATAAATCTTTCAGTTGAAGTAATTCTTTATCAAGTGATGTATTTTGGCATAAATGTTTTGACTCTGAGGCTTCAGACATACCTAGCATCAGATCCTGAAATCCAGACTTCTAATGCACATTGACTCCTAAGTATTTATGACGGTTTGGACTTAATTTCTCAAAAGTGACAAAAATATAACAATGACTGAAATGTTAAAAAAGAAATAGAATTTGAAAGCCTCTAAAGACGTAAAAGCAATGAAAATAATGAACTCTAAAGTCCATGGTTGAGAAGAAAATGCAAGTTCCAAATAGAAGTGTAGTGGGCGTAAATGAAAAATAAGAATAATTAGTGGATTTTTTTTTTAAAGTAAACTAAGTAGTATATTCAAAAGAGGACCCTGGTAGGCTGACTTGATACCTGTAGCATACTGGGCTACAGAAGGAAAAAACCCCAAAATCTCAGTCATCCTAAGGGCAGCATGAACTAAAGAATTCCAAAAAAGCTATTGATAAATTACTAGATGGATATTATAATACTGAAATTTACTGCAAAAACAGAATTATGTGCTTGTACATTCCAAGGAAGATGGAAGTATTCTTCAGTCAATAACAGAGATGGTGGTTATCTAGGCAGAGACAAAATATTCCTACAAATATAAAATGCTTCCAGCTCAGAGACTTGTATATCTTACACTCCATGCCCCAAAGAGATTCAGATAAAACCAAAAGCTACAAGAACACGATTACCACAACACACTAACATTGGATGAAAAAGTACCATGTACAATAAGCCCTTTAACTTCTATCATGAATCTTGAAACGTAAGAAAGGCAAAACAGATTTGATGAAAGAAAGAAATTGATAGCAATAAAATTCTTTAGGGAAAAAAATTCTGTTTGGAGGTCTTTTCAATGAGATCACAGTTTGATCAACTAAGTATAATTATGACATGATATGATGCAACAGTTTTCAAAGGCAATTAACCTTTCATTAGAGTTCCACTTTAACTAGGGAAAAGCATGCATGATTAAATACAGCTGAAACAGTTTAATAGATATTTCTTCAGCAGCAGTCACCAAAAGAGAACAATTTAGTAAATATTAACGTTACCCTTGACAATCTGAAAACAAAAATACTAGTTACTAAGTTCCAATGTTCTCATTAGTATTTAAAAAGCAAATCTGAAATACCCACTACTAGAAATCTTTGTAGGTGAGTGAGAAACACGAGCCTTTAAGAAAACTGAGATGTCTATAATAAACTTGATGTTGTCTGGTGGAAATAACAATTAAATCTGATTTAACAACTGCTCATAGGAGGACTTTAGTGTGACACAATCATGAAAGGAAAAAAGGTATCAATTTCAATTCTTCTAGTAAAGAGGGAGCTCAAGATGATATTGGTGGGAATTTATTTTAAATGTATAAAGCATCCCATCAGCTTAGCCCTTCTGAGAGCCTAAGCATTTTCTCCAGAGCTGTAATCAACTGCAAATGAACTAAACAGAACACTGGGACATGGAGGAACTCAGCTGGATGACACCCATAGCTGTTTCCAGTGCTCCAGTCGGTCACAAGGAAATGGGGACTTGTGTGGTGGTTTAGGAACTTTCACAAAGTAGTTGTTAACTGGACTTGAGTTACACTCCCCTCCTACCTGCCCTCTTCCCCAAAATGCCTTGTGTTCACTTGGAAAAAAAGACCTGAGAATCACGCATGGATAGTCTGGCTCTAACACTCAAGAAAGTAAAATCCCGATTGCAAAAAGTTGAAGCAGAATCAGCAGCATGCTACCTGAATGAAAATAGGCTGGGATAAGGTATAAAAGCATTATCTTCTCTGCTGTCTTCAATATCATCAATTACAGTCTGAAGACATTTTTCTGAAATGGGGCTTATCTAACATAGAAATAATTACATACGAGAATGACTTCTATTTGTTTTGGACTTAAGAAAACCTGTGCCTCTTCAAAAATCAAGACAAACACGAGAATTACTGCCATTCTAGAGATTAAAACTGACTTTTAAGGTGAGGAATTAACTAGAGTCCATGCTTCTTAGACCATTAAGCTGTATGCAAATTCAGTGGAATTTGAAATTTAGATTCTAAATTCTGTAACATAATCCAAATACATTAAAATCAGTAACTTTAAAAAAATTTGAAGAAAAGTCTTACCTTTGGTGCATGCACATAATCTGTCGGTGCCCGAACAGTATATCACAGAGACAAACATATCTGGTTCCTCAGTGCCCTCTTTTTTAGGTGGCTCCACTTTGGCCAGAATTTCAAAGTTTGAAAGATCTAGTATTTTTACATATCCTCCCTGAGTAGTTATTACCAGGTGCCCAAGAGTAGAGATCTCAGATCTTCTCTCCCTCCCATTGCCGTTTTTAGAAGTTAATTGTATTTCCTCTACAGGCTCCTCACAGTCGTCCTCTCGATTATCCAATATATCTGGTGGGAGCAAAATCATTGAGGTAATTGTGTCTTGAGGGTCTTTGATATGCTGGATTTTTACTGGTTCCTCCTCTAGAGTAACTATTCTAGTGGCATAATTCATCTTATAAAGCACTAGGTATCCACCACTAACACTTCTCTGCTCAGGCTGAATTATTAAAGGAGTTGGTACATCTGCTGGTGACTCATGCTGGATTACATCAATACTCGTGCCATTCACTACAGCAAGACTTGATTCTAGTTCCCCTTTCCTTCTATTACATAGTGCCGAGTTTAATTTATTTAAATTATTCAAGGCCTCTACTTGATTTATTGCACTCAGAGATTCGACAGGACAAGTCCGCAGTCCTACTAACAGATGAACTCCATCTGCACAAGGTGTGATTGAATCTACACACAGGTTCTCCTCCTCTGCAAACTTGGGCAGACGCAGGCACTGAACCAAAGTCCCAGGCTTGGGAACCATGGAGCTCCACTTGTCCGAGTCCGGAGATGTCAGGTTGGCTGCAGCATCTGCAAACTGCTGAATGTAAGTCACAGGGGGGTCCTGCAACAGCAACTGTTCCTGACTGTCCAGCTCCATTTCAATGATCTGTGGAACTGTGAAACCATCATCGTGTATACTTTTACTCATAATATTGTTCATCTGTGAAAAGAGTTTTCCTGCTTTTTCATCAGACTCCTTAATGCTGTACAGCAGCAATACAGGCAAAGTCCTCCTTACCAGAGGGGAATTCAGTTCTGAATTAGTGCAGGATTCATTGTCAGTTGATCCCTGTTCTGAGACACTCTCACCTCGAGTCCTGCTTAAGCCATCCAGTGATCTCTGAGAGTTACTGCTAACGGGAGAGGTAGCAGGTGATTTGTACGTTAATAGACCTCCAGCTAATAAACAAGGAAAGGGAATGTTGTGTTGTTCTAGATGTTTTTCCTTCATCTTTTCACTCTTACAGTTGGCCAAACAGGGATTTGCCCCAAGTTCTTCTAGATCTTTAACTGTGTCCTCCAGAACATTTGCAACAATTTCCCACTGAAGTTTTTCAGGTTGCTGAAGAACGCTGAGAGCTGTTATATCAAGGCTGACTTCCATAGTTTCTTTTTGTGATGTATGCCCTTTAAAACAAAAACGTTTAACATAATTCCAATGCTCAAAAAATAAATATACTGCAAATATTACACTGCAAATAATACACTGCAAGTATTTGTTGGAAAAAGGGATTTTTTTCTACATCTTATGCTCTTTTTTTTTCCCACTTGGTGATCCTTACTCAAAGATGGAAACCAGATTATAGAAAATAACATTTAGTCTTCCCTCCCTCAAAATTTCTGACTCAACCTCTAAGAAAATAACACAAGAACACCATGCATAGTACTGTTCTGCTTCCATATAAAATCTTTATTCAGGAAGAAATACTTTATCAAAGTGCACACCCTTAGGGAAACAATCAAGACACAGGAACTCTTTCTGGCAATCCCCTGAATTTAAAGGGTTTTATACAGCTGTAATTTGTTTGTGCTCTAAGAAAGTTTTATCATCTTTGTTTGTGTACTTTATTGACAGCAAGATAAGCAATGCTTGTTCTCAAGTAAGACATTTATTAACTAATAAAGTGCAGTTCTTCTTTTCTCCTGCATGCAATCTCTCCACAAACTTAAATACTGGCATTCCTTTCAAGATAAATCCTCTTCCTTTTTTCTAATACAGTGAATATAATAATATTGGTTTTGACTGGGGTTTTTATAAGCCTGAAAGCATTTCCCCTTTCACCCCCAAACTATTACATATACAAGAGATCAGTTATAACCCACCTGTAACAGATTCCGATCTGGAATGCTCTTCACTGTCTGAATCCTCCAGTAAGTCATCGCTGAAAAAAATAATGCATGAATGCTTATTTTTAATTAAATTAGTAAAAAAATTAATAAAAAACACAATGTGTACTATAACTGGCCATTCCTTTTAGCCAGCATTCAGTTCATCCACTGTGAGTTCATCACAAACACCGACAACATAATTACTTTTTTCCTCCATTATTTAACCAGTAGACCAGATTTCTTTTCATCTTATTCTAGTATTTATTTCCTACAATTCAGGCATAAATGGAATTAAAATGAAAGCCAGTTCTCAGGAATCTTTCCAAGAAAAAGAAAACCATACAATTAGGATATTTGAAAATTAACACTGACATCTTCAAATTCCTCAAAATAATCTCTGGAAAGTGGAGCTGACAGACTAGTCTTCAACTCTACATGGCGATTTTGTAGCTAGTACTGAAACAAGGGATGAATAGTGTTGCTGGTTTTAGAAATACTGCCAGGTAAATAATTTTGTCGTAAAACCACAATCTGTTCAAGATACCTTTTCAAGAGATAAGGCCCCTGAGTAGTTCTAAGAATATATAAATAATTAATGCATCTGACTTTTCCCATCAAAGAACTTCTTTTCTATTACAGGCTCCTTACACACTGGAAAGACAGTAATCCCTTTGCAGCTTCAGGTACAACTACTCCTCAAAAGTCAGATCCTCAAAATTCAACAAACTGGATGCTTATTCCTCATATTCAAGAAACACATCTTTGTGGGGTCAAACCTGATCAACCTTCACTTCATAACATGGTAGACACAATTCTTTGATTTGTGGTAGACACAAATACTTTGATTCTGATCCAGCTTCCCCTTAAGCAGAGAAGCGACAGTAAATTTCATGTAGGTGAAGTGAAATGAAAAATGCTTAGTTCTAGGCAGTATGACTGTCCTTTATCCAGCTCTTAAATTTGGTTTAATTCTTTAACTATTAAGGAGTTCCCAGCCCTAAAGCTACATTAAGAGTCCAGGCAGCTGCTGATGCTGCCCATGTCAGCAGAACAAGCTTATTTTGCCCTGCACTACCATAGATACCACACCCAGCTTAAAACCAAAGATTTACATCCCTATGTATACAGCAGTATTGTTACCTTCTTCTTAACGCTGAAGTTTAAGAAGAAACTTTCTGAAAACTAGCAAGACCCCCCCGAGAGCTTTTGCTCTCAATTTTCCAACGGTTATTCATTCTATTGAGCTTTGGCAAGACCTGACAAGAGTTCCCAGCAACAGACTGCATGAAGCACGAGTGAAATACTACTTTTTCTCACATCACACTTTCTAAGTACTGGCATACCCCCTAGCTTATCCAAATCCTTGCAACAGGACTATCTAATTTTTAGAGTCTGTACCCATGTATTAAAAGTATGCAAGGAAGTACAAATTCCTAGCACATCCACACAGTTTATTTTCAGAACGACATAACCAGAAATTATGGAGAAGCAGTCAGAGAAAAACATGTTCCAGAAGTCCAGGAGGAGCCTTTACTTTCAAAACCTGAAATGCATAATCCGCAACTAAAATGAAAAGCTGATTCAAAACTTATATTCCGTTCTCTTTTTACTCTGCCTCTGAAACATGAGCATAGGGCAGCAATGAGATCTGCAATCTCTCTGCTAGTGGAGTATAAAACTGGAACAGCAGGAAACTGGCTTAAAAAATAGAAATTTAGATTAGTCTTTTTCAAGTGTTGAATTGTGTACAAATATAGAGTGACTAAAAATGTTATATCCATGAAAAGAAAATTACCAATCTTATGTTTCACAAAGCATGACTTTGCTAAATGGCATTTACCACTTACACAGAAGCATTTCATACTTCTCATTTGATAGACTGGCATACCTGTCTCCTTCTAATTTCGGTATGTCTGAGCAGCTAGAGGAATCTTCTAACCATGCTAGTGTTGGTCTCCTTGAGTCAACCCCTGAGCTCTGTTCTCCTGATAACATCAGTTGCTGCACAATAGCGGGATCATAGGCATTGATTTCAAATTTTAAGTGGACCTGAAAAACAACAACACAAAACAGAAGAGGTATTTGGGAGGATTTAGAATCGAGAAATGCCTTATCAGTAAATAGTTGATGAAAAATTATTTCAAATTATTTCTATTGCATACCTTCATAAGTTTGGAAACATCCCATATGCAGATCTTTCCTCGTTTTGTTGCAGCAGCTAGAAAATGAGGGCAACTTCCAGATCCAAAGCAGGTTATTCTGTCAGTGCCATCTGTGCAGGGAAATTGTGCTGGACTTGTTGCCAGCGTGACTGAAAGAGGTACATTCTGAGTGTGCTCACCCTTGACAAATGGGCAGTTTGGGGAATGTCTCTCATGTTCAGACCTTTCCAGATTAAAAACAAACACAGAAAATATTGATTTTTTTACTGTGAAAACGATACACAGCATGTACAAGCTAAGTCCTAGAAGTGAAGCTGAAACAGAACTGTTTGAACTGTATTGCAGTCAACCATACAAGAGAGCTCTGAAGTCACTAACATAGCTTTCCCTGCTGGTTCCCAATAGCAGACTCTATTAAAGACTTTGATCACTCAATGCACATTCATATTGAAATAGATCAATCTACACAATGCTCTTAACATAATTGGTCTATTAAAAAAAATTGTTCTATAGGCAGTAGCCAATCATGTCCCCATGCAGAAAAGCTCAGATTAAATTAATGTACATTAAGGCTCAAATGTTATGAGTAACTTTAGAAGCAATGTCCTCTTTCTAGCTCTACATCCACAAGTAAAAGAAATCAAAACTGAAAACAGTCCTGAATGTCACATTGACCAAGAGGCAAAAACTAATCTTGATATACAACTAAGGCAGAGATATGACAAGAGCAATTACACAGCTATAAAATGTCTTGAAAATCATAAGTGAAAGGAGTAAAAAAAAAAAAAAACTATGAAGATAGTATTACAAGGAAAAGTTTCCAGCAAGTCAGGAATCTGATGCGCTCAAGAAAAGATTATAAATTACGAACGAATCAAGAAAAAAAATACATTAAGAACACTTTAATCAGTGTAAGGCCCCACACATTTCTGTCGCTATGTACAATTTTAGATGATTCAGTAAGCTAGTAATGGATACTGCAACTTCACATAAAAGGCCAATATGCACAACACAGCCATGGCAGTTTTGGAACCTGAAAAGAGATGTACTCCAGTCACAATCCAATAGAAGACTCTGTTTAGATGCCCCCAAAGAAGTATTAGCTGACAACTCTCAAGAAGCGATTTGAAATGAAATAGCAAATCAGAATTAAGAAATAAAACCAACTACTTTTTGTTTTCTTTCAGTATTATACAGAAATTTGATATAGTACATCAAATCTTCTTGTGACTTATTCCATGGAATCATTTTGGAAACCCATTCTTGTCAATGACATCCTAAACTCACCAGAAATACCATTGAGATAAGTTGATTTTTGTCCTTTGAACATTTCTAACCTCTTCAGCACAAAATTAAGTGTACTTAACACATCATTAAACTTACCAGGGTTCATCTGTAGGCTCCCAGCACACCAAGCACACACTACAGGTAAAGCACATGGCTCTGTCATCTCCTGATGAAGCAGGCTATGAAAATAGGAAGAAACACTTGAAATTTATATAGCTATATACTACAAAACACTTTTAACTAGGTGATCAAGTTCTTTCCCTCTAGCGCCACAAATCTATTTTTTAAAGCAGGAATAATTTCAAGGAATGAAAAATGGAAATAAGCAAAAGTAGTGGAGTAAAACATTGAAGCTATATTTATTCACTAAGCTTTACAATTTAATGTGATCTGGGACCTCGGTTTCATACAATTAAGTTCTACTAGGAAAGTATGGTTATAGAATAACAGTGCCAAGCTTACTGCTTTTTTGCTGTAATTGTAATGTAAAAAAGGATTATTTACTCAATAATCTAACAAGGAGAAAGATTCTACATAACAACCAACTTCACTTCTATTACTGTTAACTCCGATTAATCTTGTATTTCAAAAGGTTTTATATGCTGAAATTCAGAACACTGTTTTCTGTGATATGTAAAAAGAAAAAAAAAAGAAGCAAACTCAAGGCACTAAAACGTCTTGAAACGTAAAAGAAAAAAAAAGAACTGAATGACAAAATTTTTATGGTTTATGCATAACTGAAGGAATCCATTAAAAAAGAAAAAAAAAAACTACTTAAAAACATCACCACCTTTTTTCCCCTGACCTCCACCTGGGGAACAAATACTAAGAACAACTAAATCTCTTACCTGGTGATAGAATCCAGCTTGAGCCATAGGATCTGGCTGTGCCCACCGATAACCCACATGAGGCCATGAAGTGAATGTCTCCCGTCTGTTAGCTTCACTATACATCAAAGACCTAGAAGGGTGAAAAACCTCTACATTACCCAAAATTGCCACTTAAAATTAAAAACCCAAACTATTTATAAGACTTTCAGTGCTTTAGTAGCCATTAAAAATAGCAAAACCAGTTGCCTATAACTTACACATAAAATTATAATTAACTATTACAGGAAACTTACAACCTTCCCTCACTTGGGCTCTTAAAGCATATTCCCAGTAAAAAATGAAAAGCCACACAACAACCTATGGATCTCAAAAACAGGATTAATAACATAAGCATCCAGGTAGCCTATTTGATCTACCTGCAAAAACCATTCTGCATCAAAGGCAGTTGGAGAATCTAGCCCAACAAAACTGTAAGAGAGTTGGATTTTTAACATAACTACTGTAAAAATTTGAGATTCTTAGTTAAACAGATATGAATATACACATTTTAAAATACTCTAAAGCAATATTTTAGGCTTAACTGAATACATGGTACAACCCCATCCAGTCATCATTCACAATATCCTATAATACTTGAAAATTTTAAACTACTACGTCCCAAAATATGAACCCTTCTGCAACTCAACAGTTGAAAAGCAAAGAAGTTCCTCTCTTTTCCACCTTCCCTCAATGCATGACCCTCATCTGCAACAGCACATGAGAAATGAGTATCAGTTTTTCTTTTCCCTTGACAGAGTTTTGTTCTCCCAAGAACTAGGGCTGGAAAGATACCCTATTTCCTGTTTCTGCTTCTCAGTTTCAGGAGATCTTTGCTGTCTTATAAGAGAATGGAAATATTAAACATTTCCTGCCAAGAAAGTAATCTATTCTAGCAACACCCACATAAGAGCTATCTTAATATGACATTACACCAGCTCAAGAGACAGATCTTGGGAGAGCTCTAATCAAAATACAGTATGGTGAGGTACAGGTAGGCCTGAAGGCTTGGGGAGGGAATGCTAAGAGATTAAATCAAATTCGTTAAATTATTTGAGGTGTAAGAAATGATAACACACATGCAAAATAATGTTTGTACAGACACTTTCAAAAGAGAATAATTTATAAACTTGAAAGATTTACCAGTATTCTAGCTAGTCTCAGCTCATGGGTTACTTGCTTGTGTATACATTACCACTTGGATCAGAAGGAGATAAAGCAGTAATCTGAGGTAAAATGTGCTATTACCCCAACCACATTGCAGGTGACTAGAGTTCAGAAGTAGCATACATAATGGTCTGCAAAGGTAACTTACTAAACTTCTAAACCATAAAACATAAGCATGACTCTTTCTTGTAAGAAGGAACAGCGATTGACTTCAGGATACAATGTAGTATGTATTTAAGGCTGCAATTGTTACCTTTCTGAAAGTAAAGATGGGATTAAGAGCAAAGTAAATTCGATTTGCAATAAAATTGAAACCCAGACTGTCTTGTGGCATCCAGAAAGGCTTTGCTAAATTCAGTAATATGTATGGCAGAGTGTGCATTAAACAGTTAATTAGCTGTATGTGTAAGAGCAACAAAGCACAGATCAAGACTTATTCTTTGGCAAGTAAGTTAAAGTCATCTAAGAGCTAATTCTGATACAACTAAGGGGTAAAATTCATCATTTATTTTGTCTTATATACCTGTCCACAGATCGCCCAGGTCCCACACCAAGCTCTGGTCGTGCACTGGGTAAGAGGTAAGATAACCTATCCATCACAGAGGATGCTACAGGTAAGGCAGCAATATTTTGATTTATCTTCTTGAGTTCATTTACAATGGCACTGGCGACAGACTTCAAAACATGATGAGGAAGGTGGAACGTAACCGTTGCCCACTAAATAAGAAAAAAAGTGTCTATGTTTTAAAATGTTAACATCTGAACAACAAACAGATCACCAGAGTGTCAAAACCAAAACCAAACACATGTGATATCAGGAAACAGAACAGACACACAAAAGCAACACGAACATAACACAAGGGAAGTCAGTAATTTCAGAAATTTTAAGCTCAGTTGGGTTTATTAGTTGACTTTACCAGCAAGCCACTAATTTTGTTTCTCTTACCAAGAGAAGTTTCACACTTTCCAAAATAAGGAACAGATAATACACTCCACTATCTTCAAACAAAATCCACCAGATTTTCTATGATTTTCTATGTTTTAATGGTAGACACACAAATTAGACACGGAAAGCCACGTTAGACAGTACAGAGACAAATTCTTACCTTTGCAACTTTATGATTTGCTGCTGTTTCATGTGAGGTATTTTTTAAACCATCCTTCAATTGTGTGATGAACAAATCATATCCCTCTGTACTAGAAACATCTACTTTTTCTATGCAAGCAGATAACAGCTGCTGAGCCTAAAATGCAGATGTACAAGCAAAGTTAGCATCCACACTAAGTAACTACAAGAATTATGCCTATTCCATTACTCTCGGAAATGTCCTTTGCCAGATCCTACTTTATCATATATTATATAAGCATCATTCCCATAAAAGATCCAGAGCTGAGTATGATGTTCCAAATTTAACTTCACAGGCCAACCAACAGATAAACTTCAGCAATGGTAACAGTAATTACTATAAATTCTCTCAAGGGTAATATTAACAATGTTAAACAAGTCAGTCATATAAATTAAAACTGAAGATCACTTAAAGCAAGCAATGAGGAGACACCTATTGCCCAATGCTTTCTCTTCAAAAGGATTCATTCAGCTTTAATGACAAAAAGTGATAGCAAGAACAAAAGTGTTGCCATTTTCTGAGCAGCTTTGTACCTTCAAAAAGGTAGATAATAATGAGAACAACAACACTGCAATAAAATTAGAGATAAGTTACTTCCAGTACTAATATAGTGAAACTGAAAAATGAGGCTAAGAAAAACCCAGGCTAGTTTAGAAGCTAGTTTTTAAAATTCAGAAATAATGCAACTAGAAAAGAATGCTATAACCATCCATTTACAGACACTTTCTTCCAAGTCTCATCTGTTTCCAGCTTATCCCTCTGTGTGCTAACTTCATGGTGACAGGTAAGATTTAAAGGTATGCTTAATGTGCAAGTCACAGAGTATTCTAATCTGCTGTTAGGTGGGTTAACATCTGAAAAACATTACAGGAATTCTTTCAAGTTACAATTACAGGGAAATATTTCCCAAGGACAATGCTCTGCCAGTCCTTTAAACAAACACAAGCTGCTCAAAACAGAACAGACCAAAAGGCCCCTTAGTTATGTCCTTGGGAAGTTCAGGGGAAGAAAGACTGAAATAAGGCAACCCAGCCCCCTAGCTAAGGTTGTATCAGAAGAATAACAGACTCTGGAAGTTCCAAAATTGTAGTGTTCTACAGCGAATTCAAAACAGGATAGAGGTTGCTTCATTACTTGTTAATGCTGACAATTAGAAATGCATACAGGTGCACTGCACTACCAGCAGATCAAACTACTTAAAAGACTACTGAAATTAAGTACAAAAATTTGCAGAAAAGTTCTAGAGACAAAGAAACACTAAACACCCTTCCATGGATGAAAGTTCTTGACCTTTCTGTGATGATATGTGGACATTTGTGTTCATATATTTGCTTACTATTTACAAAATTTTTCCAAGGTCTGGGTTACTCCCTCTTTAAAATTAAAAGTAAGAACTTGAGACTGATAATGTTTTGCTTCCTTCCTCACTGATCTCGTGACAGAGCTCCCAAAACTATTCCTACTGAACTCCACATATCTTTTTCTACAGTAAGGATCTTGACAGAGGAGTGCTGTAAATAAGGGTCTGTAAACTCTTTAGGACCAAAGAATCTTTGTGCCAAAAAACTGACACAAATTTATAGGTGTATTGAACCATATGAGACTGCAAACTCGTCACAGCAGACCTCATAAAAGCAAATCCTGACCTGACACTTCTTCACACTCAGCCACACATAGAGTAACCCACAAAGGGTATAAAAATTATGCCAGTGGGCAGCAAGCATCAGGAACCCAGAAAGCTCTCTTCAGAGAGCTCTATGAAACATTTTATTGCTGTTACTCCTACTCAAGTCACATAGTTAAAAACCTCATATACATATAACATTCATTGTTGATTCATAGTAAGCACATAAATAATTTACATCAATGCTGAGGATAAACAAATGCAACAAAATCCTAAGCATTACACTCTAAGCAGAAATGTCAACATTAGCTTCTCTTGAAGTCATACTAAGTGCTCAAACCACAAAGTACTGTGTTACAGCTGATACAAATATAAAAGGGAAGCCAGGTTTGCGCAGAAAAAAGTCTCTTGTTAGGCCAGCTGACCTTGCTAAGATTCCAGCTGTAATTCTTCACATGACAAAACACCTGATTTTATCTTTCTCTTCCTGAAAGATTATAACAACAAATCAGGGATGCCTAACAGGCCAGACTGACTTCTAGAAGTGCATATAGGTTCCATACACAAGTACTGACAAAGGTGGGAAATGAGTCCTTATCTATGGTCACTAAAAAGTTCTTTCATCTGAAATACTGTGGTCTTGAGACATGCTCTTACTTGAGATACAGGCAACTGTGAAAAGCTACGGCCCTGTGACAGCTAATAACTAAGAAACTTTTCCATTACATGCTGTTAATATCACTCTAGAAACTCAGAGTCAAATGTCTGGTTTCAGAATTTCTGACACAGTTATTTACATACCTTTTTTGTCCCCCCCGCCCCCATCTTACCTCTGTAACTGGCAATTCAAGCTGAACCACGTCATCTTGTTTTGAAACAGGCGTTTGCAGAGCTGTGTCTAACAGTAAGATGCCATTGAGATCTTTCCTACATCCCACTGCATAATCATCCACAAAGATCACTTTATCCACAGCAGAAATATACTGACATTTCACCCGTCCACCTGGTTTAGCTATAAAGGGAAGATAAAATGCAAGACTTAATTAGAAAAATGCTTTTATAGAAAGGACCTCTTATTTGTGTTTAGGGAAGTAATGCAATGCTTTAGCAAAATCTTTACTTGTTGAGATGATCAACAGCTAGCATTTTAGCAACCACAATTTTCACCAAGCTTTTATATTTCCTACATTAAAAAACAAACTACCAAAATCTATACATCCCATCAATAACTACAACCATTTTATTCCCACAGTGGAAGTCATTAATTTAAGTCCTCCTCCTACCAGGAGAACACAACTAGTGTTTTCAACTTAAAGCAAATGCCTGGCATACTTGATACAAGCTGACAGTCAATAATAAGAACTAAATTGTACAAACCAGCATGAACACTAAGACAAAATTGCTAAATTACCATTAAGGCTTATTAACACTACTTAATCAAGCAAAACAATACTTAAACTTCCAAAACTAAGTACAGCTTGTACCACGTACCAATACGTGGCATGTGTTCCTTGAGACACTCCAACAGCTCATTTCTGCTCAGTGCTGCATGTGCTGATGTCAGTAACAGGTTTGAGAAGTTTGGTGAAGGCAGAGGAAGAGTGCCAGCAGATAAATAAGGAAAAGGCTGTGGCAATGGATATTGTCCCCTAAAATGTTTATTGTTACTTGTCACTATTACGTGTCTAAAGCTGGATGGACTGCAGAACTAAATGCAATTCATGTAAAATGCCACCTGCATAGAAGGCAAACTGCTTTCTATCACAGAGTAAGCTGCCAATCCAGAAGCAGATTGTGTGTATGTTATAAATATATGGACACCTTCTCTAATGGCAGCTGAAAATGCTGCATCATCAACATAGATGTCTTCCTGTAGCACAGGAACAGGAGTTTCATTAAATTTTGCATTAATCATGTCCTGCCCATGTTCTCCTCTTTCCTTAGACACTGGATACTGTTTTTATTATAAATAATTTAAAAATCACCACTTTGGTAGCTAGCATACAGTAAAAAACATCCAGGTAAGGACATAATTCTGTCATCTTCCACTTGGATAGAGTTAAATGGAAATGAAAACTTCTGGAAATAAAGGGCATGTGAATCTGACCACATTTGTGGTATCCTCTCTTTGAAAATCCAGGTAAAGAAAAAACGTCAGCTGCTCTTCTCACCAAAATTTCAGAAACAATGACACATATACTCATATACACAACAAAGGACATAAGCCTTTGCCTGCATTAAGTAACTGCAATTGTAATCATTGATACAGCAGCCAGAAACACTTCAAGAGTCCGGAATCACTTGATAGTTGTGAAGTCTTTGGTGCTTGCTCAGCAAAAAAGGGCTCTCTGAATGGTAAATCAACTAATTCCATACTGTGTTTTTGCCAATACACTGGAGTTCCTCACACAACACCTTCTACAGCCAACACAGCTGCAGGCAAGGAAATAAACCATTCTACAGGAAAGTAAGTTTTGTCAAAAATTCAAATATAAGTTTTAACATCTTTAAAAGCATTAAGTTTCAACAACATACTGGAAACTATTATGCAAATAAACTGATGTACTAAACTAGAAACCTCAGTAGATTCTGATGGTGTTTGCAGACTACTCAGAGTGATCCAAGGGATGGATCACTACAGGACATTTTCTTTAACACATCACTTCTCTCCTCCTCCCCAATCCCAGAGAAAATGGGAAAAGCAGCTCACCCTTTCTGGCAGTGCCAACACCATGAACACTTTCTTTTGCATCTTCCTTCTTTCCTGTCAAGCACAGGAGTATGCTCACACCCTGTGCCTAGGAGTTCAGCAGCCTGCAGGAGCCCCAGTCATTGTGACTTTCCAGGCTAGACCATTCTTATTTTATCAATTTTGTAGTGATGTTAATGGAATCTCATGTCTAAAGCAGCAAACAGCTAATATCCCCTGAGTAAATGGTCCAAATCTTTAGAAGCCAACTAAGATGACTAACAAGGCAGATAACAGTATTTCTGCTCCATTGCAAAACAAAATAACAAGTTATAACTACAGAACAAGAAATATATTGCTTACCAGCTGTGATTTTCTCTGTGCTGACCAATATTCTGGTTGGTTGTATTGACAGAAAGTTTGGCCAAATTATCTCTAGAAAGTTTTTTTACAATTGTTGTTTTTATTTTATTTGAAGCACATAAAAACAAAACAGGCTCCCTTAGCATTAGTCTATGGAGCTTCAAGGAAATTATTCGATCAATTTTTAATGTTTTCCCAAAACCCGGAAAAACACATTCTGTAACTGACTAGTTTACACTGAATAGCCTCTGAATTGCTGAGAAGCTTTTTTGCAAATAGGAGTTTAATTTTAAAAGTTCACAAAACATATTTCAAGATTATTGTAATACTCATCACATAGACTACATATGGCTGACCATATGACCAAGAACCAGGAAACCAAAGAATATAAGAAGTCACCACTACAGAAGTAGTAACCTAGAAGTTATACCTAGAAAAGTTAAATCACCCTAAAGCATTGTCAAAAGTCTCCTTTCTAACTCAGGATCAATATTTTACAACGTGGTAAAGCACTCTGCCAATACCCTTTGAAAAACACACTGGTGCCCCTCTAAGATTATGTCCTGCCTGTCCAGCCTAAGTTTACTGGCAATAAATAGTGATCTACATCTTCACAAACCACAGCTAAAGTTTCACATAAAATCACTAAATTACTTAAGCTGGATCATCAAAACCCAACTGTTACTCTCATTTTAGCCCCAATTGCTTTAGCTGTAATTTACTTTGGAGAAAAAGCAGCCATTCAAAGTTTCAAATGATTTTGCTTTTCAGTCTTGGCACAAGTGAATCATAGCTTCTCCCAATATCTCCAGCCTATCTGCCTAGGATTAAAAACAAAACAACTCACAAAGAAGTCATTATACCTTTTGTCAGTTCCTACAAGGAAACCTGGCAGGCTGCTAGCATGCTAGAAGTGCAAATCCAATAGCATATTACACTATGGTATGTCATCTATCACAACATTAGAACTAGCAACCTAAAAACTTACAACCAAACAAACATCAGATTGCAGAAATTAAGAACCTGAGAAAAGGAACATTTCACCTCCACCTTCTTTGTTTCAAACAATACAGAACAGAGACCAGCAATTTCCTGGGATCAAAATCTGACCTATGAGAGTATTACAGAAAACTAGTCTGGAGAAGTCATAACAGTCTAAGCAGCATCTGTCATGCCCCTTGCCTGTGGGCATTAAGATGAACCAAACCAATTAGAGAATTACCCTTGCATTTCAAGAAATAGAACATTGAAAAAGTTTGTCTCCATCTCTCTGTTAAAGATAGATTCAGCCTCAAAGCTATAGAGCTAAAGAGAAGTAGCTGCCACCTGCATATGCTTGGCCACCATAATGAAGAGATATAGATTAATGCTGGCAGTAACACCTTTATCTTTTGTGATACTGGAAAAAGTTAATTCACCTAGAAAACTGCTAGCCAGGAATGGTACTAAAACATTTCAAAGTCAGTAATTCCCTTGACAAGAAGCTCCCAATGCAGAACAAAAATGCTCCTCCAAGAGTTTCTAAATAACAGTAAACTACCACTTACCTGCAGCTATAAAGTGGGAGTGGTAAACACATGCACTAATTCCATAATGCTAAGACCCGAGTCCAATCAAATATCTAAAGGTACATTCATAACTTTGATCTATGAATGTCACTAGGTCTTTAAATTAAGAATTAAAGTAACATTTTTAGAGAAACACAAATCCCATCAGCCCAGCAGAACACATACCTTATGTGCATCAATACCAGTTTCTGCATTTTCAATTTAAATGAAAATATCCAAACAAAATCTCAGTACTCATTTCAAAATACTGCAAGCATGGGAAAAATAAATGAATGAAGTTTCAGGAGATCAAAAGCCCTATCTATTCAATTCATTCTGTACTATAAGATTTGAGCATCAAGCTACTTCAAAGAGAATCCAAAACTTAAGATCAGGTTAGTGAATAGCAAAACTATCCTATCCATTTGAGACAAAACCACTTCCTGCTAGAACCTCACTCAGCTATTTCTCACATATTTTCCACCTCTACCTTGGATTAAAAAAACCTTACCTATCAGTTGTCATTTGTTACAAGGCAAGTGCCTTTCTTATTGCTACCATTTCATGCAATCATAAAACCAACTGGACGTTAGCAAGTATAACACCTAATTACATGCTAGCTAAACAATCTGCCAAGACAAGCGTATCAGAACACTTGCAGTTTGAGGAAGTTCTGCAATACAAATAAAAAAAAAATCCTGTCCTAAAGTTCAACTTGCTGTCTTAATTTGCTATATTTGCAGGAATCTATTTTGAACTAATACTACAGAAAATCACAACTATGGACGAGCTGCAAAAGGTTCACACAAAAGAGGATAAAGAGCAAATCACTGCAAGTCTGGTCTAAAAATAAAGTTGCCTCCAAATTAATTCACATCAGTGGCTCCCAATTGAAACAAAGACATGGTGGTTATGAACAGTTGGGAACACCATAACGAGAAGATGTCTAATGCCTGGCCAAATCAGGCCATGACCCCTCATAATTACTGAATTTATCAGTTTGAGATTCTCCCTCGTTCCTCCTCTTCTCTTCCTCATGTACATCTACTGTGGATACTTCAGCAGTGTAGTTTTATCTTCCAAATCCAGGCCCAGCCCCTTATTTGCACTAAACATCACCTCACCAAAGCAGTCTGCTGTCATTACAAAGGCACTCCATAATCCTCCTCCTTTCCCGAAAACATAAACATTCTCAAACTTTAGGAAAGGATAGAAAGGAAACTATTAGATGAATGCAAGTTCAAGTTCCTATTTTAGACAAATTACATAAATGGTCAAAACCAGGTATATACAAGCAACATTTTCTCTTTTAGATTTCACTATATGCACACACCTTCATCTGGAAGAGCTGTCCAGAATGATCTAATAAAGAAAAACCACAGTAGACCTGAAGCCGGAAAGAAAATTAAAAATGTTCTCCAAACAGCAAGAATGCTGAGACAAATGCCCAGATTCGCATCACAAAGTGCCTTCAAACTCACTTATTTGCAAAAACTAGATTTAGTTAATAAAAAATAAAACATGTGATCTAAAGTTTATCTTTTCCTTTAGCAACAAGCAGGACAGAGTTGCTTCAGTATCAGTTTCATTATATGATAGCTGGTTTTAATAATCCTTATTAATAGGATGATGTGTTATCTGGGCCAAAGCACTGGAGACTGACACATAAATATTAACTAGATGTGTCTGTTCCAGCAACTACTAAGAGAAGCTAACAGTAACACTTAAAAGGTTTCAGAAAACAAATAAAACCCCACTGAGATCAAGACAGTTCATGTCTCACTCGCTTTGCAGGCACTGTATAGACTCCAGATGAGAGTGAATCAGCAGGAAGATGCTGCTGAGCTCCTTGTGTCCATGCTCTTCGTGTGGTTTCAGATCTTCATGTATCTGAATCACTGGCATCACTTGTACGTACAGAACACAAGTGCTCGGAGCTTTACACCGTTATCCCAGGGACAAATTAGGAAAGATTTCACAAGGTATTCTAAAATCCTTCCTGCAAATCCCAGTAAATTGTGAGAATGTAAGTCCCTGCAATTCTTCGGCGAACACCTCACAGAGGGTACATTCTTCTCCAAAACTTCTCTTAAAGTGAAAAATGATGAAAAAATTTCAGGAAAGTTCTCTTTTAAAGAGTGCAGACGGACAGATTACACAGCTTCCACCCACAACCAGACACGGGCAAAGGAACACTTCACAGCTCAGTAACAGGAAGTTCCCGTTCTTCAAGTGCTAGTCCCATCACAGCATTTCACAACAAAGAAACTTTGCCAGATGAAATTTTACTACCAGTTCCTCTTTTGGTCCCTAAAGCGGCATCTGAGTTCACCCATTATTGTATCCTGCAGTCTCTGCAACAGGAGAAAACATCTCCACATATGGCACTTTTTGAACTCCCAAGACTGTCTGGCAGGAAATGGTTTAGCTTCTCACCCTTCCAAGCTCCAATATTGTAAGGAGATTCCAAGACATCACGCTGGGAGAAGTGGCAAGTTCTCAAAAGCAGATGGGTGGGTTACAAGGCAAGTAAAAAACTGGCTACGTTGTCATGTGCAAAAAGTTAGTCCTTAAGGACACAACACTGATCCTTAAGGACACAACTGGCAGCCAGTTATGAGTGGCATTCAACAAAGCCTGATAGATGGCTCACTACCTTCATCAATGGCTTGGATGGTGGGACATGATGCACCTTCATTTAGACCGTGAATGATAACAACAGGAGGCGACTGAGGGCAACTGATACATTAAATGGCAGGGCTGCCTTTTACAAGGACCTCAGCGAGAATGACTTCACACAAATCTCCTGATGTTCAGTGAAGACAAATGCAACGTCTTACACCCAGAATGGGATACAACCCCATATATCAAGAAGCTGGGACCAATTGTCTGGGTGGCAACCCAACAGAAAGAATTTGGGGAGCCTGATGGACAGGCTGAACAAGAGGCAGCAGTGCATCCTTTCAGCAACAAACTGTTATCATAGATGGGACCATGGGAAAAGATCAGTCTCCTCTAATCAGCAATAAGCCCACATCCAGAATATCAGTTCCATCTTTGCTCCTCCATCTGAGATATCAGCACATATGTGGCAGTCCCATGGAGGGGGTACTAAGAAGTTAAGAGGGCTAGAGCATACAACACGTGGAGAAAGACTAAGATAACTGGGCCTGTTTAGTCTGCAGAAAAAGAGGTTTAGCAGAAAAATCTAACAGCATCTTCCATTACTGCAGTGGTAGTTCAAAAGCCATCTTAGACTGCTGAGTTGCTACCTATCTCTTTTGGACATTACTTCAAAAAAACTGTACTGACCAGAGAAACAGGCATAGTGGGTCAGAGGAAAATGCTCATAACCCAATATTTTGCCCAAGACAATGGTCTAAACCAAGTGGTTATTGCAGAATTTAAAAAAGGTAATCTATAAACGCTTCTTTCCTCTATCACTTTGTTCAACACTGTTGGAATTCCAAAAAGAGATAGCATCCACAGTGCCCTGTAGCCAGGAGCTCCATATTTTACTGTTTCTCATAGTTACTTCTTTTGATGCCCTCAGCTCCTGCACTTGAATAATCAACTTCCAATTTTGATTTTTCATGTCCTCACTCTCTCAACTCTCCATTCCAAATCATTCCCATCATCTTTTTCAAACTAAATACTGTTTCACATATATAAACCATTCCACACTCTCTTTGAGATGGAAATAAAACACACATACAGGCATGGAAAAAGGACATATAATCAGATGAGTTCTTGACAACTTGTCTAGCATTTGCTTATACGGTAACAACTGAGCATTTAACTGGTATTTCATATTCCTAGCACAACTCCAAGATCTCATTCTGGCATTATGAGTTAGTTCAGACCCCAGTACACCAGGCTACAATGCTACTAAATTCTTACGAGTATTTCAAGTTTATTAAATACATTCTCACATTCTCCTAAAAACAACTTCTACATAGGGAAGCTGAAGTAGAACAGACTAGATTCACATTTGCACATGTGCACTAGATGCACATTTAAGTTATATTTGAAACTGAAACTGTTCTTTAGGATGTCTTTTCAAATTCTGCAGAGAAGCTGGCAAAATTAAAAGGCCTTGCATATTTTAAACACTTCTTTGCAGCATAAGAATATTTGAACACGGTGACCACCTCAGTTAAACCTGAGTTCTGTCACTAAAGAAGGACATTCAGAAAAGCTACCTTAAGCCTGGCCTTGCCAGGCACCTGCTGTAAGTATTGGGAAGCATGTTCCTCCACAGATTCAGAATAAGGACTTTTCCTTTCCCATTACGGCATGAGGAGGGAACCTGAGATTATTTTTTGAAAAATGTTGGTCTTGTGACTTCTGACTCACAAAAGCTATAGAAAACTGAACCGGAAAAATCCACTACTAAAAAAAGTTTAACAAGCAGTGTTACATGTCATCATTTACATAACAACATAAATCTAGGATCCTGCAGAAGACAGGGCAGCTAAGTCTACCTCACTATTTCTCCACATTAACCACACTGCCTTTTTATTCTCCAATTTAACACTGTATTTCCAGTCTTCAGTGCCATGCTCCCAGCTTCCTACTTCCCTAACCCCTTCCCCATTGCCATTCAGGCACCCCATCATAGTTCTCAGTGCCACCCTTCATCCTCCCAGCTCTTCCTTTCAATATAATGTTTTTCACCAATCTTTGTAGCCTGTTGCCCAGTAAGAGTTTATCAAACTGCTCTCCTACAGCTGCCAAATGCAACAATGAGATCCTGAGTGCTTCATGCTCAGTCAGATCAGGGAAGTACAGTGGATCAAACAGCTTTCCCTCCCTAGACTGTACAGGAGACTGAAGAACTGCTGATAGACTGTATGCTGTGCAAGCCCTCATTAACCAGCACTTGATTGGTTATGTTTTCACTAATGCTACCAATTTGCAAGAAAATTTAAGGAAATTCCCTCTTAAGTTACACATTAAAAGGTTATCAACACTCACTGAATAGCCCTAGCAAATAGCTCAAGAAAATTCTAAACATAATAGTGTTTATATTGATGTGACAGGTAAGTTATTATTTCCATAATTTTACACTTTTAAACTTATGTTATCCCTACTGTTTATTGACTATCATCCTTATCTGTGGAGTGCTCTTTCCCCAACGTGCACAGGAATCTTCAAAATAAATGTTCTGCAGACTTCCTGTCTACTTTTTCACTAGCAGTGTACACTGGGTCCTAAACAAATCTCGATACTCTTACTAAAGACAAGGCAGCAAAGGACTTGCAAGTGTTAGTATTCATCTGTATTTCACAAATGAAAGAACTTAGGCCAATAGCTGTTCTTTCTTGAAACTTCTACTCAGGGACAAGCACTCATCTGGTGACTGTGAGCAGTCAGTGCAATTAAGAGAGCATTAACGATTTAAAGGACAGCCTTCTAACAGCAGAAAGCAATACTGTGGCATCACTTAAGAACCATCAGGAAGTGAACTGACCTGTGTGTAAATTTTTTATTTACAAATTTTAGAAAGACTGTGAAAAGTTACCGATCTCATTGGATCAGACAACACGCAATACGCTATCTCACAACATGACCCGGGACAGTCTGATACACTCAAAAGTTGCCCAGGAGTCCACATGATTGCAAGCCTCATTTCCATCTTCAAGGCAGCTTAAGAAACATTTTTTGAAATATGTCATACTTACTGTTCAGGGAAAATAAAAGAATACTTGTAAAAGCAAGGATGAACAGCTTTGTTTCCTAATTTGAAAGTAACTTGGAAAGAAAACCTGAAATAACAGATCAACACCATACCAAAAAAATCAGACCTAATCATTATTCAAAAAGAATTAAGGTGAATTGTCATCTAGGACAGATTTTTCTTATAATCTGTCTTATAAAACTTAAGATGTTCTATTTCACTTGAGTTATGGATGCCAGTGCAACAGCAACCATAAAAACATAGTTATAAACAATGTAACTAAAGACACAAAAAGTGGTTCTACTGGGCCAGCTGACATTATGGTGGGTGCCAGAAAGGACCAGCTACAGGACAAGACAGTATGTTAGAGCCAAATCACTGATCCCCAGGATGCTCACAATAGCAGAACATCAGGCTTTTAAAGATCACTAGGCTGGGCAATGAGTAAAAGCCTTCTCCATGTTTTCATTATTTCAAGTCCAACAGAGATACACCTGCTTTTTTCCATAATGTTCCAGACTTCAACTATCAGTTATCTGTCAGAATACAGGGCAGGAAGACAAAGTTCAAATCCCAGCACAGTGTTTCCTCTTTAGGTCACTAAGAAGCATTTCAGGATTCATCTTCCTGCAGAAGACCTTTTTCAAAGTCCATGTGTAGAGGTCAGGAAATTTCCGATTATCTGACATTAAAGCATTCTGCAACTTTTAATAATACTGCATTGCTATTGCAATGACAGTCATGAATCCATTGGTCCAGATATGAAAGATCTGTCAATAAAATGAAAAAATATTGTGTGATCATGCCTGGCAACTAACATGCCTGCATTGCTGCCTGTTATAACTTCTGAATCCCTGAATGAAACACGGACATGCAAGCATCCCTTGAAAGCTATGTAAAAAGATCCCTAATTCTACTTTATTTTAGCTTCTGCAGAAGAGAATCCAGATGTGCTTCAACAGAACCTGGAAATATCAACTTAACAGCATTTTGACAGTCTGGCAAGATGCTTGGTAAGTAAGAAAGGATATTTGACGTACTCTGATTAAGCTAGCAGACAAATGGAGCTCAAGCAGTCTAGAGCCTTTGTTAGTATAAAACGCTGAACTCAAATCTAACAGTTCTCCTATCCTGTTTTCTCAAATGGTTAAGGTGCCTCATGAATGATCTCAAAATCACACAAATCAATGAAACGATCTCTTTAAGAAGTATTTCACCCAGATTAGCAGTCACTCAAATATGCTCAAATGCAAGGTGGGCTGTAGCAGATCACTAGATTTGACAATATTCCCTATGTGATGAGAAATTCTGTATTAAGAGCAAGGGGCTTCATTAATATTATTATTGTTTCATAATGGAACAAAAGAAACAAAAAGATGGAAGAAACTTGCCCCAGTTTTGAGGAATGAAGGAGAACTTGAGCAGTATTACCAGTGAACTTGAAACAGTTGAAACTGTTCATGGTGTCTTCAAGTAACTCAAGTGTAGAACAGGATGACAGAGTATCCCAACAGTTTCTTCCTAAAGAAGTGTAAATTCCCGCTATGACTTCCAAATTGCAAAAGAGAATCTTTTCCTCTTGTTTTGCCTTCTGCATCACATGGAAAAGAATCAGAAAGAAACATAGCTGGAAATCCCTTGAGAGATTTCCAAGGCAGCATAATTTAAAGTTAGACAGCTGAATTAAAACAAGAGTTCTCTTTTCTTCCCAAAAGAGAACTCTGACAGGAAATGGTGTTGAACTTGCTAGCACAGGTGAGCCTCCTGGGCTGGGATCTATTTACTTCTAAATTCTTCTGATGGTGGAACAGCCCTTGAGGGCCTCTGGTGACAACGCAGAAGCCCTGTTCCCCCTGCAAGAACTGGTATACACGGACCATGAACAGATCCTTCCTGTACAGATTCTGAAGTCTATATTTTGATTCCTGTCAGGGCCTCTATAGTAATTTAGAAGGCCTTAGCTACAAAACACTGTGCATTCTAGCAAACGAGGCTCTGAAGTTACTTCTACATCAAATTAATCTAAAAATACTCACTGGAACTGTCCATCTGATAGTACATTCTAGTTTCTTATTTTAATCCTGCCCAAGCTTCTCTGGGAATTACAGCACTCTCCCAGTTTAGGCAGTTTTCTTACTTTATTTGTAAATAGAAGGGACTGATAAATCAAACACCTCTATGAAGACCAAGAGAGTAACTCAAGACTAATCTGGAAGTTTGTTTAGATTCTTTAGGGTTTTTTTGTCTCTCTGTTTTGGTTTGCTTCTTTTGAGGCCAAGAAAAAAGCTCATCTTTAGTGCTGTGTTTGGAGATTGCTCATATATGCTTTTTGGCTACCAGTGTTCAACTTGAAACTGAAACCACAGAAATATTTAAATGTCTAAAAGGGAAAATAAAGTACTTGATAGACTTGTGTGACAGATTCAAAACCAGTCCCGACTAACATTACTAGCAAATAAACAGAAAGGCAGAACATCCAGAAATGACAAGAATTTTCCTTGCACTCTCAGTCTGGTTCTCTGAAATGCATAGCGTGTGTGCAACAGTCTTGACAGAAAAAAAAGGATAACCTAGTGACCAGGTAAGACAGAGCTCAATGTTAGTGTCACCTGATTTTCCCCCTACTTTCATGCACCACCATGCTCTGGGCTGATGCAAATGATCACCTAGTCCTCTTGAATAGGCCTACAGGCTTCATACTGGAAACAGATTAAAGATGATTACACACCTTCAAGAGACAGAGCTGCTGAAGATTCAGCATGGTATAACAATCCACCTTGAATTGCTACAAACTGGGCTCAGAACAATCCCTGGATCACCACATACATTAGATCAATGAAGTCCACATGAGGAACCAAAGCACACAGACCACATCCCAATGTCTGGACCCGATCTATAAGTGAACTGGCTTCTGGCTGTGAATCTTTTGCCTTGCTCTTTTACACACCAAAGAGCAATCTGCATTTCTATTCTAACGAAGGCAGCCTCCACTGGTCTACCATATTCAGCATTCCACAGGTTCAATCTTTTCACAGAGAATGAGCTCAAAGCTTAACATATATTTCCGCAGTGAACTGTGACTGCAAATACAAAACACACTGAGGCTTGGTTATGTTTCTTTTCCTCCCCTGTGCTGCCTTGATAGAAGAATCTTTTCCCTGCTCTACTTTCTAGAAAGAGGCCTGCTACATTTTGTTTTTCTTTGGGTAACAAGCAACAGCATTTCTGTCCAACATAAATCTTTTGGCAAGGCAAAAGACCTGCAGCCTCAATTACCAAGGAGGACAAGCAGTCTCCCAGGAGAAGCAGTTTTAATTCCTAGAGACTCTATTTTTAGTTATAGTACCAGAAGTCCCTGAAGCAACAATATCCTTTGACCTGTCATTTATGGCAGGGGAGGGAACAGGGACGGAGTTGGTCTACAGGTCTGAGTATCCAGCTACTACTATCCTACATTAAAAGAGCCCACACTGTACAGTGCAGGCAGACATCAGAGAGCAGCTAAATTCCCTTCTCCTTCTCTTCCCAAAGACGGCAGGAAGAGAGAGAGAACAAGAGTGAACAGGATTGCTAATAGCCACAACAGACACCAACCGGCGAGATGAACCAGATTTCTGACAGGCATACCAGTCTGAATCTATAAGAAAATTTATCTAAAGTTTCTTCAAACTAAACGAAGAATATAATTTTTTTTCCCAGTAATAAAATCATCAGCTCTACTGCACAGATAAAATTTGGGTAGATGGCAAGCAATTCCATTGTTTTATGTGAGGAGGAGTAGAACCCATCTTTTACAGCCATGCTGTCACAGAGAAGACTGACACTAAAGGAAGTATACACGACTGGATGTACGTAACAGAAGCAAAGCAATATGTTATTTTCAAATAGTTACTATTTAGAGGAGAATTTCCATTAGCATTTTGAATACTGAGTCAAATCCTTTGCAAGGATTCTATCACAGCAAAGTGTAGAATCACTTTGATTTACAGTTCACTTCCTTTTCTGTATCTGAGAATTAAACATCTCCTACACAGACAGCAAATTACAAATTAGGTCCTCTATTTATGCCCTCTTCATCCACAACTTAAAAGCAATTTTAAAATTCCTGCAATAGCTTGAAGAAAAGAAACGAAATTATTAACAAAAAAAGCACTTTAGGAGACAGCATGGTAGAAGGGAATTATAGAAGCAGAGTGATCTGAGTCCTGAACAATGCAGGAAACACCACACAAGAGCCTCATTCTCCATGCAAGCAACTGACAACAAAAGCAGCTGGCACCTTCTTAATAATTCCACAAAACTTTTTTTTAATTGCCCCAAATGCTTAATCTTTACATACAATGTACCAACTTTGAGTTATGAAAGGAAATCAGCAATTTTTGTCCTGTTCTCTTTAGTGTGACATTGCAATACAGTTACTGGTTTTCAAGGTGAAAGTGTACATATTGCCTAGGCTATGGCATTCCCATGCAGCTCTTGGCATTACTGTACCACGTTCAGGCAGCAAACAACCTTTCACCACCACCACTCAGCAAAGCAACATCTTATTAGCAACGCACAACTGTAAGGAGAACCTAAACATAGAGGCATACAACTGTAAGAAGCCTAGCTTTCTATTCCAAGGGCTGGACTCACACGGAGACAAATAACCCTACCCACCAACAATATTCTGAAAAGTGCCACAGTTTAAAAGCCACTAATGAACAAGGAACAAAAGCTGTTAATGGCATATGGATCTTTATCTACAGAGCTAGTTTATCAACAGAGCAAAAACTCTAACGGTCAACAAATAAAGTTACTTCATAGTTATGGAAGTGCTACAGTCTAAGCCTCCACAAAGCCAGTACACAGTCATGCCTCTTGAACATAACAGCAGGGACATGGTTACTACCACCAGAGACAGTCAACAGCCTGAAAAACTATTCAAACACGTACAAAAACGTATCACCAAATAACTTCACGAAGGATTCTGATCTTAAACAGTTTTAAGCCATAGAACAAATGACACTCATAAGCAGTAAGCCGTCTTAAAAAAACAGAATAAGGCTCAATAAATAAATTATTACAGTATCACATATCAATAAGAACTAGAACTATGCCTGTCCTGCCTAACATGCCGCTTCTAATCTTTGGAAGCGTCAACGTTAAATGATCCACAACAACACCTGCAAAAGCAAAATTAAAAAATACAACCCTATACATCGCAGCCTTTCATTCCCATTTAATCTTCCAGTAACCACGCCAATACGTTTTACAGAAGTAAAACGCCTCGGTGCTGTCTATGAGTATCTCTGCCCCAAAGAGTAGGAACACAGAACCACAGGCTCTGGTTGGAAAAGACCTCTGAGATTCACCGAGCGCAGCCTGTGACCAAACACCACCATGCCAACTAGACCATGGCACCGAGTGCCGCGTCCAGTCTTTCCTTACACATCTCCAGGGACGGCGACTCCACCACCTCCCTGGGCAGGGAGGCCGTTCAGGCCAGGAAAAAAAAAAGGGGTGACAATAAGCCGGGGGGAATCCTCCGGCATCCAGGGCCCGGCCCGAGCGCGGCCGCTCCTTCCCGAGGCTCCCCCGGCCCGCCACGACACCTGTTCGGCGGCGGCCCCGCTCCCCGCTCCCCGCTCACCGCCGAGCGCCGACGCCTGCAGCGTGGCCCCCGAGGTGCCGTCGATGACTTTGATGGCGCCGCGCGCGGTCACGGCCAGGATGGCGTTGAGCGCCGGGTGGTAGCACAGGCTGCAGAGCCCGTCGGCGTCGCAGCGCAGGCAGCCGTCCCGCAGCAGCAGCCACTCGCAGGAGCCCGGACCGGGACCGGGCCCCGCCGCCGCCGCCGCCGAGGAGCAGGAGGCCGCCGCAGCCATCTTCGCGGCCGCCGCCGCCGCCGCCCTCAGGACAAGAGGCCCGCGGAAAGCCGCTCACTGACAGTCCCTAGAGCCGCCGCCGCCAGTCACCATCCGGGTCCGGGGAGAGGGGGAAAGGGAGAGCGCCCGCGTGAGCGGGAAGTGACACAGCCGCGCCGGATGCGGAACCGAGCGGCCGCGGCCCGGCGGGGGGCGGGGGCGAGGGGCCGCTCCGCGAGGGCAGGGCCGGGGCGGGGCTGCGCTGCGCGCGTGCGCGCCACCCACCGCGCCCGCCCCGTCCTGGCCCCGCTCCCGCGGCGATCCCCGCCCTCGGTGATCCCCGCCCTCGGCCATCCCGGCCCTCGGTGATCCCCGCCCTCGGCGATCCCCGCCCGCGGCGATCCCGGCCCGCGGCGTTCCCGACCCGCGGCGATCCCCGCCCTCGCCGCTGCCGTGTCGTTAGCGCTTCGGACAAAACCTAGGTCGTAAGCGGGCGAGCGCGTTCGCCGCCCCCCGCCTCGGGGAAAGCGGAGAGGGGATCTGTGTTCCATACCCCGGCTCTCACACCGGTTGTGTTTTTGACCTCGAGTGTGCGAGAGAGCCGCGGTGCCCGTGGGCTCAGCGGCGGTGCGCAGTGACAAAGCCGCAATGCCTCTGCCCCGCGGAAGGCACGCTGCCCTTGGAAAAGGGAGTCCCTGGCCCCTGGCCGGGAGCACGGAGCCATTGCACCCACGAGCGCATTCTACGCTGAAGCAGCGCTTCAAAAATTACTTCAGCTTAATAAAACATTTTGTATTTTGTTGAGATTTTCCTGTTTCACGCACTAAAATACCAATTCAGTTTGTATAGCTCAGCCTACCTGTACACGTTACTTTATCTGCCATAGGCTTTATTTGATCTAAGTGACATTTTATACTCAAATATTTCACAAAGCTTTTAGGCTATTGATGGCCTTAAAGCTAATTTTCAAATACAAAGTTTTCTACGGAATATTTCTATTAAGATGCAAATTAGCACAGGCTGCTCTAGCAGGGAAATTTTTAAAGAAATACAGTGTGTGAAGAAAAAATAAAAACCAAACCCACATAGGTATGTGTGCCACCCAGGCTAATCAAAATTGTCCTGAGAGCAAAATGAGCAGCTTTTAAGCCTGCTGTAATACTTCAAGCAAAACATTGAACACTAGTAAGGGTAATGATAAAATTACAGCAGATCTCAACCTGTATGTTGTCTCAACAATGGATTTCATCAACTTTTCAATTAAGTGAAATTTTTCTGATAAACAGCAGCGTTATGTCTGATGGGTAGAAGAGGAAACAAGATTGACATATCTAGCTGCTCTCTACAGAAAGTTCAAAATACATGTGTCACCAAGGTGTGATACCCATGTCACCACCCCAAATTGAGGTTTTGCATCTTACAGAGGCAATTTTTTTGCTAATTGGATGTGCTCTAAATTTCCAATTTTGACAGACTGAAGTAGTATGTTGATTATCACAAAAACTTATTTATAGCCTCAAAGCTACTGATGCTATGTATAGCTTCAATATATTGGTAGCATGCACAGGAACATGGATGTGTCTTATTCATCAATATTAATTATTCACTATTAAGTCAGTAAATATAAATGAGCTTCATACATTCTGTAAACAAGTTTAATTCAAATTTTTTATAAAATACATCTTGTATTTACACACATACCTCATCTAAAAATATGAGTTTGTTGAATGCAAAGTTATTACAAACTATCAGAGTAATTTGAGAGCTGTTTGTATGTTTCTTGCACAACATATGCAAAAAGTGACCCTAAAGATACTGAGATTAAAAGGTGCAAATCTGCAATTGGGTACAAAATATGTACTATGTTAAGTGCATATCTACATTGCATATTACACATGTGCCAAGTCTGTGGAAAGGAACAGTTAAAATTCCAACTATAAATTTCACAGAGCATTACTGGAAAGGGAGGTATTTGGAGATTCAACAGAACATTCTTGCATCCTTTCGATATTCATAGTCAGTTGAGATGCACAGAACACCTCATGAACTAGGCAAACAGGAACTAAGCTTAAAGCTGTCTGACAGCCTGGTAACCTAAATGTGTTCCTGCCCTTCACCTTTGTGGGGACAGAAGTTCAACAGATTCACAGAGGCTGGGTGGAGTCTTATAATAATAGTTGGATATTCCTGTTAGAAAAAGAAATATAAGTAATGAAAATAAGAAGTAAAACCAGATTAGTATGAAAGATTCCAAAGCTAATATGCCTTTTTTTTAAATACAATGTAACTTCTTTTTTAATACAATGTAACTTCCTTTTTTTTTTAATAGAATGGAGTATGAATGCTCTCAAAACACTTCTAGGTAAGGAATTAGCTGCTGCTGGTATAAATTGATTTAGTACCACTTTGCATTAATTCCACCACAACTTACTCAGGAATCAAAAATCGGGTGAAAAGTCAATCATTCTACCAATTTTTCTCTTTTTATATATTACAAGCTCAAATATTACACTACAATTTATGTCCAGCACTAACTTCAAGTGGTTCTGTTTAAAACCAACACAAGTATCAGCCAGGAAAGCAGACTGAATAAGCTAAAGGTTTGTGGGAGAGCTGGAATTTATTTATGTATTTTGCATCAGTAATGACTGGTAAAAATAAATTACCAAGCTGGCTAGTTCCACAGTCTAAAAAGCTGAAAAACTACAGTTTTGATATAGAAATATGTCCATCAGGGACCCAAGAGTGCCCTTGCTATTACCTTGTCATGGCTGATTTTTATTTGTAGCATTAAAAAAAAAGGATGGGGGGGTAAGGGGGGAGAATGGGAAATGCTTTTTTCTGTTGCAGAAAAAAAAAAAACAAACCTTCAGAGCTATATGTTGATACTGAATCCTGAAGATTGCAAATGCCTACGTTAGTACCATACAAAGTGAACTTCAGTGGACTTCCCTTGTGAAGAAATATTACCATAAGGACCATTATATAAGCAATCAACACAGTACACAGGAAATATTTAACATGTCATCACATTATTACATAATCCTTGGAGAGTCAAAATTAGCAAGACTCTAACTGTTACTAAGGCTGTAACTCTGCCTCATTTAGTGGAGGGAGAATCTGGCCTTCCAAATCTTTCCTATTTCTCTTTACAAGGGATTAATAGTGTTAGTGAAAATTAAAAAAAAATAAAAAAAGGATGCATGTTAAATACCATGCTATTAAAAGCAAAACAGAGCAAGATGTTGTAAAACATAGTTAGGGAAGCAGTATTTTTATTTTGTCATCATAAAATAACATTGTTTAAAGATCACACAAATTTGATAGATCATCTTTTTTTTCTCCAACATTAGGCCAGCACTAGAGTTGAGAAAGGTGTTCACCCATTTCTCTGTAAATTTATACTTTTAAGTAAAATAATTTGATTCTCTAAATATGCACTTTAATTAATTATGTCATACAGTAAATATCTTGCTCCTTTGGTCAGAGATAGTAAATGAAAACTTCAAATACTTGTATCTTCAATTTTTAAAAACCCAATATACATCCTTAACCAAGGAGTACTTACGGTACACACAAGCCATAGATACAAAATACACAGTATATACATGTTTTGAAAAGAAATTGGAATTTATAAAAACTCAACAGCCAAATCACAGTAATTGAGGCACTAAATTAAAAGTAGTATCTTCTTGGATCTTGATTATACAGACTATTCTGTGAACAATCAGGACTGTTTCATAAATATATATTATCTACAGAATTTGCTGTGCCAAAAAAAGCCAGCTGTGTTTAAGCTCAAAAGAAAAATTGCACTTTGAGATTGTTAACAGTTAACTTCTCATTTTTAATTCTTGAATATAGTAATCTGGTCCCAGTGCTTTTGGCACAGGTATTGAACTGCAGTTTTGCTACGCTTTGTTATAAAACACAAGGTTCTTTTATTTTGTTCATTAAAATCTGAAGAGTCTTAAACAAACCTAGAACTTTGATACAAATCTATATAGCTACAATTGCTTCATTAAATAATATACACAAATATGCTCTTCCATCTTAAAACATCTTGACAACTGGATACAAAACAGTCACTTGTATTATCTCCAGCCTTCTTAATCTTACACACTACCAGTCTGCAAGTGACTGAAATATGGTTTCTGGCCACATCTTACACTAGATCACACCCCAGTATACAAGGACAGAAAATAAATGTATAATAAAAAGATTGGATAAATTAGAAGGGGTTTCTTTGTCTTGAATTCTTCTCCAACTAGTAATGATGCAGCACTGTATGCAGCCCAAAAGACTCCAAACAACTGAAAAAGAAGATGAACAGTCTTAGCTGACACCACAACAAAGTCTATCCAAATACCACAGTAAAAACCACTTTTCTCAGTATAACACAGAGTCAGCCATAAGAAATAGCAGTTGTCACAGCCCAAGAAGTTTTGGCCATTTGAGGTTTGTAATGCATTTTCATGCTAGTGGTACAAAGACAAGAACCTGGCAGAGATTCACCCTGAAGTCAACATAAGGCTGTTAGTAGTAATCAAATAACAGAGGTTTCATGAACATATATTTATTTTGAAGTTATATATTAGTTAACTGGAAAGTTAATGATTTACATTCTATCATTTATCAGTAATCACAGATTATCAAATCTCAAATACAGCAATTTTGTTACTTATCATACACTTTAGTTGTACTTCAATTATACTGTTTGCCAGCAAGCTAAAGGGACAAAAATAATGAAATCAACAGAGCAAACCTCCAGAAAGTGTACAGCTTAGCTTATAACAGAATTTTATCAGTTAACTTTCCCAGCCTCTGCAGTAACGTCAAAGGCTACCTAAAGGGGTTTTAAGAAGTACTGGAAGTGTTCAAGAGTGTTATGCTGTTCTGGGATCTTTTAGGGAATGTTGCTGGTTCCATAAAAGGTGTCCAGCAGCAGGTGGTATCAGGCAGGTTATTCTTTGTGCCTTACACTCCCCATCTCCAAATCAGATCAATCCTTACCTTCTCTGCAAAGGGTATGGAGAGCTTTGTACTGCTACCACTATGGGGAGGTCTCAGAACAATGACTAACGTCATATTCATGCTGCAGTGACTAAAAATAATCTGGATGATGGGGGAAGGGAGAGAACAGCTTATTTTCAGATTCTTCATTCTGAGGTTTAATTATGCATTCTCGTCTCAAAATGAGAATCCCATCTTTTTTGTAATGCAACTATTAGAGCACAGCAAAATACAAAATACAAGCTACTCTAGTAACAACAGGTGCTGTTATAGCAACAGCACTGTATATCCCCAAGCACTCAAATGGAGCATTTAAAACCACATTCACTTTCCACCGTGTTAACCAAAAGGACTGCAAAGCTCACTTTGTAGTTCTGAAAATTTTGACACATGATTTTCCTGAGCAGATTACTTGAATATTAAGAAAGTGACTTAAAAATAACTAAATTCTCAATAGATGATATGAACTTACTTTTATTAGAGTAGAAACAACTTCAAATGATCCAACCACCAAAAGTACAGGTGCTATGACAATGAGGGGAAGTAGGGAATATCCTATTACACCAAGAACTTGGCCATAAGCAACCTGAAATTTTCAAGCACATAAAAATAAGCTTTTCAGTACTCAATCTCTGTCACCAAATACAATTTGTTCTTGTAATAACACTATGAAAAATTATTATGATGTGTTATACTCATGAAATTTCAGCTAAAGCAGGCTTGCTAGTGTAAAAATTGGTTTTGTATGCTAAATCCTAAAATTAGAAATACGTTGTCTTTTTTTTTCCCCAAAACACTTTAAATGATCACTTTCAAACGAAGCATTTACATATCATACCCAGGAGCATAGAACTGCAACAGACCTCTCATGGACCAGCTGTAGTCCTGGTTATCAAAAGCAGCAAAGACATAATTTTCTGCATCAACATACTCATATCCATGATACATAAATAAACACATAAAGCACATGAATGTTTCTGGTGTCAGTGGAAGACTTAAAACTTGATCCCTGTAAGGTACAGAATTCTGACTTCCAGCTTCATTTTATTATGATTATCTAGAATAGAGTTGTTCCAAGTACTTCCATAACTACTTTTAGCTTCAGAAGGAAATGTCTGATTTTCCCCTGCTATGGTCTGAGATGCTTCTGTGCACAGCTAGGCTTCTTGGATTTAACAGGAAAAGAAAGTAGTGGCATCTTGTAAGCATTTTCTTGTGGATGATGATACTTCATGACAAGCTCTGCAAACCTGTACTTCTTCTCCACTTTATACATCTGGTAATTTTCCATTTTGAGACATAAACCAGACTGATTTAAGGGCATCTCGATTGTGTTGAAATGCAGAAATACCATGCAATTACATTTACAAGAACTTTTTATTTTAAAGCAGCATTCACACAAGAAGACTTTAGCAATTATGATTAAAAGGAAAGTTTAAATAAATAACACAGGACTTCTGCAACACTGGTTCATCATTAATGGAATATCCATAGCAAAAGTATAAAAATCAAGCATCACTGACTATTTAGTTCTTCACAACACAGTTCAATGCATTTTTTGCTGCAGATCCATTTTAAGAAGTTTTATCCTCCTGACTGTTCCACTGCAGCTGTGGGCCTTGCTCTAAGTAATATTTTGTTGTTTACACCTGAATCACTTAATCAGTCAATCTGTAAACAGCTCAAGCAGCTATTCCAACCCTGCTGGTGCAAGCAGCTGGAGGAAGGGATGCAGGCCACAACTCCAGTTGGCTTTGCAGTTGAGAAATGCTCTAACTTTCATACTTTAATGGGTTTCAACTGCTTTCAGGCCATGGATGAAAACAAACACTGGCAGGTGCTTTACATACAAGGACATCAAACTGCTGTTAGCCTCCCATTAAAAAAAAACCAAAAGTTTAGTCCATTTAGTCCAGTGACCAAAAACTTGAAAGCATTTCTCCCTCAAGAATGGACTTCAGTTCAGGATCACAGGAAGCTGTTAGAATTTCTGGGATTCACAGCAGAAATTTCCCAACTGTTTATCCCTTCCAAGCATACCAGCCATTGCACCAAGAGATTAGCTGACAATCTCTGTATTTTAAACTTCATTTTGGAGACTGAAAACCTGAAACGTTACTTTACACTTAGCACCTGCAGCCATTCATAGCTGGCTATAAGATCCAAACCCAAGCACTATGAAAACCCAACTACTGCTGAAAAACATCATCAAGAGACTTTACATCACCTCTCTCTACATCCTTTTCCCACACAGGTACTTACTTCTCCTCCAAGAACTCTGGCCAGTAAAAAAATTGTCAAGGATCCAAATATCCAAATAGTTATAATCCAAGAAACAACCTTGAAAGATAAAAACCAATTCATTTATATGAGTAATTGTCATTGTGAAAAAGGAAAATCCATTTCCATAATTGCTTTCACTGCAGTCAAGGATTTTATTACGCAAAATTGACTTCTGAATTGTGGCAAGAATAGTGTTTAGTATCATAGTGTAATTAGCAAATTAAGTTCAAGAGTTACATTTACAGAATCGCGTTAATGGTAAATCTGGTGTACACAGAATGCACATGCAATGTATTCTGTAAGTATTGTAACAGGAATAGGAAGTTGAGTTAAAACTACCCTAAATGTCTTCACTTCCCACCAATTACAAAATAAGGGCTCAGACAGTTTTTAAGTCAGCCCAACCAATACAAGGAGTTGGAATTCTCCTTCTTTCATTTATAAAGATGCCACTTTATCCTTTTTTACTCAAACTGAGAATGCTCAGAAGACATAGGACTTTAATTCTCAGTGGAACTTGATGATGATGACAACTTAATAAAGAGCCTCAGATTCCTGGGACCAAGTCTATAATTATTTTTTCTTGCTTCTCTCATAGTTCTGCTCTTACACTACAGAAGAAATCCTAAAATCATTCTAAAAAGAACCTTCAAATTAACTTAGCTGGTTTTGGTGTTGAGCCACTGAGAAGACTAGAAGTAAAGCTCTCTTTTCTGAAACACCTTTTTAGAAGGAAACAACAGTCTAAGTCCAGTCTCTGTATTTCCAAACATACATGACTGAACTTAAAAAAAATTATCTCAGTGCTCAGTTCAATACTTTGCTTAATTAAAAGTTCCTTATTTCCAGAAGAATGAAATTGGAAAAGCCAGGTAAAAATCACAGCAGCACAAAAAAAAAATAGTGGCTTTATACTATTTGTGAAAATAGCACATAGCCTCCTTTTACTTCCTGTTTTTCTTCACTGACTAAAAGAAGAGGACCAGATTAAAGTCTTAGAGTAGAAGTGCTCATCTCTCTCCAGTTTAGAGCCCACCTTTGGGTTCATCTAGTCCAGCTGCTGTCAGTCATCCTGTTTCTGGCTGCTAGCTTGCCCTCCTCATACATATACAGCATATTGGATCCATATGGTAAACCCATTGTTCCTAAGAAACATCAGACCCAGTGCTGCTGTACAGGAGGTACACAAACTGCAGGAGGTGATTCATTTGTCACAGGGTCAAGGAATGGTCCTTGCTTTGCCAAAGAGACAGGTGAGTGATCCACCCAGAAGCCTTGAACAATAAAGTGGTTTAGTCTACTCACTTCAAGCTTCATAGAGACAAGATACTGAGAGCAAATTCTTAGTCAGCATTTGGTACACCATATGGAAGCCAGAGGTCCCAAAGGGAATGATTTTATCCCACCATTCACAAGAATCCTTGCATAAGCACATTCTGCTGGTTTACATATGGCTTACTGCCATACTTGGTCACATTTAAAACAACTGTAACCACATATTTAGTCATAAAGATTTCCAATGCAGGAGGACATAGGCTTATATTCAAATTGTTATTATAAATGATAACACTATTTTAATCAGAACATAAAGAAAAACACTAACAGTGTTTATAGAAGTCAATTAAATATGTACAATGCCTCTGAGTACTATTCACCCTGGAGTTCAAAAGGAATTATGGAAAAAGTCTATTGACCAGAGGAAAGTTAAACTGAGCAGGGATGACAAAATAGCAAACGTCACGAATGAAGATTAAATATACCAGATAACAGGGGTCATATAGTATAAATTAAATAAGCAGCTTTATTTGTCAGGAAATTAGAATTCATGGCATCCTAACAAATGCTTTTCGCTAACATTTTTTAGCAATAAAAAGTAAGTTAACAAAAGGTTACAATTAAAATGGAAAGATTCACTAACATGACTATAAACCCATTAGTATCAATCTGGTTCCTCTAGAAACCACATCTTTCCTTTGTTTTACTGTATAAAAACAAACCTGACATTTCATCATGATTAACTTACCCGTGGGCTACTTAATACATTCCTAACTGCTGTCTTTCTACATATTAACTTGAAAAACAGCACTTGAAATGCCCCACATTAGTATGTGAAAAAAAAGACTTTCTACCTACGTAAGAATGCAAATTGCTTAGCAATCACATCCCCAAATTTAGTTCAGATTTCTTTTTAGGCAGAAGATTTATACCTACCTTAAATTGTCCATATAATGAAATCATTGAGAAGAAGAGGACAACTGCCAGAGGACCCCAAAAGTCTGGATTGTCTCTCACTACCTGCCTATTGAACCCAAGAGATGGCATAGGCATCAACACACATCGAATTTTGTAGTAAATATCCTTCAGATCAATGTCGAGTTCTTCCCTGAAATTGTAAAGCAAGTGAGCATTACTATACACCACAGGAATGAAACAGAGCTAAAAAACATAAGTACAGGGGCAAACAGTAGGTTTATAGAGCAAGTCTCCTCACAAGGCTTTCTGAAACCACGACTGGCAAAGGAACAGTTTGTCTGCAGTAAAGCAACACCATACCTTCATGCAGCATTCAGTAACTGGTGGGACACAGAATTTTTAATTTCTCACAAACAGATTACATGACTGAGAAGAGAAAACATACACAGCATATCCAGACCAGGCTAGGTGCGGCTCTGAGTAACCTGGACTGGTGAAAGGTGTTCCTGCCCAAGACAGGGGATGTGGAACTGGATGATCTTTAAGGTTGCTTCCAACCCAAACCTTTCTATGATTCTGTGATACCCTGAGAGTCTGCATTAAGATAGGACATCTATTTTTCAGACACACTAGGACAAGTGACACATTCGTATCATTGTAACTACAGGTCAAAGACATGCATACATAAAGAATGTCTGTGTATTCCTATGCCAGGCAGTTTGCCATGAGCACACTCACTGTGAAAATATTTTATTTCAAATTCCACAAGAAAGAATACAATTACATTCACTAATCTTAAACAATTCCAAATACATCACATAAAACCAACTTTTTAAAAGAAAATGAAGTTTAGCTCCCTTCAAGAACAGTAGTTTTCAATAGACCAGTTTATGCCTATTGTTTAATTTCTGTCTTGTTTCCACTGGGCAAAATAAATAGAAGTCACTTGGACTAGCAGCAATATGTATCAACAGATCTTCCCCTTCTCTCATTGCCTTCTCTGCTTCCTGTTACAAACTCTCCACAAGCAGATACAAATTGGCCAGAAGACTCTTCTGCCCAGGACTCTAAGCTGGTACATGTTACTCTGACTGTCCTAGCCTAATGGGGTTCTTTATGTGCAGAACTTCAGTCATAACTGAGGAGCTCTGGAGAGTTGCAAGACACTTCCAGCAGATATACTGCTCTACATTTAAGAACACAGTGAAGAAAAATGTAGAAATATATCCTTGGTCCACTTTTGAAAGTTTTGTCCATGGCCTTGATATTTTGTCTTTTTATTCAAAAAAGCTGAAGTGAGAAATAAATGCAAAGACATGATTCACCACAATTTCTCTTTAACAAAAAAAAGAGAAAAAAATTAATACTGCTAATTCAGTCCCCCAAGGCAATTTTTAAATTATTATTACTAAAACTGCTTCAGGAGTGGTATTACTAACTGGTGACTAAGTAAAAAAAATTGTTTTTTAATCATATCTGAATCTAAGGAATAGACTAGAAGCATCTATTTGACTTCATTTGTCTAAAAATGATGTAGCAAGACCTATACTTTACTCTGAAGACTATGTAGCAGAAGTATTTTCTGTACGGAAGTACTTATTTCTCGTTGGCTAGGTCTTCTGACAGTTTCTCATATGAATAAATTGTCTTTTGCACGAAGCTGACAGCTACCTCACCTGAAAGTGATGGTAGCTGTATCAGGAAACAAGTGTCTGGAGCAAGGCTGCCCAATGAAACAGTGAAAAAAAATAATCTCACTTTATTGAACAACACATTTGCACAGTAGCACTGCATTTGTGAACTTCCCTTAGCAGGCTACTGTTCTTTCAATCCTTAATAGGATTCAGATTGCAAGAATTCATTATGACACGTTTCTGGGAATAATCAAAACAACAAAATTACACAAAAGTCAGAATTTCTATGTTGTCACCTCACTACACCACTCTGTTTCTTAATTAAAAGTTTGATGTCTACAAAACAGACTTATTCACACAAGGAGCTACTTCTGCACACTTTAATTTAAACCACTTCCCAAGTATCAATGTCACTATTAACCTCTCCAGACATCTGTTGTCTCCCAACAGTCATATCTGAGTTCTCTGTCTCACTCCAACTTTTTAAAGCATCATTATGTTTAATTCACAGGAAAACACTGAGAATGAATATGCTGAAGTGTGAAACAAGGACCAGGCTGCCTGACTCAGTGTAGTAACCTTAAGATACAAACTTATTTCAGCCAACCACCTCTCTGTGAACAGAACAGGGAATAGGAGACTTTCAGTTTTAAGGACATTATTGTCCCTCAGCACTAGCACCTTTTTAATCTAGCTTTATAGTAAAAAGCAGCATCTAAAATTACAAAGTTTTTGCTGCCTTGGTTCTAACATCCCTGCTGTACTAACCATGATTCACAACGCTTTTGCTTCAGAATAACTGACAGAATTGACTGAGATTCACTTAACGGGAATCTTCCCACATGGTTGTCTTAGTCTTTGATTCTTTCACAACATCAAGAAACATGAATGCAAAATATACAAAGAATTGAGTGTCATTTTTTAAAAACCATTACAAGATCAACAGATGAAAGCAGAAAAGCCATATAAGCTTTACACTTAACGGAGATTAAAATCCATAATGAGAAACAATGTTTCCATTCTTGCACCAGAAAACACTCGTTAGTCAAGGAATTTGTCAAAGAGAATTCTAGTCACAGCACAAGGCTGTGGGACAATCAGAGATTAGAAGTTGTTTGTTTTCTCTACACAGCTAATAAAGATAAGATACCCAAAAATAATTACAACATACAGAAGTGGCTTGTTATCTTCTGGGTCATCATCTTCCACTTCCAGAAGCCAGCCATATCCTCTCTGTCTTAGGAATGTAGTCGCAGTAGATTCTTTGATGAATTCTCCTCCAAGATTTAGCTTAACATCTGGAGTTGTTATGGAACCACTAAGATCTAAAGAAAAAGGGAGAAAAAGATAGACCTTTTTATGTCTTGCCAAAAGCCATTTAATTTTAAAAGTACTGGAAGATAAACAACAAATATATGAAGCTACATATGTTGGTCATCACCGTAAAACATTCAAAGATACAAAATAAAATTATACTTTCACAGATACATAATTAGAAAGTGTACTTGTGGTTTTATTGTAACAGTAACAAAGTTGGGTTAGGTCTCAAATACCAGGTTTTAGCTGTTAGATGGGACTTTTATGACACAGTGTTGTGGTATAGCAGAAAGGCTCCTACTTGTGCTTTATCATTAAGTGTTTAAAGGCACAAAAGGAGGAACTAATGAGAGTCTCATCATGCTATAAATTGTGGATTATTTACAATATTTTTCTGATCATACTCTACCCGTTTTGGTGCCCATTTTTTAATAGTGGCGTTGTTTTAGCCAAAACCACTCTCTGCTTTTATGTCAAATTTTTCATAAAATAAAAACATTTGAAGATGCTTTAATTTGTAGCCTGCCTTCAAGGCAGCTGAAAATGTTAGAGAAAAAGTGCTATCAGAGATCCTTAGGCTCTAGACAATAAGAAGTAATATAAGTTCTCTTTGATACACTATGATATTTCTCTACCACAGTACTAAACAAAACAAAGAGCAATTTACCTATGTTTATCTATGGTTTTGGCAAAATCACCAATAAATATTACATTTTTGCCCATTTTATTCAGTTATGGAAAAGAAAAAATAGTATAGGAAAATAAATGAAGAAACTTGAAGAAAAAAAATATATAAGAAGGGAATAATTATTCCCTTATGAAATAATGGATTTCCATTATCTGCTAAAAAAGAAAAATCCAAACAGAAATGTGTAAATATTTTGTACAAGCTTACTATAAATATATTGAGAGATTAAGAAAATATTTTTTTGCCTTTTCATCATTGTGTGTTTTTCACACATTAAAGTTCCTCAGCACAATCTCCCATCTAACTATAGCAAGTATTTCTGAAACATACTCACAGAGGCACGTCAGACCATATTTGTAGATTACATTTGCAACATCCTCTTTGGAAATATTAGTGTTACAGAAACAAAATTTGTACAGTGACAGAATCTCAATGTCTTCAGCAGACATGTCTTAAGTGTTCATTGATCATTCAGTATCACAATTATTTCAACGGAATTCTCTTTCCCAGATCAGCTTTCTAGGCCACTCATTCAAGTTTCTCCATAAATGCTTTTCAACTGTTTCATAATCGTGACAGTTACTGATCTTTTGATTCTTGGAACATCATCTGCACAGGACCCTTCTAAGGATCACTGTAACTTAAAGCAGGAATTTCTCTTTGCTCTTCCCAGTCTCAGCACGCATACACCATTCTCACCAGACTCAAGCAAAGCCTTCCTCTGCTGTTTACAGAGGGAGGAAAAATGAAAAATCTTAATGTCTGGGCATCAATCTGAAGCCTCTGAAGTTTTCTCTTGACTATGGGACCCTTCTGTCTTTAAGAAATATTTGTTTCTGCTACAACATAACACCTTTCAGCCAGGAGAGGTTCTTGCTACTCTGTGCATACATGCAGCTGTCCAAAGAAGTAAACATAGCAGTCCAACCAGCCATGTATTTCTCCTTTCTCAGGGACTGCTAACAATCCATCCTGAGGCACGGGAACTTCCACACAAGTTGTATTTACCAAGACTCCTCTTAGCAGTCGATGAATACCTGCAACCACACTTTTGAATTATAAAATCTATTAACATGATCTTAGGTCTGTTTTGTAAGACAATGCTGCAGAAACCTAGAGGAAAAGGGATTGGTCACCTCCTCTTCTGCAGGCTGCTTTGAATGAGATTTTTAACTGCGGGGCAACTGGGCACTGGAAAATCTGCCATGAAGGACTGATGACACTGATGGCTCCTAGTGAAAGTCTGGGTGCCTTCACTGCCATGTCTCAGGCTGAACACCATAGAAGCAAAATCAGGGTCTCTCAGATTTCATTTCAACGCAGCATTGTCGAAAACCAGCTTTCAAAACAGTCTTGACTCTAAATTTAAAAAAAAAAAAACAGTACAAGAGGCAAAACCCAGAGCAGTCTGCTCTTTCTACTGTGTTTGGTGACCTAATTGTGAACATCTCTCCAGTTTCCTTCCATACAGCTGTACATCCCACAGAAATAAGATGGGGAAACAAAACAGCTAATTTTTATTTTTTCATATGGATTGAGATTTGGGAAACATGCACAAATTAGAATGCAATGTGTAGTATTTTAATTTTAAAACATCAAGATGTTTAATTTTGCTTATGTTATTCTTTGCTATGGTAGGTCCATCCAGCACTTTGAGGACAGGACTACACTTGAACAGTCAGGAGATCACACCTTGCTTGTATCCATAAAAAACATGGAGCCAAGTGTGATTCAACACAACCGACCAGAAAGGTGGCTTTACTGGATTGGGTTCAGCATTGCCCAACAAACACTTCCAGGGAAGAAGCAGAGAGCTTCTGCTCAGAGGTACATGGATCCTTTTTCAGGCCAAGGTGAAGAAAAAACAAAACAAAGGAAAACTAACCAGTCAAAAAACCCTCAGCAACAAAAAAACCCACAGCCACGACTGTACTGTTGACTTGCATTTCTTTTCAGAAGGACTGTGAAGTTCCCTAAAGAACAGGTATTCTATAGTCATTTCTGCATTTCAGCAATTCTTTTCCAGGGTGGGACACACGGGTAAGGATTTATACAATTCCCTAGTCACAATTATAAGAGTAACTAAAGTAGAATCCTTGTTATTTAAATAGGGAGAGACCAAAAAATCATTCTCCAACAAAGAAAGTTTGCTTGATGTTGTCTCCTGTATGTTCAGTTTTGAAGTTTGAGGGCACATCTTCACAGCATGCTGGTACACCACTGCTATTTGCGGAGCAGTTTGACAGCAGGCCACACGTCACCCCCTAAATTACATTACAGCTTGTTTTTCTCCTTCGTGACTGTGCTGCAATGAGACACGGTGCAGACGCTTTGGCACAGCATTACAGCAAACGTGAACATACGACACAGTCTTCGGTAAGACAACGAAGTGGGCCTCCAGCAACACGGGAGCCAGAGGAGCAGGCAGTGACAGTGGTCACGGCTGTGTCACGTAGCTCGGCTCCGGCTTTCAGAGAAGCCGGGAATCGGAGCCGCCTTTGCCACGCTGGTGCTGCTCCCGTGACGCGGACACGGCGGCGGGCGCACCCGCGGCAGCGGCCCCAGGGCAGCGGCCACCTCGGCCACCCCGCTCCGCCCCCAGCCACGACACCAACCGCGGGGGCGGCGGCAAGGAGGGCAAGGAAGGCCCCTCCGGTCTCTGCGGCCCGGGGACAGCCCGTTCCCCCGGGGCCTTGCCTCGGGACAGCGAGCGCGGCCCTGCCCGCGGCCCCGCGCTCACCTTCGGCGTCCGCCGAGGAGACGAAGGTGAAGTCCCCGCTGCTGGGCGCGTAGAGCGGCGGCTGCTGAGCGCCCGGGGGCTGCATCTCCCCGCCCTCCGCGGGGGCTGCGGGGCCGGCGAGAGGCGAGCGGGTGCCGGGGCCTGGGGCCTCCCGGGTCCCTCCTGCGGCGGCGGCGACACCGAGCCCAGGGCGCAGCCGCCTCACGGGGCGACAACAAGCGGCGCCGCCCCTGCCATTGGCTGCTCGCAAGGCGCGCCCGGACTGGCCGCCGGTGCTCCAGCGCTGACTGGATCCCGGCGCTGGCCCGGGAGTGAGGTCACTTCCACTCGCGCCAAAGCTCCGCCTCCTGATGGGCCGAACCAACTAACTTTTCCTTCCTTCCTTCCTTCCTTCCTTCCTTCCTTCCTTCCTTCCTTCCTTCCTTCCTTCCTTCCTTCCTTCCTTCCTTCCTTCCTTCCTTCTTTTTTGCTGTAAGGCATGCTTTTGACTGACCTGCAGAGTGACCTATGTAGCACTAAAGAAGCTGTAAAATAATACACTTGAGATGTTGTTGCCATTCCCTGTTATAATAAGAAGACAAACACTGGCTCTGGTTGTGGTCTGTGCTTTGAAGAATCAGAAAGTGGGATCTCATTTTTCCTGTGTTCAATGACTTTACAGAAAAGCTCCCAGATAACTCCACTTAGGCGTAGCGGGTAAATCCATCCCTTTGCTCCCTATTCAACACCAACATTTCTTCTGAGAGGACACTTTTTTTCCCTGGCATCTCGAGGCTTAAATGTGTCATTCGTGCTACTTATATTTAATTCTATTTCATACATAGATCTCATTAAGTGCAATGGGATATAAATATAAATGTATTATAAACTGGAAAAGTTACAGGCCCATAAATAGCATTAGAGCAGTAGTTTGATTTGTAGAAGGAATCTTCTTTTTCATATATATCCCATTAAAGAAAATCACTGAGAGGTCCATCTCAAAAAAATTTTAAAGAATAAAACCCGATCTGTTTCTTATGGAGAGAACATGGCTGGAAGTTCCTACATAGCCATATCCAAGGATCACTCAAATTTGCATGTATATGAAATATGATTTGGGTTCAGGTTCTCTGTGGACGTTTTACAACAATTATCAGTTTCCTTGCAGCAGCAGGGGAAAAAAAATCATGTATAATTGCACATAACCTATTTTTAAATCAAAAATTGTCTTGATAGTACAAAATGCCCCTAAGGATACTTGTATAGTCAGAGTTTCCCTTTTAAAAGGTGAGCAGTCAGAACATCTGTTAAGAGCGCTTCATTTTCTTAGCTGTTACATGAAACTTCTTTGTTACAAGACCTTTGCAATGGGCTTCTTTCAGTTTCTGATGTCTTTTTCTCTTTACTCAGTTACAGCCAGCCTGTCAGAGTTCAAGGAGCTTTAGTCATATGATTTATTTCTAGGTAATCCTGCAAGGAGGTGGGAGTTGGATCTGTTCATCCTTATGGATTCTTTACAATTTGAGACATTCCATGATTCTATTATTATATTTAATTACACTGCTATGAGTGTGCTGTTCCCTATTGTTGTTGGGATGCTTTGGATGCTTCTGGAAACTGCCCTCTGGAGGACGCCGGACAGGTCTGCTATTGGACAAATTTCAAATAATTAAATAATAGAATTATGCAACCATTTAAGCTGGAAAGGACGCTTCAGATCAAGTCTAACTATGCCCTTAAAACTACTAAGTCCACCACTAAACCACAACTACACCTTTTTGAATGCTTCCAGAGGTGGTGACTCCACCACTTCCCTGGACAGCCTGTTCCGATGTCTGACCACTCTTTCAGTGAGGAAATTCTTCCTTTAGCCAATCTAAACCTCCTCTGGTGCTTGAGGCCGTTTCCTCTCATCCTGGCACTTGTTATTTGGGAGAAGAGGCAGACTCCTGCCTTGCTACACATCCTCCTTTCAGGCAGTTATAGAGACCAACAAGGTCACCCTTGAGCCTCTTTTTCTCCAGGCTAAACACCCCCAGCTCCCTCAGCCACTCCTTACAGGACTTGTGCTCCAGACCCTTTACCAGCTCTGTTGCCCTTCTCTGGACGTGCTCCAGCATCTCAATGTCTTTCTTGTAGTGAGGGGCCCTGAACTGGACACAGCACTCAAGGTAGATCCTCCCCAGTGCTGAGTACAGGGGGACAATCCCTGCCCCAGTCCTGCTGGCCACACTATTGCTGATACAGGCCAGGATGCCATTGGCCTTCTTGCCTCCCTGAGCACACACACTTGATCATGTTTAGCCACTGGCAACCAGCACCCCCAGGTCCTTTTCTCCCAGGCATCTTTCCAAACACTCTTCTCCAAACATATAATGCTGCAAGGAGTTGTTGGGACCCAAGTGCAGAACACAGCACTTGGCCTTGTTGAACTGCATACCACTGGCCTTGGCCCACTGATCCAGCCTGTCCAGATCCCTCTCTGGAGCCTTTCTTAGTTGCTGGTTTATTTGTTTGCTTCCTTGGTTTTATTTTTTTCTTTTATTTAACTACATAAAGGCATGGCAACAAAGAATGCCATGTCAAGGAATTGCTTGCACTTAAGGCAAACCTTTCTCTTACCTCATTGCAATTCTTATTTATTGAAATAGGATTTTAAGCTGTTCAGTATTTGTCTCCTAATAAGACCAACAGCATACACTGCTAGAACAAAACTTGGTGATTTGGGGCACAGAAGTAGTGTACCTCTTGATAAACACAAGAAGTAGTCCTCAGGGCACTGTAAAGGAGGAGACAAAAGAGAAAGAGATGAAATATCACACTGGATCAGCTTTGAGGAGGAAGCTTGGGACAATGATAATTAATGACAGAATATTATGCAATAAGATGAGTCACAAATGCACATTTTATTAGTGTGCCAAAAAGGAGCAGTGACAAATGAGGATTCATGACAAGCTGGGTGACTAGTTCTGTCTCTCCTTATTTCATGCACTGGACCCTGCATGTGCTGTATGATTTTCTAAGTGAAATACATGTAGGTTGATGTGAAACAGAAGACAATTTTGTGACACTGCTGGTACCTAGGAAAGATGAGATATTGTTCACTATTTGGAAATATTTTCTGTATTTTCTCATTGTCTGATTCTGACTGTTATCTCTGAACACAAACAGTTAAGTAATTCAACTTCTCTACTTTCAGTAGACTATTTATAAATACATTCATTATTATTCATTATCTACTTTTAAACATAATTTTGATAATACAAGAAAACTTGATGTAATTATTTCCATTTCTAGGGATTTTCTGACCAGCTGAGATCCAAATGGAATTTCACATCAAAGAGACACTGAAGGAGACAAAGGATAGATGTTCTACTCGTGCCTATGTAAAATAAGTATGAGTAGGTTTTTAAGAGTTGCTCTTCCGGATGCTCTGTCATACATGAGTAGTGAAGGATCAAGAAATCCACCTGATCCAAACACTCTGGATTTTTCTTAGAGTTTGCTCAAATATTAAGATGTTGGTCTCCTCCTTTCAGCCTCCTTCCTGTCCCCTGCCTGAGCTGTGCCAGCGGAGGGCACTCTAGCACTGCTTTTGTCGGGTGAGACCTTGTCCGGAGTTCTAGTTCAGGTTTTTTTTTTCCTGGGGGGAAAAAAAGAGCTTCAAGCCAGCTGAGTAGCGCTGTTTCGCCCAGACGCCGCTGCTAGATTTCTCAGCAATTCCTGCATTTTGTCGTTGGGCACGCTTCAGAAATTGCCTTTAGTTATTAAGGCCCACACCACATGTAAATATGTGAGCAATCTTAAAGTGTTCTGTTTGGTCTGTTGAAGTTTAGGGTATGTTATAGCTCTCTGCACATAGCCACCCTTCCATGTATTTTAACTGCTGGCAAAGGCTGGTTTCATTCCCACCACCAGTGGGATTTTGCTTTCCCTCTGGCTTACTGTATGGTAGAAAGGGAAAGGGAAAAGGGAAAGGAAGCATTTCAACAGGCTGTAATAAGCTGTGCTGCATAAAAATACATTTTGGATCATCACAAACACAACCTGTCTGCCATTAGGAAAGGCTCCTCTTTAATAATAATTTTAGACATTCAAGAATCATGCATGATGTGAATTTACCAAAGCATATTGTAATAATTATTGTGTGAAAAGGAAGTCAGAACCACTGATATTGAGAGTCATCTTCTGATTTCCTTGGGAAGTTTGGAGCCAACTGCCATGATGAGGCAAGTAGGCTGACTGCTGTGGATTTTTATTCCTAATGACTCAGAGTAATATCAGATTAGGTTAATTGTTATAATATAAATCATCCACTTTGAAATTCCTTTTATATTTGCATCTAGAGTTGTTAGAGCTTCTCTTTGGGCTTGCCTCACTGTATCTAGTTGCTTGAGTCAGTGCTGCTTAAATTAGTGAGGCCTGGCTTCTTGGAACAGTATGACTGTTTAGTTTAGCCCAGATATCAAAGTCCCACAATAAACACCTCATTCATTAATTAAAATTACCGTCTTTTAATGAAGCCATTAAAGAATGAATGAATGAATGAATGAATGAATGAATGAATGAATGAATGAAATGCATTGTAGATACACTCATTTCTACTGGTAGCAGAAATATTTACTAGCTGAACCATTAATTCTGAATAGAAAAACAAGTTTTTCATAGCTGTATCATAGATTTCAAATACTTATGAACAGGGACTTGCTTTACGTCAAGAAACCATTCTCTGTTTTTCTGACAACAGAAAGGCATTGCACAATTTACTCTGTAAGCAAACATGATATTAAGTAATTGTACAAGGAAGAAACTTGCAGAGCAAGTACACTCAGATAATATGGAGACAGTTTTTGACAAGCACTACAACACTGCTGCTTTCTCCTTTTTTACACCATAATAAAATATATTGTGCTGAGAATGTGAATGTTTTAATAACTTCTGAAGTTTGTATACTACTACAACTTGAAAATCCTACAACTTACTTAGAAAAGTAATTTCTTATACATTTGCACTGAAGTCGTGATATGTTCTGTATCCTAAATGCCACAAAGAATCAGAGTGCTCCTTTCAAGTTAGTAATACATACCATGGTCAAGCCAGCCAGCCAGACTGACCCCAGAACTGACTAATCTGCATGAACTGCCATTCAGATTGCAAAGGTGGCACAGTTCCCCTCTCTGACATACTGCTGGCTTTCTGTGAGGTCAGTCACTGGACACCAAGGTTGAAAAGTTTGAATGTTTGCAAGGGCCACACAATCTAGTAACTGAAATGGATATGGCAATTCAAATGTCTGCCTTTCATGACTTGGTTAACAAATGCTTCTCCTGGCTGTGTTCCACAGGAAGATCCCATTTGATCTTCTATGAGTTATTTTCTCTGGGCTGAGGGGTAGTTCATATTGATTACATGATACAGTACCTGATCAGTAGGCTGTGTTTATCTTTTCATGCAAACAAAACTTGCCATATAATTTATGGCATCAAAAAACAGGTAGTTGTAGTATGTGAGACAGTATTTCTGTCTAGCAGTTTGCTGTGACCAAGGCACTAGAAACATACCAAAACAGCTCAGCTAACGATATGACCTGCTATTTTTTTCCCCCATCCCATTCATGGTTGAAGGTATCAGAAATATGGGAAGGCTATGCTTATTATACATGAACCATTTGACAGCTACTGAGGATGCCATAGCCTACATTGTGAGATAAATCCCTGATGAACCAAGTGCCCTTGAAAAAAACCCCCAAGGCAACTGCTGTATCTCCAGAGATGCTGTGGAAATTCTAGGTAAAAATAATAATAATAAGTTTATAAATGGAATATGTGTGTTTTGAAAATCAATACAGAACTTCATAACAGAACCATAGAACTACATGTTTTTTCCTTCTAAGTCTTTTGTTGTTCTAACCAATATGTTAACAGATGGCTTAAATGACAGAATGGAGGATATGCTTATAAAATTTCTGATGATACTGAGTTTTGAAGGCTTACAAGCCCTGTTGGAATACGAAACCACAAATCAAGTTGGATGTACTTAAGTGATTCAAAAACAACAATAGGGAATTCATTACAGACAGATGTAAAGAGCTGTAGCTGGGAATGAGTCATCATTTTAATTAGTATAAACTGAGGTTTATCTGTGTAACAGATAAAAATTGAGGCTCTTCTGTGAAAGACTGGAAAAACTGTGCTATTTCAGAAAACATATGTTGGTGAGTCCTGAAAAACAAGTCTGTGTTCAACATTGGTAGGATTATTAAGAGAGATACAGAGAAGTTGAGAGAGAGCACCAAGAACAGCCAGAGGTTAATAAAATGTGACTTATGAGAAATAGTTTAGTTTTGTTTTGCTTGAGAGAGAAGTGTGAAAAAGAGCTTTCCCAGTGGACATACAATCCCTCATATTTGAAAAATGCTTCTCTCTATAACCACATATTTTGACTCAGCATCTTGAGGATTATCTGGATCTCCTTGTTGGCAAGTGAGACTGGACTGAGAATAGTATCATATCCTCTTCTGGAAGAAACAAGTCAAAAGAAATTAAGGGAGAGCTGACCTTGCATTACCCTCAGATCCAGCAACCTGTAACACCCCTCAGACTTTAAATGATTTCAAAGAGTGTTCGTTTTATCTGTGTGTTTTTTATGAGCTCATTTTTATTAGCTCTGACATTAACTATCTAGATTAGGGAAAGCTCTTAAGAAAAAGGTAACAAAATCTTCAACCTGATGTATAATAGGTAGGTGTTTTACCAGTGGGCTTTTTCCATTGGGATACTATATTTTTCAGACAGCAAAAGGAAACTTTTCCTACCAGCAGGACAATTCTAGTATAGTTACATCTCTGTAATTCATTACTTGAAAATTTATTGCCAAGACAGAATATGACAAGTAAAACTTAGATCTCTAAAATAACAATGGAGTGATTAGAGCATATTAATTCTACTAAAGAGGGCATGAGTGGATGTAAACAAGAGCTATTCTGTAGTTATTTGCCACAAATGAATTTTTACTCTACAGCAAAACAGCAGATAGCTTATTTCAAGTGACTTTACCATCTTTAATATACCATCACTTTAGTTTGCAAAAAAGAGTCACCATTTATTGCTTTCTTTCACAGTAAGCCATCTCATATTTAACATGTGGTAAGACTTGACACCTGGATATTGTAACAAAGTTGCAGGTGTCTCTCAACTTTATTTTGTACCTTCACTTTACAGGAAGACTGAAGCCCTTTTTAGGTCCTGGTGTAGACAAATCAGAATGCAGTTTCCAGGTCCCCAGAGTCCACAAATATCCCAGGAGAGCACCATGCACATGAGGCAGCTCCAAGCACAGAGGAAGAAAACAGATGAGCCACTTGGCCACCTCTGTAAAAAGCGGTGGCCAACCAAAGACAGCACTCTGCTCTTTGCTTCCAGTCTGCCAGTGGAATGAAGGGCCTGGAGCACCTGTTAGAGCTGCTGTGTCACTTCTCTAGGCATTGTTAGACCATGGTGCTTGTATTCATGAGTCCATTAACTCTCTGTTATCTCCTTATAGGCACTTGTGCTCGTGGGTTCTGTGTTGTGCTGGGCAGTGCTTCAGAGCTGTTTCATTCATCTACTTTTGCCCTGCCAATAAAAAGAAATAGAGCAATTCTCCTGTGGTTTGGTTCCTTCAAAGGCATGATTCCAATTCAGCAAAGAGCTGCAAGTGAGTGTGAAAAGTGAAAATGTGTAAGTTATCTGTATTGACAAAATTTGACATAATATATTTTTTTTTCTCCAAGCAGAGAAATCCTGTATCAGATATATGAAGCCAAAACTGAATAAAGCTGAATAAAATAGAAAATTTGATTTAAAATTTCTAGGGTGCATCTGTGAAAACAGACACATTGACTTTTGTAGTAAATACTTATTTTTAATTTTGACATAGAATAGAGATCTCAACATAATATAGTAAAGAAGATATTCTCATGAACATTTAAGAATTCCAATCTTTTCAGTTTCTTGGTTGCTTAGCAGAGCAACTTAGTGCTTCAAAGCTGTCTTTCAGATTGGTCAAAATATGAAGAGTAACCAAGCTCTTGGTAACCTTTTAATCTCTCTTCTCACAGCTGAATTTGGTTTCTTTCTCTCCTACTTCCTCAGATGACTGTACTTCTCACCAAAGACTGTAGTTAATGTTGTTTACAGCAGAAATATTGAAAAGCTAGAAAGACTTTTTTTGTTAGGTGTACTCTTCTGTTTACTCTTTATCACTGCCACCTGATCCTGCAGATTGAGGCAAATCCCTTGTTCTCCACAGCTTTATTCTGTAAGAAAATACAAGTAGAGAAGCACACGCTATTTTCTGGTGGATATTGAGTTGCAGGATACTGAGTGTTTTTGTCTTGAGATATATAAATCCACTCTGACAGTTAAGACAAATGACACAAAACCAAAAAGCTCTATTAGGCCTCATAATTAATGTACAAGGATGTGGACAGATGTTTGAAAGAATCAAATGAAAGGACTTCACCTTCCATTTAAAGGCAGTTGCAAAAACTCGTATCTAGAAAGCTGTTGACAGAATAGCGTTAATGGCTGTTGGTGAACCAGAAGAAGAAAGTGTGCTCAGTCCAATCAGGGAGCCTTGTAAGAGCAAATTCCTGGACACATGGTAAAAATTCAGTCCTGGAGCTTGAAGGGAGATGGATTTTTGTTGTTGCTGTTTTTGGTTTTATTTGTTTTTTGGGGTTTTTTTGAGGCCCTAGGGAGAAACTTAGGGAGCAAACCAGCAGCTCTGACATAATACTGAGAAATTAGAATTAATAAGAAATATTTACTTTTTGCTCCAGGTGCCTGTGCAGTTTTGTTGCCAGTTGGCATTTCAGACATAATAAGACTAAGCTGGAAATGTGAGCTATAGAACAGTCAAATTTTGAAGGCTGAGAAAGGAAATAAGAGCCAGATGAGGGCTTATGTCTTACACTATGCCAAAAGTGAAAGGACTGTGTGAGCCCTGAGGCAATCTACTTCCTAGAGCTAAAAATGGGTATGCAAAGTTTTTTGGTAGAGAAAAGGAAAGGAAAGAAGAGAAGTGAAAAACATGCCCATGAAGTTGCAAAAATGAGCAAACAATGCTGTTCAGATAGCTGGGGACAAATCTATAGAGTTTTGATTTCACAGTGTTATCAAATAGAACTGCTGGCTTCACTTGTTTTTGTCCCAGTCTGAAGACGTTCTGTGTTCAATGGAAAAACTGACAAAACCACATGACTTAACGATTGTAATTAAAAGACCATTCTCTTCTTCCTAATGTTATGTTGTCTTTTATCCCAGAGTGTAATTTTTCCAGAGGGAGCACATTGCAATGGCAGCCTTTTGCCCTCCCTTTGTGCTTTGATGCACATAAATACTATAGTGCATAGCAGCAGAATATCAGGCACTGGAATGTGGAATATTGTACCGTATAAAGAACTGTAGTATGTTCCATGTCTTGTGAGATCAGGAACGAGTGCCATTAACTGTAGTCCTTGGAGGAGTCCTTTACTTACTGTAAGTGGTGGAGTGGTGGGAAAGTCTCTTAGGTCTGTTGTGGGAGGGGAAGCAAGCAGCTGAAGAACAGTGTTTAAAACACTTTCTAAGTGGTAAGTGAGCCTTTGGAAGACAGTTGATAGAGTAGTCAATCATAGCCTGTGGATAGTCTCAATCCTATCAGAAGAAAGGCATAATAAGACCAGATCTCAGTTTGTTCACAGTGGAATCAGTGAATAAGCTTACATTACATAAACCAGCACATTTCAGTACTTCTCTAAAGTATTTTGAAGTGAAAAATTAACCATCAGTGTCCTTTCCTCCATCCTATAAAGCAAAGGAGCCAGAGACACATACAGCTGATTTTTCAGATTTTCTCACTTGCTTTCCCCAGTTTTCTTCCACAGTATCTTGGAACCACATTATTTTCTCTTTTGTATATACCCATAGTGAGCACAGTAGTGCTGCCTGCAAACACAGACAATTTTAGGTTTGTTTTTACAGTCCATCCCCTTCCTTCCTAAAGATATGATGATTAGCAAGCAGAGTTATAACATATTCACAACGTAAGGATGAAAAGATGTTGATGAGGTACTTAAAATATCAAAACACAGACATATAGAAAGCAGGAAACTGCGCCCTGCAGAAGAACATTGTTGCATTGTTGCAGTGTAGTGTGATAGAATACATTATGCTTTCAATGATTTATGAACGATCATTTAACCTGTCTTCTCAGCCCTCTGGACCTGAATTAGCCTCTTGATAGCTCTGATTAACTTGGCCCCCTTCAATCATATAATGCTGGTTTTGCTTGTAGATAAGCAGCTTTTGGTTCGTTGTATTTGGACTGTTTCCCACAAGTGGTATAAATGTGTCCTTAATGCTTCTTACAAGTTCGTTAATAAGATTAGAAGGATGACTGTAATATTTGTTGATTACTATCCAGTATACTGCTAATCTATTAGCAGTGAGGAAAGGGAAGTGCACAGCATGGATTTGAACATAAATCTCAAACAGTAGCACTTGTTAACTTTCAGCAGCTTATGTATTTTATTGTGCTCATTGCTAATTAAAATTCTTACACGGAAAGCTTGCTTCACCCTAGGCTTGACCTGCCTCATATGATGCACTGAGGTGGCAGGTTTCTTGAATTAGGGTAGTTTGGGCATGTGACAAGTATTCTCTGATCACCTTCCTGGTTGTGAGGCTCTAATAACCAGCTAGCACGCAAGAAGTGTATTAGCGTCCTTACAGTGTTAGTTCTCCTGTGTGAAAACATATTGGGATTCAATAGGAGGGAAATAAGGTTGGGACTATTTCTAACCTTCACGTCTGGCATTTAAATTTATTCCTCTATACTCGTTTTGCTTTTTTTCTTTATTCTTTTCTCCTCCCTCTCCTTTTTCCTGTGAATCTTTCCTGACGTCCTTCTTTTTAAAACAAAGAGACTTTTAACAAAATGTATTTAAGTAGATTTTAATGGGGCTATTAGAATGGTCAGATTACTTTTGTGGGAGCTGCAACAGCTCAAATTCTTTTAAGACTGGGACCTCAAAAATCAGCTTGAGATCTGGATCAGCTGGTATCACCTGCCACAATGCAAAAACTTAACCTATTACTTAAGTAATAGGTTTGTTAGTATTAAAACTTTTTTTTTCCCCTTTAAATTATACGAATATAATAGGAAAAACAGCAAAGTGTTGCTCTTCCTTGAGTCTATGAATATCCCAGTATCCAGAGAGAAATTGCAATAATCTGGAGACACTCACAGAACCTTAGCTACATAACCACTCCTGTCCTTCAAGGCACACAGACGCCTCAGAAGCTTTACTCACATTCCCTTAGGTTCTCTACTCAAATTCACCCACTTCTAACTGGTGATTTTAAGGTAGGAATGTGGAGGACACCTGGATCCCTGCAGCCAGTAACAAAAGTGCCTTACTAGGAAATTCTAAAAGCTCATGCACTGAAGGTAAGAGGGTATGTCAGCTCACACATAATCCTAAAAAAGGCCTAAACAACCCCTGTTCTGAACTATATATTAGGAGACGAGAGTGAGACTGTGTGCCTGGTGGAAGTAAACCTTTTCCAGTACGACATGAAAAGAAGTAAGAGTAGCTAGGAGATTTCTTCCTCAGGCTGTAGGACAAAACCAGTATTTCATGAAAGCCACAGCCTGGAAGATGAGTGAGTATACCAAGATCCCTCAGCAGTCAGGGTGGCAATAGCCAATTCACGAGAATGTATCTGCCCCAAACCTGAGGCAGATTGTCAATAGCAGGAATCACCTGGCCCAGCACTCATGGACAGTTACACACAGTTCTGCTCTGCTAATGTCAGTGGGAGTTTCTCTGGGATCTTCAGTGGAGCCTGGGCTTTGCTGCTCCTTTGCCTCCCCCGACTCTCAAACATGCACAACCTCATCTTATGCAGGGTACTAATGCTCGTCTGTGCCTGGCACAGAACCACCCTTAAACTGTTACACTCCTTCTGCTGACCACAAGAACATAAAAATAACCTCTATGAATCTTCAGCAAAGAGTCAATAACAATTTTAGAGTGAAGGAAATTGAATTACTGAGCATCTGCTCTACATAATGTGAAAAATAAATGACTGTTGCTAGATTAGAAATCAGCAATCACTCCTCACTATTAGCTTAATTTCAAGCAGGAAACTTCTTATTTATACCAAGTTGATGCAAGAGCAATTTATTTTTTCATTAAACCTTGCACTGAGTTTCCATTTTTAAGTCTCATTTGGCTCCTGAAAAAAAAAAAAAAACCAATAAAATCCCAATCCACACTTTGGACATAGAGGAAAACCAAATTTTTCTTTAAAATATGGTCTTCACACACTGTCCACTGTAGGAGAAGATTTGCTACCAAAAACATTAAAATAGAGGTGGAAGGATAAATTGAGTGTAAACCATCCTATCTTCTGCCTTAAAGACAACACTGAATATTTCCTATACAGACTTGATTAGCAAAACTTTTGTGGCAGATGAAAACAGCTAATTCTTTGAACTGTGCTTGAGCCAACACAATTTTATTTAACAAGAGCTATAAGAAAACACTACTTGTATGATTAGCTTTGTATATTTATGTTTTTTTTTTTAATTTTGGAGATTCAATATAATATACTTAAAAAAAAAAGGTAATGAATCACGTTTTTTTCAATTAACAGCATAGACTGAAACTTTTAATATGAGCTTGTTTAGATAATGATCAGATCCAGTGCCCCAAATAAATTATGAGTCAGTCCATTATATTTATTAGCAACCACTGGGTGTCACTGTGTCTCTACAAATACAGCTAAAATGGGCTCTATACTATACTAAGAGAATAACTCAGTTGCATATAATGCCTACCATTATTGTGGCTTTTTATGGAACTGACAAGTTGCTTGTTCTCCTGTGCATATGAAACTCTTAACGCCAGAGTAATGAACAGATAATGATAAGAAAACTAGCAGTCAACTAGGAGATTACCTTAGGAAAAAGATACTCTCTGTGCTCTTTTTACAATCTGCAACTGTGACTGCTGGCATCAGCATGGGCAGAGTTTATTTTATAATTCTTTCTCTGCAGCACACTGGCTACAGAAAACCTACCATACATTTTGCCCAAACTCTGCAACTATTGTGTTATTAAAACCTCATACCTTACTGCATTCAGAAGCTGTTCTCCTTTAAAAGATTCATAGTGGCTATAAATATTAACCTCAGCATGGAATTCATCCTGTAAACAACTTGCTCTCCAGGAGGAAGTTCTTTCTTCAGTGAATATTTTTTTAAAGATTGATTATGGCACACAACAGCTCAAAACTCTGGTTTTCCAACCCTCTGTTTCACCAACAGCTTTCAGTCTGACAGAGGAAGCAAAGCCCAAGATGAATTCCAGGCTTTGGACAGGACATTGTACACATTACTCCTCCTGAATGCTTCTCTAGCTATTTAAGTTTCACAAGACAGAGTGTCATTGTCAGTGAAGGTTACCATGCACTGCTTTCAGGGACAGCAAAGAGAACCTCACCAGCAGCAGCAGCCCAGCCTGGAGCTGAGCTGTGCTGAGCTTCTGCCAGCAAGACCTGATGGGTCATTGCAGAACTAAGAGTGGGAAGAGCAGAGGCAGAAAGTGGTGCTGCTGTCAAAGGAAGGAACCTGGATCCAACTCATCAGGATCCTTTAAAATCATCACTTTCAAGTCCAAGCATATAAGTGGCCTCTCAGAGTTATTTTCCATGCCACGAGTAATGGTCATGACTGGCACATATGCAAAGCTCAGAAGAAATACGTGGTGATACTCTCTTGGCATCTCTGAACTTAACATCAGCATAAATAGAAAGTATTGAGACTGGCAGATAACTGCATCTAAAATCCAACATTTCTTTGGTCTTGCTGCTATGGTTATCACAGAGCAAGGACAAAAAATGCTAGTGAAGTGCTTTTTTTTTTCCTTAGGGTCATATTAATGTGATATATATTTAGCTATCTGAAGTATTCATGCAAGAGGCAAGCAGCTGTAGGTATCAATGGCACTATTCTGATTGATCAGTCTCAGCAAGGGAGGCAGAAAGGTCAGTGTCCTGATGAAAATAGGAGAGAGAAGTAATGATTTAGTGTGAGTCATAAATGTTTTATCTTCTAAGTTCTGAATATGCATTAGAAACATTCTCTGGTGAAGAGCTGAAGCAGCTATGCAGTTAGCTCTTCCTCTTTGAGTCTGCTGATGCCTAAGCAGTTGCAAGGACTGAGGCCTTATGGTTGCAACTAATTGCCTAAAACTTAGGCTTTTGTACTCCTAAACATGGACTATTTCCCCTCCAATCTGAAATCTGGAAACTACAGGCACTGTCGCTCCCTCTCCAGATTTCTCCTGTCTTCTTGCTTTGCTTTTGTTTTTGTTTTTTGCTTTTAAAAAGCAACAAAGCAGACTTATCCTCTGGGGGCTCTCCAGCAGGTTTGCTGCTGCTGCCCTCCAGCCTGGGACAGTGCTCTACTCTGTGGCAGAGTGCCCAGGAGACTCAAAAGCCTTCCCTGTATCCTGGCTTCCCAGCTTCCAGACCCAGCACAGGGAGCCAAAAAACTCCAGTGTCTACATGTGGCACGCAGTCCTCTGCTGAGGAGGGGGGAGATCCTGTGATCCCAGTGGAAGTTGAGGCTCCCAGAGCTCCTGGGCTCTCTGTTACAACCTGGGAGGTCAGCAAGAAGGGAATCTGCCAGCTGTACTGGTAGGGGACTTGAAATTTGGGGGTCTCTAACCATCAGCTAGCCTGGAGAGCAGACACAGTTGTGCCCTGCATGTTCTATGAGCACAGAGTAAATCTATATGGGGGCCACAACCAGTCTGAGATTAGCCCAACTGATGTCGAAAACTTAATTTGATGTCTCCAATCCCAAATCAGGTCTGTAACTGTAGAAGCAAGATTTATGAAGAGCTGCTGTCTGAGGCAGCCCCTCCCAAGTTTGTCATGGCAATGACATCCTCTTTCCCGACAGCAGGCAGAGCCAGATGCTGTTTGATCCTTCCCTTTTCCCATACAGGTTTTGCAGAGATGGAAATGATAGGAGCAGTCCTTTGGCTACCAGGATGGAGCCTGTGATGCCGGATCATTTCTGCCTGGTCTTATGTCAGGAGGGCCGAGCAGTGACCTTACTCTCTGCAGAAGCTGTCATCAGCTGCTGCAGCCCAGATGCAGGGCTGTGAAGACAGCAAGCAATTAGAGGGATTTCTTCAGAATACTGTCAACCGCTCTCTCCTGCAAACCACCTTTCTGTTCACAAACTGTAAACTTTGTGTCTTCAGCTCCTTTCAACTCAATTCATTTTAAGCTTTGCCAGAGCTGGCAAGAATTCTAGACCTTTGAAACACAAACTCCTGAACCGCCCTCTCTACATGAGTTTTCAGAAAAGTAGGCAAGTTTTGAAAGGAAATACAACAGTGATTTGGAAGAAGTTTGTTAAAAACCAAACTATTTCCAAGGAATATGTTGGTTTTGACAGGTCAGGATTTTCCAGTGTCATTACATTTTGTTCTCAAATTCCTGAACAGTTCCGATCAGGTCTTTGTTTTGGTTCAGTGACAGCAGTGAGATCATCATCCAGTCATGCTGGACAGCAAACCCAGTTTTGTTGAAGTTCCTTTCTCCAACTGTGAGTTTCTACTTTCTGAAGGGTCTCACCACTACTTTGAAGTGCATTTTAAAGTTTGCATTTCAAATTTCCTTTTCTTGAAGGGAGAATCACAGGATGCTGAGAAAGAGGAACACCAAAGGCATATGTTTATAATGAGATCATCCATTCAAATGCAAACAACTGCAAGTGTTGACATTTTTGGAAAGGATGGTTAAAGTGACTAAGCCAAATGACAAGAAATCAGGGTGTTTACTCACTGCCTTCCTCCATTCTGCAAATATAGAAGCAACTTCTGTGGATGTATATCTCTTGGTTGAAAGCAAATGGGGCTGGAAGGTTTTCTATTATCACAGACCTAATAGGAATTTGCTGACATTTAATTCACATGCTGTGATTAACCTGACATATGCTCAAATACCCCGTAGTTAGAGACACTTGCAACAGAGCTAACAGGGATCTTCACCAGAAGCATCTCTCTTCAGATATTTAGAATTCCATTGTGTAGGTTTACCTCTGAGGTCTTACTTGGTTTGCCACCTTACAGATGCTTTTATCAACTGTGTTTCTTTTCTATCTCACCACTGCAACTCTTAATAGTGTGACACAGACTATATGCATTGATTTACCCCTAGATCCTTTATTTCATAAACTAATGCTAGAGTGTCCTCTCATTTTATTTTTTTGATGTAACCATTTTGAATTGTGGCACCAGACAGATATTATGATTTTAATGCTGCAGTCCTTAGTGCTAAGATCACCACCAAGAACATGCATGCAGAGGTTCTCAGATTATGTTGGTTTGCACCAAGCTGTGTCAGATTTATATTGAAGTGCTCCCAGTTTTGGAAAGGTCTGTGGGTAATATTGTTGAATCAGCAAGTTTCATCTATACTATTTTAATCCTTTACATTTTAAGTGACTGATAAAATTGGATTCGAAGATCATGATCCAAATTGGCCTCAGAAGTGCTTAGTTCAAGACAAAGCAAAATGTTATGGGATTTCCTTCTCAAGGCTATTTACCTCCTTGCTAAGGAAATAAGAAGTTGACTGAGGGGGAGAGACAAAGCATTCTGAAAGTATTAAACAGGAATTTGGTACCATTAAACTTCAGCCAGTTATTGCTTAGATTTGTCTTCACAGTGAGACCCAGTGCAAAGTACATTGCATTACTACTACTACTGCTGCTACTAATGCAGATGCAGTCCCAAAATTTTCAACTTTTAAGCAACCTTAAACAGAGTGACTGCTGTACAAGCCCACTATGTGCTTAGGAAACTTGCTCAAACATGCATAGTTTTCATCACTTGAAACAAAAAATAAACAAGAATCAAGCACCTAGACTTGAGACTTTGGGTGGGTGAATTTGAACATCCTTATATTTACTGACTTTATAGTGAACTTCACTGTAAAGTGGGCAGACGAGGTTACCTTACACCATTTGTAAGGTACAGTAATGAAGCAGCTGCTGGTGGATCAGACCCTTCCCTCAATCATAACTGAAGAAAGTAGCTAAGAATGAGAATTCTCTTTTTCCAGTCTTTTGTACACAGACACAAGATTTTTTTCTGAGCTTCGTGGTTACACTTGGTTCTGTCTGCAAAGCTCTGTGATAGAAGGATTTACCACAAACTTCTTTACAGGTCACTTAGGATCCTCCAAAGTACATAGCATGTGGGGAGCTTATTGCTTAAGTTTCATGTGACTCATGCAAATAAAACTGAATAATAACAATATCTCTTGAACTCAATAAACCTGGAGGACTTTTAGATACAGTTAAAATGGCACACAGGCCAGAAGTATTATTAAAACTGATTCATCTCAGGACTGTTTTAGCCTGAGAAGCTTGCAGCTGGTTTATGTCAAGGTTACTGTGGCTGCCACATCCTGATGAAACCAATTTAAGCCTCCCTTATTCATTTTTCTACTGTGTTATAGCTGTCATCAGTGTATAGACCCAGAGCTAACCTCAAGTATATCTTTTAAAAATAAAGGTAAACTCGAGTTTATAGGTTTTGGTGAAACTGACAAAAACCCCTGTAAAATATCAGGGGCTACCTACATCTTCAGCTCAGTGTAAATTCAGAGGATTGCCATAGAAACAAGTGTCAATTTTTCATTTTGGAAGAAACTAGTGAATTAAAGCAGTGGGGTAAATAATTTAGGAGATGAGTATGAATGGCTGCTTAACACTCAAGCAGCAAGTTGCTCTATTTATAGCATAGGTTCCATCTTTTCTCCTTCTATCTGTGTGCATTTAAATAATTTACTTCTTCACTAATAAAGTATTCAGTGAGGTCAGTATGCCCTGCTCTGTACCAGCCCATCAAAAATGTGAGTTTGAGAGACTTGCTTCTGAGGTCAAATGAAGAGGGTGCATGAAGAAGATGGTCAGTCTGAGGGCAGAGGCAGTGATGCTGACATGACAGCATGTATGAACAGTTCTGGGACAGATTTGGCAAATGTAGTGTGGTGGCACCACTGCACCAATGACAGTTTCATTCTGGAGTCTGAGATGACGCCACATAATTATCCTTCTGCCTAGAAATAAAAGGGCAAGTTGAATACTGATCCAGTTAAATGGTTCCAGGAAGGGAATATCTCACTGGAGGAAATGGCGGTTGCAATGCAGAGGATCCCATTTGAACGAGCCAATGTGAGGCATTACAGGGTGAATGACCTCCTAGTTGAAAATAGGACATGGGCAAAATCTCTCATCATCTTTGAAAGGGGCACATAAAGACAATCTGTTACAGCCAGGTAACAGACAAGTGAGAAGGCAGGAGCAAGGTCACAAAGGCAATGATAATTCTGGGGAACAGCAAGTCTCCAAAATCTATTTATTTCAGTAGTAGTTCATAAAAAAACAAAAACAAAAAACCAAACCAAACAACAACAACAACAAACCCCCCTCCCCCCCAAAAGCAAGCAGCTATACAAAAATGAGAACTCTGGGAAAATAATACCGAAAAGGGGCAACTAAAGAGTAAATGTTTGCAGTTAACATGAAGACTATTTATAAGCAGTATTTCAGTGGCTCAGAAGGATGGCAGGACCTCTACCACACAAACTTCAGATATATCAGATTCCACCCTGAGCCCAAAGCAATCAATTGACATGATTTAGTATCAGGTTAATGGAAAGTATTTGAAGTAAGAAGACAGGCTTTCAAATATCTGAGGCTACATTGAGAGGAGGAAAATGGAAAATCATATAAAAACTGGCAAGTTAAATATAAATGCATATGAAGGCAGGTTGGAAAAAAATTTGAGGAACAGCTTGCAAAAGACATGAAATGTCATATAGATTATTTTTCAAATAGATGAAGAATAAAAAGTCAGAAATTTAGCAGGGCAATTGATAGCCAAGCATAAAAGGGAGTATTCAGAGAACATAAGTTCAGAGCAGAAACAGTAAAGAAATTTTTTGTAGTTGTGCTTTCTTTGGAGACTTTGGGTACATTTCTCCATCAGACTCCTCCTCCCTAGTGGATGAATCTGAGGTTGTGTCGCAAACTGGATTGTTGGTGGAACTATCAACAAAGTTAATAGTAACAAATCACTCTACCCAGATGTAGTTCAGAGCAGAGTTGTAAAGGATCTCAAGCCTGGAATAACTAAACTTTTAACTGTTACATGTAACTTTTTGTTTGTAACCACCTCAATAACAACTGAAAGGAATTTCTTAAATTTGTCAGAAATAAGAATTCAAAATCATTGAAAACACTACACAAACAGGTAAAAACAGTGGTAGAGAATGTAATCACTGAGCTGGAAAAGAGGTTGACAGTGGCAGAATTTGCTGATGCTACTGTATTGTTCAAGGTAATCAAAACAAAAGCTGACTGTGAAGATTTGTTGACTTCTATGATGTTAAGGCAGTAATAGAACAGTGAATGAAAGTGAGTGCATAAATGTAAAGTAATGCCTATGGGAGAAACAATCCTATCTACATGTTAGATTCAGAAAGAGTTTGTCACTCAGGAGAGAGGGTTTGAAAGGTTTCCTTACTAATGAACTATTATGATGCTAAAATGCTGAGAATTATTTGGAAAAGAGTATGGCATGAATCTACAGTGGACCCAACTGAACTTCCAGTACTATCATCTCACAATGATTATAGTAAAAACAGAAAATATAAAGACAAGGGCAAGAGGGACTCTTGAAGCCAGACATTGTCTTCCATGAGAGGAACAGGACACAGCCCATAAAGCAATGGAGAAATGCTGTGGCAGACTTCTGTAAGCAAAGTAGCAAATAAAAATGAATAGGAATAGTTATCCATTCATTGCCTTTTCTATTGTAAGAACTATGGATATAAAATAGACCTAGCAGGTGACAGATTAAAAACAAACAGAAAAGAGGCACTTCACCAAATGCATCCCAAGTCCTTAATATTCCTGAGCTGAATATGCACCAGTGAAGCATCATTAGATACCTGCCCTATTGTTATATTTGAATTCTTCCAAATATAAGAATAGGGACTCACAAGACCTGGAGTCTTAGGGGTAGGATGCTGTTCTCATGTCCTAGGAGAAGGTTATTCTCATTCCATATCACAAATTAATTTCATTCCTCTCCTTTCCATTTTCTGAGTTTATTTACTAAAGACTCTTATCATGTCAGCAAAATATACAAGGACCTGGAATTCAACCCCTGTAGCAAGAGCTTCCCAAGAAAACTGGGGATAAGTAGATAAGTTTAGTTTCTGTTGAACTTCAAGCAGAAGTCCTTTTGGTAAACACATATCTCCATAGAGAAAACATCCCTTTTAAGGGAGAACAGTATTAGATTACAGGGTATGTGACACCATTTTTCCACATTCCAGTTTAACATTCACACAAGCTCTTCCTCCCAGATGTGACATTTCGCCTGACACTTACTGCATGTCATGCACTGGCCTGAAGGCAGTAGGTGAAAGTGACATGGCATTTAAAGAAAATGTTCCCGCCAGTGTTGTCATGATCTGCAATCATGGAAATCACTACCGTTTATTTACAGTGGCTTGGTTAAAGACCTGTGCCTGGCCCAAGGGCATAAAGCAGTGACCTAAAGTCTTAAATAGAATTTGACTTGAAATAAAATAAAATAAAGGAAATATGTCACAGTGATAATATTTGAAAGATCTGCTGAGTGGCAAAATAAACACTGCCTCTATTTATTTGGCTATCATACCATGGAAAACATGAAACAATTTGTCATGCAGGAATGGTGATGTTTGGGATCACTTAACTTACATACATGAAAACTTAGTGGAAAGACAGAAGATCAAGACCATCCCTTCTTTAACTTAATGATACAGTCAACACTAAGTAAATAATAATTTCCCTTTTCTTCTCCCAGTGGTCATCAGTCTTATTTATCTCAGAAATTCCAGATATTCTCAATTTTAGTTTAATATCTGAAATAAAATCTTGTAACGTGCACTAAGAAAGCATTTTTTAGTTATTTGCATATTTTTAAAAGGAGTTTACAAAAAATATGGATTGGTTCAAACAACTGCATTTTAAAACATAGCTGATGTTCTACAAGGGTAGCTGGGAGACAGGATTTGTGGATTACCATGATTTTCCTTTGCAGATGTGATAAGTAGGCTTGGGAAGCAGCTACAACTGTCCCCCTGCTACATTCCATATGGAAGTTTGGAGGACTCCTGCAGTGTCGTATTCCAGCTGCATCCCTGCAGGTCAGAGAGCAGCCAAGGGCTGGCCCTGTTGGCTGGATGGAAGAGCAGTACCTGCCATGGAGAGCAAAGAGCTCTCATCTGCTGCAGGGATGGGGGCTTGAACTGGCACTCAGGTGCACGATGTTCCCTGACTCTCCCTTAGTATGTGCCGAATCCCATTGCCAAATCATGCCTCACATTCATACAAGGAAAAGGAGCAAGTCTGAGTTCAAATATGGCCCATTGGGTAGCATGGGTCCACCCATGATCATGGGGAATTTTCTACTTAGTCCTCCTTCTGGGTCCTATTTCTGACTGTCCAGTAGATGGGCCTGAAGATATTGACTCTTCAGCACAAGAAGAGCAGAAGAAGCAGCCTAACAACTTGCTGTTCTAACAGCTACTTATTCAAGTACATAAAATCAAACCAGAATTACAAGTCTGTTCTTTTATTTTGAATGTCATTGTGCTGCCTTTACGACACACTTCCACATTTTCAGCAAATAAGGAAGGAGTACTTCAGATGCTCTTAGTCATGACAAGGCTCCCTCACTTGCCATGTACACCACTGAACATTGAACAGAAATTTTGCAGACAAAGCCATAGGTACGATTCTCAGAGATTCAGTGCAGTGCTTAGCAGCATTCTAAACAGATTTACAATATATAAATAGAAACACTGCCTATAATCTGGAGGAAATAATTCTAGAATTATTTAGAATGGACAGAAGTACACAAACATGAATAATATGCAAAAAGATGAATATTCAGGGACTATCATGAGGAGAAAAAGCAATTGGAGTAGTGTCTGAGTACATTTTATGGGGTTACAGAGAAAGTAGCCGAGAAAATGGTCTAGTTCTCAGGGAGCCACATGAGGACTTCCAAAGTGACTCCATTTTATATTCTCAAGCAAAAGTCAGAAAAGGATCCAGAAACAAAGGATAATCTACTTAACACTGAAATTCTCAACTTCTGAGCCATCAATTTTTCCCATAAATTCAGTGGGCTTTTGCTGAAGCCCTTACATATCCAGAGCAGAGTAAAGAAAAATGACTGGCCAGGAGAAACATCCTGAAAGGTGGCTTAGTATCTGTTTGGAAGATATAAAGAAATGGAGAGAGAACAGGAATGAGCCCAGGGCAATGACACTGCTGAATGTCTTGTCTTTTTTACACAGGCTTCTCATTAGAACCAAATCTCTGGTCTGAAAGAAACAGTAGGAGTCAGCAGGATAAATGTACTGTAAGAAACACGTTTTCATCCAACAGTTCAAAAGCCTCATTAAAACTGGTAAAGCTTAATCTGTCTGCTGTGGACTGTAGCAGCAGACAGCATGGGTGGGGCCTCAGTGCAAGTCTTGGCTGCCTGTTTTTTTAGGGAGCTTGAATAAAGATATTTATTCTTGGAAGAAAATAGGTCAATTATTTTCTATGGCAACTGGAAAATAAACATACAAACTGCCAACAAAACCTCTATTCCCTGGTTTGGTTTGGTTTTTTGTTTTTTGGGGTTTTTTTGTTTTGTTTTTTTTTTAAGACCAAGTAAAAGGTTACTTTGTGATATTCACTGCTAAACTATTTATTCAGCTAAATTCCATGTTGGCTTTTACAGCTTCTCAGAACACATTGCTGGAAGCTAATAGGATGAGCCCCAAGAACTGTGGTGGAATCTGAGCTTTAGCCCGAGCCCAAGCCTAAGCCAGAGCCAGGCCACTGCTGAAAGTGAGTGGGGAGAAATTTCACCTGGATGCTCATGGCATAGAAAATGTGAATCATGAGCACTGTCTCACTTCTAGCAGGATTTATGTGTGCATCATTTGTACACAAATTAAATTTACATCTTGAAAGTTGTCAGCACTACTGGGTTGTTGAGGTCAGAGGGAAGGTACTTATTTACTTACTTCCCTTGTCTCTGCAGCAGAATCCAGCCCTACTTGCTTTCAGCAGAGCAGCCAGCTTGCACGTCATTCACTTGTCTTAAGCTTGAGCCATCTTGGTTTCTGTAGATAGGTTATTCCTTCCAGAAGTCAGACAGTTTCCTTAGAGGGTGGAAAGAAGCCTCCTAGTTCCTTTCAAAAATAAGCTGACTTCCCCAGCATCTTTTCTCCCTTTAACAAAACCGAGCCTTGGCCTCTCTCAGACTATTTTGGACTTTCAGTTATGCATCTCCCTGTCAGCCTCTCTTCCTCTATTGTCTGTGAGTGATGTGCTGATTTGTGAGAAAAGACAGGTAATATATAGCCATAAGATCTGTACTTGTCAGCTGAGTTTCAGATCTTGTTTCTTATAGAAACTAGAAGTGACCTAAATTATCTGAGTTGCAAGATTCATTTCAGACTTAGAGCCGGCTGATGAAGCTTTACAGGAGAACAGCTAACATGGGAAGCCAGCCTATCTTCTTCTTGGGAGAACTCTGAGTTTTCTGAATTATTTCGAGACAAAAGGATTGAAATGGTAGACTACAATTGAAGTCTGCTTTTGTGAAATAATAGTATTGCTTTTGTGAAATAGTAGTGTCTTTGAATACCATGAAAAAGGGGCAGCAGTAGTGAGATAACAGGCATAGCACTGAAACATAAAACTATGAAAATTCTTAAAAATAGCTTCCCATTCCCCATGAGAAGAGAAGAAAACTTGCTACTGCTACTAGCAGCAGGCTTTCATCTAAGCAGCTGTTAGATCAGGATCTCTTTAGATCTGCCAGTTGGAAAGAAAAATTAGTAATGGATTCAATCACATATCTTCCATGCAACTTGATTTACAGGAATGTACGAATCCCACTTTGACTGCAGAAAAAAAATTAAACAATCTATGACAGCTTCTTCACTTACCCCTTCAAGACTTTTCCTGCCAGAACCTTAATCCAAAAGTCACCTCTCCAGGCTTCCCACAAGCCTACACAGCAGCTCTGTTCAGACTGTTGGGGCTGCTTTTCTCTCTTTTCCAGTGTGTGGTCTCACTCCTTGTGTCCCAGAGCCATATCGCACACACAGGCACGCACACACACACATTCACATGTACTCACACATACTTTTCCTAGAACCTCATGCAGTCAAAGCATCTCTGCTCAGAGCATTCAAATTCCTGAGCAGCTTTGTCTTGCCTTTATTTTGTGTTGACTATCTGAGAAAGCAAAAGTCCCAGGGCCAGAAAAAGAGTGAGAAAATTCCAGCCTTGATCTGGAGACTATAATAATAGGCGTCTGCAGCCCTTAAAGTGGGCAGATATGGGCTCTAGTGGCAGTTCTCTCTCATCCTACAAAAGTGCACTGTTTATTGCACCCTTTCTGGTGTGTAGCAAAATATGTCTCTTTTTCATTTGAGTGCTTTGAACAAGGGGGCAGAATCAACACCTCTCCTTTCTTGCTCCAAGTGACAGGACACTACTTCTCCCCAGGTTCCCATCATGGCCCAGCAGCTCAATCCCCTCCTTAGAAACTGAATAGAAACTGAACACGTGGTGTAGTATTTGAGCATATTTTTCAGGGAAGGTCTGTGAAGGGTCATAGGTAAAGAGGCATGAAGAGGTAGGTAACAACAGCTATACTCCCAGATTAGGTTGTTTCTGAACATGAAAGGTATCTGCTTTTAAGTATCTAACTAACTTCTGATCTCTAAGTACTTTTAAGATTAAATATTTTGAGGCACTAGGTTTTCTAGATCTCCTTCTTGAAATTCCTGCCTCTATACAGCCTAGCTAAATTTTAGAAAGTTTGTTCAATGCCTTAGGTTCTGATACTCCTTTTCAATCAAAATAGAGCTGTTTACCTCAGTGATATTAATCCTCTTCTATTTTCCTTGCAAATAAATTGGCATTGGTCCCAGAAAGTAAGAGCCACTGGAGCATAACTCTAATAGGGCCTTACTCTTGGATAATTTTAATAAGCAAAGATGCTAAAGAATACTTAGGTTTGAAGAGCAAGACTCTTTTCACAGTTTCTCTCCACTGCAAATACTGCATGAACTGTACAATACACCTTTGTTAAAACAGACAAGGCATGAAAATTTTTCTCAAACATCTCCTTTACTGACAACTTATTGGGAAAAGGAATTTTGTTCAAAACATGAGTTCTTGTCTTCCCCTTTCTCGTTTCTACCATCAAAGTTTCCATATATCCCTGTTTCTTATTTTCCCCTGGTGGAACTCACCAAAGCCGATGCTATTTCCAGAGACAACGCTACACACAGGTTTGTTTAAATTAGAGTTAACCGGGGAGACAGAAAAAATATGACAACCTAATTAAATCTTGCTTATATAAGAAACTTTCCAGTGGCCCATATCCCATTTAAGTCATGTCTGCCTTACATTTAGGAGGCATAAATTTGCTGGGAAAGAGACGAAGTAGGGAGGGGTTTTTGTCTTCTTGTTAGTTTTTATTCTTTGTTCTCCTACCACAGCTCCACCATCTTTTGTGTTTGCAGAGCAGTAATTTGCTGGTATGTCTGAGGAGTCTGAAAGAAGATGGGGAAAAATGTTGTGTCAGGGTATGGCAGGAATGGCCGATAGGAAACAAAGAAGAAAAGAGAAGAGGAGTTTAGCTTTGTGACTACAGCTGGCTAGCACAGTCATGCAGCACCAGGCATACCAGTGTCCCATGTCCAGACTGTTCCAGAGTAGATTGCTTGCTGGTGATGGAAGGGAGGGCTCTGTCATCTTCCCCATTCACCATATCTTCCTGAGGTGCCATTTTAGAGGTGTAAAATTGCCTTCAAATACAGATGAAATTATACTTGAGAAATAGTATTTCATATCAGCAAACCAACAATATGTCTGGGGTTTCCACATGTGAAATGTGTATTTGAACATGGAAAAGCACCCTGAAACTTCCTGAAGATTCTGAGTACTGGAGAGTTAATTAGTCACTTATCCTGACTGAAATTCTCCCTGAAGGCTAATGTGAACAGTTTTAATCATCTACATATAATGCCTTACAACATACAAATTTTAATTCTCAAATACAAAGAAGAACAATGGATGTGGCTTATTACTCACTTTAGTGAGTAATTACCACGGAGTGGTAACAAAAGGCATTTGGGGAATACAATGCAAGTGACCACTAAGCCTATTTTTGGTCAGCATATCTGCAGTATTGAGTAAATGACTCCATTTGGTTTGATTTGCTGGACAGCCGCAGTGCTAAATGTTAGTGTGCTCCCAGCAGCTCCTTAATACCTTCTAAAGCAAAACTGGGATGTGGGATTGGGCATCATTGTGCCAAGTGAAAACCCAGTGCCAAAAGCTCTGTTCTGTGTGTGCCATTAGTCTGCTTAGAAAGGAATCTGCTCTCGTTTCCAAACAACCTGGCGAAAAGAGGCACTAATGCTGGTGAGGGCTTTAAGCGAGATGCTAACTAGTGTTTGGAAAGTGGAAAAAGAGGAGAGAGAGAGGAAAGACAGAATAGAAGCTTTGGTGATGCTCAGTTGTCTATTATCCACCAGAAAAGACTTCTTGAGAGCAGTGTTACGGGGTTATGTTTTACTTGGCTGAACTGAGCACTCCATTAGGTCTCTATTTATTTGGATTCTCTAATATTTCAATAAGATGCGAAAATCCTCAGGAAATTAAAATGAGCAGTATTTTTAGAGCAAGAAACATCTTCTTTTTTGTAAGCCCTCCACCAGCTTCTCCCCAAGCTTCTGAGACAAGGAATAGGATGTACAGCTGCCCAAGAGGGTTGCTGAGGCTCGGCTGTTTTCTACATATGAGGGCCTGTCTTGGAGAAAGCAAAGACCTCAGTCAGCTTTTTAGAGGGAATAAGATGAAGTTCAAAGGACTTCTCTTTAAATATTTCAGGGAAGCAAGCAAATTTGCTGTTAAATGCATCCACACCTATTTGCAGGCTCATATAGCCCAAATCTAAATCACAAACTTTGTTTGGGAGCTTTATGGCAGCTCATGCAGACAGGGTATATTTACAAAGAAGCAAAAAATTCCACATGCAGAAGCAAATGAACAGTAAGAGATAAAATTGGAATATTTGAGAAAACAATAAAATTAAGTAAAACATTTTAACTCTGTTAATGGAATACTTTTTCTCTTGGGGAACTGGAGACTTAATCAATTGACATATAACGTATGTTATAATACAAAATACATTCCCCCATATGTGAGAGCATTGATTTGGTGAGAAGAAGATTAATGTCTTACCAATGTCATGTTTATATTGAACATTTATAGCTTTATGTGACTAACAGAATTATTTCTCACTGGCTCTGAAATAGTGTAAACATGTCATCTAGACCTTTGTACAGACTTGTACAGTAGAAGTCAAGAGGCTTGAAAGCAGTGCTGCAGAAAGGGACCTGGGGACCTGGTCACTGGCAAGTTGATCATGAGTCAGCAGTGCCCTGGCAGCCAGGAGGGAAAACCCTGTCCTGGGGGGCATCAGGAACAGCATCACAGCCGGGCAAGGGAGGGGATTTTCCTGCTTCTCGAGTGCAGGGGGAAGATTTGGGTGCCAAGAAGTAAGAAAGATATAAAGTGATTAGAGACTGTCCAAAGGAGGACAACAAGGATGATGAAGGGCCTTGAGGGGAAGCCATATGATGAACAGCTGAGGTCACTGGGTCTGTTCAGCTTGAAGAGGAGACTGAGGGGAGCCCTCACTGCAGTTACAACTTCCTTGTGAGGGGAAGAGGAGGGGCAGGCACTGATCTCTGCTGTGTGCTGACCAGTGACAGGACCCGAGGGAATGGCCTGAAGCTGTGTCAGGGGAGGTTTAGTTTGGATATTAGGAAAAGGTTCTTCACCCAACTCCCCAGTGAAGCGGTTGCAACACCAGCCTGACAAGAGTTCAAGAAGAATCTGGACAATGCTCTTGGCCACAATGTATCATCCTTGGGGATGTCCTGTGCAGGGCCAGGAGCTGGACTTGCTGATTCTAGTGAGTCTCCTCCAACTCAGCATATTCTGTGATTCTACATGCACTACATGGGACCTCTAGGATCAATTCTACAACAGAATTGGTATTTACATTTGTTAGGATAGAAGATAACAATGTGTTTCACATTATTCGATGCAATAGTAACAGAAAAAAGAGAAGAAAGAAATATTAAATGAAGAAACTTAGGTCAAACCTAGGATTTTTAAAGGATTAAACTTACTTCTCACTGCAACTTATTATGAAGTCTTATCAGCCACATGAAAAATGCACTCCCTCTTACCACTCTTGATTCTATACCCAGAAAGGAAGCCATAAAATACCCTTCCTTTCATTTTTCCTTTTTTTTTTTTTTTTTTTTTTTTTTTAAGATGGCAGCCAAGATTGTTCTAATTAGCAGCAGGAGACTGAAACCACACTAGAATATTGCTGAAATACAAGCTTAAAGCATTTTGGAAAAGAACACAAAATGCCTCAATATGCTTCCTTGTTTAAGACTGAAAATGGAATAGCTAATTTATGCCACAAATCTGTTTGTGGCAAAGGCTCATGTAGTCTGTTCCTTCAAAATGGTGGAAAACTGCAGTACTTAATCAGAGGAGAAACAAGCTCAAAATTCTTTCAGCATGACTGAATTCCTATTCAGAACAACTGCATTTAGAATATTTTGGCTGATTTGATTGAAACTTCATACTACTTTCAGCACAGGGATACAAAAAATTATTGTCAAGAGCCAATGTCATGGAAAGACATGGACTAGCAAGTTCTAACTTGCTGGGTAATAGGAGACCCTACTGTGTTGTTCTGCTGTAACAGAGAGCTGCAGAGTTTTCATAAGTCAAATGTCCATGTACTTCAATACTCTAGAGGTACAAAACATGTAATCAGATGTTTCATTTGATAAACTGCCAATGAGTTTCTCATTGTCCACTTATTTGGTAGGAAAAAACTAAAGTATAGATGTGGTAGGAAACATAACAATCCTGATGCAGCTGTATTCAAACTTGCCCCCCTGGAAGCGCTGACAGTGAGTAAATTCGTATGAGTTCTTGAATTTCTTATCTTTATCAGCCATCAGACCCATCAGTCATGATGAAAAAACATTCTTAAAAAATGAAGTAATGCAAAACATGTGAGACCCAGAGGGTTTTCAAGGAGCCTAGGTGGTCTGCTCACCTTTCCTGTATCACTCACATCTTTATTTGTTTGTTCATAATGTTGGAGGAAGTTTCTGTTTTCTGGGAACATGATAGAGCAGACATATAGCTAGCACTTACACAGGGTTAACAGGGCTGCAAAAGTGCAGAAAGAATACCTTGGGAAGAAGATAATGTGTAGTGTATTAGAGGAGAAAGAGATCAGCAATCGAGCTGAACAACACCCTTGAGTTGAATGTTATTTTTTCACTGGGATTATTGGCGAATTTGAATTCTCTGTATACGTCCACTCACTCTGAATTTCTGTAAGACTGTCTATAAAGAGTTAGTACTAATGACCTCAAAACTTCACTCCAGTGTTGCGATATTTAAATAAACATCAAAATTTATTCGAACAACATACATATATGGGTTTGTTTCGATATGTCAGTCAGTGTTACAATCATTCCTACAGCTTTATTCTGCCTGTACACATGTAAGAATACAAGGAGAATAATCAAAGAATCATTATGAGTATACGCAATCTAACAATGAAAGAAAGACAAACCTTCTCCTCTTGTAATTTCTAGTTTCATTTCCACATTGCTGGAACAGTTATCAGGCTAAAGATACTAAACAGAACTGTAAGAAATATATGAAAATTATATAAAAGAACATTTATGTTTTATTGTGATGGCCTTAGACAAAAGGAATAACAATGTTGTCTATAAATCTTTAATTCAATCCCTTCATATCCATATATTAGCAATAATTAGAAGCTCACATATTATTTTATTCTGCAGGACTTCTGTTTCATTCAGCATGGTGTATCATTACATTTGTCAGTGACTTCTCTAAAAGACTCATTAGATCCTTGCTGGCCTTGCAAGACCTTAACCTATTGAAAAGAAGCTCATTTTTCCTGATTTTTCACAGCAGCAGTCTGCAAAACCCTTTGTGAGCTGGGCTTCTGAAGCCCAGGGTGGGGTCAAAATCTTTGTTGGAGCCTTCAATTTACATGTAATTAAGTCTATGAATAAGCAAACTTCGCTTTTTGCCTGCCATAAATGCCATGCTCTTTGAGACTTTCAATTGTCACATATTCACTATTAAAACCAGTGATGAGTTATGAACATCAGCTTCAATAAGACAAATTGCCTGATATCTACTGGTAGAATGGGTAGAGCAGTTTTCAGCACAGATTATCACTTCTGTGCTCTAAGACATTGTCAGCACTTATCTTTTCCCAGGGTTGGGGCCTCCTTTCTGCTGCTTCTCTACTTCTTTGATTATATAGCAGCAATGCTAGAATTATTTATATTAGGATTTTATAGTCATGTGTCTCATAAAGAAAATGTGCCACTCATTTATATGCAAATTTAGAGACAATGTCCTTATTATACTTCTTCTATTTTGCTCCTGGTTGGAAAACAAATTGCAAGGATTCAGCACTAATAAAATTAATACAATTATCAGTGCTTTCAATTTTTAATTTTTTTTAACAGTCCTGCAATAGCTGTTGTTCCCTGAGATTCTCAAATGCTACAATAAGGATACTTAAAGACTGCAAGTGTTGTCATGCTGAAAAAAAATGTGACAAAAATTTCAAGAATTCCAGTCTTGAGGGTTAAATTATTAAAATGCAGAGTTAAAATGCTGATAGCAAGAAAATAATAAAAGAGAACTACAAATCCATTAATGCTGTTTGATTTGTATCTGGAAATCTGTCTCACTTTGGGGTGATCTACCTTCATTTGTAAGAATGTTTGATACATGGCTTTTTATTGTGAAACATAAAGAATAGCAAAACAGAAGAGAAAAATTCATTGAAAGACAGCAGCAAAAAGAACTTGAAAATGTTACTGCAAGTTAAGAAAACAATTCATCCTAGAAGAAGAGGAAAAAGCTCCCTTTTATTACATTACTTAAGAAACAAGATCAGGATTGCTGTAACATCTGGTGTGGGCTCACACTGGCTTCAATCCCAAATGAGCTCTTCTGTGCAACTATATGAGACAGGAGCTAAAGTCTGGTAGGCAGCAGATTTGAAAATGGCAAGCAGATTTTTGCTCATTGCTGTTGAATTTATCATATCTTCATTCTATTCAACACCACCAAACAAAATGATAAATGATAGCTACTTACACCCTACATTCAGCTTTCAGTCATAAAGCTATTGGTAGGTTAAGTAGAGTCACCTTAACAGATATTGGATAGACATAGATTCCTTACAAAATTACCTGATTTTTTCCTGATCCCAAATTTGCCATCCAGCCAAGAACTAATTTTGCAGCTAAGTGCTCTCACACAAGAGCATGAGGAAAATGTGATGCTCTTTAATCTTGTCACTTACTTTAATAGGTGACACCAAAATCCTGTGGATAATTTCTAAGCCCTGAGAGCTCGAATATTCTTAAGAGAGCAGCTTTCTGACTGTGTCAGCAGATGATGTACAATGAAAAATTGAGAGAAGGAATTTCTAGTTTGTACAATCTCCTAGCCAAAACTGGATTTTGTATAATCTTTAAGGATTGTTGCAGCTTCTCTTTGGGCGGTACTTTTAGAAACATAGGGACTGCACTCAAACACCACTGTGCAACTGAAGGGGTTAAGTCAAGGCCTTCTTTCCAGAAGCTCCCTGTACTTCAGTAGCAAGAGGCTTCATAAATAAACAATTTTGACAACCCAAAATCCAAAGAAAAAAGTGGTGGTCTGGTGGCATCTAACATGGCGTGATCATGATAGAAGAAGCAAATTTACAGAGATACTGTCCAAAACAAAGAGTAATTAGTAGAAAGAAACATATCTCTGCCTCAATTGCAAATAAATTACATTGGACTGACATACTGCAACACATATGTGTAATTATTATGTTGCCTAAAAAAATGGAAAGAAAATGCCAAGAAATATGAACTTTTTTGATAGCAAAAAAATTAAACAATAAACATGTATGATATTACCTCTTCAAAATCTGATTATTATTGACATTCTGTGTGTCCTTCAGTTCTGATGGTATTCATACACAGACACTAGTAAGCCTGGCAGCTGTTTTACCACCATTTTAAAAGTCACATTTTTAGGCATTTCATGCATAAGAACCTTGTACTGTTTCTGCATGTATTGCATGTGGTTAAATCAGAATCAATTAACTCTTAGCCAGTGTATTTGTTCCATAAGGTCCTTTCTCTGTAGTATTCAGTGACAGTCAGGGAATGTCCTCTTGAATATGCATTTACTCATGTCTTTCAGAGACATGGTACTGTTTGTGTGGCCAAGTCAGAGCACTGGGAAGGGATGGACCTCTCCTCTCAGCAATTTCTCTTCTCTGCAGCCTCACAGACAGAACTTGTCAAAGGCTGTTGCCAGAGCAACTGAAACCTCTGACAAAATAGCATTTCTGATATGAGGCAGCTGTGTCCCTGGAAAATAGAAAAGCAGCTATTTTTAAATGGCTAATGTTGAAGTAGCTGCTTATGAAAATGCCATACTATCATAAACAGTAGTAAGAAATTACAGTTTCAAGGGTGGTGGGATCATCTCCTGTAATGCTACTTTCCTGATAAATAGAAAAATAATCTATCAGGCAGTGTTTATGAGGAGGCTTTTAGGATAAATTAATCCCTTTTCTCCATGGGTGAAAAAAAGGTCTTGATATTGTAAGCCTAATAACTCAACTATGAGACAAGTTCAAAGGACTGGCTGAAAGAGTGGTAGGATTAGAAAGTGAACATTGACTTCTGCATTTATTGTTCTTATTGGGGATATCAAACTGCAAGGTGCTGAGCTGGCTGCTCATTATTAGACCAGCCCTATTGAATTCAGTGACCTAACAATTTACTATTTATTTTAAAGTCCATCCCTAAAGATTTTGCTGGATTAGGCTGACAATATTTGATACTTGCAGAAACAATTTCAGAGCTCTCTCATGAGTATATTTTTCTTCAGAAGACATAACTGACATGATACTTACTTCAGAGGTGTTCAACTCTGGTTATGTTTCTAAGTCTCCTGACACCAGATGTCATGACACATATGTCATCTGAAAAAAGTATTGTTCTTCATAGGAATATTGATAGGCTTTTTGAAGAGTTTAGGACTCTATTCTGCTATCATTTGTCAAAGTAATTGAAAAGTAGCTTCCTATTTCTCTTCTTCACATTTAAATGTCATCATTACTCAGAGGCATAACTAGAAGTATGGAGAAATGGATTTTTGTCTCACAGCTGTGTTAATCAGGAATCAGTCTATCAAAGTTAACTGATGATATCAAGCACAAAATGAATAAGCATTGTTAACACGAAGAAATCAGTGCAATAGTCTTGAAAATTATTAATAAGAGCTTCTGGGAACTTATTTTTTGTCAGATTTTTTCATCCATCCCATGTTACATGCTCTCCCCTTTATGTGACGGTTTCCTGCTTTCTCTCCTTCTTCTAAGTGAAAATTTTTTGTTTCCTTTAAAATGTAAGATTATCAATATTTGCATTGCCTCCATAAGGTGTGCCTTTCCTGATATCCCAACTTCAAGGACCAGGAAAAGAAATGTGCTATTTTACATAAAATGTAGCTCACTACAAGGCAATGAAAGAGAGTCTCTAAAGTGGTAATTTTTTCATGGGATTCATTTGAACAATCTTACATCGTTTATACATCTTTTAAAAAATCACTGTTAGCAATGTTTGGATACAAATGTAAGTATAGGACAGAGTGCATTTCAAAATTTCTGGAATGTAGCTATGAATACTTTTCTAAATGATGTCTCAGCTGTTCAGCTTCAAAGTGCCCCAGCACTAGAGCACTTAACTTAGAGCATTTGTGTTTACTAAACTTGTAATTTCTGGACATTTATTTGAAAAATCCCTGTGTCATTAATGTTGTTTCTATACTGATCACTTCTAAAGACTGGAGTTTTGATCACTTTATTGCTTGTTTAGATGATACTATTAAAAACATCAAATGGCTATTACATAAAGGGGACATTGTGTTCATCTTCATTTTCTCATTTCTCAACATTTGTAACAAATTAAGGTCTATCCAGTTGATCAGCTTACATAAATTGAAAAAAATAATAGAATTTCAGAAACAACGCCTTTTATCCAGAGGGTTGTTGTGAGTTTTGCTTTTCTGTGTGTGTTTTGGGTTTTTTTGCTTTCATTTCCATAATTACCACAGCCATAAAACAATGGCATGATAACGTGTATGCACCTTCTAAATTATTATAAAATATGTCAGCCCTTTGACCTCATTCTTTCTATGGATCCAGTGCAGCTATTTACTCACATGGTATTTCCTTGCCTCAGACATGATGATTCAGACTTCCACATATGCAAAGGCCAAAAATGATAATGTTCTAGTGGCATTTCATAAGTCTTCATTATCAAAGGAAAGATATTTGCATCTACTAAGCCAGTTCTGAGAATAAATGCTCAGACAAGAAGCAAGAATTCAGAGAGTCTGAATGGAAACCTTCTGTGTCTACCAAATATCTTGAGATAAACTCCTGAAGTACCTTTGATAATGTCAGGAAATTAAGTGGGAATTTGACTACTGACTTTAGGGCAAACATGGGTTTGCTTGTGTGTTAATAAGCTGAGCCAGTGTGCTGATAGATGTTAGGAGATCAAGGTCCTCCACAAAAGGACCTTTGAACCATTTCCTCTGTCTTCAAGAGCTCCTTCAGACAACCTGGCTGTGTGAAGAGGGGAGAAAATGCAGGCTCTCTTCATTTCCCACATTTTTCTCATTGTAGACTGAAATACAGGATCTTCTTTTTGAGGCCCTTAGTTATTAAAACCCATTGTACCCTGCTCACTGTTCTCTTATGACTCTCCTTCCTTTGCCTCAAAATTTCCTTTCCACTTTAAAGTCACCTTGGCAATTGGAATCTGAACGTGTCTCAAAGTTGTTACTTTCCCAGAGGGTCATGAAGTCCTGTTTGCAGTTTTTGGGTGTTTTGTTTTAAACAGAATATATGCAAGCATTGTAATATTTTCTGTCTTTGAAACACAAGAGAACTTTTTTTTTTTGTGAGATCTTTATCATAAATTGGTTTCTTGGAGAGGAATATTCACTTGGCATTAAGCAATAGTAAAGGCCTTTGCTTTCACTCAGGCTGCTTTAGAATATTTTAAAGACTACAGGAAATATTCATTCTATGATTTACACTCTATCTTAATTGTGCTACGGTATTTCCAAAACAATATTGAAGGATGTTCTTTTGTGGGTAGCTGGGAACAAAAATATCTTGTTTAACTTTTGAGCTATGTATACTTTCTTGGCAAAGATTAATTTGAGAGAGGGAGAAAAGATAATTGGTTTTGCTCCAAGGAAGGGTTTTACTTTAGCAGATTGAATTTTGTTACTAATACAAACTTTTATAGTTTGGGTTCAATTATAAGAAACAAAACTTGGAGAACTGACATTTGTTTGGCTATTTCCCAGACTGTTGGTTTGACAGTTTTTTTAAGTCTTGGTCATGCAAGGCATCCTAGTGTTTGTCCTATATTTCTTATTTTTGGAAAGGGAGCTCATCTCGGGGTATATAAAACTCAGCATGGAAAAGGTGAGTAATGAAGAAGAAAGACTTTTGTTGACCCTAGCTTCTCCTGACTTGTGTGCTGGGGTTTTTTTCCCTTTTTGTGTACTACTGCAACTCTGGGTATGGTCACAGAAACAAGACTCTTTCTAGAAGCCTGATGAAAGGATAAAAGTAATCTAAAACAGGGCCTCCATCAGACCCATTCTCAACTTATGTGCAGAACTCTGGCAAAGAAGAGCAGTGGTATGCCAGGGGAAGGGAGATTTCTGTACAATATTCTATTATGAGCATTCAAGGCATCTGAAATTAACAGGCATTTGCATGCTTCAGGAGGCTGGGAATTCTTCACTGAGTAAAACTATTTTATGAAAATTCATTCTATTATTAGAGTAGCTTTGGAGCAGGTTTTTGACACAAAATCATGGCAACTGCAGTTTATGATTCTATTTGTTTTGGGGCTTTTTAAAAGAATGTAGTAATTGTAGTAATTGTGTATTGCAAACCCTGAATGTGGTAGTTGAGCTCAATTTAATTGATGTTAGAATTCATTTAATAGGAGTCATGCAATATCTTCTCTACTTATGTTTTGTTTAACTTTCCTACCACCATTTAAAATACAATATTATTATAAAAAAATTCTGAGATATTTTGTAGGTTTATGTGTTGAGCTGAAGTGCAAATTTACTTAAAAGTAAAGAAAACAAATAACATACTGCAAATGTTCACAAATTTACACTGTGATTTTTAATGGATAGTTATTGCAATAAAATTCCATTCCTTCCTAGTATTTGTGCATCAGTTACACTCAGTAAATTAAGCTGAGGTGGAATTCCTGCTGTAATGACCTCTCTGATCCCTGGTGATAGTCAGTGCATGCTGCCCAGATGTGCACAGCTAACTTCCTCCTACTGACAGTCACGCTTGCCTCCACATGTATATGAATGTTGTCATCAGAATTACTTCTATTCCAAAATAAGTTGTTTCATTTGCTGCTACCATGCTTCTCACTCCCCAAAGTGTGAAAATAAGATACTTCTCTCACCATTTTTGTATTAACATGCCCTCACCGGCACATATTTCTAGCATTGGAAAGAACATTTGGCAGATCAGTGGGCCTTCTATAGACCCCTTTTGAAATATGCTCCACCTTAGTGCTTGCAGAGCACTTTCCACAAAAGCTGATACAGATTCACCTATGAATACAGCTGGGACCACAGCAGTAAGGTTGGTACTTGCTTTCAATTCTCATATAATGTACTTGGAAAATAGTTGCTTTTCTTCCATAAAAACTGTAGACATTTTAAGCACATCTACAGTGAACTCCATTTCAGTCTCTGAAATGCTCATGCTGATGGGCTGTGTCCATCACATGTGCACTGGAAGAATATAAGAAAAAATTGAATATATAATAAAAGAGTACACATTTCTAAACCTATTGAACATGTAACATGCAACAATCCTGGCTTAAAACAAGCCTTATGAAGGAGAAATGCTGGTGTGTGTGTGCCTGTATAGTTGAGGCAGACTCACTTTCCTCTCTCTTGTCCCTCTTTGGCTCTAATAAGAAAAACAGTCCATATTTAAAACACAGTTTGGCAGTTACAGTTGAAATGTGGACTTGTGCTGACAAACACACTTAAAAAGGTGTCAAACTGTGTTTACACTTGTTTAACTGCAAATTTCTGTCTATAGAAGTATTTAAATGTTTTCAGTCACAGTCTGCTTTTCTAGCCTAGACAAGTTGGAAACATTGTCCTCTCCAAAACAAACTTATTTTTTTCTATATCTGACCTACCTTTAAGAAAATCCAAATAAGCAGCTATTTGTCCAGTTTCTGGTTTCAATCAATCCCCAAACCAACACTTTTATATTTCATAATGCTGTAACTGAAGATACTAAATTTTCTTTGTCTGTATTAAGTTGAACACAGCATACTGATCTTAAATTGCAGGGATACAAACCAGAACTAGAGTACCCAGAAATTGTTGATACCCATGTAAATCAGAATTGGCAAGGTCTGCAGCTTTTGGGTTTGCTCCAAAACTTTTAGTATTGCAAAACAAACTTCTTAGCTAGGAATCTTAAAGATGCTCAAAGAATTAAACATTTATAGAAAGGAAAGGCTGTACAAATATTTACTTATGATTATTGCTGTGGTTCTTTCAGATTCAGGCCTTCAAACACTTAATAGATGTACTTAACTTTAGTGGGAGTACTTCCACTGAGTCAGTAGAAATATTCATCAGCCTAAAGTCAGACACAGATGCATTTGCAGGGATGGAACTTTGTATTTTGTATGACTGGTATTAAATTCACCTTCCAACTATAGCTTTAAAGTTCATTTCATAATGGGACTCCTGGGGAAACAAGCTTAGAATAATTTATGATCCTGGAAAAATATTTTGAGTTCATAAATAATATGATAGAGGATATTTTCAAACTTTTGAATAACTTTTCCATTAAGGCAGGTTTAAAGACTTGTTTAAAAGAAACATGAAGCTTGATTTAAACATTGGAATATATTGCCACAGGGAAGGGAGTATACATTTACGTTGTCACGAATTAGGTTTTGCTGAATTATCTTATTTACTGCCATCCTATCTGCAATTGCAAGGGGCTTATTTTGCAAATCTCAAGCAGACAAAGTACAATTCATGCCTGAGGTGATCTCCTGTGAAAATGTGTGATATATTTCTTGAATCTGAAATTTGGGCGTGCTTGCATGATATACAAGTAAGAGAATTCAATACACTTGGGTCCCAATTATCTTTGCTTTTTGTCCCTTACATTGTTAGCAACACTGATACAAAATCTGTAGGAATCCATCAGGTCACAGTGCCACCTGTCCTGGTAGCAATGATGTGAGGAGAGCAGCACTGCACAGGACCCAGTTTCTCTGCTGAAACACAGCACTGCTCATAAAGCCGTAGTGAATGGCGGAGGGAGAGGGGGTCATAATCCCCTCACTGTGCTGTATGCAAAAGCAGGATCAGATCTGGAGCTCGAAATGCAGTGCTGAAAGCTGAAGGAGGTGCCTGAGAAAGAGAAAAATGCAGGAAGTGACAGGAAAACCCTCTTTTATAGGACAGAGAATTATAGGCCAGATGAGAGGCAGAGCAAAGCAGTGGGCTTTAGAAGTATTTGGGAAGGCAGGACACAGTGCTAACAATAAATCATATTCTTGGGTAAGGTTGGTTGCTTTTTTTCCCTTCAGATGATTTCCAATTTTAGGCCTCAATTAAGTTTAAACTTTTAGGACTTTTCTATAAGGCCAAGTGGAATGTCTTTGTCTAGTTCCACACAGTACTAACAAGCCAGAAAACTTACACCCAGGAAATATTTTTCCCCTACTTGAGGAAATATTTGTGGAAAAGCCATCAAATGTAAGAAGATAGAAAACTAACAGGCTTTTATAAAGACAGAAATGTAAAAAATATTAAGACCAAAGAAGATCTTCACATAGGTTTCATTGAATAATCCTGGAAATACTGCATAAAAAGATTCATTCATATGCAATCTTGTAAAAACAGCAGAGGTGTTTTAATGCAGCCAATACATTATAGTTAGGAGGTAAGATTTTCTAATGCAAGAGTCAGAACAAATAGAAGTGCCAGATGGTAAAAAAAGACTAAAATTCTTGTGTTTGTCTAGAGAAGAGCTCCCTGAGAAATATAGAGGGGGTGACCATAAAACTTTTCCTCTAGGACCTCTTTCAAAACACAAGAAGCATTCTGAGGTCAGAAGGAATAAATTCAAAGAAGGTTAAATGCCATTCAATGCTTAGAAAATTACGGACAGTGCGGTCTAAATTAAGCAAAACAATTCCCCAGCCTCTGGGGTGCCACTAAAAGGTGCAAAGATTGTTTAAAGTTACCTTGCTTGCCAAGACACCCAAATGCTTTCTTACAAACTTTCTTACACAAAGTATATTTCTTGGCCGTATCTGAGGGACAAAGAAACTGAACTCTGTATAAACACAGATCTACTGAAAGTGTTCCTATCATCCTCCAAGCCACTTCATTGAATGGAATGCAAACTTCCTCATGAATCTGCTCCAAATGCAGTCACTTGGTCAATCAAACCCCTATACACCGCATTCAAGAGGATGAATAATGTCATGACCAGGATTTACAAAACTCATGTCTAAATATTTTTTCTGTTTTAGTAAATATGGTTTTTATAATTTTTATCAGTTGTTTTATGACTCCCATAAGAGAGTTTGTAAGATTCATAGGCTAACTAACAGAGATACATATACTTGTCTGTATTCACAAGTACTATTTTATTTTCCAGTGACTACAATATTTACAAGAGATGAAATTATGGGCAATAACTACCAAATAAATTAGTAGCTGCTTAATTAATATTCTTGTCTTTACTAAAGCTTAAGATGCCAGAATACTTAGGTACTTTTTTCCTTTGCTTTTAGTTGCTTCAAGATATTTGAAAGGTTATTATGTTGAACACTATAGAAAAGCAGAGCTTACAGAGAGAGGTAATCTTTTACATTAGGTCATCTGACTATTTTACATTAGACCAAACATAAAAAAAAAGATAAGCTTTGGGATCAGACTCTTTTCTCCAGGTCACTACAAGCATTGTTTTGAGCCCTGCACTTTGTTTTCTGTGGCATTATAGCAGTTTTACAGAAGCAGAAGAAAATTAGGACAGATTTAATGGGTGAAACTTACTTAATGTGAGTCACCATAGACAGTGCTTATGGTCTTATTTTCAGTGAAAAACAAGTATTGATGATTTTGCTAATATTTTAATTATCTATGACTGTGCAGAGCACTGATTTAAGTGCTCAATTCCACCAAAGAACCCAGAAAAGAAATCCAAGAAAACCCATCATCTCAGGGCTGTGACAATATAAAGGGTTAATACAAACCTTGTGACTGACAGACCAATGCATGATTTAGAGTAAATGGAGATATATTAATCCTTGGCAGAACAGGTTAGTTTCAGGTGATCTAACCTTAAAAAAGCTGTGACTAGTTGGGAAACAATAGTTCAGATTAAGACTCAATTTTTTTTAACATGCTATGTCAATGAGATCAGATACAAAGCCATCATGTTTCCTGATTAAGGATTTTAAAATCCTCATTGTATTGTAAAATGCTACAATATGATTCTAATTTGTAAGGAGATACAAATAACAGTGTAGACAGATCAACAGTAACACAAGTAAATCATGGGTGGAAAACAACTGTAAAAAGAATGCATCTTACAACCTAACACACTGAGAGAAAATAATCTAAAACATATGGAATGCAACAGGAGGAAATAATACTAGAAATGGAAAAGGACTCTTTGTAGGGAAATAGTAATGCTGAAAGAAGTCCTATAATAAAGAGGAGAGAGATTCCTCATGTCACCAGCAAACTGATATAATTACTTACACAAGAATAGAGAGTGTAAAGGGAGATTAGTGTGACAGAAAATGGAAGAGAGTCTGATGAGGACTTAGTACCTTCACAAAGTGTCTTTATGGGGAAGATCTGCTGAACTGCCTACCAAAGAAAGAAAGGATATAAGCAGCCTAAACAGATGAAAAACTAGAAGATTCTAGGGCTAGACTCTCTTACCTTATTCATATAAATGGCCTTTTGAAATCAAAAGGCAAATACTATGAGCAAGCCAGATGCAGTTAGATCTTCAAGAAGTATTTGCATGTGAAATGTAGATTTCTTCAGGTAATGTGCTTCACTGAGTCACAGGTGCAACTCAGAAACACTACCAATATTTCCAACTCCTTGGCTACAACATCTTGAACATGCTCATTTCTCTGCATACTTCCACTGCTTTTCTTTCTTATTTATTTGAAAACCATTTGAGGTAGAAACTTATTCTCGCTGTGCAAACACACTTAGCCAGGGACATGTTTTTGAAGAGAATTTCTAGGTACAGTTATCACACATCAATACACTTTCAAGAAAGCCTTTTAAGCACATATTCACAATACAGGTTACTTACCTAAATATCATCAGTCAGGTCAAAACTCCACTCTTGTTACTTCACCTTTTCCTGGTTTTTGTCCAGAAAAATGTGAAGGGTTATTTTGAGAACGGTTATTTTGAGAAGGATATATTTGCATTAGATGGATTTGAGTAAAACATTGTAATTTCTCTACTTTGCCACAGCTGTAGCTTTCTACTATAATATTGTGTAGCACTGTTATCAGTTCACCATCACAAGTGAAATAGTGTGTTGGTATAAGAACACTAGAGATAATTAGGCAGAAAGCAAACTTTCCCAGGAAGTTTATGAAGTTTAGGATTTCATTATGAATGCCCATGGAAGGAATATTCTGCTGATGCAATTCACTTAATATTTTTGACCAGAATTACCATGTGGCCTTGGACAGCTGTGGTTAGCACTAAGTGGCATGAAATACTGAATCCTAAAGCAAAAGATTGTTTTGTCAGCCAAATGCACAAAGCTTGAATTCCCAAAGAGCCTCGACAACGTGTGAGATAACGGAAGAGAAATAGTTCAGAACAGCAAGTTGAAAAATGTGTACACTGGCATGCATACTCTAAGCATTTTGGAAGGAAATATTGTCTACAAAAGTCTATGATTTGTTCTAAATACACCATTCCTTGCATAAAATCTTTTTGTACCTCTTCTATCAAACAAGTTGATGAAACGCAATGCAATGACCTTTACCCTGTAACACACCACTGACAACCACCTAATCAAATGGTGGGTTTTGAAGACAATTTTATAAAATGTCTTATGCATTATTTGGGCAATGACACAAAATTAGAAAAGTCAAGACATTTTAATTATATTTTCAGTTTCAGGGGATATCTCTGGTAGATCCTTAAATATCAAATGTAGTGGTCCACTTACCCTCCTAAATTGGAGTCATGGTGGGGCTCACACCCTATCAGAACACTCATTTGGTTTTAGATCTGTTTTCATCTTCTCTATTTTTGAGTGACTCCAACTGCCCATACTACTTTATTTTTGCATGAATTTTCCTCTGACCCAACTCTTTCCATCTAAGCCAAAATATGAACTTGCCTCCCCACTTTGCCTTCTAGTATTTCTCATTTCTACTTACACAAAACATTTCCTAAACTGAACTGCTGGGGAGAGATTTTTCATGCCATGTAAGAAGGCTGGAAGTGCATCAAAGGGCCCTGAAATATTGTATTTGGTGAGAGATCTATTCCAGTGCTTAATTATTTGACAGCTGGGAAATCTTCCCTTGTATCTGACCTGAATTCCCTGCACTGCAGTTTGAGCACACTTTATTTTTTCTTGACCTCCAATACACAAGAACAATTTGTTTCTAACCTTTCCACAGCAGTCCCTATGTATTTAAAGACTGTTCTCACATCTCTCCTCAATTCTCCCTTCCCTAGACTAAACAAACCTCATCTTTTCAGTCTCAGAAGTCAGATTTTCTGGGCTTTTGATCATCTTTGCTCCTTTCCTCTGGTTCAAAAATTTCTTGAAAAGGGCTGCCCAAGGCTTAGCATAAGACCCTAAGTGAGGTCTTGCCAGAGCTAACTGGGAGAGTTACAATGCATACTTTTAACATATCTTACTCATTTTTGTGCATTGGTCATTATATTCAGTTCGTGATCTACCAAATTTCCTAACCGTTTTGCCCAGAAAGGCCATTTAACTATTTGTTCTGCATCTTTTAAACTTAAAAATAATTATTTCAAAACTTACTACTTTGTACTTGTCCTTATTGAAATATAATTTATTTATTATTTCAATATTAAAATACTTTTCTTCCCTAGCATCTAAGTCACTAGTGGAAATGGTGGAAATACTAATTTACAAAAAGAGCTTCCTAAACACGCTTAACACAGTTATCTCTTTTGAAAGAGCAATATTAATAACTGTCCTTTGGGTACAGTTTTCTAACCAGTTTTCCAGTTCCCATGTTATGAGATTTACTTTACCATATATCCCCAAGCTGCTTATATCATCTAAGACCAAATTAAGATAACCATGTACTATTTCTTTAGTATCTACATGGCAAATCATTGTGTAATAGAAGGAAATTAGATTAGTACTACGTCACTTGTTCTTTATAAGCTCACCCTGCTATTAACTTATTACCCTGAGGCATTCTTGTAATTACAAATACATTGTTTAAGTACCCAGTTTGATAGTTTTCTGAGAATGGAAGTTCAGTCAACCTATCTCTCTTTTAAAGAGGAACTTTATGTTTCTTTTTCGATGAAACTGGGGAGAATGGCATAAGGCTGCCTTTGAGGGATCCACTCAACTGCCCTTGGTACAAGCCACAGCAGGATCCATTCCAGAGCTGGTGACAGAATGGCACAAATAGGCAATAATGGTTGCACTGAAGACTTTTCAAGTGACACTGTCCAAGACACATAGAAAATACATCACAGAAAACACACTTCACTCCTTGTCTGCCCACCCAAGGCTGAACATGTTAGACATGTTTCCTATCACTATCATAAAATCATAGAATCACTAAGATGGAAAAGACCTCTATGATAATCAAGTCCAAGGTTCTTTATAGCATTAACCCAAATAACAGGACTTTAGAGCTATACTCTACAGAGTCTGAGCACCTTTCTTAATGGATCCTAATGAACTGGCATGTTTTGGTGCAAACCACTATGAACCTGGACAACTGCTAGTCATTCCTCCCTGTACAGATGCCCTGTGTCTCTCAATGCCAGATCCCCAGCTGACCTCATGCTTCATAACATAGGTGCTACTTGCTTTTTAGTTTATCCATTCATTTTTCCTCATCATTCTGATGACATCAGTTTCATTCTTCATGCTGCCCACCAGTTCCGCTCCCCTTGCCAGCCACATGAGACTGTGCCACTGATACATGAAAAGAGGCAGCCATGAATCACTACTAGCAGGTATGTTCCCACCTCTTTAAAGCAGCTCTGGAAGTGGCTGTGAGCATGCAACAACCTGCCCGTCTCTTACTGCCGTGGGTGACTTGTGGACACTTGCAAACAGGCAGCAGTCAGCCTGCCTGCATATGCCAGTGCTGTGTTAGCTCCCTTCAGGTCCCTGCATGCTCCATTAGGCACAGCCTCATCGTATCTGGGGCCATGTTTTCAGGTTTACTGTCTGCACAGACAGTGAATTTGGTCTCAAAGAGAGCCTCACTGCTCTGCCCCACAGGCAGCATAGGTAGGCCTGAGGGTTTCCTTACAGCATTTGAATGTGCTGCTGTAACTCATTTGGAAGCCTTTGTATGTAAGGATTCGGACCAGTTCACATCAAATTACTGTTATGAAAGTCTGAGCAGCCACAAACAAAAAATCATACAGATTAATTAAAATATACACCAGATACATATTGTGACTTCAAAAACAGTCATTAACGATTACATTACTTTTTCTTCTACCTAAATAGTTTTCTACTTGAACATTTTCTAAATAATAAAACTTTCTTTGATGTAAGAATGTGCCTGGATCGCTGACATTTTTTAAGGGAGACATGGAGATCAGTTGTGGATATTTGAACAGGATGCATACGTTAAGTTTCTACATTCTCAACTTCAGAGTTGGTGCTGTAGTTGTGCCGGGCTGGAGTCGGGAGGGTAATAATGTAAGACCTGATATTGACCAGAGAAAATAAGCAAAATCCTCATAGCATCAAAACAGCTTCACAAATGGCAACAAAAAAAAAAGGTTATGAGGAACACACTACTTATTTGAGTCCTTGGCCTGTGGTCTTAAAATTTTGAATGACTAATGGAGCTTCCTTACTTACACACACAAGAGTCTAAGTATGAAAACTGCAAAGGGATCTTTTAGACTTGACTGTGCAACCAAAGAGAGCTTGTGTAGAAATGAGGTGTAAAGACATTCCATTAATGATGGCGTGTTTTGCTTTTCTCCATATGTAACAAAAATTTTCTGCCACGTGTTTTCTAGCAAGCACGTCAAAATTCACATTTTTCTGTAGATTTCTGTAGATTTGTGGCTACAGAGAAATGCTCATGATGATACAAGGATAACCCAGAGTGTTTAGTGAAGCAGACTTCAGTACTTAATTGCTGTTCCTCATCCATTCCTTCAGAGATCCTCTGAGAGAATTGAATGTTCTCTGCCTTGAGTTACAATTTTTACTCTTCAGTCTTGCATCATATCACAGGGAATTTTCCAGTTATTTTTGTGTTTTCTTGTCTTTGGTTTCAGGCTTTCCTAATCAAAGACTTCAGTAGTCTGCAGTAAGGGCATACAATGACAAATACATGAGAAATTCAGCTTTTTGCTGCAACTATGTGCATGTACAATATGTTCCCACTGGACTTACTCTTTGCTTTTCGTGTTGACAGAAAAAATAAATTGAATAACTGTATTTCTAAATTTGTAACCTTTGAACTGCTCAGCTCTACGTTTGTATTAATACTGTGTTCAAATATGCAGTCAAGAATTTGATTATTTGCAAAATAAAGTGACCTTTTAGAGTCCCCAGAACTCCAGATTGCAAGATATGCTTACCTGCCTAAGGGCTGAAAGGACAGATTTATTCCAAAATAACTCAACCCATCTTACTATAAGACATATTATTCCCTCCTAATAGGGGGAAAAAATTAAAGGCAATGGGAAAGTTGTTTATAGGCTACTCTAAACTCAGTCATTAAATGGGAGAAACTGACACACATAACTCTATCTCAGCCATTAATCAATATGAAATTGTACTCTTAATTACAGTCTGTGAATGAACAAAGTTGCTTCAGCTATGCTGCTTCACATGGGCTTGGGAAATGGCGAGGTTAGGTTTTTTTCCCAGAAATCTATGCCAATATCTGTTTTATACAAATAATTTTTCATGTTTTAAATTCATTTAGTCACCTTTGGTGCTGCTCTGAGTTCTAGCAACTCAAAGGAACAACTATCTTAACTGAGCTTTCAAGGCTGAAATGAAATGAATGCAGAATCCTTCAGTGGCTTCCACAGCTCTGTTTTAAGCCTATTGCAGAATGTTCCTCAAACCTCATCTTGACTTCCCAGTCTTCTCAGAAGGCCTCCATAGCAATGCCTGTCAAATTCTTGGAAGAGAGATAATTCAGATGGCAAAAAAGGAAGAGATAAAGGCAGGATAAAACCGGCAGCAAAACGATACCAATGAAGGAAAGGCCTGACAAAGACGATATCTAGACAGAGATTCCTTTCAGCATCTGAACTCAAGTTTTGGGATTAAGTATTGTAAAATCACGTCCACATCTTTTATCTTCTTACCTGGCCAACAAGATAACCACTGACAAAGGTAATAGTCCATTTCCCCAACAGTCTTTGGTATCTCCACAGTAAATTGTTGACCTGTATTCCTTATGCTATTTTAAGAGGGAAAGGTATTATTTATGGAGTGATACATATAACATTTTTCAGGTATAAATTTATTTTCAGAAATAATTAGACACTACAGCATTGTTGCAGAACGTAAATTGGTGTGAGAACAGAGTACTTGCAAGCACATCTGCTCACAATTCATGTTGATCCTAGGCCTGAGGACAAGATATGGGAATGTGGGAAGCACTATTTCCAAGCTGTTAATTCACTGTCTGTGATCAATGGCAGCAATTATTTGCCTGTCAGACTTCTACATGAATAAAGCATGATCAGGATACACTCCCTATCCCCTTGGTTCTCTTTCTGTGCAGTATGAGAACAATGTTCTTGAGTGTTAATATAGGTTTCTCAGCCAGCCAGAACACAAGTGGGGGTTCAGAAGTCCGAAAATAATTTAGCAGGGATGCAAATTTATTTATGATGCAGAGGCTGAGCTGTCAGGAACAACCAGACATTTACTGAAAAGAAAAAACTGTGTTGAGGAAAGAAATACAAAAAGTGAAGAAGAAATAGGAGGAGACGACTAAAGAAAAAAACAGTTCATAAATTTTCATGTGAGCAAAACAAATGACTGAAGGTCCAAGTTTCAGGGATCCATTGAGAGTTTTCCTATAAACAGACCTAGCCTCTGCGTGTGCAGGTTCCCTGGGATGTAATTCATGGTATACCACTAACCTGGGTAAGAGGCATGCTGAAGGGCTATAAACACTTGGAAAGAAATTATCAGATGTGTGCCCAAATTTTATCATTATTAGAGGAGATTAGACACTGCAGATAAAACTTGTCTTTGTCCTTGACACTGTGTCCCTAGAAGTGCTCTGCAGCTCTGTCGAACTCACCAAATGAGTAGCTCCATGGCCCATCATTTCCACTGATCTGTAGCAGCTTTGTGGTTAAGGCACTCCACAGCCATTTCTTATCTCTCTGCCACTGCCTTCTCCTGGAAAAACACAAATTTCTCAGTGGTTTAGCTCCTGATGTACAAAATGAAATGTTTTTAGCAAATACATTATAAAGATTAGCCCATTTAAGATGTGTTCACACAGTCCACATAGTGTTATATTGAGGGTGAAAAAGATTGTGACATAACCAATGTGTTTGTGAGGCAGGAAAAGTAGATTCTCAATCTCCTGCTCCTGTCCAGCACCTAAATTCCCCATTACCAACACGGGTGATATCTGTATCGAAAATTTCATGACAGTGCATTAGAAAAAACCTGGAAAAGCCTAACACATACCAGAGACTGAAGTAATATGCACAATTATCTTGTTGGAAAAGAAAAAATAAACAAAATTATCTGAATAAAACCAGAACTTGCAATACTTAGATAAGGAGGCATACCAATTTTTATTTGAATGAGTTACCAATTCAGTGCTCGTATATCTACTTAAGCTGTCAAAACATTACATGCCATGGAATATATTATATATATTAGATGGGTCAGATTTAGGCCACTTCCTTCCCACATATAAAATCAGAGATGGTTAAGTAGGGCACAGATTTTGAGCCTGTTCATGGCCTCCCATAATCCTGCTCTCAACAATTCCTGTTGTATGAGCCAAAAAGAGAACATAAAGAATCAGAAGGAATAATTTATATTTTTTTGTTATTACAAAATCAGCCTGATGTTCTCTATGCTTTCCTCTGACAGAAGTCCTTAAACAGCTAGGCATGATATGGAGCAGATGACTTAAGCATTTGACGTCTCTCACTCTCCAGAAGTTGCCTGAGATTCTCATGTACTTCCTGCATGTTGTTGCAGTCACTCTACCACTCAGAAGTATTAGCTTGACCTATCTACTGCTCTGTAATTTGCAGCCCAGCTGGCTCTTGTACACGAGGCTAGGGAAATGGGAGGAGACTAGGATGCTCTGAAGCAGATGAAAATCACATCTCAGTAGAGTTCAGAAAATAAGAATGTAAGAAGGACCAGCCTCCACCACTGCCTAGGAGATGCTATTCAAGGAGCACATCTGCTCTTGGCCACTGTCTCCCTACTATTCTGCCCATGTCCAGAGTCATTGATTAAGGAATTCCTGTCAATTTTCTTTAATATAGTATTAGACTGGATTTTCAGGAGTTCCTAGTTCCTTGTATCCTCTGCTGAAACTGTCTCCAAAATTTGTGGCAACGAATTTTGGGATGATGAAGGGTTTGCAGCTCTGCATTCACTTCATTGATTGCCTTCACATTTCCCACTGAATATTCTTCATTCAAAGTTTAGAATTAAGTCCTTTAAGTCTCTTATTTTAATGCAATTACTTGACATCCTTAATCACTTGTCCTGCCCTTCTCTGAACTTTTTCTATCTCCACTATGACTCCTTGTGATGTGAGGATCAAGCTTAGGACGGCATCTAGGATGTGTGAGATTTTGTACGGCAGCGAAATTATGTTTTCTGTTATATTCTCGATGCCCTTTCTGGTGAATTTTGACTTTTTATTTCCTCTTGGCTACTACTCTATCTTATGTTAATGACTTCAGAGGACTGTTGGTGATGATTTCTGAGTCTCTTCCCTGAGATATAATTGCCAATTACAAGTTCAGAATCCCATAAGCACAGTTTAGACTCCTCTTTCCTCAAGATTAATTACTTCACATTTTTTACACTGACATTAATTTGATAGTTATTATCTGTTCACTCAGGTTTGTGAGATCGTTCTGGAAAACAGGCCTACAAAATATACTTCCCTCAACTGCAACTGCAACTGTGTGAAATCCCTCATGTGACTGGAGGACCTCCAGCACATAAAGCTCTTGCAAATACCCTGCAAAGAGGCAACTCAGGGCACAGGAATTCTATTCCCCTACCTGAACAGGCTCTCAGGTGCTGGGAAAGCAGGAAGCTGAAACACCTGCATGCTTAGCAGGGATTGTCTGTCTGACTGTATGGACATCTTGCATGAATGTAAAAGTGTTCTTCAGCCATCTCTAGAATGACTAAATTGTAAAATGCTTGCATGTGAGTGGTTATGATTTAATCTTTAGGATCAAAAAGGAAGGGGAAGAATTTCCCTGCCTGAACAGCTATGAGAATTTTGCAGCCCAGTGAAGAGTTCACTACATAACTTCTCCTTCACTGGCTTCTGTGTGCAGTGACAGCTGGTCTGTCAGCTCCTCTGACTATTCAGTTTGTTTGTTCAGTCCTTTGGGATCCATCTTTTATGTCAGGCTACTCTTATCTACAGGCATATCAGAAACATCAATTCCCCTGCCATGTCCATGTGGATCCAGAAAACAGAAAGGTAAAGGAAGCATACTTTTCATCCCATCATGAATTTAAGCACTGTAGTGTAATATTAGGCAGGCAAATTAATTTCAGCTGCAATCACAGAGCCAGATTACATCACTGTTTTCAAAATTTCCCGGTGTAAGACAGATTTAGCAATGAAAAGTAGCAAAATAAGATTTTTAACAGGAAGATGGGACCAAGGAATGTCAGAGACAGGAGACATGTTAGGGTCTGTAAGAATCATGCAAAGGGCTGTCAGAGTCAGAGTAGCAAACACCCTTTGGACTCCTGAATCTAGGAGCTAAAATAGCAGCACAAGCCTATTGCTTTGACGGTCAGTGCTTTATGTGCTTCATGAACCTTGCTTCTCTTTATCCATTCTTTGTTTCCAAAGCTTGTACTGAAGTGAAATGCTTCAGAAGTAGACTTTACAAGCCATCTTTCAGTCTTCAGTAAAGTATGTGAAAGACAATTCATTCTTCCAGTGCTCTCCTGCAATATAGAAATTACTTGTTCATCATCTTCACGGAGTTAGCCTTTAATTTAAAAAAACCACAACAGTAAGATTATACCATAAAAGACAGATCATATATTCTGCCTCAGGTGGCCACTCCTAGAATCCTTCTTCCAGGATGACTTAGTCCATACTCTAAATTAGCATTCCCTGGAAAAAATTACCTGTTTCCCCTTAGGTCCTGTCTCTGTATGCCAGAAGCTTTCAGTTAAACCTTTCTCAGCAGTACAGATGCCTGCTCCCAGGGCAAGGCCCCTCAGGCAAGCAGTGCCAGTCTTGCACAGGACAGCAAGAGCCTAATCTTATTTCCTGACTGTGACATATGGGGAGAGGCTGAGAGAGTTTGGATTGCTCATCCTGGGGAAGAGACTACTCAGAGGGATCCCCTCAGTGTGTGTAATTATATGATGGTAGAGAGCAAAGAAGATAGACCCAGGCTTCTCAGTGCTGCCCAGGGAAACAAGAAGAGGTCACATATTTAAATACAGGCAATTCTATTCAAACATAGGGAAAAGGGCTTTATCACTGTAAGGTTCGTGTAACATGGGAACAGGTTGTCAAGGCAGATCGTCAAGTCTGTATCCTTGGAGATAACTGAAAACCCCACGGGACATGGCCCTGAGCAACCTGCTTTAGTTGACCCTTTTCTGAGCAGGGAGGGTTGGATGAAACAGCTGTCAAAGGCCCCCTCCAAACTTAACCCTTCTCTGTGATTCTCTGTGAACACTCACACGCTTGCAAATATTAAGCTTTCTTGCACATTTTTGAACCCTACTCTGAAGCATGTGTACTTGGGACAGTATTTACACCAAGACAACTCAGGAGAAGAGCAATAAACTTGAAACACACAGGTATAATTTATGTTTGGACATCTCTGTCACTTGCTGTAAGGCTGGCTTTCCACCAGGAAGAAAAAGACAAAATGCCCCAGAACCAGCATAATAGCCATGTCTCAGCTATGTAGGATCATCTCTCAGGAAATAACTTGCATTTACTGCACATATATTTGCCTACAAATTGTAGTGGGCCTTGCTTAAGCACTCTGCTGAATCAGGACTAATATCCACCAAGAGTAACAGGCACTTCACCTCTGCAGGATGACGTGCTTAATTACACTAATACCTTTGAAGAGATTTATTCCTCTCCTGAGGTATGCATTTGCCCTGGTGTTTTAGGAAAGTCCATGACAGATATCATGATGTGTTAAGTGAACTGCTAAAGATTCCAAATAGTCCCAGATAACAAAGAACACTTTTTCTTTAATGTGCTTTAGAGGAGTAACATCATATATCTGGAAATTTAAGAACACCAGTTGAAGTGTTTATGAAGTTGTACATGAGTTATTTGGTTGTAACAATGCTTAACTGTAATTTAGTGGTCTTATTTGCAACACTTTTTGTCTTTTTTATGACTTTTTAAAATGGGACCAGGCAATTTACAGTGCTGTGCCACTGTGCATTAGAGAATTGTACCACAAAACTGAGATGCACCTTTCGTTGTTTCATGTGGCAGCCTGGCCTCTACAATAGTTATAGGAATCCTTTTACGTAAGTGTGTGTACAGACACCTATCAGCCTCATTCACCCATCCTGAAGTAACACAGAGGGTTTAGGCTGAAAAAAACCCCTTTGAAGGCATTTCAATTGCCTCACCAAATCCATTAACTGTTCATTTCCAGAAGAATGCAAAGATGTAACCAGAGTACAATTACTGCTAATAAACATACCAGAACTTACTTCTCCATCAGATAGTGCTGAAAACAGTTGTCTTTCTGACATGACCAAGGTTAGATGAGTTCAGCACCTGTTGATGTGGTAACTATTGAGCATGTTTTTCTAAAGCAGGTGTTGAAGTCCCTTGACCATATTCACATCAGCTGGACAAATGGACAACTGTTTCTCACCAACAAAGTTCATGTATGTGATCTTGACATAGTAGTTTCTGTGGTTTTGAGAAAGCCCAAGAGTAAATCCTGAAATTTGTAGCTTAATAATTTCAATAAAGTGAAAATCAGCCCTGAACTAAACACCTTCTCCAACCTAAACTTGAACTTTACAAGGTTTTTGATTGATTAGTTTATTTGATGCCTCTTACAAGGAGAGCAGTTCTTAATCTATTCTTTTTTTTCCCAGACATCTGGAAACTTAAAGCTGACCTCTCCCTTAAACATCTCCAGATACACTTGTTTTTCAACCTCAACTGCTTCTGAAATCCTTGTCACTCTAACCTCTGTAATACCATTCAGCCCATGGTTGACTCTAGAAGAGTAATTTCTTGGATTTTATCTTATCTTATCTTGTATTATCTCATCTTGTATTATATTATATTATATAATTATCCTTCCTTACTTCATAACTCATCCTCCAGGAAGTGTAAGCAAATTTGTCCCATTTTGTAACATGTGTGAAAATCATGTAGTTGTTTTTTTAAAAAGACTTATCTGTGTAGATGTTTTCCTTCTGATTTAGGTTTTATTTCCTCCCAAGTTGTAATGGAGCTACCCTTTTCCAGAGGGAAAATGTACTATTCTATATAGTGCCTTCCAAAGAAAGTTAATACCAATGTAGCTCACAAGACTTTACCCTTTTTTTGTAATTTTCAGATGCTTGGTTCCAAAGACTAAATAATTATGCCTTCCATTTACAGAGTACCAAGTAGTATTGAAAACAAACCCATTTTAATAGTTGCATTAAATAATGATATAATAATATTTTAACTTGTTTTCAAATCATTAAAATTTATTAGCATTTATATTCAAGTAAGAGATCAGACAAACTGCAAAGTGTACAGCAGTGCCTAATGTTCATATACACATGTAATAAAAATATAGTTAAACACAAATGTTTCTAAGATATTGTAATAGAAATTCTTTTCACAAAGCAAACAGAATTTTACTAAGATTAATTAATGATCTCTCATTTTTATTATTCTTCTTCTGATTTTTTGTTTTCCCTGCCCCTAACTAGCCCCTTGATGAATAGAAAGAAAGCAATTTGAATTTCTTTGTTTAATTTCATGAATACCCACTGTGAGCCCTATCTAAAAATCGGCTCATTCAGAAAAAAGATCATAATGAGCAGGGAATTACTTTTATATTTTTCAATTTTGAAAGGGGATATGAAGTTAGTTCAATGTATGGGCTGTTGGTTCCTAGGATTTTGAAGATGTGTGTCTCATGAAACAAAGAAACAATTTTCTCCTTTAGCTATGTTCAGCAGCAAAGGGAAGAAAACAGTCTTATAATGTGTATATTGAAATGGGGTTTGGGACATTGGTAGAGCATGTGCAAAATAAATGTCTACATGCTTTCAGACTTAGCACTCATGGACTGGAAAAGTTTACTAAGCCTTCCTGAAAAGAGATTATAGATATAGATGATAAAGATGATATAGATATAGATAGATATAGAGATATAGATATAGATGCAAACAGATATAGATATCTTCTGCCTTTCCATCTTTTTACTTTCTGCTATAAGAGTTAAGTGTTTTGGAAGGGAACTAATTTCTCCTTCCTGATACAGAACTATTTGTTCTATAACTACTTCTATGTATAAAAGTAGTTACTTTTAAGTAAATACATGCAAAAATGTAAGTAGACTACAAAAAGAAAGGCAATGCATGTGTTAATGTGGTGGACTCTGAATTTGTCATGCAAGTAAGATTGTTATTTTCCTTCTCTTTTCTAAGCAGTTGTCTGGTTTTACATGCATAATATGAGGCCCAGACACATGGTGTCTTCCTCCCTGCCACAGGAGCAGGGCTGCTGCACTGTTTCCAAAAGTTGTAGTCAGAACATTCACACACCTTGTCCTCTCTTATTGCAGGTGTGCCTTATCCTTGTCCTGTTCTTGCGACCAGACCTTCTCATTTCAGGTCCAGTGCCTGCACTGCTGACCAGCATCACCTCTTGTGATGGCACTGAGCTTAATTAGTTCTCACATGTAGAGCACACGAGCACCTCGTTTAGCAAGTGCTTTAGCTGGCAGTATTTAAAAGGCTTGTATATTTCTACAAAGCCATTTTGATCTCATGTTCTGTCGGGGACAATTTTACCATGAAACTACCCAGCCTGTGTTTAACTGGGGCTGACCAGCAGAGCATTCAGCCAGGCAACGAACAGTCAGTGGATCTTTGTAGTAAGTAAAGCAGTTCTCACAGTAAGGCCTGTCTTACTCCACTAAAGCAGATTTCACTGGTGTGTTATCTCTCCTAGATAACAGTCCTAGTCCTTGGAGGAGCTGAATCTGTCCCTGACATGTCAGTGTGGGGCTTTCCCTCCAGTGAAAAGAACCCCTTTTTTCCTGAAAAAGTCATGCTCAAGACTTCTCCTCAGTGTCGTGCTGAGAAGTCCAGTTTCCATCTTAGTTGAGAAATTAACCAATGATTTTTTTCTGCCTAAAGTATTCTTATATGTTCTGTATAATCCATGTATTTTTTAAATTATCTGGAAAGGATGAAAACCACAGAATTCTTCCTGTCTTTTGAAATTTGTGTTTCAAGGCTTGTAAAGGGTCAGTTATCTCTGCACAGAGACTCTCTTAGTGGGTTACAGATGATGCCAAAACCTGTTAAGCATCAGTAAGGCAAGGCAGCACAGTATAATCTGAAGCTCCATTACAGCTCAGAGGGTGCCAGTGACCTCTCTGTAGGGTGTTTTCATCTCTGCAAATTGCAAAGCTGCCATCTGGACTCTATTCACCCTCTCTGTAACAACACTACACAAATACAGATACTTTTAGCCACAAAACTGATCTGTGATGAAAAAGAGAGTCCTTCTGTCTTGATTCATTTAAAGGACTCCAGGGCAGCTCTCCAGCTACACAGCAGCATGCTGGAGGTGCTGCCTGCAGTCACACACTGTGTGAATGCATGAACAAGATTTCAAAGAAAAAGAGACTTTACTGGTAGCTGAGATACGCTTAATCTGTGCTGCCTAAGGCTATACTTGCAGCTTTCTCCCCAGCCTCTTTCTTCTGGGTCCCTGAAAATGTGCAGGATTCATGAAGCCAAGAGGAACAGCATAAGGGCCATAGAGTCACCCTGGCTCTTTGGGGAGGACTGCTGAGGAAGCAGGGGTGCTGAGCACTGCTGCAGGTGTCGTCCAAACAGAAAACCTCTGCTGTGCCTGCACCACCTATCCTGAAGTATATTGGTGAGTGCCTTCTCTATTCTGGAAAGAGAGCAGACATGCAACAGTGTTGCAGACAATGCAACAGTGGTCCTTTGGGTGCTGCATTGCTGCCAGAAGTGCTTGTGGAAGGATTACAAATTGTGACCAGAGTGTCTCAGTCAGGACAGCCATCAATACAACAGCAGATCACTCCACTGCTTGGCAGCTTCTTTACTGCTCTATGGTCTGAAATTACTCAGACCTGGCTTTGTGAAGCTTCATTTAATTTTCACCTTGTAATACAACATTTTCTGTTTCAAAGTTTCTATTACAGCATTATTACCCAGTCACAGTTTTTGTGTTAGGCTTGCACTAAGTATGTTGCTCAGTATTACATTTAATGAATATCAGCTACCTTTGAGCTAAAGATTTATTTAAATTGCAGGTACAAGAGTACTTTCGAAAATACAAAGAAAATAATTACTTAGAGGGAAACAAGTAGAATTCTGTCCCAGACCAAAATAAGTGAGATGTTAAACATCTGAAACTGAGTTCTCTTGCAAATATACAACATCAACTGTTTGCTTCATTGCTATTATGTAGAAGGCTTATAACTTAAGCCTCAGTCAGAAACTCAGCCAGAACAAATGCTGGGCTGCAGCAACTGGATTTCTGGACCTGGAGTAGGCATTTAAGGGAGGCATAAAACATTTTCCATCTACTAACCTTCTACACTACTCCTGCTTCTCTAACAATTTAAACTAATAGAGCACCTGGCCCCTACTGAGTCTCCATCTTATTAGAAACACATTGGGTCTGACGGCTGCTTGGGAAGCCAAGAACCACATTCATCACTGGGGTATCTCATCTGACATCAGTGAGATCAGAATTTGGCTTTAATCCTCCAGAACGCACACGATTTTTACACAGGGACCATGTGAAAATTGACTTTGACTGCTACACTAATTCTACTGTATTTGGAGAAGGACACTGAATGTTTCCCTTTGTTCAAAACTTCTCTTATTAGCATTTTACTTTGCAGCAGCAGATAGGGCTGGGCCTTCTCACCACATGCTGTCAGGAATATTGTAGCCTGGAGAACAGTCTGGATTCTTCTCACTAAAGAATGGAAACTTGCTGTATATTATTTGATTTGTATGCTCTCATTATGTTTTGATTTTGGCTGCTGAACGGAAATAAGAGCGTGGAATAAATTTTGTTTAATGGAAAGAAATGGTATAAAACAAGATATCATAGAAAAGGTAATTGCATATTTAATAATTGTTTGGAACTATCTTTTTCTTAATCTAGCGATCTTCCAGAGAAACCTTTTTTATTTTTAAGAACAGCTTTGAATGAAGCAAGAAATTCTAGCAGAAGACTTTTTACAGTTAGATTTTCCTTTTAGCTGGATTTTGGATAACAATTGGGTTTCCATTCATAAAATTAAATTATATTTTGTCAATTCTCTTTAGTATAGGCAATGTACAACTTTTCTTCTACTCTATGTCAAAAATCTGGTCTTTCTGCATCAGAACTTTCAGTCACAGGCCTCATCTTGCAACACCTGATTCAGATGTATTTTAGATGTTTGCACTTTGAAGAGATGTCTCTGATAACTTAATTTGCAAACTGAACTTGGAGCAAAAAACCAAATCTTCTCAGTGCCTTGGATTCAGATGATTTGTCACTTTCAAAAATTTAGGCTGGTACTCACAGTAAATTAAATAGGAGATTTTTATCTCTAACACAGGCCAGACCCACAAATACTGGACATCCGTCCTTCTTGCCTGTATTTGTGCATGTGCATATATATCACTTGGGCAAAAGTTGCTAAGTTTTTTCTATGAAAACTTCTCTAGCTACTCAATCATTTTTATTATTCCTCAGATTGGGAATGATAATTGCTGGGAGCTCTGAACAAGTTGACTTTTACATAATTATAATAAAATCATCTTTATGGAATATTTCTAGTGTGATAAGCATTGTTTGCAAAGTAGTTCGAGGTCTTGTAAATGACAGACTTTTAGTTAATCTTTCTTTTCATTTTTTTAAGAGGAAAAAATTAAGGAAAATGAGGACACACTGCTAGACCTGATTATGTTATTTATTGCAGAGTTTTAACAAACATTTTCATAAATGGTTGACTAATGACATCCTGCACTCTAACTTGAGCTTGCTCAAATGATCTTATCTATAAATGATTAGCAGGTTTATGGCTTAGGAAAAAGTGGAATTTTCTCTGGTTTTCAGTACAGATCATGTCCAGAACATGTTCTTTGGCATCCTGAGAACCAAAATAGAACAAGAATGTGTTTCTTAGCATGAAATAATAATCTAAATTGAAGCATGTTCACCCTCTGGGAGTTCTATTCTGATTTTCAGTAATTGCCAAGTATCTTTGTAGATGACTGATTTGGTGAGTGGTCTACCCAGCATTCAGCAGTAAAAACACTAGAAATATGTCATTGCATAACATTTAAAGATGTGATTTTACCAATGAGACACAAACATAAATTGCAAATAAGAAAAAAGATGTTTTTACTTTTCCTCTAAAGCGTGCAATTTATTGGGAGCCTCCACATATGTGCTGTCCTACACATGGGGAAACAGTCTAGAATAAAGCCAGAAGCAATCTAAGCTTGTGTAAATGGTGTAAATCTGCAGCAACTCCTATTGCTGCCTTCTCCAAGTATTGAAGGTTTTTATGGTTTTGGAAATGGAAAACTGAGAGAACTACAAGACGGAACAATTGCCTACAAAGCCCAGGGCATGCAGTTCATTTTTGCACTAAATATAGTGACCACATCTCACAGCTTGCTTGAAACAGCCATCCACAGGTATAAAGCCAGAATGCTTTTAAAACAAGCAAAAGTAAAATTTCACTTTGGGCCAAGGAATGGTACTATTAAAGAAGCAGGTGCTACTTAGTTGTTAAGAGTTAAACTGCTAGTGGGATCAACAGTCTTAGATCACAATTAATAAGAGAAAGTAAAGTTTATGTCTATCTTGGAGGCCTACTTGGTAAAATACATGCAAAATATGTTAGGTTCTTATTCACAGATTTGGGATGATGCTTCTCATATCCCTTTTGTTTTTGTGGGCTATTAGTAAAAGCCCTTCTTATGACCTTGGAAACACGAGAGGAGATCCTATATTAAGGCATGGAGAAGGGGAGAGATTTCCATACATTTTTTAAGATACTATGACAAAATATTGCTTTTCATATTGTTAAATTTCAAAAGCAGAGACCCTTTCTTACCTGAGATGAAGTACATGGTTATCTCAGGGGAATGTATATCACAGTTACTGGGTAAAATCAATGACATAAGAGTTAGGGTTTATGGACTTAGTAAAATTGTGAGGCATACAAATGTGAAGCGGTTACTGTCTGTCAGTTGATAGCTACAATTGTAGTTGCCCTAAGGTCAGATAGAAAATTTTTTTGAAAGCTAGGCCAAAAATATTCTTTATGACTAGAAATAATGAAAAATATCAGTATGCATGTATGTAGATGAGAATGCAAATGCCTTTATCTGGTCTAAATTGAGTGGAAAAAGGCTCAAATGAAGAGTGAATTAATACTGGCAATTTGATGAAAGCTTGGAGTGCACAGGCAATGTCAGAGGCATCAGAAGTAACACTGGATGGGTAATTGTTAAGAAATGGATATCCACAAAATGCTGGAAAAGACCAGCAAAGCAGATAATTTAAATCCTGCCATCTGTATCTGTTTATATATGAATTGAATCTATCCACTGCCAAAGTAATTAGATCTACATGTTGCAGAGGAGCAGAGACTACTTTATTTTCATGTTATAATTATTATCCCATTTTATCTCACTAAAAAAACCCTTCTGGATGCTATTTCAGTGTGTAAAAGACAGTACTAACATCAGGCCTTCAGGGTTTGGAGTTTGCAGGCTTTCTGTGGGTTGACAAATGAGGGTGGTGTAGAGTAACTTTTATCAACAGTGAGTCCCCTCACACTCCATTCTGCCATTTTCCCTACCAGCTGTCCAGTGCCTTTCATTGACATCACCTATTTGATTAAAACCAATGGTGATTTAAATCAAGTTTATAGAGGCATTTGTTTAATCAGCATGCTAATGAACACTTCTTTCCCTGTTTCTGCTGGCAAGATCTGCAGCAGCATTTCACAATTGTGGTGTATTTCTCACTGCTAAAAAGAAAAAATAAACCTGTTTAATTCTGAAGCCGTATTTAGCACTGGTGCTACCCGATGTCACTTACTTGTAAATGGCCAACAGAAAAGAAGACAAAGCTTAACCTGTACAAACAGCTGCTAAAATTCAACTTCCGCCTTCAGGACGTGATTATTTTCAGTCCCTCAGGGGAAGGTCGTCCTGTTGTCAGGCCTCTTCATCACTCTTATACACCATCCCTAAAAATTCCAGTTACACAGAGTGCACACCAAGCTTGCTGCAGTGATGCAGTCTGACACCTCCCCAAGAGAGCACAGTCCTACTCATCAGGCACTACAGAAAATTTCTCCTGCACATGATTAGGCTTTCACTGCTCCCGTCTTTGTGACTAAAGGTGCTACTCATTGGGAACTACGTTTTTTTCAACTTACTTTCCTGGAATTGCTTCATTTAAAATGCTGGGAATATATATTTTTTTTACCAGGGGAAAAAAATTATCTTAGTAAACTGAAAAAATGCTGGAAAGGAATTTGCTCCATCTTTCTCCCTTCACAGTATATATATACAGAGTATTAATCTTTGGACAGGCATAGGATGATAACTGGTGTGAGCAGGCATGCACTACAATCAACAATGATTTAATTCCATTCCAGTTCTAACGTTTAAAAACATTATCCCTTCCAAGTATCATTAATCAGATCCTTGTTTAGGAAATACCAAATTAGTCACTATTGCTAAAAGGCCATCAATAGATTTTCATATTTCAGAGGAATATTTCACTGCTGTTTTTTTATTCAGATTTGGTTGTTGGCTATTAACCTTTCAGCAGGAATCTTACAAAAGGCTTGTTCAGCACATCTCTATCTTCAAACTTGAGACGGAGGGGAACCATCTGCAGAGCATAAAGTATCCTTGGCACGACTGTGATCTTGCAGGCAGCTGCTCTCCCATCCATGAGAGAGGGAGCTGGTTTCAGTGTCTGTGATTTCCTTCTAAATTATTATAAGTCAATGTAGTTCACACAAGTGACTGGAGTTGTTCTGGCATGTAAGTAATCTAATTAAGGTTTGATGGCTAACTGAATAATTGTGGTTTACTAAACAGTCTAGTGGGAAAAAATAAATGGATTCCATGCCGAGAAAAAATGTGTAACAATAAGATGATTCTTCAGTTAGGAACTCTACCTTGAGTCACCCCATTGAGTTCAGTGTAGCTTCTTAAGGAGAGGAAGGAAAAATTTGAGCCTATTTTCTCTCTAATCTCACTTATAATTCAAATACTTATACTCAGTTTATAGTAATTTTCTTCCATTTCTCATTTTGCAGCTTACTTTTAGTAGGCAATATTACTGTTTTTGGAAAACTAGTTACCACATAACTTTGTTGCCCATTTTGTGGCTTCCGACATAGTAAGTATCCTGCACTTAATATCACGTGCTTGCACAGTTGAAGGAAAAATGGATTAAATACAAAGCATGACCATTTGTAAGTGTGGTTCTGTATGTGATCAGTAGGAAACTCTGAAGATTTGAATAATTATGTTAAGATGAGTGAAATGGGAGTGTCAGCAGTTGGTTAGCTGCTTCATGAAATGGCTGTTCCATTAAACTCATCTGAAATTGCACCAATTTCCTACAAAAATGTCTGGCACCTGTTTCAAGCTGCAATTTTTGTGGCCTGATCACAATGCTCAGAATGCAGTGGTTCGCAGATAGCAATGTATTTTTCTAAGTGAATGCTTCAGTCAGGCTTTAACTTTCAGTCTAATTCATTGCCTGTTAAAGTCAATGTAGAGAGCTTGAAAGATTTGAATAGACAGTGAATGTACAGAAATGTTAGAGACCTCTTTTTGCAGCATTCCTGAGAATTATGTAGAAATCAAAATATACTGGCTAACCTGAAATGGAAAGTAACTTTTCTGGGGCAATGAATCCAATGGATAGTAAAATCTTAATCCAAAGCAATAGAGACATCTGCCTGAATCTCTAGGTTACATTGAAACACCTTTGTCCCCAAATGCCTTTCTAAATCAATTTCTTCATCTGTAACACTGCTGATTACATTACATAGCAAGGATTATGTTATATTTATGTCTCTGATACCTCGTATGAACGTGCCAGCTAATACAGGTGTGTGATCAGGTAAATTTGGGAACAGTTTCTTGGAGTACTTTATTGTGAAAAGGGTCTGACAAAGCAAGTGTCAGTCACTACAATTATAGAACTAACGTAAGGCTGACTAAGAGGATAAATGGAAATTTTCTAATACAGTTGGGTGCACTTATATTGATCCTTTGATATAGCTGTGCATCACAAAGCCATCTCTGCAGGAATTAACATGGACACCCAGAAGAGGATTATATTTGCAGCAGCATGCACTGTGGTAACTATAGTTACTGTGCTGTTTCTGTAATTTGCAGACAGTGTACAGTCTTTTTCAAAAGAAAAGATTATGTCAACAATGAATAATTTCATCTCTTTCTCCTACCTTGACGGCTTAAGGAAGTTTTTGGGATTTTTTTCTTGGCTTGTTTTGGGTTTGAAGGTTTTTCTTTATTTTTCCCTGTGCTCCTCGTCTGCTTTAGAGTATTCTTTCCTATCTACTCGTCTTCACTATGTCCTAATGTCTTCACATCCCTGTTTTCTTTATCATCCCCCAAATGTTTTCCTCATTCTGTGTTTCTATTTTCTTTCCATTTACAATTAATTTGAGTCTCCAGTAAAGTCTCCCTTCCTTACATATTCCTCATACTTAGTGCTGTTTGACTCAGTCTCTAGTCTCTCGTAGCTGCCTGTACTTCCTCTAGACTGGTTTTCTATTATGCTACTTCTAACATCGCTTTCATAGCCCTCTCACTCCCCTATGTTTTGGGTTTTTTCCCAGGTTCTACTGTCTTTGAATCCCTCCTTCCTATCCTAAACAGAGTGAATAGTTTCTCTTCCCTGTTTTCAGTTTCATATTCCTTGCCTGACATCATTGTTTCCATGGCTTTCCTCCCTTCTTTTGATGTGTCTTAAGGCTGTCATACCTTCTCTTCCCTGTTCTTCCTCACTGTCTCTTCTGGCCCTCCATTCCTCTTTCAAAACACTGTGTGTGTCATACTTTTCTCTTCTTGGCTGCCATCTCCTGTCAGTTCTGGTTATGTATTGTGTGTTTTCACAATTGGCAAAATGTGGCAAATGAGATTATTTTGAAGAGATTGCTGCAATTCAGTTCTGAGACCAGGCAGTGGAAAGAGAGCTCCTTCAGTAGGTAAGAGTGGTGCTAGATGTGACACTTTCATTTAATGCGATGAATATGAGCACATCCCATGAACATAGCCCTGTGTTTACTCCAATCCTGCAAAATTTGAAATTGATTTGAGCATTGTGCATGCTGAAACACTGCAGTGGCTGCCCTTGCACTTTCCATCCATGATTTGTGCTTCTGCGTGTCTGATTTTTCTTCAGGCTTTTGAACCTGAAGTTGACAGATTTCTAGAATGAGACCAACTTTTACACTCAGTTTTTTTCTTGCAATCACTAAATAAATTCAAGGAATGTTGAACCCTTGGTGAAGTATCACAATCCAATTTTAAAAGCAGTGACAATCTGATGGCAGAGTATCCTTGCATTTTATATTAAAGACTACAAGGTAGTAACATGTACATCAAATTCAGCCTCATCAGTCTGCCTCAGCCTGCATGTTTTCCTGTCTTATGGCAGCAGCAATCTTCGACATACTTAAATACAATATATCTAATTCTGAATAACAGTATTGAGAGAAGAATTCTGTTTTTCTTCTTCTAGTAAGGTATTTCCCCAGTGACAGATCAGTGGAGCTTCCATAAAGAGAAATGCAAGTGTGTGTGTGGGCTAAGCTGAAGATTTCCTTTTATCAGTTCATAAGGACAACACATCTAGCAAAAAGCTGGAATGTTCACACAAAGGCTTGGAAAGTCTGTCATCACTGAGTGGAATTAGGCACAAACTGCAGTTTGGGAAAGAGTTGCTTGGGTTTTGTGTCCTTGAGGTATATTTAACACAATCTGCCACTGAAAAAACCTGGATTTCAGTTTTCCTAACAAGGGAGAGTTTTCTCAGCTGAAGCGAGCTTCAAAAGGTGAAGCATTTCCCTGCTGCTCATGACTGCCAGAACTGTTCTTCCCTGAAGTTGCTGCTGGCTGAAGTTCCTGTTGTAACAGATCTGTGTACCATATTATGAGAAGAAAGGTCAGATAAGCACTGATACATTTTTCTAGTGTGCTTGAATGTATCTGTAATAACTATGAGATTGTAACCCGGTGAGCTAGACTTTGTGCAGCTGCCAGATACAGGGAAGTTTCTTCTGTTCAACTGTAGTTTCATTTCATTCTTTTCTCTAGTTCTAATAAAATCAACACTGCTTTCTTTAGCATAATCTTGTTTCACCAGTTGTTACAGAAGCAGGCTGCTTGAATGCTCCAAATGAACTTATGACCTCTGAGGGTGATAGCAGGGAGGCAAAAGATACTTGGCCTGTAGCACTTAGCAGAAGATATGCAGTCAGAATCTCTCCAAGATGCTGGGGAAAGTTAGTACACAAAGCAAGTCAAAAGAAGGGAGGAATATGTCAGCCACAGGACCAAATACTGACAGGTGCCAAGAAGAATTGTCTTTTACAGTGTCAATATGCTTGGTTTACTTTGTAAAAACATTTGTCCTCTGCTGTCCTACAAACAGCAATATTAGAAACACATTTTCAAATGATATAAAGAATCACAGCCAGAGGTGGTTATTCAAGAAAATGTATTTCACTTAATATGGACACATGAAATCAGGACAGATGCTCTACTGGAAAAGCTTCTAAAGAATCAATCCATGACAGTGCATAGAAAAATCTGGAACTCCATTAGGACAGTAGTCTCAAGTTTTCCTTAATGAGGTGTATTTCGCCACTGCCATGGGTTTACCTCGTGTTTAACCATGTGTTAAACGCGTGAAAAATTAAACTTCAATCTTTCCACAGAAACATTGCCAAACAAAGATTTTAAAAAGCACAATAAATGAAGTTCAAGATTATTATTCTTGTTTCCTTTAGCAATTTATTTTATTCTGAACCCTCTTCTCCCTTTTATGTGTGTTTCAGTGTCAGGTCTGGGAAACACTATGGATTTTCATTTGTATATGGGAACGTCAACATTATAAAAACCGATCATTTCCTGAATAAGCTAGAGACCTGGAGGGCAGCAGGCTTGCAGATCTTGGAAAGCATATGTGTCATTCCATTTATATTACTTTAGCTTTAATGTCCCAGTTTCAAACCTCAAATCGCTCTGGAGTCCAGAATGTGGAGGCCTGAATTATTCAAAATTACTGAAACACCATTCAAACAGGTTTTTTTTTTTTGTAGCAGTAGATGTTTTGGCGTGAGGAATGGGAGAACAGCTTTATGTGAAGGAAATTCAGCTCCTGAATTTCTCCCCAGTAATCAAAGGACATGGATACATTTATTTCCTTCCATGAGAATTCCACCAGAAACTGCAGACAGTGCAAGTCAGAGAAGTTTAAGGCCTGCCACAATTTTAAGCAAGATTTCCCCACATTGTGAGGCTTTAAAAATAAAATACAATTGCATGATATTTACATTCAGAGATCCTATCTATAAAAGAAAGGTATTTCTTCTGTACAGCTTGAGAAGAGAATTTAAAGTCATATAAACAAAACTTATGCTTTCTGAGCACATAATTTTTTCCAATTTCTAATGTATTATTTAATTTATTTTGAGAACAGCTAGCTGAATAGGTGTTCTAAATTTCACTGTCTGTAAGGAAAACTTGGGACAAATATCTTTTGTTTTCAGTCTTGCAAAGGATAACATGACAAGTTAAAACTGGAGTTCTTATATGTCCTGGTGGCCAAAGCGACCAAGGACACAACTGAGTAAGATTTGAGAAAATAAAGGATTTTTGGATGGGAGATGATTCTTCAGCTTTTTGCATAAATTTACATCTTTTGCTATCTCTATTCAGAACAGCTTCATTTTAAGGCATGTGCATATCTAAATATAGAGGGTCGTTTCCTAAGATAGTCCTGGTGTTGTGTGCTCATCCACAGTGAAATCAGCCCTTGGAAACTAGAGACAGCTAGAAAAAGCCTTTTAAACCCAACATGGTACTGAAGAATGTGACCACTAGTTTAACTGGTGAGAAACTAGGCTTGTCCCAGCTAGGAGTCCTGCCCAAGACATCAACAGAAGACAGGAACCCAACCTCTATCCCTGCCCCATGTAAAGCCAGCTCTGTCTCTGTAGCCATCATGGTACACCCACAGAAGAGCCTTCTGTACACATGATTAGAAAGGCTACTCTCAAGGCCTTCTCTCCTTTCTGCTTTTACAAGTTAGATCTTAGATCTTCAGCCCCCATTTCAGTTCATCTGAGAAAACATGACCCTTATGCCTCTCAAGCTAATACAGAAAGCATTTATATTTGGGCTGCAGCATAACTGCAGGAGTGTCCAACAAAGTGTGCCAGTAGAAATCCATTCATATTTCCTATTTTAACAGTCTGTAATTTGAGTATTTGTTCTCTCAAATGCCTTCAAATTATGCCAATTTCTAGAGATTAGAGTCTAGGCTAAGTATTCTCCATGAACAGATATACAGTGGATCTCTGTTTTAGTTGGAATAAGGTATATATTTGAACGGATTGCTCATTGCCTAAAAGAGCTATTCAGCTGACTATAAAAATTGTGGTTTTGACATGGGAATGTTCCTGAGGCATTGTTTTACATAGCAGTGGCTGAATCTGAAATTTTAGATTCTCTTTGGACACTTCAACTGTGATGTGGTTTGAACTGGAGGACCCAAGGCTCTCTTTGATTCCCTACCAAGGGAGAAGTAAAATATTATTGCATGTTTTTGATATCCAAAGAAGTCTACATTACTTTCTATGCAGGATCATCTTGCTATGTTACAGGTACACTTCCTTCCTGGTAATGATGAATAATTCATATTTCTGCTGCAGGAAACAGAATTAAAGGAGTTAAGCTTATAAACTTGAACTTAGTTTAAATCACTCATTGGAAATTTTTCTGTTTGCATACTGAGTGGTGACTAAGTTGGTAAAAGTATCTTATTAATCCAGTGTTTCATATACTGACTCAAACCAGAATAATGGGAATATCCAAAGACCTCCTCAGCTTCAGGCAATGTAGCCCAGAAATTAAGTGAGGAAAAAAGCATTGTGGGTGCTGAGTCCCATATACCACCCAAGTGTACTTATTATAAGTAAAAGTTCTTGAAAAATGTAGATGAAATGAGGAAGTATTACAAAAGGAAGTTTATGCACGTGGGTGGATTACTGCATTCCTTACAATAATGCTGTGTCCTGACAGAAGAAAGATATTAATGAAATCAGCTACTCATGTACAAGACCATGTAGAACTAGAAAAACACTGAGGAAACACACATAACAAAAGACTCAGAATTTCATTATTTAATTCTTTTGATAAGTGGATATGTTGCTGATTTGGGGAGACAGATGCGGTGCAAATGCTGCTGCAGATTAGGTTCACAAGGCACTGAGCACTTTTCAGACTATCTTATTTACTATTAATTGTTAACAAAGATAAGATTAATTTCTGCTAGTGGGGAAGTTTAAGTTTTCTAGGTTTTGTCTCACATATAGTTGGAGCCTTGTATTGAAGGAATTTCTGATGTGTACTTTTTGCTGAGTTTTTACATTTACAATGAATCAGACGTTTTTGAATCATGCATGAGCAACAGCTGCAAAAAGGATGATTTGAGCTTTTCAGAGTGCTCTGTGAAAAATATGCAACTGCTAAACTCAATTTTTGACTGTTCTTAGACGAATTGAGGCAAAGTTTCTCTTGGAGTTTTGCTTAGTGAGTGCTATAGGATTTGGCCTAGTTTCTCTCGTCTTCAGTAAAAACAACAGTGCAACTGGTCTGTTCTTTGCCTGTCACAATGCAAATGGTCCCTTGAAACAAAGACTCACACTGTCAGCTTCAGTACGGTGTATGAACGAGTATTGACTTTAACTCTGCTTAGTCAAGAACATTATAAAAAGAAAATTGCAGACTGATGGAAAAAAAGAAGAGACTTAGGAATGAAAAGATCCAGTTTAAAAATAGGTTGGGTCCTATGTGACTATTTTTAAAAAGCTGTAACAGTAATACTTTAAAAACTAAAATAGCTCTACTGTGCAACTTTTACTTTATTCTGACAGAATGGTGCTATGTTGAATTTCATGGCTGACCCTGGAAAGCATCTTAGGTGGCAAAGCAAAGATCAAGGCTAATGTAAAAGTTTTCTAATTTATATCTCTCTAATCCTTTCAGAGTCTGCAGGCAAGATGAAGTCTGACTGGATTTAAGGTGTAATATTCCCACACATGTCTCATGAAGAAATTTTCTTGGAACTAAGAAGATCACAGAGGAAAAATCCCTTATTCTTATTTGCTTAGTGTAAAATGTGCATATGTGAAGTGTAACTCTGGCGAGGCTTTTCAAAATCTCTTGTTTCAGACTGATACTCATGACTGTGGCAGGCATCCTTAAAGAGTGAAACTGGTATCAGCAAGTGACCCTCTTCTCCAAGATCACAAGAATGCAACTGTACCGTGCTGAAAGAAGGAAGTGAGGTAGTATTTCACTTAAGGACAGAATGAAAGCTGGAACTGGTTTCATATTTTCCCCCATGTTTTCTTTTCCACTCTCAGTCATATCTGTATGGCTGATGGTTAACAGGGTGCTTTGCTTCTATGTGAGGAAGCATTTGTTATTGCTTGCTCACTATTTTCCGTAGCAACACAATGTCTCTGTTTAAAATCCAGTGGAGATGAGCAAACAGAAAAGCCTTTAAGAAGTAGTTTGCAAAAGAAGATAAACTAAACTTAACTCTTTCAGTTTAACTGTGCAGTCTGGTATTAAAAAATGTCTTGTCAAGGGCCAGATGCTCTCAATCTTTAAGGCCAAAAATGAATATTTTGGGTCAGATCCACTGTCTCTTAAGCACAGAAAACCATCTCTGCCAGCACGAGGTAGTAGGCTCCTACAGAAGAACACAAAATCAGGAAAGGTATGACATGATAAATGCCCTACTGTACTCTTTTCTTCCTTTCCTCCCCAATTTCCTTCAAGCTGCAACTGAGAAACTATCTTGACTGAGAGTGGTGTCTGTTTTTAAATGCAAGTGTGTACAAAGCAGTTAGATTGCAAGTAATTTTATCCTTTACTTACTCTCTAATGACAAGAGACAAATCACAGTCTCTGTGCTCTCAGGGAACATGTAAGAAAAAAACAGGCACAAATCTAAGATGGGAATCAGAGACTATTCAAAAGGTCTAAACAGTTTTCTGAGAGTTTTAAAGCCATAAAATGAATATAAAGTATATAGCTTTAAAACATCTGTATTGAAGACACCATCTAGTTTCCAAATGATAAGATCAAGTGAATTGTAAATTAAGACTCATGTCAGGCAGCAAAAGATGAAGTATCCTAGAGACATATTCAGCACATGGAAAAGGCTACAAAAACATGGGCAAAGATACACACAGCAAATGATTTGTGCCCCTGCCCATAAACTGAAATATGTACAGGACTTTGTGCACAGGTCCTGCTCTTGCAGCAAAATTTGGTAGAAACAGCAGCCATTTAGAATCCTTTTCTCCACCATATACATTACCTACTTGGTGGTAGCAATAGTAGCTGACAACTTGAGATAGGTAAAGATCACTACCTGCACAGTATTTCCTGCAAAGGATTTGGAATTCAACAGACCACTCACCAGCACTGCCAACTCTCACAACTTTTATTGTAAGACCTTCCAAATATGAAGGTTGCTTCCAGACCTAAGTCCTAGAGTCATTTCCTATAGTGCATTAACTGAACTTCTACCTTCCTTTCCCTCATCTTTATGTCCAGCATGACTGCAGAGAACCATAGAAAACACACACTAAACCCTGAGAACTTCACAAATGAAAATAATTACAAATTTTTAGCTCCTATGATTACCAGCCCAACTCAGTTTGCAGGAGCCTTGCTCAGGCAGGCCTGCAAACACCTCAGAGGGCTATGACAATCCTGACTCTCCATCAGCCTCGTCTTTTTCTTCACAGTCTGTCCAGACAAGGGTGCTGTCACTACTTGGAAAACAGAAAATGTCCTAAAGTAGTCATGTTTTCACTCCTAAATTTAGAAAATTTTAAAAAATTGCATTCAAATAACATTTAAAATAAATGTTAGCTAACCTCTGACTGCTCACCAGCTGCTCCTAGGTTTATAATATTCATTTTCCATTTAACAGAAATAGATCTGGATTTCAAGTATGACGGTGTGGTATTTCTACTTTTGAAAATCATTACAAAACATAGGTGGTTTGCAAAATAGAAGGTGGTTTGCTATTGAAACATGCACTGTGAGAGCAGCAGTGCTCTGCAGCAAAGGGCACTGAATACAATAGGATCCAAGAAGGGTAAAAACTTCAGTCCATAAATAACACCCTATCTTTTTCTCATCTCAATTGGCATGAGAACTCTATTCTCTCTCATTTCTGGTTTTAGTCAGCTTTATTTTCATGGTTTGTTTTACCACTACACCCACAGAACTGAATAGTAGCCATTTTATACATGACCTAGAGCTACCGTACTGTATCAAAGTATTTATGTAGAATATTACAATTAGGATTTTTCCTCTGTGTTGTACAACTATGTGTTTCTTGCACTAACTCCTATTTTTTTACCCAGCAGGTCAACATGATAAACATAAGATAAAAATAACCATCTAAAGTCTGAATCAATTCCTAAATATTCTTTACATGTGGCTGGAATCTATCATTAAAATCCAGACCCAGGGCCTAAGTCCCTCAGATGCTGTGTGATGGTTACGGCTGCCAGCTTTACCATCCACGAGGCCTGAGTGACCTTCACGTCTCACGTGTCCTTTTGTAGGCCTGGTGTCCACATGCACAGGAATTTTGGTTTTTTACTGCATGGCAAAACACAGCTTCCCATTGCTGGCACTCCTCAGCCAGGCCCTGGAGCAGCACCCACAGATTATGGGGCTCCTGTCTAGGCCCGTCAGCTGGGCCGAGGGGTGTCGGTGCCACGCAGGCCATGCCACAGCTCCTGTTGGCACACAGGCCATGCCAGAGCTCCTGATGCCATACAGGACATGCCACAGCTCCTGGTGGCACACAGGCCACGCCAGATCTCCTGAGCCTGCCGGGACACCCAGGTGCCACACTGGAACCCGGTGCTTTGGCCTCATGAGCCATGTGGCAACTGTGCCTCAGCAACCACTCACTGAGGAGTGGGCAGACAGCGCTCATAAGCAAATGAAGAAAAGAATAGAAATTCAAATTAATAAGTAAAAAAAAACCACAACCAAACTCTCAAACCATTACAATATTCTTACTGCTGTGTATGGGGCTGCTCCAGAGCTGCCTCTGCTTCGCCTTGGGAAGGGGTGAGTGCTACAACAGGGCCCTCACAGAAAGAGCGGGAGCCCTGAGGGACACCCTCGGCTCTCTCCATCTCCTTGCTTTGCACAGCCCCGGCTTCTCCAGGCTCCCACCACGCTGATGCCTTCTGGATCATGACAGGTCCTTCCACTTCAAGGTATTGCATTTATTTTTACATTCTGATTAAAAGTGAAGAGTGTGGTTTCAAAAGCACAGCCGGTTGATCTACAGCTCGCTGCCGCCAAGGCCCAGTGTGTGTTCACCTGCCTCCCCTCCTCACCAACACTCTGGTGCTGGCAATTGCCAGAGCTCTTCTTATGTGCCAACTCCATTAGCTAAAATGGCCAAAAAAACCCACCTGAAAAACACACAATGAAAAATTAAGTAGTTCTCTGCCATTCTAGAATTAAATTAGATCACAGCAGGGCCCGATGTGTGCCAGAGTAGGTGTAAAAAAGGAGATGTGCAAGCCAACAACAGGACAATTGGGAAGAGGGTGAAGAGATTTTCTCCTCTCAGTTTATTGAATTTCTGTCTTTGTTTCATTTTAACTCTGAAACCCTGCCATATCAGCCAGGCCTTTCCCCTCAGTCACTGCTATGTGCCAACCAAGTGCTGCCGGCATTTTGGAACCTGGCTCAAACATCCATCACTGTGCCTCTCCCTTCTTACAAGGGCTACCAACAATGAGCTTTCTCCTCTATAAGACAAAAAAAGTTCCTAGGCCAGGAATTACTTTCATAATATTTATAATATTTAGGAACTGATTTTACCTTTACGCTACAATGGCTTAAATGCAGCCTCTTCTGTGAATGAAAAAGAACCTGCCACAGTGCCTAGATGTGCACATCCCCAATGCTTTGTTCTAAGAAGCATCCTTTTGGAAAGGAATGTTAGCTTCCCCGGTACAAGGCAACACACTGATACAAATGCCTGTAACTTTTCTACTGCGGAATGTGAATATTTTTCTTTAAAATCAAAAAACCGCAAAGGAAATGCTGTGCAGGAGAAAGCATTACAACCTGCATATGGATTAATTTAATAGAGTGTTTATATTGGCATAGTATCAGAAAGCTCTTTTGGGTGTGATAAAATTTAGCAACTAATTCAGCCTATTTTTTAATGCCTTTCCTAGAAAATTGGAGAGAGAAGATACATTGCCATTTAGCGTTGCTCTTATCCTTCTTCCCACCCTACAGACAGAAGGGGTTTTATCAGTGCTAAAGGCAGTTTGAAGAGTTTCTAATATAAAGGCATAGGGATAGCAAAATGCAGAGGTTGAAGTTTAAATCAGCAAATTTACAACGGGAAAAAAAATACTATTTTAACACTGAGGTATGTAACTACTGGAGGAGTTTACCACAGGCATGTAAAACTCAGCATGTTTTGCAGTCCTTAAATTTCATCTGGTTGTCTTTATAAAAAGATATTTTCTTCTGAAGTTTTTGGAGTAACCATGGAAATTGCCAGATAGGATAGGCAGGAGGTCAGGTCAGGCCAGACCATTATAACCATCCCTTTTTACCACAAACTATCCTCTGTACCTAACAAGCCGTAAGCTGATTGCCTTGAACGACTATGAAAACCCATATGTTTTCTAACCAGCTGACTTGAAAACTGAAGCTGGAGTGTGCATTCCCTGATTCCACTGAAGAGCAGATGTCTGAAGCAGCCTGCAGAAAACTCTGAATTTGGAAGAAATTCTGCAGCTGAGGCCAAATACATTTAGTTCACCTTACATGACTATGGATTTTGCAGAAAGTATTCAGACCACAGCAATGCAAGTGCTATACAGCCATAAATCTTCTGCTTTCCAGTTTCATTTACTATTGGCCACTTCCAAAAGAGTATTTGGAAAATCTTTTTTACCTCTGTTGGCAATTTCCCCAAAGAGCAAATACAGAGATGTCATTGATTTTAATTTCACTAAGCATATTCATTGTAATTATCCACTGTCAGAGTCAATGTTGCCCCTCAAAAGAAAATTGAAACCTAAATTAAAAAGACCTGACAAGTGTCAAGTCCTATTACCAGTTGACTTGAACAGCTACACCTGATATGGGATATTTCTTTTTGTCTAAGGTCCAGCTAGAAATAAATGTTCAAAGGGAAAATTTGATACAGGAGAAATAAGAAAATATAATAAGCTGTAAACATAAATATGTAATGTAAAACTATACATCACATAGCAACAGTAATGGAATTAAATCAATATCATGGCATCAGCGCTATGTATTTCAGCACTACAAGTTTTGCTGTTTTCCAGACTCTTCCACCTTTTAGGTGCCCATTAATTACCTTCATTTGTCAGCTGGCAGTACAAATAGGGTACAAATGTTTAGTCTGCTGCTTGTGTTAATATCTAGGAGCTGCAGTAGACAGAAGGTTTCCAGAACTCTGCTGTATAATCACCATATGAAATTGCTTAGCTCTGTTGTTTGTTAGCACTATTAGCATGTTTTCTTTTTCTTCAAATACAGTAACAGCTGAAAATGTCTCAAGTCAATAGTAGCTTGTTTGCATTCTTAAGAAAACTATTTTAGTGCAGAGCAGGGATTCTGCCTCAATATGAGTCTTAGATATTCTAACTTACTAGGTGCATTTTAGCCTGGAGTTTTAGGGCCAGAATGATTTACACAGTGGAAGATTTGCGTAAGCTGCCTTGTGTTCCCACCTCATGAATAACAGTGTAGGCAGAAACGGAGGAGAAGCAGGTCCATAAACTAGACTGCTGCGTTGGTCTTCTCGGGCAGTGAAGCAATAGTCTATTAAGACAAGAAGCACATTGAATGTTGCTGCTGTGCTCCCACCAAGGGAAACAAACTTGATCCTAGGCATTGGCTCCCACAGTCACTTGGTGGGGCAGAAAGCAAACCAGAGTATAAACATGTATATGCACAAGAGCTTTCCATCAAGCCTGGCATTGGACCAGGCATCCTCATTGCCATGTAAACCAGCTAGTGCAAGGCACCATCAAAACTGGAGATACCATATTGTGCCATTCCTTTTCTGAAGTGCCCATTTATCAGCAGCAAACATTTCAGCCTTGAGGGAAATCCTAGCAAAAGGCATCAGCAAAGACCTTGCTTCTAAACTTCTACTGACACCTTGTTAGGAGGTACCCTCAGCCCGTTCGGTCACTCAGCCAGGACTGTAACTGTCAGCTTTCCTTAGACTATAGCTTTTCTATGAGCAGCATCATCAACAGCTTTTAGTGCTAGTTCTTATTTTTACCATCTGGAAGCTAACTAGATACAGGTGAGATTCAGCCCTGCTCCTTAAAAGGCTTTCCCAGAGCATGGCAGTGTGACTATTTTGATTTACTCTTGCTTTCTCAGGCTCTTTTTACACTGTAGCTGCAAAAAAACCCCCAAAAAACAAAAAACAAACAAACAAAAACCCCCCAAAAAACCCAAAAACCCCAAAAACCCCCCCAAAAAAATCTGAAAAAAGGTAGAAATTCAATGACCTAGTAAATTTTTCCACATAAAAGCCAGTAGCAGAACTGGCATATTGACCTAGTTGCTCATGTTACAGTAGGGTAGTGTGCATGTAACAGGCAGATATGCTAGGTACCCTGATCTTGCAATGTTTTACAAATGTCACCTAGTATCAATAGTTAATATTTTTAGGACTGGTTTTGAAGTCAGGTCCAATAAAACTGTAGGTCTTTACAGACGAGAGAATGTAAGTGGCCTTTGCTGTCTGTCCATGTGGAAGTACCTACTTCATCTTGTTTGTGACAACTCCTGAAGAGAAGCAATAATGCCCATTTACTTGTCTCTATGCATTAAAGGAAAACGATGAAGATTTCTGCCTTCAACGTTGTTGCTTCTGGCTCTTGCAGAGGCAGCCAGCAGGTTTATACAGCTGAGCTTTCCTCATTCATTTTATACAGATTCTTTTTGTCAATATAAACACAGATCAAGGCTAAAATGTTTTACAAATGAAGCTAGAGACAAAAGAGGGCAGCTGGTCCCCAGAGGGAGGGTTCGAGCCTCCAGGTCAGACAGACGGAGAAATTTCCTTTATGTGTCTCAAAGGTTGTTGCTAAGGCAACCAGTTTTGCTTCAATGAGGCTGTGAGATGGACTGGTTGACATACATGCAATATTTCTGCTTCTAAGAAAAAAGAAGCACAAGCTGTGAAGTTCTTTATCGGGATAGAGGACAGAAAGCCACTTACAAGGGTCTTTTTAACTGCTGTACTTGTTCCTACTGACAAAAGTTGGTAACTTTACTATATGTCTCCTTTCCTTTGCAGTCAACTTCATTTCAGATGAGAAGGAAGGTGCTGCTGTGAATGGCAAAGAGATGAGAACTTACCACCAGCATAAATCCAAGGTAAGCACAAACTTTCCCAGGGACCAGCTCCCTAGATAGGCACAATCCTTTTGTTACAAGTTCAGCAGGTAGTCATTCCAAACTTAGTTCCATTTCTATACTCTTTCTCTTAGTATGCTTTTACAATGACAGGAGGTAGTGTAAATGAGCATGAGCTTGTTTCACCCAGATAGTGCTCCTGTGTTACTGAATAGTTTCAACAGTACTTTTAAGTAGCAGAAGTGTTTGGCTTGGTTTAGAGCTTAAAATTTCTATTTTTACAATTAACCTTCCAGCATTCCCAGTCTTGATTTTATTGTTTCATGTTGACATTTGCATCAATGGATTTGACATTTACATCATTTACATCTTTTACATGTGTGACTGAGGTTGCAGGACCTCTATTGTCCAATCTACTTTTTCCTTGTGATGATCTTTCTATGAGATAAATTAATCTAGATCAACATTTTCTAAAAAGGAAAATAGAGGAGTTTCCACTGCAGCACTATTGAGAATCAAAAGGTCATTCAAATCTGATATACTTTAAGAAGTTTTGCTATTCTTACTGTTCTGGTTAGAAGTGGACTGTTTCACCAAAAAGTTATATTCAGGAAAGGCTGTTGGGTGGATGCCCAACCGAGAAATGTAAATGCTGAGACACCTAACACAGCTTCTAGAATAAGTTCTACTTGAAAAAAGCATGTTCATCTGCACTAAGGAAACTCTGTCAAACCTTGTAGCAGTAAAACTACCATAGATAAGGCTTGCCTAGCAATCTATGGCTCATCTAGGAATAATAAACCATCAGCCCTTCCCCTGTTCCCTGAACCTAATAAAACAGTTGTACAATACCAAGGAAGGGCATGCAGGTTTTATCAATGAGTTTCATTCTCCTACCAGGTGAAGTGAGACTTCCTTCCCCAGTAACAATGGTGTGTTATTTCCTTCATTTGGCTTTGGTACTTTAAATTCGCACACACTTTTTGGTCTTTAAATATTATCTCCATCTAAAATAAAATAAAATAAATATAATAAAATAATTAAATATAAATAATAATATAAAGTGGCTTACAATACACACTTGAATAGTACCGATCTTTCACATAGAAGGAAAATGTAAGCATGTGAAGCAAACAGATGGCAAAAGAGGATCAAGGAGCCTTAATCATTTCTTTTCAGTTCATTTAAGCTCTTTTATTTTCACATAAATAGACATGCTGATTCTCAGCCTACAGGGAAGTAAAAGTAAAAATGGAATATGGCAAGATGATGTAGAGCCAATGCTCTACAATAATTACAATACAATTACAATAATTGTCTATTTATAGTTCTTTTAATAGAGATTAACAAAATTTACCTAAATACCAAATCAATTCAATTATACAAATATATGTATTTACATTTTACATGTATTTACATTTACATTTTACATATATTTACATCTATTTACTGATTATATTAGAAGAATATAACCATTATTACCTTTGAATTACACAGGAAATAAACTGTTTGTTCCTTGATGGTCTTTTGCTTTGCACTTTTATGCTTGGAGGGAGGAAAACCTAAATACTAAAGATGTGCTAAGAAGGGTGTCAAACAGTGAAAAATGGGTCAGTTATCACCAGCTACTGCCAAAGCAGGCAGGTGAGTGAGAGCTTGTGACATGGAGAAAAGTAAGGCTTATTTAGTGTGGGGCTGGCTGTTTCCCAAGAGTTAAAAAATGAAGAAAGAACACCTGGAAAAACTCTTGAAATGGCCTAATGCACCAAAATTTGCCTGTCTTTTGTAAAATAAAAGGTAATTTTGTTGTTGTTGTTTCTTTTTATTTTACGGGGATGTATAATAATGTTCTGCAATACATTGTATTTTTATGGAGCATTGTTTCATAAAATCATCACCTCCTCCATGCTGAGCTAGTAGGAAAGAATGGATTTCATTGTAATGTCACTTAGATCTATCACTAATCAGCTCTGGTTTCTTCTCACGTAATTACTCATCTCATCCTCAACTATTTATATCTTAGAAATACTTGGTTTATTTTTCCCACTCAGAAGGAATGCAACTAGAACAAATTGAAAACAAAAGGAAAAACCCAAAGTTGCTTCAAAATGAGTGAGCATGGAGTTATTCTTCTGAAAACACTTTCAGCTCTTGATAAATTATTAACACTTAAAAAAGAAAATGCCTAAATCATCAGAGATTTAACTGCAGACTTTTTGTGCTGAACCCTTTTTTTTCCTTTTTAAAGGTTTATAGAGAAAACACTACTTTGTTCGCAGTGCATTAATTCTTACTGCCTGTAGAAATTATTTTGGAAGGTGACATGTTTTAGATAGGAGTTTCCAGTAATTTTTCTGCATTACTTCTTTGCTTGTAGGACTGAGCTTGTAGTCAGTAATATACAACAGCTCTAATTCTTTTGAAGTTGATGTGTTTTACACCCTGAGTACGTTGTTCAGTTTCTCTGACAGTTTCTCTGGAGAACTTCTGCAATGCATAAAAGTGGGTCTTCTCAATGCTCAACCAAAGTGAGTCATGAAGATACTTCACACAAATTTAAAGCTCCTAACACCTTCCCTATTCATATATCCTAAATATGTGGGGAACATTCTTTGCTAACAAAATAGGATTTCAGCTAAGCCATGGCAGTTCTCAGTAGCTGAAACTCTCCTGCTCAGTTGTCACATATTGCTACAATTCACCTTCTCTGTGATAATATTTGCAGTATAGCTATTAAAATCCATTCTAATAAACCATGTGCAGGATTTTTGGCTTTACCAAAGAGGATTACCAATAGACGCTGTGATATTATACCTTATGGTCAACACCGAGATCATCTGGGCCCCAGGAATGTCAGAAAGAGTTTTGCCATTACTGTAAATACCAGTGAGTTTTCAGTTCATCTGCCTAGATACACTCAAGACAGGTTTTTTTTCCCCTTTCACAATGGCATGAAGAATAAAAAATTTTGTCAGGAAATGAGGATCTCAGGAAATGAGGATTTCACAAAATGAGAATCATATCCACACAATATGATCATAGCCATGTGACTTCATGTCTGATATGTTTCCAATTCCCCCAGTCTGAGGAGGATAATAGTGGCTCAGCTGTATCAGAGTCCAGCCTTCCCAGGTCTGTGGGACCTCACAACACCTTCTCAATAAAGGCTGAGATGGAAACTGCATATAAACTCTCTGAGATTTCTTGCCCCACGGATGTGCAGGAGGGATGTAGCTTAGGTTCATCCTTTTACTTCATGAGGATTTACTGGAGACAACAGCTGCCATAACAGGAGAGGCAGAGAAGCAACTGTTTTGCTGCTGCAGTCTGGGTCACGGTGCAGGAGCGTGTGCAGCAAGGCAGCATCTGTACTAATAGCTGGTGGATAATAGCCAGGTCTACAGGGTCTTCCTTTCAAATGCACAGCCCTCCAGCTTTCTATCAAAGTAAAATAACTACTGCTTTGAAAACAGCCAGCTGGAAATGAGGGGGACACAAACATGGCCTTGTAGCAAGGTTGTGGAAACACATGTTCACACAAATGCTCAACAGCCTTTAGGTTCTTTCAAGCTAGTAGGTTTCCACATAATGTCTCCTTATAGGCCTGAGGCTTAACTTCCCTTTCAGAAGTAGGTCTGATCACAGAAATTGGTTCACTACATGACACACTTTCTATTTTGCAACAAAAGTCAGCAGTAGCATCACACTTCACTGCTTTGCAGTCCATAGAGGTTTCTGACTTCATGCAGGATATAGGAAATCACTAATGCTAATCAAGGTCCAAGGCTCCAGCACGCTCTACCAGCGCAAATTGGGAAGTCCAAACACTGGTAAAATCTCTTTTAGGAAATTGCATAGTCATCTGTGTACAGGAAGGATGAACTTATACTGGAATGTTTGCAGAAAAGAGATGGAAGGATCGTTAGGGAATGAAAGGCCTTTTAAGAGATTGAAATAGAGCAGCTTGTTTAGTCTAGCAAAACTAAGGTCAAGGAAGAAAATGAAAACTGACGACGAATACACTGGTTAAGAGGGGTAAACACTAGGAGAAAAAGCTATTTAGGGTAAAAGACAGCACCGGCACAAGGGTACAAACTGACCCTTAATGATTTTAGAATGGAAAAAACAGAAAGCTGCTACAAGAGTGAAATGCTGGAGCTATGACAGCAGCAGTAGAAACAAAGAGTTTAAGATGGGGTTTGACCTTGCTATGAAAGGGTCTGTAACATGGGACTTTATTGCAGTTTTATCTTTTTAAGACCCAGTCTACAAACAAACATGTACTGAAGTAACTCCAGCCACTGCCTCTCCAGCAGTGAGACGAACCTTCACACAGCAGATGAATTCCACAAGAACAATGAAATGAGTCCAGGCTCCCTTGTGAGCAAGAGAAAAATGGACTTGGCTTTTCTGCACTTGGAATTTGTTACTTGTAGGACTAAGGAAAGGCTTCAGATCTCACTACATTAATAACTAAATACAAAACTGATTTGCTTAATTTCCTACAGTAGGCATTATAGACAAGGTTCTGATTTTAATGATCTTTTTGTTATTTCTACAACTGAGGAGAGAGAGTATGGGGGGGAAAGTGTAATTGGGTTTTTCATAACTGTGGTAAAGTGCTCATTTAAATTATTTTGAGAAACATAGGCAGGTATCTACCTTCAATGAAGATTTGTCACCATTTCCTTAGAGCAGTTTCTCCTAGGATATGTGTTTTTAGACATCTTAGGAAAGTAGAAAAATCATTTCAAAGCTACATTGTTTTGCAGCACTGTATTAATAAATAACTTGGCAAAAATACTTTGCCTTTACATATAAGCAGGCTCATGGCTGTTCCTAGAATACTCATTCTGTTATTCTACATCTAGAGACTCTATCTTGGGCTTCTCTCTTCGCCTAGTATTCTCATGCTATTGATGAAATTCCTTCCAACCCTTTAGTCAGAACAGATAAAAAGGGTCCTTAAAGAGAATGTCTCTGTCCTGTCCTGTTGCTGATCCAGAGGTGTTTGCTTAGCTGCCACATTTCCATGCAACATAATGAGGCCTTGCTTGGGTGTGTCACTTTTCTTAAAATGATTGGCTCTTCATGAATCTTAAACAGACAGAAGCAAAGCATTAGAGCCATATCTCTTTATGCTCAGTTTTAGATTTGTTGGTTTTAAATTCCTTGTTATATTTTGATCAGAAAGAAGAAACTGTTCATCTGGTACAGTAAGTCTTTGTAGGCAGACTGTAAAAATATCAGTTATTCTCTTTCAGTGTATTCAGCTAATGGGTAATCTTACCCAAAAATCTAAACTATTTATTTATAAAACACAATTAAAAAATGATCTCTGGTGTAAACCACTTACTGCAGGAAGAATTGAAGCCAGTTGGATCCAGCAGCGCATAGAAGAGAAGGGGAAAACAATCCTATAAATGGATGAGATTAAGAAGACTTATGAGATCATCTTGAAATTTCCCCAAGATAAACATGAGGAATAAGTTACCAGAGAAAAGAGTGGTGATTATCTATGCATTCAAGAGATACCTGATTCTTTCTAATGTACACTGACTGATGTTATTCCAGAGTAGGATCCTGTCGCGATTGAATTTCAGATCCATGGTCTAAACTGGGTAAAGTGGGAAACTTCAAAGGCCACCTGTGTATTACTGGAAATACAACTGTGAATTCTGTGAAAATTTCTCAGCTCAATGTTCATTTCTGCAACAATTCCTTGTGCTCTAGACTGCTCAAGGGGTGGTGGCCAGAAGAAATACATGTTTAATCTTTTACTGTGGCCTTGATACAAGGAACTGGAGGAGAGAAGAAGGAGGCAAACCCAGAATCACTGGGGCATTATAAACTCATATAGCTTCTCACAGAGAGCTCTATTTCTAATTGCATTCTGACAGCTACTCAGACATACAGATAATATATATTAAAATGTTAATTCTTCCTTCATTCCACAGGATGTAAATGCAATTTCACTGTAAAAATGAGTTGACAGATAGTCAAAAGAAAATTCACAGAGCACCATGGACTCAGCTTATCCTCAGGCCATGTCAACAGTTTTCAGTTTGTCAAACACTTTTACAGTGGAGAAATCTTAATTTACTCATGCCTAACTGGTACTGCAAGAATCCCTCACAAGTGTAAATTGTTACAGCTTTATGGATGGATTTGATATATTTAATTGTTTCTTTTTTCCTTTTCTTTATCAAGTCTGGACATCACTGAGTTTTATAGAATGTATGTGAAATGTTATTTAAAATAACACGTTGCATTACGGAGAGTAGGAAAAACAGCAAAACTATGTCGTATTTTGCTTTTCAAAGTGTTCTTTGGCAGCTTAAGTTATGAACTCTTGGTTTATTCAGTTTGAATGTCTAAGGATATTTCCCAGTAACACAGCTTTCTAAATGTGGAAAAAGCTTCTTATCTTTTTTAACTCTCCTGCACCATACACACATTTGTAACTAGAAAACATTAACTGGACAAGAAAGCACATTCAAATAAATGTAGATTTAATCAGGAGATCTTATTGAATAGATCATTGGGTGAGGTTTAGAAAGAAAATGTTGAAGTTCAATGTTTCAAATTGAGTGTCTTCCCTACTTTGACTCCTTCATGTGCAGACGTTTTGCATACAAAAATGAATAAACAAAGCTGGCTGACCTGAAAAGCTGGGACCTATCAATTAATAATTGGAATAGAAATTTATTGCTGGTAGAAACTATAATGGAACAAGCAGGTACAGAATGCCAATAAGGGTATATGTTCACCTCCCTTGAATGAAGAGTAGTGGAAGCTTGCCTTGCCAACAGATTTACCCCTAAAAGGAAACAGTTCACAGAATCCAAAAAATAGCCATGAACAAGCCCAATTGCACATATCTCTGCCTGACAGTGATGAACTTTTTATGAGATAGTTTAAATTACATCTTTGAGACATTTCCTAAAAAGGAAGAGATAGAATTGTCCACAGCAGATTAAAAGATGTGTTAAGAAACAATGAACAAACAGTCCAAAATTGGACTCTGTAGTATTTAAATTTATTTGCACTTAGCCCACATTGGAATATCAAAACAGTAAGTCAAGTTCAGCATCAATTTATACTTTGCCTGACTTCTTAGACTTCTATGTGGGTTACAACACAGTACACGATTAGCCTGACTTTCTAAAGAAATACAATTTTGAGATCTCAGTATGGGTTCACATATGTATGGTATCCTGGAGTACTTTTGGAAACATTGCCTTGTTTCAGTCAGAGTGAAAATAAGCAGCTAGACAGCAGAGACCCTTCCAGTATACCTATACTCTCCCAGCGCAGAAAAGGGTGTATTATGAAAGGAGCCCTTTTTAGACATGAGAGCATCTACACAGGATTCTGTTCTTTGGGATCAAAACCAGGATTTTCTGTTCCTAAAGACATGAAAGCTCTTAAAAACCCTAATGCATTAGTAATGTCAGTTTATTTGTATGAATGTGCATACTTATGTCTTAATCTTATAGATTGGATTTTTATTGTATATCAGAAAAAGCTATTATCCAGAAGGACAGCGACTCATTCATGATCTTTTCTCAGATTTTCCCATTGGCATGATGCATCTTCCAACATGCCGAGGACAAATGGCTGTAATTTGATGTAGTAAGGAAGCTTTCAGAAGGCACCTTGCAAATAGAAGTTAACAGTGGAGAGGGGACATTTTTTTTAAATCCCTATTCCACTTTTAGAACTACAAGAGAAGCCCTACAAATGGAAAAGTGTGTAGTTTCACAGAAAGCAAGGCACAGTGGGCACACTTTCATCTGCAACACTCTACAAGGTGCATGGTTGAAGAGGCAAAACCCACAATTCCAGAAGGGGAAATCTTAAGGACTATGCACAAACTGGTGTGCTCTTGGGCTTCTGTCTATGGAGTATGCCTGGGCAACATCCTATCTGAAATCAGAGCTGACATTAATTTTCCATTCCTATGCTCAGTTTTCAGTAGAAGAAACCAAACATATGTGACAGAGGGGAGCTCAGCATGCTTTAGCTTTGTTGTGATGCTGTTCCACTAAGGGCTCTTAACTTCCATGTGCACTGTCTCTGTTGCTCAATGTCAACAGAGTCTGAACAAATTTCTAAATTAAATGGAAAAACTACAGGATTTTAAATTGGTTGAGGGCACTGAGACTTCATTAGCAATGCCACAGCCTCCTACAGGTTATGGGACAGCTATGTCAGAGCCAATTCTTTGTTGCATGAAGTGCAAAGTAATCCCCTTTCTATATGACTGTCTCTCATCTTGATGAAATGATTTGGTGAAAGGATGCCACCTCACATGCAAACTACTTACAGTTTCCCTCTTTTCATTCAATAACTGTAGGAAAGGAAAATACCTTCTGGTTACTCCCACATCAGGGAGCAATCCACAATACCGACAAGATAAATATTTTTCATGTTGCAGCAGTAATCAAAGATGTCTGTTTCTCTTGCTGGCTTGCTTTAGGAATAGTGTCAGACACTCTGTGACTCCAGGATAGTTTAAGATTACAAATACCATTAGGGTAGAGTGTCCCACGCCTCACTTAGAATAACTTAACCAGAGAGCCATTTCATGGTGGTCTGATTACACCTGTTCACACTTAACTGATTCTGCACAAATTTGACCTCTGCTAAGGTGTCATGGTGCAGTGAATATCCTCTCTGTTGCTGGCCATGTGTTGTATTATTTCTTGAACTGTGATGACAGCCAGGTTATTCTAACTGCTCTCCAGACGTAGGATGGGATAATCCTAGTTCCCCACCACAGTTCCAAAAGTATAATAATAGTCAAATAAATAAGTTAAATGCCTTGCTTGTAATTCTTGAATATTAGATTTCCTGAAGCCATCACTATCGTATTTTGCCTTCTTTTCCAAGTTATGTAATCATATTGCCTTATGGTGGATTATTTACACTGAGAGCAAAGCCTAGATTTTTTTTCTTTAAATGTTTGTTTTTCATAGGAGTTTAGAGAAAATATTAATTTAAGATGTTCATCATTGAGATCTTACACAGTCAGTTAAATATAGGTATTTATAATATCATGTTATGTGTAGTCTAGTAAGGCACTGCAGTTCCATATAACAGTACTCCTTAGATACCTCAGCTATCCAGTACTCCTTAGGTACCCCAGCTAATGCTCTTAGGCTAAGCATTGCCTTCCAAATATTTTACTTGTAAATATTTTTACCTAATGTGACAGAATTTCACTCAGTTAGAAGCACAGTATTATCTTTCTGATTCTAGTGATATCAATCTCAGCTATGAAGAGCTTAATTTGCCCAAGTTCATGGCACAGACCAAATCTCTGATAGAACCAAGAGAGCCTAGAAGTTCAAGTTAATGCTGTAGTCAGAAAAATCTTCCTCTTTCCCTTTGTTCTTTCCTTAGCCTGGCTGTCTGCTCTGCAGTGCTGTGGGAAACTCCCTTCACTGTTGTGCCAGCGCAAGCACAACTATCAGCGCTGGAAAGCACATTACTTTCAGCATGAGAAATAGTAACCTCAGTATGCACTCCTTTAATGTGGCTGGGACCTCCACAACTCTGCCACAGAGTGCAGGGCTCACTATAGAACCCCAGTGAAAATTTAGCATATTTGAGGCTTACATCCAAATAATGTCATATGTCAAATGCAACAAAAGCTCTTACAACCCTGTGGATGCAGGTCAGCCTTTACAGTTGGTTTGTTAATTTGCTCTCTCCATCTGCATTCCTCTAGTGAGAGCAGTTTGGACGATGTAGCAAATGATGTAAAGCTTTTCCGAATTTAGAAAATATTTGTTGATTAAACATAAGTACATGAACCATGAACTTGCAGATATGTGCATCTGCCAGGAGAGGAAATAGAAATATTATGATTGAGTATATTCCCACAATTTTTCCACTAGATGAAATTTAGTAAAAATTAAGGTGGAGAAACAGTGAATATATCTCCAGAAATTCTTCTATACTACAGCACAGTGTTTCAGCAAAAAGGAATAAGTGGAAGCCCTGAGAGACAGAGATAACATGCTATAGTATCACTCAGAAGTTGAAAGTATTGGGTGACACTCTGTTTCCTACAATGAGAATAAATACTAGGAAACAAACTATCCAGTCATAGCATTATAAAATATATGTCAGAGATATCTGGTTGGGACTCCAAGCATTTAAAATTATTTCTTTTGATTCTGATACTGCTTTTAGACAGGTTTCTAAAGAGCCTGGCACAAATGTTTTTCCTTCCAGTTATCTAAACATAGTGTCAGTGAGCGTGTTTCATAACATTATTCTTAACATACATTTTTCTTTTTAAGTGTGCACTGTATCTGTAGGCAGCTAATGAGTAACCTAGAGCTTATCCTATGCTATTATATAGAATGCATTTTTTAGTCCACGTGGATCAAAACCTGTTGGGGACTTGAAGATTAGGGGACAGCCTTGGTTGTAGTGCAGGGATTATGAGATGGTCAGATTCTGGATATTGAGATGAGGGAGACAGGCAAAAGCAAGATCACAAGCCTAAACTTCAGAAGAGCAGATTCTAACCTGTCAGGATACAGTCAGAAGAAACCCAGGGGATACAATTTAGGAGAGAAGATGGATCCAGGAGAGATATTTTATTTTCAAGGACCATCTCCTCCAAGCTCAAGAAAGGTGACTTTCCTGAGAGTGAATCTTGAAGGACTTGTCATGGGTTTTTTTGGGTCTAGATCCTCAGGATATGTGCTTGGCACAATAGATGGCATTATTCTTCCCATTCCTAATGATGGGCCCATTCCTGGATGTCTCCTCCCACAAGTCCCCACTGATCAATCTGACTCCAGCTCATATTCCAACAGATAGCTCCTGAGGACCAAATTATGGTGAGTAGTTTCCACTATGGCTGGTTGTGGCTCTGGACTGGGTCTGGGCCTTATTTACTTTCATTAGGTGCAACTGAGCTGACAGTATATATGGAGAAGCCTGACAAAAAAGCAAGGAAAGGCTCAGGCCCACTGGCCTTTCACAAGAGCATGAGACCACCTTATAGTGCAATGTGACAATATCTGGGGACTGTGACCTCAAAGCACTTAGAGCTGAAAGGATGCTACAAGGGACTGGGGAAAAATCTACTTGGCTAAGTGCTGACACATGGTATCTAAGTCGGTGTGAATTTTACCTTCCCAATATGTGGATGCAACTTTCTTGAGTAGTATTATTGTCCAGCACTTTGTCTGTTAAAAGTGCAGCAGTTTTAATAGGGCAGTTAAATACCCTGGAATAGCAACGGCCATTTGCTAAGTGAGCAAGAGTTTCAAAAAGCTTTTCTTTGACTGATGGTTCCATCCTACATAGCAAACAGCAAATCGCCCAAGGCTCTTTCATTTGTACTGAACCAAAATCTAATTGTGTGTCAGATGTCGTTTGTGACCATTTATGACTCACTGAAGATAAAATTAAACCTAATCTCCAGATCAAAACATTACCCACAAAATTCTGCCAGAGGTTGTCAGGGTTCTAAAGTCAGATCCCACTGCATCCACTGGCTCAGGAGGCCCATTTCACCTCAGCCTAGAGCCTTCAGTCCCTGCCCCACTGATGTCTGGTCTCCACCTCTGCCATGATTTGTGTTTCATCCTGACAGGATGTTCTAACAGAAGAAAGGTTCCTAAATATGTGACTATCTTAAGAAGCAAAGGAAGAAGCACAGGCTAGAAGCCACCCACCCACAAACCTGAAATCCTAGTTTCTTTGAGCACAAGCTAGAAATATCTTAGGCAATGAGGAAGATAAATAGCTTGAACAATGTGTAGGGTCATACTACAAGGTACCCATGAAAAAGAACATTATCTCTGCTGTAAATATTCTGGGAAATTTATTTCTCTCTGGGAATACCCTGGTATAAATCTGAATCTGTGATTTTATTCGAGCAATGTTAATTTATATTAGGAGACAATCAGTCCATTTAAAACTGTTACAGGGGAGAAAATAATACAATATTCAAAAGTAAACAGAAAGCATTAGGTACTTCCTTGATTTTCTGTCACTTGTAAAACACTAATTAGAGAGCAGCAGTTAGTGATGGATCCAGTTTTATATTTGGAGTCAGGAAACCTCTTTAAAAACACATAAAATGAAAGCATTATAGGAAACAGATGTATTGCCATACTTTGTATTCATAGGGAAAAGCAAATAGATGCAAGCAGACCAGCTGGGTCACTAATTTATTTAATTTACAACAACCATTTCTTTCTCTCCTTGGAATGAAGTCCACTGTGCCTCTTAGCTTCTTCTTGCATCATTCAAACTTTATTTGGTCTCATTATGCCAGATCCAGCACCTTCTTTGCTAGGCTTGCATTTGCCTTATTTGAATTATACATCTCAAATAGCTGCTTCTGATTCTGGTCATGAATGACATCCTCAAAAAGGCAGACCCTAACTGTGTCTTCTCTCACTAATTTTGGCAATAAGGAAAAAAATTTGAGCCAGTATCTCCTATGCTTTTCTGTAACTTGGCCTTAGTCTGTTCATGTTGTTGAGAATTTCCTACACAAACTAGGTAACATACTTCAGCTCTAACCTTCTTAACTAGCTTCCTTGTTAACACCAAAAATGCAAAAAGAAAAAGGAACGAAAAAGTAAAATTATCCTTAAACAATGTTTTGACTTGTATATGACTGCCTTTGGAATTATTATTTTAGATTTTCTTTCCTTTTCTGTCATGTTCACATAATGTACAGTTATTTATACCTATTTGGCAGCAAATCCAGATGATGCTGTCCTGGCCACACTTCATACTGTTGTGGGTAAACAGGTGAAATGAAATAGATATCTTCAGTACACTGAAGTTTCAAGAGCATGAACTCAAGTTCAGGGTTTCTGCTAGCCTCCTGGTCTAGCTGCATTCCATCCTTCAGTTGAAATCTAGCTTGGAGACTTATTTTGCTTCTCAGGGTCTGGATTTGGTCCTTCTTAGAAACTGACAGAGATCCATGTGGGGTTGTATACTTCCCAGCATTTTACTTGCTCTCTACCTCCCACTGACACCCTCAGCCCAATACTGACCACCTCAGGCTGGCTGGGGAAAAAAGAGTCCAAAATTTCTTGAAGCGGATGATGATTGGACTTTCAGGTATATTTTTCTACTGTATTCTGTATAGCTCAGTTTGCAGGACTGTACTTACATAGGCACAAGCCTCTGCTTTCTCCTTCAGGCCCTTTAGATTACATCTCTAGGCCTCCACTGTAAATCTCGCACTTAGAAGTGACGGGAAAGTGTTTTCTGACACACTAGATGGCTTTGTGAAGCATCTGTGGAACTTTCTGTGCAGTGGTACAGTTAGCATTCTTTCCCCATGGACACAAAAAAATGATGCAATATCCAAGGCAACTTGGAGATATCTCTCTCTCATTATATATATATATAGAGATAGATATGTAGATATACGTCTATATATATCCAATTGATGTAATAACCACAAGGCCAACTTGCAGCAGGATATTGGTTTACAGGGAACTGACATATAACTCCTCCTTGGAAAGTCTAATATTATGCAAGAACTTTATTGAGACTTCAGCAGGGCAGAACTTTTCACTTTTTTTCATTTTTAGATTTTGATCTGATAAATTTAGGTTTTGATTTTGACAGATGAGATGCCAGATTGGATTACACAAAGCCATATTTTACAGACGACCATGTCAGAACAGAAGCTGGGCACATTTCGACTTTGCATCTTCTAGGTCTTTACATGTAAGACTGAGGATATCTGAACAATTCAGGGATCCAGCTTCTAAAGGAAGTAACCAGAAAGCTTTAAAGAAATACAAAATCTGCTTTTCCAGGGCAAAAGTCCTGTTCTTGACATGAGCAAAGATTTTCCTCCACAACACAGTAGTTTTTTCGCCTGGAGCAATGGCTATTATTTTAGTTCAGACCACCCACCCTCATAACAAGACCTAAGGATTTACAAATTTAGAAGAGCAATGACATAGAAAGGATAATACAGACCAAAAAATCCTGCAATAGCGAGACACTTTTCAGCAGCCTAAGTCAGGAAATAAAGTATAAAACAGGACAAAGCAAAAATTACATGACTGCAACAGCTGCTAACAGAATCTGGTTTTGCTTTCTAAAGAATGCTTTCTTGGAAAGCCCTACAAGATAATGACTTTCCATTCAGCAAATACTTAAATGTTCTAATAATGATATTTGAAGCTGGTTTACACAGAAAATGTCTAATTCCCTATTTCACCCAAACTTCCCCTATGCTAATGAGTGACAGATTTTTCCAGCGAAAGTTTTGGCCTAAATTCTCCTAAATTCTCTATTTTCTCCTAAATTCTCTAGGTTCTAAATCCCCAGGTCCCATAAGAAACGTGGCCAAGCAGAGCTTTGAACCTGCTTTCTAAAACAGAAAAAGCACCACAGTCATCGCCATTCTTCTTGGATTATGAACACATTGGAAACTTGATACAGGCTTACACATAGAGAATATGAAGTTAAAGGCAATTAAACATCTTAAAAATAAACATAGTTCTTGGGCATTCTATATCTCATTTCCTCACTTATATGAATAATATGGGAGACTGTGCATTAATGAGACATGCAGCTACAATAATAGATGTGTTTAACAGGGGTAAAGATTGTGTTCCTAAAACATGCTGAAGGAACATTATTACTTGGCATTGATCCTCTAGAAATTTTAAGGATAAATATAATATGTACTAAATAATCCATGACTCACATGTTCTTATAGGAAGATACAGATAAGTATAGTTATGTAATGAAGAACAGTCTACAAACTATGTTGGGATTTTACCTAAAGACTTCAGTGAAAGCTTCTGGAACTCTGCCACTAACTTCACTGGGCCCAAAGTATTACTCTCCTATCTGCCATTACTTTAAGTCAGTATATATATTCCAGAGGGTCTTATCTGCTTGGAGTTTGTCCTTAAAACTTCAGGAACTAAACTGGAGGAATCAACTGAATTAAGTTAGAACTTATTTGCCCCTTGGTATTTCTGGCAACTACTCTGTTTCCTTATAGCAAAAAACAAAACTTTGTGTTTTGGTGAGGATGAGTAGTGAATCACAGAGACATAGTAATTTAAAGGGTTTTTTATTGTATTGCACAAGGTATTTATGCAATCCATGTAGGTATTGTATTGAAGGATCCACATTTCGCAAACATTGGCTGTTGCACACATCACTAGCATTGTGAATAACCAGTGCCTTCTTCAAAAAGTAAAATAATCAGTTGCAAGTTTAAGCATGTTGTGGAAATAAATGAAGAAAAAAGCAAGGACTATTAATACATGTTTCTCTTCAAACACACAAATATACATTTTCAGAGGAGCACCAATAATGCCAAGCAACTATTTTGATGAGATACTGCTTGTGTAGGCTCTGCAGTAAAAAGCCAATATGCACACAGAAAATATATTTAAACTTTTAAAATAATTTAACCATAATATCTTGCATGTGTCACCTGTTTACAACATAACATTTCATATACAACATCAGGCCCAAGCCTCAACTTGTGTAAATTTGTGCAGACTCATTTAAAGCAGCTGGGACTCTGGACCAGGTATTCAAGCTGAAAAAGCCTTCAAACTGTTCACATCTGAATTTAGAGCGGTAGTATAAGACCAAGAAAGTAGTTATGGTGAATTTATAACAGAAATGGAAGTATGGAAAATGCAGAAAAACACTATAAAACCCTCAAACAAAAGGTTCTAGAAAGAGGCCTACACGTAAAGTGATACTGTAATAATTTATAAAAGAGAATAATTAGTATCAGTCTCCTTTCTGACATTAAGAGATTCTCACATATTCAGAAGCCTGTAGAAGTGAACTAACCAAATGTCACAATCAGTTATCATCCTCAAATGCTGTTTCTTAAGTTTCTGATCATTAATACTGGTACTTGAAAACACTTTATATTTGCTGAAACTGATTATTAAAATTTACCTTTCTGATATGAGAATTTAGTGTAATAAAAGTCATGAAAAACAATAGGTAAAAAAATAGTATTTTAAGAATATTTTTAGAAAACTCGTCATACAACTGCAAATACAGCTAATTTTTAAGCATCTGTTTTTGAACTGTGGTCTTTTGTTTGTTTTTAAGTGAATCACTTATAAAGAAACAATGGAGTACCAGTTCTAAGATTTATTCTTGTCCATTACATTGAGGACCTCATCCAAAAGTGAGGGCCCCAAGTCAAGTTGTAATGAGAGAAGAGAACCTGCAAGATCTGAAAGAGATTCTTCTGACTTTGTCTTGGTTAGTTCACATGAAAGCCGGCTGTCATCCAGTAAATCAACTGTTTGCCAATCAGTGCATCGTTCAGAAAAGCTGGATGAGTGACTGTCGCTACCGTTAGTAAAATGTGAAGAGGAACCATTTTGCTCCCATATGTCATCTTTGTATGTTTCTTCATCCTCCATCTCTTTATCTTTCTCCTGCAGTTTTTCTTCTATTACCGGCTCACAGCTAAGCCTAGGATTTCTGGATGACCTGATGGATTCTTGCTTTGAATTAAATGTCACCGGTGACAATAAAGGCAACGTAAGGGCTTGAGAACCCCCAATGGCAGGAAGGGAAATAGCATTTTTGAGCACTGGTGATGGAGTTTCTGTAAACATGGATTCAGAAGTGCTGTTTGCTCTTAAGAATTCGTTGTGGATACCAGACTGGCTAACTCTGGTTTCACCTTCATTTCCAGGCAATAGCTCATATTTGCCCTGCAAAAATGAGATGTCTCCGAAAACATCATGCTGTCCCTCTTTTCCAATGTGTATGGTATGACGAAAATCGCCAAGTGGAGGACTGATCATATCAGGAGATAAGATATCCCTTAGTTTGAATTTCTTCCCTTTCTTATTGTTAGCAGCTTTCAAGTAGATGGGTGTCTTGGCTGGCATCTTGCTTGTAGTTTCTGAGATAAGTAGTTTAAAAAAAAAAAAAAAAAAGAAAAAAGTGAGGGAAGAAGCCTCTTACAGTTCTTCTCAGGAGACCTTCACTGTTAGCAAAGTTACATCATCATCTTGAACCACTCTTTCACATAAAGTCTTATTCTTCTGATACAGAGAACTGTGGAGTATGTGAAAGTAAATGTCTCCCACATCAGCTCTTCACAAGGTAGAGCACAAGTTTTGGGGTCAGGTACCAACCAAATGCCTTGCTACTTCCTCAACTTGGGAAAACCTGCATGGGATACAAAATCAGGTTATCATTAATTTATTTTTCATGGTTCATTCAGTCTTGTTTTCACCAAATCCTAAAATTAGTAATGGTACTGACAGTTCCAGCCTGCAGATTAGCTTTATGATGTTGCTTCCCTTCATTAGGCAGGATAAAAGAGTTCAGATTAACAAGGGCTAGCTAACCTTTCTCTGACTCCATAGCTTTTTTTGAAGTCAGACTTTTTTAGACACAGTTACTGAACACAATTCATTTGATAAATATCACTATCTTAATCTTCCTTCTCCTTATTGTGCATTCAAAATGCTGACCTTTAAGAGCACATGCAGAAACCCATTTATAACATTCAACAGCATTGAGTTTTTGGTAGATCCAGGAAGACTGATAGAGTCATTCAGAAAACCGTTTTGGATATGGAATAGACTCTCTTGATTTAGATAACTGGATAATCAGATTAGCATTCAGATACTTCCAGTTAGTGCCGCAACACTCACAGACTGTAACCAATAACGTTTCTAGTAACTGTACCGATTTAAAAATATAGATATAGGAACTAGAAAAAAGAGCTGGTCCAGATCTTTACAATTTGTCAGGAACATCCAATCACATATGCTTTAGAGGAGACTGATTATTGTGACTATATTCTTTAGACTGCATTAATTCTTCATAGTAGTTATTTATAGGCTGGCTCATGAATTATGCAGAACATGAGGCCACAGTGATTTAGAATTGCTCGGTGCAACCAATTGCAACAGTCTTTGCAAACCATGCTGTCCTACTAGAATGTGGTCTTTGAAAGGCCTGGTAGAGCTAACAAGGAATAGCAGGCTATTAAGTCAACAAGCTATTGAAAAACACTCTTTTTAATACTTTAATGGTATATCTCTTCCTTATAGTGCCAGTACCCTTGGACACTCTCAGAACAAATGCATTTTTTCTCCCGGACATTTTTATACATTCTTCTATTAAGACCATACACCACAGATCACCCCTTCTCATCAGAATACTCAGCTACAAATCCATCACACTTTGTCCATCACCACCCTCACTTGTGCAAAGGAGATTACAGCTTCCACACAGAAAGACTGTTCTATACCATAAGAGGAGGGACGCTGGCTGTAACAAGGGCTACTTCTGCTGCCTTTTTTTTCCTTCACCAAATTAAGCCAAGTACGACTCACCAGGTTTAAAACTTAGCACCGTATGGCTACACACCCAGGTTGTCAAGAAGCATTTAAGCATTTTAACAAATCCTTTAACCACAGTAATTAGTTCCTACAGTGAGGTACTCAACTGTGCATCACAAGGGGAGCTGGGAGTCTAGCCAGGTCAGTGTTTTGGCTTTCTGATTCCCACCAGGTATCTACTGCACTTTGATAATGTTGAAGAGCCCTCCTCCACAAAATATATCAGATGCAAGCAGATTAAAGTTGAAATACAAAATAAGTTCAATAATTTATGAGGACATTTTATACTTTTAAGATCAATTGTGAAAATACAATTGATCACATCAATCAATTAAAAGCACTTCAAGGCTCCCTTCTACACAACAAAATGGTAATTCATTAGGATCTACAGTATAGTAGGAGATTCATATTACTCCATGACAGTCTTGCAAGATACAAAAGTAACCCCTAAATAAGATCTCTACATGTTCCACCTGCAATGGGAACAGAACTGATTAGTCAAATCAACCTTGCAATTTTAAGGTCTAAAACTCACTGCATTGTTTCCCTTCTGTTTATCATTCTGCCCAAGCAACCCATTTAAATAAACAAAATATCCTCAAGTCTACAGAGAAGACTGTTATCAAACAAAGATGAATGGCAAGGTTGTTCTATATTTATCTAGTGGACTCAGCTCTCACTTCCTAGAAACAAGAGGCCAAATTCTCTCTGATGTTAACTTCTCATTCTTGCAGGTCTTCTAATTTGAATGAATGACAACATAATAACAATGTGGTCCAAAGTCACGCCTGTCGGTCACTGGTTTAAAAAAGAAAGACAAATGGTAGATCATTCAAAGCTTTCATGGCTTCCACTACTTAGGATCTCTTTCAAAAAGCATTACCACCAAACTCCACAAGGTTTCAAAAAAAACACTGGAGGACCCAATGAAACATCTAAACTTCAGGAAATACTAAAAAGAAAATGTAAAATAACTTTGAGTATAAACAGCCTGTTTCGACACACAAGAAAAGCAATGTATTTTATTTAGCTAATAGCTCAGGGGGGAAAAAATACAAAAACTCTGAAAGTAGCACAAACTTTTGGACATCCAGATCTCCTTTAGTTTTTGCACTACGAGAGAGCCCCAGTAAGGGGCAGTGTAAAACCACACTACCTGAGAGGATGCTGCAAGAGACTCCACTATCAAGAATCATAAACCCTCTCTATACAGCAGTCTTTTTAATTGTGAAGGCTTGCCTTCCATTTGGCCCGTGCAAGAGGCTTTACATCTGAAGAGAAGAAATTTCACAATTACATGCTTAGTGCAAGCACCATTTTCTCTGCTGAAAACAAAGGCCACTCTTACTGCAGATTTTGGTACTCACAGTATTGAAAATCTGCAAATTATACATTTCAAATAAAAGAAAAGGTCTCCCTTCTCAATGGACAGGCCTTCCACGTACAACATAGCATAGCTTCAGAGCAACTGTATTTTGTTTCTGCATATCTGTCCTCTTTGTCAACTACTGCTTAAAAGGACTGCAGATTTTAAGCTACTTCAAACAAATAAATCTGGAAATATTCCCTAAGCCTAAAATACTATTTTCATTCATACTTAATTTAAAATTAAATAAGGAAGAACCCATATCAATATTTAACATATAGCATATATATACATACATAAACACACACATATATATAAAAAGTAGTTCTTTCAGTAAGAAAAAAATATATAAATCAAACTTTGGCAAATGAAGAAAACCCTAACAAGACTAAGTCTCCAGCTCAAATTCTAGAAGACAAAAAAATTAGTCCATAAAATTTTCACAAGAATCTTAGCACACTCCCTGCACTAAACAAGATTTAATGGAATTTCAAGTGCACATGAGCTAAGAGAAGGGACAAAACACACTGCAATCTTGGTACCAGGCTACACAATATATTTCATATTGTCTTAAAATGAGATCTTTTTCTGATCTTACTGCTATAAAAGAATCTCTTGTTTTGACTAATTTCAGCTCAGTAACTGATTGTATAGCTAAACTGGGAAGTTGAATGAGAAATTACCAGAAAACCAGAAGCCTGCAGTCCTGGACTGCCAGCCTACAGTGGAAGACCTTAATTTAAGAGAAAAACAACATGAAAGGGATTTCATTCCAGTTGAAAAGATATCCCCTCTCCTAAAAAGATCCAAACATGAGCCAAACCAGAAGAATTTCAGCCCAGTGAAAATCAAAGTTTTACTTTGGCTGTAGTACTTACTCATTTTCATTCCTATCACTTCACACTCTCATATAAGTAGTTTGCTTGGTAACAAAGACTAATATTTTTAGAGGTGCTTCTCAATCCGCCTTCTGTCCACTCAGCAATCATCACCTTCCACACAGCTCAAAGTTTTCCATGGATGCCTTAGCTTATTCCACGGTCCATTTTAAAAGGATGGACTATCAGCAAATATCTCAACAGCTAAGATTGCAACGCCAGAGACAAATAAGGTCAAGGTGCAAAGTTTTATTTGTGCACATATCCCAAGAGACCTAGGTCCTTTAGCAAAGAAATTATAGAAAGAAAACCACATTTCTACAGAGCAGAGCCAGAAGCAAATGTGTGTGCTGGGAAGCCTACAGGCTTTCTACAGGGCAATCCCTTGCAAAGGCTCTGCCTTACACATCACTGACTAGAAGCACGTGAAACTCAGAGAAAGGCCCTTCCAAAGCATAATTTAAAATATAATTGAATTACCTCGTGAAGCAAGTCAGTAAGAAAAACTGAGTCTGTACATTATCTAAATATCCAAATGAAAACACTGTAACATAGCAAAAGACAGACACAAACTATGCAACAAGCAGCTGCGACTTTTCTACATGATGAAGTATCTGCAAGCATAGAAAAATTAGACTTTAGGGCTTCATTTTAGGTTTTAGCAATCAGTAGCTTTCAGCAGTACAAACAAACTGTTAAGAACATCCTGGTCAATGCTGTTACTTTCACTATGTCTGAAACAGCACCAAGGGTAAAACACATTTTTACTGGTTTTATAACAGGGGCCTGAAGTCACAATTCCTGAATGCTCGTAAAACATACTCCCAGTTAACCAAATCCTCAGGTGCAAGAAAAGCATCAGATGATGCACCACAGAGCTTACCTCTCGTGTTTCTGGGGACTCAGGTGTCCTTATCAACCATCAGGCTCTGAAGACAAGAGGCCACAGGTCTGTCCACTTCAAGACCCAGCCACCAGCTCTCCACTTATAAAGACACCACCTTGTAAGCAGCTTAAACCACATCAGGTGCTAACACATCTCCCTCCAGACTGTTTATCTAAATTTACATGGTTTATAAGAGGCACAGCCTTTGAATTCATCTGTATTAAAGTCTACTTTTCTTGATCAGGTTAGAAGTCCTTGTCTCCTTTGCTTCTCCTTTCATCAAAGAATTGGCACCTTTCTGATCAAAGTTACAGATTTAATTACTTTATAAAAACAATCAGGCTAAATGCACTTCAATTCAATTAATTTTCTCAACTGCACTCAACTGACTCTCCTGGATAAAATCTTATCTATTTCATTGTGTTATCACATACACTATTTAGAAAATGAAGGAAAAAAAAATCCCGAATCATTCCTACAGCTACAGAAGCACAGGTCAAGAGAGGACCCGACCCTATGGTACAGTTGATTCATTTATACATTGCCCTGAAGACAGATGCAGTGTGCTAGCTGTGAAGGTGTTTGTCCACTCTTCTCTTAAAATTTCCCATACATGCAGACTACATCCACTAAATTACTTCACAGAGGTCAGTCATCAGAGAATATGCACCTAAAGTGTTCCTTGCTCCAATCTGGGTCCTGATTAATACAATAAATAATTTTATGTATCCTAGCTGTGGAGAAATTAAAAAAAAAAAAAAGTCACATAAGGATATAGTTTAACTTCCCTTGCTATAAAACACTTTTTTCCACATAAATCAAAGACAAATAGTACACCAGCTGTGAGTCATCCACGTGAAGAAGGGTAATTGCCTCTAAATGTAGGCACAGACAGGGACAGGCTGCATAGTGTCTTTCTCTCTAGGTATCTTCCATTTCTCCAGCACCCTCCTGTTTTTCCCCCTTCCTAAAATCGAGGTTTACAAAAAAAGAAGATCTTGATTTTTAATTGTTGACTCCTTTAACTCTTGTCATCCTGCTTAGTGCTCTTTCAAACAGGTGGACCTCATGTAAATCATGTTAATCAAACCAGGGAACACTTTCAGCTTATTTTAAACCATTGAAGTACTTGTGCATTATATGGAAATTAATTAAGTAATTAATCTATTTAAGAGCTTTTATTTTAGCTTGTAAGAAAAAGAAACAAAGGAGAGCAAACCTGATTTGGGGGGGGAGAAAAAAAAAGATCTCTAATTTGAGCAACTGGCCTCAGTCTCCAGTTATTATTTTGTTTTTTATCAGTCTGAGATTACAAGTGCCCTTTATCAATTAGAAACCTTCATCCTTGTTAAGGTACTTGAACACTAACCAAGTTGTTTCTCAGCCATCCTTTCTGATCAAAGTCAACAGGGGGAATTCCTCATGTGGTGATAGTGGGGGAACAATTTCAAGCCTTCTGGTGTCTCTCTCTCTTTTGAACCACCTCCAATTTTTCAACATCGTTTTCCAAGCAGATCAGAATTAGTGAAATATTTCAATATAATTCTCCCTAGCAGCATATACAAAGATAAAAATCACTTCTTTCTTCCCATCATCACAGCTTGTTTATAAACGAGATCATACTTCTGCTCTTATTCTCACCCTCTTACAACAGGAATCTTCCTGTATTTACAGGGTAGAATTATATTACAAACCATTTAAGAACTTTTGTGATGGTATAACAAAAACAAGTTCTCCAAGCAGAATACACTATACTGGAAAAAGCAGAATTTTTTATCCTTGCCTTTTATTGGTTCAGAGTGGGCATCTCCACTTTATTTTTTTAGGCTCAATATACAAATATATTCATTTAATCAACAAATTTGGGCAGCACAGCCAGTGGTGGTGCTCATATACACTGTTTGTCCAGTAAGACTCTACTCTTTTCCTTGGTGGGAGGAAAGCTAAAAAACTTTCCACATTATCATTCTCCAGCAAATAAACTGGTCTTATTGCCTATAGGATAAAAAGCAATGCCATACTTCAGAAATGGAGAGAAACATTTTATTTCAATGTGCTCAAGCTGTGAATTAACTAATCAGTTGAGCTTTCTCCATCTCCCTCACCAATATCCATCACCTGCAAATTTGTACTACAACGATTTTGTACTTCTTTGCAAGATGCTCATAGAAATACTATGCAACCCATACTGTATAAATAGATCTCTGCATTGTATCATTAGAAATACATCCCTTTTGATGCTGTCTTATTTTTGACATTTACTCTGGGATTCTAAATGTTTTTAATACATGCTTTGTTAACACTATAGAGGACTAACATTTAAAAAAATCTGGTTGTGATGCAATATGAAATTAAATGCCTTACACAGTCTGTTTTTGCAACTGTACTTATGACCACTCATTAGAATATCTTAAATAATTCACTCTTTTTTATCAAGCAATTGTTTTTACCTTTCAACAGGTTTGAATTACAGCTTGCTTTCAGCTTTTAAAAGTTAGCATCTTTCCTAGAACAATAAAAACCTTCCTTTCTTTTCTCCTCGACAGACAAGGATTTAATGAGTTCACTGTATTCTGTCGTTCAGCTTCACGTCTCTCTTTACTACCTTCTCCTTAGCTTTGTTGGCTGGTACCTTCACATATACAGGTTTAATACCATATAGTTCATTGGCTTCCAAAAACTGGGTGAGCACAAGCCCGTGCAGCTTTAGGCAGAGGTGCATGTCAGCACAAGGTGCAGCACAGCACGGTGAGGTCATGCTACGTCAAACAGACTGCGCGCCCAAGCACAGTCACACATCTCCTTCTACAAAGTCACACACCAGATGAGAAAATACCTGGGAACCATAAACCCAGGAGCCACAAGGTGGACAGGCTTAAAAACTTGTCCATCAGTTCTCTTCAGCCATAGGGAAAAACATGAAATGGGACAAAAAAAATAACCCCTACAGCCTGAGCCGATGTGCCATCAAAAAACCTGGCAAACTGCTCTGGTCGAAATCGCAACTGCCCCTTGTGATGTCAGCCAGTCTCAGATCAGTTTAAGTGGATTATGAATCCACACTCCACACCCTTTGTGATTCTGAGCAAGTTAGCATAGACGGCTTTCTCTTTTGACATAGAGGGTGTAGCTCCTCAGCCCAACTCTGCTCTCAAAGCTGGTTTATGAAGTTCCCACCTTGGATTCCTCACTCCTCATTGCTGGTTCCTGGTTCTGCACTGCAGTTCCTTGTACTCTTCGCAGGCAGACAGACCTACAAGCCACACTTCAAACTGGTCACAGCCGCAGTTCTCTCCACTGACTCAGTTTACAGGACAGGCTTAGCAACAGCTGCAGCTGCCCGATGGCAATGCTTCAAGAGAGTTCAAGCCCAATATAACTTGCTGTCAGAAAGGCATCCTCTCCTTCCCCCCTGCTGTGTGCACCCCTTATAGGCCAGTCCAGCACACAAGGTGAAAACTAACTAGGAAAGGGGTGTAAAATCACAAGGCTTGGTGTGAGACTGCTACTCTCAGCTGCAAAAAGCCCTTTCAATAGCTAAGCTGTCTCTTGAAACATCACTCTTAGAAAGCAAGGAGTTGTGGCAGAAGAGCTGGGCAATCTTAACCAACTCTTCTGCAAGGAAAAATATCCACGGAACAACATTCAGACTTTATGCACTTCTGATGCAAAAATGGCTTTGCAGCTCCACTTGTTTCTGTCTTAGAGTTCCCAAGAGTGCTGTCATACTGAAATTAAGTTTTTCTAACTATATTTAATATATTCATAAAATTTTTGAAAAAGATCCTTAGTTTAAAATTTCCGTAACCGCTAGCTACTGACAAAAGGCAATCTAAAATACAAGGATCCTGTAAGGTTTCAATTAAAAAAAAACTCCAACCGCCAAACCCACAAAAACATATCCTGAACTCCTGACCTCCAATTCTCAAATATGCTTCATCTGTAAGTCAAATACTCCAGATCATCTTATTGAAACACAGAAGTGACATAGGCATATCAGAATCACCAGTTCTATTATTCATTTTTCAGAGTGTTTCACTTTAAGTAAGTATTGACCATCTTTAAGTGGCTGATAAACTACTTTTAAAACAAACTTGAAAGCCAGAGAGCCCTCTGTATGCAAAGACTAACAATGAGGTAGAGATATAAAGATACTGAAAAATCTAAAGTTGCACAGGACTTTTTTATTACATAGAAGAAGGACGAATCTTCTGCCCTGTTGCAGTTCTGCCTCCTTCAGAGAGTTGAATGGTCATCAGAATGAGATCAAAGTTGATGGCGTTGGGGTAGATGGAAGAAAGGAAATGCTTCAATAGATTAAAAAATCCTCACTGAATTACTTTTTGGCACAACTTACGCCCTCTTTTAAAAATGGGGCTGAAATCACAGAGTAAATAGGGCTTCTAAAATGTTGATATCCATGCTCAGTTTCAAGTATATTCTTAGTACAGCTTAAGTAACTAGATAATCACCCTTATGTGAAACAAAAGGGAAAAACCAGAAATTACACCTTCATGATGAGTTTATATTCTACTTCAAACAGAACAACTCCAGTATTTGAAGGCACCATTAGAACGGAGGTAAGAATCTGGAAGAATAAGTGACAACTGGAAGACATGTCATATTCTGGCACTGCTCTGCAGTATGTCAGTGACACCTGCAGCATGCCCCAGCTGACAGGGATGCACCACGCTGGACAGCAGTGCAGGGGTCCCCACTTCCTCCCAAGACATTTGGTTTTGATAGCCTGAGATAACCCATCAGACTTCTTTTTTTCTGGAATAGATCAGGTAGTATCAGGGTGCATTCACTCTTTGTGCCAATAGTCATATTTCACATACTGCTCTTAAAACCTGGCAGAGTTAATGGAGTTTAATTTGAAAGAAATTAATATACTCAGCACTTGTACAGAGGTGTACCATCTGAATATTCAGAATGCACAGTGGCAATTCAGTGCTAAAGCTAGTTTACTGATTAGCAGCTGATATTTCTTTCAAACTCTAAATCCCATGTATTTAATTAAACTGTCCAAAATACTGTTGTCTCAAATCCCATTAAAGCCACCTTCTCAACACTCAGGGTTTACATCAGCCAGCACTCAGCACCTATCTTCCCATTATTATAGCCATATTTCAAAAGAGAAGTACAGATCTAAGACAAAGCTTAAACCAAATGGTGAATGAGATGACAGCCCTTGTGTAAGACTGGACTTCGAGCCTGCATGTGTTGGCAACATGAGAGAATAAGCAAATGGGTCAGGAAAGCATGTTGTATCCAGCGAACCCAAGCAGACCCAGTGCACTGCAAGTCAAGTCCTGTCTTTGCAGACTTCTGGAAAAGCACTTTGCAGACATTCGTTTTCTCTCTGCTCTCTGCAGGGGCTCCTGCTTAGAGGTCTGCCTCGAGACTGTAAGAGAACATAAATCTCTCTGTTCAAAGGTCAATATTACAAAGTGTTCCAAAATTTTGTTTTCAGAAGTAGTGTCAAGGGAAGGCGGATTGGCGGCAAAAAGAAAACTTCTAGTGGGCAGTCACATTAGAGTAATGTAATCATGACTCATGCTCCTCACCCATTTCCTGACTAGGGCTGTGCATGATCAAAAGAAAGCCAGCCACAGCAATGCTGCCGCTCGTTAATGTTAGCTGGCCTGAAAGGATTACAAACTACCAGAAAACAAACTCATTGCAGAGCATCCTATTTAAAGCCTGACATAAATCGACACTGACAAACACAGTGGCGTAACACCAACCAAAACAACTTGCCTTTGTTGCGAGAAACAAGTTACAACTTTTACGATGAGTTCTCCTACCCGAACAAACCCTCTCACGCACCTTTAAAACACTGTAAATCCTTGGGAGGATGCCTAGGGAGAGGGAGGGGAATGTCTAGTTGCTAGTTAGTATCTAAAGAAATGCAAGATACAAGGACCTTTTGGAGAGGATCACACCAAACTCAGACTGCCTTAAAACAACTACCACCTCCCCAAAAACGCTATAAAAGAACACACAAACGGGCCAAAACACGTGTTGGGCTTAAGTGTCTCCCACCTTATAAGAAAGGCACTGCATGAGGCAATTTCTGTCTCAGTGCTCCCTCCTGTTGAGCATCCTGAGTGAAGCGTGCGCTTAATGATGCAAATTGCTGTTCATTTGTATAAGGATTTCTTCAGCAGAAAACAGATCCTTGCTGGGACCTCGGTCACATTTAATTTGTTCTAAAACCCACATTAATGAAAACCCCAAAATTAATCAGATATTTCAACAGAAACTAGGCTAGACATTAGGTAACAGATGCCAACACCCAGCTGCACCTCTCTGCAGCTCTCACAGACCAGATAGAATCATAGAATCACTCCAGTTGGAAAAGACCTTTAAGATCATCAAGTCAACGAGATAACTCCTTTCTCTCCCTCCCTCCTACCCCAGAAGCAGAGGTAGGAGACTACATTTGCAGGTCCCTTTCACTCCTTTACAAATGCCAAGTAACTGCTAAACGTGCTCCTCAGCAGCAGTTACCGTGTTCCTTATGGTACATCCAACAAGGGAGATCAAAGGGGAGAGAGATTCTCAAGTTTACCATTAAATACATAATCCATTGTCAAAATCATTGTCCATAGATTCAAGACTGATCAGCAGCGACATTCCACTCTCAGGACACTGAAGAGACCTATACCAGCTGTGACAGCCAAATTCAACCCAAATTTAACAACTATCTGTCTTTTTAGCAGTGCTTTACCTCACCATTTAGTAATCTCACCCTTTTGCCCCTCACATTATACAGAGTACTGGGGGAGGCGTTGCACAAGGCAAAAGTTACGTTTAGGTCTGACTAAACCAATACCAGCTAAGTGTACTGAGCCTATACTTTATCCAGGTTGCAGTAATTACTTCAGAGTTGAGAGAAGCTGGTTCTGAAACAGAACACACACATTTATAGCAAGGCATTTATATTGCATTGTAACACCTGCTGCTGGACTGTTAAATCTCTGTTCATCTTGTTTATACAACTCTAGCAGCACAGAAACGAGGTGCAGCAATCCCTTTGGGCATGGATGCACCTCGGTATTGACCAAGAACGAGCTGTTACCACAGGCAGCAAGTCCTTAATGTACCAATTCATACAACTGGTATGGAAAGCAGAGGTGTGTAGGCAGAAAAATAAAAGAACATAATTCTGGGACCTACTTTCCCATGTAAAGGGCATATTTATTTACTTAATCCTCTAATAAGTAGGTAAGAAGAAATTCTACCTTTACTGCAGGCTATTTAAAGCAAAATTTCTAATGGTTCTTACAAGCTCCAAGGAGTCAAAATTCAAGCCACGGGAGGAGCACTATGTTGGCTTAGTGTGGTTTACCATCCTTCAAAAATTTAAGAAAAGATGACATGTAGAGTACAGGGCACACACCTACAGTGCTGACAAAAACTTCTACTGGGGGGAAAAGGGAAATCAAGCAAAATAAAACACAACAACAACAAAAGAAACATCACAACACCAACTCAGAAAACAAAAGCAATGTAAAGATGGTCAGAAACCAAGCCACCTAAGTGGACAGGTATTCCTGATTTTCTTACTGAAGGCAAAGGAAGAGAAACTGAGGTCAATTTCCTTGTCCTGAGTGCAAATCCAAACCATATTGAGTAAAAAAAAAAAAAAAGAAAAACAAAAACCCAACATATAATACTATAACAATGCATTAGGATTGCATTAATTAAAGACACAGTGTAGGCCTCTCTTCTCTTGTCCGTATGCTTTTTTTAACATAGATACCATCTGTGGAAACACAGGCAAGGAACAAACTATAACTCCCTGAATTACACAACAGCAGAGACAATACACTCAAGAAATTTAAGAGGGAACTTGCATCCAAGTAGGGGATCAACATCTCAGTGTTGCTGCTACAGTACTGGACCATAAGAAATTATTGGATAATGTAGGGCTTGTTCCACAGACTCTCTGGATACAGTTCCTTTGGGAAGGAAGGGAATACCATAGCCAAAACACTCTGAAACACAGTCCCACCAAAAGACATGTACAGTAGCTTCTAAAAGGAAGATATAGCCCAAGTGGCATTCCTTCTTTCCCTCTGTACACGCCTGCTAACCTGGATTCACCAGAGGTATGCTCCTTCTAGCTGCAGAAGAAGTGGGCAGCACACCTGGGCCTCTTCCTTTGAGCCCAAGGAAATCCTTACTGGAGGAAAGTATTTAATAGTTCACCAACAGCTACAAAGACCAGAGTTAAAAGTAGTTCAGCAACATCCCTATTGCTGTAGTCAGAGGCTTCCTAAGTTAAACCACATCCTTGAAGAAAATGGGATTTTTTTTGTTGCTTTGTTTGTTCCTCAGAACACTAAATAGGATTCATCCTACAATAACTCAAATTAAATATATATCTTTAAAAAAATCCATCCACAGATAATGCTGTTAAACTTTTGCTATTCCTGGAAAGACCATAACCCATTCACTTGAGAGGACAAAAATGGGAAGGCAGAGACAATTTAGCATGAGAAGAGGAAAAAGGCACAAACAATAATGAATAGGAAAAAAATCTGCACCTAGTCAGTAAACTAAAACTCTTCAAATACAACACATTAGCAGCTAGCAGGAGAACAGTTAACTTTTTATAGTCGCCAGGTTCCCAGATGAATGGCTCTGATTGAGTTCACACCTCCCAAAGTGAGTGTTTGGACTGTCTGAAACAAGGCAGGCAACTTCACTCAGGGTGCCAAGACAGGCTGAAAGAGCATTACATCTTAAAGCAAAATCTCAACTTTAAAAACAAAAAATTGTGAATACCTGAAAAATCGAGACGCTTTATCTGACTTGCATTTGGACTACTACAGTCCCAGTGATTTATTATCCAACAGACACTGAGTGCTGTTTAAGTACTTGATTAAAGCTAATAAATAATAAGACTCCCTTAATACCTCTCGCTAGTTATCTTTCTTATGCAGAAGATACAGAAATTTTTTGCACTTGTTTTATCAGACACCAACATATTCTTCTTGAGCTTTCCACTGAAATTCTGTAATTTGCTATGTACCCAGAAATAACCATTTGCTCCTGGGTCAAACACTTTGCTGATGACTTTAAGAACAACTAAAATAACTTTTTGAGTCACTAGTTTACATATTTTCTCTTTCAACAGTAATTGAATCAGTGTAATTATTGGCAAATACGGCAAACCAGATAGAATCAAAACTCTTGCTTTACTAAATAAATTTGTACAAGCTACAAAACTGGTACATTTGCAATGGAAGGACAATTTGCAATATATACAGCTCCTCTTTTCAGCCCAGTACATCCAATGAAAACCACAAATATTCTTTTTTTTTCCTGTCACGAGATCTCAGAATTTATCAATTATGAGTTCTTACAGAAGCTTAACATGTCTGATTTCATAGGAGTTTCTCTCTATTTGTAGTGCCACTCCAAGTCAGACTAATGTTACAAAGAGATATTGTAGCTTTTTTTTCTGGAGACATTAGGAGTTGTGTGAGCTTTCTGCTCAGGAGGACTTGCAGCCTGCATTACCAGTGAGTGCTCTTTAAACTGTTTGCCTTCAACTGATCCATTTCAGTTCGAGAACTACCCTAATATGATCTGCACTGGAAGACTTAGAATCAAGGGGAAAAAAATCAATAATTAATTTTTATCCTGGTAGCTGGTACAGTGTTGTGCTTTAGATTTAGGATGAGAATAATGTCGATAACACACTGATATTTCAGATGTTGCTAAAGTGTTTACACAGAGTCATTGGCTTTTCAGCTTCCCACCCCACCCCAGCAGTGAGTAGGCTGTGGAAAAGCTCAGAGAGGACATGGCCAGGGCAGCTGACTCCCACTGTCCAAAGGGATGTCCCATAGCTTATGGCATCATGGTCAGTACACAAACTAGGGGGAAAGCTGGCCGAGGCCACTGCTCAGGAATTGGCTGGGCATTGGTCAGCAGGTGGTGAGCAATTGCACTGTGCATCCCTTGTTTTGTACATTCTAGTTATTTTATTATGATCCCTCCCTCTTCTGTACTATCAAGCTGTCTTTATCTCAACCTATGAATTTTACCTTTTATTCCCCAATTCTCTCCAAATTCCACTGGGTGGGGAAGGAATGAGCAAGCAGCTGTGTGGTGTTCAGTTACCTGTCAGGTTAAACCATGTCAAGCTGGTATCTGAATACCAGCAAGCCACTAGAGTTTTAACAGCAGCCCAATTCATGCACTCAAGATTAAATTGGAAGACTAAATCACAAAGGCCACAGTTTCAGGAAGGAAGACTGTGCTCAGAAACAGAAATAAGAGGTCAGAAGAGTTAACCAGGCTGAACCTCATCCTCTTGAACAGTAGTCATAAGGGGCTAGCACAATTCCCTGCTCCATGAGACGGCACTGAAAGGAAAGGGCCAGTAATTCTCTATTTGGCCATCACCATGTCTAGTTCCTGTAGCCACAATTCCAAGAGGATATCACAAAACAAAAGAAAGTTCCAGGAGAGACACAAGACTGATATTATCACTTACATTTCACAGAAGCATAGAATCATTACGGTTGGAAAGGCCTTTAAGACCATGAAGTCCAACTCTCTAGCTTCAGTTTGCTAGACTGAAGCTAGTCAAAGCAAGTACAAAGGAAAAGATACCTTTTTGGAACAGCAAGAACAATTTACTCAGGCTCATGGTAGAGTCTCTATCATTTGAATATTTTTTCAATTTTTTTGTTTGCTTTTTTAAGAAATTACTATTTTCTAATTCAAACAATTCAGGCAGAGCCAGGAATCATACTGACACAAAACTGGGTAGCAACTCAGGAAAGGCCTATAACTTGTCATAAGACAAGTTCCCAGTGGTCCCATCTGACTTTTATAATTCAAGATATGAACAGTATATTCCCCTAAATTTATGGCATTTCTCTTAAGAATTAAGTATTTGGGAAAGCGTTTTTATCTCGGGACAGCCACACAAATTTTTAGAGCCTTTCTGTCTATAGATTGTGTTTCTTTGGCCATCAAGATGATTATGAAGATTGAAAGAACAAATCTCCTGGAAGTTATCAAAATAGAGCTCTCATCAAAACTATTGTGTTTGGGAAGTTTTCATCTTTCAGCACAAAATAGTTCTCATCTTTCTCTGTGTTGGACACTACTTCAAATCCTGCATGGAGAACCAAATAAATCCTGTCCTGTCAAATTACCATGAATAATTTGAGATCTGCAAGCTTTAAAAGCTGTTTCTCCTTTGACACTGCAAGCAGAAGGGTACTCATTTCACAGCAACTTAGCCTCTTCAAAACAAACAAGAAAAACATAACATTTTAAGGTATAACTGTCCAAAAGGGGTATTTAAGATCCATGACCAAGTAGAATCCATGTCCAACTAGAGATATTTAGTTTTGAAAAAAAGCACAAATAAAAACAATAATAAAAATGATAAATAATTATTAAATTAATAATTGTTTTATAAACTATTATAAAAACAATATGAATTTTTTTTTACCAAAAAAAATTCACACAGTTCCTGAATTTGAAAATATAACTGTAACTTCTTTTCAAGTCACATCTCCTATATATTTTTACTACTGTAAAACTTGACTTTGGGACCACATTTATACTTTCAGAATATTTATCCCAAAACTACAAGCTTTGAAATTTGGAAAGTCCTCTAAGTACCGCCAGCTACCTCAGCAGATGGATTGAAAGAACACACTGAATCAGAGCACCTGAAAAATCATCTGGTACCATTTCAGTCGTGGTTCTAAAATGTACACACACACACACACACACTGACAGCTGCTCCTACTTCCACAGATACCACTTTTATTGCAGAAAGAAGACACACAATTTCTCAGATGATGCCTTTTTAACACATCCACCTACCCTTCAGCTGTCTTGGAAGCTTCCATTTTTAGGCTTATTTTCAGAGTTATTTATCAGTATCTGACACTGCCATTCAACATTTTCTATCCTTTTCTGCAGCCATCTGTATATGTTTGTTTATTGGGAGAAGGAGGTGGGAGAATTTTAACCAAAGTTTTTAAACTGTTTCTCTAATGAGATAAACCAAAATTATCTATTTCGATTCCCCAGCTGTACTATAACGTCCTTTACTCCTATAGATACACAAACCATCAAAATCCACAACATTGCTAATAGGTTCTGGCACTTCTGTACATTTAAAGCTAGTTCTGACCTTAAAATTTGTACCTGGGAATGTGTCTCTTCCTGTCATTCTGAATTACCAGGACAGGCAATGTTAAGGTTTTAAAGTGTGTAATTTTTCACAAGATTCAGTAGCTTTGGTGTCTGACACCTGAATCTTCTGAAATCCACTGTATTGAAAATATCAGCCCTCATGCTTACATTGCTCCATCCCTACAAACAACTCAGTAGGCAGGAATAACCATCAATCCAAATTCAGATCCGTGACAGAACCTCTGCATAAGAACCAGGGATGTGGAACCAGGAGATGGAGGATAGTGAATGTGGGGCAGGGATTAAAGTTTATTCACAGGCACACTTAAGTAACAAAGAAATTTATGCAGTCTTGATGCAGGAAAACTCGTTGGAATTTAACAACAGGAGTAATCTGCACGTTTAGATTGTTCATTCGGCCATTGAAGCCCGCTTCTTTCCTTGCAGATTTTTCAGTTTTATGCAGATTATATATTTGTATTTTCAGAGATTACTTGGATACACTTAAAGATTTACACTTGAATAGATAATACTGTTCATACCAAAGGCAATGTCAAAAAGCTTCCAACTTCTCTGTTGTTGCTTCATTAGACAACAATTCTGTCATTTCCTCCTATACAGCTGTCAGAGCACGTCCCAGTAATCAAAACGTTACACCACGCCACAAAATACCTTATTTACAATGTATATTCCTATGCTAAGGTAGAGGCATGGTTGTATTCTCAAGGCAAAATAACTACTGCAACTAACAGCAAAATCAATTCTCAGACCAAAATGTGAAAACTGTCCACAGCATAAATTACGCGATTGTTCAGCACTTCCATTGAGAGGCAGGTTTTATTTCTGTCCTCACAAATTCCTTTAGGAACTCCTACAGATTCATAACCTTCTTGGACTCTCTTGCTATTGTAAGTTTTTTCCTTTGGGACCAGAGGTATGCATTTTTAAGAGCTGTACAGTCCACTGCTATCAAATGGATTACTTTGCTGTCTTTGCTGTTGACCGACCTCAGAGGATCTTATCTGAAAGGCTCCAGAGGCTGAGATAGGTATTCATACTGCCTGAAGGCACATGAAGAGAAAAACAGAAGAAATAGAGCCTTTCTTTCCACTAAAATAATAGCAAGCAAGTGGAGAGGGACACTCAAAACAGAGCAGCGGCCATACAAATTACTGGCCTGCTCAGTCCACTATCTTTGTTCCTAACAACAGATTTTCCATTCACTCTCAAGGACTTCTGTGTACCACTGATTACTTTGCATGTTACTAATAAGAAACAAGTTAAGCAGATATGATAACAGTAACGAGCAAGCCTTTTCATTTAAGGCTTTCATCAAACTGACTAGATGGTACCCTCACCTTCTAGGTAGGATGACCAAACCGAGCAGTGAATTACTACAAATTTGTATTACTGTAGCATCACACCCCTAACACAAGCCAGGTATCTAGTATATTAAGAATTACAAACACATAAAATGACAACAATAAAATCTCACAGAAGACAATTCTTCAGCTGTTGTGCTCTTTGGGACAAGGAATACCAACATAATTGTAGGTGGTGTGAACATCACCTTCCTCTTATTTCACCTTTCCACACCAACTGTTTGGATTGAAGCAAAGTGCAATCTTGTATCCCATATATACAGCATGGACATGCTACTCCATTCTTCACTCCTATGTTCCCCTCTCGTTTCCAAACAATCAAGCAGAAGAGACCCTCAGATGCATTACATCTTATCCTTTTATGAACCATTCCAAGGTCATCTGCTCCAGGAGCCACGAGCAAGCAAAGAACCAGCCTAAACTTGATCAAGAGCAGTAATCTATGGTATCTGGAGCAGAAACACACAGGCTGCATCTGACATGCACGACAATTAACGGCACTACTCCTTCCTCGTCCCTCTTTCACTCACAGTGTAGCTCAAAGCTTCCTTAAATTGAGCTAACCCCTAACATTATTTGTAGGGGCAATGTATCCTTAAAAGGGAAACACCAAAGACTACACAGGCACAAACCATCCTCCAAATGAACAGACAAATCATGGAAAAGCTGAAGAAAAGTGCCTTTGTAAGGACCAAAGTGCTGGGGAGAAATGGCATGGCTGGCCTTTACATTGCATTACAAAAGGCAGAACCTGCATCTTCTTATCTCTTCACCCTCTCTATGCAACTTCTGGTTTCAGGGATGCTTTTTTTTTTTCTTTGTGGTAACAGAAACATGTACTGTCAAAGAACCAGTGAGTCACATTAATGCTTCAAATTACATGGATGTCATAAATTTCAACTGATTAGGCTATCATTTGAAATCTGAGCATGAGAAAACTGATCTAACCATCCTCTGGAAACAAATCAAAATGATGGTTTAGTTCCCAAAAGAGAGTTCATCAAATAATCCAAAAATAAATACAAAAAATTAATATTGATGGCCATTCCCCTACAGAATTTCATCAAAAGCAGTGGCAAGAGTGCCTTAACAAGATCCTGTCACAACTAGGACAAGATATTTATGGTGTGCATCTTCAACATAGCAAAGGGGAAAGAAAAAGCAAACCAAAACATTCACCTCGGACATTCACCAGAACTCCACCACACCTTGGACTAATCGGTGCTTGAGTTTCAGAGCTAATTTACCCAATCTCCTGAATAAACAGAATTTAACTAAATCAAAATATGCTCTGAACCATATCAACTGAGTTGAAAAAGTAAAGTTAGAGGGTTCTAAAAAATACATAGGCCTTCATGAAAAAGATGTATGTAAACATACACAATTCAGGCATTACTTAGGTAGGATTGGATCAACACATAAGAAAAAATAAAGAATGGAACTTATTTCTGATCAAAATATCTTGATGGATAAAATTTAAAAGGTTAGATTTAGGAAGTATTAGAACAAAGAACATTTAAAAATTGTTCTGGCATCATAAAGCATTTTTAAGGTTTAAAATTATTGAAGTATTGGTATTTTGTAGAATTTAAAAGCTTTCTGAATGAGAAGAGTCCATAAGTACTGTCATACATTTTTTGAGAATATAAACGAAATATGAGAAAAACAAATAAAAAAGTGCAAGAATATAAATATGGAGCAATAGTCCCCAGCAACAATGGCATTACCCTCCTATACATCCCTTGGTTCTACTGCATCACTCAAGGACTAGAAAAAACACCCACACAAAAAAACCTACTACACTGGAAATTATCTACTCACATAGTTTGAGAATACCACCTTCTTACAAAGAGTTTAAGGAACTTTACTCGAAGAGAAGAAACAGACAAGTATTTAATCAAAGCAATAAGATCCATTAGCCTCTTCTTCATGAAGATTTATTACACATACTCTTACAGGGATTAGGATTTCTCCTGGTGAAGATGATGGCTGAGAGCTCTGCTGCCTAGGGAGCTGGTTTCACAACCTCTTTGCAGAAAGGCTTCAGAGATGCTGACTGTGGTGGCAGCAAAGTACCTTTGATCTTCCTTGCAGAGTATCACTGAGAATTATGAACCTCATAATTAGAAATATCATATGTAGAGCACTAAGGTTACAAACTCAAAGAGCACCAACTTAGAAAATCACAAGATTACATTATTTGTGGCATCATTATTTTGTTCCTTCATCATCTGCACTACCCAAAACGATTATGACAGGGTAGGGGCTTCAGCTTTAGCCCAGAATTTCAAACAGATCCTCCCTTTTTACTACATCTCACCTAATTCACCCCACATACTACACATAAGGCAAGAGGGCTATGAAAAATAACATTACCTTAATGCACTTATATATGTATCACCATTTTCTACAGGCTTTTGCCAACTTATGGATACTTGCTTTTGCCAGAACAATAGGCATTAGGGTTTTGGGTTTGCTGGAATTTAATGTTATACTGTACAGACTTCTTAACTAGGAAAAAAAAAGGAAATTTCAGGTTAACAGTTTGCTTTTATTTACTATATTAATGCTACTGCCTAATATTCTCAGAGGAAAAAACCCCTACATTTGGAATGAAGACTCAACACCTGTTTCATTTGTTTAGGGTACAACACAAACCCTCAGATACATATAGAATTTCTATAGCAAAATAGTGAGAAAGGGACTTGAAACACCTGGTATTTCAAAGGGATGAAAAAAAAAAATACACCAAGCCCTACATCTTAGATCTTCCAAACACAGATATGAAGTAGTATTTATTTTTAGAAAGTTCTTACAGATGACTTAAAAAAAATTAATTGCCATGTAAATGCACCTAAACAAGCTTGCAGACCTGATTAAGCAAGTCATACCTAGTCTCAGCTTGTCATCAGCTCTTGTATCTCTACAGAAGGTCAGCTGCTGTTTACATGTAACCACAGAAAAGTTCACTTAGCTCGTTCAGACCCAGCACAAAAACTCACACTATCAGTCCATTTAATTTCTTATCTAACATGTTCTCCGTTGACCTCTCTGATAGAAATCAAAGCAGTGTATCAGATTTGGTGAGCTTTTTTTCTATGATTCCATGCAAGTAAAAACAGCATGAACACAACATTTACATAGTTAAGTTGTATGTTGTTTTACCACACATAGTGGGGGTTGAAACCCTTAATGTGGCTCCCTGGCATTCATGAGATACTAGGTCATCAAGTTTTAAGAGAATTGCAACACTCTCGCTAATTTCAAAGATAAGAATAACTGTAATTCAAATTACTTGTGCTAAATATACATTTTAGTAAAATGGTCTTGCATTAAAAGCTACTAAGATCATGAGGATACAATTTAGTTTGAGCATTCAAAAACGACTCACATTTTCAGAGCTTTAGGCACTAAAAGCGCTACTTGGCTGTAGGCTCAGTCTGTAAATGGCCTGCAAATGGCTTATCTTTCCTTTTTTTAAAAAAAAAAGAAACACAACACAAAAAGGAGTAAAACACATTCAGCGTCTCAAAAGAAAAATCTCACAGTTGCTTACAAAGATTATTAACTGTGCTCTTGTAGACTTGACTAGTGGTAAAACCATAAGACAAATGTTTGTTTCTATACTTAACTATTTATTCCACAAATATCAATGAAACTAAGTAAAGGTATAAATATATCTTGTCACCCTGGCCAACTTTGTCCTCTTGTAATCATCCCATTTTATCTTGGCAGTGTATTTTCTGAGGCTTCACTGAGTCTTGATTTAACCCTTGAACTATGAGGAAGTTAGTCTTGTCAGCCAGCTCCAGCTGCTCCCATCAGACTCACCTTCCCAGCAGTTACCATGCTGGATCAACATCGCTGCTCAATAACATTAGGAATGTCAATTATGAATGTAAATACAGAACATTGTAAAATACTGTAAGCAATGCTTATCTGCATGAGTGTCAACCAGAAATCTTTCTTATTTTGACACAGCATTAGAAGTGTGTCTCTTCTTCAGCATGAGCTTTACTTGAGCTCATGAGAAGTCACACCTTACTGCGCCATCCTGCTTCACACAGGATGTACTGAACTCTGCAGAAGAGCCAGGACTCTGCTCTCACTGCTCCACCCAGACACATCCCTTAGCACCCCCGAGCCGCGAGCTGCTTTCATTGCCTCCTAACCTATCTGCTTCTTAGTGAGAGGAAATAATTTCAAAGCAGTTCTTTACCCAACACGCGAACACAATTCTTCCCACACCCTCGTTTAAGTTCAGACTTCAGGTTATTAGGGAAATTCACCTTGCTATCACACAAACAAACAAACAACACCTTCAGCCAATTGCCTTCCCTGTAAGCACTGCATTCATGGAGATACATGGCTTTTAGGTACAGACCACCCAATTAGTTCAGTTTTACCACTGGGGGAAGGAGAGTTCTCCATGAGATGGCTCAGATCTTGAGAAAATATATTTACTCTGATGTGATCATGACAGGGAAAAAAAAAAGATTATTTTATTTGTTTGTTTCCAAAAGTAAAATTTGCATGCAGGAGGGTGAAAGCCTGTGGTGGTTTACATCATTATGAAAAGCCAAACAGACATCAGGTGACCTGATCCACAGCAATTCTGTTAACTAGTGTTAACTAGGGTGAGGAAGAGGAGGAAGAACTGGTCAGAGAGGATTGCTGAGCCCCTGGGACACACACAGTCTTACTAGCAAGAAGTAGAGCCTGACAGCAAATTCTGCATGGCAGAAAGAAATTTTTTAAAATTCAAGTTCCCTTTTCTTCCCTAAACTATTTCTCAAAGCTTGGGCAAAGGACCAGAATTTCTTCTAGAAGAAACCATCTAGGTCAGAAGACTATAAACCAAAGCAGCCTACCTAATTATGAAAAGCTGAGAGCAAAACATGTTCTGCCATGAACTGTGGCTTTTGTTGGTTACAGTAAAGCTGATACAGGTGGTTTGGAACAGTTTTAGATGCCTCTTTCAAGTCAATATGACATTTAGCCACAGCAGTCAAACAGGGATGGTGCAGACCCACGCTGCCACTGCCTCAGGGAAAGAGTGGCTCTGGGCTGCCTCTTAGGTGATATCCATCTCTTTCCTTTCTAAAACTCACCCAGGCCACCTCCTGGTGATTCAGGCTGGCTTTACCAATCACAAAAGAGAGGCAGAACCAGAGATAGTTTCTGCAGCCTGATTTTTACTTCTGTGGACATACACGGTGCTGCCCAGACAACAGTAACTGTGATTATCTTTAATCTAAGAAGATAGGCCCCATTGTTTCCTTCCCAGATACCGTTGGCTTATGCTGAGGCCAGGAAAAATCATTCCCTTCAGTACTATCCTACCGACCAAAGAACCTGCTCAGTTCCTCTCCTTCACATGCAGTAATGCAAAACAAATGTTCAAAGCAAGGAGTGCCTCTAACATAGGAGTTTTCTCTTGCTTTTCTGAATGTTTCTGCTGAAAGACTATTTTTAACATACCATAGAGTGCAAGTAAATCTTAATGCTAATGCTAAAAAAGGCTGAAGCCTTTCAGTACAAGACACTTTAAAAATAAATCCTTGCAACAGTAATCACCTGCTGATACATGCTTTTATGTTTAGCCAGCTGCCGAGATGCCACATCTGTCACTTCTTGCTTCCAGAAATGTGCTTTCCTTTTCTGTAGGGAAGGAGAAAATTCTGCTTCTAGAATTGCGCTATGATGATGCCTTTTTTGGTATCTCTGTCATTCCTCTAAACATCTGAGCCATGGCACATGGATTATAAGATTTCTGGTAGTGTGTATCTAAAGAATTATTCAGCTTTAGATTTTCATACCTTAAACCTTCTGATCTTTTTCATCTACATTTTCCTGAATCGTGTTACATCCTTACAACCTATGTAACTGGAATTAATGGTCTATGCACGAAGTCCTTGCCTCCCTCCCCCAGATATTTTTCAAAGGAAAGTAAGAGATCATGATCATATTCGTTACCTTAAACATTTCATAATAAGCCTCCTTCCTATTTGTAAAACTAGCAACAATCTACAATGACGCAAGTCTTCTAAACTAATTGCTTCCTTTATTTTGGTCTCTTTTAAATTTCAACTGCAAATAAATCAAGTCCTTCTTATTAGTCTACAGCCCGCATTTCTTCATGAGCAACCCAACCCAAATTCTCAAATTTGACTTCCGGACTTGAACTCTTAGCCCGATAGCCAGGATCACACCGGGCACCCAGCGCCGTGCCTGCCCTCGGTGCAGCCCCAGCCGGGCAGGGAGCAGCGCACTCCAGCGCACGGTTATTCTTAGCCCCGCGCAGGAAGGCGCGGCTAAAGGGGACACACCGCACAAAAAGGAGCGCAGCCTGTTTCGGGGGAGTGTAGGCTGGGTATGTCTTCTACCCCCAAGGCAAGGGCATAAAATCAGATATGCCAAAATACACTGGGATGGAAATTTAAACCGATACAGGGGAGAATTTCAGCTCGGAATTTCAGTGATGTAGAAACACCCCGAGTCGTTCTAAGCGATAGCTCCGGCATGAACCTCCCGAGCAGCCGGACAAGGTCATTAATGGGTACTCTCTCTGGCTACCCCGAAATGCGTACCCTCCCTCCTAGCCCCCCGAGCGGGAGGCTCGGCAGGTCAGGAGAAGCAGTGCCGGACGCGCAGCCCGGTGCTGGCGGCCCTCCCGCTCCGCGCCCCGCTCCCCGACTTACGGCGCTGCCGCTGCTCCCGCGCCGTTCCTCCCTCCCGAGCTACCTCCCTGCCGCCGGTGCGGAGCCAGGAGGGCAGCGGGGCCGCCCCTCCGCGGCTCGGGGCGAGCACGGCACCTGCGAGCGTCTGTCAGTGCGCGGGCGGCGGCGCGCCGTGTGCCGGGGGCGCGGCGCGGGGCCGCGGGCGGCGAGCGGCTGCCGCGGGGAGGCGGTGCTGCCGGCGGCGCTGCGGGCGGGGAGGGCGGGCGGGCTGCAGGGAAATCCTGGCACCGCGGAGCGCCGCCGGGGAGGCGGGCAGGGAGGCCAGGAGCAACCACAATGAAAATAAAGAGTTTCCCCCCCACCTTCCTTTTCGAGATATTTTGCGGGGGTACTGGGAGTCAGTGCGCGTTGCGGTTAATGCCGGGAGGCCCTCCCTGGGTAGTGTCCCTGCGAAGCCCTTAGGTGGGTAACCCCCTTCCCCTTGTCCCCCGAGCACGGTCAGCTCCGAGGTATGCTTCAAAGGCGATGATTTTTCACCCAAAGCTTCTTGCCCCTCACCTCCTGGGCGCCCCGATCCGTCGGGGTGAGGCTCAGGCCGCTCTCCGCCCGCCGCACTCATTCATCCTCCTGTCCTCCATTATTTACGCGTTGTTAAGGAGCGCTCGGGCTTTCAGGACTCGGCGGTCTGCGATTTGCAGGTAACCGGCGAATACTGCGAGAGCCGCCGAGGCGCAGGGGCGTCTCCTCCCGCCCAGCGGCGGGGCCGGAGCGGGGCAGCGGCGCGGAGCTGCTGCGCGGGGCGCGGATCAGGCAGCGTCGGCCAAGAGCCCTTTAATGATAGATTTAAGGGCACCTGCCCGTCTGTTTTATGCAAGTGAAACTGCCTTGCCCAGAACGGGAAAGGGCTCAAAATAGCTGTTGGCAGTCCAGCAGATTACTGACTAGGAAGCCCATAAATACTGTGCTAATGTTGAATGTTTTACAAGTTCTCTGGTAAATCCAGATAGAGACCCCGGCATTGTTCCACCTCTCGCAGTGACATCCTCCCAAAGGTTTCTGTTGGCAGGTACCTGGACTCAACACTCCGTGCCTGACAGTTTTACCGAAGGGTCATTTTTCAAAATGTTACTTTTGGCACTGCCATAAAAGCACTGCATGTGCCCTTATTGAAATATTAAGTGTGGTATATACCTTACCCAGGTTAAGGTATTTTTCTAAATATTTGCATAATTTTCGTTACATATGGCGTTTTAAAAACAGCATAAACAGCGAATGCATTGTATGTAAACGTGTATACTTAGTTTAAAATATGTTTACATACCCACATCTGGGTGAGAGAATTTTCCCCTTTGCTCTCTTTACATTGGAGCACTCTGACCCTAAAGCACTTCACCACAGGGTAATCGTATTTTCTTTAATTGTAAATACAGTATCCAAATTCAGAGAACATATTCCTTTCAAAGTGTTGAGACTGTAATATTCAGCATTCCCGCAGACCGCTGTGCCCTTATGCATACAGGGTGATGTCTCTGGGCAGGAAGCATCATGCCATGCATGGCCCAATCCTGCTATCTGAAATAAGACTTATGGAGAAAATAGTGCCCTTTCACATTTTTCACAGTTCCTCATTGCTGAAATCTTTTCAATTCTGTGAAAATCTTTTTAACCATTTGATTTACATATCACAGTGCTAAAAAAACCCCACAAGCCCTCTCTATGTCATTTAACAGCCAAGGATGAAGTTGCTTGCTTCATGGGAGCAAGGGCTTTGTGCAAACATTCCCGCCCGGAGCGCGGCCTCCCAGGTGGGAGCAGGCAGTGACAGAGCAGGTGGTTGGAGGCAGCAGCCCCGCTGCAGCCCAGGGGATTGGGATGGCTCTGTGCCCCAGCCTCCAACAGCACTGGAGGCATGGCCAGAGACTGCACAGTTCCAGTAATTCTTAAGTGCTATTGCAGAAGCCAAAGTAAATTTGAGAGCAGCCCAGAGGCTGCTCCCAGTTTATACAAAAGGACAGTCAGAGAAAACAGCTATTATAAAGTTTGTGTAAGCAAAAGAAAAAAGAATTCTATAATAATTCCTGGCTTCTTTGGATACATTTCCAACTTAGCAATTATTCAATTATTTATCCTGTGTGAATGCACTCCATGCTACCTTTCATCTACCAACGCTTTGCTTGAGACTACTTTCTCGTTTAGGAACCTAATTTAAAGTTTAAAACTTTTTAAAAGGGGCACTAAGGGATGACATTGCTCATACATCCTTTTAGTTCAGAAAGGACATGTGTGTGGGCATGCATGTGTGTGGCGCCATGTGCTGAAGCTGAAGAAAATCCACACAACTCTGAGGACAAAAGAAACAGACACATGGATTCATTTGCTATAATAACAGGCTGGCAACACTTGACAGTAGTTCACTCAAAAGCTGTTTCCAGTCATGTTACACATCCCTGCCTCTTCTGAATATTTCCTTGGTTCTTCTCTCCAGAGTTGAGTTTCAAACCTGTGGGCCACTGTAGTGTGCCACAGTTGTTTTTACTCAAGTTTCTCTCTTGTGCCCTTTCATGTTGTGACCTCTTGCACCTCTGATCTGTGGCACCTGTTCCAGCTTTTCATTTTTCCTTCCTTCTTTTCCCCTTGTCTTTATCCCATCTGAGATTCATGCATGTTCTCACTGCTTTACTCCAGCCCTAAAAGCTGCTTTGGCATGAAGACACAGCCATACCATTTCTGGTGTTTTGTATCATTGCTCTTACCTTTTCCAGTTCCATGTTCGCCATGCCAAGGTCACCAAAGCCAGGCTGCAGCCTTCTGCACTGTGCCCAAGTGTGCCATCATGGGCCATAACGATACTGGTTTGCTCTCTTCGGTAGGAGAAAAGGACATATTAATAGGAAAGTAATTTGTGTACACATCAATTCCTTTTGTGTTTTGGGGCAGTAACGGTTTAGAGCAAAGTTCTAGTTTCTCTGCAGAAAAACCACCAGTCCCTTCCTAAGCATGTTATGGGAAACCCTGAAGACAGACATGTAGAGGGCAGAGGCAGAACCAGGGTTCCTAAGAGAACTTTAATTATTAATTTCTTCAGCTTCTTAACAGCTAAAGTATCAGAATTATTAAAAACATGCAGATTTTTAATTGATCACTGGGAAGGAGTGATGGGACCCTCTGTTGTTAAGTCTCTTTTGACCACAGATTTATGCCCTCTCTCCTTTTAATTTCAAACCTGTCATTAGGAATTAAAACTGGAGTTTAAAGCATGGTCTTAAAATTCCTAAATGGCAGGCCTACTTGAATACTTCATGTTCCTATGATATCTAGGGAATGTGAGTATCTGTTTAAGTGCTTTGCTGAATCAGGAGAACTTCTATTTGTCATATTTGGCTTATTTATATACGGCAACTTAAGTGTGTAGTGCTTTTGCTCTTCTTTCAGCTAGAGCTGGACCATGAGTTTAGTGAGGATTGTTAAGCAGTCTGCTCTGCTTTGAAATTGTCTGTTTGGAAGGTTTTGTGATCCCTAAAATACACATGATTAACAAGCTCTGGAAGCTAATAAGTTAAATTATTTAATGTAAAAACTTCATACTACCAACACAAACAAGAAAATGTGACTAAAACCTTTTCAAAAACTCAATGTTTCAGGGTTCCTGAGGATAAATAGCATTTAGAAATACTATCTAGGAATGGTCTAAATATTTGGCTCTGTTTTAGTAACTTGTGTGGATTTCCAGTGCACACATATACAAGTATATGACATTTCTAGTAAGTTACTTCAGAGAGTGAAGTCTATACTAGAGAGTATATTCAGAGAGTGTAGTCTATAGTATAGACTACAATAGAATTGTAGGGTCAGAACTGAAGGGGATTTGGTGTTATCTACTCCACATTGTGCCCTAATGGAGGATCAAGCTCTTATTGCCATGCTCTTTTCCAGGGCAGATGCAGTGCATTCAGGGCTCCCTAAAATGGGCTGCTGCATTAGTGTATACAAATCTCACCTTTCACAGTCTCTCCCAGATCCCTGTGGCACTGTGGGCAAATTGGTCAACACATACTCAGGATATTCCTACACATCTTCATTTATCCTCTGTTCCTGAAATCATCCACAACCTCCTGAAGTAGCCCCATAGTGTCATTTTTTCACTATCTGTATTTTTTCCATTTTCCTGTCAGATACACCACTTACATCTTTCTTGGCTGCAAATTAGTCTAATTTCTTCTCTCAATGGCCCCAGAGAACAGTGAGACCATTTTCTTTATAACAATCCTATTAGGAGGCTATTGTTTTCCCCAGCTTTATAGTTTATGCTCACTATTTGCTCTTACCAAGTGAAAACAATGATCAGAGCAATATAATAAAGCTTCTTTTCATGGAGATTATTACACAGCATTGGAAAGCAAGGATATGATCTGACTGAGGGAAAAAGTCTTCTGCAACTTGTTTGCCACAGATTATTTCTGTAACTGTCACTTTGGGAATTTCTATAAATAAAATCACTATCACTCTTCTGAGAAGTGAGCATTTACTACCATGTTTTAAACAATGAAAAAATACAGATCTGTTTTTCATCTAAATTCTTTATATATTTGAAATCACTCAGAGAAGAGAGTCCAAAGAAATGTGGTTTAGTTTGACGAAAAGAAGCCTCCCAGTGGGATATTTAACAGAATACCTAGAAAACAGTGTTGAAAGACTTATAATATTTGGAACCCCTTTTTTCAGCTCTTGTTCCATGACCTCTGATTTCCAGAGGACCATACTTGGCTTTAACTCATTGTCCTCTGTGGTGATAACACTTTGGGCCCAGGGGAGAAAAGAAGGACTAATTGACCCACAGTTTGAGCAAGGGTTTTGCCTGACCTTGTACACATTAGTGATGGATGTTTGACTTTCAACTGTTTTTGATATTCCAACACTGCATAAGATTTGGCTTTCCTAGTCTGCGTTTTCCTACTGCATTATAAAGTGCCAAGTGGAAGGATGGGTGTGTGCAGGTACCAATCTTCTCCCCCTCCCCAGTCTTCCCAGGCTGCCCAGTAATGCCTGGAAGAGTGCATGGAGTGATGTGGCGATTCAGCTAGTGAAAGAAGGTGGTAGTTTACTGATTTCCTCAACGGGCTTCTCCTTTCTCTTTTCATCTGCTTTCTTGGTCCTCTAAGCTCAAAGCACTTTTCCTTGCAGAACACCTCAGGGAGATGAGGACAAAAATTCCACTGTGTTTGGTGGGAGGTCATGCAAACAAGTATCTAAACAAGTATCTAGTGCCAGAGCTGTGCCACTGTCTATGATCAAGAGCAGCTTCAAATACATCACTAATTAATTTTCAATAAAAGGACATTAATGCTTGTTTTAAACTTAGAAGAGGAAAAGTAAGCCACAAGTCATTTGAAAGGATATGGAATAGCTCACATAAATGTAATAAATGGATAGAATAAATAGAATAAATAATGCTTTTAGCAATGAATACTCACAAAGAAGAGTAGAACAACAGCTTGACAAATTAGCTTGCTTAATATGAAAATTTGAGCATCACTATCAGCATTTAGGGACTGATTCTGGAACTGCTGAGTAGTCTTCCATTAACTGCTGTGGGAGTTGAGAGCACCTGGCATCTTGAGAAATTGGGCTCTTTGGCGGTTTTAATTTAGTCTGACAATAACGCTGAATAAAATATTCTTGGGGGTAGCCCACAATTATATAGTATGAGCTCACTTCTTCATTATAAAATGTGAGCTGAAACCATTCATAACTGCCAGCCAATATTACAACAGGCAATTCCAGTTTTTCATTGCATGGGAAAAGCACTAGCAAGCTTTAATGAGTTTCAAAAATAGCTGCCACATCAGAAAATTGTAATGGTGCTTGTTTTTCTAATGTGAATACCTGTTCAGCAGACATCACTTAAACAATGGCATCCGAATAGACCAGGGTATGTAAAATAGCTACTTCTATTTGTCAGCTGCACACCCATTGTTTTCAGTCAGAGCCTGCAGAGCAGCTTCAGCTGTACATTCCTGGGAAGTGAATAATATCAGTTGAGATTACACTACAGTGCTACATCTATTACAAGCACATTATAAAGAATGAATATAACCTAATTAGGAAATGCTGAAGTCGGCTGGGTGTGGATATGGGCTGGGAAAGAGTCATTTTACATGACCTTCACTTACTGAAAATGAGAGTTCACAGAGGATAAAGCAAAGGTAACAGTGTAGATTTCAGTCTCAAATCCAGATATCACGTGTGCATCCCATATTCCTCATACCCTTCCTACTAAGCTAAACAATTGCTCCTCAAGTCTCACTTCCATGAAACTCTTTTGTAAACACTTTGGGAATCCAGCAGGACAACCCAAATTGGGTTATATTCCTTATTTTCATGCAGATTAGTAGTAGAGCTCTACTCTGGTTTATAACGCTGGAAGGAAGAGATTGCAGAGGGAAACCCCAAAGCAGAGCGAGGTAGAGAGTTTAATCTTAACTAGATAAGTGAAGTGGCAAGCTCTTCCAACAGCTTCATGGAACCTTCCTCTTCATATAAATCTGACTCTTCTGACTCCCTTCCTAGTCTGCAGCACAGAGTGGTTTCGTTGCCTCCTGCTCACTGCCTTACACAGCATCACTGATCAGCAGTATGGGATTTCACAGCTATGAAAATCTGTATCAGCTGCCCCCATGTCTGCATGTTGTTAGCCAGGCATGCTGCTGGCTAGCAGCAAGTCACTGAGAGAAAGCCTTCAAACATCTCATGTCTTCCATTTACCTCTTGGTTCCAAAATGAAGGTTGCATTAATGCCAACAGCTGGAACAGATCAGTGCTCCAAGTTGGATTCCTGCCTTACCACTGATTGGAACAGAGGTTGCAGAGAGAAAACTGCAGCATGCCAAGCTGAAAGTAGTTTACTGTGTTTATGGGACAAGGTCTCATCTGTACAGGTACTCACAAAGGCCAGACCAGTTTTCCCACAGCACACCACAGAATGGTGCAATTGAGCACACAGTTAAAACCAGTAAATAAAACCTCAGACATCACGGTCTGCCCATAACCGAGTACAGTACCAGAGTAGATACACTTGAGCAGACCTCTGCTATTCATGTGCTTAGAACTGACTAAAAATCAACAATTACCCATTTTCTTTGCCATATTTATTTTCATATTCTTGAGATCCTGTTCCTACCAGAAAAAAGGGGAAAGATTCATGATTTCTTGTGTTGTTTAAGGACTATGAAGTTGATTGTCAGTTGATTTTACCATAAATTGAGAATAACTATTAATATCAATGACATGATGCTGGTCTGAAATTATATGCAGGCATGACTTAAAGAAATGCACTTAATGTGGTTGCCTTTACTAGGTCTTTACTACAGTGTGCATTTCTGCATCTCTTGATGTTACTGTAGGTGTACAGCTCCTGTCACCTGCCTTGTAGATTGGAACCAAGTCTGCCTCCACTTACTTCTTCTCACAAATGGGATTAGCTATATCAAAATCTTCGTTTAAAATGCAAAATAAAATTATCTATTCCATAGTCCCACATATATTCTTTAATTCACAATTTACACAAGTCACAAACCAAGCCTGAAACTGCCAAGACTTCCAAGATTGTAAGGATCTGACTTTTTTTCTGTTCCCCAGTGTCCCCAAAGTTGTTAAGAGAAGTGAGTTGCTACCTTACTTTTGAAGCACTTGTTTTGAACCTGTTGTTTGTGGTCCCCTGGTGCCCAGTTCTGAGGGTCTTATGATGATAATTAAGAATGCTTATTGTCAGTAGGTATGGATCTGAGCAGAAAAATTTTTAAGAGTCTGCAATTTGAGAAAGATGGAAGTAGCTAATCCAGAACACAGCTTTTTCTTACATACAGTAATGATTTTGTATTTATTTTAGACTGAAGAGTATTAGTAAAAACAAAATACAAGAAACAGCTTTAAAATGGTTAGCACAGCAAAATCTGAAATATCTTTTTTAAAGATATATCCATTTCATAAGATACCTAGTGCATTTGCAGAAAAATGTCTGGAAACCTAATAACAAATATAACTGCTATGTGTGTTTTAATTTACATAATCTTCCCATCAATTGTGGTAATGTTTTTAGCAATGCTTCTGTTATATAATTAGGTGACCTGACGTCTGGCTAAACGAACAACATACCATATGTGATTAAAACACTGATCAAATTGAATCAGATAAAAATATGACAGTGCTGGAAAAATTCATTTGCTAGTGGTAAATAGTGGTAGGTTTTGATCCACAGGCAAAAATACTTTCATCTGAAGAATATAACCGTCATGAACTCCTCCTTTCCTTTCCTTGCCATCCCACACATCCCACACATATAAATATGTTGTCATCCTGGAATATCATTTGGGAAGCAAATGGACTAATCTTTTAAAATGTATAAACAGCCTACAAACTGGTTATTAACTACGTGCCAAGGGTGCCTTGTTAGTGTAATAAGAAAACAATTAATTCAGATAGGAATTTTGTCTGCACTAGCTTAATCCAGAATCAGATGTTTATGTTTCAATGGAATTTTGTCACTTAGGTAATATTTTATATCCCATTCTATTTTAGCTAAATTATTTGGTTCTTAAGAATAACCTCTTAAGAAAACTGATATGACTGGAATACATATTTTAATGACGAAGATGTGTACTAAGCCTTAATCAACAGTCTTTCTGCTGAATGACGTAGTTTGTTTTTCTTAAGTAACCACAACACTTAGAGGTTTTTATTTGGGACCTGGTTTGTTAAATGCTGGCCCCTTTTTTTTTCCATATGGCATTTACTATAGGTGTCTTAAACTTACACTTATGTCTGTCAGAAGTTCTGGACTGGAACGAATAGAGTCAGTTAGAAACATCTGCCAGTTTACTAGAAACACACAGAGTGTTTTTGTTACAAAATTTTCATTACTTGCAGTGGTCAGTGCTCTGAAAACTCCAAAAACAGCTCCTTCTATTCGGTCTAAATTTTCAGATTGCTACACCGAGGTATGTGTTAACCCAAACCAGAGTATAGGTTTGAATTGATACCGTCTGATAAATTTTTTTAAAAGTGCAGAAGTTTGTTACAAGCCCTCCTGTAAATGCAGCCAATATGTAATATAATGAACCTTCCCAGATCTGAGCTAGCACTGCATAGAAAACAGAAAACCACACTACTCTGCAATCATTTGTTTTTTCAGTCTTTCTGAATACTTATAAAATCCATTGCAGGAGTTATTATATTTGACTTCTATATGTCTGTTCAAGTCTATAAATCAGAAAAAAAAATAAATTGCTTACAGTATCTAATTTTCCTCCCGTTTGATCTGATTTTTAAGAAGTGAGAGTGTCTTTATTTCCCATCAGCTTTGAGTTCCTTACAAATATTTCAGGTAGATTCAATAATCTTCAGTTTAATGACTGAGCTATATCAACTTAAAGCTAGGGTATTAGTTCTCAGCTTTGGATTTCCAGCCATGCATGGCTGTCTTGTATTTCTGTCCTTGAAGAGATGACTTTTCTACTCAGTCTATTCATTTTTTATCTGGACTCCTAACTGATGTGCAAATCTCAGTTGTATATTTTATGCAGTTTTGGAAAACAAAACCTTGGCACCATGGAAAAATGTCATGTGATGACTCTCTCATGACATGTCCAACTTTAAAAATGCATCATTGAAGAAAAATGCCAGAGCAGATTACAACAAATTCCTTAGTGAATTCCATCAAGAAAGGAAGTAGTCTTACTCAGTGTTTGCTCACAGCCAACCAGTTCCTGAAATCCTGAACAAAGATTTACTCGGGCTCTGATTTGGTTGGATGTGCACATGGAGATACAGAGATGTTCCTTCCTGCAGAAATGTGGAGCTCTCAGCACTTCAATGTCTGGGAAAAGGGAGAAAGGTATCAGCTGGGAGGAGACATGATGGGATCCTATTTCTGCATTTCAGTGTTTTCATATTTACCTTTGTTTGGTCTTGCTTGCTATTGTCTTGTGTTTATTTTAAAAATGAGTCAGAATTTATGGTGCCTTTCAGGAGGATGTCCTGCAACCTGTGATTCATGACATCCTGCAGAAGTTGCATGCTAATTAATAATGCCCTCTCTGCATGGAACTGCACTTCCAAGCTGTAAAACAGAAGTGCTGACAAATCCTCCTAACTGAATTCTATCAAAGACCTCTGTTGTGATGTGCAGCCTGTCAGAGTATGGGTCTACCCCCCTACAAGGATTCCAGCGTGTTTGAGGGTGGTCTCAGGCCTCACAGAGCCCATCCCTCCACACACACTGACCAACAAGAAATAAGGGGTCATTTGTAAAGTTATCTGGAAAACTGTTGGATATTTAAAATGCAAACTTTGAAATTAAAGTTTTTGTCTGTAAAGTCAGTCACCATGTCTAGCATTCCCTTCTGTGGAACAGTCTCAGGGATTTTTCCTGGGAGAGGCAATCTAACATCCCACTTGAGCTCAAAGGAAAACTGATGATTTCAGGTAGCCCTCTGCCTGGCAATATATCTAATAAGATTTACAAGTTTGGAGCACATTGACTAGCAAGCTATTCATAACTAATTTTAAATTACACTGTTATTTACAATAAATAAACCCCCATGATATCGAGAAATTGACAATATTAACAGGGAAATAATTTTTTAAATACGCAGTCTCTTCAAAGCGAACTAGAAATAAAAATGTAGAAAGGAAAATGCCATTAAAACCAAGCTGCTAAAATGATGCAGCATGCAAGCAGGTGGCTTTATAGTTCATTATTAACTCCTGTACTTCACTGCTGAGATTTGGCAAAATGGGCCCTTACAGAAAATCCTGGCATAAAATTCTCTTACCAAAACATAGTGCCAATGACATTATTATACATGCCTTGCTGTTGTGGGAATTCCTTTTCTGCAAGGTATAAGAGCTTTACTCTCCTCAACAGGAATTACCTGAAAGGAAATTATTGACCAGAGAGATAAATACTGATCCGAACTGAATCACCTTACAGCTAAAGAGTAATTTCTATGGGTGCGGACATGGCAATCAACATGAAAGAAGAATCCAGAAACACTGAACTTCTACATTCCAGCCCTTCTTATGTTGTAGTAATTCCATGTGCTGTAAACAGCTGCGGATTCAGCAGCATAGAACAGGATGTTGTAAACTGAAACACTTCCTAAAAAACACAATGCCTGCACAGGTGCACTGAGCCAGCAGGATGACATAAAGAGTTTTTCTGTGACGCTCATCCTCACAAATATATATGTGTCTCCTGATCCCTGTGGCCACAAGAAACCCTTTGGCCACCTTTTCTCTCAGCATTGAAAATTCCAACATGCGAAGAATGTTTTCAAACAGGATGACAAGGCTACATCCTGCACGGATTTGAAAGGAATTGGTTGCAAAAAGCAGGCAACAGCCCATAATATCCTTCCTGCTCAGTTGGCCCTCCTATCACTGCTGATATCAATATGGGAAGTCCCAAATAAATAGAAGCTTTAAATTTCCCCTGTTGTGCCGCATTCCTATTTGGCATCTAAACCCCTATTATTTGCTATCCAATGGGGAGACAAATGGATCATCGATTAGCTCATGGTGTGTTTGAATTGAGGAATGTGAGTATGTGAAATTGCAGCACCATTAGGTCACCCTGGGCTCTAAGCTGCTACAAACCAACCTCACCCCACTGTTTTTGAAGGATCTTTCCCATTCCCTGTGGAACACAAGTATCCATGGTAAATGGATCTGACACATCTAGGCTGTGTCCAGGTTGAGGGCAGATGCCTGTTTTGGTATCCAGTGAGGATCCTGCTCTCCCCACAGCACTGTCATCCTGCCCTGAGCACATGGCAGCTCTCTGCTCAGTTTCCATGTTGCTTCCTGAAGAAACCAGGGCAGGGAGGAGAGAGCATGTGTCTGAGTTTATCTCCTGTACACAGCTGGGAAGTGACTGGGCTGCCCTGACCCAGGGGATTGGAAGTGCTTCTGGATCCACCAGTTCAGACAGGCCTCAGGCTGGTTCTACGGCAACTATTTGGTTTGACAGTGAGAATCACCCCTCTGTAGGTTCAAAACACGAGTCACACCTCACCCTTGTTTGCATCTCTCTCAAGACATCCAAGCTCTTTCCAGCATCCAAATGGTGCTTCTTGACCCTCAGCAGAAATGACCCTCTAGTACCAGCCTTTCTCTCTCTCTCTGCAGCTGGTGCCTGTAACTGGGGATAGACTGGGGACAGTGGGTGGGTAGGAACAGGGCACTGCCTGATTGCTGCACAAGGACTCCTTACACTGATGGTGTGCACCCCTGGGGTGTTTGGAGCAGAACAGGAGTCCCCCTCACGTGCTGGCATCCCTCTGGCCATGTGCTGAGGGTCTGCCAAGAGTGAAGTGAGGGATCTGCTGCAGAGATTGGAATAGGTTTGGCATTGGCTCTGCTGTGGGCATCTCAGAGGGGAAGCAGGAGCTGGCTTAAATCGGTGCCTGACTGCAGAGATTTATGTGTTTTCTCTTAAATGTCTCTGCAGTTACACAATAATTGTGTAACTTTTATCTGGTCTTATGTTTTCATCTATGTCTTATGTTTTCTCTGTTTTTCCAAGTTTCAAAGAGTGAAAAGAGAATTCCTATGATTTCCTGGGACAAGACTCTGGCAGTAACTGTGTCTTTCACTAATTTGCTTTTTGTGAGCCAAAAAAACAAATGTGACGATTAGTGTTCATTTCCATAACACAGGTCTCATAAAGAAAATGACATAAATAATGCAGCATTTTGTATTGTTTAGTTGATGGAAGGGAAAGGCTGAGGTAACTTACCATTTAATCATCCTTCAAATTTAAAATCTCATGCTTTAGGCCTCTACCCAGAGCTCTTCTTTGTAACTATTAGGTTAAGGAGAAAAGGAGAAGTATGGGGACAGGCCAAATTCTGATATAATTATGAACTTTTAAAGGGATGACTCTGCTTTCATTAAGCATAGTGCAAATTAGAAGGCTCAGGCTTCAGGGGAGCTGAAATGTAAAAACATCAGTGATAATATTGAGATCATAGATATCTGTAAGAAACAGTGTTTGTGTATGTCCTACATCAGTTTACTTTGAAGAAGAAGGTGCAGACCAAAAATCTCAGACTGATGGTGATCACTTAATTCCTGTTTTCTTTTATATATCTTTTTTCTTTCTTATATTCATCTACCTTATATTTGGATAATTGCACAAACTAATGAATGAAAAAGGAAATAAAAGAGTCTGCACTAAGTAGATAACATTGTACTTTAAAAGCAAGTCTTAAGTGTAGCAGACTAAGCTAAGTCTGATTTTCACGGACATGAAAATCAACTTTAAGTGAAGATTAATATACTTTTAAAGTGTTCTCTGTAAAATGTACTGAATCTCCATGTATATCAGAGGAAGTAACTAATTTTTTAGCAATGGCCAAGTGGTTCTGGATAAAAGGCTTAAAACTGGACTTTGAAGCTATTATTTTTTTCATTAATTGGAGGGGTGAACAGGATCAGAACTGATGAGTCATTGCAGGAGCCTGCTGGAATGTTGCTCCAGCTGCATATTGGGATCCACAGGTGCACATTTCTTGGCCCAGATATTCAAAAATGATAGGGAGGCATTCAACATTAAGCAAATTCTTATTAGATGGAGAATGTTTTCTCCAATGGAGAAGGGCATGGTGGCTAAACTACTCATGGCAGCATATAGTGCATATTACAGTATGGAAATACAGTGATTTCTGATCTGCTTTGACTTTGTGCCCTGGTTTCTTTTTTTAGCAGTCCAACACAGTAATACACTAGTGAGAAGGACCTGGTACCAAGAGGTTCCTTGGATATTTTCCTACACTTTTTTTTCCCCCCATTTTTGCCTCAAGCCTAAACAGAAAGGGAAAGCGAACATCCTAGGGCTGGAAACCAGCCAAAAGCTCAGGGACTTCTCACCTACAAGAGTTTGTTCTGGAGCACAGCAGAAAGCATGTGCAAAAGATGTGAGCTATTCTTATTCAGTTTGTAACCTGAAATAGTGGAGTCAGATCTGCTGTGCTCTGTAAAGGATTCTGCCTACAAAATTCAGTTTGCCCTACTGGTACCACCACTACTCCAAAAAGATTGAAAATTATATCTACTTTTAAACGCCATGAATTTTTACTATGATTTGTACTTTTTATCACATGTCTTGTAAGAGTTCGATTTTCATTATGAACAACTACTGAGAGAATTCCTCAGCATGTTTTATGCCATTCTTCCTAAGGTTTCCTTTAATTCCAAACAAGAGGAATTACAGTTGCATGCCTTTAATACAGTTTAATGTCTTTAAGACCTTTCTGCCTTCATCAACAGAAGAAGGTGACTGTAATCATGTAAAAATATGCAATGAATCTGAATTGAGTTTGATCCAACTCTGTCCATTAATATACAATACAGACTTTTGTTTGCATGATTTGTTAACATGATTCCTTATGCAACCTGAAAACAGTCATTTGTGACAAGTAGCCACTAGAAGGACATGCTTCTGCAGGAGGACTTTTGAAAATTTTATTAATTTCCAACAGCAATAGCATGCATTAACAGTTGTGAATGATCCAGCAAAACTGCCATTCCTAGCACATTCCCTTTTTTGTTGTTTGCTTTCTGTTTCCCAACACGTCCCCTCTTTCTTTCTACCTGGAAATCTTGCCTGGGCAAATTTTTATCGCTCTTTATATTTGTCTGGGATTTTCAGCCTTCCTAGAGATTCATAGTGAAAGGTCAGATGGTGTTTTGTATGTGCCCTGAACTGACATGTGAGCTGACACTTTTGGACCTGGCTTCTGTGCAGAGGTCAAAGAGTTCTGTACAGTGTGTGGACACACAGCGTGGATCTACACCTCACTCACACAATGCCTGTGAGTTCGGCAAGCACGGAATATCCCCCGCCTGCAGTAGACAGCCACCTTGGGCCTGTGCAATCAGTTTGACACTTACAGGAAGAATAAACTTTAATTACTGGGCTTTGTGGGGAGGCAGTAGGTCTAGGAAACCCCAAAGATATGTATGTTGGTGCCACACAGAGATAAAACATCTGTGGCAGAGTTCACCTGGTCCTATCCTCAATTGCACATTAAATCAACTTTGATACTGTACTTCCAGCTAATTAGAATTGGCTTTATTGAGTGCTTTCTCAAAGACAATCTCTCACTGGAGATAATCTCATTTCTCACTTGACCCAGCTCTAAGGTTTCTTCAGGACTACCAGAGATTTAGACACTGCTACTTTTTGTGGCATTTTGTGAATCTACATTAGACATTTAATTATATTTAAGATCTCACAGAAATCCCAATGATCTCCTGTGACAAGATCGTTCATTCTATGGCCTGCTGAGCACATGAATATATGACCCTCTGAAATGTAGCTGAAACACTGAGGTATAGTTCCTTTTCCAATTGACTTATTTTAACTGGAATTTAGAATAATCAGCCGTTCTATTTTTTTTTAGATTTATGTAATTATATAAGCACCACTAAGACAACAAATAAAGCCTTAGATGATTGTGAAACAGCAACAAGAATCCAAGAAAAACTCCAAGTTACCAGAAGAATGTTCACTCATGGATGGAAAGATAAATATTTCTAAGACTCACATCATAATTTTAGCAGTATCTGAAAGAATGTTTGCTTTTTTCAGTTTATCTTTTACCTTTGGTAATTAGAAGTTATGATTCTTGCCTGGAGGAACTCCGGTTTCTATTTGGCTTTAATTTCAGTGCATGAATGGAATGCAGCCTTCTATGCAAAATGCACATGCTGCCCCATGGCTTTCTCATGACTGAGGATGTGATTGTCTGGTTCTTGGTGAGGTAGGGCTGGAAAAAGCCCCAAAAAACCCTTTGCATTTTGGATTGTGCAATGTCCTTTGCTTATGGAGGTATGAGATAGATTTTTACATAATAGGGCTGTTGGTATCATTTCCATATATGTGATATATTTACCTTTTAATCATGGTTTGCATTTATGCTCATAACATGGTTTTGCTTCATTAACCCTTTCATTCTGAATTTTCAGTCAAAAAGAGATTCCCTACCCATTCTTTTCCAGAAACACTATTTTAGAGGAACAAAGATAAACATTAAAAAAGGAGAATAATGTTTTACCAAGATCATACATCCTAAGGAATTTAGTCAGTTTGTTTGGCTAAAATGTTATATTTCAAGTAATAACTGCTTTTATAGCACACCAGCTCCCTTCCCAACTAAGCTACTTTGAGATCTGTAAAAGCAGTTAGAAAAACAGATGATACCAATTAAAATTTTATCAGGAGCTGGTTTACTGTGCAGTTTATTTAATGTAATTGCCGAACTCAGGCATCCAAAAATAATAACATAGTTTCTCCCCAAATCATAAGAATCTAAGTAATAAAAACGTTGAGGCTATTTTTATTCCTTGATGTTAGATACACTCTGCGTGACCTTCTACCTAGTCTGTGTCATACCTTGCTCTAAAAACAGCACATGATATTGTATTTCGTTCTTCTTAAAAGTTCCCTGTGTCCCTGGACATTCAGCAGGTCTCTCTGACGTATCATCAGTTCCTGTGCAGTTTTATTCACATCAAAAATAGTTTGAAGTAAGAATCCTTCCATATGTGCATTCAGTTAATCAGCGTGAGTTTTCTCATCAGTCTGTTTGCACAAACACGTATTAGCAACAGCTACTATGAAGCTTTTATGCTAAATGCTATTTAAGCAGAAAATGGTATCATATTTCTTCATTTAGCCTTACTAATCCCAACATTTTGCAAAATCTGAATCAAACCTTGAGGTGAGGCTACATATCATGGTATTTGAAAGAAAACAAATGTACTTTTTATGTGTGTCTTTTTTAATAACTTATCTTTATAACTTATTTAATAGTACCATGTGTTCATTCCTTTTTCAGCACAGAATTTCAGGAACCATTTTTTAATGAAATGTAGTAAATTTCATAGATGTAGAGTGAAAGGCCATGTTGGCAGCTATACTGCCTTTGTAGCATCATTTAAAATGTTCATGCTTTCCGACCCTGCCAGCTATATACAAAGACATCCAAAGTGATGCAGGGGGAAAGACAGAGCAGTCTGGCTAAAAAGTGCTTGAGAAATTGTCACAAAATCAGTGTCTAGATTGCAAAAAAAAAAAAAAAATTGTAATTTTAAGTGTAGATTCTGCATTTTGGTATGTACTTAAAAACATGGTGAGGAAATGTATATAAAGAAAGGTGGACTGAAAAAAAAAGATTAAAAAGCAAACTAACGTGTTAAATTTCCAGAATATATCTCATTCCTAGAATAGCATGCTTAGCATGGAAATAGGCAAAGTCAGCTAAGATTTCTAATACTGTGTTCAAGTGTTTATAGGTTTATAGTGCCTTTATGTTAAAACTGTAACGGGAATATTTTTTTAATTTCTAAAGTTTGGTGCCAAAGTCACTTACATTTTTATTGTTAGACCAAACTATGGCTGCTAAAGGACTCTTTTAATTTTGTCTAATAAAATCAAAATTAAAGTTATATTAAAATATTAAAGTCAAATATAGTGACATTAGCTGTTAGACATTGAAGGCTGAGTCATATCCTACTGGAGAGTTTAATGCTGATACTAATACTTTGCATTTTTTTATTCAAAGAACATTTGATTATCAACTAATTATCTACTGATTATCAATTATTTACTAATTTATCCTCTCTGACATAGAAGTGACTTTCATTTTATGTATGGAATAATTTGGGTGGATCAGATTCAATGATACACTGATTCATTCAATGATACAGTGAAGGTCAGACTTCACATTTCTGAGCACATTGTCTTCCACTGGCAGTTAATAATTTGAAACATTTATGTAACTGAGTAAATATGAACAAAGATTTTAAGTAGTTGACCTGTATTATAAAGGATAATTTTTAATTGATCAAGTACTGATTGAATTTGATCTATCTGACCTGGAAGTCTGCAGCCTGGGTTTTCTTGAGAGTTTACATGGTTGTTTCTGCTAAGAAAAGTGAAGATAAATTGCTTTCAAGTCTGAAGGGCAGCATTTTACATTCATTGTGCAGTTCCAGACAGGTGCAAGTGATTCCACAAGTCATGTGTGTCTCTGTACATGAGCCCTCATCCTCTAATATCGGGCTGTAGTGCCATCATGCACCTCACATGGTAAGGCGGACAGAATACATTGCACTGCTTCAAATGTAAACTCTGGAAAAGAAAGAATACAAAAGCGAGACATATGTCATCTCTACAGCACCAGCTCGCCTCCTTTAGCAATGATGACACCACACACCAGAAATGCAATTGCTCTGCAGGTGGTGAAGGGACACTTTGGGAACCAAAGCCAAGGCAGAGCACTGAAAGCCAAACGCTTAACTCTTCTCTTTGTTCACACAAATCCCAGCTCAGGTCAGTTACATTGAGTAGGCGACACTTCACATGAGCCATCCCAACGTCTGTAAATATTATTTTTCTCCTTTTTGCTGCTTTCAATATGACTTGCATCTATTTAACCATCACTAAATGTTGGAGTTGTTTCTGCAGGATACTTCCAGCTTGCTCATAGTTTCTGTGGAGATAGGAGAGCTTGTATACCACTGTGGGCACAATCTACTGTTGACAAAAGTCTTGTTTCATGTACATGTTTCCTTCCCCTATTGCTGCAGAAACAGCTCTGGTGAGCTGCTGCTCAGTTTGTTCTCCATTCCATACAGCTACATACAGCCCATGGTTGCAGCCAGACTGAGTACAGGGAAATACTGCACTTTAAACCATTAGAATACAACCCCAGGGAAAGCAATTATTTCTGCTGTTTACTTCCCTGATTTTGGACACCTCAGAGATTATGTGTGACCAAAGCATTTCTTTTGAGAAACTCAGCCAGAGGGTGCCTCCAATTTGCAGCCTATGGTAAAAACAAGCAGGGGAGGAAGAGAGAGCAGGTTTGGATGGAAATAGTAGGTAGAGCTGCCCTTCTCTCAGCTCTGGCTGCAGTGTTTTTCATTGCATTTGGCCCTTGCAAAGCAGGAGTGTCTGACCTAATCATTCAGCAGCTTTATTTGACCACACTCTGTCTCTCTCTTTAGGAAACATGATTACTGGGTCCTAAATGCTTCCTAGAGTCTTTCATCTTTCCTCTATCTAATTAATGCTAATTTCCTTGATGGTGCTCCTAAAGTACAGTTGGAGCCTGGATGTAGATTACAGAGCACTTTACAATATCAGCAGTAAATCAGACAGAGATTGTGGAGCACATATAATATGCATTTCCTGAGAGTTGTGAAGGGAGGGACTTTATCTTGCAGTGCATTAGTGCCCCTAAGATTGTGTAACACTGTAAGGCACTCAGTTATCATGACACTTGGTTGCCTGGAAATCCTCTTCCATTACACTGTATGCCTACTTCATTTTTGTAGACAAATCAGTTTGGCACAAGTTAGCCTGAAACTATAAATTTTGTCTTTTAGACAGTTTTCAAGAGTGATTTTCCCAAGGAGCAAAATATGTTGAGAGAAATACAGAGGGCCTTAAATTGTATTGAGGGAGATCACCCTCATATTTTGAATCCAGAAGCGTACCTGAGACATAAGAGAAGAATACACATTATAACTAAGAGATGCACTCAGCTTGCACTGTAGGAGGAATGATACAATTAAATTTATTAAAAGAAAATTACCCTCCATTTTAGGGATACTTGCCTCTAGTAAGAAAGGTATACAGGTAATTTGGTTATTTTTAGTGTAATGTCACACCATTTGACTATATAACTTAAGCCAGATCGTGCAGCCAGCATCAATCCATGTATAGCTGAGAAGTCTTTCATCATGTATGGCTGAGAACTCTTTCATGTGACAATATATGACTGCTTGGACAAGCATATTTCAAGGTGTATCTGTGTATATACATGCAGAAATGCAGATGGAATTTGTAGAACAAGCTCTGAAGCCAAACCTCTCCAGCTCTGTAAATCTCATATCAACTGTGCTCCGTTGTCTGGTCACTCCCAGGGGTGGAAAGCAGAGATAAAGACTCTTTTGGCTTGGTTGTATTTTGTCATCACTTCTTACTGATTAGCCAGGATTCTGATCAATCCAGGGAATTCCCATAGATTTCGTCTGTGCTATTCTGAACAGTAACTCTTTGATGGCAATACAACACCCCCAGTACAGTTTACAACTTGACTCAGATTACTGTTATTTCTCTCAGTTATAACTCTCAGATATGGGATTGGCTCAGTTTTTCTCTGAAATCTTCTCTTAGTATCTTCTCTTACTGCCAAAGGTCAGAATAGCTGTCAGTAGATCTTCCTAGCTAAAACACAGCATCTTCTAAAATTCACTCAAGGAGGAAAAACTCAACCAAATTGACACTTTCTTCCAAACTTCCCCATGTTTTTACCTGAGTTTTTATATAGATTATAAAATGAGAACAGGATTAGAGAAATGTGTATAAATTTAAGGGAAATGCTATACTGAACTTAATCCAGATGTGTTTTCCTGAGCCATCATATATGAAAATACATTCATTTTTTCAATAGCTTAGCTTCAGTGACCCAAACCCATATTATTTTCAGTGTAAATTATAATATCCACATTTTACAAAATCTATGTGTTATTTTATTTAAAATCCTACTCCCTTTTAATGAAATACAGTAGCTGGCTCTTCTACTGAAAAAATCATTAAATATTTCCATACTTGCTTCCAACTTGTCTGGTGTTTTTGCCTGGCAGAATACAGTGCATCTTTGTGTGTTATTAATGGGCTGAGCTTCTGGACAAAACCATGCTTTTTGCCACTGCAGAATTTCCTTACAAACAATGTGCTGTAAACCAGATAGGAACAGAAGCTTTCATATATCCAGAGGACTACTCTTGACAGAGTAAGTTAAGTCACTTTCATTAGACAAAAGGTGAAATACCTATTTCTCCTCTTCAGAGCACAAATTAAGTATTTTACAAAATCCCAGGCATTTTAGCAGTTGGAAAGCTGTGAGAAATGGGGAAGGCTGTTAATCTCAAGGTCTGGTCTTAGGCCTGAATGAGTCCTCCCCTCCTTTTGGCTCCAAGATGAAGGATAATGGTGTGAACACTGCATATGCAGAACTACACAGAAGGGTTGCCAGATGTGGGTGGTGCTGACAAATCACTGTCAAGTGCTAGAGAAACTTTTCCAGGAGTGCTGCAGGCTGTGGGATGGGAAATGTGCCATTCCCAACAGCACTAGAAGCCACGTGCAACACTGCTACATCCTCCAAGCACTCCTGAGATATCCCAAGAGCTAAATACTGAGATACAGCATTTCGGTATTAGGTACCCTTGGTGCCCTGGCACCCAGGAATGCTGTAGCAGAGCAATGCAGAAGAATATCTGAAACTCAGCTTAGGCCTCTCTGTACTTCATGGCATGCTCAGCACAGGTGGTGGAACTGGAGAGCAGCTGGGCCTGGCCCTGTGCCCAATGGGCAGGAGCTGGTGGAGATGGTTCTTCTCATATGGAGGAGTTAAACAAGAGGTTTCCTTGGCTGTGCATCTGTCCCCTTAATCCTCACTCATACAGCTGAACGAGTCTTCCGAAATGAAGGCTATTCAGAAAACTGTTTAGAAACTGTCAGCCCTTTAAGATCTTTATACTACAAATACAATTTCTGGGGAATCTTCCACAGATTGTCACCCCTGGAGCAGAAATAAACATGTGCCTTGGTCTCAGCTGCAGTATGCCATAAACCTGGGTAATGTATTAAAGCTGGGAAAAGGGAGTTGTGCTGTTTAGCCAGCATGTGAGTTGTTGGGGACTTAATGACACACTTTCCCTTGTGCTGTCTGCCTAGTGGGGTGCCAAGGTGTGTGTGTTGGGGCAGCTCTGTCAGACAGGGATAGAGGATCTAAATTTGCCAAATGACACCACGCCCCCTAGGAGACAACAAGAAGGTCTCATGGAGCTGAATATTTTATTGGCAGCATTTCTGGTTTCTTTCATTCTAGAAAGATTTGAATCGGGATAAAAACAGATGCAGGTGAAGCACCCTGAGGCACCCTGAATCTCTTGTTCATGAAGTTTAATACAATAAAAAACAAGGCAAAAGTCACTCATTTAAACTGCCTCAATCACATTCACCAAATTTATGTATTGAACTATCAGCAATCTAAATTATTTCAAGTGTGCTTCTTCCTCATTTTTCCATTCACCCTCATTCAAAACCTACCTTCCTGCCTCAAGACTTCTAGGTTTTGAATAAAGAAAAACAATGTTATCTGTTGTTTGTCAAAGTGAAAATCTCCAACTCAGTAAAGGGTGAAAACTTAAGAGTGTGTCCCTAGCCTTGATTTGGCCACAAAATGAAATTCATACAAAGGTAAGAGTTTCAGCGTTAATTCACTTAAAGGGAAAGGGATGGGGGTGACTAAGATGGACTTGCATTTCCTGACTGCTTGGCATAAGTGAAACTCCCAAAATGATTTTGTGCACACTGGCTGCCCCATGGTTAGAAGTCTCATATCCTGGAATGAGATATAAAGAAATTATAAATGAAGCAGCAGTGGTTGAGTAAAAAAAAAATTCCAGGATATGAAAATGTGTATTTTTTTTAAAGAAAGAAGAACGTGGTGAAGGTCCTAAGATAAGGTCTGCAATGGAAGAAACAGCCTGTATTTGATGACAAATTTTTTCTCTTTTCTTCTTTCTTTTTTTTTTTTCTTTTTTTTTCCCCTGAAAGTTCTTCACTCAACATTTCAAGAAAATAGCATGATTTTTAATCTACTCTAACAAGATGAAAGTCTAGATTGCTTTTTTCTTCAGCTGTGTATACCACCAGCAGCCACTTGCTGGAAGCAACACCCAAAGCTCGGGAACATGCTGCATGTTCTTCAGCACCATCTACTGGTACATGCCCTATCCACCACTTGGGCACTGCATTACCTACTGCCACTGAGAGTGTCTGGAAGAAAGAAAACAACTAAAATCCTCCAAGAGGCTGCCCATACATAGTAAACCTAAAGACTAGCCTGGCTGAACTGGTACTTAAATAGATTTTGATTCTAATAAGAAACAGTACAAATAATCCATTTCGAAGCTGTGTAATTGAACTTATGGTCATCCATGTCCCCTAACTAAAACATAATGAAGGGACAGAGTAAAAAAGGTCAGAGTAAAACAGAACTCATGAGGTAATGGAAACACAAGATGAGGTTATCTGGGCAGGGAAAAAAGCTACAGGAAATGTAAGAAGATATTAACGTAGAAAAGAGTTTTTGGAAGCTGAGACAGGATGTATTTCCTGAGTTCTGTGCCTTAAAATTACATTCCTGAACAGGCTTGGACTGTTATTCTCAATTTTTCAATACTCTTTTTAAAATATAGAACTGATTAAGAGGGAGGTGTGACTGCGTTTTTGAAAAAGACTTTAGATAAATAAGCTTGGACCCCTCTGACTAGAGCAACTCAACATACTCCTTCAGTGAGACAGAGCTGAGGGTGGGTTTATTGAATCTCTATTGTCCTCAGAAACTCTGACATGAAAACAAAAAGGAAAACAAAATTTGGAGCACAACTTGTAGACACTGTAAATTAGTGCAACTCACTGACCTTAAAAGCACTTCCTGATTTGCTACAGTGGAGGAACATTCGACTCGTTTGATGCTTTTTCTGCCAGTGGATTAAACTCAAATTCAAGCACATCCACTGAGTGAGCCCTGAAATATATATTCAATAAGCTGAATAACTTTTGTTGCCAATTTTCAACATTTGTTTCATTGACAAGAAGTAGTGGGCCAAAGGTATTCCAGACAGTCAGGAATGAGGTTTTCCTGATGTTCCAGAATACGAAAAAAGAATAGAGAAAAATTATATAACATGATGTGCTGCTGACATAATTGGATAAATACTTATTGATCTTGTTGAAGTTTGTTTGTTTGTATATCTACAGCACTTATCTTCACAGAAGCAGTACCGAGAGAAAGGTCTAATCTCTTCACTGCAGAACTTGATATCATAGAAATCTATTCCAATAAAAATCCATTGGTAAAAGGCTTCTATACACAACTTCCTACTCACAGACGTTATTTCTTAAAAACTTTCTGAATAACATTATACTTAATTGCAGCATCAGCAAAATGTTGACAAAAGGAATCTTTTGCAGCATAAGCTTACAGTGTCTCTTTTTTGATGGCACCACCTTTTCAAAGGTATTTCAAAATTTTCAGCTTGGTCTTATGAGAAAAAAATTAAGTAAAATATTTAACATCGGTGCTTGCTTATGCTGTTGTGGCAAATTCAAATGCCTCCAATTGCTAAAGACAGGATATCTCAGTATTTGGCTGTAGCTGGGGAATCCAGCCAGCTGTATTTCCTCATCACGTGTCCAGGCTTGCGAGCTTTGTAAATTTCTTTGGAAGGTGTTGGTTCCAAAGGAAATACAAGTACCTGAGACATCTTCCAAAGTTAATAACTGTAGTTCTGATTGGTAGAAATGGCCATATGTATGACCAACAGTTTAATATAGATATCAGTGGATGAACAGACCACAGGTGAAGCAAGACTGGAGGAGAAGGAAAGGAGAGGAAAGAAGGAAAGGAGAAGGATTGAAAGTGAAGGATTGAAATTGAAAGAGCCAGTAACATTCTTTGTAAAGGCAACTCATAATGAATGGGCAAATACAGATTTAGAAAAAGTTAAAATTGTGGGAAAATTTTCCTCAGAAATCCAGTTATTCTGGAATTGACACAGATCAAGCTGTTTACTATTTATGTACTTATTTGAAAAGACTAAAAGAAAACACTGGAGTATGCTTTTGGGGTTCTAAAACATACAACAGGCTCCTCTGCTGCAGTGAAGTTTTACCACGTTTCCAAATTTAGTAATTTTAGCAACTACAAGATCAGAAAGTTGCTACTGTACGTAACTGAAGATTAGAAGTTGGCAACATATGATTCCAGATGGCTTTAAGACAGATTCAGGATGCCCAGATAGAGCTGAAGAGTGTTTGGTGAACATATGGGTGAGTGAATTGCTTGTAGATTTTGTGATACATTGATAGCATCACATTTCTGGCAAAAGACAAACTACTTGATCCCATTTGTAAGAAATGAAGGCATTGATAAGTGTTTGTCTTGGATGACAGAGAGTGAAATGTGTACCAGAATTTCCTAGTAGCATCTATGACTGAGGTAGAACAAATCCTAGAAATTTGTGTGAAAACATAAAAGAAAGAAACCCCACAGCTGGAGTGCTAAAGCTGGAATTTGGCCAGGACTTGCAGATGTAATGATAATCACATCTTCTTTTAAAGGCTGCAACTTAGTGTGTCAGTCAGTGTTACAATTTGGTCTTCAAGTACAGTTCAAAGTGCTTTTTCAAACTACTATGTCTTCTGTCCTCCAGGGACAAGTCAAAACCTGACATTAAAGGAAGGTGCTATTCCTTGGTCTGAGTGTAATCAAAGAGGTTTAAAGATTCTGAGAGTCAATACCTGAGCAGATGGCCTGTGGTAGTAACAGATTTTAGCTCCTATTCCCTTCCCCTTCAGTATTTTACACATCATGCATATTTTTTGCTGGTACTGGCATAGAATGTCCTATATGCAAGTAGCAGAGGCCAGAATAAGATTAAGGAAGAGTAAAACATGCCTCCTACATGCACACGTGAAGGATGGGATTTTTCCATGCGTATCAACAAACTCATCCAAGAATTACAAGGAAAGGAATGTATCTTCCTGTTAATAAAGCCAAAAACTCATGGCAAGGAGTATTTATAAATAAGGCAGAGCTGACACTCCTACTTTTGGTTAGCTTGGGGATATCTGTGCACCCAGAAGCTGTATAGACAGACGGGGAAGGACTCCTAGCCAGTCCTCAGCCTGTGCCGTGGGCTCAGCCAGCCCAGAGTCTCCTCAGCTGCCCTGCAGTAATGCCTGCACAGACGTGCTGGCACTCCTGCCCCAACCCGCAGGCACAAGGAATTAGCTGTGGTTCACAAGCAGGTTGCAGTCTCAGGCCCTGGTCCATAGACTGCTTCAGGCACCCCTTCAGAGGAATTCATGTACTGCCAGTGGTGATGTACCCCAGCTCTAATGAAAGTCACTTCCATTGCTAAAGTGGTCACTGGATAGACAGATGGGGAACCTGAAAGCAGATTCTACTGAGACGTAGGCTCCTACAGCTCAGTAAGCAAATCACATTATTGTAGCTATTCTAGTAGCTGTATTCTGTATTGCTTCCCCTCTGGTTTAAATGTCAAATAGTGGATGACTCTCCAGAGAAAACACAAAGAACCAAGCATCCAGTCTCTTGTTTGCAGACTTCCAGCCAAGTCCAAATTTCTGGGTAATTTAACTACACTGTCTTGCTGCTGGGAGCCTGAACACTCTTTAATGAGGCAGGGTAATTACATCTATGTCCTAGTGACAGCTCCACAGTGTTGTAGATACGCAGGATATAAGAGCACCTGAAACAGTTTTCTAGTAAACAGAATTAATCAGAGAGTGATTGAGAAGATTCTATTTGGAGAGCATGAAAAATACTGCCTTTGGGAAGAAAGCAAAGTTGGAAATTTCTCTTTTGAGTGGTGGGTGGAGCATTAGGGCTGGACTTATAGAAGTATAGAATACTTGTATTCTATAATCTTAATTTGATGGAATTTAATAAACTAGTATTCATTGACTTTTAACTGGAAATTTTGTTGTTCAACACAGCAACATATCCTTCTGTTAGTCTGAAGATCTGCATCTCAACTTTCAACAGTCTCCCATTCACTCTCACTCCAAGGCAAAGGAGCCCACAGGAATAGTGTCTGGGATTCTGCAGGGAGCAGGGAGTCAACAAAAAGTGTACATAATGCCCACTTCAATCAACATTGATACCAAGTGGGATTTATTAAGTAGAAGAATATTCAATAGCATTGCCTATTAACATTTTAATGAACTGATCATTTTACTCCAGAGGACTGTTCACAGTCACAAAGAAAATTAAGTTTCTTGCAGTCACTGCAACTGTGCTGTAATAGATAATTTAGTCAGAATACACAATGATATCTCTCCTGCGTATGGCAGGTACAATAGAAATATAAAATTACTTAATGGAAGTTTTGTCTTACCTGCAATCATTTCACCTTTTTAGGACAGTATTTGTGGGAACAAAGGAGTCATTCAAAAGGCATTATCATTTGTGGAAATGAAGAGTACAGATTATTATAGTTAAATGCTACTTTTAACTCCTAGAATGGATGTGTGAGCCTGTTTCAGTCTCATGATACCTGGGAGTTATGGTGACTTATGTAAATGGTGCCTGTAGGCCCAGATGAATCATTCCAACCTATGCTTAAAACCACCAACTCATCTGAAATTTTGCTTAAGCATTCAAGCACACTATCCACTGTACAGCTAGAGCTCAGTGGCACTAGTGCATCATAACAAGTGGTTGAAGTAATTCCAAAGAATTCTGAATGTAGAGAATGTTTTGATTTGCTTTTATTTCCTAGCTACCTGTAAAAACTGGCTTTTTGCCTTACTTTTGATTATGCTTCACTAGTTATGAATCAAAACTTCAAGTCTCAAAGGGACAGCAGTGCAGCACTAAAATCAAGTTAAATTACTATCCTAGAAAAATTCTCAATAAAATTAGTATGCAGCAACTTTACTGAAAAGTCCAAAAGCACTTATTCAAAAAAGTGCTATCTAAATTATAATAAGTAAAACAAATTAAATTCTTGTTAATTACATGGTTCTACTGAGCATTTTCAAGAATACAATTTTTCTCTTTTTTCTTTTTTTTTTATTTATTTCTAGACAACTGGGAAAATATGCGTAATACTGGAATCTACCCTGCTGGGATGGGTAAGTAAACAAATTTTGGCAGACTAAGTTGTTAATTATTCTGCTTGTTATAGCAAGGTAATTACAATTCTTGCTAAGGGTGAAGAATGAAAGACTTTCATAGATATTCAGTAGAATTTAATAACAAAGTAAGAGCATGTGAGCAAGTTTTAATGAAGTTGGATAGATTCAACATCAAAGAGTGGGCATACTGAGGCCATTTAATTAAAAACTTTCAGAATACGTGGATAAAATATGCTCCTGACTGTCTATTAGCCAAGGTAACATGTATATGGCCAGTCTGCAAAATAATATCGAGAGTCTCCTTGTAACAAAAATGGTAATGGTTGAAAAATTCAGTCAGAAAGACACTATTTTTAAACTGTGAAGAGAAGATAATCAGTCAGCCTTTGACTGCTTCTACGCATATCCTAGTTTTATCTGAAAAAACAACTTCTGAAATGGTCTGTGCATTTCAAAAGTGGTCTGGAGAGCTGAAAGCCAGTTAAAAGGCTGGCAGAGAAAACAAAGAAACCTGAGCAGTTGCAGTTTTGCTAGGAATATCACAGGTGAGGTTGAGTTATATAAGCTGTGAGGGCTGGACATATACTGCAAACCAGAAGGGTACAGGCAGGTTTTCCAGCTGTGATAGGAGCTCTTTACTTTCCTTAAGGCATTGTCATCTGGCACATCATCACTGCAGCAGTTATCCACTGCATCCTAAGCAGATGCCCTGACTCTTTCTCTTTTTTCTTTCAAAGTTTGGGTTTTGGAAAGTGCTTTTGGACGAAGACTCTTATAGGCAAAATTGCAATTCAGTCCTTCAAAGAGCTTTCTGTTGCTTCCTGAGCAGCATGGTGCACCTGGTGACAGCAATTAGGAAGGGGGGTTTGGCACATCTCTGTAAAGGAAGGGATTATGCAGTGGTGCACATAGCAGTAACTGGAGAAAATGGATTTTTATTAAAGAAAAGGGAAAGGCTGGGAGAATGAGATCCTGTGGGAGATGAAGGCTTTCAGCAAAGTCTTTCCCCTATTCAAAGGCTGTGAGTGGTTAGACTCATTGAAGGAGCAGTAGAGAAGAACTATGAGAAGAAAATCAAGTGTACCATAGAAGGTTGTCCTGTGCAACGCAGACACTGATGGTTTCAAATGTGCAAGGTAGAAGATTAGAGTTTAATACCACCTGCTTAACAATGAATGCTGCTCCTCCTGCTGATCAGGCCTGTAACTAAATTAACAAATTTTGTGAGCCCCTGCCTCTCCCTTGCACAGCAGTCATGCAAAGAGCGTGGTGCTTGGCTGACCCTGGGCCAGTGCAGAAGTATCCAGAGGAGTTAAAAGTTGATTTCTATCCTATGGTGGCTTGGAGTCAAACAAGGTCTTGGAAGAGGTATAAACCAGGGAACAGCAAAACAAAAAAATTATCTGTGAAATGTTCATCAACAAACACGTCAAACCAGATTATGATTACCCAGAGAAGGGCTGGTACATCAAACAGGAGCTTGGCTTTCTGATGAGGGCGGCTTCTTGCGTGTGGGGTATTTGGCGGCCGTCTTCGTGGGAGACGACAGAACTTGCCCACAAGAAAATATGGTGAAGGGCTATTTTCAAAAAGCTCAACTGACTCCACAGAAGCCATTTGCGGCTATGATTTCTGTCATATTCCTTCACGGCATTTTTCTGTTTCAACAAAAATGTACGTTGTGTGTCTGCATGTGGTGAACTGCAGATGTGCTGGAGAGGAGGAAAAGTTCATTTCAAACTTGCATGTTGAAACACTTCATGCAGCGTGAACTTATTTTCTCTTCAAACTAAATATATATTTGTGTACATTTAAAAAGTGCTGATTTCAACTATTTTTGTTTCTGATCTGGGAACTTAAAGGGCAGTCATCTGAACAAATTTTTGCTTTTGACTGAGCTATTATTACACCTTAGAGACCTGAATGGTTCCAGTGTGTGAATTTGAAGGTAATTTGACAAGACATGTGGAATCCAAGGTAGTGGAAGTACAGATAGAGGGTCATTTTCTTGCAGAAAAAAAGAGATGATTAAGAGTATAACCTGACCTGAAATGCCGACTCAGCAACAAGGTGCCACAAAAATTTATTTCCAAACATTGTGGCATCTGTTAATGCCAGGAAACCTCACAAAAGTTAAAGAATGTGATTGAGATGTTCAAAGTAAGATCCTGACTTCTACTTCTAGCTCTGGTGATGACAGATCCTGGTACGTCTATGCAGGAAAATTATTGTTGTTATATGGGTAGATCAACCTTGCCAGCAAAATCCAATAGAATGTGTGACAATAATAATCAAGACTCAAAACTCCAACATATTAGCACATGCCAGTAACTACACTAATAACTTTCCAAGAATCCTGACCATGTTAGTTTGCTTTTTAGTGTGTCCCAAAGGTCAGGCCACTGATTCTTCTTGGCTGTCTTCTGTCCTTGCCTGCTGATGCTGATGCAGCTGCAAACACCTTCCCTCATCTTGCTCTGTTGCTGGTATCACAGTGAAAATACTGAGATCTGTAGATTTAGATATCTAAAGAGCTAAATTGATTTGCATTTCATTCTGATGGTATCTGAACTTGCTGCCATACTCTGGAGAATGAATCACGGGTGCTTGCTCTGGCGACGGGCAGCTGTGCACTCCCACATTTTCCCGGTATCTCTGTCTCAGAGCACGCTCTGTCACCTGGGTGGCCAGCAATGTTGGCAAACGAAAGCAGCATTTCAGAGTCAGGACACAGAGATGAGGAGGTGTAATGCAAATGGGTAATTCAGAAGTAAAAACTAGGTAGTTGTTCTAAAGTAATAATTAAGATTTATCATGTGTAAAATTCTCTCACCACATCTAAACCAAGGAGTGTTTTGGAACACCTGTGCTTTGCTTTTGGAAGCTCATTTGAGCTGGAAAATTCTTCCTCCAGAGGTAATTTATTACCCATGTAACGGATGCTATTCTGTTGAATATGTAACGTATTGAGGTTTGGCTACCAGTTTCACTCTTTCAACGCAAAGTGAAAATATGGAGATTGTGGGTTTGGAAGAATTTCTTTTATTGATGTGGAAAACTGAGAATTTAACTTGGAAATTCTCTGATTAACTCCTGATTCTGTTTATGCAGGGAAAAGGCTGTTAATGTTGGAAATTAAGTTCAAATATTAAGTTCAATAGCAAACTTCTTGCTTCCCTTCTTCAGAAGCAGCTCTTGTTTTACCTTTTGATGGGACACCATTCCCTGAACAAAAAGTCAGTCTTTCAATAGGCTGCTATCAAAATTTTATATTTTAAAATTTTACAAAGTTATATACTTTGCAAATGAAAAAAGTGAAGGTCTAAAAGGCAAAAAGGGAACATTTGGTCTGTCTTATTTATGTGGTTTTAAACTGTTGAGAGCAATTAAGAAGCCATCAACTCTGAAAAAAAAGCGCATTGAACTGTGTACCCTGAATCAGATAAAATTACTTGATTTTTCTATGAATGATTTGCAGTATATTTCCGCAGTTTTAGAACACACTTCCCTGGAGTACATGCCTACCAATCTGACTGATGCATAAGATTAGAGAAACTCTAAAACTAGAAATCTAATCGTTTCATCTTTCCTTCCTAAATTTTAATTTGAAAAAATATTATTTTTTCCTTTTGTATTTTAATTTCAGTATGCACAGGATGACAGGTATGACTGCGTTAATTCTGTGAATAGAACCGCAAAGGAATTACCTCACTAGACTATTGACATCTATCTGGTGTCTGATTATTCAAAACCACATACAAGAAACTGTGAAATGACTAATCACAAAACGAAATTAATTCATGTGAAACAGCTGTAGAGCAGTCACTGGGCTTTGAATCTCAAATATTCCAAAGTGATCAGAATTTTACATTCCTTGTTCTAGTTCACCTCAAAATGACAATGGCAAGAATGTTTCTATTATCACTCCACAGTGGTTTGATTTACATTCCATTTAATAATTTAGTTTTGAATGGCTTGTGAATCTTTTTCAAATGACATAAAAGAGTTGCTTTATTTTAGCTTCAAATTAATAGGAGTTTTAAAGCAAAACCAGTTAAAAGTAAATCAATTTGATTCTTCCCTGGTGTGGATAGCTGTAGCCTAGATAAGCTTTTGTCTTGAAGCCAATCCCCTATCAATCCTAAAGGAAGGACTAGATTTATTTTACCTCCTCCTTTGTACATTCATATTTGGATTAATGTCTTTGCAAATGTTCTAGGGAAAATGCCAGATCTGCAAAGACAAAGAGCAGGTATTGCTATTTTTGCTGTGAAGCTTAAGTTTATATAATGCAGAATGACAGTCTGCTTGTGCAAATGCATCAGTACAAGTAAACAAAGTGGAAGGAAATATCTGAGCAGCCTACACCAGCAGATAAACTTAGCCATAAAAGGTCTGGAGAACAATTTGTGGTCTCTAAGGGGGTAAGTGTTGAACTAGAAATTGGTGTGTTCATACAGTTTGTTGCTATTGGGAGAAAAAGAATAATAACGGTACACAGTACTGATCAAATCCATTACTTGAAGGTAGTTATTAATGCAAATACTGAAAAACTATTCGCTCAAGGGCATGTGGTGGCATGGAAGTGGCTTCTCAGAATTATATCGTTCTGTAAACAAAGTTGCATATCTTCAGATTTTGGAAGAAACAGGTTGCACTTCAAGAACTGTTTATCAAACAAATATGAAACCAGAGCTATAGGTTTGTTTTACTTTATTTATTTTGATTTTTTTCCTTCCTGCTGTATTTATAATGTGACTTTCATGTTGTTTAGATGGAGACTTTGTCATTCATATTTGTCATTCAAGGTCCTTTGCCAAGGCTTGTTATCAAATCAGCTGCAAAAGCTGTATTTGCTTCCAGCTAAGGTGGCTGTCCCATTCTTGTCATGGAGGCTTCCTAATCACTGGCTTCCAAAAAGTTCAGTCTACCGATAATAAAAAGAGAGACCATGATATAAACAGCAGGATTCCCCCTTTCATACAAGCCTACATCTGTTTCCTGATTTATACAGGAGCGAGGAGAATTGGGTCTGTCTGGATTTTTCTCCTTCACCCTCCAGTTCTTATTTTAGTTTCTTTCATCAGCTGTGCAATTGAAAACAGTCTTCTTCCAGGCTCTCAGCATGGACAACAGGAGGTGTGAGAGTCATAACACATGATAATGCCAATTAAATCTCTATCCTATATCATTACCGTATCTGTCTTGAAGTTGCTCTTTCCCTCTTGGCTGTTTGTTCAAAACACATTGTCTTGCTGCATAAATCTGCCCCATAAAAGGCCCCAGTCCTTGTCTGAGGACAGTGACTGGAGTCACCATACCATGGGAGACACCTCATGCCTGAGGTGGACAGTCAGTGACCTTGCTTTTTTTTCCACTCAGCATTGCTTTCTGTGTTGCCATTCAACTTTGTTCTCCTGCTCCCCTAATGGGTCTGCACTCCTAAGTCATTTGCACACTCTTTCGAGTGTGGAGGTGGAATTATCTTGACTTTCAGCACTAGCTTTGATGAGTGCACAGCACTCATCCAGACACCAAAATTATCCCAAGGTTTGGACACACCATAAATGCTGTGCACTTGGGGTCAGTTTGGAACCAATACACAAAATGGCTGAATGATTTATCCCAGGTAACCATAAAAACACAGTGGGGGCTTAAGCCCCCAGTTCCCACATCCTAGGTTGCTTCTATAACCTATTTGGTTGTTTCCCCTCTTCTGTGTTCACATTAGCACTGGATAGGAAGCGGTGCTGGGGCTGCTCTGGTGCCTTACTCATGTAATGGGTGTTGTGCCCTGCAACCTCACCATTGCCTCATGTACCCCCATGCAGGGCAGAGCCTTACCTTAAATAAACTCCTTGGCATTTAGCAAGTAAACCTCTCTGATCATCTTACGGTACGCTTGTGCAGCAGCACAGAAGTTGGCACGCATTTTTTCCCTTATGAGCTTACCTCCAGGAAGATGAGAAACCACAAGGAATCTGAGCACTTTGAACACAGGCTTTGTATGGAATTCCTACCATCTCTCCTGATAAACACTTGGAATCAAAGTTATTTTAAGATGTCCCCAACGAATATTTTCATCAGATAGCTAAGATCATGACTGATAGCTTTATTAGTAAGAAATGCTGTTAATTGCTTGTTCAGCAGCAATATAAAATAGGATGGCACATATATTTTGGCCAGATCTTTCCGACAGTTTTTTGCTTCCCTTCAGACCTTCCTCTGGCACACATGAATGAATTAACTGTGCAGCCCTTTGCCATTGCCAAGATCCTTCTTATCCTGCTTTGTAGATGAAAGGATGAGGAATCCATGGATCTGCTTTGCATCTCTCGCTGCAGGCAAATGTCCTCGTTATCACCAAGAAACACACCAAGGCTTGGTTAGGATTTTAGGTGCAGCCTTGTTGTGTTCAGGCTCAGGTCAGAGCTCAGCAGGCTGTTGCCAGCTGGATCTAAACCTCATGAGCACTTAAGACAGACAGGCAGTATTTCAGACCTGAACATACTAAGCTACTGTGACACAGTGTGTCTCTTTTTGATCCATTTTACCAAGCTAGTAAACACAATTGCAAGTCTTAGGTCTTGAGCTGGATCTTGAATTCCACAGCCAAAAACTATACTTGCAGAAGTGCTGAATTAGTCTCCTGGTTCTAGCTGGAAGGTTCAATGTTAGTATTTTCAACGTGTTCTGTAAATCAGGTCATTCAGAGGCATTACACCTTCCAAAATTAGGGCCAGGATATTACTTTGAAGAAGTAATTTTTGATTTACTTTGAATTCAGTGGCACACAGAACATTTAATACAGAGAAGGGGCTAGGCTGGAGACTTCTTAATATATAAAGTACTTAATTTCAACACAGCAAAAACAACATGAGGGCCATTTATACCCCTGCTTCAATGTCAGTTGGCTATTTACTTCCAACAGGAGGGCTTTGGTCTTCAAGTTGTCTCTTTTAAAAATAAGTAAGGATAACAACCTAGTCCACTACCAGCAGTCTATTAACAATGTTCTAGGCTTGAATATAAATTTTCAAATGCAATTCAGGTGTGACTACAATCCATAGAGCACCAACAATTTTCATCTTTTACATTCTATATGAGAGACCATCATGGTGGGCTTACTGGAGTTCACATTTAACATGACTTCCATTGAGAAAAGTGCTTTTAAAAAGTTTTGTAAGCTTGTCCACACTTTCCTATGGATTCCTCTTTAAAATTACTGTTCTTTTGGAACCTCATTACTGAAAACAGCTTTCCTTTTTCCTTTGGTCTTAATATGAAGGATAACTCAAAAGAAGGAAAGATGGTATCTGCTTTTAAATCACATAGCATTTGAAACTGGAGATAGCATATATGGCAGCTCTGGCATTACAAATATGAATGACAAGTATGAGTGTCACCTCTCAAAGAGGTGAGATAAGGTGACACAGCCTTGAAAGTAGCTAAATTCTGAGGCAATAGCTGAAGTCTGTGGGAAGACTCAAATTCTTATTTAACTGGGAATTTATCAGTGAGGAACACTGCCCTGTTTCCTGTACTAAAACTTCCACCTGTCTTACATATCTACAAGATTATCTAAAGAGAAATTTGATAAGAAAAAGTGGCCCGGAGTTTTATTTTGCTTTCTTTTATTTCAAGGTAGCTTCTGAATGGCCTTGCTGAAACTGGAATAAACCTGGCTGACTTTTATGTATGTTTCCAGGTAGTTTAGATCGCTATAATAGTTGAAAATGAAATCTGCAAACTAGTTTGACTGAAAGTGTAGGCTCTTGGCTGTTCTGCTGTAAGGACTGTTTTTTATTATGTAATCTCTGCTAAATGCAGCAGAGATGGCTCTGCAACTACTGAAGTAATGGGTTTCACAAGCCCAAAATTTGTTTACATTGGGAAGAAATGCTTTAGCAGAAGTGATTTTTACCTACTGTTTTAAAAATACTTCTTCTCAGAGCAGCAGAAAAAGGGATGTGTTGCTCAGCAAGCCATAAGCACTATTTAGACCCTAATTTTCTTTACTGTTTCTTACTTTTGGCTCTGCATGCAGCTTCAGTGGGTGCAGGCTCCAGCTTTAATGGCCAAGATGCACTTCCTTAAAGCTGAAGAATCTGGCCCTACTGGCACTCCATTACATTGAGCAGGAAAGAAAATGTCCTAAAAGGTGCCCCAGCATAAGGGAATGGGAGAGTAAGTGTAAATAAAGCAGAGGCTGGGCAGACCAACAAGAAATGTTTAACATTCCATGCTCTCCACAAAGGGCAGGTCAAGGAAAGGGAATGAGTGGTTGGGATGAAGCACATGCCATGGATATTTTTCAAGTACATTTCAGCAGAGTATATCTAGTCACGTAAACATCCACAACAAACAGAACAGCCTTGTTCTTGAACGTGGCAGACCTCCTGAGGTCCCTCTATATACACAAGAGACGGGTCTCACTATGCAGGGAAGCCACAGCTGCTGAATTTGCAGCTGCAGTTTGAATTCACAGGCACAAATTGCACCGAAAGTGCCAGACATTCTCGGGTATGACCAGCTGAATAATTGCTTGCTCATGCCCAAGTCAAACCAATGTATTGTCAAGCTATGTGTGCCCTGAATGTCTAGGCAGGTAAGAGGTGGAAGAAGTGAATTTGTCAAAAGCCGTATCTCAGGGTTTGGGGGAAAGCTAAAAAAAATCCCTTTACAATAAATGAAAGTTCCATATGTAGTGGGCAAGACTTCTTCTTTCTTATTCTCAGGTGCAATCCGTATTAATTGAATGAAAATCAGAGTTATTAACTCCATATAGACTTGAAATAAGAGTTCAACTCACTCAAGGCTTTGAATTTGTTAGGCTGCAATGATTTAAAAGTCATAGGAAATTAAAATTATGTTTATTTTTGGTTTATATTGAAACTTAACCCATACAGTGTTTAATAGCAGTTGGGAATGTAGAATGGGTCGTCAGAGAGCTGCAAAAGCCTCAGGAGGCGTAAAATACATCTATGAACTAAACCCTTGTGTATCAGTGACTACCCCAGTCTGAGAACTGCATGCAGACATATAGAAGCAAGAGCATATCACAGAAATAGCCTCATTCAATAGGGAAAACATAAGCTGCATCTGCAAACAACAGTATGGAAAGGAATACAGTGAAGGTCAGTCACCCACGAGGAAGACATCTTGCCCACTTGCTTATCTGGAGAGTATTTTGTTAACATTGTTTGCCCTGCCAGAGCAGGACCACCAATCACTCTTGAAGATGTTGAAGTCTTCTCCAAGCATCCCACGAGTTCACACCATGCTCCAGCTGCTGCAGAGGTTCAGCAGTGGCCAATAGGTTGTATAGGTTGGCACAACCTTTTATTTATGGGGAATGAGGAAGAGGTAGCTATGTCGGGACTACAAATGTTGGCCATAAGGGATATCAAAAGAACAAAAAGAATGGAAGAGTTTTCTTAATTCCTTTTTGCAAGACTTGAACATGTCCCAAGTTAGCATTAATAGTTCTCTAGAATACCATATATTTTTTAATGCCATGCTAAGAACTACCTCTACCTTAGTGGAGAAGAATGCTGTTCCTCTGTTATCTGGGTCTGTCACACTAACCATTTTTCTTTTTTAAAAAAAATTTATTTTGTACTGGTTAATAGTTAGTATTCGTAGCTATTTTGCCTCATGTGCAGTTTGAAACACCTTACTGGGTAGCTTGCATGGTGATCCAGAGAGGTAAGTTTCCTGGAGCCTAAGAGTTTAGCAGACGTGATTTTTATTTTTTTTAAGAGGGTAGGGTTCAGAAAGCTAGCTGGAGTTCATGAACCTATTCTTCCTGTAACTGAAACCCATGTTTTGCTCAGGGTTGATTCAATTTTTAAAATAAATGTTTTCCTAGTTACAGGGAAAGCCAGTTATATATATAAGGGGTAGAATAACACCCTTCCAAAATTCATGTGTCATGGGAGGGTGGCCTATATGCAGGATATGCATGCACACAAAATCTAGCTTAGAGTAAGAGAGTTTTCTTCTCCCCATCTGTTCTCTCCCACCTACTCCCTTGCCATAATTTCTATCATCTTTCTGCCTTCTCATGGAGCTATATCAACTACTGTATTTTTTAAAACTAAGTTTGTGGACATTATTTTCCATTTCTGTAAATGCAAACTGAGCTTAGATCTCACCAACAAGATTCTTTGTCCATTTTCCATTTAAGTACCATTTACTTTTCCTTAATGGAGTTGGGTGTCTGAACTCGGATTACTGGTGTAAACAGAGTGATAAGAGGTTCTTACTGCTTGGGCATGGCATCTATCAGTCTGACTTACCAACAGCACCTACTGTCCTGAAGCATCTGGAATATCAGATGTTTCTGCAGACACCCACATGTGGAGAACAGGGACATGCAACACAAATGTCTCCAGCTTAACCCTTGCAGGAGTGGAAACATGGAAACCTGCAACAAGTGCTCTCCAGTCTTTATGCCTGAGTCCTTTAGCCCTTTTGCCCAGTGAAGTACCACTGGTGTCCCATCACTCCCAGGAGCAGATCCCTTAGGAAAGCAGGATTTTTCCTTTTTTGGACTGTGGTCATACACTTCGTATGAAATTCCTATTCACACTGGGGAAAATTCCATGTACAGATCAATGGCCACACAATCTTAGGTATGCAGTCATCTGCCAGGAACAGACACTTATTTTCTTTCATAAAACAGTGGAATTACCCTCTGAAAAAGGATGATAAATCATTAAAAGCATGTTAGGACATCAAACAGGAAAATGTAAATAACCATACATTACAGCAGCTGTTCCTGATCAGGTTCCATTCTTTGATCTTTAGAAAGATGGTTATTAATTAGTAGGGTCAACACTAAGCTTTTTCTTGGTAACAGAGATCTTCTGAACCACCCAAATAATAGGTAGTTGCTTGTAGCTTTGCTATGTTAAGCTTCTCTGGGAAGGATTCTTCAGACAAATGGAATAACAAAATTACCTTAATATAAACAGTTTTGAAGTTACATCACATTTGCAGTAGATAGAGCATACATTTTATTGGTAACCAATCCTGAATCCTTTGAAATCTTGTATGAAATGAGTTCCAATCGTACTGAAATTGCAGGTAATTCCTATTGAGATTGCAATTGTTGCTTAACTTGAATATCTATTTGCTGTGCCATCTGCAACATAAAAGTCACCACATTACAGACTCTAAGACTGCTGAAACACTTCTGTTAAGCTGCATTTCCATTTTGCACTACTGCTTGGAAAAATTTTCATTGAATGCATTGGATAAACTGAAGAGTCCTACTAATTCCCACATGATTGGACTCCACGACAGAGTGCAGCATCAGACCCTGAGGCTAGTATGAAATCCAGAACAAACTGGAACAAGCATCTAGAACAATCCAGTCAAATCCTAAAGCCTAGCAGCAAACCACATGGCAAGTGTAAAATCCTGGACGCACAATATATTCAAGTGGGGTCTGACTACTCTCCAGCATGCAGTTTCTGATTCCACTTTGGAATTCAGCAGCAAACTGGAACAAGTTGCACCTGCAATTTAATTGTGGGTCATAAAATTTACAGGCAACATCTTTCTTGTTGACACCATATAATCACACATCTTTTCAATGAAAGTCATAGCAACATGTATGGAGGGAGTCCCCTGAAGGAATGGAAAATGCTCTTGATTTCTCCTATTTTCACACAGCAATAGGGATGAGAAGTTCAGGGTCTGCAATTATGTCTCTCCTGTCACAAGACATGCAGGAGACTAGTCCATGTGACTTTGCACATATGTTTGAGACAAGCCCAGCTGGCCCAAAGTCATAGACTTAAGAATTAATCTTTCACAATTTCCGTGGTCAAATGTTCGGAGAATCGTGGACGTGCCATCTTATCTAGCTGCTAATGTAGTTTGACAGCAAATAGCTCATCCTCTCAAATAGGATATGTAGACAAATACACAAACACTTCCTCCTACATCTGACTGCAAGAGTAGAAAAAATGTAAACTCATCTGCCACTGGTTCATAGTTAAGGTCGTAGTGGTTGCATAGTTGAAAAGTATTGCATTGAATGTCATGAAGGGAAAGATATGGTATTGTTAAGGCGAATCCTTTCTGTTCCTTAGCACACTTTGCAGAATCATAAGGTTATGTCCCATTTTAAGTATGCAGACTGGCCTGCAGATTTCAGCCAGGTCTTCATCAATTTATACATCCAGCTTGTTTTCCAGGACCTGTCAGTTCCAAAGCAGAAATGCTAATGTCTCTGTGGCTGCTTGCAGCACAAAGGATCACGTCAAAGTACAGTGTCTGGCTCCATGCTTCCCGCTCCACTACTGTTTCTTCCCTTTCACAGTCACACTCTATGCACATATTACTTCTGGGCATGACTCACTGCTCACCTCTCTCAGGAAGAACCTCTCATTGAGCTGGGGCTCATTGGATTACAGAAGGCTTGTGACTGTGTCCCCACACTGAAACATTTATATAACATGCTTTATTTGGTAAAGAAATGAGGTGCACAAATGCCTCAGCCACCTGAGCCATACTTGTTCAAAGAACCTAGCTGGAAAACAGCAAACGGTGGTAGGAGTTCTTTAAACTGAATTTTGCAATTCATAACTAGCATGAGCAGACTTGAGTTTTAGGTGATAACTAGATACCATGTCAGAGGTGAATCTTACTTTTGAGTCGCTTGCAGATAACATCAGATTACTGACTTAAAATGGGTTGATATGTATTCATTTCCTAAGATGATCCTTTTCTCCTTATCCTCATTCATGTCTTTTGTGCAGCCCTGTAAACTACAACAAAATATTATCAGCTCAGAGTGCTTGTGGCACCCTGCCTCCAGTGATGCTCAGGTGCATTACAAGGGAATGGAGAGAAAACTTCTAAGAAATAAACCCAAATATTTCTGTGAAATTGTTCCCTCTGTGTCGGGGTGCAGGTGATGGGTTCCTTTCTCCTTTGGTGGACTCAAGCCCTGAGTTTATAGTATGTAACTGTGAGGGGATAAAACATACAAATATTGTGTCTTCCTACACCTTCTCTGTTCTCCCGTCATCCACAGCTTATAGACAGAGCACTGCTTGGCGCCCTTCTGGGGCTCCTAACTCTGTCTCCAAAAGGCTTTATTTCTGCCCAGGGGAAAAGGGGCTAATAGGTTAAAAATGTAGGGATGTATTTGGAAGAGTGAACTCTGTTGCTTTTTCTGCAGTTTTACACATTGCTACCAACTAGTGCATAGCAACAGCTAACAACAGGGACTTCACTGTGTCCCCTTCAGTCCAAGCACTAGGTACTAAAAACAGATGCTAATTGTATGGTTTCAGAAAAAAAGAAAAAGAGTGTGCTGGGGTGACTCAGGACATATTCCCACTGTTGTGCAAGGACAAATACTATTTAGATATATGGAGATTTGTCTGTGGTTAACTGTGGCTTGTTTGGGGGCAGGGGAAGGGTATGCATGTGTATGCAAAAACTCACATGCACCACCCTGAACTATTTTAACTCTTGGAGATGAAACTGGTGATTATCTTCTAAGCTGTTAGCAAATGGCTATTCAGTGCCATGGTGGGACAAACTGAACTCAGTGACAAATAAAGAATGGGATAATAAACAGAATTTTATGTGTTTCCTTTGAAGCATAAAACTTACTACAAATTACATATCATTAAACAAAGGCATAAAAACTTATTGGAAAACAGAGGGTGGCAACACTTCAACAAAAATGTAAATATGACTCTGGTGCATATATATTTACCTGAGGGAAATCAATGCCTGTGAAAACACTCAAGACAAGAATGCTTATGAAAATGAAAACACTCAAGGCAAGAATTTATTACCCTACCATTTCATTTTTTATTGTATTCTCAAATATCCAGCCAAGTGATAGGAATGCATTGCTCTGGATTGCAATCACCCTTCTTTCAGTGCTTGACTGTAAGCTCTGTCGAACTTAGTGCAACATTTTACACCTCAGGTTAGACACTTTAATTTTAATTAGGCACCTAAATTGTCAGCATCATTATCCTAGTGAAGAAGCACATGAGCAGAAAATTTCCTTAGAAAAGTTAACTGAAGTTGCTAATTTAGGTGGCTTGCAAGTACAAAAACTTGACAATATTGTCAAGACCCTTCCAGCACCTTCAGTTACTTTAGTTGGAGGAATTGTTACATGACATTGCATGCTGCAGCTGGTTTTTGTCACTGTAAAACTCCATATGGTGGAGTCAGTTTATTAATTAAGAAATATTTTTGGTACTCTGGTGTGACTTACATCCCAAAAGGACCTGCAGCATGCTTTGGTTCCAAGCAGTTAGCTTTCCCAAGCCCTTTGAAATGTTTCCTTGAATGTTTGAATAACAAAATCTCTTATGGAAGGGTTAGTCTCCTCTTTGGTATGGTCCTTCCTTGTTTCATCTGATCTAAATTGTGGCTTTAGGGCATTTTCTTCACCTTTTGGACAGATATAATTCTTTCTATATGCTCTAAACTGCTAATAGATTTGTTTATATGGACTGTAAGTGGTTAGCAAGAAGGAAAGCTATTTTTACAGCCATTAAAAATGAAAATCGTGCTCCTGACATCACTTTATAAACTAAGCCTTCAGGTTATGAGGTCTCATTTCTTGCAATGCAATGTCAGGTTCATTGCTAGACATCATGCTACTCTCCAGTTCTAACCTTCAGGCTGCAAAATCCTTCATTAAAATCTCCGAAACAGACAGGACTCTGCTGTCAGGCTGAAGCCTGGAGTGAAAGAGGAGCAGCAGGCTATTGTGGAGGGAGCCCTCTAGGACTCTGCAGCAGTGGGAAGCTGCCTGTGGTGTCCAAGGCCATAAGAGCAGTAGCAATCAGCAACTTGCCAGTGGTCACCAAAAGACTCCTAATGACAGAAGGCCACAACTTGCAGGTCTGTGGCTTTGCAGTCCACAGTGTGACTATTTGTGGATGGAAGGAATAACCTTTATGCTGGGCCTGAAGATATTAGTTTATTTTGCTATAATGCACAATCCTGTCAGGGCTATGTATGGAGGTGCAATCTGTGTATTTACATAAATTATTAAGGCAGCTGTGACATAAATATTAGTAAGAAATGTCTCTGGCAGGCCTAAAGATCTCCAGTTTCTCTGCCTGTGTACATTTGGGGGGTGCTGGTGTGACTGGCAAATGAAGAACATGATATTTGAAGAAACCAAGACTTGCTTCCAAACTTTTAACAAATTTATGGCAATTGCAGGTACAGAATCAATAGTGGCATTCCATTGTGCCAAGGGCAAGCTGGGCACTCTGCCTGTGGGGTGTCCTCTGGTATTTGGGGCAACATATGTATTGTCCTACTTTTTTAAAGCTCCAGAGGCTGTAAGGCTGATACCTGTGAATGTGAACTTTTGTTAAAAAAGAAAATAGTAATTTAAAAGTGAGTCTTCAATATCATAACAAGAAGTTTGAAATTGCAAACCTTAAATGACCTCAAACCATGAGGAAGCAAAGGCAATACTTCTGGTTTACTTAGAACTAGAATTTTTAATCCAACTTTTGGTGGATGCTCAGCAATAGTCTCAGTTTCACCAAGTTATTTGGCTTTCCCTGCACATGTTCTGCCACTGGAACACAATGTCCAAACTTGCTTCTCTTACCAGTGCTGCTGGAGTGAGAGGGTTTGCTACTGTGAGCTTATGTTTACACTGGCTGCACCATGGCTCATTTTTGTGGTTCTTTCCCTCCTTCTTGCCAAATACTTAGTTTTCCCCTGTCAGAAATAAGAAGATGGGGTGAGTGAAGGGTTATGGGGTGAGTGAAAAGCAAAGATGGGGTGTGTGATGACAAAGGGAGCAGAATTGGGAAGTGTGGGGAGAAATGCAGAAGAGGAGGAAGCTGAGATATTGGGAATGCATGTAAGACTCAAATGCTAGGTGTCATTGAGCCTCCAGCACTTCCAAGACAGAGTTCTAAACACCATTATTTTTGTCTGGTTACTATAAACCAATAAACAGGAAATGTGTTATAGTAATAAACAAAGGACAGGAAAAAGGAAACATCACTAATCAAACAGGAACACACCCTGGGAACATGAAAAAGGAACAAACAAGAGTTATGTTTTGCCTAATTTTCACTCAGGATTGAGAATGATAACGAGTACGACAAAACACAGGACAAAAAAGAGCCACTTGTGGAAGGACAGAAATGAAAACCGACATTCTCAGAGACATTTTGGGCCTTATTTCCTGCTAGGAAAGAGGATGGGAGCTCTTGGTGCAAACTCTAGCAGCTGTTCTACCTCTTGCAGTGCAAGTTTTAGAAGTGTGTCTGCGTCTGTGTATGAAACTGTAACTACCTCACCTCAGATCTGTCTCTTGTCTTTTGCACAAATTTGCATCAACAGAATTAAGCTATTTAGCATGAAAACATGTTCAGTGTTCAGCAGTCACCAGAGCTAGGCTGTGTTTGTGCTGGATGGAAAGTAAAAATATATTTTTTTCACTGTTTATACACACATTATATATATATATATCTCCACATATATATACGCACAGACATGCATTTCTTTGTGCAGGAGCATCCTATTTCCAGCATTTCTAGGTTTTACTTTACTTTACTAGGGACTGTCCTTTAATGTAGTCTCTGTTCTTTTTTCATATGTTTGTTCTGTGCTTTAGCCACAAAAACCTTTTTAGAAAACAGACTGTTTCTGTGGAGAACTTTAGTCAAAAATAAGTCCAAGTATTCCTCTGGATGTTTTTCCATGAGGTTCATCCTGAAAACAAGAGTACTTTCTTGGAAATATTCTGTAACAAATTTGATTGATATATGATTCACTTAATAATTCCATGGCTTTATCTTCTACCTAAAACACAGAGGTGAATAATGAAGAATCATTTGGATATACTCTCTGCAAATAGGATATTCATAAATAAAATGCTCAAATGAGAAAATGAGCTTCCAGTGGATAAAATCTATCAGCATTTGAAACACAAGACTGTTCTTCATTAATGATCTAGATAACAAGGCACACTGCACCATCAGCAAATTTGTACAATACCAGCAGGAGCAGTTGATGCACCAGGTGGTTTTGGTGTCATTCTGGGAGTCTTTGACATGCTGAAAAAATGAGACAACAAGAAATTTAGGAAATTCAAAAATAGGAAATGGGGATCCATTTAGGCCACAAGCAGGCACTGCTTGAAAAGACAAGAGGCAATGGGCAGACACTAAAATATAAGAAATTCCATTTAAACATAAGAAAAAAATATTGCTGTAGGGGTGATGATACATTGTCACAGGTTTTTCAGATTAGTTGTGGAGTCTCCATCTGTGGTGGTATTCAAAAGCTGACTGAGCAACCTACTTCATCTGACCCTGCTTTGAGCAAGGGGGGGCAGGAGTTTGGCCTTGATGATCGTGAGAGGTCCCTCCCAGTGTTAACTACTTCGTGATGGTGTAAAATTAAATAAACACCACCACTTCCTCCACCCCGCCCCAATTCTGGCAGGCTGAAGAAGATAAATGTTTGTCAATTCACAGTGAAAGACAAGAAGGGGAATATTTTGTAGAGCACCTCTAGCTGCCTCACTTCTGAAGAGACCCAAAAAGCAAGGAGATGCTGCTGAACAGTGCTCTGGTGGGACAGCTGACATAAGAAGGGGCTAAACAATGGAAGGAGCACTCTGAGACTTCCTTCACCAGACGCTGCAGATGGCTGAACCAGGAGGCAGTGGGTGAGGCAAATCATGGGCTCTGGAATGAAAGAAGTGCAGGTGGAGTCTCAGCAGGCTGTTTGGAGAGGGTTTACATGCTGGCACAATAGCTGTGGAGATATAGCTGGATCCTACTTTTTGCCTCAGTCCTCTTACCTCTCCTGAATGAATACAAGGTTGTGTCCAGCCCAAATGGATGCTAAACTGCTTGGGAACAGTCATGGTTCTGGCATGAGTGATTTCTCATTCAGCTCTGGTCATCACTTGCCTCTCTCACTTTTCCTTCCAATTGGCTTCAGCTAGTCATCCAATTCCTACCAACCATGGCATAATTGCTTAGATACTCCTCAAGCAGCTCTTTGGAAAGTACTACCCAGCATAAGGATGGCAGAAGGATAGGCTGAAGCATATCAATTTCCCTGGTCTCTTTTGGTTCCACATGCCAGAAAATAGCATCTTGGAGGTCTGGAGAAAAGAGACTAAACAAGGCTGGCACACACAACATTCATGACCTTCCCATGTGGTAGCTTAAAGAAAGGAGTGAGATAGCACCCCATCAGAGACCAAGGTATTTGTGGCTTTAGCAGCAGGCTGTGCCTATAGCTATATTAATCCATCAGGGAGACACGTGCTTGCTTTGCTCATGGTCAGGATGAAGGAATTGCTTCACTTCTGTGGCAGAAGCCTGACTCTGACAGGCTGTGAGCACATTTTAAAGATCTACATTTCCCCTGCAAATGCCCCAGCATCAGACATGCCTTTAACTGGCATCAGAAGGTAACTTCAGGTGTTCACTGCTGTTAGCTCATTTAAGCTGTCAAATGCAAACCCTATTCATTAGTTTCTCTCACTATTGCAGTCTCTGTTGTCTGGTTTTGCCTTCCCAATACAGGTAAAAGCTTTGGCAGAGCAACATGTGAGGAGAAATAAGAGGTTCAGAATGGACAGCCCTGCCTACAAATAATTTCATTAGACAAAAGGCTCAGTCAGATGGGGCAAATAAAATGTAATTAATCTGATTTCATTTAATTTATGTATTAAAGGGAGTCATCCCTGCTAAAATGGCAGTAACAGGAGAAACCACAAGTTTTGCCTACATGAAACTATGCTGAGGTCATGAAAAACCAAGTGTGGTGAGCAGGACATCTCTGAGTCTGAGCACTCCAAATACTGCACAAAGTTCATCTTCAGAGCACATAAGGATATCAGCATATATCACCAAATATGTCTGTGACTTTAAATGCTGGTAAATTATGATTGTCAGACATATGAGCCAGATCTACAGCTTTAATAAAGTGCCACATTTTTCTTCAGGTCATAGTTTGAACCCATGCCTGATTCAGATAAAACTTCTGACACTCAATTTTTTTGTTGATAACAAATATAAAGAATTTTGGTAATAATGGTTGAGCACTCACACTAGCCAAGTGCACAGCAAGCAAATCCTTTATGCAGTCAATTTCTTCTTAGTATTATTAGTAAAACCATTGAAAGCTTAATTGGTCTTTTAAGTTCTTGGCTAGGCTCCCATTCTGCCATCTGAATGAAAATAAAATTAAAAAACTCTAATGAAAAATTCCTGACAGATATTTTGTGCCACTAAGCTGATACAGGTGCAATACACCATCTCACTAAAGTAAATTACTTTGGCTCTGAAAACTTGAGACATTTATTTTCGAGTCCAAAATTTAAAACCTTTAAAAATCACGTTAGAAGTAGAAACTTGAGAGTTAAGCAAACCAAAGTCTGCGTGAGTTAGTTTTGGCAAAATTAGTAAAGAAAACAGAACAAAATAAAATATGATCAAGGGAAGGGGGAAATCCACAAACATAAAGGCACTTACAGTGTAATTTTTTCAAAGTAGATTTTCACCAAAACTAGTACATAAAGTCAAAAATTCATTAAAACATAAAGCCTGAAAGGATTTAGTGGACGAGGCTCTTGTTTATTACGTGTGACTGTGATGTCAGTCCAGGTGAAGGCTGTAATGAAAACATTTCCAAAATTTTAGTCCAGTTTCTTTGAAGGTCAACCCAACATAACAAACAAATGAAGTCATATAACACCCATGGGCAAGACTAGGGTTTCTTCCATCCAGAAAGCCCTAAGATTGTGTGGACAGTACCTATACTAACCTGCAAGTAGTTTGTGGGACAGTGGCTCAGTAAACTAAGTTAAACTATTATCAATAGTTTTTAAAAGATAAAAGACCAATCTTGCCAGAAACATGCATCTGTGTTCAGTGTGAAAAATATTCTCCAGGTGTGAATGCCCTCAGTATTGGCATAAACAAGTACCCAAGGGCACCTAATTTGCAGTCTAGTCCTGAGTGCTGAGCACGCTCATGTCATACACGATGCAGAACATTAAAAAAGTAAAGCAGACAGCATTTTCTAAGGTAATATACTAGAAACTCGGAATGGAGAAGAGGAAAGAAGGGAACTCAGCTGAGACAGGAAACTCAGCCACATACCAAAAACTTGACAAGATTTTTATGAGATACTTAAGAGAAACTTCTCTCAGGAGACCCCAGAATGGGCCTGAACCAGCCTCCAAAATCCAAATATCTCACAAACTTCTTTGCAGGAGCCTGTTCCTAAAGAAGATAAGTGAGGGGAAAAGAAATTCCTGATTTTGATTTCGAAAAAAAAACTGCAGGGAAATTTTCTATTAACACTTTCCTAACTTCACCTGGATTAAAGGAATTGCTACGGGCCCTTTTTAAGGCTCACTGAGGGAACTGTCACACACATATACCCACAAAAGGCTGCATAATCTTGTTGTGGTGTATGTACCACAGCCTTAGCCACACACCTACATTAAACAAAGCAATCCTTCGCTAAGGAGGTCTTTATTCCAATGTTTCAGGAAGGAAACCAGTCTTTCATGAAAAGCATGCATTTCAGATTTCTAACTCAGGCTGTCAGGGGTGCTCGGTGTGTCCTCAGCTCTCCCGGACCACATTTTCTCTCATGTCCTGCACTAACAGCAGAGGGGATCCACTACTCCCATTTAGTACCTGGATACCTTGTCAGACACTGTGTATGGAGTCCTTGGGTTTCTGGAGGCTGAAACGCTGATTGTGAAGCCAGTGGAACGTGCTGGGAGACAGAGCAAGACTCTGGGGCAGGTGAGACCTAACTCTGTTGGCTGCATGCATTTACCTCTCAATATTCATCAACATGTGCCTTTTCCTCAGCAAAAGTCCTAAAACCAAGTGAGACCCTTTTCATGAGAAGAGGGTAGTGTTGTTGTTTCTTTTAAGTATATTGAATGTCCTTTTTGGGGAAGATGGGGGGCAGATTCTCGTGTTTTCCACAGGTTTCACTTGGTAGATGAATCATGAGGAAACACCTTTGCCAGGAGCACCGTGTGTCAGACCCTGTGACAGCATGAATAGAAAATGCCTAGAGAAGCAGACCTGCAAGCAATGTAGATCTGCGAATAGCTTGTTTAAGAATGGCTTAAACAGGTAACAGCATGGACATATCCACACTTCAGTAATTATGACATGCTGAGAGGCAGTAATTTTGGCAGGCAGACAGCTCCATTGCCTCCCCAGGCAGGCATGTTGGAAAAGCCGCTTGGAGATTTGAGGGCTGAATTCAGGTAGCTGAAGTGGCAGCTGGTTGCCTCAGCCCCTCTGGGGCCTGATTCTCCCATGATTTGCTAAATACAGAGTAGGAAACTGAATTTTTTCTGCATGACTGAAAGAGAAATTGTGCCGTTAGTAAAAAAACCCACACTGCTACAAGTCTTTGTGATTTCGGCAAGGAAGACCTTGCCACAAGCCCAGGCAGCTGTATCCCAGCACAACCTTTAGAGACAGATCTATGGAGCTCTGCCACTGCCCTCCATTGAGTGTGAGCTCCCCCAGTGCTTACACAGTAATGTGGAGTACATTCAAACTTCAGGTAGCCCTCAAATATCCAACTCTAGATGTATTTTCCTGACCCATATTTCTCATCACTCTGGCAGTCTTCGGCTCTGGTTTGTAAAAGCCAGCACCAGAAGAAACCATGCATTATATTTTTTTCTTCTGAATTTGTTGGATGATTTTCCATCTGTCAACACCAGACTCCTCCCTGCAAAGAAGCAAGTTAGAAAAACTTCTGCTAAAAGTTGCTACCTAAATAAGCTACCACTTAATTCTGCTAACTGAGCATTTTCGCACGATGTATGAGGGACCCAAACTTGCCTGGTGGCTGGAACTGACTCAGTCTGGGTTTCCAGGCAAGTGCTGCCTGCCTGGGCTGTGGTCCAGACCTGAGTACTAAGGCAGCCCTAGGCTGAAGTAGGAGACCACACGATGGTGCTTTGGTTTGGGTACACACAGATTCAGCAAGTGCAGGGACACAGATTACAGGTCACTGCAGAATAAATGCAGAATAACACAAATCCTGAGGTCTTCCATAATTCAACATCTTTGTAAATGTAATGACTATTGATAAGTTGTACAGATATCCCTCTGATTTTATTTAGAATTAGAAATTTTCATAGAGTAAAAACTTAGGTTGATTAGGACATTCAAAGACTGAGTAAAAGGACTTGTACTTGAAAGCCAAATGCCATAGGCCATATGCTCACTAATGCCTCAAATAATCTTCTCTGGAGATAAGTAGCAAACATATCTGCAGTTCTAAACATTTCTGCAGCTTCAAACCAAAGGAGAAATTAATGCTATTTTCAATTTTTTTTTTTATGATTTATGAACAAGAAATGATGGCAGAATGGCATTTGAATCATGGCCAGCACAGCATATGAGGGGAAAGACAATATTGCTGGGCACAGCATAGCTCTGCCTCAGAAGTCTTTGCCGAGTCTTGAGAAGGTCCCCAAGCTCTCCTTCCCCTAAAGCATTAATTAGTTTGTTGTTATCGTAAAGTATTTATACTTTTAAGCATCTAATAGCAGTTATGCATTTGCTATTACACCTTTGTTGGAAATTTAATCTCTACTGTTTTTAGACTGAACTATTGCTTTATTAGGCAATTCCAAATAAATTGCCTTAAAAAGAAAAATCTTTTTTTTCAAGATTATTTTTTAAGAGAAAACAAATGCAGTTTTTAAAATGTTCTCTATGTTTCTAACCTCATTTTTATGTTTCCTTCCTTCAAATTAATTGCTCATTCCTGACCAGTTCTGTTTCCCAGTATCCCATCTGAACATCATTACACTCTGGATGTATTCAATCACCTTTTTACCAACTCAGAAAGAGGGGCTAGTTACATACTACTTTCTCTAGCTTACTTTTATTAAAAAAAAAAAAGTTACTATTGGGACCTTTTTTTTTTTTTTTTATTCTGGCTATTGGTGTTATCATCTGATATCCATCAACGAAGCTCTATATTCTGTATATATCCATGTATAATTCAACTGTCTAGAGAATCAATGTGAACTTTTTAAAAATAATTAAAACACTGTACAAGCTCCTTTATAGGTGATAGCAAGTGAAAGCCTTGTGCAATTAAACTATCAGAGCTGATTTGGTTTGGTTCCCAGATGTGCATATTCCACTTCTCCTGTAACTCTCTGAAGACCTCCATTTGGCTCAGTATAGCAAATCTATTAAAAAACTCCCCTGTGACATCCATGTTAGCACAGAACTGCTTGGCTGCTAGAAGGATTCCAGATAATGAATGTTTTCCTGTTGGATGCTGGGCAATGATATCACCTTGTCCCAAATCCTATCCTTCTGGATAAACTGCCCTGCTTTCCCAGACTTACAGCAGTTTAAGCTCCTCCAGCAGCTTGTTAGGTCAGTGGAGAAATTTTTGTCTCTTTCATCTGAAGTCTATCAAGCAAATGTTGGTTATGTAGCATGAGGGGAGGGTTTTATTTGATGAAGTCTGCCTCTCAGGGGAAGTTTATTGGCATATTTGAAGAACTGAGGATGTTTTTGTAGTACAGAAGCCAAGTTGACCACGATAAGACCCTGTGGGGTGGAACACCAGGGTATTTTCTGTGTTTAGTTAAACTCTTGTTTCTGTGAGTTATTTAAAATGCTGATTAGATTTTATTGAAGACTTGTGATTCCATTTTCTCCAGAGGCCTATAAACATAAGGGTCATCTTAGTCTATGGACAACTCATATTCCAGTGCCAAGATCTAAAACAAACAAATAAAAAACTCCAAAATCTAACTAAGACAATAGTTGAGATCCTAAAGACCCATAAATTAATAAACTTTCCAGAATGAAGAGAGGGTGAAGTCTAGGAGAGTAAATGACTTTCCAAAACAATGTGCTAAGCAAGCCAAGCTAAGATCCAAGGCTTGTTGAAGGCACTGAAAGGATTCTAAAGAGTCGGACGTGAATCTAAGGACTCTGCTACATCCAATCTCACCATGAAATACAGGGAACTGTGACTCTAATGTTGTGACATATTATGATCATTCGGACACAGGATATTTGGAAGGACTATCTACTTAATGGAAAAGAGCAACAAAGAACTTCCATTTTATATACATGAGACTATCTTGACATAAATCTGTGGTGTAGCAGAAGTTACCAGTGGCAATCATTGCTTGAACAGTAATAGAAATTCTTGCTTTAGTTTGTCTCATCAACACAAACAGAAAGAGCCCACAAATACATCGGTCAAAACTACTTCCAAATTCCTGTCTCTTCTTGCAGAGCAGATGCTTGTATGGTGTGTGGAATAGGTACAGCGCATGTTGTGCACACAACCGCTGTGCTGATGCTGCTACCCTGTTTAAACGTGCTGTTCACTATGTAGCTACCATACAGCTAAGAAATATTCATGCTAAATATTACTCCTGTTGGAAACAACCTTCCATGTTTGTGACAATCACCAAAATAATTACAAATGTGCAACAATTCCATACACTTTGAATCTGAAATACTCCACGATTTACAAAACTATTATTTCCATCATTTCCAGGAAATCTATCCTGCTTTTTCCATGGGCTGACATGAATGACTTTAATTTCCATCTAACCCACACTGTTTCCTTGTGACAAACACAGAAACCTCTCTACTCTCTGTAGCAAAGATTGTAAACTATGGAAACACAAATTAACTAAGCTCTATAATACTTTGCTAGTTTGTTGAATCTTTTCCTGTGCTAAGCTTCTTTTTTTCTGTAGGACCACAATATCACACCAGTTGTGTATCTACTTTAAACAGCCATATAAAAAGACATCCTCTAGGGAAGAGAGGAGGGGATCCCCTCTGGGGAGAGGAGGGAAGAGTTGATGGGATTTTTACCATATCACCCACAATGATGAAAGAATTGTGTGTGGTTATGTCAGAACAGGATAAATTTGTGAGTTTAGAGTTTTATTATTAATCTAAAATCCTTTCTCTAATTATGAATATTTTAAAAGTCAACCTATTCAAAGTCTTAATTTTGCAATATCTTACTCAAAACAAAATTGGAAACCAAAATATCTAAAGATGCGCTTCTAATTTTCACATATTTGAATCTTAATTCATGAGCGTACATCTACTACTCTAGACTATCAGGGATTTTTTTTGTTTTGGAAAATGGAATTTTCTTAGTATTCTAGGGTATTTTTGCTACATATGCTATGTAAAGGACTGTGAGAAATATAATTTCAAGCAACGGGATTTTTTCTGTTCTAGAGCTGAGGGATCAAGAAGCCAGCCAAGAAACACCACAGAGGAATGTGTTGAGGGAATAGCAGTTCAGGTAGATGGTTTGGCATGTTTCCTTCTCTTGCACTGCTAAATTCCAGAGGCCTACGCTTGCCAGGACTCAGTGCCTTCTGCAAAATCCAATGGGGCTCCCAGATTCACTAGACTCACACACTAGAAACCTGCAAGCAATACTGCAAAAAGTGTAACTATTTGAAAGCCAGATGCAGCCTGCAGCAGTTGAGAGGCTGGTATTGATAGTCTCACAGTATGTCCAGAAAATTCCACCTCATCAGCCTCTTGCCATCAGCATTTTAAGAAATCTTTCCAGAGACTCCTATAAATTATTATTTTTCTGGAACAATATGCTTTTCATGGAGTTGGATAGGTCTTGTCACAAAATATAAAACCCTGAGTTTTCATTTTCTTTGAAGATGCTTCAGAAGTTCTGCAGTAATTTGTTCAGGTCACTTTCTAGGCTTTATCCTATCTAATTTTGTGAAATATTTTCATAAAGGAGATAATTCATTAATGGTGGCAGCCTTTAGCACAGGCCTAAATGAGGAAGGGAAGTCTGGTTTCCCTGTTGCTGGTGATGGCAGTACATAGGAAATCCTTGCCCAATCCTCCCACCCAGTACTTGGCATGGACATGGTCGGAGAGCAAAGGGTCAGAGCCTGGGGAAGCACTATATTGAAGGTGATTACGATTTATTAGGGCTATATACAAACAAATCCTCTGCACTAATTAGGGAGACTGGCAGAGGAGGGGGTAAACTGCAGCTGAAAAGGAAGACAGGAAGGTGAACTGATAAAAAGTCTCCCTGACCAGCAGCTTGCAGGCACTGCTGTCAACACTGCCTGTTTTCTGTCCTATGCTTAAATACCACGTTAAAATCAATGTTGCCCGTTGTGTGCCATGGTCTCAATAGAACCCTCATTTCAGCCGTCATCTCTAGAGACTTTATTTAACAAGAATGAACTTGAGCAATATTAAGACAGAGGAACAATGGGGACATCCCATAGAATTCTCAAGAAGTTCATCCAGAAGAAAATACAGGCTGTGTGGCTTTAAATTACTTGTAGGTTGTCTCTGTAAAGTACTGCTACAGCGAAGAACCAAGGCTTTTCAAAAGAGCAAAAAAGATCCTTTCTCAGACTATTTCCTTTGGCATCTAAATATTCCTTTGTCTTATATTTGGAGTGACAGAACCAGGTTTTCCTACTTTTGCTGAACCTCAAAACTCTCTGTGATGGAAAATTGTCTTATTTAATCTTCACAGTGGCTTACTTGGTCTTTCGCTTTGCTGGTTCACTCCTGATTCTGTAGTCTCCATCTGTAAAGAACACTCAGTGTAGCACTGTCTTAAATTTTGTCTGCTGTTCTTGTTACTAGGAACATGATTTCAGTGATGAATGTTTATAACACAGCTTGAGGAATTTCATCCTCCCCTGGTAAACTGTGTAGGAGATTGCCTTAATGGACAAAGAAAAATGTCTGCTGGACTTTAGCCAGAAGCTTGGACTTGCTTATAAAGAAGAAAATACAAGTATAACCTTTTGTTGCTGTGTACAGAACACATACTTAAAAAAATATTCACCTCTCTTCTCACGAAATAAAATTGAACCAGTGAAAAATTAATGTGGTTTTCACTATTTTATGTCAAATTGCTTAGTTGTGACAAGTTTAATTCTGCTTCTTGATCAGATGTCTTATAAGGCTGTACTGCTCTATTTTCTCCTATAAATACCTCTAACTGGGAAAATAAATTACAGATGGCTGTAAAAAAATGAAGACAACTTAAAGTTATGAGAAGAAAAAAATGGTCATATGTTTCATTCACAGGTGTAAGGAATCTAATTTGAAACAGAAAATCAAAAGTTGAAGCCCAGTTTTAACTTCCCTGAGTAGTTTACTTGAGCAAGACTTGGGATGTGAATTCAGCAAAGTCATGATAGTTTGATTTATGCTTGTTCAGTTTGCTTAATCAGGGCCTGAATAAATACTGGGGTTTGAGCTGTTCTGAAGGCTACGTGAGACTCGGTGTTCCTGTGCTTAAGTTAAATTCCCTGTAGATGAGATTCTAGCCTACACTGAAGAGAAGTAGGATCACCCTGTGTTGACTGGCTACTCTGTTGTGTTGCATTTATGGTAAAGGAAATATACGTGCTATATTTCACTGCTTGCTGAAATAACCTGTAGATGCCTAGCAGTTTTAAAGAAGAGTTGCAAACAGGACATAAGCATCGCTGAGCTAGCAGCCAGAATGCACTAATGCCTTTCTCAGCCTGAGAACAGTAATTTTAAACTATGAATCACTCTCTGTGTTTCTTCCCCTCACTCCCTGGTGGAGGTTAAATGCCTGTTAACTGTATCCCCATGGAAAACGTTATGTGCCAGGAGTGGAAAAGCACAGCAACAGTAGTCCCGTGTAGCTGATGGAATGATTAAAAGTCGATGGGTCCATTCTGCCAGTGCATCTCAGAAAAGGAAGAGAGGATGCCTCTTTTTCCTTACAGCACTTATTCCTGCTGCTTCTTCTGGATTGGAGAAGGATGAATGCTCTTTCGGCTGTTGGCATTGCCTGAGGTGCTCTGGAATAGGAGACCAACTGCTCTTTGCTTCATTGGAGAAAAGAGCCCTGGAGAATCAGAATTTGTCTCCCACATTTCTAGGAAAGACTGCCCATCCAAAGTGGAAATGTGACTTTTAGCATACTCCCACATCTCAGGTTTACAGGTTCCCTCACTTTCCCTATTGAGCTGTCAAGAAGCCCAGAAAGCATGTGAACTGCTGATAGAGAAAGCCAAGTAAGCCTGCAGGGGAAGCAGGCAGCTTGGGATGCTGCCTGGCTTCTCTCACAGCCAATGTGCTACTCAGAAACCTGTCAATTACAGTTTGGGTTATTTTTTTTCCCAGTGGAGAAATTTGCTGTCAGAAATTTCCAGCCAGCTCTGCTCTGTGCTGCTACTGCTGCTCCAAATGGGAAAATGCTGCTCCAAAATGGCCCAGAGAGCCTCACACATGGAAGGTGCAGGGCCTTGGGAGCCCTGGCATGACAGCAGGTTTGCAGTCCTGGCTGCAACAACCCAACCACGAATGCACTTCCGAAATGTCAGATGTTCCCTCCAGAATTACGTATGCGTATTCACTCTAGCGTGACCGCCAAAACAGCGTGTGTGCCTTGCCAGGGACTTCAAAGGCTTTTGTACAACACTGTAGTCCTCTGATAAAAAAGTTCTGCTTCTTATTAGAGTCCTAGTCCTGGTCAATATTCTTTGAATTTAAAAGTGAGTTCTTCTGATTGTTTTTTTCTTTTTTTTTGGCATAAAGTAGGACATGCATTTTTTTAAAAATTAAACTGTTTAATAACTTGCATTTTTTACCTTGCCTGTCTGAAATAGCCAAGTTGGACAATGGTGTCTATCTGAAGCGTACAGAGCTACCAAAACTACCGTGTCCAAAACTATTACCGCTGAAGCTGGGCTCTTCAAGTGAATCAGGACAGTGCTCCCGATGAGTAATATTGTAAAAACGTTACTATGATTGGCTGGCTCAGCTTAAAAAACAAATCAATCATCATGTTATTTTCTTAAATAATAACTCTCCATGTACTACCATTTTCCATACATTAGAAAGTGAAACATGATGAAAATTATGATGAAACATGATGAAAATATCTGTGTAGCACACTAAGTTTTTTATCCTCTCGTGGTATTTAGAAGCAGATATTACAAAGTAAATGAAGTAGTAGTAACTTGACTGGTTAACTAAAGTGCCTATAATGATGCTGTTTTCTAGCTCAGTTTGAACTAATTTTTATTATGCATTACTGTTTAACAGTGATTGTCGTCTTAGAACCATCACAGATAAAGATGACCATTGCTTCAGAGCAATTAAAGTATTAAAAAAAAAAAAAAAGAAAGAAAGATGCAGATAAGAAAAAATGCATTGAGAAACCCATGTTTGTTTATAAATACTGGCCAAGCTTGTTTGCTGCACCAGACTGCTGTTCAGTACAACTCTTGAGGAAAAGGCAGCCAAGATAAGCAGGGAAGTCACCACAGCTTCGTGATATTCTGCTCATCCTCTTGTTTCAGTTCAAAATAGATTGCAGGACATTTTGCCAAAGGTTGTAAATAAAGTCACCCTTTTTACTACCAAAAAGATAATGAGGATCACATGGGCTGGCCTCCCATATAATGCAATCCAATACGTGCCTCAAATAATTTCCATGACAAGGATGTCTTGCAAGTGGCAGAGGTCAGTAGAGCCTAGGTGTATAAAGAGCAAGACTGAAGTCTACAGCCTGAAGCAGTTGAACAACTACTGACACTGAACTTGAAGGGTTGCCTTTTCAAGGGGCCTTTTCCCCCAGAGAAGTTACAGAAAACCTATACTATGTACCCTGGTGACACATGTAAATTCAGGAGGTAGGAATCCAGGTCATGACCACATTTGTTGCAGAGACAAGTTCTTGTGGCGTTTGAAATTTTACAGAGACTTCCTCCACCTTCTTTGCTTTTACCTTTACTTTTCATTTGTCATTATTCTACTTCTGAGCATATGTTCTACTGCATCCATTTCTCTTTTGGTTTTTTTTGTTTTTTTAAGACTCGAAGGACACAACAGTCTGAGCTGAATTTTTCTGGTTAAGATACAGCTTACACAGAGCCAGACCATGATAATGCAGTGTCATTCAGATCTACACTAGAAACTAGAAACAAGAGCACATACTACAAATAATGCAGCTCTCTTAACTAGTACTATCTGATAGTCTGCCTCTGGTTCAGATACAGGATACAAGGTGTTGTCTTTCCTTTCTCAATTTGTATCTCTTGTACTCTTTCTGCTGCAACAACTGCAATTAGAGATGCACTTCCATAAGTTGAGCCAAATCAATCTTCTCCTTCAGCTCCTGGCCACAAGTTCCTCCCTTTTCTTCTCACAGAGGACTTTGCCTTGAGCTGATTCGACCCAGCAACCTGGCAGTACAGTGACAACAAAAGCGCGGTTTTCTCAGCCAAGGCAGCGAGCCGAGCTATCTAATGAACACTGGATTCAGGGCAAGGAAGGATGTAAAAGCTTTGGATAGCAGTAGGAGCCCGTGGCACGCCGCTGCCATCTGATCTCTCCAAATGTACCTGCGAGGCACCCGGACGAGCGAAGAACACCGGGGATGGGCGTGCTTTAGGATGTTTCCTCCAGGCTCGGATCCAGGGGCGCCGCCGGCTCTGGAAGAAACACCGGGAGCGAGGGCGGGAGCGGCGCGAGGGCGCCACCCTGTGGTGCCGCTGGGCGCGGCCGCGCCTGAGGGCGCCGGGGCGAGGCGGAGGACGGGGTCCCAATCCCTCAGGGACAGTGACACCCGTGTGGCTGCTGGGCGTCTCCGAGAGCCTGTGGTGTGTGCGGAGATACTCGGGGACAGACGCACGCACGCCATGTATGGCGCAGTACCCGGTGTGGCTCCTGTCCCCTGCTGTCCCGGGTGGGCCCGTCCCCTCACGGCCCCTCTGAAAGCAGGACAGCGACGCTGCTTCTCACGCTCCGTTGCCAGGCTGTTGTGTCACCCGGCTCCTCTGACAGCTCGAGTCTGCAGGCCGTGCCTGCCCATGGCTGGCACGGACCGATTTGCTTCTGTGCCCGGTGCGTGCTTTGGCACGGGTACCCCTTCTCCCTGCCTGCCCCGCCGCGTGTGACCCCGGCAGCCCCGGGCCGAGCTCCGGTGGCTGCAGCCCCAGGCCGAGCTCCGGTGGCTGCAGCCCCCGGCAGGAGGTGAGGAAACGGCGGGGCGGGGCGGCCGTGAGGCAGGTGGTGAGGCCAGGACGGTGTGCGGCCTCGGGGAAATCCACATGTTCCTCAAACCAGCCCTGCAAAAGCTGTGCTGTTGGGAGGGAACCAGGCTGGCTGTAGGGAGCCACTTGATCCATGCGTTGCCTTGGAGGCAGCCAGTACCTGGCTGTGCGCTGACCTTCCTAACCTGGTGTTGCTCGATGTGCACAGCACTACCTTGCCCTCCAAACTCCCACTTGCAAACCCGCAAAAGCAGTTCCAAACATCACGGCCCAGAGCCGTAATTGCGTCATGGCAATGGCATGATATTGTTTTTAGTGAAAATATCAAAGCATTTTTAAATGTTATTGCTCAACTTTAGTTTGCAGCAAATGAGTAGACGGTACCCGGAGATGAAACAGATTTCCTATTCTGCACATCTACCAATTCCGTTTGCATCCTCATTTAGGATAATGCTGTGCTAAGTTAAAAAATAAGCACATTTTTTAGCATTCTTCCTGTATTTTGGAATCAGGTTCTGATGCAAAATAGTGCAATAGATATCTTATCTACATAATTTGATGCCTCATATGCTGTTGGCTCTTCAGACTAACTCGTGATGAGTATCAGACTTGTTCAGGGTATAGTGCTAAATTTTATGCATATTTCAAACTTCTTGCTCAATAGGACTTGTAGTTTTATGAGATAGACAGATCTGTAGACTCCTTTAAAGGCGTTTTAAATGTAAAAATTTTTTTAAAAAACCAGGAATGTGAAAAATGGATTGTTTCACAATTGGAAGATAAACCATATTTTAGTATATATCAAATACATAATAATACTTTTGGAAATTATATTCTTGCCCTTTGGAAGGGCAGGACTGTATTTGACTCTTCTAGGTGTTTTGGTTGTGTAAGTCCTGCTTTCACAATCCAAGACTATTGAGTAAAAAATTAAATACTTCTTTTATGAAAACAGATGATCTTAAAAAGCTGCTTAGTAACCTGTTAAAGTGGATTATAGCAGTATGCGATAGAAGCCTGTCAAATATTCTATGCACCTGGTGACATACAAATCTGTATTTCCATGTGCTTTTGAAAACTGCAAAACAAACAAACCCAATAAAAACATGTTTCAGTTGTTCGTACAATTTCTTTCTAGCTCTGGAATCTTACTCTGTTGTTCTCAGAAAAAAAGCCCCGGTATTTCAGTTTGACTTTTAAGGCACATGCCAATGAAAATGCTTCTAAAACAACCACTCTGGCCAAAAATCTGCTTGTTTCATAGAAATACTGTAATGTTGCCCGAGATGCTTTTCTATCTTTTCATTAGATATGGATTTTTGAAATGGCATATCGCATATCCCTGCAGTAGCTTTAAATAGTGTCCCTAAGAAGTGGCAATAGAAGAAACAGTTTCACTGCTTTCAGAGACGCAGCACTGCTTATACTCCAGGATGTCCTGGGAGGGGTTTTGTTACTTCTGCTAAATGCAGTCCAAAATTCACACTGAAGAGAGCCCAGATTGCAATCTGGACCCATTAAATAATGGTTCTCCATATAACCTAATGGATTAATCACACTAACACAGTTTTTCTAAATTACAAAGAAACATGCAAACGTTTAGAAGGCCATCATTACAGTTCTTGACAATGACTCAATATCAACTTTTGCAAGTGTTGCAGTTGCTGCTGCCTTTTTTCCCACAAGATAGCAGCACTGTAACTATGAATGAGCAAAGGACTTGGGAGCCCATCTCACCAAAATTCAGAAGGGTCACCTGGTTTATTTACTCTGTAGGAATCTGCAGCTCAGAATCACAGGGAAAGTTTCTTAAACATCAGGATGAGGGTGCAAACACCAATTAAAATAATAAAATCTACATTTACATTTTACTTTAATGGACCAATGTCCTTGTGGAAAAGCACCTCAGGTGTCTTGAAACCATCTGCAAAACTAAAATGCTGTGTACATAAATATATTTGTGTGAGTGTGTATGTGTGGGTGCATTGCATACAGTAATAATCTTGTCTTGTTATTGCATATTAAGTGGTTAGGTGTTTGTTTATGCTTCCCCTTAATTCACCTGGTTTCACCACTTTTCCTCATGCTTTTAGCTGCACTTATTGATTGTCATTGTTCAAAAGTGATCCCATGATGAAGGAGGAACACCTTTGCCAGCACTCAGGAATTGCCGGGGGAGGTGAACTCCCCCCCTGTATTCACTCTGTCCTGAATGATTGTGTAACCCACATCAAACTCTCCTAGTGTAATATGTATGTATACAGGAATGACTTGGATTGGTCAGGTGTGCACCTCGGAGGCCAATTTCCCAATTGTCCCAGCTTGCCAAGCTTTGCTTCACCACATACCAGGCATGGAACACCTGGTTGCACTTTGGGAATATCCATTGCAGAAAGCACAGCCAAGGCACTCAGGCCACAAATGGGCACACAGCCCCTGTGATCAGGCTGGAGTTGGCAAAAGTTAACCCAGGGCACAGCACAGATGTCAGGGCATCGGCACCAGCTGTTTGGTCCAGAGACCCACTCCTGTCAGTCCCCACTGCTTGCTAATATGTACCAAGCCTTAGTGGCCTAGATGGAAACTTGACATCAGAAAGGAAATTTTTATAAGCTCAAAAGTGGTAGCAGAGAAGAGGGACAGAAATTATGGAAGAACAGACCACATCACCTGGATGATGATTTTTTTAATGTGAAATTGCAGACATCCTAGGGCCATTAGGCAATATTTACTGGAGTTTGGGAAGGGGCATGCTGCTATTTGCAGGTGGAAACAGTAAAGCTCTTTAAAATACTTCAGTATGCTCTTGAAATAGCATATTTATAGAGAAGCTGAAAAAAGGGACACTTTTTATTCATAAAAGAAAATACAGTGGGTGATGTGGAATACAGTGTGTACACACCCACATCTTTATAAAGAGTTTGATTCTTTTTGAGTTTTGACTCCCAAGGAACATATACATATACATGTAAAATATACATTTATACAGACATATTGTTTTTCTTTTTATGACTATTCATGTATTTTCCCTCTTTTTACCCAGGGACTCCAAGGACAATTTCTCTTTGTGAAGAAATCAGGCAGTACTGTGGAATTACATCAGATGTAGCCTTGCTTATTTTTTCCTATTACTGTCAACACAACATACGCAAACTCTTTTGGGCTGTCAACTCTCATCTCTTACATCAAGGAAACTGAATCATGTACCTTGGCCTGAAAATTTTAAGAGCTTGTATAAATATATTTTGATATTGTCCTTGAGATTCCTGAAGATACAAAGAAGCAGGAACAGTACGTACTTTTTTTTCTTTTGCTGTTTGAAATGCCATGCCATCAGTGACCATTTGTACTTAGCTGAAATTACAGCACTGGATCCTATCAACACAATAAATAAATAAATAAACAGATGGTTGTGAGTGCAGTTGAACTAATTAAGCCAGGTTTCCTATCAAGTTATAACTTGTAGTTCTGTTTGTTCACATCTGATAAAATGAGAGCTCTGGTTTAGATTTTCCTGTCCTTGAAAAATGCTTTTCTCCTGTGTGGATTCTCAGTTGTGCACCAAGAGATAAGCAATCTTCCCCGTAGCAGTGACTCTAATTCAGGGATTTCTTCTTTAAAAGATCAACTAACTCAAGGAAATTTATTAAGAGTTTCTCTGTTGAATTTGACTGAGATTGGCCAAAGATTCAAAAATACTGGGGAGGAGAGAGAGGTAAAATTACGTTTGCAGACACAGAGACATAAAGGCAGAGGCAGCCTCATCTCCCCAGGGAATTGTGCTAAGCAGTATGTCTTTATTTCAAGAAAACAGAAAAGATCAGTGGGCTATTACCCATCTCATTTTAACTTCAATTGAATAATTTTTCAATAGGGGCACTGGAACAACTGTAAAGGCCAAAAGCAGCAGAGAATACTGACAAGTCTGACAGTGAGTGCTTCCCTTTGAGGTAAGATACAATTGTCTTTATTTTTATAGCAAAAAAATAAGAAGAATTCAACTAAACGTGACAAAACAGTGATTTCTGACTGTTCTGATATCCAGACAGGGCAAGGTGCTTGCAAGTCTGGTCAAAGGTATTTAAGCTTTCACAATGTTTGGTGACATATTAACAATATTTGACTTTACGCCTACAAGACAACTGCTGAAGTATGAACTGCTACTACCTCATTAAAGGTTTCTCTATCTGTTACAAGCAGTAGATTAATCTCTTGGGGGCGGGGGAGGGAGGAGCATTTCAGAAAGAACAGCATATCACAAAAGAAAATGGACAGAAGAATTACAGCTAAAGAAAATTATGAAAATTGTAAAATACAAATGCCTTCCATACAGAAATGAAACCATCAGTAGATTATGCTACACCTTGTCTGGAAACAGCATGCATCAATTACTTAATATGTAATAGCTCTCTGATTCATTGAACACAATCACTCAATCATGTGCTAACTTTTCTAATATGACATAAAAATGCTGTTCAAGTTCAAAATTTCCCAAAAGACCAGTAAACTGCCTGTCCTGGTTTTACAAAAGTAGTGTTGTAAGAAGGCTGGTGCCCTATGCAGGTATGTCAGTGTTGCAGCACTGGTGTGCTAAGCTCATTCCCATGCATCTGCCTGAGGTCAGGGGTGGAGGGAGGCAGGATGTTCACAAACTCTTGCCACTCCAAAGCTGCTGGCCTTCTTGAAACTACCTGGACTGGCCTTTCAATACTTCAAAGAGTCTACAAAAAAGAGGGAAAGTGGCTTTTTACTTGGGCAAACAATGATAGGACAAGTAGGTTTAGATTAAAAGAGATTTAGATTCGATGTTAGGAAGCAATTCTTTACTCAGAGGGTGGTGAGGCACTGGAACAGGGTACCCAGAGAGGCTGAGGATGCCCCATTCCTAGAAGTGTTCAAGGCCAGGTTAGATGCAGCCTGAACAACCTATTCTAGGGAAAGGTGTCCCTGCCCATCCCAGGACAGTTGGAATTTGATGATCCTAAAGATGCCTTCCAACCCAAACCACTCTATAATTCTGCAGTTCTATGATCTTGACATATTTCTTCTGTCACAATTGGCTGAAATTAAGCTCCCTGTTCAGGAGCTACTGGGTGGAGAATATGTCATGGTATGGCTTGTCAGAAGGACAACGTACAGACAACCTGGGGGCATAAACTTTGTGTTCTTAGGAAATAAGGCTGAAAATACACTAAAAATATTTGGGGCTAACCATTTTATAACAGATGGTTGTCTGGACTTCTTTTTTACGACTTCAGATACAAAGTATCTTTTAAACTAGGAAAAATTCATATGCAGAACAGTACTTTTCTAACATTTATTTCAGTTTTTTAGAACGTATGTCATATTTAGGCCAATTGAATTATGTCAGATCTAGGTAAATTTGATGCTTAGTTCCCCAGCTTGGAAAGCTGCTGTGTTCCAGCAAGTTTCTACATATATGCAATATCTTCCATGATTCCATGTTTCTCTGCCTGGTTAAAATGGCGACAGGTAAAAAGCAAACAAGGAGTTTGGGATCAGACAGGTGACCTGATTTTCATAGTTGCTACATATCCAGGCACTGTAGATGGTAGTTTTATTAATTATTTTTGAAAAACAGTTCTCCTTGTCTAACGAAAGCCTGCAGCCTGAGACAGTCACTTCAGAAAATCTTTGAAAATACTCACTTAGCTTTTTGCATCCATAGTATTTTGTTTGAGCTCTGTGCTATGTTTGCCCTCCAATTCATACTTTTTAAAAATTCCTTTTCTGTTTTAATTGGCTTATAGGAAGACTTTGGCAGACTATACTGAAAAAAAAAAAAAAAGAAAACAAAAATTAAAGGTTTTCCAACACATTTATATTACCATTCCTGAACACTTGAAACACTATCAGCATATGAAGATTCATGTTTTCTTGTTCCACTTTAAAACACTGATTGTGTATCTTAAAACCATTACTTAGAGTGAAATTTTTAAAAATAATTTGAGTTTAGTGAAGTTTCCATAAAATTGAAGAGAATTCCACCCTTGGTTTAAAAATTTCAAATTACAAACATATGAAGAGATTATATATTTTGTTATTATTGTATTGTAACTGGGAAACCTGTAAAATACTGAAACTATATTCATTTTTCCATTCTAACAAATTTCTACCTTTGTCTCAGATTGTAGTTTGGTTTCATAAAAGTAGTTTCATCCCCAGGTTCTTAATGAAGAATTAGTTTAGAGCTGTAGTTGTTTTAAACTAAATTCTTTGAAGATAAATAGACAGACTAATTTACAATTGCTAATCTGTGCTAAGATTGAAAATTCTTGAGTTCTTGGTACCTGTTTTAGATACTTTTTTTGTTTTGAACAGCACTCTGTTCACTTTTTAAAGGCAAATAGTATAGTTTTTAAGAATTGTGTTTGTTTCTGATTGGTATGGTTGAGGACAATTTCAGCTGTTGAGGAGCTTCTTCCATTGCACAGACACAGTGGTTTTCCATGACGGTTTCCTTAAGCCCTCACACAGAAAAACATGAGTTCTGTGCTTGTAAATTCTGGCAGGATGCTGTGCACAGGTCCTCCACAGGCCTTCAGGAAGATGAATGGTCAGAGCAGGTTGTCTCTGATGATCCTTCTTCCATTCAAGGCCAGAAACAGAAGCCAGATCCTTTTGTCATAACAGGCAAAGGAGAGTCTTGTGAGAGTCACCAATAAAAGTGATCTCAGATGGGGCACAGGGGCAATACCTCCCACACTGATAAATCCAATTCTGCCCCTCTACTCTGCTCTGGTGACACTGCACCTGCAGTGCTGAATCCATCTCTGGAGTCCCCAACACAGGATATTGATCTGCTGGAATGAGTCCAGATGAGGAACTCCAAGTTAATCAAAGGAATGGAGCGCCTCCCCTTTGAAAAATGCTGAGAGAACTGGGATTGTTCAGCCTGGAAAAGAGAAGGCTTTGTTGTGACCTAACTGTGGCCTTCCAGTACCTGAAGGAAAGGAACTTAGAGGAAAGATGGGGGCAATACCATTTACGAGAGCATGGAGTGACAGGACAAGGGGAAATGGGTTTGGACCGAAAGAGAATAGGTTTAGATTAGACACTAATAAAACATTCTTTACTGTGAGGGTGGTGAGGCACTGGGACAGATTTCCCAGGGAAGCTGTGAATGCCCTGACCCTCGAAGTGTTTATGGCCAAGTTGGATGGGGCTTTGAGCAATCTGTTCTAGTGGAAGGTGTCCCTGCCCACAGCAGGAGGACCGGCACTAGGTGGCCTATAGGGTTCCCTTCCACCCCAAACCATTCTATGATTCGATGGTAAGTTCCTCCAGACTTTGGGCAATCCGTAATGGACTTTGGTGAAATCAGCTTTGGGGCCTTAGACAGCTTAAATTGCAATGAAGCTTTTGTGCCGGGACTGCCCGTCTTCCTGACAACTGGGCGGGGTTTCTCCGTGATCTTGCAGCTTCAGGTCTCCACCAACGCAGTGGAAACAATTTCTCCGTAGCGTAGAAGCAGCAAAAGGGTGAAAAATCGGTGAAATCGAGCGGCCACCAGACTGAGGACAGACACGCGAACAGGTACACTCGCTCTAGAACAGCGTATTTCGAGCCATGTCCGCTGCAGGCGCAGTCCCCGCCGGGATTCCCGGCGCTGCGGGAATCCCTCCTCCAGCGGGCAGCGCGCGTCACCCGGGCGGCCCGGCCGAGGCCCGGCCCCCTCGATCCGGGTATCACCGCCCCCTGTGCCGCGGCGGGAGAGCTGCGGGCTCCTGGGCCGGACGTGCTGCTGCTCCCGGCTCGGCCCGGCTCGGCCCGGCCGTACGTACGTACCGGGGGAGGCGCTGGGCTCGGGGCTGGCGCTGCCGGGGCTGGGCGGCTGCGGGGCGGGCGGGAGATGAGCGCGGGGCTCCGGCAGCCCCTCGGCACCGTGGGGCTTGGGGGGCTGGCGGGACGCCCCTCCGGGCGGCGCTCCGACCTGACAGCTGGGTTTCCGCCTCTCTGCAGTGTCGGAAAATCCGATTATATGAGTTTCTCGCATTAAAACAAACAAATCCCAGGGTGCCGGGAGGGTTAAGAGTGAAGGCTCCGGTCCTGCCCACGTGCCAGCGCCCCTCACACCCCCAAACCCACTTGTCTTGTTTTTGCTGTCTTGTGTTGCAGAACCTACAAAAAGTGTAACTTTGTGTCAGCAGTTCTTCCTGCCTTACGCTTTCGTGATTTCATAGCAGAGCAAGTCGCTTGCGTAGAGCAGGGGAAAACACCTTAAACTGTTATTGTTATCTCACAATTCTAGGAGCGTGCAGAAATGTCTCCCTTCGAAAATAAAGGACTAATACTGGGCATAATGGCAGGAACTGCTGGATTAAGCCTGGTGCTGGTTTGGTACCGCAAGATCCGAAAGCCTGGTGCAGCTGTGCGTATACATGCGTTCCAGGATATAGGTAACACCATTAATTCTGTAGGCTTGCAAAATGAGGCTCCCAATGAGCAAGGAGCAGTAATGGTTTTACATGGAAGGCAACTGCAGATACTAGAAAAATTGAATGGCCTGCTGCTAAGCGTGGACGAACTGAAGAGAGAGGTGGAATTTCTGAAAGAAGCTATTCCAAAACTTGAAGAGCTTGTTCGAAATGAGCTTCAAGGAAAGGGTGATGTTCAGAGAGTTAGCCCATCACACAGAGCAACAAGGCGAAGAAAAGCAGAGACGGCTTCTGGTACAAGAGAAACTACCAGCTCTGAGGAGGCGGAAAGTGAAGGAGGGTGAGTTAATAATAATTTGTATATTCTACTGTACACATGCAGTGCAAGTTGCATCATTATCTATATGAAACTGTAAACAGGAGCCCTTTAAAGATTTAATCTAAATTTTATATTTTTGGGAAAAAAATACAAACGTTCAGATTAGCAGTTTTTAGATCAGAGAAACTCTTGGTGACCGTCTCTGAATCTGCACTATAGCTGAAGTTGGCTTAATGCCAAGCATAATACAGATTTATTTTTTTTTTAAGAGTGTTTGGTAATGCTGATGCAGTATTGCTACATAGCTATGCAATGAGAGGCAAAGTTCAGAATAATGGTGTAATTTTAAAAGTGCTTCTAGTGCAAAGTGTGTCTTTGACAGAGTTTGTTCAAAGTATATGAATGTTCATGTGCTTTTTCTGATAATTGTTTTTAATCAGCCTCACAGATAAGTTATTACAGTGTTCCGCCCACAGGCATTGCATACTATGGCAGCTGTGTCTGAGCAGAACCTCTGTACAAGTGGCAATGTTTAGTATATGTGCTGTTGTATACACTTTCTGGTGGTTCAAAAGGTGACCATGAGGAATTTAAGGTACTGACTCAGTAAGGTAGAAAGTTCCTAGTTTTGACTACATCTTGTAGTCACGTCGTAGTTAATGGGATCTTTTATTCTCATGAGTTGAGGAAAACATTGGAGGATGATGTACCAGGGGTCCAGGAGAGGCACTGTATTTTTGTCTTGACATTAATCTCCTGTAATTACAACTTTGTTTTGGTATAATCAGATTAGATACTTACATGCAATTTACTAATACTATGTTTATAGCAACTGAGTTTTTTGAGCCGCTTCTCAGTGTCTTACACGTCTGTGTAGGCAGCATTATGTCTGTAAATTGCCCATCTTATGTCACATTTTCTCTTTAGAAGTATATTAACTAGCTGTAATATTCTGAAGACAGCTAACGTGCTGCATATTAATGGAATTCTATATTTAAGAGTTTCTCCACATCCATTTTCAGTTCCTGTGAGCAGAATTTCTTTTTGTGTTACATCCCAGCCCACATGGTTCACAAGTCTTATATTTTGATACCATATTTTAAGGCCTATCAGTTCTATTATGAACCAATTCTTTATTTTAAGTATTCAGGATTGGCACAAGTGTTCAACGACATTCCTCCTTCATCTGGTGAGGAAACTTCTTGGTTCTCTTAGTTTCTTAGATTATTTCATGCGTTGGTTGGTTTGCAGAGGCCTTCATGTTATGAATGAAATATTCAGAGATACAGATAAGACAAAGGGACCAGTTTATGAATTACCAGGTCCACAGATGCAATGCAGGGGTTATTCCACACATAGCATTTGAGAAAATCTTGTTTTCTGACCAGGAATGGTGTGTTGCTCTTTGAGAACACACTAAGGAAACTTGTGTGTTTAGGTTCTTCTGTGTGACGAAGAAGCTGATGTAGTGATCCAATACGAGTGATTATAGTGTGCGAGAGCATTGAGTGTGTCCTTAAGAGAGGCCTTCTCTGTCAAGTATTTGTGTACAGTCAGAAGAAAAGAAGATAATTCAAGGTTATAGTTAGCATTAGTCATTTGGCTATGTTCTTTCCCAATGCTGTTTTTCAATCCCTTTTGAAAAAAGGTGTGCTTTTTTCCTGTTAACACCTTGTACTTGATGTCCTTTTTTTCATACCTTCTCTAAATTTGAGATAATTTGATTTCATTTAAGTAAATAGTATTTTTTCTTCCCCTTGCAAATAGGTTGTGTACAGTTGCAATATATATAGCTTCTTCTGAGGTTTTCTGTAACTTAATGGCTGTGGTTCATGGCCAGGAGGGTCAATAGCAACACTTGGGTTTTTTCCAGTTACTGTACATCACCACTTCATATGCTGTAGGCATTACACCGTGTGCACTGTTTTATAGTCTTCTGTGAGTTCCACACACAATGGTGCATTCAGGTGCTTGTTTGTGCACTAGAGAAAAAAAATTGCTCTTTGTTACTGATAAACATTTTTTCACCTTTATGTACTCCCATCTAAAGTACGTGCAATGTATTTCACTGCCTCAGCAGTAATTTAACGATGCAGAAGATAGGATTTTGCTTAAGTACTTCCGGTTTTAATTGACAAATGGGTAGATGCTAGGAATTGACAGATAAGCTAATCTGAAGAGTTTTATGGATCTGTGCTCTATGACTACATTGGTTTCAGGTTTGTAAATTTCTTCCAGAAAAGCTTTTAATACTACCGAGGTTTTTCATTAAATATTGGAAGCTAACACTCTCTGAGAAGGCCCTCACAGTTTTGATCTGCTCTGAGCATATTCTCAATGTCACTGTTGGTACTCAACACCTTGGGAAAAGAAGCTTTCTGTTTTGCCTTTCAAAAATTATGTATTTCTGTAAGTGGAGAAATATCACATGTGTTTTAATAAATGAGCTATATTTTTACATAATGACAGTCTGAATGGAAGGTGCACTGAATGGATGAGACATTAAATGGTAATGAGTCTGTGGTTTCTAGTCTGTGCTTTTTTGTATTCTATTTTTTCTTTTAAGTTTGCTTCAGTTCCGGTAATGTCCTAGTGAAAACTTCAATGTTTAACATTTGAGAATGTGTAACAAGCACTCATTCACTTACAAATAAAATAAATTGTGTCTAGATGATCACCTGGAACGGAGCATGTCACCGAATTCTCCTCTTTGTGATTTTCAAGCTGTTTCCACCCTGATGTGGCAGTGATGAACCCTGGACATCAGTGTCATGTTTGGCACCCATCTTCAGCTGGCCCAGCATTCAAGCTCTTCAAATTGCATTTGGCATCAGAAAGATTCACTGCAGTAAATTCTTTTCTGACAGATGTTCTATTTATAATTTTTCCTTGAAATAGTTGAGTCAACAGGAAAAAAATTTCCCTTGCCTACTTCTGAGTATCACTTACACTTAGCATTTTCTAATTTATTTTGCTGTTCATTTCTTTTAAATGCAACCTTCAGTTGGCTTAAGAATTCAGTTTGCCAAACTTTCCCTTGAAAACCACTTATCATTACTGATGAATATGCTGGATCATACAGTGCAAATTTGATCCAGATCAATCTGTGACATACAATCGCCTTTCTGTGGAATTAGCCAGAGCAGATGAGAGGGTGTTTGTGTCAGCTTGTGGTTTTTTCTAAGTTGGCAGAGAGACAACAGATTATCATTTGATCTGTCTAAAAGCTGAAGCGTTGTGGACAAATGATACCTGGTTAGGCCTAGTGTCTGCCAATTTACAGACACCCCAACACAGTTGGTTTTTGAACCACCCAAATGTGTTTATGCTACAGGAATGTTTTATGTCATGTAGCTTAGGGTTTGTTTTAATCTGGTACTAGGTGCTGGGATTTACTGAACTGCTTAGCCACGGTGGGGTGAGTCTTTAGCACAGTTGCCATTTGTTCTTTGAACTTTGAACAGTCCACTGTGATACAACTGTGTCCTGTTGGCTGATCGTTGCTCCTCACATTGTTATCACTGTTTTTCTCGTTTATTTAAAATCTATTGGTAATAAAGGTGAAAACAAGTTGGCACTGATTCTAGACATTTTTTAAACGTTTTTCCATTTTCTCAAATATTGATCAATGTGTTTATGACTTGTAAATACTCACGTTTCTGTTTATCATCTGGTAAAACCTCTTGCAAGGAAAACACCAGGTAAAATTGCAGATTTCTCTTGTATGGAATATTTGTAAAACAAGCCATAAATGGTTGTTCCTTGTTGTCTTTTTATTTCTTTTTTGGAGTAGTGTTATCAGTCCTTAAAGTCCTGGAGTTTTTAAACTGTGTTGAGAAGAATCTTCACTTCTGTTTGTGTCAATACTGATTTTAGTGCTTTAGAATGCACAGATGTATAAGACTGGTAGCTGCTTTGTTGAAGGCAGATATTGCTCAACAAATAAATTGAAATTTATGATGTTCTATTCAACGTTTCGGAGTATCTGTTGCATATTTAAATGCTTTGAGGGTTCATAAAGCAGGTAAATGGAGGAGGTAGGAGAGAATTTGCCAGGACAGTGGAGATGAGAGAGAATGGGTAAGAAATGACCCTGCCCTCTCTGCTGTTTTGTAATTAGCTCCTAATGGCTTCACATGGTCTGTTAGATAGTGACCTACTTCACACCTTTTCTATGAGTCTCCCAAAAATATATGCCTTACCTGATGTCATGTGAATTTGATGTTTGGCCTCAATTTGATGTTTTGTCATGACATTTGATATAGTGCTGCTAGAAATCTCTGCTGGGCTTGTTTGGACTGACAGCCCAACGGGCTTGCGTGTAAACCCAACCTTGCTTTTGTCATCCAGCCATTATATTTTTTGCTGGGAGAATAGCATTTTCTAATAAACATTTTTGGCTGTTATCTAAGACTGGAACAGTAGTGATCATAGAAATTTTAGCAGATGTTTATGCAGCAAAGATAAAGAATACTGTCAAAAGTATCAACACTGTCTTCCAAACACTGTTTCCTCACTTTCATGTCTACATGATTAGGTAGCATTTGATAGAGTGCCCAAATTTCTGTAACTGATGCTTTTGTCTTTATTGCTTAGTTGTTGCTCTTTTATATTATCTAGTGCCCTTATTTTAGATTGGGAATTGCCCAGATCCTCAGCACATTTATATTTTAACTGGGGGTAATGGAGCCTTTAAACCATGTGAGGAAAGATACTTTCCAGACATACTTCATATCATAGAGTTTTGTATTGGAGCTAAAACATTGTCCTACTCCCCAGGAATTCCCTTGTACATTTGATTAAGTTGGGGCTCTTACAAATACAGCCATGATATATTTCTGTGCCTGCTTCAAAATAACTATGAAAGAACAATATGCTATGTTTTTAAATGTTTTAGAAAAGGAAAATAAGTGTTCAGTGACAGAATATAGTCTCTGCAAGATACAGCAAAGGATATGTCATCAACTTCAGCATCATCAAGATTATATGAAACAGATCTGTAGAAACATTTGAAGTTTTCCATCTCTGTTCTGTTGCGTGATATTTTTCAATTTGAACATGTACACATGGTCTGTGTATGTATTGTTTTATCCAAATGTATTTTTGACTCCTCTTTCCTGTGTCACTGGGTTAATTTTGCAGCAAAACTGTCGTGCCACATCTAGCACTTCTGTAGCTTCATAAGCAGTTGTACTTGTTCATTTACAGGCTGTAAGTGTATCTGCTCTGATACATTGATTTGTTCTGAAATCAACATATTGAAAACAGAATATTTGAAAGCCATGATTATTGACCTTCATTTTGACTGCTAGCATTCTGTCCTGGTTATATTTCTGAAAAAAAGAAGTAAATTTTATATATTCTGACTGTTGTGGCCTACTTTGAATATTCAGTTATTAATGTATATAGTACCATTCCATGCTTTTTGTACTCATAGTAACCATTTAGGCAGCTCATAGGTTTACATTATTACTTCTCCCCAGAAGAGTATTTTCAAAAGTGGAAATGCAGGAGATGGGGCTTCTCTGTCCATTTCCAGTGTATAGGCAAAAGGCTACTTTTTAAAAACAATGCCATCAAGTGCTCCTCTTTGAAATTGAAGTACCCTAATGTATTCTCAGCACTTTGGACAGTAAGGCCACCTGCTTATCTCTGCATGATATTTATACTTTTGCAAATATTTCTTTGCCCTTGACCGCCTTGTGCTGAGTACTTGTGCACTAAGCATCATGAATTAATATAATCTCTTTTCTAGTTTCAGATACTCTGAATTTCAGAATGCTTGGAAAAAATAAGGAATTTATAACAATGGTGTTATTTTTATTGGCTTGTATTTAGATCTTGAGAGTGTTTAAGAAAATATTGTATAAATTATTGTTATAGCACTTATATTTTGGTTAGTAAGCTCATTCCTTTTTCAAAAAATAGGGAAATTGAGGTAAAGAGTTGAAGAGGCCTATTCAGGGTTACAGAGCATGTCTTAAAACTCAATGATTTCAAGTATTCTGCATTTGAAACACAAGGCTACATGTGTTTCTAATATGTATTTGCCTTTTTTAATGGAGTATTGGGCAGCAGGACAGTATAATTACTTACCTGTTTTGTTTGGAATATGACTATGCTGTCCCTTTGAAGATAAAGGTTTTGTAATAATAACAATAAACTTGATATCGTTAATAAAAAATCCTTTAAACTTGGACAACTGAGATAAATTGTGCTCTGAATTTTTTGCTTTTTAATTTAACAACACTTTTTTTTTTTTAAGAAAAAATGATTATTGTTCTCTGTGATTTTAGTTACCTTACCGCTCATACTGATTCTGAAGGAGACTCCGAGGAAGAAAAGAGATGTATGAAATCACCTGATGCCATAGTGAAATCAGAAGAAGATGAAGACTTACTTAATCTTTTACAGCAGGTGGACAATTTGCATAAGGGTTCAGAGGAGGATAAAAAAGAGGGCTTCAGACTGCTACTTGAGAAAGATGAAAAGGTATTGTGGGTAAACTTGTTATAATGTTGCTATTAACTTATACTTTACACTGCTGTTGAGAAATAAATACAAGCTTTAAAATGTGCATAGAAATGGTGATGAAATTTCAAGCATATTTTTAAAATGCAGTCAAAAAGCAGTATATCAAAGTTGTGTCAATATTCACATTGTGTGGGCATAGGAGTTCTGCTATTACAGATCCCATTCTAATTCAATAACTTTGAGGCTTTGTTTGACATAGGAATTCTTGCATAAAACAAAGAAAAATAATGGGCTTTTTCCGATGTAAATGATACTTACTTCTGCTGGTTTTGGAATAGTCTATGTGAGAAAATAATGTAGAATTAAGTAGTAACCAGACCTCCTGTTCTCAAACTAGAAGCATCTAGTGTGCTCATACCTTTCTAATATCCTTCATATGAATTTTTCCTTTGACTTTACTGAGCCCATATGTAACTCCAGATAAAATTTAAAGGTGGTTTGATGTGCCGTGCTCAGTTCAGTGTACCATTTTATTCTGGTTTGGCAAGAATTAGTTCTGATTGTATTTTCATCAAATACTGGAACACCAAGGAAGGTAAATGAGATATTGTGAGTGTGGTGTTTATGGCTTCCCTAAAGAAAATACACATAACTTTGTTCAGGGATTTTTTGTGCTTTACTGGATTACCTTGTAAATGTTTATATTAAAAGCAGTTCAAACTGGTTTATAAAATAAAACCTCTTTTGACAGTCTAGGGTTTTTCCAAAAGCTGTATTCATTTTTGTTCATGGAAAATTGGTCAACTGGTTCTCACATGAACTAAAAGTAGCATGTAGAAGGAAAGAAAATTAACAAAAAAATATGCCATCTTCTGATTACTTGCTTTCAGCATGTTATTAATTTTAAGCATTGTGTTTAAATCACATTCTGATCAGTTTAGTTACGTAGCTGTCTTCTGCTTTCAGTACGAAAACCATGTGGACTTTCTTTGGAGGCTTGCACGTGCTTATGGAGATCTGTTTGAGATGACTACTGATGCTGAGGAGAAGAGGAAATATGTAACTGATGGTAAGAGAAAAAATGTTTATGAAGAATGCTGAATGAATGTAGTGAAACATGCTTTGAACTTTGGTTAAGTTTTCCAAGCTAAGAAATTTGCGATCCAATAAATGGGAGCATTTGTACTGTAATAATAATGTTTTGTGTAGTAAGCCACCACAGTTTACAACTTCAGTTCATTCTTTCCTCAGTGAGAGATCTAAAATCAGTGGCAGAGAAGTATTATGGGTCATAATTGGAGGATGTTGTCTCTGCAGATTGCCTTAAAATCGTTTATTTTGTTGAGAAACAGATGGCTAGAGAATGTGAAAACTGCCAGATGCTGTCAGCACAGTTTCTTAATTACATCTTTTGGAGAGAAAGAGGAATAAATAAATGCTAAGGCTGGGTCGAGGTTTGTTTTTCTGCTTTCCTGTGGTCCGGGAGCACTCCTGCATATCAGCAGCCTTTTTGTGGTGATGGTGGGGATGAAACTTTGTGAATCTGGAGGAACTGTTGACCAGAATCAGAAGTGGTGTGTGACAACTGATGTTGCTTCCAGACATTTCTCCCCATGTGTCTTGTTTGACAATTCAATCTCCACAAGATTTTAATTTTCTTTGTCATAGCACTTTTTTTGGGTTGCTTTTAAAAGCATTGCCCTTTCTTTTACTGTATAGATGGATATTGGCTAGAGAAACAGTTTGTTTCCCTTTTTATTTTGGACCTTTTTTTTATTACATTAAACCCCACATTTCCTCTACACTGTGTCATTCTCCTCCAGTCAAGGCGCTGTTCTTAAAATAATCCTTTTTGCACTTATCTCATTTATCTTCTCTCTTTCTTTTGTCTCTCCATTGGCTTTTCCTTTTTTGCTGCACCAAATGAGGTATTGTAAGTATAACCCAAGTTCGGGTTATTTTGTCTTTTGTGACACCTCTCATTGACTTTTTGTTCTGTTGGCAGTGACAATGTCACTGACAAAGCAGTTTCAGCTGTCCTTTGTCATCCTTAAAGGCAGTGTCATGCCTTCATGCTGTTCTAAAAGCAACCTCAGTTTGTTCAAGATCCTTCCTTTTTCCAATCCTTTTGTCGTCTAAAGGCTCCTGAAGACTTGCACTGTCTTAGCAACTTAACTGATACTGTTTTTGCTTTAGTAGCAACTTGTCTTTGTACATAAATCCTACAGTGCAGTGAGGATTATGGCACAAAGTAAATGAAAACAGTAAATTCTGTTGTTGGATCCTTTGCTTTTACCAGTGACTGGACTTGAAGCTGGCCAGGACTGTGGGGGACAATAAAAAGAGTTTTTTTCAAATGTATTAACGGCAATAGGCAATGTAAAAATAACATCAGCCCCTTACAGGATGAGGGTGGTTGCCTCACAATCGGGGACATAGATGTGGACAAGACAGAGATGTTTAATGTATTCTTTGCCTCTGTCCTCAACATGGATGATGGAGCAAGGGGTTATCAGTGCCCTGAGCTGGAGGACCGTGGCTACAAGAATGATCAATTCCCAGTCAACCTGGAAATCGTTTAGAATTTCCTGCTCCAGCTGGATTCCTAAAAATCTATGGGATTCACCCAACAATCATCAAAGAACTAGTTGTTCTCATCTCAAAACTTCTCCTGATGATTTTTGAGCAGTCTTAGGAACCTGGAGAGGTCTAGGTGTCTGGACACTGGCTGACATTGTCCTGATTTTCAAAAAGGGCAAGAAGGAGGACCCTGGCAACTGGAGGTCTGGAACAGGCTCCCCAGGGAAGTGGTCACAGCACCAGCCTGACAGAGTTCAAGAAGCATCCACACAATGCTGTCAGGCACATGGTGTGACTCTTTGGGGTGGTCCTGTGCAGGCCAGGAGTTGGATTTAATGATCCTTGTAGGTCCTTTCCAACTTAGCATATTCTGTGATTCTGTGGCTGCATGTAACCTCAGCTGATGAACGATAATGGCATAGCAAAAGACAGGGAGAGATAAAGAATGATGGAATGAAAGTGGGTCTTAGGTGTTGAGTAACCAGCCTAGTTTGGCTCATTCTCATGAAGCGGGGGTGGCAGCAGCCTTTTTCATCTCAGTTTTTGGAAGTGCTGCAGAGGGCTTGAGACTGCAGGAGAGCTGGCAGTAGTTTCATGGTTATTTTTCATTCCACTGGGTTGGAGGACTGTGTATGCTATTCTTTTTTTCTATGAAGTTAACTTACAATACAGAAATGTCAGTGCAACTTAATTGGTTGCAGCTGAGACTCTGCAAACAGCAAGCATCTCATCTGAACTTCTTACTGGGAGTGTGGGTTTGATCAAATCGCCTACTGTCATCTTTATTCGGTTAAAAGTGGAACTTAAGGGAAGGCTTTGTACTAGAAAGGAACTTCAACTAGTTTATTCCTGTACTCAAGGCAGGAAACAGCTTTGCTGGTTCTTCTGACAGGTGCTTGTCTGACCTGCTTTTAGGGCTCTTCAGTCTTACAGACATGACAGCCTCATTTGGCAGTCCAGTCCAATCCTATCCTGATTTAACTGCATCTGAATTGGATTTTAAAGGAAAATACTAAAATTGCATATGCAGTTTAATATACTTATATGTAAGTGTATGACTATGTAAACGAAGTAAAGCCAGGATGTTACATTGTTTATCTGAATGTTTCTATGAACAGAGAGCAATTTCTTTGCTGCTACAGTAAATCAGATTGCTTTGTTCTTGGGAGTAACCTAGAACCTGGAAAAGTACGATAAATCCTTTCATATATATCCATTTACAGGAAAGCTTAAAGCTGAAAAGGCTGTTCAGCTGGATGCTGGAAGTGCTGAGAGTCACCAGTGGTAAGTTCAAAAAAGTTTTTACAAACTTGTGTGCATTTATTAAGTTAAAAAAAGAAAAAAACCCAGTGTGACATCAGTTTCATAAATTAGTCATTAATATTTTTTCATAGTTTTATGAAACTCAAGTATCACTAGTTGCTGGTAAAAATGACATTGAAATATTCTGTGAAGCATTTACTATAGCATGTGAAACAACTCAGTAAACATACTTCAGTAAGTATCAAGAAATGTAAGTAAGAGTATTTGCTTAAGCCACTATTTTGTTGTTCAGAGAAACCATAGTTTTCCATTTATCTTCCCTTTCAACAGTTCAAGAAGTAAAAAGTCATTTCATCTTGAATTTTTTCCTTTCCTTTTCTTGTAATAGTCTAAATTGTAATAATTAAAAATAGACATAGAGGACTATGGAAATTTGAATTAACTTCTTAATTTTTGTTTTATTTTTGTTTAGTTTTTCTCCAAGCGCGACACCTAGTTTAGTTTTGTAGGCCTTGCCAGAACTAACAAACTCTGCAAATGTAAATATTTTTTTATCATATCAAGGTAAAAGGTAAAAGATAATTTTATCAAAGGTAAAAGATAATTCTACTGAGTTCTAGCTGATAGTTCCTCACCGTAGTATTTTATTAGTAAATTTTACTGAGCTCCTGATTTCTTTTCTAATATTAGCTTTTCCTTTCCATTTTGGTTTCTACATTCTTCATTAATTTTGTCTTTGTACTTGTGGGATGGGATTTCAGTAAACTTCTGCATATCTGAAACAAATACTTTTACCCCAGGCTCCTTTCACGATCTAAAAAGCAGCCACTTCTGGGGTGCAGTTCACTGGAGTCAATTTTTCCCATTTAGTCTTGCATGAGGGTGAGATGAGTTTCTCCTGGGGCTCAGTTGACAACATCTCCATTGCCAACAAAGGGAGCACATGTCAGCTATCTCAAGTTTAGATACTTGATTAGACACAGACATTGTCATTTAATTAGGTAATTCACTGTCTTGCTTTCTCTCTTTCTCAAAGCAGTTTCTGCTCTTTGCTTGACCACAGTCATGGCCACTTCCTCAGGGTAATGCTGGTGTACCCCTTTCAGCTAGAACTTTGTGTATAAACAAACAAAAAATCACATTCAAGTATGAATCCTGCCCCTCCCTTCCTCCTCAGCCACAAGACTGACAAAATATCCTAGTATAAATACAGCTTCACTAGCAGAAACTATGCTGATAAACCCATATATATTGTTCAGGGAGATGTAGGTGGTCTGCTGGACATCACATGTGAGATGCTGTCCTGGCATGCACATCTAGCAGGGGAAGAGTTATGAGTGTAAGGAGATGTATTCCAGAGGTTAGCTCAGAAAGCTAAATTGAGGGGTTTAAGAGGAAACTCTTAGATTTTTTTTAAGCTACTGCTTTTTGTAACAGGCAATAGATTTCTGTATAGTTTGCAGTTTTCATCCTTCATGTATCTGGCTTGCAAGTGAACATGAGGTTTATATCAGTTATTGTTCAACTGGTGTCTTTCTAGAGGTATAGATGGACATTATAGATTAAAATGGTTCACTATAATTATTTTTCTGAATATACTATCTACTTGTATTTATTTTCTGACATCTTCCTGACTTGCTGCATGATTTTTAAAGTGTGGTGTAAGTGTAATAGTTGTGCCAATCTAGCCGAGGCTCTAAATACTGGGCAGAATGGACTCCCGTGAGGGACATTGGTAATTTTTGTTGAGCATAACAATAGCTGTTCAGTCTGTGGTCCCAGTAGATGTTTTTCTGCTGTGCTGCTACTTAACCAGTTGGACTTGCTTTGTAACTTTTTTAAAACTTGTTTTATTCTATTTTATTCTTTATAAAGTATTTTACACACATTTAATTGATTTTGTGTTTTTCCAACCATTTCTCATGTTTGAAGCCATTTAGGTTTGTAAATGCATCCCCTCACAGATGAACATGTTATTTCAAATTTTTTTTTTTTTCTGGGTTTTTTTAAAATCATGGGCTTAATTGATGAAATTACTGGAAGATAATGGATCCAGTACTAAACTTTGTGTGACACCCATAGTGGTGCTCAGGTTCACATGGAGCCTGGTTCTGCTACCATCTCTATAGGTGATTTAATCTGAACAATATTTCCACTGTTAGATTTCTGAGGAACATCAGGTAGGGCAAAGTCAAAAGACACATAAACAAGGTATATTTATTTGCTGCATTTCTCTTACCCAGGCTTTTTTATCTTGCCAGAATTCTTTTTTTTATACTCTCTTTTCACAAAAAACTAGTGTTAACTGTTTTGTATGCCTATGCACTTCCAGAATAATTTATCCTGGACTGTTTTCAGGTTAGCTGGTTTGCCTTTAACACTTCTCCTTCTCCCTGATAGCAGCTATGTTTGCCTTTTTGCTTGCTGTTGGGGATTTCTGCATTACCCAAAAGACTTCTGTAGTCCACTGTCAGATCTATATTGTTTGAGTCTGGCATAATGCAGTTTTCCAGTTTATTTAAACATTATTTCAAATATTAACCCTCTTGAACAGGAAATAAGACTTCAGAGAATTGTCCCTGTAAAAACAGTACTCTCAAAGTTGTACACAAGTAGTATTTTACCTGAGGTTATAAATAGACAAGACTGTGTATAAACAGATAACGGTGCAATACAATTAAATCATGAATAAATAACATGTGAAAGTAATATGAAATCCATAGATAATAGGAATATTTATATGAGAGAGAACAACTGAAAAGAAAAAATTGGAACCAAATATTTATACAAAAAGATGCTGGGATCATTACTGGGTTGTCAAGATCACAGCTGAAGGGCAGCACCAGCTCCAGATGGACACCTGGAAGTTCTGTCTCTGTCAGATGTGTCTGCAGGTGGGCAAGGGCCTGGTCCTGCACTTACGGAGGATGCAGAGTTGCAAGGCAGCATGTGCCATTTGATGTTTGCATGGCATGACAGATATCACACAGGACCTTTGCAGACTCTGCATTTCCAGGCCATCATCCAGAAGTGGTGAAAAACCCTAGGGCATCTACAGTGGCATTAGACCTGTGTCCAGGCAGGGATCCTGTGAATTAACAGAGTCTCTGCTGGCTGTAATTGGAGATTAGATACACAAATAAGAAGCTCAGCATGAGTGCAAGCTCAGTGTGAAAGCAATGCTGTCTCAGACCAAAATCCTTCCTTTTCATCTCACTGCCAACATAAATTTTTTAAAGCTGTACAAGGTAAATAATCTTAGACTATGTAAGATGAGCCCATCTGTTTGTTGCACGTAGGGCTATGTTAGTCTGTATCAGGTATTGATGACCAAGCTGGTTTTCTGACCTTGACTGAAGAAAGTTTTTGTTGATTTCTTACAAGTTTCTGAGGGGTTTTGATATTTCCAATCAGCACAAATGAGGTTTTCACTCATGTTTGGTATAGCTGCTATCTGTGTTGACCACTCATGCATTATTTCTAGTGTTCTTTAAACTGTTTAATATATTATGGCTTACTAAATGAGTGAGGATTAAATGATAGCCTATTCTTTTCCTGGTCTTTTACCTTGCTCTCTACTTACAGTTAACCCTAGCTTAAACGTGTACTCTTCTTTTGGGTTTTAAGTTAATTGAGAATTCCTCACTGGAGCTGAATTGATCTTTAAAAATTATTCCCAGCTATGACTAAGGGGTCATTGACAGTTGTGCTGTTGAATATTGTCTCTTACTGAATCTTCTATGGAACTTTTTCTAACATGACATTTCTTAATGATTTCATAAAAAATGGAAAAGTTTTTTAATTAAAAACGTGCCTGTTATGCAGTGGTTAGGTCTGTGGACCTGTTGGGAAGTTTATTTTGGAAGCCTATCCCTGCTGCTTGAAAGCTTCATTTACCAAATGAACAAGTTCTTGTGACACCTTGACTCATATAGTTGTCCTAGTGTAGTCAGAGTTATATAAGCATAAAATATCCCTTTCCCAGAGCAGGCATTTTTCTATTTTGTGAAACTGCTGTAAGGTGTCTGCGAGGTGTCACATTTTTTGTGTTCACCAATGGAATTTAGTGGAATGGTTCCATGAGCAAACTTGCTAATATAGGCTTAGAGTTCAGCTGTCTTGCCTTCCTTTTGATATTTACTTCAGTTAAGAACAAAAAAATGTCATTTATCTTCTTAGTGTATCACGTATATTTTTCCATAAAATTGTATGATAATGTACATCAACCTCCAACTGTTCAACTTACTGATTAGAATACTAACAAGTAACCAGTGTTCAGCTTCAAATTAAATTTGAGGAAACATATGCAGAACAAAGAAAGCAAAATATATTGAAGTAGTCAGCTGGTTTTGGTACTGATTTGCAGCTGCAAATAATTTTCATATCTGAATCCAGGTTTTTGAGAACACGTGATCATGCTTAATCTCATAGTTGCCAATGAGATCAAAAACCTTCAGACTTTTTGAATGTTGACCTCTAAATAACTGAAGTAAATGGCAACGCTGGAAAGGAAAAGCATAGCAGTATTATTTGTATGAACACCCTAACGAAAGAGTAAATATTCCAAGTGATTTGTGGGTTTGTTCAGCCAGTGTCAGTTTTTCAAGTTGTGGAGGAACTCACATGCAAAAGTTACCATCAGCCATTGCAGGTCCTTTTGGTTTTTTCCAAGCCTCAAACAAATTCATTTTGTGGGTCAGTGATTCCCAAAGGACATCTGTGAATTCTCACAGCTCATCTTAGATCATGGAGTATCTTTATCACCCAGATTGTAATTAGAAGTGCTATATGAACAGTTTGGTGGTACAGTTGCTTTGTGGTTATGCTGCTTTACAACTTTACAGTTACAGAAAACAAAATGTAGATGCATATGAACAGTGCTTTTATTTAAAACTAAACAATCACTTTTATATTCTTTTTCAAAACCAGTGAATTTTTATATTTGTGGGAGGTTTGTTGCTGGTTTTCTTTAAGAGTTTGGGGAAGAAGTCTGGAAGATTTCTCTGCTGTTGTGCAGATCCCAATACTTGCTTTTTTATTGATGAGAACTTGTTACAGGCTTTGCAAAGAACAAAAAGGTTACTGTTATGGCAGTTTTTTGAGGACATTTACTTAAAGAGATCATTCTTTGCATTGAATTTTGGTTTATTTGCCATAAACAAACTAGGTGCTGCTCTTGAGTTTGTGTTACTCTCTAGAACTCTCCTGTTGATGGGAGTCATACAGCCCATCTCATTTAGGCACAAGTGAAGTTAGCAAGTGAAAACCCAGTAGCTTGAAGTGAAGACTCCTCCTGAATATGCCTCCCTCCAAGAGTTTTCTCTGTCATGTGTGTGAGTGTTAATCAGAAATACTTTCAAGGGCCCTGGGTTTTCCATGGAAGTGAATTCCAGAGCTGAGGGACAGTCCCTCACTGGTAGGCAGCACTACAGATGAGGTACAGGTTGGTTCCATAGAGGACACAAATATCCATTGTCATTTGGGTATTTTGTTGATTTTACACAAACTTCCCACAAAAAAGTGGATATTCCATCTCGGTAATAGAATTCTAATCGATAATTTGTCAGATTTATAGGGTGTAATGGCATAAAAATAATTCTCCAGTGAAACAAAATTCTTCAAGATTTTGAAATATGTTATAGAATATGGTCATACTGCCAAGAACCTTTAAACTTAAATCCTCAACTGTTTCTAACTAAATGCTTGTTACCTGCTGCTCTTAATTATCCCTTATTTAAACTTAGATGAGGCAGATAACTTGCAAGCAACAAGCGTCTGTTTCTATCATGCAGTCGGATTTTTCAGGAATTGATACTTCGTGCAGAAATACAAAGTTTCCAGCTAGTAGTTCTTTGCCCTGTATTTGATTAATGGAAGGACCTAAGAAATTTTACAGCAGTCTTTGTTCTTAACTATGTGTAATATTAGTCAGTAATCTTTGAATTACATAATTTTAAAAAATAATTTCAAATTCAGAAGCCATTTCTCAAAAGCTGTAAGTTGTCCTGGAATAAGTGGATCACTGAAATACTGCAGCATACTCATGCAAGTGCAAAGGAGGAAGGTTTGACATGTGAAAAGATCTGTTTACTGCAAGCTTTTTGCTAGAATGGTCACAGAGGAAATAATTCTGACAACCTAATAATCCCTATTACATTTCTGTGGAGGAGAATTGTTGTGTTATTGTCTCTGAAAGCTATTGTTTCACTCTGTTTCTACACTTGTGAAGACTATCCTGCAAATTTCTTCAAGATTTTATTTCCATCTGTAACAACTGTCTGTTATAAAAGTGAAATTTCTGAAAACACAGAATTGAACACAGTTGTGGATTTCACAGCCTAAGGAATGCAGAACATGTCATACACCTGTTCTGCTAGTGGACTTCTGTGAATACACATTAACAGCAGCATTTTCCCTTGATTTGGTATACTGCATGTGTTACATAAATAATGCCAGAATTCTTAATGTACTTACTTTTGGTTTAAAAAACTTCAAAGTAGGGGTTTGTTTCTCATGGTTTTGCAAGTGTTACCTACGCAAGTGTGTGCTACAGCTGATGTTTCCCTGGAGCTCAGCTTCAGTGTTCTGGTGAATTTTTAATATGAAAAGTGTGTTTCTGCCAATTTCTACAGTATAGACTCCATTTATATTCCAAGAAGAAGGAAAGGGAAATGAAATCTCCATTAACAAAAACATCTTGCAAACAAAAAATCACCTAAACATTTCACTTTGCACCTTGGCACATCTTACTTGGTATGTTGGCAATCTTAGACATTCCCAGCCACTGCTTCCATATCCCCATAAGGATGATCATATCAAACCAATACCTTAACCTTTCCATGGAAGCTTCGTGTCGGATGCGTTTGTGTAGATTAAATATCTTGGTAGCAAAGTGATACAATATAAAGTATGTAAAACTGGGATCTCAGGAAGGCCAATGCAACAGGGATCACAATCAGTCATTTAAGTTGCAAAATCTCCCTACATAGAAATTTCTATCTTATTGAAATCATGTAAAAAAGAAATCCTGTGGGTCTCACTGCATTGCAGAGACTGTTGGAATATGTAAGTGGGTGAAACTGGTGAGTGAGGGAGTCGGGGGCTAAAAAATAAGATGGCATGCACAGAACTGAGCCATGCAGAGATGGGGAGGTGCAAGAACGCGTTTAGAACTGGAATGGAAATCAACTTTGTTTTCACTGAGCCTCTTGTGTGCTGCCCACGCATTAGCCTTTGCTCACACTACTTTACACATTAAATATTTCTCAGATAAGGAGGAGGGAGTGAAAAACAGTTATGAAACATATGAATTAAACTTTGGTGGTGGTAGATATCACAATCTCTCCTCTCATTTGCAAAGTCTTGTCAGATACAATTAAGAAAAATTGATGTTTTTCTTTCCTATTGATACTGGGATGCTAAAATGGAGGTCTAGATTTCTAAATGTAAGCCCTGTACCCACACATTTCCAAAGTCTATGTGCCATAAAAGGTTTTTTAGATTTGAGATATATGAAAGGGTATATAGAAGAGGAAGGAACAAGTCTGGGAAGGTGCATGTTATTTCTGATTTTGACCATGTGAAATTTATCAGAGAAAAGATAAATAATGCTGTATTTAAATGCCCTAGTGTGACTTAATCTTCATTTGAGATTTCAAAATCTATTCTGTAAATCTGTCTCGTACAGAAGAAACTGTAGATGGTAGAGTCTTAAGTGTTAGCATCATTTTTGATATTAAAATTCAAATTGGCTTGATAAAATTATTGGATCAACCTGCTTCTCTTTTTTTTGGCAATAGATAAGATATGCCCCTTACAGTTTTTCCTGGCTTGAATACACATAGAAATTCTGCAGCACCCGAAGGGAAAATGTTAATTCACTTTGATCAGGACCTTCTGCATAAGGGCTACATAGGTACTTGGCATCCATCTCTGTCAGCTGGAGTTTCTTGCAAGTCTGAGTTTCAGGACATCATTTGTGACAGAGGAACATGGTGCTGACCTATTACATTGAGTTTGTTTGATTAAGTTTATGCTTAACAAAGGTTCGTTAATTGTGGTGATTAATCGTATGCTTCTACACTGTGTTCAGTGAATTTTTCTTCTATCTGGGAATAGCATTTTTTTACACTAACCGAAGTACTGTGTCAGTCTTAATGAGGTAATTATTGTTGTTTATCTAGATAAACGTGTCTGAGGTTGGTGTTTTTACATTACCCAGGAGTAACATCAGCTCAGCAAATAGGTCATTCCTGGCAGCTCTTTGCTGATACAATTTCCTCTTTCTTTTTCTCTGTGAAAGCTCTGTAAGCAGTACTCTGATATTCAAAGGGTGTGAGGGAGGTAATGGCTGTGCAGAGAACCAGTATCGCTTGCACTTCTAACAAACATGTGCTTTTAAACCATTTCATTAGATATTTGCATGTTGCTGTGTGATCATGTTTTTAGTATTCCCTCTGTCGCCACGAGATGGGGCAGGTGACCAGGGAGCGCTAGGGCCGAGGAAGGAATGACATGAAGTAGATGGAAACATTCCTAGTTATTCCCTGTCCCGTTTTCTTTGGTCATTTTCCTCGTCATGAGGGTGGTGAGGCACTGGAACAGATTGCCCAGAGAATGGGCATCCCTGGAGTTGTTCAAAGCCAGGCTGGATGGGGCTTTGAGCAACCGGGTCTAGTGGAAGGTGTCCCTCTCCATGGCAGGGGAGTTGAAGCTCGATCTTTAAGGTCCCTTCTAACGCAGACTATTCAGTGGTTAAAACTACCCTTTGCACCATTGAAAATAAAAGTTTGCCTTGTGTTTTAAACTCTCTGAAAATTATTTAAAATGTCTAAAAATTCTTTTAAAGGAAGAAAGGACACCTTTTTTGTTTTGTTTGGGGTATTTTTTAGAAATGAAAATCCAAAATGCCATAGAATTTCAAAAATGAAATAATTTTTATCAATTGGCTATCTAGCCCATTTCAAAAGTATAAAATTAAAAAAAAAAACAAATTAAATTAAAAAACAAAAAAACCCTACTAAAGATTTGAAAGACATTTTTTTTTCCCTTGGAAAAATAATGGGTATTTAAAATTCGTAGGTTAGCTTACTTTTAATTCGGTGAAAATTTCATTGGGATTTCCCTCACAAGAGATTTTAGCTGTAAGTAGAAGTTTTTCTTTGAACTAGTTTAAACTAAGGCCCTCTTTCTTGTCACGCACAGACAGGGAAATACTGCAAGATGCTGGATTAGCTTGTTCGCTTTTCATTGTTTTCTTTTGTAGCAGCAATCCGTTTAGCTATGGTATGCTGAGTTTATCTGATTAGCACTTAATGAGTGAAGGGAATAGGGGCAATGTTGCCTGAGTTACTTAACCCTAATAAAGTTTTCACTACCTCCCCCCTCTCTCTAAATACCTGAACTTTCCTGACCCCCACCCCTTGCCTTTTCTCTCAGCTGCAGCTCATTCCCATAGGAAATGCACTCGCTCTGCAGCTCTGTCAGCAGTAGTGCTGCCATTAGCTGGATTTTGTCCAGTGCACATTGGTCACAACAAACACCCTGCTCAACAGTGTTTGACAGTCTGTCTGGAGCTCTCACAAACTCAACTGCTGTTCTGCTGACTCCCTGCCTTACCTGGGAACGCTTACTGACCAAAACATGCAACAACCTGTAGCATGAGTATTTCTAACTGAAAACCATTAGATATAAGTGTAAGGAAAAAAATAATTTGTTGGGTTGTTTTAGCAATGACATTTTCATGAAGATTCACTGGAGCTTGAATAATTACATTATATAAAGAAATTAAGAAAGCTGATGTTTAATAGTACTTAAAAACTCTGTGTTCCATATAGACTGTGGTTGTGTTACCATAATTAACTCAATGAGCTTGCATAACTCATGTTTTCCTCAGGACTTCAACTTGGTTTCTCTCCTTTAGGATTATTTTTTATTTTCATTTGGTGTGGTGTTGTATTGTAAAATATTTTATAAAAAAGCAAAATTCTGAAAAATAATAGAAAAATAATCTACATGAGGTTTTGCTGCTTAACTATTTAATTGCTGGTTCTGTTAATTTTATACAGAGGTGCAAAGTTGCCTTAATACCAATGAAAATAGGTCCAAGGAAACTACAATTTATATCTCTGCAAGAAATTCCTTATGCATAGAGGTTCTATAACTTGAAGAAATAAGAAAGCAATAGAAATTTAGGTGAAGTGTCAATAAGATACTAGTGTTGCTTAGGAGATGTGAATCTTTATAGGTTTACCTCTGAAAGTATTTTCACTTGTACCTGCTTAACAATACAGATATTTTATAGAAATTATCTCACATTTCTTTTACCAATTTATGATAATCAAAGTAATAATAATAATCATAGCAATAGACATCTAGTAATAGCAGTAGTGATCGTGTTAGAGCAGAATGTGTGTGTATGTTTTCAAATTTTAAAGATGCTAGAAAAATTTCAGAAGTGCAGGAATGCACTGAGGTATTTGAGAAGGGTAGAAGGCAACTGTGAATGTTTCTGAGGTCCGTACAGCTTCCTACTGGGCACACCCCAGGCATTTGCCTTCATGGGTGAGGTGCTGCAGCTGGTTGTGCTCATGTTCCCAGTGAAATGCAGAGCACAATGTGTCAAGGTAAACTGCTGTCAATGGTAGAGCCATTCTAGTGTCACACTCTCAACTAAATTGCTGAAACTTTGGAGGAGAAATCTGTTTTTTCACTTAATTGACAACCCAAATAGAGTCATTTAAACTTCTCCTTGTTTCCATTGTTTTGTTTTGGTTTGTGTTTTTGTCTGTTCCTGAATATGTATAGCTCATGCCAAACTTCCATCCAGCCATCCAGATGGCTGGAAAAAAACCAAATGTTAATGTATACATCAGGTATTAAAATATTTTGTAATTTGATTCAAAGGTTTATTTAAATCACAAAAAGTATGTGTGTGTGTTTTTCTTTTCCCCTCTCAGGTTTGCAATTATGTGTGGCTATATGTCTCAGTTTGAAAGTGTACAAAACAAAATCAGGAATGGTTATCTCTTTAAGGTATGTTTTTGTAGGATTTGGGGTTGTTTTTTTAAAGCTATTCCTTTAAGTTATATCCTTATATGGTGTCAAAGGCAGGTATTTCCAACACAGTAATTCAGCCTCACAGGTCTATTTTGGTGCTGAAGTTAAATCAAAAAGATCATTATTATGTACGCAGATAAATTATATGCTTGCAAAATATAAGAATTGAGGTAGGATTCTGGGAACAGCATTAAGATTTCTGATTTCCTTTGTAGTCAAAGGGGGGAGGAAAGGCAATAACGATTCTGTTTAGAAAATCAAAACTTATGATAGAGTAAGTGATGAACTAACACAGTTCTGCAGTCATCCTTCATGTTGCCCTTAAGTAATGTTTGTTTTAACACTGTCCTTGCAAAGGTAATTGTGTTTTTTAGAGTTAGCTGTTTGTGTTACATGTGCTACTCTCCCCCTCCTTGTCCTCAGCATTGCTTAGACACTTTCCATCCATCCCTTGCCCTCCAAGCTAGTGCCCCCCATTTTTGGGTGACAGTGAAAGGCAACAGACATGTTCCAGTCCCTGGGGAATGCCTGGGATGGGCTCCTCTCACAACTTATCTGTGTTAGGACTTGGAGTGTGGCGGAGCTTTCCTGTGAGAGAGCATTAATTACATCTGAGCCGTGCCAAGTGAGCTAAGCCCTGAGCACTGGGACAAGCTGGGAACGAAAGGAAAAGGACAAATAACACAAGTGCTGCAGCTGTTCAAGGATGGACCTTTAAAAGAGTCGCGGTGTGAGCAGTAGCCGTTTCAGGGAGGTTTTCCTCCTCACAAATAAATCCTGAAATCTGTGGATTTGGGAAAATAATAGTATGAAAACATAGCTCCTATCTGAATAGTTAATGAATATGGTGATATAATGGTCTCTTTTATATGTGTAAGTCAAATACTTTTGTGACTGGCTTAATTAAAAAGACAGATATGTAGGGGAGGGGAAGAAATGTTCAAATGACATTTATTTTGAGAGGCAAATGGTAGGGCTGAAATATTTATTTTTTTCTTCCAACTCAGGTTGAGCAATAAGAGCTTTTTTTGGTAAATTAAAGAGAAAAATAAAGGTACTCGTGACCTGAAATGAAAATGGTTTTGGAAGAAGGACTTCATTAGATATTTTATAGCTTTTGTAGTTTCACTATAAACAGAACCATTTTATTTTCTGAATTTCACATTATAATAACAGTTGGTTGTGTCAAGTACCATTTCATTGGGGCAGTCACATTCCAAGGTGGAAGGAACCTATGCTTCAGTAACAGGTGCTGGCATGTAAGATCTATTCAAGAGAAGTTGCTTCCTCACTGATTTGATCTGTGACAGTTTCCTAATACTAACTGTAAATGAAATGGATTTGATTGAAGTTGTTGCCTTTTTAAGACAAAAGTTCTTGAATTATTTGACTGAACTTCAGAGCTATTTAGTCATGTTCTAAATACAGCATGCCTTCTTGCATTGTGTGCAACGTTGCTAAATAATTTTGTGGTTTCCCTCCATGAGGAAGGGATTTGCTAGTTAAAATACTTTTAGATTGTTAGAAGACAATTGCAGCAAAAGAGAATTTCTGAATTTGTTTCTTACTTGCATCAAACTACTTACAATATAAACACATTTGCCAAACAAACATCTAAAGTGATACTAATTTTCTTTCCAATAGGAGCACCTAGACAAGGCAATTGAACTTAAGCCTCAAGATCCCCTTTTATATTACCTAAATGGAAGATGGTGCTATTCAGTAAGTTGTGTTTTATTTATCTAACATATGAATTGAATATACTAAACAATGATAATAAATAGTGGGACTTAAGACAAAGTAGGTGTTTATTTAAGTAGATATATGAGCTAAGTGAAGCAGACATTTACGCTTCTTGAGTTCACTACCAGATGCATAATGCTCACAGCTGACCATTCCTGCAATGTAATTAGATAAGCTGTGCTTGTATGACCCTTGTTGTTGTCTTCAAGTTTTTTATATGAATGAATGAATGAATGAATGAATGAATGAATGAATGAATGAATGAATGAATGAAAAGTAACTGATATTTGGAAGGGAGGAAGGATGAGCACTTGAGTTCACTTCTTTATTCTGCCACAAACTTTCTGTGTGAACCTGGGCTGGTTACATAGCCATGTGGTAACTTTATTTCCCATCCATAACTTAAGTTAAAAGCACTTACATAATGCAGGATTATATCTGTGGCAGCAAGGCTACCATACTGGCTTGGTAAATTCCAAGGGAATGTCCCAAAATATTCATGTATAAAAATCTGTAATTCACCAATGAGTTTTGCAAGAGATGCAATTTGTGTTGTACCAGTACAACAGATGCTTTTAAAGATTGTTTTATTATATATTTTTATTTATATTTTATAAAGATTATATTAGGTTATAGTACATTCTGTAGTGATAAATACTCATATATGAAGAATAAAACAGTTGTATTACAAGATGAACTGTTGATAATATTTTTAGAAAAAGTATGCTCGTGCTTTAATAAGAGAGTTGTCTTTTTTGGTAATCCACATCTTTGAGGGCTCAGCTGGCTGTCTGTACTGGTTCATCTCTAGTGCTTTGAGGAAACTTCTGTTGGAAGAAAACATTCTTGCTTTGTCTATGCTGTAAAAGATCACTGTGAGTCTTCTCAGAGCAATGACTGCTAATGCACAGTGAATTCCAGCCAAACTTTTTTCTTTCGGATACTTCCAATGCAAGTCACTACAAAGTGCCTGCAAACTGGAAAGAAGGATTTGCTGTGATGCATTGCAGGCTTTGTCTTTATCTGCAACAAGACTTACTGCAAAGTAATCTTTCAGCAGTTTTTGAGATCATGCATTTAACTTTCAAAGAGCTTTTAGCAACCGTGGTTTTTCTCTGATTTGAATAAGGAATGACACCAGCTTTTTCAACGAACTTGGCTTTTTGCTTTTTGTCACAGTTTACTCTTGAATATCAGCATTAACTATGCAAAAATAAGTTGCTGAAGATGGTCCTATAGTATGCCTGCTGTCCTGCCTCTGAGAAGCATCTCTCTCACCAATGATTCCTTATGCACTCTTATACTGTACTGTAACCAACAGCTAACTGCAGCTTCCATTTATGCCAAATACTCCCAGATGTTTTTCATGGCTTATTTCTTATGTGAGCTGCTGCTTTTTGGAAACACACAATCTCAGTATACCTCACTTTGTTCTTATTGCACTTTTTTTTTTTTACTCTTGTTTCATTTTCGTGATAATCACCACTTCCTGACTGAGTAATACATGTGGTTTGTTTTACTGTATCGGTACAAATTCATATCCCACACTCACACTTGCAACATCTATGCAAGGCTTCCTTACTAAACATTGAAACCACAGATTAGCATTTGCTTTAGGTCATGACCTGACCTGCATTTATTTAAGTGAAACAATCTACCTAAACAGATGTAGCCACTGAAATATGTAAGGATTTATTTCAGATTTCTGGTTTGGGTTTTTGGTTTGGTTTTTTTTTTTTTTTTTTTTTTTTTTGTTTTTGTTTTTGTTTTTGTTTTTTTTAATTCTTGCCTTCTGTGACTGCCATGACAAAATAGTAACCTGAAACACATAAATATATTTTTGTACTCTAAATAAATGCAAGTATAGGACTGAATAACATCTTGTTCAACTTCTAGGGCTGTTAGCTCTTAAAAACTTACTGTCTTTGCACACTTCCAGTAGCAGGATGAGGTCATTTGGAAACATTAGTTTTGAGGCATTACTAGTTTTTAACCCTAGCCCAGTGAGATTGGTAATATCCTGACTAGTATTAGCAGAGTGAGTTGCTTTCTGTGCTGATCCACTAACACAGGTTTTGGCCATACATGTGCTGTAGGTAGTCACAGGAGCTTGTGGAAGATATGCCAAATTCCTTGCTCCTGTTCTGCAGACTGTGAAGTTTCATGCTGTGGTAATTATCCCAAAAGAAGACTGTTAGCTGTGACATTAGTTCCAAATACTTTGTCAGGGTAGAAATTATGATGGAGTGTTGAAAAATTCCTTTGTCACTCATCTGTACCAGTACCTGCAGATGGAGTAATAATGCTCCTGTTAGATACTCTGTTTTTAATGTTCAGTCTCACTGTTGTTGAGGCTGGGGAGGCTGTGTTGTCCAGTGTGAGAAAATTAAAGAAGAAAAAGGGATGATTCAGGCAAGAAGGTTAGTTTTTACATTTAGCCTAGCTGACTTTGGGGATCTAGGATTGACCACAATATCTGTTCTTTCATAGGTATTGCTTAAAAGCTATTTTTGTTCAATTTTGGTCACATGTTCTTTTACTGAAGCACTATACTTAAAAAAGATAACAAGTCTTTGATATTTTATAGGCTTTGATAACAGTTTTGAGAAACCTGATGTACTGAAGTCTTCCTAGTATAGTCAGATATTTCCCATTCACTCCTGATTTAATGTCAGGGGATCTTATTACTATTGTCTAGAATAGGGTTTTATGGATGGCAAACTGAAAAAATAGGAATTTCATAATATAATGTAAATGGGGATGCTTCAAGTGCAACTTGGTTATGATTAATTTTTACAAATGAAAATCCATTGAAAAGACTTTGGGGTAAAAATTAAAGAGTCAGAATCAACGAAGTTGGAAGAGACCTTCAAGACCATCAAGTCTAACGGTCGAGCCTGTCACCCCTAAACCAGTGGAGGCAAATGCAGAAGATTTATTGAAGACTGAAGTCTATATGCAGAGACTATATGCTGTACTAGTAAAAGCTATTTAATTTATAGAGTTGTGACAGAATTTGGCCTGACTGCCATTTCTCACCTTCATCAGTGTAGCACAGTCCTTTGCAAGGAAGTGGTACAGCACTGCCAAGTTTCTTACTCAGCAGTTATTTTTGCTGGGCCAGAAATGAAGCTGCTGCAAAGTGTCATAGCACCTTCCAGCAGAAAGGATGAGCTGGGTTTTCACTGTCTCACAGCAGCTGGGGTTTGAGCCAGTGACAGTTGTGCTCCACCTTGCCTAAAAATCAGTTTTTGCTGTTTCTTATTTCTCTTACCATTATAAAGTCAACGGAGATGTACAAAAGAGGAGGATAATATAATCATATCTGCTCTGTTGTAAAATTTCTTCTGGTATCACAATCAGGTAGGCAAGATTTTCACCAATTATTTCATAGATGTCATGATGGGCCTGTGAGACCTGCTGTGTATACAAGAAGTGAATGGATCTATGGTGCATGGTATATAAGAATTATTTTCTTAAAGTTTTGGGCACAATTGTTTGATAATTCTTTATACTTGTATGTTGGGGAGGGTTAAGTGTTTTAATGTTTCAAATAGCTTGTAGAACTATCTAGTTAAGACTTATGTCTACTCGCCATTACAGGACAGGCACAGAACAGCTAGCATGTACTTGTAAAACTGGATCAGAGTTCTTGGTAAATGCTAGTAGTATGTTAAAAATTAGATCTCCTGGGATTTTCTTTCTGCAGGTTACATGCCACATTTTGGATTTGTCTCTGGTGTATCTCAGTATCTGTTTGGGTTGCATCAGGGGACAAATTGATCCAGTTCCTTAGAGTGCTTGCTAAGTGGGCTTCCCTGCCTGGAAAATGAAAAGCCCAATTCAAGCTGAATAAATACTTAAATGCCTGTGCAGATTGTCTGGGTTCCTCAGCTGCCAAGAAAGAGAATATTTTTGTTGGAAGCCAGTATTTCAAAATTGGTGTCCAGTTACTTAATCTCTTCCAGAAGTCAAAACATTGCAAAATGATTTAATACAATTTTACATTAATACATTGTAATGAAAAAGAAAAAGAAACTCTCTGGGGATATTTAATTAGGTGCCACTAGTATTTTACTGAAGCTGTATTGATTGTGTGATTTACCTTTATGGAAGACAGTTGTGTGATATGTCTCTTCAGTGAGCTATTAGCAAAGAAGCATTGGAAGAAGATGTCCTTTAGGGCTGAAAGTCAACCCTGGATGGTTTTTCAATTCAGGCAGGTTAGTTTCCTTCGTACCAACATCCTGGAATTTGAAAGGAGCTGTCAGTGGACAGGGTTTGTTTGCTTCTCATAAAAAACAAACAGAAGACAAAAATCCAGCCTGTGTTTCAGTATATACATATATATATATATATATATATATGTATATATGATTTTTGCTGATCCTAGGCTAAGGAAGAGTAAGAGATATTTTGAAATTCATTTTCCCAGTATTTAGGGGAGAAACACATTTTTTGCCTCTGCCCTCCGAGATACAAGAGGCCTGATGGAAGAGTGCCGAGTATGAACTTAAAGTTCAGCTGCAGTTTAACTCTGGGAATGCCTTTCGTCCATCTCTGGATATAATAGAGATTTTGGTAGAATAAATGGATGACAGCTTGTTGACAGATCTGTAGAAGAGGTTGGTTGAGACAAGCATCTCTATTTGCTTTGGGATACTGTAGAGTGGTCTCCTCTCCTTGGCAAAGGCCAGGCTGTCAGGATGACCCACTGCCCTTCAGCTCCAAGGGAGATCAGGAGTTGGCTCATGACTCCTCAGGCCTTTGTTTGTTGCTCTTGAGTGGGTGGGACTAGCTCTCCTTGTGTATGGCAGCTGGGGAGTGATGTTCCTTGAGTGACCCAGTACATTAAAACATGATATTCTGTGGAAACGCAGTGTTCCTTGCAGTGCTTCTCTGAATTTTCAGGCTTCTGGCAGGATTGACATGAGAGTTTAGGAGATCTAAAAAACCAAAACTCACTTAACATTTGGAAATCATCGGTAGGGCAAAACCAATCTTCATTCCTTAATTTTGTTGTTGTTATTGTAGCTATTACTTGCAAAAGTAGCTGTTTGCTTTGTTACCTTCTGCGCTCTGTCACTCTTGGAATACTCACTAAGTGAAATCATGGTTCTGCTGTTGTTGGTGGCAGTTATACTCTATACTTGATTTTGATGCACTTTGCACTATCAGAGTAACCTTGACTGTAGCAGTCAATTCTGCACTACACTAGAGCATGTTATGCCAGGCGTTTGTTTCCCTGTGCTTGCTCATAGACAGAGTGATTAATAACTTGGTATAGTAGACACAATGTTTCCATTCCATTGAACATGGTGTAAGAGTTACTCAAAGTTATTTCAAATTAAAGACTTTGCTTATATGCGTTTAGGGGAAAGGTCTAATTTCCTGTTCATCATTATTGCTCTGGGACGCAATTTTGTGTATTGCATTTAACAGGTCATTTCCATTTGTCCCACTTCAGTCGTAGAGGGGTGCAGACAGACTCAGGCACAGTTAAGCTGTTGTGATGGGATTCACCTCAGCTGCCTTTAGCTATCCCGAGGGTCTGTGCTCCTTTTGTAGTTGAAGGAAAGAAAGTAAAGAAAGATAGGAGTGTTCATCCCAGGCTAATGTAGGTGAAGAGGAATTGCCTAATGCTTCTCTGTACTGACGATGAAGGGAACCTGACAACTTGTGTGAACTAGGTACTTCATATATGGAGGGCTAGGGTTACTGTGGCAAATTCATCAAGCCAGTGGCATGTAAGTCTGGTTGCTGAAACGTCACAGAATTCTCAGATTGCCTCTGGAATAGTCACAAAGTATAACACTGGATAAGAGTGCACATTAAAAAAACCTCACTATTGCCATGGAATCATTAAGGTTAACACAGCACTAACCCATATCCCCAGGTGCCACACCCACATGTTTTTGAGCACTTCTAGGGAGGTGATTATGTCACTTCCTTGGGCAGCCTTATTCCAATGTTCAACCGCCCTTTCAGTAAAGGAAATTTTCCTAAGATCCAATCCAAACCTCCCCTTGGTGCTATTTCGTCTGGTCCATCACTGGTTACCTGGGAGAAGAGGCTGACCCCCACCTCACTACAACCTCCTTTCAGTGTGGGTGGTTTTGTGTGAAATGTCCATGTGCTTACATGCATTTCACACAAAATGTGCTTACATGCATTTCACTTTTAAACATTGTTTTAGCTTGATGGGATTTGTGTCATAAAAATGGCCGACTGCATATGTTTTTATAAAAGTTTGAGTAGTGCAAAGCAGCACCCAAGCCAGACAAAATAAAGACTAAAACCTCAGTAAATCAGTTCTGATTAAATCTCTTAAGAAAATAAAGTAACTGCCAGGAAATATTTGTGTTTTCAATGGTTAATTATAACTCCTCATGGAAAAACTGCAATTTTGTTTCCTCACTCTTGCATAACAGCAGACAAGACTGTGGTAATTGTATCTGTACAGTGTGTATCTCCGGGGTGTTGTGTGCTCTTCCAGTGTAATACATTCCCTTTATTTTTATCCTCTCTCTTCCTCCCTCCTGATGTGACCTAGAAATACAGAAACCCCCTTCCTCTTCCAAAAGAAGAGAGAGCAAGGCAACAGTAGATTGACATGAAGAAAACAGCACTTTGGCAAAAATTCTTTTAATAACTCTTGCAGAATATGTCTCAGAAACTATACAACAGTGAGAGAAATGAAATGGGAAGGAAATTATATCCATACCTACAATTAGAAGTTTTAAGCAGCGTGCTGCAGTTCATAGCACAGTGGGAACGCACTGCAGGGGCAGCAACATCTTGTTGCTTCAGCGAGTAAGAACTTCATGATTGCTGGAGAGGTTTTGTAAAAAACATCTTATGTTCTTAGAGGAAGCTTCAAGAGCAAGATATGTGAAAAAGAATGATAAAAATAAGCTTTATTTTTGTAATGTTGTTTCTCTCTGGGTTATAATTTTTAGTGCTTTTGTGTGAGACACTTATTGACAACATGTAACAAATAAGGCATTGGGACCCTCCTGAGCAGCTAGCAAGACTTGACCAGGATGCCTTCTGTCTCCAAGCAATGCTGCTCTTATGTAGCTAGAGACATTGGGGCCAGATAAGAAAACATGATCCTGTGCATTTTCCTGTTGCATGCTGGCCTGTACTTTTCATACTTGCAATGGTATTTTTAGGGCAGTTTGCAACAAGTAGTAGATATAACTTGATGTCTATTCAAAGGAGAAGTATTCTGGGTGGTAGCTGTGGATAGTTATGAGAGAGTGGGTTCTTATATTTTACAGTTATTAACTGACATCTACTGGATAATTGCTGGATATAGGTGGAGCTGGTAGGGGGAATAAACAACAGTCCTGTAGTTATTGACAAGCCAGGGAATGAGGCAGGAATAATCTAAAACCAGGCAAAACCATTTTAAGTTTTGTAGCAGTAGGAGAGACTTGACTTCAAGGCTGAACTCTTGAATTGAAGCTCCTTCTGAAAAACAGATGTCACTATATGATTCATATTTCATCTCCAAGGCTCTGATGAGAGACTCTTGTTCTTTGCCTGTGTGTGCCTCTTGTCTGTGTTGCCTCTGCACAGATCAGGCCAGAAAATACAGAACCTTGTATTTTACCATTCTTTGACTCATCTGCTCTGTGACAGGAGCCTCAGTGCTGTGGTTCAAATAGTGATGTGAAGGAAAAACGTCCTGACTTTTCTTTACAGATGTGGTAGAAGTGTCCAAAGAAACACTCCTCCACTTAAACAGGCTGTTCTTTCACATTGCATTTGTTAGCAACTCCATCCTTTGCTAGAGATATGAGGGTTGGGTGATGGAGCCAAATACCTTATGGCAGTAGCCAGTTTCTGTCAGGTGTCAGTGTTTGTAAGGGAAGAAATCATGTGCATTTTGTGGCAATATGACAGTTCCCTTAAGTCCTTTTATAGCAACTCATCTTCCTGGAATGAGGTCATTGGCAAGTGTTATTTGTCAGACTGGAAGAGCCTAAAAATGAAGCCTATTTCTTAACAGTGGTTGTCACCATCTTCTGTGTAATAAATGAACTTGTTATACAAGCTCCAAAAACACTCACATTTTTACTGCAGCAACAGCTTTTCATAATGAAGGAAAGTAGTCAGTGCACAGATTATCATGCAAAGCTGTCTGTCTCATGAAAACCTCAACAAGTTTCAAACTCTATTTCTAGCCTTAGATATTTTTAAAAGGCAAAGTGCTACGAAACCTAAAATGTACTTTAAGCTTTGAACACGGGAGTAATCATACATTGAGAATGCTGGTGTTTGGTCATATCCAAGTCTAAAATCTAAAAGACTGCTTTGAGCTGGCCAAATTTAAACTATAAAGCATTCCTTTACAGGTACTTTTCCAAAATACGTTATGTAGGTAGTACAGTACAAAAGACAGTATTTACTGCAAAACTGAGAAGCAACTGTAAAGAAATTGGGTTTTTTAATTTTTTTTTTTTTTAATTCTAGGTAGCTCAGTTGTCTTGGATTGAAAAGAAAGTAGCTGCTGCTCTCTTTGGGACTCCACCAACTTCAACAGTAGAAGAAGCATTGCAGAATTTCCTTAAGGTAAGGCCTAGCCAAGGGTTTTCCTGTGTTGCTCTTTACCAGCTGTTGTATGTGAATATTGTTAAGATGTCTGTTCAACAGACTATGTTCAGTAGCTATAAATTCAGGGCTCTTCTAAACACCACGGAGCTTTCTAATAACGTATTTTTTTCTTTTCAGTTTTAAAGTTAGTTTGAACATGAATGGTTAGCACCTTTGTTTTTTTTAGTTTCAGGAAATTCTCCAATTAATTGCCATCGTTAATAGTTATTGAATTGAATGTGATATGGATATAGATTAGTTACATATGCTGCTGAAACAAATGAACCGTAGTGATAGTGATAATTGCTGATTTGCCTGTTTCTGCAAGAGGGTTGACATAGGCAAGGAAGACTTTGACATTGTGATGCTTCTCTTTTTTCTGATCTGAAACTTTTTTCCATTGAATTTCAGTAGAAGCCTTTCTTATTTGTGGAGATGAAATGGCTTTTACAGTGGAGAAGAAAGCTCTGTTCATATAGGTCCATGTTCCTGGGCATTCTATTTGAACACTGTTACAAGAAAACACCACTTGAATAGAATAAATCTATCTTTTAGTGCTTTCCATTTGAATCATTTCTGCTTCTGGAGCTCAAAAGTGTACAAGTTTTTCACATGACTGGATTCAGAGCATAAACTTCTATCATTACAATTACTTTCAGAAAGTTTTTCAAAGAAATTGGACAGGCATATTTTCCTAACTATCAAAAGTGCTTCTTTTGTGTGTTCTTAGTCTATTTAAAGATTGAATGATTTCCTGAATTTTGGACAGTACAATACATTACCATCTTCTCAGTTTAGGAGATTTTATCTTGAAGGCCAAATTCCAAAAATGGTAGAAATAATTTGAAACATTCACTTTAGCTTCAGGGCATTTTGTGGTTGGCTGCAGAGTGACTGTGGTTTTAAGTCATCTTCAGCAACTAAAATCAAATTACTGTCTAAAAGACAACTGTTTGGGTTTCTTTTTCAGTTGTTTGATTCTACACAATTGTGGTGAAAGCAGCATTGTTTTGGTCGAAGGATTACAGCTACTGTAAATTTCACTGATGTAATTTTTCCCTCCCAAAAGCTGTTTTTTGATTAAAAGATGCTTCTTCATTAGTAGATAATTAGTAAGCGTTTTATTCGTCTTGAAGGCTTCTATATCCTTGATTTTTTTTTTTTTTTTAAAGACAGTATTGAACTTTTTTAATTACCTGAACTTTTCAGAAAACGAATATTTGAAAAGAAAGGTGAATCCAGAGCTAGAACATAAGAGTCTGTGGAAGAGAAATAATTGTAAAAATTGATAAACAGTTCTTTACTCATTACACTAAGTGTGAATGGTTGATTGCTTTCTTATTTCTTCGATGAAGAAATAAATATTAATAATCTAGAGACAGTGGTATCTTTAAACCTACCCTATAAGTGAATGAATCCAATAGATCTTGTACAGATCTTTATAGAGCACTTAAGGAGAGAGGAGAGCAAGCAGTACAGAACATTTTCGTGTGTTCACTGTCAGCATCTCATGCCTGGTTTAGAGTTTGAGTTTTATATTTTCTTGTTTTCTTGCTTTTTTTTTGAAGTGCTACTAAACAGATTGCATTACACAGAGTAGGGATGATTCCAGCTTATATTTGAGGAAATGTAGTGTGTTACTAAAGCTGTTATGCAGACCACATAAATCTCATCGCGCAAGCTTTATGTCTATTTTCTTTCCTGTTTTTTATTATTTAGGCAGAAGAAATGCATCCAGGATATTCCAAATGCAATTATGTGTATTTGGCAAAGGTAACCAAGTTCTTTTAAAAATAATGATTTGTAGACTCTGGTGTTCTTACAGTGGTCTGATTGGAAACAAAATGTTTTTTCTTCTCAGTGCTATAAAGATCTTGGCCAGAAAAACAATGCACTGAAGTACTGTGATTCTGCACTGTCAATTCTCTCAGTTACTAATGAGGTGGGTATTGAGAGTGATAACTTGTTCCCTTGTGACTGCTCTCTTGTCTTTGGCATCCATTACTGCACTGCCGGTAACAACATAATGTTTCAGTTTTTCTTCTGAACACAGAACATTCCATTTTCCTCCACTCTAGGTTAGCTCATTACAGTTGTCTGTATCAACAGCTTGAAAAAAATCTTTGTTTGGGCAACCGTCAGAGGTTTGTCTGTATCAGAAATTGAATTGTACTCTTTGTAATTCAACCCACTTCATTAGATCATCTTGAGTATAAGCAGTTGAGTGTGTCACTCTAGCTGTGCTGAAATTTTGCCCCAGACCTACATTTTTCTCAGTTGAAAGCACTCTGGATTTTTGTCCAGAGTCTCTGTCTCTGCTCCTGAAAGCTTCTGGTTTGTGGTTCTTGTCATGGGCAGTATGTTAACTACACCAGAGGCAGATGGGGTGTTCAAGATTGGCTTTGTCTTCAACCATAGCGCAGTTAAGGAGGCACAGTTCTTCAAGTCACATCTGCTGGCATATAATTTGTTCTAAGAGATAGCTAGATTCCTCTTGAGGCCCATTAGAGTATTTTAGGCCCATTAGAGTATTTTTGGTATGTGGACACAAAATTTCTACAAATATTTGAGAGATTTAAATTTGTTTAATTTCTCAAATATAAACCAAGTCATGGCAAGAAGGTTCGCTATGTCTGATCTCATGTAGAAGCAAGTTCCATGACTGACCTATGACTGGAAACATCTTACCATCCTAGAGCATGACAAGTTCAAACCTGAGCTTTTTCAGCCTAAGGGACCCCCTCTGAGCACAGCAGATGTGGTATGGAGAGAGAGAGAGGTGATTCCTGAGAGGAATTGGCCCCATCCCATTAAATTCTTTGAAGTTAAGGAAAAAGACCATTAAATAACTCTGTAACTTGATTGACAATAAATGCTGTGTGTGGAGCACTAACGTGTTTACGTCAAGTGTTCCTGCTGGGAAGAAAGACCCCTGCATGCCTCACCAGCCGCTGCTCCTGGGTGGCCTAATTTTGGCCCCAGTTGTAGTATGTACCAATCATAAATTAAGTAATCATTGCTTAAGTTCAGTGTTTCTTTAAATATGTATTGATACTGATATGACATGAACAATTATTTAATTCTCTTTATTCTTTGCTTACTATTAAAATATACCTTCAGCTGGCCTATTACAGAACATGGGAAAGGCTGCTATAAGTTATCTGTTTAATATCCCATCACATTTCTGAAGTATCAGCAGACCTGAGAAGGAGCCCTGAGGTGAGAGCAGTCTGAGGGATAGGTGTATATATTCTGGCAAGCAGTGTCATGATGAGAATAAGAATTACACTGATTTGTGAACAGAAGAGTGAGCGTCAAATGGACCCCAAAAATCTTTTGTCCATCTGAAGAGGACAAGATTATTTGACCTCTCCTGTTTTGACTAATTCTATAGATATCACAGATTTGTCTCCTTTATTTGTGATGTGTTTTGAGTTAAATTTAGAAAAAATGAGTCCAGAAGAATATGACATTAGGGCAGTAGTATGTAATTCAATTTTAAGAAAAACAACCAAGCACTCAGCACAGGGTAAAAAAAAACGAGTTCATGCTGAAAGAAATTACTGTGAAATGGAGATCTGGAACATGAACTCTGCTGTTGCTGACTGTTACCTCAAATCTCATCTGAATTCAAATATTACATGTTGTTTTGGTTATTGTGTTACAGAAAGACTGTTACTGATTTTTGGGAAAATGTGTTGGGAGTGAAGTGGTTCAGGGCTTGGAGCTGTATGTAGGAATAACATTTAGTGAGATTAGTTAAAGAGGGAGAAGAGACTGTAATAAGACTGAAGAGGCATTGGGGAGAGAGTAATAAACAGATGCTAATAAAGTGCCGGAATTGACTGCAGCCCTGTAGAAGATGGGGTTTGTGGTCTGAAAAAAAACCATAGGTCAACAGCAGTCTGAGGATTTCTTTCCGTTTGCCACAGCTCAGGATCTCAAGATTGTCAGCAGTGTGGTATTTTGTCACAGTCATGTGAAACCCGTCATTCCCAAGTGTAATCATAGTTTCTCGTATGAGTTTTCTCTTTCTTCAAGCAGGGGAATTCCTTTATTGTTTTTAAATGTTGGCTTCTATGAGAAACATGTATTTGTATAAAGGCATAAAATCAGGAGCAGACTGAGAGAAAATGTTGCTGGAAAGGTGCCACATTGAGGTAACGTATAGTATTTCATGTTACAAATCATCCTGCAGAAAAATAATTATAGACAATGGTTTACTTTTTATTGCTTCCGAGCATCCACAGTTTCCAGTGACTTCTGGGAACCAGAGGTGCTTGACATCAGTAAAGTAGCCTATAGCTCATTCTAATCCTCAGGTCAAATTCTCAGCTGCTGCAACTCAAGACACTTCTTTGACGCTTTTTCTAGGATTCATTTCGTGTAACATTTCGAGTTAAGTGATATTATTTTTGTCTTGAATGTTATGTCATATCCAAATATCCCTTCTGTGCATCTGTTTTACCATTTACAGAATTAGTTTTAATTCAAGGGTAGAGGGGCTTCCAAATATACCTAATTGTTGTTAAAGGAAAAAAAATCAGATGGGCCTGTTTCAAATCTATTCTGAATCTTAAAAAGGATACATAGAAATTATAAAAAAAGAAACAAGTTCTGATTGAGTAAGTCCTGTAAATTAAGAGTTACAGGAGGATTTTTAAAAATAGGACAGTTTTTAAAAATAGTTTGGCACATCTGTCTATGCATTTTTTTTATTTTAAAAGGAAATATGTGAGATTTGGTTCAAATTACATCTGGAAAAACAAAGCTGATATTACAGTGCAACTTTAAAGACCTTTCTCTATCCTCTCTAAACAAAAAACCTCCAATGAATCATACAGTCCTTCCTTGGCCGTAAATAGTGTCGAGTGGTACTTCACTGCTGGAGGTGCATGGGACATTAAATTGTCCAGTTTTTCTCTGGTTGCTACCCAGGTGGATAACCTCAGGGTCCTGGGAAACATTTGCCCCCTCAGTAAAAGAGATCCCCATGTTCAGGGCTGCTGTGAGTTATTGTAAGTGCTTAACAGCTGCTCTGTTCATCTAGTGGATGTTGCATTACCCTTACTGAGACTCATTACTTTGTAGTGTGCTCAAAGCCTTGCTGAGTGTGACTACATGAAGGGCTGTTGAAACCAGATGTGGTAGACTATTGTGGTGGAACAAAATTACTTTTTAAAATTTGAAGGCCAAAGTATAATTATATAATAATATAATCTATAATTATATATAATAATAATATAATTATGAATATTATAATTTTGAAATAATGAGTGTCTTGCATACAGAAAGACAGAGCAGGTATGTGTGTATTTGTGTATGTGTGTGTGTGGTTAAACATGTGGTCCTTTGCTTGTAAGGGGAAGAAGACCCTGATTTCTTGTTTACAGTGAAGATTGTCGGAAATTTTCAAGGCTGGAATTCATCAAATTTCAAGTCTCAATGTAGGATTATAAAGTATTAATAGTCAGAGAATTATTGCTTCTTGTATCTGGAAACGAGCATGAGCGTGACAATGAGCTCTGTGCTTATAGGACCAGTAAGCTTACCACAAAGGAGTTAACTGCCTAGTAGAGAAAGAGATTAAAATTTTAAGGTTCTAGTCTCTATTACATTTTTTTAAAAAATTAATCTGAAAAGCAGCAGTTGTATTACAAAAAAGTGTAGTCTTGGAAGAGATGAAGACAGGAAAGCTGGAAAAATGCAAAGGAACTCTATTTGCACTGAGTTGCTGAAAGTCTTACTTAAAATGTAGATAAAAACTTTCCTAAAAAAGAGTTTTTTCTAAGAAAGTGTTTTACAAAATTATTGGTGATTTTGTGGACTCCATCCTTCCCGGTAATTAGAAATTGTGGCAGTTCAGTGTTGAAATTAACAAGCAAGAGAGATTTAGATATCACAGAAATTCATGATTATGGCATTCACTTCTTACAGGTGAAGAATTGCAGGAAGCAGAGACTTAAAGACTCTGCCTTCAGCCTCAGTGACATCTGAAACTCATGTGAAGGAAGAGAGAAATGTAATAATAGACAGAAACAACGGTTGAATGTTTACACAAGAATGCAGCTGCAGCTGCTGGGGAGAAATCATGCTCATACAATTTTCTTACACTTGTTTTTTTACAACACCGTAATTGATCTCCCTGGCCATTAATTTCATTTTTAATATTGTCTATAAGGAAAAAAGTGGGAGTTACAGAGGGATGGAAGAGAGGTCAGAGTATAAACTTCAGCACCCATCAGCTGTTCTGTTTCAACAGACCATTTGTGTATCTGGATTTTCAAGATTTTCTGAGAAATACCTGCTCCAGCCACCATGGATTGGTTATATGAGCAGACGTTGTGATATTTCCAACAGATCTTAATAGAAGCTGCTATTGTGATCCTTCTCAGTAAGATTTTGAGGAGAAAAAACTAATTTATTCTTGCTTTTAAAGTGAAGGTTGCAAATTATGACCTTTTTTTTGAAAAAAACTACCAGTTGAAACTGAGTAATTTAGGCTAACCTTATAAGTGGTTTTGTTTTCTCATCAACCAGAATATTTTCTTTTCACATCTTCAGCTCAATACAAAATGTCTTTCCAGAGAGTATTTGTTGCTTTAGATTTTTTGCACATTTGTCCTCCAAATGGCCAGCAAAAGTCAATGGTGTTTCAATAGAAAAATAATGGAAGTGTTCAGGTTTGTGTTTATTTTGAATTCTAAGCTATTGTTTTCCTGCTAGTACTGTTTGTGGAGTTGAACAAGAATTTCCTAATAGCTACCACCTAAAGCTAAAATATTTTTTGAGTGTGCTTAAAAATTCTATTCCTTAAGTAGTGGTTTTGTATACAATGAATGTGACTGCTTCAAGCTCAAGGAATACAGTTTTTAAGAACTCATTATAAAGAGATCAAATTTCAAACTAAATGGGACATTTGTTAAAGAGTTGCTAAAATAATTTGAGACTGCCCATATTTTACATTCTTTTATACTTCAAAGAATAGTCTATTTTTCTCTTAGTGATCAGATCAGTTTTCTATCTGCATGTTTTTTAAGTTCTTGGAAAAAGGTTTGTTTGCTTTGTGTACTTATTTCTTCTCTCCCTCTGAAAATGATTCCGAAAAGTGATGAAGGTATTTTTTGTGGTGTCACAGTTTCATACATAAGGATGAAATTTCTCCTGGTAAATACCAAGCTTATTATATTTATGATTAAACTGACTATCACACAGTATTCGTTTCAACATCCTACCAAAGCTAACACAGTTTTAGCATAGTTCTTCGTCCAGCAAGACAGCTCTGAAGTATGCTCCCAGAAGTATGGAGTGTGTCTCCTCCACTGGTATTCTGATTATGCAGGGGCAGAGTGGAAGAAGTATTCACAAAGGTGGTGGTACACTCCAGGATTACAAAATAGATTGGCAAAAACCCATTTTGAATGTTTGTAGAGAAGCTGGGCCAAGTCAAACTTCTGGGATTTTGAAATATATTGTCTTTGAGGCAATATACAGAGTGAAGGAAAGCCTTGACAGGCACCTTTCTGAGGGGGCTGTATCTGGGTGTGATTTTGGTCAGACTGTTTCAGCAATGACTGCAGAAAGAAAAACTGTAGGTCCCATCGTGGGAGAGGCAGCAGCTGGACAGAAAGAGGAGAATGTCTTGAACACCAAAGGCTCCACATTGTATACCATAGTAAAAGAAAACCAGATCATAAGTGAAATTCGGTCTTTCAAGTCAGAAGAGAACTAGCCAGTTAAAATTTTACATGACTACTAACTATTCTGAATTGTATTCTGCTGTTCCATAATTTTTCAACAGTAGTCCTTGAACAAGCTGAACTGTTTATTAATATTCTTCTGGGTGCAAAAGGGTATTTTTTTGTAATTAATCTGTAATTATTGATAGCTGCATATTTTAAAGCTGTGCTTGCCTTGATCCCCTTCCTGGGGAAGTTATGGTTAATCCCCAGAGAAGATAGTGATAATATGAAAGAATATAGAATGCCCTAGCTTGTGACGTACAGCAGTCATGTAGAAGGTGGCGTGTGGATGATTGCATTGGTGTATTGCAATATCAAAGGAGAAAACTAATGGTATTTATGCAATTGTCAGTGCACAGCACAGTCATACCCTCTCTGAGAGTCTGTCTGGAAACCAAGAATGGATAGGATAGCATTTAGCTTTGTATGATTTATACTGTCCACAAGAGCTATTGCTCTCTAACAGCCCTTGTGCATGTTTGAGAGTCTCTTCTGCTACAGTCCAGGATTTCTCCTGGAGCTGTGAGGGAATGATACAGCTGTACCCAAAAGCAGGAGTGTCTCTCAGCACCTCATTGCTGTTACTGCATATCAGAGTACAGCTTTGGACCACCCTTGCAGCCCAGCTCATTTAATATACCATGCTGCCCCGCTGACTTCAGTGAAACCCTACAGGATGCATGTCAGCTTGGGATTTGGCAGTGGTTGCACACAATTATGTTTTCTTTGGCTGGTGTGACCATTTTTGTCGTGGTCATAGGGGTGTATCGTTCTCTGTTGACATTTGGGACTTTGTCGACAAGTGCACACATGTGCACTGCCTTGGTTGAGTGTGTTAGCACATAAGGAAATGATTAGCAGAGGATGGTAAAATCATTATCTTTCTGTCTTGGTTTTAATTACCATTTAATTTTTATATGCACATTTGTATGTGTAATTCTCCATGTATATGTATCAGTAAATCTTTTTCAGCAAAGATGAACTGTCAAAATGTGGACTACTTCGAGTTAAGCCAACATTCCCTTTTTCCCACCAGCTCTCTCTTCCGTCTTGCTCTTGTTTTCAACTCCCTCTCTCCCCTTGTTCAGTCCCTGGCCTCCCAGGCCTTTTTTTCCTGTGCATATCCCCTATGAATGATGAAACATAAAGTAAAGCAACAAAATAGGAATAAGGCAAAATACAGTCCCTGACCCTGTAATTTGAATACCTTTTGTGTAGCAGTTTGCAGAACATTTTGAACTCATATTCAACTCTGAAAATGATATAAGGAGTGTTTAATAAATGTAAGCCTTGACAGTAGAAAGACAAGGTTGAAAATGGCTGTGTATTCAGTCAGTGCTGAACTAAGCCTCAGGGTGAACAAATGGGACTGACGCAAGTATACTGCATTCCTCCTGCAACTTGCACTTCTTCTGCTTGCCACACTCTAAAGAGAGAGCCTGCTGTCTGGAAGAAAAATAAAAAAGAAAAAAGCTGACCATATTGTTCATTTTCAGAAAGCCACAGACCCAGAAATCCACAAAGAAGAGAATTGGCCCAAGACAGGATTTATGGGTTTTTCTTTCCATTAGCAGTCAAGCTTTGGGCAATACTGAAGTTTTGTTCCTTAAAACCAGAAACTAGGACACTGAACAGAGTTGTGACTTCTCTCTCCTTTTAGCATGACACATCTCTTGGTCTGGAAGGACTCTCTCCAAAGGTGACATAATAGTTCCCTTCACTGACCATTCTCAGCTTTGTTTTTAATGCCATTACTGATTTTTTTCAATGCTTTTGCAATACGAGTTCTTATTGACTGGAAGCTGCTGGCTCAATTAATGCAACCCGTTAAGCACTTTGCAACAATAATTCCTGCTTTAACTGATGGAGTCCGGTTTAGAACTGGCAAACCAGAGGTAGAACGCTTTGCACGTTTGCAGTTTCTTCTCCAGACAGTTCTTAGAACAATCATGGGTTTGTTCCGTTCTTTTTCTTAAGCCCAGAGGAAGATTCAGGGAAGATTGCCCAATGTTTTCTGGACCTTTGCAACTTGTAAAGCTCATTGCCCAGTATAATCCTTTACTTCTAAAGAGACAATTATCCAAGTTGTTTGGAGATATATTTTTAAAATGCTGTATCCTGAAAAATGAGTAGAGAATCCCATCAACTCATGAAATGCTGAGTACTATTCAGATATGACAAAACCTGCACCTTTATAATTTTCATCTTAGAAAAGTGTCATGAGAGTACAACCAGATACAATTAAACTTTTCCATTTCTTATTAGCATAGGACAATATCTGGCTTTTTACTTTTTTTATTTAATGGTGTTTAGAATCATTTTCACAAGTTGACCACAGTCAGTACAGAAAAGAGTGTATTTTCCCTGAATTAAGGGGAAAATTTGAGTTTTTCAGTTTTTGTTGAAAGCAGCAGTGTGGTGCCCCAGACAGCCTGTATTGACGTGGAGTTTAAGGGGTGCTCAATGCCGTATGACATTTCCTTCTGTTGGAGTATTTTGGCAAAAGCTTACTGGCTTTGCAGTGTGTGCCTTTTAAGGCCTCTGATAAATGATTAGGCAGATAGTTTAGCCTATTGTTGCCAGTAGGAGTAAGGCAGTAACTCTAAGAGAAGTGTCCAGCTAATGTATTAATGCCTTAATCCAGACCAATAATATGATGTAGTTTGACATGTCTGGCATATGGTTTCTATCATCTCAATATTCTTCTCTGTTTCTCCATGACATTATAGACAACTAACCAAAATAAAGAGAAGCAGGAATTTCTTCACCCATAACATATATTCTAAAATGTTCTGTATTTTGTTCCAGCTCTTTGATTGATTGGGTAATGAAGTGATCCTGAAATTTAGTGATTACTGACTGTCTACAGTATTTTCTTTCAGAATATCCTGTGGCATTGTCATTACTGGTCCCTGTCATTAGAAATACTTACACAAAATCTGTAACGTGCAGGCATTTTTCACTTGCACTGTTAAATATCCAAGGGTGCGTGTGTTGGGTGTTTGGACCCTTACGAGCCAGCAGGCATGAGGTGCTGGCATTTTAGAAATGTGGTTTTAAACCAGGGAACGTTTTGCAAGCTAAAAGCTTTGAAGCAGCAGCTGAGGGAAGCAGGTTATATCCAGGGGACATTTAAAAATAAGTAGAATGGAAATTCCGTACCATGGTTACTTGCTTATAGACATGTGCCCCTTCCCAAGCAGATTATACATGGAATAGCCAAAGCATATGTCACTAGGTACCTGTGAGACAGTCTTAGGCCTGGCTTAAGTTTAAAGCCCTATGTAAACTGTGCACTTAAAACATTGGCCTAAAAGGAGCCTTTTCTGCTGCCTTAGGAGTACAATGTAGTGTTGGCTCTGAGCACAGCAGGTCACTTGCCTCTTGCTCCCACATTGGCCCCGCTGCCGTGAGCCCAGTAGCATTGGCAGAGCCCAGTCTGGAAGATACTGAGGTTGCAGTCAGCCCATGGTGGCTATCACAGGGTATGGCTGTATGCACTGAAACCACAATCTAACCTATGTCATTAATTACATTTCCCAATGTTTTCTTCTTAGTTGCATACTAAATCATTAGCAAACATCACAGAACATCTATGGAGAAAATGCATGTGGTCAGGATGCAAGGTTACGTCAGGTATAAGGCAAGGCAATACTTTTTGCAAAGTACACCAATAAAAGTTATATCCCAAGCTGAAGGGCTTACTGGTCTGCTGAGGAGCCTATTTGTGGGCTAACATTTTAAGTGCTTCAACAGAGCTGTAAAGGGAAGGCCACCATCTGGCTCTTGTTTTCACTTCAAACTTTATTTTTGTATTCACTGATAAATTAACTTACTATGCAGTCTTTACATTTTGTGGCTGTTGCAGTTGTATGTTATGTCTGTCGTTAGTAAAGAAACGTGGATAGGCACGTATTAGGCAAATGAAGGGATTTAGCCTCTCTAAGTTGATGCATGTTTGTCTGTTTCTTTCAGGATAAAGAGGCCCAGAAAGACTTAGAGGCTTTACTTCTTACACTGAAGCTCTGATACTACGTACTTTTAACTCTTCATGCTGTAATAAAATTGCAAAACTAAAATGAGAATCTACAGTGACTGGAAACTGCGGGTGAATTTCAGCTAAGTCAATGGAAAAACAGTCATTGATTTTGGTTGGCTTGGATCATGGCCTTTAAGTGTCTGGTGATTATGATATTAAAATAATACATTAATTTTTGATTATTTATAATCTTGTACTGAAGTTTAATTTTAGATTTCTGACACTGTGAGTCTGATTCTCTGAACATGAAGTCCACTGCTGGCAATGGACATACTGAGGGTTAGAATGCAAAAGGAATAAATCTCACTCTTTGAAAGATTAATCAACTAATACATGATGCCAGCATAGAACTGTGTGTAGCATAAACAAACAAGAAAGTGTTTCTATAGTAAATTATATTTATATCAACTAATTTACACAGATGTGTACAGAAGAAAAACATGAATATTTATGTTTACACATTTCTCTACTCGTAAAAAAATTACAGTCTTGTTGGAGTTAAACAAAGCTGTTGCCGCAACAAAGCTCTTTTTACTTTAAACCTATTGTTGGTTTTACAAAGAAATGTGAAAATTTTATAAATTAAATATTATAATTTATTTGTAACATCAAGTACAATATTAAAGATCAGACCAAATAAATAAAGTGGTTTAGATTAATCTATTACAGCTGTGATGTTTAATGGATTTGTATCAGGACCTCCATCAAGTTTGTGAAGTCTGGCTCTCTGTCTTTGAAGAGTTGCCTAATGTGGTTTCATCAGAGAGTCTTTGAAGAAACTTGTCCAGCAGGTGTCCATCACTAACCTTTTATATCATTTATATAACATAACCTCTACATAAAAATAGACTACTTAAGACCTACTACTTCTGTCTGAGTGTCTTGGACGGCAGTGTTTTCAATAAAAAGTAGTAGATAGGGAAAGAATTTCCATTCACCAGTGGAGTTATCCAGAATACACCCGAGTCTGTAGAAGAATAGAGGGCAGTTGGGATTGGCTTTTAATTCAGGATCTTAATCCAGATGCAGGGAATGTATTGGGAAGAAGTAGTAGTAGTAGTTGTAGTGGTAGTAGTAGTTCCTGTTGAAGGACGTAGAATTGAGTAAGGACAACTGTATGTTCCCTTGGTCTATTTGACGTGTAAGATAATGTGGACCACTTTATGGCAAAGACAGGGAGATATTCACATATTGAAATATGCATTTTAGGTTTTTCTAATGTTCATCCTGTGGAAAAATAGTTTCTATATGTCTTTCTCAATTCAAGAGGTTTGGCTTTTTTTAATACATGATTTCAGAGAAAAGGGAAAATACCATGAAAGATTAATTCTAACAGTTCCCTCTGTGCCAGAGTGTTGTGATTCACACAAAATAATTGATTTGTGAATGGGGAAAACTAGAAATTATTTTGGTAAGGGGCTGTTGGTAAAGTCTGCTTTAGACATTTTCATAGTCAATGCAGGTAGCATAGTTTAAAAGAATCTACAAGAGTGATTTGTACTTAGGGTTGTTAACAATTCAGTCACCTAGGAAGATGTAATAAGGATGCTTTTACTGAAATCAATTTTATGCTAATTGATATCCTTTATAAAATAAATTGGATTATGCAACAGATACTTCATTTACAAGTAATTATTGGTGATAAAAGCTGAAAGTGTATTGGAAGAATAGATTAGAACAAGAAGTTACTTACATTAATTACTGAAATTACATGACGTAAGTAGGATTTGCTTCATTAAGGGCAAATATTAAGTCTTGAATTGAAGTAATTAAGAGAAAGATTGGAGTAGACCAGGCTAGTTGTAATTCTATGGAAAAGGACGTGCAGATTCCAGTGAGTGGCAAGTTAATCATGGGTCAATAATGTTATGTTTTTGTGAAAAAGCAAATTTCATACTAGACTGAATAAGTAAACATTCCCCATTAAATTCACATGAAATAACCTTTTACTCTAATTAGGCCTAATAAGTTCTAATGAGATCTGAGCTAGGATACTGTATCTAGTTTCAGGCACCACACTTGAGGGAGGTTGGGGGCTAACTGGAAGGAGTCCAGTGGAAAGAGAGACAAAAAAGATGAGAGTGCTAGACAACATTATTTTGCGTGTAAAACATGAAAGAATTTGGTGTGTTTAGTCTGCAGGAGCAAGGACTAAAGGAGTATTCACATTTGTAAAAAGCTTTTGCTAAGAAGACAGTAAAAAAAGAACACCAAACCTTATTCTCCAAACTCCCTATTCATAGGGCAAGAGGTAATTGCCTACTTTCAGATTAGGCATTAGGAGAAAATAATCCTGATGGTAACTTTGCAAAGCCCTGTAATACATTTCCTGAGAACACTGCAAAATCATTTACTTAAGTTTTAGTATGAAGTTAAATCAGATTCATACATTGGCAGTGTTTAAGGCACAGTTCATCCTCTGGCAAAGGTTGGACTAGATGACTTCTGAAGATCTCTCCTGGCCTTGCTGTCCCTGGGAAGTGCACAACTCCAGCTCCCTGCGAGCCATAGGCACTCCTGCAGGGGTTCCAGAGTCGATGAGCTGTGTCTGCACACACTGGCTCAGTATTTGGGTCCAGACTACCAAATAAGTTTGCACTCTGAAGTATTTATCAGCATGTTTCAAGACTTGAATTTAAGGATGTGCATCATGACTGCCATTGACTATTTATTCTAACTGTGGTTTTAATCTACGTGGTTACATTTTGAAAGAAATTTATGCTTTTATAAATGAAATTACTGATCTTTCTTTTTAGCCTTTTGAATTGAGTCCATTATATTATTTCATTTTTTTCTCATTACTAGCGTATGTGTAGAATTACAAATTAACATCTATGAGAGAAAAGGCTGGACTAAATTGTCCTTAGTAGTTTGCAGAAATATTATTCACACAGGTAAAAAACAGCTAAGATATTTTATGCTTTTAAAAGTTTTTACTAATCAGTATACATGAGCGTTCTCAAAATTTTTGTTTCTGATTTGCTAAGCTGAGAACTTTTTAAATTGAAGCACGCTCCCTAGATTGTTTCCTAATTGCTCCTTGGAATAAAGCTTTTGCATTTAGTTGTGGGCCCAGGCTATCTGTTCTCTGTGTCATAGCAGCTGGAGAAAAAGCAAGCATAGCTCCAGAGGGCCATATGTTTTCTTTTTTGTTTAAAATATCCACAAGCAGACAGTCACTTCCGTAGTTTTGTCTCTGTGGAGGAGCTAGATTCTGTGATTCTGTATTAACCCCCTGCGGGTTTGAAGCCATATGGAGCAGATGGGCCTGCAGGCTTCCTGAAGCCACAGTATTTCCTTCAGTTCTTCTACTGTGGCATCTCTTCTTTGGTCTCTGCTCCAGTACGTACACTGTAAGTCCACTGTGGTAATTTGTCTCTTTACATACTTGAAAAAAGGTGAGCTCAGGGGGCCTTGACCTAGTACCAGGATTTATTATAGTTAAAACTACTAGTTCTGCCGTCTGGGATGATTGAGGTAGGTTTTATTTCTTGTGGGGAAGCTAAGGCTTCTGTCACCGAATCCTTATCCCTTTGCAGTTGTCCCTCTGCAACACACAAAGCACATGATACATTTTTTGTGACAATGGCACAGACACATTGTGGAAATGGTAACAGAGATAGGCTCTCATACTACTTTGTTCAGAGCACTGTCTTTCCTTCTGTGGAGTCAAGGTGAGATATGCATTTCTCTGTAGTAATATCAATACACAGACTTCTGCAATCAGAGAGCTGTCCACCAGTGGTGAGTAGCTGATGATCTAGAAAAGAAAGTGACAAGTCCTATGTCAGTTAAATTAAAAAAAAAAAACAAACAAAAGACCCCCAAAAGGAAAAAACAACACTGAAACCAAAGCAGCAATAAAAGAAATGTGATGAAGAAGTGGCTACCAGAGATCCAGCCATGTCGAACCCAAATATAACAATTTATCTGGATCTGCTTATCTTCGGCCATTACTACCTGATCACATTCTACTTGAAGTACTTAGAACTGTAGGGAAGTATTATCAATTCCAGCAAGATTGGTGGGTTTTCTGGAATTTTCCTGGACATTCTGGAGGCTAGTCTTATGGTGTTTTTTTCAGTGAACACAGTAGTGCATTACACCTACTCCAAATCAGAAAGTCTTGTGGTAATGTGACAAAATTGTATCGCAGCATTCATGCAGTGCAAACTCAAGAAGGAGTGACTCTGAAGGGCCAACATTATTATTTGCTCTTTTTTTCTTCTGCACTTAAGGTTATATTCTTATTTTCCAGCACTTTTCCTTCTTACATGCTTCCAAGTTCCCTGGAGAAGAAACAAATCAAACTATCTTGACAATACAAAAAGAAGTAAGCTTTTCTGGCCCTGTCTATGTTTGTGTAACCCATGCATGTGTGATGCTGGGAAATGAAGCACTGGAACTAAGAATGTGAAACATTAATAATTTTTTTTTTTTTTTAGGAAATATTTTACTCATTTAAATAAACAATCAGTTACTCTAGAAATATCTGTGGGATCCAGTGCAAACTTGAATATGAACAATCTGATCTCTGTGCTTGGTATTGCTGCTGACCCCTGATGTGACTATGGGGTTAAGCTACTTAGCTACATACCCAAGTTACACACACGCAAACATCGTCTGTCCACTCTTCTTATGTTTTGTTTATTAAGATTAATTATGAGCTGGTTTGAATTGCCTTTGTGTATAAACTAAAAATAGAGCCACACAATATTTACAGGGAATATTGTAACCTAAACTTAGGTTAAGGATATGGGCATGAATATGGATGTGCTTTTTCCAAATTGAGTTCAGGTTTCTGATTCATGGATAAAGGTAACCAAGATGGCTGTTGAAATTTCAGTCTCCAGAGAGAAATGTTCTTGTTTGTTGTTCAGAAAAATGTGGCAAATCAGCAAAGTGGATTCAGCAATTTACTTGTGTTTTCCTAATCTTGGAAGAGAATAATTTATGAAGAAATGAAAACTCATTTTTAAAGCTCCTGACTGTGGCTCTGGGTTAAGGATTACTGTTTTGCAGAATGTTAGGCCAGCTTACCTAGTGCCCTGTAAAATCATATATAAAATCTTAAAACAGTAATAAAATACATGCTTTTCAAGTTAGAGCAGCAGAATACATCTAATGCAACACTTTTAAGAGCAGCAAGGGGTTCATGCAAAAGCTCTGCTAGAGTATGTGTGGATTTTGATATGACCAGTGTATGAGTATTGGCAGTTTCAAGCACAAGTGTTCCTGATGCCTTCACCGTGAATCCCTGAACAAGACTTATCAGTGCACACTGGCAAAAAGACCATAATTGAGTGCATGATCCCAGTCATTTGACATCTTCTTTGTTTTAGAGGTGTTTTTCTTACTGAAGAGTAGTTTCAAGTAACTTGTACTGTGACATTTTGGTGCCATTAAGAGCATGGCAACACAGCCTTTGGACATCAATGAGTCCTAGGCTTTGCACCAGGATGAGATTTTTAAAAGTGCCTGTGTGACCTTGTGTAATGTTTGCTTCTCTACATCCTAGTACTCAATCCAGCTTGTTCAGAAGTGCACTGCTTTCATGCCCTTTTACAGCCAGTCCTACACGTCTGAACAGGTTGATTCAGGAAATGAGAAAGCAGGTATTTTCAGCTGTCATGGGAGAAATTCAGAACAATGGTTCAAGGGGGGAAAAAAACCCAAACTACTGGACCTGGACCTGTATAATTGTTTGAGCAATACTTATAATTAGTTGTCCACCATACATGATTTCTCTAAAGGTCATTAGTTTATTTTCTCTAGAGGGGGAGTTTTGTGATTACTCTAGCCTATTGCACACCACTGAATTTTTCCTCCTTCCCACAACTTATTTCCCCATCTGAAAAAATGGGGCTGACAAGGCTTCTTTCACCCATGAGGATGGTTTGAAATAATACATGTAAGAAAAACACATGGAGAACTCACAGAGCAATAAGTGGTAAAATAGCCTTCACTTTTTAGACCTCTTTTACTCTTTTGATCAGCCCCCAAAATGCTGTGAGGGAAGGCAAAGCCTTGGGAAGCATTCATGCTGGTTCCAGGCTGGTTTGGAGCGTGTGGAAAGCTGGTGCAGCTCAGTCTGCAGGCACACAGCTGTACCTCTGGCACTGAAGTGTGTGAGCACGTGCCCCAGCTGGTGAGCAGCACCAGCCCGGCAGGAGAGGCAACACACCTGGCTGGGCAACGAGGACAGCGACCCTGATGAGGTCCAGGTGGGCCTGGCAGTGGGGAATTCCCACATCTGATGCCTGTGGCCAGTGGCTAAGTGTCTTTGGGGTGTGCACTGGTGGCTTGGGAGCTGTGCTGCTGCAGGAGGTGCAGGATGGTGGCTGGGCCTGTGGGGGCTGCTGGGCTGGAGGCAAAGGAGGGGTGAGTATGTGCTCTGTGGGGTACCCAGCTTCACCCTGCTGGGTCTGTGTCGGGAGGAGTGTGGGTTCCTACTGTAATGGTGGCTACTGTAATGGTGGGTGTTTCACAAGCCTGTGTCTCTGCTTGTGGCACGGGCCAGCATTATGTTAAAAGAGGAAATATGGAAGCTGTTCCTTGGCAGGCTAACCAAAGGTTGAGAGGATTTGGTAACTCCTGTGGGAAGGCATGTTAAGTCTTGAGCCTGTAACTACCCACTTGCAAGACTTTTTTCTGTGTGGGGCTTTGGCTCCCCTCAGGCCTGCCATGACACCTGAGGGGACGCTCCAGGGCTCTGTCACTGCCTTGTGCTGTGGGACACTGCTGCATGTGGCAAGAGACAGTGAAGCAAAAATGATCATTTTTCACTTTCCTTGCTTCAAAAGACGTGTTTTTTCATGTTCACCAGATTAAATTTATATGGAAAAATACAAGGCAGAAAAGACAGCTCAAATGCATGGCCTATGAGCTGCCGTTTTCCTGTGGTAAGAGCTCGTAGCTGTTAAACGTGTGACACCAGCGTGAAAACATTGCTGTAGCTCGGGTGTGTGGGGTAGGATGTATTTTAACTGCTCGTAGTTGATTCCGTTTCTTCCATAAGTGGTTGCAGGACTCAGTTAAAATCCCCCCCGACGGCCCTGCAGGCAGCCCGTGGTGGGTGTGAGGCAGCCGGCAGCTGCTGCCAGCGAGCAGGGCTCCATCTGCAGCGCTCCGCGAGGAGAGGCCACCTAAATGAAGCAGCTTTTCTTATGTCAAACCGTGAGCAGAATAACAGAAGCAAATGTTTGGTGTGCCCACAGTCGTACTGATTGAGGGCAAACAGGCTGACTGGCTTCACCTGCATTGTAATCTCCTGATTTGTGCTCGGTTTACTCTGGCAAGATTGCTATGGATCCTGTCTGGTTTTGAATGCAGGATTGTAATTGCAAGAGCAGAAATTGTATGGAGACCACAGCTTTTGTTTTTGGGTGTATATACATACAAAAACATTTGTGTGGATAGATATATCTGTAAGTTTTATAGCGGAGCTAAGATAGATATAACTTGCTGTGTTTTGTAGTTTCAACAAGCAACTTGATTACTTTGTGAACTTCTTGAAATGTCTATCCATGTGTGAAGTGAAAACTTGAGAAAGACTCTGCCTGCACATCCTTTTATATCGTAACTTCTAAATGCAAAGTTAAAACATGAAAGGGAATTGCCACAGCACATAATTGGACCTCCCTCTGAGAGGAAAAACAGGAAAAATATCTGTTGAACACAGGATGCCTTGTGTGCTGGAGAGGAAATGTTAGATGATAACCCTGCAGGCTCATCTTTATATGGAGCTGTCAGTTCCTAATGGAGATCTCTTATGTGTTCAGTTTGGGGCAGGCAGATGGTAAAGAAAAAGGTAAAATATGCTGTAAATTAATGTATTAGCTTCCTTTGCCTTGCCTTGTCCAACTGTGAGCTTGTGAACTCCATGAAGGGGTTACTGAGTCATTAGGAATCAACACATAGTCCATCAACCCTTTCTGTATCATCTGGATGATGGTTCCAAAAACATCATATCTGCTTCCAGTCAGTCTGTGGCTGAAGGGGAGGAGGTGGAGGAGGGGAGAGCTTTATGTGTTGAAGTGGGATTTTGTCTTTTGAGGGTGTTTTTTGTAAGTAGGGATTATGGTTTGCAGAGAAATGCTCAAGGAGGATTGTTTAATAGCCGTTTGTGGTATGTTTCACTTTCTTTGGTTTCCTGAACTCAGTACTTGTTCACCAAAAAGTGAAGTAAATCCTGTGAGAGTGGGGAGGAGAGGGAAATCTCAGGCAAGGCTGAAGCTGTCTTAGCTCTTAAGTATGTGGAGACTGAAGTGCATCCCTGAGTGGCTCCTGCTGAGATGCTAATAACTGGTCTGCTCACCTCTATTATTCTGAATCTCTTCCAATTTTTTTGCCAAGACGAGTGGTATTTTCAGTCATATTCCAAGTAAGGAGAAGTCGAAATGTAACCTTAAACCAGTGAGCTTTAGAGGCAGCTTTGCAGGGGCTGTCAAGTGCTTTTTCTGCCAAGTGTATGGGCAGAACTTTTAGCAGGAACCTCAGGCCTGTCAGTAGGTTTGACCTGAGACAGCTGGGGCCAGAAGGGAAAGTGTCCATGAAAATTAAGTCTGCAGCAGAGCTGTGCACGTCTCCAGGACTTCAGTTTCCATGGGTTTTGAAAAATTCTGTTTTATGATGTTGATTTTCTGTGACTCTTCCTCTCTGGAGCTGGCTTTGATTTTTATTCTGATTTTTCAGATGCTTGGCAGTCAGAGGAATTTGGAATCTTAGTTCAGCATTTTATTTCTGCACTGGTATCTTCATTACAATGTACAGCCTCCAATATATTTAATTCTTAGTACATGCGGTATGTACAACTGAGGGGGGGTAATGCTGTGTTAACTGAGTTGCTCAATCATACTTTTAATTACTTACCTATTTTATCAAATAGGGTCCCTTCTCATCTCTAGGATCAGCTTTTGCAACTTAGTGGAGCATCTCTTTTTTCAGAATCTTATAAAAGCTACAAAAATATATTTTTGCACTAGAGATGTGAGAAATTGTAGTCAGTTGCTTAATATAATTAAAACACAGGTGATGTGGAAACTTGGGTACAAAGCAACCCAATTGCTCAAGTCCACATTTTCTTTTTTTCCAATGACATAATAGATTTTCCAGATGTTATTGACAGATTTTGGAAGAATAGATCTCATATTCAGACAGGTTGGGGAGTTCTTAATATTTCAGGCATTGGGGCAGCCTTGGAGAGATTCATGGTCTTTCAGCACAGAGGGAATTTGCTGTTAGATTTTTCACGTCACAAAAGCTGCAGTTTCTAAACTGCTGTAAACTTAAGGGATGGGAGGAGCCAACAGTGTAGGAAAGAAAGCAGTTTTCAGCACAATGTTATCATAGTGATAATACAGTAAGAACTTAAGAAAAATCATATTAATACCAGAATGCATGTGGTAACTCTGAGTTATATTTTACTTATTAATCAATGCCTTTTTCCCTCGTGAAAGTAGCTTTAATATTTCTTTGAAACTGATTTGCAAGGAGGCATGTCCATTAATTAATTTTTTAAGGAAATATATAAATGCACCATGGCTATGCTTCCATTGAACAGAGATCACATGGCAGCCTGTAGTTATATCATAATAAGCAGATGGCCCTGCAAGGACACGTGGGGGAAACAGTGATGCTGGGCAGCCACTGAGTCACCAGCCCTGTGATTCCCTCTCTGACAATGTGCTGCTTTGCAGAAGCCACATCCATTGTTGTTCTCGTTAGTCACAAACATCTCGTTAGTGCTGCAAACATTAAAAAGGAAAGGAAGGAGAAACCCGGACATGTACCAGGATTTTTGCTTTGAGTCTCATGTGTTCGCAGCTGTCATTGGGCTGGGACAGCGGGACGCTGAGGAGGCTCAGCCTCTCTCAGTGCTGGGCTGCGGTTGCTGAGGTGCCTGGGGCAGAGTGCTTGTTCCAGGAACACAGCGTTTTGTTGATTCCACAATTAAATGCTATGGGATTTTAATTTGCTCCTTACTCATTTTTCATTTCCTTAATTTTTGGCATTCAGATGCAATTTTGTTGAAAAGATTGCCCGGGGACATGAACACTTTCCTGGAGCTGAAAGTGTGATTAGCAAAGCACTTCCCTAGGATCTCCTCCCTAACAGCCATCCCTTTCCCTAGGGAAGGGCTGAGCTTGCTTATGAGGGCTATATCTTGAAATGCACACATAATTTTTGTGGTTACAGGAAGCCCTAGAGAGAGGTTTGGTGAGGGGCTTGGCTGCACTGATGTGCTGGTGTTACAACTAGCTCTTCTGTTTCATTGTGGATTAAAATTCACGAGTCTGCTTGGGATCCCAGGCCATGCAAGGAACAGAAAGAATTAAGGCATCTCACAGTGTAGCAGGATGGTGTTGTTCCCCTCAGGGTCTGCAGCCTTCCCTGTTCAAATGCCTGACACAGCATATGTGTCTGCATCCTGTGATGTGTTCTCAGTCCATGCTCTAGAACTGCCAAGGAGCTCCCTTGTTGGAGAAACTGACGTATCTGCCCTTTGGGAATGAAGAGATTTTGTGCCCCTGAATCCCATGATTGCCCTTGCCTTCGGTGTGTAAGTGCTACCCTGAGTTTGTTTTATGCTTGCATTTTGTCAGACATTACCAGTGGTGTATAATTTAAGGGATTATATTTAACTGTTGGCGACTCTGGGTTGGTCCCAATCAAGGTGGTCTACTAAAATCACCCCGTGCTTGGGAATTGGCCCCAGCATTATTTACTAATTCCTGAAATGCAAGGGAGAAACAATTCTAATGTGCATCTGTGTGGAAGATGTTTGGCAATATAATATTCTTCTGAGATAACTCCTTATTCAGTGATTAATTATTGTAAGGGCTATGAAAAAGTTTTGTTTTTCTCCTGCAGCAGGATGAAACTCAACTGCATTACTTGTATCTCCTTACATGAAAGCTTTCACAGAAAGATTATGGGCAGGCTGTTGTCCTCCTTTACGTGGGAGTTAGGTGTCCAAAAGATTTCTAGGGCATATTGTCTTGAAAGCTTGAGAACTCCACCCTGAGGTGAAACAGAAATATATTGGAAGCATCTGGTATTTATTGTGGTTAGACATAACCAGAAGTTTTGTCCTGCTAATGTAATCCATCTTCTGTTACTGTAAGGACCAGTTGAATTTCCTCAGTAACAAACACCCTTCCTCTACTCCCAGAAAGCTTTGGCTTACTTGCAACATCTGAAACCAAGGAAACTTCAGATGACCCAACTCTGTAGTATCAAAATCTCCATGTGATCTGTTCACACTGGGAGAACAGTGTTCAGTCCTACTGCAGTATCAGGCAACTTAATAGGATATGTGTGTCTTTTTCCAAATAGGGGTGATGCATGAAACAAAACATAAATCTGGCCTTTTATTTCTTCAAAGGAAAAAATGTATAAAAGAGTGTGGTGATCTCATTATTCCTATTGTTTTTTCATTGAGAAATAATAACAAAGCTTGTGCTACCAGAACAAGTTCTGTCAGAAGAGATGAACATCCCAGCTGTGAACTAGGACATGCAAGAATGTTTAAGGTTTTCCTCCTAGCCAGCTTATATGAACAAACTCTGCTACTCCTTGGAATGTTCTTATTAGTTTTTACTAAAACACGTACTGGTTCTTTTATTTACCATGGATTAAGCTCTCAGGTTTCATCTTACTGGCCAGACTGAAGAGCAGGGAGATTTCTGGCTGCAGGTGAAGATTGCCCTTTGCTAGGAGATGCTAAGGTCTCATTTGAAGGGGACCAAGAGGATCTATTTCTTATATATTCCTGTAATTTCCTTTTGCTGTTCCTTGTGCCTTGCAGACCAGGATATGAGGGGCAGATCAGTGAACTCCAGCTTCAGCTTTGCTTTTAACAGCAGAATTTCTTCTGCTGGTCATAACTCAGTTTTTCCCTCTGCAAGGATTACTGTGTGTGGAAATCTCTAATGCTGGGCTTCTTGAAGCTGAAAGCCCCAACATGACTACAGGGTTATTGCTTTGCACCTGGCTGTGTATTTCTGCTCTGGAAAAAAGAGCCTGTAGGCTCTGATGCTGTGGTTAGCCCAGCATGAGGGAGATGTTTCAGCTAAGCCTTGGTTTACCTTGGTACTTGTTTGACACATCATTGTATGCCCAGGTGCACCAGACTTGGAGCCAAAGACGGGGTGTGTGGCCTCTCTACCTGGTCCGTGTGCCCATATAATTTCCAGCAAAGGTGTTGCTCCCTCTTGTGTAGTCTCTGTACCTGTCTTTCCTTGTTTGAGCTCTTCCCTGGGGTTCAGGTGGGCAGGATCTCAGATTATCTCCTGAAGGTGTTGTCCTAAAATAAATGGATGTGTTTGGTTCTGCATATGCAAATTTGTCAACAGAGTCACAGCCATAGATGTAGGATACCAGGTTCACGGTCCCAGCTTTTCTAGAAGTTTTCCCTATAGATACAAATGTGAAGGAGTCTGGTGTCACTGTAGCCAAGTGGCCCATCTGCTGTCTCTTGGTTTTTCTGTCACTACAGGATAGCTCTGTAGATAACACAGACAATTCATCACAGGTATTGAGAGCAATACAGGGACATCTGGATAGCATTCTAGGTACTATGCTACCTGTGAAACTCCATTTTATGTTGTCATGGTCAAGGCTGTAGCTGGACAATTAGAAGAAGAATTTGCTAACTAGGATGCAAATTGAAGTTTTCTAGGCATTTAAACAGTTTACAGGATACTCCATTTTAATTGATGTAAACCCTTCCAGCAAGGAGGCAGAAGGGGATTTACCAAGCTTGGAAATAATTAAAATCATGCTGAAATTTTCCTAACAGGTACTAAATGTGACATAGTGTGTGGTCTCTCTGACAGGATTGCCTTTCCCTATAAATGGAAAAGTGCAACATCAGATGTTTCAATGCATGCACATAGATAAACAGTTCTTTTATGACATATTAAGAACAGTTTGGTTTATGGCTTTTTAGATGTATCTTAAAATCTTGTTTTATAATGACTTTAGCAAAGCTGTCCAATTTCCAAGATGTGCTTCTAAAGCAGGATGAGGTTTGTACCTGGTTTTTATTAACTGTATTACCAGCTAAAAATAAACCAAGTTGCAGACAGCTGACAGCAATGTGGACCCTCAATGTGTTTCATGAAAAAATAATAATAATTCTTGGGGGCATGGAGGCAGAAATCAATCTCTTTTTGTCTCCTGGAAACTGTTTTGCTCATCTGGGAGAAGAAAGTAACCTGACAGTCTTTGAAATTTACTGATATTCATTAAAATCACTGGACTTTGAGTGGAGCTTTAGTTAATTATGAACTTTAACCCCATGTTTTAGTGTATTCCTGGGCAAAATATGTGGCTTTGTCATACCTTGCAGGCTACTGGCAAAGAAGTTCTCTGGTACTGTGTATAAAAAGGATCCTGGGGTTGTATGTCAAAAGTTGAAAACTGCAAGTGCAGAATTACAGTTAGGGCAGTCTGATTTGTTTTTTTCTTTTCGTCTTTTAAACCAGTGTAGGAATGTGGTGATTGTCTCTAATTTGTTCTTTACTCATGTCTGAGCGCCTTTGTGAAGAAGGGACTCAAGCTGACTTAGGAGTTAAAGTTTCAGTGGAGGAATTCATAGCAGGAGTCCCAGCTTGTTACTGAGCACAGGTTGAGGGCCAGTACCTTGAAAGAAGCAATATTAAAAATATATATAGTCTGGCCAAAGCTAGACAAAGGAAAAGAAATATTCTAGAAAAACGCTGGGCTACTTTCCAGCCTTACTGTGTAAGCCTGTGCTGCTACTGAAATTCATTTACCCAAGAGTCATATGTCACTGGAGCCTGTCTTTTCAAATAGTGCTGCTATTTAGCAGTCGGAACTAAAAGGCAATAAACCACATGCATTTAATCTGAAAACATGATATACCTCCTAATAAATTTGGAGACCACTTCTGTGGCACGGTTTAATCATGCTGGGTTTGGTGAACATCAGTAAACACATGTTTTTGTGTTGGATGAAAGAAAGACTCTAAAAGTTTAAAGTAGAGTTTTGATACCTGTTTTTGATAACTGAATAGAATGCTTTTGGAGCCTGGGAAAGCATGCATTCTGCAAGGGATTTTTACCAGTATCTATGCAAGAGTGAGAATGCAAAGGAAAAAATTCCAACCCACAAACCAAACACTGGAAAGGAAAAGGTAGAGTTCTAATTTCTAGTTATTTTTGAAGTGTATTCAGTGGCCTGAACTCCCCTGCCCTGATTTGCATTGGCATAAATTGTAATTTGATTCCTTTCTTTAAAATTTAATTTTCAGTATGCAATAAATTTAAAAAAAAAAAGTCAGTAAAAGCTAATGGCCAGATTAGGGACTTAGGTGTTTGCAAATGTGCTGCTCTGTAGGTTTTCCTCTCTTAAAGCCTGACCACAAAGTTTGACTGAAGACATGCTATGCATTGACCACATTTGTATTGATATTTGGAAACATGAGAATGGATAACGGTATTTTACAACGTATTTGTTTTTTAAAAACTAAGGGGAAAGCTTAGATTCTTTGATTACATGATGATCATTACAATAAACACAGACTTTGACACTAAAACTCAGTGAGCAAACAGTTCGCTACTGTTTATTATCCATGTCTTAAATTGCATGGCTGCTTCACCTACTGCCATAGCTAAGTTTGCTGCCTGTAGTGTTTAATTGATACTGCAAGTATCAAAGACACTGAAATGCTATTTAGAAGTTTAAAAGGATTAAAATCTTTTTAAGGTGAGGGGCGTTTTCAAGTTGGTCACACCTGTGTGTCCTCTTCTGAGTGGTTCTTTGTTAGAGCCTTCACTTGGGAAGCATCCTGGGCCAACCCTGCTCCTGCAGGCGCCTGGTTCCTGAAGTCAAGTGGAGAATTCCCCCCTCCTCTGTTTGTGCTGGCCCATATCTTCAGGGAGAGCCAGGAGTACGTGTGGTTCCTGTTAGTTCAGAAAACAGAAACATCTGGGCAAGATGTGAATGACTCTGACGGTTCATTGTGGACAGAGAGATCCTCTCTATTGTGTGCTGAAGCAAATGTACATAAAATCACATAAAATCCAGCTCAAAACAGCAGGGGATGGGCACTCATGCTGTCTTATACGGCCTTTCTCTCTTCCTGGCTATGGGGATACCTTCTAAAGAAAGTGAAGGGGAGGATTTTCTCAAATAGTAAGAGTGGGGAAGGATACTGTAAAAGAACATTTCCTAGGGACAGCAATGAGTTTCCCAGGGTGATGCCCATATGAGTTTAACTTTAAGAAGAAAGGAAAGTGAACCAGTGGTGAGCATATTTGCTATGTGTTTACTGTAAATACAAAAGCACTGTGGGAAGTTGTTATTAACATGAAGGTAGAACAACTAGACCTGCTCCAGGAGCCCTGCTTCATCAGAGTGTCAGGTCAGATGACTCTCAGAGGCTCCTTCTCATCTCCACCAGTCTGTGATTCTGTCACATCAGGCAGTTGGGTTAGACTGTAGGCTACGTGGCCTAACTAAAACAATGTGGCTTATTTCCTCAATCCCTAGGGAAATTTGTCCCACCAGCATAAGAGTATTGGTTTTTTCCTAATCTAACTGCACCACCAATGATGTTCTGTAGTTTAACATTTCTGTTTATAAGCAGGGCAGAACAAAACACAGTTCTCTAGCATTTGGTGTGGGAGCAGCAAGGGCAGGACGTGGCACATCAATAACCTGAATGTGTTTGGTATGAGCAGGCTGGCTGTGCTCTCTTGCCTGGGGACATAAAAGGGCAGATGGAATTAATTGCCCTTTGCAGGGGTGTGTGTGGCACAACCACATCAATCACAACCTGTGGTCCCTAGGGTACCCTAGGGAGCTGTTGTACGTGGGGATGGGGCAAATTCCTATTAGCAGCTGTTCACGTTCTCTTTCCTCACTTCAGTTCTCTTCCATGGGATGAAATATATCTTTCTCTTCCCATTGGCCTGTTATTTCTCCTTGGCTGATGTGTTCTCCTTCTCACTTCCCAATTATCTCAATTTTCCCTATACTTATTCCTCTGAACACAGAGACTCTTCTTTGCTATTGGCCCTGAAGACCAACTGCTTCTCTTAGCATATAATCAAGCTTTGCTGGATTTCCCCAGAAAGCAGAGAGTGCCATTATTAGAAAAATAAAAATTTGTATCTATGGCTTAAGTGAGATAATTGACTTTTGCCACCAGAGCTGCATGTATTTCAGTGAAATTTTTGAAAAAAGAGAGGGATAACAAATCCTTAGGAAGGAACTTGTTCATAATTACATAGAAAGAGCTAAAGAAGTCCAATCACCTCATTAACTGACTCTCATAAATCCTAGGAAAAGGGATCTGTTCTCTTGATAGCAAAATTTAACCTTAGTATCCAACCCTCACACATCTCTTGGCTTTCACAGTTTCAGTCATTCAGACAATTGATGCAGCATCTATTTATTCCAGGAACTTCCCTTTCTGTTCTGCTGAGCAGTTTTCTGGCTTTATACCCAATAAAAACTACTGTATACACTTAACTCTGGGAACAGGCTAGAGCTATTTACTGAAGCAGAAAAGTATTGTATTAGGGTGAGAGATCCCTTGTGAAGATAGGAAAGGAATCTTGCTGGCTTTAAGTAAGGCGTGAAGATATTTGAACAGCATTGTATATTGAATACATTATGAGACAAATGGTTTGTGTTTTGTCTCTGCTGATGACTTCAAGGAAATTAGTACCTTCACCTTCAAATGCAGAGAACAAGTCAGTGTGCTGTAAGCCTGCACACACAGGTGCTAAATATCTCAGTCTTAATGCCATCAGGAGTAGGGGTTCTTCTGTACAAAGTTTCAGTTCATGTACAATGTCACTGAAGGATCTGCCTTGTAATTCTGTGGAGAACCTTCTCAATTTAAATATTTATTTATTCTGGATTTTTTTCTTTCCCTCCATTATGGGAATTCTTCCTTGTTTGATTTTTTTTAAGACTATTTGTGTAGTTTCTAACCAAAGCCCCACTGGCTGATCTGCCCTCAGCTCACTGTGGCACTGGAAAGATGCAGACTGGGCAGGATGTTAGGCACATGAGAGAAGGAATTCTTATCCAGAGAAAACTGGTGGAAAACACCTTTCTTTTGTTTCTGTGCCACCTGGAAGGGTTGCTCAGAAAGCTTCCCTGCAGGCCATATTGTTCTGGAGTGTAGGTGCAGCTCTTCCTCTCTTCTGCCAGAAGCAGAGAGATGAACAGAATTATATCTTGGAACAAGTTGAAGCACAAGGCTGTGTCCCAGCAGCAGTACACATAAATGAAGGGAAGGAAAATGAGCTTTGTTGCAATGAGACAAAGGTTCATTTAGTATTCTCATTTTTTCATTAGGGTAATTATTGTGAAGTATAAGTTTACTTTCTGGTGGCGCTTTTTAAAACTTGAATTCTCTGAACTTCCTGAACCACAGAAGATTAATAGCCTCACAGTTATGTTTTTTCTCTGTAGAGTGAAAAAGTGTAATTAAAAAGAAGATGTACAGTTGAATTAAATTTTTTAACTGCAGCTTGGAAATACTTCCCAGAATACAAAGCATAAATGAAGTATGGGGTATTGTTGCATGCTCTTCTGCAGACAATTGCAAACCATCCTTGCTTTGCAAAGTCAAACTTTTGTCTTGCTTGGTCAATCTTGCTTTTGTACTGGGAGCAAGGTGTCTCATTCCACATGTCCACTTCTATTATGATGAGCAGAACAGTCTAAATAAGTAGAGGGTGTTCTGTTATTTTTAGCAGAGAAAATGTGATTATGTGAAATCTCATTTGTTATCGTGAGAGGTTTAGAAGCCTGTTTCTGCATGATAACAGTTATGCTCTTACCAGAGGTCAGGTTAGGAGAAGGGAGATTGTAGAAATAAAGCCTAGTCTGAGCCACCATTGAAAACATACCAATAATATCAGAGATTAAGACCAGTTCTGGAGCATGCCACAATGTATATGCCATTCTTTCCTCAGGGGATATTGAGCAAGCCTAGATACAGCTGAAGACAAAATTATAGTGTGAGAATAACCAACTGATACCAAACTTTTCCTGCTCAGCTTGCTCAAATAAATGACACTGAACTACTCTGAGCAGACCCTCTAGATCAGAAGTGTTTCTCTCTGGTATAGTGCTGTCTGCTTCTACTGCTCTGTCTGAATAGCAAGAGGAAGATTCCCCCAAAAGGTGTTCAGACTGTTGCAGCTGGGCTGTCTCTTCCTCCTGTTGTTCTCAGGTCCTGAGGATATCAAGGTGAGGAGAATGACAGACTATCCATTACCTTTTGTTGTAGACTCGTATTTAGTTCTTCAGCCCTCATTTCATTCTTTGCTGCCTCCCAGATCTATTAGTTGAGTTAACAGGCAGTCAGGACTTACTTTGGACATCGTTTGTTCCCAAAGCTTTCAGAAAAACAATCATTCATCCTGCTTTCAGTCTGGTAAGGTTTGATCCTCATGTTCTCAGTTTGATGTTCCCTGCTGGTGCTGTGAATATCTTTAATACCATATGGATTCTTATCCCCCTAATCCTGGCATATTGTGTCTGTATGTGTATTTACAAGCAAGGTAAAATCACCACCTCTCTTTTCCTGGAAATCAGAAACTCTGCACACTTTTTTCCCAGCTGAAATCTTGCTGCAGTCCAGACATATATTTATCTCTGCCAGCTTTCAGCCACTCCAGCAAACGACTCCTATATAGCTCAGCAGTTGATTTATGTACCGTTAATGAGTCCTCTGGGAATCTGCTCCTTTCCCTACCTCTGCCCATGTGCACTTGAAATGCCTGAGCATCCTGTACGTCCTGAGTTAACTATACTGATGGATTGCTGTCATCCAGATATCCGAAACACAGGGAATGGAGACGTTCTTTTCTGATTTGGGTAGCCCCAGCTCTACTTTCAAGCTGGAGCAAAGTCTGCACTAAGTATTGAAGGACAGGGCAACACTAACCAAGCAACAAACTTTTTGGTTCATGAAGCTGTCGAGAAGTTGGCAAAAAGCCCAAAAGGAAGGCTGTCCAAGCATCAACTACAGCTGTCTTAAGTGTTCCAGACTGTGCTTAACACTGAGCTTGTTTTCACCTGACAGTTAAGTGAGTTGGCCTGGTCTGAGTACAAGTGACTGAAACATGGAAAAAAGTCAGCTGCAAAAATGCAGGGTGGTAAACAGCAAAGAAGTTGTTGAAACTTGAATCATTGTATCTGTGTTGTACTGTATACCAAAATAACAGTACCATTCAGAATCCAGCCCTTCTCTTCATTCATTAAGAAAGCCAGATCCATCTTCAGTGTTATCCCAAGCTGAATTTGTTATGTGAGCAAATGAAAAAATGGAGTCATGTTTGACCAAATTAAAGATGCAGCAAAGGCAAATGTTAACTGTTTACTTTCCAAGGCTAATTTTTCAACTTTTCTCTGTAAAATATGAGTTCCCAAATTCCTAGCCTCTGATTCCTCTGGTTGGATATTCTGAAGCAATTTCCTACAGACAGACCTATGCATCAGTCCCTGAAACTCACAAAAACCCACTGGGTCTGATGCAAAACTATCTGCATTGCATTTAGTTGCATTGTGCCATGACTGTGCTGGTACCAACAGCTGTTGCAGACATCCTGGACACCCCCCCCACACACACACCTTTACAGCAGTGCTCGTTGCTCAGGCTCTGATGAGTCTTTCTCTTTATTGTTCTATTATTGGTATGGATTTCAGCATCTCTGAACCAACTTCTGCTGAAGCCAGCAAGTTTCCATTGGTTTCAGAAGGACTGTAATGGTACACTTGACTGGTACAAGCATATCCTGTACCAACTCTGCTAGCTACTGCTAGCTCCTATTTGCTCCCTGCCTTGTTATGTAGTGGGGTGGTCTGACAGCTGCTGGCTCTGCAAGAAATGTATAAGTCCAGGCTTCCTGTTTTGGGGGTCTGTGGGCTTTTTTGCTTCTTATGGTATTTGTTTTGTTTTTTAATACCTTATCTCAACCTGAATAAAGGACATCAGTAAAATCCTGGGAGATGGGCTGTGTGTGTGTGCATCTACACATTTGGCATTCCCAAACCACTGAAATCACTACAGCCTGAGCAAGAAGACTTTTAAAGGAGAGCTCTTGCCTTGACTACAGCTGCCTAGATTCCTCCTGGTTTTCTTCATGAAGAAAGAGCAATCTGTTTTTGTCTAGTATTGCTGTGGTGACCCAGTCACAGGCTGGTGAGGGAGGTACTCTTGGCTTTTACCTGGGGACAGCTGCTCTGAATCAGCACTGTCCCACTGGCCAGCCCCTGCCAGGTACACACTGCACAGGCTATCTCTGGACACTACACCTGTTCCACAGGCCCTTAGCTATTCATAGGAAGACTTTGTTAGTTGTCTTCAACTTGTGCCCCTGATTTCACCAACTCAGCCTGAACTTAGATCCTGCCCCCATAGGGAGAAAGTCCAGCTGAAAATATCTCAAATCAGAAGAAGACTACTGCTCGTTAGTCTGTCCCACCCAGCTCTTGTTCCACTCCCTTGGACTTAGGGAAAATGTGGTCATTTCTAAGCTAGCTCTGAAGTAAGCAGGCTTGTGTAGCAGACTGAGGAAAAGAAGACCAAGGGATGGGGGAGATGCTTCATCATGAAGAAATGTTTTACATTTGCCGTAACAGCCACCCTTCACCATGGGATTGATTGCCTTAATTTTGTGAGAGGTTGCTCTGCAATTGCACATCAAGGCCTGTTTGGCCCTGAGATTTCCATTCCTGGTACTCCTGACTATATACCTAGGCCAAAAGAGCTTGAATTGGTCCCCAGTGTCAGGAGTATATAGATGCCAGCACTATATATAGGAGGGGAAAAGAGAAAGAAAAACCAGTCTGTGGGCTTGAAAATAGAGGAGGTGGAAGTAAAATGAAATGAGGGAAGAACATAGCAGAGGAGATTGCACAGGCTGAGGAAAGATTAACAGGTATTAGAAAAAAGCAGAAGACATGGGAGAATTCAGATCAATGCTGAGGCGAGCAGCAGGGAATGTTCTTAGCAAGGAGCATTAGGAAGGTGAACACAGATGGCAAGGTATGAAGGGCAGACAGACCTGAGAAACTGTAAGGGCAGCATGGAGGAAAAACCTTAAAATCCAAGAATGGGAAGAAGATACAAAGTATATGAACAAATATCTAAAGTAATAATACTCGCCAAATCAGAAACAATAATTTTCTTTATCTTGATGTTAGAAAGTTGCATATAAATTAAGCAATGGTAGTGTAAGAATAATTTTATTTAGTATTTTGGTAACACAATGATACATCTCAAAATGACCATAGAATTTAGCTTGCTAAATGACTGCATACATTCTAAATAGGTGCTACTAAATTTGAGTAACTTCACAAATTACATGAGGCATTATGTGACCAAACAGCTATATAGTGTGTAACCCCCGACTGACATGAGCAGTGTGGATGGATTTTGCACTAGTAGCCAATGCATAGTTAAAGATTTTGGAAGGGTAAAAAATTGCAAAAGCCATTTTTTATTAAAATATGAATTGATGATCCTTGCATTAGAATAGCTATTCAGCTGTAGGTTACATACTTTATTTCTTTTAATAACAGCACTTAAAAAGGTTCAAGAAAAATCATCTTGCTAGCATTTGATCTAATGTAGATCTCCATATGAAAATGCTGAGTATCTTATAAAGCTTTTCACAGGTATAGGCTAAGTTCTGGGGTATCACAAAGTTGTACATAATTCAGAAGAACACCTGAGGTTACTCCATGTGTATGTAGCAGAAAGCTTTTTTTAGCTCTAATACAGATGACAGATGCCATATGAAGTCAGAGCCTTTAAACAGGTACATTATCACTGTGTGGGATTATAGAGCGGTGCTTGTAGGCTTGATTCAGGTTTTTAAAATCAGTAGCAAAGCTTGTACTTAAGATCAGGATTGTGTTGTTAACCCAGCTCTTCCCAGCATTAGTAGGAGCTCTGTCCCTGCTGCCAGCGTGACTAGGACTGGCCACCTATCAAAAGTCACAGTGCAAATCCTTACTTGCTTAGGTCTCAGCAGAGCTACTCGCTGTGCAGCACTGTGCCCTTGTTTTTCTAGCTCTGCTAGCACTTTATCTGGTACTCGGCTGAGCACAGCAAGTCATGTGAGGTACTCTCATGTCTGATGGATTTTATATGTCATTGAAGGCCATCTGCAGCTCCAAAGAAGTGCCCAAATCTTCTCAAATCAGGCATTTACATAGGGCTGTTTGCTTTCTAGAGAAATATGTGGCTTTGTATATACAAACATTCGCCAGAGGTTCAACGCCATAAAGTTTCATGTGTGCTTTACTTTAAAATAATAGGTGTTAAAAAATTTTAGGAACTTTGCCTCAAAAATATTTTAAGAGTGCTTTTTGTTCAGTTAATGGGTACTTTAATTAGGACCTGTAATGTTACTTTTTCTTCTGGGACTTTGTTCCAAACAAATTGTACTAAAAGTACATAGTTGATTTTCAGATATACTAAATAATTCAATAGTACGACTAGCGAGTAGGGATATTATTTGGTCTATGCTTTACTTGAGGCTTGTGGCATGAATGTTTTAATATAAACGCCCCCAATCTCACTTCTACTTGACTTGGCCAATGTGGATTTTACTGGACTGACCTAAGTGCTTAGGGACAATAATACTAAAGAAACATAAAGTTCAGCTATACCTTTATAAATCTAATTAAAATACTTACTTTGTTCATGAACATGCTAATGAACAGAACAGCATATGATTTATATCACCCTTGCCATCTAGTGACATAGAAATTCTGATCTTTCAAAGCTTTATGGAAAGTTACTATATTAGGACATTCTGTTGATTTTCATAAAAAACATGAATTTTAGTTTCAAACATGCTTACAAGCAAGACTTTTATTTTTTTAGGCATTTATGTAAACATTTTGGAATGCTGAAGGCAAGACATTACATTGCCATTTTACCAAAAATGATGTGAACACTTATTACTGAGGCATCAATGTACATCCCAGCAGCCATAATACCAGAGCTGCCATGAGCCTATGGCAGTTTCCAGCAGAGTAAATTCAGAAGCAAGCTGCAGTGTTCTGAGCAACTGCTTTTGTTTGTTTTTTAACACTTCTGAAAGTGGAGTCACCGAAGGCAAACTTAGAGTTAAGGCATAGCGCATGGAGACATGGAAAGGATTATAGAGACAATGCCTGGAGATGCTCCAACCAGTCAGTAGATAAAAAGCACTTTACAATGACAACTTCTGTGAACAAGCTAGAAAAGAAAAGGCTTATTTTCAAATTGCATATGTTTTAACATTTAATATATTGTTCCCCTGGCTCTCCTTCTAGAATTAAAAAGATGACTGAATTATACCTTGTGCAACTTTTCTTCCTGCTTTTATAATGTTTTGTAATATTGGCTATATACCAAAAATCTCACCAGAACAAGCTATGAGTTATAGAAGTCTAAAAAGAGAGAGGAGGATTATCTGTAGATGCAAGGTTTATTGCTTAGGCATTTGCTGACAGCTGACTTTCACTGGCTGCTTTTTCTGCTTGCAGTCTTTGGACAGCCTGATCGAGCAAATCCATTGTATCCCTAAGCGTAACATTCAAGGTGAATGGCTTAGGTTTAATGGTTAGCCCATAGGTGAAGTCCATTTTAGGGTCCTCATTTGGATTAGCAGTAAAATTGCACTGATGCACCAATATAGAGGTAAAGAGAAAGAGCTGCACCTTGGATAACTCCTCTCCAATACACCGACGCTTTCCCAACGAGAAAATCATCACGCTGCTAGTAAGATCTTTATTGATGAACCCATTCTCATCCAGGAATCTTGTTGGATCAAAGTCCTCCGGGTTGGACCATTTTGCTGGGTCATGATTCACTGACCACTGATTTACAAAGATGACGGTGTCCTTGGGAATGAGGTAGCCCATGATGAAGGTGTTGGTTGTGGTGGCGTGTGGAATAGTCACAGGCACAAAGCTGCTGAAACGCATGGACTCATAGAGGAAAGCCATGATGTAGGGCAGGTGAGGCTGATCTTCAACACATGGCAGACGGTCTCTTCCAACAATCCTATCCACTTCTTCTTGCATTTTAGCCTGCACTTTCGGATACCTGTCATTTAAAGCAAGATGTGTGTGCATACATAATGCTTTCAAAGGATTTTTCTTACAAATAATCATTGCTGTAAACATTTTTCACAGAATCTCACCATTATCCTAAATGATGCAGAGTGAGCAAAGTTTAAATACATTGCAGGAATGTGTAGACCTCAGTTGAAAACTTTGAGAAAAAGAACAAACTTCCCATGCACTGGTGTAATTCTAGATTTGCTCCGTTTTTACTTTAGTATCCCGTATAACTGACTCGCAACGTAAAAAATAACAATAACCTAAAGTGTGCTGAAACTGAATATTCTGATCCAATTTTGAAAATTAATTCTTAAACTAGAATTACTTGTCTCTGCTAACTATTGGATTTTCCATGGGAACTCTGATTTTCCAACTCTGTACGTGACTTAAAAGTTAGCACTGAGTTCGTTATCACTAGACATATTTCATACCTTTGGAAGCCTGCAGGTTTCTAAACTAGAAAAAAAAATCCCAGTTATTAAAATGTCAGAATGGCTTTATGAAACTTTTAGTTCGAGAAGACATATTTTCTGATTATAGATAAAACATAATTTTATATTAATGTATTTAAAGATGACTGTCTTGAAGTCTGGACAGTTTGGAAGGCTACACAGTAACCAACAAGGTCAAAGTGTTAATACATCTTTTGCTTATCTGAAAGCACACATTCTGTCCAGGAGGGTTTATTTCCTTTAAGTATTCAAGTTTGCATCTTTGCTTTTTCCTCCTACAGCAGACTCACATGTAAAATACTGGGCATAAAACGAGAAATGGAGAGAAGCCCAAAAGTTATGTGAACACTGGGCATCACACTCTTAGCTGGAGTGTTAAATATTTGCCTATTTTTCAAGAAGCGACTGAGTAGATAGTATTTGCATAAGCCTACAAATTATGCAGGCGATGGAAGAAAAATCCAGGGTAGACTAGAGAGTCAGTGTCATGGCACCTTCTCTTAAACCAGCTCCCCTCTCCGAGTTTCCCCGGCGGACGGGCCGGTGCCAGGGCAGCGCTCCCGCCGGCTGCCCAAGGGGTCTGCCTTGCCCAGTCACGCAATGGCAAGGAAGGCACACACGGCGGCAGCTCAGCATAATAGCGGGTTTGTAAACCGGTGCACGAACTCTTTATCGTGCTTAAGCAGCTGTTATCCTGTTCCTATGATCTTGATCTTGACCTGGTAAAATCTTGGTACTTTCAGGTTTTACTCGGCTGCCTTTCTGCCAAACTCTCCTTATACACCCTAACCTGACCTGAGTAGGGTGGGATTTCTTTTCTTTTGTACTTCCTTATCTCTTTTTGGCAGGTTTCCCAGAGCTTCCGTGTTAGTTAATCGGAGGCTGCTGAGGCACCCCGCGCTGCAAAGACTGGTGCTGCCCGGTCTCGCAAACCCGCGACCCGACGGCGGGTCCCTGCCGGGGCCGCGCCCCCGGCCATGCCCGGACTCGGAGCTCCATGCACTGGCTCGGGCCGGCTGCTCCCGCCGCGGGAGCGCTCCCAGCAGCGCCTTTGCCCATGCGGCGCAGTTTAAACGGGGCTCCCCCGGGACTGGTGAGCGCTCGCACGTCGGGCGGGCTCGCATGTCCCCCCCATCCCGGGTCGGTGGGGCGCCCGGCTGTGCTGCCGCCTCCGCCGGCACATACCTGATGAGGAAGATGAGGAGCCACTGCAGGGCGGTGGAGAGGGTGTCCTGGCTGGCGCCGAAGATGTCGGTGACGGTGGCGGGCACGTGCTCGAGCTGCAGCCGCGGCTGCTCCCGCTGCAGGCGGATGAAGGCGTCCATCATGTCGCGGGGGGCAGCCCCGGGGCGCAGGCTGCGCTGGTGCTGCAGGAACTTGCCGCGGACGAAGCCGTAGAAGTCGCGGTTGAGGTCGCGGAAGGCGCGGTAGGCGGCGCGGACGGGGCTGGGGAAGCGCTGGAGCCAGGGCAGCGCATCCACAAGGCTGCCGGCGCCCACCGCCCGCCCGAACTGCTCGTTGCGCCCCACGATGCGCAGGAACTCGCCGTCTCCGTGGCTGTAGCGGCGGCCGAAGCACAGGGCGCTCATCACGTTCGCCACGGCCACCACCAGGACGCGAGAGGGGTCGAGGAAGGCGCCGCCGGCGCTGCCGCGCACCAGCAGCGCCACCAGCGCCCGCGCCTCGCCCACCAGGTGCCGCTCGAGCAGGCGGCGGGTGGCCGGGCTGCCCGTGGAGAAGGCGCGCACCGTGGCGTGCGCCGCCCGCCGGTGCAGCTTCCAGAGCTCCGAGTACCCGCCGAAGGCCAGGCTGAGCCCGCCCGACACCAGCTGGAAGGACGGGAAGGGCGGGCGGCCGGCGAAGGCGGCCCCCTGGCGGACGAGGGCCTGGCGGATGGCGCGCTCCCCGTTCAGCACCACCACGGGCCAGCGCCCTAGGCGCAGCTGGAACACGGCGCCGTAGGTGCTGGCCAGCCGGGCGAAGGAGAGGTGCGGAGCGCTGCCCAGCTGCGCCGCGTTGCCGATCAGGGGCCAGGGGAAAGGGCCCGGCGGTGCCTGGCGCTGGCCCTGCCGCCGGCGCTGCTGATGCTGCAGGACGAGCTTGCCCAGGTGGATGGCGGCGAGTAGGCAGAGGAGGAGCAGAAGGGAGCTTTGCAACGGAGGAATGCCGCGCAGCGCTTCCCCGAGCCTCTCGAGGGCCATGCTGCAAGGGAAAGGGAGAGGTCAGCGGGCAGCGTCACCGCGGGGTGTGGGCACCTTCAGGTCCCGCGGGCAAGGGGAAGCCCGGACGGGACGCTCTGGCGTGGCGGAGGGGAGCGCCGGCAGCCGTCCGAACGCTCGGAATCCGGCAAGTTCTTACTGTGCGTTCCTCGTGTGCCTAAAGCCCTTCGAATCCTGTGCGAAAAACAAGGGATAATCGATAATCAAATGGCAAGCTCCTAATAAGAGATCGAAGTCGTATTTGGCGGGGGGGTCCGGTAGGGAAAGGTCTCTGCGAGAGATCCAACAGATCACGGCTGAGAGAGGCACAGTGGGAAGCAGGAGGATGCTCTCTCCTGACGAGCCTCCGCAGATGCCGGCAATTGACGTGCGCCGGAGACAGGTTAATTCCGGCGCTGCACATCCCTGCCCCCGGCGAAAAATCCCCTGCGAGAAACGGGATACCCGTCCCACTGTCGGAATTTCCCCCTGCTGCGGAGAAACGTCCGCACGCGGCCACAGAACCCCCTCCGTCCCGAGCCCTTCCCTCGAGCCTTCGGACCCGTCGCGACATCGCCGGCTGGCGGTGTGCCGCCCCGGGGATGGGCTGCAGAGGATGCCCGAGGACTCTGCGTGGCAGTGCTGACTGGTCCCGCTTCCCATCCCCGTGCCCGGGGACCGCCCGCTCCTACCATTTGCTCCAGCCTTTCAGAAGCAGTGAGGGGATGAAGGGGTGAAATGAGCGGCGGGCTCCTGTAGCAGAACTGACCTGTTGCACTCTGCTTCCATCCGAGACCTTGGGGAGGATGGAGAGGAGCTGTGCAGCCGGCGGCAGCTGTAATGGACAGTCGCGGCTCCGAAGAGAGCCGGGACGGCGGCGTTCAGATCCAAGCCTTTGGGAAACTCATTAGGAGCCCCGGTACCTGTCACCCGGAGTTTGGCAGGTCATGTGCAGACAACCGCCAGTTGCGCCCGATCCCAGCGCAGTTATCACCTTCCCAGCTCTTTAACCCTTCGGAGCTCTCCCCAAGGCAGCCACCTGCCCCGAGCAGCCCCGCGGACCGGGAGAGAGCGGGTTGCTGAGCCCACTCCCTCCCTCTCTCTCTCCCTCCCACCCGCTTGCTGGGCTGCGGGGACGGGACAGGGCCAGCCCAGCCCGCTGCAGGGAGCTAAGGGGAGCAGCTCAGAGGGAGCGGAGAGGACGGCCCGCTGCTCTCAGGCTCCGCCGGAACCGGAGCCGCCACCTCTGGGCGCCTGGCATTGCCACTCCCGGCTTTAAACCCGCCGGCATCCGCGGTGCGCGGCGCGGTGCGGGCGGGACGCGGACGGCCCCGCTGGCAAATCGCCGTTGCCTGGCCCGTCCCCTGGCTTGAGGGGTCGCAGTTATTTGCCAGCTGCCCTTGGGCCCTCGCCAAGCGGAGCGGCTGAGCCGCGGATGCTTTTATGGCCGGGGCCAAAAGTTTTAGCGGAGGAGGTGCCGGGAGGGGAGCGGGGTGGCGGGCGGACTCGCAGCTCTCGCTGTAGGGAGGCGAAGTCTCTACTGCATCTTAGGGGCTGAGGAAGCCGAAGAGCTTCCCCTCCTCCGCCTGTCGCCTCCCCGTTGCGTGCGGAGTTAGCATTGCGTGAGCCGGGGCTGGAAAGCCTCCAGCCATCTCCTCCCCGGGCCCCTACCCCTCCTCGCAATACCTGACACCAGCTCCGGGGAGAATAAGGCTGGGAAGCGCCTGGCAGCTTCCACCCCGGCCGGCTCCGGTGCCCTCCGGCCTCGCCTCCGCCCTGCTCTCGCTTCTCTCCCGCTTACGGCGCTTTTTTACTCTTAAATCTGGCGCCTCCGCCCGCACGGGGAGAGCTGGCGAGAGGCGTGTGGGTACGGCGCTCCAAGCCCCCCCGGGCTTTCCGGCACCCCGGGGGAACCGGGACTGCAAAACCCCCAGATATGGGGGAAATCGTTCCCCGAGAAAACAGAATACCTTTGCTTTGTCTTGTCATTTTTGCAGTAACAAGAAAAAAAAAAAAAGAAAATACAGCATTTATTTCAGATTCTTTACAGTCACATCATTAGAAGAAAATACGGTGTTTTGGTAGCATTTAGGGATTAGACAAAATTAAATGCTGGGAGTCAGCCCAGCTCAGGGTGTGAGCCCGGTTCTGGCCAGGCTGCTACTGCTTCTGTCTTTGGTAAAAAGTGTAATCCTGCCTGTTGTCACTGTCCCAGGCTCTTCCAGACGGTGATGCTCCTTCTTGCTCAGACTAGCATCAGCCTTGGATCGTCTGTTGGCTTGGAGCTTCTTCCTGTCGCTGCCAAGTAACAGAGGTGTCAAAACCACTTTTTCTGAGCAGTGCCGGGAAAAGCGAGCTTCCCTTTCCCAGCCCCACTTCTAGGGTGAACTGGAAGGATCCTGCACACATATCCCAGCTTCAAAAAATAGAGCAAAGAAAGCTCCATCCCTTCTGGACTAAGGTTAGGGTGTTCTGATATCTCCATCACTACCAGAAGATTGAACCCAATTTTCACATGCTATAATCACTCAGCTATGCAAAAGTTGTCACCACCCCCCCTTCATCTGTCTCATGTCAAAGAAGAGACATGGACGTCTTCTGGCAAAGTTCCAGAAAAAGATCTGGGTGGTACTGATTTTTTGCCACTGAACAGATCTATTCCAGGCACTGGATCTGAGGGGTAAGAACTAGCTTGGATCAGTTATCTGAACTTTATATTATAGTGCTGGGCATTTCTTATTTCCAGCAGGTAAAGTTGCCCTTTTCTTGGTGACTGTTAAAAAGTCTCCTAAACTCCAGGCATTCCAGCTCTCGTTAATAAGTCCCTAAACCCATTTTTTTGGTTCAGCAACTAAATTAGTTGTATTGCAATTGGATTTATCCTGGCTGTTTGCAAGAATTACAGAGAAAAGGATACATTTCCACTATCATGGCTTGCAAACTCAAAATTTAAGGCAGGAGCCTAGGAGTTATAAATCCTGATACTTTTTTTTATGCTCTAAGGAAACTAATTATTTCTCATTTCACTTCTCTTTGGTCTTCAAGAGTTCTGTCCCTATTAGAAAAGAAAGAAAACCAATTTTAGGTATTTTTTTCTGTGGTGATAGTACCAGCTGGCCCCCCCGTACTATTTACAGCTTTGGCTCCCTATTTCAGGTATTATAGCCTGAGTATTGTTTCGACTGTATACATTGAACATTCACCCAGTTTTTTAGGCTTTGATGCTGTGTGACCTTGATTAGTCCCTTGGTCTCTATTATATGCTACAAATTGCCCTCCTGCCCACCTCTATATTCATTCTTCTCACCTCCTGTTTGTAGAAGCATAGGAGTTCAGAATTACTGGTAGAGAATGTATGTTCTTTTTTTCCCAGTTCTAGGGACTTAATTGAGATGCAGGTCCTACTGAAACCAGTCCCAGATTCCTGAGTTGGTTCGTTTTGTTAGGCACTGAAGACTGAATCAGTGAAAAGGTATGTCACGTAAAACGAATTATTTCTGAGGTCCAGAAAATCCTACTTGATATAATAACAGAAAAAGAGTTGAAGGGCTACAAGTGAGTCGGTGTGGGATTAAGAGAGAGGAATTCAGGCCTAATCTCTTAAAAATCTTGATTGATTTGATAGGAATGCGAGATGCAGGGTTTATGGGGGATATCAGCACCTCTGTGATTGAATAAAGTTGCTTACATATGTGGACAAGCATCCTCGTTGTGGAGGTAAAAATTCGATAAAGGAAGAGGAATTGCGCAATCTAGAGAGTCTTCATTTGCCCTTTAAGAGGGAATTTTTATATCTGCCACAGTCCTCCCTCTTCCAAGGAAACTCTTTAAGCCTTAAGAGATTTTTACAAGTGTTAAGAAATACTTACCTAAATCTGGCGTTGAAGACCCAATACTTAGTTTTGCTTCTAACCATGGCAGCTCTTGCCTTTGCTTTTGGATACTAGCAAGGTGCTTATAAATCTTCATGAGCAGCAACTGGAATTTCTCATGGACTTGACCTTGCTCTGTTTTCTTTTCTTAATTCTTCCTTTTGCATCTTTCCATGGAGAGCCCTCCCACACTAGATTTCTGTCTTTCCCATACCTGGGACTATGGGTCTTTTCCTCCTCTCTCTTAATTTTACAAAATCCCAAGGTGGATTAGTTGAGCAATGTTTTATCTTGGGATTGCTTCAGCATAGATCTTGTACAAATTGTTTACCGTTTGTAGAGTGATTCAAGCCATTCTTTGTTAAACAATCCTTGGCAGTGTTGTTTCTGATTGTCTGTTTCAGAGTGTTGCACAATAATATATAAGATGAATAAACAAGTAGCATAACTGTAAAACACAAATCACTTGGAAATGTAACCAAGTGTAATATCCTACTGTTTCAGGCTACTTAAAATTGTACAGATGCACTTACATACTTCTAGTGTTCAACCCGAGTCTCAATACTGCTGTAAGTCAGGAAAATCACCACTACTACAATCAGAATAAGAACCTGTAAACTTGTGTATTTGTAACAGCTCACTCAGACTATGTTTATGTGGTGATCCCTCTTGATGAAGGGTTACCATTATGCTTCAAGTACTTTCAGATCTGGAGCTGAAGTCTGTTCTCAGTCCAGCCACTGAACCAGCTCATGACTACTGGCTCTGTGGTCACCATCTGTGCTTGCTGCTCTGCTCCCAGACATGTCCCTGCTTCCTCGGGCTTACCTACACTGCACTGAGTGCTCAGTGTTTGAGCCAGCTTGAGACAGCAGCACCACAAATGTGCATGGTAGTGAGATAATTTCTGGTGCAGGCTCCTGGTTTGGCTCAGTTTGGCAGCTTTCTGGTCATGCCAAACAGGAGTTGTAAGTGAAATAGAAAGACCTATATCCTCAGGTCTACCCAGAGTGCCAGGCATATATAAGAGCCAGCTGCAGCTCTATGATTCAGGATTATTTATTTAGGCCACTCACTGTGGCCTAAAATAAAGCATTTGTGGTATGCTTTTTAAAGCATATGTATTTGTGGTTGCATATCACTTTCTTAACCTTCATTAACTTGCAGCTTTCTTTGGACTTTCACTCTTCCCTGCATTCCCACTGACTTCCCAGCTCACGTTTTCAATTCTGCCTTGCTATTGAAAACCCTAAATTTGGTTTCTAATTCTGAGCCAAATTCCGGCAGCTGCTGTGGGAAGGCAAGGAGCCTCCCAGTGCTTGCTGGGGCTCAGTTCAGTGGTATACTGAATTGTAGCCTCTCCATCTGTTTGCATTTTTCATGTTACTTACAAATTAAAGGCATACATTGTGGTCTGCTTCCACATAGGCAACACACAGGTATGATTATAGAAATGAGGACATGGTGTTACGCTTAATTCAAGTATAAAACTTGATTCTGAAACTTCTAATTCTGCCTGATTCCTACAGTATTTGTTTCCAAAGTTTGCTGCCTTTTCTTGACAGTATTAGATGAAACCACACAGTTTAGTCTTTTTTGAGAGGAAAACACAAAGATGATACCTTTGTGGATACCTGTTGAGAAGGCTTTTTAAACTGTCTTCTGCTACAAGGCAAAAGAGCAAAATTTAATTTACACACTGTTGGGCCCTCATCCACGCTATTTTCTGTGTGTCTTTTTACTGACATTGTACAAATTCTTTTAAAGTTCTTTGAAAAAAGCAGGTGGATTAAATGACATTTAGGAAAGATTAGACACTGCTCAAGGCGTGCATTATTGAGTCTGTGCTCAAATGTGATGTATGGGCAAACTGCTGTGCCTGCGCACTCTCCTGCTTCAGCAAGGGGGGTCTCCCAGGCACATCTGGCAGCTCTGCATCCTCACACTGGTTTTGAGGTTTACAGAACCCAGAGCTGTGTTGTGAATGTCCATCTTTACACTGAAGTATCTAAATATTATAACCTTTATGATGTGCCAGGTCACTTCAAAGTTTAAAATTATTGCCTAGGACCAATATTGTTATCGTGTTAACAAGCAGTAATATATCTCTCCTTTGTTTTCCAGACTTTGTTGAGTATTGTATTAGTAGTAGTGATACAAGCTCTGTAGTGCAATTGCTTTATTAACTCTAAGATTTTAGTATTTGTCATTTTAGAAAACGCCAGTGCCCTTGTATGGTTAGAGCATTGACAGATGCTAGTTCAAAACAGTCCTGGGCTACAGCAGGAAACAAAGTCTAATTCCCTCACAGACAGAAGTATTTTCTGTAGGAGTGGGTTCTCCAAAGCCTTTACTATGGATTTGCAAAATATAGTTATTCAGAATTTGGACATTTGACCAAATTTGAGCGAATTATCAAGGGGAGAGCACAAGGCACAAATCTGGGAGAAAAGACATTACCCAGAAAAATGTCAAGTCCCTGTAGAAAATGACCCTTCATGTTTTAACATTAAAGCTTATTTTCTTTGTTCTCATGCATACATTCAACTGGTTTTAGACAGAATTTTTCTAAAGATTATAATGTAAAATATGGATTTGGCGAGAGGGATAGAAAATTTCAGACCAGATTATTGAAATAGAGTAAAATTATGAGTGAAGGAGAACCCAGAGTTTCCAGTTAAGGGAGCTCTGTGCAAGTAGACACTTGCAGGGACTTGACCCTTCAGCACAGAGGAAGAAGACAGTGAAGCACTTGCAGATGGAATGAAGAAACTTGCAGTTCTTTGATAGGAATATGGGTTTTCCTATATTGTCCCCCAAGTGTCCTAGCCATTGATTATTCAAGCCTATAAATGTTCATCTCACCACTTTCCAACCAATAATTTCACATGACACAAATATCAGTCATTTGGGTTCTTCTGTTTGTGTTTGGTGTGCGCCATTTTTGGTGCTTGACAGCAGAACAAGTGGTCAAAATAATAAATTAGACCACACGATTTGAATCTGGTCCCCTCTAGAGCAATCCATGTTGAATTTCAGAATTCTCCTTTGGGCTTCTATTCTAACTTTTGAAAAGCCTGCTCTGCTTACCTGCACATTCACATGGATATGTTGAAATTTCTTTTACTATTAGGCGTGGATTCCATAGTGCCTGGAGTAATTTCTTGTCTAGAAGATTGAAATTTTGTAATGGGAAGTTTTCAGTATTTAAAAACATCATTATCCTTAGTACTGCTGCTTTCAGGTGCTCTAAGAGAAGAGGTGGCACTGGGCACAAATTGATAGTTGAGATGGCAGCTGAACCAAAGAGGAACGCAGTAATTTGTCCATCATGAGGACTTTCCCTGACTTTTAATCATGAAGAGACAGGCCTTTAGCTGGGATTTCCCAAAGGAGGTTCATGTTACGAACCTAATAAATTTCATGTCAGTCAAGGAGTTGCTTGTAAATGTCACCTCTTAGATAGCCCTGCTCAAATGAGTCAAGATACATGCTCACCGCCTCCTTCTCCCTTCCACTACTTCAGGTCAATAAAATGTTGAATAGTATTTGTGAAAAAGCTGCAGAGTGATAGCTCATCCAGGAGAAACAGTGATTATGCTACACTGGCTTCACTGAAGTATCCTGTAAGGTGAAAACACATGAATCGAAACCAGGAGCTCCTGTGATTTGGCTGATGAAGTTCAGCTGAGGAAACATTTGCACATCCCTCTGTAGCAAGGCATTCTTGGCTTCCTCTGCTCTGCTGTGAAAGGCTTTGGTGCATTTGCCTCCAGCAGTAACTGCATTTCAGTGGTAAATGAAATGACTCAAATACTTGGGACTAGGATGAATGCAGGTAATACCCCAGCCTATAGAATTATTTATGCTCTTCCCCAGGGTAGGGGAAATGGGAGTTATTTGTTTGCATATTTTTTAATTTGAACAAGGATTTGGAGAATGCATATCCAAACTAATGCAATAAGGGAAACTCCCTTTGTGGTATCTGTGGTCAGTGATGGAAAATTGAGTTTAGGAGAATTTTAAAGTATTCTATGGAAGGACTGCAATCTTGGTCAAGATGGTTGGCTTCTTCTGTAAGACAAGTAATAATAATATTTCCTCTGTCCCTCAGTAAATTTTACAGAATGGAAAAGCAGTCTTGACACATACATGCTCCTAGCATTTGGAAGCAAACCCAAGGAAGTGTCTGTTTCTGAGCCATTCAGGTCTTCTAACCTTCAGCAATGTCAGATCAAAGACCATGAGGGAAACAGACTGCAGGTGCCAGTCAGGGCAGGTTACATCTTGTCACAGCACTCCGGGAAGAGGCCTTTGCTAATGTCTGTTAATCTCATGGCACGCCAAAGGAGAAAGACAGAAAAAAATTGCCATAAATTCTTCCTTTTCCCAAGGAACCCACACCCAGGCTCAGGGTGGCCACACAAAGGCTTGATGGCTTCCTCTAGAAGGGAGAGCAGTGTCTGCCCGTGCCTGCCCTGGGGTGGCTGGGCAGATGTGGGGTCACCCTGCAGGAACAGTGTCTGGATCTGTCAGGGAATAAGGGCTGAAGCAGCTGCAGAAGCAGCAATGCACTGGAGGTGATGACAGCAGCAGTAGCTGAGACCATGAGAAGAAATTCTTGCAATGAAGAGAGCCTAAAGTCCACCCTGGCTGTTGTCTCCCACAGAGACACTCACTCTGCAGCCACAGAGGAAGCTTAAAATGCTGTGCAGCACCATGGGGAAGAAGTAGCAGCAGCAGAGTTAACAGAGTCTTTACCAGCTGCAGGGAAAGACAGGATTAGGCACAGCTTAGGGCGCTGTAGGGGATGTCTTTGGCCAAGAGCCAGATTTGCCCCTATCTTTCTTTTGAGGTGTAAATGGCATGCAAGGAGACTTCTCCCAGTGGCTTCCCTGTGAAGATAAATAACCTGATCCCCCGGTTATTATCCCCCTGCTCTCCTCCCCTTCCCCCTGACTGACTTTGATTATTGTAACTTTACATGCGCTTTTAATTTGCGTGCAGGCAAGTACAAAGGCACAACCGGATATACCTGTTATTTGCCAATGACCTGAAAGAGCATAGTTTATGTTAAGCCTTGGGTTATGGTAAGGTTTGCACGCGATTCCTCAATATACATGCTGCAGGCAACTGATGCATGGAGGTGATGGAGGGTGGAGGAAAGTTTTAAAGTGACAGAAGCTGATTTGGTTCCTAATTAATCAACCATTTACGTAGAGGCCTCCATTGCAATACTGTGGAGACCAAGTCTTGCCCTTTCTTCAGGCAAGGAATGTATGATCACATTATCCTGGCTGTAGTTTGTTCATGGCTGCACCTGCAACTGATCATGAATGCTTTGTGAAAATTAGGCAAAAAAGGTAGGTAGGATGTTTACACCTGCCTGTTTGTGCATACTTTTGCATGGCAGGCAGACGACTGGAAGTGCTGGAGGAAGCTACAAATGAGTTAATTCATGGCAACAGAGTCAGGACAGAGTGTGTGGGGATGCACACCTTGACTGAAGTGTGGGGGCCTGGATAGAGAGGGGATCCACATTTTAATGAATGGAACTCAGCCTCCACACAATTCGGAGAGGTTTCATTTGACCTAAACTCCCTCAGCAAGATATAAAGAATATCCATCCCTCATGGGTACATAGTTACAGCTGAAGCCCGCAGTTACAGCAAGCAGATGTGGGGTTCGGTGCTTATCCTGCACACTGACTTGCTCACTTCACAGGGAATGCCTAATGATGTTTGCTAAACATTTCTTTTCAGTGATTTCACATCAAATTAGCTAGGTCTTCAAGCAGAAAGGAAGTGTCTTTATCTGCCAGGCAAATTAACCTTGAGGTCTTAAACTTCAGTGGTTTTATTGGTGCTACGTGCTTTAACCTAGCGTTAAAAACTGCACCAGAGGAATTAATTCACATTTTGTTTGGAGGTTCAAGAAAGGGAAAGGATTCCATTGATTCTCAGTTCCACCTCTTATCTCCAGGGAGTTGAAAGCAACATGAGTTAAATTAAGCTTTATGGGATTAAGGGACAGATCTACTCACACTTCTCTCAGAAACAGTGGGAAAAGCTACAGAAAGTCAAGTGCTACTCTTACAAACAAGGGCATCATAAAATGATTGTTAAAATAACAGAAAACAAGATGGACCTATTGTTGCAAGATCTCTGTGTAAGTTTGCATTTCTGCACGTAAGCACATTTAATTTTTTTTTGCCTCAGATTCCCCCCAAAACTGGGAGTGATCATTGGTGTGGATCTGCCCAGTATCTGTTCTGCTGTTTTCTAGCTTAAGACAGATCCTGTACAGCCAGCATCCAGGAAAATGTTTACATTTGTAGGACAACGATAGATTGACTCATTTTTTTACTCATGTTTTTAAGTCAAACACTGCAACTCTGCCTTCTATTTTCACAAGCCCATAGGCAACCATGGTCCACTTGCAAAAGGAATTTATCTGAATCAGCTTTCAAAATAAATCTATTTGATTTTCCTTCTTCTCCTCTGCTACATTTTTGCTTCTTGCTTGCAACCCTCCTTAGCTTCCCTTTTGAGGAATTTGCTTTCTTTTAAAAACCTTGTTTTTTCCTTATTAGTTTACCTTTTACCCTGTTTTTCAGTTCTAAGAAGCCAAAATACGTAAGTTTTGCATACCTGCATTTTAATTCTTCCCCATTTGTCTTGATACTTAATACAAGTGTAGAAAACTCACATCTAACAGCAACTTCACAAAAGCTGTGAACTCTCAAACACACGGTTGGTCTTTTCGTGGTGAGTATATTTATAAAAATGTAAATGTTGCTACAGGCTTCTTTTGAGGAAGAAAGGTTTTCATTTAAAAGACCCAAACAAAAAACGTCTGAACACATATTGCTGCCCGCAATCTGTTTTTTAATGAGTGTAGTAAAATCACTTAATGTTGCTGTAAGCACTGATGCACAAAAAAACCCAAAAAACCAAAACCACCCCCAACCCCCCCGCCCAAAAAACTCAAAACAAAAAAAAAAAAAAAAATCCAAACCAACCTTGAAGTTTTTTGCACTTAGAAACTTGAAAGAGTGTGAAACTCTCTGCTCCAGCCCTGGAATAAAGCAGTCACAACAGCAAACCTTGTTGTGACAGGGTTAAACAGTCAGGAAAGGTTTACAGGCTGCCTGCTTGTCCCTTGATTCATCAGGGGTTTAGATGAAGATGTGTGCCCTTTTTCTGGTATGGAAAGTCTGGAAGCCCTGCAGCTGGCTTTGGATGAGGGAATAGCTTTGCTTTGTGTTACTTTATGAATTTGATGTTTGGATAATAAACTGTATCCTGGAGCGAAATCTGAAGAAGACTTGGGTATTTCTGTGCCTTGACCTTTCCCTTCCCCTTCCCCATGGGCACGAAAGCCCACCAGCGTACAGGCTGTTAAAGAGCATGTGACAAGCATAGCAAAATATTTTCCTTTTCCTTCATTAAAGTAATCCTGGGTTAGGTTATTGAAAGAGAAGTGTAAGGAGGCAGGTACGAAGACGTTGTAAAGAAGCAGCAGGCCTAGATTTCAGGTGTACGTACACACAAGAGGAAGTCCTACTGAAGATGAAAAGTAGATGAAAGTAGAGTGATTGAGATTAGTTCAGGATATCTATCTAATACTCAGTATTTGCATTTGATCAGGTTGCAAAGCCATGGCTGCTGGAGCATGAGTTTATGTCTTCTATCTTCAGAAAATGCTAAATTCCCAAACAGGAAATCTGACATCAGATTAGGAGGACAAACCAGTTACTGTCATCTTCAGCTGAATAGGGATCATAAAGATGGATTCCAAGTCTGAAACAATACAAGGGTAAAATAGGGTAGCAGTAACAATCTGCTGCAGTTTGCAAAGTGGGCAGAGCTTTGCCTGCATGGCATTTACTGCTTGCTGAGGAGGTAAGTGGGAAGTCACTCCCAAAAGAGTGCATAGACCAGGAGAGAGAAGAGGAGGGAGGTACAAATAGTTCAGTAGGTGTGACTAAGGACTGGCTACAGCACCACTGTTTATATACTTCCCATAGAAAAAATGATAAAGTCACTCATGTTAATCTTACATTGAACATTTTTGCATGGCAGCAGGTTTTGAAAAATCTTGACAAACTCCATATTTTCTAAATTATCCCACTCAAGCAGCATAACACTTTCTTTAAAGCTAATGCAGTCAGGAGAAATGATAGACCATTTCATTTAAGTCATTATTTTCACATTGATTCAAGTAGAAATGAAGGCTTCAGCAGGCTGCAAACATGGGAAACAAGCTAAATATCCCAAGTGATATGGGTATGCTGCAGAGAAGGCTGGACACCAACAAGATGGAGTAATAGCAGTGCAGAGAACTAGATACAAATAATACTTGTTCATGGTGTCTATCTGATAGTCAGTAGTTTCAATATTCATGTCCCTGAATGGCAGCCTTGCCTGAGAAGGCAGCCTCTGCAGAAGCATCAGAACTTTGTCAAATTCAATTAATGAAAGCACTGTATCCAAGAGACACCGGTAGCAAAGTTTAAGTAATGGAAACCCTTGGCCTTGCTTAGGCTGATAAGGACTTCAGTATTTGGGTGGATATCTGAAAAAGTCATAAGGGCCAGAGCTGGTTTTTCTAACTCTAATGGATGTCTGGCCAAAACTTACATGGTCACGCCATGAGATTTAAACGTAAGAAAAACTTGGTATCAAGACAGCACTGGAAAAGGCTCCTCATTGGAGGTTTCAGCAAGCTAGAAAAACACTTCTCTGCTGTTATTGTTGTGTACATGCTTCTACCTTGTTTTGCGTGGTGTGGATGAGCTTAACTGTGGCTCATTTTAGGATTGTTTAGCCTGTGGTGTCTTTGCAGAGCAAGGATGGTAGTGGCCCTGGTGCACTTTAGTGTGCTTGTACCAAACACTGCAGGTTGCCTGCTCTGTGCAACCCCATAGACCTTTTCTCTTGCAGGGTTCTGAAGCTGACTCTTCATTGTCCAGGCAACATCATACTTAATCTTATTAGTTGACAGTCTTGTTAGATGATTTTACTATGATTTTTTAATGTGGTCAAAGTAGCACAGCATGCACATTCATCTCTGGCCAGCCATCTCCCAGCATGCTGAGCTGTCAGATCTATGGATGCACGGAAATGGCACCTCAATGTGCTATCAGATCATCTGGCACAATAAACTTGTCCTTTCACAGTTTTTACACTTTATGCCAGCTGTGTAAGGAGATGTGATACCCATAAGAGCAATATGAAAAGAAATCCTATCTAGTCTGGCATTACCTCTGCACAGGTGATCGTGTATCTTTAGAATAATCTGGACTGATCTGAACTAATCTGAACTGACAGAGAAAGTTCATGGCAGTTTTACATAGCCCAGGTATTTTAGATATATATTCCTAGTAAGCTGGGCTTGTGGAGTTGTATCATTGAGTTGTTGCCTGACTTGTTCTCTATGGAGCATAATTCTTACTCTTCCATCAAGGTCGTCTGAAATCATTATTTCAACAGGTAAGTACATGGATTCTGTTTATTAAGCCAACATTGACAGTTTAAAAAAGAGTTGCTTCCTGTGATTTAAATGTACCCCTTCTCAATATATTTTACTCTGCAGCATCTTTGTTACATATTACAGGATGAATTTTTACTGGGCTCTTCCCTGTTAGATCTTGATTTTTAGATTAGGCAGCTGTCCAGATTATACAGCAAACCAGTTTGTAATAAGTATAAGTAACTCTGTAAATCCATTGTACTAAGTATAGAAGAACAATTTAAGCGTAAGGAGTTACTTACATCTAAATTCCAGCCAGCATCTGAAATAAATCACCTAGGGACACAGATGTATTTGCATAAATGTGCACAGATCATAGTGATAATGATGTGAACAACATTTTTTTGTCAGCTAATCACAGGCCCTTTCACAATCATTCCTAAGCACAGCACTATAGCACACTTGTGAGGTGGATAATTACTAAAATTCCATTTTAGAGAGCAAAACAGTGAAACAACATGATTAGGGACTTTCCAGAGGCTGTCTCTGACATTTTTTACTTGCTTGGCAATAAAATCAAATTTCATTACTTCTGTTCCTGTACTTCATCTACAGATTCATATTCCTTTCTCATACTTCTGTCTGGCATTACCTTTTATACCTAGTACCTTTTTACATTCAGGGATAACCTTGCTAAGTGTTTCCACAGATGGATAACATTTGACAGATTTTTCATCTTACTAAGAAAATGTGAGAAAAAATTCCAACATCTTCTATACCAGGAGGAATAAATACATTCACCTGCTTCTTCTGATTCCCAGACCTTGTTTTGGCAAGTCAGACTTGTATTAATATGAGATAGGCATCACACTCACTTCCATCCTAATGCCAAGTGCTGAGGCTGGCTGATGATATTGGCTCACCCTACTTGAAACATTTTCTTGGCACCTCTTATAAACTCCTCTGGGAAATCTATCAACAAAACACAGATTTAAAATACCAAACATGGCAGGAAAAGAATTGTGGCAAAACACAGTGAATTCCACATGTGGTCAGGGAGAGTGTATTCTGTTACACCTGTCAGGTTGTCATCTGGGACAAAACTCCAACTCTGCTGTGGATCTGGTCATGCCCTGGCTATTGGGAGAGGAAACCCGTCCATGGTTCACCTGCTGACACCTGGAGACACACCTTGGCTGCAGGTGCATGTCTCAGAGTACCAGCAATGCATGGTACTGTGAGATGTGGGCATGCAGAGGACACAAAGCTCCCCACTGGGACCTGTTGTTCCCTGACTTTGTGTCCCCATGCACAAAGTGGAGCGAGCAGCCTAGGAGGTCAAGTGGCTGAAAAGTAGAGCTGGAAATTGCCAAGAAATAGAATTACAGATCTAAGGAGGGCTGAGGAGAATCTCCAAGGATAACACAGACCACCCTGTTGCTGCCAAACCTGGATCAAATATGCCTGTAATGTTTCCAACAGATGTGTGTCTGAGCTCTCCTGAAAACCCTTCTCTCTGGAGATTGCACTCTGTCCTTTGACAGTGCATCTGGGGCTTTGTTGCCCTTTGCCAAAGGTCATGCTTCTTTCGTTTCAGACACATCACGTTTCATTCCTTAAAGATCCAGTGAATAAGTTCTTCTGTCTGCAGTCTTGAAGTCTGACATGGTATCTCCCCTTAGTTTTCTTTAGATAGAGCCTACAAGTCTCCTTATAAATTAGAGGTCCCAGGGTTATTGTGATTCTTGTTAATTTTTTTCTAGGTACCTTGCTATTGCTATGTATTGCTTTTACTCTAATACAGGACAGAGTATTCAAAAAAAGTACAAGTGAGCAGAACAAAAATATTTCATTTTTTTAAGATAAATCTTGTGACACATCACTCCAGAATTGCTATTTGTATTAGCTTGTGCCTCTCTTTTCCAAGCAGGAAGGAGTTTCTTTTCAGTATTATATGTCCTGAAGCAAGATCTTATGAGGTAATGAAAAAAGTTGAATAAATGCAGTGTGAAGAAGTTATAATAGTTAAATACATGGACGTGTAGCTTCCTTTGATTTACATTGCTTTTATTAGTTTTATTGTCATAACAATGTTGTGATAATTAAAAGTTTCCATGGGAATGCCACAGGGTTTTATGTGTCCCCAGGAGCAGCTATTCTACTTTAGCAGAAGTTATTTTTATCATCTTCTTAGAATAAACTTCATTCATTCCTGCCATCTCATTCTCATCTCCCAGAAAGTCTATTTTGATGCTTGAAAAAATACAGCAGTGTTTATTTGGGTAAAGTATACAGCAGGATCATCTTCTTCATCAAAATTATCTTTCATTTCTTTCTTTCAGTATCTGTCCATTCTATCTCTTCAGAAAATGTATCTGGTATTTGAGTGGTATATCTTTTGTCATTCAAAATACCTGTGCTGGTTGGGATAGAAAGTAGAAAGAGGGCAATTTTGTAAAGTGGGCAGATGTGAAAGACTCTAATGAGAGTCTTTCTAAAGGAATCAATAACTACTAGGATAAATTCCCTCTCTGAAGTTGCTGAAAGTGCAGTAGTTCTGCATCCATGGTAGACACTTCTGCTCATAGGACTCATTTAATTACTGCACCCAATTATCAGATACTTTCTGTTAACCACATGAAATGTGGGATTGTTGTAGGATACAGTGGAAGTTACAAGGCATTTCTGTATTCCAATAAGGTTCTTCATGTGTTCCTCACACCTCCCTGGCTAAGCATGTGCAGTAGCATTTCTTTTGACTTGGACCTTCTTCAGGGCATTTGGGAGGATTCAGGCTAAACCTCTGCGACAGCAGACCAGTTTTTCCACGGTATATGTGGCTGGTTCCTTGATTTTCACTAAAATTTTCTTCTCTGACCAAGCTGATGTCTTCTAGCATGAGAGGCTTACCCTGCAATGAGTGCACCAGCTTGGAAAGATTGTGAGTGAGAATGAAGACAAGAATCATTAGTAAAGAACGTTACACTAAAAAAAAAAACCACCACAAAATACTTGGCTCTGCTGTGGAACGTTGAAACGATTAAAAAGTGAGATGTGTCATTTTTTTTCTTCTAGCTACATGCAGCATGTGTTTCCCATGTCTCATATTACAAGCAAATGTGAACTGAGGGTTTATGGTAATACCACCTAGGAAGTATGATATCATCTTCCCCACAGGTGGTAAGTCAGTTTTCCAAGGTGTGTTTACACGCAGCATTTCAGAGCACCAGCACACACACCAGATACTTAAGCAATATCTGTAATTACGGAAGAGTTTAAGGAATAAACACTGTCTAGCCAGGTATGACTTGTAAAACACCTTATGGCCAAATATGTGATGTCATTCCTATTATCTTGATAAATTCTTGTTAGGGCATGAATTCAACTGAAGTTAAATGAAGCTGATAATGTGGTTTATAAGTGTGAGCACGCAGAGTTTTTGTAATCAGACTAGTTGTTAATAAGATAAATAATCTGATAGTGCAGAAGCAAATTTGCTTGTATTTTGAGATTTATAAATCCTGTGTTTCAGGATGATAGTCTGTTTATATCTAAGTTGTAAACCACAAACATAACAAATTGTACAAGATTTCTAGAGGAAAAGTGACAAACATTACCATCAGTCAGATGCCCAGCTTGATACATTTATTTTCCTCTTGGCTCATCAAAGGTCTGAATACCAAAGATTGTTAAGTTTATTAAAGTATTAGCTTTCTTTTATATTCTTTTATTTTTGGTGTTTATTGAAACCATTTCATGAAGTTTAACAGGCTGGAAATGGCTCTTGCCAGCTAAGTCAGTTTGCTATTTGTTTTTTGGAGTTTTTTTACATTGGAAGCACATATATAAAATATGAGCTTAGAAGGTGTTAAATGGTGTAAAACCATATCTCCGTATGTCACTTCCATTCCAATGCTGGCTCCAGGACAGATTCATGGCTGTCTTTCTCTAAGACCTGGGATATTTTTGTCAGAAAATGGTACAGAAGGGTAAGACTCTATGTCCTGTTGCCATTGCAGCACTTGTCTCTCACTTTGTTTTTCATTGCTGTTTTTTCCCAGTCTGATCCTGATCAAGTGGCTTAGCAGATGTGCTTGACCACCTACAGCCTTTTTGGACTGTTTTCCTTCCTGGCTTTTCAAGCTCAGCTATTCAGGAAATCTGAACTATGTGTTGATCTCTGAGGCTGTTCCAACTTCTCTTAATGCAGCAATTATTTAAAAGAAGTAGGCAGCAGTCCTGCAAAATATTTGTCCACATTTCTCTTGGATGCCTTCCTTTAGTGAGCAGATGAGAAGAGTGTCTGGTTTAAGCTAGTTTCCTGGAGAGGCAAAGCAAGTGCAATACTTATTGTCCGCACATATGTGTGTATCTTCATGAGCCACAAACACCTTTTGAACACACTGGACTCTCTAAACTAGAGGAATTGAGATCCCCAGGGTCCTGGAATTCCTATAAACTTCAGTTAAACCAAACAGAAGAGAGATGTATCATCAGAGGTTTGCTGAAGGGCATACTTCATCACAAGCTCTTCCTTTAATAGACAATTCAGCCACAAGACCCTAATCCACAGGGCAGTGTCAGGTTCAGTAGTTTCACATCCCTTGGCCAGAAGTGAAGCAGTACTCTTGTGGGTGCAAGTCTTGAATTTTATGAAATGCTTTTCAGAGCATATTTCTCTTGACTTCCACATCAGTCTCTTCATAAATTTGTTTTTGGTCATTTTATGTGTTATGGAGCCCCACAGGGCTTAATACTGCACCTACTTACTTTTTATGCACATATATTGTTTCTCAGTGCAGCTTGTCACTACAGAGCTACAAGGCATGGCTACATTAATCATTCTTCAGCACTCCTTCTTTCCTGATGTGTCACATTCTTCTCCTTCGTGCTGTGCTCGAGAGAGAACATTGATAGCACACAAGTTTTTGATCAAAAACTGTGCTGAACCAAACAAAGTGATATTTTTGCCAGTTTTGTTGTTTATGATACAGCATTTACACTGTCTTATTTATAAACTCTTTCATCTGTAGCACTGAATGGTGCTGGTCTTCCTTTTCCTTCTTCTTTCCAAGGAGAAGTCGCTGACCGTCAGTCAAGTCTTCAGGCGTGGCTCTTCCCAGTGGCAGCATCAGCCCAGCTGGATCCCCAGAGGGCTGTGGATGGCAGGTCTCCTCTGAGCCTTGTCCCCTCCCAGAGGAGTGCTGGGGGCTCCACCAGAGCTCAGTGCCAGAAGGGGCTGGTCTGGGGACAGACCCAGTGGGTCCCTGTGGGGATGCCCACCTAGGCATGCTGGTATGGGCTGGTGTTGCACAAGGTCTTGGGCAGTGAGAGGGCCTTGCACCACGCAGGGGCAGGCTGCTTCCTAGGATCATTTGAGCCTTTTCTAAGCTATTTAGTCTGCATATTTTGGATACCATGAATATGCATACTCAGGACTTGGCCATTGCCTTGGGTTTCCAAAGCAGGTGGTTTGTCTGAAGTCTGTCACAGTTAGCCCAGTCTTTTTTTCCTCATAGCCTCAGACTAGTCAATCTCAGCTTCTATTTTTTACAGCTGATACAACTTGGCTCCTGCTGGAGCAGCAACAAACTCATATGCAGCTATTAGGGAGAGATTTGCTTCCAGAACTCCTGCTCTCAGTCTTTTTGACCACAAAGTGTGATAAAGACAGTAGAGATCCAGATCTAGACACATTCAGCTCATCTACATTTCTTGACAAAAAAACTATCTATTTCTGCCCTAACTCTCTTATTACATCTTCAGAAGTATGTGAATTGTTTCTAGTTTTGGATGAAGCATTTATTTTTTGCATTATAAAACAATAAGAGACCTCTCCAACTCACTGATATAGCTCAAAGGGATAGAGTGTCTCTGGGAGGAAAGATAAAGTAGCCTGAGCTGTGGAGAATCCAAGTATGTCAGTTTTTGTAATTTGGGCCTCTCTAAAAATTATGTGCATTGCATGAATAAGACATTTTGGTCCATGTTCCTGCAAAAATTTTGAGACGAGAATTCCAACTTACAGCAAGTTTTATCCCATGTAGTATGTTCCATTCATGACAGTCTTCACTTTTTCAGTCGTTTCATATCTGTGAGAAATAAGATTATGCTTTGAAAAGTATTAAACCAACAATGACATATGAAATCTGAGTCTCTGCTTTCACAAGAACAAAGTGTGTATTCTCCTTGGGCCACCATAATCACTATTCCTTTTAGGAAACACATTTCTAAGATGGATTTGAAATGGTAATGTTGAAACCTAACAATAACTAAAGAAATGTGTTTGAAAGATGATGATTTGCACAGCTCTGCAACATTTGCCGTCAGCAATGCTTAGAAGAGGAGTAAAGTTTCTTACTTGAAAGGAAAGAAGGCAGCACTGGATTAAGCGTCTTAAGGTGACTAAATGAATTACTCCTGTTTCATCTATTGACATATGAGGTGGGAGCTGCTTTTGTTAGTGGCTGACAGCACAGAGTCACCCAGGAAAGCACCTGATAGTCCAGTTTACTCATTGCTTTCCTCTACCTGACAACCAAGAAGTCTACAAGCAAATGATTTTCTAAGGATGCCTCAGGCTGATGCACAAAACAAGTTGGCTTTGTCTGGAACATGCTTGGTCCAGCATCTCCATGTCTTCAGATGTTCCTCACCAGGCACCGTGTGTCAGTCCTTTTCTAATTGCAGAGGTAACAAAGCTCAGTTTCCCCTTCTAGCACATAGAGTAGAAAGAGGCTCCTTCTGCCTCCTGAATCCAAACTTCCATAAAGAATGAAAAGATTGATGCTTTTTCATCTGAAATGTCATAGGCCAAAGAGAATCTAAAACTGGATAACAGAGTGAAGCACTTAGACTTGTTGCTTTTATTACCTTTCTCACACCACAGGAGCAAGGGAGATGAAATATGAGCAAATTCCAAATAGAATAAAGGAAATGCATTTTATGTAACATACAGCTGGACCTTGAGACTCATGCCAAGAAATAACAACTAGACTCAGGAGTGAGTGAGACTGGGAAGAGGACTGGGTACTTCTGTGAGCAGTGGGAATTTTAGAAATACTTTGAAAGGGCTCAAAAACAGGTTTAGAAGGGATGTAAAACCTGAGCTAGCTGTTAAATTTGCATGAAAAAACCCTCTCAGATTTAAACATACAAATTCAATGTTTTTAATTTGATCTTTTGAGCCTATAGGTAAACATCCCTGTCAAACCTCACTGGTGTTAATTTTCCCATGTATCGAGAGTGTGTTTAGCTGCTATGGGGTGCTGCAGTTACACAGACAGCACTTTGTCAGTGCCTAGTCTGAGTTTTTCCAATTTGGGGTTTTCACTGTCATCTTCTAGGAATAATTCAGCCTCTCATTTTTCTTCAAGATTTTAGACTGGTGGGAGAGCCTGTTTCCCTGTAGGAAATGTTTGCCTGGGGAATTTATTTGAGCAAGTCCAGAATGCTCATAACATCAAGTGAATTTTGAACAGAAAAGGATTTTTATGGCTGGTCATGATTCATAAGCTAGTTTCTCACCTCCAGATCTAAGTGATTCTTCTTCAAAAAGGAGGATTCTTTTATGTGCCACATCAGAGAATCATAGAATATTCTCAATTGAATGGAACCCATAAGGATCATCAATGTCCAACTTCTACCTCTGCACAGGCCACCCCTAAGAATCACATCATATCCCTCTGATAATGCAGAAGAGGAGATTTATTGACATGTTATTTTGTTCCTGTAAAGATGTCAGCCTTCAACTTTCTTCTCCCTCCAGGTGATTGCATGGTCACCATTTGCACATTTCAGCAATTTTTATCTCCTCAGGGCATGTCTCTTATGAAAGCAGGGTTGTGTCAGGAGGTTGAGAAGGAATCTACAGGAAAGATGAAGTTCTTGTCTATGCAGACAAAAAGCTTGGTTGTTGTCCCCATGTCCTTCTGGCAACACAAGAGGGAAGAGTCGAGCAATGTAGACCCACAGTTGTATCATCTGTGTGACCCACATTGTGAAAACTAGATCCACAAGCAAGGAAAGAAGAGGAAAGCTTGCTTTGTCATGTGGGAAAAAATGCTTGGCAAACCACAGTGAGGCATTTCAGGCTATCTTCTTATTTATTCTTAAAACACTTTTACTTCTTTTTAACATTAGCCATCAAACAAAATATTTGAAGTTTTTAAGGAGCACAGTTACTTTCAGCTTTGTAAATAAGAGAATAACTTATTCAGCTATAGCTGTCTTTGTGATCTGTTTTTTGATTCAATGGAAAAGTGATGACAGGTGTTGTCAGGCAGTAATTAATTCTTTCAGCATAACTGTCCAGGCTCTCGAATGATTTATTTTGTGTACAGTATTTGGCAAAAATGGAATCTACTTAATGTGTTTAAACAACAAGAGAAAATTATTTAACTAAACTTTCCATGCTGCCTGCCTGAATGCTGTGTGTTGGAATGCAGCACCGTACCACCTTACAGTGAGAAGTGCGGAACTGACTAAATTTATACTGGAAAAGGTCTCATAATGAGCAATTTTCTCAGTGAGAAGAATAACAGCACTTTTTTCAGGTTAGCACCATAATCACAGAATCACAGAATTATAGAATTGTTTAGGTTGAAAAAGACCTCTGAGATTTTCAAGTTCAACCTTTAACCCAGCATTGCCAAGTTCACCACAAAACTGTGTCCCTAAGTGCCACCTCTACGTATCTTTTAAACACCTCCTGGGATGTTGACTCAACCACTTCTCTGGACAGCTTGTTCCAGTAATTGATAGCCCTTTCTGTGACAAAATATTTCTCATATCCAATCGAAACCTGCCCTGGAGCCATTGAGGCCATTTCCTCTTGTCCTATCTCATGTTACTTGGGAAAAGAGATCAAGCCCCATCTCACTACAGCCTCCTTTCAGGCAGTTGTAGAGAGTGATAAAGTCTCCTGTTGAGTGTCCTTTTCTCCAGGCTAAACAACCCTAGCTCTGTCAGCTGCTCCTCACAGGACTTGTGCTCCAGACCCTTCACCAGCCTTGTTGCCCTTCTCTGGACATGCTCCAGCACCTCAATGTTCCCCCTTAATGAGGGGCCCAGAGCTGGACACAGCTGCTGTGGCCTCACGAGTGCCAAGTACAGGACAACCACTGCCCTGGCTGGACACTATTGCCAATACAGACCAGGATGCCATTGGCCTTCTTGGCCATCTGGGCACACTGGCTTATGGTCAGTGACTGTCAACCAGCATCCCAAGTCCTTCTCCTTCAGGCCACCCAGCACTTGGCTTAATTGAACATCATACATTTGGTGTCACCCAATAGATCCACTCTGTCCAGATCCCTCTGCAGAGCCTTCCTAACATCCAGCAGGACAATGCTCCTGCCCAACTTGGTGTTGACTGCAGACTGACTGAGGGTGCACTCGATCCTGTCATCCAGGTTGTTGATAAGGTTGTTAAACAGGACTGGCTGCAGCACTGAGCCTTGGGGAGCACCACTTGTAACCAGCTTCCAGCTGGATGTAACTCCATCCACCACCACTCTGGCTGGAGCATCCACCCAGTTTTTTACCCAGCAAACAGTGTACCTGTCCAAGCCAAGAGGAGATGCTTACTCCCGGAGAATGCTGCATCAAATTCTTTACCACAATCTGGGTAGGCAACGTCCTGTCCTGGTTTTGGCTGAGATAGAGTTAATTGTCTTCCTGGTAGCTGGTACAGTGCTGTGGTTGGGATTTTGGATGAGAATGATGTTGGTAACACACTGATGATTTAGTTGTTACAAAGTAGTAACTAAAGGACTTTTCAATTTCCCATGCTCTGCCAGTGAGGAGGTACACAAGAAACTGGGAGGGAGCATGGCCAGGGCAGCTGACCTGACCTGTCAAAGGGATATTCCATAGCAGGAAATGCCATGCCTCATATATAAACTGGGGGTGTTACCTGGAATTGGGTTGATGGTTGCTTGGGGAATGGCTGGACATCATTCAGAAGCTGGTGAGTAGTTGTATTGTGCATTGCTTGGGGTTTTTTTGAGTCTTATTCCTTTCTCTCTTTTTGTTATCTCTCTTTTCATTACCATTATTACTAGTACTAGTATATTTTACTTTATTTCAATTATTAAACTGTTCTTAGACCATGAAGTTTTTATCTTTTTTCCCCTGATTCTGCTACCCGTCCAACTAGGGTGGGGGAAGTGAGCCAGTGTCTGTGTGATAGCTGCCAGCTGGAGTTAAACCATGACACATCCACAAGGTTTGTGGATCCATCATTGTTCTCATTCTTGTTGTTGGTTTTCACTGCATTAGAACAGACTACAGCATTAAAAACAAAGGTCTTCATTCCCCATATCCATTACTTTGTTCTCATGAGAAGAAACCCGTGTCTGCCTGTTATAATAAACTGGTGTACCAGATTATGGTGAAGTTAATCAGAACTGACAGTACAATAGGAGCAACTGCAGCTTAAGTTGCAATAAATTTGTTTGTTTATAGATGGGATTTTGCAACAAGGAAATGTTATAAGTCAAAGAGATCTCCCACCAAACTTACCTTACTGAGGAGTAAAACAACATCTAATAACTAGAAAACAGAATTGTTCTGAGAAAGCCATTTGTCTAATTTCTTCTTAAATAGCTGATAGATGAGCATTTTGTTTACTTGAGCCAATGCAGCACTGACACTCTTTAATTCAGTCCTACAGGACCATAATAATTTTTCTACATCCTGATGACAGGTGAATGCCAGTTTCTTTACTTCCCTTTTGCTCTTAGTAAATTTGAGGACTTTCCTGGTTTCAGGAAAAACCCGGGCTATCAAACCAGGAGTAAAATACACTTTATAAATTCTCTTCTGTATTTTAAAATATCACAAAATTCAAATAATTATTATAGCTAGAGTCCAACTCATGTTTTTTTCATTCTTGGGTTGTCAGTTTTGTTGCTGACAAGATAAATACTGTCAGGATGGGATCCATGCTGTCCTCTCTACATATGTTCCACTCTTGATCTCTAATTTGAAACTTGATCATAGAAATGATATAGTAACTATCATCTTTTGGTCACTGCTACCAGGCTAACCACCTTTGCATTCTTCTTAGCATGGCATTTAGGACATGAACAGGTTTGGATATACATTTAGAAAGCACTAACAGGAATTTTCATATCAGTTTATTTGCTATTCTCAGAAAATGCATCTTTTTCTTTTTGGTGGATGGACTGTGAGTGCAGGTTTCACATATAATAGTGCTTTAACCTTCTCTAAATCTACTGGAATTGGTTAATGAATATTTTAAATTATTTTAACAACAAAATATTTCAAAATGTGTACAGAAAGCAATGCTTTTCTACTGAGTGGATTAAGAAATATGGAGCTATATTAATGCAACATTAATGAAGAATGCTACAGCATTCTGCTTTCAGTAATAATATAGTATAGTAATAGTATATTGGAACAGACTATAAATCAGTAACTTACAGCTTGACCATGAGAAAGTTATCAACTCTTGCCCACTGCTTAAATTGTTTGCTTTCACTGCTGCTACAGGCAGGCTGCACCAGAGCCTTCCCCTTCTGAAGCCTTCAGCTTGGCTGGATCTTCTCCTGCCATGCCATTTGCCCCTGGGTATTAAATTTCAGCAATATAATATCTCATTTTTAATTTTGTCAGGATAAGTGCCTTCAGTTTTTTTCTTGCATCAGGCATTCTTATTCTCTTACCATCTTTGTGGTCCTTCCCTTCCTGTCTCAGATGGAATTAATTTTTCCTGAACACACAGACAGCAAAATCTTTGTACACCAGTGTAGGTGAGGCTTTACTCATCTGTGACATTAGCAATAACACTGTTGTTTCTGGAAACTCACTGTTTTTTTCTTCACAGGTAATGATGAGCAATACCTGACATCACATTCACCTATTTTACAGATACGGTGTCATTGCCACAGAGAATCACTAGCAAGAGCCCACCTAGTCATTTTTAATGCATTTTAATTTGATAGCTAAAACTTGTAATTAAGGACTGTCTAAGCACTGTGCCAACAGGCTCTCTAGCTGCCAGGCCAGATAGGTTGGGATAAGGAATGAGCTGTGCCTCTCTGAAAATCAACAGCAAGTTTTCCTCAGAAGCTCATCCTCAGGCCTACTTCAGGTTAGCATATAACATTTTTATTGCTGTGGTGTTTTGTACTTTTTAAAAATCTCCGTTGGAGGGAGCCTGTCAAAACCTGCCAGCAACTCTTTCCCTTTGGCAGCTTCTGAGCCTGGGGTGCTCTCAACTGGCTGCTCTGTGACTACAGAATGTTTGTAACTTGTCCTGGCTTTGCTGTTAACCTGCCAGGAAGGGGACACTTCCAAAAGTACTTTAAAATGCCTTCTGAAATTCTAAGTACTTGCATGAGAAGCAAGGTTTTGTACAAAGAGCCTGTCAGTGGCAAGGTTTGATGGTCTTCAAGAGCAAGGCTCACTGTTGTGGAGTATCCCCAGATGTGGCATGTGGCCCATCTGCACCATGGAGTGCTGGCTGCAGCCTCCACCAAATGTCCCTCTTTCCTCCTTCCAGGACACTCTCGGCTAAAATTACTTGGTTTTGCTGGCACTAGTTGAGCTCATTTGGACTGAAAGGGACAGGACAGCTCTCACAAGCCGGGAGGTGGCAGCCCAGACAAGAGAGGGCGGAGACGTCTTGTCCCCACACAGCGACATCACTCCGGGATGTCTGTCTGCTGCCAATGCCGCCACATGCCAACCCTGTTAGGAGCCTCTTATCTGCATTCATTCAGGGCCTGCCCTCTCTTCCTTGAAACTGTGAGGTTTGAAATTAAACATCATGTTCTCTATAAATGATCTTAATTGGCAGCAAGCTCATTGACTGAGATCTTTTGCGTACAAATTAAAACCTGCTGTAGCAAATTTGAGGCTGTCCTGAAACAGGTTCATTGTTGAAGTGGACTTCAATTTTGTGCCACTTCACATGAATTAGTTTTAAATTGGTCTACCAGGGCACTGCCTTTCTTCAGGGCAAACCCCTCTCAGGCTCTCTGTAAGGGTAGCTGTTCCACAGCCAACACTGAATCCATATTCTCCATCCTGCAGGGTGTTTAGCTGGAGCTCTCTTAAGAATCATTTAACTGCGCCTGCAGCAAGAAACTCTGAAGAGCATGTCCTTTCATTAGTTACCTCCAGGGTTTGTCCATGCTCTTACCTCGCCATAATAAATACATTATTGGCTGTGGAAGCTTAATTATGTACCTTACTGGCAGCACTTACCTATAGCCTTTGAGTGGTGTTTCATCCCATTCACTTCAGTGACATCACTTCTGCATGTGCATCCGTATGTACAGAAATATTTGCAGAAGTCTAATCCATACTTGGCCTTCTTTTTGGCTCTTTTTCTTGTATTATTGTCAGCGAACTGTACTACAAAATCACCACCACAATTTCAACCACAGCAGAAATTGAATCACCTTAATAAAATCAGTGCAGTAGGTGGTGGAACAAATGTTTGAAAAGTGGGATATCTGCTGCATGGGATTGAAGGGGAATAAAGGATTTAAACAATTCAGAAAGATAATGAAAGCTACAATTCAATTTGTTTTCCAAATGTTTTACTCTTTGGAAAAACTTTACTCGATTTTTAAAATGTAACAGAAATATCACTGTATCCTTTGAATCTGTAGAAATGTGGGTTAATGCTAGAAGCTGTTGGCAACCCTTGAAGTTTCTCCATATGGGACTTCAACTTAAATCTGGAAAGAGAGAATATTCACACAAGACAATGATGATTTTGCACAGCCCTCATAAATTCCTTTTGTAGCCATTCCACTTTTACCTCGATGCCAAACCTGTTTGTGTGTGGCAGAGACTGCTCCAGCCTGGGCAGAGTGAGCACCCACATGCACTTTTTTGGGTCTCTTATTTTGGTTTATTTTAAGTATCTACTAAAAGTAGATGTCAGCTAAAGGTAAATGGAGGACACAAGCTGGAAGAGTGAGTCTTACATGGCTACTTATCTGCAGGGGATTTTTTTGACCTGCTATCTCTCTTTACGGCTAATTCCTTTATAAATACAGAGCAGGAAAAAACCTATCAGCATCTACTGGTTAAGCATGAAGCACCTTTCCAGATTAGAAAGCATAGAGTAATTGCAGTACAAGCTTAGTCAGATACGGAGAAAAAAGTAAAAATTAGGGAAAAGACGGGATTAATTTTAAAACCTCTCTCTATATAAGGTGATTTCCAAAACAAAACTGTAAAAAGATCCAATTGAAAACAAAGTGAAAGAAAGTGCAAGAAATGTTATTAATGAGATTGTATCTGCTGAAATTGGCTAACTACTTACACAAGTTGCTGAAAGAAATTCAATGCTTGATTCTTTCAGACTATTTGGATGTTGCCAGAGGTGGTGTTCCACCTGCCTACAGGACACTATCTTCAATTTCACATCTTAAAAAAAAATAAAATTTATATTAATCATCTCATTTACAAGCCACTGGTACTATACATGTTGCTGCAGATTAAATGACTCATTGGCTGGGTTTCAAATAGTAGAAAACAAGGCTCTGCTCCCACATCTTCCCTTTCTATCACACAATTACACTGCTATTTGCATTCTTTTTATCCCATCTGGGCCTTCAACAGAAGGGATTGTTTAGCTCTGGAAGATTAAAATTGATGACAATCTGATGGAAATTTATCTTGTTTTCATGCTGGCATTTTAGAATGCACTAGGTTCCCATTAGGCCTGTGTGGGCACCCACATCACTGGGGTAGGTCAGCTAGCCAGAAATGATGTGGTCAGGTCATGGCCACACTGTGATCTGGTGCTGAATGGCACAGACTTGCTGGGAGGGATAAGTCCTTAGCATTTCCTATGGTATCACAGGGTAAGACCTTTTGACCACTGAGTCACACATGAGATTATATGCTTCTACTTCAGGCCTGGCTTTGCTGTCTCCTTCCTCTGATGACATCCTAAGGTCAGAAAGAACCTTCTGGGCTTGGGAAACTCAAGAGGTGCTTCCAGGAGCAAGGCAGGTTCTCCATCACTTGGTGCATTGTGTGCAGCCCCGTGCTTGCAAAGAGGAATGTTCCCAGGGCAGAGGGGTTGATATGTGAGCAGGGTCCCTTCTCACCCATGTGGCAGAGCTTACAGTGACCAAAATGTTTTGAGTGTCCTCTCCACTCTCCTTTTGCTAACTGACAAATCTAGACTACCACCTTCTGAAGGAATTGTCTCTTCATACTGTGATGATTTTCATCATCTGATTATGAGCAGGGCTCTGGATCAGGGGGTATTGCTCTGCAGATTCTCTGCCTGTTAGATGCTCTAGGAATTTCTTTGTTCATTCTTGAATCACTAACTTCTCATACATGTGGGTTTGAGACAGCTGTGCAAGACATATAAAATCATGCAGAATCTACAGGATATACATAAACTTCTGGGTGGCACCTGAGAGACAAGAGATCCAGGACATGGTTTAGATGCCTCTAAAGACCCATGTTTAAGCTACGTCATTAAGATCTAGGCCATGTCTGCCCCCCAAAAACATCCTATAATACAGTAATTAATCTCTGAAGGGCACAGGAGGGCTAATAATTTCCCATAAATGCTGCTTTTGTGTATCTTACAGAGAATAAATCAGGTTTCTGACAGCAGTTCTTGTTCTTCCTGATGATCTTACTTGCTTTACATTTTTTTACATTTGTGTGAGTCTTTGTATCACTAAGCACATATCTGCAGCTTGAGGCCAGTGCTTTGTGGGGCTAGAACCAAGCAGTGTTTGTGTGCCCTTGCAGATGGAGATGGCAGCGTGCGAGGCTATGCCAGGCTCCTAGAAGCAAAGTTGCCTTTATTGCATCTCTTGGACCTTCCAGGAAACAGAGAGAAAGGGCATCTTACAGATTAGTTCCTTCCCAAATAATCATAATAAGTGAACTGACTATTGACAACCTGTCATTAAACTGTTGCTGAAAGCACTCAATTGTATTGTTTAACCTAGTTCTGCAGGACAGTTATCATGAAGTTGTGAATCATCAGTCTGATTTCAAAAAACCAAAGACATATTGCTATCTTAGTTGCCAAAAACTTTACCCTCTGCTTTTTACTGCAAGTCTTATGAAGGGGCTTCCTGTGAAAACTTTTTAAGACAGGAGAACAAACCTTGTTAGAACATTTGGGTTAAATTTTCTCTTTCTAGATGTCTGTACCGCTGTCAGTTCCGAAGTTAATGTTCTGTATCACAAATTATAGGAAAGTTGACATCTTCCAAGAACATCCACAGCAAAAGTTTTGTGTTTCATGAATTGTTTTTTTGTGGTACTTCAGGATCATAAAACACACAAAACTTCAATTTCTTATTCAAATACTGTCTTTATATATATCTTTGCAGAAGTATTTTGAAAAGCATTGGCTAGTATTTGCATTTATTTCTCATTGCCCAGGACTGGCTATTTAACCTCTCTTCCTCACCTCACTTTTTCTGTGGTCCAGCAATGCATTTCACTTGTCTATTCTGAATTGCATCAGGTTTGTATGTGGAAAACATAGTGTTTAACCCACCCCAGAAACATTCTTCTGTGAGACAGGAAAAGGATTTTACTGTAGTCAAAATTCCCTTTTCAAATGTGAGCTACTTTCTTTTATGAAACAATGAAAGGAAACCACACTGACTCCATATGAATACACAAGTTGTAAAAATAAAAACTGATAAGTAAACACAAATAAATATCACTAAGCGTGTGATGATTATTGAGTTTAAGGTCATACTTTATAGGATTTGTTAGGGAGTACAAGAAGAGTAAAGGGAGAAACCTAGAAGTCAGCCTGCCTGGGAGAGAAAATCATTAATGCAGTTCCAGAAAGACCTCTGTGTGAAACAGCGAGAAGTTATAAGAAGTACCAACAGGAAAGATACTGCCAGTGTATACTGAAAACTGTAAATAATCAAGGCAGAATAAAAATAGTATGTTAGATAGACATAAAGAAGGAAATGAGAGCAATTGTTATCAAACCCACAGATCCCATTACATACAGACTCAAGGCTCTTCCTGCTTATGGAATATGACCTGAGTGATGCTTCCTACCAGACATTTCCCAGGTTTTATTAATTTTGGTTGGAATCTATGGGAAGGCAGAGGAACCTGTTTAGGCAGTAGGTAGCTGAGAAAGTCTGGAATGGAGGCTTTTTCCCTCCTTACTCAAGTCATGTGGTGCCCCATAATTGTTCTCTATTAGCTTTAAAAAGGAAATTGTTGTGACATTAAGTGGGCCAATACACAGTGCTGGAGAAGGAAGGTTAAGAAAGGAGGGAATAAAACTTAGGTTCTCTCTACAGTGGATGAAAATGAAGACAGTTAGAATACAAAATGTGATCAGAATACAGCTTTGTACCTCCAACTGTGAAATCAGTCTCCCATCCTACTCTGAGCTTCCTAACCTTCACCAGTGCCCTGCTCACCCTGGGACTTTCAGATGATGGTAATCTTTGAGGATTTACTCCTCGTTTGTACTGCTCCCATTCAGGCATTTTTCTGTAATCTCTTCCCTATTTTACTGCTACTTTAGGCTTCCCACCAAAACTTTAGTCTGGATGTTGACTATTCCACCCCTGAAATACTGAAATATCTTCTGCTTACCCTTCATTTTTCACTTTCTCCCCCAAATCATATTTACCCATTTGTCCTGCCTTGGGCAGACACCCCTCCCACCATGCACATTGTACATACCTTTTGGCTCACTCCTCAGGCTGCCCTTGCTTTTTCCATCCTATTCAAAAGTTTTGGTTTTACCTTTTATGGTCCTGCAGACAAACATTCTGTGGCATCTCTTCTTACTCCGTCATATTGCATCCATCTCTCATCAGTGTTTCACCACTTCTCTTTTTCCACCCATGTCCTTCATGCAAAACTCAGAAAACAGCAACAGTTGAAGAAAGATCTGAATAAGGACTGTGGATATTGCCCTCTTTTACCTTAAGTAGAGGAATGGTTCAGTCCAACAAATTCTGAATACAGACATGGGAGTTGTTGAAAAGCAAATAGCATTACAACATCCCCTTTAAAGGGGTACTCATTAGTGCAATAAAGACCTAACATGTGGGCAAGTGCTGATGAACCTGCTTTATCCCTTTCAAGTGCATAAAACTGTAAGAAATTGTAATAAATACCCATTTATTCATTCGGGCCTATCAGACTTGAAAAATTGTAAATCTCATTTCCTTGCAACGTCATGCATAGTGTGTTTTATGTGAAGCAATAGACCTCTTGTGTTAATTGAAGGTACAAAACCAGAGAGCTGATAAGGATTCCCATGAGCCTGCAATTCCACTAGTCACTATTAGTCACTATTACTTTTCAGGCATAATCTCTGTTACACATTCCATCACTAATGTTGTAAAAAAAACAAAAAAAGCATTTATTCTTGAAAAATGCCCATCAGTGTTGCAAATGACTGTGATCAACAGCTTGGCTATCCTAATTGCAGCCTATTAGAAATAATGAGATTTGCATGGTAGAACCTAGAGAATTACATGGATAAAGGAAAAAAATCTCAACATAAAGGTTAATATAAACATATACTGCCTGTGGGTGCAAAGGACACATAAATTGGCGGCTCATTACTGCAGACTGACCCATGGGTAGGAATGTCACCCAGCTCAGAGGCTTTCCCAGGAAGTTTGGCTGCAAAAGTTACAAAAGATAAGGACATGCTTGTGGAATCTGCTAAACTAATGAGAGCTGAAAGTTGTTTGAAATATCCCGATGACCTCACAGATGGGATGCTTATTAAGGTATCTGCATCAGTCTCTTTTTTGTCTAACAGATTGTTGTAAAGCTTTGCTGAGGCGTAGCCAACAGTCCGTGAAGGTGTCTCCATGCTTTCTGACATACTAAGGGCCAGGGATTTTTTTTTTTTTAGGTTGGGGTTTTTTTTCTGAATGAATTCAAAATGAAAACCAACGTGCAGATGCAATTTTTGTTTGTGGGCAAATTTGTGGAATAGCACATGCGAGGCAGTCAATTATGATTACTTCATCAACACGGGGTCTGCCCGCTACCTACGTGCCTATCTGCTCGAGTGCGCTGGTCACGAGCCAACTGCAAATTTAGGTCTTGAAAGTCTGAAGAAAAGCGCTTTATGTGCAAGGGTCCCATGAAGGCTTCGTAATGCAATTAAGCCCCATTTTAACAAAAGGCTTGCCATTTTGCTGAGGCATGACATGAGTAATTAAAATATCATTTTAAAAAAGACAAATGAGTGCTCTTCTCTACTCTCTGATATTGTTTGAGATAGATGGGGGGAAAAGATTATGATTTTTGTTTGTTCCAGGATCCTTTGAGTGGAAATCACCAGCAATGCAGTAAGCCTGCAGCAAAACATATCTATGCAAGCTCCTAAGTGGATCCTATAAATAAACAGTAGCAAAACCTATTTCCTTCCCTTCTGGAAAAAAAATAAGTTTTGGAAGTGCTCTTTCATAGTTTGTTGTAAATAACTGTGTAAGTATAGAAGTGTTTTAATAAAATCTAGGTGTGAAGGGAAAGGAAAGGCATAGTACAAATTTGTACACAGACTTTGCTTGTAGTGAAATAGTACTGGAATGGCATGAGACTATGGTGGGCCAACCAAAAGAGTGAGAAATGACCCTAGGTTAAAATAAGGGAGCTGTAGTTCTAGTGATTTCTAAAGCTGAGAAAAGTAAAATGAATTTGGGAAGAGAAAATACTATGCAAGGTGTGTTGAAGGAAGCATATTTCAGTGACTTTATTTCAGCAGCTCGTTTGTTTGATTGCTTTTGCTAAATCACAATGACATGTAACTGTTGCAGTGCTTTTTGGCCAAATTGTGGTGGATATCTCCTGTGAGGCAGAGGCGTGGTGGATATTGCATTCAGCTCATTTCCCTGGACTGGGATGGAATTCACTGTTGCTATGAAATCCATTGTCTAGAATATATTGTCATATTGCAGTGAGATCCTCACTGCAATGATGAATTCAATAATAGCCCAAGTGTTGCCAAATCCTACTGCAATGTTTGGCAACCTTGCATTCAGATTTAAAAGCCTAATTTTAGGTTCTCAGATGGAAAAGAGAGAGGGAGAGAGAGTGAAAGATGGAAAACCTTGCTAGGAAAATAGCAAGTGAAAACAAATGAGAGACCTACTGAACACAGCACCAACTGTCTTTTCGGGGCCACACAGGTCAACAAATCTCTTCAGTACACGTCCTCTGACTGTCTACCAGTTTCCTTGGATCACTGTCAGAAAGGAGCACGGCAGCAAGTCACAGACACAAACCCACCATTTTGCTAAATTGCTTCAGTGTCTCCCTTGGCCTTTCCCTACAGGTCTGTTCCTTTGCTGTCCCACAAAAACCTCCATGGTTTCAGCTGTAGTGGCCAGGAGCCCTCACAGGAGATACGTGAATGACCCTGGTCCTCTCCCCACACCTTCTTCCTGCTGCAGGTATTGTTCTGAATTAAAACAGCAAAGAAACTCAGGATCGGTAATTAAAACAAAAATCAGGGAAGATTCCTGCTGTGGCTCTGCTTGCCCTGAACTGTGGAGTGTGGGTGAAGGAGCTGGTGGGCATCCATCAGGCCTCAGGGAGCTCCATTCCCTAGAAATACCTTTAGCAGTATCATGCTTTTGGGACAGTCTGTTTGTCAGCCAGTACATGAGTTTACAGGAGAAGCTGGACCCTGCACGTTCTCCACAGCCTTTCTCTCCTTCCCACTCTTCCAGCCAGCCTGGTAGCCATTTCCATGTAGGAGTGATGCTTCCATTCAAACATGGTGAGAACCTTGGGTTAAATGTTGTTTTTTCACATCCTGAGGCATTAAAATCCAATAGGTTTTTACATACACTGAGAAGTATGTTCACTTTGTAGACTTTTTTATTCCTGCAAAAAAAAGCTATTAATATGTGTACATGCATCGAGCTATTACTATGACATTTCCATTATGCTAAAAAATAGGACTTAAAAGTATTTCAAAACTGGTGTTCTGTTGGTTTGCAACTTCCATAATTATCAGAGAAAGAACAAGGTCATGGGTTTTCTGAGAAATAACTGAAGATAGCAAGGGAGGGGCAGAAATACTTACACTTGAATGTTGTCATTTTAAGCACCCCAGTAATTCTGCTGTAGGACACAAGACACCGTGTGAGTGTGTGTGTGTCAGGGGAGTAGTTGCTCCAAGGATTCGAGTCCAGCAAAGGCTGTAATTCAGTTTAATAATTGTGCTGGATCTGAACTTCTGAACTCAATAATACCTTGGGTTTGTCCACCTGCTAATGTGCCCATGAGCAGCTGTGATACCATTACATTTCCATTTTCCCCAGTGTGCTGTCATGCAGTTCCATATTGAAATGAAATGGAAAATGATTTATTGTATAGGATCAGGTTTTTGTCCTCCACAGTGTATGAATGTAAATCTAGGGCAATTTCCCATGCTCCTGGAAGTAGGTTTTGCTTGAAAAAAAAGTCTAGAATCAACAAATGGATAAACCACTCCAGAACACTAGAAAAATACAAGCATTTCTCTTTGCCTTCCTGTGTTGGTCCAACAGGGCTTTGCTGATGTTGCTAACGACTGTGAAATGTCTTACACATAAATTCTCCAAACCCCTTCTCCTAATTACATTTTATAATTCTGTGGAACTGAATACACAAATTATGTTAAAATAACAGTCATATGATACCTCTGAATTCTTGATGTGAAGCAATTGTGAGTTCAAGATAACTGCTACAAAGAGCTATTTTACAGAATGAAAATTCCTGAGAAACAGGAATGGATGATAAAACATACCCTATTAGTATTACAGCAGAAATCTAGACAGTAGAGAAGATATCCAAGTAAATAATAAATAAACAAAATAAATGGGCTAGTCTGGTGTTAATTGAGCCACAAATGAAGTATACATCATTTAAATTATTAAATCTATGGTAATTGATGTTATTCTAAGCTCATATTTTACACTGTTGCTCTCGGGGGATGAATTTCTGCCAATCTTATCCACAGACCCAAGCAAATCTCTCTCCCACTGGGACTGTTTAATTTCATGATATGTGATACTCTTGTTCTGCAATAACATCAGAGTTGTTTGTCTTCTTATTTTAGACTGTAAACTTTCAGGATGTGTAGCCATATGTCATGTATAGCCTGTGTCGTTCCAGGGCCGGTGTCTCCACTGGGGCTTTCAGGACCTATTGCAGCACAAATCATAGTAAATAACTATTATTTTTTTCTCAGAAGAAATGAAGTACCAACAGCTGGGTTTTCACTTTGTCTTGTTCATTTAATGAGAATGCAGTCCGTTCTTGACACAAGAAAGTTACTGAGAGGTGAGTGATGAAAAGAGTTTAATCTCAGTAGAGGATCACAGAAGATGTGGCCAAAGTACTAAAACTTGGATAGATTTCTGTCTGTGATGTTGGAAGACAATGCTCTAAAAGCCAAAAAGATATCCAAGGGCTCATGTGGGACTGATGAGGAAAAAGGTCAAGTATATGGCATTTCTGGAGAATTTCAAAAGCTTGGGAATCCATTGACTCCTACAAATCCTGGCCACTGATTTTTGTTTGAATGGTCTTTATTTCCAGTAAAAGCAGGAAAGGATGATAAGAGCTTTCTAAAATGTTAAACCTTCCTTTCTGTTAGCCAAACAAGTACTAAGAAATAGGACAAATGACGGATGGTAATTTATTTGTGATTTTCCAGCCAGTGCTATTTGTAAGTGTCCATCTGCACCAGTCACTCCAGGGGCTGATCAGGGGGCCTGGGAAAGAAGACGAAGACAGACTTTGCTGAAACAACTGACTTTTTCCCACTTGGAACAAGAATGTGGGTTGATGGGTGAAACAGGATCTTGCAAAAAGATGGAATGGCTGAAGTGGCAGCAGTCAGTCTCCAGCCTGGCAGACAGCTGTGACTTTTGCATCGTGGCATTGCACTCTTGATACTGTGGCTCCAAACTATTAATTTTGAGGATAAAAACCTCCTTTGTGGTGCTGCAACTTACAGCACAAGGGTGATGGGCACCCCTTCAGACTGAATCGCAGTGTGATGGCTGAGTTGTTTTTTTAATCTTAACAAGAGCTGGCATTAAAAGTTACTGAAGCCTGACTTTTCCTCGCTCTTTGTCAGCCCCCCTCAGCCTGGGCTGCAGATCCCACGTTCTTTGAAGCCATCTGAGCTCTCTTTGTTGTTTTTTTGGTACATAATGATGCTGGACATCTCTGCTGCTGAGGACACCCAGCAAGACTCAACGAAGCGTGACTGGTGGAAAGGCCAATACCAAAGTAAGCTGGGAAGCAATCCCCTGCAGTATTCCTTGAGCTCTCTCTGCCCGCTGGCATTAAAGGTGCCCTTGGAAAACCCAGTGCTTCCTTTGCCAAGGGTAGGGTCTGACTCTGTGTTTGGTGTCTTGTAGGGCATTGGATAAAGCAAGGGGTTTTAGGTCTTTATATTTAAGGTTATTGATATTATGTAATTTAGTTAATGACATGATACTTTCGGCTGGTGAAGGCAGTCTTGTTAGCCAGGACATGTTGCTTCAAAATCATAGAATATGTCATTTCTGAAAAGGCTGCCCGCTATCAGAACCACTTTCTTAGGTATTTCCTTTCCCATTTTGCCACACTGCAAGTATTAATAGATATTTCTATCACACATTATCAGCAAGAAGCTGACAATAGGATGAGTAATGAAGCCACTTCCTGTGAGCATTCAAATGGGCCTGTAATTGGTATTATACTCCAAACATTGCACAGAGAGAACAATTTATGTCTGTATAGAAAATGCCAGCATCGGAGGGATTTTTATTGGAAGTTAAAAAAAGTTAAAGAAACTTGGAGTATGGGGTCACCTGTCACAGACCCTTCCCATGGAACATCTGCACTCTGTTTCTCTCTCTGCCAGCCCTGTGAAGGCTTTGCAGATCCACACTTGTTTGCAGCCTGGGATTGCCACCCATGCCGTGCATTGTTACTGCTGTCTTTTCCTCTCACACATGCAGGGCTGATGCCATTTGTTGAAGGGGACAAAAGAAATTAATTCTGCTAATGGCTAATTCAAACTTCACTCCTCTCAAGAGCCTTTATATTTTATAATATCTGGGTACAGCAAAGAGATGGCCACATAGAGCAACCTCTCCCTGTAACTGGGAGCAGGAAAAGAGTTGCCTGTGTCCCTAAAGGCCTTTGGCAGTTTCACTTGCATTTTATGAGCCATTTGGTGCCGATGAGGAATCCTTATTTTCTCTGCTTCTAATATGATTCCTACACTGGCCACCAGCTGGAATAAAACAGAAACAATGGGTCTTTGAACTCAGTTCCCAATATCTTTTAATTATTTGCAGTGTGCTTCGTTCTGTGCTCCTCCCAACTTCTGCTCTTCCCTCCTGTGGACATGCCTCAAAAAGGTCCAGCTCCAGGAACAAGAATGACCCTACCCTAAGGTGCTCCTGCTGACATGATTTAAATTGAATTAAGCCAATAATTTATAAATCGGAAAAATCTCTTGTTTTTAATGGATGAAAGCATTGGCTATAAATTCCTGAGCCCTTCTGTTCTGTGCCCAATTAAATGTGGTAAGTAAAATCTTGGTCTTTTCCAGAATTTACAGTGGTGTATGATGATATGCAGAGTACATCTACATGTCTACAGATTTATTATTCAGTAAATTTCATCTGCATGGTTCAATGGTAATTAAAATAATAAACACCATGGAGTCACCAGTTCACCGAAATAATTTCTGAGAGACGAGATGAACAGACAAAAGTCTATCCAAGAAAAACAAGTACAGCCACTGAAGTCCCTTTTGCTGTTTCTTTAACTCGCCCTCATTTCACTGCTACAATTCTGCATCCATCCAAGGCCCAGATTTCTCACTTATCAAGTCACTGGCACGATTCATTGTAAAAACTTTTCAACATTACAAGGACCTAGTGGAGACACAGTGGGTGGATGAGATGAGGAAAGCAATGTCTTTGCTCCTCACCTCTCATCTGCAGTGTCAGCAGGAGACCATGAAGGGATCGTCTCTTACCCATCCAGCCCCAGACAATCGCTTAAAGAATTTCCCCTGGAAATTAAGTTTAGAGGACAATTATAATCATCATTAGTATTTTATATTAGTATGAGTATTTTAATGAATTTGTTTGCAAAGCTATACCTGTGTGACAAATTGCCAGGATAAATCCATAGCTGCAGCATCAGGCATCAGTGAGGATTTTTAGTTAAAAGGGAGCAGCTGAGACTACTCATCTTGTGTAGGTTGTTACCAAGTTAAGAAAAGTTTCCATTACAGAGTCAGAGCTGACAATCACCTGGCTGAGGCATAAGAATGCAATACATTCAGGAATCTACCACATTTAAGCAGACTAAGTAGGACTATAAACTTGCACTCAGTGCAGAATTTAACTGTTGCTGCCTTTCTGCCCAGGCTACAGCCCACGCTGTTAGCTCAGCAAAACACAAGAACATCCATCACCTGCTCTGCTACGAGGTTCCCCCACTGTGGCAGCTTGATTTGCAATATCAAATTCAGCTTGCATCTTTACACCAGTCCTCATTTTTCACATCTCTTCCAGCACCACATATTCCCAGATTTCTTCATTTCATGAACCATGTATATGAATGGAATTTGCCCAACAGAAGACCAATATTTTTCTTAGTCATGTCACTTGGTGTCAACCCTGCAAATTTAAATATTTAAAATTGCATAGCAGAGCAAGCCTATTGATTTACTTCCTTTGCATTGTTTATCTCTGCTGCCATTTTACTGTTTCTCAGAGGTCATTAATACAGGTGTTAATTCCAGTATCTTTCATGAAGATTGTAAGTTTAAATAAAAGAAAGCACATGATTGAATACTTGGTCCACTATGAGAAACATTACCAGATTATCATGTGAATACATCTCTGATTTTGTTGGCTGTCCAAAAGACAGCATATTATTTACTGGAATCATCTGACAGGATATGAATATCATTTTGCAATACAGTTATGTATACCAAAATACTCATCTTTGCAGTTGTATTAGCCAGAAGCTGAAGAATGTATTTGTGCTCTGGGTGAGAGGGACAGAGATTTATGAAAGAAGTTTTATGGCTTTGAAAATGAAGAGGGATGACACTTAAGGTCAGGAATTAAGATGGCAAGGAAGAGTTGTCTAATAAACTCTCCCAGACAAGGCCATGAGAAAAGTGCCAGAAACAGGACTGGCTTAACTGGCCACCAGGAAGTGGTAAAACCATATAGAGGCACTTCTGTCCAGAAACGCCACTACAAGATCTAGGGCAACTTTCAGTGCCTGTGAGGATTTACTTGGACTGCTGGAGCAACACTGCATCCAAAAGGTATAAGCACGGGTCAAAGCCATCTCTGCTCATCTTTTTCCTTTTTTAAGTACCTTCTTTGGGGCTGTAGGACACATAGCAGATTTCCACATTGTGAGTATTTTAAAATATGTTCTATTCAGAGGCAGAATGTCCTAAATGATTAAAATTATTTCAGACATTTTCAAGAGAAAAAAAATGGCACAAAACTAACTCCTAAAGACACTCATGCTAAGTCCTGACTGAACCTAGGGATAAAATAGTGTTACTCATTCATAACACACAGCTCTGTAGATGTTCCATGGACAAGAATGTATTTGCACAACTGCTGAACTGGCTGATAGTTTGTGTGTTTGAGGGTGCACGATCAAACTGAAATTCAAACACAATTCCTTTCCTCTGGAAAGTGGCTGCAGACAAGAGGGAATGAGACTAGCGGGATTTTAGCTCCCTGCCTGATCTCTTTACCCAAAAACTGATGAAATAAAACAGGACTGCTCAAAATGTGATTTTCTGGGTTTTCATGACAGCCCTTGCTGCTTGGATGGTTCTCTCATTTTCGCACTCACTAATGTTGCTCTGGTTTACAGGCTGGGATTAATACAAAATCTCCAAACGGCAATTTTAGACAAAATGGGACAGAAGATTTTATACCATGAAAAACCATTGAATTTAGGATCTGTTCTACCTAAACCCATAAATTTCACATCTGAACACATCTGCATGAAAAATAGCTGTTTCCATAGCAGTCAGCTGAAAATTGCTGTTGCTGTCTCCTGTAACACATTAAATCAAAGAGGTGTTAGGCCAGGCCTGACTGATGTTATTAACACTACACTTTTGTGAAAGATTTCTGCTCTAGGATAATCATGAGACCAATGAAAGAAATTAATTTACCATACATTACTGGTTATTTTCTCATTATTATCACTCTAGTTTTGTGGTTTTGTTTCCTCTAATTCTGGTATGCATGTCAGTCTTTTTCTTAAAGATATTTTAATGTGTTTTTCTTTAATCATAGTTTTTTTCTTCCTTCTGTCACTGTATGCTCATGTGAGAGCAGCACTTTATTCTCTAGATGCCACCTCCTAACTGTGGCCAGTGTTTAGGGTCTGTGAATGAAGGGATGTTCCATTTCTTACAAGATCTGACACAGGACAAGCAGAGATACCACATGTAATACCTCTATGCTTGTTCTACAAAGCCTGGCCTGTGAGGAAAACCAGAAAGTTTGTGTTGGGTGAATAAATAGTGATGGTAGTAGTTCATACACAGCCTGTGTACAGACGTCGTTAAGGTCGGAAAATGTTCTAAAATCTTAGGAAGCTTTCTTTTATACTGTAAGGTTATATTTTCACTAAATGAGAACTTCAAATTTATTTCTGGGGGAAAAAAAACCCTAACTTTCACAAAATATTCTGTAGCAATCAATCAACAGCGAAAGCAGTGTCACTTAAAAAAGAAAATTAAAAATGGAAGAACATATTTATGTGAGGAAAAGAAAAAGTTAGCATGTAATAACTGAGATTACAATTTATCTTTTCATTTAGAAGACATCTGTTTCCTATTTGTATTCAGCATATTCTCTTTTAGAAAGATGCCACACAGTATATCAACAGGTTTCTTACCAGTTTTCACAAAATACTGAGCAAAGCTTCACGTCTGTGAATTAATTTCTGTCAGACTATTGTTCCCTCTCAGTAGTTTAAAAAAAAATCTTTAAATCTCAGAGACATGTTCTTGGCAACCAAGATGGGATTTTATAGGGGTGCATGGAGCTGTAAATGTACTGGATGCGTCGTGATTCACATGGGCTGTGCTCATTCAGTGGATTTTCAGTTATAGCCTGTAGGCAGTATCACAGCATGGACAGAAGATACTGTAGAATCATCACCTTTCCTCATTTACTGGTGAATGGTAGAAAAGTTGTTGGTAAAGCATTTAAGGTCAGCATGTTCTTTGACAGAGCTGAGAACAGCAGATATCACAACAGTGATAAACAAATCAATGAAGCATGCAACATGCAGGCCAGCTATTACTGAATATAAAGTTAACTAAATCTCAGTGTGAATAAAACCCAGAGAATATATATACATATATATGTAGCTTCAAAGACTCGCTATTTAAGAATGAAATGTAGGGTCAGAAGACTTAGAGAAGATTTGTGTAAAATCCTTTTATCAAGAAAGGAGGAACTGCATTTAGGCATTACCTAAAAGGGTTTGTCTAGTGGGTTGTGGCAAACTTTCAGCATGTCTAATGAGTCTAATCTGGTATTTCAGGACTCCTATCAAATAGGTTGGGCTTTTCCCAACATATAAATTAAATCTTCTTTTCTGCAAATTTATATAATTTCTTTTTATTTTCTCTGAGCAACTGTGGAGACAAGTTTATCACAGTCCTCTCTCAAATTACCTTCAGAGCAATCCATCAGAAGATTGCTATCTAGTCATCCTCCCCAAACCTGCTTGTGCCTGGGGTAAGCAAGAGCAATCTTCTCTCATAGTCAAGGCTTCAACGTCTTGTAACCCAGACTCTCTCTCTCCAGTTTCTCCACGTCTTTTATAGCCAAACACAATGTGGCATTTGAGGTCTTTTCTGGGGAAGAGAAGAAAGCTGTCATTATCTCCTGTGAGATATGCATGATGCTGCTATTCAGCTGAGATGAATTAACAGCATGAAATTATTACTTCATATTCTGCTTAGAATCAACCTCAAACCCCAGCCTCCCTTTTGGACCAAGCATTTATTTGCATGCTTGATTTTTCTTTCTCAGTACTGCACCATGCACTGTCATTTCTGAATGTCATCCTCGTTTGAGTTTTGCTCTCTGTAATCCCTCACAGTTAGCTTGAATTCTGGTCCTTGATGTTTCACAATCTTCCAGCATGGTGTGTCACATTTCAGCCCACTCTTCTCTGTCCTCTCAGCTATTCACTGAAATGTTGATTGCTTTACTCAAGAAGGGCTCTTGCAGGAGCACATATAAAGATGAACACCAAATTCCTGAGGTGTGCTCCTTCAAACTGTATTTCCAACCAGCTGGGTGCATTTTATTTATACCAATGTCCATTAACTTGCTTTTGTGAATATTGTGATGCTACTTAAAACCTTACTGAAGTCAAGAAATATCTGGATCTAATGCTTCCAACTTATCCACCAAGTCAGAGACTGCTCTTCAGATCGCCATGCTGATTATTTTCAGTCTTGCTCATGTCTTCTAAGTAATTCCAAACTGATTTTATAGTTGCTTGTTTGAGAACTCTTGCTGGTACTGTGTGTAGAATCACTGGTTTATTGTTTGCTAAGCCTTTGCTAAACACAGGCACAATGCCTGATCTTCTGTCACCAGAATGGGCACTCTTGCTGCCTCCCTTCTTCAGTGGTGCCAGTGTTTCCCTCTTAAGTGACACTAGAAAGGGAAAATACCTGCAGTACTATTCTTAAGTTATGAACAGAATCTTTCTTTTCAAAAGGAAAAATAAATGAAAAAAATTGTGGCTGACTGATCCCAGTTTTCAAGGTGAGGGGAGGAAGGTGTGAGTATACTTTGGGTGTGGCAGAAAAGACAGTAAGAAGACATGTATCTTTACAACCAGCACATTATTCCCACTGTCAATCCTTAACTTCTAAAAGCATTTTCCCACCTGAAAAGTCTCTCATTTTCTTATTTCCTAGATCAGTTTAATTTCTTTAAGAGTCTCCTGTGAGTGACCCACTTCAAATGCTTTCTAGAAATCCAGCTAGAGAATATGAGATCTGATTTGTTTGCACATTTGTTGCCTTCAGATAACTCTAGGAAGTTTGTGACATATGACTTCACTTTGCAGAAACCCTACAAATTTTCATCAATATGCTGTATTTATCCATATGCCTACTAGATGTGATTTTTAGAACATTTCTGTTATTTTGCCTGGTACACATCATATTTACTTACCTGCTTTTTCATATAAATTCTTCTTTCCTTTTTTCATCTACAGTGAAACAGTGAAATTTTTGCATCTAACAGCACCATTTTAATGACACACCATTTATTCACTGATTATAGTCCAAAGAGGTGAAATTCACTGTGTTACAAGACTTTTAAGGTAGATTCTTTGTATTTTCTGAAGTCCTCAAGGACTAATTTAAAGTTTTCACAGACATCATTCTGCAGAGTAAGGCCAGATCCTGAAGTGGCAGAGATTAACATGGCTGGCATTTTCAGCATTGTGTTACAGTTAATAAAACTAACCAATGTGTTTACTACTTCCCTGTCTATTCAATTAGCAAGATGGCTTTTTAATTTGGGTATTTCAGTCCATTCACAAGACATTATATTTGATGAATGCCTCCTGCTGGAAATTGCCCTAACCCCTCCTAATAGCCCAAAGTTGTTCTAATTTTCTCTCCTTTGCTCTCCTCCAGCCTAGTATCCCACTAGAAACATGCCAGTGCAGTCTCTTTGCACCAAGCATAGAGACCTCTGGCAATCTGCCTCCAGGATGCCTGGCTGAATCTGGTATTTCGTCTCTTAAGCATTGGTTAGTGCTTTAAAAAAGATGTGCAAGCGTTATATTCATGATGCAATGGTTCAGGTCTTAGAAAACACCTGCAGTAGAGAGCGGGCAAGTAAGAGAAAGGCAGTGGCAGTAAGCAGTGTTTTCCTCCATTTAACACCTTTCATTCACCAGGAGGGGATTATGGAAAGGAGCCTAACTTCCTAGCTCAGGGATTTACCTTGCTTCTGAAGCAGCTCCTGAAAATCAGCAGAGACAATGTGTTGAGGACCAACACTCCAGAATTTCCCATTGTGTAATTGCATTATGGCAAAATCAGAGCCAGCATAGCGTGACTGACTCACTAATCCCAAGGTGTAGCGTGCCAAGATAGTTGCCAAGTTTTCAGACTGCGTCTTTGTTGTCTTTCAGGCTGCAGATTGCCAAGATATGTGGTTTTGGCTGAGTGGAAGCACTTTTTGTTTCAGTATGTCAACATAGCAGGCTGGTAGATCAAAACATTCTATTACTGAGTTCCGACATGCATGGGATACTGCCAAAGAAAGTGATTTCTTTATCACTTCAGCAACCAGGCAGTACAGGATGTGTTCATGTCTGTGATGTTTGCTTTTGATTCATTATAGGTTTAGGAACACTGAAATAGTGGCAACTTCTATCTCAAATGTAAGTTCATGGCCAGAGGAGAAAGTTATTCACTGAGGAAATGAGGATATTGTCTGCAGGTCCTCAGGCCAGAAACTTGCAGTAATGTGATGTTTACATATTCATTCACCATTCACTATCCACTTGCTCCCAAGACTGAGTAGCCTCTATCCCTGTGCTGAAGGGAATTTCTGGTTTGGTTTTGCCTTCTTTTGTCTGCCTATTATGGCTCTGTCACCAAATACTCTCGTGTTTGCTTTGTATTAATGCTTTGTACTCTGCCTCCTCAGGGCCCTTGTTGTAGTACAATTGTGTGGTTATCCAGCATTCAGCAGAAGCAAAGGGAGCCTTCACCATCTGCCAGTTCTGAAATGGCATGATGTTCAGCTTTATTTCCCAGGGAAGCTCCAGTTCACTTTCTTCTCTGGACCTCGAAAAGGCCTCGTGTAGAGTGACTACACTGGCTAGAAAGTCAGTGCTCATCTTGGTCCTTGAGTGAGTCTGGAAGATAGACTGTCCCCTGACATTAGTTGGGACTGCAATTCTTCGGTGTTCACCACTGAATATGCAGGATAATAAGAAGATTTAATGAACTCTAGCAATTTCTAGTCTGCCTCTTCCTTTAGGCAGCAAAAGGCAATATTATCCATAAACATAAACATTTTCTTTTTGATTCTTCTTTCTGATACTTCTGATTTGTTTTGTTCAACCATGATTTCCTTCTGAGTTTCACAGGTCTGTCTGCTTTTCAACTTTTTTCAAGGGTTTTTCAAGGGTTGAGGCTTGTGTCTGATCAGGGAAAAAAAATTTATGTGAACTCCACTGAAATAAGAAGCAAAACCTTAGAACTGATCATTGAAGACTTGAGACAGTTTCTGGATATAAGAGTTAATTTAAAAATAGATAAAGAGTTTATCAAAAACTCTTTGATAAGATTTCTGGATGTAAGAGTTTATCTAAAAATAGATAAAAAGACTGCCTGCAGTGTCTGGTGTGGCTTCACTCTAAAGCACCTCCCTATTGGAGCTGACCATCCCCAGGCTACCCAAAACTGATTTGTAGAACACACAGCAAGGACATTCATGAAGCAGGTTCACCCAAATACAGTGGAAACTTGCTGACCCCATGGCACTCACATGTACACCATCTTCTGCTGAAGAAAATTTTCTAGCAAAGACTGGATTCCAAGATTCAACGTTTGATTAAAAGGGGAAAAATGTTTTTGGGCAAAGCAAGAATACTTGTAAGAAATCAGAGGCAGACTTAACCCCTGGGGGATTGACTCTGTTCCTGTTGCAGTCACTGCCTAAAAGACAGGGGTCAAGAAATCATCAGCTGATTTAACTGAAGGTCTGAAGGAATCACAAAGAGTTCGTGAGGAAATACCAATCCACGGGAGATTTTGGTAAAATGTGTTTCATGGGGAATGAGTCACATGAAAAGCCTGTCTGGAATTCACCAGTGATATGGAAAAAACAGAGGATTCTGACTGACTGAGGACACAATTGCAGATGGCATAAAAATCAGAGGAATGGGAATTAAAAACTAAGGAAGGCCAGAGGGGGGAAAAAAGCACATTCTGTTTCCTTCGTTGTGAGAGGAGCAACCAAGTAGTGAGAAAGCCTGGACCAAGGAGTCTGTATCACTTCTGTGGGTGCTCAGGAGGCTGGTACCAAAGGGTGTCCATGTCAAGGATGCCTTGCCCAAGGGGATGTATTTGGGGGCCACAGAATGCTGAGCACACCATGAGTGTGGGATGGGAGAGGAGGGCAGAGCCATAACAGATCCCATCGCCATCAGTGCCTGCCACTGGGCTAGAGCCAACTGCAAAGAGCTGGGAGAGGGCAGTGATTTAGGGAAAGGGAGGCTGATGGGCACAGTACATTTAACTTATTGCAGAGATAGGGAAGAGGGAATTCAATCAGAGTCTGAGTGTGTGTGTGAAGTGGAGGGGAGGATACCTGAAACTGTGGGGCTCTTTAATCTAACAGAAAGGCAGGACAAGATATAGTTTCTCAAAGCTGGAACATGCCAGACTTAACACTGGCACACTTAGTTGCTGAAATGGGAGGAATTGAGAAAGTCTCTAGCACGTGGAGTCCCCATGCCAAAGCTGGATGTTTCTGCCAGGGACAGACCATTGCTCAAGCACAGATGCTGGACAGGAGTCCACAGGTCATGCTGTTCCAGAAAGCCGGCTGTGTCATCACCTACTCTGCAGCTCTTCTGTCTGGATTTGTGATGGGCGTTTGAAACCAGGATCAAGACTGTTGCTCTGTAGTTGTCAGGACACTGTTTGCAGTCACAGCTGAAAGTTGTTATTATCATGACAATCGTCATCATTGTCCCTATTCCTGCTACCATTGTTATTTGTACTAACATAGATCAGGACTACTTCGTACTGAGGGCGGTAGGGACACTGTGTAGCAACTAAAGCGACAGTGTTCCTTGACCCAAAGAAAAGTTCTGTGCTTGTTAATTAACAAATGCACAATAGAATTGACTATCAATCTTCCCTGCCCCTCCCCCCGCCTTCTCTTTTTTTCATTAAATCCTTATGGATCTTATGGATTACAATAGTTTACTATCAAAAAGAAACCCCAAACCTATCTCAGAAAAGTAACTACTTTATTTGTCTGTTTTACTGAATGGTGGGAAATCTAATTTCTACTGCCCAACTGGGTGTGTTTGGCTGTTCCTCAAACTAAAACAAGACTTGGAAGATTAAAGTGGAGCTTGGCTCAAGATCAGGTGAATCAGCACATTTATAATGCCACGAAATGGCCTGCAGGATGGCCTTCTCTTCTGTAATTACACAGGGATTTTATGTGTACAGGCAAAGGAAGTAATTTGATTTATCTGTTCTAATTAAATATATGATGTGAGGAAACAGTGATATGTCTGTTTAAAACATGCTTTAGGTTCTTTTGGTGAGAAAGTGAATGTGACTGTAAGTACTGTGCTTTAATGTGACTGTAACTTTCCCATTAATGCCCATACTCTTAAATGTCATTTATGTAAGAAACTGTGATGGCAGGTTTGGACTGGCATTTGGGATGAAATTACATGCAAAGAACTGTACCCAGAATGCTTGCATTTCCAACTTTTTATATTACATGAGCTGATTTTCCAATCCCTTGAAAGTCACTTGGGGTAAATCCTCATATCCATGGAAATGAAATGAAATCCAGTTACTGCAGAACCAGGACCAATGAAGATATTTGAGAAAATTAATTCCCACAAACTGTAGTGGAAGTCAGGTATGACCCACATGTGGCCATGGTCTTTTTAAACTGAGAAACAGCCATGTTTCCTTAGGAGTATTTGAACACTGGCATTCAGTTTTGGTTTTTTTTAATCTCTTGGTGAATGCCTGATCACAAGAGTCCTGCCTCTTTCAGAAGGCAAGGTCAGCCCTGAGCTCTAACAAGACAGTGTTAATAAAAAAAAGTAAAGAAGAGGAAGACTGTGGTCAAATTTTCAAATACTGCTTAAAAATATAACAAGAAAGTGAATCAAGTTCTCCCATTGTGCCTGTCTTATCTAGGGCCAAGACAAGCTGAAGAATTGTTTGGGGACAGTTATTAAAAAAATAGTGTCAGTGTTTTAAGACTACTAAGAATGTGCTGTCTAACACAACACTATGTGTTTTGCACATCCTTTCACATATTTCTGTGTGTGACTTTTTAAAAAGGACTGGAGTTCTCAAAACCTGCCCAATCAGTGAAGAGGACAAATGCTCTAGAGGGAAAAATTATTCTGTGCTCTAGGTGCCTGTTTGCTGTAAGCTGAAACTATAGTTTAATTATGTGTCACTTGTTTGTAGTGGTGTGAGTTTTGCAGAAGGACTTGATGTTCCAGCTGTTTAGGGATGAGAAAATATGCTGTAAATTGGACAACAGGTTTTTTTGTTTGTTTGTTTTGGGTTTGGGGTTTTTTTGTTGTTTGTTTGTTTGTTTGTTTTTAGTTTTGTTTGTTTTGTTGGGGGGGTGATTTGGGTTTTTTGTTTTCTTTCCCCCTAAGGATTAGAGCTAGGCTTTGAGGGAAGAAATAAAATATGAGCAAGATTTGGTCATGCTGACTGGTGTTATGCCCAGGGAGACATACCTGGCTAACAACTTGTCCTGGGAACTTCAAATGAACATAAAAGAGAAAGGGTATTACCTGTACCATCCAGGAAGGCTTTGGCAACATTAGCCTGGAAAACTACCAAGGGAAAATGATATTTCTGGAAGAAACTAATGACTTACTCAACTCCTAAAGCTGGTGGTGCTAATGACTCAGAGAGCAGAGCATCTTGTTTATGTAGTTGAAAGCTTTCTGCTGACTATGAGCAATGAGTTTGCCAGGGCAGAGCCCATCCAAAACTTGCCAGTAAGCCAGGAAAAGGGTGAGGCAAGTACATCTGCTTCTGACTTTCAGGAAAGGGGTGCACAAGCTGCCAGGGTGGAACACACATGAAGGTGTCTGCTGGCTGTAGGTTTGCTCCCCAGAGCTGTTTGAGAGGAGCCCCAACTCCTCCCAGTGGCCCTTGTACCTCTGCTTCCCCAGGATAAAAGAGAAGGCTCCCATCTTCAGTTTCACCCTGTACCCTGGGGTAGCTGGCATACAGTTAAACCTCCACTGCCAAAAAACCTGTTAGTCTCTGGAAAGTGTGGCTGCCCTAGACTCCCCTGTCTAGGTTGTTGGTACAGGTGTTAAACTGGACTGGGCCAAACACTGAGCTCTGGGGAACATCACTTGTGACTGGCCACCAGCTGCATGTAACCACATTCCCCATCACTCTCTGGGCCCAGCCATTCAGGCAGTTTTTCACTCAGCAAAAGGTGCACCCATCCAAGCCATGGGAAACCAGTTCCTTCAGGAGAATGTTGTGGGACACAGCGTCAAACACTTTACTGAAGTCCATGTAAATACGTCCAAAGCCTTTCCCTCACCCACTTGGTAGGTAACCCTGAAATAAAATGGTATCAAATTGGTCAGGAAGGACTTGCTTTTCATAAATCCATTCTGGCTGGGCCTGATTCCCTGGCTGTCCTGTACATGCACTCAAGTTGTTCTGCTCCATAACCCTCCCAGGCACTGAGGTCAGACTGACAGACAGATTTGTAGTTCCTCAGATCTTCCTTATGACCCTTCTTGTTGATTGGCATCACATTTGCTAAATTCCAGTCAACTGGGACATCCCTGATAAGAAAAAACTGATGGTGGATGACAGGAAGTGTCTTGGTGAGCAGCTCTACCAGCTCCCTAAGTACCCTTGAGTAAATCCCATCTGACCCTGTAGACTTCATTTCTAATTGGTCACTGACCATTTCCCCTTGGATGAGAAGGGCTTTAATTCTGCTCCCCATCACTGTTTTCCAGTTCAAGGGGCTGGGCACCCTTTGGTCAGCTGGGTAGTCCTCACTATTAATGATTGAGGCAAAGAAGGCACTAAGTACCTCAGCTCTTTTCTCATCCTTTGTCACTGTGTTTCCCTCCTCATACAATAAAGGATGGAGATTCTCCTTAGTCTTCCTTTTGTTGCTGATGTATTTATAGAAACATGTTTTATTGTCTTTTATAGCAGTAGCCAGATTAAATTCTAGTTCATCTTTAGTCCTTCGTATTTTTTTTCTGCATAATCTACCAACATCCTTGTAGTCCTCCTGAGTTGCCTGCCCCTTCTTTCACAAGGCATAAATTCTTTTTTGCCTTGAGTTTAACCAAACCTGGAGTCTTGTTCTGAGCGCTGACATGGTTTTAAACCTCGACACTTTGCTTAATCCCTATATGACTCTGCTCCCACATGAGAAACTTGCCCTTTTTTGCTTCAGACTTTCCTGCCTCACACAATGACACACAAAAGATGAGCTGTCTCTGTCAGCTGGATTCCCACCTTGTAACTGGAGAGAGCCAGAAGATGTGGCAGGAGACGGCCTGTCAGGACATAAAAGGTGTGTAACAAGAAAGGCACCAGGTGGCATTGGATAAGCAGGTGTTTTACACACACTGTGAAATAATCCCTGAGGTGCTGTGATGTGAGGTGCATGCCATGAGACACCTTGCAAAAGAGCAGTGCCAGGGATTGCAGAGCTCCTCTGTGTATTGAGCAAAATCTGTTGGAAGCACAGATTTTTCTCACATCTCCATGTTAGTGATACAGAGACCAGGGCACTGTCTTGTATGCCCGCTCTGAAATCCAAATATAGAAAATCCCTTTCTCATTCTCTCAACACAGGACACAGAGATTTCCCACGCAGCCAAGTGAGAAACAACTGTAATGGAAAGGCTGCAGGGGACATTGTAGTTCAGGAGGCTTCCTTGTTTCTGCCTCTCCCCGATCTCTGCTGTGTTCACTGACACCAGTGAGGTCCTACTCATTCTGCCCTGATAGCTGCTCTGGATCAGTCACTTGCTTTCCTGGGCGTCCCTCAGACACTGTGGTGTTCCCTCCCCGGTGTCTCTGGCTGTGTGCACCCAACCAAGGCACAGCTCAGTGGCACTCATGCATGCTGCTGTGGGCAGTGCCTGCTCCTGGCTGCGGGCTGCTTCCTTCTCTCTCTTCCAGCCTCTCTGGGACTGTCCTGCTAGGTCTGTAAAACATCCTGTTCAATCACTTTCAGCTAGTTTTAACCTACCTTGCCATACATATACTGAAACCTGCTCACCTTCAGCTTCTGGTAAGACTCATGTGACATACCAAATACTCTCCTGAAATCCTTACTTGTACAAGATCCCTTCACCCCATTCAGCGTAATCCTATTCCCCAGATTACTCCTCCATTGCCCTCCTCTGCTGACAGTGATAAAACACATGGACTGCTTCATTAGCTCACTGTTTGCACATAGACAATATCCTACGGAGACTCACGGCATTGCTGCTACTGCCTCCTGCTTTTAATTACAATTGCTGAATCAAAAACATCCTTCCAATATTAATTCTTCTCCCTACTAATAGTACATCTGACAGAAAGCCTTCTTGCATCATCTGTAGGCTGCAGGTCGGCCATACCTGTGTTTTTTTCTCTCTACCTTGCAGTGCTTCCTTTTTTTTACTTCCATCATATTAAGCAAAAGAGGCAGAAAATTTTAACATGCGGCAGACCAGGGTTTGTCATCCTCAGCAGCTTTGGTCAGTTCAGCTGGACCTCTGTCATGGTCTTGGGAGTATGAGTACAGTGTTTGAGCATGGCTGGGGGCAAGCTGCTATTCACAAACCTGGAATTTTCATCGCCCCATAAGACCCATAGGGAAGGATAAAGTGAGTAAAATTACAGGTACACATTTTATCCCCAAATTTATCCTATTGAACAATGACACTGTGATCTACATGATCATTCATCAGTGATCAGAAACAAGCATGGCAGTAAATAGTCCATCAGTACTGTTCCCTACCAGGGACTGTAGGGCAGTGGCTGTAGGCTTGTGACTCCTTGGAAGAGTTCTCCTACCCCTAATTTTAAGTTTCACCCAGTGGAATGGTCCATTTGTGAAAAGAAGGTCTTGAAGAAAAAGACCATTGTGAGCACCCAGTGATCTTACAAAGACAAACTGCTTTAAGAAAACCCAGCTCTGATGTAGGAAGTAATAAAAATAAAATATGTTTAATTCTGGAATCTGTCCATATATGTAGATTATATCTGTCTATACACACATATATAGAGAGAGATGGATACATCTATGCCTTGCATACTTTACTCTTTCAATTTTTTCTTGTTCAGCTGAGGTTGAGTTTCAGAAATTTTCCACCTCCTACTTAACCTTCCTCCTTCATTATATTATAATAAGCATTTGTTGCTGCCTGATGGCATCTAGTTCAAATACCTAGCAAGATCAAACTCAGGAGGAAATAAATGGGAGGCACAAGGCCCTCTATAAAGTAGCCTACACCTTTCATGGACTGGAATGGATGTTTGTCAGTAATCAGGCACTGCAATTAAATTAAATAAGCCTTGGCAATACCTCTGCCATCTCTGCCTGTACAATGCTCCCTTAAGCAGCAATACTCCCACGGGAAATTAAATATACTGTATGTGCATTAGCCAGCCTTATTGCTTGGGTGTTCCTGCAGCTAAGAAACCCTTATTGCTGTCTCCTAAACAAAAAGAGGGAAGGTTTGGGGCTTCTCTGAAATTTGGTTGCAGTTCAAAAGCAGACACCAGCTGGGTCACTCTGACATGCTTGCCCTGGAGTGCAGGTGACCACGATGGGCAAGGAGATGGAGGAGACACCTTGGCTCTTCTCCTTCCTTGGCTCCCCAGCTGTGGACTCTTTCCTCTGCAGCACCTCTAAGCATGGGTATAATGTGAATGAAACAATAGTAATAATGATCATCATCAAAACACTGAAAAATCATGCTGCTTTCCTAGGATGGAAAGGTTCCAACACAAGTTGTCCTTTTCTCAGGAGATTACTCAGTCTAACTCTTCAAGCAGCCATGGTGGTCTTTCATTATTCATTGAGGTGGTGGAAAGTCATTTATTATCGGGAAAGTCATGAGAGCCTTAGGAGAGCAAAAAGCATTCTGGTGATAATGCTGTCATGACTTCTCTCTTTGTCAAAATAGGTGTTTTGGGGGAACTCAGTGCTTCTCAAGGATTTTTTTCCTTATTAAAGGCCCCTGTCACCCTACAAAAATGTGGAAGTGAAAGAGAGGAACTATTTTGTCAGTATGCTTTTATCTAAAAGCACTAGGTGGACACAACTTTCTATATCCTTCTGAATAATCTGCAATCCATACTGTAGGAATTACTTGCATTTTGTTGTCTTAATGTAGTTTTTCTTAAATTACATGCTTATTAGACTGGAGAAAAAAGACTAACTATGTGTGAATTAATGGTTTCTAAATTCCTTCACTGGACAGGAAAAATGAAAGCACAGTTGCCTTCATAATGAATGCAAAGTATTGGTTTGACATCTCTTATTTAAAAAATAATTTAGTCAAAATCAGCCTCAGAGTTTTCTTTGGAAACCAAAATTTCTAAATTGTTTCCCAGATGTAATCAATATTCTCAAATCTTTTCCAAACTATTAGACTTGAGATTGCATTTTTTTATAAACAAGGAGTTAAAAAAATTGCTTGTATCTAAAAGTGATGTAACACTTCAATTATTTCTAAGACGAAAACTATCAAACAGTTTTCTGCTATTAAATATGATGGTAAGTGTGACAACATAGCATTGTACTCCAGTGTAATTAAGTTCTTTCCGTTTTCCCATGAAAATTAGCTGCTTCAAAGTATATTCTCAGAAAATGCTAACTTGTTCAAGCTATGTAAATTGCTCCAGTGTAATAGCCTCTGCATTACCCTCATTTTCATGTAATTAGTTATTCTAGAAAATTTTTTGTGGATTTTTAAAAAACAAAACTAAAAAAAAAAAAAAAAAAGAGAAAGAACTGGGAATAGGTAGTTCAATAACGAGAATCTCAATTAGAATATAAGAAAAATTTAAAAATTAAGAATAATAGTAATGGAATCAAGAGTCATATGAAAGAAAAGTAGAGATGATTATATTGCTTATGGTTTGAAGAGAAGGTGTATGCAAGGTGAAATACTACAGATACATTCAGTGGAGAGTGGTTTAGACATCAGTTCAGCATCTTTTCCTAAAGGAATAATGACACAAAGGTATTTTAAAATTTCATTTGATCACTACTTTCACAGAGCATATGTACAGGAAACACTAAAATGAATGTCAGTTTGGAAGAGAACTCTAAGAATAGAATGGACAGACAGAACTAGTAAAATCTAAAATCAAATCAGGTACTTACCTAAGAAAAATAAATATTCCAGAGAGCTGAAATAGTCTGTGTGCAAGGGATCTGTGTCCTCTCTCTTGGCTGTATTCACAACTGAGCACTCTGCAGCGTGGTGGGAGCTGCTGAGCGTGCCTCCTTCCTTGCCCTCTGCAACACCTGGTGTTGACAGCTGTCGGGAAAGGGGAGTGGACTTGGTACACTCTTCTTCTGATTTGCAGTGGTAATTCCTGCAGTGCCACTGCAGAAGTCAGGAAACACCCGAATATCAGTTATGGAGAGAGAAAGAAAGAGAGTGAGAGAGGAAAGAAAGAGAGGAAAGAGGAAAGAGGAAAGAGGAAAGAGGAAAGAGAAGAAACACGGAAGAGAGAAAGATATTAAAATAGAGAGAAGGAGAGAGAGAAATAGAGAAAGGGGGGAGAAAAACAAAAAGGAGAGAAAGAGAGCAAGAAAGAAAGAAAGAAGGAAAGAAAGGAAAGCAAGAAGCAAGAGAAATAAGGAATGAAAGAGAGAGAAAAGGAGAGAGAGAGAGAGAGAGAGAAAGAAGCAGAAGAGACATCCCTGCCACGGAAGCTTGGTCAGATGCTCAGCTGATCTCCAGCAGAGCTTCTTCCCTGTCTTACATAGGCCTAGTCCAGCTGACACCAACTTGGATCTTACTGTGACATTTACATTTCCTAATCAAGTCAAAGATTAATACTGCAGGGAAGAAGAAATGGTAAAAGCAGCTTTCAGTTACTTTGGAGGAATTTGGAGTCCTGTAAAGCTACATGTCATCCTGGGACATAACACTCAGGCCACCCTCCTCATGATGTGGGGTGAGTGACATGAGAAGAGGTGTGCTCTTTTCAGCCTTGTGAGAGCTGAGACTGAAGGATGTCTTTTAGGAGCTACTAATTAATACAATTATCTAACTAATATGCACTGTTGCTGGTTTTCAGAGAAGAAGTTTTGGGCTTTGTCACCGATGGAACAAGTTGTTTTTTTCTAGACTGAAGCCCAGCAGAAAATGAAAACATATGCAATGTGGGCACTTGGGTGATCTGAACCTCAAAATAAAATAGGAGCTGCTTCACTTGTGACCTGGGCTGTGGATGGGTGATACTGCTGCTGCTGCCCCTGGCAGTGGTGCTGGTGAAGTCTCTGGACACACTAAGTTTGCTAAATGAAACTCCTCAGTTGTTCATTTGTGCAATTTCTTTCACTGCAATTACCTGTATTCAATCTTGCTGTAGGATTTTTGTCTTGTCTGCTGGATTCTTAAAATAATGGATAGTGTCTTGGCTTCAATGCCAATAAAGGAGTGTGCAGAGCTGCTGATAAAGGGGAAATCCAAAATACAGGCAAAATAATTTGAGATTCATTTGTGGTTGAACAGGCAAGGGCAAAATTACTGTTAATCATATCAGATTATAATTTTCTTTAAAAACAGATTAGGTTTTCATGACCTACGGCATTAATTTTAAATAGATATATATCCTTATAAAAATATCTCTGTTTGTGGGTAGATGTGTTTAGCTGAGTTTAAGGATACACTATCAACATGCTGTGAGAGAATAAGTAATTTAGTTAAAAATCTCAAAATATGAGATTTGCTTACATATGGGATAAGGAAATTATTTTTCTCTTATAGCAGAAGAACGTACCCATCAGAATAAGGTATCCTATCACCATTAGGGCAGTTTGCAGTTCATCACTTTGAACTATTCATTTATAAATCAGAGGATTTTTTCTTTTGCAATTTAGAAAGTTTACTTAGAACTCTTGGTCCTTTGGGTGGCAACTATATCTCCTTAGTGCCAGGTATAATTTAATGTGCACATATCTTCTTTTTTTTTTTTTCTGGTGCTTAAAACAGAAAACAATTGTCTTTGCTGCTGTGCTGTCATGGCACATTGGTTTCATTTAATATTTTATCCAGTCCTTTTCATACACATTGCAGCTCTTTAATTTGTTACTCAATGAAGCTCATCCTGATTACATTAACAGCACATTAAATTCCTGTCCAGCTATGGTTTCACAGTGCAAGGGGCAGCTCTCAGTGCAAACCTAGGCCCTGATGATCTTCAGCCCCACACTGGTGATTTGTGGAGTTCTTTTGGTCTTTCCATGGCAACTCTGGTTGTCTAAGTCCTCTCCCAAAACTGGGAGTCCCTAGCATAGGGAAAATTTACCTTCAAATTATGACGTATAATTTAAATTTAGTCATATAATCTGAAAACACTTTTGATTCAGTTTTAGAAATTATATATACCAGTTGAAGGTGGTGATAAACTCAATTAACTAGGCTGCTATAAACCTTATTTAAATCAAATTAAGTGCATTTCTGCAGCAGTTAGCATCTATTTCATTAACTGTGATTAAAAACTGCTTGGGAATTAAATTGGTGTGACTTTGAATATAGATAAAGCCAGGGGAAGACAGAACTGGCAGCTGAGCCTGAACCAGACTGGAAAGTTTGGAGTTCTTCTTTGTACCCAGAACACCAGGGCTTTGTTTCTTTTAATTAAAACTGGAATCCTGCAGAATGTAATGGATGTTGTTTAGAAAAGCTGCCCACTTGTTTCTGATAATTGGATTTTTCTAGCCCAGATAAATATCCTACTATGCCATTTCACTCAGTGCAAGAGGATTCCTCCAAATAATTAAAAAATGAGTGCTGAAGACTGTAACCACCTCATTAAGATAAACTTACAACAACATCTTGGGTTCAAATAAGGAGTTCTTTTCTTTTTTTTCTGGAGAGAGGCCACAGTTTGTTTAGCTTGGCAGCAGCAACAAACTGATTTTCATGTATGCAAAAAAGCCATTACTGCTGAATCACTGTCTCTCAAGTAACACAAAATTGGACTAGTACACTTTTACACAGATCTGCAGAAACTAATTTTGAGATAGTTATAGCAAACAAGTAATGAAAAATAAAATGTAAGTGAAAGTGTAAATATTTTGAGAGAACTTCTGGCATGTAGTCTCACACCAAACAGAGGCTGATAAACACACCTGCCAATACTTGATGCTAGAAATAATTCACCAAAATTATGTTACAATTTTGTTGTTTATGCTCAATACATTAGGCAGCAATATATGTAGTAACATTTATTAAGATAAATGATGGATTGTTGTATCAGCTGATATTATAATGACAGATATAATTTACAAGCTAGTTTTTGTTAGTCTACATTTTTTCCTAAAAAAAAAAAATGCAGGAAATTTCCAATACAAATAGCCCTAAAAGATATACAGCCTAGGAAAGCTGGCTAGACAATCTAGGAAGGAGCTGTCGAAAAAGCTTAAGTGGAAAAGTATTTGCAGACACTGAAGGAAAATAGGAAGGTTATAAAAGTCTATGTGACTATTTAAAAATAAATTGAAATTACCAGAGCTGTAACAATGAACCCAGTCAGGGGGTCATATGCATTTGGTGGCCAAGAAGGCCAATGGAATCCTGGGGTGCATTAGGAAGAGCATTGCCAGCAGGTCAAGGGAGGTGATCCTGCCCCTCTGCCCAGCCCTGCTGAGGCACATCTGGAATGCTGAGTCCAGCTCTGGGCCCCTCAGGACAAGAGAGACACGGAGCTGCTGGAGTGGCTCCAGTGGAGGCTTACAGAGATGATTGATTGAGGCACTGGAGCATCTCTCTTGAAAAGGAAAGGCTGGGGGAGCTGGGGCTGCTCAGCCTTGAGAAGAGGCACTGAGAGGGGAGCTCATCAATGTCTGTGAGTATCTGCAGGGAGGTGCCAGGAGGATGGAGCCAGGCTCTGCTCAGTGGTGCCAAGCAATAGGACAGGAGGCCATGGCAGAAACTGATGAACAGGAAGCCCCATCTGAACATGAGAAAGATCTTCTTTACTGTCTGTGTGACAAAGCACTGGAATAGATTGTCCAGAGAGGTTGTGGAGTCTCCCTGATTGGAGATATTCCAGAACTTTCCCAATGAAATCCTGTGCCATGAGCTCAGGCGCTTTTTGAGCAGGGAGGCTGGACCAGATGAGCCACTGTGGTCCCTTCCAACCTGACCCGTTCTGAAAGCTGTGTGAGCTTGTGTTTATCACATAGGTGAGTCACTGAAGCCCTGCTTAAAACAGGTACAAACCTAAGTTTAAATCTGAGTGTAGATAGAGAGTGCTTGGGCCTGTTGAAATCTTAATAGTCTCACAGGGGCTTTCCTTGCTTTGTGAGAGCTGGTTTTCACTAACATTTGTGCAGTGTATAGCTTTACTGAGAAATTTGAAATTCTACACAGTGAAAAGTTCACATCAGAAGTTGTTAAGTCTGGTAATATCACATTTGCAGAGGTGAATTGTTAGTGTGTACTTATAGAAAGATTATGTTTTAAAGCAATATTTCTAGCTCCAATCATCAACATTACCTTGTTTACTACATAAATCATCTGCCTGAACTTCTGTGAGGTTTTGACATGGACATCCATGACATCCTTCTCTCTAAATTGGAGAGAGATGGGTTTGATGGATGGACTGGTGCAGTAGATGAGGAATTTATTGGATTGCTGCATTCCAGGGCAATGGTCCAGGGCTCATTGTCCTGATGGAGATCAGTGACAAGCAGTGGTCCTCAGGGGTCCATAATGGGACCAGCATTGTTCAGTATCTTCATCAGTGACATAGATGAAGGGATTGAGTGCACCCTCAGCAAGTTTGCAGATGACGTCCTGAAGAATGGGATGCCATGCAGAGGAATATGGACAGGCTTGAAAAGTGGCATAAGCTGTAGCCAGACCATTCTGTTCAGTATACTCTTTCGGATGTGCCCTCCACAAATTGGTTTATCCTTTCAGAAACCATTTATATTTTGGAAATCACAACATGCTGTGGGAATTAATTCTGCATTTAAGAGGTAGGATGTCCCTCTTCCTGAATTGATGTAATTCCCACTTGCCTTGTGCTCACCTGCAGAGATCCTGGGCGTCAGTGCTCAGGATTTCTCCACTTTCTTCCAAGCAGTGTTCAGCCTAAAGCACTCACTATGAACTGTGTTCCTCTGCATGCCAGACTGCCACATGCTGACAAATACCTGCCAGCAGCTAGGGGATTTGGCCTGGGAAATTCCAGGTAACCATGATCCCTCAGCCTCATGCAAGTAACAGCTGCTACTTTTGCTCAAAGGGAATTCCCACTGACTTTGATCTATAAGAGAGGACATCACTCCTTTGTTTCATTGCAGTGAGGTAAGGCATTAGCTAAAATGTTTGTCAAGGCCATGTGATACCAGTAACTTCACAAGCAGCAGGTCAGACTTTTCCACTGCTTTCCTCAGTTATACACACTTTACTCTTAACAAAGGTCTTCCCTATGCACTCCAGTGAAAGCACAACTGGAGTCTGAGCCAAAATACAAGTTAAGATAGGACAAATACCAGCTATTTCTCTGGTATGACCTGTGGAAATCTTCAAGCATGTTGGATTTTGGCCTTTCCACCTTCTAAATTTGCTGTCTTGAGTGCAAGGAAAAGTGCTGAAGTTTTAGGAGGTGTGCTTTTCATTGCACAATAGAGAAATATTATTTGTTAAAACAAAATATTATTAGCTGTGCTTACTTTAAGCATGATAAACTGGCCTTCTGTGCTTATTTTATGCAAGGTATGGAGAAATGTGTTGTAAGACTGGTCACCCAAGGGAGCTTAACAAACATATCCTGAAAAGTCGGTGAGACAAGAAACAGGAGCTGGATGGGCAGGAAAAGCAAAAAGAGGATAATAAATGCACCATGGGGCATGAAATTCCTATTTAATTATATGACACAGCTGCACTGACCATTTATACTCACTATTCCAGACTTTAAGTATCACAGTTTTGATATTTTATGTCATTCTGGCCTGATTAAGGCACAAAGATCTGTTAACATTATTGTATTCCCCATAGCTGGTGTGTGTGTCAAACAGGCAGTCACTTAGACAAGGTGGCATCCTGCCTTCTGAGCATCAGGGGAAGATCAGGGATTGTGTAAGAGCATTTTCTCTCTGCAAACGTCTGATAACATTATTTAACATTGAAAAAGGCCTCTTCTAATATAGGTCTATTGACATAACCCCAAAATGTTCCAAGTGCTTTTAGGAGAAGATGTAGCCAGTGCAGAAATGTGGGCTTTCGAGTGTGTACTCTAATTCACAAGTACTTGTCAGGGGTGCTTTCCTGTGGGAATACTGCTGTACAGCCACGCTCTCAGGTGCGAGAAGAGTTGTGAGTGCAAGTGAACATTTTGAGCTACTTCAAATCACTGTTTATTCTCATTTTATGGATAGGCTCTTCCACCATGCTGCTATCCTTGGCCTTGGAGAGCTTCAGGGGAGGCTTTGCCTCATGTTCAGTGGCCAAGGCCATTAAGCAGGGCCAGACATATCAGGTTGTGAGCCATGTCCCAGCCCCAAGTTTGCTGTGTTACTGTTTGCCAGTCATGGTTTTTCTGAGTCCTGTTTCCATCTCTGCTAGGATAAAGACAGCAATATTTCTGTACCTCACAGTGGGAACACCCTTTATTCTCTCAGCATGTTCTCTTTGTCACCTTATAAATTCTGTCAGGACAAAACCTAGGAATTCTTATACATTTCCCTGCTCTGGTTGACTGGAGCAGGTCCAGCCGTGCTGCTGAAAGTCTGGCAGCCCTGGAGCTGCAGAAGGCTCACCGGCCTGTTGGGCACCCGTCTTGTCTACACACCATGCACCTATTGGGGGCCAAATCTTGCTGTATAAAACCCACTGCACCACACGGCACAAATTTCTGAAAAGCAGAAGCCCACTGCAGGAGTTGGTCAGTTTTTCTGTGCTGTCAGTGTGATGGCTGGGAAGGAGGCAGCCTGTGATGGGGCACTTGCAGACCGTGGGCTGGATCTGCTGAGAAACTTGTCCGCAGATGCCACCTGCTGAGCCTTGAGGAAACAGCAGAAATCCCTGCCCGTGTGCCAGGCTTCTTCAGGCAGGGACCTAAAGCCATCCTCTGTGTGCCAAAATCCAAGACAGTAGCCAAGGGCAGATGCTAAACGCTGTGTCACTGGGCATGTGAAGGAAAATCAGCCCAATTCTTCAGGTGTCCAAAAAGGAACAGGGGTGCTGACTGTAGAACCAGCCTGAATTGCTGGTCTGGGGCACAGACAAGAAGTCCACTGGTTGAGAAAAATCCGATGCAGTAGAAGATAACAGCTTATATAGTAATCCTTTACATGAAGTCATAGAAATACAGTGCTACTGTGTTTATATTTATAGGAAGAGGAGCTCATCAGGAGAATTTTGAAATCATAAAGATACTACTGCAGCATTAGCTCTGGGAGAAAAACTTCCTTTTCTTTAAAAAGTCCAATACTTTCATGATTTAAAGCAAATTCAGCTTAAGCGCAAGTGCACCTGTACTTTGGAAAGCTGGATTTTGTTTGGCACCATGATGTTATAATAAACTTGTTGCTGATCCTGAACATGATACTTATTTTCAACTGACTGTTGTGTAAATATGTGCAAATACAAACTGAATGTGTATTTGCAAAATACACCACAGATGCTCATACTTCAAATAAAAATAATACTTATCCACTTCTATCATAAACCTCTTCTAAGCAAGGCTGTTTTGCTATGTATGTTTACAATGCCCAGCAAAATGGGGTCTCAGAGAGCAGCGTAAATTGCAAAAAAGACTGCACTGACCTTATTTATGCGTACCAGGTATGTTTTATTTTTAAAATAGTGCCTGAAGAAAAAAATAAGGAACATGGGAACAAATAAATAAACAAACAAATAACCACCGCCAACAACAAAACAGCAGCAAAAAACGAAGGTTGAATCTATATCTAACAAACCTCCAATGCCACCTGCTGGGGAAACACTGGAAGTGGGAATGAAGTCTCCAGCAGAGTACTAATTGTATTACATCTGTTACTGACTTCTTTCAGAATTTGTACTTTAAAAGCTGAAAATATTTTAAGAAAGTTGGATGAGTAACTATGAATATAATCAGGAGGGTGTACTTTTAAATACCCAATTGGTAGGAGTTTCTTTTCAACTGTACTCCCAAAACTGCCTGCTTGTAATCAAGAAATGGTTCCTATTATTTTCTCTTTTTTCACTTCTAAATCCTCAATCAAAAAAATCTATCCTGAAATACACTTGAATTTTTTAATGTGCAAAGAATAGCTTATTAGCATCACTGATTCCTTAAGGACATCACTTAACACTCAGCAATACAGAAAAATAAAAACATTTTCTTAAGCAAGTCCCACTATGTATCAAGTACATACAATCTCAAATGCAACACTGGTCCTTCTAAAGAGAAAATAGAAATAGGAAACAGTGGGGCCTATTTTTGAATATCCTTAAAATGTTTTATGGCGGCATGAACCTGCTGATACCTGACAAGCTGTTCCTCAAGTTCAGATGGGGCTTCCTGCTCATCAGTTTCTGCCATTGCCTCCTGTCCTGCTGCTTGGCACCACTGAGCAGAGCCTGGCTCCATCCTCCTGGCACCTCCCTGCAGATACTCACAGACATTGATGAGCTCCCCTCTCAGTGCCTCTTCTCAAGGCTGAGCAGCCCCAGCTCCCCCAGCCTTTCCTTTTCAAGAGAGATGCTCCAGTGCCTCAATCAATCATCTCTGTAAGCCTCCACTGGAGCCACTCCAGCAGCTCCGTGTCTCTCTTGTCCTGAGGGGCCCAGAACTGGACTCAGCATTCCAGATGTGCCTCAGCAGGGCTGGGCAGAGGGGCAGGATCACCTCCTTTGACCTGCTGGCAATGCTCTTCCTAATGCACCCCAGGGTCCCATTGGCCTTCTTGGCCACAGGTACACACTGCTGGCTCGTAGATGGCTTCTTATCCACTAGGACCCCCAGGTCCTTCTCCGCAGAGCTGCTTTCCAGCATATTCTTCACTAGCCTATACTGGTGCCCGGGGTTACTCCTACCCGGATATAGGACCCTGCATCTCCCTTTGCAGGAATTTGAGAAAGTTCCTCCCTGCCCATCTCTCCAGCCTATCCAGGTCCTTCTGAATGGCTTCAGAGCCCTCTCGGACATTGCCCCCTCCCCCCCCCCCCCAGCTTTGTGTCATCTGTGAACTGGTTGAACTTGCTCTGGCCCTTCATCCAGGTCATTGATGAGCAAGCTAAACCCCTAGAGGACACCATTAATGACGGGCCTCCAACCAGATCCTGTTCCATCAAACACAACTGTTTGGGATCTGCCATTGAGCCAGATCCATCTCATTGTCTACTCAACCAGTTCTGAGTTTGACTATGAGCATATTGTGAGAGACAGTGTCAAATGGAGAATCCAGGCCAATTAAAATTCTTCTCGGCAGAGCTTTTGAAAATCATTACACAGCATTCAAAAGCGTCATGTTTCCTCATCATTCACTGGTTACAAAATTCAAGCCACAGAAAATTATGTTAAGTCACCCTAAAAACTGCCAAGGCTTGTAAAACATGGGAAATGCAAATCCTAAAGCTAAAGCTAAAGGTTTTTTTTCTGTGTTTTGCCTACATCTCTTGCATGCCTCTCACTCTGCAAATCTGTACAAACACTGCTGCTCTACAGAAAAAAAAATGGAAAGACATTTGTAAGGACAGAGCACCATTAAACAGGGATACAGTTTTCAAAATAAATAGAAATAGAAATTGTGAACTAGATAGATTTATCTCAGAGTAAAGCATCTCTAAAGTAGAGGCTTGTCTTCATTTTGAGATACAGCTTAGAAATCTGGCAGTAGCAGCTTTTTAAAACAGACAATAACATGTCACAAAGTATCAGGATAAAGATAATAAATATATCAAAGTAGCTCAGACACCAAGTTGTCAGGCACTTTTAAAGTACTCTCAGATGAGAGGGGTGGAAGCAGAAAAGTATTTTCACCCAGTTACATTTACTGAAAGGAAAATAAACAAGCTGTTTGTGTCGTTTATGCATTTTCTTCCTGAAAGGAAAAAAAAGGACTTAGAACATTCAGGACCCTTCTCATTTAAATGTCTGGAACAAAACACAATGGAAGCCATCAACAGTTTGGAAAACAAAGGCTGTCAGTCCATCCACTGCAGACTTCCTGATAAATCCTAACCCCAGTGTGATTTAACAGGCCACATCATTAACAGCAAAGACCACTCCACTAGCAGCGCAAATGAAAACTGTTAAGCCTGACTTTATCAAATAGACAGACCTGCAACACATTAGTGAGCAGATGAAAACAGCAGGGGATACTCATTGGCCTAATTCATGAAAAGAATAAAAGAGAAGAATTTACTGAGACTCTTAATACTCATGTAGCAGAAGAACTAATAAAACAGGTATTTGTGTAGTTTATGTGTTTTGACATGTAATGGTTTCATTTCCAGTTGAGCATTTCTATTACACTGAAAGGTCACTGCCTCAGGAAACGGGTCTTTCCACATGCCTGAATGCAGTACCATTGAGCACACTCATCAACAACACAAATAAAAATTTGCTCATCTGATGTTCACTAGAATGGATTTTGACTGGAAACATAATAAATGGAAATGCTTTCCACTTCATCTTCATTTGTGGGGGGAGGGGAAGAGGGGGAAGCCATAACTATTCTGACTCGTAAAATCACTGAAAAGTAGAAAAAAATTCTTATCTCCTTGATCTAAAGCATAGATCTTAGATTACCACAGTCATATAAACTCTGTACCTCACTGACTCTGTATTGCATGAACTGGAGTCACTGTCCCTGGAGGCGTTTGAATGAAAGACTGGATGTGGCACTCAGTACCATGGTCTGGTTGACATGGTGGTGTTTGCTCACAGGTTGGACTTGATGATCTCAGAGATCTTTTCCAACCTAATTGAGTCTGTGGTTCTGTGATTTTTGCAATATTGTTGGTGAAGGAACAGAAACATTTCCAGGGCAAAATACAAAAAACTACTTAACAAAATGTGAATTCATAGAATAAATACTTTGAATAAAATGTGTATTTAAATGAAGTTGAAGTTAACATTTCTGATTACTTCCATATTACCCAGTAATCTTATTCCTAAAATATAAATAATTTGGATTTTCGCAGTTTGGTAAAGTTGTTTGTGAATACATTTGACAGAAAAATTATGATGGCAAATGACAGACTAAGCAGACACTGGAAAACTGCTGAAGTGATGTGTAGTGTTTTGTGTTCCTTCAAATACACACTTCTTCAATTAAGTAATCATTAACACTAATTTTAGAACTTGAAGAAAAGTATCTTAGTACTTGAAACGTCTTATAAACCTTGATATCTGTAGATGACTAAGAGATTTTGTTTGGAGGTGCTTTTTTCTATTTTGTTTTTCACTTCAACATTTTTAGGTTTTCTTATTTTTTTTAAATGAAAAATTTGCCAAGTCTGTGTGATGAAAGGAAGTTTGTTTGAAGGAAAGATCATTTAAAACATGTACATGCCTGCAGAGCACAGTTGCTGTGAAGCTGGTTCTTAAAATGACCTTGCAACAGAAGATGACTGTGTTCCAGTGGTTTTTATTGTGGTCCTCTGCCAACTTCATCCCAAATGCTAGATATGGTTGTGATTCAGAAAGATATGGAAATGCAGCTGACAAAACAGATGATGAAGATCAATTAGCTAAGGGAGGAGAAGAGGAAAGCAGCTGTCACTTGCAGATAATTTTACAGAAATGAGCAAGCAAATCTTACTTAAACTTGTGAAGGTCCACTGATGTAAATGGCAATATTTTTCCTGCGTTAAATCAGACCCTATGAGATGTTATCTTCTAGTCTGGTGAAGTGCTGAGTTGAGAAACACGGCTTGCACTTTTGAAGAATAGCAATTTCATATATTAGCACCACAGTTTTATTTCATATTTTTAAAGTACATTTTTTCTCCTGGCATTTGAGGGCTGTTCAGTGGAAGGCTCTCATGCAACCTTGTTTCTAGTAGATGAAATAAAACGTCAATATATGCTATATGGAGTGTGCAACGTGATTCTCTGTTCTAGGTCCCTAGCAACATAGGCAAAAAGTTGCAGTTTTAGCTTTAGGCACAGCTGACATCATCTCTGCATTGTTGTGTCTCTTGTATGTGCACAGTGTGATCTAGAAAGCAGGGCATAATGGAGACAATCCCACTGCAAGGCTGATGGCAATAGCTGTGCACAAAAGAATGGTATATGCTACGTACAGCAGAGATACATTTCCTATCTCTCTGTCGTACTTCTCAACAGGTTCAAACAATTTCCAAATGATGAGTTTTGTTAGTATAGAATTAAGGTAGGATTTTAAATTGTTTTTTAAAGGCCTCACAATAACCTGGCAAATTTTAGAGATGAAGCTGAAAAACAAACTAGTACCTATGTGAAGAGGAGAAATTGCTGTGATGGGCCAGACTATTTAAATTAAGTTCAAAGCCCTAGTACTGGTGTGGGCATGTAAGAGAAGCTTCAGAGAAAAAGAAACTGAATTGGTTATGGTTAGCTGGGGCACAGCTAGTTTTCTGTTTTTGTTTCAGGAAATATGAAAACCTTAAGATGCAGGGAGTAGGAAAACCTTAACCTTAATCCAAACATCTTACCTCTTTGCATTAATTTAGGACTCTAATGAAAGATGCATATTTCCTGTATAAAACATTCAGGTCACTTTCTAAGATCTCCGTAAGAAAGCACCCTCATTTCTGAGGCTGTCACTTTCCAGTTTAATGGTTTACATACACAGAGCTTTCTCCACAAGGACAGAAAGTCTGTGCTGTGCAGGTGTGTGATGTTGCAGACAGCTTGCTGGCATGGCCAAGTGTCTGTGATAGAAGCTGAGCCCTCCTTTACTGTCCTACTCACTTGTGCAGTGACTTAAAGTACCTTTCTATCTATCTCCACAGGTCCAGAAGACGGACTTGGTTCAGAATTTTTTCCATTGCCCAACAGAAAATGGTAAGGGAGCAGCTTGCTTTTCTGGAGCCAGAAAAGCCACAAGGTGAGCAGCCTCCCACTCTCCCCCTCTCCTAAGTCACAGAGGTCAGTGTAGCAATAGCTCAGATATGGCTTTGTGCGCCCATAACCTACCAGAATGGATCCCCTGGAGTTGAGACTTCTGTATTTACTGATCTTTTCTGCTTACAATCTGTTCTTAAGCTGCTGCAGCAGCCAATGCCATGATGTCAGGACACTTAGGCTTATGTGAGCTGGCATTCAGCTTGGCAAGTCAGGTTCAACTATCACTGAACTGCAGCTGGCAATTCAACATTCACAGTCTGGCCATGAATCTTCATAAATATGCAATTATGTTCCAGCCTCTGTTTGAAATTACAGAAACTACACCAAGTCACCGCATCTAAACACGAGGTCATGGATTTCTAATTCTGAGCTGTTTTTAAAAAGAAACAGAACTCTTGCCCTTTGTTGAAGATCAGGTCTCAAATGTATTTATCCACAGCAATTCTGTGTTCAAACATACATTTTATAAACAAAATACTTTTATTAGACTAGTACATGGGTTATTTTAAATCAAGGATTAGAATACAGTTGGTATTAAACTTATTGTGATATTATTATTGGTATTAAATTGATATTATTATTGATATTAAAGTTATTATGATTGTTTAATTTCGTTTCACCAAAGTCAAAGTCACGGTAGATTAACCTCAGGTGATAATATTTATCTGGAAAAGAAAGGTTTTTAAAAATACAGATGGAATTCCTTTTTCTTCTTTTTATTTTGCTTGTTTTGGCAATATAGTTTAAACTAGATAATTTAGTTAATAGAGCATAACACCAAGCAAAAACAGAACTTAATGGGAACTGTTAATAGACTGTTTAATTGATTTGTTCCTGCTTCTGATGTGAAAATTATCCCATCACTACACTTATGTTTCAAATTTACTAGATGCAATTATTTTTCATTATCCTTTCTGCAAGATCTCCATCCAAGGAAAAGATCTTGAGTATTTAGAGATACTCCAGATACCTAATCCAGCTTATTGGGTAACTGCTTCATAGAATGGCCCTAGATAGAGAAAAGTCTTCTACTGCTTCTTCTTGAGTTGCAGAAGCATCATAACAGCGTTTCCATCTCTGGACACCAGTAGCCACACCCAGCCTGGTACAGTACTCAGAAATGGAAAAAATATACTCAGGTGTGGCCTCTACAGACTACACTGTCACCTGAGTGTGCAGTTACTGTGTTTTTTCAGAGTCAGAGATAAAAAGAAATGATTGGCCATGTGCAAAACAAAGAGCAGTCTCTTCTAAAACAAGAGACCTTTTCTACAATAAGCATGTTCAGCATGCCACTTCAGAATGATGAAGTGGCAAGAGAATATGAGTTTCAACTTAGATTAAAAAATGGTAACCTGTTATATAACCTAATATATATATAATATGTGTGTATATATATATATCCTTCAAGCCCACAGACTTGTGAATTATTACTATTTGTTATTTTCAATATCAGCTGTATCAGAAACCTCATTCTGACCTAAGTTCGACTATCCTGCTGCGCAAACAAGGCAGCGTCAGTTACCCTGCAGCTCCTTTGGGAAGCTGTTGGAAGCAAAGTTGTTGCTTTTGTATCAGATGGTACGGTTAGATTACTTCAGGGATACCTCTAATCTTTTGGATACATTTCTATTTTTACAAAGTATCCCTGACTCAAGGCTCAATGATCTTTATTATCTGTGTCTCAATCATTGGTTATAAGAAATGTTATTAGCAATGCTTTGCTCATCAGCCAAACCAGTGACTGTTTCCACACTCTTCAAATGCAAACCAAAATCTTAACTTAGGCCTCTTCCTTCAGAAGGTGTGACAAGTCAGTCCCACTGGCTCATGTTACTATACTACTGTAATTGGATTGTTTTCAGTATACGCCCATTTCTTCACAGGAACAGGTGGAGTCTGTCTCTATACTCTTCCTTGACCTGATGTCTAAACAGTCTTGGCCAGGTAAGACAAGGAATGTGGACTGCTTTACCTTTTCTAATGGACAATAGGGAAAAGGGTTCCAAATTTAACGAGTATTTCTCCTCTTTTTTCACCTTCCTCAGTGTAGGAGCAACATATTTTGATCCAACCTATACTCCTTGTCAAATAATTTAACCCAGACCAGTAACAGCCTCCTCTAAACTGACTCTGTCATCCTATGCAAAACTTAACTGCATTAACTTAGTTCCTTTGTTTAATTTGACATGAATTGTTTCCTGTATATAGAATTTCTTCTACACACCTACTTCATAGTAGGTTTCTGTACTTCTTATTGCTGCCCATATGCAAGATACTCTTCTGCCAGTAGCCTAATACCCCTGTTCTCAAAAGATCTGCATGGAATTATTCAAAAATATAAAATTTGATTTTTCACATATGGTCTGATACTCATCCCGGAGAATATATAGCAAACAGGGTTGAAAACCACAGACTTGCCAACACGTGTTTATATTTCCAGTTAATATGAGAATGCTTCCTCATTATGTAATAAGAATATGAGGCACAGAAAAAAAATAAATTAATGTAGTGATTTGGGAAAGAGAAACCTTACTGTTTTAGAGAGTCATCTCCTACACGTAGTGGAAATATCACATATACCTTATAAAATTGTATACAGTACTGTAATACATATGACATAATTTTCCAGTTTCCTGGAAGAGAATGAGAGCCATTTACAACTAGCTTGTATTTTCTCCAGAATAAATCACATAAATTACACGTGTAAACTGGAGTAAGGAGGGATTATATAGCAGTGCCATTAAAACAGTCAAAAAAGCCACTGATCCTACAGCTGAATCAGAGTAGTCATACACCTGAGCAAAACCAAGAACAGTTTCTCCAAAAAATCTCATCAAAATTCACTGATAAAATCAGACAGAACAATGACAGTAGGTTCTGAAGAGTCTGACAGTACAGTAACACCACTGAAAAGATCCCTGTTTTATCCATTTAAAAAAAAATCATAATCTGAATTACAAGTATACTGCATATCTGCGTAAGCACCAAGATAATATGGAGTAAAAGCTTATTCATCAAGTCCCTCTGATAAATGGTCCCCGATAAAAAAGCAAATTTTTGATGTACATTTAAGTACTTTTGGCAAGAGATAAAGGTTCCATAAAAGAAAAGTCACTGCAAAGTCTGAAAAAAAATCTGAAACTTGTAAAAAAAAATCAAAGGTAGAGCATTTCTAATAGTCTGAGAAATAATGAAATTCACTCCAGTTCCTGAGATAAACTGCAGATCAATTGTGAAGATTTACCAGATTGTACCACACTCTCTTTCTCACCTTCTCTTACACACGGCACACAAGGTCGGAACTGAAGCTTCTGCTAAGCTTACAAGTCAGCAAAGCATATGAAAGCTCAGAACATTCAAATTTTCTTTTCTACTATAAAAACAAGAGACTGGTAACTTAGGTCAGAGACAGATAGACTTCTGCCACAGTCTGTCAAAAGAATTTCCTGACAGAGGCAGTTGCTTTAAATTAACTGCACTTGCATAATTTAAATTAATATAATTCTGTGTTTCTGTCCTGTTTTCACTGACAACTGTGCTCTTGTTCATCCCTCTGCTGTTTAAAACAGACCATAGATGAGTTCAAACTCCTAGGGTCAGATTTTTAAAAAGAGCATGTGTCACCTAACAGCTCAGCATGTCTCAGTATGCTGGAACCATCATCAATGTGCTTCATCGCTACTAGCCATATGGTCAGTTTCTAACTTAGCATTCATGTTGTGCTCCATCTTCTGTAAAACTGCTGGAAGATCCAGTACAGAAGAAATAATATAATGAGGTACGGGGAAGGTATCTACTGGGGCGGTCATTGCTTTGTTTAACCAGACCGTTGCTTTCAAGCCAGCATTCAGGCCTCCTTGAATATCTGTATCTAGAGAGTCACCGACCATCACACACTCTGCGGGCTGCACCCCCAGGAGATCGCAACAGTAACGAAAGATGGATGGCGCCGGCTTCTCCTCTTTCTGCTCTCCCCCCACCACGATGGCATCGAAGTAGGGCTGGCAGGCACACGCCTCGATCTTCTCCCTCTGCGTCTGCCGGTCGCCGTTGGTGAGCAGCAGCAGGCGGAGGCCTTTCCGCAGCTCGGTGAGCATGGCCCGCGTGTCCTCGGCCAGCGTCAGGTGCTGCAGCCGCGTCGTCTTCCACAGGTAATAGCACTCGGCCGCCAGGTCGCGGTTCGCCTCCCCCCCGATGGTCTCCTGGATCGCCTCCTCCCAGTGCGAAATCCGCAGGTCTGTGATGCACATCTTGGCGGGATCGTGGCACTCCTTGAGGAGCTTGGCCTGGACCTTGTCGCAGACGGCGCGGGCCTCTCCCTCCCCGTAGTGGTGCTTGGACTGCAGGGCGCTTATCACCTGCAAGGGACGCGGGGCCGCGCGTCAGGGCGCTGCGGGGCCGCGCGGCGCGCTCCCGGGAGCGGCCCCCGGCCGCGTGTCAGCAGGAGAGGGAGCGGGACACGCGCGGCACCGTCGGGCCGGGCCGGGAGCAGCGGCGGCCGCGGGCCCCGCGTCGGAAGGGGGACAAGGGCAGTACCTCCTCGATGGCGCGCCGCCCGGCCGCCGCCGTGTCGATCAGCGTGTTGTCCAGATCGAAGAACACCGCCTTGACGCCGTGCAGCCCCATGGCGCCGCCTCCCGCGAGAGCCGCCCCGCTCGGATGGCGGAGGGGAGCGCCCCTAAGCGCCGGCAGAGCCGCCCGTGCCGGGCACAGCGCGGCGGGGCCGCCCGGGCCCGCCCCTCACGTCAGGCCCGCGGGGCGGGGCCCGGGCGTGAACCGCACTGCCCGCGGCGTGCTGGGCGGAGCTCGGAGCTCCCCGGTGTTATCTCAGAAAGGGAGGGTTGGAAGCGCGCAGGGCTCTGGGGAGACCCTACCCGAATCCCGACATCTCGTGGGGGTGGGGGTGGGGGTGGGGGTGGGGGTGGGGGTGGGGCCGGGGCCGGGGCGGGGAAGAAAGGCCGCCGAAGAAAGGCCGCCGGCCCCAGGTGCTGCTGCGGCGAGGCCCTTGCTGTGCGGGGCGCGGAACGCGCGAGCAACAGGCCGCGGGTGGGGCGGTGGCTGAGACCGGGAGGAGGAGCGGCTCTATGGGGGCCTGGGTGTGGCGGTGCTTGTTGTGTTTGTGTGTTTCGCTGTTTGGTGATTCCCTTCGTTTTGTTTTTTTTTTGGAATGTTTCCTGGGAGAGGTAGCAGGACAGCTGTTTGAAAAATAACCTGTTAGGATGATGCCAGGGAGCAGCTTTGCTGTCCAAGAATTCCTCCCGCAGTGCTTCCGCCCGGGCAGGCCTGCCCGCTCCCGGCTGTTGGCGGCAGTTTGGCTGGCTGTGCCAGCCCCGGGCCCGCGGCTGCTGGGGAAGCCCGTCCCAGCCTTAGGGAACCGCACCAAACAGGTCCCTGCACGGGGTCGCAGCGGGGCGCCCAAATACGCCGAAGTTTGTAGGTTTGCACACCGAAGCATTCCTTGCATAGGGACCTACACGAAGGAGGAGGAGGACACGCATGCAAAAGATTCGGTTCAGTTCGGCTTTCCCAGCTTCCCCGTTTACCTTCTGGAGCGTGCTCCTGCATTACGTCTGGGCACAGCAGCCACAGCACGGGGATTGAATCATCCAACAGCAAGTGTTCCTAATAAAGCCAAAGTCAATAACTCCACTGAAACTCCAGTATTTGGAGAACCCGGTTCGAATGAAAGCCTGAACAGCTCCATAGAACGAGATTTTTAGGTGTATATACCAAAGGCTGTTTCAGAATTGATGATTTTCCCCAAGGTGAAGTTTAACAGGCTCTTGTTTGTTGATAATGTTTTGAGAAACACAAGGTATTTTTTAGCAGCCAGCAAGCATTTTTTCTTAATTTGATTACTGTTTAATACTGCTAATGTTATTTAGACATTTGTCATTAACTGCAATTCAAAAAGCTGGAGGAAACTTTGTCTCTTACCAAAAAAATGGAAGCTCACTCCAGGTCACTTTCAGTTCTAAAAACTGCACCTTTGATAGCAGTCTCCTTATCTGATAGAAGACACTGAGTCACGTGCAAGGCCAAAGTAATTGTGCCCAAAAGCTTGGCATATGGGCAACAAAACTACAGAAGACAAGCCTTTAAGGAGAGAGGGGTATTCTGAGAAGAAACAGAGATGGCTAAGGATCCTGTAGTTAAAGGCAACAAGAGGAGTTTTAATAAAATTACTCTAGTTGACTTAAATAAAATGTGCTTGATAAGCACAAAAATAGTTTTGCTTCATAAGACAGAAAAGGTGTTAGGCATGTGAATATCATGGGCCTCTACTGAATTGCGTTTTTTCAGAATTTACACAGAAGAGTGATTAAAAATAGCTGAATTTCTAGGATTCATTGTACTTAGGAAGATGGCATTTGTTTCAGAGAGCCCTGCATTGTACTCAGTGAGCAGTGGATCCTATATGTGCTTTTGGAAAAAGGTACATTTACATAAAATTAATGGTTGTGCTTTCTTTGAGGTCATAGTTGGAAAATAAATGTCTTATAAGATTTTATAAGGTATATATTTTTACTAGAAGCTTTCCGTTACAGAATTGAAGCAGTTAAATCATGAATTAGAATTACATTTTAAACTTCTTTTTTTTCATTTTTCTCACTAACTGACTGCGTGGAAAGTGTTTGTTTGCTTTAGAGTATGACTGTAATTGTAAAATGTGCTTTTGTGTACACGTGGAAAATTCTCTGCAAGATTGTTGAACTTCAGTCAGCTGTTAAGCTTACTTAGGACAGCTTTATCTATCAGCAAGTTTCTTTACTTTCTCCTTGTTCTTTCTATAGGCTCACTAGAGGCTGGAAATGCCTCGCAGAAGCTGAGAACCAGGAAAAGAACAGTCATTGGAAACCTGAGTAGGAAATATAAGATATACTGCACAGTCTTGAAGTGATAATGTAAGAATGCTAATTTGGTATCTTTAAACGAGGAATTGCTCTGGGTATCTTTTAAAAAGGAAGAACATCATAAACACTTTCAAAGAAAACTTGTTGTCCATACATAAATAACAATTGCGAATTATTCGACTCAGATCATTGTTTGTCTTTTTTTTTTTTTTTTTTTGTTACAAGATGATTGTGTTTAGGAGTTCAGCATTTGGAACTCTCTGATGGTTTTTTCCTGCATCCCCACTGGTGTCTCAATGGGTTCCTTTTTGGTTGTGTTAGCACTATGAGAGAGCAGGTGAGAGCTTCCTGGGTGCCCAAGCTGTTTCTTCATACTGAGGAAGACCTAAGGCTTACTGCTGTTTTCTTTTTACACGGCTGTCTGGTTTCTGCTGGAGAGAGACCTTGCAGGGAGTGGGAATCAAATCTGGGTGATCAGGAGTAGGTGACCAGTGTGTACAGTGGAAGTCATCTGCTCCATCCTTTACATCTAGCCCCTGAAAACTGATCTTGGAGATTTTTCTTTCCCACTTCCACGGAATATATTATTAATTTGGTAGCTGATTTTTTTTTCTTTATCCTAGTAAGAGATTCATTATGAAGTGTGTTCATGTTCAGTGATACCCATAATATATTTCAAGCTCAGTGTGTTGAGAAATACTTCTCACCCAAGTATCTTGGCCTGCAATCCGCAGATTAAAATGCAGATCGGGCTCCTGGTTGATCTTGAGACAAGAGGCCATGAATTCCCAGCCTTTGGGATGACAAAGGACATGAAGACAGGTGACCGCAGCCAGGTGAATGGACAACGGGGAATAACAGCAGGAGCTGGTGACTGCTGACCTTTTGGATAAGGTGACGGCAGCGCGATGGATGAACACGGAGCGGGGAGGTAGGAAGAGAAGGAAGGGTGGGGGAAAGTATAAGGGTATAAAACCCCGGGGATTCTTGGGCTTGATGGGGTTAGGATGTATTTGGGCGCGCACTGCTCTCCGCTGGCCATGTTGCTGAGCTCTAGCGTGTGGTTACTCTAACAAAAAAGGCGCCAGCGAGTCAGGGGCGAGGCTGAGGGTCCGGTCTTTGCGAAGCCGCTCGCTCGCCTTGGAGCCCTCGTTCCCCGCAAGCTCAGGGGCGCTGGGCAGGGCGGAGGCGCCGCTCCGTGCCGGGCAGAACACGGCTCCCCGCGGCCTCGGGCCGGGCCCGTCCCGCTCCGCTCCCTGCGGGACTCTCCCGCCCTCGCCGCCTTTTCGTTTTCGTTCTCGCGCGGGGCGGGCGGTGAGCGGGAAACGAAACTGGGCGGAGTCTGCGCAGAGCAGCGGGCAGAGCCGGGCGGGCTGATGGAGGGTCCGCGGCTTTCGGAGTGTGGGCAGCAGCTCGGAGGTACCGGCGGGACGGGGGCGCGGGTGGAAGGGCAGGGGTCCGTGCGAGATGGGGTGTCCGCAGCCCGGCTGCAGCGGCCCGGCCCGCCGCGCTCGGGGACGATAGCTTGGGGGTCATCTTTCGTCCGTGTGGCTACGCCTGGCGTCATCGCTGCTCCAAGCGATATGTTCAAGTGCCGTCGGGCTCTCTTCTGAAGGAACCGATTCTAGTTCCGGAGAAACGTTACTCCCACCGAATTCACTGAATGATTCAATCTTTTTCTGTCAAGAAATCTGCTAAGAAATCTTCTCTAATCACTAAATTCTCCACTCTGCTTTCTAAAACTGTAATTCCAAGCAATGACTTGCAAAACTTTTGCAGACCAATAATTTCAATTAGTTTCCCATGAACTTTGTTATTGGCACCAATTTTTTATTTTGTATCATAACAGTGACCTATCTACCAGGATTAGGGGCTGCCTTTATTCTATGTCTAGAGCAACAGACACATCTTTGAATGTTACTTTGCAGCATCTCTTGAAGATTGTGCCGAAATGGATTGTGATTATATGGGGAAGATCAACCGTTACTGTCAAATACATAAATTTAGAGCGGATTATAAACTCATCAGTAGGACGGGCCCAGATCACGATCCTGAGTAAGTTCACTCTGCATGTCAATAACCGGCAGGGCTCTTCCTGCAGTGAACAAACTATGTAAAGCTTGAAGTCACAAATGTTAATTTGCTGAAAGCACATATTATATTAGTGGGAAAGCTGGTTGAAATCAAGAATTGAATGGTAGGTGCATGGGGAAGCCATCATGTGATACAGTATGAGGAGAAAACATTTCAAGGGTGATGGCTCTTTTTCAGAAAGTACCAGCAAGGCACCTGTTACTTACTAGTAACTCTATTGTATATTATGTATCTCCTCTCAGATGGTGGATTGGGTTACAGCAAGAATTTCAGCTTTTGATTTAAATACTACAAAGCATTGTTGATTTCTAACCAGAAAGGTTGGGTGTATTAACTGATTGTGTACTAACATATTTAAAGTGCAGTATATTTTTTCAACATCTCTTACAAGAAAAGGGTCTTTTGCTTAAAAAGTTTTGCTTTATCTTTTGGAGACAATTACAGGTGATGGAATATATTTTATTTTTTAGCATTGATATATTGTATTTTTTCCCTTGCAAAGGTTGTAGGTACTCAAGATCTGTAATAATTCCTTGTGTGATTTAAAAAAAATGTTTTGCTAGTTTTGCATGGAGACAAGCCTTATGCTAATAATTAATACGTTTATTTTGATGTGTTGCATGTTGCCAGATAGCACTGGCTATGCAGATTTAGTCTTAAATCCGTCTACCATACCAGAATAAATTAATAGATATTATTAGGATCTCAAATGTTTATCAGTTATCTTAATTTTTTCCCCATGTGGCTCATGTAATTAAAAAAAAATGACCCTTATTTCAGTAAAGACCACAGCTGTGATCACACAGCAATATCCTCATTCTTCAAAAGTGATGGCATGGGACTGACAGAACTTACATATATTCCAGATTATTTATCCCATTTATTTTGGTTTTTCGTTGTTTCTCCTGTGTGTTCTTTTACATTCACAAATGAAATTCAGCCCACTGTGTGACAGTGGTATCTAGGAAAATCCTGGGTAACTTGGGCTGTTCTAAGGATACAGTGTAAAGTGTCTGGCTGTGGTGATGTGTGCTGTAAGCCTCCTTCAGTCCCCTTGTGCTGCTCTTTCCCTATGTTCTGCCTGCTAACTGGAGGCATTGACTGCTGCTGGTTGTGTGCTGGCTCCCTAACTCTTCTGTGCTATGTCCCTTCTCATAAATCACCTTGCAGTTGTCTGAGGCATGATGCAGAGATCCTATCCTATCATGGTTGTGGTGCTGTGGCTGCTTTCAGTACTGTGTCTGACAGGGTCAGTGCTGAACACCATATAAGAAGGTTAAAGGAGCCCAGGATAGCTCAGTCCTGAGCTTTCTTGGTCTGGGAAGACAAGAGTGGACAGTTAGGCCAGTCCTGCCTAAACCTGCCAAGTCTGAGACAGTTACTTATTAACTTGGGGTTCATGGTGAATAAATACGACTCTGCATTTATGACCAACTCATGTAATGCTCCTGTAGGTAATCCTCAACTTGTTCGTGGAGATCCCCTGCAGATTTCCTCAGGATTCTTAAATAAAATGGTGCATTTTAGATGCAGTGTAATAGCTGAATATGTGTAGTATTCAGTGCTTAGTTGTGGGTTGACTACCAAAATCCTTCCCCAAGAAAAACCTTTCTTACATGTTTTGTTGTTTTCTTTGTTGTTTCCTATGCGTAGAGTATATGGCACACTATGGATGTGCCTTTTCCTACTGTTTGCCACCTTGAGGTTTCTTGCTAAGCCTTGCTTACACAATGAGAACAAGCGCTGTTCTGCATCTTCATTGTTTCCCACCCAAACATTTCATTAAAGGGAAGTGGAGAATGAGGTTGAAATAATGAAAAAAGTGAGTTCCTAAAGTCACAACACTATATTGGAGACCAGTTTTTGCACAGAGGAGCTCACGGTGCTGTACCTTGGCTGTGTGAATCCATCTTGTTGGCTGTGAGCATTTACATGCTCTGCTGCAGTCTGAAGCACAGAGGTGCCCTGAGGCTCTAACGGTCACTTTAACTTGGTGCAAGTGTGTGCTGCTGCCAAAGGCAGAAATCCAGTTGTTGTTTTCTCCTCTGTCCACTTTCATGCAGAGGCAGTATCAGAAACATTAGGGGATTTGCAGCTGCAGGACAAGTCGGATCTGTAAGGGCTGATTGGTCTGAAATCCAACCATTTGTTATTAGAGCATGGCAGTGGGTTGACCCCAGGAGGCAGTGAAACCTCCAGCCAGCTCCTCACTTCCCCCCAGTGGGACATGGAGAGAATCAGAAAGGTGAAAGGGAGAAAAACTTGTAGATTGAGATAAAGACAGTTTGATAGACAAAGCATAGCAGGATGCGTAACCAAAACAAAATAAGGAAGTTGCTTACTCCTTCCCATCAGCAAGCAGATGTTTCCAAGAAAGTGGCACTTCATTATGGCCAGTGCTTATTTGGGAAGGTAATATATATATATATAATATCCACTATAATCCTGGATATCCCCTCTTCCTTCTTCATCTCCCAGCTTTTATTGCTGAGCGTGATGCCATATGGCATGGAGTGTCCCTGTAGCCACGTGCCTTGGTTGTGTCTTTTCCCAGATTCTCACATATCTCTCCCCTGCTTGCTGGAAGGACATAGTGGGGAAAAAGAAAACTTTGGTGCTATGCAAACACTATGCAGGAGTAGGTAAAACATCAACCCTGTGTTAGTCCCAAAGGCACAACATAGCACCATTCTGGCTGCTCTGAAGAAAGTTGACCTCATCCCAGCCAGACCCAGTACTGTCAGTCCTGAGCTGCATCAGTTTCCCATTCTGACTCGTGGAGTTGCCGTATGGGAAGCAGAACATGCACAATTGTGGAATGGAGGGACAGAGAGGAAAGGGTGTTGTGGCGGGCCCTGGGGTGGTGGTGGGTGCCATGACCTTCTGAAGAAGCGTCCTGGTGAGGACATCCTCCGGGCACAGGCACATCCTCCTTGCTCACTCCCGGGCGGAGAGTGATTTCAGCTCTTTTGGGAGCTCTCCGCTTTGCCGAAGCAGAGAGGAAGAGCCAGGAGCGTGATCCAACCCAAAGCTTTATTCCGCTCTCCTTGAAGCGGTTGGAGGGAGCAGGGTTGATATAGGAAAGCCAGGGGGCGGGGTAGAGCATTAATCCAATCATTTGAAGGCTCAGGGGCGGTACAAAGGGGGAAGGGCCAATGGGGTACAGGCAATTTACATGAAACAGGGAGGCATGCTGGGTTACTTTTTGTAACCATAACAGAGAGAGTGCCGAAGGGCACAACCTCCAGAGGAGAGAGACAACAGGCTGTCCTGCAGTGAGGCTTTCAGCCTCCACAGGAGGAATCGGCAGCTGAGCACAGAAAGGCAGGACTGGGGCTTGTGTTTGTTTGTTTGTGGGCAAATTTATTTTTTTTTGTTTTGGTAGGGTTTTTTTGTGACTGCCTTCAAATTCATGTCTTGCAAGCACCAGATGTGGTTTTTGTTCTTATTAAGCAGTGTACATCACAAGGTATTAAAGATGAGTGTAATGTCACATCTGGTTTCATGAAATCAAGATTAGCTATTCTTTCCCTGTGTAGTGTCACACTGCTGAGATGTGTCCTGGTGTTCAGGCTTCACAACCTTGCTTGTAACAATGCTGACCTCATCCATTTTTATACTTCTGAAAATTAAGTTATTTTGATTTTAAAAAGCAGTTTAGCAGTTAAAAATACTGTTGGAACTAATAAAGTTTCTGACTAAAGAGGAAAATGTAAAAAATATTTATACTAAAGTATTATGATAATTATGTTTGATAGAATAAAAACACATTAATGCTTCAATACTTCCCAGTTAGCCTATAGTGCTTTGTAGATAATAAACCCGAAGCTTAATTGATAAGGTTATTAAAGTATATATGTGGGGAAAATGTAGCAATGTTTTAGACAAGTTTCCTTCGTTGCAGGTTCAAAGTTGTGGTCAAAATAAATGGTGAGGACTATGCTACAGGTACTGGTAAAAGTAAAAAAGAAGCAAAAGCATTAGCAGCAAAAGAAACGTGGAAAATGATTGAGAAACAGGTGAGTAAATAGTAGGATTAAGTTTTGCGGGTTACTAAGCAGTGTACATCACCCATAATGTAGTAAATGTTGAAGATGAATATCTAAAAGTAGACTTTCAATAAAATTTTATTTAATTTGAAACAGCTTCTAATTACTTAAATTGTCTTTGTTCTGTCTTATTCAGTACTTCTACTTTTTAGTCACTGAATTGTTTTCCTTACTGTTTTCCTGTAGGGTTGATATCTAATACTGTGTTTCCTCCTCTGCTGTTATAGGAGGATGAGGAAATGTGTTTGCCTTTGTTAAGTTGCCTTGGTGAATCCGGAGTGGACAGTGGTCCTTTTATATCTTGACAACTGTTCAGTGATTCAATGTCCTCAAAACATTTGCAGGGCGTTGCTGATTGTGTCTGTTGCCCCTCTGCTAATGAAATTGCTTACTTTCACTTGTTCTAATTAATCTTTTTTTCCTTTTCATTATATTATTTACAGTATAAACATGTTCTTTACAGCAACCACAATTACTGCATGTTTGCTGATATGTTACTGATGTTGACTAATCATGAGACAGCTGAAAAAGTCCTGCTTTCCCCTCTTGGACATGCACAGGAGCATTTGCAGCCCTTGCTAAATGGGAGCCTGCTGCCATCCCTTCTTCACAGCTCGTTCCCTCTAGTTTCCTAAAAGGAGTGGGATGAGGCATGATGAGAGGCTGTTAAAGGCAAAAGCGTAGTACTTGGAAAGCCAGATTTCCATTTATTAAAAATGTAGTAATTATGCTTGGGATGTTTGTCCTTTGCCACAAAGGACTCAGTTAATGGAAACTTGGGATTTCTTAAGAGTCTTTTGAAATGTGGACAAACCTTGCAGTTATATTAGTTCCTGTGCGCTGTTTATCTTAATGTATTTTTAAGTTTTTAAGTTACCTGTTTTGTTTGTTTTATAACAGGACAGTCCCTCAAATATGGCAGCTGCAGAGTTAGGGACAACTCAAACAACCTCATCATTGGCATCAGACAAAGATTATGTCAGCCTATTAAATATTTATTCACAAAAGAAGTCTCACATAGTTGATTATTGTAAAAACGCTTGTACTGGAGATGCCCATGCTCCCACGTAAGATATAATTTATCTTCCTGCTTCCTTCTAATACCTTGTTGTATTTACTAATGCTACTGTTTGTTACACTTGGTCACATTAACTGAATCTTTAGAAAGAGTCACACCATCTGCTGGAGAGCGTTATCCAAAAGCTTCTTGAACTCTGTCAGGTTTGGTGCTGTGACCACTTCCCTGGGGAGTTTCAGTGCCCAGCCACCCTCTGGGAGAATAATATTTTCCTAATTTTAACCTAAACTTATCCTGACTCAGCCTCATACTATTTCTTTGAGTCCTGTCACTGGTCAGCACACAGCAGAGATCAGTGCCTGCCCCTCCTCTTCCCCTCACAAGGAAGTTGTAATTGCAGTGAGGGCTCCCCTCAGTCTCCTTTGGGCTGAACAGACCCAGTGGTCTCAGCTGCTCCTCATAGAGCTTCCCAACAAGGCTCTTCACCATCTTTGTTTCTGTCCTTTGGACACTTCCTGATAGCTTAATGTCATTTTTATATTGTGGCACCCCAAAACTACTCCCTGCACTTGAGGTGAGGCCACACCAGTGCAGAGCAGAGCAGGACAATCCTCTGCCTTGCCCAGCTGGTGATGCTGTGCCTGATGCCCCTTAGGACAGGCAGGAGGGCTGGCCCTTCTAAGTGCCAGGGCACTGCTGGCTGATGTTCAGCTTGCCAGTGACCAGGATACACAGGTGCCTTTCTGCAGTGCTGCTTTCCAGTCTCCTGTTCCCAAGTCTAAACAACAGCTGCAGAATTTGGCACTTGCCATTGTTAAATTTCACATGGTTGATAATTGTCCGTCTCTAAATTTTAGTATGTCGGTCTCTCTGCAGGGCTTCCCTGCCCTTGAGGGAGTCAACAGCTCCTTCCAGTTTAGTCTTAAGTTGTTAGTGAAGATGTTGAAGAGCAGGGGACCGAGGATTGAGCCCTGTGGAACCCCATTAGTGACAGGTCCCCAATGTGATGTCAGCCCATTCCCTGTAAACCTTTGTGCCTGACCCATGAGCCAGTTGCTCACCCATCATGTAAGCATGGTTATCCAGCTGTGTGCCAGATATTTTGTCCAGAAGTACACTGAGAGATGGTATCAAAAGCTTTGCTGAAGTCCAAAAGGATTACGTCATCTTCTTTCCAAGATCAGCTAGGTGGGGTACCCTGTCATAGAAGGAAATCAGGACTTCCCCTTCATGAAGCTCTGCTGGCTGTGACCAGTGACTGTGCTGTCCTTCAGGTGTTTATCAGTACCTCCCCAAATAGTCTCCATGATTGTACCAGGCTCTGAAAGTTAGTTATCTTGAAGACACAACAAATTAGTTATCTACCGTTATTAATTAGATTTAAATGCATATTGAAAACGATGTCCTGAAGATGTATATTTCAGATTTCCATTCTATCATGTCAGTTGATTGTAGTGTTTAAAAATCATTAACTTAAGACTTGTCATATAAGGCTTGATTCTCCTATTGTATTTTACAGGTATTCTCTTAGCTGTATAATTGATGATCAGGTGTGTGGAATTGGCACTGGACCTTCCCTAATGGCTGCAAAACAAGCTGCTGCAAAAGAAGCATATGAGAAGGTAAATAAGGAAAGCTCTCTGACACTATGTGCTATATTTAGCCTTATTACAGGAGTTTAAATCTTTGAACCAATTTCCTCATTGCATTTAAAAGCATATTCCATGGATTCCATTAAAGAGGGAAACAATCCATCTTTTAGTATGTTGGTTGGGCTACTGTTAGTAGAATTTATGTTGAGTTTCTGTATTCAGTTCTGGATTTTAAAAAAAGAAACCAAAACACTAACAGTTGATACCTCTCTGTGTCTCAGAATAGGTCTGATATGTTGTCATTCAAGGATGTACACATATTAAAAATTTCTAAATTCTGACTTGTATACTAGTTGTCTTCTGTGTGAAGCATTGTTGAGCTGGTAGGTTATGAACATACTTCTTTTACTGTCTTCTGTTAGATCGAAAATCTACTGTGTAATGTGAGAGGCAAAAGCAGGAGTCAGAATCAACAGGACTTGCCTTTTGTAGTGTTCCAAGGCAGAGTCTACTAAAACAATAGATGACACCACCCTCTGGAGAGCAGAGCTGTTGTCTTCACGTTAGCAACTGTTATTTCCATCTGTGCAAAAAATTATCTGAATTCCAGTAGTGATCTAAACCCACTTCTGAAATGCACAGAACATAAGAACTAACTTAAATGGAGTGTAGTTTAAAGTAAAGGATGACAGTATGCAGGAAGGAAGAAGTCTTTTTTACTTTTAAGTGCTTTTAAAATTATTTGGCTGTTAGCGTGAATTTTCAATGCTTTTTAATGTTTTTAAGTCAACCATATAATTAATTCATGCTCTATTATAGCTCTAGGAGCCTTTCTTAATATTTTTCTATGTTGCAAACCCAGGGATCTTTTTATTTTCATCCAAGTCTGAAATTTACTGCCTCAAGCAGAACTTGTATACCACTTAGTCTAAATTTGGGGTGGGTTGTTTCCGTTTGGTTTTAATTTTTATTAATTCTCAGTGATGTCTGTTACTGGCTTTTCTTTTTCAGGTGATAATCAAAAAAGCTAATGGCACTTGTACATCTGACTCAGAGTAAGTTGGGTTCACTGCTAGTGTGATAATATATTTACTAATCTTAGAGGATAATGTGCTCTAATTCTAAATAAAAGATATAATTTTATTGTTTTATTGCAGTATAAAGCCTCTAATTTTAACTTCTCTTCTTTAAACTTTGGAGCAAAGTTTGTTCTACTTGTGCAATTTTATGTGAGTCTGTATGGGATAGCTTGTAATAAGTTTAGAGCTTTCTGATTTATTCATATTTTGCCACAGATAGTTCTTTCAGAAGCATTTTTACCGTGATGTAAATGGATTACCCTACCTCATTCAATAGCATTATTTCATGCCATTTTAACACTCATTTTCCTATTGTGACACTTGTGAACTCAGTTTAATTCCATTTCAGTACTTTCCTGTGCTCCATATTCTGCTTTCTTCTCTCCCTTTTTTCTTTTTTTTTCCACTTTTTTTATTCTTCATGAACCTTCATTTCCACCAAAGGGAAAAATTTGCTTAGCAGAATAAACTGAAGTTTGATATGTGATTAGAAAACCAACAGTTTGACTGTAGTGCCATTACTTTTACACTCCTCTATCTTCTAGCTATCATAGTCTCCTTTTATAATAGAAATAGAGGAGAATATTACAAAGTGTTGTTATTTTAGTAGCTTTCAAGCAGGATGTTTTGTAGTTTAAATCAGTCATGATTATTAGTGCCTTTTCAGGTTTTGCTTTACAAACTGTGGGGTTTTTGTTACTTCTTCTTTTCTTGTGACAATAATTTTATTTCTTATTGTGTTACTTTCACCTAAAAATAGTCCATTATTTTTCAGTAGAAACAGAATTTGCTCTGTTGACTCAGCTGCAAAGTTGGAAGAAAAGATGAAAGACATGGCGATTTGTGAAAAGCCTTCACCTCTTCAGGTATAGTATGAAAATGGTCTTCCTCATAATTGCATTTTAGACCTTGAATGTAACACTGTAGGAATGTAACATTAGGTCATTCTTTTATCCACTAATCATTGGAAAATACGTGCATTTTTCCCAAGAATATTCAGTACTGTTAGCCATGAGTAATTTCCTTCTGTATTGTGGATCAAATTTATGTAGTGTTTAACAAATGGCAGTACTCTCAAGAAAAGAGTCAAACTAACCTCATTTTTTGCAATGATAATGTTATGCATATTTTTGCAGTGATAATTTTATGCATAACATATGTGAAAAACACTGAGCTAAGATTCATTCTTATGACATTGTTTACAAAAGGTATGATCATATTTGTAGGTATTTCCTAGATACATTATCTGATATGTTTTAAAACAAATACAGTGAAAATATTCAGGATACCTCAGTTAGGTTTTTTTCTGTTTTCCATGTAGAGAAATGCACCAAGTTCTGTCTTGAAGTCCAAAAGGTATGTGTTCATTTCTAGATTGCTTTCTCCTGTAAACTATATTCCAAATAACTTTATTTTTTCTATCTCTAGTAAAGAAATGATGCTTTGGGGAGGTACATTTCTTTTTTCATCATGTATTAGAAAAATGGCTTATTATAAATTTTGCTTTTATCTTTGTTAAAGAAAATTGGCAGCTAATTTTGCTGATATAAGAAACAAAAAAGAGGAAAAAAATATGTCAGATTCAAATGAAGGTTTGCCAGACAAGGACACAAAGACTGGAGAAGAGAATGGGAGTCCACACACTGTCAATCAAACGTAAGAAGGATTTTTTTAAAAATTAATATTTGTGAGGCAATAACAGTATGTATAAATCTAGATTTGTTTTCTTATTTATGGTAGAAGGAGAGAAAATACTGCTGTAAAAAGAATTTTCAAAGAAAATTTATATTAGTTTTTTTTTTTTTCCCCTGGAAATTTCAAATCTAGCATAGAAATTGGCAAGCAGTGGTATTTAAAGCATTCATGTGAAGATGTGTGGGTAATTACCTGACAAGCCTGAAAGGGTCAGTTTCCCTTGTTGTTTTAATCTCCAAGGCTGTGATTTAGACCTGTATATTTGTCAAATGATCACTGTAGAATGATATTGCAGTAGATGTATTATATCTGTCAAGATTATTTTTAAACCATTAATTGAAAATTAAGTATAATTAAGTGTGGTTTTCCTTTTTTTTTTTTTTTTTTTTAAGATTTCTTGATCATTTTGAAGCAATAGAGCCTATTGATGAAGGTGGTTTTGGGACTGTTTTCAAGGCAACATCGAAGTCTGATAAGACAACCTATGCAATCAAACGAGTTGAATTCACAGAGTATGTACTGTATATTTACTTCTGCCTTAATCAAGATCTTAATACTTCATTTTCTCTCTTTGACAGTACTAGGAGCATTTAGGTGGTTTTCATAATTAATTGTTTGTCCTTTCTAGTAACTGTTTTCTTTATTTCCGAATGAAGCTGAAAGTGGTCCTGAACCTTTGTTAATTTTTGTAGGTGTTTTAAGTTCTCTTTTCCCTGAACACAGTAGTGCTCTGGTTGCTAATACTGCAAAATGTGTTTGAAGAAAACCTGATGATTATTAAAACATTGAAAGCAGCCCTGTTATTTTTGACAGGCTACATGGAAAATTTCCACATCAGTACTGCAAAATAGCTGTAATTACAGAAAATAGAAAAAAAATCCAAGTAATAAATTTTGTGGTTTGTGATTAGAAAATGTTTGTATGTGACCCACGTAGCCATTAATGTCATGCTGTGTTGCTTATCTTTAATAAATCTCAACAGAGAATTATGATCTTAATTTTTTTTTTTTTTAGCAATTTTCTGTAACCATTACCTAGTGGAGTATTTTATTAACAGTTGAAAAAATTACTTTCTTTTAGGTTATCTGTTGAAAATGTTTTAAGTTTTTATCTATTGAAAATGTTTAATTGTTGGAGATACTTGTCCCTTAAACTGTGTAAAGTGTACATTGTGTTCTTTGCAAATACATGTTATTTTCATTGGTATTGCTGTCCTGAGATCTATAGGGAAAATCTTCTGATTCTTCAAGTAATGACTGCTGCTCTGCTGATAGGTTTGCAGCTATCTGCTTTTTTTGAGTGGGGATTTAATTCCTAATACTTTTTGCACTTTTAATATCTGAGCAAATGAAAGAAAACTCACCAAATTTGTTACTTGGGTTTTGAACTTTCAACTTATATGAAGGAGAATACTATGCTTTGTTTCTAAATTAATGGAAAACTATCTGTATCCTGCCACTTGATAGCATATCTTTTATTTAACTTTGTATTACACTGTAATAGGGAAATGCTTTTTTTTTTTTTTTTTTTTAATTCTTTCCCCCCTCCTTATAGGAAAGTTCAGCGTGAATCAGAGGGACTTGCAGGACTTACACATGAGAACATAGTGCGGTATCATTTCAGCTGGAAAGGGTATGACTATATAAAGGACCCAGACTCAAGGTAACTACAAAATAATAGTTTGCATTCACAACCTTTTTTGCCATAGTGAACTTTATGCTGTTGATAATTGGTTATCAGACATTATACAAATATAAATGCACACATGTGCAATTGTACTGCTAGGAGAAAAGGCACAGTACATTCCAGCAGCAGGTTGTATGTCATTAAGTATATTTATGTCTTCTTTTCCTTGATTAACAAGATATATCATATAATTTAATATTTCTCTCCTGTCTCAGCATATGGAACTTAATGAATTTATAGAGGAGAGTACGACTGCAGAACTCAAAATTTGGGGCAAGAATTAACAACAGAAACTAAAAAATTGTCCGACAGTTGGTTACCAAATTCCTGATCAGAAGCTTCCTTTTTACAATAAGTACTGGTCAGCCATTAGCTATCATAGATTTAATTATTTCCCTAAGTTAGTATTTTAACCATGATGCCTGAAACAGTTTTGATTGTTTAGAAAAGGAATACAAAATGAAATGCTCTTTAATTTAGAGGTAGCCTTTTGACACTGAGACTTCTGGTAAAACAATGCTGAGAGTTTTACTTGTAAGTGAGCCTATTAACTTTTCCAAGCTTCTGTGGTAAGCTTTTTCACTAACTGTGAATTCATACTCTTCAGATAGGCTGCCATACTTACTTGGAGCCTAAAACATTAATGGATTCAAAATTATGGTTGGCATGATACCCCTCCATTACTGTGCTCATTAAATGAGGAGTAAAAGGGTGGGAAAAAAGTCTGTCAAAACCGAACCATTAATATATTGGAGCCTCAGTATCATGTATGTATTTTATATTAAACAGTTACTGGGTGAAAGAAAAAAAGTCCTCAAAGCTGAGGTCTCAGATGGGAATTCATGCCCTGACCTCAAGGCTACAGAGAGTCCTGAGCCATTTAATGCTTGCTCTTCCAGTGCCATCGTACAGCTTTATTCATCACAGTGTACATAGGAAAAAACAATGCATGCTTCTCCTTGTATTTTCCTTCCCCTTGCCATTTCTAGCCTCAGCCTATGCTATGGGCTTCTCTGGAATGTGTGAATCTGCCAGATGGATGAATATATTTTTTCTAGATTTCCAGCTCTCAGAAGGGTTTCTGTGGCTAACAGGTCAGTGTCAAGAACGGTCACTGCACTACGTTCTTGACAGGACAGAGTTGGAAAGAACATGACCATTCTGGGCAGGATAGGAAGGCTGATGTCTCTTGAGCAGAATAGAGAACATATGTCAGGGACTTGCAGTAGTTCCTACAAGGCCAGATGGGAACCAAAGACAATGGTATTTCTTCCTGGATAAGACATGCCTCTAGGTATGAGGGAAATGGAACTTGGGCTCTTAGAAAATTTCCAGCGTGAAACCAGAAAGCAAGCAAAACTTCAGAAATATTCCAGGAGTATGTAGCAACTGAGCAGGGATTCTTTGCGTTCCAGTTCTATTTATTTAATACAAATTGCTCTAGGATATTTCTTAGAATTAGGGGACTTGCAGATTTTGTTTTGGGTAACTCCAAAAATAATTATTAGCAAAAAGGGCTTTTGGAGATGACTTTGGAGGAACTGTATCTTGCCAATTTTAATATGGTATGTAATTTTCTTTTGAAGCCTGAATCCAGACAGAGAAACTCTCTGTCTTTTCATCCAACTGGAATTCTGTGAAAAAGGGACATTGGAAAAGTGGATTGCACAAAATAGAGAAAAACAACAGTATCATGCAATGGCACAAAACATATTCTTGCAAATAGTGAAAGGAGTGCAATATATTCATTCTAAAGACTTAATTCATCGAGACCTCAAGGTATGTAGGATAGAAAAATAAAGGACAAAAGCAAAAAGAAAAAGTTAAAGGTAGTGTACTTACTGTAATTTCAGAGAATGTTGAATTGTTATAGTCTTTGCTTACTCTGTTATGTACCCTAGCAGTGTGCTCCTTGGATATTGCTAGTGATTGATTTTCTTTCAGCAGCTGACTGAGCCTCATCCTAAAATCAGAAGGTAAACTTGGAGGATCTCAGAATGCAATAATTCAAAGAATCAGTAGTCATCAGCTAACAGGCATTTTCAGTGTGTTACTGGGTCACAAGACTTCCTATTGGAAAAAGAAAAGTTGAGTCTAGCGAGCTTGCTCTTGCCATATTACAAAAAGATAGTTTATCTATCCTAATACATGCTGTGTTTGATAATGCGCTCTAGTTACTTTTGTGTATGCGTACAAATGTTTGAATGTTACAGTTTTGGATAGAATTTCAGTCTCTAGATGTGCAGAGTCATAAGAAGATTTTATTTCAATATAAAGATTATAGGGACAAATCCTTCATGGTTTCAGGATGGAAGCTGTAATGTTGCTGACAGTTTTAAATCACTCACTTCTTGAAAAAAAATCATTAGTGTGGTGGCATTCCTAGGGTTAAGCTAACTTCCCTACCTGACCACTCAGCAGCCACTCTGGCAACCAAATTCCCACCACTAGAGACCTTGACAGCTGGGAATGAAGTCTCTTCACAGCAGGCAGCTCCAGTGAACCCACAAGTGCCTCACTTGACCCCCTACATAACCTGGCTGTATGTGATGCTTGACATGGGGTTCAAACTCTTGACCCTGAGATTAGGAGTCTCATGCTCTACTAGCTGAGCTAGGAATATGGCTGTGGTGGATCAGGAGTGGTATTCTCCAATTTAATGCTCCTACTGAATCCACACACTGCTTGCTCACTCACCCCCATGCCCCGCCCCCCCCCCCCCCCCCGACCCCGTGGCAGGCTGGAGAGGAGAATTGGAGGCATAAAAGGTAAAGAGCACGGTTGAGATAAGAAAATTTACTGGAAACAGCAATGAGATAAGAAAACAAACATAAACAAAAACAGTAACAACATTAAAACCAGAAGTCTAAAACCACAGAGTGATTCACATGCAGAAAGTTCACCATGGAGCCTTACCTGATAATGCCACACTCCCATGACCCGGAAGTGAGTCCTTCTCTCATTCCCAGAAAACGACATGAAATGGTATAGAATAACCTCAGTGTTCTAGCCATGTATCCTCCACTGATTACGGTACAAATTAACCTTCTCCTGACCAGAACCACGTTGTACTGTTAACTCTTCTACCTGTATTTGAATTGAGGAACTTTACAATCTGCTGTCAGCTTAGGTGCTTGGCCATCTGAGATCTCCATAGCCCAGAATCAAAGTTGCAGGATAGGTTCAAGCTGAGATTAAAGCTATAATATATAAATATTATACAATACTTATGTTTAATAATATGTTTAATTTTAAATATGTGTGAACATGATCAGACTTGAACAGAACAACTACACTGAACATTTTTTACATGAAGATCTCTTCCTATTGACTCTTAAGTATCTCCTGGCCCTATGATCCACTGGAGCTTCTTTGAGTAAAAGACAGCATGAGGCATTGGTTTTGTTTTAAAGACACTCAGAAGTATAGTTTCCTTATCTTCTGTGGGAAACTTCACTGAAGCATATATAGTTCTATTTTCAGTTGTTTGACTTTGTGTTCTGGTTTTGGCTAGGATACAGTTAATTTCTTTTCATGCTACTTTCTGAACAATTACCAAATTTTATGGTGAACACTTCTGCAGCTGATTATTACTCATGATAAACTTTGGTCATTTGGTGATTTTTTTTTCTTCTTTTTATTTACATATATGAAAATAGCCTCAGAATATATTCATATCACGTGATGATATAATAAAAATAGGTGACTTTGGTCTTGTGACTTCTGTGACATTTGAGACTCTGACTGAGAACAGAGGAACAAAATCGTATATGGCACCAGAACAGGTAATTATCTTGCTGTATTAGTGTCTCTGTAATTAGATGTGTGCTATAAACTCAGCATTGAATGTTCTCAACCCTAATCTCAGTATTAAAGCAAGTTGCCTAAAATTCCCTGGTATGACTGTATGTGAAGATAACTATTCTGGAGAAAGGTTTACCACAAGTGTGGTAAAGTTTTTTGCTCTGTATGAGCATAACAGTCTGATACTACATGCTGTAAGGAATGTTTTTGTAAAACAGGCTGCCAGACATGTATTTAAATTTGACTTTAGGGCCCCCGGTAATTGTGTAATTTGAGTTTTTCTGTTTGATTCATTATTTGTTGCAGGGCAATATTGGCATGCTTTATCTGTACAGGTCTGTGGAAGTCTTAATTTCAGTGTGTTCAATGTGACATAGTAGTCACTGTTTACCAAGTCTGAGACTGAAAGGGTTAACAACTAGAAGGATATTGAGTAGGGCCAGCCTTGTAGCCTTGGGGTGGAAATTTCTGCTGACTTCAAATTTTGCTTTAAGAAGTGCTGTTCTCCAGTTGGATTTGATGCCTGTATTGTTCTGTTCTAATATTTCTAGTTTGGGGACAGATACGGAAAGGAAGTAGATATTTATGCACTGGGATTAATTTGGTTTGAAATTCTTTCGGCATCGACTTGTCATGAAAAAGCTAGGGTAAGTAATCTTTAAATTTAAAAACCCCCACTGTTTTGCTGTTGGCTTGCCTTGCTGCTGGTTTCGCATATTGATAGCATTTTAGAAGGAATTTCTGTATCTAGAGTACTATCTCTATTTACGTTTTTCTCCTTAATTCATTTCCATAAAGCCTGTAAGTACTCACACCTCAGTCAAAATGTCATAACTGAAGGAAAGAAATACTACAGTTTATTTCACTTCTGTCCTACTACACTAAAGCCTCAAGCATGCTTTAAAAAGGATAATGTCAAGCAAAAAAGGATGTCAAGTTTCTCATAAATCTTTTTCTTCGATCAGAAGCTTAAAGGGAGTATTTTTCTAATTTTAGAAAATAAAAACTATGGATGGGTAACTTTTGCCTCTGTCATGCTCTTGTCTTCACTGCACAGTGGAGCAAGAAGAGTTTCAACCAAATCAAAATCAAAACATTTGCAGTTTTCCAAGATGAAAGCAAAAGTGATTTGGAATACATTGCTTTAAGTGAAACAGATATTCTTTCAAAAAGAAACCCCATGTTACTTAAGCTTTTCTAAAAAAGGCATCTTGTGTGTGTTTTGAGCTTTTTATGTGCAAACCTGCATATTGATAGGACAGTGATATAGCTGCTGGGTATCTTGTCTAAAGTAATTGTGGTTGGACTCAGACTTTGAACACTGTTAGCCGGATCTTTTTGCCAATAATGAGAAAATCACACCTATTCAAGTCTATTCAACTTGGCTCTGCCCAGCCAACTTGCAGTACTTCTCAGATCTTCTGTCCCTGCTCACAGTTGACTGCAAATGCATGCATAATCCCACGGTGTTTACAGTTGGAAAAGTGTAATTTCCTTAAACTATAAAAATCTTGTGCTCTTCAGGAAGCTGGGCAAGTTATGTGGATGGAAAGTCCTAGGATGGTCTTCAGTTGCTCCGTTAGACTAGAAAGAATTTCACTTAATGGAACATGATGATAAACTCTAGTGATTGCAAGTCCTGCTGTAAGAACATAGTGTAAAAGCAAAGTGGATTATTCTGTGCTAACTGGTTCAGTTGATGATCCCCAGCAGGTAGAGTCACAGGCCTAAAGCTACTGCTAAAGAGTAGGGGAAAAACTCAAAAGTTCATGGGAGCTGTTGTTTTACTGGATAGTGGTTGTGAAGGACTTGCTATGACAGGGTTATAGGGATCCACAGGACTAGCTGATGATTCAGGATAGGAAGTCCAGGAACATAACTGTCATCTTCAGCAGACATTACACTAGTTAACAGCAAACGAATTAAGGAGACTGCTCTGTTTACCCAGAAAGTTGGAAGGGGCCACTGGAGGTCATCTAGTCCAACCTACCTGCTCAAGCAGGGTTCCCTAGAGCACATTACTTGGGCTTGTATCCAGTGTATCTCCAGCGAGGGAGACTCCACAATCTCTCTGGGCAATCTATTCCAGTGCTCAGTCACACAGACAGTAAAGATCTTTCTCATGTTCAGGTGGAGTTTCCTGTTCATCAGTTTCTGCCATTGCCTCCTGTCCTGCTGCTTGGCACCACTGAGCAGAGCCTGGCTCCATCCTCCTGGCACCTCCCTGCAGATACTCACAGACATTGATGAGCTCCCCTCTCAGTGCCTCTTCTCAAGGCTGAGCAGCCCCAGCTCCCCCAGCCTTTCCTTTTCAAGAGAGATGCTCCAGTGCCTCAATCAATCATCTCTGTAAGCCTCCACTGGAGCCACTCCAGCAGCTCCGTGTCTCTCTTGTCCTGAGGGGCCCAGAACTGGACTCAGCATTCCAGATGTGCCTCAGCAGGGCTGGGCAGAGGGGCAGGATCACCTCCTTTGACCTGCTGGCAATGCTCTTCCTAATGCACCCCAGGATCCCATTGGCCTTCTTGGCCACAGGTACACACTGATGGCTCGTAGATGGCTTCTTATCCACTAGGGCCCTCAGGTCCTTCTCCACAGAGCTGCTTTCCAGCAGGTCAGGACCCCAGCCTGTACTGGTGCCTGGAGCTATTCCTCCCAGGTGCAAGACTCTGCATTTCCTTTTGTGAAATTTCAGAAGGTTCCTCCCTGTCCATCTCTCCAGCCTGTCCAGGTCCTTCCAAAGGACTGCACAGCACTCTGAGGTATTGCCTATTCCTCCCAGCGTTGTGCCATCAGTGAACTTGCTGAGGAGGCATCTGCCCCTTCATCAGGTCATTGATGAACAAGTTAAACCATACTGGGCTCAATATTGAAGCTAGGAGGACACCACTGGTGACAGGCCTCCAACTAGACCCTGTGCTGCTGAGTGTGACCCTCTGGGACCTGCTGTTCAGCCAGTTCTCAGTCCACCATCCATTTGCTCAGACTGCTCTTCCTGAGCTTGCCTGTCAGGATGTTGTGAGAGACAATGTCATAGAAAAAAATTGTTAACCAAAAGCTATTTCTAAAGCATGCAATGACAAATGTTAGTTGCTTTGGAGTCCATGTAGCGTTTTATGCAATGACTCAAATTAAGTGTGTGGTATTGAATATGATAAAAAGGAGGAAGCACGCCTGCTTGGCTTGCAAACAGAAATTCAGTTGTCTAACTTTTTTCTTTTAATGTCATTAAATCCATTACTTTTAAATTAAGGAAAGAAAGATAATGGTTCTGAAATAGAGAGGACTATTGAAACAAACATGTCATTGTAGTGTATGAAGCTTTAAATTTAGAAATGGATAAAAGTTGATGAAAAGGCCATAAAACCAAAGCACAACTAAATAAACCCCCCAACTTTCAAACTATTTAGAGTCACTGTTTGAAGCCTTACATTTTCTGTGAATTTGTGTTTTCCTACCTACTTCAGTAAACTATATATGTCATAAGGTGAAGATACAAAACATAACAAATGAAAGCATACCAAAACTATTCTTTTTTATTAATTTCAGGTATGGCCTTCTGTTAGACAAGGTAACCTTCCAGAGAGCTTCATCAACCGATTTCCGACAGAGGTATGGGATTTTAGTATATTTTTTGGATACTGTATTAACGTATAAAACAAAATAACAACAACAACAATAAAACAAACAAACAAACCCCCAAAAAACTACTGACATTTAATATTTTTTGCAGGCATCTATAATCAAAAGGATGCTTTCAAGATCAGGAAGAATCACTGTATCTCATTTACTTGACTTCATTAAGTCTGCTGGTAAAGAGAAGGCACTTAAAAATTATTCTTGTTAAATGTCCTTTCACACCGTGTTTAAATCCAGAGTTCGATGAATTTATTAGAATTGATTAAGTGACAACAGATGTCAGAAGCAACAGCAAGACTTGGGGCGTGTCTTTTCTTTGGCCTCATCACCATTCTTGTCTGCCAGCTGCAACGAGGACAGGGTACTTCTGCAAGAAATCACATGCAATTTTTACCTGGAAACATGGGTTGTGGATGAGCTGGACTGTCTTGTAAAATAAGTAATAGAAACTAGTCCTTTTGCCCCCGAAGATTATGTTGATGTGCTAAAGTGCTAACTGGGCTGTGGCAAATCCCTGCATGTGCTGCATCCATTATCCCTTATGGTTATCTGTTGCTTTCTGTGGAAGAAGTGCTGTTTGGTGGTATGTGACACAAACCTTTCTGATTTGTTCAGTGATACTGTTACTAATTAATGTAGAAATTTGGTAAAAAAGATACTAGGAATAGATGAATGTTATTCTTCACTGAATTTCTGTACTTTAAGGTGCGTTTTCTTATCACTTCACAGCTGCTGCTGACGTAGCACCTTCAGTGCTCTAGAACTTAAACCTGTAAAATGAGGATTTCTTAAGAATTTGAATGTTAAACATTCCGCTTCTAGGAAATCTAATTTAGAACAAATCTCAGTTTTTGAAAACTTTCAAATTTTGATGGTTGTCTTTTTTGAAAAGAAACATTTAAGGTGCTATCAATACAGGGAAATTCTCCCAATTGCCTCAGTAATAACAATTTGAAATCCTAGGCTGAGAGAGCACCTTAAATATTCCCATGCTTCTAGGTTTTAGTCCATTATTGTAATACTGAGGCACGCCTAACCCTTAATAACTGTACTGAGTACCTCTGGTGTGCCCACTGCCAGCCCCACAAAAGGGAACAGCAGGTTCTCTGCTACTCTTGATTTAGATCCTTCAGAGTTCAGCCTTGCCTGAACTCGAAGTACTGTGTGTGGTGTGGGGAGCAGGGTGAAAAGACAGGCACATTGGACCTTCAGGTGCTTGTCTTTGAGCTCTATTTCGTCAAACTGTTCATTGATGTAGGGTCAACATAACTCCATAAGGGAAAATGAGCAGAGATTTCTAAGCAAAAAAATAGGTAATATATGAAATACTGTAATGTGGGTGACTGCTCTAAAAGAAGTAATACAAATGAAAGTATTCATATTCTTAGGGAAATTACTGATGTTCTGGTGGAAGTAGTTGTTGCTAAATAAGAATATGATTGTATGTATTTTGTAAGGCCTTACACTGCTTTCTTTTTTTCTCTTTATCATAAATCACATATATAGAATCATAGAATGGTTTGGGTTGGAAGGGACCTTAAAGATCAAACCCCCTGCCCTTGTCAGGGGCACTTTCCAGTAGATTATATTACTCAAGGCCTTGTTCAACCTGGCTTTGAACGCTGCCTGCGACGAGGTATTCACAGCTTCTCTGGGAAACCTGTTCCAGTGCTTCACCACCTTCACAGTAAAGAATTTCTTCCTAGTATCTAATCTCAGCCTTTCATTTCAAAGCCATTCGCCCTTGTCCTGTCACAACATGCCCTTGGAAAAAGCCTCCCTCCAGCGCTCTTGGCATCCCACTTTAGGTACTTCAAAGGCTGCTCTAAGGTCTCCCCAGAGCCTTCTCTTCTCCAAGCTGAACAACTCCAACTAAAGTAACTCCATTTGCCAGTTCTCTCAAGACCAGTGGATGCATGTCAGCAGGTTTCATGGACTGACTTGTGTACCTCTAGGTTCAAATTTTCTTGAATCTGATCTTCTCCCTGATTATCCCTGGCCAGATTGAATTCCATCAGGGCTTTATGCTTTCCTAACCTTATCCTTGACTGGAATTCATAAAGTATTTCGCTACTCTAGACTAATTAGTATTTCTTTGCAGTGGTCAATTATATATCCTTACAGAAAAAATACTATTATTTCTGCTTTCTCTTTAATCTGTTGGGATAAAATTAACATGTAGTTGGACTTGATGATCTTAAAGGTCTCTTTCAGCCTAAACAATTCTATGAAACTATTCATAATAGGAAAATTGGTATGTGACAATCTTTTGGCTGCATTTCCTTTACAGTTTTTGGACAGAGTGAAATAATATCATTAGCAATAGTATCACTAGAAATAGTATCTTGCTGTTAAGTAATACTGAGTTTGTCTCAGTAGTTTTTGATACATTTTCTCTGCATAGTATTTGTATACTTCAGCATTAACTTTTTATAAATGGTTATAGTAGTGACTGCTGTTGAAAAAAGGGTCTAAATTATAAAAGGTGAATTAAAATATATTTTTATGTAAAAAAAATGAGAACCCACCATCATGATCCAATTCTATTTAATTATGGAAAATATGCACTTTTATGTACAACAAAATAATGTCACTGTCATGTTTCACAAGCTTTCCCCCCCCCAAATTTAAGATAGTAAGCAAAACCAGGTATTTAGGCATCTCTCTAAAGATGAATAAGCCCTGTTTAACACATTATGCAATAAAGTGATTAGCCAATATTTATGTCTTTACTCATAGTTGAATTTTTATTACCAGTTGGGCAGTGAATAAACAAAGATGTGAAAGACTCAACCTACCTCCCAATTATGTTACTTCAATTACAAATACCAAATTTTAATTCCTATTAAATTATGCATCAAACAGAAAATATGAATTTAACTTGTCAACTTCAACTCTTCTTCTGCATACTTTGGTATGAATTCTTGAGTATGGCACAGCTTAGAGCCTTTTAAAAGATACTCTGAATTATACATACTTATCAGGGCTCCTTCCCTTAGACTGGCTTCAGTCATGATCTGCAGCACTGTCTCCAGGACAGTTTGAAGATAAATCTTCAGAGTCTACAGGATAAGCAGAAAAAGAAAGAGTAAATTCAGCTCAAGGAAGGAAAAAGTGGTTGCTAGAAATATTTCTAGAATCCATGTAGAACAGATGAAAAATAATTCAAAGTTTTACACGTTAGTAACTCTCAAATTTGTTTTAAAACAGTGAATACAAATTCTACTCTCTTTGGTGCTGTGAAACTGGATGTTCTAATTGTTTCAGAAACACCTGCCAGCTTTTGCAGCTTTTATGGTATTGGTTTTAATATCTGAATTATGTTTTCTCAGAACTAATGAGATTATAATATAAATTCAAATAAATGTCAGTATGGTTGACTGTCATTTGTTGTGTGTGGATTTTTTTGTTTGGTTGGTTTTGGTTTTTCTGCATATAAACCTAGAAACTGGGTAACAATCACAATAACAATATGGACAAAGCTTTATGCAAAAACCAGCAGCCTGGAAGGTAAATTTGCTATGTAGATTTGGAAGCTGCAGTAAGAGAAACACAAAAGATATATTCTATAGCTTGAGTCTAGCTGCATACAAAAGCTTGGTTCACTCTCACCTTCATAGGTTGTTCCACACCAAATGCAATAGAAGTGTTCCTCTCTCAAATAGGCCGTCAGGATGAGCAGCTTTTCTGATACCTAGAGATATTGACAGGTATGTGGTGACCTGGGGCTCACATGACATAGACCACTTTGAGCTACTGGTTTGCTAAATTAAAGTGTTTAACCTAATGCTATGGAAAAGCTACACAAGACTAGCTCAATAAGACAGGAAGTTTCCCACATTTGTAGAATAGTGCACAGGAATTCATGATCCCTGGAAAGTTAATGGCTGTTGTTTGCTTATCCTTCTTTCCAGCTAAGAAACCTGCTCTGAAGAGAGAGGGGTAAAAATATTACTCAGCTATCTGATTTCATACATATGGTATCTCTTGTGGATTTTCTCACAACTAATCTCTGCCAATCAAACACATAAGGCTAACAACAGCTGTCTAATCTAGTTCTTAAAAATATGCATTTCCAATGTCCATCTTGAGATAATCTGTGAAGCACTTTCATAAATTAATTAGTGACTCTAAATTTCAACCTCAGACATGAGATGAGGCACCCAAAATTAAAACTCAGAAGCAAATAACTGTGATCTTGTGTATCTTGGCTAAGGCACAAAAATGTTTAGAATTTAATTTCTAGGCTACTTTTTTCAAAGATCAGCCTCAAAACAGCTAAGCAATGAATCAGTGGTTTAATGTTCTATATTTTACCATGTAGTTCCTATAGAAGTCACTGCTCTGGGATTACAAAGAGGCCTTTCACTACAGTATGGGAAACATGTATGTGTACATCCTTTATACATGTATGTATACATACATATTGTTTCAAGGAATATTAAATGTAATTTTGAATTAAGCAATTCAGTTGAAGAGCTTACACTTAAGTCTGAGCTTGTGCATTCATCTTCCTTGTCTTCCTCATCCTTTTTGACTTCCTCTTCAGGTTCTATCCAAAACCAAGTCTCCTTGGGAACATGAATATCCTTAAATAACAAGGGATTTAAATGGAAGTTATCTGTTTTTTTAAGTTTTCTTGTAAGATGCTGGATAAAACTAATTTCTAGGAAGTGAGCTGTCAGCCTTTAACATTTGCATGTATACTATAACCAAGAATTACTAAAGCTGTAGGTAAGTCCACAAGGAGTATTCACTTTTCTTTTTAAACAGTGGAATGCATGCCAATGCTAACACCTAGTTCTATTTCATCTATGTTTGGTATGTGCAAGGCTACACAGCAACATAATCTCATACCAAGCCAGTGAGCAGATAGCCTTGTTTATCAGTTGAAGGCATGCTGCCCCAACTTATTTTATCAAGAGATCGCACAGTGCTTCCTAATTCACCTCAGGTCAAGTTAAAGAAGAAAAATAAACAAGGATGATCTAAGCTTAGTTCAGCTGACTTCATTTGAAGCAAAGTAAATAGTATTGAACAATCTCAGTAGAATTGTGAGGTGGTATTAATCCCCACCTGGTTAATAGATGGAAAAAAAAACTTGAAGTTTTTCAGTGGCAAAAATTCCTAGTAGTTCATTGCTACTGCCCATGTTATTCCTGGCAAATGGAAGGTACTTAGTTTTGTGTGGGTTTTTTTTATTTGTTTTTCAATGCTACTTTGGTGAATCTGCTGATTCCCTCAATGCTGATCCCCATTCTTGGAGATACTCAAGATTTGCCTGGTCCTGGACAACCTGCTTGAAGTGACTCTGCTTGAGGAGGAAGGCTGAACAAGATGACTTCCAGAGTCCATTCCCAATATCAATCACTGTGTGATGATGTTACTCCCACACCTGAAGCAAACAGCACCATTATTGAGGATTGGCCTGATACTGGCAACTGGAAGATAAGCAAACAGCTCAGCAGTAACCACAAGAATGCAGAAGCAAAAACACAGGTCCTCATGTAAGTTACCATGAGGTTGGTGTGCACCTTCCACTATTTTAATGGTACAAACATAGACGCTAAAGTATTTTAAGAGGACTGAAATGTTGCTGAATGTTAAAGACTTTAAGCTAGTTACTCCACAATTTTAGAGAACGTCCAAGAACTGAAGCACTGCATTGTAGCCTGTGTCTCTAACCTCTGTGTCTTCCTTCCATCCCCCCCAGAAACCCCCCCAGGTCTCACTTTTTGCATATCTAATTGCTGGCAGGCCCTCTGGCTTTTTCGCAGGTCCCCTTCCATCTTACGTTCTTCTTGTTTGGTTTTGAATCTTATTCTGTTAAGAACAAGCAGACACACAGTGATAGATGCACTACAGTCCACAGCTTTACAAAACCTGAAAATCTAAGATTATATTCCGACTAATTTTTTCAGACCTGAACAATATTGAAGTTAAGAAGTCATTATGACACTGTGGTAGCACACTTTTATGTCTTGGGAATTATACCTTCAAGATACCTTTTTAACCACACTACACTGTTTCTTCATCAGGTTTTCCTAAGACATAAAAAAGTGGTTCACTAAACATCTGGAAAAGATACAGCCTTTCCTGAGCTTCTCCATTATTACAAGCAAATCAGGAGAAAACCAAAACAACACAATCTCTAAAAATATACCCTGACTATTAAAACCATTGTACCAACACTGCTCAGGGCTATCTGTGGATTTTACATTTCAAAGTAAATAAACAAAAGCTGCATATGACTTGAGAAAAGTTAGTATGTATACTGTTACCATTATTAACAACTACGAAACTAAATGGTGCAGCACATGTTTTTAGCATTAGTGTTCATCTACTTTTGCTTTAGAACTGAGAAACAATTACACTATAACTCTCACCTTCCATTCAAAATATTCAAAAATAGTAGCACATTAAAAGAATAACTAAACCTCAAGCATAAAAAGAATTGCTATTTAGACATTGCTTGGAATATCAGTTGTATGACTTTACCTGAACTGATCTGCAGCTTGTTCATTTGCTTGTTTCTTCATATGGAGTTTTTGTCTATAGTTTTCCAGTTTTTCTTCAGCTTTTCGCTTTTTTAATTCCTCATGACCAAGCCCACTTCTGCCTATGTAAGTTCAAAAGACGAATGTGAGCAGTTGAGAGGCTCTGATATCCCACTAAATAAATCAGAAAGCACCACAAACCTGTTTTTATGTTCAGAGGAATAGGTTCAACAATGCCTTCTCCTGTGAGAAAAAAAAGAAGGCAATTAAAAAAACCGAGTTTTTCCTCAAACAATGATTTGTGCAGTATATTTGAGTCGGCAAGCTGTTTTTGCCATTATTGTGATTTTTTTGCTCGGAAGTTGAAAACTTCCCAATTAATATACATTTAGTGTGCTACAAATGACACAGCTGTACTGGAAACTCCCTCTCTTTTTTGGCTTCTCTGCTGAAATCCTATGGACTTTTTTCATGACAGGACCAAAGGGAAAGAAAAGGTGTTGACATGACAGGTGTAACATGCCTGTGATGAAGGCTGCTTTGTTACTGCCTTCTGGAGCATTTTCATTCTGCAGTCTCACAACAACGATGAAGAATAAAAAGAATCTGTCTGGGCCAGTTCACTGTGATTGTCTGCCAGAGACACTGAGCTGGCACAGCAGTTATTAATTCCTTGTTCTACTGATTTTATGTCATCTATTAAGGCTTCATAAAGGTAGGCCAGTGTGCTCTGTTACCTTTTCAAAATCCAACTATAAATTTCAAGAGAGTCTGATGTTTTCTTGAACACTATTAGCATTGCAATACCATCAAAACGTCCTTAATGCAATTCCTGTAGGTATGCACATATGCAAGTGCATTTATTGAGCTGCAAGTGCTGCTCTTCCCTTGCATCCCTCAATAGCCTGTACTATTTTTACTTCAGTTTTAGCGATTTGCTCTCTTAATTTGTTCTGTCACAGCACCTTCACAGTTCTGTAATGCTATGGCTCTCCAAGAGGCACTTACTGACCTGTCAACAAATGAAGTAACAGCTGCAGTCTGTAAAATATTAACGTATAGCTGAATACAGACACACACTTTTCGAGAGTGACAAACTTACCACTTTTGCCAAGGGCCTGGCCGCTCTTGTAGCCCATCTTCTGGAGCAAAGCAAAGCCTTTGTTCTCGTTGCCCAATGCACTTTTCAGTACCAAGTCACGTCTCTCTTTTTCTTCTTCTTTTATGCTTTTTTGTCTGTTCTTCTCATTGGCTTCTTTTTGCTTTTCTTCTTTCTGAATAGCTTCCTTCACCCGCCTCACCATGGGCAAGCCTGGCCTTACATCCTGTCTGCGAGTCAGTAATTCCAGTAAACATTTTTAGCATTTTTTTAAACGGATTTACTTAAGAGAGGTGAAAAAAATGAACTACCTACTTACTTAATAAATAAATCAGACATATAGTCTTCCTCTTCCTCCATGCTTAGTACGCCTCTATGCCGACGCCTCTCCTATGGACACCGTCAGCGCGGGTTACCGAGCATTTTATTTCTCCGCGCGTCCGCTGCGAGGCGGAGGATGGAGGGACGAAAACACCCGAACCCGCCGGGCCGGGCTGCCCGGGGCACCCGCGCCCGCCTCCAAGCCCACAGCGCGTCTTTTTGGGCTCCGCCACCGCCGACCACCGGCAGCCGCGACACCGCTCCACGCCCGGGAGCCGGGCCGAGCTGCAGCCAGTCCCGGGAGCAGGGACAGCAGCGGGAGCAGCCCGGGAACCGCGCACGCCCCGGGCCCGGCCCGGCCGCACCGCGGCGCCTGCGCGGGGCCGCCCCCGCCCGCCGGCGCCTGCGCCGCTCCCGCTTCCTGCTGCGCGGCCGCGGTGCCTCCGCGCTACCGGGCTGCGACCGGGCCGGGCTTGGGACAACGCCGTCGCGTCCCCCCCTCAACATCCCTGCACACCCGCCGGACCTGGGCACGGCGGGGGCTGAAGCGGCCGAGCCCGCCGGTGATGGTGGCGCGGCCGGGGGCGAGCGCGGCGCAGCGCGCCCACGCCTGTCCCTGACCGTGACCGGCCCCGGGGCCGCGGTGTCGCGCCTGGTGCAGCCGGAGCTGGCGGGACGCGACCGCCGCACGGGAGGAGCGTAAGTGACCGTGAGCGGCCCGGCCCGGGGGCAGGGTCCGCGCTGCCCGCGGCGTTGGCGGCGTGCGGGGTCGGTGTGTGTGCGGGGCTGCGCGCTCGGAGGGCGGCGGGCAGCGCTCCCTCGGCAGCGTCTCCTCAGCGGCATTGCCCGAGCATCGTCCCCTGACGGCCGGCGCTGCACCGCGGCAGTGCCTCCTCCGAAGGGGAACCAGGCATGATGCCCTGAGAGCTCCTACAGCTTATTAAAGTCGCCGATGCAGGCAAGGGGACGTAGGCGTGAAAACCTTTTCACCTGATGGAGTCCTTCAGGGATGTGTGACTTCGCCTAAACTTGCCTGTTTCCCGGCTTCATCACCCCACTGAAGTGCACGCGTGATGGAGTGCAAATAGATGATTTAGGCATAGGAAAACAGCAGGGGAATAGAAAGGAATTTTAGTACATCTGAACGTTTTCTTATCTGTATAATGCTCCAACATACCTCACTGGCTGCTGGTTGACTTTGATCGGCTTTGGCTGTGCATCATGTGGGAGATCACAGTGTGTTTATTTCCTGTACCATGCACAGCAAGACCCAGTCCTGACCAGGATCGGTAGAACTCGGTAGGCTTTTCACTGCTTTTTGGAGCAAATCTTTGGCCAGTGTAAATGAGCTTTGGATTGTCTAAGCGAGTAGCTCTGCGTTTGACTCTTCAGTTAGCTGAATATTTGTGTAATTGTTCTTGTGTCTGATGCCTTGTGCTTCACCAGCACAGCTGAATGTATGTGCAGGTTCGGTTGCTTAGAGCTTGTGTTTCCTACATTTTAGATGAAGCGGTACGGGAGTGTGGGGAAGGTGCGAAAGGTGTCCAAGGCTCTTATGGGCAGGGGCAAATGAAACCTTTTATGTGGGGATGAAAAGAAATAACGAGCTGTGCTGTCCAACAGTACTTATGGTATGTATGTGCTGTGTGGGTGTGACAAGCAGTGCAGATCTCTGGGATGATATCCAAAGAATCACAGTGCCATCATTCATTGCATCTCTGCTCTCGAGTAAAGGTGTTTTGAGGTGATGTGTCAGAGTTATTGACTGGCAATGCTTTCTTAGTTCTTTATAAATGTAAATAAAAAACCGAAAAAAGCCGACAGAAAATGTCTTTGGAGGAGTTAGGGAGGGCTGTGTGTGCTTCCATATGTGGCTCTTCCACCTTTGCTGGAACAGTATGCATTTCAAAATAAGCCAAGTGCTGAAGTACAGGGAACAACCGTAGAATTAAAGAAGACATTGTGATGCTTTCGTTTTATCAGGACCAAATCAGTAAGGTGATTTAGAACTATAATACAATATTAATATGTCACCTTACTAATGTCTCATTTGGGGACTGTTTAAAAAAAAGTCAGTTGAAGTCACTTCATTTGACTTTTAAGAATTTTTTGAGTTTGACCATGGATGAGGAAGCAGCTGTGAGCTCTTGAGAGCACAAGTGGAGCAGTGCAGCTGTCAAAAGATGATGCCTGTTGAAAGCTGATGTCTTACATAATACTCTGTAGTTGTGTTGCTTTCTCTGTTTTGCCTGAGATCCTAGTTTCAACATTGCTGTATTCAGGTTTTGGGGTTGGGTTGCTTTTTGGGTTTCTTTTTGCTAAAGGTGATTGATTTTATGTTATGATTTTTGGTAAATTTTGTGGTTTTTTTCTTCTGTGAGCTCTGCATTGAATAGCTACACTTTTTTTCAGGTGGCTTGCTAGGATAAAGTAGGCAGAGTGTTTGCTTATACTGAGTATGCTTTTGATAGAGTTTTGATGCCCATTGATTGAGCAGGATCACCAGTGTTCCATCTGCAGGATTTTGCCAGCTGGGGAGACCTGCAGTAGTTTGGCTGCTGCTTGTGTCCTAGGCTGTCACCCCTAAGGCTTGCTGGATTTCAGGGTCCTTACTTGTCCAGCACTTAAAGCAAGACTAGTGGGATCAGGGAAATCTTAGGTCAGTGCTGCCAAATCCTATCACTGTTCCTGCTTCTCCCAAACTTGCATTGGCTGGAAATTCCTACTTGTGGTAGGATCATCTCAGATTGTCTGTTGAAGGGTGTTGAGAAGGGGGCCAGGTTCATGCCCCAGCTTTGGGAGTGCACTCCTGGGTTTTGACTTGCAACAATCCTTTTTGTCTTTCATGTAAGTGGAGACAGTGAGGTGATTCCTTTACCTTCTTTAAACAGGGACTTTGGTATATTTTTCTTGGCTGAGAGTTTGCGCTCTGGAATTGCCTGTAGGTGCTCTTTTTACAATTAACAGCTCTGTTCTCTGAAATACTAATGAATGGACTCAGTTTGTAAATATGTGAATAGCTTTTATGTGGGACTATATAGCTAAGACAAGTCTAAGCAAGCTGAATATTTTAATTTGATTTTCAAAGCTATGTACTGTACTTTATACTAATATTTACATTTTTATTTTAGAGCTTCTACACAACTTTGCAATAGAATTGCAATTTGACCCATTATGGAGCTGGCTCATAGTTTGTTACTGAACGAGGAAGCATTAGCTCAAATCACAGAAGCAAAGAGACCAGTTTTTATCTTTGAATGGTTGAGATTTTTGGATAAAGTGCTCGTAGCTGCCAACAAGGTAATTTAATAGGCTTTTTTTTCCCCCTTCTTTCTAAAAAAACTTTCTAAAAAGCATTTGTAGTAATTTCATGCCAGAGAAAGTTAACAGGTAATGGCTAGTTGGTACCTATGTGGTTCCAGATTCAGCCTGAAGAGTCTCTGTGCTTATTTGTAGATTTTTAGTGTTTAATTGTAGGCAGTCAATGTGGGCAGCTAGTAAGTACTTTTAAAAAGTAAAAATTAAATAGGACAGCAGCGAATTCTGAGCATTTAGCATCAGTCTCTGCTGTTGTTCAATGTATCTCATGTCTCTCTGAGACAAGCAATTTGCTGAGGTACATACAGTTGGGAGTGGCATAAGGTTTACTTCCATTTCTTGTAGATTTTTCTGGGTGTTAGAAGCAACACAGAGGATTAAACTACTTTTCTTATTTATTTTTGGCTTCTTAACAGACAGATGTCAAGGAAAAACAGAAGAAACTTGTAGAACAGCTAACAGGACTCATCAGCAGTTCCCCTGGACCACCCACACGGAAGCTGCTTGCAAAAAATCTCGCTGCTCTCTACAGCATTGGAGACACATTTACTGTTTTTCAGACACTTGACAAGTGTAATGACATCATCAAGAGCAAAGATGATACTGCAGCCTACCTGCCCACAAAACTGTATGTTTTGGGGAAAGGGGAATGGTTTTTAAGCCAAATGGTCCTGGATATTATAGAAGAATCTGCCTATATATGGGCATGCTATGTTTACTTTACATTTTATTAAATATTTTATATTTACTTTTATATTTTGTGTGCTTGTTTGGAGTTATATATGCTTGATATAGATAGCTGAGAAGAGCACTGGATTGAGACTGTGCAGGGCAGAACTCAAAGGTGACACAGACATGTCTATGTGAATGTGAAATGGTTTTCTCTAGGCAAAGTACTATGTTAGGACTCTTCACCTGCTTATGTTATGGAGAGAATAACAGTTAATGAAGGCATTCCACCAGTGGAATTAGTGCTGACTATGCTCAGGTACCCCATTAAAGGTGGAACCTGCAGATTGTCAAACCAGTGTTATCTGTGCCAAGAGAATTGGAACCAAATATTCAGGGTTTTTTTTCCCATCAAACGTTGACTTTTCTATTCCCCTACCATGCTAAGCTGCACAGGTCTCTCAAGCAGAGTCTGTGCATGTGGAAATGTGTGTGCATGGATGTGTGATCCAGTTTATCTTTAGTCATAGGAGCAGTCCCATTGGTAGGAATTTGGTTAAATGCCACAAACAACTTCCACTGAAATTGGTTTTGGTACTTTCCCATTTACTGCTTCATATGTTCATGGTGTCTAGTGAACCCAAATTTAGTTTTGTCTTCAGACACTATGACAACAATAGGATTTGACAATAAAATCTGAAATAGTCACGGTGCAGATAATGTCCTATTATTTCTAGGTCTTGCAGCTGTTTGAGAAACTTGTATAAGCAGAAGTGTTTTCTACTCTAATATACTCTGAGATTTATGCTACCAAGTCATAGTCCAGAAGGCTTTTTAATGGACACATGCCCATTAAGGGGAGGCTGCAAGGAGTTTGTGATATAACTTGGCTAAAAAACTGTTTAGCCAGCAAGTACAGATTTTTTAAAAAAGCCTCAGTCCTTTGTGATGAAAAAGTGCATAT